>NC_044586.1:51826744-61826744 GCF_901933205.1 Camarhynchus parvulus
AAACTCTCTGTGCCTCTCGAGTTATACCACGGGGTGTGTTCCATTAGCTAAAAAAAGAGTGCCACTCTGAAGAACATTCATACCTGATCCCAGTGAATTTGGATGTTCAAAGCCACATCAGATGGAACTTTGAGCCACCTGGTCTAGCTGAAGGTATCAAAGCTCATGGCAGGAGAGTTGGACTAGATGATCTTTAAAGTCCCTTTCAACCCAAGCAATTCTATTATTAAAAATATCTCAAAACAGTCCATTACCTTTATTGCAGATTAATGAGGTTATGTCACTTAATTGCCATGATGAAGGTTCAGGAAGGACGAACCTTCAAAGCTCTAATTTTCTACTAGAATTAATAATACTTTTAATCATAACTTAAACTGAGCTGGATCATTTTAATGGTAAAATTGTATAGATTATTGGTAAACCTTTAAAATGTGTAGGCATGGTTTAGGTGCAGAGAATACAGAATACTGTTTTCCTAATAAATAGTGAATATTTTATAGAAAATGATAAAACTATGTCTAATATTAACCCTAGCAATGTGACTTCAAACATTAGTGACCACTCAGAATGCTTACAATATCATCAAAGCCCCATTAAGAACTTTACAATAAAAATGCAGTGCTCCTAAACTCCATAAAGCATCTGAAAATCAAGAACACTTCTCCAGTAGGTTGTCCACAGCTTTAAGAACAGGCTTCAAGATGCTCTAGAATTCAGCTACTGATTTCTATGAAAGGTAATTAAATAAGAGCAACATCCAAAAACTCTTCTTCATCTTACTGTCATTTTTGGTGCTACACAAATTATTTCTATTTTTTAAAATTTAGGCCTCAATAAACCTTCTATAGACATCCCTCATATAAAGTCGCATTAAGTGCAGCTGTCTCTGCTGTGCTTTCTGGGAAATGCTGCAATGGAGAAAATGGCTATTGGTTTTGTGATGACAAATTATTGATCACACATGTCTTATGAATCACTTGACACTATGGATTTTTGCTGAGACCATTAAAGGAACAGCCTTCAAGCCCTCTGTGTCCTGTATATACTGACAACACTCTCACATCCAAATTTACATGCATGTCACTAATGACCACAAAGAGAAAACAAAAACTTAAAAAGACAATTTTGAAGCAGGTAGTTTAAATAAAGGAAATTAGAAAATAATTTTAAATTCTTAAAAATATTCAAATGTCTAACTAGCCACTCAAAAAGAGAGAATTAGATGAGTGTCCAGAATGTGCATAGTAGTTCTAAACAGATAGCTTAAGACTTCAGACAAGTGAAAAAGAAACCAGTGGTATTAATGTATCTCTCTTATTTAATCAGAAATCCTCTAATTTTCAAAATCTTTTCCTTGGATATGGATAGAAATAGTTTGCAGCTGTATTGGCACTAAAGAATTGGGCAGGTAGGCTGTTAAGCCCTCTCTCCTAAGGCTCAGGTGAGAAAAAACACAGAACTAATTATAATTTATGCTCTTGACCTCCTGTAAACCCTTGATTTCCAAGCAGCACAGAAAGAAAGTTACTGGCTGCCCCACAGGTTCCACTGCACCTGAGGTTCTCAAGGTGAGGACACTGATATTCTGACTACAGTCTGTGCAGGTTTGCGAAGGGGACTTCCCTCACATTCTCCTCCATCTTCTCATTCAAACTACAGCTCTCAAAATTTAGCTTATAAGTCATGCTATAGAAAAACACCATGTGTCAAATTGTCATATTGTATAAATTATGAGCTTGAGCCTTCTTTTTATGAAGCCACATTTTCAGTTGTTTATAACCTTGCCCAATTTTAACTGTTTTTGCTGAACATTTCAGTAATGGGAAATTTTTCCAAAACTATTCCAGTTATTTCTCACACCATTCAAGAAGGAAAATGTTACCAGTTTCTTCAAGGCAGTAAAGAAATGAGGCTTAGCTCAGAAGAGGGAGCTGTGGAATTCATATGAAAGGAAGACAATGTAAGATAATTTTTTGTTGTTACCCTATTGATTGATTGATAAAAACCTATCAATGCCTCTTTATTTGCAGAGAAAGAAGCAATGACCTCACATGTGGGAGACACTCACTTTACACTTTTGACATGTCTTCAAGAGATACTAGAAAGTACTCAACTTTGCATCTCTTGAAAGTCTCACTTCATACATCAGTAGCTTCCTTCCACTAATTCTCAGAACTACCTGCATGAAGGACTAAAATGAGTATGGAGAAGACTGACAGCAACCAACTGCAGAAAACTGTTGGTGCTTCTCCTGAGATTTCATTTCATCTCTCCGTTTGGTGTTTTGCCCTCCTGATCTAGAGAAACACTGTAAAAAGTGTTAGAATCAAATTAAGAAAGACCAGATATGATCAAAAGAAAAGGAAGGATGTTCAGCTACAGGTAGGGTGTTGGAGACTGATGGAGAAAGGGTAATGAAGTAAAATCATTTCTGCAGAAAGCTGAGTAATGGGAACAGAACAAGAAAAAGGTGTGGAAGTTTCAGAAGAAGATATCAGAAAGGAAATGGGGCCAAGTGCAGAAGATGAAGTCAGAGCCAAAACAAAAAAGAAAAGGTCAGGAGCAGAGGGAACTGGAAACCCCAGGGAATAAGGAAATTACATTCTATAGCATCTGTAGGAGTTTGATATCCTCCTCCAGCAAGTCACCTAGCTAACAGAGCAGGGAGGGGGCACAGAGCAAAGACCTGGAAGTATGCAGGAAAATAATTTGTGGAACTGGAGGGCAACAAAATTAAAATCACCAAGAATTTTAGTTGGTTATATAAACATATTTGTTATGACTGAAGCTTCAAAAACCATCTTATATTTTCTGAAAGATTTTTTGGCCTAATTTAGTCTTCTGGGCTTTTGCATTTATTTACCATGGTATGTTCATGTTATTTTTTGGGAAAGCAAATAGTATAACTTATTTATTTTTTTTTTCTTTCTACTATGTCTACTCCCTCCTTTGAGCTGTTCCTTGTACTAACTGCTTATAACAAGATTTCAGATGGTTCAAATTGGCTAAGACTCTTTAACATGGGTATGCTTAAACCTTTATGTAAACCTACACTGTTTATAAAGTTTCTTAGAGACTTGGACACAATTGTTGAAATTTGCTGAATATTGAGAGTTATTTTATGGTGAAATTTCACTCTCTCATGATGTTTATTAAATTAGTAACAGGCTTCAAAAGAAATTACATGATATCACATGTACAAGATGACAAGCCTTAAGTGGAAATACTTGTGTAGGAGGTTCTCTTTTAAATGTGAATATACTAGTCTTAGCCCACCAAAACTACAGAGTACTGGATAATTTTTTGTTATGTTATGCAATATTCTTTCAAACTATAGACATTTGAGAAACAGAAACTCTTAAGCAAATACTCATAACCTCATCCTTCAAAGAGAAACTCAGTAAAAATTATTTTAAATCCATATGCTATATAAGGAAACTTACCTGGAGACATTCTTTTACCTTTTACTAAAAACAGGCTATACAAAGGTGACGTTAAGGTGCACATATCCCTCACATACTGGAAGCTTTAAGAGGGCCCAAAGCTATTTATAATTTCCAACTTAGCAGCCCTATTTTAATGCTACTTCCTTTAACTTTTGGTCTGATTCCCAGGACTTTCAGAAAGTGAATAGACTATCTGTGTGTAAGAGATTTTAGATAAGGCTGCAACTGCCTTCATTCTTTGCATTTTTTGGTCTGCATTTCCTGCTAACGTGATTTGAATAAGCCAATTACACTGAAATTTTGTCCGTGGTCATGCAAATAAGCTCACGAGTGTGGATCTCTCTTTTCTGTGGATTTAAGTGGTGAGTACAACTGGTGTACATTTGGTTGTATAAGGGGTCTGCACAGGATACTGGGGCCATGTTTTGTGCTCTTTTCTAAGGTTCCATTTGCACTACATTGGAGGAAGATTTCAGGAAAATAGGACATTCAAATAAATAAAGAAAGCCTTTAAAAATACTGAATTGCTAAAAGTATAGCCTGAATTTTACTTTCTAGGTGCAGGCTGCAAACATGAACTTTAAGCATGCATTTAATATATGAGATCTATAAAAAATGCCTGGGAAATTATCACTGAGACCTTGAGGAAAATATTCCCAAATGCCCATTGTGTACAGTAAAACACCAACCAAAAGCACTACTGTAAGAGTTATATTACTTAACCCTAACATCTCTTTATCACTAACATCATGTGCACAATTAAGCTTGACTCACACCAACCAAGAACTCCAGACAAAAATTATTTATTTTTCAAAGTCATGGAACTTCCTGATACTCTTTAAGTGCTAGGGACCTTAAGACAGAATAATTTTTCAGCAAGCACTTCTTCACAGACTGGCACTGACAGCAGTTTTACTTTCTGTGTGTTGTTACACTTTCTTCACAGCTCAGAAGTGTTTCCAGATGAAGCCAAACAGTTGGGATTTTTTTTCAGTAAATTATATTCCAGGCAAAGAATAACAATCTCTGTTCTCACTGAAGGAGGCATTCCTGAGACACCACAGTAGTGCTCTATGTGCAAATGCTGAATTCCACAATTAGTCTGTAAACAATAGAGATGTGGGCTAAATGGAGAGATTTGCCAAATTTGCTGAGGTAAGGGTTGCTAGAAACAAACAGGAGTAAATATAAATGCTCTGGTATGTGAACACCTACAACAACAATTATCCACTCCCTCCCAAGTTTAGCAGGTTGAGTTCCCACATTATAATGCTCTTAGTTTTGGGAGAAAGCCAGGTATCAAATTCTGTTCTAGAGAGGAAAGAAGGAGACTAAACCACTTAGTGTCTGAGATACTGCATTAAGAATTGTACAATGTCATTCTATATAAAGATACACAGCCAAATGCTGCACAACACAAACTTGATCTCATCTTCCTTTCCTTTCAAAGGCAAAGCATACAACTGCATCTACCTACATAGATATGCAGGGTGTTGAAATGAGCAGCTTGAGAGTAAAATCATGGACACATTGGAAGAAAATATGAATTTTATTTAAAAAAATGAGGAGAATACAGATATTGATTATATTAGAAAACTTTAGAAATAGTGTATATACCAGGAAAATATATATATATATATTAAGTACAGTTATTTAGCATTCAGTTATTTTAACTTATCTAAGTGGCTGTAATAATGCACCCAAAATAAGATGGTTATAATGACCTTTATGATATCATGACAAAACCAGTTTTTCTCCCATACCCTATCAGATTGAAAAATTTGAGGAAAGAATTCAACAAGATTTTGCAACACTCAATTTTAATCCCTTAGAAATATGAACATCGCTTTCCTTTATTATTAAATGAAAACATATTCTAAGCCTCCAACCTTAATGTAAATTCTTTTCAAATTTCCTTTTGGTAGTTATGAAGTACCCTAGAAAATGTGGGATCACAAAACAACCCTGTTCTACATAGGAGGCTTTCTGACACCATAGTGACAGCAATAACACAAACTCAAAGTAAGTAGATCATTGTTTATTTTCTCCTTCAGTTTCCCATTTGTGTTCCTTGTGGGAAATTTATGTCATTAAAAGCAGAGCAAGGCATAAGAAGCATAGAACACTAGTGGGAATTTTTATTGTATATCCATTCCAAAAAAGCATTAAAATTATTTTTACCTCAATAATTTTTTTTGCCTAAATAGCTATTTTACTTTTTTTTTAATCCAGTGTCTCTTTTTTTCTAGGATTGTTAATGTTAAGTCTCTTACACACAAGTTTTGTGATAGCCAAAAACCAGCTTTCCAAGACATCTAAATCCAGTGTCTGAGCTGTTACACACAGAGCCTGAAGCTCCTGGTGAGACCTCACAGCACTTATATACAAATGTGTACCAGGAGTCAATCCAGCAAAATATCTGTCTATCCAAATAACTGTGACAAGGAACACCAGCCTTTGAATCAGGACTCTGCTTTCTGTTAAGTATATTTTTATGTGGTAGGAAAATGATCTCTAGATCTTAGGGGAAAAAAAAAAAAGATGCTACTGAACTCAGACCTCACAAGGAGATCAAGACCCAAGAAGATGATATTTGATCTTGCACATACTTTTCTCCAACTTCCCATGGCCTTCTGCTGCAGGAAGTGCTTGTATTCAAATCAGCAGGACTTCACACATGCTTAAAGACAGGCATGTGCACAATGGCTTTCTGAGCTTGAGGCCATCCTTTAAATTTTTATTAAATAAGAGAAGCTTGTAATCTGATGTTAGACAGTGGCCCAGACCTCAAGGACTTCTCAGCTTTTACTCAGTCAGTGACTGTTTGACTGACGACCTTAGGGTTTGGCAAGCCTGATATTTTCAAAAAAACTTCCTGTAAGTATGTCAAAGCTGATATGTCCTCTGGTTCCACTAAGATGATGGCCCTGAAGGCAAGAGCAGTAAATCAGTTGCAGATTAGAGCCAGGTTCACTTATTTGACATACAAAACCTGTTCCTAATATAAATGGATGGGAAAAATGCATACGGTATGACAGAAGTAAAGAAAGTTCTTCCCCAGTACCAATAACTGCAACATAAATTTATCATTAATGTAAGGTGAGCAATACTCCCACTGTATTCCAATTCAACTTTAAATACTCATAACCCACAAAATTACTAAACAGCATACCCTTCCCTTCCCTTCCCTTCCCTTCCCTTCCCTTCCCTTCCCTTCCCTTCCCTTCCCTTCCCTTCCCTTCCCTTCCCTTCCCTTCCCTTCCCTTCCCTTCCCTTCCCTTCCCTTCCTTCCCTTCCCTTCCCTTCCCTCCCTCCCCTCCCCTCCCCTCCCCCCTCCCCTCCCCTTCCCTTCCCTTCCCTTCCCTTCCCTTCCCCCTCCCCTTCCCTTCATTTTTTAAATGGTGACAAGAAAACTTTCTCCAATAAGCTACTTGTTACTCGTGTTTATGACTAAAAATATGCTTAATTAAAGTCAATATCAAGAATAACTAATGTTCTTTAGCACTTTGGAGACCAGAAAATATAATTCTATCAAGATATGAAATACACAATTATTTGTGTATGTATTGGGTAAGATAGCTTACGCTCCCACACACCTTTTTCCTCTCTTCTGCTATTAGTTTCAAAATCATTTTTAAGTGCTTTCTGCATCTGAATAAATTGTACCAGAACTGTCATTTGAATAATGCATAGCTTCCTACAGAAACTAAAAATATTTATTTAAATCATGAAACAAACAAACAAAATAAAAGGATTTTAAGTGGCTGGAGGCTGTCCTGCAAATTGCTGGAACTGATTCCTTACCCTTTTATATTTCCAGATCTTTGGCCAATACTTTTCATGTCTAGCACCATACAGACATCTCAGCCTTCAGCCTTCCCATGCCCCTACTTCCTAGAGTCTTGCCACGATGGGAACACCTGCTCTGATCAGACAGGTTCTGTTTTGAATTCATTCTCCAGTTCACTTCTACGCAAGCAAGACAGTACTTCACAATACTGCTTAAACTCATATGCATTCCTGTGTACCTGTCTCCTTCACTGAAACAAATAACAAAGGTACTTAACAACACACCTCACTTGAATGTGGTAATTCCAAAACCTTAGGTGGGCCAGGCGTGGAAAGGAGAAGAGGAAAAAAAAGATACAAATAATTCACCTGTTCAGGTTAAATCTCTGGGTTCTGAGAGGGGTGTTTCCTCTTGCTTGTTTGCAGGAAACTCCAGCACTTGTTAGGACAGCTTAGAGAAATCTCACAGCTTGTTTTTTCAAATAATGAATTTAGAAAATAAATCTCAGATTCTTGTGCTAGGAAAAAAACCTGACTGAACAAGATAAAGACCTCCCTACATATTGTACATGGCTAGGTCCAAGCCCTCGGATGCCCCCTTTCCCTCCCATTTCCTCCTGCTCCCCATGGGGATACAGGGGTGCCTGGGACCTCTCCCCTCTGTGCCTGGTCTGGCAGGATTACATAGCAAATGGAGGAGGATATAAGAGCACAAACACGTGCCTCCTCTGAAAATTTGAATAGACCCTATGAGGCTTATTTCCCCATGAGTGAATTGCAATCAGATCTGAGTTTCATAATTCAAATTACAGCTTATACAACAGGCATGCAGTCTGAGATGGTGGACTGAGGTTTTACAGTAAGGGGACATGTAATATGTTATCAAGAGATTAACACAGAAATCCCCCCCCCCTTCCCCCCCCCTTTTTTTTTGCAATAAGGTCTCAAACTATCAAAACCTTTCCATTGTTACAACTTCAAGTAACACAATCACTTCACATTTCTTAACTAATGAACTGCACTCCTCTCCTTCCTTTTCTCTCCCCCTTCTCAGAAACGCAATGACATCAAGAGATTATGCTTAGTTCAAACAAGTCAGAGAGATACAAACATTCCTGAAAATATATTAATTCCTTCCTGCTCAACAGATTAGTAGCATTTGATTTGACATGACTATAAGTTTACACACTTCAAAGAATTTTTAAAGTAATACCTTCTAAAAAAGGAATGAATAAAAAAATGTTCTTGCACATTCCACATGACTAAATGATGGATGTTTTTTTCAGTATTCACAATCTATTTTCATGCCTTGGTGCAAACAGTCGTGAACAAAAATCAACTCCAGTATTGTAACATTAATGGGGAACAGTCTGGCCTCCACCCAACCCTGAAGATAATTATGCTAAAACAATAGTGATGAGCATCCAGCTAACTAGCTATAACAAGGAAAGACTGCTGCTGCCATTCATCAAAAAGGCCATTGGGATAATGAGGAGAGATGGCTACTGACATATTTCAGCAGGGGAGGCCATCCTGCTGGGAGTTTCTTTCATAATGCCAAATTCTATCCATTTAAAAAGTAAACATCATGCTCTCTTTGGTTTGTTGGGTGATCTTGGGAGCAGAGACAGAAGTCATACAGTACTGACCAAGTTGGAATGAAGAGCTGGAAGAGACACAGAAGGAGAAAAGAAAAAATATTCTGTGGTATATGTATAATTGTAATCTTCAGTCTCCTGAAAGGACTAATCCTAATTATGAGCAACATGGCTGCTGTCAGTCAGGAAGAGCAAATCCCTTGCTTTCTGTTAGAAGCTACTAATCTGATTATTGATTTACAATTCTGGAGATAGTTGAAGAATGTGCATCTCAAAGAATCTGAATATCTTGACTGGATAGACAGTAAAACCGATGCTTAGAATAAGTGTTTTGCTTTAACTAAATAAAATAGCAGATAAACCCTAGTTTCCAAACATATTTAGACTAGCAAACAATTGTGTGAATAAAACAGAGTGAATGTTAACTAATATGTCTGGTTTTGTAAGTAGTGTCTAATAGACGCCTCATCACAGTAGAGATCACAGATGACTTTCTAAAGTAACAAGAAGGAAGATAAAATAGCGATGGGCTTTTCAAGTAAAGAATAGTACAAATGTGTTGTACTGTCTTGTGTTTCCTGTCTGAAGGCCACTTTTCCCATTTAAAACTGGTATTTTCTGTGATAGTAAGGAAATATATTTTAATTTGTCTGTGAAAAATATGCTTTAAAAAAAGTGGTTTTCATACAAAAAAAGGAAGCAAAGGAAATATATGTCCTACTTTTCAGTGACTTGCCTGAAACAGAGTTGCTTTCCAGAATAACAAGCAAGGACCACATTCAAAATTTCTAGTTGCTGAAGACAGTGAAAATCTCAGCGCAGCTTCAGCCCCTCTACTTCTAGGATGTCAGGGTCCTCTCTTTCACTGGCTCCTCACACAAGGGTGGATATACTTACTTCCTTAAAAAGGTCACTTAGAAATCCATGACTATATGGCAAAGAAGATATTAAGATAATAGAAAAAGAAAGATACCTGGAGGAAAAGGAAATTTAGTGGGATGTTTCTAAAAGAAAATGTGAGCCCAGTGAACCTAATCTCCATGGGTTTCTTCTACAGTCTTCAGAAGGTAAGAACCTCCTCCACTGAAGTTTTTCAGAGTGGGATTTTGGCAACTTGTTCTGGAAGGACCTATCTTTCTCCACAGGCTCTATAAAAATTTTACTTATTATAAAAATCTGGCTCTATAAAAAATGAGACTTATGGAACTTGTCTTCAGTAGGCTAAAATTCATCTCTTGTCATACTCTGTACAATGAACCCACTCAAAAATGACTGTGTTAAGGAAGCATCTATTCTCCTTCATTTCAAAAGAATCAGTTTCAGAGAAGCATTTTGGGATGCTAGAACTTATAGATGAAAATTAGAAATCCTTCCGAGGGCAAAATTGTTTTTTGGATTGTGCTAGACCATGGTGTCAAAAAGGGTTTGTATTCCTTCCCTAGAATTCAAATAAGCACATGTTTTTCCAGTACTGATAAAGCAAGTCATAGAATCATAGAATACCCTGAGCTGGAAGGGACCAGGAGGGATCATCAAAATTCAGCTCCTGACCCTACACAGGACCATCCCAAGAATCACACCTTTTAAGTCATTACACTGTCAAGAAATAGAGTATGATATGTAAACATGTAAAACATATAAGAAGCAACTAATAATTCTAAAATTGAAACAACTTTTCATACATGTAACTGTGTTCAGTTGCATTAATTGGATTCTGTCACAGAACTGTGTGTTTCTACTGAACTTTCTCTGTTCATGCTGAAGCCATTGCAAGAGGCTGATCACAATGTGCTTGGTTTCTTTGAGGTGTTTGAAGACAGGAGAGAGCACCAAGCTTGCTGAGTACCATTAGACAGCAGATTAATAATGTTATACCTTGGGTAAAAACTGTTTATTGAAACCAGGTACAAACAGACTTGTTTTGGCACAGCATGGGGTTTTCTGTGTACATTTCTAAGTTGATGAACTCTGCAAAAGACAAGCTGTTAAAATTGTTTACACTGTGTATTCCTTGTACTGATCTATGACTTAGCGCTATGTGAAAAATGAAGAAATAGAGAAGGAAAGATTATTTGCCTTTCTTTGTGCAATACATGATCATGACTAATTTGATACTAGAACTGGAATCAAAGGAGCTTAGTAAAAGGTTCCATATCTAATTCTTTCCCACGTTCAGTCTTACCTTGATCTCTGAAATTTATTCATTCTCTCCTTAGGGCATGAATACCTGCTATTTACATGTCTGTATTTTTGTAGGAGAGGCAAATGAGGGCAAAACTTCTCAACAACAAAGTTCCACAGTGAAGATACATAATTTCATATTTCTAGCCATACTGAACTCTGGGAAAATAAAATTCACTGCAGCTATGTGTAAGTAGTCACAGAAGTACATATTGTCTCAAAACCCAGGCATGCAGCATAATTTTACTATAATAAAGTTTACTGTCCATAATATTTGGAGCCAGTAACAATAACTTTTCTACTGCAATCATGGTCTTTTGGACTTTATAACATTCAAATAGAAAACTAACAAACCCCTCACATTTCTCTTTGCACTAATGACAAAAGAACAGGGTGGTGCCATTTTGGCAGCACTGCTGGATTGCACTGATCTCTGTCATTTTTGGCAAATAATTAATCAACTTGGCCCCTCTGAAAATCTCATGTGAGGTTAGAGATATGCTATTAGTGTAGAGCTAAAAAATACTGCTGTGGTGTTTACAGAAAGCCCTCACTCAGATTATTCTATTTGAAGTCAATTAGAAGACTCCTCTGATCTTACTGGCATGGGTTCTCACAGCAAATACTAGACAGTTGTTATCACTAGCACTGAAGAATGCAGCTATCCTGGGAGAATGCAAAGGCTTGTTTTAGGAGCTATTCACTATCTCAGCTGATGCTCATTGCATATATGTCTGTTTTGCAAAGTCAGATCAAAATCATTGCCTCTAACCATTGTGCAGGCAAGCAAAGGTTGTCAAGGACCTGCCAGTTTTCACAGGACAATTCACATATCTGCTGGGCATTGTGGTTCCACACAGTGTTATTCATTTCTAGTATAGCTTCTGAAACATTAACAGAGCCCAGCACACCACTGCTTTGAAGAAAGCACCAACTCAAGAACAGAAAGAAAATGCAGAAATTTTTTTATTCATTTTTATTTTGCTTTTTTCATTTGCTTTCATTGCTCCTACAACCTCATTTATGAACTGTTTTCGGTCCACTTTGGTGATATTGAAAAGCACTTAACTGTAAAACTTTCACTTATACTAGTCTTCCAAACCAAAACCAGGTTGCATAACATATCTGCATCTCTCTCTCGCTATATAAATACAGTAAAATATCATTTGCAAAGTCACCACATCTGGCACATGCTTGACAGACAGAAGAGGACAATATTAAGATCTTCCATACCAGAGTGTAGGGAAAATGTATGTGCAAGGGAAATCTGAAAGTATTCTGAGGTAGAGGTGTTATGCTTTGGTTTGCCTTTTCTGAGTATTGTGTTCAATGCTTTTTCATGCTGCTCGTGTTCAAAGCATTTTTCACCAAATGCTAAAGCCCACCTTGCCCACTCAAGGGAATATCTCCAGCTACAAATCTTCAACAAGAGATGCACACCTGATGTCACTTCCATTACTTCTGCAAGTATCATGTAACATGATATCAGATTTGCATTCATTTTCTCATTTTCTTTAGCAATATTATAAGTTACAGCATGTTCCTTGTATATTGGCTATATTGTCTTGCTCTTCAAATCAGCAGCTCTGTTGAATATGGCCCTTTCTTTCTACAGTTTTGTCTTCTGTTCCTGAGCTCAAAAGAGACTTCTCAGTGGGCAGCATCATCCATGTTGTGGAATCCTGCTCTCAAGGCATTTTTTAAGAGAAATCTCAAAGGGATCAGAGGCAGAGAAGAAAAGGATTTTCAGGTTTTGTAAGCTAGATATTGGGCTCTTACTGCTGCTAAGTTTGATTCACGTGTATTCTGATTTTATGAAGTGAAAAACAGTGGTTGATTTCAGTCTTAATTCAGTGTTTCCCTTTATAAGTCTAAGATTTATATTCATGATATTTTCTTTATCTGACTTTTTAAGAATGCTCTGTTATGTTTCTTATACAAAACTCCCTTTTTCCTAAATTACTGTGCTCTGAGAGATCAAATAGTATACGATGATGTACAGTTCTTTCTAGATACCACCAGATATCTCTGAGGAATTACACTGAGACATCAGCCTGGCATTTGAACATTAAAACAGAAGCAATAAAGTTAGTAACAGGTCCTGTTAGCTATAGAGTCAAAACTTTTTCACTAATTTTTATGAGCCAAAAAAGCTGAAATATTAAATTTGTGTCTTAAGTACACATGCACCACATGCAGGCATCTAGCATACAATTTACTACTTCAGATAAAGCATTTGTAAAATAGAATTTTATCTGCTGTTATGTCAAAGTCTCAACATCTAATGTGGTTGCTGATAGATAAACAGCTTGCTTTATTGGTTCATCCTTGAATATACTGAGTGACTTTTGTTAATTTCAGAAAATGTTGTGCATCTACTTTCCAAAATTATCCCTCTGCCTTGATTTCCTCTATCACTGATGATTTCTGGGAATATAGACCAGCACTATAATTTGCATCATGAAGAAAGAATGGACTTTTGATTCAAAAATTCAAATGGAATTTTAAACTGATCTAACACGGCACACAAATTCATGAAGTGTTCCACATTTTTTGACTGTGCCTATGACAGTGGGATGGGAAGTAGATAAACTTTAGGATAATTTCTAGTTCAGACCATTCTGTGATTCCATTCTGTGATTTTCCTATATAGCAAACATTTAAAAATTTTGATTTAAATTTTAGAAGTCTTTCTGGAAGCAAGGAAGATCTTTCCACTTGTAGATTTTATGATCTGCTTTCTGAAGCATCATGTTCAGACAGACGTCTGTTCATCTGGCTCTGGAGAGCTAAATGAGCAATGAGATACTTATAATGACTTATTTTGCTGAAAATTAATTCAACAGAAAAGCAAACTTTTTATCTTTCAGTGGACTATTTCAACTGTTGACTAAAAATTTAAAACACTGATTTTTTAAAATTAATGAGTGGTTTGCTTTTGCATGTATTCATGCATCTGATTTCTGTTAAACTTACTATGTAATTAACTTTAAATAGTAATGAATAAAAACCAAATATTTAATTTATACTTCCATTCACCAGCAAAAATTAAGTAGAGCTATGGGTAAAACATACCAAACATATCTTCAACAGTTTACAGCAACACAATAAAACTTATCCTCCTGCCCAGAGAATAGCACTTTCTTGATAAATAAAAGTATGTTAAACTTCACAAGACAATCCTATGAATTTGTAAGACAATCTGTTCAATGTTCCTCATCAGACTATGTATAACAGAAAAATCCTCTATCTCCCAAACCAGAATAGGAAATACTCCACTTATCTATTTTTACTCTCACTTCTATCTTTTTGTTCCTTTTGAAAAATGAATATATCCTTTGATTTTTAGTCAATAGGAAAGTATTTCATCACCTGTCATTCCTTTTGCATGTTTCTTATATTTGAGAACACAATTGAGGATTTTTTTAAAAAAGAAAAAGAATAAAAATGTGAGTAAAAGTATTGTTTGTGGGTTTTTTTTAAAGTAAAACATGACTTAATGAAACAAATTTCATCAGACCACTGTTTTCCAGAGTATAAAGTGTAAGTTATGGGGAACTTTACTCATAGAATTAACTTTGGAGCTTTTTTACAGAGATTTAAATGACTCTACTGCAAATTCCTTCACTAATTGTTTTAGAATAAAGAAGTAGAAAGAAAAAAAAAAGGTACTTGCTTTACAATTCTTAACTATTTATAATTCTTTGCTTTCTGACAAGCTAGAAAGCAACTTTTGCAATGGGTAATTTCAAAACTTTTATCAAGTCATAATGGCATAGCTAATAGAGTTTTCCTCCTGTTTCTCCATGTGCTCTGATGCTCTCAGGTGTGCAGAGAGCTTATGGATCCATCTATGAAGTCAGAAAAGGTGCATTAGACCCCTGTGCTGGTTTTGAAAGACTTGTTCTTTCACTAATTGGACTAGGACTTACATCAGACAAGATGTGCATGCCTATTTGGAGACAGTCTACAGTCCAGCACACTCTAGACTGAACACACTATCAAAAAATATGTTTGCTTTTCCACTGGAAATCACATTAAATAACTCAAATATCCTGCTCTGGTTTGATCTTTTTGGTTGTTTTTGGTTTTGGGGTTTTTTTCTCTTTATTAATTTCAGTAAAAACAGGCTACTGTAAAACAGCAAAAACTTCATCACAGAAGCCAAGGCAGCATTTCAACCAGGGAACACACAGGGTCCCTCACACCCCACTGAGATATCTGACTGCTCCTTATTTCTGCTGATTTGTACCCAACAGAGCATATAACCAACTTAACCAGCTGATTCCTCTGCTGAGACTGCTTTTCTGAAAGGAAAAGAAAAAAACAGGGAAGAAAGAAGTAAGAAAAAATATTACACATAAAGAAAAAAATTAGATATACATTGGAAAGAATACAAAAAGTCAAATTTAAAAATAGCTTATAGAATGGCATCCTTTCTAATTGCTTAACTATTTCTCATCTCCTTTAAATTGATGTGGATTCTGTTGAGGAATTTAAAAAATCCTAATTCAACTCCACCAGAAAAAAATGAAAGCAACAAGAAAATTAACTGCAGTTTGCTCTATATTTGATGCAAACCTTTCAAATTCCCATCATGTTCCTTAGGACAGCATTTATTATTTAATTACATATCAAGAATGGCATGAGGTACATAATAGTAATGGGGAAAATGGGTACAAAACAAGTGACTCAGTGATCTTCAAACTGTTCTTCTAAAGCAGAGAATATTTATTATATATTATTATAGCTATTATGTGATGATTATTATTACATTTATTAGAATATAAAAGTACTATTAAACTGTTGCAAAACTGACTCTAATTGCTAATTCTGTGTCTGCGATCTGTCAAGAGTTGAGCTGTTTCAGGATACAAATGCAGGCACTTTTTTGCCAGTCCTACCTACAAACTCTATGTTAGGGGTATCCATGGGACAAATTTCCTAGACTAAGCTGTGGGGAAGATGGTAGGGCTGCTGCTGGCAAATTCTTCAGTTGAGCAGAACAGAGTATGGTATGTAGGAAATCAATTCCCCTTCATTCCCTTGCAAAAGAGGGTTTTAAATTTCCATTCTACATGAATCATATGAGATTGATGTTTTGCTTAACAAAGCCACTTTACTTCAGTGACATTTGAAAACTGAGGTATTGTGTACACCCAAGGATAGTAATAACAACTTAATATTATCTTCTATGAGTCTTCATACTCAATAGTTCAAAAAGTACTTTTTCAAAGAAGTTACTTTCATATTGCTGAACTAAGGACCATAGATATGACCAGGATATTTTCTAGCCAGTATCAGGACCAAAAGGAAGCTGGGGTGCTGCTTCTGTGCTGACCTGCTGCCCTGAGATTGGACAGACAGCCCTTGGAGAACCATCCCCTCTGGGGCATGTGGTGTGCACAACATGTTGGATAATTACTAATGAAAAGGTTTTAATGAGAGTAGTGAAGATTGAAAATTTTGTTTTGCGTTAGACTTCTGAATTTCAACAATTGTTTTCAAACTCTGAAAATATTTCATTTTAGTAATGTTTAATGTTTTCTTTTCTTAATGAAATTTTTCAAGTGTACTGGTTTTGTTGTGTAATGTTTTGATTTTTAATAGAAACTTAGACATTCCTTAAAAGAAAAATCCAAAATATTTTGTTTCAAGAAGGCTGAAATGGAAATAGATTTAGAGCAGTGATTGTCCATGCTTATTTTTCAATGGACATGCATGAAGAAGATAATCCCTTATTAACCTGCAGTTTATAGCGCTGAAGTTTTGCTACTGCAAACACATGCAGGAATCCTATTGTAGACAATAATCAAGATTTGCAAAGCCAGCTGAGGAATGTAGGTCTACAAATTTAATGGAAGGTCCACAAGTTTGATGGAAGTCATGCAGCAAAATAGCTCAAAATAACTCTGCGCATTTCAAGAAATGTGTGCATATATAAAAGCCAGAATCTGCCTCATTGAGTTTAACTAAGGATTGGGAAGTGACCCTGGATACAGAATGAGCAGTCAAGAATCACAGAAAAATAGGAAAGCTTCTTCAGATCCTGTTTCAAAATAGATCTACAAAGATTTGATTTTTCAGATCTTAATCAATGATCTGAAGAACTGAAAGATTTCTAATCACTCTTGAAAGTCAGAAAAGGAAAACAAAAATTCTCATCCTCAACCTCCAACAACTACACTTGTAATGACCTTTTAAGTACTAATAGCAAAGTCAAAAAACATGAGAAGCTCTTGAGAAAAAAAAAGATATAATCAAAACATGAAAGAGAGTGTCACTTCTATTTCCTTCTGGAAAAAATTGAGTTAGATCTTCTCTGACCTCCTTTGTCTGATTGGATATTTTTTTTGCTAGAGTTATGCCAAATTATCTGAAGGTCTTTTATAGCGTCAGAGACCCTGAAGAGCTGTTAGCCAGAGATGCTGCAGATGTAGCTGGATATTCACTGCTACAAACACAGCTCTCATCAAATTGCATCACACCACCCTGGATTTCCAGTCCCCAGCAGTGCATGAAAAGCACAAAATATTAGAAAAGAAAAGCTAACCGCAGTATAATAGACAAATTTTTAGCATGTCTGCACTCATGCCTTTAATTTTGTCCTTGGTAAATTTTAGAAAGTCATTATGTACAATGTGGCCAAGTGGTTTTTACTGTCTAAATTATGGCCAAAAGAGGTGAAATTTGATTCATTATTAAAAAGGCAGAGTCACAACATCGCTGGTTGTTCATAAATCCATTAAGCTCCTATACAGAATCCTGCCCTGAAAATGCATTTCCCAAGAGTGACAGTCTGCTTGTTTATACTCTTTCAAATATCTCTGCCAGGTGTATTACTGAGTCAATACATTGAGAAACAGGAAAAGATTTTTAAAGGGTTCCTATCGATGCAAAAGTCTACTATGTCTTAAAGCACTTCGTGAAACAACTGCTAAACAAATGATCTCTGAAATGTCAGTGTAGTGTTTGCATAGCAGGTCACTGCATTTTAGTAGAATTCTCACAGCTCTGACGTGCATGCAGAGAAAGAAGTTCCCATAAGAGATTATCACAGGAAAAAGACTCATTCATGTATGCAATTGTTTGTTATCAATATACAAGATGTACTCTAATTTATTTTGACTTGTTGGATTTGATTCACTGCTTTTGCATGTTTACTTTAAACTGGATAATCAAATCTGGCTGTGTATGAGCTGAACTTTTTGCCTCTATGAAAGTGTGCATTGACCATCCAGTGGCACTTCTCCAAAGGGAAGTACACACCTTTCTCACCAATGTGACCCTTCCACCTTTCTTTTCCTTTCTCAGAGCAGCAACTGAAAATTTCTTCAGAAGGCACAGCAAGTAATGCATCCTTCTCTAGTCAGACTAGAGAAAAATATATTTATTAGGACATTTGCCTCTTTGCCTAGACAAACACATTGTGTGCAATCATGCTCAGGGTGTGTCTCTCCCTACCTGGGCAGACGATAAAGTTAGTGATACAGTTTGGAGGGTAAAGGTCTGAAGGCAAATAAATTTATTTCAACCATGAAGATAAATGGCTAGGGGAGGCTAAATGGATCAGAACTGCCAATAGGCATGTTTGAGGAAAGGCTCAAGTCAAGACTAGAATTAAATACAGCAAAATCTTCATAAATGTCCTAATTGAAATGTCTGTCCCAGCTGTTAAAGTTAGTGGTCTAGAAGACAGAGTTTTGTAGGAAACCACACTTCATAGCTGCCATTCCTCACAGGATCACTGGAGCTATTGGTTTGGTAACAATTGTAGAAGTAGAGTCTTATTTGTGGACTGGAAATATGTACCCCAGAAGGATGCTCAACATATTAGTTGCAACAGAGAGACAAATTTCTCCTTTTGGCATCCTGATGCAGGGAAAGTAATGCAGAAGACACCGTCTGGTCTCTAAAAATACTCTGACTGTTGCAAAATATGCCCTCTTGAATATGCTATTTATTTTCTAAAGCTTTGTCAGGAGGCATTGAGGAAGAATCCTGCCTGCATTCTTTCTGGAGCTCTGGCTGAAGGGTAGCAAGCCTGAGCATAGTCTCTATTACGGCAAGCTTAGTCATTAGGATGGAGTCAGCAGCAAAACCCTCGAAGCAGGTTCTGTAATCACATTGCAGGATCTGTATGGAAGTGGCTAAACCTGCCGCATGGAGGGGAGAGACTTCCTACCTGCCTCTGTGGGTCACCTGTGGCTTTACCTCGCCAGGGTATGAAGTGCACAGACAACATAAATCGCCAGCTGCAGGCCAGATGTCACTCAGGCAGCCTTTGATGTGAAAGTGTCACAGGACACAGTGCATGCCTGGGAGGAATTAAACCTGCAGGGGCAGCACGGTGAGTTAACTGGAACCATGCAGAGAGACCATCACGGTGGCTGTGATACCAATTCACACTCATTTTAAAGATACTTTGTGCCACTTTCTCTTCTCTGTGAGACAGGAAAACTGGTAAAGGCTTCTGTATTCCTCACAGAACTATTGTTAGAAATGGATTGTTTCTGATATCACAGTGCACAGAAGAATTAACATTGCAAAAGAACTGGGCATAATTTTCAATGCATTTTTTGTGTTATAATGTACATACATCCACAAGGCACCATTACTGAGCATGTACATCCACTTGCCAACAAACCAGTTCTAGCAAACATGTACCACTGTACCCTGGATGATACAGTGTTCAGAAACCCCATGGAGATAGCAGCTGCATAAAGTCTATCAGAAAATGCTGTTGTGTTCCAAAGCATTATCAACTTCATCTGCCAAAGCTGGAAAAACATATGAAATGTAGAATTCCACTATTTTGTGCTACTACATTTTCACCAAAAATAAGACTATTTCAATTCCCATTCTTGCAATAAATGCATATGCAACAAATAAATGCTTTGTTTTATTATCCTTTATGATTCTTGATTATTTATTGCAACTAACCTCAAGACATTTTTTTTCTGTTTAATTTTTTTTTCACTTGTTTGGATAATCCAGAAAGGTGTTGGATTTTTTTTCCTGTCAGACAGTGGTTGTTATGAAAGTAGGTGGGTGGACTGGGGGTAATTAATAGCTTATACTTATAAAGCACTTTTCATCAATAGTTATTCTGATTTTTTTAAAAATTTTGCCAAATTTTCTGTCGTCTCCATTTTACATGTGAACCAAAATATTTCTGAGGACTAAATGTAGGAGGATAAGTAAATAATGTGCATCCTAAATATCCCGCAGAAGTGTAAGCAGATGAAAAAAAGCACCCAAAACAATCAAGCCCACACTACAGATATTGCTCACAATTTCATTGACTCGCATTTAAAATCTGAGACTTTCAAAAGTGATTTCCTTTGCCATGAAAGAAAACGACTGTTGTTGTTTTTTGCCTTTGATACATTTTTGAGGGAACATCCCTGTGTGTATGAATCCCACGGCACAGCTTTGAACGCCCTGGTGCCTCCCGGTGCCGGCCCAAGGACGCTGCCCCGTGCGCGCCGCTGCCCAGGCTCCCGCGGCTGCCCACGCCACCCCTTACACAACAGCAACATCCATTCTCAGTTTCGTGCTTCTCATTAGACACACGGTCCTGTCAGGTGGCAGTGTGTTTTGGCTCCTGCACACGCTGCTGTTTTTACTACTCAGGGTATTTGAATGCTTACTCCACCCATTTGTTTAATGAGACCTGTAATCAGCTTCAATTCCAATAGGTCATTAACACCTCACCCACAGCAATATGAAGCCGAAATTGGACAGGTTTGTTATGCCTGTTACAGCATGCAGTGGTGAAACTTTCTGCAGGTTTTAAAATGTCTTTATTATAATTCATGTTAGTAATAGCTATGAGCCATTCTCCTTCCTACAGCAGCGACAAAAAGTAATAACTCTTCTTGTCTTTTTCCTGTGTGATTATGCTTTAAAGCCTATATCTTTTTCCTAACTTTTGAATTTCATTTCATACATAGATCAAGCAAATAAAAGCACTTTCATGAATGAGTCTCAATATTTTGATCCTTATAAGAGAAAAATGAAAAAGATTAATAAATATATAGGAACTACATCTGGCTTAGTGTGGCTTATTAAGCCCCCCATAGTAACTGGTGGAATGAAAGGTGTCCTATCAATTGTAATCATCTGACAGTACCTTAATTTCCATTACAAAATACTGGGCTGGATGTAACCTGTGTGGCCTTTCTCTTGTTCTTAAAGGACAGGAAATAGTTGTTACTTAACATCTGAATTCCACCTGCTAAATGCACCTTACTATAGGATGTAGCACCAGGGAGTTGGCATGTCCAGAGTGGAGAGTGGTTTGTGAATGACACACCTACATTCTTGTCTCTTGTTTTCTTTTTCCTTTCTGGGAATAAAGATGAGACTATTAGTATGGTATCTGCTTATGCCTGAGACAAAATGGGAGGAACCTGACAGAGGCGAAAGGGCAGGATGTGGAGAAGATGTATATCCCAAAAAAGTGATCTGCGCAGTAAACTGGGAAATCACTGTTTCTTTACATTGAAAACTTTTAGTATATCTTCATTAACTTCAGCGTTTTGCTATGAACTGCTGCTGTTACATGCTATACAGACAGAGTCTGTAAATAAGGGTGAGAATTAGCAAGTGCTTTGAATTTAACAATGGGCAGAGAAACAGCACTGCACACTCCAAGCCCAGCCCCATGCCAGGACATCTCCCTTGCCTGTATGCTGCACCTCTGTATTTTACTGGCACATTATACAATACCTGTATATAGCTATACTCAGAAAGTGACTCAGATCTATAATAGAGGGATAAGAATGAGTTCTCTTTCAGTGATTTTTCATCCTGACTTCATATCTGTTCACTTGCCTGATCTGGAATCCGAACTAGCTGAGAGAGCTGGAACCCACCAGGAAGAAGTGAGCCGATTTCCAGCAACTGAACATGTGGCTCTTTTCCTCTAAGGAAAAGAAAAAATATATATTATATAGATTGACATAGATGGTTTTAAAAGTTGGCCAACATAAGGCATTAATGTGCCAAAGTTTGTTGGGTTTTTTGTTCTATGTAGGGTGCAGAACAGGAACATAGATATTCCAATTGGAGTTTGGCAATTGTCAGTATGACAAAATCTAGTATTAATTTCGGTCCTTTTCTCAGATACCTTAGTGAAAAGGCCAAGGACAGAAAAAGAAGGTGGAACTCCACCTCTCACTCCCAAATATTTCCCCTGTGTCACAGCTCAGCTGGTCTGCAGGGAACATACAGAACTCTCTGACTTCTCTGGCCAAACCTGTAACTCACCTAAGTACACAGTCTCCATTGCTCTCACACTAATTCTTTTCCCAAACTCTAAATTTATTTCATAACAGGGACAAAGAATTATTCCTGGAAGTATAAAGAGAAGAGTAGATCAAGACACAGACTTACTTTGACTATCTTCCTTTAGCACTTTTGTGTAGTTGTAATTGAACTGTCCTTTTTAAAAATGTGCCCTGTATTTTTATTTTTAAATTTTTTTGGCGACAAGTCAGCTTGGAAATTAAATGCATTATGTCATTCAATTTTTCTGCAGATTTGCAACTGTAATTAATTATTTTATTGCACTTCAGGTTCTTTAGAGCCCATAACAAATGGTGTATCCTTGGAAATATAAGGAGGAGGTAAATGGGGTAGAGTTCACTTAATTTCTGCTACATACATTGTAAAGACATATATAAACTTTAAGGTAATGATATAGATAATTTTTAACAATGAAACATGAAATTACCTGCCCAATAGTACCGGGCACACTTTTCTATGTTCCTCACATACAAAAGCAAGGAAATAAATTGATAAAAACTATGGATTTGGAAGAATTGTGAGGATATGGGTCTTGGAACTCCTTCACAATATTTTCATGTGCAGATTCTAACAAAATGGCTTACGATTTTGACTGAGCTTTATTGTCATTGTTACAGCAGAACTATAATCAATATAATAAAAAAAGCCAGCAGTGAAGAATCCACATCACCTGCAGCATTCTTAGCTTCCTTCTTGTAGACCTAAGGCTGTTTAATGGAATGTTTTTAATTAGGAAAAAAAACCCCTCAAACTATTTACCAATTTAATTTGTTAATCCCATAGTTAAATAAAAAGAGAACATTGTGTTTTTACAGTAATCATGTGAAGTTGGATACAGTTTGTTGTTTCATGACTCTAGCTCTTCCTTCAAGTTCCCAGACGGCACTTCAGAGAGAAAATCCAGGCCTTGAGTTTAGTACTTCAGCTGCCACAAAAATAAGTGTAGGTTATGTGACTCAAAAAGAAGATGTACTTTTTAAATTATGCAGATACTTTTTGCACTGTTTGAAATGTCCCATTGGCAAGACTAGACTAGTTTAACCATATAGAGTGGCAATGGTCCAAAATACTAATCAGCAAAGGCAGAAAATTTGCTTAATTTGGGTGCAGATGGCTTGGGTTTACATGATGTTGCCAAGCTATTTTTATCATTGTAGTCTAGGTCTTGGCCAAAACTTAGGAACAAAATCTAAGCACATATAAACTTTAATGATCTTTTAGATTTGAGCTAAACCCAAGTTTTGTTGACATTTCCACGTCTGAGTTTTGAAGCTATCAATTTTATGGTATATTAAAACCATTGCATAAGTTTGTGTCTATAAGTAGCACTAGGGAAAGTAAGCAAAAGTCCAGTCAGCTCTAAGGATAATTTTAACAGATTTTTTCATTTTATATTTCCAGTAGGGGGAAAAAAAATATTAAAAAAAAAAAGAAGAAAAAAAGAAGTGTAACCATATACCATTATTAATGAACAACAAGGTGTGGTCCTAATTTCAGTGGAAGAATGATGGTTTATTTGTCATGAAGATCTGTCTCTTAGTTTAAAACTTCACTTAGAAATAACATTGGTGGTTAGTCAGAAGATGCCTTGGTTTATAACAATGGCATAACAATGGTTCAGGATAATCTGTCTATTCATTACTGATTGATTCCTTTCTGTTTTGGTGACTCTTCCATTGTATCTGTATGAAAAGGCTGAACATTTGAGTATCAGGTTTGCCTGTTTCCTGTGATACTACTTTGAGTTCATCTTGATCTGAAAAAGTACAGGATTGGCCCCAGGGATAATTAGAAACTTAAATTTTCACACTTCTCTATGACATGAAACCTTGTGAAAAAAGTGTAAAAGTGTTCAGTGGTTCAGGACCAGTCCTTTGTTTTGAGACAGGGAGGTACCTAAGCAATAGGACATTGACTTTGACAGCTCAGCAGGGCTGGGCAGTAGCTATGCCCTGAGAGAGCTCCATGCATTTTTTAGCAGGTGAGGCTGTTTTGTGAGAGGGGGAAGAAATGCATTACAAAAAATAGTAAATAATTTTAAATGTCCTGCTAAATTCCTGGTGACTAAAAAAGTGCTGGCAGTTGGACTGGTTGGTCAATGTAGGTCCCTTCCAACTGAAATATTCTATTCTGTTCTATTAAGTAACTAAAACCTGACTGTGGTCCACAATGTACACCCTTCTTGCTCTGTTAACGCATGGGCATATGCATCTTCCACATATGTGCAATTCTGTGAATGGGTGAAGTGCAACTGTTAAGGGGTTTCTGGACATATAATAGAAAATATCTTAAAAAGGCATGAAATTGAAAGTTGTAAAGTTTTACTTCAGATGCACAAGTTAGAAGGTCTCATGAGATGGCTATGAATATATAGCATGCATAAATAACAGGTTGAGGCTCAGAACTTGTTCAGATGGGTTTTTATCTCCTTAACAGCATCTTATTACATTAATAGGTGTTGGAGTCACTAGGGCTATTCTAATCTTTAATGGTTTTATACCATATGATAGTGAAACTACCAGCATGCTTCACAGCACCACTTTCATCTTGTGTTCATTGTCTATATATGTCTATATATATATTGTTGTCCAGTACAGATATCAAAGTTTTGCCATTTTGGCATACCCTTTTATAAAATGATGAGGCACTTCCAGAGGAAAAAGACAACTCACTTCAAATTAAGATAATAGAATATGACTCCCATTATAGGAATAACCTCTTTCATCCTTCTTGTGATCTTGTGATCACAGGGTACAGTGATGATGACAGGGGAGGGAATGCAAAGAGATTGCACTCATGTGGGAGAAATGCAGCACTCTATGTTGAAACACCTTCTCTAAATAGTGCTCCAGTATCTCTGCAGAGAGCACAGCTCATCCAGAATGCAAATCTAACAGCCAAATCTGTCAGTACAGCCACTTGTCTGAGAAAGGAGCAGAAGTGTTTGCTTTTTTTTCTGCACTCTGAGGAGTAATTTATAACAACAATATTCATTCTGTCTAAGCAGTCTCTGGCACCCGAGTATGCATATCAGCAATTGTAATACAGTCATTCACTATTGGCACTTCAGGCCAATAAAGTTTATTTCACTTGGAGTGCTGACATGGCTGTCTGCAAACAAGGCTCTGAGAACTAAGACAGCTGGAATGTCATTAAAGAATATTGACTCTCTCTTCTTTTTTATCTGTTTCCCTTTGGTGGAACTTTAGTGCATTTAAGAATGCTAGTTGCCTCCCAAAATATGAAAGAAAAACAGGTAAAATCTATTTTTATATGTTCCTTTATGTGTATTGCAAGTAGCATAAATTAGTGAAGAAGATTAAACCATGAAACAGATTTGGGGAAGAATAAAAAGGTGCCCAGATGTGCCCAGATGTTTACACCAGAGTTTTCATGAGGGCTTTTTGTGAATTTAAAACTGGCTGTGTAGGGAGGGGCTGATTATTAATAATTTAGCACCTTTGGCAGGATCAATATGACTAATTTGTTATGTCTGAAGAGCTAATTCCTATTCCTTTGTGAACTGAAGCCTTGAAAAATTGAAGTAACAATTTAAAAGGAAAAGCACTTACAGGGATTAAGGGGAACTGATTGATTCTGGTTTAGTCTTTAAAAGAATTAATAACCTAAAATTAGGGCGTTCTTTTACAGTTGTAGTATGTGGAACTTGAAGAACTTTCTAGAAGGGGTTTCTGAAAATCATGCCTCACAAATGCTGCGCATTTCAGTTATTTAAAAGGCATCCTTGTGGTAGCAACACCCCTCTGGTTTGGTTCTGGGACAGCTCACAGGAGGAGTTCCAAACACTCCCAGAGCTTAATACAGAGTATAGGAATGTAGGAAACTGAGTTCTAGGAAAAAGGGAGGGAGTTTGAAAGAAACTGGTCTTTGTCTCCCTTTCTTGCCTGAACTATTCAAGCAATTAAAAAAACTTCATGCCACAGTAATAGTGTGTGTCCTTCACAGAGGTTCCTGTGCTGGCATAGACACCATAGGGAGAGCCCTGAAGAATAAATGTCACAGATAAAGTTTCATAAGGGCAGAAAGCTGCCACACCCTCTCACTTAGGGAGAGGTGAAGGACCAAATCCACAGTTTGGAAATACCAGACCCTGCTACCAGTGGTATTCCTATCCATCTGCTCCATCTACTCAATCTGCTCCATCTACTGCCTAAAGTGCTCACCTATGCTCGGCTCAGAGTCTTTGGTGAGAACTTTCCCCAGCTGACAACCTGTGCATCAGCAGTCGTTTCTCTGGTGACAGCCATCACAGTCACAGGGCAGGCCTGGTGTCATGCTCCTTCTCATTGATCCCCATTTTCATGACCTTTGAATTAGCATTTCATACCTCCAGGTCATTCCCTGTGGGACAGAATGCCTGGCTCCCTGATGCATCGTCTGCTACATAATAATGGGAAAGCACCTCTCTACAGCATGGATTAAAAGGAAAGACAGAAATAGAATATTTTATGAATAATGAAAACAAAACACAGAAAAAAAAGACATGGAACAATTGGATCACAGTCAAAAGGAAATTTTTAAGATAAATTAATGGTGAAATTAACCTCTTGCAATGTTTACAGCTATTAAGTGCAGAACAGAATATTATATTTGGCTCTAGGAAATAGAAAAGAACTATTACCCAAATGACAGTTTATAGAGGGTCCTAGAGTGGGTTCTGTTTCACACAAAGGAGAAACAAAGCTGAAGAATTCTTGAAAAACCTTTAAAGAATTCCACTGAGTAGTTATACTATACAATGCAGGGGAATTAACACTTAAAACAGCTTTAAAAATGCCAGTATGGACTTGCACTACTTGGAGCAAAAAAACTGCAATACGCTGCCATAATTAAAACTCATGTGTAAGATTTAAGTCATCAGGCACTGGTAAAGGACTGTGAAGCACAAAATATTTCAATGTTTCAATGTTAACACATGAATGCTGGAAGGAAAGTTACACTAGGAGCAGTCTCTATTAAAAGGTTCAACAAGTTTTTTGGTTTTTTTTCCAGGAGGCTGGTTTCTCGGTGGGATGGAAGGGGTTTGTTGTTTCTTGTTTTAATAATTGGTCAATTAGTGGAGAAGACTTGACATTTTGGCCCTTTTCTAATGTTTTATCCCCTTTATTTGCTTGCAAGTACATCACTAGCACAAACGTGCATATATACATTTCCTTAAAAGCAGTAAAGCCTGTTACAGCTTAACATCTCCTGGCTTTGGTTTGTGAAGCGCAGAATAAGACTCTGTAGATTGGCACAGTTATGTTATTTTTCATGCAAACGTAGTAAGTATGTAAGTTATTAAAAATACAGGAATAGCCCCTGCAAAATAAAGTCATTTTCATAGTACATGAAGTAATTTCACTTCTAATTGCTGTGACAATCAGTTTAATAGATTTCCTAAATAAAAGAAAATAAATTAAAATAATTATTTATAATAGTGCAAAATTATCTGGTTTTACACAAGGATAATGATGATCCTTGGATTATTAATAAAGAACAATATACACATATGCACTTAATTTACTTCTTTGAATGCATGTGCTAGATGTAGAAGCATTCTGCTTTTCACATACACCTTGAAATTGCATAAAATTGTATAAACAATAACACTGTGCAAGACAATGGAGAACAATTATTTTGAATTTAGGATAAGGGTAAATGAGAAGCCTTTCTTTGACAGAAGTAAGGGAACAAATATAGATGAAGAATCCTGTCCAATGTATCTTCTAATGAATAAACAGCAATTATCAGAAATACTAACAGCAATTTTCAGAAATAATAGATTTTTTTCTTCAACATTACTTTAGAGATTTTCTTATATAGTCCCTGAATATTCTTTGTCATTTTTGGTTCATATTAAACAACTATACATTGTTTCTTCAAAATCTTAAATGATTAAATAAAGAGATTGACAGCCTTCTAGAAAGGATTAAAATTCAGAGCTAATTTTTTTCAAATTGCTTCCCTTCCAGGATTGCCCTTCGATTTCAGACAGCTAATTCTGAAGTCTTTCACAATGTTTCTACCTTTTATTCTGTACTCCATTGCAAAAGTAAAGTGTAATAACTTCAACCTCAAAACATTAGCCTAGAATTTTTCTTATGTCTGAAGCACCAAGTAGCAAATTAGGACTATGACTGTCAAGCCAACCAAAAAGACAAATTCCGTGCTGAGTTCTTCTCAACAGTACTCCATTAGCAATTTTTTCCTAATTAAAAGGCCTCAGCTGACCTAGTACTTCAAGAACCCCACCATGGAGATTTTAAAATTTTTAGAAAATTTGATTACAGCAAATAAATTTACCAGCAGAAACACATTGATTACTAACAGAAGCTAACAACATCCCAAAGCCCTAGTGTTCCAAACAGAGAAAACTAAAAGGCTGAAAAAAACCTACTGGTACAATTATTTCTGGCTACATCTAAAATAAAATACAACTTTCAGTGTGGTGAAAAGGTCATAAAAAAATCTTCTTCAAGACTTTCCAATGGATGCTGTTTGTCAATAGCAAAAAAAGCCCAACTCTATGATGTCCCAAATTCCCGGTGAATTCCAGCTTTTGTTTGTTTTTCTATTAAATGTATCAAGATGACCTCTGGATTGTAGTGTTTCTAGAAACTTTATTTTGAATTATCTAGTCCACATATATAATTAGGAAAATCAAGATGAGTCCATGGGGATTTTTATGCAGTGTACTGAAAATGGGCATAACCAAGTTACAAAAGCTGTTGAAAAATTTGTATGTGCGTGTACTCAAAAAGGGAGTAAATAATCAGTTACCTATCGTAAATAATTTTTTTATTTTTTTCTTTGAAAGTACATTACTATTTTAGTTTGCTCAGGAGTTTTCCTTGAAAGGAAAATTACTAAATAAAGAGAAACTACAGAGGCTTGAAGATAAGCCATGAAGTGCACATTTTATAAGTGCAAGTTCAGTATGACTTCATTGTATTGTAGTTCTCCTCTGGTAGCTTATTTGTATCCTTTAGATAAGTAGTAACTCCCAAGTCTGTCTATAACTTGAAGACAAAGTGCTTGTGTCATATCTACACCCCATAATATAACAGAAGTGGTGCGGGAAGCTGTGAGAGGCTGGAGAGGCAGGAGAGACAACTCTGTAACCCCTGGATATAAAGCAAACAGGCCCTTGCAGAGCTGCTGCAATCTCTTACGTGAACTATTTCTGGAGGTCCCATTCCTCTTGGTTTTGGATACACCTCTTGTGACTGAGACACATGAAGAATTTCCTGTGCAGCTCATTGGACCAGTCAGGTTGCACACTCCTCTCAAAAGAATCTCTGTGTAACCCCAATTTTTTTTTTTAAGTTACGTTTCATTCTACCTCTTAGGAAAGGCCTACAGGAGACTGTTTTAGCCAATTTTGCTTTGTACTCTGCTGTGTGAGTAACTATGTTGATGCACAATGTATTTATCCTGGTAGAAAAAAGAAATTACTAATTACCAGAAAGACTTAATTGCAGTCCTTTTAAATCAATATAAAATATTTAAATTATTTCTATTATCTCTACCTCACAGCATCCTTTCTCTTCAGTCTATTTTGTTAGCTTTTTCAATTAGTGTAAGAGATCAGATCAATAGATCAGTTTCCATATATAGAATCAGCAAAGCAGGGTCTTCTAAATTACACTGCTGAAGAACAGCCCTTTTCAGCTCATTAGAGCAATTACAGAAAATTTTATTTGATTCATGGGTTTTATAATTTTTTTCTCAGATGACAGAATTTTCCTCTATCAAATTTAGCTTAATGGTAGGTTATTTAGAGATAAGTAAGGAAACAATCTTCAGCTTTCCACCAGAGACTGATAAGCTAATTTGTCTCACTTAGCTCTGAGAGTGCTGAGAATATCTTCACACTTTCTAAGGCTCTGAATTGTGCCATAAAAGCAAAATCCCATGCTGAGTGAAAGCCCAGCAGTGAGCCTCAAGGGAGCACAGAAAACATACTGTAAAAGGGGAAAGGAATTAGTTCCTCTAATCTTCGACCCCTCATGGCTTTAGATCCACTGTCTCCTGATAAGGAAGGAAGCTCATTACTATACCCAGGAATACTGGCCAGTCTTTGACCATTCATTCCTCATCCTGTAAATCTGAGTAACAAATGAGAAGATGCTAGTCCTACACATGGTAGTTGATTTTACTTTTTGCCCACTGTAGTTTTATTCCCTTAGTAACTTGCAAATAATTTCGTGTCCTACAGCAATCCCACACAGTATGGTATGTAATGCATCCACAAGGAAGGAACATTTTTCGCCATAAAATGATTGTTCTCAATAGAAATCTCCATTTGTAAAAATACTCTGCTCAGGAAGGATACATAATTTGTGAAAGAAGGAAGCCTCTTTCAGTAAAGAACCTCGGAAAATGTCTCTAATTCTCTTGAAGGCAGATCATTTAATCTAACTAACTGTTGCTGCAGAGCTGTAGAAAAGCAAGTATTTCTGGGTAACTTGACCAGAGGGAAAACAATTAGGCTACATTACTGAACTGTAGTAATATGTTTTCTTGGCAGCAGACCTTCCTCTGTGGTTACCACCACATATAATGTACCCTCTTGAAGGACTAGAGGCTGGAAAAACAAACAATTCAGAAGTGCACTGCACTAAGTCCCACACACTGAATACATGTTTGAAAACTGTATTTCAGTTGTGGATTCATAAGCTTGCTTTACCTCATTCACGTGTACTCAGACCTGCTAGTTCAGACGCTCTATTTTATACTAAGAGAGAATTGGATTAAATTTTCAAAGGTCAGCTAAATCATTACTGAATTCCCCTTATTCATTGGCAAAATGATGGAAAGAGAAGCAGTGAGGAAGCGTGACAAAAAGATGGTAAAAAAACAGGTATTATGGTTGTACGAGACACACACACTTGTATAATACTTCTTCTAGGCCTAAATGTGCATGAAATGCTGTTAGAACTTTATTAAGGATGAAGCATCTATTGCTCAGAGTTTAGAATAAACACCTTCAAGATTACCTACTCAGCTCTAATTCAACTTTTTTGTATATTTACATTAAGACATTAATCATAATTACATGACTATGTGCTCTTATTTTTAAGGGCATTTTATTGCTTAATGCAAATGAAAGAAGATTGTTACTCATTTGGGAAAAGGTCTAGAACTGTGGTTTTGGTTAACCAAGTGAAGTTATGAGTGCAAAAGACCAATGGCTCAAGTTTTATCTACTTTGAAGAATCCTTATCCTACATATAAGCAGAATACTAATTTTATAGTGAATACTTCTTATATTGTTCAATACTAGAGATTAGTACTTGATCATGTCACAAACCTTCCTAAATTTGCTTCTACAACAACCCTATTAACCAAGGCCATTTTAACCTCCAATTTGCAAATGCAAGACAGGATAGAGGAAAAGGGATCAAAGGTCAGAACATCCACGGTAGTTTAAGGTGCCAGTTTGTGACACTTATTGTATTTTCCTAAGAAGCTGATCTTCATGTTTTTCAAGTTCAGGTTCCAGTAAGTTGAGTTGTAGTTCTGACTGTAGAGAATTTCTCATAGGTCCTCATGTCTCATGCTGAACAGGTGGAACACAAGGACATGCAATTAGTGATGACCCCAGAAAAGTTTTGGGTTGCATGACTTGCTCAACATCACACAGATGGGAAGAATGAGAGAAGAAATGAAATTCCTCAGAACCATATTCAAAGATCTGAATCAGGAAATCCTCACCTTTCTGTTTGATCTTCCATTTTAGTTTCAAGCAAACTCCTAGTAATAAGACCTGATTCACTCTTTGAATATGCCTCATGCACTAAATGCATGAGGATTCTTGGGGAAATGATCACATCACTAAAGACTGTTTCATAGTGCTTATGTATAAGCAGGCTGAGTTAATATTACCCTAACAATTTTATCTTGGAATTCTGAAACTTCTGAATATCTTAAGTTTTGGATTTGTTTTCTTTCTTTTATGTAGATATGTACCATGTATCCAACTCCATGTTTTTTGTGTGCATGTGTGACTTTGTGGCTTCCTTGCAGCTGCAACCTGGAAACAGAGACCCTCCCTCTCTGGGCATCATAGTGCCTCCCCATGTGTCCTGAGCATGGATTGTGGTCTGGAGCTAAAGGAGTAACTAAAACATAGCAGTTGCAGGTTTTTAGGCTCTGTGCGCAAGCAATAAGTGTAAATGTCACCCTCCAAAGTGCTTCTACTAGCAGATAGAAGAAGAAATTTGCTAATGGGAGACATTTGAAATTAAAATCAAGAACTCTAACAGGAGCTTCTGTTCAGTCCAGCCATGAGTCAGATTTTTGGCCCCTTCCAACATCCTATTGCCATTTCACCATCCTGGTTTCTTGTTCCTCCCTGTTTTCCTCTTTACCCTTTGACCCAACATGGCTCATTTGATGTTTCCTGGAGCCTTTTGAAACTGGTAAAACAAAAACAACAACAAAATCTCTTCTGTTTTACCGTCCCTACAACCTCCTTTTCACAGTCTGGTTTTACAGTCAGTTTCCACAATACTTGATCCCTTACGTTGTACCTAAGTTTTCTAAGCAATCCTACTTCTAGCCTGCTGTATCATGGGCAGTTTTATCCTTCGCCTCAGAAAGCTGTCAATAATTCTTTTTTTGTCATTCTTTTTCAGCAAACCAGATATCCAGTTTCTCCTCTGCTTCCTTGATTCATGATATTTTTCTTGTCAGACCAACCTATATGTTGTCTCTTCACCAGCTTTTGGATGCAATCGCCCACTCACCAGACTCCAGTCTCATTCTTCACTGCAAACCTCATGTAGCTTTGTTTCCCTCAGGCACCCAGTCTCATGCTTGATTAGTCCAATTTTCTGTTTTCTGACTTTCGATCCCAGTTCTCCTCCTTCCCAATCCTATTGTTGCTTGTACTTATTCATTAATGCAATCTTATTCCTCCCTCACTCTTCTGCCTGGCATTTTCCTTTATACTCCTGGAGAAGAGCCTGAGAGAGGGCCAGGGGCAGATAAATCAGACTACACAGGATGGGCAGGTTCTCTGTCTGTGGTTGTGGTGGTAGGCTCAGTATTCCTGCTAAGACATCCACGTAGGTATGATCATACGCAGGTATTCTGGATAATAAGTCAAAGCAAGCCCTACCAAACACAGATGCAGGAGGCAGGAGTACTGTCCACACAGAAATGTACTTATGTGGTGAAGAGTCTTGCACAATCTTGTAGAAAAAAAGGTAAAAAAAAGATGTTAAAAAAAGGGAGAATAATACTGTAAATTTATGACTAATTGGCTCTTCTTGTGCTGTGTGACAGATTAAGCATGTAGAAATCCCGATGAGGATGCAAGTACAATGTAACATGTAAGCATCTTGACCTCTATATAAAAAGGGGGTAAAAAAGCTTGCAGGTCTCACAAATGCTTCGTGGTGTTGGTGCCAATATATGGTGAGAGCATACAAGAGTCAGACCTGTCTGTCAGAGTGCAAGTGTGTAAGAGCTCTGCCCTGCACTCTGGGCTTAGTCCATGGTCATTCTCTGAATAGAAATTGTGCTGGAGCTCCTGAACAGAAGATCTGCCAGCACCAAGGTTCCTGCAATTATAACAGTGAATGAAGACCAAACTGTCAAATGCTAAACAAACAGGTCCAAGGTCAGATAAAAGCAACTATTTATGGCTTTTCTGAGTTTTCCCATTTGACCTGTAAAATCCAGACAGATATAAAACCTAGACAAATCTGTGCAGCCTTTCCTGTGGGTGGCAAAAGGAACATCGCTGATAGAAAGACCTTTTCCTGTTCCTTCAAATAACTTTTACTTTGTTTCAAAGGAAACCTTTCTCTTATTTAATATGAACAAAGAAATATATTTTCTCAAGCTTCATTTTCAGAAATATCCAAATCATTCTGACTTGAAATATATACAAAAATAATGAAATTTGGCCTAAGAAAGACAATCAGCTTTTGAAATGTCAGCTCAATTATTTAAAACACAAAAAAATTATAGGCTGCAGACTGCAACAACTTATAATGGGAATCTTAATAAAAGAGTGTTACCACTTCCACCTCTAACACTGAAACTAATTTAGTGTGTTATTTTCCTAGAGGGTGTTTTACCTATTTTGCAATTGTTTCAACCTTTGGTTGGTTTTCTAGCTTTTATCACCACTGATGAAAAAAACAATAAACAACAAACAGAAACAACTCACTGTTTACATTCAGATTTCAGTCACGAACAGGTCCATAGTTACTGAAACTCGGGCTGTAAAATTATTAAGTAGAAACAGTTGCCCATCTGCATGGCTATAGAAGGGGTTACCCTTTACGGAACAGATTGATCTTGGGACCGTCTTTTAGTAAATCAAGCCACACAGAAATTCAACAGCAGCAAGAATCTGCAGCATCAGCAAATTCATTTTTTTTTCCATATACGAAATTTTGGGGGAGAGATGAGGTAGAAAATATTTCAATTTCTTTTTTTCTATTCTAAAATATTTAAGAATAATTCTAAATGCTTCTGAAATATGTTTCAATAATCTGCTTTCGAAGGTCCTGTCTACAAAGGGGTGGCACAATTCTGGCCTTTTCATAACTCACCAAAACTTTCCCCCACAGTTCCTCACCCCAGCACAGCTTGTGTTTCAGCAAAACCAGCTGTAAATCTCCTGTAAAATTTTTCAAAAGACTGTATTGCCAACATGCTGTTTCCGTTATTATGCTCCTGTTCAAACCTTGACGTGGCCTGGGTTATGGGACCTGGTCAAACTCTAACAGCTGGATGTAAAACAGCAGAGAGTGGAAAATCAAACAGTAGGAAAGATCTGAAGAACTCTGGGAAGATACAGGTGGCAGAGCTCTCACAAGCTGATAACCTTGGAAGGTTCTTTGCTCTCTGTCTGTCTAAAACCTCTTTTATCAGTTTTGCTCAGGGATTAAATACATTGTTTTGGAAAAATTAAGTCAAAATGAGATGGAAAATAAACCAATGATATTTGGAAGATTACAACACATTTAAATGCTAGACTTTTTGTCTGCCTAATTTAGATACCTGCTTTCCCTCTCAAAATATATGTGTATATATACACATGAGCATATATACATATTTGTATATGCATTTATTATTTGTTTATGTAAACCCTCATTTGCACACTGATAGCATAGTCAATTATTTCCAGTGAAAAACGTTTGAATTTTTTTCCTCTCAATTGTACCTATTTGCATGTGATATCAAACCTCACAATATTTAATTTAGTACTCCTCAAAATACTCCTTAAAGGGTGGGAATACTCCTGTGGCTGGAGAACTAAAGAACAGAGAGCTACAGTCTAAGTGATTATGAGAATGTCTCCAATACAATAGGAACTGAAATAGGATGAACAAGCACTTCAAACAGTTCCTGGCTTTTGATATTACAATAAAGGCACAATGAAATGTCTCTTTTAATTTAAATATGAGTAGATGTAACTTAAAAATTAATATTCCAGAAGTCAAAATCTTATGACTCAAAGTGATTCCTAAGGCTTCACTTTTGAAAGATTTAAATCATAATAAATAAGTAGACGCATTTTGCAAAACCCTCTGAAAAGTATACAAATCTTTTAAAGAATCCTTTTGTTCTTTTGAAGACAGATTTTTTTTTTCCCAGTTGCATCCCCATATTCTCAAGCTCCTTCAAAATTCAGATTCTATTCTCTTAAGTGAAAGTTCATTAAGACCGGATCTAATTGTTGCTGCGCAAGTCCATACCAATAACACTGTTCAAATTGTATTGCATTGATGCTGAGAACATCAGATAAAAAATTAAACCTTGTTATTGCTGAAAAGAGCAAACAGCCATAGCAAAAACAGGAATAAAAAGGAAATGAGGATGATAAGGGTTTAAAAATATCTTCCTACTTGTATGCTTGAAATAAATATTCTTTCCTGCAATGTCCAAAGGTTTCAATTACCTTACATAGGAGGTTGTAGATCTTGTCCATTGTTATCTTTTTAGAAACTCCAGAAGCTTACAGGTCTGCTAAGTTCTTGAGAGGTTTTGTGCTATTAACAGGTGCCTGTGGGCATTCTTCTGTCATAAGGGACTCTGGTCAAATCTGCTGCATCTGAGAACATTTTCAAAACTCTTTTTTGTCTGAAAGCTCTTTACCCAGACTTCAAGCTTTTTGCTTTGCTTTTTCACCAGAGGGCAAATGAAGTACAGAGAGTTGACGAGAACCACAGCATTCTTAGAGACTGGGACCTAAATGCCCCCAGAGAAGGACCAGCCTGGAAATTAAATAATCTTTTGCTAACAGATGGTCTTTCATGTGATAGATGAAACAAATGGATAAAGGAAGATGGTAAAGTTAAAAAAGAGGCTTGCTCTCTTAAATTATTTGTAAGGCATGTAGAACATTTCTCTTTACAATGCTCTCAAATTTATTGAAGCACTCATGGAAATAAATTTTTAAAAATACAAAAAAAAGTCCCTGTACATTTGTTTTGTTTTTCTTTGACTTGTTTTCTGTCAGAATCCAATTTACCTTCACTTTTAATCTGCTATAAAAGTACATTATTATTTCTATTCATATTTTTGGTACTCTTCTCCCAACATAAGACCTCTACACAGTGTTTATCAAATGCTTTCTATTTACTTTATTCTGAATGAGGAAGTTAAGAAGTCCAATTTTTTCATCCTACATGATCAGACTAGTTAGTCTCAGCCAGCTTCTCAGTAAAAGCCCAAAGTGAGGTTATCCATCCTATGTAAAGTTATGCAGTTATCACTGCCGTCACCTGTCTTGTTCAGTGTGCATATGAGGTTGGGTGGGTAATTAAAATTAAAATCTGTACAGCATTGACAGAGATCAATGTTCCTTTCTCAGCAAAACAGCAAACCCAGATGGCACAATGTCTTTGCCTTCGCAGTGTCTGGGTGCAATTGAAACTTGGCACTCAGATCAGATAAAAGAGAGATAATTGATGGGGACAGGAGGGGGAGGAGGTGGGGAGTAAAAAGGAATATCAGGAATTGTGTTTTCTCCTATAATCATAACCATAGCTCATCTTTCTCAAATAAATTCATAGTATAGAGCTCCGCCATATAACTTACTGTAATTAGTTCTTCCAGTACTTGGGTGTTGAATGCTTCTTCCATCTATGGCCAAAATTACTCTTTATAAAGCATAGCTTTTTGCAAGATAGAAGAAAACCCCAACCAAACAGCCAACAAGCACAGGTTATTTTCATCAGTGCTTCAGCATGTAGCATGCTGATTCAATTCTGTGCATATTTGGGATGTGTCTACCCAAGAGACAACACTTTAGTGCAGGTGTTAGGGCAGCAGTGCATTTTAAATGTATGGCAAGAGCTGTGTCTACACAGCAGACAGACAAATGCTTGGTTAGGAAACCATGGGAGGTGCTACACCCATGTCCCATCACATATCAAGGGTTGAGGTGATAGTTGGACAGCAGGCTAGTCGCCAGAAAATGTGTGTTCCTCCTTTGACATTGTTCAGTATGAATTTCCCACTGGAAGATTTTACACAGTGTGAGCAATGGAGACATAAGAAATATCCTTATCTCATATGGTTTTAAAGAAGGATATATTAAAAATAGTGACTTCATTATTAAATATTAAATGTTTAAATATATTTAAATATAAATTATTAATATATTAAAAAATTGTGACCTCATTCCTCAAGCTATTCTGAAGTGGCTAAACCCAGAGAGCTTCAGTTATCAAGTCAAGACTTTTGAACCACTAGTCTTTCTTTCCAGCAGCACTTACTCCTTCAGACTCAACACTGTTGTAATGCCATCACACAACTTGTATCCCACTATCTTGGGACTGTCAGGAGCAGACAGACTCCTGTCTGCTCCAGCTGTAATGTTTGTAAGTGCCCTGAGTGAACCATTAGCCTGTGATGCAGCCTGTGTTGTCCTCATGCCTATGAATCAGTGAACAGTTCTCACATGTGTCTCAACATAAAAGGTCTTCAGGGAATGTGTTTCAACATAAAAGGTCTTCAGGGAAAGGAGTCTGAAGAAAGGACTTCCTGAAAAATTCAGCTGACTTTACAAAAACACTTTCTACCACACAGATTATGAACTAACTTTGAATTTCATCAATTCATATTGTGTCATCACTCATCAGACAAAATTTATGCAGTTGATATTTACAGAGAAGGATAACTGCAAAAAATCCAATAAATGTGTTGGTCCTCTATCATTCTGCTCTTGAAATAGTTAAAAAAAAATCAGTGTGCACTAACCTAAGATGGAGGGGCAAAATTAAAATACACCAGTAAAAAATACATTCTTTTATAGCTACATACTATTACACCTTTTTTCTACATCACTTTTCAAGTTAATTATCTCTCTCCTAGACCATTAATAAGCAAAAAGGAATAAATATCTACATCAGCAATATTTTTTTCTGCTTTCTATGACTTTTAGCTAAATGTATGTTTATTATGTAGAAGCAGTAGAGCATGTTAATTTCTCTTGAACAAAATGACAATCAGCAAAGAAGAAGAGGAAAACATGGATAATGATGTGCATGTATCTGCTTATTAATGCTCTGCATGGAGGCATGCACAAGCAGCATTTCTGGTAGCCCTGTGTGAAAGTTACTGCTGGTGCACACAAATCAGAGGTACAGAGCACTTCAAATTTCAATAATTGACTACAAGGTCTACTTCTGAGTCCCTCCTGGGAGTTCATGAGGACACGCATCTGGCACAATGTTAATCATATTTGTTCTGACACACAGCAGTACACTATTTCCCCTGGCAGATTATTTTCTATTACCCAATATAAAAATGGCTGACATCTTCAAAATGCTAATGAGAGATATATCAATTTTTTTTTTAAGAGCTTGGACGGCTTCCAAGTATTTTTAAATGTACTCAACAGATTGTGAAATACATTCAGTATATGGTTATAAATGCAATATGTTAACTTTCTTTGCTGTTGTATGCCTTGTAATCTACACTGGAAGAGATTAAATATGACTGGATGAGCAAGTACTCCTGAAATATTGGTTTATTCTTTTGCTTAATTGTTTGTTTTACTTCAGCTATTTCTTATGCTCTAATTGAAAAAAATATAATATCTTTACAGTTACTACATCAGCTTGCATCACAAAGAAGTCTGGTCCATTGCATTTTGAGACAGAAAATGAAACTACAATTGGATTACAGAAATAAAACTCTAAACCTATTGGAGTGTGGAAATACTTTTTCTTTCTTATTACACTGCAATGAAAATGTTCTAAATTTATGCCTCTACCTGTTCTCTTTTAAACATTTTCCTAATAGCATATCTTCCAATTCAGGGGTAATCTGGTTTTATTGCAAGCTTTATCATAACTGAGACATCAATGGCCTCAGCTGAGTATAATGAGACACACTCATGAACAGATTTACCTTCCAAGATGCAGATTTGGGATTAGAGCTGTGATATAAAATTCCTTGAACAAAACTATGTAGAGACACATGCAAAAAAATATTGCAGCTGGAGTTTTCTTGTCTACACATTGTAATCTGACTGAAGTTAAATAAATAAAGCAAAGTGAAGCAAAGCGGGGAAGGAAGTGGCGGAAGGAAGTGGCGGAAGGAAGTGGCGGAAGGAAGGAAGGAAGTGGCGGAAGGAAGGAAGTGGCGGAAGGAAGGAAGTGGCGGAAGGAAAGAAGGAAGTGGCGGAAGGAAGGAAGGAAGGAAGGAAGGAAGGAAGGAAGGAAGGAAGGAAGGAAGGAAGGAAGGAAGGAAGGAAGGAAGGAAGGAAGGAAGGAAGGAAGGAAGGAAGGAAGGAAGGAAGGAAGGAAGGAAGGAAGGAAGGAAGGAAGTGGCGGAAGGAAGGAAGTGGCGGAAGGAAGGAAGTGGCGGAAGGAAGGGAGGAAGGGGAGGAAGGAAGGAAGGAAGGAAGGAAGGAAGGAAGGAAGGAAGGAAGGAAGGAAGGAAGGAAGGAAGGAAGGAAGGAAGGAAGGAAGGAAGGAAGGAAGGAAGGAAGGAAGGAAGGAAGGAAGGAAGGAAGGAAGGAAGGAAGGAAGGAAGGAAGGAAGGAAGGAAGGAAGGAAGGAAGGAAGGAAGGAAGGAAGAACACTACAAAATGATCAAAATATTATGGTTTATACTGTTTTGCAGAGGATCTGCAAGCCATCGATTTTGCAACATGGCCAAAACTTTGATGCAGTATTGCTTGTTGTGACATCAATTCTAGTGAGAAGTGGAACGCTCTACAGCAAATTCAATCCTAAGAGCTGCAATATTGTCTTTTCTAAGTTTGATGTTATGAACAAAGTATAACAACTTAGTAAAAATAGCTTTTTGTTAGAAAGAGACAACTGCATGATTTCCAATACAGTGAATGTGTTGAGAAAGTGTGCATCCTCCAGAATAAACTTTAATTATTATTATTACAGCTTCAGAAATTGTTTTGGTTTTTTTTCTGTTTGTTTGTTTGTTTTGGGGTTTTTTGGGGTATTTTGGTTGGTTGGGTTGGGTTGAGTTTTTGTTGTTGTTGTTGTTTGGTTGGGTTGTTACTGTTGTTGTTTTTAATAATCTCAACAGTAATGTTGAAAGCATCACAAACAGTAGAATAAATGCATAAATGGCAGAAGAAACATTAGTTTTAGCATAAGAAGTGAAAGACAACTGCTAAAAAACTACTAAATGCTTACCCAAGGTAATAATTTTGAGCTACATCAAAAAGTAATAATTGTGTTTACAAAAGTGTGCAGTAAACTAAAGAATTGGCTCCTGAAATTATCCAGTAGAACACAATAAATAGTTAAATTAGTTTCCTATTGTAATCATAGTGGAATAACAGTTTTTTTGAGCAGTGTAGACAGAATGAAGACTATATAATATAATTTCTAAGATTGTATGCATTCATTTTGAAAAAAAACACCAGTTATAGGCAAAAATATTCTGTTTTATTTGTAAAGGCTCAACTGTACATCTCAAGACCCTGACATACAAACATTGCTACATTTAGGAACAGTGTTGTGTTTTTTGTACCCTAAGCCCTTCCTAGTGGTCTCTCAGGGGCTTCTGCATCAGTAACATCCTCAGAGGACAGAAATTAGTGTCAGCACTTCAGCCACCACAGTTTATAACCCAGCATATAAACTCAAATTTACCTTCAGTAATGTCTTCAGCTACAGCTTCTGCCTGCACTCTGGCCCTGCTGTGGTGTGGACATGTTTTATTGATTCTGATATGTGAGCAGGAAGTAGGGGTGGTTAAATTTGTGGTGGCTTCATTTGTGTTGATAGGAGTTCGGAAAACTCCCATTAGCACATCAATCTTTCAAATCTGTTGGTCAGTGCAGATTGAATTAACAGTTCTCTGAAACAACCATTTCCTATCTTGGCCAGAGATGCTTCAGCAGTTTTATGAGGCCTTATTTTAATAAACAAAACCCTGTGAATATCTTTTTCCAGAGTTAAGGAGGTGAGGAAGGGCATCTTCCTGAAGCATGCAGATGCTTTAGGTCTCAGTAGCACAAGATCAGTGATTCGTCATGAGGGAAACTGCAGCTGTCGCACTGAGAACAATCTCTTTGCCCTTGTGATATTGGGACAAGAAATCATGTTGCTGCATAAAGAGAAACATTATCAATGGCCTATAAATAGATTTTGATAAGCAATAAAGAGAAGCTTGGTAACACAAAACATACAAGATGACTAAAATATGTAAAGCTAAGAACAGGATGGTGGAGACACATACCAAATGCATAGACTTCTCTTGGAAATACACAAAATTTCTGCTATGCCCATAGTATATATTGGTCGGGGATGTTCCAAACACTCTGCTAGAAACCTCAATTTAGATTTGTAGTCCAGAAAACTTGAAGCTGAATCCAGACATTAATGGATTGCTCCATCCCCAGAAAGCAAACAGTGCATGTCCATATTTGAGAAAGACTGATGAAAATACATTGATTTACAGTAGACAAAGACCAAGCCTGCTATAAAGATTTTTTATGTGCTCACATGAAGAGTAAATAACCACAGAAGTAACCCTAGACTTCAGTTCACTGAGAAGTCCTATGACACACATTTTGCTCTTCTTTCCAATAATATCTAGATTTCAGACAAATATTGATAACCAGCCACTGAAGAAATTTTAAAATACCATGCAGAACACCAAGTTCTGTGAAAAGGTGAAGAAATCTAAGGCAAAATCAAACAAAATGCTCTTCAAGAAGTTCCTCTGTTTTATTTCATAAAGTGTGTTCCTGATTCTGATAAGCATCTTTATGCTATTCTAATGTGTGATAACACCAATAAAAATGAGATATAACAATAAAAAACTAATTGGGTTTAGTAACAGAATTATAATTTATCCTGTGTGTTAATTTTCACTAATACAGAGCTGATGTTTACTGTACAATTAATTTTTTTATTCAGTTTTATTCTTTTTTTTTTTCCTGGGCATGTTAGGTCAGATACAAAAAGGATTATAAAACATTTATGACAAATATCACTTTGACATTGCATTGTACAGTTGTGGCCCTTGAAGGTTATCGTGGTTTTACCCCCAACCATCAACTCAGGATCACTCAGTGATTCACTCACTTCCTTGCTGGTGGGATGGGAAAGAGAGTCAGAAGGGTGAAAATAAGAAAACTGATGGGTTGAGATAAAGACATTTTGATAGGTTAAGCAAAAGCCATATGTGCAAGAAAAGCAAAACAAGGCAGTAATTAATTTGCCATGGGCAGGCAGGTGTTCAGCAGGGCCCCATCCCATGTAATGGTTACTTGGGAAGATAAACACCATCACTCTGAATATTACCCCCCTTCTTCTTCCCACAGCTCTATATTCTGAGCATGGTGCCATTTGGTCTGGAAAATTCCTTGGGTCAGTTTGGGTCAGCCATCCTAACTGTGTCCCCTCCTAACTCCTTGTGCCCCTCCAGTCCACTTGATGGTAGAGTGGTGTGAGAAACAGAAAAGGCCTTGGCACTCTGCAAGCGCTGCTCAGCAACAATGAAAATGTCCCTGTGTTACCAGCACTGTTTCCAGCACAAATCCAAAGCATAATCCCACGCTAGCTACTGTGAAGAACGTTTGCTCTGCTCTAGTCAAAACCATCACAGGGCTGTAGCACACTTGGTAGAACAGCCAGGAGAAGAGCAAATATAAACTGTTGGAAAAGTAACAGGTAGCTGTTGACCCTCTCACTAAGTTCAACTAATTTGCTGATAACTTGTTCTTAAACTCTGTACCTGCTGAATATAAACCACTGCCTTATTACAGCTGTGAGATAGACAAATTGCTGCAGAAAACACACCAAGTCTGATAAGGGAACTCAGTTGAACCCATGGTCAGTTGATTACCTGTGATGAGACCTCTTCCAGTTCATAGAAGTTTTGGCACCTGGATAAAGTACTGAAGCATGAGAAATGGTTATCCTACAAGCTGGGTGGACATTTTTGCAGTAGATACATTATTTAGTGAAAGTTATCTTCTCTGCACCGAATAAATTATGTTAAATAACTTGATTTACATACAAATGTACCAAATCAAATACTGTTCATTAAGTAATGTATTTGAAAAGTAGTAACAAACATTAATTGAACAATCTGCTAAGAATAATTTTTCCAGATATTTAATCAGTTTTGGCTCTGGTCATGCAAAAACTGCTCTTTAATGATAGCACCTATATTTATATGGATACCAACTGAAATTAATAAGACTGAGATTATATCTATACTGCTGTAGTAAAATAAGATTGCATCTCTTCTCTTGCACTAATGAAATAGTCATTTTTAATACTACCAAACACACTTAGGCTGTGTGACAAGAAAATCACATGCAAACTACTGTAGTTCTGAACTCTTCTACTTCATTCACCTTGGCCAAGTATGATTTTGACAAGGTAGAATTGCAATATCACATACATCTTCTATATAATTTATGCATTAATGACAGTGAATTCCACATGTAGATCCCATATTTTTACCATATTTTTGAGTCACTATTAGGATATAGGACTTCAAGCTGTCAGTAGAAATACATGCTGCTGGAGACAAGCAGTGATATCAAAGCAGTGTCTTCAGTCCTTTGAGTGTGATGCAGGCATCCTAATCTTGTGGGATTCAGAGCATTCCTTACTGTGTCAGTCCTCAAAGCCTCCAAGGAGAAGGAGGCTGTGGAAGAATGCTTATAACCATATGGATGAGCATGTGACATGATAGGAAATGAAGCAGTGGAACAAAACATGAGTTATCAGTGCTTCTTGAATGGGTTTTACTCTTGCTTTTGTGCCTGGGGGTCCCTCCTGGACAACACGAAATAAATAAATAGAATGCAAAGTTAAGCAAAAGCTTAAACTATAAGGCTGGGCAGAAGTAGGTGTTTATTCACCTGCTTTTTCTTTTGTTGTCCTCATCTTCAGAGACTTAATATTTTGGGGGGGATATATTTGACCATTGGACAGAGGTGTGGCACACAGTTAACATGACAGCAACTTGAGTGCAGGACACCTAAAGTTGGTAGAGATTCAGGGTGTCAACAGAAAGATCAAAGATCTTATGCTACTATCTACCATTGTAACATCAGATAACGATTCAATTTCAAGATTTCTAGCCCATGATTTCATCAATATTTTTTTCATCAATATTTTTCAAAGGAAAATATTGTGGAAATCATATCTTGGAGAGCAAAGCTCAAATCCCATCTTTGCTTCATCCTTTGCTTGAGAGAAATGAAAATTTCACTGTGTAAAGTGAGGGTCATTTGAAAAAATTACAGGATATTCTGATTTGCCAAATTTCTTCTATTCAAGTTTCTCCATTCTCCACAGATAGTTGAAATCTTCAGGGAAGTCTTCTACTCACTGCAATTTCTGTGTCCATAGGAAGAGTTTAAAGAAAGCTCATGTCAGAAGGCTTTTGACACAGTTACTTATAATACATTTCAAGCAGGAACTTCTGGTTCAGTATCCAGTTTAGATCAAAGAGACTTTATATTTGAATCTGAATCTCTCATCTGCTAGGTGCATACAAACTTTAATGACACTGTTTTTTAGAAAGGGTAGTGTCCTTGCATGGTATAGAAACTATTGAAAAGATCAGAGAAGAGGGACTTCAACATGCTTGTTTTAAACAGGAAAGGAAGTTGAGTTTTCCTGCTAAAATGAGAAAATGTCAAATTCCACAGAGTTCAAAAATTATTTCAGAATAAAGGAAAAGTATCTTCATTCCACAAATCATATAGGAAAAATATCTAAATTTACTAGAGGTTTGTTCCTTTTGAAAATACCATGAAAACCTCTACTGACACATAAAGCACAATTTTTTGACAGTACTGACTGCCTACCCAATGCCTATAGATTTTCTAGATTTATCTACATTTGAAAGTAAAAATAGTGACATCTCTTATCATGAACTGCCACAGAAGAAAACAAATTCTGTGAGTATTCACAGAGATTCACTGCTTCATTGTTTTAAAATTATTTATTTCATTCTCATCTATTAAGATAAAGACATTAAAATCACCACCACATTTAGGTAATACTGGAGGAGGAAGAAAACAAATCTCAAACTTCTCAGCTGACCTGCAGAAGCCTTTGCTGCTGTTCCACAGTGTCTGTGCTAGCGTGACTCACTGGGAGCCATGACTGATCACTCAATTAACATTTCTTGTTCTTGCTGCTGCACTAGACAGTCCCAGATGTTCCATGAATAAAATAATTGTAGTGTCCCTGAGAGTGTCAATTTTTATTTGTCACTTCTCTTTCAGCTGAGAAGAGGAATCTCCTAGAGTTCATCCCAACTCTTTTAAAGCTTGTCTGGCCACCTTTTTGCCTGTGGTTTCTGTCCTGTAGGATACTCCAAAACAGAGGACACAACATTCAAAGATTTGTTCATTTCAGGGTCATGCCAATGAAAGAACAGAGTTGCATGCAAGAGACTATTTGCAATTTATATTTTAATAGTGGTCAAACCCTAAAAAAAATTAAGTACTTGATTCCACTAGTTACTCCCTCATGCTTTTCAGGATTCAGATCCCTGTACCTGCAGTGTAGCCAAATAAATGCACAAACTGCTCTCAAGGGTCCTGAGTCTGAGTTGCAGATTTCATTTCTGCTCTCTGTTTTACTCAATATTTCCCTTTTGTAACAGACAAACTTGAAATAAATTCAACACAATCCCAGCTAAAATATCCTGAAGAAGGCTGATGCTAAGTCCTAAACTGTGTTCTTCCAAATAAATAATGCTCATCAGAAGAGACTGATGTCCTGCCATTAATTAATGTAATTAATTTTACATTTATAAGAAATTTTTGTCAGATTTCTATGTCTGAATTGCTGCAAATTCTATAGAGAGCTGTTATATCATATTATTTAGACATTCCTGATATGAATCAATAGATTTTATTTGGCATGTTATTTTCTCTTTCCAAATAATTTAAAATAATCAAAACAAGGTAAGACAGCAATAGGTAGGAAACCACTTTATTGAATAATAAAAGGGTCTAAGTGGGACAGAACATAGAAATTCAGAATATATGAAATGTAAGTAGTCAGGATGAACATGAGAAGGAAAGAAAATGAAAAAATGTCTGACACCATATTTAAAATAGAAAGCTATTATTTTAACAGAGTTTTAGAAGAAATTTTAATGTAACCATTTACATAAGGAGGAGTTGTCACTAGTGGTGTGAAAATTTCCTGACTGGAAAAAAATTAAGTGCCTATATGATAAGCCTCTAAGATAAGCTTTACTGTTGTTGCATTTGAGGAGGGGTGGAAAGTGTTAGGAAAAGCTTTCCACTTACAGGACTGTTTATTCTCAACTTGGGTTCACTAATTTAAATGTCACAGTAGAAGGTTTTTATCTCTACCTGTGTGAAAAGTGCAGGCAGGCATTTCACTTAATCTTCAGCTTGTTTCTGTGCAATGATTAACCTGAGTAAAACTTTAAATAGCTATTGATCATTCCATTACCTAAGCACCTAATGGAGCAGAGGTTAAGTTTATGGAAAAGTAACAAAGTTTTATCCTCTAGATTCTGTTCTCTGAATACGTTGCCTCAGATCTACAAATGTGTATGAACTTGGGTGTAAATTATGTCCCTGATGCCAAGGATATTATTTGCTTACTTAACATCAAATAGGTATTTAAGAGTTGTGATAGATGAAGGTCATATCTAATATAGCACAATCAAGCTTAAATGAAGTTAGTGTTAAACTTTATATTAATTTATAATTCCTACGGTTAAGAATTTATAATTCCTATGACAATTGAGAAAAATTATTTTAGTGTTTTTTGTAGATTGCAGCTTTTTGACTTCTCTGTTTTGATCAGATATATGTTTTAATTTTAGAGTCAGATGATGTTTGAAGAGCAAAAAGTACACAGGAAACATAAACCAAAAAGTTACCTTAGAAAAACTTGCAGGCTTCTTCTGCATCATGAAAATGTGAAGTTCACTGTTATAGTGAGAGTGTTCCCAGACATAGTGTGAGGATATTCCTATTGCTGTAATAGTATTTATTATTCCAAAGTATCCTACTGGGAACTCCCAGTTTCCTTTATATTTAGTGAATAAGACCAAGTTTTAGAAGCAGATGTCTAAGAATATCTGGAAAATATTAGTTTCCTCTCATTTCATAGAAATTAAGACAGAATGATTTGCTCGTGTTTAATCACATTTATCACCTTTAAAACTAAACAAGATGAGTTCAGTCGAGAACATCCCATCATCTTTCTGCAGTGATTGTCGCAGACATCTTTTTATGAAAATCCTTTCCTTAAGATTTTTCTTCCTGAGAAGCTGAGAGGCTTCAGGAACAAAATGTAGACAATGGTTATCTGCCACTGTGGAATGCAACAGGTGGATCCGTGATTGATCTCATAGGCTTGTTTGTAATTAATGGCCAATCACAGCAGAGCTAGCTCGGACAGAGAGTCTGAGGCAGCTGCCTTTGTTATCATTCTTGTCTATTCTATTCTTAGCTTAGCTAGCCTTCTGAGGTGAAACTTTTTCTTCTATTCTTTTTAGTATAGTTTTAACGTAATGTATATCATAAAATAATAAATCAAGCCTTCTGAACATGTAGTCAACATTCTTGTCTCTTCCCCCACCTGAAAACCCCTGTGAACACCGTCGCAAGTGATCATTTATTTAATTACAGTTAACAGTGAAAGGGATAAAGCAGTCCTCAGTGTTTATGACTGCAGAGGACTGTATGTTCTTGCTGGTATATTTGAGCCAATTAAACTCAGTTCTTGTACTAGCTCAAATAACAAATGGGTCACTCCACTGCTGAAGAAGAGATCTAGAACATACTGAGATTCAATGTATTATATGTTTTTCCCTGAGAGTAGAATTGCTAACATGCTAACCTTTTTCAGGGAAAATTGAGAAATGACAATCTAGTTAAATAGGATTTGGTTTTCCACTCTTTTTTTATAATCAATGTATTCATAACACTTTCTAAGCTATTATTTTTAATGTTGCTATACTGTAATCATATTTTACACAGGAATAGATTAAGCTGTAGCTATTAAGGTTCTCTTTCTCTCTGAAACTCCTATCCTATAAAACCTGCTTCATTGAGTAAAGATAAAAGAGTAGGGTACTGGCTTTTCTTCCTAATTTTGGTGATGACCTTTTACACTACAGAAATAATATCTACAGCACATAAGCTATGGTTTAGATGGGCAGGTTTCAACTGAACTTCTTACAAAATGAGCTTGGGAACATCCTAAAATCCAAACCTTTTATACTTCTATCAACGTATATGGCCACAAACTACCTATATTTTATTTAGTGTAAGAATGGAGGAATTAACTTAAAGAGATCCATTTCATGTTCTATCCAAGAGCTTTATTAAAGTTTAATAATACAAAAACTGTGTTTTGTTGCATGTATCATTACTTCTACCTTCCATCATTCAATCTCTCTCCATTCTTGTCAAGCCAGGACATCACTGGAAGTACAGAGTTTGTAAGATTGATTTCTACTTGTGACACATTCCTAAAGGGATTACCAATCCTTGATTTAAAAGAAATTAAAAAGTTTTTAACAGGATTTCATTTAAATCGGTATTGAAAATTCAGGAATGAATTCAGATCAGCATTCAAATTATTCACTGTATTGGGAAGATGTGAGGGGGGTGAATTGGAGGGAGAGAAGGAATCCCCACAACAGTATTCTAAAATATGAAATATGTGTATTCCAACCTGCAGGCTATCTGCCATTATTTTCAATCTATATAGATCTTAAATTATAGTTCAGCTGTTACTGAAGTTGTTGTTATCAATGGACATTCTATCAGTACTATAATTTGGATTAATCCGTTCCTCATTGCTTAATTGACTTGCAGGTTTTGAAAAATGCTGCAAATAAATTGTAACTGCACTTTCCTAAGTACAATGTCAACCATGCCAGTATCTAAATACACCAATGTTACTCTTAAAATTGCCAGTACTTATACTTTTAGATATGAAGACTTATGTGTTAAAATACTGAAAATACATTTCCCTTTTGATTTTAACTTGATATGAAGAAAAATACTAATTGTCTAAATATACTTTTTTAATAAGCATAAATTATGAAAAACAAACAAACATAACTGTTACTTGTTGTTGCTGGGTTTAGGTGTTTGAGTTGTCTTTGGAGTATTTTTTAGTTTAAGCCACTTATAAATCGTATTGTGATTATCCTAAAAATCCTAAATATGAGAAAAAAAAATATATAACTATTCTATGGCTCCTCTATACTAAAAACTCAGGTTTGCTTTCTCCTGCCTGCTGGCTACATATACCACTTATATCTTGTCTCTCAGGCACTAAACTCCTTGGAGCAGGAACTCTTGTCCTCTCCTTTAAGGGGCCTACACAATGCAAAACCTACTTGATTTAGCCTCCATGTGCTCCTGCAGTATATATTGTTTATAGTAATGTTCAGCTGTAAGAAATAGGTGATTAAGGTAATTTTTATTTTACACATAGCTTTGGGAGAGGTATGAAATTATCTAATTTGTGACAGCTCAACACAGTATTTAGGTGTCATTGGTTTCTCATTCTCATTTTAAGAAAGGTATTGATGCATACATTGTTAGGGATTTTTGAAAGGATGAAGCAAAGTGTGTGTGCCAGACAGTCTGACTACTGACCACATGACAGTTTTAATGCTGGTACCACCTCAGCTGCCCCAGCTCCAATATTTGCTGTTGTAAGCACCAGCTGAGCTCTAGATTTATAAAGTGATCTGAACTTGGTCCTTCTTGCACTATACATTTCTTAGCTTCTACAAGTCTTCACCTTTCCTGATATAGGAAAACAATTTAGATTTTCCCCTTCTTTATGGACTTGCATTTTAACAAGAGTTTTGCTTCTTCCATTGTGGAAACAGTCTTTTTACTAAACAATGTGGGAAACTTTTATCAGTGAAGCAGGTTTCATGCTTCAGTAATACAGCTCATAGACCTGAAGTACTGAAATTTTTTGCAGAATGAAGATATTAGTTATGAAATTATAGTCTTTTCCTTCATCTTTTTTGGACTACAAAAGCTCAATTAGTAAGGAACATGAATTCTTTCAGCTATCAAATCTCCAAAGGTTTTCTTATATAAACCATTTCCACATACTTGTTTCACTAGACCTGAATGCACTAAATCTTTTGTCATGTGTCATACATTTACAATAAATTTGCAAAAGATGTGCTATTATCTGTGCATAGAGAGAGAGAGAGACCTTTTAAAGAGAGTAGCAATATTTTGAACCCTTTGGAATCAGCCAAGAATTAATTTCATGAACATGAGTGATGCTATTAACTGATCAACTTGTAGGTGTTTATGATCAGATTTCTCTAAAATATTAATTTGCCATAGCTCATCCTAATGGGAGATACAAAAATTACCATAAACACTCAAAAAATTTTAATGCATAAAAATTACTTTTAATGCATAGAAATTACTTTGAAATTTAAACAAACAGCAAGATTTGTATTTCTGTATCTGGTCACACCCACAGAACTAGCAACTATTCTTTAAAGCCATTAGCAGAATACCCAAACCAAGGAAAAAAATGGTAGCACCTTTGACATTGATTGTCTTATTTTTGGAAAGTCAGCACAGGACTTCTCATTCAACTCAGAGCAAAGTCTAGGACAGATGTAATACTCGGCTTAGGGAAAACAGCAAAAGTATATGGCTCAAGTATTTATTAGTGAATATACATGCAAAGGTAATGATACAAGAAGCCACGCATAATCTCCATTATTTGTCATTATTTTCTTTCCTCAAAGTAATGTCAAACTGCTTCCTGTTCATGTTAGTCTCTGAAAGGCAAAGGAAAAGGAGTGGTGGTACTCTCCATTTACATACAGCAGCATTGAACTGCAAGCTGTGGATCACAGAGTCGGAATGATTTGTGTTGGAAAGGAACTTAAAGATCATCTTGGTCCAACCCTCCAGTCCTGGCCAAGGACGCCTTTCACTAGACCAGGTTGCTCAAACTTGAATGGAATGCAGAGCACTCAACTTCTCTGGGCAACCTGTTCCAGTGCCTTGCCAAGCTCACAGTGAAGAATTTAGTCCTGATATCTAATCTAAACCTCTCCTCTTTTAGCTTGAAGCCATTACTCCTTGTCCTATCACTACATGCCCTTGTAAAAAGTCCTTTTGCACCTTTCTTGACTACTCTTTAGGTACTAGAAGATTATTATTTCTATCATCAGTCTTTATGAATGCTTGTGGCAACTCAACAGAAGGAAAAGGAAAGGATGTGCTCTCCCTCTGTCTCAGTCCTTCCTACACCACCTACCAAATCACCTGACCAGAGCAATGAACTGGATGGAGTGCATTCCTACCAGGTTTGCAGCTGGCAGCAAATTGAGGGGAGCTGCCAATGTACTTGAGGTCATGGCTGCCATCCAGAGGGGCCTGCTGGAGGAATGGGCTCAAAGCAGCCTAATGAATTCAAGGACAAATGCAAATCCTTGTACCTTTTTAGCTGTGAAGAGGCCCTTGGAACAGCACAGACAAGGATGGGGACAGATTTGTAGAACAGCCCCTGGAGATCCTGGCAGACATTAAGTTGGGTGTGAGACAAGAGAGCCTGCTCTGGCAGTGAAGGCAGCCAACAGCATCCCAGACCTTTGTGACACAGCCTGTCAATTAGGCAAGTGATTATCTCCATGAGCACAGAGCTTGCTGGGTTGTCTTGAGCTCCTGCCCAATTTGGCCTTCCAATAAGGAAGACACAAATATACTGGACTGAGTTTTGCACCTATTATTGGCAGGGCAACGTTTGCCTTGTCAGGAGAGGCTGAGGGAAGCTGCTTCTTCCTCCTGGAGCAGAGATGACTTCAGGAGGAGAAGGCAGCAGCCCTCAACACCTACAGGGAGGGCACCAAGAAGGTGGAGGGCAAAAGGGCAGGACAAGAGACAACAGGCCTTGCCTGAAACAACAAACATATGGCCAGATATAAGAAAAAACTGTTTCATGATGAGAACATGTTCATAAAACTTCTATGGTTACTTATTTCCAAGGCCAAATTAACCAAGCCCTGAGTAATCTGTCTGCCCTTTCAGCACAGTCTTTTCTGAGCAGGAGGCTGAACACAATATCTCCTGAGTTTCCTTCAACCTGACCCATCCTATGAGCAGCCTAAGCCAACAGGGCTTACATGACTGAGAATGGTTTTCACCAAGGAAAAACTCTGTGGGCTTCGGGAGAAATTTGAGTGTAAAGTTTTTTTGTTGTTTGTGGGTTTTTGGTTTGGTTTGGTTTTTTTTTTTCTTTTTTTTCTAATTTTTTTTTGGTTGGTTTGGTTTTTTTTCTGGTTTGTGGGGTTTTGTTTGGTTAGTTGGTTTTGTGTTGGTTTTTGCTGTTGTTGGGTTTTATTTTGTTTGTTTTTTTGTTGTTTTTTTTTTTTTTTTTAATTTTGGGTTTTCCCCCCCAACACCTCTTCTCTGTGGAAAACAGGAGTTTGCTGAGATAAAGTAGAATACTGTGTCCCAGAGTTTTGGCCCCAGCATGGGGATGACAAGTATCCATGCATGTCTCTGAACTCAGCAGCTGGAGAGTGCTTCCCAGTCCAAAAGTTCACACACTCATATAGCAAATAGAAAGGTATGGAGAACAAATTTGTAAATTTGGCTGATGATCTTGGTGGCGCAGTAGCTGCTATTTGAACAATTTTCATTATTAGAAGAGAGACCTGCAAGCTGTACATACTGGATTTAGGGAGTCCTGTTGCTATATCAAATTGCATGCCTATCCACATCATAAACATATATTTTTTTTAATTCTGAGCCACATGTGAACTTCCAATGTATTCTCTGAATGTATATTACTTTGTTCTTAGTTGTAATATTACAGAATTTTGAACAATTCCTAACTAGTAATATGATTTTGGCTTTGAAAAAAATTTTATTCTCTCCTTATTCATATTTGACAAAAAAATGCATTACAGTATGAGCATGTTTCTTATTTAAACACTTAGTTTAGCTACTTTTTATAGGGAAAGCTAATCCACTAGCCTATGCTAGGCTATTTGTGTGCAATGTGGGCACACAAGCTTAAAGTAAATTTATTTATTAGTTTGATTACATGGGGAATTTAGTATATATCACTTCTGCACAGGAAATCACTTAGCTTACTTAGAATTGGCAGGACATATTTTCAATAAACAAAGACGTCAAGTTGTTTATTATGATGATATTGTATCCACCTGAAACATACAAAGCAAATTTCTGGAAAGTTGGAAGTGAAGACTGCTTGGGGTTTTTTGTTTGGTTGGTTTTTTTGCAAGTGCAGCAGCACTGAATCACAAAAAGAAACTGATTTGCATGCATAGAGAAGGTAATCAGACGGGTGTATCCTCAAATGACATCAGCATTGGGTTGTGCATCATAAATGGGATGATTAGATGATGGCTGTAAGTAAATGAAGCAATATGTAATAGGTTAGCAGAAACATTGTAATGACTGACCTAACAACACTGGTGGAGACGTGAAGGTAAGTCAGGATCCATTTAGAGGTGGCATTTGACATGATGCTATTATTAATAGTAATTTACAAGCTTTATTAGTCTTTTTTTCCAGAAGCTACTTTTGACCTTAAACAAAAGTTTGGGTCTGATGCAGAAATTTCTGGGCAAATGTATCATCTGTATTACACAAGTGGTCATATTATTTAGTTAGATTGGTCCCTTCTGGCCTGAAAATCTACAACTTGACAAATGCATTGTAATTAACCTAATGAGTTGCTTTAGGTATACATGGCAGTACAAAGCCAGGCTACGTGTAAGCATGCAGATAGGTGATGACCAGAATGGTGTGTTACCTTCACAGGTTTCCAACTCTGGACATCGCTCTGTGGTGGCGTAACAAATGGTAATTTTTGACCTGTGAGGCAAATGTTTCTAATCCATTCAGGTTCCTATCATTTGAACCTAAATGTGTGGTGGTCATTCACAACTTCTAATGAAATTGGGAGATGCAGATACTTAGCAGATGTGGAAATCATGCTCATAAAAATCAGTAGGTATCTATTTCCAGAGATAAAGTTGGATGATAATCTCATAATTAAATTAAGAATCCTATCTAGTGTAGGTCTTGTTTATGGTACACATAAAATTTAATGGAACATTAAGCAATGGATCTATTTTATTTAGTTCTGCTGGTATCTTATACAAAGAATTTGTGATTTTGGAGGCATTTATGGCCCAGCAAACAGAGCATAGACAGCATGCAGACTTTAGCTGCTTGGTTATTCTAATGGCCTCATGCAGTGGTTTAAAAGGACAAACATATTTCATTGCAGTTTATTCACAGGTAAGTTGATCAGATATACATTATCTTATTCTCAGATAGAAATACTTCGTATGGGCTTAATTATCGAAGCAAACTGTACTGAGGGCTAATCAGACGAGAGTAGTCTAGGCCAATGCAATGTTACTTCCCCAGGCCTTTTAGAAAACATCTGATATCTTGTGAAATATTTAAACAGCTTAATTAAATAAAGCACACGTTTAACTGTGTTAAAATTGGAGCATCCTTTCTTTAAGGAGTTTTTTGCAGAGGATGTTAGAATCATCATTGCCATTTTATTTTTACATTTGTTTGAAACATGAGTCCACATTTTTTACAGTTTGAACAGTGTTAAAAATGATGTTTGCCTCAGAACTTATCTGAAGTAAACATGGCTCAAGAAGCAATGAACATATTTATTTATGCTAATTTACATTGTTTTCACTGTACTGAAACTTATATTATCCTAATGGGTTTTACTGCTTAATTGTAATTTGTTATTTATTGCATCTAGTAACAGACTTTCTTGCTCTTATCACCCTATTCTTCAATTTGATCTGTGGATTGAAGTTTTCCTTGTTGTAGAACAGCAGGGATTTTTGATGCTTTTCAGACAGTTGATGTGGGGCAGAGAGTAAGAAGGAAAAGGTTCTGACTTTTCCTGAGTAGGACATTTAAGTAGTTGCTTGAAATTAATTCCCCTTTTAAGTGGCTTACCCAGGAGTTATTAGCTTAAGTAGAGGATTCAAGATAAGCTTTTACATGTGTGATGAACTGAGTCAGTGTTTTGAAGACGTGGAGCTGAATTTGTTGATCCACCATATAGACATAACAATGTATTTTTGCAAGATACATTTATCAAATGAGATTAGCTGAATTGTAAGTAAATGGTATTCTATATTGCCATGTTAAATCTGAAAAGATAGAGCCATAAATTAGTCACAGAGCAATATAATGCTCCTGAAAGAGACTGAATTTTATAATGTGCTTCTTGAGCTCTCCATTTTGGAAAGCAACTCAAATTCCCATTAAAAAGTAGTTAATTTTTCAGGTAGGAATAGTACCTGGTAGGTACCCAGGTAGGGAGGACAAGTATCATCCCTAAAGGAAATAATTTTAAGCATGATATACAATCTGATCTATAACTATGAAGTCCCTTTGGTATTAACATTTTGGGAACTAAAGAATAGTTCTGAAAGGCCATGATTAAGTAACAATGATTAAAGTCTTATTTGTTTTTTAATTAGTAGCCATAATGCACAACAAGGGTTAGTTCTATCCTTTAGACTCAGTTCTCATACTATAACAGATTCATGAGGTGTTGCTCTAATGAAGTCAGATTTATTCTTCATTTACACAAAGAGAGAAGAATTAAATCCTATGGCGTAGCACAGATGTTTGGTATCTTAAGTTGAATATTTTCTTTCTACTTTGGAATGCTTAAATGTATTATCACTTCATACTTGTTCCTCTTCAGCACATAATTCCTGTAAGTATAAAAGAAATGTTCTTCCCTCAGGATTCTATCAGAAAGACTATCATAGCCAGAGACTGAGGAGTTATGCAAGCATAGACAATATGGATGAGTTGATAAACATTTTATACTTTCAAGTAAGATTAAATGGGTACCCCATTGTTTCACAGGTTGCTAATATCATGCTACAATCTCGATCAGAAAGGCTTGAGAAGCACTTATTGATTTTTACTGCAGGACTGCAATTACTGCTAGTCTGCTTTTTGTATCCTACAGGATGTTGTGCTAATGATTTCATTGCACACAGCCCATTCATTTCTAATGACGGCTTCATTTGAGATTTGAATGTTTTCCCCTACATTCTTTCTTTTTTTACATAGTTATAGAATAACACGTAACATAAAGCAAATAAAATATATATTTCAAGCCATTATTTTTCTATTTTCACAAACTTGTTAAGTGGAAGCAATCACTTAATATTTTCTTACCAAAAAAAAAAAAATAGGTCAGCACTTACCTCTGCAAATCTGATACAATCTATATTTATTTTAGACTGGATAACTGAAAGTGATTTTTCATGGGGTGCTAATCTTCTGCTACATAATAGTATGTGAAAATGTGCTCCAGACTGTGAACTTGTGTCTCTCTTAACAGATGCCCCACTGAATGCTGCCACATTTAGTATCTCAAGGACATATTGTCAGCTTTTCTCAGGGAAAATAATATCCTGCTTTGTGAACTGTCCTCTTCATATCTGCAGACCTGCTATTAAATAAAGTAGTAGGTGAATATAGCAGTGAGAATGCTCTATGTCCATCGATCATCATTTATTTCTGCACTAAGAATTTTAAAAATAACGTAAGGCCTCTTTTTTTTTTTACCCCAGGTGTTAGTGCATCTGCATTCCAAACCCAAATAGTATGTGTTATTACAACCATAGCAAAATGCTGATTGATAAGAGATTTCACTGCATCTGGGTAAATCACTGCACAGAGTCCCTCATAATGTCTCTAAAACTAGAAAAGAAAAATTACAATTCCATAATTCAACTAATTCTTCGTATCATGGACAATACTGTGAGTAGACTTATCTGAACTTGGCTGCTTGGCCTGAAGACAGAAGTTAAGATGATGAAAAGAGTAATATTCACCCTGACTATCAAAATCCAAGTAAGACTACACTTTGTCCTTTTTATACCAAGACTTGACTTTTCACTGCTGTTCCAATTTATGTACACCAAACAAACTGGATTAAGCCAGATGAAAAATTCTCAAGTTTCTGATGACAGTATGTGGGGTATAATTTTTTACAGGATTTGTATAGCATAAATTCCAAAGGTTACTTCAGAGCATTTTGGCCAGCCTTCTGGTCCAGTTAATGTTAGGAGAAGTCTATCTTCCCACAAGGTCATAAGTGACCTGCTGGCTAATTTAGGCAGCTAAGCCAGAGGCATAAAGTTACAAATGTAAATATTCCCCCATGCCACTTCAGCCACTTGCATGATCCATAAATTCTACTCTGAACATATAGAGACAGAATAGAAATCTGATGTAGTGTTACCTACTGTCATAAAATCTGCACCATTTTATTCATTTATTTCACTCCTCTTCTTTCTAGGTTTGACTAGTCTATTCTACTCCATTCTATTCTAATTATGTTTATTTTTTATAGTATATGTGCAAAAATAATGAATGCAAATCTTATGTACTTTTACATATAAATACTTAGAAATGCATACTATACAGTTACTTATATTCTTATGTATTGCAATATATTCTGCATTAAACACACACCTCCCCCTAATATATATTTTGGGTTTGATGTTCCAGCCTTTGAGGACACATCTGTAGAATTGGATTTCAATTTTCTAATTTCACCCTTCCTTCCACTGAGAAGTTATGTTACAGGAGAATGGTGAGGTAGAAAAACACTGTGACTTCAAAATGAAAAGCATCTTTTTCTGCTTATTATCACCTCATATAGCACAGAAAACTTTATTAACAGAAAATATATACTATTTATTCCCTTAAAGGAGGTTGTCTTTGGTGGATAAAGAAGAGAAATTATATGTATGAAATGCACGACTCCTTTTAAACTGCATGTATTAAGACCAGATGAGAAAGTAGAAGGCAACATCCAATTGAGAAATGAATCAGGGAATGACAAAGTGAAATGACTATATTGCAATAAACAAAGAACAGAGGCAGGAAGTGAATGAAGCATCAATGAAAATAGTGCTAAGGTAAATGGATGCCCCATTACTGAGGATGCTTACAGATGTAATCTCTCAAGATGACATTCTCCAGAAAAATCTTGCCGCCAGTAATAACAGTTCGGCAGTTCTTAGCCGAACTGTTTGGATTAGAATCCCCTTCTCTGTCAAGGCCTTTAAGTTTTCCCAGTTTTCCTAGACTGGTAAAGCAGTTGTGGAAAGCCCATATGATAGACAGACCCCTTTTTATGTCCAGGATGCAAGGTATTAAGGATACCTGTATGTTTTGAGGCTGACATACACAGAGGGAAGACATATAAAACTGTAAGGAAGACATTGTTGTCAGATTTTCAAGCAGTAGAAGTGTCCCTTATGCCAGTGTAAGAGCAATGGGCCGGACAAAGAAAATGGAAAAGCCAAATTATTGGTTGGCTAGAGAGACAGCTGTTAAATCTAAGGGAGAGCAAATGAGCAAGAAAGGTACTTAGCATAAAACATAAAGGCTTTGTCTGAAATTTCTGAAGAATATGTTAGGCTGGATGGTGATGGTGAACAGCCCGCTTTACTAGAGTGGTCTTACACGTACTTTGTAAACAAACATACTGCCCTGAAAAGTGAGTCTTGGCAACACAATAGGTGTTACACCAAGATATTAATTCTTGGCATGTTTGGACCATCAGACAGTAAATGTTGAGAAAATGGATCTAGAGTGTTCTTAACTGTAGACTGCCAAGTTGCCCCTCAAAGAACATCTCTTACAAATATGCTTGAAAGAATCAATACAACAAAAAACTTGTTGTTGTTATTAATGAAGACTATGTTGCACTAACATATCTTTTGAAATATTCCTCTTTTGTTTCTTACATACAGCACAGACTAGAAAGCATGTCCTGATATTCAATTAGTCGAGTGTTTTTATAGGCAGGAATTGAAGGGTTGAAAATGGAAATAAATTATTTTTAAAGGAAGTAAGCTCAAATTCTGAGCAATATTATCTCCCACACAGATTTCATTTCTCTAGTTTAAATTCTTCCTCAGGAAAATTACCAGAGAATTTCTTAGTTGTTAAATTAAGAAATGTAATAAAGAGGCAAATGATCCAGTATGCTTTATTAATTTTTAAAAAATATTTATATTTCCAAAATTCTATGGTGCAAGAAGAGAAAAAGCATCATGTCTGGGTTTTAGAAATTACAACCAGTGTTTCCAGACTTTAATTTATATTTTATAGGTCAATGTCAAAGCTAAGCTATTCTGACAACATTCTACTTCAAGGAAATGTGGATATTTTGCTAATGATGTGACGTTCTTCAGCTCCAGACTCATAAACAGATCTAACCACAATAATGATCTCTGGAAAGCAGAAAGCTGTTGATACTGGCTTCTTGAAAATTTGATACACCTTCAGGCTTTGCCTGGAGGTTAAGCCCTTGGGTGAGATACAATCACTAACAATCACTTCCTATTTTTCCAACCTTCCTGGTCAAAGCCATGTTTCAGCGTGGTGTTTATCAATTTATGCATCTGATTGGCAAGAACCAGATCTATATTTTTAATGAGATCCACAATTTATTCTGAATTATATTAAACTGAATCATGGCAGATGCGCTGGTGTTGGCTCCAACGTGAACAGTGTGAACAGGGGGCGAAGAATTCCAGCACTGAGCCTTCTGGAGCAGACCTCAGCTGAGCTCTCTGCATGGTGTCAGCCCCACAACAGCTCAGCAAAAGTCAGGATGAGATCAGAGTAAAGTTGCAGAGCCTGACATTGGAAACCTGCATAGTGGGAAGTAGATTCCACTGCAAAGGAATGTGGGAGCCTGATTTTTTTCCTTGGGATGCTGTTGACTCAGAACAGTCTTGCATCAAAGTAGTGAAGACATGAAGAAAGTTTGGGCTTGAATCAGGATTCAGCCTTCTTCATGTAGCTTTTTGTGGAGCAGCTAAAGCTGTCTGTATTCCCATAAATCATTTCAGATGTGTTCTCTTCCTAAACATCAAACATTTAGCATCTGCTGCCACTATTGATGACCTCCTTAAAATAATGCTAAGCAACAATATTAGCTTTATTATGTGGCAATACTAGATTAGTTTATTCTAAGACAGTATTTTTGCTATTTACGATAAGACCAGGGATTAATATTATTTTCTTTGCTGTAAGGAAATGTGAAAAATTATTTTTTCATAATAAAATTTATCTATTTTCTAATAAACACACTTTTTTTGGTTTGTTTAAATGATAACTTCCCATCTGCAAGTTATCAGTCTCTGTGCTTTCCTTTTTTTATTAATTTCATGGTTTATTTCACTTGACAAATATTTATCTTCTATTAACCACTACAGGCTGAGTCCTTGACAAAATGAGGCATTTCAACAACAATCTTGACCCTCTCGTAAAACAAGGCTCCTCTCAGTATGACGCAAATCTTGGCCTCTTCATCAGCACTTGCAAAACAGTTGACTCATGCACTCTTCCCTTACCTGTTCCTCATAAGATCACAAGTTTCATTCTCCCAAATAAAGGTCAAGGTAAAAGAAAATAAAGCACAAGTCCTAACACTACAGTGAAAAGACAGACTGCTAAGAGCAGCGTGAAGCCTGAAGCTTCTCTGTTTTCTCCATACTGAAGATGTACTCCATTTTCCTTCCATTTACTTCACAGAATTACAGAATATTCTGAGTTTGGAGGGACTGGACCTATAAGCATGATGCAGTCAAACCATTAAGTGAATGGCCCATAGAGGAATTGAACCCACAATCTTGGCAACCCTGTTCTAACCTGCTATGGTAATCTTGAAGGCATTTTTCAGACTTGTTGCTTTGTGAAAGTATTACTAACACTTAAACTGATTTCAAGAATTCTGCCAAAGAGAACCTAAGTTTTTGGTGAAAATATTCTGCCACCAATTCTTTACCTTTCCACGAGTATATAACATGCTCTGGGGTGGATTCAGGTTGCCTACATGGGGCCAAGTCTGTGGCCATTTAGTAGCCTTTCTCATAAAAAGAAAGATAATGCCAAAAAACTGATATCACTTTACAAGGGCACCTGGGAAATCCACCTACATTCAAGGTAATTCCTTATTATTTTCCCATTTGTTTTCACTGTTCAGACTAGCAGAATTCCCCCATGTAACCTCAGGTTGATTTCAGTATTTTATTTTCAGGGTGGAGCACTACTATGATTATTTTCGGTAAACTGCTATAGAGTGAGATTGTGAAAGAGAGGGTGAGAGTACTCAGCTGTGTAATTCTGGCACAATGAGCAGTTTCAAGGGATCAAAATCTTTGCTATGATTTAGGGTGAGTCACTTTGGAAATTATCCCAATTTACATAGAAATCTTCCTTTCCCCCTCTACCTTCATTCATTTCCTAAGCACTGGGTACAGCCCATTGAAGTTCGGGCTCTTGCCTGTAAGCCTCATTGAAGGCAGGTCAAGAAGCGGGGTACTGCCTGCAACACTTTTCCTTCAAAACAAGAAATATTAATTCCTCCTTATTTCCAGGATATTTGAGGTGGTATAAGTTAATGAACTGACTTCTTAAACATCTGGGACTTTGAAGACTAAACTTATCTAGTATAACTACAAAATATTCTTACTGCACACAATGGATACTGTGGTGTGATTTATGCCTTAATAGAGATCTACAAAAACTTAACAAGAAAAATTGTTGGGCAGATATGTTTTCACTTTTTTTTTTCTCTCAATAAAACATCACGAGTTCCCACTACTTACAAGCTGGGGCAGCTACATATCACTCCATTAAGTTACTCTGGATGATCAGATATTGTAAACAAATATATGTGACCTGGTTACCTGCAGTAGAATTCAAGCAGAAGATGTTAAATCCTAGGAAGAAATTAACATGTCAAGAAAAATAAACCTAAATAGACCAACAACAACAACAGCAACTAAACCAGCCAACCAAGTAAACAAAAAGCCCCAGAAAAAAAACAAAGGAAGGGTTTATAGATCAACCATTAAGAAAGTCCAGATTATTACTGGCTGGTAGAGTGACCATAATTTTTGAGAAGCCAGAGCGCTGCCCACTGCCCTACAAAGAAAACTGCTGGGCATATTCTGTGGAGAATATTAGAAAAAAATCAAATGGCCATTTGATCTAGCAGGTCTTAAAGGGAAAGAAAACAACGTTGGAACAGATTGTGCTGTCTCAATATACATGAACTTCAATGCTATTATTTGTGGCATCAGTGCAGCAAGGTATCTAAACTGCTGTATAACTAATACTAGGAAAGATTAATATCATGACTTGGATGTCCTCAGCACTGTGAATTACAAAATCTTTATTTCAGGTGTGCTATTAAACAATATTTCTGAATATTCACTTTCCAATTACATTCACTTTCCATCTTGACTCTTTTTACAAACTAAGTAGCACTTTATCTTGTAGGAAGTCTTGTCAAAAGGGGTTTTTACTTATAAGCCACTGTAATTAAGATAAATAAATGCTGGCTTTCCCTAATAGAGAAAATGTTCCACTCTCTGCCATCCCTTTCTATTTTCTCTTAGAATCACACACTAATCAAGAGTGCCTATAGTTCAGCACTTCAACTGATTGCAGTCTCAGTATTTAAAACCAGATCTTCCACCTGCCAGCTTGTTTAGCTGAATGATTTGTTCACATTATTGCACTGCTTGTACTTAACTGTTTTGTGGGGAGCTTGCTGTTGATCAACACAAACTTCATATAATCATCTATCACTGTCATGTTCCAAAGCAATTTAAATAAATGAATGTAGCCATGGGTAGGATTGCATTGTGCACCCAGCCTGGTTTTAGAGCAATTAAACTCACTCTGAAAGAAAACCAATAAAGATTTGATTAATTTTTCATAGCAGATGTCCACCTGTATTTCAATTTGAAGTAGAGAAAAAATAGTTGGAAAAGACTAAACCCATGGTCTCCCACATCAACCACCTACATTTCAAGTTAAATATATACAAACAAATGTTTTCTAGCTCCTGATGTACAACATTTTCAAAATCATTAAATGGCCTGGGGCTTATATGACATTATTGTATGTATTACAATTAATTTTTTTTTCAAAAGCATTTCTATTTGTACAAGCTATAGTAATTTTAAAGGATTGTTTTTATGCTGTTGAGAGTGCATTTTCTTCGCTTGCACTGGCAAGTAAAAAATTTCTTGCAAAAACATTAAATTCCTCTTTATAGTGGAGTATTTTTTCCATATGAAAGTGTGCAAAATCACTTTCTCTTTCACAAGATCCTACAATACAGATCTTGTCTGGGTTCTGGAATCTGCAGTAATTTCTAACATTAGTGATTCTAATCTCCAGGATCCCTTACTTTCTTCTTCATAGAGATATGAAATCTGAATTTGTCTTACAGAAAGTAATCTTTGTTCCTTTTCACATGATTCTCTTGGCTGCAATGCTCTGCAGATGTATTTCTACAAAGAGGAGGAATGATGAACTTTATCCAGGCAATCTGATAGGAAAGTAACTATGATGAAAAGAATATGAAAATTTAAGGAAATAAAGAAAAAACAATGAACAATTCTGACTGCTTACTTTACAGGTCTGCCAGTCTTTGGCAACCTAAGCTGTTGCTGAAGAGAAGGTGCCGTGATGTCTATTGGACCTGGCCACTGCAGACAGCCACTGCAGTGTTTGTATACCTGCTGCTTTCATTCTGTTCCATATTCCAGATTTCTTAGAGAGATATTTCCCATTATTTAGCACAGTTAGGAGTAGCCATGGTCATTTGCAGCAATTCAATAAGAGGTTATCATGGAAGGCCAGGCCGCAAAGGCACTCGAGCAAAAATAGGGTATTAAGCCTCTAACTGCAACCTACACAAGTCAGCATGGAAAACAAAATGCTTCATTCCTAGTAGAAGATTTTGGAGTTTGCTTGGTTTTTTTCCATATAGCTGCAAATTTTGCTAGGGAAAAAAAATGTCTGACTTTATAAACTGTCCTAGTGACACTCAGAAAAAGGAAGAGAAAAAAAAGGTGAGGCATTTATAGGGATTTTTCATAAAGGGAGTTCAGACTGGAAAGGGAGTAGTCCCAATCTTCCTCATCTCAAGAAGGCTTGATGCTACAAAAAGAGAAAAAAATGGTGCACGCTTCCAGAAAAAAAAATCAAACTAAAAATGCACCACTTGTTTAAAAATAATTAGAATATATAGTGATCTTTCAGCAATTTGCTCTCATATGACACATTTCATAAACATTGATTTTTTTTCTTTGACATTTCACAACCAGAAGTGGATTTCCTTCTTCCTTACCCGTCTCAAGTGCACACACATATATGCATACACATATATGCACACACATACATCTGTAGTGAAATGTAATAAACTATCATTGATTTCTGCATAAATTAGATGTAGTGGGATAAAGCAAAAATAGTATCTGCTGAGATAGACTTTACCTGTGGTCATTAACAGGTCATTTTAAAAATAAGTACTTGATGAGTATCTCTGGAATAACTACAATCAATTACTATCCAGAAAAAATTAGCAGTGCTGCAATGCTTTACTAAAACAGCCACATGCCTGGTTTTAAATATTTTCATAGACCTGCAGAGTAAAGCCTTTTGTCCCACTCCATTCCCCACCGTGAGTGCTCTCAGTACCTCATGGCCTCTCACGTTGCTGACGTTAATCGTGCACGTTTGCACATCCAAAAGCCTTTGGCGGGCAGAGCAGTTCACAGGCCGGTTATTTCATTTCATCAGTGTAATCAGTGTTACATAACAAAGCACAGTATAAATGTTAGACAAAGGTTGCCCAAATATACAGAGCTTTAATCCACTGAAATGTTAGCCTGATAGAATGCATCAAAAGAAGGCATCCACTGTAGAGAAGGATCAGTGATATTTTACACTGAGGTGATCAATACATAAAGAGCATTAAGTGTAGAGTTGCAAGAAATCTAATTTACTAAATGACATGCAGAGGGGGATGCAGAGATTCCCAGAAGCTGTCTTTCAGGTCCCTACTGACTGGATCCTATGCTGTAAGTATCTGTTCTGCTGTTCACAGTGAAGGGCCCATGATTTTCAGGTGAATTATAATGTTTACAACCTCCTGCTAAGGGTTTGCACATTCTGTACCCAGTTTCATTTATTCTGACCCGGGAAATGCTGTGAACTGAGAGGAGAACAATTAAAGCATTAATTGCCAAATCAGTTTAAGTTATCACTTAAAGCTGTTCCAGCGGTCAGGTCTAGCAGTGTGCTCTGGCTGTGGTGGAGGCTTAGCAGCACATCAAGCTGCATCAGTGGGAGGATAGCCAACAGATGAAGGAAAATTATCATCCCACATTACCTGGCACTTGTTAGGCTACATCTGGATCCTTGCATCCAGTTTTAGGCCCCCAGGACAACAAGGAGGCTGATAAAGTGGAGTGAGTTCAGCATAGGGTGACCAGGATGTGTGGGCTGGAGCAACTGGCTGGTGAGGGGTTGTGCTTGTCCAGCCTGGGGCAGGATTGGCTTCAGTGGCACTGACCAGCACCCATGGACACCGAGGAGATGCAGCAGGGATGAAGCCAGGATCTGCACAGTGGAGGATGCGAGAAGGACATAGACCAAACCTAGAGGGGTTCCAGACAGATATAAGGAGATGTTTTCAATTGCAAGGATAACTAAGCATTGAAACAGGTTGTGCAGAAAGGCCAGGAAATCTCCACCTTTGTCAGAGCTGGCAAGGTCCTGAGCAGCCTGATCTACTTTCAGTTTTGCCCCTCTGAAGCAAGAGTACTCTAAGGTCCCTTCTAAACTGAATTACTCTGTCATTTGGAAGTCCAAATCAGAGAGAGAATACAGTGGGTTAAGTAAGAATGACAGTGCACACAGCAAATGATAGATGGATGGACAGAAACAGGCAGTTTAAAAAAAAAATTATTGCTATGAACAGTGCTTTTATAGTCCTTAGCTTATTGGCGTTTTTATTCATTCTGAATGAATGACCACAGAAAATACTTCAGTGCTAGTGTTAAGAACTAAAGGTTTGTTATTTTCTTCTTCAAGACAGAGATCTGGGGACTTGAGGTGAGGGGGTTCTTTGTAGTAGGAGGTTAATATTATTCAGAAATATTAATTTGCCAGGATAACTTTCATTTAAAGCTATTAAAGAAATCCAATGGAGCCACAGTGTAATACTAAATGAATTCGTTTGGTTTTGTTTTAAATAGATTAACAAAGACAAGATTAAAACCAGGACAGTTGAGTAAATATGGAAAACAGGTGGCTACCTGTTATTTTACCTTCCAAGCAAAATCTCTGGTGAAACTACATACAGTCCAAGTTTTAAATTAACTTCTAATGTTACACTCTGTGTTACACTCTGTCCTTCTTCTGCATGACTGAAAGATGCAATTGTTTTCTGTGGTTTATTTTTCCCTGGTATATTTCTCACTAGCTCATTCCTTCTTACTTTTAGTAGGCTTCTTGGTTCATGATTCACAAGTCATCTGCATTTATAGAAGACCACCATTTGAAGCATTATATCCTCTGGTCTTCAAGCTGCTAAATTTCTCCTCTCCTCTTCCCCAAAGATAGACAGGAGGATTTGTTTATTTTGTTTCCAAAATGATATTTAATAACTATGAATATGATGTGCAGGGTGACACAAGGTCTTCAGTGACACTGAATGTATATTAATTTAGAAATGACTGAAAAGTCCACATTGTCTAGAAAAGGAGGTAAAATTCATCAGTTTAGTACATAGATGGGATCCATGCAAATGTGGGGTAAACATAATAGGCTTGTACTGCACTTTTAGAACAAGTTTTTTTTTAGTGTGTCAATGTTTTGATCCTAGTTAGATGAAGCTATAATGGTTATTTGGTACCAAATACAAAATCTCGTCTTATTACAATCTGAATCCTGTGGCCAGGTCATGAAGCAACAAACAGCACAAGAGCAGCAACAAGGGTGTATGAGCATGTCAAAATAAAGGTGCAATAAGCATTGCCACCTTAGGTGCAACGGCCAAATAACATAAAAATAGACCTGGCAGCACCATTGCATAAATACCTGCATGGCACAGAAATTTAAGCATGTAACCATGAAACTCCAGTGTACAGTTTCATAATATGCTAACATTCTGCACCTTCAGCCTGATCAGAAACCAGAGGCAACACCTCCCAGCTGCTATTGTTATCTTATTTCAGCAATATTCAAGAAAGCATAGTCAGACTTTGGCTTGGATAAAATAGCCATACCCTGTTTCAGTTTCAGTAGAGAAACAGAGTAGTTTGCTCAGGGGAAACTGTTCTCACCTGCTGAGACTGGAATAGAGGAACACTGGCAAACAGAACTGGAGGAGGGAAGCGCTTGCACAATACTAGAAGCAGGGGAGGTGGGAACCTCACTGGACTCTTTTGGCTTTGAAATTTTGTACTTGTATAAATATGCAGTAAATGGTATAAGCTAGAACTCAGTTCTGACTGAACCATCTGGCAGACAAACCAACAAGTTTTGTGAATACTAAATTCAAAGAAAACTAAGGTCACATATTTGTTAGAATTTTTTCTTACACCTAATGAAACAACAGAGGTTACAAAGTATTATTTAAATATAAAGGAAACCACACCCACAAGTCATTTTAAAGAGAGAAATGAGTATTTTGGGGATATTGCTGAAAAAGAAATGCCAGCCTGTATTTCTGTATATCAGGAATGCACAGAATATTCACTTGCAACCGCTAATGTTGCTTCTCTGATTTGAAACATGTGCAGAAGGGTGAGAATTTTTAAATCTGGCATGTTTTGTTGTAAGTTTTTTTTTTCCTTATTCCCTGCAGTGAGTTTTATTACTAGGTGAGCTCTTCTGTCAGGATCTCTCAGCTCCATTTAGCAGGTTTCTACATGTTTCAGAACTTGAAAGACTCACCCAACGTATCATCAGCATTCCCATCATCAGTCACGTTGACACTGGCTTAGTCCCAAATCACACGTGAATGTCTTTTTTCCTTCTCATGTTTTTTTAAAAGTTTCTGTAAAAGACATTCATCAATAAAGTAAAAAAAGGAAAAAAAAACTCAAAAAACCCCAAAACAACAGAAGCCCAAACCAAAAAAAACCATAAACCTGCAAAAACCCCATAAACTTAAAACAAAACAACAACAAAAGTCAAAACAAAACCAAAACCAACCACAAAAAACCCACTTCACTTTAAAATAGTATGTAAATACATTGTTTCCATCTTAACTCTTTAAAGTGCACAAAGGAATAAATATCTAAAAGAAGCAAGTAGGAGATGCATCAGAAGCAGAACAATGTGAGGTTTTTGGATAACAGTTTAAACCAAATAAAGGCATGTAGTTCAGATCACTGGTACTGATTAAATGTATTGGGGTTACTCACCAATGTCTTCTCACTGGCCTCAATTCAGCAAAGCACTACACATGACTAATTAGGAATATGAGCATGGAAATAGGATTTAAACTTTAGAACAACCATATTGGGGGTTTACAGCATCTTACTAAATAAGGGCTTGGAGCCTTAGCTAGCAACTTTATTCATGTAGTGTTTTACTCAGTTTGTGGGAAATGTCATCGCTTCAGTCTCATGAATTTTTTTTTTCTCTTGTGCTCTTGTATTCTACATGGCAGTTTTCATTTCCTCCTACATGCTGAGGAAGAATTTGAAGGGAGAAGAGAGCCAAGATGTATTTGGTTAATTCCTATGCTTATATGTGACACATATAGCAATACACTACGTCATTGTTTATACAATTTGGTTATTTCTCACAGAGTTTGGTACAGTGTTGTGAAAGCATGCATTTTTTTGTGAGTGCCTCACTACCAGTTTTGAGGGCTAGAAATGAGAGGAACAATACTGTACAACCACTGACTTCTGAGAAAAAAAAATACACTGCTTTAAAATGGCATTGTATAGCTGCTTATTGTTTCTAAACAATTTCCAGATGAAATCTGAAAACAGGGAGATGGTTTTCCTAACTGCCAACTCTACAGACACAATGTGGGAGAGTCAAACAAGAGTTATATAACTAATTAAAACCAAATTAATTTTATCAAAACCATTAGACACTCATTACTCATACAGCTGCATCATCTTTTCAGTTTACCTTTATCCTCTCCCCCCAGCTGTATTGGTTACACCCACCTCTTGTTTCTCATCTGAAAATAGACATTTTTTTAGGAAAGGAAATGCATCTGTCTGTGTACAAGCATATTACTTGCCTTGATCTAGATCAGGCACGACTGTAATGCAAATAAAAACATCAGGGGAAAAAGACAAATAAAAACAAAGTACATAGGTAACTTGCTATTTTTGGACTTTATTCAAGACAACTAATTTGAATCTTCTCAGCCACACATTTGGAAGAGAAATATTTTCCTAGAACTTGTGGTCAATCGTAGTTTCTCTCCATACAAAAAAAAAGAACCTTTTAAGATGACATAAATTTACAACTTGAACAGGTGGATAAAGATATTTTATTCAGCCAAGTCAACTTCTGAAATCGGATACCTTCGAAACTGGGTGAGGTTTTTTTACAGAGCATTGAGAAACTTCATATTGCTTCAGAACTTTGAAGATTAGTTTTATTGCAATGAAAGCCAGAGGGTTTACAAGTGAACATTAAGAACAGACAACATTTATTATAAAGAATAAATTTTGCAGACGCTGTACATAATTTCTACTTTGGGATTATTATTTAATCACATGACTGAAAGAAAGACTTTGCTTTTATTTGTGTGGTGTTCTCTCTTAGAATGGATGCTCAAGGCAAAAATCTCACTTGTAATGCAAGGTGTGCCAAGTAGGGAAAAGAACACAGGCAGCTTCTTCCTTTTCCTCATGCATCCATACAGGTTTGGGGCAGGATGGTGCCACATGTACTGAGAGACTTGAGGAGCAAAGGGGTGACCCACAGTACCTAAGTGAAATTAAAACTGTGGGTCACTGTACTGCTTTTCAGGAAAGGACCCCTCTCTCTCCCCCTCCCTTCTTCCCTCTCTAAATGCCTTTGAGCATCTACCCAAGGCTGTGTCTATGCCACACAATACAGGGACATGATGGAAACCTCAGGAAGGGAGATTTCAACTGAAAGAACACCAGGAGATTCCCACATTTGTGGCCCTGGAGACACTACAGGTGCAGTAGTTTATGCTGTATCCAGAGCACTAAGGATTGCCAAAAAAACATTTCAAAAGAAATGGCTAATATTATCAAAAATAAATGCCCATGCTAACCCTAGAACAGGAAACAAGGGACTGGGAAATATGGAGCGAGGGTGCCTGGCTTTGTAGTATACAAACTTGCAAATTGGAAAGAGTCAACATCTGAAAACTGAGAAGGTCAGATTCTAGTTGTGGCTTGGCCACCTCCAGACACAAGTTTACCTTTATGAAGCAAGTTCAGAAGTCTTTGCATGATATTCCCAAAAAGCTTCAGGAAAACTGGAAAGGATGGAGATATATTTGTCAGTGCAAACTCATTTGCATGTGGCACTTGGGGATATGTTTTACTGGTGAATGGCAATGCTGGTGTAATGGTAGGCCTTGATGAGCTTAGAGGTCTTTTCCAACCTTCATGATTCTATGGTTGTATAAAGAACATGTTGACCATTGTTTTAAGTACTTATGTCATGAAAATCAAACTTAAAAATCTGGATTCATTGCACTTAAAAAAATCATTATGATCAAAAACTGTTGTGTTTGTTCTGCGAAGAACAAACACAATTATTTGACAGAAAGAGCAACCTGAACTTCTGCTGTATTTACTTAACTTTTTCTGCAACACTTTTCTGCACCTTTTGATAGACACAAACATTAACCCTGCTGTGATCACAATTACTCAAATGACTATTTTGTCTGAGATATAACATAATTCCTCCTCTCTGTCAGAAAACCTCCAAATCAGAGAACTATCATATCAAGGTCTGAAAATTTGTATAAAAATTAAAGTTACTAAGTGAAAGCTGAGACTTATCTGTGTAATAAAGATCTGCATAACAAAGCATTCAAAGTCTTCAGGGATATTCTGAGAAGGTATGGAATTGGTAAAGAGGCATGAATAGCAGAACATCCTTACTCACCTCAGTGCCTAAAAGGAATGAGGAAACATAAGGCCTGCATTTGTCAGCAAATTTTGTAGCCAAAAAGCCAGTGAAAAGTCTCATTGGGCTGTTGGAGCAAGACTTCTATAAGGCCAGTCATGCGTCTCATTTGAAAAGGAATTCTGAAAAGAGGAAATCGTTTCCTAGGTATGTTACCCACATTGACCTAAATTTTCATGTTTGTAGAAAATACAGGAAAGATACAAAAAAGATCACAGGGTCTTTCAGAAGTTATGAAAGAAGCTGCTATTACTGAAATATGACCCCAATTGTCCTATTCAAGAGAAAAGAAATGGAAAATCATAACATATCAAAAATGAAGAACTGCCTTCTTAATCTGTTTGTAATTTCTTCATAGCAAGATGTCATAAGTCTGCTCTTGTAAAAAAATTTATTAAAAATAGGAAGAGAGGAAAGAACATAAGAGAGAGCTCATAGTTCTTTCTTTTCATTGGTAAGAGGGGAAATCAATCATTTCACAGAAAGAAATCACTTCATGTTAATATGACTATACAAGTGTAGAACTGGTATGAGCAAAACCACAATCTGTCCCTGTAAATCAAGCTGAGACTGTTTATATTTACCCTTTGTGCTTGGAACATTTCTCTTTCAGAGTTCACAACTCCCTTAGCACACAAGGCACTCCAGAAAAATGGGCTTGTCTGTAAGAAGTATACCGAAAATTTCTCTAAAAGTGAGATTTGAGGAATAGCAAATGTCCAAATGAGAAGTTTGAACTTATGAAGCCTTTGCCCAGATTTTATTTGACAATTTTGATGCTAGTGAGTAGTAGCAAAATACCAAGGATAGTAAACTGATGTGGTGTTATTCCCTAGGCAGCTCAGAGGGGAGATGAGCCCTTACCAAAATTATTGTCACTGACACCAATGATGGATCTCCAAACTAAATCACAGACAAAAATAGGACCTTGTGCAAAAAATATTGCTCTCTTTCTTAGCTTTCCTTTTTGTTGTGGAAGCATTGTAAACATCAAAATGGACAAAGCAAAGACATGGGATGGAAGGATATTGTTCCCAACAACCAGTGAGAATAAGAGTGAGAATAGCTGGTCAGTGATGCTTCTCTGATTTTAGCTATGTCACCATTCATGCACAATGTTTTATGCTTCCCATATGCTTTACTGTGTCCATATTGTAATAGTAGTGTTATGTTCTTTTTTGAAGGGAAAAAAAAAGATAAATTTGGGGGAAAAAATCCCTTGTGCAGGAGAAGTGAGACCAACAGATGGAAATGCCATCAGGGCCTACAACTTCATGGATCTCCTCTCTAAACACATAGCCTTCTTATGGAAATAGGAAAAGTGGAACAGAGCAGAAAACTCCCTGCACTCATGGAACTGAACTTCCTGATTTCAGCCATCAACTTAGCTTTAGGACCTGCAAGCCAAATAACACCACTCAAAATCCGACTCATGGAATGATATCCCTATATGACCATGGAAACATATTTGATACCGTTTGTGATGGGTATGAAATGCTACAGTTTATGAGTTTCTACCCCTTTCACCCCACAGTTTCTATTTATTCTATCATTGCCCTACTGTGTCGTGTGTATTATACAATAGATAGAAAAATAATTGGAAAATTAAGAGTTTGTCTGTGGCACACTATGTTGGATGACATCAAGAAGCAATTTTCAGTGTAACTGAATCATTGCTCTCTGTGTTCTAGGATTTTGAAAATGACAGGTCTGTAAGAACTTCATAGCCACTTTTACACATGTAAATTACAGCTGTTTCTTCAGGTTGTTTGTACCTGATTTAAATATCACAAACTTTCAAAGTTTCTATCTCCCTCTGCTACTAGTTCTTCCAGAAACCGATAAGTAATTTTACTTTCATTTGTGGGTATGAAAATTAAATATGATAAACTAATTTGAGATCTTTGCTGCACTATAAGTCCATATTTATATTTTTATTATGTGATGAGACTGTTCATTTAATCCAAATCCCCTTGAAGGCCCCAAGCCAAACTTTTAATTGTTGATGAGAACATTTCCTGACTATAGGTAAGGATCTTGTTCTCTAGGCTCTTTTTGCTGCCAGTTCAGAGATCTGACAGTGGTTCTTCTCCTTTTAACATTTTAACATGTGTCTACTTTTTAATTACCATAGAAGAAACAGAAAACCCCAAAATAAATCAGGTTGTATACAATTAAGCCATAGGGAGGAACTCCCATTAAACCTTAATGGGCAGTAATGGTTTTCGTCAATAATTTAAAAACAATCATTGCCCAGATACCAATATATGGAACATCTAACTATAAAGTTTCTCAATTTTCATCTTATTAAAAGCTATTACAGAGGATGTCTTCCCTCAGAATACCTAACACCAGTTTTTGACTGATTGTTTTTAATATATGAGGGGTCTTTTTCATATCTAAGACAAGAAAGCTTGGATGTAAATATGATCTTCAACAAACTATATGGAATATATAGATATATAGAATTTATTTACATTATGGAAGAATTATATAATATATACATAAGCCTTTATGCACTGAACTTTTTGTGTACACATAGACGCATGTATTGGCCTGAGTCCTTAAGATCAGAGTTGAGCTAGATGCAGTTGGACACCTTCTGTCAGGAATTATGATGGCTAAGCAAGTCTCCTAGGACAAGACAAAGGACAGAAGGTACATGACACAGAGGGAATACTTATTTGGAAGTCATAATGTGGAAATTTACTTGAAGCACACTTAAAACAAATACATCTTCTGAGAGGCTGCAGTGCTCTGGCTTTGCTTAAATGCAAAATTTTGCATGGTAGTAAAGGGACAGAGAAAGAGGTGCTTGGTAAGTTCTGCCTCTTCACCCTGGGCTGGTTTGCCAACAGCCCCTGACCCCTCTGATATCATGCTGGGGCCATTACACAAAGGCTCCCTTTGCTCCTGCACTGTGAACAGACCCGGCTTGCAAGCCCCTCATTCAGCACCACAGCCGTGACAGCTGCCCTGGCCGAGTCTCCTAGGCACGGGCTACTGAGGCACAGGGAGCTGAGCGTGCCTGAGGGGAGTGCTTCTAGGGCAGCCTCGTGGTTTCTCGCTGCCTGCGCTTCTCAAGCTTCCTGCAGTGGTTATTGTAACCAAGCCACGTGTTTAATGTGAGCCCATCCACCATAACAGTCGCTTTTCAAAATTGTTTATACCTCTGGTTTACGCAGCATTCTGCATCAGTGAGTATCACCATTTAGTCAGGCATTGTGTGGGGAAAAAAAGGTTTATTTTTATGTTTTGTTCTTGCTCATTTAATCGTGGTTATAAAGGACTAAAATACAGCTCTGAAACTGATTCTGAGTGGGAGGCCAGCAACCTCTCTGAGAAATAGAGGACTGAGGTGGTTGTCATTACAATTCCAGTGACATTTCCAAAAGTCTGTTTGTGGTCTTACATTTATTTGAATCAATTTCAGACACTTAATTAGAGAATCTGACAGCCTATCCATACTGGAACCAGAAACCAGAAAACTTTAGAAAATGTTTACACCAATTTCCATTTACTCCAATTTCCACTTTGGAAATTTCTTTGCATTTATATAAACATCATGATTTGTCAGAGATTGTACCTGAATGAAATAAACAATTATGTGAGGACATTTCTGTTGGCATATTTATGCTACCATTATTCAGCTAGGATAGTGATGTTGCTTAGTGCAATGATTTTTAATGTGCCAAATTTACTTAGCTATGCTGACATAAATTTAACATATAGACTAGGCTTTGCTTTCATTTCTTTCTTCTTTTGTTTTGCTTCATTTAGCTCACATTTCCTCTTAATTTACCTAAACCAAGCTAAAATAAGCCTTATGTACCCTGGGAAAAAAAAGAAAAAGTATTTCTTCTGGTTTAATTAACCTGTTTTAAAAACAAATGCTAAATTAAACAAGGATATCTCTTTTTAAAGCACACAGCAAAACATCCAAAAATAATTACAACAGGGATGACTTTGTAAAATGTGCCATAAACACAGTATAGAAGAACCACTAAGCTTTGAAGAAATGTGGGGAACTCAGTTTTATGGGAAGCTGTTTGTTCTCATTACATGTTAAGTGCATGAAAGAAATCTAAAACTTGCAGCAGTGCAGTGAGCCAGGTCTGGAGAGGTGCTGACATTAGACATGAGGAGTGCAGGCCGTGCAGAGAGTGTGCTGCCACAGAAAGGATCAGAGGAACAGGACATGCTGGGGGAGGGCTGAGCCTTGACAAGCTCATATTCCTCTTCTTGCATATCTATCAGTGGCAGCTTTTGAACTTGTTTTTGCTGAGTGCAAAGATATACCCTGTCAGGCCTTAACACTGCACCATTATCTGTTTTAAAGACTTATCTCCACTCCCACTTCTACAATGCTGGACTTGCTGCTCTAATTACTGTAACAGTTGTCTATGCCACAAGTGGTTTCTATAAGTTTGCACAGCATTTATCCAAAATGAGGCTTTGATACTCCTTGGGGTCATTATTATATCACAAGCAAAGAACATAAATCAAATATTTATGTGGATATTCCTTTCCATGTTAAATCATATTTTATTTTCTTTTTAATGAGATTTTTAAGCCTCAATTTATAGCTTTAGTAAGATCACTCCAACATCTTTCTGGAGGGTAGCAGCTTTTTGACCTCTTGTGAAAGGCAGCTAGGGACAAAGCAGTGTCTGACCCAGAGAACTGTGACTATGACAGGAGACCAGGGGGATATATGAAGAATTTAGGTTAACTCTAAGTATTGACAGAATTAGATAAAAAATCTATTTATATACCCGAAGATTTTTTTCCATATTACACATTATTTCAGCATGGCAAAACAAACTCTGCAGTATTATAGGCCAGTCAAATAATAATGAGTTTTTTCTTGGCTTTTGTTCTTCAAGAATGGTTGTTCAGACATCTGTCACCGACTGCTTCTTTCATATTGGTCCAGTGAAAATGCAGGGTGTCAAGAGTGTCAGAGATTTAGGGAGTTTCTATAAACATTAGGGATTATATTTCTATAGTAAAATTTCCTATCTCTGTAATTAACAAAACTCATTTAAACCAAATGTGTGCACTTTTGCCTTGAAAAATAAAGTACTTCTTTAGTTCTTTCTTCACTCTCCAAGCTAGCTGAAATATTTCCATGAGTTAATGACTTACTTTTGCTGTTACAAAAACTCAATTGCTTGCCCTTCAACTGCCTTGAAGTACACAAACAGCTATTAGCTTGCATTAGTCATTAGCAACACACAGGTCTAGGCCTTTTGTGCTGCACTGAAATAGATATATTGAGACATTATTATGTGCTTTGAATTCCACTGATTTATCTAATTCTATGGAAATTGGAGATTACTTGTCATACCGTGTATATTTGGTAACACTTGGGTTCCAAGAATTAATGAAAAAAGAAAAAAGAACAACTCTATTTTTTCTTCAAACATAAGAAATCTCTGCTCTCTGCCCACAATATTAGGCATACATGCAGCATGCAAAATACCTGTACCATTATTTATGACCTTCAGAAATGCTGATACAACAGCATATATTCAGAGTCAAGTACAAAACCACCCCTTTTCTATTGGACTCCTTTGACAGAAGAATTATAAACATAATGACTATGTACACACTTGATAAGGGCACCATTATGCCATTTATACTAATATATGATTATATCAGCATAAACACTGCTTTCAACATATACAGAGAACAAGACACACCTACAAAAATCCTGCAAATAAGACTTTTGTCAATGCACAGCTGCCAGCACTGTAGGGTTTGCAGGGTATATGTGCTTTGCTGTTTCCTGTCCTTCCCTGTCCTTCCCTGTCCTTCCCTGTCCTTCCCTGTTCCATGTCATTGATCCAAGAGGTACTGAGGCACAGAGTGTGATGTAGGTCAGTACCTCAGTGTTAAACACCTACTTTAAAGTACGGATGGGTCCCAGACTGGTTCTCAGACCTGAAAGCAAATACAGGGAAGGGGCTTTCACTTCTCACAGTTTCCTTCCTTCTTCCTTTGAAGTTTTGAAGTACTTTTTTGATAGTCATAGCTCATTTTTCCCCTGCTATGTTTTTGTTGTCAGAAACACAGAACTGTGTGATTAATACTATTCAATTCCTTTCAGAGAAGGAGTTCATATCTTGAATATTTGCAGAATGCCAATGTCCATCCAATTGATCTCTAGAACTACAAAAAAATAAAGAAAAAAACAAGGAAAATCTGCACATGCTATAGGCATTCTCAAGCCAGTTACATATATCTATCAGGTTATTATGGCCCAAGATGAGGAAATGGGCTTATACCATGGGGTACATCTGAATAAAATACCTGCTAGGCAATTTTTGGTTGTTGTTCTTGAAGACCATTTTCCCTATTTACTTGGTTTATATACAAATTTCAATTTGTTTTTTTAACTTTGTTAATTTAAGAATGTACAACTGTAAGAAATCTCTCCACTCAGTGAATCCAATCATCTTCTCTGACTTTGAACCTCAGTTGCACTATACATATTGTAAACCTTTTACTTTTATAATTTTTATATTATTATTATTATTATTAAATATTGGTTTGGTCTTGGCTTTGATTTGTTTGTTTGTTCACTCCCTAGGGTTTATTTCACTTGCATTTCAATAGTTCAGTAATCTGAAGGTTATTTTGGTGATGCTAAGCAACTGAGAACCTTCATTTCCAACTTTAGGGTAGACTTAAAGTCCCTTAATAATTCTCATAGCAAGATCCATTGTTAATATTTCATGCTCAAATATGTACAATAAAAGAAGCGTACAGCTCACTGGTGTCCTATATAATTCCTGTGTTAAATGTAAATAATTATTGCCTTCAAATTTCAAAGGCATTGCAGTTGCTTTTTCAGTCTCAGTTCTAAATAGACTGAGGGACAGTGTCTTTGATGATGTTGTTGATTCCTGATTCTATAGACTATCATCTCCTTAACATTCCTGTAACCTTTGCACTCTCCTTCTTTTTTTCTTTTCATTTTTTTTAATTCTGTGTACCTTCCAGTGGCTATTATTTAACTATGTACTAGTTCTATAATACTTTCACTGACTAAGATTATCTTCAAGACTTGCATTGCCTTTTTCAGCTGTAAATATTTATTACTAAATCTATAGTGGGTGTGCCAATTTGCTTCGTTATAATTTATTTTATTTAGCTACATCTAGTAAATATATAACAAATTTATAACATTCTTTATTTGATAGCAAGATAATGAGCAACTAAATTGAAACTAATGCATTTTGACGTGTATCAGCACTTACAAAAGCATTTTTATTGAACTTCAATTATGTTAATTTAAAAGGTTTTGCAGCTCCTTCTAGTACTGATTATACACCATAATATTTATTGTCATAGCCCTTGTGCTTCTCCACATTCATGTTTAGCATGGTAGGCATAAGAACGCAGGTGACTGGCATCTCAGGGGAAGCAAGATGCTGTATAGGTGCATGTACTTATGTACACAGAAGTGCTCATAGTATGAAAAGGACCTCAGAGTTTTACTCAGTCCTTTCTGGATGTAGTCATTGACCTCCTTTGTCTTCCATTAAGCAATTCCTCTTATCCCCTTTCTCATCACCAGCAGCCACTTCAGAATGGAAAATCTATGGAAACTTGTTCTGCTTTGCCTTTCTTAACGACCACCCTTAGCAATGATGGATTTGTGAAGAACATGTAAAGCCATTTATTTATTGGTTTATATATATATACTTTCAAGAAACTGCCTAAATCCTTTCTAATAGAGCGTGCAACCTGTTAAGGTTGTTTCAAATCTTAAGTTAGCTTAAGTTAACCAAAACTTGACTTTGCAGTATCTAGTTTAGAGAACAGCACATGGCTACTGTGAAAGCCTTCAGACATAAATAGGGAAAACTGGCTTGTTGGAACTCCCATAGAATAGATGCAATTAGATGCATTGCTAAACTGATTGGAAGCTATGGTATTTATAGATAATTTATTTTCTCAGCTCAGTGACTAAACTCAGAAGGGCAGGAGACAGAGCTGGTTAGGTACACTTAAGTTTTTATGCTATTCTTCACAATGAATTATTATGATAAAATATATTTTCTAAGGGAATGAAAAATAGCCCTTCCCATAAAGGTATCAGGAAAGTATGAGGAGCATGTATAAATTTTTTTCAATAAGTTGCCAAGGACAAATAAGATGTTTGCTGCAATAGGGGTGGAAGAATAAATAAACAAATAAACAAATAAATAAATATATAAACCCTCAGTAAAAAATATTTACCAAATATTTGGCTCTGTTATCAAGTCCCGACTCTGAAAGTTGGAGAAAAATACAATAACCCGAGCAAGCACATATTTTTACTTCTGTCTAAGCCTAGTGGTCATACTAAATATAGTAGCATTTAAAAAAAAAAAATTTCCAGTACATGAAAAAAAATGTTTCAGTGTGAGGAAACATTTTTACTAATGTCATTCCAGCCAAAAAACTAAAGAAATTAGAGAAATTTTTGAACTCTGGTATCCTTTTAATGATTACTAAAGGTTTTCTGAACCAAAAGCTTGTATATTTTTGAAGAAGTATCTGTTACTATGAGAAAAAGCTTTATGTCTTCATAAAAGATATGCTCAATGGTAAGTTGGAAACAACTTGGCTACAATTCTTCTAACTTGCCTATGGAGTTACTCCTTAAAATCTAGAATCTTCAGCAGTCTCGGGAGTCACTCTAAGACAATATTTTTAGTGTTGTATATTTATGCTTAAACATTGGATTCAATGTTTCTTCATTAATATTTACCATGAAGTGATTTTTATTAATACGTTGTTTAAGTTAGTTTGAAAAAAAAGAAAAAGAAAAATCAGTCTTTCTGCCACAAAACTGTGAAAACTAATTTATTCTAATATATTCTTGTTTTCACTTAAGATTAATTTCACTTGTGTGTTTTTCTTATCAAAAGGGAAGAATTTTGTTTGTTGCTCTAATTCTTGAAAGTATTTTAGTGTTGGAATGTAGTTTTAAAATGTGCCCTGATCATCCCCCATCTATTTCAATATTTATTTTTGCTCCTACTTTCTTGACACAGGTTCTTGAAACATTTGACTGGGAGAATATCTGTGTTGATAGCATTAGGAAGAGGAAGATATTCCACTTCTCGTATCTGAACCACAAGACCTGCAAATTTCTAGTGAAAAAATAAAATTAGTAGCTAAAAAGCTTCAGATAATATTATTTATAGTCTGCTTGCTTCAGTTCATGTCTCAGTGCCTTACAGTTGTGAGAACGGAGAAGAGATAGACTGGCAGTCGCTAGAACAGGTCCATGGAAATAGTGACATTGCATTCACCAAAGAGGGTCGACTCTGCCAAATCCAGTCCAAAGGAATCATCTCCTCTAATAAAGCATATTTTCCTAATATATTCAGAATTACAAAATCAAGGACTGAATACTTTGTCTCTATGAATTTCTGGGTACAGCCATTTGAAACAATGGGTTTTGGTCCATTGAAAGTCAAAGTTCTTCAAAGGGTGGAATAAGAAAACATTTGGAGTTTGTTTTCTTATTTTAGTTTTGGTGATTTTAAATGGATAAATGAGTAATTTATTTTTCCAAGTTGCTCTCATTTTAAGAACATTTTGAGCATATTTGAAAGCAAATTATTGTTTCAAATTACTGAAATAAAGTATATGGAATTACCTTTTTGTTCCTGGAGAAATTGTCTCAAAATGCCCTGTTGGTTTTGATCAATCATCATGTATCCATTTGGGTGACAAAAATAAAAAAAGGTAGAAGAAAAATATTTCTAAGTTAAACATTAGTCAGGAATACTACCAGAGTCTGTGAGCTTACAAGAAATCTAGACATTTGCTCCAGGTATTCATCTGCTAAGTCAAGATCTTGGGCATTAGGATTGAGAATTCACTGGGTCAAAATACATTCTTCCTTTTCCCTTGATCGTTTCCCAATAGAAGTGCCTTGCATTATTTATTATTAAAATATAGAAAAAATGCAAGGTAATACAGGACTTTCGTTGGTGTAGTTATAGACCATATTTACCTGGGACTATGAAGTATTAGTAATGTCAGTTTTGATAAATATTAATTGAAATAGGATGAGGATGTGGATTTTTTCTTCTTAGTCATCTATAGTTACAAAATATCTCTGTGTTTTTGGAAGAAACAACTTACTCGCTACACCTCTCTCTCTGGATGCAGAGGAGAAATCTTCAGCATGTGGAAAATATCCCATTAGCATCAGAAAGGATGTTCTCACAGAAAATTCCAACCAGTTCCATATGTTTTCTCATAAGAAAGAGTTATGTTTACAAAACCATTTTTCATGTTTGTCTAAAATCAGTGTGTAAGTAATATTTCACTGCAGCTAGGACACATGCAGAGCAAAGTTCATAAGCAAACCAACAAGCGTTATACTTCATTAGATCAACAAGTACTGATGAAAAGTTTTCACAAGGCTTCAGACACAATTCATACTTCAAGATCAGGAAAAATACCTGCAGGAAGAGGATAACCACAGTATAATCTTGTATAACCACAGTTTTGCTTTATTTTGCTTCTTTTATGCTAAGTAGTCTTATATAAAATGTTATTTCTATTTATAAGCTTTTCTGTATTTTATCTTTCAGTGAAACAATTTGTGTTAGTACTTCATAATGAAAATCTACTCTTAATCATTAATTCTGGGAGAAAATAATAATAATTTACATCATGTATTTCTTCTACAGAATTAAGTACAGTTTAAAGAAATTAATCTTAATCATTTTGTTTATGAAATTTTCTTTATGATGACAATCCTTCATTCTTCTGCTCAGAAACAAAGCAAAAAAAACCCAACCAAACAATCAAAAAACCACATTTTAGTGTCTTAGTAAATAAATAGAATATTTGTTTATTTCATTTTCTTATTCCAGGGTCTTTCTGGTAACTGCCTACAAAAAAATCTGTCATTTAAGAAAGAAAAAAATGATACAGAAATCTATATTTCATTACTTTACAATTTTCACTCAATATTTTTGTCCTTTTTTACATAGATACCATTTTATCCTTTTCTAAACATAGCAAAACTTTGTACATGCATTACATTTTATGTTACAGAACTTGGTACAATGTTAATTTGAAGCATGACTTGTGTCAAAGTTGTGCATAAATATTTTCATGGGTAATTTTTTTCTGTTTCATTCCATTTTCTTAAAGCTGGTATGTAACAGTATGTTGGTAGCTGCCCTTATGATTGGAATTATAGTGAGGTTCTTGCTTATGTGATTATATTAGCAGCAATGACAAAAATAACTGACTTTATATTGGTAATTGTCACCCTGGCCCGTATTGGACTTCATATTGGGAATAATTTGGGTTTTTTACTATTTATTTAATATTTAACTCTGGTTAAGAGCAGCCCTCCTCTTCTACCCTGGGTATTTACATAGGTTTATGGAGTGTGCCTAGGGTGCTCAGGGCCTTACGACATTGAATGCAAATATTCTGCAGCAGTCACAGCTCCTTGAGGTTCAAAGAGCCAGGCTCATTTCTAATATGCAATGTACGTGACTAGTAACAGAAAATTATGGACAAAATAGGGGTAGCATTTTTGAGAGTGTGGACAGGGCCACAGGGCTGCAGGCTGTTGGTATCCTCTTCAAGCAAGCAACAGTCAGCTGAACCCTAAATATGAGCAGGCACACATCCTAACCTGGACTATGGGACTCAGATCTAAAAATATACAAAAAATTTTGTAGTTCTCTTGGTGAAGTCCTTCAAGCAAGGCCCAAACTAAATCCAGTTCCCAAATATCACAGTGGGAAATAAAACTAAGACAACACTCTATGTATCCTACAGGATTTGTGTCCAAAAGCCTGATGATCTCTTGTGATTGGATACTTCCTTTGCAGTGTAAGGGAGTTTGTCTCTCTAGAAATTGTCCACAAGGGAAACAGCTTCCATCTCTGACAATTACTATCACTTCACTGAAATAATTGCAGTTATGCTGTTCAGCAGCAGTCAAGGGTTTGGCTATTTATACCTGATATAAAATAGTGCATACATGTATGCAGCTCTCTTAGGGCCTTATGAAGTGCATTCTTTTCTATTTTGCATCCACAGGGACAAAGAAAATTTGTTAATTGCTTCTATTTTAATCGGGCTGTCTCACTGAGGGATACAAAGAGATAGATTTCCTGCTACAGGAGAAAGCTGAGCAGTAACACTGACACTGATGTCAAAGCCAGGTGGATGTAGTGACTGTGGTGCTGAACAGCTGTGTTTGCCACCAGCCCAGCACCCCTCCAGACTGATTGACTAAATGTGGGTTAACAGGAATTGGGACAAACAGGAATAATAGAATAATTGCAGAATTTCTGTTCCCTGCTTTGTAAATAAGTGTCTTGGTTTCACTTCTGTCTGCCACAAGAGGCAAATGGCTTTCTTTGTTATCACATGTCTATTTTCATACTGACAGGGTACTTGTGCAACTCCCTCAATACTGTTCAGAGAATTTAAATTGTTGATAAACAAATTCCCTAATACCCTTTATAATAGGTTCTGAGACAGCTTTTTATCTGATGGAGATAAACAATTGAGAGTAGTTCTCTGATATCGGAATATCTCCATGATTTTGGAAAGTTACAGCAATTTCTTCAGAGTTCCCAATTTTCCTGTGCAGGGTGTGTATTGAATTCAGCAATTCTTTTACTGGCCAGGACTGAAGCACCTTTATCCTCTGCAATACTTGAATAGTGCTGTTGTTTTGGGTTTCATAGGTTCTTTCGTTTGAGCTGGGGTTTAGGTGGTTTTTTTGTTGGTTTATTTTTGTGTTGTTATTTTTATTCTCTACACACCTTCAGTTCTCTTTCTAGACACTTTAATGGTTATTGTATTCTTTACACTTTACAGTTCTGTGATCTAAGTGCTTATTCAATGTGGTCAAGGTGATCATCATAATAGGTAATGATTTTCATTGATTGATCTAGGTAGGAAAGAGCAAAGAATTTAGCAGACTTTTCTGTTTAGCATTACTCAGTGAAGCACAAATAGAGTCTTCTCACATGATACAGCAAAAGTTCAGGGCTATGCAGGAGCTCTTCCTTCTCTCTCCCAGTGTGACAGATGTCATAAACTGTCACCCAAATCTTATCAAGCATGAGATATATGGTGTTAATATTTCTTTGACTATTAATCTTTAGATAGAGCTTGTACTTGTTTTTATATTTTTGTTTTGTTTTTTGATGATAAAAAAGCGAAAACCTCTAGAGATTTAAATATATCAATATTTCCACTATAAATAGAAAATCCATTAGATTTACCTTTAGGCTGTGGAGTTCATTTTCTACTGTGAAACTTCACTGGTTTTGAAAAATGTCTCTAATGTTAAAAAAAAATGAACAGCTCATGACATTGTAACACTCAAATAAAATTGTTTAAATAGTAAGATGATTTTCATCATGAAAACGTATTTTTGCCATCATCACAATTAGTATCTTGCCATTTTGTACAATAAAATGGAGAAAGAACAGGATGAGCTAGTTTTGTTCAAGTTCCAAAAGCATACAGAAACAGAAAATGTAGATCAACTTATTAGCATTTTATATACATAGCTGTCATGTTAAGTCACCTCACTGCAAAGTAGTAAATAAACAAAGCATATTATGTCAGAACTTGAAAACTATAATACATTGCTCTTGATACTCAAGACTCCTAAGGCAATATTACAATCTGCAATTTCTAGCACAGATATTTACTCTGCAATAAAGTGGTAATAGAAAAGCTCACAAAGTCTTTTGCTCTTTGGCTCCCTGGAGTTTGGCAGGCTGCTCATCCACCTGACACAATTAATCCCAACAACTAGACAATGGAACAACAGCAACACAAGAACTTTTTCTGAGAACCACTTTATCATATGCTGCATAAAAATATTTGAGGGCTGGGGAATGGTTGGACTGAAAGTTCAGTTCATGATTGTTTACAATACAGCAAACTTTAGTCTAAACGGAGACTGTGAATAGCTTTGCCATCTGTTGTTTAAAAAAACAGAAAGAAAGAAAGAAGAGAAAAATGAGTTCCATTTGCTTCAAACAGCTATGGGGTGGTCAAGCTAGAATACTTGGCACAGGAGATGTTTAGAATTGAAAAGGAGTTTACATCTGGTCCCTGCTCACAGCTTATTTAACTCATCTGTAGCTGCCTTTGTTATCCCAAGCTCTGAAATCTGTTTCTGCCGTTCCTCTTTGGGCTTGCTGCAGCTAGTCCTGGCTACCAAGAGCAGGGATGTGAAGCTGCCCTGGACTGTCCGTGGCTGTGGCAGGCAGTCCAGGCCAGGAGTCTCTGCAAGTACAGCTTCCCCTGCAGACACAGGCTGCCAGAGCTCACCCAGCTGCTGGGGCAGGCATCCCTGCTCCCAGGAAAAACAGTGGCAGGGAGCAGGACCCCTGCATAATAAGTAGGAACCAAGTTCTTAAGTCGAAGTCTCTTGTTTAACTCATAGGGCTACATTGGCATTTTACACTATGGATGGTGTTTGGATTTTCAACAGAAGCAATTTTGGGCACCAGTGACCTAGAAGAAGGTGATCTATAGCTGCCACTGCCATCAGAAGTCCTTAACTTGGTGGTGTGAACCCAACTGACACCACAGCTGGGGAGGTTTCAGTGGTGGCAGAACCCTGCACACAGAGTCACAGTTAGGAGGGTTGACAGCGCATCATTTGTTTCTGTACTGGAAGAAATCCCAGGACTGGAAGACATAAGTAGAACCAAGGTATATATTTTAGGCTGTTGAAAAGCCTCCTGTGGACTCCTGTCTGAAACCAACAGTCTGAAAATCTCCATGCAAAAGATCTGAATACTTTCACAGAATTTCAGATATACATGTGTTGGTGAGTCATATCTTACACTTGAGGAAAGCCAATGCTGCTTGTCTTCCATTGTACTTCATTATTATTACACTAACAGGAGAATATGGTGAGCATTCACTATCATATAAATTTACTAGAATACATAATACACAAACCTTGCAAAGTTAGCTATCTTTAAATTTATCTGGCTTTCAGATAATTTTGAAGTGTAAAAAAACTGAAAATTCAATCAGGCAAAATGTGTTCAAGATACATTCTGAAAACTTTTTTATGTAAATCAGCAGTCTGTTCTAAACAGACCTTTTCCCCAGGTGATAGATACAATAAAGACAAGTCTTCATTTATCAACTACTTCAAGCATAATATAATAAAAGTTACAACTTAAAGTTCAAACTTCTCATCATATTTTAGAGACCTAAGAAAACAGGATACTTATAAAAAATAGCAAATTATTTTTACTTTGACCAACTATTGAGTTTTTGCCATATAGAAGTTTCCAGAGATTAAAACTAAGTTTAGTATTTTCCTACCATGAACCTTTCCCCTCCCTCCTCCCCTATTTTTTTTATTCACTTACTGGCCTGCCTGGCTATGGTCTAGACTGAAAACAAAATCAAATTATACATGAAGATATAGGTCAACATTTCTAGTTCATTCTTTTTAAGGAAGGATTCTTATGTTTAATTCAGATAAGGTTTGGCAAATTTTCTCTGTATCTCAGCTGAAATAAATAAACTGTCAAATTTATCAAGGTTAGACCAAAACTAACAATCCTGGGCAACAAATACTGAGGAGGTTGAGGGTGGTGTGTTTGTGCTGCTATGCCTGGGAAGTCAGATCATGCTACTGTAGTTCCTTCCCCCCACATCTCTGGCAAGGTACATCCATACCTGCTGCGTAGATAATAAATGTGATTGTGTGAGAACCCCATAAATGTGGTGCAATTCATGCCTGGCTTAAAAATCCCACTTTGCTGTAATTCTCTTGTAACTGTTGAACATTAAATTGAATGGAGCTGCAGCTACTTTCATCATGTCTTAGTTTAAAATATTTTGATCTCGAGGATGGACCATTCCGCAGTGTCACACATTTATGGGATCATTTAGATTGGAAAAGACCTTTAAGATCATTGAGTCCAACCGCAAACCTAACACTGCCAAGGAGGAACTAAACAGAAACCCTGCAAGGGATTGCCAGTGCAAAGAGCAAAGTACAGTAGGATTATTGCAGATGTCCAAGTTCTGGAGTAAACCTATGAGCCAAGAAAATAGAGGGATTGCCTCTTTTGCCTTTGCCCCTCTAAGGCAAAACCAGAATTTAGTCCCAGACAGGGCCTTCAAGTAGAATTCAACTCTCATCTATGACAAGAAATCTGAAAGTAATGAGTGAAACACCTTTACATGCAAACTTGACCCATAAATTAAACTAGGCTTGGTTTTATATTATTAGTAAAATATATTATTCTGCAATTACTGATTAGCAGCACTCTTATCCAATATTCAGTGTTGCTAGAACCTGGAATAAAAATATGTCTGAAACCCAGTTAGGCCAAGGATTTTCTTATTGCACTCTTTTGCTGCATAAGGTCTCTGATTATGTAAGGTGTTCCACAAACTTTTAAAGATGATCCTGTCTATTTAAAACATTTTATTCTTTTCTTATATAATTAATAGATTATAAAAGAAAATAATAATTATCTCACCCTTTACTACACCTTTTTGACAGTTTGAGTAGGACTTGAGGGATGTCTTAGCTTCAAATGGAAAATATTTGCTGAAAAATCTGTTGAATAATTAGGAGATACACAGCATTTTACTTATCAGCTGGTGTAAAAAGTCATTAATCCCTTACAGTCATTCCAGATATCTGGTGTTAAGAGTGAACTGAAAAATTGCCCTAACTTAAAAAAAAAAAAAGTTAAATGTGGCTTGATTTTAAAACTTGCTGTTCTTTTGAAGTTGTTATATATGCCTCTACCAAAAAGAGAAAAATTTAAATACCTGGAACTTTCTTCATATTTTCATGTGTCTTGTCCAGGAAGACAAATTCTTCAAATCATTGTGTAACCGTATGTAGCACCTATTGCATGTAATAACTACCTGCAACAATGCTTTGGCTGGAGCACAAAAAGTTCTTACCCTTGGGATGAGGGGTCAGCCCTTTACACACAAATTGTGAGTAGATTTTCCAGCCCTGAACCTCACCCAAGATCTCCAACATATGTTTTACATTTCCTAGTCAGATTGAGGATTGTGTTGTTGGGTGCCTTATATTTTGCTTTCCAACTGGAACAGACAGTCACAGGATAAGAGAAGAGATGCCTTGGAATATTATTAACCTCTATCTGTCACTGCCTAGCAAGTGATTGTTCTTAAACCGCTTTTTTTTTTTGAAAAATCTTTTTCAACTTTCATCTCCTTATAGAATTCATACATGTGAGAAGGTGTTCCTATTACTTTTACAGGTTTTTTTTCTATTGCCTGGTATTTATTTGATCTTGAAATTTATTTTACATCCAAAACCTTCTTTTTTTTCTGTATAACCACATAATTTTTGAATTGTTATTCTGTAACCACATGTGCTCATGCAGCTCAACCAGCTCTATTTTTAATGCTTACTAAGAGAAATCAAACATAGTGCTTTTCAGATGACATTTTGCTTCAGAGCTTTCCTAGCTTTTTGGAGAATTTTCAGTCAATGCATTTCTGCCAACAGCTCTATCATTGGATGAATTTATGAAATAATTCAGGCTGTGGTCCCAGTGAGAGAAAATGATGCTATCCTATGATATGAAATCAGTGTTTGTGCAGTTACTACTATGTTTTGCAGAATCATGAAAAAAAAATGTATGAAGGTCATCTAGTCCATCTGCTTGATTTGATCTGCTTTTACCTATGCCAATCCTGGAAGATGTTTGTCTAACCTTTTTGTAAAGGCATCCATTATCATCCACAGTAAATTGTTCTTTATTTCTCCAGTGGAAGTGTATGCCCATTTTTATGCATGAGCACGCACAAAGGTGTGTTGGGTGAAACTTTGAGCCTCTGTATCCCTCATATGTCATAGCTATTTTTTATAAAACTTTTTCTATGAAAGCAACAACATTTTAAAAACCAAAATTCTGACAGATGGTTATTTTATCTGTGTGACAAAAGCAGTGGTCAATAGCTGTATGCTCACGAAAGAATTAATAAAACAAAATGGAAAAAGAAAATAATTCTTCAAACAAAATTAAGAATAGAAAGCAAGACTGGCATAAAATGCTCTCTTTTTTTTATTAGTTTATTAGTGATGTCTGTGTTGACCAGATAGAATGGGACAGATTCTCATTCAGATTAAGTTGTGTTGGTTGATACATTTAAAATTACTTATACAACTCTCTCAACGTTTAGGTCTAAATATAAAAAGAAAAATCTGTTTGGTACATTATGTTTCACAGATCTCATTTTGAAATATTTTGCATTGAAATTCAATATATTCATTTGTACAGATGAGCAGTATACATATTAGTAGTGAGTACTGCGTTCTTTAGATTATCTCTTTGGAAACAATTTCATGCCATGGATGACTGATAGAGAAATACCAGACAAACTAAGCAGAGGAAGGGCACCAATAAAAGCAATTATTCCTGTCAAAGCAAGTGGGATTGTTTCCAGTTATTCATAGTTTAGATTCAATCAGTGCATGTCTAATTTAAAGTCAGACCTTTCCATCCTGTGTTGTGCTTCTGGACTTTGATTCCCTTTATCAGTTGTGATCATGACAGTGTAAAGACATTGAAGATCATGCCTTACTTAAAACAGACATTTAGTTCTGATTTGTGTTTGCTTGCTACTCTGCAAAAGTGACCACTCACAGAAGTCTCTCGAGGGAAATGAGATACAGTTATAGCTTGTATGCTAGTCTTACATTAAGCCAAGAGACTTAAATCAAAAATACTTAACGGAAGACAAGCACAACAAGCCTAATGGCTTATAGAAAATTTATCTACAACCCTATCTAGAAAAACCCTACTCTTTATTTCTGTGTATCACAAATCCAGTTGATTGAAACCTACAGCAAGTTCCTGTTAATTTGGAAATGTATTTAACCAGAATATAATTGTGGGTAATGCAAAGCTGGGTGGCTGTGGCTGGCCTGAAATTTGTTGTCAGCAGGAAGAAGATTAATTTCATTTACTGCCTTTGTCATGTCTCACTGGCTTCCTGTCTTTTTAGATTGTTACCCCCAGTGGGCTGCTGCTGTCACTCTCAATTCACTTTCTACTCAGTTATTTGTTATCTGATGGATCTGTCTACACTTTTTCCCAATACGACATTTTTCCCATCCTGAACTGGAACTGTTATCACAAAGTCTACACTATGAGAGAAAACCTACACTGAACTTAAAAATATAAAGAAAGAAATAAAGAATTATATTTGTATGATTCTACAACAATGCTCCTGTCCAAGTACTCTGGCTGCCTGAGGAAAATTGCCTTTTCCCCTGTATTTTTTTCCATGTAAATGAAAGAAGCAGTGATAAAGTATGAAAGCATGTATTTATAGGCTCCAGACCTTACGTCTCAGTCCCTGCATCTGTGAGGAGGCCCAAGAATAACAGGAGTGCTCCACAGTGTTCAGAATAATATGGTACATAGACGAGGAATTGTTAAGACTATGTTTGGAGTGTTTTAGCATTTGCAAAGTGTTCTGGAATCAGAGAACATGGAGTGCTCCGCCAGCAGTGCTGAGTTTTAACAGGATTGCCCTGTAAGGGGACATCCATATTTCAAACTGTTTATCATATGTGTATGTACATGTGCCTGTGGACATGCTGTTATCTCTGCCTGACCTGATGTAACAGATCTCACTTTAATGCAGCTCTGCAGATGCTTAGGGACAATACGGGAGGACCAGGGTCAGACTGCCTTGCTCCTTCCCCAGGGGACCAAAGGAAAATCTATTCTACCATTTTATACCCTCTGGCTGCATATAGGGTATGTTTAAGTACTTTGCTAAATTGTCCTCAACAGCTGGGCTAAATGAATGCTGTACCATGCCAAGTGAGTGACAAAAGGCTAGCCTCAGTGGCTATTCTTACAATAAGGGTCTTAACCCTATAGTTTCTCCTAAGGCTAAGAAAATTTTACAACAGAGAATGACCTTTTAATGTGCTTAGAAAGCATACACATTTTGTTATAAAAGTAACTTTCTAAAAGTACACAGGAACAAAAGTTGTGTAATCAGAGGTGTCCCTACCTTGTCATACCCTGCTTTGGTGTAGGACAGAGGCTGTTCACCAAGGCCAGTTTTGGTGAAAGACTCCAACACTATAGGCTACTTTTATTGCCAGAAGAGACAGACATCCTAAACAGGCAACCCTAAGAAATCTTGAAATTGCCTCCAGGAGATGTCCTCCTCTTACTGTTGACAAGAGCATCAGTCTGTTAATTCTTTACAGTTTTATGTACTTCCAATGCTGATCGGCTATGTGACTTTGATTTCAGGTGTGTTTGTGATTATATTTATTTCAGATTATCAGAAGATGAGAAACAGTTGAATGATCATATTGAGGTCTAAACCTGGCAGCAAACGTAACAGTGAGAGAATATGAGAAATGGGTAGAGGTATAATCATGTTTTCCCATGACCTTCCAATTTTCAAGTAATTTATGTCTCAGGGAAATACAAAATGACCAACACTTTAAACTTCTTTAAAATCAGCCCTGAGAAACACTGTAGTGTGAGCCCATTTTCTGATCTGCCAGCCTTCCTTCTAACAGTATAAAGTTCTCATTTGGGGACGTGCCCACAGATATATCCTGGCAGGACTAAAAGAAAAAACTTTGATTACCATAGAATCATATCATAGAACAGTTGGATGGGACCTTAGACATCACCTAGTTCCAAACTCCCTTCCATGTCTAGGAACATCTTCCACTGGACCTTGTTGCTCAAAACCCCATCACGGCTCTCCAGTGTCCCACTGGACGGCCTCCCTTCCCTCCTTTGCACAAGTCCAGGTAGATGACATAAGTTGCTTTTCTCTTTTCCACCAACACTGTAACCACGTTGAAGAAGGCAAACCAAGTTTGTCAGGCACAATTTGCCCTTGATGAAGCCATGCTGGCTGTCACAAAACACATCCTTCTTTCCATGAGCCTGAGCATAATTTCCAGAGCAATCAACTCTGTCTTGCCAGGAAGAGATATGAAACTCACTGGCCTGAAGTTCCTCAGATCTTCCTGTTTTGTTAGTTTTTATTTGGTTTTTTTTTTTTTTTTTTTTTTTAAATGGGATTTATGTTTCCCCTTTTCTAGAAAGGAGCATCTTTACTGGACTGCCACAGCTTCTCAAATACAATGGATGGTGGTTTAACCACTTAATCTGGCAGTTCCCTTAGGACCCACAGATGCATCTTATCAGGTCCCATGCATTATGATGGATGCAAACTCAGTGAATCACTTGCTTTGCAGGGAGAAATAAAAACCATATAATCCAAGTGAAAAGCTCAGATCATGCTTTGGCTGTTGCATGGGAGGCTCAGTCTGCAAACTTAGTCATTACCTACAGTAAGCAGAGTGCTATGTCAGGAACATTTCTAAAGAGAAAGTTACTTAGCATTGCTAAAATGCAAAGGAAAGGTCTTTCCTGACTCCTGGAGTGAGGGGAATGGGAGTGAGGAAAGCCCTTACACTAATTCTGGAATGTGAGCTTATTGCAAGACACAGCCATTTACAGACAGCTGTGGCAAAAACCCCCTAGCACTGCTCTCATAAATTTTTGCTGTTGCCCAAGTCAGCTGGAAATTTTCTGCCTGAAAGTTGAGTTTTACTGTTGTGTAAAAACAAACAAATGAACCTCTGGTACCTCTTCAAATAAAAGACAGATGTTTTCTATTACATCAAAGTGGTAGCTTTACTACCGAGAAAAAATGCTAGCTTACTTTTTCAAAAACATTAGATACATTTATCAAAGAGAAACAGATGCTACAACTAATTTGCTTTGTAGGTGAGGTATGGTCCATGCAGTGCCTTTTTCAACATGCATCAAGTACATAAGTACATTCTCAAAGTATCTTGGGTGATGACAGTAGCTAACACCAAACAAATGGAAAAAGAGATCACTTTTCAAGCAAAAAGAATATAGAAGGAGCTATAAAAACTAAAGCATTAGTTTTTAAACTAAAGCAGGGAAAATTAAAGTAGAGAAAGAACATAGTTTGAAATTATTTGACAAATCTGGAGACCGTAAAAAATTGTGAAATTGGGGTGTGCCCTTTTCTTTCCATTGCTTAATACAAAAGAGTCAATGTTGATAATATTACAGAATATTGCCCTGTGACCAGAACTAACAGTTATGAGCTTTAATGCACTATTCAGTTTCACTTTTGTAATCTCTGTAATGACTTTAGGTGCCATTCATGCTGTTAACCCACACACAAACCAACCACAATGTTTTCTCAAATTATGGTTGACAGACTGTCTTTGTTTTGCAAAGTTTGGGCAACCAAGCAAACTCATATCTTTCCAGTATTTTTCTACAACTGTCTATTAATTTGTTTGCCACTTTCAGTTGCCATCAACAACATCATTGTTCAGCAGAGTAGATGAGGATATGGTGGTAGCTATTTCCTGAAACTGTATTTTCATCACACTTGATGCCAGCATGTACAGGAATCTCTGATCCTATACAGATGAAGGTTTCACGTTCGACGATCACCTAATTCTAGTTTAGGCCACCCCATAAGAGTTTTCTCTTTTTTTTTTTTCCCTGCTGTATTTACTACATGCAAGAAGAAATGAAATAAAGTATTGTTGTAGAAAAGTTTTTGTTAAATCTGTGCTGTTTGACATATGACAGAAATGTATCTTGTAGTAACAGTTATTTTTAAAATAACTGTTAGGGGACAGAAAGGAAAAATCTACAATATCCACAATGACATCTAAAGAGTGAATTTAATTTATTACACATACATTTCCCATATGAAAATCAGGCTCTTTCATAGCAGCCAAGTTCTGAGAAGGACTTATGAAAGGACTGATCTCAGCTGAATAGCTAGGGTTATTTTCATACAAGGTATTTTCATACAAGCACAATATATTTATATATATATGTTTATAAATCATTTTGGGCAGGCTTCATTACCTTCCAACTGGAGAACCAAATTACTAGCAATAAAGCATTACACTAGACTAAAACATTATACTATATGGGTAGCAAATGCACCTTTATTACAAAATGACATTTTAGAATACTTAAAAGTATTTGCATTTATATTGCGCCTGCTTGTTGTAGCCTTTCATCTATAAAACCAATTTCCTCAGACACCATCAGACCTTTCTCTAGAAGTTTCATCACATATTACAAAACCTATTACATTTTTTTTATTTTAATTTCTTGAACTGCAAAATTTTGTGGTTTACAAATCTGATATTGCTGGAAATTCCAAGGCTAGAGGTGAATATAAAATCCCAATGAAAACTTGGAAATGTCTTCTTTCCCAGAATGGGAACCTGCACTGGCAGAGTAAAGCAACAAGACATGAATTTTCTGTCTTGCACCTTAGGATGGTATATCATTGACATGTGGTTTGGAGTTGTTACTATTTGAGGAAGTAAGGGGAAGACATTTTTTTGCCAACACATTTAAAAATATATATGTCTAATTAGGAATCTGGGAATTTATTTACAACCACATAAAATATTAATAAAGGAATAGTATAGATGTAGTAATTAATGCATAGACTAACAAGAAAAGTATATCTAGCACAATACCAAGATTTCTCTTATTTAAATTGTTAACATAAAATTGTATAAAGGTGATACTACTATCCTGTCTTTTCTCAAATCAGAGACATCTAAATTTAGTGTAAAAAAACACATTCTAGGTTGTTTGGGTTTGTTCGTTTGGTTGGGTTTTCTTCTTATTAAGAAGTATAGGCAATAATTTGCTAATAAAAATGTAAATTGAAAAGTCCAGTGTAAGAGAATTCACAGATAACAAAATAATATTTTCTGAATCTCTTTTTTTTCCATTTTCATGTCATGAGTGCAATGGCAATGGAAACTAGGAAAACATTTGTCATCATGATGTTGTTTGGCCCTGGGCAAGTCAGTCAACATCTCTACTTCTGTATGCTCAACAGTGGAACAGAGATAATAAAGCTGTGTATGTACTGTAAATCCCTGAGAGCTGGATTACAGCATCCTGCAGAAATACTTTTAGAAGGGATTAAAAAGCTTTGCAACGTGGCCCTGACACTTCTCAAGTATTGCAAGAAGTGCTGTGCCTCAGAGTTGGCTGTAACACCTGCGTTAAAAATCTGCAGTGCCCGGTAGTAAGGTTTACCAATTGTGAATGGTATCAAGGAAAAAAGTCAAGACCTTTCCACTCATCTATAAAAAGGGTAACTACACATCTGAATTAAGGTCATACAGCTGACCCTGGTTCCCCTTTTTTTCACTTTCTGTACCTGTCCTCACATGAGAACCCTGGCATCAAGTGGATGTGCCGTAACCTCAGGATCCTTTACTCAGTGCTTTCCCCCAGAATTCCTTTACCTCACTCCATTATTCCTCACCTCACCTCTCCTTTTTCTTTGTGGCTTTCAAGACTGGTAGAAAGAGCAGTGCAGAGCCATCATGCCAAGGATAAGGCTCATCTTCTTATATATGTCTTAGAATATGCTGATTTCCTTTAGGAACTTTACATGAAGAACTTAATGTAAATGGAAAATACAATTACCTTCTCCCACAAAAGTATTGTATTAAATAGTTAATGACCATTAGGCTTTGTTAAGTATCATTTTGCAATTTTGATTTCTCAATTCTAAAGTGTTTTTCTAGTAGGTATTGCATCTAATTATCTGTCACCCCTGTCTGGAGCAAAGGTCATGTATTTTAGCTGGACTACTATTGCAGAATCTCCTTTGTCTCACAGCAAGGGTGTTACCTAATTTGGGATGAAACAATTAAACACTAAATGTTCTTTCCAGATCCCTTTGCAGACTTCAAGGTTTGAAGCCAAGCTTTATTATTGTATGGGATTCTTTTAAAAATAAATCATTTGAACTTCTAATGAAATTCTGGAATTTATGTGACCAATAACCGATAATATTTTGTGACCAATACTGGTAGTAATACCAGACTGGTATTACTACCACCATGACATCAGTACACTTTTTTCTGTAAGAACTTGAGCTTTCTTTTTAGGAAAAGCAACCTGTTTAATAAAGCAGGTGTGTTCATTAAAGATGCTTACGAACAGGAACAAGACCAGGAAAGAAAATGCTTGCATTATGGCAATGAGCACAATATCCCTTGCAAATTTTATCTTTAACTGGGTTAAAATTTCCTTCCCACATTAAACCTTGCTTGGACATTTTTTCACCACTAAAAGTTGTGTTATTAAAAGCAAAGATTGGCACTACTTGCATAATATAAATTAAGACCAAATTCAATCTTGGGAATATCTTGAAAAGAATGTGCCCATTTCACAGAATTAAAAAACAGAGGATCTATTTACAAACCTATAAATTTCAAATTAAAAGTCTGGATTTCTTGCATCTTAGTGTATTATAAGAATTATATTACTAAATTACATGCTGAGGAGCATATTTAACAAGTTACTTAAGAAAAAAGGTAGAAGAAAAGAGAATGAATATGAGAAGAAATGGTATCTTAATAATCAACAGCCTGTAATCTAATTGTAAAATAATCTGACTTAAGAGAACTGGAATAAACTGTACAAAAGCTTTTTATTAATGAATAATTTGTTTAAAAATTATTTCTTGTTTAGTCTATACTATAAATATTTTTTCTCTCTTAATTTAAGAAACAGAAAGTTTTTTCAAAGCGGTATTTCTGAATTTAAAATCATGCTTCATGGTGTATGAATCACATGTATTCAGTCTTTAATTTCAGATTTTTTCATGGGAACTGTTTGAAAATTCTATTTGTAAATATAATCATAATTCAAAACCTGGTAGAAGAGTGATCAAGAGTGAACACTCAGGAGCCTGGAGAATGAAATCCCTGAATGGCAGAAACCGAGAAGGGCTTGAATTAACCTACAGTAAGAATCTCCTTCTCCTGTGGAGAAAACCAGTTCCAAATCTGAACCTGGCTTCTAAAACCATCTCTCACTTTTATACTGAGCAAAATAAATTTTTAAAAATTGCATGATACTATCCCTAAGCACTGATAGCAAGGATATGTGGCTTCCTTGCTGGGGCACAGCAGTGGTCTAACCCCACTTCATTGGCCTCAAGACTCCATGTGAGGGTGCTGAGCTGTGAGGTTTGGATGGAAGGGCTCCTCTGGACCTAACAGAGCCCTTTGGCCTTTTGTTGCTCCAGAGTGGTATAGACATACTCTCGCACATTTCATGTGTAGATTGTTTTGGGCCCTCTCCTTTAAACACATCACTGCACCTGGATCTTGGATTGTTGTCTGATCTGCAATTAATAAAAAGTACAATTGAAAGATTGGAATGCTGCGTCTCACTTCCATTTGTTCTCCAGATTTTCAGAAATCCCAGACAGATGTTTTCATTTAATATAAGAAAGACATAGAAAAAGTAAATATCAGTGTGTTTTCAAGAAGAATGTAGAACACTGTGTTGATTGAATGTTTTGAGCTTCCTTTCGTACACTGTTCAGTTGCCATTTCACCAGTAATTTATTTCAAAACAGTCATCACACAGAACTCTTCAAATCAAGTCAAAAACACTACCCATAGTATTAATGACTAATATGCGGTATTTAAACAGTGCTTGTCCTCTTCAAAGCATTTTACAAATATTGTGTTATGGTTTACTGAAGAATAAGAAAATTTTGGGTGGACTATGTCAATGTATGATCTTTGAATTAATTAAGATTTATAGTGCTCTTGGCACAATTCTGAGTATTTTTGTTGGAATTTGCCTAGGATGATTTTCACCCACTTTATTTGCCCATCTTCCTGTAAGGTACTGTTTAAATCTGAAATGTTAATGTCTGGAGTAGCATAATTTCAGATTTATTCTATGTTTTTTGTTTTTATCTCTTAGATACAGATTTGCTTTGCAGGTTTTGGACACACAACTGAAAGCAAAAACACACAAATGCATCTTGGGCAATTTAAAAATTATCTTTCACACAACTGATTAGCAACAGCACTGGTGATAGAGCCTCCTGTACAGCTCTCTGGGGTCAACAACAGCTCCAAACTGGGAACACGAGTAAGGGCTGAGGGCAGGTGGGAAGAAGCATGTGTGCAAAGAATTCACAAGGAAAATTTCCAGGTTCACAGAGCCATAAGAATGAACTCTGGTCCTCAATTATCACCTGGAAACACAGCAGAATAAAAGATTACCAGAAAGCTTTTTCCACCTGCTGTAGCCATTTTGTGCTATTCTTGAGACAGAGAATGGCTGTAGAGAGCTCCCAGGAAAAACTCTTTGGTGTGAATAACAGCCAAGGACACTGTTCTTTCAGGAGCTCCCAGAAATTCCCAGAAGGATAAACCAAGTAGGCCAATTTTTAGGTTTTGAGGTGGGCTTTTTCTTTGTCTGATCTTTATCCATCTTAACCCTGATAAAATGTCTAAAGCTCCTGCTCTGAGGCAGGCTGAATGCTCCTACGGCTGACTTAAATTTCCTTTCTGATATTAGATTTTTGAAAGATAGATTGACTAGATGGGAAAATGCTCTCATCTATTTCCTATCCACTCACAGATCCTCTCTTTTCTTTGACATTCCCTTCTGTCATTGAACATGTGTCACTTTAAGTGTAGACAGTGATCTGAGGAAACATTGCTTTACTGCAATCCCCACTTGCATGTGCTAAAACAGACAGTCTTATTTCTACCTCTTTGTGCCTCTTTTACCTATGTGTAAAGAGCCTTTATCTGCCTTTTTTTTAATTTCATGTCTCCTAGTTTAATAGACTAAATGAACTCAGTTGATTGATAACTTTAGAATAGCCACTACTAATGGCCCAAGAAGAAGTGGGGGTTTTTTTCGTAGTAGTGCTGCACTACATCTCAAATCTTTTGTAGCTATTTGTCAAAATCTAGATAAATTACTCTTATAAATAGAAGTTGTTATCCTGGCCTTATTGTTCTGAAAAAAAATCCAGTATTTTAATACAGAATTTTCACTTATGTAGTGTACCTCTGGCTTTCTATGTAGTGGATTGATATTGCAGTGCATCATCTAAAATATTTTGTTATTCCCAGTGATGAAAACGAAACAGTCACCTGGCAATTGAAAGGCCAGACTTCAAAAATAATATACCAGGTAGGAGGCAATAGTAGCTTTATCAACATATGTAGGCAGAATACCGGTTCCCTTAGGAATAAACATAGATCATATCTTTTCTTTGGCATTCCCTTTTGTCATAGAGAGTGTCCTTATAAAGACACACAGCAATATAAGGAAATATCATTTCTCCCTGACTATTTCAGGATTCAACTCATTACTGCAGGTTTGTTAAAAAAAAAGGGACACGTTAGCTCAGAAGAATACAAAGATTAAAAAAAAAGAAAGCTTTTTCTGAGCATTAGTCTACATTTTTTAACATTGTATTAAATAGTTGGCATTTTTTTCCTTAATTTTACAAGCACTGGCTTTAATACATAATATAAACCAGTCAGTTTGTAAGGAAATACTGGTTTTCAGTATGATACTATGTCTTTTTCCTTTAGATGGAGAATTGCCTGTTTAATGCTTCTGCAGAATCTAGTAGACATTAATTTTTCCAGCTTCTGCCCTTCTGCCCTTCATGGTCTCAAAATCATGAGATTTTTTAACTCCTACTTCAGAAAGAAAAAAAAACCAGTCATAGTCATTTTTTGAAATCTTCCCATCACAGTTGAACACCAAGCAAGAGACAGGCATCCATTAGAACAGCACGTTTTTCCTGACTCTTTGAGTGAACCTGTTGGAAATTTCACAATGGCATTCTGTTGCCAAATAAAAGCATGGACATTCTTTTTCTTTGTGGTTGTTACAAGGTTTAGTAATCATTGCAAAACATTTATACATATACAATGTCCTGAAACAATCTGTTGCTCCACTCCAAACATGCAATACATATGCTGTTTCTTATACTAATATTCGTTATCTCCTGCTAATCAATCTAATCAAATCAACTAAACAACTAATCTAACTAATCAATCTAACCAAATAGATTGAAGATTTTTTTTCTTTGCATCAGTTGAATTTCTTTCTTATCAGTCTTTCACATAACTGAGACAATAGGTAACTATAAGCAACCTTCAAACATCTTTTAACTAACAAGATTTTTATATACCTGCCAGCTATTGTTAGTTCCAACAAAGGCAATTGGGTTGGTTATTTAAAAAAAGTAAAATATTCGTTATACTGCAGTATAGTTCAAAAGTCCAAATGAATCTTCAAAGTTTTGTGCTTAACATTTAATTGAAGTTTAGCTGACAGCTTGGTGGTCTGATCTATTTGTTCTAGCATGATGAGTCTTCATCATGTATATGTGTTTAGGACATACCAGGCAAATAAATACGCAAAGGCTTTGTGCTCTTTCTTCATTGCTACTTCCTGGCAATAGTCCCATTCCTGTGGCAAGATCCGACACCCAGTCCTCTCATCAATGGACCTACAAAACTTTAGACATAAGATAGTTTCTTTTCCATCACACCTTTGATGGTACAAAAATGTCAGAAGTCCATCTGTGGAATGACAAAAAGATAGTAGAGAGAAGGGAAAGAACTTGTATGCAGGTTTAACTGAAATTTAAATAAAGCACCTACAGAGAGTAAGGTTTTCCTGTTGGAAGTTACTACCTTACTAGCTGAAGTGCTTCTTACTCTCAGTACTCTGTGTAGAGAGAGCTGATTACAGTACTAGTTCTAATTTAAACATTTCATTCAAGTGGGTAAAATCAAGATGAATCAGGTCTTTGGAACTGATATTTTCTATTGCTTATGTTATTAAGCAAGCTTTGGAAACACTATTGGACTTCTCTCCCCTGACAAGCTCCACCTTCAAAAGAGCTTGGGCCTCAGCTTCTAATGGCTCCAAACCAGTATTTTCCAAGTTTTTCAAAGATTTTCCAAGTGTGGATTTTCAACACATCCACCAGTTTATACGCTGAAGTTTTCTCAAAAAAATTAATCCCTCCAGTTTATGAACACAATCTGAGTTTCTCTGAAGGTATGGTCTTCAGTCTAAGCACGAAATGTATGACCTTTTGTTGCTAAGTTGATTTGTTTGTAATAACAGCAAATACTTATAAGACAACGGGATACAAGAGAGAAGTCTGTGTATGTATATAAAGCCTCATTTAGGTAACAAAATTCTGGATTCTTATTAGAATTTTTTCTGTCTGAGCTAGTCTTTAAAATAAAAATGTTAAGCTCGGAGTGTTTTTCTTGGAAAAAAACCAACCCACCAAACACCCAAAGAGCTCCCTCCACTTCTTTCCCCCAGCGGGCTGTCTACAGATATTGTTATAATTCAGCATAACCTTTCAGATCACTGAAATGCCGGAGCAGCCGTGAAGGAAGATCGTGGTGCTCCCTGCCCCGAGCGCCCTGGCAGCGCTGCCGGCCCCGCTGTGTGCGCGGCTCTGCGCGGGCAGGAGCGCGGCGGGGGAGCTGCCACCGCCAGCACTGGGCACGCTGAGCGTCCCTGCTGCAGCACCTGCCTGGCCACAAACAATAGCTCCTAACCCTGCTCACTGTTCCCTTCGTGTACACACACACACTGAAAAAATAGAAACTCTGGCTTTGGTGCCAGCCCAGACGTGTATTTCTAAAGGTCAGTTTAATTCATCAGAAATAGTTGAAAATATGCCAGTTGAAAAGATGCCTTTCCACTGGGTCTTTTTGCTCTTGTGAACAAATGTTTCCTAATGTTAAATACCTACATAAAGGGCAAGTTCTCTCTACAGAACTGCACAGTGCCTATATAACTGATACTGGGCTCTCACCAAGACTTTTCCACTGCACTGGAGTAATGGCTCAAATATCAAGCTCAATACACATCATAACTGGGGAGGTATGTCTCTTTTCTCACCAATAGAAACTTGGAAATAAATGGTGGTATTATCTCCTTTATCACAACCTAATGGTAGTGTTTTAGCAACATCCATAATATCAACACTCTGTCACACTGGCACGTACATGCCGTGGAAGTACAAAGGGGACTGGAGATGTAAGATGAGCACTGGCTGGTGAGGTGCTATGTACAGGAGGACACAGGCTGGAGCACCTTATTTTGACTCAAGGTTCACACCAATGCACTGAAACTCTGCCTCTGTGTGAGAAAAAGGTAATACACCAAAGGCATGGGGGGACAATAAGCAGAAACTAGTTATGAGTTAGAAATCTCCTCTGCTTGGCATCCTGCCCAAGACTCTGGTTAACTCAGAAAAAAGAAGAAGCCAGAGGGACTTCGAATCTGTTTCGGGAAAAACACAGCAATGATGGCAACAACAGTAATATGAGCAGGAACTACATATTTATTTGCACATTCATATATATATTATACAACAGTGCATTAAAAACACATTAATTTGTAAAGACAAAGGAATCCCTTAATTTTTAATCATTTACTTAATGGAATGTTTCTGACAAATCAATAGTATCTGCATGATTTTCCCATAGATCTGTTTGTTGGGGTGTTTTTTTCAGGAAAGTAGAGCAGCAACTGAAAGAAAAAGAAAGAAAAAATTATATTTAATAAAAAATGGCTATTATTTGTTACATTGTATTGTTAATTTTTTTTGCAATTACCAGAGTTTTAAAAGAAGTAGATATACATAAGACATGTGAGGACAAGCAGCAGAACACAGGAAATAACTTTGGTAATAAGAATACATCTAAATCTTATGGTTAGGTCTGAAAGGGGTCAAAAAAAAGGTTACAGTACCATTTTTCTAATGAGTAATAAGTAAATATGCTAGAATATCGACTACAGAAAACCATTTGATTTAGGTGCCATTAGATTTAACTACACAGGTCCTCATATCAAAAGCTAAAATGGGTTACACATTGCTTAAGATTTCTGTATTTTTGTTTGCAAAGAGGGCAGGTAGAAAAAATTCTTCCTGATCAATAGAAATACCTGAAGATAGTACACAGAAGCAACCACAGATTCAACTCCTGAAAACAACTTTTTGTATCCACTAAAGTAATCACTTTAGGAAAGGTGGTGCAGGATGGTTCTGCCAGTCCTCAGGTGAGTCTAATGATGCAACAAAACACCAGTTCTCCTCCCAGCTCTTTCCAGCTCCTCACCTCTGTGCCTCCAGGCCCTGCTCTGCTCTGCAGAACAGTCATGCCTTGCAGACACTGCTTCTCCTGAGCTCCAGCACTACAGCACACAGCACTTCTGGGACCAGCAGCATGAGAGCAAACACACCACACAGGGACCCTGCCTCTATTAAGAGCACTCAAAGGAATTTTGGCCTACGTACAGCTTTCACAAGAATAATGTTTGGTGTATCACCATAACTTTTCAAGGCATTTAGATAATTGGCTATTCATAAAGGACATTTCATGAGCAGAAATAGAGGATGGTCCTTCCCTGTCTGGGATACCAACATCCTTTAGTGATGAGTTGGCCATAGGACACCTAATACAGCAATTCAAAACCTAGACTGAAAATTATTATGAGCAGGTTTTAGTTTCATTGCTTTCTATGATTCTTTAGCATAACTATTCATATGTCTATTTATACTCGTGAACATGTCCTGGAATAACTTTGCCACTATACTACAACATCCCCATTGTAAATACTTTCCAGCAGGAACAAGAGAAGCCAGTTTCCCAGCCAAGAAACCAGACTTCAGCAGGAAGTGATCTCAGTAGGCATATCCTTCATTTCTGGAGTTATTTGCTTGAGCCAAAAGTCGAATGAGGACACATCTAAGCACATAAAGTAGTGTAAAGAAAATGTGCTACAAATTAAAGGGAAATCAGTCAACAGAGGATATACAAAGTACATTAGGCTCTCTTTCTTTTGTCAACAATACACACTTCTGCAATTAAAATAGCAATATTTTCTAATTAACATATTGAAATGATAAAGCATTATTTACCTCTAAAATTCTTTCAGATATTCTACTGTGATCTAAACACATATGATGATTGAGGGGTGTGTTAAAAAAAAAAGTCTGTCTTCAGATGAAGTTTTGAAAATCTTGTGTGAAACACAATAAGATACACACTGAATTCCTGCCAGGATGCAAAGGTCTTTCCTTTGCATGTTCCTTATGGTCGAGACAGTATGCAAAAGGTAAGTTAGAAAGACATTAGAAAGTGATGACGGCAAACCTCAGAACATATAAACATCTTACTGATTTGTGACTGCTCCTTTTGCTTTTTTGCTAAGATTAGATGATAGTTTATGAATCAGAGCTTCATAAACTGTATCTGACAGTTTCTGACAGTTTTTAAGGTATTGTTTTTTAAACACCAGGATTACAATTATTTTTCCATAGGATACCTACGCATTTAGTAGTTACAATGGAAAAATACTTCAAATACTGTAATTGATACTTTGTGGTTTCTATCACTCAGTATGGAGCCCTGTATTTGCTGTACATCATGCACCTTGTATATCTATTTATTTGTGATTTTTTTTTTTTTTGTTCTGTGTATAATACCTGAATATACAGTTGTCATGAGCACTCTTGACAGCACCTCTGTGAGATTTACTGGCATTATTATTTCCACACCTCAGGGACAAGAGTACTATTGTTAAGAGTCCAATATATGCCTGAGGAAAGTGTTTATCTTCATCTATCTTTCACCTTGTCCTTCACCCTAATCTCCCTGTCATTTCTACACTTCCTTTAGCTTTTCACAACTGTTGATTCCACGCATTGGTGCATCCTCCCTTTCTAGGCAGCAATACAGGAAACAAAGGGCAAGTTCATATCTATTTTCCAGTACCTAATATGACAATAGTTCCTGACAGCTGAAAGGGGCAACTCTAAGGAAAATTCTGCTCACACCTTCCAGTCCTGGATTTTAACATGCCCAGTTCAAATGAAATATTCAGACAGTTTCTAAACACCAATAGTCTCTATTGTGAATGTGGCTGGCTCTAATTAGACACTTGAGATTTAAGAAGGTTCATAGTTTGGCCAAATATCCACAGGTGTCACATCAAGTGTATTTCTGATATCAGAATGACCTCACTGTATTTTTTGACAGAAGCTATAACCCAGCGCAATACTTACTGACATTGGCAATTAGATGAGGTTTGCCCATTCTCAAAAAGCCCCAGACAAATCACATTTGACTGAAGCTTGTTTCCCCTTCCATCACCAGTGTAATTACATGGGAGGCAACATTTTAGTTCAAACATTTTAGTCAAAGTTTGGCAGACTTACAAGCAAATTAAATTCTGAAATTCTAGAGTTGAAATTATTGAACAACTTTATATGGCTTCTGTGTGCATTCTCCATAAGAAAGTGGCTAAAAATCCAGCTAGAAAAAGCATAAAAAGTGCCAGAAAGAGAAATAAATTTGTCTGATAAATGTAGAGGAAATAAGTCAGAAGAGAGTGAAGAAATTAATAAATACCTTTTACTGAAGTCTTTAAAGAGAATAAAATTCCCAGTTGGAACATTTTGATTTTAAATTTTTTTTCTATCTAAATTTTCCTATATTATTGTAATATATTACAATAATATAGGAAAATTCTTCACCCTGAGAGACTTGTATGAAACATGTATGTCCTTTTCTGAATACATTTCATTCTTAATACATTAGACATAATTGTGTGAACACATTTAATCACTAAAACTCTTAAATGAGCAATGATTCATTCTAAATAATAACGTATTTATAGCTAACTTTCCAATGCAGGAATAGGAACATTCCTAAGGAATAGGAAAAGAACAAAAATGTATTGTACTAATTTTCAACATTAAGGAGCAGCAAATAATTTATAAAAAATCAGCAAAGAAGATTGGCAGACTGTATCACAATACTGAATTGTGACATCAGAACTTTTTCCTGCTGAAGAACAAACACTTCTTGAGCGTTAAGATTTATACAAATTAATTTCTTTTGACTTTATTAATTTAATCCAGGTTCTTATTGATGGTGAAATAATATGTTAAATTATTTGTTCCCCTAGAACTTCCAATCCAAAACATTTTAAGAGTTACTCAAATCTTACAAGAATCTATTGAGAGCAGAAACCAAAAAAGTATTTTAATTCCTCATGCAATATTTCTGATAGCTTTTTTTAACCATAATCCATATTGAACAGCTGTGCACATCAGTAGTGAGAAATCTATTCGTTTGTTATATGAATCCCATAACAATATTTCCTCCTGGCATTTAGTTCCAATGATGAGAATTAAGCAGCAAAAAATGGGAAAGGAGTAGGGAAAGTGGAGAAAATACTTTCCAGAAAGCAAGAAATAATGCTTTGAGATTTGTACATATTCTGGAAGATTAAAATAAAATAAGAAAAAGATAAACAAAGAAAACAAAGCTAAATGCTCTTGGAATCCTTCTTGTTACGCAAATGGCTCTTCATGGAAATTTAATTATGTCTTTTTTTTGCCCATTCAAAGGCATAGGGCTTGACTACACTGCAAACTAAGACATTTTTTACAATACCAGGAGTCATAGCTGTACTAGTTTAAGCTGGTTAGTACAGATAGTAACAGGAATGAAGATGAGACATTCATTTCAGAAAAGTCTATATAGAACTGCCAAGAGCTATAAGAAAACATCCATGTATTTTTCTACTGCTGAAGTTTGTGACTTTTATTATTACTAAGTAAATTAAAACCAGCACAGGTATCATTCTCTTCTGTTCACTGCACAGATGTACAAAAGAAGGAGGACACAACCTGTCCCTGAGTGTGACAACTCATTTCAGCTGCAGTGCTTCCATCTATCTCCCCTCCTCCTCAAAGGCTCACCAGATACCAACCAGGAGCAGCAGCAGTTTTAATGCTCTGGCTCTGGCAAGCTGCTTTCTAATGCCATTTTTCCTGGGAAACTATGGTCTACACTTCAGCACACAACCAAATTCCAAGTGTAACTCTCACATGGCATTCAGCAGTTCCAGTGGTCCCACGGGACCCAACAGACCAAAAGGCTGAAGAAAGATGGTGTCCAAAATCGAGCTGCTATTCCCAGAATAATTAATCTTTCACAGTGCCACTTCATTTTCAGTGATTAAAATTCTGTTGAGAAAGAAAGTAGTCAGGAAAAAAGTCAAAATACTGTTAAAATAGCAACATGCCACCTCCGGCTGCTCTTTTTTCCAGAAACTGTACAAATGGAAAGATGTGTTGCTTTCACATAAATATAGGCATATGTATGGGCAGTCGATCAAAGTCCAGTGTTTCCATATGTGACACATCCAATCAAGAAAGAAAAAAAAGTATCATCATGGACTTCAGAAACCTCCTCTGGAGTTAAGGAGGCCTACTCTGGCAAGAGAGTTGACCAACTGTGCTCTAACTCTGCCCAGAGATTGTTGCTTTGAAGAGTTTGAAGGCTGTTCATAGAGCATAACATTTTGGAAGGAAATCAACACTTCATTCCCTATTTAGCTATTACTATATATAATGATATATTTTCACTTCACATATATATATACTCATCGTTTTCATTAAATAAAATCATATCCATTCAGAAATCTATTTGTACAATTTTAAATTTTCCTATCAACTTCAGATGTAAAAAAAGTCTATCTTCACTAAGCTATTACATAGTAAAGTCTGCCTTTTCTACACATAGTAACTTGCTAAAAAGCAGAGGAATTACTTAGTACATGAATGAATCATATATACAGGCAGAAAAACATATTAGAGAGGAATACAGGATTAGAATCTGGAAGAAATCAGTAATCTGGACTAACTAATATCTAAATACATAACAGTAAGAAAATGTCAGAAACAAATATCAAACAGCACAAAAAATTAATTCTCAAAAATTAGATTTCTGGTAGCTAAATAAAAATTAGGGGGGAAAAAAAGGGGGCCAAAAACCCCACCCAAATTTACTTCCTATGGAAATGCATATGAGATCCCTTAAAGTTTAAGTATACATATGGGATAAATTTATTGAAAAGGTTTTGAAACTAAAATAAACAAAGACATAGGGTATGGATGAGACCCTTGTAGAAGAATGCCTGACTTTTAACTCTTCTCCAAAGAATTTTGGGATCCTGATAGTAACACTCAGATCTTAGAATGAGGTCATATGTTTCTATACAAGTAACTAGTCTTTCTGCAGATTTAACTGGAATATCAGAGCACTGTCTATGCAGAGGTTTACATTTGTTCTAAATTAGATGTGGCACCACTAAGAATCATGACACATTTGTAACCAGCAATAATTTTGTAGCAGTCATAGAGACTCTCTTTCCCCAGTTGCACTTGTAAATATTTCCTTTGGCAGTTGACTGTGAAAGAACCCATACTCAGTATTCAAGATCATGATGAAGTCATACCATACAGAAAAATATCATAGGAGAAAAAGTGAATAAATCATCATTCCTGTAAAAATAAATAAATAAATAGATAGATTCACAATGATATACAAAGCAGGTTGCATCTAAAACAAGTAAATATTTATGTGAATCTTGCAGACAAAGATTGAAATTTAAACTTGTGAGAGCAAGGTTGTCACCATAATTTATGGTTTTCCCAGATAAAGATCTAATTTTTAGCAAAAACAGGTCACTCATTGTTTGGATGGAAACCAGTTGTTACTCATTATTATGCTGGTTATGACTCAAAGAGGAAAAATATTCCCCAGACAAAATTGTATGATATGGGTGGAGCTCTCCTTTGAATTTTTGGTTTGTTTGAACTCAGTACTCAAAGTCAAACTTAGGGGATATGAGTCCACATGAAATGAAAATGTTCATATGTACTTCTTTTGAACCAATTTGCTAAGATTACACAGCCTTTTCTATAAAGCCCCCAAACAGAAAACTATTTCAAAAATGTCCAAAATTTAGATTAGAGATGAGACATCTGCAATAAAATTTCTGGAATGCTCAAAAGTAATTCCACAAGTCAGAGAATACTGTAATCCAATAAGAGGTATTAATTTGCTCTAAAACGCAGCATGTCTCTAGCTTCTCTCAATCCACTTACTGCATACAGAAGAAATACTTTACTGAGCTGGTAGTGAAGCTGAGTAAAATCCTAGCTTTAGGAAGATATTTTGGAAGTTGAAGCCATTGTCCAGGTGAAACTGAAAGATGTGTCCAAGCAATCCTACACCATGTTCTCTTCAGAAATACAGCCCTTGCAACTGCTTCATGAACCTGAGTGCATATTAGTAAATCACTGACACTATGTTTTATAGCAATAATATAATTTTAAACCCACCTGAAGAGTATGAAAATTGACATTTTAGTTAAGATTTTAATTGAATTTTGGTTCAGCACATGAAACATTCTCGAAGAGTGAGAACTGGCTTCCCTATGGGGAACAATGAACAAGAGGGTTCAAATTTGCCCACCTGGCCCTTGGAGCTCTCATGGACTTTCTAAGGACCAGGTGAGCAGGAAGGGTTTCTAAGTGCTGTTGTGGAAACCATGTCACCAGCACAAGCTGGCTTGCTCCACATGGCTGGCTCTGTTCAGTTATATAAGTAGCTAAAGTCACTTTAATGTACTTGATTTCATGCATTAGGCCTAGACTTTTTTTTTTCCTAATCCAGTAAGGACAAAATTTTAATTGCAACAATCTAATATTTTTTCCTAATCGCTTCAAGCAATAAGATCTGAAGACTTTTTGACTAAGTCTACATAAAGCTAACCTTTCTGTTCCTTAACAGATGCCTTGAATTACTGAATGCAGCACATAAATTACTTGAATTATTCTATGAACATATTTAAATACCACCAGTGGTACACAAGTAACAGAACACATTCCGTGCCTGGAGCAAGCATCTCAAGAAGTTTCAGAGTGCAACTGCTCTATGTCTTTCCATGATGATGACAAGCGTAACCATTTGTCAGAGAAGTGAAAATGTACATCAAACTATTGCCAATTTGTGAAGATAGCTTAGAAGCAAATAACCTTCAGAGTTTTAGGTTTTAATGTCAATAGATAGATGAGAGTAAAGCAGATGCCATAAATATGAATTTTCATATAGGTGAAAAGTAATCTCCAGTTCAGGAAAAATCCTAAAAAGCAGTGGATTTGGGAGATTTTTAAGATTGAGCAACATAATTGTGTGAGAAACAGTTGATTATTTTGATTAGATAAATTGGCTTCTAAGACTGATCTTCACATGAAGAGAATATGATTAGAAGACATGATTGATCTATGGTGTTTTTCTGTCTTCATTCTCCCTTTATTTCATATGGGAAATACATATATGTACATCCCTACTTATTTTGCATCATTATCTGTATATTTATATGTTTATTAACATATAGAACTTATTTGGCTTTGACTTTATTTTATTTCACTTAATTTTCCTCCTTCCCACTGTATCTGTATCTTGCCTTTTGCTATTCCTTACGACTTCTGCATTTCTGACCATTTTCCCCTCTCTTCTGGCTACTCATTTCATAGCTTTGTTCAGTCATTATCAGTCTTTTTTTTCCACATGCAGATACATCTGGGTGTCTTCTGTTTCAGCATCTGGATCCAGTAAACTTCTCACTGCACATTTTTCTTCTCTCCGTGTGAGATCAGAGACAGCCCCTGATGGCAGTAAAAAAAAAAAAAAAAAAAAAAAAAAAGAAAAACAAAATCCAAGAATATTTTAGGCTACTAGGCATAATTTTTGATTGTCTTTCCTCAGAAGGTGTCTATTCATTTAGATGTGATTAAAAAAGATTGCTTCTCCTGGGCAGCAATGACAGATCCTTGTTTAGGGTCTTGCGTTCTCAGTGGCAGCTAACTGTAATGGTCTATTGTAGAGGTGCAGGTCTTCTGAGTGAATGATGATGAATTCCCAGATTTTACTGCACTTAATTTGCAGGTGTTTACAAGATTACATTAGTCTGTGGAAGCTAATTTCACCAGCATTGTCCAATGGAGAGATACATTACTCCAAAGGGAGCTGAATGTCTAAGCAGAGCAATATTTTCACAACACTGTTTATTTAATCTAATAGTGAGCTACAACTGGTGATCAAAAGGCAAAGATATTTTTGCTCCTCCTCATCTATACCTCACAAAACTCTCTGATGGGTGTATCAACTCAGTTTTGTGGTACTGAACTAACTAAAAAAACTTTTTCTTGGTTTTTTTTGGAGCACCAGCTTCCAGGTGCACCAGTGATCAGGTTGATCATACTCCCAATTGTTCAGTCTGGCAAATGGATTGAGCCACTACAGACAGGAAGGTTCAGCCACAGGCAAGATGACGAGTGACTGTGGTCACATCCTGATGGTTGCTGCTAGTTAAGTCATTGAGGAAGGCATTTCTAAGTTATGCAAATAATGGCAAAAATATTTTCCACTGAAGTATTCATTAAATATCCCAAATTTCACCAGGATAAAACTCTAGCAAGTAAAATATCTAAGACTGAAGATTCTATACATTACATGTATTATACCTATTATACAGAACTGGAAGGTGTAGGATATTTCATCAAACAATTAATGATATTTCATCAAAAATAGCATATTTATCTAAATGAACCCAGTTCAACCAGTGTCAATATATTAATTTGTGAAGTAAATGATTAATTTTGTCTTGCTTTAGAATATTAACAAAACCTAGTTGGTTTATGTTTTCTTTTACTTTATTAGGCCGAGTAAAGTCAACTTCCACTCTTCTCACTCCACCTTTATTCATGTTCACTTCTCAAGCTATAAACTCCAGGCACAAAACCAGATTCAACAGAGAAGACACTTGGCATTTTCATCCAATTTTTATAACAAAGCAATAAAAAGGGATGGGAAAGAAAAGCAATTTGTTGTTTTGGCAGCTTGGTCCTGCTGTCCTTTGTTATTTTTCACATTTACTTAGCAAAAAAAACTGACAAAATATTAAAGTAACAGTTGTTATTAAAGATTAAACTCCTTTACTATTTGGCCAAGACCTTAGATCTCAAACTGCAGACGTGTAATATTTTTACTAAACGCAGAACATGCAATCAAGGGATATTCAAGTTTTGCAAACTGAGTATGGTTATAACCATTTGAAAAATGGATCTAAAAGAGGTCATGAACATCACTAGATCCTCCATCCAAGCATTAAACAAAACAGGATATTAAAATACAGCACTCTTGATATTTTCCAGGTATAAGAACAAGGGCAAGAAAAACAATATCTAACAGACCTCATAAACTATTTCCATCAAATATTTTGGTCAAAAAGAAAGAGAAAAGGAGGAAAACATAATCATCTATAATTTTTTTAGCAAGTCAGTTACTCAGTGAATATTAGAATTACACAGATTATGATCTCTCAAAGGCTTTTTTCTTTTCTTTTCACCAGGTGAGTGAGACTAAAACTTTATTTATTTTTTTATTTGAAGGAATAATTTTCCTCATTCTGTAACCAAAGAAGGAAAGAATAACACAGAAGCTCTTAAAAATATTTTCTATCTGTTTTATTTTTTCGTAAGGTTTCATTTTCTTGTGAAAAAGCACATGCATTTCAATTAAACTAATATCCAGCTTAGGAAAGGTACTTCAGCTGAAATCATGTTGAAACCAGGAAATTGTAGCTGCCTTGTTAAAAGCAACAAAAAAATATTATTTGTCTACAGGACACAGTGACTGCACAAAAGCCAAGAGTCTACTAACATTGCTCAACATTTAAGTTCCCAAGAGTTAATAAAAGTCTTGCACAGGTTTGGTTCTCAAAATACAACAAATACTAAAGGTCATCTTCTCAGGTAACAGCGTGATTATAAATGACAAATGACATGAATGAAGCAGAAAGTTCTTCCTCATTTGGAAAAATTCCCTGTCATATTTACATTTTGTGTTACCAAACTCTGTGTTACCAACTGAATTGCAGTCCGAATGTTCCTTTTAAAAGCAGAGAGCACTAAATCTTTGCTATTTATGCATTTGAAGAGAGCAAGAATCATAGAAACATAAGGTATCTTAGGTTGGAAAAAACCTTTAAGATTATTGAGTCCTATCATTAGCCCAGCACTACCAAATCCACTGCTAAACCATGTCCCTAAATGCCACATCTGCATGGCTCTCAAATACCTCCAGGATCTGTCTGGTAAGCATTTGACTCTCCTCAGGTCTTACCCATTTATAGTTGCACTCAATTTTAATGTCTTCAACGAATGTTTGGCTGCAACACATTTCTTATCCTAGGCTTTGAAAGTTTGAGTACAACTCCTCTATTAAAACTTTTCCTACTGATTTTAATAAAGTTTCAGATGGCTTCTGTCTTCATAACCATATTCTTTTCTACAATATTGTAACCATTATCAGCCAACTACCACAAATTAAAGGATGTAATATCAGATCAGGCGTTCTAAATTAGTGCCAAAACCAGTTTGTAGTACAGAACCTTAGTCAGTTTCACCATTTGTCAAATCATTTTGTAGTTCTTAGTAAGGTCACCTGCTCCATGTGGAAAAATATGTATTTTAACAGAAAATTTTGCCAACTGTAAATATACTTCAAAGGAGGGAGGTGGGAAGATGGATCTATTAAGTTATAAAATTAGAACATAACCATATATTAAAGGTTTTTAAACATTTTCATTTTTTAATAAGTAGTGACATTTTCTACCTATGACCTTAAGTATCAGTGTGCAGGTGAAGCTAGGGGTTGGATAAGGGACAAGTGGGTTAAAACAGAATTTCAGCACTAACTTTGCATAATTGAGGGACAATGGCTGAAGCCCATGTTAATCACCTTTTTTTCCTTATTATTGCTCTCAAAGCGATGAACTTCCATAGCACAATAGATCAGTGAATGTGTGTAATCCTCCCACATCCCAAAACACCACAGGAGTTTTTTCTTCATTAAGAAAGCCTTAATGGAGGCTTTCTTCCTTTAATTTCAAAACTAACAGCACTTTTCTGGGGGCCATAGGTGAAAATTTTCACTCTTGCAAGCCATAACATAGTACAAAACAGATGAATGGAAAAACAGCTTGATGAATGGAAAAAATAGACAATCAAAACCCACAAAAAATCTAAAAGGAGAGCAGCTGCCTAAAGTCAGTATTCTACACATATTTTTCTAACAGTTAATCAGACAAATAAATGATGTGTTAAAATGTGTTTAAAATTATAGATCAAAAAAATAGATCAGCCTCTTCTAACCGGGTTGAGTAGTCATATTCTATCAAAGAATACATTACACAGTTCAATTTGTGATAGAATAATTAGTCTGAATAACTATTCATGCATCAAAACATAAGAGGAAAAAGAATCCCCTTTCACTTAATGAATGCATCACTAGGTACTGCATATCATAATTCACCCCTTCATTCCTCAATATACCTGCCACTTGAAGAATTGGGTAGAGAAGTAAAAATTGTCTTAAGGAATTTATGTAAAGAGTTTGAATACAGACACATGCATGGTAAAAGTTGGGAAAAAGAATACACTTGCAATAGCTGCTGGGTTAAGGGGATGCTGCTGGAGCACAGTAGGATCAGCAGCAGGGACACCTACACCTGCAGAGGTAGACCCAGGGTTCAGGGCAGCCCTCCCACAACGCCTTTGGTCAGTGTGACTGTAATTCTGGGGTTTACAGTCTCTCTTACATGCAATGGCTTCTTTATAAACCACAAACAGTCAGTTTTGCCCTGTCTGAAAAACAAGACTTCTGGCATCTGCTGGGCAGTGCTGTCTGAAAGAGCCCTTTCTGCAGGCCAGATCACCAGTGCCATTCACCAGCTCTGTAAAGTCTGGGTATTTCCTAACCCCTGTATACCCCAACCCTTCATTTCATTTCAGCCCAACCACCTTCCAGAAGGGATTTGTCTGTGCAGGAGTCAAAACCAAACTGTGGTTTTCAACCTTATGCTCAAACCAACAGGGAAAAGGATTTATATTAAAAATTACTTTTACTTAGGGGTTTTTAAAAATAACAATTTGGGGTGAGAGTTAAGAAATATGATGAAGGGATTCTATAGCTAAATGGATGTCAATATAGTTATTTATTACATTTCTGACACCAGTTCCAGGTAGGCTGATGAAAGATAAGTCTGAGATGTAGTGGTGAACATCAGCTTTTGGCCATTGTGTGATAAAGGTTCATATGGGCAAATGGGCAACGTACTGGAAGTCTCTAAATTGTAGATCTGAAAAGGAGGTCAGAGAGTGGGTGAAAGGTAATGGAGTTTGCCAGGTTAACTTACAGTGAGGACATTCTTGCACTGGAACATAGGCAGCAGAGCTGTAGAATCCCACATGGCCAATATTTACTTTAGCCACTGCAGGTGACATGGTGCTGGGCAGTGTTACACCACAACTGTCTGCTCTTTCTGAAGATGTCACCTAGGCAACTTCATCACAGGAACCTCATAACTAAGTGCCATAGTAAATAATGTCAGGTTAGTTTATATAATACACATAGCAATGGACGCCTGCTAAGCAGTCAGATAGAAAAGGCTGCTGACTGTCATAGCTCTCTCTTTATGTTTCAACACCCCCTGCACACACAAAAGTTTTCATAAATTGTTACAGTACTGACTCTGGAAGGATTATCACACTAGAAGATTGTGGAATGTTCAAACAAACAAACAAGCAAACAAACAAATATTGAGCCTTTTTACACAGCTCAGACACAGAATAAAAAAGCCAACAATCTGATATTTTCTGGAAGTCAGAAGTCAGATATATGCCATGTTTCATGGAGATTCTGCATCCAAGTACATGTTATTACCTACATAAAAAGAACATTAACACACAGAACTGAGCTCAAAGCATATTGGCATTTTAGGCACTTTGCCAATGACCAAGAAGTTAAGAAAACAGAAGGAAAAAAATCACATTAATAATATTTTACTAGAATTCTATGAAAAAAAGATCCTGAAAGCAGTGAATCCACAATGATATAGGCTCTCAGAAATCAAGAATGTACGAAGCCAATAATGTAAAAATGGAAAATAATGACTTAGCTGTGTAAATTATTGAAATCATTTTAGTAAGCCAGATGAACAATCAATGGCACACTACAGAAAGTCTCTCTAGTAATATATATGGTTGCTTAAAGATCAGTCAAAAAGAGCAGAGCAAAAGCAGGTCAAAGCAATTATGAGAATTATCTCTCTGCTGTCACATACTACAAGTTCATCTACACTCAGGATCTTAAAAGAGGTACAGAATCCTAAGGACATTGTGGTGAGAGAATTGTTTGTATGTTATAGTGGTATTTAAGTACTGATTATGCCTATTAAAATCTACAAAAGGTAATGTAAAGCTATAAATCTAATACATTTTGTGAATGTATTTCCTGAAAATATAGCACAATTGAGGGAATAATAGTTAATTTGATAGAAGCTATTCTCTAAAACTTCCTGAAATCTGATTCCTTCTGTTTGGTTCCGTGAGGGAACAACCACTGCCCACTGCTCCACCACACTTCTATGGAGTGGGATGACAAACATGGTCACTTTGCTCTACAGAAGTCTACACAGCCTGGATTACAAACAGCCCTCAAGCTGCAGAACATGAATCCCTTTTGTGTTGATTTTGATGAACACTCTCACCTATATATAACTTTTAATATATTTTTTTCTCTTTTCATTATAATTATAAATGGCTGTAAAGGTGTGTAGGTGTTCTTTGAAGTACTCTGTCACTGCACTATTCTTTTTGACTTATTACTACATTTACTATAATTTTTTACACATTGAATGAATCCTGATAGAAAACAAGGTGTATTGAAAGGTAGATACAAAACATAACTGTAAGCAGCACTTGCTTGAGCTTTATATTGCTACCTCTCAGCACAGAGAATGTTTCTAGATAGGGGTAAATCTCAAAATATTGGTTCTGTAAGGAAATCCTTACTGTTTATTTCTCTCTTAAAATGTTTGCTTTTACACTATTACACCTACTTTGAGGCAATTTCTTCTGTATTAAATACAAACAGAGTCAAAGCAGATAAGATTATTCAGGAAGATATCAGGCATAGGATAGATTTTGGCTTTGCCTTTGAATTAGGGACCACCTCTATATTTTCTTATACACTGAGATAGAAAATTCATATCTCAATGCACTTTCATGGGCTAGTTGGTAGTTGATATCTCAATACCCCTTGTATCTCAATACCTATTCATACCTAAAGGCTTGAATTCTAAATCCACTATCTATTCTGGAAAGGATAAAGAGCAAATGGTGAGATTGCAGACTTATTAATAAAGTTACTCATATAATAATCAGTAAAAAATCATTAGCACTCCCAAAAATCCCAAAATATTAGACATTAGCTTCAAAAATCAAACCTATTGGCAGATATAACTATGGGTAGGGAAATCATTAGCATTCCCAGATTTCTCCCTTTACTTGTCCCAAACGATTCTCAGTGCACCACTTTTACTCAAGTATTTTCTTCAGTTGCAAGTTGATTACTATCCTACCAGTAAAATCTGCTTGTGTCTTGTATTAATAAACACTCATCATTTCTGAAGGCAAAGTCTTGATCTGTCCAGCTGATGCCTTCCTTCTTCAATATGCTACTTTTCATTTACAGCTGGTCTTCCTGCTAAATCTGTTGATGACTGCTCACTCAACAGAGAGGAAAAACTGTGGTCTTATAATCATATGCAATGTATGAGTGGTAATGCATTTCATATGGTAAAATAGGATAAGCAGCTCCCTGGCAGAGTAGCATTTCAATTAGAGCTTGCCATCTCTTAAAAGAAGAAGAAAATTTCAATAGAAAATGTTGGGTCTTGAAACTCCTTTTCAATGAACCACTCATTATCACAGTTTGAGAATTTATGTTAAATATATTTATATTAAAAAGAAAATTTGTATTGGCAGAAGCTTAGTCCCAGTGATTTTTTGAAACTTTAAGGTCCTGAAAATACTTTTCACTGTTATAAATATTGGCTACAAAAGCTTTCATGTTTTCTCTCAATGGATTTTTTGCTTGATTTTTGCCATTCTGTGATGTCTGAATTATGACTATTTTAGCAGCTTCTCACCTGTGAAACTTCAAGATGTTTGTTTGGCAGCATGCCCCAAGTACTGACTTTTCTGACATTGAAAAACTCCTACTTCTGTCATTCCCCAGTATGACATCAGTTTTTGTCGCTCTTGGGGTGTTCTGTCATGCCTGGGGTATGCAGAACTATCAGCAATAAGATGATTTAAGCAATGATAATATAAATCTTGCTATGTTACAGTAAATAAATATTTTTAATGCTTATTGCTGTATCTTTTCCCAATGTAAACTTTACCCTTAAAAATCAAAAAAAGCTCATCCATAACCACAGAAAACAAGCTGAACTTTCCCACTGAGAGTTTTCAGTTCAGCCTGCAAAGAACATACCATATATTCCAAGAATGCATTCCCTTGCCTCTGCTATTTTAAGTGCGCCTTAGGAAGCTATAATAATTACTGTGCTCATCAGCTGTAGTAATTGTAGGGAAGAATGTTCATATCAAACAGAGTTTGCACTGCTATGGCAACACAGCCAGTAATAACAGTGTGGACCATTTTAGAATGGGGATCCCCAGTCAGAGATTTGAAGCACTTGCAGGTGCAAAAGATTTTTACATGTGCCAGAAGTCGTCCTCTAACTGCAAAAAAGACAACAATCTGGGGAGAAAGAAACAAATACAAACCGAAATCAATGAAACACCAAACCATGCAGCCTGTAAGGGCCTATGCTCATACTGTCCTGGTTTGCTGTTTGAACATCACTTCTGAAATCAGAATAACTGACAAATAAAATAGCCTGTGACTGATAGAAATACCTCTTTCCACCTTTCTGGCAGTGTACTGCAGCCTAAAAAAAGGTGTAAATTATAATGGGATGTGGATGCTATATTTAATCACATTCACACCCTCTTTAAGGATCCTTCATGTTACAAGAGCTACAAAAGAAACTTAGACTTATCTACTTGTAGAAGTTATTTCAAAATAAAACAGAGTGCCAATTTTAATGTGCTGTGGCTACTCTGAAGTAGATCCCTATGTGGGAATTCTTATTCTGCAGAAAATTTCCTTTGTTCTTCTTTCAAATTTACCTTAATCCACTTGAGATAACCAGAAAAAAGTCTCTCTTTGCAAGCTATTCCAATCAATTTCCCAACACAGCTTTTTACTGTAAGTGCAATCAAACCTAGTGACTGAAAGTACTGGTTTTAATGGTCTATTCTAATGCTAGGACTTCCAGGAATAATCAAAACTTGCATTATTAGAAATAGAATAGAAATAGCAAAAGTCAGTTTTCAGAAACAGGCAGCCATTTTTTGCTCATTTGGGAATCAAGTCGACAGCATGACTTCATTTTGAAAGACTTATCCCTCGATGCAAATTTTCTATTATGGACATTTTTACAGAGCATAAAAAGTGTGGTTATGTACTGGAATCCTTCCACAGCAGCCCATTAACTAGCCAGCCTTGCCTGCACCTGGACTTTTACTTCCCCTCTTGTCCTACAGCTACTGTTTCCTCAGTCATGACAATCACAGGCACACTCTGTAACTGTGTGATTAAATATCCACGTATTCCAGTTAGTCTCTTTTTTACTTTAGTGAATTATTTGAATGGTCTGGTTTTGATCACGACCTAAAAACAGGCTGAATTTGTAAAACAAGGTAACTGGTAACCTCGGCCAAGATGGATGTGTTAAGACCATGGGAACTAACTACTGTTGACAGGATCCTCCTCAGACTTCCCCAAGGAAAACTTTACTGTTAGTGAGGAGCCAATTACAAAGTATAAGCAGAAAAATGGATCCAACAGACAACAGATTGAGACTAGAAGGTTTTGCCTTTTATGTTCGCACCTAAGTGCCATTCTGTCACCCCAGACTAAACAAAGTGATCACAGTGCCCCTAGGAAATGGGCACAAACCCAAAGTATTGCAAAGACAGCCTGCTCTCTCTTTTTTTAATTTCAAGTTTTAGTTCATCCGAATTTCATGAACATGAAGTTAGGGCCAAAAGCACTCAGGGCATTTTGGATATGAGCTGCACTGATGACTGTTCTTACCAGCAGAGCTCTGGGAAAGCCCCAGCCCCAGCAGAGCTTCTGAACAGTATTTCAGAGCTCTAGGCTTCGCTCAGAAACCTGTATCAGCACAATAATGCTTTCTTCTCATATTGCAACTTACAAACAAGTGGGATTTTTACTCACTGCTTTTCTGTAGCCATCTCTTGCTATACATGCCATGGACCACAGGAAATTAGCCATGTTTCCATGTTGCTCGCATTCTGACAATATTATGGATAAGGACAGTATTATGGATAAGGACAAGAGGAATAACCCCACACTGACTTCACAATATGTGAATTCATGTCACATTTGGTTCTAGCTCTTGATAAGTTACCACAGAATGAGAACTGGATGTTGTATGCTTGATTTCACTGAATATTTGGCTTCTAAGACTACTGTGTCAGATTGTCAGCTTTGTACCTCTGTATTCGGATGACTCAAAGAAACGTGGCTTTCTTTCCAGTGCAGATTTCCTAGTACAAAGGAGTTCCAAGTGGGAGAGCAGAATTGGCTGTAGCTATACCAGACAAACATGTATACATACCTGAGCATTTCAGCATATTGACTGTTCTGGGGAAAGTCTATAGCTAGACCTGTTGTAAATCTTTGGTCCTTGAGAGATTAATGTAATAAAAAGTCCAAAGCAGTCAGTAAAAGACTTAGATCTGCAGTGCAGCTGATCCAGAAACGGTCTTGATCACCATAAGGAATGAAAAATCTGCAAACAGACCCTTTTTTAGTCACCAACCAGGAGAAGACAGAGATCACACCATCAAGTCCACCTTGTTCAAGATAATTGAAAGTTCTTCAAAAGCCTTCAGGATTTTAATTAAAGAGAAAAAAAGAATCTTATTATAGTATACTGGATTACTTTAGGAAAGATAGTTGCTATTCCAGTATTGACTGAGTTCCTAGAATAAATTCTCAAGTTTGGGTTTGGCTTCACATTATTCTTTAAACTGAAGATAAGAAAGTGATACAGATGACTGGATGGAGTCTCAGCCTAAGCAGGAAAAAGAACTTTTAGAAACAAGAGGGACTCACAGAGGCTATGATATGTCACTGTTACCTTCTTGTCAGGCAGAAAAGAAACAGATCTACCTATATTTGTATTTACATTCTCAAATTAATAATAACATAAATTATTGTAGGTCTTGAAAAGTCAAATTGAACACTAAGTATTTATTTTTTTAATTACTGATTATTTAGCCTTACTTATTGCTCATAAAAATAATTTATAACTTTAACATTAATATAACATTAATATAACATATTTTTATTAATATAAAATTTAGACACATTCTTCAAGTAATCAAGGCAGTTATTTTGTCTTTATCCCTTCCTTTTTTCCTTTTTTAAACCCCAAAAAAGATATTCAAGATTTTATTGACTTAAAAACTACTAACTTACTAACTAACAGGTGGGTGTGATTCAATGTAGAAAAAGTTTTGCCTCCCATCAAAGTCTATTCTATTCAGGCTGAACGGTTTAACACTTTACTTCTAAATTCCTCATAGCATGGATAGCCAGCCATGTGTCCCTGCATACCCTTTCATATCATTACTAATGTTGTGCTGTGGACTGTAGATGCTGTTCTTGAAGTCAAGACCTGTGTATTTCAGGTCAGCAATCTGAGTTTTTTCTAGGTTTTCTGTTACTTGCCCCAATGTTACATTACCAGGTAGAACTATTCAAGTTTCCATATCAGGAATGGAAGCAATTTCTTTTTTTTTTTTTTTTTAACTTTATCCTCATTCCTTTATTCATCAAATCTAATTTTTTTACAAGTATGACTTTAGGAAGGAATTTTCTTTGTCTGCTTACATGTTTCTGAGAAAAATTTTGCCTACGTGTTCAAAACTTGAACAAGTAATAATCATTCCACCAGAGAATTCAAAATACAAATTGTAATACTTTACTTTTTATTTGTTTTTCCCCATGCAGCTTTAAACAAGTAATCTTAGTTTTTATTTTTAGAGAAAAAAATTCCTCAGTAGTGTTCAGTGTTCATGTTTCCTTGTCCTTCTTCTGTTCACACTTTGCCTGAGCAGATTAAAATAACCATACATAGTTTTCATTGCTGTGTTGCTCTCTAATAATTCATTAAATTGTCAGCTTAATTGAGTCTTTTTTTTTGTCAAAATGTGTGGGAATGAACAATGTACAACCACAAAAATGTCACTCAAATAGGCAGATAAGCATAAGAAAACAAAAAAGCATGAGTACATAACATCAATTACAAAATAAAGATGAAGTCAAAATTTAAAAAAAAATTTTGGGGAGCAGAAATAAATACAGTTAGTGTTACTGAAGACATCAGTAGGTGCAAGCATGTTACATAAATGTTAGTGTGTAGGGTCTATGCAGGTATTTAATTGTGATTAGCAATTTCCAGGAAATGCCTCCTCAACCTCCCTGAGCTGGTGGCTGTCTCTCTCCTGATGTAAGGCTGAATGGCCTCATTAGCCACATGGGAGAGCAGGCCAGGCCAAAAGTGCCCTCTTTGTCCCAGAATTTGTCACCTCTCACGTTCTCCAGGCTTAGTGCTTGGTGGTTGGGAACAGTTGCACCTGCGAGCCAAGGCGGTGGCCCTGAATGACTGCAGCTGCAAAACCACGAGCACATTCTGCTTCAAAGGGGACTGGACACCCACGAGTCCTTCCCTGGAGTCAACAGGAGGCCAACATCTGAAATGACCATCACAGGCATCATTACACCCTCCAGGGTGTGACCAGCACAACCATGGCAGGGCTGACAAATACATTCTGGAACAAAAAAGAGGCATGGAAACATACAGTTTGATGATGAAATCCTAACCGTTGTCAGAATTCAAGTGATTCAGAGGTGGAATGTTACCCCTTATTATTAATCAGTGTATTTTTAACGTGAATACACAGGCGTGTATATGTGTACATATACACATGCATATTCATTATGTACTTGAAGCCATATTTTGCATTCACTGAGAATGTTTTATAATTAAAGTGTTTGCATAATTGAAGTTCTTTCTTGCAGAAATATTTTCTATGATTGTGCAGTAAAATGACAAAATGGGAAAAAGGAAGCAGAGTTGGCTTATCTTTGAATGATATAAACATTATCTGATGCTTTGTAGAATCAATTTATGGCAGTTTTTAAAGCTTGCTCTATTTAAAATGTGCAAATATTAAAAATTTAATCTAACCATGTTCCTACTTTAGGCACTATATGTAAGTATCTTTTACTCTTTATTTTAATGCCAATGCTTAATTAGGAGAGCCATTAAAAATCCCTGATATTTACTGAATGAAAAAAAATCCAGTGCAAATACCTTTTTTAATTATTATGGTATTTACAGACATAATATAGATAATAAAGTCAAACATAAAAATTAATAAGACTATAAAATGAACCAAGCCTATTTTATACACGTAAAAATAGAAGGTTATTTACAAAATTGGCAAACATAACTGATGAGAACATCATCTGTGTTAAAGGCTGATTTAATTTTACTTTTGTAACATTCATTTAAGATTTTATCCCGTAATCATGTCATTGGTCTGGGCACAGCACTGTAGAGTGCTGTGTGACATGCATGTGACAGCTTTGATTATAATCCCAGGCTTAACTGGGTGGCCTTGGACAACTGATTCCTGAACTTGTTTTTTTTCACTGTTAGTAGTGTGTAGGGGAAGTAAAGTCTTTGTTGTTTAGAGGTTTCTTGACTAGTAAAATGGAAATATTCATCCTTATCTGTTATGTAAAGATGCTACAGGGATTTGGCAGCTAATATGTGCAAACTGCCGCTTGTAAATATTAAAAGCAGACAGTTATGTGCTATTTATTTGGTTTTAGAGTTATATAAATTACTTATTTATAAAAAGGGAACTAGAAAATATTCTGTACTGTTTTTAAAAATGAGACCTTCTCATGTTCCAGAATCATGTTATGATGGGAGTTGGTCAAAGCAGATGATTTTAAAACTGCAAGAGTGTATGCACTAATAAATATGCTATGCATGATGTAAGCTGGGTTTTTCTAATCACATCTCCATTTATTACAATTTTTAAAGCAGAAAGCACAAGAGGCTTCATAACTGCAGGAAATATCAGTGACTAGTAATTATGAACAAAAATAATAAATACTTTTCTCAGTTAGGGACCAAGATGTGAAACAATCATTAATTTTTGTGGATTTGGAAGAACGGTTTCTGGTAAGTCTCACATGTACTGTGCTGTCAAGCTAAAAGGAAACATCCAAGTTTTAAGAAGAATTTGTTTCATCTTGTAGCTGGAACATTTACAAATATTGCTGCGCCATTTTCTCACTGGAGCTTCCCAGTTAGAGGCTGTCAACTTCACAGCTAATGCACATGAACACTAAATCACCTGCATCAGTCCAAATGACCCTTCCAAACAATTTTTTGTTTAGATACCTGATATTACACTGCATGGGGTAAAAACCTTCATAGCCTTGGTTATCTGTGGTGATTTTAGTAGAAGAGAAGTGGAACAAAGAACTTCACTGTGACCAGTTAAACTACTGCAAAGGGTTGGTAACTGATTGCATTCCAAAATCTTACATCTACAAGCAACTACAAGCAGACTGCAAAGAGGGAGAAAATAATTATTTCTGAAAAAAAATTTAGTTAGTTGCAAATCTTCACTAAAAGTGATGATTCTAAGGAAGAGCAAGAAAATATCCCAATCAGACTTTGACTTTGATAATCTTATGGGTTTCACAGACCTTTGAATTATCTGAGTGACAACAGTGTCATCTCTCAGATGAAGAGATGGTTCTGGACCAAGCTGTTTTTGACATGGGAAGCAGATGAAGTGTCACAGACATTTCTTTTATGAAAAATCCTCTCTTAGGATTTTCCTGCTGAAGCTGAGAAGTTCAGCAACCAGACATAAACAATAGGTTATCTGCTTCTGTGGAATGCAACAGGTCAGTTCTGGATTGGCCCAGATTGAGTGTTTGGAAATAATAGCCAATCCAGAACTGAGCTCTCTCGGACACAGTCCGAGAGAGCAAGGTTTGTTGATCATTCTTTACTTTTTATTCTTAGGTAGTTAGCAGCTTCTGGAAACTCTCCTTTTCTTTTCTTTTTAGTATAGTATAATATATATATATATATCATAACTTAATAAATCAAGCCTTCTGATCATGGAGCCCATCTCGTCTCTTCCTTCACCCTGAAAACCTTGTGTCCAACCGACGACAATGAAGCATGAGAGTAAGAACAGATCAGGCAAAAGAACCAGCAGAGGAAACTTATTCTTGCTGCTCTTCCTCCTGCAATTATGATCTGGGAATTGTGGTTGGTTTGCTGCTGCTGATCTTGTATACCACCAGGTTTGGTCTTAGAATCGTTATTTCGGATATTGCAAAATAATAGCAACTATCCATCAAACCTGCTGTCCCCAAATTTTAAAATTGTGGGAAGAAATAAAAACATTCTGCTAAAATGATTCTCTTAGAAGTAATCAATGTTTGGGGGTGGTGAAAAGCTTATAAATGACTCTTGATCTTAGATAAATTGTCCGTGTTCTGAAATTATTGCACACTGAAAATTTGTATACTCTCTCTCTATTGGGCAGATAGATTAACAGAGTTTGTATAAATTAAGCAGGCAATCAAACATATTACTATAGATATTCTTATAGATTTATCTTATTCTGCAAAGTGATGTATGAGGAGTTGTTTGTTATTAAGGATAACAGACATGAAAAATAATATTTCTGTGTGTACCTGTTAGACATTAATGTTTTGGTCTTGGGAAATTTTTATTTTCACAGGGAAGACTCCATCAGCCCATTTGAAATGTCTTCTGGAAACAGTCTTCAGTAAAAAAAGTAATATGGTTCAGGATTGAGTGGATGACTCTGCCAGGCTCTGTGTGGCACAAGCCCAGCTCTGGAGGTGGCCCGGGGAGGCCCTCTCTGTTCTACCACCTCCAGGAGTTCTGGGGGGCCAGAGGGAGGCTGATGGAGGTGGTTGCAGGCTGGGTGTGCTCACAGGGCTCAAAGGCACCCCAGGGGTTTCTTACACTACAAGTACTAAAAGGAGCACATTTTGTGTTTTATGGAGGCAGCCCTTGCAGACCTGCTGTCTCTGTGGTAAGCGTCTCTGTAAGTTTACTCAGCACTTCCAGTCTGTTTATGTTCTGGTTCTTCTGATCATTTACTCAATAAATACAGTCATAGAGTAACAAATCTACTGCTTAGTCTGATTTCTTCAGCAACTGAATAAAAAGGTATTTTTTTCTGAAAGGTAATAATTTCAGAAGTTCCATAACTCCCACTCCTGTCCCACTCTTTACCATCAGCCAGGAACATTAAATGGGTCCTAGCAGAGACCTTTCAACTCCTAGTGGAATTAGAAATACTTTGTGGTTCAATTTCTATTGCTGAAAATCTCAGATATGTGTTTCTGAAAAATTACTAACTAGAGAGAAATCTTTAAAATAAAAGCAATAATGTCCCCAGTTAGCTTCCCTGAAATCTAAATAGTCTGTAAACTTCATTCAGAGCCATAGACTTGGTCTTTGAGATTGGAAAAAAATAAAACTTTGCCAAAATTTCAATTTCCTTACATCACCATACATTGTGATTACTCCTATCAGGATCACTGTCTTACATGTAATGTGTGTACTGGAGCTGGCAATTCATCTTAAAATCTCAGGTAAATGCTATGGCTTAACCCCAGTGGCATATAAGTACTGTGCAGCAACATGCAAGCTCTCCCCTTTCCACTTGTGGAGAGAAGAATTGAAGAAAAAAGAATGTTATGGGGTGAGATAAAAACAGCATAATAACTGAAATAAAGTAAAATATAAAACTAATAGAAACATTAACTACATTAATAGCAATAATAATAATAGTAGTAATAGTAATAATAATAACAGAAATAACTGAGAAAGAAAAATTATGCACCAGGGAAACAATTCCTCATCACCTGCTGAATGATGAACAGTGTTCCCAAGCAGCAATTGGCAGCTTCCATGGGCCAGCTCCCCTCAGTTTGTATACTGGGCATGATGCTCTTACAGTATGGAATATCCCTTTGGCCATGCTCTCTCCTGGCCTCTTGTGCGCCTGCTCACTGGCAGGGAATGAGACAGTGAAAAGTCCTTGATTTGAATGAATACTACTTAGTAATAAATCAAACATCAATGTATTATGAACTTTTTTCTCATACTAAATCCAAAATACAGCACTGTACCAGATACTACAAAGAAAACTCCTAGCCAGAAGCAGGACAGTAAAGAACTGCTGACTGGTACTTTCACAGAGCTCACCTGCTCTCTGCTGCTTTCTGCAGCTCACTCAGTGTCCACCAGTTCTACTTCTAACACTGACAGCTCAAGTCAATGCTTGCAGTTAGGTTGGATGGATGGAAATGTCTTTGCACACAGACAGGGAGGGACTTTGCAAGAAGTTTACAGAGCAGGATTATCAGATCAGCAGGGAAAAGCACCAGGCACCAGGTTCCCACCATGTAAATTGTGAAGATTTATAAGTGATTCTAGTCTGGTCCTTCCCACTGAGTGCCCATTAGTCGCTGCAGTTCAGTATGTTCATTCCTGGAGCACATCTCTGAAGTTATTTTCATTCATTAGGCTGCCAGAGCAGAGTGGACACAGGCAGAGATGGTTCCCCTCAAAAACACATTTAAAAATTGAAGAAAAGCACTAACACAAATACATCCATATGACTCAATTCTTGTTCCCTAATATACAACCAGATTTGTTAAAAAAAATGGAAATCTATCCCTCCCAAAGCCTCTTTAATTTTACTCCCTCATTGTTTTCATCTCCTGTTTTTTTCAGAGCTGTTTGACTACAGGAGTATTTGAGCCATTTTATACCCAACTTCCCTCTGTATATTACATGAGTCTTGTATCCCCTTTCTTTTCTCAATAGATAATTTGTCTGCACAGTTATCATCTAACTGCATAATGCTTTGGCAGAACAGCTGCTATGTCCAACCTTCCTGTATTAAATCAGCATTTCTGAGGGTGGAGGCTAGAGGTTGCAAAAAGGAGGTGGTGTTCAACAGAGGGTAGCACCTATATAAAAATGTTTTGGGGTTTTTTACTAAGGAGACACAAACAGAATTAAACTTATTTTTGTTAAGTCTGAGAACAGAGAATGAAAAAAAAAAAAGCATTTCATACATATGTGAACAATAATTTATTTAATTTTACTTTAATTGCTATACAGTCAATGCTTAAATTTTACAATCCTTAGTCACAAAGGACTTTAAGGTCATGCTGCAGGCAAGACTAGTTCCAAAACAAAAGTGGCAAATACAGACAGCATTTTGTACTCATCCCCTACGCATTATTTGAATCCCTTCCTGGAAACCTTGGCCAAGTCTCAGTCATTGTGCAGCTGGACATTTGCACTGGGTGGTAAAGTGAGCCAGGTGCTGTGCTAGCAGCATCCCACTCCTGTATGTCTGTACTGCTGAGCACCCAAACCCATAGGCCACAGCAGCTGATACTCCCTACTCATCTCCAAAAACCTTGAACTAGTTTTAGCAATGTTTTAAGTTTTCTTTTGGAGATACAGCTTTTATCTTCTAGAGGGTTCTGTTCATAAGAACTACAGGTCTGTCCGGATAACGACATTGCTCAAGGCTTTTCGCAATAATCTGTGCAGTTTTGGTGGGCCATGCTCACTGACATAGCTACTATAATTAGAGAAGATTTATAAAAGGAAATAGATTTATTTGTAGATTTTTTTAAATTATTCTAGATTTTCTAGATTTTCTCCAAAGCATGTTTTGTCAAAATAACTGTCCTGCCACTATTGGCCTGAGTGTTTCTGTATGTGCACATTTCTGCTCCTTGGCTGAATGCTTGTAAATTTTCAAACAGAAAAGCACATTTTTTTATTGAAAATATTTTTTTTTAATTGAAAATATATTTTAGGACTTTCAGGGACTTTCTGCTTATAAAAACTCTGAAGGCTCTGTCAATAACAAAGCACTTAAACTACATACTCTATCAAGCAGTTTGTTGGTTTTTTTCCCCATAAAATTCAGGATATTTAGGGCTGTAGAGATGGAATGTTGGGTTTTGTGGGTGTCTGGCTATACAGTAACACTGTAGATTGAAAACATGCTTTTTTTTTTCTTATATGACAAAAATTAAAAATTCACTTAAAATATTGCCAGTTGAATTCATCAGAATAATGTTCTTCCTGGCATGGAAGAAAAACAGAAAACGTCCTCCTCATTGGGTAGCTGAGAGTATTCAAGGTGTCTGGAAACACTTGATGGAAGATGAGAGAAGTAAACCTTTGGGATGGAAAACATGTTTCCTTTATTGTATGGCCAGCACTTTTATTTTGTACTCCATGATGGTCTTACACTATCATGCACTTTTAAGCTTTCTCACATCAGGATCACAGGAGGGAAATTACAGCATATTCAGACTATTGCAGCATTTGCCTCAAAAATCACTTTGCCTCTAGCAGGGACCAAGTTACAGGAGACCATTAAGCATTAAAAGTCTCGTACTCATCCAGTGTTTAGCTTTTCTGAGTACGCACCTTCATGGCAGCAACACTAAGTCTGTCAGGATGCTCACCTAAGGTTTTCTGCCAGTTCCTCAATGAAACACTCTGTTCATAGCAACACATTGTCAGCAAGGATACTGTGAGCTGAATGAAGATATGGGCATTTCAGTCTCCAAAACTTGCTTAATTATGGCCCAGGAACCTGCAAGGATCTAACAGGAGTCCTTAAAGAGAAACACTTGTCTTCTTATTGCAAAGCTCCCATACCTTCTGAGTGATTTCTCATGGGCAACTCCTCACTGCACAGCCAACAAACTGCAACTCTCCCCTCACCCAGCTAACCCACTCTTTTGTAGCATTCATCTTCTTATTGGACACAGCTGTGGGCTATTAAGGGCAGGCCTGTTCCTAATCTTGGGTGATTAGTACAGCTGCAACTCCTCAGGGGTGAGATTGCCTTCTGCACTATCTTATCTTTATTTTCTTACATTCTATCCCTCCACAAACACTGACTTGACTGAGTCTCCTCTGACTATGTCAATTCATACCACTGTCATAGACATCAGTCGTGTTTTCAGAATCCTTATTTTCCTGTTTCCTTCCAGTGGTAGATGTTTATAAAGCATGACTGGTAAAGAAAAGAAAGAAAAGGAACTGGAGAACCCTGGACTGGAGTTTGGAACCCAGTGTTCTGCTCCAGACCTTCTCCTGACAAGTTTCAAGCCTGATGTACACACAGTGTTGTAAGGGTTTGTTCAGGTTTCCAATGAGAGAAAGAGATATATGGGAAAGGCTAATTTTTGGAGGAAGGGAAAAGACACTTATGGAGACAGAGTACCTTTTCACCTGTAGCTTGATGGCAGATAATAACACTTTTTTGTCAAGAAAAGAAAGTACTTTTATATACAATTATTTAGATGTGTTTAATTGGAGCAGTAATGGGGAAGGTTACAACTGCCTATTAGTGCTGCTTAGACTTTAGACAGTCTTGTTCTTGTGCTTCTCAGACAAGCATTGTGTAGCTGTGTGCCCTATCATTATTAGCCTAAACTAAAAGAGCAGTTTTCTGTCATATCAAAGTGGGGTTCCAGGTGCCAAAGGCTATAAAACGATACCCAAAATTCTTAGTTCTGCATGGTTTTATTGCTAATTTGTCTACATCTAGGAAGTTTTTCCAAATTAAGACATGAGTTACAGTAAGGTTTGGCTTTTCACAGGAGAAAAATCATTAACAAGGCAGTAAATGGTGAATAACCCAGTGACTGATTTCAATGTAGCCAATGGACATATGACATTAGTAAAGATCATAATCTTTAGAATGGCCTGGTTTAGTATCTAATCTGCTGAGGGCATCTGCCCACACTAAGCTCATGGCAAGAATATGGCTATAGAGAAGCGACTCACTTTGCATTCAGTAGGAATGGACCCCATCAGCACAAGATAAAAGGAAGTTGTGTGCCTCACCCTCCCAAGCCCCTTTGAATATCCCAGCCACTGTTTTATTCTGCCAGATGGGTTGATGACAAGTAGCAATCAGAAACTCTCTGGCTTAGTGCTATTAAAGTCATTACTGGCGAAATTTGGAAAAAACCCATTCTTTTCTTCATCAGCATTCTTTCATTGCATTAAAATATTCTGTCTTTTATGAGCTGAGTCATAACAAGCTGAGACATATTTACTACTTAGACAATTTTTAAACATTATAGAGTACTTGCTCAGAATATTACTGCCATGAGCAAGACAATTGACATTTTCAACTTTAATATGAATAAATTCCAACATTAGTACTGCAACAATGCAAATGACTGCAGTACCTCTTCCATTAATAGTGCTCAACCAGGAAATTACTTTAAATTATGGTAGCTGGCATGTATGTATCTTGTATTTATGACTTCTCAGCAAATGCAGCTCAGAGTGGAAAGGCACATTTTACTACTATAAGAGTGAAACTTCCTTAGTTGTAGGGTTTGTTTGTTTAAAATAGATGAGATACTACATCCCTCCTACTGAATTTCACCACAAGAGCTGTTAGCAGACCATCTGAATTCTGTTTTCCCATCCTATGTAAGGATCCTTCTGGATTAGATTTATTGTTGCCTTCCCTCAATTGCTCCAACATGCACAGCAGTCTCCTCTCTGATGATGAGGGCTAAAAATAGTTCCCTCCTGAGCCCAGCTCAGTAACTGCAATATCAAAACACACAGAGAAGGCAGATGTGCCTGTTGGTAGCTGAATGTTCTCTTTCACCACTTCCAGCCAAGAAATAAGGCCTCAGTGCTGGGCTCAGAATAAGAACTTAAATCTGAAAAACTGGTGCTCGATGTGCATGGTAGGCTGCTTTTGAACAGTGGGAACAAAGTCAATTACAAACAAACAGGCAACTCTAGCACAAGTAATTAACTTTGGTGCAGGGACAAGAGAATCCTTCAAAATGGGTATGTCAGCTCATTGAGTAATCAGTCCAGGTAACAATATTAGCAATACAGAGTTATTTAAAATCTGCAGGCATCTTTTCTATTTGAAATGTATATTTTGAAATACATTTTTTATTTCTTTATTCATTATTGCCTGCCATAGTGAGAGGAAAGAGACAGCAGTCTCCTAATCTGTGAGTGATCCTATTGCAAACTAGAACTGGGTTACCTGGTAAGAAGGGTTGCAAGATATATGTGGAGCCAACTGTATATGTGTTTTCTTCTCTCTATTTCTTCTACTAATCAGTAAAAGCTCTTTTATTGATTAAAGATAAAATAATGTGATTTCTTCCCAATAATGCAAAATAAATTATATTATTTCTACATTTTACAAATGCTGGAAATGCTTTGCAGTTAAGCTCTGTGCCAGGATTCTACTTCACTGGATCCCTACTTGTATAGCACAATTAGATACAGACAGAGCACCCCAAATGAAAGCACAGTCAAGCATCCTCCCACACACAGACATGCTAGAGTTCTTTGGACAAAATATGCAGAGGTTAATGCAACTCCAATGGCTGTACTTTGGACAACTTCTTCAGATGTTGCTCACATCAATGTTTTTTGCCTAAGACCCAGTTTCAGCATCCAGCAAATGCAAACATCAACACTGTATTTGTGTTTGGTCATACTTGATACCAGGTCTACATAAATGGTGTTTATGTCATCTACATGACACCTACTATCACTCAATGGTCCCCTGCAGAAAGATGGGACACTCTGTCCAACAGATCCAACGTGCAGAATGATTACACTTGGTAGTATGAAGAATAACTCAATTTAATTCAACTCATTATTTTAGAAATCCTTTAGTGTGGACAGCAAAGGAAGGCAGACCACACAGAATCAAAGTTGTACATGGAGATTCAACAGAGACAAGGATGACACTGAGCACCCTAAATGTGTCTATGTGAATAAATTAAATTTTGCTTGTGGCTTTAACCTTCTGTGGTAGTAAACTGTTAAAGTATTCCCCAGCAGAGATTTGGCACATTCCAACTACTATAACCCCTCAAATTCTCTGATTTTATTTAGCTGCTGTAACTAGCCAGTGACAACTGCTAATAAACCATTCATCTACCTTCTCCTGGAAGGGAATCATGTTTACTAGTGCTTTGCCCTGGAACCTAGAACATTCCCGGACATGTTTAATTCACTTCCATAGCCACAGAATTTGCAATCATTACTTCATTTTACATAAATCTTTTCTATATCTTGAATTAGGATAGAAAGATAGTTGGGAGTACAATAGTATTCAGATTTCAGAGTAGTTTGCTGCCTCAGAAAAAGCAGATGTGTCTGAGGCTGATCAAGCTGTTGTGGGAGAGAAGTTAAGAATAGGTTGCTGGGTAACAAAGGGTTGGTGGTACGAGAACTGGTTTTGAATACATATCCCCAAGATAAATTTCATCATCACACCTTAGGCAAAAAATCTTTCCAGGACTGCTTGCTGTTTACCTTTTGGCTGTTTTTTCCCCTGGTTTCCTCTTTCCCTGGGAACATAGCCAGGAACATGCTGCTAAAAAGATAGGCTAGCCCTGCTAGCCCTGGTCCAGACCTGACAACCTGGACCTTTCTTCTCTGCCCTGCTCCAGTGATTCTGCTTAGGCTTTGCTATAAACTATGCCTTGTACTCATAGCAACCTGAAGATCCATGCCATCTCTTTCCTCTCATTACCTTTCATCCCTCCACATTACCACTATCATTACAGAAATCAAATGCATTACACACAGAAGAACAAATCACTTCTTCCCAATTAGAATTGCTTGAATAAAAATTGAGAAAAATAGTATTTTGCAGCTTATGTGTTTGTTTGATAATTAATCAAATTGTCATTGATTGTGTGTAGGATTTCTGCCAATACTTCAAAAGCTGGAAAACTGAGACTGATCTTTAACCTGAACTGTTACAGAAATATCCTTAAGATGCTTGTTCTTAAGATGGAAGGGTTATCTTTTGGCCTTCCATAGATAGCTGCTTTAACACTGAAGGAGGGAGAGAGAATTCAAACATCAAACCTTGCTGTAATTATCATAGAAGTAAATGGCGTCCCTGGAGTATTGTCAGAGGAGGGCAGACAGCAAGATCTTCAGAAGGATGCTGATAACAGTGTCACAACTCGCACAAAGGATGACCTGCTGAGGATGAAAGCAACTATCTATTCAGCAGTGCCCATCTGAAATACAGTTATGCAACTTGGCATTGAGTGGCTCAAATCTAAACTGCCAGATGATCCAGGAATGGTTGGACACGGTGTTAATAAGCACAGGGCCATGAGCCAAGGACTCTGGCTGTGGACAGCCACTCTGTTCTGTGCCACTGGAGATCTGCTCCCAGCTGCTCTTCATCACTCTGACCCTAAACTCACTATCTGTTCTGACAAGGCTGTGCCTATGGGTGTTGCCTATTCTGTTTCAGTCAAAATGAGACAATGAGGCAGCTTATCTTAACCCACATAAACACTACTGCTTAATCTTTTTTAACCCAGCTCATTTTAAGTGCAACAAGTCACAGTAGGTTTATTTTGAAATGTCTGATAGAAAACTGAGCTGACTGACCTGTACACCGTCCTGCTCTCTTGTTTTTCCACTGGTGGCCTTTGCCAGGGAGACAATCAAAGTTTCGCAGATGCTCTAATACCAGAAGTCCCTCCGAGGAAAAATACCAGATGTGTGTGCCCGCAGCTCTTAGGATACATATTGGTAAAATTTCCTCCAAGAGTGGCACTAACTTTTAGACTAGACTAAGCCAACTGTGTTACTAAAAAAAAAGAAAAGAGGAACAACAAAATTCTCAGAAATTCCAGCCTCTAACTTCATCTTTCTTAGGAAAAAAATCTGTCTAGTGACATTACTGCTCAGAATACAGCTACTGTAAAATGTCCTCAACTGTTTCTGAGAAAAAGTCAATTTCCTCTACATCTATTACTTCTAATATACAGACCATAAGGGGTTTTTGTATCACAGTAAGTTTATCTGAGCTATCTGCAACACAGAAAAAAATGTAAATAATTTTCTAATGTAGTTGTTTTATGAAGTTATTCAGAGGACAGGAAAAAAAACCTCCCTTGTAGACAAAGAGAGGATGGGAAGCAATTTATCCTCCTACTTCCCTATTATGTAACCAGTTCCTATTCTTAAGTGCAAAAATAAAATAAAAGTAAATTGAAATAAATCAAATAAATTACATTTCACAGTTTCAAGCTCTACATTATGTCTTGGCTGTAATAACATACATTATCATTAATGGCTTTCACTTTACAGTGCTGAAAGTCAGATTTGTTATTGTCATCTTCATTCCTTGACCTTTACTATTGGCATTGCTCACATGAAAGTATTAGTCTGCTGTCACACTTCAAGAAACCATGTAATAAGGTCAACTATGCATCACTCTAAGTCATCTAAGGCTATTTTACCATATTTGCTTTGTGACAAATGTGTAAGATCACTGCAATTATCTACAGTGATAGTTAGACTTCATGCTATATACCACTCAGATTTTAATTATATTAGAAAATACTAGTGCCAGAGGACTAGTGGAACATTTTATCACCATGAATCCAATATCCATTTAACTGAGATGCAACAATGGACAACTTCAATTTCTGAACAGAATACTTATATTCTGGAGAAATGCATAAGTGAAAAAAATATTGTTATCTAGCCTCCACTTAAAAGTGCTTATCTGGTGTTTGGTTTTGATTCTCATTAGGATTTGCAGGGTTTGGGGGTGTAATGAGGGTTAGGTTTCATATAAGGGTTTAGAATTGAGAAAATAGTTTTTTTGTTGAACATTTAAATTCCTACAGAGATTTGTGGTATACGGCAGTATATAACATAAATCTGCATTAAGAGTATGCTTTTCCTTATATTAAGGGAGATGGAAGGAGCAAAAATTCTCTGTTCAGCAGCCACTGTCATAAAATAATATGTAATGCAATTACATTCCCAAGGGACATAATTTTGACAGCCTAAGAAGGCAACCATATTTTCTGCTGGATGAGTGGAAAGGCCTTCCTAGGGACCATCAGCAACTGGCTGGACATTTACATAACCAGAAAAGGTCCAATGCCATATAGATAGTTGGTATCTCTGCTTTTCAAATCAGAATGCACAGAATCTTTATCAAATCAGAATGCACAGTGGCTTCATGTCTTGTTGCTAGTCCTAAATAAAACAGCCAGGCCATTGGATCACTACTTGTCATCAACAACACAGACAAAGGTCAAAAACCACTTGGTTGAAAGAACAGCTTATGGAAAAAGGGATTTAAAACATATTGCATGAGATTTTTCCCCTTTTCTGATCTTGAAGTTCGGAGAAGGTCAAATATTGATTCACTAGTCAATTGCCTAGTCGAGGATTGTCTAGTTACTTATGTTTTTCAGCAGTTAGAGCTATAAACTACCAGAAATGGTATTCTGAGATTACCTATGCATGTACACATCACAGGGTCAGAAAAAACACAAAATTCCTTTCTTGTTCAGCTATAATCAAAAGAGAAATTAAAGCAGCTTATGTAGTTCTTACATCAACATTAATAGAAAAAAAATTTCAAAAGAAAGAATTTTCAGGAAGGAGCAATAAAACTAGGTGCTAATTTACTAAGAGAGATTTTAAAAATTTAGTCTTGCCCAGAAGAGACATAGCATCAAATTGAATATACTGGGTGTAAAATAATTTATTATTTTGGGTTTATAAGATAAAATAACAACTGTTAATAGAATTAATACCAGGAAAAGAAAGAGGAAGATCAACCCATGCTATGTGAGCATTTTAGGAATGGAATCACTGGCACTTTTATGCCACTCCCAATAGCAGATCAGTGTATTGAACCCTTAGGAGCGTTCTCAGAAAACATGATATGTTCTGCCATGGAGAGCAGTCAGTTCAATGGCAGGGAAATGCAACTGCTTTTCTACCTCTGGTTTTTATGCCTGTTAACTTTCTTTCCAGTCCTGCTGTGGAAAGAAGTCTTGGTAATAAAAGGCATTCAATACAAAACATAAATTCCTATAAAGTTACTTATAGGCTTTGTAGAAGAGAAAAGGCAATTATTTTCTTCACTGGAAATAATTAATCAAGCTTTCTGTAAGAAAAAGTGTTGAAAGCACATAAGCACACATTTTCACAGAAAATGTAAGTTTTCTCTGAAGAAATGGGAATTATTACACATTTGTTAATGTTTATACTGTTGTCATTATTTATTTTTGCTTTCATAATGATCCCTTTTTTTAGAATAGGAATTAGCTCTGTTTCTGTTTCTTGCATTACTTGTGCATAGCAGCTTATCTGCTAAATGAGCAAAAAGTTGTTTTACAAGTGTACTAACATTTCTGTCTCCTTCCCGTTGACCTAGTGCTTTTGTTTTTTAACCCAGTTCACCAAAGGCTTGTTGCAAAGAGCTTAGAAACTTTGATTTTTCCAACAATTGTCTCTCTCTCCCATATCTATACTGCCTACGACCCAGCGAATTAAGAAACCAGCAGGTAATAGGACACATCCTTCATGAGGATCCTGAGCAATTCTTGTGCACCTCCCATTCCTAAGTCACATGGAATGATACACACATGATACAGGGCTGGTATGGATTTGCTAGGCAGCTGCAAACACCTGTGTGCTAGGTCTCTTGCTTACATGCCCAGTCTGTACAAAGAAAGCTGTGGGACCCCTGATGAGCTGTTATCCTTCAACCCATGAAAAACAATGTAGTCAGGCAACTGCATAGTATTAACATTATTTATTCATATCTAGATTTCCCAGCTAAAAGCCAGGCTCCAATCTGCCAATTGTTGTGCACACATCATGGCAAAATAACATCTGTACTGCGGAATCTACAAACAAGGCATACCAAAAATAGCAAGAAAAGAAGAGGCACATGCAGGAGTAACTTGCTTTTGTCTGAAGAGCAAAGCCAAGATTGAGAAATAGGTCAGTACTGTGGTTAATCAGTAGTCATCTAAAATACAGCTTACTGCCATTAAAACTTTTCTTTTGTTTTTTAATATGCCATAATGCATTTAATAAAAATACTTAGAAATTAGACTTATTTGCAATTATGTGCGAAGTCATGGCATTATACTTATGAAAAGACCATGAATACATTAGGCCCATGTGTCAAAATTTATATTATTTAGTTCTAAACATAAACATATGTCTTCACATAGTCAAACTCTTTGTTAGAGTAACTTTTTATCAGAGGGCATACCATTCTGTCTACATAATTCTGCTGCCAGATAATCTGAATGGGTATTGTGCATAGTTAATACTGATGAATTTGATGTGCATAGATTAATGAAACCTCATATTACTTTACACTAAGACATCTAACCTAGCTCATGCTTTATTTTCCTGGGGAATGCAATAAAATTTTGCATATGGTAGCCCAATTTATATCTACTGGACATACTGATTCAGTATTCAAGGGATAGTATTTCATGTGTTTCATCTAGCACAATTCAAGTGGAGTAAATACAATATACAAATTTGGGCTGACAACACTGGTCTCAGTCCAGCAGAATATATGTGCAGTCTTCCAGATCATTTAAATACCAACAGGCTGGATTTTCTCACCACACAGCATGTCTGTGTCCTGAGGGAAACTTCTCTCACAGTCCAGTTTCATGATCTGTTTAAGACAAGAAGATACAGTGCTGTGGCTGAAAAGGGCCACCCCACCCTTTTCTTGCCACCAGCCTGCTCAGTTTCATGACACCATGTATTCCCTTGGGCTGCAGGAAGCATTTGTGTAACTGCACTCAAAACTAATCAGGAACTGATGTCAGCTCAAAAAAACCCCAGCACAATAAAAATTAGTTGGATTCCATGGACTAAAATGGGAAATTGCAAGAGGTTGATGCCTTTTCCTAGTCTTAAAAATAGAGAGCCAAACATGGTTGAGGGATAAGGGGTTTTTACCTGGGTATTTTAATAAGGATCCTTATGGTGCCCCATTTCGCCAAGATGGGATGAGCCACGATGCACACGTGTGATAGATCACGTATACCATTTACAGACCTTAAAATTAGCATATCTAACAAGGAGGCCCCAGTGGGAGGCCTGGATGAATGGTGTGATATTCCTCCTTCTGTGGAATTCCCCCCTGGCTGGGCCAGATCTCTAGTTTACAGGATATGTTCCACAGAGGACCTTGGTTCCCCAAGATAGCATGGGGTTTTCCAGCCTCCTCCAATGATGCCTTTAGGGTGTTTGCTCTCCTGGCCTAAAAAAATACTAGGGCTGTGCTAAGTTATCAGACTTAAGGAATTAAAAATATGCGTGCTAAGAATACTAAAGATACATAAAAGTTATATAAAAGGTATATAAAAGAAAAAGCAAAAAGCTATATAAAAGAAAAGGCAAAAAATCATCTTGGCATCAAGATGTGGAATGGGTGGAACTGTCCTTTTTGTTGGATGATCATCCATAGTTTAAACATATTTACAGTATTGGCTTATTTAGAAATTTATCAAACGTGTTTATTTACTCAAATTGTGTTTATTTTTAATAAGACTGTGTTAATTTTTTAATAAGATATTTTTTGTCTATAGATATAGTATCTCAGGTTATCTGTTCCTCAAAACACTGTTCCTATCCCATCTCATAAATCCATTCATAAGTCTGTTCACAAATTATTGGCCAAAATAAGTCCATGGCACGTGCCTTATCATAAGGTGCTTGTCTACCAGCCACATGGATATCCAACTGTAGGGCTTCTGGACTTCATGTCTGGACTTTTTCAGAACGTCTTATATTAAAAGCCTCAAGTTACATGGTAGTCAAAAGTGCCTTCTCTTTTTTGACATCCAAGATTTTGTATTCATTCTATGTACCCCCATCCACACATCCAACCCAAGGGATATTTCACTTTTTCTCAGCTTATCAAGACAGGATGTAGAACGTACTAGCACTACAGCCACCAAGTTGATTAGTGCTAAAAATATTTTCTTTGTTAATAAAAGTTCCTGTAGTGTACCTTGGAAGTAACTCTACCCTGCAGCTCTACTAGGTGTGTCATGTCCTGACACTGTCATTTCTTCTCCTGACAGCTATGAGCTTTTCATCTTTTCAGAGCTCCCAGTTCTGACTTCCAGGCCTGCCCTATCTTCTTTGCAGCCTCTCCTGTCTCCTGGCTATTGGCAATGATTCTTAACAAACTTGAACTGACTTTCCTTCTCTCAAAGTTATACACTCCAGAGCACTTTTTTTCGTAACAGGAGACTCCAGAGGAAATCATATCTCTTTAAGAATTGAAGAGGATGAAGTGCCATGCTTTTTATGATGACTGAACTAAAGCTTGGAATAGCAGTTTATAATTCATTGCAAAAATGTGTTGTCCTTTCATGGTGAGTCGACATTGGCTGTCTGTGAGGTGCCACCAAGCCACTCTCTCAGTCCCCCTCTTCAGCAGGACAGGGAGAGAAAATAAGATGAAAAACTCATGGGCTGAGAAATGTGGAAACTTTTTTCTTTTTTTTTTTCTTATTTCTAATGGTCAGTATCACAAGAAGTGTTGATAGAATTATTAAGCAGACACTTCTTTGTAAAGCACCACAAGCTTAAAACTGCTTCAGTAGTAAGACTTCAAGATCAAAGTTAAAAATACTTTATTTAGTTGTGATGACAATTCTGTTAATTGAGCAATTTCAAAGGTATGTAACTTTTGCTATTGCAATTGCTTCTTTGTAATTATGGACTTTTCAAAGAGCTTGGTCTATCTCTGCAGATCCTTTCAACTGACCATTCTTCAGCCCCATAACAAGATGAGTGGGAGGCTGGTCTCCTGAGAGAAGAGTCATGCCATATTGGTTAATCCAGTCTTCTGCTACTATAAACCTGTCAGTTCTGCACAACAGAAAGCCCTGAATTTTCTCAGCTGCTGTCTTTTATAGTAAATCAGCTGCAAGCAGATCAGCTTTTTGAGAAAAATATATATTTATGTATTTTCTAATGCTTATGATACATATAAATTATGAATACTCTGGAAATATGTTGTTTTTGTAACAGATGTCCCATGTCAAAGCATTGATAGCTTTTAAATGGTCTTCCAGACTGCAATTACAATAAACAGTACTGTATTGTCACTTCCATTACAGATATTAAAAAAATTATTAAATTTTAAAAAAACAGCAAGAGTGCCTTTGTATTAAACTAATTCTCTATGTAGTTTGGACTTGTGATTATCTCTGCTACATAAATGATGTCATATTTCTATATTCCTCAATTTGGACAAAATTCCCATTATCTTCAATGAAGAATTCAAGATTGGGGTGCTAACAGGAGATAAGAGATGAACAGTGCTTTCAACATGTCATCTGAATATCTTGTATTTACCAATTGAGTCTCCAACGACTTACTATCATTTACAATATCAATTTGTTTTTCAGAATTTTATTGCATTTCCAGAGAAGAAAATAAACTTTGGAGGAGAAGCATACAATAATTCTTCTTTTTTGAAAAAAAAAAAGGCAAAAAACAACTTAGTAAAGAAATAGTCTGAGTTATGCAACAGCATCTAGAAAGAAGTTCTTTTATCACTGCTTGAAATAAATGGTCACTCAAAAGGGCATAGTCTGGAATGTTTTCTTGCAATTCTAGTTCGAGTTAGTAGGATAATGTTTGGCAGAGCTCAGCTGTCTTCATAATAAAATGCCTCTGCACAAATATTGCTCATTACAAATTAAAAACAGTGGTGCTAAAAGCTACAAATATAAAGAAAAAAGACAAAGAAACATCTATCTTTCTTTGAACAAAAGTTGACAAAAGAAAGATTATTTTTAAAGTTTATATAAAATTTAATTTTAAATGAGTGTTTTTACCTATTACAAATGAATATGCAAAAATAAAATTACGTGAGTTAATCTAGTGGAAGAAAATGCATCACACTTATAGACAGGAATAATAAAAACAAATGCCATACTGCAATCTTCAAAAAATTAAAAATGTTTATTACATTATGATTTCACATAAATAAGAAAAATATATATGAACAACAGTTTTCTGTGGAAATATATTTCTATTTGGTTTCCAAAATAATTGCTAAATCCATCTTTACTAAACACCTTTTTTTAAATATAAAAAAATCACAGTACAAAGAGTTCAGTGTTTCATTGCTTGTTTATATGTTTATATGGTTCATAAAAATGTATATTTGAGGTTCCTGTGGTGTTTTTTCTTGCTGAAGACAAGATATTCTTCAAAACATATTGCTACTTAGATTTTAAAAATTCCAAAAGACTCAATTTTTCATGTTTTATCTGATTTTGTGAAATTTGGCTCAGTATTTTTGCTCATAAGGATTTATAAAAATTATAGGGGGGAGAAATTTTCTTATAAGTGCATCACATCTTAGCACAAATTATGAATTATTTTAGTAATTTCCCCCATCTCTTAATCACAGAATCACAGAATTTCTAGGTTGGAAGAGACCTTGAAGATCATCGAGTCCAACTCATGTACTAACACCTCAACTACATCATGGCACCAAGTGCCAGATCCAGTCTTTTTTTAAACACGTCTCCCTTTAAAAGCATACAATGATGAGTTAAGAAGGAAAGTAGTAAAAGCAACTCTTCTACCTCACATTTCTCATATCCCATCCTGAGACCAAAACCTCATTTCCTTCAGTGCTATCTGTGGGATCCATTCCAGGGGACACATTTCAGAGCTCTGCTGCAAACACAGAGAATTCCTACAGCAGTATCCATTGCCTTTCCCTGCTGCCTACAAGACCTCAGTCAGAGCCCACTGATGCCCACTGTAAGCTCTCTACTAATTTTGGAGGCCAGCAGACCAATATTCCAGTTTTCTTTCATCATGTATTTCCCAAGCTGTATTCTTCCCATGCCGCTCTGGAAATACCATCAATTCACTGACCACTGACTATCTGAATCCTCTTTCCCCATCACTGCAACTTCCTGGCTGCGCCAAAGGATGAATCTACTTTCTTTGTGTTGCCCAAATTCACAAAGGGTTTCAGAGTGAGACCCTTGGTTTGTGCGAGTTTCTGCACGATGGATTCATTCTCCTGCTTCGAGTCTGGCAGCAGAGCTAGTGTCTCCAGCCCAGCTGCCATGTGCTTACAACAGAAACCATCAATTTAATAAGTGAAAACTTGCTGACACTGCTCCACTTTGCCCAGCCTGACTTAGGATCAGCCTCATTCACACGAGCACCATAAAGAGGAGCAAAACCAAAGCAGGGAGATGGGAATCTGAGTTTCCATAGCCAACAAACCACCTTATCTCAGGAAGGCCTACTGCAAGGCTGGAGGCAATCACTAGAAAAATGAGCAGTTCACCTGTTAACAAGGATAGCCTAGACATTTAATGTGAGGGAAAGATTCTAGCCCATTTTTCGAGACAGATATGATCAAAACCACTGAACGATGGAGAAGTTCACTATCTTATGCAGGAGAGGAAAGATTTGATTTTGATAGGGAGCAACAGAGAAATTAATTTCTGTGACATATGCAGGCATCAGATACAAGACTTTGAATATGACCAGAAACTATGCCATACTTTCAGGAGTCATAACTTTTTTTTCAAATTGGAAATATTATCTTGGGAAAGTACCTTAACTTATTGATTGAATCAGTAATTTGGTCTCTAAGCAAGCTGGCCAGTCACATCTCCTGTGGCATGCATGAGCCATAAGGACTCCCTCAGGCACTGAAGAACTCCCACCTTGGGAGCATGGTGACAAGGCTTCCACATGTGACTCCTTTTCTCTCTTGAGCTCTCTCACAAGGTAGGGGGATCCTGCTGGAGTTCCCCACCTTCCTGCTTTCAGCAGCACCACCACTCACATTGTACAGACTCTTGTGTGAGTTTTGGCTCTGTGACATCTCAGATATTTGTCACCTGTGGCAATAGTCCAAACCTGGATGTAGCATAATGACACCTCTCCTCATGCATGCATTCTGTGATAAGCCTTGGACTTGCACTACATAACCCAGAGCACTTGCACTAACATATATAACCCACATCTGGGCTTTACTCTTATGCCTTCTCAGCTTTCAGATATGAGTCTCTTACAGTAAACCACTTGCTTATCTAAAAATTCTACTTTAGAAGCTCACAGTCAGGAAAGACACCGTGAGCTTAGCCCTGCTTTGTAAAGCAAGAACTAACCTCTCTTTAGAGGGAATTATTTTTAGAATTTATTCCAGACATGTTTAGTCTGCTTCAAATATGTTTGCACTCTCTCTGTCTTCAGAAAACATGATGTAAATATTTATTACAGATTCGTGATTGTAGGACTTTTTTCTGATTGCAAGTGTGACATGCTAAATCATATCTTTACATCTTCTCATACTTAGGGAAGGGAATTAGTATAATTTCTTGACATATTTATCTCTTTCAGATGGAAATAGTTAGAAGTGCACTGCACTTATAAATCGTAGACATTTTCCATTAACTTAACTTATTACAATAATCACATATTATATTACTCATATAAATCAGAAAAGAAACCAATGATGACAGTTTCCATTTCTAAGAATATTATTTCGTTATTAATTGGTTTCATATAGTCATCGACTCTTTAATGAAGGTCCCTGCATATTTCCAGAATGATTGGTAATGTATAGACCATGTTAATAACAATCAGCAAAAAATATCTTCCCGGATTGGCCTGCAGATGTGGAGTAGTACAGAGCCTGATCACACCCCAGCCATCTCACTCTTCAAGCCCTGTTGCTGTTAGAGAAGCTTTTTTTCCATCGTTTTGCAAACGTGACATATTGAAATAGTGTGCATCTACCCTCTGCAATGTGTACATGTGCATAGGCAAAGAGATTGGCCTGTAGGTGTGCAGTTCTGTAAAAAATGGAATCTATGCATTTTGCATTATTGTAGGGAATCATAACTAAACTGACCAGAAATCTTCCTATGCAACAATTTTCTCTCCTCAGGAGATGCCAGTTCAGTGACATCAAAACATTTCACAGTCTTCTTGTCCAGTTTCTTCTCACCCACCTTCTTAACTAGTAGCGTGGAAGGTTCTCAGAAGGAAAAATTCAGCTAGCAAACCAGAGCAACTTGAAAAGCTGCAAGCCCTCAAAAATCTGTATTCTGATCCCAAGGTTTTTCTATGAGGTCTCAGAAATTTGTCTTTTATAAAGTAATGAAGCCAGTCTTCACAGATTCCTTAGGATTCCATAACTTTGGGAGATAGATGCTTTTCTGCCAAGGCAAGGATGTTGGGAACTTCACTGATATTCCACAAAAAAAACCCCACATTATTTTATTTTAAGGACTGATAAACCTTATTGCTCTTACCTTGCTATTATTGCTATTTTCTTTCATCTTTCAAATGGCATACGGAGTCACACTAACTACAAAGAATATTCTAGGTGATCCTCAGCAGATCATTTCACTTGCTAGAGCCCTATTTGCCCCCCACCATCTTTTGCTGTCTTTTGTATCAAGAGAAATACTGTCTCCAGCTCCGTTTGCATGCCATGACTGGCACAGGGGTTTCTGGGGCTCTGATAGTAAAAGGTGTGAAAAGGAGTTTTCTTCATTTCTTTTCAGAAATTTGCAGTAGTATTCCCAAGTGAGAATACTTCAACATCTCCCAGCTGACTTTGCAGTAGTTAAACCCTTGCATAAGAGCACCAGTAGCCTCTGGAATAGCACCAGCACTGTAATATCTGTAACCAATGCACAGTTGAAAAATAAATAGGTTACTTTAGATTTCTTGAAAGGGGTCAGAAAGATAACTCTAGTGGTAGAAGTCTTCTGTATGAAATCTTTATGCCAGCCAAAGCCCAGTAAGCCCCAGCAGACACTACCCCACAAACACTTCCCAGGCCCCACCTCGATGGAGCCAGGGTAATTATCTCACATTGGCTCCCTTCGTGTGCTCTGCTGCGCTGCCAACAAGGGGAGCAGTTACTGCAAGATGTTACGGTGGTTTCTGCAGCACAGACACTTGTCTGCTAGAAACAAGCAGTGCTCTATTGACACGGAGGGAAATGCCAAATTGCCCCAAATTGCCGTACACAGCCACACCCGGAGTAGGCACGGGCTCCTACTCAGAGCCTTTTAGATACAGCAGTGCTTGCTGCCTGAAATACATTCTGTATCCAACTCCTCCATGCTCAATAATGGCTCATTATGGATCAAATATTCCTCTTGCTTCATAAGAATTTAATATTGAGAAATCATGGCTTCTGCTGCTGCTACTAAAAAACGGGGATTTAATGTAACATAGAAGTAGTATTTTTCACAAGCATATGTAATTGCTGGTTAGAGGCAGCTTCTGATTAGTATTCCACTTCTGCTTTAGCTTTTCACCCAAGTTTTTTGGGAGTGTCATTAACCTACTATATAATTTGCTTCTTTGTTCACTCAGCTCAATCATTCAGTTTACTGTCTTGTGGAATTTAGTCATTTTAGTATAACATTTTCCTGAGAAATGTAATTAAAAAAAAAGACAACTGACAAGGCACGTGAAAATTTAGAAATGCACCATGAGAAAATAAAAGAGAAGCCTTATCCCTATTGTCAACTTATCAATTCTACAGAGTAATCCACTATTCTTACTACACTTCTAAATGGAATAGGAAGAGATGAGATAAATGAAACAATGAAACAGTGAACAACAGCAAAAATAGACTCTTCCAAAGGCATGAATATAGATGGAGAACAATGTAACTGAGTTGATTCATTTATAATGAGTTTAGTTCTGCCTTTCTGATTCTACTGGAAATTAATACTTAAATTTTGGAAGTACCATAAAATAATGCTTTCTCATCTTTTATTTTTGCACCTGTATGTAAAGGAGAAGGCTCTGGGGGAAAAGACTATGAACTCATGATTCTCTATTTCCACAGAGAATTTGAAATGTGAGTATGAGCATAATCAGTCTCACAATACTCCCAATCATGGAACCATAAAATATTTGAGGTTGGAAGAGTCCACTGGAGGCCATGTCCAGTGCCCCTGCTCAAGGAAGGACACCCAGAGCCTAGAGCTGTCCCAAGACCATATTCAGACAGCTTTTGTACTTCTCCATGGACAGAAAGTCCACAACCTCTATGGGTAGCTTGTTTAAGTGCTCAGCCACTCTCAGAGTAAAGAAGTATTTCCTGAGGATCAGACAGAACCTCTTGTATTTCATTTGTCCCTACTGTTCTGTCACCAGATTCCACTGGAAGGAGCCTGGCTCCATCCTCTTTATCCTTACCCTTTACACAGGAATCTCCCCTGAGCCTTCCCCAGGCTAAGCAATTCCAGCCTTTCCTCATAGAAGAGATGTTCCAATAACATAATCATCTCCATGATTGTTTGCTGGACTATTTTTATTATTCCCCATATGTATTTAAAATTACTATTCATTAACAAGTATGTGTCATTGATTGCAAACCTTTTAATATATTTTTCAAAATCTGATTAATGATTCACAATTCATCCAAGCACTGTTCTAAACATTCTCCTCAGAGCTATGTACTGCTTAGATGAGGTACAGCTAAGCCCCTGATTGCAAACTGGAGAAATCCAGTTGGAGAAACCCAGACCCTGAAAAGAAGGAAAAAAGGCACTGAGATCTCCAGCTCTTTACTGTAGATTCACTGTCCTGCTTATGAAGCCAGCAAGGGTGCAATGTGAGATAGGCTCAATTCACTACACCAGAAGGTGTAGTGAAGCATACAAGCATAGTTCTGTGCTTTAATAGCAAGTTTAAGACTAGACTTGATCATTCATCACACCTATCCTGCATTTATCAGCTATATTCTTTGGACTGGATTGGCTAGTGGGACATTAAAGTGGAAATTTCCTTTCTGCAGTTATATGCTGCTCACCTCCCTTTCATATATTGTCAGATCAATTGATGCCATGCCATCAAGCTGTGCAGACAAGACAGCCAATGTCTGTACAGACAGATCTTGAGACCATATCACACTTTAGGAAACCTGTGGGACTACTCATCCCATGGGACTAGTTCGAGTACAGTGCAAAATAAGCCTTTGAGTCCAAGCTGCAGTCAAAGTACAATCAATTATGTCCATCCAAAGTATATTAGTCCTGAGAGCCCTGACACTTCATCCCCCTCCTGAAGCGTATTTAAAGTCAATGTTTCTCATTTAATATATATTCACTAAGGGACATGGAAATACTTTGGCCATCACCACACACAGTAACATCTGATATGACCTGAACGTCAGCTTCACACAGCTGTTCTCATCTCTGCCTTCCCTCATCTCTCCGGTCTCTTTACATCAGAACTGATTTCACCCTTTTTTCCTCATCAGAACCTGCATGAGCAGATTCTCTAATAACATTCTAACATTGTTAGACATAGAAAAATACAAAATTGTCCTGATCATAGAGCAGAGGGAATAAACCAGTCAGATTTGGCATAATGATTTCAAGGTACTATTTACAAACTCACTGACAGCAAACACCTTTCCATTAAAATCAGCAGGCTCTGGATTCAGCGCTGGAAATTTAAAATTAGTCATGGCACTTTAGTGTGGCTTTTGTGTTTTTTAAATAGATTGAGAAGCTCTTAAGAACCTGTTAGTCTTTAGCTTTGTTGATTCCTAGCTAAATAATCTAACACACTAAGAGATAGCTTGATCCTATTAATGCCATATTATTCTAAATGCTGGTGTACTCTGAGCTGGGCCAGGTGTTTCATGTAAAGTGTGTCCTTATCAGAGTCCACTGCCAAACTTACTTCCAATCTTCCTTTAAATTACAGTGCAAGTCCACAGAGTGAAAGTCTACAAAATAGTAACAAATTTACCCACAAGGTCACATATCCTTCAAGTTACAGCCTTCCCACAATAAAGTTGCACCTAAGAATGGGCATTAATGTTTTATGTGCCTGTAAGTAATTTCAGACTGCTGATATGGTGCTGCCTGCCAGTCTTCCTGCTGCAGACACTGATTCAGCACAAAGTCTAATAGAATCAGCAGTCAAAGGCATCTGTAGGTATGTGTGGAACAGTGTAAGAGAGAAACTCTGTGTTTTTCTTTTATTGTTTGAGGGGGTTTTTATATCAAACATGTAGATTTTCTTTCCCAATTTTAAAGGATTTAATTTATTTTCATTTCGGAAAAATTTTTGGTTGGGGTTGTTGCCTTTTTTTTTTTGACCTTAGCTTGCTCATCTCTAGAATAATAATTTTTTGAGAAATTTAATACCTCTGTTTTCAATGCATTGGCATAGTTCATTCTGCATGATTCAACTCGGTTATGCAAGGAATAAGTTTAATTCCAAGTAAAGGGTACTGAGACTCCTCAGCATATATGCTCACTTCTTAGAAATATGGAGAAAAAAATTTACAATTTTAGTTTAAATTATAAGATACTTTTAAAATTATCCCTAAATTGTATCCTTTACTGCAAATGCAAAGAGGACAAAACACATAATCCAGTTTATTTTATGGTTGGTAGCAAACATTGGCTCAACAGCTCCATTCTCTTATTGGATGTGAGCAAACCACCTCTCTGAAGTCACAACATGCTGAGAATATTAGACCACACCAACACGGGATTAATAAATTAAACATAAGTGAATGAATGATAACCACAAAGAGGTAGAATCTTTCAGAACATTAAGACATAGCCTTGAGAATCCATACCTGAGACAAAGCAGAAGAGAAGAAAACTGTGGACAATCAAAAACTACTAAATTAGGAAGTCATAAATACCAAAGTGTCACAGGGGTTAAAAATCTATATAATACCAATGTACAACAGAGACATGGCTGCTCAGTTTGTTAGGGTTTTCTTCATCTGGCTTGTTGGTTCTTTGGCTTGTCTGACAGCATCCTGTTAGGTCCTTCTTGCCTCATTTGTTCATAAATAAGGAGGTAGTAATTAGCTTAATACTCGGTATATGTTACTCACTACTGTCACTATGTGTCACAAGTTGCCCAGTGAGATTGTATTGTACTGGGTTATGGGATTCTTTCAGAATCCCTGCATCCCTGCAGATAGTCAGAAGCTGTCTGGATGTAGACCTGGGCAACTCAAAGTGACCCTACTTCAGCAGGGAACTTGGACCAGGTGACCTGTCAACCTCAACCATTTTGGGACATAATGTCAGCACAAAATTTTGACTGGTAATACCAAAACTCTCTCACATTGCAAGTAATGGAAATTAAGGCTTCCCATATGCTACAAAATGTACAGTTGCAGGTTTCAGGCTTCAGATGATTTTACTAATTATTTGCTCTATCAATGTCAGAATATATAAACAATCTCATAAGATTTCCTGTCATCTTCTTTAAGTTAATATAATGCTCAAGAAGATGCACCTGTGACAGTTCAAGGAAATCAAACCTTCTTTCCACATAAGGGTACATTGGAAACAGCCATGTGAGCTCCCTAAGCAAGATGGATCATTTATTCTCAGAACTTGTTTGACTCAGATTCTGAAAAGCAGAGCTTCTCTTGGGAGCGTGGAAGAAATCATGGTATAAATCCTACTTCTGCCAAGGACAAGATCTGAGGCTAAAAAACATGACAGTCACGAAATATTCATTTTTTCTGACACACATCTGAAACATGTCTTATTTGTCAAATGTAGTTATGGTAAGATTCTGGAAAAAGAATGAAAAAAAGGAAATGGAAAAAGAGCCACACAGGAGCTCTTTTTCTGAAAAAAACCCCTACCAATTCATATTGAGTTGAAAACCTCTGCAGAGGCATTACCTTGATTATTTCTCTTACAGCCTAGAAGTAAAAGTCATTGAAATCTTTTACTGACACAGTGAACCATATCTGCCTTGCAGGTCACACTTTGAATTTCTCAGTCTGAATGTAAACAAACACCAACATGAATCCAAAATTTTCTTACCTTGTACTTCACAGTAAGATCTGAGCAATGCATTGCAGGACAGTGTTCTCCTTCTTTTCATTAATAAATATGTTCTTCTGCCATTAAAATCAATACAAGCTGAAATTAATTTCAGTTGTGCAGCATATTTCTTGGTGATGCTGTTTGCTCTGGTGGATATTTAATGATCCCTCTGCATATTTCACTTCTTCCATCTTCATCTGGTTATTCTGTCTGGCTTGGTAAAAATCTCAGTACAAAATGTATTTCTGGGAACCACAGTTAACTTTGAATGCTAAGGTTTCTCTCTCTGTTTTTAAGAATTAAACCTTTTGTTATATTGGTTTTTTTCGTTTTTTTTTTTTTTTTTTTTTTTTTTTTTTTTTTTTTTTTTTGCTTATTAAGAAGAATCAACCCTAAAAGTTGTGGGAAGTCTTGCAGAACACTCCAAGGGCTTCTGTGCAGTAAGAACAGATGTGTCAATAATGACTATTTCTCACATTAAACCCATTGGCTTTGCCCACATCTATTACCCCCCCACCCTTGTCTATAATTAATAAAAAAATGACAAATAAAATCCATGGACATTATTATTGTTTTTTACTTAAGTTCTGGTTCTTCAAGCACTGAAAATAATAGCAAAATTCCCCCAGTTACAGTCAGTGGAGCATTTACACTAGCACTGCAGTAGCAGAAAGGGCTTTCGTTCATTTCAGTCGTTAATTCTTAGACAGAAGATTTATAATTCCTGCAATAATCTTTTTGCAAAGACAAAGTGCTCATATTGTTAAGGAAGAGTAAATATCACCACAGACTGAAAAGAATCCCATAACCCCAAAAAATATCCTAGCAATCATTCTACAAAGCAATAATTATGCAAAGTTTAGGGAGCTAATATCGTACAGTGTCTAATTCATTGCCAGAGTAGAGAAAATTATATTTATACTCAGGTTGTGTTTTAAATACAGAAGGATATGTTTATAATCACATCATAGACAGTCTTGAATTCAAGTCTGTTCATTAGTTCCAGCCATGCATATGGGTAGCCAGCTTGGAAAAAATAATTGTCATCTACAGATTATTTCAGACGTGTGTTTAAGTGAAGACTGTTTATACCAAATATACAGGGTCTGAATGCAAACTGCAACCTGTGCTTAAGGCACTAGGCCCCCTGGCAGTTTCACCATGAACATGTATATGTTGATGATTGTGTGAATTTGGAAACAATGGAATTAGGTATGTTGCTGTGCTACTCCTGGATGGAGCAACTAGACAGAAGCTCTCATAGATTATCATCTACTATAAAAGTCAACAAATTCTCTTTTGACTTACCTAAAGTTCAAATTTTCTTTTTTTTGGGGGGGGGGGGGGGCGGGAGTGGGGTCATTGTGGCTGTTGTTGTTTTGGGGTGGTTGGTTGATTGGTTGCTTGGTTGGTTGCTTGGTTGGTTTTTTGTTTATTGCTCTCTGCAATTTACTAACTAAGGCTACCTAATCTAACTTAGATGTCTGTAGAAGGAAAGTAAATATACAGAAACCTTTCTCTGGCGCTGGAAGCAGCTGGCAGATCCTGGCCAAGAGGTCAAGAAGCTCTCCCAGCCCCCACAAGAAGATGGCTGCATGAAAACTGCCTGCTGCCAAAAATCTGACTGGCCCATGAACATTTCTGTCCTGTGCCCAGGAATTGCTTAGGGAAATACTGTTCAGCTCAAGCCAAAAACCATGCTGGGGACTGTACCAGCAAATTAATGATGTAGAAAATTTGAGTTCTAGAGCCTGGGAAAATTTCCTGAGACTGTTTCATTTACAGTGTGGCTGTAGCCTCAGAGCTAGGGCCTTCCTCTAGCCTTCTGCCTCTGTGGAAAAGCCAGGTAAATTCCTTGATATCGTGCACTTTAAGCAAACATTGAGCCATATGGCACTCCAATTAAATGTAAACATCTGCTGCAGCATCTCTGGTTAAGAAACTAAGTAATAACATTTTTTTCTGTCTTTACCGAAGTGCCAAAACATAGTTGCTTGTGGAGTTAGTTTAAAGTGACTGGTACTTTTCTCAGTGCTTCTGGATCACTTTTCAGAGGCACCTACAACTCTCCTTTACGTTTGCAGGGAGAAAGAGGCTGGTGTTCCCGCTCAGCATGTCACCCAAACTGCGTGTTACAGTCTGAAATAGCAACACCACAGCTGCAAGGCACTCTGCCTAGGGATGGCAAATGTTGATCAGCGTCGGCAATATTATATAAATTGATTTGGAAGACTTGCAGCCCAGCATACCAGTCCACAGCACTTATCAAAACGTGCTAGCCTCCAGTAAAAAAATCTGCCCTCCCAAAAGGTACAGCAGAGATCCTTCCCAGGGCTGCTGTGGGACTAGTTTGTTCAGGCTTCTGAGCATTGCTGATGGTACACATCCTTCCTGCAACCTGTTACTATAAGGAAGAGTTTAGTTTTCAATTACTTACAATCGTGTAAACATGAGTCACACACAGAGTCAAAATTAATGTCACTCATAGTCCTTGCTCAGTGTTATGTTCCCTGCAAAATGTCTCATGCTGCCAAATGACAAACCCATGTTAAATGCATTGCACCTGATAATGCAAGCTTTCAAAGAGTTTTCTAACTAATTTTGACTGTAAATGACTACACAAAATAAACTTTGAAATAATTACATTTTTTGCAGCCCAGACTAGTGCCTAATTGTATTCCAAGGAAGTAGTAAACTCTTCTATCACTGATGAATGGTTGGCAAAATCGTTTATTTTAATGGATATATATTACTTTGAACTAAGTCTTTGCCATCTGTTCTGCTCCATAATTAGGAATGTAAAAAGAACATATTTCACAATTACATCACTAAAATGTATAATGTATGTGTCTTTCATGCATATGTATGCTCTCTGTACAATGTAATATGCATCTGTGATGGTTTTACCGTGTTTCAAAAATAAATCAGGATGAACAGAAGCTACTTAGTCATTATCTAGTAATTTTCTTGACTGTCAACTTTGTTCACAAAATTCAAGACTTTATGGTAGAAAGATTCTACTGTATAAGCACTTTAGGCAAGGTAAAAGTAAACATGTAACAAATGGGAATACATCCAATAGAATAATTTTAATTTCAGTGCGTTTAAAAAATAAACTTATCAAGATGTAACTACATTTCTGTAACCATATGTTTCCTGCTGTTTAGTGGACAGCTCTAAGATTTTACTCTAATCTCTTGGGATTTATATGAATAGGAAAACTGAAATAATGATTTATGTAGCATTAGTATACCTTAATGCAAATAAGAAATCCTGGGGCAAACTTGCTTCACTTATATTCCTTATAAAAGTAGTATTTTCATACTACTCTGCCCAGAAGAACAAGAAGAAAAAAGAGAGAGAGAGAGAGAGAAGAGAGGGAGGAGGAAGGAAGGAAGGAAGGAAGGAAGGAAGGAAGGAAGGAAGGAAGGAAGGAAGGAAGGAAGGAAGGAAGGAAGGAAGGAAGGAAGGAAGGAAGGAAGGAAGGAAGGAAGGAAGGAAGGAAGGAAGGAAGGAAGGAAGGAAGGAAGGAAGGAAGGAAGGAAGGAAGGAAGGAAGGAAGGAAGGAAGGAAGGAAGGAAGGAAGGAAGGAAGGAAGGAAGGAAGGAAGGAAGGAAGGAAGGAAGGAAGGAAGGAAGGAAGGAAGGAAGGAAGGAAGGAAGGAAGGAAGGAAGGAAGGAAGGAAGGAAGGAAGGAAGGAAGGAAGGAAGGAAGGAAGGAAGGAAGGAAGGAAGGAAGGAAGGAAGAAAGGAAGGAAGAAAGGAAGGAAGAAAGGAAGAAAGGAAGAAAGAAAGAAAGAAATTATCAATTTTAAAATTTTAATTGTCTTTATTTATTATGACTAGTTTCTCTTTTTGCTTACATGCCTATTGGTGGAGTTACTTTTCATCCTTAGCAGAGGATAATCAAACATGCATTCTGCATTCAGCAAAAGTGCCATCAACTGAACAGTATCTGGGAAGTTCTTATGCTCAGTTGGAATTTGGAAGCTAACAGTTAATTTGTTACAAGTTTTCAGTAACAATGCATTTTAAAATAGACAGTATTAGACTGAAGTCCAACCAAGATTTATGAGTGTTTCAGCAAAAGCTATGGAAATAATCTTTTAACCACTTGCCAACTTCCTAGTGCCACCATGTCCTGAGACTTATGAAGCCAAGTTAAAAGCCCTTCTTAGTCCCACAAGACCTAAGTGAGGGTAATGGTATCATACGTAAAGTATCTCCACTACGTAAAGTATCTCCATAGTCCTACTATACTCATGCTTCCATAGAAGGATATCATGATTTTAATATCAAGTAGAATATTTTAGGTATCAAGTTTCTACCTAACCCAGACAGGACAGCATATGGGAAATGCAACAAGTACATGCATCACAGAAGAACTATGGTACTGTGGTCATTCTAGGAATTTTTCATACTAAGGATAAACAGTGGAATGAGTCATGCTTTCCACTTCTGCACACTGTGTGTTAACTGTATATTGGAAAGTACCTTGTTTAGACTGTACCAGAGATTTCAGATAATTCTGTGAGGAATTCCGTCTTATTGTCTCAGCTTGCATGCCATTAGCGGAAAGGCTTGTGCCCCAAAAGAGACTCATTATGAGAATAAGCCAGTCTCTGGGAATCACAAGGCTTGAGATTGTATCATAGATTGAAGATGACAGTTTACCATACCTTTCCAGTGCCTCTGGATCAACCAAGGTCCGTATGTGGGTAACCAGTACCGCTGTGATTATGTCTGGTCAAGTATTGCTCTAAGGTAGTCAAACTGACTGAAATATGAAGTGATAAATATCTGAAAAGAAAGCCCCTTGATTTCTGCTACAGAATGGGAAAAAAAAAAAAGAAGGAAAACAAAAAAAACCAACCTACAACCCATGTTTCCTCTTCATGACACAATTTGAAAGTGAGGAACAAATGCTGCTGCTCTGAGCAGCGTACTGGGTATGTTGATAATTTCTGACTTCAGCAATCATTGTCAGTGTATCCAAGAGTACTATCAACAAGCTCAGGAACATGTGGATAGTTTTGTCTATTTAAAATGGATTTAGGATGCAGAAGAATTTTCACAATTGGTAGATTACTACCCTCGAGGTCTCAGATAATTATCTGGTAGGTCGTTGTTTAATCTTTTTTAAATAGTGCACCTGCAATGCATACTACCTCTCCAGATGTTGTGCTCTCACATTTTATAAATAGACCAGCTGACTCAGTACTACTCCTCTATATTCTCCTCATCACTGATATAAAAGCAAGTATCCCTTACAACTTGTTGCATGGCAGGGTTGAAAGAATGATGTTCAAAAACCAACAGAACAAAGGGTGAGGTCAGGCAGAATCATGCACAGAATAACCGTCTGGAGGTCAAGAGATTTGGGTTCCTGTTTAGACTCTGTCATTGGATTCAAGCTGTTGATCTCAAGGAATCCACTAACTCCTTACCTTTTGTCTCTGTTGTTTTTAGATTATGGAGTGAATTTCATCTCATTTGGCAAAGGTGACAGCTGAAAACTGGAAGGGCCCTTTCTCCACACTATGTATTGACTCATTCTGATATTAGAAATGAAGCCCCATAAGGCGGCCCCATGGGGTACCGAGACAACTACCTCCACTTGGTGTGTGATTTTCTATACACCACAGACTCCCAGGATTAATTTCCTCTTTTTTACCACTGTTAAAACCAAAACATTAAATTCCTGTGTTTAGTGGCATTAAGAGCTGGGATGATTTTGATAAGTATTTGCTAACTTTAAAATAATAGCTATGGGTTTCCCAAAAGTTCAAGGCTGCTGTTTGCACCTTTCAGAGGGTTTCAGTGACAAACAAATAGTATCTTTGGCAAAGGAAGCAGCTCATCTTGCTGACATTTATGTGTCAGGGATGGATTTGGGCAAGGGGACTGTCAGCTTGTAAAATATGCTCAGCTGTCTCTGAAATTACCCACCCTCAAATTAGATTTTTCTAGAGTTTTGAGCTTTTCGGCCTGCTGAACAATTAGAGTTGGCCATAGGAACAATAATCTAACTCTTCCCAGACTTAGATAAGAGCAACTTTTGTTCCAGTTACTTTTCTTGAGACCATCAAAGATCAGAGGCTGTATTATTTGCATCACTTTATTAAATGGTGTTCTGGCTACAGGAATTTTACACCAGGTCGGCCCTACAGACTGTGTTATACTGCCATAGATTCTAATGTGAGTGTGTTACACTGACATAGGAGTAATCTTAACTGAGTGTTGCAATGGTTAATGAGCGCTGTTCACAAAGGGTTTAATACCAACTACAGCTTATCCCTTTAAACTGAGACTGAAAAAATTATCTGTTTTAGTTTGCAACCATATTAAATTTTTCAAGACTATTCTGCTTCTTTCTGTGACATTTTCTACAGAGTACTATCAAAGGACATAATTTTTAAGCAGGAAAAAATATGCAGTTATTTATCAATTCATAGAAATATTGTTGCTAAGAGATTATTGTAAATCACATGCACCTCATGCACATCCCAGCAGGGGACCCTTGCAAGGTTCCAGGGCTGTTGATGAAATACTGCACTCTAATTAAGAAAATGCTCAAGCTCTGAATATTCCAGAGGTGATTTTCTTTGTTCTCAGACATCTTCTTACATTACAACAAAAATGGTGATTAAATGGGAAACATTTAACTTTAGGGTTAAGAAGAAAATCCTACTCTACTTGTTCAGAATTCTGCTCAGAATTCTCAGCTCCAGATCACTCACTGAGCTTGTTCATAATTCTGAACTCCAGATCATTTTTTCTGTTGTCAGTCAATATTTAATCTTGGAGACTGATTACATAACACAGTAGTGAAAACTCTAATGTGAAGTGGCTAGATTTGTAAATACAGCCCTTTAAAACCTCCTTCCCATTTCTCCTTTAAAATTTGTCTAAAACTGCTGGAGAACACAGGCACAGACCATAAACTATCAAGCCTCATTCTTTGGTATGTGTTTGCTATACATACATAAAAGACTAATAAAACAATTAAAGAGTAGACCTAAAATATTTTTATTAAGGTCTTGAACAGAAAAAATCATGTTAAATCTCATCTTAATTATTTTAGGCATGGCTTTCCAAACTGACTATCTGATCAGCTTCTGGGAGACTATTGTCTTTGGAAAAGACTTGCAAGAATAAATAAATAAAAGTCACTGAATAAATCCAAAAAACCAAAACTAAAAAAAGTCAAGCTTCTTAAGCATCTACAACCATAGGTTTGACCAAAATTGTGGGAGCAGGCAAACACTCTTTCCTACTGATTTTTTTTAACAGGACAATCTTTGGCAGAGACGTGAGACAGACATCTGGGGAAAACAATTACATTACAAAACCATTACAACAGGATTCAACAACATCTGGTTGATCCAAACATGAGGAGAACAAGGTGTGCACAACTGAGATACCGTTTTGAGCAAAACAACCACTATAGACATGGTTATTCCATTTAAAGAGAAAACTTCTGTATGCTCAGGAAGAGTAAAGTAACACTTCACTAGCCTTTAATCATTACATATGGATTACAACAGCATGTAGCATGGGGAAAAGAAATCAAAACTGACTTTGCTATACAGTTGAGCAACTCAGAGGTTGCTATCCCAGTCTCTGGCAAAATGACTCCAGTAATCCTGTTCAGTGTGGTTATTGCAGGGCGTCTGCTTTCCAAGTACGTGCATTGGTGCTGTGCTACAGACTCACGCATATCTGCAAACAATTTCAAATACACAGGACTTTTGTCAAGACCTCTGTTCACGATTTTGACTTATCTGAAGGTATGTGTATGTTTTACAAAAAGTCATTTATTAACAACAGGGTGATTTCAGGACAGGCTGTAGTCTGAAGTTGCCCTTGCACCTGTAGATTGAAGTCTGACTTAATTGATAATAATTTGATAGGTGAAGAGCATATATCAGAGTGTGTGTGCATGTACATGTGGGATTTTTAGGACATGAACACAAATCTTCCTGCACAGTTAGAGGCTAAACTGTCTTATACTAGTCCAAATTCTGTCATTATTTTAAACTAATGATCAGATTTCAGTTAGATTCCATTGTTTGTGCAAAACAATGCCATAGTAATGATGTAACCTGAATGCTAAAAAATCAGTTTTAAAACCCAAGACATAAACAGGAATATTATCTGAGTTACAGGGTATAATAGTCGAGGTTTTCCAGTTTTATGTGCACTTATCTGTGTAACAAATATTACTTCTGCAGTTGAACAACTGCCAAAAACAGGTAAGAAATTTTCCTACCCTAGATAAGACTTAAATATCAATTTTCTATTTTCTCCATCAAACTGAAGAACGTTTTCTCACTCACAGAATTCCAAAGAGATTATGATCGTTTTTCAGTATTTTCAGGTGCTTTTTTCATCACAAAGGAAAATATCCAAAGCTATATATTGATACTTAGTAATAGCTTTGACTAGAAGCAGAGAGTACAGGAGTGCTTTGTGTTCTACAGCCTTCAAAATCTATTATCAAAAGATAATATTTGGATCACCACGTGCAGTTTTTTGTTATATAATATTATATAAACTTCTTCTTAAAGTGACCAAGCTCATTTTAACAGTAGTTCTTTTTTTGCCACCCAGTAGACTGTCCCAGAGCACCATTCTTTTTTGAAAAAGTCTTTCTAATTCAAAGTCTAAACAGATTTATGACTTTTACCTTGGGCCATGATCATCCTTATCCCTTTTCCACCCACCAGTAATTAGCTCTTTGATACAAGAAACATTCCAGTCTCCCTTAGATCTTCTTTGGCTAGCCTACATTTAACATGATGGAGTTTTTCTTACAGTAGCTCTTTATTTCTTCACTTACCCAATTGGCTTTTTTTGAGCCTTGCTGAAGGAATGACTGTAGCATGAAGTCATTCCATGAGAGACACTGAGAGGAGCAGAAATGCTATATAAATATTTTCAATCAGAACTCATATTTCCAGGAAAACAAAGTCAATCGAGTGCAATCATATGAAAAAAAAACCTCAAAACAACCCACAACAAACACCAAACAAAATACACCAAACAAAACAACATAAACAAGTTCTCATTTTCTGGTACCCCTAAAAGTAGTTAAGTAGTTTCCATGAGGCAACAAATTCCATGAATTTTTGCTTTTGGGAAGAATCAGCAAAAATGAGAGGGCAGTATTTCCACTAGGTTTCATGTTCTTCCACTTTCTTTAAAAAAAACCAAAAACATTCTTTAAAATTTCCTGTTTCCAGGTGACATTACAGTGATTTCTGAAGTTGTACAAACTTTTTATGTTTATCTACCCTATTAAAAAAAATGTATTAACACCTTTACAAGCAAAACTTGTTAATGTAAAGGAACAATTCCTTTCAAAAGCATTGATGAAGAATACACAATCTCCCTTTCCAGTCCGTTTCCCTTTGCCTTATTCTAGCTGTATAAAGGTTGAGGTGTTGGTCTAAGGCAGTTGGGTAACAGACTGCTCCTACAGTCAGAGCAGAGATACACATCTCAGCAGGGCAGTTCAGTAGGTGTATAAAATATGTGCCCTGGGCTTTCTCTAGACTTAATGCAAAAAAGACAGACACATTCAAAGATCTGTCATAGATGAGGTGAATCTCATTTTTTTCTTCCACCACCGTCTACAAGGTATAGGAAACTGAACTGGATCACGATCTGAACAACAGTGTTCATTAGCAGTTGCTCCAAAATAGCAACCAGAGAAGCATGAATGTAACTCCAGCACAATGCAGATCATCATTTGGCCCCCGGTGTTGAGTAACTCCCATACTTTCAAAATGAAACAGTTTGCAAACCACCGAAACTGCAAGCCAAAACTTGCCAGGTTGGCTTGTCATCAGAAGAGTTGTTGTGGGAAAGTGCTTAGGGAATATAAATCTGCCAATCTATCCTTTTACTCATAGTAAATCACATCTCTCTCGGTGGCCCTAATATTAATTCTGGTACAGTAATGCAAATTAAGAGGATATTCCTGCATGAAGAACTGAATTAAACTACAGGCCTTCAATTTTTCTCCAGTTATATAGTGACAGATGCCTGTTTCCATTATAGATGCTTAATTCTTGCAAAAGTAATTTTCTTCATGCAGAAATCCTTTTATGGCAGTGTAGTAAACAGTACAGAAATGCTGCACACAGCATAGTTTGCATATTTAGTTCATTATAATTGCCCCAAGATCTTTTGGACAATTCTTCTCCTATATCTTGGCACTATTCAGACTGTGCTCTGTTGCTTCAACATTTGAGTTTTGCAACACTGCACATCTATTCGTTGTGCACCCTAGAGTCAGCTTAAAATGTGCAAAGCTTTCACTAAAGTTGGCTTTGATTTCTGTTTTAAGTTCTATTTTAGATAAAGCATTACTTCCTGTTTTAAAAATTATACATATATATATATTTGTGCCTTGAGGGATTTTTGTAAGCATTGGTGTTAATGAATAATCTGTGTAATTAGAAAATATGTCTTAATTTTTGGCAAATTACTAAATCCCCACTCTTTCTTCTCCATTAAAAGATGAACTGTTTAGAAATGAAACATTAGAGTATTTACCAACACAATTAAACAGTGTGTAGTGATCTCAATTAGTATATTTTACAAACAGAAAATAGCTTTGACTCTGATTGGCCATCTAGAATTCATTAACATAATTGGCATTCACTAATGGCAAAATTAACAACACAGCAATAATCTACTGAATCTACCATAATACTATGCCAAAAATAGGAAAAAACAATCTATTCAATTTATAAGATAAAGATATTCAAAACACATTCACTAGACAAACTTTCCTAATTGCCAACTATTTCTTTCAGGTCATCTTGCAGGCCATCCCAATGTCAAGTTTGAGAAAATTTCACTCCTTGCAATTCACCAAATGCAAAGTGGTAGCAGTTTACACAATAAATCAACCTGCTTTAAACATGCAGCACACAGGCATGGTATAGCAGAGATTTAAATGAGGAGGTAGTATTATAAAACTACCTCTTTAAGTCACTGTTTGAGCACTTTCACTCCTCCAGATGACAATTATTTAAAAATATTATTTTCTATTCTAAAATACTCTTAAATTTTGGGGAGTTGAAGGACCTCACTTGATTCAAGACCTTAATGAAACCAGAAGGGTTCTAATTCTCATTTGTGCCTTTAAAGAACCTTTGAGTGTCTAAAAAGGGGAGCAGAGGCAAACACAAACATAATTTTTAAAAATCCACTATATAACTACACAATATCAGATAAATCAGATTAAATGAAGACTAAAGGAAAGAAGCATAACTTGTTTAAAACTTGAGCAAGATAGACCTAGAAAAATAATAAGCTCTAGTTTCTATTGATACTGACCCAGAAGGTCCCTTTTCCATATTGTGCTCTGAGAAGAAAAATATCATTAAAATGAGAAAAAGAGGAGATGATAAGCACAGAAACTTCCTACACCCAGTAGTTTGCTGAGAATGTGCTGAGGTGGAAAAATTCTTCAAGCATTAACACATACAGAAAGGGACCCCTTGTTTACAGTAAAAAAAAATCAACAAAACCCCCATTCTGAAAAATATTAAAGGGAGAAGGACAAGGTAGGAGAGGGGACAGTTCACAAATCCTGTGAAACCAAAAGTACAGTTCACAAGGTTCACAAAACCTCAAAACAACACAAGGTTTGCCCATCCCTTACCATTAGTCATCTACAAGAAATGTTCCTGCCTGACCTCTGATGAATCCGCTCCCTTGCATAGTTGCTCCTTCTGCTTCTGGATGTAGTGCTCTGTGTTAGGGTGCTACACACACTGACTTTAAAGGAATCTTTGTTCTGAGAGTGAATCTACACCTAGCAAAAAAATAACAGGTGACTTTACTGAGTAGACATGGAAAAGTTTACGACTGAGACAGGTGAGATTGTCTATGTGTTACATTGAAAAATAGCAAAATCCTGCAGTTAATTAATTTTCTGCAGCACCACTGAAACATGGAACTTTGCTCTCCACAAAGGTGAGAAATATTTCAGTGGCAGCAAACATACTGACAGCTTTCCCAAGGAGACTGACAATTCACCTTATTTTTATCCACCCCATTCTCTTTCCTGCTATTTTGGGACTTGAGGAGATCTAGACATGCTGTAAGAGGTCCAAGCACAACAAATTTGCATGGACTAATGACCCAGTTTCACACACAGAAGTAGTTAACAGGGTTGATTTTCCCTTTCAGCCATAATTTTAATGAATTTACCTTTGTCTGCAGCTACTATTCTACACTAAAGACAAGAGAGTTGCATCACCCCACAGGGAGTACTGGGATAGAAGGAACCAGTTTGTTTCCTGGAGCTCCACATTTGCATTGGAAACATGAGGTGTGATTTGTGACACCCTTAGCATAAAGCACTATTTCCTTCCAGCATGAGCAACCATGGTAGCCTGTCTGTGGGGGAGATGAAGGTATGCTCCCATGGACTGACAGCATATTCCTTTGAAATACTTCCAGGAGATCAAACCCGCACATTCCTAAACATAGCAGATACCATCTTGGATGCACAAAGGCCAACAACACAGTTTGGAATGGAGTGAAAGGGACAATTTCTTTCCAATTAATAATAGAATAGCATAAGAATGTTCTCTCAACATCATTTGCTTCCAAAGAGACAGATTTTTGCAGTCAAGATACAGCACTTACAAATTACCCTCCAAAGTCTTGCTTCTAAAGGTATTAGAAACCAACTTGACACCAGAATTCAATAGTGTGAGCATAGAAACTCTCTGAAGCAGCCTTGTATCCTTGCTCGGTAATAATGGGAGAGGGTGGAGTCACATAATGTTTGAACAACAAAGCAAACTATGATAAATAAATGCCTGAAAGAAAACACCCTGGCCCCACCTTTGTCTGATTCAAATGAAAAAATACCAGTTTCACCCAAACCACAGAGGCACACATGCACACACACATACATACAAACACTGCAATTCTAAGTTCCATGATTTGATGACTGAAGCATTTTGAACAGGTGAATTAATACATCATTGAAAACACTGCCCTGTTAATGAGAACTTAGAGTATTCACAAAAAGCATTTCTTTAATGCTTTTATTTTCTAAAGATTTTAAAATTTCAAAAATAAATTTCAGATCTTGCCATCTCTATTTGTTCTTAAAATCCTATGTAAACATTTTGCATTGCTTTTACTATAGTTTGCTACAGTGCTGACTGCTTCCCTCTGATATAGTGTCTTCCTCAGTTTGTGCCTTGCCTTACTAATAGATTCCTTGTTCCTTTGCTCTTTCTCTATCAATGAAGAGCATCTACCCTACCTCTTCATTGTATTCCCTGCTTTCATTGTCTTTCTTTTCTCTCTTGCATGCTTATGTGAAGGTCAAATACTTTTCTTCACGCTTACATATTTCTTCAACTTCTCCCTCTTCTTGACTCCACATGGTCAGAAAAGTGAGAAGTATTTCCCTACTGAATGACAAGCTGCCAAGTCACAGAGTAGTTGCTGTCTTCCTGGAGCCATATAAAAATAAATTATAAGAACAGCCATAACAGGTAAAACCAAAGATCTCCTTAGCCTCGTATTCAATTCCCAACAGTGACAATTAGCAGGAGCCTCGGGGAGAGCACACAAACAGGGCAAGCATAGAATATATAAGTTCTGTACATTCTCACAGCCTCCAGTAATCTGTGATTCAGGGATATGATCATGTCTTCTACCTCCAAAGAGGCTGAAGAAGCCTAGGGAGATGAAGAATGAAACATGACTCAGAGAACATGCTGTTAAGTGAAGAACAACTAACTTGAAAGAAGGAAAGGAAATATATCTATAAATTAATTAAAATATTAAAAGTTGCTCTAAATAAGTCTACTTCAGGTACAGGATGCAGTCTAGCCACAGAAGATATAGCAGTCTGAACTCTGTAATGTAGCTGTGCAGAGCTAAGGCAGACACATTCAGATGCACACCTAAGAGGAGTCCCTAACCCACTTTGGTCAAAATAAGTAAGTTGGCTTAAAGGATTTAAATGACAGGTCTTGCTAATACCTTTGTCTGAAGTATGTTAGGGAATACTCACAGATCTACAGTCTAGTTGCATTCAGAAGAGAAGCAGGAAGTTCTTCAGCTGGCATAGGCAGGCATGACTGGTGCTATCAATCCACAGCACTAGAGAGCCAGGAAGGAGAACAGATATACCCCACGGCAGCCAATGGTCCCCAGCCTTCCATCATCACACTGCCACTGGAGATTGCTACATCTACAGTTTTGGAAAATGGCATGCTGTAGCAATGGACAGCCAGTCTCCTCTGGTAAAGAGAAAATTCATTTGCTTTATGAAAGCTGAGTGTCTTTAGCAGAACAGCATCAAGGCTTTCCCATGACAGCACTCCTTTACCAATTCTTCTGCTCTAAATCGGGCAAAGTCCTTCCTAGCCTTCTTCAAGCAACATCAGCCTTCACATTGTTAAATAAATTATTTGAAATAATTTATCTGATTGTGTCAGAAGAAAGTAGAAAGAGCACATGGAAATTTCCAGCTGAAGTCCAGGATAAGATAAAGTATAACAGAAGGAAACGGTATGCACCTGGAAAGCCACAGCAGGTTATCTTGCTTAGTTGCAATAGCTATTTGTAGAGCATACATACAATCATAATGCCACAGACAAACCAGTACAACTCAGTATGCCTTTACTCAAGGCACTGTCAGGACAAGTTTTGATCACTGATGCAGGTATTAGTGGAGAGGAAAAAAAAAGACAAAAAAAAAAAAAGCATAATTAAATGACACTTAGAGAAATATTTCCCTCCCTGTCCAAGCTCAAACACTTCTGCTCCCAGGCTGCTAGTCATAACTAGCACAATACTGATTGTGGTTTACCATATATAGTTTGTCCCAGTTCCTCCAGTGAAGTGACAGGCTAAAGAGGAGATTGGATTTTATGTTCAATGGTTCTTTCTGACATTTTCTGTTTATTGGATTCTACCTATATAGCAGAGAACTTGGGCTTCTGCACAATTACAAAATCTGGAACCTGAATGTTGCAGCGTTTTGGAATTTGACATTTGGACAGATTTCCTCCTACTAATTTATGGGATCTGAACAAGGTGTTTATATTGTTCTCCCACAGAAGAAGAGAACTAAAGTGTACCCCATCCACAGTGAAGGATGGGGTACACTACCTTTCTGATTCCACAGGAAATTCATCCATATTCCTTCAACTTCCACCAGATTTTACAATCCAGTAGGTTGGGGCACCTTTTAGACAAGCATGAGCACCAGCACAAAGGCAAAAGTAAAAATATATAGCCAACAATGGTGGGCTGAACCATGATGCCTTTGGCTTAAATAATCTCTCGCTGCCACTAAACAACACTCAAAAACATGGCTCTACTGCGGCCTAAGACAATCTAGTTGCTGGCTCCTGCAGTGCCATCTTTGTCTTGCTGCTCCTGATCATCTTTGATGACTGACTTAGACAAAGTATGTTTAAGTGCACTGAGTCTGGCTATTTCTTTACTAGTCTTGTACTATAATGACAAAAGGATAAATCAGCCATGGTTCTACTGCATGCTAACATCAGTGAAAGAAAGCGCTGGGAATGGTGTGGGTAGAAGCATGTAGGGAAGGAAAAAGAGCACGACCTTCCACAATAACAGTCATGGTCCAGTCAGGAATATTAAGGCCCATTAGAAAAATAGATATTCTTACAGGAAAACTGATAGTCTGTGTTCAAGGAGAGATCTACAGCTCCAGCAAAGGTGTTACTTGTGAAGATAGATGAAATACTAAGAGAAAGATAGATGAAAAGGATAGTATTATCCTAGAACTTCACATACTTTAAATAAACATACGTTTTATGTAACTGTATAGTGATTCTATCAAACCCTAACTTTTCTGAGTGCCTCAGCATCTACATTCAAGAGTCTCCTCTTGATTTCTCAGAGCACAAGAACTTCAAAGCAAATCCTCAACAGCTTAGACATCTTAGGATGCCCTTGAAGAGCTTACTCCAGCCAACATCCAGAAATTTGTGCACTACTGTGCCTTCACACCATATCAATGCTCTTTGGTCTTTATCCATTTCTTATTTCTTAAAAAACTCCACAGTATCTGAAAGACAGACAACCCTCTTTTCTATAATATAGTACCACTGGGTCAAGTCACACTTCCAGGCATCTGCAGCAGGACTATCCTGGAAGGCTTTAATGCACTATTTCTCTCTTGTTCTTCTCTTTCATACAGAAGAAAAATAAGTAAGACAACCACTTTGCTAGAGCAAATTATTCTTACAAAAAGGCAAAAAACCTTCAGTTGATGGCATCAATACCTTGCATACAAAATATTTCAGGAGAGCCTTTTATGTTCTTGACTGTGCATAACCACATCTTTGGGAAAAATAGATGTCATCACAAAAACAAAGGGGAAGCAATATAGAACAGTTCCACACTCAGATATCTTGAGACAGAGAGGTCAGAGGAGAGGAACCCTATTTGCTGATGAAGCTGTGGATGCAGCTCTTCCCCATTGGGATAAGAGCAGGCACACCAGGAACCTTTGGAATTAAAGGCAATTTAATAAGTTTACATTTGCAATTTACTGAAGTAGTATGTAGAGTCTGTAGCAGAAACTTGGTCCATCACAATATAATTCTCATCTTGTTGACACTATGAAGACATAATGAAGGCATCCATAGTGAATTTTGAATACCAGATTTTTGCTGTCTCGCTTCTGTATGAAGGAAGCAGTGGGCAATATTTTGTCTTTTTCTGAACATTTAGGGGTACAGTTTAATACACAAGTGTATCAGATATTTCTGTTCTTTCATAAATTATGAAAGCTAATTTTCTCCTTGGTATGACATTCATTGTTACTAACATGATTATGGCATTAAGACTCATTACAGTGACAACTAGTCTAAGAGGAAAGCTTTTCCATTCAATTCAATGCATTCTTTGATTCCTTATCATGCTCTTAAAGCACATCATGCCAGTTTCACGTTTTACAGCAGGATGCAATGTGCATTATGACAATGTTATCTGCAATGTAACTCTGAAACCAGATCAAGCAATGAATTGCATTTGTTCTTTAATCTTTACACTGATTGTTATTTCCTGTCAAAGGGCAAAGTTCAGCAATATGGATAAGCATGGAGTTACACAAAACAAAACAAAACAAAAACACCAAACAAACAAACAAAACGCAACAACAACAACAAAAAAAAATAAAAAGAAAAAAACAATCAACCCCAAAACCAAAAGTGAGCAAAAACCAAAAAAATATAATTTGACATGACACAAAAAATGAAACTAAGTACAAGATATGTGATTGTACTCATTTAAATCTATTTTTCAGATATATGACCCCCAAGACTGATAAATTGTTATTCTTTTAGCTCTTTGAACTGAGGTGAAAAAGGGGTAAAAAACAGACCCCTTTGCTCCAGCAAACTTAAGTATGAAATAGGAATGATAAAAAAACAACGGGACAGCAAAACCACAACTGTACAGACGTGTCTGCAATTGTGTTATTTAAATTTCTCTGATAGCAATGAAAATCCTTTTTAATTCAGTGGAGAAAAAGCATTATTTGAGAAATTAGAACTGAGCTTGAAATCCTTGTGAGGTGGGAACAAACACAAAAGTGTCAATAATAATACACCAATAAGTGTCAGTAGACATAACAGCTTCTCTTAGGAATTAGAAGTGGTCAGGCAGAACTGGTACTGTGGTGGTCACAAGGGTTCTTGGGTGAAGGAAGAGATGAGAAGGTTGACTCCATTATCAGAAGGCTTGATTTATTATTTTATGATATATACATCTATTAAAACTATACTAAAAAGAAAAAGCAGGAGAGCTTTTCAGAAGCTTTCTAAGCTAAGAATAGAAAAGTAAAGAATGATAACAAACCCCACTCTCTCGGACTGTGTCTGAGTGAGCTCAGTTCTGGATTGGCCATTATTTCTAAACATCCAAGCTGGGCCAATCCAGATGGACTTGTTGCATTCCACAGCAGCAGATAACCTATTGTTTACATCTTGTTGCTGAACTTCTCAGCTTCAGCAGGAAAAATCCTGAGAGAGGATTTTTCATAAAACAAATGTCTGTGACACTGGTACCACCAAAATTTGCTGCTCTTTACTTGCACAGAACTTAAATAAACCATAACTAGATTATATTGTTTTTATAATGCAAGACTTATTATTCTTGGGGAAGTTCTCAGCTAAAAGGATTCAGCCTTAAGATGCTTTATGTTAATAATCAGACCTAAAAGTGCATCAGCCAGCTTTGTCCCAAGAGTGGCAGTGGCCTTCTTAGGGGCAAGGCATAAAACTGCAGGAAGTAATAAACATTAGATCTTAATCTGGTGCCTCAAGTCTGCAAGTATTCTCAAACATGTAGTTTGTACACACCTAAATATGGCCTACAACACTCATATCATGTATTTAAATTTTCTATTTCACTGCAAAGTTCATCTTCTAGGAAATGGTATAAAAAGTAATTGTGTAGCAAGCAACACAGCATTGATTTATTCTCTTCTTGACTTCAGGACAGATTTGTAATTATGGGGGTTTAGATTTTAAACTTCAGAGACACTACCTTCAAGCCATGTATTTCACACATTTTCAAAATGTAGGAAATTATTATTAAGTTTCTCACATTTTTCTTTTTTTTAAGTATCAGTAATACAAAAAACCCAATTTCCCTGCAGACAGATGGCAAAGAACAGTAATTAAATGTGGAATCAAAAAATGTAAAATATTATGTTAAGAAAACCAGGTAACAGGGGAAATTAAAACTATAGGCAGAAAAATTCTGCATTCAATAAGTACAAGAATTGATTTTTAATAAAATTTAGGAGTAAAAGAAATCTGGGCTCCCGTGAATGTTGTTACAGAGTAGCATGAATATAAATTACATCAGAAAAGGAAGACAACAAAACTGTTAATGATGAAGGAAAAGGCAGAGGTGTTCGGTGTGTTTCTGTTTTGTATCTGGAACACAGCTAAGTGTTTTCTTGTACCATAAAAAGCAGCGATATATATTTCCTTTTCCAATATTAACTAAGGATGATGTTGAAGAGAATCAAGTAAAAATTAGCACAAAAAAGATAAACAGATCTGAGTTACTTTCTCCCAAAAATCATAATTCATCAGGATCCTTGAGAATTTCAACACATTTTGAAGACTCCAGATTGCCTTCTCTTTTGCCTTTCAGATTTTTTTTGCCAATGCTTCAAATTAGAATTGTTATGGTGCAAGGGAAACTAATGATACAGCTGCAACAGGACATAAGTTAAATAGAGAATTATTAATGTCTATTATTTAATCTTACCAAATACCACTTCTGCTTCTAGTATCAAAGAATCATTTAGGTTGGAAAAGACCCTTAAGATCATTGAATCCAGTCATAAACAGCCAAGAACTGCCAAGTCCACCATTAAACCGTGTCCCTAAGTGCCATATCTACATACCTTTTAAAAACCTCCACCGATGGTGACTCAACCACTTCCCTGGGCAGCTTCTTTCAGTTTGAACTTATATGGTCTAAATTTATAAGAGGGCAGTATATAAATGCGTGAATTCCTGTTGGTTGCCTCTCTGGAAGCATGATTGATATCTCACTGAAGCGTTAAAGCAAGATGACTGAATTATTCCTGAAAAATTGACTCAAAGAATAACAAGCAAAAGACACAGAGGTTCTCCATGTGAGGAGGTAACCCAAACTCTTCATAGTAACAGAGGCCACAGTTCTTAACAGAAAGTGCTAGATACCTTTGTCTCTGACTCTAAATAGAACTGTCTGCAATGGCTTTCTCACATGTTTTAAAAACAAATCCTGGACTACTTAATGTTGTCTGACTTACTATCACAACCAGAGTCTTCAGAAGCAGATTACTGTTAGCTACTCCTGCTATTTGTGGAAGAGGAAGAGTGGTGCGTGTTATCAGTTTCCTTCTTGAGTGTCATCCAGAAAAAAAGGCCTACTCACCATTCCCTAGCTTAAGAAGTGCTGGATATACCTTTGGCTTTTCTACTTACTTTCTTGCAGCCAAGCCATTCAATCTTTTACAGCTTCCAGCTTCATCAACCTAGCCTTTATCCATAGCTTCTACTTCAGTACCAACTAAAGGACATTCTTAGTGGCATGTTCAACACTACCAGCTCCTTCACTGCTCTTTTTCCTGTATCTTTCTTAAATGCAAATAATTTTGTTTCTTTTCACCTCATATGACATATACATTTTACATCTTAGTATAAATGTTCTTTTATACAACAAATACAGAGATAACCTGTACCAGGATTTAGAGTCCAGTATTCCTCCATCACACAAGACTACCCTAATCAGGAAGGACAAAGAATGCTTCAATTGTGATTTCATTTAAAATTTAAATACTCAAGGCTCAAGAATAATGAACACTGCCTACCGCCACTTTACTGTTGAACATACCCAAAATAAATAAAAGTTATTAGTGGACTCCACAATGGTGTCCACGGAAGAATCTTGTGCTCAAAACTACACACCCTTCATCTCAGAGTGTGCTACACTCAGAGTACCATTAGCCTGGTAGAAGACCTTCCTCAGAAGCTACAGCTGTGCCATGTCTTAGTGCCAAGAGTCTAGAAAATAGATCTTTCTTACTTTTATAAGGCCTTAAGCACTGGGGTATTTTAGTACTTTCATCACAAAACAAAGTTCTATTCACAAGCAGATGTTTGTTGTTGCCCACTGCCAAACTCCTATTAGGTGCCTTTTTAGACCTATGATTCTTCTTGATGAATGTCTGCAGCAGTACTGAGAGTTGGTCAAAAGTAACTGTCAAAAAATTCAAGTAATACATTATCTTCTTCAACCAGGGTGGATTTATTGTCTTGTATGTCTCATCTTTGGTTTCCAAATTGTGTTATCCTTTCTTGTTTTTTCTGAGGACACATTTTAGATTGGCCTAAGAGACTTACCAGCTTGAAAAATGAGTGAAGTCATCCTATCAGAAAGTGCAATAGCATGGTAGCATATTTTTTGCTAGATTTTCACATTTAGAAAACAATATAAAAAATTATAAGGCATCAATTAACATAGACTATTATATTCTTTATGAAGTCCATGGAAACATGACAGAAAATGAAATATTATTATCATAAAGATTAGTACGCTACTACAGATAAGACACACACAGTAAGGTGTCCTTTGATCATACAGTCATGTGGTTTATGGTACATGTGTTAGTTATCTATGAATAAAACACTGAGCAAGGACAATTACTACATATTTGATTACAATACAATTACTGGAGTGCATTCAGCTGAGCCTTGATCAAAGATCATTTAAGGATACTCATTCCTTCCCTTCTTTTGTTATTATTATTTTAATAGTACATAAACCAACTTTTTTGTATATGCTAAATGGAACCATTCTTCTCATAGACTTAATCTAACTTCAAAAAATAAAAAAGTCTAGTACTAACAGTAGCAGTGACTGGTGGCAGTTCTGCAGAGGACTACACGTGGGATGCACGTGCAGGAGGGGAGTTTTTGCTGGTTAATAATTACATCCTTTTAGATTAGCAAAGACCAGGAACACCAGTAGGTTGTCAATCACAGAGTAGGGGCACACCCATACAAAGTAATCTGGTGGTTGCTTCCTGTATATGGTTCAAAGGACAGATCTTATTTCTGTAATTACAGTAACTCCATAATATTTTTCTCGTTACAGAGTGGTTGAGAAGCTGAAGAGGTGAAAGTGGAAGTGGAAGCACACAAGTAGTGATGCTAAGATAGTAGGAAACATCTGAATATCTCCTACTGCTGAATTTTGGCTCATCAACCATTAATTAGGAACTTATGTAGTCATAAAACTGGTTGACAACTTAAACTGTTATGCCAAAGTGCATTGACCTACTGCATTTGAAATGTGACTTTATTCTATTATGTTCATATTACAACTACCATATTATTATAACAGTTCTTCATTTAACTTGCCCACCAAGTGCTCTTTCAGTCTCCTTTAAATTACCCTTCTTGCTTTTAACATTAGAAATGTATCTACATATTGAGTAGAAATTAGTAGCATAGGTCCACATAAACATAATATTTGGTTTACAATGTTAGTATTATGTTTGAGTTTAAATTTAGTGTTGAGATTCAAGAAAGATCAAGTGGAGAGTTGACAGCTCTGTATATTGTCTCTTTTTGCAAGACTTCAGCAATTTTTATTATTTATTATCATTCTAATTATTGAAAACCAATTAAACTTTTCTATTCATTCTCAAATATAAAAGGACATATTTATATTGACACTGTCTGTTATAATGAATTTATTATAAACAAATTGCTGAATTATTTTACTGGGAGGACAGCCTTTTGGATCAACTCACTGATACAATGGAATGATCTAAATCTTATAACTATGATGGTCACAACTCAGATAAGGCTTTCATATCTTCAAACTTCAAAGGGAAGGTAGAATACAATCCAGTTTCATCTGTACTCTAATATTTTTATAAAACTCAAATGCAGACATAAAACCAATGGTTTTTTTTTTGCTTTACCCCATACAGCAATGATGCAACAATGATACAATAAATGTCCCTCTAAATTTTTACACAAAATCTTGAGATCATATATTCCAGTGTTTCTTTAATTTTAATGGAAGGATTATGTATACACCTACTTCTGCAACTTGTTAATTTTACAAAATAACAAATAGAAGTAAACCTTGGGGCTTTTTGCTCTTACGTCTTTCCTTCCCTCCTTGATTTTATTTGGCGCATGTGGGCAAACACAAAATTCATTGAACAGCTCGTGATGTCTTACTATTTCCATTAATACATAGATTATAGGTTGAAAACCACTCATTTTGATTATCCCATTAAACAATCATTGAACACAGATTAATTTTTCGCATCATTGCAGCAGTTCAATATAACACTACTGGCCCAAACAAAAGAATTACAGGAGCAAATACAGGACTTCATAAAGAATTGCCTTGGTACACAAACTACTCTACCACTTTGGCTTACTCTATATAAAGACTCCAGAGCAGGCAGAGGTGGATCATACTCCTTACTCCTTGCCTACCTTCTTTATTCATTAATTTGCTGATGACCGTATCAACTCATTCTACAAGACATAAAGTTGTTTTCCACATTGAAATTTGATACTTAATAGTCCTTCTACTATTTTTATCCTCCAATTATAACTTTGAATATACTTGTTATCACTAAAAATACAATACTCTTTTTAATCTTGTTACATTCTTGGCCTTTGTGACTTGGCAGTGAGTTCTATGGTCTAATTACAAGTTTTATATATAGAGGTAATTACAGGTTGGGTTTGGGTATTTTTTCAGTTTTGAAAGTTACCTTTTAATTCTCCTTGATGTTTCTCAACTCATGTTAAATGAGAGAGAACACAGTCATCTGATCTATGGTACCTAGACCATTATTTTACTATATCCCCTTTCTTGATCTTCCCTCTAAAGTGAAAAAAAGACCTAATCTTTCAAAAGATTTTTTTTTAATATCCTCAGTCATTCTCATTACCTTTCCTTGATCCCACTTTAGTTCTTCAATATACTTTCTGAAAATAGGGAAAACAGCTGCTGAAGTTGTGCAATCTCTCTACTGAATACAAAGTGCCACCTGCAAAACAGTGAAAGATGAGGTCCTGAGAACCCAGTTCTGTACAGAACCATGCTTTTTGAATCATAAATATTAATACTCTGGAGATTTTCCAGTCTGACTTCACTTGACACAATGTCATGGTATCTAATGCAAGTTGTGTATCAAATCTGTAAGTTCTTTATACACACAAACATATCATCTTCCATTATTTTAAACATACCTTCAATACCAGGTCTTCAGTTATGGGAGAACTACATCCACAGTGAGGCTCTGTAACCCACCTGTCCTTTACTTCTAGAGTTTGTTGTTTTCTCAGTTCTCAGCCTGGGAAACTCTTCCTGTGTGAGATTTAAAGAGCTAACAAACACCTGGTGGGGAAAAAAAATAAATAAAGCACAGATACTTCTAGACTTATGGAAAGAGGCCAAGTAAACAGAGTAGATTGAGCTAGTAGAGCTTCATGTTTTAAGATACCAGTCCTAACCATTGTATTCTCTTTGGAAGCCCTTTCACTTTTCAGCTTTCTTTTAACAGTCCCTCAATACTGGTCTCCCTAATGCTTATGGCAGGAGTCAACTTTGACTGAATACATTCAGGATATTGATTTATAAAGGGAAAAGAACGTGCCATATATGAAAATCTGCAGTGTGTAACTGAAGAAGTTGTCAATTTCTTTCTGCTGATCACGAGCCAGCAGTGGCCCAGCAGCCAGGAGGGCCAGTCATGTCCTGGGTTGCATCAGGCACTGCATCATTGACTGGGTGAGGGAGGGGGATTGTCCTGCTCTGCTCCACACTGGGACAGCCTCACCTCAAGTCCTGGGGGCAGTTTTGGGTGCCACAACATAAAAAAGACATTAAGTTATTAGAGATTGTCCAAAGGAGGGCCATGAGGATGATGAAGGGTTTGGAGGGGAAGCAGCTGAGGTCACTTATTCTTTTCAGCCTGGAGAAGAGGAGACTGAAGGGAGACCTCACTGCAGTCTACAACATCCTCATGATGGGGAGAGAAGGAGCAGCCACCGATCTCATCACTCGATCCATTACAGGACTCGAGAAAACAAGGTGAAGATGAGTCAGGGAAGGTTTGGGCTGGATATGAGGAAAAGGCTTTTCACCCACAGGGTGGTTGAGCACTGAACAGGCTCCCCGGGGAAGCGGTCAAAGCACCAGCCTGAAAGAGTTCAAGAAGCATTTGGACAACGCTCTTGGGCACATGGTGCGAGACTTTGGGTGCTCTGTGCAGGGCCAGATGATGATCCTTCCAACTCAGCATATTCTACAATTCTATGATTCTCTAATCATTCATGATTTCAACAACATGTTCTTAAATGCAAAGAAATAAAGAGAGGTTGTGGCTTCACAAGACACTGGTCAAAAGAAAAGCACTGGAATTGCTGAAAGAAGTGGCCGAACAACTGATCTGTAAGACCTGGCAGAGTCATTAATATTTCTTATACATCTTAATTTGCAAGTAAACAGGGAAATATAGCAGAAGCCTTCCTTAGCAGTACAGGGTATATATGACTGAGCTCAACAACAAAAAACAAGCATATGGGAGGTGGAAGTGAGGACACAATGACTAGGAGGAGCACAGGAGCATTTCCTGGGCATGCAGGGATGGAATTAGAGGGGCAATGCTTACACACAGTTAAAACTGATGAAGGATGTCATGGGTAAAGACACTTTTGCAGCAAAACAAGAGACTGAGTAAAATCTAGGCCAGCTGCTGAACAGGTGACTTTTTGACACAGCACATGGGTATTCATTTTATCTGTTTCTACTGGCATGGTCTGCTCTCAGGGATGCCAGAATTCCATGTAAAGTAGCAAGGATCAAGTCAGGGTCTAATTAAACAAGATAGAAATGCCATACACGTCCATGGGATTGGACAGAATATATCTGAGAGTACTAAGAGTGACAGCAAAAGTCATTGGAAGGGCACTCTCAGGGCCTTGTGAAAGGTCACAGTGATCAGAGGACGTTTCTAACAACTGGAAAAATGTTATATCTGTCTCAGGAAATTGCAAAAGGAGGATCTGGGTGGTGAAAAGATGATCAACCTTCTCTCAGTCGCTGGGGCAGTTACAGAGCAAGTACTCATAGGAATCATTACCACGACAACAACAATATTATTGAGAACAGCCGTCTTGAATTTCCCAAGGACAAACTGTTTTTAGTCACTCTGATTGTCTTCTACAACCACATTACAGGCTTCCCTGGGTGAGATTAGAGTAGGTGTTGCCCCCCTTGCCTGTGAACTTTGATAGTTCTGCAGCCAGATTAGGAAGATACAGCTATACTACAAGGTGCATTAAGAACTGGCCAGGTCATGGGCCTCAAAAGGTAGCTAATAACTGTTTCAAGTCCAATTAGCAGGTGACTCCAAGGGATATTTCTTAGGATCAATAAAATGGCTGATATTATTTAACTTTTTCATCCGGGACATTTGGAAATACAAGGTGACACCAAATTAAGGAGGGCTGTTGATATACCGGAGAGTGCAGCTGCTATTCAAACTAGCTGAATAAATGCATAACACATATATCTAAATGTATAACACATACATCTGTATTGGACTTCCAAAAACGAGAATGCCAGGATCCCACATCTGGGACAGGATACAGTCAGGGAGAGTGCAGGCTGGAACTAACGGTTCCACAGGAGAGGACCCAGAGGACCACAAACCAACAAAGTCAGCAGTGTGTGCCTGCAGTAATGAACACTGACCACATCTTGGAGTGCCACAGCCTGCAGGTCAAGGGACATGATTACTGCCCTCTCTTCAGCACAGATGAAGCCACATCTAGAGCACAGTGTTCAGTTTGTTCTCTTGCCAAATGAAAGAGAGACTGAAGAGAATCAAACTAAGAGTCATTAAGGGAGCTAGGAGCTCTGACATATAAGGAGATTGAGTGACCTAGAAATACCAATATTCTTGCAAGTTTAATGGACATTTACTGCCAGAGCATTCTTAGCAGCATTCCTTATGGTCACATTATGAGAACAGATGCATTTTGGTAGTCCCATCCAACACTACAATGGCTATAAGTATATGTTAGAGGCCATTAATGTCACTGGTGCAGTACCTGATGATGTGCCACAGCAAATTTTGAGCTGGGTTCCATACAGACATTAAAAGGTACCCTGAAGGTAGTACTGTTCTGCAAGCAGAAAATTCCATGGATCTTCCGTATTCCTGTGCCTGACAAACTCACTCCTGCTCAGGGACTGTTGCATAGAAAAATGAATCCTAAATCAAACTGGCATCCTACTCATAAATGATTTTCCATTTATAGTTGCAAAGCCACTGTTAAAGTGGCCAAAACTAGTTTATAAAATATTTCTGCAGCTATAATTGTTTAGGACCACTGAACTGCATGTTCCAAGCCAGATCAAAAGGAGCACCACAAACCCATGAAAGGCTTATGTGTAAAGACAGGGTAAATTCCATGTCTGGGATCCATCTGTAATTCTGTCAAACCAAGAGTGCTTGTAGCTGTATACAAATTAAATGTCTGTCTGCCAAAATTAAGTGAATGAAGAACAAATACCCCCTTATCACTCTTTTTTTTTACAGTAACTATCTTGTTTTCTTTAATGTTAAATATTAAATAACCTCCCTTTCACACTGGTGTGAAAATACAAATCAGATTGGGAGTTACATCAATGCTAGGATTGATCCCAGAATTTTTAGATTACCATTTTGCCACAAATATATTTGTGGAAATGTATGTCATGCTTTTTTTAATAGCTGACGCAGCTGAAGATGTAGCTTAAATGCAAAAGGATTTTGAGGGAACTGTATTATTTCCTAAACAGGTTCAAGGCAAATGTATCACTGATTTACTATAGATTGGCCACATACAGAGATGAATTTAAGCAATTCCAAATATAGTTGGAATGACAAGGCCTGATGTTTTTATGTTTACAGACTAGTGATCCATGCATGATTTTTCATGCCTGGTCATGTAAAAAAACCAGGAATTAGTAACAACTTGCAGCGTTAATACCCTAAATAATTAGGATGTACACATATTATATGTATTAATTTTTAATGTGATTTGAGACAGCCAAAAGGTAGGGCCTAACATAAATTTAAAAAAAAAGGGGAAAAAAGAGGGTTTTTTTTTTGCTTTATCTCATAAATCTATATCATTAGCTTTAAGGGAAAAAATCCATAAACATGAAACCTCATGAATTCCTCAGCTACTCAATAAACTCAATGGCTTATTTTGGAGCCTCTGCAAATTGGTCTGTATGAGAAGTAGTAACTTTAATAGCCCAACAGATCTTCAAAAAATACATTCTGGGACATGAAGGGTTGAAACTGCGCCTGCAAACTTGACCTTTAAATCAGCTGGTCTAATCTAATAAAAGATATTACCTCTCCCTAGAAGTCCTTGCTTTGTTTATGGGCACGACTGCCCGAGATTACAGCAGCACTATTATCAGACAATGCCAACTGCTAGGCTCTCCCCGAGAGCCCCGGGTGGGAGGGGCTGCCAAAAACACCCTCACACCGGGGATCCCCGCTGAGCTCCGCTCCCTCCAGCTCCGCTGCTCTTCCACCTGGGCCGCGGGGGGTGACAGGGCCGCGGTGCCACCGGCCTGGCGGTGACAGGGTGCGGAGGGGCGGCCGCCAAGCTGTCTGCAAACGGCGGGGTGTTCCCGCCCTGAGCGCCAGCCCCGAGAGCGCATCTGGGCTGGGCTCTGAGTAGCTGCTGGAGCGTTCATTAAGATGTTGTTGCCCACCCAGCATCGCAGTCAATTTCTAAAGCAGTCGCCCTCAGCTTTGCTGGACAGACACTCGGCAAGATGCCCTCGATGCCCTCGGGCTTCTCCGTCCGCCTGGGAGCCCCGAACTGTCTCGGTGGCCCTTCAGAAGAGGCCGGAGCCGCGGGCCTGACAGCGGCGGAGCCCGGAGCGCAGTGCCCGGCGCGGCCTCAGGGCACAGGGACCCCCGCGAGCCCGGCGGCACGGGACGCGCCCCCATTCCTGTTGATGCAGCGCCCCCTGCGGGGCGGGCGGCGGCGGCAGCGCCGGGCAGTGGAGCAGCTGCGTGCCCTCTCCAGGCGCGGCGCCTCGGCGGGGCGGGAAGCGCTCAGCTCCTCCGAGCTGCGCCGCCACGGCTGCGGCGCCCGCCGTCGCGCCGCACCGGCCCCGCGGGGCTTCCGCACAGGGGAGGTGACTGACAGAGGCAGGCGCGGAGGGCAGGCGCCGGCGTCCCCCCGCGCTGGCACGGGGCCGAACTGCGCCGAGGCGAGGGGGCAGCGCTGGGGAGGAGGAGGAGAAATTGCCGCTGAGGGCGAGGGAGCCCACCGCGTGCTCACTGGGGTGCACCGGCTGCCAAAATGAGCGGGCTCCGACGACCATGCCGGGGCTGCTGGAGCCCCAGGCGGGCTCCGCAGAGCCGCGGCCCACCGTACCCCGGCGCTGTTGGCGCCCCGCCCCCGCGCAGCCCCGGACGCGGCGGCTCGGAGCGACCTTCCCGCAGCCCGGGGCGGGGCGCGCCCGGCGCGCCGCGGCATTCCCGCCCTGCTGCCTCCTGGCCGCGCGCCGCATGCAAATGAGGGCTCTCCTCATTGGGCCGCACCGGGAGCCCTTTGAAAGGGCGCCTGGCGATTGGCCGCGCGGCAGCGTTAACGCGCACGGGAGAATCTCCCCCCCGCCTTTTTTTTTTTTTTTTTTTTTTTCCCCCCCCTTTTTGCCGCTAATGTGTGATGCGTTCCTCTCAGACGATGTGTAACTCTGCGCGCCGGTTACTACAGATTAAGTAGTTCCCAGCCCCCCGCCCTCCCCGTGTCCGCCCGTGCGGTGGGGCGGGATAGGGCGCTGCAGTCAAGGCCGCCGCCCCGCGGGGGCTCCGGCGCAGAGGGGAGGGGGCGGCGGGGACGGCGGGGAGAGGTGTTTCCCCCCCCTCCCCCGCGGAGGGATATTCTCGGCGCGCTCGCCGCACTCTGCCCTCACCAAAATATTGGGAGTTAAGAGGCGGCTCGGCGGCGCCGCCGGCTCAGAAGCGCGCGGGCAGCTCGGCGGCGGCGCGGTCTGTCCTCCGCCCGCCACGGCTCCACTGCGGCGCCCAGCCCGCTCCTGCCACCGCGGCCCCCGCAGGGGCGGGCTCCACGCGCGGAGCCGAAGCCCCCGGACTTGTCTGCCTCCGCGGAGGGCTATAGTTCTGCCTGTGCCTGCCTGCGCCCCGAGCGGCTTTCGCCGGGTGGAAGAAGAAACGCGGGAGCGGCGTGTTCGCTGATTGCGTTTCTCCGGAGGACTTTGTGCGACCGACACTTGGACTACTGCCGGCGGGGACGGACCCCCAAGGACTTCGTGGGTTCCCGCTCCCGGCCGAAGAAGGAGCCGCGCAGAAGCTTTCGGCGGCCCGCCGCCCTCCGCCGGCTCCGGAGAGAGGAGAGCCGCGCCGAGCCGAGAGGACGCCGGCGGAGCTGCCGCGGGGACCTAACTCGACGTTTTCCTCCCCCCCTCGGAAGATGTTGCTTTCCAAGTTCGGCTCGCTGGCGCACATCTGCAGCCCCAGCATGGACCACTTGCCGGTGAAGATCCTCCAGCCAGGTACGAGGCTGGGGTGTCCCTGCCAGCGCCGCGCCGGAGGGGCACGGACCGGCCCTGCGTTACCGGGGTCTTGGGCTCGGCGTCTCGCAACTCCTGGAGCTGCGTTTATATATTTTTTAAATTTTATTAACAGAAAAATATTTTTTTATAAAGCCTTGGTCGGAATCAGGGCAGCGCGCACAGTATGGTTCTGCCGGGCAGAGCGTTTGTGGGCTTTTTAAATATTATTTATTATTTTTATCATTATTGCTATTATTATTATTATTATTATTATTCGGGTGCAGCGTGGTTGCGGACATTAACGCGGGTTTTTCCCTCTTGTTTACGCAGTGAAAGTGGAGAAGGAGCCCTTTGATAAAGTCTACCAGGTGGGCTCCGTGCTGGGCAGCGGGGGCTTCGGCACCGTGTACGCAGGGAACAGGATCGCCGACGGGCTGCCGGTGAGGCGCGGGGCTCCCGGGCGGGGGCGGCGGGCGGGAGCGTGGCGCGGGAAGCGGCGGGCGCGGCCGGCCCGGCCCTCGGCGGCGGGGCGCAGGCTGAGCCCGCCCCGCCGCTCACGGCGCCTCCGTTCTCCGCACTCTGCAGGTCGCCGTGAAGCATGTGGTGAAGGAGCGGGTGACCGAGTGGGGCACCATTGTAAGTACCCGGGGGGACTCCGGGGGTGCCGCGGGGCTCCGCCGCGGCGAGGCCATTGTGTGGGCGGTGGGGCCCGCCCCGCTGGCGCGGCCTCTGCGTCGGGAGGGAATTTGGCGGGGGTTCGCCGCCGCAGCGCCGCGCCCGCCCCTCGGACTGCGGCAGCGGCAGAGGGGCCCCGCCGGCCGCGCCCTCCTCCCCGCCCTGCACGCCCTCCCCTCCTCCCTCCCCTCAGCGAGGGGGTGCCCCGGGCCGCGCCATCCCCCCGCTAACCCGCGGCCCTTTTTCTGCCCAGAGCGGCATCATGGTGCCCCTGGAGATCGTCCTTCTCAAGAAGGTGGGCTCCGGCTTCAGAGGGGTCATCAAGCTGCTAGACTGGTACGAGCGGCCCGACGGGTACCTGATCATCATGGAGCGGCCCGAGCTGGTGAAGGACCTGTTCGACTTCATCACGGAGAAGGGTGCCCTGGACGAGGAGACGGCCCGCGGGTTCTTCCGGCAGGTGCTGGAGGCGGTGCGCCACTGCTACGGCTGCGGCGTGGTGCACCGGGACATCAAGGACGAGAACCTTCTGGTTGACCTCCGCACGGGCGAGCTGAAGCTCATTGATTTTGGCTCAGGGGCCCTCCTCAAGGATACAGTCTATACCGATTTCGACGGTACGTGCCCACCCTTCCCGTGCCCCTCCCGGGGTGATGCCCTCCCCAGAGCTGCCACCTAGTCCCTTTCCAGTGACCAGTCACAGCAAGCAGAGCCCCTGCTGCGGGGGTTCATATCAGGTCTATCGGTAATGGAAACCTGCGGACCCGAAGCCGCTTAGGGGTGTTCAGTTGCGTAGGAAAGAAGCGATTCCAGGCAGTGACGCAGCAGTTTATGTTTCCCTGTCTTGGAAAAAGCTGGGTTTTTTTCCTAGAGGGCGATCTGTTTACATGGAGGTTTTGCCAGTGTCGGTTGTTTCCATGTGTGGATATGCAGTTTTTATATGCGGTGGTTTTTTTTAACTCGGAGTGGTACCTCCCCCGCTCCCATTCTGCCAGTGTCCTGGAAATCCCGCATTGCAGATTTTAAAGCGATGGGGACAAATGCACTCCCTCGAAATGACTTGCTACAGCGGCTGGGGTCGATGCTTTAGAGGTGGGAAAGCTGAACATAAGCCAGCATGTGACCAGAGGGAGCGTTTCCCCCAGTCCTTGGTGTACGACTGATGTAACACCGGGGTCTCGCTCCCCCCGCCCCAGCTGCCGCACTCACATCTGTTTGTTGTGAAACCCGAAGCCCTGCCGCACGTGACCCTCGCATCACGAATTCCCCGTTTTGTTTGGTATCCAAGGAGCCCTCGGACACTGGAGGGAGGAGGAGCAGGGGGGCGAGTTGGGAAAAACTGCCGCATAGAAGCCCCGGGGGAGGCCTTAAAACATAGAAATCGTAAGCGGCCCTATTTTGTTTACTGCCCTGTGGAATTGGATAAAGCAGATTAGCCCCGTGTAATGCGGGCAGACCTGAGTTTCACCTTCTTGTCGCCCTCTCCTCCTCCCTGCCAGCCCCCTTTGTCCTTTTGTGTCTATTTTTGGTGTGATGCTGCAGACGCCACGTGGTCAGTGAAAGGGAGCTTGCCTCAGTAAACAGTCAGCTGATGGGGCTGTGTTATTCCTTGCAACAAAATAGAACAACCGGATGGGCCAAGTCTGGTGTAACCCTGCAGATGACCTGAAATTACACTGCTAATGGCTTTGGCTTGTGAAAAATTTAAAGCTGTTTAGTTTTCTGGGTTTGGTGTTGGGTTTTTTTTTTTTTTTGGTTTTTTAAAATTCCTAAATGTCAAGTTTTTTAAATTTAATTTAGCTCTGCCAGAAGGAGCTGAATAATGGGGAAACACTTTAAACCTTTACTCTAATTGTGTTGTTCGTTTTTTTTCTTTCAGGAACGAGAGTATACAGCCCTCCAGAGTGGATCAGATACCACAGATACCATGGGCGGTCAGCAACAGTATGGTCTCTGGGAGTTCTGTTATATGACATGGTTTGTGGAGACATCCCTTTTGAGCAAGATGAAGAAATCTTGAGGGGGCGATTATACTTCAGGAGAAGAATTTCACCTGGTAAGTTCTGCAGAAGTCAAATGGATTTTTTTTGTTTTGGGTTTTTTTTTAATGGTCTTGTACACATGAGCTTGTGTGGGTGGATTTTTGTTACTGAGGATTGTCTTTTTTTTTACTTTTTTAGTCTAATATGGTTTTCTTTTTTGTTACAGAATGTCAACAGCTGATCAAATGGTGCCTTTCACTGAGGCCTTCAGACAGACCAACACTTGAGCAGATTTTTGACCATCAATGGATGCACAAATCTGAAGTAGTGAAGTCTGAGGACTGTGACATAAGGCTACGGACCCTTGATACTGATGTATCTAGTACAAGTTCAAGTAATGAGAGTCTGTGAATTACTAAGGACCTCGCACTGGGAGGGGGAGCTTCAAGCAGAAAGACCACAGTGCTGCTGCCAATACATAGGAGGGGCTAGAAAAATGCATTCATTATTCTGTAGTTGAATCTTTGTCTGAGGGACTTGATTTTGTTTTCCCCCTTTGCTGGTTTCTGCTTTGGAATGAGAGATTTCCTTTGGAAACGCTGATGTTTGGGAGTTGCAGGCCAGTACTTAGTCAAAGACTGACCTTATTAAGAAAGCAGTGACCTCTTGAATACATGGTAAACTTTTTTGCTCTCATAGAGCCTGGACTAGATTTTATTTGCTTTTGAGTGCCTTTTTGAAAGCTGCTTCAGTGGGACTTTCTTTTTTGAGCTGTCTATGTCCAAAGAAGATCCAGTTCATTATAGGAATTTGCTCCCTTTAGACTCAGTGCTGGGGGAAGCAGCTCCTATGATGCATTGGAGAACCTGTTCGGTGATTGAATGAAGTAGTCCCATCCACTGGTGATGGAATACTTGAACACAGACATTTCACTCCTGTCCCCCCTGCCCTTTACAAATCCAACCCACCTCTGCTGCTCAAAATATTTCCTATAGCCTGCACAGAAATATGAACAGGTATATCGGCTTCTTTATCAGAAACATTTATTCATGTTTCCTTTTATCATCTCTACCATTGGGCATGAGAAGCCCCTTTCTCAACTCCCCCCGGCCTTTTGTCACCCTGCGAGTCTTAAAGTATGTATGGGCATGTTGAATGCACAATCAATGCAATATTCAAGGACTTCTACTTTTTTTTTCCATACCTGTATAATGTGTTTATGTAAACTTGGTTTTTCCCGTGTACTATACAGTTATTTATTGTTTGGATTTTAGAAGACCTCCCACAGTTTTCAACTGTGGCTATTTATTTGGTTAATTTATTTGGTTAGAGTTATTCAACACTGTGCTTTCCCCTCCTTCTCCCCATGGGAATTTTAGTGGTTTGCCCATGGCACTTTTTTTTCTGCATTCCTGTCAACTTTTGGTTACAAAAAAATAAAAATAAAAAAATTTTCTGACCTTACCAGTTTTTTGTTGGAAGATGGGAAATTGTTGTACAAAGTCTAATTTAAGGGAAATAGAATGACTTTTTAAAGTTAGTCAGTATGCCTTTTGTCTGGTATTGTACCAGAAGTGTAAAGTAATGCTGTTTGGAAGGGTTTTAAATTATTGACATTGTACAGTCTCCGTGCATTGGCTCTGGAAGGTAGAGTGGCAGAGTCATAAACCTTAATTTATTTTAATAGCTGTGTTTCTGTGATCTGGTTGCATTTATGCAGCTTGGATTTGGATTTTTTTCTTCTGTTTAACGGTGTGAAATGTATGGAGATCATATTTTTTATACAGGTATTTCAATTAAACTTTTTGTATATAACAGTTCTGTGTTTGTGTACTTACTTTTACCTTCATTATTACTTGTGATGAGCTGGGAAACACATTCTGTTACCATCTCAAGCCTTGTTAAGGCCTGCAGCAGCTGAGCCAGAGTTAGGAGAAGGTCTAGGCCACTAAGCAGTGACCATTTTGAAAGAATTAAGCAATCCCTCACCTGAGCTCTATCTGCTCCTCAATCGCGTTTGATGTTGGACTGAGGAAGGAGTACAATACAACAGCACTAATGGCCTACATAAAAGGGAATTGGCCCTGTAATTGTGGGACTTTTACCTCTGTAAACACTGAATATCAGTGTACGTGTCTTTAAGTATAACAAGGAAGGGGTTCTGTAGCTGTTGGTGGTTACTGTTTTCACAGGTGATATGTTTACTTTCCATTACATTCAGTTTCCTTCTTCCCATTTACACCTTCCTTCTCGGGCTGGGTGAGGACTTCTGGTAAAGGGACAGCATTCTTGGGGATCAGGGTGATTGTTTTCCTTAACTCCCTTAGATTATCCAAGACTGGTGTGTCCGTCACTTGATGGAGCATGTGCCATTCTCACCTACAGCAAAGGACAAGAGAAATGTCCTCAGCATTTATCTTCACACACCTTAGGAGTCAAGTCCTGCAGATTAACGATTTCATCCTCGTTTCTCTGTAGCCAGAGACTTACCTGACTTGGTCTTGTTGCGGGGGTGGTAGTGATTACAAGGTTTAACTACTGCAGAGGGATCTACGAGGTATATTTAAGGATGTGTTCAGTCATTAAAGGAGCTTTGTAGTTGTCACAGTAAAGGGCTAGGCTTAGAATCTTAGTTTCATGTTATTTCCCTTTCTGGGGATCTTTCTGCCAGCTCATCTGCTATTATTTTGGTTCCCTGTGGGTAATAGCTCACTGGCATCACATCAAGCTCCTGATGCTAACTAGTTCAGACTCAAAATGCCAATAAATAGCAGGAGGTAAATCTGAAGAAAAAAGACCATTTTTAGTCTGTGCCCTTTTCTGATGACACAGAGGGAAGGTGTGTAGCCTTTTCTTGGCCATAAAAAGGAAGGTCAAATTACTCTAGTTGGGGAAAAAAAGCCCTAACCACACTTCTGTCCATCAATTTATTTTCTATGTTTTCTGATTTTGTTCCTTTTTTATTTTAGACTTGTTTCCCCATTTTTTAATGAAAATTTGTATATATGCTAAACTAGGTTCCCTATTGTTGGAATTCTATTCACAGAAATAAAAGATTCTACAGTTAAGATTGCTTAGAAAAATCACAGTGTCATGTGAGAAGAACACTTAAAAGTGAATATTTAGAGTTTTGCTTTGGAATGAGAAATTCCTTTTGTTTAAGAAGGGAGGATTCAGGTATGCTGCAGGAGAGATGATCCCAGCACCTAGGCCACTTCTTTAGGGAAACACGTTTCTAACCACAAGAGGTCCCTGGAGAAATTCCAGTAGCTGACAGTAATTAACATCTTCCACTCCAGTGACTTCACATGTTCACAGCTGTTCAGAGGGATGGCAGCAGGGCTGTATGGGTGAGCTTCAAAGGGCTACCAGAAAAGAGATTCTAAAAACACATTTGTAAAGCTATTGTTGATTGCTGAGCCAGGGACTTTCAACATTTCCACAAGAGCTGATGTTACTTTCCTTAGCTTCACTGAGAATCAGAGTTGAAACGCTCTGTTTTGAGACATAAAAACTAGGTTTTCACCTTTTGCTACTGAGGCAAAATGCATTAAAAGGATAAAGGTCAAAAGGACACGGGCACGAGTGCTGACTCCCCTCTGGGATTAGCTCAACATAAAAGGTGCACTTTCAGTGCTGCACAGGCAGCTTTGGTTGTGAAACTCCCCTGTACACTAATAGAAGCCATGTGGCTGAAACACCGTATACTGAAAGTAATGATTTGTAAAAATAGCTTTTCATTACAGTTGAAAGTTGGAAAATGATGTGTTAATACAGTTCCATTAGCTGAGTGTTTCTGCCAAAATGAGCAAGTCAGTGACAGCTCTTGGTTTCTCCTGTGCTTCTATCTGGTATTAATACCATTAAATGTTATTTCTCTGGGATCCTCCTCTTCATAATCTCTCCCCACTAGGTTGGTTTTCCACAGCACAAAGCTTGAAAAATAAAATTCAGCAGGTCATTCAAAACACTATAGTTTAAATCAGGGCCTCTTTTAACCTTGAAAAATTGATTTAACAATACTCATACCTATGCATGTATGTATGCTACTGGCTTCATAATAGATATTTTAAATAAATTCTAATATTGAAATATCTTTAACAATGTAGTGTTTTGTGTAATTCATATCCTGAGTAAAGCTCATTTCCCTAAGTGCATAAGCATACACTGTCTTCTTTTTTTTTTTGTCTCTTTTGTTGACTGAGCTTATATTTACTGCAGCAGCTGAATAAGAGCTCTTTGAAAATAACTATCAAAAGATGTTAGGAAGATTGACTAGGGTGTGTTCCCACCAAACACTTATGGTTCTCAGTGGTTTAGTGACCTCTGTTGGTGAAATTAAAGTACATGTTCCAAAAATAATGATGCACAAATTGGGGAGATTTTAAAGCACTGCTGGCTGATATTTTTAGATGTGAGTGAGTATGGCTGATACTTAATTATTCCATAATGCTTGAAGGGATATTTCACTAAAAGTGCAAAATTTTAAATTACTACAAATGCAAAAATCTCAATAAAAATGGGAGAGGGGATTATGTATTCAATAGGTGGTCAAATCTGCATCTGATGTTATAGTGCTAACCTGCCTGGTGTGCCCCAGTCACCTACATGACTCTTGGCATGAGCATTTACAGCCATATTAGCCCTCATTCTTCCACTTCATTTCAGCAACCATGAGAGTCACTTCTTCTGGCATGCAGATGGGCAATAATTCTCTGTGGTGTAACTAGACAACAGAATGTTGTGGCCCTATCAGCCCCATTTTAGTGAAATTTTTTCTGCTAACAGCACTGATGCCACAATTCGTAGCAGACATCAGGATGGCAGCATTTTAGTTTCATTGCAATACAGTTTTTGATACTGTCCCAAAATTTTCTCTGCTTGTAAATCTGCAATTACTGAGTTTAATGTGATTTAAAAATTTAACATGTTTTTGCCTACAGCACTTCTTCAGGTAGCTGATTTACCAGGGACGTATTAAGCTTTGGTTATATTGCAGAACTGCTGAACAAAGTGATAAGGAGGCCACAAATCCATGCAACTAAAAATTAATTTTAATCTGTATAAGAGAGGATTCCTAATTATTTTCAGAGAAAGTTTGTCTCATAACTGGTGAATTCATGTTATCATTAAAAAATGGGTCCACATAGACATACTAGCTCTTTTTTTGATGAAGAGAAGAGACTAGAAAACTCCAGAGCTGAGGTGTAACTCAAGGCAAAATGAGGAGCAGACATATACATCCATTAAATTCTTGCAGATATTTTGTTACCTTGCAATTCCACTCCTTTTCTTCCAATAAATTTAAAAGGTATTCAATCTTTCAGTCCTTTACTGCTCGTAATTATTATTTGCAATACAGCCTGGCACACTCAAGTTTCAAGAAACATTAAATGGTTTGCCATTCTCTGATAAAATCGGCATTTTTATATCTCAGATGCTAGGATTTCCTTTTCCTTCAAATGCTGTGAAGGAAATTACTTGCCTGCGGAAACGTTTTGCTTACATAATAATATAAATTCAATATAGGTCTCAGATTAGCTGTGTTTAAGCTCTAATTAATATGGTCTTAGTAAGAACGTTATCTATTATGGCTAATACTCTGCTAATTGACTACACAAACCATTATGTAAAAAGCTGCTTATACTAGTCCACTAAGAGAATTAGTGAGATGCATACTTTGACTTTCACTGTTTCTCAGGTAAGTCTGTGTTAAACATCAAAATTAGAATTAAGTCATAGTCAGAAAAGTGACTCGTGGATCAATATGATTCTTCGTTTGCTACTATTGGCTCAGCAAGTCGCTTTAGGTCTCCAATTAGGAGTACAGAAAGATTACAGAAAATTATACTGAAAACTGAAGTATTTTGGTATTTTGCTGTATTATGTACAGAATCCTGAAGAAAATGTTTTATTATGTTATGAATAATTGTCTGTGTAATAGATAGGTGGATTTTTTTTTTGTCTGTAGGTTAGTGCTACTGAAAAAAAATGCTCTTTTGTAGAAATAAAAAAAAAGTTTTGCTTGAGAAATTTAGTCTGGTAATTATGAATGGCCTGGTTTCAGGGTTGAAGTTTCTCTCTCCCCTTTTCTGCTTTCTTTCTTTTAGGACAGGAAAATATAAGCATCAAATAACAATTTATTTGAATTAAAATATATAAATATGTTAACAGGCATATGTTATTAAAGATTGGAGTGATGATTCCCCATTCCCCAAAAGTATTTCTTTTCCAGAAATTTCCAAGCCTAATATAGTCATGAAAGGGAAAAGTGTCTTTCAAGATCATCCTAAGGAAAGATGTCCATTACCTGTGGGGAAATACTCCTGTGTTCAGACTCCATGCAAAGATTTTGGGGTGGAGAGAGGGGAGGGGAAGAGGAGGGTAGTTTGTTTGTTTTTTTAAACGGTCTAAATAATATCAAAATCCTTAAAATATAAAGCTTTACCAGCATAGAAAAATGTAAGAGATCACTGCTTTTCAGTGGGAAATTTGTCCATTGTCTGGGCAGATATAAATGGATAAAAAATTTAATCAACAAGAAGGCAGATTAAGTTGGGTAAGGAAGAGTTTTATATCTGTAAGGCCAGCTGAACACCAGAGTAAACAGACTATATAGTATAGTAAATCAGTATGTTTAGAAACACACATTTTTCAGAAATCATCTAGAAGATAAAGCTATTTTAAAATTACCTTGAATTTCTTCAGCCTAATGATCTTGAATTACAAAGACAGATTTCAGTCACAACATTCATTTGCTTCTTGAACCAATACAAAATTTATTGACAGCACTGGTTTTGCTACTGGCAAAACCAAAACTTTTTAATGAAGATTTGACCTAATCAATAGCAGTAGTGACAGATTTTCTCGTGATGGTGAGGCTATGGGGCTACTGACCTTTGCTCATAGCAGCGTCAGCTAAATTGTTCCTCCCAATATCCTTTCCTTTTGCTGGTGCATTGGTATTAAGATCAATAAACTGATTTCTCTGATAGCAACCCAGCACAAGTGAGGGAATATGCACAACCACTTGGATCTGGGATGTGATGGAAGAGAGATGGTACTGCTGAAGAAAGGAAATGTGTAATAACAAAATTTTCTCTAGTCAGTCTTCATCGAGCATATCCCCTAGTTTCTATTTGATAACTTCTGCAACAATTAATTTGCAAAGAACCTGACAAATCTTGCTATTTTTAACCTCACATGCAAATTATTTTAAGTGGCTTTTCTTCAAATCAGGTGCTGAGCATTTGTTTGTGAGGGATCAAGTACCGATGAAGTGAAAGAACAAAGGTCACTCAGAGTCCTACACAGGTCAAAACTTAATTCATGACCATATTTATATATCTCAACAGTATGCCCTACTTTTTAACCAGCTTCACAGGTACATTTGCAAATGAGAAAATACATTAAACATTTCAGAATTGTTATTCAATGACAATGCTTTGCAGCTATTCATGAAGAAAAGATATGTTGCAGTGAGAAAAAGTAATGCAAATGAGTTGAGATATCATAATTGCATTTATTATTTTATCTCAAGCTCTATGATTTTCCTATTTCTTCATCATTTTGAGTCTCCTCAGCAGGCATGAGCTTCACTGTCCTCTCTAGGATATTTTTATCAATATTCACAGTTTAATATGTAGGATTCCAATGTACTTAAAGGAAAATTTCTGCAACTGACTTTGAAAATCTTGGTTAGTCCCTATCTAAACCATGATTTTTGAGTGCATTTTAAAGATGCACTGTTCCCAGTTTAGTGCTCGTTGTGGTGATGCGCTCAAGTAGCTCTAATAGCTGAGGACCACTATTTCCCCTGATAACTCCTAGCCAAAATACTTTTGGTGGTATAGGACCCAATTCTGCAGTTCTTGTCCAAAAATTCCAATCATTTCAAGAGAGATTTTGTCTGTGTGATGACTACAGAGATATCCCTTAACTTGTGACAAAAGAGTGTCTGCCCTAGAGAGAAAATAAATAAGAAAGCCTGAAGTTGTAAAGGAAACCTCTCCTGCAATGCTGAAAAGCAGTAGGAAAAGGAGAAAGAAGCCCTCTGTCTTTCAGAAGTCGTAGCTGCACCTCTCTGTAAGACAACGACTGTTATTTGGAAAGCAGGGGCAAGGTAACTTGGAAGAAAAGCAGAGCATAAAAATTGTCTCAAAACCCGAGTCCTTGATGGCATTTTTGTTAATACCACAAAGAGCAGTTAGTTACTCACCCCTGAGATTAGCTCAGTTGGTTAGAGCATGCTAACAAACACTCGCTCTTTTTCCCCATCTAACTGCCTGTTGGTGTGAAAAGGGGTTCATAACAATGTTGATCATAATTTGTACCTCTCTTTTCCTCTGCTGAACAGACTTTCTATGTCACCAACTAACAGCACAATCCAACTCCTTTTAAGGCCTGCGACAAAATCCTACTGATACAGGTGATGAGGGGGGGAACACGGGTGATGTCACAGTTTCAGAACAAATAATACACACTTTCATATTCTTTACTAAGTTACATTCTTATTATTTGGTATTATTTTAAAACTAATATCATGGCAGAAACTGCACTGGTGCCAGTGGGTCTTTTCACCCAGAAAGTTTTAACAGTCCTTTAGAGACTTCATTCACTGATTATGAATATGTATATATGGTGGCAACTTTTGTTTACATCTTACTGCCATCTTATAACTTTCTTAATTCCAGAACAAAGTAATATAGTTGACCACACCGAATATTTAGCCAAGTTATTAACAGACCTGAAATTATTTACTCTTTCTGACCAATTCTTGTTTTCTTGTAATATGCTGAATTTCTTTAATGGAAATTTCAAATGACACAAGTTCATATATACGGATATATATATATATATATATATATATATATATATATATATATATATATATATATATATATATATATATATAAAAATTTCAAATTCTTACAGTAGGTTTTCTCTAATGAACAGATTAGTTCAGTTGAGGCTCACTGACAACTGAGCACCACAAATGGTGGTCATCAAGGCAATATTAAACAGTCATAAAGAATCCCTGGACAAACACAAGATTATCAGAAGTGCACATTAAGTTCTCCTAGGTCTTGCAGGTGGCCAGTACAAGCCTTGCATGGCACTGGTGACAAACTGGAATGGAAGATACTTCAAGTAGCATAGTGATAAGGCATCAAGCCAGACTTGGTGCTGGTTTTCTGCAGGGAAAGATTACCATGCCCAGAGGGCATATATTTGTTCTTTAGTGCTGTACTTCTGCACTCCAGCTGCTAAAATTGAATATAATTGATTGTCAATTGGCTTAGACCTGGGAAAAAATACAAACATTTGTGTTGAAATGAAAGTATCTTCACATAGCTAGATTAACATTTACAATGCTGTTAACTGACTCAAGTTAATGCAATCAACTCAGAGGAACAAAACACTCCAGAATCAGAGACATCAACTAAGAGATTGTCTAATCAAACTTTCTGCAAGTACATTTTCCCAGGTAAGTTTTTGAACTAACACCTCTTTGAGAACTATAGATAATAAAAAGTGTTTCATTTTTTCTTTTGTCACTAGTTTTTATATAAAGCCTGTTTGGGAGCATTTGTTGGAGTACCTGTCACCCCAGTTTAGCTGGTATGGTTTCAGTTTTCAACTGAAACTCTGGTCTGGGTAGGTAGATCAGTAGTTACCACAGCCTGATGTCTGTTTCTGATGTATATTTCCATGTAGATTTGCCTTAGAAGGTGATTTGCTTATTTAAAGGGCAATATGGGGTATAAAAGGATTATGTAAATATATTCTTTGCAACTACAGCAGTGGCCATTTTAAATAGGTAAATGTAATTTAAAAAATCACAAAGTGAAGAAAAGTTGCAATGGCATCTTTATCTGAATACAGCTGCTCATTGATTACCTAAAACTATGGAGCAGCTACTTGCAACAGATTTACCCTGCACATGCATTTCAGTCTAACCATCTCAAAAACTGACTGGTGTGTGTTGTACAAATTTTGACCACAGGCTGGCCTGCATATGCCACTGTAATTTATACAGTTGATTACCTTCTGCTTTCTCAAGGATATTAACTGGCATGAACCTTCATTTTTTTTCATTTCCAGTAATTAATTCCCTGTAGAGAGTGACTGAAAATTCTAAACAAAAGCTTTTAATCAGAAATTATTAGAGTTGTCTTGTCAGCTGCCTGTTAATCACCATGCATTTTTGTATAAGGAGTGAAAATTGTATTAAACCTTATACTTAATTAAAACATATTGTTTCCATAGCAGATTCGAAAGCACTGTCATCTGTTTAGACTTGCACCCTAAGAGTCATTAAGGGTTGGTTTCCTGCAATATGCAGGCATTTAGAAATTCATTCTACTGGGCACTGAATGAAGGTACAAAGGGTGAGGGTTGTAGCACACGCAAGAATTCTTTTGTTGAAGGTCTTCCAAACCCCCACCATAATGCAGACTGACAACACAGTGAAGGAATACTAATGAAACTGAATGGGATTAAAACTAGAAAGTGAAGAATAATGAGGGAAAAAAAATGCCTTGCAGATTTTGGGATTCATTGTGGCAGTCTGCTGCTGTGAATGACATGGGCACTAGAAATTTGTACAATCATTCTTGTTCGAATCTTTATTATAAAAATAAAAAAAAATAAAGTCATTTTTTGTAAATTTACCATTTCTGGGGAAGTGATTACAGTAGCTTTTTGAAGGCTTATGAGACCTGAATGCTCTGGTGTAAAATCCCTCTAAAGATTCAGAAGGAAAAATATGGGAAAATGATAATGACCGATTAGTGTTTATTATTACAGTGAGGTGAAAAGATTTGTAAAACCTTGCTTGTTTTCAATGTCTTTTCAATGCATCAGCATCCTGCTACATCATCATTATGTAGGAACATGTCAGTGGTGCATATCTTATTACTATTTTCTGGGAAGAATTTAATATCAGCCCCAAGTTCTTGCCAGAGTGTGGTAGACGCTGCTCAATCCATCAAGATGACTGAACTGCAGACAGTCAATTGGCCAAAACTGGTATTAAGTGTTGGCTTGTAAGACCAATCTTATCACTGTGTCAGCTGCTTGTTGTGTTTTGTAGAATCTCACTGTTATCAAGCTTGACAAGTTTTGCTCTGTTCCTGCCTGTTCCTTGCCCCAGGGTTCATCTTTAGCTACCTGGATTTCTTATCTCTTCACTATTCTTTGCCATTTTCACACCACACCCTTTGGTTTCATAGATCTCTTGACTATCTCTTGGTTACTCTGTCTCTTGCCTCCAGCCCAAACTTCAGGGATTTGCCAACAGCTTGCATGTCTCAGGTGTATTGCTGCTATGAAGACTTTAGAGGCATTGCCCCGGGAACATATGGTCAGATGCAGCAGTAACAAGTGCAGTACCTCACTGAGAGCCAGATGCAGACATGGGTAAAAAGCAATTAATGTTTTATATTACTCGTATTTACCATTTGCAGCTGTTGATTAAGTAAGTAATATGACTGATCTCAGGCCATAAATGCAGCTTTGCTCTGAAGCACTTGCAGTCCAGAAAGGCAAACAGCGGGAAAGTGTAAGGGGAAAGGGATGAATATATATTTTTGAAACAATACCATCTATTTCTACTGGCCCTCTGCCTGACCATTATTAACTCACAGAACTTTGTAGGCATCCAAGTTGAATCTTCCTGCTGTTACTGGAAAATTTTTCTTGGCTCAGGTATGAAAATAATTTCCTTTCAAACTCAACACTATATTGTTACGATATCCATTTTAATAATCTAATGGTCAAATGTGATGATTGTCTCTTGGAGCCTCTCACAGTGACACTATTGTTTTGTGATAGTGACCTTACATCTGGGAACAGCCTTGCTTAGGGCTTCCCAAATCTATCTCTTACAAGGCCACATGACAGATATGTGCAAGGCTCCATGCCTTGTTTAAAACTCCTTGACACAATAATGCAACTTCTGACTCTTTGTACTGCGGTGACATGACCCCGACACTGCAAATATTCTTCTGTATTATGCAAGGGTGTCACTACAGAAGGAGGATTATGTGAGGTCATGGCTAGAGTCTGATCCTGCCTCAGTCCCAGATGTACAAGCAGAAAACTGTCGAGTGGATTAATATGTAAGTGGCTTTTAGAGGCAACTGCCCTCTTATCTGACATTGCTAGGTGAACAGATGCTAGATGTTGCTAGATATTGCTAGGTGTTGCTGGATGGCCCCAATCTGTTCAACAACCATCTGCATTAACTTATAACATAGGATAACCTTGGACAAGAGCAGCCAATGGAACCAGCCCACCTTTGTCACACACATGGGCTTATTTTTACTTCTTTAGGCATGTACACATTACTCTATTTTTACCCCTTGGCAGCAATGAGACTTAGTCATAGTTGATAGCTGATCTCATCTCCTCTTCATCAACCAAAAAAAAAAGAAAATCTAGTCAGAGGAACCATATCACTTCTATCAGGAAACTGTACAAGCCACAGTTGGTCTGCTAAAACAGAAGACACACCAAAGCAGAAAACATTGATAAAAGTAGGTGTGTAATGTAGGCCTTTCTTTCAAGCTACACAAGTGGACTTCCCTGGCAGAATGGAGCTCATGGAGGATATTTTCACTGCCTAACTTAATGTTTCCAGCTTCATTACATTAGCACTCTAGTATCACAAGTAGCAAAATCTCATCTACTGCATACATAGGTGCTTATGAAACCTACACGCTCCTGTTGGAACAAAGGGTTTGAGTCATTCAAATATCTTGTAAAAACTATTACTGATGATAAATATGAATTCTGTGGGTTTTTGCCTATATCTGCCCTTGTTAAAATGAAAATCAAACCATACCATATTGCCAGATTTCCCCTTCATCTCCTTACCCATTGCTATTTTCACTCTTACCAGTACGTCTTCACTTTACCAGCAGTTATCATGCTATGCTGGAGAGAAAGAAAGAGATCTCAGGTCTTGATTATCTTGACTTTAGAAATTAATGTTGTCATCAAGTGAAGTGTTAAGATAATGAAAGAAACTTGACTTTCAGAAAATCAGTGAGCTGGAGGCAAGTATTTACATCCCTTTAGACTGAAATCAGGTAAGTTCAGGGAATGTAGGAACAGCTATTTGTTGTATATAACAGGAGAACATCAGAGCAAGAGTTTTCCCAGATGTGCTTTGGATCGCCTCTAAAGGGTTTGGGAAGGCCTATGAAATGGCAATGAAAAAACTGCCAAGTGGGCAGATGCAGAAGCAAACTAAAAGGTAGATATCTGCCTTAACTCTGTTAACTGCATGAGCTGTTGGGGCTGGGGGAGACCTAAAGTTTGATTAGAACATTTCTGCTCTGCGACATTTCAAAAGAAACATTATATCTGCCTCTGCTCCCCAAAGAAAGGAAAGAGTGACCAACAGCAGAAAAGCTCAGAAGGTGAGTGAGAACCAAATGATCTCATGCTGTTGGTGATAATTGTGGATACAGGATGAGGAACATTGACGTGGACATAGTGCAGAAGAATGATGTCTTGGAAAAGTCCACTCATCATGGGTTTAAGGATCAGTACTGCAAAGATTTTAAGCTCTAATAGCACATAATATCACTATCTAAAGTTCTGTCTAGACTTGGGAGACCAAGGACAGATTGTCCTAGATTAGACAGGTTTCAGGGAGATTAGATAAAGTCCTTCGATTTTTTTTCTTTTACTTGTGATATTAACAAAATAGGGCTCTTAGAATATCATTAGATCAGTTAGCACCTGCTCAGATGCAAATGTGAAGACATATGGAAATAAAGTACTTTGACCTTAACAACATCAATAAACTGTAATTTTTCCTCAAAAGGATTCACTACTTGCTAAACTGTCAAGTCCAGAGATCTCTTCATCCTGAGTGCTCAGAGGTAAATGATTTTGTTAGCATAGATTTCATTTACATCGCTGGATCTTGAGCCTTTCCAGACAGTTAAGATAAGCAAGGCTCCAACAGGTGAAAATGAGAGGGAGGAGGTTCCAGTAACTCAATCTTCTCTCCTGCACCTTGGGGACTCATAAAATTTTAAGGCAACTAAAGTACTTTTATGCTACTGCAAAGCATCTAGTCAGTCTGGAAGAAATCAACACTTCAAGAGAACTTCTTCAGTAGGTGTTAAGTGCTACCATCCTCTCGGCAGGAGATTTTCTTTAATGAAAACACCTCGTGGGGATGAGTACAGGAAGAAAACAATGCAGTGCTGAGGGGTGTAAACGGCTTCATTCTCTTTGGTGGGTCCTCATCCTCCCTGTCTGGGGTTACATGCTTACAGTCCGTGATCCTCTCAGTTGTTAGTAGCGGACACAGCGAGGCTTTGGGGTTGTTTGCATTGTATACTTATGCCAGAGCTATCAGTAAGACGGTAACAGAGACAAGGGCTCAGGCAGTTTTAGTGTACCAGAGACCCTAGATCCTGCAGCCCCTGCTCCTTCAGAACACCCAAGGCTCAATGGAAATGTTCAGCCTTCCCTTTTCCTCCTCTCTTCCTTCCCCACGTGCATCTTTGCCAGAAGAGAGAAGGACCACTAAACTGAGATCAGACCACTGGCCACTGAGATCAGACAGGGAGAAGGGAGAGAACTTGGGATGCCTGCAGCGGCAAGAGGATCCATCAGATCTTCTTTCCTGTAAAAGAAAGGTATGCAAAGACTCCCAGTTTACTCGGGAAAGTATGTAGAGAATCCATGAGATAGCTGGAGAGGCAAGGACCTTTATTGCCTTTGTTTTCATGAAGACAGGTATTAACACACACACACACACACACACACACACACACACACACACACACACACACACTCTTCATTTCTAGCATGCATTGGCTTTGACAGTGTGTCCCAGATTTCCCTTTTTCCATGACATCCTCACCTTGTCCTGTCTCGTGCTTTTGCCTCCTGAACTCCTCTTCCTGCTTGAGAAAATATGGGACAACTCCACCCAAATGCCCTTTCTGTCTCAGTGTCTGTTTCGTTTACTGCCTGCCCCCAATAAACAAAACCACATAAAATTCCTTCTTAATTTTCCAAATTAGTTTAAGTACTATTTGAGCTGTATTTCTGGCTGTGTTTAAACAGTTAATGAGCAGTTATGGTGCTTGTCAAAATGCATATTGCTAGCAATGGAGTGAGTGATTTTAACAATGCAATTTTAGGAAGCAATCTCCTTTTCCTCTTCTTAATACTGTTACCCTTCTTACTTCTGCTGCCTTTACTTAGTAAAAGTTATTGTAGAAACCTGGACAAAAAAGATGTTATCTCTTTCTGACTCTCAGTCAATAGAAACCTTCTCTGTATTATTGGGAAAAAAAGAAAAAAAAGATTGGAGATATGTTTTTCCAGCCCTTTCATCTGCATTTGCAGTAGGCCTCTGAATGTCAAGGTCACACATTTATTTTAGATTTTTTAGCTGTTAGCCAAATAGCAGCAGTGGAATTTGATCATTAGATACTCAAACCCAAGAAACATGACCATATGGTTACAGGTTATTAAATGTTACAAAGAAAGAAGAAAATAAATCCCTGCATATCAGTTCAGTACTTAGAGAAATTTCATCCAAAAAAATTCAATTAGTTCCTTGCACGTGTCGCATGGAGCACATCAGTTTCACTGCTCCAAGTCAATTAGGCTGAGAGAGCGCGGAGCATTTAGGAAGGAAGAGGCCAGGGTTTGGTGTGGCAGCCGCAGCAGCCGCAGCAGCAGCAGCAGCAGCAGCAGCAGCAGCAGCAGCAGCAGCAGCAGCATCCCCACACGTGCTCTGCTCAGGGAGGTGACTCCCAGCTCCTCCTCACAGCCCGAGCTGTGTCTAGACAGTGACAGCGACAGCGCATGAGCCCCCAGCACTGAATGAGACTTCAACAGCTGCACCTAACCATATTTTTGATCTACAAGAAAATTAAAAATATATGAATCCCAGTATCTTAGGTGTGTGAGCGTATTGTTTTTTGTTTTTTTTTTTTTCTCTGAAGAGGAACTGTCACAATAAAAAGGTAATTAATAATGTATTTTGCTGTTAGTGTCTTTATAAAGAATTTATTTTTCTGGCGTGAATTTTGTTTTTTCTCCAAGATAAGTTGCTCTTTGAATAATTCACAATACTATCCTAGAGCAAACTGAGATTTATACCAGTAACAACAAATAATATTTTTAAAGGTAAATTGAATCACATGCCATTATTCTTGTGTAAGGCTCTTTATTTAAAACACACCTTGCTCATTTCAGCAATACGAGTTATAATTAAATCCAAACACCTTATTTATGTAACAGTAGAATTACTATAGAGAAACAAAACGAGAATCCAAACAAGACTTGTTTGAAGAAAAACTGCATTGCCCCCAAAAAAAAATGAAGCAGTTACTGACACTTCCAACATTAGGACTTGGCAGACCTAATACTAGATCATCTTTTTTCTAGTAAAACAAGTGTTTCAGAGGAACACAAATGACCTTTTTAACACCCTAAAACAGCAATGCCTTTTTAATGTGTACATGTTAAAAAGGTATATGTATGATATAAATTTCCTCATCATTACATGTTTTCTCACTTGGCACCATAATTTTGTGACCTAAACAGTGCCAGCCCAGACAGTCTGACCTTTGGTAAAGGTTTTACTTGAGCCCAACTTAATTACCCTTCAGCTCAGTGAGAGAACTTATATGGCTATAAACCACAAATGAAACATACATTTATATTATCAACTATTCCTTCATAGGACATTTTAAAAGAGCCTTATAAAGATTATTTAATTTTTTTTATGTGAGACATATCAGTTCTTAGTTTAATTTTTCCTTATGAAATTTGTTGTCAATTTGCACTGGCAAGATGTCCATGAAACCTACAAGTGGCCCACAAGTGGAAAAGTCATACAGGAGGTTAATTTCTTCTTTGAGAATAAATAGCAGTATTATGGTGGCATTTATCAGCCAGGAGTAAAGACAGTATTTTGTTTGCTCTGCCACCTGTATACATTAAGGCAAGAATTTATGATTTCTATTAGCACATATTTTTCTGGATGTACATACACCAGTGGCTATCATAAAAGTAACTAAAAGAGTTTAAAATACAAAAGCCAAATGCTCTTAAAGGTGATTTTCAAGAGATTGTTAAAAATAAGTTTGCCTTTGCTTCTTATTTAATATGTACTAAAATTACATAGGAGGATTCTTTTACTTCCATTTTAACAGGTTCAGGATAAAAAAAATAATAAACAAAAATTTAAATAATTTTTAAAAAGCATGAAAATGCCACATGTTATACTACTTATGATATATCTACATCTTTTCATCAGGAGAGAAAGTAGTAAATGGATTTATTTACTCTTTTATTACACATTTGGTGCTCACTATATTCTTATTAGTGCATATTCAGGCCTGAAAGAAGCAGCAGGGGTGAGGTAGCTCTGTGACAGCAAAGAATTTATCCCTCCCTGGTATTTCTGCCTGAAGGGAGAAGGCAACTTTTCTGTAGCTCTGAATAATTTCCCTGGATGTCATGGTTTAACCGCAGCCATCAACCAAGCCCCACACCAACCTTGCTCACCTCCACCTGGTGAGATTGAGAGAGAGTCAAAAAAGCAAAAATGACAAAACTCATGGATTGAGACAAAAGCAGTTCAACTGGGATAGCAAAAGCCACACAAATAAAGCAAAGTCAGGAATTCATTCACCACTTCCCATGGGCAGGCAGGTGTTCAGCCATCTCAAGGAAAGCAGGGCTCCATCACACGTGGCAGCAACTTGGGAAGACAAATGTGATCACTTGAAACATTCCCCTCTTCCTTCTTCTTCCCCCAGCTTTATATACTGAGAATGATACCATGTGGTTTGGAATATGCCTTGGGTCTTTTGGCATCAGGTCTCCTGACTGTGTCCCTTCCCAACTTCTTGTGCCTTCCCAGCCTCCTTGCTGGTGGGATAATGTGAGAAGCAGAAAAATCTTTGACTCTGTGTAAGCACTGCTAAGCAGTAGCTAAAGCATGTCTTTGTAATCAACAGTTTCCAGCACAAATCCCAAACACAGCCCCATAACTAGCTTCTCTTGAGAAAATTAACTCTATCATAGCCAGAACCAGCCCACAGAGTAATAGGGACTGTGCAGGAAAAGAAAATTGTAATTAAAAATGTAGGAGATAAATTAATTAACATTACCCTTACAGATCAATCATCTAGGAGGTATTTGTGTTTATAGTACTCAAAGAGAAAATATTATACTATTATCAGCAAGTTTACATTTCCTCAAATGTGGAAAGGAGCACGTGCTTAACTGTCAGTCAAATGTAGAAAGAAATTGTTTACCCAAACTTTATATATTTTTGCTCCTGTATCCAAAACAGCATATATAAACTTGCTTGTACTTGAATTTCATACCCAGACTTAAAAACTGTACTAATATTTCAGTCAGACATAGATATTAAAGTATATCAAAATATATGTGCAAATGCTAGTTTAAGCAAAGCCTTTGTCAAAAATAGAACCTGAGGTTTCTGACCTGATATAGCTAGTAGATAGAGCAGAAAATTTGTCAGAGTAGCAATTTTGCATTTGGGCATTAGAGAATTGCAGAATGATGCTACTTTTGTTTTTTTTTCCGTTTGCATGGATGCATTGGAAAACTGAAATTTCCAAAAATCTTTGTTTTGGATATTTAATTTATACTTACAATAAAATAAAATTCTCCTAATGAGAGAATTTTCATTATGTCTAAAAGCAGAACTTAGTCTACTAGTCATATTTAGCTTCTGATGTTCCCTTCAATCAACATTGTCCATGGCTATATAATACTCCATTTCTGCCTTTTCATTATATATAGCAACAAAAGATTTAGTTGCATCTATTTCTCCAGAATGTGATCAATAATTCTAAATGTAGTCTGTTACTTGGCTGAGATTTGCTTAAAACAGCATAAGTTGTACATAATGGGACTTATTTCTATGACAGAAATTAGTATTTTGAAAAACTTATGTCACTGTCTTAGGCATCATGAAAGCTGTATAATTTACAAATCACCCATGGTCTCAAAAAACACAAATATTTGTAAATAAAATACCTTTTTTTTTAATTTCCCCCTTATAAGTACAGAAGGAAGGAAGTATGTTTGTTTCCATTCTGGGAGAGCAGAGTAATATTTTTTTCTGTATGTTCTGTATTTCCTGTATTTATTACTGTTTCTATCCATTCACTTCTGAGTATACGACAAAATATTTTTTTCTCCCTGTGTTAAGGGTCATGACAGGAATCTTTAATTAATAACAAGTTGCACTTGAAGCCAAAACCAGGGACATGTGATGTGAAACTCTGCATTCTTTGCAGTCCTAGGTGTCCAGTAGAAATTTAAATTCATGGCAGCAGGCTGTAATGCTGCAGCAAAAGAAACACATTTTATTTGGGCGATGCTTACTTTTGAAAAGCTCTGTATATTTTTTACAGAAAAATGCATATCTTCTTTTAGAAAGAATGAACAACAGAGTTTTCAAGGCCAAGATCCTTGGTGCCACTACAGAATGACAGATATTTCACGTCAATTCCCAGTTCTACAGCTCAGGAGGAAATGAAGCAGCTTTGACAGTTATATACCAAAAGCACAGAAAACCCATGTAAACACATACTCAGAGTAGAAAGAAGAATGAACAGAAAATATTTTTAATGGTGATAGAGAGATGCTTGGTGACTAAGTACCACGCAGCTGCTCACTCATACCTGCCCCCTCCTGTCTCAGTGGGATGGCGAGGACAACTGGAAAAAAAAGGTAAAATACATGGGTTAAGATAATAATAAATTAATTAAAATAGTTTGATGATTGAAATAATTATTATAATTATTATTAATACTAAATACAAATAATAGCAAAGGAGAGGGACGCAGCAAAACCAGAGAGGAATAAAACCCAAGAGAAACAAGTGATGCCCAATGCAGCTGCTCACCACCTGACTGATACCCAGCCTGGCTTGAGCAACTATTGGCCCCTCCTGGCCAACTCCCCCCAGTTTAAATACTGGGTGTGACAATTTGTGGTGTTGAACGCACACTTTGACCAGTTTAGGTCAGCTGTCCCAGCTGTGCTCCCTCCCAGCTCCTTGTGCAGCTCCTCACTGGCAAAGCATGGGACACTGAAAAGTCCTTGACTTAGGGTCAGCACTATTCAGCAACAGCCAAAACATCAATATCACTGTGTTATCATTATTCTCATACCAAATCCAAAACACAGCAGTGTACCAGCCACTAGGAACAAAATTAACTCTATCCCAGCCAAAATAAGAACTATTCATAAGGCATGTTTCTGTCTTGTGAATTTAGCCCACTGTAAAGGGATCTTTGCTGTTTTGCTGGTGTCAAAACATACACATAGCTTTTGAGAAGACAATGAAATGTGTTTTGCTGGCAGAGTCATTCACAGCATCATCAATTCTGTGAGTGTTCTCTGTATCCTGTAAATACTGAGTCAGGAAAATGTCACTTCAACTGTGTTTACATCCTTTCATGCTCATTTAAAAAAGATTAAAATAAAGGTATCAAGCTTTCTAAAATGGCAAATTTGAAAAAAAACCAAAACAAACGAGCTAAAATGTTTGCTGAAACATATATTATTTATATTCATTTCTATATACCTTAATTTTTGATGCTTGGTTGTAAAGTTCAATCTATCACAAAAGAGTTGTGTAAATAACCAAAAAAAGAGAAATTTTGAATGTTGATATTCACAAAAGAACTCTGATGAATTACTTCTGGACTATTTTTCAAGTAATTAAGAAAAAAAACTAAAGTTTCTCAATTCTCTTATGAATATTCTGAAAAAGAAAAAAATATCACTCCAAACTTTTATTTTTTCACAGAATCACTGAATCAATTACGTTGGAAAAGACCTCTGAAATCATCGAGTCCTACCTGTGTCCTAACACCACCATGGCACTGAGCGCCACGTCCAGTCCTTCCTTAAACACCGCTGGAGACAGTGACTTTACAACCTCACAGGCTGTAATATCTAGTCTTCTTTCTGTGAAGAATTTCTTCCTGATGGCCAACCTAGACCTTCCCTGGTGCAGTTTGAGGTTTTGTGTTCTTGTCCTGCCACTTGGTACCTGGGGGATGAGGCTGGGCCTCGCCTGGCTATCCCCTCCTTTCAGGCACTTGCAGAGTGTGATAAAGTCTCCCCTGAGCTCCTTTTCTCCAGGCTGAAGACCCTCAGCTCCCTCAGCCACTCCTCACAGGACACAGGACATGTGCTTTGTTCCACTTCAGTCACAGATCAAAAGATTTCTTTCCAGCTGACATCTCTGACTGAACACAACAACTGCTGCTGAGATTTACTCAGGTGGGGCAGATGAAAAATCAGCTGTGTTAGGATCAGTCAAATGAAACAGACACTGCACTGCTACCAGGAGAGCAGACAGAAGGGCACACACTGTCTCTTTAGATAGAACCCTACCAAAAATGTGTGTCAAATAATAGCAACAAAAACTTCAAAATAATTTGTACATTAAACATTTAAACACTTGCTACAGAATGAAGCAGGGATATTCAATGTGTTTTGGAAAAAGATCTCGAATTCTGTTGAAGCCATTAATTTGTGCAACTAATTGATGTTCTAGGAGTGGTATTCATTATCACTGAGAATACAGCTCTGTGTTACAAATGAAATGCAATTATAAGAGGTTTGCTTTTCCTGCATTTAGAAAAGCTTTCCAGTCTCGGCAACTTTTCTTTTTGCAACATTGAATATTTTTGCTTTAAGCATAACATGTGGTGTTTCTCCTTTGGTTTAGTTATTTATAAGGAAAACCGAAACCAATAACTATAGGGCCATACGCAAAGACCTCCCCAAAATGTGGGACCTTATATGTGTGTAAATGCAGGTTTGTTTGAACTGGACAGAGATCTCTTGGCACATCTCTAAACTCTAAATGCACTAAAGCAGAGTTGCTCTTCCTGCTGTGATCTCTCTGCATCTACCCCTGCCTAGCATGCCACTACACACACTGCAGGCCTGTTTAAAACCTGAAATATTGCAAATTCTGTCCTAGCTTTAAAGTTATTCTTTTTTACAGGAAGTTTGAAATTATCTTCTTTATTATGTGAACATGAAAAGAACAAATCTTACTGTATTAACATTTAGACCTGTGAGGCACACTCAGAGTATGATTTTGCCTAACTTATCCAAGTTTAAAATTCTGTGGTATATGCAGTCAGTGTAATTTCTTTTCCTAAGGATGCATGTGCAATTATGTGTGAGAGAATGTGCCTCTGATTCTTGAAAGGAGAGGAATCCATTTCCTTAAAACAGGTTAAAACAAAAAGCCCACACTAACCTATTAATAATACAAAGTCCAAAAGATGCAAGGGTAAGTGGCAGCTGTCTGTCACCCTATGATTTTTGGGATGGCCATGTTTAGACACCTATAACTAACTTTTTAATAGAGTTATTTAAGCAAGAATTTATTGCTTCAGTCTCAGCAGTGTATTTTGCACAAGCATTTCACATATCTGTGTGGCAGATTGCTAAGTTTTCTGTCACTGGAAGCAATGGTCTCTTTGCTCCCTTTTGCTTGTCTCTCTAGAATTGCCTGCCAAGGAAGGATTAGCATCCTGAGCTAAAGGAGATAGTGGCATTACCTCTTTCTCTTAGGATGCCACTGAGAAGGAAGGGTGAACTAGCAGCTTGCAAAATCCTTCCTTGGCTACCGATTATCCCAAACTCCTTTGCTCCATCCTGTTTCCACATGGTCTTGTCCATTTTCAAGGTTATGACCACTTCTTTGAATTTAGCTCCTTCTTTTGCACTCACATTTCAGTTTTCCCCTCCTGTTCCCCCATCTCCCCTTTGTGAGCCGGCTTTCTGCCACTCCGTGTCCACAGCTTGGGATCCTGCCAAGACAACTGAGACGGCAAGTCTGGAAATTGCCTATACAGCCTTGCTTTGCTAGACTGGAAAATTTTAAAAAATACTCTGGAAAGATTTATACAATGGATTGGCAGCTGATTAACAGAAAAACACACCCAGGAGCCAAAACTAATTTTGAGTACTGTAGAAGGATGCCAGCTTAACAAAGCTATTCACAGGACAGGTACAGGACAGGGACCAACTCCACCCGCTTCTGCCACCCTCTCTGGGGAAATCTGGTGACTGCTATGAGAACCAGTCAATGTCCCTGGATGTGATTTTTCACTGTAGCAAGACCTGAGGGTGAAAGAGTAAAGGAAAGAGTCTCATGAGCAATATATGTGTCTCTTTAGGTTTTTTCCTTCTCTGAAGTTCATGGCAGCAGTTTGGATCTCATTAGCATTTAGAGTAGGTCAGACTCATACCACCACTCTGATGTTTTTAATTGCTCAGCAGAACATTTTTTCATCCAAAGAAGATTGAAGTCATGTGGTAAAAATTTTCAAATCCATCTAACTTCAGGTAGGTTGTCTGTTAAATAATACTCTACTGAGATCAAAAGAATGGACAAGTGATCCCTGGACAGCAAACATATCTATGGTAAAAAAAAAGTGCATCACATATGAAGATGTTTTCCACTTAGTTATTTTAATACACACAAAGAGAGTTAAGTCCAGTGTCATTCTTAATATGTCACAAACTTTGGCACTTTTTTGTTGTTCCTTGTGAACTTCTTTATTTTCAGCATTGAAAACAGAACATTACAAGCATTTTAATATCACCAACAATATGTTATCAGCCATTATTGTATTTTGTGCTCCCCTGTATTCTCTAGTGCATGTTTTGTTTACTAAATTACAATTACTTAATTGATTCTAAGCGATTCTTTTGGAATAGCAGTAGGAATAATTGCTCTGATTTATATTATTCCAGTTCTGCAGTTTTCTCTTAGTATTTTCAAGCAAAAATCCATTTGAAGCACTGAACCAACAATGTCTTTCTTGTTTCTGCATTAGTTTTGAAAATACTGTCTTTTACTGGACTAAATATTCATAGATTTAAAAATATATTAATAGAAAACTAAGTTAAAACACACTGAAGTTTTGTTGCCTACATGTAGCACATTCTTGGAGCATTTTAAAGACCCAAAGCCTCAACCGGGTATTTAAAAGAATTACTTGAAGTTTTCAATCAGACTTTTTTCAGCAGAAAACTGGTTTCAATAAAAGCTGTTCTTGTAAAATACTGACTAGCTTCAGCTAACTTTATTTTTAACAACTGACCTCTGAAAAGTAAAACATTCTCCTTTTCAGGCAAAAATATAAAAACATTGACCCAAAGTAAATTGAAGAAAGTTACTGCATTAGATAAAAAATATGTTGCTCCTTATTGCCTGGTATGATGTGGGGTTGTCTTCCAAATGATAACTAGGCCATTCTCATGTCTTTGTATTTCATCTCTACTTTCTACTTTGGGAAACGTATCATCACTTCCAATGAAAACTGCCTAAAACTAGTCAGAATAGACTTTTATTTCTGTGGGAAATATTCTACATTTTCTTACCCCCAAACCAAATAGTCTGTCAGATAAAAGTCAAAACCTCATTGACACAGATAGTGTAGTAAGTTATTGATAGTATTTTTCAATGAAAATATAATTAGAACTTACTTTTCCTTATATAAAAAAATTATATCTCTGTTGTTACTTCTCATTTTTTCTTCCCTCTCTGTAGATTTAAATGTTCCAAGCTGTATGTTATTTTGCAAAATTTGCTGTGGATAATGTCTGACACTCCCATGGCCTTGGGATGGTCAGCACAACAACTTGTGCTCCTTCTCTTATGGTAGAGGGCACAGCAAAATTCACTTTAGGAGTATGGATCATTCTACAAGGAATATGAATGTAGAGATCTATATCCAGATATCTGTGCTTTGCAGGCTTGGGTAACACAGAGAAGTAGTATTTTAAAATTTAATTTGGAGAATATGTATTTTCCTGTCTTTAAACTTTTTTGTGCTTTTTCTCATTTTAAAGGACAGCAAAGTAAATTTTTGTAAATTTCTGGAAATAATAGATTAAGTCTTTGCTTTTACTAAGACTTAATTAGATAATTTAACACAATGTTAACCCTACTATGAAGCTTTATAAAAATTTTCATCTCCAAGCAGCTTTCCTGTTCAGATATATGAAAGTGCATCTAAACCAATAAAGCCTGATTCAGGAAATGATGGGCTCATTTGCATCCTGGCCAGAACATCAATCAATAGCTTTCATTTTGTTTAAAGGCCAGGGGCCAAATTAGAGTTTTAAAAGTCCTTGTAAAACCTTTGGGTGATTTTGAGATTGAATCTAATGAAAGATTAATGAATACAGGAATCCATTTCTAGCCTATCTATTTACATATGACTTCTACCTTAAGTCCTGCTGAGTGGCAATCAAAGTGAATCAGTCTGTTTCTGCAGATAGTGCTGACTGGCTAAGAATAGCTCCTGCTACCATAGCAGTCTCTTCTTTTCTATGCTTGTATCAAAAGTCTGGAAAGCCAGATATAAGAAGGAACAGCAGGTGCACTCTGTGTTTATCACTCCTAAAAAATTTACCAGAATTTCCTCTCTAAGTATTGGAATCGTAGTAAATAGTAGGTGTGGTAATACCACCACATAATGGCTCCTACAAGCCACAGACACGGAGAAAAATTTCCACTGGCGAATGAGAGCACAATACTCTTTGAATGATAAATTCGTATTTCCAAACAAACTGCTGAGTGTATTTGGTTACATGATGCTTTTTGCAGTCATAATCACTAGATTGACTAATCTGAAGTTTTTTATTCTGTGTAATAAATATATCTAATTAATTTCATTTTTCAATATTATTTGAGCTGCAGAGAGAACACATATTTTCACTACTGCTACTTTATTTATTTTCATGAAACACTTGATTTGCTTTCTTTTTAAGGGAGACTAAATATTCCTGATCTGAAATTTTCTTATAAGAATAGCAGCCGAAGTTTTTGTTTGGTTTTTTTTTCATGTGAAAATAGTTACTTTTATGTCCTACACAAAAAGAATAAATTATCTTTTTTGTCATCCAAGTTGCATGATGTTTCTTCTACTACTTAACTAAACTTAAGCTTCATGAGAACCCACCCCTCGATTTCCTCTGAATTATGTTTTTACTGTGGAAATGTTACTTGGAGGTGCAGAAATTAGCCTATTTTCTACAATAGTGATATAATATATTAACATGATGAAAATATGTTTTTTTTAAAGTAACCTTTCTTACAGATGCTCCTTCTCCTTGTATCTTTGGAATTTAAACTTTATATGTAAAATCAAAAAATTTTCAGAGCACACTATTTTTTTTGCCCTTTCTCCAGGTGATTAGATGATGTATATTTGCTCTGTCCTGATCTTCACCGAATATCTTAGTGTACCTGAACTGTTTTCAGTCATTCCCTCTCTTTCATGCCAGTTCCCAGTCACCCCTTACCCTCTGTGAATCACTGCTCTAGGGACTGGAGGCTCCTGCTAGTTTTGCTTTGACAAGTCCTTTTATTGTTACTAGGTGCTAATCAGAGAAGTCACTGATATTGAAGAAGTGATTTTACAGAGTTCTGTTCATTCTACTGGAAATGAATTCTTTTAATAGACATAGGAATTAAATGTAAAAAGAATAAAAATTCCTTGCAGATATCTTCTTGAATGTGATTAAAGATCTTGAAACAACCAATAGAAAGCTCTACTCATGCTGTACATACAGAAATGGAAAGGAATATTCTGCTGCATCTGAGTAAAAGAATGTTAATAGCTTGATTTGTTCTAGCAAATTTAAGGCATTTTATACCAGGCTCAAGAAAAAGTACACTTTAATTGAGACATAATATACAGACGGAGGAAAGCTACAACAGCAATGTACCAGTCCTAAAAATACCAAAGATTAGTGAAAAAGCAGAACCACATTCAAATTCCTGATCCAACTGGAATTTAGAGTTAAGAGCATGAGAGAAGTAACCACCACAAAAGTATTCTGCATTAAGAATTATCACTGGCTCAGAGCTCTCCTCAGAGTTTCCCTCTCAAGGCTGCACAGAAGAATCAGGTCCCCAGGCAAGGGAGGACCTCCCCATCCCAAGGGGAATCTGGGAGTGGCAGGGTAGGATTGCACACAGGACCCCACACCTGGTGAGTGAAGGGGTGAAGCAGCCATGGGCAGATTTTTAATGAGATAATCAGGAGACCAGAACCAGAACAGGTCACTGGGAGCTGCAGCAATGAGATGCATCATTCTGAGACTATCCTCAAGGGCCCAAAAACCCATGGATTGATCCTGGCACGGCAAAATTCTGTGCAGTACTGACTTGTGCAGCAAACAGGCAGCCAAGTCCCATTGGTTTCCATGGAAAAGCACCTCAGGATTTTTCCTTTGTGAAGAAACTGAATTAAACATATATGAAAGAATACAAATAAAACACAACATCTTTAGTTAAAAATGGAGAAACTCTCAGCACAATCTTCCTTCTTATAGCTCATTGCAGCTACTCTTATTTTCTGAGGGTAGATGCGGCTTCTCAATGTGATTATATAAAATTCCTAGAGCACTTTGCCATGATGTGTAGATATTTCTATCAATAAGTTACATATTTGAATTGTCTGAGGGAGCCACAAGGTCTAAAAAAGCATATTGTATTAGGAAGTTCTGAAATCTGTGTGATCCTGGCATCCAAATTATGTTTGTTAAAGCACTAACTTGTTCTACTCCAAAGCTCAAAGAGACAGCTGCTTAATGTGTGAAACAAAAGACACACAAATGCTCCTCTCAAAAATGCACAAGTCCCTCACATGTATAAGGGAAGGGTGCTCAAAATATTGCTCGCAAGAAAAGTTCTTCTTCCCTGTAATCACTATTGTTTTCTCTTTGTAAGAAATTAAAAGCAATCATATGCTCAATATCTCAAGCTCTTACCTGAGACCTTGTAATCTAGCAGAGATGACACAACACAATCAAAAAAGGCAGACATTTGACAAGATGATGTGCTGGAGCCTTGTCTGCTCTTTCCAACTACATTAGATTATCTAAAAGAAGGTATCATCCCACCACTGTCTTCTTGCAGTTCTCATTGCCTTTTGAAACTCTGATACCTCTCTGCTGGGATTACCTCCCTCATACATGGAACCTGTTCACTTTGTCCAGGAAATGAAGTCTGGTAAATAAATACACAGACTTTTAGTGACAGAATTTTTGCAATTCATTTTGAATAAGAGCAGAAATATTTTAAATCCAAATTGTCTTGAAAAGTGAGCAACAAACTAAATCAAAAGCTTTCCATGTCCTTTTACCCTTTTCTTTGAGATACTACCATTTACCTCCAGATATTACATCACTTACCTCCAGACAAGACATTTTTCACCTAAGTGATTCCAATAACTGAAATAAATAAAGTTTATGAAGATGATATTCTGTGAACCATGTAAATGAATTTATCCAAACTCAGAGCTCCACAATGTAGATATAAATATCTGACCTTGTTCTCCCACAGACTTTTTTTAATCTGTGGAGAAAAAAATATTCTTCTTGCATGTTATTCATCTCATGTCAAAGTAGGCAACCAAAATAAATCAAATTAATTGGACTCTAAATTGTCATTTTTATCAGTGATATAAAGGGATGTTAGGGACACTACCTCAGATGTAGAAAGCTACAAAGTAGATATTTAAAGTTAGGTGAAATGAATCTCATCTCATCAGAAAATGAATCCTATAAAATTGTCTATTTAAGAGCTAGTCTTTAGAAGAGGTTGTGACACCCAATATTTTACTATCTGATTTAATTCGATGAACCAATTATAACTTTACAGACTTCTGCAGTTCCTCTTTCAATTGTCAGCTCTAAAAAGCTTTTGTATTATAATTTATTTGCTAATCCAATAAAAATTATTGCACTTTGATCCCTGTCCTCTTCTCCTCTGCTCCTCTGTAACTGAAAAGATTCTGCTCTTCACTTCTTTTGGTCCTGCTGATTATATTAGCTTTTATCTTACAGAATTCTGAGGTTGATACATCAACGTATGCGAAAAGTCATATAAATTAAGGTGTCAAGGAAGGAAAAAACCCTTTCTTTCTGGATTTCTTAACAATTTTAAAAATGCTGCTAACTTTTAAATCTTTAGTTTAAAAACAGCATATGTTTTTTAGAAAATTATTAAATTATATTCCCAACTGTCCTGGTTTCAGCCCAAATGAGCGAGATGAGGCATGGCCAATTTCATAATGCTACTCAGTATCACTTTACATCTTTGCCGGGGTGGGGAAAGAAGGACTTTCCCTTCTGGTGGGAGAAATAGTGGCATGGTGGTCAGTATCTGTCTCAGTTTTCCATGTAAGTAATTTCTTTGTCTTATACCTTTGGTTATTAATATTGTTGCAGTTACAGTTGGTTTTCTTATTTCTGTTTCCAGTAAATTGTTCTTATCTCAACCTGTGATTTTCAGCTTTTGTGCCTCCAAGTCTCAACTCCATCCTCGGATCAGGAAGCGGGAGGGCAGGTGGGGGAAACGAGCCAGTGAGCAGCATCTGCTTTGGGAGAGTCTCGGTGGGGACCCTGAATTGGGAAGTACTAATCCGAAACCATGGCAACGGTATGCTCAGCAAGGCGAATGTCATTTCATTTCGTCCAACTAAAAGATACATTCTTACAAATGAGTTAGTTAAATTGAATTGTGGCTCTAACTTAAGTCGGTTCTACTCCTCTCTGCCTCTGTATTGACAGAACAGCTGCTATTGGAGCTGCAATATCTCTGCAAAGGGTTAGCAATACCTTCTTTCACCCGTTGAACAACTATGCTTGACACAGAGCAGTTCTCTTTGGCTCTGGCAATTTTACAAGGAAATAAATGTGCGGCTGGAGTGGTCAGTGATGGACGGGGTCTTTTAAAGTCAGCTTTCATACTGAAGACAAAATGTAGTTTGGCGGTGTTATGCTATTGCCCTGGGTTTCCCTGCAGTCAGTCAATGGAAATGTCCTCAGATGATAAATAATTTCAACTATTTTTGGCACTCATAATAGCATGAGACAAGAAGGGCATCATCCAAAGATAGCTGTCTTTATTACTTAGGAGGAAGTCTAGACAACCCTGCTGCATGTTGTAGTTTTGAAAAGCTGAATTTGAGAGAGATAATCTTGTTATAAATCTTTTAGGATTAATTTGGGTATGCAGATTTAAATAACCTTGTGAACATATAAAAAAAGTAAATGTACAATAAGAGTTCATCTGGTTGAGAAAGGAATTTAGCAGTCCCTGGTGAGTCATACACATACTGCCAGAAACTAGCATAGAAATTATTTATGTATTTATGTATTTTTCTTAGAAAAACAGAAATAGGTAACTATGCTAAGAATTAGTAGATGACCACTGAAGCCTTTAGGAAGACAGTTGATATTTTTAACTCTTTTATTGAACAATAAATTAACCTTGTGGGACCTATATCAAGACCAGGGCTGGACTTTTCAGATTTTTCAGAGGAAAATACAACACCTGCATAGGGAGGTAGTCTGTGAGACAAACACACAGAGTCAGCTTTGCAGCCTTCTGGCCTGGGTACCAGGGCAGGACAAGCCTGTGCCCTGCTCCCAGCAATGCAGGCAAAGATTAATGCTCTGAACTTCACTGAAAGAATTTGCCATGGTCAGGGGCTCCTACTGGTCAACCTAGTACATCTCTACTTGTCAATCTCTACATGTCCCTTGTGATGCTTTCAGCTCTTCATTTATTGCCCCTCCAAATCTGTTACTGTAGATTTCCAAATATTTTGTGTGTTAATTAAAACCAGCTACCCTGAACTCCCTAGAGGAGGCCAATGACATAACTGCTTGACTGAGGCACACAACTTTGAAAGGAAAGGGTAAACAGTGCATATTTCTAAGGGTTCTGAATTTGCTGCTCCAGCACAAACTTCTGCAATCTGAAAAGTTCGGTTCCAGACAGCCAGAGCTGCAGCTGGAAATATCTTTGTAACATCAGCTCCACTGCTTTAGCTCTCTCAAACCCGTGTTCCTACCGATTTAATGAAATGGTAATTCCTGGTATGGCTTATGATAACTGAGTTCCAGTTTCTCTCCCAATATTTCATCTTTTGTGAGAGATATTCTCAGGGAGAGTTTTACTACTGTACCTTCAGAGATAGAAAATTTGACTGGTTTAATGTGTACTGACATCGCTGCATTACTCCTTTGAAGATATCTTTAGTTACTGAACTCTCTCACCAAGTGAGCATGTAAAACTAGATCTTCCACCTGATGGAAACAGAAATATATTTTTTGTTTTGCTGCCTCAAAAATGTCAAACTTCTACAACCAACATGTATCCATAAACAGTGACTGACTAAATCTAGAGTCTGGGAACATTTGAGATATTTCTGCGTTTGTCATGGAGTTGATGGGACCAAAGCCAACTGTTGTCTGCATGGATATACATCACAGTGACTTTAGGTGACTTCAATTAGAGTTCAGACTAGAAACCTCATCTCTGATGGGAGTTCAGAACCTGCAGAACCAACCTGGAAACTCTTTGAATATCAGCAAAATCAGAGCCCAAGGCTTTAATAAAAATCTCACACATTTGAGTGAAAAAGTTTTAGAAAATTGAAATACACATCTAAAGGCAGAAAAAAATAGCACAACAGCAATATCTCTCCAACTTTGAGACAGTACGTTTCCTGTTTAGTTTGAGGAACCCATGGATGTTTCCATGGTGAGTGGCACGCCTGGCTCCAGCAGCCTGGATGTGAGGCAGCTCACTCTGAACTCCTGCAGTTTTTAGCAGATACTAAAGGCAAGTAAGTCATTGCCTATTTGGGATCTCAGAAGCTGATTGAGCAGAGTGTCAGGCAGAGACCAGAGGTTACTAAGCCAGGCCTTGATTCTACAAATAAAGTCAGAGCTTTTTTGCCATTAGAGAAGATGTTTAACATTCCATAAATTTATATAAGATGAAATTTTGCAAGTCCATTAGTGCCCCACAAACAAAATTCTCCATATTTTTTTTTCTTTTCATTACAATTATTTGTTCCTTATCTGTGAAAGTCAGTACAGTTGAAAGGAAAAAACACACCATGAAATAGTTTTATTTTCCAGACCCAATGATGGTCCTATTACATTTACCCCGTGGTAGTTTCACATTTAGTTAACTATATTTCAGTGAACACAGATATTTATTGCCCCTTGAAGAAAATACTGACCTCAGGTTTTCCTTGGTCAATAGCTTTTCTTACAGAGAATTTAAAGATCTCACAAAAAGTAGATCTCTGATTATTATTTACATGTGCACAACTCATAGAGATCCATTTTCATTAAAGTGATAAATTCTCTCTTATACAAGAAAGTATATTTGTAACAGAGTAATTTTTTACTAATTCAAGTGTTTATCCATGTTAGTTTTCTCAAATACTTGATGGTCTCCACTTAAAACTTGAGTGATTAAGGCTGGATCTCACTAGAAGAAATTTGCAAGAACACTCATGAATGTTCACAGTTGCAATATTCTGATTTACAGCAAAGGAAATCCGTTTCCTCTCCTTTCTGATCAGTCATAATGTCAGATATGTTTTCTCTTATTAACCTCTAAAAAGTATTCTTAATCCTACATAATTTATCATGAATTTCCAAAATTTGATTTTAATACTATAGGTATTTGCAACTTACTATAGCAACTGTTAAAGCTGATGGATGAATAAATAAGTCTTGCATCTGTGTGTGGGAGTGGCTATACAGCCTCCTGTGAGTGACTATGGGTCTTGACTGTATATGAGCAGTAACTTTTTTTTCTCATTTTTTGTTCTTATAGTTTGGATGGGTTCAGATCAGCAACAAAAAAATGTTAGTTACATATTGAGCAGCTAATTGCTATGGGCAATCAATTAGCCCATAACTGTAAACTCAGACTCTTATAGTAGGACTTGAAATATATTTAAGTAATCAATGTCACTTAAAATATTGAAATTGTCTTCATCATATTTTCAGAAGATTGTTACTATTTCAACTTTTCATTGAGAAACATGAGTGACTTCCCTAGAGAGACTTCAAAGATTAAAAGAAGTCTTCAAAATGTAAACCCCATGATAATAACTTCTAAGTGGCAGTGCTGACTGCTGCAAGCCATGAGTCTGCATATGGATACTTGAAATTATATCCTACATCAAAGAAGATTACATGATGCATAATGGGGTTTAATGTTAGAAGGAGATCTCCTTTAGAGCCTTAGAGCTGCTGTAAAGGCACAAAAGCTCAAAGAAATTCACACATTTCAGGGAAAATAAAATGTAGAGTGATTTCTTAATGTAGAACATAAATAGCAGAGTCACATTAGCTGTTTTCTGCAGCAGGGAAACTTTGCACTTTCTTTCTTGTAATACTGATTTTCCAAACTTGCTGAAAGGGAAAGTTAGTATTTGTACATCCTTCTTGTGAAACTGAGAAGTCCAGCCATCAGGAGTTACAATTTCTTATTTTACTTTTGAAATACAGTCTTACATTACAAAATCAGGGCCTATCTGAAGAGATTTATGTTGAAGACTTATTCCACAGGCAACAGCTGAATTTTATTCATAGACTTCATCTAACTGTTTTTATTTTGACAGATCATCACATTTGTCCCATCTGAAGCAGGACACATTGTTTTAAATAAAATAATGGGGAATAAATGGAGTTACACGCTTCTGAGCAAAGTTCTGCCCTCAGAGAATTATTAGGTTAGTTCTCCTGAGGAACAAGGCTAAAGAAAAAAGGAAATTTGGCTCTTCCTCACAGAAACACTATTAAGATCACAATCACAAGCTCTTCTTATGAAAGAGATCAGCTTGACTAAATCTTCTGCTCTTCATTAACCTCGAACACAAAAAGGAAGCACGAGGAAATTGAAACTAGGTCAGTATGTCAGGCACAAGGATAAAAGAACAGTGTAAGTATATATGGACAAAATTAGGAAGACCAAGTTGTGAAGTGCGCTACAATCAGCAAAAACCACAAGGAAGAAAAAGAAAACATCTGTAAATACATTACTAGCATGTGGAAAATCTAGTGGAGAGCTGACTCAGTAGTTAGTGGGAGGAAACTGTAGTCACAGATGTCACCAGAAGGGTGAGAACAATTTGTGTTGTTCCATTTCATTGAGGGTCTAGCTGCAGTGAATTGGGAATGTGCAGCAGTGGTTTGATGATACTGGGGGCTCATAGCACTGTACCCAGATGAGCATGGCAGGAACAGTGTAAACAACCCCTCTGCCTGTCAGGCCCTTCCTCTGTTCCAGGTCACTGTCCTTCAGCAGGAGCAGTAGAACAAGAAAAAAGCAGCTTCAGCTTCTCCAGTTAATGGTTTGACATCTTAATGCGAATGAATCTCCACATCTACTTCACTGAAGTACTTGAGGTATGAAGGTAGAGTAAATATTGGAGTAGCCCTGAGTTCTTACATATTAGTATTTAATTCTTTTGGAGAGACTGCAAATAGTCCTACAAACCATCTTAGATAAACAAGTTGTTTTCTGTTCTCTCTGAGAACTCAGAGAAAGGTATGAGAACTCAAATTACTAGAAAGGGTAAATATAATTCCTAGTTTAATAAGTAAGAAAGCAACGGGGGAGTAGAGCAAAAGAGAGAGACAGAGAAAGAGGAGATAGAACAAGAGAAAGACAGAAACAGAGAATTAGAGACCAACTAGCTCAAGTTCCTGGAAAAACACAGGGACAGATAATCAAACTGTCTGCAAGCACCTTGAAGATAACAAATGAGATGAACAATAGCCAACAGGGATTTGTCAAGTACAAATTGTGTCAAATCAATCTAATTTTCTTCTATGAGAAAGTAACAGATTTTGTAGAGAGAAGGAAAGCAGAAGATGTAATATATCTTGACTCTAATGTAGCTTTTGATTCTCATGTAGCATTCTCATTAACAAGTGAGAGAAATCAGGTCTGGAGGCAAATTCTATAGACTGGCGCAAAAAAAATAAAATAGAAAACCACAACTTTAGTTGACATTAATCTGCAGTCTAACAGGAAAATGCACGTATTGAACTGGGATCTTTGGAAGGGTCTCCCTCATCCAGAAATATTTGATATCTCCAATTCTATATGTGCTAATACAAGGTAGAACTAATAACTGCCAAATAATACTTGTGGAACAGGTGCTGGTTCCTTAAGGAAAGACCCAGGTGGGTGGATCAGAAGCTGAACACAATTAACAAGAGTGTGCTATTGTAAAAAACTCAGGTTTCATGCTGGGATTTAAAAGCAGGAGTAGAGGCTGCAAAGCATGAATTAATCTTTCCATCGTTATTAGCCCTGGCTAGAAGTAGCTGGATTACTATAGCTGGTCTGAGGTACTTGAGGTGGATTTGTGGCAAGTTCAGAGGTGAGCAGCAGGGTTCACTACAAGGTATAGCCTGCCAGGGAACACTGGAGGAAACAGGGCTTCTCAAAAAGGCTAGGGGGAATGTGATAATAATCCTCAAATATCAAAAGTTGTTGAAAAGTAAAAATAAATAGTTTTTTCTTCTTGTCCAGTGTTGAGAAAATTTTAGGTAATGGTTTTGCAGCAGTACAAATGTAATACAGGCTCTGGGAAGAAATTCAGTCTCAGGGACAGCTAACAGTTGCAGATTGTGAGGGAGGATGCACAATCACCCTCATTTGTAAGAATGTCAGCAGTGACGCAGTTTACTAGGTCCCACCTTGGACTAGATGACCTCTCAATGTCCTTTCCACATCTCTTTCTTCATAAGGAGAGTTCATCTGAAGTGGGGCTGAGAGCCAAAAACAATCAGGGGAAAGCTGAGCAAGAGATGTAGAGAGGTTTCGCTGTGTTAGAAGTTTCTGTAAAAGAACAGAATGGAAAAATCATACTATGGTCTGGGATAAATATGGGCAGTGACAGGGAATTACAGACTGAAATTTTCAGTAAATCTTTTTATTATATAAAAAAAGATATAAATATTATAGATATATAAAGAACCATGTATCTCTATAGACAAATTAAAAATAATCTTAAGGCCATACATTTATATTCTGTATTGCTATATGTTGATAAATTAGAAAAAAATATTTATGTAATGTATTTTTTATTATTTATATATATGTAATGGATTATATATATATATATATATATATATATATATAATAATTTAGTTTTAATAACAATCATTGTACCAGTCAAAACCATGAGGAGACAGCTAGGAAAACCTTTTTTCTCAGGTGTGTGATTGTAAGACCCTCTGAATTTAGTAGTAATTGATGTAAAATTTAGGAAGAACATTCTATAAAATAAGGTTTTTGCATTTTGTTTAACACCATTTTAAATTTTGAATATTGTCTTTTTGGTCTTAAAAAAATAATAATTTTTTTTGTCAAAAGTTAAGTTTTAAGTCTTTATACCAATTTTTTAAAAAGCGATTGAAGTGTCTGGATATATGTGATTGTACTGTCCAGTGTTTAGACACTTTAGTAGAATCCATTTCTGAACAGCATTAATTCCATAGATTTTTAATGATCACAAGCCAAGATGCTGCTATCTCCATAAGGTCTCCACCTTAGACACTAAGACATTAACTTCAGATTTAAAACTCTGCAAAAAAGGCTGTCCAAAGCCATGTTTTGATAAGTTTTATTGCTGGTTTAAGAAACATCTCAGTTTTCAAGGTTATAGTACTTTCCATTTGCAGCAATTCAGTACTGGGACAGAGCTAAAATAATTTCCTCTTGCTGACAATCCTATCAGCAGTACCTTTTAACAACTAGTTTATTTAAGATAACAGAAATTTCACTGAACTTCTGCTGACAATGAATATATCTTGTGATCTACTGTATCTTTTCCTCCCCAGAAAACTGAACTGCAACCAGTAAATATCACATTATATTCTGCAATTTTTATTTTTTCTTACTTGTCCTTTTTTAATGTAAACTTTTAAGAGAAATAATAGGGTGGATGTGCTAAAACTGCACATTTGTGGAGGACATTGGAAATAGGTGTTGCATTTAAACTTCCTAATCTCTCCACTGAAAGTAAATTTATAGGTGACGCTTCTTTAGGTTTTCCCCTTTCCCAGAAGCTAACCTTCAAACTTCATATTCAGCTACAACCTGCACATTGAAATGCAAATTGCTTTAACATCAGTGACTACCAGGCCATACAGAGTCAGTACTCTGAGAATTTGGTTTGTTGGTTGGGTGGGAAAAGTTGAAGATACAGCTTCTTTGCAAGGTCACTCAGCTGCTGTGTGCTGGAAAGGGGAACAGATACCAAATGAAGCATTTTAACATGTTATGCAATATTGACCAGAGTCCTAATGTTTTGTATTAGACTATGTCCTGCCATGGAAACTTGAAAGGTGTAATTTTCCCGCTTGGCAGTAATGCTGACTCACTGGGTTCGTCTAAACAAGTCATTTAAGCTTCTTTGACACTCAGTTTTTCTATCTGTAAGACAAAGGTTGTGGTGTCTTGTAACAGAAATGGAGAGGAATAGAGTAATGAGAGCACTCCATCAGCAGAAATGGTGTTAGTATTAATTACCCCACTGGCATTATGTACAAACACTGAGTAGGCACTCTCATCTGTTTTCTAGTACAACTGCAACACCTCTTTTTGGTTTCTCTTCTTACAAGACTACATCATTATAGTCTATGAAAGCAAACATTTAAAGATACTGGTATCAAGCCAGGAGCACCTGACTGAGCTCTAAAATATTAAAGTTGACAGAGCTACAAACTGATGTTGAAAGACTTCAAACGCATAAACTATAGAATAAATTGCTGACTGTTCTTGTGAAGCTTCCTGCCATTACATTTTTTTTTCTTCTCTTACAAAATAAAATACTTCATTCCTACATTTATTTCTCTCCTGGGAAAACAATGGGGCTTGGAGTGAAAAATACATTAAAACCAGCATAAGGCATACCAATACAAGATTGCAAACACTATGGCCACACTACAACCCTGATTTAGTGTATCAGTCTAGCAATTCAGACTTCACCCCGAGTTTCTGACAGACTGACTCTTTGCTGCATCAAGTATTCTCCATTTTTAGGTATAAATGACATATTACATTTTTTGCCTAATGTAATTGCAAAGCTGGCACATGCCAGCCTTATTTTAGTCTATTCCTATACTAAGAAGTGATGTAGTAACATATAAATCTGGTAATCAGCTAGATCTAATAGATATTTTGCTGTGTCACTCCAGAGAAAGGTGGTCAGGTCAGGAAAGATTACAGAGACATATTAAAATTAAATTAAAATGGGTAGTTTCTTGCCACATGCATTTTGCCACTTTTTATAATTCACTGAAGACAAAGGGCACTTCCAAATTTTATGCCATTTAGTTACTTATTTAGAATCTCATTTTATGTCTGTTGTGATTGCCATTTAGTTACTTATTTAGAATCTCATTTTATGTCTGTTGTGATCAAGTGAATCGATCATTTTGCCTCACCAGTGTTCTTTTCTTTCTGTTAAGTCACAAGCATTTCTAATATGTTGAAAAATATGTCCAGAACAGAGGTCACTGGAAGCAGTCTGGAAAGCCCTTGCTCATATACTTACCCATAGTAAGGGGCATCCCAATTTGACCTGAAAGTTCTCCAAATGCTTTGTGCATGCCTGGGATGACTCTGTGGCGAGCAGCTGTGTTTCTATTTCTTGCCTGCAGCTGATCAGGGTCCAGAAATGAAGCAGAGTGGCATGCAGGTTCCCAGCTGGGGGCTCCTGAGTTCAAAGCATCTCTGGCACACTGACCACAGGCAGGTGTGGCTGTGCAGCCAGGCACACCAGGAACACATCAACAGTGTCTGCTGTCTGGCGCAAAACTCACAAAATAATAAAGCATCAGCTACGAGGGTTATCCCCCTTCCACACAGCAAATGAGTGCCTCAGGAGGAGTGCAATGTCAAGCGGCAATAACAACCACTAAGGCTTACAGCATCCTCATGTTAAGGCTTACAGCATCCTCATGTCCCAGGTAATTTATGTTTTGCCATCACAGGATAGGTTCCCCAATGTCCCAGTTTGATGTCTGACTAATCCACCTGTGACATGCTAAGGTAAGTCTTCATATTTTGGTATCTTTACAGAGATAATATACAATTCAGGATGAAGCTGATAAGAACCAGAACTGGATTAAGGAGCCCATATGTAATGGTAAGCGAAAAGAGATAGAAAATGAGCTCTTAAGTGTACACACTGAGCTTCCTTATGCTCATGCATTCCAGTTATCTAGCCTGGAAGAGAGGCTGAGATATGCAGGATTGTATCTGATTGCTTGCAAGTTTGTCACCATATATCCTAAAAACTGAGCCCTAGGGTAAAAGTTACTAGGTTCCATATATAAAATGAAAAAGAAAACAAGATAAAACCTGGAAGTTTACTTTGTGAATATAGATGAAAATATAAGAGAGTGAGGGAATATACAGTATTTACTATTGACTGTTTAGGACACAACAAAAATTAAACTGGGAATTATTTAATAGCTGTGAGACATGCAATAAAATATTTGTCAAACAAAAGTGAATGTCATTTTTATGAAGATATAACTTCTTCCACAATATATCATACTTTGCTAGCTTATTATTTTGCTTTTGTGAACACATCTGCACAAAAAAGTAGATCTTTTTTCTCCTTTGTTAATAATTTTTTATTACAATTCATCATGAAATACCTAGAGATAGAAACTTTGAAGATTAAAAGCAGGTTCACTTTAAATTATGTATAAAATATTTAATAATATTTCTGGTTTATGTATTTACACATTTTTGATATATGAAAATTTGTTCAGGTTTATTATCCAGCAATAAAAGTAAAATAATTCAAAAGAGAGATATGATCTTTCTTTATTGACCTAACAAACAACTTCACATATTGTTCATAGCTGTACCTGCACTATAATCTAGGCATAGACAAAGCAGATTTGGTGTTATTGGTGACTCTTAGTAACAATACAGCCACTGTTGGGATAGCTCATCCCACTTTTTAGTTTGTGTCACTTCTTCAGAGATTGTTTAAAAAATCTTCCCAATTCATATCTCCTTCACATGCAGATGGTTGTGCAGCCACAAGATGGGCTGCATCTGCCTGGCTGAAGGTGTCCTGGAAAAGAAGGGGTGAGGGGAATAGGTATCTATTTTTTCTGCTGTAAAATATTTAATATATTTTCTTTTCTCATGTGTTGGAAGTGCAGGTGGTAGCAAGGGAATGGTAATGAGAAATTGAGCTGATCTGTGGATGAGGCATCCCCACTGCTGAGGCAGACCTGCTGCCACACTTTCTGTGATTGGAGGTGCAGCTCCATGAATATTGCCTTTAATGACATAGCTGAGATTGTGACGGTAGAGGAGATGACCTCTGAAAAAGGCTTTCCAAGCACCCCTCCTTTGGTGGGGTTATTTTGAAATTCCTTTGTTTTAAAAGGTGTAGTTTATAAAGCAATTATCTCAAACAGAGCCTACCAACACAGACAGGAAAGGCAGAAATCAGCAGGTAGGGTCAATTTTGGGCTATGTGATTAAGCGAAAAAGTTGATTTGAGTTACATCCAGAAATGTAAACTACAATTAATTTCTCCCCAAACCAGTCTGGCTTTGTACTTCAAACCTTAAATTCTGGAATCAGAACTTCTTGTGGAAAACAGGTAAAACTGGTTCTTGAACTTTAGTCAAGCAGGTATTTCACTGGTGATCACTGATATACTCCAGCACCTGTGCATACCAAGAATCATTCCTGATTCCACAGCAGGATAAATTGCCCCTAATTATGCATATTTCCCTACAGAAACTAAAGCAAAAAGCCCATCTTATAAAGTGATTTGATGCTGAGCTTTATTAAGTACTAAGACATCCAGACACTTTCTTTTAGCTCTTTCTCTTTCCTAGGCCTGTAAGAAACACAAATGCATGCAAACATGCTGGCGCAGGAGAATGAACACCATAGAAAGAGGAGACAGGAGAATGGGGTGAAAAAACACAAATAATGCTTTTCTGTGGATCTTCCAGGAGACATTCAGATCATTTTAGCTGTGCTGAGACACCAATCTTAAGGAGTCTCCAGGTGAGCTCTGACTCTTTTAGTGATTGCTATTGCCAGTTGATATCCTGCTGCTCTTCTAGGGGCTCTTGCCACACAGAGCTCAGCTGGCAGAAAGGACCATGTGCCCGGGCCTCAGCACCATCCTTTGCAGTCCATACCACTTTGAACTGACTCAGATTTAGGCTTGTGCTTGCACACCAGGCTGAGCTGTGCAGCAGCTGTAGTAGGGGAGATGGTGTGTGCTGGCTGCTGGCAGGTACAGCCAGCTCAGTGAGTCTGGCAGAGAGGCAGGTGGATGGCAGGGTGTCAGTAAGTACCCAAAGAGCCCTGGAAATACTCAAATCATCCATCCGGAGGTACCTTAATATAACTTAATTTTAGGCCTATTCAACTCTATCAAAGATATCTACTAATTTCATTAAAGCAGAAGATAAACTGTACATATAATGTTTCTGTTGGCTTAATTTCCCACCTCATTCCTTTACTTGTTTTCATCAGTACTTTGATTCTACTCCTATCATCTTTCTTTCTGCTAACTGTTTCTCTCTTTATGTAAATTATTTTTTTTATTTATCCAAGAGATTTAACAGATAATACCCATCTTCACATGTGGTGGGTTTGTAAGTACAAGTGCTCTGAATGTAAAGGGGACAAATACCAGCCTATGTGGCAAGGGAAAAAAACCTACAGAAAATATCTGTGCTTGCCATGCAAAGATTCATGGCTACTTTAAGGCAACTGGTTCAGTCAGCATATTTCAGCAGACTTGGGCTACTTCAGTTCACTGTTTGCATATTTTATATCAAGTGACCTGCCAAATGTCATGAAGAGGTGAACAGGGAATAGAGAAATCAGTCAAGGTGATGGATGAGATGCAGACTTGATTGTTTATTCAAATCATTCCCACAACAATTGAGCCTTACTGATTGCAGACATCATTTTGTGACAATCATTAGGAGAGGGCAAAGGTGAAAGGAATTTAATGACCAAATTAGAGCTATTGAACGGTGCCAAATATGACAATATTTTAAAACTCTGAAGCAGAAGACTTTTATCAGTGACCAGGAAAAATAAGAACTCCTTTTTCTAAAATATCCACGTCTCTGTTTTGTTTGTTTGTTTGTTTGTTTGTTCATTTTTCTCTTCAAAGTACATATCATGTGCTTTGTATTCCAGAGAGTTTCTTCAGCAGCTCCCAGTTTCCCTCTAGGACCTCCTTAAAAGAAGCACCGATTCTCACTATTCCCTCCCATGCCCCTTTAAATATTTGAACAAATACTTCAAATATGTAATTGCACCCTCCTCTATTTCCTTTTATGTTGGTCATGATGTGGGTGTGAGGGAAGCAGCAAGGAGCAGGCAGCAGGGCAGGGTGATCCTCTAAGGTGAGGCACTGCACCGGGTCCACACTGCCCCTGCCTTCAAAGGGGATGAGGTTTGTACAAAGACTCCAACACGTTTATACAAAATCACATCTTTCTTTTCTTTCTTTAAAGACACTGCCATTGTGTTTTATTTGAAGAGAGTGTGAAGGGCACAGGGACTGTGAAAAGACCATCTTTTTTCCAAGTACTCTAGGTTTTGTCCTGTCTTTTTACTCCAGAAACGCTGTTGTTTAGGTCAGCATTGTATTAAGCATGTTGATATATCTCTTGTAGGATGATAACTAGCTCATACTTGCATTCCTACTCCAAAAAAGGGTATACCCCATCATCCAAATCCTTCTGGCCTGGTAAGAATTCAGGTGTTCAAGACACAATTTTCCACCTTATTTAAAAGAAAATATTGGTCTGGTCCACAGACTTTTTCAACAGCATCAGACTGTACCAGTTCAAAGGTATTGAAATGTCATCTTCTATTAGACATCAATTAACATAAAATGTTGCTGAGAATCAAAATAATAAAAATTGTCCCACTGTAAAATAATGGAATAAGTGCAACCTAATTAATTTAGAGGAGATTTAGTCAAGAATTTAAAATACTATAACATGAGAAAGACCTCAAAACATATTATTGAACTTCTTACTTTAAGATCTCATGGTGAAAAAAATCAAAGAAAATGTTTATGCAGAATAAAAATAAAGTAAGAAGAGAAGGAAAACAATTTTAAAGAATTTCTAGATATATTTAGAGCCATTGAGAAAGAGACTTATGTCAGACTAGATGGTAGACTGAAATATGATTAAAAATTCTCTTGTCATAAATAACTTATAGAAAAAATCCCTTTACACCATCTTTTAAAGTGGCTGAGTTAACATTTATTTTTGATTAAACAAAGACTGTTACTCTCCTGAGTTCACTTTGATGGCAGGTGTTAATTGTGAGGCAGGTTGAATTTGGATTTTTGCCACTACTAACTTGGAGTTTCTGCTATGATCCATGAATTCAAAATTTGAAAAAAGTGTTTGAAAGGATGCCCTTGTGTATATTCATTGACCAGAGAATCACTGGGAGTTGCTGGCTTTGTGCAACTGGAAAACAGATGACATCAGGGTCCATAAGCTGGAGCATTTGCAGCACAGCTCAGAACTGTTGACATTACCAGGATTTGTCCAGCCTGAGGAGTACTGCATATAAAAATCCCACCAGTCAGAAAAGACAAATTCAGAATGAAAGATGTATGAGAAACATCCTTTATGATGATGAGTGGAAATCCTTTCTTATGAGAGCAGCAAAAACATTTTGTGCTTTTCATCTTGAACACAGCTAAGACAACATGATTTCTTTGTATACACTTATGAGGTTTACTGCAAGTGGGTCAAAATTACTAAATTAAATTATTTTTATAGCAACAGATGGAAACAACTAATCCAATTGTATATTTAGACTTCAAATTAAAGTTTTCTAATTTTCAGAGAAGTGAGATTCTATACAATTTTCCAAAGACCTCTTGAATACAAAAGACATTTCTTTAATAATACTGTTTACAAAATATATTGCAAAATTTATTTGCTTAAGTTAATGAGGCACAGAATCTGGTAACCTACTCTTTAGTCTCCCCGTTTGCAAGAAAATCCCCCTTTGATGACGAATGCTATGTTAAAATTGACTGGATTAGACCTTGAAGACCAGCTTGAAGTAGTGAAATTCAGTATCATCTCCAAAATTGTTAGTTTTCTAACTAACAATTAGTTAGAAAGTTTTCTGTGGCAGGAAACTCATCTTCTAGAATTCTAGGATTTCCCAAAGCTACTAAGCTTTAGGAGCAGAGAGATGCATCTTCAGCTTGAGCTTCCTCCTCTCTCTCTGCTCTATATCCAGATCTTTATTTTGAACTGGCTCACCAAAAAAAAAAAGTATAATTCAAATTATTCTTATACAAAATGAAAAATATTAACCATGTTCCTTATTTACTTCTCCTCTGTGCAGTCTTGAAGCCCTCCAGCTCCTTGCTTGGCTGGTCTTTAAACAGCATGTGGTCATGGCTTCGATAAATTGTCCTTTATGTGGACAGGAGCAGCATTTATCCAAGCATTAGTTAAGGCTTTTATCTCAGTAATATATAAATTTAACTCCACTTTCTGCTTAAAAATAGCATTAACATTTTACACAAAAGTGTACAGGTTATTTTCAAGTTTGTCTCAAAAATTTTGTTTTGATTGCAATGTCACAAGGCATTGCAGGGATTTAAAAAGCTCCTGCAGAGTTCCTAGTGATTACTCTTGTCACCAGGTGTGAAAATAAAGAAGTAATATGAATACTGAGGGTGAGAAGAGGCTTCCAGACTCTTCATTATGACAGGTTTTATGAGCTTTTCATTCTCACAGACAATCTTAGAACCAAGATAGAGCTCAGGAAATATTGATTTGCAATGTGTTCAGTAGTGATGACCAGAAGTCAAGTTAATGCAGAGACAGGTTTGTCAAGCTAAATCTTGATGAGTACTGAAGTAAAACATTAGCTCTTCATTCCTTGTCTTTTGTTTGGCTAATCAAAGCCAGAGAAATATTACTCCATTGTGAAGCTTTATTTTGTAAGCCATAGGGGAGAATCTAAACGTGTCAGCAAGTAGCAATAATTGTCTAAATAATGCACCCACTTGTAAATACCACTGCTCCTTTTATTTCACTTAGGGAATTCAGCATACTTGGACCTTGACTATTAACTACTGTATTGAGTTAGGAACAAAGTAGAAATCAAAAATATGTTGCTGAACTCTTACTATGTCAGATTCCATTGCAAGAGTCTAAATTGCCCTTCATGTACAATTTCAGGAAAATTCACAGCCAAATAAATACAATACCAAAAGTAAAATAAACAAACAGTGAAATGAAAGTAGCGCCTGCAATAAAAATGACAACAATTATTTTGTAAAGGCAATTATTTGAATATCTTCATATCACAAATCATATGGATGAGAATGGTCTTCCAATGTTCCAGCATAGTATGGAAAACATCCACTGTGGACATTTACTCATTTCCATTGCAAGCATCATTAAAATAGATACGCAAAACTGAGCAAAGAAGTTTCTCTTGAAGTACTCATAAGCTGGCTTTGCCTCTTCATGACTTTACCCAAAGATATATATTTGAGAGCTTATATGCATTGTACCTGTTCAGCTGTATTTCAGCAACAACAGTATCATATTACAATACAATGACTACAGTAAAGGATTAATGACTGCTGAACTGTTTATGCTAATGATACTTTTATTATGAGTAATGAACTGTTTCCTTTTCCTGTTTCACCTTATCTCTTTAAAATTAGTTGTATTATTGATAGGATTGCTTCTACAAGAAAAATAATTCCATTTAGTAGCAGGAGTTGTTTATTTAGTCCATTTTGAAACATTCCCTAAAGTCTGAGTTTAAAACACGTGATTCAGATTCTTATGTACTGTACTTAGCAGATCAAGGACAGCTCATCCAAGATCCATGAAGAATCTTGGGATTTATCATAGTAAAAATACCTAACTCGGGTTTTCCCAAATGATTCACCACAGCTGATAAATTTGTTAATCTCTTCCTTTCCTAAGTGTTATTTGTCCATTTCTGTCTAGTGGCCACACAATTTACATCTTTTCACTCAATTCTGAAAAGCATATGGTCAAAAATCAGTTCTGAATCCCTTTAAACTGGCAACAATTCATACATAGAATTCAACTGTCACGCATTTGATTAACACTGAATTGTTTATTTCAATCATGTCCATTTGTGTACATGATTGGTGTTTGTTGGTTCATAGTATTCAAATATTTACAGGTCAGGAACCTCTTGGAAAAAAAAGGCAAATATTCTAGATGTATATTTCTGCATTTGTGTTAAAATTCATTTTAATTTCTGGATGCATGAGCACAAATCTGAAGAATCTGTTAGTTCTCCTACTATTTAAAATTTTTCACACTTGCTGCTAAACAAAACTATTTATATCAGAGATTTTATTTGTAATTACTATATTTCTCAAACACCTCTGCTCAGTATGTGCTAACACTGAATTTTAAATGAGAAAAATTGTATATGAAAAAAATACAAATTGTATATGAAAAAAGAATTTCCACTGCAGTGCTCTAAGCAGAGCAACAGAGCTGGTGAAGGGTATGGAGTTCAAGTCCTATGAGGAACAGCTGACACAGCTGGGGGTGTGGAGTCTGGAGAAGAGAAAGTTTAGGGGAGACCTTCTCCCTCTCTACAATTACCTGAAAGGAGGTTGTGGTGAAATGGGAGTTGATCTTTCCTCCTAAGCAAGTGATAGGATGATGGAAAGCAGCCTCAAGTTACACCAGGAGAGATTTAGATTGGATACTAGAAAGAGTTTCTTCAAGCATTGGAACAGGCTTCCCAGAAAAACATTGGAATCACCATTCTTGGAGGTATTTAAGACATGCAGACGTGGTGCTCAGGTATGTAATCTAGTGACAGATTTTACCATGTTAGGTTAATGGATAGACTTGATTGTAAAGATACTTTTCACCCTAAATGACTCCATGATTCCATAATCATCTGGTCAGAGGATACAGGGAAGTCAGAGCCAGACCTTTCTTGGAGGTGCAGCAACAGGACAAGAGGTGAAGGACATCAGTTAGAGCCCTGGAATTTTCCACTGTATATTAAGATTAATTTCTAAAATCATTGGGATAGCCAAATACAGTTACAGACCATGCATTATGGCATGCATTATGGCATCTCCACCTTTGCAGTTGTTCAAGACTCAGCTAAACAAGCTGACTTGGTTAGGTGTGCTCTGAGCAGGGAATTAGACCAGTTGATTTCATGAGCTCTGGTCCAGTCTGTATTATTCTGTGATCTCATGTTCACTTCAAACACTTTCAGGACCCATTTCCTTTACGCAAGTGCCTATTTGAACAAAACTTATAAAAAGGTAGTTATCTCTAAGTGTTTTTCCCCTATCAAGCTGTGTTGAAATTAACCAAGAGGCTGAGCGCAGACTTTCAGAGAGTGATTGCGTGAATCACGTTCCACAAAAAAACAAGCAAAAATGTAGTTAATCAAATGTTGGCATTTAGTTCTTTAGAATAGCCCTATCCAGGTTTTATTTAGCTTTCTTCCATCTGAAAAAGTAAAAGATTCAGAGAACAAAGCATCATTGTTGAGAACATTAATTTTGGACTCTCCTAGCTGGGTCCCAATCAAAGCTTTCTTTGTTTGCTAGTAAAACCTTCTCATTCTCTTACAAAGCCAAAACAAAGTAGAAACAAAGGTTACACATAAGTGGATAAAGAGACCAAAACCCAGCTGACTTCCTTAGTGCAGCTTCAGAACAAACTACAGACCAGATTCACAGGTGATGTCAACCATCCCAAATCACCCAACCACCTGGTCCCAACACTATCTTAAAAAATAAAACCTTTTATAGAAGAAAAGAATTAATATGACAAGTTGGAAACACAGTCCTCTAACATTCTGGGAGAACTTCTTTGTTGTATATATACATTATCATAACCTTAACCCTGGAAGTCTTTGTACATTTGAGCCTAGTCTTTTGGCTGTGGTAGCTCACATAATCCTTTCACATAGGTATTCAAGGGCTTGATGCTTCAGTCTCTGCCTCACTATGCTTCAAAGTCATCATATATCACCAACATGGGTGACAGCATAAATCTATTTCAGTCTGACTTTTGCTGACTTTTGCACGTGGGGAATTCAGGCAGTGGAGCAACATGTCTGTCATCAGAGCAATGAGACACACTGCATCACCAGGACAGAGCAGCTCCAGGCCACACAACAGATACCCTCCAGTGGTTTGGTGCTGTTTTGGAGATCCATTTCATTACTCTGGCACTCCAGATCTGCTGAATGGCTGGCTATTGGTCACCTTAACTTCATACTCAGAAGGGTGCTATGGTCAGGGCTTCTGGTAAGACAACAAGCGTTCAAGAGGAGGCAAAAGCCAAATTTGTCCTTTTTGTTTTCCCCTATTTTCTTTCCAATTAGATTACTTACACAGTTTAATAGTAATTTTATATTATTAACAATACTGAACTCCTTACCTGATAAGATAGAGTGCAATTCCATTTACATAAGTGAGAGACTTAGTGCAGGGTATATCCTTTTTTGGATTAGGATTGCAAGTATGTGATAGTTATCATACTACAAGAGATATATCAACATGCTTAATACACTGCTGACCTAAACAACAGCGTTTCTGTAGTAAAAAGAAAGGACAAAACCTAGGGTACTTGGAAAAAAGATGGTCTTTTCACAGTCCCTGTGCCCTTCACACTCTCCTCTCTCTTCAAGCCAAACACAATGGCAGTGTTCTTAAAGATGGAAAAGAAACGTGTGATCTTACCAAATCCAACCCTAATTCACAATGGTGTAAGGAGAAAATCAGTATTTTTCACTATGACATTTTAGCATAAGAATCTGTATGCACTTTATGTTTTAAAACCTGATGAAGAAGCTTGATGATAAAATAATCAAAAAACATAGATATAATAATCATAAAACCAAAATGGGACATTCAAGTCAAAGAACCTCTTCTGTGCATTTTGAGTCACATAACTGTCAAACTTCTACATAAAGCTCTTAAAGGCTGATTTTGCTAACCCCAAGCTGAACTCAGATTTTTACTAAGTGTCTATTTACAAAACAACACGCTTGCTACTGCTGTAGTAGGAGAGTTTGTGCTATATTAGGAAAGTGTTGTCATGCACTTTATCACTGTTATATGTATGAAGCTATTGCAGGCTTTAAATTTAGGTTTTCTGAAAAACTTAGAATTCTTTAACTTCAAAATGAAAACCCTGAAGAGGAAAATCACTCAATATATTTACTAACATGTATGTTTCAGTAGCTATTGTGGTTTCATCAATACCAATACCAGTTTTATGCATATACTGCCCCTTATCCTGTGGTTAAATTCTCTGTGCAGCTGGTTGCACAGAAAGCCTCTTAAGTAAAGGCTATCAACAAGATTTCTGATAGAAAATGGGAATAGAGTTGTCTCCAAATGCATGAAGATTGGCTATTATTTTAAACAAAAGCAAAACAAAACTGAAATATCCAAGGCAGTGTTTTAGGGGAGACAATGTTCACTGCCAAGTGGGTGCTGTAAATAAAACCAGAGGACAGAAGGGAACAGGAACATTTACTGAGGGTGATTGCTTCCAGAAGGTAATTTAGAAAAGGGGCTTTATGAGTCCAAACTAGCTCCTGACTCAGGAGAGTATGTGGAACAGGAGAAATCAACCTGCAAGTTTAAACTCAGCTGTAAGTTGCTGATTTTGGGACAATTTAGCTTTTAAACAATTTGGCTTTACTTGCCTGCTTGTTATTGCAGTTAGCATTGCATTCAAGTGTGCACATATGTGTCTCTTAATGTCTTGATGAGAGCAAGAAAGCAACTTTATTTTCAGAGTTTAAGAGGGTGCATTTTTTACTGCATGGTTATCAGTTGTGCTCGCTGTGGCATAAATGAAGATGTGAGGAAAGAGGTGTGTGCAATTCAGAAGCACTCACAGCTGCTCTCTAATGCAGAAGGGCAGAACTTAGTGAATGCATTTGGGCACCCAGTCACTGCTAAAATGGCAGCTGCCTCCACTCAGGGGACCTCTAGGGCTTAAAGTCTGCAGTGATCGCCTAAGAAAGGGACATGCTATTACAGAGAATAAGCTTGGGGTAGAGCCATGCCAAGTCAGTTATCATTCCAGAGTGGTTGTTTCCAGTTCACTCTAATCGCACTGAAGAGAGAGTCTATCACTAATAGACTTCATGGCAAAGAAATCCATTTATGCATTAGACTTTGTGTGATTGTCAAAATAAGATTTATGGTTAGAAAATGTCACATGAGCACTGCTTGATATTCTTAGAGGAGGGAAGCGAAGAAAGCGATGAAGAGCTTTGAACCCCCTGGATTATATGAGAGAGGATACTGGGATGTTAGCTTTTCCACTGAGACATTATGATTCCTGAAGTGCTGGTAATTGTCAATAAACAGAAGAGAAGAAAAAAGCTTATACTCTTCTCCTGTAAAAAAGGCCCAATAATTCATATGAAAGGAGAAGATAATATTTCAGCTAAATCTATAGGACAATCTGCAGAAGAAGGAAAATACAAACTAACATTCATGTACAAAAGTCCCTAGAATGGAATCTGGTAATCAGAGCACCCACAGTTCATCTGATGGACACACAGAAGAAAAGGGTTCAGTAAGGATCATTTTATATCTATCACACATCAGGTTTTCTAAACATCTGCAAGTGCTATTTCAGACTTCACAGATAAGTATGGCTTGTTCTTGCTGTAATGTGGATTGAATGAAAGGTGATTTCAGGGTAAAGAATAATTTCAAGGCAAACCACTAACATCAAGGCATCATTTCTGTGCAGTGGAAATTCTTGTAAGCACAGATCTGCATTGCTCTTGTGGCACCTGTCACTTCGGCTCTCAGAGAACAGATTGGCATGAAGGGACAACTTGCGGGTTGGCATATTAAAAGTCCTACATGGAGAGTCAAATCAGATCACCTAAAATAAGTATCTATCACTGGTCAGCTGACTATTTCCTTGTATTCCCCAGACTCTATTTCCATTGACTAGAGTGAGAGCTTTCATGCTTTTCAGACAGAGAAACAAATGGTATCCAAGATTGCATTACACGAATGCTCTGAGGAGCTGACAGAGCAAGCAAAGTTCAAGAAGAACTTTCAGCAGCCAGCATTTGCTAAAAAAATCTTTCAGGCGCTGGAAAAGTGATTTTTGATGAATATCAGTAAAGTCCAAGGGCCCTAAGTAACTGTAAAAGTGCAAACAAGCACATGCCCATGTAAATTAAATATGGCATAAAAAGCCTGGAGCTGGTGGTGACCGAGTCTTTTAAAGAAACCGAAGCAGTTTAGTGACTTCAGCGCTGCTGGGTCTGAGCCAGCCAGCCTTTCCTTCTAGAAGGGTGCAGCAGTGTGACGGCAGTGCCACCGTAACACGACGCTGCTTCTCTGGACTCGGGGTTTGTGTTTCTGCCTGGCACCACAGCTCACAATGCAGGCACGTCCGTTCGGGACCTGGGACTCCTCTGTGATTTATAAGCACGCTCTGTGTTTCTGCCCGAAAGCAGGCACCAAAAATCTAAAATAGGAAAGTTCTGAGCAGCCAATTCAACCACAGCCAAGCTAGGAGATGATTTTCCTGTGTGAGGAGGAGTACATCTAATGTACTGAAGAATGCAGGGCAGGAGAGTCCCAATTGTCCTATTATAGCCAAAAGCCCCAGAGTTAGAAAGCATGACAGAAAGGGTGACTTGTATTCATGTACTGAACTGTCCATCTAATGAGAAAACTGCTTCTTAAGAGAAGATACTCAGTTTTCTGCTACTGAGATTTTACTGCATTGCTAAAGACATTTAAATAATCATTTAAACAAAGATGAAACTTTCTCTCCTCCTCTTGAAACCATCTGACTACTGAATAAAAGAGGAACATTTCCTCCTTTTTCCCCTGGGAGTGATATCTAGGCCAAGTCTCTCTTGGCACTGTAGAGGTTCCTCAGCAAGAACATCAATTCCCCTCAGTTTCCACTGTGCAACCTTTTGACTGGATGAGTCACTGCACACATACATGCATCCAGGCTGCAAAAGGCTCTCCTCACAAGTCTTAGGAGAGGGTAGACTCTCTGTTTGTGACCCTGTGCAATATGGCACACAGCCTGCAGGTATTCCAGATCTACTGATCAGATAGAGAAAGTTTCCTATTGCAAGAGAAGCAGGAGCTCCCAGAATAGACACAGAAGAGTAGAGATTTTGCAAAAAGATCTGAATTTAAAGTGCATATACAATGAATTCTAAAGCTTCCCAGAAAGTGCAAGCACAACAATTATATACAGAATAGCTATCTGATATACAACATATTCCTTCTACTCTTGTGACAGATGATGGAGTATGGGTAGACAAATCCCAACCTAAATGGTTTCTACATGTAAACAAGCTATTCTTGTCACTAAGATTTTCTGCTCTACTATTAGATAAGATTGGGACAGCGAAAGAATAAACGCCTCATATTCTAGGAAGTTACTTAGAATATAGGTGTCTTCATACTGCTGTCCTGCCCTTGTTCTACCTTGAAGTGTCTGGTGTGCATTGCACAGACATTACTGTAGAATAAATTGTATGTATTTCCAGGTACAAGTCTTTCTAGTCTGAATTCTCAGGCTAATAGCAGTCAATGTAGCACTACTTGTTTCTCCCAACAGCATTTGGATATACTAAATACTGTCAAATTTCAGCTTAGCTTGATTTTGAGAAGTAGTAGCCACAGAACTAACATTCCTATAAATTTTGAAATATGTTGTAGTTGGTGAGATTCAGGGAAAGCCTTCATCATATGCAAGTTTCTAAGAGAAAAAGAGTGTCTTTAAACACAACAAACTCAGAGAATGCAGCCAAGCAGAAGGTAAATCCAAAGAAAATAAAACTTTGTTTGTTCTAATGGTAATGCCATTACTTATTCCACAGGATAAAATGCCAGGCTGACCAACTACTGACATGACACTGTTGAGGACAGACATGGCAGGAGTCTGAAAAAATTGTCTAGCAAGTAACAAGATCTTCCTGATGGGAGGAGTTGGATGTTTGATGTATTTGAATGTTGCAGTTCATATCAGTTCATATCAGCTACTTACACCACAGTAAGTAATAAGTTTTTAATACAAAAAGCAGAGTCAAATGCAGCATTCCAGTTCCAGCCAAACTCCTATTTACTTTGAAAATTGAAAGAGAGGACTTAGTCCTAAGAGAGGACTTAGTGCTTTGAAAATTGAAAGAGAGGACTTATGCTTAGAATAGCATGTGTGGTCTAATGCTATTTAAGTAGGATGTTGTGCCACTTTCTCACAAGCCAGAATAATCATTTGAACACAAAAGTAAATATAATGGTCAGCTTATCTGCAGAAGCCAAAGAATTAAAAAAAACCCAAAAAAAACAAAAACAAACAGAGAAAAACAAAGAAATTATTCAAAACACCAGTTCAGGGAAGAATTTTTTGCCAAACAAAATGCTGGTACATTTTTATTTTAAGGACAATGAAAACACCTCACATTTGTGCTTGATCCTTCTGATATTAACTCCAGCATCTGCCAGACTAGGACATGAATGCAATATATGGGGAAATTTTCAGTTATGAGGCATTTTGTTCAACATGGTGCACATAAAGGTGCTGACCCTTAGGATCATTACTTTCAGTGAGATTTCAGCAACATGTTTTCTTTTTAGCCTAGAATCCCAAAGCAGAGCTATTGAGGGACAGCAGATCCCAGTGCTGCCTGCTAATTAGGAGCCCTACAAATGTAGGTCACAAAAACAAAAGCAATGCTTTTCCAGAAGACAAATGTGTGATTTGTGAATGAAAAGCCAGGAAGTTTTAAAAGTGAAACAGAAGTAAATTCAATCAGGCTCTTCTTACAAATGAAAGCAGTGAAAACTCCTGGCCTTTAGCACTTGAAGAACAGAGAAGATTTTATTAACCCTTTGGTCTTCCAGATAAACTGAAACTACAGACAATTAACATTACAAATATATTTTCCAGTGCTTACTAAAGTGAGGAATTTGTTTTAGAAATATCAAACCATCACAGAGCCAAGCATTATATAGAAGAAATAGGAAAATAGAGGTATAATAGTCTCTTGTTCCCCTCGTTGACATTAAACCACACTTTGCTAACTACAGCTGTAGTCTGTCTCCCTTGTTCAGTACAAGACACACTTCAAAACTGTCACTGATTATTTAAGTTCTTCCAATTTGCTTTAATTGTGGAATATGTTTTTAGGTTGGTTAAGTACTTTCACATATGAAGATCCTTCCTTGGGAGAAAGGCAAGTGTTTGTTTTTAATCAAAATAATAATGTCTCCACTATGTGACTTCTGAAGATGCAATTATTCTCCCTTTTAGAGAGGCTGATAAGATTTCTGATTATACAGCCTCAAAGATAATAAAAAGGATTATAGAAGAGAGTTTACAGCAGTATGGTTCTAATCCACACATGCTGAATAACTGCCTGTTATTAAAAATCTGACATTCTATCTTACCCCTTACTGAAGTCAATGTAAGGGTCTTTTCCCTTATGTAATTTATATGTAGACTGATTTACCAAGCCATGTCTTCCTTCCCAGCAAATAACATTTCTTACCATGATGAATGTCATTACTAAGAAGCACAGTAGGATGTTAATTTGTTCTGCAATAACTATGCACTTGAATGGAATTTAGGGTATCTATGTCAGAGACACCCCCTGCACTTGCTTTTTCTTTTTGCTGAGAAGAATTTTTTACAAATATCCATTCAGTACAATTTTTTTCACCTTCCTAAACTCAATGAATTCTTGCTTTTTGTCATCTTAACAAAGTGGCAGAGAATTCTAAAATACTATTACTTTCATCTCTCTTTTCCACAAGCTTAGCTTTAAGAAGTTGTTCTTCTGAATTCCTTTTCCTCATTTGTTTAATTGCAAAATTTAATTTTAAATAACAGCTATTAAAAGGCATTGATAGGTTTGTCACAGAGACTACAGTAATCCCCCTCCACTGTAGTTACCTCAACAGCTTAAAATATTCACAGTCAGAGTATAACCTATTTTATCAGTATATAAAAAGAAAATCTTGGCAACTAGATATTTAAATACATAAACCCACCATCTCTTCATCATTTTTTTACCATTAAAATGGTGTTTCAAGAGCCAAATTATTTCATATTCATATCTAGAGTCCAGTATTTATGGGTTGCAACACAAAATAACTGGATTTTGTTCTGTGCTACACCACAGCTTCTGATCTTAAGAAAACTTCCAAATGCCACAAATTAGTACTAAAATTCTGCCTAGGTCCAAAACTGTGACTTTCAAAACCCTTTGCTCAGCTGCTGCCAACCCTGGGGGCAAATGCTCTGACTGAGTAACTATCTCCCAAGACCTAAGTGAGAACCATGGAATTGGGCTCTGTACAAAATGCAATAGAAGACACATGGTTTTTTTTTAACTGATCCAAAATATTTAAGTATTTCATTAGATTAGAGCCCTCATCCTATGAAAAAGTACCTCATTTCCCTAAAATGCTCAAGAACAATATTTCTACAGAAATGGGAATATCTTGTCCATTATCCCTATCAAATGGCCTGAGAAATTCTTATGGATTGTAGGGGGTCACATGTTTACTTCTCAGTAATTATGCATCTGTAGAATACTCCCTGTTCCACCCACAGAATTTGCCTTTATAAAGCCCCTGTATTCTGCTAGTAGAATATATATACACAATACTTTTCTTCATGTTTTAAGAGTCAAATGTATAATATTTTCTTGAAGTTTAATTCCAGTCAGTAATATACAGATAAATTTTTGAGACATTGTTAAATCACAAACAGCCCTACTGACAGACACAGAAGAGGTGGCAAATTTCTTCCAAAGAAAGCAGCAAACAATTATCGCATGTAGGTCAGGAGCACCATCAACAGAAGGAAATGGAGATATTAAAAAAAGTCCACTGTATAAAACAGAAAGGTGGAATTAAGCCAAAATTTTAATTTTTCAGAGGCATTTACTGTAGTACAAAATTATTTTTACCTTAAACCCAAAATAAAAGTTATTTTACAACAACTTGGGATATATAGAACAATTAGTTGCTTAATGAAATTAAACTTCACAATTTTTAGAAATTTAATTTTTAGTAGTGAATAATACAGTGCTATAGGCCTGTAGATAAATTAATGTGGTAAATAGCAAGGATTATTTTTGCCTTCTGACTTTAAAATGGGAACAAAATTTTTTTCAAATATTAACAAAAAACAGGAAACCATATCTCCTCAAGTTACATGAATGCTGTGCAAATAGAGACTTAATGTTACAAGACTAATAAAGAAGACACTTTCATTTCCAGAGGAACATCTCAGGAAAACAAAAAGGAACAAAAAAAAAGCCCTTCATGATATAGTGCAACACTGCAGAGCACTAAGAAGGAAAAATAATTCTGCCTTGGAGTTTTGGGGCATTTTAATTGTGTAATGGGTCTTGAAATAAAGTAAGAGGTTTCAAATGAACAACTAGTAGCAGAAATCATTTTGAAAGATTAAAGGACAGCAGTAGCATCTTTCACATTTTTCTCTGGAAAATTTTCATTTTTTTCATCATTCATTCTAGCAAAAGTATTTCTCCTTAGAAGTTTGACCTTATTTTTCCTTTACCTTCTCTCCCCCACATTCTCATTTTTTTCTCAGACCAGACCAAGGAAAATGTTTCCCATTTTCTCTTCCAGATGCTCACCCATCTCTCTCCTATCCTTTGCTTTGATCTGTTACTATCCTCTTCAATCATTGCTTAACCACAGAGCTGCTATTTCTTTTGAACTTTAAGTTGAAAGCAAACTGATGTACAGATTAGGCTTTGGTGAATCTCTTGCTTTGTTAGAGATTAATTTTGGATCTTCTGGAAGATTGAGTTTTTGCTTTTTCCTCTTAGGTTTCAATCAGAATGTGATCTCTTATGCGAGAACCTCTTAAAATGTAAGCTTGTAACTGATCTCGACCTAGGTAAAAGATGAAAAGATATTTTTTTCTTTCTTACTGTATTTCAGAATGATTCAAATCTTCATTTCTATGTGAAGAAATATATTAACTTCTGTGTTATAATTCCATAAGCTAACATCCTCTGCATGAAGGAAAAGATGCCCATCAACATCTCTTGAATATTTCCATTGCCCTTAAAACATGAGCACCCTTCCCAAAGTTTCCTCATTCTACTGTTCAAAATCCCTCAAGAGGCTGAAGTTTTCAGAAATGAAGTATTTATTTTCAGCCTCAACAGGAGACAAATTTGAATTACATCTGTCATTGAATTGTCAGATTTGTGGAGAAAAAAGATGGCACGAAAAGATAATTTCTTTTCCATCTTTCCTTATTCTTCTCCCTCACTGACTAGTGCAGCATTTGGCTGTTTATAGACGTAGGCATATAAGAGTTTGTTTCTTAATATCTCATTTGTTTCTTGTCTCATTCAATTGTCCCTTGATTGCCAATTCAGGAAGTATCTCTTTCAAGGAAATTCTTTAGCATGAATTACACATGAACAAATTAAAGTCCATTAGAAATTTGTGCTAATAATTCTTCTGCCATCTCGATGTGCAAAATGATTGCAACCTCACCTTGTACTCTGCACAATATTTTCAATTATAATTGAAAATTGTACTTTTGTACAAATTTCAATTGTACAATTGAAAATATTACAACATGCTATGCTAGTAACCCAATCACCAACCAAACCACTTCTTAAACTTAAAAAGAGATTATTCCATTAAACTGGGTAAGGATGTATTTCCTTGTATCTGCTAAAGATTGTATTGTTAAAACTTCTTTAATGTGATGTCCATATTGACATCTTCTCAAGAAGAGATTAGGAAATTTAAAGGATCAATCGTTAGGATTTCCTACCATTGACCTAACCTGGTTCGTATTATTGATTATAATTTCTTTTTAAATATTTTTTCACCCAACTAAACTTATTTCACTTAAGATGCCATTTGTATAGAAATTATTATTGTGAGTGAGTCTATTTTCATAAGCTCTTCAAAGTCATCCCTTTTAATTCTACAACAGAAGGCCAAAGGAAAGCTCTTCGATACATCTACTTCATTTTCTTTATCACTTTCTTTTGCTTATCAAATGTTAAGGGAGCATTTTTATTAAAGTTTTTCCACACTCTAGCCACATGTTGAGCAGTTCTTTTACCAGTAAACATTTACAGATATCTCATCACAGAAGTGGGAGGACCATTCTTACTGAATGTTGATCAGTGGGTTACTTTCACAGGATGGTGAGCTGTTATATCACATTTAGTTAATTCTACTCTTAACAAATAAATAAATGTCCCTAAATTAATGAATTTTTAAGCATGACTACATGTCTGCATGTCTAAACAATTATAACATTTTCTCCAGATAAAAAATTTCTCAGGAGCAGCAGTTTTCCTATACAAAGAGTCCCTCAGGTCTTATATTGGTAAATAATTAAGAAATAAGGACTGTGATAATTTAGGGTTTTTTTGGTGGATATGTGCCTTTCATAACACAGCAGAATTATACTGTCATTTCTTAGGTGAAGTATATATTAGACTTAAACCTTCTGTGCAAAAAAACAAACAAACAACAAACCAAAAACATACACATGAATGGCTATGTTTGTCAAAGTCTGAAAAATGACTAGATTCTCCTGGGAAATTATGTCAGTCCTACCCTGTTCTATGTCGCCATTATACAGTAGACTTTTAGGTGAGAAACGAAAGGAGGATTCCTCTGCTGACAGGTAGTAGCTATTAAATCTCCAGGCAGGGAAACATAGGTGCTAAAATGTTCTATGAAGAGGCACCAAATATCTCAAGTCAGAAAATGAGCCAGTCTCAAAGTCTTCCAGCTAGCAATGCAGCTTAGAAATTTTCTTTGTCACCTCATGTCCCTTCTCTGTAGCACATTTGGCTGTTTCCTCTCACAAAGATTTCAAATAAAATGAAAGCATAGACAGAATTTACATCCAGACATTCAGTCCAAAAATTTCCTCTGCTCTTACCCCAGAGACCTTGAACTAGGCAGCTGTAGGAATCCTACTTGTATGTTTGGACTGTCCTCTACTTAGAAACCCTGTTTTAGCAATCAAGTTTTCATGTTTCTGTGGAGGTTTTCCCACTCCATCACTAAGTCTGCTTTTCCTGAAATGGTCTGTTTTGGCTTCAGTCTTTTACCTCGGTATTTGACAATTGACTCCTTAATTACATCTGTTAGAATAGCTGGTGGATTTTTAACTTCTGGATTGCTATAGTATTGGATCTCATTAAGTCAATGTGCAAGGTCAGTAAATGCCCTCCTTGGCTTGATATCAAATAGCAATTGAATACATACATTTAAAATAAAATATAAGAGGTGTCTTATATGTCGACACAACTCTATGACCTGGGTGTAAGAAGCATGTTGCTAAACCCTGATAAAGGGATGAGGACATGAGCTGGGAGTCTCTCTGCAGACTCAAGGCAACCTCATATGGTACAGGTGTCATGACTCTGTCTAGACTGTATCAGTTTGGATCCCATGCCATTTTTCCTGTACAGGAAGAACAGCACTACAGGCCATGAGATAACTGTCACAAGAATAGATCAGGAATGCCCTCAGACAGCTAATAGATAGGGAATGACAAGTTGCCCTCCCTGATTTTGCTGCAGTACACAGGACTTCAGGTAGATTACTTCCCCTTCATCCTTTCAGACATGATCACATTGTGCTGGAATAACCCCAAAGAAATACAAGTTAATGCCATTTCTGATAAATCTCCTGACCATAATTTGCTAGATTAGCTAATCAGAAAGTACTTTATAACTGGTGATCATTTAAAACTAGCATAACTCCTAATTAAAATACAGAAAATGAGAAAACAACTGGAATGTTTTCAGGCATCTCAAGAGTAAAAGGAACGATTACTGAAATGCTTATCAAAATTATTTAATTTTTTAGCTGTTTCCTAAAATGGAGCAATAATTTTGACCCCCAAAAAAGTAAAAAAAGAAAGTTGTGCATCCAGCTGAAGTAATTGAAAAAATCAGAATTCATTTCATGCTTAAGTGTCTAATGAAATCTGACAAATTAAACAGCCACTGCTGAATATCTTGATCCATCTCTTGACAGTCAGTGATTGGTGCACTTAGGTAGCCTAAATAAGTACTAAGTTTCTGTATGAAACCTGAGATGCCATGGTTAACACGACAGTCTTTCACATATTGGTACATTCCATCCTGTAAAATGGTTCTTATCTCCTGCTACAGCAAATGCTTTAAACTGCCATTGAGATCAGGGAACCAAAGGCAGTCAATATACTTTGAGGTGTCCCCCATGTTTAGGATATAAAAGCTTGTAATATCTATCTGTTCCTATCAGCCTTGCTGTTTGAGGCTCACAGGATTTCAGTGCGGTAGCAAGTCTCTCCCGTCTCTTTTCCCAGATTTGTTTCCAGAGAATAAAAATAAATCTTTAAGATAACTACAGACATTATATTCACTTGTAAAGAAACATCTTAGATGGGGCCATGTTTTAAATTTGGCATTACTTCCAGACTTGACTCAGAGTTAGTACAAGAGTCTTGCTTACAGGGATGACAGCAAATGATTCACTCAGTGCTGTTTTGTTGATCCAGCTGTAGGGCTGAATTAGACAACAGGCTTCTAGAAAGAGATAAAAATATGATTTTACAGCAGACAGAGAGTGACATGCCTTGGATCTACCAGGATGACTCACATACTTGCAGTGAGAAGTAACCCTTGCCTTAGTCAGTTCACTAATTAGCAATGATTAATCACGCATAAAAAAGACTGGAATGACTACAGCAAAATACATCCCAAATAAAACACAAGTCCTTCCAAAAATACTTGTGAGTTTTTAGCATATTCATGTTTGTTATGGTTCATTCAACCTACACCCTGCCACTGCTGTACTTGCTTGTCAGAAATTGTTACTACAATAAAGAATAGCAAAAAATTAATTTCAAAGTAATATTTATAAGGTTTCAAGTATGTTTGACTTCAAATTTCCATATCAGATTTAGGTCTAGAAATTATTCAGAAAACTGTTTATTCTATTAACCAACCTTTTTCAATTTTATTTTATGCTGCAAGTGTAGCATAAAATAAATAGCATTTTTGTATCTTCCCCTGGATCTTAATATATTCAATAGATTAGAAATGTGTAAAAGTGTTCATCATAACATCTTGTTCTTCTTGAGAGCATCTATCAAAACAAAGAAAGATTAAAAAATAGCAAATAGCAACATGTATGAGCTCTCTATACCTGTGGCTGAAAGAACTACCCTGATTTCTGTAACCAGAAAACAGATCAGAGGACAGGTCAGGATCAATCCATAGAGCTCAGAAGATTGGGAGAGGTGAGGTGAAAGTGGAGGAGGTGGAAATCATTGCATTTTTTAGAGAGAGAAACATGAGGAAACTGCAATCTATTCATAGCTACAGGCAGATGGTTTCATGCCTAAGAAGAACAAATCAGCTGTGTTTGTCAGGAAAGATATATACTGTGAAATATTCACCCAGCTCAAGTAATAAGTGGGGTCAGGGTAGCAAAAATAATACACTTATTTTACATGATTTTTTCCTAGCAAAGAAGCCATGTCAGTGGCTAGTGCAGGTATTCCTTTGAGCTGCTAGCCCAGCCCAGGGAGCAGCTGCCTCCCTCTCTGCTGAGGTTTCCTTCACACTCCCCGTGCCCCCAGTTCCCTGTGCACCTCAGGCTGCTGGAGCTCAGGTCCTGTCTAAGCCTAGAAGGTACTTAAAATCAATTTGTTCCTCTGTTTAAATGCACAAAGATCCTAAGGACTGGCTTATCACTTACTCAGAGATGCATTGGCTGAGGGTATAAAGCTTCTACACTCCTGTGCAAGCTGATAAAAGGCACGAGGCAGCTAGAGCTACCCTAACTTCATAGAGAAGCCTGACCCATTAGACATGCTCAGGTCATGCCCTGACTTCCACACAATAGCCTAACAGAATAGACTAACATTTACAATGTGAGAAACCCACACTTTTGACACTTTTTGGCCTGTGGTAGTTTTGAATCTGCTGATCCCATTTTTAAGAAGGTGTTCTTACTTCAAGGCTGTGGAATAGCTGAAGATGAAGACTAATCTCTATCCCTGGAGATACCAAAGGTGTGATGCTGAGCAGAGGGAAAGTGAGACAGAGCACTGGAGCAAGACTGATCCAAATGGGAATTTAGTCCAGGAAAGGTAGAGTGTCTTAATTTTTAATAGCATAAATTTTGATTCAAATAGTGGGTTATATTACAGGACTCTAGGACTCTGAAGATGGGGGACCAGCACTTTCTGAAAACTTTCCTCAATCACTTTCTCTGAGAACTTGTAAATATCATAGTCACTCTTGATATTTACATGGTTTTTTGACACTTTGTCTACTGACTGAGTGTTCTGCTTCCTATCATAGCCTGTTCTCTATCACATCCAGGTACCATTATCATAATTCATTATCTAGTTCTTGATTAAATCAACTACTCTTATAATCACAGTGGGGGAAAAAAAGTTTTGCCCCAGAGAAGCTGAAAAGAAATAAAAGGTGTGAAGAGAAATGGTGGAGCCTGGCCTGATGGCTTGCTGAGGGCTCAGCAGGAGTGCTGACATGAGAACCCCAAGACTGTGCCTTCCAGTCGGTTTTTCAGTGTCTAACATACATTTCTTTGTTTCTATTTCCGTTGTTGTGAACACTGTACAAAGATGTGCATTTGCAAACTTTACAAATCCTAATTTGTATGTTTTTATTTTTCTATGGTCCCAAAACACCTGTTTAAAATTTCAGAAATGAGAATGGTAAACTCTTTTGTTTTGGGCTGTTGTTTCTTTTCACCTTAACTTTTCTAGAAATAGTTGCATGGTATATTATCTATTGCATCACAAAGTACTTGAAACACTGCATGAATGTGTGTGGGGCTATATAAAGATTTTATGCTATGTGGCATTAAAATCCCTTATAGACTTAAATTCTGGACTTCAAAGTATCTTTTCTGTGATGTTAATTAGAATTAGTGCAGTGACAGCTGCCATGATTTAAACTATGTAACTTGAATTTTGAACATTGAAATTGCATTTGTGACCACATGCCAAAGGCCTAAAGAGGGAAATGCTGGACTTAGGACATAACTGATTTCCAGCATATTTTATAAGAAAAATCTATTCATGGATAATGTACATTTATCCTTTTATACCTTTTAAGGTACATCAAAATACCATCTATTCTCATTTAAAACACACCAGACTCTAGTGAACCAGACATTTGGAGCTTATACAAGCCAGCTACTGTTTGACCTAGTTTCATTACAAGCCTGAAACTGCCCATTACACACTTAATGATGAGTAAGATGAAAAATTGAATCCAATCTACCTCGCAGGACTTGAAAAACCATCCAGACAAATCTCATCCAAGAAAAGCAGCTGAAATGAATATGCCAGATTGTGAACTCCAGTGTCTGAGGGAGGAGCTGACACACTCATTTTTTCTGCCCCTTCCACATATGTCCAGCTGTGGGGCAGGTGAGGCTGTACCTGAGCTCACCTCCACTAAATTCATCAGCTCCTTCCCACCAGAGTATGCAGCCTTTCAGTCACCTTTCAAAGAGCAGCAGCAGCAGCAGTGGGGCTGTCATGCCCAGGTTAACAAGCTCTGCTTTCTCAGCAATGGCTATTGACTTGGGTTTAATATTTCACTCACCATGATTGCTGTTTTTGAGGATAACTCAGACTCATTACTTACTACAGCCTGTGATACACATAACTGTACACTCAAGTATGAAATAGTACATTTAACTACATGAGACCAAAGTCTCTTTCTTCCACCAACATAAAGAAATAAAAGCCCAACCTTTCAGATTCTTCTTAGCTATCATTGTGTGATGGAAATGTGCCTAAAATCTTGTTGAAAACACAGAACAAAACAAGGTTTACCACCGATGAAAACAGACGATTTGCACTGGTATGATTGAGAGCAAAATTTGTTCTGGAGTGTCAAAGAGGTATCACAATGAATTAAAGAGTGCGACCAATTTAAAAGAAAAATGCTCATTAGTGTGAATAGAAAACCATCACAGCAGAAAAATGCCAGCACTTACTGCAATACATCAGCTATTCCCATTAGCATAGTAACTAACCATTTCTGGGTAATATGATTCATGGCTAAACAGAATACTGAAAAATTATATCTTCCATTCACATGACTAAATTAGAGCTCTTCTATATCTTTATCACCTATCTCTGCTGATATTTTATTGAATATTTTTAGCAAAGACAGTGAAAAAGGTAAAGTTTTTTTGTATACAATGATATATGCATATATGAGTTGCACTGATCCTATATATAAACAAAATAAAAATGAGCAAAACCAACCCAAACCTTTGGTTTCAGAGATATTCTTCAAAAGAAGTAATCTCTAACACTGCTGGTTTTTGAGCAGACTGATTCCAGACCAACTTTGAAAATCCCAGTCAAAGCACATAGTTTTGCAATAGACTCATCTGGATAGTTTCTTAGCCAAAACAATTTCAACAAAAAGGCTGGTTCCAGACATAGCGTATTAAATAACCCTGAATTGGCAAAGAGTGATGCATACATTCCATCTGAGAGTCTGCTATGGCTCCGGTCAGTTGAGGTAATGTAAGTTCAGCTTCACAGCTAGAAACCATAACAGCATTTTCAGCAAATTGTCAAAACAGTCCTTTTGTACCTTTGGTGTTGAAGTACATATAAAAATCTGAGTAGATAATGTACTGTTTCAGGCTCTTTAAACTTTTAAAAACAAAACAGCAGAAAAGTGGGATAAGTGGTTACAGTGAAAGCAGAAATAAATGTGAGTGTGTAATTTTATTGGCAGACAGAAGTATATGGTCATCATCAAACAAGATCCTGGTTTTTTCCTCAATTATGTCATAGTTCACTGTAATTTAAGTTGCTCTGTGGGAGCTACTCACAGACAAGAATTAAAGCAGTCTGCAAACTATAAAGATGGGACAAGTCCTCATCTCCTCAGCCTAAATTATTTTTTCCCTTCTCATGGGCTTCTCCCTCACAACTGTGGCACATAGTTTGAAAGTGGCTTACCTATAGTTTGAAAACAATTTCTATAGGCTGGGTAGAGGTGGATGGTGAAGTGCCAAGAGCAAAGCAGGAGCCCTGCTCCTGGCAGCCCTCTGCACAGGCAGGAGGGAGGACAGGGGCTGAAAGGCAGGGATCTGGCCCCACATCCTCATCCTCTCCCATAAGGAACATTCTCTACAATATTACTCCTAGAATATACTCCACTACTCCATCATTCTCACCTTCATATTTTAATTTTTTAAAATATTAACCTATCCTAGGCTCTCTGACATTCAGTGTAGCCACAAAATTTGGCTTAATGTTAGTAGTATATCAAATTTCTGAAAAAAAAATCAAGAAACCTAGCATTGCCTATTGTGATGTCCAGTTAATATCTGCAAAACCTTGTGTTAATATCCCCTACCACTTATTCCTTTCAGCATGATTCAGGGCCAATCTAACACAGTGTTTTACTTAACAGTCATCTGTAGTAGTAGTTTTCTTGGATCCTTGAAGAACTGGAAGGACTGAATACAAATACAATGCAATAATACATATACGAATATGCAATATTTGCTTTGGCAGCCAAGAAAACAAACCCCATCCTGGGGTGCATCAAGTACAGCACAAACAGCTGGTGAAAAGCTGTAGTTATCCCTCTGCATTCAGTGTTGGTGCAGCCTCACTTTGTGCTCTGTGCAGTTCTGGGCATCACAGAGGAGACATAACACTGTTCCTCCAGTTCACCCACAAAGACCTTTAGCTGAACTAGTGAGTTTCTTTAGTCTTTTCCTTAAAATTTTTGATCTATATATAGAGAGAATATTTCAGACAACATAATAATACAAAGAATCTTTCCATCACTGATAAGAAAATTTCACCTGCTTCTAATGGTTCTTGAAGTTGGGTCCAGAGAGGTGCATACAACCAAAGGGACAGATTGCCTACTTGTCAAAAATTTTTTCCACAGGGTTTGAGGTGTGCACAAAGAATAAAGGAAGAGAATGAGGAAGACAGGTGCACAGATCAATACAGATATTTTTATTCCATGTGAATCTCAAGGGCAGTACGTGCAGCACACTGATTTGGCTTCATGTAGTTTGAGTAAATTCAAACTAGCATCGCTTGCACGGCATAGGTAGGATATGAACCTGTCCCTGTGCCTCTAAGAGCAGAAAAGGCCTCAGTTCATACCTTGCCTACTGTGACCCCTTCTTCCAAGGTTAATAGGTTATTGCTTCAGTACTGATTTAATTTCTGTGAACTGTCAAAATCAACTCTTCTTGTTACAAAATCTCATACCAAAAAAAAAAAGTGGCAAGGTCTAACTCTGACAAAGCTTTGAGCATTACTGAAAAGACAGAGCAGAAAAAGACAGGACTGTAAATTACATGTGATGAGTGTTGGTTCTTCAGTAGCTCTTGCATTGCTTAAGGTCAAAATCTGAAAACCAAATGTTTACAGCTATTGATATCATTAATCAAACTTAAGCTCTCAGAAGTATTAGTGCTTTCAGTTTGAAGGGATATATTTTAGTGCTCTTTGCAGATCTAGAATAGTTTTCATGCTTAGCACCCTGTAAATCTTTCAAATGCAAGATGTAACATGGCTCAGTTTATGCACCTCATTTAGAGTCTGTTTATATTGATACAAAGAATAGTTTCAGTATGTCATGAGTGTCATTCTGACGTCCTTTAGAAATAATACCTGCATGATGATAGATATTAGAAAAATTTTGGTTGTTTTATGTGTACAGAGCCCTTCAGCTCACCACAAAAATGGGAGAGACAAAACCATATAAATATAAGTGAAATTCACACAAATGGAAAAGGGATAATGGTTTGAACACATATACATTGTAAAGCCTCCATCCTTCCCTGACTGCTGTTTTTTTCTTTTTTAAATTGTCAACTCTTAGGGACTGACCCTCAACAAATGAATACCTTGACTAGAATATTAGAGATCAACCTTGTTAGGGACTTTAGATGCTAATGTAACACAAATTATGTAAATAAGTATGACTTGTAGTCCTTAATCTAGGAATGTCACGTTAAAAAGTCAATCACTGAATAAATCTACAAGCATTTGTGGAAGCAAAGGAGAGTCTAAGACAGTATGGGTAATCGCTCTCTGTGTTGGCAGATAGAGGTGCACCTTCCTCCTTTGGTTTCCCTGTGGTAGCACAAATCCTTCCCTCTCTCTGTGAAGTAGCCCCGACGCTGCGGAAAGCCACCTCATGGCTGGTGTCCACCACAGTGATTTGCCACCAGGAGCTATAGACTCAGTCCCTTCAAGGAGGGGAGTATCTGGGATGGTGATCAAACTGGTTGGCTCCCACAACGGTGGTGAATAATTGTTTCTGAATGAAAACAATAACTTTTAGATTTTCCTGGTCCAGCGTGTCAGACACATTCTGAACATGCCTGGTGGTTCACCCAGGAAAGTTAGGAGACATTTAGGTACTTCCCAGACATCTTTGAACTGCTTAGCCAGAAGATAGGGGCCCAGATGCACAAATTGGGACATGCCCAGGCAGGCAGAGGGTGGACTTGGAGCTCTCAAGTGAACTGATTTCAGGTACTGCTGCAGAAGCCACCCAGACTCTGAGGGTTCAGCTCTACAGGGCTGTCCTATTGCCAGCCTTGACACAAAATCAGTAACCTGAACCTCGGTGTGGACTCCCAGTTTCTTTGCTGTTCTTGCTGTGAATGTATTGTAGTAAAACTAGACCTTTGAATCAGTTGAGCTGGAAGAACTTAAAAGATCCACATGCTAGGACAAGCTAATACCAATGCTGTCTGAGTAATGGAAACACTGGGTAAATGTTTGCAGAGTGTTTTACCACTTGCAGTCCATATAGGCTGTAAACAGCATGTGTCTAGCATACAGAGTTTCCTGAATAGAACAATATATTCCCACTGTCCTTGAAAATTGTTGCATGTAAGATGGTTTTCCTCAACTATCCTTGTGCTGAAATAGATGTCAAAGCTTCTGGCACTCCATCAAACCAAATAATCTATTTCCAAAGTAACAGCCCATTTAGCATTAAAATTAGCACTTAAGGGTTGATATAAAATGTAAATTAAATGTAGGAAATGAGCAAATGAGGCTACTCTTATACTTCAATTTTTGTATTGGCACCGAGGTTGATAATTTTAAGCAAATCATAAGTACTCTTTCTCTTTTTAAAAGTATGGTTTTCAATTTCATTTGTGGCATTGCTTTCAAAGCAGGGAAACATCACCTTCACTACCAATTCACATGAGAGTAATATGACTATCAATCACTGTGGCTTGGAAAGAGCTGGTAAGATTTCAAAGCTAGGGATAAAGATAAAAGAATTAAATTAAGTAATGCTAGAATGAAGCAATCAAGATTAAATGTGTTCTCAGCTGTTGAGTTAACCGGTTCTGAGTTTTTATCGAACAAAAGGTTAAAGAAATGAACCTTTAACAGCAATTATTTCAGTTTAATGGTTTTTTTTAAGCTCAAGCTCACAGCAGCTGAATTTCTTCTGTCACTTAAAGAAAAAGTAAAACACCTGACATTATCATGTCTCGTTAATGGCTCTCAAGAAGTCAATTTAACACTTGTGATGATCAAGTCCAAACAGGTTTTGTGATTTAATTAGAACCCTAAGAGTTTTGAAAATCCCATATAGTAAGTAAATTTATGGGTTGGTGATTTAAAAAAGGCTCAAAAATCTTGAAATGAATTAATTATTTAAATGAATTAAATTAGCCATAAATGAATTAAACTGAAAATAATGAAAATATTTCTTAAAATGTTGAGAAAGCTCAAGAAATCTTATTTGGTAAATGCTGTCCTGGGAGAAAAAATGTCAGTGGATGATAAATGAATATCCTTGATGACACTATTGTAAATTCATGGTTGTCGTATCTAAGAATTTCCAATAGAAATTTGAGAGCTCATGGCTCAATTATCTTAAAAAATATGTAACATATTTTCCTGGGTAACTATTGGTTGTTTGAATTCCTTCACCTACCAGCTTCCCCCCAGAACTAAAATTCTTTTATTGTGGTTTTGCCTTGCACTGTGGAACCAGAGATGGGGGGCCAGAGAGGGGTATATTTGAGTCAGGGGCCTCATGATGAACATACCTTGGGGTCGTCCTGGAGAGCAGACTGTCACCTCCATGTCTTAGGGGCAAAAAGGACAAAGGGACATCAGGGCTTCCAGTGGCTCTGCTCTGAGTCATCTGCCCCAGAAATCAACACACAGCCCAGGGCTGCCTGACTACTGTGGTGTCTCTCCTGCTTCTCAGTGCATTTGTGTGGGCAGCTGGCTCACAGGCAAAGGAGCAGGGCTGCCAGTGACCTGCCAAAAGGGAGAAGGGCAGTGCATAAACTAAGACTGGTAGTACAAACCTGGCATTGGAATCACATGGAGTGCACAAGACCCAAACACATAGTTCCTCCTGAGGTTTATTTTAATGGTCTCTCTCAAGAAGAGTAAGACAAATTAACTGAAACACATGAAATTCAAATGAAGCAACTAAACTTCAGTAAGCTTCAATGTAGATATTCCACCTAGTATTCTGTGCCTTAACTTGGTTTCAGGCCTTTGTATAAAGAGTGGTTAGCTCAAAAATCAAGCAGAGTTCAAAACTGATGTTTATTTCTTTGCCATCCCTGACTCAGCCTTTCCATCCTCATCTCACCACAGTCCCCACACTGTCCCATAGGTGTAAGATCTTTATGTGCTTCTTCACCTGTAGCAGCCTATGCAGTGCTGCTCACCCAGCTCAGGCACTGGGGCCCACCCAACATACAGATCCCGCCTGATCTTTCAAGCACAGTCCCACATGCTGTCCCATCTCAGCCTTTCCAGCTGCAACATCATGAGAGAGACTGAAAAGACTAAGACATAGCTCTTTTGGAGGGTAGAAAGGAAAAGGTTCTCTCAGCCATGGAGAGAGGAGAAGAAGAGCAGATGGCTTGGTGCATTTTCACTATTTGTTTAAAGATATTCACAGTGCCAACTACACTGACAGGCACCTGAAGTGTTTCTTCCCCCACCTCACATCTACCTCAGACTGGGGCTCATGTGGATCAGGAGTTTGATATGGCTGAAAAACAACTCTGTAAATGAGTGAATGTGGAAGATTTATGTTTAACCCAGGTCACTTATCTAATCAAGTTCTCTTCAAAGCCCTGCAAATGGTTGTACTGACAACACGAGGGAGTGATGGAAGAGTGAGAATGAGTAACCGGAGGTATGAAGTAGTAAGGGTTCTTGTGCTGCATTAGAGTTGAAACAAATATGGGTCAAATGACAGACTTAGTAGTTTAAAAAAAAAACAACTTTCACAAAGGAACATATCACACTGGAAAAATATTAGGGAATTTGAAGAAATCAGAAGGTTTGTCTTGTTCACAAGAGTTTACAGATAGATTTCAAAAATAATCAAGCATCAAGATCATCAGCTTTCCTATTTCAAACTTGTCAGCACCAGATTCTCAAATACCTAAATCAAATAATTTTCCTCTGAGCACCAAAAAAAGGTCTCCATTTGGTGCCTAGGATTACTAAGTATGCTTGAGGAATGAGACCCCTGAGGATAGGGAGTGTCTGGCTGCTAATATGTTTCTTCAGTTTTCAGCATATGCCAAGAGAAGAACGGAAAGAATGAGCCAAGAATCCCAAATGCTATTTCCCCATGCAACATATCCTGCTGTAAGGATGATGCTGAACTTGACTTCAGAATTCAAAAATCTTGCAATTTTCTTTCCATACTTGATTTTATTGTTTTTGGGGCTTATTTTCAATACAAATCAGTAACGGAGCCAGTTTCTGTAGTAGCTGCAAAAGAAGAGTTCCAGAGTCAACCATTGTAACAAGTAGCTCTCACAGGAAAATGCTTGATGGCAAATAAAAATGGGGAGAAAAGATGAATCCACATAAATGCGGTTGCATTAAAGAAAGGAGTAGGTTTGAAGCAACATTTTATGACTGATCAGTTGAAAGTTTAATTTAGAGCAATCAAATATTTGTCTAATAAAGACAAGGCTTGATGCTTTTAAAAACTGTGTCATGAGTATGTAAAACTCCTTAAATCAACATAAATGGAGAAAGCGCAGAAATGAGAATCAAATCGAAGAACTAAAAACACATCCCAGAAAACTAAAGAATGAATTAACTTGCAAAATGCTACCCAAAAAATCAAGGCAAACAGTATCTGAACGTGGAGGTTCAGAAAAGTCATTCACTACATTCACATCTTGGAGGGAATGTGTAAGGCTCCAGCCAAGTGGTGGCAGAGGTGGTGATTCCATCTTCATCTTTCAGCCCCAGCACTAGCTTTCAGTCTTCCCACACCACACACCCTTTTCCCATGGCGTATCCCCAGCCTGGTCATGCAACCACGGCTTCTTGGGGCCTGTGCTGTGAATGAGATCCTTGAAATATTCCCTTTAAAAAATAGTCTGTTTTTACCTCAGTACATTTTTGGTCAGACTGACTGAGTTAGTCCAGTGGAACTTAGGGACATGATTTTCTGGTGGATTTGGCAGAGCTGCGTTAATGATCAAACTCAATCCTTTTAGAGGTCTTTTACAATGTACATGATTCTATGATTCCATGACTTTTTGTGATAACACTCTCCTTCAATATCTCACTGCCTCAGGCCTTAATTTTGGAAAGGATCTCATTGAATGTGCTTGAGTCCTACTGATGCAGGGCATATGGCTAAGTACTTCCCTGATCAGACATGTGCATATGTGGCTTCTCAGATTGATGTCTTAGATCATAACTTATTTGCAAAATACATTATTAATTCCCTGGCATGTTCTGTGAGAACAAGAATAAACAGACAAATAAATAAAGTCAAACAGTTTCTCTATTTTTGGGTAAAGAGAATTTTTTTGGCTAATCTTCCTTTGCTAATTTCTGAATAAAGTTTAAGTGTGACTTTTACCTCTATTTTGGGTTTTTAAAAAGAAACAGATTAGAAGAAAGTTAAAATTATCTTTCAGATTTTTAAAGGTTATTAATTATTTTTTGCTATAAAAAGGTAAAATATTGTCTCTGGCAAAATGTTTGTAGGAAGCACTTGGCTGTTTTGGTACAACTAAAGAGTGATAAAGTCTAAATAAATTCAATAGACTTGACATATTCTTTTTTTTTTTTTACATTATTCAAATAATAAAGACCCCATTTACATTCTGTCAGAGACTTTAACAGAAGGCTGTCAATTGTGACAAATTTCACAAAGCAATATTTCATGTGTGTTTACATCTTTTTGTGCTTGTAGCTGTCATGGAGTGACTAATTCACAACAAAAGCTTTGTTTGATAAATTTAGGATCTTAATTGTGTTGAATATCCATGTAGAGAATTCAGTTTTGAGAAAACAATCAATTATTCAGCTTTTCCAGTAATCCCTTTTTTGAACCATTTAATGATACAATCATTCATGGACACTGAAAATCTGGCTGTGTGTGTAGACATGGTTACTCACATCACTCAAGTGGGATCATTCTACTCTGATGTTTGCCTGGGCATGGGAAGGGGTCTGGTGATGACTCTCCCACGTGCACAGGTGAAATATGTTCCAGTATTCTGTGGGTGTGAAGCTTTGAATATTCGTCATAACCACGTATTTCAACTGCAGTTCTGTGATAGCTATCAAAAGTGAAGTAACACAAAATGTTAGCATTTGGAGGCTATTTTATAAGAAAGATCTAGCCTCTGAGCTGATCTGGTTGTCTAGAATAAGAGTTTTTTAAAAGAAATATGGATCAAAATCTGAGAAAGGTAGCCAGGCCAAAGGTGACTTTGGTTTACACTGCTTTTTCATGTGATTAGGCAATCTGTCATGTATTTGTAATACAACAAAGTTGTATTGTTGTTTCTGAAGTTCAGAAAAAAGGAAAAGATAAAAATTATGGAATTGTTTTGGGGGAAAAAATAAAAATTAAGCAAACAGAGCAAATATTTGAATGGCTAACAGAAACATGGTGTCTCAAGTGTGTCCTCTGCTTTTAATATTCACTGGAAAAACCATACCACAGAAGACAAGAAGCATAAGAACTTAGGTTGAGAGAATATTATCCATATCTATATGATTTTGCTTAATTAGGCATCCTCTTCACTCACAGTCAGAGAGAGAACACTGATTTAGACTGCCTTTTCCTCTGATCTGACATTTGTTTCTTTAAAAAAATTACTTTTAAAACAATCAACAATCAAATGGAATTTAAGTTGAAAAAATATTACAAGACTGCACCAAGGTCGACCCCATTTTCACTACGAGGATTTTCTTCATTTATCTAATGCAACTTTAGATATATTATGCTGATCAATGTAGTTGTTCATTGGCTAAATTATCTCCTTCATTGAAGTGTAAAGTTTATAAGGAAAGATGATTAATTCATGTATGTATTGTTTATGCTGTCTTTACTAAAGAAAGTATTCCAATTATCATTTAAATAATGGTATTTGACTTTAAAATGGACCAAGTATGCAAATATTATTCTACTGTTGTTCTGAGCTGAGCCATTACACTTCAAAATCAAAAAAGGGTGGGCCAGTTCTGCTTCAATTTATAGCTGTGTGATGACAGAGCTGATTTCCTTGTGCAAGGAAAATTACTTTGTGTTTACCCCAGCACAACAGATAATCAGATGTGAGCCATTGGAATGAATATCTCTGGGAAACTTTGACATGTTATCTTTGAAAGTATGATATTCACTTACTGTTAGGAATGAATGATTTAAATCACAAACGTGGGGCATTATTTTCCTTTGGCTGTTACACTTCCAGGACATAAACCTAGCTTTGAGGCAATTGCCAGCTATCTCAATTTTCATTAATGAGAAGAACTTCAATCTAGAAATCCATGCAAAACATTACAGATAAGCCAGTAAATAGAGAAAATGTGCTCTCATGCAACAGCCATTAAAAGAAAACTCTGCTCCTGATGAGGAAACTTAAACCACCCCAAACTAAAGCACCCCCCACCCCACAGAAAGAGTCCTGAGGTCAGCAATTCAATACTTTGTTTTTCTTCATCTGTATGGCAGCATATTAATAATGTCTGGGGGTGGGGGCATGTTAACTATGAAGGAATTTGGGATGTTTTCATTATTGCTGGGCAAATAACTCTTGAAAAGTAAGCATCTCTTTTATGCATAGATCAAGTGAACTTGGCAGCAGCAGTGTCATTGATGCTAACAGTGTGTGACAGGAAACAAACCCATGTGACTGCTGTGTTTTGTAAGTCGAGCTCTTGTGTAAGATTCCGGTACATTCTTTTCCAGCTATTCTCTCAGAAATTTGAACTTTTAATTAAAAGGCAACATTGAAGCATGTCCAGCACTGACAGTCTTAATGCTGTTTCTTCTCCACATTAACATGCAAACCAGCTTCAGTCAGCATGCGAGGAGATCCTGTATAATTAGCTTCATCGTCCATGATGAACAAATACGTGTTTGGGGGAGGGAGAGGATGTACCAGTGTTTTCTAATCAAATATTCAGGATTTTCAACTCCTAGCAGACTGTCATTTTCTCATAGAAACTCTAATGACTATTTTGTTTTATAAGTTGGAACAAAATACATGTATCAAATTCAGGTTGTTTGTATATATGAGCTATTAGAAAAGCAAATCAATTCACTTTTAAAAAATATTGGAAATGTAGCACATTTTTTGAAGTAAATATCTACTAAAATTGCAGCCAATATCAAAATACAAATACATAGCCAGATACTGCTCTCTGGAAAGATGAGCTATAGTATGTTTCATATAATATGCACCATCATTTAAAACCCTAGAATCCAGGTCAGTAATAAGAACAGAGCCTTGTAACATATGTGTACTAAAGATCTTCAATAATATCTAATACAGATTTTTAGTAGTACAAACATAGGGACTGATATTACATGACACGGTAAGTTTACTACATCAGCTGCTGACTTCGGTGCTAGGTTTGAATTCTGAAATTAATTTTGAGTGATTAATTGAAAACACATCAGCTGACATGAAGCAGAGAGTGAAAAACTAAAATATATATTTTATTATGAAGCTTAATATTACTTTTTCCTGTGGTTTGGGGTGTATTTTATATGCTACTCAAATAATGAAACACTTCCTTAAAAAAAAAAAAAAATATAAAGCAAAAAAACCCCTATCATTTCAATTTCTGAATTAAACATCCTGTAATGGCAACAGAAGATGATAAGATTAGATCTTGATTTCCAGGTTCACAATATGCACATTTTTTCTTTTCCATGGAACTAGTAATAAAGTAGCATGAAAACAGAATATTTTTCTTCTCAGATTATTGAGTAATGTTTCAGAATTGAATTTTCATAGTGCATCCCATGAGAAGCAACATGGCAAAACAAATCAAATATTTTTATAGTTCAATCCTCAAGAAATAAATAGACATTTAAATATCATGTTTCCACCTCCAAAGACAACTACCAATCTTGTGGAAATCAGTCTAGACATGTAAATTAATATATCAAGAAAGCAGTAACTCAAAGATACCAGCATAGCCATTGAGATTTCTGGATTATCCACAGCTCATTCAGAAGATGACCTGACAGTGTTTGCAGATAGCTTAACAGAAACAATCTAAAAGAGAGTATTTGACAGGGAGATCATGGTCAGGTACAAAATTATCTATCTGTTTATATGTCTCCATAACTAAATCATAAACCAAACACTTTTTGTTAGATGTTCTCTCATGGACACAAAATTTATACTCATTAGATATTTCTTCATCAGCCAGATTTGCTTAAATGATGGTTTCCAGTCAAAAGGAAACCTGTTTGTTCACAAGTTTAGTTCAACCTCATTCAGAACAAAATGATGGATCTATTCCTTACTATTCTTTTTGGGTTTTACCATTTAACATTATTTCTTCCTCCAGTAAAGATTTCTGAAAACTCAGCTCTAGGCACTACAGGTGAGGGCAAAGGCTCCATAGAAGTGAAATTCTATTACACGAATGGCTTATCCAGAACTTTTTCAGGTGAGTAACACTCTTTCTATCTAATTTGGCTGACTTTTAATGAAACCTTACTAAAAACATAGAATGGAAGATTGCTTCAGATAGACATGCATTTCTTCATTATTTTAAAGAAAAAAGAGGTGGAAAGGGAATTTTTGAGCATGCTTTCTGTTATCACAAAAGACTCTCAGTATATTCTGAGAATATTCATAAAATATGCAATCTGCATTATAATGCAGTGGATTTATCAGTGTACAGATATCTGACAATATATTTAACAGGAAGACTTTTTAATAACTCCAAGTGGTATGGATTCAGTTGCTTGATTTTACAGAAAATGAATGTCTGATACATCTTTGAATCTGACTCACCATAGACCAACATCAGTGAGGAAGAAATATCCTGATAGACCATGAACTAAAAGCTACATAAAAGGTAGCCCTGATTTTCTTCCTTTCATAACATTTTTCAGTCTTTTTCTTACTGCTCAGAAATAGAGGATTTTCCTATTTGATCTAGGCATTCACTGAAAAATTATATAGGTTTAGAAAAAAAAATCAATTTTTTTCCCAAAACAAGGGAGAGCCAGCTATGATAGAGTGCTGAGATTAAAGTTTCAACATGTACCGAAATATTCCAAGTTCTTTGCCATTTCTTATCAGAAATTATGTCATGGTTACTGCCTTCTCCAAAACTCCAAATAACCTTCACTGCTATTAGGAACACAGCTGGTTATATACACTTGATCTTCAGGTAAAATAAACCACTAAAATTTGCATTACATGGATATATACAATTGAGAACTCTTTGACTGCCTCCTGACTGCATCTAATCGTGAAAGACTCTCATGAAGAAGTTTCTAATAATAATTCTGTTTTCTCTGAAAAGCTGAGCAGCTTGGGAAGTGCTGTTAAATGATCTTTCAGATGCCTAATACATGCTCTACCCTCTGGGATCTTGACCAGCAGGATGGAACAGGTGGTGTTCATTATCTTCAGAGAATGTAGAGATCCACTGAGTTGATTCTAAACCTGTTCTCTCTCTACGCTTGATGAGAAATAGTATATTTTCGGATAATCACACATTTAAGTTGTGAGTAAAACAATATTAACTGGATAAAAGTTTAACTGAAATGCATATTTACAGCATCTATTGAGAACCATTGCAAAATCAACTAAAATATTAAAAAGCAGCATTTTTTATCATATCAGTTTTAGAGGACCTACTTTACAGAAGGTATCTACAAGAGCCTCTTGTCAATATGTATAAGCAGTGACTGTCCAATTGCCCAAAGGTTATTTTACATTAGACTTCATAAAGATTTCAGGTATTTCAGAAAAGAGAATGTTCTAGAAGACACATTTTTCCTCTCACAAAATCCATATTAGTTTGTTTCAACATAATTGTGAATTATTCTCATAAGTAACCACTAAATCAGTGGTTTTGCCAGTGGAGTTACTCAAACTGATTCAGTGAATGCAGGAAAACTTGAGTTCTCCTATCCAAGTCCAAAGGCTTTTGCTTGCACTGAGACTCCTGAGATGCTTGTGCATGGCACAGGATCAGGCACATGGTGCCTCAGTTATTCTCCAGTTGTAAAGTGAGTGAAAGGATTGAAATTTGATAGATGCATTCCTGTTGTGCTTCTGAAGATATACAGCTATTTCTGTTTTACTTTTACCACTTTCATTCACCGGCCTAACACATATGTTATAACACCTGTTAAAACTGAAGATCAGAGTCTGTAAAATTTTGTCTTCACAGCACCAGTAAGATGTGAGACAGAGCTGGTTTCCCCACATTGTGGAGGAGAAGCAGTGGTGTGTGCACATCTACACTGCAGCTCCCAGAGCGCCAGGCAGGCACAGGTGAGGACTCTGTCAGAAGCCATCTCACAGGAGCCTTATTGCCCACCCTGCCACAGCCACACTTAGTGCTGGGAGGCCACAGGGTCAACTCTGTCAAGGAGTTAATTCAGACTCAAATTAACCACTTTTATAGCAAGTTAGTTTTACCCTGATGACTTTCTTGCTCCAGTTCACTGTACAGTTGCACAAACTCTTATGTAACTGAAAGGGAAAGAGTGCTTGTGGGCAGGAGGGGAAGGAGCTGTGATCTGTGAGCTGCCAGAGTACAATGAGCACCAGAGGAGCTTTATGTGAGCTCATGGTGTTGGTGAAAGTACAGCAGAGCTCATCCTTAAAAGCTACCCTGTGTCTGACTTCCCCTGAAATTAGTGCTCTGAATCTATCTGACTTTTCAAAGGTCATGCAAAATGTTTCTAATAGTGAACTAAATTAACATAATTATGGTGGCAAGGATAGGTGAAAGAAGCCATTTCAACCTGAGGGCCAAGGAAGCTTTACACATACCTTTGGCGATCCATATCTTTACTCAATAGAAACACCAAGAAAAAAAAAAAAAGAACTGTGGCTGCAGGTTACATAGAATTAAGGAATAACCCATTTGAGAACTTTTCTGTAATACAATATAGTATTTTCACTGAAAAATTCCAGGTGCTAAGCAGAGGACAAAAGCACACAGAACTTTTCTGGCTATTGCTGAATTAACCATTGAATTACACTCCCAAGACAGGCCCACATTTTGAATCTTTGCAAGCACAACTAAGCCTATTAGGAGCAAAGCTATCTCAGGGCTTTATGTTTATCAACACAAATATGCAAAAACCCTCCAAACCCTAGCTCTAACAGGTTCCATTTAACAAGAAAACAGGGGTTTTTTCCCATGGTGCTTATTCTGAGAGTGATACTGGCAAAGGAGTTCCTTCTCTTGTATGAGCTATTTCTGCACTGGAGGGGGGAGGGATAGCATCAGTTCTAGCAGTGCAGCTATCCCTTCTGAGCACAGAAAAACCTTAAGGAGACAAGATATTGGCAGGAGGGCCAAAGTAAAAGATTCTGTTGGGCAGGTATCTGTGGAAAAACAAAAGTCCCAGCTGTTCTCTGGCACATTTTGCAGACAGCAAAAATTTAAAACTGGCCCAAGCTGCCCAAAGGTATCCCTTCCTAATGCCTATTTGCAATGGGATTCTACTGAAGAACGATGTAGAAGTCAGTTTAGCTTCTTTAGCTGAATCCTTTTCTTGTGTAGCTTGAGCAGTCCTGCTTTCTTTGTAGTACAGCACACACTGCTGATGCTGAGGGTCCTGCATGGCAGAAGCAGGATGGCAGAACATTCTACAAAGAAATACAGCCTAGCTATCTTGACAAGTGCTGCATGTCAAGCCAGTCCTTCAGTCCAGTTGCTTCATGGTAAAGTTTTCCTTTTTTATAAGAAAAAGAAGGAAAATGAAGAGCCTCTTGAACTAAAGGCTTGTGTGTCACATGCAGATGAGAAACCAGTTTCATCCACTCAGAGATAGCATGTCTGTCCTGTGTCTGAAGGAGTCCATTATGACAGAACAAGATCTGAGATAGTCTCAAAATACTGATAGAAACTGCACTGATTCTCATAAGTTAATCATGTCAGATCCAGTCAAGTTAATTAGCAAACAATGTTCTTGTTCTGTGATCATCTATGTTTTATATCATTCCCTATTTCCACTCGCTGCTCGGAAAATATTAGCGAGCTTAACATTGAGGATGAAATCTATTTCTCATAGAGCTTTTTTTAGCTTAAAATACATGTGACAAATCTTTTTTAAGGACTTGTCAGTCATGTTCCTTATCCATCCAGCATCCTTAGCGTCAAATGCATCATATACACTCAGCCAGGGCTGTGCTTAGCCTGGTATGAAGACACAAATGAAGAGTAAGTAGAGAAATTTTTTTTCATATCATGTTACTTTACAAGAAAGATATCCATGATAGAAGGTCTGTTTTGAATATTAAAAATACAGAGGCATATCTTATCTCCACAAGAATCAACAGTAGTTTCAGGAAGGACAAGTTTAGACTCAAAGACTCTGATAATTAGAGACAACTCTGTTGATGATATTCTTGTGTGAATGAAATTATTATTTGTAAGGAAAGCTTCCCTGAAGTATATGCCCTGCCACATGACCAAAATCCCTCACCTGTACTGGTTTTGTATCACTTAAAAGTTGTGAATGTTTTTAATGGCTATTGCTTCTGGACAAAAGTACTAGGTCACAAGGAATAAATTTTGTTTGCTACTACTCAAAATGATTCAAGGATATTTTATGTTCCTCTGTAGGCTGTTATACTTGTCACATCATTTATTTTATCGGGGAAAGCTACAATTTTCCAGATTTTTGTGTTTTATTATATCTCATTTAAAGGAGGTAGAAATCAATTCTTTTTTTTCCTACATGTGAAAAATAAATTCCAAACAACTTAAATGTTATTACTTTATTCATACCTCTGGAATAATTAAATGGGACACAAACATTGACAAGACCAAAAAAAAAAAAGAAATCCCAGAAGAGCAGGCCTTCTAATTTACTTTTTATTCCCTGTACTCTCTAATTAGAGGTATATGCCACATTATCAACTGTGCCTTTAAAATAAAAAGCATTTATTGAGGCCAACTCTAGAGTTTGTTAGGGTTTTTAGGTATGGCTTCTAAAAAAACCTGTAAGAGCAGTTTACCTTGTATAATAATATTTCCAAGGAAGCTGGCTATATTTTCTGTTATCACCAAATGCCAGCCACTTTGTCCTCCGCCCTCCTTGGCACTGCTGCCTGAACCAAGTGCTGGACAGTCTGCACCAGATATGGCCATACAGAAAGAAAAAGGGACTTGGGCAGATATGGGGTTTAGTGGGACTGTGCCTGCAATGCTATGTAGGAAACTCTGCAGTGAGGGCAGAACTGAGGAGTTGCATGGTGCCAGAGCCTGGCAGCAACCAGTGACCCGAGATCAAGCCCTCCCATCCATATAGGGGGCACAGGGGCAGCTCCAGCCCTCCATCCATATCAGGGGCACAGGGGCAGCTCCAGCCCTCCCATCCATATCAGGGCAGAGGGGCAGCTCCAGCCCTCCCATCCGTATCCAGGGGCACAGGGGCAGCTCCAGCCCTCCCATCCATGTCAGGGGCAGAGGGGCAGCTCCAGCCCTCCCATCCATGTCAGGGGCAGAAGGGCAGCTCCAGCCCTCCCATCCATGTCAGGGCACAGGGGCAGCTCCAGCCCTCCCATCCGTATCCAGGGGCAGAGGGGCAGCTCCAGCCCTCCATCCATATCAGGGGCACAGGGGCAGCTCCAGCCCTCCCATCCATATCAGGGCAGAGGGGCAGCTCCAGCCCTCCCATCCATATCAGGGGCAGAGGGGCAGCTCCAGCCCTCCCATCCGTATCCAGGGGCACAGGGGCAGCTCCAGCCCTCCCATCCATATCAGGGGCACAGGGGCAGCTCCAGCCCTCCCATCCATGTCAGGGGCACAGGGGCAGCTCCAGCCCTCCCATCCATGTCAGGGGCAGAGGGGCAGCTCCAGCCCTCCCATCCATATCAGGGACACAGGGGCAAAAATTAATGGGGATTAATGGGGTATATCAGGGTATTTTTAGCTTGATTGCATATTCCTTTTGACATTAGTCTCTGAGTCCTTTGCATGAACATTGCTTCAGCTGAAGTCAGGCAGTGTTTGAGGCACATGCTGACTCTGTTGCTTTTGATGACTGAGTGCACCTTCAGCACATAGAAATCCCTGTGGAGGGGGCTGGATAAGCCACAAGAGCCAGTCCTCCAGACATGAGCTCTGAACTGTGGCATTCACAAGAAACATTTTTTGAACCTGCTTTAAAAGTCCCAGACTCTCCATCTTCCTGCCCAATGATCGATTCCTGTGTCTCTTGACCCTTCTCATTAAAGGTCCTTCCCTGGATTTTCATACTTTGAAATTCAAGCCACCATTTCTTGTCCTGTAATGGATACCACAGGGAGCACATAGGTCCACTTTGCAGCAAATGAAATGGAAAACATTTTTCACATTCCATTTTCTGTGTAATAAACAGTGTAAAATCTTCTACCATTTATTGTGGCTTTTGGTACCGTTTTTTCATTGTTTCAGAGCTGTTACACTGAAATCTGTGTGCGATAATCCAGCTGAGACTTTACAAATGTTCATTGGTATAGAAAGATTATTTTATATGACTGATGATGACCTAACCTAAACCAAGTTTCACCTTTTTGCAAAAGTAGGTCAACACTGCCTTAAGATCTCATTGAATCACCTGTATTTTCAGATTCTTTCTCTATACCTCTGATACCTGAACTGATACCTCTTCCCTTGCTCATTAAGATATTTCTTTTTTATCCCAGTGTGTGGCACTTTACCTCTTTCCATAGAAAGTAATCTTACAATATTGGCTAGGGTCTCCCCGGATTTACAGCTACTCAGCAGTTCAGGTTTCTAGATTTTCAAAAATATGGGAAAATGTTCTTGATATCGCAAGACAAAGGTGATCTGTACATGAGTCCAGTGCCCCTACACTTTGTTATTCCTGCTGTGATCCCCCAAATCCTTTGGACACATCTAGGACTCCCCAAAAATACCAAACAGCAAGTCAGCACAGATGGGACTTCCAGTGTTACATCTATCTGGCCAGATCTGCAAGAATAATGAACTATGTGTCTTTTCCACCTGAGCACTGAAAACCAGCTTCAGACTACAATGGAATTGATACATGTACATATAAATCATTGGTAATTAAACCTGACTTAGCACTTTTTCTTTGCAAATAAGCATGCCCCTCACAATGACAGGTATATTTATAGGGTACTGAAAATACTGTATGTAATTAAACAAAATAAAAAATTCCATCTAATTCATTACATTAAAAAGTGGAAATACCACTTTTGGTATTATGTAATGAATTAGATGGAATGTAATGAATTAGATGGAATTTGAGGTTTGGATTCAGGAAAAAACTAAAAATCAACTAATGTCAATCAGTTTCAACTCACTGATCTCAGATTGTGTTTTTTACTACCCATGGAGTTACAAGTAAATTCAATTTTTAGATGGGATTTGAGTGGGTTTGTAAAGTGCCTGGAATTAGATAGTTTCATTTTAATGCAATAGCTTCATTTTAATGGCCTGACTTCAGTTTGTTCCTTCACTTTCACTGGCAAAGTGAAGGAACAAACAGAAGTCAGGTCATTAAAATGAAGTCATTTCATTAAAATGAAAACAAGTCAATGAAATATTTAATAGAGAGACTGTAACAACAATTCCCGTGATTTTCAGGTACCTATATATTAACATGTCTGTATCCATGAAAGTGTGTTGCTAGACATCTGTGGATTGCATAAATATCCTAGCTCTGACTTGTGATGTTTCCTTTCTATACTCAAAAATGCTTGGCTCTGCACAAGAACTGTGCTATACAAGATACAGCCACAAATGGTGAGAATGTTCTCACTCAGTACCAGCTATTTATAATTTCACTGTGCAATCTTATCTAGCTCGTGTAGTAAACCAGGGAAACATATATGGAGAGCTTTGGCTGGAATAATCTTTTCTCATCAGCCTTGGGGGAGATGTGATCAGTTAACTTAAAAGAGATGATTAACTGTTAGAAGGTCAAAGCTAAGTGAAGTAAAACCTGTGATGTTTATAACAGACAAGGAAGCAGACTTAAGAAGGTGGGTAAAATTAAAGGTACAGTTTTGGATTCCTGCATAAGAATTTAAATATACTCTATATACAAATCCAAGAAAGTAGATGAGATGGTGATCCAGCAGCACAAATACATGTAGATTATATACATTGCTGCTCAGCAGAACAACTTCTCTTTGCCTTTTTCTTGATAGATTTCTCAGCCCTGCATTACTCTGTCATCACAAGCATTTTTCTGTCAGCACATGATCTTTTCTCTACATGTCAGTGACAAACATGTTGGCCCCATTTGCACTGCAGAAGAACCACACTTCAGTGCACAGGTGAGAAATAGATCTATTGCCATGCTGCTTTATTGTGTGGCAATTCATTTTTTGGATTTGCTGATGTGATATGCCTACTGGAGAATGCAAAGAACACAGCCTGAGGAGGGCAATGTTTTCTGGAGAACACTGTAGCAAATCAGTGCATTGCCTTTGATTTAACAGAACTGTACAATTAATGCAAGAGAGGGTTTGATTAACAGGACTCCTGGGTAGGAAGGAAAGCACACGGTCACTCTGTGGTTACTATCTGTGGTTCAATATCAGCTAAATATCTGCATAAGTTAAAACAATTTCAAGAAAAATCCTCCCTTCTTTTCTTTCTTTTCTTTTATAAATTTATGTGTAAGGATTAGATCCACAAGTTCTCATCTGTTTTGGAGCTGAAGGGAAAAAAAATCAAGATAAAAATGAAAAGCAGAAAGCCTTAACTGGCCCTGTTGGAGACCGTGTTCAAACAGCTCTCGTGCAAACCCCAGGTAAGAGAGATTGTTTTAGCAAGGTGATTTTTAAAAGAAGTTGTTACTATTTTTAACCATTCAGTGTATCTCTTTTAAGAAAAACACAACACTAGACAACAAGAAAAACAAAAAAAAAAAGCAAGAAAGCAAGAAAACAAACAAAAAAGCTAACCTACAGTAAGGGGTGGAATAAAAAGTGTATTTAAGATAAAGTATAAAACCAGCAGAAAAGAGACTGACATTTGAAAGAAGAGGCCTTGGGAGAAAGCATGTGGAAATGTAAGGAAAAGCAGAGCACAAAAGCTACAGCAGTACAAAGGTGAACTAAGAAGCTTGGTGAACAGCTGGGAGAGAGCAGAACCAGGAAATGTGCCAGTGAGTGGAAAAGATTAGCTTACTGTCTCTGATGCTAAGAAAAGCACAAAATCAAATGGATGACTCAAACCATGTAAGAAGGCAGATCCAGGAATTTTGAGGTCCTAGATATGCAGCTGGATACTATCTAATCAAATATATTTGAATAAACTCAAATGGCTAGACTCAATGTCCTTTGAGTCTGACCATTTCAGACTCTAATTTAATGTAAGTTATTTTTGCTCAGAAAGTGACTCATTTATGGAACCAACTCTCAAGATTCATGGGTCCAATTCTGAGCAAGAACTGTCATGTGGAGAAGAGGTGAGGAACCACACACCTCCTTCTTCCCAGGCTGTTCTTGGCTCATTCACTTCTCTGAGCACTGAATTCATTCACAAATTGGGAACATCTCCTGCTGCTACTTTCTAGCACATTTAGTAAAGTGCTGAATCCCAAATTAGTACTGTGGTGTTGCTAGGTTTTGATAAATGTTCCTATAAATTTACTGCAGTATTCCCTGCTTAGTTCACAAAGGCTGCTCCTGTCAAAGGCAGAAGTAAGCTTGAAATTAAATATTTTTTAAGAAAATATTTTAAGATATAATTTTCTTCATACACAGCTACAACAAGACCCAGCTCTATTTACAGAATGATAGCATTAGCCTTTACATGCAGTTAATATGTAGGCTTTTAGTTAACCTAACAATATTTTGCTGTGTGGCTGATGCATTAACACGTGTATAAGTGAGCACTTGTCCATAAGGAATTTGTCAGACTGTCACCAAAGACTAAGACAGGCAGAGCAGGCTCTGGGTAAAAACACCTGGGGATCACAGCAATCACTCTGAAGGGAATTAAAGCAATAGATTAGTTGACCATAAGAGCAATATTCCTTGTTCATGAATCTGGATTTCCCTTGGCTGCCAGAATTGTAGATGAAAGAGGAAAACTTTCTTGACCTTCTCTGTCAAACAAAATCCTTCTCCCTTTTTTTTGTCTGATTTGCAGAAAAGTGGATTTTTTTTTTTTTTTGAGTGATTTACAGGGTCTAAGAATTACAAAGAAAAGGTTTCAATAAAACAGTACCCAGCTTCTCATTTATTCTGCTATGTCCTGACCCATAAAGATAGGTAAGAGAATGTTTCAAAAGTTGTCAGCTTGTATCCTTGTAGTCTACTACACTTCCTGACTTCAAAGTCTGTGGCGCACCAGTGAGCCCGTGAATGCAGTACAAATGCTTGAAATAAAACTGCCTGGATCTTTGGGAAAACAGCACTGTCTGGAGAGAGGTGAGAGGTGCTCAAATCTTTGCTCTCCCTGTAACTCTCTGTGCAGTCCTTGGCATGACAACTTGTCTGGCTTCCATTTCTCTATCTGAAAAATATCCCTTCACAGGAAATTCAGGTGCTGTCATTAATTAACCTCTAATTAGAAAAACACTTAAACAAGTGTTCAGTTAGACCTTTTTCTAAAGAACAGTTTAAACATGTGCTTAAATTACATCCTGGATTAGAGTTTACCACTTACAAAATTCTTCATATCTAAAGACAAAAGATGGTACAGATGAGTTATATAGATATGGTTTATTTGTACACTGTTCAGTAGAAGAATAAAGTGATCATTTGACAGGGCAGTTAGCTTGTTTGCCTTTTTACTGATAGTGCTTGCTGGCTCTTTCTATGTGCATTATTTCTGGATTAATTATTTTGGTGGACAGAGCTTGAATAAAACACAGGCACAACAGGGCTAAGCTAAGAGTGAACTGTCTGACCTATGAAATATTTTGACATAACAAAAATGTTCCATTTCCATATCACTAGGAAACCAAAACATTTCAAAGCATTTCAGCAGGGGAAGCATGTCTATGGCAAGGGCATTTCTCTGGGGTGCAAGAGATAAACATTCAAACTTGTGTTTTCTTACTCTCCTGCTGACTGGACAGGTAGCCACAAGCACAATTCAGAGTAGATCTTCCCTCTCTGACAAAAAAAACTCTGCCCTCCTCTTCCCTCTCTCCACTTTTTGTCCAAAACTTTATTTTCCTCTGATATTATTGGATTTGGGTAAATCTGTATATTCTGACCAAATCAGGTTTCTTTAAGAGATCTGTTCTCTCAGACAACTGGGTCTCCACAGGTCTCACTCAGTCTTTGGTGGGGTTACTGCTCCGACCTTGACCTAGTCTATGTTTAAACTGCTTCTCTGACTATAACATCAAACATTTCTCTCAGGAGGAGAGATAATCACAAATTAAAAAGTTAAAGCCTTTCTATTTGTTTTGGGTCCCCATTTCTGTCTCATAATGGAGTGCCAGGGGAGGGGAGAAAAGAAAAAATAATATTGGTGTTTATGGTGGCAAGTATTCTGTTTCAGAGGGATCAGTATCACCAGCAAAGCCAGGTGAGATCTACAACTGCCAAATAATAAAACCTTGGTGGGCAGGTATTCCACCAAGCTGGATTGGCAGTCTCACAGAGACTTCAAATTGTCACACAGAGACTTCAAAATATTTATTGAACATTTACAGGTAATTTCTTCCAGTGGCAATAAATGGACAAATAAAATACTAGAAGTGTTTTGAAGCATCAAAACAAGGACTACACACTCAGAAACAGCTCCAACTAGTGAAAAACACAACAGCCCATCTGCCCAGCAATAGATATTACTGTGAAAAGACCACCCTTTGTCTCTGCTCTCTACACCAAAACCTACTGTATGGAGAATCATTTCCATCTCCTCACCCATGAATGAGATACAACTCCAATGCATTGTCACCACCATGAGGAACTCCTGGGCTCCAGGGCATACAAGAAGTCCCAACCATACTGGCAGTGGGACTCTTTGGAGACCTCACCTAGGAGTACCCCAGGTGGCACACTTGTGGATGGCAGAAAGCAGCTCCATTTCAGTACAGGCACAGCAGAACTGGGAATATCAGTTCTGACAGGCGCTGGCAAACTCTCCTAGTATTCTGTACCCAACCAACCACAGTGAAATGGACTAATGGATAATCATCTCCATCCTCTGACCCACCAAATTATGAGGAACAACTCTGTGGTAGGGGAAATCTTAAGTATGTCACATGCTGGGTGTGGAAGTTTGGCTGCACCTTCCTTGGGCAAGAGAGGAACATCCACAGCAAGAAGTAAAATCAATTTATGAAGACCAGTTTAACTTCATTGAGATCTTCATAGACTGAAAAATCATTTTAAGTGATATAAAAATAACAAAACCATTTTGGGTACAAATTTGAAAAAAACCCATATACATAAATATGTGTACATATACATGTATATATGCATGTACTCATATATATGAGTATGTATGAGCATGCCAATTGAGAGAAGAAAAGAATGAGACATTATTGTTGTGATTTTTACTTTTTAGTTACTTAAATCTCTTTATATACAATATATATATACTGTAACACAAACCATCTTATTGAAGAGATTATTCTGATGCATTTTTTCTTTTTGAATTATTAGTAGGTATACGACAACTATTCAGGGAGTCAAATGGTTCATTTCTTCCAGAAAAAGTGAAAGCCCCAAGACTAGGAAAGGAAAATATTAAGCAAACATCATATAATGCTTGGATCCTAGTGCATCTCAGTGCTATTTTTTTTTTCTCTACTGAATTCCTTGTAAGAGAATAAAGACAAAAATGTAGCTCCACAAAAGATTTGAAAATGTCTTATGGTGGAATAATCAAAACGATTTCTGTTTACTAAAATAATTCACTGGTTGCCAAAAACACTCTAGAAATATATAAAGTCAAATCATAACACTATTGAAGTAAATTACATTAATAATAAACATTGCTGTTCAATTCAATGAGGAACAGGACTTCATCAAAAGCTTTTTCATCATTTTCTTTAGGTATTTTGGGGGCTTATTCTCTCTGATTTCCACAGAAAGTGTTTCCAAGCTTACTAAAATTAGTGGAACTCTCTTCCATGATCTCGTGTCATCCCTTACTATAATTAGTGCAACTCTCTTCCATGATCTCTTGTCATCCCAGTGCTTTTGGGATCAGGCCCAGAAAGAGTAAGGGACGGCTCTCTGGAGAAAAGATAAAGTGTATGGAATTGGGGCAAAGGAGAAGTCTCAGGAAAAACACAGGGAAAAACCATTGCACACCCCAGGCTTAACCTTCCCTGGAGCAGCTGGGTCAGCAGGGCTGGGGAAGCCACTCTGAACCCAACAGAGCCTCTTCCCTTTGGTGAGAGCCAATTGAGAAACTGGAGAAAGTTTAAATCCCCAGGCTCCCTGAGCCCTCCTCACAGAGCTTCCCTCCAAAAGGCATGAAGGGCCTGTCGATTTCGTATCATCAGCTGCTCACTTTCATGCATCATTGGAGAGAACTTAATCATGTATATCAACAGAGGCAACACCTAAAGTTTTCTAGAATATTTCTTTTCCCCAAACAGATACTTAAGCAACAAGGATTTAATTTCTTTATTATTGATATTTTCTTGAGTTACTCTACTATCTGCTTTTAACATAGTACAAACAAGTTAGTGGAAGGGAGGTGATATACCATTGGGTGTTATTCAGAGATTTCTTGTAATCTGTAGTATACAAATGTCAGAGGTAAAAAAAAAAAAGGAGAGAATATTTTCTTATATAAGAGAATATAATAGGACATAAAAGACATTCCTAGTAAGACATTCCAGAAAATATTTTAGTGAGGTCCTTAATGGTTTTTCCTTTAAGGAAAATAACATCACTAGGCTTCATCTCTATGTATTCCTGCTGAGTTGCTTGTGCTTATTCAGCAGAAACAGTTTCAAAGAGTTGAGCACCTATTTGAACTAGATCAGCATCCATGTAAACTGTATGACTGTCATTTAAATGGGTGCCAGTTTGGTTGAATGGACAGTACACTAGTTGTTAGCTGATGATGTAAACATATCTTACCAATATTTAATTATAGCTTGGGAAAGATTTTTTCTTTCACAAATCAGAACTGTTTTGACATAGTGTGTTCTCTTGGATGCTGTTAGTATGTGACATAGCTGAGGGTTTCAGATAACTGCTCATTATAAGACATGTGAGTACATGATTCACGCGCTGTTAATTAAACTTGTTAATAACTCTTGAAGCTTTTTTATGTAACTGGCACCTACCTGGGAACTCAGTACATTATAGTTTGCACCTGTAAATGTGATGCAGCTGACACGTGATTCAGAAGACCATCTGGGGTAGGAAAATCTGATTTTCCCCAACACAAAGTAGGGAGCACTGGGAAAACAATGTCCCAGCCTGGAAAGGAGGCTCTACATCTCTCTCTATTTTCCCTTTTCTAAACACAAAGATTTTCCCTTAGAAAGCAAATACTAAGGAAGTTTTTACTAGCACACTGACAACACATAAAAACACAGATGAACAAGAAATACAAGAATTGTGAAATGATGCAGCATCACAGGCCTGTCTACAGATTTGCAAATTAGAGAAAACTTGAGAAAACCAGAAACTATTCATTAATTGATGAATAGTTTAATCCTGAGTAGAACATTATTTTCAGTAATATTCAGTGGTTTATTGCACAAAACCCAATTTGAGATAATTAGCAATGATCAATCTTTCCTTCATTATGCCCCAGATTTGACTGTAGTAGGAATTCAGGATGTGTAAGACAAACTCAACTGAAGAAACATAAGGTGATTAAAAATCAGATAAATTCAATCTATTTTGTTTAAGGCAGATATCATAGTGTACTTTCATGCATAACAAAGCAGCTCATGGAGAACATATATGAACAGCTGAATACTGAAAAACTATGAAGTGGGAAAACAGTAAAGAAAAATATAACAAAAGCCATTTCCTAATAATATTGTGTCTTATTAAGTAGTAGGTACTAATGAAGATAGTCCATCATCTCACTTTGTACAGTGAAGGTAAAACAAAAAATTCATCTACTAAATCTGAATGGTCTTACAATACTCTCCTCCACAAAGAAACAAATTTGAGCCTTAGAAAAGACCAGTTAAGAGTGGTAACTAGGCCAGTAATTAAGTGAAAAAAGTAACAGAGAACAAATGAGAGAAGATAAGACAAATACAGAGCTTCTAGGTAAAGGAGCATATTACTTTCTTCCTTCTGCTTCTCATGCAAGCAAAACACTATCCAACACTCACCCACTTCAGATTGCAGTAGGGTGTTTATTCAGAGAGTCCTAAATCTCTGCCCTATATCTGAATTTCCTATTCATGCCTTTGGTGGACATTAATATTGCACTGCTTTCATCTAGATGTACACTTTGAAAATGGCTGAGCCAGACAAATGCTTCCCTTTGTGAATACATTAGGATCTGTGTCTGGGAAAGCAGACAGTCACTACCATGTTTTGCTCCATAAAAACAAAGCCTGCATTTTGTTACCTTTGGAGGAGGCCTACTCACCATATATGTTACATCATCTCAGGAAACAATGAAATGTTAATTTGCCCATTGGATTCTCATTTAATCAAATGATTAAGTGATATGTTTTTCTTATTGCCTGGATTTCAAATTTCCTTCTCTTTCTCTAGCTTTAGGTATTGCTTATCCCTGACATTTGGATTTCCTGTTTCTTCCTGATTACAGAAAATGAAGAGCAAAGTAGCTGTGCAAAAGACCTGAAAACTGCATCCACTTGTATGTAATTCACCTAGTGATAAAATTCACCATGGCCCTTTGCTACAAGGAAGGAAAGTGTTCAGCACCTTGAGGAAGCTACCCAGCTGAACATGCTTGAGGAAATCCTTCCTGACCAGCAGATTATTGATTCTGAAAAAGGCTATATTCAATCATAAATCTTGAGCAACTTGACACAGGTTAGTGCAGACAAAATATTAACCACTCTAAAGTGCTTTTAAAGATTCTCAGACTGAAATAAAGAAAAATATGAGGTACACTTATCTCTAATATAGATTTTTCTTCCTTGTGTTTACATACCTCGCTCACTTTTTCTTTCAGAAAATTGCATCTATGGTAGCCCACAAAAACCTTCCACCTGCAATCACATGAGTAGGCTGCACAAAAAAAGTGATGAGGTAGGAATTTCCCTGTTGACCAAAGTAGATTTATTATTTTTTTAATTACTTCTGTGTTGTCAATTGAATTAATAAATCCAGGTCAAACAGTGTGCTCCTTCCCTGAACATCTCTTGAGATATCACCTAGCAATAGGTGATAGTTCTAATTAGCAGAATAATAAATAAATAAACCAGTTCTAAATAGCAGAAACCAAAGTTCTGGGGACTTCTACTTTGTCAGGACCAAAACATTCAAAATCCCTTATATACACTTCCTGCCAGCACTTACAAACTGGCATTGCCTGAATTATTGATCCCTCTTTATTGTGCTCAGGTGTGGTATGTTTGGAGTGCCATCAGTCCCATGGCAGTCCAACAGCTGTTGTGTTGGCATCTGGAATGTCCTTTCCCCTGGGATTTGATGGTGAGGGCAGACCTGAAGTCCTTTCCTCATGGCCTGCACTTCTCCTCAGGAGATGGTAACACATAAAACACCACTCTGGTCTATTTTTCACAGAGGGCTGAACAGACAATGGGCTGAAAACCACACCTCTTTCCATCCACCTCAGAACAAGAAACCATTTAACAGGGAAAAATCATCTGAAGGATTTTGTAGCTTTAATACCTTTAAGGTCTGCTAATAGCATGGCAAAAAGTGCTTTAGGCTTCCTAAGTTCAAACATATACTGGCTGAGAAGATAGTCTCTCAACTCCTATGATTCTGAATCTGGAATCATTTTCAGATGGAGCTATTTAACACACCAGAATGAATTTCTTAAAATCAGCCTTTTTCACAGTCTCTCACAAGTACTTACTGTGCTTACTCACTTTCTTGCAGAAAATTGCAATCTTATTTAATTGTGGCTAAGAAGCATGGATTGAAACTTAAAGGAATGTTCATAGAGTGGACAATTTAGCTCCAGTCTTATATGAGCTTCTCATTCTCTTTTTCCATCTTCTCACTCACAGATGTTAGAGAGAATTCCTTAACACTGTAGCTTCATATTCTGATTGCTTGTATTTAAAAAATTCATCCATAATTTTGTCTGTCTGATTAGCTTAAACTGTGAGAGAGTGGCTTAGCATGAAGCATTTACAATGTTAGAGGTATTTATGGTCCTGTTTTTTCCAAGTGGCCTAACAAACACTATGTATAGACTAGAACTGCTGGTTAGTACTGTCAGAGGAGAAATCTCTCTCTCTCTCCATTCACTCTTCAATCCTTTTCCTGAAAACAGGGGTCTCATAAAAGAATTTAAATCAACTCTGATTTTTAAAATATTTTACTCCTTGTAAATTTGCCTCAGAGACAAGCCCCATTTCTCTGCAGGGCTAGTTTGAACTCCTGGTGAGTGTGTCAAATCTTCTCTGTGACCAAGACAGTCTTCAGATATGTAAAAATACGAGGATATTGTCCAGAGGAGCATTTTTCTGGAAGTATTAACAATCTAATTGCCACAGAGCATGGTAAGCAGAGGAGAACAGGGACACTAAAAATAAAGAGCAGAGACACAAACTGGTAGTAGAGAGATGCTTATGGGCAGATCTGTAAGCTATTCCATTTGTAGTATATTTCTTGGTTTTTAGGATTGTTATTTTTTTCTGCAGAAAGTCAGGTAGTTGAAAAATAAACCAAAAGACAGATAGCTCTGTAGCAGAGGTCAGTAACAGAAAGGTTGCTGAGTTCTTAGCAGGAATTGAAAGGTTTGTCCTGAATAGTCACATGTAATTTTTGTCCTTGAATAGTAATTACAGCTTGTTGGAAATACCAGTTGTTTCTAGATGGAGATAGAAGCTAAGCATTGTTTATAAGCCTACACTTCTCAAGTAAATAGGTTTCCCCTAATTTGCAATTCTAAAAATACATTTAAACCTATTTTTACATGGCTTCTGTTAACACAGGGAAGATCTAGTCAGGCAGTTTTTGAAAAAATTTATTTTTCTTGAAAGGTGTTGTTTCATTTAAGCTGAATCATTAATGGGGCTGAACAGCTTTTGAAGATATGTTCAGTGAGATTTTTGAATAATAAAATGTTGACCTATGTTTTGGTACAATTACATTTTGAGAAAACGTGTTCCAAATATTTTGTTTCAACCTGAAAATTCCAAAGCCCAAAGTTTGCTGTGAAGCAGAATTTGCATCTTCTGCCCTGCACAGGACTGGTGAGAATGCACTGCAGAACTCTGCAGATTCCTCAGCTGCCTGCAGTTTTCTCAGCAGTTTTATTACAGAGTTAAATGAGCTGCATTTTAATTGCTTTCTAGGTTAATACATCCAAGAGCGGTATCCTGTTTAAGGTCTGCAGAAGTTCTTGTTGAGAACTGTGCTAAGCAGAGTAGAAATGGAACAAAAAAATGAACAAAAATTTCTCTATAGATAATGCAATATTTTCACCTGGCTTTCTATTGGTTCTCATGGATTATAAGTAATTTTGAAGTGATAGTAATAATTTTCAATTGTTGCAATTTGGTTCTCTTTTTGCCTTCTTTCCTTTGTTTTCCCAGTGGGAGTTCATATTAGCCACCCTTTCCATAAAGCTCAGACAGGTTGTGACAGTCCAGCCCAGACAAACACAATTACTGTGTCATTAACAAATCTTGCAGTAACACGTGCTGTACAGAAATGTGGAAAGTTATACAGTTCAAACATATAATAGATACAATATGTTTCACATATAATAAATTAACATAATTGCCAAAAAGCAAAATTAGTCAAACTGAAGAATGCTATTTACATTTCTGACTAAGCAGTTTGGGCTTTTATAGTAAGATAGCAGTCAAACAGAGGGAAAAATATGTTCGGTGAAGTTCCATGCTCTGTATTGTTTTGTGTTGCTTGATTTGTAAAATAAGATCACAAGTCAGGCAGACTGGTAAGTGCTGCTAGTGGGAATTTTCTGGAACAATTTCACTAGTAATAATTTTCTAGAGCGGTGGGTTGCGTGAAAATGAATTATTTTATTTGCTATGCATAGCAAATGAAATAATCCCTTGCTCATGTTTTATGATATTTGAATGCTTCCAAAGTGGCCACTGCCTGGGCTTTTTGTTGAAACAAAATATAACACAGATATTCAACAATCAAGAGAACTGGGCTCCTCTTTCATGCCCAGAACAAACTCCCACGTACTAAAGCCAAGGGTCAAAGAGTGAGCTGAGAAAATTAATAAACTACTACTGCATTTTTGTACTAATGAAAGCTTAGTTACTATTATGTATTTTTCCAATCATTGCCCAATGCATGGGTTGACAATTTAAACTTTTAGAGGTCTGATTACACAATAGAGAAGAAGGAAAGGAAAAGAATATTAGAAGGAAAATAGAGAAAGCATAAAATTTAGTGTACATTAACTTACACATCTAAAATGTAAATGTCTAAGCCTGAACTATTTTCCCTACACCCTTTCTAGTCACTGAGGAGAAACAGGCAGGGACAGATTCCTCTCACGTTCAGATAGTGATGAAAAGACAGGTCACATGCATCATCCTGTTGCCCACTTCTTGCTATATGAAAAAGTTAAAATGACCAAAATGACCAAGACATTTATAGTTAGATTAGATTGTTCTTACCCTAGCTAGCCAACAGTTTTGTTTTTTTTAATGGAACAAAGTGTGTTTTAATGGAACAGCTCGAAGTTTGTTGAAGCAATTGTTTACAAGGGAATGGCACAGTTCCTTCAGCTGGGCTTTTTTCTTTTGAGACTTCTCTTTACTCTAACTACTTTAATTTTGCAGTCAACTTAGTAAATGTTTTGGGATGAATTAGTACGTCTGTCACTACTAAATTACAGCTGCACTATCACATATGATACCCACTCACAGAGCTGAGTAGTTAGCTTGACTCAGCACACTCACACTACACTACTTGTGTTTCCGTAAGTGTAGCTGTACAGTGAGGCTTTCAAATGATCTGTGGCTCTTTGGTTACCAAAGCAGTCAGAGGAGCAGGGTGACTTCAGTTAATGAACTATTCTTGCTGAAGTTGCTGTGCCACCCTTGCATTACTTTTTGACTAAAGCCCTTCTGTAACCTCTCCTGAAGCCCCAAAACTATAGACCACTATGCAAAAATTACACTGGGGCAAATATTTAAAGCTCAAAAAGCTGTCACACCTGTATTTCCACATCTCTGCCATAGTCAAACTCCCATCAGACATTTGACTGGGACAATAGCATCTCCTGTGTAATTCTTGTCAGTCTGCAAAAGCTTTCAGAGAAATTTCTCTGTATTCTATCACCTCCTGTCTTAGAGTTCAGCAAATACATCTCACTATAAAAATCTCCAGAACATGCTTTCTGAAAAGGTGCTTTGAAGTCTGAACACTTGTCTATATTTTCTAAATATATCACCTTTCTATACACCTTGTCCTTATGTCTTCACAGATTCTACTTCACTAATACGATTGCAACTCTTACCACACATCTCATAATGCATTTTTTTTTCTTTTCAAGGAACAGGAAAATTAAGGTTCCATTGGCATTAAGAAGACTTCATGGGGCAAAATTATTCTCACTTTAGGAAACCTGAATTTGTTTCCTGAAACTTTCATTCACGCTTACCAAAACCAAAATTGTTCTGTGAGTGCAACTTGGTCTGTGCTGATTTGCGTGAGAGTGAGCACATCCCCAGCAGTGCACAGCAAAACTGCTCACGGCAGCAGGCTGACATGTTGTGTGTCTCCAGGCAAAGCAAGTCTTGTGACAGATCTGAAAGTTCACTACATAATTCAAAACATTACTGTAAGTATAGTAAATAAGCCATTAAAGAAAATTCCTCACTTATCACTTAAACTCTTAATGCAGCTTAGCAATTCATACATTCATTCTCTTCATTGCTCAGTGGTTACAGCTACACCACACTCCACTGAAAACAGAATGAGCAGAGATAGCAATCAAGCTGACCCAATGGGAGCAACCTGGTTTTTATTGTTTGTGGACAATACCCTAAAGAGATTACAGACTCTTAAGAAGAGAAAGAGTTTCATGATATTTTTTAGGACAAATCCCAAAGGATTTGATCTTTCAGTCAAGCAATGGGTCACAGATTAGCTCTGTGAGAATTTTCCTGGTTTCTAGGATTTTCAGTTTTATTGATGGCTGAGGCTATCTTCTCAGGATTGCTTCACCTGTATGGATCAATTTATTCTGAGAAGCCATGCTGGATATGTTCCTTTTTCTATGCTCAGCTGGCAGCTGCAGAACTCTGGGTGAGGCTGGAGGGCTTCCAGCATGCTGTGCTACACACACCCCTCACACCACACAGGACTGCACGAGGTCCTGAATCACAGGGTCAACCTGAGCTTGTTCCTTTAAAGCTTGAAAGGTCCACCTTTCCTAAGTGTGAGGCTATTTGTTTAATAATATATTTGGTTTATCTCTGTTTTCGCACATCTCCTGATAGCTGCCTGACGAGTTCCTAAGGGAAATGAAGCCCAGGCTGGTTACAAAGGTTGTGAACCACGAGGAATTATTAACAAGAGTCCCCTGAGTCTGGAGCCTGTGATTGCCTGACTTTGGGCCTGCAGCATGTTCCTGAGAGACAAACAGTGCTCAGTGGGAGTACAGCGAGTGACCTTCTACCTGGGGTATGAGGAGGCCTGACAGATGCTCAGGTGCCATGTGTTATTTGTGACACATGGCAGCTCTGACTGCCCTTCACTTGCCAGCAAGATGACAAGACCCAGAAAAACAAGAAGCCTCACAGCTTTTGGGCCTGATGCCAGCTGTAGAGCTGAGTTTGAAGGAATAACTCGTTCTTTCACCAGCTCATCTCCTGCCCCTAATTTTCTTTTACCCTCTACTCCTGGAAAAAGTGCAGAGGAGTAGGCATTCCTCCTCTTTCCTTCACATTGCCAAGACTTTTTAAGGTTCATTTCCCTGGACATGGATCCTATTTTTCTGACACTTCCCATAGTAACTCACTTCATGCCTGCTTTTCCCTTCTTCAGTCTTGCAGGTCTGTTTAGGAGTGTGGTGTTTCTCTGTGCTAAGATGAATTTCATTCTACTCATCACAGCCCCATTAGCAACCTGCAGCTGCATGGACAGGCGTCTGGTGCCCCTGTCTTTCCAGGGGACAAAGGGAAGAGCTCAAGCACCAAGCACAGCCCCAGGAATGTGCACAGGAGACAGAGCCCTGGACCAATGTGAGGCACATTTTCTTTCTCTTCTTCCCTTAGAGGCCAAAAACTTTGCTTGTGTGAGGAATGCCAGAAAACAGAAGCAGCCTGGGAAAAGCTCCAAATTGCTGCTGCCACCGTGCAAGTGGGAGGGGATATGGAGAAAAAAGGGAGCCCTTTAACCTAGGCTCTGGCACTGCCAATGTCAGATCTTGTCTCAGTCAACAGGACTACTAAAGTTGTCCCTTTCTTTCTTAGATGTCAAGGAGGAAATTCAGCTGAATTAAATCTGTTCCATCCTGTTGATTATTGTTCATTATGCTATCACCTTGTGTGTTACATCCACACACCAGATTCCATAATCCTTTTCCATGTCTTTAGAGATCTTATTAAAGTTGCTTTTGGACCTCATCAAATGTTTTATTTTTGCACAAATGCATGTGATTGAAGCCAGCATCTGCAGTGCAGGTGTTTACAGATGTTGCTGTAGTGGCCTGGAGTACCCTGGTCCTGGGAAACCCTCTAAGAAACCTCTCACATGTTTTATAGAAGAAATAAACTTTTTCTTGTATACATAAATCAAATTCAAATATAAACCACTGAGAGCTTTGTTGGCCTTGAACTAATACATCCAGAGTTCATACACTCCAGTACTATATAAATAAGAACAAGATTTGAATGTCCTATTTTGACTGCAATGGCCTTCAAATATGCAAGCAGTACTTGCGAAGAATGTGCCTGACATTTAAGTTTGTCAAGGTTCCTGGATAATTCTTTCCTTTATTTCCTTGTCCCAAATTCTGCTTCTCATCAACTTTTAGATGCAGTTTTCTCTTTTTTTTCCCATTCTCTTCTGAAGATGCAGAATAGAGTTTTTGACATGCTTTGGAGCTTTGAGGTGCAATGTATCATAGTTCAAATCTACTGCTATCAAAGCAACATTAAATGAATGTTCATATTGGAATTTAGAGCAGTTAAAAAGCAGCAATAAGTAAGGAGAAAATAATGCAAAAATGTATTGTACTTAGGGTAGGAATATAGCTTCTGGGGCAGGGGGAAGTTTCTAGCTAAAAGAAAAAGGATAGCAGCTCCTGGTTGATGGGCAATCTTTACAGTCTTTGCTGAGACAAACTGTACCTCTGTTTAATAGGAGGGAGGCACCACACAAAAGCAGTAGGTTAGTTCACAGTCATGCATGCTTGATTTATTACAGGTCACAGATCATGTTGTGTGCAGGAACATGTCCTTGAAAGGGCAAATAAATTCACTAAGTTTTCTGATTTTACTCTGGCACAGTAAACTATTAGCTGGAGTAAGAGATTTTTCGTGCATTTGTACTTCCTTAGGGAGAAATCTGAGTTCCATTTTAACTGTTTCAGGGTGATCAATAGAGGAGGTAGAAATGAAAGCTTTCAATGCCTCTCTATTTTTTATATACTGGCAAGCTAGAAAAACCTAAATCATAATGGAGTTTTATCTTTTCACATAAAATATGAATCACTTGAGGATGATACTTAGAATTTAAAATTCACTAGGAGTCAGAAACATCTGCTCACTTACAACATAAAAAAATCACCAATATGTTTAGAATTGTGAACAAAGTAGGCTTTAGAGTACAATTTCAAACATGCAATGGAAGAATCAACGAAAAGTTGTGACGGTGTTCCTTGCTTGAGAGCAAGGCAAGGACAGTATTCAAATAATGATTAAAACCCTTTCCAGACCACTAGTTTTTTGGGTGATGAACTCTCTTCACACACCTATGAATGTAAAACTAGGTTGGAAATTCCACTAAGAAGCAAGAACTGAAAAGTACTCACCCTGAAACCTCAAATCTGAATGACCTTTGAGAAAATACAGGCCACCCATAGGATTCAGGAAATTACAGTGATTAAACCATTATGTTTATTAACTTTCATTTGATTTTTGTTCATCCTGGGTGTGCTGCTTTTGGTCAGGGTAACTTGGGGGTATACCATATTTGGGTACAGAAGAGGAAACACTTGTCTGTATTGCACAATAAATAAAAGCAATACAAGAGAATTATGTTAATCTGTTGCAGGTCTAAGATAGATTGAAAGCTAATGTATAGGAAACGGTAGAGTAGACTAAATCATATATACCTTCCACCTAGTATATCCTGCAATTTCTACAGGGGAAAGCACATGGTGTGACTCTCGGGGCTCCTGAGCATGGCCAGGAGTTGGACCAGCTGATCCTGGTGGGTCCCTTCCCACTCTGATATTCCAGATATGCTTCCAACACAGCATATTCTCTATGATTTCATTGCCTGTATTAAGAACATAAGCAAAAAATTCACATATTTATCCTTGAAGGGGATATCAGGTCATGCTCAATGTCACTTGGCAGGAAGCATTCTGTGGAAGCATGTTGTATTTTTTCTGATTGGAAGATGACTGTTTTGTGAGGTCTTTTACTTCATACCTGTGGTCTGACACTTCAATGAAGATTTTCTTCAGCAATTGCTTTGTTTCCTCTCTGTGAAATGAGGATTCCTCACTTCTGTTAGCCCAAATTATTGAGAATGGAAAACAAGATTTTTCCCTCAAGCATACAAAAACCTCTTAGAACAGGACTCAACTGCAGTCCATGTCAGCATGTGCATAACAGCAGTGGTTTTGTTTATTATCTGCTGGCTCCTCTCAATAGATTTTCCTGAAGCCACAGGGTAATACACCATAACAGGTATTTAGATTGTTTCAAATGATCCTCATATGGGGTGAAGCAGGAGGAAAAAGAAACAGTCATTGACTTGTTAACAATCACCTTTGATTTTGACCAATGAAACTGTAAGAGAGCCCAGGAACTCCTGTGTCCAGAGTACAGTGTGGCTGGGCTCCCAGCACTCCACCATGGTGCCTGATTGATCTCAATCACCTTTTGTGTGAAAGCTCAGAACAGTAGCAAATATATAGCACATATTTACATTATGCTTCATCCCTGTTCTTTTTTCTTCCCAGAACATCTGTTCATTGCTGGCCAAAGACCCAAAAGGTTCAAGAAAAGCAGACATAATTTTTGAAGATTTTCTAGGTGCTTATTCCTGTTAGAGAGTAATTCTCATTGCTGAAATTTAACATATGATACCAAGCATCAAACAGTACAAGTGAAATGGATATTAAAAGAAATAACATTAAGTACATATTATATTTGCTAATATGCATAGGCACTCAAAATAGGCTACGAACAATTAATCTAGGGTTTTAATATTCTGTGGTGAAGATTCTGTCTCAGTTCAAAACTGTACTGGATTCACTACAGATTTCCTGTGTAACAGTATAACTGAGAGAATAATCTGACCTGTTTTGTCTGATTTTGGGACAGTGTTTATAGCCTTGAAGTCCTCAGAACACAAATATGCTCAGATTTAGATAAAAGAGCACCACTTTAATCCATTCATCAATCAAGATTGTTTAACACATTCTTCTGTCATTTTAAAAAATATTATTTTTCTTGGCATTGTCAGATGTTTTCAAGATGTCTGGGAAGTTAGGAAAGTCACTCTGTATGGTTGTCACCCTTCTCCAAGCTACTGGATCATCTGCCGTGGAAGAAAAAAAATTACATAATAGTTCTTTGAAGGATTTTCAAAATAGAGAGATGCATAGTGTATCTGAATAATAGCTTTTTGATTTTTTGTGGGATTGGAGCCAGGTTGTGGTTACGTATATTTAAATTTCAAGTGAGAAAAGACAATATTTCTCTTCATGTCAGTTTCCCCATTAACAATAAATAAAGGGTAGCTAACAAAAAGAGGAAGAAGCAAAACTGTGAGGAAAATGCCTCAGGTTTTCTATAGAATTCTTACCACTCCTTATATAAGACTATAACTTGTATCAAAACAAGTTGAATCAGTCAATCATCTTCTTTAAAGTTCAAGAAGAGAATAAAAGGATTGTTTTAGCCTTGTATTCTGTTTTCATAATCCATAGTCATTCCATATGGAACATAGAACAATGGAAGGAAAGATCTGCATAACCACACCCCTTTTTTTGTTTGTTTGATTTTTTTTCCTTTTGTCCTGGGGATGTGGGAAGGGGAGGTTGCTCCTCCTTTTCTTAGAAGAGAAAGTGACATTATGGAAAATAAGGAAGCAAAACCCTGCTGTACCCATAGTAGATTCCTGATTCAAGAGGCAGGAAGTTGTGACTCTGCCTGTCCCATAGCAGTCTTTGTTTCTCTTGATCACCTGATTTACCCACAGGAATGAGTAAGCTTTTGTTAGATACTACCAGTGATTCACATGATTAAACATTTTTTTTCCACTTCCACAACACAAAACATAATCCTCCAACTAATTAATCTTGTTTACCTACTTGGCAAATGAATCTGGGTGAAGGTGCAAGTGTGAAATAACTCTCTGACTGTTAATATTTAGTGTCTATTTCATAGCAACTAAGTAGTTCCCCTGAGACAAAGAGATAATAGGCTTGTTTAAAGTATTGTCCCTAAGCTTTTACTCACTATAACCCCGATTTTAACAATAGTTATCCATTTCTTTAGGAATCTGTAATTTCAGTGGCTAGGGTGTAATATATGTTATATAAAATGATGAATACTAGCAGTATATGAATCTTTAGGTAGGATTTAGCCATCAAATGAAGACACTAAAGTAGAGTTATGCAAGCATTAATATGTGTCTAAACTGGCCTTGTAAATAATTGTGACTTATTCACTACTATGAAAAATCAAGACTGATGAACCAAACTTGGGTGTCCAGGTGCCATCTCTCATGTCTAGATTCCTAAATGCAGCTTTCCTTTGTGATGAGAAGTCTGTGCTTAGGGTGGGATTCAGCTGCCAGAGCAGGAATGTGTGGTGTGTTAGATCACTGATGGGACAAACCTGGCAGGAGTGGCCAACGCCCCAGAGTGCTGTGCAGCCCTTCAGAGCAGCCTTGGCAGTTTGGAGAGATGGACAAAGAGCTTTCTGAAATTCAAGAAAGGCAAATGCAGGCTCCTGCACCTGGGGAGGAACACCCCAGCCCAGGCTGGGGGCTGGCCTGCTGGAGAGCAGCCATGTGGAGAAGGCCCCGGGAGTCCTGGTGGACACCAAGTTGTCCCCGAGGCAGCAGTGTGTCCTGGGGGCCAGCAGCATGTCCTGGGGGCCAAGAAGGCCAATGGAATCCTGGGGGGCATTGTGGAGGGCACTGCCAGCAGGCCAAGGGAGTGACCCTGCCCCTCTACTCAGCTTTAGCGAGGCTGCCCTGGAGTGCTGTGCCCAGTTCTGAGCTCCTCAGCGCAAGAGAGACGTGGGGCTCCTGGAGAGGGTGCAGGGGAGGGCAGCAAAGATGATCAAGGGACTGGAGCATCTCTCTCATGAGGAAAGACAGAGGAAGCTGGCCTGGTAAGCCTTGAAAAGAGACTGAGAGGGAACCTCATCAATATCTGTCAGCATCTGCAGGGAGGTGTCAGATGATGGACCAGGCTCTGCTTGGTGCTGCCAGGCAATAGAACAAGAGGCAACAGGCAGAAACTGATGCACAGGAAGCTCCACCTGGACAGGAGGAAGAACTTATTTACTGTGTGGGTGACTATGCACTGGAACAGGTTAGCCAGGGAGGTTGTGGAATCTCTCTCACTGGAAATATTGTCCAAATGCAATTCTATACCTTGTGCCCTGGGATGATCCTGCTTGAGCAGAGAGATTGGACCTAATGACCCAGAGTGGTCTCTTCCAGCCTGACCCATTCTGTGATTCTGTGACTCTGTAACTCTGTGTTGCTACTCTTGCATCAGGCTGTCCTTTTTAGAAGAAGATTATCATTCTTCTGTCACATCCAGCCCTCACTGACTAGCTAAACACTGAAGTCTCAGACAATATGCATACGACAATATTTTGAGGCAACTGAATTAAGCCTTTCACAGACTGGAGCTGGTAACACTTATGCAAAATTTGGGGTTTATCAAGACAAAAATTAGTGTATGTATGCTGGTATAAAAGGATCCCAGTTCAAAAAGCAATTTTAGTAATTTTGCTCCATATTACAGCAATGGCTTATATAGATGAAGTTGGGACTATCTCCAGGCTATGGGGTTAGACAATATTGCTTAGGGTGATAGTTCTGCCAGCCTTGTGTAACCAACCCATCTGTGGCCCTATCAAATTCTTCACTGAGGTTTTGGATTTGTTCAGCCTCCATCTACCTCACACAGAAATGTTGTTGCTAACTTGGGACAGCTGAAACTGACACAAAAATCATAGTAATCTGTTTCTATTTATATTTAAATTTTTCATAGCTCTATTTACCTTTTTATCACTGCTTTTCAGACTTATTATATGCTACTATGCAAAATCCCTGTGGTTTTATTTTCTTTGTTTTATCATTTTCCTGGACATTTATCTGCTGTTTTCTTAGAATATAGTGTTTAGTCTCCTACAGACACTTAGTCTTTATGACACTATGAGCAAACATAACAGTATAGAATCCAGTATACAATAATTCAACTGAAAATAGCTGTAATACCCTGCAGATATGGCTAGCTAGAGCAGTGTCCATCTGCTGGCCCTCATTTGTTTTCTGATGGTCACTAGAGGTCAGTTCAACAATGCCTCCATTGATCCCTTTCTATCCATTAAACTTTCACTACTAAAAGAACAAAACTCTAAACATACACAAAAAAGAGAGAAGGAAGAATATACTCATTGTGGTTCAGCCGGAATTCACAAATACAGAAAAGATCCTCTCTACTGGCTGTTTCCTCCTGCAACTGACTTCCGAAATAGAACTATCTTTTTGTACAAGACACAAAAACAAAGATGGAAAAAAATCTCACCAGAAAGCATGTGACTTCCAGAATTGCCTGTAGCTTTCCTGGCACTGGGTTGAGAAATATTTCTTCATCTCATGTTGCATAATCATCCTTGACGCATTGTTTGTTCCAGCTCAGTGCTGTTTTTATCAGATAAGAACCACAAATCTAATGGAATATGAGGAGTGTCCCCCAGTGGTGTATGTGGGATTGTTGTGGCTTTTTTTTTTTAAGTTTCATAATTATGAAAGGTATTTAAAAATATGTGCTGGAGAAGAAAATTTTTGAAACCATAATTCTTGTTAGCTAAAGTTCACAGTGCACATTTCCTGTCTTTTTCCAGTAAGCAGACTCATTACAGCACACTAAGATCTCATTTGAATGAATGAATAAATGAATGAATGAAAGGAAGAGATAGTAAAGGAAAGAAGGAATCTATATTGGACATTGCAGGCTCCAATGATAAATTTGATTTAGGTAATAATTTATCCTGTAATGTTTCAGTGACACACTCTAAGGGATTTATTCCAAATCCCATGAAGCTATGTAAGTTTTTTGTTGGTGTCAGTGGGTCTGGATCAAGTTTCCGAAGGATTAAATAGCTGCTTATTACTTCCCTTTTATTCATAAAGAAAATAATTTTATGCAGGTAAACCGCTTCACTGGATGATCATTTCTTGAGCCTTGTATCTGTCATTGCTCTCTTTTCTATCCTCTGTGAAAATATCTGTCCAACAATCAGCATTTATTCTTACTTCAAACCCAGATTGCAGTCATGATTGCTCCAAATTTAATATAGAAATCTTCCTCTTACACACACTCAAGGAGCCCTGTGATATCCTTCACGTCCTTTCATTTATTATTCTAATGATTGATTTCTTCATCTTCCTTGCTGCTGTATCAAAAGCTCTACTTAGTATTCCAGAGCATACACTTTGCTCCTTCCATGGAAAGACTTCTGTTGCGCACTATTACATATCTAGCACAGAAGCTGATCACAGTGCCTCAAGAGAACAAAAAAATCCAAGTTGCACCTGACTCATAGCCTGATCACTGGTTTTCCTCTGATTGTGGAGGGAAGTAAATTCGCTCAATTTACATATTATTACAGTTGTTCCCTCAAGTTCAAACATAAGGATGCCTTTAGTGAAGCTTATGGGATATCTGGCCCTGATACTTGACATTTTCACTACAAATCCTGAATGATAGAAAAAAGAGTAAGTTTCAAAGGACTGAAAGCATTTTTGAAGATAGGACCAGAATTCAAAACAATTTTAGTTATTTGAAAAAAAGGCATGGAGAAAAAAAATATCATCCTTGTAAGAAGACCAAAATCACACCATTAGAAAATAATCATGATAGGACAGGAAGTGGTAAATAAGTATAACTTTAGGAAAGGTGGTAAAAACTGTGGTGAGTTTCTTTAAAGTCTGTGTGTCCACACAACAAATTTCCTATGTGTTTTTACAACCAAATGCAATGGTTTTAAATTTCAACAAGGGATCTTAATTTAAGATGTCAAGAAGAGGTTCCTAACAATGAAATAGTGAAACCCTGAAATCTATTGTGTGAGATGATCATGAAAACTCCAGTTTTGAAGGTCTTTCAGGTTTTTTAAGTAGGGTGTCAGGAGTCCAATAGACAGAACTGATCCTTTCTTGGGCAAGGAGACTCGTTGAGTGATTTTCTGAGGTGTTGTCTGGCTCAATTACATCAGTTATGTCCAGCACTATTCTGGTGCTGTTTGAACTGCTGAATCTAAGTCTTCATCTTCTTCTTCTTGCTGTCCAGTCATGCTCCTTGTATCAGTGTGAGACAGGTAAAGTAATTGTTCAAAACAGGATATTCAGACCTCCAATTTCTGAAGGAGGGAACATAAATGAGTGAAGAAGATAAGAAGATTAAACAACATGGGATACTGTTTGACGATTTGAGGTGGAACTTTGCATTGTTGCTTCAGGAAATCTAATACCATATCAAGGAAAACTGATAAAACCTAAGTGCAAGTCCTCTTTTAAAAAAAAGACATTGGAGACAATAAAGGTAGACAAGTAAGCAAGAATCTTGGTCTACATCACGGGTGCTAACATCTGGAAATTGAAGACCAAACAATACTTGAAAAATACCATGAAGTTATGAAAATGTTTTACTATGTACCAGAATTGTGAAGACCCAAGTCTGAGTAGGTCAGTGACTCTTTTTTTGTTCCTTGAAAAACTTTATTTTTATTCAAGATGGTATGGTCACCTTGAATAAAGAAACCTTTTTCCTCTTCATTATAACTATTTTGTTTATGTAACAGAATATCTGAAAGAGAAAGCTGCTGGTTCATGGGCTATTCCAATGGCTGTATTCTCAGATTAGGAGAATACTTCTGTAAAAGATACTCTGGTTTTACTAGAGAGTGGCTTTTCTGAGCTTCTCTTTCTCTTGTATAATCACTTTGGCAAGTTTTCTGCCAAAGATTCAAGTAAACTGAAGAGAGTGATGATTGCATAGGGAATAATATTGCAACTGTTTTAATCACAAGAAATTCTGACTGAATCATCTTGAGTTTCTTTTATTGCTTTCCAGGGTAGAGGTACCAAAACCAATAGCTTGGAGGGGGTCCTCAAGTTTACACCATCATGCAGCCTAGCTATCCATCAGGGACTACTGCACTGTTTTCAGACACTTCACCAAGAAGCTAATCTCAAGCCCTAGGTTCTCAAAACCTCTATGTTTGCTGCTCAGCAGTGACTGAAGTCCCTGGGCCTCAAAATTTTCCTTGATAGTCCTGCAGTGTCCTGGGGAGATGCTGATGATGACTCCAATAATGAATTTGCTCAGGTACCAGCAGTTTTATGGACCATAAATGTAACCCAATCAGAAGTCTCTGCAAATCTGAACTGTTTCCAGTGTCCAAGATGGATTGTTTAGCGTTGGCTCAGGCAACTGTGTGCAATTCTGCATTATTTCTACCACTAGCAAGAAGTCACACGTTACCCTTTTCTAAGAGGGGGAGAGCATGTGTGTGTTCTCTGAGCTGTGCATTATCTAGAACAATGCACAGGGAAACAATAATAAGACTCAACATTATTATTTTCTGAGCAGGCATGATTAATTACAGGGTGATTCTGATTTACACACACCTGAACACAATATTCTTAGGGCAAAAATTCATTTCCAAACCCTATTAAAATCACATTACAAGGTATTTTTTTACATTAAAAAAGTGAATGAAATAAATGTAAATAAACAAATATAGTGTATACCAGTGTGAGAGAAAAACAAATGTCTTGGTTGGATTTTAAGCTGGGCTTCAACTGTTTAGAAATTTTGATTAATTTAGATGCTAGAAAATTGATTGTAGTGACTATTAACCAAACTCGTCCAATTTGCAATCTCTGCTCTGGTCTTGGAGAGTAGACAATGACAGTAAGGCTATGTCAGTGTTGTCCCTGCACCCATGGGGTGCAGTTAGTAGTGTCAAACGTGTAAATTAGAATAGTTGTATACCATGAGGTTCAGTTTCTATAGGCCTTTATTTCACTTTTACCGTACAAGTACAGAACTGCACAGTACAGAGAGAGACAGAACAAAGGTTACAAAGAAAAATGAATAACCAGAGGTTAACTGTTCCTATTTCCAAACTTTGCCTGCGCTGAACATAAGGACTAGGTTGCTTGCACTGTGAGCAGGTGTCCCTCATGCTGTCCTCCACTTCTTTGAGAAGGAGGTCCCTATGAAGAGACAATTCTCCTGGTGAGCAGATCCCCTTCCCGGACGGGAAGGGTCATGTGCTGCCTTAAGCAGAGTCAGAAAATCAAGCCAGCTCTCTGATATTAGAACGTACTGAAGGGGAGGCCTGAGAAGTGGGCCAATTTTATTTGCTCAGCTGACAACATGATAGTGGTTACTGTTAAAAGGAGCCATTGGATGATATAAAAAGGTTCTCTACATTCCCTGCCAAATCCTCCTATCAGGCTTCCATGAGTTCATATCAGGTCACTATGAGATTCTTTTCATCTCATAACACTGAACTCATTAATTTCCATGACTGATCTGAAACAGTAGCATGTATGGAAAAACCCCTAAATTTAGATGTATGACTAATCTGCTTTTGTTTTCCCTTTCCCGGATCCTCTTTCACATACAAAGTGGAATTTCAGCTTTGCTACAAAACATCATTTTGCTTGTTATATTTCCAGAACATTGGCCTTATATCTGGCGTTCTTTGTTCATATTGACACTAATTGATACTAGCAGGGCTGTGACACTGCAGTAAGTTTTCCCACAGTACAGGCAAAAGCACTGCAGGTTAGGCTGCCAGCCAAGGCAGTTAATGCTTCTCTTTGCATTCTTTTCAGCTCCCCAGAGAAGAGCTAGTTTGTAGACACCTGGCACTTAAAGGTCCAGGACATTATTGCCACTGTTGTTGCTCTTAAAATACTTACCTAGAAATGGTGCCACTGCACAATCATATTTCAGACACTTAACATATGAAGGAAAAAGATCTGAAAGTCTTCAGCTACACAATTTGTGATTAAAGCTTTAAGCTATTTTAATTAAAACTATTTAGACCATTTAAAAAAATGACCATTTCAGACCATTTAAAAAAAACCCAAATGCACTGCTTAATCTAGGATTGATAAACATAAGAATGAGATGAATAGAGAATATTTTTCTGTGGGCAGATATTAACTCCATACAGTATCAGCTGAATGTATGACGAACTTATTTTTCTGCCTTTTACTGCCCCCGCCTGTGCTGCAGTTCCAAGACAAAGGACAGTGAGAATAAAGGGCTACCTGGACCATACAGCTGTTTACAAACTTGATATGCCCCATTTCACATTACTGAGCTTGTTGATTAGTTGCTGCCCTAGTATCTGCGTATACAGATTTGTGTGAGTGTCCTCAGAGTAACTCTAGTAGAAAAAGTCTCAGAGCACAAGCATTAAGTCATGTGATGCCTTTTTATTTTTGTTTTCCCATCCCTTAGATCAAAATGTGAGGATAAAAAATTTGACCTACTTCTTTTCTGCCTGACCTAAAACAGCTTTTACATGCACAAAACAGACTATTTTCTCCCAGACAATCAAATTTTGGATAAGTTCCCAAACACAAATAAAGACATTCCCTTGAGTATAATATAAATATTGACATAAGAGAATTAATCAGAGGAAAAGGGGATCCATATTCAAAGGTCAGTCTTCTAATAATCCTAAACCACACCAATCCCAGAAAGAATGGATTGTTTATTAAATAGAGCAGAGAATTGAAAAATCAGTTCCAGATTCTATACCTGATCAGTGGGGAAAGTAATCTTCCTCTTTCCTGGCTTTTAGACCCAAGGTTATCCTGATTTGGTACTAACATACAAGAATCAGGCCAAGCCAGAAAAGCATACAGTAAAAGACATGAAAATGATCAGAGATAAAACTAAGAGCAAAAATAAAAATAATTTCAAAAAATCATTCACCTTTTCACCCTAGAAGACTTTTGCTTTCTGCAAACATCTGTATTTGACTTTTAAACTCCTTGGGAGCCAAGGGTACTTCTCTGCATACGTACAGACTGTGGCAGCCAGAGCAGCTTGGTCTCTATGCTGGGATGCAGCTAGCAGTCATCACTTTGTTAAAATTTTCAGGGAGGGGTGGAGATGTGTCAACCCAGTGAGTGGGCTTCAAACATACTCATATTAAGACCCTCAGAAAATACATCCTTAAGCAGCATCTCTTTGAAAGAGTGGGTGTTGGGACAGCCTCCTCCAACACATGCACATGCTCATATATGCACATAGGGACAGACTCTCTATTTTTCTTTTCTAAAAGTCTGCCGAGTGATTGAAGATCTGTCAGCAGGTCAGCAGATGTGAGGCAAATTCTTTCCTCAGGCAGGCAGGGAGCTCGTTGTGCAGTTCTACATTCTACCCAGAGTCATTCACTGTAAGATATGTGAGCCCAGAGGGAAAGACAGGCACCCCAGGCACCCTTTCTCCATGTCAGAGGCTTAGATCTGGCCAGCCTTGTAGTCTTCACCCTCGCAAAATCCTGCATTCCCACTTGACAGTTGGAGACTATCCTCCCTCTGCTTTTGTTCATGACTGAGATTGTCCTGAGAGAAAGGAAATGTAGAAGACCTAGAATACTAATCTGAGCTCATAATGTCACACAGAAAAATCTCACACATGACACTGCTAGTCATCCTCACTGGTTGCCTATTAGCATAGCCTGGCTTAACTTTTGTGCAGATTAGACCACATTTGACCACATTCTCAGTCTCATGCTATATATAGGCATTGCTCTGATGGGTTGCACCACAACTTCTCCATTTATTCAGGCAATTCCAGTGAGAAATAAGTTAACTTCATAAGAAAAGATTCCATAAAGGGCTTTAGGAATACCACTGTTGGATAAAAAGTGATGCAGAGCCAAGTGGTCTGTTACATGGATATGATCAGTCTGTATAAGTTGATCTTAGAGACAGATATCAGTCCCATGCTTGGCTTTGCTTTGTGGTCTAGACCTGGTCAGTGTCTCCCAGTTGTGACTAAGTGCTCCCACTCTGAAACTGTCCCTTGAAAAAAGCATTGTGTCCACCTATAAAGGTTTACATTTTCTTAAAAGTAATTCCTGCCCAGTTCTTTGAAATTGTCCTCATGCCCACTCTCTAGAAAGAGTATTATAGGAAGAGACAGTGAGGGCTTCCTGCATCTCTAAATGAAGAGCTCAGATTCAGCGGAGGGATCAGCTTTCTCTATTTGATTGCTATAAGCAAATTCCACCTTTGAGTGAATGTCATTCTGGGGTGCCTACCTTGACTTCTTCGTTCAGTCCAGAACTTTGGTACCCTTAACTGTGTCTGGGTCACCTTCTTGACCTGACTCCTAAAATACCAGCTGCCTTAGTATCAAAGGTCAGTGCAATCAGGTCTTTCATCAACTCTAAACTTGCAGAGAACACTATGAAACATTCACTAGGAACAGCAGGAAGAAACATTAGGACAGTAATGGAGTTTTACTCTGGCTTTAGTTTCACCTGTGTTCATGCTGCTCCATGCATTGCTGGCATCCAGCAGCCCTTAGAAGTGAGTGTGCAGATGGCAGCCTGGCACAAGACAAGGGGGGAGCTCCCCCACCTGCAAGTAAAAGCCCAGTCCATCGTGTGTATTGGTGGCAAGAGGCAATGTGAGTTGGTGAACTGTACCTCCTCTAACTGGAATTTCCCCATCTGTAGAGAAATCCACAGTGTCATAATGAATGCATTTTTCCAGCTCCTGTGAGCCATCAGACTGATTCCTTTTTTTTTGTCTCTTATAGCAAGCACTAACTGTCATCTGAAAATATATCCTTTATTTTATTTGGGGCTTTTCTTTGGTTCTGTTTTTACCTGTCTTTTCCCCACCTCCTTTACTGTCACTACCTCTTCTGCAAAAATATTCTTCCTCCTGATAGTTTGTTACTGATCTGTTTACACCATTCCAGTGTTTGGGAAATACTTAGGGTGGTTAGGTAAATATATCACAGAATTCCCAAGAGGCACGTGTCTGTTAGGTATGCATGATCCCACCTCCTCTTGGTATCTTGGTGCTGGATTATGGCAGTGCCATGTGGGGCAGTTGTCCTTCCACCATTGCCAGGTCTGCTCATCCATGAAAGATACACTCTGGAGATACAGGAGTGAGGGGGGAGGCTCTACGTGCTGCTTACACAAGGACAGAGCTGAGACTGCAAACTAGTGAATTTATCCAGTGTATTCAGAGTCATCATGTACCTGATCCATGTGAAAGTCTGAGGAAGAGCCTTTTTATTTCAAGAAAAGGAGGGATACAGTAAAATTTGGAATCTGGCCATTTTTTACCATGTGTGTTGATAAGCAGATAGACAGAAGCTCTTCTTTCTTCATGGTCATCTTCACTTTCTGTAAAACTTCTGTAATACTTGAATTTCCTGCAAAATTTATAACCTTCAGCAACAGACTCAAAAAGAAATTATTAAATTCACCAACACCTTCATGCTATTTGAAGTACAGTGGTCTTTCCTGGACACAGGGAGTCATTGTCTTCATCACGTCTCAGGAAATCTGGTTGGAAGGCCATACACATATGTGCACATATTATAATTAATTAAAAATATCACATTGGGATCTCCTATGAAAGATAAAACCGTCCTTCAAATTTTTTGGACATACTGGGGTTTTTGGTATGTTTAAGAGTTTTTTGAGCTTTGTTCCAAACTAGCTGCTGATGACAGGGTTTGAGGTAACCACATTTCACTGAGCTACCATAAAGAAATCATGACCAAAAAAAGAGAAAGTACCTCAAGATCTTTGCTACTGCACTATTTTTTTGTTTTGTTTTTTTTTTTTAATTTGACTGAAAACATTGTCATGGCAAAAAGAAACTGAGGACTGTGACAAGAAAATGGGATAAACCCTGACAAGTCAGGAATAGAATGAGTTTTACATATTTGTATTTGCCTTAAAGGCATTTTAATTTGCAGGAAGATTATTCCATTGTCAATCCAATGCAGAAAAGCAGTTATTAGTGGCTAATAACCAGGGGCACAAAGCTTTTTAACTTAAAGATTTTTAAGTACTTGGCATAATGTTTTTCAGATTTTTAAATTTACATCTAAGTAATACATTCTAAAGTAGATCAACATTATTTAGAAGTATTTGTTAGCATTTGTTAAACAATTTTGCTTTAAAAATAATCCTTTTCTTTTAAATCTGGAATATATAGTTTCAATGGTTTTTGTGAGATACACTTTTATTTTTCTCTTTGGAAATGTTCATTTGAAGATTGAAGCATCAAAGAAGAAGATTGATAAAGAAGAAATATAATACTCTTAATTGACCTGATACCATGCTTGTAGTGCTATTATCAGTTATACTTTAAGGAGAGGTTCTGCAGGGTAAGGCACCAAGCTTCAATTGGGACCCTTTTCCCAGTCAGTCGTGTTGCCAAAGGGCTGCAGCAGAGAAGAGCAAAAAATGGGGATTTTTAAAATCATGATTGTTTTGACCTAGGAATATTTTTATGCACTTCTGAGATCAAGATGAAAAAAATTATGTATTTAAAAACTTGTTTGCTATCAAGAATGGCAAGTGTATTTGATTACAATTTCTTTCATCAATACTCAGATTCAAAGCAGCAGAAAAGAAAAAAAGGATGAATTATGAATTAGGAGAGTAAGTTTTGTTGACACCAATGGATCCAAAAAATAAGTTTCCTCTTTGCAGCTGTAAACCTGAAGAAAGAGATAAGTAAATGTATCAATGTACCATTTATCTTGTGTCTGAAATGAAAATTAGGTTTAATACGAAAAACAAACCTACCATCTTCTGCTTAGGAAGTAAAAAACAATCCATTATATCATAATGTTATTTGTTTGAGGATTATGAAGCAGTATAATTCTTTAACAAGATCATGCTGTGTGCTCTTGATGTGGAGAACATTGCTAATTCCATTTTGTCTGCTCTCCCACACAACATAACTTGTGACAAAGTATTGTGTTGGTTTTTTTTTCTGGAGAAGTCAGAAGTTGGTGTAAGTGACTTTAACCCCTTCAAGTAATAGACAGAAAATACTGGTGAACCTGTGCCACCTTATGATTACAGACTGGTGTCAATAATACATATCATCAGCCACAGGAAACTTGTGTGATCTCATTAATTAGATTTCTGTTCCACCAGGGATTGAAGACAAACAAAGCAACTAATTAATCTTTACCATCAAAATGCAACAGGAAAAAGGAGCCAGTTGACCCACACACAGTCATTACATGTCCCACCTCTGGAAAATACTACAAACAGTTTCTAGCACAAACATCTTTGCCCTCCTGTGGTGTCAATAAGAACCATTATCTACCATAAGCTGTGGTCTGATTCTTGAATATGTTTAATGGTAGTGCTGGAGGGGAATTTATATAAGCTGTCACGGCAGGACGGCACTAAAATGTGTGTAGAAGTTCTAATGGCATGCATAATGAGAGCAGCTGTATTGTCAACATGCTGTTTCACAATGCTTCTTTAGGTCTGCTCATGCTCCTGTCTGGACTTTTCAGACAGATTTCTTGTGCTACATTTATTTCCTTGATGCCTGAGGGGGATTTAGGTGTAAATCCCAAAATTAAAGGTAAACATTGCATGCACATTGCATATCTAATATGGAAAACTGATAAGCACATAGCACATCATTCCTAAAATGGCATGAAGTCAGGGAAGAAGTTGAGAGCCAGAACTCCCAGAAAAATAAAGTGGAAGAGTCCAGCAAATTGGAAAGGTCCAGCAAATGCAGCAGAATTTTAATCTATGCCCATGAGGACAGACTTGTAGAAACTCCTATTAAAAGGCTGCTGTCCATTCCAGAGTCAGGTGGCAAATACCCTTCTGTGGTTCTTTTGACATCAGATTACACATTCTGCAAGCCTTAAAGATAGGTCCCACTCCAGTACAGCTGCTGACTCAGACTGCAGGGAGATAGGGTTTCTGTTTACAGAATCAACGTGGAGCTGAGGGGACGACCCAGTGACATATTGGAGTTCATCTGGGGGAGTAGGGCTTGAAGTGACACTGCATGTGCTACACTGCCAGGCTGCAGATCTTATAAAAAGAAGTGCTGTGAAGCAGATGGTTCACTTCCACCACAGACACCATTTTGATAGGCACAACTGAGAAGCAGATCCTGATGATATGCACATATATGCATATATACACACTCTGTGTGTATGTGAGTGTTAGCTAGCAAGTGTACCTTGAATACAGGCTGGGATACAGCACTTATGCCTCTGTGGCTTCCTGAGGTTTTTGTTTCTTCTTTTTTTCTTTTTTGAATTTTTTTTTAAGACAGAACATGCCTTTTTGAACAATTTTATATTTCAGTAATACACGCCTTGCAAAATTTCCATTCTTCTGCTGCTCACTCACCTACATGTTATCCACTTGGGAAAATCCCTTTTCTCATCATCTTAGCTCAGAGGAGCAGACCATGATCTTTGGAACAAGCCTCAAAGAAAATTCAGGGATTTTTGGGTGAAAGTGCATAGCCACAAAATGTTTGGGGATAAAAATGGAGATGTGGTTGGTAGTGGACAACTAGGAGGTCCTGGGAATTGCAGGCTTCCCCTGTCCCCCGTCATAAATTCAAGCTAGGGAAGGTTTTATACTTTTTCTTGAGGTGTCATACTCCTTTTCCTCATCCTACTCTTCACCTCAACTTCTGGTTCACCCTTATCAGTCCCTTCTCTAGCACCTTATGGGAGCATATCCAGGAGTTTTCTGGGAAGGCAAAATGGGGAAGGAGCACGAGGGAAATATTGAAGAGTTGTTCGTTTGTGATAGACCATGAACAAAACAGTTGGTTGTTTGGCTCTCCCAGTCCAGGCTTACCAAAGTAAGCCTACTAAAGCAGCAACAAATGACACAAAACATTAATTTTAAGTATGTTGATAAAAAGTTGAACTATAAGAAATACCTTAGCTGGTTTTGCCTTGCAATTCAGTGCAGAGATAGTAGAAAAAACACTTTGTACTCCAAATTTGGGTAAAGAAACAAATCCTCTGGGTGTTGCCTCAGCCACATATGTCTACTCCTTGTACCAAAAAGGGAGAAAAGGTAATTGATTAATAGTAAATTTCAAAATTGAAATGGATCTCCTTAAAAAAAGTTGGAAGCTAAAAACTAAAATTGATAATTTTAATAATCCATAATTTAGGAGCCATTTCACAAAATGAAATTTTTAAAATGCTTTAGTATGGGTCATATGACCTAAACATGAATCAAAACCACTTTGCTTAACTCTTTTGTGGTGTTTTATACCTTTTATGTTTGAAATAACAATCATTAAAAAGATGAAAAAGGGCTAAAAGAGACAGAGAATATTTTTTTCTTTTTTTTTATTTCAAGATCAAATGTCATTATTATTTACATGTTATAACAAAATCCTGTTAGCTCTCTTTAAAAAGGTTTTTCTTCTGAAATCCAAATTTCTAAGCTAAGGAAGCAAAAGCCATGTCTAGCCCTCTACCTACAAGGAGATGATCAAATTCCTGCCTGGAAGCTGTATGTTGGGTTTTGTGTGACATTTATGTGACCACTTCACCAGAACCCAGTCAGTATGGCAAGTCAGTCCTTTTGATCATCTTTAGCTTATATCAAGTGGTTCTAACAGCTTGTATTTTCATTTCCTTGAGGTGCTCTCTCTCTGCTGACATATTAACTTGCACTGTCCCTCCTGAAGCATAAGGCTGCCTGTAAAGTAAGGAGCATCCTGGGATTTGTGCAGAATAGGTTGCATGTGCTCACCCTGAATAACTCCTGTTTGTGAAAGCCAAGTCAAAATACACAAGAAGAAGGCAGCTCGCCTCTGAAAGTGAGCAAAAAAGGAGAGAAAAGAGTAGTAACACAAAGTCTGCTGATAAGTGATGAGCTGACATGCGAGTTTAGCTCCTTCTCATGATGAAAGCCATTCCCACGTGGCAGTGCCCATGTTTCTGTAAGGAGACACCCCACCTTTGCGCCTCAAGCCCACCTGGCCACGTGAAGGGCAGCAGAGCAGCCACAACACCCCCTGGGAGCTGCACAAGGACACAGGGGCACAGCAACCGCCTGAGAAGCTCTGGCTCCTTTGAAGCAGTGGTGGGAAGGAACAGGGAGGGCAAACAGGTGCAGATATACATCTGCTCCAGGAAAGCACGTGGAGACTGCCGGGATAACAGCCACATTCCACAGGCACAGCGATGCATTTCGGAAATGCTCTGTGAGTGCACTCACAGGGACTTGTGCATATGGACCAGCAGAGTCACACAAGTGCAGCTTGTCAGGGTAACAAAACTTTGGGAGGCCAACATGTAACTTTGACTCTTGATCTTTAATTACAAACTTTCTCCATTTGTACTGTGTTTGTTCAGTAGCTGGATACCTTATGTTCCTTTTCAGTTCAGAAGAACTAAAACTCTGCCTTGGGGTACTTATCTCACATTCCATTCATAAAACACTCTAGAGAATTCCCTCATGGCTATCATTAAACTCCCTTCCTTGCACACACAGGCAGCAGGTATAAAATTCAGAGAACCTGACTTTAGTGCCTGACTTTGCTAACAAGTTGAAATCATTGTATATCACTGTAATATTGTATATATCACTTTTGTGCTCACTTTTTTCCTTTCTTATCTTTGTCTTTTGAGGAGGTGTTGATTTCGGTCCACAGCATTTATGCATACATTGGGTCAGTGCTTTTAGCAAGAAGGTATTTTTTAAAGCAGGAAATATCAAAGCTGGAGGGCACTTCTAGGCAGGGAACTGGATAAAGCCTGTGACATACTTCATATAATCTGTGACCTCATGATTTTAAGATGCACAGTATTTTATGGTGCATAAAAGTTGTTGGGAATTCAATTTAGTCCCGTAACAGGAAATTTTTTTTGCCTCTGCATCATACTATTCAGATAATGTGCTGACTGTAGCTTCCCAACAGCAGCTCAGAACAGGAATCTAACCTTGTGATTTATACAGGTCATTTATACTACTTACTTATCTTGACCTAAACCATTTAAAATCAACTTAGATATCCTCAAAAGATGTGAGAATATCCCTTTGAACTCCATTGCAGTCATACCCTGAAGAAGATAAACAGGTAGCTATCCAGAGCCTCTCAAGGTCTGGTCATGTACCATAGTGGGTAACAACATGACTGTAATATAAATCAATAGCAAAAATGATGTAGGGAAATAGTTGGGTTTGGAACTTGGGGACGTATCAGATTTGGGACTGCAGTTTCCTTTTTATAATATGCCTTTCTCTAGTCTTCAATATTTAAATTAAAAACTGTTACCTGTTTCACTTTAAACTCACATATAAGTACTTCTTTTTTTTCATAATTTCACATGGAACACTCGTGGACAAACATCAAGCATTGAAATACATAGTCAAACAGCAATCCATGAATTTGTTTTCTTTTTGCCATCTATCTTCCAACCAATTCAGCAAATCCTTTACATTTTTATAAGCCTCATTCTAACACAGAAGGAAACAAAGCACTATTATAAGAAATTGTGAAAACGGAAACTGTCATGACATGGGCTTGACCTGGATTTCATAAAAGGAATTAAATTACTCCAGTTATTTAAAAGCATATGTTATTTGATTATCTAAATCCATATAAGAAGCAGAATTTCTGCACTAAGTTTCTTTTGACCACAAAATAGAAATAAAATTCTTATCCCTTAAATTTTAACATCCTGATTTACAACCAGATGCATCAGGCACATGGAGGGATAAACAAGAGAAGATGACAGTGTCATAAAAACCTCTGTGTTGTAGGCAAGGACGTCAGTCCATCATATATTTAAATTGGTGTATACAACAGAGGCTAGTCCAGCACTTCACAGCCCCAAGGAGACTGCAGTTAGCCTGTGGACAACTGCACCCATGTTAGGGCTCCTATGGAGCCAGACAAGTTGTTATGAGCAGTTTCAAGTGACTTCAGGGCTTCTATGGCACTTTCACCTTGGTCTCTACTTCAAGTCCTTCAAAATAAATCAGAGTGGCACCAGGCATAACCATCTGGAAAGTGGAGCTGGGAGCAACATGCCAAGAGAGGATTGACTTTTAAAAATCCTTTGGAAGTAACTTCCTGATCGCCATTTAGCAGAGCACTTGGATGCAGAATCTGGACCCTTATGTCCCTAAAAAAAATTTCTTAAAATCAATTTTATGGAATAAAATTATTACTGTAAATGTGATTCTTGGCCTAATTTGCCAAGAGTGGTAGGAATTTATTGTTCCTATGAGGGATGATTGTCTGCATATTGCTAAGGGTTTTTTCGCCCTAAAATTGTCAGACAAAAGCATAGTTCCTGCAAAGGAAATTGAAAGTATGGCTCACTGTTCCCCACTCCCAGTGTTTACCCAGCTCTCTGCACACAGGGTTGCCTGTTCCTGCAATCTCTTCCTCAAGCAGGCTCGCTGTTCCCAGCACAAATGTAGACCAATAGTTTAGATCAGCTGACAGCGCTTGAGCGAGCACTGGCTAGGGCTGGAAGTACCTGCCTCACTGAATAACGTTAGCATTGATGTTTGCTGGTGTCTCATGTCTCCTGCTCTCTTATCACAGCTTTGTCAGAGCTGGAAACCACTGAAGAAAATGCAACCTAGTGTGTGAAAGCCCCATGGTTTAGCAGTGTCATAAAGGTTTTGGAAGAACTGGCCAAGACTTCACACACAGTTTTCCTCATTTTAACAAAGGACAGAGACTAGCTGCACAATTCATGTACAAGCTTTGCCTTAAATTTCTTCTTAGCTGTACATGTGCATTCAAAATATTTTTGCAACTAGAAGATGAAAAAGCCACCTAAACTTAAGGAGATAAAAGAGAGGACAGAGGTTATTGATGTTGTTTAGTTATGCAGGGGTCTGAATAAGAATTCATCACACATCATAGTTATGACTGCTTTGCTATCACAGAGCACCAGATCCAAGAAATTTAATTCATCTTTTGGGAATGAGGTGCTGGGAAATTTTGTCTCTTGCACTTTTGAAGCAGTAAAATTAAAGATAATTAAATTTGCTATGATGAATTGGCACACAAGAAATAAACAGATATTTTGTCTCTGAACCATGAGTTTTCTTCCTAGAAGCAGCCACACGTTTTGAATATCAAGCTGAATTATCCAGGTTAATGGGAGAAGAAGGTCTTCCATTTCTACTGAACTTACTGGAAACTGTGCACCCATTGTTCCACAAACTGTGAGATTTTCAATCAAAATATGCTGCAGTGACCTATTTTCTCCATGCAAATGCCTCACCACCTCAATGTGATTCCTGTCACAGGGACTGACATGTTTTGCTGTTTTAGTCTCTGTTTGCAGATCCTCTCTAACGTGCTAGGTTGATGCTGCTTCATCCATGGATGTCTCTGATGGTCAGTGGAAGCCAAGCCCAAATGAGAATCTGAGACATTTAGTTCAGCCATCAAGTGTCTCTATGCTTTTCAGCTGCTTACATCCAGCTTAGATGAAAACAATATTTTAAAAATTATTGATAATTTTGTCCTTTACAAAAACCCATATATTTTATTAAATTGAAGATCCTGAAAAAACATGAAAACACAACAATGGTAAAACATGACTGGAGTGAAATAGTGAAATCCTTGTTCTTAAAAAAATTGCTTTGGCTTCTTTAATTGCTTCAAGAGTTTGGGACTGCAGCTTGGCTTTTTACCACACAAACCATCTGCCTGGCACTGGCCTAGTGCTGACTTCAAGGGACAAATCCTGACTGACTCACCACTGATGAATCATTGTCTCACTTGGGGATTTCCTCTGAATTGCTCCACTCCAAATCATCATGAAAAGGACATTCTACTCATTCAATAGCATAAATAAGAATCAAGAAAAAAAATTAAGCAATATATAGTTACTGTGGCATAGTAAATCTGCTTAGTCCTTGAGTTTCAATATGAGTTTTGCTAAGTACAGTGCTTTCTGCTGAGGATTTTGGGTTGTTTTGGTTTGGTTTTTTGTTGTTGTTTCTTTTCTTTTCTTTTCTTTTCTTTTCTTTTCTTTTCTTTTCTTTTCTTTTCTTTTCTTTTCTTTTCTTTTCTTTTCTTTTCTTTTCTTTTCTTTTCTTTTCTTTTCTTTTCTTTTCTTTTCTTTTCTTTTCTTTTTTCTTTTTTCTTTTTTTCTTTTTTCTCAAAGGCCTTCACTTAATGTGACAGTTTTACATATCACTTTAATCACTTCAGAAGTTGTCTATTTATATAAGCTACTAATTGTTCTCCCCTCAAGCAGTAGCACTGCTCTCTGAGGTGTGCAGGTAATCGATCCTGCTAAAGACATGAATACTTCCACTAAATGCCAATCTAGAAAAAAGTAATTAGATCAACAGTGGTAAAAGTGGGGGTCTGTTGCCAGGCAGAGGAAAGGCAAGAAATGAGGGCATTGATATTAAGAACAATTAGAAATGAGCAATGTAGGCAGTGGGAGCTGTAGCAGAGAGAGGCAAGATGAATGTTGTGGTCAATGCATGGTATCAGGAAAGGGAAGTGATTTGCAGATAAAAGGAAGGAAAAAAAAGTAAACAACAATTTGGATGGAACAGAAAGAGTCCAAAAATCCCTCAAAGATCTTATGTATTACTCAAGTGGGAGAATGAAGTATTTTCTACTACTTTTATTATTATTATTGTTATAGACTGCAAATTATCTCGGGAGGGTCTGCACCTTATGATGTTTATATAAAATGTTATACAACATAGTTGCTGATGTTCTGTAATGTAATACAGAATAGTTTGAAAACATGCTGCATGTATTAATGAAACAGCATACCTTTACCTTCTGTAAGGGCAATTTTTCAGTTCTGGCTCAGTAAAATGTTGAGGCAGCTCTAGAAGATCCTCTTTTGGACGCATCTCTCTCAGCCCACATTTCTCTGCATTTTGTTCTGTTGCAGAGTAAAATACCACTGAGAATTTGAATTGGTTTTTCTTTGCATGTGACTATTAAACAATGAGGTTATATCATATGATATTGATGTTGAAAAAAATTAATTCTGGTTCTGTAGCTTTTGGCAGCTGGCAGTATGTGTGAGTCCTTATACCTGTGTTTATGCTGAGCACACTGTGCCTCAGCATGGTTCTGAGGTGGCAAATAGACTGTGTGCACTGTGAGGTATTACCTCATAGAAATACCAAATGTTGAGATTCGTATTTACGTAATTGCTGCACATTACATAACAGCAGAATATCTAGTGGTTGGCTTTTGGTTTTGTTGTTAATTCTTTTTCTTAAGGGAAGTGTCAAATTTGTTGCTGTTTGCTTAGCTGATTTAGAGTAGGAGGTCAGTTCATGCTGAACTTCCAAACAACACAAAGCTAAAGAGGTTTTAAACAACCAAAGGCCAAGGGTTAACAAACACCACTGGTTCCAGGCAATCCTGTGGGCTGGCAGGAGTAATGTGTTACTTAATGGACAAATAATCCCAAGCAGGGATGCCCAGTGGATTAAAACTGCTTGCAAAATGTTACATTATAAAACTAAATAGGAAAATGGGTAGTAAAGTGCAATTTGCTATGATAAATGGAGCACTTGCTCATAAAATAACCAATAACATTAAAGAATTTGTTCAATCAGGAGTATCAGAGAAGTTTATTGTCTTATAATTCTAGCATAAAAATTTACACTTTGGTCTCTTATTTTTACAATGCCAAATACAAAGAAGCTCTTATTCTAACATAATTTTATAATTTTATAATAATTATCTAACATAAATTTAAAAATATAAAGTTTTGCCTCTTTTTAACTTTATTTTTTCTTAATAGTAAGAAGCAGCAATAAATGCACAGCCAATAAGCAATCAATTTCCCAAATTATTCCTACATTCCAATGGCCAAATGATAAACCTGATTTTGACTTTGTGTAAAAATCATATGGGTATCCATTGAAACTATTTTAAAGCTGCCTTCACTTTACCAAGGATGTGCACGAAGCCTTTAAGAAAATAACAATATCTAATGTCAGGTCTTCTGCTGATTTTTATAATAGTGATTCATTTAAAATGAATATTTAAAGCGATTCAATATATGTCAGATACTGGCAATATATGTGGCAAAACCTTTATTTCTAGATTGTCCAGAAGAGATTGTAGGTTGATTACCTATGAGTAGCAATAATCAATTTAAAATATTCAAAGATATCATAGGTGTCCACACTTACTGTATTTTTGCTACAAAGTCTGGAGCATAATGAGACTCTCTGGCTGCCCTCAGTGAAATCAGGATGGTCATCTCCTTAACCTATCTGCCAACTTCCCTCTTACCTTTCTCTATACCCAGGTGCTCCAAGGAAACAAATATTCACTGTGGAGGAATATTGTGTCCAGATAGAAAGGGCAATGACATATGTCTGTAAAGCAGCGAAAAACTTTCTCATACATAACTAATTTCTGGCTACCTGTAAGAAAATTTTGATGTTCAGGAAAAATTCTCTTTCTAATTACCCACCAGATTTAATAACAATAGCAAGTAGCATTGGAGATTATTGCCACAGAAGATATTCAGGGACTCCTCTGATTACTACTGTATTCAGGCTCAGCTCCAAATCTGTTACAGTTGGTATGTGTAACTCACAGCAATTAAATCAACCCTTGACTTATAAAAATTAATACATAATGAAACCAAATAGAAAGTAGGGGGTTAATTTTTCAACATATTTCAGAATAATTCTCTTTTTGTCTTTTACTTCTATATGAAACATTGTAATATTGCAGATTTTTAGGGAGTTTTTCTATTTTCCCATATTCAGATCCAATGAGTGTAGACAGGCAACCTTCAAATCAGGCAAGATTTGGCCTTTTTAATGTGGGCTCTGTATTTATGCTACAGAAACTGGTTTTCAGTAAGCATAGATTCAAATTTATTAGCAGGGTAATCAAATGAAAAAGTTACAAGAGGTTTGCCCAACTTGCTTTCAAACAACAGAAACAGAGCTTCCTAAATTATTTTGAATTCATCCCAAGGTTTTGAGCAGTTGCTGATCCGGTGAAGAACAATTTACAGCCAGGCCACAGCACCCCCAGGTGTGAACTGGAACCTCTGGGAAGCTCATTGCTTCATCCTTGATTTAGATTAAATCTCCTGCAGCTGAAAGAGACACCTTCAGCTGTTCAGGTCAGCATGGATGCAATCATTTTAACCCTACTTAGCCTGGATAAGATATTTGATCTAGTTTCCATCCAGGAAACACAAGATTACATTCTCAGCTGGTGTCCATCAAATTCAGTGGAGCTGCATCAGTTTATACCAGGTGGGGAATTAGCCTGGGCTTCTATTTTCTCTTAAATCAAAGTTAGACCAAAGACAAACCCAAAGCCTCATCACATGGATTTGGAGTTTGTTGATAATCTGTGCAGGTGTTGTCTGTGGTGACCTCTGAATTGTCTAAATATGAGACAAAGCAAAATGCCTGTGTTTGTTATCTCTACTTTTCAGCGCTGTAGCTGCACAGATACAGGGTCAGCCAGCCTGTTTGTCTATAGGCAAAACAGTGTGTATCTTACAATAAAGCTCACATAGGGAAATAAAAGGCAAGTGATGAACATCATGTGAACATCTTATGAAGTAGATGAACTTTAAAAAAATTAAGGAAAAAGAAATAATGCTTATCTTCATTAGAAATTAAAAATATTATCCATTTTCCAAAAAGTATTAAATAGAAGTTATCCTATAAAGATAATAATTTGTTAATAGAACATAGTATAAATGTCTTTTTAAAACCTTAAAGAAAAAAAAAATCCTTGAAGAGGGAGGACATTTCATTGCAACCAATATATTTCTCAGTAAAAGCCAGAATCAAATATACAAAGTCCCTCTGGAAATCATTGCAACTATTTATGAAACCTGACTACTCTGTGGACTCACTATCTGATTGATACCAGCAAAAGATTTCTGTCAATCCATCTCATCATCAGTAAGGTAGGCCAGCTGAGCATCACAGAAAAGCAGCAACCAGGAGCACAGTGTCATATTTTGGAGAAAACTCATTTAGTAACTGAAAGTAGAAATCAAAAATTATTGAAAATTTGTGTCAGCACACTTTGGAGGATAAATGTATTTTTAGAACATCTCAATCTATTTTCACTTTTCAGAATTAATGCTATTTTCCATTCATTCTATTTCTTTAACACTTTTACACAGACACATGCAGGCTTGTGTTTGATGCATACATGCAAATGTATTAGGATCTGTAAGAAACTTTGGAAACTGTTGAGTAGAGAACATAGCATTATATGCTCTGTCATGAAAGCCTGAACTGGCATTTGCCAGTATCATTAGGGAGCTGTGAAAACAAAAGTAACTTCAGAACAAGAATGAGAACACGTGATCCTAAAGTCCTGCACTCGGGTTAATTGAATTCCAGTAGGAAGAAGCTCATGTGTCACTTTTAGTCACTTTAGTCTTTTTAACAGTGGAAAGAGCCAGCCCCTGAATAAATCACAACTCAGTAGCTTTAAATGAACTGCAGACAGAAGACAAAAGCTTTGCCTTGTGAAATTCCTCATAATATCTGACTGTTGTTTCACTAATACACTATTAGATCTCTGTTGAAACGTTTGAGAGACTCATACATGGGTCTTCTTGTTTTTCCTAAGGGATTCAAGGTGTGCCATGATTCTAGGTCCCTTGTGTCATCAGATGAACACCAGCATTACTCTCTCCTTGCAGGAATAGTCCTCTAGGGCCTCATAGGTTCTGCATTAAGTAGTGCTTTGAAATCCTCATGCAAAATTTCTCTCTTTCCCACAATTCCTCTTTGCATAAGTTTGACAAGTTACCATAATAAAAGAAACCAAGTTTCTTTCTCCTAAATTCTTATTATGGCCCAAACAATGCAGATCAAGGTTGGATACTGCTAGCTCTGCTGCCAGATCTCAAGAAAACCTGTGATCTTTGCAGCAGCAGAAAACTTCGCTGAGCATAACAGTTGGGGATTTAAAGAATCATACAATATTTTGGGTTGGAAGGTACCTCTAAATGTCATCCAACTGGGCAAGAATGCCTGCCCTGTAGGCTGCTCCACCTGCCCCAGGGGCACAGAAAGTGTGGCTTAAGTGCTCACAGGGATTTAGTTCAAAAGCCAGTGGGACACTTGCAATCCAATCAGCATGTCTCACAGGTGACTGTCACCGGCCAGAGCTCATGCATGGTATGAAATGAAAGGTTGATTTTGTAGTGGAAATTTGAGGAAGTGGTGGCCCTGCAGATCTCTCTACTCCCCAGAGTTATGGTTTAAGGATCTCATGCAGCTCCCAGTTTTTCTTACACGTTAGCTGTGCATGTAGCATGTGTTTCATCCATCACTGGATTTCTGCAGTAATACCAAATTAAGAAGGGCTGAGATGCCTTCTGGATTTAACGTGAGCCAATTTTTTCTCCCCAGAAAGGCAACTGAACCTCTCACACACTTCAGCTGACACTGGGCAGTATCACCAGAGCGTTTGTAGTATTTCCTAGGAATTCCCTGTAGGTCAGAAATAGCACAGCCATGCCAGTTGCTTATCAAAGGAAAAGTGGCGAGGTTGGAAAGCCAACCTCTATAACAGAGAACAGCAGATTGTGGTCTGCAAGCAGAGTGTCATGTGTCACCAGCACTCAGCACATAGGTGTGCAGCCCCTGCAGCACAAGCCCAAAGAGAAGGGGCTAAAAAGAGAGTCTGAGGACAGCTATGGCAGCTGTTTGCACCCCCCTGCACTGCTGGCTGCCACAGATGGAACCAAGTGGTCACATGCACTGGGCTGTGGAAAGAATGTGTGCTGCCTGGGACAGAGAAGAGTCACTTGGCGTGACTTCCCCTCAGACAGTGTTTGACAGTAGTTAACAGAGCTGTCTCCCCAGCTGACCCCTGAGCACAAAGGTGCTCTCAATAAAAGCTGTACCCAGCCTTCTCACAGTGTATCATCTTTTGGATGTCTAAGGCAGTTATTTGAAGCTAAACAGCAGTTCTTCAGGCTGTACTGGACTCTGGTATGGGCACCCCCAAGCTACGACAAAGTGGTTCATTAATTCTGTGAAGGAAAAAATTCAGTCTTGAAATGCATCACAGTAATATTAGAAAGACCTTGCACCCAAATGCACCAATCTGGGCAGACTGCCATGGTCATAAGATCAAGGAAAATAATACCAGAAAGGACCTCAAGAGGTCATCCAGCTCATCTCTCTACCTAAAGGCAGGACAAACTCTATCTGAATAGTTATTCTATTCTTTCTAGTCTGTCCCTGGTGATGGGCATCCCATGGCTTTTCTGAGTATCTTCCTACACCAGTGAACTGCTCCTAATACGGTAAACATTGCTTCAGCTAAGACTATTATTTCTTGACCTAGATGTGTCAGACTTGGCAATATTTATATATTAATTTATCCCTTAATTTTCTACAACAGGTTTTTTATATATTTGAAGACGACTACCTCCCACCATTTTTTCCCTAGAGTAAGCATACCCAAGTACTTCAACTTTTCTTTCCACACCAGAGTCCTTTAGTCAGTGACCTGATCATTGTTGTTCCTTTCCTCTAGACTCTATTTCATTGTTCTCACACTCTTTCAGACAGAGCTTGGTGCAGACATGCCCTTGAGGGTTCTCTTAGGAAGCATTTCATGAATATAGTTTTCTCTACAAGCAGAGGATAAGCAGAGAAGCAGATACAAGTGGTGAGCACTTGTCACAATTTTCCATGGAGTGTATATAACAGTTATAGTGCCCTTCCACTGCGGCAGCTATAGTTTTGTCAACTAAAACAATTTAAGTGACCTGTGTGGGAGTGATAGCTGCCACAAGGGGCATGGCTGAGATTAGCCACCTGAGCACTTGGCTTCCCAGGAATGAACAGTAAACAGCCCACACTATCACATCCTTCATCCTCCTAGACCGCCAGATTTAAAACTCAACTGGCCATGACCATCCAGTCTCTGTTAAGTGCCTGTCAAGTCTTCACTACATCTATTCAGGGGTGTTGAACAGTTACACATCCATGCAAACTTTTGGTGGAGAGATATTTGATTTTTTAAAAAATAATTTTCTTCAGACATAGCAATATAGCAATATATTCATAGCAATACTGAGACTACCTTGTGAGACTACCTTTCCTAATGGAAATGATCCTTTTCCGACACATTTGTGGAAAAGGAACAGTTAAGTAACAACGATTCTTTGTTCTGAAAACACCTCACACAATGTTGAAGTAGAAGTAGCATTACATGCTTTATAAGCCTGACTTGGCCAAGAAACATAATTCAAACATGGACTATTCACAGTAAATCCCCAATTCAAAAGAATGGCAAAAAGATTTTACAAAATAGAAAAAAAATAAAAGGAGTTTCTTTTTACTTATGCTACCAATGCACATACCCAGGACATATCACTTCCATACTGCTCTGAGAAGGCCCATGGCTTGGACTGAGCCCCAGAGCATTGGGGCTGGAGTAAGCCTCAGGAAAACACCAACTTCTGTGTCAGAGCCACACTCGTGCATGTGAGGTTCACACTGGCTTTTATTATTATTATTATTGACTTTATTATTATTTTACACTGAGGAAGATAAACCTTCCTGAGCGTGGATGAGGATACAATGTTTAGCCACAAATGAATTTACTTGATTAGAGGTATTAATTAGATCACTGGGTCATACCTGTGTTACATGTCAAGGTCAAATGCTTAGATTTCCCTGGAGCCATGGATATAATTTGTGTAACAGCAATACCACAATGTAGACTTATGAAACGCTTTATGTTATTTTAACAATGTAGCCCTAATCACGTGTATAACTTTAGGATCTAAGAATAATACTTCTTGTCCTTAGACAAAATTCTTCTGATTCCTTTCTTATCTCAGCTTGTCTCCTCTCTGCTAAAAGCATACCCAAACACTTTGTGCCACATTTTTATTTATGTTATAATTAAAACCTCTTAATATTTTTTTATGGGGAGTGGTCTTGTTCAGTTCAATATGTACTCGGATGATTGCTCTCATAATTGATTGTTGTACATTGTTACACAATTATCTAAATATTCATTATTATAATTTTACTTCTGATACTTGCTTCATTTCTAGTTGCTATTATATCTTCATCATACGACCAGTTCCTGACAAATCATTTCCATCAACATAATTTTAACAATGTTCTTGTTTCCCAGAAAAATAAACATATAGTTAAACGTTAAAGTCTTTGCACCATTTTTTTAAAGAAGGAGCTTCTTGTCCTGATTCAGTTTTGGGGTTATTTTAGAACAAATAAGTGTCAGTGAAATCATCTGATTGCAGTAAAAGATACAACTAATGTATATTTTTTTTTTCCTTTTTTTACTTTTTTTTAATTCCTCATAATAATGTCATCATCAACACTACTATCAGAGAAGTGGGCTCATGAGAAAAAAATAATTCTTACTGGAGAAATAGCAAGTACAGGTAGGTGGCACCTGGACAATAAGGAGGGCTGGAGAGACAAAAGCCTCCAGCAAATGTTGTCCAGAGGGGAACACATGAGCCCAGGCAAGATGTATGTCTGCTCCTCAGTCCACATTGACTTTGCACCTCAAACAAGCTGTGAGAAGTGATCTTCTACCTGGAGACTCTCTGCAAGTCATCTGCCAGCTGTGTGTATGATAAACACAGTTCTGTGATCACTCTAAATATTGAAAATCTTGAATCCTCATTGTTTTACCAATAATTCCTACTTTGTAACTTTTTTCTTGCTGAAGGATCAGCAACCAAATATTTCACTGATGTTTTCAGGGTCTTTACTGTTGCCTCCAAGAGCAGCAATAGCTAATTGAGAGTCGATCACTGTGAGTGAACAATGCAGGTTATTTTTATTTTCAGTGTATAACTTTCCATTTATTGACATTGATTTCATCTGTCATTTCATTGCTCAGCATCATGGGACTGGTCTATCACTCCTCACATCCAGTTTATGCTTTTACTATCCTGATTAATTCTGTATCATTACACATAAAATTACCTTTCAACTCACCATGTTTCCACAATGTTTTTGTATTCAAATCCCTAGAGTGCTGATGGTTCCTTGCTGTGAAAAATTATTGTTCTCCCTATCCTTTGACTCCTATCTTTTCACCTAGTATTTTGGAAAGTTTTACCCCTCTATCCTGTGACAACTCAATTTCACTGATCTTGTTTATATCTTGTTAAAAATTTAAGTTACTAAGTTTGAATCAGCATTATCCAAATAATCCTTGTCTTCTTCAGAGGATTGCCATAGTTTTGCAAAGTATGGCTTTTTTCTACAAAAGTTGTTCCGATTCTAGATCAATATATTTCATTTAGCCTTTTGTCTACTAATTATTTGTAATTATAATTTCTACCAATTTTTCTGATAACCACATCTCACCTACTGACCTGCTAGAGCAAGAGCCCTTTTTGATGGCTGATTTCCCATTTGCCACTTTCCATTATTTTGGTGTCAAAATGCAAGGTATCAGTCCCATGGACCCTTTCCAGTTCACCACGATGCAGTGCTCAGATTTTTACCTATAGAGAAAATCTGCAGGATAGGCTGTTCCTTAATCTTTCCTATAATGACCATAAAGCAAGAAGAAGGAAAAAAAATAGTGTATAGTGTAAAGGCCTGTGCTAGTCTTCCTGTACCTCAGTCTTATTCACTAATGAACCCTTTCTTTAACAGACTCCTTTGCTTCTAAATTGTTTTAAATGCTTCCTCTTTCTCCCCACCTTCCCCCCCTTTTTTTTTCTTTTTCTTTTTTCTTATTTCTCTTTTTTCCCTTTTTTTTTCCTTTTCTTTTTTTCTTTTTTTTTTCTATTTGGAAAAAGATTTATTCCATTTCTGAGAGAAGGCTTTTTCTCTTCTTCATATAATCCCCTGTCCTCTGCTGTTCAATCACTAGTTTAGGGAAGAAAAATTGAAGGACATTGTCATTTTTGGAGGGTTTTTGATGAGTAGTGCATGTTTTCCAAGCTTCTAAGGGGGTGTAAAACCATTAATATTTTAGCCTTTTAGCTAGAGTATTCCTTTTAACTACTTTTCTCAGTTTAACACAATGCTATTCTTTAGTGGTCCATATTACACTAGTAGGATGAGAATTTTTTTGTATGTTTGTTCATTACTGTTATTGTACTTTTTCATGCTTACAAGGATATGAGATTTGAATATTTTGTGTCCACTGTTGCGTGGTGGCACTTGGGTAACTTACATTTTATCAGATATTGTGCATTAAATTCTGAGATACAAATATAGAAATAATCCTTATTTTTGTTTTTTTGACTTAGAGCTGCAACGTGCAGATATTTACAATGATGTTTATATTGAGTAAAGTTTATCAAATGTTCATTTAAGTATTCTTTTAATAATCTAGACTTCTTAATTGTGCTCTGCTTTGTATGTCAGTATTCTTTATTGTGTCTTGGTTTCTCTCTTCTTCTCTAGTCCTCTGTCTTAAATGGGAAGAAGAGCACATATTTGTGCTAGATGGAAGGAACACAAATATTCTATAATTTATTGATTATAACTGGGAGATGCAATGATAACAAGATTCATAGAAGCACTCAAGAGAAAAAATAAAAAGACAACACCCTTCAAAAACATCTGGTTTCTGCATACAGTGCTGTTGCAAATATTGTGCCATAATCAGAATTAATGTTTATAGTTTTTATTTTTAACATTTTGCTAATGTAACACACAAGTTGTGATAGGCTTTGTACATACATTTTGCAAACACTTACCATTAGAGGGGAAAACATAGTAAGATAGGGAAGAAAGGGAAAATGTCAGAGATATTTTTCAGAATTTGTTTTTTTCATATTGTAAATGTGAGATATACCCATATTTAGACTCTATACAGAAATTTTTAATTGGTTGAATTTTGGTTGCATTTGTAGCCATATTAAGAAAATTTTGTCTTAAGAAGCGATTTGCAGATGATGGAAGCTGAAGGCCACATCAGGAGAGGAGTCCCAGGTGAAGCAATTTGCTTGGGAGACAGTGCAAACAGAAGACAGAAAAATTAATGAAGAGAAAAGTGGATATGGGGCCACTGGTGCAGCAACAGGGATAGGGACAATCGAGCAGAAGGAAAGAATGGTCACACAGGAAAGGGGTGAGCTCTGTGCAGACCTCCAGGCAAGGCACTGATTAGATGCACCAGTGAAGCATAAGCCACTGAAAGAAATAAAAGGGAGTTGAGTCAAATGGATGAGCCTGACAATGATCTTTTCAGTGAGGTGAACTGGGGTAAAGCAGAGAGATCTCAGCATGGCCTTGCTAGGGAGCAAACCCAAAGAAGCCCCAGTGGCAGGCAGAGGCTCGCTGGAAAAGGCTGGGAAATGCATTTATAGAGTAGCAACTGGGCAGCTCAGGGCTTACAAAGCCACCTAAAACTCAGACGACCAACATATCTATAAAGCAAGCAGTGTTATACTGCAGGTGATTTGAGAACAGTAAAACACCCCTGTGTCATGAGAAATCCATTATCCTGTGTCCTGATGTGTTGTGAGCAATGATGTAGCCCTATGTTTTGACATATTTGATTTAGGAGACTGATTTAAAATCCTAAACTCTTATTATAAAAGACTGTAACTTAACAAACAAAAAGACATGGTGTAAAATACTTGTATATATCAAAAAGAATGTCCAAAGGCGGTTTTCAGGCAGCTCATAATTTCAAAATCCTATTTCACAGCACCGGAGATAGTTTCATAATGTATGGATTAAGTTCCTATATCTACGTATTCTTTAACAATATACAATAAAGGTACTGTTAAATCACAATTTTTCTCAGTCATTATGATTAAAATCATATATTTTATAGGCAGTAGGAAACAAACCAACATATAAGAAAGGCATGCTTTTGAATCATTCTTGGTATTATTTAATAGTGTGAAAATAGTACACTTATTTTTGCAATAAAAATCGGGTGCTGTGTAAAGGTATTTACATTCCATAATAATTCACAGAAATTGACTTTAGATTTAGTTATAAGAAGTTTCAAATAAATTCTTGTTATAAATTTTCTCCATCTTACCTTCTAAAGAAGCATAACAGAGGCATTCATCTCACCTCATTTTACACAGCCATAATGTCAAAAAGTTCATCTAATCTACTTGTATATCTTCCTTTTATTTTCAGTAAGACATATGGGCATTTCCAGAAAGCATCTCTTTCCAACGAAGAGATGCAAAATGAGTCAGATGAGTCACAGCACAAATGTCTATTTCTGTGAACAGTTGCCAAAGGAAGCCTTGGTCAGCAATTCAGGTGCAGAATTCTAACGTGTAAATAACTAAAGGGAGATGAAACCTATTCAGGAGGTCTAGTGACACCAGCAGCCAGAAAAAAAGGGAGACATAATGAATAATAAGAGACTTTAGAAAGCAGGATGGATGGGTTTTCTCATGGCAAGAGTTACAGGAAGGAACAAATCTAGGAAAGAAAGTTCATATTTAAGTTCCTGAGATGAGGAGTGTAAGCCACAGATGACAAAAGCAGAAAATGGCCAGTGAAGTTTCATGTCAAGCAGCAGTGAAAGAAAGGAAATGAGAAGCCTAGCAAAATGCTGAAAGAAAAATGTGAAATGAAAAAAATGGGATACAATGGACAAGCATCCCTTTGCTGAAAACAGGGAGACTGGGTATACCTTCTATTTTACTCCTTTAAAGGGAAATTATTTATGCTCTCCTGTAAGGTCTGTTGGAAAGAAGAAAGCAAAGAGGCTGGAGCTCCTCTGCCCCATCAGCACCACTCAGTGAAATATCTGCACTCCCAGGCATGGGGCAGAGTAGCAACTCTGATATGATGCAACTTCCCTTTCAGTGACCCTGCTACCTCTAACCTGCAATGCATTGTCACTTTAACAGCCTCAGGTCTCTGATTTGCCCTAAAACTCCATATAGTCAAAGGGATTGCTTTTTCCCTCTGGCTTTCTCTGTGGTCAGCTACATTATTTCTATAATAACAGTCTTTATCAAGATCCTGATTTTGATCCAAATTTTCTGTCACAGTTGTGCACTTCTTTCCTTATGTGGGCTTATTTCAATTCCTTAATGTTAATTAAATGCAGAGGAGTGGTTTTTTTCACATTAATTTTTTTTCTCAGATTTGTTCCTTTCTTTTTTCTCCACTAATTGCAGTAGGATTAACTGCATTGTTAGAGTTCTGAATACAAATAAGAGGGTTTTTCCCTTTCTTTTCCCTGACTACATTTCTATTACTGCAATCACAAGTATTGTTAACAACATTAAAGCCCACAGCAGATGTGAACCAGGCTATAGTGAGAGAATATTTTGATTCCACAAAAAGGTTCAGTGCTGAAACATAATGTTCTTGCTTCCTAGCTATTACAGGGCAAACTAGCATGCACTTTTGAAAGTTAATATCTAATTTTCTGGATGTCTGCTGCCAATCTGTTTCATTCTACTTCAATATAGAAGGCAATGAGAAGGGATTTTGCAAAGATTACTACTGGGCTCATTATTATTGCACAAGTAATTCTGGAAAACAAAATACCAAAACTCAGCTGATGATGACCTAGTTATACAACCAACTCAGCTGCCCAGAACTCAGAGCTTGGAATGAGCCCCTAGAGGGGACCTCAGTCTCACACCCTTACAATGTAAATAAGCCCAACTTATCTTTTATGTTATGGCTTTAGTTGTATTGCAAAATGGGATTTATGTAGGAACTGAAGGGTTATGCAGTCTTTAACCTCTCTTTTTACCCCGTGTTTGGAAGACAAAGTAGGCCAGGAGTGACCACTGAAAGCTGCTGCCATCTCACAGCTGCAGAACCCCTCCAAAATACATTGCCTGAAAGGAGGCAGAAATCCTCCCAGGCATAAACTAGGTCTCTGTCAGGCATGAGGCTGTGGGCAATTTAATGGTCCTGGTGCCTCCAGCCTGGGCCCTGCTGGTCACAGACCCCAGACTCTCACAGGCATCTTGTGTGGCATCTCTCAGCTCTCTTGAGCTGCTCTCTCTGCTATCCTGCAGGCAGGGAATAAAGCAAAGTGGCATGACTTCTGTAACACTGCAGAAATTGCCAATATATTTGTACTTTTGGAGGGATTTGCCTGTACCAGAGGACACAAATGAAGCTGCTGGTTACAGGACAGAATAAAGGAGATTCCTTCTTACTGGGAAGACTCTCTGCAAAAACTGGAGGTTGGATTTGCCGCTACTTTTGCTAGAGGTGATTTTCTAAATATGACCCGTAACCGTGTTTGAATTTCAAGCTGGCAAGTTTTGACAGTCTTTGAAGTTTTATAACACATGCAGTATTTTGCTTCCATTATATTCCAGCTTTTATCCAGCATCAATCGTTTTATTACAATAATATCCACCTGAAATGTACATTGGCATTTCAAGGCTGAGGCTAGGGGAATCACGAGTAATCAGCAGTTAATAAAGAGGAAAAAAAATTAAAAGAAAAAATCAATTAAAAAGTGTTAGAAACCCATACAAAATCCATAAAGTTGCATTAAAGAATTGCATGAAAATTGAGCCAAGTTTAAACCAGAAAAAACATTCTGTAATATGTTCTCTACCACAAGTGGGTACAAGCTTTGCATGTTCAGTAACCCTGAATTGCTGTTTCCTTTTCTAATTAAGGAAAAGAGCTTTCTAGGGATGTCCTCAGAACATTACAAGATGCTCTGAGGAGATGCCAAATCATAGTGGAAATATGTTTGTTCTCAGTGTGAGTACAAGCATTTGAGGACCCAGTTGTTTAGAGGAACAGAGGTATCAGATGCTGGCACAAATGCTTCTATATTCCTTCAAATAATTAGGCAGCCCTAGATCTTTTAGTCTGGGCCAATTCTTTCAAACACTCAAGCTAACAAATTTAATAAAGTCTAGGGCCTCTATGAAGAAATATTTACAGGACCACAAACAACCCAATTTTCAGGAGATACCTTCCCCACTTTCAAGTGGAGCTGAGCCAGCAGAATGTGTGCACACTCACCAGTGCCCTGAAAAGCAGAGCAGTGCTGACGGATCTCTTCCTTGTTTTGACAGCGTGCTTTAAGCAGAGGCTTAGTTATCTTATTTGTGACATAGGTCATAAGATAATCTTTTCCCTCATGTAAGATAAGAGATCTTGTTTAAGCAGAAGAAGCTGTGAAGGACAAAAAAATATTTGGTAGGTGGCAATGGCAGAGTTGTAAACTGAAATATTTAATTTTCAGCTCAGTAAAACTTCTTTAACTGAAGTAAAGACCATCTTTGTAATTCTATATTTACCTACCTCCAACACCTTTCCCCCCCTTATCCAAAGGCCTTTCCTTTCAGAGAAAAGAGCTTGTACATGAACTAAAAATTATAGGATAAAAATATTTCTGGGGAGAATGTATGTTGTGCTTGTCACACAAACAAACACTACACAGTGACTCTCAAACATGAGATGTGACGTTCAGGTGCTCAGGTTCTCTGAAAATGTCATGCATGAAAGGGAGAGCTGAAACAGCCTGTGCAAAAGAGAAAAAATGCATGCAAATTAGGTACTTTTTTTCTGTCTATAATAAATGTGAGAGCAGAATAAAGCAAAAGGTGAGTCCCCTCCCCAGAAGAAGATGCTTCAGAAGGCCCGTGAGCTCTTTATCTCTCTCACATAAGCTCACATTTTAATGCCACAAGACGTGCATTAAATTAAGGATTCCTGTCTGTGCAGTTATAGCATTTTAAAGAGTTTGTTCAGCAGTTGTTGAAAATAAGTATCAGCTATTCTGGGCAATTAAATTTCATAGCTCAAAATGACAGAAGGAGCTTTCTCCATTAGCACAAGCAGTAGGGAAGAAGATATTATCTGAACTTGGAAATTATTCTTGCTAAAGGAAAACTGGAACAGCCATTGTCTCTTGCTAAATAATATTATTATTTTTTAAAGAAATATTAATTGATTTTATATACTAGAAGGATGAAGAGCTACTAAAACTGTTAGCTGCTCCACATAGCTGTGTTCATATTAGAAAATATATTTAGGTTTTCAGGAATAAGAACTTTCATCACCTGTTTGTACCATTCCCAGTACAACTGAGCTCTAGTACCTGTTGATGGCCCTGTAGTCTACTGTAAGACTGATTATTTTACCAATGACAGAAAATCTAGTAGGGCTATCATATTTCCTGAGTTTTCATCAGCAGAAAAGGAACTTCAATGAAACCAGCTACATCCTCCCTAAACCACAGGTTTTCTAAACTTTATATATTGTTTAAAATTATTTGGTTGATCAACAAAACAAAGTCACCATATGTTTTTTTCATATTCAATAGCTCTGCAGATGGGAGGATTAAAAATGTACTGTAATTACATGATGTACAAAAATCAACATTATTTACATTAATTGCATGAAACCATGACTAATACAGCAGAAGGTGTCAGAGATGCTTTCTGGCAGCAGCTACTAATTTGTGATCCAGAAAGACACGTGCAATATCTATGCAGCCTTGTGTAACAGTTCCACGTGTCACATCACCTTTTGGAAAATACCTAAGACACGCACAAAAAGATATGGCATGCACAGTTTGAGTCACAGGCAATGTGAGATCTTGGACAAAAAGCTACTCTAAAAATAAAAATGAGGTATAGGATCTCAGTACCTGCTCAACCCCAGAGGGAGAAAAAGAAGAAAAAAGAGTTATAGAAGGCCTCTGCTAACTGGTCACCCATAAGTCAGAATTGTCAAAGCAGTAGAGACTGCACAAATAAAGTGACATGCGCCCCAAACCCAGAGTGACAGTGGGAGTCCTGAGCTTCATGAACTGCTCTGGGGAAAAATATCTACAAAGAGATGGGTGCTTAACACATTTATGTCTATAACTCTAAAATTTTTCTAAAACTTTGCTTTCCAGAGACCGAAACCAGTTTATGAGGGTTGCAGGGTTGCCTCCTGCAGTCTATGAGGGACAGGGCCACCTAATGTTGCTACACCTGTGCCCTCGCCTGGCTCCTGCAGGATGCTAGGATATGCCAGTCTGAGCTTGGATCACTCCTCACCCTCCTGACCTTAAATCTCAGAGCAATTCCAACTCCCACATCAGGTACCTATGACACAACACCCGAATATAGCACTCTGTTCCCACTCTCAGTACACCTCCACGTGTGCTGCTCTCAGTTCACATCCGCAGCGCGCTCTGTCACAGAGAGTGCAGGAAGAAACATTCTCTGTTGTACTCTTTGCGTCTTAATCTTACAATTTATACTTTCTTACATTTGTTGTACTCTGGGCATAAAGATCAAGCCCAGAATCCTTGATTTTTTACAAGAGAGTGCCTTTTGTGTTTTCCCTATAATTTCAGGCTAATAGCTATTCTGCAAAATTTACTGTTTTAGTCTCCCTGTGCTATCTTAGGATTTGCATATATAAGTCTTATCTCTTTTAATGGTGCTGGGAAGGATGTGCATAAATCCCCACATAGAGAGATGAAATAATGTGACTCATAAGGCCTATTTGTTTCACATTGGAAAACATGTTATAGCTATTGTAATTATCTCTACAGCTCTGATTGGGTATATGAAAGAAACAGGGACTCCATATATTGCTGTGTAACTTCACTTAATGATTACTGTAAGATCAAGAAAACCTTTCCCATAAAAAAAATTTCAAGCACTATACATTATAATATATACATTATATATTTTGACTGCTAACTAGTAATCAATTTTTTTCTACAGATATATAACATTATTTTCTTTATATTATCTTTCATACAGTCTAGATACTGTGCATGCCATTTTAAGTTAATAAAATTAGACTCCTGCAATTATTCTTCACAGAATCCAGTGATAGTACTAATAATTCCTTCAAACTGTTCTTCCAGACAATGTAATTTCTTCCAGTAAAATGTACAACATGTTCTCATTGAATATTTCATTAACTACTTCCCTTAGTGCTCTTTGGATTATCTTTACTATGGCATCTGTGTATTTGTGAAATATTTAGAGCATTGCTTTAAATTCCTCTTATTGGGTATTGACATATGGATTTTTCACCTTTTAGTGGGTTACAAAGTCTTATGTATCCATTGAATCACAGGTATGTAGTACTCATTTGAATTTCTACTGAGATCTTTTTACATTTCTTTTCTAGGTGAGCAGATGAAAAATGTGGGTCAAGGGTAACTCTTAGCCAAATGGCAATGAACAGTGAAAGCTGAAACTATCTGATCTGGTAGATGTCTGTAATCACATGAGCTGAAATTGCTGTGGATCAGATGTCATTCTACTTGAATATTTGGAGAATCAGCAAGTGAACTTGCTGCTAGCTGATAAAGATTTGTTAACTGCAGTGGTTAATTTTTAACTGAGGGAGGGGATCTAAAGGTATAGCAAGTTATTAAAAACATGGTTTTTTTTAAAGCAAAATGCTTTTCTGGTTTTCAGTATCTGTTGACAGCAAATCAATACCTTAGGGTATGTTCATATATTCATGGATTCAACAAACACCCATTCTTGAACTTTAGTCTGCAGGCTATCTAACTTCACTAGGAAGCAATGGTTAATAGGGCTTAGAAAAACAGTGCAGACTGAAAACATTTTCTTTTCTGAAAAACAAAGGGGTGTTACCCCTTGCCCTTAATGAAGATAGTTGTTCAAATATTTAAGTTTCTGGATGGACTCTGAGAGCTTAACCAGTAGATGCCTTAATCCCATGTGTGCCCCCATCCGTGTTACACCATCCCAAACAAAGACTTTTGCAGGCATTCAGAAGCAGAGGAAATTTTCAAGTTAGACTCTAGCAGAGATGTGAGCTCCAAAGTGGGAAAAGAAACAGAGGAACTTTGAGAAGCAAAGCAAAAGAGGCAAAAAAGCAATCAGAAAAAGCACAGGGGATCTCTGGGAGGGAGGAGCATCTGAACTCACTGCTAATGGACACAAAGGCATCTCTCTGAGCTCCACCTTCAGCCTTGCCTGCTGCTGGAGGGCATGTGGCCACACTGCAGTGTCCCCCAGGCCCTGCAGCCCTGTTAGGGTGTCCCACTTGCCACTGTTCCTCAGCTCTGTGACAGCTCATCAGCACAGTGGGACGTCTGCCCAGGCAGGCCTCCCCGCATTTCTGTAATTGTGGCTTGTATCAGGGAAATGGATCCTCACAGTCTGGGATCCTGCAAGCTGTGGGGGCTGCCGAGGGACATCCATGCTCTCACCCCAACTCGTGGGCACAGGGTTTCAGGCACCACTAGACATTTGGCTCAGTTTCAAAGTCCCAGCAATACTGGAAGGTTTTCCATGATAGGCAGGACTTAGGGAATTTACCAAAATTTTCACAGACAGGGGTGCTGGTCCCACCAAGCAGCACATTTTTGAGCAAGTTCAAGTGTTGTGTGGTACATGTGAAGGGAAACTGTGGAAAGCAGGCAGGAAGGACCTCAGATCAAGGTAGAGAAGAGCCAGCAGTTGTCCTGTGGATTGTCATCTAGGATGTAAGCAGAGTGAGGGCATTGCTGTAGTAAGGCAGGATTTGATAAGATTGGATTTATTCTATATGATCTGATTTGCATAGGTGGTGGAATCCTGCTAGTCTTTTTGGCTTCAATATTTAGATCAGGGATAATGTATTATATGATGTGACAAGCTGTGGATTGAAAACACAGAATTTGTAACAACCATTTTCCAGAACACTACTTTGATGCAAAGGCTTATTTTGATACACCTACACAAAAAGAGTCATCTCCATAGAAACCCCATGAACCTTATGTTTTAAATAACTATTTTAAAGGACTTATCTTGAGAGTTATTGAGGACACTCAGCTCTCACTGTCTCCTAAAATAGCAATAGCTCTGGAAACTGCAGTGCTATTTTCCACTGTGTATTAACAAAAGTGTAGACATTCAACTCAGATTAATGTAAAGAGTTCAATATTTTAATAAACTGAAAAATAAGTCTCTTTACATGTTCAAATCTTCTTTAACTTATTTTGTATATTTTTTCATCTGAGCACATTCAAATAAAGCACATGTAAACGTAAGTGATTTTCCACTGTATTAATCATTAGATATTGGTCTCAGATAGTCAATATTTTCTCTGTAGTCAGAGAAGAGAATAGGGTACCTGCAGACAAATATTGTGCCTAGATCAGATTCCCTCTTCTCAGATTTGGTTCAGCATCCTCATCCAGAATGTACTGACATGAGAAGTGATGGGAAATTGTAGGATGAAGTTTCCTTTTTTAGAGATTGCAAAGAACTGTCATGACTAAACTTTTATTTCTCCAAAAGCCACTTTGTGCTTTGGCCAGTAGCTTTATGACATCTTATATTACTCATACTATGATACCAAATACTATTAGCTCAAAACATCTTGATTAAATGCCGTGCCTTTGACAGTAAGCTAAAATAAACCCCATCCTCTGATTACCATTTGTAACTCTGTTAACAGGTATCCTCAGTTAATACTGATATCAGGTGATTATCCTCAAGCTCCTCAACTACTTTGAGAGTTTAATCTTTCAGAGTGGAGATTTTCCTTAGGCTGGAAGCAGAGTGAATCATGCTAAAGTCAAATCTTACACTGCAAAGTGCCTGAACAGAAGGAAGGCTGAACAGAGAGGGTAGCATTAGCAACAAGAGGTGCAGAGGAAAAATAACCTGTATTTACTGCAATGGCTTCTCCCTGGTTCCTGGAGGCCTAGAGAGGTTCTAGAGCATCGTGCCTTAAATGCCCTGTACAGTAACCTCTCAAAGAAGCCTTGAGTGATCAGATCATAATGTTTTGGATCGTAATGCTTTGACACTGGATTCAGTACCTCTGTGAGGTGATGCTCTGTGCCATGTAGATTTACTGGCAAAGGTCAGCTTTTGTTTTAGGTCTGTGCTCTATATCCCCAGCAATGTGTAAACATACCTGAAGATTTTCAAAAAGTTCATGGCCCAAATGGTAGTATCAGCGGATCACTGAATACATTTTTTGGGAAAGACCTCTGGAGGCCATCTATTCCCAGTGCTGCTCCAAGCAAAGTTAATTTCAAAGCTTTAAACAGGTTTCTCAGAGTTATGTCCAGTTATATTCTTTTTTAAAAGAAATCCCAAGGATGAGACAGCCTCTTCAGACAAGATGTTCCTGTGCATGATGATTCTTATTGTGAAGTTTCCATTTCAAAGTAAATAAAAGTATAAAAATGAAGAAGAATAATCTTTTTGCTGGCCACCTTCATGCAACAAAAGCAAAACAAACCTTTTGTTTCTAACCAGTTTTATTTTCTGTTCCTGAAAACCTATACAGCATAAACCTGAAGCAGCTAAAAGGAATGTAATACTCTTTATCAAGGGAAAATGAACAAGATATGTAAATAGGTACAGAATTGAAGACTGTCTCAGATTTACTTATCAGCAAGGATTTCCCTCAAACTCCATCCTGGAATCATTACTCAGGAATACTTCCCCCAGTGACAGTGTCACTAGTCAATAAGTATCAACCTCCCTGGAAGAAAATTGGAGCAGTTGTGCCATGAAACCATGAGTTCAGAAAAGAGAAGAGTAAAATAGATGTCCACTTGGGATTAGAGGGCACTGGAGAAGCAAGTATTGGTGATAAGTATGCAGGAGCTTATCACTGTAATATCCAAGCAATTTAGGAACATATGATCATTTAATGCAGCCTTTATTTTAAATGATGTAATAAAATGTACATTCGATTAGGAAGAGATTTTATAAATTAACTTGTGATTTGATTGCCTGGGACTTTTTCAAGGATCCCATTGACAGGCTCATTTCAAGAAAGTATTGAGCACTGGGAATTAGGAATTGCCCATCCCTTTCTATTTGTTGAGAGCTATGCATCCAAAACCACAATTCACTTTATTTACAAAGATAATTCAGTTTGTATGCATAAGAATACCCATCAATTTGGCAAAAAATACTCTTACTGGGCAGTATTTCTCTTTATGAGGAGCTTCAGGCATCTTCTTTCACAGGCAGCCACTCCAGTCTTTTAACCCAGAGGATAGCAGCCTTCCACAATCCCCCACAAATCCAGTCAATAGGTAATTTAATGTGTAGCAAGAGACTATGGTGTACAGGGAAAAGGCTGGCTCTGCTTCAGAAGTTTGATGATGCATTTTCTGCAGTCTACTGTTGCAGAAGTGCATGTACACATTAAATGTTCCCTTCCAATTCCACTAAAAATGAATGTAACCTTTAATTATCAAAGCCCAAAAGGGAGTGTTTTCCTTGATTTCCTTTCCCTAGCCACGTCAATGTTTTATATAACACTCTACCTGCTGGCTATTTCTTCTTTTGCTAGAAGATAAACTGTGAAGTGTAGGCACCACATCTTTCTCATATTTTTGTTTTCAGCCTAACACAGCAGGAGCCAGGGGCCTCTGGTTGCTGCACAAAATGGTCCTGATAAACATTTGTTTGGATATCAGGAAATGTGACAGCAGTAAACACATTTTTAAATATTTTGCCCTGCAGTTAGAATATATGTTTGTTCATCTCAGCAGAGCATGTTAGCTGAGGTTCAGTGACTCACTAAACTGTGGTCATGTGGGCTTTTTGTGAGCTTAGAGTGCAGACAGAGGTTGCTCGTGTCTGCCTGCAGTGCCTGCATGGATGTACCCCGAGCCCCTTGTGGATCTCGGTCTAAATTCTAGAGCTGCACAGATAATGGATCTTTGTCAGCATGGTTGCTGAGTCAAAAACTCTGTCTGTGTGTGTGTTGTGGAGGGGGGAAGCCAGCAATGTGCAAGCCATGTTGTTTTGTTCTGCTTTAGTGCGAAATGCTTCATTTGAAGGGAACCCTCGAGGTGAAATGGCTTTCTTTCTGAGAGTTTTGAGGAGCTCTCCTACTTTTGCAGGGCTGCGAGCTCTGACCAAATAGTACCAACAAAAGTGTCCATAAGTGTATACTGCAAACAAGACTAGCTACTATCATTGCAAGAAGCATCTGGATGGCTGAGACTCACACTGGGCTAGAGAAGGTGTGAGTGCAGCTCTTACCTCAGGGGAAGCTCTTCTGCTCCACCAGCTGCATCCCACCAGCACTGCATATTGCTGCAGTGTCAGTGCAACGCTTTGGGATATCCCTCCTGTTCTCACTGTAGAGGACACCAAGAGCAGATTTACCTCCAGACCATCCGAGTTTTCCACCATGTGATCCAAAGAGTGAGCCAAATTTCAAAGTAGAAGAGCCAGTGCACAGCCCATCTTTTCCTCATACGCTGCTAAGTATCTCTAAATGCATCTACTTCTAAGTAAGCATAACTCCAGAATGCCAAATTTCTCAAAGCCACTCAAAGAGAATTTGTTCTGCCCTATGTTATCAGGACAGATTTAATGTTAAAACTACTAATCAGGGCCCATTCCTTCTTCATCAGCTGGTTTTCCGATATGGCTGTCACAAGAGATGGGCACAAAAGCCACAGCTTGTTCCCAGCCTCAGGGAAAGGAGCTCTGGCAAATTAAGCCTAATGTGCATACTGCATTCCTGGTACACCATTCAGACACATCTGCCATGCCCTAGAGACTGCCCATTACCTGTGCTGGGAGCTTCATTTCAGTATACTCATGATACAAATTCGTTTTGAACTTATACAATAAATCTCAGTCTTGAAGACTGTTGTTGTATGAGCCAAAAATTGTATGCAGCTTGTTGAAATCAGTTTGTGGTTCAGGACAGCTACTTGACACTCTCCTTGGCATTACTGACCTCTTTCCCTTTTTTATTGCTGACATCTACATATAAAAGTAGTAAAAAGCTGTTTCTGACATTTCCAAACTAGTGTTCTTAACAGATTGCATCACACTTCCTACAGACAGAGTCAATTGTTTGGCCAGCCTGAGGCAGTCTCTGCCCAAGGCTCTGAGGGTGCTGGAAAGCCAATGAACTCAGCACCCAGCATGATTTGGCCTTGCTACAACAAGGTGACCTGGTGAACGAGCAACCTGGCTGCCAGCAGAGCCCTTTGGGAACAGGTGGCAGCGTGATCATGTAATTTCCTTTCCACGAGCAGCCTGGCAGGTGCCCTCTGTGCTAGACCAAGAACTTCGGTCTCTGGCCAGCAAAGGTCTGTGAGTCCCTACTATAAAGATCAAATGCAGTCACCACAGCAAAATTAAAAAAAAAAAAAGCCAAACAAGCACCTCTGCCCTTTTCTCCCCCACAAATATACTAAATACATGTCTCAAAGTGAATGGGCAGCTGTGTGTTAAAGGTCAAATTCCAGATGTTGCAACTCAGTTTTGTTGCAATCCTGCAATAGCAGTGAGCAAACGCTCAGTAGGGAGAGAGGAAACAACTAAGAAACTGCCATATGAAATAGCTTGTTCCTTCAAAACTGAATGGAACAAAAAGTGTTCTTACACAAACCACATCAGAAATGGCAACAAACTGGGAAGATTTCTTTACAACCCTACATATAACTTGAATATTTTTGAATAGCATAGTTAGACCTCTTATGATAGCATTTTAATAAAACAGGAATTCTACCTCTGCGTGATCAAATAGACACAATTCCATGATGTAGTTTTTTGAGTTAATAAGTTTCCCAAAAATTTATACACTCAGCTTTCATGGGCTTATCTTCAATAGTTTTTCCCAAAAATACTAGGAAAAGTTTTCTTTTCAGACTAATTTTTTTTCAGCTAATATTTTTCTGCAATTTCAAATCCAAGAAAATAGAGAAGATGCAAAAATGTCTGCTTATCTTTAAAAATCGTTTAAACCTCCTTACTTATGAAAGGTCATACCTCTGAGCAGAGTCCTAAGTATAGTGTGATCATATTTGCAAGAACATACTTTTTTCTACCCAATAAACTGACAAACCTAATCTAATCTGTATTGTGTAATTATAAAATCTCCATTCAACAGAGCCTTGAAAGCTAAGAGCAGAATTCCCTGAAGATTTGGACTACAAAGACCACTCTCTGTTCCCTCAAATGCCCCATGTTTCTATTTGTCAGCAAATGAGTGGGGCAAAGACCTTATGAAATTATGGTGATTGCTTAATGAAATACAGAGCACCATTCACACTTGCCAAGGGATTGCATGAGTGAGCTACATTCTGGCATGTAGTTGTATCCTAATGTCTACTCTCTGAATAAGACATTTTTAATAATTTTGTTATTGTTAAGATGGTTTAGGTAAAGTGTTGTGCTGAGCCTAAGTAAAAATCTATCAGAAGTGAGAGGGTTATATTTGCTCTGCACTATGCTGCAACATGAGAAGATACTCCAGGTAGTGCCACACAAGCTGGGTCTCAGATTGGAAGCCATGTAGCTGTAGCAGCACAAAAGCTCTGCTGGCCGTAAAATTATGCTGATGCAGTTTTTCTGAGATTCACTTGTGTCAAATCTCTACATGGTGCTAACCAGACACAGCTAGACACTATCAAAAACAGCATCAAAACTGAAGTATGACACTTGTGTTAGCAGACAAAGATAAACATCGATGCAGGATACATCTATACCTTGGCCTATCAAATGTAGGAAAACCTTCTTATGTATTCAGGAAAGATCAATAGTTCCTAGGTTGGACCACATAAAATTTGAAATTGGCCTTTGGGAGAAATAGGACTGAACCTTTTGAGGATATATAAAATAATAGTCTAGAACTTGATATTTTTCAGAATGTTGAGTGCCTCCTAACATCAGTGAGAGTCGAAATTGCAGATATAAATCTGAAAAGAATGTAGAAATTCAAAGACTTCCCAAAAGGTGCCCAAGAAAGCTGAATAACTTTCTTTAATGAGTTAGATCATACGCTGCTGCTAGAACAAGTGCGGTCCAAGCCACATGACTACTGTCCTCCCAGTAGATGAATGGCTGAATGAATGAATGTATGAATGAATGAGTGAGTGAATGAGTAAATCATTACAAGGTCTATTACAAGCAGAGTTAGTGTTATAACGAAGCCTGGAAACAGTCAGATTTCTTATGTACCTGATTATGTTTAAAGTGAAAAAGCAGCAGTACAAAGAGTCTTTTACAAAAAGGTTTTCTCAAGAAAAAGTAAGCATTCTTCAAGAATGCTTACTTTTATATATAAGATTACTTAGCAAAGACATATCACTTTGTGTTTTTATCAGCAGTGAAATAGAGTCTGTAAATAAATGGAAGGAAAAAACCAAAATCTTCACCCTTAAAATAAATTTGAAATTATTTCATCAAAATTAAAGTTTCGACAGCTAAGATATTTGAGTATGTCAGCTCTGTAATTAAAAGTCTCTGTTAAAGTGAAGCAGGTAATTCAGATTTTATTTCTTGCTTTGCCATACCAGAATTGTGTAACTCAACTTTTCTGTATGGGTTTCTCCAGTTTTGTTCTATCTGTGCCCTTGCCATAGGTCATACATTGCTCAAGTCACTAACAGCAATTATGGTCTTGGAGGCATTACCCACTCTTGAAATTAGTAAAAATGGTCAATATATTCATTAGTGCTGCAATCCCATAAATGGAATTTCTTAAGCTAAATACGCACCCCCCAGAATAAGCATTGAGACTGAAAGAGACTAAAGATACATACAGACTCAAACACTCCTGATCTTGACAAAGGCACGAGGGAAAGAGCCCTAATCCTCAATCTCTGCCTTTGACACTCAGAAGGCAGAGGTCTTTGTGTTCCAGCATGGAGAAAGTCTACATGTCCCAAGACAAACTCCCACTGACTTCAGGAAGAGTCCATACTGCAGCGCTTATCCAGGTACCTGCTTTGAATTTTAGAATAAGAAATCACAACACACAAGAAGAAGGTATTTTTAATATTGTTTGTTTGTTTTTCCCAATAACTCTAAAATTTCCAGAAGGCAGAGTGAATGTTATGTTGTCGGAACCCAATGATGTGAAGAGTTTCCAGATTTAGGATCAATCTCTGAACAATGGCTTAAACATTTCAATTATGTGGAGGCATTTGTGCAGAGAAATATGCACATTTATGCTTATATAACATTCTTCAGAATCACATAGATTGTGAGAGCTGAATAATTACAAAGGTCATATTATTTTTATGTTACTGAATATCTCAAACAAAAGACAGAAATTTGCAATAAATTTGCCAGTTACATTGCCTGAATTAAATAAAAGCTATAGCATTCCCTATAAACATCATAATTTGAAGTAACCTCAGAGAAAACATTACTCCTGGAGAGCAGTTAGCTGCTTTGAATAGCAGAAAGTGTGATAAGTAGCAACAATTCTCCATCCTAGTTGTGGAAATGTTCATTTCACTATGCTACTATGGCTACTTGAATGAAATGCTGCAGTGACTAGTAACTGTATGCTTCTGGAACATAATCAAGATAATTTTGAAAAGAGACTTCTTAAAATCTTCAATTTTAAAATATAGGTTTTTTCCTGTGAGTGTTATCATTGCAGTTCTCATTTGCTTTGCATTCATGAAATGAAAAAAAATACAAAAATAATCTTTTTTTTTTTTTTTTTTTCTGAAAACAGGGAAATCTTACAGTTCTAGAAAAGGTCAAGGGCCTCTTAAGTCTTCAACACCTAACACATCAAGTGACACTCCCCTGATTAAATCAAGTCACAGGATGTGTGCCCTACGGGTATTGGTTAAACTGTTCTGGAGCTAAGTGGATTAGACTGGCATCCTGCATTTTACTTGAAAGTGTACTATGCCAGAAAGGTCAACAATATTTCAAGGAAGTGGTTAATTGAAATCAACCAAATGAGACAACTCTCTTCCTGGAGGAAAACTTTGTCCAGCTAGCTTTGCCTTCAGGATAATATGCATCAGAACTGGCATTTAGGCATTTTGATCAGAATTTAGCTGTTGATCAGTTTGCACAGCAAAAGCAATGATTCATGCAGTTCAACAATTCTCCCCAGATTTTCAGAAAACTGCAGCATTTTTTCTGTATTTCTTCATTACTCTTATATAGGAAAAAGAGTATATTTCATCCTGAATCAGGATGATCTATGGTTGCAAGATTTTACGTATTGTAAGTTTGTAAAATTGCAGATATGACAGTTTCTATCATGAGTATCCAACACATCCTCTGGGATGTTCATGTCTTGGAAAATGGAGAAATAACTTAGTTTGACTGCAGTTGTGGTTACTCCAGGTTTTTGGGAAGGGGGAAAAACTTTCTATTAGAAATTTTTTTATCTATTATAAAAAAGGTTTTGTCAATGTCCAGATCTTAGCTGTGATTCCCTGTTCTCTGAGACTTCACTTTGTAAATGTTGCTGCTTCAAAGGGAAACTGTAATTTAAAACAGATTCAATGAAAGCTTAGAATTGTTCTCATTTCTTCATCAAGAATGCTGCACTTAGCCAGATAATAACAGAAATAGGCGAGAGTGAATTTCTATTAAAACAAAATATTCTTTTTCCAACTTTTATTTTAAGTAGAAGAATCTAAGCCCTTATTATTTCCATGGAATCTGAATGCACCTCACAGAGTTCATCTCTCTTTTATTGCATGAGCTGAAAGTGAATGCTGGGCGAGAAAATTTGCAGCACAATATTAAAGACTGCTGCCAGACTTCCAAAAAATAACCTATCCCCTAAACGAGAGTACTCCACTCTCAGTCACAAGATCATCCCAGTACATGAGTTACCTAAACAGAGTAGCAGTGCATTTAAGGGTCATTATAAGCAATAACTTACTTAAGTAAGTTATTAATATTACTTAATTAAGTTATTCTCCACCTGAATATGAGGAAGAATTTCCTTCCTGCTTGAGTGACTGCACACTGGAACAGGTTGCCCAGAGAGGTTTTGGAGTCTCCCTCACTGGAGATATTCAAGAACAGTCTGGACACAACCCTGTGCCCTGTGCTTTGGGATGACCCTGCTTGAGTAGGGAGGTTGGACAAGATGACTCATTAAAGTGGCCCCTTCCAACCCTACCCATCCTGTGACTCTGATTCTGTGATTCTGTGATTCTGTGGAGTGTACTGTCAGACATGTCTGTCAGCCTTACACAAAGGCAAGCTGCCATTCACTGTAACTACTTGCCAAATGATTTTAGGTTTCTATAAATTTAGTCCCATATAAGTTAAAGGAGCCAATGTCAATTGCTTATACCATCATTTAGTGGTGTCATGGCTCTGTTCTCTCCCATGCCTCAGTAGAGGCAGGCAGCCCATCTCACAGGTAATCTGCCTGCTTGCCACCTGACATGCAATGTTGTTGCACTTAACACTTTTGCAGGGCTCAAAGATCTGTCTTTACCTTCATATTACCATGACCTTTGCCTATGACTATTTATTTTCTACAAGTATTTGACAGAAAGGGGAAGGCGTCAGTACCCCTGTGCTTTAGTTCCACTTCCCTAAATACTCCAGGTTAAACTATGCTTGTTTATATGTTCCATACCTCCAGTGTGGCTTCCTTCAGAAGGACAACTTAATGACAAGGATGCTGCAACTTAATTTTAAATACTAACAATCTTCCTATATCCAAAGCCTGACTAATGTGTGGGAGCTATTAAATAATGGTACTAAATGTCAGACTTGAGTGCCCTTTCTACCATATATGTGGGAGAGGATTCTTCACCACTGACATTTGTTGGGACAGCAGATTTTGCCTCTGAAAAGAAAAAAAAAAAAAAGCCGCTGTTTCTAGAGAAATGGTTTCAATGGTTTTCAAATTTCATTTTCAGAAAGCACCCAGAATAGTTTGGACAAGATGAGTCAGAAAGACAGAAGCAGTTTAAGACATCTCTATTGCCAATTCAGCTGGGAGCATCCAAACACCAAAGCTGTTCCCAGATTACTGTATTACTGTTTCTGCAGTTTCTGTGTGTCTGGAGACATGATCAGTGACTTTTCTCTGGTAAACACTTCAGCATTCTTCCCTAGAAAGCTGTCACTAAGGCTGCAGTGATCTGTGCAACACACAAAATGAGAGAGCGGTAGATAAGCAGTGGTGCACAAAACCCAGGCAGAGCAACTCATACACATGGAACCAGGCTTAAAGTCAGCTGTGGTCTAATGCATGCACAGAGCCTAACAGCAGAGCCCCTAAGGACCTCTCTTTCCATAACTGTGACAGCATTGTGACTCTATTTTAAGCTATGTCATTTATTAAGATAGTTATGGATGTTAGTATAATGCATTTGTAAGCATTTGTACACACATAATGTATTTAAGTAGTACAAGGAAATTCTGTGCAAATTGACTGATCATTGTGAAACTGGGCCCTGCCCTGAGAGGTGCACAGGACAGACCCACACCCAGGACAATGCCCCTGCACTGCTGAGAAGGGAAAAGTCACTCTCCCCTCAGTGGCAAAGGGTAACCAGATTTCAGGTCTCTCTCAGCGTGCTTTCCACTCAACAGGACACCCTGTAAGCATGTGGGCATGAAACAGACCCAGCTGCACTGGCACTCCCTCCTCACTTGTGCCTATCTTCATGTGATGCCCTCTGAGCCACCACACACAAACTCTCCTGGTCTGAACTGCTTTCAGGCATTCTGCCACTTGCTTCTGCAGGCCTGACCCCAGTGATCCCTGCTCCAAACCACATGTTGGTCACTGCAATCATCTGAGTAAAAAAAAAAATAAAAATGCCAGAGTACAAACTGGAATGAATTCAAGCCTCATGTGACTATGTGCTGTTCATTGTATGCTTCATTGACTTTAGCACAGACACACTGTACTAGCCACAGATATTTTGTAAATACCATCAGCAGCATAATTTAAGTCTGTTCAGATGAGGGTGGAAGAATTTTTCTTACGTGGATGGTACTTTTAATGCTCTGGGTTTTGGAAGCTAAAAAGCTTAACACATACTTTCCTTAGAACACAGTGAGACCCTTTAAAAACAACACATGCAAGAAATGAAGGCTGCATGCTGACAAAAAATCAGAACTGTATGTTTTATTACTGTAAACATCATTTTAACATGCAAATGCTTATAAATTAATCGATAAAAGTAAATATTCCCACTTTCTAATAGAGAGGATACTTTAAATCATTGAGGAGAAATACACTAATTCTTGGTTTGTGTTCCTCATTATGGCTTTTTTCCTCATAATTTTTTTTCTAATAATCCATCTAAATAAATATAAGCCTTTCATTCCCTTACCTACATTGGAAAACACAAAGAGTTAGGAAGCAAAAAGAGTTTTATTGCATGACAAACAAACAAAGAACAGTAAAATATGGTCACTCCTGGCAATGTAAACAATATCACCAAAGTACTGGTACATTGATCCAAAGTCCTTTCTGGTTTGCGCTGCTGTTAATGTAGTTGTTCTGGGTTTACACTAGCGTACCAAGGAGCAGAATTTGTTCCATTCAAAGATCAGTTTTATCTTTGGATCAGTTGCTGTCCTTTCTGAATATCAGGCACTGTTTTCCACAGGCTGGCATTTGAATGTTTAACAATTTCTGTGTCGCATGAGAGAGAAATGAGTAAATATGTGAACTCACTGCTCAGTCAGGACAGCTCATCAGTCACTCTGATTAGGCACATTGACTCCACCAGCACTAAGAATATAGGAGGAGGGGGCTCATCCAGCCATCATTAGCCATCAGAAAATCAAGCATCTGCTCTGATAAGTAACTGCAATGCAACCAGAAGTGAGGGACAGGGGCCTTGAGCAGGGGAGGTTGTTATATGTCTCTTAAAATCTTAGGAAGGAGTGAGTTTCACTTTGGATTTATATATTTTTTTTTAAATAAATTTTCTTCACTGAGAATAATCTGAATTTGTGCCAAGGTCCCCCTTTTAAATGGCTATGCTTAGAAGACCCAAGTTCCACCTGCAAATGCTACTGCCTGAGTGCATAAGGATATCAAATCCTTAAAGACTAGGCTTCAAATTCTGTGCCACTGGAAGCAAATGGACTGAATCACTAAAATTAACTAAAAAGGGGGAAATGGGAATGGAAAATTACCAGGATACAAACAATACCTTGGGGTATAAAAGAGTGCTTGCAAATATAGCACTTTACTCACATATACAAAGTGAACTGATTGCCAAATCTGTGGTCAGGAAGACATTCTTCCCCACCGCCCCAAACATGTTGTTTGAGATCTAAATATTTTTGTTGTCCTTCTTGGGCACACTGAGTCAGGCATCAGTTGCTCCATGAAGAGGGCATGTCCCCATGACCAGTATTGGGTGACTCTAGCAAGAGTGCAGACTTCTGGGCATTTCTTCTACACCATCTCTTAGTGTTTATGATTAGAGCTTAGCTTGAAGGTGATGAAATAAATAGAAAATTGAAAAAAAAAAAGGCTACTTTTTACAAATGTTTTACAAGCTATCCTTAAACCCGCACTTTGGTTCCACAAAGAGCAGAAGTAAAGGCACGAGGAAGTTTCTTTGGTTCATAAATTTAATTGAGCCATAGTTATGCCAATTTTTCTGACTAATTGGGATTGATGAGATGTTGGCAAGCCCTTTAAACACTGCACTCCCACACATGTAACTCTTCACAGACTAAAGGCAGGCACCCAATAATACATACAGATATTTACACACTACAGTTTTTATTTAGGCATATGAAAAAAGACAACTGCAGGAGTTTTTTTAAGCTGCCCACAAGAATTATCCACAACAAGAGTGTAATGAGGAAAAATAAAGATAAAAGGAGAGAGAAATATAGTCAGAAATTATTTTCTTCATTTGCCATTTCAGAAATAAATCAAAAAGGCAGAAATATTTTTCAGAAATAGCTTGTATCTGGCTCACAGGTTACTGTTAACCATTCTATTGATAGAACTATCAATTAACAGCCTTTTCTTCTCTGACATTCTATCACCATAAATATTGAAAATCTCTTAAAGCAAAAAATTAACATCGTGCTTCCATCACACATTTTCTAGTTTTGAGTTAATCCACGTGTCTTCATAACTGACAGAAAAATCCAAAATAGCTTGTTATTTATCAGATTTTTCTGGATGTAGGTAAAAACAACTGTCTTATTTTCAGAACAGGAAAGATAGAAAAAAAGTAATACCATAACCATCAGACTCTGTTTACTGAAGGGTCTCCTTTGTCAAGATTTTTGTTGTCTCTCCATGACAGGTCTAAAGTTGCTATGGTTTGTAGCTGGGACAATAGAATTGCTCTTAGGCATTTTCTTGTAAGATTTCTATTACCATTTCTATCCCAAGAAGTTAAGAGCTGGTTTGGAACCCTATGGTCAGGCCCAGTTCCCAGTTATTGCAAGGCAGCTTACATTCATGAAAATGAATGAAGTTAACTCTTGAAAACAAATAAACATTTGACCCCTAAAGAGCACAGCTGAAGAGCCAAACTAAATCACTTGTAAATGAGCTAAAACAGATGTTCAGTACAGCTCTGCAAAGAGCTGTCAAGAGCTGCCCAGAGCCTCCCTTAAAGTGGCATATGGCCTGACTGGGATAGGATAGATATATATATAATAATTAGGATATATAGTGATATGTTTTAGGATAGGATAGATAGGATAGGATAGGATAGGATAGGATAGGATAGGATAAGATAGGATACTGCAAAAGTGGGACACTAAGATTTTACTACTACAGTTTTTCTGCACTGCTTCATCATTTTCCTTTGCAACTCTCACCCTTCATTTGCTGTGTTAAGGCTGTGAATTTTCTAGCATGAGAGCTGGGTCTTTGTTCTGTTCTTTGCAGGGAGATCATATCAATAAATTGTAGGGTAGAATTTCACACTGTTCCCACTGCTGTCAATGGGCATTTTACGTTGAACTCTTTGTGAGAAGAGTGTGAGTTATACAGCACATTTCTGAAAACTCCCAGCCCTCTGTATATGAGGAGTAGTAAGTCCAGTTTAGACTGTTCCTTTTCCCTGTCCTGTTCACTTTAATTGCTTTCAGCAGAGGAAGAAAGAAACTTTCACAACCAAGTTTGCAGTTGACATTAGGTTTCTCATTTTTAGGTAATAGTGCTTTTGCAAACTATTCCTGTTACTCAAGTTAGTTAAGCTGATTCTATACTATTATTCATTCTTGTGCTCTTCTGAGAAGACTGTGAGGTCTGGTGATTTCAGCAAGACTTAGAAGCAAAAGGTCAAAGTTCCAATACAGGAGAGGAGTTGATTCAATGAAAAACCATGACTAAACCATCTTATCCTCCTGTGTCACAGCCAGCTCCACTGAGTCTGGGGAGAAATGTTATGAAGCATGACTTTGGATTAAACTGCATGATTCAAACACAGTTGTTGAGATTTTCAAAGCTAATGAGGGAAATCCCCTCAATGAGTTTGAAAACCTCAAACACTTTTAGAAGATCTATTTACATTTTTAAATGTAGAAAGCATAGAGTACTCTACAGATCGTTCATTGCATGCAGCATTCATTACAAGTGCAGGAATTTGGTGTTCACTACAAAATACTTGTTTCATATACTGCCTTGTCCTTTCATAGTGCCCTTGCAAAAATGTCATTGTCAATGTGTTTTAATCATTATTAGAAACCAGCATGTGAAAGCACAGTTAAACAGAACTTGCATCTTTAAAGGTGACCTTCAAGTGTTTCTGCATATGTTGTGTTGGAGTGAGTGAATCAGGGACATCTTCTTTCAGCCCATTTCAACTTTCCCCAGTTGTTCTGCAGTTATTTACCAGGAGGACAAGTGGGAATGCTGATTCTGCCCCAGACGCTGCACTTTGTACACCTGCTTATTTATAAAATATTCAGCTTGCTTTTCAGGCAGACAAAATATAAAAGTATTGACTGGAGCTGGAAATCCCTGCAAAACCACACTCTTCCCTTCATATTCAAATTCAAGGCAGGCAAAGCCTGTGAATGATGGAGGCTGTCCGAGGGTATAACTTTGCTTACAATGGAGGGAGTATGAATCAGCAAAGGACAGGTACCCACTTATGTTTGAGACTGATTTACACAAGCCCATAAATCATCCAAATGAGGAAAGCTAGAAGTCAGGAATGCCACATGTGCCATGACACATGGAGCAATACTTAAAGAACATCTTACAGAATGATTCCAAGTATAAGCACAGCTATCCAGAATAGGAACCTGAGTCAATTAGGGCCACCGAACCCATGCTTACAAACACTGCAAATTACTCACCATCACACCGTGGTGATTATGGAGTTTCAGAAGTAGGTTATTAGCAAGGTTTTCTGACTTAATCCTTCATTTACAAAGTAATGTGTTTGCCTATTGTGAGCTCAGCCTCACAGTCTTGGGGCAGCAGTTAATGCTGCCTCTTCCTGAAACACTCACTGGAGGTCAAAGCTCTGGGGAAGCCTTCCAAAAATTCCCTCTGCCTGGACACTGCTGCCACCCACAGTTTAAGAGACAACAGATTATAAACCCATTTTTTTTTCAGCAGCTTTCAGAGCTCTTCCAAATCTTGATCATTTTTCTGAGCACAGTAATTCCTTCTCCCAGCAGAATTCCTTGGCATTCATGTTTTCACACAGGCAATGGGCACACAAGACTAACCTTCTTAACCCTGATGCTGACTGTGGAGTGCAAGCCCATCTTAGCCCCTCAATGCAAATTGTATTTACTGAGCCAACTGATACACAGCCTATGAAAACTCCTTGCTTAAGTTGCCATCATATCAAGGAGGGAAATTATAGATCAAAGAAATAAGTGTAGTCATATTTAACATAGATTAATGTTAAATATGACTACACGTAGATGAGAATTTATCTGTACTCCCAGTACAATTTCAAAGCAAAGCACAGAGGTTTTGCTACTTGAATTCCAGTAAAATTGTTTGAATTTTTGCCACTAAAGCCTTTCAAGACTTCTTCTGTTTTCCTTAAAAGCTTTATAACAAACAGTGTATGAGTTGTTCTCTGGGATATTTCAGTCCCCACAAGGAATCAGTGAACTTTAAAAAACTATTTGTATACATCAAAAAATGAGTGCCTTGCACAGGCTGCTACCCGTGGGTCTCTGTTTGATGCAACTGCAGGGACCCTCAGCTGTGGGCCAGAGTACACGAGGAAGGAGGGAGGAATATTTCCTCCTGAAAGCCTGAGTATGGGAAGAATCACTGAGATTACACAGGCTCTCAAGGGAGGCTGCAAACCCATGCAGGCCCGTGCCTAAATGCTGTAATTTTGCACAGAAAGTTGAATCCTATTTATTTTTCTTATTTCCCATTTTGTTGGAGCAAAGTTAAACCTGAAAATGATCTGTTGCAGAACTGATCTGCAAGTACAAATACAACATCTTACTGTTGTTTATTTGTCACAGCATTTGGGCTTCTGTTTTACTTCTCTGAAGTGCTGGAGAAAATGATCTGAAGATGACATGAATCTGGGAAATGTCTAAATAACTGTCACCTTTGCAATATTTTTCCTGTGTTGCCTCAACATTAATATTTGTGTTATTATTATTATTGCTTTTAAAATGTTTTAATATGAATCTTTTGGGAGATATTTTGGAATTAAGAAATACAGAAATGCACAAACCAATATAAAATTTCTTAAAAATGAAGTGTTGTAAATGTTGAGCATTGTAGTCTATCACCTTACCAGTAAGGTTTTTCAGATTTCTTGCCTTCTATATATTTAATCTTCAATCCTAAAAAATCTTTGCACAATGTATAATTATTTTACCTGTCCCTCAGCTTTCTAGGCTGAAAACATACATCATTATGTGCTTTGTCAATTTCAACTAGATTTAGAATTGAAACATTCTTGCTCTAAAGAGCAGAAATCTACTATCTGCATGCTAAGAGTCTGACCTTATGAGGGTTTTTTAACTGGATTTTTTAACAATCCAGTAAACAACAAAAAATTGGTGAGGTACTGAGTCTACTGTTGCAAGACACTCAGCATAATTTAAAATTATTTTGCATTAACCTTTGACTGTTCTGACAGAGATAGGCAAACACTTACTACTCTTTGTAATTTACTAGATCATACTTTGCACAGAAGAAATGGAGATTGGGCTGGAAGTAAAACATTTATCCACCTTCCTTCTGGGAATGATCAGTAAGGCTATTTTTCTCATGCAGTGAAAAAGTCTGCAAAACTGCTATGTGGAAAAGAGATTGTGACCTCCTCCACTGCATGTTTCTAAACTGAACGTAAGCCAGTGATTTCAATAATAAATCATTCAAGGAGGAAAAAAACCCCACAGGGCCTAAACCAAACTGCTGTGTTTAAAGAAAACTTATTCAACGTTATGGGTTAGTCAAACAAATAATGTGTGTAAGCAGCACAAGGAGTTCCACACATGCTTTACTTCAGAGTCTGCAGACCCCACACTGGCAGCTCACTGCATGAGTAATGCTGCACAGCAGTGGTTCCAGCTCAGAGAACCTCAGAGGATTAGAGCTGGATCCAGCTGATGCAAAGGCACTCTTCACATAAAGGAAATGGAAAGAGAGCTGAAGAGCAGCGTGGAATTCACTCAATATTAGTAGGGAAGAAATCCCAAGAACACAAATGCTGCATTTTTGCTCATATTCCTAACCTGGGCCACTCTTTTTTTTCACAGAAGATGAAAACCCATAATTTAATTATATAATTTAGATTTATGTTAGTTTAATGTGACATTTGAGATTTTTCATCAACTTTTCTTGTAAAACTACACATGCCTGTTCATTAAGACTCTTACTCAAATGCTATAACATCATGTCTGTACTAAATAAAAATGCTTATTTATCTGATTGGCCATCAGAGTTGTGTATCAGCCTCAAGACCCTCATTTGTGGGAAATCAATTTGCATTAGAAATTTCTTGTTTCATGTCAAAGAAAATAAATCTTTTATGCTTCTAGGAGCTGTCTGTTAGCTGGTAGAAGCAATTCTGCCAGTATTCTTTGTGTTCCTGTGTGGTGTGTTGACCTTGACTAGATCCCAGGTGTCCACCACTGTGGACACTCCCTTCTTCAGCTGACAGAGGAGAGAAAATATAATGAAAAGCTCATGAGTCAAAATGAGGACAGGGAGAGATCTCACATCAGTTACTGTCATGGGCAAAACAAACTCAGCTTGTGGAAATTACCTTAATTTATTAACAATCATATCAGAGCAATGCAATGAGAATGAAAAAAAAATCTTAAAACATCTTCCTCTCTGCTTCCCTTCTTCCTGAGCTCAAATTCATTCCCAATTTCTCCACTGCTTCCTCTCCAGTGGAAGAGCTCAGCTTTGGCCAGCAGCAGGTCTGTCTTGTTTCTGGCTGACATTGGCCCCATTGGACAAATGGGAAGCTTCTGGAATCTTCTAGCAGAAGCTGCTCCTATAGCCCCTCTGCTACCAAAACATGGCAAACCCAAGATGTACTGGCTCAACATTTCATAGTGAAATGCCACTTGAACATATTTATTTAAAACAAGATAGCTAAGATTTTCAAATTAAAAAATGAAAGAACATTTTGGTGGTGAACAGAGAGTGAAGAGCTGCTCTTCAAGCCAGGATTAGGCCTTGTGAATGAAGTCTGGTGTTTTGGGGAATTTGCTAGGTAATGTAAATAATCCCAATCCTTGTTATGAAATTGCTGTGTTGTTAAACCCTTCAATACACACCTAGCCATCAGAAGATTTTCCAGTGTCTCTCTCCACCCTTTTGGAAAGTGTTATAGCACAAACAAAAATGTCATTAGCGGTGGATGAACAGTGCTTAAACTAAAGAGAAAGCCCAATGGAAAACCTGTTTTACTCTAGGGAGGTACACACACACACAATAGGAAAATCCCTAAACCAAAGAACAGAGAAGATGTCTTTTGTGTCAGAGGGGTTGTTTTTGCTGAGACCATAGAACAACAAAGAAAGACCATAGAAGAGAAAAGGATTCGGGAAAAAACTTCGTGTGAAGAGGGCACCTTGACTCACTCTTACAGAAAAACAAATAAGAACAAGTGTTTGGACCCAAAATCATCCTGCCATAGCTACACCAAGGAAACAGCAGTGGAAACAACCTTCAGAGGTTTCTGTACTCTTTGATAGTATCTCTCCAGCTGAGTAAACAGTTTAAAGAGAGCTTCCAAGCACAGGAATTTGTTCCTCTGCATTTTGCTATACTACCAGTATGGTCCCTGGGATGGGTCCCTCTACCAAAGAGTAGGCTCTTCTGGCATGGGGGTGGCCTTTCTGGCAGGTGGTTTGGATGGAGATTTTTATTTTAAAAATGTTATATATTGCTATATATTCTGTTTGCTCTGGCTGCAGAGTCTAAGAACACCAGAATTTATCATTTTATTGGTATACATGTAGTCCTTCCTTTTCAGGGTCCTGAGTGCCTCCCCAGGCTCCCCTGTACATTGTAATGAAGAAGCAGGCTTGTTTAACATGCCATGCCAGATGTTCATCAGCAAGTTCTTCTTATAAGCAGACTGGTCTTCGCCTCATTTTTTCACTAGCAACTTAGTATTAATAAAAAATACAAGTTAAGTCAGAAATATGTGCTCCCACTGATTGTCTGTCTTGCTGCCTGTGAGGGTGGCCTTGTAAAGCTTTCAGTGGAAGAGATAATGCAAAGATCTATTTGCACCCTGAGATGGATGGATGCTCCTGTAAAGAAAAATCAACATATGATCAATGAATGGACTCTCTATATCTTAACAACAGTTTGGATACCGTGTTTTAATAACCCAGTTTGGCCTCTTTCATTCCATATAATTATTTGTCTAGACTCTCAAGATTCATAGTACTCTTGAACACTTTCATATAATTTCCAATTAAGAAATAAATGGCTTCCAGGAGAGTTACCAAAATGGTCATATATCTGTTTAAATATGCAAGAAACTTAACTCAGGCATCCCAACACACTAGAGTCCCTGTGATCAGCTTCAGGAATAATGTGTTCTTGATGCTTTACTGGAAATGCACTCCACCATTATCCAACATCACAGTAAACTCTGCTTGTGGTTCAATGGTGAGCTTCCAAAGCTGGTGGACAATTCTTCCACCTCCCACTGTCCCACTGTCATTTAGGATCCTGCTGTTCTCCTGCTTTCCCCCTACGACAACCACCCCTTCAACCACTGTCATAGGGTCTGATGGGAGTTTTCCTGGTGGCTCACTGGCAGTGTTCTTCTTATCTTTTATCTGTACTTGGAGAAGTTGCCTTTCATACGGGAAAATTTTGCAGCTTCTGTTGTTTGCTTTAGATCCACAAATACATGGACATTTCTTCAGATGAGTCAAATCAGTTAATAAAGTTCAGGTGATAAATGAACAGCTTCACAAATTATTTCAAGTCTTAGATCTTTGTTGCAGCACCCTTTCTCTTCCTTGCCAAGCAATTCCTCCTCCATAAGTTTCATTATTTCAGCAGGCCAGAGCATAGCTAAAAATTGGTTCACCTCCAGGATGGATATTCTTTTACTGGGCAGCTCTTTGAAATCCAAGTTAGAGGCACGTCCATTGACACCAGTACCACCAGAGACTGGGGACACTTGGGCCCACAGATGTGACAAACATAAGAGAACAGAATGTGTCAGAATGACACACTGGGAAGGAGATTGTCCATTTCTCACAATTTCTCCCATATTTTATGTTCTAAATTCCTCAATTGTGCCACAAAGAAAAACTGAACACTCTACTGTACCTGTGGTGTGACCTGTTTTCCTTGTGATACATTACTTCACATCCCATAGTGCATCAAAAGGTGACAAAAGACCTACATGGTCTTTTACCAGCAAAAGTGCAGATTGTGAGGGCATGCAGTGCTGGTACAGACTCTCTGACCTGTGCTGCTCCTGCAGCTCAATTTTGTTATCACAGGTGATGAATCAGCAGAAGCATGCACGCCAAATTCTGTAACACAGAGGAAGCTTAAGTTAAATCAAATTCAGTTCTTACAATACAAATTAGCTGGAAAGCAATGACAGAGATAATATTTTAAATATTAGTCTGAATCACACCCCAAAACTGACAGCAGTTAATTTTACAGGGACAAATATTTTGTACCTCTGGGAATATGCACAGTGGAGATAGTGCAATGCCCTTTATTTAGGACTGGTTTCTCACAGCTCACAGCCTGTTATCCTGTTATTTACATGACTAAATCACAAATGCATGCTCAAAACTCCAATTTAGAATTGGCTTGGCTCTCTCTGTACACACTGTATCTGTCATGTTTAGCTGCTGCTAATGTTTTGCTATCAATATAAATGAATCATCCTCTGAATCACTTCAGATTTTCTCTCTGAGATCTTTTAAGAGCCATTATAATACTGTTATTCTGAATGTCAGCTCTCAATGAACCAGAAGGTCTGATGTCAGTGGTAAGACTCACCAATAGCTGGAACAGGCTCCAAATATCACATGGTAAATCAGATTTCCAACAGTCCTCTTTTTATTGCTTTCTCCTTCCTCTCTGACTTCATCTCTTTGCTTCTCCTCCCCAGTATGTCAGTTCATAATACTTTGGGATGGCAAATTTCTCCAGTTAGTGAGTCTGCATAACACTACAGATGCCCACTTTAGCACAGATATTGCAATAAGTCTGAAGAGTGAATGTAGCCTCCCATCCCAGCTGGACTAGGCACCTTCAGGTTCTTTGAAAACATATCCCAGAACCATTAAAATATTGAAGTTTACCAATTTAATAGAAACTGGTCAAGAAGCATTTTCATTTGAACTTGCACTCATGTTTTAAGATCATCTCTGATTCCTAACTGTGTCTTCATTCATCAGCATTGATTTCTTACTAGATTCTTCTGAAAGACTGGATCTTTGTCTGATGCTGTTCATAAGAGAGACATTTAGCATGAAAGAACAAGATTAAAAACTTGACAGAATTAATTTCTATCAAAGCATGCATTCTTCCTACAGTCATATATGTCAAACAAATTTATTTCAATTATACTTTTAAATCTGAACAGAAAATAATGTGAAGTGATTAATTAGCTATATTAGTATTAGAATTAGTACTTAATACAGCAACAGTTTGTGGCTTTTTCAGTTTCTGAGGTAGAACAGTATTGCTTTTAGTACACCAGAATTTCCTTTAGGATTAAAAAAATGCTTTTCTTCAACTAGTTCAGCATCAAAAAAAAAAGGTGGCGCAACCATCCCAGTGAAGCGCCTTTTTTTTTATGTAAAACATAGAAGAAATCTTGCCTAAGGCAACAATCTATGACATAAATGCAGAATTGCTCAGAAATACAAGACTGCAGCCAAAGAAAGTTAGTGTTTCTAGGATGGTTATGCCCATATGGATTATGTCCAAAGGCCTACCAGGACCAAGGAGTGCTGTGAGTGGCGACCTGCAGCTATCAGGCTTGCTGCTCCTTGTACAGCACTTGACAGCCCACAGAGTGGCTGGAGGGTCAGTCTGGCACACAGTTTGACCCACATCAGTCCCTCCTACTGTGATGGATTCTGTGTCTCTGTCACTGTCTAAGAGGTATCTTTTCAAATGACCAGCTACTCAGACCTCAGCCAGGAACAAAGTGAAAGAGCTCACCCGCTGGTAATGCTCTTTATCCCATCCCTCAGTTCTAAATTTCAGTTTCTGCAAGCTTTACACGGCACATGGTAAGAGGTTTCACTGTGCCTTCCATCACTTTGAATTAACAGCGATAATAATAACGCTTAACCTTTGTAGAGTTCTTTCTGTCTCCGCAATGCTTAACTAACATTAGCTAATCACATTACAACGGCTGGGCTTATCATTCCTACTCTTTACAGTGCCATGAATAATCTGATAATTATTTCTTTAGCTGATATAAACAGCTTGTCCACTCTTCTGTCAATTTCTATTTTGCTTAAGCTATAAATATCTGATATTAACTAAAGAAATGATGAAGTTTTTCAGGATCACCCTACACTAAAGCAGATAATTATGTTAATATGATAGATCTAAAAATGAACATAAGCATTTTACTGTATTTTTAAATACCTATATCCTTAATTATGAGCATCTGCTAAGGATTATATTGTTCAAGAATGAAAATGTGTGAATTATTTTGTCTGGAATCTGTTCATATCAATTATTTAAAAGCACTCTCTGTATTTATTGCTTCAAACATTAAGTACTGGCATACTATGCCAATAGCACCATACTGTAGCAATGTATGTGTAAGAGTAGGCAGAGTCTGTGGTTTAAGCAGCTTACAGTTAGTATTCAAACTGTTTTATTGTTGAGAAGCACCAGACTGTGTCTTTCCCACACCCTTCTCAATAAATTTATAACTTCATGCCTCAGATAATCAGCAGAAGGTTCAGGAAATAAGAATTGCAAACTTACCACATTTTATCCAAGGTTAACTGTTTATGTAGAATGATCTCTCAGTAGCAAAGAAATTCATTTCTAAATTCAGGAGTGAAATTAATTTCTTTGACAAATAACTGTTTTTATGTGCTCTCCTTATTCAGTGGAATAGCACTATTGCATTATCTCATGAGATCTACCATGTTTTAGGCCATGATTGATTGCCAGTCATATTGAGAATCTCAGCTGAATATAATGCAAACTGCTTGTATTGATAGTGCATCTTCTTTGGGGTCCTGACCCTTGATTTCTATTTTAAGACCCAATTGTTTGAGCCTGCATCCATGGGCTTCTGTATTTTATAGTCCTTGTATTTCAGTCCCCAGCTTTATCCAAGATACAACACGAACTAGACTTCAACTTTATTGGCATCTGACACAGAATCAGTCATCTCTGACCCAGTCCCTAAGAGATGAGCAGATCCCATCCTTATTCCTTTATTAATACTGTTCTGCGTGCATGGTGCTTTATTTGGAAAACATGAGTCACTGTTCCAAGAGATCTCACCCTACAAATAAGATGTGCCACATAGAATGATGACAGTAAAATGACTGAGGAAGGAATACATTTTAATAAATAAATTTATTGAAAGATTTTGTGAAAAAATCCTTTTACATTTGTATCTTTTTTGTCCAACAAGTACCATTCAAAACCAAAAGATAAGGTGCTATGGTCAAAATAGGAATAGACACATTCCTCTTGCAAGCTCTTCTGTAAGTGCAGAAAGGACGGAACTTGTTCAGAAGAAGGTCCTGTAGCACTTTGTCAACAAAATTTTTCTTACCCACCAAAAGAGATACTAAAATGAATAATGACTAATCTCACTAGGCACTGAACTTCAGCCCTGCTTGAGGAGGGAGAATAATACCAGTCATAATGCTACAAGTCTGAAACAAATACATTTACACAGCTACAGTTACTCCAAAAACATAAGTGAACATTTCTCTTGCTTTAGTCTGTGAAAGAGCATCCTCCCTCTGCACGAGCGCACAGGGATCTGACAGAAAACCGATTCCAGCCCTACAGGGGCTCCTCGCACATGTTCCCTCAGCCACCCCAGTACCTCAGCAGCATCTACTGATACAAATCCTACCTGCGGAAGTCAGGACAAGGAAAGATCATTTTTACTTTGAAAGGCAAATCTAGTAATTATTTACTGGGCGAAATGGCAGTTTTGACTGTCCAGCCTGTACACTGTTAATATCTTGCACACCTGTAATAATGGACAACAGGAAGTACTTATTTTCCTAGGTATTCCTTGTCACGGTAAAGATGTAGTTTGATCCTTCCAGCCAAATTAGCACAAAGCAGAGTATTTCAGTCCTTGTTACCTGAGTTGTCACACTGCACACCACAGGAATATTTTGTTGAAAACAAGTTTTTGTTGAAAACAAGAAGGTACCTAAGCCCAGTAACCGTGAGGGTCAGGAGGAAGCCGCCTCCTGGGAACACCTGGAGGCTGGGAGCACCGGGACCACACATGACTGCACAGGTAGGTAGAGAAGAGCTTTAGTTATGAGCAAAGGAAGAAAGGGTGACATTGAAAGGAGTCACCAGCGCTCTTGGACAGTTTTTGCCTTGTTGTGTTATAATAGACCTGCAAGTCCTGCACCTTTCCATAGAGCCATACAGGGCTCCTATCAGAGATGGCTCCTAACAGAGATGGCAGGCTCTGAGGGATGGCAGCCGAGCGGCGCTGCCTGCTCCATTTCCTCAGGCGTGTCGGGAAGGAATTCAGCCTGGCTCAAGGCACGGCTGAGCTGTAACTAAGAGGAGCGTGTTCGTCTGTCTGGGAGGGTTCCTGCACCCGAGACAGCTCACATGGAGTGCGGTGTTTCCTTGGCCCACCCCGCCTGGTTTGAACGCGTGGTGTTCGCAGAAAGCCGCGTGTGACAAAGGCGGCGAACAAAGGGATGACTGCGGCCGTGTCGGGAATGCCGGCTGCTCCCGGCCTGGAGCAGCACCGCTAATTGGCCCTGGGCTCATTTTGTGTTCTTACATTGCCACCCTCTGACAGCCCGGTGGATTAAACCCCGGCCCTTCAACGCACTGCTGAGGCCTGAGCCGGAACACAGCACACGGAAATGCATTGTAACTGCCACGCTTTGACTTGAATCTTCTAGGTTCTTTAGTAAGTCTTCCTGGATATTTGTCATCTATTGCTGTATGAGAAAGATTTGTTCAAAAGCTGATTTGGGGATGTGTAGCAGAAATATAATTCAGCTCAGTGCAAAAACCCCTATCAAACTCCGTGAGTGTCCCAGAGGAATCAGAGATGAGGAATAGTGTTACCCTGTGCCCGATAAATGAAACTAAGGCATTGGTTATATAGATGTCATGCTTCGACTCCAGCCAGCAATGAAGTATCAAGCAGCCATTTGCTCTCTATCCTTGTGCAGAACGTGGGAGAGAATCAGAAGAGTAAAATACGAGAGAACTTGTGGGTTGAGATAAAGATAGTTTAGTAGATAAAGAAAAACAAGGACTTAATTCGCCACTTTCCATGGGCTGGCAGGTGTTCAGCCATCCCCAGGAAAGCAGGGCTCTATCACGTGGAATAGTTACTTGGGAAGACAAACACCATCACTCTGAACTCCCTCCTCCCTTCAGTTTTATGTGCTGAATGTGATGACATATGGTCTGGAATATCCCTTGAGTCAGTTGGGGTCAGCTGTCCTGGCTGGGTCCCCTCTCAGATTCTTGCACATCCCCAGACTATTCACTGGTGGGGCAATATAAGAAACAGAAAAGGCCTTGGCTGTGTGTAAGCTCTGTTCAGCAACAGCAATAACATCCCTGTGTTGTCACTCCTGTTTTCAGCACAAATCCAAAATACAGCCCCATACTAGCTACTGTGAAGAAAATTCACTCTATCCCAGCCAAAGACAGCACAACAGAATAAGCATTTATTGAGGAGTCACAGAAGCGGGAACAGCAAAATCTTAAAACCAAGCTGCCCAAGTGCATTGTACACAGACGCTTTGGACATTAATTCACCTACAGTAATAGCATCCACTGCTGCTGTTGAAGCTGTTTACCATGTATTGGGGGATACATTTTGTCATCCTGACCTACCTTCCCAACCAAGAACTTGCCTGTGAAAACATAACATTTGTATCTGTGTGAATGTCAAATTATATAACACCTAAAGGGCACAAAATGCAGGGCACAAAGTAAACACTTACATCTGCTCATATGAAATGTGAAAGGTAATTTTACATAATGATTACTTTCAGCTAGAATTGCTTACATCTGAGAGAGCACTGCATGAAGGATAACTGAAAAGCAAAAACTGTGCATATGTTTTTGAAATAGGGAGGATTATGTATGATGTGTATGGCATCTTACTTGATACCTTCTTAAATCATTGTATTAGCAGAAGAGAGGCATGGATAAAGTGAAAAGAGCACAGCAGATGTTTACCAAGATAGTTAGAGGCTTCCCATGGTGAACAATGGGAAGCTGAAGGAACTGGTTGGACAATGCCCCCACACAATCTGGTCTAGTTTTGATGTTAGCCCTTCTGCCTTTCCAAGTTAGACTAGACAACTTCCAGAGGTCCTTGCCAATTTGCATTTTTCTGTGGCTATGGTGTACTTTCCTGGGCATGTGGACCATGTTGTTCCGCCATGTGCATCTTGGGTTTACTTCATAGCTTAAGTCCCTCCCTATCTCAGACAAGTGTGGTGCTGTGAGGCAGGTCCCTGTTTCAGCACCAGGAAAGGAGTGTAAAACCCACCAAAAAATATTTACTGCAAATATGGAGTGGTGGTCATAAGACAGAGGCCTCTTTGCTACTTTTTCTGTCAGGTTGTTTCACCAAAATGCAAAGTTTTGCATATACATTCTTCTAGAAAAGAGAAATATTGCAGCTTTTTTAGTGGCCACAGAAAAAGACAACAGAAAAACCTATTTTTAAACAGGTATTTTTAATAATCTATTTATTATCATGATACAAATCTAAGGCCTACAAAATATATTACGTATTACAACTTTCACCTGCACATCACCTTAACTTTGAGGTGAATTTTGGCATAGTACCCATAATGGATACAACTCAGAAATAAATATTCTCCCAAATAACTGTTGAGGTTTGGGGGTTGTGGATTTTTTTTATTTGTTTTGTTTGGGTTTTTTTTTCTTTAATAATTCCTCTTCTGTTGCTTTGTTATACCTTTAGAAAGAACACCTGAAGCATCAAAAAAGCATTCCTGGACAGTGTTTATATGAAACTTGAAAATAAATGGAAACACTTTAAAAAAGTATAGAATATGATTGTGAGACTGAAACTCTATGAAGTGGCCCCATCCAGTAATAAAGGATAAATAAATGAAGCTACCAAAAATAGCTTGGTTTTCTTTGTTTATAAGAACAGGTGTTTCTGTTTATTCAAGGGAATAATGACTAGATTTTTTACACAATGTTTATGGCCACAGTATTTAACTACAGCTGAAAAAATCCTCAACCACAGTTCCATTTATTTAGTCATCTAGCTTTATATTTCTTTCTAAAAATTTTTGTATACTGCAAAGCTTTTTAAGCATATTGTCAGAAAAAACAGATGCTGAGACACCAATATTAGAATAAATTCTATAGTTAATAAGAAAAATTTTGGCTGAAATGGGAAATAAATTTTACATCTTGAAATACCTATTAAGGGAATAAAATAATCCTTCTAATTAAGAAATATCAATGAATGAGAAAAATTCAAATAAATAATAGAATAAATCAGGATAATCATATGCAACATTTTAATGAATAATTTTAAAGAAAAATCAAATGAATCTATTTGAAAATAATGCAGAATTAGAAAATACTAGTAAGAAAGTTCTTAGTGACTATCTTAAGCATTAAAATATGAAATATTATTCATGTATCATATCCAAAATGCTTAGCTTCAGTATCAGCCTTCTTTGTAGCTAAAACTCAGCATCTGATTTTCTGTCATCTGTAGCTGAAAGATTAAATTGTTCTCCGTTTCCCAGTTTGAAATAAACCTAGATGTATGAGGAAGAGCATATTATCCAGCAGAAAAGACTGCAAAGGATATCTCTGGTATGGTAAACATGGCTGAAGGAAAACCTAGTGAGGCTGGAGAGCATTATGCTGAATAGATAGTAATGAATTAAGATCCTTCTCTCTCTTGCAGTGTCTACAGCTGACAAGACACAAGAAGAGAGGAGACAAGAAGTGACTTACCTTCTTCTCCACTAAGAGAAGTCAACAGTGAAGAAGCAAAGCTTGAGAAAACATGGGGAGGTGGGAGGAAATAGTTTCATTTTTCTTTTTTTTCTGACTATCCAAACCTATTTTGGATCAAATTAAATTAATTTTCCCCAGGTTGATTTCATTTTTTCCATGATGATAACTGCCAACTGGTCTTCCTGTCCTTGCCTTGACCCACATGCTTTTCATCCTATTCTCTCCTCTTGTCCTATTGCAGATGGAAATAAGAGAGTGGATGAGTGGGTGTCTGACCACCATTCAAGGTCAACTCCTTGCAATGACAGAGGAGAGCAATGTGGTACAAGAATAGTAAGCAATAAAAGACACTGATCTAATCAGGACTTGAGTGCTAGTGACACATTCATTCAAATAACTTCTTCTGATATTATTAAAGAAATTACTTCTGAGTACAATAAATAGAATAAATACATCATTTAAGTATAATAAAATACAACATTCTGGAGACACAAAGAGAAAAGAAAAAGGTTTCGAGATCGATAGCAAAATGAGACTCATAACCAGAATAGAAAAAATTGCATGTCCAATGTGATTAATGACATTATTGTTTTCTGACATCCTATAATTTTTACTGCATAGTTTTAATGATGTATTGACTAGAGAAGAGAGAACTATATTTGCCTTGTTCCATCATGGATTTTTTTTTGCTTTGTGAAACCAAGTTGTCTAATTTTGTTGTCTTTCCAAAGAAAAGTTCTGGTCCAGAAAGCATTCATCATAGCAAAAATCAGTCCAAATTTCTCTTGCTTTGGAAAGCTATGAGCACGGGAAAGCAGAAGGTAATAGTGGAAACTGTTTTGCAACTGTAACTACAGTGGCCTAAATGAATGCCTGCTCTTATGTGCAAAGATGTCCCAGGTGAATAGTTCTGCTTTAGAAAGTATCATTGTGCTCAAATCCCAGGCAGCTGAACAAAATGTCCTCGGTGTTTTCACGGCAGACAGCACATAGCCTCTGTGTTGTTCTGAAATGGGAGTGAGTAGGTGTACACCAGGGTGCTCACATGGTTTCCTGTTTGGGGAGGTTTTTGTCTGATGTTCATTTTAACAGTCTGCTTTGGGTAATTTTTCTTCTAAATTCTCCAAAGCACATAATTAAGGAAGAGGGTTAACTGGTTAATTTAATTAAGTTTAAAACTCTTTCTAAAGTGTGTGCCAGCTACCAAGAAAACATTTGGAAAAGCTTCAGTTTTATCCTTACTTTCCGGAGTGGGAATTCTTCCAGCCACCAAATCAAGAGGCAGAAAAACCTTCTTAGAAAACCTTATCGAGTCAGCACACATTCTTCTGTTTCCACATCAATGTCTCCCAGATGCCTTGAAGCACCAGTTTCAACAGCTTCCAACGTAGCCCCCAAAACTGGCAATCTTTTGATGATGTTAGGAGGAGGAGCACTGATACAGAATCTATAGTGTTCTAGCCAGGGCTACAGGATCCCACCACATCATGCCCTACACAAGCACAAGGAGAAGGTCTTGCTGTACAAGAGCTACAATCCAAGATGATAAGAGCAAAATAATTTCCCTCAAAGGACTTAACTGAAGCAAAGTTAAAAAAACTGGAAGGACAGACATGTATACTTTTTCTGTGTTGTATATCACCTTAGGAAAGCACATGCAACTCTTTCCCCTCTAATGTGTGGAAGGGGTTCACAGCCTCCCGTGTGGGACGTGCCCCGTAGGTGTGCTGACCTCCTTCCACTAAGCACACCCTTGGTAAGTTCACAGATGACACTAAATTGGGCATTGATCTGCTGGAGGGTTGGAGGCTCTGCAGAGGGATTTGAACAGGGTGGATTGGTGAGCCAAGACCAATGGTATGAGGTTCAACAAGACCAAGTGCCAGGTTCTGCACTTCAATCACAATAACCTCATGCAGAGATACAGACTGGGGGAAGAGTGGCTGGAAATCTTCCCACTGGAAAAGAACCTGGGGGTTGACAGTAGCTGAACGTGAGTCAGCATCTGCCCAGGTGGCCAACAAGGCAAATGGCATCCTGGCTTTTTTCAAAAATAATGTGGCCAGCAGAACCAGGGAAATTATTGGCTCCCTGTACTCATCACTTTGAGTGTTATGTTCAGTTCCAGGCCCCTCAATTCAGGAAGGAAATTGAGGTGCTGGAGCAAGTCCAGAGAAGGGCAACAGAGCTGGGGAAGAGTCTGGAGAACAAGTCTGATGAGGAGTGGCTGAGGGAGTTGGGATTGATTAGTCTGGAGAAAAGGAGGCTCAGGTGAGACTTTATCACTCTCTACAAGTATCTGAAAGGAGGTTGTAGCCAGCTGGTGGTTGGTCTCTTCTCCCAAGAAACAAGTGACAGGTGAGGGGAAATGGCCTCAAGTTGCTTCAGGGTAGTTTAATGTCAGATATGAGGAAGAATTTCTTCACTGAAAGTGTTGTCAAGCATTGGAACAGGCTGCCCAGGGAGGTGGTGGAGTCACCATCCCAGTGCCTGTCCAAGTAACAACTGGATGTGGCACTTAGTGCTCTAATCAAGTTATCTGGGTGGTGATTGATCAAAGCTTGGACTCAATGACCTTGGAGAACTTTTCCAACCTAGATGATTCTGTGTGATTCTGTGATTCCATTATGTTTTTTCTCGCAGTTACCAATTGCTGTACACGGGTCCCAGCTGAGCCCATGTCCGATGTGGGGCAAGTTTTGAATGGCACATCTGCCTGAGAGCGTGCAGCAGCATGGGCAGTGGACTTCAGGAGCAGGAATGGCAGCACTGACCTCACGTAACCTGAGCAGCCCTTCACTTCTTGTGCTCTCTGCTGGAATGAGTCAGCGTGACATTGGCATGAGCAATCCTCAGAGTCAACCAATGGCACACATGGAAGGAGAGGGAGGATTCAGAAGTAAACAAATATTTAGGCAACGGAGCCTTTTAAAGTTCAAGATGCTTTGCTTATACTATGTCTCAGTGGGAAAGGAGAACTCAGCTGAGACTTGAAGGAGATTAGACAGATAAAAGTTGAAAAAGGAACAGGAAAAATATGTCAAATCCAAGCAAATAGGACAAAGCAACAAACTGTCAGACAGAAACAGAAGACTAGCAAGTATCAGCATAAAAAATAACAAATAGGTAGTCAAAAATCAGAAACAAGAAAAAAACCAAAAACATTCACACAGGCAGACTGAGTTCAACTTCCACTATTTTTATGTAATTCTGGTGTCCCTGTTAATCAGATTACAGCTAAACCAGTGTTCTAAGAAACACAGTGAGGAGTGTCAGGACTCAGCTTGCTCCAGGTGGTTCTATCACAAGGTTTGTTCCAGGGTGGGAAATGTGCAAACTCATTTCCCATGAAAATGTGGCAATTCCACTCTGTGTGAAAATATCAGGATTCTTTCTGGATGTACAAGTCTCTTTCCTCCAGCATGCTTTTCCATGAGAGAGAGTAAAGCAGCTCCACATTTTTCAGCAGTATACCCAATAGGTTTTTCCTATTGATGCACATATTTTGAAGATCAAAAATAGCACGTGAGAGAAAATATATTTATTTCACTTACAATATCAAAATGTAATTCCTCTGACCTGTTCAAGTTTCATAAAGGGATTTGTGTGACCAATATCTAACATCTGTTTTGGGCTTCAAATGGACATTTTTATCCATGGAAACCTCTAGCTTAAAGACTTGTGTTTCGACACCAGCTGGAACAATAGCAAGCTCAAATACAGCACACAGTTCAGTTTGGAAATTAAATGACTGATACTGGTCACAGTGTGGATGGAGAACTATTAATATGCACTCATTCATGTTAGAATTGCCTACAATACAAAAACTTAAAGGCAATAATGACAATAATTTTCCTACTAGTTGGTTTATGTTGCAAAAGTTTTAGAAAAAGGGTCTTTTTTCCCAAAATATTGTCTGAAAACCAAATTCTTTTTTTGGCTGTATCCATGTGTTCCATAATGTAATCTTTATTAGTGAAGGGGAATATATTTTACCTCTCCCAGTGTGGGGGAAGCAGAAAAATTAAAGTAAGAAGCAGCTGCCTCCCCTGAAAAGAAATTAGAATAATTATTTTGCAGAACAAGTTCCTTGCAGAACAAGAACAGTGTTGTTCACATGAGACATCAGAGCCAACACAGCAGACTTTACTGGCATGAGCAAGGGGAGGGTGCACATGGTGCTTACACAGTCCATAAAGTGGTTGCATAGCAATTCCTTTGGTTTTTGGGGTGATGATGCTAACTAGAAACATCAAAAGGCACTTTTAATTGGCAAAACAATTTTCAGTCCAAAACATGGCTAACAGCTTGCACTATTTCTACCTTCTAGGTAATCTCATTTTTCTTTTCACTTTTTTCTGTTTTGTTTTTGGGTTTTTTTGTTTGGTTGGTTTTTTTGTTTTTTGTTTTGTTTTGGTTTTGTTTTTGGTGGGGTTTTTTTGTTTGTTTTGCTTTGGTTTTTTGTTTGTTTTTTTTTTTTAATTTTTTGTCATCCCAGAACTTGTCTGGAAAGTCAGGGAGAAAAACACCATTTGACATGAGAGAGGTTCATGTCTGTAGTGTCACACTCTCCTGAATAAAAATAAAAGAAAGGGATTGAGTCATTCTCAATGGAAAAAATGGCACAAACTTTGTGCCATGGTGGTGTGTTCAATTTTTAAGAGTTTCTACAAGCATTCCAACAGGGCTCTTGTGAATATTGTTAGAAACTTGAATAACTGTCTTACACCAATAATTCAGCAATTGACATTTCCCTATGTTTAATAATGATTTAGACAGAGTTTATTGGGGACAACAGGGGACAACAGAGTTTATTGGGAACAACAGGAGAACATGATAACATAGTGGCTCCAGGAAAGAACAAGATGACCGCATGCAAGATTGCCATTTTCTACCCCAATTTCTCAGTCCTTTCCCCACAGACACAGCCAAGGTAGCTAACTGCTATCTTCCCTTCACTCAGGGTCTAGGTTGACAGAATTCCCTGTGGATAATTTTATAGGGCTCCATGGGTGACTTCAGCAGAAGTGACACAAGTTCAGTGATACAGCTGTGCTGCGGCTGCATGGCATCTGCTCTGCTCTGCTCTGGCCTGCTGGTGTTCTCATTCAGACCCTGAACTGCTGGACGCATCTCCCATGCACCTCCCCCAAAGTTTCATACATTTTTCAGAATAGAATTAAAGGTCCTTAGTAAGCCCTCTGCCTAAAACAGAAACACTTCCTAGTCAAATGTCATTTTTTTTCCTCATAACCCATCTCTAGCACACCCAGGGCCTCCCATACCCTGGGCATGTTTGCCTGAACACTTTTAAACATGAATGCTAACCTTATATTCACTTCAACAGTAGCATTTCATGGCTTATTTTTAAAAAGAAGATTTATAAACTGTTACATAACTGACATGCAGCAGAGGCCTGGCCCATCCAGTAATTCCCCCTTTTTCAAAAGCAGATGCAGGCAGAGCATTCATCAGCTTGGCAGGAAGCTTTGTACCTCTCCAGGCATTCTGAGCTGCTTTCTCCTACTTCAGTGTTGGGTATTAAGAGTAAGCTCGTCCTCTTTACGGCTTCAGACCACCGGGTTTACAGACATTTATGGCAGCTTTAGTGCCTCCAACATAAATTATAGGAAGTAACATAAACAAGTGATTCCATGCATTCCCATGTGCTCTGTAAGTGACAGGGGTGAAGGCTGTCCAGAGGCAGAAAAAGTACATGGATGATGATCTTGCTCCCGCACAGGAGCAAACCAGACTTTGTCACCTGTAAAGTAGCTGCTAACATGAGAAAAAATCCAGCAGTTCCAGAAACTGTTACTGAAACTGATTGGTACTTCTTAACCTCCCTTACATGGTGAGAGCAAAAACAAGGACTAAAGTAGTAAACAGTCCTACCTCCCACCCTGCCCCCAGCCTGCAGCAGAGCGACCAGAGGGATTACAAGGGAGAAATGGAAAGTCCAGGTCTCCCCAGGCCACTGACTTAACATCGTCTGTGTGACTGTGGTTTCCAATACAGAATCAAAATAGTTTCTAGTAGCAACTCGTTGTAAACATTTGAGAACCTGATGGTAATGAAGTCACTCTCCAACAAACAAACAATAGAGACATCAAGTACTACAATTTCAGTCCTGTAAATATAACACCAGTGAATATTGGTGAGCTGCTTCAATCTAAACACCTCACTCTGGGCTAATACCATTCTTTAGAAAACAAACACATGCAGATGGAATTTATTGTCAGAATAGGATCAGGATTGTAAATGAGTGAGGTCATTCCCAATAATGCTGCTGTTGTAGGAGCAGGTCCTTGGTAGTTGCTGGGAACAGCATGTTGTTTATTACCAGATAAACACATAACATTAGTCTTTCTTAGTTTCAAGAAAAGAGGGCACACAACATTTAGTAAAAGAGTTATGTAGATTACTTTTCAAACCTGCAAGGGAAATGTCTCTCCTTTTACAATGAATTTGCATAATAAGCACAATTCTTTGCCAAACAGTGATAAATACAAATCTGTTGTGACACAGGACTTCTGCTTCATTCACCTCGTTATAATCTCAGGAAATTGAGCCTTGTTACACATGGAAGCAGTGGAGCACAGCAAGGCAAAATTACCTCCCAAGGAAACACATCTGTCAGGATCAGTGGCAAAAGCAGACTCCCACTTGTCCAGAGTCTTGAGGCACACTCCCTCTATTTATCATGTTACAGTGTGGAAATTCTTTGATAATTAACAGTTAAAGATAGTAGGAAGAAGTAAGAATACTTGCTCTTTTTCTTAGCTAATGATGTACAACAAAATATTTTCATTTTTTCAAGACAAATGTGAAAGTAGAAAAACATTCTGTAGAAAAGATCAGAACTAGGTTTTCAACTAGATAAAGAAGAATCATGTTCTGTGAGTCCAGGAGAGCATACAAGTTTGAGATTTACCTCTCCATCCAGTTCACTTCACCAGTTTTCCTTAGTTCCTAAATACATTTCATAATAAAAAGATATTTTTTTCAAACAGAAAGGTTAAGCTGAAACCAAAAGAAATTTGTGTCCTTAATAAAAATGTGCTGTATGAATATGGGTAACAAAAGTCCTTGTCCCAAAACATATGATAGATCACAATTCTGTGCTGAGACCTGTGTCCTTTATAATCAGCTACTTAGAGAGATACTTTATGGTATGCCTGTCTGTTGGTAGCTACCTGCTTTGAAAATTAGCCCAATTAGTCCTGCATTCACCTGACCTGATTAAATGGATGAGTCAATGAAAGCCAGGTGATATAAGGGAGCAAATGTTTTCTTTGTGTGCCTCTTTCCCCACCTGCTGTTGAGAGAGTCAAGGTGACTCTGCTTCCAACTTTATGTCCCATACTGTACCCAGATGTCATTGAGATGTGACTGTGCCCAAATGCCCAAATTACACAGATTGGAATCTGACTCCAGCAGATTGTCACACAGGAAACTTCAGCAGAAACAAGATTGCATCAAGATTTAAGGAAGGGTATAAAATGTATTTAGATTCACTGGGGAGAGGAGCTTTAGCTGAGTATTCCCATTAACAGGATCCTTCCTAATATTCAATTTCTTTCTCACAATTTACCTGGACACTCATCTATGATAAAAAGATGTATTGGCTAGGAGCATCATGCACATTAAAGGGTGAAAGCTGACTACCTGTTTGTGTGCCTGTCCAGGCTTTCTGCCTGCAAAGGATTGTACAAAAGCTAGTTTTTTTCCAGGAGGGACAGTGATGAGCTCTGCCCAGGCCTCTTGGAAACTCATACAACATACTTCAAATGGGTGCAGCACATTCTCCCATCCCATTCCATATCTGGCTGGATCTGCTACAGACTGTCTTCATCTTTCCTCACATCCAAATATGTCCAAGAGTGGCCTCAGTGGATGCAGCTATCAGCTCTAAAGAATGATGGAAAATGAAGGTTTCTGAACAATCTTGTTGCTTCCAAAATTGTACAAGGCCACACTGTAAAGCTGGCTGAGCTAAATATTATGAATGCCAGTGGAGCTTAAAGATTTTTCTGCTACCTCCAAGGGGAGTAACTGTTCAACTCAGACTGAGAGAAGGAGGCAAAGCCAGAGAGACACAGAGACAAGACTTTGTTTAAGGAATGACTGACAAAGAGATGGAAGGGAAGCTGGGAAGTTCTGTCTAAAGATTCTTCTGTGAAAGAGGACCTTACCTGCTTGTAAATAATTATGCCAGTAGATTTACAGATCATATATAAATTCTCTCCAGGATAGGTGCAGGGCCAGTTCCAGGCTAAGTATCTTGAGAAGTTAGTATTCTGACACTTGGACAGCCATGAGTTCTGTTTGGGGGAGGAAAAGACAAGGCAGGACAAACAGACAGCTGTCAGGACATCAACGACTGTGGGCTTACCGCCTCTGAAGAGGACAGACACCCTTATTTCCCATCACTAGCCCATAGCTAACAAAAACCTGCCCCTTCTCAGACCAGTGTGAGTCAATGGGGATTTTGAGGTTTGGCTGCCAGCACAGCATGTAGCCAGCACTCAGGTTGTTTTGCTGTCCTCTGGAAATGCATCACTTTCCGAAATTCCATCCCCTAACCAAGCCTGGTCTCAGCCTCAGGGCTGTGTACTCTGTCTCCACGCATCTCTTTTTTTAGTAACGTTTAACTTAAGCTGTTTGATTTGTTAAAGTGAAATCAGATCTATCTCGTTACAGACCATAGAAGTGAGAAGGGACCTAGATGAAAATCTAGTCTAGATCTGGAGAAAGAAGTCATTCTGCACTGCTATAAAAGGTATGGTGAACACAGGGCATGCAAAAACAAAGTGATCTTAGAAAGGTTTGGGTTGGAAGGGACCTTACAGAACATCCAGTTCTAATCCTTCTGCCATGGATAGGGGCAACTTACACTAGACCAGGTAAAAATATCAAAGAATTATATTATTATCTATTTTGACAAACACTTTGAAGTGGTTGGGTGTCAAGGTGGTCAATTTGAACATTAAAAAAATATTCTCTGGTGTCAACATTATTCAATCACTGGCTGAAAAAATCTGCTACTACTAAAATTAATTTAGTTCAAAATTAGTGCAGGGGTTTTGGAGTCACCACAATAAAAAACAAACATCAGTTAATAACACTTGCAAAATGAGGCTTTGTCCTGCAGAAAGACTGAAAAAGATAACTCCTTTTACATGGGGAATTAAGTACATTAAATCATAAATTCACCCATAAAAGGCAATTTGGGCAGAATTATTGAGGAGGAATGGGGAGAGAGGGATGCCCAAAGCTTCTGAGAGCAGGAGTTCCCTTCCATTTTATTCTGCTGTGCACTATCCCATGCAGCAGAGTTCATCTGCTACACAGAGGACATGTCCTGCATTGATTCCTGTATTCCATGGCCACAGATTCACCCAGCCAGCAGAGTTCAGAGGTGGCTTTCTCCATCTGTCCGAGCCACAGCTAGAATATATAGATATCTAGATTTTTTTTCTGATGTAATAAAAGAGGATGCAATGAATGAAGATAAAACTGGATGTTAGACTTAATATAAATATGACATGCATGAGGCCAATGAAACCATAATTCATTAAATACAAACTCTGCAGTGATCTGTAAAGGTTAATGCCTCAAGATATGCCCTGGTTATTATGTGTAACTCCTTAGTCATCCACTTCTGGAATCCAATCTTTTACTCATAGAGCGTAGGGAAAATTCAGACCTAGAGGATAGGTGTGTGGGGTAAGAAGAATTAAGTGCTGGAAGTTTGCTGGTAAATGTCAAGAGTGTTAGGAATGTAGTACTGATGTATCTTACACCTTTCTCTGAATTTTTCTAGCATCTCATTTTCTGTTGTATTTTGCAGTGACAAATTTCTTTTATTTTTAAGACTTCAATGCCCTCATATGTGCATCTTTTCCTATGTGTACATTTTATTGTTAATTTGAGGTCAGTTTCTAGGAAAATAGGAGTGGTCCCACAGTTCTGAGCCCCATGATAGGTTCAAACCCCACAGAAAATTACTACCTTGAAAGATGAGGCAATTTATGCAACAACAGCACCATTGTCTCATCACTTATTATTTTAACTTGCTAAAAAAGGGTCATATGCTTGCTCTCTGGCTGATCCTTTGGGTAAAGATTCTGCACTGTGGACAACAAAAATTATATATACATACATGCATATATATATATATGTGTGTGTGTATGTGTGTACATATAAACAAATTTTTATTGTTATTTTCAAATGTACTGCACATTCAGAAGAAACTTAGGCTTTAGTGGTTTTATAGCAGGTTGTCACTGGATTATCCCCTGATTCAGTGCATTTGAAATAATACAAACATCACAGCATTGTCACAAGTCCTGACAAGAGCATCCATTTTAAATTATGAAAACATTTGGAGGGCAAGCTATTTACAATGGACACAGTGAAGCATTCATAAATATTGAATTATGTGACAGGATGGGGAGAAAGGAATATGATCACCAATTTTTTTTCCAGGTATTTTGCCAGACTGATCTTCTTGCAATACAGTCAATGGTTAATATGGCTATATCTCAAATCTTGTTTCAAAATCCTGTTTCAAAATTGGGAAATTTCATGGGTTTTTTGTCTAAGGAGACACTTAGAAGTGTCCTCCTAACTGTTTAGCTAGCAGCTTGGAGTTAAGAGTCAGTTTTGTCGCAAATGTAAGTTTGCAAGACCAAAACATTGGAAAAGAAAATACTAATAACATTTGATGACTGTGGGTAACACACCAACCTTTCCACATACAGAGTTTCCTAGCATTTACTTCAAAGGCCCATTTTTTTGTCAGAAATATACCATGAGCTTTACTGTTACATTTAAATTTCTCTCAATTTCTCTGCAAAAGAAATGCAATTCTATGAGATGCAGAGAAAGTTATAATTCTAATGAAAAGATTTCCCTCCCTTACCTTTCTTTTAACTTTTTTATATTTGACAGCCAAGTTGTGAAAGATCAATGATAGAGCTTTGGGCTCAATTATGCCATCAGATAAGGAGTATATCTCTAAGACTCTCTAGCTAATTTATACACAAGAGATGCTTAAATTGGTTCTCTTGTGTAACTTAACATGCACTGAAAGTTCTGCCATTGGGAAGAACATCAATCAAATCAAGAAGATCCACGCAGAAAGCAAGAACAGATGGTAGGTGATGAGTGCTGATTTTGGAAAACAGAGAAAATAATATAAAAGAGAGGGTTTTTTTCCTACTGAGCCCAAGCTACTTTTTTTCTGTTTGTCACAGTTTGATACATAAGCAGTTTTTCCTGTTGGAGATATCCTTTAAAACTGACGGGTTAAACACAGTTTCTTAATCAACCTCTCAGCAGTACCTAGATTACAGATTAAAATGACTATGACAATTGTACATGTGGGTAAGTATGTGATACTGAAATCTCCAAGAACAGAGGTAGCTTTCCCACATCATTCTCAGGGCATTGCTGCCCGTAATCCTCAAAATTTGGAGTGTCAAGTATTATTCAAGCAAAATACAAAATAAATTAATTTGAAGTGGGAATTGCATTTTGTAAACAGTTTATACTGGTCTAAAACTTCACATGAGTTTCAATTTTAGGGTTATAGATTCGTGAATTTTCTTCAGACACCACATTAATTATGAAAAATCTCAAAATTTGGTATAGATCATGATGTGTGTGTGGATATTGCATAATAAAAGTATTATCATAAGATAATGTGAATGAGAGAGGTCAGAAAGAAATACTCTTTATTGTCCAACAAGTTTTTTTTCCCAGTCTCTTCCTTTTTCTTCTCCAAACAACAAAGGAGAGAGTCCTAGGGTCAATAATAAAGCTGGAGGCTACATGATCTGCTCTCCATTCTTAATTGCTATGCAAATTTTTTCTTGATTATTTGTACCTGCTATTCACTATGGCCCAAATTTCCTTTAAGCCAATATCTGCCATACTGGCTTTCACTCTAAATCTCGCCTTGAAGGTGGCACACCTGGTGAGGAAGGTGTTGCAGAAGTGTAAAGGCAGCCCAGGAACCCCAGAGTGAAGCTTCAGGTGTCAGCTCCTGGGGGTAACAGATAAATAATGCACTGTGCTGCCAGACAGATTGCTTAAATCTCAGGAAAGAGTCATGTGACTGTTTTAATAACTACTTACTCATAAGATGTAGGAAAAGAAGAAGCTGTTATGAATAGCCATAATGTCATGGATATTTCAAACTTCACACTGCTAGTGGGAAAAAAATCTCTACTGTTTCTGAAAACAAGATATAATAAAAGCACCATCTCAGTGGAATAAAAAGTTTGTCTTTGAAAAATAATTGTCTGTGAACAAACATTTAAGGAGCTTTGGAACATTGCGTTTGTACTTCCACCAAACATTTAGCAAAATGTCTGTGAAGCACTACAAACTGGCTTAAACAAGTTCAGGCAAATTTTGACAGAATCAGAAATCAATAATGTTCTTCCAATATTTGAAAAGAATAAGGGGGATTTATTAGCTGTGGATTGATTCTATGTGGAATTGTTAAATGGTTAATTGGAGATTCAGCAAAGAATTTAAGGTTAGAAATATAAGCAAGAACAGTAAGTGCATTTATTTCTGTGCCTGCCTGACCCAAAAGTCTTGTTATATTTTCTGGAAACATTTTAAATCTAGCTAGAAAATGTAACTGAGTTCTTATTGTAACCCTGGATTTTTCTGAGTTAATTGACTTAGTACCTGGACATTTGACTTAAAAAACATTTGCTGTACGTGGCACTGGCAAGGTCTGTGTTTGAGAGACTAAAAGTATTGGCTAACTGAGAAATCTTAGAACAGTCAGTGTGAAGTCGTTGATGAGTAGGGCATTTTCTAAAATCCTCCAGATACTACTTTTTGGTCCTGTGCTCTTTTACCAGCAATGTAAACAGGGATCAATTGCCTTTTCTGGCCTATCTAGAAAACACAATGTTTGAAAGGGTATATATAATTGGGATGACAAATCACTTAAAAAATAATCTCAATCATGTGCCTAAAAAGTCACAAACAAGGAAAATGTGTTTTAATTTGATCTGTAAGCAGTTCATTATGGGATGTGGTGGTCTCACCATGTCTTGAAGTGGTCACTTTAAGCATTTTTATGGATTTCATTTGGTTTCTTTGGAAAATCCTTAAGGACTGCGAATTCAAAAATTTATGCAGCGTGGTCGTGACAATTTGGCTTGGAAATATCTAATTATGGGAAACTGTGAGTCCATCTTTTTGGGGAGAAAGCAAAACCTGCATTGCCTTTCTGGTTCTCATAATTCCTGAAGATCTGTAGTATGAAAATGCCTGTAACACATCTATCCTGAAACACCCTGGAGAAATTGTGTTTCTTCAGATTGTTAGAGGTACTGTGGTTTTGCCACTTGATGGATGAGCAGCAGCTGGCCTTGCAGACCACAGAGGAAAAGCTGAGGATGAAAGAGCCATAAAGGATGTGATTCAAGTAGAATAAGTTCACTCTAAGGTGTCAGGTTTTGCAGCCTCATGGAACTCCGCAGAACAAACTAATCATCATATTTCAGGTCAGGAGCTGATTTCCATGGTTGAGGTTTGCAAGGCTGTAACAGAAAGGGTCCATGGGAGCAGCAGAAATGCTGAGGGTGATGTGAGAGGCCAGCAGACACCTCCGACACAGTGTGGGATGCAGCCTCCACGAGCACTGGGAGGTTGTCCCTCAGCGCCAGGGCTGCACACCTCGGGGCTGAGGGACAGCACTGTCCTTCTCATGGCATCAGCCCCAGCTGAGTGCACAGAGGGCAACAGACAGACAAACTGCCTGCCCTCCAGTTCTGTACAACCGTTCCACAGCCTGCCATAGCCATTCTGGGTTTCAGGCTTTCTTCTGGTCTTTCCTGCTTTCCTCTCTAAAGACAATAGCTGGTGGATTGTGTAAAGCACATGCAGACAAAAATTAGATAAAAATAGCATTGGATACAACCTGTTCTCAGAAATCATGTACTTGGTTGAAACAAGAGGAAAAAAAGTAAAAGCAACTGGAAAAATATTTTCCTCCTGAAGTCTCTTTCAGCTAATTTGTTTGCATGTAGTAATAGCAGATAAAAATTCAGGCTGAAGTGTAGCTTTGAAGCTGGCAGCATCTCTCAATTTTTTTTTTCCCTAGCAGTATCAGAGACTTTGATTTGGAATGCACACAACAACAAAGGTATAATCTTTCAGATTCAGATTAAAGAAAAACAAAAACACGATTCTTGTCATGTGAAGCCGTAATATTGTCCAGGCTTTTGCTTTTGTATCATCCAGAGCTGGTCACCCGGGATACAAATTATAAAGCTCTAAATCCTACAGCCAATCACTGTGCCTTTTAGGGGGGTGTTGGTTTCACGTGCTGAAGTGTGTGCACCAGTTTATAGCAGCTAAGAAAAGCTCCTTTCTGCTTGCCATAAACTGAGCTGACTCAAGTTGCTACAGTAAGGTGGTTGTTTAAAGTGGGTTTCTCCAAATGTGGCATCTTGCTCAACATCTGGCTCTAGTTAACTTCTCTTCTGAGGCTTATGTGTAAATTGTTGTGTTGAATCCGTATTAAATATCAAAACAGGGCTGACTATAAAGCTAAAGTTCATCTTATTTGTGCAAAGAAAATGACTACAGAACAAATGTTATTGGCCAGCTCATGCTTGAAGAATTAGGTGCTATCACATGGCAATTTTTGTCCTAAATCTGATGCTTGTAATTTTTGCTAGAAATGCTCATTTAAGTATCCTTTGTAACCATGCCTAAGGCCGCATTGAGGTCAGCTTTCCCTGAGATCTGTTATGCACCACGTTACACAAAGTTAGTTTTCATGTACTCTGACTGCATGTAACTTCTTTTCTGATAGAATCAGAAACCAGCATTGTTATGGAATAAATCTAAGTCATAGTGACTTATTTCAAATTTTTATGTATTAACCATACTATATTTTTACTGGAAAATCATATTATGTACCATAGTTTAACAACTGATTTAGTCTTGTAAAAAGCTAAACATAATGCATATATTCTTGCCTTCTTCATCTGGTTTAAGGCAGTTAAGCAAACAGAATATAGCCTTTTAGTGTACAGTCTCACTCCACTTCTGTACTGGCTGTTGAGCAGTTTTTAGTGATCTCAGCATTATGACATCTCATCTCATCCATACAGCTCGTCACTCTTGTTCAAGTGGACTGACTTTAACCTAATGAAGCATCAGATACTCAGCTGCAATTAAACCAGCCCCTCCAGAAGATATTACAATATATTTTTCCTAAAAGAATTAAAAAACAATTTCTCACAAATTTCATATCCATAGAATTGACTTACAGAACCCACCATGTAGGTTTTATTTTATTTAAACTTGCAATGTTCCTTTAATTTCCTAATCTGCCCATTTTGGGGCATTTGATCATGCCTGTTTCACAACACCATCAGCAATGAAACAACATATTGGCGCAGCAGCAGCAGCAGCAGAACAGGACAAATAAGTTTTGTTGCATCTTGTTCCTATGTGTATGTCCAGCAGCTGCAGTGAAGAATTACTTCCTGCTTCTGTGGTTCCTCCTTCCTTCTGAATACAGGGATTTCTGTATATCTCTGAATTTTGTCTCAGCTGGCTACTGACTTTTTCCAGTAGCTGTTCTTTTGCCCAGTTTTTCTGTATTACACTTCTGACCTGAAAATTTACATCTTGCCTTATCAATTGCTTATTAATTCTTAATTGCACCCATCAGTGAAAACATATCAGAAGGGTATGAGGAAGAATGATGCAGGCACTTGTCAGTGGTGCCTGGTGACAGGAACAGAGGCACTGGGCACAAACTGAAACAGAGAAGGTGGCATTAGAGCACAGGAACACTTGTGTGCTGTGCATGTGACCAAGCACTGGCACGGATTGCCCAGGGAGGTTGGAGTCTCTCACCTTACAAAAACCAGCTGGGCAGAGTTCTGGGAAGCTGGCTGTAGGTGATCAGCCTTCTTCCCCAAAGGGAATCAATGAGGATTTTCATCATTAGAAATTAAAACAACTATCAATCAGTGGATTCCTTAAGGGATGTGGAAGCAGAGGTTGTTAAAACTATGAATAAAAATGAAACTGTAGGTGAGCGTAAGGGGATTGTGGGATAAGTGGGATCCCACAATGAAAGGAGTGAAAGGATTTCACTCCTTTCACTGTGGCCCTTGCCATCCAAAACACTTTTCTGAGGGAGATCCCACCACAGCCAGCAGTGCACCAACAAACCTCAGGTGTGTGGAACAAACCTGATCAGACAGGCACAGTGGCCACATCTCAGAAATATCTAATTAAAATGACATCAAGCTTTATATTATAGGACTATCCATTCCTGAAGATGAAGTGAGGAGGCTTTTCCTGATCTAAGCCCATAATTTTGTCTCAAAGATTTAAGATATTATTCAAATAAATATGGATTTTTTCCTGTCTGCAAGTTTCAGTTTTCCTACGGCAACTTGTCTTACCCCAGCCCTCATCAGAGAGGCTGGATTTTCTGTGTTGTTTCCTTTGGTGGATGTTCAACTTCCTAATATATGAAAAATTGTTTGATTCTTAGCAAGTAGTATTTTAAAAACACAAACACAACATAATTTTATATTTATAGTTCAATCTCACTAGGATTTCAAGTTGCTTAAATGTCCTGTAAATATTTTGATTTATATCATGCCTAGAATACTAATAAAACTGATAATATGGTAGTGTCTGACTATAACATATAATTTAAAAACTAATTTTATAAGCAAAATTGTGTAAGTATGGCAATGCATACTAAATAAAATAAATCTATCTCTTTTCTTTAGAGCAATCATCCACCAGAATATAGTAGCTGTCTAGTGCAAAAAAAACTGGACTTGTGATTCAACTGAAAAACTAGTTCATCTGCAAAATTTTCAGTCTAAAAAATGTGTGTACCATCTTCTAGACCTCTGAGGTATGTCACTTATTATATATTACAGAGGTACATCTGCTTCCATACCTGGAAACTTCATGCTCTTTGAAAAAGAACCTTAAAAATTCTTAAATACTCAAAAGCTTTTCCATGGTAGCTGAACATTGCCATACTGTTTAGTGCTAATGACTTCACTGGAAGTATCAGCATGAAAAAGGCTTCACAACGTAGATTTTCTATAATCCTTTGTATCAGACAGGTCCTTCAGTTGTAAGCAGAAATTTACTTGTTAATTAATTACATTATTAAGAACACGGTGTTTTGTTGGTACTCTCTCCTACTGTTGTTTTTTTTTTAAAAAAAAAGGTCTTACAAGAACTGTCTTCATAAAATATGTGGCTGATCTGCTGGGTAGAAATAGACAGCTACAGTACCATAAGAAATGTCTGTGTCTGGGTTTGTTTGGTTTTATTTTGCTTCCAGATCATTACTATGAGAAAGCAGCAGCTTGAGCCTAATACAATTGCTCTGGTGGTTTTTATAGAGCTCTTACCATTATTGAAATTGGACTCGCTATTTCCCCCAAGCATATGCCTGAATAGCTGAAAGATCTGTGCATCAGAGTGGAATTTAAAATGGGGTAGAGCAATATTTAAAATGGTGCATAGAATAGGCGATTTTTTTTGCCTTCTCCTATAATAATGTAAGGTCAGTCAAGAGGCAAGTATATATTTTGTCCTTACTGGAGGTTAAACCAGGTGTAGATGCAACTTGGGCTACAGTGAACAATCCTGATAGAACGTTTAAGTTTTTGGAATCACTGGTTACTCACTTCTAGAATAACATTGTAGAATTAAATCTGATTCTCCAACTTTTATGGAAGAATGACACCAGCGTATGAGCTCCAGAATGTCTGCAAGTGCAGGAAATGTCAGATCATCTTGTTCTTCAGACTATAAACAAAAATCACTATGTCTGAGAGTAACTTAAAAATAGAAAAGGGCTCTACATAATTGTAGGCTTTTACAACTGACAAAATATTGTTCATTTTAATTAGCCTCTCTCCTATAGTGTCGCCTGAAAATATTCTATCTGAGACTTTAGTCATCTGCCTAAAAAGAAGCAAAATATTAAACCTACAGTTTCACATTATGGAGGTAACCTTCTACAAAAACATATTGAACCAGTGCACAACATTGCAAAATATTTTGCTGACAAGGAGTACCTACTTGTCCACAGTATTTTTATGTGGAATAACCTGAAATTTGAGGTAAAAAATGTTCTCAGATAAATATCCTATGATGAAACAGAATATAAATCTGGTCTGTAAACTGATCAAGGTCTTAACTTTACTGTATCACCAGGTTAAAACACAAGTCTTAATTAAGGTACACTACTCACTACTGTATTTTTCAGAATGCAGCATAAGATGGGCAGGACACAGTTTATGGTTCTTTCAGGAGCTCATGAGACAGTGTAATAACCAGACAGTATAGCAAAATTAAATATTTGGCTTATAGATTGTGTTTGCATACACTGGAGTTTTTTTAGTTCATTGTCCAAAAGAAAAGAAAATCAGAAAAAGTAAATAGTGCGGGGAAAAAAATCTTTCCATTTTCTATTGCTTCTGTACTGCATATCACAGCTGCAATTGCACATAAAGTATTCAGTTTAATCTAGTCTATGTGTGTCAATCAGAAGGGCTTTCACCATTTCCTTTGGGAAAATTCTCCATAGACTTGTAGATTTTGCTGTCACTGAGGTTATCCAGAGAGTTAACTTTTGTCCTTCCTTAACTCCATGCCATTACTCATGCTTCTGCTCTCCTTCAGTCTCCCTAAGTGATTCCTGCCCTTTACTGAGAAAGCCTTCAGAAATTTGCAGAGAGCTAAACATCTGCTCCTTCCTCCTGCTAGTGAGGATTTTCTGCTATCAGTGATGCTTCTGAAAGCAGCCTTTTCAAAAATAAATTTGCAATAGGTTGGAGATAAAATTGCATGCTGTTGTACCAGCACACCTGTGACCCTCAGCTAGTCTTGCAGCCTGTTGTGCCAGATCTGTATGGGTGTGATGGTGGGCATGAAACCAGAGCCAGGGGCTTTTCACAATCAGAGGAAATTCTCAGCTCATACTTTAGTAACATGACTTGTCACACCTAGATCTTGATTCCCTGGATCATTACCCCCTTCATGAAGTGAAGAAGACCACAGCAAACGACTTATACCTTCAATCTGGATCAGTGCTGAGGGAAACTTCATCACTCCTGAGAGAAACAGGAAAGGAAGGACAAGTGAGGGAACCCAGGGCTCTTGGGCACTCCGGTAAACTCTGGGGTTGAAGTTGTCACCTTGTGTGGTTTCGTTGGGTTTATTGTTTCTGTTTGGGTTGGGTTTTTTTGTTAATAGGAAGTGGAATCTTTGCTGATAAAGCTTGATTCTCAATAAAAAATCATGGACAAAATGTCCTCCCATGCTGAATTCCCCCACCTATCCACAGAGTGGCTCCAGCCCTGAGCATGCGAACTGCTGTTAGTTATTGAAAAGGGGTTACTAATGCCATAGACAATGAGTGGGAGGGTGGAAGGGCATGATCCCAGGTTCCAAAGCCTGTGTTGAAGGTTTGTGCCAGCCTCAGTGGCAGAGAGATGAAAGGAACTGCTCCATTGAGTCCCTCTGGGGCAATGGGGAGCACAGTGTTGCACTCCCAACATGAACCTGTGGGAGCTGGTGAACCCAAAAACAGGCACCCAGCTAGGGGGGTCACACCAGCCCCTGGGAGGCTGTCTCTGCACTTCTCTTTCTGTTGGGTCTTCTCCATTCTGTTGCCTCATTCAACCCAGTCCTGCTTTCCCATGTAAGGAACAGGTGGCTGTTTGCTCCTTTCCTTATCTTGGTCTTGCCTCAAGCACACAGGGGTTTGCTACCCGTAATGCAAATGCCCAATTTCATTTGTTATTCTCTTTCCTGCAGTTGTTCAGCCCCTGTGTAACACAACATCTCCCAGGACTTGCTCTAACCAGCCGTGCTGAGAGATTTCAAGCCAACAAAAAGCCTTTGAGAGGTCTGAGATCACAGTCAAATGAGAAAGGGTGAGCTCTGCTCTCCAAGCCTTAGCAGGACCCCTTGAAACTCTCACACCTACAGATCATCTAGTTACAAATGCCCAGGAAAAGTGCCTGACCACAGTCCTTATGTGACTAGTTAACTTTTTTTTTTATTATAAATTATTATTCCTCATAGGATCCATTATGATTTAATTAGCAAATAGGTTTTGGGATTTTTTCCCCTGCTAATACCGTGTCCCACTATTCAAATTAACAAGAAAATTTGACTTCAATCACACAATATACAGCTGTTAAAAATTGCTTTGCAAACTTTTGTGGGAGAAAACGTCTTGAGGGGGGAGGTAATACTATGACAGTAAATCATAAATTTATGTTGAAAACCAGCACAGAAATCAAAGAAATAACCTGTGTTCTTTTTGTGACACATTGTTGTGTATAATTTTTAAGACATAGTCTTGAAATCTGGTAGCAGCATTAGTATCTTTTGGTGGTTTGGGTTGGGTTCTTTACTTCCAGCTTTCTTTTTCTTGTTCTAATTATCCGAAACAGAACCAGGAAAAACTTTTCATAATTTCCTCTTAAACAGACTAATAGAAGGGTTTACCTCAGTGCAAACTGCCTACTTGCACCATTTTAATCTGACACACTGTTCAAAATATTTTTTAAAGCCAGCTGAGGGAATGGAATAGGTACATTTCTTTGCAGCAGTGAGTTAGTGGAAAGAGACACAGTGACTCCAGGGGAAACAACTTACATGTTTCATTGCCTTCTGAGCAGGTATTACCCATCTTGTGGAGATTATAAATGTGCTATTACAAAATACTTAATTTATTAAACAGCTAAAAAACACTTCTATAATTAAAACTAGATGCATTCATATTGACATATTTTTAGTGTGATAAGTATGTTTTGCCTAGTATTTCTTATCAGACAAAAGGAATCCTAGTTTGACCCTCAGTTCAACATTCCCATACTTTCATTGCTTACAGCAGGCCTTTGAAATTCAGCAAGAAGAAAGCCCTGAGGATGAATACCTGTAGTGTCTCATGAAATTCCATTTGTCTATGTCCCAGGTGTATGTGTGGTGTCATTCCCATCTGTCAGCGAAGCCATGGCAGCATGCCAAAATGGCAACTGAACAGGAATGCTTGGACACACAAGAAAATAACCAGAAACACCTGCTACATCAGGAGCTCTGTGCAGGAAACTTCCCTTGGTAAAGAGCAGGGAGGGAAATCTAAACCACCTTCCCTTCCTTGCAGAGTCTCCCTCAGATGTGTTGCATGGCCTCAGGGTCTCATTCTCAGCTTTGAAGGAACCATGTGAACAAAAAACTTTTCCACCTTCTCCATATAAGCTGAGACCCAAAGCATGATTTTTCAAATATTTCACAAAGCCAGTACAAGGCAGCTGCAGTAGTTATTCAGAGTTCAGGCTTACTGTGGATGCTCAGAGCTGATAATACTGATAACATTTGATAATAACATTGCCACATATGCTAACAACAGAATTCTTGCCAGCCCATGTGAGAGACCTAGGAGATGTATCTAACAACATTAAAATAAAACTATGGCACTTGTTGAAAAATCAAAAATCTGTCAGCTAAAAAAGAACAAAATTAAGATCATCTGATATTTTACTTCAGTCCTCTTATAGCTCTAGCTGAGACAATCCTTCATGACATGGCATGATGAATTCAGGAGTCTTCAGAAGCCTCTGTCCTTTTACGGCACAGGTGAAGCAGTGCAAAGGATGTCTGAGATTGGGATGACCATAGCTGGTTACCAAATGTTTCCCTGACACATTTCTTCCAGAAGGCTGGAAGGATTCTTCAGGAGTAAATGGTCACTTTTGTGGCTCCTATAGATACTGCCATACAGAAGAGCTCAGAGTCTGGAGATCTACAAGCAGGCATGTGGAAAGCTGGTCTGGCAAGGGCTTCACAAGGACCTCTTGCTGAAAAAAGCTCAGTAACAGTTGTTATTTTTGAGCACTTTAGGATAAAATAACACATTCCCATAGTAAATGGCTGCAGAAGGAAGAAAATCTTAAAGAGGGTTGGGGATATGTTGAATTTTGCAGTTCATTTAAACAATTTTCTTCCTGCAGATACATTTGGAGTTGATTAAGGCATACAGAGATATTTGGCACCCTGACTGCAGTGAATTTCCCTTCAAGCAAAGTAACAGTTCTTTTACTTCTTTTCATTCACTGAGTTCCACCAGACATGAGAACAAAGTGTACCTGGAGCCTGAAAAGGGCCCCTATGTCCTAAAACAGTGTAAAAGCCCTCTTCATTAGCACACATCATTAAACATTTCATACAGAAAGGCACCATCTGCTCTTGAAAACTCTGGGACCTCAGCACAGAAGGTACTGATTGCCCTCAGCAAAGAGGGAGAGCATTTTTGACTGAACATGCTAGACTTGGAACTGAGGTTATTATCCCAAAATTAGGGTTTTTCTTTGTTGTACTGACCACTTCTCCCCTGATGTTGCTGGATATCAAGAGCAGTCTCCAGTTGTTGCTGGGTTCCTGAAGATGGGAAGTCATGGACTAGTTGGACAGTATTTGAAATTCATAATTATGTGTATCCATTTCCCGCCCTGTAATCTCACAGCATCAGGCAGCTGCACCCGTACATCAAAGCAGACCCTGGGCTTAATTCTGGCGCAAGTTTCCCATTCACAGCTCCTGATTGCTACCCCAAGAGCAAGAAGGGCAGGGCCAATGTCACCAGCAGGGTCTTTAGTGCCCCAGCTCTGTCCCTCATCACTGTGGCTACATCAGCAGGTAGAATATGCTGCAGCCTTCAGGGTCACACTGCTCTTAAACTGCGAGCTCAGAACACCCTGAGAGCTCCTCAGAACCATCAGGCCAAAGAGCTGCAGCTGAGAGACATGGCTGCTGCCACGATTTTGTGCTGAATGAGTAAATGTCTGGTTTCTCAGGAAACTGATCACACGAAACAAATTTCATTACACAGAAGAAAACACATTCATGAAGATTTTGTATTTCCTTAATGACCAAGAAACCAATTATAATTTAGGGATAAGCCATAGTTCATAAAGATGTGAATCGATTTATTTGGAATATTTGTATCATATTTAAATATCCATAAGCTTATATCAGATACATAGTATATACTGGTAGTGCACACTACAGAATTCTGGGAGTTTTCCCTGTATTTTTGTAAAAAATAGTGTCATATTTTTAGGAAATTCCCCCCAAAAAAGAAAACTTCTAATAATGTACACACTATTATGTTTAATGGTGTAAATTACTGGAATAATACAGATTTCAAAAATATATTCAGTATTTGAAACTTGTAAATCTTTTATTCAAACAAAACAAGATAGTCTTAGTGAAAAAATTTCTAAATTTATGAAAATAATTTTTCTATATTTTGTACAATCATTATAGAATTATTCATTTTCACAAAAAAACCAAATATTTAATCAAAGATATGATACTATTTGAAAACTAAGAGATATCATGTCTACTGCAATGAAAATTATCATCTCTGAAAATGACCATCTTATCACAATTGATAAAATTATCAACTAGGGGTTGCATATCTGGCAATGCCATCTAACCCACAGTCTTTTCCTATTTTCCAAATGTGATAATTTTAAGTTTTTTCATAGTTATCAGCCTAGTTGTCCCTGTGTTTTGCTCTCTTCTTTAATGCAAGACCAAAAAATAGATAAAGCTTGTCAGCAGCTCTTTTGTTCTACCCTTCATCTGCCCAATTACTTGTTACAAACTCTGGGACTTATTTGAAATGAAGAGAATGTTTTTTCCTACATCATTAGTGTGAAACTGGTTTATATCCCTCAGAAATGCTTCATTTTTATTGCTTTTTAAAAATCATTATTGTAGATTGAATTACTTCCATTTGTAATTCTGGAAGTACTTACTGACCACCAAATTACTGACATCCCTTTCTTTTGAGTGCTTTTGCCTGCCTAACATCTGATTGCAATGATTCCAGCACTGCTAGGCATTTCCAGTGTTTTATTCATAACAGTTCTTTATAAAATTGTGGGGCCATGTTTCACAATGTAATATTCATTTTTCTTATGTGTCTTTACTTACTAAAGTATATTAACACGTTTGAAAAAAAAAGATTCATAAACTTTCCTGTAAAAATAAGTTTCTTCAAGACATTTGGTATGTTGTTGCTGCAGTGCATAGTCATTCCTCATCATTCCTAGTAAAGAGAGAATTAGCATTCCTTCAATCACTTATCTTTATTAGAATTAAAATTCTTTCCAGGATATTTAGTTCTTAGGGCATTTTATCACAGCACGTTTATGTTATAAACATGCGCTTTCTTGTTAGGAATGACATTAATTTTCCAGTTAGTTATCAAAGCAAATTACTTCTAAATTTATAGCAATCTGACATAGATTTACAGAATTAGAGCATAAATCTTCCTTGCTATCTTCAAAAACATAGGATGATACGTGCCTTTGCCCAGTCACAGTATGTAACCAGATGTGCTTGTTTTTTCTAAGAAAGAAAACTTATTCTCTCCTTATCTAAATCATATGTGCCTGTGATTTGATGAACATGTTCCTTCGATTGCTTCATCACCTTCCCAACAAAGTTATTTTCTAACAGGGAAGACAAGGCACTGACAATATTGAACTGTCCCTCCCCAAGTTTTTACTGCATACATGAAGTGACTTTGAATTCATGTCTAAAGCAGCACTGCTGCTTCCTCAGAAGTACAGAACTAAGGAAGTTATCTGCCAGGAGGATAAAGAGGATTCTACAGGGCAAGTCTAGTGCAGGAATAGCACTCTTTATTATTTTAGTATCAAGATGTCTGTCTCTTGATTTCCCATTTCTCTCACAAGGTTGATTTGGTATTTGCTGATGATTCATTATTAGTTTTCTCTAGCTCAAAGCAAGGAAAGCTCTCTCACTCCAGGACAAAACAGAATTCAAGCAAAACACTTCAGCACTTCTGAATCTCAGTTGCTCTTTTGCTGCAGTGCATCTCTGGCACTATGCTCACAGTCATGCCTCTGCTCTATTACTAATTTTAGCCTTTGGATACTTCAGCTGTGAGCCATAGCCTCTTTTTAACCACAAATTACTTTCTGGGTTCCTATGGGCCTGTTCATGTTCTTGTTTTTCTCTTCTGACTCTCCTTTTCCCAAAGGGGAGTGAACCTCTACTATCCTTTCATGCAATGGCCTTTCTTCCTTGATAATTGTTTTCTTATTTTCCTACCTCCATTTCAGCCTATTTTCTCTCCTCAGTAATGTAAGTACTGACTTTTTTCCTTAAGAACATTTTTTCTAAAAATACCCTCCAGTGGATAGAATTGACTAGAGTTGTGACTGAAAATTTCACCTATTAAAATTGAATTGGTAAACTCGGTAAAAAAATTAGAGAGAGAGAGAGAAAAGAGAGAGGATACAGAAAGCAAAATATCAGACATGTTATTTAATATTTTTGGAGGAAAATTTCTATGCTTACCTTAGAAATATATTTTGGAGAAGATTTATGCATGATATGAAGTCAAAGAAGAGTGAAGAGTTATTTCACATACTGAAATGGTCATCTCCAATATTGATATTAAATGGACAATATTGATGATCAACTGGCCATCTCATACTGAAGCCTAACCCATAAATTTTCTTTTAGATGAGCTTCTGTTTTCTTTTTGTTTTTTTTTTATGAAAATATCTGGTGCATCTCTGATTAGTGCTATAATAATACCTGTTATCGTGATTATATGAAAGCAAAGTTTATAAATAAATTCTTCTAAAGCCCTAACTCCAGCAATTGTAGACATAATGTTTTGCAAAATGGAAGCAAGTCAAATATTTGACAAGAAGTTAATCAACTGGGATCTCTATGGGAAGATTTACTATTCTATTATATGGAAGTACAGCCACACAAGCACCCATACATACACGTGTGAGTAGGTGTCTATACACCATCTGAATATCTAGAACATTTAAATTCCAAACAAAACATAGAAGCCTCTTGATCTGTCATCTCAGTAAGCTCAGAGCTTAATGAGTGAAGCATGAGATGCAATGCAGAAAGTAATTACTCAGAAGAGGAAATCAAGTATCATTTCCTTTCCTGATGTAACCAGAGATAAACTAGCAAATGTCACAAAACTTTACAAATGGATTAGGATAATTTGCTGCTTTTGAAGCATCATTATACTAGTGAGTCGAGGGGCATTCTAACATTAATATACATAATTTAATATAAAAGCTAAACTTTGCAGAGACTTAGCTTCCAACCAATTGTGGCAGTGTTAGCTTTATTGTTGGACTTGATGGTCTTAAGGGTGTTTTCCAGTCAAAATGATTCAGTGATTCTCCTAGAGGTAAATAACTAAAATGGCATATCTGACATGTTTAGAGAAGATTTGAGTGGTGAGCTAGCCAGCAATTTTTCATTAAGGTTATTTTCATTAAAACAGAAAATATTTGTTCCATGAAATTGAGATTTTCTAGTGGCTGTCTTCATTTTTCTCTTCTGTTTCTGATGAGAGCTACAGCTACCCATGCCACAGACCCCTGCATTTCATTTTGGGGAAAGCTGCAAACAGAACTCCCTGAATGGGCATCAGCAGAGAGGAGCAGAAGGGCAAAACATTTCACATTTAGCTGCTGGTAACCCCAGCTGAAGACTAGTATTTTCAATTATGGAAAGGAAGAGGAAAGTGAGCAGTACTTTCTGGGCAGGCAGACAGCTACCAGGCCAAAACTCTCTGCAAACACTTTTTTTCAAATTTTTTTAAAAATCTCCTTCTGTTGAAGTAAATAAAAAAAATTATATGTGATGTTGGAAGCTGGAGGAGGGAGGGAGGTCTGTTCATCATACTTTTTACCCCAGTTCTGGAGACCAATATATTCCAAACTTTTTAATTAGGCCAACTGGATTTCTATTTTCCAAATATCTAACTATTTGGTCAGATTTCCAACCACGTGCCAAACATACCTCATATATTTACATGGGGTTTCACCAGAGAAAGATTTGCATGGTTCACAAAAACCAGCCCCTCCCAGAAATCATGTCCCACCCAGTCAGGGTGCTGCTCTCCATCTCCCTCCTCAGCCCACTCTGCTCATTCCTTCCTCCAGAAGGACCTGATCCTTCTCCTCTCACTCTCCCCATGCTCATGTGGCCCACCCCCCACATTCCTTCATCCTGCTGATCTTTCATAGGCATTTACTTGTGTTTCCCAGATATCACTGTTCTTAACTGACAGAGAAAGGGTTAATCACTTTTTCCCTTTTGATTTTTAAGGGGATATCAGTTGTTAGACAGATGTGGTTAGTGGAAGATGGATTCTCAGAAATGAGAATGTGATTTATACGACTTTTATAACTGACTTTTCTTTATATATCAGTACCATTTCAGTGTTTCATATAGTGTTAAATTTTTATTCTACTGAAAATTGTGATGCCTTTTATATATTTGTTTTATTTTATTTTATCAATATGTATATGAACTTAATTTTTGGTCTGATCATTTTCTGCCAGAATTTTTATTTTGATAAATATAGTTTATTTTTTAAACCATATTTTTTTAAAGAATTAACAATAAGGGGAACTTATACAACTCTTTGGGCAAAATAAATAAGGGGGCTTGCTATGATTTTCCAAAAATAGCATTTTCTGTACTACCCACTGGAACATGAGCTGAAAAGATGCCTTCCCTCAAAGTAGCTGCTGTTTTCCTCTCAGTGAAGGAAAAAACATAACCAGCTGCCAGAATCAATCTACTACACAGTAGCAAGTAAATGTTTCAGCACAAAGATGTTATTTATTTAGTTTATCACCAGGCATGTAGAAGAAAAGAAGATTGTCAGGAGTAGTTAGCATTTTGGATTCACCAAGGAGGAAACATGATTGACCAGTCTGAGAGCCTTCCAATGATGACTTGGCAGGATGGGTCAGTGAGGGGAGAGCAGTGGATGTTGTCTACCTTGACTTCAGCAAGGATTTTGTCTCACACAACATCTTTGCAGGCTTAGGAAGTGTGAGTTAGCTGAACACACAGTGAAGTAGATCAAGAACTGCCTGAACAACAGAGCTCAGAGGACAGAGATCAGTGGCACAGAATCCAGTTGGAGGCCTGCAGTCTGTGGCATTCCTCTGGGATCAATACTGGGTCCAGTTTTACTCACCTTGTTTGGCAATGACCTGGATGAAGGGATAGAAAGAACCCCCAGCAGGCTTGATGATGATGTGAGGCTGGGGAGAGTGGCTGATCCACCTGAATGCTATGCTGCCATCCAGTGGGACCTTGGTAGGCTGGAGAGTTGGGCAGGGACAAAATGAGGTTCAAAAGGGGAAAGTGCAGGGTGCTGCCCCTGGGGAGGGATAACCCCAAGCAGCAGCTGGGGGCTGACCTGCTGGGGAGCAGCTCTGCTGAGAAGGACCTGGCAGCCTTGGTGGATGACAAACCCTTTGTGAGCCAGCAGTGTGCCTTGCCACAGGAGGGCCAGTGATATCCTGGGGTGCATTGGGAACAGTATGGCCAGCAGGCCAAGGAAGGAGATCCCACCCCTCTACTCAGCCCTGGTGAGGCCAGGAGGGCTGTGTCCCATTCTGGGTTCCTGAGTACAAGACAAGGAGCTACTGGAGATGTCCAGCAAAGGCCACAAAGATCACAGAGAAGTCTGGAGTATCTCTCTGGAGCTGGGCTTGCTTAGTTTATAGGAAATTGAGGGAATCTCTTTAATGCATATAATATCTCAAAGGCAGGTGCCAAGACAGTGGTGCCAGACTCTTTTCAGTGCTGCCAGACACTTTTCAGTGCTGCCCAGTCACAGGACAAGCAGCAATGGTCATAAACTAAAACACAAGAAGTTTTGCCTCAACACAAGAAGAAGTCCTTTACATTGAGTGTGGCAGAACACTGGAAAAGGCTGACCAGGGATGTCATGAAGTCTCCCTCACTGGAGACATTCCAAACCCACCTGGATGTGTTCCCATGTGACCTGCTCCAGGTGACCCTGCCTTGGAAGGGGCTTGGACTGGGTGACCTGCAGAGGTCCTCTCCAATCCTAACAATTCTGTGATTCTTTATAGGTATTAGCACAAGCTTACTGTGATGACAGAGAAAGAACTATTAGAATTTCAGCATGAAATAGTATTTCTACAATTGGTGGACAAGATATCAGTCAAAGTGCTTGACATTAAATGATTTTCCCCAAAGCTGAAACAAACACAAGGTCAGTTATGTTGATTCAATGGATGGGTGACAACATATTAAATTACCACAACTCAACTCTGTTTGGCTGTGGGCCCTGGTCTTCCACTTTAGACACTGTGTTTTCACCTGTCCCACTCATTGTAGTGCTAACCCTTCAGTGATGCTATTAATATTTGGTATTAATATATGCTATTAATATTTTCACTATGTAAACCTCCCATCCAAGTAGTACTCACTATATTGGGACAAACCATTCCAGTGTACTGGATGGAGAACATCAGTAGCTGTCACATTTTATGAGCTTCAAATTCACTATAAAGTGGGAGATTATTAGTTTATTCTATATGTATAAAATCACTAATTCAGAAAAACTAGTTATGTGCATTAGTAATGCACATAATGCGCATTAGAAAAACCAGCAATGTGCATTACTGTGTGTTTACCACCATGGGCCCCAACACATACAGATAGCTGCATCAATGTGCAAAAATAAACATTATGTCTTGAATTTTTTATGGAAATACAAAATTTTTATTCCATGTGTTTTATGTCATAATACCATCCTCAGAGAATCTGTTTCTTACAGATTTTAGTCATTCAGTTGAAGCTTGGAAAGCCTCATCAAAGGCTGTAAACTAATGAGTACACTCTTAAATAAGGCAAAACCAAACAAACATTGGCTTTTGCAAGGGGTGTGAATATATTCAGAAAATAATTATGCTTGACACTGCCAGAGTTTGACCTCCTGGAGCCCCCAAAGCAATCATGTACATGACAGAACAAGGGAATTCTGATATAATCTCTTGAATATAACAGTTTAATAAATTATAACTTGTACAGTGAGCCACAGCACATGGGATTTAGCTGCCCTTGGTTATATATTTAGAGCAACTCAGGTTAAAAAATACAGCTCAGCTATGAAAACATTCTTTATGTCTTATTCTTGTGAATAAAAAAAAAAAGTCTGAATTTTCTCAGAACTAAAGGAAGAGTACACTACCAGGTAGGTTCACCTATCCTGAGCAAAGTGCTTCCTAATCCATCTCATCTGATACTACTGTTATCATATTAACTGCCACAGTCACATTCCATGAAAAAGACAACTTCAAGCATGGATCTGTATTTAAAACATCTTGTCATTAACCCAACAAGTAAAAAAGAGATACCAAAACAACTTTTGTAAAGTCCTTATGTCCTGTATTTGCAATGTTAAGGCAGTCTATAATTGGAGCACACAGGCACCAGTGACCAATGCACATGAAGCTACTGTGAATTAGCTGAAGTGTTGTCATTATTTTTGCTCATAGATGTGAATACCAGGCATTCTGATGCTGCTCCTCAGAGTGCAAATATTGGCACACCCTGCTCAAATACAACCACAGAAAGAAAACACAAAAGAAAGAAAAAACCTCCAAGTGCAGATGCCGTATCTTCTCTTAAAGTATTTACAATTAATATGTTCACACCCAACATGACCATAATTGCAACATACACAAAAATCCCATGCCTCCTCTACAGCAACACATTTATGTGTATGACCACTAACAAAAAGGCACCCATTTTTTACTTGGTCTTACATTGACTTTACTGCCCTCTCCCTTGAATTTCACATTTTTCCCCATCTACAAGATCTTTTTGGTATCTTGGAGCAAGGGCTGAACATGGTAGGAAACATTGGATAGTTATTATTATTCACTAAGACCTGAAAGAATGTCTTTAACTCTTGCTTTCCTCTTCAAACCAAATAGCATCTGCAGTACTAAACACTCAGCCACTGGACTGTCAGCTTCTTCTTGGTAAAAAAAAGATGGAGTAAATATTATGTATTTGCAAAGAACATGGATGTTTTAACTGATGAAGTGGGAGGATGGGACAGCTGGCTTGCAAACATAGTGCAAAATATGTGAACACAAGACAAAAGAAATATACATTGTCCTAACAAAATCAAGATAGCTCCTGTGGATTGCTAAGTGTGTCTGTATTTGAACACACTCTATTATTTTTACACAGATATATAAAATCCCTCAGTTCTCATATGTTTTAGAGTTTGGTGAAATCCAGCTCAGTGCCAGGAGCTAGTTATAGGATCAATGCACCTTTGAAGTAGTGCCTAGGTTTGTGTTGACCTTTGATAAGAGAATAAATTTCACCCTGTGTCATTAGTGCTGCCCACAAACATAAAAGGGGTATGTTTGCCTTGCCTTAACATCTTTGATATTTACCCACTGCTTTGCTTGAGATATCAAGTATAAAGATGACCCTATCTTTCCTGACTATGCTGAAAAGGAGAGATATTTGTATTTAAAATAAGGTTCAAACCTAGGCCGGAAAGATAGTGCCAGCTCTTGCTGAACTTTTCCCTAGCCTAGTGCAAGAAGCCAGCAGAGGTGAGCTGATGCAACTTTGCTGTAATAAAAGACTTCAAAACCCAACATGATTTGTCAACCCAGAGGCCAAAACTTAGCCCAAGAGAGAAGGTTGTGATACCACAGAGATCAGACATTGCCCAGTGACCGCGATACCCCACCAAGAGGAGAGGAAAATATCAAAGCCAGAAGTTTTCCAACCATTTGAGGGCATGGGGCACATTGGGTGAAGGCTAGCCCTGTCCATGGGTGCAAACCTCACTGTCCTGCCCTGGTCAGCCCACTGAAGCAGGGGGCTGAATTTGGCTATGACCACTTTGGGCTAACACTGCTTCCCCTGATGCTCACATCAATCCCTGACAGGGGGAGGAGGAGGGCTGAGCTTAGGGGGTGGGCTAAAAAAAGAAACACACTTTAGATACAAAAGCTTCTGCTATCCAAAGGATACCTGGAAGTACTACCAGGCAGCTCCACTGCTGTCCAAAACAGGCAGGTCCCATCCCTTAATCTCAGCCCTGCCACTTCTCCTCCCTACACCTGCTCATAGGCCGAAGGACCTGGGAAGGCTGCCTGGCTGGCTGATGTGCTGTAGGCAGTGCCAGCTGACAGCAGAGGAGGAGTGACGGAGGCCAGCTCTGCTTGTCAATAAAACAGGCCTTGACCCATCCTTTCAGCCTGGTGTGCGTGGGGCTTCTGCATGTGACTGAGAGACACATAGACAGGGAGAGTGAAAAATTAAGCTGATTTGGGGAAATTGGTTCAAGTTATGTTTGCGATCCTTAAGAAGGTGGATAAAGGCTAAGGTTCAAATTCCCAGTGTCCCACACACAAACACAGACTGTGACCTTCTTAAATGTGGAGTCTTTTTTGTCAGAAAGTTAAATACAGGGATATGAAGGTACAACTATACACGTTTTATAATGTGGTTCCTTAAAAATAGTTGCTGGCAAAACAAAATTTCTGCTACAAACAAAGTGTCATATTGGTAGCCAGTTCTCTGTTAATTTATCAGTCCTCAATTTCAAAAAATAGGGGTTATGTAGGGCCTATGTCCCCAGGAGTTCCTCTGGCAAAGGGGTCCCCCAGAATCTGGAAGACTGCCCAATTACAATTTAAAGAAATTTACAGCAAGGATGACTGACTACAGACAGAAGTCTCTAACAGCATCAGGAAAATAGAATGGAAGGCTGTAAGAGGGTGATTGTGTGCGTCAGAGCATTTTCTTTTCTCATATGAGTGAAGTGAGGACAATTTTTCTTGTTAAGTTTTGCAGTGAGTAGAATCAAGGTCCTATTTGCTTTTTTTTTTCTTTCTTCTCTCTCTCTTTTACTATGTGCAGACTCTCTACTAACATGAAAAACTTACATTGTTTATAATGGACTCTTTTTAGACTTACATGTGGTAACAAAAAGGGGCCCTTAACTTAAAATTCTGCTTTGGGCAGACTGGGGAGAAAATACAACATTGCTTTTAGCTCTGGGCTTGAGCAGGGAAGCTGTAGATGTCTTCTTCCCTTGGGAACTAGAAGGGGCTGCCAGAGAGCTCTTGTTGCACTGCAAATTCCACCCAGAGCAGAATTATTAGAGAATTGTTTAGGTCAGAAAGGACCTCTAATAACATTGAGTCCCAGCCATTAACCCAGCACCAAGTCCACCAGTAAACACTGTCCCTAAGCGCCACATCTACATGTCTTTTAAATATCCCCAGGGATGTGATTCCAACACTTCCCTGTTCCAACACTTGATCTCTACTTCAGTGGAGAAATTCTTGCTAATATCTGATCTAAACCTCCACTGGTGCCACTTGAGGTCATTTTCTCTCATCCCATCACATTTTACATGTGAGCAAAATTCAACCTCCACCTGGCCACAGCCTCCTTTCAGGTAGTGCTGTTGGTGGGTGCTGCAATAAGGTCACCCCTGAGCCTCCTTCCCTCCAGGCTGAACACCCCCAGCTCCCTCAGCTGCTCCTCAGAAGTTTGTGCTCCAGACCCTTCACCAGCTCCGTTGCCCTTCTCTGGACACACTCCAGCACCTCGATGTCTTTCTTGTAGGGAGGAGACAGAACTGAACACAGGGTTTGAGGTGTGGCCTTACCAGTGCTGAGTACAAAGGGACAATAATTGCCCTGGTCCTGCTGGCCACACCATTTTTCACCAAAGAAACCATGCACCTCTCCAACTCATCATCAGTTAGTTTCTCTAGGAGAATGCTTTGGGAGACAGCTTCAAAGGCTTTAATAAAGTGCAGGTAGACCCTCTTCCAAGGGTCAATTTGTCATAGAAGACCCTGCTTCCATACCTAAAGGGGGCTTGCTAGGAAATTGGGGAGGGACTTGTGGAGTCTAGGAAGGTCATGTAGTGATAGGACAAGGAGAAATGGCCTTAAAATGAAGGAAGGTAGGTTTAGATCCAATATTAGGAAGAAATTCTTTACTATAAGAGTGGTGAGTCACTGGACTGGTTTGTCCTGAGACAGTGTGGACTCCCCATCCCTGGAGATGTTCAGGGCCAGGCTGGATGGGGCTCTGAGCACCTGGTCTAGTGGAAAGTGTTCTTGCTCATGGAAGTGGAGTTGGAACTAGATGATTTCTAAGGTCCCTTCCAACCCATACCATTCAGTGATTTTATAATATCAGAGATCAGATCAGAAGACCAGATCATGAGTTAAAAACATTTTCAGGAGCTAAGGACTTTTCCTAGTTCTCTTTCTAGTTTCTGGGAGTTGTCCGTAGAAAGAGGTTGTACCATTGTGCCTGGAACAAGGATTGTTTGCGCATGCAATCCCATCCCATGACCATCATAAATATTCCAATCCAGTATTGAGCTGGTGCACAAGAGTGGCCAAATGATTCAGAAGCATCTAAGATTGATTATAATCAAGTCCATTTGCTCTTTTTTATTGCAAATGTCTCCTGCCTGACTCACCTTCAAGTGTGGCTGAACCTTACTGTTTCACCCCTGCAGTTTCCAATCTGACCTTCCGCCTCAGCAGTGTGGCTGTGAGTCAGTGCCCAGCCCAGACATGCACTGGGAGCTCCTGGTTACCAGGCTCAGAGAAAACAAGGCAGTCCAGGCCATGGTGTACAGCCAGGAACCCTTACCACCCTAAACTGCATGGCCTCACCCATGAAGGGAATGGTCTTTGGCCTGTGCTATCCTGTGAAAGGCTTCTGGGTATTATCCTAGGCAGTGTAAGTATGCCAAAACTCTGGCATGGGGTTTATTTCAATGGTTACAGAAAATGTTCATTTTCACCTAGATAGATCCCATAAATCTTCACAAAAGCATGTGAAAAATTGCTCAGTTAAAAAATTTATTTTATTTAGGACAGCTCCCATGATTTCTCAAACAGTAAGGGAGAAATTATGTAGAGCAGTTAATAAGCTGACCAAGTAGATAAATGAATAAATAGATATGTTCACACACTTCTCAAGTAATAATAATGTAACAAAGCACAATACTCATTAGAAATATCTGAGCTATCTACAGGTCAAAGAAAAACAGGTCTTCTCTTCAGGTTGAGTAATAACATTATTAGAACTTATCAACATCTTAAATATTAATCATAGAAATATGACACTAACATTATTTCTGGAAAAGGATGCTACATTTTATGTAAAGAATTCTGTAGCATTATCTCTTTCTTCTTACATTCTCAATTATTTGCTCCCTAATTCTACCCTCCACCAAGTTCAAGAACCCGAGAGGATTCTACATGTGATTAAAGCAATGATAGCTTGAATTGCTCTGCATATCTTCATTAGCATCAGATCAAAATAATTTCAGATCAGTGTCAATTCCCAAACAACATCGTCATGATGACCTCACTGCCTTGCAGGAGAATCTGATGTGGTTGCAGCCAGGCCCAGCCCTCAGTGGAATGGTGTCATTTGCTTCCTCTGGCTCACCTGCCCACCTTTCACCCTGTATTACCCAGGCTTCTTCATCTCTTTTAGGGCAATAAGCCCCCTGAGTCATATATGACAGAAATAGGCCACGGGTTATTCTTATGTTGGAAAATGGGTTATTCTTATAAAAGTGAATCCAAATATTTCTGACACACTGGATGCGCACTAGCTAAGGCACCAAACATACTGTTTTTATGATATTGGCAAAATACATAATTAGAATTGTGCATGTACATGTTTAATTGACTGGTACTAATTTCCTTTACAAAAACAACATTGAGAAAATTATTTTGTGGAGGAATTGGATGGAGTGTGTCATAATATTTAATGATCTTACTTGTTCCAGTGCCTGAATTAATGACATGTCACCTTACTGAAAGATGTATTTATGAGTGATTTAGCTTCAGCTCAGTTCCTCTGTTTATCATCTTTCACCACAATGGGAAATATACCACTCAAACAATTCCAAAATAAGAAAAATAAATAAAATTGATGATGACAGTTTCCCAATTTAATTGTCCTGAATGTTTAATATTTTGACATCTGCATTATTAAACCAAATTGCTTCATTTTCATTCAGTGACTGCGAGTGGAGTTGCAAATCTTGCAAATGTCAGTGAACAGCATGCACATGAAATCTCCACTTCTTTGTGATGTACAGGCACCTCCTTGGGCAGATTAACTGTGCCATGGACATTGGCTGATTCAGCACCATGAAAACAGCCGTGCTGCTTCTTCAGCTGTCTTGGGTCTGCCATTAGTGTTATGGTTTTCACCTGTCTGAACTAATAATCTGTCCAGAACTTTACTTGGCTACATGAAGGATGGGCAGACTTCATGTCCCTTCCCAGAACAAGGAGTCCATAAGTAAACAAGCTGCAGTGAACCAATGACCTCCAGAATTAGTTACCACAAGTGAGCTTTGGTTTATTAATTTATTAACAGAAGTTGGATTTTGGTCCTTGTGGGTCCCGTCAGGATTCTATGACTCCATGGTTATGGTTTGTATTAGACTGCAAGGATTTGGTGTTAGAGTGAGAGTTGCTGCTGGAAGCAAAAGAAGGTGACAGCGTTGGTACCGTGTTGTTCAGGGTGCACTAACTCAGGTGGAGGGCAAGTCTAGTGCAGAGCCTGACCTGGAAACTGATGCTGCACTCAGCTCTGGAATTGGAAGCACTGGGAAACATGGACTTGTGGAATGCCACAGACATGGCTCTGTATAGTTACAGCTTTACAGTGAGCAGGAACACAAAATCAAACAATTCAGTTTAGAAGGAACACCTAGAAACCTTTTGATCCAAACACCTTCTCAGAGCAGGGCAGTTTGAAGACAGTTCAGTTTGCTGAAAGGCAGACATTGCATTGCACCACTGGTGGTGTCCACAATTTTCCAATTTCTAGATGTCCAAGATTCTTTATAGTGAATAAACCAGGAAAACCACAGAATGAATTCACTCTGTCCTTCAGTCTTATCGCTGACAGACTCTTTCATGCTAAAATATAATCAATCCAGCTCTAACTTTCCTTATTCCTACAGAAGTCAGTAACAGATTCAATAAGTCAATAGTACTTCCATAATGTAAAATGGGTATAAGTAAAAAGAAAATCAAAGCCAGATATTTTTTATAGCAGCAATTTTATGGGAAGACGATTTCTACTCCATGGCTTTTTCCTCAGTCTTCTTCCTTAAGGCAGAACCCAGTTTCCATTCTATAGCTCTTCAAGCCAAGAGTGGTGGAAAGGAGTCCACAGCAGTGTATATTGATCCTTCCTGAATGAGGAAACTTTACAATACCTTCATTCCTCTTGCTTCATTTTACATCATCTGTCACTTTGTCAGACCTGGGGAACACTTCATGAGCATCCTGGCTTTCAGTGTACTCAGGGAGAAGGTGTGATGGTTCTTTTAGGATGCAGCTTTCTGTATAATAGAGGTCTCAAAACACCTGTGTCCTGTCATATAGAATAAACTACCTTTGTATAAACACCTACACAAAGGCATAACTGAATTCTAGGTTTGTGCAAAGTAGATCCTAGGGAAAGATTAAATCTATAGTTAAAAAAAAAAACAACAAAACAAAACAAAACAACAACTTAGCTTGATACGGTTAATTAGAAAAGAAATGAAACATTTACTAAATTATACTTATGTGTAAGTATATGCAAGTATAGCACACTTAGATAACCCTTAGTGAAAGAGCTGGTAGCTGGGAGCAGTCTTACCACAGCAGCATGGGGTACCACATAATGGAGCTTACTCCTTGCAGCAGCACAGCAAACCTGGCTGTTGCTGTCCTCCTTACAAAACAGAATGCAAATAGAACATCCACTTGCATTCTTAAGTTTTTTAATGAAGACAGATTTATGAGGTGTGTAGATTCATTGCAAAATGAAAGGCATCATGACAATGCAATCCAGCCCTCAAAAAAGGAAAGCGACACATAAAAGTAGTCCAAACCCCCTCTCATAGTTAATTAAGGAGAAAGCTTAAAAAGAAAAAAGAGTGGCAAAATACCAATAACTTCAATGGTGCAAACAAAATAACTCCAGTTTGAAGAACTACTAGTAACTCTATCACAGGCAAAGTTGAGATGAGGAAATCTGTGACATCTGAGTCTGTATGCATTTATTATTATGTTTTCAAAGTTTTGAGATCCTTCAGAGTGTGGGTTTGGCTCTCTTTTTGTTGCCTCACAAGTTACAGCAGCCAGGAAAAACTCCGACTTTCTTCTGGATAAGGGGTTTTCCAGATATTTGTTGAGGTTAAGAATCAGTTTTGCATGGATTTGGCCTAGAGAAAAGTGTTCAAGAGAACAGAATTTAAATAAGCTAGAATCCCCAAAGCAAAGATAATCAGAAGCTAAGAAAGTGTTGTGGTTTAAATAGAGAGTTTGAAAAATCCAGCGAGAGATGTCAGGCACATCACAAAGTCTCTCTGTCTCCATTTTCCAGCTGTAAAATAGAGATAATATTTCTCCCCTAATTCTCCAGGAGGTTATAGCATAAATTCATTAACATTTTCAAGGCATTCAGATGTTGTGTGAATATCTGAGAGCAAAAGAGGAAACTGTTGTTAGTGAATGAAGGCCTTATAACTTGTTATATAGATAAGTCTTTATCCCTTTTATATTTCCCATGGAAATTTGAACTTAATTCTGGAAAAGAATGCAAGGATAGAAAATGGGTTCTTTGAGGACTAAAGCCAGGGATCATTAATATCTCTAAGGGCGAAAAGGACTAATAACTTCTTAATATTTGCAATCTCAGCTCCTATCCCTGTTCACATTCATATTACTTCTGCCTTTTCTGTTGCTCTTCTATTCCCATTATTTATTATGAGTGGTAAAAGAACCCTTCTATGTAATATAATATCAGATTATTTTAATGAGACTGTCTGAAATTTACTCTTGTTATTAAATAAGGAAAGATAAGCAATGAAATATTGGCCTCATTGAGACCAATAGGGTTTTTTCTGTTGATCTCAGTAGAACCAGAATTTCATGCAGGAATCGATACTGACACCTTAGACCCCTTGACAGCTTTGACGTATCTTTGAATGAAAGCGCATTGACTTTGTTGCAGATACTAATAGGAAAACATGACTTCAATATCACTCTTTTGAGGGTTTATTTTCTATCCAAGAGAAATAATTGGTACCCAGGATAAGCGTTCATTCAGCAGGAGAGTGGTCTCATACACACTTGTGTTCTGATTCTCTCAGTACTTGAGTCAGAGATGAGGGCAAATTTCAGGTGACCTTTTGGTCTCTTTCCTTCTATGGTTGAATGACTGTTCATGAGCAAATAGTAGAACATACTAAGAGCAAGGAGTATTGTCTGACTGGAAGAAAACATCTCAATGTAGCTATGAAAGGTCTGCCTAGTCTTATTAAATAATTATTTAAAAAGCTCAGAGATTTTTGTATTTTGTCTGAAGTGCTGGCTTATAAAAGCATCTGACAGTCTGTAAGATATAAACAGAATCTACCATAAATAATAAGTATTTGTATCAGGCATTTACAAGGTCGACAACCAAAGGAAAAGAGGTATAACATCAAGACAGTGAAACTGGAAAACAGTGAATAAAAGGTATTAACAGCTTTCCTTTCATATTGTTCTTTCTTTTTTGCTTCTGTATCCAATAATATACTTCAAGAAATGACTTACATAAAGTAAATCGTTGTTTACTGTGATGCCATTCTTTCAAATGCAAGGAGCTAAATGTAAGGTCCACATCATAAAAGGCAAGCAGATTATTGTTCTGCTTTTGATGGAGGTTCATTTTGCAGCAACTATTTACTAGGAAAATTATTTAAATACAGACATCCTTTAAACTTGTCAGAATTAAAATGTCTCCAGTCTTCGAACAGCTGTTGGATCAATTTGGAGATAAGTAGAACTCAGAGTTTTGACTGACACAAACCAAAACTGAAAAGTTTTCCTTTTGTGACTCTGTATTATTTACAAAATAAGAATGGATATCAAGAGTTTTCATAACTTCAAAAATACCAATTACACTCACAGGAATGAGATAGTGTTATAGTACATTTTATGCTCAATTTGATCTTTTCAGCACTGTAGATATCTAGGGCCCAAATTATTTCCTGTCATTCCTTAGAAATGTTCCAGTTGAAGGACACACTAGTCACCTTACTGAACTCTTCTTTGTGTCTTGCAGGTTTTCTTCCTGATTTCAATGCAAAACTCTTTTTTCAATACAAATACATAACAACCTGGTCCCCTTTTATTACATCTAACTCTGTAAGCATATGAAAGAGTATGATCAGCTTTGTACAAATAAATATGTCAGTTTTATCTTTATTTATTGACCACCAGAGATCCAGTGAAAAATATTGTATATATTTTTAATGGTAGGATACTCCTTTGGTTTCTTATTACTCAGATTAATTCAGGAGAATAGAATTTCCCATCTTTTTTCTTTTTAACATAAGTGCATCTTTAAGTTCCTAGTGGTTTTGGGGACCTCATTTGCCAGCATTGATGATTATGAAATGAACTAAATTTTGTCAATAGAAATACAAGAGGAAAATTTAAAGGGTACTAAAGGGTACATTTACTAATTAGAAAGGGATCGGTGTAATATTTGTCCCTGCTGATGGAAGCCTGAGATCAGCTCTATTTTGACATATTTCCAATGACTAAGTTTTGTAAGGCTTATTCACGAGTACCAGATGACCCCAGAAAAACCTAAAATCAGTTATGACATTCAAATCAGAACACAAAGTTCCCATGGATCTGTGCCCAGAAGCTGCTCCTGTGGATGCCCAGGAGTGTTTTGGTCTGGGGACCAAACAGTTGCCCAAGTTCTGTAATAACACAATAATGCCTTGTTACACTGTTAAGCACAGTCACCATGTTTTTGTGTACCAAAAATCTTGTTGCTACCTCACTCACCATTTTGTAGTTTTGCCATAAATAATTTAGTGTTTATTAATCACTCTGCTCTGCTAACTGCTGCCACTATCCCACTCTTCTGTCCCTCGCCTTTAATTTATTTAATTTGCCTTCCTAAGAAAAGAACTGATGATGACTAGGATAAAAATATAACAACTCATAAAGAGGCAAAAAGAACACATGCACTAAAAGATATATGTCAAGTGTTCAATATTTTGTGAATTGATGAGCAATTCTAGAATGGTGGTCTACTCTAAGAAAGGCTGGAAGAACCACCTGGGCACCGCACGACTCAGTCCCAGCTTGCGAAGTGAGGTAGAAATCAAAACCTCATAGCAGTATGTAGATTATATCTTGAGCTGAGTTCTAAAAGTCAAATGAGTATTTTAATTAGCATCTCAGCTGCTGAAAAGTCAGCTTCTCTCCCAGCTGATTGATCAACCTGAGGATCTTGCTTCTGCCTCCCCACGCTCCCCGCAGCATTCCCTGCCCCGTCAATTTGGCTTGTGTACCTTCCATGACTCACTAAGGGTGACACCTCTCAGGAGTGGGCTTGTAGTCCAGCAAGTACACTTGAGAGACCAAAACTGCTCCATGTCCTTCTTGCTACAGCATGGTTACCTATCCTCTGAGAGAGATTGGAGAGGAAAATACCTTCTCTATGTTTCATGAGAACTCCTCCAGCATCAGGTGAGAGTCACTGGGAAAAATATATTGGCAGGAGTTAAAGCAGGAATCAGCTTCTGTCTGTCCTTTTCTCCCTCCTGCCCTTACACATGGTTGACTTTTCCTTGGTGGACACACAAGCCAACAAGGAGTTCTGGTATACTCCAGCCAGGGCTATGATCTAGGTGAGACAGAGAATAGATCTGGAGGGTAAAAGAATGATTGGTTCAGCCATAACTCCCATAAGCCATCCGTAGAAACTCTTCACATCTACAGCATGTGCTGGTCAGGAGGGAAGAGCAGAGAGAAGTATAGAAAGGCATTGACAGCAGCCTTATTATTTTTATTGGAAAACAGTTTGGCCAATCCCAAACAGTAGGAAACCCAGAAGGGAGGGATCAGCAAGTCTATAAAGTCTGTCAACACAAAATAAAACTATACCTGGCAAGGAAGAGTGAATTTCCACATCCATGCTTAAATTCAGTGTCATTTCAGCTTGCTGTGGTGGACATTGTCTGGGAAACAGTAGGACACCTTAACATCCTTTACAGCAGATAGCTGAAAGCCAGTGAAGGATTCATTTATTTCAACTGGTATTTGCAAAGAACTATGAAGAGGCAGGTGAGATACTTGTCAGGGAGGCAGCACTTGGAGTGATGGTGCAGTGGGGGTAGTCCCTTGTGATTTTTAAAAACCATTTAGACAGCTAAGAGCAGCACGTGTTCAGTGCTAGTGAACAGACATGTTAGATTGCACTGCAAGAAAATAAAATACACATCTATGAGGCAAGGTCAAAGCAGGCTGACAGCACACAGATGCCCAGTGCTGGACCCAGCTCTTGCATCAGCTAAGCCAGGATTCATCCCTAGAGAATTCAGCAATTGTATCTTGTGACATCGGGGCGCTACACTTGACCTATTTAACATTACAAAATAGATGTAAATTGTATCTTTAGGAAATCCTCCCATTTGCTATTGGCAAAGATTAAAACATGACTTCTGGGTCACATGTAAAAACCTCTAAACAGAACCTTAGACCAGTTAACACCAACATGACCCAGCTGCTATTGCACTGTTTGAAACAAGCAAACAGAAACCACTTCTTGTTACTTTTTCATAAGGGTTTAAATAAGCAACCATTTGAAACACAATATTTTACACTGAAAAAGCAAGAGAGCCATGTTTCATTAAGAGCATTACTTTTTGTAGTCAGAAACAGCACCAAATAGATCAAAGATATGGCTCTTTATTGATTAGTCCTCAGTGTGTGTTTAATCAGTGGCTGGCCTCTTCCAGGTAGGCTGACAGTAAATTAACAGAGACGCTCATCTATTCCTGGAAATACCACTTTGCTGGACATCAGAAGGTTCTCTAACTAAGGCCAGTGTTTTTACTGAATTCACGTGACCATAGTCAAAATTATCAGCACACAGAGGATTAAAGATGTGTTAGTTAACGACCAATGAACAAGCAAACAAAAACTATTTGCATTATATTATGATACTCTTAACCTTGATAGTCACCTCAGTTTTGTTTTTTTTACAGTTATTTTCCATAGCTGATGAAACCAAAGCATACCTTCAATTGAATTTATTAGGCTCTGTATTGCTGTTTCTATTTTGTTGCAGCTATAGGAAGACCAAGAAGGGATTGTAAATGCTCAATCAGAAAAAAAAGAGAGAAAAAGAAAAAAAAGAAAATTAAAGCCAGTCTGAGTCCCTTTTAAAAAGCTTTACTCTCAACAAGGTGTTCTTCAATTCCACAAGTTTTGAAAGCAGGTCCAGCCTCTATTTTCAAAGGCAATGTAGCTGATCCACAGAAATTGTTCACCACAGTTTCATCATTCATGTGTTACTATTCTGATACCAGAAAGAAACTTTGACTACACTGGCCATCAGCAATCAGACTACAGATAAACACTTCCCACAAAGAGCAGAAAAGCCCTCTCTCCACGTGACAGTGTACCCAGGACTGGTGTTCCAGGAATCAGGCTTTCATTGCTGCATGGCACCGAGGCAGGTGGGCAGTGACCCAGGCTGCAGTGACACAGCACCCTGACCCATGTTCCCTGCAGCTCTGGAGGTGCCTGGCTCTCCCCTCTCTGTTGCTAAGCTTGTGCTCATCATCCTGCCTGAGATAAGTCTGGACTTGATGAGGTTCATGCTTACATTTATACCATCAGCCAAGCTGCAACAGGTGCTCTTATAGTGGTAAGGGAGATCATGGGTGGCACAGTCTCTTGTTCTCCCATAGAAGTAGAAAATGCAATTTTCTATGAGCTGAAAGACAGGCCACGAGCCATTTAACCTGCTCTTAGCCATCCTGCATGCTCTCAGCTGATACAGCCTCACAAAATAACTGGAATTATATCATGTGTTTGCCATCAGCTGTGTTCTGCTTGTGTTTCAACTGCATGTATTGGCAACTGAGGTATTTTTCCCCAACTTTACAGAGTAGTTTTCTTTTCTAAATTTTCTTCCCACTTTTCAAATGGGAAGTGCCTCAAACTAGAAGGAAGTTTTGTAAAGGTTCCATCCAGCAAGGTCTTAAAATTTCACATTCCAGTGAATAAGGCAGGGTCTTTGTGACTTTGAGGGTCAGAAATAGGAGGGAGGGGAGGTTGCACATAAATGAGGAAAAATGCAATCTTTATCTGAAAATTTATTTGGTACTTTTAAGACAAGAGTATTTTTTAATGTCCCTAGGGGGGTTTCAATCTTCAGGACATATTACTGCTACTGCTACAGCAGTCTGCTCACCAGCTAGTCCCTGGAGGATATGGCAACTGCTTAAACAAGAAACACCACCCAAACTATCCAACTCCTCCTGGCTCTGCACACAGCTTAATCGAGACAGTGTGGGCTTATTTTTCTGCTGTGATAGAGAAATCTACACAAGCTCCCAGCACAGGAAGTGATATCACTCCTGTCCTTGCCACAGTTCCACTAGGGAAGGGTACTCGAACAGTTCATAGCCTGACAAAGGTCTGCCAAGGAGGGGGCGTATCACTCCCTGTTTTGCAGCTTAAGACCTAAGACAGAGACCGTGTGGAATGACCTGCATGACAGAAAATCTGAATCTGAGCAGGGATTCAACATTTCATACCAGGCTTGCCTTGTGTTTTTTTTGGTTTTTTTTTTTCCTGCATGGTTGGATAGCAACATGGAATACAGCAATCCTTTCTTGGGGAAAGAGTACTACCTGGCTGTTAGAGAAGAAAATCAAAGGGACAGTCATACTGACCCTGCCACATTGAGTGGTTTTCAGGAAATATTAAATGTAATGTAATCATTTCTAGGGCACTGTTTTTGCTCAGGGCGTAGGAAGATGAGAAAATCTGAAATTGAAAAGCCAACCCTTCAAATGACATAAAACAGCCAGTTGAATTTGCATCAGTCAAGGTGACAGTGCAATTAATAGTATAGGCAGCAGTTCATTTGAAAATCAAAGGAACCATGAATGTACGATTAGCAAAATACCTGTAAATCCTGCTTGAATAGAGGAGGGAGCTATGTTTTGTCTTATAAATAAGGATTTTAGTTGCTGTGGTGATGTTCCTTGTATAACTTGTCTACATAAATGAAACTCAAGCCCTGTTTCTCAAGCCACAGAAGATTATAGAATAATGAAAAACAAAACTAAACCAAAGGAACCCAGTCAACTGAAGACTTAAAACTAAAATTTTAAGTAAAAGTTAAACAAAAAGTTACACCAACAAATTAACTCTTTTTGATGTTTTCATTTCACTAAGGAAAACAAACTTTGGAAACACTTTAAAACTGAAAAACACAGCACTGATGGTAAAACAATCCTGTGCAGCTATGTCTGTCTCCTGCACCTGCCTCTGGCACCTTGGGTGATGTCTTTCAGAAAAGACATAGAGGTGCTGACTAACAGCTGGGGGAGAAGACAGCTGGGGATGGTCATGAACAAAGACTGAGGTGGAGTATACAAGATAATTGGGCAGATTTGAGGTCAGATAATAGACCAATCTAACAGTAATCAATGAACACATAGTAATTTTATTTCTTATAAAACTTCAAGGCAGTTGAAATTCATTTATGCTCAGTATTCTGGAAAGAGCAAAACAGACTTTCATAGTTTACTAAATAGAACTACACCATGGCCTATGTTTTACTGGCTTTATCACTGCATGCAAAGTGTTGTACAAACATTCAGCCAGTGCATAATAAAGCAACAAGTCTGGACTGAGCATAACTGTCACCCCACAGTAAACAACCCTGGTCTAATCATCAAATATTATGAAGCCCTGGGAACAGCTTTTGGAAGACACAACATTGCACTTTTTCCAAGTGGCTGAAGCTGTTGGCTGTGGCAGGGCACTAGTTCAGGGTCCTCAGGGAAATCCATTTGCTTCCCAATGCTCACATCTTTCTAGCTAAAGAGGGGCCAAAAAAAGCAGCAGCAAGTGGACAAATGTCAGGATTGTGTAATCTACCACGTTATTTTTTCCCTCTTCAGGAAATAACTACAGAAATTAACATAATGTATGGAAGCCATGAGATAATGTCTTATTTCTCTTCGTAGAGGGCATGGATTTAACTGTCTCTTACTGTAGTAAGATTTCACAGGGCATGTCTAACCATACAGCTATGCTGACATGTCACTGAATCTTTAAAAGAAAAGGAAAATCCCTCTGCTGCACCCCTTTGTAAGATGCAAAATCTCCTGTCCTCACAGTGCTTACCCAGAATGCCTGGGGTACACTGATCTGATTTTGCTGTTAGTCATTGAGTTATCTCTCCACCTAATTACCTACCTCTCTGACTAATTGCATCTGGGAGGCCCATAACTGCAAGGTAGAGAGGTTTGTGTCTATTTATCTCATATTTGCACCTGACAAGTAGTTTAAACATGGGCTCCTCCCATGGCTGACCTAACATGGCATAATATGCCTTGCCACAGGAATTCCATCAAGAAGCTGGTTCCCTTCAGACTGGGTTATCAATGTTGTACATGCTTTTTCCTCCTTTGAATTCGAAATTCTCTAGATGCCCCTAGATGCTGGGATCACCTGGTGGCTCTGTCCAATGGTTCATGCAGATTTCCCAAGAGGAGCTGTACACACAGGCAATGCTTGAACCCATATTTGAGCAGTTTTCAGCTATTTCCAGGTGGACTTCAGACTGCTGATTTTTGGTCTGCAACTTAGAGGCAACTTTAGTTGCCACACAGAGAATAGAGAAGTGGAGGCAGAAAAGCACAGGGAATCCTTCTCTCCTCCCCCGTCATTTAAATTGGATACATGGTATGGAAGAGACCCCTGGAGCTGAGTATGACCCAAATTCTGACTGAATGGAAGAAATTAGTGTGCTGCAATACCTCACTGAGAGCTGGAGATAGGGCAGTGGGGCCAAAAAGAGCAAGAAGAACATCTAGCAATATTGCCTCCATCTTTGGAGGCAATAAAACCTATTCTATACCCCCAGGTCCAACAGAGACTGGTCTGGTTGCTTCTGGAGCGGGGAGGTGGGTGGCATTTCAAAGCTTGCTGTATAGAGACTTTTTTCATCTATTTTTGAGGCTGTTGAGGGAAGCATGAGCTAAAGGCAAAAGACTGTGGGGGAAAATATTTGTAGAAAATATTTTGTAGGAGCTTACAGGATTTTTAAAAAATTTATGTGGCAAGCAAGCAGAGACTTATATAAGTGCCAAAGCTACATTATCAAAATGTTAGTAGGTAAAACATATTAATAAAAAATACTGTGAAATGAAGAATCATCTGAATTTCTTTTAACACAGAAGAGATGTTAATAATGGTCCCTCAGCCCACTGCCAATATGCTTCAGGGCTCAGAGCTGCACATAACTCTGAGCTCCACAACTCATCCCATTTGTCCTTGCTTCCAGACTGCCAGAGTGCAGGTCGGTTCATGGTCAACAGTACTGGAGGCAGCTGACACATCCAAAAGAATCAGAAATGACACCTGATCTTCATCCATCATTGACAAAGGATTATCAGCCAACACAAATATGTGCTGTGACTTCTGTTATCAAGTGGTTTGTATAAAAACCATGTATTACAGACAGGATTTCAAGAGAGATCAGTGTTGTCCTATCCAGAAAGGAAAACAGAACAAAAGTGTGCTTACATGAACTGATGCAAATTCAGTCCTCATAGGCAATGGAGAGTAGGATGACCTGGCCATCTACTGAAGGATCTGGGATCTGACTGAAGTATTTGGGATCAGTTTCCTACAGAGAAAAGATATTTAAGGAAATAATGAACATCAAATTGAAGTATATCATTACGTGGAAGAGTGTCTGGTTTAAAACTGGGATTTATTTGGAACATTTTCTGTGTGAAACAAGTTTAGAAACACTACATTTCAATCTCTCAAACTGACTGTCATGTAGAGAATTTTCATATGGCATAATTATTCCACAGATCAGTCAGAATTCATGTCATTCTGACTTTAAAGGTAATCTCTAGATTATTCTGTCCAAAATAGGGCTATTTTAATTTATACAAGCAGAAAAAGGGAAGGGCTGTTCTTTGGACAAGGAGGCAGTTGTCTCTGTGTGCTTCTTCTCTGACATCAGAGCCCAGAAAATAATATTTCCCCAAAGTGGTAACCCTAACTTCTCCCCCACACCATACTGGTCCTCAGTCACTTCTGCCCCAAGTCTTAAATTTCCCAGTCCTTCCTGCCTAAAAGCTCTTTCAAATGCCCTCTTTGTTGAGGCTCCCCTTCCACATTGTCCTTTTCCAAGGCCTCTGCTGTTTCAAATCACCTTTCTCTCATACAAAAGCCACTCATGTTCCTCCCCATCTCTCCTTGCTTAGATTAACTTCATCTCTGACAATTATTTTCCCATAACTTTCACTAACCCTGTTCCCCTAGAGGCAGTCCTTGCAATCCCCAAACCTCTAAAAACAGAGACATAAGGCCTTTCCAATCCTTTTTGAAACCCAACCTTTCTTTCCCATCTGTTACCTTTCTTCTCCAAACCCTTTATCGAACATTTCCTCAGACCTTTAGTTCCCCTTCTGTTCCCAATTCCCATTTCCTCTCCTGCAGCCCCTGTGCTCCACATCCTTGGTACTTCCAACTCGTTCCCACCTCCTGAGTGGTGCCATTCATTTTTAATCCATGTATTATCCCCTCTTGACTGCCAAGGGACAGTACAGCCTTCTCATCCACCCTTGCCTCCAGCAGAGCCCTCCCCTTATGTTGTCCTCAGAGAAACTCTTTGGAGAGGCTGGGCACCCATTTGGAGCCAGCTGCATTGGTTCCATCAGACATGAAGGAAACTTCCAGCAGCTTCTCACAGGAGCCAGCCCTGTAGCTACCCAGCTACCAAAAACTTGCCATGAAAAGCCAAGACAGAAGTAATTATTCAAGAAGTATGTACATCAAGTTTCATTTCCCTCCTCAGACACTGGGAATTAAAACTAATTTTTCCTCCTGCTTTGTGCTCTCCTTTTCATTTTGTTAGTCTTCTTTTTCCTGTGACTATTCCAATTTCAACTCAAGAAGATGCAACAAAATATACAGAACAACCTGTATCTGAAGAGGTCTGATGCTCAATCAAGAAATGAAAGACTTTGATATTGAACATTCTCCGTCTAGCCAAGAAAGGCCTAGAGACAAAAATTCACAATTTTCCAAGTATTAGAAAAAGCTATTGTATCATAATATTATGAAGGAATTTAAAAGCGCTGTTTCCTCTAAAAAATATTCATAACTGTGTTTTTCAAGCAGCATGCTGTTCTGCGTCTTTGCTATGAATGTTCTGAGAATATATTCCAACTTAAAGAGAGACTTAGGGGAAAATGCCTATTTTTGAAACTTGATCAAGTGTTGAACCAGCTGCTGAACTTCTCATACTAGGAGCAATTTGAGATGGGCTGCAGAGAACTGAATTCTCACAATAGTAATGTTAAACATCAAAGAGGGGAGCCCCTGGTGAGTTTAGGTATCTATACTGGGTTAGCTGCAGCTGAGCAGGGGATTTCAGGATAATAATTACACTCAGCTACACCCAAGTTTATCCAGAATTTTCTCAACCTTGAGTCCTTTTGCAGATATGACCTTGTTTTGACTTTTTTTTTCCTTTTAGTGCTCCAAAATCTCTTCCAGATCATTCTCAGAAACGCAGGAGTTTGAAGTGGTTTTCTGCTTTTTTCCTCCATACTTGGACACAAGACAATGGTTAAATGACCTCAGAAAGCTTTATGGGAAGGATTATGAGATGTTGTCATAGCAAATTATCAGCTCCTGATCAACATTGGTGTTGGCTCCTCACAAAAGCAAGAAACTCACGAGACAAGAAAAGCCTCTCCAGCTGAAGGGAGAAAGGATACTCCCTGCCAGAACACTTTCCATAGTGCAGAGAGGATCACCAGCAGCTGGGCTGGCTCTGTCTATTGTCCTCTGTGAGAGTAGCACATGAGGACAGTGCAACTTCCTCTCCATGTGCCCAGGGTGCTGGGATTCCCTCATGTCCTCAGGCTGGGACCTGTAGCCTCTCTCTACAGAACAATGTCAGAAGGGATATGGTTTTGACAGCTGGACTGACAACTGTCCTTTGGGAAGTGACTCAAATGAAGCATGTCAAAGCTGTCCTGCAAAGGGTGACAACTGTCAGCTGACCATTGTCATTGATTTCTGTAGTTATGTTTTTTACAGTTTACACAATATTTTGACTGTGAAATATCATTAATTGCATACTTCCTAGTGGGAAAAATTGTTATTTTTTTCTCATTTTTATTCCATGTGCTAGAATGTCATCCCCATAGTCTTTTCTTACACCTCCAAGCCTTGCTATAGTAACTTAATAATTAAGTAACTAGCACTGAAAACAATAGAACAATTTATTCCAGTTGTCACATCCACATTAGGGGGCTTACTTCTGGGGCAGATTTGGGTCTCCCATTTAAAGCTTTAAACTCAGTTTTTCAGTTGCAAAAGAGAGCTTTTAGAGCAGCCCCCATACTGTCTAGCAAACTTCTGAAATAAACCTTCAAGTATTTTAAAAATCTGTTTTGCCTAAATAGCCCTTTTTAATGAGGTAATTGTTTTTTTGAGACTAAAACAAGTGTGAGTAAAGAAACATTACACTGGGCTGTATCACTGGAGTCCCTATTTCTCTAATCTACTTAAAGCCTAAAGAAGACTATTAAATTGAACCTCTCTGAAATAGAAAAAAAATAATCGCAGCAACAATTATCACTCACTTCTGCATTACTTTCAAAAAGAGGTAAGGAAATATCTACCAGAACCATGATGTGCTGCAAAGTTTTGCAATTCGTTACCTCCCCAAACAGGATTCTGTAGCTTTTCTAGTAAAAGTTAAATTAAATGTTCTATAAATCCCTGCAAATTGTTTGCCTTCATTTCAGTACAAGAAACATATCTATAGCACCAGTCATGAGAATAGGCCTTCTGTGCAGTGACCACTTCAGACAGCACTCAAATCTCCCACCTTTTGCTTCTGATTCAGGAAATGATGGCATGAGCTCCTTACTGCCTGTCTGATTCCCATGCATGTGATTGACTGAAGTTCTTGGTGCAAAGATGTGCCAGGGCTCATCAGTAGTTTCTACACAAATTGCAGTCCTATCCAGAAACACCTGTCCTCACATCTGCCATTCATTCAGCAGAGCTCTGGGATTAGAGGAACCAGGTCATCCACAGAAACCATTTAGCAGGTGAGTAAATTTGGTCATTTCAAACTAGCCTGTGTTTTGCCCCACAGAAGATGCAAAGACTACCAACAGAACTGGAGAATTAAATCTGGTTTATCAAGCATCCCCCTATTTTACTACATGGCAGCCAAAGGTCTTCCCTGATGTATTGGTTATTTGCACTGACCAATGCACTCTGAAACTTATGTGGTACCAATAGCTCTGCTGGTAATTAAAATTCTCCTCATATGGATCCTGGAGTCTCCTATTTTGAGTTGGTGGCAGCCAGACACTGGGCCAGCAGCGTGATGAAATGGGAGGCAGGAATAGGAAGGTTGTAGACAGAGTATCACCATGAACTGAGTGTGTCATTACGGGCAAAGCACGACCACACATGCAAAATGCTGATTCTACCCAAACCCATAAAGCCTGACTTTAGGCTGATTTAGTTCTGTCTTTTCTGCTCCTTGTTGAGTCATCACAAGGCTTTCTTGTCCAGGATTAGACCTAATCCTTCTGTGACATCACCCTTTACACCCACTAATGTATAAAGTGAGGGCTGGACCCTGGCCACAATAGCTCCCACAGATTTGTAAGTCACAGCATACATGAGACAGCTTTTTCCTGCCTGTGTTATAAAGTATCAGGTTTCTTTTTTCTTCTTCTAATTTCTCCACAACATCTTGATGTAATTTGTTCTACTTCAGTGTTTTTTACAAAGTGATATATAGCACAACCCAACATTTACAAAAATGACAACAATTTGTATTTTCTACAAAATATTTGCATTTCAGCTATAACCTTGAAGTTAAAAAGAAATGGTTTTTTACATCTTACAATGGGGTTCATCTACCTTAATTCTAACATCTAGAGGTCTATCACTTCATGTAGAGGCCCTTTATTCTTCTTCCTCTCTTCATGCTTCCATTACTCATTTTCTCATTTTACGCTGTTCTTTTTCTGTGACTGCTTCCATTTCTGCATAAATTCTCTTACTTTAAGATTCTCTCATTCCTCTGTTCTGGCTCTACAATTTCTTTCTTTCTTTTCTTTCTTTCTTTTCTTTTTTTTTCTTTTCTTTTCTTTTCTTTTCTTTTCTTTTCTTTTCTTTTCTTTTCTTTTCTTTTCTTTTCTTTTCTTTTCTTTTCTTTTCTTTTCTTTTCTTTTCTTTTCTTTTCTTTTCTTTTCTTTTCTTTTCTTTTCTTTTCTTTTCTTTTCTTTTTCCCTTCCTTCCTTCCTTCCTTCCTTCCTTCCTTCCTTCCTTCCTTCCTTCCTTCCTTCCTTCCTTCCTTCCTTCCTTCCTTCCTTCCTTCCTTCCTTCCTTCCTTCCTTCCTTCCTTCCTTCCTTCCTTCCTTCCTTCCTTCTTTTCCTCCTTCCTTTCTTTTTCTTTCCCTTTGGTCTTCTTCCTCCTCCATTTCCCTCTTCTCCTCTGATGTACCAGCTCCCTTATTACCCCTCTCTGTCACATTCCTACTTCTTCCTGTCTTTCTCCTTCTCTGCAAGATAATCCTTCCCCTTTTCTTCTTCCTCCATTACCACCTGCTCTTCCGTGTGTCAGTTTTCCACTTTGATGTCTTCTCACTCTCACAGCTCTCATTCCCTCATTTCAACCTGCCTCCTCTAAGTCCCTATGTCTCTTGCCATTTCTGTCTGCTCTTGCTCTACAATTTAAATTTGCTTGGGTTTTTTTGATGGCTTATTTTCTTCTTTCCTTCCCCTTCTATAAGTGATTCTCCAGTGTTACAGGTTTTACAAATGCTGTGTGAGCCCAAAGAACAAAAACACCTGTCCTCCAAATTTCAGCCACCCAAAACTCCTGAACGCACATTTTGAATGGAGCCACAGCTCTTCGGCTTCACTAGGCCAATACTTCACTAGGTCAAAATAGAATTTTGAGTTTAGGTGGAAGGATAGTCCTTCCCTGTTCCTGGTCTTCAGATTAGGAGGGACCCTGTTGTGTAATCTCCCACCTGTGCAGTCAGGTTTTGTTTGGAAGGAGTGCTTATTGTGCTCCAGATTGCGCTTCAGCCTGGACAACAGACTAGGACTGCATCCATTCAGCAGAGCACGTGGGCACAGCAGGATTTCCAGTTTCCCCAGGCTGGGGGATAGGAGGGTGTAGAACTCAGGTAAGTTGTGCTTTGGTTTTCTCTGAGATGTACAACAAATTCTGCTTGTTTCCCACCATACTGTCCATGTACTTGGCAGTATACAGGACATGAGACATCACAGCTCTTTCTTGAGAGTATCCAGGTGTTGAAAAAGTCATTTCTCTGAAGAATAGGAAAGGGAGAAGCAAGAGATACTCTGGGTTATGTGGGTCTGAAATTGAGCAATTTTCCTTTTTGAATGGGCCAAACAAGTTAAGAAGCAGTCCTGTAAATCCTGGAAAGACTGGAAGGCTGCAAAACCCCAAAGTCTAGAGAAACATTGGCTTTGCATTTTACTGCTGTAAAAAACAAGGCAGTAGTAGAGGGGTTTCAGCTCCTAGGGCCACTTTCCACTCTCTTCCTATATTTGGAAGCTCTAACTGCTCTATCCATCCAACAGTCAGTCTTCTATCAGTAGGGAAAGTACTCTTGGTTTTATTTGCTGCAACCTTATGTGAGAAAGAACAGAGTCTCACTTCCAGCAACCATTAGGAGCTGATGCCTGTCCTTGGTTTCAGTGTTCTCAACCCACACAGAGAACTGAGCTCCTCTGTCAAGGCCCATTCTTGTTAAGTGCTAGGTTATTGCAATCTGCAGGAAAAATCTGATTCTTAAAAACAACCAAAAAGCAATTTGTCATCCCAGCAGAGTTTTAAGATAATTTTCTTAAGCCAGTCATGCATATCACCCAAAAGCAATAAGAAATAGAAAGACATATATCCTCAAATATATTTAGATCCTAAATCCCATTTATTTTGGTATAAATTTCACATGAACTTGAAAGGACCCAGTCTGCCCAATTTTTACCAATCCCAGATCCATTAAAGAGTAAATAGGTGTAGATAAGTAATTCCATTATAGCAATGGGAAAAGGAAGGGCTTAAAGCACAAGGCTAAGGTCTGAGACATGAAAATTTCTAGTCACTGGAACAGGATCAATTCAACTTATCCAGGGAAAAACCAATGAAAGAAGAATTGTTGTGCAAAGAAAAAATCAAAGAAGAGTCTCAGGCTAGAAAAGAGATGTATGTGGCATGGCATAACTCACTATTTTCATACTACATAAAAAGCCAAGGTAGCATTAAAAGGGGACAAACAGAAGAAAATGCCAAACTACAGATCCTGCACTAGCAGTCAGTAGGAATTTCTTCTCAAGACAATCTTTTATCTTTCACTCTGTCAGTTCTTGGCACAGAGATTGCAAACACAGTCTACAATGCTCAGGGTTGATGAGCTTCCAGGCTGGACACAACAGCCTGAGGAGTCATCTGTAGATTGTCCAAATGGCACTGGAGACTTCTTAACTGAAAGGCCTCAGCACATCTTCAGCACAGTATGACCACTTTGAACTAAAAAAACTCTCAAAATTGATCAGACAACTGACAGCTCTGAACATGCAGAAAGTCTAAAGAGGTAGAGCAGTTCCCAACAGCAACCAGCATACCCAGAAAAAAGCAGCCAGGAAAGCTTGGGACCAGAGTGCTGGTGATCCTGTATTACTGCCAGGTATCTTGGGTGGATGCATGTGCTGCACCTTTCAATCACAGCTTAGAGGCTCCTCTGGGCAGATGGAGTCACTTCTTTGGACAAAAGAATGAGCACATTCCTTTTGCTGTTTGATTTTATTATTGAAATGCTACTGGATTTGGTCTGAATTTCTCGTGTAAATACATTTAGCTGTGCTCAGCAAATTCCTTTTTGCAGTCCTTCCAAAGGAGCCCTCGTTAACGCCTAGGCCTCCCAAGAATGGTGATAATGCAGCTGATTAAGTAATAGCAATACTGAAGCAAATTCTTCTGGAATTACATTACTTTAGAGTCTACTGCTACTCCTCAGCATGTCTCTCCTGAAGAGTTATTTGGACTTTCACTCAATTAACTCAGCATCCCCTGAAGTGAGTAAGCCTCCAGATGGTCTCTTCTTTTGAGGTGGCTAAGGTATTTTTACTGGGAGGGGGATGCAATTTCTTTCAGACTGCATCTGTGAGACATTTAGGAATTTATATTGGTACTCACAAAATAACGATGCCTGTCCTGAAAAATCATCCTGCTCTTTTATGACAGTCTGTTTTAATTGGCTGCCTACCTAGTGTAGCTGTCTTCTTGGCCCACACTTCTGCCTGATCTGGGCTGAGATGTCAAAAATGGAAGAAGAAAATGAATTATTTAAACCTTCATGTAAAAAAGCACCCAATTCTTTTTGTCATTACACTGATTTTACATGAGTTTGTAAAGTTTACCATTTATATTAGTGTATTTTATGAAATCACTTTTAATTGACTGCACTGTGAGATATCAAATGGGCATTAGGAGTTGGCTCGAACTTAAAGGTGGCTCTTTATTCTGATATTTGGATATAACACTAAACCTTTTTGAACCTTGATGTATTTGAATTCATGGCAAAGCTGATTCTGCATCACAGATTTCGGATCTGAATCAGAACCCTCAGTATCTACTGAAACTGCAAACTCAGTAACTATTGAAAAGCATTGCTCATGCTTTTCTACAGGGCCTTCTGAACCAAGCTGTTACCAATTTTTTTTTTTTTTTTTGGTAATTGAAAACAGCCTCCAATATGGTTCCATCTTTTATTTTATTTCGGGTTTTTTTTGTTGGTTTTTTTTGTTGGTTTTTTTTTTTTTTTTTTTGGGGGGGGACATTAATTGAGATTGACAAAATTCCTAAAAGATCCTAAAATGCTCTACAACAACCTTTGGCATATTTTAAAATATCATATAATATAATTTCCCAAAAAACAGTTAAATTTACAGTGATATTTAGGAATGTCAGATAATTCTTGAAAATGTGTGTAGAACTCAATTCATTCTGCCCTTCTGCCAAAATCTTGAAGTAATTTTTTGTTACACTAACTCAAATGACAAAATTATTTTTTGAATAATTTAAAATAGGTCTCAGTTTGTATATTTTAAAAAGTGAACTGTTTCAGTTGAGGTTGACAACAGGGAACTAAGAAGTGGAAATGCTTTTGAAAAGTTTCCAGGTATATAATATTCTTTTAGTTAAATAATATTCTTTTTCAAAGTATCTTCGTTTACCAGTCCCTCCAACCTCTATTTCAGAGCAACATCACTTTAGGATCACCTTGATACTAATGTAAAGAATTACAAAAGGTATCTTAAATACCCTGATTCATAATTTAGAATATTTGTCAAACTTCAGTATAGCCCCCATATTTTACACTGAAATCTGCACTAAATTTACACCAAACAATCTTTCTATATTCTTATTTCTATGTTCTTTCCTTTTTCTTTTTTCTCCTTTATTAATCTCTTTGCTCTTATCTGTACTCAGGCTCCTTACTCTTGTTCACAGAGGCTTTAAGAGCTGTTTCCTGACTGTTCTGGTTATTGGGGCTGCCTTCTGGTATATCAAGGACATATAGACATATATTAGAACAGAGAATTTGGTTTGAAAGCAGACTTTTCATCATCAATGTGAAGAGTAGCACACTGACTTCCTCCACCTTTCCAATTGTAATGATACCATGATTGCCAATTTGAGAATCACAGGGGCTATTTTGAAAATATAACCCTCTGCTGAAAATATACCTGGTGGGTTTTTTTTGGCTAATTGCAACACAGAAACACAGGAATGGATTGAGTATTCAATCTCATTTTTTAGTTGCATAGTATTTTCTCCCACACTGCAATTTTCCTAGGTAATAATATCACCCTCACTTTGAAAGGGAGAGAAATATTTATAAATGTGTCAGAGCCCTAAAAGAAAATTCTTTATTGAAAGCTAAAATTTGCTCAAGTAAGAACTTCAGTCATCAAATTTTCTGTGCCTTCTGCTACAGCATACTATTATTAAACTTCACCAGTGAGTATGAGAAACGTGACACAGTAACCAGTTACATAAACCGTACAGGTGCTCCTGATGAAAGAGCTAATCAAGCCCTGCTAAAATATGCTGAAGTGAGGGTGGTAGGATCCCTATCACTGATATAAAACTCTTCTTGCCATGGGGCTTGTGATTGTAACCTTTGCTGTAGTTTTCTGAGTGGACAACTGGTAAATGATGGTCCCTACATGATGGCAGCAGGACGCTGTCTCCACAGAGTCTGTGAGATGGGAGATCTGCTACAATCTAAGTCTCAGGGGACACTCTGAATACCCACCATGTTGCTAAGATGGATACAGGTGGAATTGAATATCCACTCCCAAAGGAGAGAGGGACATCAGAAACCTCTATCCCAACATTAAGTTTTCTCACACCAAACAAATCATGGAGATGAAGCACTGAGTTGATTGAAAAGCATTTCCTAATACTGCAGGCAGCAAGTTACTGAAAGACTTTTCACTGGAGAAGAAGTTCAAACCATCACTGTAAAACTAATCTTCAACTTCCTTATTTTATGCTATAATTAATGGAATCATACAAAGAATGTTACTATGCTTCCTCTTCTACCCATGTGCAGAAAGAAAAGTATTCATCTCCAGACCAATTTAGTTTGCATTTCTAGAAAAGCAGAATAAAGGTCTAGATTAAGACACGCTCCCATCCTCAGCATGCTCTGTTGGTTAGTGATGAGTAGCAGTGCACTTACTGTATTTGTGGTTTTGGAATTCTCTCCACAGCAGTTAAATGCCCAACTGTGTGTTAAAGTATCTATTCAGGAGGCCAAGCACTTGTCTGTGAGCTCCTGTGGTTCCTTTGGTTTATCTGGCCTAATGAATTTCTTGGTGTTCTTTAGGGAGATAGGAGGTAGGATGCTCACAGGGATCACTGGGAACTCAGCATTCCTGCAAGGAGGCCAGTTACCAGAGCAAACCTGTTTCCTCACTAATGCAGAGTTGCTATTCACTTGTTTCAAATAAACATACTCTCCTGCCCTTCCACACACTTTGCATTATTCCTCCAATTTTGCAGTACTTCTCCAGGAGGCACATATTCTGTTCTTCCAGCTATGGAACTGAAAGGTAGAGCTGTGTGACTCCAGACACAGATGATAAAAGAATGGGCTGTTAGTTTCAGATTTTTTGTTGTTGTTTGTTAGGAGCTCTGCAGTGACAGTGCATCTGTCTTTGGTTTGACACTGCTCTCTGGAATCTAGCCTGAACCCCACAGCTCTGAACCCCAGCAATTTGTCATAAGCAAGTCCTTCATATTTGTCTTCTCACAGAAATTTGCACCATTCCATACCAGCTCTCCCCTACAGATGATCTTTGGATGTGATATCAAGAACCATCACTGTGTACTGGAGAGAGAACATGGCTCATTAGAACAAAATTTCAACAACCATCACCTCATGGACTGGAGTGACAGACTCTAAATTCTGGGGTTCTGTATTTGCAGACAGGAATTGGTGGAGTTACCTTCATGTCCATCTTTCCCTTTCACCCAAACAGAAAGGGATGCTGATATCTTTGTAAGGAAGGTGTTATATTGAAAATTAAATAGCTGTGTGTTCTTGCAATAGAGCTTTTGAAGAACCACATCACTCACATGCAGGCAACACAGAACTCTGAGGAATGCATAGGAGCAGTGCTCTGAGGTCAGCATGAGAGGGCAAATGTGACAGAGGGTCACATATCCCACTCTGCCTGGATAAACCCTACCTGGTGCAGGTCCCTGGAGGTGGGATCAGTGGATGCACCGGCTGACATGCTCAAGGCACCCAGAGTGCACACCAGAGCTTACTTTCCTTAGACGTTGTGTTAAGGAATTTGTGCCTAGCGGGCCACTGGAACCATTGCAACAGGACAGGCCAGAGGAAGATTTCTTGGTCAATAAGGTAAGAAGCCCAGGATTACTGTGTGAAGAGAATCTACCTGCACTCATGTCCCATCTAGTGAGTGGGAAAGACACTTCTCCTGCAAAATTTTCCTGTGCTGACTTAACCAGCAACGCTGCACTAAGCGGCAGTGTGATCACTTGGCAGAGAGTACACTATTTCTTCTACCATTTCCAGGTCTCATAAAAATAAAAGTGAGCTTGTTGGTTCATGTTTTCATTGCTCAACCATCCCTACAAGTTGGGAAAACCTATCCATAGGGGAGATACCAAGAAACAACTTTAAAAAACCCAACCTTATAATAACTTGCACCATTATCATAAGCAAATACTTAATAAAAGCAAGGATGCTTTCTTGTTTTTTTGTGTAAGTACCAAGTAAAATACATGTCCATTACCTTGTCTTCCAAAAGCAATAAAAGAAATTCAGGATAAAAACATGTCCATTCTTTTAGATTAAAAACACTGTATCATTTACTATATCTTTGGAAAGGTCTGGTTTCCTGGAGATTCCTGGTAATTCCAAGGCTATAAAATTACATGTAATGACAGAATTTATAAAAAAACATGAGAAGACATGAGGTATCTTTTTATCCAAAGAAGCCATCAATTCCAGCTAGATTTCTTACTTTAAAAACTGGAAACTAAACCAAACCACAGTCATTTAAGGTCATTAGGCTGAAAAATTACATTTTCTTGGAAGTACCTCCAAGAGTAGTAACACAAGATATGAGGCTCTTTCCTTGGCTGTTTCCAGCAAGTACTCAAAGGAGCTATGCAGTAGGAAAGGAGAGGAAACTTCCTGCAGCTTGCTTGTTCAAGGGGTTGCTCTGTGCTGATTCCATGCTCATTGTGATCTGGATGCATCTCAGGGCTGCTTTACCCAAGTTGAATGGCCAGGGCACCTCATCACCTCATCACAGTTCCTTATAGAAACTGCCCCAGAACTCACAGGCAAATCTTCCTCTGTCCACAAAAGGACGCAGCCAAATGGCAAAGTATAGCCACAAAAAAAATCCCCAGTAGCTGCTCATGGCAGCCTCTGGCACCCTCTGCATTGCCAGCAGAGCACAGGGGGCTCCAAATGTGGCTGAAGTTGCTGCCTGCAAATTTTATAGCAATGGCTGGGGAAACAAAAACCCCAGAACTAACTTCATAGAAATAAAATTCTCTCTTTCATTCTCTCTCTCTTTCTTTCTCTGTCATTTACTTTACAAATCTTCTGCAATGTGGTAGCATCCAAGTATTAGTCGTGCATCACTATCAAGCTGAGAGCTTGAGTAAATATGAAAAAAAAATCACAGATAAGCTCATTCTGACTTGTGAAAGCCAAAAGTGAGCTGGGATGTAACAAGGGCTAAGTGTGGCATGTCCTGTGATAAGGAGGAGCTTAATCAGGGAAGGGCCCTTGTTTTTAATTTGCTAATTTCCTTTTTCTACAACATTGTCAATAACAAGGGCATAGAGGGCCTTTTTAACTGGAAAATGTCTTATGTCTTCACTGATTCAGGAACTTGCAGGGTGTGGGTGGGACTTTCACCATTAGCACTACCCAATACTGTCCCAGTGTTTCAAAGTTTTCTGTCCCTCTATATCCTGCATTGAGAGGCAAGGCAACTCATCATGTCACCCCATATTGCCACCAGGGAATATAGAACAAAGTACTAAAAAGGAGATTAGCTTGGAAGAGAGCTGGCTAAATCTCTAAGCATGGGGAATGACTAATGCCAGCGTATAAATCAGCTTCATTCTTAGTGGCCAAATTCTGGTCTGATTTACACCTATGTGGATCCAGATAAACTCTGTGAAAGTGAAAGGAGGTCCTATGGAGCTGCATCACAATAAGGCAGAAAGAGAATATACCCCTTTGCTGAAATCCGTCATGGTTTCAGGAGTACTTCTTCCCAAAGAATTTGGGAAGACCCTTTTTTTAAGGCTTATGAACTAATGAAAAAGGTAATCCAGAAAGAAAAAGGTTTCTTAGGACTCTTACACAGTGAACAGAAACACAAATAGGGTGCTACTAAATTATTAATTTCAGAGTTGCATTCATCGGAGAACAAATCAAAATAAAATAAAATAATTTAAAAAATCAAACTCTAAAAGAGCAAAAGAGAAAATCAGAATAATAAAGTTTTCATTCTGTATAATGAAAACTTTGTTTGTATTTGTTTCCACTTGGAAACAAGTTGTGCTTTATAACAGGTAAAAAACACATTAAACTCATTTGTGTGAGAGACAGTGTTTCCCCACATTCTGCATGGCAAGAAGCATGATGAACTGAGAGCTACCCACTGGAAGTAACACTTTGCATCACCAAATTCATAAGGTATCACTTTTTTTTTTTTCTATGTACAACACAGTACCAGCTTTCACTGCTGGTACTTCATCATATTTCTAGTGGGACAGAAGACCAAAGAGCAGAATGCCAGGGCTGGTGTAATGTTTTTAGCATGGAAGGATGGGGGGAACAAAGGTCATTGTTACTGGAAAAGAACAACCTACTTCACAGAAGCAAGATAGAACAGGGAGAACTGGAAACCAGCAGCTTTGTCTCTGGCTCCCATGCTGCACACACTGATGCTGCCTGTGAATTGTCAGTGACTGGAAGTCCCCACTGATATCAGGATGTGAAGAGAGAGATGTCACCATTTTTCCAGGGGCATAAAATGAGAAAGCTAAATCCAGACTAGTGGAGAGATTCTCTTCAGCAGGAGGAGGAAAGCAACTGCAATGTTTCAGAGGGATCATATGTTTCTGTGAATTCAATCTGTGAGAGCACAGCAGAATGACCTGCTCAGTCACAAAATGGCCCCAAAATCCCTGGCTGTTAGACAGAGCTGACAGATCTCAGCTTTCCTGCAGAAACCAGCCAGATGCTGTAGTATCTCATATTGCTAGCTATGTCAGGCAGAACAGGGTATGTAATTCATGAGCCAGGAAAAATTTTGCAGTGTCTTCCTCTGCCCCACTTGTCTTGGTTTCCAAGGACTGAAATAGCTTCTTGTGAACAGAAACAAGTACAATCCTGAGACACAGGACACAACCACAAGAATTTGATGTTCACAGCTTAGTTTCAATGCCAGTTCTCTTTCTGCTCCCAAAATTTAGACATAATCAGCTCTGGAGAAGTCACGTCCACTCAGCTTAGCTCTCTGCCCCGCCACAGCAGAGTAGCCCCATCCTTGATATCCCAGAGGGAGAACAGTTCCAGGATCACTCTGTCCCTGGAAACAAGGCCAGGAACTCGTTGGTAGAGTCCTGGGTGGGCCAGTCAAACACACACCAGAGGCTGGGCTGCCACAGGAGAGACCCCAACCCTCCCTGCAGCTGCGATCCTTTCACCAGTGTACTCATGGCCCTCCAGAAGGCCAAAGGAGCAGGAGACTGCAGGACTCAGCAGTAATGGCACTGACCTGTGGTCACCCTCTGTTACCTGCCATGGGCAGCTTCTCCTCTGTCCAGTCACTGCAGTGCACACCAGACTGGCCACAAAATTACTGTGCTCAGAGGAGCTTTGGCTACCAATGTGATTGACTTTCCATAAAACAGTCCCAGTCAAAATATTTAAGATGAACACAAAAGACAGACAACAAAAAATTCCCGTTCCAGAGGATCCAGTGAGGGAGTAACCTTCCAAAGAAGATGAACCAAATTTTCTTAAGACATCTTCCAAAACATCCTGTCCAAGAAACAACAATGCTGTCACAACAAAAGCCTCTGCCCAACCCCATGGGAGAACGGCCAAGGGACCCTGTAAAATCTGCTTCTGGAGAAAGAACATGCTCAGATCTAATGCAGTGTACAGACTTGTATAGATTGCTAAACAGTTTTGAAAATTCAACTAAGCTTAAATTCAACTAAGAAAAAGACACATAACATATATTTCTTGAGCCCTCTTACCAATTTTCTTGCTTTATTCATTCAGGGCTCAGCAGAGATGCTAACCAATTTCCTTTGTATTGCCAGCAGTTTCAGGATTTCAGCATCGCTAGTAAATGCCAAGAGTTTCATGGTATCTGATATTTGAAACAGAGCTTTGGTTATGAGCATTTGTTTATAGGGTGCTTTCACTCCAAACTCCCAAAGCACTGACCACCGCAGAAATCCCTGCTCTGGTACTAACAGGAATCCCTTCACTGGTCCTTGGCTTATTAAAACCTCTGGCAAGGCAGCAGCAGCAGCTCTTAATACAGCAGCTCTGTGATGCAGTCTGAGGCAAGAAAGGAATAATAATTTATCTAACTAAATTACATGCAAAAGTCAGTTAGACAAAATATAGTTACCCACATGGAATTTGGACAGAACACTCGTGTTAACACCCTAGCTCCTGGCCAAAGTGCCAAAGCACTTCTGGAAGTTAAAAGTGGCCAAGAACTTGGTATTACAGCTCATCCAAAAGCCCATAATGTTTGCATTAATTAACGAATTATAGAAAAATTACCATTTTTGTGACAAGCTGCAGCTCTTCATATGATGATTTCTTATTTTGGTGGTGGTGGTGGTGGTGGTGGTGGTGGTGGTGGTGGTGGTGGTGGTGGTAATGGTGCCTGACTTAAAATGATCTGGTTTTCACTGCTGTTGGTTTTTCCCATCCTGAGTGGGTTTAGTCCATTTAAAGTCCTGCAAGCACTCTTTCTTTTCTGTGTCTCTTGCTGATAAGCATTTCTACAGGAGTTGTTTATTCTGACAAAAAAAATCAAGTCATACAGGTCAGGTAATTTTTCAGAGAGGAACTCTTAGATTTAAGGGAAATGCAGATTTTGCACTCATCTGCAAAAGTTCACTGCAGTTCAAGGAGATTCTGTGTGACCTGCTCATAGCAGATTTTAGCGAGTCTCCTTTCTTTCTTCCTTTCTTCCTTTCCTTTCCTTTCCTTTCCTTTCCTTTCCTTTCCTTTCCTTTCCTTTCCTTTCCTTTCCTTTCCTTTCCTTTCCTTTCCTTTCCTTTCCTTTCCTTTCCTTTCCTTTCCTTTCCTTTCCTTTCCTTTCCTTTCCTTTCCTTTCCTTTCCTTTCCTTTCCTTTCCTTTCCTTTCCTTTCTTTCTTTTGTTATTAGGCAAGAACAGGTGAAAAAATATGTGAACAGCAAAATTTATTAGAATCTATTGAGCACCAGGAGACTAATTATGCAGCTTCAATACAAGACTGACACCATCTGGCTACTACATGGGTTTGCAGGACTTACAACATTTGAAGGAAATACTCCTTTTATACCTGGAAAACTACAGTATTTTGAGATCTAGTTCCAAGTGGCAATCCCCAATGAACAGCCAGCACCACCTGTGTGCACCCCATGGAAGCTGGAAAAGCAGAGGGCTTCTCAGCAGCAGACACTCTCCTGCTGCTCCTCCATCACTGCTCTCAGGACAGGTGCAGGTATTTTATCACCACAGCTCTGCAATGTTGCCAACTAAAGCTGTCCTCTAGTGTAAGCAGTTTCTAGTAAAGAAATTTATTTAGCTTTTTTTATATCTGCAGGGGGAACCTCTAGCTTTTGTAGTATCTTCCCAGGAGCACACAAGAAAATGAGGTGAGAAGCCAGAGTGTTCTTTGAGAAACTGCAACGTTTCTCCCAGTAAATCACCGGAGGCTTAAGCCAATGTGCTTGAACAATGTACCAAAGTCAATGAAATTGTTCATGCTCTTAAACTGAAATGACTGGATAAGCACCTCTGAACAACAGCTTGAAAAACAAATTTAACCAAATGCAACCCATTATTTACCCAATTCCTGTACTGAGCTTGGATTCACAACCTATGAACTTGATTCCCTCCATCAGGAAAGAAAAATAAGATAATGATCAAAATTACACTGCAGTTGAATATGAGATGACAAGAAGTAATTTCTCACTTCTCTAACTGCTTTTCCCCAGATACTTGCAGCTGACTTATTTGCATTTATTTGGAGCAGAATTGCTTTTTCTTTGCACTTTCCCAGAAAGGAGTAACACTGACTGCTTTCTTGAGCTCAGTGAGTCAGAATGAGTCAGACCACAAGGCGAGAGAAGGGTCCCTGGCACAGAACTCTCTGCAGAGGGTTTCAGGAAGAAGGGCGTTTCAAACCATACATGGAGCTCCCTTCGTGGAGCTTTTGCCAGGATGCCACAACTGCAGCACATTTCCCCAGTCAGATCAGAGCAAGGGGAAATGGAATTAAGTCCTTGCCGACTGACAAGATGAACAATTGTGCTTTTGAGGAAGGAGTAGAGTTATGCAATAAACAATAAAGAATATGATCCAAAGAAATCATCATTGCAATTATACAGAGAAACACTTCAAAGATATTACAAGCAGATGGAGAAATAGGATTTTCAAAAGTACGATGTTTCCTTAATAAAAACTCCATCTGGGATTTAAAGTCTCCAGCTTTTTCTAGTTTCCATAGAAAACTATTTGCGTATCTTAACATAATATAGATTATTACCGTGTGTCTGCCAAATTTACTAAAGGAGTGTTCAAACTCTACCCAGAAAAGGAATTTTCATTCTTCACATTGCGTGTTAAGTTCAAATTTGTGTGTTCAAATCAAAAAGAGATTAATTTTTTTTTCCTTCCATGCCATCTTGAAAACTGCATGCTAGGCTAAATAAGCAGGAAAGAATTATGAAATCTCAAATATACTTCCCTTCCTAATAAATGGTCTAGCTTCCCAAATATGTCTTGGAAAACAGCCATCACCAGAACTACAAGCCAAAGCTATGTGAATATCTGTTTGTATCGTTTGGTTGCCAAAAAATGATAAAATAATAAAATAAAAACCACTTTGACCTAAAGTGAACTTTTGCTAATTCCTTGGAAAAAACAGACAAATCAGTGAAAACTAATTGAGGACAACAAACAAAAAACCCCTTTTTTTAAACTTTGTTTTCCTCTTATACTGAACCTACTACAAATGTTTACATTTGTTAGTATAGGATTTTTTTTTTCTGAAAATGAGGTAATTACGTTTTAATCAGGTTACCAGATTAAATACAAATGTTTCTCCCAGCGTTTGCTGTTCTGTGTCCTGTCCTTAAGAGACTTCAGTGCTTCTGACTGTGCCCCATTATTAACATTTCAGCAGCTCTGAGATGGAGTTAAATGCTGCTGTGGGGAGCTGTTATTCTGCACTTTGTTGGAGAGCACTGGGCTGGCCTGGACTCTGCTAGGGGAGCATCTCTTTTCTGTCTGGCAGTTCCTTGCTACATATATGTGCTATTTTCTACCTTGTATCAAAATGGATAGTGACAATTTATTAAAAATTCACACAAGCATTTCCATGAGTTCACACTCTGTTCTTATCACAGATGGACCCAAATTACAAAATCTGGATCCTGAATTAAATATTCTTTTGCTTTGGTATGCCAGATGCAAGGTCTTGCCTTCATTAAGGTTAACAAAAAAAAAAGAAAAATAAAAATAAAAGCAAAAGGTGTGTTCTCATTTTGAATTAGTTAACTAAAGGTTAAATCCTAGCAAAGGTGAAGAAACTCAGAGTTTATTTGGTTTCTCTACAGTCAGCAGCTCAATGTGTCACTTATTTGAAGCCTATAAACTGCCCTGTCTTCAGTGGAGTATTGCTGTGCATCAATTGCTCTGAGTTATGGGTACCTATGATCTATCTTTAGTGAGGAAAATACCCAAGAACCTGACCCAGGCCCAGTTCCAACCTCAAAAACACCAGAAGCACTAAAGCACTGGATGCTAAGACATTTATCATTTGGTTGTGCTGCCAGGACACTGCACATTGTCAGAGGCAGTGGTGAGGAAGGATCCCAGGATGAGACACATCACTCAGATCTCCAGTACCACGGGAGAGAGAAGGAATTCTGCAGCAGATGTAAGGATTTTGCTGCTTTGCATGCAGTGATAGGAAAGCATCATGTTTTGCTTATGCTGGTTTGTGACCAGGACCACTAGTAATAGCATTTTTCACACTGTTATTTTTTGGCTGGTCTGTATGTTATAACACAAGGAAGAGAAAATGGGGACCAGTCAAAATGTAGCATAAATTATTATGTAGATGATTATGATGAAAACACTTAAATTTTGACACGCACTTAACAGTTCTTCTGCACCCAGCAATGCTGGAAATAAGATGAACATGTTTTGCAGTAATGCCAGATCCCATAATATCACCCAGGATCAGTAATGAGAAGGGCTGCTCTCTCTGAAGATTACTGCAATCACATCTTTCCATGGAAGGTTTAATGTTCAGCAGTCTGTTAGGAAGAAATGTGTTTTAAAACAGAGTTGGAAATAGAAAAGATGATTATGACACAATTATGCAGAAAGAGAATGGCACAGAAGACTTCATAGAGAGCAGTCTGGGAGAAGTCAAAACAAACAAACAAACAAAAAATGAAGCCTTTTTTTCTGTGTTACACCCAGCTTCTTAACAGATACCTCAGTGGGACTGCTACAGCTACTTGCTGTATTGGTGTATCTTCAGTCACTTTAAAAGATCCTTCTGTCCCATTCTGAACCTTCCAAAGGGTAAAATACATAATGCTGTGTACAGCTAAAATTCAGTGGTTCAAAAATACTGCAGCCAAGGCCAAAATCTTTGGACTGCAGTGTCAGCTTTATGATAGTACTTTGTAGCACCAAAGTTATCTCTTTGCACTTCATAAGCATCTTTTTATTTGTTATGCTTTTTTGTATGCCTTTTGAAGTCCAGAAAATCTTACAGCACAGCATGCTGTGTCACCAGACAATTTTTCCTTTAGAATTTTCTTTAGATATTTCCTGGAACATTGTCATCATGAAATTTGTACTGTTCTATGATTTATGCTTTTTCCCTGTGCCAAATAGTTACATACTAATATATTACGATATATGCTGTTACCATCACCAAGCAGAAACAATCTATTAAATGTCGACTAAGTTTACCACATGAGATCATTTAAGTTATGTTTAAGTGACTTCAAACCTCCAAGTTCATTTAAAACCCAAAGAGCCAGCATAAGTCCAGAAGCAATCAAGGAAGCCAAGACCTACAGGAGATCGATATAAAATTTAAAATTTAGAGTCTCTGAATCTAAACTGCTGACAAAGAACTCAAGCTCAAAAAAAAAAAAGTAAGCCAGTTAATGGCTTTTCTAAGTAAACATCCAACATATTTTTTATCGTGCATTGAAGCTTTTTGATATATGTAATCTTTGCTCTTTTCCAGCTACTATCTGTCAGTGAAAATGTAATCTTTTATATACAAACAGATTAATGTTCTCAAAAGAAAAAAAAGGCAAAGGAATGCACTATAGCAATCAGTTTTCAGAAACACAGTTAACTAAACATTGAACATTTGACAGTGGATACTGTGAGGGCAGACTTTATGTCAGAACACCTTTTCCTTGTTTTTATTTTTAAGCAGTGACTAACTATAGAAGCAGCACTGCATCTATGCTACCACAATTAATGTGGTGACAGCTTTTCCACTATAAATTTCTGTTTTCAGGGGTTTGTAACTCATGTGTGAAAGACTGTTCCAGGCAAAAAAAAAAATCTTTTTGAAGTGCAAAGATCAAAGATCACATTAAACTACATGTTTAAAAGAAAACTGTACCTTTTTTCTACAGCACAGCAAGCCAAAAGTTCAAAACAGCAGCGAAAGGATAAATGGATCTGGTCTGCTTTATTTTGACTTCACACTGGAAGAAGGGATAGAATTTATATGTCTAATAGTAAACATCAATACTAGAAGAACACTACACTGATTTTGAGGCAGCATGGAGGCTGGCATTCACTATCACAATTTAAATTATTTCAATCCATTGTAAGACAAGAATGTGTCCTAAGAGTTTCAGAAACAACTATTTTAATTTAAATTTGGGGTAACCCTTGATTTCATAAGACCAATTATTCTGCCCCCAGCAGATTGTATGAGCAAAAATTCAGTTTCATCAAGGGATTGTTTGAGAAATAGGGATAAATAAAGTGAAGGTTTATTTAAGTGTTGAGAAGAATGAAAATACTAAATCAAGCAGAAAATAAAAAAAAAAATAAAATTACCTGAAGTATATTACCTGAATCTTGTCACAAAAAGCAAAACAACCCTTCTAAAGCACTTCTATGTGTTGGTATTTCCATAGAAGTCTGTACTTTTGCAAGGTAAAACTGAAATACAAGGATAGCTTGAAAACAAAATCAGACAGGCATGAATACCAGAGAGACAAACTATCAAAGAGAGATCTCTGGCACTAAAAAAGCATCATCGACCCATCACACTATACTATTTAGTCACTAATATTTTTATAAGCTTCTTCTTATTTACTTTTTAAATATGTGCAGTAGTTTTGATGTTACATGATACATATAAAATAACAGGTTACGAATCATTAAGCCTGATGACAGTTTTTCACTTTGCATTTATGTTTTATTGGTGTGATGGAATTTTTTTTTTTTGCTGTCTGTCTCTAATTATAGGAAGATTTTTTTTTCCTGTAGTTTATTTGACTTCATTCACCACTTCTCAACATATGCCCTATTTAGGATTTTGTGTGAAACCATGCCAGTTCTTCCATTTTAGGGCCAACTAAGGGATGTATCCCCTTTAAGTAAGTGTTTAAATCTCCTTTGGTTATATATCATAATTAAAATAAAATAATTACCTCTGTGGAGGTAAAAGTGATGTTGCTTGTAGGATAGAGCTTGGGCAGATTATAGGAGACAGCCCAGTGATGGAATTTCTTCAGGGTGGACATCATCACTGGGCTTTGCAGAAGAAACTCAGGAATCTTGCACACCAATTTTCTGGGAGTCCAAACTGATTCTGTGTCTCTTCTTCTAGAGTGTGTCACTTTAGACATTATTTATTTAGATATTATCTATTAATACGTCAACTTTAGACATTATATATTTGGCTCTTGCTGGTATTCATTTCTAAGCTATGATCAGAAAAATACAAATAAAACCATTTTAGTATTTTTTAAAATTATGTTAGCTTTAGTAAATCCTTGGGTGGAAAATCCATATTTAATTGTGGCTGTTTCTTTCTCTCTCTCTCTGGCTGATTAATTTATGAAATATATGAAAATTCTGCGTCCCACCTGTGTTTTATAAGCACGAAAGAAATCTACCCTCCAGATGCACACAAGCCAGACCCTACCACATCACTTCCCTGCCAAAGACATGCGCACTTCTTGTGAATCAGAAGCAGAGCCCAGAACAAATCTAAACCATTCACTTGAACGATAATGATACTAATAATAAATATATACAGAGTTTGTAACTTCTCTTGTTCAATTGAAAAGGTCAGATTACCTAGTCTGTACTCTGACACATTTAATGTCATTGCATTTTATCAACTTACCCTTCTCAAATGTTTAAATATCTAAATTTAGGACTTTGAAAGAAATGCTCAAAGGCCCTGAGTCAAGTTAAGCTATTTATCACATAAAGTCTTCTGCTCTCTCCTTATCCCAAAGTTTCCTGCTCCTGTAGCCAGGCAAAGGGGTAATTGTCACAGCCTGCATCCTGTTGCTCCACCTTTAAACAAGAAAGAGGAGGTGGGAATACACAGCTGAATACACTGTCACCTCCAAAACCAGAAACTGGATCCAAATCTGAGCTCATCTTTTCAGCGCTTGGGTCAAAATGCCCTGAAGCTCATCAGTGATCCTGTTTACAACAGGATCAAAGCCTTACCAGTGTCCAAGGCCCTTTATATGATACAATACTGAAATTATTTCTATTGCTAATCTTGATGTTATTCTCTGCATTTCCTGTGTATACAATAGTGATTTCAAATACAATTCAAATGTAAATAGCAGGCTCTTTTGTCCCTGGAGTCAGGCTATTCTCCCAGAATACTGCAGAAGTCAGTAGGAGAATTTGCACCAAGAATAATTTTTGGTCTTTTCATTGTTTTTGACACTTCAAATACATGCAATTTTTTTCATGTGGGGAATGTGAACCAGCTTCAAGATAAAATGGTCATAAAAGGCCACTGAAGAAAGTCCTCCACTGGTATGTGGCTTCCTGTGACTGGAGTAGGGCTTTCTCTGCTGCCTGACTTCCTTCAGATGCCTGATTTTTGATAGGTAATGTTTTGGGAGTTAGCATCTGAAAGGTGTCAAATGGGAGGTAACATACTTTGGTAGATCTGTTTGTTCTAATTTCATGTGGAAACTTTTCTTCGGTAGGTACCATTAAAGAATCCTGTTTTAGCTTACACTGGGATCAGGCATTCTGGAATCAGTCACCCGTCAATCCCTGCAGCACAACAGATTGTTTGTGTAAAGCCATGAGGTACAGCACACGTGTCAGCCTGGGTAATCATTGTCTCATACTGAGTTTCCATGCACAAATCAGGAACCCAGACACCTTGGGGTTTGCTCATGGCAAGATGGTCAATGTCATCTTCTCTCTGCCTCCTCTTAGGTTCTTGAAGAAAGTTCTCTATGAAAAGCCACCAGGAAGACATTCCTGTGAGAAGGCTGGCTGGTGTAAACTCCTGATGTCATGGCAACAGGCTAGTGAAGTTTTATGCTATTTTTGCTTTATTTCAGGACACATGTCAATGCAAATGAGGATTTGCTCCCACTGATTAATGCTGTCTGATTTTTGTTGAGTCACCTCACAATAAAATGACTGATTTCTACTGGCTTAGTAGAAAAATAAAAGACGAAGCAAAGTTCCCAGAAAAGTCATCTAGATTAGCCCTGTGATTGAGGGTGGTGCACAGAGATTACAGTAATTCAACTAAAATGTTTTGAACCTACTTAGTTAAAATCCATGACATTTCCATGTCCTTAGAGAAATTAATTTGACTGGATGTGTATTCATTTTAGGCACTGGGACAGACTGATAAATTTTTACAAAAGCGAGTGACTCCCAGATTATCCAAATGAATGTACAAATTGAAAAACTCTATTTTCACACTGGGACTGAAACTTACAAATGTCTTTTTCTCGTATATTAACTGAAATGATTACATGAAAGTTCCTGAAATTAAAGTCATGTATGCCTGCATACTGTAGAGAAAACAAACAGCTTCTATGTTCACAGTGCCAAAGAGCAGAAGTATGGTGAGGCCATTTCTAAAAGATTTCTCATAAATTACCACACAACTTTCTCACAAATCCAGAAATTATTTCTCTTATCAACCCAGGATTATTTTGGCATTAGGTCAGAGATTAATTCAAGCACTTCAAAAGCAAAAAGCTGGAAGAGGAGGGAAATGTCTGGAAAAGTAAATCTGGTTGACTCCTGCTAAGTTTCTGGAATGTCAACTATTGTTACAGTTGTACTTTGTAATTTGTGTCTCATAGGTGCCACTGTTCTACATTCTAACTGGAAGATATGATCCCTGACCCAACAAGTTTACATCTGCTTTTCAGTTTTGGAGCACAGAAAACACATAAGAAGAGGCCAAAATACAGAGCCTAAAAATCTACAGCAACCAGTCACACCTTAGTTTGATCATAACAAAGAACATCAAAGTTTGGTTTTTTCCTAGCTAAGAAAAGAAACTGTTGGAGTTTTTAACTCATGTGTTAGACCAGGTGAATTAACAAGCTCAGATAAAGCACTTGCTCTCTTGTATCCTATTTCAGAAGGATACATGAGCATTGCAAGAGCCTGCAATCTAAAAGACCACTTCTTTCTTTGGCCCTGAAGTTGTAGTGTACATTATTACCAACTTAATGAATGTTGTAATGGTAAGAAATGAATATTGTTGTAATGGTAAGAAAGAAAACATCCAAGAAATGCAAACCTGGAAGGTCCATCCTTTCTGATTACTGATCTGCTTGTGTCCTTCTCTTTACGCTAGTGCTGCATGGACTCCCATGTCAGTGACTGGTTTTGATGATAGGAGATATTGCAGGTTGTGTTTAATTGCTTGTTACTGTCAGTAGAAGAAAACATGGGAGAGATAAGTTCCATAATATGAAACTGGGATAGTTTCAACCCATCGCTGTGATGGTGGGTTTGTTTAAGCCAAAAGGTTATACTCAACTAGGACACACTTAGGCAGTAACAGCTTCAAGTCTGTGCTTGATATTTAGATCCCCATCTTCCATCTTCTTCCCTAGGTGTGAAGGCATTGAACTCTCTTAATTACTTCAGTGGTGTTAAGGATTTACCAATTCTGAGGAGAGACCAGAAGTGTCTTACATACAGATGTAGTATCTCACCACTCAGGCCATAGGATTAATTGCAGAGGCATGGGAATGTGCACATCTGGGTGTGGGAACATAGGCACATTTGCAAGTGTTTAGGGAAGTCACATCTGTACACCATCAGGAGTCAGTGCCTCACTTTGAAACCACTTCAGAAATCCACAGAGCCTGTCTCACGAGGGTGGAGGACAAGCTGAGACCCCAGGGAATGTGATATGTGAGTATTTGTTCATCATTCTCCTCATGGACCGTCTGCATTTATTTATTTATTCTGCTGGCATTGCTTGTGGAGGTCTTAAATCATCTTAAATGAAACATTTGAATAAAAATGCCTGAGATCTGTCAGCATGCAATTCCACTCTGTGTTCTTTTCTAAGCTTTGCATCCAGCCTTCACAGTACAGATGCCTGCAGTCTGGTGCGTTATAACTTGCTTTTATTTTCCAATAGTGCATTTTTTCAACATTTCAGAGCCACACAACCTCAATCAGGACACAATGACAGCTGAACACAGGTTTTAAATAGCTGCCTGCTATTTGGAAATACAGCTTTCTAGGTGTCCAAGATTAACTCTCATTCAAGGTTGCAAGAAGGAAGGTAGTGACTCTTCTCTGATGCACCGTGGTTATGAAGAGGATCTATTTTTAAAAATCTCTGACTAACCAAATTGTAAAGCAAGGGAGAATAGCTAGTGTGCTAAAGAATGACCACCACGTAGGAAGGTCAGTATGGACATACAGACAGAGCCATGGAGGTGTCCTTCACTGCTGCTCTCCATGAGCTAAGGCTGCATTGTCTACAAAACCTTCAAAGAGCATTGTCAAAAAAAACAAAGCCCAACAAATCTCTTTTTCTTGTCCATTCTTTGGCCCTCAACCCAGAGGCAAGTGGAGCTGTGCACACTTGCAGCAGCAAGGTCTGGGGCCAGCAGAGCACCCAGGGTGTGCTGGCAGTCTATCAGGGCACTCAGCACACAGCTGCTGTGTAGCTGATCCTCACGGGCAAGAGAGCAGCAGCACTGCTGGCTCTGCAGCCCTGAAACCAGGCTCCAGGCAGAGTTAGCAAAGGCTCAGAGCAGTGTTCACAGCAATGCACTGTTTCTGTGGCCAAGTCAGCATCTGCATCTAGTGGAGCTGTAGACAAAGCCATCACTCAGAGCTGGCTTAGGGCTCTCCTGACAGTCCACCAGTGCAAAATTTTGTCTTGCCTCAATAGTGGCAGGTTAAAGCTCAAGAGTCAGGAATTGAATGCTGACTTTGTTATGTCTGACTTACTGCTTCAGTGACTCACTGCTGACTGCACTGGAGTCTCCCTCACTGGAGATATTCAGGAACCATCTGGACACAATTCTGTCCCATGTGCTCTGGGATGACCCTGCTTAAGCGGGGAGTGTCACAGACATTTCTTCTATGAAAAATCCTCTCTTAGGATTTTCCTGCTGAAGCTGAGAAGTTCAGCAACCAGACATAAACAATAGGTTATCTGCTTCTGTGGAATGCAACAGGTCAGTTCTGGATTGGCCCAGATTGAGTGTTTGGAGATAATAGCCAATCCAGAACTGGATCTCTGTGTCCGAGAGAGCAAGGTTTGTTGATCATTCTTTACTTTCTATTCTTAGGTAGCTAGCAGCTTCTGGAAACTCTCCCTTTATTTTTCTTTTTAGTATAGTTATAATAGATGTATATATCATAACTTAATAAATCAAGCCTTCTGATCATGGAGCCCATCTCGTCTCTTCCTTCACCCCGAAAACCTTGTGTCCAACCGGCGACAGGGGAGGTTGTTCCAAATGACCCACTGTGGTCCTTTCCAACCTTATCCATACTGTGATTTTGTATGATAACTTGATTTAGTTCCACAATATTTTTTACAGAAGCAATTTTTAAAGAGGGAGCATAAAAGTAGATGCTGAAAACAGACTTCCTAGTAAGCTTTGAAAACTGAGGTAACATTACTGTAGTTACCTTAAATGTAGTGCTTTTCTGTATAAAACCATTTGCAAATTGTGAAATGTAGCTACTTTTTATAATTGACTACTTAAGAAATGTAGTACAAAGAAACAATCATAGCTGGCCACCTGAGACAATAAATATCAATCAAGTTTATTCTATAAGTCAGCAATTCAAAATAGTTGGTCTGACATATTTTAACTGAGGTATTGTAACTAATTTCAAGTGTGGTGGTAAGGAAAAATACCACTCATATAACTTTTCTAAACCAACTATTCTGTTTATTCTTTACATAAATTATATCTGAGGTCAAGTCCTAATGCTTCATTACACTTCAGCTTCACTTTTTTAAGTTTAGAATGGTTTAAATAACTGGCAGGATGACACATTATCATTTTGCTCATTCAGGCTTTGGTGGTCACTGAAAGGAAGGTTTTGGTGCCCATCAACCAGGAGAAAATTGGCTTAAATGTTGTTTAACCAATCACTGACAGTTTAGAGATAGGAGCTTCTAGTCATCATACACATCCCTGCCCTTAATCCCTAGATTTAATAGTCCTATTCTCGTTGGTACTGTATCTCTCACCCAACTTAAATATCTTTCTAATGTCCTCTGAAAGTGTCTTTTATGCCAAGAAAAACTTGTCATATTGCTATGATCATAGATAATAAATGACAGCTGACTGTAACTCAAGATACTGTCAAAATCCTTTATTAAAATCTCCTAATTTAGCAAGCAATATTATCCATATAAAGAGAAACACCAGCATATCCTGCACTATTCTCTGAACTAAGGGAAAACCATTCATTTATAATATTTGCCAGGATGTTTTCAGATTGGTTTTCTACCAGAGAAGGACACTAGCCATTTGATTCACTGACTGATTTCGCTGCCTCCATTTTCTTAATAGATCCCATGGAATACATGAGTAGCACCATGAGTATGGTTTGGCAGGGACATCATTAATGTTAAACATCACTTGCCTTGATTGCTGAAACCTCTTGAGTCTTTCCAAGATGAGATTCTGTTTTGAAGGACTTCTATCTATGCTGAAATGTGGACAGGCCCAAGGAAAACCCTCCTGTCTGGAGATGAGAATTCCTTTCATTTTCATGCAGCCCCATGGCGTATCCAGCTCTACAGGCTGAAAACCCCGTGTGTAGTGCCCACCTGCCCCTGCTGCCTCCAGCACTGCATTGGCACAAGGACAAAACTTCTTGCGTGATTTCAGAGTGGTTGTGGCGTGCAGAGACAAACAGAAGCTGGGGCAACAGCCTTGGAAGTGAGATTCTGAGGCCAAGAAATCACTGGAAGACTCCGGAGCTGGGACAGCAACATCATGGACAGATCCTTTTCACATGACCCAACACAGAGGGGAAAGAGCAGAAGCATTACCATTATATGACCCAGCCTGAGAGATATGCAGCTCCCAAATAAAATGCTATATATATTAAAAAAGAAAGATTAAAAAAAAAGACTAGGTGTCTCCTCAGACATCTGTAAGGTCAGTGTTCACATTTTTCACCTAAAGAAACAGTTCCCCACTGCGCTGTTCCTCATGTTGGCACAGCCCATTCCCTCTGCAAACACCTGGACTGACCTAGCTCCATCTTGGCTCTAGCTTCCTATCTGTCCAGTGCCTCCTCCACCAGCAAGAGTAGCTGCTTCTTCCAGCATTCTCAGCACCTGCCTTCATGCGTTAACCCTTTGTTCTCACCCCATTCTTATGTCTCAACACTCCCCCATTCTTCCCATCTGGGAAGGACCTATTAGCAGTAATTTAACACCAGTCTCCAATCTTACAGATCTCTGACTGAGAGAAACAATTTAGGAGCCAAGGTGACTATTGATTAACATCACACCTCTCTACACTTTGCCATGACTGCCTCATACAACATAAAACCCCTGCCACGTTGTGTTGAATTTACCTCATTATAGGTCATTGGATCAAGCACACAGACCAGTGTGGAAGCAGGAAGCAGAAACAAGGATTTCTCCTTGCTGAGAATGTATCTATAAATAGTAGCCTGTAGATTTAGACACTTTTCTGCTTTCTGTTCTCTCATCAGTTTCACATTCTGCCCGTAGAATAAATGACCATCACCTCAGTCTTGTCTGTAGGCTGCCAAGCAGCGCAATATCCTGGGGAGGACAATCTGAATCTCACCAGGATGAGAGGAATATTAAACCAGATCTCCCTTTCTGATTAATATCTATAGTCTTGCAGTACTATCTGTTTTCCCTAGCTGTGATTGGGAAAATGCTGGGTTTTTTCTGTGCTGTGTGATAGACAGGTCTAATTTGCTGCAAAATTTGCTTAGATTTAAGACAGGTGCCAGCAAGCTCCCACTAGCTATCACAGCCAGCCTCAAGGCACAAGCCAGAGAGCCCTGACCACCCCTGCAAGTGCAGGAAGGGTGGTTGTGCAGAGCATAGCACTGTCACCTGGGGAACCCAGGGACACTGAGCAGCCTGGCTGAGTTCTGCAGTCCCTGTGCCTTGTGTGGGCCAGCTGGCATTGCTCAGAATTAGCTGAGACTGAAGCCTGTGTGAGCAGGGCCAAGCAGGTACACACCAGTGTGTGGGGCTGCTGATGGTGTCAGAGAGATGTAGCCCCTCCTGGATGCTTCCTTGCCCTGCAGCAGGGAGGGCAAAGGGGCACAGCTCACAGGGCTGAGCCACAGCAGCTTGAGTGCTGGAACAAACTCAGAAACAAGCTCAGATGTTCAGGTTCAGTGCCATGGTCTTCGTTCAGCAGTGCTTTGAAAGTCTTTCTGGCTCTGCTCGTATTCTCTCCTTAGAGGCATTCTCTCCTTAGCAGGGATGGTATGAGAAAAAACACTGAATATTGTGAAGCTGCCAGACATTTGGATAATGGGGCCGTGCAGCATCCTCAGATGCATTGTTAGAAATTATATAGCACAATGGTGATTTCTTAGGAAATACTGGGGTTTTATTATTTTGTCTACATAGGTACATAAGTATATAGGGGTTAATACCCCTGAATCTTGGAACAGGCTAAACCTTTCTTTTCTATTTTCTGTCCCAAGGTGAAACTTTTTTTAAAGACACTTCAGTAAATTACTTCATCCATCCCAAAGTTCTGTCAAGGTAAAAATTACATTTTGTTTCTCTCTTTTACAGAATTAGAAGAGTAGTTTTACCATGACAATAACTCAGGAACATTTAGAGAGGAAGAGACAGACTGCCACCTACTAAACACACCACGCAAAATAAAAATACATACCCTATACCTCACAGCTAGAAATATGGGGTTTTAGTTGAAAGGTTTAACTCCATATAAGCAATAACATAAGTTACTATAGACTAAATGGCCTAAATTAAAATGGCAATATCAGACTATGAAGTTCTCTCAAATAAGGTAAAACCCAGTGTGAAATACTTTTTCATCTGTGTATATGGTGGAATGAACCAATAATGAGTTTTGTTAGAGTCTGGCTACACCCAGGTGACTGCTCTGCTCTGGGTGATTGCTTCTGTATACAAATGTGGCCCATCCTAAGAAGCCAGCTGCTGCACAAAAATCATCATTAGTTACCTGACAGCATCCTGAAAAACCCAAGACAATCAAAGGATGAGAGGTAAAGGCATAAGACTCTTCTCATGTCAAAGGATTGGAGTTACCAACGGTCAAATGATGAAGTAGAAGCAAAAGTGTCAAAATGGACACCATGAAGCATATTTCATGTGTGGTTCCACTCAACATCCAGAACAGACTGAATAGATGAGCCGTGGCATTCAATAGTGATATGGCAGTGAGAAGTAGCACCATGTTTATTAACAAATTAAATTTCTTAAACCATATTTAGTTCAAGCTAAATATAATCATCACAAAGCAACGAGGTGACCTCCAGCAGCCATGTTCATGTGCACATTTGGGGAACAGGATACCCCGAGGTGCTCCTCTGCTTTGTGCTTCCTGATGGAATTCAAGCCTTGTCTGTGTCTGAGACCTGTGTCTGGGGAGTTCTGTGCCATATTAAATTTTTACAGCACTGCAGATTTTACAGATTTAAAAAATTTTTAGGGGTAGTTGATCACCTGGCAGTACTATGAAAAAGGATATTATGACTGTCACAGTAACACAATGAGCAGTGCAGAAAAAACTAACAAAAGCTCTTCTGCATCAAAGGTTATCAAGATGCCGCTATTCTGGAAGAAGCACTACTTAAGAGTTTGAGAGCTGGTTAAAAGACAGAAAGCAAAAAATAGGGCTTAAGTTTCACTTATAGGATGGATAAAATACTGGAGTATCCCCAGGTAGACATGCTGGAACTAGTTTTATTTAATATCTTCATGAATAACCTGGAAAAGCAAGTATGCAGTGAAACCCCCAATTATCCAGACCTTACTACTACATGTAGTGAAATGCCATACCAATGGAGAGAAGACACAGAAAGGTTTCCCTGACCTGAGCAAAAGTGTAAAGTTCCCCTTGAAAGAAAAAATCCCCTTCAGAACAGATTGTATCTGCACTAGTGCTCTTTACTGACACAGCTGTGCAGGAGAGGACTTCTCATGTGGGCAAGGATTTATTCCTTCATTGTAGAGGCCATTATCCATGAGATTGTAGCAATAGATGTTCTTTTTTCCAGGGAAAAATCTCAACCTTTATTTTGCTATCAATCACAAATTGCCATACTTCAGGAAGAAACTTAAGACTCAAGGAGCTCTTGCAGGTCTTTCTTCCTTGCTGGATGAAACTTTGCATGAAAACAGGTTCCAGAGAGGACTCCAGTAACATCTCCAGCTTCCAGACTGAATTCAGTAACTGATGATATCTTATTAGGTGTGAGAATACTGTGTTCCATTCATCATTATAAATAAAGCAATATTTTTTACTTTCCAAATTTGAAGAGTTGTGAGGCTCTTTTTCTTTTCCTTAGCCATTCTAGGAAGCAAAAATCTAACTCCTTCATATTTTCAAAGAATAATGAGATCAGCTGTCTTCCATCTTAGTTCAAGCCTACTACAAGTTACTCCTGTCCAAAGCCTTCATCACTACTAATCCAGTGTGATACTGGTAGCTGTTAGTGCAGAGCTGAAGCCTTGAGGTCTGTTTTATTTGGAATGGATGTCACTGAATTTTTAGGTGTAGGATTTAGCTTTGGATTAAGACAATGAGGTCATGGTGTTGAAATTGTGTAAAGTATTCAAGGAATACTTGTAGGTTCTTGTGCTACTTTAGAGAGCTGAGGTACTTCAAGCCATTTGGCAGTAGCACGGGGTTTGCATATGAAGCCGAATTTGCAAAATATTTGACGTTTCTTGGAACAGCAGGTGGTATGTCTCACAAGCATTTAAAATTACACAGGATCTACATTTAGATAACTGAATCCAGATGCACATGAGTCTACTCTAGAATGGAATACACTTGAATTTTGGCAGCTTAGATTTAAACAGCTAACTTTTTGAGCAACTGGCGCCAGATGAACTTTGTTTCTATCATATTTGTTCCTGTAATGAATATAGGTTTCCTCCACATTTTCTTATCACCTCACACTCATTACACTATGACTTTAACTATCTGTGATCTCCTGTTCCCAAGTGGCCAGGCAGAGTATGAGATCACAGCCCCCAGATCCACAAGCATTAAACATACACATCCTGTATGTGCCTCCAGCATGGATAGAAGTTGCATGACTGTGTCTCCAGATAGCTCTAGTCAGATCAGCCATTGCACTGAAATAAATTCGCAGCAATGTTATCTTGGCTCTGGGCTGGGCACATGCTTACCCCAGCTGCTGCCCCAGCTTCCTCCCACCCAGCAGCCGCTCCGCGAGTGGGCACGATCAGGCTGACCGGTGGCAGCTGGCATTGCACTTACAGAGCAGAAGGGAGGCTGCTGGTAGGGTTTAAAATACATGTTGTACAGCATGCCAGTGCAAGGCAGGAGCCAGTTTTATGACATTTGGCTGGTATGAAATGTCTATCCTCGATGCTTTAGGGAACGAGAAAATAAACAGCGCCAAATATGCAAATTGAAATCATTCTATTCCATACACGCATTTTACTACTGTGATAGTGTGCCTGGCAGTTATGTCCTCAGCTAACCCTATAGCTAGGTAATTTCTCACTCCCCAGGCCAGGCCTTTGTGATTTTCAGTTATGAAATTTGTGTTTTGCACTCTGCCTTGAAAATTTTTGAGTTGGGTGTTGCTTATGCATGCCTGCAACTCACTGCAAGCAATTTGGAGAAACATGGTAAGCAAGAGAAGTCCTGTCTTTCCACAGTGGTATGACTTGGCTACAATATCACTTGTAAATTGACATTTATATTTAAATAATGAACTTTGTGTTGAATTTGATCTTTCTTGAACTCTTGCACTATAAAATATGTATACAGGAGTACTTATGTGCAATGAATTTTTTATAGTTTTAAACTTTCAACCTGCTAAAAAACCTGCTGCAAACAAGTTCTTGGGCTCCTGCATTTTTCAGTACTGCATGATTTCTGCAATACTATTAAATGAAGTCTTTCATACTTTTATCTGAACTAAATGTAATATTTACTGGAGTATACTTCTATGGAATTTTTCAGCAAAATCCTCTTTTGCAAAGACTCTGAAATCCACTTCACACAGAGATGCTTCAGCAGCTTGGTACTTAACTATCGGATCTAAGAGGGATGTTGTGTGACATCTGAGGTCATGAAGCAGCTTACAGGCAGCATTCAAAAGCATGTATGAACAAATCCAAATTAGCTGTATGAACACAAGCACCCTCCATTTACTTGTGAAGCCTGACTGTGAAAGAGTTCATTGTATCTGTGTGTGTACGTGTGTGTGTGCAGATAAAATCACTGGCAACTGGCCCTTCATAGCAGACCAAATTCAAACAGCAAGTGAAAATGAGGTCATGAAAAACAACCTGTTCTGCAGCCACCTCAGTTCTTCCTCTCTTTTTAATGAAGGAGATCAATTATGCCAAACAAGCAAGAAACCAACCATGGCAATTATTCACAGTCCAACACAAATATGTAACCAAGCAGCAGAGAAATCACCCCAATAAAAAGGCGCAAAGATAAATAAGTGAAAAAAGGGAAATGGTCCATGTTGCTTAGCGTGGATATGAGTAGGATGGGGTAGGATGTGCATAGCACAGGCTATAAAGCACCTGCTCAAAGGCAGGGGTTGGAATTTCTACCATATCCTACCATATTCTACCATATCAGAAGTTGTTTTGTAGTGTGGTTGGTGTAAGCTTAAAGCCACCATGACACTTGATGATGGCTCTGAAGCACTGTCAGGAAAGAGAAAATGACGATATCTGGGACTCCCTGAAAGTAGAAGAAGTAGCATATTTCCAGCTGGATTCAAGAGGCCAGGATGTGGTCTGCATCTGTGACTATGGAGTTTTTATTCCCCTTCTACCTGGGGTGATTCACTTCAATCCCCATCAGTACTTAAAATGCCAAGTCACAGAAAGCCACAGAAAGCCACAGAAGCCCTATTTCTCACTGTGGCTGAACCACAGTGTTTGCTTCCTGCCTTTTGGAATTTCCTTATATAAATTGGAGCTCAGGGGATTCCCTCTCCTGTTGCTTTTATAAGACCTGATCCTAGGCTGTCCTCTCTTTCCCCTTCCTGGACACACTGCTGCCTATTATGACACTGCACTTTTGACTTGGAGTCTCTTTCTTTTTTTCTTTTCTTTTCTTTTCTTTTCTTTTCTTTTCTTTTCTTTTCTTTTCTTTTCTTTTCTTTTCTTTTCTTTTCTTTTCTTTTCTTTTCTTTTCTTTTCTTTTCTTTTCTTCTTTTGTTAAGAAAAGGGATTTCCAACCGATTTTCTTATATCATCTGGTTCCTGAGGAGCTCCTAAACAATCTTGCAGATTTCTCCAGTAGCTTTGGTTCTCTGAATATAACCCACAGATTAGAACTGCACAACCAGAGAGAATGGGAGTCCCTGTTTGTTGGTCCCTTACCCCAGCTGAGAGGCTCCCACCTGTCAGCCAGCTCCTGACTGGGAGCCTCCAGCCCAGAACCACTGTACACTCTGAGCTCCCATAGCTATGCCAGACCCTTTGAAAGCTTCACAGTCAGACACCTCACCCATCACATAGGTCAAACTCAACCAGAGCTCAGATGAAGAAGCCTTCCAGTTGATTTTTACAAACAAACAAATCTTTAGTATGATCGGAGGGCAGGGAGGGTGCTCTTGGTGCCTAGCCCTTGGCTTTGCTGTTCAGCTGAGATTTTGAGAGTGCTGAGACAGTTAAATACTTTAAAGCCATCAGCATGATTCTCCATCTCACAAATGCTTGAAAAACATAAGACAAAGATTACAAGTTTTAAAGCAGGATGGAAGGTTTACTCAGATTAACTTAAATCAGTGAAACATTCCTAACTGACTCACTGGTTTGTAAGCTGGACTATTCCCAAAAGTTTTCAAGGCAGTTTTAGAGCTTTGGGGAGCTATAGGGAACAATACACCAAAAAAGTACAGTAAAGCAAGCTGTGAGGAATTGGGAAGGTGACAAGACTTCAGGCATTTTTGGACCATGTGCCAGGGACTTGGCACTATACTCAGCCATAATAAAATATCCCACAAAAAAGGGGGAAGATGGTAGCATTCACCCTGAAAAGAAATGGAAAAGGAATTATTGTTTTTACGACTCTATCTCTGTGCTCAGAACCCTTCTCTTGGCCCCAAGGGAAGCAAAGGATTTCATCCATGTGGGTTTATTTTTTTAAGCTGTCACATTTCTCTAATAAACGTACGGGACATGAAAACAACAGTGGACACAAACCAGGTGTCCCAGCTCTATCCAGAATCCAAGCTGACTTTATCCACTGTTTCTGAATAAATATCATAACTGCATGAGGGAATGCTATATCCCAAATATATCCAGATAATGAATACATATTTGAAGATTTCTCCTTTCCATAAAAACCAAAATAGCAGTTTCTTTACCATTTAAAGAAGTATCATTGGATGGGTTCTCTGTGAAGCCAAGTCTCCATATACTTGTCTTGGCAATATGGAAGTGATGGGGATGTGCAGGGGTTAAACTTTTCCTGACCAGATTTCATTAGCAGGTTCTCAGCAGGTTTCCCTGTGAACTCCACGGGAGCACTTGCAGGTCTCTGGAGCCAAGTGTCGAGGGGACAGGAGGGGGTTTTGGGACCCCCTTGCCCTCCTGCTCTGCAGGCAGGAGTTGGTGCGAGGGCAGCAGCTCCCTCCGGGATCCCCGTCCGTGCCCTCCGCTGTCCAACTGGGTGAAAGGGAAAGCTCCAAGCACGACCTGCTCCTGCCTCTGCGGACTTATCACAGACACAGGCCAGGCCTGGCAACGAAACATTAAACAAAGGCGTATTAGCAACAAAAAGTCCGTGCTCGTGAGCCCCTAAATGCCGCTGCCCGGGCACGGAGCCGCGCTTCCCTCTAGCGGCTGCTCCGCTGCCTGGGGACCTCCCAGCAGCTGGAAAACATCCAAGGGCAGGTTCCCCCCGCCGCAGGTGTGTGTGACACAGCTATACGGGCAGATATACCCACGTGTGTGCTGTGCAGACAGAGGTAGAGATAGGCACATGCAAGAAATCTTCAGTCAGGAATGTAAATGGTTTTGGCCCGAAGGATGATAATTTTAGGATCCGTCACACACAGTGTTTAATACATTTATACGCATGCATATACTTACATCTACATACAGACTTCCTAGTGCTGTTCCATCTGTGTTGGTTTTTAAATCAGCACCCTACTAGATAGATTTTCCTTTTTATTTAGGCACTTACTGTTCATAGACAGACATGAGCCAGAAAGAGATCTGAACAGATAAACATTGCATTCCCAGACCTCTTTCGCTTTGCAAAGGGAAGTCCAAAAGCTCCCCAATAACAGGATGTAGGTTTCTCCAATGGAAAACACCCAGGGAACTCCCCGAGCCTTTCAGTAAGCCCAGCAGTTTTCCAGCCAAAAGCTAAAAATGACCTGATTAGCAAGTGGCACCTTCAGTAAGGGAAATGGCAGAAAGGGTGCCTTGACGTGGCCCACACAGCATATTTTAAGCATGGATTTGTGCATGATGTGAAAACCATGCCAGGGAAACTCATCAGCCTAGATTCCTACCACCCCCTGGATGCCACAGGTTCCAGATACGCAGATGCTGAAACATTCAAGGATGACACGTCATACCTTCCTGGCACTGCTCAGCAAGTGCTTTTCAGGTAAAAGCACATAAAGGAAATAACACATAAACACTGGCTTTTCCTCTAGTTGAAGAAAAGGAACAGAAAGAAATTTAACTGGGAAACTGAAGTAAAAAATTAGATTTTGTGCCTTTGTAGTGCCTTTCTGTCAAAATAAGCAATTTAGAAGGTGGACTGCACCCATCAATTAAAAATGCTGCTTTCTGTTTCTGTTTGCTTACAACACAAAAAGGTTTTGTGCCTTGCTGTCTTGGAAGGCTGCTGCTTTTCAAATTATTTGTGAGTTAAGTTACATACTTTTAATAGCAGCTAATGAGACATCTTGTCCAGAATCCTCTGTTCATAAACGTGATCCATTCCTTGCATGTGTAGTATTACATACCAAAAATAGCTCACAGCTCCTACCCATATTCTGAATATATCACACAATAGAAGCAGCACAGAAATAGAAATCGTGGGCAAAGTGAAAAGGATTCTTGTAATTCAGGCTCCTGTAAGTGCATTGGCATTGTCTTTCCTTACACGGTGTCATCCTATTTTTAGTAAGATTCATATCTTATTTAGTACTTGCAGTTTGAATGAGATGGAGACAGGTGAGAAAAATTGTTTTTCCAAAATGGCTGTAAGCTTCCAAAGAAAAATTGCTCTTGCAATTGAAATTAACCCTTACACTTTTACTATGACTAATGGGGGGGAGTGTGCTTAATATAAAACCTAATCCCTTAAATTTATAGAAGAGAGCAAGAAATTTTCATGAGCTCTGAAAGAAACAGGACCAGTTCGTACTACAAAAAGTGGTAAGTGAGGATGCATGGTGAAGGTCAGGAGAGTAGTCATATGGTGAAGAATGTTTTTAGTGGTCACCACTTCTCACCCATTTTTGCTAAGGCTCCCAGTCCATCTGGGCTGGCCTCAGTCTTGTCTTTTCCGCATCCCTGCCTCTGGTTTGCTCCTAATTTCTCCCTAGGCTGGTCCTGCTCTCCCTTCTAGAAGTCTGGGCAGTAAGGGGTTAAGTTACCTGTGGAGGAAGCCTGGTTCCACTCTCACCTCCCATCACTCCTCTCCACCCACAGGTCTGGATCCCAGGAGCACAGACTTCTGATTTCTTCTCCAAACTCCTCAGCCAGTTGCAAGACCCTGGCTGGGGGCACCTCAGTCCCTTCCCCTCGTGCCCCTGCCCAGCCCACCTCAGAATTCCACCTGCTGCCTTGATTCTGCTGTCCCTGTTCTCCCTCTGTCCAACCTTATCTTGCACTTTCATGGTCTTGCACTTTCTTACTGTTCGTTTGCTTCCTTCAGAATTCATCAGCCTCTCTACTGCGCATTATTTCATTTCTTACTTTACAGTCCCAGATTCCTTATACAACAAATTCCAGGTAATGCACTAAACATCATAGCAAACTTTACCCAAGTTTTTAAGTCCTCAGGAAAGCCAGGGGAAGAATGTCAAAGAAAAAGCTCCTGGAGATCCAGAGGAGACCTTGTTTAGCTTCTTCAGTTTTATTAGGAGAGAGTTTTATATGTCTCAGGGGAGCCTGCCAAAGAACCCCTATGAAGAGGAATCACTTCTCTCTGCTGTCCTGGAGCAGAGTTGTGGAAGAATGAGTCATTTTGCAGATCAAAAGGTCTGGGAATTGTTCATGTTTACAAGAGACATGGATTCCAGATCTAAGCTGAAAACACACTGATTAGACAGGAGATCAAAGTAAGAACATCAAATACATCTGACCCAGATGTAACATGGCTACAAGGGCCTTTATGTTTTGTCATGTCATGCCAAGCCATATTTCCATTTAAAAACAAACAGTACCTTATCTGAGTAGAATGGGACATCACAGACAAATGCAAGTTTCACCATTTTGCTTAATATATGTAGTTTCATTTCTTTATCCAGGTGCTTGAATGCATAACATCTGTTGCTTTCATCCCTAATTCCCAAATGATCCACTGCCAAACCACTGAGGATGGAAGTTTTACTGGTGCCATGTGCTCCTAGTTCAAGTATATGTCATTTCACTGTTGTTGCTGAACTGCTTTGTCCCCCCAGGGACAGGGAAAGCTGACCAGGACTGCACAGAGGCGCCAAACAAACACACCCTGCAAAGCTGTGCTGGCCACGCTCACTGTGGAGTCACCTGAGTGTTACAGGAGGATAAAGGGAAACCATCTCTGGAGAATCAAATCACAAACTCATTCCACCATCCAGTACAACAGGCTCCAGTGCCGCAGCTATGAAGCAAGAGGGATAGCTGCGGTTTTAAAGCAGATATGAAAAGCAGATTTTGTAACATTAATGCTTATGTAACTGTGCATGCTTCAGAGTGACAACATGAATGTCAATCAAAAGGAAAGATCAAGAAGTGCAAATGTGTAACATTTTTGATGATTTCTAAATTGCTAATCATAATTTTTGAATGATCAATTAGCAGCTACCGTACAGCAAACAATTACATACATCCTATAAACTGATGCAACGTTGCTGCAGTTTTTCCAGTTAATGATTGGCCCAATTGCAATGAAAAGGGGTTTTATGTTTTTCTTTTACTTACTCCATTCCATTAGGTTAAATAAAATACCAAAGTATAAACAGTCTAAGTTATGGAACTCAGTATTTGGAGACATAGTGGTTTCAAACATTAGGGCAAGAATCAGCTGCAGCTTTAGGAGCACCCTATCAGAGACACCTAATGTATATAAGGCAAAAACTGTGATGTGCAACATCAGAACCTGGTATTTATGAAAACTAGTGTTTGAATCATCTTGCTAAGGACAGTAGTAATAATGACAGCTACCTATTAAACGCCTGAAAATGTTCTTTATAGTGTTTTAAAGGATGTGAGGAGAATAAAGTTTCAAAACACCTCAGTATCAGTCAACAAGATGGGAGAACACAGAGGATGAATGCATCATCTGCTGACCAGAGGCACTAATTACCCAGTCAGTACAGATGAGATCAACATGCACTGGTGGGGCAGTCACAAGGTAAAGCACCATTTAACAACAGTATTAAGTTTGTACCTAAGCAGGAGACCACAAGAAAGTAAAGCTCTTGTCATGGTCATTACCTCCTCAGCTGAAGTGAGAATGAAATTTATTTTGAGCTCTTCAGTGATAACACTTGACCATTTTCATAATTAGATTCCAAACCAAACACAACCCAACTAATATAAAGCCTGGAAGGAATCCTAAAACCTAACAAAATTCTACAGTGCAGATAATCTGACACCAGGTTACAGTAGGTGAGGCTTATCATCTAGCAGGCTGAAGTTATACAAAAGATAATGAACACAAGTGCATGGATTCAAAGTGGAAAAGAGAGGCATATGCCATTTCCTGCTAAAAATGTTTTGTCTGATTCGTTTGCTGAGAGTGATCTGCAGGACTTGCTGCACTCACTGCTCCGTGTTTCAAACAATGCAGATCTCCCTTTTCTTAGGAAGGAAGTGGAAACAGGTGGCTTCAGTTATTTTGTGGGTTACATTTGATGAATTGATGTATTCTGCAAAACTCTAAGTATTGTATGTATGTTATAACACAACATACAATGTATACAATACAATACATACATACATACAACACAACAATGATGTATTCTAAAAATATAAGCTTTTCTTTCTGTTCTTTTTTTTAATGAACACTCAGCAAGTCCTGGATGACAAGAACACAGCATTTTTCCAGTGTAGTTTAATTGCTCTGAATTCTGAGAGAAAGGAATCTCCTTTTCTCCTGTAATTTCATCAATTTCTTGTCTCACTGAGCAGACACCTACCATAGCTTTGCCTAGTTGTAAGTGCAGGAGAGGAGCATATACTAAGAAGAAAGTAATTTCCTGCTCTGATTCAGTATAAGCAATGAGCCTCTAACACTTCACAGGTGGTTTTTATTGGTCAAACTATTCCTAAAGCTACCCTGAAAACAGCTGTGCAAGACAGAGGTCTATTTCTGACTGAAGATGCCTGTGTGCGTAGGGGCCATTTATGGGGTTTGGCTGACTCATCCAGGGCCTTCTGAGGAAATGTTCCTCTTGCCATGTAAGGAGTGGGCAGACTTGAGCACGTGGAGAACAGTGATGTGCTTCTCCCACCACCTTTAGCCCAGCCAGAGGTCAAAGTGGCTCCTACCAGAGTTTATAACAGCACATACGTTACTTCCAAATTAGCAGGGCAAGACCTGCTAAGTAAGTAAAGGGTTATGTTTCTAATTAAGGAACAAACTTCTCCTGCTGCTATGCTGTATTAATCCAATTTTGGTGGTTTCTGTTCAAAGGGAATCACTGTCTGCCCTGATGGGTAAAGCGATATCCACTTGTCCTGAGCTAAGTGCAACACAGACAACAGAAGTGCCTAGAGCTTCTGAACCCAAAGGTTTTGGTTTTGAATGAGGTCCACAAACACCCAGGTGAAGATTTCTCAAACTCAGCTGCTGTGCACAGATAAAGCTGGCTTGAGGTCCCCATGATGCTGCTCTGAAGGGAGCCCAGGGTGCAGATGAATCAATGCCAAACACAAATGCTGATCCAGAGCCAACACATCTACACAGAGGAGTCCCTGGGCGCGTCTTGATCCTTTCAAACAGCCCTGGCAGGATGGCTGTGGGCTATGGCAGTGGGCAGCTTATCCCACAGTGCACCCAAGATATTGTAAACTAGATAGGACAGCAACACTTCAATCATTTTTGGAAAGACTTGATAGAGGAACAGGTAATTCCTAAGTAGCCCTAAAAGCCATCACTCCTGGGTACCACAAATTTTGTAGACACAAAGCTGAACAAAGAAAATTCATACTTTTTTAATAGAAGACTTGGAAGATATTAAGCAGGTGTTATCAAAAATACCAAATAATTTAATTGCAACATATAGGTCTGATCCCAAAGGATACTCAAGGCATTTATCATCTTGTCATAAATTATCCTATTGTAATTACATTTTTTGTTGGTTTTGGAGAAACTACAAATCTGGTCCAGAAAGCAGATTCTCAGAGACAATTATTACCATTGATAATTGAATAGAAAATCATTTCATTAATAATAATGGAAAATTATTAATACAGTTTACTGAATTGAGAGACATAACCAATATAACAATAGAATCTTATATTGAAAATATACTCCTTGCATGAGAAGCTTCACCCTGGAGAAATGGCATGTTATTTATTAATAACATAGCACAACACTAAAACTACTATACAGCTGATGTGATTTGGGATTAATTATCATTGCTATGAACCATAAAACTTCTGCAAGCATAAATTTTTATCAATGTGATAAAATAGGTGTTATAAAATATGTCTGTCAGTTGCCTGAGGGATATTCATTGTCAGGAAAACATTTTCCAATTAAAAAAGGACATATTTTTCTAATTTTTTTTCCTTGGTGAAACTGCAATGCAGATCTGCCTTGAAAAAATGTATGCTGATCCAAGCCTTATTTGTATCCTTGGCCTGTGATAACCTGCATTCAAAATGGTGCAGTACTTCAGAGCCAGGCTTGATTTCCATCATGGCATACCCATTTCAATGACATTTCTGCTAATTCAAGCCAAATTAAGCCTCCCTGCAGGACAAAAGACTATTAATTCCTATGCCAGGAGGGACTGACTTTGTTTGCTGAGTGATATTGTTTTCTCAGCTTCACTGGGGATATAATAGTCTGACTTTGCATTAAGTCTCCCAACACATCCAGAACAAGAATCATCATCAAGATAGCAGCATTTTTTTTCACAAGAGGTACTAGCTTTTGTATTCAGAAATATTATCTGTGTTTTACTTGGGCAGCTGTTTCATAAATATTTCTACTTGCAGTTTTACTCAGCAGACAACCTGGTTTTGGTAAAGGTATATAAACATGTTGCCAGCCCCACTCAGTACTGCTTACCACTTGAAGAGAAATCTGCAGTCATAATAAACAACCTGTGATATCTGTGTGAAGCACCTACTGTGGACTGGCATAGTACCAAGAGATTTTCAGCCACTCCAGCCCAGTGCAATGCTCTGGAAGGAGCTTTTTAAGAGGCATTTTGCACCAGCAGGCCCAGAGATGCAGCTACCAGTGTCACCCAAATTACTGCTCCACTCACACTTGGTCCTTATTTGCAAGAACTTCCCATGTGAGGGACTAGCTTATAAAGGTATTTTGCTTTTTCTTACATGTGAGCAAGCAAACCCATCTGCTATTCAATTTATCCCTCTGTTTAGCCTCTACTCTTGTGTATCTTTGGAGCTGAGATTTCTCTTTGTGAGAGATCCAGAATAAATAAAGTTTTCTCTGTTATGCTATTGTCCAATTATCTAATTCAAGTGTTCATACATTTATGTTTCTTCTCTTTTGATCTTTTGTTCCCTTCTGAAAGCTCTAATACAAGGAGGTAGTACCCATCCAATGACTAGGGTATTCTCCTTGAAGGAGACCTCTTTAGAACTTTGGCAGGAAGGTTTCTGTTTTTGCCCATTCAGTGCTCTGTTTCACCCATTCAGTGCTCTAAGGTCTCAGCCATGGTCCAGTTAAAAACCCCAGGTAAGTCTCCCACTGACTCACAGCAATGGTAACTGACTTAAAGAGATACCCCCAAGTGACCAGGTTGGCTGACTAGTTCCATCCCTTCAGGGGTGTTGAATTGCTGTGGATCACCCCAGTTTTTACTGGCAAAGGGAAGCATCCCAACCCTCTCTTTAGATACCAACAGAAGTGAAGTAAAACAACACCAAGTGTAGGAAAAAAGTAAGCAGCAAGCAAAGGCCTTTGGACAGCTGTGGTCTGAGGAAGGAGACTGGCAGCAGATAAAACCAAGAAGGGAGAAGGGAGAAATGCAGTGGGTGGGGAAGGGAGGGGCACAGAAAGCCAAGGAGTTAGCCTGAAACAAAATGATCCTTAGCATCACTTAATCAGTATAACCTGCCATCTCCAAAATCTGTTCCTTGTTGGAAGGCATTCTTGAACTTCTCCCTGCCTGCATGCACAACTTTACTAATTAGCTAGATGTTTGTCATTCACTTTGAAGCTGGAGAAGGCCATCTAAATATAATAACTTAAGTTGTGTTTGCAGCTGGAAAAGAATAATAATTTCATTTGTCTGGTTTCATTGATTTCCACTACAATATCAATTCTGAAAATCAGTTCGTACTTTAAACACTAATCACTGCATCTAAGAGCTTTTATGTGGGAAAACATGTTGTGACTCCTGCTAGTAGTAGAAACAAGTATTCTAGAAAATAGTTTATGACTTGTCATCACAAGACACATCACTAGCTATGGAAGAATGAGAGGTTAAAGAAGTTTGATGAAGTTTATTTCTTAACAGGACCTCATAAGAAAAATTGCCTCTGTGAATAAAAAAGAACATTTTGTCCTGCTGCTATTGTCATCCCCTAAAAAGTTTTGTTTTTTGTAAGAATTGGTACTTTTTCGGCAAAATAAAGGGGAAAATTTAAAAAAGAAGAGATAGAGACAATATGCATTTGTCATGATGCATTTTATAATTTTCTGTTGATCTATTCTGTTCTTGCTGTGGGCATAGAGCAGCACTGATTCCCTGAATAAGAGGCTGTCTGAATTCCAATTATGACCATACAACCAAACCCCATATAATCAAAACCAACTTTTTCTCTCTGCCTGTTATTTTCCTTGAATTCTGGCCAAAATTGCAGCTGGCTGTCCTCACAAAGTTTACATTAATTCTCAGATTTGTTTGAACTGATGTGTGTTATGCTCCACAGTCCAAAGCCTGGAGTTGTTTCATCATTTTGGACACTTCATACTGGAGTTTTTGAGTGGTCCTCCAACTTCTGTGGTGATACAAATGTCACAGAAGCACTAGAAAGCACAAAAGCACTATGATTCCTGTGTTCACTAGAGATGCTTGGTTTGCACCAGATACCACTGAGTTCATCCAAAGCCCAGGCTGCCATAGCCCTGTCAGGTTCTCCAGAGCAAGTCAGATAACCTACAGATGCCTTGAATAACAATGACTATGTGTGGCCACTTAGCCCACTAAATTCCCAAACTAAGGTCAATGCTTTTAATTCCTGAGTCTGGCCATCAAATTCAATGAGAGGCACCAGAGACATTCTACCCTCTGCATTAAGAGATGTGCTGTCCTACCTCACACTGGGATAACACTGCCCAGGCCAGTTCATTAAGTACAGGCCTGCACAAAGGATAAAGCTCAATGAAGAAAATGATCCAAAAATCACACAAATAATTTACAGGAAGGCTACATCTAGAACTCAGGAATCCCATCCCTGTCTGCACTCCACCATGGATTTGTTTATGGATATGTTATCTGAACATCCTACACTTCAAAAAAGGTACTTCAAAGGTGGACCTGGAGAAACTCTTTGTTGAAATCTTGCAGGATGCAACTGACTGACACCTTGGTGTGCTGCCATTATACACATTGGTCATCAGTCCTTGCTGACAGTTTAAGTCAAAAAGCTTTGGAGACGTGTTCCACAGCTCCTCCTGTGGAAGGACTAAAGTAAAATGTCAGTGTGCTACTGGAATGGCTTTGGTGGCAAGGGCCTGCTCATTCCATTCCACTGGTGCCACCTTTACCATATGTTCTGGACTATCCTGGTTTTCAGAAGGTTCTGTATTTTGTTCTACATGTCATCACATCTATTTTTTCCTATAGTCCTACTGAGTTTTTTAAAAAAAGTATTGTTGAAGCTCACCTAGTTTGCATGCTTTGCTAAAAATCTTCTGCTTGCTGCTTATTCATAGAGGACAGCAGGATTAAAAGTGATATTAGCAATGACAAAACTCACCAGTGACTGTTTCTCACAACTTCTTATTTTAACAAATCCCCATCATCACTTCCTTCAACCTGCTACTAGGAGTTGTAAGAGGTTTAAGGCTTTCCTGTATTTTCTTAAACACAGGCTTTCCTGTATTTCCTTAAATACAGTTGTCATGCTTATTTTGCAGAATTATGACTTTTCTCCTCCTTCTTTATATTTGTAAATACGAGGACTCAAGAAGTGTTGCCTGCCCATTCTTTTACTGGTAAACTCAGAAGCCCATGATCCTGTGATAAAATCCCTGCCTATTCCAAAGAACAGTGAAACCTTTTGTCACAGCATGAGTATTTCCTGGAACCATTTTTAAGTTCAGAAATAAACAAATTTCCCATGAAAGTTTATTCAACTGCTATTCAAAGAACACTAACTCATATAGCTGCTTCTTTCCAGTACTATGCTTCTAACTCATATAAACACTGTGTTCTTCATATTGAGGGAAGTCCAAATATTATTACAATACAGAATGCAAGCCAATACGGAGCATGTACCTCCACTGGTGATGCTTTCCCTGGTAAATATCAGACTATTTTCAGAGTAATAGCAGATAACTCTTCAAAAGTACTACGTATTCTTGTTTATAGAATTCTTTGAAAGCTGGCAGGTTTTTAAATTGCTGTTAACAGACACATAAGTTTACAGGATTTGAAACACATGCTCTGATATAGCTAAACTCAACAACCATGGATGCTTCCCATGGAAGTGTGAGATGTAGAACAGGGGTCAGCATCTTTTCAAGTGCACTGTGCCAGACTACCTTTTTTCTCCAACTAGAGGCTAAGTGCACTTGAAGAAGCTCAGTGGAAGCTAGAAAATGCTGCATCTGAAGGGATGACCTCTCCCCCACTTCTGTCACTTTATGTTGTTGACCCTTGCCTTAGATGGAAACATTTCAGCCACATGCAGGCCTCTCTCTCTGCAGTGAACCCTCCAGGCTGATGCTGAACCCTTTCCTATTAAATTTAAATCCATCAGTTACAGACTGAGTTTATTCATAACCTTAAAATGAAACAAGTAACAAAAGACTAACCTCACCTTTCGTCAGGTAACAAGTATGGTAACTGCTTGGTCTGTACATATTCCAGCACCTAATTTCCTCTTTGCTAATCTCTCATTTTTTCCAACCACGAAATCATAAAAAATGAAATGAAAGGAGAAGTACACTAGACTGTGACCTTTACAAAACCATACTTTTTTTTTTGCTGACCCTGTACATTTCCACAAGGTTTTGGGAAGAAATAGGTAGAATTTAATTGACCGTAGTGTAAGGTGAAGGGTCTTGTACAAAGCACTGCTATACTGCCCCTAATGAGTCCCCAGCTTTCATCAGCTCATCTGGCTCATGTGGTGCCAGGTTGCAGACTGGTCATACAAGTGGTTCCATTAGTTTCAGTGCTATGACAATCCTGAGCTCCAGATGCACCAGCAAGAATTCTGAAAAGGCCCAGGTGTTTCTTGCCACCTCATTGCTATGCTTGTGATCTGCAGAAAACATACAGTTGTAGACAGCAGGAGTAACTGGTGATATAGTTGACTGGCAGAGGAGAGGACTGAAGAACAGTGAGGGAGCAACAGTTGTGCTTTAATAATCTCTGTTTCTACACATGAGTAATGACATAAATATATTTGATTTTTAGAGAAAGAGTATGAGCCTTTAAAAATATAAAAGTAATATTTATAAGTAAGGTTTTCATCACTCTGTCAAGTTAAATGTGCATTTGCGCCTTGTACCCTGACTATCATATCACACGAGAGATATGTAAGTTATATATATGAAAAACTATTTTTCTTCTTGACATATTATTTTTCAAAGAAAAGATAAAACTCTGTTCCTCTGTTATTTTCTGAATAGACTAGAAATCCATGATCAAATTTTGTATTTTAACTTGTAGTAACATTGTGTACGAATCTGTAATCCACAAGCCTACAAATTTTAATCTTCCTACATGATTCTAGTAAATTCATTCCATTAAAGGCAGCAGAACTGTTGATTTTAATGAAAATGGAGTGTAAATATAATACTTCATAGAAAAATGGCATCTAGCTGAGATGCAGGAATGGACTGACAGTGCCTTATGAAACTCAAAAATTACAAGCCCGAATTGCTGCCCTTTGGAAGGAAGATCCTCTTGGAGTGACACCATCTGGGGACTGAGAGCTGGAGAGCAACTCTGTGTACAAAAGCCCTGGGGGTGCAGTGGGCAGTGAGATGAATGTGAGCCAGCAGTGTCCTGGCAGCAGAGATGGCCAGCAGCCTTTTGGATGCATTACAAGGAGCAGAACCACTAGATCAAGGACTCACAGCAGCGCATGGCAAGAGGGCAAGAAACAGCAGGTGTGAGTTGGAACACAGCAGGTTCAACCTGAACACACAGATGAACATTTTGCCTGCGAGAGCAGCTGCCAAAAGAGGATGTGCAGTCTACATCCTTATGGGTTTTCAAAAGTGGGTGAGGCAACTACTCAGCTCTCACAGCAACCCTGCCTCAGCATTTGTTTGGATGAGAAACAACCTGGAGTACCTTCAAGCCTGAATTTTCCCGTTTTTAAGATTATTATACTGACAAGATCTTGGTTTGCTGTGCTTTTGGAAAAACAGCAGTGTAGGTTTATTCAACACTTCTAGTTAAGTACAATGAGGCCCATATAATTAAGGGCTCACATTTTCAGCGCCTCCCCTCAGTACAGTAACTGAGGCAGTAACCACCTGAGGCATCCCATGTAACCTATTGTGGGAAGCTTAAGAGTACCCTCTGCTGGCTTAACACTGAAGTTGAGAAAATCTGCAGCACAATATAATGAAATGGCATGGCAGAGAGAAACTCCTTTCTCGGAGTAGCACAGCTGTGCATCTCTGCATGGGACAAACAGCTGTGCTGTAGCATTTATCACCTACAAAGGGAATGCCTGAAGCAACATTGCACCACAGGCCACAGAGCTCTTTCCCAAACAACTGGAATTCCAGAGCTGTCCCATTAGAATCGCTGTCTTGTCAAATAGCCTGTAAAGTGCCATTTGTGTGAAAAGCTTTAGCCTAAACCAAAACATATTCTAGGGACGCTCTGTTTTGAACATGAACAGTGTGCAATTAATTGATAACAGAATTATGTCCTAAAAGACACAACAGCTTGTGTCTTAATGACTCATCTTTTCTCCCTTGCAAGCTCATGGGAAGAGTTTATCCAGTTTCTACAGGACACACTGCAATAAAATTTCTTGTTGCAAAATTTGACATCAGGTAGGAAGAATTTATTTTAATCACTGCATATCTTATGATGCATAAGAAAAAAAAAAAAGTTAGGAAGTACTTCAATTGGCAGTTGTTTATCTATGGCACACAGGTCTATATATACCTACCTATGAAAGTGTTTCTTTATGAACATAAGCATTTCAATGTAAGATGAGTAAATGAAAACAGGGAGTAGAGACAATTCTTTATTTCCTTACCTAAATACTAAGAAGCTGCTGCTTCAGTCGAGGCTCTTGGCCCCATTATTAAAGAGCTCCAAGACATTGTAACTGAAGGTGGATACCTCACCATCCCTTTCTGGTGGTAGTTTCTGATCTTTGCTTTAGTGCTTGAAAATGTGACACTGCTTATTCCAGAAACAAACAAAAAAAAATTGAAAGCAAACTAAAAGGCTGCATATTTTTTATGCTAAAGGTCAAAGTTGAGTCTCAGTTCCCTGAACAGGTTCCTCTTCCACCTTTGCAAAGAACTATCCTTTGTGTCTGTGCATTACCTCAAACAAATGAGGCATAATCACAGCTGCATGTGGAAGAGTTCTTATTTATTGTGCTAGTCATTAAAAAGAATTACTATCAAATTATATTGTGATAGATAAAATAGTGTGGAATGATGGAAAATACATTACCTCAGCAAATTTTTAATTAGATACTGCATTTCCAAATGGCACAGAGAGAATAATTCCACACTGACGAGGGAAGAGTAAGATAACCCACAAGGTCTTGCTTGTTAGAATACTGACTAATTTCTTCACATATCCCTTTTTTGGGCAGCCATTCTTATATATGAGGAAAAAAAAAAACAAATAACAAAAAAAAAAAAAAAAAAAAAAAAAAACAAACACAAAAAAAAACACCCAAAGAACAAAAAACCCAACAAAACAAACAAAAAAACCCCTGAATAAGTAGGACACTTTATTTCTTAAAGTATGCATTCCCTCTTCCTCCATATCATTAAAAAAATAAAAATAAATCAAACTTTGTTTTAAACTAAGAAATGCTAAAGAAAATAAATGTTTGTTTGGCTTTTATTTACAGGGAATTTCTTACAGGTACACAGAATGGGCAAGAATAACAAGAACTGGACCAAATTCCTAGAAGCCACTGAAAGAATAAGTGCAAACCAGAACTGATTTTATTTAAGGTGCTTTTTCTTTTTCCTCAAGGAAGATAAATTTGCCTAGTCCAAGTATGATATCTATCAGAACTCCCCCAGAGATACAGAAAGATTTATGAGGTTACCGAATACACAATCTATAATCTGATACACTATACAGACATCACAATTTGTAAAACATGAAGCACTACCACCAAAGTATCCATAGTTTCTCAATATGCTTAAAACACTGAAATAGCAGCCCCAATAAGTATTTAAAGATCAAACTGTTTTCTTTTTTTCTTCCCTCTTATATTTACTGTGCACTGTGAATACAGAACTCAGCAACAGAAACACATTTTTCTAGCTGCACAACTTTCCAGCTACTGCTCATGCAGTTTCTGCACTGGTGGATGCAGTGCTAGATGTGAATCCTACACATCAAATGCTGTGATGCAAACTGAGGGAGGTGAAGATTAGGGCATATCTCTAACATAAAAAAGATAACCCTTAGTCCCAAAGAGCCTTCAGTCAACCCCACTGACTAAGACTCAATAAGAAGTGCTGGATTCAACAAAGAAGGACCACTAAGTAGAGAGACAATATTTTTACCTCAGCAGTAGATCAAGAAATGTAACCAAGTACCATTTTGCCTTCAAAGCAGTAGCAGGACCATAACCCTTTATATCAGAGTGGTAAACCTGGGCAGTTCAGGGATCAGTATAAGAGGAAAGCTAAGGCAGACAGCCCTAGACAGAAGAGTCCAAGGCAGTTGGTTGATTTTCAGTGATCACTTTCCCCAATCCTGATGTGTGGGAAATCAAGCAAAGGTGGCAGGAAGCTGACAAGCTGACAAGCATGAACAACGAGCTCCTGACTAAAGCCATAAAAAGGAACACAAAAGGTGGAAACAGTGGCAAGTGACCCAGAAGGAATACTGAGCCACTGTCTTAGCATGAAGGAACGGAATCAAGAAACTCAAAGCCTGCTTGGAGAAGAACCAGCAAGGGACTTGAAGAGTATTAAGGGCTGCTGTAGGTATGTCTGCAGCAAATGAAGCCATGAAATTAGACAAGGTGTGAAGTTGGAGCTGAAAGGGATGAGAAAAATTCCATTTTGATGCAAGGAAAGGCATGGGGGGGGGGAGGAAGCATAGGCAGTTGCTTTGAATAACTTCAGAAGATTCCTTTCAGAACAGATAAAATACAATCTCAGGCAACAATCCATAGCAGTCTGACAGACAGAGGGCAGGGAGGGGTATCAGGAGGTCAGCTAGGACCATTATGGACAACTGTCCTTTATATTATTGCTACATATGATCCAAGACTTCTTGGATTTTTAAGGCTTTTATTTTGTTGCTGGGGGTTTTGTTGTTATTTTTCTCTCAGCACATTTTTTTCAGTTAGTCACTTGTTAAGGCAAATTTGAATTATTTGTGTGCCTAACTTTGCGCAATATTAAGAATGGTCTGAAAGTAACCTGAAGGGCAGGGTGCATCCTGTTCATCAGGGAGAATTGTCTCCATATATCCACATAGTGCCACATACACCAAGAACTTTATGCTAGAAGTATGATTTGGTGATTTTCACATTCTTGGTGTTTTGGAAGTTGCAAATGTCATTGTTTTATTCTTCAACTGACAACTGCCTGACTGAGCAGTACCTCTCCCATACACGTTAGGTCGATGTATGATCAGTTCTCATCAGCCATAAAAGGTCCTGTGTTCATACAGTATATACCATATATTTTACAGTCACCTGTGTCCTGGTCTTGTATATAACTTACGGACTTTGGCACCTTTCCTGAGAAAGATTATGATTTGAACCCTTGTCGTGGGTTTACAGGAAGCAGGTTTTCTGGGAATGGAGTGGCCAGAGGCCAATAGGTGTTCAGATTCTAAATTGACACCAGGCTTGGCCACTGAGGGTGGATGCGCCTCTGAGAACACAGGGGTTAGAAGCAGAGCACTCCCTTGGGCTCCCTCTTTGATTTCCGGCCAGCAAAGAGCCAAGGCCTCCCCTGCCCGGCTTCGAGCTGGGCGGGGGAGGGGAAACCTGCAGCCCGGCAGAGGTAGGCCTGACCCCTCAGGATGGAAGGGTGGTGGGGGCACCAGGAGGCGTTGGGCAGCCCCCCCCAGGAGAGACAGAGGGAGAGAGGCCCCGAGAAGATTTGGGCAGCCCCCCCCCAGCCAGAAGACGAGAGGAGAAAGCTGGTACGGGCCTGTGGCCTTGAAGTGATATCGGCCTGTGAAGAAGGAGGGGGAAGGGGGGAGAGCAGCAGGGAAGGAGCCTGGCCGCGTGCAGAAGTTTGTTAACCCCTTTCTGGACAATGAAGACCTCACAGAGCATTTGGACCTTTCCCGGAGGGGAGATGGAGTGGATGATAAAGAAGAAATGAGCAAATGAATGACAGTCAGAGCAGTGAGTGAGGCTGGGAGAGTAAAGAAGAGGCCGGAAAGAGATGATGGAGTAGCTGGTTGCTGGACTCTTTTTGGTACAGCCATGGACAGAACCATGCTTCCTCGCGACACAGAGGCTGCATGCAGGGGGGAGGCGATGGCTCAGAACTGAGAGGGTTCAGTTTTGGAGACCCCCCGGCCCCAGGGGGTAGACAAGTATGGGGGGGACAAGAGGTCCCGAGATGAGAGAAAACTGCTTTTTTTTGGAACTGGTCAAAGCACCCTTAAAAGGATAACCCTTGAAGTAGCTCTGTTCCTTGTCCAATGGTGAGAGCGCTGGGCATGCAAGGAAGAGGTCACCATGGCCCCAAGAAGGACTCCTCTCCTCTTGATGGACTGGAATTGAGTATTTACAGGGTGATGGATGGAGATTTGAAATTTGGAAGATGTATTGGAAATGTGGTGGGGGGAGGAGGAAATGCTTTTTGTGGAGTTTTCATTTTCCAGGTGTGTGTGTGCGTGGTTTTTTTTCCTTTTGTAGTTTAGTTAATAAACTTTTTTTTTCTAAGGTAGAGGCCTGCTTTGCTTATTTCCTGGTCACATCTCACAGCAAACACCAGGGAAGTATATTTTCATGGGGCACTGGCATTGTGCCAGTGTCAAACCATGACAACCCTTTAAGGTGATTGCTGACTTCCTGAATTACCTAAGTCGCCAAGGTGTTCTGCAAAAGAGAATTTGCCCTATTTAGGAATGGATAGTATTATACTTTGAAGAGAACTCAGTGTCTATTACAGACATGTTGGGAATTCACATCAAAGAAAATATTCAGTATTATGTACCAATGTTCAGCTGAAAACATTTCAGCACATACCTTGACTGCACTGCAGGATTGTTGTATGGATGCTGCATACCTGACACTGCTTTCCTGGTCTTATTTAGAGCCTTAATTGAAACATGAAGATCTCTAAGTTGGCTTGCTCCTGGCAAGTGTTTCTGGACCTTCTGGAGTTCAAGAGAATCCTGTCCTTTCAAGTGCCTAGATACACTATTCAGTACTATTTCTCATGGCAAAAAACCCACTCAGTTTTAGGTCAAGAAACTCCCAAGTACTAGCAAAACAATCTAGGAAAACGGATGCTGCTTCCAGTTTGATATCACAATATGAAGAAGTTTACAAAATAGGTGTGGGTCTAGAAGTTCACCTTGGTACTTATGACAGAAGTACCTAACCAACACTTCACAGAGGCACAAATCTTGTTTGTTGGATTATCTCAGATCACTTCTGAAGTATTTACCAACATACTTGTATAGTCGGACATGAGACCTCTACTTCCAGACAACCCTAAGTCCAAAGTCTTGTACCATATAACCAGATGTCCTTACAATGCAATGAAAAATTTAATGGAAACAGCTTTCTTTTAGCACCAAAATATTAACAAATACAGTAGAAAGCATTGGTAGTCTGTACTGGCTTAACAAAATGCACTTTACCTTCATGGTCAGTTTCTGGTAACCAGTTCAAATCTTACTCCTCCATCCCCTCCATTCTGATTATAAAGGGCAAAACCCAAGACAACTCAGAATCCAATTCCCACTGTATTCAAGGCAGAGAGGGGAAAAAACATTAAGTTCAGTCAAAAAAATTTTTTGTTTCAACTTCCAAAATGGAGCAGTAATTACAGTCTGAAGAAGTAAAGGAGAATACAGAACAAAACAAGGGAACTAACTCTTTCAAAACTAGCATCAAAAGGGCAGAAGACAGCAGCATACTACTAAATATTTATCACATACATACCTTGGCCTATATTCCTTCAGTGAAAGCTCAAAATAGTTGAATTCACCTTTCTAGACCCCACAATAATTTAATGCAGAGCAATATGTGCCTATATTTGGTGGCAGGAGAATGGGAGAACGGAGGAAAATAGAATATTAGTGACTCCTAATACCCAGGTACTACATCTGTATGTTTTGTAGGGAACAACACTCTGATTGATGGTTCTACTCTGGTAATGGAAAGCTGAAAGCATTTTTCTCCAGAACTGAAAAACAGTCTGGTTGTATCAGACTACTCATTACTTTTGCAGGTCAGGCAAGGAAGAATTTCTCCCCTTTATAACCACAGAAAAAAACAAATCTTGATTTTTTTTTGGTTTTATCACTTCATCTCAGAGTTGGGCTTAACTAAGACAATTTAGCTAAGGCTTTCTGTCCAAAGCCTTGGCTGGTGGGAAGCCAATGCTTCCACAATGTAGTTAAGAACCTCATCAGGTATCCGCCAGAGCCCCAAGTAAGTTGAAAGGTACTTAAGAGTAGCAAGTTCTTTTTCATAGGGAAGCACTATTTCAGGCTTGGAACACTAATAGAAGAGTTTGTATTGGACAGACAATTCCCTTGAGTGTGAACTGATGGTAGTTTCTAAACCAACATTTCCTGTTATGATTAACGACCATTCATACCACAACCTGCAACACCAAGGGGTTAAATGTGAGTGAGTGAGTGAGTAGTAACATAGACAAGCTACACTACTGCAGGAACCTTAGGGGCTAATACTACTGTAACTGGCTACACCTGCACTAAAAACCCTAAAGATCCTTGAGTTGCATTCCATGTGCTTCCCAAACTGCCTACTTTTTCCTCCCTTTGATTTAGTACTCATTAAATACAATGTCTACCCTTCAACTTGCAAGCTTTTGTGGCAAATAGGCCCATCTTAGACAATTACAGCTGAGAAAGCACTGACTGGGAAGTTAAGGAACATCTAAACATAACAGTTAAAGAAGACTGTTACAGATACCTTAACACCACTAGGTATTTAAACTACCATGCACAAGATCAGCTTAGACAGCTTTTAACCTAAGAATTTTGTACAATATTCACCTAGGTATCTATCACACATACAAATCCTTCATGCACTGTTCACTAACTGAACTGAGACTTAGCTTGAACAAAAGTCTTCAGAAGTATATAGAAGATGTCTGATCTTTACTGCTCAACAGAATAGGTCAATCCTATTCGTAGCCTTTTTATGTCCCCTTACCTCAGAGTTTGTAACTTCTTCATAGTCAAGCCTAAACAGTGCTCTTCTTAGCTGTATTGTACAACTCCTTGTATCCACCATCACAATGTATCCTCAACTTTACTCACTTCCATCCAGAGACTGTACGTGGATGGTCCTTATTTTATTTACTGCTGTAAATAAAAATAGTCCTACAGGATATATCCATTTTAGCTCTAATACTTGCCTTTAGGCTTAGAGACAACGCATAGGAAGTTGTATCTATGCTATGCTTATAAGCTTTCCCTCTGAAATGGCACAAGAGACAAGATGAAAAATTGACTGTAGTATGCTTGCTCTGCAGTAGACAGGAAGCTATTCCACACAGCAGTAGGTTGTAGTCAAAGTCCTGTATTCATCAATCCCAGACAGCACTCATATAATAACTATGAGCCAGTGCAGGCATGTGTTAGCCAAACCTAATTTTCATCACCTTCTAAACTAGTTTACATAGATGATGCAAGTATCTGGCAGAAAGACCTGTTTACCTGCCTTTGAAAAGTTAAGTTGACATAATTCTTCCTTTAGAGGAAAGTGTGTGTGAGAGGATGTTGTTGGGTTGGGGTTTTTATTTCAGGTATATTCCAACACAACTGAGTGTTTGAATTCGGTGCTGAACTGAAATATGGTTTACAAGGTTCTGGGGTTTTGGTTTTTTTGGGGGTTGTTTGGGTTGCTTTTGTGGTTTTGTGGTTTTCACTGACTTAAAAGAAAAATAGGCATGACAACACATCAAGGTACTAACATCTTAAAAATTTTAAGGCACATTCCAACAAAATACATTTTTATTGAATGCAATATTAGGCATTCTATTTTGTTTAAGGGAACGCTGCTTCCCTCCCCCCCAAAGAGATTCCCTTTGACAATTTCCAAAAGCTGTATTTCAATTACAGAAATATTTCTCATGATTAGAAACAACAAACTTCAGTCTAAATTTTCCTTAAATTATGAAGTGCAACTACATTCTTCCAGAAGATAACACTTTTCAGTAGGCACTAGAATGAGAAGCCTGCAAGTTGTTTACAGTTGCTGGGTACAGTGTTATGTTCAGTCAAATTTTATACTAACCCCTCTAGAGTGTTGTTTTTGAAGAATTATATAAAAAGTGGGATTTAAGAATAAAGAAATGCAGCTTAAAGAGCAGGTTGTCACAATTTAAAAAAAAAGTCTTAATGGCAACCTGCATATTTCACACCACTTCCACAGTATGTCAGCTAGCAGAGGCTTAGTCCAATAATTTAAAACTTTAGATAGGAATGTCTTTTGGTTCTGAACGCAGATCATAAGTCAACATGTTCAGTATGTGAAGGCTCAGTTGTTTCACTCTCTACTTCCTCTCCTGTGAAGTCAAATAGCACAGTTAGAATACAAATCTATTATCAATTATACATAGATAATTAATTAGAGACATATAACTGTGATTTTTGAAATTAGGATTTTTTTAAAGAGAAACCCAAATTAACATATTTATCAAGACCAGAGAAGCAATTAAGCCATACATAATACCTACTTGCACCATTCTCCTAACCAAAGCCTGTATTTATTTTTTTACTATATGAAAACAAAATTTTTCAAATGAATTAGTATTATACTATTAGTGGAAGGAAAAAAAAAAGCAGTACAGGCACTTCTATTCTAGGCTTTTGTTTTCAGCTATTCACAGTGAATTTCCTCCTTTCCACACAACCTGTCAGTAGCAGTTTTGGTATTTGAAAAAGTAGGGCAAGTCTTATTCATGATTGTTTTTATAGTACAAACTGCTCAGTTCAGATGTTAAAACAACTTTTAAAAAAGCAGAGCAATTTTACTATATTGGGAAAAGCATTATCTAAACAAAAAAACCTAAGTCAGTTTGTCTACCTTTTATTTTACTTTTAGTCTCAAAATGTCAGACCACATTAACAAAGGTTGTAACTGGTACCCTGCATAGCTGTATTAGAGAAGATTCTAAAGGACTAATAATGGTGAGCACTGAGAGTAAAAGGAATGAACTGAGTGGCCTTGAGCAGCAATACAGCATCCATCATTACAACTTCTTAGTACAAGAGGAAAAATCAGCCTTGGGGATAGAAATGGGGGGATAAAAAAACCATCCAAACAAGCTATGAAGTAGAAAGAAAAGGTATGGAATTAGGTGTCTCTCATCTATTCTCCTACCGCTGTTATTGCAAAATAATCCCATCTTTCTCTTTGGAATTGTAAAAGAGGCCTAGATGGAGTAACAGAACATTTAATGAATGTAGTTCTGTCCATATGGGTCAACACATCCTAGAAAAAATGATAGTTGAGTTTTTTGACTGAAGTTATAATTTAAGTGAAGCTGAACTGTTCCCTATGACTGATAGATGGATGTCTTCCCCATTATCATCTTAACATCAGCTCTGGCACTTACATGATCACAAAATACAGAAATTCAGCATTTTTATCCAGCAAAAAGAATTTGTAACTCTTTTCAATTTGTAATTTTCAGATATTTCAATGAACTGAAAATTGCATGCAATCAGATAAACCCTTAAGTCACTATAATTAATGATAAAGGAAAGAAGTGGGGCAGACATGCTCATTTTTATGACACCAGAAATTTGCTAGCTCATTTTATGTAACAAAGCCAAACCCTCAAGTGACTTAAAAACACAACCTTGACTTAAGCAAAAATGTAGCAACACAAGAACAGACTGTTTAAAAACATAAACTATCTTTAGGCAAAAAAACCACACATCAGAGTGTGACCTAAACTATAAACTATTGATATAGACCACAGCTGTGTGAAGATGAGAAATAATATAGAGGTATTTACAAGTAACTAGACCCTTAGACTTACATAAAACTCCAAGTTGTTGATACAGCATATTTTTTTTAAATTGTCTCTGAAAAGCTACTTACCTGGTTTTACAGTTTGAACACATGTTCCATCCTTATCTTCAAACCCTTCTGAACACACACACTTGTAACTACCTGACGTATTAACACAGTCATGATTCTCTTCTGCACAGACCTTTTCAGGAAGGTTACATTCATCTATATCTAGAGACAGCACAGGGAAAGAAAGAGTACACTGCTGTTATTTTGTTATAAGCCTTATTTGTGCTCAGTCATATAAACAAAACTCTATTCAAATATGAAAAACACTGAGGAACAGAATGCTGCTGCAACAAATGTAACATCTGTTAAAATAATCTAATTCTTCATGATTTGGACTGTTTCAAAGTTGTTCAGACAACACCCAGTACTGCTGTTTTCTAATGTTTTGCAAGTCCCTGTACAGAGAAATGTATTAAGTAGTTATGTTTGTCACAATTAGGCAATTCATCTTAACCTACTGAACATTTCCCCCACAGTCATTTTCTATTAATGCCATCAAAGTATAGCTAAAGGGAACAGAGCTTGCAAATACTACATCATCACAGCTAATAGCTACTTCAGATTATGCATATGTCTTGTTCTTTTCCACAGAGGAAGTCTAATTTCACATTATAATTCACTAAGAATGAATATAATTTGAACTTGGATATTGATGGATTATCACAATGCCTGCCTTTCTGCTACAAAATGAAAAGAAACACAGATCTGATGAAGTGGTAAGTAACTGACAAAAGACTCATGTAGCTGTTTCCTGAAGCTACTATAAAATACCTTGTTCCTTTGTACCAATGATTCACTTTAAGTCTTGTCAAGCATATCAGCTCAGTAATATAAAGTAATTTACTGAGAATGTCTTTGCAGCTAATATGAGAATGACTGGGTTCACTCTGACAAGCATGAAAGGTGAAGCACACAAATGTGAATGCACCTATGAACTCCTCAGCATGGCTAACCAAGAGTGAGCTAACCAGCATTCTACCAGGTACTGCTAAATCCACCAACCTGTACACTTCTCATCTTCCTTCACGTATCCAGATGCGCAGGTCTTACATTGTTGAGAACCTTCTCCTGTGCAACCTACACAGCTGGCATCACATGCTAAAGACAAAATATTTAATGCATAAAAAAATTCTGTATCTGGGGTTTAAAATACCACCCTAAAATCAGATCTTAGGGTGGTAAGATCTTACCCACACAAGGAATCATAGAATGGCTTGGGCTGGAAGTTGACTTTAAAGATCATCTAGTTCCAAACCCCCCTGCCACAGGTTGGACGCCTTTCACTAGACCAGGTAGCTCAGAGTTCCATCCAACTGGTCTTTGAACACATCCAGGGACAGGGCATTCATAACTTCTCAGGTCCAGTGCCTCAACACCCTCACAGTAAAGATTTTCTTCCTAATATATAACCTAATCTATTTCAGCTTGAATCCATTCCCCCTTGTCCACTACATGCCCTTGTAGAAAGTCCCTCTCCACCTTTGTGGTAGGTCTCTTTAGGTACTGAAAGGCTTCAGAGCCTTCTCTTGTTCAGAATGGACAATGCCAGCTCTCTCAGCCTGCCCTCATAGAGGAGGTGACCCTCTTGATCAAGATTTTCACCGCTGTCCTCTGCACCCACTCAGGCAAGTCCATGCCTGCCGCATGTTGGAGGCCCCACAGCTGGAGGGTCTCACAAAAGCCAAGTAGAAATAACCAGAGACTTCTTGTTTTGCTCATACAATGTGCCCAGTGAGGATCAGACCACACTGTACCAAATACCTGTCAGGCATTTTCCAAGCATTACCTCTAGCATTAGTTTAGGATTCTAGACAGTACAATACAACAGAATATTGAAAAGAAACCTTTGCATGAGAAAGATCCATCTGTGTTCAAACAATACTGGTGATCTTTGCAAGGAGAAGCAGCACATTCATCTAAATCTGAAAGACAAAAAGTGACAAGTTACCTAAAATAGTAATTATTTAATAGACAGATTTAATAGACAGATTAATTCTTGAATGCTATAAACTGACTGCATTGAGAATAGTTGTTGCAATGTGTTTGGGGTCAGGTATGCAACATGGTATACACAGAATTAGCATGGTAACAGATGCAGTTTTGTTCAGCTTAAACCTGTATTAGAAAATCAAAACTGATCTTCATATACTTTGTGATGACAATAAGAGATGTATCAGAAATTCAAGAGGTCAAATTAGATAAACTTCCAGGATACCTGCCAATCCCTGCCATTTTCAAGTCATGCATTTATGCAGATATCATAACAAACATGCATACACACTATTGTTCTGGAACACTATTTTCTCCTGTACTCCTACATTACCAAGTTACAGAGCTTTTTATATTACTAAAAAACGTATACTACTGCACATACATGCACCTCTTAGTATTCTACAGAAAGCAAACTGGAACAAACCAAGTTATGATTAGGATCAGTCAAGCTGAAAACCAATTCTACGGCACAGTTAAAACATGCAGGTCCTTATGACTTTGAGGAAAGGATGCAACAGTATTTCATTAAAATATTCAAACAAAGAAAGGCTATTTCAGTCCCTCTCTTCCTGTCATTGCTGTCACTCTCCTCCTGTTGCTGCATTCATCATTCCTACTGATTACTCAATTGATTTATAGTTCATTAGTAGTAGTAATAATTACCTGTTAAAAACTCAGCTGTACAGAAGACAGTACCAAAGCATCTTAAAAATGCCCTGGGAGTGCTCGGTAGTTGCCTAAGCAGGTATTGCAAGAGCTGTAATTTAAAACCAGCTCCCACTGGCATTTTGAAAAGGAAGCAGTGTTCACATAATTTCTAAGACACTGTTTCCGGGCACTATGTTAGAGGTCTTTAAAGGGTCAAATTCAACCACTTAAACAGAATGTGTTACTCTCCCCAGTGCATTCCTGCATTGGGAGTATTTTTAGTGTTCGAATTTTTCCTGAAGTATTTCACACTTATCTCGTAACCCAACTTAAATGCTAAGACAGAAACAGGTAAGAAATTAATGAAAGCACTGATCTTGACATCTCCCAGTATGTCTGTCCAACAACAGGAAAAGTCAGCATGTGTGACTTTTAGTGAAGTGTTTGAACTCTATTAGAGTTGAGCATTTATGACAAAATTATGTGAAGGTAAAATGTGCAATTAGTAAAAAATACGTAGTTAAGTTTATATGAATCTTCTACTAATTGACAAAATAGTTTAAGTCAAAAGCAGGATATTGTTTAGCATACAAATAAACACCAAGAAAGCTCATGTCTAAAAAGAAACACCCCACTTGCTTCTCTATGAGTCCCATTAAACTAAAAAGACATACAGAACAGTATGATAAAGGTAACTATCATCACCAGGCAATCAGTGGTGAGAAAATACTGCTTTCCTGCAACATGAAATAAGTGAGGAAGAGAGAGACTAACAAAACTGTAGAAATCTAAACTGACAGATCATTTCCATAAAATACAATAAAACTTGGAAGTGATGCCATCTAATCTTACTAGCCAGTGTTACTGCAAAACCTGTTTGAAGTCTGCCAAGCATTACTCACCCACACAAGCTCCATCTTCATTTTTAATCCAGCCTTCTTTACAATCTTGGCAGTCCTTGTTACTTGAACCAGTACAAGTCTTACAGGCGGCATGGCAAGCTGAGAGGAGAAAACTTCAATGTGAGTTTTGTTGAGAGATCCCAAGACAAGTTCAGGCACACAAACTCTCAGAGAAAACTTTATTTAGGATTCAGTGGAAGCCATCATTTTTTCGTAGCTTGAAATTCCCATTCACAAGACAGCACCTCCATAAGATCAAGATTTAATTTAGAAACATGCAGTTATCTGACCAAAACAACTGAAAAATCCCAAAATACCACCAGAAACCAAACCTAGCAATTACAGTTATTTGCACCACTGAAAACACTGCCATGAGATTCTAGTGACTAGAAGTGGCAGGTCCAATTTCTAAAATATTTGGAAAGAGGAGATCAGGAATGCAAACTTAGCTCAGCCCCTCAAGGCTGGGACATGAGTTTAAACATCAAACTCTGAACTTCTCTATCTAATGAATCCTCACACAACTTACATTTGCAACTAGCTATGAGAGCAATGTGTGAAGTGATTTAATTCTGAAGAATTCAGAAGGAACTATACTAGAAATCCAGCTGTATATGCATATTGTATACATATATATAAGATGCATATATAACACATCCTATGTAACATTTGTATGTTATATATTGTCATCTAAAACAAATCATAGAGAAGAATTACTACACAACCAGATTTTTTAAAAAACCAAAACAACAATATAGACTATTTAAAAACAATCTTATTAGATCCCAGGGTCAGGATGTAGCTGTTGCAGAATCTCATCAAGGGTCTAAGAAGAACTGAAAATCTGACCAATGCAAAATTTTATTCCTATGACCTGATTTTGTTTCAAAATTAAATTTAGGCATATTTAACTGGAATCTAAGTAGTTTGCAGTACAGATCTACTGTTTCCATTTATTCAATTTCAGCTTGTCTGAGACATGAGGAAAATCTAGCTTTTAAAGCACTCCACTATGTAGTAACTTCAGCTCAAGATTTCAGCAGTACTTTGGAAGTAGAGAAGCAGAGACATTTACGAATTCTTCTTAAAGCAGAAAAAAAACCAATTTAAAAATTAAAGTCAATGTGGAAAGATGACTTAGCAAAATCTTAGAATTCCACTGAAGTGAGTGACGTCTTTTATGCTTAAAGCAGGCCAATCTGTGTTTTGTTTCTACATTTGTTAGGTTCAAATATTTCTAGTTTTGCTTGCAAAATTTGAAGAAGAAACACAAAGATATAAGCAAGTGTTAAGACTTTGTTACCTGTACAAACAGAATGTGTCTCGTTTCTCAAGGAACTGAAGTAACCACTAGAACAGTCCAAACAAAATTGTCCTGTGTACTCCTTCTTACAGCTACATGAGCCATCTCCACCTCGGGTACCATCACCATCACAGTGGCCATTTCCATGGCAAGGTCTTTCTGATCCACCACGACAAGCTAAAAAAGGATCAAAAGTATTTTTAAATCAGATGTTTAAGGAAATAACTTTCTACTCTCAGACACAAGCACCCAAAGTCTTTCCCTCTTCACAGAAAATAAAATAAGAATTAATTTTAAATTGTCACACTAAAGTAGGATATAATTTCCTTTTTCACCCTTGAGAGTAACTAAAAGTTTCGCAATAAGGCAAAGCTTAATAATATATTCAAGTATAAGGGAAACTCAAAGCAATCTCCAGCAAAGTTCAGTTATCAATTTAATTTTGGATAAAGACCATGGCTCAAAATTTTATTCATTTTCCTAGCTTCCTGGATAAAATTGGTATCTTTATTTTTTCTGTACCTCTGAGAAGGCTCATATTACATTTGTAAAAATCTACCAGCTATCATTTAGATCAATACAGGGAATGGAGACTTAATTTTAACCAATATATTAAGTGGCCAAAATCGATTCTTAATAAGGTGCAAATTTTAGAAATTTATAAATTTTACCAGCTTCAGAGGCCAAGATATCCCTCATCACTTTTGCAAAGACCTTACTTTCATCTCCCACCTACTTTTACCCAATTTTTCTCATTGCCTTTTTAACTGATCCTCAGTTGCAAGTTTCTTCATTTAAACCCCAGCAACATTTGGGTTGTTTTACTCTTGAAACTGGTCAAGGACTCTTGTCTACACAGATTCTGCAAGGCCACCTAAACAACAGACTTCATGTTACAGAGAGCCTTTAAGGATGGGTCAGGTGTGGATATTAGCATCAGATTGATTGTTCTTGCACATCTTGGTACCCTTGACAGCTCAGTACATTACTACATGACCAGAAGTCTTTTATTCAGGCTGGATATTCCCAAGGTAGCCACTCAACTATGAGGCAGCAAGCAGGTGCATACTACACAGCAGCCCATGTCTCATGCAAAATATCATACATCATGTATTTGTCTGTGACAGTAAAGACTGAAACAAACAGGTAAAAAAGCTGTATCTGCTACTGAATTTTTCAGAAGAAAAATTACCAAGGCAATCGGGTCCGTAAGTTCCAGCAGGGCAGCAAACTTCTATTGTTTCAATGCAAAACCACTTAAACAAATCTGGATACTTCTTCTTTCTGTATATGAAAGATATTAATTTACAAACAAAAAGAACAAAGATTCTTTAAAAGCCAGCTCACACAACTGACCCAGCACAACACAGGAGAGAAACCTGTTGCACATGGCAGATTAGAAACCTAATTCTTCTGAAGATTTCAGGAATCAATTTCTAGAAGAAGACCCCCAATTTGAAAATGTCCCTTTTAAAATACAATACTATTACCAAGCTCTACTCAAATTTTATAAATTATATTCAGGAAAAAATGAAATAAGAGCAACAAATAAAATCAAATCTTCTTCATATATGCACACACCCCTTTTTTAAACACCTTACTTTTAGGGAAGGTTTAGATACAGTTTAGACAGTCTTAATTATGTCTTTCTCTTATAGATACTTGCTGTATCTTAATCTTAAGTATACAGAAAATAGCCTGAAAGAGATTATTCGCTACTTGATGATTGGGTTAAAATTTCTCCTTTTTTTAGCATTGATCGAGTATTATTTTAGAAGACATGTTTAAAACTAAGAGGTTAGTTATGTGCTACTTGAGCATCAGCATACAGCCCCAATTAATTGAGTCCAGCTCCCTGCTCCTCACAAGACTTCCTACACTAAACTGTGTGAGGAAGAGTCCTCCAGATCATTCCTGAACTCTGACAGGCTTGGTGCTGTGGGGAACCTGTTCCAGTGATTGACCACCCTTTATGGAACAACTTGTAAAAAATGCCTAAGGTATTCATGGGCAAAGAAACTGTCTTTGGAAACTACCACAGAAACTGAATGACATTTGGATACTGGAGGTTAAAGAAAGGAAGGCAAGCAATCAATTGCATGCACTCAAAAGGTCTATTAAATACAGACACTTTCCAAAACCCAATGTATTTTATGAATTGTTTGATTATTTTAGGAAGTTTACTACGCCAAATTTTCTAGTTAAGACCAGTTTTGCAAATTTTAGCCAAATTAAAGACTCTGGGTTGCATAGTTTACCTTTGTGGAAGGCATGTCCTAATAGGAGCACCTAAGGACTCTGCGCTTGTCTAGAAGGAGGTGGAGGGGGTGGCCTCATTGCCCTCTGCAGCTTCCTGAGGAGGGAAAGGGGAGAAGGAGGTGCCAATCTCTGATGTATTTGATGACAGGACACAGGGGAAGGGTTCACAGCTGCACCAGGAGAGGTTTAGACTGGACATCAGGAAACATTTGTTTACCAAGAGGGCTATCAAGCACTGGGACAGGTTTCCCAGAGAGGCGGTGGAGGCCCCAAGCCTATCAGTGTTTTAGGAGTGTTTACATCATGACCTTAACAACATGCTTTAACTTTTCATCAGCCCTGAAGCAGTCAGGCACTAGGACCAAGTGATCATTTTAGGTTCCTTCCAACTGAAATACTCTATTTTCTGCTCTGCTATTCTACTCTATTCCCTTCACTATGTGTTAACATATATACAATCCTGTATAGTTAGGTAAAAGGATAAAGCAATGATTTAGAGGAAAGCAGAGTATCAAAAAGCCTTATCCAGCTATGAAACATTATAATGGCAGTTCACCCTATTGAATTCTAGCTAATTAGGAGGGCTGACAGTTTAAATTAGTGAAAAATACTTAGAAGAAATGTGATCTGGAACTAAAAACCCCAAACATTAAGAAATCTAAATGTTACACTGTCATTCATGCACTAATTATATTTAAGACTGGTATACAAAAAGCTTAGCTATAGCACAATCCCAGTCTAGCTTAAATTGCAGGTAGAAAAGTCAGCTGCTACTCTACCATCTGCAAGAGATTCAACCTCTACCCTGATTAGCACCAACTATTCCTTTGATTTCCAGGAGAACAAAATGTAGTTTCAGGGAAAAAAAAGCAAGCAAACAAAAAACCCACAAGAACCAAAGAGCCCTTTGCAGTTTTGTGACAAAGGAAAACGTAAGGGACTAAACTTCAAAATTTTCCAATGTTAGCTTGCCTTGACACACTACTGTCTACTACTAAGTAGACAGTGTATAAGAAACAAGTGTAGATGCTTTGGTGCAACACTGCTGGAACTGAAAATCAAAAAGAACATAGGACAGCAGCACATGATACTAAAAGTGAGCCTGAAACCAGCTGTACCCAATGTCAGCTCTTGAAAGACAATGAATAATTACCCATACTGCTATTGTTCAGGCACAAGATTTAACATTATTAGTTCATCCTCTTAGATAATTTATTCGCACAAAGATCTCCACCAAGAAAATGATACTTACAATTTGAACCACCATTTCTCTATCAGTTCTTCATGTTCTTCTACCATGTTGTTACATTCAAAGTTACTACTGTCACACAGATTCTCTGTGATCTCCACAAGACGAATTTCACTACAAGCAGAGAAGGAAAACTGTAAATTTAATTTAAACTTTCAATACAACTCAAGACCTGACGGAGCAGTCAGACTTCAGTGAGAATATTTCTTCAGTGTATGGGGTGGCCTGAATTAGTTTCAAAACATCAGAGTAAAGAACTAATAAACATTATTTCATACAAAAAAGAAACCCAAACCCAGAATAATGACCACAAGAATCTTGTGACTTGCTTGCATTTACTATATTTCTTAGATTATAGGTTTGATAGATTTTTAGCTTCCCAGAAAATTGGAGTGCAGTACTTTAATATTCAACAATAAATTTAATGTATTTTTATTTGACATGAGCCTGTGAATTTCACAGCAACATCTCAGTGCTCCAACTAAGAAAAAAAAAGAATTTGAAATGCAGGAGAAAGGTATCAGGTTACTTTTCTCCATGGTTAACTTGGTATGTGTACAGTAATCTGCCTTCTCTTTGGCAGTGAAACAGTGACAACTCTAGGGAGAAGATACTGCTTCAATTCTAAATCAAGTATTTCAGTAGTCTGTACCTTTTATGATTAGCAATAAAATATTGACCATTACTAGATTCATTATTTTAAGACTTTAATAGGTAAATAGAAAAAAACCCTACTATAACTAATAAATGTGGAGGGAGAGAATGTAAGAAAATAAAGATAGTGCAGAAGGCAGTCTCACAGCTGAGGAGTTGCAGCTGTACTAATCACCAAAGATTAGTAACAGGCCTGCCCTTAATAGCCCACAGCTGTGTCCAATAAGAAGATGAGTGCTACAAAAGAGTGGGTTAGCTGGGTGAGGGGAGAGATGGAGTTTGTTGGTTGTCCTGTGACGAGAGATGGAGTTTGTTGTCTGTGCTATGAAGAAGAAAGAGTCAATGCTGTGAGGAGCTGCCCATGAGGAATCACTGAGAAGGTATGGGAGCTTTGCAATAAGATGACAACAGTAACTGAATTAACTTCCGTAGTTTTCAGAAACAAGATGAATAGAGGCAATAAAAAGGCATTGAGTCTTTACTATAATCTTTAAATTACAATGTTATGAAACATTGTAATTTAAATCATTAAGAATTTAAGGTTTGAACAAGAGAAACATTAGCTGCCAAGTTCAATATTGAAGTTCCAAACAAACACTGGCATAGTGAAGTTACACACAGTGAACACAAAACTCAGCTGAATGAGAAGCACTGAGACAGCTCACCTGGACTCATACTTTGACAGCGTCTTCTCTTCCCAAGCAGTGTTTCCACCACCAAAGTTTTTTTTAGCTGTATCTGCTAAACCCTACAAATAAAAGGTACCAGGAATTACATAGGGTTTGTTTCTAGCAAAAATTAAGGGCAGTAACAAATGCTTATATAGAAATTATGAAAAGCACCATGCATAAACTAGAGCTCTCAAGCTGCTGATCAAGGTCCTGAGTGAAAGCAACAGCTAATGACAACACGAAAAGTGAGAAAGTGTACGTTACAGCATAACATTATTAAATTTTCCTAATGCATAAACAAAGCCATGTTACAGTCTTGATTTACAAAAAAAGCCCTACGCATGTGAAACTTTACACCCTTCTCCCTCAAGTTCTCAGGAAATTTATTATTTAGTATCATTTGAACAGAACCTCTACTTCATTCAGTTTTGATAACAGCCCGGTCTGCACCAAGTTGTAAGTGAAGCACACAACCGTACAACAGGGCGAACAGCACAGCTGTCCCCAGCCACAGCCGATGCCACCAGACGACACCTGGCAGAACACCCCGCAGTTGAAGGGCCCTGGCGAGCCTGCAGCAGCCGATACGCGTGTGGAGAGCACAAAGCACCGGTCACCAGGCGCAGCAGCCCTCGCTGCCGGCGCACAATTTACTGTGCCACGCGTAAGGCTGCTGCAAGTGGCGACAGATAGTGAATGTTTGGGGAAGCTTTCCACCAGCACTTCCCACGGAGCTGGACACGCTGCAACGGAGCCAGCCTTTTGACACATAAACACCTTTGGCGGCAGACACTGAGGAGCTCTGCCACCCACCCGCCTCAGCGCTGCGACCGCTGCCGGATCGGGATCCGCCGCTGCCCCATCACCGGGCCGGGCGCCGCCCCGAACGCGGCTCCGGCGAAGGCGCTCCCGTAGCGCGGCCTCTGGGCACGGAGCCGGCCGGCACTGCCCGGCCGTGGGGCTGGCGCTGCCCCTCGGCACCGCAAGGCGTGTAACCACCTACGCCGCTGCTCGACCCCGCCGGGAGCCCCCGCGAACCCCTGACCCACCGCGGAGCCGTCCGCCCGCACCCGCGGCCCACCTGGTTGAACCTGTCCACGATGCCCCGGCAGGTGGAGCACGCCAAGCGCCGCCGCTCGCCGGCGCCGCTCACGGGCAGCAACAGGAACAGGGCGGCACAGAGCAGCACGGCCAAGGCCGCGCGGGATGGTCGTGGCGCGGGGCCCGGTGGCGGAGACGGGCCGGGCCCCATGGCGAGGCCGCGGGACCCCTAGACGCGGAGCGGGGCCGCCCCAGCCGAGCCCCCTCAGCAGCGGCGGCCGCGCTGGCCCCGCCCCGGCCCCGCCGGCCCGCGAGCTCCATTCAGATTTCCGCGTCAACCCCACGCGCGCACCGGCCGAGGGCGCTCGTTGGTCGAGGCGGCGGAGGGAAAGGACGTGGTCCAATCAGCGCCCGCCACGCTCCGGACCAATGGGAGCCCCCCGCGTGCCCAGAGAGCTGGGCGGGGGGCGGGGCCGAGCAGTCGGATGGAGCGCCACCGCCATCATGAGAAAGGGCAAGCAGGGACTCCGTAGGGGCTTCAGAGCCGCCCGCCATTTGTATTCGGCAGCCGCCTCGGAGACCTTCTGCTGCCGGGGGCGTGCCCTGCCCTCACCCAAGATGGCCGGCGGGGGAGGTGGTCACGTGCTCGCGGGGCTGGCGCTGCGGCTCCCGCGCTGCCGGCGCCCTCTGCGGGGCGGCCACGTGGGCGCGCGCGCGGTGAGTGCGGGAGCGGCGGCGGGCGCTGCCCGGGCCGGCGGGGCGGGCAGGGAGGGACGGGGCAGCGGGAGAGCCGCCAGCTGCCCGTGCCTTTGCTGCAGCCTGGCCAGAGGGCGTTCCCGGGAGCGCCGCTGCTAGGCGGCCGCCCCAGCTCTCCGCCTCCCGGGCGCGGGAGCTGTGGCGCGGCGGGAGGGAGGGAGCACGGCCGGGCAGCCGCCTCCTGAGAGTGTGCGCGGGGCGCGGTGCCTGGCCCTGCCGCGGGGGCCGGGCGGCTGCAGGGGCGGCGGGTGGTGTTGGTCTCGGCCCGGAGCCCTCATGGAGCCCCCTCACAGGAGCGACCGGACGCGGGCGGCGCTTCAAACCCGCCCCGGCTCGCACCTGCGGGGCCGAGCTGGGCTGGTGGGGGTCCGGGTGCCCCTGCTGGGACCGGGAACGATGGGCGCGCGGGGAGGGTGGTCGGGTTGGGTTTGGGGAGCTTTCAGTCGAGAGCATTCTGGGTTTCTTCCCCGGCCCCAAGAGTGCCATTTCTTTCTCTGTCTCTCCCTCGTAGCTTTGTGTCTGGTAGCGTCCCACGCTGTATTTGCTGCCTCAACCTTCTCTTCTGTTTTTCCCCTCTTAGTTTTTTTGGATTTTTTTTTTTTGTTTTGGTTTTTTTTAGCCAGTCTCGAAACTCATGAGGAAGTGTATGTAAGAATAGTAACTGCAGTTTTTTCCCAATACAAGGAAAAAAAAAGCAATCCCAGCAACTAAAAGGTTTAAATCACACCTCATTGAGGTATTAACTCTAGATCAAACTTGGAAGAGCTATTCAAACATAGGAAAAAAACCGTTGAAATTTAAGATAATACAAAATGGGTTTTGCCAAAGCTAGATCAAGCCCAAGAGGCAAAACCTTATGCTGGGGTGCGCTTGGTGGTTCTGCTTAGATTCCCCCGTGTGAGGAAGTGAAATGACTCTGTAGACAGATTTAACACACAGTTAGGCTGCCAAACTCTACCACAGCTCTTCGAAGCGTATCTGAAAAACGTAAGTGAGCTAAATGTGGTAGGTTTTTCACGGGAAGAGTAAAAAATCTATGTGAACTAATGATACTTCCATTGAAAAAGTATAAAACAGCAACAAACCGTTTTTGATGGAAGTACCTCAGATTTTTTTTTTTTAATGAAAATCCAATTTTTTTCCCTACCCAGTTTAATCCCAGGAAAAGATGAATCCTTTGTGTTAAAGACCCCTGCTCTTCTATGATTCAATCTTGCTGTAGATTCCTGGGGGGGAGTCAGTGTGGCTATGTTATAGAGGCCTGGGGAAGATTCTTCTGAAATTGCCAGAATGTAATCAATGGACAAACCTATGTGTATTGCTTCTGGTTATCCTCTAAGCTTCGTTATTAAATTATTTTTATTAAGTGAAAAGCTGTTTCTGTGGTTTTGGCATTTAAAAAATAAAAAACTGTAATTGCAAGTATTTGCTTTTATATAGCAAATTTATTTTAATAATCAAATTCAGTGTTTACCTGTCTTGATAAATTCCTCTTGAATTTTGATGCTTGTCAGCATCAATTTTCAACAAAGCAAGTTATCTTGGGTCTTGACAAGACCACTGAATTTATTAGGCTTTATCTCAGAAACCTGGGTGTTGTCTTCATGCTTTGGTTTTTTATCTTCTAGCATGTTTCCCTTCAGGGAATTTCAGTATTTATAATGCATATAATTATCTCCAAGATGTACAAGTATGCTGTCGTGCTTACTTGTTTCATGCATACAAAAGGATTGGAGTCAACAAGATTCAAAAAAAAAAAAAAAAGCTTGTGATAAACTGTGTGTGGGCTATGTAGCTTCACTTCCATTCTGATTTAGGAAGTTGGGGACTGATAACTCATGTGGTTATCAGCTAAAGATACCAGGAGCAGGCTGTGCTGTAGATCGGTCAGAGGATAATGAGTGCAGTATTTATAGGTGATGGTAACAGCTCATTGTTATGCAGATGGTGTAGTTAAAAAGGAAAAAAAAATAGAGCTTCTTGGCACTTGGGTTCTTTTATAAGGATTTATTGGGTCCTAGAATACCTGCAGTGTTAAGAAGCTGAGAATTTGGAGTCAGGAGTACCTACCTTGCAGGTCACTATGCTGTTTCACCTGATGCATGAGCTGCTCGTGTCGTGTTGCTGTGTGCAGCAGTGGATTGGTCCTGCGGTGTCCGTTTTTCTCTTCAGTTAAGTTTGACCAGAATAATGAAATTCTTCTGCATTTATTGGGAGAATTCAGCAAGAATTTATGCAATGTCAATTGCCAGACACTTTCTGAGGTATCCTGGTGTCAGTCCCATGCCTCTTTTCCTACTCCGTGGGATAAAGATCCTCTTGTAGCATGAACCATGGTTATCCATTCTTGTAAAGAAGTAACACTAGGCACAAGTTAAAAAGGCTATTCCCACTTCCTGTGGTGAAGAGTTTGTTTAGTCTCCTGACAAGGCTCTGTCTTTGAGCTCAGGCTTAGAGCTTCAGTTACAGTCTGCAGCAGAAGCAATCATCAGAAAAAGAGATGCAGTCAATGAGGTATTTAAAATAATATGCAGATACATGCCATTTACAGGAAGTACCCAAATTTCAGGATTTATTGGTGCTCATTGTGAATCCAAGGAACACGAGGTCACTCATTTTTACTAATGAGCAGCGCAAACATCAGTTCAGGAAAAGGTATCTCTAGGAGGCAGTTGCTAAGTGATCCCAGGAAATCTGCCAAGTATCTTACATCTGTTTGATGGACATATTTAGACCAAAACACAGGAGAAAACATCTCTAACCAAACCCCCAGCTGTATCTTAAAAGTGCTGGTTTAGAATTTCTTTTTCTGTGAAAACAGAGCAAGAAAAACCAAAATCTCTTGTCTTTTATTAAATTGTAAACTTCAAAAAAAAATTGGGAAGTTTAAATTGAAAGAACACGATATAGATTTGCTCTGGCATCACCTGGACACATGGTTTTATCATAATGATAAAATACAACATAAATACTTCCATAAGAATGGCTCAGCAGTGTTGTGAAATGAAGCACTAGGGAGAGGGCCCCTTCATTTCTGGGTAGAAGTGTGAAGCAGGGGTACAGAATGTCTCTTGCCATAGTGACACCTGTGGGTGCCAGAGGGGATTTGTCCTTCTCTGGCCAAGTCCAGCCTGAGCTGCTGGCAAACTCAGGAGATCAAAGTACTCTGTTCTCAAGAATTTCTCCTCCTCGTGGATCCTCTCCCACTGTTTTTGGAGCCCTGAACAAACAAGAGAGTATGTTCTAGAGACAGCCCAGTGTGCAGTTAAAGTGAGGGTAGATTACAAGGCTATCCCACAAATCACAGACATAACTGAGCTGACATTCAGCACTGGGGCAGTATGGAATGCAAAGGGATATACTTTCTTAGGTAGGGTCCATGTTGTCTTGAGGTTTTTTAGGTGAAAATTAATTATATTTACAGATGGGGGCATAAATTCTGAAATGCTTCTGAATATATTTTTGACTACCTTAATTAATTGAATATAGTAAAAAAATTCCTGGATTTATTGACTTACTAGTCTGTGTTTGAACTTTTCAACTGCTCTAGTACATTTTCCTTGCATCATCAATCATTTTTTTTGGTTGTACACTTCATGCCATGTTATTAATGTAATTTCGATTTATTTTCTTTTTAATAATAATAGAACATATCTGAATTTCAAACCCAAGATGGCTCAGAAGAGGAGCTCGAGTGGGAGGTCATTCCCATTGCTGCTGCTTCTGATTGTGGTGGCCTTTGTTCATTTAACTGTCTGTCCTTTTACAAAAGTGGAGGAAAGCTTTAACCTGCAAGCTATCCATGATGTGGTGTACCACCAGCTGGACTTGGATAAGGTAAATTGAAAATAATAACTTCATTTTTGTACAGTGTTAAAGATGGCAATTCCCTGCAGTATCTTTAGGATAAATGCAGTGTGAATATGATTTATTTTCCCTTGTTTCTAATTTGCTTATTTTAAGTAGATTCTCCTTTTTGCAGTATGACCATCATGAATTTCCTGGAGTTGTCCCAAGAACGTTCCTTGGACCAATTTTTATTGCTGCTCTTTCCAGCCCGGCTATCTACATACTTTCTGTGCTAAGAATGTCCAAGTTTTATTCTCAGCTGATAGGTATGAGAACTTTGAATCCTCAGAGCTGTCACCCATTAGAGCACCAGTTAAAACATTGTTGCTATATTTGGACCAATGGTTAAATTGTGATATTCTTTTTCACAATGAAGGAAAACCCATGCTATGGTACTTAGGGCCAGCATGGCCATTCAGCTCCCTCTTTGGGAGTAACTAACGGCACACAGAAAGTGTGTACTAACAAATGTCAGGCAGTGTAGAAAAAACAAGTGTCTCGAGTCTCTTCAGAGAGTTCCCCCCCGTGTACACTTCAGAAAGGATTGTTAACTTTGGCATGGAAGCCAAAGTTAACTAAATGGAATTTTGTTTGGCTTTTTGTTTCTTTGAAGGTAGTTATATTGTGGTATCTTAAATATTAATCTTCAGAACGTCTTTCTATTACATTATATAACATGGCTATTCATCAGTGATCCATCTGATACTACTCTTTGATTCTCATTTTTATTCTCTTGATAGTCCGAGGAAGTTTGGGGCTCAGTGTGATTTACACCTTATGGAAACTGCAGAAAGAAGTTAGAAAACAGTTTGGAGCAACTACAGCATCAATCTTCTGTCTCATCACGGTTACTCAGTTTCATTTGATGTTTTACTGTACAAGAACTCTCCCTAATGTGTTTGCACTTCCATTTGGTAGGTATTTCATAGGAAAAAAATTAAAATTTAGAACTTTTTTCAAACGTGTCAGTAGTTAAAGCACAGGAAAAGTATGGTCAGACCAAGTTGACATATCTGCTTGATTGAATTGTGTGATAACAAGACTAAAAAGCTTGAGATTTCATTCTCTTTTTACCATGTATGCTTACAGTGACTGTTTAATCAAATTTTATTGAATCTGAGTACATGTAGGTTTTGTCCGGTGGCTTTGATTAGCTAGAGGTTTGGGTTCACATGTCTAATGCATAAAGCATAGAGCTATGAAAAGGGATGAGGTATACCTGCAGTTCAAAAAAACCCTGTGAACTTGGTCTGCACAGGAAAGGACTTTCAAATGGGATTGTAGAAGAAACTCCAGCTGCACCATCTTCACCTTCCTCTTCTGAAGCTGTCTACAAATGCAGCAATTTCTATACTTAAATAAAAAAAATTAAAAAATCAATGTCAAGCCCTTCTCTACATATGCAGTTTTCCCCCAGAGCTGATGAAGAGGCAAATTAATCACGTGACAGATACTTACTGAGTCACTAAATGCTTCAGTGCAAGTTGTTCAGCTAATAACATTGTGAGGTTGATGTAAGAATCTGTATAGATGAGAAACGATAAACAAAAGCAGATGAATTGTCAGATAAAGTGTCTAGTAATGTCTCAGATAATTTTTGCATATTCAAAAATACAAGTTGTTTCATGATTTTGTACCTTAGTATTTCATGTTTTCCTTAGGATCCTGAGCACGTTACTATGTCAAGATTTAAGCTAAAGTAGAGACAACTTCATCTGTAGAGATACGGTGTGTCCCACCTAATCATGTAAATGAATTTGTAGATCTTTCTCCCTCAGCAGTAGTCTGTAGTCTCATTTATGTGTTTGAAATGGGTTTGTGTTATCATGAATATACTTAGCCAAAAGAATAAACGAACTGTCTAGCTAATACTGAGCAATAATAATTATGAATTGTAGTTAGAGAAGCTTTTAGTACTCCCTTAAGGTTTGTTTTTCCCCCCCACCAATAGCTGTTAAATATACTGCCTAGAAAGAGTTTCCATCTGTTCCTTGTGGTTACACTTTTCCTAATTACTTAAGCATCAACAGTATAAAGCTGTGCTTTATTCCAAATTACATTTCTCTAACCAAGGAAGAATTTCTGGACTAGAAATGGTGGGAAGACCAAGAGAGGATTGCTGGGAAGTTAGAGGAACAAGAAGATAGCATTGATTGTTACCCTTTAGAAAATAAATAGTTCAGTATGTTGAGTGATGTGTTTTGGGTTTTTTTTGTTTGTTTTGTTGGTTTTTTTGCAGTGCTCCTGGCATTGACATTTTGGATACAGCAAAAGCAAAGGCCATTCATTTGGTTCTCAGCTTTGGCGATTATAGTCTTCAGATCAGAGCTCTGCATATTCTTAGGCCTCATGCTCCTGATGACATTATTAACTAAAAGAATCTCCATTTTCAAGGTGCTTTCCCATGCTGTTCCTGCTGGAATGTTTTGGTTGGGTAAGTGTTTGCTTGGAAGAAAGCAAATTACATTAAGTTCAAGAGAAGTATGGAGTTTTGACTGATTTATCTGTTGAGTGGCCCTTAAAGGGTTTTTCTGGGGGGATTGGCAGTGAAGAGAGGGTAAGTGGGGTGTTGTGAGTTGTTATTGTTTCAGTTTGATTCTATTTGCTAATAATATGACAAGATTTTTTATTTCTTTGAAAATTTCTATGGAAGTGTGCAGAGCAGAGAAAGCTACTGTGGCCTCTGTCTTTAGATGCTTACAGTGTAATGTCCTGATCTTAAAGAGGCTGAGATGTGCAAGTTGACTTCAGTACAATTAATACCTGTCTGTAGCTACTTGTGCATATTATCAGCTGTAATATCTATTGCCATGGTGATAGGCTGAGTCCCAGGATAAAATACAACTGTGTGACAGACAGAGATACCAAGCAGGAGGGTTGTGGGGAGAGTTGCAGTTCAGCTCTGTTCCATTATTAAATTTAACAGCTTAAGTGATCTCCGTGCTGGAGAGGTTGAAAAATTCCCTTGTGTCTACCCATCCATGGAAGACCTCGTGTATATGCACATAAGTACTCTAAGCTGCTCCACCAGCCCACCTAATTAAAAATGCTGTTGTCAGATATGTGATGGTGACCCCTGGCAGCATGCTGTCCCTTGCACAGAGTGCACAATAGAAACACTAAACAGTTATGCCAAATGCATTTGGAGGCACCTCATGATGTAAGAGTTTGGAGGTCCAGTGGGAATTAACCACTGGCACTCCCCTTTCCTGTTTGAGCAAAATCCTTAAATACTAGAGCAGTTTGCACAGAGCTGAGTGGAGGAGATAGGGCTGACAGTTTTGCTGCTTTCTTTTTGCCTTTTATCCCCTTTTCTCCCTCCACCTAACGAATAATAGCAAACTTTGTCATTGTTTTTTTGACTTAATAAAAAACAATTGTCGCTTTGCAATAAAAGTTTATTTAGTACTATTTGAAGATAACATGAGCTTCTTATTGTTCATTACATTTAATGCTCTTAATACTCTTCTAAAACAAATCTCAATTAAACCCTTTTTTTCAAACTTGGGGTTGGAGTGGGGTGAATCCCAATTGGATTCATGTCTAACATGCTTCTTTAAAGGCCTCTGTTCAGAAGTGCCTCCCTTCCCTGCATAACAGACATATTCAGCCTTCTCTGTGGTTTTGGGTGAGGCTTACAGTGCATGTTTCAGTTTATGTTGGTCTCAATGTGCTGTATATGTTCTATTTGGATGTGCTAGTTTGCTTTTCCCTGGTTTTTAGTTCATGCAGATTTGTATCTCTTTAATTCTTTTAGGGCTAACAGTTGCTGTGGATTCTCTATTTTGGAGGCAGCTTGTGTGGCCTGAGGGGAAAGTGCTCTGGTATAACACAGTTTTAAACAAAAGTTCCAACTGGGGAGTATCCTTTGAAACATCCAGAGAAAAAGAACACTACCAGCCAAAGCAAAGACTTGATGTGACTTACTCCTGAGACTCAGGGTGTTACATTCTACTTTTCATTATTTAAAACTTACAAGAGAGTGTCTGTCCCTTAGGTGTTTCTGCAAATTGTAAGTCTCCTCTGCTTTTTCTTACCTCTTGGTGTTCTACCAGTATAAAGCCAGGTTTCTTCCCCTTGGTGTGTTTCATGTTGCCCATCATTAGTGTCATTTGATGCGTCTCTGTTAGGTAATGTGAGTGTAATTAAGCAACTGCTTTTAGTTCTCCAAAGATGAGACAGAAAATGAAAGGCTGGAAGAATGTGTATACAAAAGTATACTGCATATTTGCAAAATTTGTGAGTACTAATGTTGCTTAAGAATACTGAAGAATAGTTACTTTACTTGTTAGCCGTGAAAGCATCCTTAACTCTTTTCACCTTGAAGACCTCTCCCTTCTTGTGGTATTTCTATTCAGCCCTGCCTCGTGCTTTGGGATGCAGCATAATATTTGTACCTTTAGGGGTAACAGAAAAGAGAACTCGGATTTTACTTTTGCCAGCACTGGGCTTTATTTTCTTGTACTCGTTTCTCCCACACAAAGAGCTGCGTTTCATCATCTACACTTTCCCTGTTTTCAACATAGTGGCTGCTAAAATGTGCTCACGAATGTAAGTTCAAAATCCTGTTCGTTGTTTTTTTTCCCTCTGAAAATGCAAAAGGAAAACTATTAGTACCATTTTTCATCTTGACCTCTGGATCATATTGAAATATTCATATGCTGTAGAAAGGAGTTTGAGGTCTTCATACCCATTTGACTGCAGAGAAAAGTGGAAACACAGAAAAGTCAAATGCTTTGGTGGAACTATTTGGGAAGTCTGGAGGAGAATTGAGAATGGAGCCCTAATTTTACTGTTACGTTGTTACAATGCAGTTTATTTACCAGAAAAGAAGACTTACTCCAGTAGTCCTGAGCTGTTAACACAGTTTACCTGAGGAGATCGTTTAACACACAGGCGAGGCTTGTGAAACATGGAATTAAATATTTCTGTTTGGGTATATTGAGTAAACAAATTGAAGTTCAGAGTTTAACTTCTTTAAAAGAGAATATATTCATAGCTGAAACACAGAAATACATAGCTTTATTGATAAGTTTGTCTTAGTTTTATTAATGAGAGTATTCTAATTTAAATGTCACTAGAAGTTAATCTTCTAGAAATTGGTATTAAATATATGCCATACAGAGTTAATAAAATTTCTGTTAATCTTTATTATCTAGAAGTGGAGTTTCTGTAACAGTTGTGCACAGTAGTCAGTGACCAGTGTGAAAGAAAATAACAGTTTATTCTTCCTTGTTTTTCTGTTCCTCAACAGTCTGAATAACTACCGGAGATCCTGGCTGTACAAACTTGGATCATTCTTTATTGTAATGCATCTTCTACTCAATGCTGTTTATTCAGGAACATCTTTGTACGTTTCACATTTCAATTATCCTGGAGGAGTGGCAATTCAGAAGTTGCATGAGTTGGTACCTTCAACAGCAGGTATGTAAAGCTGGCTGGAGGTATGTTCACCTAATCTTAATTTCAGTATATTTTTTCATGTATTGAATACTACTCTTCAAACTAGGTACACACATCTTCTTTGTTAATATTTTGTTAATTTATTATTAATCAGAGTGTACTTGGAAGAATTTTGAAACTGTATTCTATTTTCTTTATTTATGTAGATGTTTCTGTTCACATTGATGTGGCTGCAGCGCAGACGGGAGTTTCTCGGTTTCTAGAAATCAATTCCGATTGGAGGTATGTTCTGAATGAGGTATTTTCGTCTGAGGACAGTAGCCTGCTTTTTCTTTTTTGCATATGCACAGGGACAAGCACTGCAAACACAATTTCTGGTCCAGCATATTTATTAAACCAGCTTAAGAATAATATAAATCTTCAGAGAATTTTTGATGTCTGCAGTGCTGCCGTTTCAGAAATAAAGCACTGCAGTGTTTTTTCATTGTTTTGCCTGTATAGCATAGAATATTTCAAAGGACAAGAGGAAATGGCCTCAAGTTGTACCAGAGGAGGTTTAGGTGTGATACTTGGAAAAATTTCTTCATGGCAAGGGTTATGAGTCACCATCCCTGAAAGTGTTAAAAGTTTGGATATGGCTCTTGGGGCCATGGTTTACCGGTGAATGTGGTGGTGGTGCTAAGGTGACAATTTGGCTTGATGCTCTTAGACATCTTTTCCAACCTTAATGATTCTGTGATTCTAAAGACATCAGAAACAGCGCAAAAATTGTTAGCTTACCAAACTTTATACCAATGTGTTTAATGCAGCTAGGTCTGATACCCCACTAGACCTTGTGAAACAGAGCTTTCTTGGCAGAACAGTGTACATAATTATTTGTCTGAATAATGTGTGGCAATGTGAGGCTCATGTACATTTTAATATTGAAAGTCAGTTTTTATGTGGAACATCCCTCATATAGATGGCATTGAAGCTGCTGCTGTGAACACATCCATTAGCTCTGAGGGAAGGCTGTTGAGTGCTTTGTTACTATGACCAGACACTTTTTAAAAAGAGTTAGAATATTGGAATGAATAGTAGGAGACATTGTGAGGTGGCATCATTTGCTTTTCAGGATGAAAACCAAAAAGTAGGCACCTTTCTGATTTTTAAGCCTACCTCTTCAGCTGAGGCATAAGGTTTTAATTTAAATGAAAATTAACTCAATGAAAATGATTCATTAGAAGGTGACACAAAGCCTCCCTTCATACTGCACAAAACAAAAGCAATACAAGCAGATTTTGATTTAAGAAGTATTCTGAGCCTAGAGTTCTTTTTCCCCAGTCACAGTATTCAGGATCAGATGAACATAATTTAATTACTGGTATGTTTAGAGATAAAAGTACTTTGGAAGTAAAGCAGAAGAAGGGGAAAATGCTTCTAGGGGAATTACAAAAAATCATCGATCTTGCTATGCCTTTTTATTTCCAAGCACTCTCATGATGATGGTACAGACTGTTAAAAGCCTTCACAATTACTGATCCACTGTTTATTTCAAATTGGTTTTTTGTATGCTGAATCTAGAGAAAGTCTTAAACCATTAATTGGGAGGAGACATTAAGCTGTTAGAGTACAAGGGATAGAATGTGCATGCTAGCTAAAATGTTTCAATATTTGGGGTATTAAAATATACTTTAAATACACACACTACTCTGAATACAACTCTCCTCTCTCAGTAGTGCTTCATTCCAATGAGCTTTTTGAGTTGGTGAGTGTTGGATTGCTTTGGGTTTGTAAAGCCTGGTAGGATTGGAAGGTGAATGAATAATATCCCTGTCACTGATAAATGTTTCATGGTGTTAACAGCTACAGAGCAGTTTCTCTCTCACTTTTAACTGTACTCAGCAAAACAAAGGCTAAAGGAAGGGCTCATTCAGCATAAAGTTTCACATTAAAAAAATCAGACAAAATCCACAACTGAGCATCATACAAAGAACTACCACTTGGTCTGACAGCACAGTGTAGTGCAAAGTTTATTGGCACCAACTGTCCATTTTCTCATTGTCCAAGAAAGTGACATCCTTTCAGATGGGTGAAAACTAACTTAACCTCTTCACTGACAGTATACGTCAGGTGGAAACTGATTAGGGATGGGGTTGCTGTGAAGGCTGATGATTCATCAGATAACTGCAGTCCATAAATGAAAGTGTCTTAAAGTTATCAGCTTTCAGTAGTGTGCTCAGATTAGATCTATTTGCCTCAAGAAAAATGCAAGCAATGTATTATTTTTCTTCAAAGGGTGATTGAAAGGAGCTTGATGCAGGTTCTTACACGGAACAGGTGTTACAATCTTGTTTTCAATTAGTGCAGTCTCTTTGAACCCTGAATAAATATGCTATGTAAGCTTAAAGTATTTAAAAATAATAAAATTTAGAAATGCATGCAGCCAGATGAAAGGCCTTTTACTTGCTGATGAAGAAAATGTGAAATTAGTAGTTGGTAAGGTTGTTACAAAGTAATGCTGTTCCTTCTGCCAGTTTGGATATATCTACCAACCTAAGGGCTATTGTGATATTTTTGGAAATAGCAGGTGAAATTAGCATGCAATTGTTTTAAAAGTAGAAAACACCTGTTCAGTGTGCAGTCTAATTCTGCATTATATGATGTATTTAGTGACACTTATGAATTCTGTCAGCCTGGGGTCCTTCCTCAGTTGCCAAAATTTTAGTTAACAATTCACACAATACCTCTGGTTTTCTGTGAAGTACTTCCTTCAAATATCTTAAATGTTAATGACTTCCCTGTCAGGCAGCATTATAAAAATGTCAGTAGAGATTTTTTTCAGGGAATTCAGGCAGATGAGAGGCCAGGCCTGCAAAGATGCAGGGTGGATTTAATCCTAGGTGGATTTAAGGGTATGTAGGGCTGGGACTGCACCGCTTCCTTACCTGTGTCCATGTCTGCAAGGAAAGTCATGGCCTGAGTAAGATGCCTGTGAAATGTGTGGAAGGATTCAGGTGCCTAAGAATGGGAGCTCCAAGTGCTGGTAGAAAACAGTTCACAGAACAGGGCAACAGAAAAGGTGAAGAATGGGGCACTGCTCTTCACTGAGTTACAGAGCCTAACAGTGGTTTATGGAGTGTTTTGGAGTGAACTTACCTCTTTCTTCTACTTTGAAGTTGCTGGATTGAGGACTCGATCAGGCTGCCATGTCCAGTATGAATATCCTAACCTTTAAGATATAAATTGCACCTGACTCTCCTCAGTGAATGAACAAATAACTATTGCAAAGTAGAACCATGTCCTCATGAGACAGTGAGGGAGGTCTGTCTCAATTCCTAGAAGATTAAAGGGGCTCATACAGCTCTTAAGAGATAATGAACTTCAGTTTTGGGCTTAGACCAGATGAAAACTGGCTGAAACTATATCTTTCACATCCCTGCCAAATGGCTAAGTCACTTGTTTTCTCATCCTGTAAATTCCCTCAACAGCTAGATTGAACATAAATCCTTTTAAGAAATAACTCTGAGTGTACATAATAAATAGTCCTAGAACTCAGTAGTTACTTTTTTTTAAAATTCTATATATAATTTATATGTATTCTTGTACTTAAACAGTTTATAAAAGCTGGCCCAAAGTGACCTGCCCAAACATGTAGTAGATCAGGGAACTGAACTTAGAAATAACAAGTGCCAAATTAGTACTGTAATTGCCAGGCTCCTTCTTTCCTCCAGCATTCAAGGAGGTCTTCTCCTGCTATTCTCTGAGGCTCCTACTCTAATGTATGACTACCAGAAGAAAAAGGTTTCTGCTTAAGTACCACATAAGGTATTTTTTAGAATTACTAAAAAACCCCACAAACAAAAAAAAAGCAGCAAAAAACCCAAAACAAAACAAAACCACCTCCACCTTTCTCCAAATGCAATTCTTATAGAGTAAAATGTAAAAATTGGTCCAGTTAACTACAGTCTTAGGTTTTGGAGTCCTTTCTCCACTAAATTGAAATAGGGAACTAGTAAGAAGTTTTCTAGGAGTCGTGATTTATATCACAATAGCAGCAGAAAGACTTGCATGGAATGACTGAGTCCTTACATTCTTCAAAAATACTATTTCCTCCTCTAGTACTATTTCGTCAGGAGATATAACTGAGAATGTTGGTTTATTTTTGTGTTTCATCTTGGATGCCTCTGCAATAATAGCCATCTTTAATAGATAAAGCAAGGAATAAAAATAAATCTTATTTGTTCTTTACAGGTATGACAAAAGAGAAGATGTTAAACCAGGAGACCAGTTGATGTTTTCTTACACACATATACTGATGGAAACAAATCCTCTTCAAATATCACATTACAAGACAACCCACAGGCCACTGGCAAATATACCTGGCATCAGTAAAATTGGGTTGAACCTTACTGCACTACCTCCTTTTACTTTAAACTTGAAACCGAAATTAGTACTGTTGGAAAAACTTCCTCTATCATCTTGACTGTGAATTTTAAGTGTCTTTTGATGTGCTTTTGCTGATGATTGAACTATATAAGACAGCAGCAAATTGTCATTCCAGCACTGCAACTCAGCTTCTGTGGAGAGGCACAGAAAATCTCTGTACCACTTGGTATTTAGCTCCGTCCTGTTTCTTACTAATAATACAGTGCATTCCCAGTCAGTATATGCTCAGTATACTGAGTTGTATCGTTAGGTATGTTTGATAGAGGTTGCCTACAATTTTAGTGGTATTAAGTAAAACCTGTCTACTTGGTTTGGTAGTCTGTTTCATCATGTAGCACAGGTATGTCCTAATTGTCCTGTATAAGATGCAAAACCAACAGGTTTGTGCTAGGGCAATAATTTTATATGTAATCTGTGTGTGCAAAGATGTATTACTTTATGTATCTGCAGGATTGTAACCCCCTCAGCTGTCAGATTGCCAGTGTGAAACCCAACCATGTTATAAACATAGGAAAGCCATATTCATCGTTGCTTCATCCTAATACCCAGTTGTGCCCTGTAGGCTACCAAACTAATGAAACATTCACTTAAAAAGCAGTTGGACCTCTTGACAAGCACTGTTTCATAACAGATTTGAGTACTAAGGATGATTATCTTCATTCCAACAGTTAATGTAAAAGCAGTAACTTGGATTTCCTGGAAAAAAAGAATCTTTAAAATAATTTTTCCCCTCTTCTGCTGTAATGGTATCTTAATTTGCAGTGTAAAAATTACCTATGAAAATGCCCACTTTAAGATACGTGCTGTTTTCCTTTTTTTTTATTAAGTAATCCCTTTGGAAAGGAGTACTCTGATGTGCCATGTGCTGCATTATATAAACTAGGTTAAGATTGCATGCTCTGTAGTTTCTTTTTTAGATGTTTTTGTTAAGGATGTCTGCATAGATTGCTGAATGGAACAAGGAAAAAAGGTTAGAATTCTGGTTAGGGCCAGTTGTAATATGACAGAAGTTCCATTAGTGTAAAATGTCAGAATCATTGAAAGTATCATGGGCAGAAAACTATTCCTTGCTGACTGAATACTTGAGTAAAATATAATTATGGAATAAAGTGGTTTGGTTTTTTTTTGTTTTGTTTTGTTTGTTTTCTTTTTATTCTTAAATTTGCTTGATTCAGGAACTACCTTTACCTGTGTAAGTTTCAGTTTTTAGGACCATGTTTTCTTTTTGTCATCTAGATTACATATCAGTGGAACTGATCTGGTGGGGTGGGGCCTGCTCCCTCGAGGGTGGCTGTTGTTGCCCAGGCTTCCTTGGCCTGAGCAGATCTGGCAAAAGCAACCTGCAGAACTTGTTGGTCCAGTCTCTGGCCGCTCTTGAAATTTAAATCATTCAAGTATTATCTATTTGACTTGTCTTTGGAAGAAAACCTAGCTTCCTCCAGAGCCAGTTTAAACATCAAACAATTCCCAAGAGACAGAAGGAAATACATGTGCAAATAGCTGCAAATTTGGAACCACACAAAGGAAAATTTTGTTTAAGGACGTAGGTGGGTCTTCATGTTAAGGCTAATCACTGACTTATGTAACTCCCCCACACTGGAATCCACAACTCAAGAACCCAAACTTGAATTTATTCTGCCCAGGTGTATACAAATGTCTGTGTGGTTGCTCCAGCTTTCCAAATCTCTGGCTGTCAGAATCCCTCTGCAGTAACTTGCTTCTGTCACCTACAGAGAAAAACTAGGGCCACTGTGTTTGCAGAATAGGCATCTGAAGCTACTGTCTGAAGTGGCACTGAATATGTACACGAGGTATTTGAAGAGTTTCATCTTGCTGAATTTCATATTCACATCATAGAATCCTTCCACAGACTTTGGTGTGTGCATGCTGCCTGTGGGACTTTAACCAGTGATAGTGATCAGCTGTGGAGCTCAGGTCTACTACTGTTCACAGCCTCATCACCCATGGAAATAGAAGCAATCAGCTCAAACTGCTGTTTCACTCTGTTTGGGGTAGAGAAAGATAAAATACATACAAGGAGACAGGAAAGAGATACTGAATTGCAGTTTTGAAGAGTGTCTGAAGTTTATTTGTGTACTGTTACATCTTGTCCTCCATCTGTGGTTATTGAGAGTGCTTAGTTTGAAAAATCTGCAACTTTGGTTTTGTAGCTAAAAGGGCTAGATTGTGACCCAGGCAGTGCATGGAACACCACAGTACCTGTGGCTGTATGACCTCTGTAACATCATTGTATCAAGGCAGGTTTAATTTGGATTATAGGAAAAGGTTCTTCACCCAAAGGGTGGCTGGGCACTGGAACAGGCTCCCCAGGGAAGTGGTCACAGCACCAAGCCTGACAAAGAGTTCAAGAAGTGTTTGGACAGCACTCTCAGACACATGGTGTGTCTCTTGGAGATGTCCTGTGCAGGACCAGGAGTGAACTTTGATGATCCTTGTGTGTCCTTTCCAAGTCATGTGTTCCTTTCTAGCTATGATTCTATGGGTAACTGCCTCAGACACAGGCCATGACTATCATGGTGGCCCTCACTTGGAATAAGCAGGGGCAGCTGGCAAACTGGGATGAAGATTACTGCAGTTTTTCCCTAAAGCCTGCTTGAATAAAACAAGCAATCCTTGGAACAGAAACTAAAGCCATCTCTCCTTAAATTAATTTTCTCATCTCCAAGTCTTGTGTTGCCTTTCTTTAGCTCCACAAGAAAAACAGAGCTTCTTTTCTCCTTTAATATAAATTAATATTCAGTGTACTTGCATGGAAGAAAAAAGTGAGTTTAAGTTCCCTTAAATACAAGAAGGCATAAAGGAAGTCTCCTGCTCCTTCTACAAACTTGAAGTGGGGTAGTACAAGTTCTGCATTTGGGTGACTGCATCAGGAGGAAGCATCAGGTTAGAGAATGAATGGGGCAGGTAGGAGGACAGTGACTGAAAACTTGGGATTTTTGAAAGGACTTTAATAAATTTCTCATGCTTATTTAAGTTCTTAAAAGAAAAACACCTTTTGACTTGACTGATTACAATAAAGTTCAGCTTTTCTTAATAAAAACAGAAATAAGGTGAGCATGTTGAAGTAACTGAAGGTTGAATTAACCTAAATAAAGCAATAAGATAGTACAGTTAATCTATAATGCTGGTGTAGAATGAGATTTATTTCAGGGTGTGTTGTTTAAACTCCCCAAGAGTCAAATGTTGTGTAGCATCATACATTGCTCTTTCAAGTTTGATTTAATTTCTTGGAAGCAATGCTTGTTCCTATAAAAGTCCAACAGATTATTTGGACAAACATATGTCACCATGCCATTTCACTTGAAGAAGGTGAATAATCGGAGTCTTACAGCCTGAGATGTAGGACATTCTTGTTATAAAACTAAATAAAGAAATTGCATGAAAAAAATGTTGTGGAACTTGCCAATAGAGGACATTTCTGGAAGCTGAAAGTAAAAGCTGCTTCAAAACAAAGGTGACTCTTGCATCAAGAATCAGAAGAACTAAAGATCAAGGAACAACTTGCAGTTCACAAAGTCTCTAATATCAAGAGCTGGAAAAAATCAGACTATATATATCTTGTACCTGCCCTAAGTACTTGCTGTGGGTCTTCTTCTTGATCTAAATTGGGGTGAGGAGACATGGAGAATGGTTGTCTTGGATCTGACATCAAATACATTTATCTGCTACCACTGAGGAAAAAAACAGATCACATCTCAGGTTCTAACCTTGTTTATCCATCAGAACACAACCTCAATGCAATCTATTTGTGCAATGCATTCTGAAACATTGAGCACACTCCTTTTTCTTGCTCCCTGGCCATTTCACACATCCTCTTAGTGATACAGGTTACACATTCAGAACAAAGCTTGAGATTGTGCTGCTGCTCCTGCAGTTACAGTTGTTCCAGGACCATTCTTATTTTCCTGGATATTTCTAGTTCTTCTAATATTAAGAAACATGGAAATGGCTACAAGTTCTCAGCATTGGTTTGCTGTATCAACTTCAATGCAAAAGAGAGTGTTTCCCTTGCATCTGACAGCATTTTTAATAACTTACACAGAAATTCCAGAAATCATAGCCTAATGTTGCTTGCCTTTACTACATGTGCTCAGACTTACATACTCCCATTCTAGCACCACCCTCAAAGAGCATTCCTTTGTAGTATTCAAAGGGTCCTTCTTCTACAAGTGACTTCACTTTCTGTTCGCAAGAAAAGAAAATTTTTCATCAAGCAGAGCTTATCATTGATGTAAGCAAGAGTGTTTAGCCACAACTATCTCAGTGAGCTGGTTACATAATTAGTCTCAACTATGCCAAAACTAATGTTAAGAGGCTGTTAAACAGTGAGACATGAAATGCATCACTACCTGCTTAACATGTGACACCAAAGATTAAAAGGATATTTGCAAAAATTCCTTATGCTAAATAACAAATATCTCTACAAAGGTTTTCTTCATTTCCTATTTATATATGTAGGATTTCAAAGTGTAACTGGTCCATTTTTGTATGCTGCTACTTTAGATCAGCTCTTTAGATAACCATGAGCAACTATAACTACTTTTTGGTTGCTCATTTCATACCTTTATGATATAAAGGGAAGCCAGTGTTTCTTTCGAAATTCTGCATCTTACTGTTATAGGCAGTCTTTCACCAATTCTACTTTATTTCAGCTACAGCTGTCCTTGGTTCTGTACCAAGGCTTCATCTGTCTGTGCCAAGTATAAGATAAAAATTGCTGCCTGAAATGGAGTCCACCTTTTCCTTTAAAACTGCCAACTTAGGAAGCTGGAAGAAGGCATTGGTTCATAGATTAAATAAAAGAGTCAGGGACAACTTAAGCAAAGATCCCATCCTTAGAACCCAAGTTGATACCTGAGTCAGGGACATCACTGTGGTCACTATTTCTGGTTGGCATACTCATTTTATGAAATCACTTTTGGGTCAGCTTTGCAATGAAACCAAGAAGGTAAAGAATCACTCCTTCTTGTTGCTAAGAATAAAGCAAAAGATGAATATGTTTGTGAAAAAGTAAAATGCTTAGTTTACAAAATCTAAATAATCTAAAACTAGAAAGTGTTATTTGTTAATTGTGTATTATAGATATGTGTGTGTGTGTGTGTATTTAATTTTCCTATGTTTGGAGGTAATGAAATGAAAATTTAATACGGTCAGCTCTGAGTAATGGCGGGAAAAAAAATAGCTACTTTAAGGGAGAAATCTCAAAAACTATAAACACCTACTCTGAGCTGTCATCAATTCAATCAATTACATCCTTACACTGGTCTTGACACTGCTCTAGTTAAGATTTCAGTTCTTTATAAATTCAGAAGCTACTTTTGGGAAGCAAGGGGAAACTATGAGTATTGGTTGTAAATGCTCACTGACTAAATTCTGCAAACAGATTTCCTTCACTTGGACTTGGTGAGCAGGGAAAGAGGCCCCATATAAAAAGAAACAAATGTGGGGGAAGCATTATCTCAGGTTTCTGAAGCATAATATACATCTCAATAGACACTTTCCATTATATACCCTTCACAAGACCTGAGTTCTTTGAAAAGGCTCTTGCAGATCTCAACTTCTTCCCCTTCCTACCTTTATTACTAAAAACTATTTTTTCTGTATAGTTGCCACACCTGCCTACTTTTAAAAGAAGCGAAAGCTTTACGATTTTTATGATGACCAAGTATCATCTACACTTTACTTTCTATGCTAACACTGAAAAAAAGTGTCTGCTTACTAAATTTATTTCTGAAGCTGCTAATGTACTGAAAGTATCTGTTTATGTATCACTGTTGCAGGGTCACCATGTTATGCCTCAGGGAACTGTCTGCTGCCACAGGGATCGGTGCACAAACACAGGTTGATGAGAACTCCCACTATTAGTCTGAGGGAAAGCACTGTAAAAATTGGGGGGGGGGGGGAGATCTTATCTATTACAAATATAAGAAGGGTTGTAAAACCATTAAATTTTAGCAACCATTGAGAATTTGCCTTAAAAATAATAAGGCAAACCCAACATAAAACACAGTCACTCAATAACTTACCTCAAGCTTCAATGAAAGCTTTCAGCCCTTCTTTTGGAATCATTCTTTTGTGACAGGCTGCAGTGTCTGATCTGAAGGAGACGCTCCTGTAACTCCTATAGAAGGATCAAGGCTTACAACTGAAAACAGCACCTTTATGTTCTCAGTTTCCCTTATTTTTATTTAAGTGCTTCAATTTTAAGGTCTTTTGGGCCTGCATATTATCTTAAAAAAATTCTAACATAAGCCTTTAATTCATTCTTAACCAAGCTGACACTGAAACAGTGCGGTCTTAAGAACTAAGCCCTTTAAAAATCCAAATGAAACCAAAATGAAAAAGGGAAATCACAGGTATAAATAGACTAACGATGAAATTTTACTTTTAAAAATAGTGACTAGTTCTTGTGTTCTCGGGATGTTTTGACAAAAAGCACGACTATACAATTAATTATCTGTATGACTAAGAAGTAGATTTTGGACTACAAAATGCCATCACTACAGCTTTCCATGCAGGGAGTTTGATATGAGCTACAGCAAAGACTCCCTTCAGAGGAGCCAAGATTCTTGAGTCCTGAGAGCTGTGATGAGAGCTGTGATTTTCAGGTGAGCTTATTCACTGCCAGCATTCCTCCTTGTTTGATGTGACTCCATAATGCTTTAAGTCATAGCCTGTATTTACATTCAAGCCTTGAGTGAAAATTGTATCACTTGTTTATAAAGAAAAATGTTTTTTTCCATCCTCTCTCCTCTCCACTGGTTTGGAGAGATTAAAAATCTCCTCTACAAGGGTCAAGGTTATATTCACAGTTAAAATGTAGGAGCAAAAAACTGAGATAATAATTAACCAGTAACCATTTTAACATGTTTCCCAATAAGCTGCTTCAAACTCACCTACTTCCAGCTACATCTAAACTAGACCAAATTGTTTTATTACTGCAAGAAAAATGTGTGCTGCTCTTATTTAACTCTAGAAGAACAAAGAGATGCTGACTGTTGATAGAATTAAACATTATCTTTTAAAATACTGCAGGGAAAAAAGCAGTATTAGTCTTGCCCAAGTGCACTATGTAGTCATTTACTTAAATTGTATGGATATAAACATAACATGATGGAATAACACTTAAAATACCTGAAACTGTAAAATGTTTAGATAAACAACACATGGAAACCAGAGCCACTTGGGAAGTAATTCAACCAATCATCCTGAAGTTAGAACAGCTTTTGGAAAATGAAAAGAAGCAGAATCCAGGCTCAAGTCCAAAGAGCTAAACAGAAAACCTGTCTTTTCAAACAGCTTGTTCTGTGGCATATTTATGATTACAATTGTTTGAATTAATTTTTAGTCAATGGTTGTCTTAAATCCATCTGAAAATAAAAGGCAGTGTTGACTACCACTGGAAAATTGCAAATAAAATGTTTAATTTCAGAAACTGAGTTCACCATTTATAAATACACTAAAACATAGTAAATGCAAAATTAGATTAGGCATAGGTAGAGTATTTTAACAAAGCTACAACTTTTCTAAAAGGTCATAGGCAAATGATGACTTGTTTCCCAAAAATGTATTCAATGAAAACTGAAATTAAAAGATAAGTCCTTCTAGAGAAAAACTAAGGAGAATGTTCCTTTCAAATTAAAATGCTGGCTATTTTTTCCATCCTGTTTGAAGCTTTAAAGGCTTTGTATCCCATTTGCCTGATGGACACCAACAGTCAGGAATCAACCCTACTACATAAAGTTCTAAGCAGTGCACCATATCCATAAGGCTATTACTGAAAACCAGAAGATGAGTTATTTCTGTACTAGGAGCTTTAAGAAAGGCTGTTCTACACAATTGAAATTACATTAGGAGTAAGGGCTCAATTTTTACAATAGGGACCTTATAGTTTTGATGCACTGAAAATTAGAAAAGGCTTCAGAATGACATTAGAGTCTTCTTGGTAAGTTTCTTGCCTTTTTTTAACACAGCATTAAATAATAAGCATTAATTCACAAACTTTGAGAGAACTTCCAAAGACCTTTTATAAATACCCAGAATATTTCTGTAATTCACTTAAAATGTAAAGCCTGAACAGGAGAACCCAGAATGGGAAGTTTTACTACAGATTGCTGTATAAGTGACGTTCCATCTCATGTTAAATTTAAGATTTATTTTCAGATATTAAGTCAACAGTCTCCTGTAAACACATCTTCCTCAATAAGTCTTCTTAATCCTTTAAGTACTTTAGGGCTTGCAGTTAAAAACATCATATGGTAGAAAGACAGCTTGAACCCCATCTTTCACGTACAGCTTTCTTTTGACAACTACAAAACCTGTTTTCTTGCAATTAAAGCAATGTTCAACTAAAATACAGTACCTGGTTTATGGTTTTTACATAATAATTGAATAAAAAACTACAGAATAGAACTGTTTACATCTTTTTTTTTTCTTTTTTTTGCCATTCTATTAAAACAAATGACTGAGCTTTTTAAAGTTCATTTACAATTATGGATTAAAACCTACATAATTTTGTATAATTTGACGAGACAGGCTATCTCTAGTGTGAACTTTTAAAAAACATATATACAATATCTGGCCTGAAGTACTATGAATAAGGCACATGTAGACATATTGAAAGCTGAAAAAAATGAATCTAAAATTTGGAATTATAGTCACTGATTAGATGTCATACATGGCCCCTACTGGAGCAATTTAAAAATCCAAGTTACAGATAGTTAATATCCAGTGAGCAACAATAAATTTAGTCTAGCAGTTTGTTCATTAGTTTCAATACTGGAAGTATATTAAAGGAAGATTCACTTTCAAAAAGATAAGCTTTTCAAAGTGTTCAATCATTAACCTTGACTGACTAAAGTTGTTGCTTTCATTGGATGTATTGAACAATCTCTCTGAAGGAACAATGCTTGGTGGACAACCCAAGAACCTGACAGCCAATTTTGACAGTACTGGCCAAGATGACTTTTTAAAGTTCCAGTAAGTTAGAGGATCACAGTTATGCTCAAGCACTTCTTCCTCCAAGTAAGAAAGCACCATTTCCTCTGGTAACTTTGCTCTCTCTTTCAGGTCTTTTGTTTTCTTCATGTCACCCATGAGTGACCAGAGATTATCTTCCCCGTAAGAATTTGTAGATGGTGAACCTATATCACATCCATTGGAAACAGGTTTATCATCATCTGAGGTAGAACTCATTATTTCCAGCTCCCTGATTAAGTCTTGTTTATATTGTTCAGCCTCCTCTTCTGTAAATAACGATGTTTTATACCGGGGATCCAGAAGTGTAGCAAAAATGTACCTTGGATCATGAAGCGTGGAGGACAATCTGCTCACCATAGCTTCTTTCAAAGATTTCAGCATAGTATCTATGCCCATAGTTTCCTCAAAAAGCATTTCTATTTTCCTGTTAAGTATATGAATCATTGGAATCACTTGGCTTAGAGTAGACATGTGTGTACTCATCTCCCTACTTGCAGCTTCGAAAGGTTTGAGAGCGTGACACACTGACTGCATGACTTCCCACTGGTCACAGCTTATCAGCTCCCGGAAGCTGCACTCTATTGACATTTCATCAATTGCTCTTTTCTGTTCAATAAGGCGTTCAAGCATATGAAATGATGTATTCCACTTGGATGGAACATCTTGTATTAGCTGATGCTGAGGCAACTCATACTCTTTTTGCAGCTCAGCTAACTTCTCTTTTGCTTTTGCTGACCGATGGACGCGTTCACAGATCTTCCTTGCAATACTAAGCAAATTCTGAACCATTCTCTGGCTTTTAATAGCCTCATTTACAATTACATTAACAGTGTGACTAAAACATTGTACACTTGAATGATCACCTTCATTTAAAGTTTTCTCTATACTCTGATTATCAGTAACAGTAATCCCAATCTGAAGTCCAATGGAAGTAATCCACGTTTCCCACCAGTATTCTAGCTGCTTTTGAATACTGATTCCATTGTAGTCGCAGTCGATCTGTGATACATTTAATAGTGCTGAACAATGGTAATCCTCACACTGTGGTCGAAATGAAGACTCAAATGTTACCCAGTGAGCGGTCAGGGTTAGATATTCTCGTGTTTGGTTGCTCATCCATATTCCAGATGTAAAATGGATCACTCCACTTTCAGCTTCTTTAAGATGTGAGATAATAATTTGTTTTACGTTATCATACATATCTGGAATTGCTGTCCTAGAAAAGTAAGATGGAGAAGGTAAAGAATACTGAGGTTGCAAATATTCAAGCAGCCTGTTAAAGCCAATGTTGTCTACAAAAGAATATGGCTGAAGGTCAAGTGCAATCATTTCGGCTACAAGACTTGTGATTTTTTTGGCAACTGGATGAGAGTCACAAAACTTGTCATTGGTTTCATCAAAATTTGAAGATCCTAGTAATTCTGTGCGGAGTGGCATGTGATTATCCGTAGATGAGGATAACACTGTCTCTGGGACATCAGTTTTCAATACATTGTTATGAAACCGCTGCAAATGTCTTAGAAGGCAACTTGTGCCTAGGTTTGTTGGCTTTTTCCCCCTACTTATTATACGTCCACAGTGTGTACATATTACTTTTGTTGAATCTGCAGAACAAATTGAAAAGTGATTCCACAGTTTTGAGGTCTTCTTACTATTAACAGGAAATATAATTTGATTATCATGTGTAACCATTGTAGGCAAGTCAGTCAACTTTGAGGATGAACATTCTGCAGAAGCCAAAGTGGCATAAGGTGAATTTGCCAAACTCACATCGAGAAAGCTCTTTTGGTTTCCAATTACATCGGGATGGCGTCTATATAGGTGTCTCATTAAGCAGCTTGTGCCCACATCTCCTTTCTTACCACGACTTATCATACAACTGCAGTATCTACATACTGCTTTTAAACTGTCTGCAGGTGAGAGTGAAAAGTGGTGCCAGACTTCTGACTTAAGCCTTTTCATAATCCTTTTATTTTGCTGAAACACAGCAGTAGGTTCAAATATTAGTGGACCTAATCCCTCACACTGTTTTTCAGGAGATGAAACAAAGGAGACTTCACCTATATCATCAGAAGATGACAGCATTGAGTCTTCCACTAGAGTATCTCCAGAAGTGAGATTAGTATGGATCTCCTCGGAGATTCTGTCTGGAGAAGAGGAAACAGAAGTTGGTTCTTTCATTAGTTTTCCAGGAGAGGATGACATAGAATTCAGATCACTGTCTGATGGCAGTAAAGAAGGCAAGAGAGTAGGAGGTGCAGTGTAGAGAGGTGGTATGCTGGTACCACCCCCATTCTCTTGCAGGACAATGGAACGATGGGCTCTCCACATGTGTCTTATTAAACAACTCGTTCCTAGGTCTTTTCCATTTTTTCCTCTACTGAATTCATTCATGCAGTGGATGCAAACAGCTTTAGAATTATCTAGAGGTGACAAATAGAAGTGTTTCCAGACAGCAGATCTCCTTCTAGAACCTGATGCACTCTTTGGAATTACAACTGCTTTTTCTGCTACATTCTCAACAGTGTCATCATATTGGTTGTTGGCTTGCTGTGGAGATGAACCAACCATGACTTCTTCTTTGCTGCACTTTTCAGGAACTGAGAGGTCTGATATTTCTTCAGAAGAAACAATAGAAACAGATTCCTCAATTATTCGATCTGGAGATGGTATTTTAGAAGCCATTTTCTTGACCAGTTTTATGGGGGATAACATAGAACTCAGATCTCCAACATCTGCAGACTGAGGCGGCAGCAATAATGTAGATGAAGAAAAGGAAGATATACCTGGCATAGTTCCATTTTCTTGAATTAGTACAGTGGGATGTGCTCTCCTCACGTGTCTCATGAGACAACTTGTACTCAGGTCCTTTTCATTTTTACCCCTGCTAAATTCTTTCATACAGTACATACATATTGCTTTAGTGCTATCTCTAGGAGATATAAAAAAATGGTTCCAAGCAGGTGACTTTTTTCTGGAGCTTATATTTCTGCTAGAAAGGAGGCTTTGTGTCACAGCTTCCATTGCTACATCATACAGCGTATTACTATACTGAGAAAAAAGAGATCCATAATCATCTTCATTTTCTGTAGACAAATATTTGCCAGAGTTGTTTGTAATGAAGTTCTTTTCTTTGTCTTCCTGTTCATCACTGCTGTCCGCATGTTTGAAATCATCTTGTTCTGTCTTTATATCCGTTCTTTCTAGAGTACAGTTAATGCTGTCGTCTTCTTGCTCTACTTTCAAGTTATTGATTTTACCCAATACAAAAGTATCATCCATTCCGGGGCAATCTGCTTTACTCATGTCCATGGATGATAAATTCTTGCCAAGACTTCATTTATGAATAAATATAGATAATTTAAAAGATTATTTAAAATTTGATTAAAATTATGTATCTTGTATATTGAATGTAAAACAAAATGTGTGCATGTGTTAAAATAACCTCTGGTTTAAGAATTCCGTGTTGTGCATAAGCAAATATAATTAGTCATGAAAATACATTTAAAAATTATAGACTTAATTAATGGAATCCCATTTTTTTCCTAGGATCAGGACATTTCAGGTCATAGATGAATGTTCTCAAAGACAGCTACTGCTAAATGCTTCATGTTGTACATATAATCCTAAAAAATGGATGTTCTGTTTTCTTGTTGAAGAAAGCCATTCTGTTCATCTTGATTGGGCAATTGAGATTCTTTTACACCACCTACAAAAAAAAATCAGAAGACAAAGTTGACTAACACACGTTAAAGAACTACAGTAAAAGTGAAATGAAAGCAGGCACTAGGTATTCTGTGTGTTTCGGTTTTTTTCTCTTTTGAGATAAAAACAATTCAATGTACTATTGAAAAAAAAAGGAAAAAGCCCAACATTTACTTGATACATTTATTGTAGGAAAATATGTGTCTACATATGCAGCTTTGGTTCAACTTTGACAAAAAGAGTCCAAGCATCACTTTCATACTTGCTCGCACACACCTATGCCTATCCTACATCATCATTCAACCACTGCATGCACACATATACCAAAGGACACACACACATCTAAACCCAAATACTGCATAGGTGTCTATATCTACTGATATATATGAACACAAGCAGGCATTTAATTACGTTAACACAGAAATATGTCCTTAAAATCAAATGTTGTATCACAGTCCTGTACATGTGAGCCCACCATTACTGACAGCAGTCTTTAAGAAGAAAACAAGTAACTTCTGTAAGGGTGTTCAGCATTGTCACACTAATCACTCTGCTTCTGATCATAGTCACACATTTGTGTTCATGCCATAACACTGCCAGACAATAACATGCTATAGAAACAAGCTACTTTTAGAGTTTCCTGATTAAAAACAGAAAAGTTTAATTTAGGACAATGGAGCTGTATAAATGCCATACAGACAGAGAGGTCTTCCAAAAGTGTAGCAACATCACCCAGAAGCAAAGACAAGCAGAGCTGCACATGCTGGTGCCTAGTGCAGCACTGCCAGCTCAAGTCCCTCACATGCCCAAAGGTTACACTCAAAAGCCCATTTACAACAAGACAGCTAATTTCAGTTGTGAGTAAAGATTATTCACCACCAATTCTAGTACAAAGAGTAGGTTTTTGACATTGCATATAAAGTTGTATACAAAAGAGCAACAGCAGCCTCAAAAACTGGAACAGAGTAGTCCCTCACAAATATGAAGAAGCTGTCTGCATTTATCAGTCACTTTTTTTCCCCACCGAACTATATTAGAACTTTAAATTTTGCCAAACCCTTTCTCATTTATTCTTCTTTGTCATTAATGCAGTTATTGATGCCTTCATTAAAGATAACAAACATTTTTGGCCATCATATTGGTGATGCTACAATATGCATTGCAATTATTTGCAAACTGAATTTTATGGAACAAACTCTCCACAGCTGAAGCCAAAACACAAATTTAAATTATTTTAAACATTTTCCACAACTTTTATGTGTTGCTAAAACACAGGCAGAATTGGGGTGATTCTTGGGGTGTCTTGTGCAGGGCCAGGAGTTGGACTTGATAATCCTCATGGGTCCCTTCCAAATCAGCATATTCTATGATGGTAGAATCAGCAATGGTAAAATTAGCCACAATCACAAAACACATTAAAAAGGCTGTTTTTCACACTGACATTTCCCCCCTGTATCAAGATCAATGTCATATTAGCTTTGTAACCTATTTTAACTAATTTTTCTCTGAGGTTTGTTTGCAAGAGAAACTAGAAACATTCACTTTCTGTGGATTTCTCATGAATGGAAAGCCTATCATTGTGATAACTTCCTTTCTTTTCTGGTGCAAGGGAAGGGGCAGGGAAAAGGAGGCGCAATGGTCTTACTGCAGCTACTTTAAGAAAAGGGAGATGGAGCAGTCAGAACTCACTAACAGGTAGGGAGCAATTCTGCTTTTCTTTCTGTGCGAGTTTTAGTACTTGTGCCTTTCTTTCTTATTCTCAGGGAAAAAAAATCTCTTTTCAGATACCAAAAGGTATGAGGGTTGAGCATGAAGAATAATGAAGGGAAAAACTTGAAGAAAAACCTTAGATTTCTACAAGAAATTTACATTACACAGGACTTTCGCTTGGCTTATGAAATCACATCAGAGAACAATTCTGGCAGCCAGATTAAATTTACATGACTCAACATAAAATTGAATGAAACAGAAATTAGTGATCACATACATACTGATGATATGGGACGTATGTGGATCTGGGACAAGAGAGAGAGTGTAACACAGTCAACTTTTTAAAATAGCAATCAATTCAAGAGGATTTTTTGTTTCATCTTTACTTTGATCTAATCTGTGAATTTGGAGCTTGAACTGCAAACAGGAAAAGCAAGAAGATATAATAAGATGTTGTGACTTAAGATCACGGAATAGAAAGGCTCACAAGCAAGTGGCTTGATGCAGGGCTTACAGAACATAAATTATGCATGGAGTGCCAAATTACAATAAGGACATTACAGATTCCTAGCTAGATTCACACAAAATAAATATATATATCCACTGGCATTGGGTTCTAATAAAGCTGTGTGCAATTTCTTTGACTCAAAACAGGTAATCACATCTTTATCCTGTGATTCTGTAATTTCTTAACTATGCAAAACCAATTCTATGCTTTAAACAGAAAAATCTGCACAACCGATTCAAGTGTCCCTGTCCTGATAAGCAGTTACTGCTTAACACGGTGAAGCTTAAAGCAGCTGTGATGGGAAGATTTGAAAAACTGCTAAATAACACCAGTTGCAAACTTTATAACCACGCTAACTAGATTGACATCATTAACAACACATTGCCCGTGGTTAAGTTCTTAATCATTATCAGCCATTATCACTACATATTCAAACACTTAGGCCCTAATCACCTTATCCTAAATTAGCTTTGAGTACACAATACCACTGAGCTGATGCCATGTAGTTAAATACTGATGGCTGTGGTCCTTGACAGTCTTAGTTACTGAAGCTGAGGTAAAGAGGTGAGGGAGCTGTTTGGACTGTGAAGCAGGAACCACGGTGGTAGACTTCTTTCTTCTGTATGTCTCCTTGCTGTCACTGTGTCTTTTTAAGAGTCATACTCTCCTCCACCAAAAAATGTGGGAAGCAATCTCATCTGCTCCTGACCCTGTTATCTTCACTTCTTTAGGACAAAAAATTGTTCTTGGTCCGCCAGAAATCTTTCCTGATTATTCTGTATCCTTGGTTTCTGACTGCAGTTTTTACTGCTAGAATTATTCATTCATGTGGTTTTTGTCCTCCTTTTGTGCAATTAAACCAGGGTCTCCCTTTGCAGCTACATTTTATTTCTATATTTATGCTTAGCTGTGAAAATGCCTGCAGGCTGTTAACAGAGTTATGCTATTAGCAGTGTTAAAAAGCACTTACAGATGGTGGTCAGTTACACTATTTTAGTGTACTTATGACTGAATGTAAGACAAGAAAAAATATTTATATCTTGTCCACTTTATGGCTGTTATAGGTCTCTGACTACATAGTATTTATTTTTCTCGACCTTGTTGCTGCCTTCTAGAAATGAGCAGAAATAGCTGAGATTAGAGGAGACAATCACTGCCTGGGAAATCCCCAAAGCTGAATGCCTCTTAGAAGATTTTGAATGTATTTTTTTTCCATTTTCTTTCAAACATCTAAGAATTATTTTTGTTGCTTTGAGAACTGGCCAAATGGCAGAGCTCAGAGGGCTGCAATCAGCAGGGCAGTCTGGTTAGAGGAAGCCTAACTAGAACAAACCTGAAACACAGGAGGGACCATCTGAAAACAATGAAAAACTTCTCTTTTGACAGTGACAGAGCATTGGAAGCAGCTGCCAAAAGAGGTTGTGGAGGCTCCTTTGGAGATACTCAAAGCCAGACTGGACAAAGATCTTATCCAACCTGCTCCAGCTGAACCTGCTTTAGCAGGGAAGTTGGAGTAGATGATCTCGAGGTCCCTTCCAACCCCCATCATTCTCTGATTTTGTTATGATGTTACATCATGTAAAATTAAGTCAAGCTCCTTCCCTTCAAATACCCTTGCATGTTCAACTGAAAGTTTCTTTAGAATAGAGTCCCCAGAATACTAAGGGTCAAAAACATAAGGAAGGATGTTTTTCATCTCCTCCTCCCATGCCAACTCTATGCAAGAGTCAGTCTGTTTTAATAAGAAACAAAAAAGGATGTTTTAAAATTTCACAGTCACCTAGAATGAAGTATGAATTTGATTATGACCACGTTTACATCGCTTATTTACCCTTGGACCCAAGCTACTCAAAATTAAGGACTACTGCTAAACAAACAGGATATTCAAGAAGGAAAATGTTTTCAAAGGTACAAAAAGCTATAGGCTGTTAGCTCAAAGTGATTTATGCTTTTCAAATCTCCACAATGAGATACAGAGACACCCTGCAACCAAACAATCTTCAAAGAAAATAAACACAACTAAAGAACAACTGGCTACTCAAATGCGCTATGCTGGACTATTAGCTCCTATAGTTTGCTGTGGTAAGGAGCCTACAGAACATTTTATAGGATTTCCCATTCAAAATGGGATTACTGAAAGCATGCAGTGGTTGACAAGAAATGTCTGTAGAACGTGACTGATCATGAGTGCCACAGCAAACTGCCATGACCAGTAGAAATCACTGCCGAAGGAAAGAAGCAAAAAGTGAAACACTGGTGTCTTTTTGAATTGCAGAGACATACATTAACACATGGAGATGTATGAAAAGTATGCAGGAACACCAAACCATAAGCTGATTGTTTTTTGTAAAGCAGAGAGTGGCCTGTAAGCTTTAAACCATTTTAGATTGAATAGACAGGCAATAATCATGAACTTGATTGTATCACAGAATCTTGGTCTAGAAAAAATTGTTTAAAACAAAAAAAAATTACATTATTACTGAAGAGCATGTAATGTAAATACAAAGACACACCTGCAAAATGCAAGAACAGTTTTATCAAAAAACATGTAAAATGTGAAGTGACAGATTTTGAGCATAAGATGTACATAAAAGCTCATTAACAGTAATTTGCACAAACGGATGTCAGTTTTGTAATAGCATTAATCTTATTTATTTTTGGAAATATACAAGCATCATTAGAAATACCCCAGAGCAAGCAATATAAGCAATAAGAAATACATAATTTAAGAAATCATTTGCTTCAACTTCAATGGCAGGTACTTTGCTAATAAGGGAATATTTGCTAAAGCAAAACAATCAAACAAAACAGAAACACACACACAAAAAACCCCTCAAAAATCCAGAGAATACACATCCAAAATCATAAACAAATCAGCAAAATGTATTCGTATAAATTTATACACCAGATGAACCTTACTGCTTTTCAAAGTTATAAATCCCTTGAAAAAGGAAAACTAAAACCAGTGCATTTTATCTATAGAAATTTCCTATGATAAAATATCAGTACTAGCTCACCTGTATGAAACTACAGAGATCTGCAAGATACTGATCACTAAAAATGCAGAATTAGAAATGCAAAATTGGCATGTCAGTCACACTGAAACAAGGTGGGTCCTAGTCTCAAGTCTCACAGAAGCTCACAGGAATTGGCACAGATGTACAAACATGAACTAGAGGTATGCAACAGTTTAATCTTGAATAAAGTACAGAAAGCCAGGCTTAATAGAAAACACAAATCATTCTGGACTTCATGGGAAGCATGACTTGTAGAGAACTGCTGGAAGAGAAAAGCATTACTTTTAAGTCACCTGAAAGGCAGGCCTTATGAAAACCAGTAACTGTTGTGGTTTTACAAAGGTTTTCTCTCTATTTTGTAAAAAACGTCACACATCCACAACCCCAAATGCTCCATCTGGACTCAAAGGAATGAAGTGTAGAAACAGCATCACCATAATTGAACACTGCTCCTTGTTGATATGAGTAGTCTTCTGTGAGCTCCCCTGTGCACTCATGCTACTTGTCAGGACACGACACAGAGACCTCTGATTTGCTGAGGTATAAAGATCACTCATGTCCCTTCATGTTACTGGAAAACTCAGGGCTTGGTGTAAGCTGGGGCCTAAATCAGTCATTGCAGGCAGAGAAAAAAACAAGGTGTATAACAAGATGTATAACACTCACCATTACACTATGAGTACTCAATTCTAATTACAAATGGAGGAATTTAGCTGAAGCAGAGACTAAAAAGATAAAAATGGACACTAAATCTACATATTCCCCTCTTTCTTGCCTCTTGCCCTGCAAAACATCAAATAATTTTATGGTGAACACAAATGATTTCAAGCAGTAAAACAGATCTTCTAGGCTCAAGTTATACTTTTCTGGTTTAGTGGACTCTTCTCTATGTTTTCTATTTTCCCCACCACCTCTAAATTAATAATACTTCAAGAAGGTAACAGCTCAGAAGTGAAAATTTTAGTAATTTGACTATTGTTAAATGGACAGCGTTGAGTTAAAATGAAATCAGCACAGAGAAAACACCTAACACTGGATGAACTTAAACTCCTCATATTTAGCTTCTTACTCTTGAAAGATGTTTTTATTTGTACAGCTCTTTTCTTCTCTTGTTGCTGTAAACATGGGAAGTCAACAGGATGCTGTTTACTAATAATTTTCAAATAGTCCCTGAAACCTCAGAAAATATTCAAAACTAAAAGTTCCGGCTTTGTACCAGTATCTCCATCTCAAACCCTAAATCATCTGCAACACAGTGTGCATGCCAGCTCTGCCTGCACAAAACTACACTGGCTCATACTCCAATGTGCAAAAGGTTGAAAATAATTCATGACAATGGTAAAACTGAAGACAAACAATATGATTTCCGAATCAGCATAATTAAAAAAAAACACTTTGGAACAGAGACAAAGTGAAAATGAAGATATATTTTTTAAAGCAATATTTATTTAAAAAAAGAAGATCCAGCTCTTTATTCAGTTCTTACACTCACATATCCTCAATCATAAAACTTCTTAAAAGAATTGAGATAATGCTTTTAAAATATAGTACATTACTATTATACAATATTATACATTTCATATTAATTAAAGTGTGATAGAAATAAGGATGTTGAAGTTAGCATGTATATTATTTACATTGGGCTGACAGTTCTGGTATCCCTGTTTACTGCTGTAGCACGATGCTCTGCCTGGAATGCTGTGAACCAGCTTGAACAATGCCGTTTGCAAACCTACAAGTGGTAAATGAAGAAAGGAGCACCATGCTGCTTTTGGTGTTGAATAACGCTGAGACCAGCCTGACTCATCAGTCCCAAAGCTAAACATCCTGATAGTGAGATGAAGGTGTGGTAGATCTGTTCCTGGATAAACGAACAAACAAGTGATACTACTGATAACTTGTCCAAAGCTGCTGAGCTGACACAGATGGAGACATCTGACCTGACATTTTACCATCATCAGTCACTTTATATTATAAAAGCCCAGTCCTAATTTTTAATACAGGGTTTTCTGACCTAAGCCTTCTTGGAGTGTATGTATGGAGATTCCTCCCTTAAATGGCTAACATCCGTCTAGGTTACTCCTCTTACTCCCTGAGGCTGAGCTAAAGAGAATTCCCCAAGGTTATTGTTATGTGTGAGTAATATCAATCTACTTAATTGTTTTGCCAGCTTTGATACAACTACTTCAATACAACTGCTCCATAGTGCACTACATTATAATAGTCGTTACAGTTCCTGCACTGTGTAGTAAATAATTCTGTAAATTGTTTATATCTAAAAATCATTATCATAATACATTGTATATATTTATATAAATATATATGGCTTGCCATCCTTAATCCTGCAGGACAAAGTCATATAATGGTTCAATTACACCTCTGTGATCCTTTAACAGGATCCTAAAACCCGTTGAAAAGTCTGGGGCTGGACCGGATCCAGCCACACCCCAGCTCCTCTCTGAGCTTTGGAAAGCATGAAGTCCTTTCTGCACCCTGTGACTCCACAGGAGGACTTCTTTAACAAACTTTGAAGCTCCCATTCAGCTCACCGGGTTTTGTAAAGAAGCTCAGTACTCAAATGTTTTATCAGACTCAGTGACGCAGGCTCACTGCACAGCATGCGTAAGAATAAAGCAGGTGTCTGATACAGGCTACTGAGCCAAAGCTCAACCTTATTTCTGCAGAAATCAATCTTCATCACTTATCTGCCAATGTTTTAAGCATCATCCTCCACCACCTGGACTTAAGTAACACTCTTAAACATGTTAAAGCCCATAGCACAGAAATCCCCATTCCACATGGTTTTGAGCAGCATTTATCTTAAAAGTAAAATAAAAATGTAAAACTACAACAACAAAACAATAACCCTGGTCAAAACAATATTACTCCGAACTTTTAGCAAGAAAACAAAGAAGCACACTGCATTACCACCACACATAACATTATGTATCACTGGAATTAGTAGCACTATTCACACCTACAACCACCTGATAAGCCTTTAATTGTTGCTATTTTTTTTTCCTTAGTGCACTAAAAATACCATCAGATCTCAAATGTGGCTATATCCCTTCTCATGTCCTTTACTAACTTCCCATTGCAGCACACTGTAATGAAGGACAAAAAAACCCCAGGTTCTACACATGCTAATAATTTGCCCCAGCTTCTACTAAGAAATTACTCATAAAAATCAGATCTATCACACCACGTAAATCATGTCAACATTTGTCTAGGATCCAAACTGTCTCAAGTGTTGAAGTGTTACCTCTCATTATCAGGCATGCAATACTTGCAGGATATGTTTCTGAGCTATTCTTCACACCTACCAAATATCAGATCTTTTATTTGTTAAAATGCCAATGTTTTAAGCAATAGTTTCATGAAAACTTTAAGCAGTATTTTCCCAAGCCTTACACATCAGTTCAATGTTGTTACAGCAAATTATACATTTATTTTGATATTTTTATCCTTTATAATTTTGACAAATATGCTGATATGATGGGGAAAATCTTAATGTTACAAGAAATAAGCTGGTTTTCTTAAGGAAAAGAATAGTTTTTTTTTACACAGCTGAAGCATGCATTGCTTGGTTTAGAGCATTTTTAGAGCAGGACATCAAAGCTGCTTTTAGTATCACATGCTGTACAATTTGGGGCTGACAGGAGACAAATGAAGGTTGCAGTAACACAGCACAAGGGTAAAATAGAGAAGATAAAAATAAGAACAGAGTAGGAAAGATGCATCAGTATTACCGCAGAACAGGAAAAGCACACAACCAAAACAGCAGTAACAACAGGTAGGTCAGAAAAGTATGAAAGGCAAAAGACTAAAGATTTACTCCATATTGCTAGAGAACAGCAGCCTGCTTTCAGAAAAGCATCAGAAAATTCAAAGCAAAGCTCCTCTAGCAATTCTTCTCTCCAAGTGATCAATTCTCTGAATAGCCCATTAGAATCTTCTCTTTCTCCTCCCATGCAGAACACAGCTGACCAAGTAAAAGGGATAGGATTAGGATAAGTGATTTTTCTACTGACTACTCTACCTTCCTAGCTTGCAACACAATAAAAACCATACACTTTTGTGGGTTTTATTTTTCTTAAATATCTATCTTTAAATATAGTAAGAGTAAAACTTCAAGCACTTTAAGGATTATTACAGTAAGAAATGAGGCACTTGTGAAGAAGAAAGCTGAATAGGCTGGCTGATGAAAAACATAAAAAAACAGAAGAGACACACCATGTTTTGTGCAGTCAGTCTTCTTGGAACTCTTGCTGAAAACATCCATGTAAGTAGAAAGTAGAAAAAGACCTCACAGAATGTAAACTGAGTCCTTTGCAGAATATCTTACATTAACCTCTTACAACTATAATTTTTCTGATATACAAAATGGAACTATCTGGAACTGTTAAACTGCTAAGACCTCCATATAGCAGGATTTATTTTCATGCTAACCAGATGAAGTCTGAAGATGTGTGTTTTAAAAATCTTTCATAGCTACCAATCAACCAAATTCTGGGCTCACATTGATGTCAATTAGTTACATGTCCTCGTATAGTTTCAACAGTGGTATTGAGAGGTTTTCCATGATCAACATAAATAATATTTGTATATGTGTAACATGACATAATACTATGCTTCTATTAAAACTTTTGTATCCTGGAAAGCTTGTGAACTCAAAGGAAGGTTAGAAAGAAAATGCAATTTATAGTACCCAAAACCACAAAAACATATTTTCAAGAGTATGAACAGTAGTTTAAATACTTCAGAGGGATTTTTTTAAACCTAACCTTAATCTTTCTTTTGTCACAAAACTTTATTTCAAGTCAGAAGACACCCAGTATGGAAAAGAAAAATTTCTTTGGAGAATCTTTGCAACTGAGGGTACCTTCTTTCTTCCTCATGTAATAAACTTAAGAAGCATGTCTAGATTTTTTTTGAAGCAAGGAAAAGATCATCTCTTTACTAAATCTACTAAATAATACAGAAAACAACATTCACAATACTATCCAAAGTAATTAGAGTTCAGAAACACTCAGTTTCACCACCCTGCCAATGACTACAGAACTGTAAAAAAACCCAAGAGGTAACTTTAAAACCAAGCTTCCATATCACATGCAGGCATAAGGCACATGCCCACAATAGGGGTGAACATCTTATGCCTCTTCCAAGTATTTTTTGTCATTCTGTATTTTCTAAGTAAACTGTACATTCATCAGTAGAATCTGACAGTTTCTGAAATCACAGTTTAAAAAACCAATTATCAGACTTCTTCTCCCTCTCAAAACAAACCTTCCTATTCATGGAACAGGGGAGAGGGAGGGAGAATGAGTGTGCATACCTCTGTATTCACTTGTCAACCAGCCTGTTCCTAGCCTCCATCCTCTTAACCTCTTTTAGAGATATATTCTCTTTGTCTTCTTCAAGGTAAGGTAAAATTTTGCAAAGACTTAACTGACTCAGGCAACCAAACACTGTTTCCACCAGCACCACACTTAGCACTAGCAGCAAGTACACTCTCCCACCCCAAGGAGACAAATAGCTTCTTCCCCCAAACGAAATTATTTATAGAAGAACCATCCTACTGCCATAGACAAATCTTAATTTGACCAAATAAGGTTTTACTCAAGGAGCAAAAAATACAAGAAATTTTAAATTAAGAATAAAACTTTTTGTAGTACTTATTCTAACCAGTGCAGTTCATGAGCTTTAATTAATGTAATGCAACTTGATTTTTAAATAAGTTTTACATAGTACAACTACATGGGTATCCTATTCAGAGCAGGATCCACAACACTATTAGTACAAGAAAAGGTAAAGAAATGGATAACCCTTTCCATTCACTTTATTTCTATTATTATTAATAATTATTTTAATAAACCTAATATTTTCTGAGGAACAGAAAAACAAAATAAAAACATGTAGAGAAAAGGATGAGGAATCTTCCTGTTCTTTATGAGCATCATGGTATTTCCTGTCATAAATGGATTATGGTCTCCCCACAGTTCAGTAAGCCACTGAAGGCAACTTAAAATCACTGAAAAAGGAAATGAACAAAACCTCAATTTCTCCCGTTTCCCACTACCAAGGCAAGGTTGCTGCTGACAGCACAATCTGCACACTGTTTGACTCCCTGAAAGCTGACCCACTCTTCCCACTGTTTCAGCAGCTATTAATGCAAGTCACAGCAAGTGACAACCTCCCATGAAATGAGTTTTACATTCTTGTCTTTCAGTTGTTTTTTTTCCTCCCATCTGTACATATGCTCCCAAATCATGCTTATCATGCTTCCACCTTTGATGAAGAATAAGGGGAACCACAGAGTAAAAAAACCACAAAAATTATATGAATGCCATGAGCTATGCCACATTTTAGCACTGGGATTTGCAGTCTCAAATCTCATATTAAGAAAAGATGTCGTGAGCTAGGAGCCAGTAGCTGGGTGTGAGGCAAACAGGCAGCAGTGTTCACACTGCTTTGTTCTCTCCTACCTTCTCAGGGCACATCTAGCACAACTAGATCCCTTTAATCAGGAACTAGATTTTCTTCAATGATCTAAACTGCACATAAAAATTAGCATATGCACTGAAATACGAATTCTTACAGTGGATGCTAGAAGACTTAGAAAGGTAACATTGCTGACCTACCAAAATTTAAAATTTTAACAGAAAAGGTAACATCTGGACAGCAGAGTCTTTGTTCTCAGGAGACTGCAGCTCTAGATAAGTTTCTGTTTTTAGGGTACCCACTGTCAACAGAGTGCTGCTTTAATCACAGATTAAGAAAGGATCTATCAGAACACTGAGCTTGCAGTCAACAATTATTTCATATGGGACTATAAATCAAGAAATAGTTCTTGAATGTACAAAGACCAGACACTCATTTTCATTAGACAGGTAGTACTAAAGTGGATTATTTTCATTGAAGGCATTTAACTTTGAGAGTCACAATGGAAAGCCACTTTAAGTATAATATACTACAGTGCCTGACATCATATAATGAAACCATGCAAAGCATTCAATGACCTTGAGATGAGTATATTAGAATACAGCATTAACTACATGGAGAGTGAACTTTTGGATATTCTAGAAAAAAAAAACATTGTCAGATTCCTTTACAGTGGTCTAAAACTGACCTGGGAGGCTGGTACAAACAACAACTACTCTCTCCTGCTCTTCAGCTCTCCTCTGTGTTTGGAAAGCACTAGCAGCTCATTTTTGCTTGGACTGATGAAGAACAATCCACAGGCAGATTCAGTATGTAACAAAATCTCCCACTTCTTCTGTATGTGTCACCTAAGAAAAGTTTCCTTCACGGAATGAATCTGAATCATACTTTTAATTTTCTCTTCCTACAGAGACCACAGTCTTACAGGGAAAGGCTGTGGAAGTTAGGGTTGTTCAGAAGAGAAAGCTCCAGCGAGACTTTAGACTAGCTTTTCAGGAAGAGGAGTTTGCAAAAAGGATGGGGACAAACTTTTTAGTAGGGTCTGTCATGATAGGAAAAGGGGCGTAGTTTTAAATGAAAAGAGGGTAGAGTCAAACTAGATATAAGGAACAGTTTTTTTACAATGAGGGTGGTTAAATGCTGGAACAGGTTTCCCAGAGATGCAGTAGATGCCCCATCTCTGGCAACACTCAAGGCCAGGTTCATGGGGCTCTGAGTGATATGGTCTAGTTGAAGATGTCCCTCCCCATGGCAAGGGGTTTGACTAGGTGGTCTTTAGAGGTCCCCTATTCTGATTCTATGACCCCAACAAGACGTCCAAGCTCAACATTTTCTCCATCTTAAACATTCTCTCCATCTCTTGCTTGCATGCATCTTAACCAATAATACAGATGGCTTAAAAATTTAACTATTTTATTCAGGGCACAGAGAGGATGGGATAAGAAATGAATAGAAAGCTCTGAAACACTATACAAGAACAACATTTATTGTTACTCCACACATAAATGCTTATCTTCATATGGACAATTTTTTATCTATGGCATCTTACTCAGGAATCTCAGGCGTTCCAAAAAATCTTTATTCAAAAGCTCAAATGGAATATATAATGCTTTAATATTTTCAGACGAAATTCCTAGAAGAAAATATTAAAACTAACTCACTCAGTGAAGACATAAAATTTGATTAAGACACCTGTAATTTGAGTACAGTATGAATGCAGCATCTAAGTTATCTCCCCTTTTTAAACAGTGTAATTCAGGGTAAGGATGTATACATGCCAGCTGATACCACAGAGTAAGAGATGCCCCATAAATCATAAAATAGTTACTATTTCTGTACCACTCTAAAGATATCTAGGCTTCCAAACTTAATTTTTAAGGCTCAGGCACTCATACAAACCTCCTGCTAAATTATTAAGCTCCATACAAGTCACTGCACAGGCATACAATTATTCATTCCCTTTTTCCATTGTCTTCCTTTAAATTAATAAAAATAATGATACAAGACCCAAAACAAACAAGCTGTTCACTAGTTTATTGAGAAAAACAAACTTACACATCTGTTCCACTGCAGGCAGGCAGCTTCATTTGAGGTTAAATACTTGCTACTCAAACTTAATGAGATGATTGTATCTAAGGAAAAGAAGAAAGTAATTACTTTTATTATTTTTTAAACACATTAACTGTCACAGTGGCAACTCATGGGATGTTTCAAATTTCTCTTTAGGTGACAGCTCCAGAAGCTGCACTTACTATGACTCTCACCTTTTTTCAAATCTCTAGCCCTCACAGCTATCAAGAAAAATCAGACATTATCACTTCTAGAGCTCCAAAGCAAAATAAAAATTAAAAACATAATAAAAAACCCTCAGAGGATTGCTAAGACAAAATTTAAAAGTAAAATTTTTGTATTCATTTTAGCACTGCTCCATTTTTTTATGCTTATGCTGAATGAAACAGAGTCTACATTACATGCAAGATTTCAAAGGAGCTTGCTGACACCTTTCCATGCGCTACAGGATTCACCTTGCTGCACCTTCTCTTCTTAAGCTAAACACATTGCTTATACACTGCACCAACCACGTGTTTTAATCAACATGCAATAGCACAGAATCAACACAAGATTATCATTCCCCATGTATGAGAAGGGAGTGATTGCAAGTGGAGCATATTAGATCACGTATTTTGACTTAGCAACTAAACAGACCAAAGCAGTCTATTGCAGGACACCTTTTTTGAGTTTCGCAACTTCAGTCCCACCGTTCTCACCAATATACAGACATGAGTGCCATAGTGCAGAGGACCCAGTACACTGAAAAAACCCAACCCAACAAACCAAGAAAACATTTTGCCACCTTAGAAAATCCATAATCTACAATGCATTCTCTCTTATATTACAGTGATTACTCTTCTTAACCAGACTGAGATGTTTAACACTACATAAATATATACACACACACATGCATATATATACCCACACTTAGGGGTTTTTTTTCTTCAGGAAGGAGATCACCTCTCAGAGGGCAAACAGTCCTGATGACTGGCTTAGTGTGCCTCACGAAATGAACTAGGTGTCACTTCTCTTACTGACATTTTTTACTTAAAAACACTTCTATAGAGCCTCTTAAGCAATTGAACACCTCCACAGCTGTGCTGCTGGCTAATTTGACTGTTGAGATACTGTAGCTATCCCTATTACAGCAGCATTTAAATAATGTATGCAGAGAGGAAGGTGTCAGCCAAGGAGACACAGACCCACCAGAGGCACGGTGCTCAGTGGAGCAGTTAGGGAACTCTCCTCAGATGTGGATTAAGCTCCTCAGGCAAAGCAGGGAAATGAACCTGGCTCTCCCACATTCCTTGCAAGTGCCAGAGCCATCAGACTACAGGCAAAATAAAGTACAAATATGCATCTTTATGCTTCCTGATGTCTTTAAAAAATACCAGAACCCCTCAACTCTTGCATTTTCCCCCTCTCTGATTTGTTAAAGATGACTATAGTTTCAAGCCCAGCCAAACATTTTGTTCAATTCAAATTAATGTTTGGGGTTTTTTTTTGATTGCTTATTTTTGTGAGAAGAATAACAAAGAAAAAGTAATTTTTTCTGGATCACAGATTACTTTATTTAGAGGCAGACACTGATTCAGCATATAGAATTATAGCAACAGGTTAGCAGAATAACTACTGAAAAGCCATTTAAACTATCTGGAGTAAAAGAGGCACAAATTCTTTGATCATTGTCACATGAGATAAATACATTATTAAATATCTTGTCCCACGTATTTTGCAAATAATTGCAACAAAGTATTGCTAAAATGTTTAACTGTTAAAAATCCTATTTTCAGCCTTGATTTTCAAGCTAATGAGTACACCCCAGAACTGGCTTTTATATTAAATATACAGAGATTCTGAACAGTCACTGCAAAAATTACTTTAACACATCACAGGAAAAACGTATCTGTAGGACACCAGTGAATGCAAACTAGGAGACAGTGTAAAAAGAAAAAAAAAAGAAAAATCCAACAACCTTTCACACAGCTGTAACAAAAAACGAGTAACTTTCTAAACCTTCAGAGAGGGATTGTCCAACCCTACATGTCTTTAAACAACAAAGGGGGAAGGGAAAGAGCTGAGAGATGGAAAGGACGCAACTGTGCAGTAATTGCTAAAGAGAGCACACAGGTTGTGAGTTTACATAAAGATTATAGTAATACAATAATATTTCTTATGTCAACATCCACTGAAACCAGTCTAAGACTATAGAAAATACTCATACCTCACCTTCCAATATGTTGTTCAATATAAAAAAAAAACCTCACTGTGTATCCTGAATCATCATACTGGAATGAAAAGAAGGGCCTTAAAAACCAAGCTATTTCCCTGTTGTTGCTTTAACAGCCAATCATATTGAGTTCTATCTCATCACAAAACAAAACCCAAACACCCAAACCACAACTCCAAACCTAAACAAATACTACCATGATTAAACTATACATCGCACTAATTTGGGACAGAATTCCTTTGCTTCAGCAAACAAACAAACAAAGAAACAAAAAAACCCTGAAACCAAACCAACCAACCAAACAAACACACAAAAAGTACAAAAAAATTATGATAAAAGCTTTAGTTTTTCTTACTTCTTGACCTGAGAGCTTTAAACTCTAGATTTCATTTGAAAGCTACTGTTAGGCCACATATAAAGCTACCATTAGGCCACATATAAATTTTTCACTAATTGGCTGAAATGAAACAATTCCATAGTTGCAAATTGACCAGTACTGAGGATGCCAATAACAAATACAAAATGAAATAGTCAAGGATGTGCAGAAAACAAGGCACATCTGTCATATAAGAACTCTTTGTGAAGTCTGTTTTGAAAATATACACTACAACAGGTAGCACTATGTAAATTACATTAACTTATGTTGATACTACTAAAATACAAAGATTGTCCCTGCTTCAGAAAAAATGTCAGTCACAATGAGTTAAACACTCTGCTCTATACAGCGCAAAATTCCCCACTAAACTATCTATAATATTCTTTTCTATATAAAACTAAGCCAATACACGTGTATCATCATGTTATTTACATACGGCTGATTATTTTAAGTGTTCATTACAGGGGCAACCACATAGCAAAACATGCTCCCTTTGAAGATTAAACTCTTTTAAAATTAAAAGCAAGCTGCAAAAAAAACAGGATTTACAAACCCCCCTGTAAATATCCTTCACCGTGAATGCCAATAAAATGCAGCAAGCTGTGGGGAAATACAATATGTACATTCTTTAACTCAAACTTCCTCAGAGGAAAAAAAATCTCTCAGAAGTTAACGTACTTAGGAGTCTAAAAACTAAAAGAAAACAAATTCCAAGAAAAAAGGAAAAACAGAAAGATCCAGCAGGCTCAAAGGCTACTTCCTTCTGTAATACCCAGTTTTTGAAAGTATTTGATAGGATATTCTACTTTAGTGGATGGACAGTTTTAAATAAACATATAAAATTCTGTTGCCCTCCTGTATTTTCCAAGGCCCTGTCATAAGTCTTAGTGATGTGTTAATACTTATTGAAGAAGACCCCCTCTGCACTAACCACCTGTGACACTGGCTGTTCTGCAAACACAGATTCTTGCTCTGGACGTTTACTGTCTCCGTATAAAATAAGCCATAGTAAGGGGAAGCAGTAGATAGAGAGGCTGCAGCAGACAAGGTAACAGAAAGACAGCAGACATTAAGCTCATCACCTGTCTAGCCTTCTGCGGTTCTATACTTTGCCTCTCACATTATCAATGAGGACGCTGTATCTGTTACAATTTTAGCTTATATAGACGTCATGAATGAGTGGTTTGGCTGCTTAAAGAAACACTGTCAAAAGTACTAGCAAAAGCAGGGTTTAATATGGATATGTGAAAATGCAACTTTACAGAGTTCAGTGGCAAGGGTCACTCTACTACTTACTACACAGACTAAAGTATGCAAATGAAGATCAAATAGGAAGCAATTTGGAGTGATTTACACAGAAGCTGTGAGTGCAAAAGCAGAAAGAATGCAAAGGATATGGGTAGAAAGATATGGGTGCAGAAGGATTTAGCAGCACTTAATACTTGAGTACTTTGACAATTACAAAGTGGTTTGATAGTTTTCACAACAACTATAACAATGACTTAACTATGGACACAAAATATTAACATTTGTACCACAATCAAATCACATACACACAGATAAATGATGTATACACCTATTTCCACATATGTAAAGGCGAATATGAAAAATTCCTTTTGAATTCACTACAGTATGTCAAATCCCTTTGCATTTCCCAACAGGCAATGGTTGCATCTTGAGGAACAAAGAGACGGAGGGAGAGGGGCTGACAGTCCTTGAGTACCACAAACTTAAGGGTTTGCGAGCTCTGGGAGGTGCTGGTCCAGGCAAGCCCAAACAGCATCACTCAGGATTGCTGTTTATAGGGTCAGAAGATGACTGACTTTGGCCATCAGTAACCTTCCTTCCCAACCATAAATCAAGTCAGTAACAAGTAAGCTTTTCTCCCCCAAGTGCAGTAACAATGGTACCGTTCCACTCGGGCTACAACCAGGTAAATGGTTTACCAAGACTACAAGAGGTAATTGCTTATCCTTTGTTTCCCACCTTCACCACACCAGGGCTCCTGGTATGATCAGGGAGTGCCTTGCAGACCAACTGGTACAGTCAAGGGACACTTCACTACTCAGCTGGTTTGGTCAGAGCTCACCAGGAGCTTCCAAGAAGGCAGAGTAGTCACAAGGATGGGGGGTGTTATACCACAAGAAGTAAAAGAGTTATTGTTATGTAACAGTACAAATGTTTAAACACTTTTATCCGAGATGCTTAGTTTAGATGCTTCATTTTACTTGCTCTCAATCAATTCTTACATTTGACTGCTCTGGAGAACTCCTATGGAATAAATTCCTCAACATCTGTTAAAGCTGCAATGTACTAGCAACATAAAGTACCAAAGCAGACACATATACAACTGTACAAAAACTGTCAGCACCTTGCCTGTTGTTCTTATACCTAGTGGACAGCACCCAAATTTCTTAAAGTACACAAAAGAATTTATTTTGTTTTGAACAAATTTTTTTCCTCTGCAAAACCAGTCTCCATAGTGAATAATAACAAGAATGCCCCTGCCCAGTATTTGCACAAACACAGGCTTCCTAGTAGCAGCATAGTATTTTGGGGATAGTTGATAAAGTCTTCCAGACTTCACTCCCCCCAGTATGTAAGCCACTAATGTCCTCTCAAGGGTGCATGCCTGCTCTTAAAGTGAAACACTGCATTAGTGGAGTGCACTTTAGAAGAAAAAGTGCTGTGCTCATGCTCTTGAAAAGCAACACAGATACATATGTATAGCGGACCATAAAGACAACAACATGCAAGGAAAGTCTAGAAAGTACATTCACACTATGGGGGCTTAAAATGCTTTCTCTGCTTAGTATTATAGGTGTAGCACGACAGCTCATGCTAAATTACTGAAATTTCTCAAAGGACCCCCCCAGAAACAGGACCGCTTCTAACACATAAGCACTACAGAGAAAGGTCTCTACACTGCAAAGCCTAACTCTACTAAACTTAGCAATGATAAATATAATCACATTAATGCAAGACTCTTTAACCTTTCAGTACAACAATGCGTGTTTTTATACTTTTAGTAGGCTGTATATGCAGTAGACAACTTTTAAGTGCATCGGACACCCTGAGAACTCCAGTAAGCATTCTAACACAAGCCCTCTAACATCAGCAGCTGTCTCGGTGTAGATCTAGACTCTACAAATAACATTTTTAACCAAAAAGTACCACGCCCCAAGCAGAAAATGAGAGCAGTACACGAAAGCTAAATTCTGCACTTTTCTGAGACACCATTCTTGAGCGACTCTGCCCAGGAGGGATGGCTGGAACTTCACCGCACACACACAACCACAGACGGGGTGCTCACACCACGGCCGAAGCCGCTGGCGGGCGCCTGTCCACCTCGTGTCCTATTTCTCAGGGGGGGAAACACTTTTTAGGAATTCCCGGGCTTTCCGGTCCCGACACCCGTCTCGGGAGCCCGTACCCGAGGCGGTCCCCGGTCCCGGGCTCACACCCTGAGGAGGGGAACGGGATTCTCCACGCCGGGGCTGCCCGGGCCATCTTGGATCGGGACGGCAGCGGCCACATGGTCACCGCTCCCTCCGCGGGCCCGGCTCCTGCGGCCCCGCCAGGTGGGCGCGGGCGCTCAGCCCCGCCGGGTCCCGCCGCCCCGGCCCGGCCCGGCCGCGCCGCGCACACCCCGGGGGGGCTGGAGGCGCACCCGGCGCCGCGGCGGGCACCCCTCCTCGGCCGGGGGGCGGCGGGGTCTGCCGGGCGGCCCGGGACAACACCGAACCTCTAGGCACCAGCGACCTCCGTTCACCGGACCGTCCGGGCCCCCTGCGGGGCCCCGCAGACAATAGAGCCGGCACCGCGGGCCTGGTTCCCGGCTTCCTGCACTACCCCGCCGCCACACGCCCCCTCCCCGGCCTAGCGGCGCTGTCCCGCGGGCGTTCCCGGGAGGGACAAGGCGCCGCCGGGCCCGGGACGCAGGTCCCGGGCCGCGCAAGGCACCGAGGCCGCCGAGGCCAAACGCGGCGGTGGCGGGCACGGGAGGGGGGGGGGGGGTGTGGGACCAGAGAGCCGTACCGCCCTGCCCGGCGCCCTCCCGGTGCCGGAACAGTGCCACTCACCTCCCCAGGCGGCCGCCGCGGGGGAAACCGGAGGTCGCCGCTGCCGCCGCCCGGCCGGGCCCGAAGGAGTTAAGAGGAAGGGCCGGGCGGGCCCGTCCCATTCATTACCCGGCGCTTTGTCTCCGCCGCCGCCGCGGCGCTGAGCAGCTGCCCCGGCTCGGCCGCCGCGGGCGCGGGGCGCAGGCGCGGGGGGCGGTGCCACGCACGGCGCGCGACATGTCAGCGCGCCGGGCCGCAAAATGGCGGCGCTGGGGCGCTGTGGTCAGGGGGTGCGGGGTCCCCTCGCGTCCGCGTCCCGGCGGTCCTAGGCGGGCCGGGGTTCGACACTGCCCTTCTCCGCAAGGGTGCGGCCGCTGGTCGCTGCACTCCGCTTCGTTCCTGGGGCGGCTGAGGGCGGTGGCTCTGCGGGCGGCGGGCCGGGGTCGGGATGGTTCCTGCAGTGCTTCAGGCCCAGCGATGCCTCCAGGGCCTCTGCCGCGCCTTCCCCGGGAGGCCGCGGGCGGGCGCTTGGCATTCCCTATGGGCCGGCCGCGGAGAGGCTTTTCTGGGCATCGCTGCGCTGGAGCGGGCACGGACACGCTGTTCCGAGCGCAGCCCTCGCTCTGTCAGGAATTTAGCTTAGCCTCCATTGTTCGTATTTGCAGTTAAACCCGCCTTGATGGGTATGCGTGGTCTAACGCACAGTGGGTTTGGTTCTGAGCGCTGCTTTGATGTACTGAGTCCGCCTCGGGAGGGGCCCTTGGCGTGGCGCTCGAGTCTCACATGAGCATCCTAGGGAAGGATGATCAGGGTTGAGGAGAATGCACTGCGCCGGTTCAGGGAAATAGTGCCAGCTGTATGCTTAAGGTCCTGTTCTGGATAAAGCTCCTCCCGTTACGGTATTCGGTTGTAGGTCGGTGTTTTTCTTCTCCGATTGCAAAACATTAGTTGAGATTATCAATGGGCCGAGTGATCCAGGCTTTTCAGGAGGGGTGAGGGTGAAGGGTGGTTTGTTGGTCCTTTTGATGTATGCAATTTCTCCGGAGAGCCGAGTGAGATATAATCTGCTGTGATTGTGACATTTGTTGTCAAATTCCCAGTGGCAGTCTTAGATTCCACTTTCTTTGTCTTAAGTGTTGGTATCATAATTCGCTGCTTACCTTTGGGAGTGAAAACAGGAGAAAAACCTTAAGAGTACTGTAAACAGTACTGGTTTTAGAACAATGTTAAATTTTAGATCAAGATAGTGTTTAGAGACAGTGCTTAAGCAAGTTCTTGCTTTTTGATCTGAGTTATTTTCAGCAGTTAATTTTCTTTTTTCTTTCTTTGTAATTTGAACAGATTTAGTAAAGAGTGTTTTGGTTGGAATATAACAGGAATATAGCAGTATATGAAGAGATCAGTTGATAGCTTTTTGATTTGAAGTAGTGGAGCTCTTCAGCATTCTGCCGTATTAGGTGTATGTTTGTACTTAAGTACTGGTGTGATTTTCTAAATGGATTCTGCTAGTCAACATACAGTAAATAGTCTGTTGTGGTTAATACTTCTTTGGAAATCTCATGTCAAGTTGTTTTTTGTTGTTGTTTTTTTTTTTTAATTCATACACTACTCAAACTCCCAACAAAATAGTTGTTACGCTGTGTGCAGGCAGTCCTTTGTTCCTTATTACTTTTTAATTTGCATTTTCTTTTTATTGGTAGAGTTCAACTGTATCAGTGTGTGTATATATGTATATTCAGACAATATTATATATATAGTATATGTATTAGTTACTATAGGTGACTGAGGCTAAACTGATTTGAGGTGAAGTTTCTTGGACTTGCTCAGTTTCTACTGCCCCAAAGTGCAGTTATGTAAATAGAACTGCTTAAATATGAAGTTTGATCTTGGTTAGATCTGCCAGCTAGACACAGTAATAGAGGTGTGAGAGCTTAGTTAAGAAGTCTCTATCACCAGTCTGTTGACAGGAAATTATGGCAATGATGATAGCAACAACTGTTATTAGTAGTATTGAAACACGTCACCTCATAAAGCATCTTTTAGTGAACTATAAAACTGCAACAGTTGGAATGACATAGTTATGCTGATCGCAATATGAAAAGATTAAATATCAGAGTATGTGGCTTTGTTAACTGCCTTTTTTAACAGCTGTGATTTTGGAGAATTTCACAATTCATAGTTGAAAATTTTACAGTAAATTAAAAAAGACTGGAAATTAATTTTGCATTTTTGCACTGCATGTTGCTCTTTCTGTAATCACCTCTCTGTATCTCTTCATTTTTTTATACATCCTATTCTGAAAATTTCCTTAAGGGTTAGAGAAGTTGAGATTAATGAAAGTTAATTATTTCTTTAAATTATCTTTTAGGTGGCTTGAGAACTAATCAGTGATTCTGTATATCATCTACAGGTGTATATCACAGATTGAGTGAAATAACTGGAATTTTTCTGTTCTTGTTTTACAAAAATACACCGGAAACTCAAGAAATTGGGTCTTAAAAATCTGAGCAAAGCTGGATCCAGAACATCTTCTCATAAACAACTAAGTAATGTGATGAATAAAACAGAGGTGGTGATCTGGTGACAGGCAAAAGAAAGAGTAAGTAACTGCAATTCCTAGAGAAGGCTCCAGACTGCCAGCTTGTGGTGAATGTAGCAGCACTGGTGTCGTGATAATCTAAAGATACAGATTTTCCATAAAGGTTGCAGTCTGAGGTGTAAGTATGTAAAAGAACACAGTCATTTAGGAAGACAGATAATTAGGAAAATCTGCAAGGCATCCTGACAGGAAGAACCCAAAACTTCCATTATTCACCTTCAGAAGAGTAATTTTTTTTCTTTGATCTTTCCTCCATTTATGCATTTACAATCTTGTTATCTGTTTCAGATATTGTGAATAAACATCTTTATTTGCATGGTTAACTGAACCTGGCATGAATTAAAAGTGATATGATATTAAATGAATATAAAGAAGTAATTTCTCACTTGAGTCCCTGGAGCAAACTGCAAATATCTGGCTCTCTATTATGTTTTGTAAAATAGCAGAAAGCTAGGAGACCATGCTTCCGAGGGAATTGTTTGAGTTCTCTGGAAAAAAGCTATTACAGGTTCAGAGAAGAAAGAAGCATCACTTATGTAGCTGTAAGTAACCATCTCTCTGTCATTCTCAGTACTGGGGTATACCTTGAACTTGGAAGGCTCTCAGGGAGGCTATAGCAAGAGCCTAAGATTAGTTGGAAACTAAATTAAATTCTTGTATTCTATCCTACTGTGACAGAACTTAACGTATATCTTCAATACACCTATTTCAATACTATGTTATTAGCCAAATGGAGATGTTTAGTGCTGCAGACAGAGTTTTGTGTGTTGTGGTCCCAAGGTCTCTCCAGTCATCAGGCTGTACATCTTAATCTAATTTTATTGCTTCCTTCATTCAGTTTCTTTCTTGGTGGTAAACATGTTGGTACTGCAGTGATAAATTGACGTAGTTCTGTCTTTCTACATTTGTATTCATTTGGAAACACTAAATGTTGATAATAACAGTGTAGTTAGTAGTGTTGATGCTGTTACCTAGTTTTAGCAAAATTGAGCACTTAATATTTATCTCCAAACCTACTCTGGTATGCTTATTTTTGCCCAGACCTTTGGTTTCACCTCTAGTAACTTCTGCATCAGTGATGCATTTTCCATATGAAGTCGTGAAGACTAAAACTACATTAAGAGATAACAATTGTTAAATAAAGCATAAAGAATTCCAGATTTTCGTATGCGCTGAAGTAATACATTTAATAAAATGATCTCCTTTCCTCCTTGTGTAGACTCCAGCCTCTTCCAGGAACCTATCCAGGCAATGTCAGCTTAATGATCAAAGCCTTAAAATAGAGGTCAGAAGTACTAAATTTGGATGTCCAATTTAGTATCTGTCACAGAGGTATGATTTCTAAGAACTTGTAACATAGGAAAGTACTTATATTTAGCATACATTCCCATTTATTTTAGTGGGTACTTGGCTCTACTCATCAGATCCAAGGTGTCCAGGTGAGTGCTCAGAGTATAAGGAATAAGCGATCCCACAGTCGTTAGGAGCAAGCATTCACTGCCAACACCATGGTGCCCTTATGCATTGGTATTAATTACCTAATTTGTTACAAACACAACTGTTTAATCTGTATGATCCTCACTATGTAGCACATCAGAGGTGTATGTCACTGACTTTTGACTTGGAGTTGAGCATGTAATAGCATGTTGACAGGATTTACTCATGCTTGCCCTTTGTGTGGAGTGATCATGGTGTTGGAGTATGTCTTTAGGAGTGGTCAGTTTGAAGTTCCTATTTTAGCATTTCTGTTGAGCCTATAGAGATTTTGTCTACCTGATGAAGCCATCAGTATCAGAACTGATTTACTTATACATGAGTTTGGAAGTTCTCTTTATTAGGCAGCATCAGGCCTTTGCTGAGGCAGTAGCAAGTCTGGGACAAAGTTGTGAAGGGCTCATTAGTGCTTGTTAAATGGTACACACGAGTTGGGTTTCTCTGTACAGAGGAAGCTACAGGCCACGTTGGTTACTCTTGGTGGTTCAGGCTTTTTTGTGGATGTCGTGTGTTGAGTCCTTACTTCTGACTTATTTTTCACCTTATTTTTCCTTCCCAGATTTTGATGTCACCTTCTTGTAGGCCTTCCCCATATAAACAAGGAGGCAATTTTAAATTCTGAATTAGCCCATCTATTTTTGGATTTCTTCTGTGACGTATTACTAGGGATTCTAACAGTCAAACTTCCTCCATTGCAAACCATCTTAATCATCTGCAGACCAGGTTTGTCCTTTAGAATGAATGAGGAAGAGATAGTAAAGTAATTAAGACTGGATTTGGGTGTCATTACTAATTGAATTTTAACTTAATTATACTAAGGCTGAAGTACTAACTCATTGTAAACATTGGAGATTGTTTCTTAGATACGTGTTTGTGAACTTAGATACATGTTTGAGCTAACTAGGAGAAGAACTTCCCTCAGAGCTTATACCTCATCTCATATTACATTTGCAGGTTTTTGAACTGACACCAGAGGAATTGAGAATAGGGAAGTCACTCTAAGGGTTTCAACAAGTAGAATAAACTTTATGTATAATTAAAAATTATGAAGGCAATGAGCAACTTGTTTTTGCTTGGATGAGTGCTGTGTAGAGAATCCTTTCCAGTGCAGAGGAAAGGAAGTAGGAAAGAGATACAGTAACAATGTATTTGCATAATATTGTTTACATGGGTTATGCTATCTTAATAAGCTACTTTGTTTATCACAAACTCAGATATCTTCTGAAATCCAAACCTGATCAGGAGAACCACCACAGAAACTAAAAGAAATTGTATTTCTCAGAAATCATTGCATGACACAGGTATGGAGCACACTTTGTTTTCCCTTCGCTATGGCTGCATTTGACAAAATTCTTCAATTCAAATAGGTCCTTTTTTTTTGCATTACCTTTCTATAAATTCTGTGTTATGTCTGCTACTCAGGTTTCTTCAGTGTGTCTTGTGAAAAAAGAGGTCAAAATCCAATGTAGATTAGCCACGCTGTTTTGGATTTCTTTGCTATGCAAGTATGATATTTTTAGAACTTTTTGCATAGCAATTACTGGTTTTGGTTTTTTGATTCCTACCCATTACCACTGACATTGTCTTTACCCCTAACTTTACCCCTCAATTCACACAGTTAGTTATGCTGTGTGAATTGACAGACACTCCAATTCTAAATATGCAGCTGCTTTTGTAAGCTAAACTAATGATGGCTAATAACTGGGGAAAGAAGCACTCCCAAATCCTGGATTTACTTTACTGCTGCTCTCTTGTACTCGTAATCATTTTCATCTGATCATGCAGGGAGGCACTCCTGTGTGCTAAACAAAAGATTGGTGACTTGTTTATGAAGGGGTTGTTCTGATGGTAGTTATCCTGTGTCAGGAATAGCTTCCCACAAAGACCTTTGCAGGGGGAGTTACTATGCAGAACATAATAAAGGTGCCAAACTGTAAACGCTAGGAATTGAATAATTGATACTGAAGAGACAATGACGGAAGAGAAGGGGAATATTATTCTCTTGATTATGGCTCTGTCTACTCTTTTGGAAACAGCAATACCATCATACATAAGAGTGTCAGTAACTCTGTTCCAAGGGTTTGTTCTTGATAAAATAGTCTCAAAAATAGTAGATGATAGTTTTGCTCTTTGGCAGACCTACAGGTCAGTACAGGGGCAAGTTCTGTGCTTGTGTTGCAGCATGTTATGATTTGGGTGCAGTTTTTTGTTTTCTATTATTGAAGCATAGCTTACATATGTTTTCATGTATATCCTAATCATGAAGTTTGGTTTTGCATCTCTGCAGTGTCCAGAGGAGTGAGTTCAATCCTCACCTTCTACCATGCAACAGTTAGGAGCACATCCTGTAGAGAGTACCTTAAAACTGCAAAATCCTGAAGGTACATGATGTTAAAGGATTCAAGATAGCAGATAAGTAAAGCAGGCAGTAGGTTTCCCTGTCAGTTGCATATCTCAGCAAAGTGCTTGGTGTATCTCCAACAGCGAGGGACAGGATACATACCTCTTCTTGCAGTAGGTGACCCCAAGTAGTAGTTCCAACAAATGCTTAAATGGAAATGGGGCGAGGGCCCTTGCATAGCAGCTTTACTGTGAAGACCACGCTGTCAAATGATCTTCAAGCTTATCTATAGATAACATTTCATAGGACTGCAGATGCAGCTTACAGAGGTATTTCTTAGCAAGCACCCTGATCAAGTGTGACTTCTGGTGGAGCTCTGAGGATAAAAGGTCTCTGGACCTTCATCAATACCATAAAAGGCACTGACACAGCTCCCAGTGTTTTTAAACTTGTGCTTTGGTGAAGACTGTTCGTTTGGATCGACATGAACTGCTCTGAAGGGTCAGACTAAAGGGTTTTAGCAATTCATAAACAAAGAACTACTCTGGCTGTGAGAATGAGAAGGGTGGTATGTGCAGGAAGTTACTGAGGCTGTAAGAAACAAAAATCCTCAATTCCATAGCAGTTGGTGAACATTATATACACCAATATTATTTAATTTTATTCCCCCTTTTGTCATAATACAGCTAAAACTTCCAGATCAGAGGAGTGAGAAGGAAAATCCAGATAGTTCTTCCTAACTAGAGAACAAGGAATATATTCAGTAAACAAGTAGGAGTGAAATGGACCAACACTTCTTTTATATATTTGAAGCAAAAAATTTGATCTTCATTCCAGGATGGTCATCCAGGACTTTGAACCATATATCCCACTCTGTCTAGTATGATACACCAGTCTTTCTTAGAAGATATCAATCATAACTAGGAGATGGATCAGTGATAATGTGTATTTTTCTGTAAATACAAAAATTTGCAAAGATCACCCAGAAGATGCAGAGTGATCCTGCACCACCACCCCACAGACTGAAAATAAACAGCTGAAATTATGTGAGCACACTGCCGTAATATGTCTATTGATAAGGTTACAATCTTTTCTGCGGTGAATGCTGTTCTGGCTTCTGTGAGGTCTGGGAACAACCTTTATTTTGTGAACTTGAGAAGTCATGCCTGCAAGTGTTCTACCAGTGGCTGATGAAGTAAGTGAGATCTAAAAGCCTTCCCATGTAGGATGGAGGACCATGGTAATAATGTTGTATCTCATAGATGAGTGTGAAGGTGTAAATTGTATGATGGAGAAGCCAAACTTGAAAATTTACTGGTGATACATTACCGTATGATGCATCATACAGATGTATGACATGCAAGGTTAGGCAGATTTGCCATCATGATAGGAAGAAGACCCACACGTGTATGTTATGGCAGTCCAAAACCTTTCTCGAAATGCAGATTGTTACAGGTTCTAAGGAGTGAGGAGTGAGTTCCGAATCTTTCTTGTCCCTTCAGCAGCCAGCTGTCCAGGCCCTGAGAGGGATACAAAGTGGCATCCAAAGTAGGTCAGTACCTCTGCCAGTATTTACTGCTGCAGTGAGTCTTGAGTTGACTTTTTTTAATCTGTGAAACAAAGCTGATACACTTTAGAAACATAAAAATGTGTCTCATGAAGTTTGATTCTGTGAAAAAATAGAGGAGGATGCCGAGGCAGATAAATAGTGATTATGTTTCTTTATGTGATCTTTCTTGCAGTGATTCTGTTGAGAATTTGACAACTAGTGGAGGTGAAAGCTGGTAGGCAGAAGATCCTCCTTCTGTGAAGTTTTCCATGTAGAGTGAGTCAGCACTGGCAATTTGTTTAACAGTTTGATGCTGCCAGGTAGGGGTATGAGGTTTCTGAAGGACTGGGACTGAAGCCCCTTGCACATGTTGAACTGGTGTGAAAAAAGGTGCTGAGGGGTCTGTTGCCATCAAACTAGGGATCAGAGGGCTTCTTATTTTTGGCTTGAAATTGAACCATATGCTAGTAGAATTGTATTCTTTTGAGTAACCATGTCTCGCTTGTGAGGTGGAAAAGAGGAAGGTAACAGATCTTTGAGGTTATAGACATGTGTGCTGAGGACTGGTCAGATGCCCCAGACAATACTACATACTGTTCTACATGGGCTAATGTACTTACACTTAAGATGGAGAGACTGAACATCCTGCTCTGGTAGCCTGTCATAAGGTCAATGAGAAATGATTTTAGGAGTCTAACATTCCTAATACAGAGCTTTTTGTTGAGTGTGCCCTGATCTTTGTGCTATTACTATGAAATACCACATGAAGGAATGACATGAGGTCTGTATCTTAGCCTGGATGGTCCACAGCGAAAACTGCACACACCACCTTCTTAACTGAGAGTAATTGGAAGAATATAGAAGCATGAGTTTAAATTATAGCAAATTGGTCAAATAGTGAAAATACCAATAAGGAATACCATGTTATCAAAGGGATGTCCAGGGACTATGGAACACTGTAGCCCACCTGGCAGAAAAAAGAAACTTGCTGTGAAAAAAGCCAGACTTGCTGTGTGTCAGACACATTAGAATGTGGACACCACCAAGGTTTCTGTGTAAAACTTGTCTCCACTTAAAAAGTATTTGTACAGCTGCACAGCAGATACATGAATTATCCCTTAAAAGATTAACCAACATATTTCTTTATCATAGTCTTATTAGATTTTTGACATTATTTCTATTCATATTTATACTCTGCACAGTAATGTACATGATATGGTATGGTATGATACTTGCTCTTTAATACGTTTCTATCACAGGTTGTATTCCAGTGCAAAAACACTAACTTATATCAGCATGTTGTAAGACTTCTGAGGCTGGTGGCAGGATCACTAAAACAATTTAACTGGAGAGTAGTTCCTCACAGGCAAGTACACAAATGACCAGATGGCCTCCATAGTTTGTACAAACTTTCTTGTGTTGGAAGTTGAAAGTACTTTGTGTGTCCAAGCCTAAGGATCTATTCCTATACTGTGTGGACTGCACGAGTGTTAGCTGCTTTAATAGCTTGTGTTTTGTTCAGAGATCAGTGTGCTAAATGGTCCCTGATGAGGAAAAAATAATTTGGAAAGTACTTGTCATATTCTAAAAGATTTCCACAGCCTAGTTGCTTAAACTCTCTGGACCTTAATCAACTTTCTACAAGTAATAAGAAGTGTATCTATTTCTGATTCCCTAGTCATATATTTATTGTAGGACCAACTGGTTTTTGATGCAAGGAAGCCTCTTACTGCTAGAGAAAACATAACAATGAATTGGTAAGTTGTTTTGCAGCAGTTTAGCTGAGTGGATGTGAAATACTGATGGATAAAAAGAATCACTTGCTTTTTACTATATGCAGGACTTGTTCTGGATGATCAGTTCAGGCAAGTGTTTGTGCTAGGCTGGGCCAGCTAAAACATTGTTTTCTAAGTATATGGGTGCAGCTGCCTTGCAGAAATGTATTGCAGTACAATCCTCCAGTTCTCGAATACGGCTGTAATGGCTGTCTAAAAATAATACCTAACAAAGGGTGTCCTTTGCAGGGGAAGCCAGAAATAACCTTTTTCTCTGTCAAAATGTAAGGCTATTATCAGTTAATCTACAAGCAGCAGCTTGACCCAGCGACCACGAAAGAGCTGACTTTCAAGTACATTTTCTCCGTAGGGAATCTTGAGCTTGGACTTCCCCCCAAAGAGATAATAAATACCAGTCGCTTCAACTTTTTAGCCTCGGTTTTGTAACGAGCCACGTCCCGCCTCCCTCTGTTCCCTGGCTCCCGCGCTGGGCCGTTCGAATCAGGGTCGTTGTACCAGGAACGCGCGGCGGGTTCGGCCTCGGGCCCGGCCGGTCCGGGCGGGAGCGCGGTGGTCGCGGGGCCAGCGCGTTCCCGCCCCGAGCGCGGCCGGTGCCGGCCGGGGGCGCGGGGAGCGGCGGCGCGCAGGCCCCGCCCCGCGGCGGCGGGAGCGGCGGGGTTGGGCGGTGCCTGGCGCCCTCACGTCCCTTCCCTCACTCGCTCGCTCCCTCCCTCCCCGCCCGCCTCTCCTCCTCCCCCCCGTCGGCGCAGCGCTGTGGTGAAGCCGCATTGTTTGTGCCGCGGGGGAGGGGAGCCGCTCAGCCCCGGGAGCCGAGCGCCGAGCCCGCAGCCGGACGGCGACGCGCGCCGCGCCTCACGAATGCGCCGCGCCCGGCGGCAGCAGCAGCCCCGCACCCAGCGCCGGGTGACCGCCGCGGGCAGCGCGGCCCTCGTAGCGCCCGCTCGGCCGCCCGCGGCTGCCGGACGCGGGGCCAGGCGGCAGCACCGGCGGGGCCTCCGCCATTAACCCGGCCGAGCGTCGGCCGCAGCGGCGGAGCGGGAGGTCTGTCAGCCGCTCCTCGGCGGCTCCCACAGCGTGAGTACGGCCGGGTGGGCGGCGGGGACGGGCGGGCGGAGGCTGCGGGGCCGGGAGCCGGCGGGTCCCACCGCGGCGGGACGGGAAAGCGGCATGGGGGAAGGGGCAGAGCGGGCTGGGCACGGCCGCCTGCGGGGGAGGGCAGCGGCGGGCGGGCGGGCGGAGAGGCGAGGCGAGCGCGGCGGTCTGGGGGAGGGAGGGAGGGCGCCGCTGGAGCTGTTTTGTCAGCCGCCATATTTGTGGGCCGAGTATTTTCGCGGCGGGGAGGGAGTGACTGTTGGGAAGGGCTGGAGATGATGGGCCCGGGCAGGAACCATCCTGCCGGGGGCCGGGAGGGGGGAGCGCCGCGCCGGGCAGGAACCATCAGCGGCAGGGGAGGGAGCGCGTTGGAGGCTCCCTGGGCGTGGGCAGGAAGTGTTGGCGCGGCACCGGCGGGGGCGGGCCCGGGGGCGGCCCCGGGGGCGGGGGCAGCCGCGCGCGGGAGGCTGGATTCCGGGATGGCCGCGGGATCTGGGGCGTGCGGGATCTGGCGGCTTGGGCTTTTCCGCCGCGCCGGGAGAGAACGGCTCGGGTGGTCCCGCGTGTCTTGGCCGTGCCCGCGCACGTTCGCTAGGCTCCATGAGGCCCCGCTCCGGGCCGTGCCTCGGGGAATCGCTCCTACTGCGCGGCTGAAGCCGCGTGTGGTGTCTGCCCAGAGTGCGTGTAAGCACTGTTTGGTTATCGTCCCTCATTGTCTAGGACTAAAGAGTATTCCTGTGTCTTTCTCTTTTTAATGGTCTGCATGAAAGTGCCATTGAGAGTGGAATTCCCTAATCCATTGAGCAGGGATCCAGGGACTAAAGACAATTTATTTGAAGAGGAGGAAGGTAACTAGGGCAGAGATTGTAATTTAGAAGTATGTGGTACTGTACCTTTCGTATTAGTTTTAGCTATCGTACGCCTTGGTAAATAGCTTTTTTAAATTTTATTTTTGCCTCATACCACGTAGTTCACAGAAACTATCTTAATGTACTTCTGTTGTGGGAAGGAAAAACGTCTGCTGGTGATTTCCTTCCCAAGTAGCTGATGCAATTCTAGGAGATGAGAGCTGTGGATAACTTTCCTGGTTTATATCCCGCAGTCTTTGAGGGCAGGACAGAAGTGCATTAAAATAATTTTGTGTGCGGTTTAGTGCAGTATCTTTGTGGTCATTGAATGGAAACTTGTCTTAGTTTACACTTCCAAGTTTACATCTTGGTTCTCATTCCTATTGATCTGCAGGATACTGGGAAGGGGGTAGGATGGAGAAGTGCCAGCTGATAACTGTGTAGGAAAAGCAAGCCAGTTGTGGGTTGTGAATTTGCTATGCAGAGCTCTGGTCTTCATCCGGAATATCTGTAGAACATTTGCAAGCAAGAATTTTGGAGAAACAAAACACTGCTTTGGTCTCTGGGGCATTTAAGTTATTCACGCTAAATTTGCATGAAATTCGGCCTGAGTACTACCAGTTTCGATTTTGTGTGCACTACATTTTATTTGTAGGGTATCAATTCTGTGTTTGAGACTGTAATTACCTTGCAAAGTCAGATGTATTTACTGTTGAGTATTACAGTACACTTAGGTGCTAGCTCTATCATTTTTTTTTACCAGTCTGGTTCCTACAGTTCGTTTTACTTTTGCAACAGCCGTCCTAAATCTTTAAGCAAGATTAAAGATCTTATGGCCTGAAGCCATACTCGAGAATCTTAGGAATAGAGGGAGGTGGAGAGCTTGGAAACATAGCAATATATTTTTCTGTGGTACTGGGCTAAGGTAGTGTGGACAAGTTATATATGTTTTTGATTTCTGAAGGTCACCTCTCATCCCTCCCTCTGTATTTTTCTGAAACAAGTCTCTATCCTCAGCAGCCACTACAAAAGATACACAACCAGCTAAAATGTAGGAAGGGGCATTAAAAGTACCAAAGCTTTTGCTTCTAGACAGAATTAAAGTGCAATTATATGAGGTAAACATGCTGTAAACCGTGTTTTTTGATTGACAAGTAATGTCGTTCTGATCTGTGATAAGTTGCTGTGCATGGACACATCAGTGTGTTTTAGCTGAAGAATCCATCATTACTTGTTCACAATAACAGAAATCAGGGCCATTGTAATACATTTGGGTCTCTGAATTACAAAATCTATATTGAAACTGGAAACTACTTTTTAGTTTTGGTTAAATTACTGGTATGTTTTAGTGGTTGGACCTTCTTTGGCAGTATTAGTTGTTTAAACTGTTTTCTGCAGTTTAGGAACTAGTATGATGGAATCCTGTGTTGTTTTACAGAATTTAATTATTAAATGCTTCTTCCAAAGTTGTTTGAAGAAATGGAACCTTTTATATTCTTCTGTTGTTTATAAAGAACAGAACAGAGATTTGTCATGATTAAGCATTGACTGTTGTCTGAACTTTCTACATGGCATAGAAACTAGTAATAAGGGTTAAGAATGAGTTGTGTAAAAGTCAGATTTATGAGAAGCACAATTCTTGCATGAATAATAAAACTAGCTTAGGTTATGAAAACCTAAGAATCTGTTTGTGAGAGCAGACAGATGAGAGCCTTTTGGGAACTAGTCTTAGGGTTAGTTGCCTAAGTGATCTAGCAGTCTTCCTATGAAAGGAGTTCCCTCAGTACTTTGAGGCCTTTAGAAACTGGCATCATAGACTTAAGCAAAAGGCAAGCAGCATGGAGTAATTAATGTAGTTAGTTGTTCAGTGCTTGCTGTTTGCTTCCTGAAATGGGTATACTGGTCTTTCACAGCAGTTGTGTTTTGATTTCTCTATTTCTCCACTATTTTGGCAATACATGTTAACACTACTTGTGTTATGGTGAGCAGCCCTGACTCAAAATGCAGAGTTGAAATGGTGAGGCCTTAATAATACTTTGGGCAGTGATTAAAGATCAAGGGTTTTTTATGTAGCTGAGGTTGAATCATGCTATTTATAATGTTTCTTGGGAAGAAGGAAGAAGTGGAATAGAATTTTAGACTTGACAATGTCAGTCAGGTTTATAATATTTTCAACCCTTACAGGAGAAAAATCCCACCCCGTGTGAACATGTCAAAAGGCATGAGTATGTATGGACACTTTTAACTTAAAAGTTCTGTAACCATCCTAGTTAAGAGGCTTTGGAGTGGGAGAAGAAAGCTGTCTTTTTGTATGGTATGTAATCTTTTTGCTGTAGGTTGTAAACTTAAAAATTGTTTTAAAGAGCTTGGGAGTGGGTTTGTAAACAGGAAGATTTCTATCTATCAGCAGTTGGTTTGAGAACAGCTCCTGAAAGAATCTGTTGAAGGAGAGGACTGTGTGTACTTAAAAGCAGGGAACATGTTTTGGCCCTAAGTCAAATCTGCTTTACAGGTGAAATATTTACTGGTTGCAGTCCATACTGTACCATATTGGGCACTAAGAGTTCTGTCATGTTCTTGTCATGTTGTAAAGAATAATGGGCTCACTAAGGATTGAGGAAAGTAAAAAAAAAGTATAGGGCTGTCAAACTGCCCACTTGCCAAATGTGGAAGTATGTGTGCTTTTCTAGCTTTTAAGTATAGCTATAGTAGTTGAGTTGATAACATGAGTGTTTCAAATTGCACTGGAAAAAAAATTAAGAGAAAACTAATTTTTCTTTCACAATTGCATTAGTTCTTTTGAAGAGAGGTCTAGAGGACATAATCTCTAGCCGTTGCAAAAATTTTCAAACTGCAGGTGCCCCTAAGGTGTTAAGTATTGTATTTAAGGTTTTCTTACAAGGTAACAAACGCGTTTTTTTTAAATCTGTGACTCATCTGAAATGTTTTTGTTCTCACACAGTGATCTTGCCAACAGTGCTTCTAGAGGGTTTCTAGCAAGGATTTTGTATAGCTGTGTTTACTCAGGGAAGCTGTTATTTAGAAGATCTATTGATCTTCAGGTTAAACTTGTACAAAGCTGAGCAGTCCTGTTGAGTAAGAGTGACAGGCTTTTGGTTTTGTTTACTTTTAGTTAAATATATGCATAGAGGGCTGTAGAACCAAAGGTTTTTTCCCTTACTACAGTAAAACTAATATTTTAATATGATTGTTTGAGGTTCATAGCATTAACTGTTGCTCTGATTTTAGGTAAACATTACCAAATGAGGAGAAAAGGAAGATGCCATCGAGTATCGGCAGCAAGGCATTCTTCTTCCCGTGCAGTATTAAGCACTCCCCGACACGAGAAACCTTGACATACGCTCAAGCTCAAAGGATGGTTGAAATAGAAATTGAAGGTCGCCTGCATAGGATCAGTATCTTTGATCCTTTAGAAATTATATTAGAAGATGATCTTACTGCCCAGGAAATGAGTGAATGCAACAGCAATAAAGAAAATAGTGAAAGACCACCAGTTTGTCTAAGAAGCAAACGCCATAAAAATAACAAAGTGAAAAAGAAAAATGAAGCTCTTCCAAGCTCACATGGTATACCTGCTACAACAGCTCCTCTTCCAGAACCAAAAGTACGGATTGTTGAATACAGCCCCCCTTCAGCTCCTCGGAGACCTCCAATTTATTACAAATTCATTGAGAAGTCAGCAGAAGAGCTTGATAACGAAGTTGAGTATGACATGGATGAAGAAGATTATGCATGGTTAGAATTGATCAATGATAAGCGGAAAAGCGATGGAGTGTCAGTTGTTTCCCAAAATATGTTTGAATTCCTTATGGATAGGTTTGAAAAAGAGTCTTATTGTGAGAACCAAAAACAGGGTGATCATCAGTCTTTAATTGATGAAGATGCAGTGTGTTGTATATGCATGGATGGTGAATGTCAGAACAGCAATGTGATCCTGTTTTGTGATATGTGTAATTTAGCAGTACATCAGGAATGCTATGGGGTGCCATATATACCTGAGGGCCAGTGGCTCTGCAGACACTGTTTGCAGTCCCGCTCTCGGCCTGTAGACTGTGTGCTGTGCCCAAACAAGGGAGGTGCCTTTAAAAAGACAGATGATGATCGTTGGGGACACGTGGTGTGTGCTCTGTGGATTCCAGAAGTTGGATTTGCCAATACGGTTTTTATTGAGCCAATTGATGGTGTCAGGAACATTCCCCCAGCCAGATGGAAGTTAACATGCTACCTCTGTAAACAGAAAGGTGTTGGTGCCTGCATCCAGTGCCACAAAGCAAACTGCTATACTGCATTCCATGTGACGTGTGCTCAAAAGGCTGGTCTGTATATGAAAATGGAACCTGTGAAAGAACTAACTGGCAGTGGAACAACGTTCTCTGTGAAAAAGACTGCCTATTGTGATGTACATACTCCACCAGGTTGCACACGGAGACCGCTCAATATTTATGGAGAAGCTGAAATCAAAAACGGTGTTTGTAGAAAGGAGGGATCAGTCAGAACTGCTAGGTCTACATCAAAAATCAGGAAAAAGACAAAAAAAGCCAAGAAAACAGTGGTTGAACCCTGTACAGTTATGCCAACAGTATCTGCTCCTTATATTCCCCCCCAGAGGTAAGCAAACCATCAAAATATGAGAAACCTTTATTTAATATATTTAATTTTCAACCAGTGCTTTTAGATGCCACCTTGAAGTTTTTGTATGTTTTTTATGTGCTTTCTTTAAAGGCCTTTTTCAGAGAACTGCTGTTAGTTATGTATATTGCGCTTCTGTGGAGTGCCATTAAAAATGCAGTAACTTCCTCAGAGAAATTACTAAGTGATCAAGTGATCTGTCTTGTCCTCAGAACGTTTGGTTTGAGTTTTTTTGTCAGACTGAGTTACGTTGTGTTTCCACTTGTCATTCATTGTACTTCTAAGAATTAACTGCTGAATTCAGAATAGTAGATGAAGCTGATCTTCATATTAAGGAAAAAAGCCAAGCTCAAGGTTAACTTTATTGGTAATTTTGGATTCTGAGCTTCTTTTTCTAATTTTAAGAGATCCAAAATATAAATTACAATTGTGTATGTAAGTTTTGAATCTTGTTCATCTCACATACATTAAGAATAAATTTGTAGTAGTGTAATATCTATGTAAGTTTTACAAAAAACCTTCAAGGAAGTGTTTTCCTTGTGTAGCAGAATAACTTCTCCAGAAATTTATGTTTGTATGTTTACAACGCCAGTATATTTGTTTACCTCTTGAATTAAATTCTTACTAATTTAAGAGCAGTAGTTTGGAAAGTTTCTCAAATAGGCACCAGTTCCGTGTGCAGGCTCATTTCCCGTCCTGCGACTGGACTCTGAAACACAGAAGTGAGGGCTTTTAATATAATGCGATGCCTTTTAGATAGCTGACTCCAAGTCTCAGGTAGGGAGCAATTAAAGCTGATTAAATTAATCTAAATAAGTATGTATTTACAGACTGCAGTTCTTTCCTGTAATAAGTTTTGTTAATGTAAGAAGCTACTTATTGACTAACTTTGACAAACAGCCTTCAGCTCCCATGCAGTGTTCACAAACGTCAGCTTGATTGCTCTGTTCTGTGTTAGGATTGGCTTGGTAAAATGGTTTTTTTTGTTTAGTGATGCATTGCAGAAAAGCTTTATTTGACAGTAGGCCACTAATACTGCTATTTAAACAGAAACTACTGTCCATGGAAGGAGAAGCTGGTGTATAATAATTTGGCTTTCTCTTAATTAGGATAAGCCCAATTAGTAGTGTAGTGTTATTTTGTTTTGCTTTTTTTGGGACACTGTAAGAAAGAACATGAACCAAGAGTTGAGGGTTAGAAAGTATGTTCTTAGCTGTGCCTCTGGCAGCTCATTCCATTGGCAACTTTTAAAAAAACCAGACCCTAAAAAGATGCTGTCATCAGATGGCTTTTTTTAAAATAGTCATTGGATGCCAGGAGCAAAACTATAAGGCATTTTATTCTTTCTTTTTTTCGTGTTAATGATGGACTTTCTTTTCAAGACTGCAGAGAAATTCAGCATTCTTCTTTTTATGCATCTCTTCATATTTCTAGAAACAAGTACAATTCCTATACTGTATGTCATAAGTGTAAAAAGTGTACAGTTCAAAGGTGTTTTAAAGTTGAGCTTTATTATAAATTGTTTGTCTTTGGCTGAGAGAGACCCTTCCTTAAGTACTCTTTGTAACATGAACATGTTCAGTCCTAGAAAACTGATCCCTGAATTAAAAGTGAAACAAATGGGCAAATTAAAAGGAAAAGTGATTACACTGCCGACCCAAATCTCTAGTTTTAGAACCAAAGTTGTCCAGTTTTCTTTGGCTGTTCTTCAATTTTTGTCTGTTTAGGAAACACTCTTATGTTTCTGTAGGAATTAAGTTCATACCCATAAAATATTAAAAAATTATTTGGATCATTTCACAATAGTCTTCATTTATATTACTCTTTTTCTCTAATCTGTTTTTTAAATACTCTTTTTTTTCCTTGGAGCTGAAGCATGATTTTTCAGAGGCCTTGAGGAAGAGCAAATAAGTGATTTAATTTACTAGAGAAAAAATATATACACTCAATGTTTAAACACTAGTGCTTTTTTACCTGAAGAATTTGATTTTAATATGTTTTCAACATCTCTGGAAATTGAGGCACAGGTGGAGATGCTTGGTTTGGATTGCTTTGTTAATACCTAGGCTGTACACCTCCCCAGCATATTGCTGGCTCTTCAGAGTTGGTAGTTGGAAGAGTGTACAGATATGAAGATCGTAGTGGAGGAAAATACGTGCTGGATGCAGCCCCTGAGTACATCTGGTGTAGCTTGAGGAAAACTATTTTGCAGTTTATGTCCAGTTTAAGGAGAAGGATTTGTATCCTTTTATAGATAGTGAAAGTATATGAATGACTGAGCATTTTAGCAACACAATTTTTAATAATTGTGTTTTCCAAAGCAATTATCCTAATGTTTAGGATGTTTTAAAAAGACCGCGTGTGGAACAGCATACTTCATAATTTCTACACAACTTTTGTAGCTTATGAATTTCTGGATGAGCTTACCTTAGGTTGAGTTTCTCTGCTACTGCCTTGAATGACTTCTACCCGAATTTCTTAAACAGACCTCATATTCTACACTTTTTGCAGTTAAATTATATAGATAGTGTCATTCTCTAGGTAATTTATAATCTAATTATATGATCTCTCAAAATTTAATCTGTGAACTAGTGATTTAGGAGTGCAGATCAGAAGTTGCTAACCATTGATCCATTGATGATAGGAGATAAATGCTTACCTCCCCTGCCTCTTTTTTTTTTCTCTTTTTTGGTAATTTATTTTTAATGCTGGGCCTATATCTGTCCTGTTGCCTAGGTATTTTGGAAAGTCTATACCTGAGTATCTACTTCCAAAGGTGCAGTAGTTCATCTTGGAGCCTTAAGGTGGTTTCAGTTTTCAGTGCTGTCAATGCTGACCTGTAACTTGCTTAGTGCTGGTAATAATGTACAGGACTACCAAGGAACTCTTATGCCTGGAGGATGTATGTCAGACCTGGCTACAGAGATGTGTTGTTTCTTTACTTGAAAATTGCATTCAGTTCTTACTGAAATAACAAACTCTTGAACGTGGTGGCTTACACTGTACTGTTCATACTCAATAGCTTCTTTTATTTGCCTGGTTTTGGTGGGCTTTTTTGTTGGTTTTGGGGTTTTTTGTTTGTTTAAAGGTAGAAATGGGGATCATCTAAAAGCTGTGTTCCTGGGAAGTGCCAGAGCAGCTGTGCTGTGTAGGAGGAGGGTGGGAAAGGACATCTAAAACTTTTCCACTGTATGGGAGGGACAGACAGTACCTGCTACTCTTGGCAAGTGGTGGTCAGAAAGTAGCCTCCCACTGCCACCAGCTAGTTTGGCTGAAGAAAAAGGCAGATTTGTTCTTGAAGTATAGTATGTGCCACTAGGGATGTGCAACAATGTAATTTTGCTTTGTAGAGAGATTCCATCTCCCACCCAGCCCCCAGAAAAAAATACTAGAAGGATTTTGTTTAGACTGCAGGTCCAGAATTTTCAAGTTAGGAAGTCCTAAGTTTTGGGGTTGTTTTGGCAATCTAAATCTAGCTCCTTCTCTCTGTCAGTTATCTTGCACTGACTGCTCAATTTCTTGTTTTTTGTTTTTTAATCTGTTGCTGCTCCTCCTTGTCCTTTATAAATGTTACTTTATTCAGCAAGCAGGATGGGTATGTGCAGGAGAAATGTTACAATGTTAGTTGGCAAAACTACATGGTTTCTCTTATTTTTGAGGACTTGATTCTCTAGTACAAACAGCATTGGTTTTGTGTAGCCTCTTGGTCTTAGGTGTCAAAAGAGACATTTAAAAATATTTGGTTGTTAGCTAGTGTCAATATTCACATTATTTAAAAATGCTGTGTAACTACAATATTGTAGCTATATACTTGGAGGGAAATAGATTGTGATATGAAATATTTAATCTACAGTATTTTAAAAGTATACACAGAGATACAGTGTAATCTGCTTTATTAAAATGCCATTCCTGTGAGTACTGCTCTATTAAATGGAATCTGGCATTAAAAGCATATAAATATTTGCTTTCATCCTTACTTTCTCTTTGTGCAAACATGGCATGTTTGTTATGTCTGAAATTAAGAAAACATTAGAAATGCAATCCTTGTATAGAAAGTAAAGAATAAGGAGAAAAGCCCCGCTTTTATTAGAAGTAGGAACACTATATGTTGTTCCACGAGGTTTGTTGCATCATTAATGTTAAAAGAGAATTATAAGATTGTTATGAAAGTAACGTAAGTAAGAGCTGACAACTGAGAGCAAAAATTGCTGAGACTCTTACAAAAACATTTTAATCTCTTCTGACTGATCAGCATTTATGTGCCCCACCTTAACTGATTTCTCTGTGTTGATCTTTGGTTTTATTATGAGGAATACTGTGCTGGTAGTAAGCTGAATTTCTGGTACTGTGTCTCAAGGCAAAATCAATATTTTCTTTAGGTTTATGATTTACCCAATTGAGCTATCTTGAACTTTCTTACCAAGTAATTAAATGTAGTCTTGTTATCTTGACACAGGAATATTGATTGTCTCTGAAAGGAAGTATGGACCAGAAAAATAATAAAAACAGAAAGTGTTGAAATGCAGTATAAGGGGAAAGGAATATTAACAAAGCCTTCAAGACAGTGTTAGTCTGCATTCACAGATCATGCTTTTTATTCATATATGTAACTTGTGGATTTCTTTTGGGGATTTTTTAAAACGTTTTTTAGGGTTCTTTTTTTTTAATAAGTTCAGGAAGTTTTCAAGGTGGGGGGAAAGAGCAAGACATGTGGCTTAAAATTCACTATAATAAAAGCTATTAAAAATACTACCGGGGCCAGCATTGCAAAGAACTTGGAAGCTGAATAAATCCAGACCAATGTGTGTTAGCTCTTTATCCTTGAATATACATGTATGTATAATTTACAGAATCGTGTGAAAATGCTTATTTTAATTCCAGGGGAGCATGATGTAGGTATGCCTTGTGACTGTACCTAATACTTGGATCATAGAATCACCTGAGGGGAATGCCAGAAATCTTCAACTGCTGATGTTTCTTGTCTTGTCACATTGTTTGACTTTGACTTTCTGTTACATGTAGAAACTACTCCTGATGTCATCCTGATCTCTTTGCTTTAATAAAAAAGTAATTTTCCCTAAATTAAAAAAGCTACTTTGGTGTTCACTAGTTTTGCCTCAGCAGTGTTTAAAAAAAGTAAAGGTAACTTTAGAGCATTATTTTGAAGCTAGTTCATCTTGACAGTGGTTGGCTTATTAAATAAGGATTAATTAATGTGTTCAAAGAAGTGTAACTTATTTAGTAAATTGTAAAAGTAGATTTTGAGTAAAAATAATATATATTTTTCTTTTGTTTATTTTATGTGTACAAGGCCAAGAAGAGCTTAAAGCAAATTAACATGTTACCTCTGTAAGGCATATCATTATTATTCTGTGTGTTTCCTAAGGGGTTTGGTCCATAGTGATTATATATGTGATAATGCAGTTATGAAGACCAAAATTTATGTGATTTTGTTTTTCAGAACTTCTGAGTTTCACCAGTTATGTGAACTTCCATTCAGTTGGGTTTTTTTGTGCCAAGTATGTTGTGATTTGTGCTATAGAAAAACATCTAAAGAATGCATTGTGTGAAGAATGGTGTCCTGGCAGTTTTTTTATTCAATTATCAAATTACAGAGCGCACAAAATATTAGAAGATAAATACTGAGCTTTCCTCTTATTACAGATCCAAATGTGATTTTTGATTAATACATCTGATGTAAATTTAGCCTTTTGATATTCGATTTCAAAATCATGTGTGGTCATTATATATGTATAGGAACTTCCAGAGGTAAATGTGTGCATATAGTTTTTCTGAAGAGATTTTCGCAGTGTGACAGGGTGGGAGGTTTCCATTGTTTGAGATGGGTTTGGTTTTGTTTTTTTATTTTATTTATTGTTTTGAGGTTTTTTCCTTATCCAGCGTTTTGGAATATCACAAACTCTAGTTGTTAGAATAGGAAGAAGATAACAGAATTAACCGAAAAAACAGTGCTTTCTTACCTCTTCAGTTCACTGTTCTACTTTTCCTGTCCAAGCAAAATTTTACAAGCTGCTTGCTCAAATAGAAAAATAGGGGGTTCACAGTCATGTAAGCAAGACAAAGTGCTTCTTACACGTGCATTCAAAATCAAATACTATTTAAATACCAGTAAATGTTGAATAAAGAACAGGAACCGGGAGAGACTTCCAGGCTTCAGAAGATATATCAGTAGATCAAATATATACTGTTAGACTTTCAACCTAGGAGAGGCAAATTCAGTAGCTAGACTTCTAAAACATAACTGTCCAAGAGGAATAAAACCTGCAAAGTAGTTCTAAATAAGAAAGTGTATTTGTTGCATGTGGATTCTGCAGACTTGTGTTGCAAAAGTTTAAATGAAATATTTTCCAGTCTTTCCAGGATTTGATATGCACTCTGTTGGGCATCTGTCTTACATCTGCTTGGTATTAAAGGAATGTTATCCTTTTTCAAGAGGAAATAAAGACATGCAGATAGATTCTGATTTTTACATAGTTATTCATTTGCCTGTGTTGTCTTTCAAGTTGAAAGAACAGTTTGAGGGGATTTTTATTTTTAAGTTAATAAGTCATATAGTAAGTTTCATCTTTTATTGAAGAATAGGATAACAAAGTTGTGGTTTTTCACTGTTTTAAAAAAAAAGTGTATTGAAGGACAAGTTCTACAAACACTTTCATAAGCAGCTGCTGCCACAGATTTCCATGAGAAGAGTAGAGACAGTTTCATCAATCCAGGTGGGCATTCTGGTCTTCAAAAACTGAAGGTTTTGAATATGGAGCTAGGAGGAATAGTTGGTAAGGCTCCAGAATTAATTTCAATTCCCCAAATAAGTTTCTCCTAGCTTTTTATTCTAGTTTTATGCTAATTGTCTTCCAGTAAGTGTCATTGGAATTACTATAATTGTCTGTAGAGAAGTCCTGTATCTTTTCTTTGTCCTACAAGTCTCAGTACATTTTGTGGAACAAGGCTTGAAAATTGAAGTGTTCTGGAAACTCAGTTTACTTTGTTGCAGCTTGTTCAATAAATTTTTTAAACATTTTGTTCTGACAGGTTTTTAAACACATCTGCAGTCTGTGTGGGAAAAGATGGGTATTTTATTTACTCTGTAAAGTGGAACATAATTTGATTGTTAATGGGTATTAGCATAGGTCAAGAGAAACTGGTATGTTAGTGATACTGAATGAAATTTTACAGGCTATAATACAGTTTTCCTGTGTTGTGTGTACCTTTAGTAGTGCTATACTGGATAAAGGACAATGCAAAATAACAAACTGATAAAACTGGAGACTCAGGACAGGTATGGTAATTAAAATACCAGGGTTCATTCATGTTCAAAAATTGCTTAGTTTTAATGGATATATGATCTTTCTTTGGGTGTTTGATTAATACAGATTTTCATATTCAGTTCTTTGTGCTTGAGTTACTATAGTAATGTTGTCAAAATCACATACTTGCTCAACAAAACGTTCTCTCCAGTTTATATGTCAAAAACTTAAGAATCTTGAGGTAAAATAAGACCTGTGGAATTAAAAAGCATGTATGGTCTGTGCAGTGGTTAGTAAAGGTCGATAAAAAAGTGGCTGATTTATCTCTCATCGGCTTTCTGGGGTTAAACTGCCACATCGTTGGTTACCAAAAATACTGGTTTCACTTTTCCCTGTAACCAGTTGCCCTGTTGCCACAGTGATATGTAACTGAAACTGGAAGTCATGAGTCAAAGAAGGCAGCTGTGAGATTTGCTAAGACGTTAAAAGCATATCTCTTACATTGACAAAATATATTTTATGCATTTCTGTAAAAGGTGAGGAAGCAAGGACTGAGTAACACACTCAGCTCTCTGAATGCATTGACCAGTGCATTAAGTGTGTCATCCTTTACAGGGCAGATTATCCATCCAGTGTCTCCATGTGAGGAGACTGTAGGTGCTATTTCAAGGGTTTGGTTCAAAAGGGACCTTTGCCTGTTTAAAGACAAGCAGGGAATTGTATGATATCCCCATTTGTAGTGCACATCAGTATTTTACAGGGCTAGGGCTGGGGCAAGGAAGTAGTTCTGGCTCACTTAGTTGGCTGTGGCGCAATTAAAACAGTTCTGGAAAATGTTTTTGTCATCTGTGTAGTTTTGGCATGTAGTTCTAAAACAACAAAACTAAGAATCACTATGACTGCTAGTGCTAAAACATCAAAAGGCTGCAGTGGTCATCAGCTTGAAACCTAATGTTCTTTTATGAGACCAGCTAGATAGCAGCAGTCACTGGATATCGTTGGAACAGTCACATTCTTAATAATTTTCAAATTCCTCTGTCAATGTACTTTATTTTATATAACTGGTAAGCGGAGGGAAAATGATGTTTTTTTCTCCGAGTAGTTGATATGCTTGACTTGCCTTTAGAAAATAATACAGAAAGCTGGTGGTTTTTTATGTGCTTATAGTGGAAAAAGTGCTAATGTGAACAGATTCCTTAGCAAAAAAATGCCTTTGCTCTGAGGTGTTTTCTGTAGTTCTGGGAGGTGCCCCAAGTTCTCTAAGCCTTGCCTCTGAATTGGGGATTTATCAGTGTACTGACTGTAGCAATTAATCCTGTCATGTCCAAGTCAGATCCTGGATTGCAAAATGATGATGTTTTTAAACAGCTCTACCTTACCTATCCCAAATACATGCCTTTTTTTTTTTAATTAATCTTCAGGGGGTTTTTATTACATCTTTGATGGGGGAAAAAAAGGAAGTAGAATGTATGGAAAATTCATTTTCGTGGCGGGAGCTTCAAAATCAGTCTGTGTGTCTTGAAGGGTTCTACAGCAAAGTGGTCTCATTTCCCCAAAATAGTTGTATTGCCCATCAAAATTTATGGTGCTTGGGACAGTAAAAGTGCCTGGAAGTACCAGACTAAGCAAAAGGATGGTTGAAGAACTGTGATATAGGTAGTGGGTAGTTAGAGTCTAACAGCTGATGTAACAACCTGCTAGCACTTAGTTCATAGTGTAGAGGATGTGTAGATACCTGCCACGTGACGGGTTTCAGAGCTCTGTATTTTGACTAGTATATAGCTGCTGCCCATGTGTGTTGTTTAAATGAAATACTTGGTTTCATTTAGAGGGGAAGGCAGAGATGAGTAGTTTCCAACTACTTTTAAAGTAGTCTCTGCACTCCAAATTACCTTCTGTCTGTTTATATTTTGAAAGTTGGAAAGGGTCTTCTATGAACATCTTTCTTGAGCTTCTTTTAACACTCTGCTATTATAACTATATATGAATAGAATGGTTTGCTATGTGAATTGGCAAATGTACTTAAAGCTGTAGTTAAAGATGTTTGCTTAGTCTTGCCACATCTGATGGGCATGAAGCCAAGGCACCTTTCTTCATGTTATGATTCTCTGATCTTTCCAAATAGCTGTGTATTTGGCTGTGCTTTTTTTGACTTGGTTCTGTAGGTTTTACCATTTCCAAGAGATTTGTGAAAGCAGTTGTTTTGACTTTGATTGCATTCTATAATTAATTGTAATTATGTTGTTTGAAGTTTACTAGGGTCACATCTGTTCTGCATTGAGTAAATCTTTGTGGAGCCTGTGTCTGCCTTCCAGTGGAAGATGTACAAGACAGTCTGAAGTCCATCTGCAGACCTAAGCTTTAAATTAAGATAGAATTTTTCAGGGATGCCTAACTAGTTTAGTTATTAATTTTAAAAAATGTCATTGAGAAACCAAAGGACACAATAGCACTGTATTTTAAAGAAAATCTGGGTTTGCTCTGCCTCTACCTGGTGATGACTGAAAACTAGCACTGAATAGACCTATTGCACCTTATCTGCTACACAGTCCAAAAAATCCCAGGGATAGATGACTTTTGAAGTCAAAGTACACTCACTTGTATGTTAGCCTGAAAAATATTTAGTTTTTCCCAATATTCTTAAAAACCATTTTACCCAAGGCTTACTTCTAACTTTACATTTTCTTTAGATGTTTTGACTGCTTTTATCACTTGCCTGCAAAACTGCTTTCTTCCTAATACAAAAAGGGGAAAAGTAGAAAAACATTAGTATGTATATACAATCGTGATTCTTGTTTGAATGTCTCATGGTACTGCTCTACAAATCAGATACTTCTTGACTTAATATTTGCTTGGTTTAGGAATAAATTTTGGAGAATATGCAATAAATCCTCTACTATCAATTGTAGAGTTTTGCTATGGGTAGTAGTAATATTCTGAGTGAAGAATTAACATATTTCTATTTTCATTGTTACTGTCCTTTCTGTCCCTGTTTAACATCCTGCTCTCTTTCCAGCTCACCCCTGTCCCCAGATGAAGGAACTATCCCTTGCAATGCAGGGGGTTGGTAGCTTGGGGCGTCTTGCCTTCATTTTACAAGGGCTGCCACTGGTTACAAATACCAGCATTAACATAAAAAGAGAAAATATTTTCATTCTACGACTATTAGCTTTTTCTAACTTCTATTTTGCTATAATTTCAAGGTATTGTAGGCACAAACAGCTGAAGATTTGTTTCAGATAAGCTTTGTTTTCAGTATGTTTTCAGAAGCCACTGTCATGTTTGAGACTTGGTCATCTAACATGTCATTATTTGAAAAATAGGAATCAATATTGTGGTATGTGATGTTCATAAAGCACTTTCCTTGAGTATTTGTAAAAAAGTATATGCATATACTTTTTTGGTTAAAAAGCTGCTTCAGAGAATATACTGATTAATTTTGATCAAAATATTTTGTTAACTGTTTGCATCGTCCTCACGTCTTCTCTGTTTGGTTATTTTCTTGTATGTGTGGGGTAAAATAACAATTGCTCCTGTGTTTTATATTTTTTGTTTGGTTTATTTGTCAGAAAGTTAATATTAATAGAGTAATACAAGACTTTGATTGCATGTTTTTATGAGAGGAGTTTGAAGATGTATTGTCTGTAAAATAAACTACTAATCTTTCTGAACATGGCAACAAATGATCTGATGATTTTCATAGTGATTTGGAGCTTTTTATCTGATTTCATTCTCAATAGGAAAATCAGCTGCACATAAAGCTTTATTCTCAGCCCTAATCTGGGATTGCTCTTCCAATAATGATTTCAAAAAAATTGATTCCCTTTAGCTTTATGAAGTATGTTAATGCATTTGGTAGAACCTGCAGTGTCAAGCAGATGTGTTTGGTTGTAATTTACTGCTCAGAAATAATTGTATTAGAAGGGATCTTACTGAAGGAAGTTAGTAACATAGTGATGACTTCTGGTTTTACAGTATACATTCATATATATATGTGATGTTTATCTTCCGTAGATAAATATGTTTTATGCTTTTCTGTGAAAAATACAATATCAGTTTTTCCGTGTTTTAGATTAAATAAGATTATGAATCAGGTGGCCATTCAGCGAAAGAAGCATTTTGTTGAACGAGTGCACAGTTACTGGTTGCTTAAAAGACTGTCTAGGAATGGTGTTCCACTCTTGAGAAGGCTGCAATCCAGTTTACAGTCACAAAGAAACACACAACAGGTATGTGATATACTTTTTATTTATAAGAAGAAATTGGAAATTTTCTCTTTTATTGAGTTAAAAATAAACTAGGAAGCACAAAGTAAAAGCTTCTTTTTACTCAGGACTGAATAAATTCTTTACCCTATTCTGAAGTGGTATTACTTATTTTGGGAATTGGGAATTATCTAATACTTTTTAATATGTGAGATGTAAAAAAAAAAATTGTGCAGCTTTTTCTTCTGTTTTGCTTAAATGTTTCACAAAAATGCTATCATCACAAATATCATAATGCCATTATTCTTTGACAAGTGTTGTAGTTTTTTGGAACCCATTAATCAGTGTACTGTCAGATAAAAAAATAAAAGTTATTTTAAATTCATCAAAAGATGCAAAGCAGATGTCTTATTTGACACTTGACAAAAATGTGGATTTTAACAGGGTAAAGGGGTTAGACAGCTAGTGTACAGTTTTCAAATTCAGATGTGTATTGCCCACCTTGTTCGGTCATAACAAAATGGAAGTTGTTGATGAAGTTCAGATCTATTTCAGCTTCTGGTTTTGCTTTTGACACAGTTAAGTGGGATTGTAGACAAGCATAAGTTTAGTTATACACTCCTATGAATTCAAGTTACTGGATAGCTTCCAAAATAGTTAAAACTTCTAAATTGTGTGGGTCCATGCATGTAGACTTCGAAATGCTGTGAAGCATTGTGATGTGGAAACTTTTACTCCATCCGAGTTACCTTTTTTAATGGAATGGAATGTGTAGGTGGGTGTATTCTTTCCATTCTCCTGGCACTTGATTTCCTGTAAAAAAGCTTCTAAAATGTAGGAATTAATTTTATAATAATTTACTCATATTAAATTGATTTTTTTTTCACCCTCTGAAGTAGAACTGTTATTTTTGTTAGAATTGTATTTCTGTTTTCTGATTAAGTCATTGATTGATGTAATCATAAAAAATACTGTGGTCAGCACTGCTTCCTAATTATTTGATCTGTCATGTTTGTGTGTGTTTTTTTAGCTTTTCTTGTGGAAAAACTAATTAATAATTTACAGAATAATTGAGATTGGAAAGGACCTCTGGAGGTCATTATTGGATACAACCCCACTGCTCAAGCAGGGCCACTTAGAACAGGTTGTCCAGCACCATGTCCAGTTGGCTTTTGAGTTATCTCCAAGGGTGGAAACTCCATAACCTCTCTGGGCAGCTGTGCCAGTGCTTGGTCATCCTTACAGTTTAGAAAAAAACAGGAGACTTCTGATGTCTGTTCTTACTTTGTGCCCATTGCCTCTTGTGTTGTCACTGGGCACCACTGAAGGGAGCCTGGCTCCATCTTCTTGCCTCCTCCCTTCAGGTATTTATGTGTATTGGTGAGATTTCTGCCCCTGAGCCTTTTCTCCTCCAGGCTAAACAGTTCCAGCTCTCTCAGCCTTTCCTCATAGCTGAGATTCTCAAATTCCAGTTAGGTGGACTCCTTTTAGGTGAACTTTGAATATAAATCAGCCACTTGTTTATCTTGTTTTCATTGTTTCTATATCACTCCATTTTGAAGTTTGATTAATTTTTTACTTCTGCATGCGAGGTTCTGAAGAGTGATACCTGGCAGTGTACCTAATTAGTGTTATCTAATAATAGTTGAAATTAATTTAGTCAGACAATATGCTTCTTTTTTAAATGAGCTTGAGTCCTTACAAAATACTAAAGGCAAGCACAGAAGTGTGGTGCTATTGTGGCAGTATAGAACTAGACTATTGTTAGTGTCCAAAAAATTACACAAGCCATTTTTCTTCTGGGATGGCATGATAAGGGTGCAACTACTATGTATTTAAATAATGACTATCTCAATAAAACTATTATTGTAATTGATGTTTGATTAAAATAAAATAGGCCTTTGATATGAGCATTTTAAAAATCAGTTGCCTGTTTACACTTCAGTACAAACAGTAGTTCTTTATTTTCTTTTCTAATTTGAGAATAATTCTTAAATAAGGAAATAATGCATTCTAAATAAATTGGAAGCTGTTTATATTGGTCTGTTGAAAAATTTGTTCTTTTCAAAGTAAAATCTAGTTTCAAGGTGAGCTGAGTATTACATGAAGTCTGTTGGTGAAAAATGTGTAGTTAGTGCTTTTCGTTGAGTAGCAAGTGTCCTGTGTATGACATTGTGTCTTTTCCAGAGCACTTTCAATAGCTATTTATTAAAGCAGTCTTAACTGCAAGGTACTTAATGTATTTTGTTACTCCCAAATACAAACCAATTTGTAACCAAGACAATAAACAGCAATGGCATAGCTGTTGTGAGAAAACCTTAAAATTTTTGATAGACATGATTATTCTTTTCAGTGCAGATGGGAAAATTCTTTTTATTTTATGTGAGGGGTCAGAATATCAAGAAGCCTAGATAGATTTTTCAGTTAACCAGATATAAACAGTGATGTAATAAGATTCAGGGTTTTTTAAAAATTGTTATTTAAACAGGAAAGAAGTGTTATAATGACGAACCAAAACCCTGAAAATGGTTTCAGGATGTATGGTGGAAAGTGGTTTTGATCCCTCTCTGTTACATTACTAGAACAAATTTGGTGAAGGGCGAGGTCTTCATAATCTAGACTTCCTAATAAATGTGTTTCAGTGTTCATTTATTGTATGGTTTTGAAGATCTAAGAGTTTTAAACCAGGCTAAAATACCTGGACTGCCTCACCATTTGCAGGAACAAGGAACTCTGTAAGAGAATGGTTTATGCTCTCACTTCTCTCTCCACCTAGAGAAATTAAGGAAAGGTATTGGAATACTCTAATACTACTTATATCCTCATTATTTTAGTTTTTTTCCCTGAACTTTAAGAACGCTTGAATGAAAAGAAGGCATGAAATGTAAGTGTACGAGCTTGCTGCTGCTGTAGTGATGTTAGTTTAAAGCCACTGTGAGAAGAAATAAAAGAGAAGGTGCTGATGACTTAAGATCACACCTGCACCGAAGATTTCATTAAGAACACAAGTTGCAGCCACTAAATGGTTTTGTCTGCTTGCCACACAAGTCCAGCAGAGCATGCTAATAAAACTAATTGTATTGCTCAAGGTCCAGTTTCATCACTGTCATTCTATTTTTGTTTGTATCATATTAAGTTACAGTCTCTCTGAGGAATGAGGCTGTTCTCACACATTCTCATCCAGCATAAGGAGGGATATGGTGCTACTCTGACAGTATTCCTTCTGGTGTGGAGACACTGGTAGCATACTAATGGTGAGACGAGTTCTCAGCTGCTGCATGTTCCTTGTGTAGACTTAAAAATGTTTTCCTCTTCCCTCAGTATTAATAAATAGGTAATATTCTAGGTAATACTTAATACTTATTCTAGGTAATACATAATACTAGGTAATGTTTCTAGGTAATACTGTGTTCAGCAAGAGCTAAGTCCATTGGAAAATCATAGACTCACAGAATGGTTTGGAGTGGAAGGGTCCTTAAAGATCATCTAGTTCCCACCCTGCTGCCATGGGCAGGGACAGCTTCCACTAGACCAGGTTACTCAATGTCCCACCCAACATGACCTTGACCACTGTCAGGGATGGGGCATTAACAGCTTCTCTGGGCAATCTGTTCCAGTGTCTCACCACCCTCACGGTCAAGAATTTCTTCCTAATATCTAATCTAAATTTCCCTTCTTTCAGTTTTAACTCATTGCTCCTTGTCCTATCAGTACAGTTTCTGATGAAGAGTCCCTCTCCAAATGAGAATTTCTTTATAAATTTTTCTTGTGTCATCAGCCAGATGAAACCTGGTAGTTTTCAGGACAGTTGTAAAAAGAAGGAAGAAGAAGAACTTTCCTACCAGGAAGTTCTATGTCAGAAAGCTAAAAAATTTGAAAGAAACTTTATATTTTGAGTTTTTACTGGTTGGTTGTTGGAAAGCAGTGCATCGTACTCTCTTCAACTTTTACTGACCTTTTAATCTAATTGAGGTGTGTGTTGTATGTCAGAAAATGAATAGGTTGGGGCAAAGGAGAGTTATTTATTACGTTGTAAACTGTCTGCCAGCATTACTTTGCATAGAAGTGTCAAAAAATTGGAGGCTTGCTATTAATCTCCAAACCAGAGTGCCATTCAGAAAGGTAGTGTATGTGTGCAGAAAAAAAAGGGAGGCAGGGTGCTTTTGATATTTTGGGTCACATCTGTAGATTGACAAGTATGGGTCTATTATAGGGAATGAAATTAGTAAAACAACTGATTAAAATAAAATATTTTTATTTTATTTGAGTGCAACTGCACCTTGAGGTTCAGCCAAGTACTTAAGTGTCTAATAAACACTAAGGCTTGCTGTAACATTATTTTTTCTTGCTGTATTTAAGTTTCCTCACCCACCCTAGAACTAGTACACTTTGTTGACTTAGCTTTCATCAGGCTCGGTTCTCCAATTTCTTAAATTGTGCAGTTAAATAGGGCAAAAAGCAGGGTCTGAGTGTTTGCAAGCAAAGGGATGACAAGCTTGCTACTTCTGGCAGTTTAATTTTGGTTCTGACAAACAGGAAAACTGAAAAAATTGTACAACGAAGAGTTGGGTTGCATTTCCACGCATGAGGTTTATACTCAGAGATGAAGGGGTTTAGGAGAGTATTGCTTAGTGGCAGTGTAGACTTCCTATTTCAGTGAGTCTCCTCAGAATTTTAAGGAATTGAAAATTACTGAAAATATTAATACTATTAACTGTCAAAATTTACTTTGAACTATTCTGATCCCAGCAGTTAAATTATCGCGTCTGTGTAAAGATTTAACTCTTTAAAAGAAATTACAACTGTCAGTTGTAATAGTCATTGGGAAAGGGAACTAGAAGTTTCTAGCTCCAGTTTTTAGGTTGTTTTTTTGTTTTTTGGGTTTTTTTTTCTTAATGAAAAGAGGAACAAACTTATTTCCAGATTGGTATATTCTAGTACAGAAGTAGTTGATATTTTAAGTATTTTCAACTTCAGTGAAGTCAGAGATTTGAATAAAATTAAGCTTTACCTTTACAAAGTACATGAAGCAATAAAATACAATGCAGATGATAAAATTATAGCTCGGGCAAATCTATTAGATAATGTTTTTAAGCTTTCAGTTTTTGTAATTCTATTTTTAGAGCCAACTATCTGAAAAACGGCACAGACTTCCTTTAGAGGACCTATGGTACTTCTGAATATTCTTCTCCTAAAGAATTTGTGGCTTTTGGTGTAATAATTCGTTATGTTGTTTGTTGTTCATCTCCTTAAATACTTTCCTTTATTCCTTTGTCTTCTATATATAAAAGCTGATGGAATTTACTGGTTTTGTTTTAGATTTTAGAACGCCTTCCAAGATGACTTAACAAGTATATATTGCATTATGCTAGTTACGGGCAAGCATGCAAAGCTTTGGATATCTCTCAGATATGCTTTTATAAAATACTAGTTTTTCAAATGTAATAATTTTCCAAAGCAGATGTTTCTTTTGTGTAATTGGTACTAATATCAGGAATTCAGTTACTTTATGGCCTCATTTCTGATGAATTACCAATACCATTTGAATCCTGGAAGTAGTATTCTAGTATCCTTCCTTTTCCTTATGAAAAATAGTAAAGGCAAACAAACACTCTGTGTTTTTTATGTACAAATCAATCTAAATACTACAAGTGTTTAAACATTACTTACTCTGAAAAATGTGTAAATTAAATTCTTTCATCCATTTTCCAAAAGGGTGTATTGCTGCATTATTCACCTGCAATACCATTTGAAGTTACTATATTATCTAATAAACAGCTTTTCATTTCCTGTCCTTATAAGCCATAATATTTTTTTTTTTGTTACAAGTGTGTCCTAGTTCTGCTGGGTGTGAGGGCGGTGGACTGTGTTGACCACATGAGTAATTTGTTTCTGCCAGGCTGGAGCTTCTGAAGAAAATGGTTCACCTAGTTTGGATTTTGATGTGAAAATCTTGTATTGTATTTTGCAGGGTGTTGTATTCCTCGGTTGCTGTTTGCTGTGTTGCTTCTTCTGATGTCAATAGCCATTGCCATAGGAATGCTTTCTAGTTTAGATTTTATTTTCAATTAGACCCTTGAGTAACTCTGGAAGATACCCTGACCACAGGTTTTCTGTTGGTGCAGCATGAAGCTTGTGAAGTTTATGAGCAAGTGCCATAACTTGCTCGCAGTAGATTCTCCTATTATGTGCATACATTTTGTAGTTGTAGAGAACTATCCTATAAAAAGAGGTATGCATTTTTCTTTTCATGAAAATGTTTTGGTTCTTTTCTTAGAGAGAAGATGATGAAGAAATGCAAGCCTTAAAAGAAAAATTGAAGTACTGGCAAAGGCTGCGCCATGATCTTGAAAGAGCACGTTTATTGATAGAACTTATACGTAAGCGTGAAAAATTAAAAAGAGAACAGGTAAATGCAGCACCTTTTAATTTGGTGAAGCTTTTCTGAAGGAAAGATAATTTAAGTATTCTCACAATTTTTTCAGTAGAAGGACCAGCTGTATTTTAATGCTTACATAGGGTCAAGTAACATATGTACATGCATGTGCACTCAAACTATTTAAAATATATAAAATTTTCATAGAATGGCTTGGGTTGAAAGGAAGGATTAAAGATTATATAGTCCAACCCCTCTTCAATAAACAGGGACATCTTCAACTAGATCAGGTTGTTCAAAGCTCTGTCCAATCTAACCTATACTTTCTCCAGGAATAAGGCATCTACCACCTCTCTGGGCAACCTGTTGTTCCAGTGCTTCACCCTCATTGTAAAAAAATTCTTCCTTATAGGTAGTCTGAATCTACTCTCTTTTAGTTTAAAACTGTTACCCCTTGTCCTGTCGCTACAGGCCCTACTAATGAGTTTGTCCCCACCTTACTTATAAACCTCCTTTAAGTACTGGGAGGCTGCAATAAAGTCTCATTTGGGCACTCTCTCTTCCAGTATGAGCTACGCCATTTCCCTCACTCTTTCTTCAGAAGAGAGCTCCATTCTGATCATGTTTGTGGCCCTCCTCTGGACTCACTCCAACAGCTTTATGCCTTATGATGGGGGCTGCAGAGCTTGATGCAGCAGTCCAGCTGGGGCCAAATGAGTGCAGAGTGGAGGAACAGAATCACCTCCCTTGACCTGCGGGCCACACTTCTTTCAATCCAGCCCTGGATGCAGTTGACTTTCTGGCCTGCAAGAGTACTCTGCCTGCTCATACTGAGGTTTTCATCCACCAGTACTCTCAAGTTCTTGACAGGGCTGGAGCTGTTCATACCCCAGCTGGTACTGATACCTGGGGTTGCCACAACCCAGGTGCAGGAGGACCTGGAATTCAACCTTGTTGAACCCCGTGAGATTCCCATGGGGCCCACTTCTTGAGTTGGTCTGTGTATGGATGGGATCCTGTCCTTCAGGTGTATCAACTGCACAATTCATCTTGGTGTCATGTGCAGATTTGTTGAGGGTGCACTTGATCCTTTGGTCTCATGTCATTGATGAAAATACTTACTGTACTACTGGTCCCAGTACAGACCTCTGAGGGACACCACTCATTATTGCTCTCCATCCAGAGTCCAAGCCATTGATCACTGCTCTCTGGATGCAGCCATCCAGCCAATTCCTCACCTGTGGAGCAGTCCACCCATTGACTCCATCTCCCTTCAGTTTAGAGAGAAGGATGTTGTTGAGGACCATGTCAGGGGCCTTAGAGAAGTCCAGATAGATGACATCTTCCCTTGTCTGCTTGAAGAGTTACTCCATCATAGAAGTCCAGTAGGTTGGTTAGACCACTAGGTTAGTTAGGCAGGGCTTGCCCTATGTAAGGCTGTGCTGGCTGTCCTGAATCATCATCTTGTGCCCCACATGGAAGCTTTGCCTTGTGAAGTTATCCATAATGCACTCCTGGAGTCTCCTACAGCTTGTCATGCTATGTTTCCAGATGTCAGAGTGGTTGAAGTCCCCAGCAGGACAGGAGCCTGCAAAAGCAGTGCCTGTCTGTTGCTGGAGCAAGAAGGCTTTGTCAGTAGGCTCCCCTATATCTGAAATAAATACCGACCACAGGGTTCCTTCTCTCACCTTGGTGCTTAAGCTTTCAACCTGCTCGTGGCTTTTCTTGAGACAACTTTTCACAGTATATTCATTTCTCAGTACAGAAGACAACCCTGCTGCCCCTCGGTATGCTCCTTGCCCTTTTGACCAGCTTCTGACCATCCCTAGTCATACTTCAGTCATGGGATTCATCCAACCAAATTTCAGTAATGGAAATTAGGGTGTGGCTCTCTACCAGCACTTTGACCACCAGCTCCTTCTGTTTGTTGCCCTTGCTGTGTGCATTGGTATAGAGAAATTATTTAAGAAGACATTCTATTAGACTTGGAAAAATGATTGGTTTCTGAAGAACTGTAGAAGATTTGACCTGTGCAGGTTTTCTCAATACACGTCCATATACTTAGTATCACTTGTATATCCTTCTGTCATGAAAAAAGCAAAAATAAAAGCTACATCTGAAATCCTACAGCATTCTACAGTTAACGTTGCCAGGAGGAGAGATTTGAGGAAGTGATAATGCAAAAAGATAAAAGCTTACATGAAATTTGTGAACGCAAAATGTTTGCACTTAGGAGTTTTTAATGGTCCTTATTTGTAAAAACACCATTTCATTTTTACTTCTGCAAACTGTGAACATTCATTGCAAGCTAATATAATTTGTCCTTCTGGAGTGCTTTCTGGAATTCTATGCATCATTCACGTGTATTCGCATATCACTTGCTTTACACATGTATTTATATGCATGTACTCTACATATGCGTGTTTGCTTATACTTTATTTACATGCATATATTATATATATGTGCACACACCTTTAGTCTTTCATTAAGAATTTACTTTAGCCATAGCAAGACTGTTTCATTGTTGATAACTCTTAAAATGGCTTGAAAATCAAGCTAGAGAGGAATTGAAGTAGTGTCAGAAATAAAAAAAAATCTGAAGGATATTGAAGTATTTGGAGATGTTAATTTTGTTTTTTGAAATAATTTTCTTGGAATTTATGTAGAACATTGTCTTTCCAATTACTCTTTGTTTTGGTCTTATGTAGCCTGAAAATCAGATTTGCTGTTTAAACTTCGAACATAGCTGTACAACTGAAATTTAATTTGAAACATTACCTTTAAATTCTTACTGTTTTCACATTGTTGGTGAATTGTGAAGCTGTTGCTATGTAGCATCTTTTAAAAAAACACATTTAAAAGTGGAACAAAATTCTTGCATATAAAATACAAATTTGAGTTCTGGGAAGCTGGAGTTGAAGGAATGAGAGTGATTTTTTTTTTTCTTATAAAATCATTAGCTGAAAACCTGTCAGATAAATGCCAACTGAGATATTGAAAGTAGTACTGAACTCATTTGCTTAAATGTATTTGTATTTTATCTCTTGTTTAAAATACTATACTATTGCTGCTAAACATCTTTAATACAGTATGTTAAGGGGAAATGCTCAGTTGGATGACTGTTACTTCTTTAGGTCAAGCTTGAGCAGGTTACTATGGAGCTTCAGCTTATTCCATTCACTGTACTTCTGCGATCAGTTCTGGATCAGCTGCAGGAAAAGGATTCTGCTCGTATATTTGCTCAGCCAGTGAACCTTAAAGAGGTATGCTTGCAGCTGTGTTTCCTGGTGTTTACATGTGGCTTGGTGGCACTTAAGTACAGGAAACAAGTCATTACATACAGAGGTAGAAGCAGTGTTAGCTTTTAATCTTTATTCTGATAATTAACATTATGAGCTATGGTCTACTGCTATGAAAGCCTTTTTATGCTTATATACCAAAATAATTTGTATGGAAATAACTTGTATGGAAATACCCCATTCTTGTATAGTATTTTGGGTACATACTGATGCTTTTCAGTAAGACAATTTTGGTAAAGCAAATTCGAAGGGTATCAAAAATTGCAATGCAGATACTGTGTTCTTACTTGAAGGTGAAACTAGACAGACTTAGAGTATATGATGTGCATTTATCCATATACTGCATACACATCTGTTTATTATATGTAGAATCATTGAGGTTGAAAAAGACTGCCAAGATCATCAAGTCCAGTCTTTGACCTAGTACCAGTATGCCAGCTAAACCTTATCTCAATGTGCCACACTTCCATGGATGGCCACTGCACCACTTCCCTGAGGAGCCTGTTCAATTCTTAACCAACCTTTCAGTGTTGAAATCTTTCCTAACATACAATCTAAACTGCCCCTGGTGCCACTTGAGGCCATTTTCCCTTGTCCTGTCATAGTTGCCTGAAAGTAGGAGTACATAAAACCACAGAATTCCCAAGAAAAAGTTTCAGCATCTCTTAGTAGAGCTCAAACTTGTTACCCAACATGCAGAATATTATAATATCTAAACTTCTGTTGGCATGCAAATGTTTGCAATATCTAGATGTGCAATTCTAAGTTACATCTTCAATTTCTTGTATTGAGGTGTTACAAGATACATTTAAAAAGTGGATCAGTTCTAACTAATGTTACTTTCTCTGTAATAAGACAGTTTTACCTAATTGTGTTTTAAATATTTATCCAAAGGTTCCAGACTATTTGGATCATATTAAACATCCTATGGATTTCTCTACCATGCGGAAACGGTTAGAAGCTCAAGGCTATAGAAACCTCACCGAGTTTGAAGAAGACTTCAATCTGATCATAGATAACTGTATGAAATACAATGCAAAAGATACAATATTTTATAGAGCTGCAGTGCGGTTAAGAGATCAAGGAGGTGTAGTTCTCAGGCAAGCCAGGCGAGATGCTGAAGGAATTGGTTATAACAATGAAACTGGAATGCACTTACCAGAACGGCCTAAACTTGAGTCACCCCAGCCTTTCTCTTGGGAAGATGGTAAGATGCTTTTCAGTTATTTTGGAAAGTTGCATTTTTCCTTGCATACAGTGTGTATGTTCCATACAGATGTTTAGGATTGTTGCTGTCCAGTTTGCTAACTTGATTCTCCACCCCCCCATTAAAAGCATTGCTTGAAAGAGTCTGGTGTTTCTATTCTACCAGATCTGTCATAAGACATCAGTGCTATCTGGATTCTGATTTTGGCAGTGTAAGAGCCTAATTCAACAATTTACGCAGAAAAGGTTTTTAAGTTGAGTGCTTTCTTTCACATGATCGTATATGCTTGTAAGGCATGGAAAATGAATACCAGTGTTCATAAACTTCAGCACATTCCTGAGTAACTTACTTGAAAAATTGAGCACATTTGTAATACTAAGAATTAAATAGTTTTTTTTTTGACATACACATGAGTTTTCTAAGGTTTGGCAGTGGAGAATAATTAACACATTTCTTTTATAACCATAATTTTGTCCTTTTCTCTAACAAGAAGCAATTAATCTGTTAAAGAGGGAAGGATTAATTATGTCTTCCTTCTGACCTTTTATTTCTTTGCTCTACTGCTTAGTTTTTTTGATCAAAATGCTGATTAAGAAAAATAGTAACTGTATAGTAGGAATTAATTTCAGTATTTCTGACTATGATCTAAATAGTTTTTTGACAGTATTTTCTATTTTGGCATGTGAATTCAGTTTTTTTCCTTTTGTTGTATTACTGTTCTGAGGATGTTCTGGGAGATGCTAACACATTTTCAATTGTATGTGTTTTGACTTCAGTGGATAGATTACTGAATCCTGCAAACAGAGCACATATGTCCTTGGAGGAACAGCTGAGAGAGCTGCTAGAAAAACTTGATCTCACCTGTGCAATGAAATCCAGTGGGTCAAGGAGCAAAAGAGCAAAGCTGTTAAAGAAAGAAATCAGCATTATTCGCAACAAACTCAGTCAGCAACACAACCAAGCTCCTCAAATAGAGTCAGGTATTGGAAGTTTCGAGGAAGAAAGTGCAGCATTAGAACAAGATGGAGAAGAAGAAGGTAAGACTGTAAACCAGGTTTAAATGAGTACTGGTCTGAACTGCTTCAGTCAGGTGCTGTGATGTGAGTAATAGAGTGAATTAAAGAATTTGATTAACTAATATTAAATTTAAAATACTGATTTTAAAATTAAAATAATAGTTTGAAAATATGAAAGTAGCTGCCTAATCACAACAAATATTTTAAGGGTAGAATGATCTTCTGAAGAAAACCTCCATCCATTACTTTTCATGGTAGCAAGGCTTTAAAAACTTAAGTGTTAAAAAATGAAAGTGCAGACAATATCAGATGAAAAGCAGTTGGAAATGCCTGAGTAGAAAAGATCTTTTTACTTTTGGAAATACACTTAAATGTCAAAATATGTATTAGGCATCATGTGAGCCTAGGTCAATGGTAATGAAGACTCTGGCTGTTGTACTGTGTTTCTAGACTTTTTTTATTCACTACTCCAGACTCTAGGGAGGAGGGTGGGTAAGCTTTGGGGTTATTTATTTATTTATTTATCTATTTTAAATAAAGCTAGATATTGATAAGACTTAAGACATTTCATGTTGTAGAATCAAGTCAGCCACATCTGCCTACCTCTTCCCCTTTTGCTTCTCTTCCTCCTCAAAACATTTGTCTGAGAACTGTCTACTCTTGGCTAATTGCCATTGATTTCAATGAGAGCAGTGTGCTGGAAGGACTAACTTAATATTTTAATTCAATTTAATATTTGCATTTTTAGCTTTTTAATCTAGTTTCTGAGCTTTTTATTGCTTATTTTAAAATGATGGAAAGAAAATCTGTCACTCAAATAAGAATTCTATTGACTTTGTTTCATGGTTAGCTCTAAGGAACTAAACTTTTTCTTTAGGAGAGTTAAGAGATGTGTTTCATTTTTGAATAAGTGCCTTGAATAGGAGGAGGAAAGAGCTCCAGGGAAAGTGGAAGCATGGTAATAAATAAAATAATCTCTGTTTGTTGTGGCTTGATGCTATCAAAATTTTTGAAAGGTGAAGTCAATTAAATGATTGTCCTTAACTGCCATTCAAACAGCAACTTAGTGTTTAGTTCCAAACAGAACTTGCTGGAGATTTGAGCATTGGTAGAAAAAGTGTACATGAATCAGCACATTATCCTGTTCTGAGGTTTTTAAGTGTTCTCAAAATGTTTAATGGTTTGGGTTTTTAAATTGGGCTATTTTTTAAATCTTCAAGTGATTATGGTATTAAATACAGTTCTTTAGGAACGTGGGGTTTGGCATCTAATGAATCCACAACCTTTTTTTAAATTTGTAGCTTAACATTTTGATGCCACAGCCTTTCATTTCAGCAGTTTTTTGTGAAAAAAGTAGCCCAAAATGAACAGGTAGTTTCCTTATATTTATGGTAGGCTTTTTAAATAAAGCATGATGAAAGGCATGATCCAGGTTTGATTGGTATGGTTGTTATGGTTCTGATCTAGTGGAGAGTAATAATAATTAGTTCAAATTTCAGTTCTTAAATGGAAGGTACATAGAGGAGTAAAGAAAACAAATTGCCAAAAAAAAAACCAAAAACAAAATCCTGTGCCCAGGATCTCTACAGGAGCTGACTTTGATAGAACTGTGAATTACCCCCTTGCAATTCTGTTCCCAATCTTGGATCATGTGGAAAATACAGTACCAGAATAACCCTGGGAAATTTAGGTTTTATTTCTAAATAATTCTCAAGTGGTTTTATGTTCTTCAGTCTTTCTGCGAATATTTTCTAATTAGTTGTAAGAAAATCAGAATTTGTTCACAAAGGAAGGCACCATGGAGATTTTAAAGCACAGGATTTTTTAATGGCTGATAGTTTTACTGTGCTTATCTGACTGTACATTTCCTTCTACAGTCTTCCTGAAATATTAGTTACCAATTCTAATACCTGTATGCCTGCAAATGATGTAAGCCCAGTCACACTGTATTTTGAAACCAGGTATTTTTAATATGTACTATGCTATTGTTTTATTAAACCTTAAACAACAGGGTAAAGATTTTTTTTGCGCTTAGAAATCATTGATTTCCAAGTAAATATTGCTGGGCCAAAACCAAACAAAATAAACTGCAAATAGTGAACTTAAACACTTTGGGATTTTACACCTTTCCTCAGGTGGCATAGAAAATTTAACTAAGTTAAAATATTTTATGTGACAAAATATATCACATAAAATATTTATTTAGCATAAATAGTACATTAGCATTATACAGTTACTCTAGAATAAGTATTTCCTTTCTTGTATTTTGAAAGAGTCTTTTGGAAGCTAGATTTCATCTTTTTGAGTTGATGATTATGGATTAGGGCATCCTAGTTGTATCAGGGAATACTGCAATAATAGGGTGTTTATTTTCTTTCCCATTACTTGTGATAAAAAACTGAAACTACTTTTGTACACTCACTGTCATATCTCTATTGTCTTTTCCCAGCATGGATTTAGTGGAATTGAGTGGGACATGATCATACTAAAAATATTAAAGTGTGGGGGAGAAGGGGAGAAAAATGTTAGAGAGTGGTTTTTCTGATTTCTCATATCAAATCTTCATTATCAAGTGTGTTATTTTTCAACTAGAGGCTAATCAAGCTGCATGATTTTGGGGATGTTGGGTTTTTCTTCTCCATTTTTATTACTTTTTCGTAGATAAAACTTCTGGTCACAATTGTAAAAAGGTTTTACAAATCATGCCCTTGTGTAGATTTTTTTAACACATTTTAGTTCACTCAAGTAGAAGAGGTTACAAGTACCTTTATTTTTATTGATTATCTAATAAAATTTTTCATAGGTAGGTAAAGTGAATATTGATAAGATGAAGTAGAAAAAAAGGTATCTTACAAAAAATTTTACTTGAATGGCAGTATAATTGCATTTAACAGATAATCATCCACCACCCCAACTTCCTAATGAAAAAATTTTAGTAGTTTTTAGTTAATGAAACTAACATAACTGCATGAGAAGAAGCAAGTACTTATCCAGGTATAAATTGTTAACACCAACTATAGATGTCTTCTTTTCTACCCCTGTTGCATTCCCAGTATAAAAGTAGGAACTACTAACTAGGACAGATTGTTGCTAGACAAGTTTTGCTTTTAAAATGTTATGCTTTGTTTCCAGACAAAAATTTATTTGGTGGGCTGCACATTTATAGTGAGTTTTATAATAGACTTTATAACTACAGGTTTTCAAAAATCACACTCTATTTATAATTTTTTCAGGAGATAAATCTCCCCCTAAACTTGAACCATCAGATGCATTACCTCTTCCTTCAAACTTGGAGACTAATTCAGAACCACCAACCCTCAAACCAGTAGAACTCAATCCAGAGCAGAGTAAGCTTTACAAAAGAGTAAAATTTGATAATGAATTATATAGCACTTCCATTCAGAAAGAAATAAATGGACACACTCCAGAACACTTACTTGACAGTAATCTCAATGAGTCGACTGTTTCTGCTGTAGCTGAGTCATCAACTGATGTAAACAGACGTACATCCATTCTCTTCTGCAAATCGAAAAGTATAAGCCCCCAAAAGTCTGCAAAGAACACTGAAACCCAGCCAACTTCTCCACAGCTAGGGACCAAAACCTTTTTGTCTGTAGTCCTTCCAAGGTTGGAGACATTTCTGCACCCAAGGAAAAGATCAAGGAGTGCATGTGGAGATTCTGAGGTTGATGATGAGTCCCCTGTAAAGCGCTTGGATACAGGTAAATGTTTACAAAACTTATTTGAATGGATGCATCTGGAAAGTTAACATACCTGTTAGTTTTTACCTACATGTGATTGTTAATCTTCAGATTTTAGCACTTGAAACAGGTTGTCCTCTCAGTTGAGTAGTTACAGTTCAAAAAATTGTTATTCATTTTTGTGTTGGCCCTTGACAATTAGACTTACTGAACCAAGTTTGGGTTCTTTAGTTTCATGATGTAGTTTTTAAGTACACATATGGGTGTATATGAAACCTGTAGGAAAGATGAATTGGCTGCTTTTTTGCAAATTCCCTGTTAAAACTACATGGAAACTTGACAAGTCATGCCAAAAGTAGAAGGCTAGTAAGCAGGAGCATGAAAAATATTGTGCCAGGTATGATTTCATTTTGCTGAGTGTTACTCCAAGCATATTTTTATATTATGAAACTGATGACTGTGTATGAGGCACTTTGTATATCCATGTATTTTATGGAAGTGTTAAAAGCCCAACATATAATGACACTTCATGTAGTTTTCTTTTTAGTCTATGCGCTTTCAGTAGAGTTGAAGGTGAGATTATGCTCTTACTGAGAGTTCTCTAAAGGATATTTGAAAGAAAATGTTATCTTGATACATTAGTGTGGAACAGCTCAAGACAATAATTATATCTCTCAAAACTTTAATTATATCTTTTCTTAGCACACCATAGTTCTATTTATTTGAGAAGTTCATATAAAACCTTTGAGGAAGAAAAGCAGCATCAGGAAATTACTTATGGGTATTTCCTTAATGTCATCCATGGCCATTGCTATGACTTTTATACTACCTTTGAAATAAATACTCTGTCTCATTGTCATGTTGGGAACCCTTATGCAGGTATGAAAACAGCATGTGGGGATTTGTCTCTTTGAAAGAGATAGGAATTTAATTTGAGCATTAGGTGTGAAGATGTACTCCAAAGCTGGGGGAGGGATAGGGGGGATTTTTTTGGGGAAAAGGGAAGTATTGTTGATTTTTAGGTTGTTTCTTTTTTGTTTGGTGGGAATTTTTTTTTGAATAACAGGATTTTTCGGGGTGTGGGGCATTGCACTTTTTTTTGATTGGTTGGTTGGCTGGGGTTTATTTGAATGATCACATGAAGACACTAATGATTCTAATGCTGAAATCATAGTATGAGAAGATTTTATGTAAGATGCAGTGAGGGGAATTGTTTTTCATTTATATTTTTGGGGTTTTGTTCTGTTTGCCTGTTTAGAAACCCCCAACTAGCATTCAATTTCCTAACAGCTTGGAAAGAGCATGCAGATTAGATCTGGTACTTTAGTTCTGAAGTAAGTACCAAGTGAAGGCAGTGTGATAATAGAAATTAGTTAATCTTTATTAATAATATAAAAACTTTGGTTTCCAAATATCTTAATTTGCCAGTGTATAACCTAGATAATTTCATTATGTTCCTGAGCATAGATTGCATTTTATCACACACAGTGAATCATTTTGTGCTAGATCACACTGGGAATTAGTCCTAATTCCTTGAAATTTTTGTGTTAAACATTGTAAATTTTTTTTTTTAGGGGAAGGAAAGGTTTTTATTTTGTAAGAAAACTAACTTAATTCCTAAAGGGAAAAAAGGCAGCTATGAAACCAAAACCCACCAGATTTCTGAATACATTTAAATTCAGCCATTTTTCCTTCTCTCTGCGGAGTTAGGTGTATGTAAAGCAAATGTGCTTTTGATTATCTTCAAAACTAACAACCTAGTTACAGGAATAAAATACAGAAGTTAAAAAGCTTTTCTATTGTTAATTTAAAACAAAATTATGTAGTCTTTTTCTGAAGCTAGTAAAGATATAAAGAGAATTAAATTTGTGTAGAACTAAAACTTAGGGGGCATTTATAGTTAGAATTGGTACTTGTTCAAGAAGAGTGAATTGAAACAGTTTGGCCAATTAATATTCACCTGAAAATGTTGTAGTTATTCTTTAATAGTATCTTGTGTTTTAAGCATATATGGTTCATATAGAAGTGGCAGTTTATCAGATCTTGTTCCTTTGATTAGTTTGCCCGTTGGCAAGTAAACATTTTGCTTTCACATAGAAAATTTTATTCCTCGTGTTATTTTCAAATTTGTCTCCACACTGATTTAAGTAATTTGCAGTTGGCAGCTATCTTGAGCTACAGTTCAGCAGGAAACCAGCACAAATGTCAGATACTTACCAAGATTTAAAAACAGTTGAGATTTTTTGTGTGTGCAGCTGGTATTGATTCATGGAGATGTCTGTGTTATGATAAAAATGCATTAGGTGATGTATATAGCAATACATTCTTTCTCTATGGTTATTTTTTACACAATTTAATCTCGTGCTGTAGGTAAGAATGTTTTTATTCAGTAGAATCCAGCAGAGCTTTTTCTTCCAAAGCCATCTAGTCATAGGAAAAGGCATGCAACAGGCTTCTTGTGTGCATTGACTGAGTTACCAGCTTTGGGGGAAATCCTTGCAGTTGAAAATGAATTATTGTTGCATAGTTTTTTTTGAATGGTGTGAATATTAACTATCCTTAATTTTACTGAATACAGAAAAAATCATGAAAAAGAACCACTTAATATGCCAAGGATTGAAATTTTTAAGTGGTTGAGAGCTGCACTGTCACATATTTTTTCTTTCTTACCTACTCATAGCCAATATGAGGGTTTTTGACATTATTTAAGGATGTCTTGTTTCTGTCCCTTACTCTGCAGTCTCTTCAGTGTTTCCCCCTTTCTTGTCACTCCTGTATTCTTACATTACAAAGTTCAAAGGAGGACTCTAAAGTTTATTTAGTTGAGTGAAACCACACCTACCTGGTTGTTTCATTATTCTTGTAGACTGCTTTTATTGTGCTCTCTTGACTTACATTTGGGGTTGATGTTTTTCCAGTTATTTTCAAGAAAGACACATATAGAATCCACTGACACACTCCTTTGTAAGTGTGGTGTCCCAGATGCTGTTGGTTTTCATACATAGGATTACTGAAATGCCAGCTCTTTCAGAAGTAGAGGACTATTGAACAACATGAGTTAGCCTTCAAGGAGAACTGAAAGCAGTTCATTTCCATACTGTGACCTTTCATATGTGCATCTTTAAAATATATGAAGCAGGAGTGTAGTGTAATCTTAAATTTAAATTTTGTAGTGTTCTACATTATCACAGAGTACATCTGTCTTTGTAGTTCCTGTGTAGAAACTGACAGCTGCATAGTGGAGACGTGTTTAAAAATTTCCTGTACATATTTGATGTATTTTGGGTTTGCTTCATATGGTATCTAGCAACAATTTCCAAAAGAAGATTGTTGATTTACCTAGGAAATTTTGGTGACATCAGAGATTGATGTATGATTCTTGAAGGTTGGGCATGTCAAGTCTTAACTGTGACAAGTTTAATGACCTTTTCCAAATACCCATTGTTTACTTACCTTCCTCTTTCATTCCAAAGATGAATCAGTCTTTCAGGGAAATATTTTGTGCAGTTGTTATATCAGAGAAAAATGCGATTGATTAATGGATAGAAGGTAGATTTTACTGACCATTAAAAATCTGCCTCTACCAGTTGTGTATTAGTAAGACAGCAGATGGAACAAATTTATGTTTCAAGAAACCCTTTTTAACATTATGAAATGCTAGCTTATGATCAGATGAAACTTGCCTGTGTACTTGGTGTTATTAATCATGTCTAAGGTTTTGTAAATTTAGGTTTTAAAATTGATAGTTGCTGTTACAGTACTCTCTATTTTAATTAGAAAGTAAGGATTTAAAATACACTATCCTAAAACAACCACTGTAACTTACCACAGAATCAGGATTTCAGATAGTGATTATTATAGTATGTTGTGTTTCTATTATTTATTGTCCAAATGCAATAGTAGGAAATTTCAGTGAAGTATATAATTTACTTCATATTTTCGTTTCCGGCTACACAGATTTTCTCAAGGTACTGAAACTCATGTAAACAAGTATTTAGAATATGGATCACTGAAGTAGAATATTCACACAGTAAAAAGCACAGAGTGGGGGAATTTACAATTTCTTAATACATACTTCACATACAGTTATCAGTATACAACACAGATTCCTTATTAAATCTCTTAGTAAATGTTGGGCTGACTTTGTTTCTGTTCAAGTGTTATAAAATGATGGCAGGTAACCTGTATATGAATTCCATTTGTATTTGATAGAATTTAATATTGTAGTGAGGACAGCTGTTACTTAATTTTGATATGATAAGGGTAGACATTGTGTCTGGAGTGAAATGGAGCACAGTTCATTGTTTTAATTCTTGAGTACTTGATTTCTAATGAATATTTGCCTCTCTGGACCACAGGCCCATTTGACTAAAAGTCAGGCTTTATATGCACAACATTCATTACCATTCATTAAATGGAGGAAGTGAAAGTAAAACATGCATATCTAAGAAACTTACATCTTCGAAGTAAATAAAAAAACTAAAATAAAGGTTCCTCAGCAAAAAAAGCCCCAAATTGGTATAGTTGGTATAAGCCCCAAATATCTCTTGTGGTTAGCATAGACAGGAATGACAGTACATGTGTGTATGTATATATATATATATATATATCTATATATATATATAATTGATATTCATTAATAAAGTGCAACAATTTGACTAAATCTATTGACAAATCCACAGTCCTGGTTTGTTGTTTTGAAATGCATAGTGATTGTTTCATGTAAAGTCTGATTTGAAATTTAATTATTTGAGCACTTAATGGTGTTCAAGAACTTCAGCTGCCTGACTCCAGGAGGTTTGGAAACATAAAACATTTTAAGGTGTATTTGCAAACAAAGTATTAGAGATTGTGAGGAGGTTACAAAGGCCTAAAAGGAATTATTCTCTGGATTGTTAAATTTGTCAGTGTAGAGACATGGGGAGCACAGGAGTCTGGCTGTTCAGTTGTCAAAATATGTTTGGTTAATTGGTCTTCTGGTAGGTTGATAGGCCACTGGGAAATGTAGGACCATTTACTAAGAAAATAAAGCAAATTAAGGAAAGAAATTATGATTAAAAAAAAAAATAAAAGAACCTCATTGCATTTCTTAATTTCTTTTTGGCCCACTCAAACTTAAGCCAGGAGTTCTGCCAGGCCTGTGAAAATTTATGCCAATTTAATTTCTGGGAACATTTTGAGAGATAAGGGAACGGTTTTGTAATAGACATAGAATAACATTAGTGCATAAGGCAGAAAGAGGGGGTAGGAAGCTGTTTTATGCCAATCAACACTCACAATGTGTTTCAAGAACATAAATGTTCGTTCTGGTTTTATTTCATATAAATAATCATAGTATTAACTTCCTGATGATGAAAAATGCTTTTCCTATTTCTTGATTTATGTTATTAAAATAGAGCGAATTTTGAGCAACATAGTTGAGAGTGGTGGGGGTTGATGAACACCTGGGTAAATGGCAATGTGGTGCTTTTTTCAAGGCTTGTGAGATGTGTGCATACATAAGGTCCATTATACACTAGTATTCTGGACATTTTTCTAGAATAAAAAATTGGATCTTAAAAATGTTAATATATTTGAAAGTGATGTCTTTTGGATTATTTTTAAGATACTAATTATTAGCACCCAACATACAATTGCTGTGTGTTCTGAGATGATTATAACCAAATCTTCTGTAATAATAAGCAAATGTTTCTGGAAGCCTTTCTGTTTTTCCTGATGCTGTAGGAATTGTGGAGCCTTTTACGGTATTCTAGTGCTGCTTTTTTTATTCTTCTCTTTTTTTTAATACTTAGCTCATTTCTTGGCCCAGGTTTGGCTTTGTAAAAGAATTAAATGTCATAGTCCCCTACATGCTTAATTTGTGACATTTAAGACTATTTTTTTCTGTGTGGTGCAGATGGTAAACAGAACTGTGGGATTTATTGAAAATAGCTAAAAAGTTAGTGAATTTGGAGAGTCACACTATACTTTTTGTAAGTCTGTTCTTAATTTATTTAAGAAGATGCTTGCCGTGGTGCTGTGGCTGAGTATAGATGACCTACCTTCAAATTCACAGGCTTAAATATGGTGAAGTCCCCTCTTCCCAGACGTAGAGTGTATCAGCGTGGATCAAGTGAGCTGAGCCGTTTGGAACGTCATAGAATAGTTCAGGTTGGAAGGGGCCTTTAAAGGTTATCCAGTCCAACCCCCACATACTCATCTACAGGTCTGATTTAAGAGGTGGACAATAGAAAAGGTTAATCCAGTGGCTCCAACAGCAGCATCAGGCACTGAACCTTGCATGCAAACGTACCAGTCACTTATGGCCCGTTCTGCTGTGAGTGGAGAGAGTGGGACAGTTTACACAGTGTGATTGACTGCAGATTAATGTCTCCCAGAGAAAGTTTGTGTGTGGATTTGTGGTGTTTTTTATTTTTCTTTTCCCGTTTTTCATTCAGTTAGAAGAGATTAGATCATACATTTGCATGCATAGAGGAATGCCCTTCATAAAGAGTAATTATGGTAGCATGTAATTGTCCCCTGTATCACACACACAGCCCAGTATTTCGGGATAGTTTGAATTGAATAGCTCTCTGCTATGTTTCTCATTGTGGTACCCAGATGTAATTTCTTTGGCATGCACAGGGGAAGGGTACACATTAAGAAGATATCCCATACAAAGAAACATGTAATACTCAAGAAGGGGTAAAATTGGAGCAAAGTTGCTTTGTGTTGTTGCCACCAAAACAGCGGTCATTGGTCATGCTGTCCTAATGTGGTAATGCTCCCACTTTGATTTCATTTTCTCTTCTCTTTCTTTTTATTCTATTTTCTTCCTTGAGTTTTCCTTTTTCCCTTCCCTCCTAAGCTTTAATAATGCTCAGAAATTACTTCCTAGCAGCATGGCATTGGAAAAAAGTGGACACAAAAGCAGATGCCAATAACTAACCTTCAGTTGATAACCATGGTTAACTCCTGAGTTCTTGAAAACAATTGTGTGTTGAAGATAAAAGTACTTCATGTCTGAGGGGAAAAAAGCAACTATAGATTCATCTGATTAGATACAAAGAGACGAACATGCAAGTCAGCCTTATTTTAACTCTTTTGTTCAGTTTTGCCTAAAAATAGCAAAGCTGGGCTGGTATTTTAATAGCTCTTGGTTATCTTCACTTGAGGATGCTTCATGCACTGTCAGGTTGACTGCATGAGCAGTGAAACATCTCATTTGGTCTTTCCAGATCCTGTCAATGAAGCCAGGAAGAAAATCTTAGGATAGCAAGCATTGTTGATTTTTGCTAGGCTGGAATAATTTTTTAGTAAGATGCTTCAGTCTCAAAGGACTCAGGTCATGCACTTCTTCAAGTACTCTGCAAGCTGCCATAGAAGGAGGCTGTAAAGCACTGGATCTTTTATACTGAATCACAGGAAGTTTTAGTCTCTCTGCGTGAAGTACCTCTCAAGGTAAAAAAGGCCTGGAAAATTAGGACTGGGAATGCAGCTGAGTAATTTACTGAAGTAATTAAAATATTTACATTTTACTGTGATGTCCTGTATGTCATCTCAGGAGTGGCAGATCTCTGCCTTGATCTTTCTTTCAAGTAGCAACTTCAGCTTCATTTTCTGTTCCCTATCCTAGAAAGAGGAACAAATTATGCACCAATTTTCCTAAATAGCTGTAGAAGGCAAATAAATGCTAAATTATTTATTTTTAATAGAATCAGATTGCTTGACCTCCTTACATAGGAGAGCTCTGGAGTTTTCTGTCTATCTGTTTCCTTTTCATTGGATAGCATACCTAAAAGTTGTGTTCTCACAATTACAGGGAATCCCTTACTTTCAATGAAGAAAAAATCTGTGTTGATTTTTGCTCTGTGTAAAATCCTGTAGCCAGTAATTTCCAAAAGTTAGTTCCATTCAGGAACATCTTGGTTTAGGAAATGGAGCAGCTTTTCTTTGTAGGTGTCAGGTCCTGCTGGTCTGCTCTGAAAGATTCCTAGGCCACTAGGATTTTCATGCAGTGTATTGATAAATAATTATAATGCTTTTTGATTATTGTAAGTTGTGAATTAAAATAATGTATATCAATTTAAGTCTTTAAGAAATCTCTAAAGATTTTTTCAGGATTTTGTAGGTGAGAAAGTAAAAATCTTCAAATGGAAAATGTTAAAAAATTTTTTTCTTTCTTAAGGTTCTTAACTGTTTGGGCATAAATCAGTAAAAAATGTTTGGAAAAAAGATTCTGATCTTAAATCCTCTTAAGTAATTTTTGCCAAGGTAATTAGAATTAATGGTCCTAAATACTACTGGCTTTCTGTAGTAATTTCTGGATCCTGAATGACATGCCCTTGGTCTGTATGTGATTCAGGCACTTAAAGCTTGTATTTTGCAGTCATCTGTTTTACATGTCATAAATTGTATAAACCAAAGCTGATTCAGGAATTCAGTTTGTAAAGTTAGTTTTGAATTTTTTAGGTTTTGAGTGTGCACTTTTTAATGGCATTTTCTACTCTACTGCTTCATCAGTCTATCAGTCTACCACTGGAACAGCTGATACTGTCTTAGAAGAAGTTGTAATTTTTTTTTTTTTTTTGAGAAATGTTTCTTCTTGTATGCTCTCTTTTCATTTCAGAGTTTTCTGGAGTGTTTTCAGACTCCTCCACTAAGGTTGCCTCCCACTCGCATGCTCTGAAATGCCCTGAACACTCATTCTACAGTACAGAGATCCTGTTGTAATGCAAAGCAATGTATGATCCTTATCTTATGGAAGCTGTAGTTACTAAATTCTGATTAGTTTTCCTTTCTGTTGTGTAAATCAGATTTTGCTGTTGTAGTAGAGTCTCATCTGATTTGCCAGAGACACTTCTTATTCTCAGATTTGAAGAAAATTAGTAGTTACAAGATTAATTCTTTGGCATTCTTTTGGAACCCATCAAACAGGCCATTTATTGAGCCACCAAACTGCATTTGTTCTGTGTCACTTAAATCTTTAAAGGTTAAGATTTTCTGGTTAGGATCTTGAAAGGTACTGCTGTTTAGTGTGTAGGTGCCGCATCATGAGCTCATACTGAGCTGTCTTTGCTGTCTTTAGCCATGACCAAATTTTAAAAGCTTTATTTCCAAGGGGACTCTTCACACCAGGCTTTGTAGTCTTTGAATAACTGGCTTCCATTTTGTCTGCATACTGAAGACTGTTTTAAGTACTGGAAGCTGTGCTGTGCTCTGATATTCATCTGTGTATTCTGAAAAGAAGAACTGTGTTTAATATTCCTGTTGCACTTTAGAATTTACTGTTTGAAATAACATTTAGTGGGTTTCTCTTAGGGTCTTAGGCTCTTACTTGTGAAAAACAAAACTTAGTGGATACATTCCTGTGTCTGCAGTCTGCCCATTTCCAAGGTTTGCATTTTTAAGAATACAGTAACTTTTGATGATTTATTACCTTCAAGTATTCCCTTATCCTGTGTGTGTGCTTATCTGTATATATAAATCTCCCTAAATCAGTGGCATCCCCTTTCTTACTCTTACTGGAGGTATTTTTAGCTACATTTCTAAACTGTGTTCTTGATGCATATCATGCACGTGGAGGTTGTATTCTGTGTTTTCAATGACTTTCAGTATTTTCTTTTTCAAGACAGAGGCCTGAATCAAAGTGAAACTTACTTAGATAGTCCCTTTAGAAACCTTAGGTTTTAGTGATAGAATACACAGGACACTTGTGTCATTCTCACTATCTCTGGACACTGCTGTAAGGATGGCTTATTTAATTGAAAGCTCTGTTTCCTTTCAGAGAGACTTAATGACTTTTTCACTGTCTTCCAGGTTCTCATATTAACTAATATCATGCTGGGTATTTATCTCTTTGGATCCTAATTATTTTCTATTATCCTCAACATGGAATGGAATTCAATTAAATGATCATTTTGGAACGCAGAAAGACAATTACATTTGAAGTAATTAATTTGGATCATGTTGGAGACACCAGCCATCCTTAAAACAAAAAACAAATAGAAATGAACACTCTTGGAGGAAGTCATTGACACATATGAAACTATGCTCTTCATTCAATATATTGCCCCATTTCCGTAAGTTACAAAGTTGTACGTGTTGTAGTATATGTGACACACGCTGGTCGCAGAGTTTTACCAGTCCCGACATTCTTATTCCCAGAACATGTTCTGTGAGAGCAGATTAGCTAAGAAGGCTACATCTCCATCTTCTTCCCTTTCCCAGAAAAACCAGTCTCATCTTCCTTGGAGAAGTGGAGAAGTGAAACCTACCAGAAAAAATTTTTTTTTTAATAAAATACACATTTTCCTCTGCTGTATATATATTTTAATGAAGAGTAACACCAGTGTTCAGGGTAAGTGCTCAAGTCGTGACTGAAAATGACGCTAAATAGTGTTGTAGAAGTGCTGGTGCACTGTGTGCAGTCATTGTTTGAATACTCCCAGGTTTTTTAGTGGTTGAATTTCAGCTCGTCAGGTCTAGTTGTAGGAGAGCACTTCATCTTATATTTTGATGTGCTTGGTTTTGCATCAAGCTGCACATAGTTCAGAATTAATTACTTTAAAATAATTTTGTGCAAGTTCTGCTTTCTTTTTGTTTCAGCAGAACTGTAAGGTGTATTACAGTCTGAAATGTACAATTCTGTATTCTGGGGCAGCATTTTGTACATTCATGGACATGCTGTGCTGCTCTTAAGCTTTGTTCCTCTATCATGTTTTCCAAACTTCTGCTTTCTTTTGGAAATTACCTTTTCCTGATTCTATTTATTTAATATGGGCAAAAGGATTCCAACTTGCTTGATGTAGGTAGTCAGTGAAAGTTTTAAATGCAGCCTAAGAACAAACTGGCACTGTTGAGAAGAAGTTAAAACTTTGCCTGATTAATACAGTTTTCAGTGCAGTGAGAGACCTGTGGAAAAGTATCAGGCTGATTGTCTTTGCCTTACTTTTTTTCTTCTTAGTTAGCATTTCTTTATTTTCAAAATGGTTGTGTTATGCTGTGATTTGCAAGGCAGTGAATTTTCCATATAAATAGAAGTTGAGCTGAAGATTAGAAATAGCAGTAACCCTGCATTTAAGATTGATAGCAGACTTCATTGTTAGAGAATTCCCTTTTTAATTGAAAAAGGTTAAGTTCTGCCTCTTGAGAGTGGACTGCTTTTTTTGAAGAAACTTAAGAACAGAGTGGAAAAGTAAAGGAAATGAACCACTAATTAAAGGCTTTTAGTTTGATCTTCAGGACTTCTGGGATGAAGAGGAGGGTTGTCATTCAGTGGTATTGATGAGGAGGCAGTATGTGTAAGAAGTTTAGTACCTGACATGAAATTTCACTCCATGACTGTAGAGAAAGCTCATTTGATCTAACAAAATCATGAGCTTGTGGAAAAGTTGTAAGCAGGATGAGTTAGGTCTCATGGATTTTCTTTATTTGGCCTTCTTAGTTATATCTTTTGATTCTATAAAATGTAAATTCCTTAAAGCAAATGGAGATCTTTAATTTCACATACGCTAGCAGCTACAGGACACTGGGTGTTTCATGATTCATGAGAAAGTAGTTTTGTAATGATATAACAGAAACCAAATCATGTAGTATATCTGATCTTTTTTTGCACATCAGTGCTACTACCATAAAACACTTAGGTTTTATTGCCTCAGTTTTTTCTGGCAAGTTACAAGGTCACTTGTGAACTACTTCATCTATGACTAGATATGAGTGTGTTTTGTTTAAAATAAGCCTTGAGTTTTTCCTTTCTTAAAATAATGCCTATTCCTTATACCTTCCAAAATATGAACTGTATAAACTGGAGTCTCATAGATTGTGTAAGCTCCTGTCATTTGGGGCTTGGTGCTCAGGAAAATTACTCCTGCTGCTAGATTGCATGTTCTTTGTTTTTCATACTTCCACAAGCAAGAGAGAAATATGTCTGGGAAGCTCTAAATTCTTTTGCACTTTAGTATTCCTTTTTTGTCAAAAATGTGTAAGTGGGTTTTTTTCCCCACTTACAGTAGTTTAACCCCAGCTGACAACCAAGTGCCAACCAGCTACTCTCTCACTTCCCACTCCTTGGTCCTCACAGTGGGATGAGAATCAGAAAAAGGTAAAACCTCTGGGTTGAGATAAGAACAGTTTAACAATTGAAAAAAAGTAAAATGAAATAGTAGTAGTAATAATAATAATAATAATGTGAAAAAGGAATAAAACCCAAGAGAAACAAGTGATGTGCGATACTGCATAGCACCCACTAACCAATGCCCAGCTCTGTCCCCCAGCAGTGGTCAGCCCCTCCCAGCCAACTCCCAAGCCCCCGTTTTATTTATGGGGCGTGGCACTCCATGGTATGGGATATCCTTTTGGCCAGTTTGGGTCAGCTGTCCTGGCTGTGGTCCTCCTAGCTTGTGCCCCTGCTCACTGGCAGGGCATGAGACACTGAAAAGTCCTTAATTAACTCTCAGCCCTGCTCATCAACTCAAACATCAGTGTGTTATCAACATTCAAATCAAAATACATCACTGTAACAGCTGCTCAGAAAAAAATTTGCTCTATCCCAGCAGAAACCAGGACACCACTGTTAGTAACTATTCTGCAGATTGATAAAACATTTTTTACTCTAATCTGAAGTGAATTAAATGAGTCATTAAACTCACAGTTTATATTTAAACTAGAATAGGGCTGGACTGCCACCTTAGAGAGCTGCCTTGATTGCTACAGTTGCATGTTTCTGCCGTATCCCTTGTTTCTTAACTTCAGCAGTCAGGCCATCACATGGTTGCTTTGTCCGCTGTGTTGCTGAAAACTGGCTCCTTACCATTTCTTGGTACTGACTTGTTGACAAAGAGAAGCCACCATTGCCAGGGACTGAGAGTGCCAAAATGTCCATTTTGGTGACAGTGCAGTCATAAACTGATTGAAATAATAAAAATATTATTTTGCTCCTTTTGTCCTGGGTGTGCATGTACAAAACCAATGTATGCAGAGATAAGCATCCAAGTCACATTTGGCTTATATATGGATACGAGCTGTGCCCTTGTTCTGGCAGCAATCATTACTTGATCTGTCTTCCTGTTTAAAATTCAGTCTGTGATCTGACTTGTTTCTGCTGATAGCTGCTTCACATTAGCTAGATGCCTGAGTGATAACTTGAGTAATGTGTCTCCGGCTTGTCGCAGGATGAAAACAAAACAGTTTATACACCTCACTTGAAAGATAAATCTGACAGGATATTGAAGTATAACAAGTAATTTTTGCAGAGACGTAGGAGATGTCCTTTGCAGAATGTTTTTTTTAGCTTTTCATTTCAAATGCCGTGTGAAATGTACTGTGATAACTTAAATTCCCCTATACACTTTTTCATAAAGCATGTTCTGTTTCATCACAGTCTAAGACCAAATTCCTCCTTAATCTGCAGATATTTTTATCAACTTGCTGAGAGTGAGAACAAGATTAATTAATACCACTGATGAATAGTTTGGTGCTTGTCACTCAGGACAATGCTACGTTTATAATTTTTCTTCTGTAGGAAATCAAAGGTAAATATAGGAGTTACAAAACAAACACTCTCAAATGAATATTTATAGTGTAAACTAAATGACAATGAAAGAGAATGCTTATATGTAAATCTTTCAGAACCTTGAGTAAATATACTCCTTTTTCTCTTAAAAATCTGAAATTGTGTTCATAATCCAAATGGAATGTCTCCTGGGGTGGAGGGGAAAAACCCCGTAAGTCACTATATGGAAATGCTTGAAAAATTACTGGATTGTAAAAAGTAACTTGCTAAGCTCAAGCTCCTTAGTTATCAGCCTCCTTTGTCTTTGTAGCAAACAGACTGGAAGAATTAATAAAGGGAGTTCTGCCATAATTGTTTTACAGTAAAAGGCTCTGTGGAGGGGCATGTGAAGGGGTATGCTACATAACCTAGTTTGTCTGTGTCTGAATGTACAATGATCATGATGGCCTTCAGGTCTTTGGTAGTGGTAAGGATGACTGGGATGGGTAGGTCTTCCTTGTGTTGGGAGTGGCATGCCCAGAACTGAATTTGTTTTAAAATGTTGTTCTCTTTGTAGCCTACAGTTTGCAGTGGCTGACTGCAGGCTGGTACCATTGCCTTTAGCTGAGTGCATTTCTGATCATATTCTAGAGTCTCTGTGGGATTCTTTCCTTGTAGACCTAATGTCCACACCTCCACATACACTCCCACACACCCTGGAAAGTCTTCAGAATGCTATCTTAAAACCTTTCATTTGCCTCTTTAATCAAGTATAGAAATGGCTTAATAAGGACAGTACTGTTTGTATAGCAAACCCAGAGCAGGATTGGCAACAGCCCATCAAATAAGTGGATTGTAATATAAAAGCCTTTTTAATGTTTTCATTACAATTATGAAATTAAAATGTAATATCCTTTGATGTATGCAAACTTGTGTTAAAGGGAAGGTTAATTAAAAACAGTACCGTGCATATTATTGATTATTGGTGACAGAAGACAGTCATCATAGTGTCAGTCAGTCTGAATTTACTAAAATGGAAACCCTACGAGGAAGAATTAGATAGTGTCATGGAGAAATCCATATCAGTCTTTACTTCCAGTGTTTGAAAAGGATTTTAATGATCATAGCATTGCATTGAAATAAGCCTTTCGTTGAATTGGTAATCTGCCTGAATTGTAACATTTTATTTTCTTTGGTTTTTTTCTACTTAGCTTTTGCAGCGTGATTGTTTTAATAGTTGGAAACATTACTGCAAAGACTGATTTGATGCTTCTGTTAGTATTTCTCATGTTACAATCTCTGCTTGCTTTTTTTTTTCTTGTACCTTACCTAAAGGTTTATCCTGTTTTTAAAACCTGGACAACAGGAACTTCCTATTTATAATACTTCCTTGAACTTACATATTTTGTTAATATTCACATTCTTTTTCATCACACCAAAATACTTGAACAAAACAATAATTGTGTACATTGTGTAAATACAAAAGGTTGTTAATGAAAATGGTGTGGTTTCCAGTTTGATGCAGTTTATTTTTTGTGTTATGCTGCAGGTCTATCAAATGGTTTTGGAGATGAAAGTAAAGAGAGAGCATTAGACGATACTCCAGGAAGAAAAGTTGAACCTCGTCGCCGCTGTGCATCAGAATCTAGTATTTCATCTAGTAACAGTCTCTTGTGTAACTCAAGGTAAAACTGTGAATATGAAATACAGATTTGAGACTAAATATATCAGTTTTCTATAGTGCTTGTGACCCACGTTGGAAGATTGCATAAATTTTGGAAAAAAGAGTGTATTTCAGTTTTCTCAGTTATGTCAGATCAGAGATACCTTTCAGGATTGCTGGGATTCTTCTGTTGAATTCAGGTTATTGCATATCCAGGCAGTTATATTTTTAAACTGACTGTGCTTCTCTTGCTCTGTAAAGATACAGATATGTTTTTACATATAGTATATTGGCTTAATTACCTTCCTGGAACACTAAAAATGTGTGTGTTTGTTTTTGTGAAGGCAATAAGAGAAGCAACTTACAAAGCAGAGTCTTGTACACAAAAAAGGTAGTTTGATAGCTTTGGAACTGTAGGTTATCAGTCTGTGGGTTGCTGGGTAGGTACTACAGTGTTGATAGTACCTCTGTACCAGCTATTGACTTTCTCTCCGTGGAGTCTGCTGTTAAAGGCAGGACTGTCAGAATGGACACTTATGCCACCATTGATGTCTCCATCACCAGTGGTGTATCTTCTGAAAGAACACTGGTTTCTGGGTGAGAGGTAGCTGTCTCCAGTCCTGGGCTATGAGGATGGGACATACAGGATAGTCAGTATAGGGTAAATCTGTTAGACAGAAATAGGGGACTTTATTCATATGTTCAGGTTAAGGGAATGGTGTTAATGCAGTCATGTCAAACAGGCTTTCAGAAACAAAGATGATTTACTATTGCATCTATTTTAAATGTGATATTCTAGATCAAATTATCAGTATAATTGTTGTTCACATTCTGTGATTTCTTGAAGAAAACTCAAGTGTGTAGAAAGCAAATTTCCCATTTTGAGAAGAGACATTTCACAATTGAAAGACTGAAATATTTACTGAAAAATTAAAGAAAGAATAGTTGTGTTTTCTGTGTAGTAGAACTGTTGGAACAGTGGACCTGTCTTTTGCTGATAACCAGGCAATTCTTTGTATGAAAATAATCAGAGTTTTGGCTCTTATGTTGTTTGTATTTGTTACTCAAAATATTTTTAGAGCTTACTCCACTGATTTTACCCTGTACTGATGAAATGTAAATTCTCATTCAAAATTTTGATTTATAGTGAGCAATGTTAATTATCAAGTAGCGATTTTAATATTAATATTTTTGTAGTTTTAGTCTCCCGAAGTGTGGTAAAGGTAAACCTGCCCTGATACGGAGACACACACTGGAAGATCGAAGTGAACTGATATCATGCATTGAAAATGGAAATTATGCCAAAGCAGCAAGAATTGCAGCTGGTAACTATAAAAAATAGAATTCTTAATAATAGTGTATAATTTTTTCCATTTATTTGACAGATTTTAACATTATTATTTTTACTGCTTGAATACATTAAGCCGTCTGAAAATGTTGTTGATATCCTTCCAGAAACTACTGAATTCTGCTTTTGACTCTTTAAAGACTTTTTAAAGAATAGCATCAAACTCTGATTTTGATTAATTTTCTCTCCTTGCTTGAGGAAATAAAGAGGTTTTGAAATAACAAGAGAAGATGAGTTTTCTTTTGATGATCTTTAAAAGAAAATAAGTAATCCTATGTATTAGATTAGTAACCTCTTACTACCATGTGGAATAAACTCTGACTAGGAAGAATTCTGAGACTCTCACTTGTATATACACCTGAGAAGTCTCTGAGTCTGGCTGCATGCATCCTGTCAGCTTATGTATGATTTTCTATTCAGCATTAAAATTTTCTTTGCAGCCGAGAATAGTGTAGATTTCTTTCTTGTTAGCTGTCCTGAAGGACTCAAACTGTTTTTATATACCAGATACAGTTCTACGTACATATTTTTGAAACAGTCTGTAAATAAGGGATGAATTAATTGAAACCCTCATGGCTCTTTCTAATTGACATGTGAATACTTTACAAACTGTTACTAACAGAGCAGAGAAACAGAACTTACTGTGCAGAATGACTGAACTAATTTTTTTTAATGTGATGACTTTAAATACTTTTTTCTTGCTATTTCTACTTTTAAAAGATCTTAAACCACTTTTATGGTTTAAGATCAACAACAAACCCTGGAATGTTTTTGTAATGTCAAGATAGAACGTGTATCTGCATGCCAGCTTTCATTATAAATAAGCAGTGCCCATTTGAAATGCACTTTCTCTCAGCAGTAAGTATTGCCTGACTACTGAAAGAAAGTGCAGCTGCAGCCCCTGAACTGTATCTTGGTACCAGGTTTCCTCATACAATAAGTGCTGCCTGACCTTCACAGCATATGAACTTGGATCACTTTTCTCCCTTTGATCACCACCCCCAGTTCCATCTTGAGGTTGTAACTCACTCTTCTGATCAGTCTCTGGACTGTATCTAGGGGACCAGTTGTGGTTTTGGTTGACTGAAAGGCTTTTGCCTATCTCAGGCTTCAATCCATTGCTGAGCAGCAGAGAAGAAAATTGAGGATTCTGTAGAAGTGCACAGTAACTTAAACTCTGTTGTTCATTACCCTGCTTTTTGAGAAGAGCTAAAACACTAGTGCTGCTGCCTAGAAACCTGTTGACATTTTTGAACTTGACTGCAGGAAAGGGCAGGGCAAGAGAGACCAAGAAAACTTGTTGAAAATAAATGGAAATCAAAATGCAGGTCAGAATAGGCATAAGAATGGAAAGGTGTACCAGTATTGCTAAGTTATGAGGTGCTAATCTCAGTGTGGGTATCCAGGTATCCAACACTTGGAAATATATACGGTGCAAATTGGATCTTGAAAATCATCACCTCTGTGACAGGATTGTCATCACAGTAAAAGAAACTGTTATTTGAAGTACTATAATTTTATGGGGTTTTTTGGAGCTTTTTCAAAGGGAAAGAATCATTGGAATTTGTCAGACACTGTCTAAGAACTAAGATGTTTTAGAATATGCTATTTCTAGAAGTGTCTAAACTCTTGTTCTTTATCTGTAAGTTTGGAAAAAAAGTATTAATATCATGTAAAGAGCTCTTATGAATACTACCTTGTTTTTATTGGTATGTGTGTGAAAGTTGGTATTAGTATTTGGATTCTAAGGATCATGAGCTATTGAATAGGAAACCAAGAGCTGCAGATTTGTCAGAGGTTTCATTCTGGAACATTTTAATTTTATGTTTCTTTGTTCTTAGAAGTTGGGCATAGCAGTATGTGGATTTCAACTGATGCTGCAACATCTGTTCTTGAGCCTCTGAAAGTAGTATGGGCCAAATGCAGTGGATATCCTTCTTACCCAGCTCTGGTAAGTGCCCAGCTTCCCAGAAGTACAGTAGTGACTGTTTCTGGTCTGAAAACACCATGCACAGACTTAAGGTAATTGGTAAATTCCCATTCAGGTTGGAGAAAGGTGGCTTGTTCTGCCCTCTTTACTATGCACTGAGTTTGTAAAGTTACTGCAGTACCAGTTTTTAAGTCAATAATTTCTGCTGCCCTGCCAGCCCATGGAGATGTGCAATACTCCTGTGTCATGCAGCCTCCCGCAGCCACTCGCTCGCTCCCTGTGGGTGGAGGGGGAGTATGATGAGTGCAGGGGAGAAAACTCATGGGTTGAGATAAAGACAGTTTAATAGGGAAAGCAAAAGCCATACACACAAGCAGAGCAAATTCATTCACCACTTCCCATGGGCAGCGGGTGTTCAGTCATCCCCAGGAACACAGAGCTCCTTTACATGTGGCTTGGGAATACAAACACCATCACACTGAATGTCCCTTCCTTCCTCCTTCTTCCCCCAGCTCTATATACTGGGCATGATGCCATATGGGATAGACTGTCCCTAAGGTCAGTTTGGGTCAGCTGCCCCAGCTGTGTCCCCTCCCAACTCCATGTGCACCCCCAGCCTCCTTACTGGTGGGACAGTGTGAGAGGGTGAAGAGACCTTTACTCTGTGTAAGCACAGCTCAGCATTAACAAAAACATCTTTATGTTGTCAATGCAGTTTTCAACCCAAATCCAAAACATAGCCCTGTACCACCTACTGTGAAGAAAATTGTCTCTATCCCTGGTAAAACCAGCATACTTGTCTCAGTAGTCTTTGTTTCTATGTTACATATTATTTCTGCTGCAAAATGAGTATAAAAATACTCTTGATGCTGCAGCTCATTAAAGAAACAAAAAACTCAATAGCTGGAATAAACGGACTGATTGCAGCCAATTGTGGATGATGTACTGGAAACTTAAAGCTGTTGTTAATAGAGGATATATATATATATATGTGTGTGTGTGTGTGTGTTAGTAAAGGAAAAGCAGACACGGTTCTGCTTACATCAAAGCTTGCAGAGAACATACTGATGAGGTGTTTGGCTTTAGGCCTTTGAGGTTATATGAACAGTTCATACACTGGCTTGATTCATATATGAGTCTGGACAATCACGACTTTTAATATGTGTGTTCTAAAGACAACATGAAATGTAATCATACAGAGTCAGGTTAAAACCTCTGAAGGTGGCATTCAGAGCACTTGAGTTTAAGTACCCGCAGTGGGTGACTCAAAGACACTTGGGTCAGATGCTGAAAATTTGATGATTGTCTCTTGAAAGGTGTTAGCGCTAGATTTAAACTGATGAAGACCAAAGGGTTCCTTTTCTGCCTTCTCCTTTATGTCAGCATCGGTGTGTCTGAGAGTGGGATAAGTCAATAGAGGAGTTAAACCTCAAGAAGGTGCCAGAGAAGAAAATTCTTCTGATTTCTACAAGCTCCCCACAATATTAGCTTTCTATTAATTTATTTCCTTAAGTCAGTTTACTGTAGATTAAGATTGGTGCCAGTGTGGATGGTGGAAAAGCAACAGGAGTTCATAGAGTAGATGGGTGGAACAAGCATGGAGTAAAAACCTTTCTTTGAGTAGAAGCTAAGCACTTCATAGTGCTGTGAGCTGCCTGCAAAGGATTTTTCCATCAGGAAGGTTTGTTTAACATGAGCAGCATATTCTTTTTCTCCCTCAAGTTTTGTTTAGAAAGACTTTGTGACTGTAACTGTATGTTTTATTGAAGACTGAGTCATTAAATTGGATATGCAAGATATTTGAAAGATACACCTTTTTTTTGTTTTTAAATTTTTGCTCCAGAGTTTGAGTATGGAGCATGTATTTTCCTGAAATACTTTATACCTTAACATCGGTTGATTCTTTAAGGTATATGAAATTCAAACACTAAAATTTGAGGTCAGCTACAGCTTCTAGAAATCGTGATTTGACTTTTTCATTCTAAAACCTGCTTGTCAGTCTCAAAGTTGTACCAAGTGGAATTCAAATGGGACTTCTAAGAAGAACTGATAGGCATGAAAAATGCTTTTTTCAGTGTTTACAGTCAAGTCTGCCACTAGGTCTCCACTATGCCTATTCAGCTAATGTCAAAAAGTTTTGTGTAACACAAAGTCAATTCATATCCAGTAGCTGTTTATTTTATTATTTCTTGTTAACTTAATCTGTAATACTTTCTTAAAATTAATTACATCATTTTAAAAATGAGGAACTGTCCTTTCTTCTCCCTTACAGATTATTGACCCTAAGATGCCTCGTGTTGCTGGCCATCACAACGGTGTTACTATACCAGTGCCACCTCTAGATGTACTGAAAATTGGAGAACAAATGCAGACCAAATCAGATGAGAAACTATTCTTAGTACTATTTTTTGACAACAAAAGAAGTTGGTATGTTATTGAAATGTATTGTTCGATGCAGTGACTTAAAATTTTAAGAACCTGTACCTTTGGTCTAGAAGAAAATTGAAACATTATATTTCCATGGATATAATTCCTATGGAAGTATAAACTGTAAGATTAAAATTTCATATTTGAGTCTATTTTTGGACCAAGGTATGTATCATCACTGAAAGATACCTTTTTATCGTCAGTTTGGAAAAAAATATTTTAAGTCATTAATAGTCTTTTTTATTTACAAGCAACTTTCATTTATTGACCTGATGAAATTGCTTCATTGTTTCATAAGTTTTTTAAAAGTAATAGTCCAACATTTATCTCTATTATCCTTCATCATTGCTTTCTGAATTACAACACTTCTTCTCCCAGTCTGCTCAAGTACATTTTCTTTGAATTTTTAACCTCTCTTTAACTCAATGCTTTATTAACACTTTCACTTAACCTTTTATATTTTTTATTCATTAAACCTTCCCTCTTTCCAATTATTTTGGCATCAGCAATATGCTGTGTAGAGCCTGAAGGGGGGATAGTTCACACAACAAAACATTCTCTTTCCCTCCCCCATGGTCTTCAGTTTTAGGGCTGATAGGGTTTTTCTGGGGAGGTAGGAGGAGACACACAAGGTTTTTTGGTCTTCTTTTGCTTATTAGGGTTGTTTTTGGTTTTGGTGAGTTTTTCCTAGACAGGGAAGCTTGTCATCTACCTTTCATCAAACTGTTTATTTCTTTTCTATGTTCTCTGTAGATTCTCTCCTTTCCTAGTTTCCATACAGGTCAAGCTAACTGTAAATCTGTCCATGTCTTGTTTTTCTCTTGAATTGGCTTACTTTTAGCTATCAGTTTCCTCTTTAGATTATTAGATCTGGCATTGAGTGATGCTGCCATTCTCCTGACTCCTGCTGTGCCAGTACGCTATCACTTAAATAAATTTCTGCTTAAAATTTATAACTGATGTTTACTCTTCTGCCCCTTAGGTTTTTTGGCATAATTTTTATGTTCTTCAGTTATTTTCTTAATTAATTGGTACTTCATCTTAATTATCTTTGTTCACTTGCTCAGGATTCCATAAGATCCTGCATTCTTCTGCCTTGTTTGCAGAGAACATCTGCATTTAAACATATTCAGTCTTGTTTCTCATTTTTTTTTCTCTTACTGGTATTGCTAATGTAATGCATGTTTTCCCTGGTCAATTTCTTAATAATTGCTCTGATTGCTTCTTGACCTGGGGAGTCCTCAGCAGCTTAAACTTTTCTAATTGGTCTCTATATGCAGGTGGTCCTAAATCATGTAAATATTGTGCAAAGTTGTCTCTAATGGGTACTCTGCATAGATGGACAGGAAAAGACTCAGTACTTCTTCCAGCTCCTTTCCTCCCCTCCACCCTGACCCCACCAACTTGTTTTGGTAGTGATTCTTTTATTGTGACTATTTTGGTGCTCATAATTCTATCTCTGTTGTGTCTCTTGTAGTCTTGAACCCCTGTTTGTGATTTTCATTCATTTGCAGGGAATCTGTCACCTGCATTCTGTGATACCAGTGTCTATCTCCTATGGATTTTCATATTTGTTTCTTCTTCTTCCCTGCTTATATCTGGAGGACTTGCAAAGCTTTCTTTTAAAAATACCTTCTTAAAACTTCTCTGATCTGTATTAAAACTGATAATGGTTAGACTGATGCTTTTCATGCTGTTATCATACTGTCTGTGTCCTTGTACTGACTCTTCACATTTTATTTCAGTGTGTGTGCTCAATACAATAGGGCTCTAGTTTAGAGTCCTTTAAGAAAATGAAAATATTTCAATAGCCAATTTTATTTATTTAAAAGAAAATGTTTGAAGATTTGACTGTCTGATCTCCTGTTGGTTTGGCTTCAAATGGTTTCCCTCCCAAAATAATGTTTTTATATAAAAGGAGGGCTTCTGCCTTTTGCAGGATTGGGATTGCAGACTACAGTAGCATATCTTAAATATATTCATTAATTGACCTAATTTTTGTTTTCCTCAATGTCTGTAACTTTGGAACACAGGATTACAATCAACCTTTATGAAAATGACGTAAATTTAATTTATACTTTTAAAGTTAATATTTAGAATGCTTTAACTAGAAAAATGGGATGTAGAGCTTTTTCCTTATCACTCCTCCGTGCCCAGAATTTGAAGATATTTATGGAGCTTGAAACAGAGAAGTACCCTGAATACAGAGCTAGTGGGATTTCATACTGCAGAGTAAATGCTAAAGCAGAACTTCCTTGCCAGCTTAGCTTTCCTCATAAAGAACAAATCAAGGTGCCTGAAATGTAAGGCAAAAATCCATCATTTGAAAAATCCTTGTCATAATGGAAGGGAAAGAATGAGGGGAAACAATACTGTGTCAGGTGAATCTTGAGCCATGTCCATTGTTAGTTGCTGCTGCCTGTTCTTTTAACTGCATCAGTATTTTAGGCTAAGTTTTTTCTATTAATACTTTATCACTAAGTACATATCACTGAATACAGTCTCTGTTTTATGGAAGAGATTTTCTTAATATTTCATGTTCTTTAAATATTTAATGCAAGTAAGCACTATCTTAAAAGGTGTTTTATTGTTTTGTTTAAGGTGGTTAAAGCTGATCTGCAATATGAGAAACATGGCATAGTAGCCTTGACATTTCTGGACAGACTTCTTGATTTTATTCTATATTTAACGGATTTATTTTTTACCCTTTTCTTACAGGCAGTGGCTTCCCAAATCCAAAATGGTTCCCCTTGGGATAGATGAGACCATAGACAAGTTAAAAATGATGGAAGGACGTAACTCGAGCATACGAAAAGCAGTAAGAATTGCTTTTGATCGTGCTATGAATCACCTGAGTCGAGTCCATGGAGAACCAGTCAGTGACTTCAGTGATATTGACTAACAGAGATTCTCTAGCAAGGCATGAAAAATACCACAGAGACTTGAACTCTACTAATGAACCTCTTTGTCTAAAAGAATGTATTGAAGATACAACCCCTTAATTGTTGATTCAGTGGCTGAGTTCTGCAAACTTGAAATAGTTGAGCAATTCTTCTAAATCACCATTGCCATATTGATAATTATTTTATTGTGTTGTAGATTGGAGGATTTTCCACTAAACCTGTTAAAATGTCTTGTTCATAGTGTTCATAATTGTACATAAATGTATATTCAACACTTAACTTATTCTGATTTTAGAAGTAGCTCCTTAATTCCTTTTATAATTTTGTTGGGGAGGGAATTTATTTTTTGTTTTTTCCATGCTTTTTACTTTTTTTTTTCTTTCTTTCTGAGGTTAAGTTACCTAAGCACCATCTTCCAGCTTGAGGTGTTTAGTTGATCTTAAAGCCTAATATCAAAATGGCATCAAATATATGTTTGCCTAAATCATATACAGTATGGTGCTGCTTGTATCATTTCTTCCTTGGTCTGTAGCTTCTGAAAAAGACTTCTGAATGTTTGTGTAAATTGTTGCTCTTTGCACAAAGTACCACATATTTAAGGTTGATGTAAATTTACAATTACAAATATGTATTTTCAGAAAGGAAGTTGCATTATTTTGGAGGGTACTTTGTGGGAAAGACATCAGTAAAAATTATACTATGTACATCACTTGCAAATCACCAAAAACACTCCATTGTTGCCCAAAATGACTCAAGGTTCTTACTGTTTTAAACAAACCTGGCTTAAAGCCTGCAAGCACATTATTTCTTTCAAAACCATATCCCATTTATCTCCCATTGGTTAAATTTTGTTGATTTGTGTGCCTCCCTGTGTTTTATTTATTGTAGAAAATGTATTAATTTGCTTTATAATGAAAAATAAAATTGACAAATATATTGATATGCATTTTTATACAGGCACATGAGAAGACAACTTGCGTTGGGAGAAAAATGTATTGGAAATTGTATAAAATAACTCGATGGTTTGTGTGTAATTCGGTTTTTTGGTAACTTGTAATCTTTTGTTTCCAATGAGGGGATTTATGTAACTTTTAATTTAGAACACTTTGGTAGCAATAGAAACTTTGGATACATTTTTGTATGGTACATGTGATGTATATAGAATTAGTACTTTATTTTTATTTTTAAGAAGTAAAGCATTATGTTTGGGCAGGGGGAAGAAGGAGGGTGGGTTTCCAGAACTGCATTTTTATATTAAAAAGAAAGAAAAATAAAGTCAAGATATTGATTGTTGTAGCTACTTTATTCCTACCTTCACTGAGATACTGAATTTGTAACAATGAAAATGGCAAGGTATGTTTGCAATGTGATTTATAATGGCTCCATTATTTATAAATGCACTGTGTTTGAACTCTTTTGCAGTGATATCGTAAATACTGTACCAAGTTATATTATATGAAACACCAAATAATGCATATGAATGCACGAAGTATTTATGCCCAGCTTTTTTATAAAGGATTAGCAAATACAGCAAAACCAATACTTTTTAAATCTTTTTTTTAAAACTTCATTGAATAGCATACTTCATTGTTAAACCTGCTTGAATCTTTATTTTAAAGGGACAATTACTTTTTAAATAGTTTTTAATGTTTTTATTCTCTATTGTTTGTAATACCCCCGTAGAAGCTTGAAATAAAATTTCTTTCTCAACTGTAAATTTTGTCCTGAATTTAGCCCCTGAGATTTTGCTGCAGTGCCCATTTTCTTACTCCATGACTGAGCTGTTCCAGAGGCACTGGGCCAAGAAGCTGAATGTTCTCCTGTGGCACCCAGCATTGTCCTTACTGAGCCCCTTGCATAGGAGGTATTCCACTTAGCTGAGACCGGTTGCCTGTGATGGACCGTGGTAATTAGGGATGATGAGTTGGATAAACTTCACAAATGATCAAGCAAATAGTTTTCTCAGGCTTGACAGCAGACACAGCTTTAGGGAGAGCAGTGATGGCAGGTACCCTGGAAGGACCATCACTGAGTTGTGCTGCTCTGATGGCCACAACAGCCACATCAGTTAGAAAAATTAAAATCTGGTGGTTTGCATTTAATATAATGACTTCAAGGATCTGACATATAATCATGCTTTTCTTTAAAGGGAATGGAGCCTAATTTGGGCAGTGTTGAGACAGTAGAACCACTTGTCATCATTAGGACTCTGTTAAAGGTATTAAAATAATACACTGCAGCAGATTTTATTTCAGACTGGTTCCACAAAATGTAAAACTAGATAATGATTCACAACCCCATTTGGATGCACAGAGAAATGGGCCTTTTTTCTGTCTTGGACCCTGGAAAGCTGAAATGCAGTTACAACAGAATTTGGAAGATGACAGTACTTGTATGATGAGGATGCTGATACCTGTGACATATGAAGGGCCATAAAAAAGAAAGCATAGAGTTGCAAAATGATTCTTCAAAAGGCTTCGTACATTCTCAGTTGCCTCGCACACGAGCAACATTGCAGGGAGGATAAAAGCTTATCCTTTGCAAAAAAGAACATTAATTATTTTTGAACTTTTTTTTTTAATCACATCGTCAGAAAAAGCTCTAGTTTTGAATTTTGCTCAGACTTCTGAGTCTTATTTTATGACTTCTGTTCAGAAATTGTTTCATCAGTTCCTGGAGAAGGAAAATGTGCTGCCTTCATCTTACAGGGGACTGTATGCACTTATGAGAATTATCAGCTGGAAAACTTTACTGATTAAAATAAGCTTGTTCTGCATCTTCTTCTGATGAAACTGACATGAAAGGCTCGTTTATTTTTGTTCTGGTTACCCGTTGGAAGCTGTCCCAGAAATTCTTCCCAGACCCTGTTGAGATTGCTGCAGTGTCAGTTGCTGTTCCCATACTCTCTTGTGATGAAGTCCTGTATCATCCAGTGGCTCTTGAGATTGGGTTAAAGTTTAAAATAATTACTCAGAAATAAATAAACAAAATAGAGTGGAAATAGTATTCTAATGGAAAGTAAAACTGGAACACCACATTCTGGCTTGCCAGCTTCTTGGGGAGTGTTGCAGTTGTAAGTACAGGGTGTAAGTTTGTGCATTCACTGCTCAGTTCTGGTGTGATCATTTCCTGTTAATAGAAGTGTGAGACCTACATCATCAGTTGAAACGATGTGCAAATGTCTTTTATTGTATCAAAATATGAGCGATAATTGTATAAATATTTAGGGGGAAAATGTGACTAGGGAATAATGTTTTTTTAAAAAAGTTTGTTACCAATCTCAGTGATTTTTTGGGGAATGTTTGTTGTGATTTTCTGTCTTTTACACTAGAGGGAGCAATGCACACAGACCATCAACATTACAAAATAAGTATTCAGTTTTTCCTTTTCAAAATGCTGCTATTAAAACTTACTGCTTGTAAACAGTAAGTCTTCTTAGCTTTTCTAGTGTTTCTAGTCCATCAAAAGTAGCTTTCTATGTCCGTGCTGCAAGTGGGCTGATTCAGGAATGCTTAATTTTAACTAGAGCTAGTATAAAGGACGAATAGCTCTGGATTTTCTGGCTCTCATGTCTTAATTGCAAGTGACAGATGAGTAACTTATACTTTCATTTAGTTGTTGATTTTCTTTTCACAGTTGCATTCTTTGGTGTTAGAAAATGACTCAGAGGTGGTTGCTGCTGGTAGCACAGTGCAAGTCAAACGCATCAATTAGCAGAAATACTCAAGTTTGGAGGTGAAGTTTCCAGATGAGGCAGTTGCTCTCTCCTGCAGCCTGGCAAGGGGAGGTTGTCTTGAGCATGTGTGCTAGGGAATCAAATAAATTCATCTCAGTCTTTTGATTGTATGGGTAAAGGTTCTTGCCTATATGAGAACAAACTTTCTCACCCCCGCTGTATCTGTAACAGAAAATACAGAAGTGAAATGGAGGAGGAGACATTTACTGTCCACATCCAGCTTAGCACCTTTGGGTTACCTTGTTGAGAGGTTTGTTTAACATGCAGTTACTATGACTTGTATGTTTTATCAGTACTTCCTTGAAAGATTTGTTTCCTCTAAAACTTTTAATGTAGAAAAAGAGTAAATTCAAGGTAATGGAAGTTTGGAAAATAGTATTTTGGAATAGCATGAAGTTAAAAAACTTTTTTTAAACATTTGGGAGTTGGTATTTGATGGGGAGGGGCTATAAATTTATTTTTACCTGCCTACTTACTCATTTTTTATTGGCTATGCATAGAAACTGCTACCAAATCTCTGATGGTCAGGAAAGAAAATACAAGATGTCAGCAGCTGTACTTTAACACTGTTAATGATCTTTTTCAATTGTTTCTATGTGTTAAACCAACAGTGCAGTGATTGCAGTCACCCTATTCTAGTTTTTGCTTATACTGCATGGACAGAGGTGACAGAATAAGAATTTTATTTTCCTTTTAATAATTTCTAATATTATTTAAATTTTTTAATTAATCCCCGTGATATAAAATATCTTCTCATCATGCTGCTGCTCTGCTGCGTTTGTGCTGCTCTTGTCCTTTTTATTTTCACAGTTCCTGCAAGCTCAGCTCATTTTTTGGTTGTTTTGATCTGTTTTGAAGTCTTCACTGCAATAAGCCAGCACTGTCAGCAAACCAGTCCACTTCCTGGGCTCAAGTGTCTAAAGTCTGGCTATACAGAGAGGTCTGGAGTAATGTGAATAGTTTCCATGTGCAGTCTTTGGTTGCTCCTCTTTACATGAAATTTTATGTATTGATACCAACTTATCTCTCCTATTAAGCTGTGTTTTTGGTCTTGTCTCAGCTGTCTGGAGCCCTTCTCCCCCATAAGGGGCTTCACCTTGTGAATTCTAGGGAGATGTAATTGTATTCTCTGTTCAGCTTCCCTGGCAACAGTCCCAAGTCAGTTTATTCTAAGATGGGTTAGGAATGCTCACACATCTTCCTCTCCTATGGTCATTACTGGGTTCTTCACTCCTCCAGACTTGGCCCTGTGAGGAGACATTTACTGTCCACTTCAAGCTCTATGAGGATAAGAATTTCCACATCCTTATTAAAAAAAAACACCCAAGAAAAACACATAAAAATCTTATCTCAATCCATGGAAAGTACAAGGAGGACAAAGGAGAATCTACACCTCTCATTTTAATGGGAAAACGGTTGCTAATAGATGGTGCAAAGATGATGAAGGATTGGAGTTGATTGATGATTTGGGCTTTATTTGTCACTGTATTTGAGATTGTGACAGTTCATTTTTTCAGACTCCTAGTCCTTGTTAAAAAAAGTTGATAATACCCTCTTCTGTAATTTTGGGCCATGGAAACTTGTTGCTCATGCTCAAGTAGCTGGAGAACCACAGGAATATGAGTCATTTTTGTCAATAATCAATAGGTAACTATTGAAAAACATTAGCAATTTTTTACCATGAAACATGTAGGATCTTGGGACTTTGAAGATTGTCTAATTTTTCAGTGTGCAGAGTTCACAGAGGTATTGTAGCACTGTAAATTACTTCAGTTGTAAGAAAACCAATCATGTCTTCTTTTCTTAGGACTTATTTTAAAAATAATTTAGGATTAAGATGTGCAAAAAGTGTTGCTGCTTAAGATTTTCTGTTTAGCTCTTGTATAAGGAAAATATTATAAGGAAAATAAGATAATAAAATTATCTTAATTAAAAATAACCATAAAACTTAATAATTCATGTAATAGCCATAATATAGATATAATATTTATAATATTAATCTTAAAATAATGAAGATGATATATTGTAGAACAAAGGGATCCACTTTACCTATTATTTAACTTTTCTAATTATTCTGATTTTTAATGCTGCTTTAATAATAGTCTGTTGTTCCTCAGCTGCTCCTCTTTCTCTAAGAATGACTGACAGCAAACCAATACTTGTCAGGAAGCACAAAACAGAAGACACAAGATGTCACACAGATGAGAGCAGGCATTTGGACAATCCCCATCCAGGTGCTCTGTGTACCAGTGCTTCCCTTGCACGAATCACACAGTGCAGGAACTCATGGGCAAAGTGAGCAAACAAGCATCCTGCATGGATCTGACATGTGGACATTGAAGCAGTGGGGTAAAGACAACTGAGCATTAAAAACTAAACAAAAAACTTAATAATTTTGTGACAGGAGCCATGCAATAGCAGGTCATTGTCCATGATGGTCCAGAAGGTCTCTTCAATGCTATGGTGTTAATTCTGAGTTGTTAAGCTGCCTCATGACAGGTAAATATGACTTTTTACCTAATTTTCTTAAGTCTAATTTTCTCTCCCCCAGTTCATATGTTAAAGTCAAAATAAATAATCAGAATTAATGGTTCCCAAGATGAGAGAAGCAAACATGATGTGGTTTTTGCTTTCCTTTTTGTTTACTTACTTTCATATTCTGTTTATTAGTTACTTCATGGTATTTTTTACTATTGTGGTGGTGTTTATACAAGCATATCATTAAGAGATATAAAATTTCTAGTTATATAAAGATAATGATATTTTGTGTAAATAAAATGTGTCATCCAATATTGTAATTTTTTCCTGTTTTTCAGAAGACCTTCTGGAATGGAGTGAAAAATACTTCTCATCAAAATAAAGATTAGAGAGAATTGTTAGCATTTAAGAGAAGTTACTAATTTGATTAACCATAGACTATGCCTGTCAATCAGAAAATACAAGGAAAAGGAAAAGAAAACTGAAGAGGTAAAGAACTCACAACAGTGAAATAGTTTTTATTCTAAAAGTCCTAATTTCTAGGCAAGGGGAAAGAGGCTGCATAGAAAATGAGAGCAGGATTCTCAGTTTAGAGTTAGAATAAGAAAAAAAAATAAGGTCAAAGACAATAACAGCAGCAGATAGTCACATGACACCTCCTCCAGAGCCTCATATGCCAGAGACTGTTGATGCTGCTTATTACTGCAATTGTTCAAAGTGTCTGTCAAGCCTCCCATGCTTCATATCAGCTATTTGCATAAAAATAAATCATTAGCATTTTAACACCTCAGCAATAAAAAGTTTTAGTTTTGAAAACTCTGGTCTTATTTTATATTTAACATTGAGTAGTTTCATTAATCTTGGTTAGTGTGACACTGTCTTCTGTGTCCAAGGTTACTAGAGTTGACAGTGATGTATTCAGTCAGGTTAGGTGTAGCTAATGAACTACACAAGTCTGTTTTATTACCTGTCTCTCTAAAAATTACTTTTGGGGACAGCCTGAAGCTTGTATTAGCTTTTGTATTCAACAGTCTTTAATGTCAGCTATATGTGTACAATCACCAGTTAAAGAACAAACAGCCTTGCAAGTGAAAACACAGTTGCAAGGCTGAAGCTGAGCCTGTTTAGCTGTTGCATTTGCAGCAAGAGTACACAGGAAACCTTTGCAGTACGTACTGGTCCTCTCAAGCACACATAATCAAATTACCATTTTCTTTTCTGATATTCATGGGATCTGCTATAAAAGAAGACCACAGACTGTTTGGATATAAGTTTAGACAACCTCTTACTGATTAATTTGATTACAAACAAGAGGGAAAACAATTCCAGAGCAAGACAAAAGCAATATATGGCTTAGTGCTGCTGCTGCTACCATTAAATTAGTTTTGGTAAAACTCCTGTTGGTGGAAATTGAGTGAATTCTCCAAGGACAGTAGAAATTCAGACTGTCCAGGGCCACAGAGAAAGCCTGGAACAGAGCTAGGAATCAAACTGAACACATTTCTGCCTCAGTGACAAAATTATGTCTTTTTTAATCAGTTGATAGATTTGGAATTTGATCACTGGCTCAGCTGCTCAGTGAATTTCGTTAGGAAAGGAGTGTGTTGGGCTGACCCCAGCTAGCAGCAAAGCAAAGCAGAGCTACTCCATCCTTCCCTGTGGGATGTGGGAGGGCAGAGGAAGAGAAAAAGCAAGCAAACTTGTGGGTCAAGATTAAACAGCTTAACAAGTGAGCATGGAATATGCCTTTGGGCAGTTCAGGTTGACTACTCTGGCTGCATTTCCTCCCAGTTTCCTTCCCCCTCCCAGCAGAGAGGCAGAGTGAAAACCAGAAGGACTTGGTGCTGTACAAGCACTGCTCAGCAGGAGCCAAAACACTTGTATGTGATCAACACAGTTCAGTCACAAATCCAGAACACGAGACAATATCAGCTGCTGCGACATGCCAGCCAGACCGCTCACAAAAGTTAAAGATTTTTTTTCAATTTGCTTTTGTTTTGTATCAGCATCGATGGTTTTGTTACAGCAAAATTTTGATTTTTATTTTAAGGCAGAAGTCCTCTAACCTCTTGTTAGAATAGTCAACAGTGCTGCAGGCAGAGCAGCCCTATGGGATATGGGAGACAGATTCCCATTCCATCCTGTGGACACTGGATGCTGTTACCCCAACCACCATCCATTCTGTAAATAGGAAGCCTTGTAAAAAAAGCCTTGTTGAAATAAATATGATTCAATGAAAGTCAAAAATTTTACCAAAACCAGCTTAATAATTATATAAAAAAGTTTTGCTTCAGTACAGTTATTTATCTTGGTCTCTTATCTACCCATACATCTTGATTCTACCTTATTTCTACTCCTGTGTTGCAGATGTGAAACACAATATAAAACTTTCTCTTATGAAACAGATACTAAGTGATCTTAATCTATTTACTGTTATTTGACTGCTGGTACCAGTTGTTCCCAGTCTACAATCTATATGGATATGCCATGACAGTATTGAAATAGAGGTTCTACTGTGCATTCTGGGAATGCATCTGGGGACTACCAAAGCAAATAGTGTGTGTAGTTAAAGAGTTTAAATTCATCTGTAATGTGTTTCAAGTTATGGGGTTTTAACCAGTCTCCGTTTCATTTAGAAACTCTATTTCCATTTCTTTATGTGCTGATAAAAATATAAATGTTTTAACATTTAATTTAAGTTAATTTCATACTGCTATATCTCTGGGCAAAAAAGATGACAGGTTGTTAAGTATTATTCCCTAAATGCATGTTGAAGTAGTAAAAAGAGAAAAAAAATCCTTGTTTTGGAAAAGTGGAGGCACCATGTTTTAATCAAAGGAGAGAAAGAAATTAGCACAGTGGTCTTTGAGGGATTTGAGCACTTAATTCTGATAGATGAGCTGCTTATTTAGTACAAATATACTAGGAAGAGAAAGGAGAACTATGTTAGGCATAATTTTTCTTGTGAAAAACTTTTCTTATTAAAACCAGCTTATTGTGAAAACACAGTAAAATTATAAACTGCACTTAAGTATTTCACAAACGTAATTCATTTTCGCTAAATGAGTACAACCTTAGTTAAATAGTTTTCCCTCAGAATCAAAATATAGATACTTTAATGGGCTGAATTTTGCCCAAACTTAAGGCTTGGGCTAAAATTTATGTATCATCAATGAAAAATTACAGCCATGGACCAAAGTTTTTGCAACAAAAACCTAAACCTGACTCTCTTCCTCAATTAAGGTTGTTTACTTGCTTGTTTACTTGTTTGTGTTTTGTTGCTCCCCCTCTCTCTGCTCATCCCTTATAATTTCTGATAATCTTTCCCAAGGGTGGAACTGTAAAAGTAACTGCCTGGAGACAGAGATGAAGAGGATGTGGCCCTGCTTTCCATTTTCTGTCTTGCTTTATCTTTCAGGTTTCTTAGGGGCCTTTTTAACAGTCACGGTCAGGTTTCCCTTGAGTTGATTTTCTTTCTCCTCCTCTGCTGTGAGAGGGGAAATGAAATTGTTAACTCTGAAGGAGGTGAACAAACTGAGCACATCTTCAGCATGGGGCTTTTATCATTGCACCATGTGAGATTCAGAGGGTGCACAAGAACCAGTTTATGTGGATCCTGCCCTGTGCACCCAAACAGGCCTGCTGAAGTAGGCAGGCTGAATTTTGGGCAACCAACATTTACAATTGCATGACAATACATATCCAATATGAAATTTTAAATTAGCTGCTTGGTTGCATTTCTTGTATTACCTATTTTAAGACAATACATATTACAGACAAATACAAGTCTGCAGAGGTGCTGATTTCCAGACAATATTCTGCAACTAGCAGTTCAAACAGAAACAATGTACAGAAATAATGTAATGGTAGTTAAACCAGTTTATTCTTCAGTATATATGCCTGTATTCTGCAGAGTAGAACTGACTCATGTGCAATTTGTTTTGATGAACTAATACTTTTTAGATAGAACTCTCTTTTTGTATTATGGACCACTTGTAAAAAATATTATAATGTATAAAATCAGTCCTTTCACTCAATTTATTACTATTTGCCATGGTTTGATTAATGCAGTTCACAAATGAGAGGGAGTTTGCTGAGTGTGTCCTTTGACGGTAACTGAAGTCACAGAGTTGACTTTCTGCTCATGATGTCTCCAGGATAATGTAGACAATAGCAATATCAGTAGGCCTTTGGCAAAGGAGATTATAATGTTCTAAGACTAAATTGTGAAAGTTAACTATTTAGAAGGTCATGGGAATCTCTAGGGTGGGACATAATTAAATCCTGACTTGTTCTCAGAGGCAGAGTTGCTGGCAAAGGATAAATCTAGGCCATTAGGCTTTAAACAACATTTCAGTTTTAAAAAGTTTGTTTTATCAAAAAAGATCACTTGCTGAATCCCATGCTTGCATGAAATAGAGAAATTTTGACAGTGGTTTTGAAAATTTATGTTCTGGAGCCTATTTCATCTATTGGATTAGATTGGAGTGACAAGGTCTTAGTAGCAGTGGGGCTACAGAGGTATCTCCTGTGAGCAGATTCCAGAAGGTTCCCCCATGTCTCATGAAGCCAATGCCCTCAGGTTCTAAGATACATGTGGTGCTGCCCAAGGCTGAGCTCACCAGTGGTGCCCCTGGGATAACAGGTTTAAGGAGGGAGTGAAACAGCTGCACAGCAGCTGGAAAGGAGTGTGAATGTGGGAAAGAGCCCTGCAGTACAAAAGGAGATGGAGGAGGTGCTCCAGGCAATGGAGCCTGATTCCCTGCAGCCCCTGGTGCCCATGCTGAGGGAGCTGTGCCCCTGCAGCCCCTGCAGGGGACTGATGCCAGGGAAGGTGGACACTCAGAAGAGGCTGTGATCCTGTGGGAAGCCCACGCTGGAGCCGGCTCACAGGGAGAGGAGCCCAGGCTGGAGCAGGTTTGGTGGCAGGACTGGTGACCCATGGGAGATCTACGCTGGAGCACAGCAGGGTGGGCTGTGGGGTGGGACCCCATGCTGGAGCAGGGCAGGAGTGTGAGGAGTCCCCGCTCTGAGGAGGAAGGAGTGACAGGGACAGTGTGTGATGAATTGACATGACAGCCCCCATTCCCCATCCCCCTGAGCTGCTGGTGGGGAGGAATTAGAGAAATAGGGAGCAAAATTGAGCCTAAGAAAAAGGGATGGGTGGGAAGGTGTTTTAAGATTTTATTTCTTCTGAACCTACTTGGATTTGATTGACAATACATTAAACTAATTTCCCCAAATTGAGTCTGTTTTGCCTGGGACCTTCTGATCAAACAGCTGAGTAACCTCTCCCTGTAACTGCTGAGTGAGATCTCTCTGTCTTTATCTCAACCCAGGAGCCTTTTTTACATTTTCTCTCCCCTGTCCAGCTGTGGAGGAGAGTAAAAGAGTGCCTTGGGTGCTCAGTCAGATCAGGCCCCCACACCTATCAAGGAAGCAACTCTGGCAGTAACCATGCAGGATGGATCTGTGAGATCAACTCTGTGCCCTGCTGGAGTTTGCCAAGGAATTTGAACACAGCCATGCAAATACTTCCACTGCTACCCTCATGTCTACAGTGCAAGCAGATACTCATGGTTTTCTTTTCTGGTGGAGCTGCTCAGCTCTGGTAAATTTCAAACTGTTTTCACAAAGACTCACTCTGTAGGCCAGGGAACAAACCTGAGATATAAAACGCCTGGATTCATTTCTTCGTAAATATTTAATTGATTATTTAAAGTGGAATAATCTTAGCAGTGATAAAGACCTTTCTCATCACAGGCAAAATAATTAACCATGAGGATTTAAGCTTATTACTTTGACTTTGCTTTGGAACAAGAAAACTGTGCTGACCCAAATAGATCCTGTAGTCATCTGGCAAAGACTGTTAATTTCTGGTTTTCAGTCCATATTTTATGCAATATATTATATACTGGGGGGCTTAAAACATGCTGAGAATGGACAGGTCTCCTTGCAAACTTTCTGAGGCTTTCTGGAGTGAAGGGCATCTCAGCTAAGCAATGATTCTATAGATTTTAAAGAACTTTTGGTGAAAAGCTTGGGTTTAAATCAGATATGCAATGTAGATACTTTCATTGCTTTCATATCTTTTATTTGTTATAGAGCTTTGAAGTAAATAAAAGGCATTGAATTTGAATTTGAATTTTTCAAACTATTTAAATTATCTTCTGAAACAAATACACTTATTTATCTGAAAAATGTTGTTTTCTTAACTAAATCAACAGAAGTCCTACCGAGGTATTCACTGAATGAGCATATGAGCATAGAAGTCTACCCATGGAGGGATTGGATTCTAATGCTTTAAGCTGCTACACTTTAAATGTAAAGCTGAAATGTATTGCTGGATCACTCCTGCTGCAGAATTAGAATAATTTGGGAATGTCATTTGGTGACCTTTTTATTTATGTTTTCCAAATTTGTTTTGTTTAGGCCATTTGAAGAGTGCTATTATTTCCCACTGTCCACAAGCCAACCAGCTAGAACTAACTTCTTACTTTCCCTGATTCTGAGGGCTGCTGTTTCTGCATGCTAATTCATCACTACCTGTCCAATATATCAAAATGCATTTGCTGGTTTTCTCTAAAATTTACTGCGAATATTGAGTGACTTTCCATTAAATCAATATTTACTGGACTGATGAGCTGTAAATCCATCTGTCTGAAGTGTATGTGACCAACACAGCACAATTTGGAGGGATCTGATGCTAAAGCAGATATTTCAAGGTAGTTGCTCTTCTGCTGTTAATGAAGACTTTAAAGTGAGAACAGATCTCAAAGGCTGAGTGGTGACTGTTTTATCAGTTTCAAAATAGTACAGCTTTGCTTTCATATTTAAATAGTCAGTTGGAAACACAAGGCTGCAGAACTAGGTAGAGTAGAAAGGACTCCTGCTTCAAAGGGAACAGAGCAAGCAACAATTTCAGGTATCTAGAGAGTATATGCCAAATGAATCTATGCATATCATCTTTCTGCAATTATTTGCAGCTCTGTTGTTGAATCTGAAGCAAAGACTTTAAAAGTTTACTGAGGTCTAGGAATAAGAAACAGTTTCTAATAATTAAAGAAAATGTTGTTCTGATGAGTGCCACCTGTATAATTCAGCTTCTATGTGTCAACATGTGTAAGCAAACCCATATGATGTGAATGGGTGCACATAGGGAATTTTCATTCATGCTGAGTGCTCTTCATGTTGCACAGACATCTGAAGTGGATCAAAGCTAACAAATGGGTCAGACAACCTCTAGCCATGTCCCAAGACCCTTAAAGAGGCTGAAGCACTGTTTCTGTTCCCCATCCGCCTCATATATTGGCATAAATAAGGGGTATTGTTAGACATACGGCTACAGAGAAAAGCCAGCAAGGTTTAGTTGTTCTAAGCTCTGCTACCACTTTTGCATACACCTGACAATTATTGCAGATTTTTGACACTACTGGTCTGGATGTCCTTCCCTTGTAGTGTGGTAACACAAGTCTGACTGCAGGGTTCAGGCTTATATAAATAAGGTTTGCAGAAAAAGAGACCACATATGCTTAGCATGTGCACTTTTAATAACAACTGGGGTGAGAAACATCCACAGATCATTTTCTCCTCATGAAGTTACTCTTCTAGTCAGTTCTTTCCCATCCCTTTCTTGCTCTAATTCTCCTAACAGCAGCAACAGGAAAAGTCAAAGCAGATCAGCCCTGCTGTCTTCATCCTTTGGGAGGTTTCATGCAGTATGAAGCTGTCTCTGTGCTCAGACAACAGGAAAGATTTCATTTCATCTTCAAGAAAGAGGAGTATCTGATACTCCAGCCTTCTGGTGGTGTTTAACTCTGAGGAGCCAGAAGTGAGCCTGCAAAATATAAAAAGTAAATTAAAACAAAAACCAAACAAAACAAAATAACCCCCCACAAAACCAACAAAAAAACCCCTCCACACAACAAAAAACAAACAAACTACTTTTTTTCTGCAACAACTTTTGTGTAGAAGAAGAAAAAACAGGCTTCAATTGATGTCAAGATGTTTTAGGTTTTACAGTAGGAAAGAAGCTCCCTAATACTGATACTTTCACAGCTCAGGTTTAGGTGGCTGAGAGATTTTGTGGAATTTTTATAATTTTATATATTAGCAGAGTAATTAATTAAACTATTTCAGGACATTGGGGTTTTCCCCCCCTTTCTGTATAGTAGTATTTAAATTGTCTTTTCCTTCAAATTCCTTGTGGTTAAGACTTTTACATCTGATGTGAACCATTTTTACATTTCTCCTCTTGGCAAGAGGAGGATAACTCCACAGGCAGTTAAAGATAGACCAATATCTAAAGTAAAATGTTTCCAAGTGGAAAACTACAAAGGCACACATTAAAAAAGGACCAAGGTTTTAGAAATTTTCAAATAAAAATACAAACTGTTTTACAAGATGTAATTACCATCAATACTTCAGTAATCAGTGACAAGTGACACAGATAAGTAATATTCTTATTTTTGCTGGAATTTTTGTTTGTGTTAAAAAAGGAAAACATCAAAACTAAATGACTCTATGGAAACTGCAGTTACTCATGCTCAAGGCATTTCACAAGATCTATTAAACACAAATATGTCTTAATTTGAATGCTATTTTTATGTTCCTGGTGCTATCCATATTTATAACATTGATATAAGTATTTATAACAAGTCTCATCACACTTAGAATTTTAATTGTGAAATACTTAATGGCACTGACATTTAAAATAACATCAGTATTAAAATAATACTGAAATTATTAGAGTAGTGGAAACTCTAAGAACATCTTTATACTTACAATGACATTGTGTAGCACTTTATTATAATTTTAATAGGAAATAATTTCATTATTATGGGTTTGCTATCAGCTCATAAATGTACCCTGAACAGGGAAGCTCTGTGTGGTTGAAATATGAATCTTTTATCCTGGTTTGATGCTGTAATTCTTATTAGCAGTCTGATAAAAAATTTGCCTGGGAACATTTTGGAGGCTTACAGAAAGGAGAGCCTAAACTACAAATCTAGTTTGGCTGTCACCAAAACCTTATCAAACCTCTCTTTTCATAGAAAGTTTCTCGCATCTTAAAATCTGTGTCTTAAACTCAGGAGATTCCTCTGTTTTCTACCAGAAATTAGCAGAATATAGTAGAATATAGTAATTTGTGGGGCTTTTCCCATGTCAGTCTTAACTAAACTTCACATCCAAATCCTATTTTAATCCTTCCAATGACCATGCCCTTTTTACTTGCACACAACTTTTACCAGAGAACATTCCAGCTATGATTTGAGTAAAAACTCCAGAATATTGACAACTTTGAAGAGAATGGTGTGTTTTCCCCCTTGAAGGCCTGCTCTTTATGCTGCAGGTACTCTCTTTGATGGGTGATACCACAGGGACAGTTTTGTTTCAGCATAACGTATTGCCTGTTAAAATAAATCTAAATGAACACAGAGGTCACACTGAGCTGGTCCCAGATGTCCCTACAGACATATGTACAGACAGGTGGTTAACACATCCTCCTGTCCAAACCAGATCTGGAGGGATTCCTCCTTATTCCTGACAGATGGTCAGCTCTTCTCAGAGAACCTGAATATGTTCATTTAAAATATTTATGTGATTCTAAGATGGAACTATGGCTTCTTTGGGTGCAAAACCATGATCCACCTTTCAAAGATAGTTTACTTGGGACTTTGAAATTAATCTCCTTTTCATGCAAAAAAACAACTACAAAAGTACTGAGGGCAAAACTTGAGTTATTTAGGGATAAAACAGCAGAGATTAATTATATTGCATTATGCTCTATTTCCATTTTTTAAGAATGGAAAAATTCTTAAAATTACTCCTCTGGGGTCCTGGGGTACATTTGCTCTCCTTCAAAGTCACTGCTGTTTGAGAACAGTGTATGATTTGGGTATCTGTCCATCCCAAACAGGATGCAGAGGACACCTCTTTTGTGCAGCAGCACTGAGCCAGGGACAGGGACTCCCTCTGTGTCACCTGTGTTTCTCTGGCTGTTACCACACATGCAGCCTTTCATGGTCACTGCAGCAGCTTCTCATCCTTCCCCTGCTCCCTTCATCAGGAATAGGCTCTGTGGGAGCAGCCCGAGGCTGCCTGTGCTGGTCAGTTCTGTGGAATGCAGCTGACACCATTGCTATGGCAGAAACCATTTGCCCTAGTGTTCTGGTCAAGTTCATTGTATCATTGGCCCCAAAATGACCGTAGAAAAGAACACCCACAGCTTTAACTTTGTTACTCCATGAGCTGCCAAACAACTGAGAGGAGCCCAGAATATTGTTGCACCATAAAAACCTAGTAAGTGATTCATAAAAAAATGTCTGCAAAAAGTATGAAGTATATATGTAATTATGCAGTATTAATATCTTCTCATCACTGGGTTGCATGCAATTCCCATAATGTGACAGTCCTGTGAGTGATAATGGCAAGGCTCATGCTGTGGCACTGCTTAAAATTATTACTGTAATTCCACCAAGATTATCTTCTTGCACAGGTAGAGAAAGTAGGTAGAAAAATGTCTAGGCTTAATATTCAGAGAGATTAAAAATGTATTCTTTCACAGGCAAGAGTGGATAATCTGAGCCTTTGGGTCTTAAGTCCTGTATTCTGCTATAGAAATAGCTTTTAAAGCCTATTCTAGACTAAACCCACTAAAACTTAAAGCTGGTTTGCAAAGAAATTTTGCTCTGTCAGCTTCTGCACAGTAATGTTTTAGTATCCTTATAAATACAGAGGTTCTGTTAAACTGAGTGAAGCAGACCAAGTGTCTTTACAGAAAAACGTATTTCTGAGAAACAGCTGGGACATTTTTTAATCAATGGAGGTTTTAAAGTGAACTTCAGCACCTGGTTGCAGCAAACATATGGACCAGGAGATGATTAATACATGTACTCAGAAACTCCCAAGAAATCACTATTGTTTTGATAGATGAAAAGGACTTCCAGTAAGCTCCAGACTCTATTATGTGCTAAAAATAATAATAATAATAAATTACTTTGCATGAATAAAGTGTGTTAGCCGTAGTCAGTCTGGAGAAGTTTAGCCCTTGCTTGAAAGGTGCTGCTGGTGACCAAGATAAAAGTCTAAAACATTTCTAATGATGTTTGATGTTTCCCAAAGGAGTAAACCCCCCATAACCTGTTTTCTAGTATTAGTTTAAACTTTTGACATTTGCAGATTACTACTCGAATGTGCAAACAATGATTTTGCCCTCATATTCCTATTAATTTCATTGAGGAATTATTAGCTGAGGTCTGCAGCAGGATTCCTTACATATTTCTCTTTGCAGCACCAGGCAGAGGTGGAATTTTCATTAAATGTGGAATTTTCTGTGTCCCTGTGTCTCTCTGGGGGGTAATATAAAGTATAAGCTACAAGTAGCTTATCTCAGGAGCTCACTTGGTTTTATTCCTTTATCTTCTTTTCAGTGGAAATACTGCTTTCCATGCCATTAGTATTGCATTAGGCAGCTCTTTAAAAATAGACCCATTTAATGTTCCATGTTGAAAGAAACATTGGGATACAACAGTAATTAGAACTGGAGGAGACTTAATGATTATGTCTTTAGTGTCAGTAGACACTTTCAGAATTTTGGATTTAGTCAGCTGATATAAACAGGACACTGACAGTACATGGCCTCTTGAGATACCCATATGAAGTTATTCTCTATAGGTACAATTTATTTTCCTTTTTATGATGTTTGATGTCACATCTGATGTTTTCTTCAAAACTGCAATTTAACAGAAAGGTGATAATGTAAACATGTCAAAATACATCACATGAGGATATGTATATTTTTTATTGTTGTGACACAACATCTGCTCCTACTCATGTGCTTTGTATGAGCATTTTATAATAATGAAAAGTTGCAAAATTTGAAGAGAAGATAAAGCAATAAGATGTACAAAGCTTACTGCAACGACACATACCAAGAAGACATGGATTTTTTTGTTTGGTCTTATGTCTGCTTATGTCAATCTCGTCTGTGTCACAGACTTAATAACAGCAGAATGGAGTCTGTGACCATCATTCTGCTAAGGTGTGAGTGTGTTAATGTGGGAGTGCCTTTTTTCAGCCAAATCCACACCTCAGGGGGAAAGAGCCAGCCTATTTGCTTGCCTTTCTTGTTTTAAAGGATTGAAATATTTCCCCACACATTGCTCTAGAGTGTGCCATGTGAGCTGTATTACAGACCTGAGCTTTTCAGACATGCACTGATGTCCATTGAGGCATTATGTTGTATGTTCTCAAATGCAACAATCTTTTGTACACGGCCCATTCAAGGTATTAATGATTCTTTTTCAAAAGCGGAGCAACATTTGTCTTCATTTAATTCAGACAGGAAGAATTTTAAAGCCTCTTAAAATAATGCATGATTAATTTCAACTTGGAAAGTCAAAATAAATGTTCACTGTTAAAATTCGTCTGATTATTATGGACACAAATGGTTGAATACATTTGCATTTTTTCAACTTCTGTGATAGAAGTCGTGTGTGTTTACTTGAATCTCCTCTGTGTATTACCACACCAAATAAAGAGCAGAGTAAATAGAGCTGAGACAAAGTTAACTGAGAATGAGTGATCATTATGTAAAATATTATGGAAAACTGCACTAGAAATCTCTTACAGTTAACTAGCTGATATTATATATTTAATGCATAGTTTAAAGTGACAGCAATCGTGTATAAAGTATTAAAAGAAAGCTTCCATTTACGAAAATGATGCTGTAAATTAAATGCAAATCAGGCTGATAGTAATTGATTGTTACTGGATTGCTACTACGTAATTAGATTTCAGACTTGTTATTTTTTCTCATTTGTAGCTCTGAAATAAAATACAAAATGTTTAAAGAAAAGCAGTATATCTTCAATAATGTCCCAGTTTGACACCCTTCATATCATGTATCCCCAATATATTGTTATTATTGACCAAGGGTCCCTTTCAACACAGGCTCATTGGCTTCTCAAATGAGCATGGCATTTTGGGGTCTCATTGTAAGCTATGCATTAACAGTACAGAGAAGGAGCTGCACATTCTGCAGGGTCTTGGAAAGCATAAAACAATGTTCTTAGCTTTTCTCTTTGGATGAAATAGTCTCACTGGCAGCAGATGACAGAGCAGGGAGCAGGGCTCAGCGTTCCCCATGATGAACCTGCATTCTCCAGATGTGCCCTGTTGTAGGGAATGTCAGAGATTTCCAAGCCCAGCAATCCCAGTCCAGCAGGGCAGTGTGCTTACAAAACAGGCAGTTTCAAAAGTATGGCAATGGTAAACCTAAGTAAATCAAACACACATATATACATCATATATGTTTATTGGATATATGCTGTCTGGTCCAGATAATGGTGCTTAAAATCTTTTGTTATTACAGACATCTTTCCTTGAGAACAGACTGTTTGTTATGTGTTTTGGTATTTTTTTTTAAATCAGCATTCTAAAATATATTTAAGTAGGATGCAGATATGTTAAAATATTTTAGATCCAAATACTGAGTAAATAAAAAAATTTATGCCTACTAATCTTTTTTAAATAAATCAGTTACTTGTGTAACTTGATAGGTGAGCAGTTTTCCCGTATTAAAGCTGCTTTTCTAGCTAAAGTCTTTTGGGAGAGAATGTTACTTTACCAAGTCACCTTCTGAAAGGTTTAATTAAATTTTTATGTCTAAATTTATAAACCATTAATCATAGTTTTAGAATAGAATATTATGGGTTGGAAGGGACCACTAAAGGTCATCTAGTCCCAATCTCCTGCAATGATCAGGGACATCTTCAACTAGATTGCTCAAAGCTCCATGTAACCTGATCTTGATTGTTTCCAAGGATGGGGTATCAACGATCCCTCTGAGCAACTTGTTCCATTGTTCCTCCATCCACATTGTAAAAACTTTGTTCCCTATATCTTGTCTAAATGTAGCCCCTTTAATTTGAAACATTATTCCTTGTTCTGTCACAACGGGCCCTAATAAAAATTGGTCCCCATCTTTTTTATAATCCCCCTGTAGGTAGTGGAGGGCTGCAATGAGGTCTCCAGGCTGAACAACCCCAACTCTGCCAGCCTTTCTTCAGAGCAGAGGTGCTTCAGCCCCCTGACCATCTCCGTGGCCCTCTGGACTCTCTCCAAAAGGTTCATGTCCTTTCTGTGCTGGGGACCCCAGAAGTGGACACTGCATTCCAAGTGGAGTCTCATCTGAGCTGTGTAGAGGGGCAGAATCCCCTCCCTTCTCCCTGCTGCCCACACTGGTTTGGATGCAGCCAAGGACATGTTTGGCTTTCTGTGCTGCACATCGCCAGGTCATGTCCAGCCTCTCATCCACCTCTCCTCCAAGTCCTTCCCAGCAGGGCTGTTCTCAGTCCCTTCATCCCCCTGTATAGATTGATAATTCTTGCACACAAAAATGTTCCCTGTAATTGTAAAAAGTTGATGTTGTAAAATATTTATTATCATATACTATTAATTTTTTGCAAACTGAAATTCTTGATTGTTTCAGAAGAGTTGAACATCCTTAATTTGATCTTAAAGATTCATTGAAAAGTAATATATTTTTTTTAGAGTGCAATTATTTTGTCAGCACTGATCACAAGATAGCAAATATAGATTGTAAAAATTTTCTTCTGCAGATGCAGTCCACAAGATGGCAATCTTGGACTGAAATTGTCTCCACAAATTATTCTGCTGATAGTTTTGCTGCTGTTTCCAACTCTGGGAGCATGTTGGAAGCCTGTTATCCTGTGCTCATGTCTGGGGCTGCACTGCGAGCAGCCCTAAGGCACGTTCTGATGGCCCCAGTACCCTCAAAGCCTGCAGCTCCAGTAGCGCAGAAAACACATTCCTTTGGTCTAACCAGTCCTCACTGATATTCACTTTCATTCAGGCATCTAGTTTTGAAACAATCTTTTTAGAAGTATAGAGGCTATTTAGAAGTAGAAACACCTTTTAACAGCTTCAGTATTTTTAATTCAAATGAAAGCCTCGAACATAACCACATATTGCACATTATCTGCTCAGTATACATGTTACCCTACCCCACAGCATTAAAACCTCTGATAATATTTTGGAAAATATAGACCTAAAATGTGATCCTCAGCATTAAGAAGCCACCACAGTAGCAGCTTCTCAGCTATGAGAACTCATCTGGCTCCACTGAACTCAGTGTTACCACCGTGGTGCACCTCCTCCCTCTCCTGGGGCACTCCAAGATATGAAGGCATTATTTTAATCCAAAAATTGTCTGTTTAGCAGGGTGTAGTTGGTAATGTAGTCCTAGGGCAGAAATCAGCTTTCCTGAGAATGATTTCAGAAATGGGCAGCACAAGGCCCTGAGGAGGTGTTTGCAGGATGGCGTGCAGAGCATGAGCGTCACAGTGTGTATCAATCCTGGAATTCTGGTTGCCTAGTTTTTTTCCTCCAGCTTAAAATATTATTTCAAAACCTGGACAATGACAAACCCTCATTTGCTAATCATAGTGGAAAAAATCACGATTAATTTTGTAATTTTTCTGTATTCATTCAATGAACAAGATGCACCTACTCATTACTATTTAGGGCATCTCATCTTTCCAAGGCTTGAATTTGGGATACGGAAATGTCAACATTAAAGAATTTAATAGGAAAGGGAAATTATCTGAAAAGAAGCCAAAAAAATAAGATTAACAGTTTTGTCTTTTCTTGCATTAGATTTTATTTATATTTTCTGTGTTACTGAAGGCCTCTGAGCATCAAAAAGCAGTTCTATTACCTTTCTTTAGAGCATAAAGTGGACAAAGACCATTGTGACTTCTCTATCACCAGGCTTAGTTAAAACAATAAAGATTAGTGGAAAGGAAATGAAGAAATCCAGCTTGTTCTTCCATGTCCCTCAGAAAAGGAGACAAAAGCTCAGGTAGTCACAGAGAACAGTACAGGCTGAAGCCGTGGTCTGAGGCACTGCCAGAAAAAAAGAGGTGTTGGCAGCCTGGCAGCAGCGGGTGCTGGCACATGGTGACAGGACTGTGCCATCAGCTCTGATATAAATGCTTTCCTGGTTTCTCCTTTTTTTCATGTTTTGATCTGCATGAGTCTTACTCAGAGATGGGACTAAAGTGCCTTAAGTTGTCCCATTTTTTGATACCAAATTTCCAACTTAAAACTCCAAATTTCTTAAGATACATTTTTTCTTTTTTTTTTCCCACATTTGCTTCTGATTTTCCAAATTCGATGGAGGAACTTCAAACAAAACTGAATCTTCAATACTTATTCCCATAAATCAAAACCTTTCTATTTATCACTGTCATGTATTTATGGTTATTTGGATAGTTTCCACTTAGTACTATTTTGGTCATTACTATTCCAATTGAAATAAATTTTGCAGATATTAAGGTTTTACAAGACACTAGACAAAGTATTTAAATAAATATATCTTACCTTTTATCCATCACCTGCAATATTTTTTGGTTAGAAATGTATAAGAAAAATCGTATTTTGCACATTCCAACTAATAGTTCTGGGAAAAAAAAAAAAAAAGGAGCTTACCAGAATGCAATATTACTGAATTATAGTGTCTTTGTGTTCCACTGACAAAGTTGACTATGAGATAAATTTAGAATAGGCTGCAATAATTTTTCCTTAATATCTCAATCTTATTAAAGATCTGATTCAAAAATGCAGGTTAGACCGGATCCTCATAATTGTGTAAAAAGTTCATAAAAAAGGTATTCTAAACACTGAGAAAACCTACCCATGTAATTTCTCTTTTGATCTCAAATGCCGGCAAAACAACACACCTACATAAGAGTGTAGAGAGGTGACAGAAAAATTAGAGGTCTGGCCTTAGTCTTGTGATTTAATGGGGAGTTTTTCAATTGCATTTAATAAGAGAGAGATAAGGTCTTGAGAATGTAAACAGTGAAGAGTTGTGTTAATTGCTTTTATTCTTAAAAAGCCCCAGCAGGAGCTCTTTTTTAATCCAAACTGCCTGAGGAAACATTACAGTGTGTATACATGAGCAGAGTTTTTTCTCTTATTTTACCATTTCTTAGAACATTGCATAAACTACTGGCTTATATTTCTACACTTAAAGCTGTATTATTTGCAGAATAATTAAAATGAGACTGTTTCTCTGTGGTAAACACTGCACGATCAATATTATCCTTTTATTTATTGCATACACTAAGAAGTACAAGAAAAAAATTATGCTTAAAGTAAAAACATTTTAAAAGAGAAATCACTTCAGAGGGCATGAAACCGTGTTTGGATTTGTAGGTTATCACAGGGAAACTATTATAAAAAGTGTTATAATTAAAAAACTGTTTTCTTAAATTAATTACTGTGTAAAGAACCCATTGTATTGGAAACTGAGATTTGTATAGCAACACCATGGAAAGCATTTGTTCTCCTAAACCCAAACTATAATGCCACTTGGTTTTACTTAGAGGGAAGTGCAGAATTGGGTGCAGTTGGATGTTCTCATCGCACTGCTGCTCCAAAGTGTCTCTTGGCAGTTCTTCCATACAGGACCTTGGTTCCCACTATTAAACTGTGGGAGCATTCTCTAGATAAGGAGGAAGGAGTAAAAAAAGAGAATTTACTAAAAGATTTTTTTTTCTTTTGAAGTTGGGGCAAGAGCTGAGCACACAAGGATCCTGTGTGTGCACCATTTTGCTGGGAAGCTGCTCTTCCACCATGGTGGCAGCCACGGCAGCACAGGCACCTTGAGGGGTTGTGGTGCTTCTGGGCTTCCAACTTTTCTGAAATTCACCTCATCCTGCAGAGGTGAACCACCCAGCCCTGTGGGAAAAGTTACCTTACTCCCACACAGGTGTGGGACTGCGTCTTCCTACAAAATGGAAAACTGGAGAGTGTAAATGTGACTTGCTCACTATTTGCAAACAGTGGAGCAGCTCGCTTTCAGGACTGTGGCTGAGTCAGGATCTGGTGGCAGGATCCCATCAGACAGAGAGGATGGAAGCTGGTGCTCCTTTTGCTCTCGAGCAGCGTGGGAGCTGATCCTGGGACATGAGCTCCTGGCACTCGGGAGACCCCCTGACAGCAGGTGCTGGCTCATGCCAATGTATGAGTCTGTCCCAGAGGGCAGGTGCTCCACAGTCCTGAGAAGTGACCACAGTTGGGCAGCCATGCAGCCCCTCTGCCCTCCTCTGTGTCAGAATTTTATCGACCTCCTGTCATTGGCACTGTTCTTCCTTCAAACAAGAGCTTAGGCTCATTAGTGGGGCAGCTTGTTCTGCTTCTGCCCTGGCTGTGGCTGCTTTTTGAGGAAGTTACAAACTATTGATGAGATAGGTCTCATGAAGATTTATTCCTTGTCAAAAATAGAGGGCATTAGTACACTTTCTAATTAAATTTCTTTTCTCCTCTCTGAAAGGCTTTTTGCCAACTTCCAGTATCATATTTAGTTAAGTAATCTGTGAGGATTTGTTATATTATTTACACTGGCATAAATTACTTTTGCACAAATTTGGCTAATCATCTGTTGCTGAGATTTTCCACTGAGTTACAAGGCATGGAGAACTGCATGCTGGCTTACAGTGAAGGTCTCTGGCTTTCCAAAACAGAGCCTGTCACTACAATCACCCTGAAAGAACAAGGGTTGATTAGTTTTCACTGAGGCAATAGCTCATTACCTGATGATGAACTCTAAAAGGTATTTGAATATAATTTGAGCTTTTATCTGGAGCTTTTGGGAACTTTAGTGGTCCCTCCTGTCTCTGAACCCTAACACTTGGCTCGTTTTCAAAGTACCTCACCCTGATCAATCCAAAACATGCTTCAGTTTCTTCAATTGTGAAATGGGACTAACAGCTGCACTGCCAGCCTCAAAAACTGAAATATGATGAACAGCTTTCTAGAGAATCACTAGTTTGTTTTCAATGTTCAGGAGTCAGTTTGTTTTGTGGGGACTCTTTGGTTTTGTTTTCTTTTTAAATTGCCATGTAAATTTTTGATGTTACTAAATATTACAGACATATTTTGTGCTTCTTGTTGTAGTTAGAACCTTCCTTGGAAATAAGAAATCAAGACTGAACATTTTTATATATTCACAATATTTACTAGTAAGTTGCTGAAAACAAATTCCAGCAATTATAGGAAGAAGATAGTTTGTAAAATCATCTGAGGACCAGACTGCAAGAATCAATTTAATCCTTATTTACAGTCAAAATTGCAAGGTGCCAATCATGATAGTTTTAGTTTGACTTCCAAAGAATCTAAATGGTACAATTTACATATAATATGGGTATACTTACTTTAGTGGTTTTAATATTTTAGGTATCCTAGAATCAAGTGAACAGTAAATTTCTCCTAAGCATGCAGAGAGTGCTGTGGCAGAAGACATTCAACTGGTTTCAATAACAAGATTCTATTGCCTTCAGCAGAGTTTTCAGATTGACTCTGGTTTGGGATCTGGCCCAAAACGAAGAGGACTCATCCCAAATTAATCTACTCTTTCAGATATTCTGTTTCTGAGATCTTCACTTCCCCAGTGAAGGTCAGGGCAGTAGGAGGTAAAACACTGTCATGATTAATATTCCCTACATCCGTCTGGAGCAGAATGCCTAGTGCAGAAAGGCAGCTGACCAGAGGGCATTGTTAAAGAAGGTGATGCATTCCTATAGCCAAAAGCACAAAGACCCTCGTGAGCAAACTTTTCTTTTGTAAAGAGTAAGGTTCAGGTCTCTGTCTGGCAAATTATTATCATCTCACCTTATTCAGCAATAGAGGGCAATTGGTTTGAAGTAGGGTTTTTTTTCAGTCACAATGAGATGTTGCTTTGTTTCAACACTGAAAATAAAAAAATCTAAAGCACAACATGAGCTTGCTTAGTAAAATCATTAAAATTTGTGGGTTGTTTTTGGGGTTTTTTCTGTGCCTAGAAAATCTTTAGAATGGTAAGATTTTAGCATTAGGAGGTAATACTGTGAGTAGTTTCACAGTAATGTTAGGAAAATGATCTGCAAAAAGTATCTTCTATATTTATATGGCTTATTCAAAAAGCTGCATGGGACTAAGTATAAGTTTGCACATTTTATCTGTGATTCAATACCACAGGAAACATTCTGCAGCAACCCTGGAAATGCCAAGACTCCACAGTGCAAATAGAGTATCACAGTTTTTTCCTGGTGACGGCTGCCTCAATGTCCATGTACACACCAAGTACTCCCCTACCTGTGAGCACCTCATGATGTGTTGAGAAACAAAGTCACCAAGTCACCTGTCAGATGTTTCCTTTGAACTTATTGCTTTCAGTGAAGTTTTTGATTAGAAATAAAAAACTAATTCTCAGTTCTTCATTTAGCGAAGAAAATGTATTTTAAGTAGACTATAAAATGCTCTAAACAGACACAAAAATCAAAAGTGAACTTTTTCAGTATTAACTTTTCTAATTTACTTTTTCCTCTGTTCCTATTTCATAGGCTAACCAGTTTATTATCTAGATCAAAATGTCAGAGTTCCTAAAGAGTAGAGTTTCTAGTTCACACGAATGGCAGTTATTCTGTATTTAAAAATCTATTATAAAAGGAAATCTGACCTATGATGTCTGGAGAATAGCTGAATTGTAGCTCACTCGCTGCTTCTTTTCTTCCTTGTCTAAGTGGGGGAAACTTTAGGTCTGCTACAGAGAATGAAGCACTTTTGTGGGAAAGAATACGTACTAAAAAGTAATGTTTTCCCAACTAAAGTCACTGCTGTTAAGGTCAGTGCATAAAACACATTAATAACATTTTGATTTGTTCTTCTCCTGGAATCTCAGAACAGAAGTTCCTGAGAACAGGAACAGAGCCAGTCTCTGGTGTAAGACAGTGCTCTGCACACTGAGATTGGTGACAGCAGGCTGTTACGGGTTTCCTAAAGAATAATGGCTTGTGTTACCACTAGAGCAAGGGAGGGTAGGACCAGTACTTACAGTGCTCCATCACTGACAAATCTTGTGCATTAAATGTCATCAGTGACAGCCCTCACTCCTCCATACCCTCCTGCACCACCAGAAGGAAAAGACAAGGAAAGAGCTTTAGCCTCAATTCATTTAAGCCACAAAGAAGGACAGGAGCTTGATTGCCTTCCTGGAATCTTTGGGTACAAAGTCAAATGCAACGTAAATTACAGGACTCAAGATACCAATAAACATCAGCTGTGACTATACTGAGCAAATAGTCTTAATTAAATACATGGAAAACCAAAATGTGTATTTAAAAATGTTCCTCTGAGATCCTGTTTCTTCACATTCCAATTGTTTGAGAGGCTGTTGCTGGAGGAATCCTCCCCATGTTATGTTCAGTGTAAAGAAAAAAAAAAGCATCACTGAAATTCAGTAAATAGCTATTTAAAGGTGGACCAAAGCTGTAAGAATATAACTTTTATTTCTTTAATGGTTAGGCATATATTAATTACTTCAGTCATATTATCAGTCATTTGGAAATGTAAAGCACCAGCAATAATTTCAGGCAGTACTTCTAGTTGTAATTGTATATCCTCTCTATAATGATGCTGTTAACCTGAGATTTCAGCCCCTAAGCTTACCAGAGCTATTTATATGTTTACTTACCCCAAGGTACTAGCTGTGAAAATCCTTGAAAAAGCACCATCATTAGCACCCAGTTAAAGAGAAAACTTGTGCTAATAAAGCCAGGAGTTGCTTTTTAATGCTATGAAAAAGAAAAAATATTTAATGACTGTATTTCTGGAAACCTTTTGATGTTCATGATAATTAGTTCAGCCTGGCTACTAAATTAAGGGCAGTTAAAGTATTAAACAGACATTTGAAGGTTGCTATATTCAGAGAAGACCTTTTGCTATCCTTTGGCAGCGAATGGCATCCTAGCCAATATACAGATTTAGTCAAAGAATGTCAGCAGTGGAAAACAAACTCAGGGATTCTGTTTGGGTTTTAAGAGGTTTTTTGTAAATCTTAGATGAGGGAAATAAGTGAAAATATTTGAAAAGGCAGCTACAGAAAGTTACATTCTACATTCAAAATCATTGGTATTATCAATGCATTCCACTGAAGAATCCATAGTATATCAGTCTTGAATATATTCAATAACAATTTATGACTTATTTCAACCACAATACATTTCCAAACAATTTTAGTACTGTGCAAAGACCTCTCTCAGCTAAGTGACTTCAAGTGTCTGGTGCTAGTTTCAGAGGGCTAACAAATTCATCTTTTTGAATAGCCTAGATAAGCTTTTGATCTTCTCTCAGAGCAGTTCAAAGGGACAAAATACCTCATTTTCCAGGTACTTAAGAGTTTACTGTGGCAGAGGGGAGTTTACTGGTGGAGTAAAAGACTGTGTTGAGGGGGTATGGTTCTTTACAGTCCCTGGAAGGTCTTACAATCCAGAGGAGGTCTGGTACAAAATTAGGGCTAAACCTGCTTTGCATTGTATTAACTTTTTCATGTCCCTGTGGCAGCATTGCTCAAGGACGCTTGCAGTCTAAAGCCATCCTAGTCCTGCCTTCTTCAGTGAAGGCCAGGGGCTACTTTGGTCATCTGTTGTACACCTAACTCACCTTTACCCAGCAGATGTAAGTATAAATAACGAGGGATTATTTTTAGTGAATAAAAATATGATAAAAATTGAGGATTTTCTTCTGGTTCATTAAGAGAGCATTGTTCTCCCTTGTCTGTGTAAATCACCAACACTGTCAGCAACTATTTCATGTTTTGCCTCTCCTCAAATGTATTTCCATTCTTGTTTTTCTCTTGTAACTTTTTTTTGTCTTTGACTTATTATGTTAATTCTTAATGGGAACATCTGAAGCAAAACATTTACTGAGCTCAGAGCTGCTGAAGAATGCATTGATATGCGTGAACTTGCTAAAGATACATCTTAACCCCTACAGACCAGATCCTCCAGGATCTTCACAGTACAGCTCCTAAAAACATATATATCTGTTCATACAGTATAAAATGGTGAAAATGCAATCACTGGTGCAAGCCATTTGGCTATTAGAGTAAGGAAAGCTGCAAGAGTTTTGATTGTACCTTTACCAGAATATGCCAGGGCGCATTTTTGATCTAAGACACTGCACTGAGCTAAAACACACTGCTGACCTTGTAGCAAACTAAAGAGATCAAAGGAATCAAAGTGTAAAAAATGCAACTTTTCGTGTAATAAGTATACGTCTCTGGTCATGGACAAAATGACAAAAGCATCCAAAGATGCTTAAACAAAAGTCAAGAAAGTTCTGCCCAGCTGCCTTGGTGCATAGCCGTGAGCCAAGGCAGCTGCTCATGCTCTGAGGGCCCAGCCCACAGTGATAACAAGGCCCAGCTGCAGCTGCTCTGTCACACGCCCAAGCCAGGAGCTGGGGTGTTGTCATCTTATTGCAAAAGTTCCCATACCTTCTTGGTGATTTCTCACGAGCAGTTCCTCACAGCACAGCCAACAAACTCCATCTCTTTTGTAGCACTTGTCTTCTTATTGGACACAGCTGCGGCCTATTAAGGGCAGGCCTGCTCCTAATCTTTGGTGATTAGTACAGCTGCAGCTCCTCAGGGGTGAGACTACCTTCTGCACTATTTTCTTACATTCTATCCCTTCATTTTGGGGCAGCCCATTAAGCCTGTCTTGAGGCGTCCTTGTGCTCAGATCTGTGGGCCAGCAAGTGGCCATCCTGCCCCTGCTCTGTGAGGGACCCTGCCCATCCCAGCCTGTCCACTGCTGGGCACGGCCACATGGTGAAGATGTGCTTAAGGGAGGGCACAGAAAGGCCATAAAGGCCAAGGAAGAGGGGGAAAGGTTCAAGAAACAGCTCTGCAATCAGCAAGGTCAGACAAGATGCTGTGGAATGATGTACTTCTGGTGCTCAATCAGATAGTCCCCTGGAGAGATCCTGCTGGAGGTGGCTTATCCTGCAGGACTGCAGCCCATGGAATAACCCACTCTGGAGCAAGGAGCTGCTCTGTACTGATCAGTCCCCATTCTGCATCCCCTTGTGCTGCTCTAGGGCTGGGGTGTGGTTTTAATCATTGTTTCTCACTTGCAAATCTATTTCAATTGTCAATAAATTAAATTAGTTTTCTCCAAGGTACGTCTATTTTCCCCATGACAGTCACTGGTAAGTGACCTCCCTGTATTCATCTCCCATGAGCATTCTCATGCTATTCCTCCTCATCCTGTTGAGGAGGGGCAGTGAGAGAGCAGCTGGGTGGGCACAAGCAGCAGATGGACAAGGTCAGCCCACCACAAAAACGCGGCAGTGGCTGCCAAGTGCTGCAGGTGCAGGAGTGGTGGGTTCACACACACACACACACACACACACACTCCTCCCAGGGCTACCTGCTGCCTGCCACACACAGGAATGGTTCTGTGAGCCTGCTGCCTGCCACGCACAGGAATGGTTCTGTGATCATGCTTCTGTGTGAATGAGGAGACAGCTGTTATGTAAGTCAGTGCTGAATTAGGGATCTTCTCCTGTGCTGTGGGGCAGTGCTGTGTTGACAAACATACTATGCTTGGATGGGCATTACATGATAGTCAGCACTGTGGTGGAGCACAAGCCTGGGAAGTAGTCCTGTGCTTGATGTGCTAGATTAGCTTCCTGACATAGAAGAATGTTGCAAATTATACTGCCTTTTTAGGATGGGGTTGATGAGTCCTGAGGCTGAGATACAGAAGTATACATAATATCCAGAAATGGATCAATCTTCTGGATCTAAATTTTAAAAGTAAATCTCAAGGACAGAATCAGACCGACTGAATATAAATGGCAACAAAAATATGAGACTTAGATTTCTGCTTTATGATAACATAAACAGCAGTACACTACTGTACATCAGAGTAATCAATTCTGCGCAATCAGTTTTGAAGATAAGGGGTCCCAACACGTTTCTGCAGTGTTTGCTACAGTCCTGCATACACAACTCGGAGGTGATTTCATCTACACTGTCAAAACAGCTGGTTTTGCTGTCAGAAATTCTTGCTTATATTAATGTGATATGCTGCTTGTCTGTGGATAACCCTTCATAGGCAGCTAAAGCTTTTTAGGTATTTATCAGGATAACTTACTGAATTTTCTTCAGATACCGATTTTTAAGACATTTTCCAGTCCTTGGCATCTCAGTGGTATTTTTCCAGATGGAATTCAGTGAAGGTTCTGGTATGTTCCTCATCACACTGGCATCCTGATTTAGAGATATATTCGTCAGAGTCCCCAAAAATTAATAGTATAAATAAATAAATGAATTTAACATCTAACTAAATATTAATAAAATATTGCAAAATTGCATATTGATGTGGGTTCAGCTTTTCTTCTGTTCAGGTTACAAAAGCCATCAGCCATACTGCTAGAGAAGAGTATGTCCCTTGTCATTTCAAGAGCCATACAGCATTGAGAGTGCAGAGATATTTGGCTTAAGTAAGGCTTAGGTGACAGTGAGGAAGAAGGGATCCTGGAACCCAGAAGGAGAGAAGTGCAGCTGCATTCTTCTGTAGCTCAGTCATGCAAGGGGAGATGGGTATCAATTATTCAGATAAAGTACTGACCAGAAGTTATTTTACTGCTTCCAGACCTGGGCTGTTTTATTTGCATGTCCCCTCGCTGCAATATGGCAGTCACTGCAGAACCAAAGAGCTTCCTGTTGGGCTCTGATGTGCTGTGGAGTCCTGCATATTTCTAAGTAGTCAAGGTCATGTGTCTGCAGTCCAGAACTGAAAGAAATGCAGTTGCATTAATAAAGAATGCAGACTTTTTCTAAATTGCAGCTGATTATTAGACTACCTTTGAGATCTTCCCCTCTGCTGTTCAATTATGCTGAAAACATTAATTTCCAAACATTTGTATTCAATATAAGACTTCCTTATCTGAATATGTTTTGGCTTGTTTTTTTCTTTTCTCTTTTTCTTTTCTTTTATTTTCTTTTTTTGTTATGAAATGATTGACATGGTGGTAATAACACCAAGGGTTGTGGGTTTGATATTCATATGGGCCATTCACCTAAGAGTTGAACTTGATCCTTGTGAGTCCCTTCCAACTCAGAATATTCTGTGATTGTGTGATCTTAACAAATCTGCAGCACATTGCTAATGTCTACTGGAATTGAAAAATAGAAGAAAAATGTAGCATAAGCATGGGTAAATGTATTTCAGTAAAAAAAAAGTGAAAAATAAATCCTTGAAGTGCATGTTCAGAACACAAGATTGTGTAGAAAATTTAGGCAGGATATTGCAGAAACTGAATAAATCACCATATAGAAAAGAAATGAAGAATGTAGGAAGGCCTTTAAACGAGAATTGCAAAGGCAAAAAAGAAAATAGAGATGACATAAAAAGGGTGAAAATAACTAGAAATGACAAAAGGTAAAAATGGAAGAAGAGATAAAAAAATGCATAATTGCATTTAGCGAAATGAGCAGGAATGGTGAGGAAGAACCTGGACAATGGCAATAGGAAGAAAATTGATCAGGAATTAATTGGTTTTATTTGATGATAAGTCTGTTTATTAATTTCTGACTCCTTTTGGTAGATTGTTATGCGTTGGGATGTATTGAAATAGCTGAGCTGACTGAATATTCAGCAGAGTCATACATTGGGATTATTTCATCCTGATAGCTGATAGAAGCTGCATTTCTGTAGCAAACAAGGCGATCAGCTAATCACAAGTTATATCAGAAGCATTTAATTCAGTTAAGAACATGAGATGTATTGGACTGTTTTCCTGGTGTTTATCCTGTGTTTCATGAACTTTTTATGCACAGGAATTCCCCTCATGAATTCCCCTCATGACGGCATTAAGAACTATTTTAGGCTTAGTCAAAATCTCTCTCTTATATCAAGAAGACTTGTATTCACCAAGAACTAATAGCTAAAAGCATTTACACTTTTGATAACTCCTTTCAAATACAACAATATTGGAAACTCTTTTATGTTTAATATATTTTTAATAAAGAAAAAGATGTAAGAAAGCAGAGACAGCATAATATGAGGCCTTTCCTATTTCACCCATCTTGAATGGTGGATCTAGGCATGGCAGGGACTGTCATAGGACGGCTCCTTGGTTTGCTGTGCCAGGCAGGATGTAGTTTCAGATAAGGATGTAAGAGGAAAGTTTATGAAACAGCATCAACGAAACTCCACCCAATTTTAAATATCTGCTTCTCAGTTCTGAATCAGAATCTGAATATAAAGGTAAAGAATCCTCTTCCTTCCCTGTCTGACATGAGTAAATTGCCAAGCATATTTTATAAGAATAAAATAAAATAAATGAGATTTTCAATATACATTAATAGTTCTGAGCAAGCCTGCAAAAATCCAGATGCCCTTATTGCTCTAAGCAAGTTTTGAAAGCCAAAGTAGGCTACCTGTCTCCTCATTAAACAGTTATTTTCTGATCCTTTGGAAAGAGCTATCACTTTATGTGAATTCACTCTAGCATAGTCCGAGAGGAATGACTCTCATCACAATTTCGTAAGAGCAGGGTCCTGAAATTGCACTACCTGAATGGACTGAGCAGAGGGATGATGTGAAATGCACACACATGAATGCCTTCCCCCGATCCCAAAGAAATCTGTCATGTGGATGTTTCATGTTGTAGGTTTGCCCTCAATACAGGAGTAGATATTTCTGGCTGTTCAGAAACAGTCTCTGTAATGACCTTCTGTTATTTTCATGTTTCTTGCATTGAATTTGTTCACTCCGGAGGCTTAAGAGCCTTCAAATCTTATATTTGCATTGTATAGATGCTCTGTACATTTTTTTCAACACTTTTACATCTGCAGACCTTCTCTTTTAAGGATAGTCTGACTTGTCATTTTGTCATTAATGGTTCCTCTTCTCATACTCAGAGAAATATATTTTTGAACTGTAAAGCCTATTGCACAAATACAATATAAAGAATCTACATGGGACAAAAATAATAACTGAATAAGAAAAACCCAAGTTAAAGCTTTTAAATCCTCAAACCAAAAATGTTGTTCTCAGAAAAACAGAACTGGCTATCTACCTACCTCTTTATTTAGAGAAACAAAAGCGTTGGATGCTTCTATAGTTAAGTGTAGTTCATTATTTCACCTTCTTTCTACCTGTGGAATTCCTTGGGATCCACCATAAAATGTTCTTGTGGGCAATGTTTAGTAATTTTGAGGAGTGTCTAAGCAGACAATAGGAATGAATCCTGACACTTATTTGCTTTTTGAGCCACTCTAAGCTCTAGCAGAGCAAATTAATATGACTTTCCTAGAGGACTGAGATCCAAGGTACCCTTAAATGGGATTTGATATCTTGCTGGTTATCAGATTTCTCTACTGTCTTAATGGACTGTTTACAGAGAATATTAAAGGTCCCTGAATAATAGAGGGATGAAAAATTATCAGTCCCCATGATCGCATGGCTTGTATTCCTTACTATATTGTACATTTTGAAAGCAATATACACTTGTTAAATGAGTATGTTAGTTTTGCTACATAATTTTTTCTTTTAATGACTGGACCACAGAGAGGTAGTTGGGGAGATGAGGAATGCAGCCGGGAGGAGGAGCTCTCCCTGCACACAAGGGAGAGAGTGTGTTGCAGTAGAGGTGACTAGTCTATGAACGTTTGGACAGATTTGCTGGAGCAGGCAGCAGGGCTCAGACAGCATTAATGAGATTGTTTATTAGTACCGGATGAACAATTCTGCAACTCACTTGACAAACACCAAGCAAAAAGCACCACAGGGGAGCATCCCAGTGCCTTAAGCAACTCCATGATCTGTGGAACAAAATAATCACTGAAGAAAAACAATCTATTTTCCATCTATTGAGTTTTCTCTAACATATGAAAGTGCTTCTATCAGAATTTAAAATCTAGACTAACCCTGCATGAGATTAGGAGCTTTGTTTAAAAATCAGAAGTCTGTTGTTAACACAGGAGCACAAACCTGAAATGTTGTGACTGACTTAATAAGCTATATATGCTGTACTGCAGCTATTTAATTTCTGGGTTTTTGAAGTTCTTAGTTTTTGATTCTTAAATTCAAAAGTGTTACCTTAGCTACTGCATAGCATCATATTTTCTTTCTACTGAAAACTGCTCTATTTTCCACAACTGTCTACTTTTCCTGCATGCCACAGTGTTTGAATCTGTTTGAAATTGATGCTTGTCAGGTAACTTCATGAGAGCCTTTTTTTTTTCCTTTTTGAATATATTTCCTCAGGGTCTGCCTGAACTAAGCTTTGTCTGTAGCAAATACGTTTTTTGCTACATGTGTACACACACATTTCTATTCACATGAAAAATGTGTATGCATAAATATGTTCACATATACATCATCTTTCTCTTTCCATCCTTCCATCCATTTATCTATCCACACATCCATCCATCTATTCACTCATCCAGTTTAAGAACAATTTCTTATAGTATAGGATAAACAAGATTGCAGGGTTTTCATCTTTAACTTTTTTCGTTGGTGATCCAAGATCATCAGAAAAGTAAATGTGAAAGGCTGATTCTGCTTCTTTATAAGTTAAATCTAGGAAAAGTTAATAAACTGAAAGGAATTGGTCACACTGTGTCATTTATATTTTGAATTAGTGCCAAGAGTGGTTTATTCAATTGGTTGCTAAAGTGATTCTATGATTTCTCAGGTCATTTGTACTCAAAACTGAACCTTAGGGTTATAACTGAAGGTATACCACAGTGTTATAGTGGAAGGTATACCACAGTGTTTTAATAGAAGGTGTACCACAGTTTTATAATGGAAGGTGTACCATTTTGAGGGGATGTGTCATTACCATATTCCTTTTCTTGTATTGTGCTTTCTCTCTTGTGATAACCAGAGACTTTCTTGTTTATCTTGACTCCATCAGTATGAGCTGTCATTGTGATGTTGATATGTTAAATACTGAGTATATTCTTCCTTTTCCTGTAGATCACCTGCCCTGTTCCTTCATCAAGACAGTGAACAACTCTCTTTTAACTCAGAAGAAAAGTTGCCACACGAATTTGTACTCATACATTCTTGTCCTTCCACAACCTTGAAACAGACATTCTGGAATTCTCATTTGATTGCAGTTTTATGGGTTTGGATTTAAAATGTTTAGTACACCACAATTTTCATTGCTCTCTAAGGTTTATCTTCCCTGACTCTCACAGGTATTGTAGAAATGAAGCATCTTTCTGTTCAGCAGGAGAAGTGTCGTAATTGCCAACAAGCGAACTGTATCTAGAACGAATGTCATACCTACAGTCAGATCTTTCAGTGAGTAGGAATGGATTGGCAATACCACCTGTGCTGGTACAGGGAAGCCATCTATCTATTTGGAAAGCTTTTTCTTATGTGATTCAACATAAAGCAATACCATCCAGTTAATGCAGAAGGCTGAAACATCTGCTTAAATAACCACTTGGTTATTTATTAGGAATGGTAAAATTATATCTACCTCGGTAGAGCTGAGGAAGAAGGAGTCCCTATCAAAACAAACAATTTTAAGATTTTACTTAGCCTAAAAATAAATTTCTGCCTCCATGTGCAAGGGATGTCTTATTTTTGCTTACATGGATATTTTGACTATAGAGAAGTAGAACTTAAAATGACAATAAATAGCAGTTATTATTTTATGCAAATTCTAGGTTAAATGCTTTCAATTTAATGCTTTTGCAAGGTCTTCTGTGTATTGAAATCCCAAGAGATATTTGTTGACTATTTAAAGCCATAGGCCTCATCATTATGAGGGTGGTGAGATCAGGATGGAACAGGTCACCCAGGGATGTTGCAGCCTCCCCAGCCCTGACAGGGTTCAAGGCCAAGATAGGCCTCTCTGGTCTAGGGAGAGCTGTCCCTGCCATGAAGGGGGTGGTTGAGACTGGATGATCTTTACAGTCTCTTCCAACCCTCAACATTCTATAACTTTGATTCTATGTTTATTGAAGAGCTCTTGGATGTGGTCATCTCTGCCAGAGGGCCAGATGGGCTGTCAAGGCCCATAGCTGTCAGCCAGGTAATTGTACTGTGTCAGTTCAGCAGCACTCTGCAGGCACAGATAATTGAGGATGTGATGGGTAAGGACTGAATGTTGTGACTATGTCCTGATAATGATTCATAGAGATTACAAAGCAACCACTGTGACTGTGTGTTGTTCATGTGCAGCAATCTAGTCAATCCTCATTTTGAAATTTGAGACTGGCCTGGCTTATCAGTCTCTTAAATATTTCTATCACAGTGATCTCTAATTTTCTGACTGGTGTGTATATATACATATATAAATACACCCTCCTGTATTTTCAGTTGGAATGCCAGTGTCAGGCAGTCATTGAGAGTGTGACAGAGAATTTAATCACATATTCTCAGGTTTCACCTACCTAGTTCTCTGCACTTTGGCTGTTAAGTCTTTGCAAGGCATTTGTTGCAGCAAGGGAGAAAGGCACTTTCAGACCTCACTCATTCCAACTCTCCTGGACATCTAACTTGAATTTGGAGCCACCTCTCTGGGGTATCTACACCTCTCATCTGATTATAGAGAAAGGTTACATGAATTTCTTGGGTTTGTAACTGACTACCAGTCATTGCTGCACTGTTTTCCATCCCTGGAGGCTGCCTCTTCTAGGTACTTAAATTTCTTTTTAATTCAGGCCCAAATTGTCTAAACGTAACACAATCAACACAGATTTTTCAGTGTTACGCACCAGCCACCTGTATCAAGAGGAATATTAATTTATTTCAGCGGACGTTTTGCTGGGAGTTTTGAAGAGTTTTGAATGTAAGCTTACATATCAGTGGTGAGGAGAAAGCTCAGTCCATTATCTAGTGTGCCTGCAGCTAGGCAGCTGTACTTATTTTATTGAACCAAGTTCAGAGATTCATAGATCATAAAAGCCAGAAGGAACCATTGTGATCATTTGCTATGACCTCCTGCATAACACAGTCCATTGGAGATTTTGGAATTAATTCCCATATGAACTAAAGTGTTCCATTTAGAGAAATAGCCAATCTTGAAAGTGTTTCCAGAGATAAGTCTGCCATAATCAGTAGCAAATTATTTTAATGTTTTATTAGTCTATAGTGCTTTACAGTTGATCCGAATTTGGATTACTTCATCTAGATCATTTGGTCTCATTACAGAATTACCTGCTGCACTGATGAATCTGATATTGTGAAGTGCCTTTTTGTCATGTGGGTATGGAGACTTAAGGCATGCAACAACCCAACCTTCCCTTTATTAAGGAAGACTGAATGAATTAGCTACTGAAGGACATGTATTGTGAGAGGTATTTTCTGATCAATTGAACTTGTATAAACATTTTCTACACTATGAACACTTTTCTAATAATGCAGGCCTTGAAGCTGGACAACACAATATCCCTGTAGGTGTTGTACCACTGCCAAGCACAGAAATACAGATATCTTATCTATTCCAAATAAATATCCTGTTTAGTGAAACAGGATTTATGTGACTGGTTTTGATCTTGCTGTTGCATTTGAAGGTTGAATTAGCTATTAGCTGAACAGGTCTCTTAATACCTGTGACTTCAGATAAAAAATAAGAGACAAATTCTTCTGTTTTTTTAAGCATTGGCTACATTTGGATCTATTAAAACCATTAAAAAGCACCCAAAGCCATACTGAATGCCTGCACTGCTGCTCATTTTAGCATGTGATCTACTCTTAGTGTTAGTGACTTGTCCTTATTGTTTGTCTTTTATGCACTGTTATGTCTTCTAGAAGTAAAGTACCTTATTTTATGTCCCCTCTAAGTCCTTACTTCTCTGCAATTACAAACACATTATGCAACATATATTAAAACACTAGCTGCTGTCCACTTTTGCGCAAATAATGATATTTATTTTACCTTCTCTGTTTGGGGGATCAAATCTTTAGTGATCTCAGTTACCAGTCTCCTAGAGTTCCTAACAGAATTGAGGTAATTATTTCCAAGACTATTTCTGAGCATGCAAATCACATTTTTCCCTCTGAAGAAGTTTCTCTTTCATTCTCTCCGATACCTACAGAAAGAACCAAGGAAATCAAACTAGCAGGTGAGGTGGATTCTTGAAGGTGGGAGCTGCTCTTACCCATTTGTAAAATTATCAGCCAGTTTTAATCCTTTGATAGGTTTCACATTCTTTTTCTATTGCTCTGTTTTTGTTAGCAAAACGTGTTAAGTCAAAGGCCTTAGAGTAGTCTAAGAACACACTAATCAGTTGCAATTACTTCTGTTACTTTATGAAGACTTAAAATATAATCACAAAGATATTAATGAATTCAAACATCATAATAAGGTTCAGCCAAAAAAAAAAAAAATCAGACTGGACAGAAAAGCATGATAACAATTCTTTTTGTTCATCAGTGTTATCTAGATTGTGGAACAGAGAAATAAAATTTAGAAACTAAAGAATAGGGAAAAAACCAGAAAGATGATTACTTTTAGTTCAAGAAGGGTATTTAAAATGCTTAAATACAGGGTGCACTGAAACAATAAAAACAATAAAGACAATTTAAGGGGGTGGACACTCCCAAATGAGTTACCTCCACTTTTTTTAACCACTCCATTTTCACCAATAAGGAGAGATAAATATGAGAAGATATAGGTAAAAAAATAACAGTTTAGTAAAAAATGGAACAACAGGTGAAAAAATAAAAGTGATAAACACCAGCTACAAAGCTCTTGAATCTCATGGACTTGGAACAAAGAAAAAAGTGGTGGATAACCCCTCCGCCCAAGATGATGCCCTCCACAGGCCACTGTGTATGGGCGGAGAGAACAAAGAGAGAAAACAACATGGCCAGCGAACCTCTGCAATTACAAAAACTCATTCTTCTCCCCAGATAACAACCAACGGGGAACAAGGACAAAACAAAAAGAAAACCTGGAGTCCAAAACCAGCCAAATGTGCCCCTTAACTCTCTGGTGGCTGAACTGTGTTAGTAGGTGGAACCTGTGGAGGGACTTCACCTTCTCCTTGGCAAAAGCAGCCTGCAGCTGCTTGCAGTGACTGGGACTCCCTGCCCTCCCACTTTGACCCTGCTGGTGAGCTGGGGTGGTTGCATGGAGCAGGGATGTTCCATTTTCCTTGGCATGGTGCTGTGGCTGCTTGTCTGCCGTGTGCTCACTGCCTCAGCTCTCCTGGCAGGAATGGGAGGGTGAGGCAAGAGAGCTCCTGCCTGAGCAACACCAACCTTAAAAGAGCAGCACCCCTTTGCTGACATCATGGTTCTGTTTCTGGCTGCCAGGTCTTAATAGATGGTAACAATTTGGGGTACAGGTAGTCATGGAATACAGTAACATTTTGGATTACCCAGGTCTGGAGCTACTCCCTTCTCATCCTCCTTCCTCAGTGAATGCAGTACTTTGTTAGCCTATCATAAAGATCAGCAGAATAATTCAAAATCTCTCAATGCAACACGAAATGGGCCTGACTGCATCGCCAGATAACACTTAGCACACACCTCCCTCTGTCACACCCTGGCGCTCATCTGCATGAAGGCTGATTTTCAGGGCTGAGCAGGCAGTGCAAACAAAGAGCACAAACAGCACAAACTGCTCAGATTTTGTGGTGGTTCTGTGCTTTTGCAGACAGAGACAGATCCTATGTTATCTGTATTTTGAAGGATGCATTATTAATCTTTTCACACCTGGCACCCAGTTACTAACGTGGCATCTGGGCACTAGGAGGGCTAATGACCCTAAGAGGGCATTCTTGTCTAATTGTGCCGCTCTGAGGTGGAGCTGTTTGGTACTATAATACTCATGATGGCTCAGCCACTGCAGACATCCCCCTCTCTGTTCTTCAGTCTCTAAAGAGGTTTCATTTAGGCAATCTAAAGTGGCCACAAGCCTTAAACATTCCCCAGTGCAGTGCAGAGACAATTCCTTTAGAGAAATAGTTGAGAGCAATAGAGCTGGCACAGCTTTCTTCAGTGTTTTTGACTATTTAATTAACTTTGAGACTATTTCTCTTACTGCATTTAATTATCACTACATTTTCTAGATCTTTGCAAAACCCAGTTCTCTTGCCAAGGTGATTTTTTTTTATTTTAAGGGATCTGCATTTTCGCTCACTGCTGATTTCAATGCCATTCATGTGTGTGATGACTGAAGTGGCATTGGGCCACTAAACACATGAGCACAATGATTCACATCTTTCATACTTTTTGAAAGAAATCCAATTTAAAAAATAGAAACGTTGATTAATTATGCACATAGAAAAAGAAAACATAAAAGTTCAAGGTGGCTGTGGCAAAGAATTTTAACTTGCCATTGGGAATTTCTTTACCCCTGCAGAATAGGGTTAGCGTATTGTGGCATGTATCCAGGGAAAGTATGCTTTCCTGAAGTAACAATGTGCTTTCCTGAAGCAAATTTTAAAAGTGATGAGAAAGTAACAAAAACTTATTTCTGATTTTGCAGACACAAGCAAATCTTCATGAAAATTAAGCAATCAATGAATAGAAATTTCATTATGTAGCATCTTTGAGCTCCTTAAGAATATGTATGGTTTAAGTTAGGGATATTCAACAGTCCGTAAAATACCATATTTAAAGACTCTTCTAATATTCCTGAATTATGAATAGTTCCAGGAAAGGTGGTGCACAGTGTAGAAGGGGAATCTAAATTTGTCAATTCATTCTCAACTGAATTATATACTAATATTATTATACATAATTTGAATATTGCATCTTATACTTTGTTCTTTCTTCCCTATGATCTAAAAGCATTTAAGAAATTATATTTCATGAAGTAAAGAAACCTGGTTGAGAATGAAATTTACAGCAGGTGTTGTAAACTCAATTTAAACCTCATAAAAAAATCTCTAAGTGGCAATTGCCACGCATGGCCATGTTTGAATGACACGGTAATGTATTCAAAAGGACACAATGAATGAATGGCTACCAACAGATAAAAATGCTAAAATACAGCATAATAATTGCCAGTGAGGAGGCAGTGTCTTCCAAATTAGGCACCTTGGTGGTCCAGGGAGTGAACTTCTGCATCTAGAATAGGTCAGAGTCATTTTGTGGAAGTCTTTCTTTGTTGTTAAAAGCTAATTTGCCAAACACAGAAGTCCTTCTCAGAAATAGTTTCAACTGAAGTTGATTAGAAAGGTTTCAGAGGAGACTATAAATGTTCCAAAGAGAATAAAAGCCCAAGCTCCATTTCCCATATGGTGAGATAAACCCACCTTTGCCCTCTGTGGGCCTTTCTTCAGGCAGGAGAGACCCCAGAGCAAGGAGCAAGAAGGGAAGCAGTACCTGTTGAGATAAGGGGACAGAGAGGATTTTGCTCTTGCAAAAGCTGAAGAATGGCTCCTGGCCACTCTCAGTGCAGAAGTCTGAACTCTTGGTCATTCACAAAAGGTCCTGCAATCTTGCACAGTTATGATCTGCCCAGATTTTGTTTTGCTTTCCCCTCAACCCATCTAAACTCTGGGGAGCTGCCCCAAGGAATTGCAAACAGTGGCATCCCCTTTAGCTCAGTTAAACTACTGCAATTTTAATATTGTGGCTAGCAGCTTATTGTGCTGTCTAACAACTGTAATAATTCTCAGCACTTTCATATAGCTATTCATCTTCAAAGAGTATCACTAATATTAGCTAATTAATTTTCTGGTTTTCTTCTAAGACACAGTATTGCAGGCTGTGATCATTCAGACCACCCAGGTAATTATAATTTTCTTTGCATTGAAGATTATTCCAAAGACAATTTTTGTTATTTTAGCAAATGTTAATTTGATCAGATAAAAGTTAACACTAAAGTGATTAAATGATAGAATTTTTGTTTAAAAACTTCAAGAGTGGCATGCTGGTAAATCTTATTGAAAAAGGATTCTTTCATCTAAAACTTGACTGTTAAGTACTGGAAAATAGTGTTAAAGGATTGGTTTTGACACAGCCCAGGCACAGGAAGAATATATGGGAATCTAACTTTCATACTATCAGAAAATTATTAAATTAAAAAGTTCAGAGCAGTCTTTTGAAAATGTTTTCCACAATGATTTTCAGCAGAGCAGTAAGTAGAAATTGGTCCTTTTCACTTAAAAGAGGAAATATAAAACTATGCATTTTGCAACAAATAATGTGGTCAAGATGCATAACACATGAGCCACTGTTCCACTGACCACCGTTTACTCGATTCTTGATTGTTTGTATTATTCTAGTGATTATTGCTTCTTACTGAAGGGACAGCAAGTGGTTAAACTAACGGAGTTAACTATTTTTTTCACCCCTCCTCTAAGGTACTAAGAATTAAATAATAAAAGGCATTTGAAATAAGCAACAGAGCAGATTCCTTAAATGTCTTCTGTCTCCTCTCTCCAGGGACAAGCACAACAAGGTGAATCTCATCATTATTTGTCTTTTCAAGGGCAAAGCTGTGATAGACAGGGCTTAATGTGTATCTTGGTGGAATTGGATTTGATCCTTAGGGCTGGGCCAGAAGGCTGCTTTGTTAGATTTGTTAGATTTACTCTCTCTCCTGTGTTCTCTCTCTACCACAAACAAAATTACCTCTTGGAGGCCTGCATCAGCCTCAGCATCCTGAGACTATCTCCTCTTCTTGATTTCAGTCACATCTAAATCTGTTTAAACTGTCAACGTGATGATTTGTGGAGAGACAGGGATTAAGCAGAAGGGAGATTAACACAGTTGTCTGTCTTCTTTGAAAAAATATACCTGCTGCCAGTAAGGGCATTCTTCAATTTACATAACTTAGCTCACAAGGAGGGCTTTATGGTTGTTATTGGGTTGCTTTTTTGCTATCAGCACTACAAACTCACCTGCTACCTGCACATTTAAAACCTTGACAGTCCATCTCTTCAATTCCTCTAAGACTGAGACATGCTCTCTTCCTAGACTGAATGAGATTTTTTGGTATTTGAGTAATACGCATTCAAATAGATTATTTAAGAAATATGTATTAAATTCTGCTGGGTTAGATATGAACTTCAAATACTCTAAAAAAACACTTACATTCCAGTAGAGTCAAAACTCTGAACAATTGTTTTGAAATGGAATAAAGATCTCTGCTTTTATTTAATTTGCTGAAAGAAGTTGGCAGATTACTTATTATTCTAGTTGTCTAGGAAAAAAATGCCATTTAATATCTTCTTTAATACACACTTAGATAATTCTTAACAGTAGTAACTAGAATTGCTTTTTCAGAATTTTGGGCTAGGCCTTATTGTGGTGGGGAACAAAGAACCACAGAAAAGAAAAAAAAGAAAATTCTATCTAAAATCAGGAATAAGAGTATCTATTTTTCTCACACTTTATATATTTTATCTTTATTCAGTTATAAGGGATAAGGTACAGAGCCTTTTCTTCTGTGTATACAGGACTCTGTAAAAGAAACCTTGTTCTGAATTAGGAACCGAATTATGAGGCAGCACTATGCAAGTTAAGGCAAAGCACAAATTTTAAGCCAGAAAATGGATAAATGTACTGTCACATCCACAGAAGCTGGAAAAGCTGCATATGCAGGAAAAAAAAGGAATCATTACATGGAAAAAAAAAAACCCCAGTAGTCTCCTAGGTGTGAAACTTCTTTTTTTGGTACTTTATATTTTTATATGAAATCTCACATAAAAGCTGCTTCATGATTGCCAGGTAGTGTGCTGTTCTGTTAGGATGAGGAAACTTATGTAGTTTTCTCCAGCCTTGCTTCTCTGGGAGTCAAAGCATTTGTGAAAACATCTGTTGCACCAGAACTAGGAAAGCTTTCTGTTTTACAGAGCTTCAGCTTGTTTCTCAGCACACTGCAGAGGAATGAAGGCAGAGGAACAGACAGACCTGTTCTCTGTTCTTTTCATCCCCCTCTGGGTCTCACTGAAATGCTAAGCAGTTCTTAACATGCTATAGGGTTGGGGTTTTTTCAAAATGAAAAAATGAAGTAATATGAACAACTACAAGTGATGACATAAATAAAATGTATAAATGAGTCAATTTCCTAACCTATGTCCTGGGTCAAATATGTTTCTGAGGTCTGAAGAATTTATCCATTTTTCTTTTTGGTTTTTTTCAGATCTTTTACTTCATTATTATCTTTTAGTGTCTTCAGCTGTATCTATTAACTATGCCTCAAGAAGCAGATTATTTTCTTGAACTTCCCTGCAAAACCAAGCAGCTGTAAGTCATTCAGATTTTTAGTCAAAAACTTTCAGATAGGCATCCAAACTTTGAGGTGCTTATAAGGCTTGAATTGCATATTTCAGAATTATCCATTTTTGGTAGAAATTCCAGCAGATGCTGCTTTTTTATATTTGTATTAGCTCCATCTTTTAAATAGCTTCCATGACATGAAATTTTGGTTACTTGACCCTTGTAAATGTCAGGATTTCTTTGAGGGAATAAAGACGCAGGCTCAGACCTCAGGCGTGCAAAAGTCAAGACACTGAGCTGAAAGAGATTATCCCAGTGATGACAACGTGAGGAGGAGTAGGTAACATTATCAGTGACACACACCATTATGCAAGAGCCTCAGTGGACTCCACACTCTCCAAAACCACACACAGTTTCTGCGAGTCTTTGCATTGGTTTCACTAGCTTCTGATTAATACCAGAACCATTTATGACTGTTATTATTTTTGTTTTACCTATAAACTAGTGCTGGGCTGCTGGTAGTTGAAAAAGACTCAGATGTGAAAAGAAAGGCTATGTCTTACACTGGCTTAGAACAGGTATGGGAGAGACAGATAACTTTACAAGAAAGGACACACAATGATTAACAGAGGGAGAATACTTGATGAATAGATCCTTGCACTAAAAGAGATTTGGGCAGCTGTATGTTTTCCAATACATTCTATCTATAGTAATTGTAGTTCCTTCTGTAGGTCAGATCTTATTTTTAATTAATTGAATTGCTGAATTGGATGTTTTTAAGAAGGACAGTCTTAATTCTAGCCTTAAAATCTTTAAAGGCTTACTCCTAACTAAATAAATTGGTCAGGAAGAATAGGGCATCTCTATAAATTATCTTGGCATTCCACTTATGGGAGAAAAATTATCTGGAAATTACCTTTTATTGCCACAGATACAAGAAGAATCAGAAGTGCCAAAGGGATGCTGAGAAAGGCTGCTGTACTGTCCCTTTCTAGTTTAACCCATTAGTTTGTTTAGTTTTACTCTTAGACTTTTCTGAAAAAAAAATTGAAAAAACCTCGACAGAAAAATTCATTTTTCCTTTTAGAGTGTGAAATTATGTCAGCTGTTGCCATCAAATCTATGATGTGAGAGGAATTAATATAGTTTACTTTCTGAAATGTTTGTTCTATTTTGTGCAGGTTGAGAAATATACAGAATTTTGTTTATGCTTGCAACACCTAATCCAAAATGGAGACAGAAAAGCATTTCCTCTAAACTCATTCTGCAAATTTAATTGCTCACAATATTCTCTGCGTGGATAAAAAATTTGCATGAATGCCCAGCATGAAAAGGCACTGAGATTAAATACTAAACAATTCACCTTACTGTGACTTCATATGAATGGGTTAAACATGATAAACAGTTTATGTATTCACATCAATTTAAGCTGCTGGGTGTATCAGTGGAATGAATACATTTGCTGTTGTTTTTTTGGCTCATCAGTAAATCTAGTACAAAATTTGATGTTATACCAGTTGGATTTATATTGCTGCAACAGATAGAGATTATTACTGATGCCAAGAAGACTGATTTTCTGCTGATTTGATTAGGACAGTAACTGTGCAAAGCTACATATTAATATATTAGAACACTGCAGTACCCTAGAAGCCTGCAGAAGGGAATTTTGTATTTGATTTGGAAAAAACAGATCTGTTGTTTCTGTATCTTACTGCATCTATTAGAAAATTCATAAAAATTCTTTAATCAGCCTGTTCATGTGTGCTAGGAAATGGGCTTTCCATATTAACCGGGGAAATGTCAACTCAAGGCTATGGGGGCTGGTGCTAATAAGGTTAATGAATAGCTGGCCTGAAAAGCAACAGATGGGCCTAACAGAGCGGGAGCCTTAATGGCATTTGTAATGCCTAGGGTCAACTGCAGTTTATCTTCATTTTTTTCTCATTTAATATATTCCAATGGAATAATAAAATAAGTTTGAATTTTCCCCACAGGGAGATGAAATTTATGCAGCACTGTTTATTGAATATCAATGTGTTTGGTTATAAACAGAGGACTGCTGCACCACTGCTAGAACTGTAGTTGTTGTATATTTGCATTTGCAGAGGAATTTTTCATTTAGCTCATTTAAAACAGTACTCTCTTTTTATCAATTACTGCTGCAGAACTATTTTTTTTAAAATTTGGTTTTGTTTTGCTGTTTTTTTTTCTGAAGACAGCTAACATAGAAGGTCAATTTTGGCTGTATACTGCAGCTAGATACATGACCATTATGCTAAATTTGCATAGAGGAATTGTAAGGGTAGATTTTGAATGCCCATATTGTGGTCTCCCCTAAGATGACAGAATTCATGCTCATTATAATAGGATGTCATATGATGGAATAGGGTAGATATGACAATAATATATGCTAGAAATCATAAACGTTTCTAGATAAAGTGGAAAATGTTTCTGATCAAAATATATTTGTTGGATCTAAAATAACTTCTGTGACCTTGTTGTCCTTCATCTCAGATACACTAGTCTTTAATCAGAAGAAATAATCTGCACAAGAGGCAATTGATATATTCCTCTCTACTCTAAATACAGGCTCAGTGTGATATTAAACTATCCTTATAGCACATCTATTGCCTGCATTTAGTCCACAAGATTTAAGCTCTCATATCAGCTAAGACAGTGAAATATAATGTTGAGGGAGGTTTTAAGACTTGTACTAAGAAATAGTTTTTTGAATAGGCATTGCTCTTGGGGAAAAAGAAAACACTGAATTCTTATTTAGTTTATTCCTCCCCCAAATAGCTTCAAGTAAACATATGGATCCACTGTAGTTTTATTTATGAAACTCGCTTTCATACTTTGTAAATGCATGGAAATAGTTAAGAATGCATTTGAGTTTGGGGCAAGAGTTTTTAAAGCACTTAGTCCTGAGCTATTGCTGTCAGGTTTTCCATATCAAATGCTTTTGATCATCCCTCTTCTGCTTCTTTAGTACTCCCTTCAAGTCAGTGTAAAAACTTCCTTTGACTTTAATGGAGGCAGAGTTATGCAAATACTGTGGGTTTTTGAAAATTTCACTTCATGTGGATTTAAAAAATATTATTAGATTATTCATGACGAAAACCATAGATTTAACTGTAAGTTTGGGCAGTTCAATGATTTCAAAGTATCTGATGAAATTTGTCTCATCCAAGTTTAGGTGCTGGAAAATTAGGTGTCCAAGTCAAGGCCAACCAGCATGCTATTCAAGACAAATCTTCCTACTGAAGTTGTCCAGAAAAGAACAGAAGACATAATTATTTACTTAATATATAACTGAATTAATTTTCCTACTTATTGCAAAAAAAAAAAAAAGGATTTCTGTTATGATAATCTTGACATTTTGAGACACAGGAATCTGCTTTATAGTATTGTCAATTTAAACAGACACAAATGATCAAAAATTTCAGACATTGGTTGTATTAACAAATAACTTACTGTATTTTGCTTAAAGAATATCATATTTCACATACATTATAGAATGTTTCAAAGCCAGTGTCCTGGAAGAGAAATTAATATATATCTGAATAATTTACTAATTGTCCTACTATTTCTATACATTTGGCAAAAGTAAGAAAAATATTACTGAATAACTTATGTAATGAATTTCATAGAATTTGTCAAGTAATATTTAATCTGATTTTCTCACAGATAGCTGTGGTCTGGAGTAAAACTCATCACATAAATTCAAGACCAGAAACATCTAATTTTATCATAGAATGACTTAAATCTGCATATTGGTTTGTGATAGACCTGTACTACTTACTGGTCTGGGAATAGCAACATCCTTGCACAATACTTTACAGTTGCAACTAATTGCAAGTTCTGTAGATACAGCATAGAGGAGTGGAATCTACTCGCTTTCCCCTTGAGCACCAGAGAACTTATGTGCCTATTGGAAACGTGATTTTTATATTCTTTCATGTTTACTACTCCCCAGTGACAACTAGTCTGTTCCAAGTCTGGTTTAAGAGAAAGCAGTTCCACTTGAATTCTGAAAAATGCCATTGCTTTGTTCCCTGATGTATCTTAAGAAGTCACAGTTTTATTTAATTGTACAGATGACATGAATTTTTCCCTACCTGCACCTTCTATCTTGAGAGTATTGCCTGTCCTCTGACTCACATGAACGTTTCCTTTATTTGAATTATTTTAAGTTTGCACAAAGCAGTTTAATTCATCGAAGGAAGAAGAAACTGAAACTTTCATGTTAAATTGAAAGTCGGCTACAACGTAGAGGTCTTGTACTTCTGAAGTTCTAATTGCATTCAGCATGAGTTTGGGGAATTTTAAAGTAGGTTAGCTTTTTATATTTATCCTGCCTGATGACTTTTTAGGAGAAGAAATGACACATTTTTTGCTAATGGTTATTTTTCAAATACTAACTTTAAAAAATTGTGCTCATTGATCTGTGTCTTATTTCATTATTTTAGATGGCACAGACTGTATTTGTAAGCCTGTTAGGTGGTAAGTTTCAGAGAGGATTTCAACTTCTAAAATCAGTTGACAACCACATGAGAAGAAAGGATAACCAATTTGCTGAAAAAGAATGTAACCAATTGCTATCTTGTAAATAGCTGTAGCATTTTTAAAAGATAAGCTTTCCTTTTTTTCCTTCCCACTCTCCACCCTGATAGCTTTATGATTACCTAGAACTCTGTATGCATTAATTAAATGTATAAATAAACAGTCTTCTGTACCCTTTTTGTAGTTCAAATCTGGAAATTGTTTAGCATTAGAAAATAACACATGTTGCCATATGGAAAAATATAATGCTAATGAAATCTGATAGATGGCACTGTTGGATTGTTGATAAACTGTGAGCCTGACTCCTATCTTACTAGTATTCAGAAGGATGTTATTGCTTTTCAAAGAACTGTTGCTTTAGAAAGTTAGATAGAAACACATTTATTTCAGCCTGTATTTGCTCAGTAGTGGGACTCAATGTACTGGTCTGGTTGTTGGTCTGTATTTCTCTCCTTTTTATTTCTTCTAGGGCATCTCTGTATCCCATTAAGACTTGCTATGCTTATACCAAGGGTGTGGGGTTTTCTTACCTCATGGCTTCTGGTTAGAGCAGAGATTTTGGGAACTAAAACTTTGATTCTTTCTTCTTTTGTTATAAGTCAGAGTATTAAACATTTCATTACACATTCATTTCATATTCCATTTATCCTTTTCTTTGAGGTCTTAAGAATGACAACCACCTCCTGTGGGATTGCTGGGTACTTACAGATGAATTGACTATGATTATCTGAAGCAAATTAAAGGCTAACTTGTCTAGATTCTGCACTAACTTAAGATCAGACAAATGCAAAAGCACTGTTGGAACTAGTCCAGGTAAATCCATTGGATTTCATTTGAACTAAAACCTAATGCAGCTTTTGCAGGAATATTAGAATGAGAATTTTCTTGATGTATTATCTGACATGCAACTTGGACTATAATCAAAAAAATGATGCCAAACAAAGAGCAGCAATGAGATGATTCACCTATCCTTAAATATATAACAATGTTGTTGAGTAATAGCTACATTAAAGAGTTATTTCATGCACAAGAGGGATCCTGTTATTGAAAAAGCTTCATACCTGTTGTGAATTCTATGATTGTTATGGCAAAAAATAAAGCTAGACAGAGACTTGTTGAACATCTGTTTTGCAACATTCATTCTGTTTGTGCTGTGTCATTTATTTCCACTCTTCTTAGTACTGCAGTGAATAAAATTCCACAATAAACTTCTAATATGAACATGTAGTATTACTAAATAGTTGCTCATTTTTTCTGTTTTAAAATTGACTACAATTGTGCAATTTCCGTGATTGCAAATAATAGTGAATATACCTAAAATCAGTAAATGCACTTATCCACCTTAGAAGATCTAAGCAGCACACTGAAGGATGTAGTGGATTTAGGAAGGTAGAATTGCTATAATTACATAACTTTAAGTGTATCGTGCTCAACTAAAATTTTCCCTGATGATAATGAAAAAACAATGAGACAACAACATTAGTGATTTTCTTCTTTCAGGTCTGAGATATATGGGAAATATGGGGACAGCTCTTCCCTGTTGTGGAGAAAAATTGGAAGAAAAATTGAAAGAAAAATGTAAAGCAGAAACTATCCCTGCAAATTTTCTCCTGGAATGCTTTTCTCCCTTTCATTTCTTCAAAAAGCAAAAGGTTTGTTCTGCTGGAAAACAATTACAGGGACTGTAAGAACTCTGAACTTGAAAGCTGTTGGGATGCCCAGGTATGTCTGTGATGGTTCTTTGCCTGCACATTCTCTCTGTGTACTGAGCGCCTTTTGTTCTCTGTCAGCAGAACATCAGCCAAACTCTTCTTGCTTGGTAGCAGCTGCTGGATCCAAGGTCTTGGGTCTTAAACAGTTTTAGAACCCATGAAGGTGTAAATGGGAAGAAAGCACTATTATTTTCCTGTGAGATAGGAAATGTGATGCTCTAGGTCTTGTTTTAAGTCAAAGCTGCACCCTGGCCTGTGCATTTGGCATTTGGTCCCATACAGGTTTTTGGCTATACAGAGTACCTGTGTGAGAGCTGGAGAATTCAGATATACAGAAACTTCTGCCAAGGCTTGTCCATTTCTTGTCTGTACATCCCTTTACACAGAGTTTCTAGGGGAATGAACTAATACTAAGTTATTTTAATAGATATCAGAAATTAAAAAAAGGTGCTAGTCAGGTACAGGAATAAATCATGAGGACTATACAGACATCTGAGGGAAGGACAATTTATTTCCTTTGAGTCAAGTCACCTAGAGAGAAGTAAATTTTATTTCAGCTAGAAGTATTTGTGCAGAAATAGAATATGACTATTATTTATGTCTTACAAGCATTTATAATTTCATGTCAGCACCAAGTTATCAGGCTATTCCAAGAATACAAAGAACTGCACCTAATTCAGCGGTTCTATTCCAAGAAAATCCTCTAATGGTACTATATGATATAGCAAAAATCAGCTTTAATGGAAGGTTTGAACTTTTAATTAAATGAAAAATAGTTTTGCTGATGAATTTCGCTCCTTTTATTTCAGGGGATATTGTTTATTCAAAAAATAGTGTTTAATAGAACAAAAATGGATTACTGGGGGAACATCCACTGCATGTGGTATAACTCCTTAATATAACTTTTTAGTGGATCAGATTTGCTGTAAAGAAATGAATCTAAAAAGTACATCTACTGATTACTTAAGACGTAATAGACAAAAATATGCAATTGTATAATTTATGAGTTTGGTGTTTTGAACATTTATGTTTTTAAAAAAGTAGTCTGAGAAATGCCAGGTTTTGTTTGTTCTTTAACTGTGTGATTCAATTCCAAAAATGGACTCTAGCAGACAAGGATTTTAATCTCCACAAGCACATGTAATAGATACCTCTCATCTGAATGTATTCTAGATGACCAATTGCACCATTTGAAAGGCACTGATGTCTCAACTGCTTCCATAACCAGATACTTAATGTTCAGGAAAAAAAAAGTAGTAGCAGATTTTTAAAAAAATTGACTCATTTAGGTAGAATAAAACAGGTTCTAGGAGTAATTGGGGACCACTTCAATGCTTGTAAGAAATCATCAAGGCAATCTTTTTGCCTAATGATCCAGCCATGGTTGTAAATTGTAGTACCATTGTAGTTTCAGCTAGCTTTAATTTTAGCAAAAGAGAAAAAAAATGCCTTAGTTAGAAAATTATTTGGTATTTAAAATGATGGTTTAGTAATTTAAAGGATTTGAATTATATTTACTTTCCTTGATATCTCTACTTGTCTTCTAAAAAACATTTCATCCTTCCCTTGAAAGCAGATAAAGCTTGAGATGTTTTCCTCTTGTACATTAAAAAAGGGAAGATGAATTTTCCAGTACCTTATGTCAGGGATTCAGATAACTTACTAGAGATTGCATGTAAGAATTTCTGTTTAGAACTTTATTCAAATAGTAATGCAAAAGTTTTGTTTACCTAAATGAAAGAAAATTGTAGACTTAATATCAACATTAGAACTGTGTCCCACTGCATATGAATGGAGATGACAGATATATGGTAGAAATCATAAATATTTCTAGATTAATTTATTGAAAGAAGATATTTTTGTCAAAAATGAAGAGAGGGGCTCAAAAGATGGCAAAGTTTGATGGTGCCAGGAAAATCTTTGCTCTGTTGATGACACACAAAGCTGTAAAGCAACTCAGTGAGAAACAAAGTGGAACTGTTAGAACCATAAATCAGAATTAGGTAGAAATGAATATATTTTCATGATTTGAGCCTTCTACAAAACATAAATAGCCCTTTTACTTATTGAAGGAGAATACTGAATGTGAGACAGCTTCTTACAAAACTCATGATTTTGGGAGGATGAATATCCAAAAACTTGGATATCATAATATACACTTGATTTGGAGATTATCTTCCCCTTGAAAAATATGAAATGCAAGAAACAATTTCTTGCTATTTTAAAAATTGTAAGCCACTTGAATGACTCCAGAAAGTACATCTACTGATTACTTAAGAAGTAATAGAAAAAATTTGCCAGTGGCAAACTGCATTCTGAAAAATTATCAGCAAACATTACAGACTAAAACATTACCACTTCAGTTCTTTTCTTTTCTCTAAGGAGTACACTCAAGAATGTATGAAAATACTTTAAAAATCACTTTGGTTAATCCATGTTCTTTTGTTAACTCCTCATTATTAGAAAAATGTGTATGAAAAACATTTGCAGAAGACATGTCTGCAAAGGCTGAAGCTTGAAATAAAAGCCTCTATTATTCAGACTGGATTGGATCAGACATAGCATCACACTTGCTAAGTATTTCTAGACTTTTTTCTTTCTGCTTTGATGTTTTAGTCTCCACTTTCCCACTGAAGATCCAGGGAATGTAATCACTTCTAGAAAAAAGAAATAAATTTGGATTTTATTATTAAACATACATGGATTTTAAATAAACCTGGATTTTATTATTAAACATAAGCTGCTATAGGGTTGCATAAGCTGCTATAGGATCAGCATTAAGAATATTCAGATGGATATTTAGTCTGACCTTGCCATTTGCTGCAGTTTATTTTAGCAAAATTATTGAGATATGGATTAGAAGATTTCTGCTTGTGATATGATTGGTTGAAACAATAGAAAAAGCTGCAAAAAGTTCCATGTCAATATTTTTTAGTAGGAATAAATAGCCTTTGTGTAAATATTTCTCATTTTCTCCATTGTTTACTTTATACTTTTATACATTTATATTTAGTGATTCTATTTAAAAATACAATTATGAATAGTTAATGATTTTGCCCTTTATCCAGGCCTAATACAACTACTTGGTTATTGAAAATAGTTTTTAATAGAAATCTATTTTTAATAGATTTAAGCTAGTTTTTAATATAATTAAAATAGTTTTAACTATTTTATAGTTTTACTATTTTAACTAGTTTTAATAGTTTTACTATTTTAACTAGTTTTAACTATTAAAAATAGTTTTTAATAGAATTAATCTAGTTTTTAATAGAAATCTAGAAATGTTTTTAATAGAAAATACATACCATATAAAAACATTAATCTTTAAAAATAGGTGATTTTTTCTGTGAAAAAGGAAAATATATAAAATATATAAAAATATAAGATTTTACAATGTTACAAGATTTTTTCAATGAAAAGATGTCATCTCATTATAAATAATGTCTCAATGTGTCTTTCAATAAGTAGTTATGTTTCAGTTTTGAGTATTAGAAAATCGATTGTATAGTGCCTCATCTCAGGATTCAGAATTGAGAAGGATCTATTTGCTGAGCAGTAATACTTCAGACTCTATTACTTTTTCCTTTTTAAGCCTTTCATGACTTTTCCATAAGAAAAAGAAAACCACAGTTGTTGAAAAATAAGGTATGGTCCAAAAAATCGAAACTCGTACATGACTGAATATTTGACACACATTGTCTTTATTTCTACTTAAGCCAGACTATGGTGGGTTTTTTGCTGTTTGTTTGTTTGTTTGTTTGTTTGGGTTTTTGTTTTGTTCGGGTTTTTTTTCATTTTATAACTCTCTTGAAGCTAAGGGAATATTCTGTAGGAGAAAATGGCTGTGCAGAAGTCCAGGCTCCCATCATCCATTTGTGAGTCAGTTCCTGATCCTTGCTTTGCAATAAAACATTTAGTCACCTTTCTCCCAAAGCTTTACCAAGACAGGTTTGATTTTGGTGTAAATAGTGACATTATTGAGTAGCAAATAATCACTGTGACTCCTGTGAAACCTGAAAGTCAGTAATTTCTCATAAGAAGGCTGATTGATGCCTTCTCTTTTCTGCATCCAGAAAAAGTGCCAATTATTCCCAATTGAACACACACACACACACAAACACACACATACACTTATGCTACCTCTCCTTTTAGAATTAGAAGACTACAACATTAAATTAAAATTTAAAAGAATTAACTACAGAATAATGAAACTATTTGGTGTGGAATCAAGATAAACATGAGGGTTTTGAGATGGAGTGAATAGACTTGTCTGGTGAAAATGAAGGCGGTAAGTTAGTGTGGGAGACACTTTGGGCTGAAAGAGGCCCTAGCCTGGGAAAGGTGAAAGACCTATAGGACAAAGTAGGTCAGGGATAAGATTTCAGGATTTGAGGAATAGTATCTTTGGGAGCAAGAAACTGAATCCTAGACTGGCTTGAGTTGTAGGTGACCTACTGCCCCACCCTGGGTTAGGGTTGGTGTTAGGGCAGGTTGTTCACAACTTCCTGGGTCTTGGAACATTGACTCTGGGCACTTCTCACCTGAATGTGTTGAGAGGTGAAGATGAAAAGCCTCTTCTCCCCTGCAAGGGACTGTAATTCCTCCCTTACTCCTCAGCACCCCAGCATGTATGAGCACTTAGCACTGCTGTTCTTCTAGCTTTGCATGGCTTCTTTTGCTAGAATAAAAAATATGCCTTTAGTTAGAATCTCACAGAAGTTTTGAAGCATTAAAAATACTAAAATAAACCTCAAACCAAAATGATGCACTAAACTTCACCAGTAAATGCCTCACCTTTCTAAGAAAAAACATATTAAATATCCTAAAGGGAATAGTATTGAAATAAAAGGTCTGACTTCCATGTTTTTGAAAACTGGAAGAATAGATGTGATGGTAAGAAGTTGTAATATAGATGTCAGGAGACTAAGCTACACTGAAGACCCCCAGATTCTATGAAATAACAACAGACACTGAAAGAGTCATGGCAAAGGTGACAGATACACAATGCAGGGAATTTACTGATTATCTGGGGAAGATAACAAAACACCTGCTGCTTACTAAAGCCCACTAGCTATAAGCATTAAAGAAAAAAATTCAAAATAGTCTCCTCATCTGCCTCTATTTAATGATTCACTCCCCCATAATTTTCACAGAGATTTATCTAAAAGCAATTGTATACATGCCTTTTTGCATACAGAGTGACACAAATGAAGATTACTTAAATTTGCTATTCTGAGAAAAAAAGACCCTTAAAAATCTGTTTTGAGTAAGCTTCTCCATATAGAACCATTTTAAGTCTCTGATCTGCCCCTTTTGGAGATGGCATGGTACATTTATCATAGCTTAAATGAAGGGTGTGCTTATGGATTTTTCTTTCAACAGCAAAATTAGAAGAGAACAAAAAAAAGGCTGAAGATCATTCATAGGGTGGATTTTTGTGAATGTGTATCCACATTCATTTCAAGTCACACTGTTGTCCATGAATCTGAGTGCTGCTGGAATTCTTTTAGAACATTGGTCTGTACCTCACATGTGAATGAAGATATCAGCATCTGGACAATGCTTAATGAGTATGGAAATATTTTACTTTAATATGTTTAAAACAGAAAAGCATAGGAAAAGACCCCAATAACTAGCTTGCATGAGTAGAAACTGCAAATGCTTTTTGACCTTGAATGCTACTGGTTTTTTATAAGGGAAATTTTTAGGAAACTGTCTAGCCCAGACTCATAGAGTTGATTTTCTATTCTGATTTCTTGTTTTTTTTTTTTTGTTTTAAACCTGATTGTTACAATATATGAATTGAGTGGTCTCTGATATCTCTTTCTATTCTAATTGAGTGTCCTGAAAGCCAGACAGATATAGGTGTTTTAGAGACAGAGGGTTGCATTCTACTATTTGAGGAAAAAGGTGTCTTGTGTAATGTGTGTATCTGTGACAGCATATGTCAATAATTTGTGATTCTTCCTCTGAAAGACATTGTGAGTTATTGTGAGCTAGCTGCTGCATCAAAAATGGACTCTCAAATATTAATGAAGACAATTACAGGGTATGAGGTTGGATTAAACACTTCCTTAAGTATTTTTTTCTATAAAATCCCTTTTTAAAGTGTGTTTGTCAAAGCCTTTCAAAAAGATAAAACTTTTTTATTAATATTAGTCATTTAAACATGGTTGTAAATATGAATTCACTTATGCAGTGAATTGTAGCTGTGCTCTTGAGTTGTAGTTTATATCCACAACATCTCAATTCACACTGATTTTAAGAACAGTGAACAATTACCACTTAAACTAGTGAATGGTAGAATCACAGTTGTATTAATAGCATTCTTGGCTTTTATGGTGTGAGCAATATGATGAAACCAGGAGCACCTAACTGGCAATTTTCCACAGGGGAGAGTACTGGTGTCACTGTGGGAACTGTGGGACAGCCCCTGTGAGGAGAGGATGGGGCTGCCCTGAGAGGATCCCAGGCAGCCCCAACACAGAGCTGGCACTGCCCACAGCTGGGCCCCTCAGCAGTGCTGGTGCTCTGTGATAACGTGTTTAACAAAGGGTAAACCCACTGTGCGTCAGCTCTGCAAGAGGAGTGAGAAAATGTCACACAGCCATCGGTACATCAAGGTCAGAGAAGGAAGAGGAGGAGGAGGAGGATTTTGAGGCTATGGAGTGGAGATTTCCCTGCAGCCCATGGAGAAATTTCTGTAAAGCAAAGAAGAACTGTAGCTCATGGCTGGACCTACATTGGAGGAAAAGTGTGAGATGGAAAAAGTAGCAAATAAGAACTTTAAGGACTGCCCCATTCCCTGTCCCCCTGTGCCACTCAGGATGGGAAGATGTTGAAGAATAAGAAATGGAGATGTGAAACTGGGTGGGAGAAAGGTATTGTTTTAATTTTTTATTTTTGTTTCTTGCTATGTGAATCTGTTTTAATTTGCAAAAAATTAATTTTCCCCTAGTCTTTGTCTCAATCCTTGAGCTTTTGCATCATGTTTTTGGTGGTCTTGGTGAAGAAGGATGAAGGTGCATGTGGGTGGGCAGGTGCTAGTCATTGTCAACCAATTGCAGTAATGTTTTCAAGTTTTTCTTCTAATGTTTCTGTAATTGTTGTGGTTTAACCCTAGTTAATTGTGCCTAGTTCTTAAATTCAGTCAATAGCATGGAGCAGTCTTCCCACATTTGGAACTCACAGGTTCAAATTACATCTGTAGGCAGAGTGACAGGGCAGGTCTCTTTCTCTTGGCAGTGTTCAAAGTGCCTTAACACCTACCTGTCATTATAGCTAGGCCTCACTGACTGTTTCCTTGACTGTCATGGAAATTTTAGATGCATCAAGAATAGAAAATTAGCATTAATTTACAATGAAAATCCTCTTTTTCATTTCCCCAAATGTGCTAGTGGGATTTAATATAGTTCTAGCTGCAGCTGCAAGCAGAATCCCTTATAATGACTGACTCTGCAGCTGGGTTTCACATGCCCCATGCAGGAGAGTTCTTACAGAGTTTCAATTAATTTCTTTAAAGGTGATCATGGTTTTTTGGCACACCGTTATGGAAAATGCAAAAGTGGCTTTTTGGTGTCACTGTGGTTAAAACTAAATAGCTGCTGTTGAATGCTTTTATATTCTGGCCCAAAGTACTGGGTGCAGTGCTATTGTACTTGATTCTTGTACTTGTTATTCCTGCCTTGGCAGTGCCCCCCTTCTATCAAAACAGGCGTATGCTGCACATTATAAAATGCAGTTTCTAAAATTGACTTCAGTGAAAAGATTGTCTTAGGTAATGTGGCCCTTACTTTACTTCCACAGGCTCCCCAGCACAGCTGTTACTTCATTTGTAATATGTTATCCCTATTATTCACATTACAGTAGTGCCCAAGAGCCAAGAGAGAAGAGTTTTCTTTGTTCCAGATGTGATATATAGAATAACAGACATTCACTTGAGGAGCTCACAGTAGGGATTGCAGAGGCCTCAGATACCCTATAAGAGGTATGACAAACTGTCCCAAGCTGAGATACACTAAGAACCAACCCAGTGATCTGTCCTGTCCTTCACAATAAGCCTCTGCTACTCCACCTGACACTGCTGTGAATATTCAGTCCAATTCCACAGCCAAGGGCAGTGGTGGTGTTAGTAGACGTTCTGTTCTGTGCTCTTTGTTGCTTTTTTTACTCTGTTTTAAAATAGAAGCAAATACATACACATAGGTAGACACTTTAAACTGAGAATATGTTTAAAGGAATTTCTTCCTGTATTCTGTAATCAACAGGAGTTCTGACATTCATTGACTAATATCTGAGCAATGTGAAGTCTACAATGATGTATTTCTGACATTCTGGATTTAAAAATAATACACTGTAACACTGAAATATTTTTCTTTGATTTTTAAGTAATAACAAGAACAGTTATTAATATTCTGGAAAAGCACAACTGTTCAAATTTGGACAAATACATAAACAGGATTTAAAAGATGAGAATTATTGATGTCAATAAAGAAATTCTTCATCAGTGTTACCTATTTATAAATCTGGATAATCATTTTCAAAAGTACTTTTCAGATAAACCACCTAAATTTAGGGTTGAATTATTTTCTGCCATATTGGAAATACAGAAGAGATCATTCACAATTTTTTACAACTTAAATGGTTATTTAATGGAGAATGCACAAGATTAAAAGCTTTTTCCACATTCTCCTGGACATATTGATAAATCATGCAAGTAGTTTTATATCCTGTAATTTTCTACAGTGCATGTAGAATTACCTTCAGTTTACATTTTTTTTGGCAGTTAAAAATTACATTTTTCTTCATGGTTAAGTGTTTCTTTCTCCCTCCTTCCACATAAGGTTACTGGAAGGAATAGTTATATCTAAGAATGACAGTCATCCATTCTAAGGTGAGGAGCTACTCCTAATAATGGTTATTTTACATGCAACTCAATTTTCTTATTCATAACAGCAAGTAGAATAACAAGAATAACAAGATCTTTTACAACAGCTGCCATAAAAACTGCTAGCTGTTAAATTAGTCAAGGAGAAGACAGGGAACAGTTCTAAACAAAAAATGGTTCAAGTGCATGGAAAATTTGAACTATAATTTTTTATCAATTGTTTTTGCAAATGAAGGGTAGAGATAGTACACAAGATTTCTCTGGAGGAGCCATCTGAAATACTAATGGTTTTTTAGTTTAGTTTGGTTTTGTTCTAGTTTTGGGGTTTTTTTCAAAATAATAATGTGTAGCTTTACTGGGTTTTTTTTTGAAAAATATTTATTATTCTTCATGTAAAAGATTTTGTGACCATCTGATAAATCTGCTGATAAGTAGTACAAACCTTAAAGCAGCAACACTTATCAATACCTTAACATGTTTAAATTAAACTGTTCAAAGGATGTTCTGCTCTTGATGTCTGTGTTGAACATGAGAGTAAGGAGACTACTCTCATTCCCTTCTTTCTTTATAGCTCCAGGTTGGTTCAGCTCACTGTATAGGAGGGGCAAATATTTTTTGATAAACTAGAAGTAAATGTCAGATGATTTGTTTGTGTCATGTAATCCTTCTCTATCAAGTTGTAGTTTTCTATAAGATTAAGGGAAGATTAATATATAACTATTTCCTTATCTGGTGATTCACTGATATTGGTTAGAGAACATTATTTTATCTTTTCCATCACATTACTCAAACAGTGATATGTTTTGTAAGTCATGGATTGTGTTTGAATCAAAGTGCACAGCACATTTTGTATTTCCATGAGATATAAAACAAAGCTCTGGGAGATCAAATTTTATATAAAGTCTGTCTGGTGAAATAAAGTTTCTCTCTATTAATTAAATGCCAGTGATTTGGCTTTGAGTAAGAATATCTGGATTTTGCAGGCAATAGTATTAACCTGCCAGGTCAAGTGATGTTACAGTAACAAAAAAGCTTATTTTTTATAGAGGTATTTAAATGTACTTAGGTAAAAAGAAATTAAGCAACTCAGTATCATCATAACATACATATAAATACTTTTAAAATAATTTTGGGAAGGTTTTATTTTCTTTTTATTTAATTTTTTGCTGTAGGAGGCTGCGGATAAAGAACTAACAGGCAATGCATAGAATGCAGTGTGCCAGAGCCTCACAGGGAGAACTGAGCACAGAACCTTACTGACCTTACCTGGCCTTTTGTGAGAGATTCTCAGTGTGTTGGTTTTAAGAGGCACAATGCCCAAATTTTTAGGTTTTCTGAGCTATTTTATTGGGGTTTTTTTCTGAGGTCAGGTGAAATTCTTAATTTAACCATGAGGTTAAAGCACCATGATCTCTTCAAAGAACTATTGTAATAATACTGATGGGGAGGGTAAACTAGACTTTAGATAAGCTATCATCTATGATGGGTGCTACTTGCTTCAGCTCAGAAAGAAAGGACAGTGAAGAATTCTAGAAAATGGAACAAAATCAGGTTTATACACACTTTTATGATAAAGTATCCTGTTTTGCTCCTTAAGGAGACTGCCTTTTTTGTGCTTTTCTACTAAAAGAAGTAGAGAAGATCCAGTGTTAATGAGATTCAACATTGTTTCTCTAACTTCCTAATATACAGGGAATCCCCACTCAGCTTCAGAACATATATTTAAAGTACTAAAGTAGTGGTAGACTGCCCGAGTTGCCGTATCAAAGAAAAAAAAAAGGAAGAAAAATATTTTGTGTAAGTATACAGCATACTTTTGACAGCTGGCCAAGCAGAGTTCATGTAATTCAATTTCTGCCTATGTTCAGACTGATTTGAGTGCACTTGCCAAAAGCTCTCCTGATAGGGTATGAAAGTGTTAATTCTTGGTTTTGTTGTCTTTTCTGGGGCGAATAGAAAAAACACAGATTTGGTTCCAGTGTATTGTTGGATCCATATTTTTCCTTTGTAAACACTCAATCAGATCAAGTGCATAGTATATAAAGAGACTATAGATTCTTTTCAAAAGTTCAAAGCTTCAGATAGTTGACTTTTCTAATAGGTTTAAGCTGTATTTCATAAAATGTTTTAAGTACATGAGAACTCTCAACTAAGTCAGAATTTATATATACAGCTGCAACAGCACCTTGCTCAAGACTTTAACCATTTAGGGCTTAAGTTGGAATCCAGTGGTAAAATGATGATGCATAGTCATAATTTAAATACATCAGCCTTCCAAATTTTCAGCCAAACACCTAAGTCTTATTTCTACCATGTGCATTAGGATAATTCTAGCAGAGCCTAATGAAAAGGAACGTCTGAGGTAAGTATTATTACCCCATGGGGTGAGAAGCTGCAAATCACTGCTTTATACAAGAGCAGTATGTCCCTACACAATGTCACTGCAAGGTTTCCAACCAGGAGAAATTAAGATACATTAGTTCTTGTATAAACAAGATGTTGTTTAATCAGACAGTTCCAGCTTCTGCTGGATATTTGTGTTACACTGCACTGCAACTGTGGGGTTTTTTTTTAATATATAGTACAAATCCCAAGGTAGTCTGCTGCACAGGGCACAGTAGAATACCTGAATCATCTTGTGTTTGTGTGTAACTACCTACAACTTCCCCTGCATTCCCAGTAGTGTTTATGGTATGGATGGTTGTTGATGCATTCTCTTTGGAGCACACTAATTTGAGACAAGCTTTGAAATGAAGGTTTAATCTTCTCATCTAGCTGTTGTTAACTTTTTTCTCCCCTGAATGGCTACAGTATAAAGCTGTATTCCATACCTGAAGGGACTTTGTTATTCAGGATGGAAGTTCTGAATTAGACAAGCAGGAAAGCTTTTAGGAGCAGGATGGTTTCACATGGGAAAGCCTGAAGCTGTTGTCTGACTTTTGTTGTTATACTTTTCCTAAAGGAAAACCTGAGGACTTTTGGAGAAAAAAAGAAGTGAGGAAGTGCTGGGTGTTGGATTGGATGAAAGACAAAGGATGTGTAAGCAACCTACTGAGGCTACAGAGTAAATAAACACTGTTGCTTGAAGGCATGGGGACTGATGAATATAAATATAAGAGTACTGTGGAAAATAGAAGAGTACTCTTATAGGATATGGTACTGAAGATTGGCAGCCTTAGAAATGGATTAGTTAAGAGGTTATCAAATTGTGGCTTTAATCTTGTCTAAGAATACAAAAAATATCCATCCAATCAATCTAGTCTTCAATTTTTGCTATTAACAGTTGAATATCTGATAGTCCTTGGTTTGGGAACTATGTTTTTGGGAGTGGTACTGTAAGCTAGCTCTGCATAGTCTGTGCATTACCTTTTATTAATGCCAATCCTTCCAGAAATAGGGAAAAATGTAGTAGCAAAAAAAAGAGCTATTTAGGAAGAGCACCAGCCTCACCACTTCCTGTGATCTGTTCTCCATGTAGGCATTTTGGCACCTACAGATGTCTTGTTACAGATGGAAGAATTCCTTACTATTGCTTACTTGTATTTGTTTATGGTTTTGCCACTCAGGAATTTTTGTACCTTTCCAAACCTGCTGATGCTGTCTGCTTTCAAAACCTCCTCTGGTTTTGAAACCTCTACATTCCATAAATTTAATACATTTTGAAAAGTAATATGACTTTCATCCTTACATTCTGTTCAAAGGACTATTCTTTTACTTGTTTGAAATCGAACTCCTACTGTTTTTATCAAATACTCCCCATTCTGCACTGAGGAATTTAGTCAATTTCATTTTGTATTTGTCTTAGCCACTGACACCCTAAGTTTTGTAAACTTTGATCATGTTTTTTTTCCACCTGCTTTCCAAACTAGAGAGTCAGAATCTTTAGTCTCTCTTTTTAACATAGCTGCTTTATTGTTTTTAGCACATCAGCTAATCTCCAACATTAGAGCAACACACCGTTTGGGATATGGACAGACACCTGTTGATTTTATATGACATAAAAATTATACATTTGTCTTGGTCCCAGTATTCTTCCAAATATCATTTTGGCTGCCATTGCATACAGATCTCATGATTTTGGTGAACTGTAGATGATCTCTATGGCTCTCTCTTGAATTGCAACTGCTACTTTTGTGGTCAGCATTGCACAGACATGGCTTCGTTTATTTTTCCCTAGATATAGTATTATATTACTCTACAGTAAGATTATTGAGCACATCTTTCACAATATCTTCATAGGCAAACTTAGGAACTGAGATGGATGAGAACTGACTGAATGGCAGTCTCCAGAGGGTCATGATCAAAGATATGATCATGAACAAGGATCAGCTAGGGGCTTGTCATTAATGGTGACCCCCATGATTCAATATTGGACCGAGTACTGTTTAACTTATTCATCAATGACTTGGATGAAGGGGCAGATGTCTCCTCACCAAGGCTGCTGATGACAGCTGGGAGGAGTGACTGATGCCCCAGAGTGCTGTGCAGCCCTCCTGGAGCACCTTGAGAGGCTGGAGGGATGGACAGAGAACTGAAATTCAGCAAAGGCAAATGCAGGGTTGTGCACCTGGGGAAGAATAAACTCATGTACCAGCACTGGTTTGGGGCTGGCCTGCTGGAAAGCAGCACCATGGAGAAGGAGCTGGGGGTCTTGGTGAACAACAGGCTGTCCATGAGCCAGCCAGTTAAATCCTGCCTCGGGGAGCATCCAGTCCTAGTCTGTGCTTACAATGTGCTTCACACAACTTGGAGTCTGATTCTTGGCTGGACTGCAGGCACTCTTTTAATGGTAGTATTTAGGAAGATGACTTGAATCATGAAAGTATGGCCCAAATTGTCAGCCTATATGATCTCTCTGTTCACTTACAGCACATCTTTAATATGTCTGTGTTTCAGTCTAGTGGCTTGACTGTACCACATGTAAACATGCCAATTCTGTTTTAAAACTAGCTTGCCTGGGGGCAGACAGCAGTTTAGCCATGATAATTGGGGCTTTCTGTGCTCAGAAGCACCTCATGTGTGCCTTTCATATCTCTTGCAGCTGAATCCTTTGGTACCTGAGCCTGTCTCAACCAAAATTTGCTACAAAATTTCTAGACAAAGGTGTAGAGTAGACTACTGGAAAAATAAAATCCAGGTTCGCCATAATACATTTTTTGTCTGTTCTTTAACTCTGTGGACGTTATTTTCATTCCTTTTGCATCTCAATAAGGCTTTTATCATATGTTTGATACATAATTGAGAGCACTAAAGGCAATGGCTGCAATGCGTATAATAGCTAAGCTGGTATTATGTGCTGGGGCATTAATGTGCAAGAATATCTAGCACTAACAGTTATAGAAGGCAAGCAGTCTTTGTTTTAGATGGAAATTGCAGTAAAATAATATAAGGGAAATGTTCCTTAAATAAAAGTTTTATTAGTTTTACCAGCACTCCACATTTAAATACTGTAAGTGATAAATTTGGAAAAGACTTAATGTTTTTCTATTAAGCTGTTATGACTCCCTTCATCTTTTCACAATGTAACAGTTTGCAGACAGAATACTAAAGTCAACTGTGGATCATTGCTAATTCTGTTAACAGGATGATTAAAATGACAGGAACATCTGCAAACAACTGTTGCTAGTATTATTGCTGTGCCTGAAAGCTCTACTGTTACTGAAGATCTGTCAGTGCTTCCATTGTAAATCTCATTGTAATCCTCATTGGGTTTAAACCTGGAATTCATATTCTCAGTCCAAAAGACAGTTTTTTGACAACATCTTGAATTAGCCATATTTTAGTTACAGAAAAATGAGAGATTCACAAACACTTGATTTTTTTAAGATATATTGTATGTTTTAAAAGGTTTTTAATGCTCCTAAAATGATGAAAGTCAGAAGTTTTTTATGAATATCATACATTCTTGGTTATCTTGAATAACAGAAAAATGTGACCATTTGGAATTACAAAATATATGAAGCATGTGGACATAGATTCTGCAGAAATTTACACCTGTACTTAATTTTTTAAACATTAATACACCCTCCCTGTTGATTTAGTGAAGCTAATCAAGCGCAAAAACTTTAAATGAACATGCAGATTTATTTTGGTGGTCAATAAATTGCCGTGTTGCTCCTGCAGAACTTTATTTTAATCTCTCTGGAAGCCAAACTGTCTGCTAAGAATCATGCTTAATAGAGTCTGATTGCACACACTGATTAACCTCAGCAGACCCTGATTTCACTATCTAGATAACACAGATAATATGACTGTTTTTTATTTAATAGCCTACAGAAAGCCAGTGTAGAAGCCCATGAACAAAGTGGTGTCCTTCTTTGGATTACAGTTTTGGATTTAATGGACTTTCTAGCATAAAGGCATATGAATATTCTTTTGATACATGTCAGAACTGTCAGTTTCCCAAAGACATTTTTTTATATATATATGGAAATATCAGGCTTCCTTACTTTCTTTGGAGAAAACAGGCCAAGAGCATTCTTATTGGTTTTACTAATCTAGTTATGAAATGCTGGTCATTTAAATTAAAAGACCATATTTCCAGAGATTCCTAGCACATGAGCAAGAATAAGAGTAGAAAAAAGACAATAATTTTTCAATTTCATTATTGACATTATGCAATAAAACATAGTTTTTCATAATTATTTTCAGCTCAATTGTCATATTCAGATTCAAAATATATCCTAATAAATGATGCAAATATAAATGTACGAATTGTACTATAAAGCACTTTGTGTTAACCATAGGAGATGGAAATCTCTTACCTGTTCAAATTCATGTGCAATTCTGCTGCAGATTTAAGAGTGAGGATTTAAATGGATGACAATTTGTATCCAGTTCAAATGATAGCTGAGTACAGCTGATATATACAGAAAAATTATAAAAACTATGGTTCTAGTCTGGTCAACACATTGACTTAATCTGTAAGACAGTGAAAAAAAATGGTCACTATATGGTTTTGAGTCACTAATTCAATTTTATTTGCCATATATTCAATATTCAGCCAAATGACCCTCAGCCTTTTCTTAAACATAAGCAGCCATGAGTATTATTTTATAGGAGGACTGTAGCTAATCCCTCTGTTTGCAGTTATCATCTGATCCTGATTCTCCTCAACCCTATACACTTCCGAGGAAGATGCTGAGCTTGCATATTTGTACTTTAAAGTATTAGCACAGCCTCCAGCACTGTCCCATAGTGAGGAATTTTGTCAAAACTGAAAATTGAAAATAGGCAGATTATTCAAATAAATTTTATTCCAGGTAAAATTAGAAAACCTGCAGTGCTTTTTGTGGTTTTAGATTTTTTTGCTATTTTGTGTTGCTCCAGTGACATGAATTTAATATCACACCTAACAACACTTGAATTGGGTCAGATTTTCTTGTATGTTATATTTCAAACTGTTTGCCATTTTTCCTTCATGGGGTTAAGATGTATTATAATTGTGTGATCATGAATACTTTTCCATGTAATTTCTGGATCAAGTTTTGATAGAGTACTTTTGAAGTATCCTCTTGACTCACTTTTTTTTTCAGCTAAAATGGCTTTAATAAAGGTAAAGTTAGTGAGGAAAATATCTAGAAGAAGAAATTGTAACCAATTTTTGATTCTTTTTAGTTACCACTACTTTCTTCACTGTTTCCAAATGGTGCTTGCATTCCAGTGCTTTCCTGTGCATTGGTCCTTGTGCTTTGACCTTGGCTTCAAATGCTTCCATCTAGCCTTTGTGTAACTGGAAACAAGGATTTCAAGCGTATTACTAAAATTTTCATGGGCAAGCAGAAACACACTGATGATTCTGAAATCTAAGCACAAAAATTGTCAGGAATAATCCTCTCTACAATGAAAAAGGTCCCAGAGCTGTTTTTTTTTCTAATCTGCTTTCTTATTACCAGGACACACTGTAAGTAGTTTTGTGCAAACAGAATGAAGGTATTCAAAGAAATACTGATTTAAATTATCTTACTTAATGCAACTGGGTCACTAAGCTGCTTGGCCTTCATTTTGTTACCAGTCAGTGCTAAAGAGATGACTGCACAGCAGCTTTCTCATTTAATGTGGAAATAGGGGTTTTTGGTCATTGCTCATATGACTAAATTTGCTCCTAAGTGTGAGGAGCTTGGTGTGTATCTTGGCACAATCCAGTTTTTTGTATTGGTGGTTGTTCCTCAGTGGAGCAGCAGTAAATGACTGCTATGCTTTCTGGTGCAGAGGAGAAGGTGGACGGGCTAGAAAAAGGTAAAATCAGTTACTGAAATTTAAAGAATCCAGGATAAACCTGTGTTGTGACAATCCTACACAGTCTGGGTAGTACACTAAATATCCTAGAAACTGAGTTTGACACCAAATAATTTCTATATGGTTTTGTTATTATTTTGTAGCTTGTTTGTCTGATTTTATTGATTTTTAAAAAAACTGAATTATTATTGTGGAAAACCTCTTAGATAATGGTGCACACTAGTTCAGTCTGTGATCAGGATACATTTACTGTTGTCAAACACTGCTTTCGGGATTTTGGAGGGAAAAGTGCTTCGCAAAGGTAGGCATTATTTAAATAGAACAAGTCTATTTTCTTTGTAACTACTTCCTTTCACTGTGTAACTTTTTATTTATTTTATTTATTTATTTATTTATTTATTTATTTTTAAAATCAGACTTCAAGTCTGATACCAAACTATCGATACAAGGGTATTGTCAGAATTGGTACTGTATCGTCAGAAATAGTTACATAAATGTTCTGAAAGTCTGTGCAACTGATGGTTGAAGTTTTATACATATAATCCTCATTGCAATTAAATATAGACATGTTAAATGTTTTATATTTACATACATACTATAGTATGACAAACTAAAACACACAAAATATGTTCATTTCTAAACAAATTCAAAATTATTTTTTGAATAAGTAGAAAACTATTTAATATATTGTGTTATGGTATAAGTGGATAATCATCCTGATTCCCAATCTGAGCTAAGCAATTTTTCACTGCCTTTGAATATGACACTTGAAACAAGTAATAAGTGAAGGATGAAACCCAAAAAGAAATCTAAGCTTAAACTCATGCTGATCTATATAGAGTTAGGAGCCTTTATGCTTTGATGTTGCTTTAATCCACTTTTCTCCAGTTGTCAGATATAAAACATCACGGGGCACATCATGAGCTCATGTAATTTGTTATAGTGCTATTGAAAGTTAATGGAGCTGAAAGGCCAGCTGAAGGGCTGGCCCTATAACACTTCAGCTAATGTACACAAATCTGTAGAGCTGAGCTATTACAAGTCTCTTCCTCAGGAATGCCTTTCTCAAACACTTTTCCACTTGCATTTACAACAGATACATCGCGTCAGACTTGAGGAAAAAGGGTGATGTCTTCTGCTAATTAGCTACCTTAGAACCAAATGAAACCTGAATTGCAAAGTGTAGAAGGCCAACTGCTCCTACGCCTATTCTGGCATTCACAGTGCTCCAATTTAACTCATTTAGCAAACAGTAAGAAGCCAGCTTTAACTTGCAATGAAGTTTCATCGTGCTAGCAATGGGAGTTGGGCAATAGCTTGTAATGAATCACTACCTACTGCTGTACCACTGCTTTTTCATGAGGTGGAGATTGCGTCACTGCCTCCAGGACACTGAAGACAGCAGGAATTCAAAATCCATTTTAAACTGGACTGACAAAGAATCATGTATAAGTCAGCTTTCTGAAGAAAGCTGGTCTTGTATGTGGTAATGTAACTATGAGTGCTGTCTTTTTCCTAAAAATATACTTGCTGTACTATTAGCAGACATAATTTTCTTGTAAATGAAATGCTGAGGCTCCCCTAAACCATGTGCCTGATCCTGCACTTCTGTCACAAGAAATGTAGACAGGGCCACAGGCTGGGGGAAAGCAGCCCAGCAGAAAAGGACCTGGGGGTGAAGATTGACAGCAGCTGAACATCGGCTAGCATGTGCCCAGGTGGCCAAAAAGGCCAATGCCATCCTGGCTTGTGTCAGGAGTTAGTGTGGCCAGGAGGACCAGGACAGGGACTGTCCTCCTGTACTGGGCACTGGTGAGACCACACCTCAAGTGCTGTGTTCATTTTGGGCCCCTCACTACAAGAAAAACCTTGAGGTGCTGGGAGTGTGTCCAGAGAAGGGTGGCAGAGCTGGTGAAGGGTCTGGAGCCCAAGTCTGGTGAGGAGTGGCTGAGGGAGCTGGGGGTGTTTAGCTGGAGGAAAGGAGGCTCAGGACAGACCTTGTACTGCTCTCTAGAAGAACCTGAAAGGAGCCTGAAGCCAGGTGGGGATTGGCCTCGTCTCTCAGGCAACCAGCAACAGAACAAGAGAATATGGTCTCAAGAGGGAGGCTCAGGTTAGACATCAGGAACAATTTCTTTGTTGAAAGGGTTGTCAAGCATTGGAATGGGCTGCCCAGGGAGGTGGTAGAGTCACTATCCCTGTGACTCTATTCAAGAGTATATGTATCATAATTCAAGAAATAACAGGACCTTAGTGCCATGGTCTAGTTGATAAGATCACAGGTGGTGATCGCTCAAAGGCTGGAGTTGATGATCCTGGAAGTCTCTTCCAACCTAAGAGTTTCTGTGATTCTGTGATATTTTATACTCAGGAACCTTAGATTGCCAATATGTCTGGATTAATATAATCTGTGGGTATACTCTTTGCACCCCTTCCCTCCTGCTTTGCAGGACATTTAGGTGAGTCACAAGTATTGTGGTTAATAATTTCATCATTAGGACCTGATCTTTGAAGTCCAGCTTCATCAATGTAAAAGTGTGTTTTCACTTTGACAGGAATATATCTCCTGAACTTCATATGTGCTCTTTAATGAAAAGAAATGTTTCCATTGAGATTTTAACTTGATTTAGAAATTAATTTTGATGAGATTATAACTAGTAAATAGAAATTGAGGTTTTTTAATAATGCTTCTGAAGACCATTAAAACTTAAATTACATAAATTTAGCGCCATGATTGAACAGTCATACTAGAAAAGGGTTGAGTAAGGTTGTTTGGTCTGTGTCCCATGTTCATTATCTTTAAATACATGTGATGTTTATGAAGGTGAAATAGGAAAAAAGACCCAAGCTCAAGTGTTGTGTATGTCTTGTTTCTCAGCACCTCTCAATATTTTACTGAGAGAATAACATCTTGGTAATTAAATTGCTTCCACATCTGTGCAATGGTGTCAGCAGGATATTGCCATATTGCATATGTTTAACAAATTACACATAATTTGTCTTTATATTTTCTTTATGGAAATTGCATTCATATTATTCAACAAGAAGTACCACCATGTAAGAATGAGACAAGGAAATGAAATAATAAAACTGATTTTGAATACTTGCAAGGTACATGCATTTTAACAAAGACAATAAAAATCCTACTTTGGCAAGTTACAAGAGAAATAAACGAAGCTGACATTCTGACTAAACTTATTAATGAAAAAATTATTTACTTTTGTACTGTTAGAAGTGTTTATAGCATTAAAAGATAGAAAAGAAAATGCAGTCCAAGGGGAATGCAAAACTTCAAGGTTTGATGAGGAGTGAGACTTGATGGAACAGTAGTGAATATGCCACAGAGCTTAGAGGCATAATTTGAGTTACTTGAAATTGCAGGTTAAATTTAATTGTGATTGTTATCAATTGTTTAGTGAAAACTGTTTTTTGATAAGTAAACCTCTATGGGTTTTTTGGATGGGGAAGAGAAGTAAACAAACCATCCCAAGAATAATTTCAAACAGTGATTAGTTAAAAAAATATGGAAAACAGTCTCTCCTCCTCTGTGTGATGTAATAAAACAGTTTTTCTTTCAAGTAGCTTTAGTCAATACCCCATGTCTGTAACAAAGAAAGAGATTTTAATTTTTTTCTGTTGCTCAAAGCTAACAAAGTACACAGAGCTGATACCTAGAGGTAAGGACAACAACACCTGAGAATACACTTCCTTATAGATTAAGGCAGGTTGCTCTGTTTAAATATTTGCATGACTGCCTCCTCTTAATTCTTATTCTATCAATTTGCATCCAATTTAGAGTGGTGCCTCAGGTGCTCATTGATTTCTGTTCTCTGTTACCAGTCTCCTTTCATTCTGGCACTAAATACAAACAGAACATAAAAAATGAAGTGTTCCCTGCAGCTTTTCCTAGTAAATAATTTTATTACTTGGCATTGATCTAGATTTTTAATTAGAGAAGAAGTATACTGATGAAGGCATCTCTCTCTTCATACAGCAAAAGATGAGTAGATACCACAAAGAACAGAAGCTAAATTTGGTGGATAGAGAGGAATATCTCTGATTTCTGTGAACATGTATATACCAATGTTGGTATATGTTATAAATGATCAAATCGGAAGTCAAATTTATGAGAAAATTTAGCAATGATTTATTAGATTGTCAGCAAAATAGAATTTTGAAAAGCAACCACCACAGCCAAGGCAGCGTCAACCCCGGGATTGGCGCTGGGTGAACCTGGATCAGACCAACAAAGTGCCAGGGTCTCCCCTGTGGTTCACCCCGATTGCTTCTCACAGTGAGCTTATATACAGTTTATTCTGCCTGGGGCAGAGATGACCGAATGTTCCTTTGTGTCTCTTCACATGCAGAACGGGGGCCATACATGTGCAGGGATAGACAAAAGTCCAGTTCCAGGTGTCCAGATGATGTCAGAGCACTCTGGAGAAGTCAGTATTCACGTGTAAAGGGTGGTGCTGGTCGTAGATGCAATCTCCACTGAGCAGATCACTCTTGAGTGGCCTGGACATTCCAGGGAAGTCAGTGATCATGGCCCAGGAAGGTTCCATTCACACGTTAACAGACTTGATATTATCTTAAGTTTTCCGGAATGAATTGAATGAAAATAAGACTCTGCCCCCAGCTGGGGTGGTCAAAGACATAGCTTGGATTTTACAATATTTTATACATAAATAGCATGAATTATCTCTACCATATACTACAGTATATACATATACAGGCTCTAGGCAGCAACACAGCTTGACATCAGATGAAGACAGGTTCTGGTCTCAACAAGGGCACCTACTCCATGGTCAGCACTCAGAAAGGGAACATAATTGCAAGGCCCTTTGGAGAACTGGGCTTGGCATGAGACGGTGTCTTCAGGAGTTAGAGTCTCCGCACTTAGTCTCTAGTGCCCCTCTTGGAGACACCCTTGCTCTCTCCTCTTTTAGGAAAACTATTATCCATAGAAAATTACGTGTTTTCCTCATTGAACGAATTTTTTTGGTCTCTGGAAAGCCCCAGTAAATCAACCTTCCTTTAATTTTACACTTAGGAAAATTGTTCATGAACCATAAAAGAGAAAATCTGGACTTAGCCAATGGTGATGCCTTTTCCTATTTTATGGTCCTGAGCCTAATTTCTGGGAATGGTCCTTTGGGGGCTAGGTTTCTTTCCTTTTGTTCCTTTTTATTTATAGAATTTTTTTCCCATAAGTTGCTAAGACACATTAACAACTGGGTACTTAAGAAAACAAAAAGAGTGGCCAAGCTCAGGGGAGGAGAGCATCTGGTTGCCCTTCTCCTATCTGGGAGTTTCTCTCCGAGGAGGGAGATCCATGGGAATTGGGCAGGTAAAGGACGGGGCTGGGGCAGCTGCTGGTGCTTTTTTTTGCTTCACTTTGGAGGAGGATGGTCGAAACTGATGCTTGGGAAAGGGAATTCACTGCTGCTGCCGGAACCCAGCCTGGAGCTGCTGTTTCTGCCTCTGCTTGTGAGAGGAGCCACGGGACTGGGACCTCATTAACACGCACCTCACTAAAAGAGGCATTTTTGCCCATCTGCTCGGTGCGCAGGATCCTGAGCTCGCTCTCTCCCTGTCCTGCTGGGAGCTGGGCCGCTGCTGCCCCATCCCGCTGCTTCTTCAGCTCTGCTCTGAGACTTCGCTGCACTGTAGCCCCTCACTCCCTGCCTGCTGAGACATCCTGCCTGTGCAGCTGAAATAAACACGGGCAGGAGACCTTTCTCCTTTCTAATGCCTTTGTTAAAAGTGATCAGCTCGGGTGGGGAGAACCGATGGGTCCGCACTCACGCCACCACTGCTCCGAGGGGTGACTTGGAGGAGGAGGAAGACTGCAGCTTTGCCCACTGGTCTGTGGGCAGAGCTGGGAGTTCCATCCTCACGAGAGCATTGGGAAATCTTTTGTTCTTTTGGTTTGACCTCCACGGTCCTGCCTCTAGCCAAGGTCCTCTGTGGCTAGGGTGCGAGGGATAAAAAAGGGTCTCAGCGTCTCTGCAGGCTCTGGACTTTGTTCTTCATGTCTGGTAATCACTTTGATTCGTCAATTTTGTGTTGGCTCATTTTTTTAGGGGTTTTTTTAGGGCTGGGTTTGGTGAGGGGTCTCTCCTGCTGCAAGCTGGATCCGATGTCATTTGCATGTTGACTCGATGCCCCTTCCCTTTCACCGTCTGGGTGTCATCCTCTAGGAAGCAGCAGAGTGTCACTCGACAAAAGGGGGAATTCTTAACCATCAACGACAGGTAGTTAATGAAACCAACCGGTGATTACAATAACAAACAGTTAGAACTCCACCCTGGCAGCAACTGGCCCAACCTGTTAACTCTGCAACCTTTTTAAAAAAATGGGCAGCTTTTTCTATTCATAACACACCGGGACCGGCTGCCCCAGGGTTTGTGGAGCAAACATCCCATCTCCTCCATCCCTGCCCGTCCGGGCCCAGCCGCCATTGCCGTGTGCGCCACAGCGCCCCCTGCAGTCGCGGAGGAATCACTGCACTGCCCCGCCCGTCGGGAGCAGCAGCGCCCCTCCTGGCCATGCCCGGAAAGGCACCGAGGGGAACGCGCCGCGGGAGTAGCAGCGCCCCTGCTGGCCGTGCCCGGAACGGCACCGAGGGGAACGCGCCGCGTGAGCAGCAGCGCCCCTGCTGACCATGCCGCGGCCTAAAGGGCGGGACGGGGCACCGGGCTCTGTGTGGGGTCAGTGCCAGAGCTGTTGTTGTTCGTTTGCCTTGTTACACATACTAGTAAAGAACTGCTATTCCTATGCCCAGAACTTTGCCTGAGAACCCCTTAATTTCAGAATTATAAAATTCAGAGGGAGGAAATTTACATTTTCCATTCCAAGAGGGGCTCCTGCCTTCCTCAGCAGTCACCTGTCTTTCAAACCAAGACAGTCCTCCTTGATTTTCTGCTTCTTTGCTAATGTAAAGTTGCCACTGTTATCTCTCATAAGCATTGTTTTTGCAACTTTCTGGGGGGAAAAGGTGCATACCCACATCATCCTACTCCAATGGAGAGTTATTATGTCAGTGGGGCAGGTGGTCAGAGCCTGTACAGAACGAGTGCCTCTTTATGCCTATTTATTCAGCCCTGGTGAGACCGCACAGGGTGTTCTGTGTCCAGTTCTGAGCTCCCCACACAAGAACGGCATTGAAGCAGTTGCAGTGAGGAGGGTTACCCAGAGATTTAGGTAAGCATATGATGTGAGAGGACTGATACTTTCCAGTCTGAAAAAGATAAGGCTAAAGAAAGAGTGCTTGTCTTTAACTCTTGAAGGAGAGGTTATAGAGAAAATGAAGACAACCTTGGCTCAAAGGTGTATGGTAAAAGGACACGACACAGTGGGCACAAGCTGTAGCAATACAACATCGAACTCAAGGGAGGAAAAAATACATTCTCCAAGAGAATGGTTAAGCTATGAAAAAGGTTGTCCAAGGCTGTGGAGTCTACATCTTTAGATATATATTCAGAGAGTAACTTGACAAGGCCCTTAGAAACAGAATAGCACTTTTAAGTTGATCCTGCTTTGTGTAGGAAATGGATAAGGGGACCTCCAGATGTCCCCTCCAGCAGAAATTATTTTTTTGTAGTGTGACCTTTCCCATTTCCCAAGCTGTGTAAGGACAGAACGGGGATCTTGCTACCTACCTCAGAGTACATTCTTCCTCCCCCTCCTGGGTAGATTGGTATCCCACATAAAGTTCCCAGTGGTACTTCACCAACAGCTGAACAACAGAGATAAGTGAAAGATTATAAAGACCTGATTTTTAACAGATAGTCATCATCATTAATGAGCATGGCCCAAGGAGGAGAAAAAAAGAAAGCCTTTTAAATTCAAACTAAAGTATAGAAAATATTTTCACTGGCTTTGTTCTTTTCTTTTTGCGGGGAAAAGAAAAAAAGTGAAAACCAGTGCTGTAGTTATAGCTGTTTTCCCCTGCATGTTTAATCCACCATTACCTGCATATGAATTGTGCACAAATAAAGAAATGAGGGACACGAAGCACAATTGTTAACACTTCAAAGAAGATTATTCATCACTATGGGAGGCATCAGACATATTCCACTTCTCCAAATCCTTGAGAGTGAAGATCTGCAGCTTAGAATTCAACCAGTGGCTTTCAGCTTTTGACACAGACTGCCTTTATGAAGTAGAATTGAAGGAGTTTGAATGCTTGTAATGGATCCCTCTGAGAAACAGGATAATTGGTATGGCATTGGTCTGGTCTATTCCCTCTGCCTTTAGGGTAACTACTACATTCTCAGATTTCCCTTAAGATGAAAGGACTTTGCCTGACAGATGCCCTATACATTGAATGCATTGCTATAATCCGAACCTGTATGAGGAGGAAAAATTTTCAGTTCCCTTCGAGTTTTAAGAACTGTGAATCACATATCTGAAGAGAAATAACACCTTTCTGGCTATAACTCAAACCTATTTCCCCTTTTCTATTATTCACTGCTGTTAAATCAACACCTTATAGAGGAAGAAATTGCTAAGAGCTACATTGCTCAGATGGATGTTCATGTGCATCACCTTTTGTTTCAATGGTGTTTGGATGTTTAGCTCCAATTTTCTCCATTTACCCAAAATACTGTTGTCTGAATATTGCTGCATTAGGCTGTGGGAGCAGCTGAGCAGCACATGGAATATTTAGCATCCTTTCACTTTGGTAAAAAGTATTTTCTTCTTTTCCATACTTGTCTGTCTTTTTCTTAAGCTCCATTATGTTTATCTAGTTATCCTTCAAAACATATTCTTCTTACTAGTTCTTATTTACCCATTTTTTACTTTGTAGTTTCATTTCTATCTCCCAGTCAGCTTTTTGTCCTTGACATTTGCATATTGCATTCTGACCTTATCTATTTATGTATTTCTTCTTATTTATTCCTTTGTTTCTGTTTTTCTTGTTTTATCTTAATCCATCTTTGCACCTGCCCTTTCTCTCTTTGCTGATACTCTAATTATACTTTCCCTTATTAATTCTAACCTCTTCTTCCATGCAGAAAATATCTATTTGGAATTTCTCTTTGGAGAGACAAGTCTGTTTCATACCCTACATCCATTTCTGTTTTGCCACAGATCCTTTCTAGGGAGGATGAGAATATGTCAGTTTCTTGCTTTCAGTTACATGTGCTCCATATCCATATATTATTTTCCCATTTTCCTATTCCTTTACTATTGCTCTCTGTTCATCTTCTCCCCTGAAATGAGTGAAGTTGCACTGTATAAGTCAGCTATCAATAAGAATTATCTTCAGTCTGATTTGTTCTATTATGCTTAAGTCAAAAAGGTCACGTCGAAATGCAGAGACATTCACAGATGAGCAGAATGTTGTGCTCTGTTCTATACACCAGTACAGACTTCAGACTGGAATTGTAGCCTGGATACATTTTGAATGATTCAAGGAACTGAAAAATTAATTTAGCCTAGCATTATCATGAAGAAGCTTGAGAAATGCAAAGGAAAACCAACCAAAGCAAGAGTGTAGAGTGTTTGCCTTTTTGAAGATAATGCTTCCTTCCCTGAAATTTTATTTTACACAGTCAGGATCTCTGCTGGGTTATCTACATGAAATAAAGTTTTGTTTGCACCTAGCTCAGACTAGGTCACTTTCTGAAACAGATGAGAAGGGTTTGGGTTATCTCAAATGTTCTAAAATGTGCTTAGTATTAGAGTAGAAGTAACCGTGATCTCTCAATATATATGAAGATCTAATGTTGGGAGACCAAATTCTAAATCCAATCAAGAAAATAATTTCACTTCACTGATAATGATTGGATAATCACAGTGGAGTTCGGAACAGAAGTCAGAGGCAAAGAAAGATTTGTAAGAGGTGTAGAGGGAGAAAAAGGACATGGCAAAGAGCACATTTCTGTGTCTTGACAGGATTTTTCTTTGTTGATTTGTTTTTCTTGAGGTAGAAGTATTCTTTTTTGTGATTTGATTTTCTTTATTTTATCAGCATCTTGCTGGAGTACAGAAAATTTTTTTTTTTTTTTTTTGCCTGAAGTACAGTGTACTTTAAGGAATGGCTTTCAGAGAGAATGGTGAAAGTGCATCACTGAAGTATTTGCTAGGACAAGTAATAAAGATATTATAATAATGAAAGTTACATCACTAGAGAAAAAGTCTATTCTATCCAAGAAAATATATAAACTGCAGATTTTCTTCAAAAAGCTTTCTTGTAGTTTCATTGTTAATTATAAGGCAAGCATTGTTTTGATGTTCTAAGAAACTACTCTGAGCAGAGAATGAGAACACAATTACGCTCTTCTGTCCCTGTACACAAAAGTATGCTTGACATTAGAGCCTAAGTGCCAGAAAACCTATACTCTATTTTGTCTTCAAAAATTTCAAGGATTTCTTCATAGCAGTTTGCATGGTGCTATGTTTTGGATTTGTGACAAAAACAAATCAGAGACAGCAGTGTTTTAGCTATTGCTGAGCAGTGCTGAATGGGTGGGGGCCTTTTCTGTTCCTCATGGTAACAAAGAGGCTCAGGGTGCACAAGGAGTTGGGAGGGGACACAACCAGGACAGCTGACTCCAAATGCCCCAAGGCCATATGGTGTCATGCTCAGCATATAATCTAGGGGAAGATCATGGAAGGTGTGACATTTGGAGTGGTGGCGGTGGTATTTTTCTTCCACAGTAACTGTTATGTGTGGAGCCCTGCTTTCCTGGGCATGGCTGAACACCTGGCTGCACATGGGAAGTGGTGAATGGATTCCTTGTTTTGCTTTGCTTGGGACCACAGCTTCTCCTTTCCACAATAAACTGTCTTTGTCTCAACTCACATGTTTTCACACTTTTACCCTTTTGAGCCTCTTCCTCAACCCACTGAGGCGGACTCAGTGAGCATCTGTGTGGGGCTTAGCTGCCCTGTTAAAGCGCAGCAAATACTGCAATCACAATGCACTTCAAGATGTGGTTCCTTTATTGAGTGCCTGAGAAACAAAAATATGTGATCCTTTCACAATTTAATTATAGCAACCTGTAATAATTGTGGCAAATAGGTTAGTAATTTGAACTAAATTACAACAGATAGTCAAGAGACAAAGGCAGAAAAACACAGTAGAAAAGAAGAAAGGAAAAAAAATGTTGAAATACTTCAGAAGAGATTTCAGTCTCCTCTCTCTGGTGCCTTTGTTTTCCTCTCCTTCCATTATCTTTGGTCACTTGTCTAGATCATGCCTCTTAGAGATGTTCAGACAACTGACAGGTCCATTAATTCCTTGAGTCCATTGATTCTCATTCTTTCTTTAAGGGCACTGTCAGGAAGGTATAAAAATTGGTAAAGCTCTTTGGCTCTTGATGTGCTGGTTTAATACATTCTTTTAGAAGATGTCCAGTTAGATGTTTTAAATCTGCAGCTACAATACCATATAAGAAAAGTTTGAGCCTTAAGCTGTTTTTCATTTTTAATTTCTTCCTCCCTGAGTGGTAAATAAAAATAACTGTTAGCAGAGCTGAGAAAAGTACAGACCACTGAATACTCCCTCTTTGTGGAGTCTTATAGACCTCTGTCAGATTATTAGCATTTTTCTTTATTAGGCACAGCAGTAAATGTATTTTACATTATTATTATGTTAGCATCCTTGAAGCCTCTATCCCATTCATTAGATTTGAGCAATAGTTTTGAAAGTTATTAAGAAAGCAGTAGCTACAGAACATGAATATGCAGCCATGTGGTATGATCATGTGAAAAATTTGGAAAACCTGTCTAAAGCAGACGATATTTCAAAGCTCACAGAAACTATTTCAGATCTATCCAGCTACTTATTACAGGAACAATTCATATTTGTTTCAGTACCCTTTTGAAGCACATCAAGAGTGTGCTGTCCTTCCAGTATCACCCAGCTCAGTTGTACAGTGTGACAGCTCACTCAAGGTCAGGAAAACAGTGTGTGCTCTCTAAAATACAGGGAGAGGGTTGGGGAGAAAGGAAAGGAATAGGGAGACAGATTTCCTGGTTCAGGTTTGCACGGAGGCTTCTGACACTGGGATGATTTGAACAAGCAATGTCCTGGCTTTGGTGACAGGGAGAAGCAGCATGTGCTTGGAGATAAGAACTTGGTCAAATGTGACTGAACATCCCCAGGCTCAGTCCCATGGCAGTTTATTTGAAGGTAACTTTTAATGTATACTTCATGATCACTGTTTTAGTAAACTGGAAAAAGATTTCTCTCTTTAATTTTGTCAAATCTTCTGTGTGCCCTGCAAGGTCTTGTCACTGATCCAGTCCTGATTCTTAAGAATGGAATCCTTCAATCATGTCCCAAAGTATTTTGTTGAACTTTTGATTCATAGTATTGTATAATTTTGGAATTGCATACAAATTATATGGCTTAGGACTGTAATAATAAATTATTGCTGACTGGTTTTCCATTTAAAATTAATGTTGTAAGTGGCTTAGTTACAGTAAAATTTGTATTCAAGTGCTCAGAAACATTAATCCTAAAATAAAGAGCTAATTTAATAATAGATTAAATGAACACATGATCTGCTTCAGCACAGTAGGTGATCAATGTTTAATACACCCTTGCTAGGTTTATGTAAAGTCTAGTCACACCCTTCATTAAGATATGTTGACAGAGAAGTTCATTTAGTTGGACAAATACCAGGATTCAAAATCCAACTCTTAATTATGTTGTATTATATATGGTGAGTGAATAAGAGTGTGGACATTAGCAGTGAATAAGACTGTGGACAAATTGATTAACTGCAATTAAAATGCTTGTGCATCTGTAAGACTGTCCTACTTGTCTGAAAATGAATACTGCTTTGATGTGCAGCAAAGCATTTACCTGTAAGCTAACTGTATGCAATACACACTGTAATTAGCAAAATGCATGCTTTGTTTTAATTGCTTCAAACACTGAATCAAACTGCAAAAAAGATTACCTGAATCATTGTAACATCTTCATTTTCTTCATCAAAAATTTTGAATTGAAAAATAATATCTCATCAAAGAAACTGAAGATTGGAAAAGAAAACAAGGGCTACTTTCTTACTGTACATACTAACCTGTGGTAATATTGCTGAAAATATCATGATAGCAACAGTTTTATTCGTAGGATCTCATGAAAATGCTATTTTCTACAAAATGAAGTGTCATTAGACATGTCAAATGTGTAAATGGATTTCCATTAAAACACCTCATAATTACGCAGATTTAGTTTCTATTGGTAATAAATAATATCTGTATGACAGAAAACTGTAGTGTTTGGGGAGAGCTCAAGTATTGCATGGGTGCATATCTGTGTGTGTATATGTGTGTGTGTGTGTGTGTGTACACACACTTCAGAAAAATATCCTGATTAGTGCAGAAATGAGGCACTAACTGCATCTTCACTATTCAAATAAATAACAGCTAACATTGCATCTAACCCTTTTGATAATGGCCACCAATTCCTTGGACAAATTGAATATTACTGATTAGATTCAAAAGACTGCAATGTAATTAAATGAAATTTACATAAGAGCATCTCTACTTTCATTTAAACTGCATGAGAATTAAAGAATAAGGAGGCAGACAGAAGCTTCTCACAAGACTTGCAGATACAGTTTTTCCAGACCTCTGCATTTAAAATAAGGTGAATGAATAAAATCCCCTGACTAATACAAATTCACCCTGTCTGCTTGGGAGAGAAAGAGGCACCAGAGGCTTGTCATTTCTATTGTGCATTAAGTGAAATATTTCATCACTTATTTCTGGGTAATCAAAAGAGCTTTAGCCCAAGTGTAAGTTTGCTTCATTTGTGCCCTATCACTTTTATTCAAAGCACTTCCTCTTTATCTTCCCTTTGTAATAGGAACAATAAAAGAAAATGTAATTTATGCAGGAACACAACATTTACAAAAGTTTTTAGATCAATAAATTTAGTTTTCATGACACAATGTAAAAGGATTTGCTATATTGCATGCATGAAAAATGCATTGTTTAGTAATCATTCTGATATTATGTTGTTCTAAATGCAAAGCTTGATGCAACTGTGCTATTAAAATATATTCCAAAGAATATCCCAGGGGTCTCTCTTGTCATTTTGGTTCAAGCTGGTGCATAAATTTCCAGTTGTAAAGAAATATTCTAAGTTAATCTTCTCAGGAAGTAGCTGAATGGTCCTCATGAGTCCTTGCAAGGCTTATAAAGACAGTTTCAGGAAGAACTTTTTCTAGCAAGATGTATATTATATGAATTCAAACACATAATTCTACCTGTAATTAAGTGAAACTGTACTCACAAGTCCAAACCCCTAGAGTATTTCAATGTAGGCTTCACAAATCAGAATGGAATCCTGAAAACACAAGAAATAGAACTGAATGGATTAATTCTGTTTGAACTTTCATTGTAATTCAAGGTGTATTCAACCTAATTAAATATCCCAAAAGAAATCCCCTTTTATATACAAAACTGGGCTTTATCTAGCAAGACACACATCCTCTGAAGCGAAGCAAGATCTCTACTGGCATACATTTGGAATGCAAGTTCTGTCTTAGTGTAATTTTACACAGTTGAAACTGCCAAGAATTAATTATTTATCATTTCCCTGCTGCATTTTGTTTATGGGATGACACAAATAGAGAAACTCTGGTCATTTTAGCAGTGCTTCACCACCAGTGAAAAGTATCAGGCAGACAAGGATTTTCACACTTGACAATAGTGATCAAAGAAACTAACAGCAATTTATACCACCAAATATCACAGTGATACTGTGGGCCAATAGGCTTGGGGTTTTCTCTGAAGACAAAGACTGATCCTCTTCTGTGAAATCCTTCAAAGAATAGAAAAGAGACAAATATGTAGCTGTCCCTACAAGCATGACATTTGGTTTGAATCTTCAGTCTTTGTATATATGGTTGAATATATTGGTTTCTGAAATCCAGAACTATTCTATGAAAGCCTAATTCAAGGAATAGATAAGCCATTACAAAAGACTATTAGCATTCCTTTTTTATCCCACTTTAAAAAAGTCCTTTTTAATTTTATTTTTTTTCTATTATCATAGAACTGTTTTCCCTTCCTGAAATGTTAGAACATTTCATGCATCTCATTTCTTCCTCCTCCACCCTGTAATCCTTTTTAGGCATATATATGCCCCTTTTCTCACAGATATTCCCTCTAGCATGGATTATTTCCTTTCCCTTTAATCCTCACAGGCTCAGATGTTGCACTTAACAGTTTTACACAACTTTGCATAGAAAGCCTCTGTTTAGTTGATGTGGGTCACATGGCTGCCAGGCTAGTTGGACAGAATTCAGGCTGGATAAAAACTGTGTATTGTGTAGCAGGGAAAAATTACTAAATTCACATTGTCATAGCAAATGAGGATTAAAGCCATTTCATTTATAAATGATGTAATTATGTGAGACTCAGAGCTATACAGTCAACCAAAAAAATCCCAGATACACACAAATTTATGAACACCTACCTCTTGCTAATACACCAAAATTACTACTTCCTCCAGCTCACACTCACACAGCATCACACTTAGTTACCCCCTGGTAGCTGCTTAATCCATTGATTTTCCCCTTGCTCTTGGAGACATGGTCTGTCTCAATAAAACAACCAGAGATTATTTAAAAAAATATTAAAAAGTAAAAATGAAACATTTTAAGAAAGGGAAAAAAGGGCTATTGAGAGGGAAAGAGAATTTTAGAAGTCATAACTGCCTATGCCTTATTTTACTCAAATACATGCTGAACTCATTAAAAATAGAGAGCAGAAATTGAGTCATCACAAAAAACAACTGGTTGTAATTTATGAACCCTGTTTCTTAATATATACAAACTCTTTTTTAAATCACACCTTACAACAAAATTGTAATTGTGACAAGACACTCCTGTGTGGGAAATATGAAGAATTATTTCATACTTTATTGCACCAATGGCACTTGTCTTTAACTGCATGCCAGGCAAGAAATGACATTCCATTATCCACATCTCACAGTGTCATCTTACTTATCCCACAGTGTCTTTTGGTTCACATATTTTCCTGCATTCTCAGCATTTCACAGGCCACTCTGAATACAAAGGAACAATGCAATGTGAGTGCTCAAAACTCTCATTGGAAGGGCATTTTAGACCTCATCCTGCAAATGTTTTGCTGAGGTTTTTTTCCCCATTGTTAAACTTAGAGTTGAAAGATTGAAAGCTTGTGAACCATTTTACAGTTTGTCCACTCACTGCTTTCATTTCACAAGGCCATTTCTACTGCTTTTTGATGTTTTTCTTTTTGTGTGGGTTTTGTTTGTTTGTCTGTTTGTTTTTGAATCACAGTGTTCTGGCCAGTTGGGATAGTGTAGAGTGCTTGTGAGGCTTTTCTGTCAGAATGTGTGGATGACGTGCAGGTGATAGAACTAGCCTCACTCTGAAAACCTGGTCTGAGGAATACCACCAGACCCTGAGCACTGACATGCATCAGAAAGAGTTGTCATATTCTCAACTTTAAATATAAGGCATTGCATTTAAATTTGGAGAACTCATCTGAGTTCTCCAGATCATTTGTGGAGAGCAAATACAATTTATTTAACTGGTAAAACCTTGTAGATCTACAGGAATAGAAGCAATAGCCATACAGATATAAGTGGTAACAAAATGTGTTGCATGCAAACTGATTAAGAATTGGTAAGTCTAAAGAGTGTTTTAAGTTGTCAGCATTCATTTAACACAATTTCAAAGAGATTTTCAGCTAAGCAGTTAATGTTATTTTTTGAAACTAAGTAGAACTTATTACATCTTTGCCCAGTTCTTTCCAGAGACATGTAGTTCTTTTTTAATTACTTAGCTTTTTCTCTGCTTGAAAGTTATGTTAGAAAATATCTATTGAATTTGTGGTTTTGATCTATTTCTGTGCAGTTATGGATACACAGTACTGCTGTGTTTAGAGCACAGTTGTATTTAGCTGAAAACAATATAAAAATAAACTGTAAAGTTACTTCAGAAAGAACTTTTTAACATGAAAATAATATCCTGGGAGATCTGTTGAATGGACTCAGAAGCAAGATAACACTTGGCTAAGAAATGAAATTGAAAGGCTTGTTAAGGCAAACCTATGTGTTGGAGCTTGGTTTGAAAAATTACAAAAGCAAGGATAGGCAGACAAAAATATATAAGTTTGACTAAGCCAAGGATCAAGTAGCTGACCAGCTGGGACATGGATAGATGATATTGTTTCTCTTATGAACATAGGAAGAAATTTTCCAAGCAAATCATAGAGATTGGTTTGTTTTCACACTTTAGCAATCCACAGAAGAAAACATAAAATACAGCAGCAAGAGACTAATAGTATGTCCTGATTCTTTACATCAGGAATATTTTATTTTCATGGGATAGACCACAACTTCTGTACGTAAAGCTCTCTTTTTTAACCATCAACAAATTTTAGCTCATAAAAAAATAGTTACTTGGATAAACGTGAAATGCTATGTTTTAATAAACATGATTTAAACCTTCTTTTTTTTTTGTTTCTTCTCATATTTATTCTGTCTTTAAAAAGAAACTAATTATAATATTATTATTTCATCCAATATTTAAAAAAATAATTAAACAAAAGGGATAATGAAGATCCAAATCAATTTCTGTGTCTGTTGTATTTTAAAATCAATGAAGTGCAGCACCAAAGGCCAAATCCTCTGTGCATTGATGGTTGTCCACTGTGCTCAGGACTTCCTGTCATGAGGAATAGTTCATAGAGAAACTTATGTTAGTCTTTGCCTAGTACAGGAGTCTGTGCATTTTACAATGAAACATGCACAAATGTTAGTGTCTGAGAATGATGAAATTGAGTTTTACTAATGATACCTAGGAATGTTATTTCCTTTGGTGGCTTAAGATCTCTCAGTTACTCATGTAGCCAATGAACAAGATACTTTCAACTGATGCCTGTATGTGAGCAGTATATGAACAGAGATCCAAAGTCCCCAAACTCCAGCACTGATCCTCTGCTGATGGCGGTTGCAACAGAATCTGTGAAACACAATCATGGAATCATAGAATCTTAGGTTGGGTTAGAAGAGACCTTAGAAACCATCCAGTTCTAAACCCCTGCCATGGGCAGGGATGTTTTTCATTAGAACAAGTTGCTTATAGCCTTGTTCAATCTGTCCCTAAACACTTCCATGGAAGGGACATCCACAACTTCTCTGGGTCTCCTGCTGGTGTCTCGTCACCCTCATAGTAAAGTATTTCCTCCTAAGATAGAATTGAAACTTACCCTCTTTCAGTCTGAAACCACTTTTCCTTGTCCTATCATTACATGCCATTGCAAAATGGCCCTCTCTATCTCCCTTCTGGGCGCTTTAGGTGCTGAAGGCCATTCTCAGCTCTCCCCAGAGCCTTCTCTTCTCCAGGCTGAACAGCCACAACTTTCTCAGCCTGTCTTCATATGGAGACGTGCTCCAGCCTTCTGATCTTAGTGGCTCTTCTCTGGACTCATTCTAACAGGTCCACATCCTTTACTTGTTTGGTGTTCTGATCTGGAACAATTAAGAAACAAGCTCTTTATTTTCCATGCTAGGCACTTGGAAACTTTGTTTACTGAAGTTTAATATCTATCATAGTCTGTGAATAAATCTTCAGTAATTAAGTAGACAAGAATTTTTAGTGAGTGATTATGTTATTTTTCTACAAAAGCTGTAAGGTTGTTAGAACTGAAGTTGATCATAGAATCTGTTCCCCAGTTTTGATAGGCTGCTTTCTAGGCTGAAAATCTTAGTGAGAGACATCTGTTCCATATTAGTCAGAAATACAGCAGCATAATAACATAATCAATAATGAGTAGCTTACACATAATATGTGGGAAATTATATGACTAATTTTCCTTATTCAATAGTCCACTGAATTTATTACCTCTGATTTGGAAAATTCATGCTCAGGATTATGGCAGGGACTGGAGACCAGCCTTGTATGTTTCCATTTTACTGTTACAACCACCAACAGAGTGTGATGGCTGTAGCCTCTGCATTTCTTCTGTGCTTTACTTTGTGTTTAGTGTGATAAGAGTTTGGGTTTTTAGAGAAATTGAAAATATTTTTTGTAAAATCCCATCTTTTCTAGATATGAATTCTGAAGTACATGAGAGACAAAAGGTAGCAAAACAGGTAATTAATTCTACCAGTCCCTCTGACAGTAATAAATTTCCAAGAAGGAGGAATATAGCTCTGAAGATGTTGCTATGCAACTGCTTTCAAATGCATATAAATCTGTTAGCTGCTGTTGTTTATTTTTGCAGCCAATATTCTCCAAAGGTAAAAGTAAAAAATCTAGGCCTGGAATTGAGAAGTGTAGCCCACTGCTACCATTTGACATTATACATATCCATTTGACATTTGATATTATGTGGGTGCTCTTTGAAGCTGAGCAAGCTCCATGTTGAAATGGTTTGTCTGGTCAGAAACTGCAGCCACACCGTGGCATTGACTTCTATGACCTTTGAGTATAAAGCACAGTGAATTTGAATTAATTTCACCACAGTTTCCCTTTCCCAAAGTGTATTTAGGGAGGCTCACTCAGTGTCCTCAAGCAACTCATTCAAATGCCCTTTATCACTGAAAAGAAACACTTTATATTTTAGGTTTTTTTACTCAAGGGACCTCCTCTGTCTCAGCCTGACCTGCCTATTGAGTACAATAATACCCTTGAACTGTCTCTCACCCTGTTTCAGCCCATCTCTTTTCTTCATTTCCACAGCACAGTTGTATTGCCTGTGAATTCCCATTACTGTTCTTGGCTGAGATCTGCAGTTTCTCAGACACTGCAGGAAGAGGCATTGAAGAGTGTAATACCAGCTTTAATGTCACTTAACTACTGGGAAAATTGAAGTATTGCTTTATTACTGCTTCTACTGCCAGCCCAGGGTGCACCAGGAGACCTCCCTTACCTCACGGGTGGAAGGAGTTTTGGCTGCTGGGACTCAGGACCTGCTGAGAGCAGGTGCTGCTGAGTGTGGCACCTTCCTGCTGTGACCCTGGGACATGCTCCTGGACACCATGAGGTGGCCATGGCCAGGGCTGTCCTCCAGATCAGTGGGGACACTTCCAGCTGAGACTCTTGCCTGCCCTATCACTATGGGCCATCACTATGGGTCCAGTCCCTGCCTGTCCCTGTTCCACCCCAGCTTTCTCCTTTGGCCCTGATGGCCCTGCTGCTGATGGGGTCTGGCTGCTTGGCCCTGCCCCGAGGCCCCTGGGTAATGGCTCCCAGTCCCTGGCCTGGCCCTGGTCATCCCAAAGAGCAGGCATTGCCAGAGGGTCACAAAACAGCTGCTGGTGGTGGGGGTCAGGGCAGGTCACCACATCCAACCCTCTTGTTCTGGCAGGACATCCTGGAGCAGGCTGAGGTCACCACATCCAACCCTCTTGTTCTGGCAGGACATCCTGGAGCAGGCTGCCCAGGGCTCTGTACAGCTGGGGCTTGAGGGTTTTAATACCTCCAAAGGTGCAGGTGGTACAATTTCTCTTTGGCTGCCCTTGCTGTGTGGTTTACACCTGGAAGTATTCAAACACCTTATATTCCCAGCATATGTCTTGGTGCTGAATATGGATTTAGACTTCTAACTCAATTAAATCTGATGATTTCATTGTAAGAAGTGTACCCTCTTCACTGCTGTCTCTTCAGAATTTCTTACATTTCAGACATCTACTTGCTGTGACTTCTGCCTGCTTGCAATACCTCAGAGGCCAGAATATTTTTCTTGCCTGGAAGCAAAGAATCTCCTTCCCCAGAGGTATCATTTTGATCCCCATCTTAACCTTTTAATCTTAACTGCTTCACTTCCATGGGGTGATGACATCAATATAGATTTTTTAAGAAAATCACCATTGTGGTTTTTATATTTAAGAATTTGTTTTTATGGGCAAGAGACAGAAATCTTTAAAAGACATCTGTTGGATCAGTCCTTTTAGAACATACAGTGAGAAAACAAACCGCCAAAACCCTAGCATGGATGGGTTAAGTTGTTGCAGAGCTACTAAGATGCTTCTGTATATTTAGAGCACATAAATAAATAATAAAATCTCTCAAATCTGTATTCTACAGATTTTTAAGTGTTCTTTACTTTTCAGACTTAAATTTTTAAATTTCACTTTAAAACTGTCATGTCCCCTTCTAGATATTTTCCCTTTCTGTAATATAATGAAGTAATAATATTTCTGTAATCATATATTTATATACATACACACATACATATATTATATATATATATATATATATATATATATATATATATATATTTCCTTCTTATTTCTAATTATACTATAAACTTTTCAGGACAAGATTCTTGAGCCTGTGTGAGAGTGTAACAGCAAGCACAGAAGTCTGTCAGAAAGGCTTGCATGGTTAAGGGAGGTAGCTGTGAAAGCTGATCAAGTGGGAAGGGCTTTCCTGGTCTGCCTTAGCTCTTACGCTGTTGATATCTTGATGGTAACTGTGAGTACCTTAAACTAGTAAATTAAATAACGTTACTGGTTCCCATCATTTAGTCTTTTCCTCTTTCTTTCTCCATAAAGAAGAATTATGGCTATGGGACAGTATCTTGGTATTTCTCTCGGTTTACATGTTCATAGAGAATTTTTTATGGATGCAAGATTAAGTGGATTTTTTATTAAAATAAGTAAAATCACAGAAATTCACCTGATACTTGTGTTAGAGAATTTTGAAATTCATCTGATACTTGTGTTAGAGAATTTTGATGCTATCAATAGCTTTTAAGCCTGCTCTTAGTTCCACCTGAGGAACTTGATAGAATTGTTTTCTGCAACAATGGACTTTAGTTTTTTTTCCTCTGTTCCTCATTAGAAAGATTACTGATTACAGATTTCATGACAGGGCATTAGTGATCTTTTAGATTACTTTTAGATAGAAATAGTTTAGATTTTAGATTACTGAGGCACTTTGTAAACCAGGCATTTTTCCATAGGAAAACAGTGAATAGAGTGGTAAGGCACAATTTTTACTTTAGGTTTGATAACTAGAAAATATATTGCACAGATAAAAGCATTCTGAGTGATCCTAGTAGTAAGCTCTCTGGATAAGTGTACTCAGAGATGTTGATTTTTGCTATAGAAGAACGTCATTTTGTTAGGAAACCCATTGAGTAGACTAATTGTGGAGTAAATTGTCAGACTGAAAGACTGCCTCATGGCTAGGAAAATCTGCAAAGTTGTTTTATCAGTTAAGTAGTTAACGATGTTCAATGAAGTTAGACAATGAACAATTAGTGAAGATGTGAAGTGTATGGTCCTTGTACTAAAATTCACATTGTCACTTTTGGCAGCTTTGTTAGCTGAACAAAACAAAACAAGAACAATCCCACAAAAATACCCAAGTCTCCTTTCCACGTGAAAAACCCACCCAAAAAAATCCAACCCCAAATTGCTTAGTGAGAATAGCAGAAAATACATATCTTAATACTAGTCCTTTTGCCCTCCAGTAAAGTTCTGGTTGTTGTAGACAATCTTCCATCCACATAAAAACTTAACACTTTTTTCTTACTTTTATTTTCAGTTTCCATAATATTGATTTCATATGTCACTATAACAAGTGAAAAACAAGTTAAAATGAACCTTTTTCAGGTATTTAAAAAAGAAACTCTTAGAAGAGAAGAAGCTATAGAGCCTGAAAAAGTCACATGTGGCCCAAAGCATCAAACATAGCTCTCTGATCTTCAGGGCTCTGCGAAATTTTAAGTTACAGAGCGTCTGCTTCTTGTCTCCTTCTTACCTCTCAATCCTCACCCAAAAGCAGCCCAAACCCTTAAGTGTATAGTTTAAGGCTGAGATTATTCTTATCATGTGTGCTGCAGTCATAGGAAAGGAACAGACTTTATCACTAAAGAGAACTTGGAGATACCACTTATGTTTTTGACATCTTCCAGTAAAGTCAATGAGAAAATTTTCCTCTATCTACAGAAGAGGATCTATCTACTTTGAATATTCTCAGAGGTTTTCAAGATGTGAACAGGTAGGTGAACAAGGGTTTTTTTGCATTACTATGTCCTGTCTGTTCTTCCTGTGGAAGTAATTTGTACAATAAAGAATATCTTCATGTGTTAGAAAACTTTCACCTGTTTCTTATCATTAGCAAAACATGAAAATACTTGTTTACCACTTTAGCAACTTCAGGTAATACCAAATAGAAAGTTTGCTTCAAATTACCAGATAATGGCTCATCCTGGGAGCAATCCAAGGTGTAGTGTTTGAGTCTTTTCATTCTTGTAAAGATGCTATAAGAACTTAATTTTATCACCAATATCAAGATATTCAGAGTATAACAGATTATAGATAATAATTAAATTTTCAAATTATGGTTAATATTCCTATCCTTTTTTTGCTGTGCAGCTGTGCCAGGTGGTTATTCTATTTTTGCTATTAGGGAGGTTATACTTAAGAAAATAATTGGCTTATATGATAGCAAGTCACTGTTTCCTGAGCCACAAGATTTCTCACTATCCTGTGTTTCTCTGATTCTTATACTCTGGTCTAAGAAGACATTTCTCTACCTGACTAGAGGATTGGAGTCTGTTCCTCAACCACGGTCTACCAGAAACTATGCATCTTAGACAAGTTATCCTGAAGATATTGCTTAAGTCTGTAAAAAGTCACATAGCACTAAAGCTGTGAATGTCCTCTGCTCCCTCAAAGGATACTAGGGCTTGTAAGACATGGATTTAAATGTAACACCTTTGGAATATTACACTATGCAGAACAAAACAGCATCAGTTTTTCCTGTGAGTGAAACTGCTGATAGTTCCAGAGAAAAGGTAAATTTCTTCCTCCAGCCTCCATAAGCTCCTGCCTTTGATGTCTTTTCTGAGCTGTATACATTGACTTCAATTGCAAATCCAGCTCATTATGTGCTTTGAGCTATTCACTTCAACAGAGCCTTTTGATTAACCAGAATCTAAAAGTGTGACTCTCCCTGGTGTTCCCTAATTCATGGTAAGCATTAAGAACAAGTTGCTGCTGTAAATGACAGTGGATCAGACAAAGCTTTTATATACATCAGTTACCTACTACTGCAGGCCTTGTTTGAAATTCCTAGTGCTTCACAACATTCTACCATGCAGCCTTGTGTCACACTGTAAAGGGAGTATCAGGATGACTACACAGATGTTCCTGCAACCTCTACAAAACCCAGGCCTTTACCACAGAGACCATCATCCTCCTTAATGGATTCTATGCATAATAAATACAGACTTAATGATGAATATCTAAAATCACTCAGGGTGATAAGGCTATTTTTCATCCTCTGCATGTTGTAAAGGGAGAAAATTGAGAGACATATGCCTTTAAACTACAGAGGGAAAACTGCTAATTTCCTGTGTGTGCAGAATATTTTCATGGTTTGTTTGCTTTTATAAATATTTGTTAGCACCTGAACATCTTTGAAGGATTGGACATATTGACAGTCATTCCAAATAGATAAGCCTATTTACAATAGAAATGGTGAATGTTGTTCTATTTTTCTATCATATTGTGTTATACTTACCTTGGAAGAATTTGATCACCTAAACATTATCATAATGTATGAGAAAAGCTGGAAAATTTGAAAATTCTATTCTGTTGCAAATGCTGAAATTTTTATTGTGATAGTAAGTAATTGATGAAATAGTTATATTAATTGGATTAGAAATTGAAATATTTATATTGTAAAAGAATGATATTACTTGAATTTATTTAATTTCAGGAATATGATGTAAATAATAGTCTATGTAAAATACTGCATTATATTATGTTGTGACAAAAAAGTGTCATATTTTATTTCATTATATTACTTTGACTTGACATAATGCACAGTTGATGTGGTTTAACCATTACAGTACATTAAATTAACAAAAAAATTCACATTTTGACTTTGTTGAACTAAGAGTGTTCCATAAGGTCAAAACAAAATATGCTAACACTATCAGAATATGCTACTTCTGTTATTTCATGTGCATTTAAAAATTACTCAGGTTAAAAACCTTCAATTCCATCAAATCATGATTTTCTAAAATGATGCAGCAAAACCTTCTCTAGCAACAGGAAAATACATGTGAGGACTGTTAGGTTAATGAGCCTCATCTACTTTGTCTTTATCCAGGCAATACACCTTTACAGCAGCTGAGGATTTGCCCTAACGTTGCTCTTCATCCTCTTGTCAGTCAGTGCTTTTCCTTTTATCATGGTGTTGGGAAAGCTAGGTCGAACATCTCAGCTTTACATTTTGCTTTTGGTCACTCTGATCTCTGTCACAGCGAATTTCTTAGTCACAAGCCAGCTGCTGAGAAAATTGTCTGACACTCTCAGGAGTCTTTCTTTGATGCCTGACATTTCCAGTTCCACAGAGGAATGCAGTTGTCATGAGAGGTCATGGTCAGGGGGACTGGGAGCATCTATTAGGTTGCCAGGGCCAGTCACATGCTGGCCTTTAAAGAGAAGGACTGAGACACAGAGCCTCAATTGCATTCAGCTGGGGGCCAGCACTGAGAGCAGGGATGCAGGGATGCACTTTTGATGGTTGGGTCTGCCAAGCACTTACAGGTTGTTGCATTCTGCAAAACATGAATATCTGAAAAGAGAAGGTGAAGAAAAAAAGAAAGACCTGAAATATCTGATTGTATTCCAGTGATCTAGTTGTATGCTGCCAGGGTGCCCTTGAGAGATGAAGCCCTGGGGAGGGCAGCAGGGACCCCAGGGGTGGCTCACACAGGCTGTCCAGTCAGGGGCTTCCCCATGCAGGGCATGTCCCACCCAGCCAGGAGCAGGAAACGCGGGACACCGGGACAACCCCAGCCTCAGGAAGGAGGCATGGCCTGAGGTAGGAGTGGCACATGGGCACATGGGCAGGGCTGTGGGGACTGGCCCTGCTGCTGCAGCATTTCTGGGCAGGGAGAGATTCCAGAGGGCTGGAATGTGGTTCTGGAGCATGGGGCAGGATGGGGAGAGGCATGAGCAGAGCTGGACAAAGACAGTCAGGACTCTTGGTGGCCTCCAGATGCTAAGAGTACAGTACTGTGATCTGTCACTGCAGGTATCTCTCTTATTAATTGTAAATCTTTATCAGATGACTATTGGAGGAGAAAATGAAGCTTTAAATCAATGATAAAGCTTTTTCTTTTTCTTGCAAACTGACCTGAGTGAATTTGACAAATATTGGTGACAATGAAAAGAAGGCTTTCTTTAGTACCATCTAGATGTCCTTAAGAGAGATACCCAAATATTCTAAACAAAGTCCAAGTTTGGTCTTGAACCAAAGACCTCCATGCATTCTCAGAATTTTAATTGAAACACAAATTAAGACAATGCAGGAGACAGCTACAAACTGGCCGTCAGGCCCTGGAATCAGCTGTGGTTCAAAGATCATCCTCTGGAGGTCACTGCTTCCAAAAAGTAGGTGGTAGTTTAGCAAAATAAGGGTTCCTGGGATGTTCAGTAGATGTCAAAAAAGACACAGAACTGGAATTTTGTGTTCTTTTCTTTCTAGTAGTTTTATTAAAACATGAGAGACTGTATCCGAGAGCATTTCATACAATCTCTTAATGTGATACAAAACAAAAGATTTTCAAGAGGCCAGCCTAAACTGGTTTCTAACTTCACTTGATGGTAACTATAGGCAAACTCATGTTCAGTGAAAGTTAGGATTTCTCTACTTATTTCATGCAAGGGTAATTGGGCTTCATGCAGAGTGAGACTAGGGAAGCTGGCAGGGTTCCCTTCACAATGCTGCAGCCCAAGAGATAGGCTTTCAGTTGTTTGATGCAGAATAGCCGTTGTCTCTGTGGAAACAAATACATGTTGTATTCTTGTACAAGTAGGAGTTCTGGAAACTCATTTAAAGTTATCCCTGTGCTTCAAAAAGGAAATATTGATCTATTTTAAACTTTCAAAATTAAGTTTATTTTAATAGCAGTGATTTTAGTGTCACATGGAAAAAATTACTTTGAACAAGGTTTGAATACCTCTTTGTTGTCAATAATTTATGATTCATAACTGAAATATACTTCTATATTTAATGCTCAGAATAAATATGGGATGTCTAATAAGAAAAAAGAACAAATTTGAGAAGTGAATGGTACACACTGTTAATGTGATACAAAGACCTTAGACCCTTGGGAACTATTTTTCAACCCTAAAAATACCAACAAGGAGGTGTTGTAAAAGCAAAATAAATCTAAGAGCTTGGAACTGACTTTCTAGTCTCCAAGAATATAAATTGCTGCAGCTTCTTGTGTTGACATTTATTTACCATTTTGCAGTATGAGAATGAGCTTCAAGATTAGAACAGAGAAAATTAAATTATGTTCCTGTTCCTTTGGCTGCTGGGAGGATTGTGTTTTAGAGATAGCTTTAAAGGTACATGGCCACTCTTAAAAGCCAGTACATCACTTAATATAGTTTATTCATAAATAAACTGTCCTGGAATCACTCAGCCAGAACTAAAGAAATCGACCAATTTTGTTGCCTACTAAATTTTTGCTTATTCCTGAGGAACATTTAGAAATAGAAATAATATGTAGATGATGTTGTCACTTTAGGGGCAGATAAGAACTTCATATTAAATTCCAAAGTCCAGCTGAGGATGCAGCTAAGACATGCAGCAGTTCCATATCCAAAGCAGCGCTGTTTTAAATTAGGTGAGATTTTCCACAAATAGCACTGTAATGAAACAAAGATAATTTACTGTGTTCTGGCTAGACTGAATTTCCTGTCTACAAAGATTCATTGTAGCTCTTTGCAATGATAAAAGCCTTAAACATCTTTTATTAATCCTGCTTTAGGTAGAATTTCTATATAATATTTAGGCATGTAAATATCTGAGCAAAGATAAGGGGGATAAGATGGTAATAAAATATATAAGATTTTTAAAAGGGGGGCTGCTGCATAGCTTTGAATTTATATTAAGCATTTAGATAATAAAACATTTATACCCAGGTTTCAGGCCTGTAAGAAATGACAGTTTTCATAGCTTGCTTCACTGACAGTGATTGATCCAAAATACACTGTTTATTTTATCCTGATACAAAATATATTTTGTTTCTTACAAGTCTTGCTGAATTTATTAATAGATTTTTTTTCTTTTCTGTCAAGTTTTTATAGTCTAAATTTCCCTGAGAGAAGACAGAGAGGAATATGTTAAAATTACCAAATAAAGCATGGAGGTGGAAAATATTAATTAAGTGTTAGAGAACTGACATATCATAAAATTAGCATGAAAAATGAGTAATACAAAAGGAAGCGCTGTGCAGCATGAAGTAATTTGAGTGCTTTGAACAGAGATCAGTGCCAGAAAGCTCTAACTTCTAATAATAATGTAAGGAAGATTTAGAAAAAAAAATGGCAACTGAAACTGGGAACCATAGGAATTTATTCTGTTATGCTATTACATGTTGAAAACTGTGGTAATTCTGGTTTTGAAGACTGGTTTGCCATTGAGAAGTGTAGCGTTTTAATTTAATAGATGATTTTTCTGGGAAAGGTCAACCAGCAACTGCAACTCCTTCCTCTTCACTGCCTCAAAGGAAAGGGCCTTTCCATGCCAAAATGCAGGGACAGGCATGGTTGCTGGGTCTCATATGACTCATGGTAAGAAAAGAGCTTTTTCAAGGCCTCTCCCAGGCATCCTATGGGACTGTGACTGCAGTCACACAGAGACTCACTGAAATCACAGGTGTTTTTCTACAAGTCCAAATCTGTTTCTACTTAAAACAGTTTCCAAAACCGTGTTTTATGTGAGAAGCACAGCTTATACATCTCTAGTGCATCTTAGGGTATGAGCTTTGTAACAAACTAGGAAAGAGTACAATCACACTTTTAGTGTCTGTGTGTCAGAAAATATCTTTATATTGTTCTTTACATTGCTGCCATCTGTGATGCTTATTTAATAGGAGATAAAAAGCATAATCAAAGGTAAGCATAGGATATCTTGTGCAGATGTCCCATTTTGTTGATTGCTGAGGAGGGGTTCTTGGGTAAGGCAGCTCCTATAGCCACTCTGGAAGAGCGATCACCTTGAGCTGCAGTCATTCAAATGGGGCTGTAGTGCTAGATCACATAGGCAGTTTAGGAACAACAAGAAAAATTGCTGTGTCTGGAGCAGACTAAATGACCCTTCAGCCCAGAATCATGTCTTTGATAGGAGCCATCTCTAGAAAAAGATGATAAGGAAAGGCTTCATATAGAGTGGTGCTTCCCTTGATAAATGTCCTTGCTTTGGAGAAACTGTAGTGCAAGTATTTCCTGAGGTGAAAGCTGTTGCTGCATCTTTTGAATAACAGTCCTCAGCAAACTTTTCATCCATGATTTGTGTTACTGTCTTTGCAAGCATTTATACTTTTGACAGGCACAGCGCCTCATGACAATGCATTCCACAGGTTTATGACCTGTGTGGAGAAGTTTTCTTCCTTTGTTAATTTCAAACCGTCAGGCTTATTTAACAGGAGGGTATAAAGCATAACCACAGATCAATATTGCAGAGACACAGGGCCATAATGGAACCTTCTAAAGACAACTGAGTAAAAATAAGGTAGAAACTTAGAATATGATTAAGTGATTCATGTCATTATAAATAATCTATTCTCTTCTAAATTAATATCCCTAAGGAAAACAGGATCCAAAAATAAATTGAAGCATGTTAAACACAAATGTACACCAGGTCAAATATCTTTATTGAGGGATCCCATTGACCTCCCACTTAAGCTAACAGAAATATCTTTTAACAAGCAGCCCAGAACTCTAAAATTCTTGTCATTAGTGATACTGTCCAGCCTCATTTGTAGTTGTAGTAATAAAAAAAGTTAAGTGAGTTCTCTGCAGCTCTAGGGGTAATTGAGCTCTTTTCATTAGCTTATGCTAATAAATCATGGTAGGTTTGTGGCGGAGTACATAAGTGTTCCCTCTCGTGTACTTGAGTGTGAACTCTGAGACTGTCTGAACATGTGCACCAGGACTCTGGGCTGTTAAACCTTGAGACTTTTTTTTCTTGTAAGAAGTAAAGAGGATGCAGAAACAGCTCTTTCTGGTGATAAATCATGGTAGCTTGGACATTCTTCTGAAAACTGGAGGTTTACTGATTCAAGAAGGTTTGGTTTCTTTTTTTTTTCGACTTGCTTAGAGAAAGGTATATTTTCAAAAGCCTATGTTAAGCTTTTAGAACATGGTGAGTGTCTTTGAATAAAAAAGACATCTCCTTTCTACTATTGAAGAAATAAGTAAGCTCCCTCTCCAGTCTGCTGCTTAGACTCTTGTTTCCTGTAGAGATTTCTTTCACGAAATTTATTTGCTTGAGCTGTGAGCCAGAGTTAATAGTTACTGTGTATTGATATTTTGAGCACCTGGTTTTTCAAAGCTATAAAAGGAACTGCATTACAATCAAGCTGCTGCGTTTTCCAGGGCTTGACAGAATGACATTTCTCACACCTTAGCCCTAAGCTTTTATACTTGAATGTTCTAACTTTCTAATGTTGACAAAAGCAAGTAACAAAGCAAATCTTGCGACAGAAGCACTGTTACACGTTCCTTGGTGTTTGCTCACTCAGGATCTTCACACACAACTCAATGATCTTTGGCTTTGTATTTTCCAGTAGCTGGGGCAGCATAGTGGAGGATCTTTCCTGTCAGCATTAGTAAAGAATAGAAGAATAGATATTTAAGTTTGCATATTTATAACAACTGTGGTCATTTTCAAAGTGTAGCATTATTTATTAAAATAAATTTTTACATGACCAAATTTTCTTTCATTTCATTAATTACCACAGGAACTTCAGGAAAAATAGAGTAGAAGTGCAAGTTTTTGAATTTTAGTGAGTTTCATATAAAGGCAAGTTATGGTTGCCTCTATAAAAGGAGAACGAAAGGAGGGAGAAAAGCTTTAAGGGAGTTTGCAAATAAAAGCTCTTCTTTCCTTTTCTCTTCCATGTGGGATCTTTGTTTAATCCCTAAACACCTTGCACATACCATAATGGTTATTATACAAACATTTGCTACTTTTAGTGTCAATGACAACATTTATAAACTTAAAACTAAGAGATTCTGCTGTTTAAAGACAACATGACTTTCCTGTCACATGCTAAGTACATCTAACATACTGACTGTGACTTCTGAATACAGACAGAGATTAGAAGAAAGATTTCCTTACAATTACCAGAAGAATCTGAAACTGTAGTTGTTTTTATATACTGTTTTTATTAGTATTGTTGCTATCACTTTTTGTTTTTCCTTATCTCATTTCAGTTTTTCTAGTAAATTGTTATTTCAACCCATAACCTCTGTCTTTTTGTCCCTTTCTCACCAGAGGGGGTGGGGGGGAAGGGAAGCACCTACTTGAGGCATAATTTCCAGCTGGTTTTAAACCACAACAATTTTGAACTGAAATGTTTTCTATTTATTCTTTTAAATAAAATTCTGTAGGAAAATATTGGTGCTGATGTTAACTAAAGAAGAAAAAAAGAATATGACTACCAAAAGTCTTAGTCCCTTGTTTGAACAGGGTAATAAGAAGGTCTATTTTAATTATCCCCTGATACTATTAGTTATCAATTGTAAAATACATTTCATTTGCAAAGCATGCTGTATTATGAGAGCTGGTGTTTGGAAGCTTGTACTAGTTAAATTCTGATTCTTAATAATGAAACTTTTAATAATGAGGATAACTAACTAGTGGTAGAAATTAGAAATGTGTTATATTCTCAGCCTTTAAATCAACACTGGATGGCATTTAAAGATATACATTATGTCTTACACAGAAATTATAAGATTGGTACAGAAATTATAAGATTGGTATAGAAATTGGTGCATAATTTGTCTGCTGTAAAATAAATTAGAATAGATTATAATATTTTCTTTTTGTTTTAACATAGATAATCTAAAAATAATAAGATGTTTGTTTAATCTCAATTCTTAATTACGGTACTCGGCATGAGTTGCTGAGATCAGAAAGGCCAAGCCAGATTAGGATTTAATAAAATGCAAGTTAGAGAACTGCTTTCAAATTTTAGGATTCTACTGTATCATTGTTAAGGTCAATGACTGAAAATATTTTTATATGGTAAGGATCTTGTTCATTGAAACTTAATGACTAACATACTAACATCCTTACCTATTAATTTGCAGCTATGTATTTAAATTCGTTTTAAATTTTCCATGTTTCCATCCCCACAACATATAGGAAAACCAGTAATTTTTGGTTCTAGTAAGTATGACTGCTTTAAGGACTTAATAAAATAAATGCAACAGATGTCCCAAATTTAGGATCTCTTTTTGTGATCTATCAGCTGCAGGAAAATGGGAACCAACAGCATAGGGGCATAGGAATCTTGAATCCACAATGTGATGTCAAATACATGACATAGAGATGCTGAATAGCTCTTTGCAAAGAATATTTTCTGTTTTCAGAGAGAGCAAGAGAATTCCTGTCTCTTTCCAGACTTGACTCTGGATACCTTTGGTGACTGTTTAACAAGTATCACTGTGAATCTTTTAAGAGGCATTTCCAAATCATTGCATTTGTCTGTTATCAAGTCATAAGAGCAGATGGGATATATGAACATAATAGGCCGGGTTTGATTATGATGAAGACTATACTTGTGTGAAACTTATTTAAAGTGAATAAGTCCTTGAGGTGTCCACCTTTTGCTCCCTTTTCAGGTGTACTTAAACTGGGTGCAGCTTACCCAATGTCCAGCTCTGGGTAGACATGGAAAACCTGACTTTCAGACTTCTCTTTATGGCAATGTAGATACAGCTAGTGTGTTTGAAAGGAATGGGTGCAATAGAGAGATGAGCACAGCCTAACAGAAGCTGGACTGTTGATGAACAGTAAAGCAAAAAGAGTATGATCATTGAAAAGTTCCTGAGTGAATTGGAGAAATTCCTTCAGTTTGAGTAAGTCCTGAAACAAAACTTGTCTTTGGATTTCTCCAGACATAATTATGTTCTGCACACCCATTTTCATGACTTTTCAAAGGAACAGTGTAATTCCACCCTGCTTCATTGTGGACAAAGAGCAATTCATTTACTGAATAGAAATTCTCATTTTTGCTTGAATAACATCCGTGGCTATTTCACATTTTTTGTTACAGTTTAAAATATGTGTACAAACTTAATTAGACCCAAGAAATATGAATGAAATTTAAGTGAATTTTCTATTTTCATCAGTTAGACTCCATCAGTTCATTTACTAGAAAGTTAGTATGGATGGTTTGAATCACTTAATAATTTGACCAGTGAGCTGAAGGAAAGATTCTGGATGTAAATGGAAAATTACAAATTTCATTTTTAATACCAGGATATATTTCCTTGTGGATTAGAAACTCTGTTGGTGCAAAGGAAGACGAAGGAAGCTTTATGAGCATTGAAAATCAAGCAAATCAAAGTCCCTTATCTGTTCATTTGCTAATCAGCTCCTGCCTCTGTTGATCTACAACATCCATGCATGAATACAGATATTTATAAAAAGTGGGACAAAGATGCACTGCAGAGTGAGTTTATGGTCAAGACACTTTTGATCTTGACTATTTCTTATGAGAGATTTGTATTTTCCAGCTTCTGTTAAGAAAGACAAAACAATGTAATACTACATTGATCAGAGATCTATTGTCATTAAAATTATATTAATAACTAAATGAATTCTGCTGTTTTTAAAATTAGATCATTCAAGAATGTAAGGATGCAAATTTGTCAAATACTTAGCTTAAATGTGCTTAAAATTGATGATGAATTCTTCTTCCTTTTTCTCAGCACTTCATGATGCTTCTTATTGCCAGCTAAACATGTAGTCCATACTAATAACAGAAATTTGTCGACTTGTTAGTTAAAATTCTCCTGCTACTGTATCTTTCTCTAGGGAGGACACTATTCAACAAAATCTGAAGCTCCCTCATGTTAAGGAGATAATTCTACCCAATCTATCCACTTCAGTTCCCTCCCTCAATAAAAATGACAATATCCTAATGCATAACACTTGAGAATAGAAATTGAAATAATCACTTACAAATTTATCCGCAGCTGACAGCTTTATTAATCTCTGTAGCTGTTGTCATTTGATAAAGAACAACATATGATAAAAATTCTGCAAATTACCTAATTAGGCATTCTGCAGCAGAAGATCTGCTATTATAACAACCAGTAATCAGGTAGAAGACCAAAACAATAACATTTGTCTTGGAAGAGAAAAGCTCTTTGAGAATCTTCCTCATTTATGATGATCTAGCTACAATCAAGGAAAGAAAAATGGTTCATAGTCAGTGGCAATATTCTGGCATGTAGCTATTACTGCTAACAGATGGAGAAAAATTCTTGTGTTTGACAGGAAATCCCTCTTGCAAAAATACCCTGGGGCACATTTGTTACAGCATACACAGAATATATCTTAGAACCTGAAAGCAGTCTTCATCAGAAGAGCAGGACATGGAGGAAGGAGATCAACAAGACTTCCTTCTTTCCCCTGTCTTTTGAAGGAGAAACCTAACTAATTTCAGTAGAGATATCCAGTGGAAAGCCTTTAATGCAATTCCTTTCAAACATTAATAATGCCTGAGTCAGTAATGTATTTTGTCTAATGGGGATGGTTTTTATGAGGTCATTGTTTGGCATCTTAGTATGACCTAGTTGCCAAATGTTAGTAGAAAATAGGGCTTTGGTCCTTTGAGAAACTGTGACTAAAAATGTTTATTTTCTTCAGTTGACAGTAAATGGAGCCTTGGCTAAGTAGTTAACACTGCAAACACCTGATGTTATGTGTGATACCTCCAGAATGTGTTATGCCTTTGTGTTTGCTGCTGGTATATATATATTATCTCATTGTCAGTGAGTCACAGATACTGCAGTCCTTCAATTAATAATTAATTCTGTGGAAATGAAATGACTACAAAGTTTTGAAACTTTAATAAATCTACTTTTTTAATGTTGGCTCTTTTATCTTGCCTTTGTTTGTGTAAATGGCATCTACTTTTCTTATTAAACTACCATTATCTCAAAGAGTGAGCTTTTAAGTCTTATTTTTTCCTCTCCTCTTGAGGAGTGGGAGTGAGAGACAGAGAGGTTGAGATCTCTTGCAGATGGCCAAAGTCAACCCATCACTAAATCAAAAGTTGTATGACAGGAGAGCAGTGGATAGTTTGTCTGGGCTTCAGTCAAGACTTTGAGACCATCTTCCATAAGATCTTCATAGAGAAGCTGTTCATATGTGGCCTGCAGGAGCAGACAGGAAGGTAGATTGAAAACTTGCTTTGCAGACAGAAAATTATATTAATACCCCATACAAGTATTGAACAAGAGACCATTTATATTATTTCTACAATAATAAATTGAGTATTTTAACTTTTCCAACTTAGGCTTCTAAATACATGTACAGACATGAGTAATACCTTAGACTTAGAAATGAATACAAGAAAAATAGGTTATTTATCTGCTTATAATGGATTTTGGTAAGAGATGTGGGTACAAAAATAATATTCATAATAATATTATTAGCAAAATTCAGGAAAATGTACCTGACACAGGTACTGGGTTCCCCATGACTAACTCAATTCATACATACTTAATGGAAAAGCAGAGAACATAATAAACTGCATTACAAATACATAAGATGGTGGTTTTCCTTAGGGAGAGGAAACCACATTTTTGGGGGGATTTGGAAGTGTCCAAAGCTTTCAAAACACGCCTTTTAGCACATTCAGAAGTATTTTATACCTTTTGAATTTCTCTGTACATAATTTTGTGGATCTATTTTTACTTACTTTTGTAGATTTTTTTGGAACTGGAAAAATCCCATGTATTCTCTCATAATAGTCAAGCTTCAATTTGCTGCTTCTTAAAAGATGAAATATACTTTGAAGATCTTCTGTGAGCTACTGACTTTTAAGTTCTTCTGTTAACTGTTGACACTTCATTTAGGAAATATGCCAGAGAAACAATCCCTGCCATAACTCTACAGACCTTGTATTTTCATTCAACCATGTATTTTCATTCAGCTACACAGCTGCGCAAAATCCTTAGCAATTTGAGAAATCCCTTTGTCTTCTCTATTGCTGCTAGTTTTTTGAGTCCAAAATAATGAAATGTTATGAGTAGAAAGATTGGGGAGGATTTTTGTTAGTTTTGGGTGTTATTTTTGTGTGAGAACAGCCTGTGGCAACAATACAAAAAAAGATAAGATCTAAGCATAAACAAAATGTCAAAATAGTTTTTTCATAATTTTGTATGGTAAAATGAGTACAAATGACATTAGTAAAGCCTGAAAATGTGATCTTTAGTAACAATTAGATTACAGCACAAAACATAAGTATAATTTAGAAACAAATGAAAGACCAAGATGTCACATAAGATTATCTCTTATTTTTCATGATTTTTTCTTCCTTCTTGATAACTCCACCTCTCCAAAGTTCTCTTTTTAAACACTTTATCTGAGAAAGTGTGTACCCAAAGTAGTTCTTATCCAATATAACACAGAACAAATGAGAAGTGTAAAATAAACTAAACATTCCTTTAGATAGATGTTATTTTTTGTGCAGTGAAAAGGTATTTAGATATGAATTTCCAAAGGCTACTATTGTTGTAGTACATTGGTAATATTTTGGAGCCAAATTGGGTGATCCTTTTTTTTTATTTGATTGTTTCTAAATCTGTTTCCACACTTGTTTGTGCATTTTTCTCTGATATAACTGTGCACCTCTATTTCAAGCTTAGTTTAGTTAAAATCTGAAATGTATTGGATGATTGATTGGCTTGCTGGACTTAAGTCTACCCTGAAAATTGGCATGACCTGACCTTGTAATGTTCTATCTCTCTGCCCTGTCATAGCAATTTGAATGAGACCCATATTTTAATAGCCATTTGTAGTGCTCCCAAATGCCAAACCTCGTCAGCTTGGCTATGGCCTTTACAATTATGAGTGGAATTGCTTCCTTGTGCTGAGGAATGGCTTTTATGCTATGCTGTAACCTGATATAGATTTTGCTGTTATTTCCTTGCTTTTTAGAGCAAGAGTGAGAAAACACATATCACATCAATTATAACTTTATTCTTCTTCTGTCCTTACCTCCTCCCACTTACACTTTATGGCTTGATTGTTAGGCTGTTGGTGTCTGGGCTTGTAACAAAATTAGGTGTTCCAGATTCTGCTTCTCCCTTTCTTGAGCACAGCACTAACATGGAGATTCTGCTTCTTCAGTGTCTTTCAGAAAGATTTTATACCAGAAAGAATAGCAAGCTGGGAAGGAACCCACCCATTTCCTTTGCTTTTGGAGGTACTGACAGAAGACACTGAACATAAATTTTAATTCTGGTTCCTTCTTATCAAGAAATTCTACCAAGAATTTCAGTTATAAGAAGGCTGAAAAGAATAATACTGCCACTAAGAAGTACTTGTTCTGCTGATATATCCCCTTCCCAGTGTCTTTTTTCCAGATAGATCCATTTTGCTGGCCTCTGTGAGAAGAGGCTGAGGCTGCCCTCTTGCTGGACACATCCAATTCCACCTGGCTTCAGTGAACCCAAAGCAGGGCACAGCTGACCTTATCAGCGATGATAGTGGTGCCTCTGGGAAAATGTATTTAAGTAAAGGCAGAAAACACCCCATGGGCAGAGGAAACAACAACAGAGGGAGCACAAAAGTTAAAAGAGGAGGCAGTACTCCATGGGAGGTTAGGTTTTCCATGTGGCCTGTGGGTGACCTGCACCGCAGCCTGTTTATCCTTCCGCTTAGCCTAGCTTTCTTTTCAATGAGAAAATACCAACATGAGCCAACCTGAAGTATTTTACAACTCACATGTGTTTAATGAACATGATTGAAAAGCATGAGAAAGAACAGGAATTTTGTGGGATCTGAAAGTAAAATATTGTAAAAAGTAAGTAGTGAAAAGTCTGACAATTCCCAGTGCTCAAAGCAACAAAAAAAATGGAGTGAAATGGTAGCTCTTGTTGTCGTGCAATCATTATCAGCTCTCTGTGGGTGTTGTGTGAAGCTCCAGGAAGCTGGATCCCATTCTGAAAATTCCAGACATGCTGAGGCAGTGTCCACGCAACAGGTCCTGTTTGTACTGGGTGAATTAGTTAATCAGCGGGAGATGCCTTGTTCACAGAGTCAACTGAGAAGAAGCTCAACTATCAGGTTTTTTGAAGAGAAGTTTCTTTAAAATTCTCCTTCTATTGTGTTAGAATTATTGTGGCTTTGTGTTACTGACCTTCTACGTGTCCACACAATGTGTCTTCCAACTTGCATTTGAGCTTAATATTGGAAATAAGGCTGATTATGTGTATTTGTATCAGTTCTGAGTTAGGATGAGTATAACTTCTGCTGAAATAATGCATACCTTTCAGCATTTGCTATTTCCCCACTCTGCCATGGTACTTACTGCACTGTTTATTTCTCTCCAGGTCACATTAGAATGAAATGTGCTGTCGTCAGAAGCCATGAAGTGCATCATAAAATGCCACATGTTGGCCCTACCAGTAATAGATGCAACTCTAGGACTTCAGCAAGGTGTCCTTGCTCAGACCAGAGTTGGTGCCTTGAAACAGTAAGAAAAATTGTCTCATAAAAAATTATATCAAAAAGGAAAACAGTAACTCATAACAAAAACTCCAAATTCAAAATCAAGTAAAAAGGTTCCAGTAAGCCTCTCTGTAATACCTCTGGACCCAATTTCTTGAAAAATTCAAGAAATATAGCTGTAGGTAACCAAAAGATACTAGATTTTGGTTTCTACAGTAAAACTATTTTCAGCTCAGGGATATATATGAAAGTAAATATGTGAAAGTAAAGACTTCAAACCAAAACAGACAGAAGGTGTGAGCTATTGAAAGTATCAGGCTCTTACTGAATTTCAGGCTAAGATTACAGTTGTGGATATATGAATTACAATAAGCTACTGGTAGTAAAAAAAAATTAAATAATGTAATTTAATTAAAATAGTTGATTATCTCATGGAATTATATTAGCTAAATACCTGGAAGTTTTTTTAATAACTTATCATTGCTTCCAAAATATTTAAGAAAAAACCAGAAGCTGCAAAGTTTTTACTGCAGGATCCTGTGGGTGATGATGACAGAAGCCCTCTTTTCAAGGGTTGTGACTTTCACGAGTGCCAAACCAAATTTATTTCAGTTAACATAAAATTAAATTAAAGTAGATAATAATCCATGTGTAGAAGTGGATCTTGATGATGGACTGTGATTGCTGACTTACAAACCAATGCTCGAAAGTTAATTGTAGCTGTAATTCTCCAGGAAGAATGGCCAGCTAACTGTTTAGGCTATTAACCTGCACGTGTGAAGTGCAAATGCTTCAGCAGAAGTCCTCTGCTAACACTTCAGGATTGTGCATAGGTTTACAAGTTGTAAGGAAGAGATTATTTTCGAGAATGTTGGCATGGACCTTCTTGGCAAGAGTCAGGGAGTAGGAAAGGAGCTGAAATGTGGTCGTCACAACTCATTTAATCACAGGACCACTTTCTGATGTAACATAATCCAATAAAATGTGGTATGACTCCACTGCTGTCAATTAAGGAGTTAGTGCAAAGGTTCCACAAGAACATGGGGAAATACTTGTATTAATAAACTGAATTAGATATGATAATGAGAATGTCTCCTCTACATCTAACAGTATGATTTGTTGATCCAGATCCAAGGACAAACTTTATAGAAACATACACAAAAGGATTTCTACATAGAAATCAGCAGTATTTTATGAAGCAGGATCCTGTCAGAGATCACATTTTATACTCCTACTGTATAAAAATGGACACTCTGGACAAGTTAATGAATGAATGATTAAAGACACTACTAAAGTAGCAAAGCACAGTCATATTTTAACAGTACTTTTCTTGACCTCTTAGATGTAGGAAAAAGTTTTATTTAATAAAAATATGAGTTTATTACTAGAAATGTTAACATTTTAGAGGGATGTCATCAATCTTGCTTTATAATCAACCATCAAATATTTGTCTTGACACTTCTATAAATTGTTCTGTTAATGCAAAAGTTTAGTTAGAAAAATACAATTAGAACACAGTTTTTAAAAGCATGAAATTTAAGTCCAGAATAAAAGTAATAAAACTGTTAACACTGTTTTGAAGTTTTTTATTTACAACCCATTGTATAATTTGTTAAATTATAAGAGAAATATATGGACTACGATTACAAATATCTAACTTTATTAAAGTAGAAGTTCATATTATGCAACCTACACCTAGTAAGCTAAAAAATTATACATTTTTGGTGTCCTAGTTTCTGCCTATTTATGTAATATTTGCCTGGATTTTCTTATATTTTTGTTACTGTAGAGTGCTATTTTAGTTGAAGTCATCTTCTCTCTTAAAAGAAAACAACCATATATCTTAAAATGTAGAAAAGTAATATTTGTACAGGAGCTTCCTCAATCTGCTGTTGAGTTGGCACTGGAACATGTGCAATAAATTTCTGTTGGCCGTCTTCACCTTCTCGCTCCTTGCCACCTTCCTCATCAGCCTCTTCTTCATGGGTACCATTGATGTTTTCTTCCTCCACCTCCTCACCTCTTGCAAGTTGTGCATCTCTCTCCCTCTTCCATTTTTTCCATTGATTCTGCTGTAACTTTCTTCTCATGTTCCTGCTCCAGGGGCTCCAAAATCCCATCATCTTCATCCCTGTAGCCATAGTACTCGGTGTTGATGTTCTTCATAAGCTTAGCCCAGGTCTTCCGTGGGGTGGCAGGGGTTCCTTTCAAAAAGCTCTCTAACTTCTGGCAAGTCCTTTGCAGCCCCAAAGTATTTGTAGCCTCTGTGTCCTGGAGCTTTCCCTTTGTGATCTAACATTTTCAGACCAATCTTAGCATAATCAAGACCTCCCAGCTCCTTTATTCTGTATTCCCAGTGTCCTTTCTCCCTCAGAAGTTTGTTCATTTCATCATTCAGGTCCCAAATTCTGAATTCACGCAATCCAGCATTTTGGATCTCTGCCACTTTCTTAGAAATCTCCTCAGTGATTTGTCTCCTCCATTTCTCAGCTTTGGGCAGTTCATTGCACTCTGATGCAAGCAAAGGCTCCTTGACTTTTCCTTCCCCAAGCCCCGCCGAACACTCCGTGCATGCAGCAGCTTCACACCCCATAACTGAACCCAATCCTGCTCCAGAAGTGTGCCAGTGAATCACAGAATCACAGAATTTCTAGGTTGGAAGAGACCTTTAAGATCATTGAGTCCAACCCATCTTCTAACACCTCAACTAGATCATGGCACCAAGTGCCAGATCCAGTCTTTTTTTAAACACATCGAGTGAAACCCTCCTCCCCCAGAGCGAGGAGGCAAAGACACTTTTGGGATTGTAGCATCGCACCGTACCTTTATAACTGGACGATCCTGCATGGAGACAAAGCCACCCATTTCTTTGGTGGGGCTTTTCTTCTATTTTTCAGGTTTTTCAGTTTCTCTGGCTTTTTGTTTCACACAGCTCTTTGGCTGTATTTTCCTCACAGCTCTGGCTGTTGCTAGCTCTGGCTGTATTTTTGCGGCTTTTCGCTGCTGGGTCAGGCTCACCTCTGGTCTTTTCCAGCTTTTAGCTGTGGGGACAGGCTCTGCATGCACTGCCCTTGGTCTCCCTCCACTCTGCCTGCAGGAAATGGCTGCTGGCCTCACACTGAGTCACCAAAGGTTATGACAGGAGGGGTGGGTCAGAGACAGAGACAACACACACCCCAGAATTCTCATGTAACAGCAGTGTATTTTATTCTTCCTACCTCCTTAAACAGGAGGATTTGAATCTCCTGGTCCAGACAGCTCATAGGTCTGGCTTAAACACCAGCTCCTGTGCCAGTGACATGCCTGCAGCTTAGCGGAGACATGGACTGGGTGGAACATGCCTGGGTGAAGTCCCTGTAGGCATTCAAATCCATCCCATCACAGCTCAGCCCAGGGGCTGGTTTATGGAACCAGGCTGGGTTTCTTATTTATAATCAAATTAATTGCCTAGTACAAGCTAGCTCATACTGTAACATGCACCTTTATCCACATGTTCCAGGCGGTATGTTCTCTGTCCCACATCACAGGACAAGTGTACCAATGGAAAAGCAGTGATTGTTAATTTTCTGAAGAGTAAAAACACTGCTTATCACAGTCAGTTTCTTCAATACATATGGTGTTAGCCAGAACTCGGTGATCCTCCCTACAGGAGGTGCTCTCACCAAATTATCTTTGCTCCCAAACCTGGCCTGACTAAAGAGTAGCATCTTGGATATGATTACTTTCTGTGGTTGAGATGAGCATATACAAGAAATGGGAAAATTATTTGACTAACTTAAAGTAATTTTTAAAAGCCTGTCAATCTGGAGTCTAAACCACGTTTTCTGGTGTCAATTGAAACCCTGCTATAGACATATACACACACACACACAAATCCCCTTTGATTGCAGTCAACTTTGAATGTGACCTTAACCCCACAGAGATGAATATTTCTCAAAGTATAAACTTCAGCAAGTTGAAAACACTTAAAATATTTCCTATGAACTATAATAATCAAAAGTTTTCCTCTGACTTGCTATGTAATGAATTGTCCTATCTCAAAATAAAAGTAAAATTTAGCTGAATTGTGGGCTATATTAAACATGAACGATTTATTTTTTCCCTTGTGGTTTTAAAGCAGGACCAGTATCCTAAGATTGCTTTTATACAGTATTATGACTTTACCTTCCTTTAAAATAAATAGAATGCTGATATCTTAGCTACAGAATATAAAGGTAGGATTTTCTCTTTTTTTTTTTTGTCCATAAATGTGTTTCATTAAATGCTTTTGTTCAGGCTATACATATATATATATTCCTGGCTAGCACTCATTGTCATAGCATACTTATAATTATATTTTTAATTTAACTATATTTTATAATTTAAGACACACAGTTTCAATACTGAATAATTTTTATTTTAACATCATCCTTTCCCCTTTCCTCCCCTGCTTTTATTCTAGTGAATTTGCACTTTCAAGACATATGCTTCTAAAATGGTATGCAGCTTCAAACCCTGGAAAAGTCAATGCCAGTCTTTGCAGGTCATTTTATCTTCTCTCTGAATTAGAGCATGTGTCAGTGCCACAGTGAAGGCTGAACCCAAAAAACAAGCAGCAAGGGTAGCATGTGCTTGATGAAATTTACTTTAGCCTCCTTTGCTATTCTGTAGGAGGGCCGCTTACCCACAGAATGTAAACCTTTCAGTATGGAAGGGAAATACAAGGTTTGCTTTCCCACCATATCATGGTGGAATACATTTGATACAGTCCTGTCTTCCAGAAATTGGAGTCTCTTCAAAAGAAGCAAGTGGTTCCTATTGTGTCTGCTTTCAGGGATCTATAGTTTCCTTTGCTGACTAAGAAATGGCTCTAAAAAATTGCCAGTACTACAGGCTATAAAGCCTCATCCAGTGAGCTGCCAAGTGTCTTCCTTTGCTGCTGAATTCATTATCGTTGAGGCACATTTAACATGTCCTTGGCTGTGCTTGCAGCCACAAATCACTTGGGAAAAGTCTCTCTGAGTGGTCAACAACTCTCCTTAATTTACCAGAGCTGCTTGGACACCCTGCTAATCTTATTTTACACACATTGAAAAGTTACTGACATTTGTGACTTGCTCAAGATTTCTCATTTGTATGTTATCCAACCTGTGTTCATTTACCTTGTTAAACACTACATTTCAGTAAGCAAACTTCTCAGTTCAGGTGTCTTTATTATTTCCTATGTATATTTCTATTTTATTCTTCCTTTCCTGGAATTTTATGTTGTAACTTTTTGTTGTCTGTCTCTTATCAAAATATGTTCCTATTTTTTTTTCAATTCCTTGTACTATGTCTTTATTCATTAAAAAATGAAGTTTTGTATTCTTTTTCCAGATTCTAAGTTTTGTATTTCCCCAGACTTTTACCTACTCCCTTCATTTTTTTTCTTATTTCTTCTGCTCTATATATTTATCACCTCCTCTTTGCTGCTGCCATACCCATAGACTATCTCACATTTGCTTATCTGGGCATGTTCTCATGAAGCTTATCTCTTTCTGCCACTCTCAGTGTAAAGACTCTTACCTTCCTGCCACTGCCTTCTTTTTTTGCACACATTTCGAAAGTCAGTCCAGTAGCTCCTTACATACAAAGATAAGCTACAAAAATGTTGCTAAAAGTATGACAAAAAAAAAAAGAAAAAAATCTACAAACCCAAGAGAACTCACTTTTTGGCAGGTTTTGTAGCATCTTAGGGTTCTATCCTGTGCATTGTTGCCATTAGCATTCTTTTCTGAACAGTAAAAAAGAACAGTGTCAGATGGAAACTTTACAGAAACAACACTTTAAAAAAAAGGACTAATTAGAGTAAAATGAGAAATGTGAGCTATCTTTATTAACCAATTGGACAGTTTTATGCACAAGTGAATTGACTAGATAATGGAAATATGGTCAATCTCATCCATGTGGAACACAACAAAGTGAGAGGCATTGAGTTTCTTGAGGGAATGACCAGCAAAGGTAGAGAGGACAGATAGAACAAAAGAGTAAGGAAAAAATCAGCTGAAGTGGAAACAGAAATAGTAGAATACCTTGTATATGATAACAAAAAGGAGTTGGATATTAGGTCTGTTATACTAACAATTATTTGTGTAAGTTATCTTTTGAATATAGTATTGTATTAAACAATAGAATATGTAGCTGCAGTTTGATGCAGCTATCAAAAACCACTAAAGTGATCTTTGGGGTATTTCAAATATTCCAAGGAATACTTTTCCAAGTATTTTTATTATATGTGAGGAATAATTTACAGAAGGAATATAGATATCTTACCAAATTACTGTACATGAATCTGATCAGCCAAGTTGAAGAAAGAATAATTAAAGTATAGAAGCAACAGATTGATGCAGCTGAAAGCATCTCTCTTGTTAGAACATGCTAAAAGGGCTTGTTCTGCTGAATCTTCAGTGAAGGCTGAAATAAAACATGATCACTCTTTTCCCATAAGAATTTTAAGGCCCATATATCTGGGCAGTGTGAGGACAGAGAAATAAAGGAGTCATGGTTTTATGAAAACAAATGACACATACTGATCAACAACAAATACATGGTAGAAGTATTTTAATTACTGCTGTAAAAAGAAGTAGAAAGGCTTAGAAGCAATTGATTTTAAGATGAAATTTGTTATATTTCTGCACAGGTTTTTGTGACATGATAGGGAGCAGTATTTGCTGAGCTGTGCTGTCCAATTCAATATCCTCAAGGGTTATGCAAGCTAATGCAATACTGATTCTTCACCCTAAACTTGTAGATTTATTTTTCTTGCTGCAGATCAGAGCCATGATAGATCAGCTCCAACTGCCCATCCAGTTTGTATTGTAGCACCAGTTTTATTGAGGCAAAAACTGAAGTGTGAACTTTTAACATGGTCCATTGTTCAAATGCATTATATCTTAAACATAAAGGTCACTGTCATATAGGAGCAAAATAGGGTATTTATACTGGCCTGTATAAGCAGCATATTTTGACATTTGCTCAAACCTTACCTTCTGTAGAAAACTGTAGTGGGGGAAAAGTAACATGAAAACAATTTAGTCTCAGAGTCTTTAGTGTTTTGGTTGATCTTTTTCTGTCTCTACAGAGACATCAAATCCAAACAACATCATCAGGAAATGCAGTGATGGAAGCGTTGTGTACCTCTAAAATCCATTGATTACCTGTCTTTTCTTATAGTTGCAGCCATATAAACAAAATGCTAATGAAATGCAGTATTACTCTATATTGAAGTATTTGAGGATAAACAGTTGTACATTCTTAAACATTTAAATACACTTAATTCTTCTTAATAAATTCCTACATTCTGAGAACTCTGGTAAATAATTGAAGATCCCCAAAAACTGCAAATGAAAAATAAAGATGTGTAATTTTTTTCAGTGGTAACAATATTGTTTTGACAAGTGGAAAATTCAAAATAGAACTTACTAGTTAGCTGCAGAATATAGGAGAGCTCTCAAATTTGAGAGATTCTGCTAGATAGGATGAATCAGTGAATGAAAGTATAATGAATATATGAATACTCATAATTACTAAAAAAATTAGTGAAATTACTCTTTTTGACTGTAGAATTCTAATTTTATAATAGAATTTTTTCTTCATTTGGTTTGAGTTGAAAATATTTCTGTTTGTAGTTCTGAAAAGAGATGTTTCTTCATACAGTCAATTCTTAGAACACCATGAATACAAGCGGAATCATTCTTTTTATATAGGAAAAGAAACATATATGTGCCATTTCAAGGGGATATTTGCTTGCACTTGCCACATCTTATCCAGATATGGACTCCGTGAGAGGACCTTTTTGGACCATTTGCATTGCTACCTTTTTCCAGGGGTAACTCAGTTAACATTCTACTAGTGAAATGTTCTGGTCCTTTTTGTTTGAGATTCATTGTTGGGGAGTTGTGTGAAATCTTTCTGAATATTTCAACTGCAGACAAGTAAAATATTTTTAAGCTATGTGAGTACTTCATAGAACAGTAGGAGATAGAATATTACACTATGTATTGGAGTAAAAAGAATTTGTTAGGACTCTTTAGTGTACTGAACTGCCTGCAATTCCTGTTTGGACATAACATTTCCTTTTCCAAAATCCCATACTATTTCTGTCTCTCTTGTAATCTTGTTGGATTATGTCTTCTGCTAATGTGACCTGATTTGCATCGCACCTATAAATTGCAGTTAAGCAGCAACACCTCAGAGGAGAATAGGAAATGGCATTTTATAATTTCTGGAGTTGTGTGTTGTAAGGTCAAGGTTGGAGTGTGCCTAAGGGAAAAGTATTTGCCACTTCACATTTGTTTTCTTTGTGACCATGTAAAAGGACTTCAGTCTCCAGAGAGACTGAAGCAATTTACACAGACACTAAATCTGTGCACGTGGAACTGGTACAATGAAGAATAAAGCTACAAAGAGAACATGGCAAACCCTTGGATTTTTGTCTGATTTCTTGACCCTATGGGGACACCTTCCATTCCCCAAGGCTGGGGAGAAATAAGAAATTCATGTCCTGTCTACCTTTTAGTTTTGTAAACCATAATTGGAATTTGGAAGAATAGGCAGCACTGTAGTTAGAAATTATTTGTCAGGAAGGGCATTTGTAACCAAAGTATAAACCATAGCAGTCAATTGTTGATCTCTGTCAAAAGGTAGCAAAATAGAATTCAGAGCCTTGAGCTAAAATATTAATCTTTCCCTTTTTGGTTTCCTAGAACTTCCTAAATCTGTGTAATAACTTAAAATAATAAGAAAGTTTTTAAATCAATGCCACAACATTTTAGCAAGCTAAGAGATTTTTTCTAACTGCCTAAAATATTAAATGAAGAAAACTTCATGGAGACATATGACTTCCACATCTGAAGGCTTGTTAAATCAAAAAAGAAGCAATACTTGTGTATATTCACATCACAGAAATAAATGTACAACAAATGAAAAGAAAACATAGCTCATTACAAAACATGCAGATGCCATTTTAAATGCTTTGAACAATACTATGATTCCTGGATGTTTTGCAGCTTGAAGAAAATTGGTTATCCACTGTATAATAACAAATGCTGAAACGACATATTAATTTCTGTATACTTCACCATGATAAAACATTCAGAACACAGACTTAAAGCTAAGAAAAACCCAATCCTCTCAGTGGAGAGAAGATATGGCCTTTTAAACTACAATTAGTATATTCTTTAAGAGCCAAACAATATTACAAATTTTCTACCTTTGATATATGATCCATATGATCATATTTTTAAAGAACTGCTATTTGTTATTTACTGAATTTGGTCTGCTGATGAAAAATATAATCATGCCAAGAAGTTGCATAATTAGTTACAACTATCTGTTCTTGTAATGTTCTCTACAATGGCAAAACATATATTAGTGGAAAAAATAAATTAACTATAAAGTGCTCAATGCTTGAACATCATCATTGACAAAACTGGCAATAAAAATTAGAACCATTCTACACTTCTCAAAAGCTGGATGGCCTGCTTTTATTATATAGGTGAGAGAGTTGTGACAACTGCCTAGTGCTAAAGTGATTTAAATAAATAAAAAAGACTGCACTGGGTAAGTTAAAATAGAACCTAAAAAATCATATTGGATATGCTCTCTGGATCACTGAGTGATAGTGTTCTGCCTGCATCAGCAGAGACTACCAGTTGCAAGAAATGGTATAGACAATTACAGAAAAAGTGCTTAGAAAGACATTCTCTTTGTATCATATTTAATTAGTCATTGGTTTATGCCCTGAGGTATAAGGGCATGAATTCCAATTATTTTATCCTACTTAATATTCACGGTTGTGATTATTCTTTCTTCATATCAAATGGAATCTTTCTAGTATTTTACTGAGTTAATATGCATCTTCAGCCATCTGCCTTGTGTTGACTATTAACTTCTGATAATGAGTGCCATTGCTGAATTATGCACTTGGTAAAAAAGCACTTTCATTTATTGCTCTTAGAAATGGCTGTAGTTTGAATGAATATCCCCTTTTCTTAAATTAAGAAGTTACATAGGCAAAACCAACCTTTCTTTTCTACCTTTATGAAGTTCCTTCTAATTATTTTGTAGCCATGTCTGAATGCAGTAGATTTTAACTTTTCCCCTACTTAAGTCTTTCCAACAGATAGCCAGTTTCACTATTTGTGTCTTACCTTTTTTGTGTCTGCCACATTTTTCCCAAAATCCTAACCTTGGAACTGAATTTTTTACAAGTGGATATTCTCTGATTTATTCTGTGGTACTATAAAATTTTAAAGATTAGATGTCCTTCCATTTTTGTGTTTCCCAACTTTTTGTCTTTATCACTGGTAGGGGCTGATGAATCCTACAGTCTGAAAGAGCCAAAGCTGCTGCACCTCTGTTCCCCCAGATCCAGCCAGGAGTGATGCTGAGCATGTTTTCCCAACGATTGACACGCAGGCACCCATGGTACACCTACGTGTATATAGTTGGCTGGCCACACAGGCCAATCCAGACAGAAAACACTAAGCACTCACACAAGCATTCAACAACACTAAAAGCCCCATCCTGGTCCCCTCTCTGGCTAATTAGAACAAAGCTTTATTAGCAGGAAATATAAGTATATATATATATGTACAATGTGTATGTACAACATGCCCAATGATTACCTTGTTGGTGTTTCCCTGGATCCTTGCTCTTCTCAATTGTCTCACTCTCAAATGCAAATGCCCATGTACAAATGAGTCCCAGAAGATTCCCCAAGTCCCAGTGCCTCAGCAGTTTTCCTGAACAAACCCTGGTGTTGCTAGTGCTGAACTCCTGCTGTCTCACTGTGAGTGACACGCTCACCCTTCTGGCTCCTGGGTCTCTCCCCTGTGCTCTGGATATTTGCAAGTGATCACACTGTGATGCACACACCCTGATGTCTCCAGCTCCTGGCAGCCCAAACACACAGGCCCTGTGATGGGTGGTTTCACTCCAGCCCTGGCACTCAGACCTAGATACAAACAAGCACCAGCAGAAAGAGCCCACTCAGGACAACATTTAGAAAGGGAGTTTAATGAAAAGACAGACTACTGATATAGTGTAGGGGGTGCTGATGAGGGCTAGCCTGTGTTAACCCTTTATCTTTCTGTATTCCTGTGCTTGTTCATACCAAAACCACCTAGATACCTCTCTTTCTCCGCCATTGGTTCATCCCTGAAACATCCTGCAATAAGTCCTGTACAATCTCAAAATGCTTTTCCCTGCTATCCCATACTGTGTGAAGGCACTTTCCCCTGCTTCATGGGGCCCTGATTGCTCATGGAAATGGATTTGTAGATGGCGCCGGGTGTTTGGGCTCCCCCACCCTTCCCTTTGAATGTAGAGAGATGAGCTTTAACTTGCATAACAAACTAATCACTACTTCACATGGAGCTCTGCTTTCATGGAGCTGTCAGAAATGACACTGAAGTGTTTTTCTTAAGTTCTTTCTATTATTTACAACATGTCAGTAAGCATAAATAAACTAATTAAATTCTGAAAATCTGCCAGTCAGAAATGGAGTTACTAATACATATAGACAGATTTAGACACAGATTCAAAACTGCTCTAATAATCAAGACATCTGATAAGTCATCCACCAGATAAATTTGTTTCTGTGATGTATATTTTAGCTCAGTTTAGTTTTTATTAATGTGCATTAGACGTCTATGTTTTAGTTCTGCTGCAACATGTAGACATTCTACCTCCAGATATTTAAAAAGAGATGGTTTCAGGAGGCCTCCTCTAAACTAACAGAGCAACAAGGTAACAGTACCAAACAAGTTTTCCACATTTTATTTTGCATTAATATGATAGCAATTGCCTTATGTAATTTTATATTTCTTTCAGGTAAATTTTCTATTTGTCATTTAATATTTTTGCTTGGTTTAAAAAGTATTATGAACATGTATAGTGGTAATTGACCTTATTTCACAAAAATTCAGTGGTCCACATTAGCTTCTTTAACTGGCAATCACTATGCCCTTTGGTAATAAAAATTATGTTGGGAAATTTGGAACGTCTGTAAGTACGTGAAAATGAATGAAAATAGGAAAAGAATTTGATAAAAAAATCCCGTTTTTATATCCTAAGCCTACACTGAAGGACAGATGCTTGTTGCACTTAATCTACAGTAGGTATCAGATGTCACACAGAGTAGCCTAGCTTTTTTGGGGTTGATGGTTAGTGCAGTCAGAGCTGACTATTTTATAAAATGATGGGATTGTCAGAGTCTAAACTTAATTTTCCATGGTCTTGGAACAGACTGGCTGTAAGATTGTAAAAAGAAATAGCAAGCCCTATTCACAGGCTGTGAAGGTTTCATTTCTTTTGTGAAATTAGAGATTATTTTCTAGCAAAAAAGAAAAGTCAGTGTTAGCCTGGAAAGTGGCTTTTCCTACAGCATTTCTTTGAAGTACTTCCTATAACACATCAGCTAATTTGTGGTCAAAATGATTAGCCTGAGAGGATTCCACTTACAGATGCAGTTAATGGCTAAAAAATTGGGTTACCTCTATGCAGTATTATCTTTTATAACAATTTTTCCAGTCTAAAGGCTTCCACTTACAATACAGCACGGTGTCCACAGAAGACATTTCTTATTTCTGTTTATTTATTTGTAGTGAATAGTTAGCTCTTTTCTTGACACATATCATAAAATTTTAGTGCCAATAATCTTTGTATTGGTCATTCTTTACAGACCATAGGACATTCTTCTGGAACACTTCAGTAGAAGTGTTTCTTCAGTAGAAATTTTCAGTTAGCGGCATAAGGAAGAGTTTTCTGGATTTACAGCAATAGATTGTCCAATTTGCACTTTTAAATGTATTTTTTGAAAATGCTTTCACCCGAGGTTTTATTTATTGTTATTAGAGAGATCTAGTACTTGCTTGATTTCAGAACACAGGCATTTAACAACATTTTTATCTAGAGAAACTGTCATATGTTCTCCTAAATCTCCTCCCTATTCCATGACAAATTTATTCCCCTTAAAAAATTGTTAGTCTTGTATGTATCAAAATGAAACAAAAATATGACTTCTGTCTTGTTCTCTTGTCTGTCGTGAGTCTTAAACAGGTGGTATTTTGCCTTTGTCATCACTTGCTACAAAATATATCTCAAAATGATTGTCTAACAGATGGTTTCATTGAAATATGTGACTTACTTTTGTAGTCACTGGTACATAAGTTGTAATGGAGGGAGAAGGGTTCTATACAAGAGTTTAAAATTCCTCAGACTGAAGCCTTCAAATGTCATATGAAAAATGACTGAAACCAATAATGTGAACAAATTGATTAGCATGTTCAGTAACAAGTTTTCGGATCTATATGTTAATTTTCTTTGCCAAACATATTCTAAAAAGTAATATAGCAAAACAGACAGCACGCTAGAACATCCCAGATGATCCTTAGACTTCCTAACATTATCTGTTGTGCTGTTAAAAGAGGTTTGTTTGCTCAGGCTTAGAAGATATTATTTGTACAGTTACTGTCAAAGCAAATAAGCTGGAAGAGATACGCTGTCTGAAGAGTACTGGAGTGTGCATCTCATCTTTTCCTTCTTCTTTGAAGCAGTTGTATATACCAAGTGTGCTTATTTCCTGTAATCTGATTTGTCAGATGGTATTTATTCATTGGGAAAGATGAAAGAAATGAAATAACTAGAAAGATATGCTAACCAATTAATGGGGATAATAAAGATGATGATGAGAAAAACCAAAGATTTTTCTATGATGTTACACTTTTACATTAGTCTAAGTTATTTTTTAATGAGATCAGTGTCCTTAGAACTGAATTCCATGCAAGTGTTCAGTTGCTCTCACTGGGAGAAGAGTGAGCCCTGAGATGCTCAGAACAATGCCTTTGTGGTACGGAGTTAGTGATATTTTTATAATTTCATTTGGAATTGGGCAGAGTCTAAAGAACAAAGAGAAAAGTGTTTTATAATATGAAATACAGTGACAAGTTGAGAAGAGGTGTTTTCAGCAGTTCAATAAGAAAAAACTTAAGATGGCACAAAGAGTCTGAGGTCTGCTTATGTTCCTGTCAGGAACAGCTTTGTGTACCTATTTGGAAAGAGTAAGACAGTTGTTTAGTAGGAATCTTACAGGAACGAGCAGAGGTGGAGCGTCAGAAGAACCAAAGCTTGGTCTGAGAGTGATGTCACAAGCAGGAGAGTAAAACAGCCTAAGAGAAAAGAAAGAGAAATGAGGGTGTAGCACTTAAGGGTTGAACGAGTATTAACTACAAGGGAAGCAAATGAAAAGGCAGTAGAAAAAGACAACATGATGGCATGGAATAAAAAAATGCAATAAAAATGCAGAAGCAGAGTTGTACTGAAGTATATGACAGGTAGACATCCTGAGATTTTGGAGGAGCATAGCTTAAGGATGCATTCTGCTTTGTGTCAGACTGTTCTGCATACAGGAGTTAGAGAACACCTTAGGGACAATGCAGCAGCCTCTCTTCTGCCTCACCTGCCAAGCCATGACTGACATATGGAATCCAGAGCAGGGAGGCAGCTGCAGCCCTCCCATGCCAGTGTGTGAGACAGGAGTGCCATGACAGAAAAATGTGAAGCATGGATTAATGGGTGAATTTAATGCTCTGGACCTGGGTGTCAGTGAATGATTTAATTGCCATATGCCTATCTCAAAAAAGAAATTGTGCAGGATAAAAGTACTCATATGTAGAAAAAGTACTCATATGTGCAGGATAAAAGTAGTCATATGTAGAATTTAAGATAGCTGTCCAGTAGGACATCTTGAATGGTAATATATCAGATCCTTTCATAAGTCGGAGTAGCCGACAATGTCTCCACTGCTTGCCTTCTGGCACTGAACCTGATGGAAAAGGCTGTGGTTGTTCCATTGCTGTGTTCTCCAGACAGGTGGCTGAAGCTGGACTGCCTGTTGGAACACAATGGTGCCAGGAGCTCTTGGGAGGGTGCTAGTTGACACAAGTGATGTAGAGGCTGTGCTAATGTTTAAGATAATTGTAGGGCTGTGCCTAGGCTCTGGAACTGTTTTGTTTATTTGGGAAGGTCTCCGATCCCAAGTTCATTCCAAGTTAGGGCACGAACATTGCATCATGGTGCTACCACAAATCAGGCTCAGAAGCCTGCCTGGCAATGCTGGCAGCAATATTAATGCGCTGCTTGTGATTTTTATATCTTTCTTTTCAAGTACACTTGACTTTATTTCACCCTGAATTCTAACTGCAAGGATTTTCAGGGAAGATAGACATTGTCAGGGAAGAAAATGATGTTGAGCCTCAAGGGAGCACAATGAAACAGACACAGTGTGGGAAGAATCTGACCAGACTGGAGGGAGCAGTCAGTCCAAGAGAAAGTGCTCTGAGAGCCCAGGCTGTCACTTTATTAATACCTCAGAGAAACCAAACCAATGCTTCATCTTTTAGCAGTTTTGCTCTGACAACTATTTTCTTGGGCTCAGAAAGGCAGGTGCCACAGGAAATCCCCACTACCAAACTAAATCTGCTGCTATTTTGCAGGTGAAAACATGAAAAACACCAAGCATATTGAAATATAAGTGTTTTTTTAAAGATGTGTTGTTAGCTCCTTTAAAAGCTGGGAATTTTACCCAGCAGCAGGTGTTGAGGCATCTGAGGGCACCTTTGCCCCATGCTTTGGGACTCAGAGCCAGGTGAGCACAGTTGAAGAGGGGAGAGGCTCCAGGTGCTGTTTGGCAGCCATGGGCAGGGCCAGCCCCTGGCCCGATGGAAACATTCCCGGGGGATTTTTTTCTTTATGCAAATATTGCTAGAGTTTCAACTTCTTTAATCAAAAGCAAAGAAGAAAATGACGAGAGACCTTCATGGAAGGGTAACCTACACATGTACATATAATCACTTCTGGTGCCTGAAAGCTGAAAAAGTTTCTAGAATCTGTGATACTTTTATCACAATTCCAAAAATGTGACTTTTTAGTGTTTCTCTATTTAGTCAATATGGTATTTTCTCTTTCTTATTGAATAAATGTAAGAAGCGATCATTGGATTTAACATTAATAACTTGGCTACTCATAATTAAAATGTTTTCTGTCACCCTCCATAAGGAAAGCATGTAAATTTACTCAGGGAGTGGGGATGTGCTGGTTGTGTTGAAACATTTACTATTTCTTTTACTATTTTTTTTTGTGAATTTATTTCTATATTGATTATATGAGAAATGTACTTTAGGAATGATACTATAACAACATTTTGCTAGATCTTTTTTTAAACTTTCTTTTCTTGATTTTGTTCCCTTAATCAGGTTTAATAAGCCTGAACTATTTAAATTCTATGTCTAGTGAGTCTGTGGTGTCTCTGAGGCTGAAACACGATGCATCAGAACACGGATTGTGAAATAACTGTCAGTTTCTAATGCTTCTTCATGTCTGCTGGCATCTGTAGTCAGAAGATTCTGGGCTTAACCACTGTTTTAAATTAAAATTTTAGTAACTGTAATAACAAAATTATATTTTGTTAAGCAATAACATTCGTTTACATAAGTGTTAATTGCTTTATTTGTTCATCTCTCCCTCTTTTGTTGAGATGGCTTTTTCAGTGGTATGAGTGATGCACTATAAATTTTCTAAGCTTCAACAGACTTTCAAAAAAGAAATTTAAAGAGAAGTAAATCAGGAATTCCAGTCATTTACCAGGCAGCATTTTTCTTTGAAACTTGGAGAAGAAATACCAAAATTTTGCTTAACTCTCTCATGTAGTTGCACTGTTTTCAGACTACCTGTAAAACAAAGGATTTAATTCCTTGTAGGAGAGAATGCTTAAGGAAAAATAACTGGAAAAGAACATAAAAAAGCATAAAAGGGCACCCTGCCCCAGCATCCAGATCATTAATAAAGGCATTAAACTGGACTGGGCCATGTATTGACCCAAAGTAGATTGATAGTTCTTGGCCTCCAGATAGATTTGGTGCTGCTTATCATCCCACTCTGGGGCTGGTGGTGTGACTTGTGGCCTGTTCAGACAATTTTCAAACCACCTTGCTGCCTGCTTCATCAGCTTCTCTATGAGGCTCTTATGGGATGCTGTCAAAGGCCCCAGTGAAGACAAGGCAGACAATATCCATTGCTCTCTTCTCATCTTCTGAGCCAATCCTTTTGTCACAGATGTTTATCAATGCTGGAAAGCGTTACTCCCCAATGGTGAATCCATGCTAGCTACTGCTAATGGTTTTTTCTTCCTTCATGTACCTGAAATGTTCTTCATTTCTGACCTCCCCCACCAATTCTATGTCAGCATTTATGAAGAGCTCCTCTCACTAGCCTTGTTCTCAGTGAGATGACACAGGCTGCCAGTCACCCTCCTGGCCACTCCAGCTGCCCAAACCTGCCCTGCTCCCTGGCTGGGGGCAGAAGAACAGACATGACCTGGTGGATCCCCTGTGTGTGCAGATGCCTTCCCCCAGGGAGCTGCTGACCCTTGCTGAGCCAGGACACAACTCTGCTTGGTGATTCTACAAGGATTTCTGGAAGGGAATTTTGCTGCTATGGCTTTAGACAAAAGCTTTATTACTAGTTTTTATTCTTTTCATGGTTTGCTTCTCAAACTCTTGCTTGGCCTTCATAGTACTACTTTTTACATCTACACTGTCAAAATCTATCAGGCTTTTCATTTTCTTTATGTCTGTACAACATTTTAAAAATACTTTCTGGTTTCTAGTACTGTATTTTGCTTTGCTGAATAGCCATCCTGGCTTTATATTTTCCTTTTCCAAATCTTTTTTAGCAGATTATATGCACTGTTTCTGTATTTGCTGTATGGTATCCTTCAGAAATTTTCATGCTGCTGGGAAGGTTTATGTATCTTACGTATGTCTTCTGGATGCAGACAAGGCTTTCTCTGTGCTCTGAGGTAAAGCACAGTGGTAGTACATTGTTTGGTCTTTGTTGGTCCTGTTGTGGTGTTGAAACTACATATAAATTCACATCAGGTTTGGAGAATGGTACTGCTTTAAGCTTTGCACTGCAAGACTTTCACTACATTTTGCACATAATTCACTGACAAGATTATTGAATATTTCAGTTGTTCTTGCAGTTCTTTGAGGAAATATCACACTAGTTTGGATCCCCTTAGGTGGAAAGGGAGCTGAATGTAACAGCTCCAGAGTATGGATGAGTTTTCTAACAATCAAGCTGTTGTATAAAGATGTGTGACAATTCCTTCTCTAGAAAATGAATGATGTTTATTGCATTATTTAAAAAAAAGTGGACATTTCTTCCAGGAGAGGATTGTGGGTGGAGTGTACCTGGGAAAAAGAAACTTTTGTGAAGTCCTGACCCAATACCTCAAGTGTGAAAGGTGACACTGTTTCCCATGGACTTGTGTGTTCATTCTTTCCTCTCAGCTTGCTCTTAATGGCTTCATGCTTGTTGCAGTAGCCAGTAGCTACTTCAAATAGCCATTCCCACTCCTCTCAGGACACTGAATGTGGATTTTAGGATGGACATTAAACTCTGGGATCTGGATTAATTGATGAAACACAGACACCTAAAAATGAGGCATTTTCCCCCACAAATTTTAAAGGTTAAGTGTTAAACTGTTTGGTTTTAAACTCCACTTTAGCGAAGAAGTAATTGAAGGATATTGTTATCCCCGGGCAAACATTACTCAACTCCATTAAGAATATTTTTAACAAGTTTTCACACTCAGATGTTTTAATTTATGTAATGTGACTTCTATAGAATTTGAATCAGAATGATGACAGTAAGTATTGTTTAACTTCTGCCAGGTTGTGGTATGGGTTAGCTATTGGCAACAGTTAAATAAAAAAATGGGTTTCTAAGATCTCAGAAATTCATACTAGGCAATATTAACTGGCTGTCATCTTCTGTCAAAGGTTCAGTCATAATATTTCAGGGAAATCTAGATCATCAATGACACAAGGAAGGCTTAGGCTGGACATTGGGAAATATTTCTTTACTGGGAGGGTGATAAAGCACTGGAACACGTTTTCTAGACAAGTGGTTGATTCTCTGAGCCTGTCATTTTTCAAGAGTCATTTGGGCAATGCTCTAAATATGCTTTAAATTTTCAGTCCTGAGTGGTCAAGCAGTTGGACTAGATAATCATTGTAGGCTCTTTTAAAGTGAAATATTCCATTCCATTCCATTCTATTCCATTCTATTCTATTCTACAAACCTAAAAGCAACAAGTCTCTTTTTCCTACAACCTGTATTCCCAACTGTGAAATACAGAATTAAAATATGAAGGAAGTTCCTGACATTAAAGAGTCTGACAGAAAGAGGATGTGATTTAAAAGCTTCTGAAATATGCTATCATTATAGGTCCCTGAATTTATTTACTGTAGTTTTCTGTACACCAAAGTTTGGATAAGGCTATTACTGAGGATAAAATCTGCAATAAAGGTTTAATGGCTTTTGGATTTTAGGAAGTGCAGCAAAGTAATATCTTCTTACTCTCATATTGTGTTTTTCTTCAGTGGCTTATTTCAGTCCAATCAACAATATAAAAATTCACACATCCCAATATATTTGTGCCTTTGTTTATTGATATCTTCCTCTTTTCCAATCCTCTTGTTTTTATATTTTCATCTCTGCAGAAGTTTTTTAGGAAACAGTTATTGGATACAGTGCTCTGAACTGTGAAATAAAATTTTATCTTCATTTGGTTTATGCTGCAGTATTTGTTTACTTTGAGTTCAAGAGCCCTTTTTTGCAATATTCTAAAATCTATAAATGCAATGTTTCATTTAATTCAAAACATATTAATGTCTTTTCTTTCAAAGATCAGTACAAAAATTTGTAATTAACTGAATATATTTCTTTGCAACTGAAGTAATCCAAACTCTGTCTAAATAACATCTCCACTATTAAATATTGCACTCATAAATACTTTTCAAAGAGTGAAGGATAGGCTCCCCTGCTCTCTTTATTTTTAATAATATGAAGTATTCTCAACCTGTAAGTAAGTAGTGCTTGAAATGGAAAGAGAACAGAACATTTACAAAGTATTATCCCTTTAGGAACAGTGAAAATGAAATGCAGAGACTTTGAAGGAACTGCTCCAAACCCAGCATCACAATTATGGCTGGAAAGCACAGTACTCTGCCTCCTCAGTCTGTGGTACACCAACTCCTCCTGTCAGGAGAGGTAAATCCTGGCTCCTGCCTTCTGGTTTTGAAGCACTTCCTAAAACATCAGAACCCTCTGGAATGGCTACCCAGGGAAGAAGTTGCTCCGCTAATAATTTCAGTTTCATTGCAGCAAGGCTAGCTGTGAATAAGGTCAGTCATAGAGCCATAGAATCGTAGAATATTCTGGGTTGGAAGGGACCTTAAAGATTACCCATTTCCAGCCTCTACATCTGTATTTGTGTTGAGGAGACCTCCCCGTCCAGCTGTTCAGCAGACGGACTCCAGCGGTGCCACCCACCCACGCTCCCTCTGCAGCTCAGCCCAGCACCCCACGGTCACACCAGGTTCTCTTAGCCGGCCCAAACCCCTGGTTCCTGTAGGACAGTCTGCGGTACCCAGATCCTCAAATAATTTAATCACGGAGCAATAACACAATCACAGCTTGAGCTGAGTCCAAGGAGGGACTCCTGAACAAAGGAAAGGCTGGGCTTCTATACCCTGGCAGTCTAAGATATGAAGATCCGGAGTGCTCAGCTCCTGTCGTGTCTCTGTGTCCCCCGCTCCGTGCCCTTGGCCATGCTCAGGCCCACTCACCGCTCCTGCCTCGGGCTCCCCCGCCACAGCTCAACCTTTGAATCCCTCTGTCTTTGGTCTCTTAGTATTACACTACCCAAAAGCATATTCGTTTTCAGTAGCTGTCTTTTATACTACTGAGATTTTTCAGTCCTCGTCCTAACCCTCATGCTAACCTGCTGTTAAAGTCCATTCTCCTTGCGGGAGGGAGAAGTGCTTTCGGTGAGATTCTCAACACAGCACATGGTCTCCTGTGCAGAGGGGTCTGGGGAATCTGGGACCCCACATCTACAACCCAATTAGCAGAGCTGCTCCACTGAGGCTATAGCATTTCTAATGGATTCAATGACCTTTATGCTATTAGTTTATTAGTAACAAGAAAATCCTGCCTTCTGACCTCTCAATGAACTGTCCTTCTGGTAGCTTGCCATTGCTACTTAAAAATGCAGTCTTCTTTCAATGGACACAATTGCTTGATAGCACTTATACAGAGTCCTTTGTCAAGAAGTGAACAGTAAAATATTTCAAAATTGTTTCTGTGTTCAAAAGCAATGGATAAGAAGGGAAGAAAATGGAAGAGAGAACTTCCCAACAGCTGGCCCATAGCTAGAGTTTACCTGTGCAGGAGAAAGAAATGTCTCTGAGTGCCTCTATTTATAGTCTTCTTTCAAATTCACTAAAGGACAGTCATACTACGTACAGGAAAAAATCAAAATAAAAAATACAAAAATAACTGTAGTATAGACTGGGCACACTTTTAAATATCAATTAAAAAATGCAAAGTATTCTGGCCTAGTAATGCTCACCTTCTGATTAAGCAAAAGTGGTGCAAATGTAGAAAATTGGCAGCAATGAATTTGCATGTTTTCCAGTCCAGTGTCCCAAATATAACTGTATTACCACTCTGGCATTTCCTTCACTGTAACCATGTAAGGGTGTTACTAAGTTTTGTGACTGTTTTGTAATAAGAATATGCATTCTTCTAAGCATAGATTAAAAATTAGCTGGAAGATAGCTGGAATTTAATAATCCAGTGATGGAAATATTGCACAGCATGGACAGGAAAAGTGACTGAAAAAGAAGAGAGGATATTTTGCCTGCAGAAAGGAATGACATGAGTAGCTGAGCCACTACCATCAAGACAGCGTTGAGCACAGTGAAAAGATACAAGAAAGGTATAATCAGAGAAAAGAACTATAATTTTCCAGAACAAGATGAGGATATTGAGACAGGACTATTTAACAAGACAAAGGAGCACTCCATCTCAGTGCCTGGTGTACACGTTCATGCACAGATATTATCTCCTTGGGAGATGGCTCCTCCTGACAGATTGCTCCTGATGGGTGGAGAAGGGAAGGAAGGCATCCTGTGACAGAGCAGACTTGCAGCCCCCCCTCCGCCACCACATCACAGCTTTAGGCGATGCCCACACCCATTGCTTGTCTCCTCATCCATTCCTTCAGTCTCTTCCCTCAGAAGGAGAAAGATCCTCCCATGAATCAGCGCAAAGTCTCATTTCCCCTTTCTTGGGCAGATCATCTAATCCTTGCCTATGCTACTACTTACTGTCTCTTTCCCTCTGGCATCTTCCACGCTGCCTGAAAAGATAGACACCCCTCACTTACTGCAGAATGAAAATATGTGGGGATGGTGATTCTAAGTTAGTGTGATTATGTAGAGGTGTCTTGTAGATTCTCCTGCAGAGCCATCTTAGAGTGCCACTAAATTTAGCAGGTGTCGTCCTGTGATAAGATGGTTTATCAGGTTGGTTCTGCTGCTTTTCTCTTAACAAGATGAACTTGGGGATTGTCTTGTGGTTTTAGTAGACAGTAAAGGAGTAGAAATGCATTCACAATGACAGATATTTTAGGATAGGCTGGAACATAAACTGAAGAAAATTTTCAACCCTGACCCTGACTATCAGAACAGTGATAGCATTACAAGGGAGTTAATGTTTGTGGACAATATTACCAATTCAGAGCTCTTTGCCATTATAGAGTGGCTCCTAATGTAAATAAGGAGCTGTTGATAATAGCTAGCTACTCCTAAGGCTATTGCAGAAGGTGGGTTAAAGATGAAAAAAGCGCAACAGACGTGTTCTGGGAATGATTTTAGAGGGGAAAAAATAATTATTTTTTAATACTGAGTTTATTTTCAGCTATGAAATTGCAGTAAATTTTCAGACAGCAAGTTACTTACAGGACTCTGAAAATGCACATTGGAAAAAGGTTATATATAGAGTGGTCCTGTACAACATTTTTTTGGCTGTGAAAGGGTAGGAATGCAGACTGGAGGGGGTAGAAGCTTGAATAAAGTCAATCAAATCACAAATGAGATTCTCCAGTAATTCTTCATTTTACAAACATACATTTCTCATCCTACTTAGAAAGTAGATCATACCTGTGACTGTAAGTTAATGTTTTCTGTTTTACTGTTTGAATAAAGAAAAAATACCAAAGTGGTTTGTGGTATGACTCTTGGAATTAGATGAATTTTGAATTATCTTCCCTGTTTGTTGGTCTGTATCCAATGATTTCCATGTTCTAATTGTGAGCTCTGTTTTTTGACAATTTTACATCCTTCTTCTCTCATGGTTTGTTACTGCCATTCCTTTTTTATCTGAGTTGGAAGGATTGTTATATAAGATTCCAGTTTCTAAAGCTCTTTATGTGTCAGCACAGCTAGTACTTCTGTCTTTTTTTTTTTCATGATTGACAGAAAGAAAAAAGTTTCTTGATTAACTGTATTCCAATTCCTTATGAAATTTTTTTTTTGCTCTTCTCCCTGTAGTAGCACCAAAATATTTTTCTGTCAAATTACATGCCAAAGAATATCTAATTAAGTCTAGATGCTAGGGATAGAATTCAGCACTAATGTGACTGCATAATGCTGTCATTTTTCACTCCTTACTGTGGTATAAGGATTAGATTGTTCCCTATAAATGTAGCTAAATCTCAAAAGATCTGTTGGAACAACTTGGCTAGAGACAATCCATTCCAGTATTTATTTAATGTTCACTGTGCTAAAGTGAGTTTTACAAACACAATCTTCAGAAGGCCCAGATGAGTCAGACTGGTAAAAGGTGTATGGAATTGATCTGTCATAAAAATGAAACATCCAGTAGTGTGTGCACAGTGCACTGCAAATAGCTGGCTCCCAAAAAAACTCTTTAGAGCTTCAGTTCACAGACTGTTCTTTATGCACCTATTCCTGTCTTTTCATATCTCACTACTTCTCCTTATTGTGTCAATGACAGTGATTGAAATGGGAAAGCAGATAAGTGCTATGTGAAAAGCTTGAGTGATAATAATTTTGAAGAGAAACAGTATCAATATGCTGGATTCTGCCATATCTTCTCATACAGAATTAAAAAGTGTCCTAACATTTTAAGATGAGAGGCAGAGACTAGTTTCTGGTAGACCCTGAGCTCTCTGCTCTTTGCTGTCTTTTTCAGTCTCCCAACTACCAGAATTATTCCACCACTGTTCCACCTGGCCCTTACTCACCAGTTACCTGCAATATCCTTGAACCATTAGATGTGCCAGTAAACCACATTTTCTTTCACTGAAATTTTCTGCTGAATCTGACCCATGCCTATCTTAAGCCTGGAGATTTTCATCTGCATACCCAGCATTGAAAGATGCTTTATTCCTTCTGTGAAACTTTCCCTGCTGCACTACAGTCCTTCCGTGACCTACCTGTGTCAGCCAGCCATCTATCTGGCTTTCCTAGAGGAGGCTGAAAATCTCTTCTTTCCCTCAGGTTACACTCTCTGCTTAACTCATTGTAACCATATTTATTGCAAGGTCAGAAATAGCAGAAACAACCTGGAAAAGATTGCAACTTGCAGGAAACTCAATATTCAGCTTCTCTGGGATTGATGGAGTTCTATGGAAAACATCTCCCTGTCACAGTCTACACATCTGGAAAAAATGCATGGAAGCAGTGAAATATTCTGATATTTGTCTGGTAAAATGACACCAAATCCATTGCTGATCCTTCAGGTTATTGTCCATCAGTCACATTGCCTTGTGTTTGCAGTGCATCTGCCATGGCAGGGTTTCAGTGATGCTGAACCTCCCTTCCTCCTTGCACTGGGCTCAGTCCTTACATTTAATTGCTGGGGAACATATCAAATTATCTAAGTTTTCCATCTGCTGGACTAAATAGGTTCAGCTTGTGGCAAAGACTGCATTTATTTTCATGCATTTCCTTGCCTTTTCTTCTCCCCACAATGTCCTTGAGGGGTATGCAAATGCAAAGTCTGGGGCATGATGCAGAGCAAATATTCTGTCGTTACATTAAAAAAATATAGATGAGCATTTAAAATATGGGCAAATGTAATTCAAATTAAAGTGTAGCCTTTAGATTTCTGCTTTTTTTCTTATCAAGAAAGTCAAAGAATTAATTTTATTCTGCAAGGTAGCTATTTTTTAAAAATTGGCCCAAATTAATTTTTTCATATAATATGAATTCTACTGAATTTAATCCTATAAGCTTTCCTATTTGGTTAGAAGGACAAAGTCTCATGGTCAGAATTATTTTAGGATAGTTGTTTTTCTTACAAAACTGTATGTTTAATGTCTTTCATGGTAAGAGACTACTTTTTTTTACTTTTTGGTAATCACATTTTCATAGCTCATGCTCTGTTGCATAATATCTATTCCAGTGTTAGCTTATTGTATTTACCATAATTTCTTGTCTTGACTTAAAATCTTGGTTCCAAATATGTTTGCCTATCTCACTGCTAGTTCTGGTTGACTGTGAACCTTGATTCCTCATTCCCCTGATGAACAGTTAGTCACATGAGCAGCTTCACTGGAACTAGTGTGAGGGCACACAAATTGCAAAATATTGAATGTTTTCAGGGAATCATATTCTAAAAAGTAAAGGAAAACTTCTTTCTCTTCCAAACTTGATTCCATATGGAATATAATTGAGAGGAAAATGCTGAAGAATAGCAATCTTCACTCATTGCACCCAAATCTGTTGGGCTGTCTCATCATTAAGTTTAAGCTTTTGCATTATATTGTGGCCCAAGGGCATTACTGAAATCACATTGCCATAGGAAGACAATTTTTTTTTTAAGCATCTCTGAGATGTGTGAGATACTTTGAATTTGGTTTGGAATTAAACCAAAACCTATTACTAGTAAGTATTATTACCTATTTTATTCCACTGGAAGAATTCCACACTGAAGGTTGCAGATAGGAATCCATTCAGAGAGGTTATTCTGATTTCTTTTCACTTGAATTGATTCATCAATTTAAGTTCATGTGTTTTCTCATTAATAGAGGGTCTGCTGTGGTAGTTCTGGTTTCACTTTCCGTTCGAGTGGATCTTGTTATCTAGCAGAAATTTTACTAAAATTTTGACTTTGAGATTAGTTCAGGTGTGGTATTCATTGAACACATTTAATCTTCTAAATTTTCTAATACTGCTCTGGAGAAGGAGGCGCTTATGTCTTTTGATGGAAATTTATTTATTTCAATTAAATTGATTATGACCCCCATCCTATCATACTGTTGACCAATTTCTCCCCTACTTTAAGGGACAGTACATTATCTTGATAATTTTTGCATTATTAAGCTTCAAAATAAACTTTGTCATTGCTAAGCACTGCTTCTTGCTAGTATAAAAATATTTATATAACACCTCATATAGAATGACTGCTTTTGTTCACAGACCAAGATTTAGTGCTGTTTTCAAAAGATGCTAACATATTTAAAAAAAAATAATTACCCTTCATGAACCCCTTCACTTTACTCACCGGAACAATGTGTTTGCTTCAAGCCAAAAAACACAAGGGGGCAGTTTAGTATAACAAACCAACATTAGCATAGTAATAGATACCAAAAAGTTCAGTGTTAGAAAAATAGCTTTTGTGAATCTTCAAATTAGGGTTGCATAGATGCAGAGATTACCATTAGCACTCAAAGACTTCTGGTCCAAACTTAAAGACAAGAACTCTAATAACACAGAATGTGTTTTAATATGGAACAGGCCTTTAGTCAGTGAAGGCAAAAGAGGAAAGAAAGAGTTCATGCCAGCTGAACTGGTTGGAAGGAATTATCTCAAACCTGTTTTACCTTAATTCAAGAATTTACATACATCAGTTTCCAGAATGGGTTAGACTGTCTTTCAGTTAGCAGTTTTAATGTGATAAGGATTAGCATAGCCAGCTGCAGCATAGCACTGGGATAGAGTTAAACTGGGTTTGTTTATAATTTACTGTTTCCTGCAGAAAGTCTAAACCAAGCTTTTGCAACAGATTAAACTGATATACTGAAGATGGAGTGTTATGAATAAGGGCTTTGCAAAAAATGACTAATGTGCCAGTTGAAACTTTCATCTTGCTATGAATACAATGAAAAAAAAATCTTCTCTTTTTCTGTGGAAACCTCAACGTTCTTTTTGTTGCAAGTTCTAACTACTTAGCCAGGAGCAATCCAGAGTGATTCACAATTCAGTGAAAACTTGCAGATAGCTTGCAGTGCGCCCTTGCTTTGAGATAATTTCAAGTGTACAGGAAAGGTAAAACCTACAGGAAGGCTGACTCTTGGTAAATTGAGATAGGAATTTTAACATAGCAAAGTATGTGCCAGGCTTGCCTTAGTCCAAATCACCCTCCAGTGTGTTGGAAGAACTAATGGAAGCAAGAATCCTCATGAAGAGTTTGGACTGACCTGATCAATAGCCGTTGTCACATCTCCTGTTGCAGCACTTTAGGACCAAGGGGCTATAGCACCAGAGGAGGACCTACATAACATTTGTGCTCCCAGGCTGGGCTGGCTTCAGGTCTGTGGTCTTTTTGTGAGTGCCTCCACTGAACCAGTCTGTACTACCCCACCAGCCACTGCTTAGAAATTGTGGCAGAGGCACAACTGGAAACCTGAATTCTTCGTCTGCTCAATGGGTGGTTCTTGCATGGTGGGAGGAGAAATCCTGAGCTAACTTTAGGCACAACTCTGCACAATCAGAAGATTGGCTGAAGGTGAAAAAGTTTGCTATTACAGTATTTTCTATGATCTGAGAGAGGGTTGCTGTGGTTGGATTACACTTCTGTAGCAGGAAGCTTCTCCCCCTTTCTGAGGAGAGTGGCTTAAAGGCATTGGGTTCTGTGTGAGGCAATGGAGCTGGTGGTACACAAAGATAGCTCTCAGTTTGAACCCATCACAGTGTGACTGCATTGTTTGCTCCATTTTCTGCAGTTCCCTGTAATCTTTTAAAATTACTTAGAAGACACATTTATAACCTCACCATGGGAATTTTATTGACTAGATTTTTCTCTTGTTGATTATAGACTGCACAGAGCACTGTACACAAATGCACAATGGACCTCTCCCATTCTTAAATATTTATTATATCAAATGTGACACCAGATTATCAAACCACGATTTTTTTGCACAGTTTTGCAATCTAGGTTGCTGCCTGATGATTTTGTCAAGGATTCATTTAGTAGCAATCTGTGCTGTAGTGTCACTATTGTGCAGTAAAATCTTTTAAAATAAACATTTAGATTAGCATTATATTTAGATAGGATTAGAATATTCATCAGTAATATAAAAGCATAGGACTCCTATGCAGTGTGAACTTCTGTCAAATTTAGTGGTCATAGGGGTCTCAATCTCATATATTTATTTCCTGATTAGTCTAATCAGATTTTCTAGTTGGAAAGTTGAACCATCTCTGCATGGTATCTTGCAAAGCAGGTGAAGTATCTGTCAAATAAATTAATAAACAAAACTAAAATGAATTTGATAGCCAGGAACAACAGGGAGTTTTTGTCAGTTACAGGGTACTTTCACTGCACTTGGATAATTTTATTTTATACCTAAGAATGGGAGGAATATTAAAAATGTTCAGTGTGGCAGTTTTTGTATTTCTTTCAAAGCATAAAGTTCTCTTCACATTTGCTACCGCCTACTCATGGCTTATTCTCTATCTGACACTTGAGGAATTGTTATAAACCATTTCCATCTGTGATTTACTTTGTGTTTTCTATTACAGGGGACAGTTAATGTATCTTGTCTGCTGCTATGAAATTAAAAAAATGGTCTGAAAATGATAAGAACAAACACTTGCAAAAACACAGATAGAAAAAAATGATTTTATGTTTTCAGAATTCATGTGCTTTGGAAACCTTTCAAACCACAATGTAATTATTGTTAGGATGCTTAAAGTATCCTCATCTTAAAAAAAAAGGAAGTGAGGATAGGCTAACACTACTTGAGAATTTCTATGGTAAGTTCCTGCAGCTACAAAAGTGATGTAGTATAGACATGAAAGAAAGATTTGATGTTACTGATTTCCACAGACTTTTAAAGTTTACTCTGTCTTTCCCTCCAGACCACTTCCAGCTGAAATCTACTGACATCAGAAGAGTTATATCATAAGAAACCTGTTTCACCTGAGGTGAACAGCAGAACCTTAAACTAATAAAACTTGATCACCACTAGAAGGACAAAGATATAGCAAGCAAGGCTAGGGTGGGTAGTGCTGATTCAGAAGACATCTATAGACTAGAATTTTGCATTTGAAAGTGGTATGGATCAGGAGGTCATACACCCAGCTCAAAGAGAGGGGAAAGTAGGGAACAACCATACTGTGTTTGGAAAAATTACATGTGTTTTCTAAATTTAATGCCTACCAGAAAACATGCAAGTGTTAGCTTCATTTCTGAATGTACTGTCTTTGAAAGAGGATGAAATATCTATGCAATTATTTCACTTTCCAAATGTACACAGTTTGCCAATGTTAAGAATTATTTTTACCTGTCCCTCAGCTGCTTAATTAGATGCATTTTCTAATGCAAAAGGAATTTTTTGATTTCACTATGACAACTTCTAATGTTCATGGAGGTATAGCTTGTTCATAGCCAGGTATGTCAGTTATCACTGTGGCTTAAATCAGTGATTGCTGATTAATAGGTACAATAGAAAAACACCCTGCCTGCTATCTGGACAGATAATGTATGGTGAGAAAACAGTTTCAGATGGTGATGATAGGAATTGTCTGCTCTACATGCAGATACTAGGAGTGTATATAGGAATTGTTAGTCTATACTAATCCATGATATTTACTGGTTTTAGGTATTTCCATGCTTAAGCCCCTAGCTTAACTAAAATCTTACAAAGAATATTTTTTTGTGGAAAATCCTTAGCTCTGTACACCTTGAAATGGCTAATGTAGTTGAACGCTCTGTAGCTTGTAGTGAGTTAACACTTTGGAACAAATGTATCATTTACACCCTTGCAAAACTCACACTGTCCTTAAGCCGCTTTTTTCCTCTTTCTTCCTTTACCTGTTCATATATATTAGAGTTGATTTTCGATCATTGTGTAAATTATTCCAGAAAACTTTAACAAATGGGAAATTGTGGTTTAGTTGTGTTTTTCTGAGGGAGACTGATTAAGAATTTTGTCAAGACATGTTGAAGCAAAGTCTACATATAGAAAAGGCTACTGAAGAATTAAAAGGACTATTCACAAAGTTTACTAGATGTAAAGGGTCTTTTTGCCCTAGAACATAATCTAGGTCCTAGATTACTAGATAATTCTGGGCAGTTCCCACACACATTGACAAGAATTTTGGGTGTTCAGCATGTCACAGTAGGTCCACAACATATGTTTAGATTCTGACCTAATCTTCAGTTTTTGGTGACATGCTTAATATTTGCTCATCATTTCATCCCTTCCATCTCAGATTTTCAGATTCCACTAACTAAAGCCTCAGTCATAGTCCCTCAGTTTGATGAATAACTCAATTTCTCTCATTACTGAACATGCAGTAATAAATAAAACTGCCCAAATAGCAGTTCATTTCTGGAATGCAGAATGTTCTCTTGGTATTATCCAAATGTCCTCCAAACAAGATAAATTTGCTGTGCAACCTTCCATGTCTTGTATATACCATTATGTCTTCAGAGGGTTGTGTTCTCTATGTTTCTCTTTAATACGTTTTGTCAACATTCATATATGAGAAGAGGGGAAATGAGAAACTCTTTCCAATAAGAGTGAAAACTGCTGCCTTATTTCTTATTTTATGATTTGGTAGGTAAAAATAATTTTGCAAGGAAGGCATTCAAGAGTGGTGTTTATCCCAGTTTCTGTTCCATTTCATAATCATGTCAGAAAGGGACAAATATGTATTCTGTACATATAAATCTTTGTCTCTTCCCCCACCTTTATTCAATACATTTGTGCTATTTATTTTGTAAGTGGCTTTAAAGAAGTGAATTACTTTCTTTGGAGCTTTGGCCTCTTAAACCATGGCAATATTTCTTTAATTTTGGAAGTGTTTATGTAGGAGGTGGAGTAAGACTGCTTTCCTGAGCATATTTCCATCATTATTTAAAAATTATAGTAGGGAGTATCACACCTTTGAGATATCCAAAACAAGTAGCTAATCAGACATTGGAATGACAAAGGGATGGTGCTCTGGCTGAGATGCTCTCCAGCCTGCAACTAAAGAGCCATAAAACACTGCAGAAAAGAGCTGGTTTAGATACCACATTTATACAGAGTTCTAGCAGAATGAAGGGAGCTTACAGGACTTGTTGAAAAACAGAAGCAACGTTAGGCTACAGCATCAGTTATTTGCAACTTGCCATTAACAAAGATCCTTAATTTATTCAGTGTTATGGAAATCAAAGCATATGCTGCGCTTTGTTAACTTTTGTCTCATGTAAGACAAAATATGAGGCTGCTGTACTGCAGCCACATCTGTTTGCAATACACTGTAAGAAAATGGCTGTAAAGAGGTAACTTCCAGATAAGTAGTAACAAATGGATGAGATTCCTTAGTCACAGCTAGACTGGCATATCTGTCTACATCACACGCTGCGTTATTTGCATTTTGCAGATACATAATGTAAGTTTGAAGATTCAGTGTTTACACAGACACACCTCTTGTGAAGGAGACATACTTTATACAAGTCATTTGAAAATTATGTCCTGTCTTATTAATGACTTAAAGCTACAACACTGCAGATTAGCCACATATCTCTTCCATTGTTAATTCATGGGCATAATGAAGTATATTTGAAACAGATATATAAACTATAAAAATTACCATGCTTTAACAGGCCATAATTTGTATCCTGTTTCCTGCAACTCTCTCTGTACAGACGTGTTGAGTGTAATCAGCTTCATATGTTGATTACTCTGAAGTAACATGCTTTAGGATTGTTTCATGAAGTACATTAAGCCAAGACTGGCTGAAGCACTGGACTCAAGATTTATATTTTTCAGGCCTATGGAATTCAGTTGAAAGGGTTGCCTTAGTGAATTCGGGAAGACCTTTTTAATCTCTTTCCACTAGTATCTCTTTCCAGCAAGAAAGCTGCAATTCTTCAAAGCTACTTAGTTCAGTAGCTCTTACTTGGGGGAGCTGGGAATTTAAAGATCCTGAGAACAGGAGAATTTATCTTCTAAACAACATTGCCTCCTGCCTCCCTAGCAGACCATTAACCACAGAAACATGGACACACTTTTCTAAGTTCAGACAAAGCAAAATTCAGCTGTGATGTGGAGCAGGATGGTGTCTTCAAGCCATAAGGACACCACTGTGTTGTGTCTGGGGAAATTCAACTCTGCCAATATTGTACTTAGAGAAGATTGCCTGTACCTTAAGTAATGCTGGCAGAAATCTATTTCAGATACAAATTTCCAATTTGGAAGGTCTTGTTTGAGTTTTGTAAGCTATTCAAAATGCCTGTAAACAATTCATCTTACAGGAAAATTCTTCAGGAATCTACAGCTGTAATAATTAGATTATATTCAGGGTAGTGCTTAGTAATGCTTGATAATGCTTGATTGAATGCATTTTTCTGAACTTCCCAGTTGTGAGAGATTAATTGTTCTCTAGGTTCTTATCACATTAATTTAGTTGGGCCTTTTGAAGTCACAAGGAAGAAGGTATAAGAAAAGATCAAGTGACCTCTGAAAGCATCAATTAATGTGTTTAGTACGTCAAATTATGGTGCACAGGTTTGTTATTCTCTATTAAGTTTTAGAAATGCATCTGAAATGAGTAGGAGTTTTCAGAGTTAAGAATTTAATTTGAGATTTGAAAGTAGAAGTGTTTCCCCACAGCTGAGAGAGAGAAGGAAAAGAGAACATGTGAATCAATCTACCTGTGCTCTGTATGTCTTGTAAATGTGAATCTCTTTCCACTGACCCAATGCCACTTCACTGTAAGACCCCCTAAATCAAGCACCTTGAAGTCAGTTAGGGTACATCTTCTTTCTTGGCATGTGCCAAACACCTTCCCTGTTACAGAAACAGATTTAAGCTGGTCTTTGCCAAAGCAAATTCTTGATGATGTTTCATTAAGTGTCTAAATTAGGAGATGTGAAATCCCTTTTAGAAGTGTAGTTTTTCTTAATATTATTAAATAATACCTTTGGGGTAGTTTTCTTCTTCCTGTTTATAAAACAAGTCCTTTGTTCATATGCAGTAGTGAAGACACTTTAATAACAGAATTTTCTTTCAAGTATGGCTCAGAATGCAGTTCTGAAAAACTGTTTAAGCACAGAATCACAGGAAGGATCTGGTTGGAAGGGACCACAGTGGGTTTTTTGTTCTAGCCTCCTTGCTCAAGTAGGGTCATATCAGAGCACATTGCACAGGATAACATTCAGACAGTTCTTGAATATTTCCAGTGAGGGAGACTCCACAAACTCTCTGGGCAATCTGTTCCATTGCTTGGTTGCTGCACAGGAAAGAAGTTTTTCCTCAGGTTCACGTGGAATTTCCTGTGCATCAGTTTATGCTCATTGCCTCTTGTGATATTGCTGGGCAGCACTGAGCAAAGCCTGGCTGCATCCTCTTGACAGGCTCCCTTCAGATATTTATAGACACTGATGCTGTCCCTCAAAACTCCTCCTTAATAACAGCCCTCCCAAAATACAAATTTGATAAAGCTTACCCTCTACACTAGCTGGGCTCTACTCTAAATAGAACTTATGAGTCTATTAATTGATCCTTAGTGAAGAAAATAATACACATAAGCTCTAATGAACAAAACCCTCAGCACTAGGGTTCACTAGACATAATGTATTTAAAACCTAAGCAAATATTTTGGCAGTTGACTAGGATATGTTAGATTAGCAGTGCCTCAAACCAACCTCAGAAAAGTATTTAAGGAAAGCCTACTGCAAGCAGAGAGCACAGGAAGAAAATGATCATTAAAGACTCCAAAATTTTATAGTGGCATGGTTCTTACAAAAAAATGAAGCTGAAGAAGAGGCAAAAAGTGAAAGGACCAAGGTGAATGAGAAATTTTTAATTGAGAATAAGTTATGCAAAGTGTAAAGTACACAATTAAAAATTTAGTGTTGATTAAGCAATCATATGTGTAACAGTAGAAGCTTACAAAAAATTAACACTGTATGGCTGTGGAATAGAATAACACATTTGAAAATGTCTCATTAGATGTAAACATTTTGCTTCACATGGAAGGAAATCTGCCTGCTAATTTTTTATAAGACTTAGCAAAAAAAGAAGTATGTGTAGAACTTATTTCTCTCCTCTTGTATCTTTTGCTTTTTAAAATTATTGCTGTCCTGAAGGATGGGGAGGACACTGACAGGAGACCTTCTTGAAATTGATAGACTTAAAATTAAAACCACTGATTTTTTGCAATGAAATTGCACAAATAATACCTTAATTTTTCTTTTATTATTTTCTGGAGCTTTGATAATCCATCATTATCCCCAAATAAAACTAAAAGAATGAATTGCAGCACTTAAACACACTTTATCTGATTTCCTTTCATTTGGAGGTAATAGCTGAAAGAGAAAGGGGAAGAAGAGAAAGGAAGAGTGAAACACAGGTCCTTGGAAAGAACTAAAAGTCCTCATGGTGTAACAATGGCTAAGCTTACATTCTGTATGTATTATATACAGGAGAATTTGTCTAGTTCTGGTAGGAGCAGTTTTTCCCAGAGACAATCCTGCGTAGTGGCTGTGGAAAAAGTTTTGCCTCTGAAATAGTCATGTATAGCATTACAATGCACGCTTCCAGAGAACCTCTGTGATAATTTAACTTTTACATGTCTACAGTCAAATGGTTCATGTCCTTAGTTCTGTTGGTCAAGGAGGATTTTTCTTTTCAGTAAGCATTTAATAATGGCTGTTAGTACTCTGAGGCATTTTTATTCCCTACTGTTCTGTGGATATTCTCAGTTCAGTCGAAGAAAGAACAGATAATTTCTTCCAGGCTGAGCCTGGGAATCTTAGACAAAAGAATTAAAACAATTATTATCTCTCTTTCTGTAACCAGTTTATAGTTATGGTTCTCCACAGTGTGCTAGTCATAGTCACCAATAATGTGAGGTGTTTCTACTTTGAGACCAATCAGGTCCCAGCTTAATGAGCGAGAATATAAAGCTCACAATTTCTTGCTAATAAAGGAATTGCTCTTTTGCCCTCTGATCCACCTGAAGACTGGAGTCTTTCTTTCCATCCCTGACTCAGCAGCATCACTGTTCAGCAGCCAAAGGAAGAAGTTCTTCCCCAAAAGTCATCAGAGAGGACAGTGTCCAGTCTTGGCTTCCCTTAATATGCCAGTTTATAAACTGTGGTAGTTCAGCAGGTGTTTTGTGAGTCAAGCTTGCAACAAGGTGCTCCTAACAGGAGAAACATGACACCTGACAGGTTTGGGTAAGTCCAGTCAACAGTCTTGTGTAATAATGCCTTTGGGTTTAATTTTTGAACATTCACCTCTAAAATTAGTGTGAAACCCTTCCCCCCACCTCCTTATTTTCAGTTCCAATTCATGTCACTGTGTGTCAGCAAATCACCTGGGCTGGTATCATCACTTGCTGTGACTCAGTTTCCATGCACAGCTGTGTCAGGTGGATCTCTGTAAGCCTTGGCAAGTGGCTCTGGGGCCTTGCAGAGTGTGCCCTGTGGCCACAGGCTTCTTGGCCATGGATTGCCTCTCTGCCCTGCTCCCTGCTTTTCCCTAGAAGCCTGGTGACAATTATAGAGAAAGAAACAATTTTTGACTCAAAGAAAAAAAATAAACGCAATGATTTTATTATTTTCATAGTTATGAGCTCTTTTTGATCCTTAGGGGCATGTAAATGAAGTGTTTCTATCACTACATGTACAGGTGAGAATATGCTGAATAAAAATTTGTATATTGCTTTGCAAACACAAAGGCTGAAATTTGGTATTAGTTTCCTTTAAGTAAAATTCCTGTAGGTATTTATTTGTTCCACATAAATTTCCCAAATTTAATTTTATATTTATAATTCAGAATAAAACCAGTGGCTTACATGAGATAGCTGTGTGGCATAAACCTTAGATAAACCATAATTTAAAGAAATCTCTTCTTTAGTGTGCTTTAACAGTGTGCTGTTAAAAATAATATGTTATGGACAGTGTTATGACTATCATGCAAAGGTTTTATTCATTAAGTTTTGTCATGAAGCATAAACTGTAAATCTCATCCTACATACAAGCTCAGTTTGGGGTTTTCAGAGAATTAGCTAAGCAGGTGGAAAAAATATCCAGGCATGCTATTAGATAAAAAAAAAAATTAAGTTAGGGAGGGGTCAGTAACACCAGATAAGAGCCTATTTCCATGGAAAAGATTTAAGTTCCAGTTGTGCCTAGTCTCAGAGCTTAACAGGAAGAGCAGAGTCAAATTGCTTCACCTTGCAGATTCCAACATCTCTGACTCACTCTTTAATTCTTGATCCTTTCAGTAGTGTTTCTTAGTTTTGCAGTTTATGAATTTGGTAGTAACCAAGTCTCAACCTATACACATGCAATGGAAACAGAATTTTAGTGCAACAAAGCTGAAAACTTTAGACATCTGGCCTTCAATTATACATTATTTTAACACATAGTTTCTTTTTAAATTTCTAACACTTCTAAATACTAAAAGAACTGTAAAAATTTGTCACTTTTTGATAAAAAACCATTAACTAAATAATATTTTTTAACCTTTTAAGTCACAAATAAATTGAGAAGTTAAAAATGAAGACTTCAAAATAAAGAGTCATCGTGCTTATAGTAGATGTTCTCAGGAATTATGTGTTCTTATGTCCCCTAGAGAGAACAATAATCAGTTCTAAAAACAATAGGTCCAGTGAGCCTGCATTTATTTGTATTAATGTAATTCATACCCAAGAGAGTAAGGAATTGCAAACCAAAGGATTTTTTTCCTATAGACTTTCTGACATTCTGAGTTCCTCACTTGGAATCTTTGAGGAAAAACCTGGAATGAAACTCAATTTAAAATATAAATTTAAATAATGCATTATTAAGCTAAACTGCCAATTTTGGCCCAAATTGGGGTCTGGAGAAAAGATCACTCACCTCTCACTGTGACATTTTTGCATGAAGATTTCAATTATAGCTATGTATTTTGAAGGTTGTTGAATCTAACCCGAAAAATTCTCTTGAACAGACTCAAAAGTACTTTTCTAGGTGTAAGTGGAGAACTGAAAACTTAACAGTATATACAATTGTGATTTTTATCAGTCTCAGTACTTTGATTTCCCAAAAGTCACAGTATTTAGTTTACTTCATGACTGAAGCATCTAACAGAATGCCAGACAGATGAAAGTTTTATGTCTCAGCAGTGGTGAAAGCAGTTAGTTATGGTTCTGTGTGCTGTTTCTTAGATGGATCACAGGATCATGAAACATAACTTTCATGGCTAATAAGGACTTGCAGCTCTGCTATCATGGTGGCTCACACATTATTATATTTCTTGGTTGTGTAGTGTCAAAACTTTATGCCCAGGAGTACTTAATTAATAAGTTACATATAATATGTGTTTTGGGAGTATTGTCTTATCCCACAGAGCAGGATAGTGCTCTAACAAATTCTTACACATCACAACAGTCATATCTTAAACCAAAAGCTTTTCTGTACCTGGGCACTTGAACTCACAAGTATGATAATGTCCTTGTCCCACCTCCTCATGACCTACACTGTGTCTTACTGCATTGTTATTGAACATCACTGACATGGCTAATTTAAAAGCCACAAATGTATCATTGGTTCCCCTATATACTTTTGTTAGAGACTATTCATGAATGACTTTTCTGCTTTTTCAGGTCATAGTTTATTTATGAGAACAATTGATTTAGCAATACATAGAAGCATCAAACTTTAAATAGATTACACAGTTCATGCTTCATAAATCATTGGTCACGCATTCTTAACTTTCACAGAAAGCCCAACTTTCTATTTTCCTCTCACAACAGTGGATGACCCTTTCATAATTACATTAAAACTCAATTAGTTTTTGTAGATTAACTATAGACAGATTTTAAATGTGAAATTGTATTTACAAAGTATTTTCCTAAACATTCTTGAAATGAAGCGTATCAGCAGCATTTCACACTTAGAAACACTGCTATTTTTACAGCAGTATTGCTTTCATAACAGAACTGTGTATTCTGCAAAGTGTTTGTATACTTCACATTTTATCTGTTGTGGACGATGTAGTGAAAGTGATATGTTATATATTTATTCACACTTCATTTTGGAGTTGACAATTGTAGCATATACTTCCCTTCTCATACTTCACCAATTACCTTAACCCTGACCTGCATGAATGTAATTTTCTGCATTAATGAGAAGTAGCTGTCTCTGGGAAGAGCCGGAGCTGAGTAAACACTGTCAGCTGTGTCAAATGGTGGTGATAAACAGATTTCACTCTTTATTTATGGCTGCCAGTGCTGATGGAGGAATTCAAACTTATTCAAATATTTGTTTATTTGTAAGCCAAGGACTACTGTGAAGTCCTGAAGACTAAGGAAGCATGCGTTCTAAAAATATTTTGGGGTTATATTATTACACATTTGCACGAATTTTGTATTCTGGGAAGTCTACAGCTGTTATGCTGCCATTTCTGGTTTGAATGGGAAACAACATATTTAGAAGTACACATTTGAGCTTAACAAGCATCTGAAGCTATACTTCATTCAGAAATTAATATTAGTCATTTAGTCAACGCTCAAAACATCTGCACCAGTTTTTATTCCCAAAATTATAATTGAAAACTTAAAGTGTTTATAACTCCTGACAGAATAGAAATTCTGATACTTTTTCCCATTTATAGGCATTTAAATGTTGAGAAGAATAGCCAGTGAAAGAAAAGAACACATTGCCAATGGTGATCCCCTAGGAGTTCTCCATTCTTTAGGCTTTCAAGAACCTATAAACTCCAGGGCAAGCTACCGCCAAACATACATATAACCTGTGTGAGAACCAGAGAGATCAGTTTAAAATAGAAAAAAATAAGGTACTTTACAGAATGACTAGTGAATTTATGGAATGTGATGTGAAGGCTGATGACAGTAGATGCTTTAAAAATTGACAAATTCACAATATTATTAAATGCATAGTGTGAAGAATCTAACATCAGGGATGTAATATCTAACATCCCTTTTGTTCAGCTTGGTGGTGTTTGCACCCAACACTACTTGCAGAAAAATAACTGAGATCTAAGATACTGTTTTCTGACATGGATGCAGAAAGTTTTTTTATGTAATATTTATTTATTCATATTACTTCATGCTGGGCAATGTACAAGTGCTCAACTCTAGAAGAAGTCTATATGAAAATTTCCTTGTGGTCCTTTGATATTAAAGTTGATAGCCAGCATAGGATTTATCTTAAGTCTGCTCAGGTACTTTGAAATTCTCCTATTGATCAGGAATTATACAGAAAGGTTAAATTTCTAATGAGCAAAACAGGCTACATCAAATTTGGGCAGCGTGTGAAATATTGGAACAGCACTTTCATGCATGTTCTTATGCAAACTTTCCTGGAAAACACTGACTAAAAAGAAGGTATTCTGGGAAATCAGCAAAAAATGGTTGGATAATTTGGCTCAAATTTGGATGTATCTAGCCTGACTAAACATCTTTAATATTTCTGTCACTTCTTTTTAAAATACCTGGAGAAAATATTTAAAGGTAACAGCAATTTCAGATTATAAATTGAGTGTTTCTCCATTTGGTTTCCTATTCCCCCTACTTGATTAAACTTCAGCTTTAGAACTACCCTATTGCTTTTCTAATTAGGATGCAGATACATAGCTTCAGTGGAAAAGTTGGAAGTTTCTCCCAGACAGGCTGCATTAGTGATCTCATTACCTCTGCTTGAAAAGTGGGAGCTTTTTGAATTCCTGTAGTCCAAAGTGGGAATAGACCTGAGGCATTTTTGATTTCTTTGACATTCTGTGGTGGGTCATAGAAAGATGATTAACAGCTCCATCTCAACATCTATTGACGCTGGCATTATCTTAAAAAGTACCTTAATTATGAAATGTTGAGATTTCTGAAGATGGCAGAAATACTTATTCACAGAAGTTCAGATTTGTTTTGGTGCTGAGTGCTTTCACTGGCAATCTCTTGGTGTTCTTACCTGTGTGATGGGAACTCTGGTTCACCTCTGGGAATCTTTCCACTTCCTGTTGTCTGCATGTATTAGGGGGCTTATGCAGCCTCTCTGGGGTTGTATTAATGCTGGAAGCTGAATGATGCTTGAAAAGAGGATTAGCTTTAAAAATCAGATTTTAAAATAATTTTTTTCTGATATCTTCATTAGTTAGTTAATATTTAGGGTATCTGCCTTTAGACATAAAGCTCTCACTGTAGCCAGTGGTGATACTGTAGCTGAAATTCTTATGACTTACAATGGTTGAAACTCTTGGGGTTTGTCTCTTTAGCTTGTATGTCTAAAGAAGATATACTAACATTCAAACCCCTTGAGAATATTTTAAATGACTGTTTAATTATTGTTAGCTTTGGCTCTAATTATTTTCCTCTGTTAAGCTTCTGAAATATCTTGACTTGGTTACTTAACAAATCTAAAGCAGCAGGCAGATGGCTTTCATCTATTGTTAAATTTCAGGGGCTTACTAGTGCTAATTATTTTGAAATGGATTCCTAGGATATTATGCATTATTTCAATGAATAATGCAGGACTGGCAATTCATTGACAGAACATTCACAGGAGTGCCATAAATCTAGAAATAGCATAAAAGCAGAGTGGATACATATTTTAAAAGCACAGCTTGGGGAATCACATTTGGGCAATGCTACAAACGTTCTTATGAGGGTGCATATTTTTAAATATAATCAAATAAAGAGATTGTCAGTGAGAGACTGGGGTTTATTCTACATGTTATTATGACAGCTAAGAGACAGTTATTGAAATTGACTATTATACACTAGATCCTGTGCAAACTCATGAGATAGAAAGAGAGAGTCTGTACTGTCAAGAACTTGTGACCCAAATATAAACCCACGTGCATCACCTGTATACAGTCACACACAGGTGAGAAGTAGCAAGAAGGAGTACAGAAGTAATCTCATTCACAGCTGAGGTCATAGCCTGTGTTTTCCAGGCACCAGCAGCCCATGTTTTTTGTAAGCATGTCTTCAAAGGAAAGAGTGAGAAGAATGGTAACAGCTAATGAGATAGCTCTGCAGATGTTCAAAGTGAACCCTTTCAAAGCTTGAAGAGCAGTTATAGAACTGAACAGAGAGATCGTCTACTAAATACAAATAGAGGGAGTAAAAATAGAAAAATATTTTTATTATTTTGTTTAGAATGAGATATGGTTTTATAAAAGACATTTTAATCTAGGAATGCTGCCAGTCATGAAAATACAGCTGGATATGTTTTGGGATTTAAAGCAGCATCAGCTCTACCTCATAGGAGATATCAGAGGTTGCTCATCCCTCCATTTGGTTGCACTGGAAGGCACAGGGATTTGGATAGTTATTTTTACTGTTGCAATAGTACATAAAGACATTTAAATTATCTAATAGTGGCCACTATTGGAGACAGGATACTAATCTGGGTAAACCTTTACTATGCTGCATTATGAGCACTTCTGTGTTCCTTCCATTAGCTTTGCCTGCAGTATGGATATAAACCTTTAGGACTTATTAATAACAATAGTTATTATGTAAGTTATTTGTCTTAGTGTAAGACAAATGCAATAATACAAATAGAGGAAATAGATATAAAGGGATGTACTTTTTAAAAACATGATGATATAGATATAAATAAAAATAGCAAGATAAAAAAGAAATCCTTGATTTGTAAAACAAAACAAAGGAATCATGTTAACTTTAGTTGTAGAAATATAATGACAAGAGAGACAGAGCGCCCCAATATTTCAGAGAGCACACATTGTCTTTCCAGCTCCTCAGATCCCCAAACACCTGCAGACAGGCTGCCAAGATACCATTGCTCCATTCTCAGAAGCTCACAGGATGATGAGACTAAAGAAGATAGACATTCTGCTTCTTTGGAAGCCAGCATGACAAGTTGTCTGAGAAATGTGGCTTGTACTTTCATTGCCAGCTCAGACCTAATTGTCACTCTTTTTATTTAATGAATTCTTTGAGCCCTTTCTTTGCCAAAAATCTGGTTTTATCCCAGAGGTTTATTTCCTGTGGAATATTATGAAAAGGGAGATATAGTAGAAACAGTCCCATAAACTCGTGAACTGCTGAGTTTGTCTCCTTGATAAAAGTTAAGAATTGAGATTTTGCTTCTAATCAAAATAATAAAAATATCAAGCACCTAAAATTTCCCAGATAGTTCAAGGTAGTTCTAGTAGCAGATAGATGATGTGAATCACCAAAAATGTAACACAGTAAATTACACACTGCTAATCACAAAAATATGAGGACTACAGCACTTCACACCCCGTAAGTTCTTCTATTTATATAAAATCCATGACAGTTCTATGGCCCAAAAAATATAGAGGTAAAAATGAACTAGTCTCCTGAGCTGGCATCTGAATGAACATTGTTCTAGTAGCAGCAAAGAAAAATAAATGGTCAGTAACCAGAGATATGAACATTTTACAGTCTGGAGGGTTAGCAATTCAAAGGGCAATAGGGTGAAAATGAGTAAGGAAAAAATTGGTTTACTTAAAATGTTGCTGCAGTTGTACAATATTTCATACAGCTTTAAATGACATTGAGAAAGAATATATATCTGCCAGCAGACAGGGAAATGCATGCTAAAAACTGTCTAGTTCTCTGAGATACCGTAAAGGACTCTAATTTGCACAGGACAAATGCTGAGTATTTGAAATTCCATGAGGCACCATTCAATGGGAATTACTTCTGTTTTCTCCTAACGTCTCCTAGTCACTACTTGACTTGTGGGCATGTCAAAATCAGTAAAAAGAATTCCACTTTAAGATGACAAATAATTTAATGACCTATTTATATGCCTCCTATTAGCATTCTACAAAGTGATTTTTTTAATAGGTATTCACTGTTAGGACCAAGTCTCCTATGAACTTCATCTAACAATTGAATTGTTCTGTATGAAACTAGTGTAAATTTTGGCTGAGGCAGAAGACAATTTGTAACCATATCTGGAAGAGCCTTATTAATGTTGTTTTTCTTCTGCTAGTTCTTGGAATATTTTTTCCTCTAATTTCTGGAACATATCTGTATAACTAAGTTTTTTCTTCCATTTAAATTGAAACAAAATTGTTAGTTCATAGACCCAATGAAAAGCAGTTCAGAGAATATTAGGTTTTCATAAATTACTCCAGTTTACACCTCTTTCCCAAGTTTTTCTTCAATAAAAAAAACCAAAAACCCAAAAACCCAAGTGTTACTATGGAAATATAATGAGAGGCATTTGTTACCATTTTCTTTCCAACAAATGAATTGGTTTGGTGTATTTCTTTGTTTTTAAATTTGTATTTCTACTAATTCTGAGAAACGGTAGCCAGAAGTGATGCCGCTCTAAATTTGCCTTAATTTTGCAAAGACACAAACATAAATATACAAATTCAGATACAACAAGGATAAAATCCATCTTTCTAAGACAAGCTTGTTTTCCCTCCCAGGTGCCAGAGAAATTGCTACTTGTATGCTCACAATGCAGAGTTGATAATTTGGGCAGGACTGATACACAAGGCGTGTTTCAATGTATGATAAGAAATATATCACTGTCATTAACTAATTTTTGTTAACAAACACTGCATGGTAGTTTGTAATAACATGGCATTAGGAAATGCTTATATTTTGTCATTTAGATCTATAATGAATCATACTCAGTGGAATGGCATAATTGTCCTCATTATAGAGTTATTGAAGAAAATGTTTTTGTTGCTGGGATTAAGGCTCTGATGTTGCATTCATTGAAACTGATGTTAAAACTCCTAGTGATTCAGAGATGGAAGGATAGGCCTTCAGTGGAATTGTCTAAGTAGCTTATGGAAGCAGATGAATCTGTATTTAAATGTTCTTTATGTATTTTTTTCTTTCATTATTCTTTGTACTCCTCTGAATCTTTTATTTGATAATTTCAAACAGAAAGAGGGGGAAAAATGCCACAAATCATATCTGATTTCTCCTCAGCATCAGCCTTGCCACTTTTTACTGCAAATCTGAAATACTTTTTTTAAGTTCATGCAAAAAACCCCATCTCCCCTTCCCAGCTGAGCAAGGAGAGAAAATAAACTGGAAAACAGCTCACAGGTTGAGATATGGCAGTTTATTAAAGCAAAGTGAAACTTTGCACTTACATAAGCAAAGAGAAAAAATGCTTATTCTCTGCTTCCCATCAGTGAGGGGTGTCCATCCACTTCCCCAGCAGCAGGGTTTCAGCACATGCTGATAACAAACACCCCTTCATTCCTCCTCCTCTCAGCTGCTGTACCTGAGCTGTCATGGGGTGGGGAATGGCCCTTGGGTTGGTTTGGGCCAGCTGGCCTGGCTGTGCCCCCTCCCAGGACCTTTCCCACCCCCAGCCCCTGATGCCAGCACTGGAGCTGTGCCAGCCCTGCCCAGCAGCAGCCAAAACACTGCAGGGTTATCAGAGGGTTATCAGCTCCTCTGCAGCTTCCAGGGAAAGCACAGCACTGTGAAAGCTGCTGGGGAAAATGAACTCCAACTCAGCCAGACATAATACAGGTGTCAGCTCATGTTGATGTTAAGAGAAGCTGTAAACTTACTGTCTTTGTAGGAATAAATCCTTGAGTCCTTTCAAATGAATGTGTACAAGCTGACCTTTTTAATCTTTTACTATGGGATGTACAATATACTTAGATAATAAAAATTCCTAAAAATCTTTTAGAAGTGCAGAAAAGAATTAATATCTTTTGAAGATTAAATTAACAATACAGTGCAAAAATAATAGAGTTGTTCCTCTGGTGCAAACAAGCACATCCCTCTGAATGTAATCAGACTGTTTTCATGAAATATTACAACTTTTTTTCCCAACAGGAAGCTTGAATACATGTACAAACATATATGCAGTGCATGTGCTCAGATTCATTCCAGCTCTCATAAACAATACCAAACGTAATGCAGGCAGGAATTTCATTTGGTCCCAAATTGCTTTGCCTGTTTACTTCACATCAAAAGGCTCAGTGCTGTGGTTCTATGTGAAGCAAGTGGGTATGATTCATGCCTTGTTATTTATCTATCTCGGGTAATTCAGGTTTCTCTGTCTTATCTGCTCAGCAATGTAGAAAAAAGCACCAATCTTTGTGTGCATTCTCAAGCAAATCAATTTCAGGAACATGATACTATTTTATTTTATTTTTTAATATTAAGAAGTCTGATTTTCATTCATTTAATGAAAAGTATTTCCATAATAAACACATGAAATAACTGTACTCATATAGACTTTAAATAAAACTCCTGTGTGCTGCTCTGATACTAGTAATTCTGTCAGATCTCCACAAGTTCCAAATTTTAGATGTGGACTAAGTTCTTTTGAAATATTTATCATCATGAAAGAGAATTTTAAAGAAAATGTTAGAGGGAGATGTGTTTAGAAACTGGAATATCAAAGATAAAAGTTGTTATTCTTCCTTGGTCAGATATAGGCTGTATTTTCTTGCTTTGTTGGACTTTTATTTGTAATAGAAAGGATAGAAGTGGGGAACTCCTACTTATCTGCGAAGCAATTTGGCTTCAAGTGCCTCTGGGTCAGTATATGAACCTCATTACTTTGACAGGAGAGGGAGATTTCCCCGCTATTCAGTCAAGTTGCAGTAACTTGGTTTTCTCAAGGTAGTGAGTAAATATGTAGATTGTTATCGTGGCTCTGCTGATTGCTGACTTGTTTAATGGAAGTACCTTGATTGAAAAGAGAAGCTGTGTGCAGTCCATTGCTTTCTCCCTTCCTTTCTCCCCCTATTTTTTAATTTCACGTTTCTTGTTTCTATGTAGTCTTTTGAGTAAACCTTTTTGATCAATATTCAAATATATCATTTGTAAAGTGGATTTATTTTCTGCTGTCTGCATGCTTCTGGTGAGCTTTCATGAAAGAACTCCATTAGTTCTTTGTGATTCTTTGCATCATATACTTTAGAAAAAATGTGTCATATTTCAACTAATATGTATTACTATTTTCCGTTTTTTCCTAAGGTTAAAAAAAAAAGGATTTTTACCATTGCATGCTAGTTTAGAATTTTGCCTTTGAAATATGTATAAAATGTAGTAAACTGCTAGTAAATATTTTAAAAGTGTTCTTGTGATCATTGGAAAGGCTACTTATTGACACTCATGGCTTACAGCCATTTATGAAGGCTTAGTATGTACTCAGGGAGCAGTGGAAATGTAGTTCAAAATATCCACTGCACATCTGGTAATAATTTTTTTCACTGTCTATAAATTTTATGTGAATTTAAATATGATAAATTGTTCCCTTTTTTTTATACTTAACCTTGTAAAGAATCATGAAGAATTGTGACTAGGTATTTATATTTGTCTCTTAAGATGCTGAACAGCTTAAGGAAGACCGTTGCCTTCCATGGGTTGTTACAAGACAAGTAAGCTTGAAGTGGTCAAATATCTCTCTCCAATAGAGAGCCTTCACCAAATCATAAGATTTTCTTCTGATGAGCTCTAATTTTTCACTTTTTTGCTCAAGTACTTTTCTACTTCCAGTAGTACCTTTGCAGTCCTGGAAAGATGACTTAGAGGCCACTGCTGTAGCTACTGCGACCAATAGTCAACACAGAAATTTTAGTGGCACGAAGCTGTGTCTTTTGGGTCTTGTGCAAGGATAAAAGCCTTACCAAATTGTGTCTCATAGCTTAAGCTTCTTGACAGACTTCAGTGTTCCATCTCCAAATTATATCCTCGTGTGTTAAAAATCCTCTGTGATTCCTCATACATGGAGTACTTGTGCCTGTCTTTGTACTGAGACAGTGGCAAGAACATGTAGGAATAGGTGTTTCAAGTTTTTTTAATGTAAACATGGGAATGAAAGATTTGCTTACAATTCTATAAAGACTTCAACTGTTTTACAATTGGTAAAACTGGCGATTAACAGGGATGGTGCTTTTGAATAAAAGCTAAAATATTATGAAAGTCAAGGTTGAGCCAGTGAGCTGTAAAGGAGGAAAAATTGATAACATAGATGCAGTTTTGTGAATAGATTTCAAATGGGAGAAAGCTTAAGGTTGATATATAGATTGAAATGCATATCTTATCAAAGAAGCAGGATGATAATCATGGCCAGAGTAATCATTAGTAGAAGGAAAGATTCATTTATTTGTCCAGCATGGTAAAATGCAGTCTGAAAGAAAAAATACCATAAGCCTGCATGGGTGGAAGTCATTTTACATAGCTGGGTTCCTTTAGTAATCACCACAACAAGAACACCCCTTATAAAAGAAATTAATGCTGCATATCTCAGGCACCTATTTTATGATGGTCTGAACAATGCTGTGGAGGTATTCCTCTCTCTCTCTGCTGAAGACAGAAGTATCCTCCATGACTGGACCACAAAATACAAAAGGATTAGGTGTGAAAATAAAGTAAAATTGTAATCACTCAAGTGCTAGCCTCCCTTTAAAAATTATTCACTTTTCAGGAAGTTCCCTGCTGAAGTACAATAAGGAAATGCAGCTATTCTGCACATTCATAAATTAAGGAATGCAGGTACTAAATATGGAAACTGAGACCTGAAGGATCCTTAGAGTTATTTGTTGTAAAAGAGAAAGACTGGCTTCCTACTTATAATTATGTACAGGATAATAAATTTCAAATATCTATCCAAAGAAGATTATGCAGTTGTTGCTGCTGCAGCTGTAAAGGTGTTAAACAGCTGATTTTATGTGGTATCTCTAAGCAAGAGAAAATTTATTAGGAAAAAATCATTCAAGTGAGATACTGAGATATGAAACAATGATTTTGAAATTAGTTATCAGTTCAAGAAACAACAGAGGTTTCAATTAGTTATAAATTCTAATTCCACCCATCAATCTGTTTTCCTTGAAGTTCAATACACAAGATGTTGTGCACTAAATGGGCTGCAGTTTCTGTCAACACGGGATTGTACTCTATATCCATATGCATAATTTCAAAAAGGATTTTCTTGGATAGGCTTGTTTTGATGACTGCAGTTTAGGAAGTACTATGGGTAGGCAGTTGAATATCATCTTAAAGTAAAATAAAATCACTTCTTGAACATCAAATTCTCTCTTCAAGTAGGAATATCTTTTGCTCTGCATGGGGCAGTTTGATCAAAAAAGGAGAAAGTAATAATATTCCAAAGAACTGAAAACCTTCAGAGAAATGTGAACAGAGTCAGTAGTGCCATCCTAATGATTCTGTTCATGCAAATACATTTTTAGTCCATTTTATAGAGGTTATTGCTATGCTGGTGAAAGGATAGATGTCTTTGAAGGAAGGACCATGCTTAAAAATAGCATTTAAAATTGTGTTCTTTTGCCAGTCGCTATGTACAGCTAAAAACATTTTCTGTCTATAATGAATTCTGGTAAAAACTCTTTCAGTCAGCAGGTTGCACACTGGCCCCTTCCAATAGGTAACCAGATGCTGTTCTGCAATCACCAAGAAATATTCCTTCTCTTCTTTAAAACAATTTCCACAGACACTTTGCAGAAGCACAATCCTTCTCCTGATGGCCACACCTGTTCATCAGCAAAGAGACTTTCTGAAATGACATTTTGTCTAGTTGTTACATGTGCTTTCTGTCTGATCTTAAAAATTCTGGTTGCACTCTTGGTGCTATGGTTTTGTCAAGTCTCAAAGCTGGACTGCATCTGTGTCTAAATGACAGGCCGTCACTGCAAGGTTGGTATTTCATTGTCTGACATTTTTTCCTACCAGTCAGTATAAACAGAAGTCCCTGACTGGAGGCAGATGTTAGTTGGTACTGGAGCTTGGACTTTCCCTCCAGGTAAGAAATATTATAGATAGAGAGCAGTGTGTTGACCAGAGACCTGTGGAGATGTGGGCTGTGTTCCTGCAACTGCTGCATGACTAAAGGCTGGACACTAAACTTCCACTGGGTTTCTATAACATAGATGTGTATAGATATGATCCATAGATTGGATATCTTCTAGGGGAAAGTACTACATAAAATAAATCTATTGCTATCAAAAACTAAAATTCTGAAATCTGGCCATGTACATTTTCATGACATTTTTTAAAGAAATGCTGAACATCCTAGCAGATTTGTAAGTCTTCTGATTACTTGCTGCCTTTCAGAATTTTCCCTTCAGTTTAATTTAAGTATTTTCATATTTAAACATGCCGTTCAGTATTGTACTGTTCAGTACTCCGGGCAGCTGCTGTTTTCATCCCTAAAGGTGGTATTATTTCAGTGGCCTGACCTAATTCACACATGAGCTGTAAGACTTAAGAGTACCTTAATGCCCTTCTCAAGAATGAAAGATAATGCAAGGGATCTGTCCAGGATGTTATTATGGGTATGTTCCCTCCTATCTTCTCCTATATTAAGTACAAGTCCTTTAAATTAATATTTTTCTCTACGAAGTATTTTAACTGATATTTAACAAATTCAACCCAAATAATAATAAAAACCTCTCCCCTCTCCACTGAAAGCTAGCCTTATTACACAGGTATTAAGTAGATGTCATGTTTCCACATAATTTATTTACAGATCTTTCCTCTGTTGTATGTACACATTTAATCTCATTTGCCACGAGTGTATCCATTAATCTTATTTCATAGTTGCAATTACAAAGCTTCCTTACATGTTTCTTGTGAGAGAATGTTAAGTCCTCTGCAAAGCAGGCATTCAGCTCTGCTTTTCATCTCTCAGGAGCAGTTTTCTGTGTGCAGTATGAATCAGTGTTCCATCATTCATACTGTGACAACCACGTTTACTGTACTCAGTGATGGCTGTCCTCAAATATGAATTTAAAATTTCAGTAACTCAGTCACATAAAAGCAATGATACTCTAATATCAAGGCTTCAGTTCAGGAAAGTTCTGCTGAAGGACAAGCCTGTGCATAAGATTCTGGCTATGCTACCTGTGCTGATAGCTAAGGTCATTAGCTAATGTCCTTTCTGTATTATATATGCACTGTCATTACTGTATAGATTGCAATAAAACACGGAATGGCTCGACATATTCCAAATGAGGTAGAGGACAGCATCTTGGTCCCAGAGAAATTAATCACAGAACTTCTAGGGAGTTTCAAAGCAGAATCAAAACCACAAGAGTTTCTATACAGGTGTTGCAGCTGCGAGCAGCCTCCATCATTTTAGTTACCTACAGCCTGCTGTCAGTTTTCCTCTCTCTGTTTTCACGTGAATGCTTCCATATACAATGATCGGCTATGTGAAGAAAGAATTACAATTATTTCTAAAATGTATTGCAGTGCAATACATGACTGATGCTGTGCAAACAGCAAACTTGATGCTTGGTGCTGTACAAACACAGAATGGGCTGCATTACATCCACTGCTAAGAGTTGACATGGCCAAGTTCATTTTGTAGAGGAGAGTCCATTCTGCAGCTCACAGTCTCTCAGGCACTGTTCAATTAATCAGTAAGGTTATATCTCTATTATCAATGAGAGAATGGCTTGAATTTTATTTTTCTTCTTCTAAAAAAGAGAAAGAAATCACTAGGATTTGCCCTGGGGTAATATTAGATGCAACTAAATGCTGTATTTTACCCAAGTAGACAAAATCTGTTAGCCTAAAAGCCTGGGGGCCCAAGTAAAGGATCTTGATTATTATCTCTGAAGAAGAAAAAAGTTTCTCAGTTTTGAAAAGTCTGTTCTGTTGACTGTTGATTAACTCATGGAGTGAGAATTCTTCAAATTACTTTCTGTGGGAACAAGAGAACACAACAATGATTTTCTTATTCCCTTCCCCAGGCCACAAAACATATTTTTCTTCCTGCCTCAAATGCATAGAATGTGTAGTTACACCAAGTCTACAGTCTTATTCAAAATAAATATTTATGATTATTTTTCAGGCAAATTCAAACCCCTATATGCCTTATGTACTAAACAATTGAGAACAAAATGTCATCTGTTTAGTTTAGAGTCATAATTCTCTTATGGGTTATTTGTACCCATGCAACCAAATTGTTAAGTTTTCTTCTGGAAAATGAACTAAACTGATCTAGAATTTTTTTTTAATTGGATGATCTAAGTCACTCATAGTCCTAGGAGAAATTTGGATAACATACATGCTGGAGATTCAGAAAAATCAGCAATATTACCTCCATGAAAACATGTAAACTGTTGGGTTATTAGGTTTTATTTACATTCTGAATTTTAAATATAAGTTAAACTGTTAACCAAAAATTTGAAAGGAAGGGTTGAAAACACAGGAAAGAAACTTCTTTAATGGCTTCTCCCAGGGTATTTGAATAAAATATTCAAGTTCTACTTATTAGACTTTGGTATACTGTTTTGTTATTAAAATTTTAAGAAGTCAGAATATAAATTTACTGACTATGTAGAAACACAGCTTTTGATCCTAGGTTTGTGGTAGGCATCAATTTTGTACTGTATAATGCACAACCAGTAAAAAGCAAAACTGAACATAAAAATATTATTCTGCTTCTGCATATTAAAGACAGGATAAAAGGTGCATAAATTGAGATGGTCAAAATTATAATAAATTAATAAATTTATTTTTCAAAATGATATGTATTTTCTATTATTTCTAAGGTCTAATTTGGGTAAATACATAAGATAAGTGGAGAAAACTTCATTTTTTATAATGAAGAAGAGGAAGTGGGTACAACCTTTCATGTTAATATCTTCACGAATACAAATAGTGAATTCATTGATGGCACAAACTGTGTTTCATAAAAAAGGAATGGAGATGAATCACATTGATATAGAGTATTATTTTCTGATAATGTAAATTCTATGAATCTACCCACTCTTGGACAGCCCAAACGAGGGACTTTGATTTTGCAAGTTATTTACTTCACCAATTATCCACTTTTATCATAAGATAAGAAACTCAGTCTTTTCCTTGCTGCATGGGTACAAATCAAGAAAATGGTTGGATATATTTTGTGAAGGTCAGGGTAATCCACAGGTACTCTATTCTATCTTCGTGAAGACATTAATAAGATTATCTGTAATAAACTAAGCTTAATATCTGCAGAGACACCCATATGTAATAAATCTAGGGCAATTGATTCAAGCAAAGCAAATCATATCTATCAAAAGAACGATTTCAAAGAAGTATTAAAGGTTGCTCCAACAGCTGAAAACTATGGGAAAATTTCTCTTTTCTTTTCTTTTCAAGAGCAGGTAGAGAAATTAAAGAAAACCTAAGTTTCGAGGCACTATATTTTAAGTTCTCAGTAAATTTATTTGGACCTAGTTTTGGATGACAGTTTAAACTCATAAAAATGTAACAATTTTTTATGCAGAGGCACTTGATAAACTGAGATAAACAATCAAATAGTTTCCCATTAACTCTGCTATTTCTACTTTTCCTAAAGCTATATAACCAGACAGAAGTTCTTATTGTTCACATCTTTATCGCATTCAATATCTGCCAGAAAATAAAAATCATGGTTTTTGGTTTGTTGTTTTCTTTTCCTCTCTGCAGTTATGGAATATTTTGCATTAGAGATTTGGAGGAAAAAAGAAAGATAAAAAAAGATTAAAATCTGTGAAATATAGAAATAGCTCTCTAAATATTCTGTACCTTTCCCTTCTTTTGAGTCTTTCAACATCTAATATTCTTTCTTACCATGTCCATCCTAGAAGTTATGGGGGGGATTTTTTGTTTCTTTGGTTGGGTTTTTTAGGGTTTTGTTTGTTTGTTTTTTTTATATTTTAAAACAATAGTTTCTAAAAGAGAGAAATTATTTGGAAAAGGAGAATATGTTGCTTTAGGACTGAAGCAGTGAAGTACTTTGTGGGATTTTTGTCCATTATCCATTTCCCCACTTTATTCCTTAAGCTTTGTACTGCAGGAGTCAACAGCTGAAATTGGGCAATGCTTTATCCCTATTATCAGAATATTATAATTATTAATTATCAGAATGTGCCCCATGGGTGGAAAAATACAACTTACACAGGAAACTTCCTTTAAATAGAAAGTTCTGATCTTTATGTTTTTCAGATGGGTAAAATTTTATTTGAAGTAGTATCAGGTTCCAAATTTAAATCAATCATCTAGGCTGTCTCTAAATGTGTTATTGGGAAAAGAATACATAATGAAACATTACATCTTCTCTCTCCATCTTAAAAACACAGAAAACTCTACAACTTGTTTCTGCTTTCCTCAGATCTTCCAAACTTTCAGACAGATTAGGAGGTGCAATCAATCTAATCTTTCATGCAAAACCCTTTTACACTCTCAAGTTAACCTGTAGGTTTTTATGTCACATTTTCTTTTTGTTTTAAGTTTGCAACTTTGTACAGCCTTGTCTCTGTGAACTATTGCCATCTTTCAGTATTGGAGACACCCACTGAAATACAGAGAATAATTTCAGGACACTTTCACTTTTGTCAGGAGACAGCACTCACAGACCCCCAGACTCACAGAATCACTGGGTGGCTGAGGCTGGCAGGGAGCTCTGACTTTTGAGTATCCCCAAGGACAGAGACCTCACAACCTCCCTGGAAAAGCTGTGCCAGTCCCGGTGCTCAGATGGAGCCTCCTGGGTTTCAGGTTGTGCCTGTGGCCTCTGGTCCTGCCTCTGAGCACCACTGACCAGAGTCTGTCTCTGCTGACTGCAGATCACTTTCAGAGTTCTTTGCTCTTCCATCCCTCTACACAAAGTGTGGATGTATTCCTCTCAGCAGTCAAAATGCTTTTTTAATGTGCTTTATCTATGGCATTTCTAGGGAGCTTGTCTCCTTTCAAATGCTAAAGATACAAAGATACTAGAAAAAAATTTACTATAATTTACATTTCCAAAACTACAGTATTATATTATGTTTTGCTGTGAAAAAGGTGAAAATATGCAAGAATTTTGTTCTGATTCATGTATGGCTTCAGAGCAGTGTAATCTCAACTATTGTTATAAAATCCATTTTCCAAATACCAGATGGATTTTGCATATGCAGGATTAGCATTCACTTTTTTTTTTCAGATTAGCAGTAACTTTCTAGTAAATAATTCCTCCCTGATAGCTATTGAAAATTGTCTAACCTCAAAATAATATTTATTTTATAGTTTTAATTTCTTCTCTCCCCTATGGATGAAATTCTGAACTTAGTTGCATTAAAAGAGCTTCAAAGAAATCAGTGAATATTTACAGCTATACAAATGTACAAGAATAATTCAGATATTAATTTTTTCTTCTATTTTTATAGCTATTAATACAATATTTGTATTTTCTCATATTGCTATTCTAGCACTGGTTGAAATAAAGAGAAATCAGAATAAACAATGTATTAGATGCCTACTGCCACAGAAAGCACCTTATGAGAGCTTTCAGCAGTGGATTTTATTTTTTTGTGGTTTGAAACCATAATTAAAATGCAGGCAGCTAAATGTAAGGCATTTTTTGAAATAAAAATTGCTGTTTCATTTATGTAGAGCAAATTTCTGAAAGACTGTAAACTGAAAGTTTTTCTGGAGGCAAACAGATAAAATATGCACATATATTACCTGTTCTTTTTTCCCTGAAATTAAAATAATCCCAAAAAGAACAAAATTATGTTTTTGTAATACCCAAAATTTAATATTTGAAATAAAGCTATGCTAACACTGTCAATGACTGTGATCTCCATAAAAATTTCTGGGTATGATTCCTTGAGTGTACCAATATAAAAAGTGAACAGATCCTTCCCACCCACTAGTCTGCACTTCCTATCCAGTGTCCCTCCCCCATTAAATTCTATCCATTAACGTTTGCAGTGGAAGTTTTCTGTGCCTGTAGGTGGTCAACGTAATTTTAGTGAAAGTTCAAGGAACTCTTTGTGCTTACCTTCTCTTATATTCTTCTGATCTTGAACTAAAGGTCAAAGAAATGACCAAAATATATTATTTAAACATAGGGTTTTAATCATAGAGTTTATGCTGCTATGATCTGCAGTAATTTCTAAATTATTTGCACAATTGTTTCCACTTAAATGTTGGTGTTAAGTTTTGCTTTCAGAGGTATGAATACACCTTCTATTGGAAATAACATCTGCAGTGGTAAAATTGTTCACAGCGATGAAACCATTACTTGGGTTGTGGAAAGAGAAGAAAATTAGCCATTAGATTAAATCCTGGTAGGTTTTACCCTGACATCCACCTTTCATGATACTTTTTATATAGATGGAATAGTTTCTAAACTGCTGGGCAATGTTTTGTTACCCTTCTTCAACACAAGATTGACGCTAGCACTGACTTTATATGCACAGCCAAAAGCAAGGGATGTAAGCAAAGCAAACTAGAATCTGAAAACAATGCATTCCACTGAGGACTTCACAATAGGTCACCTTTCCAAAAAAAAGAGTATTTTACAGTGTGAGAAAGCTATTTATCTAAAGTAGTTGTTTGTGCAGCCTTGCCTACCCTTTCCTACTTATAAATCATGTTTTACTAAAGCAATTATATTACTCTTATTTTAAATTTCTTGTCTAATGATGAGTCACTAAATATAAAGAACATCATTAATACATAAATTTCAGGGGATTGTTGACTTTTCTACCATTACAATTACCTATCCTTTTATGCAATAACAAATTTCTTTTAATTTGTTCTCAGAACAAGCTTCAATTTCATGATGTGAGAACTAAATCTCTTCTGCACTACTGTAAGGTTAGAAAATCTTCTGCATGTAATAAATTAATCTTAATCTATGTAATTTTCAACTTTTCTTTGTGTTTTGAAATAGCATGAGAGGTTATTGCAGCCAGTTTTTACTACCCTCTCACTCCCCAGAAAAATAATTTTCTAACTTGTTGCCCAAAACCTCTTAATTTTTATGCCAGGTACTGCCAGGTAATGTTTATGCCAGGCAAGTAATACTAAATTTGCCTCAGCCTTCCCGCCTGCTCCCCCTCCCACGCTCGTTAAAATGAAAAAAATCAACCCTAAAATTCTTGTTCATTTCACCTCTCCAAAACCTCTCTGCAGAGTGACAAGTGCAGTGGAGAAGAGAAAAGCACTTGCACCATTAAGTCCATAGTCTGATCTTAACAATCTTTTCATGAGTACCTCTTATAAGTTCACATAAGAACACACTTAACTATAGGCCCCATTTTGATGCTCAGCAAGTGAATTTAGGTGAATCTTCTGAAGACTAATTAAAATAATGACTATTAGGTTAAATTAAATATTTTCATGACATTTCTATAAATACTACAGCTTGTTTTGTATAAGAAACAAAATTCACTAGACAGATGAAAGAACTACTATTTATATAGATTAGACTGAGGACTACAGAAGTAAATAAATAAGACAAAAAATGCCAATAGTTTCTGCTATAAATGATCAAAAGCAAAGCACTAGGAAACAGAAAGACTTTATCTAAACTATCATATTTCTGACCTAATTTTACCGCATATCTGCAACTGAGCCAAAATAGTATTACCTCTACTATCATGTGTAATTACCTATATTAAGCAGGTAAAATTTAGTCCTTCATTTACCTTAGCAGGTTAAGTTTCTTCTGTTGGGAGGAATAGGAACCTCTAAGAAATTTCTTGTCTTAAAACGTGTCTAGCACAGGTGGGAAGGCACATTTCTCTTTCTCTTGATTGTGCATGGCCAGTTTACCCCACTTGACAAATTTTAGTCACATGTGGTTAGGTGAGATGAATTCCACTGAGAGATCACTGTTACAGGGTACACAGCTAAAGAGTTGGAATACAGGAGTAATAGAGTGGTAGACAGCAGTATTTTGATTTGTGTTTCTTTGATTTTCCCTCTTTCTTGTTTTCACATATAAACTAATTATTATTATTCCTTTTACTAAGTACATTTTCATTATATATCTCCCTATTTAAACCAAGATATATAGCCTTATCCAACACCATCTAATTTAATAAGAATCTTCCTACCAACCATTGGGAATTTACTGAAAAGCAGTTTCTGACATTCTGATATTGAAAACTGACACAAGATGACAGACTTTCTTCTCTTGCAGCCCTTAAGTTAAATGATAATAAAGTTATCCTCTTTGTGTTAGAATCTTTGGATTTTTTTGACAATATATAAAGTGGTTTTGTTCATGGAAACTTTTTCTTAATATTCAATGGGTCAATTACAACTAACATCTTATAAAAAAATTAATCCGTCAACAAAAATAAATTTTAGTCTTTCTCGAGCCACACCTGGAGTCACCAACAAGCACATACTGGGTATATACATGATAAGTGTCCTTAAAGAGTAATGATTGTGCATTAATCCAATCCATAATATGAAGTTATTAAAAAGTTAATATGAATAAACCCTCCAATAGATGATATTTGAAGAAAAACTGCAGAGGACAGAAAAAAAAGTTAAGTCTAATATTATGCTGGGAATATTTTACTAAAGGAACAAATGGGGTTAGACACTGCAAGCATGCCTATGAACACTCATGTAAATAATCTGGTTTTTCATCACAATGTCATAACCAGAGCAAGAACAAGTAATTCTGGACCAGATATGTTGTGTTAAATAAATAATAAAATAAAAAATATTTTGACTTGATTTTGAAATCAAATTTTCACTGCAGCAGTGCTCAGCTACATGCAAATAGTGGCAGGTTGCCTTAATTTTTTGGGGCAACCTTCCACTTTATTTTGCCATAAAACCCCTCTAATTCAGCATCTGTCTACATATACAATGTATTGACATAGAAAGTGAATATGTAAGAGTTAAATAACTCCCATTTTGGACAGAGGGTTTTTTGTTGTGCAGTACTGACAGTGGCATGGGTAAAAAATTAATTCTGTTTTGTAGCAACATACTCATGAAGCACTTGAGGAGGGCTAGTTATCTTGGTCAGTCTGTTTTCAGTTCAGCAATAAAGTGTTCTCAAATTTAATTCTGTGGGATGTGGAATTTCTTTCAAGGATTTATGTTAAAGAGAGCAAGTTAAATGAAATAAAAACAACCATGTAATTCTTCCAAAAGAGAAGGGCACCACAAAAACATATGTAGTACAAGACAGTGATTGTGAGGAGGCAGCTGAGGCTTTAACCAATTTTGTTATCCCTGAAATGAATAATACATCAGAGCCTTTCATCCCTAAGGTAGTCAGTGTGTCAAGATGGGATATAATACTTAGCAATATAGATGATTGACTTTCCCTGAAACACAGGCTGATATTTTCAAGGTCAGAAATAAGGACCTTCCAAAAATAAAAATTCTGACACAGGAATACTTTAAAAAAATTATTTATGTAGCATATATGGTTGAATGGTGCTGTAACCAAAAAACAATCCAGCCCTCTGTTATTACTGTGTTCCTGAATAATATTCTAGTCATAAACAAACATGAGAAATATTCAAGAAATACATAAGAGAGGATATAATGCATCACATCTAGTTTCTCTACTCATGGGTAGTTTATACACTTAAATGGGATATTTTGTCAGAGATGTAGATAACTAAATGTTTTTCACTTAAAATATCTTTGAGCCATTTTTGAAGGATCTCTGTTATGGAGGAAGTATGATGAGAAACATTACTCTCAGCACATGTGAAAATCCGTACAGATCTGAACATTCACTGTCCCCATTGAAGTCAGTGGGAATATGACTGTAGCGCAAAATATGGACTTGTAAGTGCAGCAAAACTGAGGTTCACAAAAGAATTGGAGAGACTTGTGCCCAGAATGCTGATCTTCAAAATCTGCACACAATGGTGTGTGTAGCTGAGCTGAGATGGGACAGCTCCTTGCCATTGTTTACTTGCTAGTTTATAGCATCCCACACTGAGTAAGAAAAGAAGACACTGCTCACTTCCTTGAGTGCTAAAGACAGTTGGCAGATGCCAGGTGACAAAGCGTGGCTGTGGACTTTGGATAGGATGAAGGTGGCTCCTCATCCTACGTCCAGGAGATTATGAAGATTTAAAACACAATTTACTTGATATGCCCTGTAAAATCTTTCAGGTCCTACTCAATATATTTGTTGATATAAACCCATTCTTCAGGTGACTGTGTTTTCACATATTTCCTATGGAAAACTAGATGTCTAAGTCAGATCTGCTGGGTTCAGTAGGCAAACAGGTGTCTGGGACTTAGACCTGAACTGTGCTTTTGAGCTCACAAGTGCTCTCCCTTCTGAACAGGGCCACTGTGCAGGGACAGAACATTCTGGTTCCAGTTTACATTTTATTTGACAATATGCTCTGGTGGTTAGTTTGGTGCTGACATGTGCACCATTCCCATTCATAATTATTGACAAGAAAATAACCTGAAAATCGGTTATGTGCACCTTGGAAAACTTTGATGATAAAATATACCATTATTGCTCATGAAAATCATTCCTGGCCACTACAGTATTGTGCATCATAGGGATTTCCAAAGCTCTGGGCCCTGGAATTGTGCCGATTAGGGATACCTGCAGTGACAATCATATCAAAACAGGTGAGTATTGTACTAGTAAGTTGCAATCTCTATCTTCTGGTAGCTGAAATTTTGTCTTGCAACAGTACATTTCCTTTCACACGAGGATGAAGATTTAATTTCTTCATTAGTTTTTGCTGCAATGTTATTTTGTTATTTAATACAACAGTATGTTGAAAGGTCAAAATATTTTTGGTTTTTTGCCTTGTAATTGTAATCCATACCTTAATTATAATGTGTGTACTTTAACAAATCAATATAGTTGTAATACTGGCTTTTTTTACTCCACTTTTCTTTACTCCTTTTTCTTTGTCAGATAAAATAAATTACAATTCTACTGGAAATGCATAGCACAATACACTTAACTGCCATACCAAGTTCTGAAAGTAAGGCATGTGATTTCAGACACCTTTAATAGATACTTCATTTGAAAGATTTCAATTGTGTAATGGAGATTCTTTTGCTTTTACTCACATAGAGACATGATCACATCTAGAATGTGGCCAGAAAAAAAGAGAATTCCATTTCAGATAGGCATCCTTATTCAGCCAAGGGTTTTGCTTCATATCCTGTTGGTATAAAAGTAGGTTCTACTCTGGGATTTAGGAGAAATTAAAGACTAGTTACAACTTTATCATATTTGCAAGATTCTTCAAGATTGGAAATAATGTTTTCCACTGTTTTAACAAGTTTCTATGTTCTGAAAGTTCTTGTGTTCAGAATAAATCTTAAAAAAAGTCTGTAGGGCTCCTTTAGGGAAGACTTCATCAGCCACAGACTCACAGAGAACATCTTCAAAAGAATGAAGCTATGACATGAAAGATGTGGAATAAAGAGAATTAATTTTTATACACATGGTATGATGACAGAAGTCCCAAATTCACTTTTAATATCAACCAGTATGTATTTCCTAGCTCACTTATGACAGACTTTTATTGTCTCCTACTTGATTAGCATCAGAGAGTCTGTAAATAGGCAGTCTTCAAGTTTTGTAAACTGAGGTGAAATGAAGGAGATGTTCAGACAAGGAACATATTCCTTTATTTAAGAAGAGCTATCACATAAAGCTAGATTTATGACTGCTTCACTTAAAGTTGGTGATCACAGAACAAAGACGGAGGAATTTGATTTTTTTCTTCATCCCTGTTACATCGTCTGTAAAACAAATTCCAGTTGGCTTTCCTGATGGAATAACTTGTACATTGTCTTCAGAAACACTGCATTCTTCAGTCTATACTTGGATTATTTTGGTCTAAAAACATATTATGGCTTCCAAACTCCCTGAAAAGTGCTTACTGCTGAAAAGACATCTGTTCTGTTGAGACATTTCAGAATGCAGTTGTGCAATCTCAGATAATTTTGTTTGATTACTCACCATTTTCAAATCAGTTTTAGATAGCAAGAAAAAACTGCTATTTCATATAATTTCAATAAGAGAAGAAATAGTTGCCAAGTGGATGATACTGTTTAATGACTTAAAATGTTCATTTTTGTTTGTAGTGTGTGTGATAGTGTCAGATCCTGAGTAATGGCAATGAACAACAGTCATTTGACTGCTTTAGAGCAGGATAAGTAGAAAAATGTGTTCTCTTCTGAGTATAGCACTACTTTGTATGAAGTTTTATGTAGAAAACATTTTTATGAGAGATGAAAAAGCGCTGAGAAGAGGGGGGAAAGAAATCAATGTCTTCTATGGTATTTCTTCATTCAACGCATGACAAGATGTAGAGATAGAAATAACAAAATTAACTTTATCAAATTTAAAGTCATGGACCACACATACCAGTTTTGTTAAATGTTTATAAATTCATGATCATAATGACTTACAGTGGTATCATGGCAATTTAGGAGGCTGCTGAAACATGGTCTGGGCAGCCATAGTAGTAACTCCTGTGTAACAAATTTTCTGGGCCAGCATTTGATAGATAATCATAGCTGGTGGCCACAACTGCCCTCTGAAGTGACCAGGCCTCAGGGAGGTGAGAAACACCTATCCCTGGCAAAGGTAATCTTTTGAAATACCTCAATAAATATTTTCTTAAGGGCCTCTGAGGCTCATTCTGAAGCAAAGCTGGGCATGTAAGGCATTGCAGCCTCTAGCTGCTTATTCTGCCCTTTGCTGAAGGTTACAGCCATCATTGAAAAAGCTGACAGGAGAGATTCTACACTCATATTTCAGCAGTTCTGTTCACAGGCTGGCTGATGAGGGCTAACTTTACAGCTCAGGTATGGATTGAGAACTTGAGGGGCTGAGGTATTGACAGCTGGGACAAGCAATACCTTAAACCATTGCAGCTAAAAGCAGAAGTGACTTGACTTCATAAAGTTTAAAGCTATTTTGAAATTCGTTGTACACTGTGCCCCTGAAATTTTCTTATGAAACTAGAATGATGTGAAACTAGGCATTCACACAATGTCAGGTTTCCAAATTGAAAGGATTTCAACTTTTTTAAATTTATCATCTGAACAGTGTATTACTATAAAATGGTGCTTATAAGAGAAATTGCGGAAAAGAACAAGAAGAATGAGCAGTGTTCTTGAAAACACGACCTCTGAAGAAAAGATAGGATTTGAAGAAAAAAAATGACTGGAAGGGATATAAAATAGCACACTTTGATATGCAGAACGTAGTAACAAAGAGGAAAGGAATAATCTGTTCTCTGTGTCAACCTTGGATAGAACAAGAAGTAATGGTCTTAAATTAGAGCAAAGGAAATTTAGATTATGTATTAGGAAAAGATTTTGAACCATAAATCACAGAAAAGGACCATCTAGAGAGACTGTGGAATTATCATTACTGGAAGTTTTTGAGAACAGACTGGGCAGACAACTTTCAAGGCTGACTAAGGTGGAGGGAATCCTCTTCTGGGAACAAATTATAAACTCTTAAATTTCTTCTTCAGATTTTTTTTTTAATGCCTGAATGTCAAATCCATCACATGAAATTAAGCACAAATTAGCTAAAAATTTAAGCACAAGTGAGTTGAAAAAAAGGTAAAACAAGTAGCCAAATGTCTTGGTTTGGAAAGACAGGAGTCTGCTAAGGAAGGCAGGAGCCTCCCCTGAAATTGAGAATGTAAACCCTCCCCACCCCTCCAAATTGCTACAATTTTAAATTAAAGGGCTCTCAGGCAAAGATATGGGAGCAGGCAATAACAGTTCTTTAATAGGGAAGAAATAAAAAGAATAAAATAAACAATACAGTCCACTGGAACAACACTGACAGAGTCAGAACCCAACCTGACACCCTGTTGGTCAGGGTGTTGGTGGCAGTCCGATTGAAAATGTGGCTGCAGTCCTCTGAAGTATCAGGTGTGGTTCTGTTGGAGCAAGGGGAATCTGTAGAGAAGGATGTAGTCTTCCTCTGAAGATCCAGGAGGAAAAGGTAGCTGCTGTTCCTCTGGGGAATCTCGTGGAGAAATAAACTGAAACTGCAATTTCAGAATCTCGGAGTATATGGGGTAGCAGTGCTTGGCTCCTCCCTCTGGGCGGAGCATCTCACAATGGGATGTTATAGTTCTTATCAGTCATGCACCGATATTCAATAGTCTGTTATCAGCAGAGGTCCCCTCCCGAGGAAGGTGTGAATGTGGTCATTCAAAGAGAGAGATAAGGCAAACTGCTCACTTGACAAGGTAATCAGCCATACAGATGGTAATGGAAAACATCTTGCATGCAATCTTCAACACCAAATAATGGGGAGAATGAAGGACATGCTGACTATTTGCTGACTAACAGATTATACTGGGACTGATTTTTTGCTGCTATTTTATTAAATGGACGTTGTGCTAATAGCTGTAGCTTATCCATGTGGGGAGCAAGTTGAATCATGTAAAAATTAGCAAAGTGCCTTCCCTTCTTCTCTTCTTTTACCTTTAAAGTTATTTTAAACCATTTTCTGCCTTCATTGTATTGTGATGGTTAACAAAAGGAAATGTCATCTCCAGTCTCCTTTGGGGTCAGGCCTTAAGTGTTCAAGGGATTTTTAAATGATATCCAAATAACAGCTGAACTACCCGGAATGTTTCCTTATGTGGATGAGCAGCCTAACATCTAGCACCTAGGATCTCATCTTTCAGTGCCGATGCTACTTAAATGAAATAACATTGGAAATTTCAGTTTTCAGTCAGCAACCAAATGCAAGAATGTTAAATAAAATCTGTTTTGCATTTTTCAGATACAGGTAGTTGTTGCAGAGAGGTAAAACCTTACAAAACAAGGGCCTTGTTACCCTTTTAAATCATGGCTCAGGCTTGTCACAGGCTGAGTAGAAAAGGACTATGGAAAAGTGACTCAGCTGAATTAGAGGTAGGAAAACAAGTTATATAACCATTACACATCCACATCATGATTTAAGGGGATTGGTTGAACTACATTTGTTGTGCTTAAATGGAATGTAACTGATAATGGCCTAATTGCCTAAAAAGGCCTGGTTTTTGCATAAAGGAGCGCTCTTTTGCACCTGCCTGGGGAGTCTGCATCACTCTGCTTTGTAACAGGTGCCTTCACATTAGCCTTGTGAAAATTTACTCTAAAAGAGCTTTTTCTCTGTGAAACTTTGTCAGTTAATAATAATATTTTATTGCACATCGTATCTGCTAGGTGCAGTGAAGTCTAAGGCATGTGATCATCAATAAAAGCTGCCCTTTGCAAGGTATTCCAAGGCTGTCACTGTGGCAACATTTAATACTGCACATTTCACTATAAGGTTATAACTGAAATACCCTTACTGTAATTTAGCTCAAGTATTGTAAAATGCTAATGATTTATTAGAATAACAAACTCGACAAAAGGTCATACCAGGTAAACTCATAAAAGCGAACATATTGAAGTAGAATTATTGAGTCACAGAAGCATTGAGCTTAGTCCAGCCCCCTTGGTCAAGACAGTCTGCTAGACCATGTAGTTTGGTGGCATGTAGTGCCCATTATTTGGGTATTGAATATCACTCAGGATTAAAGTTGTAAAACCACATTGAGCAACTATTCCCATATTGTGTGCTCAGGTACACCATAAAGAAGTTTTCCCTTATGGTGTCTAAGTGAAATTTTCTGTATTTCAATTTGTGCCTGTTGCCCCTTGTCCTTTCACAGACTGATACTGATAAGAGTTTGGATTTGTCTTCTTTATTTCCCACACCAGCAATTCACATTGATAAGATTCCCCCTGTCCTTTCCTTTTTCAGGCCAAACAGTCCCAGCTCTATCAACCTCCCATCATGTGCCAGATCCTCCAATCCTTTTACAGTTGTCATTGCTCTTTGCTGAAGCAGTGTATCCATACTGCCTTTGTTCCATGGGAAGCCCAGGACTAGAAGTGTGTCTCTCCAGTGCTGGGCAGAGAACAATCACATCCTTTGACCTCCCAGCAATGCTTGGTAAAACACCGACCAGGAATTGATCCAGAGATGGATCCCTGCTAATTCCCCTTGGACCTGTTCTTTACCAGGACTGCCAGACTCTTTTCTCCAAAAAAGCTTCTGGTCAGCCCCTAGCATGTCCTAGTGCATGGCTTTACTATTCATCAAGTGAATTGCACGTCTCTTTGTAGGTCTTCATGAAGTTCTAGTGAGATCTCTCTAAATGGTAGCGCATCAGTTTGTGGACAGGACTGGACAAACCTTGGTAGCCCCTCCACAAAGTCCCAGATATGGGTCCCTGGCAAGCAGGAAACCTCCCTGTGCAGCAGATTGGACTGGCAGGTGGAAGCCTTGGTACCTTGCAGCGGGGTGTCTCTCTCTGCTGTCACTCATTGCTTCCATGAGATGCTGCGGCAGGGCTCAAGCTCATCCAGGCTGGTTACTCCAACAAAAGGGAAAGCTATCAATTCTCAAGCACTAGGAAAGAACATTTCACATAGAGTAACCCTTGCTGTATTATGTCTTTGCAGTATATTTTCAGCATATTTTTAGTTACAATAGGATTTTTTTTTCACCTTGCTATTTAAACTGAGTACAGTTTAAAAGATAGCACTGGAAAAAGACATAGTTGACTAACACTATTGCACACCATTTTTTATTTTTACAAAAGGAAGAGAAAAAAATTTTAATGGTTTGAGATACTTTTGTACTAACAGAAAAATAGCATTTTGAATAAGATAAATTTACTTTCCTTCTTATTTCACTATTGTGATGATATTCTGGGAGCGCTGCAGAGTTCTGCTTTGAAAAAAAAAATGAACAGGAGTATATGAGGGCCAAGCAAGGGAAAAGATTTTCCAGTCATGTCAAAGATATGGATAGTCTGCCAATTTGGAAGAATAGCAAAGCTCAAGCACCACTAAATATTAAATAGAGGGAAATGAAACTAAAAATAAATTGTCAAACACTCAAATAAATAAAACAAAAATCTTCCAGTGTTGTCTCATTGAAGTTCTCTGTGAGTCTAATTCCAGCTCTGTTAAAAGGTCAATAGGATTTGTATGTCTTCAAAACTCTCCCTTGGCTTGTCAAAGCTAAGCCACACAGTTTCCAAGTGTCACTATGATATTCAAAATCACCATGCAGATGCTACAGGTCTACCAAAGAGATCTACCAAAAATATGTCTATATTGGGTGGGTGTGTACTTTTGGATACTACCTAACCTCTAGTTCTGCCTAAAACCAGTGGCAACTCTTTTGTCCCATGCTGTGTTCTCAAAGGATACTGCTTCTGTAACAATAATTTGACAATTGCCTGGAAAGCAGGCGATAAAAGTTAAAGTCTCCTTAAGTTACTCAGAGTTGGATTTGGATTTTTGTTTGTTTGTATGTTTTGGTGTTTTGTCTTTTGTTTATTCTTACTTGTTTGTTTAAAAACATCCAGAACAGTGGCTTGTATTTTTTGTTATCACACTCCAGATATCTAATTAGAGATGTTTGTTTCAGAGATGAGCTGAAAACACATGTAACAGCAATTGCTAGACCCTGCAGCAGCAGCAGGGCTGCTGCCAGCAGCAGGAATTGCTGCAGACTCTGGTTCTGGTAACAAAGCCAAACAGGAGAGGAGCTTGGGAATTCAGATGACTGATACAGCTGACTGACTCAGCCTAAGGACATAGTGCCAGAGGAATTTTTAGCTGATGATTTTGAACTGGAAGACAAGTCTCTCTAATCAAAGTTGTCCCTTTCCTCTCGCAGTCCAATTTCTGGATAATTTAAGCAACTTCACACTCAGATCCTCTGTAAGCTAATGAAAAGTTTTTCCTTTGCCATCTGCATAGAGGAAGATGGAAATATGATGGAATATCGCCCTGACTGTCAAGTTGTGTACAGAGTCTGCATTGCAACGCTTGTCTGAGTGATGTACAGACATTTCTGGCCTTCAGGGCTGTTGTATTTACCACCTTTTGTATTCCTTTCACCTGCATTCTTAAATAATTCCCATGTAAAGATTTGTCTCTTGCCTTCCTCTCCCTTCATCTTCGCTATGCATTTCAATGTCATTATTAGATGCACATACAGACACCATAATTTTTGGTTTTCCATTAGTGGCAGTGAAAGTACAAATGGTAACCAGTACACCAGAACACAGCTGCTTATCCTGGAAACATCTGTGGGCAGGTAAGGGTGAGTGTAAAGCTGCCCAAGGGCTAACAGGAGATGGACTATGGACTCTAGCCCTGACAAAATTTTTACATAGCACATTAAGCCTTTGGACTTGCTAAACAAGTATAAACAATAAATAGAAAAACAAAGGAAAAATATATTGATGAAATGGATCAACGTGACTTTGGTGTGCAATACAGTGAAGAGTCTGTATAACTAATTGAATTACTATGATATTTTCTCATTGTTCTTAATAGTATCTTAGCATAATCTTTATATTTTAAGATGCCTGTAATTCAGACCCAGTAATGGTCTCTAAACATAAGGAAAAAATATTGTATGAATTATTATTTGTCTGAAAAACAACTATTATACATAAGCAATCATCTAAAAAAGATCACAAGGAATGTAGAGAATGGATTTAGTGTTGTCTATATGGCAGCACAATGACATGATAGACTGTAATGGTTCTGTGCTAAATAATACAGATTAAAACTGGATTTTAAAAACAACGTGTTTCTCTCAGTTCACTAAGTATTTAAAATTATCTCATCTCTCATTTAGCTTCATCAACAGTATTTTTCTTCTTTTGAACTCAGCACTCAAAGGCAAGGGAATCCAGAATTATTTCACAGTAAAATAACATTAGAAGCTTTCATTAAAATGACATCAATCTATTTATACTGCTCTCATGTAATGTATACTGTTCTAATGTAATGTAATTTTAATTACAAAAATTCACCAAGAAGTCTAGCCTAATATTTGCTTTAATATTTTTCTTTCTAATAGATAGCAGTCTTAAAGTACTAGATGTTGTATTTCATTCACAAGAATGAAGCTATTCACACTGCTTTTGCAGTTGAGACCAGTGGTAAAGAAGGATGATTGACTGTATCTAAATTTTGGGGTGCTCTACCTTTGTATGACCAAACATCTGCTTTATTATTGACTTTGCTTCTCACATACTATTTAAAAATGTTTTCCTTGCCAATAAGAAAAATTAGTATTTTAAGAAAGAGGCTTGTTTATCTCTCTTTAGCACCATACTGTGATTCCAATGAGATCAGCTCTATCTGTTGGATTGACTTTAGTTACTTGTGAACACCAAGACAAAAAAAAAATGAAAGTCACAGCAGACATGGAAAATTTTGAAAATGTTTCATAAATAATTGTGGCCATTGACCCATTTCACTCTCAGATGTAAGGGGCTATTTCTACACCTATGTATTTACAGATGACAGGGCTCATCCTGCCTTCGTTTCTGCTCAGCTGTACGTGTTGGTATGTCCCATAACACTGCAATGTGACATCTCAGGAAAGAGCGGTTTTATTCTGTCAGGTCTCCTTTCCAAATGAAGGATAATGTTCAGGCAGAATAAGTGGAATAAGCCTGACTGAAGTGTAAGTGCAGCTGCACCTGAAGAGATGTGGCCTGGCCATCCCAAAACTCCCAGAAGAGAGAGACCACCACTCGATCTACTGAAACACTAAGGGCAGAAGGGCCTGGGGCATTGTCTAAGGGCAGGAGGGACTGGGGCGTTGTCTGGTTGCTTGGGCTAAATCGAAGACACCAAGCACTGCCAGCTTCAGGAGGCCCAGTCCCTGAGGATCCTTTCTAGTGGCCAGCCAGGTAACCCCAGGTCTGTAAGTGACAAATGTCTGGCAGAGATAGACATGAAGAGCTTTGGCACAGGAATAGCTTGTCTTCCAACACACAGTGATTTCTAGAATGCAGTATGGTGCCAGGTATATATATGTGCGTGTGTGTGCACATAGGCATGCATTTTTATTTATCTATACAAATAAAAATAATACATGAACATAAGGGCATGCTCATGCATCTGAGATCTATGAATGCATAGAACAAGCCAGGCATTGAACATTTTGAAATGGGGTCCTGTGGAAGAGATCAGGACAAATTTTTGTCTGCTAAAATAGAATGTGTATGCTGCCCTCTGTTTTATATTTTATTTTCCCTTTTTTAAAGCTTTTACTATTTTATAATTTTTCTGTTTCTTCTGAGTTTGAAAAACAGAAAATCCACAACAAATAATTCTATTTCCTGATTATGCAATGATTATTCTTTCTCTTATACTCTTTCAATCCATTTAATTTAAAAAAAAATCCACTTCCCTTCCCTTCCCTTCCCTTCCCTTCCCTTCCCTTCCCTTCCCTTCCCTTCCCTTCCCTTCCCTTCCCTTCCCTTCCCTTCCCCTTCCCTTCCCTTCCCTTCCCTTCCCTTCCCTTCCCTTCCCTTCCCTTCCCTTCCCTTCCCTTCCTTCCCTTCCCTTCCTTTCCTTCCCTTGCCTTGCCTTGCCTTCCCTTTGCCTTGCCTTCCCTTCCTTCCCTTCCCTTTCCTTCCCTTCCTTCCCTTCCCTTCCCTTCCCTTCCCTTCCCTTCCCCTTCCCTTCCCTTCCCTTCCCTTCCCTTCCCTTCCCTTCCTTCCCTTCCTTCCCTTCCCTGGCTTTTATAAAATGTGTCATCATAATATGCATATGAAAAGCATCTTTGTAATTTTTTAGTACCATTGAACTACATGGAAAAATACATTAAATATTACAGGTAACAGAGATTGATCTTGAACTTGAAAATTTATGAAGAAAACTGAATCAGAGAAATGTAAATGGAAGAGAAGATATTAATCAACATGCAAAAGTCAGTGACGTTTTTTCCTGAGAACTCTCATCAAAGTTTAAAAGCATATACGTATGTACAGAAAAAGAACCATTGATAAAAAATGTTTTTTCTTATTTTCTCTCACTTTGCCAAGACAATTGCAGTGATATTTAGTGAGACTCAATAAGACTGTTATTAGATTAGAAAATGATCAAAATAGAATTATGAAAGTATATCTATTAGGGAATTAGTTGGCATCCACTTCACCATGGTTAGCTCCATTTGTAATGATTGATGCTGGGGGTTTTTGCTCCTTGCTCTGGGGACCAGTCACTGACCAAACGCAAGATCCTGGATGTCCTGCTATCTGACTGACGTGCACCAAAATGACAATTTACTGGCTCTGAACACCAATGAAAAGGAAAGATCATGATTATTATGAGCAGAAAAAAGTATAGCTAGACTATAGGTATTTAAAATACAAGCTGGTGTGCAGAAATGATATGCACAGCTAGGTAGAGCATTCCAATTTGATCCTGCTACCAGCTAAAGGCAGCGGCTCATTCAAGTGCACCTGAGAAATACATTTAGAAAAAATGGAGAGCAGAGGAATACATGAATCTGGTTACATACTGAACAGGTTTAGAAGGTTCCTATAAAATATTAACTCCTGCAGCCAACAGTTCAGCCTCACATGACATGTAATCAGCACACTGTTCTCTCTTGCAGAAATTAATCTACTCACCTTTCTGGATCATGCTTGACAACACACCTTCTTCTGTAGCCTGCTGTTAGTTCTGTTCTTTTCTCATTGCAGCTTTTCACACTTTGGCAAAACTAACCTGCTAAAATTGCTTTTTCCAGCAGGAAAAGTCTTCTTTTAGTTTCTACTGTCAAATATTTAATCAAATAATTTTTACTCCATTTTTGTCTTGGCCAAATATGTTACTATCTTACAAGATATCACCTTCTGAGTCAATATTGAAAAAACACTTAACATATACTTATTTGCTAAAATGAGTACTTTCTGCATAAGGGGAGGGTCCACACTGACAAAGAGATTACAACAGATAACTGCACACTCAAAAGAGTCCTGTTGTATAGGAGTGTCATTGCATTAATCAGTTCACAAATTTTAGTTAAAGGCTTGTGGACCCAATTAAAAATAGATAAATAAAACCTTCTGGACAGATTTTTCAACAATAGCTTTTTAGTCAGAGGATGGCAATTCCCAATGGGTGACCTTAATCACCTGACAGTGATGTACTGTATCATGTTTAGTTGTTTACTTATCTATTTCTGAAACCGATGGATCAAATGCACGAGTTTGTTTATCGTGTTCAACTCCTTGTCTATTTGATTCAGTAAAAGTTTTATCAGATTTAACATGCTATGTATTTATCAGCTGATATGTGCACTTAATGTGCAATGCAATAGATAACAATAGTGCTGTAAGGGCAGGAAATCTGTCAGTGTTTCCATTATAAACCCCATTTCCCAGGGTTTATCACTGAGCCACAGCTCACCGTCAGCTTAGATGCACTTTGTAAAATAAAATCATGTTTATATTGATACAACTATTTTTTAATGCAAGAGCTGGTCTGAGGTATGCCTATTGTTTTAAAGGCTTTGCACTTAATACAGAAAAAATTACTTCCAAAGGTGAGCAGAAGTGTTTTGCTCTGCACTTCTATGACAGAACTCATGGAAGTAATGTCTATTTCTCATTTGATAGATCTCAATTTCTTTGCTAATGGGCAAGAGACCTCTCTTAGCTTAAACATAAATTACCAGAATGCTTTTGAGATATTTCATGCTTCTAGAATCAGCTGAGGCTTGAATAGTAACCAAAAAAGTTATGCTGTATTTAAATTAGGTGAATAGGTTTGTTCCACCAAAATCTCTACTAAGGTAATGATAGTCTCCTTCTGCTTGGAAGATGGCTGTTGAAAAATTCTTACAGTGGAGAGGTGTTTGTGTTTTCTTGGGTTTGCTCTGCATTCCCATGTGACTGTTTGTGGGTGCTTTCTTAATTTTCTTCGAGTTACTGTTCTCAAATATTTGAACCCTGCTCTAGAAAAAACATAAATTTCTGCAGATGCTGTTCTCTATAGCAGCCTCTGGCTAACAGGTGTCCAAAGACAGCAATGCCTCAGGTGTGAGTCCTTGTGAGACTGATCAATACACCCAGGCCCACGCAGAAGTAGATGCAACCTTGACTCACACCAACATGGGGTTCAGGAAGTTGTATTGTTAAAGGCAAATTTTTATCTGTAAGTCAACTGTGGTTTTTACACATTCATATATATATATATATATATTTATATAAAGGGATTCAAAGTGATATCTATGCCTTGAAGGGTTTCAAAGAACATATAATATATATGTGTGTGTGTGAAATATGTTAGAATATTCCCAAATCTCTCTAGATTAAATGCTAGGCTAAACTGTCATGATTTAACCCCAGCTGGGAATCAGCCCCACAGAACTGCCCACTCACTCACATACCCCAGTGGGATGGGGTAGATGATCAAAAGAGTAAAAGTAAGAAAAGTTGTGAGTTGAGATAAAGATAGTTAATAGGTAAAGTTTTCAGCATTAAATTAAATTAAAGAAGGGGACATCTTGCTGCTTTTTGTGCTGGATAATGCTGAAGCCAGTCTGACTCATCTGCCCCAAAGGGAAACATCCTGCCCTTGGTACAATATCTGCATAAAGGAACAAAAAATGATACTACTGATAACTTACCCAAAATTGCTGAGCTGACACAGCTGGCCTGGAGATATATGACTGAGTCAATCACTTTACACTGAACTATAAAAGCCCAGTCCCAAATTTTAAAGGCAGGGTCTTCTGACATAAGCCTTCTTGAAGTGTGTGTATGGAGATTCCTCCCTTGAGTGGGGTCATTCCTCATGGTAACTCCTCTTACACCTGGAAGCTGAGAGAAAAACTAGCATTGTCATGGGTGAATGGGATCAATCTCTAGTTAAGAATTGTTTTGCTAGCTTAATAAAATTGCTTTAATATAATTGCTTTGAAATTGCTTCAAAATAATCCACTATATTATAACAGTTGTTACAGCTCCTACATTGTGTAGTAAATACTTCTGATTAAAATCTTTTTGTCTAATCATTATCATAATAAATCATACATATTTATATAAATATATCTGGTTTGCCATTCATAATTCTGCCGGACAGAGTTGCGTAGAGGTTCAGTTACACTTGTATAATCCTTTAGATATAAACAAGTCTCTGGGAAGGAGTTTAGAAAGCAAGTGGGTCCTTTCCATATCTTGTGACTTAATGGAAATGTTGGACATTATATGACTTTCATAACTAATTTTTAATTAGTTGCTTTAATTTAATGCAAGCAGTGCTCACTTTTAGCCAGCCCTTTATTAAGTTTCTTCATGGATTTATTTTGTTACTTTGACCACTAAATGATAAAAACCTTAAGTCTCTTAAAACTAACCCTGGCAAGCTTCAATAAAAAAAGCCAAAGGCATTTGAAGATTGTAAATCTGGGATCCTAAATTTATGATCATTCAAGGCTGTTGGAGTAACCAGAAGATACAGAGGAGATTAAGGCCTGGAAAGCTGGAGACTCATCTGAGAAAAAGATAACAAAAGGACTAAAGAATGTGGATCAAATTAGCATCAAGAGTGAGAGATCAATAACCAATAGAGAATAGAATACTAGCTAGTGAAGAGGATTGTGTAATTTATGATTATGTAACTTGAACATTAATTTCTTTGTTTGCTAAAAGTTTATAAATAAGTGAAAAAGTTTTCTATCAGTGTTTGTGTGGTGGCTGGAACTTTTTCAGCCGCACACACACCTCTTGGCCAAGAATACAGTAACGCCTTACTCGCTAACATTAGAAAGACTGTGTTAGGGAATCTTGTTTACCCTGACAATTTAGGTTTTTGGTAACAGGAGGGTTTTGCCCTCTCTTATAAAGTTTTTGTGAAGCTCCCATTCTGCCTGTAATGCTGCTGAGCTTTATATGCTGCCATATAGTCTTGGATCATTTGTGGTCAGGCATCCTGGCTGTGTTCCCTCCCACTGCTTGTGCAGCCCCAGCCCTCTCCTGGTGGAGTGTGGAGCAGAAAATGCTTGATTGTGTGTAAACACTGTTCAGCAATAACAGAAGCATCTCTGTGTTATCAACACTCTTTCCAGCACAAATCTAAAACATAACCCCACACTAACAATTGTGAAGAAAATTATCTCTACTGCAGTAAAAACCAGCACACTTGCAAGGCAATAGCATTCACAGAATGGAAAGAGGAGTAGGGTTGCAACCTAATTTTACTTCTGAACTTCAGAGTGGTTTTTTTTAAAATAAATTTATAAATTGATAAACACCTTAGTTCAGGGACTGAGTTTAAGCTTATAAAAGATAGCTGTCATAGTAGACCAGGCATTTCCACAATTCAGGAGTGTTTATGTTCTGGACTCATTGCATCAGCCAGACCTTTTGTATTTTACTTTATCCCAATTTTCCAGAAGTAAAAGTCAAGTTGGCATCAGCTTTCCAGCTATGATAGGCATCAATGGGTTTTGAAGCATGGCTGAGTAACCAGTAACCTTTGCAGTGCAGGCTTAATGTCACCATACTCACAAATTGGTGCACATCTATGTTGTAAAGAGTCAGCTGTCGCAGGTACAGCTGGGATTTCTATGACACGGATAGTGCCCAAGTGCCATGATAACCTTGAATTTTATGCTTACAAGAACATTGTGAGGAAGTAATATTCGAGGGTTTGTTTGATATTTCTCATTGTGAAAAGGAGATCTGTAAATTAAAACAGGTGACAACAACACTGAAGCAAGAATAAATCCTCATCACACTGGCTCTTTTATAGATTAAGTTAAAAAATGTGCATCTTTTAATCTTCTTATTGATCCATATAATGTCAACATTTGTAAAATGGGTTGTACTTTAAAGACCTTTTTTCTCTATCAGATATAAAAGGATGTTTTCCTTTAAACTTCTGCGAGACCACGATTTAAGCCCAAGAGACTTGTCCATGTTCAGAAAAAAAGGTGGTATTTAGTGCAAGTGTTTTTCTAACACCTTTATCACAACACCATGCTTGCAAAGCCTTTCTGTTTGGTTCTCCTTGACCCTGTGTCCTGTGACAGTTGATGTCTTTGAGAATCTTCCTATTGCAATATGCCAGCCTTACTGGCAAGGTACGAATTATTAGACGAAGTTCACTGCAATGAAAAATCAGGCCACTTAAATGAAAACTACTACTGCCTTTTAATCTGTTCTCTCTGAGTGGTGGGCTTTACCACAACTTCAATGGTCTGTTAAAAACTCTTTTTTGCAGTTAATGTTCATGACATTTCATACAATGTTCCAAATATTTATTGTGAGCAAAATGTCTCTTCAGCATTCTCAGCAAGTATTCACAACCAGGATCCATATAGTATTTTTAATATTTTATGTTAATATTTGAGTTAGTATTATAATGTCAGCAGGAGCTCTGAGGCTGGCATGATGGAAATCAAAATCTGCTATCGACACTGCATTCCTGCTCACTCTTCACTAGTTCATGACAAATGTAAATGTTAATCTCACTCTACTGATATTAAAAATGCACCCAAAACAAGCTGTAATACAGAAGTCATTTGGAAAAAAAAAGTTCAGAGTCCTGAGTATTTAAATTAGAAACAGAAGTGCATATTCATGAATAATGTCATTTCAAAAGAAGTCTTATATCTGTATAGTCATTGGATGTCAGGAAAGAAATTAATAAACAAAAAATTATGTTTCTGATGCTAGCTTAATCAGTTATTAGTTAGAACGTTGTGAAAATATTCTTCATTAAATGGAAAATGTGATTGGAATGGAAATCAGAGTCCTTGCTCTGGGAAAAAAGAAAATAAAAGGGAATGCTAAATCAGTGCAAAAACTTTGCTTCTTTGTGATAGGAAATGCATTCTTTAAAAGAGCTATACAATGGGGATGTTTTTTGCTATCTCCACAAGAATCCAGTTAGAAGATGGGAAACAGAGTACTTTGATGGATTCAGTCCTCCTTGCTGAAAATTTTAAACTTACATTTTTCTAAAGCTGCCTGCTTTAGAAAGGTATAAATACACCAAATTAGATTCAATGTGCCATCATTGTGCTTGACTCTGAGAGCAAGTAGAGTAGAGCAAAACCAAACAGAATGCAAAGACCACAGAACAAAAAGCAATTTCGTGCCACTTGTCTGAGTTGCAGCACTCGAGTACTTGGCATAGTTGGCCCATCCATAAGTTGGGCTACTTACTGAGGAAAACTAAATCTCAGAGCAGGAGTTAGCTGCTGTAGGTATTGTATATACCTACATGATATTTGGATGAGAAATGATCCCAAGCAATCTCTAGAGTCCAGAGTTGGAAGACTGTCTTTTTGTTAGGCATGGTCAGGGTCTTTGTCTGAACTAGCACTGCAGCTTCTTTCTCCTTAAGATTGCTTTGAACTGTGAAATTAGTATTTGTTATAACTCAGATTGTGTCCACGTTGGAAAACATTAAAGCCAGACAGGATTTAAAAGAACACACACATCTTCCATGCTGACATAATCCATTAAAAAGAATAATTCCTTATTCCATACCCAAGAGTGTGAATGAACTTGTTCCTCAGTCACGAACCACAGCTCCCTCAGTCAGCAAGCCTGCCTTTTCCCTAGTCTTCCTTTTTCTACTGATGGACTTGGAGAAGCTCTTGTCCTAGCTATCCCTTGCCATGTTCTATTCCAAATGGATCTTAATCTTCCTTATTGCACTCCTGAATAATCTGACAACATTCCCTGAACAGGATACAAGTAATTAATAATAATAATAATAATAATAAAAATACAGACTGGAGGATTTTTTATATATGGACCTTTTTCCCTTCAATTTACACACTTACAAGTTCAGCTGAGACAGCATATTGATATCAACCTTGTGTAGGATAAAGAGGAGAGCAAGAAACCAGTTGCTCCTTTACAACTTCTTTCCAGGGTTAAGCTAACATTAACTTATTCGTCTTTGCTGTGAACACATAATGCAATGTTGAACCTTATAATCAGAGTTCTGTGAAAAGGAGATACTAGACATTTTATCTATACATTTCAGAGACACTGCTTTCCAATGATAATGGTAATTATGCAGTTTCTAGTGTAAGGCCACAAATTTTTCATTTGACTTTATATGTACTAGATGTTCCTTTTCTTCTCATAACAAGAATTTGAGTATAGTATATTTTAGGAAAGAAAAGCAAGAAACAAGGGATTCTGATGGACTTTTTCCTTCTCTAAGATACACATCCTTCATAGTAGGCAGATTAGTGTCAGTGAATCATGTACAAAAAAAAAAGAAAATTAAATTCACTAAAGCTGTCTTATGACGAGGCCTTGATTTTAGAGTTAGAGTTAGCTTGCATTATTCTTTAGCAATTACTCCTTGCTACTGTCCTGTTTACAAGAGGTCATGATGATCCAAATGTACCTGACAGGTCCAGGACTGGATTAGAGACCAGATGGTGTTTCAGTCAGCTGGAAACCACAGTCCAATTAACCCTTGCTACCCAGACTACAGTGTTGTCCCAGACTGAATTACTCACATGTATCTAGTCCTGCCACAATTTCTGGTAGTAGATCAAGAAGAGGAAGACAGATATATTCTCTTACAATGAAGGAAGGAAAAGTATAAAAGAGTCGAGTTTGTTCAGTTTAAAAAACCTGAGGACTTTAAACAAGAATGAACTGAACAGTACATATTAAGTATGTAATTGTACTCCAGTGAAACAATCCCTCTAGCAGAGGCCACATGCAGAGTATGTCTAGATCCTGCTGATTTTCTAGCCCCATCATTCTCTTGTTGGATATCTGGAGGCAATTTGTGTCTGTCTGTTATTTTTTAACAAATACAGTGGGCACAGGGATGCTATGTGTTCTGGCCATAGCTCAGTACATTCTTGTAGGCTCATAAAATAGAAAATTATTTTGAGTGCTCTTGAGGAAAGCCTGGGTCCAGTCTTGATAAATATCTGTAACTTTATATAGACATTTAGAGGCCTTTGCTGTGTGGTTGGTGATGATTGGACGGGGCTGTTTGAGTGCTCATAGTTGTTGCATTTTTCAGTAAATGCACATTTTTTAGTAAATGCCTATTTTGAAGTGCCCCAAAAATGCCTTTAAAATACATTTGCCTCCTTTCTCTCATGATCTGGGCATGAAGTTATTCAGTAGATTAAGATTTATCTGCAGTGAATTCTTACATCAACAAAAAACTATTCACTTTATCTCTTGGCTCCATAGCTATCTTCTTTGCAAAAGGGGAAGAGGACTTCTGCCTAAAGCAAATGGTTAAATCTTTATATTTAAATTCTGAGATAGATATTTCCACTTGCAATATTTGTTGGAATTCGCTGTCAGCCACTGTGCCCTCTGAGGATCTGAAAGCACAGCCTAGAAAGATAACTCCCAAACTATTGTATCCACTTATAGCAACATGGAAACTTATGTCTTATTGTCTGTTTCTCAGGCAAGAAGATTTTATCCATACTGACGGAGGTTATTGGATGACAGATCCTACAACATTTTGAGCTTAGCAAAGACCAGAAAGTTTGCTCCTCAAAGAAGAAAGAGTTGTACTGATCCTGCTTTGCTGACCCGTGGCTGGTCCCAGAGCCTCCCTGGAGCTGCTGTGGTGCACTGGTGCTGAATGACACATTCCCTAGGAGCCATGCTCAGAGGCCAGAGAACACAGACAAGGCGTCTACAAGTTTGTGAACTGAGTAGATCTCAGCATCCTCTGTTAAATTCTCAGTTTCTTATGACTATTGGCTCCTTGCCAAGTGTTCCTCTCAATGCTTGAATTCCCTTGAATTCATTCTGTAGAGCATGATTTCTCTCCTTCAAAAGAAATCTGACACTTGTGCTGGCTTCGAAGTCCAATACTATGCTCTTTCCTGCTGTGCTTGAAACCACCCACACACATTTCTTTTTTGAGTCCTGCACATGTGGGTAGATCACATCTCTCGAGTTCTTTAGGGGTGGTTGAGTCCCTCTTCTTCATTTTGGTGTCATATCACATGGCAACTAGAAATTAATTGATGCAGGGCATTGTCTCTAAGAATTGCTAAGCACTGGTATTGTGTGCTTTGGGGAAAGAGGAGATTAATTTGTGTGCTACAGTTTCATCTCAATAAATTCTTTTTTTACCATTATCTCTTCTTGTCAAGATGCTGGTCTACATTGTAGACACAACAATATAGATTTCATTTACTCTGTTTGACATGGTTCATAGTATGAATAATGCTAAACTTCATAAAAGTGAAGATGTAAGAGCTATTTGTTTGTAAGAATCAGCATGTAGACAAAAAAATGAATTATTTGTTAGGAACAACAGTTTCTTGAGAGATATCCATTCAAAGTTCATAATTTTTTTTTCTGCAGGCTAAAAATAAAAAGGAAAGCCTTAGCTGATATTTTGCAGTTAAGAGTCACAGTTGTTCAGCTCCAGTTAAATGAGAATGTCATAAAGAACTTGAACTCATATAGTGTCTCAAATGGGATCTAATCCATTAGTGATAATGGAGAGTATATCTGAGGAACTAGATGTTTATCAGCTCTTTTATAAACAGTAAGGAATTAAGCCTAATACCACCTCTGAGGTAGATAAGTATTAACAGCCCTTCTTTCTGGGTGGAAATTGAAAGGCTTGGAGAGGTGAAATGATTTGCCTGAGGCCACACTTGAAACAGCAGTAGAATCCAGCCTTATTAACTCAAAGAACCTTTTAACTGTTACTTATTGCAAAAGCAGTATAAATAAATGACTTCAGTTCTTGCACTTATCAAAAAGTAGCTGAATTTTATTTTTACCATGTAACTAACACAGAAAGATATGTTACTTGTTCTTTTATTAAAATGTAATAATAGAAACAGTAATATTATTAATAATAATAGAAAAGTAGTGGCTATATACAGTTATAATGAAAATTTTAGATAAAATCTATCCCATTTGACTCGGAATTCACATAAAATTTCCACCAGAAATGACTTTGCAGTCAAGCACAGAGATTAACATTAATCTGTTTTGATCTGGAATAAGATAGTGTGACGATTTTTTTAATCAGCACAAATAATGTAATATTTTAGTACAGGAGTGTAGCTGTAGTTTAATGGGAAATGATGAAAAGTTCTGATTATTTAATTTTTGGGATGGTGTAAAGGAACACAGAAATCACCAGAATGCCCTGGTCGTTGTTTTTCCTACTGGGTAAGTGATAATTGCTCTGAGGAGACATGAACTATTGAAGCTCCTTTCCCCCCTCCCACTTGACAGCTGTGTCCACTGAGCCACAATCTGCATTAACTCTGGAAGCATACTCCAATGCTGTTGTCTCGTATTTATTGCCAATGTAAATACATTCTAGGGAACAGTCTTGGCATTTTTGCCCAGTCTCCCTCTTGGGTACTGGGGAGGCTTTTTGTAAAAAACTCTAAGGATTTTAAACATTCTTTTTTCTGGCTAAACTTCTGCTACAATTTTGTGGTATACAACATGATGTTCAAGCTCAGGTTTGTCATAGTCACAAACAAATATGAACATGCAGCTAGATTTCTTAGCTTCTATCTTTTTTTTTCTTCTTCTTTTTTTTTTTTCCTTTAATTTTAATTAGCTTATACAGGTGAATTATGAGTACACCTCTTTATTTATCCATATTTCAGGGCATCAGACAGCCTAGGAGGAGCTTCTGGGAGTCACTTTCCTTTGTCTGTGTGAACTCCCAGCAGTGTCAGTTTTACTGTTCACACATTGTAGAGTTAGTTCACACACACACTAAATGCTACACAGGCCAAAGGCACTGGATCTCTTATGTATACAGAGCAGGTACAGGTACATTTCTCCAAGGGATTCTGGATGGATATAAGGTAGTGTACAGCCGCTGCTCCATATCTGTAATTTGCAGCTGGCATTTCATTATTTAGTATATAATTCAAGGCTTTGAATTTCCTCTGGTTGTCACCTTGTAAGTGATTGTCCTTCTATGACAGTCGTCATAGAATAGTTTGTAAGACTCATCTGGCTGGGGAACAATAACTTTTCTGTTGCTATAGGCTCCCTTTCTCATCAGTCAGGGGAGATGGGACAGTTAATCAGATAGGAAACTGAATTAATCAACTTTGGATTTTGCAGACTTGCTTTTCAGGTGGCTCATAAGAAGACTTGGAATAATTCCTTGTAGGGCAGATTGGCTGAACAGCATTGACATAAAGTTGGAAAAAATGGGGTCCACAGAGAAGAATTTTAGTTGGAATTTATATCTTAATTGTTAACAGATTAATTTTAACTTTGCAGGGGACCCTCCTTTCAAGGTTTTAAGTTTGCAAAACTTAAACAAAATTTGAACTAGTAAAAAGGCTGAAAAGTGATGACTTTGTTTCCTGTATGTTGCCATATTTCTCCAAAAAGGTAAAGAGCAACTTTTCTTCTTTTACCATGTATACATATTTTTAGTCAAATTACTAAATGCATCTTCTGCAGCCATAATTATCTTGACGAATGTACAGCTCATTTCTGTGGAAGAACTTGGAGGTGCAAATTAAAAATAAGATTATCTCTCCTTGTTGTATGGTGTAGAAAATACCTTCCACTGATGCTTTGTCTCACACATAATCATGAGCTAAGTAAGTTCAAATAAAACTTCAGATTTTGATTGTACCAGTGTCAAAGTCAGTTGGAATGTGAAGCCAGAAAAGATGGTCATTGTACTGCTACCTGTCTGGAAAGATAAATGATGCTCCTAGGGCATACCAAATTTTTAATGCATATGAGCAATTTCCAAATAATACAAAAGAACATCAAATCTGCCAAGATAATGTTTTATTACTTATATTGTGTGTGTATGAACAATTTCTAAATAAAACAAAAAAGCAAACCTCCTAAGCATGGCAGACTTAATTGTTTTTTTTCAAGTCAAATCTACAAAGCCATACATTTCTATGGCTTTAGGAGGTCTTTAAAACCTGTGAGTTCTCTTATGTACCATATTTTAGAATTTGAGAGGTATCATGCTAAAAAAATACTTCCTAAACTTTTTTAAAGCCAAGAAATGCTAACAAGGGATGCCAGAAAGAGCACTACAAACACTGACATTGGCTTTGTATATCTGAGTTAGTATGTGGTGGTCTGCTGGTTGTAATTTATTAGGGACCCAAATAGACTCTATAACATTTGGCCTGTGTTGCAAAAATAATTCTCCCAGGTGTCATCAGAGCTGACACTTCTGACAGCAGGAAAATTGTTTTTTCTTCAAAAGCTTCACCACAGGGTATTCAGTTACTTTAGATTTCTTTTGTTAAGTATAAGGAAATTCTGAATGTTTGGGAAATATTGAGTTGTATAGGTGATTAAATATTGAACATTTTACTGTGAGTCATTATGCTTAGATAGTCTTAGAGGCACATTGCTTAAATGAACATCCCTTTACTAACTGTATAACCAGTAGAAAATTATTCTGTGAGAGAAAAGCTCCCAGACTAATTTTTATTTTGGTAGTCAGTCATAGGTAAACTCTCTAAGCCATTCTACATGAAGATCAATAAAATCACATCACAATTTCATCGAGCCTGTGTCTGTTACGGAGAAAATAATTTACAAACTGATTATGATTATTACATTTTCAAATGGTGAAGGCCTGCAAATAATTTTTCTGACTATTACCCAACTAAACTAAATTCAAGTCTTATCTGTTGTGTGTATATATCACTAATGACCCAAGGGTTTTATAACTCAACTCTTTCATATCACACTGAAAACTAGGACATTTTGATGTCCTAAAATAATGATTCATAATTTACAATATAAAGTACCGTAATGTAAAGGGAGGTAGATGACCACCTTCACTGCTGATACCTTCTGTTTCAAACTTGTGAAAGTTTGACCAAAAATGGCATAACATGCAAAAAAATGCATGTTATATTTGCATATTTTTAAAATTTTCATACTAAAATCCACAACATATTAACGTAGCAACCTTTGCATGATAGCCTGAATATTCTGAAGACTGTTCTATAGGGCCTCTTCAAAAGCTTATGGCTCAACTAATTGTTAGAGAAGAATCATCTGTCACAGAAGTTGCAGAGTAACTTCTTGTGTTGTGTGAGTTTTCAGCTCCTGCAGATTTTTGAGTACTGTATAATGTTTCCAATGGTCATAGAAAGAAAGAGGGAGAGAAATAAGGAAAGAAAGAAAAAAAGAAAAAGAAAGTTTCACCTTAGCTCTTTTCACATAAATGTCTATTATACATGCATATTTGTGGCTGCATGGACACAAATGTTGAGTCCTTCTCCCACAGTCAGTAGCTATGCGCTTGTGCACTATTGACTGGCTTCATGGCTCTGCTTCTACCTCTGTCAAAGGAAGGGAGTTTGGGGTCAGTGGCAGATGGCAAAGAGTGCCTAGAGCATGATGGTGGACCCTAAATTTTTGTAGGAAGATGATATCGTGCTCTATGCAGACATTTAATTGTGACCCATAAGTCTTTGGGGAAAACGGGAGAAAAAATCCACCCTCCCCCTTGCTCAGTGCTCCAGCCCAAGATCTTCCACTCTTCTTACTGATCTTTTTCATTTGGCAGGCCTGGTGGATGAAAATGTAGGTGTGGTCTACCTCAATCCACAGAAAATTTGAAATTGCTTTATGTCTTTCACAATGCCATGTTTCTCTAGAGGCTATATGGAAATTTTAGACAAACTCTTTAAACAGGGATCCTCTGTCTAGCATCTGTGAAATTCACACATTCACACATTCACACTAGAGCAGTGGTGACCCTCATGTCTTCAAATAGATTCTGTCTGGACTTCCCTATATGACCCTGAGGAAGCCTTGGTAGCTCTCCTGTGTGTTCTGGCTCTGGAGTTCCTTCTGTCTCTGCAAGCAAACTCATCTGAAACTTCTTTTACAGATTTGGCAATGAAAGGTGATACTTGAAACTCAGTAAGCAAATGTCTTTTTGGTTTGTGTCTTTCTGCTGTCATTTTTCACTGCTTGCTGGGATCTTGATGACAGTCTGGGTATCTCTTCCTCCAGCTGCAGCCATTCTGTTGGTGCTTCCATTTGAATGAATCTCAAGAATGCTGTGCTTGAGTGATATAGATAACTGCCCTTAGGCCATGTTACTGCTTTTGGAAGCAGTGCCAACTTACACAGATACTGCTTCCTGAACCTGAATTTCTCATTCTTGTTTCTGCTTTTTCATCTCTCATGCTACAACTTTCTGTGTGGCTGTGGGGTGGATAAGACTGTGTGCTGAACCAGAGTTGATTATTATACAAAAATTAATTTTTATTATTTTTGCAATCAGTTGTGTTGTGTTTTTGAAGAATTGCAAAGGAAGAAAAAAAGACTCAGAAAAGTGAGGGGCTAGGCTGTTTATGAAGGATCTACCACAGATATTTATGTAAATGCTCTACTAATGGTCACTCGCTTCTTAGGTATCATTGAATATAAAAAGAACACATTTACCAATGCAACTGCTGAAGAAAATCAAACAAATCACATAACTTTCATTTTGAAAAGTGTCTATCTCGCCATAATCTCCCTATGTTGGACTGTAGGGATCCTGAGAAGGAAATGGATAAGAATGTTACCAGTGTGAAGAACTGGTATTAAAAGGCCTTATTTATTAGTGGATTCTTGCAAGACCTGAAGAATTTCTGAAGAATCTTACTGCTGCTCAATCTCCTGAACCTCTACATTTCAGTAGTCCAAGGACTGAACATCCAAAGGGAAAGGATTATCCTTTCTCTGTGTGCTTTAAATAGCTTAGGATTGCATGCAGTTGAACAGTAACATGAAAAACATCTGATAATTTCAGCAATAAAGTATTTATAATACCAGGGTTATCCATATTTCTGAGCTTTTTTGTTTATTTTCACCCTACTACAAGGTGTAAAAAAAAAGTTGTTCAAATCCCTGTTGTTTCTCTTTGAATTACTTACTAAGATTTTATAATCATTTATGAAACAGTTTCTATTTTGCTTGTACATCTCCAAGTACAAGTGTATCAGTGTCTGTCAAAATATTAAATTCTAATTTATTAAACTTTACCCTTCGCCTTCAACACAAGTAAATAGAATAGGGGCAATATACAAGTTCCTCCCTTATATAACTTATGTAACCACCACTTTTTTGCCATTAGACCAGAGACATCATATCAAGATAGGCTAACAAATCACTAATTTGGGGAATAGAAGAAAGCCAACTATCAACTTGGATAGGCAACACAGAATCCACATTTGGTATGTCAACAGTCAAATAATCTTCTGAACTACTAATCTTATTCATAGGACTGAAGCCTGGGTCTAGGAAAGGTCTAATTGGTGCCCATGTCCACTGTTATTCCTCTGATAAAAGAACAGAGGGATTCTTTAGCTATTTCACATTAGTCTACAAAGACTTTAGTCTAGTAGATATGCTAGTAAATCTGCTAGCACCCTCTAAAGCCTTAAAAACAACATCCCCAGAAAAATGAGATTCTTCTTCAGTCTTAGCAAAAACTCTTATGAACATGTGTCACAGTGCAGAATGACTTTAAAATGTTCCTAGGAGGGAGAATATTCAGATTTGGATTTGTACTTCATAATTCAGACACATTTCTTATTTTATGATATATTCACATCACATAATACGTGCATTGGTTTTGCAACCCTATTGTCTCAATGTATTATCTTCTTGATACAATGACAGTAGAGAAGGTATTAATGGTTAAAATTAATATGAATATGGTATTACAGATTTTACTAAAAATCTATTGCATGAATGGTTGAAGTAGAAGGCTAGTAGTACCAAACAGCAATTAACAGAATAAGTATCTGTTGGCTAAAGTTACATACATAGTATGTTTATTTGCATGTGAAAAAAAAAAGAAACAACAACTTATGAATAGTATGAACTTCAGACAAGTGGACAGAAAAATTATGCATGTGATTTCAGCTCTGCGTAAGTCTACAACAGCACAGGATCAGTAGTCAGTCAGTGTCTGCTTTGTGAGTATCCCCTCTCTAACAGCAGGAATTGCTCCTATTTATCTGAGAGGAGTACGCTTCTTTATCTTTTTAGTTCACAATAGCAAGCAAGAGGACAATAACCTGTTAGGTCTAGCTATTAAACATAAAGGGAGAGGAAACCTCTCTTATGCCTCAACCAGTTCAATTCATTTGTTCTACTCTCCAGTTTCTGTCTCCTTAACACGAGTCTTTTACAGAAATTATACTGAAGGATGAACAAGAGCACAACTAGAGAGTTGAACGTTTTCATGTAGAAGGTGTCTCCAATTTCACAAAAAAGCAATACGGAGACGCAATGAAAAAATAAAATTGCAGTGCTGAAGTTAGGTGGCACTTCAGTTTTCTATGTTTCCCATAAGTGATGCTTTCTAGTTTAACGAATGAAGAAGTAGAAAGTTTTTGTGATCTGCTGAGGTTGTATGGAATTTCGAAACTGAAGGTGCTCTCCTTTGTTTTGGGTCTTTGCTTGCCAGGACAGAACACATGTCTACACTTGCAAGCAGTGCTGTGCAACACCAGCAGATCCACAGAGCAAACTGGTCAGTACTGGGCAACTGATAAACCCATTATACTTATATGTGTGTGTTTGCTTCTGATCTCACTTCAGGCCAATGGCCTTAACTCCTGTTAGTGTTCTAGATGCACTGCTGAAGTTCTTCACACTCCAAGGCTGTCCACAAAACAAATCAAAATGTTTTTAGTGGGCTAAAGGGGAGATTTGCGGGAAAAACACACTCCAAATAGAACAGTAACTCTTAAAAGTCGTTCAGTGAAGTGCCAAACCCACCCCTATAGCCAAACCTCCCAATATCTACTTTTACTAATAACTCATTTACTAAAACATTGTAAAATGTAAAGCTTGAAAATCCCTTCCCACAACACTGTTGTCATGATCAGTTGTGATATTACTTAACAGAAAAAAATATATTGGCACCAGAGGTCTCATAGCTCTCTACTTCAGCTCTACATGTCAGGACAGCCAACTAATGAAAGTGGTTGTTTTTTAGTACCAGGTTATGAGAATCGGGCTGCAGGATTCATAGTTCCATGCTCAATTTGTGGCAGGGATTTACCCAGTATACTTTTCACACTCACATTTCTTAGGATCACTTACTTGCCCTTGAACTATTGTTTCTGGAGCTCATAAATGACTGAGCCTTGGCATCTAGCTCACCATTGTATACTAAATATCTGCTTTATCTGGATCTATTTGTCTGTCCTGTGGGTTCTTGCTGAGGACTCCAAGGGTGTGGGAAAACACAGCAACAAACTGTAGCTTCTGAAATAAAAGGTGTTTTCTAGTTCATATATTTGAGCATGGCTTGGAGCCAGGGTGCCTCTAGTATATCAACATCAACCAAGTAGCTACACTTTCAGTACTCTGAAAAAAGAACATTAGCGGATCCAAACGTAGGAAGGTTTGATGCATTCTTTAGTCTTGCCAAAAATGTGCTATAGGAAGAACCTCTGGTACTGGACACAATCCTACTCTCATTGAATTTAACATTATTTTTCACATCTACCTGGTTTCAAAGAGAAAAGTAATATGTGTGATAGCAGTCTGTCCATTAAACTATATTTAGCAAGAGCAAGATCTGATTTTGCAGCTGGGCCTTGACCTAACTGGATTTTTTAGCTGTTAAATAGCTGCATCTCCTCTGCTCCTTAATTTCTGTGCCAACCAGGCCAGGTGTCTGAAATACTAGTCTGAGGACATGTCTTTAACCAAAACATCACCTTACAGAAAAAAAAAAAAAGCAAAAGGCCATTCTCATTATCTGCGACCAACATATTTTCCAAGTTGTTAATCTTACACAAAAGGATTAAATGTTTTATTAAATTCTTAGTGGTTAGCCTAGTATTATTACTACAGAAAAATCAATCTTCCCTGTAAATGAAAGGTGTGGGAGGAGAAAGACTGTGCACTATGTTTGTAAGAGTGAAATCTAAGGAGTGAACACAATGACCTAATAAAGTTTTAAAGCTTTTTTCCACTTTCCGTAAGCCACCCCTGATGGTTATTTCAGTCTATATCAGAATTGTAGTCCAGCCAAGAGGAATAAAAGGGAAAAGAAAAAAAATATTTTCTTTTGAGCAGTACTTTCCATGAGCAATAATATCAGTGCCTGCAGTTTTTTCCAGTAATTGTCCTTCTTGTTTCCTTGTGTCTGGAACAACAATTTCAGCTTGAAATTTTAAAGTGATTTGACAGAGACACACAAAGCCTTTTTTTCCATCCAATCATTACTTAGACACAGGTACAGTTGGTGCATTTACTGCTTGTGCTTCTTGCCATTTTTCTTAGGTAAGGAGGATGGACTATTTGTAGTTTAATAACTTGAAAGCCTGAAAATGAATACCTGAACATATCATATCATTGTTCTCACAAAAACACTGAAAAGGACCTTTTAGGACAAAAAAATCAATTGAAAGTGCATAATCCAGAATGTTAATGGCTCCATTTGATGTCAGTTGAAAGCACTTCAGTGGATTTCTCCTAATAGTCCTATTTCAGTTGTCTTGCTTTTCCGCCTCAGTTTAGCTCAGCACAGCTGCAAGACTTTGCTTAGATACAGCCCTGCTCATTGTAGTGGTCAGCGCCCACAAGGGAGTGTGGCTGCCAAACATGTTGAGACTTTTTACATCAAAAAACATCAGAAACTTATTTAATTATGAAACATTTAGATTTTTATAAAGTATGAATTTAAAGTTAGATTTCTAAGTTTGTATACATGGAGTTGTGGTCATGAGTGTCCATCAGCAGATTTTGCAGCTGGATGCATGGCACTTCTGAAAAGCAGATCACTGATCAGCAGCAAAAGCAGCCCAGAAGAAGTATAATTTAAGCATCTCTATTTTGATAGCCTATCTACATTCAAAAACCCCACTGATAACTGACAGGTAAGTAAATAGGTGCAAGTGATATTAATATTTGGACTTTTTTACTAGAAGACTTCTCTATTATACTGTTCTCCACCACTATGAGCACAGCTCGTAACATCTGACAAAGAGAACTTGAAAGTTAGTTTGTTTTACAGGATTTTGAACTTATACCTCATTATCAGGAAATAATAGCCCCTCACAGTCACAAACATAAGGATCATAGAATACAATCAAATGCAAACAAAAGCCCATATGTTTTCTTCAGCTAATTAGTTATTAATGACTGCAAAACTGATTTGAGCATGGAGATGGTTTTGGTAAAACCCAAATTAGATTGTGATTGCTTCTATTTCATTTCACTCTAATTTTGTCAAAATGTTTGAACCCCCCCCACCCGGTTAATTATTCACTGCTACCTTTGTTCCCTGTTTCTGTTTTACTTTAAGAAGATTAATTCTAAAAAGTAAAGCCCAAACAAAGTCTGCCTTCATATTCTACCACAGTGGAAATTATAAAATGTTAGTTCCCTCCCACATAACTGTCTTATGCTTTTAGTTGACAATGACAAGAACAAAAGATTCTGGTATGACACATTCTTTGTTCTGAACCCTCAATTTCTATTTCAAAAAGTCAATAGGAACAGATAGCACTTGGATTCTGGGTTGTCTGCAAGCTTTCTAATTAGTTCCAGGATTAATTTAAGATGCCAGCGATAAATGGTAAAGCCTTGCATAGTTTTCTTACTAGAATCTGGCATGACATTTCAAGTTCACTGAGTCATTCTGTGAATTTAAAACTAGCCTAGAAAGGCAGGTACAATGGTTGTTCTGTGGCCATCTGTCCTTGAGTGACTAAGTCTGTCATCCATAACTTGAAGTTAAAAACTCCTGTAAAACAATAACTTTATTTTCACAGCATATTCATTATGATCCATTTAGTTAGGGATATTAATTTAATTATCTTACAATGTTTCTTATAGGAAAGCACTTGCATACATACACACATATGTTTGTTTTTATACATATTTCAATATCCATCTACTGTATTGCAGAGAAAAACAACAGCTTTGTTTTTCTTCACAAGGAATAAGTTTTCTCCCTTGAAATAAAAATTATTTCCTGTGTCAGTAAACAGGAATCTCTATAAAAATGTATGATATTTATTTCAGCAAACGGGATCACACAAAAGGAGTCAGGTGGGCTGAGGCAGATAAATCCAAAATAAAAAGTAAATTGCTGGAAAGGCTGAAAAGGACCATCACATTTGCAATTTCTTAGGTAGTTTTCTAGCTGCAGTATTAGGAGGGTTGTGTCAACATTCACAATACAGATTTTTGCGTGTGTTGGACTACTCATTTAGAACATATTGCTCATAGTTGTGAAGTTTTGCTTGTCATAGTTTTCTGTGCTACACATAAAAGTAAAGATAAAATGTAAACAAAAGATGGGGTATATGATTATGCATTCTTAAAACTTCACACCATTAGAACTATAAATATTTTTTCTATTCCCATAAAATATTACAAAATAAATTAGGAAATAATTTGTTCTTTCATATACTTTCCATGATTTGTCTTCAGTGCCTTCAGTCAATGACTTTCCTAGGCTTTCCACATCAACAGCATGAGTGACATTTTCTTCCCAAAGCCACCTCACTACCAAAGGGCAGTTTGACAGGAAAGTAATTGCTGAATTATTCCAGTTTTGCCCTTTACGAAAGGAGCTATGTAGTGGAACGAACCTTGTTATAGAAGTAGTACCAGGAATACACTATCAAATCCTTCACTTGGTAATTTGATTTGTGATAACCAGCAGGGGAGAGGGAATTTCCATAGTTCTTTTCATTCTTTCATCCAAATGCAAAAAAAATCCTGCTTTTGTTGAGTTTATCCATGTTTTTATATTTACATTTACCTTCCCTCAAATTTTGACAGTTTCCAGCTTACCAAATCTTTGCTTCAGCTTGACAATAAATGTTATTTCCTGAAATGTCTAAAATAAATTCTTAAATTAATTTTAAAATGGCATTTTAATTGTGAAGTTCTCTTTATCCCTCCCCCCTTCATTAAAATAATTGGTACAAGGTTCTAGAAAGTGAAGAAAACGTTTCTGATGGCTGACTTACAAACCATATTTTCTGTTTGAGTGTGTGTGATAAGTGCAGAGGACCAATTCTTTGAAGGAATTTACATTGCTTATGTGCTGAAATATGGTGAAATGATCAAGTCTTGGTAATTTTTTCAACTGTAAATAACATAAGTAGATATTTTATCTGAAAAGTTTTTTTGTTCGTCTTCTGAAAATATGCACTATCAATCTTGAAATATCTAAACTTAAATTTTTAATAAGAATGTATACAGGGAAGTTCTTAGTCATCCGTGCCGTTATTCTAGGTTGTAATTTTCTATGCAAACATGTTATTTTAAAAATATTATGAGCCACTGGGTTCTCTTAAAGAATTGTTAAAGATCAGTAAGGCTCCTGTGGAGCATATATTTTATTACTTTTGAAGACAATTTCTTTTGGTATAGTAGTGTTTTGCTTTCAGTACGTGCATACATGAAGTATATAAAAGTTGAAACCAGCCTTTTTTTCCACTGCCATTTCCTCCCTTTTATGGGAAACAACATAAAATGAAATTAAATGTATCATTAAGCAATAACATTAAAATGCCATCTACCACTAGGAGCATATGGATCGTAACTTGTTTCATCATAACTTCCTGCACTTAAACTTTGTCATTGGCTTCATAACTTTGAGAGTTTTGTTTAAATTTTATCATTGCTAATCTACCATAAATTTAAAATGTCCAGTCTGGAATTTCTAATCACCGTCAGCTGCCCTTATCAGCCTGATTTTCTGAAGCTTCTTATCCATCAAATGGAGCTATAATTTTTGGAATATAAATTCTTTTCAGTTGTCTTTTTTTTTTAAAATTGAATTTATTCATCAAGACCCATCCTTTCTTTTACAAAATTTTTCTAATTTTGTGAGACCTTTGCTGGAAAAATTTACAGAAGCCCAATTATGAAGGAACAAGATAGCAGTTTCAGCTGACTGCATCCCATCCCTATGACCGAGAGCTCCTGCAAAGTGTTTCTGTGTTTCTAAGGCATTGAAAGAGAAGAAAAAACACAGAAGTTCTTTGAACAAAATAAGACATGTCACAACCAGAATTTGTCTTTCCTAAGACTCCATTTAAATATAAGCTTCAATATCAACCTGGAGAGTCCTGTAGGGAAGTAAGCACCTTCTCAGGGTGAATTATCATTTTCTAAAATAGGGAAAAGATTAAATCAGGTGAATAATATATAAAGATACTTACTTTTCTCTGTTGAGAAATGAAAATTCTTATTAACATGGCGTACTTTGGATGACCTCCTTCAGGTCATAATGTAACACTATGTAACCAATAGTTTAATCAACCTCTAAGCTTAGGTGGTCAACAAGGAAACAAATACTTTTGAGGAACTGATGAAGATGTGGAGTTTTTTAGAAGCAGGTAAAATAATACGAATTTTCTTCCTCAACAAAATTGTTCCAAGAATTATTTTATTAAAAAGACAGAATTGAGGATAATTTATAAATCCAAGTGTTGAATTGTAAAATAGATCTGAACTTTGTAGCAGGTTACTGAAGTTCCACAATATTTTATAATCAAACAATCTATCAAAACTACCACTATTTTTATGCATTCATAGAAGTTCCCCAAACACATTTGCTTTTGCATGAAATAAATTTCTGCAAACATTTTTCTGCATATTAAACATATAAAATAGAAAGCAATGTTTATACAGAAAACCAAACAACTACAACATGAAGTCCATATTCTAATTTTTTTACATATTACTTTCTTTTCTTTTTTCTTCCCATCTTGAATGACTTCTGCTGGTAAGATCCAAATGTCAGTGAAACTCTGCATCAGTTCCCACTTTATTTTCTGAACAGCTACCTCATGCCTTGTTTTAGTTTTTGACTTTCATTTTAATTAATTAAACATGAATTCCTGTTTCATATACCCGGCGTAGAACACTTACAAATTCTTCTACTTGTTGATACATAATGGATGGCTGAGATTTGATGCATATATTGAGATAATATGTTAAAAACACTTGTAAACGCCTCTGGAGCTCATGGTTATGTGAGTCATAAAAATCATATATTCATGTACTTCCAGTCCTTGTGTGATTCAAATGGATTTATTTATGTGTTCAAGGACAGTATATTGGGCAGTACATTATAGACTTTTTGTTGAACTTGAGGAGACCAAAAGACTAAGAAATCAATAAAGACTGATTAAGAGGAGTGACAGCAATCTAGGCAAAGATAATCCTCTAAAATCCTTTTAGGCTTTTGAGATATATGGAACCAGCCCTGCAAGCAAAATTGTGATCTTCACCATTTTGTTCTCTCTCCTTTTGTAGAGTGGCACTGCATTAGTCCATCATTTAGGACTTTTAGGAATTTTTCAAATCCCTGGATTGAGTTTTGAATTTATCAATAATAATGACAGGTTTAAGAATTTTTAGGTACTATATATTATATTTGCACACATAGATTTCTACTAAGCTATGTCATTAAACTGAGCAATTTTTTGAACTTCCATTTTAAAAATGAATGGGGGTGTGTTTCTGAGAACAATGAAGGAGGGCAGGGGAATCCAAAACTGAAAATAATTTTTGGAGTTTATAATGAGTGTCAGCTGTAATTTTGTTTGATTTAGTTTTACCTTTTTAATTTTTTTTAAGCCCCAGTTTTATGGTTTAAAATAAGAAAAGGAGGTGAGAACATCTCACTTTTCATCAGAAGTCTTGAAATCAAAAGAATTAATTACAAAATGTAAAATATTATGTTCTTCCATTCAGCTTTCTATCTTAGTGGCATTGCCTACTCTCAGCTGCTCAAGACAGAGCTAATACTTTTTTCTTTCCAGACATCCATGTTTTTATAGTCACAGCAAGGAAGACAAAAGACACAACCCATTTATTTTGCCTGGCTCCATGCTATCGTCATGCAACTTAACTGAAGCTGTATATGTAAAATCTAAAGTCTGCTTTTCCTGTAGCTTAAAAAAGGCTTTTTGAACAATGCAGAACATGTTTCTTAATTATGCTTCCAGGGAGTGAAAAAATTCAAAAGAGGACTGAGGTTTTGAAGAAGGAATATTTTTATTTCTGACCTCTATCATGAAAAGAAGGTTTTTGAAAAAGAAAAAAAAATACATTATTTACCAGAGCTGCAGGGCATCATAACTTTTACACTGACAGATTATTCAACATTTGATCATCTATTTCTTTTGCTTTGGCAGAACTTTTCATCTGCCTATGCTGTATTAATGGCAGTGAGTTTGAAATCCTGTATTGATAATGGCTGTTGTAGCAAAGGAAATCTCCTTGTTTTGTCTTTGTTGTCTTTAGGTGTACTTTCAGTATTTTTGATGTAAAGCAAGGCATTTTATCGGGGTAATTGTATCTTGCTATAAATATGTACACTTTTTTCTTCCTGGGAGCTGGAAATACTTTTTGACTGTCAGCACTTACTATCAGTAGTGCAAACAAGGTAGCTAGAGTGTTACAGTGAGAGCTACTTTGTGTCTTCTGTTATTATTATTTAATATTTTGATTTTGTAATACAATAAAAATGGTTTTTTCCTCCTTGCGGAGAGGATAATTTAGCTGGATTCACTAAGGGTATACATTAAGGACAGCCAAATATTCTGCTCCTGGGTCTTGGATGTGAACTTCTGCAGTGTGTTCTAAGAAAAGTCTGCTGTATGCTGTCTGGTTTTTGGAGCTCGGTGGACAAAGCTCATGGTGAAGCAGTTTGGCATTTCCTAGGAGGCTCCCAAAGTGAGTAAACAGCGAGTCAGCCTCATCAAGGATGTATTCAATGGGTGCCCCTTTAAACAGTCAGGGAAGTTTAAACTGTTCAGAAAGCAGGCACATACGAAGCTATTCAAACTTCTGACACCTATTTTTACTGTGGTATGTGTTCATTCCACATTCAGATGTTAATGTCTTTGAGGAACTCAGGAGACTATAAAGACTTGTCTTCCATCAGTTTGTCTTCTGGGTACTCACGGGAAAAATATGGGTGATTCTACTGAATGGCACATTTGAGCTCTCCCTCAGAGACACAGACATTAAAATATGTTCTATGGCCAAGTTTTTTTTCCTTCAATTGCAGGTGTATTTCTAGAGGTAGTCAGCTACTATATTTTTAGTTGATATTTTATCTACTTAAAAAATATTGTCAAACAAAGATACTTTAGTTTTGCATTTCAGATGGGAATTATCTTTTCAGAATGATGCTTTCATAGAATGGTTGAGGCTGGAATGGACGTCTGGAGGTCATCTGGTCCAACTTCCCTGCTCAAGCAGGATCATCTAGAGAAGGTTGACCAAGGCAATGTCCAGACATTTTCTTTTTGAATAGTTGGTATGCAAGAGAAGGAAATTACTTGAATCTCTGCTGCTATTTTTTAAAATTTATTTTAATGTTATTATTATGATGTTATTATAACAATATTATTATTATATAATAATATCTTTCATCATTATTATAATATGTTTTTCTCGACAAGGAAATTATTTGCATAAAGAGATTTCACCTCTGAAAGATCAAATATCTCATGACAATTGAATTTGTACTCTGAGTTCATGATTATCAAATAAAACAAAGAACTGAAAATTATAGTTTCTCTGCATAGAAAGCAAAGACCTAATTATACATAAGCCATTAATATCAGGGACAAAGCTGCTGCATTTCATGTCTCTGGAACACATTTACTCTTTCTTGAATTTATAATGTTCTCTCCATAAAGAAGGCATTGCTTTTTTGATGAAGCTAGCTTTGCTTTATAAGATATCTGTGTGTGAGGACAGGAGTTGAGCTGGAACTGTACAATGATGTTTGTGCTTTCATTGAACACTGAATTAACCAGTATTGCACATGTATCAGTTTAGTAGTCTCAGGAATAGTTTCACGGTGATAGTTTCATGAGGTTCCCATCTAATATAAGTAAATATTGCTTGACCTTTCCTACTAATGATGCAGGAATATACAATGGATAGCACTATAAAACAGCCAGCATTTTAAAACCACACAGGGAACCCTGTTCATGTTTAAAATGATGAGCGATGGGCTTTTCACCTCTTCCTCTGAAGATCATAAATTGGGAGTGGCTTAGAATAAGTCATTCAAACCTCATTAACATAAAATGAATAGAAATCAACTGACCTTAATGGAAAATTTTACAAATAATTGAGTCTTTGTAGTTCATTGTAAACATCAAAAAATTATGTCAGCTAAAATTCATGTTTGTCTGGGGAAAGAAGATACTTCTCCAAACTGAAAATCTGGAGTTAATGTTTGAGTCAAAATGTCCCTTTTAACTTGGAAGGAAAACAGTGCTGCTAAATCTTTGAAAAGGAAAGGAAATTAAATGTAGTTTCACCAATTTGTTAATGAATGGGAAAGTCACAAGTGCTTTTGCATATCTCAGGAATTATCAGTCTTATTGGAAATCTTGTTGCATTTATTTTTATGTATTAAGATTTTCATGATCGTTGGCTCAATCTTAAACAATGTGAAATGGCTCTAATAGGACCCAAAAAGCATTAAACAGGGAGACAGAAGGTCATTGCTACACTTTCAGTTATTGGTTTATTTCTGATACCAAGTGGACTAACATATTACAACAAAGGATGTGAACCCTTGCATGGCCTGCTGATATGATTTCAATTTTCCTGGATGTTTTGCTTGGACCTCTTAGTCTTTATGCCTCCAGGGGTCATTATACTTGAAGGAATAAATGAAAACCTATGCAAGGAAAGGAATTGAATTAAGTTATGCTGTATTCTTAGTGGATAACCACAATGCTGTGGAAAAAATTGTAATATTACCTCCTTCATAGGAATAATTTTTACAATATTGATATGAAACTACTTATCTAGAATATTTTTAAAAATGAATTTAAAAAATATATTTAGAACAAGACAAATGTTACTTTATCTAGAAGTATTGTTTCCCAAATACATTTATTTGGCTTAAGTTTATTCTATTTCAACTGAGATTAAAATCAGGACCTATGACACAAAATGTTACCATTTTTAGCATAAATTTAATTAATATTATTTTTTATAAGCCCAATCAATAATTTTTCAATGTTCTCTACTGGGCTTCTTGTTAGATACAAAATTGTTACAGGTTTGTGTTTGTTGGTTGTTTTCTTTTACAACAGGTTATATTGTGGATCAATGTTCTAAGTTCTCTTCCTTTACTCACTCCATTTACATAGTTTAGACAGACTTCCTTTCTTTTTGTATTTCTCATACTTAATGAGACTAAGTAAATTACATGGTAATCTTTACTTCCTTTTTCCTGTCACAGGAATATGATACATGAATACATGAATATTTCCCTTCTGCATCTTTTACTCTTTCTGTTTCTGGGAGTTTGACATTTTTTAATCTTCATATTCTGTAACCCAGTTGTCTCTCAGCTGTGATCAGTATTTATGATTTTACTTTGTGATTCCCGTAACGCAGATGTTGTCATTAGTACAACCTTGGAAATGTCATAACACCTTTTGAAAACTACCTTCATAATATTTTTGCGGTTTTTCTTTGAGTAATTCTGAATTTAATTTTAGAAGTTATATTGTCGAGGTAATTTAGAAACACAACACAAAATTATAGAAATAAAGTAAATAAAATAAAAGTTTCATTGTGGTAACTCTGGCAATACAGGCTTTTTCTAAGGCATTACATTGTTGGAATATAAATTTACAAGCAAAACAATAGTCACCGAAATTCCTCCACATTTTTTCCACATAATCTTTCACATACTTAAGTGTATATCACAGCAGTGTTTTTACCCTATTTACAGAAGGCAACCACATAAAAATGAGGAGACTTTCTAGGTATTTAATGTCAGACTTTCAATTCTTCTTTGCCCAGAGTATTTGACCTAATAAGGAGAAAATGATAGCTGTGCCTTTACCTTCATATAATGAGTGATTCTACTGGAAGCAAATGACTTCTGAATTGACATTGTGTGCAAATGCCTTCTAAACTGACTTTGTGTGCACAGTTCAGCTTTCTGTGGATAATGACTTCTATAAGAACAAGACTGATATGTTTAACCCTTAGGTATTCCATGGAAACCACATCAGAGTGCTGTAACAGAAGCGCTTTAGCACAAAGTCTTGAGTCTGATTCAGATTTGTAGTACATCCTATAGACCCCAATATCCTGGGTTAATTACTACAGCAAATTATGGGATATTCCAATTATACTGTGGTACAATTTGATGTATATAATAATTTTGATTCTGATATTTATTGATCAGCATGGGTATCAGTAGTATCTAAAGTAAATAAATGGTTTTTAGAAAAAAAGAAGGAAACTGTGCCTCACCAAAAAGAAGTTCTGAGCTTTTTAAGACTATCTTTTTTATCTATTTTATCTATTTTAATGCTATCTATTTGGAATATCCATTTTAGGACTGTATGTGCTTGCTGAACATATTCATATAATACATACACATCTATCAAAGTCAGAGCATGAGCACTGAAACAAGGATGGACAGAGTAAATTTTTGAGAGCTTTTTGACCAGCTGGAGTCCCACTAATATTGAAGTACTCTGTATCTCTCAAATCCACTTTAATTCCCTCACTGTTTTAGGGAGAAAGGTATTAGTGTCATTCTGTTTATTTATCGAGATAAAACTTTCTCCTCACTATCATTTTCATTCCAACATATCATACAAATTCTGAACTTAAAATGTGTTGACAAATTAACTTCTTCACCATTAAAACTGGTAATAAAAATTTCTCATTATTCAAATTACACTGCAGCTGGTAGTGTACTGGAAAGTGTCAAAGAAGGAAAGCAGTTTAATCACAAAGAAACCCAAAATATTTTTTCTTACTCTTCAGCTAATATTAAACTTTTGGTGGCTTCTAATAGAATAGAGATAAAAATCCCATCTAGCTTTTATCTACACTGTGGTTCTTAGCCAGTAACAAAAAAAATATGAAAGTGTTGGTGTGCTTATTTCTGTGAAACGTAGTATCAATTTAAGAACTAAAAATTATGGTAATACTTCACTGTTTATTTGACCTTCCCAAAAGAAAGAATCCTCTGTACATGACAAAAGAGATTCATTATTTCTTTTTTTAATCAAAGCAAAAATAGACTTGAAAAGGGATCAGTTCAGAAAAATGTTTTCTTACCATTAAATAAAGGAATGCTTTTTGCGGAGAAGTGTGTTTGGCTGAATAAAACTTTGTGGCTATCACTGTTTCTGCGTTGCTCTGGACTCCCAAATAGTTGTGTTCTGAAGGAAGAGCCTTCTTAGCCAGTGTGAGTTTCCTCCTGGAGAGATCACTCTCACACACTGTCTACAGAGGGTGTTCAGGGAAATTAAAGTCTCCAAGATAAGTAAGCCATCCTGAATATTCCCTGAGGCACTCTAGAAAATGTTATCTCATTACTTTAATGCAATTTATCTATTCTTCTCATAGACACCATAGTAATCTTTTGAAATTGTGTTGTGATATGTAATCCTTTAGTGAGGAATTTTTTTTTGGTTCGTCTGGCCAGAGCAGCTTTTACACCTAAATTTATTTACTGCTTCTTTGGTCTCTTTACTGTTTTTCCTTATTCCAGAGAAATAATTTAAAAATCTGGAAACTTCTAATACGTTGAATATTATTTTAAGAATATTCTATTTTTCAGTCTTTCATAATTAATCTGTGGTTTTTCTGAAAAGGTTATTTAAGTTGAGGCTGTTTCATATATTCCTGTCAATTTGGCATTAGATGACTAGTCCTATCAAAATTTGTGCTATATTTAAAGCCAGTTGTCTGCATGTACTGGATAAACACTCTAGCATTTATATATCTCATGATATATGGTGATATATAAATGTTTGGTATCCAAATTAAAAGTTAGAAATATTCATCTACATACAGTTATATATGTGTAACTACACATGTAAATTTAGAGAACAATTTTTTTGTCGGGTAATGTGGGTTTGCAAACAGTATGAAGATGCTGCTTGCACTAAAGGTCACATGTGGCACACGCATAGTACAGAAAATGCAGTAAAACTGCAAAATATTTAAACTACTAGAAAATGACAGTGTGGGCCTGAGAATTCATTTCCACTTTTCCTAATGACATGGACTACTTTTCAAAGCCATAAACAGTTCTTGAAAGCCAAAATTACACTCATGTTTAAATTCCTAATATGGCTGAATTTACATAAAAAATAAATAGCTGACATTTATTGAAAATATCTTCTCAGGCATCTCAAATCGGTCCTCATGCCAAACAGTTACTTGTACTAATAAGAAAAAACCCTGTTCATAATATTTTGATTTCAGATGGAACCCTGGTTTTCAAATAACTTGTTTTCAACAGAACCAACTAAATAATCTATAATAAACACATCACAAAGCACAAATCTCCAAAAAAAAGTTTATAATAATTTCATATTACAGAACAAAGAGAATCTAGAAATGCATGAATCTTACCAATACTAATTACGCTAATTCACAAAGGGAACACATCTCCTTTTTCAATCTTTTAGCCTTTCTACAATACAAGAGCTATAATGAAATTAATCTAGACTGTAGATAAAGAATAGCTTCATATGTGGTAGATCAGATCATTAGCTGGAGAAAATGTTAATCTTTTAATTGCTTTCTGTGGTTATGTATCTGACCCAAAGCCGATGCACTTGTAGCAGATCCAAATGTTTCCTCCTAATAACAAAATCCCAGCATCATTAATTTTAAGTAACTTTATCTCTTGTGATAAATTATTTCAAAACTATTAAATGAGAGAAACATTTCCAAAGGTCCAAGGGATCAGTCTGTCTCATCAGAAGGTCCAGGGCTGAATGAGTAACACTGATCTCCTTCAGTGATGGATCTGACAGAAACACAAATGTAGGTGATCAGCTGGCACCTTCTGGGTGTGAGATGAGAAAGGACACAACTATGGTCTTGCTTTTGGGGTGGTTGGTGCTGGTTTTTGTTTTGGTTTTGGTTTGTTTTGTTTTGGTTTTGGTTTTGGTTTGTGCTGCTTTGTTTTGTTTGTTTTACAGAGTATGAGGTTAAACTCTGGTTGAAAATTTGCATTCTTTTAGGGCAAGCTGGCTTCAATGTTCTTCAAGAATGTTAGCAGTTCCTGCCAGTCTCAGAAAGGTATTCCTGCATTTGCTGACAGAATAGCCAACAAAGTGAATTGAGTGGTCCTGGGGACTGATTTACATGTTGTCTACTGTTCAGTGTAATTGATATAATTGTATTTGTACAATGGCATTAAAGTTTCAAAAACTATCTTTTCCTGTGTTTCCATTTTTATAAATTCCTGAAGCAAAGAAAAACTAGAAACACTGAGTCAGTTACCTGAGCACCTCTTTCTCTTCTTTTAAGATCAGAGGAAAATTGTGTCAGGTTAAATATGATGAACTGAACTCTGTTGACCAGTCAATAAAATGAGCACCATCCTGCATTTCCCAGCAGTGTAAGTGATCAAAGGTCGCACTTAACAAAAAAATGTGGATAATTTTCATTCAGATGCTTCATTAACAGTAGCAGTGTGTTGCACTTATTGAAAAGGCAATTTTCTTCCAACAGGTTTATTTATAGGGAACAATATATTTTTAGTACATAAGTAGGTAGTACAAACAAGTGGTTTGTGTATTATAGTATACTATGGGTATTTTATAAATGTCAAAAGATATTGCTTTTTTAAAGCATATGATATGTAAATTACTTTGAAATATGAACTATTTTTGGTTGTTTAAAATTTGGTTATAGTGTTTCCATCATGTGCCACGCATAGGTGGTGAACTCTAACCTTATTTAGGAAAATTATTACTCTTTTTAGTCATGATTAAGTAGTGCTTGATGAAAAAATATTTAAAATTGCATTTGTTTTGTGTGCCAAGGTTGTGGTACAAGGGAGTTACAAGGGTGGCTTCTCTGAGATGCTGCCAGAAGTTTCCCTTTGTCCAATGCCACCTAGCTCCAAGAGGGACTTGGTGCTGTCAGGTGCAGCCCATCAGGGATGGTGATAGTACCTCTGGGCTAGGTACCATCTTTATTTAAGAAGGAAAGAGAAAATTATTATGCAGAACTAATTACAGCCAGACAAGATAGGAGAGAGACTATGAGAGAGCCAGCCCTGCAGACAGCCAGGTCAGTGAAGAAAGTCAGGGAGGAGGTGGCCCAGGCTCTGGAGCAGAGGTTCCCCTGCAGCCCATGGCGAAGGCCATGATGAGTCAGGTTGTGCCCCTTTATCCCATGAGTATCCACAGTGGAGCAGTGTCTTGGTTTAGGAATGGCATTCCCAATTCAGTGTTCTAGCTGAAACCTCAGACCACAGTGCAGTTCACTTTTCATCATAAGGACTGCTGAGGTTGGAATCATATCCTTAGTAATTAAGTATTTTTCATTAAATGAGTATGTAACTTCTAAGCCAAAAAAGCCACTTTCATGTTCTTGTCAGCTCCAAGTTTTGTGCATGAAAATCCATTAGCAATAGATCTGGTGGCTCCACTGACATGGGAAAACCACTGGAGCCTGTCTGGGACAGACTCCAAATATAGGATTTTCTTCTGTTAAAATCAGTTGACAGAAATAATTTAAAACTACCCCCTTCCCATGCTTACTTGCAATCTCTTTCTCAATATGATGACAGCATGATTTTGACAGACTTTAGACTTTATAGTGCTTGGAAACTAACAGTGTTGAACAACTGACCTTGGCTTACTGTGAGATGGAAACAGAGCAGAAGTCAATGAAGATTATACAGTTTAATTGTTTGGTAAATGAAGATCCATGAGAACCGAAAATCATATAATCTTTATTGGCAGGTTAGTGTTACTTAAAAATGTGACATGAAGAGTGTAAAAAAGCATGGAAAAACATCTGTGTTATCAAGAACAAGACCAGAGCATAAACAATTCCACTGATTTAATTAGTGGCCTTGTAAAATATAGATGGCTAATATTCACCTGCACTTTAGGTTTCACTTCCTTTCTTTGCATCATATGAGAGCTGACAGGTCAGTTTTAGACACAAGTTGTTCTTGAAGATTTAATAAATGCTGTCACAGTTGATTTTCCCCATATTCAAAAGTACCTACCATTGTAATATACTAAAGGAAAAATCACATTAAAAGAAAAAAATGTAATGGTCATTTTTGCACCCAGAAAATTTCCTGGGAGAGTAAAGAAGCTAAAGGGGAAATGCTAACTGCTAATTTTTGGGAAATTATGGGAAAATTTTATGTCATGAACATTTGTTATGTGAAAAGCAGTTTTACATTAATTTACTATGTTTCATTAGGAAAATGAACGGAATAAAGGAATATATATATGTAATGGGATATGACAAAGAAATCCTCTCAAGTCACTCTTCTAACAGCATCATGAGTAAACATTAGAAAAATTAATATTTAGTTCTTCTGAGAATAAGGTCTCCCCTTCAAACTATATACATTTAGCCTCAAAAGAGATAAACTGGCATTCTCATACAGAGTGATGCTCAGCAAAATATCTTTGTGTTAACAAAGTTGATGATGTTAATGTACTTAGAAGAAGGAAGCTTACCTGGTCAAACTGCTCAAGAGAGAAAGTGCCTACATGTGCATGTCAATACATGACAGGCATCTCTGAAAGTCTCTTTTGTAGGCATAATTTAGTGTTTTGTCTTTGCTCCTATCCAGTTTTCCTCTGAAAGCAAATTTCAGTTTTACCATTTAAAGTGAATTGATTTGCTTTTATGAGTTACTGGGGTCTGAGTTTTTAAAGTTGAATTAATAACATTTATTAAGTACTCATAAAATTCAAAAATTTAATAATGTCATAGTTCATTTCAAGGAGGGAGGTATTTTTTTAAAAAACAAGCCCAACCTGAAAATACCTGCTTTTTGAGGACATCAATGGCTATATATATAATATTTATATATATTATTGCTATTATTGGTAGTCATATATATGGTAAGGATGCATCTTATGATATACCTTATAATTGCTGAATACTTTCAAGCATACTGAAACTAACACAAATTCTATTAGAGACCTCATAAGGTACTATCTTTCTAATATTTTGGTCTCATGCTGTGCTTCTACTGTATTTTACATATCATATAGACTAAACATGACATTAGTTGAAATTCAGCTCTCAGAGTCCAGTTTATTTAAACTCATAGGTAAGGAAATGTTGATTTTCTATCAGAGATAGTCCTCCTGAGATTATGCATGTCTTGATTCAATATTTATGTATTTACCTACCTGAAGTATGTTTAAGACTTTATTTGCTTAACTAAAACTACTTGTATTTTTGATTAAAAAAACAAAAACAAAAACAAACCAAACAAAAAAGCAGCCAGAAAATTTTTAGTAGGTAATAGATAAGGAATTTTTTATCCTTAGGTCATTTGTTCAGATAAATTTTGGCTGATAATGACTGAATGTTGTTACAGTGTCAGGGTAGCTAAGTGAATTTGTGTCATTGCAGCTGACAAGGATATGTTAATGTTCCAAAAATTCTTGACCATGACCACATAAACTGAATGTTTGTGTAGCTAAACACCTTGTTAGCTTATTAAACACATAAACTCACTTTTATGTGTCCTAAGCCTTTCAGGATTTTTTTAACTTTGTAAGAATACGAGATGCAGTTTTAAAGGAGGTCAACCATTAAGTTTTACTTATCAAAACCATTAATTTTTACTGCTGTCACTGTTTGTCTCTGCATCTGTGGGAGCACAAGCAGTGCAAAGGTGCTACTGGCTGTCTCTCTCTGGAGGGCATTGATGAGTCCTAGTAGAACAACTTGTTCAGTACCATCTAGGTTCCATATTTATGATTTTATGAATAAAAAGTGTTTTGATTCCTGAACTCCTGGTATGATTTCTGAAAAGAATAGCAAGTGTGATAGAAAGCAACATTTAAATGTTAGGAGGGCTGTATCTTAGGAAAACAGCAGAGGTTGTCCTACAGAAATACAGACTGGCCAAGAGAAATGATGTAAAAAATATTTGTTGTTAGGTCTGACTATATCCTGTCAGTGTCTGGAATGATCCTACATGGTCCACATTGATTATTCTAGAGTAGACATCTGCAGCAGTGCTTTGTCATATTACTGTGCAAAAAAATTTAGTTACTACTTTGTGCAATGATGCAATATGTTAAAACTTGGTCTCATTCTACTTCCTCATTTTCTTCCCAAATCTCAACTCCACTAGAAGAGCTAAGCTCAAGTGACTCTGAATTGCCATAAAGCATTTAAATTGTAATCCCAGAAAAATTTAGGGCTCAAAACTGATTGAAAGCCACCACTGTCAAAATAGGTCTGGCTGGAAGCATCCAATAAGAACTCTTCCTCCAACTTTCTAGTTGTACTTCTGGATATTGAATTTTCTTTGTGATAAATTTTGGTTATAAATTGTCACTGCTGAGAAACAGAGATTTTATTAACAAATACTTTATTTAGAACTTAAGTGGTTACTTCTGTACATACCATCAGAGGGGGTACCTTCTGTAGTTCTTGAATCTTTATTAACAGCAAACCAAGGTATCCATGAGATCATAGTAGGCAGAGGTGTGGCTTGCCACATGGCTTGTGATGAGTTCCAAAAATGCTGATTCAGATATCTAACCTTCAGATAAATTTTTCTAAAACATAATATAATGTAGAGTTTTACACAGAAATTTCAAATAATAATTTTTATCAGACAGTAAATTGGCAACTGGTACAAAGAAGAGAGGTCAGATACACTGTGTGTGTCTTGCTGTAAAATCTACATGCCTTTCAAAGATAATATTACACACAAACCAGTGTTATAATCTAGCAAAAAATATAGCAAAGACACTTGGGAGGAAAGGGTATGATTTCTTTGCCAGTAGTAAAGAAAAGAAGGAAGTTTTAAGAAGACAGCATTGGTGTGAGTCTCATAAGACCTTGGCATTTCACATCAAGTCCACAATGACCAGACATATAGTCACAGCTGAAAACTGCTCTGGACCCTGTCAGATCTTTCAACATCATATCCATAATTTTGATTTGTAAGCCAAATTTTATTGTTTCTTTTTTTCTCTACTCCTTGAAAAAAGTAGAGAATGAGAAACAGTGGTTATTTTAATTGAAAATCCCCAAAATTTTAAAAAGTAATACCCAGTTTTCTTGTTATGACATGGGATGAGTTTATAACCTTGTGACTATGATGAAAATTATAGAATAGAATATAGCAAGACATGAAACTGATCACTACATTCAGAAGAGTAGAGGTTTGAGATATTCTTCAGAAAAGGCAACTTCAGTTTCTCTCTGTGAGTGCTACCTGCTTAGGCAGCTGTGGAATGGCATGCCATAGGATAGGAGAGTTTCTGCTCCTCAGGAATACCTCCCAGAACAAGCAGTCTCTCATTGCTCCCAGAAACCACATCCTCAGGACACTGACACCCCTTACCTAGGCAGATGTGTCATTAATTCAAACTGTTACTTTGGAAGTGGTCTAACAGGTAATATTTGTCCTTGCAGGTTTAACATCTGAGTAAAGAATTACATATATATGGGCTAATGATGTGTTGAGACTGCTGCTTACTGACAGCACACATTATGTCCTTCAGTAAGGTGCAGTTCACAGGTCTTCGCATCCATAGCCGCATCTCAATTATCAGTGATCTGTAATCTGATCAATGGCCTGTTACCCCCATATTTTAGCAATCAACACTGTGATTTTTAATTAAAGTTAGCCATTTGTGTGAAATGATTACTCTGTTCATTATCTTGACAATTTCATTACTGTATCAGGTAAAATGAAACATTTATAGCAAGAGGAAAATATATGAGCTCCCGTAAGGTTCAAGGAGGTTCATCACCGCAGTTGGCTGAGGCTGTTATCATTAATATCAATGGAACAGGTCACAGTTCCTGGTATGCCACATGCCAGTTATCTCCTTTAAAATGAATTATACATGCATTCATTAAAATTCCCTAAGTAATATGGGAACATGAGCATTACAAGCGTTTGTAGCCTGCTTGCACTTTCAATATCGTGATATGCATGTGCAATGGAGCTTTGAAGGATTTGACTATGAAAGGCTTTGCATGCATGATAATGCATCTAGGAGCTCTGTTGAGTGTTTCACATTCCATATGCAAAAGTTGTTTGTGTGACTTTAACTTCATACAGCTGAGAATTCAAGAATTCAAATTTGCTCTTTATTTTTTCAAAGTGTACTTCTATGTATTTCTTATAAATCCCGGGGAGTAAATAAGTGCATGCCCTGAGGAGCAGCCAAAACTTTTGCTCCTGTTTCGATCTGGGAGCTAATGGGAGGACAAACAAGAGGGGAGTACAGCAGAGGAGCAGGAGACACATCAATATGACTGTCTCCATGAAAAGTTATCTATATGTGATTGCGTGCATCCCACCAAATGAAATTATCATCAGGGTCCATTGGACAGGAAAGATTATTATTGTTCTGATGCTGAAAGATCAACAACAGCTGAGCTTTTAAAGATGGTTACAGAGACATTGAACAGAAGGGAACACTGGCACATGGCCTCTCTGTCACCTTTGAATGCTTCAAGGCTGTTTCTGCACACTGGTCTGATGTCCAACTTTTACACATCTAGACTGTTGACAGAGGCTGTGCTTTGTAGTTCAGCTGTCATTCTTCTTAAGGGTGAAAGGGCAGAAAAAGGGCTGGAACTGGGGAGAGAAGGGAAGCATGGAGACAGAATGGACTGTCAGAGTGGACCATCATTAGGAAAATTCTATTCTTTCCACTAAAGAGTTCAGCTTTAATTTTCCAGAGGACATACTAATAGTTTCCTTAGCATTGGATGTTGCTTTTCTTTGCAATTATAATAAGGCAGCAGAGCACATATTTATTTTTTTCTGCCACTAGAAGCAGCTTCAAAATGATTCAGCTAGCAAATTTCTTGGGAATGATGCTTAGTGCTTTTAGGGCATTAGGAAGAGGAACACCTGTATTCCAGCACACATTTTCCAGCTAATTTGCATTTCAAAGAGGTCCATCATCTCTACACTGAGTTAATCTCATCTCCAACTGTTGTGTTACCAGGATTGGTTATAACATTATTTTTGGAGTGAAAGCATCTCAGCATTCTGACTTTATGGGTAAGGGTTCTTGTTACCTGCTGGTTGCACAGGAGGTAGAGCAATTTATTATGTAATAAAATGTTGTACTATCAGTGCTAATTAGACATGATCAGACTGAAGGTATCAATTCTAAGCTTGTTCCAGCTCTGTGTTTCTGTATCCAGACTGTGAATCAAAATGTGGAATACTGGTATCTGCATGTTCACATGGAGTTATTAGTCTGCAAAAAAACCTTAGCTCTAGGGTATTCTTCAGAGTGCATGCAGAGTTTTCCCCACTCCTCACACATTTTGTTGATATTCTAATAGGCTTCCTTAATTATGGGATTCTAGTATTTTTCTAACCAAAGTGACAATTTCCAAATAAAGCAAAAATTTGGATGTGTGAGATGTAGCCTATTCCAAGAAGCCATATACTTTAACAACTCTTCTGTGTAGTTTTGGCAAAAAAGTTGCAAAGTGAAAGTGGCAACTGAATGAACTACAGTACACCTAATTATTTCTGCTACTTTCCATTTTTGTAGCAGTGACACTGGGAATGCCCATTCTGGTGAAAAATTCTTGTAAATTATTAATAACTCCATGGATAGGTTTCTACAAAGGACACATGTCACCAAGATTGTCAGGAAGAAAATAAACAATTCATGAGGGGGATTTTTTTTTTTTGCCAGTGGGAAATTAGTTTGTGAAACTCTTCTATTTCTGTGTGATAGAGGCTCATAATTTGTAATGATCAGAAGGAAAATATTATAATGGCTTAACAACATTACAGAAATTTAAATGGCAAAGAAACCGACAAAACACTCAATCCCCCCCCAAAAAAAGGATTAAAAAAATGAACTGAAAACAGATATGAAGTTACTATTAGAAACTTATAAATATAATCTACATTTTAGGAGCAGAACAAGCAAACAAATATCATAAAGCTGGTTAGTAGGACATTACATATCGGTTATTTAGCATTCTTATTTTCCTATAACTAAACCACTGGGAGCACAGTAAATGCACAAACATATATTGAAACCCAATAAATCCTCCCTTTTCCTTCATAAGTCCTAAGTAGTTTTCAGAGAAAAAAACTGTAATGATAAATAATACTATCTTTGTGGGGGAAGAGGTGATGGGAAGAAAAAAATTACAAGAAAAAGAAGAAAGCAAACTCATTGAGCTTAAACCTTACAGTCCTTTTGTCATTACTTGATTGTTCTAACCTTCTAAGAACATGCACCAGGTACTGGAAAAAGCTGCTATCAATCAATTGTATCTGTAGGAAGAAGAAATAAATAAATTTCTTGAACCTTTCTGAACACAGAAATCTTCATCCCAAAAGAAATTGTTGAAGAGGTAAATACAGATGTGGAAAATCAGCATCAGAATTTACCCAATCACAATGCAGCTCAGGACTTTCATGTACTTCCATCCAAGGTTGTAAAAATACAGCTTTGTGGCTGTATTTTTACACCTTTACATAGAAACTGGCTAAGGTGAGCTGTTCTTTCCCTCATGATGGTCCTACTGCATAGCCAGAGGCTGGAAGCAGTCAGTACTTTTTGGGATTTTGGATTATATTCTTAATTCTTCCAACAAGACAGCAGCCAATAGGTTTTGCATTCATTAATGAGGCAGATAGTGAATGAATATGAAGTCTACACAGTACTTACTCACTGACCTTAATCTTTGTAAATCTTTTGTCATTACGAAGAAAACAGTGTGCTTCTATATAATTATGTTGCATTTTTGAGAACATTTAACTTATTCAAGTTAAAATAGGCAATTAATCTATTTTTGATGTCTTAGTGTGGTAGGACATTAACAACAAAAGATCATCAGGATTTACCTTGATGTGTTAAGTGGCTTGAAAAGGTTTTATGTAGTTAAAGGGGAAAAAATTTAAAATCTACTTCTTGTAACTATTTCTGAATAATCTTATGAATTATTACATTATCTTACCTTTATCTTAGGATTTATGTACAGAAGAAAAAGAAAGCAAGATAAATAATGTCTGAAATAGAAGTCTTTCTTGATGGAAAAATAATGTGGATTAAATTTTCCTGAAGGTGAAAACATGGCTGAAGATTCATTTTGATGGCAATTTTCTATATCCACAATAGTTTAGAACTATTTTTCAAGGTGTATATGTTATTTTTCTACATGAATACAATTTTTTTAAAATTCAGATCTCAATACAGGGTAGTGGAACTGTAGAAAATTATTTTAATTTTAAAGAGTTTATGTAATTTTCTGTCTTTAGAATGAAACAATGGTTGTTTTAATACCTTGTAATTGCAGAATTTAAGTAATATAATCTCTCTCTCACTCTCTGTTGGATTGTATTTTTTCCATTATTGAATATTTAGGATTTTCTTATTTGTCCACTGCAGTGAGTAATAGGTGTGTTAGGAGTGCTAAACATTTTTTTATGACTGAATTTTCTAAAACTTTCCTCTGTAAGGGAATGTTAGGGAAACTTGCTCTTTATTTTAGCAGTTTTGGAGACATTAATTTATAAAAGATTGTAAAAGAGAAAAAAGTTGAGTTTTTATTTTTTTTCCCCAAGCAATTTAACCAGACATATACAGCACCATTATTTTTCAAGGATTGCTTTGAATTGGACAACTCTAAGTTATGTCTTAACCTTTGCTGTAATCACCTTGAACATATAAACACACAATCATTGTCTGTGTTCAAAAGTCATGACTTATTACAGTAATAATGATCGTCATTTGCCTTCTTCATGTTTGTCTTTTAAATGTTGGTGACAGAAACTGAAAATAATACTCTTTTTTTTTTTTCTTTTTTTAAAAACATAGCAGTGATCTGCTTATTAGTGTGGAAATTAGCTTGTTTCTATTGCTAATCATAATTTTGTCTTCTGATTTAGGCTACATCATCCCTAAACACTTCAGTCATCCCTCAGGTATAGGAGACAACAGCAGAACAAAGCTTGAGAAAGTATGAATGATCAATGTATTTGTTAAGACTGTTGATGAAATTACATTACTTTCACTACCCACCAGATGAAACCAGTCTACATGAAGAAAGAAGGAATCACAAATAGAAAGTTAAATGCATTTTTTGCAAGCTGCTAGATAACAGCTTAAATATACCTGGAAAGGACAAGCACCCTTCTCACAAAGGCCCAGTTTTCTAATTATCTTTGACAAGAAGAATTACTGCAAAAAGTTTTATAATACTTAAAATCTATGTATGTGGTTTATTGTGTCTTTGTAGATACAATGAAACCAAACCTGTTTGGCAGGATGCCAACACTGATGGTTTGTCCACTAACAGCCTGCCTGCAAGTGAGGTAGCATGTAGGTGTGGCAGCCAAGGCAAACCATGGCTTTAAGTGAAACAGCTCTGGACTGTGGGAGACCAAGTGGTCTAGTGAAATATTTCTTTAGAAATAAGAGAGTCTTTCTTTCTTATCATTAAATATGCCATCAATCTTTCATCCAAGAAGAAATTGGTTTGTTAATAACACTACTCTCTTAAATATTTGAGCAATGCTTAAGATATTAATGATATACTGGTACTGTCCATTTATTACTAAAGAGACAGAAAGATGGCTAATGACCAGAAAGACAAGACACCAAAGCGTGGAGAAAGAATTACTTAAAGGTAAAACTGTAGTGAACTGAGATTGAAGAGGTAAGAGAAGGAGAAGAACATGCCCTAGGGGAAAGGAAGAAAGTGCAGCAAAACCTGATATAAATCTAAAACAGTAAAAGCAAAAGTGGCAATCATTTTAAAACAATGAAGTAAAACATTGTTTTAGAAAATTCTGTGCAATTATCTCTTAACTTTTACAATACTCAGTTTATTTCAAACATCCCAGATGGTGCAGCAGTATTCTGTAAAAAAGCTATCTGATGGGATGGGTAGTGTGTATGTGCATGTGGGGTGTTCAATATCAATAAAGCCCCTTTGCCTCCTAGACAGTGAAGAATCTCTGTGCTTATTGGGACTCTGGAAACATACCTAGAGTCAGCAAATTCCTACTCTGGTCAAAATTAAGTAGAATTCTGTTAAAATTATATCAAATTTTAAGTGTATACTTGGTAAAATCTTATTTAGAATGTAATAAATTAACCTCTTTTTTGATTTATTTTATAACATTTTACCTAAATCATGTTCAGTGCACAAATGTGAGAGATTGTATTTAAAGAGTTTGGTAAGCAGTGCCCTCCTTGCCAAGGTGACATATGCCATAATGTCTAGTAAGCGATCTTTTTCCAGAGTGCGTATGTTGGGTACATATGGATACCAGTAACCAGCAAGATGCCATTAGAAATACTTTTGAGGGTTTAATCCTAAATATTCATAAATATTGATAACTTTGAATATAAACCTAGCTGCAGTATTTTGTAATCATCATCATCATCACCTTAATGCTAATACTAATACTAATAACAACAGCAGTATCAACAACTAATAGTAATAGTAACAGTAACAGTAACAGTAATACTCCCTTTTAAGTTTCCAAACCCCAGTTTAATTTTTTTGTCTTAATGTTGTATGGCATTATGAAATGACACTTTTTTCCTCATGTTTACTCCTGCCATCCCTAATGCATTACCAGGTGTGAGATTAATGAGTGGAGCACTTGAGACCTGTCACAGTTAATCACGTTTGTAACCTTTCACATACACAGCAGAATATTTCTTGCTGTGAAACATCTTTTACCTTTTAATCTCTGCTGAGCATAGTGCTAACTCAACACTATAAGTTTTTTCTTATGTATTTCAAGTTAAGTCATCAAATTATTATTCCTCTTTCACATTTTTCTATCAAAGAACTGCTTGTATTTCAAGGAAATATTGAAGTAGTGAGAGAGTGATAAGCATAATAGTAAACTTTTCTGGAATTAATGAAACATGTAAATAGATGTGAAAGAGGTGGTACTTTTGCAATCATACCTCATAATATTCACAGATAAAGTATATAATTTTTAGAATAAGTTTTAGTTCAGAAGTTTACATTTGATTTTCAACTTAGTATAAAGTGTCAAAAGATCTGTACATACAAGAGGCTATTCATGTATTCATATATGTCACTGAATATAGCCAGAAATATGTAAGGCTTGAAAATTCCAAATGAATATTTTTTTTACTTCTAGAACCCTGTGAAAGGACTCCATGTGAATAGATGTATCTATTTGTTCATATGTGTTTTTAATTTCAAATGTAGGTATGTTGGTCTAAATGTTATTAATAATTAGGGGAATTTAGTATATATAGGTTTAAACAATACTCAGAATCATAAAATCACAGAATGGTATGGATTAGAAGGGATTTTAAAAGTCATTTAGTTCCAGTTACCTTGCAATGGGCAGGGACACCTTCCACTACACCAGGCTGCTCAAGACCATCCAGCCTGGTCTTGGACACTTCTAGGGAGAATCCAGAACTTTGGGCAATCTGTTGCAGTGCCTCAGCACCCTTACAGCAAAGAACTTTTTTTTTTCTAAATCTACCCTTTTTCAGTTAAAAGCCATTCCCTCTTGTCCTATCACTACATGCCTTTGTAAAATGATATATTCTGATATATTCTGAAGGCTGATATATTCTCCCTAGAGCATTCTCTTTTCCAGGAAAACAGTCCTAACTCTCTTAGTCCACCTTCCTAGGAGGGGTGCTGTAGTCCTCTGATCATCTTTACAAGCCTCCTCTGGACTTTTTCAGCAGGTCTGGGTCCTTTTTATGCTAGGGGCTGCAAAGCTGGATGGATCACTCCAGGTGGGGTCTCATGAGAGCAGACAAGAGGAGGCAGAATCACTTCCCTTGACCCGCTGGTTACACATCTTTTGATGCAGCTAGGATACGTTTGGCTTTCTGGCCTGCAAGTGCACATTGCTGGGTTATGGCAAGTTTCTGGCAAACCAGCATCTCCAAGTTCTTTTCCTCAATCCATCTCTGCAACGTGCACTTGTAGCCTGGGACAAATGCAAGTGCCCTGGGTCAGAGTAATAGTAAGCCCAAATCTTTGTCAAATTTTCATAAAGTTCACATAGGCCTACCTCTCAAGCCTGTCAAGGCCTCTGTGGATGGTATCACTTCCACCCAGCATGTCATCTGCACCACACAGCTTGGTGTTTGCGAACTTGCAGAAGGTGCACTCAATCCTGGCATGTATCTCATCAGGTGCCATGGACTTGTGTACCTCCACGTTCTTCAGATGTTCTTGAACCTGATCTTTTTCTCCAGTGGGGGGTAGGTAAGCAAGCAGTAATAAGTGAGCTTCTTCTTCCTTATTTGATATTACAGGAAGAATTCACTCAAAGAATGCAAATCAAGCTATTATTTCCTTAGCCCACTTTGTCTGGCCCTGACATTACTAAGAGAAGGCATTTCCCTTGACCTTGCGATGCAGGATCCAACATTTTTCCTTGTCTTGTTTTGGTTGAAGCTAATTTTACCTTGATTTGGCTATGATAACTATTGTCTAGAAGTCATGTCACTGACACCTAAACTATTTTTTGTTCTTATTTATCTTTGTGCAGTTGTGTAGTGCAATGTCTCATGCTAGTTAATAGACAATCATTCTAAGGAGAATGAAAATGTGGAGTAGAAGCAGAGAGGCCTGGTACTACACGCAGCAGCCCTAGGTAGTGAACATTAACCTTGATAATCAACTGATATAACTGATGAGTTATAACAGCAGGGGGTGTGAAAGGCTGTGGAGGGTTCTGACTGCACTATGACCTGCTCAGAAAGACAAACACTGCCTGCAGCTTTTGTCTCAGGGGCAGCACGACATGAAGACCCAACCTAAACAGGCTCCCACAGGGTGAGAAGGCCCATAACAAAAATTAAACAATAGGATAGGAGATTTTCCCTAATAAATCAGGCATGCAACTGTGACCAGAATGGCAACTGCCTAGAATCTAGTATAAACCCTCTCGATATGCACAGGAGATGTGCTTACAATAGCAAAAACATTTTTGGCTACCACAATTAATTCCATGTGATAAATATGCATTTTTTATCTACAAAAATGTTAAAAAATATATAAAATAGGGAAATCAATTAAAAAATCACAAAAAGTATTCTAACCATAGTGGCAAATACTATGTATCATCAGCTACAGATACATTTTAATATTTAAAACTTTTGTTTTGGAAATCTAGATTTTGACATGAACTGTCTAGAATCTTTCAGGCAGCACTAATGCTGCAGTACTCTGTACACACTTAATGCTAAACCCATAATTTTATTCAGACTAGTAAATCTAATTTCACAGAATTTTCCTGTATACAAAGACAACAAGGAAAGAAAACCCCAAACCCAATTAAAGATAGTGCTCATTTTTGCAAAATACATGAAATGTTTAAGAACAGAATGATAATATTTTAAAAAAATGCTATTACCTGTATTTTGTTTTCATTCAAATCTAATAAATTACTTTTCAAAAAGGTGAATAATAAGAAAAAGTGGCTTTAATTAAATGAATTGCACAAACTACATTTTATGAATTTAATTTTATCATATATGCACCACTATAGAATTTAAAATCACCTTTGTTCCTTTGAATGCTACCACTAACATAATTACCTTAAAAAGCATACATATGTATCTTTATAGATGTATGTTTTTAACATTTGTTTTATACTATTTATCCAATGATACAACCATAAAGAAATTTACATTAATCTTATTCAAACCTCTATCTCATCTTGAATTTTTTTTTACTGTTGTATTCTTGTTTAGTTTACTGCTCCCATACCTTTGATGAGTTAATATCTGTTTTCTCTATCCTTATCTATTACATTTTATAAAAACCCCACAGACTGAACATTCCATAATATCTAAAGCCTTTAAGTACTCAACGAATTTTTCATTATTACTATTCCCTATTTGCTTCAATTTTGAAGTCTGAGTAGGACCTGAAACTTGTCTCATCTCATCAAAGCTGAGAGGCTTCAGAGCTGTATTATATATAAGTTCTAACAAGATTCACAAACTATGCATTCCTTTATCTGCTTCCCCTGAGGGACCCCATGCATCTGATCATGCCTACCAGATGGCCTGATCTTTATAAAACAAAGCAAACACAACTGCTTTCAGTAAAAACACAGATAGGAAAAAAACGAGTGCTGCATTCTTCCCTCGGCTTAGTAGCCCACAAGTCAGAATTCTTACACAGTATGGAAAAACTGGATTCAGTGCCTTTCATAGACACTCTTCTATCTTCTGTGCCTTAACATCAAGATATGGACTAATCTCCGGTGTCAGAAGGGATTTATATACTGCTATCAAGAAAATAGGCAAAATCAAAATAGTTTTTAAGTTACTGTAAAGCTCTCACCTGGAATACAGAGGAATTAATTATTTTCTTGCTTGAAGAATTATCACTATTAAGCGCTGTGGATCATATATTAAGTCTGTGGAGCATATACCTCACTAGAAGTCTTCATCGTCGTGACTCCAGGAGTTCCACGAGAGCGATGCTTACTGATTTTTTCTTGTTTATTTCATGTACTTTGATTCCTTTGATTTGTTTCAATCGCATCAGATGACTGATGGTGTAACTTGTTAATGGTATTACCTCCATCTGAAACAGCCTAGAAGGACCTGCCTTGTCACATAAATGTCCTAAGGATCTCTATGTTATTAATTTATTATTGAAATACATAGGAATTTAGGAGTTGAAATATAATTGAGAATCTAAATGCACTTGAATTTGGAAACATCCACAAAGACATATACTGAAATATGTAGTCTGCACCTTTAAATTTGCAAGAGAGGTCACCCTGTTTAGACTACTATTCAACATTTTGAGCTGGTTTTGGCTGGGGTAGAGTTAATTTTCTTTGCAGTCACTAGTGACTAGGGACTGTGTTTTGGATTAAGCTGAAAATTATGGTGATAATATAAAGTATTGCTGAGCAGGACTCAGACAGAACCAGGCCTTTTCTGCTTTTCACACTCATACACTGGTGAGGAGCCTGGAGGTGCAAGGGAAGCTGGGAGAACACAGATGAGACAGGTGATCCAAGTTGGCCAAATGGATATTCCACACTGTGTGACATCATGCTCATTTATAAAGTGGGAGGAAGGAGGACAAAGAGGGAAACAGTGTGATGGTGTGATGCTGCTGGTGTTCCTTAGTAGCTGTGATGGGGCCCTGCTTTTCTGGTGATGGCTGAGCACCTATCTGCTGATAGGAAGCTGTGAATGATCTTTCTTTTACTTTGTTTAACTGTGTGGTTTTTGCTTTCCCTAAGAAACTCTATATCCCAACACACAAATTTTCTAGCTTTTATGCTTCCAATTTTCTCCTTGATTCAACTGGTAGGAGAGTGAATGTTTGCATGGTACTTGGTTGCTGGCTGGGATTAAACCACAACCCACTTTAAAGAGTGATATTTATAGATCTTAGAATGATTTACTGTGGAGAAGACCTATAAGATCATTGAGTCCATATGTTAACCAAGTCCACCACTCTACTATGTCCCTAAGTGACATATTTATATGTCTTTTAAATTCTTCCAGGGATGGTGACTCAACCATTTACCTGAGCGGCCTGTACCAGTACTGCTTCTGTGAAGAAATTTTTCCTGCCATCAATGATAAATTATGAAAAGGGGCTTGGGGAGCACCTTCAGCAGCTCCCTGCATATCCTTGGGCGGATCCCATCCAGCCCCATAGATCTGTGTGTGTCTAAGTGGTGTAGCAGTGGTCAGCAGGTTGCTGACCATTCTTCCTATGGGGGCTTCATTCTCCTCCCTATCCTGCCTTTGGCTCAGGGGCTGGGTACTTACAGAACAACTGGTCTTACTATTAATGTCTGAGGCAAATAAGGTATTAAGTATCTCTGTTTCCCTCAGCTTTTGTCACTAAAAATAAGATTCAGTGAGCAGAATATGGAACTATACTAACAATCAGAAGAAAATCAGGAGAAAAAGAAGAAGCTGAAAGTATCCAAAGTCTGACAGGTACAAAAATATCTCAATCAGATTTTTTGCCAAGTTATGAATGGAAATTAGCTGTATCACCATGTCTTGTTCGATATAAGCAATCTTATATTCCTACTCTCAGTTTATAGCTAAGAATGCAACATTAGAATGTGCGGCTAGGCCATTAAATTTGCACTTTCAAGTACAGTACTATAGTACTTTGCACTCCCTCTTGCATACTGAGTCCTTCCAAACCAGCTCAGTAGCTTCAGCCCTGATTACTTCCCATCAAAGTCAAATTTCCCTAAAGTCCTATCTCACATTTCTCTAAGATCTACTGTCTCATTCATCTCTGCCTTTTGTCCTCACCTGGAGAGTGGGTTCTGCTGCTACCTCTGGTGCTGTGTGACATGAACCACTGCAGGAGCAGTGCTGTGGGATGAAATAATATTGTTAGCACTGGAACAGTGAAGCAGGTCAAGCAAGTGTATTGCAGACTCAGGGTTCCCATTGACTGTATCCAATACAGAAGGAAATATAATTGTTATCTAATTAGATTGTATGCAAGATGAAGAGGTACCAACAAAATAACAAGCCTCATCACAGAATATGGATTATCTGGGTGACTGGTAAAAATCTGCTTATTTGCTACAAACTAAACAGAGTCATGTTTAGATAACAATCCCTACTACATTTTCTGAATGTATTTTCTTCCTCTAGCAGCTAGAAATAAAGGGACACTAGCACCAGTCAGTCTCAAAAAGGTTTCTCTGTGATTGTGTAATATGCAGAATTTGATTTGGTAGTGTTTCATTTAGTAGTGTAAGCATGGTCTCAGATCACTTACAGACCTAAACATTTTTTACAAAGAATACATTCCCTGAAAGCCTTGCTGGAAGCTCAGTAGGTGTAAATTAGCACTTCCCATTTCTTGGTAACCACAAGCCTTTGCAGCTCTTCACACATCAGCTGGTGGAAATGTAGACTCCTGTGGAGTTAATAGGCAGCTCAGCAGGGTTTTGGAGAAGCTAGGGTGCCATATTGGAGTATAGATCTATAAACAGGATAAGACGTATTTATGTTAAGTCAGATGATGCATGGAAAGTATGAGTCTAGTCTGAGATATTTGGGGAGAGAAGATTCTGCACTTTACTACAGGATAATAGCGGGCATATGGGCAATTACTGTAAGCCCCAAGGTCACACAGAAAATCCTTAGCAAAGATTGTAAATCCAGGTTGAAATCCTGATGCATACCATCACCTCTCTTTGCTTCTTTTTTCTTTTTATTAAATGTGAATATTTCAGAAAAGTTTTGCAGTTCTGCATTAATCAAGCAGCATGTCTCAGCAAGTAGGATTTACGAAGGGTGAGGTTTCAGAGATTATCAGTATTTCCCACACCTTATCTGCAAAGCAAGTCTTAATAGTAGGAAAACACAGCTTGAGGTCAGCTACAGTTGATTTCAGCGGGAATTGCTCAGCCCCCTGCTTCTCCATTTCAATGGGAGACAGCATGGGCTAACTGCACAAGATATGAATGCTCTGTCAGCTTCTAAATGGGTGACTTGTAAGAATGAAGTCAAAGCATTTATTTGAACTTCTTCAAGTGTGTATTTCTCTCTCTTTTTTCCCCTTTCTTTTAATTTGCCAATATTTTCCCCTTATTTTTTTTTCTAATTAAATTGGCTGCAGTTCAAGAGAAAAACATCCCAGTCCATATGTCACTGTGTTCATTGCAGGCGAGTGTGGTAAAAATACAGCAACCTCTTCTATGTTTTTTCAGTAGACTGTAATAAAACTGTGTTTATTAGTTATGTGATTAAACCAAAATACCAGTTTCATTTTATTTTAAGGAAAGCTAAACCCTAGCGTCTTGAATAAACAATTAGCCTTCTTAAACAAGTAAAATAATTTTTAAAATAAAATTTTCAAAGTTTTTTCCTCTGTCTTTCACAAATGAGGTAACAGGCCTTAAGTTCAGAGAGTAAATGGACTGTGAATAGATTAATCTCTGGTTCACTTTCATTCCCCACTTCACAGCTGATTAGATATATGCTACTTTTCCAATAGATACAAATTATCTGGGAGGAAATCTATCACCGACCTTATTATGTTTTTACCACGACTGGGACGATTGTGTGACATCTTAAAACTGGAGAGAAGAGAGCCTTAGATTTCCACAGCCAGAGTTCTGTGAGGTAGATCCCAGCAGTGAGCCAGGAGTAGCCCTCACTCCAAGGTAGTAGCAAATTCCCATGGATTTGTGGGAAGCAAAACATGACAAATTCATATCTCTTCTACTGGTACCAGTTTAATGCTGGATTTTAAATGCATTCACATTAAAAGATTATTTATCCAGTTATTCCCCCCACGGAGGGGTTACCTCCTCTAATCCTAGCACTTTATTGTTTCACAGAAGTTGTCTTCCCAGAACGTCTTCACATTTTTAAAATCTGACCTCGCTTCTTACTTTTCATATCTATACATCAGTGGCTTTTTTATATTGTGATTCCTGTCATTAACACCCAGGCAAATATGGCTGCATATATTTCTGCATATGGATGTGCAAAGGACTATATCCCAGATCTACTTTAATTTATTCACTATTCTCATTACTTTAGAGCATGGAAAAGCCCATAAATACCTAAACTTACTGTCCTGGTCTGTATCCTGTCTCTGACAATGGCCAAGATTTAGGGAAATAGGGATCTTTACAGTGCTACTTCCCAAGGCTTCCAATCTGAATCAGGGATTTTTTTTAAGTAATTTTTTTTCTGGGGGATGACCTCATGCAAAGCAGCTCTGTAGAGAAGGACCTGGGAGTCCTGGTGGACAACAGGCTGTCCATGAGCCAGCAGTGTGTCCTTGTGGCTAAGAAAGGCAATGATATCCTGGGCTGTATTAGGAAGAACATTGCCAGCAGGTTGAAGAAAATGATCCTGCCCCTCTACACTGCCATGGTGAGGCACATCTGGAGTTCTGTGTGTGGTTCTGAGCTCCTCAGGACAGCAGAGATACCGAGCTCCCGGAGCAAGTTGATGACTAAAGGGCTGGAGCATCTCTCTTATGAAGAAAGGCTGAAGCATGTGGGCCTGTTCTGCCTTGGGAAGGGAAGACAGAGAGAGGGTACCTTACCAATGGATACAAGTATCTGAAGGGAGGGTATTGGGAAGACAGATCCAGGCTCTGCTTGGTGCTGCCAGACAATAGGATAAGAGGCAACAGGCAGAAACTGATGCACAGGAAGTTCCACTTGAAAAGGAGGAAGAATTTACATTGTGGGTGGCTATGCACTGGAACAGGCTGCTCAGACAGGGCGTGGAGTCTCCCTCACTGGAGATATTCAAGAAGTGTCTGGACACAATCCTGTGCTATGTGCTTTAGGGGACTCGGAGTGAGCAGTGAAGTTGACCAGATGAGTCTCTTCCTATTCTATGATTCTGTCATTAGGACATTTTTACCTTTCATAATCCTTGATGAACCTGTTTTCCATGTTTTCGATTAATTTATTAGCTTTATTCTTAGAACTCATAAACATTTGGATTCTATATTATCTCATGGTGCCATTCCATTTTTAAAGATTTAATTTTGGAAAGCTGCTTCTCTTTGATGCCTATTTATTGAGAAGATAGATAGAAAAAGGAAATTTGAGTTTCACATAGCAGTCAAGATGTTAATTCACCATGTGTTTAAGCAGGATTATATTGACATGTTGCATTTTGCTTTCTACTTCCTTTTTTTTAATGGGTGACCTAATGTTTACCTTTTTTTTGATACCTATTTAAACCCTACTGATGTTCCATAGTGCCATCCAAAGAGTCTCAAGTAATGTCTTCTTGAACGGTAGCAGCTGATTTAGAGATTTTAAAATTATAGATGCAACTTATAGTTAATGAAAATGTAAATGTCTTATAATGTAAATGTCTTATCTTCTGGCCATAAATAAAGGTATTGCTAGTATTTTGGTTGCAGATTACTTAATTTTTGTTTGCATATTTTATAACATTAATTAAGTTGCAACTGATATTCAACTAATATCATATTTTTATATAATCTTGGCCTAAATCTTTCTTACTCACTTTTTACAGGGAATCTTGGATGTAAATCTCTCCCTAAGAAATCTGTGATTTATATTTTGCTTCAAAAGCTATAAATAGCTCATTACATTTCCAGATTAAACTTGACATTTGTTGCCAAAATGGAAGCACGTGGTATAAATCAACAAACAATTGCTGTGTAGAACTTCTGATGTACCTCAAGTGGTAGCTGTTCATATGTTTTACTCTTTTATATGTATTCTCAACCTGCAAATATTTGTCTTTGTCCTTATGTCATGAAATTGAGTCTGTTTTTGAAATCCCACATTTCATTATGTATTTAACAATTCCCTATATTAACATTGTCAGTATTTTTAACCTACTTCACACAGATGTATTCCACATTCTCCACTTGTTTGAATACTCAGTGTAGAGATATATTAATATTTGTACAAGAAACATCTGAATGAGAGAATGGGCCTCTATACAACAACTGAACTCTCTTTGAAATGGAGAAAAGAAACTAAACTGGAAATACATTATTTTTCTATGTCTTCTTTTGCTAACTACATAGCCTAGATTATGTGGCAAGGTTTAGTTCATGTACCTCTTTTTATGACTGTAATTCTTCTTTAAAAAGTTAGAATTTTGCCTGTTGAAACTGCCAGAAGCTACTATCATGAACAGGGATGTGTATTAATGACATGATTGTGTATCAGCCCAGATATTTTACTTTGATTAAGTATCACACTGCCTATAAAATGCAATTGTTGTCCTGTTGAAATTAATGATTTTCTCATTAACCTCTTATTATGCAGGCTATTATACATCTTGTTTTCACATGGTTTCCATACAGATGAATGGTCCCTTATAAACTCTGCTTCAGATGAAATAAACAACTGTGAATTTCAGCAACCTTAGATTCTCACAGAAATTTTCACCAGGTTTAACTCTGTTGATTTCAAGATCCTTAATCCCAAATTGAAATTTTTTTGACATAACTGTTATGAGAATGTGAAATTTATAGCAAATATAAGCAAAAGCCTAAAGACTCATTTTCTCATTAACTCACCTAAGGGTTACTTGTGATTAAAGATTTTGATATTTTTTTCCTGTATCATTAATGCTTTGTGTGTGTGTGTGTGTGTGTGTGTGTGTGTGTCTGTGCATGTTAGGATCTCAATAATTTTTAGTTGCAATACAACAAAGACTCTTGACAACAGTTAACAGAGCACAAACAGCAAGATTAATAGATCTAGACTCACACAAGAAATTCAATTCCTGAAAACCACAGCCTTGTAATATAAGACAATTTAAAATACAAATGAATAGGCAGTACTTGGAAAAAAATCTGCAAATAGGATGGTGAAGGCCATGTGATTGTCCTGAGGAGCAACAGCGTGCAGCTTCACAACTTTTCTATTTTACCACCTTCAATCACTTCCAAGGGGTTGCTTTCTGCATTCAATTGCTCCAGAACACTGTGGGGTAACAATATGATTCCCTTCAGCATGTCCCTATTGAGTATGGGTGCTCTGAAGGGAAGGCACATATCAGGCTCTGAGCAGAACCCCGGAAGGAGAGTGGCTGATATATCAGCAAGAGGCCTGTTATATCCTGACTCTGACCTTCAAGCAGAAATCTATTCCAGTATTGTATATTTGTTTAACCTTCACAAGTATTCAAAAGAACACTCATTTTTATCTGATCAGAAACACAAGATATTTTATTTCAAAGGGATGCTACCTCCTTTACCTGAAATACATCTTTCCATTCTTGAATATAGAAGTCAAGGAAACACTAAATATCATGGACGCAGGATACAAATCAGAACAGTTTCAGATAAGAGGTAAGCTGTTACAAAGATGGATGTAAAATAATTTCTGTATTTAAGGGAATTTGTAAACAAAGGTGTTGATCTTTGAAGATTTAACACCATAGAGTTGCTAAATTTTAGGCCTTGCTAGAGTATTCTCTACTAAACTCAAAGGTAAGACCTTAAGAAATCAATCATATACATGTGCATACATGCACAGAGGCACACACAGACATGCCTTTTTTGCTATAGTATGCATGCCTTGTGTCAAGAAAGTAAAACAAAAAAGGGTCTTTTTATGGACATTTCAGGACTGAGTTAGTCTTGAGGCAGCTCAGTCAAAGTCAGAGGAATTCTTCTGTCTGTTTTTGACTAAGTGTCATGTTTATGAATTACATTTTTAGTGTGAGCAAAAAGCTTTTCAGTTAGTGCTCCCTTTTTGACAAACCATGCCCAGTCGCAAAGAATGCCATGTTAGATAATGAAGTATGTGCAATTTACATTCTGTATTGCCAGTGAAACTTTGCATTGTTCACCATGCCAGGGGTTTGTTCAGTCTGGAAAACAGAAGCCTTCAAAGTGGCCTAGTTGCAGCCTTCTGGTATTAGAAGGGAACTTTCAGGAAAGATGAGGCAAGACTATTTACAAGAGCAAGGAAAAAGGGGAATGAGTTCAAACTGAAAGAGTAGGTTTAGAAAAGATATCAGGAAAAAATATTTATTGTGAATGTGGTGGAGCACTGGAACAGGTTTTTCAGTGTAGTTGAGGATGCCCCATGCCTCAAGATGTTCAAGGTCATGTTAGATGTGCCTCAGAACAACCCGGTCTAGTTGAAGGTGTACCTTCAGGGACAATTCCCCTGAAGGGGGATGGAACTAAATGATCTTCAAGGTCCCCTTCCAAACCAAACCATCCTATGATTCAAAAGAAGACAATGGTCAAAACCTGTAACAGAGAAATTCTAACAGTCTGTGAAGAAAAAAATATTTTCATGAGACTTTTTTAACACAAGAACAGGGACATTGTGAAATCTTAATAGAGATTTTCCTAATTTGTCTGAATTTTTGAAACCACCTCTCCATTGCGCAGGTTGCTGTACTTATGAACCCAGAAGTTCCTTCCAACCAATTTTTTTGATAATGCTGTGATTTTCTCTCTAGATCTGGGATACATTTTGTTCTAAAATCCGAATTCTTTTATGTTCAACAGAAGTCATCAGGTTTGCTAGAAGATTCCTGAATAATTTTTCATGGCTGGTGATACATAGGAGATCATCCTTAAGTGATTTTCTGCTCTGGCTTAACTTTTAAAAGTGTCAAGGGCAGTGAAGATATGAAATATACCAGTGTCCATCTTTATGGTGTGGAAAAATAAAAGGTGTAGAAATAATCTGTTGATTGCTCATTTTCTTACAATGGAAATTAAAAACTAAAAGCCAGGAGAAGACATTACTCTGATTCCATACACTACATAAAAAATTATGTGAAAAAGGTATGTGGGTTAAGGCGCTAGAGGAATCATGTACCCAAACAGCATACCTAAAATTAGATCAAATTATTCCAAATCTTCATTTCCATGTGGAAGATCATATGAAAAGACAGTTATGAATGAAATAAAATAATTATTTGCATGTAAGCAGTGCATTCTCTTCAAAGGAACAGTTGCCAGTTGATTACAGGTTGTGAACTCTTTTTATACATCATGGAATGATTCATGAGGGCTTTAAGGGAAGATTTCATAGTTAGGGGCAGACATTGAGATTCTCAGATGATGTAAATCAGTCCTTTTCTTTTTGCTTCTCTCAAGATACACCTCTGTATTCCATCAGAAAATCTAATAAACAGATATCAAATATACAGCTTCACAGTTAGAATGTCATGTGTTTGTATTTAACTTTTGAATATTATAGTAAATGGAACTGAATTCTGCCATTGAAACCAGTTCTGCTGATCTGCATCATTAAGTAGAGGAACTGGATTTTGTTTCCTCTTGGTTTTATACCATTCTCCAAGTCTTTGCAAATACAGCAACAACAAAAAATAGTAGCCTGAAGCTATTCCACAGCAAACTGTGATCTTGTCAGATCTTATCAGCTCAGACAAGTTGGTCCTGGTCTGTGCGACTGCAGCAGGGAAAAAATGGACTTAAGGGATGCTCCTATCTTTGGAGTTTCAGCCTGGTACTGCTACAGAAAATGGTTTCAATCTTTACTGCATGTTTTCCAGCTGATTTTTTTCCTGATTTAAGTTGTACCTTCCTTTCCTGAGTTTAAGAGCACTGACTTCCAGCTTTCTCTGCAGGTGAGAAGGCAGAAAGATGGAATTCAAACTCTGGTTTTCTGATACCTCCAGGCAATATGTTACTTTTGTATGGTTTTATGGCTGCATATTATTCCCACAGAAATAATTTAACAAAATGCCTTTTTTCCATCTTTGGAAAGAACTTTTGGGTGACAATGATGGACATGAAAATAAAAGGAAGACTAGGTGACAGAAAATTCTATGTAGAGAAGAAGCATGGACGGAGTAAAAAAGCAAAATATATGAACAAATATATCCATAGCCTGTTAATCTGAATTCTTGCTTAAAATTTCTGAAAAGGGGAGTTCACTCTTCTTTGTGTATTCCTGTCTTCATTACACACATGGTTTGATGTGTGATGAAGGACATAATATAATAGAGTATGCTGGATTTGAAATGGAAAAAATGCCACCTGGTTGATAATGTAGGAGGGAAGAAAAGAAAAAAACACTCACAAATAATAGAAAAACAAGAAAATAAAGTGATAAAAGAAGAAAAATAAATACGAATTAAAAGAAATAAGAAAATATTTGAAAAAGAATGAAACAAGGCAACCCAGTCCTGTATTAGATGTAAGCACAGTGTTAAGACATATAAGACATATAACCACCTACAAACTAACATCCAACCTCAAATACCTTAACCTCAAAGCAAATCCCAGATGAAGTGTTGAAAAACATCAATAATATGCATGTTTTCTGTAGCTGGTGTCTTTAAAGTTTATCTGCTGCCAAAGATTTCCCTTCTTTTGGTATTCATCATGATTCCATAAAAACAAAAAAGCCACCTAGTAATTAGACCAAAGGTACATGTAGCACATCTCTTTTTGGTAACACCCAGAAGCTGATAATTCAATACCAGCATAAAAACTCTTGATCTGGAAATATTTATTGAAATCCAAAATAAAATGTCACCATTGTACATAGAGGACTACTTGAATTTTGTTCCTATTCTCGAGGAGAGCTGGGGCACTTTATTTTCTGGAGCATCTTAACTCTTCAGTGTGTAGCTCAGAAAGAAAAGGTCTGTTTCCTCAGCATATCACTTTAATAATTTCCATCATTCTGAGGCCACGTGCTTCCTGTGAAAAGGTGTGGAGACAGAAGCACTTTTTGTGATAGGCCTAGTTCTTTTCAATACTGAAGTCTGTAATTTTTTTTGGCCTTTACTGTATGGAAGATGTTCAGAATTCATCTGCGTGAGGATGGAACATAATTCACTACTTTCAGAACACACATAAGTCAAAAGAACATGTTCAATTTATGTTTCATTTACTGATCGAGCCCCGAATAAAATTCCTTTTCAGATTCTTTATAACAAAGAATAAGAGTAAAGGAGAAGAGAGTGAGAGAGAGAATGAGAGAACTGCAGAATCACAGATTATGCTGAGTTGGAAGGAACCCACCTGGATCATGAAGTTCAGCTCCTGGCCCTGCACAGCACCATCCCCAAGTCACACCATGTGCCCAAGAGCATTGCTCAAACCCTTGAACTCTGTCAGGCTGGTGCTGTGACCACTTCCCTGAGGAGCCTGTTTAGCGCCCAAACACCCTCTGAGTGAAGAACATTCTCCTGATATCCAGCCTTGACCTCCCTGACACAACTTCAGGCCATTCCCTTGGGTTCTATCACTGGTCACCACAGAGCAGAGATCAGTGCCTGTCCCTCCTCTTTCCCTCATGAGGAAGATGTAACAGCAGTGAGGTTTCCCCTCAGACTCCTGTGCTCCAGGTTGAACAGACCAAATGCCCTCAGGTTCCCCTCAAGGCATTTGTCCATTCTCATGGCCCTTCTCTTGACACTCTTTAATAGCTTAAAGTCTTGTTTTATATTCCAGTGCCCAAAACTGCCCGCAGCACTGGAGGTGAGGGTGCCCCAGTGCAGAGCAGAGAGGGACAATCCCCCTCCTTGCCCAGCTGCTGATGCTGTGCCTGATGCCCCCAACAGAACTGGCTGCCAGGGCACTGCTGGCTCATGTTCAAGTTGCATCGACCAGGAGCCTGCAGCACTGCTCTACAGCCTCTCCTTCCCCAGTCTGTCCATACATCCAGGGTTGCCCCATCCCAGGTGCAGATTCCATCACTTTCCCTTGTTGAAGGTGACTGCCCAGTACTCTAATTTGTCAAGGTCTCTCTTTAGGGTCTCCCTGCCTCTGATGGAGTCAACAGCTCCTCCCAGTTTTGTATCAACTGTGAACTTGCTTAGTGTCCCTTCCAGTCCTGCATCCAAGAAATTTTCATAGATGTTGAAGAGCACAGGGGCAAGGATGGAGCCCTGCAGAATCCCACCAGTGACAGGTCACCATCTGAAGTCACCCCATTCACTGTAACCCTTTGTGCCTCATGCATGAGCCAGTTGTTCACCCATCCCATGATGTGTTTATTCAGCTGTGGCTGGACATTTTGTCCAGAAGGATCTTGTGAGACACAGTATTGAATGCTTTACTGAAATCCAAAAAGATTACATCAAAGAGCACTTTGTATAAACTTCTTCACAATATGGGGGAATCAATACATTACAAAAAATATATGACTTAGAAAAATAGCCTGTGCTTTCTGTAAGAAAATTTTGGTAAAAACAAATAAATTTTCAGAGAAATCTAAGCTGTTCATAGGAGTCTGCAATCCTGAAAAAATAAATATGATGTATTAAAAAAATCAAGATCCTTTGCCCAGATAGTTCAAGAAGAGGGGTCCCGTCCAGTCCCACTATGTTATAAGCCAGAAACCACAGTAATGTCTGAGAGTGGTTCCCCAGAGAAAAGAGAATCTTGCTCTTTCTGAGACACCACACTTTCTTTTTATGATACAATAGTGCTACTTTTTAGATATATTTGTTGATGGAGCTCATTGATTTCTCCTGAGATTTCTATCAAACAGCACCTTGGTAAGTTTATAAGGTGAAGCATGGGAGATACTGCTGTTATTATTTCATTACCTGGAAGACCTTTCCCAGGTTTAGAAAGTAATCCTAAACCCTCAGGGCTCAATCTGCATTGTAATGCATATAAGCCTTTAGAAATGTTGAAGGAGTACCCTTGCAATTCATGTAATTGTCAGTCATTAATGTCAGCATATAAAATTAAAGGGTGCTGATCAATTCTTTCAGACTTTTTCATTGCTTTAAATATGTGGCACACATATCAAATCCTAATATATATCAAATCATAATACCTGCCAAGAAGAAGTGCTTCACTTTGTGAAAGAAAAAATATCTTTATTCCTTTAAGAGTTTGTCTCTGTGATTGTCTTTAGTACAACCATCATGAGGGATGAGAAGAAGGAGTATCTCTTCTATTGCATAAAAATTTAAGTTCCTTTGGTTTACTACAACTATCTTCAAGTGTTACAATATTGATTATTTAAATATCTGGTGCTGCTCTGAGTATTTTCCTACTGACTGGCAGATTCCATTGCTTTATCTGCTGAGGAATTCAGATTTGTTACAGTTATGAAAAAACAGCACTGTGTACGAATCATCAGTCTCCCTCCACTGTTAGCACTGAGATGTTATGGGGACAGCTGGCATTTCCTTGACACATGCTACGATGTCCCCAAAATCTCTCATCTTTCTAGACTTGACAGAAAGAAAATTAATCGTGCAGACAGCGATTTATCATTTTGAGGATTATCCAGGCAGCCCAGTAACGCTGAAAGAACTAAATGAGCTGCTCGCCACCGTAATCTGGGCACGGGTTCCGCAGTGGCATGAGGACCGAGGTGGTTTTTGGTGCCGAGCACGGGGAGGTTCCTCGGGCTCCGAGAGGAGCCGGGGCTCGCAGCAGCGGCTGCTCCCCGCGCGGGCGCTGCCTTCAGGTGGCAGCAGCGCTCTGCGGCTGGCTCGGCATCCCAGGATGGGGGAGAGAGTTTGTGCATCACTTCTGAGACGCGGTGGGAAACCGAACAGAAGCGAGAACTTTTAAATCATAATTTTGTGTTTAATCTAACGGTATCATCGTATTTTTTTTAGCAGGAAATAGCTACTGTTAAGGTATGACAACGTCTTTAAAAGCTGAAATATCTGATAAGATAGAAAGAATGATACTGCAGAAATGAATTGTAAATCACATCTTCAAAAGAGACCTTGCATTTCCTCTCTGGAATGCTGTTTTCATTTGCTGTTTCTTTTTTAGATAGGTACCCAAGGCTTAATATTAGCCTTAACATATTGAACACTTGATTTTAATTGTAGAATTAAAGTCAAATTAATGTAAGGAAACCTATATCTGTTCATAGACATTCATTAAAGAAAATCAGCTCTTCAACTTGGAAAAAAAAAATTAAAATTGTTAGAACCAGAGTGAGACAACCAACTTAATTCTCCATATTTCACTCAAAAGCTAGTGATGTGTTTGTCAGGTGTGCAGACAGAGCCAGGATGCCTATCCAGTAGTAAATATAAAATGAGTGTGAGTCTCTTACACTGAGGAAAATTTGTGAAATTTTATGAAGCTTTTCCTAGTGCCTGCTGTTTTCTGTGTTACATTCTTTAGGGAAGCAAGTTTATGGCCCCAGTTCCTATTCCTCCACAAGTCCCAATGGATTGTGGCACATAAGTGCTGTATGGTTGCATTTATGTTTATTTCATTAAGCCCTCTGTGAACAAACACAAATCTGATGGTAGGTCCCAAAAGAATGGAGAATTATTTCCTTCTTTTAGTTGTTCAGGAAGGCACAGTAAGTCCCAGTATATAATTCTAAGACAGGGACTGCAGCTGTGATTTACCTCTGCAAAACTGGAAGCTTGATGGGTGTCTGTCTGCCCTCTACCATTTAAAAACAGTCCCACATGTTAGTTTCTTCAGATTGGACTATCTAAGAACAGGGAGAAAAACAGATGTAAATCCTGGTGCTTGATTTAATCTCAAGTGCTTTGGGGGTGATGGAAGCACCTATTATCCCTTTTAAGTTATTCACTTGTTAATTTAATCCATGACATTGATCTCATTTGTGTCAAGTCTGCATAATGAAATCAGACTATTAGTTTAATTTTTCAATCAGTAATTTGCATACTAGAGATTCATTCTGCCTTTCTTACATAGTGAAACCAGGAGAGGCCTGAGCCACTCAGCAGTGATGTAGAGCACCATATAGATCAAAACCACCTCACATTTATATGAAAAAAATATGAACCAGGACATATTTATCTATGTGTCATTCAGCTGACATAGACAAAATAAAGCGTTAGCTGCTTAAACTGTAAATTATAGCTCTGATTTTCTATGGAACTGTGCACAGCCTGTGTCCTGTAATCTGTGAATTTCTCATTGTTGTCCTCTCTTCCATCAACCTAGCAGTGCAGCTTTTAAAAGAACGTTATAGAAAACAGTGTGCTGCTCATTTCTTCCTTTGTATTCATCACAAATGAATATCTGTTTGTGCAGCCAGTATGTGCACATTTTCCTGCAAATATAATGTAATTTTGATTTGAGCAAACAGCTGTCTCAGTCCCTCTTTGACATTGAGTGCTAAACACTCACATTTCATCCTGCTTAGAAATTATGAAGATAGGGATGTAGAGAAAAGGAAACAGCTAACATGGCTTATGCAAAATCTATGGTTGCATTGGCAGAATTGCTGCCCAGAATGGGATGGTGACACAAAGGATCACTACTCTGTTCTTATGTTTGTCATCCATTGTGACTCAAACCAAACTACAGGGATGCTCAAAATATTCTCTTCTGGAGATGTTTCATTTTGTACAAGTTAATAAGAAGACTACTAAACATTAGTGAAACTACAAGCTACTGTTGATATTCAGGCACTCAGCTGAGAGATATCTTAGAAGCCTAGCCTTGGGTGCAGCTCATTTTTAGGCATCTGTTCAAAGTGAATGACCAGGATTTTTAGAAGGATTTGGATAAGACAGAATTACAAATCTCAAGGTAGATGGCAAATCGTTCTGAGGATTTACCTCCTTCTTTTCTTGCAAAAATCCCCAAATAAAACCTATTGTGTCCAAAAAAGGAAAATTAAGCTAGTGAAGGTGCTGGAGCACAAGTCTGATGAGAAGCAGCTGAAGGAGCTGGGGTTGTTCAGCCTGGAGAAAAGGAGGTTCAGGAGAGACCTTATCACATTCTGCAGCTCCCTGAAAGGAGGTTGTAGCCAGGTGGGTGTTCTCTTCTCCCAGTTTTCATTTTCTTTCAGTTTCATAGTATGATTTTATTTCTTTATTTACTTGCTTGTATTTTATTTTTGATTAAGCCATATGAGACTACCCTAATCAGTTATTTTTACAAATGAACTGCTCTTCCTGAACCCAAAATGTACCTTTTACTTTTGGAACAGGAGATAGTCATTGACATCACACACATAAATATGTAGGGTGATTTGGGAATGCAAAAATATTATTAGAAATATCTAAAACTTCTATTTTTGGCTAAATTTTACAGTTTTTTAAAATTTTACTATCAAAATAGTGTATTAGGTATTTTGTGATGAGTGATTTTTAAATGGAATCTTTACTTCTTCCTATAAATGTTTAATAGCCTTAAATGAGTCTGGTTATCTCTTGAGCTAGTCCCTGACTGAGTTTCTGAAATTCATAAGGCTAAAATACATACTGTAAAACCAATGCTTTATTTGTATGGATGAAATGATCACAAGCCACAGCTAAGCTTCCCAACCTGACAGCATATATGTCAGGTTGTTAAAAATGTCTGCATGATAATGTGAACCAAAGAATGTCACATCAAGCTTTTAGAAAAGCCTTCAATGTTGGGAAATAAATATGTGGTTGGCGCGGAAATTACATTTGTAGTTAATGAGACTACTATAGAATAATTCAGTTTCGGAATCGAAAATTATTTTTCAAGGATTGATTTAAATGAGTTAAAGCACGAATACTTAGAATAAATGCTAAAATGTGAATAAAATTGTGTGTACTTTCAGACGTTCTGCTATTTTGGCATTGCAGTGCTGCATCTAAATTACAAATGAGCTCAAGGGCAGGGTACAAGAGCAAAGACTGCAAGTAATTTATATGGGTTAAGGAATACACCTTATATACAGAACTAAGGATTTATTGTTAGATTAATTAAAGTGAAGGAGATATTATTAACTCAGTCACAATTAATTACTAAAACAGCTTATAATGACAGAATTGAAATTGATAAAGACAAACACTTTAGTATCAACTCTCTTCCCTGGTGTTAGGCTCACCCCTGAAGCCTGCCCAGCATGCTAAGCTCAAAGGCACTACTCTTCCCCAGGAAGAAGATATGCAAGTACAGTGAGTTGTCAACATCCTGGCTCATTTGGCAATAAACGTCTTTTATTGATGGAGAAGTTCTTCTTTCTTGCTCTTCAGTGGACTTAAAACTCTGTTTATATGTCTGCTGACCATCTACTTACTTCAGCTTTATTTGCAGATCCCCATTTTCATGTACTGTTGAGGTTTCTTATGTATGTGATGCTTTGAGTATACTGCATATTCATTCTTTGCTTCTGTGTTTTCCCCAAAACCATTTTGTCATTCCCAGTTAATAAGGCTTCATGCCTTCAATAAATAGCAACTGAATATTTGTGGCACATTTTTGTGGTCCTGAGCTGACCAGTATCATATTTACAAGGCCTAAATCACGATCTTTACTCACACTGTCAGTGTCTCAAGCTCTTGGTTTTCTTCAATTGCCTTCAAGCTGTGGTTTCCTGATAACAACTAATATTTTGTTACCACAAACTAATCTGAGAAATATCCTTTCTGGAGTGACACTGAATAGGTCAGTCTGCGAAAAATTATCTACTGATCAATTTCAGATATATATCTATCTATAGATATTACAGGTATAGAAATGATAATGTAGTTACTGCATGTTATTAATATCTAATGGCTACACTGACATCTCTGATACCAAAATTCTTTGCTCCAAAATAGTGCTTACATGCTAGCTGAAACTGCTATTCTAAAATCTAATATAGTATTCTAATATCTGCTGCTCAGCTGTGACCTAATGTCAGCAGTTCCAAGTGTATCCTCAGGTACATCACTGTTGTCCTTCCAGTCACCCATAAATTCACCATAAATTGCTGTAGAAGCAATTAATCTTCATATATGCATGTGTGTTATTGTGTCCTTCCAAATACTTGAAATATGAATGAAAAATTAAAGGTAATAATTTTTGTGAAAAGGTTCCCAAAGCTCTACTGGCTTTCCAGATTTGTGGAGTCAAATCATAACCAGTGAATCAGGAGGCATGGACAGATGTGTCACTGGACTTTTCCATTAGACCTGGCAGGCAGAGTGTTGTTGTGGTGTCTGCTGCCGCTTCCCTGCCTTTGTCAAGTGTCATGTGCTGATGAAAATAAAAATCAGTGCCACACACATAGAGTGAGAAACATATCCTCTCTTGAATGAAGTTCAGTATTAGTGAAATGATTGTTTTCATTCTGTTTAACTCCGCTGCACAATAAGCTTTCACACTTTCAGGAAGCTGATGCAAACAGGTTGAATTAGCAGTTGCTGATGAAATTTTCAGCTTTTCATGTATTTTGTGAAATCAAATCTATTCTGTCTCTGTGCTTTAGGGAGCATTAAATGTGTGTCATGTAATCACAGATGAGCTGCTACTTAACCATTGGGGAAACTGCATCTCCTGGCCTGGAAACTCTAGGCTACAAACAGACAAATATCTAACACAAAGGGCCACATTAAGAATTGCTCTCACAGGAGAAGGCATTTGATTTACAAAATCCTGATATCTCCATGAGAAAAAAGAAGTGATGAAATTATGGAGAGAGCACAACTAAAAGAAATAATATCTGTGGCTTGTGGAGTGAACAAGATTTACCAACAATCTTGTATCTTTCTCATTTCAGCTCTGAAGAAAATACCAGCCGGTGGAATGTTTTGAAATGGAAGTTCTATATTTGAAGTTCCAAATTCCTCAGAATTTTGTTATTTCTTTTAAGAATCCTCTATTAAATTTTGTTGGTTTTCTTTTCTTTAAAGCTAAAGTGCTGCCCCTTATGCCCTCCATGGGAGCTTGACACAATAAGAACTGTGGGATGAAATATTTCAATGGCACAAAGAAGAGCAGAGTTAAAAATGAAACAATCTGCTGTTAGCAACAGAGAGTTAAAAATCTGAAAAATTCACAGACACATTCTAGTCCTGGTGCTATGGTACCTGTTGTCTAGCTTTGATCAAATAATTTCCATTTTTTGCCATTTTACCCATCTATGTTTAAACAAATGTCCCCAGTTTTCCCTGATAAGATGATAATGCATGACTAGTTTGATGCTCAAATAATGCTATTGTTTAGTATGTGTTATAAAAGTTTTCAATGACATTGCATATGTTCAAACATCATAGTATGTTGCATACTTAATTTCAAAAAGGTTAGTTTTTGATAGCTATAATTTTTTAAAGTGTCAAATAACCACCCTGAAGACTTTTTTTGTGACAGTTGTAGCAGAATGAAATGTTCTGCACAATCTGTTCTCTATTTGAAAGTATAAGTGTTGGAAAACAATTATCTGAAGATGGTAATTTTTTTTTCAAGAATCAGTATGAAAAAAGGAAATTCTAGAAACAGTTCAATGGAATCTTGGAAGGAGGGATTTGAACAAAGTAAAATAATTTTTACAGTTGAAATTAAGTATGCCAAGTGTTTTACATAATAATATTTTATAATTGATTTATGATTACTGAAAAAAGGAGCTTATGAAGACATCTTATAAGGACCTTTTAATCCAGTTGTTCTAATAGAATCTGCTAAAACAATTAATAACGCATATAGTACTTTCCTATGTTGTCATTTTTCTTTCCTAGTTAATGGATACTGCTTTCAATTTTGTGTTCAATTACTGTGATTAATTAAGCTTTTTTGTCCCTTATTTCTATTATCAGATTAAATGTTATAGGTGTTTCACTTTGGGGTAATTAAACATCATTTTAATAAGGAAAACTAATTTTTGTTTGCTTGTTTATCTTCATAAATATCCTTCTTATCCTATTTCTTTCCTCATGGAGAAAGCCAAGAGGGAGATATGGGAATGCAAATGCTTCAGAATTTACGTTCTCATTTTTTTTCCTCTGCATATGAACCAGAAAAGGAAGGAATCAGAGGATGATATCTTTCTTTTCTCTGATCCTATGTCTAACAATGCTTCACAAAGAAGGAAACATTATTTCCTAACAAACAAGTTTCTGTAACATTTTTTGCCATTAACTCATTCTGTATTTTTTAATCAAAAATACAGAGTACTTACAGGTCGTCTCTGTCCATGCATTGCACTGGAATTGAGACTCCTCTGTACAATTTCACTGAAATTTGCTGAGAGATGTGCAGACCTATTTCTCATGAGAAGCCAAGGTGCAAATGTTTTGCATGTTGCACTTTCAGAACACATAGTGGACTATGAATAGTTTTAGAATTTCCTTATAGGCAATGTTTGAAAAAGGCATTATTTCTGGATCTTTCTGTGATTCCTAATGATGTCTCTGTCAGCAACAGCCATCTACTTCACAGCAATGCTACTATCCTCTCTTCCTAGGGAGGTGAAAATGCAAAGCTTTAATATACCCTATTCATGGCCACCTCTTGACTACACTGTAAATTACTTTCATGGGGTAAGACTGTCCCCTGAACACGCTTATGGCAGCATCAAAGTTTCTGCTTTAAGTTGCTTATAATAATCTTCCATGAAGTTACAGAAACATATGCCTGTATATGAAGATTTATTTTAAATCTTAATATTTCTATTTATAAATAAATCCAAATAACATTACGTTTATCTTCTTTATAGCAGATACTGTCACAATGGAAATGGTTATTGACTCAAAGATGGACCCTTCATCAAGTGAAAAAAAATTGAGTCAGACTCTAAAAATGTGCAAATCAATTCCAAATCCTTAAGTAAATCTTCACATGGCTAATATTAGAAGATCTTATGCTACGACAGCATACAATGCTTCAGGAATGTAATAGTTGGACATAGTTTCTCTTCATATATAATCACCTGTGGGCTTTATGACTGCACACATTTATGCATAAAACATCATGATTTATGCATATAACATCATATTATTTAAGCATATAAAAAGATAACCAACATAATAGTTAAACTGAGAATAACCAATATCAAACTTCTATGAATTATTCAAATATAAAATGGGAAGTGGAGCTGAATCTCACAACCATGATTCCATCAGAGTTTCCATTTTGATACAAAGTTGCTTTTCCCCTCTGGGGCGGGTAGACCCCAGCCCACTTGCTCACTCACTTACCCAGAGGATTGATAGAGAGAATCAGAAAAAAAGGGAGAAAGACTCATCAATCAAGAAAATGACAGCTTAATACTTTGGGAAAAAATCTTAAACCCACTCACCACTCCCACAAGCAGACCTGTGCCCAGACAATCTCTGAGCAATGCCTACTTTGGAACATCCCTCCCTTTCTGACCAACCATGGCTATTATGGCACAGAAATGTTTCATGTTAGTTGTCCTGCCTATGTCCCTGTCAGAACTTTTATTGTCCCCTAAACAGATGACTCCAAGGAATGGAGTCAACTGGTGGAATTTCCCCAAAATATTGCTACTTGAAACATCTCTTAAGACAGAGTCTGGAGTTTCAGCTGGGGGGTAAATTTTGAATAGTCTGTTTGAATGCATTGATTGTTGAAGGTATCTCAGTGATTAATTTTTTCACGGCTAAGATTAAAGGTGGGAAAGAATTTCATCCTGACAAATATTTTGCATTAGTTTCTCAATACCACAAAAATACTCACAATAAGAACTTCCACAGTTACTTCTGCATTACAGTCAGTGATTCTATTACAGTAATTTTCAATTACTGAATACGAGTGACAACACTGATGCAAAGCCATGCACTGTATTTCAAAATGTGACTGGATGGATTAATTAATTCAAGTCTATTAATGTGGTGTTTTTTTTAAATTAAATATTTTCAGATTTAAAATAATAGAAATCACCACAGGTGAACTAAAACTGTGGGATTCAAAATTGTGGTAATATACAGGCATGTAGGAAGTCAGACAGAATTGTGAATCACACTTTAGAAATGTCTTTTTTTCTGATGCAGAAATCTTGCATTTAAAATTAACAATCCCTTGAAAGCTGACAGCTGCATCAGTGGGTACTTTGAAACAGATGTGAATTGTTATAAAGGTCTAAGAATCCTTTATTTTTCTTTTGCTTTTTTGTGTTCTGATAAATTAATAAATTAATCAGAATATATAAATTAAGGAACAAATAAGGCACTCTTTCTAATGCTATAAACAGACTGTGACCTAAAACATTTGTTCAGTGCTCTATTTTGTTAACAACATCAGATTCAGATCACTGGTTCATATTACCTGGAGACAGAAAGAAAATTGGTTGAACTAATTAGGAAATTTGCAAGACAGGTAATTCATGTTTAAGACTCCAGGAAACATACACCATGTTTCATAATAAGAGCTGAATTGCTTAGCTGGTATACAGACAATGTGCAAATATATCTTTTGTTTTTACAATAGAGGTGCAAAACAAATTCAGATGGAAATAAGGAATCTCATGTATCAAATCAGAGACTATTCACAGAAAATTTTTCAGGGCTTAACATATATGCAATTTACATAACTCTGGTTTTGCATAAAACCAAGAAAGCTTATAGGAAAAATTACTTATGCACATGTGGCGGTGGTCACAGGGGGTCTTTGGATGAGGGAAGAGACGAGGATTTGACTCCGTATTTCAGAAGGCTTGATTTATTATTTTATGATATTTATATTACCTTAAAACTATACAAAAAAGAATAGAAGGAAAAGTTTCATCTCAGAAGGCTAGCTAAGCTAAGAATAGAAAGGAAAAAAATGAAAACAAAGGCAGCTGGCTCGGACAGAGAGAGAGAGCCAGCTCTGCCGTGACCGGTCACTAAATCCAAACATCCACACGAGACCAATCACAGATCCACCTGTTGCATTCCACAGCAGCAGATAACCATTGTTTGCATTTTGTTCCTGGAGTGTCTCAGCTTCTCAGGAAGAAAAAATCCTAAGAAAGGATTTTCATAAAAAGATGTCTGCGACATGCACACAAAGAATCAAGTAGGTGTAAATTTTTTTTCTATATTGACTAAATTTTTCTTTAGATCTAGTTTATTATAGTGTAATTATGGTAGGGAAAGACTTGAACATTCTGATGATGGTGGACATTTTTGGTCACTATCTAAAACAAAACCCTTTCAGTTTGAAGGGAACTTGAAATGCCTTTCATATGATTCCAGTGTAATATGAGATGTGAAATCTAACAGTTTTATCATTTATAAATTATGAAAGTCAATGATAAATCTAACCAACTTTTAGTAAAGCTATTATCTTCACTCATATCAAAGGCAGTTTTTTCACTGACTTAAGCAAAAGTTAGACAAAGCTCCAGCAGGCAGTTGTGCTAATCTGAATTAAAGAGTATACTGTGGAGCACGTAATTTTTAAAATATGATAAAATATCAAGTACATTTGTGCATTCAGTAAAAAAATCCATATCACTACATTAATACATATTTTTGTCCACTATGGAAATAGTTTAGTGTAGATATAGAAAAATCATTGCTTTCTCTTATTCATCTCCTATGCCTCTGGATTACTTTCCTATTGCCTGTTGCCCTTCTCCTCTAAGGCAGTTTTTATCTGCATTTTAAATTCCACAAATGTGGAATGTGGACATATTTGGTAATAGAAGAAGAAAGAAAAATAAGTAATTTGGTAATAGAAGATGAAAAAACAAATAGCAATGTATCATTCATAGATATTTAATGATAATACTTCTTTCCTTAGCCTTTAATTTCTGGACATATTATTAATTTATTATTATACTAGAATATAAATGGCCAGATCTGCAGCAGGCTTATAGAATAACTTATTATTGATTTGAGGTTTGACTGATGAATTGCTGAAGAATCTCTTTATGCCACCACTGAAATTATTGTTTGTTACCTTTTCACTTTGAAAAATTTGTATGCTAGTTCTACTAATATCTCCAGTAGGAGGGTAGTTTGTAAGTTTTCAGTCCTTAAATATTCTGCAGTGTATTTCCATAATTTTAATTTACCTTCACATGATTTATGAATTCATTTTTAATGGCATTAAATGGACGGACAGACATTCCTGACATAGTTAATAAAGGTTATTGTGTAACAATCTTTTAATCTCTTTTTTCACAGCCAATAAAATCCTACACAATAGATTTGTTCATACAGATAAAAAAATTGAGATGTTCTGTTTGCCTGTAACTCACAGAAAAGTGCAGCTCATAAGACCATAACTTGGTGGTCTTATCCATCTCTGGCCTTGTTTTGTTTGCCTCCTTCCTAACAAAAATGCTAAAAACAGGCAGTACATGTTCTGCAGCTGCTGCAAACCTGTTTCAGTGTTCAACTCCTTTTGCCATCAGAAAACTTCCCTTAGTATCTGTCCCATCACCCTTGCTTCATTGTAAGGCTAGTGGTTGGGCATGAAGAATGCAGTAATTCTGTCTTTTGGCCACAGGATGCATTTGAAGATATTTGTTTACAAATATTGAAGATATCCATGTTTACATTAAGAGAATATAATGAAAAATTCATCACCAGAGCAAAAGAATTCTTCCTAGGTCAAGTTGAATGATTTCTTTATCTTCATTATTCTTCCTCACTGTCGTTTATCTTAAAGACAAATTATATTGTTATGACATAAATATTCACAGAAAATTGATGCTGACCATTATTTTCTACGTTTTCTTAAGGTTCTAACCTTAGAATTAGTTTTGTTAACATGACAAATTGAAATAGAACTGAAAGGACAATAATTTTCCATTTATTCTTTTACCTCAAAAAAAGGCATTTGTCCTTACCCAGTGTTTTGAAATTTCATAAGTCCTCCATGGAAGCACTTGGGAATTTCTTTGTGTATACTAGAGCAAATTTATTTATAACGTCTCAAAAGCTTGCTGTATCCTTTTAAACATCCTTCTCTAATTTTCTTCTGCTTGCTAAATCCAATTTCTTTTACCTATTAGTTTCTAATCATCGCAAAATCGCATGCAGCAAAATCAATTTACCAATGTAAAATTTACACCATTACAGAAGTCACACTTGATTTTGGTGTGCTGACAAAATTCTGTCTCATCAGTGAAAGAAAGAGTAAGCTTTCCTGGTGAGTTCATGGAGACTGAGACTTGGAATTCTCTCCTCATCCTTAATTTGTTAGGATGAAAATTTTTCTTAATGTTCTCTACTAACCAGTTTGGGCATTCATTTATTTTGACTGAATTTCCAACACCCTTTGCTCCATCTTGAGTTGTTAATCTGTATAATCTCTTTCTGCCCAATCCATTAAACATTTTTTGCATTAGGTATTTTGCTTTGCAGTGTATGCCACAGTACAATCCTAAGCAGTGTAAGATGTTGTGTATGAAAGGATAAGCATATTACAGTAAAATTACACATAAATTGCACATATCCATTCTTGGTGTTTTTTTTTTCACTTTTTTGGTTTGTGAAGGACAAAGTTTGTTTGAAAGACAAAGCTTAAAGAAAGCAAAAAGATTTACTTAATGTAACTCAGATCTACATTTTCATAAGTTTAGAATTCCATGTACTATACAGAAGTGAATAAATGTTTAAAACTACTTAAGTGTTCAGTCTTATGAAGCCATGTGAATGTATTTGTATGCTGTCAGCAAACCTTGGTGAACCCTTGGTGAAGGAACTGTCTATTAACCAAGAAAATACACAAAAATGGCTTTCACCTGAATCCTTGGAAATATTGAAGTACTTTTCTGACTTCACTGGTATGAAGATAACTGGGGTCTAAATGTTTTGAAGGAACTGAGCTTTAGTATACGTTCCCTTTTGGGTTCATGTCCTCTAGGTTACATGTTACAAGCATACTCCAATTTAGGTCTCAATTACATTCTCTCCATGATCAATGAAAAGAAACACCTTCAAAGTACATTTCTTTCTCCCTACATGTTATGTACCTGTTTAATGACAGGATAAATCAGTTTTTCAAAGTGCTTGTCTCTACAAGCACTTTGACTACAAAGAATGACCCACATGATTAGGTTAGAAGAGATGTAAAGTCTTCACGTTTTGAAAACTTTCTGAGGCCAGTCTCAGCCTGCAGCCTAAATCACTAGCCTACAGAACCAAAACAGTTGAGGCAGAAAGGTGCTGGAGAAAAATGACCAGTAGCTAAGACTTACAAGGCTACAAGGCATTTACTCCCCTGCCAGTAAGACCAGGGAAGGCAAAAGTGAGAAAAAAAATCAGGAATCAAGATAAAGGCAATGTAACAAGTGAAACAAAGCTCTGTGAACAAGCAAAGCAAAATAAGTCCTTTATTCTCTACCTCCTGTCAGCAGGCAGATGATTAGCCACTTTCAGGAAAGCATGTGTAATGAATACTTGGGAAGAAAAACCCCCAAAACAAGAATTGCTTATGCCTCATTTGCCCTCCTTTCCCTGAGGTTCTACTGTTGAGCACAACATCATAGGATACAGGTTGTCCCTTTGCTCAGCTGGGGTCAGCTGTCCTAGCTAAGTCCTCTCCCAGCCTGTTGCCCCTCTCCCAGCTGAAGGCATCTAGTGAGAAACAGGTATCACACCAAACACACTGGTGTATTAGCAACCCTAATTTAGTCACAAGTAATAAACACAGTACCATACAGGCGATCATGGAGAAAATTATCTTCCTTCCAGCCAGCTCCTGTAGTCTCCACCACTTATGCCATATAATTTTCATTGTGCTCAGGCTTTCAGTATCCAATATATCCTTGTTAAGTAGCAAGCAGCTTCCTGTCCTTTCATAAATACACAGGGAATCACATCAGCCACATCTACCAGGCTGTAACTGGGGCCATCCAGGCCTGAAAATCCTGCCTGGATCCAGAAGTCCACCAGTTTATAACACATAGGAATAGAAACTGCAGAAAAAGGAAAGCCAGTTTTCCACTTCCAGTGTTTCTAAATGAATTTTTTTTTCCACAAGAAATTGAAAATTCAGTGAATGGAGATTTTATAACTAAAAAACTGTCTTCTGTTTTTCCCTTTAAATATAAAAAATATTGATTCATTTGTGCAGCAAACTATATATTCAGTGCATCAAATGAAAAAATGTTCAGTGAACAGAATTAATAGATTATTCATTTATCTCAAATTATGAGACACTGAAGTTATTTCAAATGAAAGTCATAAATCTCAAAGAAGTTCTGTAAAACTTAGTTTTTAAAATCATTTTTTTAGCAATACATAGAACATTAATTTGGACTTTGAATCATCTTTTCTAAGTTTCAGCAACTGGCTTAGGTATCTAAGGTCTTAATTCCACTATGGAGATGCTCTTTTCTCTGCTTGAACTCTACGCTAGCCAGATGAACCTGAGTCAAGGTGGCTGATAAACTATCCCAGTTGAAACAATGAAAGCTCATTCTCAGGATTCTAAGTTATTCAAAAAGTGAGATTTTTTACTTTCATTTAAATTATTTCCATTCTTTTTCACTCAAGAGAGTGCAAAAGGACGGGTTCTTTATTTTATTTTTCTCCTTAGCCATTGGCTTGCTGGTTTCAGTCCATCTCAAGGTCACAGTATAGGTTGTCACTATTTGACAGTGAATTATCCTAAATGAAATCATTGGTGACCTCAGTATAACCCCTGCTGTGTATATCCTCATCACAATTCAGCAGAGTGAAGAGACACTAAATGGACCCAGAATTTGAACTCGAGAGATGTTTCCTCCAAGCCTCAGTTAAGAGATAGTGCACAGTAACACAAATAAGTTTATTATTATTTATTACTATTATTTTCCCATTATCAACATGAAAAATTATTTCTATCATTTAATAGAAAAATATCTCTTCATGAGTTTACCTATTTAGTTTTCAATTAATCATATTCTTCTTTAAGGCCTTCAGGTGAAATATTAAATGTAGTGAATATACAACTTTCTGAGGCATAATATGTTACTTGTCCTTATTCAGATGGCATTATTAAAAATCAAGATTTTTTTATATATGTTTGATTTTTTATATGTGTTGTGTTTGATCTGGTGAAGTTAATTTCTTTGCTGTGGTTAATAACTGCTACTACAATGGAAAAAGGTGAAGTAATTTCAGCAACACCAGTTTGTAAGAATTTTTGTCCTGGCTTTGTTGTGCCAATTCAAACCTTGGGTCCAAAAAAATCAATCTCAGATAATGAGTTCTGCAGAGATTTAAAAATAATTAGGAATATTTCCCAGTTTATACCAGTACATATAATAGCACAGCGATAAACCTTGGGGTTCATTTACTCCTCTATGCTAGTAATACTGTATTGTCCTTGTTTCAACTGGGATACAGTTAATTTTACTCCTAGTAGCAGGTACAGTGCTGTATTTTGGATTTAGAATGAGAATAATGTTGATAACATTTTGATGGTTTAGTTGTTACTAAGTAGTGCTGACCATCAGTCAGCGATCAGCTGCACAAGAAGCTGGGAGGCAGCAGGGCCAGGACAGCTGATTCAACATGTCCAGAGGAATATTCCACCATGCCATAGAACACCATGCCCAGTTTCTGTACTTGGCTGGGGGGGAGTCAGTCATTGCTGGGGTATGGAATGGGCATTGTCATTGGGTGGTGAACAATTGTATTGTGCATAACTTGTTTTTCTTGGGTGTTATTTCTCGTTCTCTTTTTATTATCTCTCTTATTACTCTTGTTCTTCTTCCTCTTCTTCTTCTTCTTCTTCTTCTTCTTCTTCTTCTTCTTCTTCTTCTTCTTCTTCTATTTTATTTCAATTATTAAACTGTTCTTAATGCACAGGTTTTACCTTTCTCATTCTCCTTGCCATCTCACCATGGAGGGGGTGGTGGTGAGCAAGCAGCTGTGTTGTACTTAGTTGCCAGCTGCTGTTAAACCACAGCATGTATATATGTCTAAATTCAAAAAGTTAATTACCAGACTAATTTAACATTAGGAAATGTTATTGATGACACTACTCTGTGAAAAGATATAATTTATGTGTCTGAACATGTTCTAAAAGTATAGCCTACAATTTCTGAGTAAAGACCAATGATATCACACCGAAACGACTTCCTCCAGGGCTGGCAAAGACAATTATTATACTCCACTATTTCCTTGATGACATCTTGCTGGCAATGACTTTTTCCCCTCATTCTTACATAATAATTTGACAGTCAGACATACACACTACATATAAATATATGAATGTGTATGAATACGCATAGATCCCTGTACATTTCATATACATAATAGCTAAGCTGAGCAACTAGAAAAATTTTGTGTTATGTTGACATTTTTTTGATACATTCGAAAAAATGGAAGTTCTTTTGTTAATTTCATTGCTTATTTTATTTTCAACATCTTTTCTTCAGATTTATCCCTTATCCTTTTTCCCATTTTCTAGAACATAAAAATGTATATTAGTCATTCTTAAATATATGTTAATGAATTTTATAGGCATGCTGGATGGAACTTGTATAAAGAGGCCAGGAAATCTGAAGCTAGAGCCAAGACAAACTCATGCCAAAACATTAGTCGACCCATTGGAACTGATTATACACATACAAAAGGGAGAATGCATGAAGTGATATATAAGGTCACTGTGACAGCCAGAAGGTAATGCCAAAATATTCCTACTAGCTTGGCTCATTCACATGTATGGGCACAGAGCTGATTCAGAGCCAAACACTCTGCATGAGCCAAACTTAACTTCCTTGGCTTGCCCACCTTCAAAGCACAGCTGTTGTGGCAAAAACAACCCATCAGACACGAATTCATTTTGCTAGTTTTCATCTGCCGTGACTTTGTAAGATGCAGCCACCAAGGGCAGACTGCTTTGCTGTTGCTGCTGCTGCTGTTCTGAGAGTAGTCTGCACTACTGAAAAAACCTGTTGGACTCACATTACCTATTGCAATGAGGTGTCTGCTTCTGAATAATAAACATGATCTTAATGAGGTCTAGGCACCTCTGACCATGATTTTGAGAATGTGAGTAGTGATTTTGATTGTGCAACATGCTGGGGCCCATCTGGAAGCACCTGAGTGGTCTGATTTGAAAAAAAACACAGTCATCTTGGTGAAGGATCAATTAAATCCAGTCTTGAATGGGACCTTCCAAAGCCAGGGTTGTCAAAATCATTAGTAGATTTTTAACTATCTTAGTCTAATTGGTTTGAGTAAGGGAGAGTGGAAACACATTGACAAAAAAGTATTCCAAAGTCATAATAGTTATTTTGTATTTAACTGCAGTGGAAACTATAATGTTTGCCTTTGCTTGACATCCATAAACTGCTCCCTCCCAATTCCACCATCACATCCCAACCAGCCACAAAATGTTGTCTTAAGCTTCTTCTCATCTCTGATGTGATCCTAAATTACATAAGTTCAACTGAGATGAGTTCACACATGTGAATTAGATGGTGTAAAACCCAGAAAATTCAGTGATATGCCTTGGAGTTTTGTTGTATGCAAGAATTTTCCATTTGTATTGTTAATATAGAAACGAAGTGAAAAGCACAGAGTTTAGCATAAGCTTACTGTTAAATATAGATATAGACATCTCCCTCAATTATCACTTACACCCCCTACATCAAATATTAATAATTTTATGAAAATTTATATTATGACTGTATTAAGAGAACAGACATTGACTGTATTTTCAATTTTCAAGCCAGATAAAGTACAAAAAGCTGATGGCCAAGCAACATACTCCTAAATTTGTCTGGGTTTTCTCATCTTTGTCATCCTACACTAATTTCATGGAGGTCTTTGTAGGGTTCTGAGAAAATTTTCTGGACAAGAAAAAAGGTACAAAACTTCTCTTAACATATATAGTTTTCTCTCAAATGCATTTTTTTTTCCTTTTCTTAAGGAAAACATGAAAGATTAATTTATTATAGCATGTGGTTTGATTTTACTGCCTTAATTAATCCTTGGGTTATGATTAATTGATTAATAAATTTCTTATTTATGCAAGACTCCTGAAATATTAACACATACTCTACAAACAATCCATTTTCAGATTCCTGAAGTAAAATCTTCAAGAGCGATTGAAGTTAACACTTGACTGCCTCAGGATTTTTTTATTGAGACCAAAACATAAACTCTGGTGCATGAAAACTATCACAGAAGACTATGTGAAAAAATTTTTGTTAGATATAATGATATTTAGATATTTTATCATCAATTTTTGGGGGCCAATTTGTCTCAAAACTGCTGCCTTATTTTAACATCATGCCAAAAGTTCATGAGGCCCAGATTTAGATATATTTTTAAAAATTACATTTTCACATATTCCAAATGTAGTTTTATTTGTATCTGTCAAAATAATTAAACAGAAAATCATAAAATCATAGAATGGTTTGAGTTGGAAGGAACCTTTAAAGTTTGTCTGCTCCAACTCCATGCTTATGCACAGGGACATTTTTCAATAGATCATGTCACACACATGTCTCATCTACCTTCACCTCAAACATGTCCAGGGATTGCATATTCATGGGGCAACAATTTTGAGTGTCTCACCACCTCACAGTGAAGTAATTCACTGGGGTCTAACTGTATGAAACTATGACTTTTGTCATTGTTCCAAGGCAGCTTGTCCCTGATAGACGGAAATGGTGTTGTCATAGTACCTGAAAATTCATAACAGAGAGCATTCACTGAACTTGCAGTAGAACATATTCTCATGCTGATGTGTAGTGAACCTTTACTGTTCATGTTACTAATGGACTTTTCCAAAAATTTTCCACCTTGAAATTTTCTTACTTGAGACACAAGTGGAAAAATAAAAATTCAACATTAGATAAAGTTTTAATATGGAAAACCTACAATCACCTGAAGCCACACCCATATTTTTCTAAAAAGAACAAAAGAACTCAGAAGAGTTTTTAAAGCTTTTGTTTTAGAAAAAAACCCGATTTCTTCAATGTGATTCCTAAACTGAAAATGTATCTTAGTAAAAAGTTATTGTCACCATAGAGGAACTTGGCCAATGGATTCCACCATTTGCTTAAAGCAAAGCAATGGGATGAAACAGGATGATGCTTAAACAGAGCATGTGTGGTTATTGAGACCACATAAAAGAAGAGAAAGTGGAGTTTTCAACGTGATTGTATCCAGGATTAGACATTTTGGTCGCTGGGTTTGCTAAACTAGAACACACTCTTTTAACATGTTTCCTTCTTTCCTCCACTTGGAGGCAATGCTGTCCCCGTAGTCCCAGGATTCATACTGTGACAGATCCGTCACTTTGACATACTGTATACTAGAAAAAGGAGACAGTCAGACTTCAAGTACGAATCTTTCACTATAGATAATTATGAAGAAATTATGCTTCAGAAACTAATTTAGTTTCTTAAATAGGAACTGTACTTCTTTGTCAGTTTAGCTCCAGACAAAAAACCCGAACAATTCCAAAGCTCTTTCCCAGTAAGTGAAAGGTTGAAAAAGGTTTTTATGTGAAATATTTTAATCATCAGTGATCAGCATTAGCCCCATAGCAATTAGTGTTTAAATTAGCAGAGAAGTAATTAGAAGATACTGAGGATGGCTAACTATGCTTTTGAATTTCCTCCTTTAAACATTTTTTCTGGAATAAGAGTATGTTCTGAAACTTGGCTAAATAAAAACTGAATATCTGCTGTACTGTATATATTCAATAAATGCATCTTTTACAAGGTGAAATTTTATCCCTTGGCTTGATATCAAATGCTGTTTTCTCTTCTCAATAACAAGTAAAGACGGAACATACACACAAGCAAACAATTCAAGTCTGGTGGGATTTTAGTAGGTGACTAAAGATCTGGCATTGTATTTTACTTTCTACTCTGACTGTACAGCCTCTGTGAATGTTTTCACTAGGCTTTCATGAAGGGGAGAAATGGAACTTTTAGCATGGGATTATTGTTATTACTATTATTCTTTTATAGCCATCTGCTGTAATCACTAAGAAAAATCCAAACTGCATTCCAGCTAATATCATTATACTGTCCAACTAGTCCAATGAAATCAAGAATTAATCTTCATCAAAAGGATCAACACTTTACATGAAAACATTTAATCCTGGTGTATTCAAAATTCCGGGGAAAATGGGTTTACTTTTGGATGTACCAAGAAAGTCAACAGATCAAACTCTTAGGGAGTTTATAATGCCCTCACATTATCAATGAGTGCAAATTTCTCTCTGAAAAATAACTTTTCTAGCTAATTATTTAAAGTTATCAGTTGAAGTAAGAGTGATTTTTTGCAAAGAATAATCACTTAAAAATCACAATAAACTACTCCCATGACATGAATTGTGCGGCAAGGTTAAGAAAAATGGAGAAAATACTGACACACTGTCATGAGAAAATAGGCTAAGTTATGTACAGGCTCTTGAAGTGACAAAGGTACACCCAGTAAGTGTATGAAACAATTATGTTCAGTTAATTAAGACTGAAGAAGAGTCTGAAGAAGAGTACAAGAATTACTGATCAACAAGGATGTTCTTGGTCCTGATCTAAGACTGATATGTATATGCTTGGGGCAATCCCACTTGAGCCCTGCCTTGTTAATTTTTAGAACTTCTCTGTTCACATAGCCCCTGTTCACCACTTTCTTACTTCAGAATTCTCTGAATTCTCTCTGCTAAGTTGGAAGCCTCCCTAGATGACAGGTCAGGAAAACAGACAGGGACCTTCATCCTCTGCAGCAAGAAGGCTCCCACTGCCATAACTGCTTTTTATTCACTTCTGAGTTTCAGACTCAATCAGCACAGCTCAGCTGCTTTATTTGACAGCATTCACTCACAACTTCAGTCTTCTTGCAGAGCTGCTCCGTCTTCCTGAACTGCCCCTGGGTCAAGGGCATCAAAACTGCAGGGACAATTCTATCAGCTGCCAGAGGCAGGTATGTGGTACGTCACTGCCATTCAGGAGTGGATGCAAAAGCCAGTCTGAACAGACCCGTTAATCCCTCACATTTTTGATTTTCTTCTTTTCCCAAACTGAAGCACTAACTGATCACGACCTGTTAGCTATGCTAAAGGTGCCTGATTTTCCCTGATCAAGGGTTAGAAGAAACAAAAACCACAAGCACTTTGTGATCAGGACAGCTGGGATCTTCTTAAATACCACAAGAGGCTGCTGCAAAGGTTGACAGATGTTAAGGCTGCTGTGGCTGTCCTTACCTGGGAGCAGTGATACCTTCAGATTCCTCAGAGGATTCCTGGGAGCCCCTCAAGAATCTTCAATAAAATCAGGAGGGTAAAGAAAATCTCAAATCAGTGCCCAGAAAATCCTGTCAAACAGTTGTATCTCTTTTGTGGTATAAACCTTAACTCACTTCTATGAAATAAATATAAAATGCAATAAAATGTAGATTACACTGAAAAGAAATCAAGAGAAGATGATTTACCTTCTCAGCTCTGCTTCCTCTTCTCAGAGAAATGTTGCAATCCTAGGCAAATTTGCAATACAATTTGATTTCTCATTAATATATTGTTCTGTTTATGTTGTATTTTTAACATATAATCAAAATACTGGCTTTATGTGAAATTATGGTTTTGGTTTTTTTTTAGTGGTATGAAAAAGGGAGTTTGGAAATATTTTGTGATGTGACTGCATATAAGCATTTACATGGGCAAGCGGTCCTACCCTTTTTTTTTGTCAATTTTTGATCAGAATGAAACATTCTAATGCATTTGCTAGAAACCAGATATTTTGCTTTACTGAAAATGAATTAATCAGTATCTTCCATTTGTACATTAAGCTATTTAACTCGGATTCATTCTTGTCATAGCAAGAAAGCAACAAAAGACAAAGAGAATAGCCTGAGAAGATGGGGGAGTGGTTGTAGTATTCATTATTTTGAGGGAATGCATCTGATGGTTGTCCTAGTGGAATGAAAAAATAGTATTCTGCCAAAAAATTCTCTTACAGATTTCCAACAGTGTGTTTGGAGTCAGAAAGACCCCCTTTGCTACATACAGAATTCTTCTCCTTGGGCAGAGAATGAGAGCATGGATTATATATGACAGGTACACAGATGCATTGTTTCATCTTCTTGAGGGGGCTCAGGTACAGCAATGAGAAAAATGAACACAGGAGCTTGCATAGCATAGCCTTTCCTCACAATCTGATATCAGAATAGTTAATGACTACCAGAGAAAGGAGGGAAGTCTATATGCTAGGAATCTAGTTTCCAAGAAGATAAATGAAACTGTGATGAAGAAAAATTGGAAAGCAGAATGATTTGTAATTTATTACATACCTACCAAAAATGAAGCTACAGAAAATGAAAGTAGACACATTAGAAATATAAAATAGAATTTGTATAGAATTTATGGTAGTGCAAACAAATTGAGATAGGCATGACCATTCTTTCTCTTCCAATATATTTTCCATGTAATCAAAACACAGTGTGTGATTAAAAGCAAATTTACACTTATTTTTTATTTATTGTAGATGTAGTCCCACAATGAATATATATGAGTCACAACAAATATACATGTATAAAATATTAATATAGAGAGAAAGTTAAAGTCTTTTAACAAGCCTCCATAATGTATATAATATGACAGCAAAATAAATTCATTCAAATTGAACACAAGGTCTTGAATGAAAAAAAATTTCTATAGTGTTTTCTGACAGAAAAGAGTAAGAATACAGTGTTTAATTTACAGGAAAGAGTGCACAAACTTTGTTAACAGTTAAAGGTGTTTTTTAAATTATGACATCAAGTGTTATTGAGACCTGAAAGGTCACCTGTTGACAATGTTAGCATATTTCAACAATAATTTTTGTAAAATTGAATTATTTACCTAATGAATTAAAACTACAAATGGCTCAGGGCTGAGCCTAAAGGGCAATGTAAAGACTACATTAAAAAAATACTGTGTGAGGAAAAGGTATAAAAAGATATTCAGTTTCCTATCTATGTTTATTTATATTGGATAGAAAGAGGAAGATATACAAACTCAGTTCACAGCATCCTGAATCCTGCAGATAGAAACGCCTAAAATCATCCTGGTACAAGTATGCAGGTATGGCTAAAATCTCATTTCCCTGTTTTTGGACCTCACATGTGGCTTCAAACTGAAGTTTGAGATGCAAAGAGCAAAGTTTTTTCTTACATCTACAAACCAAGGCTACCCTTTAAAAAAAGATTAATGCTTTAATTCAGAAAGTTTATAAGAAAAGATGATGTAAGCTTTCATATAAAACTTCATGGCTACAGAGGGAAACCTGCATTTGCTTCTTTCATGAAACAAAAGATGACCACATCTCCTGCAGAATGCTCAGACAATATCTGGAAATACTGCAGTCAGGGTTTGTGCAATTTGTGCATCCTTCCCGAAAAAGATGTTACTCTGCAAACAATTAATGAGAAGAACTTAATAATGTAGAACTAGTGATTTATACTTTATAACCTAATAGCCAAGATTCATTACTAAAGAAAAAGAGAGATTATGATTATGGACAACATCTCTGTAGAATGTATCTGATTTTATTTTGCAGTCTTAAAAATAATCGGAGCAAAGACCAGGAAACATTCTGATCCTCAGGCATTGGACCCCATGTTTTCTTTCTCTCTATAACAGCTGGCGTTCTGTTTTACTACATATACATTTGAATGAGATTCATAATCCACCATCATTACTTTGAAATATTCTATTATCTGTTGCTTCATAACCAGGTTCTTCAGTGAATTGATGCCTATTATTTTAAATCCATGCTACCAGTTCTCCTCTTGAGATTTGCCTTCCAAATCCATTCTTGAGCATCTGCTCATTTTCTCTATCAATTATAAATCAATTTTTTATTCACACAATTTCTTTCACAGTTCATCAGTTTTTCATTTCCCTTTATACTTGAAGTCCAGCCATGGTGTGTTTAGATACAGAGGTCTATCATTCTACCCCTACAGTGTTCTTTTATGTCCACCAAGACATCAGTAATTCGTCTATCCAAGAAATATTTCTAAAATTTAACATCTATTTAGTCTCAGACTTAAAAAAACCCTGAAACAGTTTAATAATTTTGGCTTGCTGTGAGGGAAATTAATTCTGTAACAAACAGGAACAAGGATAGAAATCCAAGGTGGTCCAATTGCATTGTATCAATAAATTTCCACAAGTAATAGTTTTTAGCTTTCCACCCCTTTTTCCTAATCATGAAGCAAATATAAATATAATATAATAAGCATAATATAAATAACCCCAAATGGCAGAATTGTTAGGATTGGAAAGGCCTTCCGCAGATCATCCAGTCCAAGCCCCTGCCAAGGTAGGGTCACCTGGAGCGGGTTACACAGGAACACATCCAGGTGGGTTTGGAATGTGTCCAGAGAGGGAGACTTCATGACACCCCTGGTCAGCCTTTTCCAGTGTTCTGCCACCCTCAGTGTAAAGAAGTTCTTCCTTGTGTTGAGGAAAATCTTATTTTGTTTCAGTTTATGGACTTGTTACTCATCTTGTGACGGGGTAGCACCAAAAGGAGTCTGGCACCATCCTCTTGGCACCTGCCTTTGTGAGATTTACGTGCATTAATATCCCCTCTCAGTCTTCTCTAGACTAAATCCTTGTTATCAAACAAGATAACCATAAGCATGGCTTAAAATCACCAATGTTATAAATCACCATGTTTTAATTTACTATGGGGAGAGAATGAAGAGTTTGCACTCAGTCAGCTTATGGTTCGATGAGAGAGTGATTTCATTATCCATAGCTGTAGGAACTCAAAGTTTTTCTGGTTTGTGATACTGTGCCTGCTGCTCAAAATACATTGGCTTCAAAAAGAACATACTGTAACATTTGCTCTACAAAAACTGGCCTTCAAATATTTAAAGCATTTTATTAGAACCAGGTCTTCTATCTTTCTTTGGAAATGATGGATGCTCAGAACTTAGTTTTTTGAGGAAAGATGAGGTATGATTACGCCACTGTTTGGCTTTCAGGAAAATAGTATCAGACATCATGAGAGTTACCAAAGAATCATTACATTTGAGAGCAAATATATGAACATTAGATTTAATAATCAGCTCGGGGCATAATGTTTTCAGTCCTAGTTGCTTTGAAAGCAGTTCTTGATGCAACATGACTCACAAGATGTGCTCTGTCTTGTGGTGTATTTCCATGACAATATATAAAGAAATCACAACCAATTTTCCCCTGAGGCTTTGTGATCTGAAAGGCTAAGTGGCAGTGCCTTTGGTCTGCAAATCACTACCTAGTTACAGGACTGCAAGGTCATGGATATTATCCTGTTTTAAAAAGACATATACATGAAAAAGTTTTTTCAAAAGCTGCTGTGTAGACTAATAGTGTTCAAACACTAAAGAAACATCAAAGCACAGAGTGGGTCTGGGAGGTTATTCTATGTTCAGATTAATATTGCAGACATCAGAGATTTTGAGTGAGAATCTGCTGTTTTCCTGTTGCACTGAAATTAACAAAATTGCACAGCTTTCAGGTGGTAAATATTAAGTGATGACATCTTTAAGACATCAAAGCAATGTATGGAAAAATGAGAAGTTTGCTGGAAGAGAATAACAAAGAACGTTTACTTAAACAATTATATTCTAACCTTTACAGCTTCAAAAAGTATAATAACTATGGAAATAGTAAGGGAATACAATTTGTGTGTTTGCTTTTAATATGCTTTTCAGAATGATATTCAACTTTAATAATTTTAAAAATCAAGTTATGCTAGAATTTAAATACTTTTCAATTACCATGTGATAAAAGTAAAAGAAAAAAATTCTGATACTACAACAAAGGGATAAAAAGATAACTAAAGTTTTATTCTTGAAAATGAGGTACAAAATTATGAGATTTTTAAATGGGAAAAAAAATCTGAATTTAAATACATTCAATAGTGCTCCTTTTTATCTCTCAAATTCTATATGTAAATTTATTCCTTCAGCAATTAACCTTGGGTATAAGATGATTGTTTTCTAAATATCATAGTTTTGATATATACTCTCGATTTCAATGTTATATAGTGAAGATGAACATTGTAAGCCAATTGTCTAGAAGTTTTCATAGTACCCTTTTAATCATTTGAAAGTCTCCATAAAAATCCCAGTTAAAATTTCTTTAACAGAAGCTGTTGATTCCTATATCCCCCCACTGAAAAACCTGTTTTACAGGTCACTAACATTGGTCAGAGTGCAGTGCCTGGTCCTGAGGATGCCTGGTCAGTCACAATTGCCAAAGGTGCCTGCTCTGAGAGAATGCAGTCATTTCTGAGCCACTCACAGGAACTGGCTTCTGGCTTAGAAATGAACATTTTACAAGGCTCTAAGAAGCAAATTCAGTCTGTCCTGGATCCTTGAGTCTTAACTCATCTTTTAAAACCTAGCTTCACACAATCGCTTGCCATCTTGTGAGCTCATATAACCTAATTATGATTATATACAGTGTCATATGAGTATAAGAATATTTATCCACTGAAAGGATTTATGATTGACATTATATTATTCTTTTAAGGTATAAATTTTAATAAGACCTTCATAATTTTTGGACTATGAGCCTGATAAACACAAATACTACTACTACTACTACTACTACTACTAGCTTAAAATACCCTACAAAATTTCTTCATAATGACTTTTAAAAGACTGTAAAATTTTGTTCAGGTAGGCTGAAATTGGAAATTATAAATTTAATAGGTATTTATTGTTATTTTATTAAATTTAATTCAGCAGTGTATCAGAGTATAAGAAGCTTTCTAAAAGCTTTTTTTTTTGCTTTTTCTCCAAAATAAACAGGCTCAGCATGCAAATACCTAATCATACCCTAAAGTAAAATAAAATTCTTACTGCCATTTCAAAAACATGTTGAAAGCTGCTGATGTTTCACTTTGTAACATTTAAATCACAAAGCTTTACCTTATGGCAGTCAAAAAATAATTTCTTCATAATCACTGTAACCAAAGCACTTAAAACATAAAATTACATTTTTTGCAATACAAGTTTAATTGCAATGCTGTGTATTGTCATACTATGGCTTTTAAGATACTGGGAATGTAATTGATCAGACAGCACAGTCTTTCCACAATATCTATTTTTTTTAACTTTGTGAACTCACACCTTGAGAATTCTGAAACTGAAGAACTCACAAAGAAAAATGGGAAAACAAAAAGCATGTTCAATTCATCTATAAGTTACTTAACTACGCATCTCCATTGTAGAACTTTCATCATGTTTAATTATTTTGAATGTTGTCCAAAACCCACTAGAACAAGTGAGAAGAATCACCAGTCTTTAGAATGCTGTCTACATAATGTACTGGATTTTGATTAAAAAAAAATACACTTTAGGTGCTGATGTACTTTAGTTTAATGACCCTTAAACTTCAGATGAAAGTGAAGATATTTTACTTCTTAGATTATTGTATTTATTTTATTTTGGTATGTTCTTGAACCGCTAAATGGTTACATTTCACATTTATTTACAGAAATATAAATAAATATACTGGCTTCAAAACAGTGGAGAATAATAAATCTTCATAGTGAACATTCCAAGAATAAAGTCTTAGTTCATATTTTAGAAGTATGGCTAGAGTGCCAGGTGTGGAGAGAATGAGAGTGGCTAGGTACTTATGTTCAGCATTTAGCTCTCACTAGAATTCACAAAGTGAAACTGAAGTTAATAAAGCTCATGTTTCCATAGCTATGAACACAATTAATTGCCTAAATCCACACATTTCACAACAATATAAAAATGGACAATCAAAACAAAACACATTTAGTGCTGAAGAGACAGAAGAGAAAATCTTATCCCACAAAAGAGGATGTGTTATTCCTTCTCTCGTTCATTGAAATGCTGTTTTGGCAGTAGGAATCAGATCACAGTACAGGAGCCTCTCTGCTTGCAGAACCATGATGCAAGTACAAACTAGAATGTGTGTATTAGCATATTTTTGACACCTCAGGGGCTCTACAATTTTTTATGATTGAATAGATATTAAATGGAGTTTTCTGCTCAGTTTGAAAAGCAGCATCCCACACTTCTGGTTATCAATTATCTCATGCTTCTCATGCATCCATCACTTCAGTAGCTCAGTACCAGTCAGAGCAAACTTCTTTCTGACATAATGATCATGGTTGTTTTATTGAATTCTATTGTGCTCTCTAGTTTTCTTAGTCATCAACATAGAAAAATAACGTTGTTTGATGGTTTCACAGACACATTTAGAATCATTTTTCATTGGCCTGACAGGGTTTGAGTAAGGAAATACCCAGAATTTGAAGCATGTTGGCAATGGCATCTGTACAAACATTGAAAGGAAAATGCTCTTGACATTTTAAAGGCATCTAGACTCTTGTATTTTGTTTTCCTGAAAGCTAAATCAGTTATCCTGAGGAAAAATATATACAGTTGGTATTTACATTTTGTCTCTTAAAGATATCTATTCCTGAAATAAGGTGGGGGCTGTGGGTGAGGGGTGGGAGGGAGGTGGAAAAGAATATCACACTAATGTATATTGAAACATTAGCACTGTTTGAATAAATTCTACTAATATGCAGAATCTTGCCTCTGAATTATAAAGTGGATTTTGTCTCCTATAAGTAAAGAAATCAGCAAAACCCTCCAGATTACTAACATAGTGAGCAGTCTCTTCATAAGACTACATATTAGAACAAATTCTATCTGTCTGTAACAGTTCATATCTGCAGAGCAACCTAATGTACCAATCACTACAATATTCTGTACAATTCCTGCAGGTTCATTTCACAGACGTTCAATGAGAATGGCTAAAGCATTGAAAAATATAATGTGTAATCCAGAGACAACTGAGTGATGATGATCACAGTGGTATGCTTGGTTACAAAGGGCCATACCTGATGACAACTAAATGCACTGGACTGTAACTTCAGTTTGTAATCCTTTCTTACAGTCTTTTGACAGCCTCAGCTATGAGCTGCACATTTTTCGTTGTGTTGGTGCTTTTTCTTGCAGGAGTTTTTCAGCTGGCATTACTCTTCTCATTACCAAAATCCTAGAGAGGCTATTTCCAATCCCTTGTTCTTAATCTTTGTTCGATTTCCGCAACCAATACACCTAAACAAGATAGATTATAAACATACTGTAAAGTTTTTATTCATGTCACCTTTACACAGCGATAGCAGCTGCTCTGTGGTGCAAAGAATACATCAGATTATCAAATGATGAAACTTCCCCAACTACTGCTGATATCAATAGTGTATCTATTTCCTGATTTATATTACTGATCAAATAATCTTCTTTCAGTGACATTAGATTTTCTTGTCCTAAGAAATACACATAAAATGGATTTTACTTCATCACAGAAATATGATTTCAGCTGTTTCCCTGTCTCCTCCTACTGTTGTAGATTTTATACTGGTTCTCCCCAACACAAATAGGAAATGTGGCAGACAGAATCGCAGCTAGTATATATCATGTTCTTTTTACTAAAGGAAAGTTTAGCACAGTTGGAACTTTTGAGTATGTCTCAATGATACAGAAGCTGTCATATTTAAAAGAATTTTGAAGACAGTTAAATACAGTTTACATGTGTAGAATTGAAAAAACGGAGTAATAAAAAAGAAAGAGGTCTCAGAAAAAGTATGGAGACATGGAGTCTGGGTAAAAAATCAGTGTTGCATATGCATGGTCTACAAGATCTGTGAATTTCAGACTATTTACAGGATAAACCAGTGGAGATCACTAAAATGTGTTTTCCTCTGAATTCGAAGAATCTGGGAACAATCACTCATAGTGCTGTCAGAGTGAAGAGTGTGCTTGATGGGGAGGGGGAATTGCAGCAATTTTTAACCAGCTAGAACAGCTGGTAGGCTGTGTCTGGGATTTGGCTACATAAGCAGCAATTACATTCCCAGGGGTCTGTTGGTGGCCGCTACCAAATTTTTTTTTTAGGATAACTAGAAGACTGGCATGTGGGCTAAGACTCTTCTTGCACATTTTATTCTTTACTTTCCACCTTCATGCGTAGCATGTGCTTCTCTTCAAGAGCTTTTGCTGTGCTATGACAGAAAATAATGGTCTGGGGATGCTTAAGGTCACATCACTGCATACCAGGAAGCAGATCAGGAGAAGGACAGCTCTGGGATTTTTTTATTCCTCTTGACCCAAGCTATGTTTTCTCATCTGATTATTCATTCTTCTGGGAGACACGAGTCCAGCTCCATAGGTGAGGTACATGAAAAATGCTACTGGCTCAGAAGATTGTTTGTCACACTGATAACTTGCATTAATTTAGTGTGTAGGTAAATGACTGACAGAGAGAAATCAAAGATCTTGCAACCTTACATTATTGGGGGAATTTGACTTACGGGAATTTTGAATCAAATCAATGTCTCTATCTTCCAGTGGGCTGTCTCTGGGCTTCCCTTCACTAATTTATTAGTTTCAGAGTTTTTGGCTGAAGAACCACTTTGTCCTATGTGTTTGACTGTACTGAATAAATCACTGCTGCCACAGCATCTGGGACTTGGCAAAAACTGTCAGATATACAGTAAAGATACAACTTTCTTCTGGATAACTCATTAGAGCTGTCCTGCCCCTCCCTGAATGCACAGATTTCACAAGATTATAAAAGAGAAATAATTTAGTCTACAGAGTTGGAGTTGCACCAACTACCACATGATATCAAAGCTTGTCCTTAAAAAGAAAGAAGCAAGAGAAAAAAAGTTTTAAATGGTGTTAATTTAATAATTCATACATTTCAGTATGGAAATTTCAAAATTTGTTTCTTCCCTTTAATTTAAAAAAATAAACTCTCAGTATATGTTTTAACGTCTCTGGTGTTATGCTACTTTGTGAATTTGTTCTCCCTCATTTCAATCTATCCATGATCAAGACTCATTTCTGTCAACAAGCAAGTTTTTACCTGAAACAAAAAGCTGTATTTTAGTTTGATAACCTAGTGTTTTCTCTTTCCATGGTTAACGTAATATCTTAAATTGCCTAAGAAGATGTCAGGAGAATTTTGGCTCCATCCACCTATGTTTCTATCCCAACAGATTGCAAGGACTGGAGCTCTGTCTGCAAAGGACTTTTATTATGATATTACTCCACAATTTTAGAAAGCTGCATGCCAAAGTCTACTGGAATAAACTATTTATTAAAATCCTCTTATTTTCCCCATATTAGCTGCATTGCAAAATTTTTTGAAATTTTGCTGAACTTCATTTAACACGAATTATGGTGATTCAAACATATGTATTAGTGTGCTCAGCTTCAATCATATCCTTTGAGCATCATAGTGATGGATTTTTCCTTGTATGAATAATTCACAGGAATGGATGATATCAGAGAAGTGATGCATCCAAAAGTTTCAGAAAAACAAGTAGATTTTAGAAGGCCAGACTCCCCACAATCTTTCCAGTAGGGAAACATTAACCTAAAGTGGGTTTCACCTCTCTTTACAAGACTTTCAAGTAGTGTTTTCCCATTCATGTTCAAATTACATATCTTTGAAGAAGTATTTTTTAAGAATAGTTATGGTGTTTCATGGGCAGTGAAAATATTATATTATTACAAAATTCAATATACACCTAAAATACTTATCTAGCTAGCTAGCTAGCTAGATAGCTATAGCTATAGCTATTTTACAGTAGCAGATCTTTGAAATTTAGTAGAAGGTGTCGCAGTTAGTCAAAAGCAGTCCTGGGGCCCTTTAAATCTTGAAAGCCTGAAATTTGATCTAATGGGTGAGAAGGAATGAGAAATTTAGAATGAACAGATGGAAAAGTGAAAAAAATCTAATTTCATAATAAGCCAGAGAAATAACATACACACTGTGAAGAAAGAAAGCCAAAGCAATAAAACTCCTACAAGAAACCCAATAAGAACTTTTCAGATAAATGCACGTAACTGACAACATTTTCAAAAAAGATTATGTGGTTTCTATTTCCATAACAGTTGATAGGTTCAGAAAACCCAGGTATTTTTTATGGCTATAAACTAACCCTGTCAGCTAAGTTTACATGTTTGACTATCAAAATGGGCATCTATAAGCTGGAAAATATTTAAACAGTATCTTCACATGCTTTATTACCATAATAGGAATGATTTTTTAAAACTATATTTGAATATTATGGTGGTGCTTAACTACTAATTTATCTTTAAACTAAACAAGAGCAATAAAGGTGCAAACTCCACTTAGCTCTATTCTCTTCCCATGGGCTTATTTGCAAGTTCTATTTTTCACAATTTTAATAGGCTTCCCTGGTTCAATCCTCTTTGGGGAAAAAAAAAGTCATCAGCAGAAAGAAGCAAAAGCATAATTTCTTCTTTTGACAGAGAGTACAAGTTAAGAGTACTGGAGCTACTTAAGCTCAGTAGAGACTCTCAAGAGAAAATAGGAGTTTCAATCTCCCAGCTTTCTGCACATTTCACTAAAGGCTCACAGATGGTAGCTCAGGGACTATGATGCAGAAGGATGGGGATTACTTTGATGGAAGGTGTAACCTTGTGAATGATTTATGTGAGTGCTGCTATATGCTCTACATTATATTCTGTTGGTAAGGATGTCAAAATCTGATTTCCACCTTCCTAGAAGTGTCAGAGTTCAAAGAGTTAATGTGAAGGCCATCAGTGGTCAATTTGTCATAGGATTTTATGAGCTGGATAGGGATAGAAGAAGCATCTCTCTCTACAGCCTAGTTTAATCTCACACCATCTATATTCTTCTAGTACAGAGTTTTGGTGAGATAGTGTAGGGATGAGGCATCTTTTCCATTATTTGGATGATCTGAAGAAATGCACTAGAGAGGATCACAGTGTCAGATAAATTGATTTGTCTATGAGAGACTTTTTGAATGATATAATTTGGGGAAAGTAGAAAGGGGAATAATAGGGCAATGGAGGAGAAGGGAGTGCTTTATCCTCCTGGTTTAAGGAAGACGTAGTGTTTTTCAAATTCTCTATCACTACCAAAAGTTAAAAAGTATAACAAGTAAAGCAAGTTAGAACAGCAATTTCAGAGGAGTAATTAAATTATCACACTGGTGAAACTTGTAGAAATCTTTGGGTTGAATAGTTTGATCCATTTTGTAAAATTATATTGTCTTCAGTCAAAAGAAACGCTAAGTCTTCAGGGGCACTCCTGATTATATTGAGATTGCAGAAAATTGTCCTGGAGACAGGTAACTTGAGGCTCATGTTCTTTTTTTCACTTGGCATATCTCCTTCCTTTTTTCAATGTTCAATGTTCAATGACCCTAAGCAGTCAACTAGGCTTTTAAAAGTTCCACTGCTTCCTAATCACATACATGAAGTTTCTGGCAGTCAGTAACCCAGTTTTGAATTCCCTCCCATTCACCACTATATACTTTTAGCTCTTTAGCAACCTATGACAATTTTATGCTGAGAGAAACACTATGATAGAAGAGCTATTTCATACATTTTAAATTAAAATAATGTGGTTCAATTTAATGAATTTAATGAATGTCATATTTTGAAGTGAAAATAAATTTTCACCAATATATAAAAGGGCAGGAAACAATTAACAGACAATAAATATGAACATTTAAAATTGTGCTTTCTTCTTAAGAAACTATTGATGACTTTATATTCTACTGTTTAGGATTCCTTTCCCTTCCAGCCATGGTGTCTTTTGAGTATGAGACTTTCAAACCAGCATTATGAAGTACTTTCCTAACATTTTTTTTTTCAGCATTTGTGTGTGGTTTTCTTCATTTCATACTTATTTTATTGGTCCTGTGCAAATGTAATGGATACTGACCATGGATCCAGTGTGTGGACTACAGATTTTGATGATTTTTCACTGAAGTAATTAATTAATTTATGATAGCTAAACTATGGTATTTCAGGGCTTCTGTTTAATATGGTAAGTCTTTCAGTTCTGGGTATAAGACAATGATGTTTTGTCTCCTTTACTGAAGTTCCTGGCCTGGCAGTTTCTCCCTCCAATACCTGTATTTAATGTTGTCTCTCCATTTGCTTTGCTAGGATTACTTACTGTAAGAAGTCTAAACAATGGTAGAGATATTTTCAGAATCAAGGACTGAGAGAATTGGAGCTTTTACTCATTAGAGGCTAAGACAGCTCTTTTTTTATCTTAACAGAAAAGTCATGATGCTGCTGAGAGCAATGTCAGGGAAACAGGCATACTTGTTTATACCCTGTAGTGTTGATGTGAGCCCATCAGAAACTACTCTTTTAGAGGTGTTAATCCCAGTAAAAACAGTAGATCTGGAACAGGTAAATCTTAACAGCAGAGAAACATCACTGAAAAGAAATACAAGATGCATGAGGAAAAGGGTGTTTATAATCCATAAGTTAAAATGTTTGTTTATGCTGAAGCTGAATAAAGTATCAGTGGTAAATTAGAGACTCATACTCTCTTAAAATTCTGATTAATGAAAACAACAGGATAGAATTTTATCCTGGAGGAATCTCCTCTTAATTACTGAGAGCAATGATCCTTCATGTTTTAAAATAAGTGTGTGTGGGTTTTTTTTCTGACAGCTGTTGAATTCATTACTTGTATTCTAAGGAGTTTTAAAGCTAATTGCTCAAATAGCTCATCTTAAAAAACCTAAACAGTGTGAAGACTTTGTAAAAATATGAATGATTGCCATGAACAAGACTGAACAATCCAAAAGTTAGGCTTATCAGGCAGTTAAATTCTCATATTTTGTTATATAACCACTTTTATTGTGATTGAGATCGAGTGATTATTTTACTTTATTTTCTGCTTCAAAGTGTCTAGGTAATATCTGAAATGTTCTGTGAGGTATCTTATTAATCCAGAGTTTTATCTATGTCTTTCTAAAGTGCATATATTTCAGTCTAGATTAAAGACAGTTAGTTAAAGAAAGGAAGGTGATAAGACACACAATATTTCCCAATACATGTAAAATTGGGACCCATGTGGGAGTAAACATATTGTTTGAGTACAATGTCTTGCTGCTCAAATTCTCAAGACTTCCACATGTATTTTTTTTTGCTTTAAAGATTGCCTATTTAAGTAGTTTATTCTATTTAAAATAAACAAAGATATAATAAACTTTTCTCCGGTTGCATTTCATAGTGAAGACTTCCATCTCTGGAAGAATTAATTGTGTGTTTTCAGAAGAAAGATCCTTTGAATAAAACTGAGAATTTATCAGAGAGATGTGGAGGTGTTTGAGGTTTTTTAATGTATGAGCCTATGCCATTAAAGATACGAGCAGAAACTTTTAAATGGACTCAATGTCCTTGTTGAATGTGGGACTGGAGAATTTGCTGGGTTTGTTGTCATCTCTGTTGTTCTGGAGACAACAGGTTGAAGAAGTTTCTAGAGGTTGCCATCTCCATGAGAGTTCTATTGGATTGCTGTGGAGAGAGTGATGAAAAAATGAGTTACTAATACAAAATCCCTGTCCATCAGGATAGGACTGGATTGCTAATCACTGCAACTTGTCTGACCCTCCTGGCTTGATGTAGATTTATGATGATTTTGAGCAGGTATACTATTTTCAAGGTAGCCTTCAGGAATCTCAGATGACAGTGAATTGTTGTGCATCCATTATAATAAAGCAAAAAATGCCTTTAGAGACAAAAGGAATATTTTGTGAGAATAAATTTCTGCTATAGTTTCTCACTAAGCATAGGTTTCCCCTGTAGCCAGGGACTGATATAACGATGAATAAACTAATGCAAGTTGTTCAGCCACAAAATTAAGAATTTTTAAATTTTGCTTCACTAGTTGTGATTTCTAAAATGTTTGTTTCAAAGAAAACTTCAGCTCATTATTCTCTATTAACTGGTGCTGATTTGTTTACTAAGTCCTTTTCACATTCCCTTGTGGACTGCAGAACTCAAGTCTTATAAACCAGAGCATAGAAATCAAGCTCAGGTTTGTTTTGTTTTGTTTTTTATTCAGTGCCACTCACAAACAGTGACATCAGACAAAAGGATGCAGTAAGGTAACTGTAAACCTATTTTGTGTTATGCCACTCATGGTTTATATCAGGGTCTGGCACACTTTAGCATAGTGAAGAGAGAATCATCAGAGTGCATTACAAATTATTTCACTGCCCAGATATTGTAAAGCTCTGTCCCAGATATTGTCCCCTCTCCAGACCTACTTGGAGTTCATTTGCTAAACCATTGGCCCTAGACACTTCAGAAAGCTTTTTTTTTGGCAGGTAGTGAAGAAAAGGGTAAAATTCTGAAAAAATTCCTTGACGGTTTTTTTTCTTCAGTGGCATTCTCAAACTCTTTACCTTCACATACAAAACCCAGAGGTTTGGGGTTTTTGTTCCCCTTCAGATTCCACAGTAGTGTTTTAATATTAAAATATGTTTCAAAACCCTCACTGCATTTTCTGTAACAGTAGAAGGGAAGCAACAAAGCTAGCTTTAGACTTTATGAGGGTAAAAAAGACTCATTCAAAGGGTGACTCTCAGTGATGATTAGGCTCCTGTTCTCAATAACTCTCTGAAAGGATTAGGGCAAGTAGATTATAAACACCTTTGTAACATACACTCTTATCAGGGAGTTATAAAGAATAAGTCTAGCAAAAAATTCCCCATGTGGGAGATTACACTGGATTTTAACTACCAAGCTTTTTATCATAAAGTTAAGTAGTTAAGTAAGGCTTGGCAATATATATTTCTAAAAACCCCATGTGGATGAGAGAATAGCTGATATGAACCCTTTTTAAGCTAGAAAATATCTATTTTATCTTACCTAGACCCCAACAGCATTCTATTTCCTCCTAAACTTCGATTGTTGGTGGGTGTTATCTTTGATGTGAGAATAAATCATGTCATTTTTCCCTACATAATATAAATTTACGTGGAAATAAGACAGTGAAACAATAGTTATTATGTGTAGATATCTTCCAAAAAGTCCAAAGTAAGTGCTAAACAATTCACTGTACTAAAAATATGCTTTTAAAAGCATGTCAAGAAATCTCAGGTCAGTTTTGGAGTACAGCAGATAACTGTGAGGGAGAAAGGGCACTGAGCAGTCAGATAATTAAGAATTGTGGAATTATTAATCAAGAACAACTACAATTAAGATGTAACATTATAGAGGCAGGACTGGAAAAATGTCCTGCTTTTGACTGGGTTAGAATGAATTTTCTTCCCAATGGCTGTGGGGGGGTTTGGGGGGCTGTATTTTGAATTTCTGCTGATCTCAGAGTTCATAACATAGAGAAGTTTTTGTTAATGCTGAGCAGGGTTTGCACAGACCCAAGGCCTTTTCTACTTTTTGCACTGGTGCAAGAATAACTGGTGAAGAAGTTGGGAGTGTGTGGGAGGCTGGGTGGAGACACAGAGGGACAGTTAACCCAAACTGATCAGAGGGATATTGCAGACTACATGACATCATACTTGGTATATAAAGTGGGAGGAAAGAGAAAGGGACACTTGGAGGGATGGCCTTTCTCTTCCCAAGTCGACTTCATGTGTGCTGGAGCCCTGCTCTCCAGGAGATGGGGGAGCACCTGCCTGCCCATAGGAAGTGGTGAATGAATTCCTTGATTTGCTTTGCTTGTGTGTGGCTTTTGCTTTTTCTACTAAACTGTTTTTATCCCTACTCTCAAATTTTTCTAGCTTTTACCCTCCCAATTCTCTCCCTGATCTCACTTGTGGGGGAGTGAATGAGCAGCTGTGTGGGGCTTGGTTGCTGGATGTGATAAAACCGCAACAAAAGAACATAAACACTTTTGAGTTTTGGAGGAGGAAAAGATTGCTAAAATTAATTCCTTCCAAAAAACTAATTACAGTTTAAGACATAACAGACAAAATGGAGTTGCCAAATTGCTGTTTTCTTGAAAAAGCAAGAAACCTGCTTATCTCATGCTCTGCTGTATGTAAATTTTTAAGATACAGTATGGACACTAATTGATACAGTATATTTTTGTGTATATTCACAATTCTTGTGTATATGAGTGTGCATTTCATTTTTTTCTGTTTAATATGCAATAGTCACATAAAAACTGCTACAAAAAAGCATGGTTGTTACTGGCTTTGAAAACATGAGGAGAAAATGAGGCAGCAACTTTGCATTTAGAATAATTAATGATATTGATTTGTTAATAATGGTATAATTTGTTTTGAAAGTTTTGAATATTGACAGTTCTGTGAGACCTGGTAGTTCCTAGAACCAATAAACCCCCATATAAAAATGTCCTCACAATGTATACCATGGAATCTAATACAATTCTTCCTAATTAATTACTGCCTTGACTTTTTTGACTTTTGTCCTGTTTTAACAAAGCTGAACTTGATTAAATTCAGTGCAAGTCATCTTTAAAAATCCCTGCTGGTTGCAGGGGCAGTTAGTGAACAGACAACACTGCACTCATTTAGCAATTTTAGGTCTCATCTTCCCGGTGAACTTAATCAATTAATTTGATTGAAGTGATACGGTAATATTGGAGGATAGAAATCCTGTTGATTATACAGGGACTTTCCTGTGTGTATGATGCCAAAATTGAAATCCATTATATATATACTAGTAAATGAAAATTCAAAACGTTTTCTGAACCATATAACATTTTGAATGACATTTTTATTCTTGAAAGATTTAGTCTAAATGAAATTTGATTTGGTAGTTCAGTGTATTTTTACCCAAGTCCACAAGCTAGGAAACCATTCTAATTCTTCCTTGGACAGTATTAGTCAACATCTAATTTAAGAGGATTTTTTTCTGTATAGTTTTTCCCTGGCAGCTTACAGTTTCCATTTAACTCTTTGCAGTCAGTCCTTATTAATGGGCAAATTTTGATTGAGACATATGAAAGCTAGCTATTATATTCTCTGCAGAAACATTTTATAGATCTTCAGGGAAAATATCCCTATATCTCAGTCTTATAGAGATTTTATTGACTATAGTCCTTATTACTTTCAGTTTTTTACCAAGGTTTTTTTTAAAATAGTGAAATGCTTCAGTAGATTTTTGAGCTAGAAAAACTATTTATAATGAATTTATTTGCTCTGAATTTGAAAATTTTCTGAGAATGGAGTAAAAATTTTAAAACCTGATCTCACAACCCTTTTTCCCTTTAAAGATAAATCTTGCAAAGCTTGGTTATGATTTTAAGAGAAAAAATTTAAAAAATAGTTTCTGCCAGACAAGCCTATTAGAAACATAGCAATAATTAGAGAGAGAGATGATTGCACAGTGCTCAAATACTTTTGTGTGATTGTGTACATAGAAGAGGTTCAAAATGTTAAGACTGATGCCCTGGTGAGCAAATAGATGTTCAGTGAGTTGACAAAATGAGTCAGATGATATTTAGTTGTTCCTGCCCCAGTAAAGCAATAACACAGATGATAATTGTAGAATTTTTAAAATCCACATTAGTCTGCCATCTACAAGTCATAGCTGATGAGATGTCGATCGACACAATTTTTCAACCATGTTTGCAGATTTGTGAGTAAAGTAATGCAATTGGCAAATACTCTGTCGAGCAAGGGCCATCCATGTACATTCCTGTCTATGTTAAAGGCACACCATGGTAGATCAATCTCTTGTTGCCTGGTACAGTATTATTTTGAAATAGAATGGGAAACCACTATGGAATAGTGAGCAGGGTTCAAGGAAGGTGGAATAACTTTTGCTGTTTGCCATTTATTAGGCTGTTACTTTGCAAACAAAAGAAACCACTTATAAACTGTCTGACAAAGGAGCTGAATTGATGCCTTTTTCACAGTAGCTTCCACATCTATAATCATGACATGTTTCCAGTTATGTTCTATCATAAATTACTATCACAGTAAATCTTGACAAATTCTAAGAAATAGAGCTATGTCTCATAATAGGAACATATTGGTTAAAAAAAATATCCTACTATTCTTAGGAAAAAATGCAGTGATGCTACAGAATACATGAAATCTTTGTTAACAAATGTGAACTTAACCAAATGTCATGATTTAACCCCAGCCAGGAACTAAGCCTCTTCAACCTCTCTCTCAATCAGCAGGATCAGGGAAAGAAGAGGAAGAGTAAAAGTGAGAAAACTTGAAGTTTTGGATAAAGACAGTTTAATAGGCAAGGCAAAGGCTGTGCAAACGAGCAAAGGAAAATAAGGAATTAAATCACTGCCTCTCATGGGCAGACAAGTGTTCAACCATCCACAGGAAGGCAGGGCTCCATCATGGATAATGATGACTTGAGAAGGTGTGGTGGTTTTCAGCATGAATTTGGGGTTTTCTTTAATTTACATTTATATGTCTATGACATGATGAGCAATGGGGGTCTATGAATTAACTGTGCAGCATATGGACAAATTGTATTCTAATAACTTCACTGTTTTCATTTCTGTACATTGGAAGAAATAGTGAAAATTAGCAAAGCAATATTGCAAAGGCAAACAGAGGCACCTTCACAATTTCTGAAAATTGCAAATCTCCAAATAAACTGCTGCTAGCTTTGATTAGTTGGTTGTACACTCAGATAACTCAATTCCTCTCATCTTTCATTGACTGTGTTTTATCTGTATTTAGCTGTGTCAGTGTGGCATGATCCAGAGCAATGGGTAGTTGCTGTCATTGATAAAAAGGTATCCATCAATTTTTGAAAAGAGAGGAGAGGTACACAGTAAAGAACAAGCATTTGTACAACACTTCTTATAAACAAGAAGTACTTGATATGAATTAGTTTATAACAAGTCACAGTGATTTTCTATGATGTAGTTTGAAAATGAATATTTCTACAAGATTGACACTATTTATTACATAAACAAAACTATGTTTAAATTATGCCTATAATACCCAGAGAGAGATCTGTTCTGACAAAGTGTTTACTCTCATTTTCCAATCTCAGTAAAATTTATTGCAAAGTCAAATGTTTCTGATATCTTCATGTGAGAGGAAATGATGTCAAGGTTACACAGAGCAGCAGTAACTCAGTATTCAGGGGGTTTTGTTTGTTTGTTGTAATATTTGAGTCATATTGTTTCATCTTAGGTAAAAGGAGTTGCCTGGAAATGTGCAATATGTTACAAATAAATAGCAAATATGCTTGAGATTATACTTAGGACAGTTAACTTTTCCTTTCATTTTGTTGTTTAGTCCTTATTTTATGGTCCTAGTCATGACCATACTTGCCTGTCCTCCCCTCCCTCTTCTTCCTCCCTTTCCTTACCACACCATCTAGTTTCATTTAAATTTTTCTGGATGGTGTTTTATGTCTGGAACAGTTTCCCTTTGTCAGTCTAATACACCTTCCCCAGTTTCTCAAGTTCCTTATTAAATTACTTTTTAAAATAAATTCCTTTCAGCTCTTTCATAGTCTCCCTTAGTAACATCAACAAGGAGATAGCTCAAATTCATTAGTGTTAAAACATAAACTGATAAGACTCGTAAGTGCTCTCATCTATTGAGTGCAGCTGTCTCATAATACCATGAAGATTTTTGTGTATTTTGTCCAAAGGAGAGTCCTCATTGATGTAACATGAAATGCAATTCTCTTCAAAACAATTCAGTAAATTGTTATTCAGTGGAAAGGTGTGATGGGTTTGATTCTTCACGTAAGAAATTCAGTGGAGCAGACTGCAGATAGCATTTCCCTGCCATCATTCAATGATGAATTCAATCAAATCCTTGATTCAAAGGACTTTGCTACAGAGTCAGGGGCCAAGTTTATTTGTCTAAGGGATAGGAAGATTGTCTTCATGTATATAAAAAAAGAAACATTCTACTGAAGTGATGCATATAATAGAGCATTTCTGGAGAGAGCGTTGGGCAAAAGTTATTAAAATTTAAATCAAAACAATTATCTCTTCATAAAGTAGATAAACAAATATTTAATATACTATTGTAGAAGATGCAATTATGTATTTAACTTGTTTACTGAAGTCTTTAGAGCAATCCAATATTATATCAAATGATGCAGTTAGATAAACATTTAGATTAATAACACTTATATTCATGATGAGGTGCTTCTGTGGTCTGGGCCTGTAGTTTTTAGATATATTTTTATTTATTATACTTTGCTATATAGTATCTTCTAATGAAATATGAGGTTTTTTCATTTTATGTAAGTAGTGTTTCTTTATGATGCCACCCAAGATAAATTTTTTGTGCAACAAGATATATACATGTTTTTCTGTTACTTAAATGACACTTAGAGACATGACTCTACAAGAAATTCTTTTGTGTTTTCCAACAGAAAGACAATAACTGCATTGCTCAGACATTTACCTTTAAGAGCATGGATCATTCACTGGGCTTTTAGTGATCTATTTATATATTTGGAATATGAATACAGAATTGTGAATTTGGGACAATACAATTCATGTGATGTGCTATTTCCATTGCAAGAATACAAAATAGGAAGCAAAATGCTTATCCTATAGTTTAAATGTTGAGATGCGACTCTCTTTGTGTATTCAGATGCCTGAATTAATGCAAGCAAGATCATCAGTTTAGAAAAATCACTCTGTTTCACTTTCTGAATTTTCTTTACAGGAAATCCAGATTTTCAAAACAGGTTTTTCTCAAAGACTCAGAAACTAGTTTGTTTTTTTTTTTTATTTATTCACAATGAAATTTCATGCCCATACTTACCACTTTCTTTTGTATTTGAATCCATTGCACAGCATCATATTAACAGGGGTTTTCCTTTCCTGCTGATTATTTAAGATTTTGAAATGCCTCTGCCTTTTTTTCCCTTTTAGCTTTAAAAAAACCCCTAGAAATCCTATTTCATCAAATTGAAATATCTTTAAGTAGTAAACTGAGTCCAAGATCTTATGAAAAAGAATTCTTTGATCAAATATGCATTTTAATGCTGTTTGGGTTCTGATTTAAAAAAAAAATATTTAAATGCAACGAAATAAAGTTGAAATTCAATGATAGCTTCATAAACTATATGTATTCCAAACCTCAAATGACCGTTTACAATATATGTAAAAATTAATGGATTGTTATCCTGGAAAGACAAAGATGGAAGATAGAAACTATTAATAACAATCTTTGTTATCCTCCTAAAATAGCTACAGATATATGATGAAAAAGTTGTTCTAGAAGAAATATGGACCACCAGTAGTTTCTTTAAAAAAAAAATTTGTTGGGATTTTAAGGTCATTTCTACAGTGATAATTATTTTGGAGCTGTCAGAGTAATACTGGAGCCTATGTTAAGGGACAATTGACAGGAATCCCAATTGTTAATCTGGTTCCAAGGTCCTAATTTGCTGCACATGATGGTAATTTTTCCTAGGGTTAGAGAGGGAATTTTGTTCTGTGCGAGGAAGGTGCAAATGGATCTAGGACATCAACAGCCTTTGGGTCACTGACATAGTTTATACAATTCAAAGCTTTGAAAGAAAATACAGCAGGTTCAAAAGCAGTAGCTATCTTTGAAGTTTGAAAGCAATTTCTTCCCACAGGAGTATGAAAAATACGTCAAGTAATTAATGTTGTATGATATAAAAGCTTAACACGCCTATAAAAAGAATTATGCTGTATTTAACACATTACAGCACACTAATTTACTTTTTACAGATTTTGTACAGTTATTTAAGGAGATGAAATATTTCAATATTTTATAGAGTTTTTAAGAAATTTCTCTAAAAACATGCGTGCTATGAGTCTGTCAATAACCCCAGTGTTTACATGATTTCTCTGAATTACTAAATAGTCACAAAATTAACATCTTTGATAGAACAGATTAAGAAAGGACCATTCTTCAACACTGTACACACTGGTGGTTACAGATTCACATAGAAATGCATGTGATCTATGGTCAAAGCCTTTCATTTAGGCAAAGGCAAAATTTTGTGTATCAACTCTGAAAGTTTTATCTGCCTTGTGAAATATTTGGCTCAGATTAGGGCAATAAACAAGGAAGAATCAGAACTCAATTCTGCCTGGAGGGTGTGGAACTTTCTGGACCACAGTGTGAACTTACGTACATTAGCAAATTAAGGAATGGGTCTTATACTCGAATCATCATTTTCAAATTTGTACTTTAGGGAGATTTCTGTTCTAAGTGTGGAACAGCGTTGTAGAGGCCCTCTCCAGGTGCCTTGAACATGGTGCTCACTTCCAGGTGGTTTTCCTGATGGTCTTTTTGCTGTTCTACCTGAGAGTCAAACACTGGGTTGCCTATGGGGGAAATCAGAGTGTCACTGGAAGCTCTAACATATTTCTTTAATCTTGGTTGGGTTTTTTGAGTGAGAGAAAAACTATGAGATCTATACAATTTTAGAACGGAATAATTACGGACAGTAATTTCACCTCTCTGTCCTTCCACTAAAATAATGATATTTTGTGTCTCTGTGAAGCACAGTATAATTAGTTTCTGTTGGATAATTTAACTTTTTTTTTTTAATTTAATAAATCCAATACATAATAACATTTAGGGAAACGTTGCCCTTATTTCAATTATTACTTCAAAGAAGAAACTAGGAACTTTACATTTTTTCACCCAGGATGAATTCTGAAAGTAGCTATTGAAAGAAAATTACACAAGCATTTCACCACAATGCATACTAAGTGTTATTTAAAAGACACAGGCAGTTGCTATAGATATGTAATTAGTGCAGAGTAGACATATGATCCAGAGGCATTTTTATTTATATAAAAATTTCAATTAATGAGTTTTAGATTATAAACTGAGAGTTGGTTTCGATTGGATATTAGGTAGATATTCCTGACTGTGAGGGTGGTGAGACAGTGAAACAGATTGCCCAGATATCTTGATACACCATCCATGGAACAGTTCAAAGCCAGGTGAGATGGAATTCTCAGGAACCTTGTCTAGTGAAAAGTGATCCTGCCTATGGCAGGGAAATTGGACTTGGATTAATTTTAAGGTCCCTTCCAACACAAACCATTCTATGACTCTGTGTTCCTGGTTTATATCTGAATTCAAGTTTTTCGTTATCTTAAACTCTGTTTCATCAGCTGGTAAAGAATAAAAATTCCCTTATAATTGCCCACTCAGCTTCATTATATTTTCAAAGGTTCTGTGGACAGTTGTCAAATATAACCAAAACATTACACATCAGTTTTGGGTATAATGCCAGTCATTATACAGCTTTGGTCTGGCTTTCAGACTTTGAGCAAATGAACAGTAAGTCAGATTTTTCTTCATTATTTCCACCTAATCCTTGTTGGGGTAAAAAAAAACCCGCTGCTGAGCCTTCCATGGTAATCTTGGTTATTTAGCTAATGTGCATAATCTCCACAGCTTTCTTTGCAGCTGTCATAATGGACAAGCACTGATTTTCCATTGTCCAAGTTGACAGTCTGAAAGATGAATGCTGCTCATCCTGATTCATAAAATACTCTTCCCTCTTTGTTTTAATAGTGCTTGGCATGAAAAGCATAGAATAATGGAATGCTTTTCCCCAGTAGTAAATGCAGGGGGAAAACAAGTGACTAAGACTTATTGGATAGTTTCAACCAGATGAAAATGTTTAAGAATTGTAGAAGATTATGATCTTTTTAAATGTAAGTGAAAAGTCAAGATTTATTGAGAACAAACAAGCAGGATTCTAGGGTTTTTATTTCAGAGCTATTGCTCTTTGGTGATTTAAAGTAATTTAGAGTGTGACGTGTTCTATTGTAATTGTGTGTATTGTATTATGTTACATGGATATTTTAGGCGACATTAATTTTTTGGGTTTTCCATAAGATAAAAAAATAAAAATCAGATCATTTTCAAATGTCATTTTCAAGTTTCCTGAAAATAGGGTAGAAAAGGTGCTCCCTGCTTCAGCCAGCCATGAGGGAAAAGCAAAATTGCTGTACAATCCAGAAATTCCTTAAAACCCAATGATATTTTCCTACACATCCCTACATGTCTCACAAACTGCCATTTTCTTGTAAACATAATAATTTCTTGCTCACATGTTAGGTGAAAATTGATGTGCATTTATGGTATGTGAAGTAAAAAGGTAAGATGTTTGATTATTTCAGTATTTTGTAGCAATATGTAATTGGGCAGGCTCTCACTTGAAAAAATGATTCACCATTTTGCTTCAGACAAAATAGATTTCCGTGACCTTTTATCTGCTAGCAAGTACAATTCATTAAAGATGTCACCTTGTCCTAATTTCTCTTAAATACCCTTTATTTGATGGGCTAAACTTTCACAGAGAATCTCTTATTTTCAGAGATGAAATACACTGTGGCTACATTTGCCATGGGTTATTGATTTATGTCATGTGGCAAGGACAATATGGAACACTATTATGTAGTTAGGGCAATAGATCTAATTCTTTGGGACTTACTGACCTGGCCAGTCTATACCAATACTGCATTTAATATTAAAACTGAGTTGCTTTGGTATCTTATTCATGAATATTGAAAAGGTTCTCTCAAAAATACTTTACTGAGGGTCTTTACTGCTTGAGAAAATCCCATGAATTCACTTGGAAGAAGTGCTAAGAGGCAGAAAAGTGTGCCCAGTTCTTGCAGGGGAATCAACACACACATTTGAAAGAGGGAGTATTAATATTTTGGCTTTTTTAAAGTTATAGGCAGTTGTGCTTCATCTTTGTAAGTGGCAAAGATTAGTTCAGAATCTGTGGTTTTTTTTCCTTACATAACCATATTTATAGAAATCCTTCACAAATGGTGGAGAGAAATCAGGAAAATTACCTCAAGGTCAGCTGTCAGACTGCAATTTTGCTTTGAGGACTCAGTTTATGCAAACATCAGAGCTTCTTCCATATTTACTGAAGCTTGGTATCATCCACATCAAAAAGATTCTCTTTTAAAGTAAAGTGCATAGTTCACTAATAGCCTGTTCTATTAATTTGTGTATGGTTTGACAGTGAACCGAAGATGATTCTTGTTTATATAACCATTGTCAACAAAGCTGAGTTTATGCCCATGGCATTACCTAAGCAACTTCACAGTTTTCATATTTTGCCTTTAGTGAGATTTCTGAAGCACCTTTTTCCCTGTACTAAATAAATAATCCTTTCAAAATAGGAAATAAGATCACTTGCTCCTAACAGCTTGTCCTGAAGCAATGACAGAAGTATTAATGTCTTATGATGCCTCAAGATAGGCACTACTCAAAGAAAAATGCAATTCATCTTTAATAATCTGAATAAGAGAGACATAATGAATTCACCTGATTTAAAACATGTCAAAATCACTTTTACTAGTAAAATAAGTAGTTAAGAGGCTGAATGCAAGTTATGAATGATGAGGTGCTGGTTTTTATGAAACTGAATATAAGGACACAAATACATTTTTTACTCTAGTATTGTGGACCAGTGTCCACAGTATGAACAGATTCATAGTTTCCTTGTAAGTCAAGATGAGAAAGTAAACTGTATTTTTCCCCTGTTCAGATAAGATCAGGAGTAATGTCTTTTACAGCTGACTGCTTCTCCAAATTCATAGACCTGACATTTGAATTTCATATTGACAATAACTTACAGAACAATAAAACCATTATACACTGTGATACATACCAAATGGCTTATTAGATTTTGATTCAATAAAAAATTCCATGAAAGCAAGTAAACACAGAACATATAAACCTGTATTTTCAAGACATAGATAGTAGACTGGATATTTGTCTGACAATTTTAATGTTAAAATAATTGATTTATTTATTTCTCTTTTATGAAATAGAAATCTATGTAGCACTAGACTGAAGATTCAGCTTATAACAGCTAATATGGAAAAGTTTTATATAATACAAGACTGACTCTGATTTACTAACAGATTTTTTTATTTGTGATTATAGGTACCACTAAACATGTACTGCATGTAGCCAGCTTGACAAACTTTTAGGATCATAATGTAGGAAACAAAATTTCTATCACATTCTAAAAGAAAAAGAATGAAAAAAAATATGGCTGCTGGAAGCATGAAAGAAAATACTGAGGAAGGTCAAAAGGGGATTTAAAACCCACACTGGCTTTTGTATGGCTGTTGTGAAACTGATTTCCCTCAGATATTACAGTAACACTTATAATATTGGTAGAAAATGTTGAGAGTTGTTTGGAGGTGAAGCAAAGCACATCAATTTGATTGAAGGTCAGTGTTTGGAGACAATGAAGAATTATGGACTCCAACATACAAAAACCCAGTTCTTTGTAAAGTAGGTACACTGAGTGCTGAAAATTGCAGCTTATTCAACCTGTGGTATTGGTGTATGTCAAAATTACACAGTCCCAGAGAGGAATGGAAGCAGTTTTGACAGTTCCCAACTAAGAACAAAAAAAAACAAAACCAAACCAAACTGAACTAAAACACACCAAATCAAACAAAAGACATCAAAACTCCCCAAAACCCACACAACCCCCAAAAAACCTAAACCATAAAACTTTTACTAAAGCCATTGCACTACTCTGTAGTACAGACTCTTTCAAAACCATTTCTACTTGTCTCTCATTCCTTTCTGTTGCTGATATTTCTTTAGAGTTACGTAAGTCCTTACTGCCTACAGAGATGATGAATGTGATTGGAAAAAAAATGACAGTAGTATGTGGGATTTGAGTCTATTTCTTCTGGTTTCATCAAGCCCAGGCCTGAAGCAGTTATTAGCACAGACAAAATAAATTTGAAGTTAGCACATTTTCCTGCAAATTAAAGCTTAAAAAGTGCATATTTTAAAGTGCTACTACTGTGGAAAACTAGAGTTTATGACAGAAAAAAAAAATGCAAGATATTCCCTTTCATCATCAGTTACAAATTCTGCTGTCAGTTCAAACCGAAAGAAATTAGAGGTGATAGAAAAAAGGCCACAAATTGTTGGTTTAGAATTGACTGTTTATGCTTAATGAAGCGGGATGGTTAATGACGGCAAAAATGATACCAACATTAAAATTGTGTATAACTCACCTGTGAGTAAATGCTTATCTGGTTGCTGAGACCAGGCTAAAGTATTTTGATTCTTATTTTGATTATTATCTTGCAATTTCACAGGTCAATTGCTGAAAACTGAAGTAGAGAAAAGACACCCTTCTTTGTGGATATTTTTTACTGACTTCTCTTTGACTTGAAGGAAAAATCCAAGTATGACAATGAAAATAATTTTTATTGGCCACTTTTCTGGGCTAAATGTCTTTATTAATTAATCATCCTAACAAACAGATTTTAGTCCTGGTAGTGCTGGATCTTAATCATAGCCTGAATTTTTTCAATGGTGTGATATACTGCGGTTTTAATATAATTCTTAACTTCTGCCCTTAGCAAGAAACACCAAAGAAAATAACATTGAACATCAATAAAAAACCCAAATCCCTTTAATTCTTGGTAGAACACTGACACATGTGCCTAATCTTCCTTGTGTTTATAACTCAATTAAATATAAATTTAGACGTACTGAATAAATGGGAAAATTTACCTCATTATGATCTCTGCATATTTAGAAGGGGACAAAAGCAAGAAGAGAGCTGCTTTACGTGCAGTAGGAAGAAATATTTCAAAGATTTTGGGCTATTGTGACTGGAAAGGAAGAAGTCTTTACAGGCCACAACGACTTCAGTATTTCTATCTGTAACACTGAAAATGGGGAGTCTGGAAGCCTTTGTAAAGCCCAGAAGTTATGCAGATTGACTGAGTGGAAATCCTAGGAGTTTGTATCATGCTAGAAAACTTCAATGTGTCTGTGAAGGTGTTTGGTAGAGTCCTGTTTGATAGATATTTAAGGACAAGACATTACCCCACTTCTCCTCTTCCAAGTTTACTCAGATGTGGCACACAGTGGGGATTGTATTCCCTGGTTTTGGGGGCATTTTCAGCTTTCTGTGGTTTTACTTGAGAAAATGTTTTATTTTCCAGATATTCTCTTCAGCAAGCTATTCCAAAATATTCACATGCAGCAGACAGCAAAAGGTTTTAAAAGTAAACAACGTGTATTGTAGTGCATATATTCTTCTTCTAACTTGTTTTTTTCATTCTCAGTGTGCTACGACTGGGTATAACTGCATAAAATATGCACGGTTATGCAGCATAAGTTGATATTAGAAAGTTTTTTGATAACTGCTATGTTGTCTCAGATTTTAAAAGTCACTCTCAGGATCTTTTCTACTGTGACACAAGGATACTATGAAGTTAATTGGCAATAGAAAGAAATCTTACAAAATCCAAATATCATTTTATCATTGAAACAAAAATGACTTCAGCATGACCCTGTAAAGGAGTGTATTGATTTTCAACTTCTATTATTACTGTGCTTTACCTGCATATGATTCCAGGTCAGCTCAATTTTCAGAAAGGTCTGAAGTCAAATACAGGTTTAGTCTTCCCACAATAGCAAAAAAAGAAGGCTTAGGTGTGTACACAAAAAGACTTAATACAGGGAAGAAATTATTATGATACCATTTCTCTTTTTTCTTTTCTTCTTTTGGCATTATTTTATTGATTATTATAGGAGAAGAGTAGTGGTATAGGAGCAGAAGCAGGGAAAAGCACAAGATCCGTCAATCTGTACAGCATTGTAACTTTGCAGAGCATCTTTTAACCTCCATAGGTGCTTGAGGATATCAGCAGAAGTGTGAGAAATGGTATTTAATAAAGGAGAAGTGGAAAATACAGATTTTACCTATTTCCAGAAACTTATGATTGTATTGCCATCTCAGTGTTTATTTTATAATTCTGATTATACTGAAGATGTTACTGTGCTACATTAGAACCTAGACACCTCAATTAAGACCAGATTCCCACTAGGCTAAATGCCAATATACAAATTTGAAGATATTAACAGAGGATACAACAAAGAACATATCAATATTTACAGTTTATAAAATAGAAGTTACTGGGAAGTTCTAATAGTTCTCCGAAAAGTAGACCTGAAAACACTTCAACAACAGTCAACAGAGAACTTGAAAAACACAACAGGTTCTGCAGCCTTTATTAATAAATAAGAAGTCTACTCCGTGTAAAAATTTCTTTTTTTGATGTAAACATAGCCAGGTGAAGCTATCATGTTGGAAATTGCTAAACATTTTTTTCACTCTCTCCTAAATTCAAAGTATACCAATAATTTTTCCTGCATCCAGAAATAGAGGATTTTGCTGAGGCTGAAGCTAAATACAATTATATTTAATCCTACAAATAAAGAGTTTACAAAATTTGAAGATATGAAAATTACTGTGCTTTGAAAGTTCTTATTTTGTTGTAGCAACCATATGGGTAATCCAAGCAAAGGATTACTTTCAGAAGTGAACATGTGTGAACAATCATCAGTGATGCCAACATGGGATTTATGATGTAGCTGTAAATTAGTGTTTCATACGCCTCGTTGCATGTGAGTAAAGGTGGTAAGAAGATTCTCCAGTGGAATATCCCAAAGTCTGTCTTCTCATGTCCATGGATGGGGATTGCACACAATCTCCTTCTCTTGTCAGAACAGCATCTAACCTAAAAGGAAGTTATGTCACAAGTCAGTAAGCATAACAAATCCTTTAGGATTAGCGCATAAGTAAAAAGAGATCCTGTGGTAGCTCTGAGGGAATACATTTCACTGTCCTGGATATTCCCCTAGAGAAGAGCATGCATATGCTTCTTCACGGTTCTGTTATTCACCTCAGTCCCCTAAAAAACTTGTGGAAAGTTCTGTGTGATTTTCAGCTGACTCTAATGACCCCAGCTTTACATCTGTAATTGGTGTTCCACATAGGCAAGTTCAGTTTAGGGGTGTGCAGGGATCTGATTCAGGGCTGAGTCTTCCTGAGGTGTCAGCTGCTGCATCACTTGTGCCATGACATGTGAAGGTGGAACACTTCTCCAGCACTGACCTTTCATCAGTTTGTGAGATGCAACAGCCAGAGCTGGCAGCACTGCTATCCTTATTAGAAAATGTCAATACATACCTTGCTGTTAGATTCAGAGTCTATTTGTACAACCTTTAATCGATATTAGACATGACATTGGTCAATGCAGTATCTTTGGCACACAGATTCAAAAGATTTACTTCAAAAACTTTACAACACAAATCATACGTCTAAATGTTTATCATTCCAAACATGAGGCAACCATGCTTTGAAAATGTCAGAAGGATCCATATCTTGTTTACTTTCTTTCTATCTCTGTGATAGTTCTAGCTGCAATGATTTCTCATGGATGTTTTTTTGGTTATCAAACACAGTGATTATGCTTTAAGAAATAATTTTTGATGTTGGTCTGTTACTTACATCCTTATAAAACTCATAAAAAATATTAGTTCCTGAAAGAGGCTGTTGTTTCTGATGAGTATATTATTTCATTTGTTTGGAGAGCCAGATACATACTTCAGATTTTATAGACATTATGTTAAAAATATCATGACACTGTCCATAGAGGGAAAGTCCTTTCAGTTCAAATACACACCTTGTACTAAAGGCACTTATATTGAAAGCCATATATAGATTTTTCAAGTGCTTAGGAAATGAAATTGTCCCTTAATATTGAAGAAATTAGAAGGTTTGAGTACAGTCATTACAAAGAGAAAGAGAATGTTCTGTTAACAGGCCTCTACCAAAAGTTCATTACTTGTTAATTGTTATTTTTTTCACAAATCTGTCTGTATAATGAGGGACATTTATGTGTACAATTTTCTTGAGAACTGGTTCATATGATGAAGTGCATTAGTATGCGTAAAAGGAAAAAAATCAAACCATTTACTTCTCTTTATTGAAATAGAAAAAAATTGTTTGAGTCAAGGGCATCATTAAAAAGATTCCTTGTTGTCATGGTTTGACACTGGCACAATGCCAGTGCACCATGAAAATATACTTCCCTGGTGTTTGCTGTGAGATGTGACCAGGAAATAAGCAAAGCAGGCCTCTACCTTAGAAAAAAAGTTTATTAACTAAACTACAAAAGGAAAAAAAAAACCACACACACACACACGCACACACACACCTGGAAAATGAAAACTCCACAAAAAGCATTTCCTCCTCCCCCCACCACATTTCCAATACATCTTCCAAATTTCAAGTCTCCATCCATCACCCTGTAAATACTCAATTCCAGTCCATCAAGAGGAGAGGAGTCCTTCTTGGGGCCATGGTGACCTCTTCCTTGCATGCCCAGCGCTCTCACCACTGGACATGGAACAGAGCTGCTTCAAGGGTTATCCTTTTAAGGGTGCTTTGACCAGTTCCAAAAAAAGCACAGTTTTCTCTCATCTCGGGACCTCTTGTCCCCCCCATACTTGTCTACCCCCTGGGGCCAGGGGGTCTCCAAAACTGAACCCTCTCAGTTCTGAGCCATCGCCTCCCCCCTGCATGCAGCCTCTGTGTCGCGAAGAAGCATGGTTCTGTCCATGGCTGTACCAAAAAGAGTCCAGCAACCAGCTACTCCATCATCTCTTTCCGGCCTCTTCTTTACTCTCCCAGCCTCACTCACTGCTCCGACTGTCATTCTCTTGCCCATTTCCTCTTTATCATCCACTCCATCTCCCCTCCGGGAAAGGTCCAAATGCTCTGTGAGGTCTTCATTGTCCAGAAAGGGGTTAACAAACTTCTGCACGTGGTCAGGCTCCTTCCCTGCTGCACTCCCCCCTTCCCCCTCCTTCTTCACAGGCCGATATCACTTCAAGGCCACAGGCCCGTACCGGCTTTCTCCCTCTCGTCTTCTGGCTGGGGGGGGGGGGCTGCCCAAATCTTCTAGGGGCCTCTCTCCCTCTGTCTTTCCTGGGGGGGGGGGGCTGCCCAACACCTCCTGGTGCCCCCACCACCCTTCCATCTTGAGGGGTCAGGCCTACCTCTGCCAGGCCGCAGGTTTCCCCTCCCCCGCCCAGCTCGAAGCCGGGCAGGGGAGGCCTTGGCTCTTTGCTGGCCGGAAATCAAAGAGAGAGCCCAAGGGAGTGCTCTGCTTCTAACCCCTGTGTTCTCAGAGGTGCATCCACCCTCAGTGGCCAAGCCTGGTGTCAATTTAAAATCTGAACACCTATTGGCCTCTGGCCACTCCATTCCCAGAAAACCTGCTTCCTGTAAACCCACAACACTTGTTCAGAACTAGAACTTAACTGTAGTTACTGTGGCAGTCAGAAATAGAAGTGGAATTTGTGGGTCTGACAGCTGATCTCATGTGTGTTCAATGTTAAATATTCAATTGTTCAGTGTGTGTGGTGTTTAGGGAGTGTGATCAGTATCAAAGCCACTGTGGAGACTGCGGTATTAAAGAAGGAATTTCAAACATCTGTTTAGAACCTTTTCCTAAGGTTTAACCACTGACATTTGCTATAAATTGTTTTATTTGTTATGCTTGTTGTGTCTGTTTCTTTACTGGTCATACTGCAGATGTAAGGGAGAGTAGCTCTCCTTTGAGGAAGGAGAACTGGCAAAAAAGACATGGGAAAGCTGTGGAGAGAAATTATGTGATTAATCTCTTCTGACTAGGCATCTGCAATGTGGTTATCTGCTTTTGAGCTTTTAGTCAGTGAAGAAAAAGAGGTACTCTCAGGATGTAGCTCATCTGACTTATTTATAGACAGCTGTTTTAGGATAAAATGGGTTGCTCCTCAAAAGGGCCTGCGTCTCCCTACCAGCTGTGAAAGAGAGTTAGACACTTTATTTTAAAAGTATAAATCTATATTATAGATTCTTATGTTTTGTCAGATGAATCCTACTGATTGCCTGTAGTGAATGAAAAGAATGAGAAATTTATTTTATTCTAATAAAACTGTGCTCACTTAGAGCAAAATGCTTATGGTAATCCAGATTGAGTCTTTTTGTAATGTTAAATGTAATGGAAGAAAAGCAGTGTAACACTAAATTGGAAGAAATGCTGGTATAATATTAAGCATGCAATTGGTCCTACACAAAACAACAATGCAATCAATGAAATGTGTCTGAGGGGATTTTTTTTTTTGTGCACCACCCGCACAGGAGTTTCACAGCTGCAGAAATGCAGAAATGAGGTGGCTTCAGAAGGAAGGGAGGGGGGGATCTGTAGGGGATGACTGTCCAGTGTGCATCACACAGCTCATGCACTACAGTGGGGTGGGAGCATGTCTTGCTTCAGAGTGCAATGCAGCATGGTCCAGACACTCCTGGGATCACCATGCTCAGCGCCAGCCAGGTGACAGGCAGCATGTGCCACATCAGGCATTGGCTTGTTCCCACAGCTCTACTATAACAAGCTGAGTCAGCACTTACCACTGCACTCCAGGCACGTGCCAGTCCCGGTGTGGTTAGGGCAGGTATCTCCAAACTCTATGAATTTAGTCATAAAGTAGCAAAAAATGGCTGTGATGCTCCATCCCCCTGCAGTGCTACAAGGTGGACTGCAATTTGTGAGGAAGGCCAAAGTGCTAAACATCATTGACATAGCCAGACACAAATGTTAAAAATCCCTGATTTATGTAAAACTCTATAAAAGTGGTTTCATGATACTTTATTTCTAGCATAAATGCATGCCAGTATTAAGAAACCAAATTTTGCAGACTGGAAGATCTAGGCAGTCCAATTATATAAATCTCCTCAAGCTGAGATATGTGTGAGAAAATTAGACATTATTCAAAGTTCATTCTTACACAATTCTGCATTTAAGTGAATCTTGTTAATTCAAAATAGTTCCAAATTCTTTGCACAAAAGTAAGAACAGAAGAGAGAGTATTTTCTACGTACTTAACTATGTAGAGATTTTTATCATTGCATATACTATATATATATATTATAAACATAAAATATATACTATAATTGTTTATCTATAGATAGATGTCTGAATATATCTCTCTGAAGATATTCGAAACCCAGCTGGATGCAGTCCTACAACTTTTTCTAGCTAACTGTTGAAGATTGCATGCAACATGTTTTCCATTACCATCTGTATGGCAGATTACCTTGTCAAGTGAGCAGTTTGCCTCTTTGAATGACCACATTCACACCTCCCTCGGGAGGGGACCTCTGATGATAACAGACTATTGAATATCAGTGCATGACTGATAAGAACTGTAACATCCCATTGTGAGATGCTCCGCCCAGAGGGAGGAGCCAAGCACTGCTACCCAGATATAGTCTGAGATTCTGGAACACCAGCATGGCTTTCTCCAGGGGATTCCCCAGAGGAACAGCAGCTGCCTCTTCCTCCACTGGATCTCCAGAGGAAGACTACATCCTTCTCTACAGAACCTCCTTGCTCCAACAGAACCACACCTGATATTTCAGAGGACTGCAGCCACATTTTCAATCGGACTACCACCAACACCCTGGCTGACAGGGTGTCAGGTTGGGTTCTGACTCTGTCAGTGTTGTTCTAGTGGACTGCATTGTTTATTTTATTCTTTTTTTTGCTCTTCCCTATTAAAGAACTGTTATTTCCTGCTCCCATATTTTTGCCTGAGAGCCCCTTAGTTTAAAATTATAGCAATTTGGAGGGGTGGGGAGGGTTTACATTCTCCATTTCAGGGGAGGCTCCTGCCTTCCTTAGCAGACTCCTGTCTTTCCAAACCAAGACACTAACCCTGTCCTGAGCAGGAGGGTTGCTGCTGATGACCTTTAGAGGTACCTTCCAACATAAACGATTCTGTAATCATATTAATGGGTTTAAGCAGATTTTAAACCAAAGAGAATAGAAGAAAATCTGACTTAATGCTTCATTGGTTTTCCTTTTTTTCCCCCCATAAAAATATTAATCAGAATCAATTATAGTAGAAGCAAAGTCATGAAAAATATCTGCAAACAAATTTCAATTGAAAGCCCAGATTTCATCATAAATCACAGATTTCCAAAATGAGACTTTGGATAAACCTTACATTTACGTTTAATTTTAATTATAAACTCAATTCAGAACTTTGTTTTACATGACAGCCAAGGTGCATTCTCCGTGATCTTTCTCAGCCTTGCAGCATCCAGTTGTCATGTTCTAATTAATTTTATTTGTTAGATCAAGGAAAAGAATTTACCAAGATTACTGGAAAAACAAAAGCCTAAAATACAGCCATGGATTGTATAAAATGGTTCAGAAAATCTTACAGGTTCTTAGAAAGGCAGCTGTGATTAATGCTCAGTTCCACTTGTAAAATTCACCAATAATGGTAGCTAATGACCTTATTGGGATCTATTCTTCTGATGCAACCATCTTCTCATCAGTCTGCTGTGAGACTTGAGTGTGATCACATGGAAGCTACAGCTCTTTCTTGCTTTTGAATTCTAATAGGAAAGGGAATCAGGTGAGTCAGTTATGATTCATTATGGACGCCACAGAGGATGGGAACCACAGAATTTCACAGTTTAAAAGTATTCAGGTTCAGACTCAGCTTGATGCTGTGGGTAAACAGAGATAAGACTGCAGTGGAATTGTCTCCTTCCAAACTTGTACAATATATCCATGCTAGAGCTGCTATCAGATCTGTGGCTGATGTAAATTGACACAGTATGAGAAATTCAGCAGTTTCACTTACAGATACCAGATAGGGATACATTCCAAAGGAGAACAGCATGCTGCAAAGTAGCACTACCAACAGTCCTTGATGCTGCAAAAGTTAGCAAAGGTGAATTCCAGACTGAGACACAATATTGCAATTCCTTAGTGTCTGTTGGCTATTGATTTTAAAAAATAAATCAAAACACTGTTTATTACAGAATTCATTTTTTTAAATAATTTTCATATGTTCATATGTTGTCACCCTTTCCAGGCACATTACCTTACTATTTATAAGCACTTCCCTCATTATCATGGTTCCAATTTATTGCAGTTCTTGCTATAATATTATTTTTCAAGTCACAGCTGAAGTTGTGAATGGTTATGGAAATGTGTATGTGGGTTTCACATATGCAAACCTTGTGGTAAAAGTCCCACAACAACAGTCACTATATATGCTCTAAAAAAACCAAACTCAAACCATGACATTAACTACTGAAAACTGGCTATATTTGCCTACTGCTGTTTATGTCCCTCCTTTGCAGTCCTATTTTTTTCTCCTTTCACACTATTTGGGGATTTTTGTTTTGTTAGTTTTGGATTTTTTAAAACATGGTTGCAATGTGCACTGCTCTAAAATATCTAATAAAATTTAGGTATTTTTTCCTGTTTGTTTGCTTTTCTTCTGTTAGATATAATTAGGAAATAAATGTAATAATTAAACATATAAAATCTCCACTTCACTGATCAGATTTACTAGCATTTTAAAATGACTTCTATATTCATGGAACGATAAATTTGAAGCAGGGTTGTGATTCCTTTGGCAAAGTTCTGTATTATTTTGATAGTGAATATGTCCTTAAATGAATGTGCTATATTATTTATGCTTTGCTTTGTTGTCACAAACTAACACTTAATATCATAATTAAGATGTATTAAATGTTCTTATAATAAGTTACTGTTCATTTGCACAACTGTCCATTAATAAATGAAGTGGACAAGAAGACTTGTATCTCTTAGGAATTTTAATTCTAATTACTAACAAAGAAGAAGAGAAATACTAAACAAATTCTACAGTTTGATGATGAGTAGGCAAATGCTGTAGGTGACATAAAAGACATACCTCAGCTGAACATTAACACTCCTGGAGAAAGTCCTTCTATAAACTGTAAAGATTATTATTTGTTGCATTTTCTAAACAATAATTATTTTTAAGGACCATGTTTTACTATTTAAAATACATTCCCCCCCAAACGAGTACTCATAGGTGTCATAACTTCTAGAGTTTCTTAACTGGCCCATACAGACCCTGTCTTAGCTCCTGGCTGAGTCAGGCAAAAAAGAAATCTCATATACATAATTCCTGGAAGATATAATCCTTCTAAATCTCACTAGAGAGCCAAAATAAGTAGGCAGAGAAAAGTCTTATTAACCAAGCATCTTCTAGGAGGAAAAAAATGTATCCCTGGTAATGGCCCAGGCCCTTATCCTGTGTTTCTAATGTAGATCCCTAATGCAGGCATTTCTAAATCCATTTTAAGTACTTTTCCTAGGCAAGAGATCAGGTCTTAAAATTAACACCTATAGACAAAGCCAAAGCCGTGATATTAATGGGTCTCCCTGAAAACCTTTCTAGTCTAGTGTTCCAGAAGGAAGCTGGAGTTGCAAAAGATGGCTGATTTCATCTTCACCCTGGGAAGCCTTTAAAACTCCAAAACGTGCTCACAGTACTGTTATAAAAGCTCTCCTGAAAAGAGGTGTATGTGAGTTACCATTACTGATCACTGACAGCAGAGCTTTCAGGAATGCAAGGCTGGGGTATCTGATTGGGATCTCCCTGATATCTTTAGAATACAGTATATACACAGGAAATTGTACCTGACATTGTGATATAGAAAACAATAGTCAATACTGCTAAGCTTTTTTTTTTCCCATGCAATATTTTTTGTTGTTGTTTGTTTTATTATTTCATTTAATATACTTTCACAACTGTCGTGGTTTAGGGCAAAAAAAAAACAACTGGTTTTTTTTTTGTCTCTGCTACTCAAATGCCTTTCTTTACCACTAGTTTACTAAAGGAGCACTTTCAAGAGAGAAGATTTTTTTAAATGCATGTACCTGTGTGTGCTAGCACAGGCAGGACTCAGCAATAATCACAAAACCACGGCTGAAATGCAAAAAGGAATTTTATTTTCATTACCTCACCAATGAGATGATCCCAGCACCCAAGCAGAGGGACACAAGTGGGGACACAGGGGCTGAGAGTGACTGCTCCTTTTGCTTGTCCATCAGGGACTCACACTGCTATAGTTACCCCTGTGTTCTGATCTTTTGTGCATCAGGGCAGGAATCTCAAGAACAAGAGAGTGTCTCTAAGTCTGTCAGAGGCCTGTGTTATCTTCCTTCCTGTCAAACAAAGGTTTTATTTTCAAATTGTTTGCAGGTTTGTCTGTTATGTATCTATGAAGACCACAAACAGTGCTAATATAGGAACATATTCCAGCTGTGGCCTTTGCCAAATGTTCCATGAATATCTTCTTTGCTTTCTGTGCACTTTCTTAGGATGAAAAAGCAACATTCAATGCAGCAAAAATTCACAGTTTACAAAAACATATTTGAAAGTTTTTTTCAAGGTTAATATGATGATAGTGAAAAAGATATTCTCTTTCCTATCTTTTGTTTGTCCATTTCTGTCCACTCTAAAGATATTTCTATCAGCAAAAGGCAAAGATAAAGAAAAAGAAAAAGATTTTCTGAAGAGATGCTCTGAATTAAATACTCTGAACTATGACACCTATGGGTATTACTTGGGTTTGTATGAGATATTGTTGGTACAGATCTTATCTACCATACTCAAGCAAAAACCAGCAAAAGGAGAATTTTATTTTGGAAACACATTTTAAGTCTGAGAAAATATTATTTAATTTTTTATAAAGGGAAGCATTAAAACGATGGCTAAGTGCTAACTTCCTGTCGTTATTCTGTTCTAACTCTCATTGGACTGGACTGCTTACTACCCAGGGGTCCTCCAAGAGAAATCATAAGGGAAATTTTATGTGCTTGAAACTAGAGAGAATTCTGACAATTACTCCAGTAGTACTTCAGTATGTCCCCAGTTATCAGTGGAGTTGCACTCAGGTCTGTATGGAGTTAGTGGAGGTGTGCTGCCCAACCCCTACAAACTCTGCAAATCTGTGACTTTGCTCATGAGTGGATTTGCCAAGACAGATCCAGGTGCTGCATCAGGGACTTGAAGGAAAACCAAAGCAAAGAAGGAACACATAGAAGCATATTTACAGAATGAAAAGCAAAGGGTGTTCTACAGGTGGGGATTCCATGAAACTTACCTATATAGCATTTCCGAAGTAGATGTCAATCAGGAACAAGAGAATAGGAAAGTACCTAAGTTCCACTTGCCTGGCCATTCTAACTTGGATTTTCTGCATAATCCCTTGTTCCTGGAAGAGGTGACAAGTCTCTTTGTTCTTCAGACTGTGCAGAAACTATGCAGCCTGCCCTGAATATCTCCTATGTAGCATCAGGTCATCCTGCTTTTGTTCAATCAAGGCAAATAGAAAACTTTTGGTCAGCTTGGTTTATACTAGGCACAGTATGTTATTTAAAGGTTTTTTTTTCTACTTGTAAGAAAAGCTATATTATAAAGAAAATAGGTGGTTGCAGCAAACTGATTCTTTCATAACATGTTTTGAAGCTGCTCGAAGGTTTGCAGTGTTAGAAATTGTTTGCAGAATGATAAATTAAGGGGCAAAATGTAAGTGAAAAAGGTCACAGATATATTACGTGCAGATAGAAAGATCAACATAATTTTTGCTCAGTCTTACAAAGATAAATCATGCTGTTGACAAAGCCAAGATACGTGAATGTCAACCCAAATATTTAATCTGCACAAAAAAAAGTAAAACTAAATCACACAGTTTTAATAAAAAGATATAGGGAAAATTTATTTAAAATGCTTTTATTAATTAACTGGTAATACCATGATCCAGTTTTTGCATTACTATTTTGAGTTCTCTTGGAAAAGAATTTGGACCAAGATACTTATGTATCAACTGGGCATCAGCAGATCATCATTTAAATGAAGATACAAGGAGCATGTATAGGAGATAAGTATGTAAACATAATTGGATTCATACATCTACTATAAATAAATTCTGACTTAATTCTAGTTGAAAAACTTCTTAAACTTACTTCAATGCAACAAAAACTAATGCATAAAAACTCAGAAGGCAAACACTATTTTAGAGTGCTCTTTCCTTCAGTAGGTGCATTATTTACACAGAAATTACTGTTATCTGTATGTTTTCATGGATTTTCTAATGTCAGAAAGCAACACGAAAATCTGAAAACGCCCCTCTGTTTTTTGTTTGGTTGGTTGATTTTGCTTGGGTTTTTGTTTGTTTATGTTTTTTTGGTTTTTTGCCAGAGGAAATAAAACAATACACGAGAAAAAATTACCAAAGGCATATATAAACTTAACATGTTTGGCTAGAAGGGAAGATATATTTTAGGAGAAGATGGATCCTATATGCTGTTTAACACTTTTGTCCTTAAACTGCTGTACAACCTATCAAATTTGATATTTGACTTCTCATATTAAAGAAAATAACCATGAAGAGATATGAATATAGAGTTTGTCATAAAGCAATTTTTTCCAGTCTTTTAAGATGACAATATTTTTTATGCTCAAGGAGTACATTCCCAACACTGGTTTCCCTAAGGTCAATAAAATGCTGTAGTGCAGTTACAGCAATCAGAACTTACCTTTAACAGTTTTAATTTTCTTTTCCATTGTAATTTGAGGAAAAAAACATTTGAGAAAATCATTATACTTTTCTTACCTTTCTTGAATCAACCCATTTTATCTAAGACAGGGCAGCATACTCACTAGACAGTGTATTTAACAGGTTTATGTGTGGCTCAGTTCCCTCTCAGGCAGGAAGTGGTGGGCTTACAATTTTCTAAGGCATTTACATTGTTAATTTACTGTGCTTTCTGCTTATGAAGGCAGGAATAAAGTAGAGGTATGTACAAATACTCAGAACTGAAGGGAGCAAAGGGGATGGGGAAGACTCAAAGCTTTGGAATATGAGGATTTAGTGCAATGTTATTTTCTCACCTGTTCCATAAGCTATGCTCTAAAATGTAGGGAGGGACATAGTACAAAACAGTTTATGGCTCTTCTGAAGACTTCCTTGCTCAACTTGAACTCTTTTTGCACTGTCCATATTAATGAACCAAGCAGTTAAATTGTAACAGGAAGCAGCTGCACTGCTAGGATATTTATTCTTCTGGAAAGAAGTTTAGAAGTTTATGTTAGAACATAACAGTAATTGTGTTTGAGTCAAATAAGTACTAGTGATTTCCCTCATAAGGATTACTCCCACACATTTCTTTCTTAAAGAAGATGTTCAACCCCCAAGGACTGCAGATACTGGGATCTGGAGCCAGTGAGACCAGGCTCCAAGTTCATACAGCACTATGAGAAAGAATATGATATTTTTAACCCAGTGAAGTGAGTTTCTGCTTGTTTTACAAAGAAAACAAGCTTATATATATGTGTGTGTGCATGTGTAAGTTCAATATATACTGAAAACTGTAATACATATTCAAACACAACTGAGATACAAGTTAATTAAGAAAAAAACCACTGACGGGCTGAAATGGCCTAAGATTTTAATTCATTATTTTTAAGCACATTAACATCTGCTTATTTGTTTTGCTGTTGATAATATAAGTATTGGTATTGATACTAACTGGGGCCAGTTGATTCTCAATTTGGAATCATGTTGCTTTATCTATCATAGGACTTACTTTTCTTTAAACTTTGTCTTTTGCAGAAGGAATAATGACAATCAAACTCAGTTTTGCTTTGACAAAACCTTTCTTATTCTGTTCAAGAAGAGAAAGAAACTGAAATATATGTCACATGAAAATACTGACATCGGGAAAACTCAACTGTTAGATGGAACATACAGAAAATTTTTCTCTGAATGCGTATTCACTCAATGTCAGAAGGAAAATTAGGGCAAAATATTCAGTCTGAAGAGGGAACTTGAAAGACAGGAGTGAAAGTTAAAAAAAATAGTTATTTTATGTATCTAGAACAGAATAGTGGTGAATTTCCTCAAATCCATTTGGGAGCATCTGTTGCCTTTCAGTTGTTTGCTTTCTTGGTAGGCTTTTCAGGGGCTGTAAAATTGGCTAGATTTTGGGATTTGGTCTAGCAGTTGGCTCCATTTAGGAGGAGATAATTAGGAGTCAATGTGTATCTTTTTTCCCTAGACTTTTATAGAGGAGGAATATTATGAGGGAAGCAAACCACCTGTTTTAGATTTTCTTATCCTATTTTTCCAAAGAAATCATTTAGGTTCTATGTGACATTTATACAGAAACTGGATGCCTGTTTCTCATGCTGAGTAGCCTTCAGAAGTGTCAGGTAATGATCAGATCATTGCTTATTATTTTGCACTGAGATAGCACCTTTAATTGGAGGACATCCAAGAACTTGAATATGCATCCATTATCTGCATTTTCCTGCTTGTCAGCTCTAGGAATCAAAAAATGAAGTTTGCCTGTGTTGCTTTCTCTTTTCTTTACAGGACAATATAACAGGCCTGTAATTCTGTGAGCATGTATAAAGATAACTGAGAACTGGAATATTAAATTTGTCTGGTATACAATAGTTACTCTGGCCCTTGGCTATATTGTCAGGGTCCTGGCTTGATTGAATTGAATATATTCACTGTAATTTTGGCCTGAAGTATATCAGTCTCATTCCTCCACCTGCACTATTTGTAGTACGTGCACTCTGAACCCTGCAAATTATTGGTTGGCATTAAAAATGTCAAAGTCCTTATCCTTGTTTTTGGCTGTGACCACTGAGTTGATGCCTGCTCAGTGCCTGGTTTTCTCTGTGGCACAGGTCTTCCAGATTCAGTGCTGAGCTCCAGCTAATCCGTAGCTAGAGAATAAATGCTTCCTGAAACCAAACTCCTGGCATTTGAAATAAATAAAGGTTAGATGTCCATTACTGAAAACCAGGTTTTGGAATATTTTAAGCCCCTACATTTGAAACACTAATACTTGAAAATATTATCTTTTATTTGACAGGATTAGTTAAACTTTTATTCTTTTCTTTCAGTGTTTTTTTTTTCCAGATGGGTTTGCAGGTGTGGTGGTGTCTACTTGCTGAAATACACACAGATCTGTGATGGCAAGCCCTGAAATACAACCTAGGTATTCAAAAATGTGTTCTTCAAGCTTCAGGATTCCTTGTAGTATGCTCAGAAACTCCATTTGAATTTAGCCATTGGCAAAAACATTTGCAGATGTGGAAATTGCATTTTAATTAGTTTGTATGACTACACAAGGTAGGTTTGTAGCAGGATTTACCATAATTACTAGCAGCAAAATTGATCTAATAATGGCCATATGGGCATTTTTCTGTAATTATCGTTATTATCTAATCAGCTTCTGAATGGTCAAAGAGGACTTCTGGGGGCAGATTATTCTCTTGTTGAGAGATAAATGAATGGAAGTGCACTGATGTATTCTTCCCCAGACCATTTTGATCACAGCAGACACTGGCCTCATTAGTGCTTTGAGAAATTCCTAGTTGGAAAAAAACCAAAACACAAACCCAAGTGTTGCCCAAATTCTCTCATTGCTGATAGTCCTTTTTACTACTCAGTATAGCAGCAACAGCTGCCTCTTTCAGAGGGAAGTAAATTTCTCTGAAATGCACTACACAGAGCTCAGGGCGATGTGGGACAAAAGTCACTTCAGAATTTGGGTTCTCAGGTGAGAGGAGAGTCCTTGAGGTGGGCAGGGAAGGAAAAGGATGCTGCAGAGGGAGCTCAGTGCATGGCGTGTCACCCCTCCACATATAATTCCTGGAGATGACTCAGGTCCATGAAACTACCTGACAGCTGCCGATATAGTTAGGATGATCCTTTAAGGTTCTGCTTCACTCTTTCTACCTGTCAGCTTTTTCTGCACATGATATGCGGTAATAAGAAATGTACCATCTCCCCAGAAACCAAATTGATACAGAGCTTCTCTTGCTTTGATGTAAAGATGTCATCATTGCTTCAGAAATTACTATTTTCTAAAATTAGTTTCAAATGCATGTTAAATTTTTATTTAGGAAAATGTCATTTGACATAAGAGATGTAAAAAAGAAACATTATTTTTCTTTTACCCTGATATTTGCTTATGCTTAAAATCCATCCTTTCTGAATTCATTTTTTATTCATTATTTCTCAATGAAATAAGTTCTGTCTGAGCAAAACTTCTTTATTAAAATCCTTGCATGGACCTCAGATTTTCTTTGCTTCATTGAGATCTGTTACTTAGCTTTTCTCAAAATACTTGGAGATTTGGATTAATATTAAAAGGCCCACTATGGAGACAGAAATCCACACTGGCTGCTGTTCCATAAATATGCAAAGAATTGTACTCTCCTACACTTTTCCTAAACTACACTAGATTATAGGACAAGAGACTGATTTCTTTTTTCACACCTGCAGCATTGAACACCTGCTCATCACTGAACTTCTGTATTTTTGTAGGTTTAGTTTCTTGATGAGTGTATGCCTGGGGCATAAAGCAAAAGTGCACTTTTTTTTTTCCCCTGACAGTGTACCCATGCACTTACCTGAGAAATCAAGTGAAAATATATCTGGGATTTTTTTTTAACTGGTCACAAGTGTTTCCAACAAACAGAGCCAGAATGGTAGCTAAAAAGATGCTACTACCTTAAAAAAAAGTAAAAAGAAAAAACAAAAAAATGTTCAAAAGGAATTTGCTTTTAGTTTGTCTTCCTTTTTTCCCTTTCTAATTCCTTTTATATGCAACAATTCTATTTTTTTTCACCCTTACTGACAATGGCTATTGTTTTACTTCATTCCTTTTTTCATAACCAAACAAAATAACCTCATTCAATGTATCTGCTTGAATTTTTAAAGTTTTTCACAGTCTATAAACATTGCTCTTTGGAAACTGAAATATCGTCTGTGAGATTGATAGAATATTGTCTTTTTTTTTAGTTTTTGCAAAACTGTAATTCAAATTAAAATGCATGTTGTAAACTTATCCTCTTAATTTTAAAGGGTTATTTGAGATGGATTGATATATTTTTTCATTCTCATTTATTCACTTCGTATGAAGAATCAAAGCTATAAGCCTTATGCTACTAGCTCCCATGATAAACTGGGAGAGCTGGACCCTCTAAAGTCAGGGTCATCTAACTGTCACTATTTTGATTTAAAAGACATAAAAGTTTTCTGCTGTGCCAGGGCTTAGTAACCTTAACAGAATTTTACAAGCTCAAAAATCTCCTCAGTGTGACAAATGTGTTGAAAGACAAATTAAGGTAACATGCTCAAGTTCTAATACTGCAAAATTTTACATACATAGGTCAGCCTCTACAAGGCATCAATACTGTGAGTAGTTTTATCCATATTTTTGAGAATAAGTAGCCCATGGAGCTACTACATGTAGTGTTTTGCAGACCTGGTGCTACCGCTCTACTTTCTAAATGCTCATTTACAGTGGTAAAAATTAATTTAATTTAAAATAATTTAAATACTCTATTACTGTGACTTTTGTCTGGCCTAAGCACAGTACCTTTTGTATTCAATCAAATAACTTATAATTGTAAAATTAATATAAGTGTCCTTAAGTGTCATCATGTGTCACTATCCCCTGGGGTAATAGATCATAGTATTTTCCGAGTTGCAATCCTTCCAATAATGAGACAAAGACATGAATAAAAACTTAATCTCTTTATATAAGCAGTTGGATCCTGAATTAAGAAAAGACAGAAGAACACACAGGCATCTGTTAGGCATTTTGGCAAATGATAACGAGAAGCATGTCATGTTAAATGCATGCATTTAACAGATTATCTTATTTCAAAAGGACCACTTTACTAGAGAAAATGGAAATTACAAATGATAGTAAGAAGTCATCCAGGTGCATAATTATTAAATCAGTTCCTGTCTTCCAACAAAGTGTAATTACAGCATACGTATAAGAGTGTATGGGGGAGGAGCTAGTACAAAGCATAAGCCAGAAAGAAACCCCAAATTATCTATGATGTCCTGGTACATTGCTCTTATTTTTAAAAACATTTAAAACAAACTTGGAAAAAGTTAGTGCTACAGAACTGCCTGAAGGCCCCAATTATGCATCCATTAGTAGTTTTCTCAAAGAAAATAAAGAACTTGGAAAAAAATTAAAACTATCTAAGGCTTTTTTATGGGTGGAACTGGCATTTAGACAGATTAAAAGCTATAGGTGGACCTACAAATGCTTGGCAAAAGAGTGGCACATACAGCACTACAAGAGACATTGAAATTCTCCTATTCAGTGCTTTTGAAGATCTTAACATCAAAATGTTGACAATCATCAGCTTCTTAAATAGTATAGAGACTAAATCCAATTATATGATCTACTATTATTGAAGACCTTAGAGTCATGCAAGCTACTATAAAAAAATCAACTCTGTTCTATCCAAACCCAGCACACCCTTGTGCAGGAGGAGCTTAGTATCCCCTGTTCCTTACATAAACATTCCACAAAAATAGTTATAGAAACAGGACTTTCAGGAACCTTTCCAAAGAAAATGCAGTGCTTTATGAAATGTATAGGTGGCATGTATCCAGATCTAGTCTGGAGTAGTGGTACCAGTCTCAAAAAAGATCAGATGTGCCTGGCTTTTAATAATTTTTATGCTACTAAGAAAGGTTTTCAAAATACCATGATCCTTTCAAAAATCTTTGCTGCTGAACCCAAATCTCTCACTTTGATGCTTGAACCTATGCATGGATTAATTCTGGAATGGGAATGACAAGGTCAGCTTCTAGTCTCTGTCTCACGTTTATGCTCCACGAAACTATGTGTGCATTCATCCTTGTAAATCACCTGTTTGCAGTCATGTCTTCCCTGGAGTACACAGGAAATCCAGCACATCCAAAATGTCAGGAGCTGCTGGTGTAGGCAATCTCAGCACTTCTAAATTATATTGAGTGAACAGTGCCTGTTATTGAAAATGTTCTACCTGTAAAGCATTTTGTCACCTCAGGAAGAAATCCACGTGCAGGGTGGCTGCCTCAGGTAACTGATGGGAACACTTCAGCTTAAACAAAGCCCAAGTTTTATTTTTGCAGCACAAGATTCTTCAACATATCTTCCAGCTGTTGCAGTGACCTGATTCATCTCTTTTCATCAGTAAAAAAATCCAGCATCTACTTATGCTGTGAATGAAATGGTGATCACATTGTTTTCTAAAAGGTGTTTATTCCTCTATTTTTGAGCTTGTCATATATAGAAATTTCTGTTGCATAAAACATAATGAAGAAGCTGCCAGGAGTCCTGTATCTTGGAAAGCTGTGTGGTGGTGAAATAATTGGGCAAGAAGGTTTATGTGCATCTTCTCATCTTTATGCATAGATCAATACAGCATATTTAAACATTTAAAACCACATGAAAAAGCCTGCAATGCTGAAGTATAATGCAAAATTATTAACTGAAAGTATAGAGATGTAAAAACAGATGTGTAGAAGGCTCTTTTGATTTATAAAGAAGCTCTGCTTCACAGAAGGTTTTACTGGGACAGGACCAGTTAAATTAGAAAGTTTGAAAACTTTTAAAACATGGCTTTCTACCAGAGGTTTTTCAGACAGGACATCCAGATGGCACTTGGAAAACACAATGATGAATCAAGCTTTTAGGATGCAATATTCATCACATTATTAGATACAGCAATTTTTGCCAACACCTGGTAATCAACAAATTATTCTTGCAGTAGAGCCATTAAATGGACTAAATAGAAACTGTGGGATACCTTTTAGCAAGTTTTTCAGCTGCAGAGAAGGTCTGGTTTTCTTTTCTTCCAAAGTTTATAAATCACAACACACAAACCCACCAGAATAATTTTGAAAGAAAGTACTTCACAAGAATTATTTAGCAGAATAATCCACTGAAGACAAATTTCAGGAGGAAAAATTGTTTTTTGCAGGAGCACATTTCAGGTGAATATTTCTGAACATAAACAGGAAGCAAGTAAGCGTTTAGTTCTTGCTTATATTTATGCATCTTAAAAAACATTCCTTTGACTTTAAAATTTCCTTATTAGTTTTTCAATTCTGATCTATATGAGCGCAATAATTTATGAGACTATTTCTATCAAATGCAAAAGAGTAAATAAGGTTTTGTAGTGATATGAAAATGTTTTTTACCCTTGTCAACAGTTGTGTCATATGAAATAGTTGAAATTAATATTTTAATCTACTGTCTTTATAATTTGGTTAAAAAAAATAACTGAATATGATTTAGATCTCTTTATATGGAATTTTATTTTAACCCCTTTGGTTAAAAATAGCATATTTCAGGTCAGATTGATCAGTTTATTATAGTCATACAATGTATAGAATACTTGTGGACAAAACTTCTTGATATTGTGGATTTTCTCAGTGTCTCATAATTGGATGTGAATTTCAGCTCTCAGAACTTTATCAAGATACCAGTTTCCCATTACAGAAAAATAATTGCTGTTGTCAAGTACTAAATTGCACCTCAGTTTGTAGACAAAGTACAGATAGCAATTTTATTTCCATCACATGAAACTACACAGACCCCATTTCCAGACCATCTGAGCAGGGTGCCCTCCCATCAGGGTAGACACAACCTGAAGCGTTCAGTATGTGCGTGTTGGAATGCAAATGGCTCCATGCAAGTCCTCCAAATCTAGTATATCCTCTGGACAGAGCAAACGTAACAGAAATATGATAAGAGGCAAAGAAGGAAGACTCAGTAGTGTAGGAAAAAAAAAAACAAAACCAAAACAAAAACAAAAATAAAAACAACCCAAAGCCCTAAAAACCCAGCCAGGCATTACCAAGAAGATAAACGTGTTCTTTTCAGTGTCCTGGAAGAATAAAGAGAGTATGCATATTCTTTTAACAGCTTCCTGCTACTTAAAATTTATTTACTTGAAGGAGACAATCAACTATTATTTTTTTCTTATTAAACAGATTTAACTAACACTTCTGAATTTTTTCTTCCCTTTATGTCCAGATATCCTTCCCTTTTTCTTAGAAACAGATTTCTCAGTGAACAAGAGACCCTACATTTTGTCAAATCATTTCCAGCTATACCTTTTTTTACAAAGTGTGGGATATGAATACCCAGAAATCTTGACTCTGAAAGAGGTTAAATTTGGCCCACATATAAAACAAGTACCATAGTTTTATATATTACTATGGCTGTTGATTTCTGTTTTTCTTTCTAGTTGGAGATTTCAGCAAAGGAATACCTTATTAAGCATGAGCTATTCCACAACTCACTGTTAATCTGAAGTTTTCTTCATTTGCTTTTTAAATTAGCATACTTTCAGAGGACCTTTGTTCTCCACAAAAGAAACATCCATTCCTTTAATACGTCAGCAGCCATTAGGTTTTTATTTCTCTTCCTTTCAACTAACTATTCTGTAACTGAAATCAGTTGAATAATTCCATAATTAAATGTAACTCTACCTGTAAAGTGATTGAGTCTAAGACAGGCACTATGTATAGATAATTAATACATTTAATCTTTGAACAAAATGAATCAATCTATAAATTCCACTTCTCTCAACTGATTATTAAAGGAATTTAGATGTAAAATAAAAGAAAAATATCTAAACTTCTAAAGTTTACCACTGCATAGATTGCATCCAACTATAAATCTTTGGGATAGAGATTGAGCTAAAAAAGAAATAACAGAGTTAAAAATATACTAAGAAAGAGTATAATCAGATACTGCCAAATAATATAATCATAAGGTACCCTCATATACCTTACTTCTGTTATTTAATTCAGTTATTTAATTCAACTTTTAAAATTCAGCCCAAGGTAGCATATTAGAAACATAATGCATCTGTTTGCTTTCTAGCCCACTGCTATTATGATTAAAACATTAGGCATGCAGAATTTTTCTTCTTGATAGAAGATTTATATATAATTATTTTAAACAGTCTGGAAGTAGTATTTTACTTTACAGAAGATAGGAAAAATTATGGGCTAGTATGATCAACATACAAAGAGATGCAGAATTCCAGATATGTGCTTCTAGTTCTCTTCTGCTAATTGAGGTAACAAAAAAAAAGGAATCTTGAATTAGATAGTGACAAATATTTGCCACCAACTTCAAAGGAGCTATGTAACACATCCATAGGAATGACATAATATTTCAATTTCTGTAGATGCTAAGGAAGTCTATGCAGATTATTAATTCTTAAATTTTTAATTTATATTTTTCAGGGATAAAAATTGCCCACTTCCCTCATATTATACTGCTGCTCAACTGGAAGAATTTCGTTTTCCTCTGCAGCATCTGGTGCTAACTGCTGCTAGACAGAATGTTGGACTGGTAGGGCATTGGTTTGTTCTGCTATAGCCACCAATGTGTTGAAATAACATTGGCTAAAAGATACAAGCAATCAATTCAAGAAAACAGCTTAAGAAAAGAATTGCTGCATTTCTAACTGAAATAGACTTACTAGAAAAAGATATTTAAATAAATGTTTCTATGCTTTGTTGCCTGTTAGTCCCTAATCTGACTGAGAAGTGAGAATGGCCCAATGTATAATTTAAATAAAGAGGAGGTATGGTAACAAACAATATTGCAGCATGTTTAATTTATGTCTTTGGATCATAAAAAACACAATATTGCAACTGGTGTTTATTTCAACCAAGACTGAAAATGTTCCACCTACTTTCTTTGCTGGTTCAGTTATACAGCTCACTGATTCTTAAACTTTAGATCAATCACTGAGGTATTGATTTAAAAGAGGTATAAAAATCAAAGCTGAATGAACATATCTGACTTGTTCATAATGCATGGTCAGTGTTGGGGAAGAAAAATTGTGAAATAACCTGGTGGTGGAGAAACACTTGGACTGTGACTTGAATAAAAGAGATTACATTGGCAACAAATCAATGATAGAGCGACGCATTCCATTTCATACCTTTTGCAATAGACAGATGCAGAAATGTAGTGTGGATACAATCCCTTCAACATTCCATTTTCTAAGCTGGGCAAGAGAATAAAATGCAGGCAGGCTCTGAAAGAAAATTACATGTTTAGATATGGAACTGCAATAGTTACCTATCTTCAAAACCAAGATTTGTTTGGAATTGTACACTGCTGCTCACTACATTTGATGAAGATGTATTTTCACAGCAGAAAGATGGTACAATAGTAAAATACTTGACAGAAATAATTACCTACAGAAAATAAGAAATGGCCTGCTTCACTAGCAGGCTACATTTCTTCATTAAACAGGAAAAAATGTTGGACTGTTTTTACTTTGTAATATTCCTTCTCTTTTGTTACTGCCACTCTAGCTCTTTAAAATTTTGTACCAAGGTAAGCTTTGAGCAGGATTTTATGCAATGAGTAAGAGATGAGTTAGAAATGAGGCAATAAACTATGAACATAACAGCTTAGAACACAAGACTAACTCCTGCCCTAAAGACATCTTCACCCACCCTGGATCCACAAGTGTGGGGAAAAGAGAAGAATAATCTGAGTGAGAGAAGGAAGAAAAAGTGAAAGGTTTGGTCTCATTTAAGTTCATTGTTGTCACTGTGAAAGTACTGCAGTAAATAAAAATGTAAGAACATGACTGAGAGTGTATCTGCCATAAGCAACATAAATTTACTATTTAAAGCATTTTGAATAGAGAGATAAGAAATTCAGCAATTTTTTTTTTCTCTTTGATAGAGGAAGCTTTCTTACATGGCTTTGAGCATTACAGAGAAATTAGCAATAATATATTGCTAAATAACACATGCCAAATAGCTTGAGAAATGTTAGATATTTAAAGGAGCTGACTTACATGTTTTCTTTTCTTTACTTTGGTAAATGAGCAAAAGTGTCTAGACCTTTTATAAAATAAAAGTATTTTCCATCCCAAAGAAAGAGAGAAAACAGTCTCCTGAAATTCTGTGTACTCCAAGGATTTCCTTAAAACAGAGTGGTAAGCATATGGGAAATCTTTACTGCAAAACTAAATCTGAGGTGAGCTTGCAGAATCTCTGCTAAAACATGCTTTAGAGACAAATTGAGGAGTTACAAAAATATATAAATATACCATTCAAGAACAGTCTGTTTCGTGGTTTTTGTGGGTATATGATTTGTTTGGTTTAGTTTGATTTCGCTGGTGTTTAGTTTTGTTTGGTATTTTTGGTTTTCTTTGTGTATGTGTGTGTGGTTTTCCTTTTTTTTCTTGAGCAAGAGGAAAGGAAGGAAAATTTCTCAATTAACAGAAATAATAGCTTGGAGTGAAGAGCATGGCACACAACCTAATTTCATTCTGACCCAAAGGCAGTAACATCTGGAGAATACCTTTTCTATCAGAGATATTTCCTCTCAGAGACTTATAACCTTGAATGGTAAAGGAAAAATCTGCCATGAAGTTTCAGTTGAGCTAAAATGGTGGGAATAAGGTTTTTAATATTCATTGTCGGCTTTCCAAGGAACAGACATCAGTATTTGTCCCTTTTTCTAGGAGATACCACAGTGATCTCTTTCAGAAAATATAAACCAAGAGGTTTAATACTTTGCTATATTTTGCTACTTCTGATTTACATTGTCTATAACAAGAATAAAATAAGAACTTCTATGAAATGACAGGCATTTTTACTTAACACATTTTTACATAATGTGTGGAAAAATGTTAATTTTTAAGCAGTGCATATATCAAATACAATGACATAAAATTCTTGCAGTTCAGTAGATTTAGCTGTATCACTCTAAACTGAAATTTCTCAAAGGGAAAGCGTGTTCCTGTAAAATTGAGGCTTTTCAGTTCAGGTACAGAAATTCCAAAATAAAAACTTTCCTTGAGACTTTTCTACTTTCTAATGATGTGGGCATCTCAACTAGTGGGAGAACTTTTCTACTTTCCAATGATGTGGGCATCTCAACTAGTGGGAGAACAGCTTCTGATACCACACATTGATGGATGAGCTTCCAAGTGGCTACATGCCAAGTACAGGAAGAAGCTTACAAAATAATAATAAAAAAATAATAAAGTAGCCTAGGCAGCTCATATGCTTGAAGCATGGCCAAACTATAAGGAACTGCAAACACAGACTTGTAATGGGAAAATGTCAGACAAACCTAACTATGGGCATCAGCACTTGTGTCGTGGAAAAGAATAAGAACATAAATGACAGCTGCTACAACTAGAAATCATTCCCTATTGAATAACATGATATAACACTGCTTATTATTTCTTCTTCACATGGAACTCAGTGTAACAATTTGGCTGACATTTTCTGTGTTATTAAATTTGACAGTTTGCAGGGACTGTCGATGAGTAAACCCTATACTTGCTCACAACTCCATACTGGGATCTGAAACAGGATTGGCAGCCTTAGCCTGGGAAGTCAGGGCTACACAATGATGAAGTGCTGATTGTACTTTGGTAGCAATTGGGAAAATCTGTCATTCTTCAGGAAGTCCTCATGCTATAATGTCTTTTTTTCCTCCATCTAGTGGAGGAAAGGCAGAAAAACCTCTAGACCTGCTTTGCTGTGACCTGTGTAAACCCCACGTGATACAGCAACAGAGGGAAAAATTCCCTCTTGGCCCTTTAAGATCTTTGAAGAGTTTTAACACTGACAATATTAAAAAAGGAATGTTGCCATGCTTTTTAACAAGAAATATGACCACTCTGGACTTTTGATAAACTAACTAAATAAAAAATAATTTTAATCTTGTTCCACCAGGTAGTTCTTTCCCTGTTATTGCAGCAATTTCCACCCTACTTATATATTGCATCTTCTTTTTTTAAATTTTTTTTTAATTTTTATTTTTTGTTCCTGGTACATGCTAGTTTTCTCATTTACATCCTATTAACTGTTAGACATACACAAAGCATATTTAAAAATTAAAATGCACTGGGTTTTTTTTCACTATTTAGTCTTTTTACTATTAATATAGCTGTTGACTTATTTATTACAAGTAGAAAAAAATTATAAATACTTAAATATCTTTAAGTGATATTTTAATGTAGTTAATTTAGAAAATGTACACAGGGTTAATCTTGCAGTCAAAATACTTGATCAAAAAACCCCTTTTCTTATTTATCTGTTATTCTTTTTGTGTATTCTCTAATTTGTATTTGATTGCATTGACTTTTACTGCTGTGAAACACTATCCAGCATTCAGGGGAGCACAGAGAAAGGATAAAAAAATACTGCTCTGAAGGGCTTTAGCCATTAACTAATGGTTTCCACCTGCTCTTCTGCTGACAGAAGTAGCAATGCCAACAGTAAGGAAAATAGTGCTAAGAACAGAATTGAAGTCCTTGCAAGTTATAATTCTCAAGCTTGTAAGTGAAAAATGGATTGACTATATTGGAATTCAACGCAGTATCTAAATAACACATAACTACTTTGCATTTCAAGGATGTCTCTGTTGGGGGCATGAAGGTACATGCAAGCATTTATCACATGGACAGGAAGAGTAAACCTTTGGAAGAATAAAAACAGCCAAATCCTTTCAAGAGCTCATATTTTTAGGTAAGGTACACTAACCATTTTATGAGTGAGAGAGAAGTGCAAAAGAGAGAGGGAAATACACTAGGGAGCCAGGGGCAGACTGAATGAGACCAGAATAGAATGCAAGAGTGAGACTTGTTTGGGAACAAGAAAAGAAAAATCCACTGCCAGTGACATAGAAATAGCCAAGGTTTCAGATAAGGCCATGTGCTCCACTCTGCATCACATTTGCTGAACTCTTAAGCTCTTGATTACCACAGCTGAATCTGATCAAGCAAAAGATAAGGGAATGAGGAACAGGTCTGCAGAAGTCCACAAAGAGTGGGGCATCAACTGGAAAAGTTAAGAAAAAAATACTTCTTAAAATTTTAACCCATTCTGGATTAGCCACCTTGACTCTTTCCCTAAAGAGAAGTGGCTTAGTCCTATCTTCCACAAGACAAGATATATTTTAATAAAAAATAGTTGAATGGGAGGCTGCTATGTAAGACCACATCACAGAGAACATTCAGCCTCTACAGCCTTCAAAGATTACTGCTCCATACAGTGCTGAACAATCCAGCCACTCTCTGCTCTGAACTGAAAAGACTCCATCAAAAGAATATATTCAGTCCCATATCTATGCTGAATGTCAAGTGGTTGGGGATTCACAAGATGTGGGAGTCTAGAAATGTGTGACTTCTGACAATAAAAGTCCTTTGCTGATTTGCATCACAGAAAGAGAGACATACCTGGGCACTGAGAGGAAGCTGTGGGTGGGAGGGGTTGGGACCTCCTGCTACAGGGAAGTAAGAATGGCACCAGCCTCTGTTCTAGTGGGAGCAATGACTAGAGGCTGAAGTTGAGGCAGGTAAGGCAGTGAAAATGTGTGTGGAAGAACAGTGTGATGAACACAGCTCACAGACCTGCCCTTTTGAAAGTAGCATGACTGGGTATAGACAACAAATGCAACCCAGAGAACAGGAATTAGAAGCTGTGCATAGTGGTAGACATATCATCTTGTGGGGTTTACAGAGACATGTGGGTGTGCCATGGACAGATAGAGGGACAGATCCTCGCCAGCAAGGTTCCACTCTTAGCTCCTGGATCCCTGTCCCTTCAGGAGCAACACCTGTCTGGGTAGTGCCCTGACATTGGCATTAACATGATGGAAAGGTAAAGATGAAAAAAAGGGAAGGACGAGAAAGTGTAGAATGATGAAGCAAGGGGTGTTGGTATAGAGAGAGTATAGAGAAAAATATGTAAGGGTGAAAAGAGGAAAATTTCAGAAAAAGACAAAAGGAGATAATAAAGTTCTGATTAGTTCATTTAGCACATTATGAATGCAAGATGCTGTTCTCTTAACAAACTGCTGATCTGATGCTATAGCAGCAAGGCTGAAAGCTGAAGATATGGCAGGCAACAAACACCTCATTTTAAACATGTCACTGAATGGAAGAGTCAATTTATGCACTCTTAAATATAATTTCTCATATAAATAAAATAACTTTTGAGTTTATGTCTGAATGTATTACTCTTGATTTGTGCTCAAACTTCCTTTTCAGTGTCAGCCGTGACCATATACTTCTTTACCTCTCATATGGAAGCATGTTGTATTGTAAAGGAGGTTATGATTTTATTAGGTCCTGTCTAAATATAAAGAGGTTTTAAAAACAGTTCCATGCCTTTTATTTGTAAGATAAATAAACTAGACAGGTATCCAGGATGTCAAATTATTATACACAGACTCACAGCAATATTTGATTATTAATCTTTGCCACAACAAATCAAATTTCTCTACAGATAGCCAGATGTGTTGTTGCAAATGTATATTCTGGCTTGACTTAATAATCACAGATGCATTATTTCTTTATCCAGAATTTCAAGTTATGTATATTTAGTCTGAAAAGGCATGAACTCTACACGGCATTTAGTTTAGACTATTTGAAAGGTATCAACTGTTTAAATGACATTTTCACCTTCAGCAAATACATCTTTGCCTGCCAGAAATAGTGATGCTATCATGCTGCAGGCAATCTATGATACAGTCATGTCACAAATAGGTGTCAACTCTTATTACATTCTCAAGTATAAATTCCGCTTATCAGTTCTCACATAGTTGCAGATGTTTTAACAATTCCATTTTACCATGATTGCACCAAGGCTCAACCTCAAATGCTTTATGATATATTTGTAGAACCTACTGTAGATTACCAGATTTGGGAGCACTAGCTGTACTTTGTAACCACCTGGAAATTTTTATTTCCAAAATATATTGAATTTACTAGTAATATATTGTCCAAATTCCTGGATAAATTATAGTAATAATTTATGATATTTCTTTAGATTCTGGTTTACTTCATTAGAAAGAAATAACTTGATATTTGAAATTCAGGTCTGAATTTTCCTTTTCTGAAATATTTATTTCAGGAGAATTTATCAGTCAACTCATGCTATGATAATTAGTAAAGTTTCTGGCTAATTCCAAAACCCATATAGTTTATTAGAAATATTTTTTAGGCAAAATTATTTTGGAAAATAAAAAAGAGCCCATATATCCATTCTATAGGGTGAAAAGAAGCAATAGAAAGTGATAAATTCCATTCTTCCCGCAGTATACTTGACCCTTTCCTGAACAATCTCTACCGTAGTTGTTATTTATTATAAATAATCTAATAGGGGTGTCACATGAAGCAACCTAGAATTTTATTATTTTGAGGTGACTGAATACAATTTTCCCATACAACAGACAAATAATAAAAAATTAAACAAAAGAAACACCCCCCCCCATCCCCATCACCACCACCACCCCCCCCCCCAAAAAAAAAAAAGAAAACAAACACAAAAGAAAAACCAGGTGTCTTTGGTCAGTGCATCCTCTTCTGAACCACGCTGTAGCCACTCAAACAAGAATTAGTTCAATGGACCAGCAGACAAAAAGTTTGGGTTGTTTGGAGTTCTTTTTAAATATTTTTTGTGGAGAAAACCTCTTATCTGACAGGTGATAGGTCCTGCTAAATCTGTAGGCATTTCATATTTTGACTGAATGAAAAGAAAAATACTATTTGGAGCAAGGAGTAGGACCCCTGCTTGGCCTGAAGGGACTGCTCCTCTCCTCAAGGCAGTGTTTCTGCCTTGCCTTTTTATTGCCCCTGGCCCAGCACAGGCACAGAGTCACACAAAGCAGCACAAATTGACATTAATCCCTTTCACTATCTACGAGAACCAGAGGGAAAAAAGTCACTTAAAGAGTATCCCTCTTCTTAGGTAGTAAAGTAACTTGAGTGCAGTAAAAAGTGTGTCATCTCTTTCAAGACAGTCAGTGTCACCTCCAGGATGATTCTAGGTCATGGCTGTTTGAGGAGAGTGTGAAAACTTGAGGGATATTGCTGAACCAATGCCTCTGCATCTTTTACCATCAAATGAGAATACTCTAGAAATTACATTTTTTCAATATATCCAGATACTGTCAGTAGAATTTAGTGTTTCACAAAACAAAAATGAGCTCCAAACTTCCAAACCTGCAGCAAGATATATAACATGTTTCTAAAATGTACCATGATTATAATTAATACTTAATTACTCAACATTGTATTTTTCATGTCATAATGTTTATATGGCCTTGAAAAAAAATTGCCTCATCTTAGTTAAATTTAAAAATACTCATCATTGCATGTTTGAACAAAACATTGATGATCACCTGCATCTAAGTTTTAAGGAGTTCTATAATTAGTGATATCAAATATGATGACTGTGATTAGCACTAACAGGTATAATTTGCTCATATAGTAGGTAGTAAAATTATTGTGTGCTAAATCAGATCTTTAGTGATCAGAGAAGTTGAATTTATACTAGAACTCAGCACTGAAGTTTTTGATAAAACCTGAGTTTGAAACAAATAGCAGTGAAATCTCAGACGGTCTCCATTTTCAGAAGGCTTCTTGCTCAGAAAACAAGAAGGGTAAAATTATTAGCAGATAATGCTAATTCTTCATTTTTTATTCCCTGAGTGAGGTAACAAATTCCTGAGAGATTAGGACACACCTGCAGTGGAACAGAAAAATTGTCCCCTATTATCTTACAGCAACAACTTAGATAATAGTTTTAATTCATTCTTCCAAAACCCAAAAAACTTCATAAGGCACGGCCTAAAGTTCCCATATATAGTTTTGCTAATTTACAATTAACATATTTTCTCATAATTCAATTATCCTGCACATATATATTAAATTATCAATCCTGAAAAAAGAAGTAAAATATTGATAGAAAAAAAAAAAAGAAAATGAAGACAAGGCTGATAGAAAAAAAAAACCAAAACAGAAAACCCCAATAAAATATCCAAGCTGTGATTCTCAATTTTCTTTTATTATTCAGAAATTCACTAGGAGTCTCTTGGTGCTTTAGGGAGATGAGTTTAATGCATATGCAACTCCCAGAGAGAACAGTCCTTTTTCAGGCAGATTTCTTAATGAAGTAGCAGACTTTCTAATGAAGTAATGGAAGATTTCAGGATGTGACCTTCTTCATGAGCTGCATGTGTTGATGCAAGGGGAAGGGCATGGCCCCGCTTCATAGGGCCTGTGCAGAGGTAAGAGGCTTACAATGCACAAGAGCAGGGAGAATGCATATACTCCCCAGCAGGAGAATGAACTTTTGCCATAATTGATACAGAAGGCTTGTAAAAGACACTGGAGGCTTGTGATTTCTGACAACAGAGCTCCCCTCTGCATGTGTTCACTTGTAGACAAACTTCAGACATGGCAGCAGATGAGGAGACCTTAAGTCTGCCTGGGCCAGTTGTGCCTGATCCATGTCTGAGTCAGTGAGGAAGGCAAGGGACAATGATACTCATATGTCCCCTTCTGCAGGGGAAGAAGGCTCCCTAATTCTTCTCTTTTGCAACTTGCCAAAGATTAACACAGAAATATCACCTGGGCATATAGGGAAAATAAAGCTTTCTAGAAGGGTGTAAAGAACATAAAGAAAGACATTATCAGGTATGTCAGCTGTAAAAATGAAGTCCAATAAAAATAATTGTCCAATTATATCCAGCCAAATCCAGTAATAAATGGTAATGCTTTCACAATAGGTGGTGAACTAGTGGCAAAGGATATAGAAAATACAGAGATATTTAGTATGCTTTTTAACAGTTTTTACTTGCAAGGTGTGCTGAGACTATCAGTCAGAGACAAGAACTGCTCCATGAGGAAAGACCAGCTGAAAACCAAGCATATGGGCACGACAGCACCTTCACTAATGGGGGGCATACCCAAGCAGGGCTGGATCTGTGAATGACAAGCTCTGGCCTAACTTTGGTAATCATCAGACATGGCAAGATAAGAGTGACCTTCAAGATCTGCCCAAAGCTGCAGACCAGTTTGCAAGTCAGAGCCAGTAGGCAGCAGGGCTGAACACACAGGGCTGAGACTGAATGGTCGAGACTGATGTCCCAGCTGAGACTGGTCGGGACAATAAACCCTAATCTTTCACTCCAGGCTCATCACAGGTGTTCCAGACCTCTATGCTTAGGAACAATATTTGGGTGAGAAAAGCAGGGCCCCCAGTAAAGGATGACCAAAACAAGGTCTTCTCATAATGGACACGCACACATTCATCAGCATGGGCAGGTTGTGGTTACCGATGCAGTGTGTTGGATGTAACCTTGATGCCACTTCTCTGGCCTTTGGGAACAGGCTAAGGGATACACCGAGAACTAAGGTGCCCAGAAAAGAAAAAAGAGACAATGGTGCAAGCTGCAGCAGGAGAAATTACACAGTGCATTTCATAAAAGCATTATTGGAATGGTGAGCCCAGAGAGCTTGTGAAATCTCTAAGCTTGGGGAGAATCTCAAGTGATCTGGTCTAACTTTGAAACTAGCTCTGTTTTGAGCACAAGGCTAGACAAAAAGACCCCCAGAAATTCTCTCCAAACTCTTTGTTCTATAATTCTAGTACAGAAGGACTTTAATGATTTTCTGGCAAACATTTATTTTATAACTTTCTTATCCCAGCACAATAACTGAGAAAAAAAATACTTTTGAAAGCTGGCTACCTGATTTCTTCATATATTTATTCAAAAGTGCAATCTATAATTTTAATTCTGTTGAGCACACCTAAATCTTGTCAGAAATGAGCAATAGTTCAGTACAGAGTAAGAAAATACTATTGCTCTTTGTCTAAGTACCTGAGCTGGAAAAAATATTTCAAAGTTCCAATAAAAATGGTGATGATACAGGTAAATAAAGTGGTTTTTGCATCTGTAAGATCTCCAGAGTTAGTCTCACTATTTTGGTCCTGAAGTTCTGTTTCAAAAGATACTCTAAAATAAAAAAATTGAATTTAGAATCTGCATGAAGGTGAAATATGAATAGACTGATCTCCATGTAGAAAGATTAAAAATACCCTTTAGGCTTTTTTTTTCGGTCTTTGTTTTTCTTTTTGTTTCATTTTCATTCCTAAACCTGGAATAAAACAGAAAAGGAATCATTCAGATACATGCATTCGTTCTTCATAATCACTTCATTATTTAAATTGTTACTGAAAGTTTTCACAAACTTTTCTTCTAATTCTTTGTGCCTAAATATGGATTAGGAATTTTAGTAGGAGAGACAATCTGAAATCCTTAGCTTTTTCCTGTCACTCTGTGTTTCCAGAATCCTTATCCCTAAGTTGTCTTCCCAGATATTACGCTTTGAGATAGACACCAGATTGGCTAATAAATATGAATTTTTCAGCAAAATTATGTATTGATTTGTTGAACATTTAAGGAATATGGGATTTTTGAAATGTTTATAAATATGTCATTAATTAACTCTTTTTATGCAGGCATTGATATCAGAATATTGACGGGACCAGAAGGTAAATGTGAAAAGAACAATTTTTAAAAATATTTCTTTCTGAAGAAGAAAACAGTTGAATAAAATTATTATGTTCATCCAAGTAACAGTGGGTTTTTTACTTGTTTTTGATCCATGGCTGATGGTGGGTTGTTTAATACATGTTTCAGAGATGTAGAGATTGTCAGAATAATATATCTGTCTTCCTTACATGCTCTTTTCAAGAGCAATTCTGAATTGACAAAGATTGATAGGTTTCTTTGCTAGCTTTTTTTTCTTTTAAATCAGTCATATGGCACTTGAGGAAAAGACAACTGCAAAACAAAAATTGTTTAAAGATTAAATACAATATGAAGAGATGAATTGCTGAATGTATTTCCTAATTTTAACAATTAAATATCTATAATTCACCCGTGCTCATAAATTTTTGCATTCTATCACATTTATATTTTGCTTTGATATTACAAAAATATTATATATAAAATACATATGTTTTATAAGTCAAAAATGTCTTCGCTATTCAGAAAGAAGGAAAACCTTACAAGAAAAATATATAAACTCATAGAGGAAGAAATACATTTTATATGAACCTATTGTATTCATAGTGGCTGAAATGAAACTATTCTAATCTCATAGATAGATATATAAAATTAAAATAAATATGAAATATTAGTGGAAAAAATACTCTCCGCAGAGCAAGCAAATCTTATTTTTAAAAAAGTCATATCAACATAGGCAGATCCTTACACTGGGTTGACTATATAATGATAATTAACTCTCCACCAAGCAAATTTCCTAGAAAATATATTATTAATCTATGCAGCCTTACTTAATTTAGACTTTTTTAATCTATTTTGGAGATATAGAAAATGACAGTACAATTTTAAATTAACATAAGGAAGTTTACTAGTGGATTAGGTATGGACACACAAATAACTACTTTTTTTTTTAGAAAACGTCTGAATCAGCAAACTGTTTTCTAATGCATATCTGAGGCCAATATGAAAACACATTCAACAAGGGAATGTAAAGACCATTAAATATTTCAACTTTCCCCACTCTGTCATGACTGTACCAGCTTCTGATGCAAAACTTTGTGCTCATTTGCAATGAAAATGCAGTTTGACCAGATTGATTTATGTAGAACACACCCACAGACATAGTTGTACATCATAGTACATCAAACAATATGTCAAAATAGAATAATAAAATTTCCTATAGAATAATTCTCAACACTGCTTTTCATGTAGAAATGTACTGCTTGTTAATGTGCAGCATTTTGTACTGATGCTTAAGCTAATATAAAGGAGCAGAAATATATTTTCCTTGTATACAAATCTGAAATGTCAGAAGTATGAACCTTTAGCTGATCCAGCATACTGTGAGAATCAATCACAATAATGTCTCTACAATCTCCCTTCTACTGTAAACATAGGTCCCAGCCAAGTACCCTTCCCTCTTGGCTATTCAGCAATGTTACTGAAAATGCTATTTCTCCCATAGCCAGAATAATGATAATTAAACTTTTCTAGTGAAATTTTGCAGTTGTGTTAGAGCCTGTCTTTTTAGTTATTCATCAGACACATTATGTTTCATTTACAGTTCCATAGTTGCCATCGTCTAGAGTCAGACTTCAGAGCCCTGTGGTCAATTCATGTGAAATATATTTTTTGTCAAATCACTCCTCAGTAGCTGGGAAGTGTTGCAGAAAGGAAGAAGCTCTGAGAATTAATCTTTGCTTGAACATTAATGTTGTACTAGATTGTTTTTAATGTTTTGGGGTTTGTGTGTTTTTGATTTAATATGAGCTAAAAAGATAATCACTGTTGAGCTTGCTAAATTATCTGGGTTTTGAAACTGTAGTTATGTTTTCTAATTTGAAGTTATGTTTTCTAATCACTTTTCCTTCTGTAAATATCCTGGGTGAACTAGGTTTCAATCTTCTTTCTTTGTTGTCTTCATACTATAGATCCAAGTTTCTAAGCATCAGCTCAATCAGAATCCTTTTGAAAAAATCTAAGACAGAGAAATATTTCTTAATTCCTCAATTTTTTCTTTTTCTTTAACCTCAAATTTGCATCTTATTTTTTCAGAATTCTACTTCCTGTAGTCCTATAAACAAGGAAGCAACAGACACATCTGATCAGTTTAAAATCAGCTCTGGCTTTCAAAACTGAGTTGCTTTCTCTAATGGCATTAGCATTGATTTTTTTTCTTTAAAATGGCTGTTTTAATGAAAGCATTTTTTCTCAAGGCTTCTTCTCCTAACATCATTAATGAATATAGCATTGCCTGAATGAGTCTACTTTTCTGTTTATTGTTTGCTCTTTTTTTAAGCAGCTAAGGTAAAGATTACACATTCAGCATTTTGTCCAAAACAATAGATTCAATGACATGAACGTGGCAAGAACCAGCATGAGCTACTTTTGTTGCTAATCTTATTGAATATATATTGAAAATTAAGTCTTTTGCAACTCGGGAAATAACAGAATATTTCAGAAATTAAATGCAACTTTCAGGAATGGTTGTATGAAATAAGAGCAAATATCCATCTAGAAAAGTACCTGTTCTTACTGCGTCAAGTGGAAACATAGTTAGAAAATTAATATAAAACAGGTTGTGTAAAGAGCAATTTTTTCCCCAGCATACCCTCTCTCAGCTTCCAACAGCTTGCAGTATTGGCATCTCCTTAGTTAAAATTCCTATTTATAACTTGGCATTTAAAAGGTCTATAAGGACTTTAAAGCCATAGATATCTCTAATTGCTTTTTGATTTAATTTGTACTTTTGACTTTCGTCCTGTGGCAATTTAATTCTGCAGTTTAATTTAGATAATAATAGCAGGATGGGCTTCAGCAAAATATTCCCTAAATCCCATTCTGAGATCTCCCTCAGCATGTTTTACTCACCTATAAAGAGTTGGTAGATGTCCTGTGATAACATAATGAGTTTCCTTTTTCCTGTAGATTTGGTACATCAAAAGCCTGACCTTTTAATTTAACCATTTATAAAGTATTTTGTGTCTGAATATAATCAGGACTAGATGAAAATATTTCTAAATAGAGCAGAATTTAAATGATAAAAAAATTTCATAGTAGGGAATTTTAACTCCAGAATGGAATCACTGTTTTTGATCTAGAAAGGGATAGAAGGAAACTGTAACAAAATATTGAGAACATACACTTGAAATAAGCATGGGTGTCTAATGTCTTGCTCCCAATAAATGTAAAGATTGAAGGAAAGGCTCAGCCCAGGTAAGTATAATAACTGTAAAGAAATTTCTGTTTAATGTATTTACTAACTTTTTTTTTTTAATATAGATTTTCAAATGTCTTAGGTCAGTCCCTGATTTTACTTTAGATATTCAGATATAATCTTTCCTTTCCAGTGGTTTCAAGAATTTGAAGAATAAGCTCTATACTGGCAGCTTGCTAGTAAAAACTAGACACTGAAGACGTTGCCTACTAAAACTTAACAATCAAATTTTAATCCTTAAGGATTTTGTTGCTGTCGCTGTTGTTGTTAAGTATTTACTTGTGTGTTAGAATGTGCTAGAGAATTAGCATTGAAAATGGAGTTTTTAAGTGGAAAACAGAAAATAAAATAGAAAATTAAAAACTACATGGAATTCATGCTCTTTCAAATAATTTTTTCAAAAAGCAGAAGGTAGTGAGACAGTGTATGAAACTTAATAATGAAACAGATTTTTTAATTTTTTAGCTCCAATATCATAGATTTAATCACAAAATTAACTGTTGAAGCATGATGGTGATCTTTTCTTTTGTTTCCTACATTTTTTATGTTGTCCCTTTTACTTTAAAATAACTTCCAAAGTCAAATTATTTTCTCAATCATTAGAGTTTTTAACTCTAAGTTCTGGGTTTTTTCTGACATTTTTCACTTTTAAGGAAAGAAGACAAGTTTTACAAGAATTTTCACTTGATTGAGAAGATATATTTTTCCGTAAAAAAGAAAATTCAGAATTACATCACTTCACCACAGTAACTGCTTGTATAAAAGAAAAGCTTAAGAGACTGTATTTACAGCTTGGTTTTGCTGGTTTCATAGGTAGTAAACATTAGTCTACATTTCTGATATATATCAGAAATAGGAAGATTTGTTTGTTCCTGTTTTCTAAAATCTAGAGCCCAGTAGCAATGACTTCTTTCACTCCTAGACCAGGGCTATGAAGAGCACCAGTCTCAGAGCTGGCCTGGGCTCACCTCAGCCAAAGCTGGGCTGTTTCCAGCTCCACCCTCAGGACCAAACACCAGCTGTATTCTGAGCCTGAGCCTGAGCCTGAGCTTGAGCTCTGCTGGTGCCTCCACGGGAAGGCTCTGCCAGAGCCAGGGGTTGATGCCCAAACAAGAAGAGCCCCTGTGGCTGAGTCTGGGGAGGCTGCAGGGCCACACTCACGCTCAGCTGGGAGCAGCCAAAAGGCAGGAGCCATGGTGAGGAAATACAAAAATAAACCCAAGCACAACCAAAGACTGAGGATGACGGGACCATGACCAGCAAAACTGTATTTCTCCCAGGAGGGGACTCAGGATGCTGATGACTCACCATGACAGCACAGCAGCACCTGGCTGGAGAAACTGGAGGGATATTGCGAAGGTGAGCACAGTATCAGCAAAAAAGGATTTATTTTATAAAAGGGTGGGGTTTTTAAAGAATTCTAAGGGTAATAATATATAGTTTTTCCTGTACTAATTTGTACTATAGTTGTTACTATCATTGTAGCTGGACTGCTGCTTTTCATTTGGGTTTAAATTTTTTTTATTAGGCTGACAATACATTCTTGGCCCTATACCTGTGCTTTTCTCTTTCCCCTATAACACTGCTTTGAATATAAACCAACTCCTTAAAAAATGGGGAACAGCTAGGGAAATCAGACCAAGGGCTCAGAATTCAATAAAATAGACAGAGTCTCTGACAGTATACTCCTAATATAATTAAAGCTAAGTCTGTTGTGGTTTACCGTATTTCTAGTACTGTAGACCTCAAAATGAATATCAAAGAAGGTGATCTCTACTTCACAGTGAGGTAAATGTCTCTAAACATGAAATTTTCTCTCCTCTCATTTCTTTGAGAACTTAAAATACTTTAAATAACTTACACATGGAAGATGTTGGGAGGGTATTGGTATTTCTGGAATGGTTTTTATTGTGCTTTTAGCTGCCAGAGACTTTGAGATGAGCTCTCTGCAAGGAAGGAATTTTCAGTTCTAGAAAAAAACAGGCATGAAATCTGATCAATTTTATTTTTGTTACACCTTCTGTGTCTAGAAAGACGCATAAAGAAAGGCAGTAAACACTGGAAAATGTTTGTCTTTAAATAGTAATTTGAAGAAGCATATCCTAATGGTAATGAAAACTGTGAAAGATCTTTATCTGCTATGGCATTGAAGGATGTCAATAGGAAATGCATTAACAACAGTTGATGTTTTAAAAAGAAGGAATTTTATAAACCTCATTACTGTCTTATCAGAAAATGCATCTGAGAAAAATACAGCATGCCTCTCAAAGTTTCTATTTGTTGAAAATGCTTTTTATTGTAATAGAAAAAAAAACTGAACTGCCTGCATAAACTGCTGACTGCTATGTCAATTGCTGAATGGAAACCTGGAAATATTTCCAGTATGAATTTATTAGGCAGTGTCACATAGAAAAAAATATAAGTAGCTTATTGTGGCAATTAGTACAGGTACTGATCAGGAAGAACAATATGAGATGAAAATATTAATGAGCACATAAATTCAATGAGCTGATTATTTTACAGATCATACAAAACCCAAAACTATGTAGAATGTTGACCTTTCTAATTGTTATTTTAAATTTATTTTTAATGTATCTTGTACAGAATAGAGTAATAGAAATCTTAGATTTCATTTTTCCTTTCCTTTGAAGAATTTTTCTGCTGAAACATTCTCCAGCCATGCCAAAACTCACAACATTCTGACAGAATTAGCCCACAGCATGCTACTTTGTTTGGGTTCTGGGAAGAGAATTTTCAAAATAATTCCTGAAATTTATTCAAAATAATTTTTGTCTAAAAAATTATTTGATGATTCAAAATGAAAAAACAATAGGAAAACATGAACACAGTCCAACAGACTGCAATTTTTAATTTAAAAGTGCTAAAATCTTCTGCTTGCTCACCATATTGAACATTGAATATGTGCCTTCTCCTCACAAATGTGGCTGCATGAGACAATAATAGGACTCCATTTCTTTTTTGTTCCCAGATAAGTTTATTCTGCACCTTTTAAGTTGTTACCTCAAAGTTTGAAGCATTGGGAAAACATTGTCATGCATACAGGGAAGTATCATAAAAAAATGTGTTTTTCTAGGGAACAAAAGTCAGGAATGTAATCATTACCCTAGAACTCAGTCATGTGATGTGTTCCTGAAGTGGTATCTCGCTGTTTTTTGTATTAACTGGTTGAACTGCTTGCATAAATCCAAATAACTTTGTATATAGATGTAGTCTACACAGTAAGAAATATGAGACTTAATTTTACCCAAGAGAATTTATACAGTAACTGGTGTCAGAGAGGGAGTTTAAGAATAGTTTGATTTTGAATTGGAAGAAGATGGAGACATTATAACAAAGGGAGATGGTAACTGATGGAATCAGTATAAGAATATCAAGAAGTACTAGTTACTTTACTTTTTTTAAATGCTGATGTGATCTTCAGACTCTGCTTTCTGATTCCTACAGTCTTCTCTTCTTTTTTTTAATACTATATGCTTATGATGAAGATAACCAATAAGATAATTCAGCTCTTTGTTCTTGTAAACAAAATTCAGGTTCAAGAGCTGATGCTCCAGAAAAAATGCATATAGGGATTTAATTTGTTACCAAAGATGCCTTCTAAAAATTTCTCCCTCATCTATAATCTTTTCTCAAATACACAATTGGCATGCTTTCCTTTCTCTTTCATAAAACTTTAGAGCCTGGCTGTAACCAGTCTCAATCAAAGTAAATCTTCTTCTTATGAATTTTCTCCTACAACAAGAAGAACAAAATATAAAAGATAACTGCTACCTATCAGTTACTATTTACTTATTTTCAGGGACTCAAAAAAAATCTAAGTTAAGACCTAGTCTGTCTATATACATATATATATATATATATATGTATATATATATATGTAAATGCCCTAAGAAGATATTACTAGAGTCTAGTTACAATACAGACCAAGATGAACAGAAATGCTTTGCTTTTTGTTTTCTGTCTTCTGAATTTAAAGTGGTTTTGGTTTTTTTTTTTTTTTTTTTTTTTTTTTTTAATAATATATGACATTCTGCCAACCTCAAAAGAAGAAAAAACTAGTCACTGAACTAGACATTAGGAATCATTAGCATAGTTCACTGTCACAGATTTGAAGTTGCTTTAGCATACAATTATTTTCAGGAACAATCCAAGGAGACCTTTAAAACTAGGGCAAAATTAATGATGTTACTCAGAAAGGCAGTGATAATTATGTCCAGTGTCTCAGCATGATTACAGTTCCTCAGTGCCTTCACAGCTTTATACAAATTATATAGCAACACTTGGCAGTGGAGAACATATAGCAGCACATCTTAGAGGTCTGTTTAAAAATAATTAGCAACAGTGATTCATGTGTAGGCTCTGAAAATTACTATATGTTTCAAAAGAATAAAAGCCAGCTAATCTTGGTTTTACGCAAGCTTCAGAATATTCTTTTAGGCTTAGGTCTGAAGAAAAAGAAGTTTGATATCCATCCTACCTCCTAAAATCTGAGGGAGTGTATTTAGGAGTAGACTTACCATAGTGCAGCATTAGGAAACAGACTACCTTAGTGGTGAACACTGAGACTCAGAAATGAAATTTATTTCTTGAATTTGCTTAGAAAGTCATTAGTCTGTCTGCTAACATCCCTTTGAGTACTACAGGTACCAAACAACTTTAGTGTTCAGTCCTCATGATCCTGCACCGTCAGTGTATTATTGTCGCTGTTCCACCTTCGGTCCCAAAATACGCACATGCATGATTATTCCAAGGGGTCTTCCCTGAAAGACTTCCTTTCTAGGATATACATAATAATTTAAAAGACTGTCTAAATATCTCAGGCCTTTGTGGCAACATGTTTCAAGCTATATAGTGGACTGAGAAGACATTTGCAATTTAGTTGGGTCTTGTGGAAATGATTTAAAACTCCAAAATTCCTTTCTTGCAGGTCAAATAATTATACTAGAACAGAGACATGTGTGATTTCTTGGTTTTCCTTTCCAGCTTCATTATCTTCACATATCTACTTGCACAAGAAATAGTTAATGTGTTTATCAGATTTAATTGTGGTTTTATGGTTAGACAATTCTCCAAGACAGGAGAAAATCATGTTTCGTTTCCTTTAGGTTGAAAGAAAAATAAGGTATTTCAAGTCCCATTCAACTATGTAAGAATTGAACATTTAACCCTCCCCTGTGTACCTGAATAAAAACAACTTTTGTCCATGCACTGCATCTCTGAAATGTAATTATTCAATATGCCTGATCAATCAAGTCACAAAGAGTCAAATTTTAGGCAGAGTTTTAACTGTTTAACTAAGAGAGACCCTGTTTTCTGCAGGTTTTGCCCACAGTTCTTTTTCACTCCTAAACACTCCCATAAACAAGATGATTTCATTCTTGTGCTATATGATGATCTACACAGGACAATTTGCCTGAATTAAAAATTGTTAGGATGTCAGTGTTTCATTTGATTCAATTCTAAGCCAGAGCAATACAGTAGTGGCAGTACTGCGTGCCTGTTGCTACAGATTTAGGAATTGATGATCAATGATGCTGAAAAATAATTAACAAAACATCCCCTCTGTCCCAGTTTAGATGTTATTTAGATAGTTCTCACCTTCCTTATACTTCTTGTGTTACAAAATGGGGAAAAGGAAACCACCTTTGTATATTATCTTTATTTAAATTGAAGTTATTTGAGCAACTAAAATTAAATATTTCTCTTTGCCAATATAAAATACAGTGTCCCTTATTAATATATATGTTAACCAGATTGTGAAACAAATGGATTCATTCAGAGTCAACAAGGACAAATTCCTAAAGGAAATCAATGATTTTCAATTTGAAAGAGTAAACAAACACGTTCCTATACTTTGGGCTGTGAACCTGAAGGGACACTATAAACTAATTTACTGAGGAGTTTATTAAATTAACAAATTAAAAGTATGCATTTTCTTCACTGTACTATGTTGTTTGAAATAAGTTCCAAGAGCTATCATGACAGCTTTGAAGATCAGTTTTTTGTGGTCATCATTCACTTATGTTACTATCTTTAAGGTAAAATTGTCACAGCTCTCTGAAGACATTATTCAAGCCTTAGAAAAATATATTCTAAGGCAATGGTGCTTTCACCATTGTGATCATTGGTCCTAAGTGAGGTTTGGATCCACATTCCCAACATGAATTACTTCATTCTGCATTTTCATGTTTAATAGAATCGTAGAAACACAGAATGATTTGGGTTGGAAGGAAATTTAAAGATCTAGTTCAAACTCTCCTGCAATGGCAAGGATGCCTTTCACTAGACCAGGTTGTTCAGAGCTCCATTCAATCTGGCCTTGAACTCTTCCAGGGATGGAGCATCTACAATCTCTCTGGGCAATGTGTTCTAGTGTGTCACCACCCCTACAGTAAAAAAATTTCTTGATAGTATCTAATCTACTCTGTACCTACTCTGTTTCAGTTTAAAGGCATTCCCTTTGTCCTATCACTACAGATCCTGATGGAGTGTTCTCCAGATTCCTTGTAAGCTCTCCTCAGTTACTAGAAGGCTTCTACAAGGTCTCTGCAAAACCTTCACCTCTCCAAGCTGAACAACCCCAACTTTCTCAGCCAGTCTTCCAACCATTGATGCTCAGGGTCAGAAACCAAAAAAAGACTTCAATGCATGCAAAATTTAACATCCTCAGAAAATACTTGGGGATCAGTGCTTAGAGACTGGAGGATGGCAGAACCAGCGCAATGTGGCATTTCTGAGTGTAATAAAAAACATTTTTGTTTTTGAAATTTACAACACAAACAAGTCGTCTATGGCTGCTGTACTGCACTCAGAACAGGAGTTTGAAAGTAGGCACATAAGTAGCACAACTCCTAATAAAAATGTAGGGGATATAAAACAAGTCTCTCTGAGCTCAGGACAGGCTTAAATGACAGAGCATTGGAAGAACTGAGAGTTGTTAAATGGTTCTGACAGAAAACAAAAATCACCCCAGTTTTCCATTTTACACCTTTATCTGTCTTTGGCATGACTAGAAGTCATGTACCTTCTGGGAACTTTTCTAATGCTCTCTAATCAGTTTTGGATTGCATTTACAAGTAACTGTGAAGCTTTACAGAGAAAATTTATGTTCAGCTTTGCCCATTTTCCCTTTTTAAGCAATATGCAAAATAGTGTTTTCATATTTCAAGATTCTGATGCAATGTATCTTTTATTAATTAAAGTGGGAAGAAGTCTTCATGAATAATCTCTCCAAAAGAGCTCAGTGAAAGCATGTTCATAGCTTTTTATGACCAGGTACCAGTATTTAATTTGTCATTATATATTCATGAAGAAACACACTTTGTTCTGACAAACTAATTTCCTTAATCAAAAAAGAGCATTTCACAAGACAGGTATACAATAAGTGGCTTAACAGATGCTGCTCCGTGTAGACTTTCCAGTGATATATTGGATTGTTATTTTTTTTGTTAAAACTACCAAATTGCTTTTCTCAAAACAAATTAGAGCAAGCATTACAGTTTCCTTTTCTATTTGCTGACTGCATGAAAGAGAAATGTGTTATAGCAAAATCACCTTATGTGCATGTGCATACAATTTTATCATCTGATTTACAGTACATCTCAGAAACACACAGGTCAGTATACATTCAAATAATGATTTATTTTTACTGTGACTTCAGATCCTAGAGAATTTTTAAAGATGTCTCTATTAAGGTTTGCACTTATTGAAAAGTAAAGCCTTTAAAATTAAATAGTCAGAAATATTTCTGTGAAGAAAAACACAATTAAGTATAACTTTTCCATAAAAATGGAAAACTGTACAAATAAACATTTGTGGACAGGAATGTGATTTTACATTTTAAGTGGAGAGACTTCAAACATTGGAATGACCAAAGTTCTCTTAACATTTCTATGAAAAGTGGTATATATAAAAAATCCCACAAAGGTAAAGCCTTGTAAAATTCAATATTACATTCCTTTCTGAACATATTTCTTAAGGACATAAATTTTGATTTACATTTTTCTCATGATGTTTTTTAAAGTTCTTAGATTTTTGATTATTGTAAATATGAACAGAACATGAGCTTTCCATACTAACTCTAGATAATAGGATAAGTCATCCTTTCTATTTTCCTCATTTAATGACTGATTGAACTCCTAGAAAACAACGATGCAGAGAAATTTTGCTTTTAAAGCTAAACTGTAAATATCAAACTATTATGTTTTTCTTTACAATTTTTCCAAGGAGTCTAGTAAGATTCCAATCCTTCAGGAATTAATGCCATTTTAGCCCCATCCTTTGATGTATAGTTATACATGTAAAGTTTTGGAATAATAAGATGTAAGAAATGCTTAATAAATGAAGACTCCATGACATATTACTGCATTTTATTCAAAACAATAAACAAATATGTAACAGAAAACTATTTTTTTTGAGAATGCGTAGTTCATATATGTAGCGGAGTTTTAATTTAAAAAAGCAGAAAGAAAAATTAGTTATGAGGGATATGCTTTTGGATGTATATTTATTTTGTTTTTAAAAGAAACAGGTGAAGCTGGATATTTTTTATTTATGTGTTTAAATATGCAGAGAACTTTAAGTATACTATTATAAATTAATTCTTTTAGCTTCAAGATATGTACTCTTTACTTGTTTAAATGAGATCTTATACAACTGGCACTGCAAGCTTTGTGTGAACTTTTGTCAGGATTTAAAATTTATATGAATTGTAAAATAATTTGTATAAATTGTTTTTTTTGTCTTTTCAAGAATAAAAAAAAAACTTCCTTGAATACATTATGTTGGGGGAAAAAATTGTTTGGAAGAAGGAATTAAAAATTACCCCAAATAGGCAGGGAATATATTAGTAGTTCCCACAAAAAATCCAGATGTATGAAGTTGTCAGAGCTGAATGATCTCAGCTGCTGTTCCAGATGCATCAAGATCTGATAATACCTTCAGGAGCAGACTGATTTGGTTACAGATAAACACTTGGCAAAGAGAGGAGGTTGGGTTTATAAAATTATGAAGATGGTGAATAACAAAAACGAGTAACATAATAAATAATTGTCAGAACACTAACACCTCCAGGATATTAAGAGATTTAAAAATAGATAAAGTATCTTGTAATATAAAAGGTCTTGAATTTCTATGATTTTTTTTGCCACTGGAGGTTGTGAAGGCAGGTAGAATTCTATGGTTCAGAAAAAGATTACATGAATTCAAGGATGACAAGTCTGTAAACACACTCTCAAGGGATTAGGTAGGAAAGTTCTCACATGTGCGTGCAGTTGAGGATGCAGGAAATACCCTGGAGGAAAGGTCTTCATAAACTGTCCAGCTTTGTTTGTCTTTCCTAGGTATTCTATATTTGTCACTGTATGTGGCAAGCAGCACAACATGGTAAAACAACTTTTTATCCCATGAGCAAAAATATAAGGAAAGAAAAAGAAAAACTAAAATGGCCCAGTGTGGTATGAGAGTTTCTATGCTCCAGACTGGTTGTACAGTCAATGAACAGCTGGTCATGTTTCTAATCAAGATTCTTTTAAAAAAAAATCACAATCTTCTGGCCACCAACCCTGCTCATGACAGTTGTGACAGGTAGTGAGAAATCAGGATATCAGTATTTACCAGAACAGAATATGAGAGATATCAGTGTATTATGGTGAAGAAAATGCATAGTTTTCAACTTTCAGAATTTAGAGAGATTAAATATGTATAAGGTTGGGTTTTTTCCAAGGCACTTTTTACATGAATACAGCATATTCAATTTGTTTACATTTTCAGTATTTATCACTAAAAAAGGTTATTTCTCATTTGTAAATGTATTTAACTATTGCTTTATTGCTATTTAAAGAAATTTGATCTCCATTCTTTTAAAAGTGTTATACTTCTCAGCTTGCCAGCAAATCTCAAATGAAGGACCATGATACATTAGCGTCAAATTTCACAGAAAATAAATAATATGCAAGTTCAAATGATAGAGGCTGCAAAACATTACAAATATGCTTGCCCTCTTGTAAATAAAATATTACAGTTTAAGAAGAGTAACAGCACAAATGAGAGGTCATTGTGGCCAAGTTTTGGCAACCTAGTGACCAAAAATTAGTGGTGAACTTAGGTGCTGTACTGTACCAAATACTGAAACAAACAAAACTGTCAGTCTTCATAGGGGCCAGAGGGCTGCAACTTCTCAGTAGTTCATAACATCTGCAAAGGTTTGTCACTATGACTGTTTGGTCCACAGTTGATGACCAGTTTCCTTTCTATAGAAACCTTATTTTTCTGATTTCGAAATGAAGAACATAGATCTGCCTAGAGTGCTGGAATCAAGCCTACAAGACTCTGACTACGATCACCCTCATAAGAGAGAAATAATCCTGGATATTGGAGAACCTAAAACATGCTCTGACTGGGTCATTTTCCCTTTTCAAAATGACTTCCAGTAGACTCCATCTCCAAAGAACTAATCAAAGTGTGTTTCAAATTTCAAATGCATTTGAAGTCTGCTTAGCCATATAAAAAGCAATGGTTTTATTGGATGCATTTACATTAAGACGAGAGTTCAGCATTTTCCTAAGGTCTTTGAAATTACAGTATCTCTTTCTGCATACACATAATTCAGACAGCAAATTTTCTTCAGGAAAATTGCTTTAGAATGCTTTTTTAAAATTTTTTCCTTCTTTTTTTTTTGTTTTGAACATAAGCATATTTCAACCTACCAGCATGCTTTTTTCTCCATCAAAAAGCACTAATAAAATTCCTCATCATGCCAGAGTCTTACCATGCAGAATATTTGTATTATCCTCATCTATCAATATTTTAAAATATTTTTACTGTCAATTTTCTGGCAAAAAAAAGTGTCTCTCTATGCTATGTTTCTGCTCATGTGTTTCTTCAAGTTAATATTTTATTTTCCTTTGGCTTGTCGGAAAAAAGCATCTGGAGGAAAATAATAAAAAAGGTAAAGCTAGTAGAAACAACCTTTTTAATTTCTGGCAGAGCAAAACATAACTTACATTAATGTTAATATTTTATATTTTATGGTGTTTTTGAGCTACTTAAGTAATTCCTTTGTAAATATATATGTATTATTCCTCTTAACTCTGACAGTATTTAAAATATCCTAGAACTACTCTTGATTCAGAATTTACACACATAAATAATGTATTAACTGATTAATGTACTTTAATATCACCAGACCCTTGACATTAATTATTTATGCCATAACAAGCTCAAAGACAACTGAAGCTGACCATACCAAACAGGGCTCATATTCCAAGTCCCTGATGTGTAGCAATGCCTTGTTCCTTTTTTCTCATGCTGAAGCAGTTTAGTTCCATGGCATCTCATGTTAAAAACAAAAACCAATCACTATGGGCTTTCTATTTGCAGCTCTGGAACCCTTCTGTGAAGCTGCTGAAGCTGCTGAGGCAGCATGTTTCAGCGACTCTCTGGCAGTATTTCTCTTGTTGCTCCCAGCCTGTTGTGCTCTTGCTGTCATTCTCATGGCCTGACTGCTGCAAACCCCTGATTTTGCTGTTCTCATGGGGTTTCATGGGAGACTATTACCAGGGATGGGAGAATTGTCTTACCCACCTCTGTTTAACTCTTGATTTGTAGTTTTTAGTTTAAATTAGAGGAAACAAAATGAAGCATAACAAAATAATATTCATGTAAATACTTGGCAAATATTGCTCAACCTTTTATGTGCAAAGATGCTTAAAAACCAATGTGTAACATTTGCTCTTGTTTGCATAGCTCTGCTGGCACCAAGAAGATCAGAGATGAGAGCAATCAAGGGCAGGGAAGAGAGTGAGGACAGTTCTGATGAAAAGTACATAGTACTAGCAGAAAGCATGATGACAAACCCTCATAACTGGTTGCACTGGAGAAAGTGATGCCACTCTTCTTTCCAGATGATCAGAAATCAGTCTTTCCTTGTTCTGTTCCTCTCTTCCTTTTTGTCTCTTTTTTTTTTCTTCCTAAAAGCAACTTGGACTTTTGAAGTCTGTATGCTATAAGCTAGAGAACCCAACTGTAAATTTTCCTATGCTTAAACCTGCCTCAGCATTCTTCATGAATCCCTATCATTCAGAAACTGCCTCATAAGTGACTGGCTGATCAATTTTAGAAGTGATGTCAGCAAGCACTATTTATCTTCTTGACACCAAGCTGGGACACTGGAATAGCCTGTCTTGAAGAAGCAGCCATATTCATTAGATATCCTCATAACAACATAAAGGAAGAGGCCAAGCTAAGAGACACGGCTGCATGCCCACTAGCAAAAAAAAAAAAAATCCAAAAAGGTGATAGGGAGGAAAAGTTTCTAAATATGTTCCATATGTTATCAGATCTTCAGAAATATATGGAAAACATGAAATTAATTGTTCTAAATCTAGTGTGATCCTCATTCACTGAGAAAATTTTATAATGTATTACTGCATGATGTAGTAACACCCTTGAAAATGCTTTAAACTGCACAGCTGCCACCATCTGCAAAAGAACATAATAAAAGTCAAAGGATAGAAATAGAAATATAAATTCAGACAAACCCAGAAGGAGCAGGGACAAATTCAGTCACTGGATGTGAGCAAGTAGAGAGTAAAAAGGAAGAAGATTCTCAGCTATAAAGATCAGAAAAGATAAAAGCCCATGGAAATTACCACAACTCTATTTTTAATAAATTCAGAGTCTGAATTTATTTTTAAAAAAGAATCAGGGAGAGAAGTAAGAATAAAGGCAAAGGAAAGAGGAGGAGGAGGAGCTGTTCCACATGAAGAAAGGGAGAGGATGTGATATGAAAACCTTCAGAGTCAGGCAGAAGCAAAGGGGAAGGAATGAGAGCTTTTGGAGAGAGATGAAGGATGCAAACAGCTAAAGATTAACAGAGAAGTTCTTTCCTGGAACTGGGTTTCAAATTTTTCTTTTGTAACTGTATTTCTGAACTCCTGATCAAGACCTTGCCCTTTGATTCAATTCACATTAAACTGTGAGGGGTGATTTGTTTTTTCAAATTTGATCAGAAATATAAGGATCTCAGAGGCTGAAAAATAATAAACACTCATCTGCAGAAGGTTCAGGAAAGTAACAAAATATTTTCCACCAATTCTGAGGTAGAAGTGTAGGAAAACGGAACCTTTTCTTTTACAAAAAATGAATGGAGAAAAAAGTTCCTAAGTAACAGAGAGATACCATCTGCAACAGCCCCATATAAAACAGGGGCCTAACTGTCTGAATGGCAAGAAATTTGGATTTCTTGACTTAGAAAGACTCTGTTTCTTATTTCATATTTCTTATTGTACACATTACTGCTAATAATATTGAATGTCAATGTTCAGGAGGGTTATGCAACCAACATGTGTAAGCAACATTCAAATACAAATCCAGTTCTGAAGACAAACTAGAAGAGCAGACATGGAAATGTAGTACTCATGTAAATTATGTCCCAGTTTAAGAGGGGGAAATTAGGGAATTTCATTCCAGTATCTTACTGATGAAGCTCTGTATCTCATTTACAAATGGCCAGCACAACATGAAGCTACTCATAATGGTGATGAAGCAATGTGAAGACAAGGGCATGGAAGTCTGTACTACCTGTGGAGATGTAGATAACACAGTTACCTATGGAATCAAGATGTACATCTTGGCTTCTGTTAGACAGCACATGAAAATTCAGTTTCCTGGAGTAAATATCTAGGAAATGACCACTATTTTATCAGATAATTCTCCTCAACTTGACTGGATTCCCCTCAGCAAGGAGAATGAGAAGATCCTTCTGCTGTAGAACAAAAACAACCATGGAGCTTCTACAACACCTTCAGCAAGATCACATATAACATAGTGATCTTTCATGACTGGTGGTCTTTGCATTTCTAATGCAGCTGATAAAATTATAGCAATTTACTTAATTTGGTTTTTAATCTGTTGTCCATAACTTCCTCAAAGTGAGTCAGACGATAGTAAACTTTTACTTTTGTTTCATCTACACTCATCTATGTGTTGTCTCTCCCAGTTTAATTTGGTATTTTTTGAAAGAACATTTAAAAAAAAATTAAAATTAAAGTCTTGTCTGGTGTTGAACACCGCTGGTTCAGATTAAATAGCTAATACTGGTTATTGTCTAAAATAGAAAAATTAAAACATTGCAGCCATGATATATTTATAAAGGTTGAAATTAAAATTTTTTACCTCACCATGTAACTGAAATGCCACATTAGTGGAAGAAATCTTGATGTGTACTGGCCTACATCTGTCTGTTCACACAGTCAGCTGCAAGACTATTTTCAAAAACTAGTATTGTGTCAGTAGAGAGTAGAAAGCTTTCATGACTCTGGCAAAGATCACTGCGGGGACCGCTTTGGTACACCAAGCTGGAGAGCGGCTGCTGTGATAAAGTATCATAGCTGGAATTAAAGAGGACCATCACAGAAAAAAGTTAATATGAATATGACATGAAACTATTTAAGGAGAGAGAAAAGAACAGAAGGAGTGCACACAGAGCTATCATATCAAGGACTTAATTATCTAACTATTCAGAAACTTTCTCTCCAAAGTGCTGTGCCCTACAGCAAAAGGAATTATAAAAGGAAGTGAGATAAGGGATAGAAATGAGATTGCCATTGTCTGAAACTTCAAATATTTCCATTAAACAAAGTCAAAGAAGACCTTAGAGCCCAAGATAGAGAAAAAGTTGCTAAATATTACAGGAGAACTTGCAAAATAAAATTATCAAAATATTTTGGCCCTTCAAGCATAAAGGCTGGATTAAGGAAACATGACACTAGGCCATTTCATGAGAGAAATTAGTAAAGATTCAACATTATAAAAAGTAGAAATATGCAAATCCGCATCAGCAGTAAGCCCCATGATCTGGAATATGTGATCCACAGCTTTACTCAGATGAAATGCCACAGGTTATCTCTGTCCTGAAAATGGACCATAAGAGTCATGAATAAAATCATACTTTTTTTTCTTCATTTGAAACTTTGATTTTCTCTGATTCTTTAATGTCTTGCAATCCTATTAAACACCTACAAGACAAAATGAATTGTTTCTTTTTTTTTAAAGATTCAACAGTAAGCCTGCTCCCTCCTCATTCTGCAACACCTAAATGTCATTCCAACATAACATTCCTCTTTTCCCAGTCAGCTGTTTCTGCCCAGGGGCAGACCCCACACTCTCACAGGAGCCTGGCTGCTGGAACTCAGGCACCAGCTGAGAAGCTTCCAGATGCCGTGGGGCAGCCATGCCCAGGGTTGACCCCTGGCCCAGGGGAGACACTTTCAGCTGAGGCTCCTGCCTTGGCCCCACCTGATCTACAGCCCCTGCTGCCCTGCAGATGAGCACCTGCCCGCAGGTGCTGTTAGAGCCAGATGCAGGACATCCTCCTGGGTCTTGGCCATTCTCAGAGAGGTCTCAGATCTGTCTCATCACCATGGACTGGCCAAGTGATCCAAACTGTCAGTTGATCCTGGTGGCCATCCTCAGGCTTTCCTTTTTCCTCTGAAACCTCAGTTGCTTTATTAAAACCTTTTTAATTATTTAACTTTGATTGTTCTCAAAATATTCCTGAAATCTGACTTCTGCAGCACCTTTCCAGTACCCCAACTGAGAAAAAAAATGTAGTCCTATGTCTGCTAAATCTAAGTGTACATTCCTGTACTGATATTCCCTTTCTTCTCACTTTTAAGTTTATATGCTAATAATACTTAATGGATCTAACAAAATGCTTGCAAACCTGTAAGAAAGGAATGCTATTTAGGAATCCAGACTTTGAACATATACTACTTGGTCAGGTGAGCTATAAGTACAAGATGAATTGCCTGTGGGTAATGCTCACTTCTTTTCTCTTCACTACATTAAAATCAATGTGACATCTTACACACAAGTATCTAGAGTTGGTCAAGTGAAATTTTCTTTCTTTCTCTCTCCTTTTCTCTCCTTTTCTTTTCTCTCCTTTTCTTTTCTCTCCTTTTCTTTTCTCTCCTTTTCTTTTCTCTCCTTTTCTTTTCCATCCAGTGATGTTGGTTTCAGCATAAATATTAAAAATATTTTTAAAGTATTTGCCCTTTTTAAAAATCCAAGTAATCTTTCACACCTGTCATGATAAAACTACCAAGTAGCTCCTTTTGCTCTCTAGGCTCTGCTGCCTACCAATAAAATGGTCAGAGGACACTGACAGTGAGGCATCTCTTTACATAACCAGGACCCCTTTTTAAAAACTGCCAAAAGAAACAAGATATACAGGTTTTCAAATAAACTTAATGCCAGTCACGCTCACAACACATTGTATAATTGTGAGGCTTAGACAAATACTGCTGCAGCATCCTGCCTATGCATCAGCAGAAAAACTCATATACATAACTTCTATGCATGGCTGCACACATTTTAAGTGCATGTGAGGAAGGATAACAGATTTCCAGAAGAGCAATAAAACTTTCACAAAGTCAACAGTGATATTCAGAACTGTGGGCAGCACTCATAAATTATAATTTTGATCATAATTTGAAAATCCCCTACAGGTAAAAATATGTTGTTGCAGAGCCCAGTTTCTTCCATCTTTTTCTTTTCTTCTCCCTCTGTTTTCCATGAGAAAAGGGAAGTGGAATGAATGAAAACATTCTCCTAGCTATGACTGAAGTGCTTTGTAAAAGTTCCTTCACACTATTTAATTTCTTGATGAAGTAAATACAGATTCAATACAAAAATAAATGATGTTGAAACACAAAGGGAAGACCAAATGGTGGTGAAACATTTATGTCAATTATAACCTCTAAAATTAATGTGAGGTTATGAAGTAAAATGTGTAAGTAATCTCTTCCTTTTGAATCTTGTGTATGAATCACAAAGGAAAAAGGAACCACTATGAATTATCACATAGCACATTAAGACAACCCAGATGTAAAATGCCTCGCTTCTCCCTTTTCTTTTTGCAGCAAAGCTACATGTAGAATAAAAACTTTCTGCATACAGTGAAACAAAACCTGAATAAAAGACTGTATTTTAGACAGGAAAAAATTGTTATGAAAAAATACTGGGCAGGTTATCTGGAGCTGGGTCACACACAACTAAAAGACTTTATGTTCTTTTGTTGTATCATGATAATATTACAAGAGGAATATGAAGGTAAAACTTGTATTGAAATACAAATATGTACTAACCAGAAGTTTCCTGTTTCAAATAGCGATCAGTAGAAGTTACCTAGTGGGGGAGACATTAAGATTCAAGATTAAACACATGAAGCTAACAAGTCTTAAATACCTTTTCCTGCTGGGAAGAAATTGCTATTAAAAAGTAGAATATGGCTCTGATTGTCCTCCTGTACTCGGCACTGGTGAGGCCACACCTTGAGTGCTGTGGCCAGTTCTGGGCCCCTCCGGTCAGGGAGGATATTGAGATGCTGGAATGGGTCCAGAGAAGGGTAAAAAACCCGGTGAAGGGTTGGGAGCACAAATCCTGTGAGGAGTGACTGGGAGACCTGGGCTTGTTTAACCTGAGGAGATTTGGGGGTGACTCTATCATCCTCTACAGTTGCCTGAAAGGAGGTTGTAACCAGGTTGGCCTTTTCTCACAGATAACACGTAATAGGACAAGAAGAAATATCTCCAGCCTGCTTCAGGGGAGGTTTAAGTTGGGCATTAGAAAAAATTTCTTAGTGGAAAGGGTGATTAGATATCAGAATGAGCTGCCAAGGGAGGGGGTGGAGTCACCACCCTGAAGGGGTTTAACATGATCATGATGTAACAAAAAGGTCTTTCTGCTGTGTGCAACCCAGAGCCAGTTAACATGTCCAATATTTTTTCACAGCAATAATTTTTCCTGTCTGGAATACAGAGTGCTCACCCTCCCTGGACATGGATAGCACTTAGTGCTGTGGAATACAGAGTGCTCACCATCCCTGGACGTGGATAGCACTTAGTGCTATGGTCTAGTTGACATGGTAGTCTTTGGTCATAGATTGGACTTTATGATGTCAGAGGTAATAGACTGTGTTTGGTCAAAGATTGGGTTGTATGATGTCAAAGGTCTTTCCCAGTATAATGGATTCTGTAATCTTCTCTGCTTTGACAGTATCTAGAACCTAATTCTAGATATCAGCTGACTTCAATGAATACTGTTAACTGATAGTTTAATTCAATCATATTTTGACAAGACTAACAAAACATACTTAACATACATTTTCAACATACTTAACAAGGTTATTATCAAAAGATATTTCTCCACAGGATAATTGCAATAATTTTGTCTTTTTAAAATAAAAAATCTGTTATTTTTGATTGTTTATTCAGTTTTATTTTCTTCCCTGATTAAGTTTTGATTTTTTTTTCTAATTGGTCTTATTTTTTACTTTACCCGTAACTGCCACTGAAATTTTCTAAGCACCTAAAAAAGAAGAAAAGAGTTATTAAATGTACACTAATTCTTCAAATGGATGTTTAATGTTATAGATCCATTTAACTTTATTGTAAACTGTCTAGGCTTGCTAATGATTACATACAGCAAGTGCTGTGAAAGCCTCAGTCTATTTATGAATCCATCTGGTAATCAGAACATTCAGATAAGCAAGAAATAACAATAAGCAAATATCTCTCAAAAATTACTTCCTTTCTTTCTTCTCCTACAGTATCTTTTTTTTTCCTTCCTAGAGAAATGACACTGTCTCCATATACATACTGCAGACAATAGGCATTTGACATCTTCACACCTTAAATTCTAATTAGCTTTGGATTATGACAATCCCTGCATAATAAATAAAATATTCTAAAAATGCAAACTAAAACACATTAATTACAATGGCTGTATTGAATGAAGACAAATGATAAGAAAAAGAGAAACAGGATCTCATTGACAACAAGCTAGTTCCTTGGGAATATTAGTGATTTAAGAAGAAAGAAAATAATGCACTCAAATTCTTATCCACTGAGCACAATTGTGCATTCTATTTTCTTTGCCAGAAGACTGCCTAGAACTGACTGTACAAGATTCCTCTGAAGACTAGCACAACAAAGCACAGACAAATAGAGCATTTTAGCAAAGTTCATACTGTCAACCTCAGTGTAAGCTGAGGAAAAAGAAAAACAAAACAAGCACAAGGAAAAATTTATCATCATTCTTGCTAATCGGAAAGTAAATAAGAATGTATCCTTTAGAAGTATAGAGAAGACCATGCAGTGTAAATTGTTTAAGGTTTAGAGGAAAAATAGAAACTTGAATAATCCCACCTTTAGCACATTTTTATTTAGACTGGGTAGAAAATCACCATCACTACACAAAGAAAGTTTTTGCAGTTGATCAATGGCTTATGCTCAATTGTTAACTGTTTCAGGAGAAAAAACCCTGCTTCATAGAAATAAGAGAACAATGGATTTAGTCTCTATAAGGCAGAGACTAAGGACTGAAAATGTACATCAGTGAGTGTGGGAGAACATATTCAACTCCTTTAAATGGTGATAGGCTTCAATGCAGATTTACTACAGTACAAATAAAAATTCTGAATTTCTGTCTTTCACATTGATTTTTAGGTTTTCAAATTTTGCCCATAAAAAGACTGTATCAAGATACATCCTTAGAAGAGGAGGTTGGAAAAGTCTCTATTCTTTAGCTTAATTCCACGTCTCAGAACTCACCTTCAGCTACAAATCCTGTACTCAGATGTGACTGCTGAATGTACTGTTGCCATGCTGGCACAGAAATATTTGGCAGCAGCACACAATGAAAGAAATTAGCAGCAATGCATTTTTATATCAGATGGCAGAATGTGCCAATCACATGGTCCTAAAAATGATATAATTCCCCCATTACTACTGCATCAGACATTTCAGAGAAGAACTGATGCTCTGAGGTTTAATCTTTAAAAATCTCCTTAAAGTTAAGAGCAGTTTTTCCACTGTTCACTTGCAGTAAAGGAATGTATATAAACTGTACACATTAGACCACTTTAGAGAAAGAAGAAATAGGCTAAATACTCTAGCAAAATCTTTAAAAGGAAGAGACAATCTTGTTAACTCTACAATGGAGGGAATTATCAATTAAAAAGGGGGGAAATCAGTTAAAAAAATTAAATTTAACCACAAAAAATGGCTTATATGTTGTTTCTGTAATAAGATAGCACAAACTCTAAGTTTTGTAAAGGAGTAGAAATGAAGATGTGAACATATAACAAATTAATATCCAGTCTTTTGTTTTTGTTTTTTTTTTTCTGAAACATTTAGATCTGGACTAATAATAATTATACTGTTAAGATTTCAATTATATTAACATTCATTTCTTGGTTTTACACCTCTATCTATAGAGCTTTTTATGTATAATCTTTTCTTTGCATGCCTATTTAGATACTTCTGTCTGCCCATATGCTATGCTTTCTTTTTGCCCATAAACAAGATTTTGACCATAAAAAATACACAAGTTCATTTGCAATTAGATATTGCTTAAGTATAATTAAAAATTTGTGCCAGCTGGAGACAGCAGTTGCTTTGGTTTTTAATAGTGTCTGGTAGCAAAGAACTTTATTATCTGCTCCATTTTTGTAATCTGTGTAGTCCATACTTGGTTTATAGCCAAGTAACTATGATGTGGATATTGAGGAATATTTTAAATTATTTTTCTTCCTGTAATATTGAAGAATTGTGAGCATGGGCATGGGATCCATCAAATACATACATTGCAAAGACATATCAGAATTATTCTTTCCCAAGAGAATTCACAAAACAAATCAGGAGATGGATTCAGGGGAGGAGGAGATCAAGAGAGTACCAGGCTAACAATGGTCAGTAAGACAGAAAATATCTTGCTGGGGATGCTTAACAGGACATCTAACTGATACATTAGGAGACTGATATTTGGTGTAGTATGCTGGATAGCTGCCTTAGAAACACAATCTATTTTTTAGTGTTGGGGGAAGAAGTTACATGATTCCAAATACAAACTATTTGAGAGCCTAGATGCTTCTCTGTGCAAGACTACCTGCCAAAACTCTCTGTTAGTAAGGTCACAAAAAACCGTAAAATTTAGAACCAAATTGCAGCAAAGAAAGATCCAATTTGAAAATGACACCTGCTTATAGAGTGCACTATTAGATAGCTCAGGGCTTTTTTCACCCTAAGAGAAAGGATGGAGAAATTATTTCTAAACATATTGGGCTTTGATTACATCTGAGTGTTTGCATTCTTTTTCTTTACACTTTTTCTAATACATAGATTTTTCACAGAGTGACAAAGTCTTTTTTTGTTGCAGCATGAAAGGAGTGAGATGATGTCAAATGTCAAAATGTCAAAGAACATTTGAATGTTTTTTACAATGTTACCAAGTCCTTGTTTTGTTTGCAATGTTTAAGACACATTTGATACTTCTTGCAATTAAATGGCTGAAAATCATAAATGTCTTGACATTTGCTGCTTTCATAAAGAGGAATGTGGACATAAAGAATTAGAGAGCAAATATTCTCTCAACAATTTCTCTGTCAAGCAAGATCCCAAAGTGTACATAAGCACTTTAAACTTCTCAGAACCTATAATCTGATAATTCAGAATAGGTTAAGTATTATGGATTGTTTAAATTCTAAAGTGGAAGGTAGAAAATGTCAGAGAAGGTGCTTCTTGGTTCATATATCTGTAAAAGTTAAAGGATTGATTCACAATTCAGACAATGTTACTATAGATTCATATGAAATCTAGAAATTCTATTTCTCTAGCCAAAAGAGTACCTAACACAATACTGATGTTTCTGGTGTCAAATATCCTATCTATTCCCTTTTCAGGCTAACACCTGAAAAAAACCATCCAGTTAGAGGTTAAGGATTCTAGTTTATATTAAGGTTTGTTCTAAATACTGTAGGAGGTAATTTCTTTCCTTTTAAAAATATTGAACATCTTTCACAGTAGTTATATAACATCAAAGATACAAACATTTTAACAATCCAGTGCATTTTTTGAAAAAGAGACTCTTATAGGAGATGGATATGCACTGGAGAATTCATTTCTGGAAAAAACAAAAGTGAGCAGAACACTGTCCCATTGGAAAAAGGTAAAATATATTTGATGTCATTTTCCTGCTTTCAGACAAGTGCATACAGCTCCAGAACTGATCCTTCATTCACATGCAAAATACTAAATTCCATAAAATATATATAGGAGATATAAATATGCTCTTTTAAGAGACTAGAAAAGAAGAATGAAAGATAGAGGAGTACAGACAGAGGGACACTACTATATACTTCCTGATGTTCATAGAGCACAACACCAGGAACATGTAAGTCTTAAACTGACAAAATTCTTCCAAAAAATGGTTTCTGCGTTTTCTTTCATATGATTTTCTTTTTTTTCCCCCCTAACTTTGTACTTATGGAAAGTATAGATGTACTTAGCATCAAAAAATGATTGAAGAGTAAAGATTTGTTAATTTTAAAGCCTAAGCTCTAACTTTTGGTTGAGTTTTCTTGTCTTCTTTCTGTTGATTATCCAGGAAAAAAAAATCTACCCTATGTACTTAAAATTGCTGCCATTAAAACTATTTCTCAGCTCCTCCCACAGTACTTTACATTGGAAAGAAAATTCAGTGAATGGTGGAAATGAAGCATTTTTTGCACAAGTTTTAGAGCTTGTCTACCAAATTGTCTCTATCACAAACATTTCCAAACATCTATTGAGACATGAGGGACAAAACCAAAAAGAAAGAAAGACCAAGAGAGATGAAAGAATAAAAGCACTGCAAAGAGAATTACAAAAATCTATAGAACTTAATTCGTTTTAGTGTTCTAAAAGTACATTCAGGACACTTGAAAGTGAGATAAAAAAAGGATTTGTAGAGGGAAATTTACAGAATTAAAATAACTTAATACTTGGAAATTTCTTCTCTGGAGATAAGAATTAAACCTGAAATATATAATCAGAAATAGAAAGCAGAAAATGAAAAAAAAAGTAGAGCTTCTGAAAGTCAATAATAGAACAGATATACCAATAACTTGGTGGGCAGAATGAGATAAATATGACTGAGAAAAAGGAAAAGATAAAAAAGACAGCAGTGTGCCTGCAGGTAGATCAAGAATTAATACATTTTTCTTTTAGTGAAAGAATTAGTTACTATTCCATCAAAATTCCTAAAGTATATGAACTTAAATCACACTTACAAGAACTTTGTGAACCCATGAAAGGCATGCCAGGATTCCACAGATAGCACTCTGTAACAAACTATTTCTTTAATCATAGATTTGTCTGACAGATCTGCATCTACTGGTACTTTACTCTCATCCAAAAAAACTAGCTATATTTCGCCTTAAAACCTTTACTTGTAGAGAAACCAGTAACAAAAAATATCTTAGGGCCATTCCTGAATTTTTCATCATTGTGAGAAACAACAAGTATACAGACATTAGCCAAGCTTCTGTTTCAAAAGCAAGCAGCAGGTGACTATTAAAAGTCAAGGTATTCAACTAGTCCTAGCAATATTAAAAGGCCTCTTATAGTACCAAGTGGGCAAGTCAAGAGGAAATGGGAAAAAAACCACTCACAATAAAAGGTAGTTTTGTTGCTTTATTTATTTGTTTTCATAGAATTCATCACTATTCAATGCAACTTAGATAAGCACTGCCAGCTGGATGCTAATTACATTCAGCTGAACCTAATTATTCAAAACTCCTTAATAAGCAAGGACACAGTTGCTATTAAGGACAGACAAGTGGATTGAGCTGAAAAGTGGATAAGAGATTTTAAATCTGTATAGGTGTTAACCTACAGGTGTGATGCTTTGTTGCTATTCTTGCTCCTTCTGTTTGTGTTGTTAAAACCATGTTATGCTTATTAATTTCACAGACAAAAAAAATAGTCATAAGATTTCCTTTACAGACTCAGATTTAGCTAGTAATTTAACTTGTGATATGAAATAAGGATGTTAAAAGCAGCCTCCTTCAGCAGTTGTGGGCCTCCCTCCAGCTGAGGTGCTGGAGCACAGTCTGGGGCCAAGGGTCTTTTCACAGGTTCAGGGATGTGTCTGTCACTTTCCTGTGGACAGGTTCAACTAGAAGTGAAGCTGAGCGTGTATCCCAGAGATGTAGACACACATGGACACAGAGTGGGTAAGGTGGGAAGTCACCACAATGGCATCATCTGCTTCAACCTCCCTGCTCAGTGGGGAAATGAGGGAGTAAATTTAAGCCTAGAAAAAAAGACGACGAGTAGAAGAAAATATTATTTTAATTTTTTAAATTTGTTTCTCACTAGTGAAATCTATTTTAGCTGGCAATAAATTAATTTTCCCAAGCTCAGTTTGCATTACCTGTGAAGGTATTTGATAATTAAACTCTTTGCCCTTTCCTCTACGCATGAACCTTTTCCATTGTATTTTCTGCCTCTGTTTTATTGAGAAAAAGGAGTCAGGGAATGGGTGGGTGTGCATATGGCAGCCAGACAAGGTAACCCACCACAGTCATTAGGACACTCTGGGCCTGGAACAGAGTACAAAGCCCTGCACACCTGGCATGTCCTCTTGGCTGAGATTTGTGCAGGAAGCTCAATTAGGGTGCTCACTTCAGTCCTTTCAATTTCAATTACTCCATAATTCTGTGGTAATCTAGATTGTACCAAACAGGCATCTAGTCAGGAAACTTTTAAGAATAAAAGCAGAGCTTACCAAGAATTACAGGAATGTTCTGAAATTATTCAGTCATCTATAAAATTTGACTGGTGATAGAATTTTGTAAGAGAAACGTTTACAACTTTGACTTTAGTTAAAATCTGAGCTACAAGTTGTTGATGTAATACTCTAAATCGGTGTTGAAAATAGATTTGTAGTAGGACCCTGTGACTGGAGTGGCTCATCATGTCAGCCTACCAATTTTATGAATAGGATAGGTATAATCTGGAAAGAGCACAAAGACAATTACTCACCCAAGTGTGACACAAGCCGCAGAAAATCTGCACACCTTCTAACAAAAGTAAGTTCTTTAATGTCACTTGAAATCTTTCAGGATGTTTGTAGATAAAGACTGACAGAGTTTCTAAAGTCCTTTTGTGAAAGATAACTGCTGTAACAAGGAGAAAGAGATATAAAAACATCACAACAGGTCCAAGATTTTGCTTGTCCAGTATATGAGAAAAATGCTTCTTGATTACAGATCTGATGATCTAGGAAGATTTTTTGAGTTAACCCTCTACAACAGCACAGCCTCACACAATTTTTAAACAGTCACATATGACTGTTTTCAGTGACCCCAACTAGTGTGTGATAGCTCTGCTGTATCATGTTTTCAAGCCCTCTTCCCATCAACTGTGCAGTGTGCCCTGTACTGCTTCATCTCATAACATATTAATATTCCTACATTCCTTGATGCCAAGCAGTATGAGGCTTCATTTTTAGAATAGTGTAAGAAAAGCATTGCTCTTCAAGACTTTAGTTTCAGGATAGAGGTATGTTTGAAGTAATATAAAGAGATCCAAGAAAGGTAATCTGATGGCTGATAGTATCCAAGGCCCATAATGCTTTTTCATGTCTGGAAACCAGAGCGCATTCAAAACTGGAATGCTGATTTTACAGTTCAGCAAAAAAGGATATGCAAATTCTGGTAGTAACAGTTGCAGTAGGGAATTGACACATTCTCCTAGCCTGTTAAAATCTTTTGGAATAGAAGGGGAGGCAAAATCAATGCAGGCTGCACAAAGAACAGAAGGTTTATCTTGAATTGTTCTGAAAACAAAGAAATAAAGTATTAGCAGCAGTAGTCATCTATGAGATATTTATTATTAAAAATGCATAAAAGATAAAAAGGTAATTCTAGTATTAATTCAGTTATATGATTTTACAGGTTTAAATTATTTTATGAAGACTCTTAATTAAAAGTAGAGTTAAGCCTGCACTAACACTTGTCTGAATTGCCAGCAATGCAAGGAGTTGGCTTCAGCAGCAGCCAGATATGTTTGGATCACATAGACTTGTTAGAGAGCTAAAGAAAGTGAGGAGCAACTTGACCTGAGGAAGCAGAGCCAGGACTAGGAAAAGCAGCCTTAATTACATTTAAACTATTTTACTCCATTACCATAAGCTCTGAATATGTTCAGTAATGCTAACAGTCAGAGGCTGAGTACTTGAGGAAGGACGGAGGAGCTGCTTTGCTGTTACCTTGAAGACCTGTCTTCATCATAGCAGACAAGAGCAGTATGTGGTCCATCATATGTTCTCCTTGGATTGATTATGAATGCCCATACTATATTATTCCTATGAAAAATTAAGAGATTAGGGTGCATAAACATAAGGTGATAAGGTATGGAATATTTCTGTCAGATATATTCATCAGGAGTATCTAAACAGAACTGATCAAAATAATATTTAGAAAACAGAATGGGAAGGAAAATAAATATAGTCTCCTTTGCATGAATTTTTACACTCATAATATTTCAGTCTTATAAAATAAAACAGATTTTTCTTACCCTCCCTCCCTTCGTAACATTAAAAAAAAGCTAAAATTTCCTTTCTTCATTCACAAGTATCCTTGAGAATATGCAAAACAAAATGCATGGTACTTTCTATCTGAGAGACATTCTGTTATCAATCAGCTGTTTTCAGCATTGTTCAGTGTGGCAGGTAAGAACTGTCCATATATCTGGAGTCACTAAATAAAGGCATGAAATATGAAACTGCCTATAAATATGTAAATTTTCTCAAAAGTTTAAAAAATGTTTGGCACCAACAATTTTTCAGTATAATGTTTCTGTTATTGCCCCTGCAGTTTAAAAGTACTAGTATTCATCAAGGATGTTAAATAGTAATAATATTTTGTTAAATCTGTAACATTGCTTGTTGCTGAAGTTAGGCATTTGAAATTTTACATACAGAAAACAAATGGTAGAATATTTAAAGCTTTCCAGAGTCGCCAAAACTAAAAAAATATGTCTTAAAAAATAAGTGGTAAATTTCATATTAAAAAGTAAAATCCGTAAGATTTTTGAACAGTGGTAAGTAGAGAACATAATGCTGATTCTCTGTGTATCTCACCATGACATTGTCCTTCAGTCACTGAAGGTAATCCTTCCAGCTCCCATGGTTTTGTCCTTGTATTTTGGATTTACTGTGGAGGGATCACCTGCGTGACTGACAAAAAAACCACAGTGTTTTCTGAGATATCTAATTGTCGACTATTTTTTCATATTAATCATTTTAACATAAATCTGTGCTAAAAGGTTGATGATTTATACTTTGGACTCCAGGTAGCAAAAGAGAATCTCTCTTAGTTTACTGAAGCTTTGTGATAGTTCACTGAGAGGTTCACTCTAGAAAGTGAAATTCCATCAACAATCAGGTGTATGGCGCTTCTTTCTCCCAAGTGTACCTCCACACTACTACACTAGGCTACTCTTTCTGCAATAGGCAAAGATGTTTTTATGAATATTTCCAATCTATATGCTTCAGAAAAGAAAGGATTTGACATTTTTTTTCCACCTTCAGATGTAGAGAAAGGAAGGAAGATACGTGCTGGTGAGCCGTTTGTCTTCCACTCTATTTTTAGAGAAGACCTTAATACTGGCCTTCTCAAAGGAAACAACTGAAAAGATAGGAAAACCAACAACATGGGAATGAGAAGGTAAAAGCTCTCTTTTCCAGATCTGAATTTTACACTGCCTCTTCTTTGCTATTCTCCTTTAAAAATGCTTCAGTCACTCTATTCTCACGGCCAGAAACATGGTGGCTAAGTCAGTATCATAGCTGAGTGATTGCATAGAAGCAAAGATTTTAATAATGGATTGACAAGTTAACTAGTTCTTAACTGTTAGCTTTTGAATACTAATTCTTCATCTCCACTAGATTTGTTTAAAAAAAAAAAAGCTTTACAAATAGCTTGAAAATCCACTATTTTAAATAGATCTTTTATCTGTTAAGCAGTGACAATAGAGAGAAAAAGCAAAGACAGGAGAGATTCAGGCTAGTTGTTACCATGTTCTACGAAACACTGCATGGGGTGACTCTACAGAAAGCAGGTTCCCCGTGGGGTTTGCTAGATCAATTTTTTGGAGCAGACAACCTCTGCCTTCTCAATTCAACTTTTCCAAGCTGCTCCAAATCTGATTCCTCCTTAAAGCGCCCCTTTTCATCATGTCTTTCCTTTATACATTGCTGACTTCATGAGCCTGCAAATGGCAGTCATTGCATGTATAGCACAGTGGGTTTCAGTGAAATATGAGCAACACTGTCCGTATCCTCTGTAGTCTCATTGTATCTCCTTTCCAATGAAATAAAAGAATCTGGAGTAAAACCAGAGGCTATTTTCATTTTGAACTATTATGGTAGACAATCTTTTTTCAAAAAGTATTTAGTATTCTGCAGTCATACTACCACCTCTGTAAAACACAACAGTACTTCAAGTAACCTCCAGGCTAAATAAAGTTTAGTCAAGGTCACGGCCTTTAATGAGATCCCTGGATATCCTACAGAAGTTATTGAATATATTGAAATGTATGCCTTACCTAAAATCAGAAATACTTTACTGTAAAGCAGAATCTATTTTCTTAAACTTCAAGGAAGGAAATTAATTAAGATCACCTTAAAATTGCCCTGGTGCAGCACTCATTTTTTTAGATTATACCATCTTTTCTATACTATTAAAGATCAAAAAACAAAAACATACATCTGGGTATACAGATAATCTTTTTTTTTAATGAAAAGACAACGCCTGAGGTGAGACAATAAATCTCTACAGTAAACAATGAATTTTAACCTTATTATTACTATTAATAAGTATTAATATTAGCATTTTCATAAATATTTGAAAATAAGGAAATATGCTATAAAGCAAAATACTTTTTGGTGGGACATTAAAATCTTTATAATGCATCATGAAATGCAGCAGATTTTCATGGCTTATACTTCATAAATGTTTTTTTGAGTTCTTGAAATGTGGAAGTATTAATTAAAATGAATGTTTGAAAACTGAAATTCCATCTTGACAGTTAAGTGTTTTCTGGAAAAGCTATTTATGTTGCCAACACTCCTGAAGTCTCAGGGAAACTCCTAGATTTCATTTCTAGCTGTCAGATAGTAAGCAGACAATTTCAAAATTCTAAGAATAGGTTTTCTGTAAGCTAAGGTTTCCTGTCTTAACAAAAATCAAAAGTTCTGAATATCAGTCAGTACAAAATAGATGATCAAATAAAAAATAGATTAATGAACATGTAGAAGTTACTATTAATAATGCTGAAAATAATAAGTGGTCACAGCTAAACTCTGAAGAAATTATATTGAACGAAAAGGCACATTAGAGCTTCCGTGCTTGATGTCCCAGGCAGACTTTATTTTTTCTACTAGAAAAATATGTTTTTTCTCCTTTTACTTAGGTTTCATTTTGTGGTTTCCTCTGTGTCCGAATTTTCTTGCAGTGGCCAAGGGCTTGGAGTCTGGAGCTGTCTGGGCATGTCTAGATTGCTGCTCTATACTGCACATATCACTGCTGGGCTTGGGTGGAGAGAAAAGGCAAACACATTCTGGTTTTGTCTTGGTGGTCACATGGAGCTGGGCTGGGATGGTGACCACCTTTTCGTGTGTGAATCACCCTCTCTTTTGTATACTTTTGTCACTAATATTGTTTCTGTTACTGTTTTTTTCTTGTTTCATTGCTGTTATCAAGCAAATTTTTCTTAATTAGAAACTCCGTTTTTTTCTTGCTCTCACCAAAGGAGGTAGGAGGAGGGTAGCAACTGAGTGGGATTTAATTTCCAGCTGAGTTTAAACCACAACACTGATATTTGAATTTTTTTCTACTAACTATTAGTAGTAATCCAAATGTGGCTTGTTAAACCTATACTATAAAATGTTAAATTCCACTTTATTGTCAAATGCCTGGAACAGAATATTTTAGCTCATAACTTTAAAACATGCATGGCTGCCAAAATTTCTGCTACCAGCATATACAGGACAAATTATCATCATTGTCACTTCTTCCTCCAGGGATGCTGAACATGTTCAAAAAATCAAATTTCTGAACATTATCATTTTCACTAAGATGTGTCATAAAAATCAGCAGTGGAGATGTATCACAGTGGTAACTTCCTTTATTTTATAAAGGTACAAATTTGTATTTAAAATAATACCCATATTCCTAAGTTTTGTAAATTACAGAATTAGAAATGGTCACCATCCTGTTACTTATTGTATATTCTTTCTGGATGGTCTGCCAACTAATTATAAGATTTTTCAGTAGTTTTTCTGGCTGAAAAGGCAATGCTGATTTCGTCTTCTGTGATAAAGGTAACTAAAATTGAGAAAAAGGCAAATAAATACTTTTCTATGATCCAGGAAAATGGGAATTCTGTTCATGTCTGCTTCTGCAGGCAATAAATATTGGGGATGTGAGGTTTAAAAGCCCCATAAGAATTATACTATTTTATTTTTGTCTTTTCATTTCTTTGAAGTTTTGCTGTATCACAAAGAAAAAATAGTGGAAAACGTACAAATGGGAGGTGTGCATTAGGGTGATGTGGGTGGGGGATTTTTAACTTGCATTCAAATTTCAAAAATTATGTTTAATTTAACATTGTTATTTAACATTGTTATTTTTATTTGTTTTTAAAAAAAGCAATTAAAAACCGCACAATCAAACAAAAGACCCCTTAGGATTTCTTATTTGATCAGAAAAACCAAGAACCTAAGTTCTTCCCTTTCCTGACTCCATTGAAAAGAACTGCCCGGCCTTTTAATTTTAAATTTATTTGTTCTATAGCTAGCTTTAGGAACCTGTCATATATGGAAACTGTCAAAGAACATACAGAGAAGACTGTGAAAATCATTATTTGTGTTTATTTGTGTACTATAGTGTTTCCTGATTTGTCTAAAAGACTTCCAAAAAGAAAATTAAAACAGGAGCCGTGGGTACTGTATATATTTTCTACTGCAATTTTCTCTGTGACCTACCTTTCTGAAAGCTTATTGTCTGTTTCACTTATCATTTTCCAAACTAGAGGAAGGTCAGATTTCAGATTTCTCTAACATTTAGAGAATGAAATCACTTCATGAATATTTTTTGTTAAAGGACTTATTTTTTTTTAAGGTCTCAGAGACAAAATTGATTCCTTAGATAAATTATTTTCTATATTTGCTTTTTGAAAAATGTTTAGAATTCTAAATCATATTACCCATACTTTCTATATTTTTCTTATTTATTTACTTTTAGCAGCATTTATAATGCAGTATGTTTTTTCAAGCTTCACAACTTGGTCCTACATTAAGTTAACACCTTAATAAAAACCAGTACTTTATGTAAATATAAGGCTTACTTTCTTGCTTTCTAACTTTCTTGCTTTCTAACTTTCTTGCTTTACCAGGAAGTTGATGAAAAAAATGCATTAATTTTCATGACACAACTGAGGAAGAGACCAGGTTTCATTAGACTTGCAAGGTGAACCTTCTGCACTTCCCAGCGCAGTTCCTGCAAGAGCTCTCTATTAGCTGCTCTCATTTTCCTCTTTTCTTGCATATAGGTAACTTGCACTGATCAGTTTCTTAGTTGTATTGTCAGACTCAACAGGGTTAATAGAAAAATACACACACACAACACAAAACAACTCCATTACCACCTCTCCTCATATTTAGAAGGGAAGGGGATAGGAATGAAAATGCCATAATACTTGCCTTGATGGGTTCACTTAATTCTTTGGCCATAATTTGGATCTTGCAGTCACTGAAGTGTGCCCTCAAAGTAAAAATGTAAACAGGAAATTGAAATATATACTTGAAGGATATCTTCCTGATGGACGTTTTTTTCTCATTTGTGAGAGCATTTGAAGGATAAGGAAAGTCAGAATGTTGTTGTTTTTGTACTAGAAGTTCCTAAGGAATAGCCTACATAGGAAAGTGCTCATAGGAGTTATGTCCCAGTCTATTCAAAGAATAGGTTTCATAAATGATCTTTCAAGGTTGTGGATGACTGAAACTTTTGGTTGATTCCTTGTTATTATTAATAAAGTGTTATTTACAACTCCCTGAATAGATGAGTACAAGAGAAAAAAAGCCTTAAGGATGCACATGTAAAGTAGTGTATTTCTGTTGTCCTTAATGGGATTTGACTAATTTACAACAGTTGAGAAGTTGTTACATTAATATTAACTGTCAAATATTACATTTACAAGTTTAATACAGGTCATATTGCTTCAGAGTTAATTTTTCTTCTTGTACACTGGCATGTTTCCTGTGTTTTTTAAGAGAGAAGAATTTTTGTTCTAGTTTCTAATTTTTCACTTTCAGAGCATATCTTACTATAGATGTATTTTTAGAATGATATTGAGGCTGAGTGGCTAAATTTAATTACATGATCATGTGCTAGGTCACTGTCTTTTTCTTGTAGGGTACTGGTATTTTCATAACTGATTTGCACTAGCAGCTGTGAAGCTGCATACATTTTAAAAACTGACTGTTTTGTAAGTTAAATTCTTCCTATCTGAGAGAAAGAAAGCTGTTAAAGCATAAACATTAATTTGGCTGATATTTTTGCGTCTACAGGGACAAGATAATATCTTTTAAATTGTTTTACAGATCACCATGGAAGTACAGTCTGTACTTTGGACAGTAGAATGTTGCGCAAGAGATTTTTAATGTAGAAGAAAAGCTAATGGATGTATTTTAAAAGTGGACAGACATAGAAAGATAAGATAATAATGCTGAATAAGGATGCAGTCTTATGTGCACATTTGAAAACAGAAAGAAAGGCTAGGAACTTTATGTAAATTCACAGATTTAAAGTTTCCTGCCACATTTACATCCTAAGTGAGCCTGGGGACACAACGGTAGCCTTAGCATTGGAGGAGACCGTGAAATGCTAAACTGATTTTGTACTCTGAGGTTACCAGAGTGCTAAAGTTTACAGCACTTTTTGTAAATTGTTGTTTCTTGCATGTGGCTTTCAGTTATTGAAATGGTTTGGAAAACAACTGAATTGTAATCTAGTTTTGAAAATTTTGGTAATAGAATTAAATTTAGAATATATGCCCTGTGTTTAAATGACTATACCAACTGAGAAATAATGGCTTATAAACATTTTGTCAATGTAAATAAAAAAATATTTAATCAAAAGTAATTGTGTTATGTGGGTAAAAGCATTACATAATCTTTACTAAAGTTGTATTATACATTAATATATAAAAACCAGAGAAAATTAAATTCGTGACACACTACATTCTTACATATCTTCTATTTGAAAACCTTTGCTCAAACTGCATGCTGTGCAGTTCCTCCAATGCCTCTGTACTCTCAGAAGAATAAACAGGATAAATCAATAGATCAAAAAGGGGGCACACTCTCCAGAGAGCAATTAATGATCATTTGCATAGTCTGTACAATTTAACTATGAAATAAAAGCCATGTGTTCCAACTGATGGTTGAATTTTACTCTACCGTTTCCCAGAGGAAATGACAGCAAAACAAAATGTAGTGGAAGAAGAGAGTCATGTGCATACTTGCATTCCAGGGAAATCTGTAGTTTTCCACATTTTATTAACAACAACGACAGATAAGTTTCCATTTGTATCTGGTTTTGATCTTTCCCTTCTTTGTTCTGGGTCAGTATTTTATGACTTTACAGATTTTTTGGATAGTGTTATTCAGTATAATCGCCATCGTCCTCATACCAACCAAGATGGTAATCACTATTTCTTGAATAGTCTTAATTTATGGTTAAATGTCTCGTTCTCCTGGTTAGCTGCTATTTAACATCTCCTTACTTTATTCTCTATCCATCTCCTCCTATATTGCTGAACTTTGTCTGTAACAAGCTCAGCTCCACTGAACCACTGAATATCTACAGAATGGCACCTGCAAGGGAGGGCATAACGAGGACTGAGATCACTCATGGCGCTTGGCTTGTCGGCTGGCCCACAGATGCTCTGTGTTCATATTTCCTGATCCAGATCCAATTAAAGCCTTATTATCTGTCATAAATCTTTGTCTACATACAGCTTTCAATACTGTATTTCAATTTGTGACATGCATTAACGTTCAAGCTTTAGCCTGTATTTCATTTTTGTCAATTTATCCAAACATTCCTTTATCAGGAGTTTTTTTAAATTCCAGGAGTTTGTATTGTTTGCTTGTTTGTTTTTGCTATAGCCAAAGGTTCATAGGTTCTTTGAAAAAATTGTTTTGAAATATAATTCAGTTATTGTTAAGTAACATTGATAATTGTATTGTAGATTTTGGCAGATTTAAGACCAATGAAAATTTTATAGGAAAATACTGATTGGAGAGGATTTCAGGAAAGTCTCGTAAATGAAAATTCTTTGGCTATGAAAACATGATAAATGTTTTGTAAATATTTAAATCCAAAGTGAATCCTTAGAGATATAAAAATTTTGACATTTATTTTCTAGAAATAAATTTTCAAGGTTAGGGTATTCATGCCTTTTCTACAAAATATTTTTTTTTAAGTGAGGATATGAATGTCTATTAGTTTTCTGGAGTAGGAACTAGTTGCCTTGGTTAAACCAAAGACAGTGTTTATAGGACTGGCAGATATTTCAGAAGATCACTAGGAACTCAGAACCTTTCTGGGAAGGCAGCTAGAATGAATCAACTTCCTCTATGACATCCTGATATGCTTACGCATAAAAAATTGAAATTGTTTTATATGTGATACTCAGTTGTGATTCCTGCACAGACTGGAGATTCATAAGCTGTAACACATAGAAGAAATGACATCATCAGGCGTTTTCTTAGTAAACCTGGAAAAAACATGGAGCTATTCTTCTATGCTGGTCAACAAACTGTAATATTCTTCACAATCTGACAATTCTTGTAACTGCAGGAAAGGCTTCAACTATTCTTTTGTGTTTTGTAATTTCCCTTCTCTATACTTTCATGTTATTTACCTCAGACAAGAAAGGGATAATTCAATATAAGTCAAGGCCATGACTATAAGTGTATTAAATTGTAGAAGTCACCTCTTTAGAGCAAAGAGTGTTCCTAGAAAAGTAAAAATTGCAATTTATAATTGAAAAATAAAAATACCAGTATGAATGGAATAAATGAGAAATAAATATCCACAATGAACCTGAAAATATGTCCGTTTTTATTATTACTAAATGTACCGAGGTATCTGTCTCCAGTGGAGCGGGAGCTTCAAATAGTTTGTTAGAGAAGCCCTGATGTTGAGCCACAAGGTGCAGAGAGAACCCCTTTACTTTCTAAACTCCTTCTGAGACACGACCCTGAGTGTGACCCTAGACTTTGTCAACGATTTAAGTTACATTATCTGACAAGATTAAAAATGGCAAATCTGATGTATTTTTATAAAATTAATTATTATGAAAAATTATTAGATAAAATCAGAATTTTTTACTACACAGTATAAAAGCTAAAACAACTTCTAGTGTATAGTATAGGATAGTGCACTGTATCAAAGCAATTATTAACAAAAAGAAACAATTGTTAAGTAGAGGTTGATATAACTCACTGCATGTTTTCTTGTGTGCAGATCTCATTCTCTTAACCTCAAGGAGCATATCTGGGGAATGGGGGGAGGGCATGCTCTATCCAAGAGAGGAATCTTCTTCCACTTCAAAGAAGAAGATGTCAGAAGAACCTAATTGTATGAAAATGGACTCTTATAGTATAAATTATGACTGCTAGTTATATGTATCCACGTGAATTTAGCAGCTTATCTGCCAGATCTTTGCCTCCCTATCAGAGTGTTAGTTCAGGGTTAGTTGCCAGACTGGATTTTGCATAATTCAACACCAAAACCAGCATTTGGTGCTCCCTTCAATCCACCAATAATAACTTTGCAAATAGGACATTGTGTGAATTGCTTGACCACATTCCAGGACAGAGCATCCAAGGCAGAGCACCCTGACACAGCACCTTTAATATTTCAGAAGAAAATATAATGATATAGAGGCATTATTTCATACAAAAAGAGCTTTGATGCTCAAGAGCTCAAGTATACCACATACATTATTTAGGCTTCTGGATCATGGAGCAGAATTATAAATCTGTATTAGCAGTATTCCTTCTAAAAGCATGTTATTAGTATCAGACATCCCAAAGAATATCCCAAATAGTCTTCTGAGAAAGACATGACTGCAGGAGCCATTCCTCCTTAGCATCTTGAATGTGAAGCAGTAGCATGCCCAGAATAATCCTTCACTTCTTATAAACATTGCTCACGGAACTTTGTCTGAAAGCCTGAGCACCCTCCAATGGCTGGTTCCACAGGTCTGATAAAAAGCAGCGCACTCTAGGCAATGGCCCTTGTTCCAAGACTGTCATCACAGGTAAATGTGCTATAAAGAGGCATTTTTCAAGGCAAAAAAAAAGGTGAAGCAATGACTCAACGAATGTTTCCTGTCTGTAATGTCTTTACGTCTACAATATATGTAGAGAGTGCTGCATGAAGGAATTGTTAGGCTGTAACAAATCATTGAGAAGAAAAATGTGAAAATATAACTCTAAAAATTTGTGGTTCTTCTGACATGCTAAAAAACCTTGATATATAGTTGCCTACTTATTCTCCCTATCCCTTACTACTTGATTTCCATACAAGGGCAATGAGACTGATTTTTTCTGAGAGGAATTCACCTGATTGACATCTAAAATTCTAGGAATTTTTCTTTGTTAGAAATTTAATTCTGAGCCTGGTTTATAAAGTAAACATGCAAACAAAATTTTTCAAATGTACTTAGGAAAAACTGTTAATGTAGAAATAAGGTAGAAGGTTATTTTTCATGATTAGTTATTCAGTAGAAAAAGTCATGCTTCTTTTCTCCTGAAGGTGGCATGCACAGTGTATCTCCATGTTTTCTTAATAAGCCCAAGTTGTAATTTTATAATTATTCACATTAAGACAAAATTTTGGCATTAAGTAATTTTTCTCAGTGTCTTGTATTAAATTTGATGGCTAAGTTTTTGGCCTTCCTCAAGCCTCAAGTATATTCAAACTGACTTGCTTTCTTTCAGTGTTTTGCCTGTAGCAGAAATGTAAAGTATTCCCCTGGCCTTGGCAATTTAATTGTTGGAAATCCATTTTCTTATTCTGAGTTGCAGTTTTATTTCCCCTTAATACAAACCTTTAGCTGGACTAATGTATGCAACATTTTCAGTATGCTGTTAAAATGCCATATTAGTGTAATTCACAATAGCTGTAGACATTAAGGAAATTTAATTCTCAAGGAAATCACCAATGTTGTGTATGGTACATGACACAGTAAATAATGAATTTATTTTTAAGCTCTTATTTCTGTATTTTTAAGTGAATCTGCTTATATTTTTTATAATTTTTTATTCAATTTCATTAAACTTACCTGTTCTATCCCAAGCCCTAAATGTTGTGTGTGCAGAAAGCATCAATGCTCTGTCAAAATGCTAGATATAGAGATGTTTTTCTTAACTTTTTTCTTAAAGAGTAATAATACTGAAATATGAATACTTACATTGTCTGATTTTTGTTCACATTATATTCTTCTATCCAACTAGAACTTAATTTTTATTTTCACTTCTTAGTGAGTGAAATGGAGAATTTTGTGCAAGGGAATTGATAGATAAAAGTCAACTGTTGAAAACATAATAGACAGACAAAAAACGACAATATATTTTCAGTAAGTAGCCTTTTTCCCAACATTAAGAGCTAGAATAGCATAGTAGATCTTTAATCCCTAAATTTGACAAAGAATTCCCTAAACACAAAAGGGCAGGAAAGAATTGCCTTCTGTCTCTTCCTCATAATAAGCTACTCTTCACCGAAGCAGTTCCCTACCCCAGAACTGTAAAAGAACTTAGTCTAAAGATGTTTTATTGAACTCCCAGATTCTCCTCAAAAGTCCATCTATTTTGCTTAGTTCTTAATTTTTATTTAACTATGGTCTATTACAAATATAAAGTATTTAAATAAATAAATGTAGAAAATTTACAATGCATTTGTATGTACAATAGATATAGATGGTGCTAGGAGCTAAACATGAGGTCTGCTCCACGTTTATCTTATGCTTTACCACTGTACTATGAAGTAAGACATATTAACTGAAAGTATTTTTTTATATTATTTTTATATTCAAAGCATTAATTTGTTCTGTCAGTTTGCTTTCATATTTGACCATAGAGATTTTGTCACTATAGTTTCCTGATCTTTATATTTACATTTGTTTTTATTCCAGTGCCTTTCTGGCCTACAGTGACTCTTACCATCCATCTCATATAGACATTCACCTGCATGTACCACCTTTCCTTCAGTCACACAACTTTATAGCATATTTCTATTCTGTTTCATTCTGTCAAATTTGCAGAAAGAGTTCACAGAAATATTTTACACTGGGCCTTCTGTATTGAATGATTGCATGTGTTAAGATTGAAAAGTACTTTGTCATAATTAGCAGCCTGTGTCTCTGCCAGCAGTGGAAATCTGGGTAGTAGAAAAATAAAGAGATTAATAAATAAACAAATAAACCATCTCTTAGGGAAGAAGAATGAGTTGGATGCTACAGAAAAAAAGACACAGTTCATCATTATACAGCAACTGAATTGAGTTAATTTTTTAAGTAGAAACCAGAAAACATTGTTTGAAGGAAATACTCTTGAAATACCATTGAATAATTATGATTAGAGTCTAAGTACTTGAGTTTTGTGACACTTGATGATTAACACCTTTGAAAATTCCATTTATCGTTCTTTACCATTGAGATGAAAAAGCAGTCTGCAGTGTCCATGAGACACTGTCAAGTACCTAGAATACCCTGAAGCCACAGAAGTCTATTGCTTCCTTAATTTGCACATGTTGGATGGAATCTATAGAAAAAGGAAGGTATTCTCCATGAGGAAACATAGTTTTAGGTTTTTCCTCTGGAAATTACCACATATGAAGTACAGGTAAAAGATCATTTTCATGTGTGAGACCAGTGATTTGGGTCATTTGTACAAAGGGTGGAGGAACTTACTGATGCAATTGGAAATACAATGGCACAAGTGCTCTTTCTTACACTTTGAGTTCCTCATCTCATACTGAGATTACTGTAGGAGTTTCTGACCTGCTGCGTATATCCCTAATTATTTAATAGTCACTATTTTCTGTCTTTAATTCTAAAAGTAAAAATAAATTTTTGCAGAGATCTTAATTTAACACAATAAAATATAGGTAAATTTTAATCAAAAGAGATCTTAATTAAAAATAATAAAAGTGGATATGACATTTATGCCATCATTAATAACTTACCTCAAATACTTCATATCAACCTAAATATACTGATATTTTGAGTCGTAATTAAAAATGAGAATGCAATTTGTGGAAATGCTGCACAATGCTAAAAAGTTTTCTTTCCAGTTGAAGGTACTCTCTTGTATCCTAAATCAAAAATGTTACTATAAATTAGTTACTGTTGCAATGTAAAATAGAACAGTCTAGCTTCAGGTATGCCATTAAATACACATCTTCCAACTTAAAAAAAAAGTCATTTCAAAATTAAAAATTGTTGGCACCAACTTGTTCAATTTCTATGTTGTATTTGGTGCCAGAAATTACTTAGAAAGTTATAGCCTCTGGATAAAGCAGAGCATATAAAAACTGCTTCATTTTACATCTCAATGGTCTAAGCTGACTGTATTAATCAAGTGGAGGCAGTCATTGCGGTAATCAAACAGACACCTTTTAGCCAACCTTGCAGATTTTTGTTACTAATGGGCTTAAGGTTTTCTGAAATGATGTTAATCCTCATTAAGAGTGACACAGGTCATACTGTACAACATTGCAAGTTGCTAAGTCGGAGGGGAAGGGAAAACATCTTGTATTAAACACCTCTAGGTTTTACTACAGGCAGGAGACACACATTGGGTTTTTTATCTCATCATTCCTAGAATCAGCAAACTTTTCTAGTTTACTTCTACCCCACGCCAGAAAACAACACCTGTAGCAAAGTGTGTAAGTAAAGTGGGTAAGAAAAGATGCACTGTTTTTCCACACTACAAAATAAATGAATGGCATAAAATTGAGATTTCAAGGGGCATTCAATTGCTTACCATATATGTTTATATGCTGTTTTTATTGTTAATATGATGGACAAACAATATCCCTCTCACTTTCTTTGCAAATACAAAATTTAATTACTCTAAATTTTAGGGGGGCTGCTTTAAATCTGTGTTTGATGGGATTTTTCCCACAGGCATTCTTCTATGTATATATCAATTTTCCATTTCTTTGCCATCCAATCAATCCCTAAATTGGAAAGTTCCATTTTTTCCCCATATTTCTTTCAGTTTGCATTTGCATTGCGGTTTTAATTTCTTTGCTTTTTTTTTTTTTTTTTTTTTTAATATGTGTCACATTTCTTTGTTTCCAGTCTGTCTTCCTTTGAATTTGTAATTCTCTTTCTGTACACCCTTTATTATTGGCTGTTTTCCTCTCCCATATGTTTTCCTCTATTCTTGACTTAATTTTTTTTTGTTATTCCTTTTGTTCCTATATGTTCTGCTGCATTCTTTTTTTTCTACATGTATCTTTTTTGTCTCCCCTGTTAGCTTTTTTTTTTTGTTATTCTAACAGCAGTAAAAGATTGCTATACTTTGCTGTATTTCACACAAAATAAAATTACTTTATAGATGCACTGCTTTCACAAAAAGAAGGGTAGGCATAGTAGCAACATTTTGCAACTGTTCAAAAATTACTGGTCTAGGAAAATTATTAGAATTTATTCACACAGTTACAGTGTGCTTTAGTGAATTTTGTATCCCTTCACTGTCATTGCTGCCAGGAAAACTAATTAAAACCAATAAACTCTAAAGGTTAATATATACTTGTAGTTCCGCTAGAGAATTTAGTACCTGTCCAAGAAACTTGGAAAACACCTTAAAATATTTAAAGGTGGAAAATGAGCCAGGATTTACTGTCCTCATCAATTTGCTTCATAACTGGGGTGACTTAGGTTAAGATACTGCTATGTTAATAATGGTATTTCTTTATTAAGTCATCTGTTTTGACAGGTTTTCTGAAGGACTATTTAACCTCTTTTCCTTATTAGACATTGTGATGCTTTCATTATGAAACCAAGTTTCAAAAACTTTTTTTTTACTTTTGCATTTTTTTCTAGTAACCTATCAACTGCTTTGTTTTTGTTGACTAGAACCAAAGAGGAACCAATTGCTGAAGTATTCATTCCTTTATTTAATTTTTGGAGATCTATGATGCATAAACCCTAACTCTTGTGAAGGTATGTGTCTTACATATTTGGGAAATCCTAGCTCCCCTAGGATTGACTTGACCTCAGAGAAGCCAGAATTATGTACACTGAAGAGCATCACTCATCTGCTACTGCTGACAACACTTCCTAATGCATGCTTTTCATGTACCTGCATTGTAGTATTATTATTATATCTTCTAAGATAAAACCCTAAAACACCATCTATTCAATTAAAATAATATGATTTGGATTGAGAAATAAATCTGATTCAAAACTTTGCAGGCATTTATAAATTGATTTATAGTTTTCATGCATAAATTTTGTTTACATTGCCATCAAGTACCAGAGAATTTATAATTTTTTTTGGCTGCTCATTTAAGTGCAGCTTTTGTAAGCTCTTAATCGTAACCACAGAGGGGAAAGATAAAAAATGTTTATTTTTAACCATTTGGACAGTTCTACAGAGTCAATTGAGGAAACTGATGCATTAAACAAAGTACATTGTTGTAAGGTTAAGGTCCTGGTCATTGTAACGTGCAGTTCTGTGTGAATATATTCAAGTTATAACAAATACATACTTTTTTAGTTGTCTAAACTTGTTTAAGAAAATATCCAAATATTTTGATTTATCCAGGATAACTTTATTTAATTCCTGTGTGAATAGATGAACAGTGCATGGATAATTATCAGAGCTGAGGCTCAATTCAACAGTAATCCATGAATTCACCTCCCTATGGAAAGAAATTACCTTTTACAGCACCTAGAGTAATTTTCTTGCCATGGTACATCAGTTCTGACCTTTTCCCTATAACCACTCCCAAAGTATGTGACAGGATGTATTGCTCCTTCAGGACACACCATAATTTTCTCTGTTAGCTACGAATTCAGTGGATTCCAGCGTACATTCAAAACTTGAAGTCTTAGGTTTCTGCTTTCAAACTTTTACAGCATTTTGTAACTTGCTTCATAAAATGAATTGAAATTCAATAGTCGAGCAAAAATATAGTTCTGCTTTCTATCTGAAATATGGAACCAGCAGGCTAAGTCAGTCTAAAGTATATTATAATTTTGTAGAAATAAGAGTCTGGTTCTAACATATCTGTTTACATGTAACGAGAATAAGATACTCTATGATTTCTGTGGAGCTCAATGTTTCATCTGTTTCACCTATCCAGCTTCATCACTACAGTTGTGCTTGCATTATCCCAACTTACATACTCTGGTGCATGAATCCTTCCAGCCTGTAGACCTTCTTATTCTTCCACCACAGCTACATCTGAAGTCACAACTTTCATTCCCCAAGAAGCCTTTTCAACAATGAAGTTAGATCACACCTGGGGAAGGGATGGAAAAAAGGAGCACTTTTAACCTCTCTTCAGCAAGAGATTCAAAATTCATGGAGAGACAGATGTTGTAATTTCATAGGAAGTGAAATTTTTTCTGTGAAGGAAGGTCATAACAGGCATTTTCTTTATAAATTATTTCTACTTTTTTCCAGTTTCTACTTACCCTAAAATTCCCTACCAGTTTCAGGAACAGAACCCAGCAGCCTCTTACCCAGCTTGAACATCAAGTGCTCTCTCTTCCTCTGCACTGGCACCCATCCATGCTCTTTGCTCAGCTGCACAAGAGCTAAGCCCTGTCAGACTGGGCCTTTCTGAACACAGAGAAAGGAGGGAAAGCTGATTAACTAGCACTTTATGTAATTTACTTAAAAATTTAATCTGAAGTACAGAAGCTTTTGAAAACAGCTGTATTAGCAAAGCCCCCCAGTGGAGACTTTGAACTGATAGAAACTCTTCTTTCCTTTGATCATGTAATGTTACCAAACACCACCAGAAAGATTCATCAGCTTTAATTGTATCAGCATGGATAGGATTTTTTTTCCCATGTTTGTAAGTCTCCATCTTTAATCACAAGTTTTGACAGTGAACACTTCAATAAATTCAGGTTTTAGGCAGAAATTACATATCTATATGATCATATACAAGTGGAAGAGACATGACAAAGTGAGAATCTGGAGGAAGAAAGCTTGTTTCCTCAAATAAACAGAACAGATTACATTCTTATTCTACTGCACACTGATCTATGAAAAAGAGATTTTCACTATCAGAGCTTTCAAATTTACATATTAAATATAAAAGCAAGTCTAAGCCTGAAGCAGCTACTTTCAAAACAGTTCCTAAAGATCTGTCAACTGCTTGTATATCTTTGCCTGGTTTATCCACTTGTAATGCAAGAGCCTAAACACTGGTTTTCTTTCTTGAAAGTGCTGCCTCTAGGAAGATTTTCTGCAACTTACAAATAACCTCTTCATAATGAACTATTAAACATGTGTACAGCTTATTTGCATTGCAATACATTAAGAAAAAGTGCATCAAATGTTAATTCTTTTACCAGAAAAACAACAGTTTTGGATGAGAAAGTTTCATGGTTGATACTAGCTGTTTTAATTTGAAATGTTGTTAGGGCTATTCTGCTTGTGCTTACCAACACCGGTGCCTTAAGACACAGCTGATTTCACTTGTCAGGTGTGTCAGAAGATGTTTTTCTCCATTATCTCACATAGTTAATTTCTGGTCTCAACTCTGGCAGGTTTTCACATTAATATGTGCAAATTTTCATTTTTATTATTATTTAAGGTTTCCCCTTCCCTCTTCCCTAATTCTGTGCACAGCAGAATGAGAAAACACCACTGAGAAAGGAGAAATAATTTACTGTCTGAGAATATATTGAAAAATACTTGGACATCTTCTTTTCTTAGAGAAAACGACTTCAGTGCAAAGTAACAGAAGTCACTACTATTAAAAGAGTACCACATTATGCACCCATGCTCTGTATTCAAGGATTAAGCTGGTACCCTGACTTTCCTGTAGTAATGATTAGTCCTTATCTGAAAACACCCTCTCCATTCCAGAAATAGTCACACACTCTGCTAATAAGTACATTTCAGAATAATGTATCATTTCATATTTTAGCCGTTGCATTTCTTGGTGTGGTGTCACAGAGCATGTTACTCCAGGAGGCAGCAGGAGCAGACTGCACTGAAAGGGGAGACGGGAGTGACAAGGGTGGCAGGGCAGTGATCCCACCCACGAGGGACGCTGTCCACAGTAACTATGCAAGAAGAGCAGTGATTTTAGTGTCAGAGAGCAGAGGACAGCCCTGTGACTGCCAGCAGTGTCCATGCATGTCTGAGGCCAGGCCAGGAAGCCAAGTCAGTGAATCCAGGTCAGAGACAGCAAGGGCCATGCTGGGAAGAGGGACAGATGGGACACAACTCACACAAGGACAGAGAGTTAGGGCCTTAGCTTGAATACAGCTCCAAGCAAAGGGGACAGAGACTCCACAGGTGCTTCTCACAGCTCACCTGTGCATTGCTGGTCTGATCCCATGTCATACAGCTAAAGAAAATGAAAGCTGACCTTGAATACAGGCAGCTGAGCTCCCAAGGACATCAGGAAGATGTCACAAGGCATCTTGGTCATTCAGGGCCCTAACAGTGTTTAACTGCATAATCTCTTCAGTGATGTAGATCATTGCTTTGGAAAAATATATAAGTAGTTTTGGTGTCAGGAAGAGTGGTGGCACAAGCTCAGAATCAGTGAGCTGAAGGTCTGGAAGACAGCAGAAACCATCAGAACTGATAGCTGATTAGCTACAATGAGAAAAGAGATGGATACTGCTGTATTAAGCTCTGATCTGTAGAAAATTATAAATGGAATGAAATGAATACATAAATACATAAAGGATTAGATGTTCAATATAAGTTATATATATAACAATCTTTCTAGGATAGGTGGTTTCAATACTGATTTGTCTCTATCTCCATCCTGAGTCTCCCAAAAGATGAACACGTTCCTTCTGTCAGCAACCCAGTAAAAAAATAATAGAATAATAGAACCACAGAATTGTTTGATTTAAAAAGGGCCTTTAAGATTAGCTCCAGCCCCACTCCTCCCACACTTCTGCCATGGCCATGGACATCTTCCACTAAAACAGGTACAAAAATGTTATTCGGTACATTCTGAATAAAACCAATAAGCATGGGAAGATCAGAGGTGAAGATGAAATAAGGGGCAGAGACAGACACAGGCTTGCTCCCCAAGTTTCAGGCACTGTGAGCATGGCAGGACTTCCTGGAATTAACTGCATTTACAATTAACTCACTACACTTCTGTCAAAAAATACCATAAGATTATTACAAATAATATAATGTAAGCAAGTAAATATTTTGTTTCATCAGTTTACATCCTGGATTCCTATGTATTTAGTGCAACTAAAAAATGATTCATCTGATCAGACATACAAAGTTAGTTACCAAGATACCTACATCGTAACCAGCTGTTATTTAGGAGTATAATCTGCCCCAGGCTATTGATGGTGTCCAAAACTGTACATTCCTGTGTACTAACTTTGAAGAATTTTTCATGGATGCACTAAATATGGTGCATATCTCAATTTATTTCTGTTCCTCTCAGAAACAGGGTGCAAAAACCGTTTTTTACAGCCATAAAAACTGCAATTAGTTTCTGCAGCACTGTACATTTAAAACAGCTTACAAAACTTAGCAACCAGATTGTGTGAGGTACTTGGCAAGCTGGGTACTTGGGTTTTATGAAAATCCAGATTCCTTTTAATTGCTGAAGCAAAAGATAATTTCTTTTGAAAATCTGGTTTTCAGTTTATGTGCATATTGAATGAGTAATTTTAACCTTGATGTACAAACTTCAGCAGTGGCAATAGTTGTTTCAAATTCTATATAATTATCCTCACTATTTTCATTATTTTAGGGCCAAGCAGGACAGTATACGACCTACCAAATTTTGCTTCATACATTAGGCCAAGAAATTAATACAATTATTTATATTGGATCAATATATTCCATTAGGGATATAGCATGTATTTAGTCATGTTTTAGAGTGCTGCAGTAGTATCAACAATCCCAATGTAAAAGTAAGGCAGATAATACTGGGACATGAATCAAGCAACTTAACAGCTTGAGATACTGACATAGAACAGGCAGAGTTCAAAAAACTGCTTTATGTCTGGGACTCAAATGAGTTAAAGGAATCTTTAGCAATTTTTTGACTGAGTATGAAAATTGAAAGAATCTTTTATTATTGGTCTAAAGTTTATTAACATTATGAAGAGGGAGAGAGGAGACATTTCACTTATGGGACTTTTTCATTTTTTAATGGAATTTGGCTGCTGTGCAAATGAGCAAAGCACTGTCAATTTTACCTTTTTTATGCAATAGGGGCCCAATCCTCATCCATAATTTAATGGTATTTTGTTACTGTGTTCTGGGACACCTAGGGAGGTTCTTAATTAAAAATCCATATAAGTACATATTATACCCCTGGAAAACTGTAGTAATTTATCTGAAAATATTAAACCATGTTCAGAGCTCCAGGTTGGAGGAGCTGTCAGAGGGTTACAAAGGTTATTATAATTCAAATGCCACTTTCTGTAGCATTTTTAGATGTACGATGAAACTGCTAGTTAACTCAGCTGCAAAAGGAGAGCAGACACATTAATGAGTACAGAGGTCACACTACTATCCTGCAGGGGCACATGTCAGTGATTTACCAATTACAGCAGAAACAGAAGTTCAGAGCAGGTGGATAATTTCTATATTAGAAAAGTGGATAGAATGAGGCCTAGATGAATTTTGGGCTTGGGAAATCTCAGAATTCTTGTAAAGGGAAATGATGCTGAAAATTTTACACTGAATTTTAATGTGAGCTGCTGCCACTTGCAACTTGCAAAGTATTTTTGCTAAGTGGTACAAAACAAGGCTTCAACAGCCAGTTAATACTGAAATAGTTCAACAGGAGAATAGTAGGAGTATTTTTTTCCAAATAAAGCCAGTAAGTTTTAAAATAAATCCTCACTACATTCACTACATTCCTTTTTTTACTTTTATGGCCTGCATGGATAATAGATATATAAAGGTTCATAAAACATATGGTAACCATATGAGACAGTTCTGAGGCATCACCACATTTTAAAAAATTATTCATCCCAGTGGAAAACACCAGTAGATCCTAATGTACTTTGACAGAACTCACTATGATGCCCTACTCCAGTCTCACTTCCAAAGCGACTGTTCACATACTGTTCACATACATTGGTCCAGAATGCAAATTTATGAATTTTCATTGGCACAAAATTATCCATGTTATACATTTCCCATGGAAATTTTGTAACTTCTCTGATTACCTTAACCTCTTCCTCTCATGTTGTTATTGTGGAAGAAGGTGTAAAAGCCTTGTATAAGCTAGTTCAAGCTACCATTCTAACAGTTATTGTTGCTTGTGAATGCATAAAAAGGCCCCAAAAGTAATATTGCTTCTATTCTACTTGGACTTAGATCTTGAATGTATAGACCTTTTCCCTACATTATATACAAACATGAAAAAACCTTGAGCAACTGCAAAGCAAACCCTGAAAAAGGTGCAAACAGAAATAATGCAGCAACATTAAAGTTGAGTATAAATACTTGAAACCATAGCACTCACGTAAAAGAACTCTAGAAGGTTAAATTCAGAAAGGAAAAGCCTGAGGAGTTTATGAGATGAAAAATTTCAGTTGGAAATTCCAAAGCAACCCAGTTACTCATTGCAGTCTGATTTGCAGCTGTGTAATGAATAATGGCAAACAGTAAATTTAATGCAACATTATAAAAAAAATGGTAAAAAGGAAGTTAATTAAAAAAATAATGGACTTTTCCTATGTTTGTGCTTGCTAGAGTGAAATTCAGTTCATGTGCGCAATACATAGGAGTGGGTGGAAAGTAAGGTTTCTTCTGATGAAAAAAAAAAGTAGCTCTTGATAGCTGATTTATTCCCTCTGCAACGAAAGTAGAGATATCAAATTTTTATCTTTAAAAAAATCAATTACCTTTAATATTGTAGAATAAAGATATCTATGAGGTGTTTAAGACATTTAAGAATTACTGCTGCATAATGTCTTACCATTGCTAGTGTGTGTTTCTCAATTAAATGTCTAAGGTGAAGAGTACACATTTTGATATAATGACCTGTGTAGATATAGAAGAGCCAGGTTTTCACCTCTCACACACTTTATTTAAAGAAGGAAATTTAAAGCATGTTTTCTGTATCTCAACCACAGAGTTAGACTTTCTCACTCAATGAATAATTGCCAACCTCAAGAGACAAAGATCCAAGAGAAAGGTGCTGCTCTGGTTGAGACATAGTGCATAACTAATATAAATCTCTTTCAAACCAGCTCACAGTCAGGAATGGACTAAATATTAAAACAAATTTCCATGCTTGCTACTTATCTTAGATCTACCTTTTCAAAAGGTTGGCCTGGTAATGTGTTCAGCTGTGTCAGTGCTCTGTCAAAAAAAAAGAGATGTTCAAAGCTTCCTGCTTTCCAAGAGAAACAGAAATCAAAAATATCAGAGTCAAATCCAAGGATGTTGAAATATTTCAGAATTAATCTCTCAAAAATACAGTACTGCTTGGAGCTGAGAGAAGAGTAAATAAGTTTATCCGTGCATAAGCTAAGAGAACAGCTGCTGTTACCAGCAAATTAGGATGTTAAAACCCCAAACAATGCAAACATTGATTTAAAGAAAGACTAAAGCAGTGGAATGTGACTCCCAAAGCAGAGGTATGGTCATTAGGGATTCAGTTTGCTTTACTTTTCTGCTATTAGGGAAATGATATATCAGGCATAAGCAGAGAACTCATATGCCAGTTAGATTTGAAAAGAGTAAGTTCTGCAGGGATGTTTGCCAGAAAGCAGTAAATTAAGCTGAGTATTGTTGAACTGCAGAGATGATAAGAACAAGTGCTGCTTATTGGTTTATTTATCTGATTATAGGTGGCAAGGGAGAAATCAATACAGTTAGTCAGGAATAAATTGCAAACTTGTTACCTAGTATAACTTGAACAGCTTGTGCAGAGATAATTAGCACAACCCCTTTTAGCTAAATTACTGTTTAAAAGTGAAAGGAAATAGAACCAATTTTCTCAGCATTTGTATCATGGTAGCACATGATGAAAAACCTTGTGAATTTGAACAAGTGTTACAGTTCTTATTAATTTAAAAGAATACATATACCTTAAGTTGCGCGTGTACATATGCATATACAAACATTGGAATACATTGCAAATAAAAACAACAGAAAACATTATTAGAAGGAAATATTTTCTCCATCATTATCCATATATATTCAGCCAAAGTTTCAAGGTTATTTTTAATTATTTTTTTATTAATTGAAAAAAATAAAGTGAAATTTTCTTCTAGTTAGAAATAGAAATGGTGCAATATACAAGATAAAGGGGCTTTAGTTCATTCACAGACATGAAGAGGAAAACTGTGCACTAATAGCTTACAAGAAGGGTGTGACTGTTGCTGAATGAGAATAAGGGTTAGAGCAGACATTTCTTGTGCATTTTCATGAGGTAAAATGAACTTTCATGATCAAAGGAATTATCATCCTCAAAAAAGGCTCAAAATAGAAGATAATTTATACTGGGTCTCATGCACAGAAGAAGATAAGATGTCCATCTTAGCAAACCCCTAGGGTTGTAATCACATTATACAACTTCTCTAAACAAAATGTGCTATCCTAAAAGAATTCCTAAAATAATTGTTGTATAAATACAATATAATGTGATGTAAACCACAGCTAAAACAAATTTGGGGAATGATGGAGGTTTGTGTCTTTGTTGTATTGAAAAAATGTTGTTTATTGGTTTATTTCCTTGATTGATTCAATTTTTAGAAAGAAGTATAAAAAAACTTCCAGAATTTCTTTTCCATCTGCACACACACAGAACATAATATCGCAAAAGAATCAAGGGTAAGATTCATGAAAATAAGGTCACAAAGGTATCACAGACATATATGACTGTAAAAAAATACTTTCCAGAAGAAATAAAGGAAAAGTTTTAACCTGTAAAACATAGGAATTTCTGTTTGTCTGTGAGGTTTTTATTTGGGATTTTTCATTTCTAAGTAAGTATTGCTAGACTCTCTTTGTCTTCATCTAGATAACTTTGAGCCTACTTTATTCACCTGCAATTTACTTTAGCTCATTTTTAATCAACATTCTGTCTGAGAACAAATTGTTTCAAAAAAATGATTAATAACTCTTCTCCTAAGAATGCTAAAGCTATTATCTACCTGAGAATGTGACAACTGGTTGTAAAAAAAATCCTAAGGGAAAGGCTTCCCTTGAACCTGGAAAGCTGTTTCAAATGGTAGCATAAATATTTCTGACATCACATTTAAAAGGACTGGAACTTACTGTGACCTGTCTGAATATGGGGTTTTTTTTCCCAAATATTCCAAAACCATACAATTAGGAAAATCTATGTCACAGAATAATTAAAGAAATAGATCTGTGAAAATAAGTTTTGTACAGTTTTCATCACAGACATTGAAAATTTTCTGGAGTTATTAGCAGCTCTTGAAATAAAATTGTAGTTCTGACTTGTTAATAATTTTACATTTGTGTTAGTAATGATGTGCAAAAATAATTTAGGAATAATCAAAGGGGAATGTGTTTTAGGACGGATGAACAGCTTTGAGTATTTATTTAGAAATAATTGAGAAACATTCAGTCATATTTTAGGATTACAAAAATATCTCAAAATATTACGCATTATTGAATAAATTAAAGGGACTGGTCAGGAGAACTAATTCAGTGATGAAAGAGACAATTTTTGATGACATCATTTCAGTAAACTTATCTACTACAAGTGAAAGCTTACAGTCAATTTCAGAAAGAATTTTAATGAGTTTTAGTGGCAAACAGCTCCTAAAGATTCCGTCTTTGAATTTGACAAAATAATTATTGAAGGAAAAACAATGGGTCTTTATAACATTAAGTTGCGTTGAAGGTTAAAAAACATATATCTTGCCAGGTCAAATTTTATCATTAAAAAATTCATATGGGTTTAAGAGTTATATAGCTATAATAAAAGAGTTTATAGTTATAATAAAAAAGAGACAATGCTTCAAGTGTTTTTGAATTAAATCTGGCTGTATGTATGTCACTCAATGGTCTTATCTGCTAGGATTTTTCTCATGTCCTCATAGCTATATTGAGTTTATAAATTCTAAAGTTTTGTGCACAAAATGCTTTAAAGGAACTTTCAATACTTTTATTATTTTTTGAGATTCTGATTTTGATTCTTTTTATATGAGTGCAACTAACACCATACCTGTGTTAGATTGACATCCCAGTTCTCAAGACATATTCTACATGTCCAACAGAATTGCTCAATTGAATAAATTCTCTTTTGCAGACTCACTGTTTTTTGATGCAGAAAAGCCCAGGTAGAGTTCTTCTCTTACTTGTGTCACTTTGCACTGTGTCAATGTAAGAAACATAAAATGATCCCAGCTGGTTACCTAGCTGTGCTGAAGAATGCATGAAGTGGTGTCTATTCATAATATCCAGGTTGGTATTTTTCTTCTGTTTCATCCAAGAATACATAAATGTCATAATTTTGTGTAATTTTTATAATGAGGCTACTTCATAAATGGCCTCTAATGTAGAGACTATAATACAATCAGTGTCACTCTTCAATGCTTTCTATTTGAAATGATGTTTAGTCTTCCTGTGACAATATGAAAATTGAGTGATGTATGGCAAAAGATGTGTTTATCTTTGTTTGTAACTTTAAAATCTTATTAGGATCCCTCCTATTGTCTTTTTACAGAACCTATGAAGGAATAAGAAGAGAAAGAAATTCCTTTGGAAATCTTGGCATGAGAATCGAATTTATACGAAGAAGTTGTTTCTCTGAGAAATGCTTATCTAGAGATAGGTGTCGGGGAAGCAACCAAATAGTTACTTTTTTCTGAACAGTACTAGAGAGATACAGAGGCTCCTACAAATAAAACATACTTCTAATATCAGCAGAATCAGTTACTAGAATTTTATTCTGGTCAATGGGAACAAGATAGTAAATAGAGGCATGCAAAATTAGAAAACTTAGATGGTAATATAACCATAGTGAGTTGTCTCCTTTTATCTTTCTGGGAAGATGTAAGGGACAGATATTACTCCTATTTACAGGTATGTGAAGCATAGGTTTGTAAAAACCTATGAAGTGGAGAGAAAAATTCAAGTCTGCAGTGCAAATCAACTACAATTATCACAGGAGAGCTTCAGTAAAAATACTGTTTACCTTATAAATAACAGCTTCTGCATGTCAAATTGGTACATAAAAAGAAAGAAACTTCCTGCAGAAATAGGTTTGTTCAGGTAATTTTTTCTCTTGCAGCTATTGCATTATGCTTATGGGGCAGGGGGGAGGTTTAGTAGTCTTTTTATTTTTTATGATTGCCTGGTAAATACTATCCTGTGACAACTGCAATGTGAGATATAAAAGACATTAGCCTTGCCTTTAGAAATTTACAGGGTAAATGGACAAATAGCAAGGGATCAATAAGAAACCCAGAAAGTGGCACCAATTGGTGGTTTGTTTCTAATGGGCTTATGTCATCTTTCCTTAGAATAACTTAGCAATTTTATGCCTCCAGGAAAAGAAAATATTTGGTAAGATTAACAGTGAAGAACATGCAGAGTTTCCTTGTTTATATTGTTATTTATACAATGTAAGAGGTCTAATGAATTAGCTGGAGATTGCTGTGAGGTTTTGTCTTACAGATCTAAAACCTCTAAAAACCTCAGAACTGTGGTGCAGTATGGGGAAGATACAGTGATTACGTGGAGAAGGAATTAGCTGTCAGTAGGAAAGGCTGCATTAGTAGTGTGGTACAAAAGAGGGACAGACAGTGATTTGGAAAGGTGACAAGAACATTTGAGACATAAAACATGATAGAGTTTGAAAACAAACCATACAGACCTCTAACTGCAAATGGATATTTTTTCAGGATTTTTAAGGAGATATGGTTTTTTTTTTATTTTTTATCACCTACTTTCTCCTAACTTTAAATAATGTCATAGAAAGGTTTTTTGCAAATGAAATTTTTCTGTCTCAATGATTTGCATTTCTCACTTAAATAAAATCTGCTTTGCAGAAATTAAATATTTTGTAAAGTAAAGGAGCAGCACCACTACTAAGAGTCAGATACTGGACAGGCTTTTATTATGTCAAGGGTTCTCATAGCTAATTGCAGATTTCTACAGAGACTTTTTTTTTTTAATTTTATCTGTCAATTGTGTCCTGAATTTATTAATTTCATTCAACAAGTAACTCTTATTGGAAATAAAAACATTTAGAAACCTGAGTTATTTAGCCCCAGAAAACTAGGTAGCAAATTAAAGTAATTTAAAGTGAAAAACATCAAATATTTATTTTAAACAGATCAACTTGAAATACTTGAACTTGGGAACAGTTTTTCTCTGGCAAACAATTCTTTGATACCTGGACATAATCAGGAAAATGCCTGAAGCTAAAAAAACCCCAACCCAACAAAACAAACAGGAAAAAACCAACATTGTTTTGAGGTTTAGGGGTTTTTTTGTTTATTTATGTGTTTTGGTTGGTTTTTTGTTTTTTTTTTAATTGGCTTCAAAAGCAGGAAATGGATAGATGGGGGACTCTGAAATAGTGAATTTTTTCTTTCCTTATCCTAAGTGTTTGAGGAAATTATATGAGCAAAATATTTATGACCCAGTGTTTAGCTAAGTGTACTTCTGTCCCTAATAATCTGTAGTTCTGTTTGAGAATCTCTACGAAATTCAGAAAAGATGGCAGAATGAAATGAATTTTATAAAACTTTTGTGAAAATAAGCAGCCAGATAGAGATGAGTACTGCTTTACTGCAAGCTTGAATCCATTTAAGAGGCAACATAAATTTTCTCTAAAGTAAACATTACACAGTGAACATTTACTGGATTGCCCTGTGCTGTGTAGTGTAGCCTTTTACGATTTCATGTCATCAGGCACCAGTTCATTTATGGTGCCTACAGCCAGTGACAAATGTAGACACACCAGGGCATGAGCTGGCTGTGGTGGGGTGTAACCATGGCCTGCCAGGTGAGTCTGTCCAGTTATCCATGCTACAATCAGAAACATTGATTAGAACAGCTCTAGAGGAATTTTCTGTGCTGAGATAAAAGAGCTGAGCCAAACACATCCAAAAATCATTTAGCCCAACATGTTGCATGCCAAGGAGAGATATTGTTAAAATAGACATATATACCCTTTTCTGAAGGGCTCATCATGGAATTTTCACAATGTAGCTGTATAGTTTTTGCTCTTCTACTGCCTGAAATGTTTTCAACATGGCTTGTTCCTGAACAAGACATTTTTCTTCCCCACCTTAATCTGGCTTAATACCAGCATTGATGAAATGTGATTTATATAGAAAACCAGGGTATTTTTTAAAACATGCTGAGAAGCAAGTTTTAGCATAGAAATTTAGGCAACGTCTGCTTTTACTTTTGTTTCAGTATCCCATTTTATGAAAGCTAAACTGGCCACTATTAAGCATTAATATTTCAAGGAAAAGTGTCCCTGGGATGACTCAAAAGTCTTGGGGAAGAAGGACTTATTTGATCCACTAATACTTAGTGCACAAACTGCCTTTCAAATTTTGAAAGTATTTTTAATAATTTAGAAATAACTTTTTGCCAGAGTTTTAAAATGAAGTGCTAAGTATAAATACACTTATTTTACCAATATGAAGAATATTTTAAAGACTAAAAGACTTCAAGCAGACCAGAAGTTTGAAATGCAAATACCCAAAGTGACTAGACATTATCTATTGTTGCTAGTTTTTTACCAACATTGCATTCTCATCAAAAAACCATGAAGAGGCATTAAGACTGTCCATTTAAGTCATCTGGGTGTTAGTTTCCAAGATTTCTGCATCCTCAGAGTAGTAACTGTCTACTGTTTGTTCCCATTTAGGAACAAAAAAAAGCCACACCTGGTTAAAGTTTAAAATGTTAGTAGAAACAGCTTGTCTTCATTGCTTTGAACTTTACTAAATAAGATTAAATTAAGAAACACAAATTCTAGAGTTTTTGGTTGAATATCTTATGAACAACATAACGAAGTCTGACTTAAAAAAATCTTTTCCATTCACATGATGTCATTATCTCCTCTAAAAGAAGGATTTTTTTTCTAAAGATACCCCTAGTAATACAATCTTCTAAATTAAATTTTATTAAAAATTTGGATAAATTAAGAATTTTAATGGAAAAAATCCTGGTTTAAGAGAAATAAATTAGGAATAATCTGATTATGAGAAGTGAAGAAATGTCTTTTACATTATAGTAAACAGTGTTAGAACTGTTTTAATGTTGTGTGATAATTAACAGTAGAATATTGACGGTTCCATGGGAATTCTTATATTTTGGTGTTCCATATAATAATATTGTTATTATTAAACTGAAACATTTTCCCATTTAAACAGTCTGCATTTCTAAAATTATTTTTAATTTAAGACCAAATTCTTATGAGACAAACATCCAACAGCTATTCCCAGTGGAAAATTTACTTTTGTGATTTCAGCTGGTAAAATAATTATTGTCATAATTGCAACATCTCTGATATCTGAGCTCTGGTCTCTGATCCCTACAGTGTCATATAAAAGCTACTCTAAGAGAAAGATAATTATTGCACAGAAAACTAATTAAAAGGTAAAATGTCTATCAAATAGATGTTTATTGCTGATAAAAGAAGACTTTTCACTATTGAAATTTTATAATTATTTTGAACTAAAAATTTGAATTTGTAACTAAGTTTAACAAATGGAAATGCATTAAGATATAGAATGAATGCGTGTGCAACCACACATCCTTGATGTACTGAGGTGTCTGACAAGGTCTTTACTCATTTTGGGAATGCTTGCTTTCCACACACAATTTGCATTTCTGACATTCTCTTCAATCATTTTCGATATTATTTGGAAATACCATATATGACAGATGCCTTTTTCTTCCTCTCCCTAAGATCTAGAATGTTATAGTGTATATAGTGAATTTTTGACTTTTCTGTCTAAAATTATGTAGATTGTCTCAGACAAAAATTGCTCAGTTCACACATTTTAAACCAAAACATGATTGAAACAGTTTATTAACACAACTAGCAACCAGTGAACAATATCATCAATAAAGCAAATAGGACCCAATACTGGGTTCTTCCACATTCTGAAACATCCTTTTATAAATAACCCCAAACACCTGTAGGTGACAGAGACACCCCACACTCCTCTCCTGGTTGTGTAGCCCTGGGCTCGCCCCACTGTCCTGTTTGCCTCTGTGGTCTCTTCTCCACCAAATGTTTTCATGTTCCTTTCATGCTGCTCCTTTATCTCAAATTCTCATGTCAACCTCTTGGTAACCATTTAATCCAGGTGAGGTTTGTAGTCCCCTGCCTCTTTATCACTTTCATTTCTGGGGCAAGTACCATCTCCAAACAGGCAGTTTGGTTTGCTTTATCCACACATACTCTTTTACTCACAGCACGGTATTTTTATACAGAAAATTTCACCAAGACATGTGATATCCTCACAGGTAATGTGCTGACCAATATTCCTAATTTTGAGGAGCTGTTCATTAACTCCTCACAAAATGGCCATGAGCAGGAAGATATGTTCCCAGCACACTCTGGTAATTGTGCTTCTGGTTTTCACAGTGTTCATAGAATCTTCTATATATTTTCCCTCTTTCTTATTGAATATTTGCCTTTTTGAGTACTGTGGTGGATTGACTGTAGCTCTTTGCTAGGAGTTCACCAAATTCACTTTGTTACTCACTTCCTCAGCTGAGCAGAAGAGAGAAAATAGATTGAAACACTCATGGATCAAGATAAGGACATGGAGAAATCACTCAGCAATTACAGCCACAGGCAAAACAGACTTAGCTTGGGGAAATTAATTTAATTTCTTCTCAGTCATATCACAAACTAGGAGAATTAAAATCAAATCCTAAACCATCTTCAGGTCACCCGTCCCTGCTTTCTGAGCTCAACTTTGCCCCCCGTTTTCTCTATGTCCTCCCTCTGAGCAGTGCACGGGAATGGGTCATGGAGGCTGTGGTCAGCTCATCACATGTTGTTTCTACCACTCTTTTTTCCACAGAGAGAGGACTCCTCACACTCTCCCCTGCTGTGGCATGATGTCTTCCATAGGGTGCAGATGGATCTCTGCTTGGGTGTGGACCTCATGGGCTGCAGGGATACAGGTGACTCACCATGGGCTGCAGGGAAATCTCTGCTCCAGCACCTAAAGCACCTCCTGTTCCCCCTTCTTCACTGACCTGGGTGTCTACAGGGCCATTTTTCTTACACAGTCACACTCTTCTTTCTGCCTGCTTTTGTGGTCCAGATTTCACCCTTTCTGAAATTTGTTATCCCAGAGGTGCTACCATCATCACTGGTGGGCTTGGCCTTGGCCAGCCATAAGTCTGTCTTAGAGCTGGCTGATGTTTGCTCTGTCTGACACAAGGGAAGCTTCTGTCAGCTTCTCAAAGAAGCCACCCTTATAGTGCCCCCTCCATTTCCCTGAAAAAACCTGATCACACAAGCCCAAAACATGGGCTGTCTTTCAAAATACTTTCTAACAAAGTAAATTGTTAGAAAGTAATTTCTAACAAAGTAATTTCTAACAAATATAACAAAATAAGGATTTTCTGCCTCATAAGAGAACCACTTCCCTAAACAGAAATCAAAATTCAATGCTATTTGGCTTTCACTCCAAATGAAAACACTTGTTATGGAGTCTATCAACAGTATTCATGAAGATCCTCAAGATATCTTTTCTTCAGACTTCTTATGATGTTTATTATGATGACTGATCTCAAACTCACCATCTGATGTTGGAATGTGATACAATTTGTCTTATCATTACTTAAAATGGGACATAAAAACTTAGAGAAATGGCAGTATGGTCAATTTATGTTTCAACATTTCTTCAGAGTGCAAACCTGTCCTGTTAATTTAACAGCCAAACCTTTGTCCATTTTATTGCACTTTCAAGAATCAGAACATATGGCAATACTGGAATAGTTAAAATATTTGTAGTACAGCTAGAGAAAGTCGGGTGTTTCATTTAAAAAAAATTAGTTTCTTCCAGCATGAGAGTGCCTGTGATTCCACACTGAATGGCATTAAAGGTTTTAACGGTGATGGTTTCATGATATTTAGCATAAAACCAGATTAAAGCTGGTGTAGGAAGAATTGTGTTCTGCATCTTGTGATGTCTCTAAGTGGTGATGTGCAGAATAATAATGGTGTCTTTTAGTACAAACCAGAGAAAGTGGGTAAGACCCCCTCAACTGTTAATATGTTTTCTTAACCCAACACAACACATTAGGGACACTGTAAATTGGGAATTCTCCTATTTCTACTATGGGGAATGAACTGAAGTTAGATATGTAGAAAACCTCTTTCTAAACCTTTTACATTTTGATCTACATTTGAAGAGCAGCACAACCTTCTCTCAGTGCCTACTTTACCATGCTGTTTGTCACACTGTGCAGCTCATAGCAGTTTGATGGTCTATTCAGATTCTTGCTTTAATCCTGGAGTGACTCTGATTGCCACTCAGGGACAGAGGTGAAGCTCAAGTCACTTTACAAGCGCATGTGTCTCCCATCTGTCTTATTTTCTGGGTATATTTATGGAGTTTTGTGTCTTCTCTGCCCTATGTCCCTTCCTTGCTTTTCCCTCACTATATATGGTACTTCTATACTCTTTAGCTGTACTTACTTTCTTCCTGTGGACTGAATGATGACACTGATATTCAATTAATATTTGAGAACAAATGTACACTTATCCTGTGTTATCCTATAATTGTTAGCATCACATAGAATAATCTCCAAAAATATATAGAACTTATTTTTGTGTAAGCTAAGTGAGAACAGAATTTCCCTAAGAAAATGTTCCTTTAACATGTAAAGCAACTTCAAGTTAAACTCAAATAAATGCTAATGTCCAGCACTTAAACAAAGAGAAAAACTGTCTTCTAAAATAAGAAAAATATTCTTTATGATTGTCATTGTGACTAGTCAAATGAACCATATTATCGAAAAAGACATAAAAGACAGAAGGGTTAAAGCTGTGAAGCTAAATGTTTTACAAACTATCCTCATCCATCCTAACAGTAAGCTGTGTAACCATGTTTCTTTCCCAGACCTCAGTTGCACTGATTAAATGAGTTGCACAGTATTTGATTACAGAGTGTAATCAACATGTTGCAAAACTGAGTGAATAATTCATAATGTGCCATTTATCTGACAATTTTTGCCTCTCTCTGTTTGCCAGTTGTCATTGAGCAGATTATTATGTTCTCAAATGCATCCCTTATTTGAATTTATTTGCTGAATAATTCCCACAAATGATTCTTATTCTGTGTGTCATCCATAAGCAGCTTGTTAGGAGTTTTCACCACTAGAAGATGCAGTTATTTTTATTTACTTGGCTCCTGGATTATGCGCTACTCCCCTGTTTCCTGAATGGATGGCACCTAGATCAAAATGAAGCTTCAATATCAAAATTCTATGTGCATTTTCTTGTAGTATACACCTACAATTCTTGGATAAGAGCTGGCTAGATTTAAAATTACAGTCTAAGAACAGATTACTTTATCCATTCCTTTTTAGATCACCTAAAGTCACACATGTTCTGCCAGGAAGATTTGAGGGGGCTGAGCCTATAAGCAGCCAAAATAGTGTGCAAAGAAACTACAGCTATTGGGGATCTCATTCTCTTGTTTCCCTTCTGAAATTAATCTGGGTCAACACTGCTCCTCAGAAAAGATAATTATTTCACTTCTGGCAAAATAGCCCTATGGACAGATACCTCTGAACTGGGAGGCTGCATTCCAGGGGAATCTGCTAAGAGAGATGGATTAATATATACCCCATAAAAGCAGTCTAAGTACTAGGCCATACAGAAAAAGAGAATAATTTATTTCTTGTCTCCTATTTCTTTTATTCCTGGCTGTGTAATGGCCCAGTTTCTTTCTCCTTACTTCCTCACAGTCTGGTTTAAACAGTCTACTAACTTTTCAGGTGTCCTCTCGGGATTTACCACATGGATTGCAAAGCAGTTCTTTAAAGGATGAGAACACTGCTGTGCCACTGAATATGTCTTAGTGATTGGAGCTACACAGCCAGCAAACATCCAGCTCAGTGGGATTGTGTCCAGTGAAACTGGCCTTCTTCTAGGTTGAGCATTCCTGGGGTGCCAGACTTAATGTGTGTAAGATTATTTGGTTCCTTAACTATGTATAAGCACATGAACTCTTTAAAATTTTGTAAAGACTTCTATACTTGCAGCAGCTTGCATAAAACATTTATTACAGGAACAAAATTCCTATGCCATATTTTTCATTAATATTTCCTCTGTACATCTCAACACATGTCTAGTTCTGCACACTACTTGTGTTGATAGCCCTCATCCCTTGGATTAAATCTAAGATGCAAATAAAATTCCCCATAATAATAAAAAACCCCGAGTTCTTAAGATTAATTATAACAAAATTGGGCATTGTTGTGATGCTTATAAAATGCTTTTAATATTTTTGTGTGGCATTACAAGCTTTGTCTGCATTCCTTCTATATTGTCAATATCCATGGTCTGGGATCTGATACTGGTCTAAACTCGTGATGGATTCAAGACTGAAATTTTTATAGTTTGGAAGGATAAACAGAAACCATTTACAGTTCTGCATAGAGCAGATTCAGTAAAGAACATTGTCTCGACCTGTTGCTTTCACTTCACCAGACATTCACAACTTTCTTTTGTAAATAAATCATTCTTTAAAGAATCAGCACTAGGAGTTGCTGTAGAAATATGCCCTTTCTCACAGAGCCTGTGCCCTCCGAATTTTCCATTACTGTACCTACAATTCATCCACAACTTGATGGATGTCAAGTCAGAATCTTCATCAATCAAATCAATCAATCAGTGAATAAATCTTGTACCTTTCCTTGCATGAACACACTTAATCTTGTTTTGTGTAAGCATTATCAGTGAGCCCCTGGCCTCAAGTGAGGCATATCAGCCATTACTATAAACCAGATTATGTCACTGCTTTATAAATTAATTGCTTTTTCAAGCATGCAATTCTTAGCAGAATTTGATTTTAGCTTTTTTCTATAGGAAGTGAACTGGTTTTCCTCACCCAAAATCAGTCTTTCAATGCTATTCTAGTTCATAGGACTTTATGCACAGGCCTATTTGTTAACTTGACCAATTTCATACTGCCATATTTGAATTTCCTTTACATTGGAACAGTCTTATTATTACGTTTTTGCTGATTTGTACCTCAAACAGACGTGTCACTGCTTCTCAGACCAAAATTACTGCTAGCCAGTATAAGTCCTAGAAGAGCTCCTCTCTGTCATGGTATTGATTGCAGAGTACATTTTGAATACAGCAACACAGATACAGAATGTTAGGTATAAATTTAAATTATTCTGTACATAATTCCATTTAAATACATTTGGAATGACATTCTAGTTTTGGAAATTCCTTCTCCATCCCCTAAAAGTTGCAAAATTCTGGAAGACAGTATCCATTGCTTAGATTTAACCACAGTTCAAAGCAAGCTGAGGGCAGGACAAGAAATTTTCAGAAAGAACAAGACTGAGGCCCTGCAACTACAATATTGGTAGTGGCAGTGGCAAATTTTTAGCGCTACACAGCTACCCTATGGGCCCAAGGTGAATACCTGGACATTTCCTGAAATCTTCAAAGTGTAAATTTGGGGACCTGGAGAGTCTATTGCCATTGCTAGTAACAGATCAAATGCTTTATGCTGAGGACTGAAGCTTGTAAGGCTTGTCAGGCTCTGAACTTTTCTTGACCTGCCTCTATTTTTCTTGGTTTAAGAGCGACAGCCATTTCTCTAACTGTTCAGATGCCAAAGGTTAATTTGTTTTCCTTGTGTTTATCTTTATGTGGTATGACCAGAGCTTTCTGTGAATAGTAGTAACAAGCAACTATTCCATATAGAATGAGATATTACAAACCTAAATCCCAGTGTGCTGAGGCAAACAGCAGCCTCAGGGTGGGAGGCACCATATGTGGGGTAGAGCGAGAGAGATGAGACATAGGATGGTAAGAGATGGGGCACAGGGTGGATCCTGGAGACTCTGCAGCAATAAACAGTAAAGAACTGGAGCAGGACAAACATTATTCTAGACATAACAAAGAAATAATATGTGGCATACATAAAAAGTATTGCATATATTAATGTTGAATGCAATATGGAGTCCGATACCAAAGAAGAAGACCAAAGTGTCAAGGAGTGTTACCAAACATGAAAACTATTTGGAGGGGATCTCTAGAGGAGAAATTTAAAAACATCAAGATGCATATCATATTCCTTTCGGTGGAAGAGTCCAGGTGCTGACAACACTAAAAACACACCATAACCCACCCCTGCCCCCAACACCATAACTACCAGATTGAAATCATCTCTTTTAGGATTCTAAAGGATTCTCTCTAGGCCAAGGCTCTAACAAAAGAGTTTGAAATTGTAACTTCTCTAAAAAAACAAGAGCTGCTCCTTATAAAATACCCAAAAGTACAAATCTGGAAAAGTAAAACTGAAAGGTTAAAGAGATATCAGTTTATTCTTTGCAATAGTTTCCTAGAAATAATTAATCTGTATTAAATTCTGAGGGTAAGACTTGAAATACTTTTCCAAAGTGATAGGCATAAAGGTAAACTTGTTCACGATCACTTAAGGGGCTTTTTCAACCACTGATGGATATATATGTTATATCAGGAGTCTACTTCCAGGATATGAAATGTGCAAAATTTATTTAAAGTGTTGGATAGTATCACAGTTTTTAGCTTTATACTATCACACACATACACACACACACACACATATACACACATATTCTCCAGGTATCAGATAGGTGTTTTTCTAGTACCAGAATATGGAATTTACAGTGGCCGGTAAGAGATAACTAGGTACCTGAGGATTAGATCCTTTTTATTTGTAGGACTTACCATTGACAGCAGAGATGAAAACAGCACTCTACTTAGTGGGATTCCATTCTTCAAATATGAAATTTTAGTATCACTGTAGGGAAAAGAGTAATTCAGCACAAGATCAGCTCATGCTCAAATAACTGGTGTATTTTGAATATTACTGTGTAGAGTCTCTCAATAAATTATCACAGACAATTAAGCACAGGTGTTTTGAAAGAATCTTGCTAGTTGTCCAAGATACCATAATTTATGAACAGAATGCTTTCCTCTCCCTAGGAGAATTTTCATTAAAAAGAAAATATTCCAATACACTTTCCAACTAATGATAAGTAACTGATATAATAAGAAATGACAGGTCACAACTTGCTCCTTCACCCTTGTTCAAAGCTGTAGATTCATAAAGTTTTAAATGTGTTTAAATATGCAAAAACTCAACAGGAAATTCCTGGTTTTAAGCACCTGCTATCATCATCTGAACCTTCAAAATATGAAAGAAAATATCTTTAAAAGTGAATGTCTTGAACCACACTGATAACTGATATTTTGAAAAAGTCTAGCCAAAGCATATTTTTAATATGTAGACATTTTATTTCTCAGATAAGATTGTATGGTACTTCATAATTCAAAAGCATTTTCATAAATGTTTTAACACACAAACATGACCTTAAAATGCATGCTATCACTATATTCACAAAAAAAGGAGATATTATTTCTTTTTTTAAAGAAAAAAGGACTTTAAGTGAAAAAATATCTCTGTAAGTACTGCAAAGATATTACTACAAAACACATTATATTCTATCAGTAGTCAATTGGCTATTTCAGAAAATTAACTAGGAATTATTTAATACTGTTATTTTTCTCTAACAATTTTAACTGAGGTGACATGAAGGAGTGATGGCTAAATATCAGACTTTCATCAGTCTTGAAGAGCACCATATTTTATTTTGTCATGACTTTTTAAAGTTTGATTCTCTCCATCATTATTATTTTATTATTTTAAATTTTGAACAGAATATTAAGAAAAGAAAGACCTCCAAATAATATTTTTAAAGAAGAAATGCTTTTTTGAAATCCTAATTATATTTATATATATACCTTATAAAGAGTTTCACAAGACATTTACTAGCATAGGGAAAAGAATAAATTAACATAAAATAAGTTTAGAATTATGGAATGATAGAATGGTTTGGCTTGGAAGGAACCTTAAAGACCTTATTGTTCCATCCATGGGCAGGGGCATCTTCCATTAGATCAGGTTCCTCAAAGTCCATTCAACTTGACCTGGCACACTGCTAGGGAACAGACATCCACAGCTTCTGTGAGCAAATCGTTCCAGTGTCTCACCACCCTCACAATAAAAAATTTCTTCCTAACATCTAATGTAAACATCTACCCTCATTCAGATTAAAGATACCCCTGTTTGTCCTATCAGCACATGCCCTTGTAAAAAGGATCAATTTTACTACTCTCAATTTTGAATTTCTTTATATGATGATTATCTAGGTGTTTTAATCCTGGTAGAATAAAATGTCTCCTGACACGCTGTATTGGGTTTGCAATAGCAAGCTTTGGTATCGCAGGGGTTACTGGGGTGGCTTCTGTTAGAAGCTTCTGGAAGCTTCCTCCAGGTATGGCAGAGCATCCTTGGGCTCTCCAAAGATGGATGAGCCTCTGGTCAAGGCTGGGCCAGCTAGAAATGATGGTAAGTCCGATGTGATAATGTATTTTAGAAAAAGGAAAAAAAAAATCACAAAATTTTATGCATATCTAAGAAAAGGGGGAAAAAATTAATATCTACTTCCCATCAGCCAGAAATCTTCATGCATTTCCTGAGCAGCAGGAGTTCAGGACATGAAGTAGTTGCTTCAGAAGCAGAAAATACTGCAGATAACAAACACCCCTCCATTCCTCCTCCTCTCTCAGCTGTTGTACCTGAGCTGTCACACGGTGGGGAATGGCCCTTGGGTTGGTTTGGGCCAGCTGGCCTGGCTGTGCCCCCTCCCAGGACCTTTCCCACCCCCAGCCCCTGATGGGGCTGGGATGTTGGGAGCCAGCGCTGGAGCTGTGCCAGCCCTGCCCAGCAGCAGCCAAAACACTGCAGGGTTATCAGAGGGTTATCAGCTCCTCACAGCACTGTGAAGGCTGCTGGGGGAAAATTAACTCCAGCTCAACCGGATCCAAGACGTGTTGAAAATGTTTCAGAAGATCTTTAAAGGGCTGAATTTTGAGGGTTTTCAGGCATGAACGTTATTTTCTGGGCTGCCGTCTTGAAGGATGACCAGAAGCTGGAGAAATACTTGAGTTTGGAAGGAGATACAAACTTTGGTGTCTGGGAGATAGATCTCCTAGTGTTTCAAAATCTGGAACTCAAGGTATCATTCTAGGATCACTATATCCTTCCACTGTCCAGAATTTTTTTTTGTTCTGATATCCATTTGATCTTTTTCTTGCATTTACTTTAATATATGATTGACTCCTCAGGGCTACAGAACTTGCTGCTTGCAGATTTCTAATCATTAAATAACTGTATTGACAATAGAGAGCACTAAGTAGTCATCTTCATTTATGTTTAGACAGAAAGTCTTTGAGACAGATGGAGAAATCCAAGCTTTTGATGAGAAAGCAGCCTAACTTAAAAGTGGCTGGCTGAAAATAAGATACATCAACTCTGCTAAATAGTATGTTAAATTGTATGTTTTTTTGTTCTTAACAATTCTTCACACTTACAACAATTTTATCACAGTAGCTGCTGAATACCTGTCACTTAGAAAATTGCTTATAATGTAGTAAAATGTGTCTTTTTGATACCCTCTCTTTTCACTAAGCTCCTTTTCTTTCATCATAATCACTTTTCCATCTGCAGAATACACAATTTTGTGCTCTGCATTGCATTTCACTGCCCCAAACTGCTCAGAGTATTCAAATATTCTGAACAACCCTGTGTAGAAAGGTAAGTTTTTCTTTTACATGACAAGTTATATTTTCATAAGACATAAAAACCCGACATAAAGTTTCTAGGTTTTGATCAACACCTCTGTACAGTCTTTCTGCCAACCTTCCATACAGATCTATCTTTATACAATTGATTTTTTTTTCATTTACTTAGACAACAAATGAATATGATAGTTAAAGATAGTTAAAGAATCTGGAATAGAATAGTTTAGAAATGCATACATTCTCTATTTCTGTGTATGTCTGCTGCTATGTGGTGCAATAAATTATAATGTATTCACAAAGAAACTTTGAGTTTCAGTATCAAAATGACAGAAGGTTTTTATTACAGCAGGTTTTCAGCACATCCAAGCCTAACCTGAAGCAAACCCCGTTAAAATCCCTCTGAATTAGACATATATGTTCTTTTTACATAATTAAAATTGATGAAAAAGTAAATTAAAAAAAGAAGTCCAAATAGAAAGTATTTTTTTGAACCCTTAAAAATCATGGGATAAATCAGGAAAATTAGTCCTGCATTTTGCTAATGGTTTCCACAAGGACTCTTAAAGCAATATCGATGCCAATTGGTAAGATATATTACTGTTTACAACACTCATTAAAGTCGCTGGAAATATAGTTAAAGTCAGGTTTGGGTTAATTTTTACAACTGCTGTCTCACAGAAATAGAAACTGTTACAAGCTTTTGAAACAGTGAATAAAAGGAAAACACAAATACTTCTTTCAAGCTGAAAGTATTTGGTCAATCTACAATGACAGATCTTGTGCTGGATGATGAACTTAATTCTTTCAAAATAAATACACGTTCACTCCTGGAATTTATAGGGAACTATTTAAGGTTCACTCTTGGAGAGTTTTGGTTACAGTGTAGGTAAAATTTTAATAGGTTTTTTTGAAGAAGCATCTTTCAAAAAGGCAAGCTTATTCTCATGACTTTCTTCTTAAGGCACATGTTCCTGTGTGGGTTTTTGTTGTTTGGATTCTGTTCTAATATTAGAACAGTAAATCTAAAGGTGTTTTTAAAAAGTTTTCATTTTCTTGTGTTGGAAGCTGTTTTTAATGCTTCTTTTAAAAGGATCAGTCAGTGAAATAAAGTGGTTTAATAAAGATTTTATTTTATAGTGCTACTGGTAAGTGGAATACCTATTCATTAAAAGAAACCAGATAATATTTCTCAATTGAAAAAGATAAGTGATATAAAAATATCAGTGTGACTTCCTACAGACAGTTCTTTATGGATCAGTAACTTCTTCATAACCGTGTTTCTAACGGACCAGCACAGAGGAATATATTTAACTGTTTTACAGTCTAATTAGATGTGGCATTTGTCAAACGTGCCTGGTTTGTCTCTAACAACTGCTAAACTGCATATCAGGATACAGGTTGACCAGCTAACAGGAAAAGTCCAAGCTTACTGTATGCTGGCTATAGACAGAGACCACAGAGATTTTAACGTCTGAAAACTGAGCGCTGTTTATAAAAGCAGTGATTTTTTATTCTTTTGATAATAAAAGTCAGATTATTGGCTAAGCTTTATGGTAATACCATTAGTCTAGTCTCTGAAATGAAGAATGCTTCATCTTGCATGACTTGCTGAGGGTACACAAACAAGATGTGGGGAAAGAAAAGTGGAAACATAAGCTCTACTCTTCTGTAAGACTCAAATTATCAGTGCAATCCCAAAATGATATGTTTATTAATGTCTTTTTATTTTCCATTTTTGATGTAAAAAAAAGTGTGCAAGAATGGACTTAGGGATGGAAAGGCTGGGTGTGTACTTGGCTGCAGGGAACATAAGATGGTGGAGTACAGGATTCTGTGTGGAGAAAAGCAGGGTGAAAAGTAGGATTGCAAAGCTGGACTTTAGGACAACTATTTTTCCTTCTTCAAGGACCTACTTGGCTTAGAGCTTTAGTGATATTACTTAATGATAATGTTAATCAAACATCACTTCCACTAGGTGCACACTTCTCTGAAGAAAACCCAGCTCTCTGATTACCACTTTCTGCCAATGCACCTTAAGAATGACTGTAACTGACTGTTTCCAGAGGGGCAATATCTTTTTTAAAATTCACTTCCAGAGAATTTAGGCATTGGCCTCTGCTTGTATTACCATACAAAGGTGCCAATTAATGTCATTTGCAATGTGAATTCTCAGTCATTAGAACTGAGACTAAGCCCAGGAACTCATTCCACTCAGGGCATTGAAAAGATGTCAGAGGGTAACAATTTCTGTCACAATTGATCTGATAAAGTTGTGAAGAAGTGACCTAGAGGTGTAATGCTCTGTCTCATTACCAGCTATGTGGGCCATCCAGCCTATTTAACTTTAATTATTTACTTTTGTATTTTACCTTTTTGTCTTTGCTCAGGAAGAAATACCTTAGGCGTTGAGTAATGCTCAAAGGCAATGAAGGCAATTGAGCTATTTTATTTTTAAATGTAATATTGGGTATGTATATTAGGGGAAAGAAAGCCACGTTACTCATTCTTCTACCTTATATATAAATATATGGTATTGAATTTTGCTTTTATTTTGTGTTTCGTTCTGTCACCTTTTTACTTTCCTATTCTCAAGAGAGAAATTTTTCAAGCATCAGAATAAAAAACTTATAGCATCTAAGAGGATGAGACCATTCGACTGAGGGCATTGTGGTTTAGGGTTTTGACTTTATCTGAAGAGAGACCTTGACATCTTTATATTCTAGGTGAACAACAAGGATGTGAGTAGCGTGTGTGAAAATCTCTGGTATAAGAGGGCTAATTCTAGTCACAGTGTTTTCAAATAATGAGCTCATTCTTCAGCTATTACCATTGTAGCAAGCCATCTCACTGTGTTTCAATGCTTCAGCATCTCAGGACACATCTTATCCATTTTAAGCATCTACAAAACTGCTTTGTTGTTAAATGTCTACTGAGTATTGATTAAAAATCTCAAAGACAGAGGGACAGAGAAAGAGGGGAGAAAGAAAGTGGGAGGGGGAAGAGAAGTCTTCAAGAAACAAATCCAACAAAAACCCAGTGAAATGCATAAGCTTCTGTACAGCATAGTAGTGAGATCTACATTGAAATTACTACTTTAGAATTGGAATGGGTTAAACTTTACATAGCAGATATTCTGGAAATGCAAACTGGAGATTAATTTTATGGAGGTCAGCTCAGCAAAGATTATTTTAGCTTGGGTAGGGGTGTTCATCTAGAGCTACTCGCCCAGTCACCTAAGTTCTACCTACGTGTATATGTATAGTAACAGGTACATTCTTTCATTTTTATTATGGTCTTCACTCTTGTTCCTAGAAGACTGAGGAATATAAAAAGACAATATAAATTAAAATTTTGTATTAAGAATGTCAAGGATCCTTAGGTCATCTGAATTTGTACTGACTACAGGACTTTGAGAAATTTGTGCATTCTAACATCTTTTAATCTCTTCAAACCAAGAATTATTCATTTATTCAAGACCTAAGGAGTTAGGAGAAGGATTTAGTTCTGCCACCAGGATGTTGTCATTTTCTCTGGTAAAACACAAAAATTAGGATTTTAGGAACACCTAATCTTTTTTTTTGTAAAATACTTTTGATACCAATGACATTAACGTAAGATTATAAATGTAATCAGTTATAAAACCAGAATTCCTTCTGTCAGGCCTTTCAAGGATGAATACAGAGTTATAAATGTAAATTAAAAAAGCGAATTTACTAATAAATGCAACTTAATAGTTGGGTAGGATCTATTTTAGGGCATAATTTGAATGTATAGAATTGTGGTACAGTTTGTTGCAGATACCTGTTACTGACAGCATAAGTAGAATAATCTTTAGATTGCTTACATGATAAAAAAATCCCTGAAGTAAAAGCAGCTATGCCTCTTCAGAACAGCGCATGCAAATGTTATCAATCTGATATGTTATACTGATACTAAGCTATGCCTTTGTTAACATGAAAGGAAAATATTCTTCTCTTTCATGTACTGATATCAGTACCCCATTTCTAAAAACTCGGTTGTAATTGGCGTGACGCATTTGTCACACCCTTAATGCAGAAGTATTTTCATCAGCTTTAGGTCATTGTCTTTGACAACAGAGCAAAGAAAACGAGGTGAATAGAGCGTGGTCAAAGCTGTTATTCTGTTTAATTTTTTTTCTATATGTAAAAAGTACATAATTATGTATCTATATTGCTGTGAATTTGCCTAATACAAACCGAAATACATTGCATTTGCAACAGAAATATAGAACACAAAAAAACTCATCAAATGTATTACTGCGGCTTAATAAGTTATTCAATAATAAATCATCAGTTAATGTGCTGACTGTACTAACAGAAAATAATGAGAATATCTTTATTTACCAATAAGTCTTTTTTTTTTTATATTTAGAGATGTTTCTTATTTTACATATACAGTACACCAAAAAATACAAACAGGTATTACAATTGATAAGTGGCACTCTATTGAGGAAAATCAATTTTGCAAGTATCTGAGTCCTATGTTATATTTAGATAGTATAATTAAAATTTACCATCTCAGAAAGAAAGGAAGTTGTTTTAAGCACAAGCATAGTGAGATTTTATGCGTGCTCCTTTTCAGGGCAATTTTGACAAAAACATGGAGAATGTAAACATATCTATTTTGATTCTGCATAAAATATGCATGTCAGTATTTTCAGTTGAGATTTCTACTGAATTTTATGAGACCTTTGAATGTCAAAGTACATCTATGAACTAAAAAAAACAAACAAAAAAGGAATACACTTTTGACAAGTCCTCCAAATTTGGCTTTCCTACAATTTGACCATCTGTTTTGCTGGACCTGGATTCCTCTGATACTGGCAATGGCCAGTATTGTCTCAGGTGGTGAATGCATGAGAAGAAATGGTAGCATAAGGTAGTAGGATGCTCAATCCAGCCAAGCAAAGCCAAAACGTAGTACATAAAAGCAATTACAGTTTATCTTTTATGCACTGAAATTTGAGAATGGCACTTTAAATATTTTAGTAACTTATATTTTTTAAGGACTTAGTAAAAATTAGTTAAATGTCTTTAGGCTAAAAAGAGATAAAAAATAATTTTGAGTTAGGTGAGTAAGAAAAATGTCTATGACATAAATTTAGGTTCTGAACTTAGGTCTAACAAAAAGAACAAAAATTTCCCATGATAGTCAACAGACATACTTCAGAAAGGATGTTTAGAACATATAAATTAATTTATAGGTGCCCACCGTATGTGTTTTAAAATACTCTGCATAGCCTTCAATGTAAAAAACTAGAAAATTGATGTTAAATATTCTAGTCTATTGACAAGAAGACCCAGTTTTTAAATCTATACTTTTTTGTCTATCTACACTTTTTGGGAAGTGAATATGGAAACGGGTTTGTCAAGCAACTATAATGCAGAGCTAGTAGTGAACTTGCAGAGAAACTGTTTTACCTCCCATGTCTTGTAAAGCTGACAAGTTCTGCATAGCAATGCAGATCCAGAACATCTCTTTGTGATGAAGTTCTGTGTTTTGTTCTACTCAAGACAAAACTTTTGTTTTTTAAAGTTTTAAGTCTGATATGCCATCAGTCAATACAAAACATATGCAGAGATGGATGTGGACGTTTAGTTTTGTATATTCTACAACCTAAGTAATGTACAGAGAAGTTTCAGACCTTTTCAAGCTGGAAAAAAAAAGAGAGAAAAAAAAAAAGAAAAAGGAAGCATGTAAAAAGAAAAAACAAAATCTAAACATTCCCTTCCCTACCCCACATTAAAGCGAGGGAAAAAAGGAAAAAAGATCCAACCAAGTTACAATCTCTTCTCCATAGACAAACTCTGAAAAAAGCTACCCTGCTTAATGCATAAGTGTTGAAAGTAACCCATAATTATGGTTTCCACTCAGTATATTTTGTATAGTGCTCCGTTCAGCTTTTCTGAAGAAATGGTCCTATGGATATAACAGATTCCAATACCTACAGCTTTTTAAGGGTAGAATTTAGGATTCAGTACAATGAACTAAAATGACATTTAATTACTGATGTGCAGCCATTCAGTTCAGCTAATTATGATCCCTGGAGTTTAGTCATCATATGTAATTAACTTTTACTTTCATAAAAGCTTAATGTGCTGAAAAAGCACCAATGGCTGTGAATGTTTCACCTCAGGATTTCTGACAGAATTCAAAATTAATTCTAAAAGACAATTTTTCTTACTAAGTGTTAATATAGCCATCTGCTCTAAAACAATGTAAATTTGTTTTAATAGGAGCATATCATTATTTCTTTTTTTTTTTTTTAATTTCATGGTCACACTAACTCCAGTTTAAACACGTGGGCAAATAATTCAGCTCTGGACAAGCAATCATAATCTATTCAAATAAAACTAGCAAAAAGACTGATAAGTGATATTTGAAAGGCCAGTTGAGTTTTCTTTCAGTTTTTGTTTTTCCCTTTGAGAAAAATAAAAACACCTAAAAGTTTATAGTGGTTATAGTACTTATAACCACTGCAATTATCAGAACTTAATTGGATCTGTATTTCTGGAATATCTTAGTCATAATTATGAAATATAAAGGTTCATATATATAGCTACTTACTAAAAATAATGATTTTGTAGAAAGCAGATTCACTACCTCATGTGTATTTAGTCAGGCTTTGCTGACCCTTGTTGCAGAAAAGGGTAAATAGATCAAACCTCTGAAGTAAAATCAGAGAAGAATTGTATCCAGAATTGTATTCCCATCAATCAGTTGTGCTTAGCAAGACAATTCCAACACAATTAAATCTCTATGATACAATAGTGAAGGGACACACCAATTAGCTTCTAGTGAACCAAGGTACAAAAGCACTGTCACAGTTTGGTGAAACTGTTTAATCAGACTAAAATAATCCCTTTGCCAACAGATCTAGGTTACCAATTAACAGCATGCTGTTATATACACAACAAACAGGTTGATACAGTATAACCCTTGAGAACCCAAAACATATTTGTGAGGGTTATTGCTCATCAATAAAGTTACTTTAACAATGTTGGTTGAAATGGCACAGGTCAAGCTCAGACAGTGGAGGCAGCAGGCATTTGGTCACCAGGCTAACACTGAAAACAGCTCAGCTCAGCTTCAGCAAAAGCGAGCCCTGGCCTGCCCTGGCACTACATTCTCAGGTCAGGAGTACATATCATTGTGTACAAAAAAATGGCAAAATCATTTTTACTGAGCTACAATGCAGTAGCTGTATCGCCTTGCTCTGTGAGGAATCGTAGGGTGGCAGAAGAGAATGGTTATAACCAAAGGAAGAAAACACATAAAGAAGGTTGTTATAAAAATGCTATCATTTTATGAACCTTTCTTTAAGCCACAGAATGTTTACAGATTCAAGAGAACATGAAGTAGGCCAAAGACCAGGAGTCATCGCCAATGGCAGCATTATGATGGAAATTATAAAAGTTGAAAAGTTTCTGGAATACTCTGATACCCTTTCAGTGACCTAGAGACAGCACAGAAAATCAAGATGATTCAAGACACCACAGCATAAAAGGATTAGACAGAAGTTAGGTCTCACATACCTGAAAAAATTTTCCTTGTGTATTTATACTGTTACAGATTTATCTTAGAAATGAACTTACATTCTATTAAAAAACTGTAAAAATATGATTGCATCTACAAACAGGAATTTCAACATGAATAAGATTCTGCTATGAATTTCCATGTGAAAACTTCTGAAGAACTCCTGAACCTCATACTTGTGTGGTAGGCTTAATGTTCTTAGCATTAGGCTTAAAACCTGAGTTCTAGTTAGCATCTGTTGAATCTTAACATTTCTCAGTGACATTCTAAAATGCTATTTTATCTATTATAATTGGATATATGATGTCATCATTTGTGATGTTGCCCACATTCCCATATGACTTAACCTTGTCAGCTTGGTGAGCTTAGTGGACCTATGACATTAAACCTGACAAAACTCTAATCATGTTCAAATGCTGTATTTCATGCAGAAGCTGTAAAGAGAGAACTTAATCCTTTCTACTCCAATGGGAGCATTAATTATTATTATTATTGTTAACTATCATTATCATTATCGTTATTTTATAGGAGAGCAAATAAACCAGTGCAAGACTTGGTATTGCTTTCTCATCACATTCCCTTAGTAAAATATACTGGCTTGTTCAATTTCTGCTTTACTAAATTAATTTTTATCTAATAGGCCTAATAGTTCTCCCTTATGGCAGTATTAGAAATTGAAGTAATATTGAAGTAATTCTAGAATAATTACTGTGAAGCAGTACTTTAATATTATTCCCTGTTACATCAGCCACTACAGTAATAAAACTAATACTGAAGTGTATTTATTTTCTCTCTGGTTTAATATCTATCTGTTAAGGCAGTTCCCATATTATATTTATTATCCTCAATATCTTAGACATTCCACTAATAATATATGTCCTTAGACTTTTTATAATTTTTCCCTGAGTGCTATTGATTTCTGCAGGTTTTTTTTATGAATGCAAAATTTTATTTTCTGTATTTTCCCTTATATTTACCACATAAATGCCTCATACTATTTTTTTAAATTTCAAGATTAAATCTTGGTTAATTAGCAAGACTGTGCTCCGAAAAGAGAAAAAAAATGTAAGGCAAAGTCTATTTGGGACAGCTTTCTAAACTTCTACCATTTTCAATGTAAGTATCTTATCTTACCTGCCTGGGCCAGAATTGATCATATTCAGGACATCAGATATGCTTACTATCTTTCTGCAGCACATTGCTACTGCTATGCATTGTTTGTATGTGTGCAGTCTAGTTTACAGGCTTGTCTTCTGTGTCCCCAGAGGTGTCTAAAGCCTTAAATGACAAAATTTGAGGTCACACTTTATTGAACAAATCTCCATTAATTACTTCCAGCAGACCACTTGAATCAGCAGCCTTCTGCAGTCTAATGAGATAAATTGTATTGAAAGGTCCTGCACAAATACAAAGGAGGAAAGTTTGGGATGATTTGTCATCTCTACTAATTAGAAGTGATTGTTTTTCCTAGGTCTCAAATAAAGCCAATATCTTAATACAAATTATTCTATTTTAACTAAGGTTTGGGATTAGAAAGAATAGTCTCTATCAGTTTTCACCATAGCATTTTAAATTGAATTTGATGCAGGAACTGCACAGAGCTGTTTTATCTAAACTGCCTAACACTTAGGCAGCGATTTGAAGTGAATAAGTAAATACTAACAGCAGTACATAAATGATAGAACTTCAGGAATGACAGTATTATGCAAATTATATTGAAAACCCCCCTATATTTTTAATTTGTTGAGTGCCATGTTGAAACTACCATGTTCATGCATTAAAATCTGAGAGAAAAGGAGAGTGATACATTCATTAAGGCATTTGTCTTCTGAAACCACCAATGTGCATATTGAAGCTCTGCTTCCAAGGAATGGCTGGGCTTTGCTTGCTGAAGGGAAGTAGAAAAGATACATTTCTGGTTTTCTCTGCTTCCACACATACTCTTTGCTTTTCTTGATTTAATTGCCTTTATCTCAGCTCACGAGGTTTTAATCTTATTTTCTCCTCCATCCCTCTGAGGAAAGGGAGTGAGGGAGCATCTTGATGGGCACCTAGCAGTCAGCCATGGTAAATGCACAACAGAATTCATAAGCACAACCCTCCCTGTTGACCAGCTATTAAACTGATTATATGGATTTTTCTGTATGGCAATACCATCTGTCCAGTAAGGTTTAAACCAAAATGCGTGAGCAAAAGTGATCTTTAGAGATCCAAAGGACATTTCACTGAGAGCAAATTTCTTTATTTTGGCAAAATTCCATCCTGGGCAATTATGTCTGGACCGCTTAAGTTCAAGATATAATTTTAACTGGTTATAAAATTCCACTTTAATTCCCATCTGCACAGTTACTGCGTATTAAGGGGCAAACACTTTATTTTATCCAGTGGCAACTGGGATGATAAAGGAGCCTACCATAACACAAAAATACATCTTAGTTAATGAATATTAAACCTTGAAAAAGTTCAAATGAGTAAACTACTTAGATCAAAATATTCTCCAAGGCCCTGAAGAACATTAACGAAAATCTGGTTTTATGTGAATAACACTTAATTTTTTCTTGATCTTTCAATCTCTACTATGCTAAGATGTCATTCAGAAGTCAGTGAATATTAGTGGTGGGTCCCTGACATTAAGTTAGTCCTGCAGAAGGGGCTCTCAGGGTCAGACTGGCTCCAGCTCTGTATAGAAAGCTTGTGAGGGCAGCTTCACTAAGTGAAAATCCAGCGTACACAGCATCCTCTGGTCTTGAGCACTCCCTATAAACACCCTGAAAGGCATCTGTGTATACATTAAGTGGGTGAAACAAACAGTAAACTGGTGCTAGGTGTCTCAGAGCAGCATAGTTGTTAGGATAGTATACTTATTTCATATCCATTACAATATGATTTATGTATTCTTTGCTTGCAAGCACAGATTGGTGAAAACTTAGTCCTACCCTTGTGTGTATTGTAACTCTGGCCATAGGCAAAGAGATACTGTCTTACTAACAAAGAGAAGAGCCTGCCAACACATTGCCTCATCTTCCCCAAGATGTCACATTGCAGAAGATGGATGGGTCTACTCTGCAAAACAAAGCTTATTGACTCTGTGAGGTATTTCTAAAATAGAAAAAAGTCTGTGATACTTTGAGCTACAGTCCACTACTGGAGCAACAGAAACAACTAATTTCTTACTGGAGAGTAAAAAACATCTGGAAAAATTAAGCATTTTCACCTATACATCAACACATATGAATTCCAACTACACTAAAAAGAACATACGATTATGTGTTTGCTTTAGAAATCATTCATTTTTCCAACATTTGATGTATTTGGATTTTATTTATCTTTAGGTCAATTACAGCAAAACCAAGAAGACACAACGACGGGGGGCTGAAGATGGGAATATGTTTCTGAGGGTTTTGTGAATTTTACTCCTTGAATAAATTCTAGACTGGACTGGGCAGGGGCAAAGTTTGAGCTTCGATCTAAACTATGATTCTTTAATCATCCTTATCCTTTTCTGGACTTGAAGGGGAACTGAAGGAATGAGAACAGCACTAGAAAATATCAAATATATATATTTATCTAAAAGGTATATAATAGGAAGTTTTTGCTGCAATAGGAGAAAAACTGTCAGCAAAATCTTGTCCTGATAAGGTGAGAGGAGACTTCAGACTGCTGAGGGAGCCAACCAGTAATGTTTTCTAGGACTGTGTTTTTGTAGATATTGCCACAAATAAGTGTTCATCACCTTTTAAGAACCATTTCTAAAGAGTGCAGGAGCAGGCAATGGGATTCTATGATGCTTATGTGTCCTTTCCAAGTTGAGCCATCCTACAATTCTGTAAATAATGAGACTGCTCTGTAGCAGGTAACATGGACTGTTAAACTGTTAAAACACTAATTAACAATAAATTCTTAGTTCCACACAGAAGATGTATTGTGTTTTCCCCATAACAAAATCTGGATTAAAGCACCATAGATATCTATAGGAATTATAGCTTATCTCTGCCAATCCTTTCACCTTGACAGACCTCTCTTATGTCACGTTACTCCAGAACTAACTTTCAGTTATTACTGTTTCAATTTACTAAAATCAGTCACCTCAACACTGAGTAATCCTCCACTGTTTTTTTTCCAGATTTTCCTAAGATTTATTTTCTTTTCTTGTATTTAATATTTACTGTCCCATGTGTCAGTTCCCCTACCTTTTCAGTTTCAGCAATTAATTCTATTTTCCCCTATTCTGTATTGAACAGTCTGTGCACTAGATTACAAGTACAGCATTATTTTATACAGGTATAAGTATTTTAAATCATATTGGACTTGCTAGCTCTTACTCAAAGTTACTTTTCCATATTGCATTCATTTATCTTTTTTGCTCAGATAAATCTTTATTTGCCTGGTTTCCATAACACCAATGTAGCACACGTTGAAGATATCCCAATGTCTTGTTCTGTCTTATTGATAATAATTTTCTTTCATTGTGTTATTTTACCTCTCTGAAGGCTATTTCCCCAATTATTTAAATTGAGTTAGTTCCTCCTATTTAGGCCACAGCATAGCATCATGTAAAAATGGTTTTGATAGTATCATTCTCTGAAGCAGTTATTTCAAAATCTTGCTCTGACTTTAAATGTCATTGAAGTTCCTATTTTTTCTGGTCTTTCAATGATTCTGTATTATCAGTTTTTACTCAAAATTATTTTTTAATTATTTTTTAATTTTCTATTGAGAAATATTTTCATTGCAAGTGATTCACGCCAGGATGCTTTGTGAGACTAATAAGAACCTGTCTCTAAAGACAAAAAAAATTGAAATAAAGTTTAATCTAGAAAAAGATATGGAAGGCCATTGAACAGGAATATAATGAAAATGATATAATTCTTATGACATGGAGGTATCTAGCGCCATTGATAGCAGTCACAGAGCAGCAAACACAGAAAAGCAGATTACAAAGTATTGTCACAATTTATATGGCTTCAAACAAACTAGATGTAGCAAAAATTAATTTGAAAGATTTAAAGAACTGTGTGTAGAAGGGATGTAAACATTTATTTTTGAAGAAATGATGAAAAATGGGTGAAATCCTAGAAAATTGTATTTGTTGATAAAATGGAAGGAGACTAAGTCAATTTTTCTGTTATCCTCAGAAATATATGGAAAAAAATGTGCCCATCCACAGAAAATAAATTCAGCATCAGTCAGTATGGAGTAATCAGAAATAAATGTGTCAATACAATTTAATTTTCTCCTGTGGTAGAATGGCAAGGTTGAGAGTCGAGAGTTAGGAATTATTATATGCTGTAATTGTGGAAAAATTTTTGACAAAGCTATACTTGATATCTGTAAGAAAACTGAGAGAAAATGGTAGAATGCACATTCATAAATGGGTGCAAGACTAGTCGGGAAAACCTACCATAATTTTATGAAAGGGTTCTTTGCCACCTGAGGATGAGTAAGGTGACATTTTCTGCTTGTCTGTATTGGACAACAGTTACTAATAATTTTCATTAGTGGTCTCAGAAATTAAATAAGTAGTCCTTTTATTTTGCCTCTCTAAGTGTATGAGACTGAAAACTACAAAGGATAGGGAAAGGATTCAAAACCATTTTGATAATTTGGAAAGAGTTTAAAAAAATACCCAAATCAATAGATACACTTAAGTATTGTAATTAGGTTTTAAATGTTATCAAGACTTTGACAGATAATCCCTATGAATGTCCTATGAGCATATTAGATTATGATGGATTGTCAGCTAGTCTTCTGGAATGGAAACAGACTAATATACTTGATTGTCACTAGAGGGTATTACTCATGACACCACTATCAGCCAGATGGTTAAAGGAAGAGGAAAGTATCCATTCTAATCTTGCAAATTCATAAAGACACCTACAATTTTGAAATGAAGTTGCCATGAAAAAATGTCTCAGGCACATAATTCAGAGAGAGAATGAGGGGCAGAGAAATGTTTTAATCAAATCAGGAGATCATATCTGGAAGTCCTGAATGTTTCAACATTGAAATATTTCTGTTAGATTTCCAAAGATTTCCTATTGTTGATTACCTTTTAACCTATGGAGACTAGAGGCAAACAATCATATTAACTTGCTAACCTTCAAATAGCGGTGTCAAAAGATCAGTTAAATTCAACTTTGAAGAGCTTTTAAAGAGAAAGTGGCTGATGCTTTGGAAACAGAAGGAAAAAAAAATAGGTTTGATGCTAACTTCAACCATAAAATGAAGCAAGATGAGTTGAGAAGAAGTTAGCTTGAGTAATACTGTGATAAAGGACAAATAATTAAAGTAATGATTGTTGCTATTTCTTCTGATACCATTCTTACTTCATGTAAGTAAGTCTTTATGTATTCTTCATGAGGAAAAGTGAACAAAAACGAGATATAATTTCTTCCAGGTTTAGTGTATTGTGCTAGGAGGACAATTTCTGGGGAAAATAGTTATTTTCTAAATGTAGATTAGTTTGTTTACAACTAGTTCTAGAAAAGAGTTCTTATTGTAATTAAAATGAAAATGTTTTCCTTCAAATCTTAATAAAAACCCATGTCCCATTTTTGCAATCAATTCTTTCAAGAATCAATAATTGGAAAGCAAAGATGGGTTTCATCCTATCTTACTTTGGCCACATAAACAGTCACTTGTTTTGTGGTTCATTTCCTGAGTCAGTTTCCAGTGCTCTTGATGACTCTGTACAATACCTGCAGAGCTGGATGTGAAGCACAATGAAACCCTAAACCAATCCATATCCTTTGGGAGAGACAGCGAGAGTATACGTGTACATATAGGAACAAAACTATGTGTCACTGCCCATGCAATTAAAAACCTGAGGTTGTGGTTTAATCTTATATGAAGACATTTAGATCCATGTGTCTAGACATCAGCATCCAGACACACGTCTGAGGTCTAAGCTTTGATTTATAGTGAGTAGAAATCTAGTGGAGGGAGTTAGAGAGCAATTTAGCTGGGCACCTGGCAGATGCTGAATCTTTGTCTAGACCCATGGAATGGATTGACCAGTGGTGAGGACTTGAACATGTGTAGAAAGCTAAATCTGCAAGATTTAAATCTACAACTCAGCCTTGCCTAATCTGTAATTAAATTTAATTTTTGGAGGTAGGCATGTACTGAGAAACAGTTGCTCTCACAGAAGAGGAAGACATTCTGACGACCAGAAATTTGCAGGGGAAAAAAGCTCAGATGACCAACTTTAAATATCTATTGATATCTAAAAAGTTAACTAGTGTCATGGCATCACTCTACAAGACTATAGTACAAAACGAGACAAAAATAACTAGCCTAGAATAGAGTAAGGGAAGGGAGAGAGATTAATTTGATCTTCACTGTCATGTTGCCAATGACTGTATTGGAGCAGAACTACATTTTGGCTGAAATAGCTCAACTTAGCAAGGTTTGGATAAGGTATTCCTATTTAATAACAGTGATTGATACATTAAAAATTCAAGGATTCCTAAAACTGATCTGTCCTCAGGATAAGAATTCTTGCTATAAACAACACTTCAGCTGTGCTTTCATCCATTTGTAGTCTTAAACCCCCTGTAATAGCTGCACAACTTCTAAGTGTAGAACAAGGATAGATCCTATGAAGGACAGCTTCATATTTTTAAAGGGAAACGTTCTTTCTTTGCTTACACTCCTGACAGTGAAAGGAGATGAATTTACCATAATCCTAAAGTGATTACTTCATGGTAGTAAGTCACAGTGATAAGAACATTGTCTTACTCTTATGCTAACAATCTCAACATCTTGACTACTGGTTAAGGACGGTTCACATCCTGTCAGCTTGGAAGGAGGATATAATTATAAAGATTTGCCTAGAAAGGAAAACCAGCTATAACCCTCAGTACAGCAAAGGACCATGATAAGGCACTGCATATTGCTTTTTAATTTGAAGCTTTTTATACTAAGAATACATCTGTATAAATCTTATACTTTGGAGATTATTACCACTTTGTCTAGATATTCTTTTGCTTCAGAGATGAGCAGCAGCCAAGTCAGATGGCTGGATTGAATAAAAATATTTTTACAAGAAGCTATATTGACTTTTCCTAGCCCAGTACTATTCTTCAGGCTCACACCAATGACAGAATATAACATGGAGCTTAGATGGGCAATATTTATTTCCAGAGGGTCTCGGAACATGTGCAAAATCACATTAAACTGGAAGCTTGGAGCTCTTATGCTAATTCTAATTTCTAGCAAAGTTTATTTCATTTGGAATGTCAAAACCAATTTTTGGTTGTTTATTTAACATTGATTATTTTTCTGTACTTGTTTTATGCAATTTAAAAGTTTCATCTAAGGTTCACACTTCATCACTCACAGTTTATGCAAGTGCAGACTAATTTTAGTAAACATTTAAAATTAGTTATCTGATGTTAGTGAATTTACTCTATACATGAATGATGAGGATTTCTAGAATTGTGGTCATCCAGATGACAGCAGCTCTCTGGATGTCATAGAGACAGATAAAAGTTAGCACATTTTTGCTAGACACTTGAAAGTATTCTGCAACCCTCTGTGCTTTCTACCTCACTATCTACAGCCAACTGGAAAATGATAAAACCATTCTCTCTTAAAAGCAACTTTAATAATTAAGAACTCGTAATGAAATAACATATTTAAAAAATCTATGGAAATAGGTGATTTCCACAGAGCTTTATAATAAATGTTGTTTTCTTTAATTTAAAAATAAATTGATGGAATAAATTTGTGTTATTGAAGAGAATACGAGACATTCATTTCCTAGGTTCAATTTCATTCTAAACTAGCAAGCACTTAACACTGTCAGCCCCTTGTGCTTTTAACTGAATAAAGGTCAGATAATCAGACATCTGAAAGGACAGCTCATTTATCATCCTTTGATAAATGTGTCAGTAGCTAATCTTTAGCAGTGGATGATAACACTACACAATGAAAAGTTAATGGATTCAAAGCACTGAATTTACCACAACATGGATGTAATGATGCTGTAGAGCAGAAGTTCAATTTTATTCCCTATTTTATACAAAATAATATTTTTTTCTGAAAGCTTTAATTACCACAATCTAAATATTATTCTGATAAATTGTGTTCCACAGAGGACAAGAATGATCTTGATAAGAAATTGTAATTACAGAACTGATTGAAGTATTATTTCAACAATCTAATGTAGTATTTCTATCCCATCAAGCTAATTGCTGAATCCTCACCAGTTTTAAAATTACTGCTAAGTGTCTCTTGTTACAAGTTTATGTATACCATTTTAGTACCACATGTTCTCATTTATATCTCATATATGATTAAGCTAAAGTCAAAATTAGTATAGTCACCCTAGACCTAAAACTGAGATTGAGAATATGTGTCTGCTTTAGGCTGTATCTTGTCAGCCTTAGGTCGCCATCCCTGTACAGGCATTTGAAATATTCAAAGGCATCTCAAATGACCAAAAACATACATTTAGACTGTTGTTAATTTGTTTTCTCAAAACTTTATGAAACTTTTTTTATATCTAGTTTTGTAAGTGTCATAAAACATAGAAAAGAATAGTGCTGAAGAAGATGGGTCGTAAAGAAAAATGATATACAGGATTTATTAGATTCTTATATCCCTTGGATTGATACCAGAAGAAAAATACCTAGCATATAATTTTATATTACTTGATGAACACCTCTCTACCTCCCTTTTCCTTTATCTTCTCTATTTCATTGCAGAAGTTCTTAGCAGAATCACATGAAGACTATTTTTTCTAAAACTCAAATTATGGCAATTTTGGTTAAAACACTTGAAGTTTATTGGTCTGTTGCTCAGGCTGGAGGGTCTTCAAGGAAGGATATGGTATTCTCTTAGATTCTGTTGAGATTGAAAAGATTTGGGAAGGTCTCATACAGGATAAGGATGAGGAGAGAGATAATATCCTGTTTTGGTAGTTGAAAACACACTGAAAGGAGTCTGGAGAAATTTGTACCTTGCCACCTCACAATCACATTTTTCCTCAGAAGGGAACAATCTAGACCTAAGTGATTTATGTTCTTGTTTACAGTATGAATCAAGAAATTTTAGATTTAATTACTTTACTTTTAAAAGGCCAAAGAAAATACATCCTATTTATTAGTGTATGAATTAGCTTTATTTCCTTAATTCTAAAGAAGATTCAAGTAACCATATCTGTCTTATAAGGCAGTTTAGTCAGCACAAAGGAAAGAATAATGTGGCTGAGTTCATATCTAATATTTTAAATATCCTGATAACCACTTTTACCCAGTTGTCAGGTATATTTTTCACTGTAATTGTTCATAAATATATTGTGGAAATCAGAAATATAATTTCCTGGCAGTATAATTTTCAGGTATCACTGTCACAAGAGAAGCATAAAGAAAGTTTATTGCACATTGCGTATCAGTCTTGCAAACTCTCTGTTATGATATTTGAGTCAAACAGTAGAACAGGAACTTTATTTTAAAAAATAATTCAAGAAAAAAGAAAAAGGAAATTAAAAAAAAGAAGAAAATATTCTGATTGATTTTATTCCAGGTAGCTTAGCTGACACCTTTGGTGTATAGAGAAAAGAAGGCTTGAGACCATTTACTGTAAATTACTAAGAAATATTAGTGATTAAAAATATTTTCTTACAGTGCCTCTATTATTTAAGTGTCAATATTTCAAACAATTTGCCATGATAGCTATTACTCAAAATAATGAACTTCTATAATTTTAGAATAAAAATTTACATAAAAATTTTTACTCAGTGTCTGGAGCTACTAGTTAGGACCAAGTAAACAGCATTGGAGTAGAGAAATAATACAAAAAAGCTAGAAAATAATTTATAATCACATGAATACTCTTTTTCACAAGTTTTTTGAGAGCAAAACATAGCATTTGCATAATGAATTTTTCTTCTTTCACGAGTATTTTATAGTTGGACTTAATTTTTTCTCCCTATCTCAAATATTTTAGTAATTAGACATTTTTTCTATTAATTGTTCTAATAATAAGTTAATAATATATCATTCAATTGGGAATAGCTTTGTGTTATAATGAGTGAGTATGAATTCTGATTATTACAAGATATTAATAGATGAAATGTACAATTTTTTATTTTCATTAATTGATAGTAAAAATAATTCCCATTATATTGCTTAAAGATTTATCCAAAGGACATCAAATTTGTGACTTATGTAAAATAAAGCAAAGCACTTAAAAATGTTGATTTTAAAAATACTAAAGAATCAAAACACATGAAAACAAATAGAAAACACAAAAATTATATTAATGGAAACTCATGTGCTTTCTTTAATGCTTTTTACTTCTTACATGACATTTTACGACAGTCTACAAACATAGTAGAGAGAGATCGTGTCAGAAAAACTGTGAAATGAAGAAAGTTTTTTTAATATTCAGAGTGGAAACAGGAATAAATTTAGTGGCACTGGCTTTAGCATAGCCAGGGTAGTTTAGTAACAACTGCAGCAGAGCATTAAAATTTTGATATTGAATTCTTGGCTGAAATTCATTAGATAAGGTGTGTTTTGAGGAGAAATGTTTCCAAAGTGAAATATTAATTTTCTGTGCCTGTTCACTTTAAAAAAAGAGATAGAAATTGTAGAAAACATATTTCTAGGTTCATCCAAATTTCTGGGTATTTCAAAGTTTTATTTTGATTGCTCTACACTACAAATTTTACAAAGGTGACTGTTTGAAAAATATAGAGATATATTTCAAAAACTACTGCATGATCCTGAGTATGTACACCACATTAAATCCAAGGAAAGGGTTAAATTCTTTATTTTATAAGTATCATAAAACCTTTAAGTATGAGAGTATTGCTGACTCACAAACCATTGCTGTACTATTGCTTTAAGATACAATTCTGGAACATATCCAGGAGAGCTTTACAAGTGGTTGGTCAGATCTGAAACATCCCTTAAAAGGTTTAAGACATGCATCCACTCACATATATATTCTATCAAGACAAACTACATTAAAATCTTAGTCTTGCACTAGATCTATCACTAGAACTATCACTGATCTCAAAATGCAGAATGAAAAAGAAAAAAGAAACAGAAAAGCAGAGTCATTTAAAATTGTACATTGTTTTATATGGGAGGTGCCAGGTGCAAAATTCTACTTTGTTTTTGTGGATTTTATATCACCATAGGGCTTCATTCTGATTCAGAGCCTAAGGATTTTCATAATCATGATGGTTCACATTCACTGAAGAAAACAGATGTTCTCAAAATTCTTTTAAGCAAATGGGTCTGGGATTAGATAATAATAGGAACAGTGGGATAATGTGAAAATGAATAAAGCTGCTCAAAGATGTTTGTGAGAGACTTGGAAAACATACCATATTTTATGGTTACATTTTTTTTTTACAATGAACAAAATATAAAAAGTACATTTTTGTTGTCTTGTTTCAAATGGATTCTTCCACACATTATTGCTGTTGCTATTGCTATTGTTATAATTAATATTACTACTCCTGCTATTGTTCTGCAGATAATGTAATGTAAGATGAAAAATCCAAGAGATTTGGAGATAAGCAGAATAAACTCTCAGACCATATTTTCTTTGAAAATACATGTATATCACTTGTGAAGCTATGAAGCGAATAAATTGCAAAGCCATAATGAAAGGAGCTAGCCTCCTAGCTCAAAGCCAAATTACTCTCTCCACATCTTCCTTGAAAATTGCTTAAAGGAAAAATAAATAAATTATCTGTGAAGCAAATTTATCTTCAACCATAGAAGTGGAAATACATGTGTGTCTGGCAATGCTTACTGTAGACAGCAACTGGAAAATCAGAGCTTTTTTACTTTTTTTTTAACTTTACAGCTTTGTCACAGATTTCCTACCACAATGTTAAAATCATATATTCATGTTCTCCAATTTTTCTGCCTTTGATTGTTCTGATTTTGGATAATTTTCCTCTCTGTTTTCATTTTTTACCTGAATCCCTGCTCTTCTTAGACTGTCTTGGATAATTTTCTGTCCCTTTAAATTCTGAGCAATGGAAATGGCATTTTAAATGTTTCCAAGACCTTCACTGTCTCTTTCCAGCTCTTATCTACTTGGCTGTGAATCTCAGAACCATGGAATGGCTGACATTGGGAGGGAACTTTGCAGTTCATGTTGTTCAATCCCCCTGTTGAAGCAGTCAGGAGCCAACCAGCTCCCCAGGTACTTACAGGTGCATCCCATCAGGACACATGGATTTATGTATGGATGGTTTTCTTAAGTACTACCTGACCTCATCTTGTTCTACCAAGAATAGGTCTTCCTTACTACAGAATTTCCCTTCATCTCCAGGTCTTTGCTTTTGAGATAAAAAAAAAGTTTGGATATAGTGGATTTGAGCGCATCCTCAGAAAGATATCCAATAACGCTCAGCTGAGTTGACAACATCCAGTTTTAGTTGATTCTCTTAAGGAAAGAGATATCATCCAGAAGTACCTTGACAGGCTTGAGGAGCAGGCTGTGCAAATGTCATGAAGCTAAAGAAGGCCAAGTTCAAGGCCCTGTGTCTGGGTTGGGGCAGTACCCATTATCAATGTGGAAAAGAATGGATGGAGAGAAGTCCTATGAAGAAGGACTTAGGTATACTGCTGAATGAAAAGTTGGACATAAGCCGGCAATGTGGGGTCGCAGCCCTAAAGGGCAATCATATCCTGGGCTGCAACAAAAGCAGCATGGACAGCAGGTTGAGGAAGGTGATTGTGCCCCTCTGCTCTTGTGACACCCCATCTAGGGTACTTCATACAGCCCTGCAGCCCCCAAAGTAAGGATGTGAACCTGTTGGAGGGAGGCAGTCCAGAGGAAGCAAAAAAAATGGTCAGAGGAGTGGAGCACCTCTCCTATGATGACAGGCTGATAGAGTTTGGGTTGTTCAGTCTAGGGAAAAGATGGCTCTGGGTAGAACTTACAGCACCTTCCAGTACCTAAATGGAGCTGACAAGAAAAACGACTTTTGAAAAGAACAAGTAGAGGCAGGACAAGGGGGGATGAAAGAGGGCAGGTTCAGATTAGAGAGTAGCAAGAAATTGTTTACTATGAGAGTGGTGAGACCTTGGCACAGGTTGCCCAGAGAAGCTGTGGATGCCCCATGTCTAGAAGTGCTCAAAGCCAGCTTGCACGGGGCTTTGAACAAGTGAGTCTAGTGGAAGGTGCCCTTGTCAATGGCAGGGAGTTGGAACTAGACAGTCCTTAAGGTTCCTTCCAACCCAACCATTCTATGACTTTGTCATTATTCTCTGATACATAGGAACTCCACAGACTTCTATATCTCTTGAAAATATTTCTGTATGAAAGGATGTTTCAAGACAAAGTAATTAGAAAAAAATTGATTCCTCCCAGAAGCAGGAAGCGCAGAACTCCCTGAGGTCTCTCCCTTCTTGGGAATATTGCAGGAGTAAGCTGTTGTATAGTGAGAAGGCAACACTTTCTACCACAATGTTTTCTTCTTGAGAGAGGAGTTATGACAGGTATGCTGCCATTGAGTGTGGGTTTGATGTAGTTTAAGCATGGATTGGCTTGGGTTTGCACAGAAATGCAAAAACACACAGATGTGTTGGAATTTCCACACAACTAGATGAATGCAGGCAACAATCTTTGGCAGGACTTAAAGCCTAAAACCATACACAATGTGATCCAGAAGAAGCTTTACTGATGAAGAAGTTTTACTGGTGAAGGTCAGTCGCAATCAGACTTTCAACTGACTAAATAATAGATTTTCATCCCTTGCACTCCTGGGCCTTGATGTTAACATGTAATTTATGTTGCATTTTAAAATTTATTAATACTTTTGTGAATCTAAATCTAAAGACTTATTTTTTACTGCTTTACTTTTCTGGGCTGCAAAGGAAGAAGTTTTTAGCTTAGATTTTTCATGGCTTTTGCTACTGCATCTCCATTAGCAAGGATGAAAGAAGAAAGTTTATAGAGTAATGATATACATCACTTAAAAAGTGATGACTAAACATTTCCACTATAATTTTAAGTCACATTTGATACAGCTGTTAAAGAGATAATAATTTCACTCGAGGAACATTTTTTTTAAACTTCTGGCTTTGTCAGCTAGTTTTATCATTGTCATAATTTATATGCACTTTAAGCAGGATGTAATTTGTAGCAAAGTCACTTACCTCAAACATTTTATCTGTCACTTTTTGCTGTGCCCAAATATTCTTCATTTCAGAAAGCTTTTGGTATGCATGTGATTGCTCATAAAAAACCCTTCTAGTCCTTCAAATATGTGTCTCACACCTTTGCCAAAAAACAGGACAATTGCCATTGTCAGTCTCAAGCAAATAATTTTTTTTTGATCAGGTATTGGGCTATTTAACTATTTAACAGAACTGGAAAATATTTTGTGGAGTATATAATTCCTTAAAAATGTATTTGTGCTTCTAATGTTTAACAAATAGAATCAATTTACTTACACTGAGATGAATTTCATAATGTGAGATTCTAATTGAGAACCAAATATAAAATGGATTAAATCAGAAACTACAGGTATCCCTAATTGTCCATGACTAGATCTACATAGATATACTTAGCTGTTCTTAGGTTAATAGCACAGACATTCTGGTAATTAACTAGTTTAATCCACTGATTCATTAGTGATACCCAGTAACTTTGGAACTGTCATTTTCAGCATAAGAGACACGCTTGAAAAACTGGATGACTGAGGCAACTCTAACATACTAACTAGTTCCAGCCAACCCAGAATATGCTAATTACTGGTTGGAAAATGTTAATTGTTGCATGTAGTAGAATATATAGCAAAGCCACCCAAGAATTTATCTGCTGGCCTGTAGAAATGTCACTATTTGCACAATACATAGAGATTTCACAAACATAAGTCTTAGTCACTCAGAGGCATTTTGATCAGGAATAGATCTGCTCTGCCTCCATTTTTTTAACAAAATAGGCACAGAGATATTTATAACACAGTTCCAATTGGAAAAAAATCCCTATTTTCCCCCCCATAATTTCTTCTTCCATACTCCTATTAATTCCTACGTACTATTTGGACTTTTTTTTCATATATGAACTTTATAAACCTTTACAGACATACCAATAAATGGTTTTTGCATTAAAAGTAACTGACTGATCAATAATGAAGATAATGCCAAAGGGTATTTAACTTTCACAATAGAGTGAGAAGTGGCAAAATTAAAAAATAATTTACTTAGTTCTCTTAGTTGTAGCCAAAAAGAATTTCAAAGCATACCTTAAGGCTGTCATGAACAAAATCTATCATGTAAGCAGCCACCTGTGAACAGTTTCTACAAAATTTGGTGGAGGGCATTTATCATTCCTCAATTAAAATGTCAAATCTAATTAGACTTCCCCTCACCACACTGTATCTTACACAGTGGTACAATGAGAGAAGGGCTTTCCCTTGAATTACTAAAAAGCAAAGGGGTTATCTGTGAAAGCTCCAAGAGAAGCAAGGGAGCCTTTCTGTAGCATTTCCAAATGCAAGGGAGTTAATTCATCAGCTGTTTACAGCCCATAAAATATCTACGGATTTGATATTTTACCTGGATGAAGGACACATTCATTCTCCTAAGACTCCAGACCAAATTTTTCTGTGATTAGGAGAGATGTGTCCAAGATTCACAGGTTGTTTTGATAGTGACTGGCATCATATATTGGCTGTTTGGCACAGTGGAGACTTCACTATTCATTTTTTGGTACTTGCTTTTAATCCATTATGACACATCTTAACAAAGCTAAACACCAAATGATTAACAGCATGTTCTTTCAAAAAAGGGTTTCAAGCATCTTTTTCAAATAAGGGCTGCTCAGTCCAGCCTGCAAATCTGAGTAACAGAAAATACAGTGGAAAGCAAAATCTTAAATATTATTAATAGTGACCCAAACAATTTCAAAGAAACACACATATTTAAATAAAAAATTGAATATTTCATAAAATCTACCACTGTTAGCTATAAGAAATAAACTATAAGATATCAAATCAGTAAATATTCTCTTCTTACTGATCTCCTGAAAAACTGCAAGTGTCACATGCAGACATGCATAATGCAGTCTAATGATTTGAAGACATGAATCACCATACTAATAACACTCTGTAGACTGGTCAAATTTGTATCTGTACAAAAAAAATTGAATTATTCCCTTTCCTTAACTCAATTTAAAATTCAAACTTCAACAATAATGCTTTTATTTAATGGACAAGCCAGAGTAGTCATAGAGTTATAAGTCTTCTTTTCTTCCTCCCTTTTCCCAACTTCCATTCTTTATAAATACAACTGTGTAAATGAGTTTGGGTTTTTTGGAGCTATTTTATTTTCCATTTTATTTGCCATTTTTAGAGATGCTGTTTTACCTCTGGGTCTTTTTTTTCCACGATTGACTCTCATTTTTATATTTAGAAAGTATTGCTAATTGTCCAAAGCCAGTACTGCCTGTCTAGGTTCTTTTAAATATTGCAATCAAGGAGGTTTTAATTTTTAATTCCAAATTTACCTTCTGGTGAATATTTTATGTTACATGAGACTTTGACTTTGCAGAACAATACAGCAATATAATGAAATCACAAGACAAACACAATCTAGCAATTACAATATGGAGTTGGATAGTAATACAGATGTGATTCCTATTACAGGTAAGCTCACCATTATGATGTTGGGTGTTCTCAGTCTCCAGAAAGAATACATGAGTTTAAGCCAGCTCAAGACCTTTGCTCTCTTCTGACTTAATTTTGTTGTTTTTTAAGGGGTTTTTTTTGAGAGCCATGTATTCATACCCCCATGCAGGACTGACTGGCTGGGGAAGACAATAATTTGTATTAGCTATTGTAGGGAAGGCCATTTACACAACTGCTTGACACAGTCAACAGATACAGTCAATTACTTGAGGGAAAGGCCCCTCTCTGGTCCCCTTTGCAGCAGCTGTGCTCCTGTGGGTTCATAGGGGAGCAGAGATCCACCCTGAGGCCCGTGCAGGTCCCAGCAGCGGAGATGCACTGGAGGAGGGTGCAAGCTGCAGGGACACAATGCAGAGGCAGATGCTGACAGGAGCTACAGCCCATGGCAGAGCTCTGCTATGACAGTGCATTTCTGGTGGTCTGCACTCCATGGAGAGGGCCCACGCTGGAGCAGTCATTGAAGAACTGCTGCCCATGTGAAGGAGAAGTTCATGAAAGACTGTAACCTTCATGAGGAACCCCATGTTGGAGCAGGGGAAGAAATGTGAGGAGGGTGGAGCAGCAGGTGTAAATTATTGCAAGCTGATGGCAATCCCCATTCCCCATCCCTCCCATGCCACTCAGAGGGAGGAGATAGAAGGATCAGGAAAAAAAGAGTTTGGTGTGAAATATCAACAATATGAAATTGAACCTGGGGAGAAAGACGGAGGGAAAGCATTCTTAGTTTTGTCCTTTTTTTCTCACCATCTTACGCTATTTTTGGCTGGGAAGAATTTAATTGCTCTTTCTCCAACTTGAGGTCTTCTTTGCTGACCATGGTAAATACAGAGTGATCTCCTCATCTTTATCTTAACCTACAGGCATTTTCATCACATTTTCTCCTCCAGTCATTTTGGAGAGGGAGACTAATGTGGTGGCTTGGTGGAAATCTGGTAGCCAACAAATCTTAACCTACTACATCTATTTTCTCTGAACCTTCTTTCATTGGCTGGTCACACAAATAAAATGGAGATAGACAAACATTCCATGATATTCCACATAATTATTGTCTGTAACTAGAAAATTGATTGGCAGTGACTGCTCATCTTCTGTTAATAGTACAGTTTTTCTAGAAAATGAACATGAAGAGATGTAATAGGTAATAAAGCATAAACCTAAAATTCTCCTGCTCATAAATATTTTTTTCTGTCATGGATGAGGCAGAACAAATTTTCAAAAAGCTAAGAACTAAGAAGGACACCTTCTATGTTGCAGCACAGAAAAATATTTCTTTACTTTCATCCATTTTTTGGCAGGTGTTTTGACAGCCCTCAATCACTAAAAATATTAACAGTATGTCAGAAAGTTAATGGAAACCCTTCACTCATTAAGTGTACATCAGTTGGAAGCTACTGTGTGCTAATTCAAAAAACAAAAAAATACATTTGGGAAAATGTAGGAAATGAGCAAAGTATTTAAATTCTGAACAAAACTATTCTCACTATTTCTTCCCTTTCACCAAAATTAAGATGCTTTAAAATTAAATTTACACTTCTGGTAAAGTATGGTCTTCATTTGCAAGTACATTTATTCTGCTGTTGAGTGGTTTCAGCTCCTGCTTCTATTTACATTTGCAACTCAGATGCTTGGCTGGGTCTTGATAAATTTCCAATGTACTTCCTTCACATTAAACCAGCTGTGATGCTGCTTAGCAATAAATCTTAGAAATTATTAATTTTCAGGGGGTTACTTCTCTGTGTCATGATTATGTTTTATAGGTGTTATCTACTATGGGATTCTCAGGTAATTGCTTGGAAACAACATTAAAGTTTACATTCTTTATAGCTTTCAAGAGATGAAATACCGATTTCCATTAGTGAATATGCATAGAACAAGCATATGAAAGTATCAGCCAATAATTCAGATAATAACCATAGCAATCATCATGCACCAAAAGGCATATGAATTATTTTAAAATACAAGCACTTTTAAGACATCTTTGCATAAAAAAGTCATAAAACAGATAGCAAAGTTAGTCCTGTCAAATGTATGCTATTTCAGTTAAGTTTATTTGATACTGTGTCAGAGTATGAGATTGTTCCAATATAGGTCACATGTAAATGAATCAATGATAATTCCTGAAGTATAAATGTGTATTAATTGAGGGGCTTTTGCATATGAAATCTATTTGTGTATCTGTCATCATATTTCCATGATTTTTGTACTCATGCAAATACATGTATGTAGATATTAAATAGAACCTGATGACTCCCCTCCCCTCCAGTCCTCTAAGTTCTAGAAGTTCTTTGATAATTTAGACTCTGATAACAAAATAATGGGCAAATATTTATGTTACCATCAATGTGTACATCTTGGGTTTGGTGATAAAATTCTTTCACCTAAGGTCATTGTTTTGTTCTCCAAGATTTTTCCTAAAAATAAAATGAAAAATATTTATGCCCAAAATTCTTTCATGGAAGGTTGAAGAATCAACAAGTGTCCACAGCATTAGCCAGCATCATCTAAATAGCATCTGCAAAAGACCTTTGGAAACTGGCTGAGGAGTACCAAGAAGCTCCCTTAAAATATCATCCCAAAATGATCTATTGTTCTTTTTCTAATAATTCTTCTTGTCTTTATGTAGGTATACTCCACGTGAGTTTATCTGTATTCCTCAGTTTTCATGCAAGCAACTTCCCTTTACATTCTTTGCTTCTAATTTTTTTAATCTTTCAATAGGTCTTTTTGTTGTGTGAAGAGGAACTGGGGTGTAGCATAGTAGTTATCCTCTATAAAAAAACTTCTTAAAAAAACCCAACCAAACAAACAACCACTTCCCAGGAAAAAAGACTGTTAAGAAGAGAAGTGATTGATTACCTCTCCAGAGAGAAATACAGAGGTGTTTCAGAGAGAATCAACTCACCCAGACTGGATTTTTACCAGCAAAATGCATTTATCCTTATCCTTATAAAAATGTCTTGGGATCTCTTAATGAACATTAGTTACCAGGGCACTGATACCAATTTCTAAAGTAATTTCTGTCTCTCAAACATGTTGTCATCTTGATAAAACATGATACGACTGCTTGCTGGGAAAGCAATTCGTTGTGTTTGCAATGTGCAAACAAATTCTTCTGATGTGAAACAAAGAACTGAAGAGTCTCTGCAGAGAAACTCATACTGAATAAAAATCCTGTCTTCACTAGCTTTTGTAGCCAAACTATATAATATGGAAATGTTGCCAGATCCTTTAGAAATTCAGATCAAACTAAGACCAGTATACTACTACATTAAATTTTACAAGAGGCAAGAAAGATGTTGTGCACTTTATTTGTGATTTTACTGAACTACATGACTATTTTAACAACAGCTAAAGTAATTAAATATGGTACTAATTACAGCAATTAGGGATGATAGCATTATTTACTATAAGGTTTACTTCTATTTGCAAGGGTAACACCTTTTTTCTACCTTTCTGATAACTTAACCAAAAATAGCTAAACTATAATCATCTGAACATTTAGCTTCAGAACATATATGCCTGGTTTAAAAAAATAAGAAAAGTAAAAAAAAATCAAGCATACAGTGCTGGAGATTTCTCTGAAACAGGCTGAAGGAGTATATCTGAGGTTTTTTCCCTGTTAAAGATGTTTAGAAACTTTAAAGACTTTTTGCCTTACGCTTTAAATTGTAGAAAAGAAATTTGCTAGGAAACGTGGATTTATTGCCAAGCCTGTAAAACCCCCTACAATTAAACCAAATTACACATCTTTTAAGAAGTTAGCAATGCATACATATTCAGTCGGAAAGCACAATTTTACAGATCCATTGCCTAAGTACTCCATCTCAACTGAGTATGTCCTGGCCAGGTCTCAGCAGATATTCATGCATCATGGAATCTCCTTGTCAGAATTAGAGGCAGCAGCAAAAAACAATTAACAACTCTTGAACAATGAGTCAACAAGGCTGCATTTGTGTCCAGGCTGCAAGAGAAGCTGGAGGGAGGAGCTGAGGGTGCAAACTATCCTATTCAAATTCAGTCATGAGAAAAGACATTTTTGCAGCTGGATGTTGCAAACGAACTGAGATTCAAAGGAGCATAGAGGGTTCAGTTTCAAAGAAAACACATAACATGGTATAAATTGAGACTTATTTAAAAAAAAACCCAGCTATCTAATCTAAACGGGTATATTAAAAAAAAGGTATCTAAAAAAACTGGTATCTAATTTCAGGAGAGTGGTTCAGGGATTTATGACTAGAATTGAAAAGTACAGGCAAATATACATGCATATAATCTAGTAAGAAATGTTAGTAGTGTCGCAGAACTGGGGTGGTCTCTGCAAAATAAAAGGATTAATGTGTTATAAAAGAAGAAGCAAGGTTAGATATAGAACCCACAAATGAAGCTTTTATTAGAAAGTGTCTGAGCACTAATGGAAAGACACAAGTGAAGGTCAGAGGGCAACAAGCAAGGCAGTCTGAATGAAAACCTTGACGAGAGAAAGTTGAATTTATTGGGCAAGTTGTTAGCAGGACAGTCTTCAACAGCATGCAGAGATTTTATCCAGAAAGGAAATAGATCAATGATGTGAGGAAGTATCTATGATGTTTAATAGCTTTTGTTGATTTGAACTGTATGTAAATTCCAGCACAAGCATAGAAATAGTAAATAAAATGACTGCTTAAAGAACATTCAAGTTTGGGACAAAACAGCACATAATAGCTAGCAATAATAGTACTAAGATATTGACATAAATGACAGTATAAAATATAATCATAGCATTCTTATAAAATAATTAATTTTGTCAATATTATATAAATGCTAAAAGTTCAACATCATATTAACATTAAAATATTAGCAGAATGGTGTTATGGACATGACATGTACCCTCAGTGCCAAATCCCTGGGTTCTCCCAATAAGCTTAAGTTAAAAGTCTCCTATCTTGTACTTTAGCATTCACATCCATGATACAGGTGAACCAGCAGCATCTGCTGAAATGTGAAGGTGTCTTGGATGATGTCCACAGCATCATCAACAGCAGTTGACTACCAGACACTGATATCTGCAGTGCTGATCTTCTTGACAGTTGCCTTTTTGTCCCATCAAATGATTGGTCCTGCTATTCTGTTCTCCGTTTCTCCATTTTTGCAGTATGATTGTTATTTTGCTGAGTTTCTTTCTCAGTCTGGAAATAACTGCTGAGTCCTTGGCCATCATGTCTTCTTCCTGAGAATGATCCTCTGGGGAGTCAGGTCTTCAAAACAAATCAGAAATTAACATTTCAATTAATTCATATCTGTGCAATTACAAATAAATTTGTATTAGCAAATGCCACACCAAGGCTTATCTTGACTTCAGTCACCGTTTTTCCCCTGCTATGGTGGCCATGTGCTATGGTGCATTCAGATCACCATTTTCCTGATCATTCAGACCAGTAGTTCCCTTCTGCAATAACAGTTCATTCATGCTTATTTTTCTATCAACTCCCTTCAGCAACTCCCTTCCCTTACATAAATTTAAAGCCTTTTTGACATTCTTAAATTTCTTCTTACATGTGCAGTGTGGAACTGGGAACAGTAGGAACAAGAGGAAATATTAATGTGGATTCCAAAAGATAGAAACATATACTGACTAGTTAAGTAAAATCACAAAATGAGTGAGCTTGGAAGAGTCAGCTGGAGGCCTTTTAGTCCAATCTCCCTAATCAAACAAGGTCCCTTAGAGCATGGATCTTTTAATGACAAAATCTCCTAGCCAATCTTCACGATTCACGATCACTGTGTGAAACTACTCTTGTAATGAATTACTCTTTAGAATTACTGAATTACTCTTTAGAAAAAGGAGGAAAACTTCCTGCAACTGTAAAAAAATCCAGTTACTCATATGACACAAGTCTGTAAGCTGAAAATGTTTAGGATTGATAAAAAACTTTGTAACAAGGTTACTAAAACTGTATTTTGAACAATCTGCAAATAAAATATTATGAAAATATTACTTATAAATACATTTTGTTAAACTCATAAATTTTGGCTAGCTTTACTTAGAGACAGCTTGTGCCTCTTTAAAAATAAAAATGAAGTTAATTAACAAGTTCTTAGAACACGCTACTTTTCTATAATTCTTTGTTAGTTTTGCGTCTTATTTTAGATAGTGTTTTTAGCATCTCATTTTAGATTGTGTTTTCTTGTTTGTTTGCATTTTCTCAGTGTAGTGGTTTGGGACCAGCTGGAAATTGGACACAAAGTCATAATACTTTGTATTCTCCATTACTGTAAAGTTTAATTTAGATGTTAGCCCACATACTTATGGCTTATCATACTGTATTTACATGCTCCATTCTTCTCACGTACCTGCATATCAGTGATATGTTCTGTTACATACAGACTCCAGAATTTCTAATTCTCATCAGAAATCATAATTTTTACTCCTCCTGACTAGAATTCACATTGAGAGAACTGAAAACAGCTATGAAGCAATTAATTACATCCCCCATGTTGGGGCAACGAGTATAGAACAAAAGGCATTTGGGTGTTCAATTATCAATATAATCTGATTCAAGGAGAACTTAAATTCTCTGCCTCAGGGAAAAAGGAGCCCCTAAACATATGTGAAAACTGAATTCCAAATTCAAATGTGATGAAGAGTAGCTTATATCCTAGGGTCTAGAATATTCCACCAAGGAAAACCAGACAGTAATGATTGGAACACTTAGAAACATATTTACAAAAAATGACTGCATGCATCAAGAGCATATTCTGGTCTTTGATTTTAGAGTCCAGTGGTGGAACTAAATCAAAATGCTTGTACCGTGTCCCTACGGAAAATTAACAGATGGCCTTGATCTCTTGTGTAGGAATACTTTTTGCACATACGCTTCAGCAGCAAAATTTATCCCCCTAAAAGAGAACCGGAGGTGGGGATAGGGGAATGAGGGCAAGGGATGGGAGAAAAAGAAAAGACTGTGAAATGTGAATGGCAGTGAAATCTTTAGGAATCTGCTTCTTTGTTGATGGATTGTTTGGCTATAAATCATCAAAATTTATGAAAAAAATCTGTTTACTAACCGCAGATCACATTTATTGTGAATAATTACTGGAAAATAAACAGACAGTTGAAATAATATTCTATTCTCAGGCACACAGAAAACCACCTTATTTTTGTGCATCATTGCAAATACAACTGAATTACAACAGGACAAAGCTGTGCAATAAATGTTACAGTTTTTAGCAGTACCAAAGTCAGGCATCATTTCTCCCTATATTTACGCTTTCTACCTCATCCTTTTTAAAATTTCTTTCCTCTCTTTTCAAGCTTTTCATCTTTTCATTATCATATACAAGGAAATTAATTTTCTCCAACTTTCCTCACTACTTTTTCCATTCTTCTTCTGCTACTTCACCTTTCTCTCAATGTTGCTGAGACTTTTGTAATAAGGCTTCTTGATTTTCTTTAAGACTTTCATAGCTATATTAATGTTCTGTACCAAAAAGATAGCTTGGTGGTATTCCTCAGAAATTTTTGCTCACTTTTGCAAATGTAGCGAGAACTAGAATTTTAAATATATTGAAAAATTTGTGATGAAGTGACTGTCTGCTCCATCCCCAAAGGAGCCATCCCATCAGACCAGAAAGGTCTGGAAAAGTATGGACCAAGGTATCTTACACCAAATTAACATCCCAAACATAGAAGTTATATTATCACCCTTCCTGCTCCGCATGATGAACTTCTAGGTGAATGACTACAGGCATTAATTAGAATGAAGAAATCCCTTCAGATAATATTTTAAAAGAAAAATCTGAGCTGGAAGTGTCTTGAGGAGAAGAAAAGTCCATGAATAGTAGAATTTGCCTTGTATTTTTCTCCAAACAAATCATGCTTGTTGGCCTTTCAGTTAATTCAGTTAACCGAATCTTTTCAGTTAATGCAGATTTGTAATTAAGGAGATGTCTTCAGTAATAGCAGACTAGTAACCTTATCTCCTTTTATAACTTTGTTGGCATTATACTGGTGACTTAATCTTCATGTACTATGTGGATATGTCTGGTATATAATAGGCATATTATAAATCTATAATCTACATTTATGCAAAAAAAGGATACTGGATCATCTAATGTGACCCACTGTGCATTCCAGGCCCAATTATGTGCATTTAACTAAGGCATATCTTTCTCAAAGGCATTCAAACTGCACTACAGCTTTTCAAAAGATGAGAATTTCAGAAGAGAGAAATTTTGCTATAGAAGTGTCAACCCATTAATAGGAATGTGGTGATTTAAAATCAGCTGGGGATTAAACTCCAAACAAACTGCTCCACATCCACCCACCCCCTCTGGTGGGAGAGGATGGGGTCCGCAGTGCTGGCTGCCAGCAACTGCCCCAAAGAAGGAAAAGATTAAAAGGTGGCCACTCCCTTCTCTTCCCTCTGAGGCCACTCTCCTCAGGAATGATTCGTGTGGTATAGAATAAAAAATATCGACATGCCCATGTGGTTCTAGGCTCCACCCTCTTTTTGGCACCTGCAAGCAAAACTAGAACAAAGGACCAGGGAGAAGGATGGAACTGGATCATATTAGATCATACATTGTTTATGTGATGAACATTCAAAAAAGAACACCTTAGCAACTATAAATTGGATATGTTTTTCCTTATAAAATGCAGGGGGATATAAAAGATTCATCCCTGCCTCCACAGGGACTGTGAACATTTGAACCTTCCTAAATTAGCCTTTAGGAACATTTGCAGTACATAACAATTAAGCTGTCTCTTTTCTTGAAGATTTAAAGAGGTTGGTTTTTCTTTCTGGGCAATTTCATCTTGCTTATAAATTGTTATTTGCCATTTTACTTGAATGCATTTTGTATATTTTTGGCTTTTCTTTTTGAAAAATTGATGATTTTGAAAAGGTCCACTGGATCTTTTAGTATGGAAGAAATGTTGCTACAACAAATCCTTTGTGTATATAGATTTATATAAATATATATGTATTAATTTGTGTAAAATTGGTTTTAACAATCAATGGGGGAGAGAAACAGGCGACTTTCAAAAGCCATTTGAGCTTATTTCTCTACAAAACACAGTAAAAACAATAGAGATTATGTTTCATTCCAGGTAATGAGTCATATATTAAGGTTTCTATTCCACAAATATATTTCTATTTATACCTCATCAAATGTCTGAAAATTATTCATTCTCTTGTCCTTTCTGACTGCAAAAATGCACAGATATTTCTCTGGGAAAATATGAACTTTCAGATTATATTAAAAAAAAAATACAGTAGCATTTCATGAAAGTAGCTATCCATCTGTACCGCAATTAATGAACCAGAATTGGCATTTTTCTCAGTTCTACATTTTCTACTAATCAGAAATTTGCCCCTGGGAAATACAAATGCCTGTGCTGAGTAGACACAAGGCATAAAACACTGATACAAAACATTTAATAGAAATCTGCATATAATGAAAATAATTCCTGAAAAACTGTTGAGCCTCCCTGGCAAATAACTAGCATTGTGCAACACAGTATGGAGCCCAAGTCAGTGTCCTAATTTGATTTTACTTTTTCTTCTTTTTAATGTCATTGGATATAAACCAGTTTTTATTGTTAATATCTTTTGGAAACCATATGAAATTGAGGTCTGATTAACGATTTTGTTCTTAGAGAAAGAAACATTATTATGTTCAAAATAATATCTCCATATTAAACATGTTTTTTTTAAAAAATTGAAGCATTTCTGTTTGTACCACAATATAAACTAAGGAATATATGTGTCCCAAATTAAACTGAGTTAATGATGGGATGAGGAGTAAAATGCAACAACCTGTCCCTGTGGAGATATGTCCTCTATCTAAAAACTATCCTTTTCCCACCTCAGCTGTTCACAGGCAAGAGTGAGTACTGGCTGTGCTGTGTGCTTCACTGCTGATGGTCACAGAAGCGCTAGATGTAGAAAGAACCACAGGAAGGCAGCAGATGGTATTGTCTAGGGATAGAGTTGTAATTTATGCTCTTGCATTTACTACCATACATACATTTAAATAATAAGAAATATAATGAAAGAGCAGTAGTTTCAGTCATGGCGTTTGGCATAATTCTGAGCCTGTGTTCAGAGTTTTTGAATTAATTATCCTGTCAATCACAGCCTGAAAGAGAAATCTAAAAATCCAGCTGAAATTTTCAACAGAATACTCTCAGAAAAACTAAATTAAAAAATGTATTATATACTATTAAAAATTCATGCTAGTAAACGAGACTTTAGGACTCAGTATTAGATTGCCCACATTTATTTTTATTTATTCATTTACTGTAAAAAGTTTTCTTATCTTAAATTCTTTATGCCTCAGGCATTCATCTGAAATCATAATGCTGTAAGCCTTCAGGCTTACCAACGGTAACTGTGGTGATGTTTTATAAATGTCTGTAGAGTAGTTTAAGATTTTCTGCTGACTCACTGTTACAACTGGGAAATGCTAATGTATCCTGTCACCTCAGCCTCTCAGACTCATCTGTCATCTCTGTCTCTTGGCTTGTCCCACACCTTGAGGCGCCTGTTGCCATTCTGCCTGAAGGACTGACTGCAGCAAAGGAGGACTTTTGTGAACACTTACGATTATGTGGATTTTCAAACCCAAACAAGACTTTAGGGAGAATTAAAATATTTCCCTTAGTTACATGTCTATTAAATTATCAGAACCATCAAGTCAAAAGAATAAAATAGATGCTTAGTAGGATTGCAGCCCACAAAAGCTTTATGTTGTTTTGTTTTTGTTTTTTTTTTTTTAAATTAATTTTTAAGTCTCAGGTTATGCACAGAAAACTGTAGACACACACACTAAAAAAGAACTGTTTCTACCATGATCAACAAACCACAGCACTGTATCTAGAGCTTTGACCCAAAATGGTCTAGTATATCAGAAGAAAAAACCCACAGCACAAAAGTTATATTCAAGCACTGATGAACTTGAGGTCAAGAGAAAATTAATAGAGTAACGTCAGAATAATAATTATTCCACCCTGAAGAATTTTAAATACACTCATCAGAAGTAATAAGTATTTATACATCAGATACAATAATAATCATCAGATGTACTTTATATCTGTTTTCACCCTTTTATTTTTCTTGACTCCTGAACATTTTCATATCTTGCTATTTTAATTCTACTGTTCTTGAATTTTATTGGATTTTTCATCTGCTTTGATCTTTACAGTTATACCTCAGCTTCTTGTAACTCATAAGAGGTATGCAATTATGTGCCTAATTTTGTTTCAACTATTATGCTTTTTTTCTAGTAAAAAAAAGATGAGTTTAATTTGTTTAATGTAAAGCAAAATATGTTCAAAATATTAATGATTTTAGGGATTCAGAAAACTCCTTTCCCCTAATTTTTTTTTCCAGAAAAGTGCTTGATTTACACTTATGAGTAGGAAGAAAGATTTTATGCTTTCCACTCACGTATGAAATGCTGAAATTAACAAGATACGAATGATTTCTTACAGAAAAGCCAATTGCTTTTCTTAGTTGCTCTGAGTTAATTTTATTACTTTAGTTTCAATTCTCCCAAATTCCTACACAATCCTTTCTTTGAAATTGCCTAAGCTTGTAAAGTTTAAGCTACAGGACTCAATTCTTTGTCTTGCAGACTTCCATCCATTTTTGATATATCTAATTCATTCCATGATATTGTCTGTATAGAATTGATTGTTTAGAACATTTAGTAGATTGCAACATTTTTCCATTAAAGATTATAATGCTTTGTGGATTCAGATTTTGGTTCCCTTTTTTTTTCTTTCCTTACAAAATCTTCATTTTCTCTTTTAGAATTTCTTGACATGAAAATAAAGCATTAAACACTTTCAAACTTCTCCAGGAAAAACTTTGGTCTACTTGAGCTTAGCCTTGTTATCTGTCAATCACTCAGTCAGCCTTTATTTTATATACAGTAGCACAATGGAGAATGAATCTCAGAGTGCCATGCATAATAGCTGTTAGTTAACAAGAGAAAGCTAATCTCAGCAGATGAATTTTCACCTTTGTTCTACATCTACGTAAAGAGTTTCTAATAACCTCAGGGACTAAGTGTTATTGCTTTAGGGTATATGCTTGAAGTCTTGGTCTCTGGGTTTTTTGCAGCTGTATCCATGATAGCTCTGGAATAAAATGAACTTGGATTTAGACTAAAATAATAATAGCATCAATGACTGAATATTTATACTATGCAGCATGACAGAGACTAATTACATTTTTGTGACTTAACAACTTACTGTGGCCACTGGCTAAGCAAACTGTTATAAATAGATCAAGGCTGTGCTACCGAATCAGCGTCCACACAGTAAAATTAATCATAGTTATGGTATTTGCAGCTTGCACACTGATGAGGATTGCACCTGAGGGAGGTCACAAAGTTCTTATGCAAAACTAAAATGTCCTGCTACCTAGATAATTGTTACATGACAAAACTTGCCCCTGACTCCATGACACGTCAAGAGACACCTGAGGGAGCCCCTTGTGGACATTTCATCTGCACTTTTCCACTAAAAGAAACATTTTGTTTCAAAGTGAATGGTGGTACTAAGTATGCCCTATAATTACAACACTGTTAGTAATAACAATAATTTCAGAAGTCCCATACCTATTTTTTTTTCTCTTTTTGATGCTTGACAGGGAATTTTGAGCTCCCTACATAAGGAATTTTACATTTTTTTCTGTGTAATGTGTAGACAGAAGAACAGAAGACAGTCTATGCAAAATAGTAAATGTAGCTCGAAAGCATCTTTAGCATGTGAGACTTTCAAAAAAAGTGTATGGGTGTTACCCTTTGTTCGAATAAAAGAAGCAGCAGTAAATAAAAAAAAAATCACTATAATATAAGCAGACTGTCTTGATTCTACTACTAATTGAGCATCTTTTTCAGTGTAAACAAGTATGTAATGTCTATTGCTAGATACAATTGAGTAAATTCTGGTATAGGCTCATTTTGCAAACTATGTGTTGACATCTGTATTAATAACATCATTGTTAACAATTAGGATGAATAGCAGCCATTTCACAACTAAGATGAAAATGTCACATAATTTTTCTGAATGACTGGTTTCTATTTTATCTAATAGATTTTTGTAAGAATATCCAGATTTTAAGGTTTTGTATGTAAGTAGGCCAAATTTATCTCTGGTACATTTTCTCCAGGGAATGAATCACAGGATCACACAATGGTTGGGGTTAAAAAGGAGCTCCAGAGATCATTTAGTCCAATCCCTTCTGCTAGAGAATGTTCACCTAGAGCAGATTGCACAGGATCATTTTCCAAGCAGGTTTGGAATATCTCCAGAGGGGGAGTCTCCACAACATCTCTGGGCGGGCTCTTCCAGTTCTTTGTCACTCTCAAAGGAAATAAGCTTTTCCTTAAATTCAGATGGAAATTCCTGGTTTTAAATTTGTACCTGTTGCTCCTTGTCCTGTCGTTAGGCACCACTGAAAAGAATCTGGTTCCATCCTCTTGATGGCCACCCCAAAGATATTGGCATGCATTTATAAGTTCCCCTCGCAGTCATCTCTTCTCCAAGCAAAACAGTTCCAACTCCCTCAGCCTTTCCTCATAACAAAGATGATCCAGTTCTCCAATCATCCTGATACCCCTTTGCTGGAGCTTCTCCTGTAGTTTCTTGTCTTTCTTGCATTAGGGAGCCTAGAACTGGACTCAGCACTCCAGATGTGGCCTCCCCCAAGGGGCAGAATCACCTCCCTTGGTCTGATGGCCACACTCTTCCTGATGCATCAAGAGTTGCTTTCCAGCAGGTCAGGCCCTTGTGCATGGGGTTATTCCTCCATGGGTGCAGGACCCTACGCTTGCCTTCATTGAAGTTCCTTAGGTCCTCCTCCACCCAACTCTCCATCCTGTCCAGGTCTGGCTGAATGGAAGCACAGCCTTCAGGTGTATCAGCCACTCCTCCAAGTTTTCTACCTTCAGCAAACTTGTCAAGCATACAAGGGTCTTGTACTGACCTTGGAGAAGACCACTGGCATGGGCCTCTAATTACACTGCACCTCTGACTGCAGCCCTCTGAGCTCTGCCATTTGTCCAGCTCTTAATCCACCTCACTGTCCACTCACCTACCCATACCTGATCTTACATGGGAGCATCTTATGTGAGAAAGTATCAAAAGCTTTTCTGAAGACAACATCCAGTGCTCTCCCCTCATCTATCCAGCCAGTCATGTCAGCACAGAAGAGTTATGAATTGGTCAAGCATGATTTCTAATTTAGGCATCCATGCTGACGACCCTGAAAACATACTTTTTGTCCACATGCATAGAATGAACATCCATAATGAGCTGTTCCATCACCTTTCCAGGGATTTAGGTGAGGCTGGATAACCTGTAGTCCCCTGGGTCCTTCTGTTCACCCTTTTTGAAGACTGGAGAGACATTATCATTCCTCCAGTCCTGAGGCATCTCTCCTGCTCTCCATGACTTCTCAAAGATGACAGAGAGTGCCTTAAAAATAACATCAGTCAACTCCTTCAGCTGGTATTTCCTCTGTAGGTTTAGGGTAAATTTAGAGGGAGCAAGGCAAAAGGGTATTATCTTATTTTTCTTTTTTTTTTTTGATTGGTTGATTATTTCATGGAAAACCTCCAATTTAACAGTATACTTCAGGAAGAGAAAACCTTGAAAATGTTTTTTCAAACATTTCAAGTAATATATTAAAACTAAAAAAAAATTTGGAATGTTCAGAGGAAACCAGAATGGAACAGCAAAAAGAAGGTTTCTATCTCAAAAGAGAACTGCAGTATACACATAAAGCTGTAGGGGTAATATGACCTTCAAATCCTGGATGGGAAGGTTTTTGAGACAGAAAGTAGATCCCTGAAGTAGAGGTACCTGTATTCATGACTGAAAGATAAGAAAAAGCTAGTCATTCTAGTCAGTAAGTAATTCTAGAAGTAAGCACACTTTGGAAGATATTTTTATCTCCGTATTTCCACATTTTTGCCCCTATGGCAAAATGTTAGTATATATTTGCTACAACAATTTTCTGTGAGATTTAATAAACTTCACTGGGAACTAAATTTGTTTAAAAGTAGTAGGTTTTCATAACACATATTCAGACCTCAGACAGAATCAGTATGTCAGAACAAATTAATCTCAATCTTTTTTTAAAGGCTTGCTAATACATGTCAATTAATAAGCAGAGAGCTTATGATAATTGGCAGTTAACATCCTATTATGAATAAGATTGTTTGCTCTTAATGGAACGTAATGGATTGTAATTCTGTACTTTAATATTACATGCCAAAGCATGCCTCTCTCACCTCCCTTTCTGTCCTCACAACAAATTACACAATATTTGACAATGATAAGTAGACAAAGGATTATACTCAACACATTTAATATGGAGTATTAAATACACCAAATGTAGACACTAGGTAAGTGATATTAATACAGACACTCCTGTCACTTCTAGTATGAAAATGCCAAATTTTGTTTTATTTTGATTTCCATCTGCTGTTGCTAAAACTCACAGAATTCAGTGGGTAGTCTGTCACAAATGGTGTTCCCCAGGACTCAATTTTAAGGCCAGTTCTGTTTGATATCTTTGTCAATGATCCGGATGAGGGGATTGAGTACATCCTCAGTTTGCAGAGGACACCAAGCTGGGTGGGAGTATTGATCTGCTGGAGGGTAGGAGGGCTCTGCAGAGAGATCTGGGATTGATGGGCTGAGGACAACTGTGTGAGGTTCAACGAGGCCAAGTGCTGCACTTCTGTTACAGCAACTGTCTGCAGCACTACAGGCTGGGTGACACTGGTTGGAAAGCTGCCTGGTGGAAAATGAACCTGGAGGTGCTGCTTAACAGCTGGATGAACATGATCCAGCAGTCTGCCCAGGTGGCCAAGAAGGCCAATGGCATCATGGCTTTTTTCAGCAATAATAGTGCGGCAGCAGGACCAGGGAATTGACTGTCCTCCTGCACTTGAAGCTGGTGAGGTCACACCTCAAGTTCTTTGTCCAGTTCTGGGCCCCTCACTTTCGAGAAAGACCTTGAGGTGCTGGAGCATGTCCAGAGAGGGGCAACAGAGTTGGGAAGTTTCGAGAGAGTAAGTCATGTGAGAAGTGTCAGAGGAAGCTGGTTGTTAACTTGGAGAAGAGTAGGCTCAGGGGACACTCAGCAGAACTACCTGAAAGGTCAGTTCCTTCTCCCAAAAATAAGAAACAGGACAAGAGAAAATGGTCACAAGTTGCATCAGGGGAGGTTTAGGCTGGATTAAAAAAAAAACAATTGGGGGAAAGAGTTGACAAGAATTGGAAGAGGCTGTCCAGGGAACTGATGGAATCATCATCCCTGGAGATATGTAGATGTGGGCCTAGGGACAAGTGGTGGACGTGACAGTGTTAGGTTAAGTGTTGGACTTGATGTTCTTAAAGGTCTTTTACAATCTAAACACTTCTATGATTCTATTCAGGTGTAAGTAAACAATAAATACAAATCTTGAAAGCACTGCAATTGACACTAAGTGATCTTTGCTAATAATTGCTATTTCTTGTGTGACAGCTCAGAAGAAACAAACTTGCTCATAGGAATCTGTACGTGATCCTTAAGTGAGGTAAGTGAGTAGTAAATTAACACAAGAACCTGGTGAGGAATTGTTTCTGTCATTTTCTGCTAGGAATTAACTAATGGTCAGTTCTCTATCAGGGGATAAAAATATACAAAGACAAAGAAAGGCTGTTTACACTCTTTGTAGTGTAGACATACACCATGTTTGTTTAATTGCACAGAGCAATAACAGCATTTCTTTTCAAGCCAGTGCTAATTACAGTTTGAATCAATCTCTTTGCCATTGCTAGCTGTAAATTTTAAAATATGTTTTCTTGTTTGATTTCACAGCAATGAATGAATTGGCTTCTTAGGTTTTTCTTTAATTTCTGTTTACTGAAGCATCTATCTATCTATCTATCTATCTATCTATCTATCTATCTATCTATCTATCTATCTATCTATCTTTTTTAAAACCTTACTGTCATGCACTACTTATCTAGTAAGAGAAGTGCATGAAATATCTAGTAGATAAAAAGAAACCAATCTACCTTGCTGCAGATAAGTTGTATGAACTATAAAACAAGAAAAAAGACACCAAGATGGAATGGGAGTACATATTGTCCTGTTTATAAAAACCAGCACAATGAAAACTTCCCCAAATTATTACTTCTATTGATTTCATTTGAAATAATAACAATTATTGATAAGTAAGCATTATCAGAACCAAGAGGAAAGGAAAAGATATGAAGTGTATGCACTGAATCAATGTCACAAGAAATAAGCGTCTACATGATGCAATAGGGCTGATAAGGTCTTATTCAGTTTCTTGATCAAACAGAATTCCCATTTCTGAAGATGTCAATTTAATTATTCAACAGCATAGAGCAGATGTATTTGATGTATTATTGTTTGAGTCACTTATGATTCTTTTGAAGCTTCTTTTGAAGCTTTTTTGATATATAACCTACCTCCAAAACCAGACAATAGAAGTATTATCTTAAGAAAATCTCAATTATTATTAATATTAGATGTGTCTAGCAAAGGAATAAATCCTTTTCTTCTTACCAAACCTTTTAATAGCTCCATCACCATAGTTCTTAATATGGTGATGTAACGTCTTTGTAAGGTTTATTAGTAGCAGAGCACCTGTATTTAACTAACCTTATCTACTCCTAGACTTCTAGAAGCAAAACAAAAATTATCTGAATCTTGTCTATATTGTGGAAAGGATATTTATGCTGTACAAATTGTAGAAAACATCCTTCTGTAATGGCAAATTCAGAAAACCTTTTTAAAGAATTAGAAAGAGATTGTTGCAACAGCTAGCTTCATTTGTTGACATCGTGGTGCCAACAAACAGATAAAACTGTCAGAAAATGAAGAACTCTTACCTTTTATCCTTTATGTTGAAAACTAAACCCTGTATAACACTGACAAATAAATTCCCAGATATATATGTTGATATTTACATGGTACATGCTTACACTCATAAAGACTGCATAAATAAAATGAAAAACACTGGAAACACTCTATAATCCTCTTTACGCTTTGAATTTTAGTTTGGTTGAGTAATTGAGTTTTATTATAACAAAAACAAACAAAGATGAAAATCAAACAAAACCCAACAAAAACAAGAATAAAACCAACCAACCAACCAAAACCCACAAGCAGATAATTGTTTCTATTTAGTCATTCTGGGGTTGTCTAAATTCACAACTACTGGAAAAACTTCATGGATTCAGGCCAAGGTGTAAACACTAGTTAGCACTTGAGTATCTGCCTGAGTTGACCTACAAAATCAACTGCTTAAAAAGAACAATAGTCATTTAAAGTAAAGGAATCTGATCCTTGGAGGTACTGCTTACTATGTTATGTGGTATTGAAATATTTATAATTCTGGGTAAAATTAAGACTAAACAATGAAATGTAAAGGGGAGAGAGTCAGTCACTGTGTCCTCAGTATAGGAAAAGCTAAAGTGCTTAGCATTTTTTGTACAGATCAAGACTGCACCTTGAAAGTGAGCGATGCCAGTCACTGAAATTGTTTGCATCACAAACAATTGTGATGCAATTTCAGTGCAGTTTCTTGAAATGTATAAGCTGGTTCCTTTCAGATGAAATCAAGTCAGCAGATAAAGTTGGTAAAAGCACCTTCTATTCTCCAGTCGGTAATTGTAGGGTTTATTTGTTTGTTTGGTTGTTTTAGTTTTCATTTGACTTTTTTGTTTGGTTTGGTACAGTTTGGTCTTTTTGTTGCTTGATTTCTGAGTTTGGGGTTTTTCTATTGTTTTTAATGCACAATCATAGAATCAGACTAGGGATAATTTGAAGTAAAAAATTAAAATAAACCAAATAAACTGTGATGATATAAGGTCCTCAACATGAACTGTTTTCCTGTACAGATTCACTCACTGTGCCACAAATTTATACAGGTGTAGGGAATGGCATTTGCAAGTCAGTGACCCCACATGTTCCTAAGTATATAGAGATGATCTAAGTGTACATCCTGGTTAACATGCTTGTTCATCACATTTCCTAGCCCTGAAGTATGATGCAATGGTGGAGTTCCTTTTGTATTATGAAGTGTGTTTGGAATTCTGTTCTTAAAATCAGTGTGCTTAATGAAATTACCATGGTTTGATTCCTCTTCATGGTTACTCTCGCATTCCCTTAGGCTTTTTTGCTGCAATAGGATAAAAGCCTTCAGCAGCGCACAACCAGCATTGGTTTGTGTCATTTGTGTGATTGTCATGGATTTGGGAGAGGGATGTCATATCCTTACATTTTCACTTTCTAACCATCACTCGCTCCCTTTATTTTCCAGAGCCTGTGAATAATTTCAAATTTAACAAATTCTCTAATGTAAACATGACCCAATAACCTATTACATTGAATGCAACAGAAAATAATGTGTGGTATCTTTCTGTGCAGAACTGGTGAATTGAAACCTAATTGAAAAAAATGTGTGTGTGCATCCATGCATGTGTGTATATTTAAGTAATGAATTAGAATAAGGGTAAAAACAAAGATCTCAGAGATTATTTGCTATTTTTAATGTTGAATATCTCATTATATTATTATTAATGCAGTTGATTTTTTCTACTGGTTTAAAAAAAACCAAAAAACACTTCAGAGCTTATCAGAAAACCATATGTAAAACCCAAGCTTGATATTTTATAATAAATATTGATTTTATTGAAGTCAGTGGAAGAATTCCAATTTAATTTTCAGAATTTCTTGTAAGAATAAATATCTTTAATTACAGAATGCAAAGTCCCATTTTGAAAACACCTAGGGTTAAAATTAATTCTTTTACTCCATTAATGTTGTAAGTTTCCATTCATGCCTAATCTTTTGTTTATCCTTTGTTTGACAGAAGAATATGAAGCACTGTTATGAAAAAAACCAAAATAATCTGTAAATTAATCCTTCTAATCAACCTTTTTGTTATAGTTAAATTAGGATCAAATAATGAACAAATCTCCTCCTTCCAGAAATATTTTGAAAAGAAACAAACTTTAGGTACCTTTTTAGTGACTGAAAATGGAACTGTAGATCTCTACATGACAGTGATGCATTTGAAAATAGCAATTAGGATCTGCACTTTTCTAGATCTGTGAAAGTGAGAACAGCAATAGGAGATATGCCTAGGGAGCATTAGAATAATTAAATCTTCTTAGTGTAATTGCATGATAGATTGAAAAGTATCAGACACAGAAAAAATGCCTTCCCTAGATACTTTAAAAAATTGATACAAAGCTTGAGGGAACAGAAACACCATCTTGTCCAATCATGAAGCCTTATGAGAAGGGTTAAGAAATTAACCCCTTTTTCCTAATATCTAATTGGAAGCTAAAAGAACAATCTCATTGAAGTGCATCATAGAGACCAGATACACTGACAACTATTCAACTGAAGACAATTTGCATTTGCTTGTCTTGGATTAGAAAAGAAAAAGCAAAAAAAAAATGAAAGTTTTCTCAGACCAAATTTTGTACACGGAAACACAGATGAAAGCATTTCAGAATCTGGAGAATATAAAATAACCAAGAAACAAAGTCCAATGTTTTTTTGCCATGTGTGCAAACCCAGGAAGAATTTTAAAGGACTGTGGTCAGCATAGCAATGGGTATCCTCCTTAGTGCTGTTTTTCTAAGAACTGCATCTCTTACAAGCTCATACACTCAGGATACCTTTTCTCCAGAAGTCCCAAATAGACAGCTCAAAATAGCAGCTTCGTTTTTAGTGGAAAAAATACTCCAATGTTTGCGGGCTTTTGGTTTTTGTTTATTTGTTTGTTTGTTTGTTTGTTGGGTTTTTTGTTTGTTTGTTTGTTTGTTTGGTTGGTTGGTTGGTTGGTTGGTTTTTTTTTTAAGGAATGAAATGTTTCTTCGTGGCATTATAGGAATAAGGGAAGTTTCTGGCATTTGTCAGATGAGCTTGGATGATAAACATAACTGTAAGACAAAATGTTCTTCCTCCCGAGGTGTCAAAATCAATGAAAAGCTCAGGCTGTGTTGAATTAGGGAAGAAAAAACTGGTGCATGAGTTAAGACACTACATAATATTTTTTTGCCTTCTAGCTGCAGCTCCTGGGTCAGTGCTGGTCAATGCTTAAACACAACCTGTCCACCTGTATCCTGTAAAGGAGAGGAAGCCACTAAAGGTCTCAGACCTGAGACTTGCTCAGGGATTAGTGCCAGAAAACCTACCCTTCCTAGCCGATAAAATGCTGTGGTGGTTGGGATTCTCCTTTTGATAACATCAAAATTTCACCATAGATGCCTAAGTATTAGCTACATTGGAATGAAGAAAACAACTATTTCATGGTCAAGCAACTGTTTAAAGATATAATGCTTTTCTTAATTTTTCTCTTCCATTAGTTTCCTTCAGTTGTAGTCAGTTTCCAACAGTCCTGCCATTAATTATATCATAAATAATGAGTACTCAGGAGAGATTCAGCTTGCCTGAGATGGATGATTCTTCTTAGGCTCACTCAAGATGTAAATCTTTCAGCAATTGCATGCTTGGCATCTCTGCATGTGAATAGCAGCCAGCCTGAGAGTATTCTTAATGTCCAAATGATTTCCCAAATCTGGAAGAAAAAGAAAACAAGGAACAAACCCAACTAAAAAATAAACCAAAACCCCAAGCACAAACTTTTGAGAAGTTTTGTCACAAATATAATATAAAATTTAAGGGGTTTTTTTTGTGTAAAAACTGCTTATCTCTCTTTTCTTTCTCCATAAATGAAATTAAGCTTGAAAATTTATGAGGTATTTGCTATCCAATGCTTCTTGTACTAGTTTTAAAATGCATTGGAACATGTAAGTACAGGAATCTTATAATTATACCTGTGAAAAGGGGAGAAATTTGAGAATATTTCTGAACTTTGTAAAATTGAAATGCATTTAGAAACAAAATTTCTAGAATTACTGAAATTTAAACTGGTTTATTCTGCCTAAAAGCAATGAAAGACTTTGATGACCATTTTTAATGTGTGATTTTATTCACACTTTTCACTATAAGCAAATTCAAGGAAAAAACCTATCTGCTTCTACTGAATTTTGTGCAATTCCTCCTGATTCAGTTTTTCTTGGTTCCATTACACCTCTATGAATGTCTTTCATAAAATCTATGTTTTGTACATTATATAAAAATTTCATAATTATACTTTTTCATTACCATAATTAAGTTTCTTTCACAAGTAGTGAGTCATCTCAGATTTCAAAACCTAAAAACTCTAAACTGTACAAAGATATTTTGCATGATCTTACCATGGATCTAAACAGCACAGGTGGCAGCAATCTGGTATAGAATACAGCATGTTTGAATTACAAATCAAGTACATTAAAGAATCAAAAGCAAAACTCAATTAAAAGAACTAATTGAGAAAATTTAAAATTAAAAAAGTAAATGAACTAGTAAAAAACTTGGTTAAGGACAGAATGACTAATGATATACCCTTAAATCACTCAACAAAGCCAAAGTATCCTCCAAAAAGAAAAACATTGCATTTAATTTTTTATTGAAAATATACATATTAAAATACATGATACCACCAATTTTTGTGTTATGGATTCTTTCATTAATTTAATTTAACATACTTTTTCATTATTTTCTAGCTACATTTATTACAAATCTCCATTGTTTACATAAGCTATTCATAAGCTTGTTTGTAGAACTTGGAATGACAAGAGCCTGGCAAATTATTACGGCTTTAATATGTTTTCAGATCCATGAAATATAAAAAGTTGAGTAGTTTTTGGGATGAAGTATGTTTATTCTAAGAATGCCCCCTGAAGCACCACTCAATTTGCAAGGTAGCTAATTTTCTGCGTTCTAAGAGGACACAGTTCCTTTCATTTCAAGGGAACGTGAACATTGCTGCATTCTGAGTCCATCAATATCCATCTTCCACTCTCCAAAGTCTGACTGCCACCACCCCTTATCGGACATCTTGACAGTATAATTGGAAACTGGTATCAGTGGGGAGGTTAATGTGTCAGAGAAAGCCGCATTTCACCTGAGTCTTTTTTCACAACCTTTCTGTTAAAAGGTCATGCTTGTACAATCAGATGGAACAAGCATGTTCATCTGTTTCAACAACACCGACAGCTGTTTCTAAGTTTCTTCTTTTTTTGAAAGCTGCAATTATTCCCTACTCTAATATAACTCTCAGTGATTTGTTTCCCTTTTTGATCAGTTGTAACATTGTATTTTTAATTTAAAACTTGTCTTCTTATGAACAAATTGAATGCAAGGATTAGCACCAGTTATCAGTCTTTGATCAACAAAAATGTACATAGAAAACCATCTTGAAGGTCAGTGTTCTACAGATTATACAGTGTGTGATTTATTTTTCTATATCTAAGTTGTTTGAAGTAATGCAAGTATTTTCTTATTTTACAGAAAGAAGAGATCAGAATCTGGGAACATTTTGTTGATATTTCTTTATTCTCTTATTATTTCAGCAATAATGATTTGCAGTGACCAAAAAGCAAATTCCTGTCTGCTTTACTTTTTTTTTTTTAATTAGTGTAAAACCTGAACAATCTTTTACCTGCCTTTACCTACCTCTCCAGTGTTTTATTTCTCAAGACGTGTTATTTTTTGAGTGTATTACTATATAAATTTTCATTACTGTAGGAATTTTATTAGTCTTTGCTGCACCTCTCTTCGGCTTAAATTTCTTTTCTGATGTTAGATGCTTGTACATATAGACATTCACAAAAACACCTTTGTTTTGATTTTCTGTGTCACGAAATGGTTACCTAACACTATTTGGATTTAAATAAGCTTGCATAATATGTGTCTGCTTTCAGTGTCATAACTAAAGGAACATTATTAATAGAAACTGAAATATTACCAGCAGTCAGCAGCAAACTAACAGTTTTCTCCAGATCAGTGAAAGATGTTGAAATACTTATTTACTCCATGTAGCAAAAACCAAAAAAGAGAAATACTCTGGACATTCAAATTATATCTTGATTTCCCTTTGATGTTGAAAATATTTTCAGACCTTTTTAGCATGGGTGATACCTGTGACACAAACTTCTACAAAAACTTCATATTGCAAATTTGCCTTTTCTAGTTCATTTATAATTATTACAATGTTATTGAAGAAAATCAGCAGAAAATTATTTCTTATGTTTCATAGGCAGCTTGCTGTTGAGAGAAGGCCTAAACCTTAGCCTAGGGGTCCTGTCTGTCCTAAATTCCTATTTTTTTTCTTTTCCTTTCCCTTTCTCCTTCCCTTTCTCTTTTTTCCGTCTCTTTAATTATAGAGATTCTCAGTGAAACTAAACTTTGATTGACTGCTAGAGAAAATTCTATCTGGATTTCCATGGATTCCTTATTAGCTAGCTAACCAGGTATTATTAATATAAGTACTTTGTCATCCTTTTCTTTCCTACTCTTTTATATATTTTACACTATCCTTGTGGTTTAACCCCAACAGCCAAGCCCCACATTGCCATTCCCTCACTCCCTCACCAACAGGATCATGGAGTGAATTGGAAGTGTAAAAGCTAGAAAACTCATGGGTGGGGATAAAGACATTTAAGGAATGTCTTTATCAATGTCTCAATTAAGCTGTGAACACAAAGCAAAATAAGGAATTATTTCCTGGATTTCCCTGGGCAGGCAGAGGTTCAGCCATCTCCAGGAGAGCAGGATCCCATCACCATCATGGTGACTTGGGAAGACAAACATCATCACTGTAAATGTCCACCCCCTCACTCCCTCTTCCCCCAGATTTATATGCTCCATGTGTAAATACATGGCCTGGAATATCCCTTTGGTCATCTGGGGTCACCTGTCCTGGCTGTCTCTCTGCCCAACCACCCCTGCCTGTCTCACTTCCTCACCAGTGTGGCCACATAAAGCAGAAAAGGGCTTGGCCCTGGGTTAGCCCTGCTCAACAATAACAAAAACATTTCTATGTTTTCAACTCTGTGTTGAGCTCAAATTCAAAACATAGCCCCTGTAAATAAAATTAATGCTACCGAAGTGAAAAGAAGCGCAACTATCTAGAAGTCTTCTCTCAGCTATTATTCACCCAGGAAAAAAAATCCTGAATTCTGTAGGTGCTTTATTTTTCTCCCAAATTATACATCAATTTTCTCTTTGCAGTGCCCCTTATTACAGCTCTTCATTACCATAAGAGGTGTATTCTTTACTGATACTGCTGCTTTGCAAGGAAAGGCACTTTCCCTACTTCACCAACTCTGTATATGGCACATTTAATATTTTTGCCAGACAGAGAAGTGAAACATTGTCAGCTCGGGGGAAAAAAATCCATGAAGGCAGCAGTAGTGAGTATGTAAGATGGATACATGAGATATATGAAGAAGGTGGATATTATTTTTTTTCCCAGTGCTTCCTACACCACTTAAAAAATGGAGAATTGCAAGACAGTCATCTATCACATCACATGAAACAGCTATCAGAGGGTATATGGAGAAAGAAGGATTGTGTCAATAATGGGAAAACAGCAGACAACAGTTGAGAGTTATAACCATGAACTAGCAATGAGCTGCATAGATACTGGCTTTTCTGCCTCTCTAACAACTCATATATCTGTAATATGTTTTCCATCTAATTGTAGGGGTTCAGCTGCTCATGGCTGGTTGCAGGATTAACTCTTGTGTTTGGAATGGAAAGAGCTTAGCAGCAGAAAGGAGAAAGGAAGGTGAGACAAGGGTCTAATTTGGCGCTGGTGGGCAATAACAGCCACTATGTGGAATATGGGGAAAGAGACTCCTTATCAAACCTCAAGACAGAAAACATATAGAAAGGTAAAAAGATAAAAAGAAAAACCATAGGGAATTACTGAATTGCTATCTAATTACTGAATTAGGAAATAAATTTCCTATAGTACTTCCTATTTGAGGTGATGAAAACGCTTATTTTTAATGGAAAAAATTAAGAATTACTGATTTGCTAAAAAGAGAAAAGAAAAGAAAAGAAAAGAAAAGAAAAGAAAAGAAAAGAAAAGAAAAGAAAAGAAAAGAAAAGAAAAGAAAAGAAAAGAAAAGAAAAGAAAAGAAAAGAAAAACAAGATGAATAACCAACATCTTGTAATGCTAAATTTTGTCCCTAGTAAATTACTGAAGACAATATTGAAAAAAAACAAATATGTGATCAGTGACACAGTCATAAATTTATTTGGTGACATTACAGACATTTCAGCATGTGAAGAAAGCAGTTATGTCTTCTCTCTGCAAAGGGAAAATGAGTTAGGGACACTTCTGTCTGCATTGTCACATGGAATATTGACATTTCAATACCAACTCTCCACTGTTCTTGAAATATGAGTCTGTGAAATATAGTATGCTAAAAGAAACAGGTAAGCATGTCTGAATTCATATCATGTTAGCCTCCAAATTAATTGAGCCAGACAATATAAACTCATTCTCCAACCAGAACAGCTGTCTTACTCCTATCTCAGCTATGGCAGATGAAGAAGTAGAAGAGATGAAGCTGTAAATTAAGGAGAAATCAAAGCAACAGTGAGACTTCATTAAATGAGTAATGGCAGAGAGACTGTGGATAAAGTGTTGGAGGCCAAAGACAGTAAAGTTTTTATTGGTTGCCTAGAAGAGATGTTGTTTTGGTCATTTTTTTCTGCTGTTCCAGAGTGCAAAAGAAATCTGATGTGGCAGAGTTACAAAAGCGTAAACTGGTCCCTGCGAAGAGAGGTATCTGCTCTCACACAAGAAGAAAATTCCGTCTTTAAAACAGGAAAAACTCTTTGAAAAGGAGAGCTCACAGGTAGACTGGATTTCTAATGGCTTTTTGGATTATTGATGAACTCTGGTATTGGAATGCAAGGAGTCTTGATTGATCAAAACATTAAAAATTGCTGCAGGTAACAATTTGAGCTTAGAGTAAACTTGAGCTGATCAATTTATTTTTTCACTTCTAATCACTACCATTGTATGTCTTCATATCAGTGGCAACAGTTCTGAAGTTGTTCTTTGTAAAAACCCTAAATGCTGATTAACAGAAGTAAAGTGAATGCTCAGAAGTACTTCATAAGCTCTTGAATTGACTTTGGAAGTTCCATTGTCAAATAAGTGAGATTTATTGGAATTAAATTATTACATTAGTCATTCTTTACAATTTGTTTACTTCTAATCTGGTACAATATAGACTGGGCCCCTGGAGAAACAAATCCAGTCATCAGTGTGATGGGGTTAGAAAATTCTGTTGTTCCAGAGTGAGTGTCTTGTGAATGTTATTGTGGTCTTGCGTTGTGTGCCCTGTAATTTCTGTATCACACAGAAATGCTGAAAATATAACCAGGAATTCTGGTTTTGGTGATTGAAAAAGCTCATGATAAGGATTCATGTATAAAACACTTGTCTAATACGTCCAATAAGCATAAAAACATTCAGTAGAAAACTTGCAACCAGTCTCCTAATGATACCCTGAATTATAAAATGTGGTGTCATTCTCATGATGGAGTTTTCACTCCTCAAATAGCTCTGTCATAGCAAAATGAACTACATGTAATTGGTGCAGTCTGGGCTTCCCAGGTACTTGGAGCAATAAAGGTCTTTTCCCTATTTTTTTTCTGACATTTAGGTAAGGATGTTTTTATTATGGTGCTGAAATAACTAGGAATTCTGAGCCAAGAAAGAGAACGAAATACATACATCTGTAAAGCTGCAGTCTAATTGTGCTAAAGGATCTTTAACTCACAGTCTTCTTAATGCACTTTTAAACAGGATATTCATCACAGTGTACTAAAAATAGAAATTAGCAGTTATTTTTAATTGTTTTTCACCTGAAAGATAGTAACATTCTTATTTATTAAGTGTATCTCTGCTGTTTCTATTTCATTGTAGGGGTTACAGGCAAGGAGATGTCCTGAACTCAGATTAAGTGTTGTAAATTTGTTCCAGCTTCCTGAAAAATTTTCCTTCCATTTCTTATTCTTTTCTCTTTATCAATAATCAGCATCTATCCCCTTGAACTTCCCAATTGCACTGCTGCCTCATCGCACTAAACAATATATTCAGTGCCTCTGAAAATTTGATAGTAGCAGATTTTTGGCAATAATTGTAGGGTTATCAAGGTGTAGAGACCTCAAACAAACCTTTCAATGGCTGATGGTTTATGAAGTTCCTGCCACTTAGATTTTGCTTTATGATCAGAAAATCTTCAGCTGATGGGAATCGAAGTGTTAATAAAACATAGTTTAAGGGCACTTCATGTGTTGTTAATATCCACATATATCAAGAAAATTTAAGAAACTCACTGAAACTATGGACTGATTAATTCATGTATTGAATAGGTCAGTAATTGTTATTCAAATGATAATATGTAATTTTATTATTTTCTAAAATTATTTTCCATCTCCAAGTAGATTAAATCAATATAGTTCCTTATAATAAAGTGCCATCAGAGTGGTCTTATACCACTCTCACTCTAAATGGCTCAAAAGAAATGGGAATATAATCACTAAATCATCTGGACATTTCTTTCTAAAGATATTTAAATATGTCTAGTGTTTTATTTTACAATCTTGGACATTTTTTATATATAATGAATCATTGATAAGAAATATTTTCAGAGTTAAAAATCTCTCAAGGGTTTTTTTCTATTCTGTTTGAGAAAGTATTCCAGAATAATTGTACTTCTCTTTTGTATATATTACAGTATTATTTACTGTATTAATGAGACAACTGGCAGCATGTCAGAACACAAAAAATATTTTGAAAAAAACTGTTTTCTCCATGACCAGCTTTCATTCACTCTAATAAAGTGGCTTAGGTCTTATGACCCTTAAATCACGACAGGTTTTATTCAGGAGGTACTTTATAAGTGCACTGGAGTGAGTGTCAATCATTGCAGTGGGGTGATGGAACACTGCCAAATACCTTAGCTCTTCTCACATCTTGCTCTCACTAGAACACAGCCTAGTCCTAGGCCCCAGTTTCTGGTCACCCACGTACTTTGCTAATTTTCCCAGGTTTTTTTTCCTGTGACAAAAAACTTAGACAATTCTGGGGCTAATTCCATCAGAAAGATTTCCCTATAGTCAAAATGGGTAAATCCATCCTACTTTCAATATTTCCACCCCATACAATTCTTCAGGATAATTCAAGTATCAGTTGTACACAGAAAAAACTCCCAAGGCACTTCAGCCCAGGCTCTCAGCTAGGCAAAAGAAGAGCACTGTAGATATAAAACTATTATTTGGGATGTGCTGTGGAGCTGAAGGGTCATTCTCTTGGAGGAGATATCTTTGTCCAAGCAAATGTAAACATACAGCACTGATGATAATGCAATACAGAGTTGATCACAAAGAGTATATTCTACTACATTTCTTTGTACATATTTACTAGGTTTCTCCTATATCCAGTTTCCCTCCTTAATTTAGAGTTTTTAAGTGGCTAATTATCTTGAGACCTTCTATGATCTCAAAATTCCTTTTAGCACTGTTATACATTGTATGTGCTCAATTCATGCTTTTATCTCTCTTACATTTGTATAAAAGAGTATTATATAGAAATATATATTTATACAGGAATAAGAATGAATTTATAGATATGATATTATATTTTACATTTTGTAGCTATGCAATATCAGAGCCCTATGATGTATACTTTGACTACTCTTATCAAAGCAGTATGAATTTTCTGCATAAGAGTTTGTTATCTAATTGTTTATAAATCATAAAGTTCAAATTACTTAAGCTACAGAGCTAAAATAATTGCTTTTCATATTCTTCAAACTTATATAATATTCGTTAATTCTGTATACAGTCTAGCAGCAAATAGAAAGTCACTGAAGGATTTCCACAGGCCAATGTGTGTTTGGCTTGATTTGTATTTGAAATTTTTATTTCATGTACTAAACTTCGATTTTGTCTTTTATTATACCTTCCCATTTGCATAACATCAAATTTCAATCTGGTTTTGAAAGGTCCAAAGAAACTCCCACCACTGCTTACCAATCAAATAACACATAATCAATTTCATAATATTTTGACTTTATCTTTAAAAATTCACTAAAAAAATCTTACTGTTTACTTTAAATTCTGCCAGTTCAAAATGCTATTTCTGTGGAATCCAATTCAAATAACATGCCCTAGAAAGGTCTGGAGTAATTTCCTCCACTGACAACCCCCTCAGAAGTTATAATTTTAATCATTATCTCCATATTTGCCACACACTCCTTTTTAATGATTTGTTCTTTGCAAGGATCAGAGACTTCACACATCTTTTAAAGTTACTAGATTTTAACACTAATTAACAATTAAGATTTCATATAGAGTTTCAAAGTTCCTCCACAGAAATAAACACTTATAACTCTGGACTTATAACTCTACAGTGATATAAACCCAATGCCTTTATACTTTCTTCTCTGTTATAAAATCTGTGCAGAAAAATTAAGGGTAAGGAATTCCTGGAGCGGGTCCAGGGCAGGACAACAAAGGTGATTAAAGCACTGGAGCACCTCACAAGGAAAGGCTCAGGGAGCTGGGACTGTTCAGCCTCAAGAAGGGACACCTGAGAGGGCACCTCATCAATGTCTAAAAATATCTGAAGGGAGGGTGCCAAGATGGATCCTGGCTCTGCTCAGTGGTACCCAGCAATAGGACAAGAGGAAATGGGCAGAAGCTGATGCACAGGAAATTCCACCTGAATATGAGGAAGAATTTCTTTCCTGTGCAGTGACCAAGCACTGGAACAGATTACCCAGAGAGGTTGTGGAGTCTCCCCTGCTGGAGATATTCAAGAACCATCTGGACACAACCCTGAGCAATGTGTTCTGGGATGACCCTGCTGGAGCTTGAAGTACATCTGATTTTTCCTCATATGGACCTCAACTATCTTCTGTGGAAACTGTGGATATCAAAAATGATTTAAGAAAAATTATTTCCTGGGTTGCCTACATCTTGGTGGGAGGAAAGATAAAAATATCCATTTTAATTTTTGCTCAAGAAATTAATGAATTATTTTCTGTGGCACAAAAGGTAGCTTCAGCATATCTGATATTTTTAAGACTTACTCCTTCTGGAATGCATTATCTCCAACTGAAGCTGCTCTTAAATGATGCAACTTTCATTAGATTGTAATACTATCTATTGTTTATAATGCAACACATTACATTTTTCTTTCACAGAAATTTTAGTTGCAATTCTCCCAGCAAACAAATGAATACCTAAAGAAAATGAGATCTGTATATCAAAGTGTAAACTTTGTCAGGTTTTCAGAACAAATGTTTTAATTCACTTTTGTATCTCACAGTAGTGAGCTCCAGGATAAAAATGTTCCAAACAGTTATTCTGTTGAAGTATTCTGGAAATATTTCAGATAGCTGTGCTAGATTGAAAATCCCTTTTTTTTAATACAGCTATTTTGTCAGCTTCCACACATGCTACTTGTTCCAAGTGCCCACGGTGGAGCAGAAGAAGGACTCCTCTCCCTGAGCAGCAGCAGATAAAACATGTGATGAGCTGACCACAACCCCCATTCCCATCTTCCTGTGCTGCTTTTTATTTTATGTGCTTCTGCTAGTTCTTAATAACAATGCTTATCATTTGCATTTAAAACCTCATGATCCAGAGCTCAAAAATTAACAACTAAATGTTAAATTCAGCAATAACTATGTAAAATAATAAAGTTGGCAAACTTCTACTGTTATAACTCTTGTATTCATAACAGTCAATGAATATACTGATGGTGCAATTCCTGATGTGGTGAAAACAAAAACCAGAAAAAAGCATAGCTCCTTTACCCTATGAATAGCTAATTAGATTCTAATGTGATCAGTCAAAGCTTCAAATCTGCACATCCTCCTTTATTTCTGCAGTACACACTGTCAGGCTTTAATTTTGTGTTGTTACTTGCACAGGAAATGAACAGGTGTTTAAGAGGAAATTACTTTCCCCTTCAGTCCCCACCAGTATTGTATAATTCAGTTCATTGTTAAAAACGGTTTGCATACAACAGTAATGTTAGAGCTAACTTGTTATGTAAGTGAAGCAAGACTACATTCACCCTAACTCTTGCTTCAAACAATAATATCTGTTATAAACACAATAAGTGAAGAACCTTGTACATCAGATCTTCTGCTGCAGAAAGATGGATGATGTTACGTACAGTTACAGGCTTGTCACAAAGCTGTAAGAAAGCCAGCTCAGGACATCCCAGTTAATTTCTTAAGCCTAACTCTGTATGACTCAAATTTGGAGATTAAAGTGGCAGAGAACATATTTCATGTTATGCCCCAGTATCCCTTTTATCCAAAGTAAATTGTATTCGCAGCTGAACACGCATACTTGTGTTATTCTGTTTTCACCTGTCGTTTTCCATAGGCTAAGGAAGGCTATTTAATTAAATTAAAACTAATATTCTGGGCTATATATGTCACATAATCTGTTACAGATGATACTGTTCCTCATCTTTATCAAGTAATTATTCCTATTTATGAGGATATTTATCTCCAGTCTAACAATTTCAGAATTTCTTCATAGTCTTAGATGTAAGAGTGTAGGGTTTTCCAGGAACAATGAGACAAATTTCTCAGTCCTCCACAAGAATCTAAGTACCTTGCTCTTTAGTGGTTATGAAATTTAGGATGAAATCATGACTTTCTGAGTATCAACATTTGCCATGTCAGTCTATGGACATTGGCCAATGAGGCTTTGAGATTTATGCATCTGATCTCTGGAAAAGAGAAGTGCCAACCTTGCAAACACCTAAAGATGGCTCATACTCTTATAGCTAAACTACAGACAATTGCTATTCTCACTACAGAAATCAGGCAAATAATCCTGATTTACTGTGTTATTGAGAAGGCAGTGTCAGTGGAAATTCTTTTAAAAGATATATTTTTTATAAAATATATTTTTATGGAGAGTTAATTTCTTCACTTTTAGCACTCACAGAAACAGTTTTGCTATAACTGTTAAGAAGCACTGCATGAGCATAGGCAAGAAAGAAAGAAATGCATGAAAAGGCAAGAGAGATCAATTACATAATAATTACACAGATACTGTAAAATGTCAGTTTGCACAGGTTTCTTCCATTTCCTGTGGAATCAGTTTTCATGATTCCCGCTGGCTGTATTGACTAAACCTCCATTGATCACAGTGTTAACTGAGACAAGTAACTTGTACGGAAATCACATGCCAGACTCCTCACAACAGGCAAGGTGGAACCAGACCACACATTCTCACTCGCTCTGAGTGGTACTTGTATAACTGGTTCTTGCCATCTACTTCAGAAATTAAATACCCAGATGATCTGTTTGCCATTAGCTGTTAGGTTTCTCTGCTCTTCTTCACTACCTAGTCTTCTCCCCAGCTCTACCTGTACTGCTTGTAGACGACCAACCTAACCTGGGGGAGCATTTCTGTGGAACTCAGCATTTTGCTGCACAAAGAAGGGGTAACTGCCTGCAAGGATGAGAAACAACCAGGCATTTCTCAGTCCACGCTGATGTGTAGGATTCTTCCTTCCTGAGTGCAGGGCTTCACATTTGTTTCTGTCAAAATTGCTTGGTTTTCAGTGACTCATTTCTTCAGTGTTTTGGAATCCCTCTGAATGGAAATCCTCCTTTCCACTGACAACCACTCTCCATTATGGGATTGCCCTGTTATTGATGATGATGATCTTAAATGGAATGTCGAGTTTAACTAGACACCAGTTAGATTTCAAAGTGTTTTCCATTAGCCTATTAAGCCTAATAGATAAAGAATTTTTTAATCCACCTTGTCATCTACACAGTCATCTACAGAGCCAGTCAGTTTCCATATCCTGCCTGGTTTGGGGAGTAGCTTATAGGAGAACTTGCTCCATGATCTTTATAGACACTGATGCAAGATTGAACAACACTAGTTGTCTGCAATTTTCTTGACTTTTAAAATGGGAATAGCGTAAATTAATAAACAAACTTTTCATTTAGTGCTCTATTCTCTTGCAAGACATTTCTGAACGTAATTGCCCCTCAGATATGAGTAGTAATTTCCAATATAATTTTCTGGTCTGGTTTGTTTTCTGAAGTGGATGTATTTCTCTAAAATCTAAAATATCCCACAGAAATAAGAGAATTTAAATTTATTTTTCCAGGTACAAAAAAAAAAAAAGTAAAATCTTTTGTTTCAGATGAAGTCAACATTAAAGAATGCATGCCACATTTCATCACAAAACTAAAGTTTCTGAAACTCTCTCCCTGTTTTTTTTTTTTGTAACTTCAGCATACTTTAGGATTCTTCTGAACAGAAAAATTTATTAAATGACTGTACAATGCAAACTAGAGCTCAGAGAAGTATGGAATTCCCTCTCAGTATGAAACAAAGAATGGATTCTAATTTAATTTGATAAAAAATTTTTACATATACTTTTTGGGGTTTTTTCCCCATGGTAGAAGGAAAGTGATAATTTGGATCATAATTTTTTTATTTACATAACTAAAGTGGAGATCTTTTAGCTAACAGAAAAAAATATTGTTTTTATTCATTGTTAATGGTTATAGCATACTTTCCTCATTCAGTGTCCTTTACTCTGAAAACTGGATTTTACATGCAAGGTGCCTTTCTTTTTGTGTAAGTAAAAATAAATCAAGTAGAGCTTGGGCAGAAGAGAATATGCACTGCATTTAGAGATACAGAAATGTGCAGCCTAAAATGCCTGCTGTCATAATAAGGATTATGAGCTTACAAAAAAAGTGTGTAGTGGTTCATGAAGCACTTTTATTAACACTTTTTCCAGGATACCTGAAAAGATAAAATATACTGATGCTCATGAAGATCTGAAATCTAAAAATTATCTTTATTCTTCCAATGGCCCTTTTTTTCAGTCCAAAAAAATCAGGTTTTAAGGTGTATCTCCATGAAAAAAGGACCGTTCAAAGAGGAAGTCTGTGGAGCAATGTAACTCAGTCTTATATTTTACCAGGCTATATGGAAAATTAAATCAAACTAAGCCAAAAATGCTCTGATATTGCAGAGATAATTGCTTTTTTGCTTACTGCAGTTTTGGATAAGCAGTCATTCTGTGACTGAAATTCCTTGAATACTGAATAACTAGACATACCTGACTCATAAGTGCAAGAGGTATTGGCTTCCTAGGGAAGGGAAAGGCTTCTATCCTCCCTAGCAGTTTAGCTTGACTTTGATACAGAAGTGAAAGTAAAGAGTAATTAAGCAAAACTTCACCTTCCATTGCCCACAGAAAAGATGTATTAAGTTTCATTCATTCATGCTGGCGATTTTCAGAACCTATTAGATTCATAACTCTCAACTCTCAGAAATTAGGGCAACTCTTGTAGGTACAGAAGAGAGAGGGATATTAGTCTGAATCAGTAAAATAACAGCTTTTAATAGCCTTTAAATACAATTTGAACAATGAAAATAATTTGTCTGAAGCTCAAAGATAAAAGGTATTGGGAATATATAGAAGGGAAAGGGTATTGGAACATGTTATGAACACAATGTGTCTCACCTGTTCAGAGAGTAAGGTCTCGTGTTCACTGACAGGTGACTCTTGATGCACAGTGGTAGTTGTGTAACTGCACAGCACATGCTCTACTTCCATTTGTGCTAGGGGTATTTACCACTTTTCTGAAAATAAGCTACCTGCATCTCAAGGAATGCTTCTCGCTGTAACATTATAAATATGGTGCCAAGCTCCAAAGCACAGCAAAAAGCCTTGTGTGACTTGGCGCTGAGGGAATGAGTTGCACTGTGCATGTGCATGAAGAAAGTATACAGCACAGAGTAAAACTGAAGTGAATACTGCTAAGTTTGTGCTCCACAAGGAAAAGAGCAACTTTCTTGAACCTGATTGAAAATACTCTCACCTATCTCACAAGACCTCATGGATCATTAATACATCTTGAGACTTAAAAATATAGTCTAGAAAAAAAAATATTTTCTCCTCAACCAAATAACATAAAATAGAAGAATAAGTATGGACGTTACCATGTTTTAACAGTTAGCTCTATATTTTTCATGAAAATGATGAATTATCCATTGTGCTCTCATTCAGGGACTGCTCAGTAACAAATTAAAGTTGATTTTGTGTATGGGGCCTGCCATACACAAGAAGGCTGATAAAAAGAAATTTAATGATCAGCCTTCTAAGTAGTTGACAAGAATATTACGCCTGCTGTGTAGTATTAGGACTCAGTCAGTTACAAAAAATCTTTCAATTAGCTTTGTTCTTCACACTTTTGCAATATTTTATGTTCTTATCTTTAAAAAGGAAAAAAGACAATTAAAATACAAATGTATATGCAATAATTTTATTTGGGGTTATTCTTTGACTGACATAAGGCTGGATAGATTATCTTATGGCTGATTAACAAACTAGAACATTTTTCCCCGTGGACACCACTTTATGTTCCATCACTCACAGCTTTTTTCAAACAAACAAACAAACAAACAAACAAACAAACAAACAAACAAACAAAACCACAAAACCCTGCCAGACCTCTGGTGAGAAAAAATTCTATGGAAAAGCCAGGTGAATGCAGCTACTGTCAGTGTGAGTATCCAGAGAATCTGCAATAGATCTGAAATCCATGAACAGTCATACACCTACAAAGAAGTATTAAAAATAATTCAGTGAAGTATAAACAAAATACGAGAGGCTTTCAGGGCAGAGGTGAGGACTTTAAGCATAGAAAAGAGGCCATGATATTTTTATTTTTATTTTTATTTATTGTCCAATTATTTGGTTTCCAATGGAGATTTTATTGCTGTAATGGTTTCTTCTCAGGCAGGTTAGACAAGATTGTTTGTGATATGGATGCAAAGGTCATAAAGCACTGAGTAATTTGTTCTAGAGCATAGAGGTTAATTTTTCCTTATTAATAAGTTGGTGGTGAACATGAGCAAAGAGCATCTTTATTTAGCAGCTTGAGGCAATGAACAAAATTGGTACAGTTGGAAATTCTGAAAAAAATTCTGAAGAGGTAATATGAGATGCTTACTTCTTTGGTACAGATCTATATGCAGTTTTGTGAAGATTAGCAATAGAACAATATTCATAGCTGATCAGAGATGTGTTATTCCATCAGTTTTGGGATGTCTTGTAGAGGAAAATTGTTGCAAAGCCAGGAGAGAGTCTCCAGGATAAGAAGATGCCTGAAGCATTATGCGTTGAGAGAAAATGAGAACTGGATTTTTTCAGGTTTAAGAGAGGACTAAAGGAGAGCTTTTGGGGACATTCAGAACACACAAAGCCTTCAATAACCTGATTGAACTAGAGTCAGATGAACCAAGTTTCTTACAATTTTAATTGGTATAAAATTAGCTTTTCCATGCCTGAAGCCATAAACATACATTTTCTTGTGAAGGATATACTTGCTTTTGCTCAGAGGAAAGATACTTCAGATAGAAGGCATGTATCTAGATGTTGTGGAATATCCTAGGTGAAAATGAGTCCCGGATAACCATCTTCAGTAAATGCTGACAGTTCTGATTCCATGAAGAGAGAAACTACATACCAAGAGCAAACAATAAGAGCAGTAACTGAAAATTCTAAGAAATCAAACTATGGTGCTGTGTTCTACCCAACTGGAAACAGGCAAAGGGTATCTGTGAAAAAAAAGTCCAAAATTATGTTAAGCTGGTCCTCCAAGTAAATAACACTCCAAGTAAATAGGTCAGAAGTTATTTGCAGCTTCTGGTGATACAAGTTAGTACAGACCCAGTTATACAGTATGAAGCACTATGATAGACAATGTCCCTTAATATAGAAGCGTCTATATGAACATCTGCCTTGAATTCCCTTTTAACAGTATTTCAATACCCTATGCTAACTTCAGAGAGCATTGTTTCCATAGGTTTTTAACAAAAATTTGAGTATTTACTTGTTATTTAATCTCTCATACTTAAATCTCTACATCTATCTATACTTGTTATGGGTTCAATCTTATATTTTCATTATTCTTATGCCTTATTAGGATTCTGTGGGGATGACAATGACTTTGCCAAATTTTGTCTCTTGTGTTAATACAAATTATTTTAATATAAAATGTTTTGTACGTCTGCTTCTGAAAAACACTTGCTTTGATTCAGAAGTGTTCATGAAAAACAAAATTATACTAGATTTTTATTGTTCAGGTTGTAGTTATGATCATCAACCATCCCACACGTTTTAGTTATCATCATGATAACTCAACCACCCCACACATTTTGTGTCCTAGATTAATTCCCTGGGCATGGAACAGAATTTCATTCTACTTTCTCAAGGCTGTACTGGTTGCATATATATAGTTTATGCAAAAAAAAAACAACCACAATGTGAAACAGTTTGCATTATTCTGCTATGAATGGCAAAGTCATTTTCACAAAGTATATTGTAATTTATATCACTTACAAAAAGCAGCTATACTTCCCCAAAGGTGACTTATAATGAGCGAGGAAAAAGCCTTTGGGTGAGGCATTTATAACTTTTTTTCTCTTTACTTAAGCATTATCATTCATTTTCATAAAGACAACCTGAGTAAAGTGACACTTAAGCAGAATTCAAACTGATCCACTACTGAAATAAAATTCTATGTGGAATGAAAAGGTTTCCTCTAGGGAGATAGGTACATTAAAAGCCTTATTGTAAGTTTTATTTATGAAGCAGTTATAAAAGTATTACCCTATTTATACTAAAAAGTCAGCTAAGGCAGTATGCATGAATGTACCTCAAAAAGTAAATTGTAGCTCACATTTTTTTTAGCTTACTTTTTAAATCTGCTATTTAAATGGTGGCACAAAGAATGTTTAGGTTGAATTTCATCCAAATAAATTTTAAATATAGTTTAAAATACTTGTCATTGTTTACTCCTCCTTGGTTCTACATGCCAATTCATATACTGAAAAAAAAGATCAAAACCTAGTAATGTTGGCAAAATGACCACCTTACAAATGCCAAAGTGACAGTGACCAATAGAGAGAAATAATAAGATCTCTACTTATAAAATAAAATTAATATCATGCAATTAGCAAACTATATGTTTGGATTCACATGCCCACACAGACCTCCCATGTGTGCGCCTTCATAAAAATAAAAGCTCATTAAATGTGAACAGTCCCATGTATCTTTATGAAAATGTTGAACTGCTAATTGAATCTGAAGCACAAAAGATGCTTAGTGTTCCATTCAAAGTTTGGTTTTCATATATATATTCACTAATCCAAAGTCACTGAAAAAGATTCATCGAGAGAGTTTCTGATTCCCCAACTGAAACTATGCAAGTCATAAGCTAAAACCTCAGCAATCTCAAAGAGGAAATCTTTCAATGATTCCAAAGTAAACATAATTTCTGATTCAAACACCTGAATTTATAATTAAACAGTATATTTTCTCTTAGACCATAAGCTATGGGTTAGCAGCCCAGGGGGCAGAAACCATTATGGTACTCTCTTTAATATAGGAGTATCTATCAAGCAATGAGAAAATTAATATATGGGAAAAGAAAAATTAAAATAAACAAACAAATGCAAACAGCATGTCACGATATAGATTACTACTACTACCCACAGCTTCAGAGGCATCAGAAATCTTGTAGAACATTGTTCACTCCTTCATGCCAAACACCATTACATGTATAAAGTCTAAATTATGAAAGAAACATTTAACAAATCTAAACAACAAATCTTCTTGTGCTTTGTTTTAAGTCATGTATATTCCAAGAAACTTTCAGAAAATTTAAATAAAAAATTTATCATCACAGTTATAATTATTATGACTCTCCTTCCACACTAGTAAGTGTACTTGTATGCATGCACATACCTACAGTACATACTAAACCAAATAATGTGTGTCAAACTGCTCAGCAAATACAACAGAAATTAGAACAAAGCCTGTCCACTTGCCTTTAACAATAACAATATGCACAAACTGACTTGGGGATGACTCTATTAAATCTTAAATTCTCCTCTGAAAAGACTTTTTTCTGCCTATTTTAATATCCAAAGCTACATGTTAAGGAAAAAAGTGTTTTTCATATGCAGTTTCAGCTTGGCAGAAGTTTGTGATAGGTCTCCATTTGAGGTGGGGAATAGTCTTATATTTTGCTGACTGAATAATCTTAACAGTGCTAATTTCTATGGCAAGTCTTTTGTCATGGAACACTTGAAGTTGTCCCATGCAACGTGATGATCACAAACCACTTCCTTTTGCCCTTAGAGGGAAAATCTGTGTTCTCATTTACTTGACATGCAATGTTGGTTCTCATCATGGCAAAATGAAACATGAAAGAATAAAACATAAGGCACATATCGAATACTGTTTAAAGATAAAATAAAAATACCAGTACATGCACATTCTAAGACTTGTAATGTGCTTGAAAGCTACTGTTTCATTTTCTCCTTTTTAGGAATATCATGGAAGATTATGTGTGTTACAACCTTCAGTTTTCCTCAGAATGTACAAACTTTCTAAATTGAATGCCTAGATTAAATATTCTTCTTGATCTTTTAAATCTTCTTGATCTTTTAAATGACCTGTCCCATTGCACTCTCTACTGACTGAAATTTCGATGCTGAAATTTGCTGTTTGGTGAAGCAGTGATGTCCCTTACAAATTATTCATTGTGTACTTTGTGCAAAGAGAAAAGTCATGGCAATCCTGCTCATCCCATTTTTCTAGGGCCTAGACACTGTCTTAATTTTAGTGGCTTCTAATATAGCAGACTGTTGTTTTCTACAACATATAGTTTATCTAAGTAGAAAGAAGAATAACTTTAAAAATTCCTTCCTAACAACACTGTTTCTTTCTTAAATCCTAACAGATATAAATGCTAAATGCTAATAAAAATCTCAATATGAATTTAAAGTTTGTTTTTAGAATTAACAGGATGTTTGAACCAGGACAGAAAGAATATCTAATTTTTCTGTTTCTGAAGGTGTTTTTTTTGGTTTCTACTGTCTTATCTGCACCCTTATGAAAGGTTTTTTCTTCTCATTACAAGGTTGCATAAGTGAATCTGATTTTAAGCATAGACATTTAGCAGAATAAAACATGGCACGAGTTTTAAAAATTAGCTAAAATCTATGGTCTGGATTTTGTTTATTGGAGGGTAGAGATCCACAGCTTGTGTCCTACTTTGTCATACTGCACAGAGAAAGGCGGGTCCCATCTAGTGAACACCTCTCTTGCAAAGCTGCAGTTAAGGAAATGAAGAAAAACCTGTATCCAGTCCCAGATCAAAGTCCAAAAATGTGAAGGATGCTTTTAGCCTAATAATCAGAGAAAAACACTACAAAAACATTGACTTTGCCCATTAATGCTACAGTGAAAAAACATTATGTCAGTGATAAACTCTTGCAAATGCTTACAGACATGCTGCACCTCAGAAAACTGGAAACCCCAGGTTGCTGGGGTTTCCACAAATCAGAAGGAATTATGTGAGTACAGTTGTGTAGATAAAGCCAGCAGCTCACACAGCAAGATTTGTTTTTAACAGGAAGCACAGTGAATTCACACCAAAGTAATGTATTCATACCTACACTCATCATACAATTTTTAATGTAGTGATAACTAATTAGCTTTTATAAATTATATTCGTAGCCAATTATAACATAAATGGAAGCCCTTATCAGAAGACATTCTGGATCAAAGTCTTAATCCTTCCATTAAGTGACAACTACTCTCAGGATTAAATAATTTTTGATAGGTAAAAAAATCAATTAAACTCTTAATAAATACAACACATTTACTTGTAAAATCAGTTTCATTTGTGCATGTATATATAGAAACATGTATTACATACACACGTGTATAAATGAAATGTGTGTGTGTATATATATATATATATATATATGTATGCATATAAATTAAATAAAACTTTTTTCATATATGTATCCAATTTTGGTTATATGCTTAGAATATACACATTTGAGTATTATAATACTATGAAATGCAATTCAAAGCAGAGTTCCACATGTGAATAAGCCAACAGATGGCAAGAATCCTCTAAGGCAGTCTGTATGCCAGAGTATAAATACTGCTGCAGTAAAACTAATCACAAGAGGAAACTAAAGCCTGTAGATGATGTATCGTTAAGCAAAATGCAGTTAGAATTCTGGTCTCAGCTTGGCTGAATCAGTGAATCTCACCCTGTCACAAGTTACCATCAAATTTTCTGAAGTGGAGAAAAAATATCCTCAATTTTAATGACTAAGAGTGTGGTGTGGAGACACGTATTTGTGGTTACCAGGTAGAAGAGTTATTGCAGCCCTGACCATCTTTGAAAAATATTCAGTGAAAGCATTGGATTAGAAGCTGTGCAAATAAAAGCATAGATAGTGGCTGCAAGATATGCCAAAGCAAGGGAAGAGCTGCCTCCCAGCACCAATAAAAGATTTACTTGGTTTTCACCACCTCGTGCTTCTTGAATTTCAGCCTGAAACTGGATACTTAATCAGACTTTCCAGTTGATGTGTAAGTGACAAATGCATGACATAGTCTTCCAGGAGGATATTTTTGGTCTATTTTCTGCTCACTACACTCTGATAACAGACAACCAGAAATCTAATTACGCAGTAAAATACTTGGCCTAAATTTACTGAAGCAGAGATTGAAGTAATAATGTCTCATTTAAGAGGCTTTACACCTTTTAAAGAACTGTACTAAAGTCCTGGGAGCCTGGAGCATCTCCAGTGGTACTTATTTAACTAATAATTTACTTATTACTTAGTAAATAAGACAGGTGCCATGATAGGTGTCCCAAGACTGGCCTTCTATTGCGCCTTGCCATCAAAGATAATGAGCTAGAGAAGTACCCTTGGAGATGCCCAATACTTGGCCTGCATGGTGCAGCGAAATTCTCTACAAATTCAAGTGAAAATTGGTAAGAATTGCAGAAATAAAAAATTTCTGATTGCATAAATATATGTTATTAAACAATGGAGAGCAAGTCAGGCCACTCATAGAGCATGATTCCCTGTTCTATATTACTGATCCAGCAGACCTGTCTGTGTAAAAGGCTGATAAATCTGACTGAATGAGCATAGGCTCTTTGTGTATAGTTTTAAGCAAAATTTCACCATATCTTCTCAAGGTGGGATATGTGGTTCTTGTATTTCGCTCTACTAACAGGAAGTTTTAAGCCTTAAGTGTATTTTGACCATAACTACAGGTATGAATAATGTGCATTATTAAAGTGCATGTTAAATAATGGATTACAATTTTCTCTGACTTTGATTTTTTAAAAAAAGAAAAAAGATAAAAAGAAAAAAAATAAGAAGGAAAGAAATTTATTAGTACCTAAATGATATCAGACTATTAGTCTCTGTTTGGTTTCAGGTAAATCAATAGGCTTTTCCAGTTAAGCCAAATTGTGGAAACACTTCACTATGAGGACATATACTGCTAAAGATATGACTTCTTCATAAAATGTGTGTAGAAGTCTAGAAGAATTTTTGTGCTACGTTACATTGAATAATCTGGTGTTTTTGACTTTAATGGCACTTCAAGGTTTTGTTCAGTTTTGCTTTTCTTTCAACATACACTCAACACATTGTTACTACTACTGGCAATTTTTGTGGAAGACATGCTTATGCATAATACAAACATTTCAAAAGAATCGAGATAAATAAATAAGTCTTTCTTGAAAATACACCTATAAACCCCTAGGCAAGCCATATTAAAAATATACTCCCAATGGATGGGATGTGCTAAAATATTCACTCTCTCTATCTGAACAATTTTAGGCAATCCCTCTGAAAATTTGATTGATGGCTGGTTTGATAGCAAATACAATCTGCCACACTTTTGTGTGTTATGCACAGCTGTGTATATAAGCTTCCATAAAATAACCCATATGCTAATTTTGTTCATTGAAGAAGGCTGTAGTAACACAGGAGAGAAAGGAGGACAGCAGTTAAGGTTTTCACTTTTCTTGACACTGTCGCCTTGTTTTTCTTGAAAATCTGAAGTAAAATGCTTCAGTGTCTAAAATCTGGTGCACTATAAGGAGCCACTGCTCTGTCACTCTTCAGTCCCTCTGGTACTCCAGTGACATGACTGCAGGTTTCCCAGCAATAAGGTTCTTTTACTCCCATCTCTCAGTGCTCCTCCGATTTCCAATTTTCAGTACCAAAGATGTACCAAAATGTTGTTACTATGGTTACCCAAAGATAATTTTTGAAAAACACAGTTGTTTTTTCTTCCCCTGCTTTGTAAGAATATCAACCTGAAGTTTGCCCCTCCCTTCTGTCAGAAGAGTACAGTGCAGAAGAAAATTACTAGCACTTGCTTAGAACTTCATAATGTTGTCCTATTTGTGCAGACTACCACAAAACAACCTTCTGTAGTATTCTATCAAGCCAGGTGAAAACACATTCTTTCTTTCCAAATTTAAAGTATCTATACACAGCTTTCTGATGAGCTATTATCTGTTTCTCTTCAGCCAGCTACATGACAACTCCTCATAACCTATTCAAAGGAAAACCAGGCCTTTTCCAAGAAAGAAAATGATCTGAGGCAATTTAATTGATCTATAGAAGCATATTACTAAGTATTTCCTTTTATATATATATATTTGATGCATTCAGAAATAAATTCAGGAATAAGAGAAGACATAAAAAAGGAAAAAAAAAGGGAACTATAAGGGGAAAATTAGATATTTCTAGGAAACAACAATGCTGCTCTGACAGAAACAAAATGCAGAGACCTAAACTCAAAGATCTTTGGAGAGAGATTTGAAGAGCTGTCTTGTAGCAAAATCAATTGAAACATAGGAAAGAGGCACCTTTGAAAGGGAATAAAGCATTCAAGTCCAGAACAAAGTAGGCAGAAGAAACTGATTTCATGAAGGATGCCTTCCTGGTTCACATTCACCACTACAAAAAGTTAAAAATGAAACCAAATCAAAACACACACAAATTCAAACCAAAACAACCTAACCAGAAAATTCTCAGTAACTATCCTATTACTGCATAAGGCAGTAATGTTTTCCAACAGACTTCTTTTTACAATGTGTCTTCTGAGAATAGAAAAGTACACTTTCAATGTGATTATTCTTAAAATCTATTTACTGCCATCAAAGCGTAATGTCTAACATCTTTTTGTTCCAGTTCAGTAAAGCAGAGGGAATGCAGAGGAGGGCAATGAAGATAATCAGAGGTTGGAGCCGATGAGGAGAGGCTGAGGGCGTTGTGATTGTTCAGCCTGGAAAAAGAGAAGGCTCAGGGGAGAGCTTAGAGAAGCCTTTCAGTATATAAAAGAAGGGTACATACAAGAAGGATGGAGAGGAATATTTTACAAGGATATGTAGTGACAGAATGAGGTGGAATGGGTTCAAACTAAATGAGAGTACATTTAGATAAAATATTCGGCAGAAATTCTTTGCTGTAAGGGTGATGAGGCACTGGAAAAAGGTTTCCCAGAGAAGCTGTGGTTGCCCCATTCCTGGAACTGTTCAAGGCCAAGTTGGACGGGACTTTAAGCAAACCAATGTAGTGGAAGTTGTCCCTATCCATATCAGAAATTTGGAACTAGATGATCTTCAAAGTCCCTTCAACTCAAACCATTCTGTGATTCTGTGATTCTGAACATCAGTCATACATTTCCTCAAGTCAATGTAAATGTTCCCACTGCCTTTACTATTGTAAGGCAAAAAATTAGGTTCACCTAAAAAGGGGAGACAAAAAACCGTACTGTGAATTACAGTGGATTAAAGCAAGGCAGCAGAAGAAATATAATAGCTTAGGCATGTATTAAACACCCACTAAAACATAATGGTTAGATAGTTAAATAGGGAATAGGTAATATTATTTTAAAAATTATTAGCTGCTGTTTAATTCAGTAATAATTAACTTCTGATAATACCAGATATAATTTCCACTACTGTAAGCATTTTTTAATGAAATCACACAAACTTATACACAGCATCACACACACACATAAGTATTTAAATAGAAAATGAAGCTTGAAACAGCCTCTTCAGGTACCCTGAAAATTACTTATAGTGCACAGCAGAAGGTGTAGTAGGCTTCATAAATCAAAACACCCTCAGAAATACAGGTCTATTTGCAAAAAACCCCAAAAACCTCATGGAGAACTAAAAACTACAAAGTTGATTTAGAGTCTTAAAGAAAATTATCTGATGTTAGAGGAAGCATTTCCAAGTAACTAGAGAGAGTGAAGCAACTGACTTACATTCTGATTTATGAATGTTCATCTGGATCCTTTGTCCTCTGTATTTCCCAAGGATTTAGTCAGGATCAAGCAGAGTAAGAGAATTTTTCTAATATACAAAAAATTACCTAAAAATCTGTGTAGATAAAATCTCAAACTTGTAATGAAATAGTAGAAATTATTGCAATTATAAAAATCTTCTATTATGAATATTTATGCAAAATTACTTAATTATATTTGCCCTCCCAGTGTACAGAATATGGTTTCATCTTCATCGGCCTTCTTCCAAATCTGATTATCTGAGAGCTCTGGAAATCCATTTGGTACCTTATGAAAATGTAAGATTATTATCTGTTCTAGTTTTGCTTATAGTCAGATATATTGCAACATTAGTTTCCCAGTTGAAACATAGTAAAAATATTTAAGTATACTTACAATTTATTGCAAATAGTGTTTAATTATAAATTTGGTGCTGCAAATGAATGAAGATCTCTATAGAAAATTAAAATGGCTTATTGCCAATGGCAAAGTGGTTCTATCAATATTTTATTCAGAGTTTACTTATTTGTGAAAGTTGTAATTTTTCCTTTGTACATAAATGGGTTGAGAGGTGTTTACTCAAGTGTGTTCTTCCAAAGAAAGAAATTCTGGATATTGCATATTTTTCAGGGCTTGGCATATCCTTCAATTTTAAAACTGATTCTTTATGTAAATGACAAGGGTCAGAGAGATCAGAGCTGCAATGTCCAAGTCTCAAGAGTACTCATTAAACTGAGACTGTTTATAATTTTGTCCTTGATGCTCACACACGAGTATCATTCTCTTAGAACATCTTGAAGGACATTCCTCTTCATAGCACATCCAGATGCACAAGCTATGTATGTTGCTTGCAGGATTATTTGTGTAATAAGTTGGAGTCAAAAAGGAAGCAACCTGAGATTTAGAACTAAAGCCTGAGTTTCTATCACAAGCAAACAGTTTTGGGACAGTCATATTACAAGAGTTGTTCTGACTTTTCTATTGCATGCAACGATTTTACAGGTTTAATGTCTTTCCTAGGCAGAGTGTCACAAAGATAAAACTTACAGTTGAGATGGATTCTTTGGTTTGAGGTTATTTTTTTAAGCTTTTCCAATCCAAATAGTGCTGCACTGTTCATTTCATGCAGTTTAAACCAAGTCAGGATGAAAGTGGTTTCTTGATTTCTTAATGATATCTTTGTAATGACCAATCAGTGACCTATAGAGACCAAATATATGTCAGCACATAAACTGCAATACTAGACAGTTGCAAAGTATTGAATATTTCCATTGTTTAAAATAGTCCATTTACCTTCTTTCCTGTACTGCTAATCACTCAAATTTCCCCTCCTTGCTCTTACTGGGCACACAGGCTGCAGTGTCCCCATCCCCTCCTAGCCATGCAGGTGTCCCTTCACATCCCACATGGCAGATGTGGGACATTGCAGCTCCAGGAGCACCCAGGTGTGCCCACTGCCTCGTCCTCAGGGCTGCACACCAGGGTGACCCAGGGAAAGCAGCACTGCACAGGCTGCACTGAGAGGGAGAACTCACCTGCCTTGCCCATCAATTTCTCCTCTCCAGGTCTCTCGCCTATAATGGATCTTTCTGTTTCTCCTATATTGATTTTCAAGGTCACCATTTCATTGTTTCAGTTTCTTGGCAAAGTATCAATGACTGCTTAATGCAGCTGATGTCTATCTTTGTCTTTAACAGGACCAATCTGGGGCCTTTTCAGAGAGCCTGGTGTGTTTGATTCATTCAGTGTCTACATCCACAGTCTTCTCTGGAAGAATGATCTTTGAGAGGACTTTTGCCAAGAGTAAAGCAGTAAAGCAGCCACCAATATGTACACATAAATACATGTATGTGAGCATGCCTACATATATGCATTTTTGCAGAAGATATTTTGTATTTGTTAATCTCTACACACAGATACATATATGTTATTCTTTCTTCACCATCTTTCCATCCTTCTTCAGTATATTTTTTTTTGTTTAACCTTCAAACTAGCAAGCTATTCTCTTTAGCCCTTATTCCAGTAATTTTAACTAAACTGTTGGCATTTTCTCTTGTCAGGCTTAGAGCAAAATTCTTCTGATTTAATTACAGCTATAAAATTATCAAAGTTCTGTCATCTAAAACAGAGAATGATGTTAAGGTGCTAAGCTAGTTAAGCAGTGAACATGCAAATTTGTGAAGACATTGGTGCAATGCTGTATGAGGATCAATACAAATAATTTCATTAGACATCAATGAAAGGGGAAGACCTTATAAAGTTTGCTGGGGATTCATGATGTGATAAAGATGTCTACAAAAATAATTTCTAGTTTATATTTTACCCTACAACATTTAGTTGTTTCAGCAAGGTGGTATAAACTCATTACTGATACAATCTCTATGTATCTCTACAGTGCTGTAGTTCTGAACCATAAAATGTCCCTTTTTTTCTCCATCGTCCTTTACTTGTCTCAGTATTTCTTCCATTTCCTGGTTTTAGTTTCTTCATTGGTAGCATTATCTTATCTCCTTTACCGACCCATTCTCACCACTCTGTCTGTTGTACTATTTTAATTAAAAACAAACATAGAAATCAAATATTCCCTCCCTACAGAGAATAATGATTTACATGCACTTTGACAGCCAGGAACTCTCATTACTTAAACCTTGTGCTTTGTCCTTCCACCTTCTATTTTCTGTGGGATTTTGCACAGTGTGTTCAGTGAGATAGAAAACAGGTCCAAGGACTGGTGGAACATTATATGTAAGTGTTTATCAGATTTTTTTACAAATAGTGGTGAGGGACACAAATTCATTATCCTCTTTTCCCCACCAACAGAGCATCTGCAAAGGCAAAGCACTGAGACTGCATTACATGCACTGGGAAATGAATAGTTGCAGGTGCTACATTTCTAATTCGAAACTGTAAAAAGAAATACTGTGTGACATTTGATATTAAATTAGTCTGGTGCAACACAGATTTTCCAGGCCCGACATAGGTTTTTTGGCTACCTGTACTTCGCCTCTGACTTCAAAACACATAGAAAATTCAATACCTTCAGACTATCAGGCAGTCTGTCAATTATGAGCCACATATGAAAGTAATCTTGCATGCAGTCAATGTTCTGATATTAAGTGTGACGCATTCCAAAACAAAAGTTTTTCCTGCTTTGAAATCCAAGTATTTATTAAAAAGAAGGCATAAATGATCAAATAAATTATGAATAATTAAAGCCAGCTTGTAAAGGATGGTTTTAAAACAAAAAATTGAATTTAAAAAAATAATTAAATTAAAACCCGAAGAGTATCAACATTTGTTAATATTCTCCAAATTTGTAATCAGAAAAAAGGGTAAATTACGCAAGCGCTGATTATCATTACTTGAAATATTTTTTCACCTTTTTTGTTTTTTCAAGTCTGGATGTCTTGCAGCGCCTCAGCTAGTTTCCTAATAAAATATAGCTCAAGATTGCAAGGATTTATTCTCATTTTAAAATTACGAAATAAAGTCTATGGTGCAAAAGAATGCTTCTGTAAAAGAACTTCTTGATTTAAATTACTTCTTGTCTTAATAAAGAGCTAAGAAGTATTTTGAAGTCTCTCTTGGCAGATGTTGAAAACACATACAATAGCAGCCTACAATAGCAACTTTGGATTTATATCTTCAGACAAATTGGAGAAAAAGTAAAAAAATCCTGAAAGAAGGTGGAGGGGGACATGCTGTAATGTAGTAACTAAAAAAAAAAATGCAAACTTCTTTAAACTTTAATGTTTATTTGAATCTTGAAACCTCAACATATTGACCATGTTTTAGATTTTTTGCCAAAAAGAAAATAATAAAATAAAAATGTAATCTTTTATTTCCTAGTTGGGCTGGGAGGAAAGAGGTTTTGCCCTTCCCATGAATCTTCTCCTGATTTTATGTGTTGCACATTGCACATGGACACTTGAGATCAGCTCTATGTGCACACAGGATATTGAGATAAAAGTTTCACATTCCTTTCCTGAAGTAGTCCTGGAAGAGACTTGAATTTCTTGAACATAAAGAACCTGAATTTTCTCTTTCCCGTACTTGCTAGAACCCTTTGTTTTTGAATATTTAGAGAATGCCCAAACTACCAGAGGATTGTTCTCTTTCCTTTTTTGTCTGTCTGCTTGCCTGCTTCTGTTTTTGAAATGAGATGTTTTGGTGTGAGGGTGTAAATATTAAAATAGGCACTGTGGTGGTTAGAATAGTAGATGATAGGAAATCCTGCAAACAAAGTGATTAAGAGGAAGAAATGGAGAGGAGACAGATGGAGAAATAGAATGCTGATTTTATGCTTCAGAACTACAGCAATATATATTAGAGATGACATCAGTAATGAGGTTCCCCAGTTGAACTGTCTCCCACCCAATGTATTTATAGCCATGGTTTCCATTTTATTGGGTTAATATGTTTCCATAAAAAAAACACCTCAACTCCTCTGAAAATGACCCAGCTGCATGTTTTCTTACACCTGTTCTTGGAAGTGTTTTTTCTCTTCCTGGAACTCTTAGACAAATATGTCAGAAAACAGTTCTGCATTTCCAAACACAATGATACACAATCTAGAGTAAATGGGTAAGAGGCTTGTTCTTTAATTTAAACCAGTCAGAATAGTCAGAAGAATATTCTCTGACACAAACGTATAAACTACTTACAGATGTAAATCTACATATAACTACACAGACTTAGGATCTGGGCATATAATTATAATTTTTTCCTGAATGTCTTTGAACTTTCATGGAAGGCTCTGCATTAAAACAATTAAAGAAATAATTATTCACATCTTTTGTATACCTATGATTAGTATTCAAAGTTTATTACTGCTAAATATATTATCTTGGACAAAATAAGATTTCTCAGAGTTCCTTAAAAATGTAGAGAAAAATGAGTCCTCACAGAAATGGGTGGTACATTATCCAAAACCTTCTCTTCCAAAATTTTCCACATAACTACTTGGCTATTTTTTTAAAAATAAATCGTGTTTCCACTCCATACAATGGGTTGGAGGGCGTAACGATAAAAGAAAATGAAGCAAAAATACTGTCTTCAATAACATCCAACTTTCTAGTGGAAGAAAAGCACAATTTTTTTAAGCAGCAGTGATACTTTTAATTGATAAAATATAAAGCAGTTTGATGTAAATCCTAAGCATGTTACACAGCATCATATTGACCTCTTCTTTTCTGATCTGATTCAGAATCATATTTTACAAAGATAAAAATAAGTATTTGCAACACAGAGAAACTTTAGATCAAGTAACAGCATATAAGATACAACTGTACAAAACATGTCTAAACAGATCTGTTCTGTTCTTAAGAACGAAAGGCGTCACATGGCAGCCTTATTTCAAATGAAATGCTTGCTAAAAAATATAGTTGGTTTTGTACTTCTATATTATGGTAGCATTCCATTATGGCTAGCATTTTGTCTGCAAAGTAATCCATGTCTTCACTGGCTGTTGGATTTTGCCCTAAAGCAAAGACCAAATCTGAACCAAAAAAAGGACAAATGACATTAAAACACTTTAACTACCCGAAGAACATCAGATTTATAGTGACACACCTGCAGATGGTGCTGTTCCACCACATTTCCTGCACAAAATTGGTTTAACATTCATTAGTTGGTCTATTCTTTGATCTTTTGGTTTTTATTTATACAGTACATGCAGCTATTACATAAAATGGTTGGTTGTGTGTGAAGGCTAAACTAGACGGAAAATTATACCTAAAGATTTAACTTTTTCCCATGCCAAAGATATTTTCTTTTTTTCCCATCCTCCTCTTATTACAATGTTAGCAGTTATTCAGCAATGTGATATTTCTTTTACAATATATAGCATTTTAGCATTGTTGTTTGTGAGACAAAAAGTCTTAGTTACTCAGAGAGGCTATGTTTAAAATTGGTTTTCCATCTCAAACATGTTACAGTGTAGAAAAAGTTGCTAGTGAATGTTATCCTATAGAATAATATTACATAAGGGCTACAGATTATGAATTATTCACACAAAGACTGTGGGGGCCATAGAAATAAAATACTACTGCATAGAGAGGACTATTTCAAATCTGTGTTTACTGCTAGAGCAGAAGACTAAGGACAATATCTGTCATCAAGTGAATTATTTCATACTTCTATAAAATTTAATGTGATTTTCATTGGAACTAGCTGTATTGTTTTTACCATTCCATAGTTTTCAATTTTTTAATCAGGAATGAAAGTATCACTACTACTACTACTACTACTACTACTATTACTGCTACTGCACTTATGACTAGTGGTAGTAGCAGTAGTAGTAGTACCACCATTAATTTGTAAAAATCATGGCTTTATACTTTATTTCCTCTTTATGGATATTTTAGACAGAAAAAAAAAGCTTTTTAACTGTGTTTGAGAACGGAAACTATTTAATATCAGAAGTATTTCTATAACATATAACACACATTGTAGGAGAAGTCCTGTGTAGTACAGCAGATTTTTTTTCTCTAAGAATTTATCTCTATATATGGAATAAAAATTATTTTTACTTAGTCATTTAAAACTTCAAAGTTTTTGAAAGCATATAAATCAAGTAAAATTAAACACAGTTTAAATTTAAAAAGAAGAAATAACATTATAAGCAGGTATTGAGTTTTTGTTACAGGGTAAGTTGAAGGACTGTGAATAATTTAAATGGCACTCATGGAAGTATTTTCTTTGATTTCAGTGGGGTCATAAATACATATGCTGATCTTCCACCATTAAAGCCACTCATGGATACCAGTAGGAGGTCCAAATATTTCATAAGTATAAACATATTTAATAAGTTTTCTATTGGATTTGCTGGGATATGTATTTTGCTTTGCCTTCTAAAAGAAACTCCAAAGCAGCAACAAAAAAATGAACAAAAACTAAACCTGGAAATTTGTTACAATTTATTTCCCTATTTTTTACTGGGAGAAGGCATTAATCACTTTTTTCACTTACTCTGCAGAGTAAGAAGAGCGTTTAATAATTAATGGATTTTGAGGAGATCCTTTAGATGCCCTGTGCATCTGCAGTATCTCTGATGCTTCACTTAATTTGTTGCTTTAATGCAGAATTTGCTCTTTAGGAAGACCAAGACAATGATGTGGCATTTGGCAAATTAATGAATTAATTTAAATACTATTTAATTACATAGTATTTCTGCAAGTAGAAATTCTTTTTTGAGTACTAAAGATAAATTTTTAAGAAAGGAACATGAAGTAACTAATTTATCTTGTCATAGAATAATCTACTAATGTAATTTTTTTCATTCTGCTTTCAGAGTTGTAGTCACCTGCAGACATATGACAGCCTTCAAATTCATTATTTTCTACTTATAGATATTTTTCAAATGCAGTAGTTGGTGTACAGTGTGCATAATACTCTGGCTGTATTATACAGAGATTAATCTTCAACCCAAGATGGAAAATATGCTGGAAAATACTTCCAGGTTTTGATTAATTTTCCCTGCTCTTCATTATAAAATCCTGTTTTCTTTCTTCCTTGGAAGTTCATGATTGCCTTAACTTACTCCTATCCTTTGAATCTCTTGATATGCTTTTTCTTCACAGTTCTAAATTAGTTCAGTAAAGAGCAAAAACCTCTAGGCAGTCAGATGAGAAACTCCCATTTACTCTTAAAAATGAGGTTCATTAAGCTGTTATCTATAGTGTCCTAAAACAAAAACTAGAAAGTAAACTCAAATGTATTCTTATGGCATGGGAATGTGTTCTGTGGTTCAGGGAAGAGTATCAGAAGAGAAAATTAGATGACACTTGGAGAAAGCTATGCCATGTATCACACAACATGTTGCAGTTCAGTTTGGTGAAATGCCAGTGCAGGTTTCTGTTTATGTTGTGCAAATAACAGCCTAGTCTTTGCCAAACAAATGACAAATTGTGTGTTTGGTAATACATGTAACAAGTTCTGATAATTTAAAATCGTATGTTACTTAAATACATTTCCTTTCTAACATAAATTTCCTTTTGTATACTAATTTACTGATTTGATCTAATTCTTCTGCTTATTTCTATAAAGATCTCTGCCATACCATGGATCTCACCACTGGAGATGGTGGCCCAGCAGTGTCCCACCAGCACCAAGCAGGGTATCACTTCCCTTGGCTTCCTACTGTGTTTTAACTCAAATGCAGGGCTGGAGCATATCAGTGTATGAACTGGTTATTGTAGAGTAACTCATTAAATGGTATAATATTTAAAATTAATTTTCAGTCTTTCAGTTAAGTATAGCATGTTATGAATACTAGAGTCATCCCTTTTCACAATTCTGACTTCAGCAGAAGCCATTGCACCTGGAAGATAATGCAGGCTTCAGAATTTCAATTTTTAAAGAAACGGCCTTTCCAAGACATAAATCACAGTCATTTGATATCCAGATATCACAAGTTTAGTTGGACTGTTCATGAAGATATTATTTTTAGTTTAATTCAGAGAGAGAAATATATGTGGTTTTTGATACCACTTATTTACCGGTTCAGACAGCACTTTATTTGACTTGAGTAACACCCTAATTCTCCATCTAGTGTTTATAGACAGAAAAAAAAATTGCATATTTCTTTTCTCTTTTCTTTTATGGCATCAAGAAATAAAAACATTATTTGCAAATATTTCTTACAGTCTTGTGTTCCTGTTAGGCCAGCTACTCATGTTGAGTAATTTTACAACATTACAACTGAATAGGTCTCTTGGTTATGTCTAATTGCCTTTATAAATAACAACTTCTCATTACTGCCAGGTCACAGTAACAAAGGCATATGCAACCTCACAACTTGCAGGAGCAACATGCTTACCACTGGGAAAGCAATGGTATGTGGGTATCTTATTTAAACAAATACAAAAGATTAAGTCATGCATTTCCCAGGTTCAAAATGGCAGCTAATGTTCCACAACTAGCCTTTTCACAGGTTTTCATTACACATTTTAAAAGGAATAAAAAAGTGCACTTCAGTAAAATGAGTGCCACACAAAGACAGTAAATAATTACCCTAAGTGTAAGTGCTGAGATTAAATGTTTGGGGTCTGTTTGGGCTTGAGGTTTTTGGAAGGGAGAAGGGGTTGTTTGTTTGTATATTGGGAATTTGAGTGTTTCATTGTCCCCACTTTTATGTAAGAAAAAAGTTAAAATATTCTTTATATGATTTCCACCTTCCTCAACTTTTGTGACCAGTCCCCTTTCTCTACCTGTCTCTTGCACATAAAGAGAGTTCATGGGATAATAAGCAGCAAGGAAAGGAGGAATAACACATTTTAAAGAATAAAATTAAGATGATTCTTTAAATAATCTTTTATATGAGTTATGAGGCATAACAACTTTTGTGTATTTCAAATCACAATAGTCTGATGTCTGTTTGCACCATTGTGGTGATGCCTTTTTTTTTTTTTTGCAAGTACAGAATAAAAGATTTTAGAGTAAGTGCAGAATTAGATTCAATATTAATCAAGTGTGCATGTTTACTGTATGCTTACATCAAGAAATCGATGAAGATAATTCTATTTTTAAATTTTTATTTTGTTTTTCTCTGACTTTTTTTTAAGCCCTTTGCAAATAATTTATACATTCTTTGAGAGGTATCTTTAATAACTGATCAAAAAAGTGAGATTAAAGAAAAGAATAAATTTCTATCATCTAACCTCAATAATGTTCAGTTGGTGAAAATGTCATTTCACATTTGAACTCATATGATAAACTGCAAAAAATAATGCATTTAAAATACATTGAGTCAGTGAAGATAATTATGGCAATTTTATGCATCTCAATTTCTCTTTCAAAGGAACATATAATTGCTCTGGTATTTTGTTTCCAACCCTCTTGTCTCTGAGCCAATATAAATTGAAATCAAACTGTTTTACAATCTCTCCTTTTCCCTGCTGCTTACCAAACCCTTATCTGACTGAGATTCAAAGGGTTCAGCCTTCTCCTTGGGTCCTTCTCATAGTCCAGGTGTCATCATGAGGAAATATGCCTGGTTTAAGGGAACAAGGAAGTTTCAACTGGGGAAGGAACAACATCCCATGAGGAATAAATACCATTTGGTTCCTAAGACTGTCTTGAGATGCAGGCAACCTATCACATATAAAGTGTCATACTTGACATATCTTTTAACATGTTGCAAATGATCATCCTTTTCCTTTCTAACTGCCGCAATGCTAAAGCAGAAATTTGAGTTTGCAAAATAAGCTTCAAGAATTTTCTCCATTTCATTCAAAGTATGGTGCATTAGATTAGGATTTGTACCATGTCCGTCTGAGGAGCTGTCCACTGATGGTGGTACCCATCCAGCCACAATAACAATCTCATTTGAACACCACAGTTACTCCAATGACTAGTTAGTGAGCTTAGTTGTAAGATCCTGACAACTGGAAATTAGCTAAATTCTGGAGGTTTTTTCAACTTTGTTAAAAGGCATTAAACTTTTTCTTATTAATTTCTTGCTCTGAAGTTGTGATCAAGTACTATCTGCTCAGATCTGAGTTTTCTCATTTCCTTCACCAGGTCTTTATATTTTAATAATAGAAAGATCCTTTAAAATAAAGTTGGCATCCACTGCAGTAGCTTTTAATATCTCCTAAGTGAAGTTATTTGTACAAATAATTATATGGGATATAGAATCTATCTGATTTAGCTAATAGATGCTAGGTTGATCCTGTCTAGATGTCAGGTGTCCACTAAAAATATTTTATGACTCCTCTTCAGATTGCCAAGGAGAGAAAATATAATTAAAGGTTCATGGCTTGAGATTAGGACAGGTTTGCTATCATGGACAGACTGATGTGACATGGAGAAATTAGTTTGATTTAGAACCAATGCAATCATAGTAAAATAACGAAAAATAAACCCAAATCTTAGAAACACCTTTCCCCTTTACTCTTTTCTTCCAAGGCTCAACTTCACTCCTGGTTTTCTCTACCTCCTCCCCACAGAGGAATGGGGAATGGGAGCTGCAGTCAGCTTATCACACACATTGTTTTTGCTACTTCTTTCTCCTCATGGAGAGGAGTCCTCATATTCTTCCCTTCCATGGGAGATAATTCTCCACAAACTTCTCCAACACTGGTCATTTGGTCTTTCCCACAGGCTGCAGGTTTTCACAAACAGATCCAGTGTGCCTCTTTGATGGGGTGCTGTCCTTCAGGCACAGACTGCTCCAGCACAAGACCCCCACAGGGTTACAAGTCCCACCAACAAACCTGCTCTAGCATGCACTCCTCTTTCCATGGATCCACAGATCCTGCCAAGAACCTGATTCAATAGAGTCACAACCTACTTTGGATCCATCCAAAACCTCTCTGGCGTTGGGGCTGCAGGTGCATCTCTGCTTCCCATGGGCTGCAGGGGCACGGCTGCCTCAGCATGGGCTGCACCTCAGGCTGCAGGGGAATCTCATCTCTGGTGCCTGGAGCACCTCCTCTGCTCCCTTCCACACTGACGTGGGCGCCTGCAGGGCTGTTTCTCTGACATACTCTTGCTTATCTCCCAGAATGAACCTGCTGTTTCCTCCCTGACCTGGCTGTGCTATCCCAGATGTGCTGCCACCATCACTGATTGTCTCAGCCTTGGCCTCATCTTGGAGGTGGCTGACATGGGCTCCATAGACATGTGGGAAGCTTCTAGTAGATTCTTACAGAAACAACCCCTCTAGCTGACCCACTCCCAGAACCTTGCCATGAAAATCCGATAGAACAATCTAAATAACATATTTATACTGCCAGAATCTGAAAAGCATTGAGCATAATAAAAGAGTTGGGGAATACCAGTATCTGTTCTATGGTCACACTCTTCCAATCACATCAACACCTAGCTTGTGCTTCCATCCAGTCTCATTTTCTACACCTTTCTTGCAAAAGTTTATGCAAAAAAACCAAATATATAAACAAATAGTGCTTCAGAAGTTTAATGGATTTAACGGATTTAATAAACATTGGATTTCAATATATGACTTCTCAGGAACAATAAATGGATATTAAAATTGGTGTGGAAAAATACCAATGCTCTGGGTGAGGAATTCTGCTTGGATTTGTGTACTACCTCACACAGTGGTATATTCATCTTGAAAACATTGAAATTAATCTATAGTAGAAATAATTAGGCATTATTTCCTTTTGTATTCTATTTATTAATAAAAAAAGGTATTGGAAACAGAAGTAGCATAGGTGTATTAGTAATGTCAAAGCTGCATTATTATAAACATATAATGAACACCTATTTTTTGTCAGACTATAAAAATATTAACTGAATTAATGTTAATTATCAGTCTTTTATTCATGTATTAATTATTTATAAGCAATGTGAAGTTTCATTTTATATATAAACTGTGACTGTCAATAAATTCAAATAGCAACTGGAAGAAATTTAAATGCCTCTCCTACAGAATATAGTCATAAAATGGAAAATGGGCCTTTATAACATGAATCTTCAGAAACAGTAATTTTTCATTGGTGACATGTCTGCTATACTTTATTTTTGTTTTCTTCTTCTCAAAATCATAATAATTCTCAGGAGAAAGATCTTTTCTTAATAAGTACTGCTTGACATTTACCATTACATACATGATAGATATTTGAAAATGATCATCCGTCAATGCTATGGCATCAAATTTAAACTTATTACCCATGCAAATAACTTGGCCTGCAGATTTCATCAGCATCTTTTCAAATATTCAGACAAACAACATAAAAAAAACCCAAACAGAACAAGATCAAAGCAGTTCTGCCCCTTGCTAGCATGAAAGAGTTGCCAGTTAGAAGTTTACATACCTAACAATATAGTAATAAACATAAGCAAAAAAATGTTTAAATTTTTGGATAATATTATTTTTTTCTAGAGAATTTAAACTGAAAGTTAAATTAAAGCCACTACAAAATAAAAAAGGCATGTTAGCTGTTAAAGACTCATCTTGATCAAAATCCCATGATGCTTAAAGGATAAGGTGAATGAATATTTATCAAAGTGTTTTAATGTTTACAATTTTAGCTAACACTTAGAAGACATACCTCAAATAGAGTATTCAATGCGAAGATTGGGGGATTTTTGAATTAAATATTTTTTCTTGAATTTCAACAAATCTGAAAGGGAGCAGACAAGACTTGGATTCAAAAACTAGGTAATATTGGTTTCATGTGATGCGGTCGCTCGTGCGAATTGGCCTGGCTGCTCCACAGAGCTGGGACTCCGGAGGGAGTGACAGAGCGGCCACAGTCTGTCTTAGCCGGAGTATGGCAGGCTACCTTATGGTAGAGCCAATACCCTAGCCACTCAGGTCCCCTGGGCGGTAGAAGCCACAGGATGCGACCAGACGAAGGCAGACGAAGGTCAAAGGCAGCGGCACCTCGAGAAGCAGTGGAGCGTGGAAGGAAAGACGCGAGCCGATCAGTTTTCCGTGGTGGGTGAGGGTTTATTAAGGGTAAGGAAGAAATAGAAGGGTAAGAGGTCACAGAAAACTGACAAAGATCCTCCCCCTGGTCAGGCCTTATAAGACCGACCCCAGGGGGCGGGTGAAACAAACATATCCAATCAACCTAAGAAACCTCAAATGGGGTGACATGAGACATCCAATTAACAAAGACAAAGGGTGTGGATTTCCCCCCTAGCCCAATCACCACCCGAACCCCGAGGAACTTTCTAGAGTTGGGGAGTGGGATGGGGGTGATGGACAGGGGGGTCGCCCGGACAACTGAGGAGGGACAACTTTGATAGACAATAGGATTAACATAGAATAAGGAGGACTCAAATGACTGACATATAACTGACTCACTAAGAAGGGGAGGGAGCCCTGGAAACCCCCTTACTCTCGTCGCCATCTTTAAACCATACAACTTAATGAGAATAAAACATAAAACTTGTAAAATTCAACTACAGAACTTCTAAACAGTAAAGCAACGTGCACCCCAACAATGTGAACTGACAGCCTTTAAGGATTTATTTAATTCTGGCTCAGTTATCTACATTTCTTAGATCAAAATTTTGATCTGAACCTCTTTACAGATTCAAATGTCACCCATTCATCTTTACATATCAAAAAACCAAGTTCCTCTATCTCACCAGTCACGTAGTTATGATAATCATATTGCTTACGTATATGGTTGTCCCAAAGACAATTCATTTATAAATGAGAATTATGTACTTAGCTGAGTAAACGTTTGAATAGTGTAGAATTCTATAAAGGCACATTTTAGTGTCCTCTTGAGTGATTTAATTTCCTGTAAAATCCAATTTTACCAGAACTCCCTTTGAGTCAGATTCTTCCATTAATGTAATGATGATAACCGAACTTTTTTCTTCAACAGGATCTAAAATGTCATTGTAAAGAATTTCTCAGCTATGGCCAGTCTGGCATGCACCCAAACTCTCATGTTCTGGTCACTCTATTTCAAACAAGCCATCCACCACCAAACCTGTATTTAGAAAATGAGTGTTCTAATATAGGACAAGTCAAATTACCCCAACTTGACATCTTGATAACTTCTAAATTAAAGAACTTACATGACCTATAAAGCATATTTCCTGAAAGAAAAGGATCCTCCCAGTCATTACAACTGTTTTTAGTCAAGTTTGGGCATGTTTAGCAAAAAACATAGAACTTGCAACTTTATGCAACTATTTCTAACAAACCTGTTAGGTATGTTGTCAATATCACTCAGCTGTCCAGCTAAGCATTAAACTCCCAGAAGAGAGACTGGTTCTGTGTTGCATTAAATGAGTGTGCTGAATACAGTGGTTCTTTGTTTTAAACACAAAAGACTGTCTGCAAGCTAGAATGAGCATTCAGAGTCAAATGTCTGAGAGCCACAAACTTCCAGCTAAAGTAGTAGTAGTGGATCCCCTGACTGTGTAAGAGAGTAAATAATATTAAAAATACAAATGTGATGTCATGAAAGAGCTGTATGTTCATTATGAGCTATAGGAGAATCAGAAAATTCAAAGGAATACAGTCTTGCAGAAAAATTATGAAGGAAAAAAGGCATTCTTAATTTAGATTTCAAAACTAACTTCTTGGGAGCAGAAGATTCAATGGTAAGTGATATCAATGTCTTCCTTCAAATGAAAAAATGGACACAGAGATTTCAGATTTTAACTTCTTCGTGGCACTTCTGCAACTTCACACAGTGTTTGAGGTCAGAGGACGCCTCCAGAGCTCATATAGTACAACCTCTCTGCTCTGCTGTAGTGGTGTCCACTACAGCAAGTTCCTCAGGGCAATGTCCAATCAGACTCTGAATATTTCAAAGGTGAGAGACTCCACATTCTTCCTGAGCAACCATCCTCACATTATTTTGGCTCCTTTTTCTTCTTTTGTCTTAATCCCATATTTCAGTTTGTGGGTCTTTTGCAGTAGCTCAATAAACATGATTTTGGCATTGTTAGTGTTAGATTATCTGATTAAAATATAGTTGCAGTAAATACAATCAACACCTGGTTATCTTGACAGCCTGGTTATCTTGAAAATAACCAGAGTTGTGAACATGAAGCATACCTGAAATTACTACTTTTAATGTTTCATACCAAGGTGAGGCAACTAAAGGAAATCTCTTCAGAATGCATTACAATACAAAAGGAGTTATTTTCAAAGGAAGTTAAGGATTATATTAAATGGAAATATAAGACTTAACTATGGATAAAGTTATCTTCATACCTGTATCAGTATTTTGTGTGATTTTGTGGGTACTTGAAAAGACAGTGCTCTGTACTGATCTGTGTGGCTTATCTGTTATGTTTTGAGTATTAAGTGTGTGCATGTTGGAATGTACACAGGTATTGCCAGCCAGGGCACAGCCCCACACTGACCTGCTGCAGCCACACCTGCCAGCCAGGGGAAAGGACAAATCCCTGAGTGCCATGAAACCCACCAATTTAAGCTGTCTCTGACAACTGAAGAAAGGCTTTGTCCTGTGCTGAGGGGCTTACCTTGACTGGAGCTGGGCTGAGCTCAGCTGGTTTCAGCTCTTCCCTTAGGACCTGTTGCCTCCCCTGCCTGCACAAGCTCTGCCAGTGACTCTGTGGGAAGGTTTAGAATATTTTTTTCCATAGCTGCTGTCTAAAAGAGCCTCTGGGGTGGCTGAGCTTGTGAAGGCTGTGGGACCACCCTTGAACTCAGCCCTGAGCAGCCAGAGGGAATCAACCAGTAGTAACAAATTTTAAAAATATACACCCAAGCATCTTAAAACTAAGAGGAAGCAGCTTTGACTCTGAATATCAAACTCCTTACACTGAAATCCTCAGGATGTTGATGGCTTATGGTGACTGTCACTTCTAGTTCTTCAGGAAGGCAGAGATCATAAATCTAAGGACCTGGAGGGACATTACAATGGTAGAAGCAACACTGATTACAATGCACAAGTACCAGGAAGTTTATGTATAATAATTATGTTTGTACTTTGGTAAGAATTTTCTATGACTGTTAGGCTGTTACAATATTAGATTAACAATAATTTTTTTGGCTGCATATATGTATATAATCTGTTTCCTTTTTTTCTGGGCTAGTATATTAAATATACATATACCAAAAGGACTTCCATTTAGCACAGTACTTGGTCCACTTACATGTATATCAAACATTTGACTGATCTGACCCTATAACTTGTGTTTTTCCTTTGGGAAATTATACTGCTTTTTAAAGATTTATTATACAAGTGAAAAATCACCCAGCCAAGGAATAAACAAGAGAAAGGAAAAAAGCTAACAGTGATAATCAATAGATGTGTTCTGGATGTGGTTTTTCAACACTTTGCTATTTCTGACCAGAATATACTAAATTTACTCTGTAGAGTGTCTAAGTAGATCAAGTGTAGCTTGCAAAAGGGTGAAAGTACAGCTACCACTGGAGACCATCAATAAACAGACTCACAGCTTCACTCTTACAATTTTACCTCATTTCTGGCACTAAGATTAGGAAGTACTACTACCAACAACCAGTGGAAAATGAGACTTCATACTTTATGAGGAAGAAAGAAGGCAAAGAGTAATATAATGTTTATTTTTCCACAGACTGAGGTAAAATGAATAAATAAAATATCTGTTTTTAAGGTAAAAAATGTCCATCTAGAGAGTTTCATCTCCACTGTCAGAAGTTTCCATTTGAATCATCACTGCTTTGTTGGTTTGTATTTTTTTTTCATCTTATCCTTTCCATGTTCTACTCTCGGATGATAATTTTATGCCTCAATATGTTCTTTCTTGTCCTTTTGCATTCCCATTCTTTCAGCTGGTCTCCTTGTGTCTGTTTAGTTTTACTTCACTGCTTTGCTGTCTTGGAAACCATTGACCAAAATTTCTACAGTTACCTTAAAAAGTCTGTGTGTGCTTATACAGAAATCAGGTTTTAAGTATCTCATACTTCATGATTCATATTTCACATTTCTTTTGACTCACAACTCTGGTGTGTTTACACAGGCTTGTTTTAGTTATGCCAGTTGTAGAAACATTGAAGAACTGTTTGTGCAGCACAATGCATGCATCCATGCAACCCGAACCATGGGGAGGGAAGGTAGGATGCCATACCTATCTTTCTCTCTTGTGAATCACTTCCAAAGACTTCTTACATAGCAGATGCTCAAGAGCTAGTTGAAAGATCAGATTTCAGCTGTTAAACTCGTGGGAGCACCAAAAATCCCAAAGAGAAATTCCAGGGTCCTAACACTCTCTGCTGGCCAAGTTATTGAGAAGTCAACATGCTTTTCCTTGTGTGCAGCCAGGGCAGTTACTTATTCCTTGCTATGTTTGAAGAGCTCTTCTGGTGACATTACACCTCACAAATGGAAGTGTCAACCCTGAAGAGCTGATGATTGCCAGTTCACATACTCACCACTAACACCTTGCTATCCCATGTTATTCTATGACTAACTACTTTGTGAGGAAATAATATATTGGTAAGGAGAGCCCACCTTTTCTTGTACAAGTGGAACTGTTGTTTATTCAATTGAATAAGTAGCATTTGTATGCAGCCTTAATCATGAACATTTTGGAGATTGGCATCGGGCACTAAGTACAATCCTGTCAAATAACTGGCAGTGGATTAACTGTGACACCTAGAAACATGCCAGATTCTGACAGAATAAGAACTTGCTGTGTACCCAATGTCAATCATTCACTGAGTGCCACTCAAAATGCTTATCCTGTTAGTGATGACATCAATCTGCATTGGCATTCAAAATGCTGCTGCCCTTTGAATACAGAATTGAAAGCAACAGGCAAAGCCCCAAAGTGCAGTCATTTTAGCAGCCACCTATTCTTCCTTAAGAACTGGGGCTACCTCTGGTACAGAGATGCTGCTTTATTAATGGGCCAGTGAATTAACCCAGATGTTTGCAAAAAATAAACCAACCAAACCAACAACAACAAAAATGCCAAAAAACTAAAAAAGGCAAAAAAAACCCCTCCACTCCAAAAAAAAACCCAAAAAACCAAAAAGCCAAGGTATTTATTTTACACAGATTGCTCTACAGGCAGGCTCACTTGCAAGCACTCCAAAGTAATTTCCATCATGAACAAAAACTTCCAGAGCCACTTAGGTCTAATTCTAGTTACATCCCAAGTTGTAGAAGTCTACCCATATTAATAGCACCTAAATTCAACCTGAGGGTTTTCAGAATTTTAACCACCAGATGTTTAGGCTTACATTTATTTGATCTTCTCTTATCTTCATAAATCCTGCATTTCTGTGTGTACAGTGAGCTAACACAAGATGAACATTCCATTTTGTCTTTTCCTTTTCAGTTTGTCTTGTTCTGTAATGCACCAGAGTGAACATGACCTTGTGAAGTACGAGATGAAGGTGAAAGGGAAATTGAACACGTCTCTGATTTCCTGGACAAGTGTTCTAACTATTCAAAAGAGGAGTAGTCATGCAGCAGTAGTGATGGATAGAAAAGTAAACTGTGTTTTTTAAGTCCCTTACTTTGGAAAAAGAGTCTAGATCAACCTTGGCTAGGGATCACTAATAAAAAAGTCTAAGGTAAATTCATAAGCTTAAAATAAAAAAAGGGCTAATTATTAGGATAGATGGTTTTCTCTTCATCTTGCAAAGTTACTCCACAAGTAGCTCTTTGGAGACACATCTTTCTCAATAGATGACTTAGTGTTTGATCCCCTGAAAAGTGTATCTCAGACAATGCACTGTTTTTTTTGTCTTTGAGATGCAGAAATTGGGCATTTGTTCCAGAGAGATTTTTTGCAGAATCAGATTATCAAATACTTTTATGAAACAAGCTATCAGGAATAATATATTTGTTCTTCTGTTTTGCTCCACTCACCAGGTAGATGTCAAGTATTGTATTTAGACAATGCACACACCAGAACTTCAGTTAGAAAGGTCAAATAGGGATGGGATTCTTGTTCCTCTATCATGCCAGGAGATCCTAATTCTTAGGCATTTTTAGGCATATTTAAGACATCTCAAAAAAAAACCCCTAGTAATGACTTAATCTGGACTAGCGCAGTCATATGAGCATTCACTGTCATAGCCAGATGTTCTCAAAAGGAAAGTAGATCTTAGACCATTAAATAGTGTCCTTTCTCATTATCAGGCGCAACTACACAAAATTCGTTTCATAAATTTAGTAACCTCCATTCTAATACATTATTTGCTCTACTTGGCCTCTTAGATGACTGTTTCAGAAAGCAAATCTGAGGAAGGTCTAACAAGCCTGAAGCCAGAACAAATGCAGGACTGAGGTTTCAAGTCTGTATTCCATCGTGCTGTGTAAAAGTTGTAGCTTGCTTAGAGTTGTCTGAGGTATTGGAACAAAGTCAAAACTGCTGTAAGTTTAAGCACCATTCAGCTTGATAGTTCCATAAACTGAGTGTATTTTTTGTTGTTTTTATTTGTCCTTGATAACATACCTAGACAATCAGTTGTTCACAAATCTTGTATTAAACATACAAATCTCATAAGGAGCTTTAGCTTCTGATCTGAATCTCATAATTCCACTGGGGAAAAAAAAAAAAGAAGCCCAAAAAACGTTAGTTATTGAACTGCCAAAGTACTTTTCAGGAGCTGAGCATAGTGTGTGCAATACAGCATCAATGTCTCAAAAAGGTGTTTTTCTGCTGCTGTCATGTGGAGGTCACTGTTTGCACTCTGGTAAATAGCTGCGATAAAACCTGCAGTATTACAGACTTGCTTAAAATTCAGCCAACGTGGAACAAGTGCAACTGTCAGCAATAGGAGGCCTTGAATAGCTGTAAAGGTTAAATATCAATTTGTTTTAAAAAAGAAGTCAAACTTGCCTCTCTACCATAAACTGCAAATCTGATGGCATTCAACCCATTAACACTCCTGTCAGACATTTGAATTTAAAGTGTTTGACACCCCCAAAGCACAGCACACTTTTATCAAATAAATATTACTTTGTATAGGGTTTTTGAATGCCCTCTTTTAATCTGAAAGGCATATTCGAAATTTTAAAGGGTGTTAAATTTACTCAAGCTTTTGTCTAATCTTTATTTTCAATGAAAGATTAAGAGATGAGAAAAAATTGGACTTGAAAATAGCAAACGTATATTAAAACCATTTGTGGAAGTACAAAATGTTCGAATTTTAAAACTTGCAGTTTAAAATTGGATTCCACTAAATCACAATAATTAATATCACATGATCAGTGACACAAACAGCACATACAGCATGGCTTTCTCTACCACTACAAAGCTGGAAAGTGTTAAGATCTGAAATCAAGCAGAGTTTTTCTTTTCAATATTCAAACCAGTGAATGCAACATATTTGTTATTTTTTTTTTAATGAGCATATGATACAGCTTCATACACTCATTATATGAGATATTTCTGATATCCATGGGGTAAAAAAAAGCATTTCCTCAGCTGTTCAATGTTTGGGGGTTTTTGTTGTTATTTCTTACATTTTTGGTATTGTGAAGGCATTTTACCATATCTTAGTGGTATCCGCATTCATTGATTTTTCTGCCTTTGAAATCTGGACAGAAGCTGAATGCTTTCTTTGGTAGATACTTTCAAATTGTAAGACATAACAAATTATCTTTTCTTGTAGTAGAAACAGAGTAATTAAGATTTTTTTTTCCAGTTGCTGTAAAAATTCAAGTAGGATTATTTATCTCTGATATGATTCCTGATTTACTTGGATTATCTTGATCCTTTTTATTATAAATTAATCTATCCTCTTTACTCAAGAGTATTAACCTATAGGGCATGCTGCTAGCAGCAGAAGTCTATGTTGCTGAGCTTCTTTGAACTCAGACATATCAGCATGTAAGTCTATATCTTAGACTAAAACTATAATGTATATAATGCAAGTCAATCCCTTGGTTGTAAGTATGCAGATTAGAGCTTTCTCAGGAACAATTTCTATTATTAATGAACAGATCAAGAACTAATACTTGAGTTCTTCCTGTTTGGACTTTCTAGGGAATTTACACACTAAAAGCCTCTGCTGTAGGGGCTGTTACCCATCTGTGCATCCACCAACGCCTGTGCTCCCACATCCCTGCATGAGTTCATCCACTCAAATCCTATCACTTCCTGCCCTTTTGGACCGTGTCTTGGCTTATCCTCCTGTGCTCTGGCACCAGCTCTTCGCTCTGCTCTCCTCTAGGTGGCAACAGAGGAGAGAGAAATACAAAATCCTACCCTGGCTTCAAAGAAGCAAAAGAGTGAGGATCAAGAGAAAGGGAGAAAGGGAAAGATAAAGAAAAATGGAAGGCGGAGGGGAAGAGATACAAAGAGTTCTTCTTTCCTTGTTCTCCTGTCTTCGAGAAATAGTAATATTCTCCACCATGTGCTATTAACCAGCTCTTTATATTAGCTTTAATTATCTGATCTTCCTTACAAGAAGGGATGGTGGAACAGGTTTTCAATCAGATCAGTGTTTTTCTCAGCAGTGGGATGAACTTCCTTATTACTGACTTCAGACCTGACTAACCTTGCCATGCCAGAGAAGTACCAGTGAGCTGTGATGTCAGGAAATGCTGTGGAAAGAAGGTGTAACATTTATATTAGTTTAATGGATTCATACTTTCTGACACATCTTAAATATAGCCTTGATATGAAGACTATTTAAAAAAAAAATGCTGTTGCATGCGAACTCTGGAACCTTGCAAGAAAGTACCATTACTTATTGTTCAATTTTACTGAACTATTTTGGGGGGAGGAGGGTTTACTCTTTTCTTGCTGATCCAAAGCCTCAATGACTCAATACATATTAAACCTATTTCTGTAGGTTTTGCTGTGTCTTATGAACAGACAATTTTACGTATAAGCAGTAGCAATTATCAATAATTATAGTCCACAGCTACAGTGCTATTGTTAAAGTTCTACCAGTACTCCCAAAATACAATAAAATGTTAGTTTTTTAAAAAGTGGTTGGATTTCTGATAAGAACTAAAGCCAAAATAGTTCTGCAAAGGACTAGAATTAGTTCTAATTCCTAACTTTTAAGGAGGTAAAACTTCAGAAAATATTATGAATTCATGTAAATAACTGAAAATATACTTATAGCTTTTTTAAAAATTAAATTCCCTTGGTGTTTTTTCTGATAGGGTTGTGAAGTATTGTACAGTATTAGATCAAAACCATATACAGAAATAATAGAAGAAGGATGAGTCTGGAGCTTACATAACATTCCTACAGCATCCAGACACAAACATGACAACAGCTACTCCTGTAAACAGCTATATTGCTAAGAATGATAAAAAATGAGTCCAAGGAATGTGTTTATGTTTAAAGTTCATTTGCAAAGAGAGGCAGAGAAGACTGCATTTAGCCATTGTAGGATGACATGAACTATAGAAAGCAAATTGCAACAGTACATTAAGGATAAAGTTAAATCAGGTTTTTCTGTAGATTTGGGAAGGCATTCATACAAGTGTAATGACACTTAAAGGGTATCCAGAAAGATATCCAAACTAGACAGTGAGTTAACGTAAAAATCTTTCTGTAAATCAGCTGCAGAAAATGTGCTACCTAGGAAATAGGTAACGTACCTAGGAGGGTATGTCTGCCAATGTCTCTCAGATTGGTAGGGTCAGAAAATGGTCCCTCAACAAAGAATGTTTGCTTAGGGCTCATGGTTAATGAAAACACTCTCAGATAGACAGCTCCTGCACATCCTCATTCCTGTAAGTGTGTTGGTGATGTCAACTAAATATAGATGTAAATTTTTCTGATTCTGTGATGATGTAGTAATTTGGGTTTGAATACATAGAATTCATATTGAGAATTATGATTTTGGACTGAACAATAAACTGAACATAAAAATAGTGATATAGAAAAGTACTTTGTAGATTTCTTCTTTATCAAGATTCGTTTCCTTTTTGGACCACATTCTTCACTTTTACGGAATTTAGCTGTTAGGATTCTCTGTTCCCTTTCAGACAGGTTTAGTGTGCGCTCTTTAAAAAGCCTCAGTTTACTGCTCTGAGATCCCAGTGTTTAGAAAGATTTCCAGATGATATCTACCCTGCATAGCCTTCCCAGTTAGGTCCAGCACCGGTGCAAGAGATGTGAGCCTAGAACCAGGCTGTGAAGGTACATCATCTCACCTCCCAATTTCATTAAGAGTGTCTATAAAAGATTTGTTTATCCTTCAGGGTAGGATCTGACTGTAGCAGAGCAGCTGGACAATATGAAAGATTGGAATAGAAAGTCAGTTACTGTCTGTCTTTCTAACATTAAATGCTATTGTTTTCAAGCTTTACTCACTTAACTGTACAGCTTTATATGCCCAAGCATCACAGAAAGGTTATACTGTGCCTTTATGAGTGTATGTGGTAATTGTTGCCTTTGATGATCCCAAAAGGTAAATCAATAAAAAGAACATATCCCACTGGATGAAGAAGAACCTTGTTAAATTAGTAAAGAAATGAACTCAAGTTTCTCCAGAAGGACATCATTGTCACACAGAAGTGTCAAAGCAAAAATCATGTCTTTCAGAGATAATGTCTTCAGCCTAGTAAAGAAACAAAGTTATACACAGTCCTTACGAACATATGTACCTTGGGAGCATGTACTTAACAAAATTCTGAGCTTAAGCAGTATGTCCTTGGGCAGTCATTCTGCACGTTACGAAATCTCTACAGAATGTGTTTGTATACTTATCTATGACAAGCATCCTAATAGACTTGCATGTGCACATTTATGCCTTTAACTGTAAGTTAAACAGGATGTAGTGTTGGTGTGCATTGTTCACACTGCTTAATTCTTAGCTTGCTCTCTGTTATTAGTTTGACCTTGACCAACTAGTTGTGTCCTAAAAATCCCACAGAAAATGTTTGAACTTAGTGCAGGCTAGAGATCAATCCTACTAGGTAAATTGAGGGTGCTATTTAGGCATTTCTCAGTGAGATAGAATTTGTCTGCAGGACCATGGGTCATACTGTGCCAGACATTTTTATCTGGCATGTGAATGGAGAATCACATTCAATCTGTGCACCATTATAACTGAAACTTTTGTCTATTTATTTAAATTGAGATATGCACTGATCTGGTATTTTTAATTTAGACAAGCAGTCCTTTGCAAGTACTACAGCATTGATTACATAAGCAGATTCAGTTTCTCCTTCAGTTGAGCTTTAAAGTCATCCTTTAAAGCAGAGTAATTATGTGGCCTCTTTTGAGAGCTAGCAAATACCTATTAATTCAGCAGTATGTGTATATTGATCTTCTGATCTTAACCTATTCTGTTTATTGTCCTTTAACAGAATTCTTCCACGAACATTAGTGCTCATGAGAAAGTAGAAGAGAGATTTATGTTATCTAAGGAATTTACATGCCTATATTTAAAGATTAGGAGTCCACATAAAGACATGACATCATTCCCACAAAAATTCTTCTACAATGTGTCTGTGAATTTTATAATAAAATACAGGATAATATAGATGTGCTCACTTCAGCATTTTTTTCTCTATGAGCAAGAATAACTACAGATACACTGTATTCTCCATATAAATAATTAATGCAACATAAAGTTAGAAAACATTATTGAAATATTTAGATTTATGAACATATTTAGCTGAAAGTTACTATGCTTTAGAGTGGAAGCTGTTATTGTGTATTTTCTGTAGCGTATAATAAAACAACTTCTGTAATTTACAAAAGTAGATATGAATTATTCTATGCTTTGGGAAGTATTTCATGACAGGTGATTGACAGGTCTAGTTCTGCCCAAAGCCTGTGAGCAAACTGAAGTATTCATTGTAACAGATCTGTGGACCGTATCACTTGAAGGACAGGCAGAAGGATATTTTTCTCACCACATTTTACTATTTCATGGCATACCCTTGGAGGCAGAATGCAGCATTTTTCTGGAAGTGCTAAACCATTGTGCATGGAAAACTTCTTTGTCAAAAACAAACAAATAAGCAACAAATAACTAGAATCTTGCTCATTATGTTCTTTTAGAGTTATTTCTTGTCCAGTCTGGTACCGCCATAATTTCTAACACTGGAAAGAGATTTGGAGCATGGCTTTGTTTTCCAAACAAGTTGGTAAATACCTATCAGTTCTTACCAATATCAACTGTTTTGTCTTTAACTGCTTATGTCTTCTTTAGAAACATATTCAGGCTATGGAAAGTTAAACTTCACCAAGGTCCAAGAAGATAGGAGGCAAAAGGGCTGGGCTGCAAAGGTGAAAAAATGGTTGAGAGGATAAGGGTTGAGGTGAAAAACAATACTAAGGATTGAAAGGAAACTACTTTCAATTTTTCCTACTATACTTTCTGCCTAATATTTAATACAACCAGCACTGGCTTTATTGACAGGTAGCTCCAGAAAGTTCCTTAAAAATTATACTGAATCCTATCACAAGGTGTATGTCCAAAATATAAGTCCAATGAATAACCCTACAAAAATATTTTAATTGATAATTATAATAAATAAATCAGAAAGTAAATTAAACCTGGGATTTCTATACTGTTGGCTGTTTCAGGGAGATGAGTTAAACCCTAACCGTTTTTTTTTGCTGGGGCTTCTAGCACAATATTACATATCAGTGTTATGTTCATACTCACTCATGCAGCTAGAGTAGATTTTTAATGATCTACAATGTGTAAAGTTCACTGCAGTTTCTACTGAAAATTAAAATTATAAAAAGTTTTATTTTTTGTCTTTTTCCCATCACTTGTTATTTTCATATTCTGTTAATATTTTTCTTTATATAACTCAATAGAGGTTTCTCATTATGAAAATCTCTTTTATTTTTTCACAGTGCTAGCTAAAATGCTTGATTATTATATCAAGACAGAAAATAACTCATAAGACTTTAATGTATTACTATGAAGGGAATAATGCTCCTAACCTCTGCAATCCTCTTTCAATTTTAGAACTATTAGAGAAGATAGCAAAGCATTGTCTTTGTTTCTATTGTCTTCATGATTCTCTTTGACTCCTATTCATCTTCCTTTAAGGCTTTTCCTGTTTTTAAACCTCAGAGACAAAGAAACCACTTTGCTTCTTTGTAGATGTGTGAGTTTAGGAAATATATAAAGCAGCATTGGCATATATACATTTATTTGTTGAAGAAAATGTGGTACAAACTTTCCAGAACAGGAACAAAACCAGCAAAAACCTGGTGTGGATTTTAATTTCTGCAAAAGGATAATAAAATAAAATAATTTTAGTAGTAAATATTTAAAATAATGTACATATGTTCTAGAATATATAATGTAATATATGCTATACAATAAATAATGTAATACGTACTCTGTAATGGATATAATATTATTTTTGTATATTTTCAGAAATGTTATAACACAATCATGGAATCTCAGAATGACTGAGTTGGGAAGGGGTCTCAGGAGGTCACCTGGTCAAATATACCTGCTCAAGTAAAGCCACCAACAGCAAGCTGTCCAGGACAGTGTCCTGTCAGTTTTCGAGCGTTGCTGGAAACACTATTACTGCTGTAGCTCAGGCCCCATTTTTCTTCTTTGTCACAAGGGTATTTTGCTGGCTCATGTTCAGCTAGGTGTACAGGAGAACCCTCTGGTCATTCTTTACAAAGATGTTTTACCAGTTTGTGCTGGTTCATGACATGCTCCTTTCCAGATCCAGAGCCTTGCACTCTTTGTTCAACTTTCCTGTTGAGAAACCTGTTGTCCCACTTCTCCAGCTTATTGTGGTCTCCTGGATGGCAGCACAACCCTGCCGGCAAATCAGCAGGCAAACCTCATTTTTGCATCCCCAGCATACTCATTAAGGGGACTCTGCTCCATATCAGATAATGATGTCAGAGTCCCATTTCAAGCCAACACAACAGGAATATTATGGATGTAGCTCAATTGTTCAGTTAGAGTGAAATGTATAAAACATTGCACAAAACATCGGTCACCATGGAACCTGCTAAGATTTAAGTATCTCCAGTGTTGACAACATGGACCATTGTACTTATGGAACATTTCTTCTACATTTAGAGATATTATATATATCTAAGTATTTTCTAAGTAAATCTAGCATTGCTAAAAATATAGGCTGCAAGGACACACTGTCAGCTCATTGTCAACTTGTCCTCCCCCAATACTCCCAGGTTCTTCTCAGCAGAACTGCCTTTAATCTGCTCAGCCCCCAGCCTGTAGTGGTACTTGGGATTATTCCTCCCCGAGTGCAGGACTTGGCACTTTCCTTTGTATTTTATATAATAAGTTTAGCTTTCTTTTCAAAAGAGTTTTTATAATAGTTTCATATCATATTACTTATATATATATCTCCAATATGTCATATATCTTATTCCATTTATCTATTAGTTTTATATAATTATATATATAGATTATATAGTAATTATAATAGCTTTATGTAATAGTTTTTTATATTAGCTTTTTTGGAAGGGGAGCAAAGTATTTTATCTTACTATTTATAGTTTTGCATGGTGAAAAAATGCATATTTGCATATTTTGAGTAACCCTCAGCAAAAGCAGATTTTAAAAATGATTACTTCCATTTGCAAAAATATCCTCTATTTACTGTAATTTTGTTAACTCTGTATCTGGCAGTTAAAACATGTTCATTAGTAAAAATAGCTGCTTTTCGATTACCTTTATTCATGCTGAGTGATGCCTTTCTTCAAATGGTGCTATTGACCACATCTGGTCTATTTATAAGGTACTATTCAACACATGGGAGAAGAGAGGAGTCAGATGCCTGATGCTCTGTCCAGGACAGTGAGTCTAAAGATGTGACATGAAATCCTTACTCTATTGCATTCTATAGCAATTTTGCCTTTGACTTTAGTGAATCCAGAATTTCATCCATTATATATACTTATTTCTCTGACTTCTTACGAGTCAGACATTTCATTTATTTCTCCAACCTCTTTGCAGTCTTGCATCAAAGTCAAATACTAACTTCATTTACCACACAGTAGAAGCTGCTGATTTTCAGGGAATATTTTCCCAGGCAGAAGTTAAGCTAAAGAGGTTAGTAGATATTTAGTTAAAGCACTACTTTGAGCTAATTGCTATGTAAGTATTTAGTATTCCTAAATTAAAATGTGCTAAAGTTTACACTGAAATGGTGGCCCTTTGCTGAATTAAGTCTATGAACAGTAGAAAATGTAAGAATCAGAATATTTGGAGGGTATGAGTTGACACAGGCAAGCAGCCAGAAAAACCCAAAAAACATGACTGAAACGCAAAAAATAAATGTATTTAATTATCTCACTAACCGGAGGCTCCTGAAGCACCACCCAGGCAGAGAAAGATGAGTGGGAATGCCAGCACAATCAGGAGCATTCCCTCCTGGGAGCTGGTAAGGCTGCTGTTTGCATGCATTTATTGAAGGCCTGTACACGTGGTTTACCATCATGCTCTGATCTCCTCTGTGCTTTTTATGATCGTCAAGACAGGGAGCTCAAGCATGACCATGAGAGTGCCTCCACGATCACCTGTTATCTCTACACAGAGATTCTACTTTTTAAAAGAGAGGATAATGAGCCCTAGGCATAATAAAGGGGGGCTCCCACATTTATTCTCCAGGCCTTGGCATTCCCAGTTGTAGAGTCAGTTGCCATCCTCCTTGTCATTCTTCAACTTTTAACTCTTTCCTTCCATCAGAGGCAGTAAAATTTTGTTTGGTGGCACTATCAGGTCAAGTTTCATAGTCTGTGAGTTGGAAGTATCGGCACCCACTGAGCACATTAGAAAAGGAAAGGCTGTGCTAGAAATGGGACTTGGATCATATGCCAGTGTGTATTCCAGGAAGCTGAAGTCAGACTTTCTTTTGAAGTAGGCCTCGTTCTTTTCCCCTTTGTTTTAAACTTGTGTCCCAGGGCTCTATTCTGCACTCCACTACCTACACCAATTCCCATGTCTCCTACCCTCTCCAGGGAGATGAAACAGAAGTCTCATGGAATGTACCAGCTACAGGAAAGAGGAAGACATAGAGCCAGTCAAAAACAATGGATTCTTGACTGTTCCTGATGTTGTAGTCAGAAATGTGAGGAACAACAAGGAATTTCGTGTTATATCACCACCTCCTCTGCCACTGACAAAGGAAGAAGACTGCTTTGTCTTGTTTATGCCTCTGAACCAAAACCAAGGAAATTCTGCATTAAATACCACAGCTCTAGCTGAGATTATTTGCCTTGTCTTTATGGAAGAGTCTAGAGAAGTGTAATGGTCCTATGCTATATTCATCTTTGTCCTTGACTATATTTATTTTATTTCTCTTCAATTTCAGCCTCTGATTTTGTGGCTAAGATTTTTTAGATTGTATTTAATTAATCAGCAGGAATAAAATATTGCCAAAAAGTATTGCCAAAAAATCTAAAAATTTCCATAAAAGGAAAACCTATCAACTATTTTAGGAATGCAGTGGGGAATTTTCTAAGAGAAGATTTCCTAATAAAACCGGAAAGCTTCATGCATATTTTATTCTGAAGGTATCTCAAGGAATAAACACAACAATTAAATATCAGTATTTTTGTAACTTTTCACATAAATTTTTTACCTAAGCTGCTGCTGAAATAATCTTGTGAAACTTCTTTGAATGTCAGCAATTCTCTCAATCTTTTCAATTTAATGAATAAAGTTAACATTTATAATTACTTATGTATGAATATAATTAGAGGAGTTAAATTAATAATATATGAGAGTCATTTTTTATGAATATATTCCAGAAGTGATAATTAGGGGAAGTACCAAAAACGCTGTAATAATTTTTACACTGCAATTATTAAGCCATTCTAAAGCCCACACACACTTTAAAACTGGTCCATCTTGTGAAAAAATTCAGTGTGCAATAGTGAGACTATTACGGTTAGGGTTAGGGCAAGTATTTTATTTAAATATAGGAACTGAAAAGTCCATAGATGCTGAAATAGTTGCTAGTTAAGCAGAGAATCTTGAAATAATATAACCTGGGAATGACTTCCAGATGACCAGGTCATCTGGTTCAACTGGCTGTTTGGAGGTCACTCTGTCCTTTGCTCCACTGAGTTTCAAATACCTCTAAGAGTAGAGATTCTACAGCCTTTCTGGGAAATCTTTTCCAACGTCTGATTATACCCACTACAGATATTTTTCCCCCAATATCAGATCAAAAATATCCCATCTTTAAAATTGTCATGTGCTTAAGCACAACAGACTGCTGCAGGTGCCCTAACACTGGAAATCTCTCTTGCTTAAACATTTACACGTAACAGATCATTTATCCTTCAAAATGTAAGGTTTTGGAGCATAAAATCCTGGAAGTACTAACTTCTAACTTGAAGTCATGTAAGATGGCAATAATTGCAATGTCTCCTCCTATGTCTTGATATAGATGCTGGCTGCAAAAAATAACACTATTTTGAAAGAATTTAAAATCTAGACAATGCCACAAGAAGGTGTTTCAAGTTTTTACGCTCCATGCCCAGGAGGGCTTTTATTGCAACAAAAACTTGTTTGCTGTTCTGGTTATTTGCACACAGGTAAGATGTGGTTCCTCTAGTTTATGTATACACAATTTCATATGGTTATTTGCCTCTTTTTAGCTTTTCTCTTCCTTTTCCATAAATAAACATATTTAAATCCTTAAAAGCAGAAAATATTCCTTTTCTTTTTTTTTTTCTTTTCTTTTCCTTTTCCTTTCCAATGAGTATGTAGTGTGCAAAGAGGACAGAGCCAAGATCTTGTCAGTGGTATCCGGTGACAGGATCAGAGGCAATGGGCACAAACTGAAATGCAGGAGGTTCTGCTTGAACATCAGGAAACATTTTTCACTGTGAGCATGTGAAGTTTCCATTCAAAAGCTCTTTGAACATGGTTATAGGCAACCTCTTGTAGGTGAACATCCTTGAGCAGGAGGTTTGATGATCATCCCTGGTCCCTGCCAAGCTGAAAAATTTTGTAATTCTGTGAAGCGAGCTCTGCTTAATTTAATGAGCACACATTTACTGCAGCTGGGCATTTAGTTCAAAATTTCCTTAAGTATGAATTGTCTTATTCACACCTGTGTTATTTTCAAATGGAAAACCAATGCAAATGTCCTAGCCCAGTTTGTTTTAGAGGTTTAATGCAAAAATTTGTTTTAAATGTAACATAAAATCAATAAGAAACAAAAAGCAGAGGGAAAAGAGGGAAATAATGATTTTAGAAGAAGATAAAATAGGATGCAATAGTTTCTAAGCTAAAATTTATACAAGGGCATTTAATGAAATCAAATGCATTACAGAGAGTGTAAGACAGAACTTATTAATTATTAAAGAAAATATCTAATTCACTTGATGAATCTTTGTAAATTAACTGTTTGCAGCCAATGTAACTCAAAGCTGCCACTATAAATTTTTACAACTTGGTTAATATTGGGTATCTGGCATTGTATTTTTCAATATGGGACTATATCAGGGAAGGTTTAGGTCAATATTAGGAAAAAATTCTCCAGCCAGAGGGTGTTTTGGCTTTTAAATTGTGGAAAGTAGTCACAACACCAAGCCTGGAATTCAAGAAGCACTTTAACAATGCTTTCAGGCACATCGTGTGATTCTTGAGGCTGTCCTGCACAGGGCAAGGCATTGGACTTAATGGTCTCTGGGGGCCCTTTTCAATTCAGAATACTGTATAATCCTGTGATTATGTAAAAATGTGAGTCTTTGGGTGAGGTGTACTAACAAAATACCCAGCATAAATCTTCCATTGCCATCTTACTTTTGAATTTACTTTTCAACCTTGCAATGTTTTATTGTTAAGCAGTAGTCATCAAAATAATCACTGTGTTTACTGATAGGCTGTTAACTACATTTTCAGTTGCTATCATCCTGAAAAAGTGTATTAATAGAAGTTAGAAGTCAGATAGGTATGCCCACATCTTTTTATTCTGAATAGGCTAATTAAATATGCTAGCTAAGAAGATATCACTGAATGCAAATAATTACATGAAAACCAGTATAGGAACTGGCTATCATCTATCCATTCATTTTGTGCTGAAAGGTCTTTGATATTTTAAAGATCTAAATTCTTATGAGTTAGACATTGTCCACCAAGTACAACAGCACTGTTCTGAATTATATATTTCTCTTTTATGAGGCACAGTAGCCCCAAGACCTAAATCTGTTCTCAGAAAGACTATGCCATCCAACTGAGCTCAGCGTATTTGCACTATTTTCAATGAATACACTGAAACCTTGGCCTGTGCTTTCTAAACATGAGCCAAAATATTTTCTGACTCAAGTATAATAGAAATCATGATTTATTTTTCCTGTAGGCATGACTGCAGTAGTTTTTATTTCTTTTCACATTCAGCAAAATACATTAGCCATCAGGGCACCTTGCATGTGGAAAATCCCTTTTTGCTGCTCAAATGAATGTTTAAGTAGAGATTTGCCTCAAAATATACAAGAAGACCAAATATTAAGAATAATTCTATTTTAAAAGCTGTTTATAAAATTTTATTGAAATATGAAAGACATGAGTCCAAGTTTAATCAGATTAAGAACTACTAATTCTTGATATTATTTTTCCTTGGTGAGACTTGTACTGAAAATGGGTGGCTGCAAAATGTTCTGCAATAATTTTCTCTTTGTATGGTTATCTGTATGTGTATTTGTGTGCATATCTTTATCTTTTCTCTGATAGAAAATAGAAGATTCCATCACACTGTTGAAACCAGGAGGAATCCAAGCTTTATATGAGACCAAAACAAGAAGAGAATGCTTCTTTAAAGATCTGAATTAACTACACCACTTTCCTGAGAAAAACGTAATCTAAATCTTCTGAATTTTTCAGTGTAATCACAAAACCACTAAGCAAAATTAAAACAATATTTAACATAATATTAGATGTACTATTACCAAAAATCTGTTCTACAAAACCACACTGTGGCCATGTACTTTCTTTGAGCAGGTGCAGATGGGCATATGAAAGAAAAAATAATTTGAAACAACTTACATTTCATTATTATATTCTTTCATTAATGTTCACAAAGTTTTTTGAGATCCAAATATGATTGGTATTGAAGAAGTGTAAACCAATAACATCACAGTCAATGGTGAACATACAGAAATGACAGGTTTATGAACATATGTGAAAGAATTTTTCTATACTAGATTATCCTGTGTTCAATCTAATAAAATGTAGATTATGAAATTATTCTGATAGCTTCATATGCTTCCTTCTCAGAAAATTATGATCTGTAAAAATTACTTTCATATAAGACAGAAGAAACACCAAGAATTTGTTTTGTTTATTATTTTTCTTGCTATTCTGGTCAATATTTTATGGAGAGCCAGCTTTAAAATACCTCAGTGCATTTTATTTTTTTCCACTACAGACTTTCCAGATTGTTTCTCAACATTATAAAATGATGAAATTACTGCCTATGGAGAAACTATCAGAGGGCAAAGGATAGCCAGGAAACTATATCAGCTATGAAGGAAACTTATTGTTTAATAAATGGCCTTTAGGAGGATAGACACTAAAAAAATTATGAAAATTTTCCAGTAGTGGTGGGCTTATATTTTTCACTTCGACCTTCAATTCTCTATTTCCTCATGCAAATGATTGTGGAATTGAGGTTAATCTTATACAGTTTTCTTAGCCATTTTCTCATTTTTCTCACTAACTAAATACCTCCAAATAAAAACCCAAGTTCTAATGCCATTACATAGATCTAGGAGACCAGGATGTGTATTGCACATTTTGATTAAACTTTTATACATAAAATAAGAGAGGCTTTCTGAATTTTAAAATGTAAATTGAGTACAGCCCATAAATTTTATCTTTGGTTTTTATTGAAGCATTAACCTGACACTGCCAAGTATTTTTGTGAAAGTCTCTTTTTAAAATAAACTTGTTAGCTTTATAGCAATATTTTTCTGATCTAATAGCATTTTAACTTTGCGCGCACAAGTATTCCATGTTTCCACCATTTCACCATCCCATCTAGTTTCTCTGATTTTTCATTTATTAGTAATCAAATATTTTTAAAATTATGCAATCTTTAAATATTTTATTTGTGTGTGTTTGTATGTTTGCATGGCATGCATCACCAGAAAGGTTCACAGAATCATAGAATGACTGAGGCTAGAAGGAAAATTTCAAAGTATTCTGATCCAAGGCCCCTGCTCTAGCAGTGTCACCCAAGGACAATAGCACGGTTCCCAGGGACAATATCCAGACAGCTTTTGACTAGCTGTTAAAAAATTGGTGGAGTTCTTTAGATTTTTATGTTTGGACCCTTAAATTAAATATTATGAAGAAGCAAAAACTTGTTCAAAACCCTCAAAGTTTAATATTTTTCGGTGTCAAAGCAGTGAAAATCCTCTTAATTTTAGATTCCTGTCACTTAATAAATGAACAATTCTGATCCAGTTCCGATGATTATTTGAATTAAATTCAAATAATTTTCTTTGCTCCTTTGCTATAAAAATTGTTCTCATACCCAGGCACTCTTTTCATATTTGCAGTACCCTCATGATCAGGAAGAAAAAAAAGCATAGCTATCATTTTTAGTGGTTACTGCACCATGAGGAATGTTGTTGGTGTGAGATCTTTTCTGGCTTTGTTTTTGTACCCTCACATTTTCTCTGATTTGTGCATAATACGTAAAAACAAAATTCCAGTTCAACGTAAGAAATGAAATATACTGTTATATAGAAATATATCTCTGTCTCTTAAGTGTCTTTTTAGAGGGTCTTATGGGGGTCCAGTTATTAAAAATTTATGGATTTCATTTCAGTTATTAAACTACTGCTAAATCAAAGGCATTCTGTCTATTCTGTGAGAAAACTGACGCTCTCTGTATTATGTTCCTTGTATTGCATTTTGATGAATATACTAAAGAAAATACCAAAATGGGAGTTTGCAACTATCAAAACAGGTAATTAATGACAATACAGATGAAAGAATTTGTTTTGTTTTCCTTGCATGTTGCTAAAGCTGACTTTGTCTCATTTCTTATGTCTCCTGTAGTTTGCCTGGGCTATTTACTTTTTTTAAAATATATGACATATTGGCGATAATAACATCAGTAACAACAACTTTTAGAAGATGATACATGCTTGAGACACAAGGTAAGTAATATATATAACCTTATTAACTGAAAAATAATAATATAGCGGAGGAAGACTCCTGCGACAGCTAACAAACTGGAGTTTTTATGGATAAGGAAGAAACAAATATTCGCTCCTTAAGGGCAAATAAATTTAATAACTTTCTGCTATTTAATGACTTATTTGTATGACTGAAATATGAGGAAGCTCTTTATTGGTAGCAGGGCTGAAAGGGACATAATTGAGGATCCATAATAGCTAAAGGAAAGACTGAGTTAGATGACTCATCCTCTGTTGTTGGTGGGTGAAAAAAGATTTCTAGGAAGGCCCACAAAACAATTTAAATCTCAGCCATCACATTTAGAATAGCATCCTCTGGGTTCTTCAATCACTTATTTATATTCATTTAAAGCCACATTTGATAAATTTCTTGAGTTTACGTGTTTGATGTTCCTTAACAGTGTCGTCAGCACTGTTAAGAATTCTCCTTCCTGTACTTGCCCACAGTTTTGGGTCATAACACATACTCCAATACATCCCCCAGAGGAAGAAATAATAATATAAGCCTGGAGTATTGTTTGGTCCAGGATTCTTCTGAGACCTGTATGGAATTTCTGTACATGTGTTTTATTTTCTGTTTTTGTTTCAAGATGCAAGTGGATGGACTAATATACCAAGAGATATTGAGTTGATACTTTGGACCCTACAGGTTATATTACAATGTTCTGTTACACTGCATAACGTACAAGACTGTTTGAAACATTTGCAAGTGGTATTTGGAGAAAGAAACCCCATGAAAATGCTGAAGAAAAAGATTGCAGAATAAAGGGAGGCAATTCTGATGGAGTCTTTTCCAACTTACTATAAACACCAACATCTGAAACAAAATTTTTCTCACAAAAGTTACATTTTTTATTGGAATGAGAATAGATTTATTCATTTAATTAAAACATATAAAATCAAACTAAACCAGGAGAAATAAAGAACTGAAACAAACTAACCAAAAAGCCCTAGGAGATATTAATATTTATTGTCAAAAGCTGATGACTGGGAAACAAAAGCAAACCAGGGAGATACATTTTTTGACATTGCAAGCCAAATCACAAAAATTAGGTGTCTGTCTCCACTAACTGTGTAGAAAATATTAGCCAATGAAAATTTTCGATCATTTGGCATCCAGACTGACTGCTCTTCTCTTGAGGACAATGGGAGTAGCCCTGTATATGCATACACATATACACACATACACGTGTATATGTACAAATATGTACATGTTTTCTTTTTTAAAACCAAACATTTCACAGGAATGTTTGTTTGCCTGTACATTTAAAGAGAATCCAGACATTTGATTTAGGAAACCTGATCTCATGTTGTTAATTTACCTACCCAGAAACTTAAAAAAGAATTCTTTATACCAGTGATGTCAGGCTGAAAACAACCTTACTGTATTTTCAAGTCCATAGTCTGAAAGTCTGACTTCTGACTAAGCTTCTCAAAGACTTCATCTCCCTCTTTTTAGAATATGGGCTAAGAAGTCTGTTCTGGTGCTCTTGGATTAAATACAGAGCATTCCTGTTGCTGAGAGGCCTTTTCCTACTTCCAGGCCCTTCTCACTGTCCACTGTGAGGCAGGAGGAGTTCCCAAAAGCTTTCTGAAAGAAAATTGGCCATTTTTACTTTTTTTTTTTTCCCAGAATAGAATTACTGAACTTTTCTATCAATAGGGTATTTTATAATTTGTGTTACTTTTTGCTAGCATAGAAGAGAGCCTGACCATTTTTTTACTCCTTGGGAAACTGGGCTTTATACATCAATCAATATAATTTTTTTTTTTTTCCCAGATGTTGGTCTGCAAATACCTAAGAATATAACCACTAGTATGGAATTTCTGATGACCAAATGTGAGAACTAAAAATAAGAGCAAAGCAGTAGAAGAAGAATTGCTAATGTTATACCCTGTGATCCTCTCACTGCCTGTAGACATTGCTGTTGCATTTGAAAATGAAATTATCCATATTCCAAGGAAAGTTAAGAATATCCTTCTCTTCTTGCTTCTCTTTGGAGTAATTATTTTAAGGGACAAGTCTTCATTGAGTTTTGACACCTTTATCAGGTGATGTTCTATTAACTGGAAATATCTTCTGACTTCTAATATGTACATAATTACCTTCTCTGGCAGTATTCCATTTAAAAGGGTCCATTTAAGACTCAATAAAATATTTTCAAATCAATTGAACTGCAATTTAACTTAATCATACGAATGGAAATAATTCCCTGACATTACGGCAATATTTATGAAGAAACTAATTGTGTGTATCCCGCTACTAGTCACATTCACTTACATAAACAAACTGGAATGTATGTCAGGTTGCCTGTATATATATCAATTAAAAAAAGTATAAAAATAACTCTGAGGTCAGAAAAACCTTGACTTTTAGCACCAATCTTTTAGCATTAATTTCTTGGTAGCTTTGATTAAATCTTCAAATATTCTGACCCAGAAGTGTCCTAATTTCTTCAATCTATTTAATACAGAAAAGGATTAATTATATTACAGGTTGTTTTGAGAGTTCATTGGTTTATTAGCTCAGTGCTCACTGAATGCAATGGTGGAGTGCATTTCTGGAGTGCATTTTCTGCTTCAGTTTGTGTTATGAGGCAGTGGTGCAAAAGGAAATGTGGTAATAAACTAGAGAACTTGCCTGAAAACCACACCCTGATAAGAACTACTGTCAAAACTAATAGACACATCCTTTGAATTAGTTTTCTATTCCAGTAAATCGTCATAGAAGCTGTCTGCATTTGAGAGTACTGAATAAATGTGATGCCAAGCAGCAGCAACACATAGATGAGAAAGATGCGTAACTGTTTCATCGATGCCTCTTTTTAAATATAAAACCTAATTTATTTAAATTCACATTTCAGTAAAATAAATGCCTTTACACTTTTACTCGCAACAATATATTGGCTTTCCTTTTTCAAGCATAGGACGTATTGTGAGGTACCCAGTGTAATAGCAAGGTAGATTTAGAAACATGATTTAGAAAATGCTAGAAAGGAAGCAAATATTAAGTAGAAGGAATGGCCTGAGACTTTTTGTCACTGAGAGAATGGCCTGAGACTACATAACATCTTTGCTTCTATGATAATAGATTTTGTGAAATTGTGCTAAAAGATTATATGAATAACCATTTTCTGCTCTTGCTGTAAAACTCAACCAAAACTTAGGCAAGATTACAGGCTATGAAATTTTCAAATGACTCATGTTGAGATTTGGAGTATTAATTATTCAGAATCCATCTGTACTTGGGATGCTCCAGACCCAAGTGGGTTTATTACAGCCAGCATGCACACACCCTGCTCTTACAAAGAATCCCAGCACAAGTGAAGAAACTAGACTGATCTGTCTGCAGATTCTTTTTACAGCAGCTAGGGGAGCTTGAGTGTCAGAAACAAGGACTGAGAATAGTAAAAATATTTCTTCTAAGTTGATGATTGGCTTACAGGCTGTAAGGAAGACAAGAGAAAAATTGCCTGTCCTCTTTTGCATGATAAAGAGCAAATGCAGAGCGACTGACAGTTGATGTGAGTTTCCAGAAAGAGAAGCAGCAAATAGTATGAGAATCCAGTGAAAAGTAATTAGTGTAGGCCTAATACAGCAATTCTCTTCCTTATTCTGTATAGACATTATAGAAGACCAACAAATTTTGCCTTTTAAATCTCCCCTACCATGACAAGTGCTACAGGGAGGGAAAAAAGCTGAAAACCAAAATGCCAAGCATGTAAGCAGAAATCATGCTTAAAAATTGACATATGAAGATATGCATTACATTTGTATTTGTATATACAGAATCAGTTCAAATTTTTTTATAATCTCAAATTATGTTCTTCTGGGGTTCAGCCTTATAATATTTTATTTTTAATAAAGATCTCTCTATATATTTCTATGGGTTTTTTTCATCTCTTCCTTCCCACTCCATTGTTCCATTGTGGGTACTTTTTTCTTTGAATTTTTCCCTATTGTGTATGTTATACTTGTCTCTTTTTCTCTAAATCCCTTCCCTTTATTCTGTTGAGCCTTAGTATTCTCTTCTCTCAACTCTTTTGCTAAACTGTTGAATCTGTGAGGAGATGAAACAGATAAGATGAAAGGAGCCATCCAGCAAGGCAAAAATCCAGCCAGCTGGACTGGATCAGAGGCCACTTCTCTGCACAAAGGCTTTCATGTCAGTGCATTTAGGGGCATTCACAGCCAGATGAACAACTCTCAACAATCTCTGGCAGGTCTTTGTCTTCTTCCCACAACATTCAACACAAGAAGTTTTCAAAAAGAATGTACTTCTATTGGGTTTTCATGTCAGGGTTTGGTAGTGGAGGGCTACAGTGGTGGTTTATGTAAGAAGCTGCTAGAAGCTTCCTCTAAGTCCAATGGAAACACAGCCAACAGACTCCATGAAGAAAGCACGACTGGCCAAGGCCAAGCATATCAGTGAGGATGTAGTAGTGTCTGTGGAGTAGCATAGTTAAAACAAGGAAAAATTCACTGTGCAGAAGCAAATTGCAGCTTCACAAGACAGGAATAACTCTGCAGACACCCATGTCAGTGGAAAGGGAGGGGGAGGAGATGCTCCAGGTATTGGAGCAGAGATTCACCTGCAGCCCTTGGTGCAGGCTATGGTGAGGCACAACCAGCAGTGTCCTTCAGCCCATGGAGGTCCTCAGTGGAACAGAGCAGCCGCAGAGGATCCAACACCGTAACCACCAGGATTGGCTCCTGGCAGGCCTATGGACCCATGGAGGGAAGAACACACACTGGAACAGGTTTGCTGCTAGGACTTATGACCCTATGGGGAACCCACCCTGCAGCAGGTTGCTCCTGAAGGATTGCACAACATGGGAAGGACTCCCACAGGAGAAGTCTGTGAAGAACTGCAGTCCTTATGAAGGACTCACACGGGACAAGTTCATGGAGAGTCTCCCACAGAATAGACCCCATTCTAGGGAGCAGGGGAACAGCATGAGTAGTCTTCCCCTTGAGGAATAGAAATGGCAGAGACAATGTGGTGACCTTACAGCAATCCTCATTTCCTTTTCCTGCTCCCCCTGCCCTTCTGGCCATAGTTGCTTAGAGAATTTGAGAATAGAGTTGAGGATGAGAAGAAGGGAGGGGTAGGGGACAGGTGTTTTTAAGATTGGGGTTTATTTCTCAATATTCTACTCTAATTTGATTGGTAATAAATGCAATTAATTTTCCCCAAGTCAAGTCTGTTTTGCCCATGACAGTAATTGGTGAGTGATGTTTTCCTGTCCATTTCTTGCCCCATGATCCTTTCATTATATTTTCTCTCCTCTGTTGATTTGAAAATGGGGAGGGATAGAGCAGTTTTGGTGGGCATCTGGCATCCAGACAGGTTAAATCCATCACATCACTTTAACATTTCAATTATGTAATGATTTAGACAGCAGTTACTGTCAGAGACAGCACTTTTTTCGTGTGAAAGAAATCCATATTCCACTCTTGTCTCTTTGAAATAATTTCTGTCCTCTGGTTAGAAATAGCTCCTGATAAACTCATACATTGAGGGTCAATCCTTGCCCATAGGAAGATGTCAGCTTATCCAATACGCAGGTTGTACTTGCAATCTCATACCACTGCATGTTAGAGCTTTTATCCCACTTTCACAGCTCTTTTGCAGGTGTCAAACTCATTCTCTTTGATGAGCTCTTGCTGTCTTTGACATATAAGCCTGCATGACAGGATTTATGCCATACTGCCACAAGTACAGGTCCTGAATAAGCTGTAAGATTTGATAAAAAAAAAAAGTGCAATTTTCAGGTAACTATACAGTAAACACGTCCTTCATACCGCAAAGAAATAACTATTGACATGATCAGAAAATTGCTTTTATTTTCACTATCCCCTTTCCTTACACTTTAGTCACAAAAGAAAAGGTAGCAATGTGCACTTGCAGACCAGAGAGCCAAATGCATCCAGGGCTGTGTCAAAAGAAACAGGGTCAGCAAGGTGAGGGAGGTGATTCTCCTCATCTACTTTCATGAGAGCCCACCTGGAGTGCTGTATCCAGGTCTGAAGTCCCCAACATAAGAAGGATATGGACCTGTTTGTGTAACTCCAGAGAAGAGCCAGGTAGATGACCAAAGGGCTGAAGCATCTCTCCCATGAAGACAGGCTGAGAGTTGAAGCTGCTCATCTTGCAGAAGGGAAGGCTCCAGGGATGTGTCATTGTATTCTTCCAGTACCTGGAGGGAACTTACAAGAAATATTTACAAGAGAGTATTTACAAGAGTATGGAGTTACAGGACAAAGGGAAATGTCTTCAAACTGAAAGAGAGTAGGTTTAGATTAGACAACAGCAAGAAATTCTTCATTTCAAGGCTGCTGAGACACTGGAACAGGTTCACCAGAGAAGCTGTGGATGCCCCATCCCTGGAAGTGTTCAAGACGAGACTGCATGGGGCTTTCAGAAACCTGATCTAATGAAAGGTGCCCCTGCCCATGGCAGGAGAGGTAGGACTAGATGATCTTCAAGGTCCCTTCTAATCCAAGGCATTCTATAATTTGCAAGTTCATGAAAGGGGATGTGCCAGGTCTGAGTCCCAAGCAGGAAAAAAAAACAAACCCAGGGTAGTAATTCAGGTTGACAGATGGGTGCCCTCAGAACCCACATTGGTACAGAGGGGACTCACATCTGCATTTACCACTTCCTCATGGTGCACATGCGTGTTGCAGTTTCTGCTGACTGATTTCTCAGATCTGGTTTTCTTGTTCTGACCTGTCACAAGGGCACTTAAAATATTCTGAACTTGCAGATCTGTAAATGCAGAAAATGAGGAGAAGAAGAAAATTACTAGATACTTACCTTCTGCCTTCTAAACTGCATTTAATAATCTGTTATGCTTTACCATATCTATTTGTACTTACTGCAATAAATCTTGGCTAAAGAGAATTTGAAATTCCCTACAATTTTTTTTTCTGCTACACCAACAGTTATTTTGTTTACTTTCTAGGTCCTCTTAAGTTTTGGTAAAGTTTTTTAGCAATATCAGGATAATAACTAAAACTGTGATTGATTTCTGTAAAAAATTGAATTTTTTGGAGGTAATTTGTTCTTTTCTTTTTAATATGTTAGACAGTGTGTCCTTACTGAACAAAAGCTTTGTTAGCATAGAAACTCCTAAAGAAGACTGGAATCATGGTATGTCAGGATAAATGCATGAAGTTTCTACAAACTCCAGGACACTCTCCTGCTCTCCTCTTCTTTCTCGCCTTTGACCAGTTTTTGTCTGTGGTTATTTATGTGTTTGTTTGCTTTAGAAGCAGTTGTTAATCTGCAATCTGAAAGTCTACCCTACCACTTGAACCTACAGCTTTATTTTTCTCTGTGGTCCTTTCTCTTTGAATGAAGTAGTTTATTTGGGACATCATTTGGCAAATCATTACTATTTCAGAGTTTTCAGTTTATAGGTTAAAATCAAACTATGAATAGCATAGTGTGTCATATGCCATATCTCTTGGAGGATCTCTATTACCATCAGAGGCTTGATGCATTAGGCAATGGATGACTGAGTTATTTTTTATTGCTTTTTCCTGATGTAATTGAAAACAGCTTTCTTTTTTTCCCCCTTCCAATATAAAATAGATTCATTATACTTCAATAAAGACAAACAAAAACAAAAGTGAAAAACTCAAGGTCATGAACAACAAAAATAAACATTAAAAACTCCAGCATTTAGAAGTTCTTTTGATCTGTCAAGTGTTCCTCAGTATCCCCAAGGTTTTAAGTGATTGTTTCATTCACTTAATCATGATCTAGAGGATTCCTGGATATCCCCATTGCCTCTTATCCACTTCAAAAAATTTTCCCTTATAAGTACCCCACTGGTCCTATACTTATGTCTGTGCATCTTTGGAACATTTCCATTATTAAATTATCTACAATCCATTATCTATTATTAAATAAGCACCACTTTACTGAAGCCAAAGCAACCCTATAGGCACAAAAACTTATTGTTATAGCAGTGTGCTTGTAAAAGGTGACAGATGGGAAAGAGAGCTACAAGGACAGAGCTGGACCCTACTAACCCACCAGAGATTGAATCCATCAATCAGAAAAAACCTCATGGTAACAGTGTAAAGAGGGAAGAAGATATCTCTCCCAGCCTTTTTTATTAGGCCTTTTTCTCTGTTGTGTCTCATGCTTTTATTTCCATGCAAACAGAGGATGGGGACACATTGTCTCTGCCCTTCTCATGGTAACATTTTGTTCGTTTGTGATTTAAACTCTTTCTGAATTGATTGGTAAATCTAGCATCAAGCAAATAATCTTTTCCTGCAATTTAAATCTCAGATAATGTCCCAGTCCTAATCATTCAATGTATCTGTGCAGGGTACCACCTACTCCATGGGAAAGTCCTTAAAGTTTCAGTGGGATTTGGAAGCTCTGGTAGCACTGTGGCAAACTTGAAATCTTGGAGCGAGACTTTATTTAAACTAATTAATTAAAATAAAAATGCAGAAGTAATAATTGACATAAATATTAAAGAATCTAAATTGTATAAAATTAATTGGAAAACATAATAAATAATACAATGTCCTAAAAAGAAATTATTTTTCAGTCCTCTTTGTTCTCTTGCCTTCTCTGAGCAGATGCATGGGAAAAGTGAAGAAGTCACTTTGTTTAAAGCTGAAATTTATTAAATAATTAATTATTCAACTAGAACAAGCTTTTTTTTTGCCCTCAAGGATTAAATAGACAATTTACAGCTTAGTTTTGCAAAATTGGAATAAAGGATACAACTTATTTCTAAGAATTAAATACCACCCTCTGTTTCTGATAATTTTGATAAAATTCTAAAATGCTCAAAGGAATGTTTGATATGTCATCCCTACAATGAAAAATCTTCAACCAAGGTTTTTGCTATTTATTTTTCCTTACATTTCTTAACATTTCTCTTTAAAAAAGTAAGCATTCCGGCATCTTTGGTGCATGCGATTTATACAAAATTCATCACATTGCATATTTTTTGTTGCTACTTTTCAAATGTTAAAATTATTTTAAATGGTATTGTTCCAATTCCATGGAGGTTCCTTGTCCTCCTTTCAGAGTAAAAAAATAGTATTTGAGATTAAGGAAGCAATTCAAAATGTCAATCACAGTTTCTATACTGAAGGATAATAAATATACAGATTTATAGAAAGCACTAAAAAAATGGGAAAGAAGCCACATGATTATGCCAACACTATTCTCCATATTTCCATTATATCTATCATTCAAAAATATGGACTGCAGAAAAATTATTTACTATTTACCACAACAATTCAATGATACAGTTTTGTGTTAAATCATCCAGTACTCTTGCTCTCAGCCTCAAATCATACCATACTCAATAGAGTTTAATGTTCCTAATTTATGGAGTCTGACACCACTCCATAGCCTCTGGGTCAGTTTGAGTCATATGCATACACAGAGAAATTAATATTTAAACAAGTTCTCTATATTGGAATTTAAAATACCTAGAAAAGAGTTGATCAAGTGTTCAGCAAAGAAGATACAGCTGTAAGAGCAAATTACATACTTGGACTCTGAGCATTTGGAGTTGAAATTAGATGACTGCCTCTTCCTTAATTTCAGTGTGTTTCAAAGACATGGAATGTGTTGATCAAACTTTGAGTACATATACTCTTTCAAATCTGCTTCTAGGGCTACTTCTCAAATTATGATTAATATTATTTGTATTTGTATGAGACCTCAATACCTGGACTTGCTTTTATATAATATAGGAATTAATGTCTCAGAAGCCAATTAAAATCTTTGAATAGTTGCAACATTATTCTCAGCAAAGCAATGCACCCATATCACGATCCCATGCAGATTGAATTCATTAGATATCATAGTGTACTTGCTTAGCGAGTCACACGGATCCCAACTCTGCTCTTATGCACAGGGGCTGTCCTAACTTCTCTGGTTTCCTGGAGTCTCCACTGTTGATCCCAGTTCAAACAATAGCATTAAGAAACATTATTCCTTTCATCTGTTTTTAGAATGGAGTCACAGAATTGCTTAGGTGGAAAATACTTATAAGATTGAGTCCAGCCATTAACTGACCACCATGTCCTCCACTTGGTCTCTAAGTACCACACCCACATTTTTTGATGGGTTGGCAATTTCCATTTACCTGGTGACCTGGTGGTGATTGACCACTTCTCTGCAGCCTCTTACAATACCTGAACACCTTTTCACTGAGGAAATGTTTCCTCATATCCAATCGAAACCTCTCCTGGTGCAACTTGTGGGAATTTACCTTGTCTTGTCAGTTTTATGTCTGTGAGAAGAGACTGATCCCCACTTTGCTACAACCTCCTTTCAGGTATTGCAGGGAGCAGTAACGTCTGAGCCTCCTCTTCTCCAGGCAAAACAGCCTCAACTTTCTCCTCAACCTCCTCATAAGACTTGTGCCCTAGTCATTTTAGCTTACTCCAAGTGGAAATGAAGCTTATGCAGAAATATATATTTGTGTTTTTACTAGTAACTTTTAAATTTTTCAGGCAGATTAATAATGAACTTGAATGCAGAATGGAAATACCAAAAATGGTAAATTTTTACAATTTTAGTGAGAGCTGACAATATGCCTAGGGGACACATTCTGCTCTTATTCCTCTTGAGAGAAAACGAAAGAGCTCTAAAGGCCTTGTTTTGTTCTATTTATATCAATTAATCACTGTAAATAAATCCAGACCAGCATCAGCAGTTAGGACAGGTTAGACCTGTGTGAACCACAGAACATGGAAGAGGGGCTGGAAATACAGTATGAGAGTGAACAGGAGCAGCTGTATTCCAGGGAGAGCACTAGTTAGGAGTAGAGTCATGCTGTAGGGAGAAATAATGCAATTCTATATAGACTGAATTAGGATTCAACAATGTGACTTTTTACTGTATAGCTGATATAATTTCTTTTTAAGAGAAAGGAGGTGGGAGTAACTGGTGGACAGGGGTGGGTCTCTGACACTGTTCTAGAAGGGAAACTTTATTTTTTTAATTAATTTTCAAGATATTCAAACTATATCAAGGTATATCTCTTATTCACTATTAAGCACGTCCTTGTGTTTCTTAATAGGTAAAGAAAGAGAATTGGCTCCAGTAAAGTGAATTTCTATTTCAAATGGTGTGGGTTCTTTTGTTATTTCTAGTAATTCCTCACATATCTTTTTATCTTTATTATTTTCTTTTTTTTTCTCTTTTTTCTGTCGCAGACATCTTTTCATTAAAAATCCTTTCTTAGGATTTTTCCTGCTGAGAAGCTGAGAGGCTTCAGGAACAAAATGTAAGCAATGGTTATCTGCTGCTGTGGAATGCAACAGGTGTATCTGTGATTGGCCCATCTTGGATGTTTACAATTAATGGCCAACCACAGCCCAGTTAGCTTGGACTCTCTGTCCGAGCCACAGACCTTTGTTATTCATTCCTTTCTATTCTTAGCTTAGCTAGCCTTCTGAGATGAAACTTTTCCTTCTATTCTTTTTAGTATAGTTTTAATGTAATGTATATGATAAAATAATTAATCAAGCCTCTGAACATGGAGTCAACATTCTCGTCTCTTCCCTCGCCTGAAAACCCCTGTGAACACGGTTTTTTTATGAAGGAGTTCATATGGACTGCTCTCTGTCCAGAAAGCAGGAATTCATGATCTTAGGGCCTACTGTCTATTGAATGTAATAACTCTCAGATTACCTCCCTCAATCAAATATATTCAATAATATTTATATGCTGGAGTGGACTGTTATAGGCATGAATCAAAAATCAGTATCTTATACTTTAATCAAGGTTCTGTAATTATGAAATTAGATTAAAATGAAAAAAAGCTGCTCGCTTTTATGTGAAATTTTACTTTGACAGATGGTCTGCACACCTTTGGAATTCTTTACAACTTTCCAGTTTCACAACATTTTGAGTCACACCTGACTGTTGTGTCTTATGCAGTGCAAGCTGTTTACTCCATAGATGATATTGAAATGTTATGGGGATCTAGAGGGATTTTCATTTACTGTTTTATGCCCTATCCAACAGGCAAATCACAGAAAGCATTTTAGTTAGACGTGGGCATGTTTGTAGGCACTCAAGTCTCTAGCAAACAGCTCACTGCAGCTCTAGTTTAATCAGCTCATTCTTTGGCATTTACTTGCTGATTTCTTGCCTGAAGGGCAAACACTATCTTAATGAAGCACACAAGGACAAATGACTTTTCCAGGCTGTGATTAATTTTCACAAGCTGACTTTAATCACTGGTTAATTAATAGAAGGTTTGTTGATTTACACAAAAACCAGTCATTATAAGCAGTATTATATCGATTTGTTTTTCATTAATTTAATGCAGTAACAAGCTTTTATTTAGAAATTAAATGTGCTGAAATTTCATAGTAGAAGAATGATAATGTACTAGAACAGAGTGTGGCACCTATGTAGCTCATTGGGTTTGCCTGCTTGACCTAATCTTTTTAGAAGAAATGGATACCGATAATACTCTAGCTCGACTCTGTCACCCCCTTTCCCGCACTTGAAAAATGGGATTAAGATTTTTTGCACCATTCACATCAATATTTTAATAATAAATGCTTAGTAGCAGTATATGACTTATACAACAGATATGGCAAAGATCAAACAGAGTTCAACATACAAATGAAACAATTTAGGGAAATAGATAATGCTTTTGTATTATTATGCCAGGAACTGGAAATTGTTTTAAGACCAGATTTTATAAACTGCATTTAACAACATAAGTTAAACTATTGATTTTTTTCATGATACTGTGACAAAAATCATAATGTCGATTCTACAAAATACATAGCAATTGGTTTTGATCTGCTTGATGAGGCACCGCATCATGATGTAACAGGTGAAACCACAGCCAGAATCAGTGACAAAAGTCTAAAGGCAAACAAATTTAGAGTAGAAGCAAAATACTAACTTTTAGCAGTTATGGCATGATTAGTCTAGGGGATTGACTGACCTATCATCCACTTTTTTAAACAGAAAAATAATTGGTAGTCTGGAAGATTAAAAAATTTTGGGAATTCAGTATGACCACAATGCAGGGAAAGTACTGGTAACATGGTCTATAACAAACATACGAGAACAAAGGAACTTCTGGTCTTTTCTGGACATGGAATCTATTAATGTTGAAGACCATTGAAGTAGCCTGACAAGTGACACCAAAAACGTATCATTTACAAATATTTGGTGTACATGAAGTCCCATTCATTTTATGACACCTTAAAGAGTCACATTGTATAAAATGAGGTATTCAAGAAAAACAATTATGTAGATTTAATGTTTGCATGCTGAAGTCTGGGACAGTTTTGACGTTAGCTTTTGACTCTTCAGTCAGAGTGGATAATGCTCACTTAGTGACATTATACCTGGGATTCTTCTCCACATTATCATTTTTCTACCAGTGGCAGCAGCAGGAGGCTGAAAATGCAGTTTAACACATACTCTGCAATAGCAAATTTGAATAGCTTTTGTTAGAGGGAGCATTACACTTCCACTGGGCACTATGCACAATACTATTGCATAATTAAGCATCAATTAAAATGCTATTAAAATAAGATGTTATCCTGTTGTCTTTTAAATGATGTTATCTTGGCACTTCATCTGCCTAATGTCATCAGTTAGCACAGTAGACCCAGTGCCATTAAGGTTAATGTACAACATGTTTCTAATGTACACTAGTGTGTCATAACATATGTCAAACATGAAACCTGATCATAGTGATGATGATGGACTCACAAAGAAATATACAAAGAAAAAGAAAAATATGTGAACTGACTCCTACCAGAAAGATTGCATTGGCACTCAGTCAAGTGTTGATGATTTCAAACCTCATCTAAGAACAAAGGTAAATAAAACTGAAATTGGAGCTTGAAGAAGTCTATGTAGAGATATGACAACAGACAAATAAATTCAGGGTCTAAATTTTTTCTAGAGTCCTCAATCACACCTCTAAATGCCAATGGACAACATATTGTTACAATCCTCCCACAATAATTCACTGAAAAGACATTTTCATTACAATGTATAGTAAAAGCAGCATCAGGTGAATTTCAGAATGTGCAATACAATCTCTCACTAATGATAATTACCGGGCAGCCTACATTTTCTGAGTGTTTTCAAAATTATTCTGTTCCTACAGAGTTAACAGCTTGATTAAAGTTTTGTTGGAGTAATTATTTAAAAGTACTGCAGACAAAATTCACATTTCTCTGTTTTCAAGACCACCTACAACTGAGATAAAAAGTGAACAAAAAAGGCACATTTGAGTCTAAAGTTGCTGTCACTTCTTCTATTTGTGTACATGACACATTGAAAAATAACTTGCTGTCTTACAGCAAGTCAAAAATAAATTTTTACACATTTCTCCAACAGCTATAATCAATCAAAACATAGATTTGTAGTCAAAAGATTAAGCTCTTGATACATTTGAATTTTGTTTCTATTGTAATAAATCTTTCAGTAAAAAATGGATACCTCAGCACAGTCTTTGATGAAAAACAATATGGAAAACATCATTTAAACTGCTAGCCAAAGTAGATCTCAATACTTTGTCTAGTAACAATATTTAACAGTATTGTTAAGAATCTAAATGTAACAATAGTTAAGATCTACATGTAAATATTTATATATTTTTAAAATTCCATATGGTATGAAAAGAGATTCCATGCTAATAGGGAGTTCATTGAGAAAAACAATATCCCCTAGATATATTTCCTTGTAAACAGGAGTGTCAGATTTTTTGATTATAACATTGTTTAAACAAATCTGGCTAGATTTTTCTCCTTTTTTCTCTGCTTTTTGGGGTGGGATTTTCTTTGGGTTTTTTTTGGTTGGTTGTTTGGTTAATACGTGGGGGGTTTTTTTGTTTGCTTGTTTTGGGGTTTGTTGTTTTCTTGTTTGTTTGTTTTAAAATCAGTGAGTGAAAATTTTTATCTGTTAAGGAATTATGAGCAAGAGGAGTGGAGGTGATAAAATTAGATCTGACAATGATTTTTCATTTAAATGAACTTGAGCAGAATATTTAGAAAAATCCATGCAAAAAAGAGTATACTGCTAGTTCCTGTTCCAAAAGGAGCAGAGGCAAAATTCCCACTGCTTTACTTGGAAATAAGAGAAAAATATAACAGTGATGTCTGAATTTGAATTAATTCAATATTTTCAATTGAATGCCTGGCAGTGTTTGACAGGTCTGTGAGACAATCATTCATTTCCAATGTTATCCAAAGGAACATTTGTTTTTAATCCATTGCTTTAATGTACTCAAAAGAACATAGATTCCTGTGTCAAAACATCATTATGTTGCTCATTGTGAGTCTTTAGAACTAGTATTCATTAAAGAAGGAAATCAGATGTATGTGTAGATTTTGGGCCACATTGTCCTTAAAATAAGAGATAAGAAATTGCTGAAAGAAACAAGGCAAGATATTTTTGAGACCCTCATTTTCACTTCTGAAACACTGAAGAAAGGACCTTGATAGGCAAAAGAAAAAGCCAAACCCCTGAATCTACCCGAACTCACTGACCCTGAATTCACTAGTAAAATTTTCATGGGGTTTATCTTTCTCAAATATATCACTTACTGGGATAAGTGTCTTCCTTACTAAGACTAGAAATTGGGAATATGATCTATCTGTATAGATAATTAATATATGGGGTGATTTATATCACACTGAAATAGACATGAATTGCCCTGTTGAAGATTTCTTACGTTTTCATCTAGGGAGACAAGACTGATGGCCAAGGCAAATTTGATATCTTACTTACACATAAAAACTTATGCAAAACCTACCTTTTGTATTCTCAAAAAAGTGAAATTTCACCTAAGAAACAGATTTAGAATCTGAAATCTACATCCTTGTTAAAATGAATGTTTTACAGACATTTAGAGATTTTGAATACTTTTACAAAACAGAAAGATAACTTCCACAGGAATACATTTGTAACTGTCGTAACTGAAATATCCATAGGACGTGTACAAAAGAAATTCATGTTTTGTGTCATTAAAATCATTTCATACTTATTTTCAGAACCAAAAATCTGAGACTGTTGAGCACTACTACTCAAGGAGTTCAGAGCTGTTAATCTTGATGATGATATGCTGTTCAGGCTCTGCTGTAGTTCAGCCAGTAATTCCTTGCTTTCTATAGGAAAATGTTGATACAGTATGGATACCTGAGAGAATACTAATCTGATTTTAATTTTTAACCTGCGTGAAGGGATCCCTGCAGTAAGTAACGTTATTCCAGACATGAGAGAGGAAGTATGGATTTTAGGATATAGAGTACTATGAAGTAATATTTTAAATTAGAGTTAATGAAGAAAACCCCTAAGAAACAACTGTAAATTACAGAAGACAGAATTCTCCACCTGTCCCCTCACAGTAACAGTGATCAGGAACTATCTTCAATCCTCTGGCAAGTGAAGGAGAAAGAAGAGCTCCCAAATGCTTTGATAATTATCATTATCTTTTTTAATACATAATCATCTGGAGTTTGTGCCAGCAAATATTCATCACCCATCTGTGGCCATGCACAAAAGTTATCACAGTCTAAAAGCTGGTGCAATTCACTACTGGCTGTGTGACAGCTGGTTGGAAGACAGACTGCAGAAAAAATCTGTGATCAGAGGAAAGAACCCAGGAGTTCAACCTACAAAACTTCCCTAAGCTGTTCTGTAACTTGCCATGGCAGATCAATGAATTTACTTGTAATGAACTGCCTTTACCACCAGGATTAGCATTTTGTTAAATAGAGTGACCTTTGGGAATTCAAGGCTGTGGACTCTCAGATCATTAATAAATTACAAATCTAAGTAAAATTATATTTTTTTTAATTAAAGGAAGACATGATTACAGTTGTCATATTGATTCTATATGCTTAAAATGCATTTTACTAGACTATAATATACATGAAAAAACATATTTTTACCAAAAAAGAAATTTAAATTGGGATGAATTTTGGATCCTTCTTTTGAACAAATGCATCAGCAATTTCAAAGAAACATTTAAACATAGCATTTCCCTGATCAGCCTGATCTAGGAGATGACATCCCTGTCTATGATAGCTAGGTTGGAACTAGGTGGTTTAACATCCCTTCCAACCCAAACCATTCTATGACAGAAAGACAATAGTCAGATCTCCTGGTAGGCCTGCTCCACACAGACAAAAATACAACTTCCAGAAAGGACATCTTTGTAGATTTTGTGGATTCAATTAAAAAATTATTATTATATTTGGTATTCATTATCTTTAACTTTAACCTCACCTAATCTCTTCCTGAACTTCTTTCATTCACTGGAGAGACATATGTCCCTGCAAGGCAAGGCAAAATAACAACTGAGCTTTGTGTGGTCTGAACCACATTGTTGCTGAAACAACAATCTTCCTTTTGTCTGCAGAGAGAATCAAGTGAGCTCACCAACATCTGGAAATGCCCCTTCTCTGCTCTCCCTCCTCTGAGTATGTGGGTCTGAGTAGTCACCAGTAGATTCATGGCAGCAGGAATGAACACAGAAATGCCACCACCTGCAGCCCACACTGGGGCAAAGCTCAGTCCAAACTGTTTTTGGTGACAATTCAGATGCAGAGGTTAACACTGCTTACAGATGCAGAAGCTGTAGTTCATTTGCAGAATCAGAGTTCAAACCAGAGATAATTACATGGAGCAACAAAACCAAGTGAAACTCTCAGAACTGAAAGGATTAAAGTGAAACAGGAGGGCAGCAGAAGCCCCACTCTTTTGGAGCATGTTTCCAAAGTGCTTTTCTTCATGACTATTTACTCAGAGGGCCATGCCAACAGACAGATGTGGAGCCTCAGCTGTGGTGTGATCTCACCAGTGTTCATACCACACTTCTACTATCACAGTTTGATATTTTGAAACTCTAGTTTGAGTGATTAAACTGGAGTTCTTACACTCAAATTCTGAGTGTAGGATGTATTTCTTTCCACCACCTTAATATCCATTAAATACTCACCAATAATATAAGCATGAAATTTTATTACTTTTTCCTCTAGCAGAAACAGTAGTTTGAGCCAACAGTGCATTGGTTTAATATTCTAAGCAAATAATCCATTTGAGGTCAGTAGGATGTAAGTCAGCTCAAGATTTTTCAACTTGTCTGCATCATCTTTATAAGCTATGACCACTTCCACGAGGTTTACAGCTTTGGAGGAGCAAAGCTCACACAGGCCTGAAAACTGACACCATCAATATCAAAGGAACAAAGAAAGCAACCTATTTGCTTGCTGCTATCTGAAAAACCCCTACAGAATAAACCATAAGTATTCATGACTGATCTGAAAAAATATGTCTTGGCAATTTTTCTAGAGCAAGAATTTCTCCCTTAGTTTCTTCAATTTTTTAATCTGTCACCTTTAAGGAGTTTTAGGTAAATCAGTTGGGTAATGGATTTATCTGAAAAGTATAAACCACTAAACATTATTTTTGTTTTTTTTAATGAGATTTTAGACTTTATCATCTCAATCTCTGTTCTTTTCAGAAAAAATAAAGTTATTCATTTGAATTGATGTCCGTTTTTCTCTCTTTAATTCTTCCTGTAGTTGTAGCCTGCAATTATTTACAGTGAGTTCCATTGGTCATATGTTGTCCTACTATCTACCTTTTCCAGGGCATGAGGTCTCATCCTTTGCTTAAATCTGAAGTAATTTATATCTAAATAAAACAAATACTATAAGATTCATCAACCTGAAAGACAGAAATAAATGAGAGATTCAACTCAGAGACATGAAGTGATAACTGAAATGGAAAAGTAAATTTTCTTTCCTTGTTTTTTTTCGGATAAATCTTCCAATTTCAAAAGAACTTGGATATAGAAATTTAAGACAAAATATTACATCTTAATATCCTTATTTTTTGTTTAGCCCTAAACATCTGTTGCACGTCATCTTGAGAACAGGATATACTTTGGCCCTAGAAAACAATTTCTTATCTCTAAAATGTAGCTAAAAAATTTAATTAAAAATTTAATGTTTCCTTCTTTTATTGTCTTTAATACTGAAGATCATAGTAAAAACGCCTTCTTATTTAAGATGTATGACTAAGAAGGGTTATGAAAGTTTTAGACAGGTATATCCTGCAGTATCATTAAATTGTGTTCTCTTTTGGAGGTATTTTAAATATAATTGCCCAAATACAAACAATCAAGGTCATATGTTGCTGGCAAGAAGAAACTTTCTGCGTAATGTTTCATTGTTGGCAACTTTCTAGGAACCTTCCATCAGCAAAACATGATGATTTTCCCTTTTCTCCCCTCAATTTCAACATTAAAATACACTAGTAAAAAAATTTAGATAATGAAATATCATGTATATATATAATTGTAAATACCCAGAGGTAAAATAAATAAAACCTTTTGATAGACTTTTTTATTTCTTCTATTAAATTAAAACAAAATCCTAAAACAAAATTGCAACACAAAATTCTTTATGAAGAAAGAAAAAATACCACTATGAAAATATGCTTATACATAAACATAAAACTTTTGGGAGATATCCATCTAATACAGTGATGCATTAGCTATAACATTTAAATAAATTACTGCAGTATTGTGATACTTAAATTAATGTGAAGCTTTTACATTTTGCTGATGTTTTTTGTATAACCAGAACAAAGTTGAATTCCAATATTCAAAATGTAACACATGACTAATAACTACTTCCAACTATTTGGACTATTATGGCAATATTGTAATAATTGCAATAATTATTACTGTGATTAATTCATTAAATTTAATAGGTTAAGGATAATTTAGAATAATTTCATTCCATGAGTTAGTTTTGTATATACATGCAACTGCAGACAGAAAGAAAGTTCTGTAAGGTTGAAAAATTTCACCTTGAATCGTAATTACATCACGGTTATAATTGAAAACCTTAGAATCAAGATGGAAACAGTATGTTTCACTAAATAACTTTTAAGACCCTTTGATTTTCCTATGAAGCTTTATGACAGCATGACATATAATATGGATCATTAGAAAATATAAGTATGTCAAACCAGAAATACCTCTCAGCTTTGAACTTCTCAATCAATTAAAAATAGAATTTAGAAAATGTTTTAATATGACACTTCTACTAGATTCATTTTTCCATCCCTATATGACAACAAAAATGCATCCAAAATTGAAATATGTAATTTTTAAAGTAAAAAAGCTTAATTATTGAAGAACCAAGTATTGCATTGTGAGTCCATTTCAAGAGGTCTTCTCAACCAAAATATTTGAAGCATCTCTTACCATTATAAATCTAAGTGTGTGCTATATAATGGAAAACTCAGTTACACAGCATTTATCTTTTCAAGAACAATACCCTTCATGGCTTTCTACATTTTTTTTTTATTAATGGGATATTATTATTGATAAATATTACCAAAAATATAGATAACATTCATTTAATCACACGCACTTACTCTTCTATAATGTTTTTAAAAATACTCTGCAATATGCTGATATTTTATTTATTGCATAGTTCGTTAAACTCCATGTAGAAATAGTCTGTTTTAATATGGGAGATACGTTGATCTTTTAAAGCTCCAAATTTTATTTAGCCAATATAATGGCCTCCTTGCCAAAATTTCTGGACATGTCCTATCTCTGTAATGGCTTTCAGGTGCAAAGGTCAGAAACAAAGGCCATATGCAGAGAAGCATGAATGCCAGCTTTCGGGTTTCTTTTGGTTTTCATTTTCCAACCTTTCACTGCATATCTATGTTATGAATCAAGATCAGTCCCAGCCTCTGTCATTCACTCTGCCTTATGACCAGCATAAAAACATATGTTCAGAAAACAACACTGAAAATTATTTTTAAAGTTTCATAATAACTGTATGAAAGAAGACTAAAACCAATTAATCTGTGGTGCAGAGCCTTTCATCTTTAATTTGCCAGTCTTAATCAAATCAAATTCAGCGATACCTCACAGTCAGTACTGTCTGATGCGTGGTTTTGGCCTATGAGAAATTAAAGAAAATGATCTATTTTAGTTGCTTCTAGACAGAATTCTGTGTTGCAGAAAAATATGCTAAATTTCACTGACAGCCTTCAATGGAAGGATAAGGAGAACTAAGAATTTAGAAAAAGGAATCTGCTGGCCCTCAATAATGCTTCCAGACAAAGACTAACACATATTAAGAGACCTCACATCAGTCTTATTCTTTTGGTACTGTTGCTATGTACAGATGCAACTCCTGCTCAGAGGACTTTCACAAATACTAACACTATTCCCTTTAAGATATATAAATTATGGGGAATGTTGATTTTGTTGGAGAAATGATTAGAAAGCATCTGTACCAGAAGCCGAATCCTGTTAGCAAGAATAATAATGGCAATAAGTTCCCTAAAATATATTGAATTTATTAGAATTTATTAAGATTTTATGTTCCATCTGCTTGTGGCTCTTCCATAGCAATTTAAGCGACTGCCATCTGAGTTCTAGAGCATGCTCTCTGTCAGGCCTCAAATGAAATTTCCAGCTTTTCCCAATACCTATGCACAGCCTGGATGTGTGTGTGTCTGTGTGGTCACACATTGAAGCAGATGGTGTGGCTGTTCTGGGTCAGATCATTATCTCACAGGGCTAGAGCAGCTGAGCAGCCCTACCTGAACCACAGGTGGAGTTTGACACTGCCACATTTTAGGGTGGGATATCTCCTGTAATTTTAAGCCAAACTGCAACAGAAAATGCGCTGGTGTCTGCATTTGTTTTGGTATTTTAATCACTTGATTCTGCAGTCAAATCAGGCTTGAGAATGAGATAACCATGTATAATCTTATCATTAAGCAAATGCTTAATGATACCAAATACTCGTTTAAATTTGTGTGTAAATATTTGACTTGAAACCTAATATTCATTTCACATTTTTATAAATGTGAAACACTAGGAATTACTGCTCTGAACTGTTACCTTTACTGACTATCATTTTCTATTTTTAAAATTACATTTTAAAAATAGAAAAACTAGGAATAACAGAAGCATTTGTGTTCCTTACTCCTCTTTTCTTTTTTTCCAAGCAAGTTTGTTATAAATTCATACTTTTTAATTAATTACTAATGGATACTCAGAAAACTTACTGCAATCTATTTCTTGTTGACCAAAATCCACCAAAAACAAAATAATCTCTAAGACTTTCTTCATTTAAGAGATGACAAAATATTGAGAAGGTTCAGTAAATAATGTGGACATGGATCTTACATAAACAATGAAATAGTAAAAAAGACACATTTCATATTTTTATATGTATGGGCAGAGATACATGCATACATGCATGAAAGGATGGATTGGAAAAAGTCTAAATAGTTAATGTGGTCAGGTAAAGGAAGAGGAGATTTTAAATTGTAGGTTAAATCAGAAAGTTAAATATTTGTTCTCTCATTTTTTCTTCTCTTTTGTTGTATGATTGACCATTTCTGTTATCCTTAATTAAAATATAAATATGTCTGGTATTTACAAGCAGCCTTGTAAATTCACCACTGCGTTTGCAATGTATAAACAGACACAAACAGGACGGGGGCTGCTAGGAATGCAAATTGAGCTGTTTATTCTCAACATCAGTCTAATTACATGATTTTTACATGCAAGATGTGAGCAGCTCACATTCCCGGCAGCAAGCCAAAGAATCTTCTTGTTACAAAATGCCAAATACCCGTCTTAGCCAATTACACAGAGCAAATGAATATTGACAGTGATTCTAACCAATCAACATAAACACACGTAGCTTGAGCTAAAACAATGCTTGCTTGTTCATTTATAGGAAGACAATGCATAAAACCCTATTCATAAAATCTAACCTTGCTATAGAAACTTTTTGCGACTTAGAAAACTATTTCAAAACACTAGACATAAGTCTATTGTTCTATTCCTCATGTCTTCCTACAGCTAACAAGATGCATCAGCAATATTCCTAATTCTGCTGTAACTGAGGCCTGTCTTTTTTCCCACAAACCTAAAACCCTTTAACTTCATAGATTCCCACAACCACTCTGGAGTTCAGTACCTCGAAGAATATATTAATAAAACACTTGAACTCCCTGCTGCATTCCATCTAGTCCATTCATTAGCTTTCACTGTTGTTTGAATCTCTTAAATTTTATTTTTTCTCTCAGAGATGGTTTGCTGCTTTGAAGGAAACCTGACTGGGGGATGAAGCTATTCAGAAAGAATTCACACAGATCCTATTGTTAAGGAACCAATTTCTTTTGTTTACACTACATTTATTTGGAATTGTCACACCAGCATTGGCACAGCTGCAGATTACATAGTGATGTCAGGAAAGATGACAAAAACAATAGGCTTATAACATAAAAGCTGAAAACATCAAAATTCTCTCTTAGCCTAGCTGTATTACAAAGACCTGAAGACTTTGCAAATAAAAAAACTGACAAACTATTATCTACTGCTATTAAGTAGGTCTTTTTTCTTAGAAAAGTTCAGAATGCCCATCCTCAATTAATTATAATGACATTAATGTGATTAAAAAGCACAACATTATTATTGTTTTATAGAAGTTATTACATTAAATATTTTTATGCCTTTGAAACAGAGATGGTGCTTAAATTCCTGCTGGATTTTCAATATGTTTCATCCTAATAACATGTTTAGTAATCAATGATCTAGGCTCTTCCACACTGTAAAAAACAAAAAGTAACTGGAAGTGGTAGCCCCTGCTCTAGGGAGCTCATGGCAACTAGACAGACCAGGCGGTCAGGTGAGACAAATGGCTGTGGTGGTACTCAGGGTGGGGGCAAAATGGACTGATCAGGCAAGAGCAGCAGCTTGCCACCTGGCCAGACCCTTCCCACACTTCCTGTGATGGCCATGAATGTTTCATTCTCTTTTTAAAACAATCAAACTTTTGCAGAGGTTGCCTGAGTTTAGTGACATTTAATATCTCAGTCATTTTAAACTGTTGTAGTAATCCAAAACCAATCTAAAAGTCATATCACCCCATCTTATTAATGTCATAATTACTTCTACCACTTATCATCTGTTGCGGTGCAAATGAGTTGCAGTTTGGAGTAGTCTGCTTATATGTGGCAACATCATGTTCTAACTAGATGTGAGTTTTAGGCCATGTAAAAAATCACGTATTTGTGCTCACCTAGTTTGAAAAATAGGAAAAGCTGTGGTCCTATCTACTTTGTTTAATTTGTTTCTAATACATCTGGTTAGTTGTAAATAATATCAGCAACTATAAAACTTTTATTAAATTCCATTGTTTCTCTATGTAAAAATGCTGTTTATTAACACACACACACACACACACACACACACACACACACACACACACACACACACACACACATATTTCCCTTACCTAAAAATATAGATTAAACGGCCCAGGAAGCGTGCGTTAGAACATTTGCTCTTATTTTGTCATCAAAAAACTTAATTTGTTGCCTGCAGTGATATTTTTTTCTCTTCTTCTTTGTTTTGTTTTTCTTTTCAATGAATATTAGCTACATCAGGTTTACAATCATGCGGAAAGGCATTTGGAAGGAAACACAGAGATGTTTCATTATTAGTGTGTTTCAGATTTTCATGACTGTTCCACTTTTCTCATTTCTCTCTTGGTGTTTTCTTAGCTTAGACAATCCTATGCACAGCAGCGAAGTGAATCTCAGGTTATCAGCCCAAGACTGGTGCGTTACACTGACCAGCCAAACTTTTACATAATCTTTAATGCCTTTATATTCTTTCCCTTCTCTTTTCTAAATAGTCCTTTACACTGAAGACTAAATCATTAAAAGATCAAATAATATAAAAGAAAGTTATCAGAAGCTATTCCTGGAAATCATAACCACCATGGCTTCCCCTTACCCAGGAAAATATTTTTTAAAACATTTCTCCATTTTTCAATAGTTCTCAGAATCAGAGAAATATTTTCCTTCTTCTATTTTGCTAAGAATTCTTGAGAAACATTTGTAATTCATTCTAACTGTACATTTGGAAAACACATAAAATTAGCTATAGGTAGGAAAAAGAACACTTGCTGAGATCAAATTTGAGAGGTCAATCTATTCTCCATGTAAAAGAATATAGCTGACAAATTGGAAACTTGTCTCATAGTTTCACATTATTTGAACAAAATTCAATTTTGAACAAAAACTTTGATAGGAAACATATTTAAAATATTAAAGATATTTCAAAATAAACTACTTAGAGTAAATCTTTTAGCTTTTTTGAACTGGAAAAGAGATAGGCACCCAGAAACTTAAATGACTTCTGAGAAGTGAGATACTGAGGAAGATAAAAGCATGACGCTTCCCTGTAGGGAACAAGGAAATGGGAAAGTTCCCTGTAACTCTACAATTCTAAATACTTTGTAAGACCAAGACCTATATTAAAGGAAAGGAGTACTGTGTATGTTCCCAGGAGGTAACACTGTATTATATGAGTCTAAGAAATTGTTAAATAAATGGTCATGAAACAAGTAAGGAAATGAAATTTAAATCATTACTTTACTATCTTACTGTGGAGGTAAAATTCAAGAGTAGGGGTTCTGCTATCACCTCTAAATCTAAAAATTTGAAATGAAATGCTGTGGTGAGCTCTTTCCAACAATAGTCACTGTGATGACTTCTGAGAAATTATCTCTACCATGCTTGTCTGAATAGAGACCATCACCTTTCCTGCAGAGCACCACCTGTTCTCTTCTGCAACATTTTTCTGATACAAACATTTTTCAGGGACCCCTAATAACCTTATGAAAAGTCTGCTGCTTCTCTTGCCTTCTCTTGGAGGGATTTGTGGAGCAGGAGGTCCACAGGAACCATTTTTTCTCACTAGCATTTTCCTTTTCTGGCTCTACAGGCCTCCAAAGAAGGGTGCCACTCTGAGGCAGCTCTCCCATACCCACTGACAGCTCTCTCCTTTAGGCCCTGGGATGGTAAGGGTAAAGTGGAACACAATTTTTGTTTTTATATTTCAGACCACTGATTCTCCCTAACTCAAAACAGGTAAGGATGCTGGCAAGCTCTCTGACATCAAGTCAGTGAATAACTTCTGTCTCAAAGAGTAAAACTGTCAACTAAAAAGCCATCATAGGGAATTCATCAGTGAAATAGTGCACCCAATTTCTTGTTGGGCTGGAAGACTTCGCTTCAAAGATGCTGGTCCTTGATTACCTTTCAACAGAGTCTGGAGTACTTCTATAGAAACAGCTTCAAATGAATAAGAAAATGAACAGTCAAACAAGCACTGACTCCAGAAAAAACAGGCTTTGACTAGACAGAACCAATCATGAACAATTTGCAGTTTTCCAAGAAAAGAGCATGTGAAGCAACACACTCCAAGAGTATACAAATAATAAATGAGAAACAAAACAAAAAATAAAGACATTTTTGAGGAAATAAGCAATACAGAATGAGCTGGATTTGGCTGAGATAAGGATAATTTTCCTCCTTGTTGCTAGCATGGGACAATGTTTGGCATCTGTGCTGGAAACAGTGTTGATTACACAGGGATGTTTTTGTTATCCTTGAGTAGTGCTTGCACAGGGTCAGTGATTTTTCTGCCTCTCACCTCACCCCAGCAAGGAGGATGGGTGTGCACATGTTGCTGAGATGGGGCACAGCCAGGAAAGCTGACCCCAACTGACCAGAGGGGTATCCCATGCTATGTGACACTGTGACCAGCAATAAAAGCTGAAGGGAAATAGCAGAAAGGCAAGGTGGAGGGACGACACCTTTGGAGTTATGGCATTTTATCTTCCAAAGCGACTATCATGCATGATGGAGCCCTGTTTTCTCAGGAGGCTGAGCCCCTGCCTGCCCATGAGGGGTGGCAAATTAATTTCTTGTTTTGCTTTGCTGGTTTGCACAGGTTTTTATTTGGCTTTTTTTGCCTTTTTTTGGTTTGTTTTTTTTTTTAACCTATTAAACTGTCTTTATCTCAACTCAAAAGTTTTCTTACTTCTGCTCTTCTGGTTCTTTCCACCATCCCACCAGGGACTGAGCAAAAAGCTGTGTGGGGCTTGGTTGCTGACTGAGGTTAAGCCACAACACAGAAGTAAAGAAGGAAAGCCTAACTTCAATGCAAATAAAGATTAAAAAATAAAAATCTACCTACATTTCAGAAGTCAAGATGAGGAGAGAGACTCAAGATATCTATTCAGAATATTTTTAATATGTAATGACAAGTCAAAAATAATTTTGATTTGATATTATTTTAAATAAAAATTCTCAACTGCCCATGATATACTACATTTTCAACAGACTGTTTTTGCCTGTGAATATGCCTTATGTATCTGAGATGTTGATAAAATATAGTTTATTTTCCCTATACTAAATATTCATCTGAAATTCCTATTTTCCCCCCATGTTTATACTCTCTTTACAACCCTTTTAACTTCTGTGTGGATGCAATTAAACTAGAATTTTCAAAAATATTTTACTTTAGGAGCTCCGAATGCCTAACGCTTGCCTCAGAATATTATTAAAAGTAGATTCAAACTTATTTATTTCATTTCTAACCAAAATGAAACAGTGACATGAACATTCACTTATTTAACACTTGCCTCAGAATATTATTAAAGGTAGATTCAAACTTGGTTATTTCATTTCTAACCAAAATGAAACAATTACATGAACATTCACTTATTTATATATTTACCAATGTATGGTACTTGATTCCCTGTGAAATGCAGATATTCTTCTTGCATATACCCATCTAGTGAGTCATCTATTGAATAAAACCTGAATAACATAAAATTTAATAGAAGCTATCAAAATGCAGTTCAATGAGCTCTTGATAAATACGATGTTCCATTAATTATTTTTTCTTATTCTATAAGGATGTACTAATTAAAAGAATAGTACCATAAATACAATCGCACAGATCTCATAAAAGTAATGCAACATGAATTTTTTTTCAAAATTCTTAGTTTTCAATAATACAATGACTGAGAATGCTGTGCATCTTATTCCTAGTCTTCATTTATTGATGACATGAACTTTCAAAGTTATGTTTCCCATCAAATTATTCTTCTTCAATATGATCCTCTGTATGCAGATCTAAATTTGGTAATTAGAAAATTGGTTATAGTAGTGAAATAAAATATGCTTGATTGATGCATCTAACAATCTGTCTTTGTAGTGTGCTGTATTACAAATATTTTCTATTCCCATCATTAATTAAAATACAAACAATAAAAGTCAGTAGAAAAGCAACAAATCATAGTAACATCTTGAATATATATCTGCAGTGACAGTGAAAATAAACAGTAGAGGTTAGATAGATATGAGTTAACTTCAGAAAACTGTAAGATATTTTTCTCATGTTTTCAAACTGAGTTTCACAGAAAAAACATTTTAGAAAGGATGAAGAAAACTAGTTTTAATGACATTTTCATATCAGACATTCTCATTTGCCAGAATCACTAATGATTAATATCTGATCCTCCAGGATACTGAATATATTTGGTGATAATCAGCCTCTTAATTCTCAGAGAAATACAAACTGTGAGAAGAGCCACTTACAGAGTTCATTTTGTGTTTCACAGAATCAGGTCCTAAATGAGCTTTTCAATTTATTGGTTCCACACCAGAGCATTTTTCCATTCAATGTTTATCAAGAACAGTTATTCATATTGAAAATGGTTGCACCATAGGATGTCATGTAGCTATAGTAAATAGCAAATAGATTATTCAATTACTCTGTACCAGCAGAGACAACAAAGAATAGCAAATATTAAATAAGTTCTTTGTTGCATATGCTTACTTTTTAAGACTTCAACAGCATTCTAAATCTGTTAACCTTTCTTGTGGCTCCTTCTTTCTTCCAGAAAGGTTGTGTTTCTGACAAATTTGACATGGGCATGATAAATGAGTTGCATTTGTAGATGTTGATTATAAGACCTGTTTAACTTCCTGTCCACCATTCCTGTCATGCTAATAGATGCCTGGTAGCATAAATAAAGACAATTCCCATAAGCAAGTAGCAAATGCTGTTAATGATAAAGAAAACTAAGATGTTTTCGGTCCCTGCACCACACAACTCATGAGCTATGCATGACAAATATTCAAATATTATATGATGTTTTAAAGAATATAAAATTATATTTTCTTTAAGAAAGAAAATTTTCAAATTGATTCCAAATAACTGAATATAAATCTGCTTTTTTTTCATTGCTATAGAAAAATTCTAGATTAGAGCAAAATCCAAAACGCAGTTAATCATGTAATTTCAATGGAATTACTTAGTGTCCTCTATTTTATTAGCTATAGCTTTCAGATCTACAGAGGTTCATGTTCCTTTGGTGGTTTTTAAAAAAACATTTTGCTAATTTGCTTAGGCAGCAGAGGTTGTAGAAACCTCCACTGGTTCTGAAAACAAATATAATATAAACTTTGTATATACAAAAAAAAAACAAACTTTGGGCTGCCAACCAGTCAGGTTTATATCCAAGAGACAATTAAATAAAAATTTCAAGATAAATATGCAGTAAAAATATGCTCAACGGAGATAGATTTTTCCTCCAGAAAGTGTATTTTTGAGTAGTCAGAGAAACATCACAGATCAACTTTGAATGAAAGGACCCAGAGCATGTGTTATTTTATAACAGAAATGGATTGTGATCTTCAATCTGCCATAAAGTCACACTTTCTTTAGGGCTACCCATGAAATAGTACTTACCATAGGGACAGAGTGAGTTATTCAGAGACAGAGGATCAGTGGAGTTCACTGAAAATTTACTGAAAATTCATTAACATGGGACAGGTCAACAGCTCATGGTAATCATTGAAGAAGATAGAATTTCATATAATTATAGAATACAAAGATGGAAGGGAACCTCAGTGATATTCTGGTCCAACCTTTCTTGTCAAAAGCCCAGTCTAGGTAAAGTGGTCCAGCATCCTGTCCAGCTGAATCTTAAAATTGTCCAGTGTCAAGGAATCCACTCCTTCTCTTGGGGAGATGGATCCAGTCAATGATTGCTGTCATTTTGATTTTTTTTTCTCTTGTGTCTAATTGGAATCTACCAGAAGTAACTTATGCATATTGCCCTGTTTTTGACTTGTGATTCCATGTAAACAGTCCTCCTCTTTGTAGCCAACTTTTAAATACTTAAACATGGTGATAAGGTCTCCCCTAAGCCTTTTTGCTAAAGGCTAACAAACCCAGTTCTTATGACAGGCTTCATAAAAGTTTGATTATCTTTGTGGATCTTCTTTGGACCCTTTCAACCGGCCCATATATATTTTGCGTTGCAGAGACAAAAATTGTACAAAGCATTTCATGTGGTACCTGACAAGCACTGAGTAGACTGGGATACTTTATCTCTCCTAGGGATGCTTTTTTTGATGCAACCCAGGATCCTGTTGGCTCTCTTTGCTACAGAGAGTGACTGGTCACTCATACAGAAAATTATTGTCTACCAGGATCCCCAGAACCCTTTCCACAGAGCTGCTTTCCAGATGGGTAGATCCCAGCCTGTGCTGCACTTCTGGATTACGTTTTCCCAAGTGCAGAACCTTACACTGGTCCTTGTTGAACTTCATAAGGTTAGCCCACTATTCCAGCCTGTCTAGGTCTTCAAGGTGACTCTCCCAAAGTGCCCACTCCCCCACTTGGGTGTGTTCTGCAAAGTTCCTCAGAGTACACCTAATGCTGTCATCCAAATCACTTATGAAGACATTAGACAGTGTTGAAAGCAGTATTGATCTTTGGAGGACCACCTCGGGACAGTCTTCCCATTTGCAAAGGAGCTATTTAGTTGGTATCGGGCTGTTCTTGTAACTTCAGGACAGGAAAATAGCTCTAGAATTCTCATCAGTCAGAAACAAAGTAACCACAGCAGATATTTATGCAATTTGTTGAGTAATAATTGCATTTCTTAGCCCAAAGCACCTAAAAAAAACCTGAAACTGAGTGGTGGGGAAGTAAGGAGTAAGAAAGGAGGAGAGGATGGGTTTGGAAATAAAGAGTGGAGATGAAGGGCTGAGAAATAAAGTGAAGATAGAATACCAGTTCAGCTATCCCTTTTCAAACTGTTTACTAGTACAGGCAGTCTTTGAAGTCAGTCCAGTCTCCTGTGTCTTTTCTCTGCTTGTGGACAGATGATAGATTTGCCACTGTGCCCTCACACCAACTGCATCCAGCTGGTTCTTTTTCCAAATGACGTCCTAGCTGTGCCTATTTGCTGTGTATTTCTAGTCCCTTGATGTTCCATTTATTCAGTCCTGTCATCTTTTCCTAATGTAAAGCTTGTGCTCTCCTGACAGGGGACGTCAGCATCAAAAATCTCTTTCTCTAAAGCATGACCAGTTGAATTTGTACTACAAATGTCCTTGCAGATACAGTAAATCCATTCTATTTGTTACCCTCATTCTTTATAATCATGTGGGATTTGAATATCATGATTAAGAGCAAGACTTTATTAAGACTATTTATAGCCAACATAGTCAATAGTTCTGTGAAATAAAGTGTTCTGCTGGCTCTCACCACTAAATCCGTGTAGGTAGGAAAGACAAATGTAACCCCTGCTGAAATCCTTACTATTCAGGTCACAATACATTCTTATAGATCAGCTCAGACTGGATTTTCACATGCTCTTTTATGCAAGCTTCAGAGCAGGATTTTGGGATAAAGCATTTCACACCATATTGTTTCAAAATCCTTTTTAACATACAAAGATATAGAGTTTCAGTCTGTCATTTTAGTTGAAAATCATTGCGCTACAAGGTAAAGATAAAATTCAGATGAACAGAAAAATGTCTTAAATGCTGAGAAATGCTAAACTATGGATAAATCTATACAGCTTGAAAAAAGTGTCTGAACTCTTGATATGAACCATTACTTTTAATAACATTAGATGACTACAGTTAAACTGAAACATTGACTAAAACCTTTGATAAAACAATCATTGCAAGAATATGATTGATACTAGACATAAGGCAAACAGGTAAGGTGGTTGGTGCAGAATATCAAGCCAAATGGAGTTTATGACCTCGGAGGTCTTTTGTAAGCCTAATGATTCTATGATTGTAAGACTTTTAGATTTGTTTTCATTCAGGTTTTTCAGTGGAAATATTCTATCAAATAGACTTTACATAACAGTCACAGCTAATAGTTCCATTTGGTTTTGTTGTGAAAAGGGTAGCATATATATGAATATAAAAGTTACCAGAATAATTAGCCAAATGTTGACCTGAGGTACATACAAAAAGATGTGATTACATTGGTCTGAGCTTTCCCCTTCTGTCTGCCACTGCTGCTACAGACCTGTGACAGATGCTACACAAATCTAAGCAACATTAGATGTTTTCAATGGTGAAGTGAGGAGAAGCAGAAAGAAACTAAGAGAAACAGTAGATAGATGATTAGCATATTGCCCATACAGGTCTGCATACCGACTCTTGGCTTTAAGATCTCCTGAGGAGGCTGTAGCTTTTCACTGAGAGAGCAAAGAAGCAAAGTCACACCACAAGCATGTCTTCTCTACATTCCAAAGCCTTCACTTCACAGTTAACAGTGTTTTTCAAGTTCCTGGCATAGGTAAAATACCAGTTTTGTATCACATCCTTCAAAACAATGGGAAAAGCAAACAGTTTTCTCAGGATAAACAAAACTATATATACACATACCATTGCCCATTGCTTCAGAATAAAATACTACTTCACTTTTATCAGAAGTCATATGACTGAGTGAAAAAAGAAAACAAAGGTTTTATAAGAAAATATGTCAGAGGAGCTCCATTTTTAACCAATGACCACTTTGAGTGGTCCTTTGAACCACCTTTGAACCTGGTAGCTGCATAAGTTTTCAGCAACTTTATAGTCTATCTATATAGTCCATGCCTCAACAGATTGTCAAGAAGGATGCTGTTGAAACTTCCTGTTGCTAAAATCAAGTGACTTCTACAGCCATCCTCTCATTAACTGAGCCAGTTACTTCACTGTGGAAGCCAGTCAGATTGTTTAAACGTGATTTATCCATGAAAAGTCACTTCAAGAAACATATAGGAAGACATCTGGTGTTGTAAAATCACTATTAAATCCCATATATTTCTCTAGTTTTATATGAAACCAAGATAAACCTTAAAATAAAAATAGTTGATAAATCCAAATATATTTAAGAAAGATGGTGGGTGCCTTGAAAATAGTTTTATGTACTACAATTAAAGACTAGTTTGTCTCTGAACCAAAAGTCTCCTGATTTTTTTGAGTGATTGTTGAGTCAGCTGGTATTACCTCTTGAGTTTCCATATTTAAAAATTGATGTGTTTGATCTGAGTCTATTGGCTGAAGAAAGATGTGCTTCCTTTCTGTCTTATTTAGTAAATAAAGTCTTATTTCCCTGTAATTTCTCAGGAACCATGTTAATCTCTTTCATATTACTTTTACTGGTATATAATAGCTGGAAAAAATATCCCTGCCACAAGTTTCCATAGAGATCTTATTCGTTTTTTAAAGTATTTTAGCTCTTTGCTTCTCTGTTGTTGTGAAGATGACAGTTCTGTACCTTACTATGGAAGATGAGGGCTGTCACTGAGAAATAATCTGTATGATACTGAGAAGTGAAATCCAGAAAAGTCTTTTAGAATATTTACTTTTATATATGAGGGTGATTCTGAGTTTTAATATAGAAATACAATTGTGCTTCTAAGAACTTTCATAGTCATGCATGTTTCAGAAACATGAATAAAAGATAGTAATTTAATAAATTGTCTTTATATACTGCAAGCAGTAAAAACTCATGACAACTCATTTTTATTCTGTTTGAAGAGATCACTAAAACACGGCTCACAGAAATTTCAGCAGTTGTCATCCAGCCCCTCTTGCCCATTGCCCCTGCAATGTTTGCGCTGCCTTCAGTTCATAGACAATAGAGTGTGTACAGAGATTAAATATCAATAAGAATTATTTTCTATGTTCCTCCTTTCAGTACTGCACACAGTGTCAGGATATGAGTTTCAGCTCTTTTATGGATTTTCATAGTTTCAGGGAAGGACTGAGATTAAGACAGCTAATGAACAAACATTTATGAGAATTAATTAGCAATTAAAAATCAATATCCAGCCTTTTAGCAGCCATTCAGCTTTCAGGTGGCATCATGTCAGGTAGCATAAGCATCACCATTTCTGTCCCAAAACCACTATCCCAAATCGAGTAAGAAAGAATGGGCTACCAGAGTAGAATATCATAGTATAGTGTATATGGTATAACACAGCATTGCTTCGCATAGAATGGAACAGAATAGAGGTTTTCTCCTAGTAACTTTCAGCTGCTATTTTGCTTTGTTTCATTTTCCCAGCTGACTAGGAAAAGATCCAATTCTGAGTTAACTAATATCAACTTCCTTATTACCAATTCCTGACAGCATCTGGAAAATAAGACCCAAGTGCAAAGAGAATGAATATTAAAATAGACAAAATCATTCCTTGCAGTTATTAACAACAACTACCTAGGCATAAATTGTTTGCTGAGCATCCTGGAGCAAAAAATAATTAATGTTTTGTGGAGGGATAGAATGTAGGAAAATAAAGATAGTGAAGAAGGTAGTCTCACACCTGAGGAGTTGCAGCTGTACTAATCACCAAAGATTAGGAACAGGCCTGCCCTTAACAGGCCACAGCTGTGTCCAATAAGAAGACAAGTGCTACAAAAGAGTGGGTTAGTTGGGTGAGGAGAGGGTTGGTGTTTGTTGGTTGTACTATGAAAAAGAAGGAGTCAGTGCAGTGAGGACATGCCTGTCAGAAATCACCAAGAGAGTATGGAATTTTTGCAATAAGATGACAACAATGTTTTATTTTCTGCCTAAAGATTTTTTTTTCTGCAGGAACATAGAAAATTTGTTTAGAACTGTTATTTTAAAATCTAGAGTTACAGTAACAAGTAGCAGCCCTGCTTTGATGTCAGCAGCAATTCTGTTTCTTTCTGTCAAAGTTAAAATAAATGAAATGCTTTTGTAATTAAAAAAATGGAAACAATTCCAATTATATCCTTATCCAACATATCCTTAATGATATGTTTGTTGCTGTGGGGAAAATCTGATTTCAAGCCAAGTAAACAGGAATATTTGGATTAGTTTAAAATGTATAGGTAAAATCAGTATCCTTATTGTTATGAGAACTGCAATTACATTTCGTCTGCAAAATGAAAAGCTTTGAGTGTTTGGCTTTAAGTATTGCAGACTTTGCTTCTAGTAGGTTATTTTCCCACTTGGTTCTGAAAACACAATTTAAAAAAAAATTAGCCCATATTCGATTTCCTCATAGACTGTGCCTGTGAAATTTTCCATATGCAGCATAAAAGTCAAGCACTTGTTTTTCCTGATGGGTATCTTGCCAAATGTTGGAGTATATTTTTTTTCCTACGAGAATATTTTTTGACTGTTGGTACAAGATTATCACAGAACCACAGCAGATTATCTGGGCCAACCTCCCTGCTGGAGCAGGGTATCCCAAAGCACGTTGCACAGGGTTGTGTCCAGGCAGTTCTCTGATATCTCCAGAGAGGGAGACTCCACAGCCTCTCTGCGCAACCTGTTCCAGTGCACAGTCATCAGCACAGGAAAGAAGTTCTTATATTCAGGCGGCAGTTTCTGTGCATCAGTTTCTGCCTGTTGCCTTTTGTCCTATTGCTTGGATTACGCATCATTTATTTTCTTGATGGATTAGGCAGCAGAACAGGGTTTTAATGGGAGGTTGATTTGACCAATATTTGTTATAAACCCATCAGTTTTTGCTCTTTTATCTAAAAACACTGGGCATTGACTACCTACTAAGGACTGAACTGTGACCTAGATGACTACAATGTCCAAAGGCATTCAGTTAATTCACATGTTTGCGGTAAAAAATGAATTTCTCTATGGAGAAGAATAAGATCCCTCAGAGCAAAATGAGATGTATGAAAGTGCTGTCTCAACTATCTCACTAAACAGTAGGACAAGTGCACACAGGGACACCCCATTGCCGCTGCATGGGTTAGGCACCACAGAAGCAGGTTTGTGAACATTGTGGGCTCACACAGCCTGGTGTGAGCCTTGTACAGTGCTGGCACATATGTGCCTTTACTGAGTGGTAGTTACCCATATTGAAAAACATGAGAAAAAAAATCTCAGCAGTGAGCAATAGTCTTTAGTTTTTAATTAGGCAGCACAGGATTGTACCATAAGTTGTATCAGCATAAGAAGAGTTTGCTGAAGGATTTCTAAGGCTTGTTCACAAAAATATCTGTGCTTCTCATATTTAGAGATCAACGTATATAGTATTTTCTTTTCTTAAAAATATTATAATGATTTTTTTTACACACAGAAAAGCGCAGAAAAGTAGATACCTGAAAGTTTATAGACATGTATAAGTCTGAAATACTAAGTATTTCAAGAAGAAATTTTTTCATTGAAGATAGGTAAAATCCTTCTAAATCTCACTAGGTTCATATCTGCATCATTAACTGTCTCTATACTTTTAATGTGTATTAGGGGTAAAATATTTAGGTACGCCTAAAAAAGTCAATGAGGTGTTCTATGCATTTTAGAATTTAATTAGAGATAAAATGTAGTCCTAAATGAAGTAAAGAAAATTGCTTGAGAACTATGCAAAATTTCCCAGGTGAAGGATATCTATGTAAATGCTTTTGATGTTTTTTATTTCCCCCATATGTGACTTTTAAAATGCCTACATTTAAAAATAAAGAAGATACACAGAGAACACTATATTAACTCATAATTCATTATATAGTACCAGCATCTTGCTACATCCACACTTTATAACATCAGAGTATCACACTAAGAGCTCTAGGACAGGTGGATAAGCCAATAAAAGTTTATGTAAAGAAGAGGAAATTGCAGATGAAATAAAAGTCAGCTTTTGGTTTAGCAGATACTGGTAGAGTCTAAAACCCAATGATGTAAAGAACAGATGATATTGTTCATTGCCTATAGTGAACTTTCAACTTAAGACAGTGACAGCAGAAACAGAATTCTTTAAAGTACATAAATAGGAAGTTTTTTGAAAAAAAAGTTTCTGTTGTGCTACCTCTTCTCTTTTTTTGGCAAGACATGGTAGCAGTACTTCCTGCCCTGAAGAAATCATGCTCTTTTCCATAGATTTCTTTCCATGAGAACATGATAAATTTAGGGATCTGCTATAGGGAGAAGCCTACCCGTGGTTTTGTACCCACTGGGCTCTGAGTTCCAGAAAAGACTGTTACATAGGCTATAGCTAGAACTGGTAGGGTTGTAGTGTTTCGCGGAGAGAGAAAAAAGAACTCTACAACTTTTTTTTTTAAGTTATAGAGCCGGTATGTTTATTCACAGCGCTGGACAGAGGCCAAAGAGACAGAGAGACTGCTCTCTTTGAAAGAGCATGCGCACCTTTGCGAACCCCAGTCCTCCCTTTTATCCCCCTTTCAAATGCATATGCATACAATTTCACAATAGGCTCATACATATTCATTTCTATGAATTTCGCAGTGACTTTTGCTGCTAATTTTCATTATCAGAAGGAATTTCTTGTGTCCCTGTCCTGTTCCTGCAGCATCTCTGTTTTCATTTCACTGTCTCCTCTTTATAATCTTGTTTTTTATCAAAGCAGCATTTCTCTTTGGCCTTAACTTGACACAGAAAAGCAATTTTTACCCTTTTTACTCTGGGGGGGGATTTTACTAAGGCACCCTTGGTATGTCAAACTGCAAGAGATTACATCATCTGTGTGTCTACCATTGCAAAATTCACACTGCTGCTGTCATACAGCACCACTTTCAATTTGCAATAACACTCTGAAAAGTAATTAAAAAACCCTATTGCTTTTGTGATATCATAGTGTTGTAAAAGAAAAATTTTGGATTTGAAGCTCTTCATTTTGATATATGTATATCTCATATCTCCACTCTTTATAGATGTCCTGTAACTTCTCACAATTACAATTTTTTTAAAGACTAATTTCAATTTATCTCACAAGATGCACCCAATACTAGCTTCTTGCATTGTAAAAAATTTTAAAAATTATGATTTAAATAGATTTTTATTAAAGTCATCATAAATTGCTATAATGTACTACTTTGTAAATCATCCTCTTACAAAATATTTTGATATGTCTCCAAAATAAGATTAAAATTTCGATATGAGAAATGAGTTTTGCATTGATTTCATAACCCTATATGGCACCATTCTAAAAGGAAAAAAGTGCATTATTCTCCTATAAAATTCTGCGTTGACACATTTGCAATAACTACTTTATTTTCAAGATGACAGATGTTTTTGACAAGAAATTAATATACATTTATGTTGTATATTTAACAGTATTTCTTCTGAATTTGAGTAATTTGCTGATGATCAATATCTTGAAAGTCAACTTTATTCAAAACCCTGTCATCTCTCATCTCTGCCTTTCATTGTAGCAGACAGATCTTTCCTGTTACTGGAAAACTTTTCATGCCAGCCTTATAATGAAGCTTTAAATCTTTTTGGGAGCTGTGATGGTGGTCACGAGGGTTTTTGGGTGAAGGAAGAGACGAGATCCTTGACTCCATGATCAGAAGGCTTGATTTATTATTTTATGATATATATATACTACATTATAACTATAGTACAAAGAAAAAGTAGGAGAGCTTTTCAGAAGCTTGCTAAGCTAAGAATAGAAAAGTAAAGAATGGTAACAAGGCAGCTCTCTCCAACAGACTGCAAGAGCTAGCTCTGCTGTGACTGGTCACTGAACCAAAACATCACCCCAGACCAATCTGGATCACCCTGTTGCATTCCACAGCAGCAGATAATTATTGTTTACCTTTTGTTTCTGGAGCTTCAGCTTCCCAGAAGGAAAAAATCCTAAAGAAAGGATTTTAGTGAAAAGGATGTCTACGACAGGGAGCCACAGTTTTTCATCCATTTTTTCTAAGGACCTGGTCATCAGAGTAATTTATCACTCAAATAAATACCAAACACGTGAAAATATTCATGTGGCTCACAGGATTTTTTTTTTGTCCCAGTAAAATGAATGCTGGTAGGAGTATACAGCAATTAGCACAAAAGGTTTGGGTTTCCAAGGAAGCTGTCTTTGGACTACAGGTGATCTTTTCAGCTCAGTTTGAATCCTGGAATCTGCAATTCTGTGATTTCTAACTAGAATAGAAAATAGCCTGAAGAAGGTTGTATTGTCAACACCCCAAAATTTGCTCTTCAGCAATTTTTATAACTGTTGAAGAGCAAATGTAAAAATATTAGGAAAAGACTTTTTAATACTTTTTCAAATTGCCCTTATCTCGTTGGGTAAAAATTTATTGTGGAAGTTTCAAATACAGAATTTATATCTACAGGGACCCTGAAGGAGGTATCAGAATTTGCCCTCTTCTCTGAGTGCTTTTTCAGTTTATAGATAATTTTCTCAAAAGTTTATATGAAATGGGACCAAAAAGTTATGGTGATTACTCCAAAAGAAAGAAATAAAAGGAATGAATAGAGGAAGGAATAAGAAAAGAAGAGGAAAGTAGCTAAATCAATGTATCTAATTTTAAAGTATGAACATCGTAGGGTATAATTAAGTTTTAGTGTTCTCTCTCACAATAAGAATCCTTTTCCACTACTGGGCCCCTGCAGGTAACAAATGGGATCTGAGGTGACAATTTCTAATTTTATAGTTTTTCATGATGTTGAAATACTGTTGGTGAGAGATCAAAGGGAGAAAAGGATCTGCAAAAATTACTAGTAATATTACTGATAAGGTCAGATATTAAATGAAAAGTTCACAAAACGCTGTGTTATTATGCAAATTAATTGAGAAATGACTGAAAAGCGTAGTTCTTGTGCAGCTGTCTATTAATGAGAGGGGGAAGAGGCAAGCTGAGGGATTTGAACAAGAAAATACATCTTCACAGGAAACCTATCAAAATCAAATTCTTATGACACAAGTTTCAAGTTCTTTATGACCAACAGTCTGATTTCAATTGACTTGAGAAAACTAGTGATATATAGTAGGCTCAGGAAAGCCATGTCATCAATACATTCACATTAGTCTAGTGAACAGCTAGTTATAACAGCCAGACAGTCTTATTAGTGATGGTTCCTCAGTAAGAAAAGGTTGCATCAACTCACAAGTAGGCTAAACAGCATTCTCTACACTTGCCAGCAATACATAAACAAAATGAAGAGCTTGTTAATGCCACTACTGTTAATGCCACTACAGTATTGTGTGTTTACATTAAAAATAAATATTCTTTTGCATCATACTGGAGGTGACATATCCTTGGCAGTTAAACGTTTCAGTGTGGTGGATATCCTCGTAAATTAACAATGTGAGAAAATAATTTTTAAGCTTTTGATTTTCTAAAAACGCTGGTGTAGGCTTTATTAATCTGTAGAGTGGAATTATTTCTCATAAAGTCTGATCCCTTTTAGCTGTTTCCTTTATTCCAGGGAAATGATATGTAGGTGACAGCAAAACAAAGAGAACCAGCTTTCTTCTATGGCCTTCTATGCTCAAAATCAAAATAAGCCGCCAAAAACAGCTCACCCAAACCAACAACACCAAACTGTCAATATCCTAGGAAAGGCTGGGTTGTAAAGATTATTGCATAAAATAATACCTATATGTACACATATAGGTACACATATATATGTCCTCAAGAGCTCAAAATATACTTAGAGAGATTTTATTCTCATGCAACATTATGAATGACAGAAAAATACAAGCGTTGTTGCAAAGCTGAGAGATACTCTTAGATCACACACATTTCTAGACAGATTTTATTAACTTTTGCAACATCTAAGAAACTCTTTCTCTCTGATCTAGAGAAGCTGATGTCATCCAGCAAAGCTGAGAGATGTGATGTCTTAAAATTTATGAAGATAATATCAAAGTTGAGAGAAGAATAATGACAGAGTTTATGGAGGTGATTGTTTTACAATTGTTTTCCTTCTGGTTCAATTGACAGTATGTATGCCTTAAAGAACTATTGATTAAAATTAGGTGAAGCAAAGTAATTTCTCTTTTGTTTAGTATTTTACATATAAATACATACTTGAAAAAGAAAATACTATGAAGGGTTTTTCCTGTTACCTTTTTGAAACAGTATCATATGGTTTCTCTTCTTTTCCCAAACATAGTGGTATGATTGAAAACCTCCAGCAGACTTAATATATATATATATATATATATATATATATATATATATATTCTTTTACTTGAACCTTTTATTTTAATTTTTTGGAGGGTTTTTTTTCTTTTCCTTTATCTTGCTGCTTGTTTTCATGAAAGGCTTCATAAATAAGTATTCTAGAGATTCTATTCAATTGGATTTGGTTTAGAATAACAGTTTTGCATCTGCTTTAGTTCTTAAGAAAAAAGATAACTCAGAGAATTATGAAAGTAATGAAAAACAAATTGATGTTTTTCTTTAAACCTGTCAGTTTCATGGTTGTTTAAATAAGTCTTAATGGCAGGCTAAAGGGTTTAATTTACATCAAACTGTAGATGTTTTCTTGGTAGACCTATAGATTTCCTTTGGAAACCTTTCCAAAAGGTTTCAGAAAGCATAAGTACATGCAAGATGATAAATTGATATTTATTTTTTTCATATTGCCTGTAACTAACTTTCTCAAAATATTTGATTAGCATTCACATCTGCATTTTACAGACTCATGAACCAGACATAATTTATTTGCATTTAATATCTCCTTTCTTGCATTACTTCTTGTTTATTCAAAATTCTTTTGTCAAAGCTTCAGTTAGGAGCAAGTCTGTGCAGTGGTATTCATAGAAACACTGGTAGAAGTCACAAAAGTAATAACTTTTGAAGAGAGTCTGTACATCTGGCTTGTAGGTTGCTTAGGAAAGCACCTACAGTCATTAAATGAATATGTAAAATTGGAAGTATAGATTTCTGAATTTTGCTTCTATTGCTATTAGTTTGAATTGAGTAATTAGGTAATTTTAGCTTAAAAAAAATAATAGCGTCTTTCATTTTCCTGATACAGACAATATGATACCATCTTCCTTTAAAGTTTTATGTGTCATTTTGCTTTATGAATATTTACTTCTCAAAAGCCTGATTCTTCACCATTTCTGATTCAGACAATGTCAGAGAAATTATCCTTTCTCCATTGTAATCCATTGATTATGCTGCCCACATAAAAAGAATATTGCATGAATGTGAGAAATGTATTGGCTATGGAAATGCTTAGAGAGGAAAAAGCTTTGTTGAATATGCTTATTTGTGAAGCCCTGTTATGACTTTACTGATTCTAAATAGAAATTCAAATAGCACGATAAAGAAAACAAGGTGACAGCATTTTCAGCCCTGAGCAACAGAAACCAGTGAAACAAATTGTCCATCCACTGTTGGGCAGCCATTTGTGAAATAGGTAATTGATTATTTAAAAGAAAAACTGCATCGTAATGTCAGTACATGAGGGAAGGAAAAATCAAGGACCTTTGTCAAAAGGATGAAAAAAATCACAGAATCAGCTAGGTTGGAAAAGACCTTTGAGATCACAGAGTCCAACTTATGACCTAACACCACCTCGTCAACTAGACCAGGGCATTGAGTGCCACATCCATTGTTTTCTTAAATACCTTCAGGGACTGCAACTTCATCGCCTCCCTTGGCAGCACGTTCCAATGCTGAATCACCCTTTCCATGGGAAAATTCCTCCTAACGTCCAACCTAAACATCCCTTGCACAGCTTGTGTACTTTAGTCCTATTGAAAATTGCCGGTAAGTAGAGACCGACCCTCACCTGGTTACAGCCTCCTTTCAGGTGGCTGTTGAGAGCAATAAGATCTCTCCTGAGCCATTTTCTTCCGGACTGAAAACCCCTTCTACTATGTGGAAAGCACACTACTGAGACAGGCAGAGCTCCTCCGACTCCTGCTGAGCTTCTCTCAGGATTGGAAGGGTGTAACTCCACCCGTTTTTCTTTCTTGTTCCCTAATGCTCCTTAGCCTTTCCACTCCTTCCTGAAGCTCTGCCACCAAACAGAGCAGTCCTGCTTACACTGCTCCAGGTGTCACCTGCTCACTCTGCACCAGGTGTCACCTGCGTGGTGCTCGGGTACTGGCAGCAGCTCAGGCGCTCCCTGCAGCCAGAGGCCCGAACATTTCTGTGCTTGGGGGGCTCTGGCTGGCTTAGTACACTCATGCTGCCAGCAGCAGCAATGGCTTTTGGCAGCTTGTAAACCATTCCTGGGTCTAGTCAAGCTGGGGAGAGAAAAACCAAAAATACCAAACAAAAAAAAGCCTCTAGCCAAACTACCACACCCTCTTAAAGCCCAGCCCCCAGCAGGGCTGCTAGGGCAGCTGCACACCTGCCTGTGCGCACTGTGCACCACACCTCTGCTCACCTGCCTCCTGCTTGTGCTCCCCAGGGACGTTTCAATTGCCTGCAAATACCCCTGTGACAGCCCCTTCCTCACCTAAATGGCTGGCAAGAGCCAGCAGAACAAGGATCTTTGACAGATACAGGAAAGAGAAAAGAAAGAATGGGGGAAAACATCCCAGAAAGGAGAAAGGAGACCTAAGGTTTATGTTTGGACCCTGCAGTGAGAAGGCTTAAAGTTCTTATGGTCTCCCTGTTCTGTATGTTACAGAATCACATAGCCACACATTACAGAAATGGAAATGACACTTTTAGAAATATTTACAGTAGGTAAATGTAATGATTAATGTATAATTCATCATAATAATATTGTTCCTCATGCCAGACAATGAGAAGAAAACACAGCTTTGTTTGTAAATGTGTCTATTATACTTACTAAAACCTGACCAAAAAAACCAACAACAAACGGCAACAACAAGACTAAACATATGAAATGTTAAATAGCTATGTTTATTCAATACACTATAATTCACCTCAGAGCAGCTCTGTACAGTCTCCTTTTTTTTTTTTTTTTTTTTTTTTTTACTTTATTTTCCTGCATTTAGCTCTTGCAAGGATCCCAGTGAATCATTTCACTTCTTCGTAATTTTCCTATTTCTCCATATAACTCTCATATTTGTAGTACTTGTCTGGAAGGGGTCGCCTCATAGTTGGAACACCTTCAAAGAACTTACTTAAGTATTCCAAGTGAGTAATACCCAGTTCATTAACAGAACTACTAACAAATAATTCTCACAATTAAATGCTTTATAGAATATTTTCTTTGGGATATTACAAGCACATTAAAATACACAGAACCTTTTAACATATTTTAGATGGACAAGGTTTTCCATTAATACAAATATCTGCAAATCAGAGGAAAGGAGTGAAATATGGTCAAGTGAAAAAACATGTTACCAAAGAAAATAATTTAGAACAAATCATAAAGACAAATGGCAAACGGCCACAAATAGTCAGCAGGGGATTGCTCTGTTGTGCTAGCATCTCTGGGGAAGATGTTACTGAAAATGCTGCTTTCAGCAATGACTCCTGTAGGACAGAGCAAGAGAGAAATGAGCTTGCCCTTTGCTGGGAGCAGTCAAGTACAGGCCTTTCTTGACATTGGTAGTTAGGGCAGTCCTATTGTTTTCAATCAAAACAGTGATTGTTGTAGAAAGAGACATTTGCAGATTAAATTTCCTTTACATTTTAGAGCACTGTAAATTCTTCAGTATCCTAAATGGGTTAGTTAAGATTTTCTTAATTTTTTCAATTCATTTCATTACACATCTCTGCATAAATGGCTCCAATTCAGCTGAATCTCTCTCTACTCAAGTGTCTGTAAATTTTCCAAATTCTCAAAATGAAAACAAACTCAGGAAACCTACAAGTTTTTCCATTAAAACAAAACATTTTTTTTTAAATTTCTGAGTTCTTGCAAATAGGTATACCCAAGAAATATCAAAATATAAGCCTGACAAAGCCTACATATTTTCTAAATATTTTTCTCTTTATCAAGACTTGAAGAAAAAGAAGAAAATGCTTCTACTATGAAATAGAGAATGCAGAATTTCAAGGACTGTTCCTTCTTTTGAAAAAAGACATTATTTGAAGAATTACCAATGTAACTGATAATAGCTTCAGTTCCTTTTATAATTGAAGTAGCTGCTTGAACAGTCTTCAGTATTATGCAAATGTGCTGCACTAGAAGAATTATAAAAAAGGCAAACTATGCATTTTTATCAAATCTAAAAAAAAATTCAGATTTTTTCTGTTTTCATGTTCACCATTTTTCTTCTGAGGTTTTACTTCTACATATGAAGGTAAATGAAGCCTCATAATAACAATATTGTCTACATTTTATTCTAATATAAATACAGTTAATTTTATGACAGTAGTTATTCTGAATGTGTATTTTATTAGTTTACCTAGTAATTATGCAGAATTATATATATTAATTGAGATATATTCAAATTTGTCTTCAAAAAAGTATTGAAATCCAGAACATTTTCTAAAAAACAATTTAAATAATATAATAAAATAATACCTGCTTCTTGCCTAATTTTTTTCCTTTGTGTGCTTTTTTCCCTTTTATCTTACTTTTGCAATTAGTCTTAATATTGGTACATATAATGATCAAAAGGTAATTGTGTGTTGACTCAAGAAAATGTTTTTTTTTTTACAAAAAAATTCTGCAGGATGGATATTGCTCTCTTTATATATAAAATGTCACAATAATGAGATTTTTTAAAAATCTTTTTTTAGATTAGTATTTACTTCAAATTTGAGCTAGTTAAAACTAAGTAGCATTTGGGATAAATTTAATGGTGATAAATTGAAGTACTAAGGCAACTATGAGTAATATAAAATGTAAGTATACATGTAAATATGAAGATAAAATATTTCATATTATTATGTTTCTAATGTAGTAGAGTTTAGTATATATTGTTTTTAATTTGGATGCAAGCAGTTTTATTACCTGAATAAAACTGTGTACAAAATGTAAATACAAGCCAGTTTCTCTTGGCTGTATATTTTAAAATTTTAAGGTTAGAAGTTGCATGGTAAAGACACCAAATGAAGGGGTGTTATCTGGTTTTTTTCCTTTTTTTTCAGTGACCTCCATAGAGCATTATTGCATGTATTTTTATTTATCTACTGTGAAAATATATGTTTGTGATTTTGGGGTGAATTTTTGCATGAAACACTAAAAGATGACCACTGAAAAGGCCCAGCACCTTACAAAAACTGCTAACTTAATTTTCCATTAACATTTTCTATTTTGGCATCTTAAAAAGAGTGGAAGTTGATTTCAGCAGAACATCCTGTGGGGAAATTAGTTCATTTTGCTAAAGTATCTTAATAATTACAGTGACATCAAGGTTAATTGCTTAATCTGTATTGCCATAGTGCAGTCCTGTAGAAATCCCAACACAATCTGTTCTATAATTAGTGCCAGAATACCCATATATAGAACAAACAGCGGCCTAAAAAAATAAAAAACTCTGATATGATTAATAAATAAGATTTACCAGAGTGTGTGTTTTTGTGCGCATTTATATCTATATGCACATACATACAAATGGAGGAGGCAAATTTCAAAAAATAGAGGTTTTGCAAACACAGTCTATAAAACCCTTGAGGAGATATAAATAGCTGAGGTAGAAAATAACTTCAAGCAAGATGTTTTATCTCCTTATTCTTTTCCAGCTCCAGAATGTAATTGCGAGCCAACACCATCACATTTGCATCAGGTCCCATGATTTGCTTTTTCCATGTCAGAAACTAAGTGGTCAGAGTTTAAAAAGTAATTGTGAATATCCTTCTACTTCACCTTTTGGGTTAATTTCAATAACACTGCCTATTGCTGAGCTTACAGATTTGTATTGCTTTTGCACGCTTCATTAGCACATGATCCCATGTGGATTTATTGACTGCTCAAATTCTGAAGATGTGCCATACTGAGGGACAATGTGGTGCCCCTGATAACTCAGGATGACATGATGGTTCCTTTCCTACTCTTTTCTCATTTTTGGAAACTGTGAGACCATTTGCACATTGCTCCTTCATATAAGTCATTAGTTCTTGCTGAATGCTTATTGCATCTGAGGCACAAGCTGTGAGTTACTCTGCGTTAGCTAATATAATTTTCAAATAAACAGACAGAAATCAGCAACTGGATCTTTAATAGTTTTCTGTGTCATTGATATATTTTCAAAATGGTTATAAGCATAACTTTTAAGGTGTTGACTAAGTATGTAGCAGCATACAAAAAGAATTCTGGTCTTAATGACCTTTAAAGAAAAAAAACTTCTACAGACTATATCTCTCCCATTTTTCCAGAAACTGGGATAAGTAAATCACAGCCAATTCTAATCTCAAATATGCAGCTCTGAAAAATATGGCAATGGAACAAAACATGTTCTATCATCCTTTATTGTGTTTTGTACATCCAAACTGAAATGTAAAGTCTGTATCCTTGAAAATACACACACATCTTAAGGTACACATACCATTTTCAATGTTAAATCCAGCACTCAAAGGTTGACATCACTGTGATAAAGCCTGATAATAGTTTACTGCTTCAAATACTTAGACTTTTGCTTTAAGGGAGTTGATGAGGCAAACTAACTTTAATTTTAAAAAGGGGTGAAATATGTCCTTACTGCTCAAGATGGATCATTAAAGAAGGAAATATTTCTAATGACACATAATTTAAATTATGCTATGTGTAAATTTCAAAATATCATTTTAATTTGTCTTACCAGCATCTATGTATTTATGTAACTTATTTGAGTAATAGTGAAGACATATATATTTTACATAATGCATATGTCACTGATAGATAAAGCTATGAAAATCTTTTACATTCATATCTGTGAACTTGGCAACTTTTAAAATAGTCATTTTTTAAACTAAGACAATTATGTAGTCAAAAATAAAATAAGAAAACCCTTTAAGTTTTCTACATTTTACTTAGTCATAGACTAAGTATAGACAGTGCCTAATCATCTCCACGGGAACACAAATTAACTCTCCAACATCTTCAGTCTTTTTAATTTCAATGTTTTTTCAAACAAACACCACTTTAATTTTGAACATTCATACTACACAGTGGGAATTTAGGAAATTTACAAGGTATTTACCATAGCAGTTGAGAGACTGTTTAGAAATTTCACACGAATCTCTCCCACCTCGCCATAAATTCTGTTCTTTCCTCTCCTTTTAAAAAGGCAGTAAACCTGATAAGTTTATTTTGGCAGTCAAACGGTAATTAGTAACCTGCAGTACTGTCAAAGAAGAAAGCTGAAGCTTAGCACAGCAATGAGTCTATACTTTTAGGTAATTGCAGCTTTCTTTTTCTTTCCCACACAAGTCAAAACAGTAAAAACTTACAAAAGACTGAGAGCCTAAATAATGCCCTGAGCTTTTAAGAATGTTTATTTTAAAGTTCTTGTAGCTGAATAATATTATTTGGTTCTCTGTTTTCCTCTCTTGGTCACCATGATTACTGCTTAGAAAAGTTTTAGAGCTCATGAGATACCATGGTGATTGATATCAGCTAGATGCAGGAAAACTGCTTCCTAGCTTGGTTGATTACTTACTGCAATTATTGAACTTTATTTTTAAAGTGCACGAGTCCATTTGTTTAGTGCTCTTTCAAAAATTTCTTTGGTTTTCTTTCTGAAATACATACAGGAGAAGCTGAGGTAAGACCTTGTTAAATAAGTATTAATTGATTTTAAAACTGTCAACAGGCTGATTTTACTTCAGATTTCTAACTTTTGATTAAAAGTGCCCATCAGAGGTAACTGTGCCATGTTGTATGATTTCAGATTTTGGTAAGAAAAAAGAATATTTTTATTCATTTGTTTTCAAATCACGAAATATTAGATAATAAAAGATCGACTGTGTTCATAAGAAATATAAATCCACATTCATATTTAACTAAAACTAAGCAAGTTTTTTGGTGGAACTTGAGTGTACTACATTAAAGAATGTGTTTACAATGTTCTTGCTGCCATTTTCACTGTGAAAGATATCTGCTGTTCAGCCTTAAAAGGTCACATAGTCTTGGCTTCCCTGACTTAATCGATATAAACTACATGTCTCTGCATCAGAATAAACAGCCACTGCTGCCTCTTCTCCTGCTTCCAGGTGAAGTACTGTGCTATTCTTGATCTCCTCCTGCCTCTGAGTCAGTCTTTTCCCACATTCATAGTCAGTGCATAGGGTAACTGTAAAGACAAAGAGAACACTGGAACAATGTTAATGCAGTTGCATATGACTGATTGGACAACCTCAGCAAAAATTGATCTTCCCATCACCCCTTCGAGTCCACTAATGTCATGTTGTTTTTTCAAAGAGACTTAAGCATACTTGATAGACTCGTTCTGAGGTATTTCATTCTAACCTCAGAGGGAGTAAAGGATAGGGTGATAAGCAAGGTCACTGGCTATTGAACTGAAATTAATTAAATGATGAATGGCCTTTCAAGATAATTATTATCATACAAGTATTTCAGCACATTTCTGAAGGCCTCCTACTCAATGCAAGATCATATTCAGCTGGGTTTTGATTACTTCCAAGGGTGGAGACGATACAACCTCTCTCAGCAACCTCGTTCAATATTTGACCACTATAACACCATTTTTGTTATGGTTGACTGGAATTTTCTTTAATTTATGCCCATTTATGCTTGTAATGTCACTGGGTGTGACTAAGAAGAATGTGGCTCTATCTCCTTTACTCTTACCTATCAGAAATTTGTTGACATTTTTTCTATATCTCTTTCAGTTGGCCTTGCATGGATATTGTGGGGTGTTTGAAAAGGGTTGAGGGGTTTCTTGTTTCATTGCTTAGTTGGGTTTTTTGTGTATTTTCTATGTTAGTATGTGGTTCGTTGTTTTTTATTTCTCATGCAGATGGCTCATGTTTTAGAATGAAAGTTACTTGAGGTCAGAAAATAAATTCTGAGACTACATTATAATTATTCTATTAGATGGTAGTGGAAGAGAAAGGCATTTGAAGGCAAATTTCAGATTATATTTATTTAGGTTCATTGCATTACAGCTTTAAATGATTAAAAACATTCAGTCTGTATTCCTGTTGAATTTGGGAGTGTATTTAAAAGAGACTGGCATTTTTAGTCTGCTGGTAATTTTAGAAATTACTTTGACAGAATAGGGAATATATTTCTTTAAAATCATGATGAAAAGTGAAAACTGTAATTTAGATCTTTTCAGATAAATCTGTAGATCTGTTGAGTAATACATCATGTCTTTTGGTGTAGTTGTTAGGAATATGTACAAAAGCACCTGCATAAATGGAGGAACTTTGCAAATATAATTCTAAGAAATTTCTATGGACTTCAAGTATTAAGAAAATTGAGACTGACACATATATTTTGTTCTATCACTGCTTCAACTCCTCTAAGTTAGTAATAAACTTTTTCTCAGAAAAATAGCACCTATTTTTTTGTACCAGGCTGTTATTCACAGGTCCTTTCATCTCGAGTTGTTTCATTAATCAGATATGTAATACAGTTTTGCAAACAGTAGTAGTGGCACAAAAGTTTTACAGTTCCAGAGTATGAACTGGGAAATATCTGAGGTCAAAGTTATTGTCAAAGAAAAAGGATTGTGTGTATCATGAGATGAGCATCTTCTGGGGACCTACTGAAGCATGACTATTTACATCCTGATTTGGTGTTGCTTCATTCTGGGGAGAAAAAAAAGGGAGTTATGGATACTGATAGATATAAATAAACCAGCTGAAATAAATAACTATCTTTCTGGTTTGTTTGGCTTTTTTTTACTTTGTATTTACTTTATTTCTTCTGAGTTAATTGAGGAGTACTGTGAATATTTGCTTCCTTGTCAGGTTTGAAATCAGGACTATTATATAAAAATAGAAAGATTTTGAATGGGTTTTTTCCCCTCAAAAATTCATTGTTCATAATAAATGAATAGCACAAATTGTCATAGTTATTAAAAGAAAAAGTACCAGAGAGATATTTCATGATCTGAGTCATACAGAAGGTCAGACTAAACTATCTAATTATTTCTGTCACTACAAATTGAAATCCATTATTGCACCTGAGAAGCCAAAATACAAAACTGAAGACAGACAAATGAAACAAATGAGATGGCTTAGAATTTTCACTAAAGTATCTCTTTTAGGAGAAGCAGCATCCTATAGTCTGTGGAGCTGTTTCTGCGTCACTGCACTGTGAATAAATGGCTTTATGGAATGAGACATCTGAGACTCTTCAATGGGAACCCGGAGGTCAAAGGGGTGAGGGAACCTGGTCTGCCTGGCTGGGAGTGGGGAGTGCAGGGAGTCAAGGGCGCTCCCCTCGGGCACTGGAGCTGCCGCTGCCAAGGGGCTCCAGTCCCAGCAGTGAAAGTCTCTGGCCTTGGGAGCGTGACTGCCAGAGAGGCTCGAGAATGGTCACGCTGGGAAATTTCCTTAAGGGTTCCCTGATACAGTTTCTTATTTTCCAGCTTCCAGCAAAGAGAAATAAGTGTCACCTAACTTGATTAATCACACTGAAATCACATTAATCAGGAGATTATTCAGAGAAAGAAGTGACAATTAGTTTTCCTTTAGGCTTTGCTTTTGATTGGCTGAATTTAAATGAAGAAAATCCCACCACCTGGTTTGGGACTCTCTGTGTCTTTGTTAAAATTAGGTTTTGACTTCAACCGTTTTTTGTTTGTTTGTTTGTTTTTTGGTTTTTTAATTTTAATTTTAGAAATGTATTAGACAGGTGCAGGGGAAATTAGAGGTTCACTTTGAAGGAGTTGCAACCTGTACTTGGAAGTTTGGTCCTTAGACTTCTGTATCACACAGTCTCAAGTCACTGCAGCAATAATAGAGGGAGAGAAGGAGGGTGTATACAGCTAAGAAATTCAGGGCTAACAAAGGAGAAGCCAATCTAAGTTTTAAAGAGATGACTGTGCTGTTTATAAAATCATAAAGATTTGTTTAAAGAGAAAGTAAAAATGCAATTATAGAAAATAAATGACCAAATTATGAGTTCAGAATACATTATTAAGTTTCTCATAGAGCATAATTATAGTTGTGTCATTTTCTCAGTTATATTCAAGGTTGTAGCAGCACTTATAATACAAACCCTATATTTCAAAGGTTTACAACTTGGCAGCAAGAAATTTACTTAGCAGTGGAAATTAAGATACTAAGTGTCAACCACAGAACATAATATTCTACAGTGTTACTTATTATGCATAGGAGTGCAAGACTGAAAAGGACAAAGGCGCTGGCTGGGCCAGAGGTCTGTTATTTTGGCACTACAGCTACAGTGCTGTGGATCCCTTCCCATCTTCCTAAAATTAGCATAAATATTCACTAGTAGGGATGTTAAAATGTTACTGTCTCCTATCATGCAAAGTTCTCACTTTGGACTTTTAGATACTGGAAAATAACAAAAGTAAATATGTTTGTACCACCGTTGACAAGAAAGGATGATCTCTTTTTTTCCTGGTTTTGTCTCCTTATTTTTGTTGCTATTGGTTTTGTGGATTTTTTAAAAATAGACATATTTTTTATACTACAAGGGGTTCTCAGTTCATACTGCCCTATTTTTTCACTTTTCCTCAGAAACTGACATTTTAGCTTCAGTCTAGAAATTTTCTTTGTTATTTGATATTTCCCCCTTGATTTTATTACTTTCTACACCCAGAAATACAAATAATATATTTCTATTAAATATAAATATAAATATAAAAACTAATATTTAAAAAGAATCGTCAGTCTTCAGTTAACAGCTTCCATTTAACCTCTGTACAAAGCAATGCTGTAAAAATTACTCAGAAACAGAATCAGAATAATGATTTACTTTCACATATTCTGCAAGTTTAACTGAAGTCCACAACTCAAAGAATTACTGAGATAGTTACTCCTGCTTCTAATAGTTTCACTCTACAAAGAAATTAGTTTTATTAAGACTGATAGTAATATATGTCTATAATCAATTGTACTGCTTGAGTAGTGGTCATTTAGGTTTCCAAGTACAAAATAAATTTCTTTAGGGGAGTGCAAGTATGTTCAACATAATAGGAACACTTAAATATTTACATAATGGAAAGACTTTATTTTATAAAACATCAGTTTTATTTTTTTTTTTTCTTATCATATCTGTATTTTTTTGAGACTATGTCATTGCTGGTATTAATTTCTGAGACTAATTTTTAATTATTTATATTTTAAATATTTGCATGGCTTTTAATTACTATGAGAAATAAGTTCTTATTATTTTATTTTAACCTGATAACTTCTGACTTCATTATTCAGTCTAGGAATTTGCCTTTATTTTTAATTCTCTGAACTAATTTTGTTACATATTTTAATATTTTCATGTATAGATTTCAATTATAAAAAACTCTTATGAGAGACCTACCTTCATACAAGACTGCAGTATCTGAGTTTTATTGTTGCATATTAAAAATTTGCTGTGCAGCACAAGTAGACATGCAAATAAGCTTTTCTGTTGTCTGTGCATATTATAGTGGTAGCATGAAGATGTAATATAAACTCACTGAAAGGCAAAAAGCAAAGAGTTATTTAATCTCTGACAAAAATATCTACAAAATCTATGACATTTTACCAGGATTTCTTTCTTAGGAGCCCCCATCTGTCCCTATTTTATTTTTAGACCACATTTCAGCTGCTGGTTTTGTATTCAAATGTGGCGTATCTCCTGCTCCCTCCACTTGCAAATACAGTCACATATATTAGAATGCCTCATATAATGTGAATAAAATTCATAAGAGCAACAAAAAAAAAATCCCAGAACTACTTATTTGTTGTCCTACAAATAGTTATAAAAAATTATGCAAACTAAAGTGACAGCAAATAGAGATTCATAAATTATGAAGATTGGAAAGCCTATTTTGGAAGGTTTTACTTACACAAATTATGAATTTTAGAGCTTAGCTTTTGTGAGAGTATGTGTGTGCAACCTATGAGATGGTGGTCTTCACTTTTGCTACAGACATTTTCTCAAAAAATAAAACCCATATCATGGAGCAGCTTTCTGCATAAGCTTACACTGAACCAATAAGATTGCATCAGGGAAGGCATCATGGCCTGTGAAGCAGGTTTCTCAGCTAAGAGTCAGCTTTGCAAAGGAAGTAGCTAAGAAAACTTTAACAATAATTTCTTCTTGATGGAACAGAGCTGTGTGACCTTGCAGCCTTCTTAGACCTGGTCATCATTTTGTCCTGGCAGCTCTTATGGGCTGTAGATATCATATTAAAGGATTTTATTTTTTGGCTGAAAATATGAGACATACTCAAATGATCTAAGTAAATGAAAAAAAGAATGATCTGTTTAAATTTGTTGATCTTGGTGGCTAGTGTGATTACTGCAGATTTTCACCTGTAGTATTTTTGATGTTTTAGAACATAACTTACTCTTCTCACTTGTTTACACAGCAGGAGTGATTAGATGATTCTGCTGCACTGCAAAGAAATTATGAGTCCATAATTTCAATTTTAATGCTTGGGCCAGGGTATTTGAAAACTGCAGAGTGACCAGTCATAGAAAAAAAAAGGACTGGAGGCATCCAATTGTGTGCCGAGTCTACATTGCCTCGTGGCAGAATGTTTAGAGGTACGTGTTTCCTTGATCAGATGCTAAAAAGAATATAGTCCATTCACTGCATAAAATACTTCTATGTATTGTATGTCAATTTTCCTGCTAAATGTGATAAAATTTGCTGACGTGTAGAATTGAGTCAACCAAACACCATTTTCTGCCTAGAGAGAAGTTGTTACATTCTAGTTTAAGAAGTATGATAGCTAAGGTAATTTGAAATCAGATCATAGAAAAATATTAAAATATATTTTCCCTTATTAAAGAACACATATCTGATCTTCTATTTCAGTTGTTTTGAGCCAGTAATAATTTTAGCCAGTCTCTCACGACCACTTGTGACCAGCTTCCAGCTGGAAGTAACACCATTCACCACCATTCTCTGGGCTCGACCTCTCAGCCAGTTTCTAACCCAGCAAAGAGTACATATTCTCCGGGAGAAAGCTGTAACTGAAACATGGAAGCAATGTTCCTAAAACAGAATAAATCAGGAAGAGTTCAAACAACATACAGATCACTTAATGAATATCCTACTAAAAAAAAAGGAAAAAAAATTCACCACCCCCAAACCTCATAAAACAGGGGAAGAAAGCAAAAAAGCAAAAGAAAGGGTAAAGGGAAAAAAACCCCAAAAACTCTGCGGGAAACCAAAATATTCTTGGTAAACACCAGTACAAAATGCTGGTGTAATCAACATTGGAAAAAATGAAGGTCTAGTTATAACACACTTTGATCAGCAGCTATATGAAGTGGTTGAGTGTTGTTGTATGGATATAAGCAATCCCAAGCACAGTGTGTTTGCACTAATACACAATGTGTATTCTAAATATTTTATTATCTAAGGAGGTCATCCTCATTCTGTCAAGTCAGTCCCAGAAACTGGCCCACCAGTCTCTATACTGACATAAATCTATTTAGGCAAAATGCTTTGGAGGTTTGCAATGTACTAAACATGGATTCAATCCAGAGAGCTACTGAGGAGCAAACTTCCTGTAGTAAACACTCTGCAAGCAAATAAGAATTCTATTTCCTGCTGAGCACTTGCTGGATGGCATAATTATGCACAGTGATCTTCACACCCTAAAACTGATTTTCTGCTATGCTTGTGCAGATGTGCAAACAATTTTAAAACATGATTGTATCAGCAAAACCTGAATTCTGCTAATAAAAATAACAACATTAAGGGAAAAGTCCTGTTTGAGAAAGATGTTGGCTCACATAATTGACAGTCAATCCAATAGTCGTTATGTGTTATAGAAATTTTAACCATTTTAAGCGAGAGATATTTTATTCAAAGGCTTAAATTTATTTCTTATACAGTAATGGAGACATTGAGAGATCCTGATGAGGTTAAAGGATTGTATCAGGTTTTAAAAACTGCTGCATTTGCAGCCATCCATTTCCATGAACAGAGAAATCACTTGCAATACTTGATTTGTAAAGGAAAATTGTTCTTTTTTTTACTTATTTTATGGGTTCTTGACACCAAAGAATGCTACTAAATATGACATGAATCTCAATACATATGCAGGTCTTTTCCACTTTAAATGTGAATTTACAGGCTGGTCACAAGGTACCGAATTAATGACAATCTTCTATTTTTTTTTAATCCTGCATTTTTATTTCAGATAGAGAAGATTCCAGACTATAAATTTAGTCTATCTCCTTTCCAGTGCAAACACATTATTTTGATTATAAGTAAGAACATTTGATGCTCTCTGTGGAAGGGAAGTTCTCTAAAAGGTGCTCTAAATACCAGTGTTTGAGACCTAGTAGAATTTCCTTAAGAGCTGCTTTTAGCAAGTCCATGTCAAGTCAGCATTGGCGTTTTACCCGACTGTGTTACTTTAATAATCTGCAACTCCAATATAACTGATCTGCATTTCTACTGCAAAGGCAGTGTCTCAGCAGGTTCAGTGTGCATCAAATGCGTCCTATTCTGGAAACTGAAAATTATAATTTCTTTTTATATAAGACCAGTTTACAATTGAAATAAACTATCATCTTCATTTTTAAACAATATTACTGCTTTGCAAAAGAAATAACCAATTGTAACTTTCTGCAAATTACTATAGTTACTGAAGAGATTTCACAAAGAATGTTATCTCAATGACAATGCATTATGCTCAGGTTCTACAGGATTGCACATTGTGATGTGAGTTAAAATATTTTTATGGATGACTTATATGTGTGCAGATAATGGGGTTGATTAAATGCGTCTGGTATATGAAATCATGTAGATCATGCAAGTCAAAACAGGTGTTCTTCAGTCTTGAAGACCTTGTGAATGTTTTGTAGCCTGCAGATGGAGCAAATACAGCTTTGCTGTAGTCAGTTGGAAAATTACTTTTGTCTTCCCCAATGAGCTTTCTTTCTGAACAGTGACCTTTTAGCAAAACATTCACTGAACAAAATATTTTTGTAAAAAATATATGTAAAGGATCTCCATCTGTCTTTCAGGTACACTGATACTGTATTCTTTCCTAACGACCCTTTAGTTAAAAAAAATTACTTTTCATTACTCTTCATTGATGTTTTACATTTCTGTGTAAATAACAGATAATGGATAAATGCCTTCTGGTTTTTATTCTGCCTATTCTTGACTGACAACCCAGTAAATAAGTATCTCCAGGACAGACAGTCATAGAATATTTCAAGCTGAAAGGGGACCCATAAGAATCATTGAGTCCAACACCCTGCTCCTCTAAGGACTGCTAAAATAAATACTATGATTAAGATCATTGTTAAGATCTGATGCTCCTTTGACTCTGACAGGCTTGGTGCCATGACCCTTCTCTGGAGAGCCTGTTCCACCCTCTCAGCAAAAAACCTTTTCTTAATGTCCAACCCTGACTTCTCCCGATGCAGCTTCATCCCATTTCCTTGTGTCCTACCGCAGAGAGAGATCAGCATCTCCCTCTGTGCTGCCAACCTTCAGGAAGTTGTAGACTGAAATGGGGTCACCACTCAGCCTTATCCATGTTGAATAAGCCAAGTGACCTCAGCTGCTCCTTGCAAGTCTTGCCCTCGAGGCCTTTCAGCATTTTGGTCACTTTCCTCTGGACACACTGTGCACACGTCCACTGTGTAAAGCCATGCTTACTAAAGCATATTTTAGAAATACTAATGTTCATCATTCCTAGCAAATGTTGAAAGCGTAGTGATGAGGTGAATGGTTTTAGAGATTATTGACAGAATTTCCCCACTCTTCTGCATGCTGTAAAAAGTTGAGTTACTGTTATGATCATTGTAAAAGTCTCACTGCCTGTGCAAAAAGGCAGCTCTGACATGCCAGTGAGAGCCATGTGCAGAGAGAATTTCACCACTTTTCCTCTTTACGTAGGAAAAGCCTCAAGATGCCTTTTGGGCTTTTGCCAATTGTTAGTGTATGTGTCATTTATCCAAGAAAACATATATTTTTCCTTTTACTCTATACTAAGAAGTTACAGTGATTATGAATACCCAAAATCTGTAGCGAAATGCTGATTTATATAAATCCCTTTTAGTAAACAGTGCAAAAAAAGTAATATGCTCAGAATTTATTGCTCTTACCACTGCTTACCAAATATCCTAGATATATAAGTGAGCAAGGATGTGAAGAAGTTGAAAAGGTTCACTCTGAAAATTATATGATCTTTCACATGAAGTTGTGAACCAAAACATTGCAGAGTTTAATGTGTATTTGAAATCAAATGGATTCAAAATATGAAGATGTTGAATACGTCAAGTATTTTAAGTATAGTTTTAAAGAAATGTAAATCCTTAGGTCCTCAGCAGCCCATGCTCAGGCATAAATTATATTTGCAATTAAATTACAACTTTATCCACAACTCACAACCATTCAACTTTTGACTATAAATGAAGAATTGGGTCACATGTGGAAGATGCTAACAATATTTATTCATCATCTTCTTTCTCTGTTATTGAACTCAATGTCAGAGTGATATTTATTCACTACCTCGTTGATTTATGACTTTCACCAGAGGATTAGTGTGTTGCATGATTTCATAGCTGGATTTCAGGTGAATGTACAATGGCCATGATGTCTAAATGTACACATCCCCTAAGTGGGAAGAATGCTATTTTAATATTATCTCAGAAAGGAAAGGTTATCTGTTTCAGCAGAAGGCCAGACTTCTAAACTATAAATGAGAAAAAAAGTTGAAAAAATGCAATTATTTCTTCTCCTTTAAACATGATTTAAACTATTTGAAGCAGAACAAGTAACAAATAAGAAGATGTTTTGTCCCTAAAAAGACAATGCTATAATAAATGATATTTTGTTGTGTCTCATGATGTTTATTTCTTCTTTCTTCATTTTAATATCAATAATTTAGTCTTCACACAGTACAAATACTTGTGTTAATATGGAATTTCTTGCAGGCTAATATTTCATGTATGAATTATAAAATGTTCATGCTCTGGTGGAGCTAAACTTGATATAAAAATCATATGAATTTTAAATAACAAAGTTACTGGAAAAGGAGATTATATAGGACAATTTTAAAAACACCCTCCAAAATAAAGAGTCGTGCTTTCTTTTTGCTAGAAGCTTCTGATCATAAATATTATTATTAGAACTTTAAATTTAAAATGTTACTGTGTATTAACACTGACAATTTTAAGGTACAACATTCTAATTATATTTATTATTGCTCTGTTAATTATTTTAACATTATTTTGATCATTAGTATAAAAGTAAGTGCCAGATAGTTTTAAAGAATATATTACTTTAAAGAAACTGCTATATTGTATAATGGCAACATTTTTATAAGATATTACTTATTACACTACAGTTGTTCCAATTAAGTAGGCACCATGTAAACATCGTGTGAAATAGGAATTATTTGCTCCAGTGATGTCAGCGATTAAAAGACTGTCCCAAAATCAACATTTTTTCAAAAAAGCATGCTCTTCAAGATGTCTCAAGTTACTTATTTCAAATTGAAGACGTCCAGTTTATTAACTTTTGAAATTCAACCCTCAATAGATTTTTAGTGTTTTTTGATAAATAATTATCTGGTGGTAGTTATGAACTAATACTGTTCTTGTAAATCTTTATGGATTTTTCTATATTTACTTTTTTAATATTTTAATAAGTAGATTTTATCTTTATATCATCTATATATCAAATTCAGTATTTCTGATTGAAATTTAAACATTAAGTATTTAATGAATTACAGGAATAGAAGTTTAATGAGTTAGAAAATTATTATATAGCCTAGAATTTCACCTCCACTACATTAGTTCAAGTCACTCTTCCCAAATTTCCAATTTCCCTATCAGAAACAAGAGGGAAATTATATTTACTTACAATAAATAGAGCAGTGAGGCTTTGTGCTATTTTGTGAGGAGCTTTAATATCCTCAGGTGGAAGGAATTAGGGAAACAAATATAAATTCTCTTGCAATCTATAAATACAATTGAGGAAAAAAGGAATACATTGCCTCCGCTACGAGGTGCTGAAGCACAGACATGGCCAGTTTTGTGGTATAGCTCTGCGCTGCATATTCCCAGACAATTCTGCCTGGTCCTTGACTATTTGCGTCCCTATTTCCTTGACAATGGTCAGAACTTCTACTTTTTGGAGCTGTTGGTGGTGTATTTCTTTCCATGGGTTAAGTGTATGTACCAGTGTTTGTGAGAAGCTTTCTGTTGCACTTCATCCTGCCCAGTCACTCACTGTAAAAACACCATGCATGGTACCCGTGATAATATTACAGGAAATGGGTGAAAGGCAAAGTGGCCTGTTACTCACAGCTTTCACTCTTCTGGTTCTGTGCCAGTGGCTGTGCACAGTAAGTAAGGCTTGCCCTCCCAAAAGTGCTGTGATAATCATGTGCCACAATTCCTTGATGTCCAGACCATAGGACTCCGTTAGGGCTCTGCTGTCTGCAAAGAATGAGTCAACAGAACAACCCAGAACATGCTGTTTTAAATTTAATTACTGAATGAGGAGCGCTAAAAAGTGTTTTAAGATAATTTTAAAAGGTTAAGACAAGACTCAAAAGACAGATATCTATCTGAATAAACTCTACATAATTTAGGAACTTCTGTTTTAGCAAGTATAATTTAGAAATTTTGTCGCTTTATTATTCTAATTCTTCAGTAAACTCCCCATTTTATTGTATAGAGATTGTCATATGCTGACAGCTGTTGTTTGAACCTCTATGAAAACATCCCAGCATTATTCTTATCCCATATAGTCCTGCATAATAGTTAGTGAGGATGAAATTATTCTCAGAATTTTCATGATTATGGCTTTTCCAGTCTCCCAAACACACTTCAGGGAAGCACAGTTTATTACCATGAAAGACTTTTTGTCTTGCCAGTGGAGAAGATTAACCCCTATGGACAAATGCATATCTTCAAAGGAGATACTAAAGAGTGTAATGCAATTTAGTTACCTTCTTTCTCTTTGTGTGCTTTTCATAAACATATGCTACATAACAGCCTACTGAACAACATGTTTATAAACATATTGGGAAAAAATCAATTGTTTTGAATTTGACTACTATTTTTTTCAAGTTTTTTGTTTCAATAAATTTTATTGAGAGATAATAAATGACACTTATTTTATACAGATACAGAAAAATAATTGAAGTAATTACAAGATCAGCTCATAATCTCACAAAGAAAGAGTCAGAGCTTGGAGCAAAGCACTATTGATGATGATCCTGGTCTTGAATAAGTTTGTAAACAAGGTATTGTTTACTTTCTTTTGGTGGGATAGCTAAAAGTTTAACATTCTATGGTACACCACAGTTTTTACAGCTTTGTTTACAGCTCTTTTAAATGTCATATTTAGTACTAATATGATTTTCATTATATTGTAAGATGGTAATATTTCAGTGTACCAGTGCCATTTTGCTAAAGGTAGATAATTTCATTTTGGTTGGTATGACTTTTTTAATATAGTGCTTAGTGCTAGTCTAGTGCCAAAATATTTCTAGGTAGCAAAGCAATGGAAATCACACTGTGGAAAGAAAGTAATTACCAAATCTTATTTTGAATCTGTTCTCTGATTCTTTCATAAAACAAAATTAAAAATATTATAGTTTAGTGTATGATATGGTGGTAGTATTTCAAAATAGTACTATATGAAGGAAGATACTATGTTGGAATTTGCTTGCACAAGGGAAAGAGAAAAAGAGGGCCCTTTCGTGAAATTAAAGGATCATAAGATATTAAGAGAAAGTAAAGGAAAACCCTGCACTTGAAAGCAAAGATATGTAAAAATTTTTTATTCCATGTTAGAAGACAGAAAAAATGGGAAGTCTACTAAAAGTAGCAGAAAGCTATGGTGTGAGTTGGATGGTTTACAGAAAAATACTTGGTCAGGAGATAATGAAGGAAAAGTATGCAGAAAAGACAACAAAATGCAAGTTCACTAGGAACAGGTCATGCTGAGAAATATGTGCTAGGGTTACAGTTTTCTTCCCTTCCATGCACCCCAAGTGAGTTTCTGCAGCACCATCTTTACCTGCATTTAACTTTTTTAAAATAAAACTTTACTTGAGAGAAAGAAATCTACGCAAATATACTTAAAAGCAGACTTCAATTCCATTCAAAAATTTCAAAGGCATATGACAAATGCAAGGAATATTTGTTTGAAAAATAATTAGAATTCTCTTTTTATAGTCATTATTTTTCCGAATAGTTGTTTTTGAATAGTTGGTTGGAAATAGATTTGTCTGTAATGAATGTCTGATGATTTGCTTACCAAAACTAACCAAAAAATGTTTCATTTAGCTTCATTTCATTTCTATAACACCATATGATGATCATTTGTGTGAACTGAAGTTGAGAAAAAAAGTTCTGCACATTAATGGAAGTGACAAAAACAATTCTGGGAAGGGCATGTGGAAAGAGGCAGGTTTTTGTGGTGTATTACAACTTTTTTCTTCACTGTGAATACATTTATGTTTCCTCAGACCAAATTTTGGAAATAATATTATAAAGTTCCTATACTGCTCAACACCTCTAATTACCACAATTCCTTTTTTTTTTTTTTTTTGAAGACCATAACAAAGCACAGGACTGAAAGATATATTTTCCATTGCTACTGTTGGAGTATTTATGTAACACATCAGTCTTCATGTGCAGTGTGTTGCCAATAAGGTAAGTGAACACATTATCTTAGTTGTGGGTAGAATATAGGAAGCAGAGGAGTAGTAAGAATGAATACATTAATCAATCAAAACAGAGAAAAAGATGCAAATGATCTTGAATATTTTTGCATAGTTTGTAAAAGGAAGTTTAGCAACATTTTTCTCCCCTACTCTCAGATTTAATTCTCAAAGCTGTCCAAATTCAGTTTTGTTCTCCCAACCCTCTGTGAAAGCTTAATTCTGGGTAGATGTTATAGTACAGACTGAGAAAGAAAAATTACATCTGAGAATCACAGGAGCCAATGAGGTAGCTTCACCCTGCAGGGTTCTAGGAGTTCTTAATTCAAACTATGAATCACTTTTGCCACAACTGAAAGGCAGAAACTCTTAAAGTGGCATCCTGTGGGGGTAATTCTGCCTTTAGTTCTGCACTATATAATTCAGACATTTGGAAGAAGTTTAGCATGTGAATCTCTGGTGGTGGCCACTGCACTTAGTACAATCGCTGGTTATCCTGCCAGGCTAAAGAAAACATGCTTTTGTACCCCTAAAGTCTTCATTTTAATGGTAAGTCCCCTTTAAAAGTAGTGAAAACTGATGCCAAAAATTACCAATCTGGATTTGACTGGGTTTGTTCTTTCTCTTCTTTTCCACTTCTGTTTGCAAAGGTAAATACGGACACAGTGTTGTGAGTACAAATTCCAAAGTGACTTTGGAAAGAGTAGTTTATGTTTTTTAGATTACTAGATATGCTCAATAAAGTGAGTTTTATGTTTTTCTCTCATGATTCAAAGATAAAAAACGTAAATGGCAGTATCTACACATTCTTATGTATGGTTGATAACATCAGGTAGATGATTGGTAATAATAATTTAAATAAGGCCAATGCAGAGGGTGATGGAGAGCAAGACTTCAAATTGTATCATCCTTCAGTAGGAGACTAATGCCTCTCAGAATGTTCAAAGGCAGCAACGTCAGTGCTTGCTAAATAATGCAATTCAGGCTCTCTTGGAGTAGATATGTATTAGGATTCAGTCTTAGATATGTGTCACACCTAAAGTCTGGTCTTAAACAGAAATCAGGACTGCAGATAGCATGAAGATTTAATATCCAAAGTTTTGTATTGTTAGCCTTTCTTTAAAAGTAAAATTAATTATCATTAAATTAATTTTTAATTTCCAATTTTAATTTTTATAAATACCTAACTAAATAGAGTTTAATTTAAAATCAAATTATCTGAATCTACATGTCAGTGTGTGCTCATCAAAACTTCAAAATCCTTCTATATCCCTGAAGGACATAATCTCAATATATCTTCCTTTAAGGTTGTGATTAAAAGCTAGTGGCAAGAAAGAAAGTTTAGATGTATGGGCAGATCCTACATGAGAATAAAATCAGTGGGAAAGAGATCTGCTTCATTTAACTGCCTTTTTCTATAAGGCCAGAACACTTTCTCCACTTGTTTTAGTTATGTGGACCTTTTGATTCTACCCCCCTCCAAAAAAAAGACATAAAATAAATCATATTAGAAAATTTAAAAATCCCAAACCCACACAGAAAAAAAAAGAAGCTTAATGAGTAAACAAATCTTCTGATAGTACTTAAACATATTTTTTGCCTTAGGAAACTTAAGTTGAAGACAATAGTGTTTTCCTCCTGAATTCTCATCCCCGTTAAAAATATCTTACTAGGTATATAGTTTGTCTGTTAAGGTAATATGTTCAGACTGCAGATTTTACAAATTAGTTCTTCTTTTCCTGAATGCAGAAAGAAGTTTTTTTTACTATTTTTCCACGAGCACCATTGCAACTATATAAGTATTTCTGTTTTCTGTGTATCTAATTACAGTCATTGCCAAAATAACACAAAATGGCATGCCAAAATCTTTACTAGGCATTGACTAATATAAATGTTATTATTTATTTTAAAATAATAAATAACCCCATCAAGAAAAACTGTTGACTAAAAATTTCATTAAATTAGTGAAATATTTGTAGGAGGTTTATGAAAAGGTCTCTAATGTAAGTTTTTATATCTTAAAGATTCTACATTTTTTGAAAGAAATTTCTTGACAGAGATGTTTTGAATTTTAATTATTTCTTCTTTAATAATTCAAAATTATTAAATTTTGAAACTTAATTATTTAATGATGAAAACACGTATCAAGGAAATGTTTCCCATAATAAACAGTTTCCTCTTTCATACATGCAAGAAAATTACTTCCCATGATTAATTCATTTATTCAATTAGTTTAAATAGAAGTTCCTTTGGAAATATAAACACCAGTTTTCAAAAATGAGATGTATTTTCATTTTACATCAGGTATTTTGTAAGGTGTCATGAAGTGACAGATAAAATTAGATGAACTCTTAGCAAAGATATCTATCAAGAAGCTAGTCATATATGAATACTAGAACATAAGACTTCAAAAGCATTCAACTGTTAAAAAAAATATAATTCCCATTTCTTATTTCAGTACCTCTGTCTGGAGCCCTCTTGAAGAAAAATTTTTCATTCCAAAAATTGTCTGTTTTCTTTTACCTGAACATAATTATGTAAATAACTAAAATATTTGTGATAATGCAACTGTCTCCCTTAGGGAATTAACTGTCTTATAAATTGACACCAGACTTGCATAATAGTTGAGGTTAGAAGGGCCTCTGATTATCCAGTCCAAGTCTCCTGCAATCCTGTCTTTGCTCTAGACCTGCCCACACATCCTGGGGGCCTGAGACTTCTGGGAGAAAACCTTAACAGTAAGGACAAGGTGAAGGAACAAGCTGAGATATCCCACAACTCCAATTCCTCTGGCACCATCTCCTCTGCTCCATACAGCCTGGGGCCCACATTTTCCAAAGTTCCTTTTACTGCTGTTTTACCTGTAGAAGCCCTTCCCACAGCCCTTCCCAACCTTTGTCAGATTCGATATCATTTAGCCTCTTAAATCTCATACCCACATGCTCAGACAGTGTCGCTATATTCCGCCTGCTTCCACATCTTTTGTTTTAACTTATGTTTAAGTTGAGGATGACTTTTTTTCATCCATGCAGGCCTCCTGCCACCTTTTCTTGAGTGATCACAATGGACCATCCTTGATCTTGAAGGTGAATCTATATATAAAACCCATACAATAAACCAGCATTCTTGACCCCTCCTTCACTCTGGCACCATCTGCTGTTGGTCTCTTACAAGCAGGTCTCTGAAGAGGCTGAAGTCATCTCTCAAAAGTCTGGAGCTCTGATTGTGTTATTTATCTTTTTCCTTCCTCTCAGAAAGGAAAAAGGCTTTTGAAGTGTTCTAGAGAAGGTCCAGTCAATCTCTGTAGCACCAGGGATGAGACAACTCATTGCTCTCCAACTTTATTCTCAGCACAAGTCCACCAGTCTGCCCATCTCCTGCAGACAAGAAATATTCCTCCTTGCCACAGACATTCCTTACAGCTCTACTGATGAGCTGTGTCCTCCCCCAGAAATTTGGTCTGGGCCAAGTCTCTGATGTTACAGGCACAGCTCCTGCAGTGGCTGCTCTGGAGCGCCTGATCCTCTACCCCTGTCCTGAGCAGAGGTCCTGACCACTCTCTACATAGAAGGCTACATCTGTTAGGTGCTTCTGTGAACCATGCTCAAAAACCAGCTCTTGTATGGCTCTCTCCCTTGTACTTGCTGCAAGGATGCCTGACCACTCCTCACCAGCAGTCCCCTGTTGTCAAGGGCAGCTCACAGAGCTTGTTAGAAGCTGCTGGAGTCTGGTACTCATGGCACCCCAAGGTAATACTTCTCTGTCAGCAGCAGGCACTTTGATATTTCTCAGAGACCTCCCACAAATTTTACAGTGATCTTGGACAGAGTTCCCAGAGGACCTAGAAGATTGCAAAGCAGAGCCCAGGAACTGCTCCACAAACTGCCCTGTCTGTTGGCTTTAAAAGCCCTAATTGCTTTAAACATAGGATGAGGATAGATAATGATCACTGAGATCAGATATGATTCCTGGAATGGACTGCAGATAAGTGTCATCAGTTTTAGAATAGCTGATAATTTACATGCTTTATTAGATGTTTTTGGTGCTTTATCTTGTAGAGTGAAACATAATTAGAAAAAAAACAGATATTGTTATTCCCATTGTTGCTGCTACATGTAAGTACACAACAGAAGAAAATAGTATGACATGATGATGATTAGTCTGGGAAATTCTAATGAAATTGTTATTCAAATAAAGGTCAGATTTCTTATCCATTTCCTTCATGTAGATGAGAAATGTCAGGTTAAACAATTAGCTATTTACACAGTATACAGCTTGGATGATAATCACTAAGTGGTGTTTGGAGTCAACACTCAATACTATTAACCTCTAATGAGATGACACTTTAAAGCTCAAATCACATTGTACAGTTAGGGAAAAACATGGACACACACATACACTCATACTAGAAAAGCAGCCAGGGGAATTGCTTTTCTAAAAACTTCTGAGACATAGGTACACCACTTATCATTGAACATGCCAATAAAGAACCACCCTCAGTTTAGCTGGATAAAAATTCTGCATTTTAAGTTATTTTGAAAATTTGGGCATTATATGTGCAAAGAAAGTAACAGAAATCAGGCAGGATGTAATTACATAAGTAAAATAAAAATAAAATAAGTATACTAACTGCAAACCTAACATTACAGGTGTCCTGCAAGACTGCATAATTTAGCCAGGAAAAATTAACCATCCTTTGAAATATATTATGTTTATATAGGAAAAGATGATACAGAAACTATGCATTCAAGATAAAATGTTGCTATGGAAAAGAAACCCCTAGTATCTGGAACAACATATTTAAAATAAAAAATCTAATTATTGTTAAAATAATCACAAAATACACTTGCAACCACTGCCACATCCTCTCTGGACACTATTTCAATGACTTCAAATGAAGCTAGGCCAGCAGAGAATTTGTTTCTTAACAGTTTTTTAAACAAAGGTGATAATTAATTCCTGCAGTGCTTTTACCAGACAGATCAATTTTTCAGCTTGTATATGCCTTAAGAAAGCACATCCCTAAATGGGTAAAAGAAAGCTACTAAACAAACCTACATAATATGTAATATGTAACTTTTCATTTCTGGATGTAATTCAATTGAAGTGCAATTAGCTAGTGGCTTTAATAGTATTATATCTATGTATTTTTATCTCTGTTTAGGATACTTTTTCTAGGCATTTCTCAATAGATTGTATCTAGTAATTTAAATGTCATTTGATAAGCTTTGGTTGGTTTTACAGCTATGGCATGAAATTTCATTTTCTCCTTTTTCAGTACCTATGCAGAATTTTTATGGCAAAACTTTAAATAGTCCTAGGGTTTAGATACAAAAATAGCTAAACCCCCATAAAGTACATTTCTTAGCACAAGCCCACCAGCTCTGGAAAGGCAAATTATTCTATGTGGAAAGCATTGGTGTAAATATGATCTGAATAAATTAAAAAAATAGTGGCTCCTGATGTAGATATCCAAAGTCAATAGGCTTTCCCTGATCAGCCCTGCTGCTACTGAGATTAGACTTCTGATAGGCCTGTAGTTTCCCTACCTGCTTCCTGTCAGAATCTTTTCTGACTCACAGAGGCAGGGACATCCTTCTAAAACCTTCAGGAGTCCTTTCTGACAGCTATTGTTTAAAATCTAGAGAAGTTATCAGAATATTGATTTCTCTGAAATAGAGCTGACATGTTGGGCTTAATTCAGTTATATAAATATAGTAACTAGTGGCACGTGAGATCCCCTTGGTTGTCTTACCTGCCCTCTAGTTGTCCTTCTAACAGGCTACAGATCTCCTGAAGGTTGTGAAATACTGTGAACAACTACTGTACTATGAGATATCTCTGATGATCTACTGCATCTCCAATAATGTATCTCTTTGTAAACAACTAAATCACACTCATTGTGATATCATAGCTTATGTACCTTCACATATAAGTAAATCTTTGGCTCTAGGCCTGCCTGCCTTGGTTTACTAGCTCTTGCTACCTTATACTAAAAGCATGCTGGTAGACAATATCTCATAAATACGTGCGCTTTCCATGTTCTTTTGCTGAATTAAAATCAGATCAAAGAAAATCTCTGCAACCTTAATAATTAAAATTGGTATAAAATTATGCAAATATTAACTTCTGATCTCCGAAAAAGTTATGCACTTCATGTTAAATAATTTTTATTTGAAAAACTAAAATGTTCAGAATTACCCATGTGCCATGGTAATTCATTTGTTCTTTTTTTGGGAGCTCAACTCATGAACTTCCAGTCAAGTCACATCTTCTCATCCTCCCTCCTCCGCCTTCTGCATTTGATATCCACAGAATCTATACTGCAGTCTTTGCCCCAGGATGCAGACACTTTTAATTTTCGTTTTTAGATTGTGGGAGAATCTCTGCTTTGGTGCCTGGAGCATGTCCTCGCCCTCCTTCTTCACTGATGTCTGCAGCACAGACATCTCTCAAAATATGTTGAGAGAAACATATTTTCATTCCTGTCCCCAGCTGCTGCTGCACAGCAGTATTTCCCCCTTCCTAAATGCATTATCCCAGAGGCACTACCACCTTTACTCATGGGCTCAGTCCTGGCAAGCAGCATTCCCTCTTGGAGCCAGCTGGCATTGAATCTATTGGACACTGGGGATGATTCTACTCAGCTGCCCAGTAAACATTTAAGGATGTAACAGTAAATGCTTTACTCGAGGGAAAATTTCTATCCTTTCTTAAAATCAATGAAGTCTCTCTTTCTTGAGTCCTTACTGAGGTACTGTATTCACAGAATATTCTGTCTGTTTCCTGTAGAGAATTTTGTTTGGGAAAGATCTCAATATGTGGCTACTTCTAAGCTTCCTTGGGGCTTCAGAAAAGATAAAGTCTCTACTTTTTTTAAAATTACAGAGGGTTGGAGTAGCAGATTTGCTGATTACAGAAAATAGAGCGATAGCGCTACTGAGAAATTCTGTAAAAATTATAGCAAAATAGCTTATAAAAAGAATGCATGCCATTTACACATTATTTATAGCTTTAATAAGAACATCCAATGCTTTAGGATTCAGTTAAATAAATTTTCTCTATTGGAGGGCAAGGGAGCAATGCTACATCTCTTAATTAAATTCATATAGAGTTTCTGTTTGTTTGGTTTTGGAGTGTCCCATGTTTTGCCCCCAGTTTATTTATTTTGCCACTTATGTTAAAAGATACACTGGGACTTATAACTACTAAATATTCCCTGGCTGCAGGAAAATAGTTACACCCTTGAGGTTTGTTCATTGGAAGCAGAATACTGCATTGAATTATTGTGTCGGACAAAGATATTTTTTCTGTCTCATTTTCAGTTCTTTATGCTTTACTGCTGTTTTACTGTCATCAAATAGTTTAATATTTTCATTACTTAAGGTGTTAGATGCCACTGGTTTGTAGTAACAACACCAAACCCCAGATTTCCCTGTTATCTTCAATTATTTGATATTAATATCCACTTTTCACTACCTAGCAATTTTACTTGCATATTGTTCACTTACTCCCTCAAAACAAACAAACAAACAAAACCCACGCCCCATTTATTTTGGCAAGTGAAAATCTAATCTAGAGTAAAAACAGTACTTTTTTGCCTGGAGGATGTTTATATTCCAGCTGTGAAATAATGTGCAGTCTGTTTCCATGACCAAAATTTCAATAGTATTCATTCTGTCATGCCTTATGAAGGTATAAAGTAAGATAATTACTTTAAAATGTTATATTAATCATACAGATTAAAAATGAACACTTTTTTTTCTGAAGAATTTTAAATCTGAGTACTTTCCTGTATAGGAAAGTTAGTGATGTATTTTTTCACTTGCCCACACATTTTTCAGTATAATATTTTGCTACTGATTGTGTAGGGAAGTGTTCCTGATCTGGGTAAAAGAATGTCATGTAGCTTAGGTAGCTAGAGAGTCATTTAAACTGTTGGATTTTCATGATGACTCGTTAATATGTCTCTGTTCAGAGAATTTCACAAGCATTGCTACCCATAAATACAGCTTCTGAAGTAAATCTGAACCGTGTAATATGCAGTCAAAACTAGGGCTCATGCCAGGTCTACTTGAACATCTCAGTGAAGATATGAATTCCTGTCAAGTGTGGCTACAGGAAAAATGTCTTTCTCTCTCATCCTTCCTCTCTGTAATTGTCTCCTGATAAACCAAGTATGTTAGGATATTCTGATTTTTAAAACAAGGTCTAACAGTGTTGAACTCTGAATTACAGGAAACAGTATAATTTATTCCTTCCTATGTATTTCTGACCTTAATAAAACCACTGTAATGCTCTTCCAATGAAATAATGAGATGATACTGAAACATAAGTAGACTGATAAATAGATAGATCAATAAATGATTGATAAATAGAATAGAATAATAAAATATTCTGGGTTTGAGAGGATCAGGGCACAAGGATCATTGAGTCCAACTCCTGAAAATTTTTAGATATTTGATATTTTAGATTTCTTCCCTAGGCAGAGCTCCTCAAAATAAAAGGAAGTTTCTTATTTAGAAAATGTTTTCATAATTACATTTTTGCTTCTTTGGTAGTCACTACAAGCTGAAAAAAATGTTTAACTGTAGACAAAGAGACAGTAGGAGCTAGATGGAAAAAAGTCCTGGTGTCTTCAATGGAATTTCCTGTAGAGGTACCTAAGCCCAAAAATTCTGAACAAAAGTACTTTAGTTATTCAGTCTCTGTTCTTCCTGAGATCAGTTATCTCGAAAATCTGATGCCAAAAACACTGAAAGACCATGTAAAATACTCAAGATGGTCATACCCTTTAAAAAATAAAGTTGAGATCCCTCATATTAGAAAAGTCTATGTAATAGTGTACCTTGCTTCTACATGCCTGGAGTACTAGAAGAGAAAAAGTGAAAGTCACTGCAGAGATTTGCATTCTCATAATCATGAGGTGACTGTTTCAAGTAAGGATCTGTATTGAAGGACACTTTCTGGAAGCCTTGCCATGTTCAGGAAAGGGTGCAAGGCTCTTGGAAGCAGAAAAGGTTCCAACCTGAAGCCCTGTGACTCGGTCTAATTGAATTCTTGATTCAGTTCTAGAAGAATGCCTGAAGGGTTAGGCAAAGTATACTTCACTTAGTGTAAAAATAATCCTATAGCGTAATTTTTTAGGTGTATATGAATAAAGATATATTTGTCATCAATTAAATTAGCAGAATGTTTAGAAAGCCCCTTTTGTTTACATTCAATTGACTAAATAAATTCTATTTAATTGACTGTACAGCAAAGAACTTTGAAGGCATTTTATGTGAGACAGGTGGAGAAAATTTTTGGGGTAAAATACCCATGCTATTTCTGATTTTTCTCTCCTAAAATGATTCACATCAAAATACTCCACAATTCTTTTGAAGAAATACTATCTTCTAAAGGTCTTATATTTTAACATGTATTGGCAAGTCTCCTCTTATTCAAAAATGTCATTTCTCCTTATGATCTCTAGCAAAGACTAACATAGCTGAAAGGAGGAGTTCACAACTAATTCAGAGAACATTGCTCTGGTGTGATTTTAACAGTGTTTACGCTACATTTAAGGTACAGAAAATCAAAGCAGTATAGCTGTCATGTTTGAGTGCACCCATAAATAGTATTCTATTCTGGTAGAACTAATTGGTACAAAGGTTGGCATGTTACAAAAGCTAGTACAAGATATTCATAATCACCTAGGATTATGGAACTCAAGCATAAGAAATCATATTCTGTATCCAAAAAAGAAGGGAAAGGAAGAAATATAATTTGCTTTTCACAGTTTCTTTGAAGATATGAACGCTGAATAAGCTGTAGCCTAGATGGTATTAACTAGTTTTTCAGACTTTTTTTCATTTGTTGGTGTCTCTATGGGTTGATTTTTAGATCCTGGCCTGAAATTCCTCTTTCTGGATGAAAATCTCAAGTCAAAGCTAGCTACGTAGAATTTACATGCCATGGAGGTATAGAGTTGTGTGGGTAAGGTCCCAACACCCAGATATTTTCTGCTGCAGATTAACCACTAAGAAATGTAAAAAAAAATTGTTTTCCAAAATTCTTCCTTTCTGCAGAGCCCTTTGGTGTCATGTTTACCCTGTAGTAGATTTCTACACCCTAAAAAGAATTGTTTAATATCATAAGGATTAGATAGACATCAATGAACACAAACTCATGTGTTTGACAGGTAACAGTTTTCTACTAAATGGTCATAATTGCATGTGGCAATAATTGCTCCTTTGTTTCTGTGAAAAGAAAAAAAATCAAACAAAACAACTTTCCACTAAAAAAAAGACAGGGTTCAAACTATAAATTCTAATCTTACACTCATTCTTACACTCATGACTAACATAGAAGAAACAGAAATTTTGGAGATCATTTGAGCAATTGTTTTTCCTAACTTTAAAAAAAATTATTTATGATTTAGTCCTCCTTCCTGGCTGCAGAGCTACATTAGTGCTTACTTACTGTGTTTTTTTTTTTTACTCTGTGGTTCTCAGCAAGTAGAGATTTCAGCCATGATTTTTAAGTTATAAAAATAGTACAAACCCATGCTTTCCTTTCCAGGTTATCTGCAATTGCATGCAAGTTAATAACTAAAGGAGCACCAGGTTTCAATTTTTTCTCTGAGATATTATCTATGACTTTTGGAAGGTATTCATTTTCTGTATAAATCTTGGAGATAAACATAACCAATGAATATTTTAAATATGTTCAGCTAGGTTTTTCTTTCCTTCTTTAGTAACTTATACACTATTAGCTCAAGTGGTGTATGAACAACATCTAAGGAAATGCCAGCTCATCATCATCACTGGTATCAGCCCATTATGTCTAAATCTATCATTTTTAATGGCTTAAAAATATAATTATATGGCTATTGCTAGATATGAAGCTTATTAACTATATTATTAGTGATAAATGAATGAATTATACCTCTCTTCTATGTATGAAAAAAAGGTCTAATTTAGGTCATCAATAAAATATTCATACATTTATATTATTGAGAGGTACATACCAATTTTTAACTTGCAGAACAAAGCAGTTGACTTTGGTAACAAGGAAAAGGAAATGCATGACATAGCCACAAGTAAATATAGTTAAATTATAAACATTCTTTTAGTTGAACATAAACATAATTTTAAAAAAATTCACTTGTTCTTTTAGCATCTCACTTTCTTTGCTCTACTTGCACAATTCTTCAATGGTTTCAGTTGTCTTCTCTATTTAGGTGGAAAAAATAGTATGTGTATTGGTTTTATACAGTGTACTGTAGCAGTGTACATTGCTTTATTTACACAATGAAAATTCTTTTTTAGATAAAACATTTTGGGGGGATTTAGTTTAAGTGTCTACGATATTTCATGCATAATAGAATTGAGAGAAAACAGATTTGGTCATGGAACGTATGTAGCATTAATTTCATGTGAATCTGTTATGATTCATTAGCTAAATTATCTTTCGAATAAGCAAAAAAAATGAGTTTGGGACACTGTTGCCAAAAATATTGTTAGAGAATAAATGATCACAAAAAAGATGAACAGGACTTTAGAAGTGATTCCTCCTTCAGTCCATTAATTTAGTTAATTCAAATTCAAAATATACTCACCCTTGAAATGTATCCATCTTATGAGAATGAGAAGTAATGAGAAGAGACATTATTTTTTGAGTATATACAGAGGCCTCTGTTAATATAGTGCATCTTCAAAGTAATACTTCTTGTTTCAATACATACATTATAAAGAGGTACTCCTCAGAGTGGCTTCCCCACTTCCCCTTACATGTACATTCAGATGTCTTGATGACATGTCAGAACAATCACAGGAGCACATGTGAAATATGCATGGATATCAATGAACTTCATCCATTCTGAAAAATGTAAAAAAAACATACCAAACCAAACCACAACAAAACCCCAAACAAATAAACCAAAAAACCCCAACCAAACAAAACCCCAACCAAAAACCAAAAAACCAACCAATCAATCAAACAAGGGGAAAAAAAAGCCAAAAGAGAAAAATAAGTTCCAGATGTTGAACCTCTTCATGAAAAATCAATCCTTTTACTTCCAGAAGGCTCACCTCTATTAGTAAAACTTACCCTAAGGAGAAATTCCAATTTTCTCTCTCCACTCTCAAAGCTTGCACTGCTCTTGAGCTAAATATGAGCAAAGAATTCTGAAGTAAAAAACCCTTTAAATGAATCTTTGCGGCAAATATTTGCTAGACTGTATTACTCAAATTACAGAAATAAGAATCTCTTACCAGGTAAGACCTCATTCTGTTTTGGCACAGTACCAAGAAACCAACCAACCAACCAACTAACCAACTGTATCTACATACTGCAAGTTGTTGATCAAAAAGGAATTTCCTGTCCCCTCTGCAGTCTGAGTGAACTGAAGATGTATAACCTTTTTCCCACCTAGGTGATTAGTCATAAGGATTTTGTCTAACCTTCCTGGTAACTGACACCAGCGAGCCTGATGAAAAATCTGTTATTGAGATCACTAGAATCACTATGGCATTTGCAATTTGGAGGGCTATGGCAGCATGAAATTTACCAGGAGAAAAGCTATCATATCTGTAACAATTTTTGCATGCACCTGCTGTTCAAATAAAGTCCTTCTGATCATCAAATTTGTGAGTAATGCAGTTAATAAGTAAATTTGTTTTAAATGAAATGTTTTTAAAATCAGCTTATCTCTGACTGTGGTAAACCTTAAAATGAAGTTACTGCAGCTTAAGCATCTATTAGAAATCATTCTGAATAATATCCAATTCACCAGACACTTACTTACAGGTTAATGTTTATTCAAAATTAATCACTGGAGTAACACAAGGTCATGCACTGAATGAGGTAGTTAAAATGAACAACTAGGATGCTACTCCCAGGTACTCAGCAAGTCTTTGGATGTTGCAAGTGCCTTCAGCAGGTTAATGTTGCCATCTATTATGTGCTATATTCTATACTAGTTTCTCTTTCATGGCATACTTCATTATGAAATTAATTTTCTGTCTATGATTTTGCATTAACCTTAACTGTATCTGTGAAAGTGTCAGCATTCAAAAGAATTACCTTTTTGTCCTGTCCTGAAGATTAGTTAGCAATTGTAATTGGTTGGTATTTTGACCAGATTACCCCGATGAGATTTATCAAACAACAAATATTGTTAGGCAAAATGGAATTTTATCAGTAGTAGTTTAGTGACTGTTGTGATGAATTATTAATTTGATTCTCATCATTTCAGCATTGTCTTTAATGAATAATGTGGAAAAACCAAAAAATAATTATATTGTCCACTTTTTGAAACTTCTCATCAAGGAAATCCTTATCAGTTGTGCTTTAAGGATAATGAAGCCTCAGGAAGAAGTATATAGAGAGTTATTTAGGATTTAGGACCTAGGCAAGAACCAGGCATAGTTGTTTTTTTTTCTATGGTTCTGTGTTGTAGCAGGATCCAGCTCTATGAGGACAGCTTTTACATGTCAGATCAGTACCACTGATGAGTAACTGTTATAAGAATATTATATTCTTATAACTGCATTTTATATCTGTTCAATGAACCTCCTTTCTCACCTCCACATTATTTTATAAATAATTTACTATCTTCTACCATAAAAAAAACCTAAGTTTTAAAACTTTCTTTGAAAAGTAGACCAGAGTTAACATGACCCAGCATCTTGATTTTCAAATGTCATGGTTAACCTATTAATGTACCAGAGTATAAGAGCAGTACATACTAAACCACACCATTTCTGTGAGGTTTATTTGGTACTGGAAACTTATTATTTACTAGCCTACTCATAGGAAATTTACTTCAACAGCTATCTCTTTCAGAAAATTTTGGACGTGCATATCTCATGTAAAGAAAATGGACAAAAAAATGAAATACAAAAATTTAAAGGTCCATATTCTGGCATCTGAAAGTGAGACTTTATTAAAAGAGATTATAAAAACAGGGATGAAAAAGCAATATAAAAACACAATAGTTTTAAATTTACATTTATACCGCTTATATCTCCTCCTTTATTTTTCTATTTTCCCCAACAGTCAGTATTCCTCTGCTTTTTGTTGGGGGAATCTCTCAGCCTTTTATTTTTTCTGTTCTCTTTTGGTTTAGATTTTATGTTCTTTATTAGTAGAGCCATTAAGTGATTTAAAAGTGATGTATTTGAGTTTTAGGTATCTTTTCATAGACAAATAAGAAAGAAAAAATCAAAATTCTTAAGAGAGAATAAAAGATTTAACACTTTTTGCAAGTTTTTATATATATATATATATATATGTATAAGTTTGGAGGATTTATCTTGCTAATTTTGTGTCAAAAAACCTGATAGGAAAATCCTCAGATTCATAGTCACAGACATTTAGGCAGTATCTCAGATTGACTGTTGTCTCCATGACACATGAGGAGTCACTAGGGAAAAATCTGTTTGGGTTTTTATTCCCCTTTTCTTCTAAAGGGAAAAAAATAATCTACATTTTTATTTTAAAAATCTGCTTTTTTTGTCTTATTTTCAAATATAACAGACCACTCACAATAAATGCATAAAGACATCTGATTAAATATTTGGACTTAACAGGTCCCATCATTTCTGATAAATGAAAAATGTGATATCATGTTTTAAAACATACAAATAGAGATGGACTTCAGCTGGAAAGCTAGAAACTTATGCTACTAAAATGTCACTTTGACCTAGCTGAACAATTAAAGCACAACAAGTTTCAAGCTGTGGTAGCATGCTGCTCCTGCTACATCGTTCACTTTTATGGTTAGAGGACATCAAAACTGTAATTGAGAAAACACCTCATCCTAATTTTAATGAGGAAGTCACCAGATTGGATAAACAGAGTGTGGATATCAGATGAATGCACACACACAGGGAGTAGAAAATTATTGTGGTTAATATACTGTTTACATATCTTTGATTAAAATGCTATCTTTGCAAGACAAATGCTGTACATAATCCTGGGATTATGTGCTAATGATTCTTAGATTAATTTCTTAATGAATTTCCTGTATTTATTAAAGACAAATGTTGATCTATTACTTTGTGACCTAGTATTAACTTACTTCGGTCAGATTTTTTCCTTCTCTAGAATACTAACAAATAAAAAGCAACTTCTTTTCTGTCTTGAAGCAGATAAGAGACAGATATATTTTGAAACACAATAAACCTTGTGATTTTTTCTTATTAGACATTTCCATACAGAGAGAACTACAAACATGTGTAGATGTATAGTTCAATAGGAAGAGATGGTTCAATAGGAAGAGATGTACAATTACTGAAAACCTCTATTTGAAGCGTAACCAACAGTTTATATATTTACTGATATATCAACTTATTCCTTTCACAGAATGATCAGTTGCATTAAAAAAAAAATTATGGACCGAAATTTCTATTTTTATGGGTAATAAGTGGTCTCTATTCCGTAGCTAATGAGAGCAGATATTGTCATGGTTAGAAAAATTTAGCTTGTAATGGCAATGCTACCTGCATCTGGACTAGCTTAATGCAACATTGAAATTTCAATCTCTTTAATAAAATTCACATTCTGGGTTAAAGGCGAAAATTACTTGAAATGCAACCAACTTTAAAGTTACATCAAAGACCTCAGTAAGGATATATTTTCTCAAATATAAATACAAATAAGAAGGTACATAAATGTATTGACCTTTGAGCTTTCAAATCTTCAGAGATAATACAATCTTGATGAATTATATTATTATAGCAGAGAACTGAACTTTTCCACAAAAACTGCAGTTAGAACAAATATAAGTAAAAAGTAGTATCTCTCCAAGCTAAGAAGCAAATGTTTTGATTTCAGTAAACTTATCAGTTGTATCATGAATATTTCAAATAAAAATTAAATGTTTGTACTTTTAATCATTAGCATAAAATATTTTTGAATGTAATGCTATCAGGTTTTTTTGTACTATAACTAATACATAGGTAAAATATTTTATTTTCCACCTTTAATAACAAACCATAACTCAATAAAATATCAATTCCTACTGAATTAGCACAGTATTTTTTCTCTCTTTACATTAATTTCAGCAGATGTTATAAAATTGATTCTATTTTTTATATAAGATGAGGACAATGCAATTAAGATTTTTTTCAAAACTGTAATTGTAAAATTGACCTTATTAAAATTCCACTTCCTCCATAATTAAAAAAAAAACTAATTACTTGTAGTAATTGGACCAGAAATGACATTTTCAGTTCATTAATATTCAACAAATTGTTTTTGAAGGTGTTCTTGCATGGTTAGTAGTCTGTCTTCAACATTTCTGTTCATTTCTTATTTAAAAGTCATCTGGAATAATAGTTTGCATCTTAATAAGACAAGTTTCTATGAACTGATTTTATTTATAAGGTTTTTAATTGCTAATTAATGTGTGAAAATGTCTGTCTCCTGTAGTATTTGTAACACATGAAGTGAAAGGTGAATGTAGTAGAACAACAATTTGCACTTTGCTGCATCGCTTTAAATAAGCATGAAAGATACCGTATTTCCCATCCACAAATTCTCACTATTCTTTCTTGAAATGTCAAAACCAGGTTTAATATCTCACGGTACTGTGCACCTGAATAAAGAAGTCAATTTATCTAACATTAGAAAGTAGAGGCAAATCAAAATAATGAAGCATGAACAATTTTATTAACCAGTAAAATACAACTGAGATCATTTCAAGGTGTACACTGTTTATATTATTTTATGTAATGACATTTCAATTGATATCATATATGCACTCTCATTCTCTTTATACACTTTTTAATATATGTGTCTGTACTTATAACCTTGAAGTGTAATTCCTCTGATGTCCCTGAAACAGTCAGAGCTCAGTTAGGGCTCAGTCACAGCTATGAAGAGATTTCCCTTCTGATAAGCTTGATCCATGAGCTGGAGCAATCGCTTTTAAGGGTAAGTGTCAAATTGCCAATAAAAACTGTCAGATGAAGCGAAATGTGAAGCAATGTTGAGTGACATGTCTGCATCAGAACTTGAACTGAAATGATTTTTCACTTTTCTTTTGTCAGGCAGAGTCTTCATGTGATTTTGGGGTTTATATTTCCATAAGTAGACAAAATTTTGAATAACCCTGCATTCTGTTTGTTAAACTTCAATATCTTCAGATATTTAACCTGAATGTAAGACTGAGAAACTGCAGGTGCTTTAGGAATTATGGGAGCTTCCAAAGTTAGATTGCGTCTGAGAAAGGATGTTGAGAAAGACAATGTTGCGCTGAAGGTAATTTTTAAAAATGCATCCTTCAGAATCAACTCCAAACCTCATTTTTCACATCTTTTTTTTTTTTTTTCCCCTGGGGAGCTTTCTTTACTCTTACAATCCTTCAGTCAGGGCTTTTCACTTCCAGATTAAAAAAATTGACGAATGTACTAGATAATATAAAAAAAAATTTAATCTGTGGGAACCAATGTTGTATAGAACCTACTACTTTAATTAAAACATACCCAACAGCTAAATTTCTGACCAAATTCTAGTTTAGCCTGTAGTAGCTAATAGCAGCTGTGACAAAAGAAAATTGACAGCACTAAGGACTAATCACCAGATATTCTGTTATTGAAAGGGATATCTTGGTTCTTACCTTTCAAAATAGAACATTTATCAGAACTCCAAGTGTAGTCATGTCCAGAGTACATACACACCTTGCTAGCAGCACCTCAATCAGCTTTCAAACCCCCTGTGCTTTCCAGAGGGAACATCATAGTTCCTGTACTCACAAATCCAGTCCCAATATTTTGATAAATTTGAAACATTTTGAAACATTGCAGATAATTAAGTTCCCAGTTTACAAGGTTTATACAGCAGGTTCATCTGTTAGTATATAAACAGTAGAAAAGCATCAATTTAAAATCAAAAAAGTAGTACCAAATCAAACTTTTCCAGGAACCTGCAGTTTCATTGCAGTTTCTGAAAAGAGGGAGGCAAAAGATTCATGTCTGCTGATCAAGGGCAGTAGTGTCCCCCAGGATATCAGAGAATGAGATGCAAACATCACCCTTCCAACATTGAGATTAGCATCCTTTGAAACAGAGAAGTCTCTGTTCATGCAACCAGTATCCCCTTGTTTAGATAAGGGCTCATATTCAACTACTGCAACTGAAGGTTTCACTACATGGCACTCACAGTTTGAATGAGAAAGAAACATCTAGATAGGGGCTAGACATGAACATGGTATGTTTCCTTACGTATGATTTCCTGACTCCAATTAATGCTCATGGTACTTTAAAAGAGCTCTTAAGTAAATAGATGTAATGACTGCATCTCAATGGTTTCTTTTGTTTGTAATATGCTGAAAATTGATTTTTTTCGTACTTCTGGCGTATGTGGAAGTCTTGCTTCTTTAGAAGCATACCAATATTGTCAGCCCAGTCTGCTTTTGTGAGTGAAATATCATGGGATTATTTATTAGAATATTCAAATTGATTTGTAGCAGGTATATTAACTCTGGGGGAAAGTAAAATAGGAAAAGAAAACACAAAAGGAAATGATAGCTTCCTTAGGTCTACAGTCCCATAATGGGTCTAAAATGCTAATTCTAGCATGCAACAAAAGAATTATTTTTACCACAGTTTTGAAATAATAATGATTTTTCTCACACAGTTAATTTCCACAGCAATCAATTACATTACTCATTCTGTAGTTTATGTGTAAGGCATATAGTTAAAATTGGAAGTGCATGCCATTTGAAAAACATTATGATGTAGCTGATGTATATTGCCTGCACCACTTTTGATACTTAGAAAAAAAATAAATTAGTCTTCTGTGGTCTTTATACTCAATCAGGAAAAAGTTGTTAGATTTTGACTCTAATATTTGTATGACATTCAGAACCACATTTAAAACAGGAACCTAAGATGGGTGATTTGGAGAAGAAGTCTAATAAATCATTTGGAAAAACAACAAAACAAATAGACACTATATCTTAGAACCACTGTTTTGTGCAATGAGTATTTTGAAACTGGGGTAATTATGGTATTATCTTCTTTAATCTAAAGGTAGACAGGTGGACTAAATTTTTGAAGGTTTTGAAGGCATATTAAGAAGTCATAGCTCATAATTTTTATGAAATAGTATTGATTGTATTGAAATCAGATGTTGCTCAATTTTCTGTTTGTATTAATATTTGTAAATATAATATTTACTATCCAAAGGTCTGGCATAACTTTCAGCCCCTGTGGCTTTAAACTGTCTGAGAAGATGTTACTATGTTTACAAAGGCTTAAAATAAATTTTTAATAATAATAACAATGAAGGTAAGGGTATGTCTGAAGAAGCCAGAATGGAAGATACCCTGAGCAAACCATGTGCTAAGCAAGAACCCAATTACCCTTCATGATCGAAGATGTGCAATGAAGATGTGCTCTGCTCTGTTGCAGAGCTCAGAACTGCTGCATTGCCTTTTAGCCCTTGTGCTCACCAGTGCTTCCTTTTGTGTGACTGTCGCAACCCATTGCTAGAGGCCACGTTTGTTATAAATTTTGTGTCAAGCTAAACATAGACACCAGACCATTTACCAGGGAACTTGTGATTTTATTGTACAATTGCCATAACTCTTGCAACCAGTTCACTGTTTAAACTCAAAAGATGTTGGCTAACAAGCCCTTAATTTCATACAGTATACTTTTACAAGTGGAAGTTAACAAGCCCTAGTTTTTGTAGAGTAAACTTTGATAAGCTCTCAGTGATGCCTTGTGAAGGCTGACCTAGAACAGAGGCTAGACAGAATTAAATAATAAAGAAGGTATTTATTGAAAGACCTCAGTGGATACACCTTGGGCAGCACAAGAGCTCGGCTAGGGCTACAACCCATATGAACCCAAAATTGTCACAAATTGGATGATCAGTCAAAGAGTCTCACACTTTTATAAGTCTTGGTCCATTAGCATACTGGAGCTAATTGTCCCCTTACAGCTTCAGCTCATGAAGTCCCATGCCTCTTGTCTTTCTCTCTTTAGTCCACCCTTGCTTATGCTCTTGGGCCCAAGATCTGGATTGGTTGTCCTTGGGTCCCCAGCTAGAGAAGGAATTTTTTTGTCTACCTACTCTGTGAAAAGGGCTTACTATCCTCTAATATGAAGCCAAGACCCACACACCGAAGCAGCGCAGAATCTGAAAATTATAAAAGCTAAAACCTGAGGCATCATCAGCTCCTCACTAGAAACTTCTCAAAGATGCTGGCTACCGAGACACAAAATGCTTTCACAAGCTCCCCACTCCGCCAACAAAGTTCAGCGTGGAGTACAGGGTAGAATATGACAGCTATGCTTTGCCCAGGAAAAGCAAGGAGGGAGACAAAGAATGACAGTAAAGGGAGAGAGAGAACAAAAAATATCATTCCATCCTTAGATCCCATGTTTGTCCAGCTGCGTGGATGATCCAGAGCTGGGGTAAACCACAAGAGCAAAAGAGAAGAAAAAAGAATGAGGGAGCCTGATTTGCTTCCTTTTCTAGTTAATCTGGTATACAGCTCCTATGTAAACTAAATTTTCTTGCATGCACAGAAGAAGTGAGTTGGGGGGCAGCTGAACCCAAGTGTCAAGATGGAGCCGGAATTTGGCTCAGAACAGCACAGTCCTGCCTCCACAGGACCCTCTCTTTTGAGCACACCTTTATCTTCCTAACAGTCAGAATGTTTGAGACAAAATCCGATTACAACTGGTCCTCCACAGTAAAATTATTCTTTGAATCCCTTTCAGAAAACTTAGTTAAATGGGCTTAGTCTATTAGCTCAGTTTTATTCCTGTTTACCTTTCTTAACTAATTTTTTAATTTGTCAAATGCAGTCACAAGCAGATTTTATTCTAGTCAGTAGATTTATTTTACACTGCAGCGTAGTTGCAGCTCTACATTAGAATCTGTTTCTATTTTGTCATGTGTTATTTACTCTTTCCAAACACCATTTTAATTTTGCAAAACCTAGGCTCAGCTCTGTGTAGATTTTTTTGGTAATGCCAGATAATACCTTTGCTTCTTCTGGTGGATGTTTCCATTAGCTAAGATTGCTGACTAGAAATTTTCACCTGGCAGCACCCCATTAACTTGTACAGTGGTGGTCTCTCTCCACACAGCTTTGGAAACAGAGTGCGCACCCCTGTGTGCCTATATTTACTACTCTACTAGGGTGAGGGTATCTTTTATTAATCCATCCTTTGTGTTGACAGCTGATCTTCAGAACCACCAGGTAGTCCAGGAATATTGTCTGAAATAAAACCTCAAGTCACTGTAGCAAATGTTTTCCATTACTTGTAGCAAACTGACCTGCTTCTCAAAGTCAGGGAAGTTAAATACAGCATATATTTGATTTAAGAAATTACAGCATATATAGTGGTTTTCTTCATTGCAGTATAATTACAGTTACTGTATAAATTAATATTTTTCAGGTCTTGAATTATTAAAGCTTTTTTTTCCATTTCTGTTATATTTTCCCCCAAATGCCACTGTAACTGCTCATGGTACAGTACTATGATGTGCACAAACATACCCACTTTAATAGCTTTCTTCACTTAGGAGGTCAATAGAAATAGCACACAGTGACCCATAATTGAATGCAAGAGATTTACTGAAACTGATTAAACTTTCAGAGTCACGCACAGGCAGCTATGCTCATACATCTCAACCAGGCTGTAAGTGCACCTCTTCCCTCATACTGACTTGCAGATTTAAGAGTCATGTCCTAGGTCAGAGAATATACTCATGACAGAGGAACCTGAAAGTGCCTGGATGAATAATAATAATTGCAATTAATAAAATACTTTGCACAAGGGACGGTTGATGGCACTGCCAATCCTTCAAAATATGTTGTGGTTGATAACAGTTGCTTAGGTCTGCAAATCTTCTCTTCTTCATAATTTAAAATAATACTTTAACTTAATTTAAAATGCAAGTCAAACACAAATCATGAAGCCAGGTCCCAAACTCTTGCAAACTATTATAAATTGAGTGACTTTGCTACTTAGTAGGGAGCCCAATTACTGCATTAAATGTGTAACTTTAAATAAATACATACTGAATGAGAAAACAAACTTTGACTCTCTTTTACAATGGATGTCTTTTTTTTTAATGAAGAAAGCATAAACCACAGAATTTAAGTAAATGTAAAACAAACAACAGTTAAAATTCTTGTGGAGGAAAAAAATTCTATTTTTTTTTTTTTTGAAAAGTCATCTTTTAAAAAATCAGAAATATATCTCTCTTGATTTAGGTAGACTGGAAAATAATTACCCTTTAACACCATTTAGGCAGTTAGGGTAGAATGGGATTTTTATAAACCATGACAAATTTTAATGGCCAATGTATTTCAGACATTGAGATTCTATTTTTCCTTAAATGAAAATTTGTACTTCCTGTTCCTTTGTGTTTCGCCTGTTTATTTGTTTTAATCAATTAGATTTTGATTTAGATATGTAAAATTATGATGTCTACATATGAAGTAGGAGCTTTTTGTAGTTCTTTCACTTGTTAGTGGAAGAAAATCACCATTATTCATCATGCTGATTATCTGACCAGTTTTTAATATCTCCTTCAAGGTAAAACGAGACATTCTTGAAACTTTATTCTCTGAATCTTCTGATTGTGGTGGGACCCTAAGGCAAGAAAATAAGATGCAGGTATCCAAATGTAAACGAACACAATTCATCCAAATGATTACCCTCAGCTTGTCAGATAAGTCATCGGTATACCACTTTCTTGTAGGAGGCTGGACTCAGAAAGCAGTTGCCCTCCAAATCTCTTCCCTTCTTTTTCTGTTCATGTACTTGGACAGTGATAAACTTTTCTTTAGTTCATTCTTTACCTTTATTTACTTTCTGCAGCATCCAAAAGGGAAATTTTGAAGATATAAGCAGCTTGTCAGTTTACAAGGTAAAAAAATTACTACTTTTATTATGCTACACTTCCATTAGGCTATGTCTTAATCAATAGAACGTAAAAGGCTAATAAATAATCAAAATCTAAATAATTTTGTATTTGTACAATACACTATAAATGCTATGTTAATGTAAATATTAAGAATACTTACTCTGTCTTTCCATGTTAAGCAAACCTTCTGGAAGAATAACCTTTCTTTCTGCAGCAGACCCAAATTGTATCTTATTTCAAAATGTCTCATAAGAAAAAAATAATGCAAAGAGGATACAAAGTGTTCAGAGACAGTTATATAATCATTTATATAAAAGTTTTCAATATTTTGTGACTTCTTATGGACTTACAGTTTATCTTTGAATTTATATGTAACTAAATAGGCACAGTAAATAAAATTCTTCTATAAATACATGAAAGAGAATAACTTTATTTATTGACCACATGACAAAAATTGCCTTCAGGTCTGAATAATCTGAGAGATTAGTAGTTTATTAAATAATCTTTATTTCTAATCCATAAAACTATATTTTGTAATTGTAGCATATCTTCTAATTTCATGAATATTTTATCACAAAGTTCATATAAATAAGCAATAGTAGCAATTGAAATGAGACTTCTCAACAGAAGTGATAGAAACTGATAGGTGGGTTGTTTTTAAACTGACTTTTTCTCCTTTAAAAAAGGAAAAAAAATTACACTGCATGTAAAGAGTTCCTGAAGTCGCTTTACACATATGCACATACATTTACATATAAAATATTTTTTGTATACTAAGTGAATATCTATGTCTATATAGACTGTGTTATATAGTGTAGAACATTTATGTTTTATTACATTTATCTAATTAAATATATATTATCCTAACATCAATATTTAGTGGTCACATATGTTTACTCTCTTCTCATGTTGAAAAGCCATTATACTTTCACAGAACTTTATGGTAAATCTCCTGTTTGCAATGCATTGTGCACGCAATATGGGAGATTTTATTATTTATGAACTTTAAAATGTCAAGTGCTTGTTTTTTGCCTAACCATACTGAGATAACCAGTACATATATTAAGAAAAAATTATGAAACCTTCTGAATCTTCTTTCACTGTGATCTTGCTGCGCCAGCACACTGTATTGAGTTACACTCAGAGTACAATATAGAACAAATAGAATAGAACTCATGCCCTAGCTACAGAGTGGCTGAAGGTTTTGTTACCATTCTCTGCTTTACTGAAGGCATCAAAATGAGCTGTCATTGAATGTAAATGAAGACATTCCATGATCTTCCAGCACCTTCATGCCTTCATGGACCATCAGTGAACTCTCTAAGGTTAACATATCAATTGTCATTGCTGGGTTTTTTCATATTACTCAGAGCAATAGCTACAGATTTAGGAACACTAAAATACCGATAGCAAACCTATTACTGGCTACTTATAGAACTTTTGTTTGATGCAACATTTATAAGGGACTCCTTTTTTAAAAGTTCTGAACCTCTGGTCTCAGCTTCAAAGGGGTACTATGTAATATCAGTCATGTCAGAACAAGAATAAAAGGTCCATTGTTATTGTCCAGAATAAAATACCCACTTTTTTCTTTTCCTGGTAAGTAACATAACATTTTCAAAGATAGGTTATTTTTCACTCTGACCTGTACTCCTTATGATTTTGCTCTTCCAGTTCTCTCTCCCCATGCCACTGGCAGGGAGTGTGCAAAAGGTTGAGTGGAGCTTAGTTGCGGGCTGATGTTAAACTGTGACATTCCAATAACCCTTTCAGTAATAGCTTGTTTTTCACTCTGACCTGTGCCTGCAGTTGGCAATTATAGGCAGACCCAGAGCTTGAAACACATGTAGTTAGGTTTGAATCAAATAGATATAATATAAAAATGCTTGAGTCAAGTGTATCGTGTTTCTTACAAAAATTAGGAGCAGGACTTTTGAGAATCTTGTTTCCTACCCTTTGGTAACTTAATCCTATTATTCATGCAAAAATACAAGAAAAAACAATACTGGGAAAAAGGAATTCAAATGTTTGATGCTTAAAAGAGTGGTCTAAATCCTGGTTTATACAGAGTTTTTCATAATTTCTATCTGTCTTTAGCTTAATCTCGATCTCCTTGTATAGAGAGCTCAAGGTTGTGTTTCAGGGCAACTTTGTTCTGAAACACTTCCTAGAGGAATCTATCTGAGTAAAAACAGGTTGCAGAATGATTACATAGCACAGGGCATTGTCTTTAGAGAAATTAGAGTCTAAAAGTACCCTTGTGAATATTTTTCAACCGTTCATTTCTTTCCAACATTTGAAAATAGACAATGACTTTTAATCACTGAGTCAAAACATTTGTATACATATATAAAACATATGATTTTTCCAATGTTAGTTTTAATACTTGTCATGAATGGATTAATGAGTTTTCTATTTTTACTCATGACTTTATGCCTTACTCTCCATCTGATGTTAGAATTCTCCATTTGAAGAAAAATAATAATGCATCATAGAGATAATTGTGATGTCACAAATTCAGGATTATGATTTTCAAGTGAGAGAAAAATAGAAAGAGTGGATCAGCTGTAAAGGAACGAAGGTCCTATATTCTTGCAAAATTTTTTAGAAAGAAAGTAAAACTGCAACAAACGAGAAGTTTCAAAAATATATAGTCAAATTTTGTGATAACATTTCACAAAACATTAATATATCTTATTAAAGAAGGTAACAGTTTTTTTAAGTATGGTGAAATATACTTTGAATCTTTATGTTCCTATAGAATGGATTGCAATGAATGGTATTGTTCAAGAATCCTGAAAGACTAAAACAAATACTTTCCTAAAGAGGAGAGACAGTCTCCTTTGAATACCCTCTGGAATAGAGGAATCTCTTTTTACTGGACTAAATTAGTCCAACAGGGGATTATTATATATGCTCACTATACACCAAGAGCCAAGGATAGGCTCTGTTTTGTTGGGCCTTGTATAAACTTGGGTTTTCTTGGACTTCTTTATGTCTGTCATGAATAAGTGGTTTGGATGATGTGGTCTTTTACTAGAAATGCCAAAGATCCCATTTACTGGGTTATATAAATACAGAAACAATTCTCTTGTATGCATGTGGCATTGTGCTCAAAGTGTTTAATTTTATATTACATTCATGTTTCAAGCCAATCTTTCCACACAGTACAGTTCTAATCCTGTAGCCATCTCTTTCTCATGGCGTAGTTGTGTTAGTTTCTTGGGTCATAGGCAAACAGAGTGTCCTGCTGTCTTGGAAACAGACCCAATCTTTGGTTAACATGAAACCTTTTACAATCACATAACATGATGCATATATATTTAGTATCTAAGTTTCAGTGCTGCACACACCTCTTTTAGTTTGCTGAAGGTCGAAAATAATCCTCAACAGTGATTAACAGTATTTGCCATATAAAGAAAGCATAGCATTATGGTAAAGAGGATGTTGGTTGTCCTTGCAGCAAGTCCTTTGTTCACATGGAAGGCATGTATTCCATAGTCTTTCACCATCATTATGATTACATCCCACACTCTGCAATGTCAGGCAGTTATTACTCATTTTCTTTAAGTGTGAAGTTGTAAGGGGGAAATAATATTTAAAATAAGAAGTAATTTAAAAACACAAGAGATTAAAATTTATTACTATACTAGGTCATCCATTTCATGCGTCAGTGTTTAAACCTCCGTGCAGTCACATGAGACGTATCTGTTTCACTGTCTTGAGAGACATTAATGCTGCCCCTTTTTTAGCAAACTGAATGATGATCATAACATGACAGTATGTAACTTAGACTTCAGATCCATTTGTATCAACCAGAAGTTCCTAGCTTATATGATATCTCCTTCTTTACCTTTGTCCTCTGCCTTATGCTACTTCTAGTCTTATCAAGCTTTTCCCGAAGTGGTTTTAGCATATAAAATAGCCAGCAACATAGAGATCTAGTTGTATACAAATATATATTTTTACCAAATTTATGTGACAAATCAGCTCATAACAGGATTTTATGAGTTCCAGAGACAACTCAAAGCAGATGAAGAAAAATGTGTAAGGGGAAAGAGAAAGCAAACTAGAGAGGAATTATTTTATCTTGCCTTGTCTGCAGACTTATGCAGCATTTTGCCTAGGTTTTGAAGTTCAAGGTAGAAGAAACTGAATGCAATTTATATTTTCTTTTTCCTCTTCTTCCTCTTTTTTTTGGCCTATAACTTATGTGGGATTTATAAAGTCCTGTATGCATGAATGGTTGTTCAGATTCTAGAAGCCCTTTAGTTCAGTGTTTATTTTTGACCCTTTTTATTTTATATTGACAAAAAAGAATGAGGGTGTTATTTGCCTGATCATAAATATCAGAGAGCAGTCCTTAAGGATGATCCATATGGAAGTGTGAAGATCTGCTAATAAAACAAACCAGTTGCTCTGTCTTGTTTGTTATTTGTCATTCACCAGTGTCCTGAAGCCTTCAGTCAATATTTCAAAGAGCAAAAATGCCATGTCACAAAAAATGTCATGACAAGTCTCAGTGCCTTGCAAGACAGTCTTCACTGAGGCACTGAAAAGCTGGATTTTTTTCTGGCTACACTGATTGAACAAAGATGCTTGTCAAATACATTTATACAAATCAAAGCCTATTTGTGAACAGAAATAAATAATGCAGCAACTGCAATAAATTATTCAACCAATCCCAACTGAGCGAAATAAAGCCCCTCCTTTAGAAGCAGTCCCACCACACCAGTATTCAGGCACAATGATTAAATCAATTTGAGCAGTTTTCCCTGGTGTTTTTCCTGAGCTATCTGATCTGCTGCAGGAAGCAGGTTTGAAATCTTTAAGACAGTTAACAACTTTTAAGAGATCTGAAGTACACTTTATCAAAAATTTTGCTATTATTAATATTAATTTGGGTAGCTGTGGAGGCCAAATTCTACTCTCTATTTCAGTGATACAATACCCTGACTTTAGGGCTTTACAGATAGGAGTGAGGGCAGAGTTTGGTCTCTTTTAACTAAAACTTTTTCCCATTCACATATGTGAGCTTGCCACTCTCCACTAAGAATAAAAATTATAATTAGTTAAATTTCGTTTGAGTGACCTTTTCTTTAGGACAAAGAGGAGGACTATGGCCAATTCAAATCTCTTTCAGAAAGATGCTTCTTCATACACATATATGTCTACATATATGTCTACATAAACATTTTACAATATGTTTATATTGCATCAATTGTCCTCAAAAACTACATGTAACCTATTGTTACCCCCATAATGCTCTTATGGGTGAAAGGAGCATATCACATGTGCTATGTTTTTTCTGTAAGTGTAATCAACATTATAAGAGTCCAGTAATCCAAATTATCCCGTTAATACAAGAAAACTTCCTTCATACTCTTTAAATAGTCATAAAAGTGCAACCTTTCCAGTACCTAGTCCTGTACCTTGATATTGTCTTCATCTTTCCATGTCCTTTTGAGTCTTGGTCAACAATTGTTCTCAAGAGGGGAATTGGGAAGGTTTTTGACATTCTAAGGTGTGTTCTGTAGATGTATGTTCATGGTGGGATTTTTTTCCTCATTAGTCTAGTGGTCCACTTTGTTTTATCATTGAATGTTTCTTCACCTCTGTCTGCTCCCAGCTGAGGTGTGAATGTGAAATATTAGATTTAGACGATGACAAGATTTACTCTGTTTGCAAAGCAGTCTTTTGTGAGACAGCTTCTAAAGCTGCATGCTTTGGTTGTCCATTCCATGCTTTACCATGATAAATCCTTGTGAGATTAAAAATAGGATTTAAATAGGTAAAAAAGAAAAAAAAAGAGAAATTAAAATTGAGGAATACCTTGAGCCCACTACTTTACAGAATTATCAAAAGACAAACAACATGGATTAGGTCAAAAATCTGCACAATTCTGAAAGAAAAATTATGTATATATAATAAGTTCTGCAAGAGCAATATGGATCTGGATCACTGCACACACTGCAATTTCTTTTTAAGCTCCTATGTCCACAGAGCTGTAGGCTTTGTGGTTCTTTGAACCCTCACCTCAACCCTAATAATGGCTTGGTGCTGACCACCACAATGGGTCAGCTGAAATATGTGTGGAAGGAGCAATGTGGGTGCAGTGCCATGCTCCTCTTGGCATGTCTTTTGCAGCTGCAGTGTGCCTGGAGCTGTAGGCTTTGTGGTTTTCCAAACCCTAACCCAAATAATGGCTTGGAGCTGAAGATAGGTCCCCTGGACAAAGAATTGTCTAGGTTTAAAAAGTGTGGAAGGAGCAACACTGGGGCAGTGCTGTGGTCCCCTTGGCATACCTTAACCAGTCCCAGGGTCCCTAGAGATTTGTGGTTGTCTGAATCCTAACTCTGACCAGAAAACAAATGAATGCTCAAATCTGAGGTGAAAACCAAACATTCCAAAGGGAGCATGGCATGACATCAGTGTTGTTCCTTACATACCTTTCTGATCTGGACCACCCATGGTGCTGGTAACCTCAGGCTCAGATTCTACTGCTCATTTGTTTCAGTATTGTGGTAAGAGATCTCGGAATCCTTTTGTCTTTACAGAAGTGGAATAGTGTCAGCAGCTATGTATAGGTGTAGTAGCTAAATAGCATATTTTGGGTTTTTAAAAATCTTTTCTCATAAGGTCCACCTTGAAACTGTAATTGAGCTGCTGTGGGAGTCTAAATCAGGATTCCAAGGAAACGCTTGTGTCAGGTGTACAGAGAACACAAAGAATAACATGGAACAAGAGTTAAGTCATTCAAAAACCCAGGTTTCATCCTGTTTCTACTCATTCTACCTTTGCCAACACCACCTCCTTCCCACATGAATAATACCTCAGGGTAATAGAAAATTTAGGGCCCATTTAGCAAATTTAGGATGGTTACAGAGAGATATTGAATTTCTGCAAGAATGCATCAATGCCTGTGTAAACATACACGATATCCTTTGCATTTCTCTTCATACAACAGCTAAGCATTCACATCTGTTTGAATGTCACAGATGTTACATTCAAAACTGACCATTGTTTTCAGGTTTTTAAGATGTTTGTTATCAAATGACAGTTATAGTATTATATTTATTATTAATTATTATTATAAAATTATCTGGACTAAGAGGTAGATAAACAGAATATAAAAAGCCTTGGAGATATAAACATAGGGGTATATGTTTAATGTGGTAAACAAATATATTTGATTTGGAAAAATAATTGTTCTAGGCTTATACTCTTGCTGACACTTGATTTTTATTATTTAATTTTCAGATTTTTTGCTCTTCTTGTGAGCTAGTTTAAATGCTGATATAAATTCACTTAAAGAGGATATCATAATGTTGACATTAAAAAAGCTGATTGATAAGGTTAATATGAACAGAATTTTTATATCAATGGTGATTACTAACTCTAGCCAATATTATAGTCACAAGGGTGAGATGGAGAGATAAGCAAAAATACCTTGAATTCAGTTAAAAGGATCCAACCTGAAGAAACAAAATATGTAAAATTATGTACATGACCTCAATGATACTTTTTGTCTTATTTTTGCATTTAACTGCGTATGTTGGATCAGTTTAATTTCATTGATGCATAGTCCTAAATCAAGACAGGGGTTTATAAAGTCCCTGTTTTATTGTTTGTCTCTTTGTTTCTCACCAGCTAAATCTATTCGAATTGGCAACTTTTTTTTTTTCCTGAGTTCAATCCATTTTGCCGACACTTCTAACAGGTAAGCAATCTCCCTGTCTTTAGCTCAACCTATGAGACGTCTCATTAGTGCTTTTTTTCCTATTTTCTCTCCCTTCCTGTGGAATGGAGGGGAGTGAGTGAGTGAGAATCTGGTTGTTAGCCACTGCTAGTCCAACAAGACCATTCCAATTGTAAACTAAGACTGTAAAACCTGATGCACATATTAAATATATTCACTGTCTCTAGAAGTTTGAAATCTGAAAAAGGAAAATCAGTTTTAAAAAAGACACTAGAACTTCAGGGAGTATATTCTCAATTTCCTGATCATTAACAACAGAGTCCAAATCAGTATAAATTTAAAATATAAGCTTAAGATATTCAGCTTCTTTAGAATATCAGCATTAACAGTTTATTTTATGTCACTAAATAATTTTGGCTCCTTTGTTCACTGCTTCTTTTTTATTTCTACAACACATGAAATATGTGTTTTGTTAAACCTAATTTTAATCTGTTACTATGCAAATTATATACATAAGCACACCAATTTAGGAGTATGAATTTCACCCTTATCGGAAAGTAAGAGGTTTTGACCTAAATAGACTTACTTGGGTTATCAATAAACAAAAAGATGTATTTTAGAAAGTGAAGACCTGGGTGAAAGTCATACAAATATATTTTAAAAAGTATTTTCTCTGTTTTATAAACTAATTTATGCATTCTCTTTGAGTGTGGTTTTCACAGATATTCTGTGGGGACCTCTACTGAGTTTGCCTGGGTGAAAACTGGTATGTGTGACAATTCCTTTTCATTTTCATTTCAGAGTTAATTAGGAAGTATTAAGTATGGAGGAGGGCAGGGGGTAAAGAATTTTTATGAGACATATGCCAAACAGTTCTACAGCTGCTCTAATTAGATTTAACTTCCAGAGGCGTATAGAAAAGAGCCATCAGAGGGAGGTTATTAGAAGAACCATGCTAAACAATTTACAGTAATTTGGAAGCCAAAGAAATAAAATGCATATTCCAGTGGGATTTATTTAAAAAAAATAACAGGAATATGTTTTGACTCGTTTTAGTTCTAAAGAAAAGTTGACCAAATACTTGTTAAGAGTGAGTAGAGGTTGCCCATTTCATTTTTAGGAGACAAAATCTAGGAGACTAAGAAATGCTTAATGTCTAGTAATGGGGATATTTTCCTAATTCCAAGCTGTCTTGGACAAAGTGTCTTGGAAATTAACACCTGGGTGGCGCTGCAAAGAATAAGCAGAAAAGGATAACTTAACCCAAAATCTCTACAGTGTCTTAAAGACTGCAGAGACTCAGCTAGACTTGACCAGTAGTAGGACTTGGTCCAATGTATCTGATCTGTTTTTCAGAAGTACTGTATGAGACACCTGCCAATTTAGTCTTCAGTTATAGCAACATTATGGATAGGCTTGATGAAGATTGACAGAAGTATTAATTTTTTTTCCAAATGCAACCAAATGAAAGCAATTTTATTATATGTTTTTCAAAAAACAAGATAATTTTGAGATACCATGTGTCCTAGCAGCAGGGAGAGAGGGATGAGAACAGCTGCTTTGAGCTATTGCCAGCTATCTCTCCATTTAAATGCTCAGATCCAGAGTCCAATAACTGTGTAGAGCCCTAATGGACTTAGCAGAGTAGCCTGGTTAGGACAGATTGCTCCCATGGTAACTCTTGACTCACTTTAAGACTTCCTCTTAGCAATCACTTCATGGGCCATAACAGTTGTAAGAATCGAAGCCTTGTTAAACTCTGAACATCCTATGGAGCTGGTATGGCAGACATGATTACACCTGGTGCTGTAACTGAGACAGTAAGACAAAAGACAGAAGACTTGACTCAAGGCCATGGCCAGAGAAAAGCAAGATAAGGCAAGGCAAGGGAAGATTATATATATGAAAACTGAGAAAAGCAAGATAAGGCAAGGCAAGGGAAGATTGTATATATGAAAACTGTATAAAAGATGGGAGAGGGTAAGGTTGAATTATCATTATTCCTCCAGAGGTAAATTTAGATAGCTGCATAAATTCCAGGTTTTTTTTCTTAGGCTGTGCCTGTGTCATGGTTTCATTCTACAAGCAAATTCATAGGGCAAGACATTCTCTTATCTAACCCATAGTTGTGACTTCTTATCTATGTCATAGTTGCGACTTCTGGGACATCAAGGTCTGTAAATAATAGTTAAGAAAAAAAAATGAAAAAAACAATGCAAGTTATCCTAAATTTTATTGGTTCTGATATCCCTTTTTATTTTCTCTTGTGATGACTAAAGCATAAAGAACAATAAGTTAAGACTATATGAAATGGTCAAAGGCCTTCTATCTGATATGAGGCTCTGGCAGGTACTTGTGAAAAACAGACAGCTAAAAGAGAGGTATAACCCCTCAGCTATCAATAAAATCCCATTCCTGCCATTATTTTTTGAAGATTTTTGAGATTCTTTATGTTTTCAATTAGTTCCAAAGATTTTTATGTCTTGTATGGAAATATACTAACTAAGCCTCCTGCCTAATCCTTTACTCAACTGCTTCAGTTCTCTAGATAAACTAGGTAATAAACCTGTGGAGTTTTTCTTTTAAATACCCCATGTAACTTTAGAAACACAAATCTTACTGTTTTTCACTTTTCTCTTTGGCAGGGAGAAGAATTATAGTCTTTTAATCAGTCCTCACACAACAACATTTTAACATATTTTGTCATTTTCTTTGCACTTCCTTCTTTCTATGTGTATTCTATTCCAGAAGTTTTGAGATGGAAGGATGAGAACTACATGCAGTCTTACAGGCAGTGGAAGAATAAAGGGTTTCCACATAACGGAATAATACATAATGAAATTTTCTGGTTTACTCTTTATTCCTTTCTTAATCATTTGTGATATCCAGTTTAACCATTTGAGCAATGATGTTCACTTAGCTAATTCAATTCCATTTCAGAAACAAATCTGCCATGATTCCAAGATCTTCAGACCCATCACAGTTTTTAGATAACCAGAATTTCCCTTCCTATGTGAACAACAGGCATTGCATTTTATTTGGTATTTTACTGTCCTTTTCTCTGGAGCCTTCACTAAACTTAAAAGTTCAAATAATAATACAAATAAACAACTTCTATTTACACAGGACTTGTGCTTCTGTATTCTTCTTAAATTCTTTATTGGTTTTCAGTCTTCAGTAGGTCAGCCTAAAGGCAACCTTTTGTGTTTCTTCAGCAGTGCTCCTCTAGAGATTTTTTTGTAGTCAATGTCCTACACCTGTAGTGGATTTCCTGCTCACAGCTGTACTCCATTTTCTCTCACTAATGAACATGTTGTCTGTGTGTTCACCACAGAGCAATCTCTCAGGGCATACTCTGAGCTTTTGCCCTTCCTGGGTTCAAAAAGTCAGATTAATATCAGCTGTGCTCTCGATGATCAACAGCAATATGGTTGATTCTAAAATGGAATTTCAGGTGGCAGGTTTATAGTTTATATGCTTCCAACTTGGGCTTCCCCTGACCTCATGTATCACTTCAGGATTATGTGGTAGAGCAAATAGAATTTTCTGCTTCAATTTATCTCCTGGATTCCAGTAGGATCTGCATAGTGTAAACCAAGACAGTTCTTTCTGGAATTCTGAAAGGAACAAAATACCAGAACAACAAACATGAAAGTATTAGTTCTGGCTTGCTGACTTGAGAGTTGTGAAGATCACTATGATTCTGCTAAAACTGTTCTCTCTCAAGCTGCCATTCCTTAGAAGTACCTGTCTGTTGCAGTACAGGTAAAATTTTAGATTCACAGCAGAGTTTGAAAAGTTTCTTCTTTGTGGACAAGTCAATTTCTCATTTGTCTAAGAGAACCAGGAAAACACTGCTGGGGTCACCTTTAGTAGATACAACACTGCATGGGAATGAAGAACAGTTTCACTTATGTTTGTCTTAGGTTTGACCATTGTTATACTCAAATTTCAAGGAGTGGAACACTATTTTCAGCAGCATCTGTCTCCTTGGCAAATTCTTCAGACAATTATATCAGCAGTTTTGGAGTAGCCTCTAGCTCTGTCATGTAGCTACCCTTGTCCTTGCAAAACTGTTTTATAGTGATTCAGTTTGTTTCTGAATAATGTCTGCAATTTTTATGCAATTACACTGCTACATAAATCACTTATGGGATCTCTAAACCAATCTTTTTATGAAAATATGTAGTACTTATTAACTTTTGACATCCTCCCTACCATTATTTATTATAATAAATAAGAATTACAACACAAATTATTACATTGCCAGCCTGGAAATATTCCAGCCTTTACATTGATTTAATCCTTTTTCAGTATTACTGGTTTCTTCTTAGAGTTATACAGACATTTTTCAGACTGTTGCTCTCAAGTTTAAGCCATGACAGTTTTATCTATTTCCAGTTAATCTATGCAATTAAAACCCCTTGTAATTTGCTTAATGTTGTGTCTTACCAGATGACTCTGTGTAACTGATTACATAATAGTTTGCTTTATATCCAGCATCAACTTATTCTTGGAGATTAACTATTGAAAATTGGTAAAAGCTTTGCAGCCCAGATTAAAACCATAACCTTTTCTGTTAATAAATATGTAGGACTTAATTTTGTATCCATTAAGTCTGATTATAAGTTATTTCCTTAAGTTTACATAGACCAATACATTTATTAAGCAAAATATAGATTTATGAATTAATATAGTTTTATACAAAGATTTCCTGACAAACCCAGAGGTCTAGAAACCACAGGCCTAAAATAACTTTAAAAATCTACTTTCTACTGCTCCCAACAGTGCTCCAAATTTGAAACTTTTTATTCCTTTAGGAAATAAATTTTGAAATAATAAGAATATTTTCTGAGAAATACTGAGATATATTTTTTTATAAATATTCCTCTATGAGAATAGAAGGAACTCTTTTTCAACTTCAAGCAATTCAGCATCTCATCAAAATTCTTACTGATGTTGTGGAGAATTAGGTACTTTGTTACTTTAGAAATCATAGCAAACAACTCTTGCCAATTATATACCTAAAAACTTACAAAGTAGGTGTTCAGATTCTAAAGGGTTTCAAATCCAAATATTATAAGTATTAAGAAAAAAATAGTAAAAAAATTGACATATTAATAAATTATTTTTAATATCAAAAATGCTGATGAACTTACATCTTATTGAAACACAGGCTGTTTATTTTCAAACATTAAAACATTTCTTTAAATAAAGAATATCCACTTTTCTCGCATTGTCTTTTATATCAAGGCTCTTAGAAACAATAGCTATGCATCATGTATAAAAAAAGATATAAAGAATTAAAAAAAAATTAATTAAACTAATGAGGATAACAACTTTATAAGACCTCAAGTTTAATTTTCTAATGTTAAAAATGTATATTTATGTTATTTGACTGATTATTTTGAATAGGTTATAGGAGCAAAAATAAAAGATATCTTACCATAAAAATGTATAAAATCCTTACAAGATTTTTTTTGACAGATTATTGAAATACTCATGTAAAATCAAAGTAAGATTATGCTATCAAATAATAGATAAAACATAAACCCCATATCAGATAGAATACATCACAGAATCATAGAATCATTTGAGTTGGAGGGAACTTTTAAGATCATGTAGTTCCAACCCCACTACCATGGACAGGGACACCTTCCTCTATACCAGGTTGCTCAGAGCCTCATCTCACCTGACTCTGAACACATGAACACATCTTGAAGACTTAAATACATCCTGAGTAATGTTTACAAGCATTTAGCTTGTAAGGTATTCTCTGGAGATATGCACATGTACAATGTCACTATTTCCACAAGGCGTTTGATACAAGATATTTGCTACCTATTAAGGGCTTGAATTTATGATGATAAATGCCAATATCTTTTAGGTCTTTGAGTTGTCATGATGTGCCATTGATTTTCACAACAAAACATGTTTATTTTTATTATTTTTACTTTTAGAGCAATCAATCACTTTTTAATAAGTGATCAAGAGTATTGGAGAAAAAAAAGTATTCTACTTGTCATAATCAATTTTTACCAATGGCCTGCAGACTGTATTTTACAACATTGAAATTTAGGTGTCCCAAGCTCAGCTTCTCAGAACAAAATTTAAAAGCAGTCTTTTACCATGGATCAGTGGTTGTAGATCATTTTGCAGTAAATCTGCATTGATTTGTGCCTGCAATATGTAACCCTAAAGTATTTAAAAATTAACCACTTAATGCATTATTAAGTGTCAAATGCTGATTTTGACCTCACTTGAACTGTTGTTTTCACTTTAGCCTATTGCAGCTTCTTTCTTTCGCCAGTCCCAGTCCGTCCTAGAAGAGCGATCTGCACGACTGTGTTGCCGTGGCATCAGAGTCCCCAAGAAGGTGCACTCCAGAGCTGTGAGCTGCACCTTTTCCTCAACCACATGCTTGCCATCCTCTCCCACAGTGAAGTCTAGACTGAGCAAAACAGCACTTTTCACCTCATGGGCTTTAGGTGTTAAAGCTCTGAAAACAAATATTTTAGATAATAGCAGTTGCTGTATCTCCTGGGCTATTCAGATATGACAACAAAATCCAAGATGACTCAGCTGGAGTGTTAAACAGGTAGATAAGAATTTAACATATGCTTGCTGTTTGTTATTTGGTTAGGTTGTCTTTCACATAGTTCAGATTACTCTGTAAACACTGCAAAAACAAATGTCTAATTTTAAAATCATTTTACAGAAAGAAATTAATATCTTCTTTGGTGGTTAGAGATAAAATTTTTATTTTATTAAATTATATTCCTCCCCTTCCCTCCCCAAAAGCCATGTCTGCAAGCTAACAATGTGCTTGACCCAGTTTATCAAACTCCTCCTAGATACAGAATTTCTCTGCCACAAATGAGAACAGTTTTCAGTAGTGAGAGATCAGGTCATTATTATTTTTGAGGTTATGCCTAGGTTGTGAAGACCAAAAGGCTAACAGCTTGTAACACTGTTTGAAAACGTGGCTTGCAGATGGCAGCTCTTGCAAATCAATATATAATACTTCAATATTATATAATTATATATAATATAATACTACTTTTAAATTTTTTAAAATAGGTCTGGTGTGATTAATCAAACTGATCAAATAAAAGTGCAGTTAAAAAAAAATTGGACTACACATCAAAAAGTGAAAACTGAACAAAATTAGTTCATAGACATATGTCTGTGTAAGTACAGCAAAAAAATCTTCATATAGTATGAGGGAGGGAAGAGGCAGGGGAAGAAAAAAAAAAAAAAAAGAGAAATTATCTTTCAAACATTCCATAATTCCATGAAGACATATGGGTTCCAGAAAGCAACCAATAGCCCACCAATTTTTCTTTCGAGTGACTAGGAACATATCCTTTCCAATTCCTCTTTGCTTGTTAATGTGAAGAAAAACGGTTCTGCTACACACTTTAACTGTGAAAAATGTCTTTTTTGTTGTTGTTGGTAAAGCACTTTTTATTTGAGAAAAAACATAATATGTTTTTCTGTTTCTAGTTCATCATTTGTATTTCTGACTTCAGATTTGATTTGCTAAGGAAGATTTGTGTATGTTGGATACGATTTTGCTATAGTTTGCTCATACATTTGATAAAAGAAAAGAAGAATTACATAGATTCTTACCAGAATATAAATGAAGCAGAAGAAAGAGTATATAGAATTTAAATGTGGGGATAAGAAACCAGCCTTTGTGTGCTCATACTCCCTGTAATCGCATTAGTGCAGCTTGAATTTAAAAAGTGCTTTATGTAAAAATGTATAATGGAGCACCTTTGTAATGCACTCACTAAGAATAAACAAAGCGAAGGACTGTAGAGAATTGCCATGGCATGCATTAGGTCAGTGTCTTCTCCCAAACAGGGATTTAATAACTCTTTTCCACCCAGAAGCAATAAATACAATTCAGTGTTCAATCAGACATCCTTTCACTTACATAAGTGTTTTTCTTTGATTTTGTTGACTGTCACAGTTAGTACCTCTGGACTGGGAAATGGATATTGGGTAGCACTCCTTTCTTTTTTTCATCATTTATAATATCTATGTACTTTCCCAAAGTAAATGTCCAAAGCATTTAAATACAATGTTTTTGAAATTGAAAGTCCAAAGAAAACTACCCAACCCCAAACCTCAAGACAAAACCAAAAAAACCCAAAACAACAGAACTGAAAACTAACCAACTAAAGTAATTCTTAAATTTTATTATTCTCGTTTCTATTTCCACAGCTGAGGCACTAAGGTCACAGGCCACAAAAGTATTTGAATACCTTTGACAATATTTTCCTCTACAAAAACAGAACCAGAAATGAAAACACATGTTATTAGTCTGAAACTTCCACTCAAATATTGTTCCATATGATCCAAAATCCAATATAAGATTTTTGTTTTTTTACTGCAGCAGATAAAACTTATTGATGATGACTCTTTCCCCTGAAAGTGAGAAAGAGAAATCTTTACACTGAACATATGTCAGTTTGTCCCTTTTTCAACTCACTTTCTTCTGACTTCCCTGCAGTTACAACCCCTGTAACACATGGCCTGGGACAGGTCTGCAGGTCACCCAAAGCGCACGAATATGAGCTCTCTCTGTATAGTAATTCTTCATCATTACAGAGAATGTAGTGTAGTCTAGGCTTACAGGCTTACTTTCTGTAACCCTATAGCTACTTTTAACTGTAGATATATGTTTAAGCCCATGTTTTATTTTTTTTTCCTAATTTACTGCTCAAAATCACAGAAGAATGTTAGCTGGAAAGAATCCCTGAAGATAAAGTAGATTCTTCATACTAGGTACTGCCCTACATTTGAGCAGAGACTCATCATAGTCTATAAACTCTGGTTTAGGGCAGGAACTACTTGGAAAAGGACAGTGGAAATAAAGAATTTATATGGCATAGGCAGATGAGAGGTGCTGGTACTGCCATGCACTTCCTTAGCCAGGTACCAGCTGTGAACCTCAGAGTATATCTGTTAACTGGCAATTTTGGCAATATCAGCGCCTGTCTTAAAAAAAAAAAATCTCTCCTGATCCAGTGGTTCAGGTCTACTTCAGGCATCACTAAAGGAGTGGGGTAGAGTACAAAGGACAGGAGGCAACTTTACCATCAGAGCCACAGATGTCAATTGCCTGTCTCACATGTGAGAGAGTGTGGTGCAAGTTCTCACCCAGAGTAAAACACATGCTGTCTGTGATTTAAACTGACCTACTTCCCTTTGCACTGGAACACACTGCTGGAGAAATATGACTCACTTCATTGGATTCATTTGAGAAGAAATTAAAAGTCAAACCCAGTGTCTGTGCTTTGTTCTTTAGGCACAAGAGTGACCAATTAAAGCCCAGAGCTCAAGTGGTCTCTCATAATCAAATATAAGTGACTTGGAATATTGGATCCTTTGCTCTTCTGAAATGGTTGTTCCAAATTTAATTAGAATCCAAGACACTGGGTTGCATGAGGAGGAATGTTGTCAGAGGTCAAGGAGGTGATCCTTCTGCTCTACTCAGTTCTGGTAAGGCCAAATGTGGGGAACACTGTGTTCAGTTCTAGGCTTCACATTATAAAAGAGACAGATGGAACTATTGGAGAGACCCCAAAGAAGGGCCACTAAGATTATGAAAGGGCTAGAACATCTCTCATATGAAAAAAAGGCTGAGAAAGCTGGGATTGCTTAGCCTGGAGAAGAGAAGATTCAGGGTATATTACATAAATGTATCAATTATATCTCAAGGGAGAATGTTAGAAAGATGGAGACATGCTCTTTTCAATGGTGTCTAGTAACAGGACCAGAGGCAATGATCATAAACCAAAACACAGAAGGAACAATCTGAGCATAAGGAACCACTTCTTTTGTTGTGAGAGTTACAGAGAACTGGTACAGTTCATACCAGGATGGCTGTGAACCTCCCTCCTCAGAGATATTCAGAAGTTCTCTGGTCATAGGCAGGAGCAACTAGCTGTAGGTGCCCATGCTTGAGAGGTGGGGCTGGACATGACCTCCTGAGGTCCTTGCCAATCATCTGTGATTGGCCCCTCAATCATCCTGAGATTCTGTGATATAAGAATAAAAGCTGTCTTTGCTGTATTTGAGAAAACCCAGATAATCTTCAAAACTGAGTGTTAACTTACCAAATTGACTGCAGGCTCATTCACTTTCTGTACTCCTTCCCATCAAAATCCTCATGTCTGCATGCAATATGCATATTGAGAGTCTAGGCTTAACTGCTATATCATTGAAATTTTGACAGTTCAAAATTTTGCTTCAGGACTCTTCATCTTCATCACAAAAAGGTGAAAAACCCTTTTTTGAAATTGACAAACCAGTGTCACCATATACAGGAGCACCTCTGCTATAAAGAGGCTCAGGGAGTTGTGCATGTTTACTGCAGAGAAGAGAAGGTTTTGGAGAGACCTTTTAGCGGCCTTCCAGTACCTAAAGGGGAGTAAAAGAAAGGGAAGGAGGGACTTTTTGTTAGGGCACATGGTTGTAGATCTTTAGAAGAAAGTCAGATTTAGATAAAATATTCAGAATAAATTCTTTACTGTTAGGATAGTGAGACTTGGAACAGGCTGCCCAGATAGGCTGTGGATGGTCTCTCCTTGGCCATGGGAGGGATGGGGTTTTGAGTAACCCAATGTAGTGAAAGGTGCCTCTGCTCATCCTGAGGGGTTGAAACCAGAGGATCTTTAAGGTTCCTTCCAACCAAAATAATTCTATGACTCTAGAAGACATTGAGAAGAAAAGAATTCTACAAATAAAAAAATATTGATAATGAACTTGACAAGACTGAGTTTTATAAGATTACAACAGTACTTATAGGAAGGTGAGGTTCATTGTAACAATCCTCTTCCCAACCAAATCAAAACTGATGAAACTGAAGTCTCAAAAGACAGTTCCGACTTCAGTTTGGATTTTTAGGCATGACAGAAATCAGTTTAACTCAACTGATAACTTAGACAAATCAGAAGAAATTATATAAGATGAGAGGCATTCACTGCCAAAATATATCAAAATCAGCTCTTGTCACCACTACCTCATTGGTACACAGTGTTGCTAATGACATAGCAGCTGTGCACAAAGAATGACCTACCCAAAGAAATAAAAAATGTTTTTGAGAAACCCAAATAAATATGTGATCTGCCCCTTAGATGTTAGCAATTTATTTTTAAAAGTATTTTTGACAAGAATATGTTCAAGGTTTTCAAAATGTAAGGAGAACAGAAAGTAACTATCATCTTCATATTATATCAGATTCCTATTACTCTTTTTAGAGTAACAATTATTCTGAATTCCCTCTGGACTGTCGTACAAAGACCTCCTTTGCAAGATGTTTACTAGTTTCAGTTGTGAACAGCTGTTCCACTATTTCTCAAAAAATTTTCAAAACCAGCCACTGGGCTGATCTATCATTCAGTTTTTCATTGACTTGGCTAGTTTGTTCAGGTTTTCCCCTTAATATATTTTGCCTTCCACATTTTCACCTTTACAATGAAACGGATATAATCAACCAACTATTGTCAGGCTTTTAAACACCTTTTAAAGTAACTTTAAATAAAAATGCATTTAACACCTAATCTTTTTTGTTGGCCTTCACTTTTCTATTATGGATAAAGAAAATAACTAATTCCTCTCTAATTTTTATACCTAAGTTAAGACAGGGTTTTGGATCTTCATTTTGCTCTCCCTCAGATGTAAGGATTAAGATCCTAAACTATTTTTCATGATTTAAACATTCCTAACCCTTTTTTATTTTATTGAAAGAATGAGATAGACCAATTTTTTGCAATTGAAGTTGTTAGCTTTTTAATGTTTTATGTGAAATAGAATATTCTTTTGGCTGGAACTTAGAGAAAATTCAGCATAATTTTTTTTTTGTATTTCAAACACAATGGAATCATTATGTTCTCAGCATAAAAATATGGACTGCAGTTCAATAAATGTGGCAACTGGGTAACTGGCATAAAACAGTTATGAGCAAAATGTTCCAAATTCCCTACCTTTTCCCACCACAGTCTATATTAATGGAGGGGTTAAAAAAGTTGTGTAATTAACACAACTTTTTGAAGTGATACTTATAAAAAGAACAGTTGTGGTGAGAAAGACATCTAATTTTATATACAGTTTGAACAACAGTTGCTTCAATCAGCCTCATTAAGAAAATTCTGTGGAAGTAGGAAAAAAAATCTCCACTAATGGAAAGATATAAGTTGACTGCTTTTAAGTTGCTGATGTTTAAGTTTATATTGACATTAGTACCAAAATAGCCCAGGGTGATGCACTAGAGATGCACTGCATTAAAAAATAATGAAAAAATAAAAATATTTTTAAACTGCCTACTAAACATGCATATATATACTCACTCCTGTTAATGCAAAACTAATGATAATTTCAAAACACAATTAATTATTATGCTGATTTCTTTTACTGTGCTGAAACAAAATATTAATGTACACAGTACATCATCAAAACGGTAACAAACATTAATCAGAGAGAACAAAATTCCCTACAGTATCTTAGAGAGGTTTGATTTTCTTTAACTGCATCTTTAGTGGTGAGATTATTCTCTATCTGACTTTCTAGAACAATTAAAAAATAATTATCAGGTGTGCCATGCCTATTACATGTGACTCAAAGTAACTGAATGATACTTTCGTCATTTTCATTTTGCATTAACCATACATATTGCACCCGTGGTCATTGCATGGAAAATGTGATAGGTTTTTTTTCCCAATGATGTTTTGTAAACTGTAAAAGTAAGACATTACATTGGTTATATGTAACATCTTTGAAATGCCTTTGTTGTGAAGCTATTTCAGCTTGATTTAGTTTTTAAATCCAGGATGAAAGTGTAGTTTCTTGATCTAGCTATATCTGTTCCTTGAATTGGTGCCAGAGATGTTACATCCATGTGTATTGCTTTAGTTTGTCTAGTTTTATTAAGCTATGATGCTTTGCCCAGGAGATACAGTAAAAAACCTGATGGTATACAACAGTGTCTGGGTCAAAATAGAACAAAAGCACACAAAATATTCCGCAGTTTCTTTGAACACTCAGTCCTAGAAATACACATAAAAACTACATGAACAGCAGACCAAATATTACATACAGACTGAAAAAAAAAAAGTCTTTCTGCTCTTATTCCTTTCCTAATTAGTTTCAGTCCCAAAGCAACCAATTAATTATATCCTTTGAAAATGAACTTTTCTCCTCCTAAATTCTTTCAAGCCCATTCTTTCCTAAGTCTTAAGGCTCTGGATTTTCCATTTCAAATTTTAAATCACTTGTAAACACTACAAATAAGAAAATTCCTTATATTTTTAACACTTATTAATGCTTCAATCCTTATATTTTTAAAACAAACAGACAAATAGTCTTTTGAGTTTTCCTTTCAAAAATGCTCATTCTATTTAGCAAAATAAATTTAGATATCTACCTCATAAAAAACAAATTACAGGGAAGTTTGAAGTTGAAAGCAAAAGATAAGAAAGGCTTTTTTTCCAAAACCACATACATAGGTTGTTTTAAAACTCTTCTTAAAAAAAGAAAAAGTTAAAATATTTTGAATTCTTTTCGTTCTAATTTTTTAGTAACTCTTGAAACATTTAGATAATTAATTAATTGTAACACTGTGGGAAATTCCTGATAGTTTTACTTGAAAATTTCAAAGACAAAAGAGTTGAGCCATAGAATATCCCTATAAATCTGATTTCTCACTGATTGTAACTCAAACTTCAGTGATGCATTATGAGAAATCTTATTATGTTTAAAAACAGAATAGACCAAAACCTGCATTATAGAAAAAAAAATCCTTTTTTGTTTTCCATAATCTGCTATCAGTATGTAATATGCAATATAAGTAACATATCACTTTAGTAACCTTCTGTTTCAATTTTTTATTCTAGCAGAGGTGCTTTAGCTAAGTATGGGTTCATTTTAGCATGTCAATGAGGATTTTGGTGTAGCAAAGTTCTCAAGCTTATCATTATGGACACATAAAGGATTAGTGCCATTCAGGAGGGAATTAGTAGGAGTTAGTAACATCCAGTGTGAAAAAAACCTCATACAATTTATATTAGAGTGTCTTTACCAGAGTCTTATTGCATTAAAATGTAGCTGAATCATGTATGAAACATGATCTCTCATGAAAGTCATTAGAAATCAAGAATTTAATTACAACTTAATATAGGTAAAATTGTAAAGGCTAATACTGTACTCAACAAGTTAATTTGATGCATCATGACATGTTTTAAGACAAGGAAAACCTCTCCCAACCTGTGCATGCATGAAATCTGTGTTATAGATGCTAAGCAGAATGCCTTCTCTTTTCCAGGTTTCAGATTTCCAGTTAATTTATTTTTCTACTGATCTGAACACCTTGCCATACTTCTGATACCATACCTTTCCTTGCTTCCATACCTTTTTGAGGACAAGAACAAGATCTAAAAAACCATAAAATAAAGGTGTCTGATGGATGTCTGCAGTGTCATAATATTGTTTTCCATTCTACTATCTATCAGTTTCCCAAAGATTCCTACTTGATTCAAAAAGTAGAAAAGATAGAACATGAAGTTGGCAGGGAGATCTGATCTGAACAAAAGAAAGATCTCAAAATGTAATTTCCCACATCAAAACATGATTGTAAGCTAAAGTGACAATGTAAAAGATAATGTTACTGTTATTAAAAAAAAAGATTGAATTATGTCCATTTTAATTGTCTTTTGTTAGTTCTAAATAAGTTGATACCAACAAAGATATTTATGAGTCAACGAGTGTAATGGAGACATTTTTGACTGTGAGAAAGAAAATCTCTTCTTAATTTTAGTCATAAGTATAGGCAGAAAAACGTAATTTTTTTTTTACTGAAGCATGATGATATAGATCACATGGACATTAATAAGGTTTATGTCAGTTCTATTGTCAAACAAGGAAAGAAGTTGTATGTTACATTTGCTCTCTGGTACCTAATTGAGATGTGGGAAACATCTAGAATACCACCTACACTCCAGCTCTAATTTACATAGAGAGATGTGAACCTAAGATGATCTATTGATTTCATATTTGAAACTACACTCTGAATTAGAAAAGCAAGGACTCTTCATGAAGTAACAATCTCAAATTCTGTACTCTCCTTATAAGATTCTTTTTTTTAATTTTTAGATTGTTCTTTAGATAAGAAAATCAATTGGCCTGACCAGAGATTTATTATCCTGAGTAAGGAGGATACCTTAAAATTGCACAATGAATGAATGCTCTGCAAAAACTCTTACTGGAAGGAAGACTAGCAAGGGGAGAGGAGGAAAGAGAGTGAATGAAACAGATCATATTGCTGTAACCAGCATTTGTGAAGTCAAGGTTGTTGGGTTTTTCCTGTCCTCACCCCCCTTATAATCATATGTACATGAAAAATAACGCTGAAACTTTCAGACCCAGGATATAAATAAATTGGTTGAGATCAGAAACTGCTGTCTTTCAGTATTTACACACAGCCCTTTAACTTGCTTTGTTAAGAAAAGTGACTGCAATTGTTTTGAAAAGACAGTACATGCTTGAAATATCGTGCAGATTGCCAACAGGATCTAGCTGTCAGTTCTCAGATGAACTGATTGCATACATAGTGGAATGTTACATTCTGCCAAATAATCCCAAACCTATACAGTTGATTTTTTAACATAAAAAATAATACTTTTTGCCTTGAGATAATGTCATCAAATACCATCTGTGCTGGCTGCAATTTTAGTCATAAATTTTTGTTGTATTTATCAGAGATTCGTTTTTCAAAATAGCTAATTTTCATCTCAGATTCAGACACACACTAATTTCTTTGCTTCTTTCTTGCTGAGAAGTCTGATATAACAGTCTCTCGCTGAAAGGATTTTGCATTTGCCCAAAACAAAATAGGCTCATCACCTTGCATGGAATTAGTTTGCTTAATAGGTCTAGAACTTAGAATCATTCAATGCAATAAAAAAACATTCCCTTCATGTAACAGAAACTATTAAAAGGCCTGTGGGAGGTAACATGACAATGTTCACAATGAAATTAATATTGAAACGAATAAATCTCTGAGGGAAAAATCATCATGCAGGTAGGAAAAAATCGAGACATGGATATATGAGAATGGAAGGAACATGGCAGCAATATTAAGTTTGAGCATAATTCGGGGCTTTTTTTTCCAATTTCTGTTGAAGGGACCAGATCAAATTAGTGAATCTGTATGACAGAAGATATATATGGGTTAACTGTCATTTAAAGTATTTGTCATGTATGAAAAATTTCATACATAATTTTGTTGTAACTGAGGTATGTAGAGACCCCTCAGGAGAAACTGGTATATCATGAAGATAAACAGTAAAAAAGCATATTGTCCCCAAAAGCATTTTTTTGTTGTTGTAAAAAAAAATTTTATAACATAACAAAGGAAATGTACATTCAAAACAATCACTTATTTAACCCATATTTCATCTGTTTATCTATGAGAATGATATGAGAGACATTGTGGGAAGCCTTGCTGAAGTCAGGATAAACAGCACTGCACCTTCCTCCTCTAATGAGCTAGCTACATCATAGAACCAGTATTGGGTCTGCATGGCCTGGTTTTGGTAGTACTGGGGACTAGAGGGGTGGCTTCTGTGAGAAGTTGCTGTAAGCTTCCTCCACGTGTGGCAGAGACAATCTCTAGTGGGTCCAAAGATGGACATGCTGCTGGTCAAAACTGGGCCAATTAGAGATGATGGTAATGCCTCTGTGATAACAGATGTAAGAAGAAAGAAAGAAAAACAGTTGTTTTGTTTTACTTGGGGGTTGTGTGTTGGAGATAGGCACACAATACAACACACAATCATCATCTGCAAACAGCCATGAGTTTATTATGGGGTTTTGATATCTGATTGGAGGGACCCTCTCTCTGCCCAGCTCTCTGGCCAGTGGTGTATCTTCATCTCAGCCGGAATGGGGTTGGCTGCGGTCTCAGTTACTGCTTTTCTAGAATGAGCAAAGTCGGCTGAATTGGATTTGTTAAGGCCAGATTTATCTTGCTCAGCTGTACTGACACAATTTTGCAGTTGTAATTGTGGCCAGAGAAGAGTGGAATGGGAACTTGTAACAGGAACAACTCTGCAGACACCAAGGCCAGTGGAGAAGGAGGGGGAGTAGGTGCTGCAGGCACTGGGGCCAAGATTCCTCTGCAGCCCTTGGTGCAGACCATGGTGAAGTAGCTGTGACCCTGCAGCCCATGGGGATCCATGGGGATGCAGGGATCCACCCTCAGCCCATGGAGAGCATCATGCTGGAGCAGATGGATGTCTGAGAGGAGGCCCAGACCCTCCAGAAGGCCCATGGAGAGTGAATCCCATTCTGGAGCAGCCTGTCCGTGAAGGACTGCACCCCATGAAATAGTGGCCCACACTGCAGCAGTTTGAGGGCTACTGTAGCCTATGGGATGGCCTCCTGTTGCATCAGTTGGCAGGGAACTGTTGTTCTCATGTTGGAGAAGTTCACAGAGAACTGTCTTCTGTGGCAGGGATCCCACGGTGCAATGGGGGAACGCCTGATTACACTGAGTTGTGGCGAAACCGTGCGCAATGAACTGACCATGACCCCCATTCCCTGCCTTCTTGTGCCTCTGGGGTAGGTGGTAGAGGTGGGATGCTATAATTTGGAGTAAGTGATCCTTGAAAGTCAGACAGATTTCCAGGGTCATCTCCCATGGGATTATTGGAAATTAAATCCTGAGTGGGGCAAATTATACTCCCTTAAATCCAAGGCTGTGATCCTTCAATTTTCTGGTTTTATTCCTAAAATCCACTATTTTATATTCACTGCAGCCAAGACTGTTCCCAGATTTCACATCTAAGGCCAGTTCCTCCTTGTTTGTAAGTATCAGGTCCAGAAGAGCATTTTGTATTTTTTTGCTCCTTGGTCAGCCATGTCAGGAAGTTATCAGCAGCACTCCTGGAGCATAAAATTAATTCAATCTTCTTTCTGAATGGATTTTGTCTTGTATTCGATTTTGAGCAGCAATGAAATTTCATTTTGCTTCAACACTGATAACTGTGGATGCTCAGAGATGGGATTCAGTTCAAGATAAAGACCGCCAAGGGAGATTTTTTGCCTGTCCCTTAGGTATCTAACTTGGTAATATGTGTATTGTTTTTTGTATATAATTTAATGTATGAAGTATGTTTGCTTGGGCTGTAACAATACTTTAGACTATAGGAAGATTTCCATATGTAAGTATCTACATCTAGACATCGTAATTTCAAACTCATGTCAGACAAGATATGAACTCCCACTATGTCTTTTTCCTCAATTGACATAACAGAGGATGCTAGTTTATATTTTAGATCTTCTGTTGAATACAACTGGGAAAAACAAAACAAGGCAAAACAAAACAAAAACCAAAAACAAACCCACAACAAAACAAAAAAAATCAAAAGTCATTACTTTAAAAGTAATGAAAGGAACAGATACATTTAAATGTATTAGAGGACAGAATGATCAAAAAACTTTTGCATTAGAAAACTAACTTAATGACTTTATGAAATTATTTCATTTCTTAAGTAAAATATGAATGCTTAAATCAGATAGGAAAGAATGAAGATAATTCAGATTAAGCAATAAAACAAAATAAAATGTGACAAAAGAAAAAAATACAGAAAAATCTAAATAAGTTTTGCTTTGTAAATCATGCACAGAAAAGCATGACAGCAGTTTTCTAGATGTAGCAGAAAACTGGAAAAAGTAATGATCATAAGAGTCATGAAAAATGATGTACAAGAAGTCTTCAATGTGACCTACATGCAGACTTCCAGTATCCAAAGAGAGCCTGCAAGAAAGCTGAGGAGGGACTTTTTGCAAGTGTAAATAAGGAGTCTGGATCCATGTGAAAATACTCTAAGATCAGAATATAGCACAAGTTTCGCAAAGTGCAGAACAAGCAGTGAACAACAGTACACTGAAAATCAAAAACTCTGAAAAAATAATAAATTATTCATTGCAAACATCACACAGCATAGCAAAAATTACTATTTTTTTTCCTCATTACTGCACATGATTTGAACTTTTTGAAAGCAGACTCCAAATTAGACAGCTGTTCATAACATGTGGAGAGGGAACAAGTGGTTCCAGTAGGGATCTCATGAAAGCTCTCGATGTTTCTTTCTGAAGTAATGAACACTTCATTGCAGAGGAAAAAGCATTACCTCATTGTATGAACAGCAAATAGACAGGTGCATATGATCAATTTCAGTGTCCTGGTAAATGGAAGTGTCTTGAAAGGACATGAAGGAAAGTCCTTATTATATTAAAGGCTATGTGTTGATGGCCGAGTCTGTGCAGATTTGCTGCATCTATATGCAGACAATGCTTCAGATTCTTAAACAGACAACAAAAACATTGTAATTTGGATGGTTTACAGTGTAAATTCAGTTTTCCTTGCATGAGAGGCTGAGGATAACAGAGAAATTGAGACTAAATATATTGCCTATTATTTCCTTCTCCATCATAATCCTTTTTTCTCTGTCTCATTATGCTGCATTATCTTTATTTTGGATCCTTTATGTGCATTTATTATGATAAATCTTCTGTCATTTTGTTCTACTATTAGTCAATTTAACCATCAATCTGTGCAGTCATTTTTCCAGATTAAAGCTGTGTTTTAACCTACATTTCAGATTTATTGGAGCTGAAACATTTTAGCATGGATTATGCCTAAACAATATATATATAGATATTGTCTGCACATAAAATCTTCTATCGCTTTCAGAATCAAGGTGGAAGACAGTTATTGAGAGATAATTGTTGCTATTTATGGGAAATGGATTCTCATTAAAAATAAAGGTTAAATGAAGAAGTTAGTTCTTTCCTGGGAATGAAATTCACATTTCTTTTTAAAGTGACAGCTTTCAATAGCAATAAAATCTAAATTCAAATTTGCTGTATAATAGAACTCCTTCCTTATTAAAATTTTTGGACTTAATAAAACAAACTTCTTAAAATTTACTTCTGCTCATGCTTGACTTCCTTCCTAAAGCAAATGTTTCTGGAACCTTCGAAGAAAATCCCTTTAGCCATTTCATAATTATAAGATTATGAAATATATATTCCCATATAAATGCTAAATTTTTAATACCAATTTCTTGGTGGAATAGATCATTGAAAACCAAATTTTTTAACTTCCATTTAGGATATGTAAATACACTAAGGGTGAAAATAAAATAATCTAAAGGCCCCACAAATATGTGAAAAAGGTAAAGAAGGGATCTTTCCCCAGTAAATATTTCCTAAATTATTTTTTCTTTCAGCTCAGACCTTGAGGTAAAAATTATGATGGTCAGATACTTTTATAAGGAAAAGGATTAAAATAGAAATTGTAATGAGTCCAGATGATTTTGTGACAGTATCACTACTGAGAAAAGTTTCTGTTCCTCAGTGGCAGAGCAAATTCACATCTACCTGAAAGAGAATGGTAGCCATTCAGAATGACAGGCTATATATTAAACAAAACAAAACAAAACCAAATCAAAAAACAAACAAACAAACAAAATTCTAGGTAAAATTTAGTATTGCTAAAGTTGCTAACTTTAAATTGGAGTATTCTTGAAAGAAATAACACATGAAGTTCTCAATACAGATATTCAGCAGGAAGCACTTTTTTGACTATTATCTTGGAAAATGCTAAAAGAGATGTTTCTGGTCTAATGCATATTCTGTTTTAAATGTAATTGTCAGCTGATGTTATATTTGAGACACTTTTTTTTGGATGATAATTTCAAATTGTGTGTTCTGGATCAAACTGAGATCAAATGTACAAAGAAAATAGCTAAGGAGATAATCTTCATGCAGTTCCAAATGTCAATTTCTACACTGCCAATTCTTGATACATGGAATATAGAAACTTTTTAAAGAACTACAATATGGTAAGAAATAACCATTCATGAAAATATCCTGTGGTAAAAAATATTCTTTTGCTGAAGCTTTTGTTTTGAAAGTGCTAGGAGAACTACAAATGTAAGAACTGCATTAAAAGTCTTGAAGAAAGATAATGATTAATCTTTCTCACTTTCCATTCTTGGGGTATTAAAGGAGTACCTGTTTTTCATTATGTGGCACTGATATAATTTGCTTTTCTCTAGATATTGAACTCTTGATGAAACATTCTGTTTGGATATTTCTAGACTGTTTTCATTTACTTTTTAGAAAACTAGAAAAAAATGAAATGGCTATAAAAATGTCCATGACTAATAGCTTACAAATTGGTGACAGCAGGTTGTTTAAGATAATTGTGCAGAAATAACTGAGGCAAGAAAGAATAAAACTCTCCAAACTACAGCAAAGCCAGTGTGAGATCTACCTTGAGAGCAAATCTTCTAAACCCAGCAATTCATTCTCTTCTATTTTTCTCAGTGCATGTGTTGCCTTCAAAACAATTCTACCCAGGAGAGACACAATCTCTGTTTTAATTACAACTCACAAAAGAGAAAGCAACAGATGTATAAACGTATTTTAAGTATTTATTAAATATCTGCTGAATTGTTATAGTCCTGTTGGCTCATTAGTAAAATCTCCATGGATTAGCTACTGATTCCCAACACCTTCATCTACAAAGTCGTAGGGAAGATTTGCATTCTCACCTTATGTACACTCATTATAATTTCTTTTATATGTTGCTAATTATAAGACCTTATATTTCTTAGCTCTTTTCTTCTTGGTAAGGTCTCACAGAATTGCTGACTATAAAAAATCTATAAAAGGATCTATAAAAGAATCCACTGAATAAATATACCAAACTATTGAGTTCTTTTTCAAACTGATCAAGGTTAAGAAGCATTGACTAAAAAATAAAGTGAAAACAAAGAAAAAAGGAGATGAAGGAGCAGGAAAAAAAGGCCTCAGTTCTTGGAAAATTAAGTCTGTGAGGATTTTTCTTATAATGCCAAGGATAATTGTGACCCCACACCACAGAGGTTTAGAATATTCTTCTTTTGTATTATATCTCTGAATATTATTCAAGACTGACAAACATTTAGATGTGACAATTTCTTAATAGGTATAATCAGGAATAACTACCATGCATTTTCTATAATAGTATATAAACTTTTCAGAGGGCACATTGCAAATTTCACTTTCTGGACCCATGAGGGATTGCGTTAAAAGTGATGACACTCTGAAGGGGAAGACAGGGCTTTTTCCCACTTATTTTCCCCACCATTCCACAGAATGACCAAAGGTAAAAAAAAGAATTTAATCCATATTATAATAATCTCTCACAGCGCTTCACATCAAGAGAAATTAGCAACTTCCTCCTGTAGCTTTCACCCAAATGTGACGACTATCCAATATTCTTTTTGTTTTCCTCTACTGTTTAAGCATTCCATAGGTTAGTAGTATTTGAACCATAAGGCAAGGATATGTCTATCCTGAAAAATATCCTAAGCAGGAATGACTAGAGAGAAATTGAACAAAGAACGATATTCAATGTGTTAAGCAGCAGCTACACCAGGATTCTTTTGCATTTGAATTTTTCATTTGTGAGACAAAAATTTCATATTAAGTAAACATACTGGTCATGAGTCAGTTTCCTAAATATAAGAATTCAATTTAATTTAGGTGCTGGAAAAGTATTCTCTGGTCTTCACTTGCTGCTGAAGAATGAAAATATATCTTGGTCATCTGAGTTCAATGCAGATGCCTAATACAAGGCAAGGACATTTCAAATGGTACTAGTTGGCTTTATCTGAGTAAAAGAAACGTCTCAAGGGTGGGATCACTTTTGAGATCATTATTATTATTACACCTAAGCTTGTATATATATATATATTTACATGTGCTTGGGAGTCTAAACTTCACTGGAAATCTAATCTGTACAGATGATGTAAAGAAAAATACACATGGCCAGGCTCCAGTTTTCTACCCAAAACATAAGTGGAAACATCCTCTAGGCTGTATGTCTCTGCCAACCAATTTTCAATATTTTTTATTTTTATTGTGGGTGTGGGTATTTTGCTTATAAGTAAATGCACAAGTACTGTTTTTTAAAGAGAATTAAGGTAGCAGAAGAGACATTTTTAAAACCTATGGGGAAAATATCAAAGTAGTTACATTTCTGGAATGCACAGGAACTGTCTGAAGACTTGTAAAGGAACTCGCAATGGGTCATAGAAACAGGGTTTTTTTTGAATCCACGATTTTCAGAACAAAGTGGGATTATGGATTACAATTTCCAGGCTCATCAAGTAAGTTATTTTGCTGAGCTCATTCAAGGATGGAGAGATATAGGCAGCAGTATATTTTCATGAAAAATATTCCTTTAATGATAATTGGATATTTCTGTCCTTTATTGCTTGCCTGAGTTCCTTCTTGAGGACTTTCCTGAGGGCTCCATGAAAGTTCCAGCAGTGAATTAAGGGTGAATAACTGAGGCTGTTATATCTCCCATAATTCAGTATGCTTACACTGAGCATACAATCGGCTGAAAGCTGCTGCAGGTTTTGAACTGATTCAGGAGTGATCAAATCAGTTTTATCTGAGATGTAATAACTGTGTCTAGTGTTTTGTAGTGTAGGTGTTTTAGTTTAAACCCAGTCAGCAACCCAGCACCACACAGCCAGTCGCTCAATCCCTCACCAGTAGGGTCAGGGAGAAAAATGGAATGGTAAAAGCTAGAAAAATATGAGTTGAGATAAAGACACTTAAATAGGGAAGGCAAAAGCCACAAACATAAGGAAAGAAAACCAAGGAGTGAATTCATTGCTTCCCTTGGGCAGGCAAGTGTTCAGCCATCTTCAGGACAGCAGAGCCCCATCACACGTAACAATGACCTGGGAAGACAAATATAACCACTTCAAATTTTCTCTCCTCTGTCCTTCTTCCCCCAACTTTATACACTGACCATGATGCCACGTGGTCTGGAATATCCTTTTCATCAGTTGGGCTCAGTTGTCCCAGCTGTGTCCCCTCCCAAATCCTCGTGCCTCCCCAGGCCTCCTCATTGATGAGGTGAGGTGAGTAGCAGACTTTCTTTAAGCACTGCTCAGCAATAACAAAAGCATGTTTTGCTATCCACACTATTTCTAGTAGAAATCCAAAGCACAGATCCATATTACTTACTGTGGAAAAAAATAACTTTATACCAGCCAAAATCAGTACCTACATAAAAAACCAGACATGTATCTATAAGAAAATAAAAGAAGCCCAGGGTCTACTCCTGAAGTCAGACTGTGGTGGGTTGCCCATGGCTGGATGCCTGATGTCCACCAAAGTCTCTCTGTCATGCCCCTTGACAGCTGGAAAGTAGAGAGAAGATATTATGAAAAGATTGAGATAAGGACAGGGAGAGATCATTCACCAATTACCACCATGGGCAAGGCAGATTTGCATTGGGGAAATTAATTTATTTTTCTACCTATCAAATCAGAGTAGAATAAGATGAAATAAAAAAAAAATTAAAATACCTTCCCCTCACCCTTTCTTCTTCCTGGATTCCACTCATGATTTCTCAGTGGCATGAGTGGAAGGGAATGGGGGCTGCAGTCAGTTCATCCAATGTTGTCTCTGCCTCTCCTTCTGCCTCACAGTCGTCCTCTGCTCCACTGTGGGATCCCTCACACAGGTTGCAGAGCTTCATGAGCTGTTCCAGTAAGAATCCCTTACATGGAAACAAACTGCTCCACTGTGAGTCCTGTGGGGTCATAAGTCCTGCCGCTAAAACTGCTGCATTTTCTCCTTTCCAGGGTCACAGCTTCTGCCAGGCACCCGTTTGAGCATGGGCTTCCCATGGGGTCATGGTCTCTTTCAGGCATTTACCTGTTCCAGCATGGAGTCCTCTGCAGGCTGGAGAGGAATCTCTGTGCCTGAAACATCCCCTCCCGCTTCTTCACTGACCTTGGTTTCTACAAGGCTGTTTCTCTTACATACTCACTCCTCTCTCTGGCTCCTGCTTTCCAATATTTTGTTTTCCCCTTCTTAAACAGGCCATCCCAGAGGCACTGATGGTCTTAGCTTTGCCCAGGAAGGAGTCTGTCTTTGCTCTATCTCTCTGCCTTAAATGGTATTGGCTGTATCGAACTCAGGGAAAACTTCTGGTCTTTTTTGTGGAAGTCAGCCCTGTAGCTGAACTGCTGCCAAAATCTTGGATTGCAAGCAGTGTATACAGACTTGTATTGGATCACATTTCTTTGGTGTCAACATAAATTCTACTAGAACAAAATTTCCCAATCGTGCCTAAACATCACATTTGTACCCTGATGTCTGAAATACCTCTCCATATTGATTAGTGTGCACATCAAAACCAGAAATTTAGGGTATTTTTGTATAGGTAGATGATCAGTAAGACAATATACCTTCTGAGGTAGTAGCTTTTCCAACTACTAAAAAAATCACCAAGCCTTTGCTGGATTTTTTCTAAAGTAGTATATTCAGTATACCAGAAGTAACATTCTTAGTATACCAGAAGTAACATCCATAGAATTCAGAATCTTTCCCTTTAAGGGGGACATACTGCTTCATTTGAGTCATCTCTCTGGTAAAACATTTCACTGTGCTCCATTACTGAACAGCAGAACCTGTAGCAGCCATGTGGGTGCTCTGATAGACAGGGCAGGATAAACTGGCCCCAGGTGCTATGACTGGTGAAATGATCAGGTAGACTAGGTATGAGGGACTAAGCAATTAAAAATGGCCAACTTCCTTTGGCTTGGTAAATTAAATTAATAAGGGAAGATGGGAAGAAGTTCAGGATTGCAAACACATTTTTATCACAACTCATTTTTGCTGTCCACCACATGGGATGATACATCATTCTTTCATCAATATTCAGCAAAATTGGCAGAAAACTCACAGTCATTTTATCGCCAGAATTACTGATTCATTTTCTGCAAAACAGCAATCCCAGATCTGTTGTTTACTACAGGAATTACTTTGGGGAATAATTTTAATAATGGCATGACTTGTGGTTAGGGGACTAATATAACTAGATAGGCAGAAAGAAAAATCGTACTCAAAAGTGCAAAACAATTGTGACTAATGAATGGTAAATGTAAGCAAAAATGGGCCTGATCCTCCATTGTTTAGTATGCAACAATGCAAGCATAATAATTCTTCCCAGACTGGCATGTTTTAAATTTTCAGAGGTTAGAAACTGCACAAAACAAGAAAGAGCTATGGAATATTCCTTTCTAACACACAGAACTCAAGAATGCATACTAATTTGAATGAATGGCTATGCATTTTGACTAAAGAATGCTTGAGGATGAATAATCTGCTCTCTTTTTGCACATCTTCAAAGATATCCCAAAAAAGAGTTTGGGGAAAAAAAATTAAAAAAACTTCAAAATAAGTGTCCTAAATAACTATATTTTTTTTTCCAAACAGATGTTTTATGAGAAGTTTGCAATGAAATCTTTCAAAGAACTCAGATGACAATTTGGATATAAAACATTCTTTCAAACAAGTCAAAGCCACCATAGAGAAGGAGAATGTCTTTTTTTTTTTTTTTTTATCAGTGTTCACTGTGGAAAAATCAGGGAGGTTCTTTCACTGGAACTCTTTTTTATTGGAGACTCAGCAGCTGTGCCTGAAATTGGCTGTAAAAGGGGTTATGAAGCAGACTGACAAAATAAGCAGTAACAAATTGGAAGGACTACATGGCATTCACTCAAGTGTTCTAAGATAACTCAAGTATGAAATAGCTAAATTACTAATGGTAGTGTGTAACTTCTCTCTTCAAAACTGCTGTTGCATCTTAGGACTAGGAAATGATAAATGTGGTGCCAGAGGAGATCTGAAAAATTTCTCTCTGTGGCGGGTTGTGGCATAGTTGACAGCTAAGTGACCAACAAGCCTCTCTATCATTCCTCCTTCTCAACAGAACAGGGGGATAAAATAACAAACTAAACACTTGTGGGTTGAGATAAGTGTAGGGAGGTCACTCAGCAATTATCTCCATGAGCAAAACAGACTTGGTGAAATTAATCTAATTTATTACCAATTAAAGAGGCTAGGATAAAGAGATATATTTTCATTCCTCTCACTCCCAGTTGATGAACAGCATTTTTACCCTTTTTTCAACAGGTTATCACAGAGGCACTGGCAACATCGTTGCTGAGCTCAGCTTTGGCCAGAGGTGTGACTGTCTTGGAGCTGGCTGGAACTCTGTTCAATGTAAGGGCAGCTTCTGACATCTCACAGTAACCAGCACCTGGGCACACACACTAATTATACCAGAATATGCAAACAAATAAATAATTAGAAAGAGGAGGCAAAATTAAACAGCCTTCTCTTGCAGAACATTGAGATTTATCATGGATTTGTGTTGGCAGAATATTTTTTTACACTCATTTGCAAATAACCTAAGAAAAGAGATCAACAGCCAAGTGACAAAGTCTTTCCAAGTATGAAAGTCAGTCAGTGTAGGGCGGACAGAGTTCAGGTTTGAAAACTTTGATGAAGCCAGTAAGGATTTGAATGACTATGTTAAAAAAATGTAAGATGGAATAAATTATGATAAACACCAAGTAATCTACATGGGAAAACCAATAAAGGGCACTGTGCTGACCATATTACTCAGGGGAAGATTTTGGTTTTGTTACAGTCATTTCTAATGCTCAGCAAATTGTTTTGAATACTATACAACCTTAGTCCCTGCACCTCAAAATGATATAGTAGAATTAGAAAAAGTCCAGGAAGGAGAAAACCTCTGGTTAAAAATGTGTAAACATTTCCATATAAGTAATGATTTAACAAGGCAGAACCAAACAGGAACCTGCATGGAATGTGGGAAATAGTAAAGATAAGAAGATTTCCAGAAAGCAGTAAAAGCAGGCCTTAGAAACAGAAGGAACAGAAAACTTAGAGCTAGGCTGCAGCTGCAAAGTCTAGAAGTAGAAAAAGTTGCAATAGTACAGCAAGCAAAGACATGAGACAATAGCTTGAGTTTTAGGCTTGGCTAAGATAGACCTTAAGACTGCAGAAAAATATGCCTAGCAAGATAGTAGAAGGTTTTAGGTTTAATAATGAAGTATTGTGCATTGTCAATAGAAAGCATACAAGCCAGCATTGTGCGAAGCAAGCTTTTAGGGATTGGCTAGCACAATTATCTGTAAATTTTAGCAATATGCTATTGACTAGAAAGTTTTTTAAATAGTCCATAAAACAAAGAAATCTTTGGCTGCTGCTGCTGTCAGGATGTGAGCTTTCTATTGTCTCAACCACGTAATGAGGCTGATGCTGCAATAAAGCTCAAGGAACATATCCCACCACTCCCACCCATTCTTGAAAAACCACCAACACATGGAAGAAATGAGGTGGTGGATTTAATAAATATCCACAAAATCACAAGTGCCATAGTCAGTTTAATAGAGATCAATCATTTCTGTTTTCTTCCTATCTACTATCAAATAAAGCTGAGGAGAATTAGGTTTGGAATAAAGGGTGAACTTTTAGGGTTTTTGAGGTTTTCCTCCTCCATATAATATGTAGTGGAGTAATGAAACTCTTTGTCAAAGAAAGCTGTAGACTGTAAAAATGTAAATAGGTCCAAGGGCATATTAGATATTCTGCAAAAAAAAAAAGTTTATTAAGCATTACTAAATAGGCAGAGCACATCTGATTCAAGATATTTTCCCAAGTTGAAAAAACAATTAAACATTAAAAGGCAGTGAAGTAACTCAGGAAATTTCATATATGTTTGCTCCATTCTTCTTTCTGCAGTGTCTGCTTATTCCTGCTCCTAGGAAAAAGTTGCTGGGTGTATACTTTTAATCTGATTTAATGCCGTCAGTGTCATAGTCTTTTATTTGATTTCTTGTCCAGGGTTAGATGTACCTTGATTTGGTCAATATGCCATTCTTGCAATTAGATCTGTGTAGTGTATAAATTCTGCACGATGCTCCCTGAGGAGGGGAGGTGGAGAGGGAGGTGCTGATCTTGTGGTATGTGCTGGGTCCTCAGGATGAAGGAGGAATTGAGAATCAGACTCCATGTTCTTAGAAGGCTAATTTATTATTTTATGGTGTATATTATATAAAAGAATACTATACTAAAACTATACTAAAGAATAGAGAAAGGATGCAAACAGAAGGCTTAACAAGATACTAATTAAAAACTCACAACTGACTCCTCAGAGTCCCAACACAGCCAGATGATGATTGGTCATTAAGTAAAAACAATTCACATGTTGGATAAACAATCTCCAACCACATTCCAAAGCAGCAAGACACAGGAGAAGCAAAGGAGATAACATTGTGAGGCTTCTCAGCTTCCCTGGAGAAGAAATCCTGGTGAAGAGATTTTTCAGAAAATATGACAGTGACATGATCTCCCTGATATCCAGTGACAGGATGTGGGGAAATGATCTAAAACTGCATCAGGAGACATTCACTTTTGACAACAAGAAACATTTCTTTATTGAGAGGGTAGTCGAAAACTGTAATAGGCCTGCTAGAGAGGTGGTTGCTGCCCCAGGCCTCTCTGTGTTTGTGAAGCATTTAGGCAATGCCCTTAAAACATGCTCTAACTACTGATCAGCCCTGGTCAAAGAGTTGGAGGAGATGATCATTGTAGAACCCTCCCATTCTTAGTGAACTATTCTTATCCATTTAAAATTATATCAAATTATAAACCTAGGAGAACATTTTCTTATTTAGAAAAACTGTAAAATATTTACAATCTTTTTAATTGTCACTTGCGTAAAAAAACCTGATCCTACTCCTAATGTGGGAAACATTTCAGTGTCACTTTAAAAAGCAACAACAGTAATTCATTTCACACCCATGTAACTTTCATGTGATTTTGTGGTCTTAGAGAAGAAAATGAAACACAAATCAATGACATTTGGCTGGTGAGTGCACTCCCGCTCACTTCTAGTTTGAGAAAAAAATAAAACTTTTAGAATGTAGCAGCTACATCTCAATTTAACTCAAGTGTTCTTAACAGCAAATATTGAAACAATTAATAAAATTCACCAAAAAAATCCATACTTTTCTTCAGATTCTGGTGCTATATGTAACACACAAACAGGTTTTCCTAGATTTTTATGTGTGTCTTAGAACTTCTTGGAAGAATGTCTGAAGAATGATCTCAACTTCTTACAGCAATCAAAGCCTAGTAGGTAAAGCTAAGCATGATGAGACACTATTTAATAGTAAGTATATTAGGATAAATCTAGACTAGTCACTGATTTTTTTCCACTATTGTACCTCTAAATGTGCCTCAGTATGTTAATTTTCTTTTGAAAAAAATAAAAATAAAAGTGACATAATCATCTTTCTCTTTCAGCTCTTTTCTCATCAAATCTATCTTCTGTCTCTTGCATTAGAGTCAGACATAATCATACCCAAAAGACCAACATATCCATCGCTGTTCAGCTGCTGTAGTGTTCTTCACTCTGTGGGAAGCAAGATTACTTTATCAGCAGGAAGTTTTCTGCTAAATCCATTGAAAAGTTGATATCCCTGAGGAATATTTTATATAATTATACAGAAGAATAAACAGAAGCAAGTGTCAGCAGAGCCAGCAGCATTATACAGGGTTACAAATAGAAGAATATGGATCCTACTGGAAGGGTTGTCACTCTCAAGGAGTGCTGAAAGAGTTGAATGTTTTAGTCAAAGAACTATTATTTGTATTTCACAGACCCTCTTGGTTTATTTTTTAAACATTTTTCCTGTTAATTTGGTTAGAGATAAATTATATGCAGCAAGGTGATCTACTTCTTTTGATTTGCATTCTCTATACTTTTTTCCCCCAGTGATTCTTATGATGAAAACAAGTCCCACCAACTCTTATGAGCCTCACGCATAATTCTTAACTTAGTCTAGGCATTCTTTTCATAAAGTTGTTCCTCGAGTCTCTGTTAAAAGCAGACTCAATCTCGACAAAATTTTCTAAATAAGCAGAATGGTATAGATTGTAGCAGATATATCTGGCTCTGGTAGGTGGAGTCTACTGTCAGTGCTAGAGAGATTAAAGCAAATCCATCCCTGTATGTCTGTGACCAATGTTCATTGCTCAGTTTAGGGGCTCAGTAACATGAATGTTTAAAAACTCCTGAAATTATTGAGTAGTACACTGTTGGTTTTGGTCAGTTTTGATTTTTTAAGTAGCAGACAACATGCCAATTTTAAACTATGTCCATTCTTATTAATGTAACGAAAACAATCTCATTACAGTTTTTAATAAAAACCATATTATAAATAAATATATTCTAAATATTCACTAGCAAACAAAGTATATATCTTTACTGAATCTATATTTTTGCTAGTTTTAAGATAGCTTGATTTTTAAACAATAAATTTTGCCTAAGAAAAGACACACATCTTTGAATAAAGCAGTGTTAATAAGAAAAGAAGGCATTAAACCAGGTTTTTCTCAATCACTATTAGACAAAAGTGTTTTCTTATGTTGTGAGTATACAAACACAACAATGTGAAGAGTGTTCTGAGAAGACTAAACATATTGGGCAAACCACAAATTTTATTTGAGGCTTAAATAATACTTTGACCCAAATTCTAAAGCATCCTTACAGATTTCTTAAAAAAATTTCTAATACTATTAGTAATTCCCCTTTTTAATACCCTTTGAATCCTAGCTTTTTTAAACTGACTTCAATTTTTGCCATCTTTAAGTAGGTTAATTTAAAGCCCTGGATTCCTACCAAATTATAATGTCTCTCAGATTTTCAAAGTACTCTACGGACATAAAATGTCTGGCTTCTGTTAAGTATTAACCATGGACATTAAGGAGAGTAGAAAGTAGAGTAAAAAAAGTCTTAATTAAAAATAACTTGCATATAGATTATAGATTGCAGATTGTAGATTATAGATTATGTGTTGATTTTAACCAGTTTTTTTTTTGTTATGATGTGACTGAAAGTCTCTATGAAAATTTTAGAGTGAAGTATGAAAATATGATTCCATTAACTGGCACTACCAAAAAGAATTTATCAAAATCACTGACTCTGGAACACCTCTGAACCTCCATCTGTACAGATCAGGCCAGGTAAAAAATTTGTAGATATCTGACTAGGAAGGTTTTTTCTGGTGAGTGAGCTGATCTGCGCCAACAAGTGCCATAGCCACTGTAAAGAAAGGGAAAATCACACAAGACCTTGAAGTGAGTTTGCCATTCTTGGGAGTAGTGAACTTTCAGATCTCAACTCTATCATGGAACATCATCTTTAGGATTTTTGTCTAAAAGAATTTTTTTTTTCATCATCTTAAACAACCTTTTAAAACAATAGAAATAATAATTTTTATCCTAAGATTTCAACAGTCATGCTCTTTGAATAAACATTGAAAATTTTACAAATATATTTTATATCTTAGTATTTTTTAAAGTATAATATTGCTCAAATATTCACCAAATGAACTAGCTCTAATAAAGACTTATAATAATTTATCAGAAGTTTGATTAATGTCAATGTTAAATTGTTTTATTTGATCACTAATGAGGTAAAAAAAAGGAAAATTATTTTCATCATACTTATACTAATCATTAAGATATATTTTGTCTTATTAAACTTTGTTATTAATTGTCAGATTTTTATTTAATTTCACTTTCAACTGGCTGTGGCAATTGGTTTAATCTGATTAAATTGATTTAATCTGACAGGCTTTGGTGGATTAGATTGTGATGACTTGATAGAGTTACATAGAGAGTGTCCGTAGCCCATGGACAAAGTTTATGGATGTCAGCTAAAGAAATAACAGATTCCAAGATCGCCATAAAAAACACATACATAGCTTCTTTTTAGTTTTATTTTTCTCTTCCAATAATTTATTGTTTTGTTTGTTGGATTTTTGTTTGGTTTTTTTGCTTATTTTTCTGTTCATCAACACTTAAATTAAATACAGTCATAATTTTGTAAATATGGGTCTGAGCCATGAGGAGAAACAAAACTTATGGACAAAAACAAACAAATGGACATAGCTAGAGCTCTGGTAACACTGCAGAAAGATAATAATTGTGGCTATAAATTTAGGATTTATCCTGGAACCACTCAATATGCAGAGCTCAAGTAATCTCCATTATTTAATTACACAAAAAGATAGGTGGACTTTACTATCTGAAATATAACTGTAAACAAAAAATTATAGAAGCAATTGTCAATATAACAGAAACCAGCATGGTTGTGGAAGACCAGACTTCAACATCTGATTTCTAATTATGTTTTTGTTTTTTGTTTTTCAGCTCCTGTACCAAAATATCTCAATTTTTATGTGTCTCTAATGGGTTACTGAATGGTTAGTCCACAGAGAAGGAAACTAAGTTAAAATAAAAAAGTCAAGAGGAAAACATCCTTTTTTTATTCTAGGTGTGGCTATTTATAGCACTAATTTAATATATTTCAGTACACATTCTAAAAATCTATACTGTGTGGGTGCAATTTTGTACACTCAGAATTTAAAAAAAATTTGAAGTACAAAAGATGGGTTTTTCTAATGTGCGTCTGTTAGTTTTAATATTCACTTTTCAATTTACTTATACAAGAATGAAGTTATTGAATGCTGTAGTTACTGTCTTTGGTGATGAGCAATCTCTGCCACCAATAACATCCACTGAACCCATATGGACAGGTATAAGGGCTGCAAGACAGAAAAGGTACTCAAGCTGTTTGGCTACTCAATAATTTCCCTTTAAAATAAGATGATTTAAAAGACAAAGGATCATCAAATACTTTTTAAATTTTAACAGTCAAGTCCCAGTGTGGGGAAACCTTATATACACAGCAAATTATACTGTGTAGTTATGTATAGGAGTTGCCACCTCAGAGGATATGGACACTGAAAATTGAGTTTTTGTATAATTTTTCTTTTTCCAAAGAAATTTTGTTTAACTTTCTTTAATCTTAAAATACCACACGAGCTTTTATTCAGAGAAGTTAATTATTACCTGCTACACTGCATGGCTTATAATTATGAGATGTTATTTAAATCTCATTACATGTAGAAACCTGAAAGAAACAGCTCTTCCTTCCTGCATGTTTGAAAGAGGCTTCTAGTTTGTATCTGTTTGATTACAAACTCATTTATACTTCATACTTTATAAAACACTATAATCTAATTACAATCTAATTAGAGAATATTGCAGAACCTAGATACAAATATAACATGCCATTGAGCATTATATGTGTATCCTTGATAATTTATTTGTTGCCATAAATTCTTTGTGAAGTTCCAGAGGTATGTGACAAGAGCAATTGCCTCTTTCAAGGTGACTTACAAGGGACTGCTGGGACACAATACTTTGCAATTTATCATGACGCTAATGCAAATCTGAAGCCAGAAGATGGTGGTCATTCACTACTCTTGTGAATCTAGGCTGGTTTACCTAGGTGAAAGTTCAGGCCTACGTGCATGATATTAGATATTCTAAAAAGCTATCATCAGCATGTAAAATTGTTTTTAACAGTATATATAACAAATTAAACCAAGTAGGTAAGTCAGAAAAGTTTTGAACCTTGACATTTAAAAAATTAAGAGTTCTCAAGCAAACAGAATATAATTTATTGGAAATTTCAACTTTCCTGTGTTACTATTGAAAGATTTCTTAGCAACACTGTCGCAAGTATTACTGTGACAGTAAAGCTACTCCATACTATTCATAGTTTTGGGTTATGCAATTGTTCTGCCATTTGTTCATGGCATCCACAGCTTTATTCATTTCTGCAGTTTGTTAAGGACCTTGAAGCATGATTCCTCTCTTCTTCCCTTCTTTTAAAAGATTAAAGTTGTTCTCAAAAAGCAGCTGGTGAATTAGCAATAATTTTCATGTGCTTGAAAGTGATTGAATCAACATAATCATATGCTACAAATGAACAGGTGCTGAAAACACGGCTTCAGGCACCTCAGAAAAAGATTAAACCAGAAGGAATAAGTTCAGCTACAAAAGCTAACCTTTTTGGCACTCCATCAGTTTTAAAATACTAGGACATTCTGAAAATTATTTTATTCAAAGAATGAAGAATTGGCTACTATAAATCAAGTTCCTTGTAAATCTCCCTTCAGAATACAGTATTCACAGAATACTGGTAGTTTTATCCCAGTTTTTCACAGTCCTGAGAAACACTGGTGAGAGAAAATTTGGGGAGGGGAGGGAGGGCTGGTTTATGAAGGCATTTTTTGAAACACTTGCTGTACCTTTATGCCTTTGTTTTAAAATCTAGCATTATTATGAGTTTTAAAATAATTTAACAAGGGTACGCAAAGTTGTCATTGGAGCTTCCTATTTCCTCCAATTTTTTTTAACGCTGCTGTTATAAGATAACAAACCTTTGGTTTCTCCTCTTCCTTAAGAGCAACTTTCAGTGTTCCACTGCAAATAAGAATTCACTTACTGGAGCAGCAGCTGTCAGTATGTGACTGGTAGAACATGTTATCATTCCAATACAGACAATGACTATTTAACTGGCCTTTTGTCAACAATACTAAGATTTTTACATAACACATTTATAAACCAGACTTAGAGACTTAGAGAAAACAGTGAAGAAAAAATGTATTTATTTTAGTCTATGAACAAAGCTGTATATAAACTGTCTCACTTGAGGCAATGTGACAAATAAGATAAATAAACAGAGGCTCTGTACTGGCTGTCTGAGATATACTTTAAACCATTGTTGGGTTTATGGTGATTATTATCTCTAATGCACCAGTAAAATGACTTTTTCAACTATCCTGATCAGTTCTCATTTCCTTGTCAAGTCTGATCAAAACTACATTTTTTTTTGTTCTGGCTCATATAAGGGCACTTATCTATGCTGTCCAGTATGTGAAATCAACTGGTATGTAACAGATATTATGATATACTATTTTTGATTGAACACAGTGGAGATACATATAAAAAAATAATAAATATATTTAATTATTCTCTTTCTATTACTTCTAACATAAATTCTTATAGAGTAAGCTCTGATTTGTGCTGTAATTTCTGTCACCCAAAATTGATTTATATTATTTCTTTCTCTGTGCACATTCCCATTTAAATTCCACAGCTGTATGTCCTGTCTTAAATTCAAGTTCAAGTGCAGATAAGTCATATATATTCACCTCAAAACTATTCTCATTTCCCATAAAGTGTGTCTGTGAAAAACTTTGTTGTTCTCTGAAACATGAATTTAACAGTGCAGAAATAACATGACCTGACTTAAGTCACAGAGTAAGAAACTCATGTTTCTACACGACCAGGACACTGTTAAATCCTGTGCCAGACACAAAACAGTATAATAGCATTGACTTAATGAAATATTAAATATTTCTTTAGATCTCTATCCTGTCTCTCCACCAGTTTGTGGTATTGTTTCTGTGGTCAAGAAACATGTACATGCTTACATGTACAAAGTGTCAGACACTAAACTTCATCTCAAGAAAGTTTTCTGTTTGCAAAAATACTTTCTCAGTCTACGCCTGAGTAATCCAGAACAGTATGAGAGACAATACTGCTGAATTACAGATATTGTCCCAATACTCAGTGTGATGATATAGCCTGCAAGAAAGTTGTAGGAGTTATATTAGAAGGTTATTTCATTCTTTAGAGTCTGTTAGGTTCTGGGTTTAATCAAAAAGCAGTTTGGTTCAGAGGAATTCTAGACAGGGCTTTGTTTCATGTTTAGGCATAATGGCTTTTAATTTTGAGGCTTTTCTGTAAGCAGAAGAAATATGAGACTTCCTAAGAATGTTGAAAATACGATCCTATCTATCTTCTTCAAGGAAAACCATGATAATTATATACATTAATTTTTTAAAATATATTAAAAACTACAATTACTTTAAATAACAAAAAGGGGGTTTTTTTTCAGAATGCATCCCTCATTATGACATCTGTAAATTTCATGCTACCAACAGGATGTCCCAGTACTTCTAGAAACATATACTGCTGCCTGTATACTCTCCTCTGTGTAGGGTATGAGGTCCTAGAGCAGGAGGGACAGACGTCAGACCTATTTCCTCTGTAATTCCATGCCCTTTCATTATGAGCAGTCTCCAGCAGAACTTCCTTCTTCTTCTTTACATGGTCAAAGCACACATGAAAGTTTATCATAGGAAAGCTTACATCAACATAGAAAAATATATAAAAATCTGTATGACCAAAAGAACTTGTGTTTTTCAGAAAGAACTCTTCAGTACAGTTATTATATAATAGAATAGGTAATTATAAATATAAATAAAGTGATACTCTCCCAGAATATTTTTCAAAGCTCCCTGAGTTTATGATCCACTGCACATACCTCAGCGAGATTTGATGACTTTTGGTTTCTAGAAATCTTTAATGGATTTTGCTCTCTCAATATGTCCCTACATTTCTGAACTTTTTAAAACTTTAAGCATTTTTCTTTGGACAAATAATTATTATTTTCTCATTAGCTGTGTAAAGAAGAATACATCCTTTATATCCTCTGCCCCTAAAGTTTTGTTCTGTCTTGAGCCTAATAGAAAATTGTCCTACTGTGTGGTTAAAATGCTCTTAGTCAGAGTTGTTCAGAAGAGCTGAGATTAGATTAAAGAGATTAGCTCAAGACAAAATAAAATATATTTTTTTAAATCCCATGGAAAATATGTCTGTATACTGCATGCTTAATCTGTTAATAACTTATATTTCAAGGATGGATAAATGCTGAACAAGACACTCTTATAATAAGACAATCTAGCTCAATTTAAATTTCTCAACTTTACCTAGTAGGCATAATTCTGTATCAGTCTACTCCACATTATTCCAAAACATACTCTGAATCTGAATCAATTCCTCCACAGAAGGATGAAGCCAATTAAAAAGAAGCGATATTAGTAAATGTACAGAACCATTGTAGTTGTAATAATCCAGTTTTTTTCCAAAACTCCACCCACATACACACTTCCTCCCTTCTTGAAAGGCTGAGCACAGAGACAAGACTAAAAACAGACAAAACAAAAAACCAAAATCAACCAAATAAAAGACATCAAAGCAAGAAGGGAGAATTCCTGTAACAAGTGAATGAGAGAAGCTGAACTTTCATCAACTTTTAGTAGAATAAGAAAGGGTAACAGTGTATCTACATTTTTGTCTCCTTTCACAACTCCCAGCCCATCCCATCCTATAACACCTGTCTTCTATTCTTTTATTGCTGTTCTATATTTTTTCTCATGGATCTCTCATCTGATTTTTCTTTCAAAAATCTTATTTCTAATGCCTGAAAACACATAATTTCAAAAAATAACTTACCAATGACAAAAATTAAATGTCTGGTTGTGGAATAGCATCTCAAAAATACCATTTGGTGGAAAATCAACTTCTAACAGTGATTTGGTAGACTTTTCAGTATGGAGGAATTCTGAAGATTTGAAAAATCACCAGGAACTAGCAAGAATTAAAGTCACCTTTATTACTTCTTATCCTTTTCATTCATTATTGATACATGAAGAATAACAATTCCAAGGGAAAAAAAAAGGGACATGAGCTATTGCCTCCAAAGAAAACCATTCTTAAATTCATCTCACTGTTTATGGCAGTTTTTATAACAGCCTAAGGATGTCTTTGATATGTGCTTTAACGGGAATTTTTTAATTTAATATTTATATAATTTATTTTTCTCCAGCAGTATGCAGTGTGTCATACTTCAAAGATAGCCAGCATATGATCTCCTGAAGATGAAAGCTAGGAAAAAAGTTATCCAACATGACCTCCTTCCATAAATATGCACAATATATTATTTCAAATATAATGTACATTTTTGATCTTAATTATTTTTGTATTATTCTCTCAGCTCACCCTTGATTCCTTCGTTGATATTCAATGTGTCTGACAGCTGTTTTCCTAATGGTGGGGATGTTGGCAGCAGTTATAAAAAAAGTGGTTTCTCTGGAAACACAAACTGTGATGTACTGTGTAAAAGATTTAGAATATTTTCACTTATTTCCAGCCAGCAGTTGTCATATCCTTTCAGAATAATAGAAAGTCTGCTACTTTTTTCTGATCAGTAGTATCACTCTTAAAAATATTCAAATAGAGTTATTCCTTCTCATCCCCCCAGAAGCTATTTATTGCTTCTATTGTTATATGAAGCATAATTTACTTTATATCAACTCATTTGCAAGTGTAAAAAGACATGCGAGCTCATGTTAATGAGCACTTTTTCTTAATTTTCAGTGTCTACTTAGACTTGAACAACAAGTCTGCACTTTAACTGCACTTAAAGGAACTTCTAGAGGTTATAATTTGCATCCTCCATCAGTATTGTTTTGCTCACTCCTTAATTCTGGCTAATTATAACCACATTTGTTAAGACTTCCTAGCTATTTGATGAGGGAAAATCAGGAATTCGTGTTACTTCACCCTGAACTCACTACCCCAGAATCAGTAATTATCATGCACATATAACAGAGTCTTTTTCTCTGTATAGTCACCTCATAGTCCTCCTAAGACAGAAACATTACATTTCTGGAGGATTCTTGAAACAATTGCTAGCTTAGAATTTGTATTTATAAGCTAGAAATCAGACTTATGAATTTTGAAAAAGTGGTTTTTGAATTTGCTTATTGAGGTACAATAGGGTAAATATAGAAAAATGTTCCACCCTCCTAAGGAACTCATCTCACCCATTAAAGAATAAAGTCAGAATCTAAAATAGACATCTCACTGTATTAAACTCCAGACAGATCTTCTAAATCTCTTTTGTCAATTTTCTAATCAGGGTTTCAAGCCATTCACTGGCACCTACCAATGGAGAGGCTCTGCTTTGCCAAACACTGTTTCAGTGTGTATGTAAATAATGTAGTTTAAATTACCATAGAAAGGCACAAAGAGTTTTTTTCTTTTATATATCCTATCATTTGCTATGTAAAGAAGTACAAGAATAAATAACTGTATTCTGAAAATTACACCTTGTGCCTTGTGTATGTTGACACTATATTTTCATAATTTTGTCTTCAATGTTGGGTTAAATTATTTGTTTTCCTCTTCCTGTGCATTTCATTTTTAGATACATTCTTTTTTGTTGTAGTTGATGTCTCTTTTGTCTCTTTTTCAATTTAAAAGTTTATTTTTGCATCAGTTACTTTTCATTGATTGTGAGGAGCCAAAGGCTATGGCTTTGTTGTTCTTTTTCAAAGATAAAAAAATATATTCCCAGTTTAGCAGCACAAACAGGCTTGTAAACCACTGTCATCCTATAGAAAGCTTTTCAGTACAACTTACATTACTTTACATTTACAGGAAATTATAATATTCCCTTTACTTGATTATCCTAAAGCACTTCTCAAGCAATCATTCATTACTATACACAAAGTGTAATCTGATTAGTAGTATTTTCTATAACATGAGCAACAATAAAAGATTTGCTACTATAGTCACCACTGAAACCCACACTTGTATGTTCATGAATCCACTTTTCTAGTTTTACTTGTTGGCTTGTTTTTAGTGGTGCTTTTTTTAAATTTTGTTTGGTTTTTTTTTTATTTTGTTTTTTTTTTGTTGTTGTTGTTGTTTTTTGTTTTTTGTTTTTTGTTTTTTGTTTTTTGTTTGGTTTGGTTATTTTTCCTAATAACAAAGACCTGTATAATCTCCCAGATATTACAGTTCTGACTTCATCACTGTCCAGGTTATTGATGGGGCAATGCAAATTGGGAGTGATGAATACTTGTATTTCTTTCCAATGTTGGCAAACCCTAGATAAAATCCATTTCTTTTATTAAATTGAATTGGTTTTAATCCTTTCAAAAATTTTATTACTTTTTTGAGTCATCAATTTTTTCTACCAGTCTTCCTAGTGTACTTAAGAAATATAGTGTACTTAGTTTCCCATAGTGTCTGTGTGTGTTTTCTGAAGAGAGAGTCCAGTGATGTTTTCCAGGTTCTGGTATCCCCCATCCAAATGCAAATGCACAAATTTAACTTTTCTACTTTTTAAAATTTATTTAGGGTAAAAAAATGTATTAATACCTTTTCAAAGGTCACTTTCTTCAAACAGTATACCAAAAGACTCAAACATCACAGTGGCAAGACATTGTCTCCATCTCAATACAGAAGGAAAAAGTGTGGTTAATTGTCCTGTATAATTTTTTTAAATCTTGTTCTCAGAAGCATTAGAACTTCCATATTGTGCAATAACCTGCACAATGTATGGATAGTCAGATCATTCCTGAAGGTGTGTGATTAATGCTCCTTTACCAGAATTGCTATTTCTGTCAAGCAGTAGCTCCAGGTCATTTAGAATAATATTTCAGAAGAAATATCTGAAAAAGTAAGATTACGCTGCTAGAGTATAAGTATCAGCTTTATAAGTATCAGCTTTCATGCCTGATACATTTAAAGTTCTGTTGCTGAACTAAATCACCAAATGTTCACTGATTTCAAAACAGTTAGGACTATTGAAATTTTAGAATTTTCTGCATGCATGACTGCTACCAATTGCTTATCTTTTGGTAGAAAGGGTGAGGTAAATGGTGAGAGATTTTTGGGTTTTGGTTTTGTTTTCTGTTTTCCCAAATACAGAACTCATTATCTGATCAGAAGCAATACCATCAAATAATAGAAATTATTTTTTCTTACAATCACATAATTTCTTTTACTTCAAGAAAGAATATCTTTGGATAAAATAGGTAGTGTATTTCTGTTATTTCTTCTCCTGTTTTCAGACCCTTTTGGAAGTGTATTATTACTTTGTGTATTATCATTGCTAGATACAAATAAGTTCATAGAGACTGTTTATAGTACACCTGTCTGGAATTTCTTGGCATTATTTGAAGGATTCCTGTCATATACTAAAATTCAATCAGTAATTCACATGTGGGCTGTGGGTCCCAGATAGTCAAAGTGTTATCTCATAATCCGTCTCAAAACCAGTCAGAATAATGCTTGTGAAATAAAACCTGAGTATACTATTGTGTCTGGTTTAGACTGATTTTGAAACAGAGCTAATTTTGACAGGACATAATGTTGTTAGCTTGTATCAATGGAACTCAAGATAGTTTGTTGCTCTTTTTTGGGAATCAGACTTTGAACTGACATTTGCTTTGTCATAGCAAAGACAAAGGATAAGCAAGTGAAAGGTTATATTCTAGACTCAGGTGAGAAAAATAACTTTTCTTCTGGTGCAATCTACTATTATTTTTTTTGTGCAATCTACTATGATAATTCAAATTTCACTATGCAGTGAAACTTGGAGCCATCTCTTAAGCTAAAATCTCCAGAGAAAACAGTCAGAAGTAAGCTTTTTTTTTTTTTTTTTTTTTTTTTTTTTTTTTTCCTGGTTTTTTTTGTTTTGTTTTGTTTTTTTTTTGTCTTTTTTTTTTGTGTTAAACTAACAAAATTTAAAACTAGACATATAATGGATAGACAGGTGATCAAGGAGCCCAGAGACATATCAATGTTTAGTGAAGACCACTAATAGGAAGATCTGCCAACTCTGTTACAGAAAGAGACAACATTATGGTGAGACTTCATACACTGTTGTCATGAAACTGTCACCAAAATTGAGTCAGGGAACCTGTAGAGTGAATCAAAACAAAGAAGGATGTCTAAGGAGGAATATTTCAATTCTCAGAACAAAAGCAGGGCAAAATAATATAATTAAATGATTAACCTGAAGAAAGGAAGGAATAGGGTTTAATACCTAAATTATTCTTTCTGGATACTATAAGAACAAAATTCTCTGTCTTAAGACCTTTCAATGCTTTAAATTCTTGTATATGCATACTTTATCCCTTTGCTTTTAATTTATTAAATCTTCAGAGGTTTATCTCATTTTTAGGCTGTAGCAGGAGTTCTTGAAAATGTGTCATTTCCCAAGGAGACATCCTAATGTGATGAAGAGAAAAAAAATTCTCAGTACAGATTTCAAACTCCTTTGTGTTTTGGACCATGGAGACTATTATTTGCCATCATAAGTTCTGTATTGATCAATGATTATAGGATGACAAATGACTCTCAAAGCACAGTTAATTGAGCTTTCCTTTGTTTAAACACTCTGGTGTACATTCCTATAGTGTTTTTCTCAAGGCAACCCTGAGGCAGCCTTCAGGGTATGTTTTCAGTACTGCAAGGCTGCACATGTGGCTTCAGAAGGAGGCAGCAGCTCACTGAACCTTGTCCAACTGCCACTAGCTTGTTGTCGTAGTTTTAGCATGATACACAGGGCGCTATTTTAATGAAGATATGTGAGATGTACTAAAACCTAGCTAGCAAGACATCTTTAGAAAAGACTTCATTAAAATTTTTTTTCAAAATGCTGGTAATGATCTAGCTGGAAATATCACCCATTTTAAACTACAGTAAGTGGCATTTCAGGCAAAAATATAATGTTAAATCCTGATACATTACATGGGATTTGGGCAGGCCTTTTGGTAAATTTCCATATATGAGGACCAAATGAGGGTTAAAAATATTTATTTGTAAGAGAAAGCAAACTGACACACAGTTATTTTCTCAGCTGAGAAATTATTTTCCAGTCAATCCCCAGATCCTTTTAGCAGATCAGCTACTTTTCTGCTATAGGCTGCATGATAAGCAGTTTGGATTGTTTGCTGGGTCACTGGCAATCCTTGTTACAGAGTATTAATTCCTTTGCATGTCTGCATTAATGAAATATGCTGGACTACAGAATAGCACAGGAACAGCAGTGAGAAATTAGCAAATTTTACTAATTTTCTTTTAAGGAGATACTTCTGCAAGAATGACTGAAAACTTCAGAACCAGAAAACATCTATTGAATTTTTGGCCAAGTTTCAGCTAATTAGTCATAACCAATAATAACAGCCACAGCAATTTAGTTTTCAGTTGAGAGAAGAAATGCATTACTTATTTTCTATCTATTTTTCCTTCCCTTTTTTTTTCTTAAGTCATCTTTAATGCTGGTTTCCTTTAAAAACTAAAACAGGGGAAAATTGAGATAAAATATTTACCATTTAATAACAAACAGGTATACTTGGTTTTGTTCCTAATATTGGAACAGCTTTTATGGATTAGAGAATACTTAAACTGATTAGAAATCTTCAAGTGACAGTGATCGTGTCTAGCTGAATGAAGCATTAAAGAATGATTCAAAGAAAATTGTGTCTCTAAAGGCTGTTAGCTCTCTGTAATAGACTAAGTTAAATGACACAAGAATTATTCAGGGTTATACTTTTTTAAATTATTTATTCAAGGAAGGCAGATTTTCACATTTTTTAAAAGTTAGAAGGGAACTAAGTTTACTGCCTATCCTATTTGAAATGCAGGGAAAAAACTTTTAAATAGAATGGCCAATGTCTGCAGTAGAGTACATAGTGAAATTCAGTATAATGATAATGATTGTTAAGATTCCTTTGAGGAAACAGATGAGTAATAAAACCATTTAAAACAATTTTTTTTCATTTTGCTGGACTACTAAATTATTCTAGAACATCTTTTGCTGATGTGAGTGGTACCTTCTCAAGCCTTCTAGCACAGTACAAAGATGCACAAATTTAGCAAAGAAATAACTTCAGTCAGCATGAAGAGGAATATGAAACCAAATCTTACTTTGCATATACTTTATCACCTAGTAAACTCTTGCAAGACAGCACTTCATTTTCTTTAGCAATACCTTTCACAATACTAATCTTTCATGCATGTGTAGGGGTGCTCACTGCAATAACAGGGGCCATCAGAGGCTCCATATATTTATGTCCACCTTTCACTCTTGCTCCCTAATGATTTAACATAAAGTACTGAAACTGACCTTGTGACAGATCCTTTATCCTTTGAGTCTGTGTTCAATACTACAAGAATAGGTGAAAAAGGTAAATAATACTATGAATTCACCTACAGGCAAACCTGATCTGTGACTGCATCATGAACACTAGCAAACAGCAAACAATCTATTTGCTAAAAAAAAAAAAAATCCTGGCACTACTGAATGTACACTTTAGAGTAACAAGAGCATCACTGTACAGATGCCATGCTTTGCTGATTTGTGATTCACAACTATACCTATACATCTTTCAAGCAAATTGTTATAACGATAAGACTCACAATGCAGGAAGCTCAGCTATTGAGCATACACAGCTGAAGTGATGTCCTTTGGAATGCAAGTGATTAGTACTTTGCTAACAAAGCAATATGTAGGATGCCTCAGTTCTTCAAGACACACCTATATTAGTGTAAAATAGGAGTGTGTAGATTAAGAATTAGGTACGGCATCAAAAGATACATATGTTACTGATAATGACTGATAGTGGAGTATGTGAATAAATGAATGAAGAACTGATTAAAATACATGCATGATGCCTTTAATGAAACTTATCACCACACACTGAGGAGTTCATGGTCCAGTGAACGATTAAGCTGAGCAGGTGATGCCTGTGCTGCATTATGCTTCACTTATGTCACTGTGCCCTAACTCCTGTGCTGTGCTGTGCTCTACTGTGCTCTGTGCATCCCCTGGCTGCAGGAGAACCTCACAGTGCTGTGTGCATCCCCTGGCTGTAGGAGAACCTCAGCAGGGCTGTGTGCATCCCCTGGCTGCAGGAGAACCTCAGCAGGGCTGTGTGCATGCTCTGGCTGCAGGAGAACCTCAGCAGGGCTGTGTGCATCCCCTGGCTGCAGGAGAACCTCAGCCCACCCAGGGTAACACAGGATTACCCGCCTCTGGCCTCTCCCACTCAGCACACCCAACTTCACTAACCACATGGCCTTCTCTTTATGTAAAAGTGTTGCCACAAACTCTCACACGACTGTTTTTCAGCTTCACAGTAGAAACTATGTTTTCTTATAAGAAAATCTTTTAAGAGCTCAAGAGACCAAGATGGGGTAACTTTTCCGTGGGTGAGATCTGCACAGTTCTCAACACCTTAATTAAAGGCCCATTCAACTTCCCCAAACAAAGGCTTTCCAGAATCTGAAGAGAATAATATTGTATCATCCTCTCTTTCTTTATAACTTCAACTATAGCTGATAACTTTGGCTATAATACATGATAACTATTAATTATAGTGTTAACAAAGGTAATAAATGCCATTATAAACCATACTTTATGGAACACAAGTGGCTTTCTTACAAGAATCACAATGAACCAGGACCTCATGGTGCAGAATAAGTCCTCATAGATGAAAACAAGCAGTAGGAAATAAAAGATAAATTTTATACATATATACAGAGAGAGCAATGGCTTGGATTTTGGACAGCTGAATAAAAAACTTAAGTGGTTTGTTTTGGTTTTTTTTTCCATCTGTGATAAAGATAGTTGGACGAGTTCCTGTTTGAGTAGTGACTCTTAACTGGCCTGCAGGCACACTGCAACTCACCAAAAAGGGAAACATAAAAATCCAGATCCCATGAAAAAATAAGCCAATTTACTCAATCACATAAAAATATAAATGTTTAAGTCATGGACAAAGGGATTTTATATTGCATAAAAATGAATAGGTAAAAACAAATGATATATGATGTGGGGATATACTGCTAGAGTGTGGACACTCAAAGAGAAGCAGGCAAAAACTCTGTGAAGCACTGTGAATATTGTTTTCTGAATTTTTATTTCAAATTCAAAATCATTATGTAAATAGCATTTCATTTAGTATTTTTTCATTTCATTGGCATTCAGAGGATCATAGATGTACTTCAAAGAGTAAAATGTATGTATCAACAAACATTAGTTCTCACTCAAAATATGATTAAGGTAATTAAAACCAAGTAGTTCCTGTAACCAAGAATTTAGCAGGATTCACAGAATGGTTTGGGTATATAATGGGTATGAAGAGTGCCCTCGGGTCTTTATAATAGGAAATTAGAGCAATAGAATAGGAAAAGGGAAAGAGACACAGAGAGAAAAGAAAATTATTTCCTTCCATAATAATTTAAACAAAATTTTTGAGATCCTCAGTGACAATTCTCAAGATGATTGGCCACGAAACTTCCCTAGGCAATAAATTATGGGAAGATAATGCTAATTTCAGCACAGATTAAGCGACAAATATAGTATTATTATCTATGACCAAACTACATGTCATAAAAAGTTAAATTGGCAGCATAAAACTGGAAAGAGAATTAGAGCAGTCACAGTTAAATATATGTCAGTAGCAGCATACTTCAGTATGTGTTTTGTGGGCAAATGCAGATATCCAGCATATAATCCCAAAATGAATCACAAACTAGATGAGAATTGGATTCCAACAAGCCAGAAGTAAATCATTTTTGAGAAAGAAACTGAGGCAAAGGGTGATTCTGTCAGATAAAGAGCAATGCTGATGAAGAACTTAGAGCACCTTGAACCGACATTTAATCAGCATCATATTTTTTTCTCCTTTCTGTGCTGTAACTTCAAGAAATTCTCTCAGCCTCTTCTGGCTTGGAGAAGAAATCTTCAGGGTAAGCACAGATTTCTTGCAGTTAACTCCACTTTGGTGTGACTTTCTTCTTCTATTCTTAGAATACATATTTTGCTGTAATACATCAAAGACCTTAACTGAAAAAATAACTTGAAATGAGGCTAAGAAGTTTTCAGCTGTCTAAACACAGACATCTAATGCTCTTTTAGGTTCTATTGAATAATTTGCCAGTGCTGCAGCTGCAGCTTCAGATGTCACAGGTCTCCCATGAAGACAGTTTTGCATCTGCCAGCAGACATCACATGATAGCCTAGATCATTTGGAAATGGCACATTTATGTACAGACAAGTCAACTCCTTTATGTGTGATTTCTATGTCTAGGAAATCCCTGAGTGAACAAAACAATTGCAAAAATCAGACTTTTTTTTTGTTTTTTTTTTTTTAATGGTTTATAGAGCATGAGTATTTTGTTACTAATCAATAATTTTGTTGAACACTGCTGTAATCACTAATATAAGCATGAAACAACAAAAAAAAATGAGGTGGAGTAACTTTTTCCATTCTTGGCCTTGTTATGATGCAGAACCTGCAGCATCTTCAAACAATCTGCTTTCCCACTTACTATTAAAAAATGAAAAATGATTCAGTGCTCAACAAAGATTATTGAGACACTAACCACAAAGTCAAATCAACTGTGGAAAGAATTCATACATATATAATGGGGTTAAAATCCTCAAGTGCTGTGGCCTAACACATTTATTTCACTTCTTGATGTCAGAAAACAGTCCCCATAGAACCCTTGTGTGTGTCAGAGAGAAAGCAAAGTAGAGGCACTGCTTAAGTGACAGGAAAAGAAAGCAAGTGGAAAGACAAGCGAAGGAGGAAAGTAAAGGTGAGGTCACATAATATTACCCTGTTTTTGTTTTTTTTTTTCCCCAGAGGACGCTAGCTGGTTCTTGCATATCAAGAGAAGGATATTGGATGAGAGGAACAAGGATGACTTGAAGGAAAGAAAGTATTGAAATTAAAGCTAAGGTTAAAATGACAGGAAGTCAGCGGAGGAAATTAAGTGGGTCATGCACATTCTGGTATACATTTCTGAGGGGTAGAGACAAAAGATTAGCATGTTGGTGAATTCTGAAGTAAGAGAGTGGGACAAAGAACCAAGGATACAGAATAAAAGCCAGGAGTCAGTCATTTGTTATAGATGGTAGAACTTTCTAACTTGTTTGCAGAGTTTGCTTTATGGAACTGCTCTGCCCTGATGGGAGGGGAAGGTCACTTCTTTCCCAGAAAAGGAATGTAAGTGCTCAGCTCTGGGAAAGTTCAGAAGTAACCAGTAAGAGGAGCAGCAAGAAGGGACAATGCTGCATAGGTGAAGAGACTAAAGCATTTTGGGTATATTGATTTATTGTTTTTTAAAATACAGGCAAAGAGGTAAGGTCCTAGACAAACTGAAATCCCATCATAACATATGATGTGAGGAAAGAGAAAATACTTCAATAACAATGCTAAAAACACTGAGCAGACACATAATTAATGCGTATAGATTAGAAGTCCACTAAAAGAGCTGACAGACTAGCATTTGATTTTGAAGGAAGATGAAGGAAAAAGCAGTGACAGCTTGGCACTGCAGTGGTTCTGCACTGATTAAATACTTAGTGAAGGGTTAAGTACTTAAAGCTCCCTAAGAACTTCTGTCTGGGTTAAGTGCACTCAGCAGGTGGCTCAGTGAGCGTTAAAGAGCAAAAAAACCTTGTTACTGAGGCTATGGCAGATTGCACTCTGCAAACTTGTTAATATACTGCATAAAGAATGAAGTTTTCTAATGAATTACAAAAATAAGTACGTTTGTTTATTTATTAAATTTGTTCTTTGTATCTTTCTGCATGTATAATCTTAAATTTGACAGTCAAATTGAGTATTATTATTTATCTATGAAGATATAAATACTAAAATTGAAAATTTGTGACCAGGAAATATTTTGTTTTACAAATTCCTCTGAGTATCCAAAAATACAGCTACAGAAAGCATTTTACATCATCGTGTTTAAATCCTTTACATATTATCATAGACATGTCAAAGCTCTGGATATTTATTATAATAGTATTTATTTTAGTTTGTCTACTCAGTGAAGATTTTTAATTGCCATATGTCCATTGAATATGTATATTTAATTACAGCCACGTTCCCACACTGAAATACATAAAATGCCTTTGATAAAAAAGTCCATATTTTTATGTAATATGAAAGCTCAATGCCCTATTTGTTTAATATTCATCAGTGCTCTTTAAATATAATACCCTTTCCATAATACCTGTCGCAGACACCTTTTTATGAAAAATCCTTTCCTTAGGATTTTTTCCTCCCGAGAAGCTGAGAGGCCTCAGGAACAAAATGTAAACAATGGTTATCTGCTGCTGTGGAATGCAACAGGTGGATCTTTGATTGGCCCATCTTGGATGTTTATAATTAATGGCCAATCACAGCCCAGCTGGCTCGGAGAGAGAGTCCAAGACAGCTGCCTTTGTTATCATTCTTTCCTTTCTATTCTTAGCTTAGCTAGCCTTCTGATGAAACCTTTTCTTCAATTCTTTTAGTATGGTTTTAATGTAATATATATCATAAAATAATAAATCAAGCCTTCTGAAATATGGAGTCAGATCTCCGTCTCTTCCTTCAACATAAGACCCCTGTGAACGCCATCACAAATACTCCTTGTGCTTTGATTACCACTCATTGGCAGAGGAACTTAGTCATTAGCCTTAAGGTGAAATCTCTCGATATGTCTGACTTATGAAATTAAAAAAAAAAAATCAGATTACCATGGTCAGGAAAAAAAAAGTTGCTACTGCAATACAATTATAGATACTTTTATAATTTGCTTGCTATGTAAAGCTGTATTGGGTTTACATGTCAAAATGTTTTTTGGAGTGGGCTGCAGTAGTGACCTCTGTGAGAAGAGGTCATGGGCTGCCTCAATGACAGTTCCAAAATGGATCTCCTGCTGCACAAATCTGAGCCCATCAGCTAAGCTGGTGTGCCTCTATAAAAACACATTTAGGAAAGGGTAAAAACACAGCACAATCCAAACACAGCCCTAAAAAAAGCTGTGAGAAAAATGTAAGATAAACAGCCCTGCAGACAACAAGGTCAGTGAAGGAGGGCAGGAGGTGGCCCAGGTGCTGGAGAGATTTCCCTGCAGCCAATGGAGAAGACACTGCTGAGAAGCTGGCCAGCCCCACCCCATGGAGGATAAAGGTGGAGAAGATATCCTCTCTGCAGCTTGTTGAGGATTACAGGCTGAGCCAAGGAACGAGGGAGGGTTGGAGACTAGGTGTTTTTAATTCTGTCTTTGTTTTTTCACCATCATACTCTATTTTAAGTGGGAAATATACTAAATTAATTTCCCCAAGTCAGCCTCTTTTGCCTGTGACCATAGTTGGTAAAAAACATCCTTGTCTTTACCTTAATTGAAAAGCTCTTTAATCTTATTTTTCCCCTTTTCCTGTTGAGAGTGTCTTGGTTGTTGCCTGGGAGCCACTCAATGATAGCCCATTGCACTAGCTCTTTCTGCTTTAATGAAAAGAATAAAAAACCAGCCAAATAGACAACCACAAAAAATGTGAATCACATAGACACTTTTTAAAAATTATTATTATTTTCTATTACATTGACTGTGCAAGAGCACAGACATTTACCAGAAACACTAGGGTGTAATTAGTGCAATGTTTAAAAAAATAAAATTAAGTGATTAATTCTACACACAGAGTGTAAGTGCATAGGTAGAGTCATATCAGTGTAAGTAATTATTTGACTAGATTTTTGAGCCAGGAAATAAAATTCTTGTAAAGGATTTTATCTTAAATTCTTCCTCTTGCATGAGCCCAGGAATCTTGATAAAAAGGAGATATGTGTAGTTATGTAGAGTGTGGTAATTAATCTGAACTAACATCCGATTAGTCAGTTTGGGACGAAGCCAGCTTGGGATCTGGGTTAGCAAAAACTGGCTGACAGATGTCTTTCCCAAATCATTCTTAATCAGGTTTCCAGGGAAGACTTGCACTATAAAGGTATTGACTCCACAACATGTTTAAGTAGAAGACGATTAAAAACTGAAGCTCTTGGCTCTTGAGGAAATATTGTATGCAGCAGATACAATATTATATGAAAAATAGGTGACTTATACTCTGCAATCTAAAGCAAACCAGGTTTGATCAGAGCATGACAAGAACTTGGAGCCTTGGGCAGAGGGAAATTTTTTCACTGAATTCCAAAAACAGAATCAGAAATTCCTTGAAAGACAGAGGAGCGAATTTAGGGCGTTCCTCACACTACAAGTGCATAAAAATTGCATTACTTATGTCTTGTGTCCTACTTAATAAGATGTCAAGACAATAGAAAAGAGTCAGAATTAATTCCCAATATCAGATTTTCTTTTTCACCATTAATCAACAACTGATTATATTTTCTTCAGCCTTCTAGAATCTCGTATTAGAAGTCGGATATGTCACTTTCTCACTTCTCTGTGAGAAAATTTCTGTCAGAGAGACTCTATTCATGTAAAGTTTTCTGTGATATCAAAAATATATATTTGCCTTGCTTCCATCATACTACTCTTTTTATATGTAATTCTTCTGATGATTTGGTGTGAGTAGCTTATAGTTATTAATATTTTATTTTAATTATCTTAATTTCTTTATTTTTAAGACCATTCTTCTGGTCCCTTCATATTATTTATTCTCCTATTTAACCTGTCTTCAATCTGTCGATATTTTTCCAGAAGTTTGTCTGTTTACAGAAAATTCAGAGTTAACACCTTATTCATTACAATACAGCCATGCCCCCCCCTCCAACCCCTATAGAAAATAGTCGTTCAAACCCCCCAACCCCTCTCTCTCTGGTGGGCGCGCCGAAGCACTCCCTTCCTCCCCTGCTTCCCCACGTGAAAAAAGAAAAGTTTACGGATGATCATAGCCCACCCACATGACACACACAAGACTAAAACAATACCTTACCAGAAGCTTACTATAAATCAGCCCTCCAGCTCACCAAGAGAGCAATAAGAAAACTATGAAAAAACCACCGAAAAAACAACACAAAACAAAAAAAAAGAAATACAGCAGAACGAATTCAGAAAAAGGATGGAGTGAAGAGGCCGGTAGGGAACGGAGAATGAGAAAAGGAGAATAACAAAAGAAAAAAAGACAGAGAAAAAAAAACAAAAACAAAACAACGGGTTCTTGAGGGAGGCCCCTGAGACTAGTTCTAGGGACCAATTTATATAAAAAGTTCAAGAGCAGATAGAAAAAAAAAGTGAAAAGAAAAGACAACGAGACATGTAAAGACAACCACACAGAAAAGATAGAGTACAAAAAAAAGATGAAGGACAGAAAAAAACAAATGGAAAAAGGGGGAAAACTAAAAAAACAAACATGAAACGTAATAGGGGAAGGGGGAAAAAGAGACAGTTAGGATGTAAAAAGCGGGACAAAGGACGTTAAAAAGGGGATGAAGGGAAGACAAAGGAGGAAGATGAAGGAAAGACAGAAGAAGTGGCTTGATACCGAACCTCAAAGAATTGTTTTGAAAAAGAACCACACAGGGATGAGCAGAAAACACAAACTGGGGGGAGAACAGGCTCCAGGGGAGAGGTGAAAAATAGGGTGGAAAGGGGGGGGTAAAAATGGCGCAGGGAAGAAGGCTAAAGGAAGAACATGAGGGACAACTGAGGGCGGGTCTGGGCACACACTAGGGCCGGGTTGGACGAAAGAGTTGAGGAAGTAATGGACACAAGAGCTGAAAAAACCGAAATGAGTGGTACTGCTGATACTGAGAAAAGGGGAGGAGGGGATGGGAAGGGCGGACACGAGGCCGCAAGGTAGGGGCCGCTAAAAAGAAAGAACAAAAGGCAGGATACAACACAACACAGAAAAACCTAGCGGCGCGTTTGTTTTGCTTGGTTTTGTACTGTTTAGCTGTTTTGAGGTTAAGTTTATAAGTTTATATTTTATTCCCATTTAGTTGTATTGAGTTAAGATGGCGACCATGAAAAGGGGAATTCCAGAGTCCCTCCACACCTCCCATGTCAGTTAGTTGTCAATCGTGCCGGGTCCACCTTGTTTTATGTTAATTTAATTGTCATTCAGTGTTCCCCCACCTACGTTGCCCAGGCGACCCCCTTGTCCGTCACCCCCAACCCACTCCCCAAATCCAGAAAGTTCCCCGGGGTTTGGGTGGTGATTGGGCTAGGGGGAGAAGCCACTCCTTTGTCTGTATTTGATTTGTTCTTTGTGCTTATGTAATCCATTGTGATTGGTTATGTTCTGTTTCCCCTCCCCCTGGGGTCGGTCATAAAAGGCCAGACCAGGGGGAGGATCTTGGTCAGTCTCCTGTGACCCCTTCCTCGTGTACCTCCCTCTCCTTCCAATAAACCTCGTTCCTGCCACGGGAGATTGATCGGCTCGCCTCTTCACTCCTTCGCTCCACTGCTTAGCTGTTGCCGCTGCTGAGGTGTTTCAGTCTCACCTTGCTAGGTTGCCACCCGAGGCTAAACCGCCCGGGGAACCTAGGTGGCCGGGGGATAGGTTCTGCCCTGCTGCAGCCTACCTTCCCCTGGTCAAGACAGACTGTGGCCGCTCAGTCACTCTTTTTCAGAGTCTCTGCTCTGTGGAGCAGCCGGCCTCAAGTCGTCGAGCGACCGCAGTTGCTGGCGCCCAACGTGGGGCGTGAAGGCGGACTTTCCCCAGGATCTGTTCCGGACAGAGTCGCCTGGACCCGTCTCGCCCCCGTCCCGTGGATTACAAATCCGCCTTGGCGCGGCAACGCCCTGCGTCGAGCAGGCAGCTGGGGCACTCAGCTGCCGCTCCGCAGGGATCGAACAGCGAGGACCCTTCGGCGCCCCGAAGCGCTGTTCCAGTGGAGCCCGGCTTGCCAGTTTCCCCTGTTCCCCCTCCGCGTCGGACTGGTAAGGTCTCTACCCCCCTCTGTTTTTAGAGCCCCCCCCGAGTCGCGATCGGGGCGTCCGTGAGGGCTCGGGGTGCCCCTGATCCCCCTGGGTTGCGATCCGCGCTCCATCGGTGAGGACCCAGGGTGCGTAGGGGGGCAAGGGCTGTCGCGCGATCCGCGTTCCATCGGTGAGGCGACCAGAGGGGCCGGCGCGGGGGTTCCCTAACTCAGTTTTTCCTAGTGCCCGAGTTTTGTGTTTGGCTTGCTCTTTGTCAGCTTAGTGGGGAGTCCCTGAGCTCTTTAGAGAGGGAGGGATAACTGGCTCCTCGCGCGGCTGACAGGGGGCGGCTCCCTTTTCGTCCTGTTTAGTTGCTGCAGCTCTCCGGGTGGCGCCGGCAGAGTGCGCGGTTTCCCCAACCTCGTTGTGTTTTCAGTTTTCTGCTCCCCCTCCGGTTTTCTTTTGTGGCAAGTCGGTGGAGTTTGCGAGGGAAATAACATCTAGCCATGGGCGCGCGGCTGTCAACCTCGCAACGCGAGTCGGTTCATTTGTGTTTCGCGTTTTTGTACGGCGCAGATCTCCCGTTCAAGGAGCGGGAGATCAAAAGCCTTATACGCTGGGTCTCCTCCCAGTTCAAGGACTTTTCCCCCGAGCGTTGCAAGGACCTCCAGTTTTGGGAAGAGGTCCTACGGAAATTATCTAATCTGGCCCGCTCGGAGGAAATTGATATTACCAAAAGATTAAAATTGGCCCGACACCTTCATTGGGTGGCGCAGCTTGTAGCTGCGTTAAAGATCAAGCAAGCAAAAGAACGGGGAGGACACTCAGCCGCTGCCGGTGCTCCTGTTGCCCGGCAGCGATCGGTTAGAAGGCGCGCCTCGGTTAAAAGTTCTAATGAAGGTTCAGTTGTTCCCCCTGTTTCGGCCCCTGCAAGTGTCCCTACCCCTCAACCCTCTCCCTCTGTCCCTAAGAGCACAGGGATCCTGAGGCGGGCAGCCCCGGACCACAGACGGCCTCCAACTCCATCGGAGGGCCCGTCTCAGGCTTCCCAATCCCCCGCTGTCGGCGATCAACGGCCGGATCGCTGACAGCCTCTCCCTGCCCCTCGCCTTCCCCAAACCCCCGATACCAAGTTCTCAAATCCCCAAAGTTAAATTCAAAAGTTCGTTTCGTGGTCCCCCCACAAGATGGCTCCTATGGAGCACAAGATGGCGGGGACCACGAGACACCGCTGGCGGGACTCTCCTTCCCAGTTTTCCCTGGGCCGTCCATCGCCCAACCCCTTCCTCCCGCTTCCCAACCCCTTCCTCCCAGAAGACCCTCCCACCTATACCTCCTCCCCTTGGCCCACCTCCTCGGTTGCTCCTCCTTCGGCCCCGCCTGCCGCTCCGCCCGCCGCTCCGCCCTACCATCCGGCGCCTCCCCCGTCCAACGTGACCTCCCAGCCCCTCCCACCGGGTTCCGGTTCCCACGCCCCCACTTCCGTTTCCCACGATCCGCCATCTTGGCCGGCGCTGGGAGCGGAGGGGGGGAGCGTGGGAAATCTCGGACCCGACGCGCCAGATTCCATCATGGCGGCCCCGGTGACCTTTCACCGGCGGCAAGGGGGGAGGTGGGACATCCGTTGGACGCCCGTTTCCCGGTCAGTCATCCGCGAGCTGTGTAAGACCCAAAAAGAATTTGGGTCTTCCAGCGAGTATTTCAAGGGCATCCTGAACGCCACCCTCCGGGAGAACGAGCTCGTTCCCTGCGATGTCAGGCAAATTTTTTCATGTTTATTGAACGAGTCTCAGTTCTCCCGGTGGGAGGAGGGATGGAAGCAGGCGGTGACTGACCTGCTCCCAGAGATATTAGCTCAGCCTAATATCTCTCGGGACGCAAATGGGAATCTCCTAACCGTGGAACACCTGTGTGGGTTAGGAGATTGGGAGAAGGGACAGCAAGCGGCGGAGCTGATCCCCTCGGAAGCCCTCGAAAGATCTACGCAGGCGGGGGCCCAAGAGTTTTTTAAAGTTCTAGTTGGTGTACCCCAGGTCCCAGTTTTTCTTTTACAGCAAGGCCCAGAGGAGGCATTTGACGACTTCGTCATGCGGCTTCAAGCCGCTGCGAAGTTCGAAAATGTCTCCGAAAGCACGAGACAAGAAATGGTCGCAGCAATCGCTGCATCTAACGCTAACACTGCCTGTAAGGCAGCCATTTTAAGTCTCCCACTGCAGCCAGCACCCACGCTGAAGCAGATGCTTCTCGTATGTGCACGGAAAGTGCCCGCGCTGCGGCAGACCACCACGGCCAAGACCCCAAACACCGGGAAGCGCGTTTCGGTTGCAGAAGGGCCCGACGTCTTCCTTTACCAACCGGAAGACCCTGTCAACATCGCAGCCACCCAGGGACCCGGCACGCCACGACAGCAGAGGGGGCATTGCCACCTCTGCATGAAGGAGGGGCACTGGATGCCTGACTGCCCCCTGCGGAAAGCTTTTACCAATTCCGCAGGGAACAGGAGTCGGGCAGTTCCACCAGGGGGGCCCCCTCTAGCTCTCAAAAAAACTAGAGGGGGAGCGCAGCCCGCCCCTGCGCGAGGACAAAAATGAGGGTGGGCATGTAACATCTAAACAGCGCAGGGGAGGGGAGGAGCAGGGAGGAAGCCCGCCGCCAGCACCCCCCATACCATCGGGGGAGGCCTCTAAGGCCTTTTCCACCGGACTGACAATCAATTTCACCAACTTTGACAAACCACCGACTTTGACCTTTGGGGAGACGGCTTGCCTCGGTTGTGTGGCTCCGTCTCCCTCACCAGAACCCGTTCTAACCACCAAATGTCGTGCTTCTCCATATAGGTTGGAAACCACGGAGGACCTTCGCTTGCAGGACGACCGGTTGCGCTTCCTGTCCGTGCGCCCCAACACCGCAGGTACCTGGAGCCGGCTGGACCATCAATACGTCGTCGTGGGGGACACCAAATTTACACCGCGGGATTTGCAGGTTTTCCCAGCCCTGGTGTCCTCAGACCAGCACCGGTTCGAGGTCGCTGTAGGGTGTCTACATCCACCAATGTTCCTCCCCAAAGGTACCATCATAGCACAAGCCATCCCAGTCCCGGCCATTGACGACATTGTGGTCGGTGACTGGGACCCAGACTGCCCAGGTCAGCGCTCTGGCCTCCCCCGCCGTCGTCTGCGGAGGGAGGAGGAGCTTCGGAACACACACACTGTGGCCTGGGCACAAAACTGGGGGCTGCCAAGCCTCGGCTTGAGTGCAGCCTGGCACAGGGGGGGGACACAATTAACATCAGAGGGATGTTAGACACGGGGGCGGACGTGACGATCATTCCCGCTCGGGAATGGCCGTCACACTGGGAGCTTCAGAACGTGGATGGTCACATCCAAGGTGTTGGGGGTTCTCAATTGGCCAGACAAAGTAGGAGCTTCGTAAAAATTACGGGGCCGGATGGGCAATTGGCTCGTGTACGCCCATTCGTGTTGAATTACAGCGAGCCTCTCTGGGGGAGAGACACCCTCGAGCAATGGGGAGCCAAAATTGACCTCCCGGCTCCTCACCCGGTTTTTCGGGTAGCGGTCGCTGAAGAGCGCGTCACCTGGAAACTGAATTGGCGATCTGATGTTCCAGTTCAGGTGAAGCAGTGGCCGCTGAATAAACAGAAATTGCAAGCGCTCAACCAGCTCGTGCAGGAGCAGCTTCACAAGGGGAACCTGGTGGAGACCACTTCTCCGTGGAACTCCCCAGTGTTCGTGATTCGAAAGTCATCTGGCAAGTGGAGGCTCTTGCACGACCTGCGCCAAATTAATGCTGTAATTGAAGATATGGGTGTCCTCCAGCCAGGGATGCCCTCCCCGACGATGCTCCCCCGAAATTGGAATTTGGCTATCATTGACATCAAGGATTGTTTCTTCCAAATTCCCCTTCACCCGGATGACGCACCACGTTTTGCTTTTACGGTTCCATCAATTAACCGACAGGCTCCCGGTAAACGTTACCATTGGCGAGTTCTTCCGCAAGGAATGAAGAACTCCCCGGTTATATGCCAATGGTACGTTGCCGCCCTTCTCGCGCCTATTCGCGAGGCCTACAGCGACGTCATCATCCACCATTATATGGATGACGTGCTGGTCTGTGCCCGCGACGACGACCAGCTGGCACACGTGCTCTCCCGGGTCAGCGATCGTCTAATCTCTGCAGGTTTCGAACTCGCGGAAGACAAGATTCAAAAGATGCCGCCCTGGAAATATCTGGGCCTTGAAATCACCAAGCGGACCATTGTGCCGCAAAAATTGGCCATCCACCTAAAGGTGGAAACTTTGGCGGATGCCCACCAACTGTGTGGGACTTTGAATTGGGTGAGGCCCTGGCTGGGCATTACCACCGAGGACCTAGCCCCCCTCTTCAAATTACTTGAAGGGGGAGAGGCGCTGTGTTCGCCTAGGCACCTCACCCCAGAGGCGGAGAGAGCACTTGAGAGAATTGCAGGACTGCTTGAGGCACGGCAGGCCCATCGTTATGATCTGGACCTGCCGTTCAAATTTATTGTATTAGGCCGACTGCCACACCTCCACGGTCTCATTTATCAATGGGACCAGTCCCGCAGTACATCGAAGGGTCGGGGCAAGGACCAGGGCGCTGGCGACCCCCTCTTAATCATAGAGTGGGTGTTCCTCAGCTGCCACAGGTCCAAGAGGATCACACAGCCACATGAGCTGGTGGCAGAACTGATCCGGAAAGCTCGCTTCCGGATCAGGGAGTTGGCAGGGGAAGACTTTGTGTGTATTCACCTACCAATTGAGCTTAAATCTGGCAAGTTTCAAGCAAAAATTTTGAATGAACTTCTTATGGAGAGTGAAGTTCTCCAATTCGCACTCGCCGATTACACCGGGCAGATCGACGTTGCGCGGCCTTCACATCCGCTGTTCAACGTCGGTCTGCAATTCAAATTTTCTACCAAAAGATTGCTCAGCCGGAAGCCCCTGGAAGCTCTGACTGTTTTACAGACGCGTCCGGGGGGTCCCACAAGGAAGACAGACTTGCCAAGTCTGCACTGACTTGGAGGGATCCCCAGACTCAGCGTTGGGAGAAGGAGGTTGAGAGAATTGAGGGTTCCCCTCAAGTCGCTGAGTTGGCCGCAGTCGTCAGAGCATTTGAAAAGTTCCAGGACCGGCCATTCAATTTGGTAACCGATTCGGCCTATGTTGCAGGTGTAGTCGCGCGGGCGGAGAACTCAGTTCTCCAAGAAGTTCAAAATTCGGCCCTGTACAGGTTGCTTTCGAAACTCGTTCAGTCCATCTCCCAGAGGAAGCAACCGTACTATGTGATGCACACAAGGTCTCACACCGACCTGCCCGGGTACATTGCAGAAGGGAACCGCCGGGCTGATGCCCTGGCGGGGAACGACTGCGTGGACCCCGAGGAGTTCCTGGCGTGCGGCGCTTCATGGGCTCCACTCCCACACGTGTTTGAGCAAGCTAAGCTCAGCCACCAGCTCTTCCACCAGAATGCGCCTGGCCTGGTTCGCCAGTTCCATCTAACGCGCGACCAGGCCAAGGCCATTGTGGCAACATGCCCCCAGTGCCAGCAGAGTCAGCCTCCATCTCTGCCTGCTGGTGCCAACCCGAGGGGCTTAGCGAGCTGTGAGGTGTGGCAAACAGATATCACCAAAATTCCATCATTCGGCCGCCTCAAGTATGTCCATGTGTCGGTCGACACATTCTCCGGTGCTATCTTTGCCTCTGCCCACACAGGGGAGAGAGCTCTGGATGTTCAGAAACATCTACTCCAGGCTTTCTCCATGCTGGGTATCCCCAAAGAAATTAAAACAGACAATGGCCCAGCTTATGTTTCCAGGGAGCTCCGCGACTTCCTGCAGAGGTGGGGAATAGGCCACAAGACCGGCATCCCCTATTCCCCTACGGGACAAGCCGTGGTGGAGCGGTCCCATCAGAGCCTCAAGAGGGTCCTCAGTCATCTGACCCCGGCTATGAAGATGGAATCGCCCCACATCCAGTTATCGCGGGCAATTTACACCTTAAATTTCCTTAACTGTTCTTTTGAACATCTAGAGCCTCCCATTGTGAGGCACTTCGGGGGACACGACAGCCTGCGAGCAAAGGAGAAGCCTCCGGTTCTGGTGAGGGATCCGGAGACCTACCGGCAGGAGGGGCCCTTTCCTCTTGTGACCTGGGGGAGAGGGTACGCCTGCGTGTCAACTCCCTCAGGCCCCAAGTGGGTTCCTTCCCGGTGGGTCCGCCCTTATGTGCCCCGCACACCGACGCGGGCCGCAGGACCCCCACAGGTCAAAGTCGCCAGCTGGCGGCGGAGGAGGCGGGAGCTCCCCCCGATTCCGGAGGCCCCAGAGCACATCCCCGAGCAGGAAAATCAGCTCGAAGAAAACCTGCTTCCTCTGTGGCTCTGGGAGTCCTCCACCCCCCTTTGACCAGTGTCCTCGTGTTTTTTCCCCTGGTGTTACCCTGCTCATGGTCGCCTTTGTTTGTTTCAGTTACAAAGATGCCCAGCCTGCTTTCGTCCGCATGGTGGATCTGCGTTCTGTGCCTTGCCGTGGGGAGTGCCTGGCCCATCCAACCTCCGCACGAGAACATATGGAAGATGATGGCCAGGTCCCTCGGCAGGGACGATATCTGCCTGGATTCCGGAGCAGCTGAGAACCCGCTGGGGACCAGCCTGGTAGGGATCCCCGTGCCCATTGACCAGCTGCCGCCTTTTATGGCGGTAGCATTCAAGAGGTGGGAGAATCCCCGAACCATTGCCCCAGGGGCCTCCACCAGCCCCCGCGTAATCTGGGAACGGGAAATTTCCCGATTTCCCAAGGGCAGGCTCGGGGAACCCCCTCTTGAATTCCAGTTGCTCGGCGCCGCCAAAGCCCCACTTTGTTTCAATTTTGCTCCAAATTATGAAGTCCCACATACAGTTTATGTTACGTACCTACCCAAGCCCAAGCCTCAGTTTGTGGCAGGGGGCTGGTGTGAAACAACAGTCACCGTAGCCGCCCCTGCCACTCTCGACTACTTTCCTCGTAAGCTCCCTATGAATTTATTTTTGATTTGCGGCGACCGAGCGTGGGCAGGCATCCCTTCTCAGCTGGTAGGGGGCCCATGTACCCTGGGCCGGCTGACGCTGTTCACCCCCAACATGACCAAAATTGACGATTGGCAGAACGAAAATCGGACGGGGTACGTGATTCGGTCTAAAAGGCACACTCAACAATTTGGCTCTGACTGCGATTCCCAAATTGAACATTGGCCTAAATCTAAAAGGATCGCTATGTCAGTGTTATTGCCCTGGGTTGCGGTCGCTAAAGCCCTGGGGGAATTAGGGGAACTGGAATGTTGGGCGGCAAAGCAAGCGAATTTGACATCAGCCGCGCTTACGGACCTCCTAGCAGAGGAGAAAATAACCAGGCAGGCGGTCCTCCAGAACCGGGCGGCCCTGGACTTCCTGCTGCTGAAACATCATCACAGCTGCAGGGAGTTTCAGGGCCTGTGTTGTTTTGACCTGAAAACCCGGGCTCCGGATATCCAGGCGGACATCCACCAACTTCGACAGAACGTAGCGGACCTCCAGGAAGAGTCGTCTGACTGGCTTTACCATCTGCTGCCGAACTCCGGACTCTCAGGCTGGGCAGTCTCCCTCCTTAAAGACCTTGGTTTTGTTGCTTTTACCATTGTTGTTGTTTTCCTCAGTTCTCTGGCCCTCTGGACCTTGCTCAAACAACTCATAAAGCGCCTGACCTCGACACCTTCGGCGAATGCGGTCCTGGCTCCTCTCCCTCCACCTCCTGCGCTGGAGATGTCAACATACATCGAGATGGCCCCGCAGGTGCCCGACAGCAGAGAAGACGACGAGGAGCCAGAGGCTGCCGACAACATCAGCGGCAGCTTTGAAAGTGTCGAGGCGGCCACAGAGGGCCCAGAATCTTAAGTTGGACCTTTGAGTTGGACTTTTGAAGGACTCCAATGTTTTCAGAGACTTTTCCAGTTCAGTTCCAAGTTGAGCCCCCATCCTCCCCAAGTTCTTTTGTTTTCGTTTAGTTTAAAAAAGGGGGAGATGTTGGGGTGCGTTTGTTTTGCTTGGTTTTGTACTGTTTAGCTGTTTTGAGGTTAAGTTTATAAGTTTATATTTTATTCCCATTTAGTTGTATTGAGTTAAGATGGCGACCATGGAAAGGGGAATTCCAGAGTCCCTCCACACCTCCCATGTCAGTTAATTGTCAATCGTGCCGGGTCCACCTTGTTTTATGTTAATTTAATTGTCATTCAGTGTTCCCCCACCTACGTTGCCCAGGCGACCCCCTTGTCCGTCACCCCCAACCCACTCCCCAAATCCAGAAAGTTCCCCGGGGTTTGGGTGGTGATTGGGCTAGGGGGAGAAGCCACTCCTTTGTCTGTATTTGATTTGTTCTTTGTGCTTATGTAATCTATTGTGATTGGTTATGTTCTGTTTCCCCCTCCCCTGGGGTCGGTCATAAAAGGCCAGACCAGGGGGAGGATCTTGGTCAGTCTCCTGTGACCCCTTCCTCGTGTACCTCCCTCTCCTTCCAATAAACCTCGTTCCTGCCACGGGAGATTGATCGGCTCGCCTCTTCACTCCTTCGCTCCACTGCTTAGCTGTTGCCGCTGCTGAGGTGTTCCAGTCTCACCTTGCTAGGTTGCAGCCCGAGGCTAAACCGCCCGGGGAACCTAGGTGGCCGGGGGATAGGTTCTGCCCTGCTGCAGCCAACCTTCCCCTGGTCAAGACAGACTGTGGCCGCTCAGTCGCTCTTTCTCGGAGTCTCTGCTCTGTGGAGCAGCCGGCCTCAAGTCGTCGAGCGACCGCAATACGGACATAAGTATAAACTGGGAGAGGAGTGGATGGAGAGCAGCCCTGAAGAAAGGGATCTGGGGGTGATGGCTGGTAGCAGTTCAGTATCAGTCAACAGTATGCCCTAGCAGTCCCAGTCTGGAGTCATGACTCTCATAACCACAAAGAGTCACAACCAGCCACTAAAAAGAGATGTTTATCCTGCTATATTTAGCACTGCTTTGGGTTCACCTTGAATCATGCATGTGTTTCTGAACCCCACAATTTAGGAAGGGCTTGAAGGTGCTTTAATGAGTCCAGAAAAGGGCAATGAAGCTGGTGAAAAGGCTGGAAAGAGCTTAGTCTCCTAAAAGGAGCACCAAGGACTTTGCGTCCTTCCAAGGACTTTGGAAGGAGGATGAGGGGTGAACTTGTTGCTCTCTTCAGGTTTCTGAGAAGGGAAATGGAGAAGCAGCTTCTGATATTTTCTTCTTGGAATCCAGTGATAGGACACCTGGCAATGTTCTAGGCTGATTCAAGAAAGGTTTAGGCTGGATATTGGGAAGCATTTTTTTACTGAGAGGGACTGACTATATCTTTACACTGGAACAGGCTTCCTAAGGAGGTGTTTGATGTCCCAAGCCTGTCAGTGTTTAAGAGTTATAGAAGACATATTTTATCTTTTGGTCAGTCCTGAAGTAGTTGGCAGTTGGGTTAGATGATTATTGCAGGTCCCTTCCAACAGAACTATTCTATTCTATTCTATTCTATTCTATTCTATTCTATTCTATTCTATTCTATTCTATTCTATTCTATTCTATTCTATTCTAGACTGAGAGATCCATGAGCTACCACAGCGAGGCTACTGGGTAAAGAACTAGTAAGGCTGTGGGTAGAAAAAATCAGCAAGCATGTTTGCAAATGTACTTTTGAAGTTTTTGAAGCATCCATATAACCCACTTTAACAAATGTTGCCTCTTCTCATATATGAATCATCAGGGAGCTCTCTGTAGTTGACAGAAAATAATAAACATTCCCTGAGTATACTTTATCTCACTTAATGACTGCCAATTTAATTTAATATTGAAAAAAAATAGCATGGGGGTTTTATTTACTGAGAAATACTCAAAACAAAATCAGATATAAACAATATAATAGAGGTTCAATAAAAATTCAGCAAAGTAGATGTTTTTAAAAATTCTTTAAAATGGAAGAATTTTAAAGGAACATATTTTATCTCTATATAGGTAGATACTTTGACATTTCTAAAGAATCTGAAGATACTCTGCATTTGGTAGCTCTTCAGAATAATAGTGTTACTGTATAATATTGGAACTAAAGATTGTTTATTAGCTTACATGTGAAAATTAGTAATGCAGAAAACTTCTGGGATGTCCCAAAACACATAACCATGTTGTGAGTATATACATATGCTTGACAGATGCTTGTAAAGATGGAACCGGGCTCTTTCCAATGGTGTCCAGAGACAATAAGTACACCTGAAAACACGAGATGGTCCACTTTAACACCAAGAACATTTTTTTCACTGTAAGCATGACTGAACACTGGAATATGTTTCCTAGGAAGGTCGAGGAGTCTCCATCCCAGGAGTTATTCACATATCATCTGGACATGGTCCTGGGCAAGTGGCTCTAGATGGCTCTGCTTGGGGAGTTGGATGGGATCCTTTCCAACTTCAAAAGTTCTGTGATTCAGTGTTTCTTAAGTTTGGCCTAAGGCTGTCAAGACACTTATTGGATAAGTAGGCAGTGAGGTGGGTGGGAAATTAGCTGACAGCTTGCACTGAGAATCCAGAACAAGTTGGGATCAGTTGTGGCTAGAAACAGCCTTGCTGAAAGGAATGTGGGGTTCATGACAACAACAACAAAAGTCAGTTGGATGTCATTGCAGTAATAAATGCAAGTCACATCCTCAGCTGCATCTTCAGGGGCATTACTGACAGAAATAGAACTATGATCATCCCACTTTTCAGTGCTTGTCAGGTCTAAACCCAAATATTTTGTCTAGTTCTGGTCCCCACTATTCCAAAAATATGTAGACTTGCTGGACCAGATCTAGGGTAGGGCCATAATTTTGATCAAAGGGCTGAATACCCTGCCATATGAGGAACAACTAAATAAGTTAGCTCTTTTCTCCCAGAGAAGAGAAGACCTTGGTGGACCTCCTCACATATTCAAATACTTAAAGGGTGTCTACAAAGAGGAGTTCTCTCTTCACAAGGAGACACATGGAGAAAGGTAAGTCAATGCATACAAGTTGCAGCAGGAGAGGTTTTGTCTTGCTATAAGAAAGAAATTTTACACAGTGAGATCAATCATTCAATAGAACAACGTCCCCAGAGATGTGGTGGAGTCCCCATCACTGGAGGCTTTAAAAGTGCGATGGGATGTGTTGCTAGATAATCTCATCTGGGTTTCCTCTACTATGAAATATTGGAGCAGATGATCTTTTGATTTCCCTTTCTACCTGGGCTATGTTAGGATGCTATGATCCCTAATCTTTTATTCATGAATAATGATTGAATCTTATTCACATTGCATGGCAATACATCAGTTTCCTTGTGCAGAGAATGAATATAAATTCATTGAAATAAATGAAAATACTCAATTGATTCTGCAAGTTTTAAGGGTTCTATACTGTAAATCAGACATTTAGGGTTTTTTCTGTTTGATATATATTCACCGCCTAAAATTGAGATGCCTAGATTAATCCAGCCTTTAAGAACTCAGTGCGACAAAGGCAATATCTCCAGTGTTTGATTCATCAGACTACCTCTGGACAGCTTTCATGGAGTGAGTAGTTCTTTTTGAGGTATCTATTCTTGTTTCCTAATTTGGATTGTTTCAGAATAAGCCTACGTGTTGAACTAATCGGGATACAACATTTAGGAAGCAAAAGAGCTGTTAAATATGTACCCTGGCTTGGATCACTCTGAAGAATTATATCAGACTTTACTGATGGCAATGGACAATACCGCATAATTGGCTTTATAATGGAAAGCTTTAGATATTGAAGGATGCAAGAATAAAATACCTTATCACATCAGCTTAAAGAATTATTTACACTGACTGCATGTTTTCTTTTTGTAATTACAATATCTTAATTTTTCTTTATGCAGCATCCTGCTTGATCCCTTTGCCTCTTTGTACCTTGCTGTCCTAGTTTTTTCATTTATTGTCTCCCAGTCCGACTCCAGCAGTTATTTAGAGTCAGAAAAAAATCAATTTCTCAATTTACTTATATCCACCTCACAAGTTGTCTCCTGTCATCCAAATGTATAAACCAGAAAGTCTGCTCACAGAACAGAAATATTTTTTACTTTCTGTCAGATTCAGTCTGAACAGTATCTCCATTAAAATGACAAATTAATGCACACTCAGTTTGGAGGGTGTATCAGCTTCACTGTTGCTGGTTTAGCTTACCAGCTGCTTTATGCAGTTAACTTTTTACAGTTGCAAAATTATGTATTTAATTAATCAAATTATTTATTTTTGTATGATTCTTGTTCATTTGCATGAGATATTTAATATTATTTAATCAGCTTTGGCATCTCTTATCAAAGAATCAGAGAATGGCCTGGGTTGAAAGGGATCTTAAATATCATCTAGTTTCAACTCCCTTACCATGGGCAGGGGCATCTTCCACTACACCAGGTTGCTCAGAGCTCCATCCAGCCTGGCCTTGAACACTTCCAGGGATGGGGCATCCACTCTGCTTCTCTGGGCAACCTCTTCCAGTGCCTCATCCCCTCTCATTAAAGAATTTCTTCCTGGTAAATCAAAACCTGCCTTCTTTCTGTTTGAAGCCATTCCCCCTTGTCCTGTCACTACATGCTCTTTCACAAAAGCTCTGCTCTTTCTTGTAGGTCCCCTTCTTTTACTGGAAGGTCACAATTAGGTGACCCTGGACCTGCCTTTTTCGCAGGCTGAACAATACCAATTCTTTTAGGCTTTCCTCTGAGGAAGTGTTCTCCATCTCTCTAGTCATCTTACTGACCCTCCTGTGAACCTGGTCCAAGAAGTTGATGTCCTTCCTAGAGCTGAATGCAGCACTCCAAGAGGGGTCTCACCAGAGCTTCTTTTGTATGATATGTCTATGTACTTATTTAACTCATGTAACCCAATGTAATCTTGGTCAAATAAAGGTAGAGGGAAAAACCCAACAACTCTGTCACTGCAAATGCTTTGTTATGCTCTTATAGATACAAATCAATACCAATACCAAAGTTCAATGAATGGTAACTCACACCAAAAGAAAATAATCATCATGAACATTTTCTGTCATAAAAGGATATTTGTAATTGTTACAAGATTTCTCAATAAATTAGAAATGAAATTAGAAATTTACTCCCTCTTTGTTAATAGAAAGAGGCCAAAAAACTGGGGGAAATGAAGACTCTATAAATGAAATTGTCAGCTTGCTTGACCATGGTACTGTAAAAAAGGACTGGCATGTAAAAATTATTTACTGTTTTCCTGATAAGTGTATGCAGGTGACTGACTTAACAGTGGGAACGCAGTCATGGCACAGTTATGCCATTTGGATTTGCCTCTTGGTAAAGCCACTGGGAAAGATGTGATTTTATAGTGACTTTGTCAAATATCTTCTCTGCAGTTTGCAGAATTTACAGTGCCAAATGCTTCTGAAGTAACATGGGAAAAAGAGACTTGGAAGGAAGGAAAATTCTGCACTTCTGTCACCAGCAAAGGGGAGAGTTCAGGGGAGAGAATATGACATAAAAGATCACCATATTGCAGTGCAGAGTGGACACTGTCCAAATGTGATCCTTACTTATGCAAAACATTATTGTCTCAAAACAGAAATCCATGATAAACTCAAAGGATGTTTGAACAAAATAAAGTTTTTGCAATTTTTTTACGCTTTTGTATACAAACAGGCCACTAAATTATTAACTGTTCAGTAATTGTACATATTTAAAAATAATATAAGAATTCTAGTAGGGTCATTTTCTTTTTCATTTACTGGGATGATGCTGCATGTATTATTCCAACAAGCTATTCTTAATTTCCTATAGAGAGGGGAGAAACAGAAAAAAGAGCATAATTGAAGTTAAAAAGAAAGAAAAACAGATAAGTGAACCTTCTAATCAAATACTTAATTAATAGTATGCAAAATTTCTAAGTTATTAGAATGTGGTTGCTTTCGAAATTTGAGAATTTTCAGTTTACACAATTTTCATATGTTTTAATGATATTTTAAAGAAAATGTTATTTTTTCATTGTGGAGGAGCATATAAGGAAGACTTAAATATTCTCAATCATAAATATAACATCTTGAAGAGATGTTAAAAAAACTTCCTATTTTTCAAATTCTTTATACCTCTAAATCTCATGGGGTGAGGATTTAAATCTTATTTAATATGTTGAGGAAGAATACTGTCAGTTTTAGTTCAGGTTTTAGGGAGAACAGTGAGACCTAGAAGTGATTTTCTTTCCTTAGTCTCTTTTAGCAACTAAAAGCCAGATATGTCTGAGCAATGTTATTCTACAAGGATATTCATATAGTTTGTTAAAAGATGCTATCCTACAAAGTGACAGAATTTCTTGCAAGATTTTTCTGCTGCCACTATTAGCATTTTTTAATCTAATTTTGATTGTGGAATATAATCGATTTACTTTGCATAAAAAGTGACCTAAACTGTTTTTAGTTGTATAAAGTTTGTTAAAACTTTAAAGAAAGCCAAATATACTTTTTATGGCCAAATATGACTGATATAAAATAGTTTAATTTCAGGAATATAGTAACTGTAAATATGACACTAACAGTTGCAAAATAGTGTAAAAGACAGCTATCAAGGGTGAATTTACAAGGCATAGTTCCCAACAATTATCTTGCTATTCAAAACAAATCAGTGAGATTGCAGCAGAGTGATAGATTTATTGTCACCTATAAGTGGATCAAAGGGTCACAAGTGGATTTATCTTTTCAGAGAAGAGTGATGGAATAATATGCCAGCATTGAAGTCATTACCCTTTATATAGGATAAAAGCTATACTTATTCAATAGATCACTTTTTTTTGCTGTTACACTTTCTCTCAAAATATCTCTTTCGAAGTTTTAAAAAAGGGAAGAGAATCACTGTAATAGCACATGGAAAAATGTGTCATGTTAACACCTTAAGTTACTGTTTGAGATAAGTTTTAAATCCTAGGTATTACTTTCCTATTTGGATGGTGAAATTACTTTGATTTTTTGTCCCATTTTAAGATTGTCAGTCTAAATACTGTATGCTGCTTTCCCTGTAACTTTTAAAGTGTTCTTCCTCCATATTTTAGCACAAAATTCTTGCAGGTAGCATAGAACTATAATCCAACTGAAATTGGATTTTGACTTTGAATGTTCAGATCTTAATGTAAACCCTTCCTGGAAAAGTTCTGATTTCCTTCGGCTAGCTTTTGTGAGGAATTTTTTAATGACTTGCTCATGATTTGTTTAAATTATTAGTATTTTTGAATTTTCATTATTTTTTAATCAATTTCTAATAAATTTCCTACCATTATATTTATAAAAAATTACCAAAAAGTGGGTATGATAATTTTTTTTATAGAACAAGTTATGAAAACACTTCAGGCAAAGATTAAGATCCTTTGTTTTTCTCTCCTGGAATACAACAAAAGATAGTGTTTTCAGGCCCATGAGTAGCATTTCAACATTCATAGAATCATAGAATGGTTTATGTTGGAAAGGACCTTAAAGGTCATTTAGTGCCAACTCCCTTGCCATGGGCAGGGTTGTTTTCCACGTGACCAGGATGATCAGAGCCCCAGTTCAACCTGGCCTTGAAACCTTCAGGGATGAACCCTGGGCAACTTGTTTTAGTGCCATCCTCATAGTAAAGAATTTTTTCCTAATATCTAATTGAAACCTACCCTCTTCCAGTTTGAAATTATTCCCCCTTGTCCTATCACCACATACCCTTTAAGAAAGTCCCTCTTTCTTGTAGGCTCCATTCTGGTAGTGGGAGACCTCAAATAGGTCACCCTGAAGATGCCTTTTTCCACGCTGAATAATCCCAGTTCTCTTAACCTTTCCTCACAGGAGAGATTCTCCATCCTTTTAATCATCTTGCTGACCCTCTTCTGAACTCACTCCAAAAAGTTGATGTTTTTCCTGTGCTGGGGATCCAAAAACTGAATGCAGTACTCAAGGTGGAGTCTCACCCGAGCAGAATAGAGGGGTGGAATCACCTCTTAAAGCCTTAAAACCTGCGTAATTGCTTAGCACTTACCACAGGAGGCAAAATGGGCTCAACTTGGGAAGAGTAATTTAACTGTTTGTCAATTAAAAGTAGAATAAGATGATGAGAAACAAACAAAAACTAAAAGTACCTCTCCTCCCCCTTCCACTTCTTTGTAGGTTTAACTTCTTTCATGGTTTTTTTCTTCTTCCCACTCCGAGTAGCACAGGGGGATGAGGAATGAGGGTTGCAGTTAGTTTATAACACTTCGCCTCTGTCATTTATTCCTCATCACAGTTTTCACATGCTCTGGCATAGGTTTCCTCCCATAGATACAGCCCTCTACAAACATCTCCAACATCACTCCTTCCCATGGGCTGCAGTTCTTGAAGAACTGCTCCAGAATGTGTCCTGTACATGGCATACAGTCCTTCAAGAATGGACTGGTCCAGCATGGGTCCCTCACAGGCCACAATTTCTGCCAGGAACCTGCCCAGCATGGACACTCCATGGGTTGCAGCTTCCTTCAAGAAGGTCCTTGAGAGACAGCAACGTGGATATCTCTTCTGTATTCTTCCATGAACTGCAGGGGAGCAACATGCTTCGCCATTCTTCATTGGCCGGAAATGAACCTCAGATCCAGCACATGGAACATCTCCATCCCTCCTTCCTCACTGATCACAGATGCTGCATAGCATTTTTTACTCTTCCTTAAATATGTTTTCACAGAGGCTGCAGCAGCCCAGCCAGTGGGCTCAGCTGTGCCCTGCAGTGGGTCCCTTTGGGCTGCCTGGAACTGTCTGTGTCCAGCACAGGGCAGCCACCATCTCCTATCACAGAGGCCACCTCTGCCACGTCTGTGTTACCAACTTTGCCAAGTAAATCAAATGCACCTGGATATGTCTACAGAGAAATTTACGCCATTCTAGGATGAATCTCTTCTAAAATTTGTCTCTGAGCCAATTAGAACATAGAGGAATAATTTAGGCAGAGAAGTTTAACTCAGCGGATCAGATGATATAATCTTTTTTCTGAATGTATCTCAGGAGTGTTTGATCCTCATGAAACTGATAGCCCCACAGATAATTTGAACAGCACATTCAAAAGTAATCTTGAAGTGATTGGGTTTTGGTTAAACTTGATTAGGGAACTCATTCTAATTTTTTCATGCTCTTCCAAAAAAATCAAATTTTTCGCTTAACTCTGAATTGACTTACTTATTCTTTCTAAATGTTCAATGCAAAATAAAACTCAAGGACTTTTCATCCCCAGTGGTATGCAGTAACAATTAAAAAATGCTTTTGGAAGTCTTATAAAGCAAATTCACCAACTTCATACTTCCACAGAGTTATGGTTTAAAGAAAGTTTTCTAATTTGTTTCGTCTTTGGAAACTACAAAGTGACTGATGACATTGCAGCACTTTGGTAAGCAGCATATTAGTCACAATGAAAGATCACTATCACAAATAGTACATTGCTAAATCAGGGAATTACAGCCCTGGTGGAGCTGTGCAGAAACTTTCATACATACCTGATATTAAAAAAAACCCCAACTTTCTTCAACTTTTTTTTTCTTTGTTTTTTTTACCTAGTTTCTTTCAAATTTCAAGTTTTTGAACAATTGATGGATGAGTCTCCATAAATGTTTTCCTGGACTTTGTTCAAAAGGTCAAACCAGTCTAGGAATCAGGAAAGACATTTAAAGAAATCCTATGACCTAGCAAATAAAAAGAATATTTTCTCAAATTTTCATAAAAGGTACCAGGCTCCATCAAATATTACAGCTACTGTAAGGTTTTAAAGATATGTATACAGGTCTTATCATACTTTGTTTAGAGAAAAACATGCATCTGGAAAAACAGAGGAATCAAGACTTTACCTTATATAATAGCAAGTTTAAGATTTTTAGGGGAATGTTGTCATTTGGAGAAGCTTCTGTTAACACTGTCTACAAATGCTGAGAGAAGCATTTATTCAGTTATAATGAAACTGGCCTTTAAAAAGGACTTGAAGGTTAGGTTCCTAATGTTATTTGCTGCCAAATGCACTGTTAAACTTACTGAAGGATATTTATGAGCAGCACTGCATTTCAGGTTTTTCTGTATGTTTGTATGTTGTAAACTTTGAGAATAAAATCTTTGGCTCACTTATGGAAAGCATTGCCCTGAGTAAATGATATATAGAGGTCAGGGTAAAAATCCATATAATTATTTAGGCAAAACCAGCCTATTATGTTTTTATCTTCTCAAAGTATATCAGAAAGAGAACATTAATTTAAAACTTTAGGTTTTTTCTCTTTCTTCTCCCTTTTCAATTAAAGCAAAAAGTAGAAAATGAAAAATAATTTAGAGATTTTTTTTAAGTTTTCACAGTTATATCATCCATGAATATTTGAATAATTCTACTGTTACAATTTTGTTTTGCTTTATGAAGACATCTAGACATATGTTTTTCTTTCTCTGCAATAGCTTCTTTTCTTTTCTTTTTTATTAGAGAAATTTATTTTCCTGAAATAAATTTATTTATTTCAGAATGGTTTGACATTGCACTACATTGATTTTTTGATGTAATGCTTAAATTTTTACATATGAGACACACTAAGAATGTGCTTTATAAATCACTTTACAGACATGCACATGCACACACAAACTTCATGTGACCGGGGAAGGAGGAATGTTTTTGTTTAAATGCTTCCTGCAAGCTGTTGTGCGTTACACAGGCGCTAAACAAGGCCATATTTCTTTATTAGTCTCCTTTTGTTGATGGTAAATACACAGTTGAAAATAATGTTTTCTTGTACACTGACATGTTGACTGGGAACTAGCCTTCCGCACTAATAACATGAAACAGCTTGAATATTGCTCATTCAACAGAATTTCTCAAAGCACTTCAAAAATAAATCATCAAACAGCATTTTTAGCTCCATTAAGGGAAAAAAATCTTTTCTTTCAATATGCAAAGTGATACGCACAGGTTATTTTCAAAATTAACTCTGTTTTCTTTTCTAAGATTTCCAGTTCATCTTAAAAGCCAGCAACACAGTGATAGAAATAGAGGAAAATTGCAGCCATTAAGTGCAGACAGGAAATGTGTGCACCAGCTTTAGCTCAATGTGAAAATTAAATCCAAACTGCTACAAACTAGGTCTGGGTTTTAATGTTAATTGTTCACATGCCCTCAATAGAAATTATTCACACTAATGTACTACATTAGCCAAGCCTGTCACTTTCACAATTATTATTTTGGTTGCTACTGTTGTTGTTTTGTAAATGTCATCTCATTTTGTGTCCATTGTGGGAATTTAGGTAAGCTGCTTTAGTTGTAAGAAAGTTCTGAGCATAACATTTAAGGCTGCTGCTGCAGTTTCATGGATCATTAACAATTTGCTAATATTGTTTTAGCTTGCAAATTAGTGCAGCTTAGTGACTAAGGAAAGGTTCCATAGCTGTCATCAATCAGACTAAAATTCTTCATGCATGAGATGAAAAACGATTTTTAGCCTTTGAGGCTCAGACAGCCAATTACTGTAACAAAAAAAAAAAAAAAAAAAAAAAGAAAAAAGCAAAAAAAGCTTGGGGTAGACAGAGGAGTGAAGGAGAGAAAGCAAGCTATGAAAGTGCTGTTAGCAATTCTATTAAATTTTTTTCTTGTTGCATTCGAAAAAAACTAACACATGCTCTGTAATCATTCCTTAGCTTCCTGCTATATTAATGAAACAATACATTTTAGAAGGAGAAACAGAAACTTTCATAGGAAATGACAAGAGATTAGTGACTAAAGAAAGAATATCAGAAAATCTCAGAATCCCAGAATCATTAAGGTTGGAAAAGACCTCCAAGATCATCGAGTGCGACCTTTGACTGACTACTACCTTGTCAACTTGAACATGGCACTAAGTGCCATGCCCAGTCATTTCTTGAACACTTGCAGGGATGGTGATGCCACCACCTCTTTGGGCAGTCTGTTCCAATGCTCAACCACACTTGCAGTGAAAAACATTCTTCCTGATATCCAATATAAACCTCACCTGGCACAGTTGGAGTCTACATCTTCTTGTCCTGCCGGCAGTTGCCTGGGAGAGGAGACCAATCCCCCTCTGGCTACAACCTCCTTTCAGGGAATTGCAGAGGATGATAAGGTCTCTCCTGAGCCTCCTTTTCCTCAAACAACTCCAGTTCCCTCAGCTGTTCCACCTTGGACTTGTGTTCCAGACCCTTCACCAGCTTCCAGACATGCTCCAGTTCTTCAATATCTTTTTTATAGTGGGAGTCCAAAACCGAACACAGGATTTGAGGTTTGGCTTCACCAATGCCAAGAGCAGGGGGACAATGACTTCCTTGGTCCTCTGGCCACGCGATTGCTGATACAGTGCAGGACAGCATTGGTCTTCTTGGCCACTTGGGCACACACACTGACTCGTGCTCCGCTGCTGTTGACCAGCACCTCCATGGACTTTTCTGCTGGGCTGCTTTCAGCCACTCTTCCCCAAGCCTGCAGTGACAGAAATTGTGACAAAAGTGCACGTTGTCTTTTATTTTGTCTTTAACCAAGCTCTCTCACTCAAATTTCTTTTCTCTCATCCATCACCTTCATGCACACTCTCTTTTTCTATTGCCTTTTCTGCACACCTCTTTGCAGCCTTTTCCTGTTTCACACTTTCTCTCAACACCTATCAAATCTTCCCCTTTCCCACCGTTCTCCTCTGTCACTTCTGCTGCCTGTCTTGATCTCATTGTAGCTTTACAGTCTTCTCTTTCAATATTTAACTTCTTTATGGGAGGTAATAAACTCTATTTGTCACTCTATAAACTGTATTAAAGAATTAGAGAAAGTACTATAAAAACTGTCAGCAGTATCATCATAACACCTTTTGCCTTCAAACCATGTACTTCTCTTTATATCAGGGTTGAGCAGGTTGTTTTTCACTTGTCAATCAGAAATGCATGCAGAAAAGGGCCTGTGCCAAACCGTTCTCACCTGTGTTTAACCTAAAACCCTGGTGGCTCTAGTAGGGAGGTAGGGCATTAATATGAGATATCATCACTTTAGTGCCATCATATTCCGTAAAGTTCTATCAAGACCATTGGAAAGAAACATCAAAATTTTCAAATATAGCAAAAGGCTTTTCAGGATTACAAAGTATGTTTTTATGTTTAGGGAGAGAAGGAACTTAAGTCTCAGATATATCTCTCTGTAAGACTCCATAAACTATGATAACTCAGTATTGGCATTAGAGATGATGCACAAGTATGGAAACAGCATGGTGAGACAACCCTATTTTACCACTGTGCCACAAGGCAGAATCTTAAGATAACGAATATTTTCTAAAAAAACATAGAGAATGCTGGAAGAAAAGAATTAAAAAGTATAAAATATTCTTTTTAATATTTATTTTTGGGACTATGTTTGCAAGAAATTCCACTCTTTTCCCTGCTTTCTAAAATATTTTAGTTCTGTCTGTTTTCCAAATGTGTCAGATCAGTTATCTTTCTGAGGCACAGAAATCATAAAGTTCATGTTATGAACCAAAACTCAAACAAACTCTTTTTTTTGGAAAATTGCAAAACTTTTACAATCAATACTGTAAGAAACCAGTAGTAAAGAGATAGAAAAATTTGTTTTATAAGCAAGAAAAAAAATTTCTAATAATAGAAATTATTTGTTGATCTTTGCTTTAAAATAATAATTAATTTAATAAGGTATTTGTATTTATCAGGGAAATTTTATTAACCATTATTATGACAAGGCTTTTAATAAGTGTATTTAAAAAAATACATATCTTAAAACGGCCAAAAAAAAATTTCCCAGCTCTGATTTCAAATTTATCCTAACTTAATGTGAAATGAGTGATCTGAGTTAGTAGTGGCACTAAAATGCATAGTTATCCATGTTAGTTCTATGTCAAATAATGCTGGAGATAAAATCTTACCCTTGTCTTAGGTCTTATGCAAAAGACAACTCCCAGCTGACTTGATGGTGCACAATCAGAGCTATCACATCACGTCCAGGTATAAAACTCAATAGATCTTTGCACCAAAATTGTGCAGCATCAATACATTTTGTGAGCTTGGTAAATGGAACAAGGGTGATGAAGTCAAGTATTTTTTTTAAGTTTCTCTGAGTGATGAATTTTAAATTTAGGAACCATTAAAAAAAATTGAATGCAACCTCTTACTGAGCCAGTGAGGAATAATATACAAAATAACATTTCAATGAAGATTTTAACTGGATTTTGACCTTGTCACTTTGAAAATAACTATATGCAAAATAGCAGGTGGTTGCATTTTAACACTTCATCTTGATTGCTGTAAAAATTACAGTATAAACAAGAATTTTAATTTGTCAAAAATTTTAGGTAATCATGTTTTTAATTTCAGGAGATCTCAAAGTATACATAGATAACATATTTTCTCAGCGTGTTAAGAGTTAATCACACTTCTGGTCGTAAAAGACATGTATATATATGTAATTAGAAAATTTATACTAATATCCAACAGACCAGTTATTAAAGTAAGATTTATTTTATACCCTACTGTATCTGAACAACATAATGTAATCCATCAATCAAAAAAGTAATAATTTATTGTTGTTTCTTTTCATTTATATTTTTTATCAGCTTGACAAAATGAGTTATGGGGCCTATTTTTCAGCCTTCACTTTCCTTTAAAAATTAATTTGGAAACATCAGATACTTAAAAATAAAAAATAATAATGACTTAAATAAAAGAAGAGGGAGAAAGAAAGCATTTTTCTTCAAATATTTTCAAGAGTGCCTTTTACTTATTATATATACTGACGCAATAAATCGAATGTTTTGCTTTACCTAACAAGAATCTGTTAACTTGTCCTGGTAAAATAATTTGATTTGCAGTCAACCCATATTCATGCATTTAGTACAAGGACAAATGAAAGAGAAAAAAGGAATATGAAGTTATTAAAAAATATAGCAAATTTCCTACTTTGTATTTCAGAACATTATTAATCAAATATTTCGTTCAGTAAATGAATGTGTTGATGAAAATATATAAAATTTTAATCAGTAAAGGTGTTTTAACTTTGAATTGTAGAATATGTGTTTCTCTATTGTCAAGATTAGAATATTTAATTATTCATTCTTTTTTAATGTACTTTTTGAATTATAAATATTCCATTCATGTCTAAATTGTTACACAACTCAAATTTCGAGCATAGCAGCCAGGATGATCACTGATGAATTAAAAACTAAATAAACCACCCTAATTTACAACAAGTTAAGTTTTCCCCATGGTACACAGAATAGAAACTGAATAGAAAACAATAATATTTTAATAAATTATCTCCTTACAGACAAGCAGTTAAGGATGACTCTGGTAGATCTTGCTAAATAAACTGTCTACTATTTATATGGAACAGACATTTCCTTAATAATCTTGAAGTATTATTCTGGTGTATTTAGCTCTTCTAAAGAAGTATATGAGAAAATTAATTAACAAAAAATTTGTTTTCTTGAAAATACTCAAATCATCCAAAATTGCTAGGTTCCTTGCAATTTTGTAGCAACAATATTCACTAGATCATAATTTAAAAATATTAAAAATATTTAAAATAATTTAATAAGCACAGTATACCCACCTAAAGAATGCCATAAGGAGCATAGACAATATCTGCACTGGAGTTTAGAAAATATCTTACTATTTTTCTAAAAAACTATGGAATTATTTGTAGTTCATTCCTCATTACTATTTTCTATGCAAAATGAAAATTAAAATAGGTTTGCCTATTAACCATAAACTTATGGATTTTAGCACAGGATATCCTTGGCCTATAATCTGTCAAGGGCCATGTAAATCTCATTAAAAACCATAAACAAGGAAAAATCACAACCAAAGCACAATAAACTCTAAAATGCAACTGTTATTTGGGTTTTTTTCTAAGAATGGTCATACACATTTTGACAACAATCACAGTCAGTGAAATGCTATTCTAAAAATTCAACATAAATGTAATTATTTAAAAAATAGTTTTACAGTACATATCTTACAATATCAAACAACTCATTGCAAATGAACAGAGCTCAAACTAAGCTAAAACATTGCTGTGGGCACGATAATAAGGAATTAATATCCTTCAGCATTTAGAATTTTTAAAGCTGTTTAATAGCATGCTGTAAAACAGAAGCAAGGAAAAAAACCTGAACCTAAAACACATAATGGAGAATATGATTTTCTTTAATCATGGCTTACTACTTATTATAAACATTTTTATAAAAGTAACTGATCAATGATCTGGCATCCATGCCCCATAAATATTTTAACTGGACTAAAGCTCTGTTCAGAATGTGTTTTCAAAAATCAATAAATTACATCTAAAAGCAAACTAAGAGATGAAGAACAGGTTCATTCATTGCTTCCTATGTAGAAAGAAGGAGGTTTCAAATTATTATCATTAAAAATCTCTTTATATGGTCATTCTGAAGCTGCAAAGAAATTAAACATTCTAGATACTTGCTCTGTGTTTCCATCTTCAAAGGAATTTTGAGGCATGTCGAAGAGTTTTGTGGAAAGATAATAAGCTTCAAGAGCTAAAACATACAGTATGGTAAAAAATACATGAGTATTCTTTCTTCATAAGAGGACTGAACATGGATCACAGCTTGAAAAGAGTCTTAAGAAGACTATTAGTGACTTGGGAAAGAAGTCTGTTATAAATATGAAATATCTATATATGAATATGCACACACATATATACATACACATATATAAATGTGTATGTGCATATATCAGTACATGAGATATACATATATGTTGTCACATTTGAAACTAATGTGAGGGGAGAGTTAAGACTGAAAAATCAGAAAATATAAAACTAATAGGCTTAAATTAATTAATTAACCCTTTGTACTAATGTTTAACTAACACACAAAATATATTGCATGCATGGATTTGGATTACAGAGCTCCTGCATGGGTAGCACTGATATGTACAGTCGTGGAAGGTACTTGGTCATCACTAAATTCTTACCATTATGGTAAGTACGTGTTTTTAGCAAAAGGAATACTTCCATATTTTGATGGTAAATGAATATTAACCATATCCAAGAGTATACGATTCTAATTAAGAGGTGTCAGAAGCTTCTGCACTGGCAACAAATGGAGAGACAAATGAACATGTACTTTACACAATGTTATTCTTTTTTCTCATAAAACAAAGACCTTCCTGTCTCACTATGAGAGGAATCAGATACAGTATATATGAAAACTTGCACATTTATTTTGGTCAATTTTATTTCTAATCTTAACAAATTTACCATTCAAATGATACAAAAACTCTGGCCATTTCTTGCATAACATGATGAAAACTGTTAACGGGATATATTCCCAGGCTATGGAAACTTTGTCAAAATAATACCACAAAAGAATGAAAATAACAGCCCAAAAGTCACAGAAATCAGAGGAAGTATAGATGAAAGAAGCAAAAAAACCCCAGGAAAACAAACCATAGCTGCAAATATTACTGCCTGGTTTAATACGCTGGTGGAAATGTGATGTCTCCAAAGGCCAAGACACTGGGAGGTTTGTGTGTGATCTAAATTCCATAGAACTACATCAAGTTCAACAAAAGAGGACTCCTATCAGGCAGGCCTGGATGAATATTCCTGCTTTTTTAGGTTCAACACTAAAGGTTAGATTTGCTTCATCTTCCTGATCTCTGCAAAATGTTAAATTTGCCCCATTTTCAGCCTACATTTCTGTAGCAATTCTGAAGTCAAAGAAAACCAAGTTTAACTAATGACTTAACTTTTGGATGAGCATTTAGGTCAGCAAAAATCTATGCCATGCTAAAGTTATATGTAACTCTTAATTATTTCAGCTAATTTGCTTGCTACTCTATATTATGGTGTTGGTTGTTTTGTTCTAAACACTTAACGTGACACACACATTTTAAGTCATCGTATTCTTCACTGATAAAAACCCTAAACCAAAACCAAAAGCTTCTCTTCCCCCTCCACCTCCCAAATAAAATTAAAACCTTAAAAAAAGGTAAGACACAATGCAAAAGAAGGCATTAGAAATAGGGAATGGGCTATGGGATTTGAGTAATTTCATGTGAAGAAAGACAAATTTTCACTTCCCCAACACGGTAGATAACAGTTTGGCAAATATAACAGTCTCACTTAGTCTCCTCTTTAGCGCTGTACTTCTTTGTGTGAATAAAGAAATACAAACTGAATTAATCAAGTTTTTTATACCCTACATGAGGGAAATGTATTTAATTCTGAATTCAATCTTATAGTGGCCAAATACATATCTAGTTTTATATACACATAAATTGCCAGCAAGATGAAATACTGAAAAAAGAGATTACTGATGATTTAGGCACAAAGCTGGAATATAAAAGGGAGCCTGTGGGGGAGGCATCCTGGGGTCATCGGATAGGTTTGCAGCCAAGACTCTCCTGTGTAGTTCTTTTCTTATGCTCTTCAATTTTAACTGGAAGTTTTTTGTGTCTGAAATAATATATTTGTTGAAAAAAATTCCAGTCTATACTAAGAGATTTACTAAGGGATTTATTTTTTTTTTCTGATGGAGAAAAATATGGGGTTTTAGCAATTTTTGGATGACCTGTAAATGGGAATAGGAATAAACACGTGCTATAGAATTAAAATACTTATTTAAATCTAAACTTGGCTCTGGAGGTCTTCCTATATTTGGTGTCTCAAGCAAGATCAAATATGTATTCCCAAAAGATAGGCAAGCATGGTATGTATATAGGAAGCACTATTTATTTTACTTCCAAATGAACAAAATGAAAAGGAGGAATATACTAAGACATAAAGTAACAAAGAAGTCACAGGACTATAGTAGAATTTGGAAAAATTTGCCAGCTATTCTGACATGTAGGAACTTTCAGTGTGCAGTACAGGCCATTTTTTGTGTCAGTCCCAAGGTCAAAAAGAAAAGGAAAATATAATTTCATACCCAGTTTTAAAATAAATTCAGTGTTCTACAAAACCATTAATCTGTCAGATGAGCTTTTCACTGGCAGGTTACAGCAAGCCTCTACTGGTGTGCATGGAGAAGGGAGCCAGGAGTTGGATTTGCAGCAGGCAGGCAGGGCAGCAGCTCTAGCATGGTGACACCATTGCAGAGCAAGCATGCAAGAAGAGATGATTGGTGGCAGGGACCAAGGTCAGCCAACAGACCTGTAATTGCCAGCCATGTCCTTAGAGACAATTCAGGTCTCACACATGGCCAGGAAGCCAAGTCAGTGAGACCAGGTCAGGGACAGTGGGGTGCAATTCCAGGCATAGGCAGAGCTGCCACAAAACACTCTCATGGACATAGGTCAAGGGCGGAGTTTAACACAGCTTTCAGGAAAAAAGGAAAGAGGCAATAGGCAAGGCTCCCTCTTCAAATTCTCATAGCTTATTATTCTCACAGCATTTTGGTCCCATGTTTTACAGGTGAGCAAAATCAGAGTTGACTTTGAGCACAGACAAACTCCTAGGAGTTAGGGGAAGATGCTGCAGAGCCTGTTGGCCCCCTCAGTATCCTGGTACCTGCAACAGCCAATGTTTTTTTTCCAATGAACACCAGTTTAAAGACTGTGAGAGTTTAAATCCTTGGCCTCTGGAGAAAACAGAACATTTCACAGACTATTGCTTAAAGATTGTCCCGAATTTGGGCCAGGTTAATAGTGTATAGCCTTTTCTGGTTTTGGCAGATACTGAGATTGGAGGGTACAAAAAATTATTAAACTAGCAAAAATTAAAACAAAAAAATAAAAAGGCAGAAAAGGTGGGGGTTTTGTACAATTTTGAAGGATTCCACTTTAACTTCCATTGCAGATATGAAGAGTTGAGAAACAGAAGGGTATATAGCAGTTCCAGTTATCTAACTGATTTTTCATCTTTTAGCCAGAAGGCAGCATTCTTCTGTCTTTCTCACCAAGATTTTCAGAGTACTGTAATGCATTCAAAATGTTTCAATGAAATTTGATTATAGCTTCTTGTTTAACTGTTCTACTAAATTGTGATTATAATACAAATTCGTCTCTTAATTTTTACATTGAAAAATCTTTTACGTTACAGATGGGAAGATGTAAAACTGTGGTATAGTAAATCTCATTATTTCCATATTCCTTTACCACTTTAACTAAGGATCTTCCTTTAGCTGAAGTTTAGGAAGGAACGACTTCTAAGCATTGGGAGCTGAGAAGTGGACAACAAATTTCTACACCACATAAAGAAATATTGCCTCAAAAACCTACTGGCTCATGTAGAGCATGACTAACAAAAGATGTGAGACTCCTTTTTGTCTTAGAAGGGTTTTTTCTTTGTCTTAGGTTGATTTGGACTCTATGAAGTTTTTTTTCCTCCTTATCACAGTACAGAATTCTTCTATGTCACCTGGACTGTAAAATCTATGGATCATACCATGCAGCTTTCTATCCTAATGTTATTGAGTTTGAACTCTACCATTATGCATTTCAAATCTTCATATTGCAAAGTTCATTTGCAAAATGGATTTGATCTATTCACACACAAAATGATACTCTAGTGTTTCTTTCCCTCCACAGTAATCTGCAGAGAGGGTTATTGAATTATTTTAAAAACAGAAGGCATTAAATATAGCCAAAGTATTTCAAAGTAATACATTTTCAAAATCTAATGTCTCACACTGTTTCTGAGCATTGGTTCAATTGCTGTGAAACTGTGACTTCTGGTTGTGGTTAATGATATGGAAAAAGTATGTGATGAAGTCTAAAGTCAGATCACTTCCAGGTGCTACAAATTACAGAAAGATGAGTTACTAGCTTTGAACCATTTATTGCTAAATAATACCCAGTCTACTGGAAATCTATTCCTAACAGCCTAATTTTTACTTGTGATGCTTAACATCATAAGGAAAAAAGCCATTTAACTCAGCATCTTTGATTAACACTAATCAAAATAATGAAAAGAAACACATTTTTCTCCATGCTAGAAAACCCCAGTATAGTAAACATAGGTCAAAATATAATTAAGGTGGTTTGGAGAGTTACATTTGTTTCACTTTTTTTTCCCAGGATTAGCTCCATTCCAGGGGTATGAAAACTGATTTTGATAGAAAATGAGGTCCACATTACATTTCCAGAGAATAAATTCAGAGTCATACTGTTCTATTCATGAAGAAAAGACCAAAAAAACATCTCTGATATTCTACTCCTGTAATCACATCTGTAAAAGAAGATTAGGAACATTTTGCTTTTGTAAATTAAATACAAATGTGCTAGCTGCAGAAGGAACAATGTACTACAGAATCAGCCCTATTGTCCACAGAAGGGATATTCAGTTAATGCTCAGCATCACAGAATTCCGTCAAGTAAGGGAGAATTGGTTTACAAACTGCTAGGGACATTTTCCTCCATTTAAAACAACCTAAAACACATATTTTGTAATAAAACTTCTTATTTATAGAATTAATTTTCCTTATTTGGCAGGTTGCTGACCATTTAGGACACCATTAGAAGTAGTCATATGAATTTGGTTATTCCAGCTAAATGTCTACTTGCTAAGTTAAATCCCCCCCATTAATATAATCAATTTAAAGTAACTCCTTGAATTTTAAATTAGTCTTATGCTTAGTTTTATGTTGAGTGATTTAGCTAGAAACTTTAAGACTATATAAGAATTTCTGATAGTAAATTTGTGAGTTTCTCGTGTTCTGAGTTCCCGGGAACACAAGATGCTTTTCCAGCAATCCTCTGACACCTTTTTCAGTACAAAACACAGGTGTCTCAATTTTAGCAAAACTGCCTCCAATAAATTTCCTTATCCTGACTGGTTCCCTAGTTTTTACTAATCTACTTATTTTACAGTGAAAAGACTCATCATTTTTGCAAGCTTGGGATTGATGATGTGGGTGGGATCAAGACTGAGATTTGTCTTCATCATCACCAAGAAAGCGACACTTAGGAGCCTACTCCATTGTCTCCTGCCCCTGTCCCAGGACCTCTTTTCCTCCCCTGTGGAGCTCTCAGTCCCTGTCCCAGTGATGCTGTAACAGGACAATCCTGGACCAATCCTGGACCAATCCTTGGCCTATCTCCATCCCCATGGAGATGCCAAATTCCCCCAGCTGTTGCCTGGACTGCTCTGCCCTGGCTGGGAGCAGGCAGAGCAGGGATTCCCAACTCGAGTCCAGCCCACTGGCTTTGGCTTTTGGCAGTAGGATTGCCATGGAGCCCTGTCCTGATATCCTGTGGGGAGGTCCCTTCACCACAGGTACCTGGCTCATGAGGGACATCAGCCCTCACAGTGCCCTGATACATGACAACAAGCTTTAGCTTTTGCCCAATAATGTTCTGACCAGCGTGGACTAATATTTAAGTTATTTATGCGCATTCTATTTTGTAACTAGTACATATAGTTTATGTTGTTGTATAAATAAGTGCTTGCAATGCATACCTTTTTTATGTACAGCATTTTTGCACTGCTTTCAACATGACGCTAAACTAATCTGTTTGGATTTCAATTATCTCCTGCTTTCTTTGACTGGTCTGTACCTAATATGTGTCAGGCAGAATTCCTCATACCAGGTCTCTCAAGGGATGTAAAGCTGATGCTAAGGAATATCAAAAGAGTTGTTTGGTTCTATTTTATTTTAACACTTCTTAGACACGTGTTGCTGTTCATGGGTTAGCCATGTTGAATCCTGAATTAGATCAGAATTATAATCATAGACTATCCTGGGTTGGACAGGACCCACAAGGATCATCAAATCTACCTCCTGGTGCTACAAATAACAACCTCTAAATAAGTCAGATTATTGACAACCAGTATTATTGGATTCAACAGAGCTGTTTTCCTGACGTCCTTTTTTTTCAGAAGTAATTAATTTTTAATACGTACTTTAGGATTACTGATTCAGTCGCACATCCACACACATACACACACAGACAGTATCAATTAATCCTACCATCCATGTCACAGTATAGATAGTATCCTATTATCAATTATTACCCTGGAGTTTTCTGATCAAAATTATGTCAGGAGGAAGACTCACCTTTTGGTTTAAATTTCTTATGATCACATGTTGAAGGAACAATACTAGAGCATGACTCAGATGAGAATGCTCTGCAAAGACGCAGAGGAAAACAATTTTATCTTTAAGATTTAAATTTGCTTAGAGAAATTACCATTATGATATATTTTTTACCTCTATTTGCTCTCTAACTTCTTGCCTGAGTGCTTCAAACCTGATTCTCTCCTATTTCTAGACAACACATTACCAAGACCCCTGAACCTGAGCATAAACCTCATTTGGGCCAGAGCAGAAAAAGTATGCAGCTAGAGTTTGAGATTCTAGGATGAGTTGGAAATCCTGGCTGGAGTAAAAATCATATGAACCTTTCCTTTAAAGGTAATGACTTTCAAAATGAGATTGCATTCTTACCTAGGCACTCCTATGATGGGAAGTCTTCTTTAATTTACTGCAATGAGATAATTCCTAATCAGTTTAAGAGAAAAGAAACCAAAACAACAAAACAAATCTTGCAGAAAATGTTACACTATCAGCATGAGTCCTTCCTTTAATGCAACTGTTCACTTTAATCCCATCATAATAAAAAACTGATACAGCTTTCTTATTTTTAAAACTGTATGGAAATGTAACTGAGAAAGATAGTAAAGCTCCCAAACTGTAACTATTAAAGCTGATTAGTCATTTCATACCAACATCTATTAATTTCAAAGAAAAATGTTTTGAAATTGATTAGACTGTTTTGAAATTGTTAGTCAGCATGCCTAGAGCCCTGTGGTGTTGTTATGACAGCCACTTAAAAGCTAAGGAAAGATTTATTTGCTATATGCTTGAAAAGGTCACAGAGAAAAGTACTTACACAAGGACAATGCACACAGTTCTATATAAACACAACAAGGTAGTAAGTTCAAATATTTGCCCAAATAGAAAGAACTCTTGTCTGTCATCTTTAAAATGACCTTCTGATTAAAAGAGCATACCAAAGTGTTTCAGATTAATTTAAAGGGGCAATAATTCAGTTTTTCACATAGACCACTGAGACTGGGCATGTTTCACTCAGATTGGTTTGTTAAATATTTTATAGATCAGTTTTCTGCTTCTATTGAATTGGAGTGTAATCATCACATAATATTTTCTTTACTGTCAAAGACCATGTCAAGAAGCTTTTCATATTTGATTATTTATTTCTAGAGTAGATAATTTATTCATCAGCATCACTTCGTTACTGTACCTGTCTTCAAGAGCAATTTTGGTTGATATAATCTGACAGAACTATTGTGATGAATCAACAATCCTGGCAACTTGAATAGAATAATCCTTAATGTTGCCTAGTAGAATGTACCACTTGTTTGTCTTTCATAGACCAAATCTAAAAAAACCCCAACCCCACACCCTCCATCTTTTCACTGGTTTGATTGCTGATGGTAATATGCAAAAGCTGCTTTTTGCAAAAGGCATTTCAACATATTGTGACTGTAGTGGTTCTGGCTGGAATGTAGTTAACTTTCTTCATAACTGGATTTGCAAGTAAACCAGTGTTGATAACACATCAATGTTTTGGCTATGGCCAAAACATTGAATGATGACAAGTCTTGATGATAAGTCTTTTTCTCAATCTACTCAACCTACTCCTTCAGTAATTAGGCTACGTGTGGGAAAGAGTTTATACAACCAACCTGAACTGACCAAAGGCAGGTTCCATACTGTGTGATGTCCTGCACTATCATAATAACCATCTTCCAGGACAGTTGCTCAGTTTGGCTGGGCATTAATCTGCCATCAGAGGTGGTAAAGTAATTGCTGTTGTATGTTTCTTTGGCTTTTTCTCCCCTCAGTCCTTCTTTTATTGAACCTTTCTTATCTTCGGTCATGAGTGCTCTTGTTTTTGCTCTTGCTACTTTCTTCCCCATTCCTGATGAAGATGAGGGTGAAAGTGAGGGAGAAGCCGTGCTAAGAATGTCAGTCTGAAGGATCTCTCTGAAGAAAATAATGCAGTCTCTGCCAGTTTTACATATACTAAGCATAATTTTCTGTGTCTCTCCTTGTGTGATTGCAGCATTTGTGCAAAACTAATGAAGAGGGAAGATATAGAACCATCAGTCATTTACTGCTTATATATTTTTTAATTGTACCAACGCAGTAATAAAGAGATATCCCTATATAAAGTTTCACACAATCATTTTCAATATCTATAGCTCACCAATTGCTTTGAAAAACTTGCTTATTTTTAAGTGGTTTTCATCAACATGAATGCCTACTTTGCTCTTAAGGACAGTTTTCTACGAAAACCACATATTTTTGTTCAGAAGATGTGGGTGCAAAGGTATCAAACATATTCTTTGTATTTGAACATATTTCTCCAATAAAAGAAATCAAAGTTCCTCTTCTGGTTACACTTCTGATATTTTTTTTCTTCAGTCATATATATAGGTTATATGCATGATTGTATGAAAGTAATACTTTTTTTTGTGTAAAACTTTTTTTTTAACACTTTGATATTTGAATATGTTCACATAACCTATTACAGATTGACTTACACTTCCTGGTGTAGATTTGAGGCCACTCTCTGCCCATGATCCAGCTGAGTTAGATAGGAGCCATCTCCAAAATGGAGGATAGCCTAAATTGTTGTATTGGGGTCTTCAACGTATCCAATCCTCCTACTCCTATCCATCTCTGTGGAATAAATCAACAAGATGAGTGAAAACTCAGATATATCTGCCTGAGTTTGACTCACAGCAGCTGTTTCAGCTCACTGTTATTAAATGACAGCAAACCAGTAGGGCAACGATCCTCTGGCAGAGACTGATGTCTGACTGCTAATCAGAAACTATAGTGTCAGCATTTGCAAAATGCCTGTGTGGACATGTCACAGTAGATCACAACCTTTGAGTGCCTACTGTAAGCTTGTAACTGTATTTGTTTTATATGCCAAGAGACACAGATAAAATTTTGCTTTCAGCAACATATATTTTTTTTTCATTTTTATTTTGTCATGGAATTCATAATTTCTCCCATATTTCTAGAATTCAGTCCTCATACACATGCTTTAAGGTGTGTATTACCTTTTCCTGTGGCTAATAAAAACAAGAAAAAGGAGAAAAGAACTTCCACAAGGGCTACAGCTCAACAGAGCCCTACATTAAGTTTGGTAATTGAAAAAGCACAGGTCAGGACTGCATCTGAATGAGATATCTCTCCAGCTGAGCTCTGGTCCCCTCTTTTATTCAGACAAGGGTTAAAGAGCAAGTGAGTGGTCTCCTTTCCTGAACACAGCACTCAGGAAAGGGGCCATAGGGGAGATCCATTTCCTGGTTTTCTGTAGGGGACTCATTATAAACCTTATTGCATCTTACTCAAGCACCCAACTCCTTGTTGAATGACCACTTTTTCTGTTAGGAAAGTTTGAACATTTATCTGTTGTGGAGAAGGCAAGCACAATCTTCCTCTTCAGAGAAAGAAAGACTTTGATCTCAGTGACCCAGATTACATTGAAAATAACTGATACCCCTACAAACATCCCCTCCCCAAATACTCTGATTTAAGGGAAAGATGATGACTAGGATATGGGAGATTTTTGCAGGTTGTTAGGAATCTCTGCTGCATGCAGATGGTGTTCACAGTATCGCAAAGCAGTTGTTAATTTGTGTACCATTTTAAAGATATTTCCCTCAAAATACTTGTAAGGGATCCTTATAAGAATTATTTGGTCTTCCCTGTTTGTTCATATTAAATCCATCCATCTTTTTGTGAACGTCTCATTTTATTTTTGAGAAGCCAACAGATAAATTCCATTTTCACCCTCTGTTATGAGCATACATATATATATATCTGTTTTGTTAAGCTTGACAACAAAAGTGACTCATCCATTTGTATATTTTGAACAGGTTCTTGACAGTTGGAAGTATATTACCTGTTTATCTGGTACCTTCCTGCATATGGAAGGCACACCAGTACTTGTAGCAATTAACAAGTCAGGCATTGCTAGTACATGCTGTAAAAGCTTTGCTTTCATAGCAGTAGATAAAACATGATCAGCCAGATGCCTCAAGCAAAAGAATAGTTTTGGTGTGTTCAATAAAATAAATAATGAAATTACGCAAACAATGTTTTGATCATTAGCAAGTGCAAATGCAACCAGATGTGTTTGGAACAGATTGTGGGTGTCAAAAATGGCAACAGAAAGTAAGAAAAAAAAAGTGTAATTTGAATGATCTACTCACTAACAAGGTTTTTCCTATCTAATGGTATAACTCATGAAAATTCAGAGTGTCAGGATACTCAGAGTACCTGACAGACTCTGGGGGCAGGCAACTGGGAGTCCAGATCTTCTCTGCTACCTCTAGAGGACCCAGAGAGCAGAAGAGAGATCAGGAAAACCCGTGACCTGTCCAGGACAACATACATCACAGTGACTCCTCCTACTTCTCTCCCACAAAACAGGGAATCGTATAATTTGTAAAACTGCATAAATCTGTGACTAAAGTGTTTTGCTATCCAAATGTCTTTAGCCTTTAAACTGTCATTAGGTCTCAGTCTGTGACTATGTGGCTAGATATTGCTCTCATGAAGAAATATGTTTTCCAATAAAACATCTGCTTTTCAGTTAGATGTGAAAGTTGGCATAATTAAACCACTTGCTTAATAATTTAATGAGATCACTTCATAGCTGTTAAAAAAAAGCCTGGCAAACTGTCCCATTAAGTACTTCAGTAATGAAAATCTAAAAGTCTTTAGTTTGAAATAAGTGTTTACATTCACACTCACAAATCAAATCAAATTGTATTACAATGATTCCAGATTGCAGGGAATAAACAATTCCTTAATTTGAATTAATGAAGCATCTTTTAAATTCAGTTAAATATATATTTAAATACTCATTTGTTAGCATATTTGCCCTAGGGATGCAGTAAAACGTTTTCATTATTTCTTTGTCTAGTTTTGTGCATATGTACATGAGACCTACCATTGGTGACCCAGCAGGGTGGCTGTGGATGGCATCCAGTCATCTGAAATATGTCTGAAGTCCAGATATGGAGAAGATTTAAACCAGCTCTTGAAGGTCTTGAAGCTCTTGAAGGCTTAGCATTCCAGTGGGTGCATTTTCATTGATAGCTACTGAATTTGTTTCAGATAAGTACATATTTCACCCAAACGTATCATTACCATGGTTGAAAGTGGTAGTTAATATAACTGCATTGTCACCAAGGTCATCTTCCAAATAGATGATCTTATTGGATGATGATGTTTAAAAATAATAACAGTAATAAAAACAACACAAATAAAACCAAATTCAAGACTCTATTGTACATTGGGATTTTACATTTTTAAAGGATGTATGTGAATCTTATTTTCTCTCTTCCACCTCTGTACACAGAAAGAGCCAACATATAAAATATTTTTTTCCTCTTCAACCTTTTACTTTTTAGTGATTTCAAGGTCCTTGAGGTTAGTTTGATTTTAGATGACCAACTAAATGTAACTGATTACAAAATTTTTGTTCTCTCTTTAATGTGTTAGATCAAAATAAATCTCTCTTGAACTATTTTTAAGATGAAAAGCAGGGAAGAACTCGTTTTATATATGCACAGTCATTAAAGGTTAAATACATTGTGGTATCAGATAAGGTTAAATGCTTATTTGTCATGTTAGTTTCTCATTATTTAATTGCACAGTGATGAAAAAATCCTTAAAGGTTTGAAATCTTTATTGAAGTCCTATAAATGAAACTTTGTCCATGAACAAAAGTCTCATGAAACCTTAAATATGGTATCATAGAAGTCCAGATTAAAAATAACGGGTTCATAAATATTTAAGAATAGCAGATGACAAGAAATGTGTTCTGAAGGAGAACGTGTAACATTTAGATTCTGCAATAAACAAATACAGTGTTTATGATTTAATTTTCTTCATTTTGAGTTGAGGAGGTATTTAGTCAAGTAAAAATGATCTTAAGAGTCCAAGATATGCAATGGAAAAAATATTTAAATTTTTGGACTAATAAAGTGTTTGAAATACTTTTTGTGCTTAAGATTATTTTTAATTATATATATATATATGAGTGTGTTTGGAATATGTTTCAATTATAAAGCTCAAGTGAAAGTAGGCCCTAAAGATGATATAAAGATATATAAAAGGAGAAGGAGAAAGCAAGGCAAAATTATGTAAGTAATATGACACATATTTATCAGTAAAGGAGGAAGAAAAAGAAACACCTGAAGACGTGACTTAAGAGCATCTTTTAAAACAAGTATTATTCAAAATATATTTGGTTATGAACTAGATTCTATGATGGCACATTCATCACACAACTTAACTGATTATTCACACACAATTAGATTTAGTTAGGATAGGGACTCTTACAGGCACTTTAATCATTTGCTTCATGAATTGAAAAGGGGTGTGCATTTGATTTACTGTCATCTGGGTGGGTGATAAAGATCAGCTAGTTGATAAATGTGGCAAATGAATTTGCTGATCGAAGCTATCCTTCCATTTGTTTTGCACAATAATTAAAGATTAATTAAATCAGACATGCCTCTAATGAAAGACTCTTACCTGCAGTTCTCTTCATCCAACTGGAAAATACAAACCAGACCAAGATGAAAATTCTTCAAAGAATGAGGGGTTGGATAAACAGAATAGAGAATATTTGTATTGTTTTGCAACTACTGATGCAAGCAACGTTTAACATTTACACTCTGCCTATTTGGAACAATAATTGCTTTTGGACCTGACATTGGTAAAATTAAAGAAATGAACATGTAACAGTATAGAAGCTGTAAAGCCACTTTTTTTTTAAAATGCAAATGAATTCTAAGTTTGACAGAGGTAAGCATTGCCTTCAAACTCAAAAAACTTCTAAGCCTACTAACAGTGCTTCAAGTGCTTCACAGCGCTGTAGGAGGCATGTTTATTTGTCATGATCAATGCCCTAAATTATTCTTCAAAACAAAAAGCCTTACACTTCTGTAATGACTAAGTTTGCTCAAATATATGACTCTTTATGTAGGAGCTTCCCATTAAAGTGAGAACTTTGTGTGAGCCTGTGTGTGCATGTTGGGCATTGATGGTTGTAGCATCTCTGATATGTCTATGTGGAGTTTTGGTATTGCTCTGCCAGAAGGCATCTGCTGTGCCCCAGGGCAGCTTCACAATGACAGCACATGGTGTCAGAGTTCAATCTCCTAACTCATGATTTAAACTGTCATGTTGTAAAGCACAAAATTATCAAAAACAAGAGTAAAGAAAGAAAAAATTTGAAGCCTATGCAAGTTTCTCAGGTTTTGATGGAAATGGGTTGACACACCATGAATACTACTAGTTTAAAAACATTTATTTCAGGAACTTCTCCAGAAGATGCAGGGAAAAAATCAACCTGAAATTCAGTAATATTCAATGTAAAATAGACATGTAAGATAACAAATGGAAAGTGGAATAATTATCTACAGTGTATTTTAGATACTTTTTTTAGTTGGGGTGCATTCCTTCTCTTGGTGAGGGCCAGTGTGAGGGAAAATATATTTAATTTGAAACCTAACTTTTAGATGGTTAAAATTATGTCATATGACTTCAGACTTAGTGGGTTTACTGAAAACAGAAAGTGATGAAAAATTAATAATTTAAAATTAGAGATCTTTTGTAAACTTTTTCCTCTGAGATTTGTTTAAAAGCTTTGAAAATATCCTTGAATTTTTAATCAAAGTTGGAGTGCAAGAAAAGGATGCAACTCCTTATAAATACTGTCAGTTTTACTGACACCTCAAAAGATTAGGGTTGTTTACCTGCCTCCAACAACTGTCATATTTGTGTGTCATGGCAAAATGATAAATCAGACATCAGAAATCTCTCACAGAGCTTTATATTTTTGTAATATGAAATGTTTATGTTTTCCAGACATGAAGGTCATTGGGCTGTACTCTAACCCTTTTTTTTCTTCTTTCTTTTGATTTGACAGAGCTGTTCTAGCTGTATTTAAAAACCTCATGCTTCTCCTTATGCTGTGCACATGTTACTTCCCATAGCAGTAAGACTTACTGCCCAGGTCTTACACTCATGTTTTAGTCTAATGTGAACTTCCTAAAACTTATGTTAGATGACTATGAGAGAACAAGATATTTCAGTCACAGGCCTTGAACACTTCCACATAGAGCAGGTAGTGACAGGACCAGGGGGATGGCTTCAAATTGAAAGACAGCAGGCTTGGTTTACATACCAGGAAGAAATTCTGTGCTATGAGGGTGGTGAGGCATTAGAACAGGTTGCCCAGAGAAGTTGTGCCTGCCTCATCCCTGGAAGTGTTCAAAACCAGGCTGGTTTGATCTTTGAGAAACTTATTCTTGTGGAAAATGTCCCTGCTCATGGCAGGAATTAGATGGTCATTCATGTCCCTTCAACCCAACCCATTCTCCTATTCTGTGCACTGAGTTTTACTCAGCTCTACAATGTAGATAATTGTTTGAAAAAATTATGAAAATAGATAGAAAAATCTCATAAAATGTTAATTCCACATTTCTTTGTCAGCTGAAATCAAACCTCCATTATCTTTTTCAAATGCACATAAAAGGCAGATTCAGAGATAAGAGGAAGTTGAGGAGGATATTCTTGAAAAATTAAAAGGGCAATGTGATATTTTGCAAAATGTAAAATATTGTTAAAGCAATGTTAGTGATGCTTTTCATCATCACCAGTTTTTTATAAAATCTTTATTCCCCTTACAGCAATCAAACATAGTGCAAACTTGCTGTGGAGACATAGTCCTTGTGAAGATGTGACCATGTATCTAGTGTGTTTTTAAAAGGACAGAGAAAAGCACTTTCATCTTGACACTGTGGGCTACCTTGAGAACAGGTTACAAGGAAAGCACTATCAATGGTATGAATCAATAGAAAGAAAAATCTATAGAGAACAAGAGACATTGACCTTGTGTTATAAACCTCTATTTTTTGTTTCCTGAGTACATATTAATTGATTCTCCAGTACCTATTTATAAACACTTATTCTTACCCTCTGTAGCAAAAGAGTCAGCCTTGTTTTCAAAGGTTTGAAAAACCCTGAATGATAGTTCATAGCATAAGGAGCTGCAATATATGCTGGCTCATGGCAGAGAGATGCAACTCACTTTTAAAAATATCAATATTTCACTATCATACCTTGCATTTATTTCTGAATTAGAAGTCTCATTGAATGAAATGAAGCACACAGGTGACCTAGGAAAAAAAGTAACTAGATCTCTTTTACCACAAAACTGCATGATTTATTGTCCATTCTGCTGTCCTACATGATATTTAATTTTAATCCTTTGCATTGCTATTTACACTGAATGATCTTTAATAAAACTGAAAATACAATCCAATTTTATCTACAGGATCTTAAAGCATAAATAAGAAATATTAAACAAGACTCTTCCTAGAGTACATTGTGAATCAGTAAATGGTTTTAAATGTCATGAGACCTGTCATGGAATTTGCACTGACATGATACCAGAATGTTTGATCACCTACTGAGGTATTGTCTCCAGTTTATTGAGGTTTTTTATCCATGATGAAGAAGCAGGATTCTACGGGGTACTAACATGAGGTCTAATCACAGGTCTTAAATCCTGTATTTTTCAAAACAAGGTTTAGTAATCTGAGATATAAATTTGAATTGATTTTGTCTTAAACAATTATTTTATAATATACTGGTTTTCTTTAATGCTTGGTTTCACTAGGTTCATGCTTCAGAAAGGTCATCTTTTAGCCCATTTTGAAATTTACACTTTAAAATGAGAATATACACTGCAAACCCCAATACCTGGTGCCATAGAGAAAATTACTTTAGATGTCTTCCCTAGGTCTTCCCTAGGTTCAAAGAATATAAAACCTAGGGATTTATATTCATTACATATAAATATTCAGAATTACTTTTACGGCAATATATATTATTCTGCCTTTATGACAAGATTCACGTTCCTTAATCATTCAGCAGCTCTCAAGTAGTATGAAACATGAATGATAAGTGTGTAGTGTGTTTTCTCCAGGAAATGCTTTATGGCCTGTGCAATACAGATGTTCTTGTCTAATCTTCTAGCATAATTTTGCCAGTTACTGCTTAATAATGTTCTCATAAAATTTTCTATTGTGTTTAATGTAAGATCATTCCTGGGGGCTCAGAGATTTTTCAAACAATAGCTTACAAGGCAAATTTTTATCACAACATGATTCTGTTCCTCTGCTCTACTCTCATGAGACCCCACCTGTTTGGCTGTGAGGTCTTCACCACAAGAAGACATGGACATATTGGAGTGGGTCCAGAAGAAACCACAAAGATGATCAGAGGAATAAAGCTTCTCTCCTCTGAGGACAAGCTGAGACAGCTGGGGCTGTTCAGTCTGGAGAAAAGAAAGCTCCGGGAGATTCTGTTGCAGTCTTCAACTACTTAAAGGGAAGTGGTGGGCATGGAGTCAGAAGAAAATCCTTCTGTATCATAAGAATATGTAAAAAAGAGTCACAGAAAAGAATTTCTAAAGGACTCAGAATCAAGTACAGACTCTCAACAGTAGAATTTTTTCTGAGTAAATAAATCTTCAGCAAAACTGTGCAACAGACAGGGAGAAAACAGCTCAGCAATCACAGACCTGAGTAGCATATGAAGGAAAAATTCACTATAAAAGTGCACCATATTTTCCGCTAATATGAGCTAACATGGTATCAATGATTTTGATGGACCAGTATTTATTAATTCTAAGAAAGCAATCCAGAAAGAGAATTTTTATATGAGTGATATGTTTTCTTTTTAATTAGAGGAAGAGGCAGATTGTTACTTATTGCCAGTCTGACAAGAAGAGTGTTCAGGCTTGAAAGAAACAATATTATTTCTCCTCTTAGTTCTTTTTGAAACAAACAAAAACCTAACCTCTCCTACTGTAGAACTCTATAAAATTATATTCTGTTGTGTAAACAGCATAACAAGTGTTAAGAATGAATTTTATATGAAAAAGCCTCTCTGGATTAAACAACCATTTTATATTAGTTACACATCAGCAACAGTTGCAAATTTTCAGGGTATTGCCTTTTTGGTTTCCGCAGTTGCTTGCTCCCCAGGAAAGATTACAATCCCTTTTCAATTCCTTTACTATGTCACCTTGCTAAAACCTACATTTCCTGAAATGATCCACTGAAATAAATAAAAAAGATATAGTGTGTTTTACTCTTAAAATGGCTTGTCACACTTGTCTGGTTTAGAGCAAGACCACACAGCTGAATCAGCACACCTGAGGGTGTCATAAAATCTTGCAAGGGATGGGCAACAAAATATCTTAAATTAGATCCTCCTCCAGCGTAACGGTAATGGAGAATGGAAGTCACAAACAGAAAGAAATTGGACTATGTCACAAATTCCATGTCTTTTACAGCTGTAAGAAAGCAATCAAATTGCTCTGCACGTGTCTCCTCCCCAGCTGAGTCAGCCCATATATCCTGAAGGTAGAAAGTAATATAAGGAAGTGGAATCTTCACTGCTTTTGATATGAATTTTTTCATAAGATTGCTGATCTTGAGTATATCCTGGGGTCTCAGTTTTTAGAGTGATCATACAACACCTGTTCAGGCTTTATTCCCAGATCACAGAAGTTTATTTCTAATACACTGTAGCAGTAAAGATTTGCCATTTAGAAGAAGTCAGTTTTTCAAAAACATTCCAAACCCACTGGAAAGGTCATGTGTAATTGCACATACTGTGTAGGTTTGTCAGCTTCCCTGTCAGGTACTAAAGGGAGCATTTTTGAAAGACTGAACCACTGCTACCCTATATTACTGGAAGGACAAATTGTGTAATCTATGTGTTTATTCAGTAATACAGCTGACAGATGCAGCTCTAGGTATATAAGCTGCTTCAGGCTATACTTAAGCATCTTCAGCCACTTCCTACAATACTGTTATCACAGTCAAAATATATTACCTGTAGCATATAGAAAATATTTGGACATTATACTCATTCTTTCAAGATAAAAAAGGAGGACAATCCATAATAGCTTCAAACGGCTTGCCAAAATATCACCTAAAGCAGTGGGATTCAAATCTAATTATACATTTGACAGGTTTTAGGAACAAATGGAAATTGTCCCAAGCCTGTTGACAAGTACAAGATAAAAAAGGAGATAAGAAAGGAGAGCTGTCCTCAAATCATTAGAAGCCAGATTCATGAATTTCTTTCAGAAGATTAGATATCAGTAGGGCAAATGTTCACACCATATTTCTAAGCCATTTAGACAACCTTGAAAATGAATTTTTGAAACTAAAATAAGACACAGTTCAATTAAATGCATGTCATGACTTTTTCAAATGATCATGTGTTTAAAGCAAATCTTACAGACATACAGTTCTGTGCTAGTCCCCTAACCTTACACATAAGAATTGCTGGTACCACTGTCAGAGATTACTTTAATATTAATCTGGTACATAAACAGTGAAACTGCAATTGAGACTTCTCATAGGAGAAAAGTCTTATCATCCAATTATTTATCTAGCTTACCATACCATTTAAAGATTCTTAGGAGGCCTTACAGCTCATCTGTTTTAAAGTAAAATCTGAATCTCTTAAAAAAATTCAGCCCCGGTATTCATCAGTCATTCTATTAATCAGTCATCACAGAACCACAGAAGGGTTCAGGTTGGAAGGGACCTCTGGAAGTTATCTGGTTCAAATTATCTGGCAAGTTATCTTTGTCCTGCCACTGGGCACCATGGAGAAGAGTCAAGTTTCATCTTCTTTCAGGTGTTTATATACATTGATTAGATTCCTCCTGAGCCCTCTGGTAAAACTGTCCCACCTCTGTCAGTCTTTCCCTATAGGAGAGATGCTGCAGTCCCTTCCGCACCTTTGTGGCTCTCCACTGTACTCTCCCCAGTATGTTCACATCCTTCTTACCCATAGGGAGCATGGAACTTGGAAAATACTCCAGATATGGGCTCTCCACAGCTGAGTAGCTGGCAGGGTTCACCTCTCTCAACCTGCTGGAAGCAATTTGCCTAACGCAGCCCAGGATTTCCTCTCTCACAAGGTATTTCACCAGCTTATGTTTAACTTGGGGAAAACCAGGATCCCCAGGCTCTCCTCTGCCAAGCTGCTTTCCATCTGAGTTGCCCCCAGCATGTACTGGTACACCGTGTTTTTCCTTCCAGGTTCAGAACTTCTCTTTGTTGAACTTCATGAGGTTCCTTTCAGACACCTTTTCAAGTCTTTTGAGGTCCCTTTGGGTGGCAGCACAACTTTCTGTTATATCAACTACTTCTCCCCGTTTTGTGTCATGAGCACACTTGCTTAAGCTACATTCTGTCCTGTGATCCAGATCATTTATGAAAATGTTAACCAGGACTAGACTCAATTTTGGAGTATACTGCTAGACACTGGCTCCAACTAGACTTTGTGGCCCTGATCAGCACCCTCTGGGGCTGATCAGGCAGCCAGTTTTCAATCCACCTCTCTATGTGCTCATCCAGCCCAAACATCAACATGTTCTTTGTGAGGATCTCATAGATGTCAGTGTTAAAACCTTACCAAAGTACAGGTAGCCAATATTTGTAATTCCCTTTGTCTACCAAGCCAGTTAGTTAGTGAAAATAATTATCAAATTGGTCAAGCATGAGTTCCTCCTTTGGGAACTCGTGCTGACTGCTCCTGATGATTTTCTTGTTTTTCATGTGCCTTTGTTGAGGGATATATTTAGTACAGGTAGCTTGGTGTGCAAGCTCCAGTGTGAGCTGCAGGCTGAGCTCTGGATGTCAGGAAATGCTGGAAGCCAGAGGCAAGAGTGAACTGGTGCCCACACTTTGTGCAACAAAGAGCAGAGGGAACTGTGGTTCCAGACAAGTGGCTGGGCACTCAAAGACCCAGCAGCAGATGATGATGCAGCAACCCAGTAAAGTTTCCTTAACACTTGGAAAAACATTCCAGAAGTAGCTTCTATATCACTCTCCAAGTAAATAAGGTGAGGCTGGTTGACACCATAGTTCCCTATGTCTTCTTTCTTTCTCTTGTGAGCAGCATTTATTTTCTTCCAGTCTTCAGATACTTCTCTGAGCCACCATGATTTACCAAGGATTATTGAAAGTGGCCTTAGAATGACATCTACTAGCTTCTTCAGCACTTGTGGATGAATTCCATCAGGTCTCACGGATTTATGTATGTCAAATTTTCTGAAATGTTCCCTGACCTGATTATTTTGTGTCGAGGGTACATCTTCCTTGCTCCATCCTCTTTTTCTGATCTCTGGGACCTGGGATTCTTGAAAACTAATCTTTCTAACAAAGACTGAGGCATAGAAGGCCTTCAGGGTTTCAGAATTCAGGACTTTCTGGTCCTTCATAATTCTGGTCCTATAAAATTTAAACAAACAAAAAATAATCATACATTGGGAAAACCTGACTAATTTTTTCAATGACTTTTTTAGTACTTTGCAAGCTACTATTTGCAAGGAACAAGTTTTCCTTCTTTATTTTCCAGGTTCCTAAAAACTCAGTTTGTAAATTTTATTTAAAAATCATAATGAAAACAAACAAAAAAAAGTTTTTTTTCAGGTTTTTTTTTCCCTAGAAAACAATGTCTTTTATGGAATAATAATGATTATGGATTTTATCAACTTACATGATTAAAGAATCTGAATGTATTTATTAAATTTTGAATGATCACTACTCTCGGCGTTTTTGCGGTTGAGATGACCTCGAGGTGTTGGAAAATCTCTTTTTCCAGCCCCGAGATCGAAGAAGGAGTCAGGATTCTTTGGTTATGGTTTTCAAGGTTGTTTATTCTTTGTTATCTAAAACATTCTTTTTCTGACCTGCTGACGTCTGTCTAGCAGGTCAGGCTGAGGCACACTGACCGACTCAGAGGCGGTGCAATCTTTTTAGACTAAAAACTACGTGTACATTATTTACAATAATTTTGTAATACCTATCACCTATTTTAGACAGTGTGTTTCTACTCTAAACCAATCCAGAAGTGCCACCATCACCCAGAAGATGGAGGCTAAGAAGAAAGAAGAAGGACAAGGCATGTCCAAATCTCTCTATCTTGGCCTCTGAACCCCCATTCTAAAAACCCAAAATTCTACTTTTCTATCTTGTAACAAACTAGCTATCATTCTACTTCAACTCTCGTGGCTTGTGAATTCTCATATAAGGTTGGTATTTTTTTCCATGGGTTAAAATCAAAGCCGCAGGTGTCTATTGGCTTCGTGCCAAGGTCTCTGAAGCCCCTGCCAGGGGCTCGAGCTATCCAGGACACCCAGAGGGATGACCTGGGTTCTGACAAACTACTTTCACATATTTACTGGAAGATCTCTTCAAGCCTTTGCTTTCATTTCTGAACTATCAAGTAATGTTTTCTCTCTAGAAGACAATGTCTTTGCAGCTTTGTCCTGAATTGTTCTTAACTTCTCTGCCAAACTTAATTTGAGATATTTCTTTCAAGAAGAACGGTATGTTCTATGAGTCATTTAAGAGCCTGTAGTTCTATATTTACACTAAAACAGGGAGAGCATTGAAAAACTTATCTTCCTTTCACACCTGTAAGGCAGAATCAAGTTCTCTGACAAGCTAAGAGGAAAATTCAAGGAAAATATTTTTGCAACATTCTCAAGTAAATAGCATGCTATTTTCATTATTTTTGTTTCCATATATATCGAGAAGTTCCCAGAAAACCTATTGAGGTCAATAAGCCCCTGTTACTGTTTTGGTTTCTAAAGCTAATTCTATGAAGATGAGAAATTATTTATCATAAGTGTAGTGTGTTCTCTTCAATCTTCTTTATTAAAAAAATTAAGTTACAGCAGCATTTATTTTGTCTTTAATGAACGACACAGAACTCAAGTACCATTCTAATAGTATCTCAACTCAAAGAGCCATATCATGTTATATGTTGTTTTCTCATTTTCTCCAAAGAACAAATTATCAAATTATAAATTCATTCCAATTCATATCAAACAAATTATCAGTTCATTCTCCCCCTATATCCTTTGTTTTCTATTTCCTGGAGATTAATACCTTCTTCAGTCCAAATATTCTTATCCATAAACTGAGAAATGCTTATTTTTGCATCACCTCAGATTTCTTCCTGTTAAGTATTGGTCAGAGCCAGGATTGAGGCTCTTTCTCAGTTATATAGTGTGTCATCAACTCAGAATATCCAAGAGGAAATTTCTTCTGTTTCAGATAATCAAACATTGCAGTCATTCTTCTGTGCCTCTTTATAGGTATAGTACAAATTTCCCAGTATTATCAAGGTTTATGAAATTATCAATTCAATTAACACACAGTGAAAAAAAAATAGCACTTTGATGAATTTTCATCCAGAACTGAAATTGTGAAACCCACAGAATATATTCCAGTGGCCAGCAGGAGATATGCAAGTCAACTGTAGAAAAATACGAAAAAATATTCCTTTAACAGAGTTCTTGTTCTACTCTCTTATAACTGGATTCTGGATGAAGTGCACAAACACTTTTCACATTTTCAAAGATAATGCAATAACGTTGACAACCTTCTAGTTCACAGTTAAGTCCTTCTAGATCCAAGCAAGGAAATGGATGTCATATTTCAATTTAAAATTAGTATATAATTTTGGAACAAGTATGTTCTGTACTCAAAATAAGGGCCCTGGATCCCCATATATTTGTATTATAGTCATTCTGGTGCATCCTCTCTGGTTGATTTAATATATTTGGAGATTAGTATGTAGAGCATCTGAGAAAACTTCTAAAGCTTAAAAAGTGAGTCAGCATTCAGACCATGCATCTCTGATTGTTTGTATTTTAGGCTGAGAAGAGTAATTAGGATTGAGCTGTATGTAAGTAATGTGTGCTGATTATGGTTAGCTGACCAGTGAAATGTGAAGGACAAACTAGAAGTTGGCAACTACGATTAAAACTGATTAGTTTGATTCCTGCAAAGAATAAAAAGAGAGTAGTTTTCTGTCTTCAAGCAGATTTGTACTGAAACTCATGTATAAGCATAAGACTTTGTGTGCATAAATAAATAGAAAGCATAGGGACCATAGCTATGGTTCAGTTATTCCTTGAGTGACTATACACATCCTTCACACTCACACACACATTCACACTGTATTCTTCTTGCCTTTTTCCCTAAACTGTTAACAACTATTCTGAATGTGCCTTTATTCAAATAATCACTCTGAGAAAATTTTAAATATTCACACTTTTGTTTCCTGTCAGACAACATATGGTATGAGAGAATTGACTGGGTTAAAACCTTTTCTTGAAAGAATAATAATTTTCATAGATTATAAATAGTTTTGGAGATTGGAAAAAAAAACCACAGAAGGATATTGTTTTCCACAGGAAATCTGCAGTCAGTGAAAAAGAGAAAATCCCATTTTTGAGTTTTTAACTGGATAAAATATGGGAGTATGGTTTCACTAAGGAGCATTAGCAGTTGCTTTCTTTCATGAAGGTACTGAAATAAATAAAGGCAAAAAAATGGGGAGGGAAAACAATGTGCAGATACTACTTCAAGGGAATTTGTAGCCAAATCTAGAAAATTATGGGAAAATTGGCTTGAGCTTTTAAGAGAGGCAAACAATGGATTCTTGTTGTCTACTTTTAAAAACAGTCCATTTGATTTACATGTTAAGAAAGAAATCTCATTTTCTACATACTAGTCTCTCAAATTTCGTTTTTAATAATCAAATCTCTCTTAGTTCAGAGAAAAAAAATAGGGGAATACTCTGAGATATAAGTGCTTATTAGTACCAGAATAAGACCTACCCCACATTTAAAGTGCAACTTGTAAATGAAAGCAAAATAGAAAAGAGGCAGCTGGTAAATTTAATCCAGAGTGAGGTGATTATTGTGTCTAATGATGACTCAACAAGGGTTGTGTAAGCTAAAAAACAGAGAGAGTGAATCTTTAAAGCTATGTCCAGATTGTTAGCAATATGATGAAGTTCATAAACCATGCAAATAGTCAACTAGAGAGCAAAATAGAAAAAAAAAGTCTGAGAATTACTATATTTCTTCTGGTAAAGAGCTACTTTTGATGAAAAATGTAAGTCACATTCTCTCACTTTTATCTCAAGGGAATATGAGAGGGAACTAACTTAGAATAGAGAAAATTCCCAGATGCCCAAGGACTGATTATTTATAGTCTGCCTTGGAATCAGACTATTAATTTCTACCAATGTCCCTGGTAAAGATATCCAAGTACTGATAACAGGAAATATAAATAGTGTGCTTGGTAAAGATTTCACTTCTCAAATGAATTGAGATTAATAAGTCATAGAACTTAAAACTAGTTTATGAGTATTTAATTTATAAAAATTAGGTATGAAGCTTATAACACACTCAAAGTAGATACCTTTTTCTCTCTGTTCTTAAAGAATATTTAAATTTCTACATCTGAGCTACTGGTGACCTTCATCAAATTATGTCTGAATACACCACTGTTTATCTCGTTGTCTATGGCATATCCTACCAAACAGAAAGGAAGTTGTAAATAAGCTTGTGATTTGTTAATAATCTGAATATTGCCTGTTATTCCTAGGCAACATGCAGAATTCCTATATTTAATTTCCACAACCCCCCCCCCCCCATTCCTTATTCTTCTAGCTAAACTATAGACCAGTGAAGAGCAAATTAAGTTCTGGCAAAAGGCGTAATCTTAAAATTCATGGCACTCAGTGTGATGAATCATATTTTAAAATTCTCAGAAAAAGTATATTTTTCTTTAAAAATTGGTTCTATATATTCTTTTGCTTTATATAAAATTATGCACTAATATGTATTCAATTAAATAAGCAAGGCATTAAGTGCTTGCTCTAGTTACAAAGTGGCTCACCTTTGAAATCACTTACTGAAGAGCATATGAAATGGAAATTATAATAAGGCATGTTTATTATCAATCCATCAGTTAATTTTCCTGCTGTGCTGAATTCTAGATATGATATCATTGATGAACCTGATTAAAATACTGATCATGCATCAATAATAAAAGGAAAAATTCATTATAAGTTAATAATCTAACATCAAATATTAAATTTCATTATAATACTGATCAGAACATCCTTTATGTTACTTAAAGAAGTTTGCTCTCCCTCAGAATAAAAAGTCACAAGTGATAACACAGTTGGATATTCTCTTACAGGACAGTTCTTCTTTTAACTTGGGAACATATTAAAATTTCTGAGTTATAATGGTAAGTTTTTCATAAATTTTTTCTTTCTGTGAGCCCTCCATATTTTCATCCAAAATTCACTGTACGAAAATTGCAGATCACACTGCCAAATAATTACTTACAGAGACATTGGTGGCATCCTGAATTATAGACCTTTGTGGATAAAAAGCATCCAGGACAAAGAGAAAAATAGAAATAGATTATATTGTGGGTCCAGCACTATATTCCCTTATGAATTATATTCCATTATGTCAGTTGTAAAAATAGAATTAGAAGACATTAATTTTGTTTTAATCCTAGTGTTCATTTTGAAAGGACTAAAAAAATCTTTAAAAATAATAAGATTTTGTATCTATCTAGAAGTCAGATTAAATCAAGAGATTGATGTTGTTTCATAGCTCTTTCTATCAGCAGAGGATGCTTAGATTAAAATAAACTGGACATCTCTGAAGGGAGCTGACTTCATAAATGGCCACTGGTTTTAAGCTACCAGTGACTTAAAGACTCCAAAAGCCAGTCTTTGTTTATTATATTTTGAATACTTTTGTATTTTCAGAAAGGACAGTTGCCTCACTATTTAAATCTATTTCTAGACATTTCTAGCTATACTGTACTTGTGTCATATTTGGGACCCTTACTAACAGCCTGGATTTAGTGTGTAAACTGACCATTTTTTTGCCATTTCTTCTTTGCTATTTTTAACCAATTGATAATCCAAGAAATTATTTTTTCATATCCACTTACAGATTAATTCCCCATGATAAGACTTCTACAAAAGTTTTCTAAACCCAAATGCATTATATCTGTATGTAAATCTCTTTCAAAGAATTCCGGAATATTTCTGAGGTATGCTATCTCTCCAAAATGCCATGTTTCCTCTACGCCTGTGCAAAGCACTTGTCCATGTCTGCTGTTTGCCTTGTGTACTATTGCTTCTGCCAATTGCTCAGAAGGTAGTCCATTAATTATGATTTTCTCCTTTACTCATAAAGGCTCCCAGATAGGGAGCGTAAATCACGCGCTTTGTGGGAGCTGGGTTGGGCTGGCTGCAGCTCCTGCCTCTGGAGCTGCCTCCAAGCGCCTGCTGCCTTCCCTGCCTGAGCCTGAGCTGTGTCAGTGTCCCAGAGGAAAGGTGCCACTGCCCAGCTAACAGGAGCCCCTGGGGAGGCTGTGGGAACCTGTTCCTCTAAGCTGCTACCTGGGGTAAAGAAATGCATAAAATATATCCGAAAAAGCTCAGGACAGGAGAGAAAGTCTTCTCCCCCAACTCACCAAATTTCGTACTCATCCTTCCAAATACCTCAGAATGGTGGTGTCATATCTTATATACTCCTCTTTTTCATCCTTGCAAGAGCTGAGCCTGTTAATTTAAGGATGTCTTAGGATATTCAAGAAATGTGCACAGTCCCCTGGAAAAGAGCTAGATGCCAGGAAGGGTCAAAGGATTGCTTAGCAGCTTTAAATCTGTAATTAATAAGCCTTTTATCGGCATTAATGGAATAGTTTGTAGAACTGTAGTGTTAAAACATTAACAGTACTTCCAATGGGTACCTAGATTCATATATGTGGTGTTTTTCCTTTTGCTTACGACAAGATTTTGAAGGTGGCAAGCACAGAGATCAGAGCTGTCACCTTTTTAAAAGCTCACATTGCATATCAAACAGTTAATTTCTCTGACACCTAACCTTTCTAAAGATATAGCTCTCCTCCACAATAGGCAGCTAAGCAATTTCATATTTGAGTTTGCCTGAAATGTGATAAATGGTGTTAAAACAGATCTTGATCCTTCATATACTTTTCTTCTAGGCTAAACAATTGAAAATAAGATTGTGGAGTCAGTGTTCAGAAGACCTGAATCTTTTATAGTAGTCCTGTAGGAAAAGGTCGGGTTTCAAATCCATGTACAAAGAAAAATCAGAAAATGAAAAAGCGCTGCAAACTTAAATGTTGCCATTACACCTTGGTCAGACTCTTTCCTCCTCAGTGTCTTCCACTGCTCTTCTGAAGCATGTGCTTCAAGTACAATTCATGGAAGCCTTCTTTCAGAATGAAGGTGTGTTTTAAAAAATGAAAAAAACCACAAAGAGATGGTGAGAGGTAGCACAGTGGTAGAAATAGATAATTATAATCTGTTCATATCATAGTACTTTAGGAAAAATGCATATAGACAGTTTCAGTGTAAGCTATAGTATGTCTTAAGGTAGGTAGGTGGATGGAGGGATGAATGTAAGCTCTCCAGAGAGATTATCTGTAGTGTTCTTATTGGGTATTTATTGCATACACTTGATGAAATTAAAAACTAAAGTATGGTTAACTTTAAAAAGATTAATAATCCCACTGAAAACAATAGAATCAATGTTCTGTATGAGGTTCCATGTGCATTTCCTCATAACATAGGCATCAAATGAGTAATTAATAATCTCATTTTTGTTACTCTTTTGAGTGAAATTATTTTCTTACTCTATTTACTCTTTATTTTTTATTTAAGCTTGGCTAAAGATGCTGGAAGTGAAAGTTTACCTTCATTGCTGAAAACACCAGAGTTTTTCCTCTCTAAAAATCTGATTTGGCTGAAGGTTTAAAAATTTATTACTGACTGTATCACTGAATAGAAACAAACAAGGAGTGTTGCACAAATAGATGCAACACTATATAAAGATCAGAGCTCAGAACTTTATTAAGCAAGGTTATGCTCAGAGACCTTTTCGAGATAAAAGAATTAATGCAAAAATGGGTCTATTATCATATTCTGATTTTTGCAATTCACAGCCAAATGCGGGTTTTCAGTGAATTTTAGTTGCTTGGTTGGGAGGTTAATTATTTTTATATTAATTTTTTAAAAACCTATTAATAAATAGAAGCATTTCCATGTACTCTTTGTTTCTTAAGATCACACCAATTAAGTCTTTCTAAAGGACAAACACCTATTAACAGATAGAGGTGAGAGATCCAAAACTCCCTTCTTTTCAGTTCAACTTTTCCTGATCCCTCCCTCCACTGCCCTCCATTACCTCCATTACAGTGATTGCTGCACTCAAACTGCAGCTCTGAGGACAGACAGTTTGCAATATCCTACTGATACGAATGGTAGTATTCCCATTCCATTCATTTCACTGCAGATCAAACTGTTAGATACAAGTGCAAACTGATATTTCCCAATATTTTAAGTGCCTCTTTCCTATAGTGTATAGTTCTATGTCATAGGAAATTTTGAGCAGCGCTTTGATCTCTGGAGAGAAGCTGTTTTAGAGACCAGCTCACATCACTTGTGAGTCACCAAAAGTTTTGCAATGTTTTTTTTTTTTTTATATATGTCTAGCTATCAAGATTGCACAAACATCAGGTTTGCTAATTAGTATCTGTTATTGCTATTCCACCCATAAAGAAGAATAGAAAGTTAGAATCAAGTAGGTCTATCAATCAGGCTGTGTTACTGCTGGATCAGGACTTTGCTAATGCTAATGACATATTTCTAAGCATCCATTGCTTCTTTAATAAGTAATACAGAAACGAAATGGCAGCTGAGTAGCCTGTTGAGAGCAATTAACCCAAAGCAGATGGCACTACAAATACAGTTCTTAAAGGATCTTTTCTTGTTTGGAATTTTCACCTTCCTTGTTGATTTTACCCCCTGGTTGAATTAAGGCCTTTATTGACAGATTTAAGATGTTCCTGACATTTGATTAGCAAACTTCATACTGAGACTGTATTAAAATTTAATATCTTTCAGAAATGAAAAGCAGTTTCTACTGGATGTTTTCTTCCCAGGTCTAGTGTTTGGTATCATATAAAGCTTCATAGCTCAGCAACTAAAAATCCTGAGAAAGCAGTACAAATGCAAAGATCTGAAACAACAACAGCTTTGAAGCATTAATGTCAAGGGTCAATAGAGTTACCTCCAAAAAGTTGGTTATTTTACAAAGATTTTAAGAATCGTGAGAAAGAACTTCATTGAGCTGGGTATAGAATACACTAATATATAGATATTTTTAAGCACTTGAATTTTATAAATGCTGATCTTTTAAGAAGCACGATGCATAAATGGATGCTGATTGACTTTCTTGGCATAGGGCATAGGCTTCAATGGCATAGGTTTTAGAGATTTCAATGCAAATTTGAGTCATATGTATGAAAAGACATCAGTGAAAAATATCTCTTCCAGTATAACTGAGGCTTGACAGACCACCCAGTGTCAAAGGTGCTATACTTAAAGGGACTCAATTGTCCTCAAGCTGTTTGTAGTTCTATTTCCGACATCCATTCTGGTCTCACAGTAAGCAATGATTTTTTGCTGCTCCTTTAGAAAGTGCTCAAAACAGATTTCATCAGAGGTAGATATATGGGGGTTTAAAGTATCATTTGCATACTGAGTATTTTAGACATGCAGAATGGTTGACAAGAAGATTTGCAAAGTTATTAAGTACAGTCTTGGGAATGCCTCTTTTTTTCAGCAATAAATGTTCTTTCTGGCTTATAAAATATATTTATTCAAATTAAAAAGCAATACATGTATATACAGGGGCCTATAGAAGTTTGAAAAATGTTTTATTGTATTAATGTTAAAAAAAGAAAAAGAAAAATTAAGAAAGCTGATGACATGGCTTTGTAAAAAAAACCCAGTGAATAGAAGTGCTGTACCAAAGTGTAAAAACTTGAATTTATAGTGTTTCCTCCTTTAAAGAGCTGTTTTGTGGTGATTTTTTCTGATGATTTCACTGTGATTTTCTGATGGTTTTCTGTGCCCTTCAGAACCTAAATACCTACAATTTCAGGTTTTGTGCCCTATTTCTTTTAGGTAAGCATTAGCCATGCTGATCAACACCTAATCATAATTCAGCTTATTTTGAAGTAGTTGCACAGAATTCACTAGAAAACTTCTGATAAATACTAGCTTGTGGAAAAATAAATATGGTAATTTTAAAGACACTGAGTATTTTCAGGTAAAACCAGAAATTTTTAATCATAAATCAAATCATATTTTGAATGATATGTATTTGTAAAGCTGTGTTTTTTTCCGATAATTAATAACTCTGTTACTCTTCAGACAGTATATCTATCTCAGTCTTAGCACACTGGAAGCTATGCCTCAATGGTAGTAGATTTTCTGTGACATTTTTAAGTCTTACAATCCACATTATCAACAAAATTTATGGTGCAGATTTCACATTTGTCATTATTATCTAAGATGCAGCGACTCTATAAACCTAATAATGCAAGTTTAAAAATACATAACCAATTTAAAGACAGACGTAATTACCTGAGAAAGAGAAAAATCACCCTAAAAAACTTCACTAAGTGCACACTTAGTGAAGTTTAGTTGTACCTTGAAGGCAGACAAGTTAGGAATGAAGGTGTGTGTTAATAGTACAATTAGACAATGATGACCAATTCATCCAAGGAGAGCAATTTCACCACAGTTGTTGGCTTGACAGCAGGACGGCTTCTCCTCTCTGCCCTGGCTGATTTGGGCTATCCAGTTTATCAGCTGCAAAGACCCAGTGAGTTCTTCTCCCTGCAAGGATTTCATCAGAACCTGGGCTTGATGTCCCCACTCCACTCTGTTGGTTTGTTTTTTTTTTTTGTTATTCCCTTTAAAATGTGCTTTGCCCCTTCTTCTCTTTTAATATATCTTGATTAAACGGCAGAGACAACATGGCCTTTACTTCTACTACCAACTTTTGTTTACAACGCATCAAAGCATCACAATCCCACCTAGACAATATGGGATCTTCAGCATATCTAATATTCTTTTATATTTTCCACTGCATTCTGCTCAGATCTCTTCTAATCTCAGTTAAGCAAATGTCATATTTGAATTAACTCAAAACGGTTCCTAAAACATGCCTGGGTATTTACTAAAGTTCTGTATCTCACTGAATCATCATGTCTGAAAATATTTCTGGATTAAACTGACCACTTTAAAAATGCAGGAAGCTTCTCTCTCAAATTGAAAGATAAATCTTTCTCTACTACCTTCTATACCCCTGGTTAGGGAAGAATTTTCTATTATAGTATTCAAAGTCAGTTTGTGAATTTCGTTAAAATGTCAATTAAATGGTTCTCATAGAAGAAGAGGTACTTATAATAACAAATATTGCTACTTTAAAAATTTTGTATGCTTGTCTTCAATAATATAATGTATATTTCTCATTCCATTTAGCTTGTAATAAAAATTTTAAGGAGAAATTATCAGCTGTCATTAGGTGAAGTCCATAATAACAGCAAAATATTTGAGGGAAAGAATAGAGAAGATGAAATACAGATACAATGTTATATTTAATCCCACAGAATAAGAGCATTAACCATTTTGAAACAGATGATCTCTAAGAATAGAAAGGTTGTCTTTGCTACTCATATTCACTATATAGACGCTTTGCAAAAGAGACAAAATTTACTAATTATACTGGTTTTGTTAACACCTTAGTTCTGAAGTCTGTGACCTTTTGTTAGAAACTACTTGGCACAGTAGTTCTAAGTAGCTGATACTTTGGATTCAGGTTCTAAAACATAATTCTTTCAAGAATTGATGTTGTATGGTAATTATTTAAATTTTAGGCAAAGGCAGAAGTCACCATACAGTTTTAAGAAGCAGATGGAAATTTATAATAACAGTCTACTGGATGTAAAGAGACAGCTTGCTGGAATATATCTGCTGCTGAATCACCATCAAACACTCTCAAAGTGCAGAAACAAGATTGTCAAGGAATTATCAGCTTAAAGTGGAATTAAATCTGTATGTTGTCTGCATAAAAATAATATTTAAGGACACTTTAGGTATTAATGTCAATCAGTGTAACCACAGATAGGAAGAAAGAATTGTAGGAGTAAAATTGTAAGGTGGATGTTAGGAGGAAATAATACAAATCCTCTTAGCCATCATCAGGAGGATTTGTGTGCTTATCTTCCGTACTTTTTATATTGAACTAATTTGTTTTGTAATACAAAAAGGCTGACGGAACTGCTGGTACCAGCAGCTGCAGACGTACTGCACAGGCAGGGATGATATTTAAAAGAAAAAAAAATTATAGTCTGGGCCTAGTGCCTCTATGGAATCAAATGGATCTATATAAATAGAGTGTATCCTAAACTCCTGAAATATCTGTAGCGCCTTTACACCACTCATATGTAGTGAGATTAGCATATATATGTACAGTTATTTTATTTAGAGCATGAATACTGGCTACTCATCCTGAAATCTCATAGATCTGCCACAAAATAAAAGTAATTGTTCAATCTGTTAGAATTACTGGTAGTGTCTGTAATGTACTGCAATCAACAACACATTCTTGAGAACATTTTGGTTCTGTTGGTTATGTAATTGCTGACGAAGAACATAATTTCTCCTGAACTCTCAATGTGAGGAAGTGAATATCTGCTCCAGTGAGGTCTTCCATGGGCTGCAGGGGTCAACCGATGTCAACATGGTATTCCCTATAGACTGCAGGGGAATCTCTGCTCCAACAACTGGATCACCTCCTTTCCCTCCTTCTCCACGGACCTTGGTGTCTGCAAGGCTGTTTCTCTCACATTACTAGTCAATTCTCACAACTGCAATTCTCCAGTGTTTTTTTTTCCCTTTTCTTAAATAAATTATCACAGAGGTACTATCAGCGTCACTAATGGGTTCAGCTTTTGCAAGAGCCATGTCCATAATGGGGCTGGCTGGAACTGGCTGTGTCTCACATGGGAGCATTTTCTGTTTTTTTTCTTATAGTAGCCACCTCTGCACATTCCCCCTTCACACACACACACACACGCTGCTCAGTACAAAAACCTTGCCACACAGACCCAAAACACATTGTTAATGAATTTCTTTGCTCCAGAGAACTGAGCTGATAAGTAGTGATATAGGATATAAGTGGTGAATTGGGGAATGATAGTTCCGTGGTAAAAGACAGGCATGATAGGCAGAGATAGAGCTACTCTTAGCAGTTACAGTGCCAAAAAGAGAGAGCAGGGGCTGCTGATCTTCCCATGACAGCAAATAACAGTATTTTCTACTTTCTCTCTTATCAGCCTACTACATGGGATATTGTTCCTTCACTAGAGTCAAATGGTTTTATGGATTAAACTGAGAAGTGGACAGAACTTCAATAACAAATCATTCCCAGACAGTAATTTCTCTTTTTCATTATCAGTGGCATACACTTGACTGACAGCATCCATCTCAGCACAAATGTGTTTCCAGAGCTTCTGTGCTCTTCTCGATACAATTCATGCACAAAGCCTCTAAAGAGTGTGGCAATATGGGGACTACAATCTTATTTGGTTCCTGATTTTATTGAGCAGTTTTTCTGCCATAACCAGAAGTTTTGCACCAGGATCATTCCCAGTCTTGTCTGTCAAACATCTTCAGGTGTAAATAGTACATCTCTTGCTTGCTTCAGCTTTATATATTAATTCAGTTCACTGCTATGCTCTAAACCTAATAAATAAATTTTGGTTCTTTTTAGTTTAGTGAGAGCTTGCCATTAGTAATTTCTACTAACATTTAGCTTATGTTAGGATTATTTAGTATTGTTAGTTAAATTCATTAAGACACCTGTACTGCTCTCATATTGTTTTCAATGCCATGTACAATTATACATACTTTTTTTGGTGGGATTCTTCCCCCCACTTTATAAACTGAGCATGATGTCACATGGTCTGGGATATCCCTCTGGTTATTTTGGTCACCTGTCCTGGTTGTGTCTACTCCCAATCTCCCACACACCCCCAACTCCCTTGCCAGTGTGGCTGTACAACGAGCAGAAAAGCTTTGGCTCTGTTTAAGCCCTGCTCAGCAATAGCAAAAACATCTCTATGTTATCAACTCTGTTCAGCACGAATCCAAACCACATCTCCATACTAATCAGAAAAAATTAAGAAAATTAACTCTGCTCTAGCCAAAACCAGCATATTCCACCCCTTATTCCATACCACTTACATCATGCTCAGGTCCCACAGCATTCAGTGCATCACTACCCACCACCTCTCTTCCTCTTCTTTAATTAATACTCAGATGTTGTTCTCCTCTTGAATTAATTAATTAATTAGTCCATGACTTTGGGCTTCATCTCTTATGGTGGTCACCTGGGACAAGAGAGGTGGTGTGTGATGTGGAGTTACTGGACACCAAAGCCAGCTCAGGTCAGATCTGCTGCATTGAAACTGCTTCTTGTTAGGCTTCTCCTGTGTTGGTTTGGGTGGTTCCTCTTCTAGTAAGTTCTGTAGTAATCAACTCAAATCATGGCTTACAAAAGTTTAAATACAAATCCATCACAATCTCCACTAATGTCCTTTTCACCCGGGTTTTAGGGTTTAACATTGCAATGAACTCTTCCTCTTGTCCCCAGCCTGGCTTGAACAAGGGGTTCCTGTTATAGAATAGTCTACCATTAGTATAGTCCACATCATAGTCCTCCATGGGCTGCAGGGGCCCAGCAGCACCAACATGGTCTTCACTGTGAGCTACAAGTGAATCTTTGCTTCTCCTGCTCTGGTGTGGGGTCCCACCCACAGGAGATGTGAACTTGAACTTGTCCAACATTGGTCCTTCTCATGGGCTGCAGCTCTTCATGAGCCTCTCCAGTGTGGGTCCTCTGCGAGGTGACTGCCAGCAAGCCTGCTCTGTCACGGCAATCTCACAGGGTCACATCCTCCTTCAGGCACCCACCTGCTCTGGTATGGGATTCTTCCATACGTGACAGGACCTTCAGCTCCAGTTCTGAAGTTTCGGCTTGTCCAGTACAGCAGCACAGAAATGACAGCAGTACCCTGGACACCTGCCAGCCCAGGCACATTGCTGTTTTGATAACACCCGTGGCTGTTATCAAAACCTTGTCAGGCACAAATCAGTAAGGTGATGAACAGTACAGCACTACAGCAAACAGCAAAAGCAAAATGCAGCCACTAACAAGTGACTCTAATACAGATCCAGCAAAGTGAGCCCCATGGCAAGCAAAGAAGCCTGCTGACTGCTAGCTAAGCAGCACTAACAGATATTCAAATCTAGTACATCCAAATCAATCAGGTACCTCCCAGACAGATCTGTTCTTTGTCTCAAGGCCTTTGAGGCACAAATTGGGTGCCAGAAAGGACTGCCATGGTTTAACCCCAGCCAGCAACCAAGCCCCCCACAGCCACTCACTCCCACTCCCACCACTGGCATCAGAGAGAAAAACACAAGATAAAATATTGAAAATTCATGGATCTAGATTAAGATAGTTTAACAGGGAAAGCAAAAGTCATGCATACCAGCAAAGCAAAACCAAAGAATTAGTTCACTATTTCCCATGAGAAGGCAGGTGTTCAGCCATCTCCAGGAGAGCAGGGCCCCATCACGGTGGTGAAGATTGGGAAGACAAAATCCATCATTCCACTCCATTACCTGGGTGTGGCAGTGTGAAAAGCAGTGAAGGTCTTCACTCTGTATAAGCCCTGCTCAACAATAAGAAAAACACCACTATATTAACAACCTATGTTCAGCACAAAACCAAGGCACAGCCCCATACCAGCCACTGTAAAGAAAATTAACACTACCTCTACCAAACCCAGTACAAAATGCAAACAAATCATAGGAGAAAATTAAATCTCTACTCAAAAACCTGTCCAAGAGAATCCACTTATATCTTTAAAGCTTTATTTATTGTTCTTGAAAGAATTCTAGCCTGGCAAAAATCAGTAATAATCCTTGTTTCTTGTTCTTCTATTTTTCTAGATTCAGAAATAAAGTTTGTTTATAGGTCTCACAACCTAAAGGGTTACCCAGGCTGCTAGTGATAATGATCACAACTGTGGGTTCATGGGAATCCAGGAAACACCAGCACACAGAAATTTATTGTCTGAATTTCCCTACTTGATTAGACATGATTAGAAGTATATTAAAAAAATCACCACTGGCAAATATATATATATATATATATATATATAATGTTATTAATAAAGCAAATATAGACATATACATATATTCAGCTGTTTTATGATTGCAAATAAATAGTGTGTCAGTAATCAATAATAGCAACAATCAACAGCATTGCAGCAATAATAGCAGGAACAGATAACTGCAGCAACAACAATTTCAGAAAATTACAGGTTACTACAAAATTATCAGCAGTAACGTGACTTGTCAATAATGTAAGAGCAAATACAATAGTTTAATTATATGAATGTATGAATGTATACAATAGCAAAGTGCATTAAACAAATTTCATAAGGGGAAAGAAGCTGTCACTCAACTGTCCCAGAAGTGGGAGAACTCACTGAACCAACCCCAGGGGAAGTCCCAGAAGGAAAGCAATCCACTTGAGTTTGGAGCCAGCTGGGTGTCCCCAGTGAGTGCTCAAGATCTCATAAAATGTTCACACAGACTTTTGAAGAAAGGGAAATGTATATACAGCTCAGGGAGTTCTCAGAAAGAGAAGATCCACTTTTGATGAAAAATAAATAATAATTTTTTTTTGTAGAAGCATAAGAGGTCATAGGACAGTACCACATCAAGTAACAAATAGAAGATGGCAATTTATATTTTTTTCAAGTGGAACTTAATAGAGGATTTATATTTTTTTCAGTTGGAACCCAATAGATGATGGCATTCTCTGTTCTATGTGATAAAATTTTTATTTTTCCAGACTATTTTCCTGTTCTTGCTGTTAGAACAGCCAGTTGAAGTTACTGATTCTTACTTTCTAATGATATTTCCCCCTTTTCCCTAACTATTTTTCACCTTTTCAGACTATTCACTGTTACAATTCTCTGGAGTTTGGCTTTTCGGTGGTATCTCAGGAAGTATCTAGAATGTTTCTAGGTACCCAACTGTACTTGAAAGGTACCAGCTGTGCTCATAAAGGATGCTTCTGGTTCCTAGGCCTAGTTCCCAGTCTAACAGTTCCAGTCTGGCAGGCATTTTCACTGTCAGTTTTTCAGCAAATTTATTTATTTCACTATTTTTTTCCCTTATAACCAGAACCATAACTGCTTTATGGCTCCTCACATCAATATAAAATAAAATATAATTAAACAAAATAAAAACAAGTATAAAAAAGAAGAAAAGACAGAAAAAAGCATGTAGTGATTTATGTACCCTTTCTTGAACTGAATCAAGAACTTCATTTAAAGAGTTTTGTTCTTACATTTATCTGTTACTCATGAAAGAAAGTGGTAATAATGCAACCTTCATTCTGCCCTCGTCATTAAGGTATGATATATCCTTTCCCCAGGTGGTCAGAGGTTGTTTTTCATTTCTGACAATACTTCAGCCAAGGCAACAATTTTTCTGGAATGGCCAGCAGAGTCTTCCCATTAGCAATCAGTTTAAATTCTAATTTTGAATAATACCTGATGCTGAATGTTGTCTTACACTACTCTAAAAGGCATCATAAAGAAATGGCAAATATCCTCAAAGTCAGTCCAGTATTAACTATGACCAATATGTAGAAGTTAATGATAGAATTTAGGCCACCTTAAAATAATGATTTATTTAAATTATTTAGAGGATATTTTTTTCAATTCAAGTCTTAGAAGAGAAAAGCAAAATTATATGACTGTCATCAAGAGACAGCCTGAAAATATAATATAATGCTTTTCAGTAATTACACTACATAAAAGATGGATATTTTTTATCAGGTTTTCACAGATGCCTTTGATGTTCACACAGAGTCTGTAATATTCTTTAAGAAAATGAGAAATCTGGAATCCATTCAAACTATTTCTAAGAATAAATGTTGGCATGAAGCCCTCAGAAATTTGTAGCGTGTTTCAGAAACACAACATTTTTTTTAATATTTGTGGATCTCAAAAGAGAAAATGAAAGAATTCTTCCAATATTTACAATGTAATGTATCAGAATCTTTTATTTTCATTAGACATGTTAGACATGTTATTTTCATTAGACATGTTAGAATATAACAGGAAATCTCTAAAGCACAGCTGAATGACTGTTAGAAGAAAGTTTTTGGGAAAAAAATCGTCATATACTTTCTTTCCTTTTTATTGATTGATGATTCTTGCTGTCCACTGACAGACAAGAGATAATATGTTAGATCTTTTTTTTAGATGCTATGTTATCATTTCAATTCAACAGAAGGCTGATTTAAAATCACTACTAGTTTACTTCCCAATTAATGACATACATTTTGACTTTAAATTTCAAGCTTAAGCAGAGTAGGAGTAAAAGCACATCATAACAGAAATTTAGCATTTCAAATTAAATTTAATATTTTAAAAGTGTTCTAAAAACTTGAAGCTATTCTATAGGGATGAGGTCTCTCACACACTTAAGCACAATTCCATGAAGAAATATGAGATAGGAATGACTGGATAAATAGAAGATTTGCAAAGCTTCAGATTATGGTGCATAACAATTTAAAGAAGACTTCACCATGCTTAAAGTAGTTTTTCTTTGCAACTGAAAAAAATAGAGATGTGTAAACCAAGACACAGGGAGTAGTTATTAATCTACTGGTAATAACACTTCCTCGCCTGAAACACTTTTCTTGCTTCGAGTGTAGCACTTTGTGAAAGAATTTTGCTGGAGAATATGAAGAGACAAGCAATGAAAATGACTAAGGGTGAGTCTAGAAAATACTGATCAGGAGTCACTGGAAGATCTGGATTTGTTGACTTAAGGAATGACTGATACAATTGTCTTCAAATACATAAATAACAGGTTTAAAAGGAAGAAATCAGAATTTCTTCATGGAAGAAAGAGGAAATAGGGATGATACATAAAACATACAATAGTTCACATAAAACAGACATTTTTTTATCTATAAGCAACAATATAAGACCATGTTTTTGAGCTCTTTGCTTTCTGAGGTTTCTGTACACTGAACACAGTACTCCATAGGTCTGTGCTTGTTGTCATAAGAGACAAAAATGACAAAATTATTAGGTCAGCTTTCCAGCCTTTATTGAACTGTTTGAGCATTATCAGAAACAATATGGCAAAATAAAATGAAATATCACATTTCCCTTTTCTTAGTCTTCATATTACAAAACAATTTGATAAAGGATTCTTTAACTATTCAGACTAAAACAAGATAAAAATTTTGCTTTCAGAATTCAACATAGAAGAAACTATTATTTTACAGAGACTGCAGTAAAACATTGTGTTTACTGCATAGACCTAAAAGACCTAACCCTACTGGATTCAGACTCTAGAGAAGTCTTAAGCAAATTGTGCTGAAGTATTTTTAAATTGCAATTTAATGTTTAATTCCTATAGAAAGAGATAAAACATGTCCTTACAAATTTCTAGATTATATTCAGTTGAGATCAAGCAGTGCAAATCATTGTGATGTACTTAACACACCTCTTAACAAACCTTTCTGAAGAGATGATTAGTGAGAAAAAATTTTGTGCCGAGTTCCTTAACCCTGCTCAACTGGAAAAGTAAATACATGCCTCTGACAAACATACACTTTTACCAATCATAACAAAATTACTACAAATTCAGAACAGGATTTTGAAAGAAAAAAAGATCCTTGTGTATTTTTACTTAAGCATTGAATAGAAGTTAAACGTGCTTAAGTAACATGTTAGCTCAAGGACTAAAAGAGGAACCCTGAGGAATTTTAGTAATGCTACTTAGTTGATGCTATTCCTAACTCTATCATTTTCACTATCATTTCAGTATAAGCATTATTTTCACTACAAGTTATTTCACTATTTTCACTGTAACCAAAACAAGATCTTTCCCCAAGACAATATTCAATAGAATCAAAAGGAAAATATTGGAGTGAAAATTATAGGTAGCTGCAAATTAAACTCAATTTATAAAACTAAATGTGCAAGGCTAGCTCAGATGAAGTGCACATATATGCAAGTTTTGAAAAGTGCACATATATGCAAGTTTTGAAAAATGTATCATTTAGACAGAATATTTTAAGTACATATTTAAGCCTTTAAGAACACAGAAACACCAGAACAAGTTTATCTGTCATAAAAATGTCTATGATTTTCAACGAATAATAGATCTTAACTTCATATTCAACATTTAGGACATGTTAAGTAAAAAAAAAAAACACAACAGCTCCATTGACAAGTATTCTGTGAACTAAATTTAAAATCTCAGTTTTAAATTAACTAGAGAAATTGTATTAAGTGAGTGATCTCACATTGTAAAAGGTTACTTCATGATAGACATACTTAATTAATTTTAAATATGAAAATTGGATAGGAAAAGGTCATAGAAATACTTAAACATAGCATAATCAGGTAATTAAGTCTGATAATTCAGATCATCATTGAATGATTAAAATTCATGATAATAATACCTGATTAAAATAAATATTTTTTGATCTCTACATAATTGCCTTCTATGGTAAAACAACGAGCTCTGTGGATGAGGGGAGAACTGGGGATATGATCTGACTTGATTTCAGTGAGGCATTTGTTCTGATCACAGTTTCTCTCACACAGTTTCTTTGCTAATGAGCTGCTAAGATAGGGACTGGACAGAGGAATAGCAAAATTGATGGAAATTGAATGCACACCAACTTTGTGGATGGCATCAAGTTGGGAAGAGAAGTGCATGAGTCTGGACAGATGAGTCACACTCAGAGTGATCTCTGCAGACTGGAAAACAGACCAGTAAGAACTCCATAAAAATTAACAAAAAAGAAATGTGAAATAGTGCCCCTGGGACAGAATAATTATAATCTCTCTATCTAAAGGCTAGGGTCTGATAGTCAAGGAGCAAATCTGATTAAAAAGTCCTGGGATTCCCGGGGCTCAATGTGACTCAGAAGTGTGTCTTGGCAGCAAGGAAGGGCAATAGCTTCCAGGTGTCAATCTGAAAAACGTACCAGCAGACCATGGGATGTGATTATTCCACACTACTCAACATGTGGTATGACACACATGGAGCTTAAGTTTAAGAGAGATGTTGATATATCCATACATGACTGCCAAGATGATGAGATATCGTGGGAAGATATGAAGGAGAAGTTGAAGGAACTGGGTCTATTCCGCCTTGAGAACAGAATTCTGGTCTAGTGTAGATGGAGGGGAACCATATTCCAATCACATTCATTAAATTAAAGATTATTACAGAGAAGATGGATGAATATCTTCACAAAGGTTCACAGTGACAGGATGAAAATCCACAGGCACAAGTTGAATTAAGGGAAATTCTGTGTGAAGATAATAAATACTTCATTGTGACAACCAACAATGATTGTCATATGTTGCTTGGAGAAATGATGGAACCTATCTCTCCAGAAGTGCTCAAGATTCAGCTTAAGATGTTGAAATAGGGCCCTGGAAAAACTAACTCAAGGTCCTGCTTTCAACTGAATTCTGGACCAAATGGGCCCTGGAAGTCTATTCCAGACTAGGTAATTTTATGGTTCTGGGATTCTACAATGAATTATATCTACAAACATCTGTTTTCAGGTATTGCTCATACTTATTCATTTTATTCTCCTCTTACACAAGCATAGATATTTTGTCAAATCTGTTGGAGAATGTTTATAGACATATTAAAGAGATTTATCTTAGATTAAAATGCATCCAAACCAATAAATACTTGATATATAATGAGGTAATATGCTTATTATTTCTCTGATCCATATGGCCACACTAATCTAGAAGTTAACACAAATTCTTTTGGTCCTTAGCACTGGCAAATTAGCAATACCTGTATAGTAATTTGTCGGCTGTGGTGTTCTTGTCTTTCCTATCATGCTCTTCAATTGTACAGCAATACATTAGGAAACCTTTTTTTGATGTGTTGACAATGACCGTTGGTTTTCAAGAGGGAAAAAGTTCAATTTATCAGTAGCCTTCATAAATAAATATTTTGCGACCTGCTGTTACATTGGAAAGTATTAACACCTGCATTTTCTGTTGTGCCATGGTCTCAAAGATGATAAAACTCTGTCTAGGGATCCGCATTGTTATATCAGCTCACAAATAAGAAACTGAGTCACACAAATTTGTCATAAGACAGATTTCCTGAAAAAGTAACTTGCTGAACCAGTTTATCTAACACTTGAGGAAAACATGATGGCCCAAAAACTGTCAGTTTAACTTGTTTTAAATTTTAGTGTGCCCTCCAGCTGAAAAGATTTCTTTTCATATCAAACATTGAGTTATTGATTATAAAACAGAAAACAAACTGGGAAAAGTGTAAAATTATAAAAAAACATGACATTGACAACTTATCTAGTAATATCCCCACTTTTGGGAAATTATCTTGGAATGAAGCTTTTCAATTCTCACACTTTTTTCAACATTGACACACTCTTGCTTTTATTTACTTATATTCTTGTTTCCCAGCTTTTTCTCCGCAGGAATTGAGTTTCAATGACATATGTATCTTATCACAAATAATGATTCATTTTGTTGTTTTCACCTCCCCTCTCCTGTATTTTCTTTATCTCTTGTGTTGATCTTAAACCTTTTTAATGTAAATGAAACATTCACTACTTGGCCTTAGGCTGATTCATTGTAAATTAAGAATTCTATTTCATCAGTGGATGAGGGAGGAATGATACACTATTTTCAAGGCTCATACAATATTTAATAAATTGTGTATCAAAAGTATTTCCTTCCTATAAATCTTGTGCAATTCAGAATCTCCATAGCACCTTCATTTTTCCAGTGGCATTTTATCCTCTCTATTATTAACATGCTAGTTCAGAAAAATACCAGTTTCAGAACACTCTTTCCTAAGCTGTCACTCTCATTTCTACTCCTTTTTTGGTTCTTTTTCTGCATATGACAAGTTTTTTCCACCACCTCTCTCCAAAAATAAATATCATCACAATGAAACAAACAAAAAAGTTCATCAAAATTAAATATTCCCTGATTTTATGAAGCAGAATTTCCCCCTTCACAGTATTTCCTCACTGATAAAATTGAGTTTTAGGAAAGATGTTATCTTAGAGCACTGAAAACACAACTCTAATTAAGAGAGGCAAATGAGTAAGACAATCCATGTTATCAATAAAACCTGACTATTCAAAATTTCTTTTAATAAATCCTTTGCTTTTCACAGCCTGTAGCCCTTGACTGTGACTATCAGAATGTTTTACTGGAAACATCTGTACCTAATTTAGTCATTCAGTTTTATTTTAATCTGATTGTGTAATATTCCATTTAAGTAAACACAACAATACTATTTCATCATCCTCGCAAAACATTTTGGAAAGGGCTTCCTCTATCTTTTCAGGGAAGCAGTACATTATATTGAGCCACAAAAAGTATGATGAACAAAACTTTCAAAAAACCAAAACCTCTGCTAATTTTTGGGTTTTATTCCTACATTCTACAGTAACTTCTTGAAATAACTCTCTGTATAATAGTAAGACTTGAGTCGGTTTGCTAAACACAAGCTGTAGAGAAACTGATGTGACTCAGGATACCAAATAACATCCAGTTAGCTCTGACAAAAATGGGGTTTGCATTTTTCTGGATTGCAGGAAAGTACAAAACAGGTAGCCTGTCTTTGGACAAGCCCATATGGCAGCAGAAAACTGTTTAGTCAAGTCAGTCCTCACCTTGTTCACCACTCATTGAAATAGAAAGATAAATGTAGAATTGATCCTATGCCTTTTATGGAAATCTAATACTTTCACAGGAAAAAAAAAAAAACAAATAAAAAAACCAACTATGCATGTAGTCAATAATTTTCAAGCCTGAGTAAAATTAACAATTAGAAAAATGAAAAGATTTATCTTTTTTTTTTAAGGCCAGCTGAAGAAAGACTATATAACAGTGTCATTTTAATCTTCTCCAGGATTTCATTCATCTACTTCCTACCTACCCCAAAAGTTAATAGACTGAAATAAATGAAAAACTTTGGTATGAAGAGATGTTACTAGAATATGACTGAACAGTTCAAATACATATTTCAAGAAAACATAATTTGTATAATTCTTATCCACTTTCCAGAATTTTTCAAAAGGTTCTATTTTTTGGGGTTCTATAGCAGTCTTTAGTTCACTGAAAAAAAAGGGTGCATTGAATCTTTTGAGATAGCAAATACTCTAGGAAAAATGTTACATTTATGCTTGCTTTTAGAAGTATATTTTTTTCCTGTGTTTCAAAATCAGAATCACATTAAGTGTTTATTTGTTCCCTATATCTATACTGGTGTTTTACTTGAGACAGTCCAATATGGAGTCATTCTTCTTTGTTCTTTGCAGTGAAAGTTCTTCACCTGCATCTCTTTCTCCTGTAGCTTTAGACTTTTAGGTTCTATCTTGATGTGTGTAGAAGGCATTATTCTTTATACAGCATAACCAATTTTGTTCATATTATCTGGAATGTTCCAACCAACATTCTTAGGTGTTTGCTCTTTATCTAGCCAACAACTTCTCCATATCTTTTAACATTTCAATAGTATCAATATTAATGTTTCTAGAGTATCAGTATGGGGCTCAGCATATTTGTTTCAAGCCATATGGAATAATTTCAGAATGACTCTGATCTCAGAAAGCAGTGGAAGAAATTTTTTTTTTGCTTTAACATCAGCAAAATTACTTATCAGATATTTTTCTATATTGTAAATGTCTTTGTGATCAGGGGTTTTGGCTACATTCCATAGAACTGCCTTTTCCATCTTTTCCTTTACTTCTTACCATATTGCTACATAATATGCTAAGTGTCTCAGTCTCCAAAGGTTAAAAAAAAAAAGGAAGAAATTCTGACAAAAAAAAATCTCAAAAAAAATCAACAAAGGAAAATTGAAGGAGTGCAACAGAAGATGACCTAACAATTTTTAGTTGGTATGAATAAAATCTACCTATGATTGTAAAAATATAATGAATATCCAAGAGAGAAAGTTGGTGTGAAAACAGAAAAGGAAACTGTTTTGTACTTGGCAGGTTAATGACTCTGGTTTATAACGGGTTTTTCATCTCTCCACTCTATTCACTCTATTTCCTTTACTTATGTGGAGGTTTTATTCTTCTTTTTTTTCTTCTTCTTTTTTTTCCCTTCCCCTAATAAATAGAATAAAATTGAAACCGAAAAGTGTTTCTTAACATTCAAAATTATTTCCTGATAAAATATACTACTATGCAGAATATTTCTCTCACTTTTTGAATTAGCATTGCATACTGAAGGAATATGTTCCTTGTGAACATTAAGAGTCTAAAACATCTGCTGGACAAAAAATATCATTTTAAATATTTTATTTACATTATTTCACTAAGCCAGGTTTCACATTTCATGCCTTGGTGGTTTTAAAGTTGTTTATTGCTCTATTTTTCTTATCACAGGAGAACATGTTGAGACTTCCTGTCACTTATCTGTCTTCAAGGATTCCTGTACTGGACTTATGTAATTTTTTTACAGAGGACACATGGCCTTTGTTTTCACACCACCAGAGAGCACTGTTGGATCATTAAGATTTGGCTTTTTTTCATTCTAGATGCTAGCTTAAGTAATGACAACTAGGGATTCAAACAAAACTTTGCTAAATATTCTTCCTTATCTCATGACAAATGTAACAAGCACGTAAGGCATAATGAATCAATTGGCATCTTTGTATTTATAGTTCTGTATTCTTTCAACACCTTTCCTTTTAAGTAATGAAAAGACCGGTATTACCAAAGCTACAACTAGTGATACAGTTTGTATTTTTAATTTTCATAAATTTTCTTTTACTCACTAGTCCAGCCGTGACTGGTATCATAGGAAAACTGCAAAGATCAGTTCTGGTTCCTCATTCAGGGGAACCAAAACATCCCTTACTGCCACAGTAAATAACACAACATGGAGTTGAAGACCATGCTGCAGAAATACCTGGCCCTGCGCCAATCACAGGTGATAGTGCAACAGCCATGGCAAAGATCAAGGAAACTGTATTCAATGGGAAAAAAAGTTACAAGGTCACCTCTAAAGGAAAAGGAAGAGAGTAGCAGCCTGCTCTTCTAGTTTCAATTTTGTTTTCAAAACTGAGAACTACAAATCTTCAGCAGGTTAGGAAATCATTCTGTGTGCAGGTATATGCACTTGTGCCTATGCCAACATACATGTGTATATAGCCTTTCATAAAACACACATAGGTATAGCATGTTAATGTATTTTAAAATCTCTTAATTTTGCAAGGAAGCTAAGAACCTTTCTCTATGGGGTTATGAAATTAAGCTTTTCACAAAATTGACCAAGCATAGTTTTGAGACCTTCTTCATAACTCAAAAAGGAATTATTAAGTGGACCACAAAACTTTAACCTCTTGGTGTTGCACAGTTTTAGCACTTCAGTTTTGAAGCCATTTTCAGGTAATATTTAGGAATTTTCTAATACAGGGGAATAATGACTATGAAAGGTGTTAAATTTTGCTTAGATTGAAAATGTTACATTTAAATTTAAGTGTCTAAATGCATTTTTATTTTAAAACTTGGTGATTAAAAAATGTTGGAGGAATTGAAATGAACTTTAATTATGAGATTTTGAGTGTAATCACATAAGAAAAAAGTTTGTAGAAATGGTTCTAGACAATTGTATTCTAGGAAAAATGTCTTCTAGAAAAATACATGTCATAGTTTTCTTACACCTAAACTTGATGGTATTTTTTTGTATTGAGGAATATTTGTGAGAATTCTACTTTTCTTATAGTACTAGGAGAAGACAATAACTCTAAAATTCATAATACTGAATGCCTTTATTCCACCCTTGATTATTTCTTTTAATATAAGGAAATTATTCTGAAATTATAATGTACTGGCTGAGTGGCAAATTTTCTTACCATATTGAGGCCTGGATATTGAAATGCTTAAGTATCCATTCTATTGATAATTTCTAAATTTCAGTTGTAGCACACAACATTAAAAAAAATCCTGTTTTCCTTTCCTCAGCATAGCTTATAGTAAACTATAGAGTGAGAAAGACTGCAAAGCCATCTTTCACTGTTTCTGCAGTATAGGGTTTAACAGCCTTTTCTTTTTGATGCATCTGCTAAGTAAGCATTTTCCTTTCTCATCATCATAAAAAAGTCTACTCTGTAATGAGCTTTCTCCTGTTATCCACAACCAAGGTGATACAGACTAATATTGAACTTTTTTGAGATTTTCCATTGGCATGCTTGCTTCCACAATACTAATGCTTCTTCTTCTACTTGAGCTTTTATCAGATAAAATGTGCAGTGGAATTTTTGCTTGGGTAAGGACTTCAAAATATCTATGTATTCAAATGGAAAACAGGACAATGATAATCTTCTTAACCTGTTTTCTTGATTATTGCATTTTCTGTTGCTGGAGGTTTTTCATATCTGTATAATACATTATTTATGTTTTAAAATGTTTTAAAGACCATAAAATTCAAAGTAGTGAAAATATGTTGTCTATAAATAACAGAGTAGAATCATAGAAATGCTAAGGTTGCAAAAGACTGCTGCCACCTCCCTGAGTATCCTCTTATGCAGCACATTCTTGGCATCCAACCTGAACCTCCCGTAGCACATCTTGACACCATTTCCTCTTGTCCTGTTTCTTGTCACCTGGTAGAAGAGACTGACCCCCACCTTGCTACATCCTCCTTTCAGACAGTTGCAGAAACCTATAAGGTCACCCCTGAGCCTCCTTTTCTCCAGGCTAAACACCCCCAGCTCCCTCAGCTTCTCCTCATCAAACTTGTGCTTCAGACCCTTCATCAGCTCTGTTGCCCTTCTCTGGATCCACTTCAGCCCCCCAGTGTCTTTTTTAAAGCGTGGGGCCCAAATCTAGGAGCAAGATTTTAGATATGGCCTTTTCTTGCTGTGAAGGTGATTAATCATTTGAATAATATACGCAAGGAAGGCAAGGATTCTTTACTCTTTGACATCTTATAGAGACTGAAACCTTGCTGAGAACATAAATTTTAATTTAAATGCAGAATTTTCTTATGTCTACTTGTCTACATCTCAGGATTTTTCACCATAAAGTCTTTGTACATAGTAAAAGGTGAAGTAGCAGCAAAATCAGCATTAAAAAAGTTATATCTGTAGTTCAAGAGATTCCAGTGTGTACCTCTTTCCAGATACATTGTGAAAGCGTAAACGAAGATCTTGAGGTCAATATAAATTCTGGTCAGAGTTTGAAGGACGTAGTTTCAATCATGGTTCAATTCACTCTTTTTGAATTAAGAAAATTAAAACCCCCAAAACTGCTTCATGACATTTCTTTTAAAACCACACCCATCTCTCTTCAGTAGAACTTGAAATCAGTAGTTCTATTTAACTTAGACTGAACCTCAGTGGCATACACAACCACTGCCACCTTAGCTCTGATAAGCAGTAGATGACAGTAGTGTTTACAGCGAAGCCCAGCTCAGTGAAGGTATTTCTAAAGACAGCTCAGATCCTCTGACAAGATTTGTTCAATTTATTGAAGTAATGGGTTATGTTTTATAAGAGTTTAAATGTAAGAACAAAGGACCTTATGCCACAGGCTAGTCTATCATCTCCTTTTTGAGTGATCACAACAGGTCTCATGTTCTTAAGTCAGGTTTTAATATCCTTCCCTAGTAATTAATGACTTGCTCCAATAAGGTCCCAACTCTACATTTTTACAGTACCCTGTGGGGCTGGTAAGTTTCTGTTATAATAACTTATTTCTCCTTTCTGAAAATCCTTTCTCAGTAATGGCATTAAAATTAAAATTTTCTCCACATCACTTGTGAAAATCAAGTATTATAAAGAATCTTAATAACTGCAATCATATTTTAATCCAAAACCATTCTTAGTAAAGCTCTTTAATCAAAATTCTTTCACAATGGTGGCAAAAAAATAGGACTAGATTTATGAACTTATTTAAATGACTTCACAGCAAAAATAGGTCAGTGGGATGCGTAAATCCCACAGTCTTTATCCAACTAACTTTGTCTTTTGCTTTAAAACTTTGTATTCATTCAACACTTACAAAGTCTTTAAATTAGCTTTTACTCAATAAGCCACTTATAGATTCTTAGGTAAAGACCTTCACACTGATTGCAAAATCTGTTAGCTTGAAGAAATTGTAATGGTAAAGTCATCACATTTTGGAAGAATAAAGTGATGTGCAATTTGCATTTGATGTAAAAGTTAAACAGACTGACTTTCTAAGCAAGCAACTGCACTGACACTGTTCAGATATCTGTCTTGCTGAAGTAATTTTTGTGTGTTTCTGAGTCCACAATCCTCCCTAAAACACTAAAATGCACTGTCCACTTGTCTCTTCTGCTTTTCTTGCCATCTGTTTTTCTGCTATGCTCTAGACAAGGGTAAAGCTTGTCACCTTGATCCTTTTAAAAATGTTTATGATTTCATATTGAAGGACAATATTTCATAAAATATAGAGAAGCACTATGAATATAACTTCTAGAGCATGCAAAAGTTTAAAAGACTGTTTAAAAATGCTCTATGTTCCTGTAGAAAGAAAACCCCCTCCATTTATTATAATATGTATGTTCTTTAAATTTTACACAATGAATCATCTAATTATAGGAATGCAGAACATTTCTAAACTAAAATTTTCTTAACTGAAAAAATCACTTCCTACAAACACTGCATAAATGAACCCTAGTACAATAATGAAACAGTCTTATTCCTTTAATTTCTCTTTTAGGTTGAAAACCTTTTGTCTTCTCCAAATTTAAAGGCATTATATTCCCTTTCCTAGTGCAATACTTGCTTCTGTAAGTTGTTATAAATCTTCTGTAAGATGCTAAGCAGAAGAGGAAAGCCTAAAGGAAGCTCAGTAACCTAAAATGATATCTTCATGAAAGAAAAAATTCATTTTACAGATTAAAGTATATAAAAATGCATAGCTTAACAGTTTATAAATTCAGTTCTGTAGCTGTCAAACTTCCTTTTGACACAGCTAAGGCTCACTAGAGAAACAGTATTTTACACAGCAATAACTGAGCATGTGTCTCCAAAAACTCTTAATGAACTATAAAAAGAATGCATCTGCAACTTATCTTAAACTTTTAATGAATTAGTGACTTATTTCCTACTTTGCCTGGACTGTTCCAGCAATTTATCTGCATTGTTGTTACCTAGTCACAGGATTAGCTCAAGCAGTCTATGGAAACAAAATATTTTATAAACAGCATCCACAGTACTATAGTTACTTCTTAAGGGACACAAACTAAAAGTCCCATTTTCATTAGTGTGCTGGTCTTGACTTAAGTAGAGTTAATTTTCCTGACAGCGGCTGGTATGGGGCTGTATTTTGGATTAGCTCTGAATACAGGGCTGATAATACAGAGATGTTTTTATTATTCCTGAGCAGGGCTTGCACAGCACCAAGCCATTAATTGCCTTTTGTACTGCTCTGCTGATAAGGACGCTGGGGAAGTGTGGGAGGCTGGAGAAGACACAGCCAGGACAGGTGACCCATGGGATATTCCATACCATATAACATCACGCTCAGTATATTATGTTGGGTGAAGAAGAAAATAGCAGGGGACATTTGTAGTGTTAGTGTTTGTCTTTCCAAGTTACCATTAAGCAAGATGGGGCCCTGCTTTGCTGTGGTGGTTGAACACACACCCCTGGGAAATATCTCAAAACCAACTTTTTCAGGATTACCGCTGAGTAAAAATATACTTTTTAAATATTTCAGATTGTTTGACTGACAATAGTGCAAGACTAAAATTGTTATATGAAGGCCCCTCTTTTCCCAGATACCAAACTTTTATGATCATGATAGCATTACTTTTAGAATCATTTATCTCTTGTGTTGCTCCCATTAACTCTTAAAATATTTGAGGAATGAAGATGGGCTGGCTAACTAAACAGAGTTAAGAATACAGCTCTCAGAAGCAGATATCAACTCAGGAAAGACAATTCTGAATGAACATAAAATCAGTCATCCATGAATATTGTAGGCTTGACCACCTTATCCAACAGTCCAGAAAACCTATAAGAACTCTATGTCCAACCTAAGTACCAGACACTCACTCTAGTGATATTTAAGTGACAAAGATTTCATCCCTGTGTTTTTTCAAATTTATTTTTATAACAATGTTGTTATTATTTTAGAAAACATGTATTTTAATATTTTTATTTTAGGGTATTTTCTAGACTCTGGATAAGCAGCAATGTCTTCAATACTGCAGAGAAAATGGAAGAGTCTAAAGCCAGCAAAGTCTTCTTTAGGGAGATATGTATTCAGATCAAGTAGACAAAGGTGGAAAAAGCACTCATATAGCTCGTGCCAGTTTTTAGTCTCTAATGAAAAGCTTTGACCCTAGCATGTCCTCCTCGTGTGGCTGCAGAAGAAGAAAACCTGGGAACTAACGAGATGGAGCCAAATGTGTGACTCAAGTCTCTACATGAAGAAAATTGTGACAGCTTTTGGATCTTACTTCCCAGAGATATTTTGCTTCAGTCCTGTGTTAGTGCCAAAATTCATTTTAGGGCATATCCCATTACAAACATTTTGGGTGTCAGCTGCTGTGAAGGTCAGTGTTAGAAACCTAGATCTCACTTTTCACTGCAACTTACTCGCCAGGACTGGGAATCCTACTTCCTAAGCCAAGACTTTTGGAGGCACAACATTTTGCTGTTTGGCTTCCGTGTACAGTTAGGTCTTGATCATGTGAGGAGATTTCATCGATGTTCCCAATAGAGATAGGAGAGAAGAGTTAGCTCTCAAAATATACATACAGTGAAACCTCTTTATTGGTGTACTTCAGGTATTTGGGTCGTTTGTTTTTTCAAAGAATGATGTTGGGTTTGGTTTTGGTTTTGTTCTTGTTTATTGTAAATATATATGTATATATATATATATAGTTACTGTACTTTTGTTGTAGCCTTATATATCATCTCAAACTTTAAAAAATTATTTATTAAAAAATCCAGAGTATATTGTACTTTATGGTCTTAGTTTGCATTCTACTCTAGCCTGAAGCTTATGCCTCTTTTAATTCACATTATTCTGTTGTTAAAGAGGCACTAAAATACAGTGAAATATTAATAAAATACTGAGGTGCACTCCCTAAAGAGTTTAAGATTTTGAGGAAAAAATCAGTAAAGTGAACATGGAAAAAATTAAAATCTTGTCTTTATTTAATGAGGCACACATCAAATAAAGTATCTGCAATCTAAGATAAACGTTCTACAAGACTCTTAAAAGAAATTAGTTTAGAAATCAAAATATATTACGGAGATTTCCTTTGTTGCTATGCTGTCGCTAACAAACTCTTTTTTTATGTCTGAACATCTGAACATCAGCACCTGGATCCACACAAAGTCATAACATCATTAAGCTGAAGTTCACAAAAGGCCAAGTTACCACTGTTTTTTCAGTGATTACTGAATATTAATGTCTTTTTGGCTTCAAATATCCTAATTCTATGCTACACAATCATTTATCCATATAATTCCTGGGAAGGAGTTAATTTGCAAAAGATAGTTTTGAACTTTGCTGAACTGGCTCATTTATATTTTTTTCCATTTCATTTGAAAAAACCCAAATGAACAATGACACATGCTTTTTTTTTTTTTTTTTTTTGGGGGGGGGCTAGTCAAAGAGTTCCTTTTGTTTTCAGAGGTGCTGTGATCTTTTCAAAAATACACTGTCTCTCATCAGGTGTTGGCACTCTTAAGGTATGTAAGTCATGCTACCAAAGCTGTTTGCACACCTGCATGACTGGATGTGCATTAATCACCTTGTCAAACACATTCCTCTTCATTTGATAGGCACACATCCCTTCACTTGATGGATGACACAAATCGTCTCAATTCACATCATCCAATAGATAAGCTCTCGTTATATTAAGTGTGTATCAACTGCATGATAGAAACCCCTTCCTCACAAGGTGCTAACAAGTTAAGTGTATGTTCGAAAACTTTTTTTCTCCAAAAAATATGCGGCCTCTTTCCTAAGAATGTAATAAAGAATAAGTTCTAGACAGGGTTATTAGCAGTTTTGCAGAAAAATGAGATTGAGAATTTGTGAATTAATGGAGGGGAAAAGCTGAATTCTCTTTGCTATTAATTTCATAGATGGCAGGATAAGACTTAATTTGTGACAATTTTTGGAGATTGTGGTGTTTAGGTTGGGATTTTTTTTTTCATAAATAATAAACAAGTAAGTAAGTAACACACTGGAATACAAGCTGTGCAAGGAAACCCCAAAGTAATCTTAAAAGAAAATTTTTGAACTAATCATTTAAAGGCCTAACAAAATAATATGACATTATCAGTAGTAGCACAGTGCTGAATAGGAAACTTTCTGTTCATTACAGATTACAAAACCTGCCATAACTCTGAGCCATTCCTGTTTGCCTTTAACCTCTATTCATTACAAAAACACAAAGAAGAAATGAACAATTTATTCTTGTGATAAATTAGATGGAAGATGCTTTGATATATGTATGCAAAGCACAGAGAAGAAGTAATGTATAAACAGTGGTAAAACAAGATTCAGTAGTTGAAATTGTAAACTAGAAGTAGGTTTAAATTTCCCAGCAACTATCTCTTTTTGGGATATTCTATGTTCACAAGAATGACTTCATGGCTTTAGCCAGAACTGGAAAAAAAAGTCTTTGATCTGTTCTAGGTCACCTTGTTTTGTGCACTTTTTTCTTGATCTCTACTGGCTTTGCTAACATCTGAGTCTTGTTTTAAGCTTGCTGATTGCATTGAGTTTGTATTTGCTACGCAATAAGCTGGCACTAAGAAGGATTTTGATCTTTAATCTGGTTCAAGGGATGCTAAGCAGCCCTGATTGCAGCCATAGGCAATACATGTACTAAATGAGATTGAAGGACAAATTAAAATAAATAATGTTTGAGTAAATCACTTTGTCCCAGTTAAACGCATTTAACAATTTCATTTTCCCTTGAAAATCAGGTTTTAAAGAAATTAACAAGTGGTTGTTTTTTTTTTTTCTGATCTAAGTATAATGAATCTTTTTCCACACAGGAAAACTAACATCATTGAAGTTGTATTTCTCCTGGATGTATCACAATAGCTTCAAACCTTTTGGATAGAAAGCTGAGGAGAAGTCACAGATCTGTAAAATATAATGCTGTATTTATTGCCAAAGGCAAAACACAGGAAACTGGTTAAATCTTCCTTAACAATCATACTTCACTGGAGTAATGATGTTTTAGGCCTCTTGACTAAGAGTAGCTCTTGCAGACAGATAATAGCAATTTTATACAATTTTCATTGGTCTAAGAAATAAAGTCTAGTAATGAGTTGCGCAGAGAAAGAACAAGGAAATGAGTTTTATTTTATCTGGTCACTTTAGTAACATTCCACCTGCATATATTTACATCCTTTAGGGTAATATTTTCATGATGTCCTGTATTTGAAGAAGAGAAAGCTAAACAATAAGCTAAAAAAATTTGGTGTAATTAGGGGGAAAGCTAGAAGGGATAAAGCATATGGTTTAAACAATATATTACAAGAAGGAAATTAGTAAAGAAACTATTTTTCAGAATTTATCTGTGTTAGGTAAAAAGACCTGATAATTAGGTAGACTAAACCTTGTTGGGCCACAATTTCAAGGAGAAAAAAATATAAAATTACAGCCCTTTGGAACCTATGTTCATCAATTACTGCTCTTCATGTCAATATGTTTGAATAGTTCAATGTCTATAAAATATGAAATGTCAAAGCAGCATATGCACTTGTTCAAAACAGAAAAGTGGTTACAGAATAGAGGATTCAGAATTTACTTCTACATTATATAATTCACTTCTGAATTATGGAATTTAGAATTTAATACTGAGTTACTGCTAAAACTTTTTCTTTATCATGATGTTAGAGATAACTGAAGGCTAGATAGACAGAGTAGTTTTGATAACCACAAAAACATAAAGTTTGGAACTTTTATATCAGCATAATATAATCTTTATGTACCAATACCAGAGTTTTAAAATACTTTCTTGGCCACTAAAGTCAGCATGTATAACAGGGAGAATTTACATATGGGACAGTATTTATTTCATAACCTTTCACTGCAATTCATGAGTCCTGATAGCTCCAAAACATGTTTCAATCAACCAGTTCATAAAAATGCTTATATTTCATTATTTTCTAAAATTAACATTGATTTGGTGAATTTTTTAAGTTGTTAGAAGACAGAAAAATGTTGCAATGGGTATATCGCAGTTATATTGTGCAGTTATGACACGCTGAAAGCATTAAATATAGACAAGTTACAACACTCAGTAGTCTAGGGACCCTAAAAATTTAATAAGCTGTAGCTGCGGGCAAGAATCTAGCAGCTGCAGGGACAGTAGAAGAAGGAAGTTCTAATCTATTGGCAGCATGTATTTTGTTGGCAAAAGTAATGCATCTTCATAACTGTTCTTTCTGATTCATTATTGAAAGCTTTCACAAATTTTCATCTAATGCATATATCTATTTCTTTTTTAATATCTTTAGCCACAGTTGCACTAGACAAAAACTCATACTCCAAAAAAATCTTATTTCAGTGATTAGGAAATATTAAGGAGTTGAATATTTATTCTTTAATATTCTGAACATAGTCCTCTGTTCCCAATAAACTTTTTATGACCATTAGATTGATCTTCTTGAACAGTATATCTTTCTCACAAATATTCAGTAAGCACAAGCTATGTTCCAGATATAGATATTGGAACAAGATGCTATTTAAAGAAAATCATACGTTCAGTCTTATGGTAGTCATGCTTAACAGTCAATGCATAAACAAAAGTCACAAGACCTTCTTTTAGCTATTTATTCAGATCTACACCTCAACTTTATTCTGCAGTCCTGCTGGATTAGATTACATATACTATGATTCTAGAACACTAACAGCACATGGATTTTCTTTCTTACCACAGCAGTGATATTTGGGGTTGCAGAACAAAAAGTGGTGTTCTTCATATTTCTGACCAACCTGGAATCTACTTTAGCTGAATCTGAAAGATCCTGAGCCTTTGTAACCAATCAGAGTTCTGAAAAACCTGTGATACATCACTAGTTATATTATGATGTTGTGATGTCAGAATCTTGGTTGTGCACTGTGAATGAAGAATTCAGCTTATAAAGTTTTAGAAAAATCCCATTACAAAAGTCACTCATTCCAGAAATACTTCACTCACATTAGGCTGATGCTGCAATAGATGACCAGACTTTCCTAATGCAGTTAAAACCTCTCTAGAACCACAGCTTTTTCTTGTTCAATTTATCTGAAAGTCTATCTTGGCTAGAGAACACCTGTGCTTAAAGATGTAAAGGAAAAAATAAAAACAAAAGGAAAAAGCCCCTTTTGTAGATTTTGGGTTTTGTTGATGGTTTTGTTTATTTGTTTTATAATTCATTTTTTTTTATTTAGAGGAACAGTATCAATGCATTCTATTAATTGCATTGCAAAACACAGAGTCCAATTCCAAACACAATAGTTCACAACTGTTCATATTTTTCCTCAGTCCTGGATCAAGTGACATGCACTTTAAATTTGATGGGAAGCAAAGATAAGATTAAGTTGTCTATATGGAAATCTCTCAGTTCGCAGATGAAATGCAATAACTTTAATAACATACACTTCAATGTGACAGAAAGAATAAAAACTTCTTAAAAAGCCATAGAGTAGAAAATACTGTTTTTCAAATTTGTAGTGTGATGACCTCAGGCAACACCCATCCAGCCTTTTTCTCACTCTCTTCTCCACAGAACAGAGAGAAAATAGAAAGATGACAAGACTAATGACAGTTTAATGGAAAAAACAAAGGCTGTGTGTGAAAGCTAAAGGGAAAAAAAATGAAATTACTTCAAAAAAGGAATTCATTCACTATCTCCCATCAGTAGGCAGGTGTCCATCTGCATCCTGGAAAGCAGGGCCACGTATTACAGCTGCTTGGGAAGACAAATGCTATAATCAATAACATGTCCCTTTCCTGTCTCGTTTCCTGAGCATTTATTCCTAAGCACAGCATCATATGGTATGGAATATCCCATTGGTCAATTTGGAACTGCTGCTCTGGCTTTGATGCTCCCAGGCTCCTGTCTATCCTCAGCCTACTCACTGGGGCACTGGGCAGAGGAAATGAATATGAAGGAAGGGAGAGAGAAAAACTTTACACTGTGCAGGTACTGTTCAGTAGTAGTCAAAAATTACTGGCGTGTTATCCACAGTGTTTTATACAGGAATTCATAACACACAACACTATGGGCTGCTATGAAGTAATTTGACCCTATCCCAGTCAGACCTAGTATGAAATTCTATTTTCCAAAAATGATCAATTTGTAGGGAAATTTTGATTTGGACTTTTATTAGTACCCATTATTGTTACTGCTACAGTTGCAAGAACAATTTGAGTTAGAACTATTAAAAATAAAAGTTAATTCTGTATTTGAGGGAAAAAGTCCATCCTAAAGTAAAACCTTAAAAAGGCTTACAGCTGAGCAAACAAGTATGAGATAATCAAAATGTTCATAATTTTTTGGCATGAACTCATGCACTAATGAATGAATATATTGCGTCTGGGATTTACACAGGACAAGTATCAGCATTGTCTCTCATGCATTACTTTACGTAGTTAGGCTAACAGCTCATTAAAATTCATAACTGTATTTACAAATGAAGAACACACTTTTGATCTTCCAGCCCTTGCAAGCATTATCTACAAAAACAGCAGAAACACCAGACCTACAAGGAAATCCAAAATATGCAAAGGTTTTATCAGAAAATACAGGCATTATGTTTCCTACACCTGTCAAATCAGTAAGGTAAATTACAGCTATTTTCAAAATAAACGAAAATTCTCACTTTATGATTAATCTTATAATATGAGGACAATAAAGAAAAAAGATGGTAAAATGGTTTTTAGAGCTGGGATGAAGAAATCATAGTCAAAATGAGGTGGACTTGGTTTACATATAAGATGAAATACTTCTAAGGTATCAGTCTAACTCCAGGTTCATACTCCCTGGTAAAAAATATTTTTTCAAAATACAGGTACATAATGTTAATATTTATATTTAATGTGGCTTTTTAAAATTAAATTCATCACCAACAGTAAAGAACCCCTTAATTATGAGTACTAGAATCAATCTATGCATAATTCCTATAGGGAAAATTCACCCAATCAGAAAAAAATCTGCTTGTTCCATTATAAAAATCAGTCAAAGTACTAACAGCATTTTAAATTGCAAAAGCACAGAATAGATCTGCTATAAGAGGTGAAATTATTATCCCTTTCACAGAGAGGGAGTGCTACATTGCTCCTGAGCTGATGAAGAGGTACACTGGAAGGGCAGTACCTTGCTCACTATTAGAATATGTACAATCATCAGAACACAGGGTTTTTGCCCTTTCTTTCCAGGGTCCATTTCCAAATACTGCTTTACCAGCACTGTTCAAAAAGATGCCAAATTTGGAGTAAAATGGATCTCCGGTACCGTAAGTCCTAGAGACACAGTTTCTCTTCTGTACCTGTCGTTTTGTTGATTGTTTATACTTTAGAACATAGGGATAAAAGATGCAATGGTCTATCAGATATAAATTTTACAGTGCTAGAAAAATGACAAAAAGTGATGTTTCTGGGAGTAAAATACTATCTTCTTTCCAATTCAATGGATCACAACAAATTAGAGAAAATTAGATGCAAATTACATTAAATTTGACTAATGTAAAAAATTTTACTTTTTACATTGACTTCACATTTCAAAAAAAAAAATCAACTGAATTTGACAACATCTAGGAAATGTTGTCGATGTATTTTGAGCAGTTCCTAACTCAGTCAAAGAAATAATCCAGGAAAACAGCTAGGATTAAAAAAAATCATCACAAGTAGATAGGTACGTAATCAGAAAAGTAGCTTTCAATTTGTATATGACACATAAACAGTGATTTCATGGTCAGAAAATAGAAGTTTACTCATTTTATCATTGGGAAGAAAAAGTTCCAATACTAAACCATGTACTCGCATAATAATAATCCTCTTTCTTTTTTTTGTATTTATCAAGTTTTGAACTGACTACCTACTAAGGAAAAAACACTAATTAAAACTCTGCAACAGCATCCAGTTTATCTATGATCATAGAGGAAAGGCTTAGTATCATGATATGATTTGACAGTATGTGGTATTGACCAAAAGCAATATTGACATCACTGATTATGTTGAGTTATAAATTAAAGTCTTTTTTATTCGTGCTCACAGTTATTGAGTGAAGACCCTCTTAAATATCAAGGAGATTACATATCTACAGTTTCCTATTGCCAAAGATTTTTTTTAAGCCTTTTCTCTCCTGTTCTTTGTTATAGCTTCGCTTCCATACCATCAAGAAATTGTGTTTTCAAGGAAGAATCAGAGGACAGAGTGTAAAAGTCACTTTGATCCAACTACCACCTAGGATTAGGTTTGCTGTTTCAGAAAGGTTGTTAGAGGTAGTTTTACCTTCACTCTCCTCACAATTTAATGGGACATTTTTGTGGCCATCAGCACTGCTCCATTTCACCCTTTGTTGTATGGTACTGATCTTCCACTGAAAAATCAATATTGTAGGGACCATCCTGCATTTTACTCTCACAGTGGAATGCTAGCAAACCTATGAATGACAGTATTGAGGAATTATGTATTTCTCTATCTGACAAATAGGACGAGTAATATTCAGTCCTCTAAGAATTGACAAAACTTCAGTAATGAATGAAATGTGTCTTTTAAAAATGTATAAATAATTGCCCATGTGGTCTGTATTTATTTCAATTTCTGTATGCAAATAACAGCTGCTATAAACTTATTTCTGAAAAAAAAACCTGTATCTGTGGTTATCCATTGTGATGATAATGTAACAAAGCATGGGTGAAAAATGTGACAGTAAATCTTAAAATCATTATGCAAGACAAGTCCATATGAAACCAGCTTTTCTCTGCTCAGTATAACAAACAGTTTTTAAATAAATGACTTAAATTTATGTGACTGTATCAGCTACCCAAATGCTGTATGACTCATTGGGAAGTTGTCACAGTCAAAATTCTGCCTGCTTTTCTAGGAAACGGCAGGAAGCAGATCACTTTATATTGTAAGGATTCATAACGCTTCTAGTTTCTTTATTGCAAAATATTTCCATGCTCTGGTTGTAATTTGTAGGAAAGATTCTGGAAAATTAACTTTATTGAGTATCAGTGCAAGTATTTGAAAGCAATTTTACAGTAGAGTTATTTTCATATATGACTTGAAAAAGGTGATTATTTAGTTTCTCACAAGTAATTTTTTTCTTTTGCCCAATATGGTGATACAACCAGGTATTTGTGAACATCTTACGAACAGATAACTTGCAGATTTTAGGAAAATTAAACTCATACTAAATGATTTCAGTAATGACTTGGACAACAGCAGCAGTAAATGATAAATAAAGAAGTCACAAATTAACAGACCTAATTCAAAATTTGTTTTCATAAGTAATATTTAGAGTGGTTATCTGTGTCACATTTTTCCTTATATAAAGTTAGAAAGATACGTGTTTATTAAATAAATGATTATATCTAAAATAATTTACCCTTATCTCCTGAAGAAATTCTGTATACATAAGAGCATTACTGAGAACAATCCTCCAACTAATCTTGATTCATGGTGCTAGTTTATGAATGGCTAGTAGAACTAAGACCATTTTATCTTTTCCTAAATGTCTTTTGAATTTTATGGTCATTGAAAAATCCATGCAAATAAATTGGTGAAGTTAATGATATATTCAGGTCTCATAAAGAGTATCAAAGCATTATGGTGACTTAAATTCCTCTAGAAACAACAAGAGATGAGATGGAAGACTTTGCTAACACGTCTCAGTTTTTTCCCACTCAGGTAAATGTGCTCATATAAACAGAGAAGAATATTATAACATCAATCTATAGTTGCTCTTATGCTTTTTGTTAAAGGATGTTAGGCACAAGGCTGGCTCCAACAGAACCATTTCAGGACTCTCTTCTGACAGCCATTTCCTCAGAGAGCCAGGGTTTGCTCAGGCCGAGGGACGCAGTTGCCACTTTCCTGTTTCCAGGCAGAACCTGAAGTGAATTTCAGTACATATCACAGAGACACACACAGACACACCTGTGCAGAGCAATGGCACAGCCAGCCACACAGGCTGTCACAGACAAGACACTGCTTTCAACAGTACCTGCATGCAGGACTCAGAAAAATAAAAATACAGACGCCCAAAACCCCCTGTTCTTGGGTTGGCAGAGGCTGGATTTTACTGATACATGCATACACATAAAAATCTCTGGGTGCACAGGTACAGGCATATTTGTGGCTCCCCTGAGTACTCACACAGCCTCTCTGACTGACACCCCTGCCTTCATCCCAGCCCCCTTACTAGTGGTTCTACTCACCTACTGATCCACCTTGCTGCTGGCTGCACACACAGCACTTGCACACTCATCCCACAGGCACCCCACAATCATGGATTGAATCCTCTCCCCACCTGGTACCTGTGGCTCAGCCTGAGGCTCTCCTGCTTGCTTGCTGGTTCAGCTTGAGGATTTCTAGCAAATGCCTACAGACAGCTCAAGCACTCCAAGATAAAGAGCCTGGGAACTCCAGCAGCCAATACCCAGCACATGGACTGTGTCCTGAGGACCTGCTACAGCTGCCAGCACTGAGATCCTCAATCACACCAGCAACCCCATTATCTGTTTCTGGGATACATACAATTCCTACCCAATTGTTGGAGGTTAACAACCTCCACTCCTCCAGTAGCTGGCTTCAAGACTTCACTGTCTCTCATGGCTGATCACCGGCCAGAGGCACCCACACTCTCCATCTGACTCCAGCCACTGGCACCAGCTTTTGCTCACACACAGAGTCCTCACAAGGGGCTGCCACTTTGTCCTTGCAGCACACAAACACACAGGATAGAGAATGATGTTATGGAGAGGTTTAAGAAGATGCTACAAGAAGGTAAGAAAGATGGTGGTAATCAGACACAGGGCTCAGTCAGACAACTGTACTGACTAATTCCATTTTACACACAACAGGACTCTTGTAGCCTTTTCCATGTGTTTCCCCCTTGGCTCCCTGACTTGCTTCTTTCATCACACAGTCCCACTGATACCCTCAAACGGACCCTCAGGTTTGCAAAGCCCTCCTTTGCTTGCTCCTTGGTGATGGCCCATTCATTAATGTTACTACTGACCAAGTCAGTTTCTTGTCTTTTCCTCTATATTGGCTGTTAATTTTTAGCTCTGTATATTTTATCTATGGCTTCCTTCTTTGCCTTAATATTCCATTTGACAATGTCCTTAATCAGATAATATTATAGAAATAAACATTTCTGTATTATATTTACTCTTACCAGCTGGTGTTTCTTACCCTGTTTAATATTGTCTGGTCAGGTTTGTGTTTCTCTATGATCTTTCTGATTGAATACCCAAGTTGTCGTTACTGGGAGCTATACTCTATATTTGAGCATGAACTTTTTGCTATATTTTCCTCACTCTGTATTTTTTCTGTGAAGGTCTCTAGAGGATGTGGTGCTAGATTCCCAAGTGGAAAAATTCACACCTTAAGAAATGGAGACAGGAGTTTCATGAATTAATGAATCATATATTTTTATTAAAATGTGTTACAGCGATATTGTGTGTTTTCAGGAGGTAGTGATGAAGCAAATAAAATTCCTAAATTTTCCCCTTATTATTTTATTAATCTTTCTGTGTGAATTTTATCTCACTATTTTCTCATGTTAAAATTAATTAACTAATTGAAACATTCTCAGTTAAGTATTTAATAAGGGTCCCAAAAACTCACAGAGAAGTAGGAATGGGGGAAAAGAAGTCTTCTCTTTTTGCAAGTCAGAAATTCTTCAGGTAATAAAAGTATGAGTCCAATACCTGTTGTTTCAAGAAAATAAAAATAAAGGCAGTCTGAAATATTAAGACTTTATACCCCTAGGAATTTGAGAAAAATCTAAGAAAAAAAAGTAACCTCTTGTCAGGATGTTTAAACTCAGAGGAATGATTCCCTTCTGCTGCTATAATACTGCATTGGTTGAAAAAATAGTTATTTTTAAGGTTAGCATTCTAGATTACGGAGGTCTTTATTGCAAATCTTAGATGAACACAAAGAACAGTCATATGTGCATACTTCTACAGAAAAGGTTCATTGAGAACCCATAAAGTACATTCATCCAAATGGAAAATAAAATACTCTCTGCTTCCATCTCTTGGTGGAGAGACACAAGCAGAGTTTCATTTGCATAAAATTTTTATTCATAATTCCTTCAGTGACACATGGGAGTGATCATCACTATACACAAACTCATAATTAGTTGAGAATTGGAATTGCATGGAGAGAGGTGACAAGGGATTTCTTTCATGTAGCTAAAAGAACATCTGTGAGGCAAGGACTCGCAGATGTTGAAGCATCCTGCAAGTTATTAGTTGTCAGGCCCTGCAGACGATGTGCTATTGAGAGGTGAAATATAGGTGTTTCTTAAATGAATCTACAGAGGGCAGAAGAAGAGCTAAGTGAAATCCAGTGATAATTTTCCTGACATTTTTGTAGCAGGATAGCAAAGTCACATTTCAGTGTTTCAAGACCTCTTACTCATTAATAGCAAAGGAAGCATGGAGCTTAGTTGATCAGGAAAGGTGTTGTTTGGCTGTTTTGGTTTGTTTATTATTTTTAATCTCATAGATATTCCATCCTAATCAAAAACTTGTCATAGTAACTTTTCTGAGAATAATCCATTTTGATTGAGAAAATTCGTAATTTAGAATTTCAGAAAATTTTAAAAGTTTCTCTTGCTACAAATTTTGGTATAGTATTAACTTGTGTTTGACTATCAGCATTTTATGAATCACAGACTGCATCGGTATTATGAAGTTATTTCACTGCTTTATTCCAGCGCTCTAGTCTCCTTATCATGCCTGCAGGGGTGTGTATTCCCATATCTACCCGACAGACAATATAGGTAATTTTGTTTCTCCAGCTTGAAAGCATCTTCCAACACAAAGCTACTTTTTTCCACTCATTGCATCCTTCACAACAGCACATTGCATACTTTCATGCTACTTTTGACAATGTACCTGTCAGAGTTTCAGCACAGTGTAAGAAAACAATCTGGAGAGTTGCAGAAGCTTTCTCATTAGTCATTTTTTTGTCCCAGGTATCAGCACACAAAAGCTGGTAGGGTTCAAGTACCTGTAGGGACTTTGTGTTGTTTCAAAATCTTACTGTCAGGAGGATTCCCAACAGTATTACAAGGAGGTCACTTGCCATCTCTGCCATATGGTCAACACTTTGCAGATGGTTACCATCACTCTCAAATTCTTGTTATGAGCACAGGGGAACACAGACTGTGTGCAGAGCCAAGTCTTTATTGTTAATGCACTTAATGTTTTACAGTGTAAATAAAATACAGCAATAAAATACTAAAATACTTGTTAGTCCAGTTAAATTAATTTTAACACTGATAGTCAAAATTATGTAACCAGTACAGAGAATTGTCCATGATAATGCATTAAAAATTGTTCTTTTCCAATAATATTTGGATCTTTGCTACTGTTTCCTGTTCTCACGCTCATAATGTTCCTCTAGTCTTAGGTTTAATGGTGCTAGCTGGCCTTCCTCAAAAAGACTTTACAAAGAGTGTGGGTGACTTATGACAAATAATCCTTACTTCTTCCTCTAGCAAGATTTCTATGTTCATAGTGGAGTACGTCTTCCCACACATATTTGAATCTGATTTTAAGTTAGTTGTGAATATTTTCTAAGACAATCTGCTCCATTGCTCTTTCTTCATTGCTAAAAGTTCCAAAGTCACTTGTTGTTCCAGTACCATCCTAAAGTATGGCCTCATATGAGTAATCTCTGTTGTAGGGGATCAAGAATGACTCACCAGAGAGAGATGGTTCACTTGGATGGACTCCAAGTTCAACACCTCTGCAATAATAGGTGCTAAACAGTGACTACCAACTAAAAAAATACAGGAGGAATTCCCTATGTGGAATTTGCCTGTTTTGTCATGAAGTTGTACAACACACAAGCATAGTGTAAGTAGAGAGGCTAAATGCAAAAGGATTTAAAACTCATTTTTTATTTAAGTATGTGTTGATGTGCACTACATGTTAGATATGCCAATGTGCAAAATCTGTAAATCAGCCCCCATCTGTGATAGAGAAAACTGAGATCATTCCCTGGGACATGCAAAAATGACATCACAGACATGGTCCATAAGTACTCAAAACCAGCTGGACTGAAGCCTTGAGTGCCTGAGCACGTTGCTATTTTGATATTCTCTATTCTCCAGTCATTGAAAATGGAACCTCATGTAATTTATTTTAGAAGGTCTCTGAACAGCTAAAAAGAATCAAAACATTAAAATAACATAATGATTAGTCTAAAATGAATTAATAACATTGCTAGACAGAAAGGGCCATCTACATTTGAAAAAAAATAGACTTCAGGACTTGTTAATCTTCAAAATCTTCCTAGTCAAAAGCAAAGCAAACTAATGGCAGGAAATAGGCATTCTCCTTAACACTTTAGCATTAGGCTTTCCTTTACATTTACTAGAATTTGTTTTGGAATTCAAAAAACCTCTAAAGAAAAATTAGTTTAAAAATTCTCAGAAAATCATAGATCAGTTTAGCAGTGCTTGAATTTGACAGCAGAATATATGTCAAGAACAGTAAAGTAGAAACAAAAGAACCTTAATAGATTATAAAAAATTAGACAAGACCAAAGTCTAGAATGGACAATATAATACATATTGAATACATAACAGTAGCACATACTTCTGCTGATATGAGTGAAAACAGAAGTGTTTTGTTTCTTTTTAAAATTTATTTATTTTCAGAACTGAGGTAGCTTATCAGTAGGCATCTTGATAATAAATCTTTCTGATAGGAAGTCACCACCTTTTGACATCCCTTTAGATAGGGTTAGAACACTTTGGCAACAACAGGATAAGTCAGATCCAAGCATCTGTAGATGCTCCAGATGGTTTTCAGCTAATGGTGGTGTGAGGAACTGACTTCCAAGCATAGCCCCTGCAGTTCTTTCACTCTGCAGTCATAAAAGTGTCCTGACAACAGCAGGCAGCTCCCACCATGCTGTGCATTAAGAGAGCAACCACAGAAGGTGCCCTAAATATTCATAGTGTCGTGAGCAGCACTCGGGGTATGAAGTAACTCATATTACTTCATATTACTCCATCATAATGAAGTAATAATGACTCTGAAAGACACTTTAAGAAAATGAATCTGAAGAACTTGTGATGCCCATAAATGTAAACAGAAAGATATATACTAATAGTTTAAGATAACCTAGGGACTTTGGTGTATAGTATACGCTTTCTTGTCTTCAGATAACTCTGTGGAACAGTGCTCATTAATACTACCAAGAGTAAATGCATGACACCCAAAGAGGCCATCTGTTAATTTGGATAATATGCAGAAAAAAACCATTTTTGGCATAAAAACTCCCCTTCCAAGTTCTTCTCGCAATGACAATATTATGTCCAACTCAAAAATGCCCACTTAACTTTCAGGGGTTTAACTTTGCAAATTAGGGAGACTTTCCACACAGTTTAAAGGAATTTTATGAGGATTGATGGTGACTGCAGAAAATAGTAGTGCTGAACACATATTTGGTTGATGTTTCTAAATAATTTTCTTTTTAAATAAAGCAGGAAATATTTTTAAGCTTATATAACTATTTTTAATTTTTATAAATGAAAAAAAAATTAGATGTCATTATGCTAATTACAGGAGTTAAAATTAACTAAACATCTGCCCACATTGCAGCATGGTTTTGATTAAGGAAAGATTGTGCTGAGTGTCTATGCTGCAGATATTAGTATGTTGGCCAAACATCTGAGGCAAGTTGGTGTGCAGAAAACATTCTAGTCAGTCTAACCACATAGACAAAGTGTTCTGTGTGGCTTAGTTTACCCAGCCAACCAGTCAATCCTGCAATGGTTAACATGCCTCTAGTACTCAAATTAGAACATAAAAATCTTGTTCAGCATTCATAAACTACACTGCAATCTGCAGAAGACATATAACCTGAGAAGAAATGGCCACTATAGATGCTAAAAGGAGTTTATTTTTCACAGTTTTTAAAATTTCCTCAGCTACTTTTTAGACCAAGTTTTTCCCATTTAATAACTAAAGTGATGAGGGGAGTGTGGGTTTCTTTGCAGACATGAGTAGGAAGGATGCACTAGCAGGTGTGTACCATAAACCATCAGTTGGCAGGGAGGAATCTTTTTGCTGTTCTCACACACCTCTTCCTACTTCTATTTTGTTGTTTGACTCATACCCATTGTCACAAGAACACATGGTACAAAAATAAGGTTTTGTTCATATGATATTTCCCATGTAAGGGATTTTTTTGTCTATATCAACATATAGATTTTTTTGTCATCTGCAGAGATCAGTAGAAAAGCTGCTTTTTAATAGCCGTTGTAAGTGAACGATTGTGAATCACAAAAGACAACTCAAATATTTATGGCTTTTGGCAAAAGGACTCTTAATTATTTCTTCTTCAAATCCATTTGCACAATGATAATATGTATGAAAATAAAAATTAAAATAACTTCCTTTACTTCAGCCCATTATTATTTGTTTTAATATGGCTAAAGAAAGTTAAGAACTTAGCTCTACATGACAGCTAGTTATGTAAAGATTTTCAGAAGCAAGGTAATACAGCACCTTTATTACATTTTAAAATTGGTTCTTTCCTCCCCTAGATTTTACAGTCTTATATTCACAAAAGGATTACAGTTATAATCACTGAAACATTTTATTCCTTCTTAGTTTTGTATTTACATGCCTTGACAGCCCAGCTTTAACAGTCACACGGATCGCCTTAATATAAATAAAAAAACCCATAGTCACAGAAAATTTACTGTCTTCTCTTTATCATTCCACTTACTTTTGTTATCAAAAAACATTTTTACATCAACAATTGTATGTTAAGCCACCATGACTGGGGAATTAAAAGTTAATCACTACAAAGTTCTGCAACTGTTCATTTTAAATGGAATTTAATGGACCACTATGATCAAGCTTTCTCTTTCTGCCATGGGATGTGAAGTTAAAATAAATATGTAATAACTTATTCTTATATTGAACTTTAAAGTTGTGCCAAAGTGATTGATACAAAGGCAAAAACTGTGTCAATTTTTGTTGGTACTATAAAAATATTAAGAGACTTTTAAAAAAGTGTTTGGTGTCAGAAGAAAATTTTTATGATTAATTGACTTTTCATTAAAAAAATGAAAGTTTATAAATGTCTTAGATTTTTTCTCATTAGTGATTATTTCCTCTAAAAAAAAATTTCTTAGCAACCATGAATGTGATTTTTTCCCAAAAATATTTTATTATGCAACATACAGGATACAAAAAGAAGAAAAAGGAAAAGCTTTTAATATACTGAATTTATAAAAACTCATGGTTTTGTTGGTTATATATTTTACATGCAAATAAGAAAAAAATTCATAGTCCAGAAAGTGTCATTTTTGCCATTCCCAGTAAAAAGCTATGGGAAGGTTCTGGCAGACAGAGGGGATCACTGCCCAACAAAATAAAACCCCTGTGGGCTGAAACTGGGGAGGCTGCAGGGCCACATTTACACACAGCTTGGAGCAGTCAGAAGGCACCAGCCCATAGGGAGGCAACACATACAAATTAAACCAAACATTTCCCAGTAATGAGGAGTAGGTGATCCCCACCATGAATAACCATATTTGTGCCTCAGGAAAGGACCTTTATTTATATCTTCTGTGAGTCTTGCTAATCTCAAAGATTTTCTGAAGATAAAATACAAGTTACTACAATGCTTATGGTATATTTCCATTTAAAATATGTTTCTCTGAAAATTATATTATGTTGATACCTTGTTTATATTATCCTTGATACTAGTAAGGCAACATTTGCTCAGTTTCAGTTGAAAGAAAATTCTTCCAGCCTTGCAAAATCATCCTGGACTTCAAGAGTTAATTTATATCTCTTTATGTCTAATGTTAAAGTGAAGAATGAGGTCACAATTTGTCATTGAAATTAAAACTTATTTAGTGGTTCTGTTGATGAAGTACAAGCCTCACTAGAATTTAACCTATTCCTTCAGATTTCTATCAGGTCTTGAAAGATAATGTAGACTTTTTTTTTCCCCTAAGAAATAAGAAGTTACGACTGCAAAATATATATATGATGCATATCCTTTCAGTGAGAAATCAAACAATACAAGTATTTGTTTTGTTAAACAATTCACATAGTAACAAGGTCTGTTTGTCTCTACTCATCATTCCTAAATATTACAATTAATTCTCTTAAATGGTACTCAAAAAATATGAAATTAATTCTCAATCAGGGTTAAAGCAATTCATTAAATAAAGTGACTCTCCCTTGAATAATATAACACTAGTATTTGGACAACTGATTAATTGAGATGATTTTGCTTTTACCTGGCTGCTTCAATTACATGAATGGCACTGTATCGTAACTTAATAAAAATCATTCAAAAACAATGAAGGAATCTAATGTATTAATTTTATTTGCATAATGTTATCAGTGGAATAACCTAACAGATACGGCAAAAATCTGAAGAAAACAGGTTCATCAAATTATGTAAATTATCCCATTGTGCAAATGGCCTTTACTTGTTTGACAATTTGAGAAAGGAAGAGAATAAATTAAAATGAAAATCAATTTCTAGCTCCTTGATCACAGTTTGATGGTCATTTATACTTAAATTTGCTGTAACCAATTTATTTTAAGTGTACAAAGGACATGAATAATTTCTCTTTTCTGGAAGTGAAGATTTTATACTGTTTTCTTTTATACAAATGAAGTTATAATTATATCTTGAAAGAGGGATTTAAATTGTAAGAGTTTGCCAAGATTCAGAGGTCTGAATCTCAATTCTACCTTTTGCATATATTAGGAGAACTACTCTTTGGCTCTAACTCTTGAATTCACTTTACAAATGAATTCACTTGTGACCATACATAACTGAGAAAAAGAACTCTACCAGCCATGTTTAAAATAGTGAAACCCTAAAGCTTTCAAAGTCTGCATTTTAGTGCCCAGCTAAATATGCAAAATGCTGACTACCTTTTGTTTCAATGGCAGCTGTTAGAATTAATTCAGGAAGATGCCTGCTCAGAGCAATTCAGTGAACCATGGAAAAATTTATTCCTGGTTTTAAGAGGCACTGGGTTCAGTTTCCCATGGAGCATTTCACAGATTTATTTTGAACATGCATAGTTAAATGATTAACAGAACAGAGAATTCAGTAATATTCCTTTCTTATTTAAATTCAGTGCTTTTGATTATGGTTAACTTTTTGTTGTCTTACTTTTTTCAGAGTTAAAATATTATTTTTAAGTTTTCTAACTATATGATGATTGCCATATGCAATTAATTTCTATTATGCTTGTCACTGATTGTGTTGGAGAAGTATCAATCATTGTAATGTTTCACAACAGAGAAGGACTGACTCACTTCTTGCCGATAGTATAGAAGTTTATATCTTTTTTTTCCCTCTGTTCTCCAAAGATGTGCCCTGAATTTATGAAATACCTTATTTTGCAACTCAGCCTATTATATATGTTGTCTGATGACAACATTATGCCTAATAGCCCTATTGGGGGCCCAAATTAGGCAACATTAGACACAATATCATTGGAGTGAGTCCAGAGGAGGGTCACAAAGATGATCAGGGAGCTGGAGGACCTCTCCAATGAGGACAGGTTAGAGTTGGCATTGTTCTGCCTAGAGAAGAGAAGGCTCTGAGGAGCATTTAGAACACCTTCCAGTAGCTGAAGGGAGCCTACAAGAAAAATGGGGAGGACATTTAACAAGGACATGTAGTGATAGGACAAGGGTAACTGCTACAAACTGAAAGATAATGCCCTTAGTAACAGGTTTTAAATTTTTGTCAGCCCCGAATTGCACAGGAAATTTGACTAGCTGATCATTGTAGGTCCCTTCACATACATGGAAATGTGGTCATCTGTAGTAGTTTTTCTCTTCAAATACATCTAAGACAACAGCAGAAGGGAAATTTGTACACGATGCAGTATGGGGAAGTACTAGTGTGCCTGAAGGAACATCCTCAGCAGGGTTGTGACTTGACAGAGCTTTCAAGTTCAGCTCAGGTTTATATCAGAGCAGAACCATTCCTGGGTAACATGAGGTAGGCAGCTTAATTATATTTACAGATTCTTAACATTTTTTACATTAACCATATAATAATACTTGGGCTTCATTGTTCACATGTACTTCTTTCCTACTTAAAAATTGCATTTTTTAGAGTCAAATGCTAAGATAAGAGGTCAATTTCTAATTTTCTCATTGTAAAGACTTACTACTCTTGAACAAAAAGCTTTTGTGGAAATTACAAAATAGTTGATATTCCACCAAGTGTAGTATTAAAATAAAATTAAATTTCAGTTTTTCCCTATTAACTTTAACAAAATTTGTTTAGACCCACTTATATATTAAGCATTCAGCTTCAACACCATACAATATTTCTAAATGTTTATAAAAGTAAAAACATATGTTAAAATCTTCGCAAGACTTTATGCCAAAATGTTAAAATTTTTAAAGGCATCTCTCAAAAAGGAGGACAGAATGTTACCAAAGTGTAGAAACTCTAAATTTAATAATGACTAAAAAATGAGAAACTTAAATTGCTAGTGTAAAAGCTCTTCAAAAACATCCTGCAGTAACTGATATTATGTTGTGTTTATTCAACTTTTAGGCAAAGTTAAGGGAGCGTATTTAAAATGCGTTAGAAAAGAAGAGAAATTCATGTGCTTATGTTTAGCATTAGAGTTGCAAAACAATTTGTAAAATTCAAGGTATTTGACAATTAATTTTGTTACCTATCCAGCTTTCAAAGTGTTTAGCACCTTTAAGTAGGTCAGTTCCTTCTTTATTCCAGAGATGTAAGCGAAGGTTAAGAGGCATGCTTATGAAAGAATTTGCTATACTCCTTTCTTGTTAAAGCTGGATTGCCAGAGCATTTTTCCATTTGTCAATTTTCCATTTCCATTTGTACCTCAAAACACACAAACGATAAATCTGATATCAGTACTTGACAACAGCAATTAAGGTATGGCCATTTTATTTGCACAGTCTCTTAAAAAAAAATTCAAGTCCTGCTCTAAGGCACTAAATCTGCTAATACACACACACCAACAGTAATTGGATATATTACTATAAACAGTACGTTAAACCCCTTGTATATTACTTTTAAACTTTGATTGATTGTCTCTGTTTTACTCATGCCCTTGTATATATATCTTTTGAGAACTGTACTAGACTTTCATAGAATTAAACACTCTTCACTCACAATGGACTCTTAATACCTTACAATATTTTTAGAAGACTGATTTAATTTTTAATAAATATGTATTATTCTTAAGCAATACTTTTCTGAAATCAGAGCTTAAGTTATTAGATTACCTGATTAGCAATCAGAAAGAAATTAGTCACAAAACAACAATGTTATACTAATTTTATTTCTGGTTTCTTACTGTATATTCATTTATTAAAAAATTTCATGAGAAAAGAATTTAGAATAACTATTAAACAGAGCAGGTTTGATAATGGAAACATAAAAGTTATTATAAATACATTTAAATATGGATATTGTTTTGTTTGGTGCTCTTACTGGGGTTTGGGGTTTTTTTTGGTTTTTTGGTTTTGTTTGGTTTGGGATTTTGGGGGGAGGGTTTGTTTGTTTGTTTGGGGTGTTTTTGTAAACACTGTTGTATTTTTCTGATGTTCTAAGGGGGTGTACTGAATCTGAGTGGAATGGAGCCAATTTTTTTCCATAGCAAGCCATATGATGCTATGTTTTAATTTAGATTTGTGACCAAAGCAGTGTTGATAACACACCAGTGCTTTAGCTATTGGTGGATCAGTGCTTGTTTCCCTGTTTCTTACTCTGCCTCCATTAATAAGTAGGCTGGGGATGCACCAAAAGTTGGGAGGAGAGACAGCCATGAAAGTTTACCCCAAGTTACCAAAGAGATATGTCATGGTATGTGTCATCAAGCTTGGGGGTGAGAAGGAAGAGCAGGTGAGGTTTGGGTAGGTATTCATTGCTCAGAAATTCTCGGGGCATTTATCTACTTGTGGGAGGCAGTGAATGACTGCCTCTGCATCTGCTTTTGTGAAGGTTTCAGTTAGTTGTCTCCTCTCTCTTTCTTTTTTTTTTAAACTCTTTAAACTATCTCATACAAGAAATTTTCTTGTTTTTGCACTTCCTGATGCAGGAGTTACAGTGGTCATGCACTCAGGTGGATTACTCAAAACTGTAAATGGGCTTCTAAATAAGAGTGTAAAAATTTGGATGTGTTCAGTACCACTCATAACTATTTAAGAGCAAAATAAAAAATGCACAGTGAAAGTAAATTAATTTCCATCTCCATATATTCATTAAGAATATAAGCAATATTCAAACTTGAAGAAAGTTAGGAAACTCTCAAAGGAAGAATAAAGATGCTGTTTTCAAGTGGAAAGACAGCTTCAGAGATTTAACTGGGAAATATGAACTTGAAAAAATCAAATTATGTTTGAAACTATAAAATGTGGAATAGTGACAATAATATTAAAATTTTTATTTAAAACATATGAATCCATGAAACATAAAAACCTCCATACTAATGCATCAAGTGTCCCATGAGATGATTTTTATAGCTTTTCTCCATTCTGAAGATAAAAACAAGCCAAATTTCAATGATTTTACTGTAAAGATTTCAGTCTCTTCTCTCATTCCCAAAAGCAAGGTTAAAAAGCAGAAAGAAGAAAAAAATTGCAGAAGGAATATGCGATCTACTTTGTTTCCATTTCAATCCACTAGAGTTATTAATCTTAGCACAAAAGCCATTGAAATAGAAATTTATTATTTTTATTTAAGTAGTCTGTTCTCAATTTTAAAAAATATTCTTGGGAATTATATTAATTATTAACCTTTGGTCAGGTTCATTTTTATATTTTATCTTTCTGTGTAAGAGGAAATGTTATCTGGTTCCACTGTAGCTGAAACCATACTGACATTGTGTGTTACAAATTAAAGCTTAATATTGTTGGCTGCTGAAAACTGATGAGGAAAGTGTGGGATCAATGCTTTAAAGTGCTCCTAATTTCAAGGGAACCAGGAAACTGAATGCAGCTATACCCTTTTCTAGCTTTGAGATTACATTAGGCCGTTCAGATGAGAGTTAAATCCCTGCCAGAATTTGGAGCAACCTCTTGTTCATGCCTCAGGCTGGTTTCTATCCTCTTCATTTATCCTAGTGTGGCTTGCTTTCTATGCCACTTTATTTCTTTGATACTTCCTACACTGTTATTTAGAAAATCTTTCTTGAAGCACTGTGCAATTCATTACTTTTATATGACTATCTATTCCCATTTCTCTTTATATTTTTATAAACATTCCCCCTGTGATTCTTCAAAAAATCCTGCTGCTACCACATCCCTGTTGAAGCACCAATGATAGCCCAAAAATGTCTGTATGGAGGAAAGACAAAAATGCACAAAATAACCCAACTTACTGCTCTATCTCCCCACAGGACTAAAATAATGTATTCAGAATTCCTTGGTAATATTATTGACATAATCAGTTTATAACTGTACTTTTTGTGTATCTTTTAGTAAAAAACATTCTCTTCCTTTCCCTTCCAATTCTGTTTCTTTCCAAACACAAATGCACTTTAAGTACTCCTTGAAATTTATCTTCAAAACCTGACAGTTTTGCATCATGGTGGGAATAAAATCTACAAGGAGAATGGTTTGACCTGAGTTATCTGAAAACAAATCAACCTCAATCCTGTCTTGATACAGCCTTCACTGCAAAGTTGCAAGGGAGAGGAGAGGAGAGGAGAGGAGAGGAGAGGAGAGGAGAGGAGAGGAGAGGAGAGGAGAGGAGAGGAGAGGAGAGGAGAGGAGAGGAGAGGAGAGGAGAGGGAGAGGGGGAGAGGAGGGAGGAGGGGGGGAGGGAGGGGGGAGGAGAGGAGGGGAGAGGAGAGGAGAGGAGAGGAGAGGAGAGGAGAGGAGAGGAGAGGAGAGGAGAGGAGGAGAGGAGAGGAGAGGAGAGGAGAGGAGAGGAGAGGAGAGGAGAGGAGAGAGGAGAGGAGAGGAGAGGAGGAGAGGAGAGGAGAGGAGAGGAGAGTGCACATAAGTCTATTCTAACCAAGCAGGACCAGGAGATGGGCTCAAACAGTGTTAAGGAAAATCCTTGAAGAATGTCGGCACGTTCCCTGGCTTAAATTTGGCCCTCACTAACTTCTGCTTTTTCAAGTAGTTCTCAAGGATTAGTGGTTAGAAGAAAAGAAAGGAGTCTTTTTCCTTCAGGCCCTTTGCCTTAATCAGCTAGTCATCAGAGAAACACAACTGAACCATAGCTTTACTTTCCTTGTAATTGTGTCCTCACATGCTGGAGTGCCTAGATAGAGAAAACAAGTCACTACAGTCATGGCCTGCAATATGCAAATACGTATTTTCATACCATGTCTTGATTCAAGGTTTTTCTCCATATTGCAAAGAAAAAGCACAAAAAATTATTTTCTTGTGCCAAATGGAATAGAGAGCTATAGATACATATTAGTTTTGCTCCACTATTTTTAATTCCTAGAAGTTTTAATGAACAAACAACAGTTTACACCATCAGTGGGACACATTAAACCAAAACTACAGCAATTGTCCTGGACTCTGCATTACATTGTTCTGAATCATCCCCAAGCCAGAGAGATTATTTGGCTTTTGTAATAAATTATAAGAAATGAAACTAGTTGGTTTTAGAGAAACCTTTCACCAACTCCACCTTTTCCTGCTTATCTCACCATCCTCCATCCCAAAATGATTTGGCAAAAACTTAATTTCACCTTCACCTTGTGAGGTACAGTTTATACTTAATATGATTACTGAACACTTTCACACCTTTTGCTGGGGTGATTACCCTCCAAATACCCTTCCCCAGTTATCAATGCTAGTATGACAATTCTATGTTAGCAATGAAATTTAAACATAATTCTTTGTGTGTGGTTTTTTTTTCCTCCTCAGAGACCACCAGAGGATTATTAGGTGATTCATAGTGTGCTACATAGACTATCCATTTCTTGCTTTCAAGATACTACTATGTTTCTAATTAAATTAGATGAATTTTTCCTGCAGTCCACTAAAAATAATCAAAGTGATATCTATTTTAACAATAGCAGCAAAGCATAACTTGATCAGATTGTAAGGCTGAGAAGGTTTTTTTTGGTTTTCTTTTCCTCTCTTTGTGGAAATTTGGAATAACTCAGCAGTTAAAATTCATGACCTACACTTTTGTGTCATTATTATTGCATTAGCATGAAATTATGGTTCTAGTTAGTCATAATTATAATCATAATTATTCAATTTATCACTATAGGTCCTCCTGGAAATTTTATTGGAAGAGTTATTAACATTAATAAATTGTTTTTCTTCATATCCATATTATTAATTCACCTCATGTGTGATATGAACTATCAGCCATAAAATTATTGCAAACTCTCTTCTCCGTGGAGCTGATTTAATGATGGAGCGCCTGATAACCTTTAGCTAGTTTTCTGGTACAGCTATTTGTCTTCACTGAAGGGAAACAGAGGGAGATATGTGGGCATTGAAATATCTAGACCCCAAAAAACCCAAGACTTTTGACAGAAGTACTTCTGCTTTTCTATAATTTGTGACAAAAAAAAAAAAGAAAAAAGAAAAAAAGAAAAACAAAGAAAAAAGAAAAAAGAAAAAAGAAGAAAGAAAATCAGAAAATCCTGATAATCATATGTCAATATTTCTGAGAAAAAGTCCATCAGTTTCACCTGACATATTTTCCAGTCAAAGACACAGAAATGCTTGTCAGAGCCAAGAACAGCTGACAGCATCTGACATCCAGGTACTCACTACAGAATTTGACTCTTGCTTTGCAAGTACATTTTTCTGATGCCTTTAACTTGAATACATGGATGGGTCTTTACAGAATCACAGAAAAGTTTGCTGCTGAACTGTATCCAGAACTGATGTACTACAGCTATGTCAGTGTAATTGTAAAGAAAATATGACACTGGTTTGCAGAACCGAAATGAACGCTACACTATTGCATCTACATACACATTTTTTCAGTCATACTCTATTGCATATTGTTGTATAAATACTTACACATGTGTTCATGTGAGATATGTATAGATGGAGAGATAGACAGACAGACAGACAGACAGACAGACAGATAGATAGATAGATAGATAGATAGATAGATAGATAGATAGATAGATAGATAGATAGATACTTACCCTGGCTACTTTCTTCCTCACCTACTGCCTTTCTGACAATCTTACCTATAGCTGGGAGGGTCATCATTGTCCACTGACCCTAATATGTGACACTAATAAAGCAAGAGACCCAATTTCTTTTTCACTCATTGAAATTAATGTCCAGTTATGAGATCATATGTTTTGGGGTTTTTTTTAATATTGATTCATCCCAACATTTAAAATTATTTTAGGAGAAATTCTTTTTGAGAAGAAAAAAAACTAGCTGTAGAAAAATGTAGCTTTTTAAATATATAAGACAGAGAGCGGAGGAACAGTCATTTTTTGCCTTGTCCTGTGATTTTTTTAAAACCATTATCAATGCCCACATTACAGAAAAACCATTTCATTAGATGACAATTCTGAGTTCTTTCGAATATAAGAGGGAAAGATATTGTAATTGATGTATAATCTGTCATTTAATAATGAAATTGCTTATTTATGTCTTATATTGACATTGAAGTTGGGGCTTTTGGGTTTGGAGTACTTTTGGCTGTTTCTTCTCTTCTTTTTTTTTCCCTGTAAATATTAAATTATAATTTCTGTTGTGTTCATACTTAAACAAGGAACATAACTGGTCTGTAATTCTATTCTACAATATAAAGGTATATAGGAGAGAGGAAACACATTCAAAACCTAAACACTTTTAAGATTTTAAAAGGTGGTTTCAAATAGCAACAATAACAATAATGTGTCCCCCTTTTTTTTTCCTGACTTATGAAGAATTTATTAATAAATAAATTAGTTATATAATACTTTTATTAATAGTTTTTATGTAATAATGCCTCATTGTAGAGACTGGCATGGAACAATAATGTAGATGTTGCCTCCCATATATTCCCACATTGCGTGCTATCTGGCTTAAATAACAAGTAAATTATTCAGAAACTTATAATTAAGCTTAAATTGTCATAAATCAAGGGATATAATCATTATCAGTAATCAGATTGACAACATAAAAGAAACAAGGAAGATTACTTCCTGCCTAGGTGTTAATACCATCAATGCTATACAAGATAATGAAAAAATGAATACAAATAGATTATAATATATATATGCATTAAAACTAAGATAACAACGAGATAATAATACAACTGAACATTTTAAAAATCTTGTTATTTCAAGTCCTCCTTGAATTAGTTTCCACTCTGAGAATAAAGGTTTTGTGGATCTGCTGTGATTCCTATTAGTCAGCTCTGAGGCAGAAACATCTTAACCAGAGCATAAAGAAACAGATTCACTAATACTCTGCTTGCATTGCAAGATGGAAATTTTGTGCATATGTGTACCATTCTGACTTTCTTTGTCAAATTAATGCACTATTCTCCGAATAAAAATAATCATCTAAATCATCTCAGTGAAGGAGTAGTTTAGAGCATTTCCTATTTAAGAACTGTTGCTGGCAGATTCTCTGCCAGGGAATCTTTAGATGTAGTTAGTGTTTTTATTCACTTCAATTTATAATACCAAACATTTGTTAAGTCCTTGTCAGAATTGGCTGAGTCTTGCAACTTTGGGACAGATAAAGAAGAACAAATTAAAGATGCTTCTGTAATTGATATTGCTGACAAGGAAGTGCCACTGGAGTTACAGATGGATTCAGAGCTGACATAGAAAAAAATACTCAAATAGTTCATGACTAAGTGCTTATTAAAGAGCAAAGTACAGATCAGGGAATAGCAGAGGAAGCTGCTGGTGGTCAGTTTCAATCTAAGGAAGACAGAAGAAATAAGAAGAATTTGAACCCTAAGAAAGGGTCTGGTCAATAGAGATACAAGTCAATAACATCCAAGTACAATCAAGGAGAAAACTGGCCTGTATTGAAGAACATGGGTGGGAAATGTAAATTGGAGGTTATTTTAGAGGACAAGAATTCTGATAGAGATGATTCTTAGAACAGAGAACTCAAAAAAAAAAGATTTAGGAACTTAATGGCTGAAGAGAAAACACCTAATATACAGCCACAGGTGAAACTAAAACCAGAAGGAGAGACTTTAAGGAGGCAAATGCAGAACTCACACTCATATTGCAGAAAATAGAGACAGTTCTAACACAACAGATAAAGTCACCGCCAATGAAAGTAATTTGATTGGTTAAAGAACAATTTATAGCTGGTCATGTATAGAGGCCTTCTGGGTAATTAGAGAACCACATTACATATCATTTTCCCAAGGGATAGTGCTAAAGAGGCTCCAGTTACCTTGGGTTATCTGTCTGATCATTATAATTGTAATCACATGCAGCAACAGCCCACAATGTGAGGGGCTTTTATTCCAGTACACAATTCAGGAATTTATAAGACGTTTTCCTCCACAAAGAAAGTTAAAAATCAAAGTATTTTTATGATATTTTGTTGGACATAACAGTAACTTAGGAAAAAAACTTATAGGAAATAACCGTGAAGAGCTTTACGCTGGAAAAGGAGTTGTATTTGGGTCATGTGAGCACAAAGACAGACACATAAGAAAATGGCAATAACTCTCCCAGATGCATTTTGGCCTTCCATTTGAAATAATGACATACAGAAAACTGACAACCTCAATATCCATATCCTAGAATTTCTTAGTAAAAATATGCATTTCTTCCTGTACCCAGGGATTCCCAAATGGTTTTTCTAGCACACCATATGTTACCAAATGTGCTACAAATACACATTCAGTATCAAATAGCATTATAAGCCCCAAAAACTTTTTCAGATAACCTGGCAAGATGTCTTTAACATTTGCCCAGTAGATGTTTGGTAATGACACTCAGCTGGTGACATATGCCTTCCATTACATATATATATCAAATATAAAATGGAATGTTAAATAGAACAAAACACACTGAAAAAGGAACACCATTGGAAGATCTGTGTTTAAATTCATAGAGCTACTTATTAATAGAAATTGCTTCAGTGTGAAGGGTTTTTCTTCTGAGCAGTTAAAAATAGAATATTAAATTAGGGTACCCTTATAAAAAAAACAACCCAGCATAATCTGCAGTTTTAATTGAAAATAACTATTGGCTAATATAGATGGTAAAAAATATAATGTGGTACATTAATATGATTTAAATATTAAAGACGCCTCCTTTAGGGGATTAAATAACAGTCAGTTATAAGGATGTTCTGTCTCTGACTTTGATAAAGAATCAAAAGAGTCACTGGCACCAGAAAAAAGAATATATTAGAATAAAGAAACTGTCTTGTCCTTAAAGCAACTCTCTCACTCTCAAAGAAAAATTTCTGCCTAGAATGTTCCACCTGACTGACTTCCAAAAAACGAGCATCCACCTCCAAGGGATCCAACACTGTTACAAAAAGGTGAGATGAAATTTCAGGTCTGTGTCAGTGAGGTTTTTAATGAGCAAATTCATGGAAATAGAAGATATTTACACTTTATGATGAAAAGAGTACAGCAAATAAAGATAAATAAATAAAAAAATAAAGCTCCTTCTTTCGCCCTCCTTTGCAGTCATTATTTTGTATGCTTGATGTTTTAGACTGTGGCTGTAAAACCTTGAGCACCAGGCTCTCAGGAAGCCTCTGCTACAGAGAAGGGGGCATTAGATCCAGCTGGTCTCCTTCACTCCTGCCCTGCTTGTCAGAGCAAAACAAGGCTTGCTGACTTCTCTCCAGTGACTTTTTCTGCTCTTAAAATGGTTAAGCACTGACTTTGTGTTTATATCTAGCTTACCTTCTTCTACCTGATAAAAATGATCTCTAGGTGGAAGAACTATCTATCCTCTGCCTCTCCAGGTATCTGGTATGTGCCAAACTTGCCTTCTTGAGCCTGGAGGTGCTATCTCCACACAGTGAGCAAAGTGCCTGAGGCTCTGCTCTTTTTGCTTTACAGCAGCATTTCTGCTTTCACATTTATAGACTGTAGCTGGCAGCTTTTGTATTTCCTTCTTACTACCACTGAGTTTAGTATTATTTTTAAGTATTTTTACATGAATTTTCTGAAGTGCAGGATATTCCATCTATGATGTTTTTTTCTTATACTTTTTTTGTTCTGAATGCACCTTTTGATGCTTCTCTAATATGCTTGTAGCACGTTCTTTGCATCCTTGTTCTCAATACAGCATCCCTTCAAAAAAAAAAGGGTGCTATGCTAAGCAGAAAAGAATTTCTTCACAGAGAGTACAGGACACAAAGAGCTGTCTAAAGTTCTCTCTGTTTCCTTTAGCTGAGCAAACCCTTGAGTTTCTCAAAAATGTCTGTCTGAATAAAATCATACTCAAGTACATTACTGCATGCACCATTTGGCAGGACTGTAAAGTGTGCTCCTGGAAGTACATATGCTTTCCAAGGTAAAGCAAGGTGCTTGCTTGGCAATTTACACATTAGAGAACAAATAAAAGACACTTTAGTTGTTAAGCCTAGGAGAAGGATTTATTCATGTGTATACATTTAGTAGGAAGTGTATTATCTGAAATTTTCAATATTGTCTGCATTCCTCAGCACCAATTAGTTTGTTCCTTAGTTTTGATGGCCAAATTACAACTAGCCCAGATAGATGGGATGGGCTAAAATCTTACTTGCAGTTGCCCAAAAACAAGCACAAAACACACAAACAAAGGGGCCAGCTTTTAAAATGAAAGAATATTTTTTTCTGCGGATTAAATTTCAGTTACCATCTTATTTTCTGGCTTTTGCAAACTCCCACCCAGTCAGATCTGCAAAATGGATATTTGAAATATTATTTTTGCTGTTAACTGTGGCTTAGGAAAGTCAAGTCTATTGCTTTTCATATGGTTGCTACAGTCAGTCCCTTCCTGATAACTTTTCTTAAAATGAGGCTGTGGAAATGAGATGTCTTACTAGATGGATGATCTCCTTTTCCTGCTTACACTAGCAGCTGTTGCTTTGTAGTCTGACTTTCTTTGTAACTCCCCAAGATCTGTGTCCTATCCAACTATAGCACACTGTGTCAACAGGCTTTCAATGTTTGTCCTGAAACTTTTTGACTTTTCTAGAGCAGAATACAAATATAAATTCATGAAGTCACTGGCATGATACAGGGGAATCAGAAATATTCTGGCAGTCCTTATAATTGCAGCAAATAAATATATTGGTGGCATACATATTTTTCAGGAAATATAAATAAAACAATGTTGCTATCAAAGATGTGTTGCATTTGCCATCCTTTCTCCATCTTCTTTTGTTCGTTTCAGGAAGAATTTCTTTAAAATCCTGCTAAAATTTTGCAACAATATACAAAATACTAAGAAATAAGCTGGCAACTGCAAGAGTCAACACAATGTAAAGGAAGAACCTGGCTTCCAGAAACTTGTACTTAATACAGCAGTTAACAGTAGCAACTTGCAGTTAGTACAGTCACAACATGGAATTAGACATATGTGACTGGTCTCATTAAAATCTGAATCTTTGTGATTAAAGGTGATTTCTTAAGTTGAAAAGTGGACCCTATGGCCTCAAAAAGGTTCATCTGTTCTATAGCTTCATTATATTGCACATTAATAAATTTTCTTTCTTACTGTGTATCAGGCATATTTAGTACAGTACATCATATGTTTTTTCTTTTTTATTTAGTCCATTTAGGAAGTTTATAAAACTTCCTTGGACCAAAGGACAAGGTTAGACTTACTATTTTTCTTCTCTTAACCTATCCCATACATGCATGTGGTTTGGAACATCTGCCTCATAAGAAGTAATACATACATGGAGACCACAGTCGTAAAGATCTGTCTTTCAGAGATTAGGAAAAAACCATTTTTAATCAATTACTAATACTGAGCTATCTGACCATGTTTGTGCTTTAAAGACTGAGATATTTTTTTAATTTTTTTCCCTGTGATATCAGAAACGTTTCTTTAAGAGCTGCAATATCTAATCATTATAAAATCAGTGCTGTATTTACACCATTAGCATTTTTGACAGATCCACAGTGTTCCCTCAAGCTCAGATTTTCTGTCAATTCTAAACCCAAAAATGTTTTACGTGAACAGCTGGAAGACATGCTCTGGAGACAGATGCTTCTTTCGGTGATTTACTAGATTGCTGCTACAGCAGTTGTTGGACAGTAATTGGCACAACTTGCGGGATGTTTGTATGAAAAGGAAGCATGTCACAAAACAAAATATACACAGGGCTGACTAGACCCAGTCCATTAAACCCCAAGGGTTACAGCTCCTGGATTCTTGCAAGCAATATGAAACAGATATTTGGGAGCAAAATTGTATAATTAAAGACAAAGGCTATGATTAGTTTTTTGTCTATTTTCTTGTTTACTTTTGTTGTCTGTAAGCATATATTTTGAGATGTCTACTGTGAAGATAGAAGGTGGGTTCTGTATCTCTTAGTGGGTTCTATTAGTTTAGTTTCTTTCTCCCTGTCTGTGAACTTTAGGTTTTGCCATTTCAAATTTTTCTGGACCCTACAGAAATATATTTAAAATATTTTAAAATCCTTTAATTTGTATTTCAGCTAAGTCTTGAAAAATGTCTAACAGTAATTTACGTCATTAAAATGTAGAAAAGCCTTTTAATGTACAAGACTATATAGGTCTACCAGGAAAACATATTTAATTATTACATAAGTCTTGTTTGGATCACTTTAGCTTTATGATCAGTATTTCTAAATAATATAAAATAGGCAGATATTAGTAGATCAATTAAGAAAATCACAAGCACCTCTTTTTTTTCTTTTTGGTGGAAATGTAGGTTTGATGCTTGTTCTTGCTTTGAAATTGCACCAGCAAACTAAAAATGGCCATAGCATGAAGAAATAATAATAGTTTAAACATATTTTTAAGAAAATTTGGTTAATAATATTTATGAAATTATATAGCTTGAAGAAGAGTTTTCATGGTATTCATTTGCTTGACTTCATATTTTTCCTGAAGGCAAAATCACATAAAAAATCAAGGAAGTAGAAATACAAACATTAAAACTGAATTTCTGGATTGTACATGTCTATTTTAAGACATGTAAGTACAAAATCAAATACCAGACTATTTTATTCCACAGAGCTAATCTTCACTTCCATTATAATCTTTGTCACAAGATGAATTAATTTTATACTATTTTCTTTTCTCATTACACTCTTTGACATGAATATAGTCATATATCCTTTTTTGAATTAGCAGATATTTTCAGAACTCGCAATAATTCTGCCTCAGATGTTCATACACTAACTCCAGAACACTTTCGAAGAATTACAGTTGTATCTGGACCACCATGTAGCTAACCAGACTATTCTGTATGTCCACAGAATACACCAGAGGTTTGCTTTTTTTACTGGTGATTAGCACTGCTTCAGTTCTGATCCTCAGGTGAATATTTCCATCTGATGACCACATGATCTTTCAGACATTTTCATTATGCTTAAGAACCTGGTCACTTCTTGCTTCTGGCAACAGATTTATCCTCAAGATTCAATTTCATGACTTGAGAATCTCAAGCAAACACAATGGATTTATACATTTTTAGTGTTACATCATCACAGCACTACATGCTCAGTTTATTACCATTATGGCTTTGTTACTGCTTCATGTTTTCCAGCTGTGCAACATCACAGAAATAGTATTGTTATTTCTTTTGGTAACAAGAAGCTGGTTAAAAGTCAAGCTGCATAAATTGAATTAAGTTATGGGAGAAAATGGTGCTCAGCCCACTGCCTCGCCTCCTCTCCTCTCCTCTCCTCTCCTCTCCTCTCCTCTCCTCTCCTCTCCTCTCCTCTCCTCTCCTCTCTTCTCTCCTCTCCTCTCTTCTCCTCTCCTCTCCTCTCCTCTCTTCTCCTCTCCTCTCTTCTCTCCTCTCCTCTCCTCTCCTCTCCTCTCCTCTCCTCTCCTCTCCTCTCCTCTCCTCTCCTCTCCTCTTCTCTTTATTGTTGTAATAATATTTATTTAAAAGTCATGTACTAAGTCCTGCTACTCTGAACAAAGAACAAATCAAAGAGAAAGAAACTTGAGGAGAGACAGGCCATTGTTCAATAATGTTTATATTAAAAGCACTCCCTCTGAACTACATTTTTTGTCTAGGTGTGTTTCTGTATCTTTCATTCATTTGCATTGCCTTATTTTTAAAATCAGTGGGCACCAAGTGTGATCACAGAGTCATAGAAAGACCTATGTTAGAATTGGACCTTTGTCCAAGACTAGACTAAGCTTCTGAGGGCCTTCCCCAAACAAGCTCTGAAAACCCCTGCAGACAGTGATTCTCCATTCTCTAGGCAATCTCCTATGATGCTTACTTAACATATCTTCTAGTGAATCATCCTTCCTTATCACGTAGTTGCAGTTTTCTTTGCTGTAGCACAATCACAATCACTTCTTGATATTTTCTTGTGAACATCTGGCAAGGGCTGGCTCAACCTTCACCTTAATTCCCTTAATTCCCTTTTAGACAGCAGAAGTTTATTGACTTCCCAGTGTAAACATAGCCAGTACTCTTCCTTTCATCTTTAATGTGATGTGCTCCATCTCCCTAACCATCTTGCTAATTCTTCACTGGTTTCTCCCCCGTTCTCAGTCTCTCTCTTCTGCTGGGAGAGCTGAAACAGGACAACATACTACAGGGGTGGTTAAGTTGAGGGGAGTAATAACTTCTCTGGACCCACTGTTGTTTTTATTCAGGCAGATTTCATCGCTGCAAGGGTTTTCTACAGACTTACACTCAATTTTCTGTCTATCAGGATCCCCAAGTTCTTTTTTGCATACCTGCTCCCCAGTCAGTCATTTCGCTTTCCTCTCTTTATTTGTCCCACTTCCAAGGCATCTTGATCTGTGGCAAATGCCTGTCATTTAGAAAGTAGCTCCTGGAACTCAGAAAATCTAATTTTGTGCACAAGTGTAATTTTTGTCTACTGGTTTTCTCCTAAAACCAGTTCACTGCAGGCCAATAAAATAAACATTACAAGCCATACACTGTTCCCAAAACAGCTGTCTTTACTCCCAAGGCTATTGTGAGATCCTCAGGAAACTTTACCTTCTTTCTTTCACTCAAATAGTTGTGGAAATTAGCACTTTCCAAAATGCATAGGTCTGACTGTTTGGCGCCAGTTTCACCTCTGACTCAAGCTCCTGCTACTTGGACCAGCCCTCAAAAACAAATTATAAATTTTTTGTCCATATAAATATTTCTTTCTCTCACTTAGAAAGTGAATGTGAGTTTCACTTGTTTCAGTGTGCTTGACAGATGTCAGTATTTGATAAAGGACTCCAAAGTGCTAGCACAGTAAAAAATATCATAAATAGACTTCAAGGATTGACTTAAGGTAAGAAGGAATAAGTAACTTAAGAAATTACAGATAACACAACCTTTATTATTAGCATCTTTTCATTGTGTCAGCCCAAATTAATGTCTCTTTCAAAGTCCTTCTAACTATAACCACTTTTGTAGGCGTTTTTCTGTGCCCAGTTGTTTTTTCAGCTCTTGAGATGAAATTTTTACTGTGCTTCTGAAGAGCTCTTATCCTTTTTTCCTCTGTGAACAGCTAAGGAAAATACTATATTGAAGAAAACAGCAGTTCCTGTCAGATTTTTTTTTCCCATACTTATGATGAGTGTTTAGGGACATGTCACATCTTTCAAGAATACAGGGAAATATGCTATTGATGTCCCAATGAGGAGCTTTGTCTGATACGAGGATTTTTTTCTTTTTTTCAGTGTAAGCATCTCATTTCCTTAATAAGCCTTCTATACTTTAACTGCATTTTGCCTGGGCTAAATACAAATTTGTTCTGGCATTGGCTAAGGTATTTGCTAACTTCAAATGGACAATAGTTTTACAGACAAAACAACTTTGATATCTTTTTTCATGTAAGCAGTTCATCACTGTATTTATTATGCTTTGATTTACCATATTACTTTTACAGGGTTTACCATATTGACTCCAAGATTTACCACTGTGACTAAATGAGTATTTACTGTAACTAAAGAAGATTTCACAGTTTCATTGATGTATTCAGATTCAGTAATGTCTGAGAAAACTCTTCCTTATACAGCCATATGCACCTGATAAATTCCTAATTTTTTTGACTCTCAAACCTAACAAATCCACAAAAGTACAAAATATGAATTTGGACCTCATAGAAACATCCTATGCCTTAAGGTTAAAAGACAATATGAATCTGAAGCTGGTATTTTTCTTCACTTTTTATCTTTTTACACTTTTACACAATGCTTGCTCCTGCTGGCACTTAAACAAAAAGAAAAGCTTCACCCTGAAATCTATACAGAGGCTAAAAAATAATATTTTAAAAAATATATCTTTTGGTCTGATTCACCCTCTCTACTAAATTCATAGTAATTAAATGAAAAAAATGCATTTGGTGAATCTTCAGATTCAAATGCATGATTTCAAGTGCATATTCTGTATGCTTCCAAAACCTCAGCCTTGCATGTAGTCATAGTTCTTTTCTACTATTTTACATGCATGTGTTTTCAGTATCCTTTTTTCTTTATCTGGATGATGAGCACTGAGAAGATGCACTCTGTATACTTACAGATACGTGGTGCAATGCAGTCAGACTCTTAAGGAAATTTCTAGTCTATCAGATACAAATTTGGATTAACAATACCATAGTCAATCTGATAATCTGTGGGGGTTTGTACATCAATTAGTTATAATATCAGTTCTTACCTGTAGAAATAGGAAACTCATCACAAGTCCTGAAAATAATTAATACTTTGAAAGTGTAGACTCCTGAATTTGTTAAGGATTTGAGGAACATTTTTTTGTAGGGAATAATTTTAATGAGGGGTTTGAAATATCTGAACATGGTTCAGAGAGCAGTTACCTCACACACTTACATTACCCTTCTCATTCTGATTATTTATGGAACAAGTATTTGTTTCCTTAAATATTCATGGCTGATAGGTATTACCTACAGTTCTCAGTTGCTTGACTGAAAACAATTCTTCCGACCTTTTTCCTCTCTATACTATCAATGCACGCAATTTAATATAACGAGGCAGAAAAGAACATCTCTGAAAAAATGTGCTATGGCATTCATAGGAATGCCAATGTTTTAACTCTATGAATAGTGCAAAAGGTGCTTGCATGTATAGAAACAGCATACGGAATGAAATTTAATATAAGTTTAATTAACTACATCAGGATAACATTGTGAAACATGGAGATGATGTTTTGAGGAAAAAAATTCTGGAAATTTGTCCAAAAATCAAATCCTCTATTCATCTGTGCTCTTTTAAACTAAATATTATGCGCAAATATTTTTATTCATTTAAGTAAAATAACTAATAAAATAAAATTCTGACTAGAGGATATTAATCCGTTGAATCACTGGTATTTTTATTCTTTTAAATCATTATTATCATTCAAAAGAACAAAGAATGTATCTGGATAAATCAGACTATGAAAACTGCAAATAAAATACTTTCTTATACATGTTATTGTTAGACTGTGATATTTTCATTACATTGCATCTTATAAGCAAGATCCGTAATGCAAAGATACAAATAAAATGATTCTCTCAACATATCAAACAGAAAGTGAACTCAAAACACTTTTCCCTCCATTATAATAGTAAAATAATTAATTGCTTGAAAGTTATTACGGTCATCTTTCTATAAGTGATTAGTGATTAGTTATCTGGTAGATATGGAGCTTTTTGTCATGAACTTTGTGCCATTCATATAGATAATACTGTTCCACTTTTCTCAATTACGTGTTTTTTCCTCATAAAAATCAAATCCACAGTGATTGAATGAAGGAAAACCCAAAATCTCTCAAAGGAATACTCCCTTTCACTGATATGACAATGTGTTTTTCCTGTTTTGTACTGTAACATTTCTGAGAAGGCTCTCAGCTTGTAGCCCAGCATTTTTTCATGCAGGCATATATCTAAGTCCAGCAGTAATTTAGTGCCTTCTGTGATGCAGCAGAGAGACAATAATTTGCTGCAACATGATGGAGCACAGTGCATCAGCAGGGATCGTCCCAGAGATCTTCAGTGTGCATGCACAGCTCAGTTTGAGGCATGTCACAGATTTCTGTTACACTGCAGCTTTGCTGAGACACACATAATTGAGTGCAGTTTAGCAAACTGTCTGCAGTTATCTTGGTTCAGCAATGCATGCTTCTTCCCATATTCACAATGCTAATAAATAAGGGACGATCCAATGAAATCCAGAATGGCTGCTGCTTTTGTAAATTTAATTTAATTTATCTAGAACCACTGAATGCAAACTAAGCCAGTGAGAGTCAGTTCTGCCCAGAGTTCCTGATTCCTTTATCACTTACATTTTCAAAATTGAAACAATAAGTGGAAGAAGTTACTCATGAAAGAATACTTTGAGAACTTTTTATTATTGAAGAAATTTATGCTTCAACACATTGAAATATGTTTCTTTTAGATAGTGCTTGGTTGGAAATATGAGATCAGTCCTTCAAAGGGGGTAAATAAATAGAACTGTATGAACTTCAGTGTTGCTCTACTAATGGAACCAAACATAATATAATCTACTCAGATGTGAGACAGATGTTGCCCACATGTTCATGAAGAAACAAAACTTGTCCTACAAAATTCAGAGCAGAATATCACATTTCCTTTCACAATGAGATGGAAGGTGCAGAATTAATTAAAGTATACCTGGTAAGTAAATGAACACTTGTTACTAGGGGAGATCAATGGGCAACACCTCTGAAGGAGGTCAAAATAAGCTTTCACAAAAACATATCATCATTCAAACTTAGTAGTCTCAACTAAAGCTCAGGTGATAATATTTTCAGTATCCCATAGCAGACACAAACTCGTCCTTTGCTTTGACAGGAAAAGTTATTGTCCAAGACATGTGCAAACATAAGATATTCAGCCTCCTAAGATGCCCTAATATTTTTCCCTGCAATAATTCATAACCTTAAAAATAAATAAAAAATAAAACAGCTTCTTTAGTCATCTTAATGAATGGCAACTCTACATGTACATTATAATGAATATTTACATTTCAGTTATTTTCATAGTTTACATAGAGTAAAAGAGTGATTTCTCTGTTTCTTTGAGGATCTAGAGAGCTTAATCATTATTGTACTATTAACTTCAGGCTCATCTAATTTGACCTCCTCCTACCATACAGTTCTAGATATTTCCACTATTTCCATTATGTTAATAATACAATATGCAGTTATAATTCTCCCATTGTGACACCCAATTTAGATACAAATTAGTGGCTGACTCCTTAAAAGCATACCTACATTTACTGCAGATTCAGAATTTATGTTCCCAGTGTTGTTAGAAAACAACATTAAATCATCAGCTATTCTTCAATTATGCCTCAAACAGGGAGTTGGGATCAAAGAGTCTTTCAGGATTTTAAAATACATAGAATAAATGAATTGCTGGTGAAGAATGACCATTACTGGAAGATAAAATTACTGGTGTGTGTCATAGGATGTTTCATAAAATGGAAGGCTTTTTCACAAACTTAGGTCTTCAAAGTGAAAAGCTTAATGTGATGGCACATGGCTCAATCCTTACATACATTCTGCTCATTACTATCTTGCAGAGACCTTCAATAAGAGCACTAACTAAAGCCAAATGCAGTTGACATTTTGTGTCTTGTGAGGTTGTTTTGTAGCAGTCATCAAACACACAGCTTATGGTAATACGTTTTAATCAGTAGTTAAAGAAACAGTGACAGTAGAGAGGTTAAAGCCTGGCTAGGACTTTAAATTATATAAATGAAATAATAAGTTTTAAACAGAAGGCTATTTGCACCTAAACATATGTTTATATTCTGCTGGATATAAGCATAATGTAAATGAAGAGACAAATAATCCAGCAAATACATGAGCAATTTTAAAAACAAGTAGAATCCTGCAACAATAAAAATTCAATATTCTGTCCTGGGGAAGAGTAATATTCATACATTGCATTGTAGATAATCTTAAATAAAGGCTCCATCATTTTAAAAGCACGACCCATCTCTTGACTTGTCCACAATTTTGCAAAGTTCGTTCAACAGTTAAGAGCTTCCTTAAATATGTTAGAAGTTTTTAGCACCATGGCTACACTGATAAGATCATATACTAATAGAGCAATAGGAAGTTCTCTAATATTCAGAGTCCTTAAGAAGGACTTGTTCTCTTTTTGCTGTGAGATAACAAGAACTGGGTAGTTATATTCATTTTGTTCAATCCACTATGTCCTTTCTGAAGAAGAATTAAGCCATTCAACATTAGTTATTTAAAGTAGCATTCACAGCAAAAGAGCAGTGTTTAAACAGAATACTATCTAATACATGCATAAGGGAATTTTTTTTAAGTTTCTGGTCTCAGCTGCAGGTCTATCAGACCATGAAAATTCATCTCTTACTATCCTTATGCATTGCGTCTCTCATAAACACTTTTGAGGCACTGAGATGCAAAAGCATTCAAATATTAGAAAAGGAGACCTTGATGTTATATAGAATGATAGACATTTCAGACTGACTACTAGCATCTATTTAATAATAAAATTTACATAAGAGATTATTCCACCTCTGTGGTGTCCTATTTATTTTAAGGACAACCTGGGTCACTGATGATAGTTCAAATCACTGTTAATGCTGAAGTCATCCTTGTTTATGCAGCACACATTATTTTAATAATCCTGGATAGAGCAAAAGTGAATGTCCCAAAGCAATAAGCAGATTTCGCTAATCAAAAAGTTATCATAATAGGATGAGAGAAGGATAGAATCACAGGACCATAGAATCAAGTAGGCTAGAAAAGAGATCTGAGATTATCAAGCCCAACCTATGACTGAACACCACCTTGTCAACTAGACCAAGGCACTGAGTGCCACATCCTGTTTTTCCTTAAACACCTCCAGGGACAGTGACTCCTCAGCCCCTCTGGTCAGTCCATATTTAATAATCTTCTAAGAAGAAATTACTCCCAATGTCCAACTTGAATTTCTCTGAATTGCTGAAACTATAATACAAGTTTCAGCCATAGCATTAAATTTTCTCTCTTCAATAATTTCAGCAAAGTTCTTAGCAGCCTTGTGATGTTAATTTTTGTATGTGCTTTTGCATTATAGTTCAATACAAGAAATAATTAGATTTATACATGCAGTGCCTGGTAAAGCTGATAAAAAATGTATTTACGTGAAAGTCAATAGTTCTGACTTAGTGTAACAATCAAGGTGATGTTCATATTTCTATCTTCCTATTCTCTGGAGTACTTTCTGTATTTTTTCACTGTTAGGAGTGAATATTTTTTTTCTGCATTACAAGATGTCTATTGTAGATTTTTAAGCCATAATAATTCTGTTGCTAACTCTTTCTGTTGAAGCAGAAATATAGCACCCTTATTAACAAAGTAAAGCATATAGACTTTAATCAATATAAAAGTGCACAAGCTTACATTGTTGTAAGGTTGATTTTTGTCTGTTAATACCAGCAGGATAATTTTAATCTAAAATATTTAGTTAATATATTGAATTAACCTTCAGGGTAATAAATATGATAATATAGACATAAAAATAAATCTGAACAATACCTAAAGAATGTACAGAAGAAATTCTTAGAATTTTTAACTGAGATTGAAGAAAAGGAAAAAATGAACTCTTTTGTAATACTTGCACTATCACTCAGGTTTTCTTATATCAATATGAAAAGTTCAAGGAAATAATGATCATAATTTTTTTTGTTTCAAATTACATTCATTGGAACAAATGCAGTATTTAAACATTCAGTTAAAAATATCTTCTGAACATCTGCATCAGATTTTAAATATGTCACTGGTAGAAAAATAAGCAAAGTGAGAGACAGAAACTAAAAAGAAAACACCTGCTTTTTAAATCTGATAATAATTTTACTTATATTGCATGCTATAGGCACAGTCAGTTTCAATGCCTACTATTAGATCTTCTGGATTTTAATAAATCACACACATTACATTTCCTCCAAAATTTGCTATTCATTTAAGTCAAAGGTTGTTACTAAGTTGAAAAAATACTTGATAGAAATAATACTTGAATTTAAGTGACATTATGAATTATGGAAGTGCAAAATTGTTTAATGCATCCCTTTTGCCTGAAAACCAGAAACTTTAACTTGTTTGTTGCACTCTACTTAAACTCATATTCTCCATCAATATGTATTTCACTAATGAACATGTAATGCACATATAATATTAAATATCTTTGCTTTCATTACAAAATCATAATATTTTATTACAATTAAACTCCTTCACATCTCTAGGAAAAAAACAAACAAACAAAACCAAATCTATAAAAATAGTCTAAATATTTAATTACTTGCTTAATGGTCATTTTCTGGTTACTAAATACATAATTTAAAAAATCATTTAAGGCTGCACTCTTCTAGGACATAATGAATTGAAAAAAATTACAGATATCTGTAAAATTAAAAAGGCTTTTTAAATTGCTCTTATAAGGTGTTCCTTATTTAAAATATATAGTGGGGTCAAGTAAGTAAAATAAGTAATTTTCATGTTGTCTTACACACCATGAAATTATGAGGAAATAAAACCTGAAAACTTAGGTACTAGTCACAGACTAAAACATTGGAGACACTTTAGTTTCTTCTGCAGAAAAAGGGTAAAAAAAGTGCCATATTTTAAACAGGCCTACATATTTATGTAGTGGCATCTTAAACATAATACATTGTTTTTATACAATATCAGAGGATATAACATCTTGATAGCTAAACCTTCATCTACATCAGAATTTAAGTCATGTTCCTCTTCATGAAATTCAATATTATTTTCACTCAGAGGAGTGAAATTCATTCATTAAAATGGCTTGGAAATTACTTTTCCCTTTGCCTACTTTACCTTTTCCTTCAGTGTTCCCTTCCAATCTGGCAACTTAAATTGGTTGTTAGGTCACAAGACCTAAGATAAAATATTCATTCGTTCAAAGGTTACATTTTGGCTCTTCAGCAAGCAAACCTGTTGTTTTTGGAAGCTCTCCAGTCTTAGACCCTGCTGCAAACGTTCTGACACTAGTGAGTCCCCTCATACTATCTCCATCCCATAAAACTGCACCCACTGCACACAGCCTCTCTCTCCCCGTGGATCAACACCCTGGTCCAGAGCAATCTCTTTACAGAGCATAGTGAGATGCACAGTAAACTGTGAGGGAACAATTCCACAAAATACACAAATAAGAATTTCTTAAAAGCAGCACAATTTTAACACATAGAAAAGTACTGTTGAATAAAAGCAAAAGAAAATTTATTTTCAAATTGATCCTATTTGTATGTCTTTGATTAGGTCTGCAACTAGCACCCAGTTTGCATAGTTACATGGGATACAAACAGTTACATAGGATACAAACAGCAATTAAAAAAAAATCAAACAGAAGCTGCTAAAGAAACAAAAATTAATTTGACACATCTTGACAACTGCTACCCAGAAACACACTGCAAGGTGCAAACATCAGCATTCAAAATTATACACTTTAAGGGCAGTCATCTTCCCCTTTCAAGACACTCAAGCAGAATATCATTGTTCCATCTGGCTAATCTGCCAAAAGAAGGCACTTCAGTAAGGATGATTGCCTGAAAAATATGCTATGTCAGTGCCACCTTGGTCACATTTGTCCTATTTATTTTTCTTCCTTTCTCAGGCTGGCGATGCATGATTCTAAAACCATGGCAAAGTTGAGATTTCAGTTGCCTTTCAATTCCCTCTTGAAGCCAACGTGACTGTTCTGTAATCTAGTGTGGAGTCTGGCTGCTTGTCATGCTCCAATTAGTGAAGCAGATGTGAAAGATTTATTATCATCACCTTAGCCTTCAATTTAGCTTGAAATGGAACACTCATAACTATGCAGGAGTTTACTAGTTCTGTTGTTTTTCCCTACATGCATATTAATTTCCAAGTTATTTCATTTTAACTTTAAAAGTATTGTTCTGCTCCTACTTTTACTGCTCCTGGACAATTTTTTGTTCTTGGTAAGTTAATGGTAGTTTTGTCATAATCATTAGTGGGAATATAAGTAGTTTCTATAATGTGCTAATTATTTTAAGCCAACTTTTAATATGTAACAGACAGTTCTCTATTGCTATATTATTACTTAATTAATTTGCCATAAGATATACTGATAAAAATGTATTCAATCCACTTCATTACGTGTCAGTTTCAAATAATTTTCTGTCTCATTATCAGAGTTCTTTCCCATAATAAATGCAAAGCCTTATGCATACCTAAGAACTTGCTAACTTTTCAAATGGTTTTTAATGCGCTGGTCTTATGATTTCAGAGGCTACTTGAGTACAGGCTAAGTCTTTAACTAAGGTTCTAGTACATGGGGAGCTATGACCTCCAGCCTCTTCAGAGCTTTACTAAGATCCACGTCTGTGACAACTTTCTCAGCTGTTTCCTCAGCTCTTGCAGTGCAAGCGGGATATTTCCCCTGCAGCAGAAACCACCACCACCCCCCAGCAGCACAGGTGGCAACCAGAAGCATTTGGCTCACGTGCAACAACCACAGTGAGTGGAAAGTCTCCAGTTGGGTAAAAAACAGAACAACAGCCACAGCAGCCCATCTCTATTCATAGTCTAATTTCCAGGGAGTGCTCTGAAATATGCAGTCCCCCTGAAAAATGGATTGTTAGACCTTACATAGCAGGCAACTGGAGGTACTAACAAGATTCAAGGAAGAAACATATTTAATCATCAATGCAAAGTTAGCTGCCATCTTGATAAAAGTATTGTAATATTAGAAACTGAGGAGGAAATCTGTGTCCATTTTTTTCCCAGGATAACCAAACAGTCGACAGAAAGAAATTACCAGAAAGCTTTGCACAGAAAAGAAAAAAAATTTCCTTCACCTGATATAGAGAAGCTATCTGTCTCTCTCTATTGTCTATGGAGAAAAGCTATGGAACTAATTTAGATAGGATGCCTTGCATTTTAGGCAACTTCAGTGAAAGGAAACTTAATAAATGCTGAAGAAATGTACTTCATGCTAAAGAGAAAAGAGAAGAAAAAAGTGTACAGAGCTTTTTGTGATTCCTCACAATAATACCTCCTGACATTAAAAAAAAAATGAGAAGAAATAAGAAGGAAAAGTAAAAGATGAAAAAGTTGTGAGAAATTAGACTTTTTAATAATAACCATGTCGACACTCCTTCAAGTTTAGGACATTTAATAGCAGTAATACTCCTAATAGTAGTCCTAAAACAGGTAACATGCAGTAACACATAAACAAACACACTATAGCTATATCGGTGGTTAAAATGAAAGGTCTGTATGATCTGAACATTTATTTTCCCAACAGTATGCATAAACAATGCCTAGGCTAGAAAACAACACATTTTTTATCCAAAACAGCATAATTTTTTTCTGACTACTGTCCAGTAATTTGCAACTTCCTAATTCAGTGTTTCCCAACAATTTAGGAAACTTCAACAGCTTTATTTACTAGACTTGTCCCACCTTTACTCAAACCCAAATATGCTTTCAATTTTCTCAGCATTCTGAGACAACGTCTTCCACAGCTTAGATTTTTGAGTACCTCACTGAATCCTAGAAAAATTGAAAGTTTAGTTCAACCACCTGCTCAGGGCAGGGATGAGTTCAAGATATGGTCTCCTTTTGTGTTACCTGTTAGTTTCCTCTGATAGTCCTTCCCATAGTTCTTTCATTGGCAGAAGCAGGAAGAAAGTGGTCAATGTTTACTATCTCTAGATACATCATAAAAGCCATCTGTCATGTCTTCTAGATATTTCTTCTGATTTTCAGACTGAAGAATTTGAAACCTACTTACAACACCAAAGAGTGTATTTTTTCCTTCTTTTTAATATATTTCTGGGAACTCAGAAAATTGTATAAAACATCTATTCTCATAATTTTTCTTATTTCTTTTTGAGAGTGGTATTATACTCTTTTATTTTGAAAAAAGTACATAATCTTTGATAAATTTAGATATATCTGAATGATTTGAAGTTTTCTAGACCTATTCCTTGTTAGAAAAATTGTCTCTGAGTCACTGAAAGAAATAGATTGACTTCTAATATAATAGCAACTACTAATAGTACTTTAGGCCTCATGAAATCACAACATCGGATCAAAAAGCAGTGTATTTGAAAAGTCAGACAGTTACTATTTCAGACCTACTTTCACATGTACCCTTTAAAGTTGTAACACACTACTTTCATCACTAGATGACATGTGAATAGTGCAGTGTGATTTCAGAACCACCAAGGCAGCTTTGTCAGCCAGTTTGGCATGATTCTGTGATTCGGTTGCTCTGGTCCTTAACCCTAATGCGCTGCTTGTTTTTCAGTACTATGATGAATAAATTAAAATCATGGTATAAAGATACAAAAATTGAACCCCTAAACAAACATTTCTTTCTTCTTTTTCCCTCAAACATGTTTTTAATAATGCATTATGCTATCACTCTCATCAAAAAAGTAAATATGCATTAATTGATAAATCTGAAACTAATGTATCATATGGAAGAAGAATTTTTAAAAGGCATTTATGAAATTGATATATTAAGCTGCTAGATTATAGTTACAGTAAATGTCACTGAATGCAACAGAAACAAAGATTTGCCTTAATTTTCAATTTGTTACATTTTAAAATCAAAATATGACGGTAACAAGTCATGTTACTTTTCCTTTGAAAAAATTGTTAAATTGCATTATTCCAGTTCAGCACAGTGTCATCAATTTATTAAGTTACCATTATATGTATCACCAGGGTCTCTACCGAATGTGACAGGTACATTTCCCTATTCTAGTTGAGAGTTTTTTCTACAGCCTATCAAACTGCCCTAGCAATTGCTGATCAGCAAGTAAATATTCAGTAAGTAAATGTTCTAAGGTAGTGCCTAAATGAGACTGAGAACAACATCAGCTGAAACTGACTCTAAAGAAGGGATGTTCATTGTGGCTTGATCAGCCATGCTTGTTAATTGTAATCCTGACCAGATCATTTATTTCTGGAAGTGTTAGTAACAGCAGATAGTAATTATCCCACAGTGAAGGAGAGTGCAAGGGGTCACTTTCTCATTAAAAAAGGAAAATTAAACACACCAGATCTAAACCAGTTTTTTTACCTTTTACTTAACATTATTTTGGTGAAATTACTTCCAACTATAAATAAATAAATTATCTAGAAGAAGAATTATTTTAACCTGTATAGACAAATAATGCTATCATATGACGCATTCCCAATACCAGATGAACACATATTTAAACTCTTTTAGGCAACACCACGATAAAACATGCTGTAATATTAGCTCAGCTTGGGAAAGAAAAATCTCCTTTCATCATATTTCCACCTAGACTATGAAGTAGGTTCCACATCATGAAAATATTAAAGCACATTTTGATGAGGTTAAATTGCCCAATACAAGTATTGATTAATTTTTCTAATATGGGTCAAAATTGTAAAAAAAAAAGAGTAAGTAAAATGCTTCAATACAGTTTCAGTTTTTTAGATTTTAGATTTTTAAAAGTATTGTCAGAATCCCCAACAAGTAGATTTACTAACAAACAACATGATTCATATTAAAACCTCTCAAATTTAGAAGACTAGTCTAATGTGTATTAGGGCAGGATCTAAGAATCTTTTCTTACTGAGACAAAGCTTGTCATGTAAATCTATGGTAATCACTTTTAAATCCTATTATATTTCCTGCAGAAAAAACAAATTATTCAGAAATTGCCCTGTATGAACTGTCTTATCAAGCAGATTTCTAATCAGCCAGAATTCTTATCAGACAAAACCACGGGATCGTGGAAGGGTTTGGGTTGGAAGCTATCTTTAAAGATCATCACATTCACCCTCTTACCACACCCACACCACCACCACCATGCCCTTATTCAACACCCCCAAAGGCTGAAACAGATCAATCCAGCCATGGACTTCTTTTCCTAAATCTGTTTGCTCAAAGCCCCACTCTGCCTGACCTTGAACACTTCTGATGATGGTGTGCCTATAACCTTCCCAGGGCAACCTGTTCCAGTGCCTCATCACGCTCTCAGTCAAGAATTTCTTCCTTACCTGAAGGAAATCTAAATCTAATTTTTTCACTTTAAAACTGTTGTTCTTTGTCCTGTCACTGTCATCCCAGGTAAAACATCTTTCTCCACTTTTCTTACAAGGCCTTAACACTTATGCTAGAATATGGGCTCCCTGAGCCTTCTCTTCTTCAGGCTAAACAAACACCATTGCCTTAGATTTTCTTCATCGATTATAAAGCCTTGCCAGACATAAGACAAATTAAATCAAATGAAACCCATCTTAATTTCATCTTAATATAAAAAGAAAAGTAGAAAAAGAGGTACATTTTTTGGAGTCTCCTTATGCACCAGGAAAGACCTGTGCACACTCAAAAGGATCTACTCATATAAAAGCAATGACCAGCTTTAAATAATGATTATTGAAATAAGGCATATATGAAAAATTTTACACTATGAATTATCCTAAATCTGTAAAATGGAAAAAAATACAATTTTTAAAATTAGAATCTTGTTAAGTATTTAAAGAAATGTATGCTGTTTGAGGAACTTACAGAAATAATAAACTAAACCATCAGAATTAAAAATCAGTTTAAAAATAAAATAAAAAAATCTTGTCAGATATGATTTCACAAGAATGACTAAAGGGAAAATTATGATTCTGTTTTTTTAAGTGTTTAATAAATGTAACATGACTGGTTAAAATGAGCTTAATCTGCATCTCAATCTGCTTCTCCAACTGCATCTCTTGACTAATACTTCACCCCTGGTTGTGAGTCTTATACTTGTATTTCAGGCAAGCTTGGCTGGTACTATTGTGCATACTTTCTCCACCCTTCAAATCCCTTCTGCATATTTTTAACATACTGGGTCAGGTGTTCACCTCCTTCTGCCGGCCAGAGAGACTCCTGAATGGTCTGACAGAGAAGTTTCCTTAACAACTGTTCAGTAAATATTTTAGTTATATTGGCAAGTTTATTCAAAACTGCAAAATTTGAACTCACTAAGATCCACCCATTGAGTGTGATACTGAAAGTGATCCCCAGCAATACTCTAATTGAAAATTTGTGTCTGAAAGGAAAATAAATACTCAGCGTCTATTAGAAATTGAGAAATGAGAGTGCCCACTTGTTATATTTATAAAAGCATAATGACATGTGGGCAGAAATGCTCTATATTTTTTAAGTTAGAATTTAGCAATGTCTTCTAATTAAAATGCAGACACACTCTCACCCAATTGCAAGACCATGAATAACTGTGACACTTACCCAATAGCACCTTGCCAGTTCACCATTTAATTTCAGCTGTAACATTTTTTGAATTGATTGTTTTCCTTCTAGCTGCAAGTAAATGTATAATGAGTGTTTTTATAGATATTTACTACTTGAAATTTCCGTATTCAGTGCTTCGTCATTGGAGATTCAGTGACACATGACCGAACATAATAAGCAACGAAAAACTACAAATATTATGACATATTTTTCTTATTACCGTTCTACCTTTTTCTTATTACCTTTCTGATATAAAGATATTTTAATTTATGGAATAATTTCAAAGGATAATTAATTGGATTTGTCTCCAGATTTCATGTATCTTTTTTTTTTTTTATTTTACTGGGTCATCTCTTTTATTATGGGTGATCTGAGTAAGTAGTAACACTTGCTCCAGAAAAATAACTGGAGAAAAAAACATGACAAAATCATGTTTGCTCTATAGTTCAAAATACCAAGTGGTTAAATAAGAGAGTGAAATAAATCATGTCTTTTTCTATACAGTGCCCAAGGGCATCAAAAATTGTTTTTTAATGTATCTAAACTTAAGTTCTTGCCTTATTTTAGTCAAATACTAGAGAATCTTCTAAGTAAAGAATTGTTAGATATTTCCCTATCACCATAAATTATTTCTTAACTATACTTAACTATGAGTAGAAAAATGTCCAGGTTATAATTCATAACCTAAGCCACTGTAACCTCGTCCGCGGCAACAGGAGCTGACGTATGCCGGCTAGCCACTCCTGGAGTGGCTGGAGGAGACCACAGATTCCGCCACCCCCAGGTTCTTCACAAGAACCCCGGGTAGTGGTTCCGTCTGCGGCGTGGGTGGCACAAGTGAAAGCACGACTACGAAGTTCTGAGGCAAAGGAAAGAGAGAGCAGACACTGGTATAGGTGCGAAGGTGCTTTATGGGCCAGGCGGGGACAGCGATGGTGTCAGAGAAGAACCGTTGAGGGAGGCACTGATAAAGGGGATGGGTGTGACAGGAGGAGACACGAGGGAACCAACAAACGAAGCCCAGGGGAGGAGATTGGGACACAACTGAACCAATAAGGATTGCATAGGGGAGGGAAAAGGCTCAGGAGGCAAATCATATCTCAAGAAAGGGGTAACTGACATAGAAGGTTCTTGAAATAAAGCGGGGGTTGTTACAATGATGGACAGGGAAACTGGGTAGCACCAGGAGGGAGGAGATAAACTTATAAGGACATAAAGGGAAGGACCAGGGGATCGGTCACCTTGACGGACAGGCCACTGGTGGGAAAACAAGGGACAAAAAACTCGGGGACAAACCATTGTGAGGGAGGAACATGGGGAGAACTGAGGATCAAGCCATAATCTCAACTTATAAAAAATAACCAACTTTACAACAAAACTTGAATAAATATCTTAAAGCACACAATGCTACAGCCACTCCTTCCCTCTTTTGCCAACATAGTGTAGCTATATTTAAACACTTAAGACACAGAGAAATGCATATATGCTGGGACTTGGAGGAATAATGAAGATCTACTAAAAGGCTGCTGTTGACTTCATATTTCATATAATATATCTCAATCTTAACCTTTCTTTAGCTATTACCCATTGAGGACATATCTTTTTTCAAATTATGTAGTTCTGAAAGAAGCAATGCAATTCAACCTAGAAGGAGGAACCTAAAATAATGTCAAAACCTTATGCGGTTACTCACACAGAGGTATTTAGTATAAGTTAGAAACCCACTAAGAATTGATAGGGAACTGGCAATAATGAATTTGCAGCAAAGAAACCATTGGAGATTTACTTCTGCTTTTCTGGGCAAAAAGATTTGTAAAATGGCACTACCCCTATGCTTAGGCAAATTAAACTCTAGATTGCTTTCTAAGGTGATCCAATGGCTCTTTCTCTGACATTCCCTGACTGCAGTAATGCCCTTTTTGAACATCTCCATGCCAAGAATGAAGATACCTTGTGCTCAGGCATCTTATGCACATACACAGATGCCTGAATGCAGGGCTACTACACATTAATTGGAGGAAATCTGACACCCAGGCCCATTAACCTCAGGTAGTGTTGATGCTCAAACAAGGATTATTAGCAGAAAAACAATCTTTCTGTGTGCCACTTCATATGTTTGCTGCAGCTGAGGCAGGATTGTACAATAGTTATGGATAATTAGAATTGTTTCAGTTGTTTAACTCTGCCTTAGCATTTTCCTTTATTTTTTTTCTCTTAAGGGACTTGGTTCTCCAGAGAGCTCATTTCTCAGGTACAAAAAAAAAAAAAAAATCTGGGATGGGGGTTCTCAGATAGTGAGAAAGCTTTAGAAATCTTTTTAGGATTTTGTGAATCCTAAGTGCAGCGAAAAGCAGCAAGAATAGTGAAAAAAGATTACAGTGCATTGAAAACATTGTAATATATTTTTATTAATTGAATCCAAAAGAAAATCAAGCTACTAAAACCTTTTGCATGCTGCTTAGGTAGCTCCTACCATAAGAATAAAATTGGAAAAAAAATGTTGCTGAGTTTTACTCTATTAACCAATGAATTCCAAAACTTCATATAGTCAGAGGTGTTGCAAGGTTGCAAGAGTGCATAGAGAGTTACAAGGGTGCGTTGACTCTGGCTGGAAACCAGATATCCACAAGAGCTGCTCACTTTCCTCTGCAAGTGCACTGGGCAGAGAAAATATAGTGAAAGGTTTGTGAGTTGATATAAAGGCAGAGATCACTCATCAAATATCATCACAGACAAAACAGACTGAACGTGGGGATAGTAATGAATTTGCTGTTAACAAAGAGCAGAATAATGAGAAGTATAAAACATCTCCAAAAAACCACCTTTTCCCCACTCCTGCCTCTTTCCCAGGCCTTACCTCTTCCTGTCCAGCAGTGCAGGGAGACAGGGAATGGGGACCTGGGTGATTATGGTAATTTCATCCCATAGGGTGCCACAGGGTGCCTCCCACAGGAAAGAGTTTTCACAAACAGCTCACATGTGAGTCCATCCCAGAGGCTTTCCTATGACTCCTGTTTGGAATGGCCCTGGCCAGAGGTGGCACTGGCTCTGCAGAACATGGAGAAACACTCCTGCAGCTTCTCAGGAAAGTCATCCCCATATTGCTCCAGCTGACAAAATCTGGCCACACAAACTTGGTACATTTGAGCACTTACTGTTGTTACTCTGGAACTTAACTCAGATCTTGGTTTTTGATCTTATCTAAACATAGCTAATTCCCTTGAAGAGAATTGCATTTAAGCAAAAGTAGTTAGAACAAAGAAAAGTAATATAAAATGCTCAAAAATGGTTAGTCATGATTTTTCCAAGTTTCCACTAGAGTCAGTGGAACTCACCAGTCATATTATACCCAGAGAATTTCCATCATAAGAGTTACAGATAAACAGATGGAAAAATGTATCTTTTCAGAACAAGGGCCCTGTATACTATATAAAAATAAACCAATTTAAAGCAATACTCAAGAGATATGCATATTACTGTTGCCAACAACATACCATCTAATTTTCCTATTCCCCAGTTATTCAGGAGTAGTAAAACACATATTAGTATGGAGATTTTTTTACAATGGGGCACACAGTTTTTGCTAATCAAGCAAGTCTGTCAAAGCAACAGAGATGGAAGAAAGAGTAATTGGATCTTACTTGAAAACCTTCAGTTTAAGTTGTGGTCTAGGAACTGACAGGTTCTGTCAATATTTACAGAGAGATTTATTGCTATGTCATATATGCTTAGAAAGACACACATATTTGTACCATCATAAAACAAAACAAATAATATTATTATCTTATTTTTTAAATGTGGTGTGTATAAAGTGGAAGAATATTTTTTTTTCATTTGCATGAAACTTACAATTAACCTCAGGTTTTGGTTTCTGTTTTTTTTTGGAAATAACAAGTCATTATAAAAACTGTAAAAGCTCATTATTATTTGCATAAATGAAAACCAGGTAGTGAAGTTAACTAAGAAAGGCATATTATGCTATTTAGATTATGCATTTTGCTTTATTATATATTATATGTCCATAATTTTAAAAGAAATTAATAAGAAAAGATGATTGCAAATACACATTTAGGTATCTAGGGTCTGCTAAATATCATCGTTTAATTTCATTCACAAACATATGATCAGAAATAACTCACAACAAAAACCATATATAATAATAAACATGAACAACTTTGAAGTAAAGGGAGGATAATTTCTTTAACATTTTTAGTGTAACTCATGTTGTTTCCACAATTTCAGTCTCATTAACTTACTAATATTTTCATATGCTAGGTACCTGCATATTTCTCTCAATGAACAATGGCTAACTGGAGCCTTCTTTCCAGAAACACTCCATGTTTCAATCTTATCTCTATCATTTATCATGTTTTAAATATAATGTTGAATCTTGACCTGTCCACATACAGTGGTAGAAATATGATTGATTTCCCTTTCTTTTTAATTTTTTTCCCTTGAAATAATGAAAGAAATGGGACCTAATTCCAAATACAAACTGCGATCTGCTGTATATGATTAGAAGGGAAATCTGAAATCTGAAAAATTTGGGAAGTCTTTCAAATTTGCATTCCTGAAATCTGTAAAATTGATCAGCCAATTGGTGAATAATTGCATTCTTACCTCTGCTTCTATTTGTATTTCTTTTTTACTCAAACGTCTTTCTCACTGAGGAAAAATAAAAAGACTCATGAAAATTTCGAGCACAATTATATTAAGGGACATCTATCAAATAAACTATGGTGTTTCATGAACGAAGCTCATTGCTTCTAAAGAAATGTCAGTAACATCTGCTGTGTATCTGCACTTTCAATTTAAAATTTGAAGGGACATGTTTCTTACCCAATTATATTTATGAAAATACCAAAATCCTGTTTTGAACTCCTAAGCTATATTAACTGTGAGACTATATGGCTAAGCTATCTGAAAAAGCCTTTTCACTTACTATTGTTACTAGCTGAAAAAGGCCGAACACAAGGGTTTTTAGAGAAGAAATATCTGACAAGTGCATGCATAAAAATAATCTTTTATTTTAAGATGTAACTGCATAGCTCCCAGAGGAGTTTTTAGACACTAAGTTCTCCAAAGTACCTAGTTGGAGTTCTGAATTTAGTACTTAGATACAGGAGACAATTTGAGAAAAAGCTCTCTTTCCTGGGTGTTACTCATTGGCCTGTTTAGCATAAGTGACTTGTGGGAATTGCTCATCTGAAGCTTTGAGTGGCTGAATGCTTACAGGATGCTTTGCCGCAGTATCTATAAGGCAGTTAGGTAAGATAACTGTACTTAGATTTCCAAATAATTACAGGAAAAAAAAAAGGCTCATCAGATGGTATCTGCTAAATATTTTTTGTAGTAAATTTTATTAACAGCACTGTCATTTTTTTTATTTCTCCCTAGATATGCTTCAAGAAAGAAATAGACAACGTTCGCATATTTTTGATTTTAACTTTCTTCTATTTGCATATTTTATATTATTGCTCTCAAGTCTAAGGAGATATATTGCATAGTACGTAAAAATGACTAGAGTCTGATCTCTGTTACATCTGAATAATAAATAACACAAGACTGCCTTACAATGCAAGCAGCAGTACAAGCACAAGATGTAAAAATGATCGAGAACTCGAGTTTATGGGAACACACAACTAAGGGGAATAGAAGTAAAGAAAAATTAATCAAACGTGTTTGTGAGGAAGCACAGAATAAATTTATGTGGGTTACTCTTCTCCATCAGGCATGTGTAATTGCATTGTTTCAAAACTTGTTTGCTGGCTCAGTTCACAAATGTGCTCAGGGTTTGGAAGCTTGCTGTTTTGCATTTGTGAGCCCTCTCCAAAAATTTACACAGTGCGGTCATTTAGAATGTTGCTTAAACATATTCTCTAAACCCAGCTCTGAGTCTACTGCTTGTCATACACTGTGTAAAGCTGAGTGTACTTCAATGTCAGCTAATGAGGGGAGGGGAGGGGAGGGGAGGGGAGGGGAGGGGAGGGGAGGGGAGGGGAGGGGAGGGAGGGGGGGAGGGGAGGGAGGGGAGGGGAGGGGAGGGAGGGGAGGGAAGGTCCTTAAAAAAATTACAATTAGACCTAAAATTTTGTGATCCCAAGGAGCCTTCTTTCTATATCTCTGTATTATGGGAACCAGGTTACAACTGATTTTTTTTTTCCCATTCAGAGTATGAGAACTATTCCTTGTTCATGAAGCTTTTTGAAATTCCTTTCTAAAAGAAGTCAGAGGAACAGGTTGCCTTACAGGAAGACATAGTAGCTGTCTCAACAAGCCTTGGGAGGGTAATTGTTGTATAACACTGCCAGTTTACCACTGGCCGATGTTTCAAATAGAAAATGCTGAGTATGCTGAGGCAGAACACATTTTAAATTCATGTCTTATCTCTATCAGCTGTTTTTGCTGATCATGGACAGTCAGCTAAACATCTATAAACCCTCTTCAGTCACAGAGCTGGAAAGGGTAGATCTGAAGAATGAAAAATATGCTGGCAATGTGACAGATCTTCCTGCTTGCCAGCCCATCAAAAATGGTGCTGAGTGAATCTGAAGAAGGCAGATGATGAATCAGTGAGTCAAGCTAACAGAAGGACATAAAGAAATTGACAGTTCTGTCAACTAGCTGTTGGTGGGAAGCAATTAGGTTATGATGAATAAGAGAAATAAATCATGCAGAAATTGTAGACAATTAATTAGAAGAAACCTTCCCCAAAGTACAGAATTGCTGTAAACTTTCAAAAAGGAAATCCAGATTGCAGTGTTTTCACTGCAAAATTAAAATGGAGAGACAGAACAAGAAAGCACAAATATCTAGTGAAAACTCGGAATTTCTTTCATCCACCTTTTCTTCCTGTCTGCCCCGTCCTCTCCCTCTCTTACCCTCCCTGCACCGCCATCTTAATTTGAATTTTGTTACAGAATAGCTATCATGACCACTCAGAACAGAAGTGGAGAGAAGTACTTACATAAGAGCAGGAGTTCAGGAGTATCAAGGTCTCTACAACTGGGGAGGCAAAGAGAAACAGAATAGTGAAAATGTGATGGGAAGCCTGTACTGGCCCAAAGGGCCAAGGGTACTATGAGGTAGTACCCAGGAGCGCAGAATGTTGCTCTTGTGGCTTTTGAAAAAGCATTTTAAGTAGGACATGAGAATCTCAGCATTCCCCAAAAGCACCAGACAGCTCTTTCTCTTTCTCTCTGAAATCTGTCTCTTTCTCCCAGAAATAGCTTGAATAGTTACAGTGGATTACACTGGTCAGATCTACACACAGACTGATTTTTCTTGTTGGTTTTTTTCTAATTTTATTTTTTCAATGACTAAACAGGACCATGACTTCTATTTCTTATCCTCCTAAGCACAATAAAGATGGTTAGGTGAAAATGAAACTGTCTGAAGTTTTGTATTTTCCACATTAGAATCAAAGTGGGCCAAAGCTGGTGTCAACAACTGATCATTTTCTACTGTGCAAGCCCACTTCCTTCTTAATTTCATTTCATTCAGAGAAATAAAATTTACTGGATCATAAAATATTAGGAGTATCATAAAATATAGGGGATCCATCACTCTGACTGTCAAAAAGAAGTGTTACAGTAGGGACGTTAAATTTCAAATATCCCATTCCTTCTTAAGATTGGCTCATAGTGCTTTTAATTTTAACTTCAAAAACTTGTATGGGTTATGTCAGCATAACTGAAGTGTGATGGCTTGTTAATAAAGAATGCTAAAGTAATTTCTCATTTGGAAGAAGTATTTTATCAGTCGTTTTCAGATTACATTATGTTTACTTTATGTTTCGCTTTGATTGCTCAGAGAGCATTTTAGTAACTTATGAGTTCTCTAAAAACCTTGAGTTCTTAATATTTCCCATTAAAAACAATAATTTTATCTGATATTAGGCATATTAAAATGTATTTAGCTGAGAATTTTATTATATTTTGTTTGGGGTCTTTTTAATTTTTAAATTCCTTTTATCTATTCTCCACCTAATACTTAAAAATACTAATAAACTCCTGCTATCATAGAGAAAAAAAATCAATTATTGTATCATGCAAAGACAAACATATGCCAAACAAAGTAGATGCAGAAACCTTGTCTTTAGAAAACATTGAAGCTCCAAATAAATGAATTTTAAAAAATAGATTCAAACCCAAACCCAGTCAAAACTGACCTAGACAAAAGAAGACTGACAAAGTGCAGTACTGTGGCTTGCAAAATTGTTGCAAAACTTTAGGAATTTTTCTGGCAGTGGCAAGACTGGGTGACTGTGAGATGCTTTCAGGTTTGTTCAATTTCTGTGGTTTGGGTTTGGGTTTTTTTGTTTTGGGAGCTTGGCCTTTAATTTTTCTTTATTTCCTGTAATTGAAGGCCCTTGCAATCTTAAAAAAAAAGATAACAAAAATAACCACATAAAAACCTACCTAAACCTTTACATCTGAAAGAGTAAATAATCTCTGTATGATCTTTGACTTTTTAACCAAATAACGATTAAAAGATTATATAAGTGTAGTACAAGTCAGCTTTGTTCCTCATTTGTTTCTCATATTTTAATTTCTAACCCTGAGCAGGTCTCTTCCTTTTATAGTGTCTGTATTTCTTGACTGTAGCTTTAAGATTACTTACCTGACTTACTAAACTCTCCTCCCTTACTAACCACAAATATGATCTAGAAATCAGAATGTTAAAATTCTCCATTTAAAATCAAATCCTGATATTATTTTCCCATCAGTAACTTCTGTGTGTCTGTGAGTGCCTGTGTGAACACTGTGATAGAATCTTCTACTTTTTCTAGTTCTTGTCTTCCAAGTGGAACTCTCCTGGGTAATAAGAATTAGGTACCCCTGATATCTGCACCAATTGATAAAGACTGCAATTATTCACAAATATATGCCTTCCTATCCAAATCTGTTATTACTGTCTCCTCTTGGCAGTAAATTCGGGTCTCTGGTAAAACATCCTGTCACCAACCTAACTATGGTGGCAATGGTTTCTCTTATTTTACTGTCACCAAGCCTTCATCTAGGCAAATGAAATAACAGTGTACTGTATGAACAAACATTTGCCAACTTAACCTCAAGTACACATTGGCTACTTACAATTTAATCCAAAGCTAATAAACTTCATTTATGTAAATAGAATCACTATTGCACCATATGAAATTTGTGCAGGACACTGGTACTGACTGGATTTCAAATGGAAACTGGAAAATCTTTGCATATCTAACAATAAAAATAATTTGCATAATTTCTTTTAAGTATGTATTTTTCATGACTAATATATGTAACGTGCCCTAGGCTGATTAGATCAACGTTTACTAGCAGAGAGCTTCCAACAAGCAGAAACATGGGACGAAGGTAAAGGGCAGTGTGAGGGAAGTCAACATCTATAAAGTAAGTTTGAAGGACCTGAACTCGGAGACATTAATGTTTCCCAGGCATTTCATGCTTTCATTATCTTTCTTCTATCATAGAATTTCTGAAGATTTTATTTTTATTTTAGATTGAAGTGTTAACTCAATAGTTTCTAGAGAGCTAACATGAATAGAGATTGAGTGAGGCATGATGTATTCATGTACATTAAAGCCAGAAAAAAATAGATTTCAAGCACATTAGGTATCCATATTTCTCATCAAGACATTAGTAGGTGGTACTCAATGCTGTACCTTTTGTTCAGGGAAGATAGCAGTAGCAGAAGCAATTGTCAGAAACTGATAAACATTCAAATTGTGCTTTCATAAAATGAAAAGAGTCCAGCAAAAACTAGGGGAATCAAAGAGTGACTAAAGTCATGTTCTTACTGCAGCAAAGATTGAATCAGCTTTATAAGCCTGCCGTACTCCTACTTATAAATTTAAACAATATTTTTGATTTGTCATAGGTTATTAATATTCTTCCCCTTTTAAAATAAACATAGCTGATACATATATCAATAGCTACATGCCTTGGGAATATACATCTACTTTTCCCACTGGATGCCACTGTTTGATCAAATTCAGGCAAATCAAATCCTGGAATAATCGTGAAAATTCATAGCTGAAAAAAGCCATTAATTCAAATTAAAGCATAGGATCTTTAGGAAATATTTGAAGCATGTTTTATTAAAATGCTTGGAGCACAATTACAGTGGTTTTAGTAAGGATTATACCAAATTGAAGACTGCATGAGGAAATAAAAAAGAACTTACAGGGCATGATAGAACAATTGAGAAATTTAATGATACATAAAACAGAACTTATTTGTTTAATAACAGATAATTGTTTCAACATCTTACTCATTTTGAGTATGAGTTTGTAATTTGACACTGACTGATAGGGGACTTCCCACTAACATTACAATATTTCACAGGTGAAAGATCAAGTATGCTTATCTTTGTTATAATAGAATTAGCTTAGCATGAGCAGTTCCAGTTATTTTTGAAAGCCAATATTCTAATTTTACTGTCGCTGGAAGCAATGGCACTTCACTATTCCCTTTCAGAGGATATCATCAGACCAACATGAGTATTAAGAACATACTTGCTTCATCTAATTCCTTGAAGAAGCATTCTTCAAGTGACAATAATGGTATTCAAGCAATGGTAAATGCTCTAGTACAAAATAAGAAGTGGCCTCTAAAATGTAGGTAAACAAAATGCAATAGCACCAGAAAAGGAAATATTGTAAGAACATACCAGTATAAGGAGGATATATGAGGAAGACATGAAGAAAAATCAGACTGCGAGTAAAATTAATTCAGTTTCTGGAGATTAATTCAAAAGACAAGGAATTATCAGAAATTTATTATGAAACATGCAAGGAAAAGATGGTGATAATATTGTAAATTTTCCATTGTATCTAGATTACCAAGCGGTAGTCATTTTTATAGCATTTGAAACTTTGCTTTTGCTTTTTCTAATATCATTTGAAGTATTATACAAATTGTGACAGCAAGACATTGATTTAAGTATCTTATATGAATCCTTGACTTTTGTAAGTACATTCCAAAAATGTTGTACAGGTAAGTAATTACAGTTATCTTATAGCAGAGACATAGTAAGGGGATTTTTTGTGATAAAATGAAGTAATCTTTCCCATTACTCTCCAGCCTCTTAGACATTGCATATTATTTTCTGATCTCTTTACATTATACTATTTGTAAAATTCTGAATATCCATCATACATCACTCAAATACATTCCTAAGGCTTGCTTTATGCTTGAAGACAAGAATAACAAAAGCCTACCTATTTCAAAGATGTGTACATTACAAGCCCAGGTTTTATGAAACACCGCAGTTAACTGAGCCAAGACTTGTTTTTCCAGTTTACTTTAAGTGAAGACTGAACTGTAAACCTTGAAATAATTGTAAATTCTGGCTAGCACAGTATCATGGTACTTTTTGACAGTCTTCTAGCATTCTAAACCAGAAAACTCTTGAAATGTTTCTTGGAAGCTGATACAGTATGGCTGTCTCGAGCCTTCGATCAGAAGAGGAAATTCTGGCAGAGGACAGTCAGTTTCATGGGGATGTGGAATAGCAGAAGTTAAGAATCAGTGACAAGAAGGAAAATGACATGGGATAAAGAAAAAGTGGAAGACAGACTCAAAGCCAATAAAAAGTGAAATGTTTTGTCAAAACTGAAAAATAAAAATAGAGAGGAGCAAAGAAAGAAAAAATGAGAAACAAAATTAAAAGTGTTTTATATATCAGGTGTTTGTTTGTTTGTTTGTTTGTCTTTTAAAAAACTAGTCTTCCCTGCATTTATTCTGTGGGTGGATTTTTGGAGGGGATAAATCATCTCAGGGAAAGCTCAGTGAGTATGCTCTGTGTTTATATAGATTTATACATTTATGTATCTCTATCTGTGTATCTATAAGCATGTGTGTGTACCTAACTATCCTTTTTATGGAACACTGTTCCACTTTCCCTAAGAAGCTGTATCTACTCTGATTTATTTTTATATTTAATTAAAATTTTCTATAACTAAATAAAGAATAAAAAGGGTAGGATACTTTGGGTATTTTATCATAAAGAGGAAAAAAACAAAAAGGAGTCATACATCTGTGCACATCTTCTACGCATGATTGTGAGGTTAAAATCTTCCAGGTACTCATCTAAAGTACATAAAAATAATTAACGCTGGTCATTTAAGGATGCTGTAAATGGCTCAGTTAGAAACTTAAATATGGATATTGCCTAGAAGAGGTAAGTGCATGGAGAAATCCCGTCTGCCCTAACCATGAACCAGTCAGTTAAAACCCAGCCTTGAGTGCTAAGTGCCACCTTGAGTCAAAGTGGCAAAGTTAAAAGACCCTGCAGGAAGCAGGCACGAATCTCAGGTGAGAGCTGATTTGTGTCAGAGGAGCTCAAAGCAGGCAAAGCAAGCTCCTGTGCTCCTGGAACTAGAAGTGCACACATGTCTAGACCCCTGTCCCAGGCTTCCAGCAGTGTGTGCCAGCAGTGAGCTGTTCAAGCGTGGCAGGAGCCATGTGACAAAGCGGACAGCCCTGGTGAATCATGCCCAGGGCAATTGGTGATGCCTACTGCTGCCAAAGCAGGAAATGAGGAGGCACCAGTCAGGGCACAGGAAGAAGGGGAGGAAAGTAACAAAATGTGGGCTTGAATCAGAAAATATTACTGTAGATTAAATAGAGTAACAAGTAAGAATGGGTTTGAAATGACAGCATTTCATTTGACAGCAAAGCTTCCCATTGTTGTACAATCTCAAATAAATTAAAGAAAAAGAAACAAAAAGGAATTGATTCTGAAAATACGCTTGTAAGCAATACCAGTTACATGAGTATATGAATACATATTCCAAGACTGGCAGCACTGAAAACAACCAAATGAGTGCTAATTATCAATTGAATGGTTGAAAAGCACTTCTGCACATCTGAAATGTTTAAAGAACTCCTTTTGCATTACCATTTTTTTATAGTTCATAAGAAAACCTGCCTAAAACGAAGCCAGTTTTGAAGTAGTGCTATGCAACCTGACTTGGTTTATTTTGTTTACATAGAAAATAATAATAGCTTCTGTATTGTAATTTTTTGATTATATTTCCCATTTGTGTTTTTGTTCTTATTTTTTCCTTTCATCAAAGATACTTAAAGCAAAGTCCTCACTGACATATCTTGCCATTTAAACATATTCTAGGCTCGCAGTTTCTCATCTTAACCCACAGTCTATTTTTTCTGCTTTGGTTTCTGTGGAATGTTGTGGGTTATTTTAATCTCTTACTTTAAAGACTCACTAAGAATCCTCACTTCTAACCATGGCAATGAGCGTTCCCTAGATGATAAAAGAAGTACAGGTTTTCAGATGTATCTGTTCTTTAATGCTTAATGTAAGTGTTAGATTGAGTGTGGTTTATGAATATGGTGTTTATGAGGGTGGTAGGAAACACAATAGCTTCCATCTTAAGCAAAGATATCCTTCTGTGGTTTTTGTGACCTAAATAGAAGTAAATTGAATTTCCATAAGCTTTCAATGACATTCCATATGGTTTTATTGATGACTTCTGATTCCTAATTTGTGATGATGAGGAAATATAAGTGTATATCATTATTTTCTGTGTAAATAATACATTTTCTTGAAAAGTTTGTCTTTTGAGTTAAATACTCTTAAAAACAAATTTATCTTCAGGATGGATTTGTGAGTTTAGTATGGATTTATTCCATCTGAGCCACAGTTTACTTTAAGCATTCTAAAATATTAAAATTTTCCATAATACTATTGATGTCATTGGAGTCACTTTGATTTTTGGAAGGTAAGAAAATTATCCTTCCCATATTTTTTTTTTTGTCTGAGTTCATAACAATTACTGGAAGACATAAACTGTCATTTCATGGGACTATTATAAACAAGCAATATTTTACCTGGTATTTTTCTACACATGAAGAACAAAGCTTAGGTCACATTGAAGTTCAGCCTTATTGTATCAAGGCTTTAAAAAGTCTCCTTTCTTTGAAGTCTCTACTAAAAATATACTTCTATCATGGTTAAAATTAAAATCTATTGCAGGTCTTCAATATGGGAAAATGGATATTTTTAGGAAGGGTTAGGGAGACTGTATCTTAAGAGCTTTAAAATAAACTATACTCTGTGACCTTCAAATACTAAACATAGTAGGAGATCTGTCATTACACTGTAGGGACCAAACAGCAGCTCTCATTCTGACCAAACACTCTATAAAAAAGCAATATTTTTGAAATTTTTTTCCTATCTTAAACTGCCTTGTCTACCCTAGGGTACTGTTTAATCTGTCAGTACTCTGGGATATTATACAAGCAGAAAAATTAGTTATAATCCTTGCCCCTGAAGAGTTTCATTACACATAAATACAATCACATGAGAGAGGGTAAAACAAAAGAAAGAATTAGGAGGGGATAAGGGGAGAGAAGGAAGGACATCAGTTATGAAATCCTCACTTTTAATGGTGTTTTGGATAGCTTTCTATTTAGATAGATTTTTATCTTTTGTGGAGGAATAATACAATTTAAAAAAATGAGAGCATTGGAACAGAGGAAAAGCCATGAATGTGAGGAGGAAGAAAGAGTGTGTTTCCAAATAGGGACAATGGAGGGAAGGATGTGAAATAAAATGTGTGTTTTAAGTTTTGCAAGAAAAGTGGTTGTAACAATTGGTAAAGAGAGATGCGTGACACACAAAGTTGATCCCACCTCCAGAGCAGGAGACCTTCCATTCTGTTGGGAGAGGTAGCTTGAAGAAACAGAGCAGAGAAAGCAAAATAGTAATAAGAAGAAATCAAATTAACTCGCCCTGCCTGTTTTTCTGAATCTCTTCATGCTGATAGAATTTAGCCTACCTGAAAGTGCTGTTCTCTTCCTTGTAACAGATACCTCCCAACCCCAAGGTAATATTACATTAATTTACATTTCTTTTTTTTTGTTTGTTTTTTTTTTGTCTCTGTGTTCACAGCCATGTGATGACTTCCCTCACCTATCAAAGTTGTCAATTACCCCAGCAGGAATTTATACATGAGTAAGATACCTCTTGAGCCCTTTTGTCTCCAGGCTAAACAGATCTAGTTGTTTCAGCCTATCCTCATGCTACAGGCAATCCAGTCTCTTGGTAGTGATCAGCAAAGATTATTATCTTTGTGGTCCTTCATTGGACAGTCTCTGGTCCATGTCTTGAACTGGAAAAACAAGGACTGAGAACTGTACTCCAAAAGTTTTTCACAAGTCCTGAACAGAGGGAAGGGTCACATTCCTCAGCCTGTAAGAAACACTTTTCTTTATGCAGCCTAGGAGGCTGCTGGCCAAAAAGTTAGACATTCAACCTGGTGCCCACCAGGATCACTAGGTCTTTTTCTGCAAAGCCCTCACCAGATATTGTCACCTTGAGATATATCTGTCATTTACTTTTGTTGAAGTTTGTGAGATTCCTCTTTGCCTGTTGAGATCCCTTTCAATGGCAGCACAATGATCTGATCTAACCAAAATTCCCACTTTTGTATCTTTTGGAAATTCATTTTGGGTGCAAGATATCCCATTATTAGTATCATTAATTAAGTAAAAAAGTATTGGTCCAGCCTTGACCCCTAGGGCACAACATTAGTGACTGCCCTCCAGCTGAACTTTGCTCCACTAATGGATCCACTTTTGATCTTGGCAGTTCAGGCAGCTTACAAATAATTTCACTGTCGCTTTAGTGAGTGTGGAATTCAACAGTTTGTCAATGAAATATTATGACATTGTGGAAAACCTTGCTGCAGTCAGGTTATACAGCATCTACCATTCTGCCCTCATCCACCTTGCCAGCCATTTCATCATAGAAGGTGATTATCAGGTTGATTAGGCATGCTTTCCCCTTCATAAATCCATACTGACAACACCCAAGAGCCACGGTCTCATTTTAGTAAATGATTCCAGGATTATTTGCTTCACCACCTTCCTGGGAATGAGGTGAGACTCTTTAGTTCAGTAGAGGATCCCCAGATCCTCCTTCATACCCTTCTTGAAGATGACAATGATCATTACTTTCCTCCAAGCCTCAAGAGCCTCCTCCACTTGCCATGACCATTTAACAACTGAGAGTGGCTTTGCAGTGCCAGCTCCCTCAGCAGGCATGGTTGTATCATATTGGGTCCCACAGATTATGTCTGTCCAGCTTTGGTTTTTTTCAATGCTGCTTAGCCTTTGACAGGGAGCTATGATTTTTCACAAAGTCACAACCCCAAAAATGTTCATACAACCCTTTGCTTGCACAGCGTGACTGTGACCAGCCATAATTTCCACTTTATCAAGAATGACAGAAAAGGAACGCATAAACAGCAGCTGCCACTTTTGTCAGTATCATACCCCACGTGTTTTCATATGCATTTTTAGTTGGCGAGTTTCCATTTGTTTAAACTGTCATGTCCACTTGCTCTCTGAGCAGCCTCTGATGGTTCACATTTTTGCCTTCAGATCAAGAAGTGCTCATGTCTGAAAATATAAAGAATTTTCCATACACACATATATGCAAGTAAGTTCACAAATATTTATAAAATTCAATAGTTAGATATAGATAAACTTGAGATATGTTTATATATATACACATTTGTTTTTGTATATACTTATATATAGATACAAAAAGTAATTATATGGACTAATAAAGGTGCATGTACAAAACATTCTGAAGTAAAAGTTAATGAGAAAAATAATTAAAGCAAATACATAAGCACAAAGTAATTAAACAAAGTCAAAAATATTGGGCACTCCCATGTTACAAGGCTAATGAGCTATTCCAAATGATTCCTGCTGGATCATTTTCCTTACTGAAATCAGTTTCTTGATGAAGTGCTCCCAACAACAATCCTTGAGACCAGGTGGGTTGACATTACAGAAGGTCTACTTAACCTTGCATTTAATTTCTTTGTGTACACCATTGCTGTGTTTCTACCCAGAAAGCAACTAAATACTGCACAGCTGCTCACTTATTCAATCCCTGACCAGTAGGGAGGGGAATTAGGAAAAAAACCCCAACTTCTTGGTTTGAGATAAGAACAGTTTAATAATTGAAACAAAAAATAATAATAATAATAATAATATAATAATAATAATAATAATAATAATAATAATAATAATAATAATAATAATAATAATAATAATAACAATAATAACAATAATAATAATGATATATACTGGACATGACATGCTATGGTATGGAGTATCCCTTTGGCCATGCTTCTTTTTGGTCACCTTTTCTAGCAATGCTCTCTCTTCTTGGCTTATTTTGCACTTGCTCACTGGCAGATCGTGTGATACTGAAAAATCCTTGATTTAGGGTAAGCACTACTCAGCAACAAGCAAAACTCCAGTGTGTTATCATCATTATTCTCATGTCACATCCAAAACACTGCACTATACCAGATACTAAGAAGAAAATTAACTCTATCCCAGCAGAAAAGAGGGCAATCATATGCACATTATGTCAGCCCAGCTTCTGAGACGCTGAAAGGAGGAATTCCCTAAGCTGAGAAGGTCTCAGGGTCATAAACAGATGCAGAAGTGAGTGCTGCTGTGTGTCTAGGGCTTTGAGAGTTTACTGTGCTTCAATGCAAACTCTGAACCTGATAAGGGCAACAGGCCCTCTTGGAGGCTTCTGTGATCCCTTCTGATGGTATAGAATGAAAAGCAGACAGTCTCTAATGAAACCCTAATAAAACCAGACTAAAAACTCTCTGTGAAAAATGATTAGTGGGTTTTATCTGAATCAAACATTTATCTAAATCTTTAAAAAACATAGATCTTTAAAATGGTTTTTAAACTGAAAAAAAACCCCACTACCACCAAAAAAACCAAACAATCAAGCAAAACAAAACCTGGAAGTAACAATGAATTTTCCATACAGAGAGAAGTTTCAGCTAAATCTCTGATAGTTACAGAGCATTAACTGCCCAAAACACAATTTTCAAGGCAGCTGCAAGCATTCTTTCAGTTTGACAATCATCATAATTTAAAAAGTATTTATAAGCAAATTCTTGCATGTTTTTTGAAAAATACAGCACAATTTGTGGTTCCTAATGGTTTTTTCACTGTATTTCAACAAATGCTGACATTTAGAAAGCTCTTTTTTTGTAAAGTTTATTCTATTACAAACCACATACTGTGGTTTCAAACATGGTTTTTTTTGCATTAGATAGATTTATCATTGCAGATATTTAGTTTTTCTATAAATCAGACCCACAAAATATAACAAGATCTAAGGTGTACAGTTTACATTATATGGTAGCTATGGTGTGCAAGAAGCCCATGCTGTGTCAATGAGAGATAATATCCCTACACACTGCGCAGAAAGATGGATCCCCTGAAGTCTGAACTGCTAGGTTTACATGGGACAGCAATCATGATGCTGTGGAATATTAACAAGATAAAACAGCAATTGGACATCTGATTCTCCAAAAGTAGGAAACCTAAACAGAATCAGTGGGAAATGAGCTAGGAGAGAAGCAGGGAATGTGTGCTTTGTTCTCATATGGCAGACAACAGTTCTCACAGCCCAGAGTAATACGTGACTTGCAAAACAGTCTAAATTGTTCTTTCACTTGTCTGGTGCTAAAACTTCTAGCCATTTGTTGAGTTAAAATCACTGATGTTTTAAAAAATATAAAAACTCTGTTAAGTCATTGGTGAACACAATTATATCACAAAGAAAATGTAAATATTTTAGTGCACTATTTTCCAGACTGAAAATTAAAGGTATAACAATAGCTATTGTCAGATAAATTTAATTTTTACCCTTAATACCTTTTACATTTACTCTGTTTATTTCATCTTCCTTATTTATCTAAGAGATATCATCTAACCATTGAGAAATGAAGATATTTATGTGAATTTATTTCTCTTGGTTCATACTCAAAGGAAAAAAAAAATATATATGCTGAAGAGGAAAAAATATTATATTATTAAAAGTTCAAATTTTGGCCTTGTTCCAAAAATATTCTTCAAGAGAAACAATGTATCAAAATAGGTAAATAGTTATGAATTTAAATATTTAAGAACTCCACACATCTGCAACATGATAAACAACTATCAAATTGGAAAAATAAATATATTGCCTTGTGTCTTTTCCCTCCATGACCTCTTTTCAAAACCTGGTATAAGTACCTCTGTTTAAAAATAGAAAAAATAGCATCAGTGAATCTTCATTTCATGATATAATTTTAAAAAATTCATTTTCCAGGTAAAGCCGATCTGGTTTGATTTTTTTGGGAGGGGTGTTGGTTTGGCTTTTTTTTGTTTTGTTTTTTGTGAGTTTAGTATTTGGTTGTTTTTTTAAATTAAAATAAACCCCAAAACCAAACCAAACAAAACAATAAAAAACTCCAAACAACAGCTAAATAAGAAAGATATTAGCTCAGTAATCGACATGTTAACACTTTTGAATAGAGAACCAGTTGCCCACAGTCTGCATATTAGTTTCAGTATCCTTAGAAGATACTTTCCATAAAAGTATACTGCTGGCAGAATATAACCAGGCTAGAAAAAAATAATTCCAGACAGAGCAGCTTTTCTTGCTTGATAGGTGGTGATATACAGACAAAAATTAATCTTCATGTTGCATCAAGTGTTCTGTTTGCTGTAATTTATTCAGTGACATATTTCAGTAAATGCAACAGCAGCTGTAGATGGGATGAGATGCAGTCACCACAGTACTACGGCCCTATTGCTGCTGTAGGGGCTGTGGACACACAGGGCACGGACCTGGAGACAATGCAGCAGAAGTAAAATGAACTTTCAGTAGCCTTGAGTCCAAGGAAGGACTCAATTGTTATCACTGCTAATATTCAAGGTCTGCTCTCTGTCAGGTCTGAGGTAATCTATAGAGCTGTGGTCACAAACACCTGTGTGTCAGTGTGGTGTAGGTATTGTGTAAGCTGCTGGCAGGATAAAGTGCCTTTTATCAATATATGCATCTGTGCTGTGACAGAAACATATTCCCATTAATAAATTGTTGCTTTTCATGTTTATCTTCTCCTAAATATTAATAATTCAAGCACAGTGAAGCAAACCTAACTGCAGGTGTGCCTAGGAATAAGTTACATACACACTTCCCCAAAGAGATATTGAATCATTTGAAAAACACCAACAAGAGTCACTTTATTTCATAATGTTTAGGGGGTAGGCTTCCTTTATCACTTTAAATTTATGAACAAATTTTAAAAAAATAATGTTATAATATATCAGAAGTTTCCTAGTTGTCTTTTTCTTTATTCTAGATTCCAGGATTTGAGGGGTTATGTGTCTCAAGAGTTTGCTTTTCCTCCTGTTGTCTAGGCCCTGAGTCTGCGTGCTACCTGCACCCTGTTCTACCTGCAACATCATGCTTTTCTGAGTGCTAACACTTTCTAGTCCTTCATCTAATTTCCCCAAGATTATGTTGCTCTTTGTGAAAGAAATAAAAAGGCCAAACCCAAACTATTTATGAATACTTCCTAGGAAAAGCAAAATCAGCCTTAACTTGGAGATTGGAAGTGTTTTGAATAGTGTAAACTCTTACTTATGATAGTGTTTCTGGGTCACTGACCTGCATTGGACACTGCATGTTCAGATATGATTTTATTGTTCATGTCACACAGAAAGCATGGCCTTTAAACTCCTTTCTTTCTACATTATTAACAGACAACTGGGTTTCTGGACTGCTGCTACAAAGCGGGTTTTAGGATAAGAAAGGATAAGAATGGCATCATTGTCTGCTAGCATTGTCTGCTGCTGTCCTTGGAAAAAGACTATCACCCAGAGAGAAGAAAGCCCTACTGATAAAAAGCTTTTTCTCTTTCTCTACAGTCAACACCCGAGTAATCAGTTACACTGATATCAACTCAGAAATGCAATTAAAACAATACATTCCTGTAGAATACAAAAGCTCATTACTTATTCCAAGTAAAAAGAGAGAATACAAATGTCATATTTTTGAAAAAAAACTTTCAATGATATTCAAAACAGAAATTATCTACTCATCCTCTGCCCACTCTTATTGGTTTCACTCCAACAATAATTTATAATCTGGCTGGAGAAGAAATGTTAAGCAAACATACATCTATATTTTTCATCATGAGGATGTAGGGACTTATCTCATTACTTGCCTTTACAGACTTCATGATTGATATGCTTGAGATATGTAAACTTAGTTACCTGTACTTCTGAACAGCTATATATATATGTCTTTTAAAGCTCTGACCCAAGGGCAGGAATTTGTTTTCAAATTACTGTAGTGAACAATAATTTTCAAACTAGCCAAAAGCCCAGAAGAAAGCAACAGAAAAAATAATTTATGAGTATTTTCTAGTAAAATGCATTATGTGTCCAAGATGTTTTGCAAGGAGATGATATCTTTTGTCAAACTGATGAAAAAGGAGCAAACAATCCCACAAAACCTTTAGCTGATGAGAGTAGACCTCTTTGAAAAATGCTATTTTCAAAGATTAGCAAATCAATATATACAACAAAAACTATATATACCCATAATATTGCAGGTTTTCTGTTTATTTTTAGCAGAAAAAGTGAAGAATGAGAAGGCTTTTATTTTAATTCTGGTATATGGGTGATGCACTAACAAAGTTTTTTCTCTTAGTAGCAGTTTCTAAGTAAAAGTCTCAACACAAATGTAATTTTGATAACCTAAACTCAAGCCTTAGTTTTCTATTTTTGTACAATAAATTCTTCATTCAGTGGGTGATTTCTTAGTCAAAGCTGAAGAACAGTTAGCTAAGTGTTTGGCTGGAGTAAATATTTGACTTTGATGGCTCTATTGACATGTATTGATTCACTCTGGATTTATGGATAAATAAGTTCAATCTCATTACAAACTACAAAATTGTATTCTAAAAAGTTTATTTACACACTCAGGAAAGGGCGAGTGTGGACAAAGTAATGAATCTCAATTAACTTTGGGCACAAGGCTAACCATTTTACAGATTCTCTGTAAAGTGTTAAGGGTACTGTAAGCTCTGCACCAGACTTAGGAAGCATCTGTTTTTCTTCAAAGGTTATTCAGAAAGTCCAAATTGAAAAGTGTCATAAACTGTCATAACCCTAGATGCTTAAATTTAAATGATACAATTTTTTAAAGATAATAAAAATTATTGGCTGTGGGAATCCTTTGATGCTGTCACTCTGTCTTCCACCTGGATGTTTACTGGATGTTTGCAAGTACAGATACTTATCTCTGAACCTGTCACTTTATTTTCTATATGTACTAACATTGTAGTTCAAGCTCTGAAATAAAGGCTATTTACTATGAAAGCCATTCAATCCAAATAATATGTCTTAAGCCATGAGGAAATTTTTTGACAATGTAAAAAGAGCTCTGACTTTGAGAATGAACCCTGTAAGATATGGGGGAAAAAAAGGCATTAGTAATGGAAGACACTTGCTAGATCATTTAGATACACTTTTCTCAGTTAAATATTGTTCCCAGTGGTTTAAACTGTGTGTAGTTTTAAATATCTTATGCAGACATTGCAGCAATGAATAATCCAAATATTTAAATATTATTAATATTTTGGGAAGATCGTCTCTGCTAATCATATACTATCATTATCCCAGACACAATTTACAGAACTTAAACTGGAAAAAAAGAAGTTTTCTTTCTTTTCAGGTGCTTTTTGCCACTGAGGAGCAGATATATGCTGTATTCCCTCTGCATGTCATTAAATTACACACACATTGTCTTTGGAATGACCAAGGGAATACACTTCATCTACATTCTATAGTCATGGAAAATTTTAATTACTTTGCTCCTCTTAATATATTTTTATTACTTTCATAAGGATCAAAGAGCATCCTCTGTTGGCTAGTACAACACCTGATTCTGTTGTGCTTCTCACTTACTATTGCCTTGTGAATAGGGTAACTAACAGAGTTATGAAAGGGTGTGGGTTCAATTCCTGTAGAGGATTTGCTTTCATTAAAATTTCTTTTATTAACATCTACCTTCTTCTTACTGGGATGTGACTAAATTAATTTTTAAGTTTAAATTATTTTTCTCATATTTCTAATTGGTTATAATCCAGGAGCCTGGGAGCATGAAAACAGTAAGGCAGACATTAGAATAACAAAAGAGATGTCTAGGCAAACTTTTCTAGTTTTATACAAGATATAGCCCTATTATTTTGAAAGAGAGCCCTTTAAATTCTGACTTAAACTTCTAAAGGAAGATTATAATTTGATCTGCAGTTTGAGCCGAGCAAGATTTGGGTTCTGTCTTATGATTAAGGATGGTATTAATGATGGCAAATAGAGCAGCTGTCAAGGAATATCTTTCTTGTCTGAGACAGAGCATGCCTTGTACTGGATAACAGAGATCAGCACTTTTCTGTGAGTTCAAGATAAAATGTAGGTGAGGATTACCTTAAGCCATTGTGAATTAGTTCTGAATTATCAAGGTCAGTCATGATTATCTGGTGGGTTTCATTATGATTATTCTTTTCTACATAGGCCTAGCTATTATCGATTTCAATGTTCCCTTCCAGGCCAAGAGTCAAAGTCTTGAAAAGGCCTCTCAGGTGGCAGCATTTACCTACTCTTACGTGAGTAAATCTGTTGTATCATCATCTCTCACACAAGACAGAGTATTTCAGAATATCATTTCAGTATATCATTTCAGAAACAAAGTATCATTCAAATTGCTTCACCTCAAAAATGATATTGTAGAATCAAAAAGATTCAGAGAAAAGGTGACAAAACTTAATGCAATTACTTTCATTTACTTAAAATACAGTCAAACTGCAAAACTCCTTACCATAGGATGCCTTAGATGTCTAAAAAAATATATACATTCAAAGAGAAATTGAATACATTATTAGATGGCAAGGTCAAAAATACTTACCAAACATACGGGAACTTACAGGACCTAGGGATCGAGTTGTATGTGAGTTGAGGCTTTTGGTATTTGATATAATTTTGATATGGTCCAAGTCCATGACCTTGACTCAAACATGAAAATTGCCAAGTTGTGAAAAAAAAGGACTGTGAAAAAGTACATAGCATAGAGCTATGTAAGATGAAAGAGATAAGATTGCTGATACAGGGATAGTTCAAGGGTAGGAGAGGAAAAACACTGATAGGAAAATATATGAAATCCTACGGAAGAAAACCCCCAAGCAGTGAGTCAGAAGACAGCAGCTCAGCAATGCATATCAGCCCATTCAAAGGTGCAATGGAGGCCGACCTGCCTGACCTCCCTGACAGCTGAGAAGTCTACAAAGACCCTTCAGCTGCTTTGTTGGAGATGTGAACACATTGTTGGTTAGCTGAGTAACTCCTTTGCCTATCCATCATGTGTGTTACTCTTTGATATCTACTTTATACTTCCAACTTGTATTTAAACAAACTTTGTGGAATCTCTGTATGAAGTGAAGGTGCACAGGAAAGATGATTAAGAGGGGGAGGGCTACATTACCTTTTGAAAGATGCATTCTGTAGGGAAATACATCTTATTTGATCCTTTGGATGTTGACTTTCCTCATGTACTCATTAATTCACAACAACTGCTGTCAGTACAAAAAAAAAAAGGAAAACAAATAAACAAAACACTTCCATTAATTTTAAATTTCACTTATCTAGACTGTTATAGGACCTGTTTCATGTCCACCTCAGTTGTAATAGAAAATTTTGCCTCATTTATAATTAACATAATTAGTCTTCTCTCTATCCTAATAAATGCCATGAGTTCAGAATCTGACATGTTCCAATGCATATTGATGTTAATTTTCACCTCATTGCCTACAATAGGATGCAATTATTTTGCAATTGAAAATACAGTTTGAAAAAGCAATATCTATTGAATTATTTGAACCCTAACTCTAAAGTAATTTCATAGCCTGTCTTTCTTTTAATGACAGGAATTGTTCTTATCAGTAAAATATTTCAAGATGCTTTTTTTTATTTTAGCAGCTACTTTTGATCATCACATGCAGTATTACAGAATCCTTCGAGAAACATAGCAAATAACTTGTTTCTGAGAAGTCTCATTTCATGTTTAGATCAATATTCATTAGATTATGTTCTTTTTTATCTATTTAGATATTACAACTGGGACATATTCTGAGAAAAAGGAGTCTACTGTCATATGTGTATTGTATTTTAAATACATTGGCAATTCTGATAATACTTGGAGCAGTATTTTAGCATGAGATATTGACAAGTGTATGTATTAGCATTTCCCCTTCATACTAGCACAATTATTCAGAACACCTTCATTAATATATGTTAACTAATTCTGAGATTTGGAGGGTAATTGTTACTCTATTACCTATTGCCTCTTTTTTTTTTAAATAGAGGTACCTATAATAATTACATGAGCAAGTATTGGCTGCTCAACTGTGTCATGTCCCATCCTTAGAGTTGGTTCAAAGAGAGTTCTGCAAGATTTGATGAACTTATGTGAGTTTTAACCTTGATGAACCATGCTCCATACTATAGTGTTAGACATATCAATACGATTATTGATTCTCATTATTACTGATGGTTTTATAATGGTTATTCAGAAAATCTCTTTGGCCTTTGACACAGCAATGGAAATCAACCCCTACTTCACTGTTCTCAAATTTACATTACTTCAGGACAGAATGCTCCACTGTAAGCAGCAGTAAATCACTGAGTTTTAAGAATATGCTAGTCTGAAGATTCCCTACTGATCACAAAAGCACTTGAGGTTCACTAGTGATCTTGATTACTGATTTATACTAAATCCTCAATAATTGCTTATATTTCCAGGGTCAGATGTGTGAGATGAATTCTGCTTTTCTTAGCTCAGTTTTCTTTCCACTCACATAATTTTATTTTTTGTATGGAATATAGAGTTTCAATTAACCAAAGTTTTAGCTTTAGGCTTTATCTCTCCAACAATCTAAATAATTAAAGATTTAGCAACTCTCCTTGGAGAGTTTCAGCTGGGATAGAGTTAATTTTCTACTTAGTTGCTGCTACAGTGCTGTGTTTTGGATTTAGTATGAGAATTATAAAACACCGATGTGTTTGCTGTTCCTGAGCAGTGCTCAAGGGCTTAATTCAAGGGCTTTTCAGTTTTCCATGCTCTGCTGGTGAACAGGTACACAAGAAGTTGTGAGAGACCATTATAAGGACATTACCTGAACTGGCCAAATGGATATTCTGTAACATGAATGCCCAGTATATAAACTGGGGGGAGGTTGGTTAGAAGGGCAAATCATTGCTTGGGGACAGGTTTGGGATTGGTTTCAGCAGATAGGGAGTAAATACATTGTAAACCATTTGTTTTTCCTTGGGGTTTTATTCCTCTTCTCTGCTCTTTGTTTTAATACTATTACTACTACTATGTCCATCACCAATAATAATAATATTTTTATTATTATATTTATTATTATCTCCATTTCAATTATTAAACTCTTCGTACCTCAACCCATCCCACCAGGGGACCAGTGAGCAAACATCTGCATGGTATTTAGTTTTATCTGGGGTCAAACCATTACACAAATTCAGAAGTGCAATTGTGATTTCACTGTCTTCTGCAATCTGTATCTGTTAATTCAGAAAGACTTTTTCATTTTATTCTGAGGAATGGAAAACAGTGGGTTTGAAGCCAGCAGAGTCCAGGCAAGAGTTAATAAACTGTATTGTAATAATAAACTCATTTGGAATACAATTTACCGCTTTTCACAAGCAAGTTCACTGTAGAAATTCACTGACTTGTAAGAGGAAAACTAAGCTACTCAAAGAAGCCACTTCTGTTGATTATCTTTTAATATTTTTACTTGACCTTTTCTGTGATTCTCTAACTTACATGTTTAATATGAAATGTACTCCTCCCATTTCAAATTTTTTGAGGTTTGATTCCTAATTTATCTTTAGGTTACTCATTCCTTCTTTTACTTTATTTTGGCTTTGTCAGATCTTGGGTTCTTAAGCCTCCTTATAAGTGTGTTTAAATTTCTGAATATTTTAGCACAAGGTAATTTCATTTCTGGGTTGGTTAGAAGAGCTCTTAAATCTTCCCCGTTTTATTTTTTTTTTCCATTTTATGTTCTTAATCCTCTAGAACTTTCTCTAAAGAGTGTTCTGTGTGAACCAGATTTTCAAGGTGCTATTTTTCTTTTCCATTATTACCTAGTGAAGCCCAAAGTTGTTCTGCATCTAGGACTCTCACCTGTGGCATGAATGATCCACTTGTAATTCAGCTTTACCTGATTATACAGGATTCAATATTAATCTCATGGGTTCCAGGTATGTATCATCTCTCAGATTATTAATATCTCTTGTCTTGACACAGTCGAATTTTCTCTAAACAAGTTTTTGATGATTTAGAAAAAGTAATCAAGTAATTTAACAGCCAGCTTGGAAAAATCATATTAAAACCCTCAACAACATTGTAATGAGTGGGCTATTGCCAATATAAACATTTACATAAAATCATCCTTTCAAAAGATTTAATACTTCACATCTTCTAATATTACACCTAGTTCATGAGTGCAGGGATTCTTTTTAACATTAATATAATTAATAATATTGACATTACTACTAATAATATAGATATTATTTACAGTATTCTGAATTTCCTTAAGGAATTCTGAAATGAAACAGGTTACATAACCGATTCTGTCTATTTTGGAGGTATAGAAATAAAAAAAGATAAAGAAGGTCTAGAAAGCAGGAAAATAAGACTGTATAATTGCTGATAATGGACTTCTGACAAAGGTCTGAGTTTCATGGGTGAGTTACAACACAAAGTTAAAAGTTGGCAAGCTGAGAAATTAAGATATGGATCAAACTCACATATATTCATGTATCACATACTCAGATTTTGAGGTGACACAAAATAGTAAAGTGATACAGTATTGAGATTTATGTTAGATAATTATGGTATGTGACATTAAGGATTAAGTAAAATGCAATTCTACCTGTTGGTACAGCTGTAAACACAAAATAACATCTGAGATACTGACAGTTGAGGTGTTTTCACTACATAAATATTGTACATAAATAGAGAGAACATTTTATTTTAATCTAATTTACAACACAGAAGCTGAGAAAATTGCACTTTAAGAATATAATACTCTATAACATATAATTCCCTGTGGTTTTCAGTGGAAAGTGCCTATCATATCAGAAAAGTAATAAAAAGCTGAACTTTCTTTACCTACTAGCACATTATTATTTCTATAATGTTTAAGTGATCACAATGCTGATTGACACAATCCAGAAAGAATGTTTAATGATAAAATCATAACCTGAAATGAACAAAACAATGAGATCAAAACTGTAGAAAATAAAATTTGAAATAAGATATTGTCTCCTATAACAAATCCTATTTTAAATCAAAGTTACATGATTAATATTTCAATACAGTTTATTTATCTCACAACTTTCATTTTCACTGATTAGAATTCTATCTGTTGTCATTTACAGTGAATAGTGAAACGGTATAGAGTTACTTGAGCATTGGGAATTGTTGGAGAGTCGAGTCAGTTATCTCATGGGAATAGTAACACACCACAAGGAAAATATGAAAATGAGCACTCACATGTCATGCTACTAAATAGCCAACCCCACTTTGTTGCAGCTGCATAATAGTGTTTTGGACACAGTCCACTCATCTCCCTCTGTAAATGACTGAGAGATGCAGCTGCTGTCCAACGTGTTTTCTACTGGGACCATTTGTATATCAGGCCACACAGTAGGAAATTAAGCAAATAACTGTCATAGGAAGTGGGACAGGTTTAATCAGGTTATGCTAAAATCTTTATTTGTTTTGTTAGTTTTTCTTTATATATAATTTACTTTGTAGCTTTTGCTGTTAACATATTTTTAACTACCCTTTCTGCCCTTCACAAGACGACAGAATTCTAACCAAGCAGTAGCCATACAAATTATCTCCCTATAGTGGCGAACAACATCACTGTATTCCTTCTGCCCTGCCTATCCCTGCTTCCAATGTCCATACAGTTTCCTTTTCCACCGAAGTTCAAGAAGATCCTTACTCAGCCAAGCTGGGCTTCTGCCCCTTTTCATTGACCTCTGACACTTTGGGATTGTCTTCTCCCACAGTCCTAACAGATGTCTCTTAAAAAGTTACTAGCATTTATAGACACCAATAACTTCAAAGGTAGATTACCAGGGACCTTACACACTAGTTCCTTTAGCAGCCCAAAATCTTCTCTGCCCATACTCAGGGCAAAAGTTTTGCCAACAGCTTTTCTCCTCTCACCCATGATTTCAAACTCAACTACTTCATGATCATTGTGACCAAGGTATCCACCCATCCTAACCCATGAGTCCCTCTCTGTTTGCAAACAATAAATCTAGGACAAATCCTTTCCAGCTGGCTCTCTCAGTAACTGCACTAAAAAGTTATTTTCAACATATTTCGGGAATTTCTGGGACCTGCTTGTAATGAATGTATGATATTCCCAGTTGACATCTGGGACATAAAAGTCACCCATAGGGGCAAGAACCAGGTAGACTTTATTGTCTTTTCCCTTTATCCTTACACAAAGTCTCTCAGCTGTCATCAGCAGTTGCAAGCCCCACACAATCAAATCCCTCCCTTGAATTCTGCACCACCTCCCTGGTTTGTCTGCCTTCCCTGTCCCTCCTGAGGAGCCTGTGACTGTCCATCACAGCACACCAGCTGCAGAACTCATCCCATCTGCTTTTGCTTATGTCAATGGTGTCATAGCTCTGAGGGTGGATCAAAGCTTCTAGTTCCTCCTGTGCATTAATTCATAATATTTTATATAGAAGAATCCGGTATAATATATGTAATATATACTCTATTATACATAAAAATGGAATAATATGTTATCTTAAGAAACTAATATATACATTTTGTATAGAAAATTGTTTTATCAATTTATATATTTTTATATTAACATAGAATAAATATAAACAAAGAAAATCTTTGATAATTAATAAAATACTTTAAAATATATTAAACATATCAGTACATTACTAGAATTCCCCCCCATGGCATGGGCTTTGGGTCTAGATAATTTTAAGTTTCCTTTCAACCCAAGTCATTCTATGATACTATGAACAATAATAACTACTTAATTATTGATATAATGTAGTATACATTATTTTCTGTAATAGATAATGAATACTATATATTAAATACTATATATTATTCTATTATGTTACAATTTTTCTGAAGTCACAATGCTTTAAACTTTGTGCTTTCAGACTATGTAAAGTATTTCTGAAACTTGAAGTTAAACACATATGTAGGGACTTTTCTGTGGAGCACAGCCAGTGCTACTCATCAGATTAAAGTAAACTGCTTTTCTCAAATCAGACATGTCTGAGGTTTTCCAGGGAACAAGCCACTGACTGGTGGTTAAAAAGTCACTTCAAAAAACTGAAAGCTTTTGTTGCTAACTTGTGAGAGTGAAAATGGCATCCATCAAAATAAATTCTTGTGAATTTTGTTATTTTTAATAAAAATGCACATTTTAAAATCTTAAATTTATGTATAAAATATCGCCTTATGAATTTAACCTAAATATATCATATTATTTAGATATCTCCCAAAGTTTATCTCATTTATAAACTGAAATTTTTCAAGAAGGATTTTTTAGTGTGAACATTCTCATTCCTGAAATAAGTTGTACCCATTTTCTAGATATTCTGACAATACAAGTCAGAGTTTTGCTTATTAAAGTGGATTACAGTCTTTGCAATGATGGACTTATTTAGTTACAAACACACCAGCCAAATTATCCTTTTGTCCATTGAAAATTACCGTAGTAAGTGATTGTCTCTGAAAATTACTGTAGTAAGTGATTCTCTCTGACAGTAGAGATAAAAAAATAACTCAGACTAGATTTGATCATTTACTGACACCCTAGGTAATTTCCTACTCATGACACTAAGCAGATGTTTTTGCTATGTAACTCAAAGTGTGTGTGATAAATATTTTCTTTCTCTCTTAATCAGGAGCAGATTTGGATGTGTAGAAGTCCATGCACTCCCAAAAGAGCCCAAAGAGCAGCTGTACTGATGCAGTGTAGCTTTGAAGTGGCATTCTCAGAAGTACTGGAAATGATAGGTTGCTTTAGTGGACCTTATTCATTTCACAGAATTTCTCTTTCAATCCTGTCTCATACTAGAGTCAACAATGTGGTGGGGATACTGTATCTATATGCAAACTCAGTTCAGTGAAAGGAGTGAATCCTTATCTGAATAGGCAAGTAAAAATTGAAACAGTTCTTAGGCATAATTCCTGTCTTCTCTGGTGATTAAATAACAAAAAGACTGTAGTAAAAGAACAGTGCCAGTAGCAATGAAACTATTATACAAATACCAAAAAAAAGAAGATTAAATAAAATATAAGCAGAAAAGCTGACATATTTGTTAGGAAAAGTGGAGAAGAATGTAAAGGAAGAAATTGTAAGATATCTATGTAAGACAATCCCATAACTAATAATGCATTTTTTAAGGACAGAGGTATTTTTACAATGATTCAATGAGTACAAAAAAATAAGACCCATAACGTCTTGAATTAATAATAAAGGTTTCCCTGCAGCATTTGCGATACCGTTATATGTATAATTTGTACATAGTAAATGCTTTAGATACTAAGTTTTTTACTTTAACCATTTGCTTGGGAAAAACAGATTTTACAACTGAGCACTTCAGTACTAAATAACTTTCATCAACCTCACGTGAATCAAGGACACTTAATGTACCTTTTGGATATGTTACTCATTCTAGTCAGACTCTAAAAATGGTTTATTCATCTTACATGAAACCATTTAGGACTAACATGCATAGAGAAGAGCTGGAAACAAATCCTTCCTTCTTCCTATATCACTCTTTTTCCATGTTAAAGAGTACGAGGCTGACACTTGCATTTGGCAAGTCTGGCACTCTCATCTGCACACTCAACCAATTTTGGAATGAAAGATGGAGTTCCAATTCCTACCTCAGAGCCAGTTTACTCTCACTTTTGTGAAGAAGCTGCTTGATTCTCCAAAAACAGCAAAGAGAAATCAGTTAAAACTTGGAGAAGCTAACCATCTTTTCTAAATCTAAGTATTATTTATGAACATAAAAAATAGATAAATTTGTGCTACCTCATTACTTAATTATTTATAATCAAATATTTTAACTTTTTCATGAAGATATGATACTGTAATAAGGGTGAACACGGAAATACATATGACTTGAATATAAAAATCTGGTTGGCTAAAAACAGCATCAGAAAATAAAAAAATTGTATAAAAATGTCTTATTGAAATTGTTATGAAACTGCATAATGTGAGGCAAGGAAGAGGTCACACAGTGCCTGAAAGAAAAAAATGACTGAAACAGCTGGGAATCAGCTATTGTACACTTCTTTCATGTCGCAATTGGTGGGAAAATATGCAGCTTTTTAATATGATGTTAAAAAAAAGATAAATATATGTTTTATAAACACTTATCAGGAAGAGCATCTTTCTCCTTGGCGTCAGTGGAAAACTCAAAGCATCTTGACTGAAAAGAGTAAGCAGAATATTAGATAAGCTTCTGTCAAGTCTCTGGACAAAGGTATCAGTCATTCATCACTTTTTATAATGTCAATTTAGAAAATTAAACTACTTGCAGAAAGTTAAGACTCTTGAGCCAAGTCATTCACAAACTGTCTGAACTCTCACAAGATAATAGTAAAATTTATTGAAATACTATTATATTAACTATGTGTTGCACTTATAAAATAACCACATTTAGTCTCTTATCTGGAATAGTAATATTAAAAAAAAATTGTTATTCCATTCTTGCCATTATCAGCTATCTTTGCCTTTCTAAGAACCACAAATGCTTTTCATGATCAAGTTCTCCACCTTCATTTTTTTTTCTCCTATCTACAAGATTTCTCTACTCTTGCATTCTTAATTTTCTGTATCACAAGGCTCATCAGAAAGGCACTGCATACAATTATCAGACTTGTGACATTTTTCCATCAATATTCAAGTAGGTAGTATCATTTATTATCAGCGTGTCCTAATTCTGGTACTTAATTAAAAAATCAAGAAGAAGGGACCTTTTTGGTTTCTGTTCATGCTGCTCTCAGATGTGTTGGGAGGGTCATGGCAGTCATATGTTAGAGGCATGGGTGATCCTAGACCTGCACATGGTCCAGAGGCAGCACAGCATACCCCTCCTCTGGAGCTGAAAGCCCAGGATGTCACAGCACAGCAAATACAGGCACAAAACTTGCTCTGCTTTTCCTCACTACATCAAACACCATTTATATTCTATGTTGTTGTCAGAGAAAAAAATGTGTGAGCAGGATATCTCCAGGCAAAGGAAAGGGGAGGTTTAAGGCAGAATCTCATGAAGCACTCCTCTCAGGTGTAGTTTATCATCACAATGCAGCTTGCTCTTACCCAGCCTTTAAAAGCGTGGTTGAAGGTGTATGACCTGTAACAAACCAGCGTCACTTCAGTGGGATTCACAGAGTAAGAGGTTTGCTGTTGCAGCAAAGGGCAAACCCAGGAGAAGTGAAAGATACATTCATTATACTAGACACTGAGCAGTACTGGAGGCAATAAAATACAATTCTTTCTAGGAACAACATGTCCTAAACAAACCAGATATACATAGGTTAAACATGGAAACAGAAGCAAAATTTTCCTATAGCAAATTTTAAAAAGTCCCAACAAACTAACACGCACAAAATAGATGGGACTTGTTTTTTTTTTTTTTTTTGAAAGAGGGGTACATTTGCTTCCTTTCAAACAGAATTTCTGATGTCCTTCCTACCATACACCGCCATCAAAGATTACATGTCTTTGTAATAGGGTGAGGAAAAACAGATCAAACTAGAAGACCTAAATCCTCTATATTATGAAATCAGGGGAAATATGATGAAGGATAACGTTCCACCTTTTACCAAATCTTCAGAAAAAAACATCCCTTAAAGCATGAATGAGTACTCAAGGCAAAACTGAAACTAATTAACATCTCTGACCATTTTAAGAGGAATTTTGACTGAATAGTGTTCAGTATTTTGATATGATTTTTCAGAAGACTGATGCAAATCCCCAAAAATTGAAAATAAGCTCTTTGGAAGGTTGTATCTTGCTTTACACACAGTATGAGAACAGACCATAAAACCACTTATATTTTAAATGAAATTTAAAGGAGAAAATAAGATAGCATCCTTCAAAGACAACATTCACAAAAAGAAAATTATTGTGTTTGTATACTTAATTCAAAAGTATAATATCAGATTGGTAATTGCTTAAGTACATATTAATAGGAGTGAAGGGTACATGTCATGGAGAAAATAGCTATAATTGTCAAAATTGTGTAATACTAGCTTAATGGATTTTTGTGTAATGAAAAGTTTCAATCTGTTAAGAATCCAGTTGGGATTAACAAAAATGCTAAAAAATAAAACGTGATGCAAGCTGTTACAGAGAATTTTATTTAATGACAAGTTAAACATATTTATTCAGTATTGTATTAGTTCAAATGACATCACAGCCACTAGGGATCTTTACTAATTTTCTGTACAGCTTACAGTATAGACTGCTGCAGAATATTTCCATGATAATGATAAATTAAATCAACCTCTACGTAAAAATAGCATTACATTCCTCTATGCTACATCTAACCCCAAGATTAGAAAAGCATCAGTGTCAGGGATCTAAAAAGATAAATATATAAATATTTCCTTCCCTTCCCTTCCCCAAACAAACGCCAGTTAGTCCCCAAAGACAATCAAGCTGATTTTTATCAAGAATACTTTCATTATCTGAACAATCTTTCAGCTATTCAAAACATGAAGTTCATGTACACCATAATTTAACACAAGTTAGTATAAATAACCACTTCAATAAAAATATTTAATAAATAATTTATGGATTAAAGAAACACTTTAGAGATCTGGGAGTGGGAAAGAAACATCAGGTTAAACCTGAACCAAAGTAGTCTTTTACACAAAGAAGTGCTATATTGGCAAAAAAATGGAATAATACATTTTACAGTATAGAGGTTAGAATAAAGATAATGAAAGATTCACAGAACTAGAGAGGGGAAGGTGGCTTAGACTATTGCCAGTGAAGGTAAACAGCACATGGGAAGGGTTTGTCAAAGGAATAAGTGCAAATGACAATGTTAAAAGTGGAGAAGAGATTGAGAGAATGGAGATGTGTGACCCATGGAGTAAGTGGAGGACCATGCACTAGACTGTGCAGATTAGCACTGCTCAGGAAAAAAGTTAAAAGAAATGTGCTTTGAGGTGCCTATATTCTAGATGTCTACAGTGATGCAACCAGAAAACGCTGAAACTGAACAAGATATCTGAGGTAGCTGGAAGGAGAAAATTAATCAACCAAGGTGGTTTTGAAATTAAAAATGGTTAATGGGTTGAAACCCTAATACTGTGGGCATTAAATGCACTTAGAGACTCATGAACTAGAAATAACTTAGAATTTTCCTAAACAGTGAATGAATTTGGGAATACTAATGTAATTTTTAAGCAGTTTACTTTGGAGATCCTCTAAAATCTTAAAAGGTGTTTCAGATCATTGGTTTCATTATTTTAAGGAAAAATAGTAAAATTTTCTATTTTACCAGTGTAACTTGAAATTCTAATAGCATTTGTGCCAAGAACCATGGGGTTTGGGAGACATGAAAGTTAAATTTCAGCTCATCTTGTTGTTGAAGTGGTGTGGCTGATTATCAGGGGTGGGGGTATGTGCACACATCTGCTTCACTCAGGCCATTCATTCCCCATGTGGTCCACAAATTCATTAGTTACTAATCTGCACAGACAAGATAGGAATGATGAGTGATGGACTGCCTCATGAGGACGCTGAAATGCTGGCTTCCTTGCAACAAAGCATTGGATTAGCTGGCATAAGAGCCCTCCAGGTAGGAATTCTGGACTGACTTGAAGATTTCCTCAGGCCAGACCTGCATTGCCTACACTGAATTATATATTTCAGTGTGTTGATTTAAATTCTGTGGAAAAAACTGGACTTTCTTAGGACTTCTTGAAAGGTTATTGCTGCAGGTTATTGTTGTAGACCAAATCCTACATAGATAAGTCCTTTATGGAATAGAAAATGGTCGAGGAAGACAAGCTTTTGCATACAATTACCATAGTTAACTTGTTTGTGTGTGGTTTAAGTCAAGAGCAGTGGGACAGATTGTGTCTGAGCTGGAGTGCTCGTGTAGGAGCACAAACCAGCTGGTTATGAGAACTTGAGAACTGGGCAGAGCAGCAGATGGGGAATCTCACCCAATCCAGCTGAACACACCACGGTAAGAACCCTTGCAAACGAAATTTTCACCATCTAGACAGTGACTGAGAATTTAGCTCAGAGTATTCAATTACTTGTATAAGCACTCCCCTACAGCAAGACTGCAAAAATTCAGGATTTTTGAACAAATGATCTGTGGTTGTGCAGCAAATTCTAATTAAAGGGAGGTAAAAAATCCCAAATACCTATATCTTCCTCTGACTATAATGAACAGTATGGTTGAAAAATACAGATTGCTCTACCCTCCAAGCCCAAAGCAAATTGGAATTATCAGCTTTCAGATACTGTTATTAATTGTTTTTGCTTTTTTTCCTAAAAGGGACAGATTGATATTCAAGCTCTTGCACAATTTTTATTATCTGAAATAATAATCATTTGATACCTTAGCACGAGTATGATTAGTGCTGTTATTATTAAAGTGTAAAAAAGCAGAGTAAAACAATGGTTAAAAGGTATTTGTGAATGAATTTGCTATTGGCACCACTGGGTATTTTAGATTCTAAGATGAAGTCAATTCACTTCAAGACTTTCATCTAGATGCCTGAGTCAGATGGACTATTCAGAGTGTATAAAAAAATGTTTTGTAGTTTACGTTTTTATAATATAGTTCCTTAAATCATTCCAGTTCATGTACCCTGGGATGATAACTATTTTCCTTATAAAAAGCTAGGACTTCAAAGAGAAGATGATGCTAATAATTCTGGAAAAATTCCTTTTAAATCTTTGGAGCTGTAGAAGATCCTCAGGCAAATAGTCTCACTGTTACAGTATCATAGTAAATTGTTTAACAAGAAAAGATAAGATCTACATAAGACACCTGGATGTAACAAACTGTCCTCAGGGGTAAAAAAGGGTGAGAAAAATGCTTTGTGTTTCTCTGCTGTCATAAAACAATAGGCAGATCAACACATTTGTTGAAGAATCTACCTGTCAGTAGCATATGCACGTCCCACATCAAGAGGAAGGGGCTGGAATAGTCCTTCTTACACACTCTTTGAACTGTGCTCTTGAGATATGACTTTCTCCTTAGTTTGACTCTGATATTTCATAGGTATTGAAATGACAATCTTTGCTTCAAATCCTAGACATCATTAATTTGAGTAGACCTACAAAACTTTTCAATGTTAAAACACTCTCCTCTACCAGTGGAATATGAACAGCACCTGTTTTCATCCACTTTCTTGTATTTTGTTTTGTTGTTTTTTGTTTTTCCCTGTGAATGAATAAAATGCAATTGAATTGAATTTTTAAATATTTGCACCATATGCCTTATGGATATCCCATCAAAAATTTCTGCCATCAAAAAGGAAAAAAAATGTTGATGTCTTCATTAGGCAAAACCATTTTGGATAAAGAAGTGTAAATATTGTATTTTTCAAAAAATTATTATCATATTAAAGCTCAATGAGTAAGTCGAGTAGAAGATTGTTGTGATTCATGCTTATTTTGTTAAGTTACAGTAAAATGGTTTGTTCCATTGTTCCCCCCACAAGGTACCCTATAAATTGGTTTACCCCTGAGTTGTGCCCTTCGTTAAAGCTGTCCCTCAAGCTATTCCTCTCCTTTCGTTCTAGTTCTTTCCCTGCCTATCAAGGAAACCCTGCCCTCCTTTCCCGCCTGTCAAGGCAACCCTGCCCCTTTTTCCTGAATGAACCTTGCCACTCATTCCCTGAACCAATCCCTGATTACAACACCCATTTGGAAATCCCCTAATCTATGACATCCCATTGGCCCATGTGACTTTCCCTTCCCCTCGCCCTACCCTGATTGGTCCCGTGTTATGGATGCAATCCCCTCACGCTTCCCCTGGTGCTCCCTAATTGGCTGTTTGCTTGTATCCGCCCCTTGAATTGCTAATGTATAAAACTGTGTGCACAGGGACGCTCAGGGCCTTTGCATCCCAGCCTTTTTCTTGGTGTAAGTGTGCCCTGTGGAATCTCAGGACAAGGATCCTCTTCCTTTTCTTGTTCCCTGTCATAGTTGTGCTATCGTGCACCATGGAGCTAGCAGCTCTTTAGGTTCAGCTGTTGGCAAACCCCAGTCCCCAGCTGTTCTCTGCTCTTGGTGTGCTGCCAGAATATTCAGAGTTAATCTAGGGTCCGGTGGGCTACATCAGAAAACAAAATATATTTCATTTTATAATAGCTGAAAAATAAATGTTAGGTACATTTCATAGATTTGAATATAAATAGGAATTTCAAACTTTTTACGAAGGTTTAACAGTGTATTTGAAAAGAAGAAAGTGATGGAAGTACAGTCTTTAATCGATGTAAGTGTAAAGATAATTTGTAATTTGTTATGCAACTTGAAAATGCAGTTAGTAATAATCTTCTGGCTCATTTTTAAACTACGCAACCCATGCAAAAAAGCAATAAAGTTTTCTGTTTTTTAAATGTAGGTGAGTTACAAAAATGCATTTGAAACTGTGCTTTGATTCATCCTTGCTGATCATCTTGAAGATTCTTAGGATGAGAGGTTTCTATTTTCTGAGGTTTCTAATTTTCTAAGGTTTCAGAAGAGAAACTGTGAGAAGAACTTCACATCATGAAAGTAAAATAAGGAAAATAAACCTTTTTGTGAGTCCTCCTCTCCTAAATTTTCTCTTTCAATCACTTCTCCTTCTACTCAATTATGTGGCTGCAGAGGGCAGTTGAATAACTTTGGTACACCTAATTTTATGATGAAAGGAATCTCAGCTAAAATCAGGATTCGACATTTTACCTTAAAAGAAAGCTATGTAAAAAAAAAGTAGCATATCAGTGGAGGTATAGCTTAATTTATTTCCATCTGATTTGCTGAAGGTCTTGAAGTTCAAACATTTTCAGGCAAAAGTGAAAAATGTTTTCATTTTCCAGATGGAGTTAAAATCTGAAAATATTTTGGTTTATAAAAAATTAAAAATTTCTGTCTCAGAACAATTTTTTCGTAATGTTTTCCTTTCTTGTTTATATTCTGACAAAATTTTTAAATTAAACAATAGTTTAAAGTGAAAAACAGAAGTGCTGAGAAAATATTGAAATTAGCCTTTAAGCAGTTTTATTCTCTAATTTTGCTCTTTCAAATGAGGTAGAAATTGCATGACTTTAGTAGTTTTTATTAACCTCACCTATAAATTTAGCAAGAGAGTTCAAAATTCTTAATGGAAATACTGCAGTTTCACTAATTAATAGGTAAAATATTCTCTTTCTTATGCTATATTAAAAGTGATTTGTTAGAATCAAGCAAAAGATTTAACAAACACATCTCATATTCTAAAAATGTAGAAAAGCACTTAGGCAGTAAACTCATTTTATTGCTAGATCAGTGTGGTTTGTACTTACTCAAGCATGTAGAAAAACTGATTGTTTACTGTACTTATGAATAATTCGTTGATGAAGTAATCATAATATCTAAGTATTTGGATTAAATAACTATTAATGAAATTGTTACTGATTTTACACACATGCTTAGCTATATAGCCAATATTTTCAAAAAATGTTATTCCTAGTTTTAGCACTATTATTAATTTAGTGATATATCCATCAGCAGAGATAAAATCTATTCCATTCTATTTCTATTTTTATATCACCTTCATAACTGTAATAATGAGTAGCTTTCAGTGGTGCATAAAGTATCATTACTAGTATTTTTCCCGTGAGTTTTGCTCTCTCTCTTTTCCTCTTTCTAGATAATGATTATTGTGATAATAAGATTTTTTTAGACTAAAATGCAATACATCCTTGACTAATTATGCACCAAATGATGGTTTAGTTTTTTTACTCCAGTAGATCTCTGGAGTTTTGGCTTGTAGCAGGTATGTCAACTCTCTCTCTGTGACTATTAGTCTTATCACTGTAAAATTCATTGATCCTTTCTAGCAGAGCAGCCAGAACAATAGTTTTATTAAAGCTCTATTTCAGCCTGACTATTCGCAGTCTTAGTAAGGACTGCAAACCCAGAGGTTCATCCAAAGACTTCAGTATTAGCCCAGACTAAATAAGCTTTAAACCTAGGAAGAAAATATATCACATACACCTACTGGACAGCTGTTGATCCATTCATGTAATTATTTCTCCTTTCTTGTTCAGATCTGAATTCACACACACAAAATAATAAAAAGAGAGTAAAATAATTAAAAGTTTGAGATCAGGCTTACACTCTGTTATCAAAAGTGTACAAATGAGACAGAAAAGTCTGAATGTGTCAATATTTTGCAATTTCCCTAAAACAGCAATACTGACACTTAAATGTTAGCAATACCTGCGCTGAGCTGAAACATGAAGCAGCTGAGAGCTGAATTTCAGAAAGCCTTCAGTGGCACAGCAGCTTTATTAATGCTAGAAACATCAGCAATACAGGCAGCAGCTCAGATGCAAGTTCACTAAATCCTGATGTTTGGAGGAGAAAGCAGCCCTGGGTCATGCCATTTCCTCTGGAGATATACCTGATAGCTGCTGCCAAGGGTCAGGTTAGAGGTAAGGTGGAAGAGTCAGATGGTTTTCTTTTACAAAGAGGAAATAGAAACAATCAAACCCCTAAATGAGAATATAAATATCATTAAAGTTAGCTTTTTGGTGTGATTAAAGGAAATGCCTGTGCCTCTCTTTAATATAAATAGTTAAAGGGTTTACTCAAATAGCAGGAATAGCTTAAATTACTCTACAAACTCATGCGTTAAAAGGACATCAACTCACCATTTTTTTACAGAGATATATAAAGTAAATCGGGCAGAATGCAATAAATAACTGTATTGGATTCCTGACACAAAAGGAAATAGAGACAGGTTTTTGTCTGAACTGACAAGTGGCCTTTGGTTTTGTAAACACATCTTTGCTCTTTGTAATGAATGTGTCTAAAAATCTTATTATGTCTGAAAATCATATCACTCAGCCTAAGCAATTCTGAAGTTTGGAAAGAAAGCCCCCTACAAAATGACCAACGTCAGGCTTTTTACCTTTTGATATTATTTGCATGCACAGTAAATTGAAGATGCAACTATTTGCAGATGAATTATTATTTGCAAGATAAAAATATTAAATTGAAGATTTTAATTGAACTGAACAGCCTATGTGGATTTTGTTATACTACCTGAAAAGGAGATAGTAAGGAAGAAGGACTAGGTGAGTGAAGACTATGAAAATAACTGCTGTAAGATAACATTATATTGACAGATATAATTTTTCATTTTGAGAGCAATGGCATCATATTTTCCAACTCTTTCCTCAGTTGTTATGATCATAATTGTTGGCAGTTGTTTGCAAAGCTGTAACTTGATGGCATATTGATGTTGGTGCCCTATGCCTGGAAGTGTTTAAAGCCAGGTTGGAGGGAGATCTGAGCAACTTGCTCTAGTGAAAGGTGTCCCTGTCTACTGCAGAGATGTTGAAACTAGATTACTAAGGTCCCTTCCGACCCGGGCCATTACATGGTGGCTATTTGTGGCATCACGTGTTTTAAGATATTTATATGAGTTTGTTGCAAAGTTGGTTATTCCTTTTATAAGTTGAAAATATGGTTTGATCCCTGGTTCCCCCCATCTACCTCCCTCATAATGGTTTGTCCCTCAGTTGTTTGTCCCTTGTTTTCCCACCAATGGCCTGTCCGTCAAGGTGACCGATCCCCTGGTCCTTCCCTTTATGCCCTTATAAGTTTATCTCCTCCCTCCTGGTGCTGGCCAGTTTCCCTGTCCATCATTGTAACCACGCCCCTTTATTTCAAGAACCTTCTGTGTCAGTTATTCCTTACTTAAGATATGATTTGCCTCCAGAGCCTTTTCCCTCCCCTGTTCAATCCTTATTGGTTCATTTGTGTCCCACGCTCCTCCCCTGGGCTTCATTTATTTGTTCCCTCATGTCTCCTCCTGTCGCCCATCCCTTTTATCAGTGCCTCCCCTCGCGGTCCTTCCATGACACCATCACTGGTTCCGCCTGGGACAATAAGGTGCCTTGGCATTCCACACAAGTGTCCACTCTCTCCTTCCTTAACCTCAGGACTTCATAGTCCCGCTCTCGCCTGCACCACCCATGCCGCAGACAGCGCCACTACCCGGGGTTCTTGAGAAGAACCTGGGAGTGGCAGATCTCGTGGTCTCCTCCGGTCACACTCCAGGAGTGGCTAGCCAGCACACGTCAGCTCCTGTGGCCACAGGGCAGGCTACAGCTATTAGTTCTCACTCTTAAAATTCCAAAGCTGGTGTTATATCTGGCTCCTCTTCCTGTGCAGCTATTTCTTGAGTTGCTCAAGTCAGATCTGCAAACAAGTGTCCAATTTAGATACTCCTTTTTTTCCATGTAGCTAGTTTACTCATCTTCTGTCACATTTCATACATTATTTTTATGAGAAATTCCACTTAACCTGTGGAATGACTGTCATCCTCGACCTCTGAGCAGTTCAAGCTCTCTTGATGTTTTTGAGTTCACTGAAAAGCTGGGGTTTTTTTCTTTCTTTTTTCTTCCTTCTTTCTTTTTTTTTTTCCTCCTAAACATGGAGCATAATATTTGCTGAGATTTTTTTTATATATACCCATGTTTATTTTATTTCATTAACTCCTGCATACAAAATCAGGGTGTCTTTCTGCCTTGGGTAGCATTTCTTTTTTTGCTCTGTTTGGCAAATATCTCTTACATTAAGGAGCTATTCACACTTAATATGGCTCAGACTGGACAATAGCCCTTAGTTTGCTTTAGCAAAATTAAATGTAGAACTCCAGTTAGTGATTTATTCCAAATCCTTATCTGAGCTTCCTTTAGCATTCCTTGTCAGCCTAAAGAAAAAACTAGTAATACATTAAAAAGTCAGTCCAATAAAATGACAGCAGGAAAATTAGGAGAGGGGAAGATAATTTATATAGGTTTTTAAAGGTTTCAATACATGTGCAGAACCAGTTATTTTGAGAATGGCCATGACCATACATATGAAAATTACAGATAACTTTACCATATGTAAAAATTTGTAAGTCATTCAAGACGTAATGTTTTCACTGCCTCTTTGATTCAATAATAGATAGGTTTTTGTTGTATTCAAAGAAATGTGTAGTCACTCATACAAATCACTGTGATGTCTATCCCTCACAAAGATGTTTGAGAAGACTGGGGTTTCTCTCCTCTTTTATTTTGTTTATGAGGTTGTGTGAGTCTTTTGTTTTATTTTTCCTGAAATATGTGATGTTTTCCAAACTTATTCCTTGTGGGAAATGGAAGGAGGGAATAGAGGATAAAAATGAAAAAAAAAAAGAAAAACAAAGCAGCTAAGCAATAGGGGTGTTGGACAATTACTACAACTACTGTAGCATGTTATCCTATTACTGCTAAATACAAAAGTTACTGAGCTTTTCCTTACAAAATATCATGTCAAACAAGACTTGAATTTCAGCTAAAATTTTTTAATCTTCGGAGTAGAGAAGTACAACATTTTTGTAATAGGATGTGAACAGTGATACTCTATTGCCAATGACAATGCTACAGCTTTTCAGTTAACTCTGGTACTAGCTGCATTTTCTATCTGATATTTGGTTTAGACTTCATCTTCTAGGAATTGTTATTGATAACATATTTCTATGACATCATATCTTAGTACTTATAATCAAGGTGTATATATTTAAGATGGGGATACAAAGCCACTTTTACCCTTCTTTCTTGTATTATTTAATGTTTCACATCAACTCCTTATGTAAGCCAAACATGACCATTGCTAGAGCTGAAAACCCAAGTACTGCTTGTCTTACTAGAGGCTGTGTATTTACTCTGAACCATCTCTAATGAAAGTTTCAGTACTGGAAGGCAAGAATTTCAGAGTCTGTCAAAGTCAACAGAAAACCAAGACATGACGGGACAAAGATCAGCAGGTCTTTGGAGCAAAAACAGTATATACTGGCTAAATTTGAAGTTTTATATTTTTGTGCTCTCTACTTACATGTTCTGCTAGGTAACAGTTTGCTACCTAGCAGACTGCTAGAGACAGTGGGACAAATTCTATCATCTGTTGTTGATAACATCTCTCAAATGTTTACCAAATCAAATTAAAATTACTCTGAGAGAAAGTAAAAACAAGAAGAAAAACATATGTTGATGATTATGATCACCACAACAAAATTAGGGAATTAATTCTCCTCTTACTTTCCATTCCCCTTCCCCATCAAGATGAGCACCCTGGCCACATGCAGATATGTCTTCTGAGCTATCAAATAATAGCAAGTAGTTATAGGGAGGGAAAAAAGGTAATGGAGAAGATTTATGAGTTTTACTACTGCTCACTATAAAGTAAAACATTTCATGAGGTTCTGTTGTTAGATATATGTAGTTGATTTTTTAGATTGAATTTTGTAAAAACCAAAATCATTGGCATCAAATAAGAAACACTAACCTTCATTTTCTTGTTTTCTTTCCTCACTTCTTTTTTTTCCTTCTCTGAATAATTCTGTAAATGATATTTTTAAGCTTATTCAATGGTCTTTATTATCAATTCTGTTATCTGGGGAGAAGAACATTTTAACCCTACAAAGTTTGAAAACATCCTAAGACAAGCAGAGCATGTGTAAGGATCACTGAAAAATGGTAGACTATACTGCCACCCAAAGGCTCTGTTTAATACGTTGCTTTTGTAGTATACTAAAATAAGTCTCAAGGTGAGATAAAAATTTAGTTATTTCTTGGTTGTTAGTTAACATGACTGATCAGCTAGCATCAGTATTTAATGAAAGATTTTGTGAGCTTTACTTTTAACTATGAAGCGGGTTTGTGGCTCTTTTGAAATAAATAATTATTTAATTATTAAAATCCACTTTCATATTTATTCTTCACTTTGTCAGCTAGTGTTTTTTATTACACTGCTATCTGCTTTGGATTTAATTACAGTCTTTTCATATTATATAGCTTTCTCTTTTCACCAAGAAGAGAATATGAATTTGTAGCCTCTTGAGTTGAATTGGTGGTGTCCATTTGGAAGAAGGAATGTGTCTCTAAGCTTTCTCTCATTTGTACATAGTGATTGATCTGAATCCCATCCAATAACTTACAAACAATTCACCTCCTTATTTTTAATGGGTGTTTTCATGTCCACAACATATGCATGTCTCATTTACCTAAGTGTGACATATGGCTTTCCAGAATGCTCATTTTGCCTGGAAACTTACGTGTTGTCGACAGATTTGCAAACCCTGCTCCACTCTTTTTTCTGCTGTGTCATTGAGTGATTGTGTGCTGCATAACTTGACAACCTCTTCTATCAGCTCATCAGCATAACCTGCAACATGCATAGTAATTACAGCTTCATTTCAGGAAATGCATGAGAAGGGGACAGAAATGTGTCAAACTGTCTAACTTCTTCTTCTACCACATCTGTTCTACTTAGTACTTGGACAGAGTGGGAATGCCTTATAAAATAATTATGCATTTTTAAAACTGGACTAATCTTCTAGCTGTCACACTGCTCATTCAATGTTATTCTATAATATGTCTTTCTGAAGATTTATTTATAAAATATATTTTAATAATAAATTATGAAAATCGTTGTGATAACACTACCATACACACAGTTCTGTCCTCCACCAAGACTTGAATCATACAAATACAGTATAAAAAAGTTTTGTTTCAATGTTCTGTGTACAATTTAGCATTATTTTGAGGGCCACAGTTAAATTATTTGCAGATTTTTTGAAATGTGCTAAAATAATTTGATATGTCATAAATGTATCACTAAAGGTATATATATATATATTAGCGATTAAAAACCATAATAATTTTATTTGATTTCTGAAATACATAAAAATTGATTTCATAAAGTGTGTCTAGCAAGTTTAGTAACGTTTTTGTGAATATGGCTTTAAGCTAAATTCTCCCCTTTAATGACTTTCTATATGTACAGATTTTACTATTGCTATTTTATTGGTGATCATTAAAACATATTTTCAATGAATTCCAGGAAACCATTTTTTTGTCATTAGACTTCATTTTTCACTTTAAATGTGATGTAGGTAGACATGCAAATACATCATTCACCATGTAACTTGTATTATATTACACATTACTGTTAAAATTGATGGAAATATTACTTATAATTCAGTTTTCTGATAAGCATCAGGAAATTCTGAAGTAAACATTACATATGGTAGTTCTTATTTTTTCTACTTAAACCTTCAAATTCAATTTCCTTTTTTTAAAGTAAAAGTTCAAAGATGTCTTGCAGAAGCAGGAACAAGCAAGTTGTAATTCATGTCTATAAACTAGTATATGCAAATGCTCCTCAGAAATTTTCAGAGCCTACAGCTCTGGCAGAGAGCTTCTTAACATACTTGAAATTAGAGCCCTCTAAAACTACAGGGGAAACTATCTTTCTCACAATAAAGCTGCAGAAAGAAAAGCTGACATTGCAATAGACTTGTCAGAGCTATTTTATAACAGGTGATCTGTTTTCCATCTGATGAGAAAGCAAACATCAAGGACACTGTCCTACTTGGCATTTTTGTCGAAGGTTTCAAAGGAAAAATCACTTTCAAAGAATAGCAAGCTTCTTTTTGAGATTTTGATATAGACTGAACAACAAAAATGTTAGATGTTACAGTGAGTCAGATGATGAAAAACTGTCTTCCATAGATTTAGTTTTGTGTGAGTCCCCTGGTAGAAACATAAGTATTGTTGTATTTTTCTTTTTCACTGAGACAAAAAGTGGTAAAGTAAAGCACCTAATAGAATAATTAAAATGTATTGATATATTATAACAAAGTGATGAACAGCAATGTGAATCTTCTACCGATATCTGAATCACATAATTGTTGACAAAATTCTTACTTCCTTAAATTCATGTAAGCAATCATATTAGAATCCAACTCCTGCCTCTATTTCTTTCTTTTTTTTTTTAATGGGGGGAAGGGGCACTGTTTCACTATTTCATGCCAGGAGCATGCATCAGACAGGGTGTCATATTTTGTTTTTCAAATGTTGATGAGTTGAAAGCATGCAAATAAGATCTCTGAATTGTAAAATGGACAATATGGTATCTGAGAAACTGACTGATAGTCTTCGGAACCAAAAATATTATGGAGTAATATCTGTCACTTTTTTGAATATATAGGTATGCAGTGTAATCCTTCTGACTATTGTCTGAGAAACTCAAAATACATCAATGTATGTGTGCATATTTATGTAAATGTATGTGTATGGCTGGATATGTACAGTCATAATTTTAAATCTGGAGACAAGCTTTATTTCCCAGTTATCACAAAGGTTTTTTGAACATATTTTTCTTGGTTTCCTTTTTTCCCACAATCAAAAATTTAAAGAATATTAAGGTTTTGGTGCAATTGAAGATTGAGAGGAGGATGTCCTGGGGTAATTTATTACAATGATGGCATAAAGTTACTTGTGGTTAGTGTACAGAGGTTTGTGGGGTTTTTTTAACTATTATAGACAGGGACTGTGTAATAAAGCCAGAGGATACCTCCGGTCCTTTTGGTTCTTTTTTGATCTTGAAGGTAAATATATTATTTAAATTCTCCCAGATTTTTTCCAAGTCTTCATTCTTAGACAAATAACTACATCAAAAATTCATTGTGCCCAGAAAAACAGACTAGATTTTCTTTTTTTCATTCAATATTCTTATTTTTTAAGTTATTATGCAATAAGCCCCAGTAGCTTTCTAGTTGATGGGTTTGTCATCAAACAGAAAAATATTTCACCATATGACTTGAATCAGTAAAATATGTTGATCTAATCTCATCACATTTGTTATTTTGTTACATTTAAACAATACTTAATTCCTTCTTGAGTTATAGAATGAAAATATATGCAATTTTCATTCTCTTAAGAGAGCAAGGATTTTGGAGTCAGTAATAATGGTGCTGTAAATTAGACTAATGACAATGATTGTTTTGATTCACTGATAACATTTTAATCACCCCAAGAATATACTCTTAGTTCTTGTACACAGTGTGCTGCAACAGGATTTTTTATGTGAAAGGTGTGCCTGTCTTCTTTCCTAGGAGTATCAAGTCCAAAAATCAGGAATGTCATTCAAAAGCAAATTTTAAAGCTGAGATCAATATTTTTAATTTGCCTTTTTATTGCAGAAGAACATTGAGTAATTCATTAACAACTTTCAGACTTTGAAATATGTGTTGATCAGGCATAACTCAAACCCTTCACAACTCATTGTAATGACTAACTATCATGCCTGTAGGGGGTTTAGATCAAATACCTCATATCTTTTGTATCATTCTGTAATAGAATTAATCAGAACATTAACATTCTGGTAAATTCTCATGCTCCAGAACAGTAAAAAATTAAGCACTTTTTTACTTTGTCAATGTGATGGCTTGTGAAGAGCTTTGGTGGCACCTTCCTGTTCTGCTCTTGACTGAGAGCAGTATTTGGTTCTTCACAGCACTTAAAACTATTGTCAAATTGGTCGACCTTCAAATCATAAAGAAGTCAGGCTTTGCACCTCCACAGACCCCTCAGATTAAAAGGAGTCCTCTTGATTTAAACAGATTTACAGGTCTTTCCCTACTCCCTCAACATGCATGTTAAAAAAATGTCCCCTCAAATTTTGGCAAGGACTCACTCAAATGTGATCAAATTCATTGCAATTGGACTACCACAAATTTATGGACTAAGAGACACACTCTTTTGTTGTTTTCACACAACTACTTATCAAATATTTGAAAACACTTCAATGAAATGCTCTCTCTGGGATGCAGTTAAATGAAGTTTGATGAAGATCAAATTTTGATCATCTAATTCAATAAGGAAATACGAGTAAATTTTTCATGGTAGTTTTAATGGTTTGATACCAGATAAGTACGTCCGATACCTCTCACCACTCTCATTTTTTGTGCAGTGATATGACTGAGTAGTGTTGTTATTCAATGATATGCTTAAGGTTCTTTAATTAGGCTTAAAAAAAATGTTTCTTAAATACATAGTAAGATTTTGCAAACATGTAGTCCTATGTATTGTTTAAGCCTCTGTTTCTCCTACTGTGTTTTTGTTCTTCTAATGATAGTCAACAGTGCAGAAAAGAACAGTCCTTTCCTAGTGCTCAGTACTTAACATGATTTTAACCAAGGCAAGTCTGCACATCAGAGGGTTACAGTATGAGACAGTGCAATATTATGCAGAATAATCAGGAGTTTATTTTACAGAAGAGCTCTAAATATGTCATTAGGCATGTAAGAGATTTTCAAAAGCACCTATGCAGATTATGTATCTAACTCTCATTGACTTCAAGATAGCCAGATGTCTCTGGGAGCTGTGAAACTGAAAATAGGATAAGACAGATGATGTTTGAATTACTAGAGTAGAGTGACACCTCTAATATTATATCTAAAAGCTGATGCATTTGCCTGGTGGGGAATGAAAGTTGTTTGGGCAGAAGTGAAAGATCTGTGGAAAGATGGAATAATTTAAATGATAACTAATGAGATCTGTGCATGTAAGGTTTGAATCAAATTCCTAATGCTATTATAAATAATCCATGAATACCATGGCAATTGCACAAAGTCAGGATACAGTACTCCAAGACTTTCACTTCCATCTAGTGTAATTTACTTCATTAAATTTTATAAACAATGACAGTAGAGAAATTTAAATCAAAAACAGAAATGAAAGCTTATCACAAGTAACACATGATGACTTTTTCATCTTGTTGTAGTGACACTAGCTTAAAACTAAGGACAAAATTCTAACGCAGAAGAAAGGGCTTGGTAGATTTTTGTAAACACTATTTAGTGGTCTCCCAATTTGCCTTGCTGTAGAAATCACACAAGTAGCTTCTGATTAAAACAGACAGAATTTTTTGGTGTTCTTTTCAGTGTAATTCACAAAATTGTGCTCTTAGCTCTAAAATAGTGTTCAGATGAGACCATGCTCAAATATTTTCCATTGCTTAAAAACATTCTTCAATGCCAGTTGGGGAAAAAAATTGAAATAATCCTTTCTTCAAGATCTGAGTTCTACCCATTTCAACAGTATGTAAGACACTGGAAAATTTCCCACTGTGGGTTTTTATTTGACTGTAAAGGAACTCACTGCCATTGGTATAATCAACAGGATCTTAAAATCACAGTACCATTTGAAAAACAAAAAACAAAAAACAAAAAAAAAAAAAAAAACAAAAAAAAAAAAAAAAAAAAAAAAACAAAAAAAAAAAACTAATTGAAAGCCTAAGGTTTCAAAATTCAAGATAAAAATCATTGGAGTGATTACTTCACATCTTACAATGACGCTCACCTTCTTCTCCTTACCAGTGGAAGCAATTCCATAAGTTTGTTTCTGAGGAAATTTTTCTCTCATTGTTGAGGACCATACTTATTCATAAATAAGAGATTTCTCTGTGTTTTATCACCAAAGAAGATAAATCTAATTGAGTACTAATCATTGAATACTAATACAATGATTTTCCTACTACATCAGTATTTTTTTAAACAGGCAAACAAAACTGTATGAATAGGGTCAAGGTTTTCATTGTAAAATATTCAGCCAATGTGATACATGAAACAACTCCATTTCCTGTGTACTAATGACTCAGTCTACAAATTATTTCCTTTCTAACAGATATATCTGTTATTCTTGCAAAATTAATTACATGAACACTTAGAACACAGAAACAAATGAGAAATTGTCTAAATCCAGAATTTTTCTGGCAGAGATTGGCTTGAAACCACAGAGTCTTTTCACTATAGTAGGTCTCCTTTGTAAGAAAGCTACAAAGATGTGGCCTTGAAATAAGACATGGAAAACAGAAATTCACCCCCACTTATCCCACAAACATGCTCACATCCGTGTTGCTAATGGACCACATCCCTGATGAATTTTCCCTGACTTCCTGGTACTGATGTTGTGTGAATACCTGGGGATACACAGGAGACTGGAGGTACCCATGCTCCTCTAAATTCTTTTGTGACATATTGTTTGATATAGAGTCTATGTGTTCTCTATTTAAGGAAAGTGCCCTACCTTCAGACTGAAGAATAATATAATGCTTTTTTATTTTTCCTCTAAAGCACTCATTTTGCAGATAAATCAATAAGGTTTTAATTAGAGTGTCTTACTAGCAAACAGGATCCCTGTTTTATGCTGCCACTATTTTCTTCAAATAATATCTAACTGTGGGGTCTGGATATACTCAGAAACTCTTTAGACAAAGATCCTTAAAGAAAAGGGAAGTTTCATACAGCTGTCGTGAAAACAAACTGTCATTGCTCCAGCTTTTCTTTCACAAGACTTCTCCACCCATAGGTCCACACATCTCTAGAAGCAATAGGAGTTTTGTCTGGGATTTTGTTAGATCTTATTGGGCTATAAAAATCTGGAAATCTTGCACAAATGGCCATCTGCACAGTTCAAAGAGTGCTGAGTGATTATTAGGAATGATGTATCTCATGCTTTTGAAGCAGAATCTGTAAATTTAGTATGTTTGACTACAGTAGAACAGAGTTGTTGCCACGCTGTGTAGTGACGCAGATAATTTCCTTGGTGGAAAAAAGACAGAGTAGCCCAACATACAGTATAAAGGCACAGAGCGCTGGTATTAGCTCAGATGGTTAAAAAAAGGATGCTAATAGCACCCAGGTTGTGGGTTTGATCCCTGTATGAGCTGATAATTTAAGAGCTGGACTAGATGATCCTTGTGGGTCCCTCCCAACTCAGAATATCCTGTGACTCTGTACAGATGAGTTTCATCTTTGATCTACTAAAATGGTTCTTTGTATGACTTATATAATCTTTTTTGCCTGTTTTTCTATACTAAGGCTTCTCCGCCTCCATTCTCAGCAGTAAGAGAATTCATTTGAGGGAAAATGTTTCCCAAAATTTTTATATTCTTCAATCTCTCAAACAGCCAAAAAGTATTTACATATTCTTTTAAGATTGCCAGCTTGGAGCATTTTATAGATTTCTAGTTTCTCCTTCTTTTTCTTTCTCAGAGCATAACCAGATATGACTTTTTAACAGTTTCTTTATTTTATTTTAAGTTGTTTTGAAATCTGTTCTGTCCTTAAAGTTATGTGTTGGTAGACATATGATCACATTTCTTTGCATATTTTTTTTCTTTTATATTCTGGCTAATTACCTGTCTGGAGCAGGGAGTTACATAACCAAAGAAATGTACTTTCATACTTAATTGTACTCCCGCTGAGAGAAATACTGTTGAATAGCTCTTTAACACTTTAGAGATCAGACACTGTTTCCAAGCAGAAATTTTGACAACAACGACAGGAATCAGAAAAAAATCTATAAGGTTTTCTTTACCGTTAATTAACCATTCACAAGTTTTTGGTTTGGTTTTTTTTTATTTTCTTCATTTTGTCTTAGGAAAATCAATAGTGTTGCATGATGAAAAACTTCTCACTGATAAATTTTTATTTTTTGCTCCTGTCTTCCACTTGTCTGTATGAATATGATCACATTTTTCATTATCCAATCCGAATTAGCTCTCTGATGCCACAATTAATAGTCAATTTAAATATAAATATCAGGCTATCTCCAGTTCTGGCCAGAATCATTGATTTAATTTCCTAATGACAGAAGAATTAAGTGATAGGCCCTAAGTAGGAATGCAAGCAATCATGTGAAACCATGTGCCAAATTGATATTTTAGCAACTCTGATAACTTATTAGGATGATGGCCATGAGATGTCACAGAGCTGAATGATAAATCTTCAGTCTGCTTCTTTCCTACTTCTTATTTAAAATAATTTTTCTGTTGCAAAATTAATTGGCAATTGTGTTGACAGTCAGTCATCTTTACTAGTGTTTAAATTAAGAAGCTCACAGTGTTACTAAATGTGAAAAAGTAAAGCAAATAACTTTGCACAATAAACAAGCAGATAAAGGAGGCTGGAATTCCTTTCACATAGGGCCAACCAAAGTCTGACACATCATTAAAGTTCATTTCATGGCAGGATACAGCTCTTAAGCACTGCAGAGTTCTATAAATGGAGAATTTCACAAAAGAGGGGTAAATTGGAAAACTGTGTATAGAATTGCAAGCCTAAAAGCATAGATGTCAATAGTAGCAGAACAAAAATATCTCAAGGCTGAAATAAACCTCTGACTGCCGTGAGGATTTTGGGGAGGAAGTCAGAAACACAGAGTAGTGATGAATCTTCACAGTCATATAGTTTTCAGGTGACTGAAAAGGGTCAATAAGATTTTAATAAAAAACCCAATGTGACTCATGCCTATAGGCTAGATTTTATGCTTTCAACTCAGCAGAGAAATTCTTTACATTATTAATGGCTACAAAATTTAATTATCTTCCATTACTCTCAGTAACATATTTACTCCTGATTTTAGAATATATATATATATGATATTTTACCTACTTCTGAAAAAACGTCACTGATGCAATGTAATCATAACATAAGGATTTTTCCCCCCATCTTTGTAGTACTCAAAATGTTGACAAAACTATAGAGGTTTCAGCTAGTGATATCCTTGCATATACTTTATCAAACTGCCTTACTCTAGATTCTGTTCCAGAAAGCCACTATAGAGTGGGTTTTGATTTTTTTCCTATTCTTTGTGCTCAAGCAAAGAATGTAGGCTTTTAAGATTGTGCTGAATATCAAACAAGCTGGGAAAGTCCCCTGAGAGCAATGGTGCTGCTGTATTGCAACCTTAGGATCTTGAAACAGATTATGTATACAGAGGAGAAAGCTCTGTCTAAAATACAGACAGTGTAATCCCTAACAATACTAGGAATGAGGACCAGTAGTGGTCTGAAAAGGATTTGTCAAGCAGTGCATGAAAACAATGTATGTTGTAAAAGTATGCTACTGTTGTTTTTCTTCTGCATTCTATGGTTGCTAGTGATTCTCCGTGTTTCCTGATGAAACAGGTTTTGCACAAACAAATGTCTTTGAAAGTTAATGAAGATTATGTGTTTTGAAAATTGCACTCTCAGGTACAGAAACTAAGTGGATACTCCAGAAATGAGGATATGCAACTTCCCTGAAACATTTCTGTCCCAGAACTCATTTACGGGTTTGCAACAAGCTTTGTGTAAGGGGACTACACATTGGTTTTGCTACAAAAAGAAACCAGGGGTTGGATTTTAAGGATGGGCAACTCACTAAGGTATGGTGGCTCAATGCATATTCCAAAAGCTTCACCCCTGCTCCCCATGACAAATCCTACAAAGCTAAACAAATGAAGTAAAGAAATCTTAGTTTCTCTAACACTGTGTCTCTGGACAGTTATGACATCTTAACAGGTGAGCAAAACAATTAACCTCCAAATTAATGGTTAGAGTACTTTAAATACTAAAAGTAATAAAATATACCAGGTATAAAGATTATTCTTTCAGATATTTTCAGAGATTAAAAAACACAAACGAGGCTGCAAAATCCTATGTGAGTTAAAAGGACACTTGTATTAGTAAAAGAGATATCCAGTGTATCCAAAATAACTGAGACTATTTGAGACATTAATTCATTCCTCAGATATTGTAATGGTTGTATAAGAATTTTCTATGAGAAGTAGAAAACTTAAATTTTCACAGAAATTATCCCTATAATTTATTATGAGTGCAGTAATTCTAAATAAACAGAATAATGTAAAATGTGAATAAAGAACATGAGTCTTAACTTTACTAAAAGGTCAAATTCTGTCTGCAGATACATGAACTTTGAAGGAATGCTCATGGGCAGAGTTTAAGTCCTGATGTTAATGGCACAAATTTAGCAAATATATTACTGAAACTATGGCTCTTTAAAGATACTTCAGAATCATGCGTTAGCTGTGCTGCTTGAGGAATAGGTCTTTGTGAGAGAACTCAGGAGAACAGAAAGTAATTCACTCTAGGAGGTAATGAAAGCCCTGAGGGTTTTTGACTGTTTATTGTGACATTACTGAAATGATCATCAGCTCTAACTATACTTATGTATTATGTAACTATAATATTTATTAACATATAGCTTGCCATTATATTTATGAAAATAATTTGAATGTGGTATTATAGAGATGGTTTCTGGTGTTCTGATATTATGACCATTCAGTATTTCTTTAAATCTATAATTTTTGGTTGCATATCATATTGCCAGGCTTCAGTAATGTGGACTGAATAGATCTATACTTGGTATAAAAGTAATACTTATTATTATAGCAAAATTGTGAAGGATTTTTTATTTTATTTTTGGATGAGCGAGGCTAGCAACAGATGCTGCAGGTAGTTTTACCTGCTTGATTGCTTGTTTTTCCACTGCTCTTTATAAAATGTCTCTTGTGAAAAGTGTATCTCTTGCGAGAGTATATCAGTGTGGCAGGAAAAATTATGCAGTCCACATGGTGTCTTACTAGAAATCCTTCCCAACTCAGATTTATTTAAATAAATGGAAATTGTTATTTGGAAAGGCAAAAACACCCACAAATAAAACAACCCAAGCTCGCCCAAAACCAAAAACCAAACTAAAAGAACACACAGGGAGAGGACAGTTCTCCCTGTGTATTGAGAACAGTGAGTGCTTTAAGTGTTCCAACACTAATTTCTGAGATGAGTGTTCAGCTTCCTCATCCACCTGGCAGGAATTAAGGTCCACATCATGGGGGAAATGCTTTAGGCAGAAAGATTTGAATAGTTTTTGTGTAGGGAGCTAGGGAGGAAGAAGAAAATATCGCAATTTGAAACTCTTCCACTGCACAGTGAAAATGAAATAATTCTCTCATCTACATGGTAGGGCACTCAGTAAATGGAAGTTTGTAGGTGCCAATCCCCACTTCAAAGCCTGGCTACGTAGTTCTTTTTCATATAAAATACACAGACAGTGACTGAGGCCCAGACACATTTGCTAGCTTTTTCCAGTGCAGCAGCTAGTTCTGGTCAATCCTCACTTATACTGACAAAAGAAAAAAAAGAATGTGGGTTCCATCCAGCAAATGTGTGTTCCATTCCTATGACAGACAGAGAACCATGAATGTAAAGGAAATACAATTACGTAAAAGAACACTACAAGGAAATTATAACTGTCATTGTGGAGTTCTGAGGATGATAAAGGAGAGAAAAATTAACAAGACAAAACAGAATAAAAACACAGAACACAGTTTTTATGTTCTGATTGTCCAAGGAGGCAACTAGAGATGAACAGGCGGGTAAACAGCATTTCAGGATTTTAACCTTGGGTACTGAAATGCATTAGTTTGAGGGATTTAAATATATTTTCCTGATATGTCCCATTTTAACTTCCTAACTAATAGTTCCTTATAAACAGTTACACATGTAGGCCTCACTGATTTCACTGGGAAAGAAGTTCCCAGATTCCTGCCTGTGCTGTGATGACTGTCAGCTTCTGATTTCTCCTTCCTCATGGAGAAGACCCACCTTTATTTCTGAAATACTGTGGGCCTTAGTGGAGTTCCTGAAAGGAATTAAAAATGAAAGTGTAATTATAATATCATAAGGTTATTTTTCACACACCTGTCTCTCAGGTGAAACCATGTATTCATTGTTCGTCGTCATCCATTCGTGGCAAATACAGATGGACAAGTTAGGTGCTCCACTTCTGGTCTCCAGTATCTTAGATCTGATTTATGTAGTGATGTTACTCAGAGACTCTGGGAGTACTTTAGAATGCTCATTACCTTGCAATGGTTAGCTTTAGCAGAGATTCATTGTTTGCAGAGAAGATCTTTATTGACAGACAGTAATGGCATTAAGACTATTTTAAAAGAATTCATGCAGTCAATGTGATTTAACAATGTAGTATATCAATCAAAGCCATGCACAAATTAAAGTTCAGCTGAAATAATACTACCTTTAGAATATGACTTCTTCTTTATAGTACAAAATATCAAAAGAAAGTTCTTTGAAGAGATCGATGCATTGATTTAAAGACAGCCTTTAAGTTGTGATGGTGTTTTACCTGCTATGCATTCTTTTCAAGTTGAAAAAATATAAAGTATTTTTTTCTTGTATTGATTTTTTTTATTAAAGTCCCAAACAGAGACCAACGTAGATATTTCTAGTAACAGATAGCACAATTTTAACATGGTATAATATGTGGGAGGAATTGTATATTATGTGATGGTTATGACCAGATATCAGACGAGATGTTTTGCTGTTGGAATAATCCTGTTGCATTATGGTACTATAAGAAGGTAAGTTCTTCCATGGTACTCATATATTATTTCTTACCATGGAAGAACTTACCTTCTTATATTTCTTACCATTTCATTGAAAAAATGTCATAGCCTGTACTTCAACCTGCCTTTTGCTATCATAAGCACTCATATATCACATATTTAATCGAGCAGGAAAACAGAATTCAGAAATATAGTCTGTTGAGACTTTTTATGAGTTAAATTATAATTGGACTCTGTTACTCCTTTGGTTCACCATGCAGATATATGAATACAGAAACATCATATCAGTGTTAGTAGCAATAGAGGCCTCCAATACAACTGGCTTCATTCAGCCTGCTAGAAAATATATATTAGGTCTCCTGGAATAACCCTTTCCTGTGCATAATGAGAAGATTTAAAAAAAAACCAAAACCATAAATTGTAAGACGCTCATATAATTTTACATAATATCTGGAATAAAAATAAAAAAGAAATGTAGATACCCAACAGCAACTGACTCAAGGGTTGGTCTTCTGGGGAATTATTGTGTAACAGTTTCCTATAAAAGTATACACATCCTGGAAGGTTAATTTCTGACAGATTCAATTATTCCATATGTTCATAAAACAGCATAACAATGTGTGCAAATTATTTATCCTATGGTAATCAATAAAGATTATTTTGCTTTGTTCATCACATGCTTTCATATATAAGATTTGGAGTACAGGATTAATGCTAGGAACACTACTTACACTTTCATCTGTCTGCTATTATATATTTACAGAAATGATCTGGAAATAATGCTAGGATTTTTTTTTTTACCTGCTTATTTTACAATTGTTGAGAAGCGTTCCTAACAGTTTCCTGCTGTGCAATATGATAACTTTGCAATACTGTTGTCTTATTTGAAGATCTGGAACAAGTGCATTAATTACAACCTTAGCACTCAGGAAATATCTATTTCAAAGTCCTTTTAACATACTGTAATATACTGAATTAATCTTAAATGCCAGAAACAGGCATATGTTTTCAATTGCTGTTGCATATTATTTTGCCTAAAACATGATGTCACATTTAACAACTTCCAGTTAGCAATGGCCCCACTGATATTCATCCAGCAGGAAAGAGCTCTCCCTCCTTAGCCTCAGTCATTATGCAGACCACACCAAGCCTGGCAGGAGTGTTGATCTCCTGGACGGTAGGAAGGCTCTGCGGGGCGATCTGGACAGGCTGGATCAATGAGCCAACAACAATTGTGTGAGGCTTAGAAAGGTGCTGCACTTGGGTCACAACAACCCCATGAAACTGGGGCTTGGGGTAAATTAGCTGGAAATCTGCCTGGGGATAAAGGACCTGGGAATTATGTTTGACAGCTGGTTGAACATAAGCCAGAGTGTGCCCAGGTGGCCGAGAAGATCAATGGCACCCTGGCTTGGATCAGCAATAGTGTGGCCAGCAGAAGCAGGGCAGTGCTCATCCCTCTGTACTTGGCAGTATTGTGGCCACATCCCAAATCCTGTATCCAGTTTTGGGCTCCTCATGACAAGAAAGACATTGAGGTGCTGGAGCACCAGAGAAGGGCAATGGAGCTGGGGAAGTGTCTGAGCAAAAGTCCTGTAAGGAGTGGCTGAGGAAGCTGGGATTGTTCAGCCTCTAGGAAAGGAGGCTTGGGAGGGACCTTGTAACTCTGTACAGCTACATGAAAGGAGACTGCAGCGAGGAAGGGGTTGGTCAGCACTTACAAGTAACAAGTGACAGGACAAGAGGGAATGGCCTTAAGTTGCGCCAGGTGAGGTTTAGATGGGATATTAGGAAAAAAAGCCTTCACTGAAAGGGTTTTCAAGTATTGAATCAGTCTGACCAGGGAAGTGGTTGAGTCACAGTCCCCAAAGGGATTTTAAATACATCTAGATGTGGCACTTAATGACGTGGTTTAGTGGTGGAGGTGGCAGTGCTGACTTGATGGTTCGACTTCATGACCTTAGAGATTTTTTCAAGCAAAAACATTCTGTGATTCATTATATCACTGTGAGAAGTAACTTAAGAGAAAAATTTCTATTTGGCTTATGCCAGAGACCTGATTAAAAAAAATAACAAACAAAAAATGCAAACTATTAAATTGCATGAAAAAGATCTAAGATATGCTTTCATTTGTTTTTCCTGAAAGTATTTATTTTTGAAACTTCTGATTTGTGCTGTGACAGTAAAATAATATTATTTCCTTTTAAATAGCTCAGTCATTTCACAGGAAAAATAAAATGTCATGAAATACGGGGCATTTTAGTACACAGAATCAATATTTTTCAAGCAGCTTCACAGTTCCATCTAATAATAATCTATTTCATTGTATTCTACCACCTGAAAGTCCTATCTCCATATCATCTGTGAAAACATGAAAATGCCTCCAGCTAACACTGCAGTCAACATACTGTTGAATTATGAATTTTGCTCTGAAACACACAAAATGCTAACATTGTTTATGTGCTAACGTTAACCAAAAACTATATAAAGATTCAAGTTTCACTCTGATTTTTTAATAAAGGAACAAATACTAGGAAGGAATAAAAAAGGGAGATTAACTAGGGAACTCTGAGTTTGGATATTTCTGAGAAATTTCAAATCACTTACTGGCAATTTATAAAACAGCAGAATGTATGGAAAGTCCTTGTCAGATTTTTTGATTGTCAGTGTAATTAATTTGGGTGCAAATGTGGGGAGCAATATTATATCAGACTTCTGAATCAACAAAGCAGTCTAGTGAGACAGCAATGTAAACCTCATATTTTAGTTTGAATATATGGATGACACTGCTTAATCATCTGGAGGTATTCTTGAAATATCTGTAGGAAACTATGATCTAATTTACCAAAAATCTGAAAAACATTTTGTGATTTTTAGAACATATTTTAATGGAAACAAACAAGCGAAATTGAATGATTACTCAATTACGCACTATTTTGTATCCACTGTACAGAAAAAACAGTGAAATATATTTTTTCTACACTGGTCGGTGTGGAATTTGCAGGCAACCGCGACAAGGGAAGAGATGAGAATCTTGACTCCATGTTTCAGAAGGCTAATTTATTATCTTATGATATATATTATATTAAAAGGAAATGATGTATAAAACTACACTAAAGAGAAAGGAGACATCAGAAGGCTAGAAAAGAAAGGAATGAATAATAAAATCTTGTGACTGCTTACAGCCTTGACACAGCTGGTTGTCATTGGTCATCAAGTAAAAATTCACATGCTGGGTAAACAATTCTCCAAATCACATTCCAAAGCAGCAAAACAGAGAATCTGAAGCTTCCCAGGTTCTCAGGAGAAAAGATCCTAGCAAAAGGATTTTTCAGAAAATATGTCTGTGACAGATCGAGGTCTTTAGAGAAATTAATGCCTAATTGAAATTATGCTGTATGGCACTTCCTTTAGTGCTGCCTCTGGATTTTAAGCAACATCTATCTGAGGCAACCTATATAAATAAGGGATTGAGTTCTCAGTCTTATACCTTACATGGACCTTACCTCCTGTGAAAATTAGTCCCTATGAGACATAAAATATAATATTCTGATTCGCATATTTTTTCTGTGTCTTGGTTCAAGGAACTTGTTTGCTTTCAGGAGCACAGCATAGCTTTTAAAAAAAGGAGGTCTTTTAATCCCTTCCTATTCTTCTCGTCTCCATCCTTGTCTTCAGCTTGATGGTTACAGCACTCTATGTTCCACACAAGTAGGCGTGGGTTCAAATCCTGGCAGACAGAAGTGAGAATAAAATCAAGTCTTCCACTTCCTGGAAAAGTGTACTAACAACTATTATGAAAACAAACTGGTGATAGTAGCAGCATCCAAAAAGAAAGCAGCAGCTACCAGAGTGTTGTGAGAGGTGCCCAACCTTGTTATGTGTTAGGGATTCTCTGAATGACACCGTCAGGTCAAGCCCCTGAGGGGACTTGCACAGGATCATGCTGGTTTCTGAGTTGCAGTCAGGCAGAGACTCTCCTATGATGACACATATCTCAGCAATCTCAAGTTTGAGAGACCTGTGGCCATACTCAGGACAAAAACTTTCAGGTACTTAAGTGCTTAGAATTAAAGTAAAAAAAAGTACATAGAAGTAGGTAAGAATGTGTGATACTACTAGCCTTAGATGGATCTTTGAGTTTTCAAGATCTCAGGTTTTGACATAAAATACTATGTTCTATCTAGTTATCAGGATCTATATGCATGGGAAGAGTGGGGAAGGGGTAAGGGGGTTAAGTCTGTGCCATGATTTTATTCTGGAAAAAATTTCAAATTCTTTATAAAATTATTTAATGTAGTTAGCTAAACTCTCAGATTTCACGACCCAGCTTGCAACTTGTTGGAATAAACCATTTCTGTGTATTTTATTACTTTGATTAAAGTGGCTAACTGAGTAAATATTCACCTAAGCAAGCATATTAGTGCAATTAATTAAACTAATCATAGTCAGAACACTTTTAATTGAGGTCACACTAAAGATAGAGCCAATAAAATTACTATTTTCAAACATCTGAATCTTCAAATAAAATAAGTAATCACTGAATTATGGGTTTGACATGGGATGCAGTTATTTTATACTAAGCTTGATTTACGAAATAGAATTTAGAATCTTTAAAACTGGTGAACAAGCAATTCCAGTCACTGAAGTTATAATTTCTTACCAGAGAATTAGCAAAGAAATTTACAAGATGTATGTGTTAATTTAACTGTCTCTTCTGAGCAAAGCTAATTGAGAAGTGTTTTAAATTTTTAATCAAAAGAGTTGTCTACTCGTTCTAGACTTGCTAGTTAGACATTAAAATATCACTTTCTTCTTAAAATTATTTTAAGTAATATAATCTTTAAAGTCCTGTGTTTATTGATTTATTTATTGGCAGATGCATTTATTTTACAGAACTGCAAATGGTGTTTTCCTTGTACATACCTGCATTTGTGCATGGCTATGCAAAAAGAAGAAAAGCTGATTAATGTAAAGTTTACATTTCTTCTGCTTTATTTCTATAAAGAATAGAAGACATTTATGCAAGTAAAGTAAAAGTTTGGAGCTACATTTTTGTACTTGATCAGAGTTGTAAACCTATTTCAAATAAATTAAATAAATCCTGTTAAAATGAGGAAATGAAATTGTTCAGAAGTATCAAAATTTAGATATCACAAATGGGACTGTGTCTTTTTCTTACCATAGTATTAGAAATTCCCTTTAATCATGTTGCTTATTAAGAAGCTACTAAGTATTTGCAAAATCAATTAAGTAAAATATTTGTTAATTTGTGTTAATTACTATGAATGTTTGGTGGTTTAGTATCCTACAACTGATTAAACGATCAGAGCAGTCTAGTATATTGGTGTACCAAGCGTTTTACCGCTATGAGAAAAAAGGCCTGCATTTACATTTGCTACATCTCAGTGAAAGGCTAGGCTTCCTCAAAAGTTTAAAGAAACAAACTCTTTTTGTTAGGCAAGTAAAAATATTATTTTTTATAAAAAAGGAGAAGAATAAACAGATACTCTGAATGTGCCCATGACATACTTCTGATGTCAAGAAAAAAAAATAATTGTGGTTTACTGGAGTCATGGAAAGTTGTTGCAAGGAGCAAAGTGGGACCAAAGAGAAGAGGGTGAATATGTCTGCACAAGGGGAAACCTGACAAACACCGCTGTACCTCATGCTATGTTCTCCTCTGTCTAACCTCTCCAGTCAGAGAATTATGAATCTGCCATATGGAATAAGTTTTAAGCCTCTATTAGGATCAGTTTGGAAAGGCAGTGTAATTCTTTTAATTGAAAAATTTTTACTGACATAGACAATAGTAATTAATTTATTCTGTATTAGTAATACAATGCAATATAGTGGATTCATTGCCATATACAATAAATATCAAGAATAGGATCTGCATCTGCAGAACCTCAGATAAAATTCTGACCTCAGACTGAAGTATAAGGCTTTATATTTATGTGTCTGAAGGAATTTATATTTTTACTATTTTCACTTGCCTACACAAAATGTTACTTCTCCTTGTACTGACAATTTAATTTTAGAATGAGAAACACAAAATTTAGTAATTTGTTAGTCATGATCAACATGAAAAATGTTAACTTTGTTGCCATTATTTGGATCCTCCCTTGTTACAAAGTGCTCTAAGCCTGATTCTTGCCCAGAAGTAAAGATGACACTTTTAGCTCTGCCTAGTAAAAGAAAAGAAGAGGTTTATAATCTCTTAGATACAATTCTTTGGGGATGAAGGCACTGACAGAGCTGGATTTGTTGACAACGAGAGCGACGTGTCCAACCGAGAACACTGAATTCTTATAGTGTGCTTTTACCAAGAAACCCTTGGTGAGGATGGGATGACCTGTTTTTCACTGCCTCCCACTGCAAATGTGTGATAGTGAAAAGAATACAAAACCTGAAAAGGCAGGGAATGAATAAAATGTTTAGTAATCAAGCAGAGGATGCTGAGGACACTTCCTCATTCTTTTTCCATCAACATAACATGCACGTAAATACTCCCCTTACTCTCCTCTACCTGTTCCTAATTAAAAGCAGATTACTCTGATACAATGATGTTTTAAATGTCACAGTTCTGTAGAATTTCAGCAGTTCTGCCTTTTTTAGCAGCTTAGAAGCTCTGCAGAACAATCTCTGATTTACATTTCATCACTACCTTAATGGAGGAACAGCAGTAAGCTTACGAATTAAAGCTTGCTAGATTAGGGAGTTTGTGCACAAGGTTTCAGATCTCTGGTGAATGGCTTGCTGCAACACTACAAATCATTCTGTCAAATCAAATTGAGGTGTTAAAATACACATTTAAAACAATGCTCCCCAAATAGGTAATATGGAGGTAATTGAAAAACCCAAACTGCATAAAATAGTTGGAAAAAGTGAACAGTGAGGGAGTAAGAGACCAAAGGAAAAAGGAAAAAAAAAAAAAAAACAGACCACAAAACCAAGGCAAATGTAAATAAACATTACTGTAGAAAAAAAATATAACTTACTTTGTCACCAATTAGAAATAAACCTCATACTTTGAGGCTTAACATTTCACCTATTGTGCACACAGTGCTATCTACTGAGATGTGATGGGGAATCATGGGGAAAAATAGAGAAAACTTTATGCCTCATAAGTCTCCCACTGAAACACTGAGAAAGATGTAATCTGCAAATGCCCAGGAAGTATCCAGCTAGGAGTTCTTCATTAAATAGAATCATTGCTTTTCATGGGAAGGTACAATTAAAAGGGAAAATAGAGGACAATGACAAATGCTAATTCTCTAACAGTTTTTAAATCAATGAGTTAAATATAAAACCCCAAACCTTCAGCATTGTAGAACTCAACCAGATGATTGTGCAAATTTTATGAACCTTGCTGTAGGCTGCACTTTATAGAAAGACTTACTTCTTCAAGTATCCATCAATATGAGTTCCATAAGTTAGTACGTGTGCATTCCAGTGACACTTATCATGAATGCTAAGACAGACTAAATTTGAATTATTCTTCTCTGCCCCCCTCCCCCCAACATCAATCTATGTATTAAGAAGCAGGGGAGATAATTAATAAAATCAGCTTAAGATATTTTTAGTTTCATATTTTTAATATTAAAATATGTATACTGAATATCCAATTCAACTCTATATAATTAAAACCACAAACTTTTAGGTTAGATAAACATGCTAATTAAGAGTCCTGTTGAGTTAATCTGCTTCCATTATACACCTAGCCCAACACAGATTCTTTCTTCATATGCATGAAAGGAAAATAGAAAACCTTAATAGAAAATACTTATCAATGTGTTGTTATGGATTTAATTGAATAAAAAAAAAATTCCATCAAAAAAACCAAAGCCACCTTTTTTCATTGAATGGAAAATTGGTTATCTATACATACCAATGAAATAATACTGAAATTCCCTTCTGTCCCACATGAATGTTTGACACTTCATTTAAATTTAAAAAAAAATGAACTAAATTAATCCTTGTGACCTTTTATCCCCAGAGTCCTTAATCAATTGTCTCAATTAATTAATAGGTTTTTATATGGCCCTAAATTATAGTACTCAAATCTTGTCCTCTTCTTCATTCTCTTTAAATATCAAATAATACCAGAGCAAAAAGACTATCACCAAATGTTTTCCCATGCTCTGAGACAAGCCTTATCCCTTAAAACAAGCTCAGTGAAATACAAACAACAGAAATTCTGAGTTTTTCTATTGCAATCACTTCAGCAAAATTTTCAGATGATTTCTGCTAAAAGTAAAGCACTCATATTGTTCTTCCTATCCTCAGGTGTGAATATTTCGTATTTCACATATTGCATATTTTGATCTGCAGGAGCTAAAACCAAAGATGTGTTCTTTTTGTTTGGTTGGTTTTGTTGTTTTGTGAGAATTGGCAGAGTTGGCATACTACAATTTAGTTATTAAGAAAATCAAGTGATTAGATGATATAACAAGAATTACAAATTCCACATCTGGAAATGCTTTCACTTGGATCACTTTGGAAGCCCAGTCCCTCACTATAATTTTAAACTGATTCTCTCTTATGCATATAATAAATAATAGCCTAAGGATTTTGGAAACTTTTCCACCTGCTTCCTTTACACTGATAAATAAGGTGTAAAACATCAAAGAAACATGTCTTGTTTGCTTTTTCATATCAACTAGAACTTCATTTTTTGTTATAACCACAGGACAAAACTTGCATGAAATTCATTTTTTTGACAAAATCTGCAGGCAAACGTGGGAATCTTGTAATGACCCAAAATTTTAACACCTCTAGATGATCACTTGCAGATGAAGCTATACACAGAAATATATTGGTAAGTGCATTATAGTCTTTCTTCTTCAGTGTAGTAACTCTATCTACCTAACCATCTCTTGAACATTGTGCAAGAAGGCAAAGTATTTACATAACTCTAGTAAACCCACATACCATTCAGGTATGACAGTTAACCATATTTTAGTCATGGCAATAAAATTTTAATCCAAAGTTCTCTTTCTCCTCCCTTCTTTTCCTTCTTACACAGACCATAACCATGATCATATTTGTTTACTAATAATTTCTTTATTCATGTAGATGCATATTCCCATGTAATGCAGAGGCAAAAAGCATATTAAATGTAGCATGAGGAAGAATTCAAATACGGAAGGAATTTGTGTGGAAAGTGAGGAGCAAAAGAAGCACTTCTATGAATAGTTAATTAATTAATTGATGCATTTCCAGATAGGAGAGGAAGCATAATGAATATTTATTGCAGTTGGTTCTGAATTAAATCTATTTTTCTCTCCCAGAGAAGCAAAAGTATTTGAGCCAAATTTGCTAATGTTTGCAAAAGGGTTTGGTTTTGGGTTGTTTTTTGAGTGTTTTTTGGTTGAGTGTTTTTTCCTCCTACTTTTCTGTGTGATGTACATTTGGTTTGTCTCTTCAATTAATTTCATTTCTGAAAGCAAAAAAGTGTTAAATGAGTATATATTTGGTATATATTTGCCAAAAGTATTTAATAGATTTTCCATTGTGATTCTTGAACATTAGAGCAGTATCCTTCAAAAATAAGCATGAGGATGCCATTTCTTAAGACTAAGAAATATTTTCTTAATGTCATGGAGAATAATTAGGTAAATATCTACATCAATTTATAGATGTTTCTGACTGATATTTGTGCTTTCTCAAACTGAGGAGTTTTGCTGTAAACATTGGCATACTTTGAGGGAAAAACATCACCTACTTATATTATAACACAATAAAATACAAGTAGTCTTGTGTTTCAGTTTGGTCCTCAACATAAAACTTGATGTAGTTTTGCTTAGTTCATTGCTATCTTTGCTGTCTCCAAGCAAAATTGGCATCTTCCTATATGCCACGTGAATTTGAATTCCAGATATGCTGATCTCTTTTCACTTGAAAAAAGTATGGAAAACCTCCACATTGTTTTTCCTTTCAGAGAGCTTTTATATAGATATTTCTGTAGTTATCCTTCATTCGTCCCGCAAAATGTTAATGGAGGAACCTAATAGATAGTAATGATTATCTGTTGTATGGTTGCATCATCAAAGTCCATAAAATAAAGACTACCATCAGATTCAAAATCTGAAAAGCACTTTGAAGATAAGTCCTCTAGAAATGCATAGTTTTAAAAATATGTTGTCATATGTTTTACAAATGACTGATAAACCGCAGGACTGAATTAGATCCTTGTCATTTCATATGTATCTACTTTATCCCTGTTATACATGTATCTGGAATTTAGCGCTATCTCTCTGAATGTCTACTCAGATTTCAGTAATTTCACAAGTTTCACAGGCACTAAGAAGTGTTTCCCTATTCATCTGACAGCTGGACTGGCAGGTAGGTCAACTCTTATCCAAGCCTAAGCAGAATATTAAAACCAGCCCAGTTAAAGTGTGAATGGGGACATGCTGACAATAGTCAAGTTTTCTCCAATATACAACTGCCTCCAAGACTGACAGTAGGGCTCATTTCTTCTTTCTTCTTAGTCAGTGACCCTGGGAAAAATTACACAGGGAAGCAGAAAGAGAACTGGTCTGTGTTCTCTCCTGGCCTTAATTTGCACCAGTTTTGGAATTGCCTAGTCTGAACACACTACAATTTCTGCTGTATAAAAATTCTTAAGTCTTGACAAAGAAAGAATCTTCTTCCCTTCTAAGGAGATGCATTAATACTGGGATATTGTTGGCAGTGAATTTAACATTTCTTTTTACAATGTCATTGCTGATAGAGCACATAGTTTATTGTTTGACTGCAGCAAGTATATTCTTCATCACCTGGCTACAACAATCTCTCATTTCTTCATCATGAGAAAGAGGAGCCTGACCGGAGCATGAAAGTTCAGGACAAATGTTCACAATATGTTCTCTAAGATTTTTGAGAAACAATAGGTATCCAGCTGTTTTCGTAATAGAGTCAAAAACTTGGTCTTCCTTATGGGCAATCTTGAATAACCTGTGAGAACAAATGCTCTTTGATAAAGTTTTCAGTTTTGTAGCACCAATAATCAACACTTGATTTACTGGAGGCTTTGTGTTCCTTAGGAAAGATGATGTCTTCTGAAATCCCATTTTGGATTTAGCTCTTTGCACTTCTATAACCATTCACTTTAAAAGGACTTAATGGGATTACAAAAACTGTCAACCACATTCTATTACCATTCTATTAAGAGATAAGGATGTCCATAATGAGACTATGCTGAAGATGGACATTTGTTAATAATGATTTTCAGTGCACTTTATGTTTTAAACTAACTCAAAAAAATGTTTAATTTGGTCGTGCTGCCTGGACTCTAAAATGCAGGTATGCTCACCATCCTGTGATCAGAATTAAGTTCTTTTTTATAGCAGATCAGAAATTTAAACTTCATGCTTTAAGCTGCTTGTACTAAAAGCAACGTGTTGCATCCTTCCTTGGATAACAGTATCAAAGAAAGTGATCCTTAGAAATACTTCTGTGATTGGCACTAGCAAGGCTTTGATACATACTATTTATACAAAAATTTAAAAAAAAACCCAAATAAAACAAGCCCTAATATGCTTTACTTAGCTTCTTTGATGTCCTTGAAAGAGATTGCACATAATTCCTCATGTAGAAAATGCGCACTGTGCCTTATAACGAACAGGAACAGTTTCCTTTATACACTGGAGTGTTTCATGCACACTCATTGAGATTTGTGCTGGGTGTTGAGAGACCGCAACACAAGGATAACTTTGCAGTTAGGAAAGAAAGCAAACTGCTGCTTAGGCTATCGGACTCGGTGTCTTCTGGCTCTGCATATGCCTCTTTATGGCAAGTATGGTAAAAGATAACTAAAGATTGGACAGGTACAATAGTGAAGTATGGTATTTAATCTGTGTTTTTTAATGTATACTTGTTTGTTTGTTCGCCATAAGATAATTGACCAATTGAATTTTTAAGTCAAAAAATATCTCTCAAAATTTGCCTTGACAATCTAACACAAATAGGATAGTTGACTTCACAGATTGACCAGTTTGGTTTGTGTGTTTGTTTTAATATCTCTCATCCTCATATGTGTAACCACAGAAGAATAAGTGTCACAGAAAATTCCTATCTTGGCACTACCAAATGTCAGCATCTATTCCCATATCCTCTTACTGTGTTGTTTGATTTTATAGGTATTTACTAATGATTCACTAAACTGTTTTCCACACAAAGTTGTAGGAGTGACCCACATGACTTTAAATACTGTGTTATGTCATTACTATTTGAAAAGCTGGAGAACAGCTAGCTGTGCAGAAAACAGCTGTCTTAGAAGAAATAAAATTAGTGTTTTGAATTCCAGCGAATTCCCACTTGGCTTTTCTTTTCAAAGCCCTCCAGAACAAGGCATATCAATACTTAAAAACAGAGAGACAATATAAGAGAGATGAGGAATTGCTTAGGATTGTTGCCAGAAAATAAATAAATAAACAAATAATGAAAAACTATGCTGCATGAAAGTATGATGGAAATACAGAGAGATTATGAAAAGCTGAAAAATATATATACTGAAAAACATATCAGAAAGAATTTTCTCAGTAAGTGTAGGGGAATTTCATCATAATTGGAAGCAAGCCTTTGTTATGTTCCCCTTTATTTGGGAAAAGCTGTACCAAGCATTTTGCTCGGGCTATGTTTTGGTTTTGCCTTAATAACCCAAACAGTTCTGTCTTTACAAGATATATCCTCAAGAGATTTTCTGCTGTAGAGGCTTGAGATTACTATGATGGATTGTGATTTACTGTACACTGAAAGGAGTCTCACTAGTGTTTCTATATTCTCACAGAGGTTAAATGGTATTCAGTATGGAATACTGTCAAAAATGTTTTATTTTGTGACAAGAAAACAACACGAAAAATAAAGGAGCACCCACACAGTCATGATCTCTGTGTCCAATCTACTTTCTACTAAGCATCAAATGATGGAGACAGCAGTTTGGGAAGGAATTCTCTGGTGCTGGATAACAATGTGTGACTTCAAATTTTTAAATGCATTTCTTGATTCAGTTGAAGAAAATGGCTGTTGGAAGTATAGAAAAAAAAATACACTATTAATTCCATGATTTTAGGTTACTGTATTTGGGCTCCTCCTGATTGTCAGTGTAGCACTTGTTATTTAGTTCTCACCTTTATTTCAGAACAATCCTACACCATGAATAGAGGGACGTGAATTATTCTATATCTATTCAATGCTTCAAGAGAATGTTTTAGAGTATTAATTTATTTAATTTATAAATAATTATTTATATGTGGGTTTGTGTTACTAATGATATCCTATATATTTTCTTAAATATCATTATTTATTTTAATACTTAATATAAGTATTTATTGTGGCAAGAGTAAATAAATGAATGACAGTCCAAAACTAAAGCAGAGAGACTGAAAAACACAATTGTAATTCAAATTAGATTTTAGATAAAACACTGTCTGTATCTAGAGAAAAAACACTGTTGCTAGCACAGTTGTCACAATAACTTGAACCTGAATGGCTTCTGCATAACTCATGTCATCAAGTGATTCACTTGTGTATTACTTAAAAAAATTCTGTCTGACACTTTTGACATACCATATCCTTTGAGTTTTTTCCTCTTATTCAGAAATCAAGGCAAAAAATTCACTTCATAAAATATTAATAGGTGCAAGTATTGTCTCTGACCTTACTTGATCAAAGCGATTAGTGTCAAAGTTTAATTGCATTTCATGTGTCTCAGTGACATCTCTAAATCTTTCATGGAGTCAATAAATTATTAGCATCACATGAAAATCTCAGAAAGCCATAATATGAGGTAAGAAAATTCTGTAAACTGATACTTGAGACTTAAATGAAAAATTATTTTATTTAATCTTAGTATTTTTCTTCAGTTCTTACTAAAGATCAAGGATCAAAGCCTGAAAAATTCTGTGAGAATTATTTGGGGTATTTATCGCTAGCCTTATAAAAAGAATATACCTTCATTTTAATAGATACTGGGGTAATCTTAAGATCTCAAAGATTGTTTTCTTCTCGGGAATTTTTTGCAAGACTGTTTTAGGCCTTATGGTTTGCAGTCAGAAATAAGTTCCTGGTCCTTGTACTGAGCAGGCATACTGACATTCAGCACAGTTCTTTCTACTTAATTTGTGTCTTCAAGTAGTTGGTTTCCTTCTGTAATAATTTTGCTAGCAGTATTAGTAGCATTGTATTCTCTCTTCTAATACCCTGTTGGATCTGTGGTCAACTGTGCCAGTCATTCTCAGCCAGCAGTGACAAATGGTTGCCACCAGAGTCCCAAAGCCTTTGTTGGGTAGGGTAAAATAAAGTGACTGAGTTCCTTCCTCCTCAAAAAGTTTGAATTTTTTTATATATCTCTCTTGCTCTAAGCTCCTGCCTTTTGTCTGCATGGCCCATTTCACAGCCTCCCCAGTCTCAAATTTTCCCCCAGGACAATGAACTCCTGGGTTTGCTGGACTCTTCCCACACAGGCATTGGCACAGCTCAGGCTCAGGCAGGGGAGGCAACAGACGCTTCCCCCAAAGCACAAAGTGAAACCAGGCCAGCCCTGAGACTGAAGTCTCAGGGTAGAACCTGTGGCCTTTTACTAGGAATGGCAAAAAATCATATTCCCTGCACTACAGCACTGCAAATGAAACTGCTTTCATGGAAACAAAGCTCTTCTATACTCCAGAAAGACTGCTAGTAGTTCTAGACTGCTCAGTCAGGAAGAATAATATTACTTTCTAACAAGAAGAATCTTTTGTCACAGTCTGTTCATGCTAAAGAATTAAAAGAAATTAGTCTGGCTAACATTTTGTCTTTTGGCAACCTCTTCAGCCTGAACTGTGCCTCTATTGGATTACTGACAATAATTTCTGACCTGAAGAAACCAGTCAGGCAAGGATTTCACTATCAGCTTTTCAGATGGAAGTGCAAATACTTAAACATTTACCTCAGCAGAAAGCTCATCATGCCAAGTTTTTCTGGCTTGCAAACATCTGTGTAAGCCAAGGGATCATTTCTGCAGTAATCAAGACGTGGTCGGCAATGTCTGCTCCTCTTTCTCTAGAATACACTTGTGATTCATGTGAATCTCCACCTTATAACTCTTGACATCACTAACAATTTCAACAGCAAGCACTTGTCTTGTGGGTAGCTTCATTCAGTTGATGTCAAAGTTCTTGAATCATAAATGATAAGCTCTTCATTCCCATCTGGTTATGTCTAGCAGAGATTTATTCCAATGCCATAGAGTGCAGCAACTCAAATAATAATCAACAATGTCTGTTTGTCATAGCAAATGGGTAGAATTGGATGTCAGTCACTTGATCACATTTTCAAAGTGCACTTTCTGCCAGAAAGTCCATTGCCATTGATCTGTCTTGTAAAAGAAGCAGAGAGGAGTTATCATTGATTTTTGTGGCACAGATGTACCGGAAGTTCAAAGAATATCTAGAGATCTTGCTTATGTTTTAACTGAAAGTAAATTGCCTTCATGTTTTTCTGCAAAACCTGTATGTATCTATTTGACATCTCCTATAACTGTAGTACTCAGAAAAGTGATTATCCCTTGGTCTATACTCTGCTTTCACTGTTGGTGGACCTCCATGGGATGCAGGGAGACAGTTGCATCACTACGGTCTTCTCCCATAGGCTGTTCTCATACTCATCTGGACTGTTTCATATTTTCTTCACTCCACTCCTTCACACCACCACTGCAGTGTTCTCTCTTTCTTAAATATCTTATCACAGAGATGCCACCAGCATCACTGATGGGCTCAGCTGTGTACTGGTGGGTCCATTTTGGAGCTGGCCAGACCTGTCTCTGTCTGACAGGGGGGCAGCCTGGTGTCTTCTCACAGAAGCCTCCTAGGTATCACCCCCCCTACCAAAACCTTGCCACATAAATCCAATACATATCCAGCTGTGCTTTTGTGAAAATTTTGTTCTTGTTCAACAGCTGTGACAAGGTTTCACACATTATCTTCTGCATTGGATGAAGCTCAATATTATCACCTGTTTATTCTGAAACTTTGGCAGATGATTGCCATTCTTGTAAACAGAAACTGCACTTTTGGTTGTGCAAAAGAATTCATTGTGCTGAAGTTCATGAAGCGAAAGGAATTTATTTGCTAACTGACCACGTGACAGTCACGTTTATGTGGGACAGTCTGATTTTCTCTGGCTGCTACCAATTAAATGATGTAAGAGAGGGAGAAGACATGATCTCAGTTCTTTCCTCATCAAGAAGAAACAAGCTCCCCTGTGCAATTCTACAGGCACGCACTGCAAAACTGATGGTTTACTCTTCTCCTACATATCTTCTCAATATATAATTCATTTAAATACAGCTACTATAATATCTGCATTTAAATGTAGCCTATGCAAAATAGTGTCTTCCAACACCATGTTTATCTGGCAGAAGAACTTTCCATTGCTAAAACCACAATCCTGCTAGAATGTAAAAGCTTTACAACTTTGTAGCTCTTTGTAGATTTGGGGTATTTCCAAGTCAAATGAGAACTGTTTTCCTTATTTAACAATTTTTTTCTTCAAATAGCCTGTTCAAAAAGTAGAAGGAATTGGTGAAGAGACTACAGAAATTCAGTATATCAACTGAAAGATTTTGAATGATTTTCTAGACTTATGCCTGGTGGATTTTACAAGCATTTGAAACAGAGAACCAAGTAGATCTTTTTTTACTCACATAGCCATGAATACTGGTTTCATGTGTTAAAAATACCAACCATGTGGTGCATTTAAAACGTATTTTAGTATTTCAGATTCCTCTTTATCAGAGTTTTTTTTTCAAGCAACAGATTTGTGTATTTTTCACTCTGAAAGTTGATATTTCAGAATGTTTTCATTCTTTTGAAGAAACAGTTTGAGAGAATAGATGCGCAGAAACATACATGACTAAAACCCAATTACGCCTAAATAAAACTAAAATTTGAATTGTGAAATATAACTTAATGTCAGAGAAGCCTAGAGTATTCACAGCACCATTCTATTTCTTTTGTGGTTCATGCCACGTATAGTGAAGCAATGCAAAAAGCATTTCTGTACATTCTGTGAGCAATTATAAATATTGGTCAATGCACCAATAAATGCTAAAGGGAATTACTTGCATATGATTCTCTATGGGCTGAAGCAAAAGTAAAGCAAAGAGAAACCATTCAGTGCCTGCAAAATTGATGTGACCATGAACTCTAAAAAGTGTTATATGGCTACATTTTAAAAATGCATAGTTTTTACAGAATATTTGTTCAACATTTGATCTCTGCTTCTCCAGAGATTTCTAGATTACTCAGTTTTTATCTAGTATTTCTATCAGCTCAGAACAGAATGCTTGTAATACGTCTAGTACCACAAGAATAAAATATAGCTAGTCTTGAGAATATATATTTCCAATTATGTTTTATTTACATAAAGATAATTCTGAAAAATAGGCACTGTTTGACAGTTGCTCAAATACCCTAAAGGCTGCCCTTCCCAATCTTCCCTCGTACTAAGGCCCATACCTGCAATGAATAAAAAGACTTGCAGCTATAAAAATTGTACATAAATTGAATCTATTATCTTCAAAACCAGCCCACATTCAATTTCTTTTCTAAGCTTTTGTTAGCTTTAAGTACACTTGAAACATATTTGTACAAATTTGTGCTTAGGCAACTTAAGGACAATTAGGTAGATATAGGAAAGGGAAGTTAGCACTAGAATGGCACTTGTCAGCTGGTTAGAAGTATTATGAGATGTCAGTTTTACTAAAAGTAGACAGTGCTTGATCTTAGACTTCATTGTGTAAAGACATGTTTGGCCAGACCTCAGTGTTCCATCCTGAACCTGAATATATATAGTTTTAAGACTCCATGTTATGCTGCATGCTGATAGAGAAATATTTCATTTCAGTTCTATCTCTAACTGCATTAAGTATTTCATCTTGGAATGCAAAGATTGAACTTCTGTTTTCAATTCCAATAGAGGGAACATTTGCCAGCTGTGGAAAGAGACATTTTCCCTGAGTATACATAAATGCCATAAGAACAGTAAACCAAGTTGGCATGAATGCAAAAAAAAAAAAAAAGAGATTCAAGTAAAGAGAAAGAAGAAAAAAATGAGAGGGAGGGAGGGAGGGAGGGAAGGAAGGAAGGAAGGAAGGAAGGAAGGAAGGAAGGAAGGAAGGAAGGAAGGAAGGAAGGAAGGAAGGAAGGAAGGAAGGAAGGAAGGAAGGAAGGAAGGAAGGAAGGAAGGAAGGAAGGAAGGAAGGAAGGAAGGAAGGAAGGAAGGAAGGAAGGAAGGAAGGAAGGAAGGAAGGAAGGAAGGAAGGAAGGAAGGAAGGAAGGAAGGAAATATGGATGTATAGTGCTCTTACTACTAGTAAGAAAAGCAAGTAATAGACTGCATGAAAAGGTTATTAGAAACAGTATAAACTCTTCAAGAAATAAAATCATTATTAAATGAAGAATATTTGGGCAAACCTATATTCTATGGTATGTGTTTTTTAAGTCTGACGTATAAAAAAGAAGAAAGCAGAGAATTGATTACAATGACTTGTTAGTTCTTTTGGTTGACAACAGGCAATTTGGAGTGAATTTTCTTCCTATTTGAATAACAGATCAATGAATTTAAGACATATTTTAAGCTCTTCAAAACATTTTATTTTATAAAACTATAGAACTCTGTATAGAACTCTGAATTTAAATCAGATTATTTTTTTCTTTTGAGTATGTTATATATATATATATATATATATATATATAGGTAATTGGTAATTGCAAAATACAAAATATACAATTAGTCTATGAAATGTTTTGATTTGGTTAAGTCTATATATATTGTGACAATAATATAACAACTTTTACCTATTATCTTCAGTAAATTTTTGAATTTGTCCCCACATTAAAAATCCTACATGAAACAGGGAGGGAAAGAGAACTACAGAGAAACTACTGGTGAGTCACACACAATGGTGTTAGTCAAAAATTAGCAGTTTTTGGTGAAGGCACCTATGTCAAAGCAGCCTCAAAGGAAAGAGCTGTTTTCTGATTGAAAGAAACAGCACGATTCCCATTTTGGTGGAGACAGAAGCTTCCTCTTTGCACTGACATGTATTCCTGAGCTCAAAGCCATGTCTGCCACTGCCTTAATTTCTATATAATGTAATGTTGTCAGGTCTTTCTATTCCAGACAGATTTTTTCAACTGCACTCACTTAGAAGCAGGCAGAAATAGAAGTCTGTTTAGCAACAACAGTTAGCTGAGCTATTCTGCTCCCTAAATTCCTGCTCATCTCTCTTGACACTCTGGCAGATGCATTTTTAATTGCTATTTAGTGACAATGGCATCAGTCAGAGTTTTATAATTGTCAAAAGGCTTTTTTAAATTTTACAATACCTTGTCTTACCAACTAGTTATAGCTTTGTCAATCAGTGAAATCAGAGTGCAAGTTAATTTACATTTCAGCAAATGTGGTAAGACTTTTGCAAAAATATCTCTGTAACTCAACCTTAATTTTGTCCAAACTGTTCCACACTGGAATATCATCATTCAGCAGATGCTGTAAAACCAGTTGAAACACTGTTGAAATGCAAAAAAGGAAATGCACTCTTTGTGCCATATGGGAGATGAAGAATGTATATGCTCAAAGCAGGACTGCACAAATCTTGTCAGTACAGAAGCCAATACTAGACAAAAGCAGGTGATGTGAGTGGGACAGAGCACAGAACTCACAATAAATAGGTGCCTACAGAGCATGCACATGCTAGAAATTATTTCTGCCACTGAATCCTAAATGATTTTGAGTTGGATTTGGTGTCTGGGTTTCTGTCTCACTGTCTATATTCTGCCAATGCCTACATGGTAAGAAAATGTAAAATAAAATTGAAGGAAAAGACAAGTATCCAGACTTAAGCCACAAAGATAAAAATGTAAAAAGAGACATGAAAATAAGGAGAAAATTTTTATGAGATAAAGTGAGTTATTAAAATAAATAAAAATTATTTTAAAAGAACAATCACATGGTTAAGATGTCAAATATAAATATTAATTCAATGTTTAACAAGAAATATAAATAAAGCATTTTGTAAGTCATGAAAAGCGCTAAGAAAAGCTTTTGAAAGAAAAGTAGTGGAAATGATTAAAGGGATGAATAGACTTACTTATTAGAAAAGATTAAAAGCATAAATACAAATAGTTTAGTGAAGTAATTAGGTGAGGGAAGAAAGGAGGACATAATAAACTACAAACATCTGAAGGCAGTAAACACAAAGGAAGCAGAGGAATAATTTAGCCTGATACAAGAGAGTGTAATTAGAAGTAAAGGAATTAAAGTTAAAAGGGGAAAAAATACGTGGAGCAGAAGAGAAAAACACTTGCTCACTAGATGAAAAAAGATTGAAGTGGTGAGAGTCTATATCTGAGAGTAAGTAGATGAAAGGGTTGGAAAGTATAACAAAACAAAACGGTAACAAAAAGATAAAAAACAAGTTCTAGAGGGCTGCATGCAACTGTCTGATTACAAAATTTACATTTAGGATATTGCTTACCTTCTAAAAAATATTTTTAAAAAATAACTGGAATGATGCTTTTAAAGACAATTTTCACTCCTGTGTAAGTCTTTATTAGTGCCTGTTATCTCACTGAGCCTATGTGGTTTGGTTTGGAAAGCCCTGTGGGAGAGTGAAGAAAGATACCTGTACAATCAGAGCGAGCATCTTCAAGACATGTCAGGCCCAGAGAGCAAGAATCAGATGTATTCCCAAAATCACTGGCAAAGCAATGATCAGGAGGATGTATGAGAGGCTCAGTGCTTGATCTTTGTCTTGCTTACTTGTAAAAGTTAGGGCTTTATGGGGAGGCTGGGTCAGCATTTCAGATTCTGATTCCGCTGTTCCCTGACCAGGTGTGCTCCACAGTATTTCTGTGTCTCTTTCCTATTTTCTGTCCACTTTCTATCAATTTCAGACTATCACAATTCCTGTTCCTTTCTTTCACTGCTCTCCTCCTGTCTTCTCACAAATAATTTCCTGCAAGTTTCCCTTTGCTTTCCATGCAATCACACTAGCTTATCTTCTCTGCCTCCTTCCCACTATTATTTCTCCCAGAAGTCCTAATTCCTGCCTTCATGTTCTACTTGTCTCCCTTAGGGACAAATGACACAGAATATCTCAGTCCCATACTCTCTCTCTTAGCCTCCTTCTTCACTTTCCAAATTTCCTCATTCAAAAAACAGCTCTTATGATAGGAGAAAAGAGAGGACAGTGCATAGGTTTTTTTTTTTTTTTGTTATATGTAGAAATAATTTACAACTCATTTAATTTCTACCATAATATGAAAAGTAAAAAGTATATTCAAATGGAAAGCCACAGGTTTAGTTTTAATCAGCAATTTTCAGGCTCCTTTTCTGATTTTAACAAGAATGAGGTATGTCCTGAGACACTTTCTAGAACTTCATTTCTTTCTAGAGGCAAGAGGAAGGCAGGGTTATAAAGTGAATAACCTCATATTACCATGAGGTTTAACTGAAGCACAAATAGAGTAGCTGTTATTAGAGATCAGCCATGTATTGGCATGGGGCTGAGCTCTAATCTTTCTTTCAGTCTTTAGCTTCTGTTCCCAGGACTTTTGATCCAATTCTAAAGGCAGTAAAATATATTCCTACTGTCTGTTATGTTTCCCCAGTGTTCTCTATCAATCCTGATATTCCTTTTCCTAGGTAATGGAGGTTGTTATACTGTCTGTCATTATTCAGGCTTGTAATTATATTTAAAAGCATCCTAGATTTTAGTGCGTTTAAAAACTTAATCTACCTATGTTACGCTTATTGAGAGTTTTAAGGTATAACCGAAACCCAGATATACAAAAGAAAAATAATTAAAATACTCCTTTTCCTTTTTCTATATTCAGAGGGAGGTTTTTTCCTACTTTTTTTTTTCAGGTGTACTATAGCAGTTATGACAGGTAATATCAGAACTATATATGATAACTTTTAAAGGAATTACATGTGTTGTTAAGATTGATTTATTAGTTTACTATCAGACACATTTTGAAACAAACTTTAAATTAAAGAACATCTTCCAAATTCCCTGACTAGTTTGACTGTTAAAGAGGCTACTCTGGCCTTGTTATGATAAATAAAAGAACTAGAGTGGTTTATGAAAGGACCCTAGAAGATTATGTCTGTTCCTTTAGTTTGAGCAATTGGAAAATATCTGCAAGAATGCCCCACAGAATTATTACACACAAATTGTCTCAAATTTGTTTCAAGTAGCATAGCTGTACATTTCCTTTCTTGAAGCTCTGCTTTGTGTACTGCAGCTTTAGAAGATCATTGCCCTCAGCTTCACTGAAAGCCCAAGGGGGAAAAAGCCACTGTAAGAGCAGTCCCTGAAGCCACTTGCTTTTGAAAATGGTACCCAAAGTATACAATTCAGAAAATCACATTATTTTTTCACTTTGTCTCATTTGAAAAATCAAAACTATTCTCATGAGTTTCCTGATTCAAATTCTGTTACTAAGTTATTATCTAAAGATTCTAAATGTGCAGCTCAGAAATATTTACCCATGGCCTAAAAGTAACATGTGCTCATGTTCTTTTGAGGGGGCCAGTGGTTTTGCGGATTCACACTAAAATGTATATATATGTAAGAGCATATGCAAGTAATTTTTCTTATGATGAATATTATTTTAAAAATTTGCTTTCATTTTTTAATCAGCATTCTTCATTGATGAAAAGCTATGAACTGGAAACAGCATTAGAAATCCCCCTAATCCTGAAATTATCAGATTCTGGTGGAAAATTGAATAATTATTTTCCTTTCCATTTCCCAGTCTGTCATTTTCTGATGGCTCAAGTAATCCTTTTTCCATCTTGTTCTTGATGAGATGGCTAATAGTAAGTCACTTATTTTAGAATGAAAATTATTTTGCAAGTCATGGGCTACTTATAAAATTCAAATTTCTTGAATTGTTCAGTACAGATTCATTTGGGAACCTTGAGTTTGTTTTAATGACAGCTTAAGATCAAGCTATCAGATGTGATTACAAGTCTCACATTTCTTAAGTGTCTATTTACTTACTAAGAGGTGTCCATTCTCTTCTGACTGGACACATTAACAGGTCACGGGTCAAGTGCTGAAGGAAAAGGTACTGTGAAAAGCCACACGCCTGTTTGCTTTGATTTGGCCCTTTAGACATAGTGAACAATGAAAAGAGTTATCAATATCAGTCAGTCCACCTGGAGATAAATAACAGTTGTAATAGGAAAGTAAAACATCAGACTGAATCTGCAAAAAAAGCAAATAGAAAATTTCACAAAAGTGGTATGGAAGAAGGAGCAAATTTGTCTTTATAATGAAATAACAGACTTTTTGGTTGCTGTTGTTTCTGTGAATGCACTTAAACATTTATCAGATTTTACACGTTCCTTTTCCTTAGGTGTTTATTCTCTCTCATGCCATCAGGAGTAGCAGCTAAATGTTAGCCATATAACTGAATCTATGCACAGACCTATCACACAGTTACACGCCATTCTATCTCCATCAGCCAGGTCACAAAAGAGAATGCTAATAGAAGTATTTCTTCATTGAACCACAAGGTTCATCTCTTGACTGGTACATCTTAGACACTTTTCTTTCTGTCAGTATGACTCTGATTTGTTCAGGGTCACTCCCACTTGAGCCCTATGGATCAGAGTGTGTTCTGGGGACACAAACTGTGTCTTAAAAACCTCTCCATCCTCTCAAAGATTTTTCTCAAAAAAGAGCTTTCTTCACCATCTCAAAGCTTTGGACTAAGTCTCCTCTGATGCAGACAATACATGTAATTAGGAAAACCAAAAACCATTTCACCACCCTGATAGTTCTCAGCAGTTGCATTGACCTCTTTAAAAGGCTTCTTAGAACTTCTTTATGCCTGATAAACATAAGTGTAGGTACAAAATCCAAAGGACAGAATGTCAGTTTAAAGCTGCTTTTAGTTGAATGCCTCTCACATCTCCTGCCAAGCGCTTCTTTGTGGTACCAGCAGATAGCAGGAGAACGTGTTGTTTCTTCCTTTTAATATTTTCAATGTGGTAGTTGGAACATGTCAGAGTCTATTTATGAGTGGCTGCCACTACTGACCTTTTTTATCCAGAGTGTTTTCTAATAAGTAAAGAATTAACACCCAAAGAGTAGCAGTTTGTAATTTCCTGGCTTAACTGTGATATGACTATTACCCTTTTGAACTCTATCATTACCCTCTTACTCATCTGAAAATTATACATAAAATTAAAATCAGTAGCTGAGAATATAATTTGTTCCATTCAAGCCATAGGAAAAAAAATCCAGTAAGAGAGCTTGAGTTCAAACAGGAAATTTCAGTAACATCGTTCACTCAGGTAGGTGTAGATCCATTTAAATAATAGCTTTGACTGTCCAAAATCAGAAACAAGCAGTTATGATAACATGTTACATTACAAAATCCTGCTTTCCATGTCCTTAAAAAATTATTCTTACATGAACTAAAAGATAAAAAATGTTATGGTTTTATGTGCTATATGTGTTCTATTATAAATCATATCTCATCCCATTAGTAATAAGGTCCTAATTTTTAGTCAAACTCATATAAAAATGCCCTCTGTTTTGCTTTACTTTGTATTGTTTTATTTTCTCCTGTATTTAACATTTACACTTCACATTTTTATTAACCAGTCTGATTTGTTAATTGGTGCTTGTTTTACTAAAAAAAGTTTTAATATTTGGCTTTAATGTTGTTCAAGGACTTATATTGTTCAAAGTTTAAGTCATCTTATCCTTTAAAATGTAGCATAATCTTTAAAAGACTTTTCCACTTTTCCTCTCATCAAAAGATTCAACAAGTTTTGTTATTCTCCTGCTATTCAGAGAATTGGACAAATATACAGCTGAAGAGGCACCTGAAGCTTTTGGATTGTCTCCAGACTTTGGCCAGGAGTCAGGAACAAATACAATAATATTGAACTGGGAATCTGTACTTTGTAACTTTAACTGTACTTTGTGACTGTACTTTGTGTGCAGACTGTGGTATGTAGTTATGCTACTTAGTAGCTCTGTTTTCACATGTATTTCTCCAGTCTGGAACCTCCAAAATCACAGTGATTTTTATGGACTCACTGATTTATCTTGAGACTTTTCTTAAAATCCATCATAAATCATAAAACTGTTTCTTATTGCTCTAAGGAATGATTCTCAAACCTTGGTATTCTGGCATTCAAGAATCCTCATAAATAAATAAATAAATAAATAAATAAATAAATAAATAAATAAATAAATAAATAAATAAATAAATAAATAAATAAACTGCAAGTGGAAAAATTAAACTATATACTATTTTGTGGTTGATTGACCTTGTCTACTCTCCAGATGCCCAGCCTCTCTATTACTACATCTTCCCAACAGAACCAGGGAGAAAATGTGGCAAAAAACTCATGTGCTAACACTCAGCTATTATCATCTTGGGCAAAATGGAATCAAATTGGTAAAATTGGTAGAATTTATTTTCAATTAAAAAAATAAGATAATAAGAAATAAGGAACAATATGAAACATCTTTTCCTTGCTCCTCTCTTCCTCACCAAGTTCAACTTCATCCCTAAGTTCTCTACTTCTCCCCTGAGCAGTGCAGGAGGACTGGGAGGAAATGAGTTGTAATATCAAACCCTATATCAAACAGCCTGTATTTAGTTCCAGAAACCAATACTCTAATTTATCCCTCTGGCTAATCATCACAATCCAAACTGTCCATCAAGGGGGACAGAATAATTAAAGAAAAGATATAAGCCCCTGGTCACTTTTCGGGGAGAAAGCTGAACTTCATCTGCATAAGGAAAGCCCAAGAGGTCAATGTTTCAAACAGGTGATAAAAACACAGCTGTTAGAAGCAGCTGTTGCAAAATGAAAGTTTTTGGCAGTACCTTTTAGTTTCAAAATTAACATGCAGCAATCAAAAATGAAAGATCCAGAGAAGTTTTAAAAATAACCAGAAGCAATGAAGGGAAAAATGACACTTACATAAACATGGCTAACTGGACATTTTGGGATTCCTGGAAGAGACTGGAAGAGTTACTTTATAATTCTGAGATATATTATCCAGAATAATTTTGAAATCCATTTACTTCAGGAGTCCATGATGTATACATACCATTGACACCAATTGCTATACCAATATACTATTATATATATTATATTATGTTATATATTACTATAAATAACATTATTGTCAATATTTATAGCAGCATAAAATTAAAGAAAATGTTATTTATATTTCTTTTGATTATAGTTTTAAAGTATGTGTAATAACACAGAAAATAATTTAAACTGTTTTTGCTAATGTTTATAAGTGGGTGTCATTAGAAGAATTCAATTATGGGGGAAAAAAAAGGGAAGAAAAAAAGGTTTTCCTAGGAATGCCACCTTAGCCATTAGCAGAAAAAGTCTGAGAAGGAATACAAAGATCTGTTGCATGAATAGCTCTTTTTCCAAAAAGGTTTGAAGTAGATGACACATCTACCTGTGGCAATAAATCAGTAGCTGCTTCTGTGCTAACTCATGCTGTCTATTTGAGTGGTATGCATGCCATAAGAAGATGTACACAATCCTTCAAGAAATAATGAGTTGCACCAAAATGAGACATGTCCAGATGTTGGTGTTCCCTATTTTTATTTTTTCAGTCAGTCTCTGGGAGCCTGAACTAAGTTAGGCCGAAAGGCTTGTACTTACTTTGTAATAGCTTTCATTTGAACTTTGCAGATCTCTCCTTTCTTGATAGAGATAGAAAGATAGATAGAAAGATATAGATAGATAGATAGATAGATAGATAGATAGATAGATAGATAGATAGATAGATAGATAGATAGATAGATAGAACAAAGCTAACCTATCTATCTATCTATCTATCTATCTGTCTATCTCAGAGTATATTACTCTCTGAGAACAGAGTAGTTATTGCCCTGTATTTATTCACTCATGCAAGAACATTTCTGAAATGCTCATAGATGTAAATGCTTCTATAAAATCTCAGCAGCTTCTTGGATATTTTGACACTCAACACCATTCACTACTTCTTCAGAAACTTGCAGAGTTGATTCCTTCCTAATTTTAATGTAACTCCAGTATCTCAGCACTAGCTTTCTTTCCTCTGACCCTCTGACACTGATTTTTCCTTTGAACCATGTACTGTATTAGTAGAAGCTGTTATAATACGTATTTGATGTAATTTAATGTTGGGCATACTGCAAAATACAGTCCCTCACAGGGGCAGTTAATTCCTTTAGTTTCATTACAGTCTTTGGTTAATATTATTGGCAGATTTCTTGTTGCTGTTACCAGATTTATGAAGTAATGGAATAATCTCTGGAGATAATTATTATAACTGTGATAAATTATTTACTATAGGGCAGAAATAATTGTAATTACTATTACTCTACATCACATGGAAAGGCTGAGTGTTTCCTATTCCCGATATCTTACGTGGGTTTTTTGTACAACATCTCCACAATTACCTTTATCCATGTTCTCTAATCCTCAGTTAAGATTTCCTCTTAAAAGCACTCAGTTCATATTACCGATTTTGTTCCAGCTAGTACAGGAGCAGTGGAAAGGATAGGAAAACATGATTAAATTCCTTTGCAACATCCAAAATACTAAAATAGCTTTGTTGCTAAGGGCCTCTGTATCTAGCCTCACTTTTGCAGCCCAATGTGTGAGTTAGGTAGGTTTGATTTTTTTTGTTTTCTTTTTTTCCCCCCTTCTGTCATTTCTCAGCACTGAGTTGTTTGGATTCACATTGCTGTAATTGCTTTAAAAAGAGTGGTTTTCCTGCAGAGGATGAATTTGGCCACAAATGCCTAATTAGCGAGATGGAGTGCTTGCCCACAAAATGCCCTGTTAAAAAAAAGATCTACAGCCTGTATTTATGTCAAGTTAAACAACCAACAGGACGGGCACCACAATCCAACAACCTGGAAATCATATAGAATTTATATAATCACATCATTTGATTTTTTTCTTTTTCAGTTTTGTATTGTTTTGGAGGATTTAGCTGCAAGTCATCAAGAATTTGTCTCATGTAATTTAACAAGGCAAATGCCAAGTTTCATGATTCCTTATCTTAAGAGTAATTTTCGTAAAGAACAAAAAGTTACAGATTTTTGGGTTAAGATGAATAAATAAATGGCTTTATAACAAAGAGCTAAATAATGTATGGTCATTCTTTTAAATAAATCTGAGGAGTGATACATAGCTAGAAATTTTGCATGAGTGTGACTGTGTTTGTGTATATCTGCCTATGACGAGAAAGGGGAAATCATGGGTACCAAAGTCTTCTTCAGACAATAAAAAAATACCTCATACCAGTAGGGGACTTTAACTACCTTGATATCTGCTAAAAGGACAATACTGGATGCAATCCAGGTGGGGTTTGGAGAGTTAAAAATAATCTCCAGACACAGTGAATTCATTACACAAGTGAGGCACTTTATTGGACCTTATCAGATCACAGGGTTTTGCATCAGATGATGTACGATGTCCTTCCAAACTTACTTGGAAAACAAACACACACAAAAAAAAATATATGAAAAACCAAGTATTTTGTATTATCTAATTAAAATAATCATGTACTTCTGTATATGTGTACACGCATTACATTTTTTCAAGCCTGTGTAAAAAGAGTTGTATTATTTCCCCACCCTGATTTTTTTTCCACAATTTTTAGTCATTTTCATCATATATTTTATTATGACTGCTTGAACTTTGTCAGATCTGTATTTTATTTTTCAGCTATTCATTTTTTCCATCCCTAAAGCATCATAGAATCAAAAGATACGTGTGGTTGACAGGGACTTCTGGGCATTGCCTCATCCAGCTTATCTGCTCAAAGCAAATTCAGTCAGAGAAGGCTGTCCAGAGTTGTGTCCATCTGGGTCTTCAATATCTCTGCAGATGGATACTGCCCAACTCTCAACAACCCATTCCCATTTGTGATGAACTTCACATTAAAAATGTTCTTTGCTTATGATTAAACTAATTTTGCTGCATTCCTATTTGTGCTTCTTGCATTTTGTCTTCTCATTGGATACTGCTGGGAAGACACTCTTTGCACCATCCTATCAGATATCTATATAGATATTTATATAGTAAAGAATGCACAAATAATGTATTGCAAATATTTATGTGAATTCTATTTTTTAAATTTCATAATAAAACTTTAAAAAGAGGGAATCAAAGAAACTATGAGGGTTTTGTAGATTTTTTCTTTCTTTTTGCTTTAATTAAATGTTCCTGACAGAAAACCAACTCATAAATCCAAATTAAATCCATTCAAATTATTTCAGCTAATTTTGCAAATTAAAATGTTTTGGTGGTTAATGGGAAGAGAGTATTCTGCATATATTCCTTGTGTGCTTGTGCAGAACTTCCTGCAGAATTAGATGAATAGTATTTCATTTCAAATAATGTATTCCAGATAGTTGAACAGATATTAAATGGATTATTTGTTGATAATGTGCTCATAAGTTTTAATTAAGTGTTTTGAGGCAAATGTAGTTCAGGGTCAATGTTACCATTTTTAATTATTGTTTTTAAAAATACTTCCCAAAAAATAGGTAAAACTTTGGTACAGTCTTATAATCAATTTTTTTAACTACTTTTATTTGCAAAATCCCAGCTCTTTGTGCAAAGCAAAATTTTCTGAGAACTAATAGCATAATATGTAGATAAAATATCAAGGTCTTGTTAGTAATGTCTCTGCTACCAAGAGAGAATGAGGTGCTCATACCTATCATCTAATTTTTTTGAAACCTTTTCTCTGGGAAGCTATGTGGAATTGAAGAACATCAAGCTATTAAACAGTATAGACACACTTATTTTGTTTATCAGATCTGCCTGAAAAGCTGTCTCACCATCCCTACGGTGAAAGTGGTGGCAAAATCTCGCTTTGTCTCCAAACTCTGAAGTCTTGTGGCACAGCTTATATTCAATTTGGCTCTTCTTAAGCACTGAGATCGGTCATTTACTGCATTTAGGCATCCCAAGGTTTTGCTGGACTTTATTGATCATCTGTTCCTAGATAAGAGAGCTTTTAGGCAAGAGCCTGATTCTCCTGTCCCCTTAGGAACCCAGACAAAATGATCATAGACCAGCCCAAGAAACTAAAGCAATATGTTTAAAGTGATATGCTTACAAGATATGTCATCACCCCAGTTGAGTGGTTTCTGCTAGTGAGGCACACAAAATCCCTGTGGATTTTGTGGAATTTCGGTCTTCTGAAAATTAACTTTGCTCAATACATTTTATGTAAACAACTTCATATCCTAAATAGGGAAATAAAGGCTGAAGTCTTTGTAAGGAGTGTGGACACTGTTTGAAACTTAAACATTAGTCTTGCTTTCTTTTAAACTTAATAGACTGAATACATACATCCTAATGAGACTGTTGTCCTTAGCTTTAAAACAATTTTATTTAATTGTAACAAATATTCCACATATCCTTATAAGAACAAGCAAATTGTCATCACACTAATCATCTTTCTTTTATGAACAGATATGTTTTACTAGCAGATACTTTAAACAGAGGAAAACAATCTGTCACCAGATAATTGCTAAAAGTATGGGAATAAGTCATACTATTTGCCTATTTCTTACGTTACTGGCTTGTGGCCTAATTTAATCTATTCTGAATGCACAGTAAATGCAACACAGTCATTTTAAAATCATAAACCTCTCAAAAAAGCCAGGCAGAGGTCTGCTATAATGTGTTAGGTTATGGATATCATATTTACTATTGATCTCTGAATATAGAACCAATTCATTCTGTACTAGAAAATATTTTTCATATATTTTCAGAAGATATTGAATGGCTCTTAATCAGTGACAAGAATGTTTTGTGTGTTACTGCTCAAAGTAGATTAACAATGCTTTACAGAATTTCAATAGAAAAAACAAAGATTTAGAGACTGAATCTTGCATAGTATTACTTGAATGAACTGACTTTCTGTTCAGATTCCCTTAAATTAAAGGAAAGTTCAGAGTAAGCAATCCAAATGTGCTGCAGGAGTTATATATGGAGATCCATCTAAGCCTATATTGTATGGACATAGTATTCACTGTAGTTTGATTCACTGCTGGGGAGGATTTAATTTAATTAGCTACTTGATTATTATAGTTTGTTTCTGTGTTATCTGTCTCAAAAAGCTTCTGTTACATCCCACTCCCTACTCATTCTATTTTCTTTTCTTCAAACTACCCTATTCTAATGACCAGGTTCCTGCATCTCCTTCTTTATTTTTTTTCTATTCAAGTTTGGATGCAGAAATCCCCAGTATACTAACCTAATCTCACTTTTGTGTTCATGGACCACTGGTCCAGGCTTGGATGACAGTTAAAAAAATATCACGTATGTGGTCTAACCAAATATGGAATACAAGTGGGTATGTAATTGTATTAAATAAATTATATAATTAGGTTTTGACTATTAAAATATTTTTATTTCAGAAACCTTGTCCTGCTCTTGAAGTCTATTACTTCCTCCTTTACATCTCCTTAACAGCCTTTTCCTATAAAGACTGTGTTATTACACTCCCACAAGACTCATAAGTGGCTAAGAATAGAGGGTATGAATATAAGAATGAGATTCAGTTCACTGATTAAAGACTCTCCTTTTAAGTATCTATCAGCACATCTTTGGTAGATGTTTATCCTCCTGTTACAGTCAATAGAAGTTGAGGGTAGGACTGAGTTGTGTGAAAGCAGGTATATAACACCTCACAGTTTTCCCGAGGGTGTCCCAGATATCCACACAGGACTGGCAGGTAAGATGGATAACAGACAGGAAGCCTCAACCCCTCTGAAGCAGCAGGAGAAGGCCGCACAATATGTTCTGTGGCATTTCACATGCCCCTCCACTCCTGCTTTTATCAGCACATCCAGTTTACCATAGAAAATCTTTGGGGACATTATCTACCTCAGAGTAAAACAAATCCCCTCAATGAATTTTCAGAACAAAGAAACAATCCCCCAAAATAATAAGCAATAATGATGGAACACTAGCCTCTTTCCAAGGCTTGTATAAATGACACATTTCTTTTAATTATCCTCTTATTTGTAAGGGAAGGGTTTGCATCTGTGCATGAAGAATGGCAGATTCTGACTGAAAAACAACCAAACTACAGCTGCTATGTGAGAAAGGGAAATTCAGTGAAATGTTTCTGAAATTAGCTATCACATCATGTTCAATTACAGGGGAATCAGGCTGTGTCTCTGAAGGTATTTCAGTTACACTTCTTACATTGATATTGACATTCAATAAAAGTACCAACTTCTAACCCTAGTTTAGTGAGGAAATCTTGTCTGCCCCCAGTCCCTAGTCAATTCATTACAAATTTTCTTGGTTTCTGAAAATTTAGTTTTCAGAATATCGTTCACAAAGCCTATGCACATTAATAGTAAGTGTTTGCAGTCAGGAAAATAGGTATCATGAATATTCTGAAAGCATGAAATCTTGAAAAAAGTTGTGCTCATCTACTGACTTTTAAACTAATTTATAAAATAAATAAAAAACTGAAAATTTTGAAAATCCTGTATCAGACGTTCGAAAATAATTTAAATGTCAGTCCTTAATTTTTATTCTTTTTATAGATTGAAGATATGCTAAATTTAATCGATATATGTTACTTTTTTCCCTCATAAATGTCATGCTCACAAAAAATCTTCTACATTTTTATCATTGACATTAAATCCCACGAAAGGAATAGTACTGTTGAAGGCTTGAAAATGCCTTTGAATCACCTTATAGAGTAACTTCTTTCTACTAAATAGATAAAGTAGAAATTAAAGTTAAATAGATGAAGATGAATAGACATAAAGTTAAATAGATGAAGTAGAAATTTGTTTCTCATCTCCCAGCTATATAACTATACCAAAATAAATGCCAGCTAGTATCAGCACTTTCTTTTTTGACTCTTCAATTCATTAAGTACTGAAAGGAAGTTTTCAGGTTTAAAGAATGTAAGTGACACAATAATCTGAATTTTCCTTACATTTCATCACATTTTATTTTTTTGTCGTGATAACATATTTTTTTTAATTTCCTCTGCAAAATAAAATTCCTGAGACACAATTACTTAAATAGTTTTGTTGTCGTAGAATGAAAACATTTGAAGCTTTTAAAAGTATTTTGTCAAATAGAAATTCCCTTTCCAAAGTGATTTGGAAGGATTTAGAAGGAAAAAAAATGAAATCTTTTTCCTAGAGTGACAAAACATGATGTTTCAATACTAAAACATTACAGATATTTTTCTGCTTTCCTTTTAACTTATGGATTATCTACTAGGAGAAGACATTTTACATTGTCAAACCAATTTAATACAAAATGATTGGTACCACCTAGACTTATTTCAAATAAATGTGAAAGCCTGTGAAGATTACAATCTAAGCAGGCTGCAAAAAATAATTCAGGTAGTGATGCCCTGAATAATAAAGGACAGTTATCTCTGCTGATATGGCTGAATGTGTCAGAAACTGTTGCCACAATTTCTCAATTACCTGTATGCAAGATAATGTGAGGCTGGACTTGGCTGTCCCTCTTACTGTCAGGCAGTCACTTATACCCTTTCCATAAGAGTGCTGATCTTCAGTGTCCTAGAGGACAATGAGATGTCTCTTTTTTGAGGAACTTTTCCAGAAGTAAATAATTCTATTTACTGGAATCATGGGAGACCATCACACACAAATTACAGACATGGCACCAGGCAGTGGAGGACTCCTCAAATAAGATATCAGCAAAAACAGCAGGGAGAGGAAATTTTTTTCAGAAACTTAAACGACTTTAATTCAGTATATCTCCTCATTGCAAAAGTAAGAGATTTAAAGGGTTATTGAGTTTGTCACTGGATAATGACAAATAAACATACAACATCTTTGTCACCAATATATGCCCCCTGTGGTAAACAATTTTTTTCACCCTTAATTTAATTATTAAAATGCTTTCTCACATAGATAATTCAAATGACAATTGGAAAGTCCAAATATATACTATGGATCAACTCATCTTGACAATGAGATCTAGAGGAAAACAATCTAAAAACGTTCTCTTTCTTTTTTCTGATTTTTTTTTTTATTGAGGACTCTTAGTCTGGTTCCCAAAGGGAGTACAATCTGGAATGAGATGATGCTACAGAAAGACTTACTATCAAGCTTGGAATCATAACACTTTGCAGGGCACTGCAGGACTCGTATGTACACAAATCGCCTCCAACCCAACAAATGTCATACTTTGAATAAACATAAGATACTAAATTGGGAGGTTGAGGATGGAGGGGGTGGGAAGACAGAGTATGTTTTAAATATTATCCCCTCCTCAAAGGCAGCAGAAGCTGCAGAAGCCTTGATATGGGGTATTTTACTGGCTGGTGCATCTAAAATTTTCATGTATCTGAAATTATAGTGTCATGTTTTTCAAAGTTGTTGTATTTGCATCCACACTGTGATTCTTCCTAGACACAACATAAAGAAAAGGAGGAAATTAAAATATTATCAATGCTATGAAGCCAATAAAGCCATGAACCTTGTCTGTTAATAATTTCCTTATAAACTATTTATACATACTAAGATATTTTTCATTATATGTTACATGTTTTATTTGATCTTTATTCTGTCTCCACTCTCCTTCTTCTGGAAATTTTTTCTAGGTCAGAAGTAGTTAATGAACTACGGGATTTAGCAGTTATGGATTTAATGGAAAGACATTTTATTTGAAAGAATGGGAAATGTGGTTAACAGGAATTGTACTTGAACACTGTTACAAGAGTAAGCTTCTCAATTTGATGTCTGATTGTCCCTAGATCATAGATTACTAAACCAATATGGGTTGACATGGTCAAATTGTTTATTGCCTTGCAGACAGTGAACAGGGTGGTATTTGTTATATATTAGAACTTTTTTCTACAAGGTATGAAGCATCAAAAATAAAATAGTCTGAGCAAAATGGAAGAGCAGAGATGTGAAAGGCAATGAAAGAGAAAACAGAGTTCAATTTAACCTCTTTGTCATCATAAAATAAGAAATTTAGGTCAGACAATACATCCTAATATTCACCAACGACAACATTCTTAAGTGAGACAACTGTGTTCTCTTCAAAAATGTATAAGGTACATTTGATTAGCTTAAAAAGAAAAAGTGGTTTTGGAGTATAACATCAGAAGACAGTGATTTAAGAGAAAAAAATATAAAAAATAGCTTTGATTTTTTGAAATCAATTTGAAAATTCAGAGTAAAATCTTTTATTGATTTGCTGAACATTTTCAAAGTTCAGTCCATTGAAAAAGTGCCACCAGTAGCCATTATTTGGGTCCCATATCTTAGCTCTGGTGCCTGCAACATAAGAAAGACATGGGCCTGCTGAAATGAGTCCAGAGAAGGCCATGAAGATGATCTGAGGGCTGGAACATCTCTCCTATGAAGACAGGCTGAGAGAGTGGGGGCCATTCAGCCTGGATAAGAGAAGAGTCTGGGGTAACCTCATTGAGGCTTTCCAGTACCTAAATAGGACTACAAGACAGCTGGAGGATTTTTATGAGTGTATGTAGACAAGAGGGAGTAGCTCTAAACTGAAAGAGGACAGATCATAGGAGGGAATTCTCTACTGTGAGGATGGTGAGACACTGGAACAGGTTGGCCAGAGAAGCTGTGGATGCTCCATCCCTGGATGAGTTCAAGGCCGGGTTGGATGGGGCCCTGAGCAGCCTGTCTAGTGAAAGGTGTCCCTGCTCAGGGCAGTGGGTTGGAACTAGATGATCTTTATGCCTGGAATCAACTTCAAGTTAATTTGTAACATCTAACAAAGTGTGAACTTTGCTTTATAAGAGACGCACTGTTTTGCGACATTCTGGGAGTTCAAAAACATACAACCATGAAATTAATTATGTATGTGTCATCCAAGCAGAAGCTATGACTTTCTGCATACTTGTCAATAGATGAGTTAAAATAATGTTGCTCTTTTTTTGAGATTAATTTTGTTAATTTCTGTGGTAAAAATTTTACCAAATCCAAGAAAGTTATAAATAAATTGATCTATTCTGCTTCTACCTGGTCTTTTCTCAGAAAAATTTCAGTTACCATAAAATTTCTGTTACCTGAATAATTTTGTATGTTAACCTTAACAATTGCCATGTAACCATGTCAGGTGCTGAGAAATCCCCCTGAAATCCTAACAAGTGAAAAAACAAACAAACAAAGCTACAACAAGATTGTAGTTACAGTTGTTATTCCATTAATAAAAATTACTATTGCAAAACTGGATAGTTGGAAAGCATACACACACACAATCAGATCTCACAATCAAATTTTCTTTTCTTTTAGCATTTGTACTACTGTCTGTGCATTTCAAAATGTAATTTAATTTTATGTAAAAAATTTCCTGAAAGGCAAAAATGCATTTCAACAGTGGTAATTCAGTTTTAAACCATGCATAAAAAACCAATAAAGAGTAAAATGCTAATAGGTTTGCAAATGGCCTATGACCTTTTCTAGCTGTATTTCAATATTTTTCAACAGTTAAGAAACAGTCACTGAAGTAAGTCAATAGTCTCTGACTGTATTATTCACTTTAAAAAAATGAATGTTTATCAAATGGAAGTGAATTGATAATAATATGATAGTTCATGCTTGAGAAGCCTCACAATCACCAATGTGAAGAACTGGATATTGTCTTTCTGGCATAATCACATGGACAGTGGGTTGCACTTACACCTTCCATGACCTTGAAAACAGTTTCTCATACTAATGTCAGAAACTTTTTTTTTGTAAATTCTGCTGCTGCTGCCAGATGTATAGACTAGACAAGCAAAATATAAAGGTAAACATACTTGTAGTAAATAAACAGTTATGGTCTTTTTTCAGTTTTAGGATGAAAAATCCTCAGAATTATGAACTGTAATTTAAATTGCAGATTTTGTAAGACATTTCATTAAGAGAATTTAATTACACTGAGTTCTTAGAAATTGCAAATTGGAATTTAAATGGCTAGTGTTTTTAAAATGTGTTTTTAAATATTCACTGAGATTCCTTGATTTTAAGGTTCTAAGTTTCAAAGATGTTAGATTTGATTCACAAGCTGTTGCATATTAAATGCTTTCAGTAGATTTGACTTCTTTGTTCCACTGTATGTTCCTGAATTTAGCAGAATATATTTTTCTTTCTTTTCATGGCATTTTCCTCCTAAATGTCTTCTAGATCTGCATATTTTTGTCATTCTTTAGATATTTTACTACTACATTGGACATGTGCTAATTCAACTGTTATGACTTATAAAAATTTTCTCTGCACCTTAAAATCAATATTTATCTATACTGTATTTATTGATCTGTTACTCAGCAGTTCTAGTGTCCTTCTCTAAAGAAGACCAAGGAAGTCTTTATTTTCCCTCTGTTCATACCTCAGCCTTACTGTAATATTATACAGAATTCTAAAATGTTGCAACTATAGCTAGAAGGTACATGCTCTATGTGAATATAAGAAAAATACTGCTTTCTGATGGAGTGAGCAAGAAGGTTCCATAGGTATTTCCCATGGAAGAAAACATACTGGGTTTATGGGCAGCTATGAAATTCTTATGCCCTACAAAGTTGTCTGTTTCATCTTTGGATTTCACTGGTCTATTTTTCAACGGATTTTTTATTTCAACTGTTGACATTGCAGTCATAACAGATCACCTTATCTATATGTAATTATATCCCATATAGCCCATATTTTTATTTATCCAAACTCTCAACACTGTTAAATTGTAGAAAGGTTCCATTGTATTTAAAAATTGAATAGATTACCATATTACTAAAGAGGCATTCTTGATTTGAAATGGGGATTGGAATTACTGACGTGTTTATGATTTGTTAGTTTTGGACAAGAACATAAAGCAGGTCAGTGCTTCTGAACTATGTCACCATTTAGTGGAAAACAAGCCCTTTGAGAAATAACAATCTACTTCAGAATCCTGTTACAGCTATAGTTACAGTTCATGATGATTTATTAATACAGTCTGGTTTGGGTTGCAGAAGCATTTTATTTTGCTTGATCTGAATGCTATCTCCTTTATCATTTATGAAATTATGTAGAATACTCTGAGAGTGTTTTGAGATGGTGCCATTCTTATTTATTAAAACACATGTCCATCTGCCTCATTACACATTAGATTTTTTCTGTACTACCTTGTCAGTTCCTTAAGTTTTTACACAAATTCATTTTTACTTAGTAAATGATATAGTATTTTCTTTAGGTAACTCTATTCATGATTTGGGTTTTTCTTCCTTCATCTAAGGTAGTAAAGAATGTGGGATAATGACTTTTTACAGCTATATAGAAAACTACTAAACACTGGAAAAAATGTATTTGCAGTTTAAAGATGTATACAAACACAGAGGAACGTGTGTGCGTGTCCTGGGGCACTGGTAAAAATATTTTCTTCTTTAGATGAAGTTAATCAGAAACATATTATGAATCTGGAATATATCACAGGAACATGTTATGAATCTGCGATTGGTTACAGCTGCAAGAGACTTTATCAGGAGAAATTAGAAGAGTTTCCACAATTCTAAACCCATATATATATGATTCTTCTGAATATTTTGCGTTACAAATTCAATCTTTATTTATAAATAAAATTATCTGCTGTAGCAATGCATGGGACTGTACATGGCAATCAAGTTTCACCTACATTATCACAGTGTTTATTTATTTACAGAAAAATCTGCATGCATGCCTTCAATTTGGTTTACATAAAGTATTTACAGTGATTTCACTTCAAGAATTGAATTGATACATATATATGTGTAACTTAGAGGTAACACGCTGTTTTTCAGTGGTCCTCTTGAACAACAAAATATTTAGGACACTTCAGACAATTTTCACTTGGCAGTCTTTTTTTACTCTGTGAAGCTGACAAAAATGCTGTTGTGCTCAGTGACATCTCAGGAAATGTCTTTGCCTTCTCCAGGTTTCTAAACTGTGGTAGACCACTCAAACTGAACATGAGGCTGAGCTGAGATGCATATTATAACCAAAATAACTCCAAGTTCTTCTGTCCCTGTGGTAACTATGTCTTGGGTCTACCCCAGAAACTATTCCTGGCACAACATTGTCAGCTACAGACATTTGGAAATTTTTTTGTGATACTGTTTAGACCACTCAAGGGCCTAAAGTAGACACAGCAATTCTGAACAAAGTCTCTCTTTCTCACATAGCTTATTTTCTGTGGGAACGTGGTACCTGCTACATCCAAAGAAGTATATTTTTATCACTAAAAGCTGCATCTCTTTTTAGAGCTTTTGCTGAGATAGATGTGTTAGCAATCCCCCTCTAGCTTAGACTAGCCCTTAGCAGTATAAAGCAATTAAAGATAATCGTGGCATGCCTTGAAAAAGGATAATGTTTTCTGCAGCTCTTTTGTTCATGATTTTCAGGTGTGTGCTTTTCTCTACTGCCCCTGCAGATCGTGTAATATAGATTGCATACTGATAATGCAGGCTGTTATCTGTAGGTGTTCCTAAATAATGAATAGCCCACTGTAACAGCTTTTCTTACAAACAACTAGCAAAATCTGGCTTCAGTCTGTTTTTTGAACAAAATAATTTATAACATTTCTAAAATAGAAGCCTACCTCTAGGTTTTGAAATCCATTTTTGGGCACCTAAGGGTGTCTTTCAAGTTCCATTCATTTCAACGTTTAAATTATATTTAGTCCAAAAATTGAGATATTTCTTTAGACTACACTGTGCCTGGACAAGCACAAACCCTTGTCCTGAAGTGTATTGGATTTGTATGGCTTGTTTTTAATTAGCAGGGTGTCAAAAGAGGTGGCTTCTATGAGAAGGAGCTGGAACATTTTACCATGTCTGGCAGAGCCAACCCCTGATGGCTCTGAAGATGGACATGCTGCTGGCCAAAACTGGGCCAATTAGATGTTGGTAACGCCTCTGTGATAACAGATTTAAGAAGAAATCAAAACAAAGATGGTGGCGCAGTTTTAACTCCAGCCAGAGAAGAGGAGGAGGAGGTGAGAACACATGAGCAGAACAACATGGCAACACCACAGTCAGTAGAGAAGGAGGGGGAGGAGGTGCTCCAGGCACTGGAGCTGAGATTCCTCTGCAGGCCATGGTGAAGACCATGGTGAAGCAGCTGTGCCCCTGCAGCCCATGGGGATCCATGGGGAATGCAGAGATCCACCCACAGCCCATGAGGGAGGTGCCCATCCTGGATGCCTGGAGAAGGCCACGGTCCAGTTAGAGTCCTGGAGTAGCCTCTCCATGGAGGACTGCACCCCGTGGAAGAGTGAACCACACTGCAGCAGTTTTGGGAGACTGTTGCCCATGGGATGGGCTCACATTTAAGCAGTTCACAGGAAACTGTTTTTCTCATGTTGGAGAAGTTTGTGGAGAACTGTCTCCTGTGGGAGGGACCCAATGCTGCAGCAGAGGATCAACTTCCCTCCCTGAGCAGGAGAAGCCATGGATGGTGCACTGACCATCACCCCTATTCCCTGTCTCCTTGCACTGCTGGGGTAGGCAGAGGAGCTGGGAAGGAGGAGGCGGTGGGGAGAAGGTGTTTTTAAGTGTTTATGTTAATTCTCATTATCCTGCTCTGATTTTGTTAGTAATAAATCCATTTCAAATCTCTACATTGAGCCTGTTTTGCTCTTGATTTTGATCAGCAGCAAACTCTCCCAATCCTCAACCCATGAACCCTTCATTGAATTTTCTCTCCTCTGTCTGGCTGTGGAGCAGAGTCAGTGGGTGACTTTGGTGGGTGCCTGACATCCAACCTAGGTCAACCCATGACATGAAGCTACAAGGACCCTTATACAACATTTCAGTCCCCAAGGAAACAAATCTAGGCATGACATTCTGTATATATTCCTATCTTACATATCCATATGTGAGAAGAAGACACATGCTAGATGATAGTTCATATGGAAATCTGTTTTGCTCTCTCTCAAGTGTAAATCTATGCCTCCATCACATGTTTTGTTTTACCACATCCCCTGGGAATTACTATGGAACATGTTTGTAAAGTGCAGGGTTGGTGAAGGTTCTGGATTTCTTCTTAGCTTGAGGTTGCTTTAGCTACTTTCTCAGCAGGAACTCCCTTGTTATTACTGGCCATGACTCTGTACATAGTAAGAGAAATCTCAAAACAGAGGGGAACTCAGTGTGTTTGGTAACAATTTTGCCCCCTAATCCAGTGCCCTGTCCTTTGTTCCATCAGTGTGACTCATGTGGTTTCTCTCAGTAAAGACTAATTGCTGAAAAAGCTGTAGTCATTCTGCTCTGTCCTTTATTTTAAACCAAAGCTTTAAATTTTTGTAGTCCTTGGTGCTTAATTGATCCACATTTAACAGAAGATTTTCCTTATGGAAATTATGCTTGCATTGACAGATACTGTGAATAATTCAGGATAAGTGAGAAGAGCAGATTCTAAATGATGGTTTGCACAATTGAAAATTGATGATCAGAATTTCTTCAAGCTCTAATCTACCATCAGATTGGGCCAATTAAGTACACCAGTGATTATGGCATCACTATTTTCATTTGTTTGTCTGTCTTTCTATAACCATGATTCCATAGGAACCATAATGTCCTTTTTTTTTTTTTTTTTTTTTGTCACAGTCTTGCCTCTGTCTACCCAAGGAATTATTTCAATACATCATTAGTCATCTTGGAATTAATTTAAAAGTTCTTCCTGGATGATCATAAGGGATTTCAGCACATCTAATTTATTGATGCTTTTCTTTGCTATTCTCATCGGACTAAAACACATGTCATATGAATAACCCTTCCCACCACCTTTGTTTTTAAAAGAAAGCATTGCAAATTATACTCTTTTTCATTCCCTCTAAAAATAGTTTTAACACAAGCACAAGTGTCTCAGTTGGAGTCAACTTACAGTATATATATATACTAAGAAGAAAGGAAATCAAATAACATAAATCAAGTAAAAAGTGAAATATCAGAGAAAAAATCAAAATGTCAGCATTTTCATTATATGTCTCCATATTTTTAGAGGTTTTATTCCATGTTAAAAACTAAGACTAAAACCTGGTATATGAAATACGACATTTCAGTCTAGAAATTATTTTATCTCATATATATTGCTAATAGTTAATTTGTGGCATTTTGATAATATTATATGATTGAATGAAAGGTGGCATTATAAGCTGGAATCATTTCAAGAATTTAGATAAATTCTTGTTAACATTAAAAGTATCGGTAAGCAGTATATCACATGTTTTAATTCAGGTTTTCTTGATAAGTTTTGGGGTTTAGGTTTGGAAGTCCAGTATATTTACTTTTCTATCACTATAGTATCACTTAGTATTATTGTTATTGTATGTTAGCTTTAGACTGTGCTTATTGTGCTTTACAGTCAAGCTGTTCTCACAATTAATGAATTATATGTGCACATGTATGTACATAGTATATGATGCTTGACAATATGGTCTCATTTGAATTCCATTTTCTTTTCCAATAGTCTTGTATTTGACTGCTGTATTGCTGAAGAGAACCCAGGATATTAGAAAACCTTCTGGTGTGTTATGAACAGAGCCATCACGTCTCACAACATGAGCATGAGACTTAGACAAGTGGCATTTGGTTTGCACCTTCTCACAGTAACACTTCTGTACCATATGTTTTTACAGCACAAAACCAGATCATTTGTCATACTTTGTGATCCCACATGACAATCACAACTGCATGCCTCAGCTGTGATCTGTCAAACCATTATGCCTGTCACATAAGGGTCAGAAGAAGGAGGAATGAATACCTTGCTGTTGTGACTCAGCCAGAGGGAAGAAGGAAAGAGGTCAATGCAACATCTCAAAGGAGCTCCACCACAAGGTAACATTACCCATCTCCAAGCAAGTGCTATTACACTCTTTCACCACTTGAATGTCTTGAGGAAAAATTTCAGTGGCCACTGAAACATATTTTATTTCTGTGCAAACCCTTAAGGAAAAGTGCTTGTGCAGATGCGCTACAGGACTTTGAATAGAGTTTCAAATTTTCCATGTTGAAACACCACAAAAACTTCCATCTATTGATCCTTTGGCAGAAGCTGAAATACAAATAAGGAATTTAGCTTTCCGCAGAATATTGAAAGTACAGTTTGCTGTGCAGATTAACGCGTGATTTGCTAGCATAGCTACGCATCCATTGTTCACACTCCCTGCAGTATGACAATCAAATATTTCTGTTAAACATGGCAGACAGAATTCACAGAGAAGCAGATAAACACAGGAAATTTCTTTCTGCCAACCCAAAAAGCAATATACATATTCCTGAGATGTCTGATTATATTTCTAGTTTTGTTCTTCATCAGTTAACTTGTCCTGCCTTTACCTTTTCCCTCCAACTGTATACACAATAACACTTTTTCCTTTATGATAAATGTTACTTCCTTGGCTCCAAAGTTTTCCTTTGAAAGGTCTGAAATACTCTGAACCTACTTGGTAATTACATGAAAGTATGAATTAATTAACTTTTATTCTTTTGTTCCTTAAAGTATACATATAGATACATAAAAATTAAAAAGAAAAACAAATTAAATCCTCCAAAAACCCCCCAAAACAAACAAACAAACAAAAAAAAACCCGAAAAAACACACACAAAAAAAACCCAGAAAAACAAACCACACAAACAAAAAAAAATCCTCAAACAAAGAAACGAATTAAAAAGGACAATTCAGACATATCTTTAAAAAGTCCATGTCTCTAAAGGACATCTGGAACTCATTTCTCAATTAATTGCAAACTGCTGCCAGTTTGTCACTATACTCTCCTATATTGCCTCAATAAAGGAGAGTATAGGGAGTCACAAATTCTTTGCTGAATGAGTAATTCCATGTTCATGATCATTCAAAAGTGTTGGGTGAATTCTAAATAATTCAAACCCCTTTTGGTATGAGGATTTAAACTGCTAAGTTGGGTAACTCTGCAGTGCTTTTTTCAGAAGAATTTAGGTGATTAAAAAGAAAAATTACTATTGATACTACAAATATTCCAAACAATTTAGTCAAAATAATGTAGAGATATTTTTATATTTCCAAGTAAATATCTAGAACAGGCAGACGTTTTAAAGAATAAGAAGTGGAAGGCAAAAGGAGCTTTACAGATCTACATAGATCCAGTGTCTCTCTACTGTTATCAAATATAACTGATCCTGAATGATCCTGTCCTGAATGAAGGACAGTTAACAATTGAAAGTCACCAGAATGCCTAAGATACACAATTTCTGTCATTTTCTTGTCTGTACAAATAAAAAAAGTCTTCAGTGCTCTTTGAGTCCTGCTGGTATCACTTTTGAAAATTCTTCTTACATGTTTGTTATTATTGACCTTTCCTTAGGTATTCATATTTTCTGAACTGTAGCCATCACAATAATCCTGTAAATAAGCGCCCAGTTACTTTATAAATTCTATATTGCCACTTACTATGTATTTGTACAGTGTCTGTCAGCACAGTCCCTTATTATTACTGTAATTTTTGTAATATATTAATATCAATTCAATTAATTAATATTTCCTGCAAAGGGAAATAAAATTTATAGCACTCACCTAGCCTGACAGAGCTCAAGAAGCATTTGGACCAAACTCTCAGTCACTCCTGGGGATGATGCTGTGCAGAGCCGAGAAGTGGACACCATAATTCTTATGAGTCCCTTCCAACTCAATATATTCAGTCACTCTGTGGTTCTCTCAAGTAAAGACATGGGAAATTACTGCTTCACAAAGACCTCTCCTCTGTCTCCTTCAGATACGGAAACACACAATATAAATAAATCCTTATTGCATCAATGAAAGGTAATTATACCTTCAGTGGCATCAACAAAATTTGAGACTGAAACACCTGCATGCATTCAGTTTGTGATGTATTAGCCATTTAGGAGACAAATATGAGATAGATCACAGCGAAGGTTGTGACTACTTTGTTTCTTCTAACCTCACTTGCCCTTTGATTTTAGGATATCAAATGATTAATTTGACTAGGCGCAACCAATTAACTCCTAAATTGTTGTTGTTAGGTTTTTTTTAAGCACTGATGTCTGACGTAAGATTAGTTTCAATGATCTGAGAGACTGACAGCCAAACCTTGATATAATAATTTAGGGAGCCTTCTAAAGCAGGGAAGGAAATACCTAATTGATGTCATCTTTCAATAAGATGGAGGTGCCTAGAAAATGAAGACAGAAAATGTAAAGTTTCCAGTTAATTTCCACTACTTATACCATTAAAATTATATAACTGATATCATATGCCAATAACTGATTTTTTTCAAAATGAAAGCATAAAAATTTTCAGAGAACTTTAAGGAAATAGCTGTTGAACTATTACCAGCTGTAAGACCATTCAGTCTTTGATATGTATTCAATTCTCACCTCAAATTCAATTCCATGTACTAAATCCATACATAAGAAACTACCATGCCTTTCATGAACAAACATGCAATAGCCTGGTCTATTTTTCTTAATATATTTTTCCTTTTCAATCTCACATCTTATTTCAGCTTTGCCTGTATTTTCTTACTTGTCACATATAGTCCTAATTATTCTCTGAGTTTTCCATGCCTTTCTTTTTCCAGTTAATTTCATATCTGCCATTATTTATCTTAACAATTGCAGAGCCACACCCCCATCCCTCATCTGACATCAACTTTTTTCCTCAATAGTTTTTGACACCATCACTGCGCTTCACTGCTTTTCTTGCTCACATTGCAGCCTAACATCTTTAGCACTGGAGTTATATCTCCTCATGTTCACAGACTCTAGTTCTTTGCATGATTTTACTAATTCATTTTTGTTTTTACTACGGGCTAAGTTCTATTCAGGCAAGAAACATAGTATAATCATGTATGTTGGCAGGTTACTGCTGTCAGACATCCTAGACAGGGGGGGATAAAAGTGCTATTTTGCATTAGTTTGCTTCCACCTGCAAAGACAAAACTGCCTATGTTGTCCATGGTGTAATGAAAGAACAACACTATCATAGAAATTGTGTTGGAAATATATCTCTAAATGCTAGAGAATAGATTTCCTCCCTGAGGCATTCTTTGAGAAACTTCATTCATACAGGCAAAATGATGGACAGCTTACTGAGAAATCGCTTAACAGTTTCTCTCCAAAGATATCTGGTGTTTTACTATGATTAGCTTAAAAAATAATTAGATTGAGTAAAAGTAACCCCAAGACTGGTTCTTACTGTACTCCAGAAAAATGAGAAAGATTCTTAGGCAGAAAAAAATTTACTTACCTTATTGTATATTAAGATTGCTGTCTTGCATGAGACAATCAAAGTGACTTGAATCAAGGAGAAAGTTTACAGTTTAAAAAATGTTACCTGTTTAATATTCTAGGATGTTTTAATAATGCAAGTGTTCTTAATAAAAATAATTGATTAATTGATTTTTAGCTCTCTTTTAAATATTGTTTATAACTTAGGGACTTTGCAAATCAAGACATTTTTGAAAACAAATTTTTTATTTTTGCAACTTGTTCTTCTTTAAATCTCCTTATATTTTATAGGCACATCAAAATTTCAGTTATTTGAGACTATTTCCAGACTGGAAATTTCCAAAAATATATTATTTCCCTTCAGACATATTTAAAATTAATCCCTTTCAGACTATGGCAGTGGGTTTAAATTAAGCTAGAATTAGTACTCCTGACAAGAGAAGAAACACTATAAAGCTTTGTCTTTTGACCTTTAAAATAATAGTTAGCTTCAGCTTAAGCAGATGCTTTAAGCAAGACTGGATTTAGAGGAAACTGATTGTTCTGAAAACCAGGAGATTATATTTGACTTAAGCTTATTTGCCATAAAATTTGCTTTGTTGCTTGTCAATCAATCTAAACAAAGCTTGTGAACAAGCTGGGCCTCTATCAGACTGCCTTTATTTCCCAGGTTCCGAGCCACTGAGCTTGTCAGCTGCTTACTTGCAGTAGGACTGGAAACTGCCATGGGGCCTTTACTGTCAAGCTCTTAAATGTATAAAAAGAATGTTTGAAAATGGTTGAACATGGTTTATTTTTACCTATTAGCTTTCACACTCACATGCAGAATTTTGTTTCTGGTATGACTGTTTCTATCTTCTTATGCCTTTTGGAAGTTACTGGTAAAAAAGGCTCAATTAACTCCTGGTATGGAAACCTGCATAGCAGCAGCCCAAGGAGCTGCTGCTTTCATAACAGCTAATGGCTTGTCTAAAATTGTATGACTTTTTAGAAAGGAAGAATTTAATGTTTGAAAATTAGTACAGATTTTTTTTTCAATTTATAATGTGTTTAAAAATAGTAACTGCTTTATTTTGTCACAAACAGGTGGTTTGAAGTATGTTTTTCTAGATCTCATATTCAGAAGTCATTTCCTCCTGGTGAGATTTACCATTGGTAACAGAAATGAGGTATTTGATTCTTTATCTGAAATATCAAAAAAATTTGTGCTGATGTAGGTGTATCTTCAGATACACACCTTTCTTTTTTTAGAACAGGATCTGTATATTTATCATTGCTTTATCTTGCTGGTGGCAATCACAGTTTATATACACTAAAGGACACAGATCTTTAATTCCTACTATACCACTCATTTTGCATCTTTTCTCCTTCCTGTGCCATGTAGTATCTTATCTGTTTAGTAGGCAATTTTATAAAATTACATGTTTTCTATCCTATGCTATTAAAAGCCAGGACCAGGTGGCTTCCTATCTTGTTTCATCTCTAGATTCCACTGTAAATAGTCAATAATGAGTAGTATTGCAAAGATATAATAGTTGATGTCATAATCGTGATTATGAATCGGCTACATAAATAGAAGAATAAAGAATGTTTTAAATGTAAAAAAAAATCAGTGAGCGAAGAAAGCAATCTAAAAGAAGAAATCATGTTCAAATATTTTTTTATATTTTCATGCTCTACATATAAGAAAATAAAAAGATTTTTTTTCCTAATTCCCCTGATCTATAGAACATAGTATTATCCTTTGTTCTCCAGTCTAGTCATATCAATTCCCCTGGATCTGGAAAGTTATCATAAAACAACTGATACAAGAAACCTGATAAGGTATGGACTTGTGCAGTGGAAAACAAGCTTACAACCAAAAGTCATAGGCTAAAAACTCATATTTAAAAATATCTGCAAAATCTCTTCCCAATATTCTTATACATTTCTAGAACTTGATATCACTTTGAAGAATGGATTGAATAATAGAAAAAAATCAAAGATAAAATGTTGTGGGTTTCTGAAGACTTTCTGTATCAACACAAAAAGATAATAACTTCTGTTACCAATCTACATATGCATAGATTGAAGAAGCAGAGCACTGTGCTCTCTGAGGAAATAAAAATCAATGAAGAACTGACAGTCAGTAAGAACTGGAGTAAGACAGTCAGTAAGAACAATCACCTTTTGTAAGGTACATTCCTAATATTCAAATAAGCTTAGGAAGTGTGTTTACTCCTTGGAAATTATGCAATTCAAGACCGCTGAAAGGATTATTAAAAAAAAACAAAAACAAAAACAAGGGAAAACCCAGAGCTCTAAATATGAATCACTGAATGGAGAAAATATTGGAGCAAGAAAAATAAGCTTGATATCAAGGAAGAGCTATTATCACAAGAATACAATGGTCTGAACGAATCCATAGAAATCACTGTCGTTTTGCAAGAAGATTGTACCATGACTCCCAGGTTTCAGTGTGCTACATAAAATCTTTTACAAGCAACAGTGAAGACTAATGCTGATACTGAAAATTATTTTTAATGAGTCCTGAAGTGTTAGTTTAGGTCAGTTTCTCATATTATTCATAAACTACAGTAAAACAGAGTGAAATTTAATTTGAATTCAGGGTTCATTAATATTTCGTGTAGATAACAATTCTTTAACAAGCTGGTGAGTTATAGGATACATGAGACTTTAAAAAATGCTATTTTGTGGCATATTTCCATAACTGCATTAAAACTTACTGCTACTTAGCTCATTTCTCAGGTTACTGAACTTGTAAATTGATAGAAAAAATTCCTTATGAAAAAGCAAACACAAAATCATACCAATTTGTCTGGCAATAAACCATTTTTTGTTTATTATAATTAGACAGAATCAAGATATTAAATATGAGCCTATTCATGAGCTCACCTCACTTTCATCCAACTGGAATTTATATTAAGACTGTTGTTTCATCTGTCTTTCCAACTGCATATCAAATTAAGGTGTCAAAAAAAGGCAAAATTGTTCCTATTAAAAAAACCCAAAACAACCCATCAGAATATCCTGTATTCTTACCAGCAGGCAAGGAATAAACCAGTGAGACCAAATGGTAAATTTCAATAAAGTATTTCAATCCCAAAATTGTTTTTCAAAACTAAAAACCTGATGATCTTGGAGGTAGACATTAAGATCATTTATTAAAAAAAATAAGAATCTTAAACTTTTAAAATAAAATGCTATGCATTTCAGTAATCTCATATACCCCTGGAGACAGAAAGAAAAAAATAAGCTTCCTTTTTTTCCCCTTGTCTCATTACATCAAATGTTACAAGTCTACAAAAAGTTCAAGGTGCTGATGGATTAAAAGGGCATTAAAAGGGCAGTTAAGCCAGTTAGAGCAGATAAACACATTGCCATGGACATACCAGATGATTTTTCTTTTTTCCTCTGTTTGTCTTTTTTTCCATTTTTTTTTCCTGTTAATCTCAACAGCTGACGATGCAGGCAAACCCTGAGGGCCCAATTCAGTTGTCTAAACCAGCATCTGGTACTTGAGGGTTCTTGGGTCAGTCACAGGGGGCTGAGAGGTAGGAACCAGAACTGTGTGGGGGTTCCAGCCTTTCCACAGAGGCAGCTGGAGACCAGGACACGCTGGCAGGGATGAGGCACAGTGTTGTAGACATCCTTTTCACTAAAATCCTTTCTTTAGGATTTTTTCCTTCTGGGAAGCTGAGGCCCCAGAAACAAGATGTAAACAATAGATTGTCTGCTGCTGTGGAATGCAACAGGTGGGTCTGTGATTGGTCTCCTGGGGAAGTTTTGGTTCAGTGACCAGTCACAGCAGAGCTGGCTTGCAGAGTCTGTCAAGGCCAGCTTGTGTGTTATCATTCTTTACTTTCTATTCTTAGGTAGTTAGCAGCTTCTGGAAACTCTCCTTTTCTTTTTCTTTTTAGTATAGTATAATATATATATATATATCATAACATAATAAATCAAGCCTTCTGATCATGGAGCCCATCTCGTCTCTTCCTTCACCCCGAAAACCTTGTGTCCAACCGAAGACAGCACAGAAGTTTCTGTTTAGACAATTGACAATGTCATCATATTCCTGTTCCTCTCTGGTGATAAAATTACTGTGACAAGCTTTACCACAGAACTTCAGGTGCAGTTATGGCTTAATGGTCATCTGCCATGTGCTCAAATTTTATTTTTTCATTGGTTTACTCTAAGATTTGTTGAGAAGACAATTTTAGGGAATCTTGCTTTTGACACATGTAGATCAATGATAAATCATCAAAACTGTAATATTTTTTTTCTCTTCTGCTGAAAGTTCAAGTGAACTAGACAGTCTAAAACAAAGTAACTTGGACACAGGGTATTAGTTATGGACCATCTTTGGACAAAATCAAACACCTCTTCTTAGTTCTTTTCTGTTCAGCAATGCAAAATGGGATCAAAAGCTGGAGCACAATGAAAACACCAGAGATGCTAATGTTGAAAAATACCCTGAGTGAAACATATTACCTATTTAGACTGTTTTGGAATAAAATTACATTTGTTTAAAGTAATCTAACTTTTTGTTAAAATGGATAGCAGCATTAAGAGGAAACATATTTCCTCCTTACTTATCCTTTGTCATCGTTTAGTCATTTGATACAATTCTTACAGAATAGCAGAATTTCTAAACAAACTGTGCAGAAATATTCTTATTTAAACTAGGATACTTAAATCCAGTCGAGCAAAAACTGATACATGTACTAAAATACGGTTTTAAAAACTAAACTAAACATGTTTGGCAAGTTCTGTTTCAGAACTCCAAAAATACGGTAGAAAATTAATATAAAGTTAGACAAGTCTACTTGTCTAAAATAAATTCTGAAAAGTCCTAATGCCATGAAAATATGCAATAGATAAATTATTTAACCCCCTCCTCCCAAAAAGAGCAACAAAAGCAAGAATGTCTATAACTTAGTCATATTCTGTTAAAATACAAACCTGGTTGCAGAGAAAATGAGAAAGAGCAAATACTGGCAATCCAGTGGCCTTCTCTAATGGAGCATACCTATGTTCAGATTATAGCTTGGCCTCAAATGTGCAATTGTGGGTGTTTCACATATTTTATTCAGCATTCATTAGGATTTGTTCTTTTTTTTTTTTAAGATGGTAGGTTTTTAAATGAAAAATAATATTGGAAGCTTGGGGAAAATATGCATTGCCAGCATTTTGTTCAATTTCCTTGGCAATGCTTTTTCCATCTCAGTAGCATGAGAAAATGAGATGAGAAGACATTTTTAATAAACTTTTGTCCTGAAGTCACTTGCTCAGTTATAATCACTATTTTCATTAACTGTGTTTTCATTTTATATTATGTGAGTTTCTACATATATCTCAGGGAAAAAAGAAAGATGTTCTTGACACTATTTACAGTAATTCTCAAGTTAGTGACCACTTCAAAATAACATCGTGCAGTTGCTATTAAAATGTAGTTCAGAGTTTCAATAGACTGCTTGTGCCTGACAACTAATTTTTTAGTTGCTCCCTTGGGGAGTTGCTAGAAACAGCCTTCAATGTAGATTCATCCTGTGACTGAAGCACAGAAAAGAAAAAGCTGAAAAATGAGCAATGGGAACAGCTTGCTGATGAAGTTGAATGAGGAGCTAGTAATGATATTGATGACATTACTAATTACTTAGCAGGCAGAATTCAAAATGAGAATTCATTTGTCATCATGATATCATCAATCAGCCTTCTATTGCCTTGGGAAATAGGTTCGTGCTTGCTTGGTGCAAGATAAACTTCGCTTTATAACTCATTTTGGTTTGCGCATATGTACTTCTTAATTTTTTGTGTTTGAATGTTTTACTCTTCCCTGCATTGCTTTCTGGTTTTATAAGCGCCCTGTTTCAAAGGTTGTGTATTTTGCACTTTAATCAGAGAATTAAAAACAACACAATATCTGCCCCTCAGAACAAGCGAATTTTCAACAGGTTTTTGTATAAGGATCATAGCCTAAGGTAACATCCATCCCTGATACAAAAGGAAGCCTATTCAAGTTTTACACTTAAAAAAAATCAGATAGATTCCTAGATATTTTAAGAAAAAAAAATTACAGTAAGAATATGAAAATTCCCCTAATTTGGGGATATAGGATCAAAAGTCAGTTCCTGGGTCCTTGAGTAAAAAAATATCTCTGGGTATTGATTTAGGCATTTCAAGCAATCCAATATTCCTAATCCTTCAGCCTGTGAATCAGTATCACAGTCCCAAGAGCATGGAAGCTATACTATCTCCTCCAAACAGCTGAGATTCCTGGCTGAGTCACCCTGTTGGAAAGGGAGCTGGCCAGACTTTACTGATTGTGCACTCCAAGATTTTCCTCTCTCCAGTCCAACTTGGCATTTCTGTCTTTTTCATCTGCTTTCTAGATCATGGAATTCTTGCCTTGTCTTTCACAGGGACACTTTCCACTTTTGTGGGCATACACTATGATCATTAGTGCTTTGCTGAGAAGTAAGTAAAGAGAATATTTGTTTGCTCACAAGGGAACTGCTAACTGCTCCCTTGGGAGCCACCAAAGCTGTCAATGACTTGCCCTACCCGGCCCATGTCGTGGCAGTAGGAATTAACCTGAGAGGGTTAACCTGAGGGTCCCAAATGAAAATGTGGGATTTCCTGGCCAGCTGTATTTGGCCAAGGAAGTAGTGATCTGAATCAGCAAGTATATTGTCTTTTTATATGCTTATGGTACTATAGTCTGGTAATATATGCATAAGCTTAGAGGTACCCTCTAACTCATTAAACAACCTAATGGAACATCTGACAGTTGGAAAGGTTTCCTGTGTGATTGAATATTAAAGTGAATGTGTTAATTTGAGCCTGTATTATTATGCCATGCCATTTGCACTGTTTTCTATCATTTTGATTAATGCCTAGATTGTGACTAACACGTAGAAGGAATGAGGAATAATATGCATAAAACTGCAGTCTATGGACGTTCTTACCATTCTAGTTTGTGCATCTACTGAAACAAAATAAGTAAAAATGGAGAGGGGGGAAAGTGATTCTTTTGGCTTTTAGTCTTATAAAATTTATAAGATTATAAAATATTGATTTTTTTCTATCACTTCTACAAGATAGGAATGAAGGAGATTTCATTTAGTTAAATATCACAACCACAAAAAAGCATTTTACATATATTTTAGTCAAAAACAGGGGAAAACTTCAGAATTTTCTTAGCATCCCGAAACATTTTCTGATTGAGCAGATTCTGAAGAATGCGGGCGTTCCAATTCAGTGGGTTTATAAATGCAGTTTGGATTACATGCAGGCCACAAATTCTCCAGGACCTTTGAAATACATTTGTAGCTTGTCATAACATCTCCACAGAACTGATTTTCATTTGCTTTATGCCGATTGTTTCACATGGAGTGGCATTTCACAGAAGCTGAATACTTTTTTACTTCTTCTGTTTACAAAGAGTCATATTAAATAATAAAAAAGAAATATTACAAAAATTTAACTATTTAAAAACATGTAATACCCCCTAAGGATACAATCACTAGGATAATTTTATATGTATTAGGTTGTACTGCAGATAGAATTTTCAAAGAACACCACATTTCTACTATATCAAATTCTTGTGAAAATGGAAGAGACTTAAGTATATTTTCTGTTTTTCTAAAACAGGCTGATTACTTAAGATAGTTACCCTGAGTAGAGTTCAGAGTATTGTACTGTTTCTTCTCTGAAAATCTAACTTTAGGAAACTAGAGAAAAGCCGGATGGCATCCTAAATCTCATCAGAATCCTACATGGAGATATCATTCAAATAAATCTCCCAGAGGAAAAAGGTGCCTCTTAAAATGACAAAACAGATGACTGTCAATGAGAACTGCAGTTCCATTCAACTGGTTTGAAGGTGCTTGAATATTGCATTACCAGCACGTTGCCTTGCTCTGTACAGTGGCAGTAGAGCAGACGTTCAAATTTTGGCACATTACCCCTGACTCTCCCACATGTCTCTTTCCAGCAACTGCTATGATAAGCTCTTTCAGAGGAAAGTAAAAAATCCTCCACAATGCAAGTCAACATTTTTGTGAGATAGGATAACTGTTAATAGAGACTTATTTTTCTGAATAAATGAACGGTGTTTTCCCTACTGTTTTCCCTACTTGTATGAAGGGAATGTGTCAATTATATTTGAAGGAAAGATAATATTTGCCATTAAGTGCAGATAGCTTAATCTGATAATTAGTTTTAAATATAAATGCAGTTCAGAAAACTACTTTTTATTATTATTTGATTTTTTAATTTTCTCTCCTGAAAATTACTTTTCACAAAAGAACTCAAAATGGCCTTCCCTTGGTGTAATGAAAGATTTGGAGCAAGAAATTTTCATCTCCATAGATCAGGCTGCCAGCCTTGTCAGAGGTTCCTATTGACAGCAGTCTACTAAAAAAAAAAAAGGAGCAGAAAGGACCAATTCTAGGACTCTTTTTAGATTTCTTTTCTTTTCTTTTTAATCTAGGAGCTATCTTCAATCATGATATTGTGCTGGGAATAGCTTATTATTGTTAAATTTGTTCCTATTTTATAAGCAGAGGTGACTGACTTTGCTCTTTGAAAATACTCATTTGCTTTTTTTCTGTGTCATTATCTCTTCTTTTGATTTTTGCTGAACACAAGAACTGGTACTCTAAAAAAGCTGTTGATTAATCTAATTCCATTTAATTAGATAAATACATAGCAGGGAAAACAGAAGAAGGAGAGGTCTTTGATCTTTTCAAGTTAGACTACATGATAATGGAAATTTCTCACTATAGGTAAGAAGGTTGTTTTGGCCTTTTAAGTCCTAATATTGTCAGTTACTCATAGGTACTTCCTAAGCTTTTAAGTTCAATTTAATTAAAATATATATCATAACAACTGACTTCCATTATTTCAGCATCAGAGAATCCTATGATGCTGTCATTACCTTATGTAAATGGATTTGTTTTACATAACATGCCGAAATTATAGTACAGTCCATTAAAAACATATCTTTCTGAATTAGTGATAGATAAAGTGGTAGAGACTTTAAAAATATTCCAATTCGACTTTTCCATAATTGAGGGGTTTTTTTCCAATTAGAAAGCCTATTCATTCTATTTACTTTTTTTTTTTTGTTTGGTTTTGTTTGGTTTGGTTTTTTTTAGGAAAACATATGAAAGATATTAATGAAATAGTATCACTTATTTAAATAGCATTCTTTCCTCGAAAGCTGGAAGATTTCAAAATTAAGGTCAGTACAAAAAAACTCTAAAGCAAATGTTTTGCTCTGAGAAAGTCTTAATAGACCTTAACACGTTTTTAATTACTAAGTGTCATGCAATGATCTAATTATAATGGATTTTTTTCTTTTCTATTCTACATGGCAGATACTTATTTGTGTTTAGCCTTGATTTTTTTTTCCAAAAAAACTTTATTTATATCTTCTTCACTTTCAGCTTTGTGATTTTCTGTGATTCCCAAGGAAAATTTGACAGTAGGTTGTCTGTCAGTCTGTTCTTGCCATTGTTTTTGGATACACTACTGATCATTGTAATGTCATAATTTCTTCAGGGATATACACATTCTTTAGAAATACTTCTCCTTAATCCACCTTTTGCCTGGATTGCAAGCTATTTGCCTAAGAGACAATATTCTTGTTTGGCTATTTTGCCCTGCCTGACATAACAGTGTCCTTATTTTCTGGAAGTGTTGTACAGATTGGCAGCGACATTAAAAATAGTATGAAGATAATATTTTTATGTTTCTGGATTTTTATTTTCTTTTATTCATAACCATTTTGACTGCAGATTCAGAGACTGTGCCATGCCACAAGTAAATTATATTCATAATAAAATCAGTCTATTACACACTATGTTTTCCTGTACATTAATCTTGTGTAGGTACCGCTTTTTTACTGCATTTAACTGAAGTACATTATATTGACTGATGAGTTTTAAAACTTATATTCAATAAGTTTAAGAAAAAATCTTCTTCAGTATTTAAATTAGTAAAATCACTGCAAATGAAGGTGACACTGAAAATTTTAAAAAATGTTTGACATTAAACTTCTATTTTCTCATATTTTTCCATTATTATACTGAAAGGTACTGCCTTTTGTACCTAGTTCAATGGTATTCTTGACAGGAAAAAAAGAGGAAAACATATTCAGTTACTTTTCTGAGTTTCACAGAATGTTCCCACAAATCCCTCACTTTAATGATGAGTAGGGAGCTTGAGAAGCACTTTCCAAAGTTTGACTAAATAAGTCCTTGATGTCAGGACCGATGACTATCTTTATATAAAGCAACTATAGAAACACAACAGGGAACACAAACTGAGCTGATTATTCACCAATCGTTTAGGTGAATTATCCTGAAGATGAGTATCTGCTTTGTTTGTCCACCATGCACTATATGTAATGTTCCTCTAAAAGACCTGCAACTGCATCACAGGAAAATACCAGCTTCTTGCTTGCTTTGTCCTGACAGAGAGCCTCTGGAGGCAGAGGCAGATTGCTCTTCAATTGGAAGTGACTAAGAGAGTCAGGAAAAGAGCAAGTAAATGAGGGAGACAATCTTCTGGAGAATGGTTTGGGACAGGGAGATTGAGCCAGACACAAAGGGCAGGAAAGGCTGTAACTCAAACAGGTATTTTGAGAATAGAAAATGGACAGTCAGGTCTGCTATATAATGTATAAGGGAAATAACCCAACAAAATAACAAAAAAAAAAAAAAAAAAAAAAGAAAACAACAACAAAACCTTTAATTAGGGATCTACTTGGGACTGTGTGGAACATGAGGTATGTGTTTTGCAGCCCCACACACTGCACATCACAACTACTTTTTAAACACTGCTGCTTTCTTGGGAATCAAGTTGCTGCAGTTTGCCAGACATCCCAGAAATCATTTAACATCAGTCAAACACTAAAGCACACAAACGTCTGAATTGCTGCAGCCCAGAAGAATACTGAAAATTGCTTATCCGAGTATAAAAACTATGGGAATTAATGTCAACACAGGGGCCTGGATTTTGCTTTCAAACTTCCAGTCCATTACATTTTACCCAGCAGAGCTATCTTTATTCTTTTTGTTTTAATCATGATCAAATACATCTTTAGAGAATAAAACCCCCTTCCTATTCTTAAAAAGTTTAATGTGAGGGGAAGATGAAGGAAGATTTACCTCAAAACTCTAGTGAAGCTAGAGAACTCTAGACTCCAGCAAGAGAGAACTTGAATACCTCTTGTTAGAAACTAACCTAAATCAGGTTTCCCTTGTGACAATCTCTGTTTGCCAGTGGTTGGCACTCACAAACAACATCCTCAACTCATATATTGATTCATTTATTAATTGCCTTTTTTTTAAAGATTAAGGAAGAAATCTATTATATCAGGCCTTCATTCTAACTATTGACTTTCCTGCTGTTGACAACACTGATATTTATAGAATGTTAGGAGATGTAAATGAGTACTGGGATATCTTGAAATGGAGTTGAGGACGTTGCTGTGTCATTCCTATATAGGAATAGCTCTGGGGGGAAATAAAATTAAATCTGCTTCTCTGCTTAAAAAAATCTTAGCAAGTACATTTAAAAACCTGCCTTCTACTATTCCATACTTCTTCACTAAAATGGAATATATCCAGAGAATTTTCAAGTTGTTCCCAGGCTCTTTGGTGGGAGCAATCTACTTCCCATTAGATCTAATAGTGAGTGTGTGCCTGTGCTGCAGTCCCACATTGGTCTCTCTCTTTCACTTTCCTACCTTCTTTTCTCTCTGCAGGTATTAAAGTAATTCTAGCTTCCTTACATGGCCCTTATGACTTTTTACCAGTCTCACCTATGACAAGCTTATGATCTTGTGGTGAAATACCTTCTTTGATTTGTGAGATAGGGCGAACAGGGCAATACGGAGTGCAAAGTGACAGCTTTTCTTGTCCTGTTCTCAGCTATTATTTCAAAGGGAATATAAATCACTCTTTCACACAGACATAACAAAAAACATTGATTATTTCAGCAGCTCGGGCCGTCATCAAAAAGACACAGCTACAATAACCTGGATCCCAGAGTAGCTTAAGAATTTTGACTATTCTTGAATTTTAAAATATGCCACACTATATAGATAGTCCCTGCAATCACCTATTTCTGGAAATCATTGTGTTTCAGTCATTGTTATAAAAATAGTTAAGTATTAAGTCAATTTAAACTCAGATTACAAATGAAATACTTTTAATTTTTCTCACTTAGTGGAACATACACTTCTATCAAAACAGCCAACATTTTCAACCTATGAGCAAGTTATTAGCAAACTGAGAACAGCTCATAGGTGTGTCTCCCAAAGCATGCTCCTTTCACCACTGCCTGAGTTGCAATGTTGCCCTCTCCCTGCATGTTCAAGGAGAACGTGATCCTTCCTCAAAAGTTTTCAAACCTCTTCAGTTTATGGATCCAAAATAATTTCCAATCTAGATGAAGATCCTTGATTAGAAGTTTTAAGTTTGATGGCACACTTTGTTTTTTATTCTTATCTTTCAATACTTAACAGTGGTCCAGTGTTGCAATACTAGGAAATGGACCAGGCCAGAGACTGATCCTTGGTATTGGACCTCAGTCACCAACATGAAATATTACTTATTTCTTCCAACTAGTGTTTTTTCAAATAATGTCTGGCCAGGATTTAGGGTCCAGTACATCCCAGGAACTATCCTTAAGAAGCACTTTGCATGTAGCGTCCTTGTGCTGGAGATTAAGAGACCTTATTAACATTGACACATGCCCCTCTGTGCCAGTTGGCCTCAGTAGTTAGAAGTTTTCCCAGACATATTTCATCTACTTGCATGAGTTAAAAATTTGGTGGCCTTATATTGTAATCATTTGTTGTAGTACAGCCAGCTTGTTGACTAATTTTTCCTTTGTTTCTTTTTCCTGTTTATGCTTGTATGAGACAAAATTTTTAGATGTTTTAGTCTTTGATTTCTTACTGTGGTAATTTTGATTTCTGTTTATCTTTCACTGTTATTGCAGTGAATTGAAAACTTGAAAATATCGATCTATTCAGACCCATATATGTCATAACCTAATATGAGGAAATATGAGGCTTGTCAGATCATAAAATAAATAATTTTATTTTGAATATATGAATTGATAATTTTAAATATTTATTTGACATCCATCTTGAGAAACAGTCAAAAATTATTTGCACATATTTTGCTCTCAAAAAGCAAGAGGATTTTTAGAGAGAGCTGCATTCATTTTCCTCAGGCTTCATGAAAAAATCTTGCCCTTGTTATACAGTAGCAACAATCAGGAATGTTCTAAATTGTGTTGGTTTGATTAAAGAGGGCATTTCTGAGTCTCTCTGCAGCAAGAACTACACTCGTTAGAATAGCAGAACAAATTCCTATTTCCAAGTGCAGCAAATCTATTTCCACTCTTCTTTAAATAGCAAAAAGTAGAAAGTGTATTTCAATATTTGCTAATTTAAATGTTCCCTGCGTATGAACCCCAACTCATTTCATCAGTAAGCAAAATGAATAATAGTGCATGTCTGATTATAGAATGGTTAGGGTTCCCCGTCTCTTGGGATTTTATATGTTTTTAATATGTATGGAGGAGACCTATATTACCTACAGAACTGAAGTCTAGTGAAGGAGTCAAAATATCTGATAAAATTTCAGCATTCTAATTTAAAAACCCATGCTGATATAAATGATTTATTTCTTTTGCTTTCTCATTAAAAGAACAGCTCAACTAGGTGCTCCTGAATTACTTGTGGGATTACTTGTATTTATTTCAAAGTTATTTCTGAGCCTCTTTGATGTCTATCTAAATCTAGAGTAGACCAAACAAAAACTTAACTAGTAAGGCTCTCATACTGGTGGGTGTAATAGAGACATGGGATAAGAACAGAAGTATGGGTAAATCAGACATTCAATTTATCTTCTGTATGAAAATTGTATTAAATTGCTTTTCTATATATTTCTAGCATATACCTCAAGCTAGAAAATTTTCTTCTTCTATGGAATTACAGTTGAATAATAGAACTCAAGATATTGTACTAAGAACTACTAATTTGTAATATTTAGCAAAAATAATCATGTCTTATTACTGAAACACCCGAGCTAAACAACATTTTTTACTATTAAAGAATCTCATCATAACTATTATTACATTTCTGGACATAAGAATAAATGGACCAAGAATTTTTCAACATAATAACATGTCTTGCCCTTAAAAAATTAAAATATGGTTATGTTACAGGATGAAGGAATAATTTTGTCTTCTCAATAAAATAATTCTAAAATGGAATTTCTGATAAAGAAGGTTAGATATTTCCATCTCAAATAGCCAACTTTGTAATTGGATTTTTATTTATGTGACCACTATCTATGTGTCAAAATTCAATTTCCTGTTCTGTGGGAAGATGATCACAACTTTGAGGTTCAGATTATTCCAAGGCAAACCTGGTCTGTTTTATGCCTCTTTTTCACTTCAACATCTCTGAGCAGAGACTCCAATTTCCAATTTGTGCTGGATGTAGCTTCCATACTATGGACTACAAATAAATGCAGAGTGATAAAATTTTCCTGTAATGCACAGATTATGCTATCCTAGAGTAGTCCATTGGTTCTGACCTATATAATTAATCTAGAATTAAAAAAAACCAGAATTTAAAGAGTTATGCTTTGAACTTCCTCACATATTGATTGATTACTTTGTTTCTAACATATTATTATGGGATTCATTTTTATATTAAAGAAATTTCATTTTACATATCCTCATGAACATTATCTATAAGTTATGATGCAATTCTCAAAGAAAGGAAGAGAAGAAAGAAATAAGGCAAATAGTTGATCAGCATTCTGTTTGACTGTGACAATCACTATGAAATAAAAGGATTTGTGCCTTTTGCATAGGAATTTTTGTTGACATAACACGAGCATAAAATATTGAATGTTTTAGGATCTGTTCCAAAAACCTTCCTCAGTGAATGTTCAGTGCACTAACAGTTCTTTCTCTGGGAGAAAAAACTTAGAAAAAAAAAAATGAAAAAACCCCAAAGGGAGTAAAAGGAAAAAGAGGAAAGTAGGCAGAGAAAGAAAAAGAAAGAGGAAGGAGGAAAGAGAAAGGGGAAGGAGGAAAGAGAAAGAGAAAGAGAAAGAGAAGAAAGAGAAAGAGAAAGAGAAAGAGAAAGAGAAAGAGAAAGAGAAAGAGAAAGAGAAAGAGAAAGAGAAAGAGAAAGAGAAAGAGAAAGAGAAAGAGAAAGAGAAAGAGAAAGAGAAAGAGAAAGAGAAAGAGAAAGAGAAAGAGAAAGAGAAAGAGAAAGAGAAAGAAAGAGTTTAGTTTATTTAAGCACTTCCTTCGAGGCAACCAGACCGTTTACCAGAATAGGATATTTTCTGATTGATGATATCTCTAAAATAGCAATTTGGACTGGTCTTCTTACATTTATTTCCCATTTTCTATAAGGTATTTCTGGTCTGTTCAGAAATTCTTCTTTGCAAGCATCCTGTAAAATATAATTAAGGTACCCTATATTGTCTTGGCCCAGTATGGAGTTTCTTATAAATGGAGAAATAAAACATCAAATGTTTCTCCATAACCATCTCAAAATGGTTGCTGTGGACTGCATTCTATCTAGAAACTGCAAAGAGAGGTAAGAGAGGGAGCTTCCCTCATTTCTTCAGTCAGTCTGAAAAAATGATCAAAAAAAGATGAAATTATTTTATAAATTAATCAGGCTTCTGTTTCCTGAACTTTGCAGCACAGAGAACTTTACTGTTTCATACACACAATGATCAAAGACAACCTTACTGCATCCCTTTTTCTATCCTGGCACTGAGTGTCAGGGCAAGCCAGCCATGAAATAGGCAGCAAGTTATAATATTCCTGGAGGGACTGATCCCTACAACCCTCTTCAAGGCTCCAAAAGGAATTTTTGAAGGAGCCTACCACTGAACTCCAGATAAAAATATCTTTTTTTGTACCTGATAGCAAAGAAGTTACACTCCTACCTTCAATAAAATTGTTTATAGCTTTTTCTCCTATTCAAATGCCTATATAGACTAGATACTGATCTTACCTTCTGGTATATTAATAAAATAAGAATGTGCATATTCAGGATATAATTATGAATATGGATAGACAGACAAGCAGCAGATAAACTCAGGCCCAGGAGAGACAAAGAATTGAAAGTTGAAACAACCTAGAGAAGATCAGGGAGTTCAAGGAATTAAGGGGAAAAAATTTGAAGACATCACAGAATCATAGCATCAATCAAGTTGGAAATTACCCCTGAGATCACCAAGTCCAACCAATAACTGAACACCACCTTGTCAACCAGGTCATGGCACTCAGTGACACATCCAGTCCTTCCTTAAACGCCTCCAGGGATGGTGACTCTACTGCCTCTCTGGGCAGCCCACTCCAATGCCAAATCAGCTTGTCTGTGAAGAAATTCTTCCTAACCTCCAACCTAAATGTCCCCTGGGGCAGCTTAGGATTGTGCTCTCTTGTCTGTCACCGGTTTTCTGGGAGAATTGATGGACCTCTACCTCACTATCACTGCTTTTCTGGAAGCCAGAGATAGTGATAAGGTCTACCCTCAATTTCCTCTTCTCCAGGCTAAGTACCCCCAGCTCCCTCAGCCACTTCTAGAAGACTTGTGTTACAGACCCTTCACCAACTTTGTTGCCCTCCTCTGGAGACAGAGATGGATGAAGAAAAATTAAAATGAAATTTACAAAATTTACAATGAAAAGGAAAATAAAGTGTTAGTTCTAAAGATTTCAACCCCAAGGAGACCAGTAACTTTGTTAATCTCTCCCATTTATTTTTGTAGGAAAACTTTTCCTCATTCTCTTCTAGGTTTAACTTAAGGAACAAAATCTAAAGAAACATGTATATTTGATATACTACTTCTTTCAGAGTCTTGACAATATTGGCTGATGTAGTTGTCAAGTCACTCTCCTTAATGCTTGAAAGTCGTTGCAGTCAGGTCAAGTCCCAGAGGACTGGACAAAATGGAAATATCACATCCCATTTTTATAAAATAAAAATGGAAAGGAGTATTCTGGGAATTATCAACTTGTCAGCCTCACCACTGTGCCTGGGACAATCATGAAACGGATCCAGCTGGAAGCTTTGCAAAGGCACATGGATAACAGGAAGGTAAATTGTGACAGCCCAAATGGCCTCACCAAGGGCAAATTCTGTGTCAATAGCTTAGTGGCCTTCTCGGGTGGAGTGACTGCATCAGTGGGCAAGCGAATGGCTACAGATGAAATTTATTTGGAATTGTAAGGCCTTTGACCTGGTCCCCCACAAAATCCTTCTCTCTAAATTGGAGAGAAATGGTTTCAATGGGTGACTGTTCAGTGGATGAAGAATTGCTTGAATGATCACATCAAGAGTGTAGGGATCAGTGACTCAGTATCCAAATGGAGATCAGTCATGAGTGATGCTCCTCATGACAGGATTATTTTGTATTGGGCCCAGTACTGTTTAATACTGCCATGAATGCCATAGATGAAAAAACCGAGTGCACCCTCAGCAAGTTTGAAGATGACACTCAGCTGAGTTGTGCAGTGGACACACCTGAAGGAGGGGATGCCATCCAGAGGGATCTGGACAAGACTGAGAAATGGATCCATGGGAACCTCATAGGCTTCAACCAAACCAAGTGGAAGGTACTGTATCCGTTTTGGGGAACCTTCCAACCCGAACTCTTCTATGATTCTGTGATTCTCTACTTTATATTATACACATAAATATAGATTACCCAATATACAGATTTAAGGAAACACCAGAAGAAATTTGGTACTACAAGTACAATCAAACAACCACTGCACCTTCATATGAATGTTAAATTTGTGTATGCTGTAACAAATTTTTCATCTGAATTTACCCATTTAATTGTTCTCAGTTGATCTATCTTAATTAAATCAAGTCTCTACAGTCTATCTAAAGGCTGTATAGAGAAGTATGATTGATCTAGCACTCACACTGTGCTGAAATGACCATCTTCTATATAGATCTTCAAAATAAACATTTAACAGGGAATAACGGCAATTTTTAGGTTTACTGTCCTCATGCTGGAAACAGTGGAACAAATTCTTCCTGTTGGCTAGGTTCTTTCATTAGAAAGAACATATGTTTGACCCTGGTATTATTACTTTTTCTTTCAACTTTTCTTTTTTCTGAATGACAGCATTTAACATCAAGGGAGAACAAGTGTCCCCTCTTGCTATACACAATTGCAACAGCTCTTGTCAGTACTAGGTCATCTGCAAGCTCACTTTTTCTCCTGCTGTTGATGTTAAATAAGTGCAAGGGCTCTGAGATAGATTGGTGATATTGCCGCTAGCAATTGCCATCAAATCCTCCCGGGTGCAAACTTAACGGCAGTACCTCCCGGTCTTCTTGGAAAAAACATTTGCAAATGTTTTCACCTTGACCAAACAAGTCAAACTCATAATATCAGTTTTTCTTGCTCATGGAGTGTACTGTCTAACTACCAGGAGTGGGAATTGTCTCCATTTCAGACCCTTCTTTTTTTTTATCAGCTTTCACATCTGCCACTTCTTTTGTATCATATGCCAAATATGACATGAGAATGAGGGTAAAGTCTGAGGGTAAATTTCATCCAGCGAAGTTTCTTGCACTCTCTGATTAAAAATAAAACAAGCAAAGGAAAAAGTCAACTTTCAAACTGTGTGTATTATTTTACTACATAATTTTAATGACCTGGATAGAAAGGGGAGTCACAAGACAGAGACAAGAGTGTGGTGGATAAAGTATAAATTGGGGTCAGCTATAAAATTTGTAATGAATCACTGCATTTGGTTCTAATACTAGCTGTTGTCATTTATGCACATAACTAATCCCTAGACTATATCAAGACTTTTATGAAATATTAAATCTTAAAAGGTATCAACTGAAAATCAAAAGAAAGTATTCCGGTTCCCAGAAGAACTACAGCTAATGATTTCAACCAGAGGCCCACGATCACAAAATTTAGTACTGTGTAAGCAGCAATAACCTTAAAATTAAAGGATGTTTAAAACCAAGGCAGGGAGCTAGAGGTGTAGGGAAAACATTCTCAAAGGAGAAAGGGCTACTGAATAGAACCAAGAAGTTATTTGTCTAATATATATATCGATTTCTCATTTTCTTCTTCTGTTTAACAAGAAAACAAAATCAAGATACCTGTTATGCCTTTTTTTTTTCAAAATGCTCTTCAGAGTTTTTAAGAAAGGAAAGGAAAGTTTAAGTATTAACATTTTATTTGGCTCTTAACATTCAAGTTGAGAACACTTAAGGGTGAAAGGAACACATTTATTACATCTTATAACAGTCCCACTGAAAACATTAAAAGAAGTAAAAATTGGTTATAGTGCAGGGTTTTCCCAGATATTTATGTAAAAAGACACTCACCCTCCCTGTCTTCCAAATCGTCTAATCTTGAAGAAAAGCCAAGAGATGAATTACGGTAATACTGAACCATATTTCAAACCACTGCATCTATGGCGCTTGTTTATCTCAAACCCAAGACAGGGACTACTTTAGAACTTAACAGCTTACTGAATGAAGGTTCCTGTTTTCTTGTCCCTTTTTTTTGAGACTGTACTCCAAAACACTGAATTCAGTGTTTTTCTGGGGTTGTAGGAAGACTGGCAGCCAACTCATACTGACTTTCAGTGGTATCGGGGTATGCAACTCCCAGCAGGGCTTATGAAATGTCATTCCTAATTGATATTGAAAAAAGCTTACATTATTCCACATTAAAATTGAGGTTATTTCATAGGATTGCCATAGAAAATTATTTGAATTACACATTGATGCATGTTAATTTTTCCATATCACCACCCAATAAATTCTGCAATTAACCCATATCATTGCTCTAATATCATGTGCTTTGGGGAAATCTTTTCAATTAGAAACTCAACACCAGGAGTGGAGAATTGGAAGGGATGCCTAAAATTGGATTTACTTTGCTTGTTTTCCCTTAAGGTTAAAATAGGCTTTTGAAAAAAAAGCATCTTTTTTTTGCATCTTTTCTTATGGGTTTTTTCTCTCCTTCCAATAGGATTAATGAATTGCACCAGATATACAGGAATCAAAGAATATTGTGCATCTATTAAAATGAGAGATATAATTTAGAATAGTCATAAATGAGAGGTAACTAATTTAGCCATCATCATAAATTGAACAAAGAATTTTTTTCTGGTCCATCTAACTCTTGCAAGGACCTCAAAGTGAATATTTTCACTAGAAAAAAAACAAAACAAAACAGAAAAAATACAGCAATGACAATGACAACAACTACAAAACAATATTTCATCTCTAAAATATATGTTAATTTCCATTTGTAAATAACCACAGTTAAACACAGGTGCTTATCATAACTAGGCTGTCAACTGGACTTTCTCTCTAGAAAGAAAAATAGGATATGTTTTCTATTCTAAAGACCTCAGCACATGAGAGGACAGATTAGGTGTTTGTGACTTTAGTTCATTTACTCTGGTGTGGTTTTGTTCTGGGCTTTTTGTTTGGTTGGTTTTTGTTTTGTTTGTTGTTTTCTTTTTGGTTTTGTTTTGGCTTTGTTTATTTTATTTTGTTTTTTCTTTTTTATTCTTTGTTTACCTATGTTTTGATTTTACAGCTGTTTTTACTGTTTTTTTGGCACTGACCCAGAAACTATTGTTCAAATTCTGCATTTTGCATTAGTGTGTTTCCTCACCCTAGCCTGGGTTTGGTTTTGTACAAAATTAGAATTGAGGCTCTCAATATACTTTTACAGTCTTGGTGCAGTTTTTCATTTCACATTCCATTTTCATGCTCTCATGCTGAAGGATACGAGGAGACTTCACTGATTGCAAAGGGCTAAGACATATGCCCTAAGTTTGGCAAACACGGCTCCAGAAATTCTGTAAGCTGGCTCTAGAGTGATTGTGGCAGCTTCATTCAGGCACACTGCTAGAACAGCAGTCGGTGGGAGGTTTTACACTCTGGGCACCAGGGCAAAGGAGCTGTGCAGAATTTTATAATTGCTCTTTTCAATATTCCTGTACTGTGACTGTTCCTGAAATAGGGAATTCCCAGGACACAATATATTGGCAGTAAAATAATCTTCATTACTCTTCAATACACTTATATTACTGGCTATTAAAAGTTTAATTAGACTTTAGAGAAGACTATTCAGCCCATTAAAATAATAAATGAATTCTGGCATTAAACAAACTTGGACAATAATCATTAATTTTATGAAACAGAATATATTTCTTTTGCCAAATGATATGACAGTCTCTGGGGGAAAGGCTCATAATCTAAGTTTAATCTAAAGGCTCATGTATCTAAGTTTGTCTTAGATACAGGATTTCTCATTAGTCAGGAAATTATGTCAAGTTTTTGGGAAAAGCTCCTAAGACCCAGGATTGAGTCTAGTTTCCTTTCACATTTTGTAGCTACAATTAGGAAAAGTGAACTGTTTATAGAATACTGTTGATTTTTGAGATTCTGTGAGAGAAATTAAAGCATCTGCCCTCCCTGTTCACAGAGCGAGGTGTCTATTTCAGAACTGGACATGCCTTGATAACAAGAGTTTTAAGAGTTTGAAGTTGTGAACTTTGCAATACCAAGGGACCTGGTACCTACAGTGTACCTTTCTAGCTAAAATGTAATTTATAAAAAAGTATTCTGTTTTCTGTAGAGATCATGCCGGTCCTTGCATGTTAATTTGTATCATGTACATTTTTAAATCTCTGGCTCCAGAGATATTTCACAAAGAAATAAATCTGAAGGAAGAATCTGTGACATTAAGTCTAATTTGAGAAACATTCTAATAGGAAGTCAAAGTCTTTATTTGAGGTACTATTAATGGATTTAGGTATATTATGAAGACACAAATTGCCACACAATGTCACCTCCATGTTACTTGTAATGGTGGGCTTCTAATTTTTAACAAAATGGTCACAGGTTAAGAAACTACAAATGCCAACCCATATAAATGGATAATATCAGCTGAGGATAATTTTTATTTGTTTAGCAAATATAATAGTAAAAAAACCCCTAAACTCTAGAAAAATATTTTATAATGCATTTGAAAATGTTGCAAATAATTATCTCTTTACTAACAATATCAAGAATATCACTATAATTTTTTTCTGCTAAATGAAAAATAGATGTCAAAGCACATTTTTGTTCAGTACAGACTGTAATTGCTTTGCTTTCTTGTTATTTGCATTGCTATGCAAAATCCAATGACCTTTATGTTACATTAGAATATCAGAAAAAATGACATTTCTTTCTTGATGTGAAAAATGCTATTTGTTTTTCATGCTCCAGTCCACTGTTGGGACTTAAATCCCACATGAATGCATCTTAAACTAAGATCCCAAGAGAAAACATGCTTATTTCTTCTCTCTCTATAGGAAGAAGATGAGGGATGCAGATGAGTCAGAAAAAATCAGTATTCATGATCATGCATAAAAAGATCCTTCAGGTTTTTAGTCCTCCTTTTTTGCCCCTTGAAATTTTAGACAAACATATCCTGATTCATTTTTTCAACACTTTCTTAGGAACATATGTAATGTGTAAAGGACCTTGTATTTTTTCTCCTTTTTTATTTTCCATTTTCTATTAAAATTATGGTCTATTAATTGGTATGCTAGCAGGAAGAAGCAGTGAGTTTTTTTCTTTCGTTTAATTTTAATTATTATTGTAAACTGATTATGGAGAGAAGCTTTTCTATAGACCTCTCTTGGTCCCTCTGTGAGCCTCTCAGGAACCCTCGGCCCGTCCCGAGTCGGCAGACACCGGGGAGCAGCCCCGACACGGCCGACAGCGGGGAGACTCTCCCGTGCCCCGAGGGTACTGAGGGCACCTAGGCTGGTCGCCTTTGCAGCAGGAGAGGCACCAGAGACATCGGTAGAAGATAAAGGGCTGACTCTTAGCAGGGGTTAATCCAAGGTTTATTCTAGGAGTCCCAAAAGAGCTCCTGCACCTCAGGGGCCTCCTGCCGAGAGCCCCGGGAGATGCGCCAAGGTTACATTTAAAGGAAGGTGGAAATCAAAAGCAGACAACATTTTACTAACCAATAAGTGACCCCAAGGGATGGGTACTGGGGGATAGACATTTAGGACAGTGTATGGGGCAAGGCTTGGGGGCTGACCCCTGGCCTCTGGCTAATCACTCGACGACCTGGACCGAAGCTTCTAGACGGAGGGGATGGGATGCTGAGTGATTGACAGAGAGCCAGGGTGGGGGTTTGGGGATGATCTCATCCAGGGAGAGGGATAACACAGGTAAAGGGAGGGGGGTACAGTCTGGGATAAACCATTTGGGAAAAATATGGGATACAAAACAAAACTACTTCAAAATTTTACAAAGTATAAAAATGCACTACAACATAGACCAAACTTTCCACATTAATAAAGAGTGGGCTGTTGTCTAGCCCAGTGTTGAGATTTGGAATATGGACAGGGGCAAGAAACTGCAATGAGAAATCACTAAGGAGTTCAATATGTACTTGTGTTCCAATGTAAAAATCCTGGTTTCTGTTAAACATCAAGTGCTAAAAAACCCTTTTGTGCTGAAGTTCATATCATTGAGTTTAGCTTACATTTCTATTTTTTTCTAGCCTTTCCCAGTACACAGCTACATTCTCCCCTGCAGTATGTAGGAAGCTATCTGAATTAATGCTTCTGCAGTTTAGAAAACCTCTTGTGCTACATAATTTTGCTGGATGGAAAAAGATGGAATTAGACCTCTTTTGGCAGCCTCAGTGCAACCACTCACATATGAGCTGTCCTGCTGTTCCCTCTCTGAAAAGCCATTGTGTCTCTATCATTGTAGACTTCAGTCTTGGCAAAACTGCATTGCCACAGTGTGATTTCCATGGGCTTTATTTTAAACAGAATTATTTATGCTATTCTTACAGAATCTAAATCATCATGAGAGCCTCCAGAGTGAAGGTTAATTCTGTTGCCAGCAGCTGTAACTTCACCCTCCGAAGCTGAATCTGGCTGTGGCAGCAATTACTGGCCATTCCTGTTCCGATAAATTTGTGTTTTCTCTTTGATCAAATATGTCAAGTTTTTAATTCTGCATAATCATTGATCGCAAGAAGTGCCAGACCATCTTGTTTTATCATCATTCACATCTGCTGCTATTTTCCAGTCACACAGGTAAAATGCATTGACCTAGAACATGCTGTTTTAACCTCAGCACCCTTATTGTGAATGAATGCCAAATGTGTCTTAAATACTATTCCCAAACTTGTAATTTAAGAGATGATATACTAGATGAAATAACTGAAAATAAAAAAAAATAACTAAAGTAATTGTCCCAAAAGTAAAGTGCCAGAAACTAAAATAAGATGGAGAAGTTGTATCATAAGGAGGAACTCAAGGATCAAGACATTTGATCTTTAAGAATCCTGTGGGTCATGCAGAATGCCTGTTAAATTTATGTTACACAGTAGAGATCTTCTGGAATAACTGGAGCATATCACTCTAATGATAAGTAAAAACTAATAGGTCAAACTGCATTTTTTTTTAATTTTTGCCAAATTTGGGCAGAAAGTCAAAATTTTAAAAATAATGTGTGATGATAATAACAGACCATTAAAAATGCCCAGTACCTCACATACCAGTTTCTGCTACTTATGATGTTTTGATTTCTGTATTATGTATTTTCAGCTCAAAATTCTGAACAAAAAAACAGTTTGTGTGCAAATTGACCTTTTCATTTTGAAAAATGCTTAAGTGGGACTATTTCAGAACTGTTTATTTTTTCTCCTCTCTCCACAGTGAATAAATTAATGTAACAAGAACATTTCCTCAAAACTTTACTTCATTAGAACTGTCTTTTCAGATACTTTCAAGAAATTTTATAATTCATCAAGTATAATAGCTAGGTAACATCACAAAATGCTCTGATAAAATGGAGCCATGTACTACCCATTATCTCCCTACATTCATACATACATCTGTTTTAAGCATTTACTAATTCAGAAAATAGGAAGCTCCAAGAAGAGGAACATGCTTCCACTGCTTAGTTTAATCCTATATTTTTACAGACATTAACATTTTCCATTCTGAATATGCCACAGTATGCTTTCAGCTCTTCAAGCCAAAAGTGCTAAAACAAGGCAAGGTTATATGGGGGGGTTATATTTGCTCTGAATTTTATCAACTCAATTTTTGCATTATCCACTCAGAATGTTGCACCTTGAAACCATAACTTAGAAACACAATTTTTAGATGTGAAGCAGCAAAATGTCATGAGGCTCTACATGTCGTATTTTCACATAAGAGAGGAAAATTGCTAAGCTCAATACCAGACGGAGTGGTATATAACTTTTTAACCACATCCAGTAATATATACTTCATTTTATAGTAACTTCTAAGACTGTTGTACAAATTTAGCGGTAGACTTGCTCTTTAGCAAGCCCTATTTACTGTACATGACAAGTTTAGACGTTCAGCCATTTTTCAATAGTCTGAGTGATAAAGCGTGGCAATATTTTTGAGATGGAAGTTTAAGCACTGCAAACATGCTAATACAAAAAGAAGTTTTTTCAATGGCAAAACCAGAAAGGAGATACATTTACGACTGGATAGAAATTAACAAAGAACATTCCAAACAGGTGGTAATAAGAAGAACATTTTAATAGATTTGAAAGTATTCAAAACGGTGCTGGTTTTTTTTTTTTGTTCTGGGGTTTCTTTTGTTTGTTTGTTTATTTGTTTTATTTTGTCTTGGTTTTTTTTCTGCTTTGATCAATCCCCTATTCACACTCATGCTTTTTCTTACACACTCCAGTAGAACAAGAATATTTGAGTTCCCTCCTTCTGGTTAAGCTGCACAGAAGGAGCAATTCTGATAAAAGCAGTAATGTAAAGCAGAAAATATTGACAGTACACACACAGATTATTCTCACTTAGATTAAAATTTTTCATCTCTTTTAGTAATGACCCTTCTTTTGGCCTGAATTACTTTTGCTTAACCCCTACATTTCAGAGTTTAATTATTAGGTAATGCAAGGAATGATATTTAGCCATTCCAAATTGTCATCATTTTTGGGAAGCATCTAATAATTTCGCTTGCTTGCAGGAGCTATATAGCTTTTTACTATTTCACTGTCTGCTGTAAATACTTTCAAAACATTTTGTATTCTCCCATACTCTCAGCAGGGGCCATAACTAGACTTTGAAAATCCATGTAAGTACCGTACTGTGGCTATGCATTTTTCACAATGTAGCAATAGTGTACTAGCACATGGCAGTTCAAACCATAATGTATATTTTTATAAGGATAGCAAACATAATCCCTTGGTTTCCTCTGTGGGATTATGGATATCCAGAGAGTAAACAGTTATGTCACAGAAGTTTTACAGGAATTCAACAGAAGTCCTTTTTACATACATTGGAGATGAACAGACATACACAGGTATCATTCAGTTCATCTTAGGGTAGACAGAAAGAAATGCCAGAGAAATTATATCCCATGATTACACCTTCATTCACTTAAAAATGGAACATACAAGAGTGTAGCTCAGGATAGATGTCCAGATTGTAGACACCAACATCAGCCGAGGCCATTTCCACCCTTAAATGTTTCTCATTTTAGTACATAAATGGAGGCATCCTAGGGCAGGCCAATCTTTCAAAGGTATTACACTCCTAGGGAACAGGGCAGTTTTCTGTCATTACAAGAAAACCTGAATGACAGATTAGAAATTAAGCCCATATATAAAATTTTCATTGTCAGATATTAAAAATAGTGACAGTGTTTTCATTATAAGAAATTAAACATAGCAAAATGTGTGTGTTGGAAAGTCTATGAAAATATATAGATATTGTTCAGTGCTTTGAGGTTTTGGGTTTATTTTCTTTTTTTTGTTTGTTTGGTTTTAGCGTTAAAAGTAAATCCACAAATTAAGAAAAATTTAACTGTGTTGTTCAGGTTTATCAAATAATTTCCATCATACCTCTGATGGAACATAAAAAATACTTTATGTCTATTTAATGCTTCTTCTGACAAAATTTGTTAAATTGCAAATCATACATCTCATGGCTTTTTTAAAGCTAGCACTGACATTTCTGTTGCCTCTGTGTTCTAGAGCTAAATCTGTATTTTTATTTAAGAATGATGACATGTATTATGGAATGTGTTAAAATTAGTTTAATAAACACCTATTTTCCTTTAAAAACAAGTGCCACCTTTTATCTAAACCTAAACTCTCAGTGAAATAACTGTTCTGCATATTTTAGCTACAACGTTGTTTTTAGGGGAATTTAAGTTCTTTGTAAATTGTAAATTATAAATTATAACATTTACCTCTGCACTAGTTACAAAATCACACATAAAACTGCAATGAACTTCATTAAGAAGATGCTCAGAGCTATTTTTACTAGTTTTCATTAGCTTTAACATTACATGACATACATGCATATAAACATCTTGTGCACTCAGTTATTTGTTCAGCACTAAGATGAATCACAGAGAAATATGATAATTATAGCAATATCTTCTCAATTCATATATTTAAAAAATGCAAACAGACAAGACTTCATTCTTAATTCAAAGACCTTTTTAAACAAAGAATGAAACTTCATCTACAACAAAACAAGACGTTTCCTCCTAAACTTGTCTAAAAACCAAGACAGTGTAGCAAATGCAAGAGCCAGAGATGGTCTAGGGTATGTTATGCTGTTGCCACATCTCTTCTGCTGAGGTGAGATTGTCACCACCAAATTAAAACAGGGATATTTATCCATAAAGATTTAGAGAATTTACCCACTGATTTCTTTTAAGAAACGGATCTGCATATCAGGAGTTCACAAACACTCTCATGTGCAGCCTGAGGGTTCAGTTGTACTGCACTGCTTGTTTGTGCGAGGCACACCATGCAAAGCAAAGCTGGCAATGAGCTGTACAGCTAATTTCTCATGTGTGCACAAATACAGCTTTCCTGAGGGGTAAATTTCTTACCGTCAAAGGAGGAAATGCTTGTACTTCTGATCACTGCAGATGTGTTCTCAGAAAATTTGGATACCATAAACTCAGACCTAATTCAACTGTGCCCTGTATGCAGTGCACTGAATCACAGGGTGGAGGGAAAATTTCCTTCTTGTGTTATTACTTAAAAGATCCAAGATCCTCACAAGGACAATATTTTTAGAACTGCTTCCTAGAGCACGTGGACTGCAAGCAGGGCCCAAGAGAGGAGACGATGTGCAGACGACGCCAATCTGTCACCAGCAGAGGCCAGCAGCACCAAACCACTGCCCTGTCCGAGAGCAAGGGATAAACGGGAAAAAAGTTGTGGCTCCTGTAGGTAACTCATGGAGGGAGCAGTAGCCGAAATGAGGCTTGCAGGGCAGTGAGGTAACCACGGAGGGAGATTAGCAGTTTCAAAGGCACCACACAAGGCAAGGGACAGTGCATACATACAAGAAGAAAAGACTTTGAAGGAAGATGCCAAAGTTTCACAAGCACTTGGCTGCCACTTCTTTGCAAGAAACACTAATGTTTTAATGGGTAAGTGTAGAGCAATCAGCAGAAAAGGCTTCGACTACTTCACCATTGAAACCGTTGCAGCTTCCCTGTCAGAACCTTTAGCAGTAAGCCGTAATGCACAACATTATGAATTGCAATGTAACACTTGCTGAAGACATTACTATTCACAAGAGCTGATACTGTAGAAGTAAGGGACACATAAATAAACTACCTGCTACCACCTTAGGGAAAACTACAAGTTCTTTCATAATCATTAAGTCTTAGAAATAAGACTTACCTAGTGTTTAACAGAAAATATTTTTCGGAGCAAAGGGAAGACCTCATATAAAGAAAATTAGGATTTACTCTTAGTCCAAATACAGTTTAACAATCTATTAGTGCAAGATATTTGATTAATCTAGAAAAGCCCTTCACAGGTAATATCAAAATTCTTATTCACACTTCGTAATTAAAATCTTAATGAAAGATAAATAAAGTTAAGGCTACCAGGGGGATTTTCTGCCATACCAGGATATTAAATACCAGTGGAATATTTTTTTTTATAAATGTAACTGAAAGTGGACAGGCTTTTACAACATATAATTTCTTCCTTCGTGTCAAAACTTCATACACTTATAGAAGCCATGCACTTGATTTTTAAAGGATTTTTAAAGGTTGAATATGGGGCACCATATTTGTCTGATTCTGATACTTTATTTCATAATAAGAACATCATACTTTCTTAATACTGTTGCTGATGAACTAGCACTGAGAAATACGTAGAATAGGACTTAAAATTAAGTAACAGATAAAAGAAGCCAAGGTGTTCTTTAATCTTTCAGGTGGTCATATCAATTAGGCTTCTCATATAGATATTTTTTGATATGCATTATAGATAACATTGTTATTATAATTGTGGGGAAATATTCCACTGTAAGATAAAGAAGTTAAAAGGTTCTGTTAAAAGTTAAAGGTTCTGGTTCTGTTAAAAGTGGCCCTTCTTGCTCAACTTGATCTAAATAGGAATAATCTAGAAAGAGTTCAAGCTCTCTGGGAAAATGAAAAACAAAAGTTTTGTTGATGAAAAACAAAAGTTATTATTGATGTCATTGTGGTGTGGGTATTTTTCTCACATTGCAAATAGAATGTTTAAATTTGCGTGTGTTTTAACCTATCTCTGACTTTACATTGAAGGATAACTCTAGACTTCACAATTGTAAGTGGATATTTGTTCTTTCAAGTCTTTGAATGTGATACTGCAAACACCATTTTGTATTTATGAAATCTAATTACATCCTTTTTTCTATGTGTGTTTAGCTATAGAGAGTTCCATACTTCTTCACCATGTCAAGTCAAGAAGAAAACAAAACTAAACAAAACCAGAAGAAGCCTAAAAGTGAGAAAAGGGGAAAAAAAAAAAAAAAAACAAACCAAAAAACCCCAGGACAGTTAATACATTTACAGAACACTTATAAAGTTCCTGGTGAATGAAGAAGGAAGCCTGAGGACCAATCTAGATTTCCACTGGCGTGACAAAACCTTTTTGAAATATGTTAGATTTGAGAAGACAATTCACAAAGAACTACTGAAGACACTGCATGAAAATGCACCTCAAAGGCTGAGTAAAACCTTGTTTGAGTGCTGCACTTCTTTCAATGCATGTATTGGGTTCTATCTTGTAGTTGTAAAATTTTCCACACCATACCACATAGTTTTATAGTTATCTGATGACAGATTTAATGGATAAGTCTATTGTTTGTCTATGCTATAGCTTTCAAAATTTAATCAGTAAGCCTTTGTTCCATCAAAGAAGATAAAATGATAAAACTAATATCCCAGAAGTAAAATTGACTAGCAAAACTACACAGAGCTTATCTGATTGAAGAAAATTTCTCATCTTCAGTTCAGCAGAGAACTGACTCTAAACAGATGGAATTCAAATTTCCTTATGCCTCTTAGACACTGAATAATAGAAGATGATCCCATCTTTGTAGAGGAAAATGCTTAAATGCTACTCTTTTCCATAACCATGGAGGTAGAGCTACCTATTCCCAGTCATTCACTCATCAGAACTGATCAGAACTTTATTTCACATATTTCCTGTGTTGCAAAAGGGAACCCCAGATTCTGCTACAGCTTGCTCAGTAGCTGTCAGTGTGCTCCAGACGCAGAGGTGTGATTAAGAATTAAGAAAGTAGGAAAAGTCAGTTTTCAATTTTTTGGATGCAAGCTAAAGAATAAACTCACCACAGTTAGATAAAAATATCGTGATTACAATTCCATGTAATTATTGTATGAAAAATATTAAGCTGCACTAGAAATGACAGAGAAACAGGCACATATGTTGACCCCATATCCTTTGATATATAGTCACAATGCTAACCCACTACCTCACTTCGAACAGGGGCAAATCCATTAGTTGTTGGAAAGAGGAAGTTACATTAAAGAGGGTTGAAAATTTCGTAGAAGCAATATTTATATCACAAACATACATAAAATAAATTTAGTGGAGCAATAACAACACCCTTCGACACTAGAACTATTAGAGGACTTCAAGGGCTAAAGAAGTATCTTACTTTAGTAAAATTGAATTATATGAAATGTAATAAAAGCATTCTTTAAATATAGATATTACTCTTAATTTCATTATATGTTCACTAGCATGTAATTTTTTTTCCAAATAATTAAAATTGCTTCTTAAGATGTTCTGTAATGAGTAGTGACACATTAATGCAGCACAGTTAAAATAGATTATTTTAAAATTGGATCTAAATGTACTGTAATTCACATTCATTAAAAGAGTAGACATTTTTCAAGTAAATTAAACTATTCTATAAAAATCAATTCACTGTACAACAGTAACATATTACAGACCTGCAGTTAAAATTCCGTCATTTAAATGGGAGAAACACTAATCCAGCAGTAATAATTCTGTTGAAACAACAACATTTATTCAAATTTAAGAAAATCAAATACCCACCCTGCAACTGTGAGACAGTCCAGAGTATCTTTAGACTCAGTAAAATTTTTCATTAGCCGTGAAAAGACAGATTATTTTATAGACAGCAAATTTGAAGCATATATTGAGAATTGGAGAAAAAAAATATTTGGAGAAACACTTTTAAATTCCTTCTATAGATTTTTGTCCCAGTATTGTATATTTGACATAAAACTAATGGTTTTGTGTAAATTTATCAGCTTAACGAAAAATATCATATGATTTACAGGTGTAATTGCATATGAATTTATAATTGCTGTTATAGTTTTGCTGAAAACATAAGCTAATAGATGCTATTAACAGAGTTTCAGTTTAGGAGTTTTCTTCAGGTATGTTTGTTGGAGAGGAGTTGCAGAAGTGATTTTTTTTCTTTTTTAATACTAAACTTTTTTAAAAGTTGGCAATTTAACCTATTACTTAAACAATAACATGAAGTAAGTGAAATCCACTTTTTATTAAGAGTAACACCATCTCCCATTGTGAAGCTTGCATTCAGTTTCATATATCAATGTGCAATCAGATATTTCCCATTCCAAATGTGGTGAATATGATCAGGATTTTGACTTTAACTGGTTTATCTCTTCCTTCTAAAAAAATTCAAAATGGATTGTTTAAACTATATTAAACATTACTAAGTCTGTTCCTACAACATTAAATTTTTTCAGTTTTCATGCACAAAATAAAAATATGAAAGAAAGAAAGAAAGAAAGAAAGAAAGAAAGAAAGAAAGAAAGAAAGAAAGAAAGAAAGAAAGAAAGAAAGAAAGAAAGAAAGAAAGAAAGAAAGAAAGAAAAGAAAGAAAGAAAGAAAGAAAGAAAGAAAAAGAAAAAGAGTCAGTCACATTGAAATCTGACATACTTCAATTATTTTATCTGAACCAGATTAACTACAGTGGTGACTGAACTTCATACACTGAAGAAGTTGTAGAAGTCAACAATGTCAAGACATTTAGTACCTTTACTTTTCAAGACTGGGCATCAATGAATTAGGCTGCATAAGGCAGCAGAAATTTCCCAGCATTAGTTACAAATGATGGATTTTTCTATTTTGTGTACTACACAAAGTTGTTTCAGCATCAAGTCCTTTTTGGACGAATGACATCCATAATTCTCAATAGCCATTGTCAAGCTCAGTTTCATCTGGATGTTACTGCACTTCAAAAATTCCTGGTACTTAGCTCATTCTGCAGTGTCACAACGTTGAAAGACTGAAATCAAACTTTGCCAAATGTTGTTTCAGGCAGGCAGTTGAGTTTCTTAGGACCATTACTTGTCAGAAGTAAAAATTGTTACCAGGGCTACATCCTACTGCAGATAAGAAACATTACACTCTCTTACACTTTTAGATTCTAGTGGAGTTATTTCCTACCTATGTTTTAATATGTTAAGCTGTTGAGATTTTTTTTTTTCAGAAAAACACCAATGTGCCTTTGGGTAGATAAGAGACAAACAAGGTTCAACCTGATTATACTTCACTGTGAGCAGACAAGCACTTACAGTTTGATTCCATGTTACCTGCCACCATGACAATGGTTGACAAGAAAGCAGAGTTTGCTTCACACCTACTCAAACTCATGAAGACAAACCAAGAAGAACATTTATGTCAAGAACACTTAAAGAGAAGCAGACAACAAATTGTATCCCACTTGTGAAAAAGAGTCAATGCATTGCTTGAGGGCTTTGGGAAACAAAAGAAACTATCTTTGGGTATATAGATTCTAACTATCAGAACAATCAGATCAAAGCTTCTTGATGACACTTAGTAATAAAAGGATTCAGATAAACAGGAATGAAAATTGCCTGATGATCAGTTAGAATGCCTCCATTAATGTGTGATAGAGTATAGGACAGAAACTGAAATTGTGATGGCTGGCTGCTTATCTCATCTGCCGTTATCTCTACCAGATGCCCAGATAAATGATGATATAGAGTACTTGCACAGCGCAGGACAGCAGTTTAGAGCTACAATTTAACACATCTCATTGCACGGGAAATTATGTGTTTTCCTGATAACAAAGTTGCCCAACAATCTCAAATATTTTCATTTATTTCTACAACAGCATTTATAATAGAATTTACATATTCATTTTATATTCTATTATATTTAGTCTATAAAATGAACTTTTCTTACAAAATATTCATGACAGGCTTGGTCACTTTTTTATTTTTCAATGGATACAATTGTTTCATGGAAAGCATCAACTATTGGGACAAAACTGTAACTATGAAAACTCTGCTAGTGGCCAGAATTACATGTTGAAGTTAAAGTTGTCTAAGTTTGAAGTTTGCCAGTCTTATACAAAAAATGCATGAATTTATATACTTAATTACCAACTCTTTCTCAGTTGTAGACATGATTATTTTTCCTTTTTGTTGGAACTTAAGGTCACAACTGATGTATATGTTATCCTACTTCATTGGTAGGTTATCTGATATTTATAAACTGAATTTGAGTCACATGTATGCTAAAATGATAATCTTTCCAATATGCAATACATGGTCTCATTTTTTTTCAGAGGATTGTCAAAAATCTTTTCAGGAGGAGAGGTTTTATATACAGGCAGTGAAGAACATTCTGCCTTCAAGACAACAAAGATGTTGAATGCTTGAATAAAACTTCGAAAAAGATTGCTAACCTGGGAGGAAAATTTTGAAAATTCTTTTCTACAGACTTTCTACAAAGTTACAAGGTTACATGTCTTCCAGCAATTCAAAGATCACCGGCTGATTTACTGCATGGATAAAGAATACATACAAAGCAAAATGTTAAATGTTAATGGATTACCATTCTCTTATCCTGAAAGAACATAATCATTACAAAACAAAGCCAAAAATAAACTGTAAAGATTTGAAATATACACAGACTGGCATAAAATACCTTAAAATACACATTTGTGAAACTATGAAAACCCAGAGGGACTATGGAAGATGGGCTTCACAGGGTATTTCTTTGCATTATTTTGATTGGTCCTTGTTTCATTCCTCAGCAATAGGAAAGAAGGATGGGACAGCACTAAATTTTTCTCCCTCCTCCTTGTTCAGATCCTGAAAAATGTTTTTGATTTTCACTATCAAATGGATTCATGTCACAGCTCTTGTCCTACAGACCATACTCTTCACACTGAAATGTGAACCATGAAATAAAAAAGTTTATTTTTGAAATCCATTGGAAGATCCTTTTTATGTGCTTCCAGCACTCTAAGTACTCTGTAGCTGCATTTGATCAGCAGGTAGTGGGAACAACAATTCAGTCGGAGCAGATCACAAAAAGGTGAATATCTTTGTTCAATCATCTAGGGAAATGATTGTACCTCTGAAATCAGCCTTGTTGAGGCCATACCTCAAATCCTGTGTTCAGTTCTGGGCCCCTCACTTCAAGAAAGACATTGATGTGCTGGACCATATCCAGAGAAGGACAAAGAGGTTGGCGAATTTTTGAAAGAGCAAATCCTGTGAGGGGCAGCTGAGGGAGCTGAGGGTGTTTAGACTAGAGAAAAGGAGGCTTAGGGGGAGACCTTATTGTTCTCAACAATTCCCTGAAAGGAGTCTGTAACCAGGTGGGATTGGCTTCTTATCACAGGCAGCCCGTGTCAGGAAAAGAGGAAATGGCCTCCAGCATGCCAGTGGAGGTTCAGGTTAGACATCAGGAAGAATTTCTTCACTGGAAGAATTGTCAAACATCGATATGGACTGCCTAGGGAGGTGGTAGAGTCACTAGAACTGTCAGTAAAACAACCAGACATGACATCTAGTTCTTGGTTTAGTTGACATGGCGGTGTTCAGTCAAAGGATGATTCTATGAAGGATAGGACTAGATCCTGCCTCTCAGTGTACCTAACATAAAAGAACTGAAATATCCAGGTTCTATCTTGTATAGGTATGTAAAATTTCTCATCTCTTACTTTACAGAGACAATGCAATGCTTTTGCTTGACAGCTGTATTTTGGTAGGTTGTTTTCTGCTATTCAGTGCAGAGCATGGAGTGTGAAAAGAACCTGACTCTAATCAGTATTCTCCTAGATAGAGAAAATGGGGATTAGGCTGTATATCCTGAAAAAGAGTTGGTTGTTATTCCTGATGTTAATCTTAAACCACAGGTTATTGCATTACTCAGCCTCATTAGCTGTCTAGCTGTTTACTGACTGTATAAATACTGAGTATTAGAATAAAATAAATTCTATTTTCTGTACAGTAGGTTTGTCCAAATAACATATAGAGTTGTTGCATTGTTACTGCTGGGTAGAGGATGTCAGTCAGTTATTAGCTGAAAATTGAAGCAGAAGACTTTAAATGGGATCACTATTTGTGACTGGTTTTCACATGATTTGCAATTGAAAGTCGTCTATACTGATCTATACTGATGACTTATTATAACATATACTTGAGTTTTCAATTCAGATATGCAATGTTTACATAGAAAAGTCATCTGCACCAGAAAGACTGGGCATGGCTCTTAGCTTATGTATTTGGAAGCCTTTTAGCACAGCTGCAGTAGGCTACAGATGCATCTTAGCTCAGAGTTCCTGTTGGACAGCTGCTGCCTAAAATCACTACAGTGCACTTTCAGCAGGTGTTAGCAGCCAAAATCCAGATTCCAAACAGACTGAACGTGGTCCTGTTCCCTGAGATGCAGAGGGAGCTGTTCCTGCCATTCTAGCTGTCTCCTTGCGTGCATTGTGCACTGACTATGATCAGGCCTTAAAGGGGAAATCACAGGACAGCCTCCTTGTTTAACTGCAGCAAATTGCTGTAGTTATTAACCTACACTTCTTCTTAGCCAGAGGTGAAAGGAAAGGAGCCTTCCTATCTGGAATTGAAAACTGTTAAAAGAGAGAAGAGAGAAGAGAATGGCATTTGAAAAGGAATTTATTTGGAAGAAGATCTGGAGGAGTAGTGCAGGGTGGGTTGTTAAGATTTTAGAGTGGGCAAATGTGACTGCAAGAATATTTGCCCTTAGGATTAAGAAGATTTTTAATGCAAAAAGGCTGAAAAGTTTTAGTGCTTCAAATTGGGCCAAATCAACTCATTTTTCTAATACAAGATTTTTCAAATTACAAGTTTGTGGCAGTTTCAGTTAGATAGTGGTCAAGACAAATTTTATATTGAAGAGAGTAACACATCTTACCTTTCTTTTTTAACAACCCACATATAAGATAGAGGGAAAGGAGTAATGACTAAATGGAAAAGAACTGGAAATGTTTATCCTTCCTTTTTTCGAAATCAGAATATCAACAAGATCTATGGTACTTCTGAAATAAATAAATAACATTTTGTGAAGTATAATCAGAGTAATTGAAACCTAAAGCTTGTTAATCTACAGTGGTTTTCATCTTCAAAGCACTACAAACACAACAAATTCCTAACTATTTCCCAAAGCATGGAGTGTGTCCCATGAGAGGACAGATGAAATAGAGGCAGCAGGCAGAGAATGACCTCCAAATTGCTCTCTAGAGTCTCAGCTATCATTAGTCACAACAGAGTGTAGGTAACATTTTCAAAAATATCTTTGTGATTTAGGAGCTGCCAGGCTGGTAGATGAAATCTGGCAAAATTTCTTCAGCATCTGAAGAGGGCAACACCCCACAGTGATCTGTTTTCTGCCTCAGTTCAGAGCTAATTCCTCTAAAACAACCTCCAATGTTTGCTTCTGTACACATGAATCAAAATCCTATATTTTCTAAAACTTTTCAGACACAGGAATATATAGACGTGTGTTCTCAAGGCACCAATGTACATTGGGTGACTAAGTCTTGTTGCCTCCCATCATTCAGTCCCAAGTTCTCAAAGGTGTTTTGGTGTCTACCTTTGGGGAAAGAAAAAGAAAAGGGACTAGACTTAGGAACCGGAAATAAATTATAGACTTTCAGAAGCTGACATTCAGTATTTTCAAACTTTCCAAACTTATGAATTTGAATCTCAGAAAACTGTTTCAAAGGTTTCCTTAAATAAATATGCTTTCTAGGAAACTAGTACTTACTAAGTAAATCTTTTTAGCATGAACAGGAATCTCAGAGCCTATGCTGTTGCACAGTCCAAGATTATAAACTGTCCTAAAACCTACCAGGAACACTGGGATTTGAAAACTCTCTGGCTTTCTGATTCTTACAGTCTGAGAAGTAAGTACGAGGACTTGTCCTTCTGCACCTGCCATGGAGATGGGATAATTCAGTGGCCATTTGGTTAAAAGTGGGAACAGTTTCAGGAATGGGAACTAAAGTAATGTCACCCTTATGTTCCCTGCGTTACTCATTATACTTTCTTCCAAAGGGAGAATGAAAGTTAAGGCCAGGTCTAAGAGGAGAGAGCTATCAGCTCAAACCTTCCAAACCTGAAGGAGAGGGCATCTCAACTTTCCTGACACAGCACTGTCCCTGCTGAGAGTTCAATGAGAGAAGGATAGCTTAGGTTCCTCTCAGGGCTTAGATGACATTTAAAAAACAGAACAAAACCAGGATACTCCTATAGGGTTGGTGTCCTTTTTTTTTTTGCAGTGTGTAATTTTAGATATCTCTGAAATGTTCATGATATTGGAAAGAAGTGGAGTCTTACACAGTGTTAGACTTCTGTGCCTATTCTTGTCTTCAGCTCCTTTTAACTGTTTAATTTCTGCTAAAGTATTTAACATTGTGGTCATTAGGAAAGCTTTTAAAAATGTTGTGACATTGTTTTTTCTCTCTATGTTTGCAAAAATGAAAAAACTACCACTTAGAAGAAATTTTCATTTAGAAGAGAGAAATAAGATATTATGTAGACCTGGGGATTTGCTGAATTGAATCAAGGGGGCATGATTTTCCTGATAAAAAACACTTTTTCAGAAGTTTTCTTCTTAAAGTTTGAGCTCTTGACATGGTTCTGACTGCAGTGATGATTTCTTGCAAACACATTTTGAAACATGAGTGAAAAACCTCTAAGGATACACCATAAAAATTAACTCAAAGATGACATTATTACATGAAGCTTTGTTTCAGCTCTATGTGTTACAAATACCTTATGGCAAAACAGACAAGTTACAAAACTGTGTATAAGTGATAATCTCAGCTGCTCAGAAATTAAAACAAGATTTTTAAAAAGAGTTGACTGGATTAAAATACCTGAGAATTTATTAATTCTTAAGCTGTATTTATTACATATTTAATATTTGTTTTCTAAGTTTTGAATATGTAGCATATAAACATTATTTTCTCTTAAACTCAAGACCAATAAAAATATTTTTTATTTTAAAATTAAAAACTGAGAGTCTCTTGAAATGTAATAATGATGAAATCCACAGTTTTAGGAAAACCACAAAATTTTATAACAATAAATTTCTCCATATAGGCAACACTGTTCTTGAACAATGAATTTGCTGCTCATAAAGTTCATTTTATAAAGTAAATATAATGTACCTTAAATTACAAAAGTAGGTAAACACTTTATAAACACTCACTTTGTTTATTCAAGTGCTTCACAGCAATTTTATACTTTAGAACACCTCTCATGTTTCTTTACCATTATCTGAGAGATCATTTTGGGCTTGTTTAGCTTTAAATATCTACTTTTAAACATTTATTTTTTCTCTTTCCTCTTAAAAACTTGAATAGCTTCTGGTATTCAACAACTTAGTGGTAGGAAAGAACAGAAAATACCTATGCATGTAGGAATTTTTAATCCTTTCCTGAAGATGAACATACAAATTCATTCCAGAAGCAAGTACTAGACTAAGACGTTTTACCTTGATATATATTATGAATCAAGAGTCTCTGTATGTGACACTGGGCATTAATTCACTTGAGGAACGTCTAAACATCCTTAAAACACAGAAAACAGCTGTCCTATCAACACACAGATGCAGGCAAGGTAGATATGAAGAACTGGGAGTGAGACGTAAATCCATGCAATACTCTGCAGGAAGGCAGAAAAAATTTAAACCTTACCCTTGGGGCATCTACTTGTGCTTTATGTGCAGCTTGTCAGCAAGGCTTAATAGCTCAAGATCATGCTAAGTTGGCAACATGTCTTCTGGTTTGGAAATTATCCCATCCTTCAGGCTTAGAATACATCCAGAGCAGTCTCATTTCCACCTGGAAGTAGCTGTGCAGCTGTACCTTACAGCTGAGATATGGGATACTAGGGCAGAAGAGAGATACTGCATTCCCTGGTTTGTCAGCAGCAGCTGTTTGGCTCTCAGCAGTTGCCAGAAATCTAAAAGTTACTGTCAGTTTTCTCTCTGGTTCTGTGTATCCTGTGGGGTTTTGACTGCTCAGAAAAATAATATTCCCTTTAGCCTTGCTGTTCTTTGGTTTTACTACATTCATAGATCCACAGAAAGGATCTTTTTTCCTGGGACTGTTGTGGCCATTGCATAGCCTGTAAGTGTGTCTCCAAAACTGATGTTAATCCCTGAAGCCTTTAGCAGTGTCACAGAACCAGCCTGGTGTATCAGGCTTGACTGAACCAGGGTTTTTCAATTTACAGTGAAAAGAAGTAGGAAAAAAAGAATGGGTTATCAAGTGAATTCTAAGTATTCTAAACAACAACCAAAACAAACACAATTTAAACAAAACAAAACAAAAAAAAACAAACAAAGAAAAAAACACCAAAAAACAAACAAACAAAAAAAAAAAAAACCCACAAAGCAGAACTAGGGTAGGCCAATCAGAAATTAACAATGTATAAAAAATCCAGAATGCAAATTCTATTCCATGAAAAAAAAGGTCAGAAATCTTGGCAAAAAGCTCTAATAATGTGCCTTTGAAGTAGTCAGATACTACAAGAGTCCATATTGGAAATCTTTTAGAAGGACAGACAGTCAATCTGTCGGGATGGTGAGTGCATTAGTCAGCCTTAATAACCCCAACCAGCTTCACCCGAGGCCTCCACCCACAGCTATGGGCCAGGGCTGTATTTAAGGTCTGCCCTGGGCACATCCTTTCTCTCTGAGCTGTGGTGTTCTGTCTTGCTTAGCTGTGCCTGGCTACAGGAGCCTTGGGACTGGTGTTTGACCTTGGTTCTGCCTGGTGGATCCAGTGCTCATGACTGTGATTTAGTGCTCATAGATCGTGATCTATGGACTATCTGACCTCAGTCTTGTCTCATCCCTGTGCTACAGTCCTATGACCTGGGCTTTGGGTTGGGTCACCATCTCAGGTGTTGCCCTGGTTGGGTACTGTGAGATGAGACTCTGGCTTCTGTCCCTCCTGGCCATGACATCCCCCTTGGCTTCCAATCCCTCAGAGAGAAGCTGGTCCTTACTGTTCCCTGAGAGGATAGATGTCCAAGCACTAAATTTTCTCTGACAGACTTTGTTTTACTTTCTTATAGTGACTTTTTAGTTTTTACACCATAATTAACTGCTGTAAGCTAAGTGAATAAGAGGTATGTTTAGCAAAATGGAAGGCTGCGTGCCTGAGATTTAGGTCTTTAGTAGTAGGAGTGAAAGTTATGTTTGTAAAGTGCTATAGAACCATGCCAGGACTCAGCCCAGTCTTCTGCTGTTTCCCTGCAGGAAGCATTTCTGGTATGTAATATAAGTATTTCATGTGTACTCTTTACTTCAGCCAAGTTAAGATGATGAAGCAAAAAGCATGCCGAGATTGAACTGCTTCTTAGTTATTCGTCAACAGACATTCTTGAAAGTAAAATGAAAGCTAAAATGCCTAAATCTATATGAGTGATGCCAAAGGAATGTACTAAAAATGTCTCTAGGTATTGTGAAGCAGGAAAAATAGCTATTTACTTGGGGGAGGCTCCATAGATTACTTCTGTATAAGCTAGAAGACTCTTGAATTCCTGATTTGAGTCTTATCGCACAAGAAAACCTGGGTAATTCTCAGAGGGTTTAAAGGGTTTTAATAGCTTCGGTTTTTGATTATGTTGGTTTTGCTTTGGTTTTTGTTTGTTTGGAATTTTTTTTGGAAATGAACTTGGGGGACTTTTTGGTGGGTTTTTTTGGGGTTTTTTTGGGGGGGTTTTTTGAGACCTTAAAGGAATAATACTGTAGAATAGGTTACTGATACCACTGGGTTTCCATATGCAACTCGGTATGGAAGAGAGTAGGAACCCCACACTGGTAGCTGTCTGCTGTTCCTCTAAAGAACTGGATTTCAGTTTTGCAGCTATATTCAGGTGTGCTCTGTAACACATGAACATGAAGAAATCCCTTTTGTTTCTTTTTACCTTTATTCTTTGCTCATTTTTATAACAGAAAATTATAATTATACTGTTTCAGTTTGGGACAGCAAAGCTTTGCTGCCAATTTTGATACTGATGGGTATGAAATTAGAGGAAAGTGAAATGCACTCTTTCTTGATGTCTAACTTCTACTGAGTGTAGGAATTTATCCTTTCATAAGCATTTCCCAAGAACTAACTTAGGAGAATCCAAAAGATGTAAAAGAGTTGGGAACTTATTCTCTTGTTACATCTTTTCATGTTTTGCATATGATCCTTTGCCTCCTGGCTGTCTGAATCAAGGAGAAGAGTAAGGAAAAAAAGATGGTTTTGGGGCCCTGCAGTGACTGAGAAGCTAAAGAATGTTAATGAAAGCTGAAGAAAAAACCCAGAACTGAAAATATTTTCCATGATTTTCTGTTTCATCCAGGATTTCCAAGACCTAGCCCATTGCCCTAGTGGCTTGGATTGTGATTTCTGAAATCTAAGGACTGAAAAAATTATGAGTAATCTTTTTGTGCTTTGAGTTCTGTTCTTTAAAAATATGGATTTTAATTTAAAAATAATCAATAGAAAATATAGAAGTTGTTTTTTCTCAGCTATATAAAAGGATTCTACCATTTTACAATGTGTAGATGGAGAGCTTAAACTGCCTTTGGAAGGGCAGACTGTAGATAAACTCTAAAAGTTTAATCATAGTTTTGCTAAATATATATACTTAGAGTTTTGAGTATCTATAATATAAATCTGTTTTAAAAACTACTGCATATTTGCATATATTAGCTTTTTAAACTTTGTTGTAAAAGAAGCAGCAGGGTCAGAGGAGAGTTCTTGATATTTTGCTAGTCATTCCATTAATAGTTCCTTGTGTGAAGACTACCAATTGTTTCCTTAAATTTAAGGTTCACAAGCAAAACCACATTTCATTAAATCAGTGTAATTGGAAATTAAGAAACTACTGTTTTAATTCCCATGTCTTACTGAAAAGTGAACTGTCCAAAATAATAGTGGCCTCTCTGAGGTTGATGAAATGTTAGATTACTGACTTTCAAAGTCAGATGAATTAATTTATTGAGCAGAAATAGTTATATAGCACATCTTGATAATCACTTTATTTTGGAGCTTTTACAGGAAGCAGTGTGAATCATGTCTTTGACCTGCAGAAATCACCAGATAACGGTGCAGTCTGTTTACTCTTCCCGCTATGTCTGTTTTACTAATTAGTCAGCTCACCCGTGATGTTACTGACTCGGACTGTAGATAGCTGCTGTACATGGAATATCTTAGGCAGGTAAACCAGTTTACCTCCTTCTCTGATATCAACATGCCATAAGATTTGTGGCGTTTACTGCACTGGACTCAGCTTTGGCATTTTCATTAATTACGTTTTTCATGTGCTGGTGGCATCTGCCTATCATTTTTATCCCTACAGAAAGCAGCTCATTAAAGCTCTAACACAATATGCATTTCTGAAGCTCTGTTATAAGCCTGGAAAGCCCAGGATGCCATATTTCCAGTAAATACTGCCAGACCCTTGACTGAAGGGATCTTCATCTCTTCTAATACTCCACATCTCCTCTAATAACTTGTATTATGTCCTAGGAAAGAATAAACAAATGTAGAGACCAGAAAAATGTATTAAATCAGGAATTTTTTCTTAAACATTTCATGTTTCCAGCTCTCCTTGCCCCATGAGCCAGTATTAAATTGTAACTGTAGCGTTGACAGGCATTTCTATGATTGCATAAGACACGGTCTTTAATTTAGAATATAATAACATATTATTGTCTATAATAGATGGAATATTCCATCTATAATGGATATCTATCATAACTATTGTTTCAATGTCTTGTTTTATTGCAAGATACAGTAATATACAGTGATGTAATTTTTGAAATATTAAATCAGGAATGTAGATCATGAGTACTTCAGTTATCCATTTAGATATACACTTAAATCTCAACAGCTTCAGTGAGTGACTGCTCAGTGGGTGACTAAGAACATCTAAAAGGAGAATATCTTTGCTACACATCAGACTGCTGTTTAATTTTCATGTTCTTTTGCAGAAATTCATAAACACTTTTTATTTAAGATAGAAACATTTTTTCTCTCATTAGGAGTTTTTTTCTTTTTTATCTTAAGTACCTACCAATACAACATTACCTGGAAATAAATTTTCTCTCCTACTACCAGAAAAATGAAGTCTAAAAATATGGGTTTAGTTTAACTTAAAAGGTATGAGGCAAAATATCAGTTGCAAATAGCAGCCTGAAAAATGTCTGTTGACAGCAGTATGATGATTTGATTCCTAGAAATGCCACTTTGAAACATTTTCATTGCAGGAATGTTAGCACTTATGTCCAGTTTTTCTCTGCTTGAAGCAGAAACATGTTTCTGTTAGCATTCCTGTAATCTGAATTTCATGGAATAATGGTAGCAGTGGTACTAGCTCTTTTTTTGCCCAAAAGATATCACATTACATATGTGAAGTTAATTTGATATTCCTATGACTATTTCAATCTTAATAGTCTTAATCAGGAATAGCCTCATCAGCAAAAAACAATGAAAAATAAAGGCAGCCAAGCCATAATCAATTAATACCCCCAAGTCCTTGTGGTCTGAGATAAAGACAGTGAAGTAGGTGAAAGATTGGGGATGCAAGGGATGCAAAGGCAATCACAGCCTTTGCCAACCAAGATGGTGACTGAGCAGTAATCATTTTGGAAAAAAGTTTCCCCACTTTGTCCTATAACTAATGTTTTGATGTTGATCATGTTACATGATATGGAATATCCCTTTAGCTGATTTTAGTCATCTGTCTTGGCAGTCCTCCTCACTTTCTGGCCCACCTGCAGCCTAATTCTGGGAGACCACAGTGAGGGAAAAAATACCTTGATGCTGTGCAAGCACTATTCAGTAACAACTGAAACACTGTTATATTATCAACACTAGTTTAGCTATAAATCCAAAATACAGCACCAGATGGGCTGTTATGAAGAAAGCTAGCAGCTTTCCACATACACCCAGTACAACTTGTAATGGTGCAAATAACTTTAACTGGGCTGTAATTGTGATTGGCAGTTGAGCAGAGGAAAAGATGGAAAAAATATTTATTTCTTGTTACACTGCATTTTCACATGGTGCTACAGAGTTCTGCTAGAGTTATTTGAGCATATTCATTTTCATTTGATTTTGTTTCTACATTATTTCTGATTTCTCAGGAAGGGGAAACTTTGTGAGGATCTTTTAGTGAATATAGGAAAAATGTAACATAATAAAACAGATAGTCCCCAGTCTTTCAAAAAAAGTTCACTTTGAATTTAGAAGAGTTAAGAAGGAATTCAGGAAAAAAAAAGAATCCCATGACATGTTGTTTTGAGTGTATGAAAACAAAGCAGTTGCAGAATCAATGTAATTGTAATACCTTGGCAGACTTCTCAGCACTAAAAATATGTATTATCTGCAACCCTTTTTTTTGTAAGTGAAATTACTATCAGGAAACTGATAGCTAGGTCCAAATAAAAGAAATAAAAATTTTGGATCTCATGCTTAAGTGCCACGTTGTCCTTGAGAAACTGACAAAAAATGTTTGCTAAGAGTTAAATACAACAAAGAGTTCATGCCCTAATTGACACAAAAACATTATAATAACCCATTATTCTAAGGGGTCAGAAACCTGAAAAAGACTCACTTGAAAGATGTTTTTACTATCATAGCCTTTATGCATTCTCAGCATCAGTTTTTTCAACAAAATACATCAGTGTCTCACCTTTCAAAGAATAGAACGTAATTTTAAAATTCTCTTTTTAAAAAAGAAATTCACAGGTGAAGTTTAAGATACTTTCAAGAGCTGGTTAATCAAATAGTTGTTCATCAGAAACAATGCATACTGAAAACTGCTTTGTCAGAAGGACAACCAGACTTTAGGGAGTGTATTGTGATCACGATGATCATTATTATGACTGATGTAAACCATGTAACAGAGCTCAGCTTAGGTCTTGTTGGGTAACTTTAGTGATATCAGGTAAGATTATTAGACATAAAATGGCATATAATTGTGGCTTAAATATAGATTGAGTTATAAGTGGAAAAAGGTCACCAAGTGAGTTAATTTGCCCATAGATAAATAAACACGCATTGATTTCCCATTCAAATGGCTAATCTCTAATATTAGGCCACACAAATCATAAATTCTCATTACTCTTAACACACTGCTTTAAATTCATAGAAACTTTCTGATCTGCAAAACACTAGTAAGATGAAACATTTGAATTCAGCTCAGTTGAAATCATTAAGCTGCAAGTTTTATTTCTTTGGTTTTCTCTCTGGCTGTTGTTTCAAAAAACCACAAAATTAAAGGTTAGGTCTTTTCTGGTCTCAGGGTAAGCCTACCACTCAGAATTAATGTTAAACATGTATTTTTTTTAAAGACTACAATTTTTTGTGTATGGGGATATTTCTCACATTGTTCAAGATCTCCAGGAAATTGAGGCCAGTTAACATTACCAATGTACAGACCTATTTATTGAAAAATTATTGTTTATTTCATCAGCCCTTCAGAACTTTACTTGGGGTCTTTTTAATGATTCTCATTTCACCTTTTTTTTTTCCCCATTTTTCCTTTGTTTTAAATGTAAAATGACAAAGGTAAATCAAGACAGGAAGATGATAAATAAAGTTAAAAATCATTGTAAATCACTATGATTTGAGCATTTTGGTAGGTTGGCATGGGTAAGACTGGAAGAGATCACAGTGGGTAGTCTGGTTCAACCTTTCTGCTCAAGCAGAGTTATCCCACAACGCATTGCACAGGGTTGTGTCCAGATGGTTCTTGAATATCTGCAGTGAGGGAGGTTCCACAACCTCCCTGGGCAACCTGTTCCAGTGCATAGTCACTTACACAATAAAGAAGTTCTTCCTCATGTTCAGGTGGAACTTCCTGTGCATCAATTTCTGCCTGTTTGGCATCACTGCGAAGAGACTGGTCCATCCTCTTGACAGGATCCCCTCAGATATGTGTGAGCATTGATAAGATCCCATCTTAGTCATCTCTTCTCAAATTTGAACAGGCCCAGCTCTCTCAGCCTATACTCAAACAAGACATGCTCCCATCCCCTAATCATCTCCAGCCTTCCACTGGAACTCCATATGTCTCTTGTACTGGAAAGCCCAGAACTGGACACAACACTCCTGGTGCAACCTCATCAGGGCTGAATAGAGCAGTAGGACCAAATCCCTCAACTTACTGTCAATGCTCTTCCTAACAGACCCCAGGACACTCTTGGCCTTCTTGGCCGCAAGAACACACTTCTGGCTCCTGGACAGCTTGGTGTCCACCAGAACTGGCAGGTTGTTCTCTGCAGAGCTGCTTTCTGGCAGGCCAGACCCCAGCCTGTACTGGGGTGTGCGATTATTCCTCTCCAGGTTCAGGAGCCTGCACTTGCCTTTCTGGAATTTCAGAAAGTTTTTCTCTGTCCATCCTTCCAAACTTCTATCCTGCCAAGACCCTTCTGAAGGACTGCACAGAACTCTGGAGTATCAGCCATGCCTCCCAGGTTTGTATCCTCAGCAAATGTGCTGCAGAGGCATCTGCTCTTTTGTCCAAGCCATTGATAAATAAGTCAAGAAAATCTGCACATAATAATCTGTGTACTCCTAGTTACTGAGGAGTTCTTAGCCATTGGACTCCATCTGAATGATACTGCAGAGGTTTTAGGGGAAAAAGATTATAAACAGCATGGCTGCCATCAGAGAGCTGTATGAGAAAACTTTTAACAAATTTGATTTCTTCGGAGGCACTAGACTCCAAGGCCTACAGGACACACTTTCATTTAATCTGTAATATTGTGGTTATTTGGTTATTTTCCAGTGGCTTACATCCATTTTTGTGATTTGCATGCCCCTACTCTGTGTACTACTATGTGTATACAACACTAGCAAACACAAGATTGCAGTGGATACAAGGCTATATGAAATTAATCATAATAACAAAGTCACAAATCTGTTACCACCTTTCAGCCAAAGAAGCGACAGGGTATTTTAGGATGTTATTACTTACGTTGTAATTCCTCCCTTATTTTCTTTTGTATGTCAGTGTTCCTTTATATTTTCCAACATTTCACTGCTCTAGGCTGAAGATTAGGGTCTTTATCAAATGCTTCCTCTTAATATTGAAATACTTTTCAGAGTCCTTGGCAAATTCAACTGGCTAACACAGGCATTATTGTAAAATCCCTGATGCTAGTGTTGGTTATTATATTAATTTAGACTAGTGATAATATGCATGGTAAATCCTGCTTAGGCCTGGTTTTCATTCCAATGTCTCTAAGTCACATCTTCTGTTCTTACATGTACTTCAAAAAATAAAGCTATTTTCTATGTATCTATTATTTAAGAGATCTCACTAAAGACAGTGTCATCCTAACAAATACAAAAAAAAAAAAAACTGTACTAATTTCTTCTACAATTAAGTAGTCCATGCCTCCTTTTTCTAATACAAATCTAATTCTTTGAAAATTAGAAAGGCCTACAGAATGAAAATTCATTTGCCAGTAAATAATTTACTTTCATTCTCAGTATAAAAATACACGAGGCAATAAACTATAGATTTTTAACTGAATTCAAAATGTGTTCTAGAAGCAAATAATTCTGTCTGGTTTGCTGGGAGTTCCTTCAATAAGTCTTTCAACTTAATATATAGCCTCAAAAGCATGAAGAATACAAAGACTTTATTTCTTTTTACTGAGATTTTTGAGTTTTGCAAGCTGTTCTTTCATTTATATGGAAAAAAGCATCTAACTTTTCACAGAAAACAGTATGAAAAATCCTGAAACATTGGGGTATTTAATTGAAAAATGATTGAACAGCTGTGGTATCTCTTTTTCTATATATCTCCTCCTATTGTCCATATAGAATAAGCAGAAAAATGATGCAGAATAGTTGTGCTCACAGTGTGTTAGGTTGTACTATTGATAAGAGAAGGGGAGATGCAGCACTGTTTTTAACATAAAAGATCACAAGTACTGTAAATCATGCATACATGGAATACTTCCTGTTAGTTTGCTTTGGTTAGTAAAGTTTCATATAGATTCATGTATATATCTCTACATATATATACAGAGAATACCTTCAAAAAAGAAAAAGAGATGAAATTACAGTTTATGTTAAGCTATAAATTTAAACTAGTAGATTAAAATTTCTTCTAGTGGAAATAGGGATTAAGGAATTAGAGATGAGCTATTTTCTATAGTTGCAACAACCTTGCTAAATACTCACAAAATACACTAACCACTGGGAGAAGCAGGTAAAAGATAAGAATGTGATTCTTCAGAAGAATAAAGCTTTCACTTTAGTTATCCTTAAAGGCTTTAAATGTACAAAATTTTATCTGCAGACTGATTCATAGAGTTATTTGGTGTCAGATGGAGAATTATTGCAGGTCCAGTTGGATGTTCTGCTGTTTTTCCTGTGTTACTGCTGCTGGAACTTGTGTCTGTTGGCAAAGCAATATATTTAAAAAGAAATATATTCCCTATGTGTATTTAAAGTGTACAACATTGTACCAGGAGCTGTTCTCTATTAGGTGAGAAAGAGCAGTACTGCTGTGACTTGAATGGGTGGGGTAGATCTTAAAGACTGAACTTTAAAGCTGAATACACCCAAATCAGCTTTTCTACTGCCTCTCTCTAGACTGTCTTTCCAGAAGGATTTGTTCTGTAAGACCACTGCACTGTGTCTCTCTAAATATTTTCTCAGTATTCATGTCTCTTTGAAAGTTTTCAGCAATTTGGTCAATTGCAAAGAAACTGTATGAAATCCAGTTAGGATTTTGTTGTTACTGTTAGAGAGCTATAGCATTCAAAAGGATAGCTAATAAATACATAGGGTTAGTTGTTAGGATTCAATCATTTAAACCTTGCTTTGCAGGTGCACTTTGCTGGGCATTGCTTATGCTTCCTTGGGAAGCAATTGACAAGTTTTTAATTCTCTACTTTCTAAAAAGTTAATACAAATACCATTTTTAGATTGACTCCTATTCACCAACCTGTTGGACACTGATCTTATAAAAAAAAAAACCAAAAAAACAACAACCCAACAAAACAAACAACTAAAATAATCCATAATCTTTATAGCTTCTCTGTGCTTTATTCTTTGCAGCTTCCTTTTCTGACAAGTGTTTAATAGGCTATTTTTTTACTTCATTGTCTTTTTTCCCAAGTTAACATATGTATTGCAAACCAAAAAACAAAATCATCACAACAAAAGGCATATGCATAGAATGTAGCACTTGTAGATTTAGTTCACTGAATTCCCCCCCATTTGTTTAGTGGCTGTAATAAGAGAGTGTTAGGTCCTGGGTTTAGTTTTAACTAGCATCCTATGCCAGCTTGTTAAAACACTTATCAAAACCTGGATACTGCAATGCATAGATAACTGTCTGCTCAACTATACACTATACTTGTCTCTGGGTATGTAAAAGGGGATTAGGGCCACGGGCAACTTTATTATTGCATTGCTTCTGGGGTTGTAGCTGGCTCCATATTATTGCCCTTCTCACACTCATTTTGGCTAATCTAGAGGCACATTCTCATCCCTATTATAAACTTTTCTGGTACAGTGATTTTGGAGAGGATTTTTCTTGTTATGGATATTTTCTTGCTTTTCTCTTTACAATGTAAGAAAAAGAAAATGCTTTCTTTAAAGGAGAAGCTAGTCACTGCACCATTGTGAAAAGACTTTGAAGTCAATGGCAAAGAACTATGACCCTCTGAGAGTCACTGCATACACTTGACACCTTTTGCTCAATCATAACTGTTTTTTCGCTGTGTGATGATTTTGCCCCATGTAGCTGTTCAGCTAGGTTGTAGTCAAGTATGCCTCAACCAGCTTTGAGAACAGTAGGCTAAATTTCACTACAGATGGGGTCTGGTGGAGAGCTATTAATCAAATAGCCAATTAGCCATCCCTCATGATAGCAGGTTTCAACACCATGTGATACAGCACATACCAGCTGTATTGTACCAAACTGATCATCTTTTGGGAAAAGTTGCACACAGCCACTGAAGTCTTAACACCCAACCTTCCTCTACACATGACATCTTACCATCCATCTTTCTGCTGCAATGAATTTAGTAGAATCACTGGTCTTAGAAAGTATCATCCATTTGAAATTAGAACTTAAGATAATATGCAGTGTATCTTGTTAAACAGAAAATAAAGAAGAAAATTGTTCAGGATTTTTTTAGCAAAATGGAAAGATGCCTGCTAAATTCTATAAATATAAATTCTACAAATTCTTCCCTAGAAATATTTATTATTTTTGTTGTTTGTATAATATTTGTTAGTTTTGTTATGAAATTGGTTGCTTGGTCAAAGGCATCCACATCAAGAAAACAAAAGCATCATATGGGCAGCAGTACAGTGGATATAAAAAGAAAAAAAAAAAAACCAAACCCTTGAGACATGAAGATTGAAATAAGAGGGACATGTGGGGAGAGTAAAATAGGAAGGATTTATTACTATGAGTAAAATAAAAGAAAATTTTACCAGCAGGCAAGGAAAGAACCATACTTGCCTGCTTCACCTTTGGAGAAGCAGTAGTAACAAGACCAAAGACTCCTGCTGTAATTATTCTACTTGAGGAAAGTAGCTCTAAGTTCTGCCTTGGGCTTCGTAATATCTGTCTGCCAAAGGCAGTACAAGAGATGCTGAGAAACAGCAACACTTCTCTCTGAACTCTTTGCCCAAAAGTTATGTTTAGCTTCCTTCTTTTGTTTTCACTGCCTGCATACCTCAGCTTGTTGAAAGTCTAGATCTTGTTTCAGAAGGAAAAGTAGGGAATGAAGATGTTTCACTGAGGATATAAAAATTAACAAATTGTCTCCTACCATACCATTCTTTCTCAGGTTTTTACCCTGTTGCAGAATGGGGTGCCTCCCACAGTTTCAGCACGAGTTCTTTCTGGAGGATACATTCCTTCAGGCTACAGATTGCTCCAGAGTGGGTCCCCTCACAGGGTCACTGTTCCTGCTAGAGAACCCGTTCATGCGTGGGTTCCTCTCCACGGGCTGCAGTTCCTGCCAGGAGTCTGCTCTCGCAAGGGATTTCAATGGTCTGCAGCTTCCCTCAGGGCAGAGCCTTTTGCTTCAGGGATATCCTTCACAGGCTGCATGTGGACCTCTGCTACACAATGGGCTGCAGGGGAATCTGCTCTGGTGCCTGGAGCACCTCCTCTCCCTCCTTCTTCACTCCCACTGACCTGTGCGTCTACAGGGCTGTTTCTCACTTATTTTTCCGCTCCTTTAACTCACAGCTGCTCTACAGTGCTCCTACATTTTCTTAAATATGTTTACACAGAGGCACCACTGCTGTCACTGTTGGGTGAGCTTTGTCTAGCTGGATTTGGAGCTGCATGAAGCTGTCTGTGTCTGACATGGGGGCATCTTGTGGTGTCTTCTTACAGAAGCCACTCCTGCAGTTCACCTGCTATCAAAACCTTGTTGTGTAAACCCAGTCCTTAAGCAAACTAATTTATAAAGACATAGTGTCAATTTAAGTGTGAATTTCACAAGCAGTTCTAAAGAAAGGAAACCCATATGCAAGTGAAGGATTTTATCACAGTACAGGCCTGATTTGACTATGAGAATCCTGTGTGAAGGAAGCAATGGCCTGACCCAAAGCCAAATTAACCCATTAACTCTGTTTCTGATGAATACAAAATACATTAATAGAAATCAGTCCATTAATTTTTCATTGTCTCAGGTAATGTTTTTTTGTTTGGTTTTTTTTTTTACTTTCAATGAATTGCCCAACATTCCTAAAAAAAAAATCATGTTACTAGGCACCACTGAGAGTGTAAGCATGCAAAAAAAAACCCTAAAAATTATATAGAGAAGAATATACAAGTTAATTATTAGCTTTCCTTTCCCCACAGAGAACAATGGCTCATCTAGAAAAAACATCCACCTGGTATCAAAAGGATAACAGGAATCCCTAAACCATCCAAAAAGTAAAGTATGAACTGCAGTTTTCTCTTTTTGCAATTAAAACTAATTGTTCATTTGGCCCTAAAGCCTTGCTTTTTAAGCCTGTAATCTACTTACTTTCTATTCTCTCTGATAAAAAGAAAGCATAAAAGTAATTATTGTCAGAAATAGTAAACTCATATTAATCACAATTACAAGGAGTAATGTCTGATTACAACTTTTAATCAATCATGCTATTCCATGTTTAACTCAGTAATGTTGGGACCACTAGAGTGGACAGCCATCTGTGCCTCTGTAAAATTAGAAATATGATGAATTATAGCTACTAGTAGTTTAAAACTATACTATGAATACAAATCATTAGAGCTGTGGCAATTTTAACATACTGCCAAAAACATTTTATCAGCTGTGTTTGCTGTTCTCCTCATGGAAAAAAAAAGGACCAAGAGAAAGATCCACACTCCACTCATCAGCTTTTAATAAAGATTTACAGTGAATGAAAAGACAAAGTTCTCCTGACTTTCTGTTTACATAGCACGAATCCCTTCAGTCATAGTCAGTGCTACAGTCTGAAGATTACAGTATGCTCTTATCTCAGGTGGCCACTGCCTAAAGTCTGTTAAGCTCCCAGACTCTCAAATAATGTATCTCAAGTGTTACATTCAGGCAAGTTGCTGCATATTTATCACAAGTATAGCTAAGAGAAGAATCAAATCTCTTTGGAATAGCTAAATTCACTGATTTTGTCAAAATGATAAACTTAGTAAGAGAACAAAACGGCACATGAAACAACAGATAAAATACAATAACATTCTTAGGACCACTTTAATTGTCTGCTGTTATTTCAGAGGTTAAAAGAATAATTCAGGTTGGAAGAGACCCTTAGAGATCCCCAGTTCAAACTCCTACTGAAGGCAAGATCACCACAAATTATGTGGTCAGACATGGTTGATTGGGGACTTACTTATTTCTCCCAAGCATGGAGAGAGAATGCACAATAACTCTGGGCGGCCTGTGTCATGGACTGAGAGTCCTTGTGGGAAGAAGGTTTATCCTTACAGGCAGTGGGAACTCCCCTTGGTTCATTCATTTCCTTTGTCCCTGTTGTCTCATCTTGTGCCACTCTGCAGGGCCTGGCTCCGTCTTCTCCATTGTCTACCCATGTAGGGAACTGCTGTTTGCTGTACTTAAAGCTGTCCTTGCTCCAGGATGATCAAGATCAGCTCTCTCATGACCTTCTTATAGGGAAACTACACCAAGCTCCCACTGTGGTGGGCCTACATTGCACTTAGTCTAGAATTGTCACGTCTTTCATGTACTGGAAGATCAAAACTGGATGCAGTACTCTGCATGTATAGAATGAATAAATGCTGAATAAATGGAGATAATTAGGTTCCTCAGCTTACCACCTGTGCCTCTGATAATATAACCCAGGATGTATTTTGTATTCTTTACTGCTAAATCAAGTACCTCTTTAAAATGTATGTAAATACATGTCCAGTGGTTACTGTTTTCAAATCCCTACAGTCATGCAGAAACACATTGTAAAAGTATATCTGATTTTATTTCTCATTCTTGGTCTCAAAATAAAGATACTGCCTTTTCTCACTCCAAACTACTGAGAATTTTCTCTTCCTTTACATTTTCTTAATTGTGAAATTAAGAAACATGAATTGTTTAGTTTCCCTATTTCAAATGATCACTATGGAGAGCGAAGATGTGATGAGGAAATTTTCTCCAACAGTATTTTCAAATCATTGGTTAAATATAATCCCTTGAAAAACATAGAGAATAATAACCTTGAAAAATTTAGAATTGAACAGCTTTTCTCCTTGGTGTATATGGATAACTATTCAGGATGATGTTTTACCAGAAATATTAAATGTTTCTGTTATTATTAAAAGGTACTACAGCCTGTACTATTTTTTTAGAATATGATCCCTAAGTGTCTCAGCTCCTGACAAAGCTGACAGCTCTCTTTGAGAATCTGAAGATAATAGAGACAGGAACAGGGCTAAATGCATGACTTTGTGCCTTATGAGAGATCTGGTTTGGAGAAAAGTTAGTATTCAAATAAGAAACTGGACTCTAATCTTAATTCTGTGAAAAAATTACTCTGCAAACAGTAATCTTTCATCAAAACATATGAACAGATTTCCAAATTTCATTGTGTTGCTTCATTTTTTTTTACATTTAGATAAAGAGCTTTAGAGAACTGGATAGTTCAACATCAAGAAAAGAGAGAAAAAGATGTTTGCCTTTAAATAATTTTTTGGTGATCCTTAGTAATTAAAAAATTTAAGGGAAAAAAAAATACACATAGCATCTTAGTTCTTGGAATGATTTGCGTATTATATTAGCTTCATTTTTTCTGGAGCTTCCTATAGCAACTTCATGGTAAGCATAGTCATAATCTATGAATTTTGCAAGAATATGTAAAAGAATCAATGAAAGAAAAAAGAGAAAACCGAACCTTTGTCATCAGTGTTTTCAGTGCTTGCCTGCTCTTACAGACAAAGATACGTTTAATTTTCAGTCTGTGTTATATTTCATCATAATGAGCACAAAAAAATGCAAATATGAATCGATTTTATGCAGAGGTCAGTACAAGGGACAAGCGATCTGTGAAAAAGTTAGCAGTCTTAAGTAAGAAAAGTAATTAGAAAGATGACCATAACCTTTCTTTCATGAATAGCAATAATAAATTACTTCCTTGGTGGTTTTGTGACCCTGTCAAGCTAGGAAGGTGGTCTTTCCCAAGTGGATCTATGTTTCGATCCCTTTTGTAATCACAGTCTCACAGCTGTGGAAAATAGTACCATTTATTAATTGATCCCTGTTTACTTTCATCTGCAGCGGGCAAGAAGCACTCAGGTTCATTTTCCACTGTTGTGAAAGGCTCTTGGGAGAAAAAGTGGGGACATTTGTCAACCTTGGGTCTTGAATGTTGTTTTTCTTACTTCTTGGTATTGTTGCTTGAGTCATTCACTTGTCAGTGTCACAGCAGGCTTAAGAGCAAGAGAAAATTATAGCTTTAGCAGTCAGCTCTACTGCACGAAGCACATGACAAATGTCCTCCCAAAACTAGCACTGGTGTTTAGATTTTCATTGAAAGTATCATCCAGTAAAAGATATATTTAAGAAAATCTGTGTATATTAATTTGAGGTTTTTCCTGCTAGCACAAACATTTATTGTGAAAGACAACCATTGGTTAATAAGCACTGTAATTGGCATTGAGTACTTTGAGGCTTTTAGTCTTAAGGAATCCCAGATAAATACAGTGATTGGAACCTTACTGCCTGGTCTGGGTTAGACAAGGCTGTCACTCCTGTGTAATAGGATGCTACATGTGTTTTAACATTTCATTGAGGCATAGAAGAAAAAACCCCACATTCAGTTTCTTTTCAAGTAGTACATCCCCTAATGCAGTACCTGAGAACAGTCTGTGCATTAATACATCTGATTAATTTAGCTCTTCTGATTTCAAAGCACTTCTGCCTACAGGCTACTATTTAGGAACTTTCATAAATAGATTTCTTGACTATGTTTCCTAGGCCATATTAAAGTTTACCTCCCTCACAAGGTTTTGAGACAGAGCTTTTTCCTGGTATTAGTATTTCTTGCTCAGCCTTTAACAGAATTATAGGAAACAGCAAGTTAGCGATAAGATACACATTCTATGTATTCAAGAAAAAAAATTAGAAAATAATCAGAGAACTATAGACTGATGTTGGGGAATTTTGGTGCTCCAACAAAAACTTTTTCTAGAAATCTAAAATTGCATTTTTAGACAGAAGCGGAATTAAGTAAGCATATTCACTCTGAGCTATGATATATATGCTGGAAGAATATTTAACTGCAAAAAGTTAGGAATAGAAGAGGGAAATTACAACTTCTAAGTGATTACATCTCTGCCTATATCTCAAATTAATCTATTTTGTGGCTTTTAACATCACGCAATTTCTAAAACAACAATAATGATTGAACAATTGCCTCTGATAGATCAATAGTTACTAATGTATACTGGAATAAATCTTTTATTCTTGTATTTCTGAAACTAACATCAATGTATAGATTTTCAAAAATTGATAGGAAAAAAATCTTTTTCCTTAAGTAAAACTTGATCTTGGTTCACCACCTGCTACAAATGAGAAGTTGAATCCAAAGTTCTTAAATTATTCTGATATTTGTAGATGAAAATTTACAGTATCCATTTTTTGAGTTACATAAACAGTTGGTGAAGTCACAAGTTTCCTCCCATTTGGAGACAAAAGTTCACATGAACAAATTTTGATATTTAATTTAATTTAGATTTGAAGCCAGGTGTCATATCTTGGAGAAATTTATCCAAACAACTCCCCATTCAGGGCACTTCAATTTTCAGGATGTGGTAGAAAAATCTAAATAAAATTCTAGGTTCCTATAAGGCAGAAACAGTAGATTTTACTTCCCACCCCCAAAATTTTAATAAAAAAACACATACTAGCAGAATATCTGGAAGGTTTCTGGGGAATTCTCTCTCCAAGTCATGTCCTCAGTCATATATCTGGCTTTAAAAATGCTAAGAGACAAGATAAATATCTTCATATTTTATTGTAGGCTATGGGAATGACCTGCAAAAATATATTTCCAAAATACAATTATTAAATCCTGTAAACATCAGGGGATTGAGAATCTTTTTTAGGCTGCAGTCTTTTCATATGGGCAAAGTCCAAAAGCCCATCAAGAATGTAGTGTTTATGTTCGATGAGCTGCCAAAATGTAATTAATTTTTTTGGAATACTTACATGTTAGCACATTTGAAAGAAAAAAGCATCCTAAAGGAAAAGGGAATGCAATTTATCATACTAAAATAAGTGCATTGAAGAAATGTGGGCTTTATGTTAGAGACACTGCCAACAACTAGTCATGCATGTCTATTTTTCTGCCAGTGTTAATCTTGTGCATTGTAATTATCTTTCTTTCAATTTTGACATTTTTTTTGTTCTACTTGAAAAATACAAAGAAAAGGAACATAGGACATGTGGGTGCAAACAGGCTGGGAAGAAGAATAAAAAAAAAGGAATGTCTCAAAGAGAAAAAAAAAGGTGGAAGAAAAGGCCAAGTTTAAATATTTAGGCTAAGTAAAAGTCACTTAGATAAGCATCAGTATTCCAGGTTTCTTAACAAATTGTACCTAATCTAGTTTCATAAAACTGAAAAATATACTTCCTTGCAATCTGCTTTTGTTCTGCCCTGATATTTTGTACAATAGAACGCATTTCCACCCACATTTTGGTAAGTATGCCAGGTGCGGATCTCACAAGTTCTAGTTTCATCACTTTTTTTTCTCTGATGTATGCAGGTCTTCCTTTTAACAACAGAGGAGAGAGAAACACTATTCAAAGAAGAGATTGAAATTTGACAAATTCACAAAACTTACCAGGGCAAAGTAAACAGTCCCTTAAAGTACTTAAAACCTCATTGTTTCTCAAGTGTTTAAATGTTTAGCAGTCGAAAGGAAGGTCACAGAATCACAGGATGATAAAGGCTAGAAGGGACGACTGGAGATAACCTCTGCCAACACCCCTGCTAAAGCAGGTTCATCTGGAGCAGGTTGCGCAAGGTTCCATCCAGGTGGATCTCCAGAGGAGATTCCATAACCCCTCTGGAAAACCTGTTCCTGTATTCTGTCACCCTCCAAGGAAAGTTATTTCCTCACATTAGAGATGACAGCCTGTAGCTTCCTGGATTCCCCAGGATGATGGGAGTGACATTGGCTTTCCTCCAGTCCTAAGGCACATCTCTTATATTCCATGAACTTTCAAAGGTGATGGATTTGTTCATGTCATGTTTGTCTGCATAGTCCCTAACCCAATCCTCCTCCAATAAGGGAAATTCTTCCTTTCTCCAGACTTTATCAGTAGCTACCAGGCTCCAGTATTCCTGAGACTGGCTTTAGCTGTAAAAACTGAAGCAAAGACAGCATTCAGTAACTCCTCTTTCTCTGTGTCATCTGTCACCAGGGCATTCACCTTATTCAGCTGTGGATTCACATTCTCCCTAACCTATATTTCATGCTGATGTACTCGAAAAAGCCTTTCTTGTTATTCTTGACATTCTTTGCCAGATTTAATTCCAATTGGACCTTAGCCTTCCTTGTTGCATCCCTGCATACTGTGACAATGTTCTTATACCTGTGTCCTATTCCTTATTCCATAAACCTTCTTCCGTCTGAGTTTTGCCAGAAGCTTTTCATTCACCATGCAGGTCTCCTGCCCCCTCTGTGTGATTTCTTACTTAGAGGGGTGCACCTCTCTTGAGCTTGGAAGAAGTGATTCTTAGATATTAACAAACTCTTTTAGACTCCCTCCTAACTTTCAGATCTCTGACCCATCAGATTCCTCCAAGGAGGTCTTTGAAGAGTCCAAAGTCAGCTGTCCCGAAGTCCAGGGTCATAACCCTACATTTTGTCATGCTTCCTCCGCATGAGACCCTGAACTCCACAATCTCATGGTCGCTTCAAGCCAAGGATGACCCCAGCCAGTCCTTTGTTAATATAGGTCCAGCAATACAATTTTCTTTGTTGGCTTCTTCATCATCTGTATCAAAACATTATCATCGGTGCTCTTCAGGAAGTTCCTGGACTGTGTGTGCCTAACTGTGCTGTTTTTCCAGCAGATATCAGTTCCCCATGAGAACCAGGCCTGTGATTCTGAGTCTTCTTTCAGCTATCCACAGAAGGCCTCACTGACTTCCTCTTCCTGCTCAGGTGGCCCATAGTACCCGCACACAACTGTGTCACCCATCTTAGCCTGCTCCTTAATTCTTACCTGTAAGCTCTCCACTTGTTTTTCACACCCAGGCAGATCTTGATGCAATCCAGTTGCTTGCTTACACCAAGAGCATCTCTACCACCTTGCCTTGATTCCAGTCTTGATTAGACAACAATAACTAATATGAACATGATCACCAGATAAAAATCTGTCTGGCTGGTGCAAATTCAACATATGTAGGTGCAAAAATGGTGACATTCAGGTTTCTTTGAAAAAAACAAGCAACCGATTTTTGTTTCCCTTTTTTAAAAAATATATTTTTTAAACAATATATCTATTTCTATGTTTAATGCCTTTATCAGGATCACTGTATATGGATCAGCCCAGTTTGCAATTTTTTGTTCTTAGAATCAGAGTCATGATCACTACTGTCTTTTAACAAGAGTAATGACCTACCTTTTAATAAAGAGTCACAGGAATCAGCCACAAAAACCAAGCTATTAATTATATCTAGGTAATTTTCTTACCCAAGTACAACTACCTAGCACTCCTGTATAGAGGTAAAAGTTTGCATTTTTTTTTTTAGAGTTTTTAGATATTTTCTTTTCTTTTTCCCCTCCAGATTTTTTTACATGACTTCCTACACTGATCTAGATGTACATAATTTACATCTTCAGCCACTTCAGAGGTCAAATACAAAACATTTCCTGCATTGTAAGCTCAGTTTGCCCCCAAAAGAAAAAAGAAATGTAAATGTGTTTTAGTTGTATATAGGTTAGTATTTAGGAATCCAAGGTAACATTTGAAGAAGATCAAACATGAATCAATTACCGCATATTTGCTTTCCTGAACTGATAAAATAAAACATTTAGGCATGTTTTTCTTTTAGCAATTGTTCCTCTCTGGGTGCAATCTGTCTTTGATTGACACCAGAGATGGAAAAAAAAAGGATGGTGTGATAAAGTCATTGGATTTTATTGGAGCACTTATCATTATACTGTGACAGTGTTAGTCCTGTTCATGGTGACCTGGATGACAATTTTTGAAGGTCTTTTTAGACAGTGTTTTGGCAGGGCCTCCAATATGTTCAAGGAAAAGTTATTTTGTTAAGGAGGTCCAAGTTAGCAAGGCTGATGCATGGTTCTTGATAGCATTGAAAGATGGCAGAATAAGAGAAGAGAAAGTAGAAGCTAATTACAGCTGCAGCAACAGCAATGACATTTTAAGTAATTATACCACTGAGCTGTCAAAAGACAAAATGTGTGACAGAGAATCTCTGCTAATCTTGGCGCACTGAACGACAGCCACAACATTCCATTTTAGAAGATGGGAATTTAGCAGTTATCTAAAAAATAGGAAAAGTAGTAGTGTTGATCTAAGACATGCAGCTTTCCAAGAAACAAACATTTTTCTACATAAATATGGATAAAATAAAGCTAAATCCAACAACTGCCTAGTGGCTTTGTCTTTTGTTACTGAAAAATTATGATCACAGTAAAATCCAGCTTCTCATTTATAATCTGTTTGTTCTGTTGCGGAGCTCTTTCACACAAGAAACTCTATATGTAACCATTAAAATATTGAGATCAAATAAAGAATTGAAGATGTTATCTCTCCTGTGGATGCAATTGGAAACTTTTTCTCTCAGTGAAATTTCATACAGAAGGGATTTGTTTAAAAATCATACAGAAAAGGTTTAAAATCTACAGAGCAATTATATCAGGTTTAAATCTTCTGACTGGTCTAAATTTATTTTCTTTTTAATGCCATGTTAAAGTCATGTGTGAAACCCAGACCTCAGGTCCTCCCTGAGAATGTGCAGTTATATAACACTCAGCTTTTAGCCAGCCGCATTTGGATCCCACATCACAGAATCCTGACACAGATTCGACCAACTGCTTAATGAGTCTAGTGATACCTGATGGGATGCACTTCTCTCAGAGGGGAAAAAGAGTTCTAGCATAGGAGTTAGTGGGGCTCCTTGTCAGAGCTTTAAACTAGTTTGGGAGGGGAAAAGGGGGGAAACCCAGACTAACCAGTGATGAGCAACACGATGGTGTCCCAAGGCTTGAGGAAGGAGCACTAATGGGATTTCTCAATCTGCTTTAAGATGTCTTGGCTACAATGTACACACCTGAAATGTTTCTACACTAATGCACCCAGCAGGAGGAGCAAACAAGAGAGCTCAAGGCTTTGGGCCAGTTCCAGAGATCTGACATTACCAGCATAAGTGACTGGGGTGCCCTGTTGGATGGTTACAGGCTCTTCAGGAGGGACAGGCAGGGCGGGAGAGGCAGGGATTGGTACTGTGTGTTATGGAAGGGTTAGAATGTATGGAGCTCACAGTTGGCAACAGCAAAGTTGAGGTCCTCTGGAGAAGAATCAAGGAGCAAACAAATAGTGTGGATGTCATCATTGGAGTCGACTATAGACCTCCCAGCCAGGACAATGTTGCTGATAAATTATTCTTTGAGGAACTAAGAGATGCTTCCAAGTCAATTGCTCTTGTCCTTATGAGAGGCTTCAATTTGCCAGAAATTAACTTGGAAGCATCACATAGCTGATACAATACAGGCCAGAAGAGTATTAAAAAACCTGACATGATAAGGTAACCCATCTAGTTGATCAAGAGAGGGGCAGTGGATGTAAACATTTGGATTTCAATAAGGCTTTCAATACTGTCTCTCATAGGATCCTTCTGGCCAAAATGTCCAGCCACAGCTGGATAAACATGTCGTGGGATGGGTAAGCAACTGGCTCATGGGTGGGGCACGAAGGATTAGAGTGAATGGGGTGACATTTGACAGTGACCTGTCTTTAGTGGGGTTCTGCAGGGCTCCATCCTTGCCCCTGTGCTCTTCAACATCTTCATAAATGACATAAATGAACCCAGGACTGGAAGGGATACTAAACAAGTTTGCAGACAATACAAAATTGGGAGAAGCTATTGACTCCTTCAAAAGAGGGGAGGCCCTGCAGAAAGACTCAACAAATGGGACTGCACAGTAACCAACCAAAGTTCAAAAAAGGAAAGGGATGGATTCTGCAGCTGGGGTGGGTCAACCCTGGATGTGCAGGCTGGGCAATGAGATGCTGGAAAGCAGAACTGTGGAAAGGGACCTGGGCGTGCTGGCCAGTGGAAAGCTGGTTATGGGTCAGCGGTGCCCTGGGAGCTGGGAGAGCCAACCGTGTACATCGCACATTGCACATTAGTAAGATGTGATTGGACAGGATGCTAGTTGATCTCATCTAGGCTCCCTTTCTCACAAAATATTGCACTAGATGATCTTCTGAGGTCGTTTTCAACCTCAGTTGTTCTATATTGCTATGATTCTAGCCTAATGTTCATTTTCTGTATGGTAAAACAGTATGGATGCAGAAAGTCAATGGCAGATCTGTTGCACAAGAGAAGAGATGCTCCTACCACTTTTGGCTTAAATCACTTCTTGTTTATTCCATCACTCATTTCAGGCTACTTCTTCCACAGCTTTCATTATCCAATACTTTTCTTTCATTTTGTAGCTTCCATATATTTAATATATAACAGATAGTCTTTACATATTGCTCTGAAGCCATGGTGAATACTCCTCAGTGTGTCCTGAGGAAAGAACCTTTCCAAATATATTGCTTTTATTTCACCAAATATCTCAGGGTTTTGTACTGTCAGACTTTAAAAGATAATGCAATTCCCTTTCCCTGCAGCTTTCAGTGTTTGGGAGTTTTTTTTCCTGGTATATCTAGTCTTGTTTCATCCAAAGCAAACAGCCTCACTTTTTGGTTACATCATGTAACCAAAATGCTTCCAGGAATGTCTATATTTTATAAATATTTATACATAAAACATATATTTTATGTATATATTTATTTATTTATAATCTAAACCATTCTAGTTCATCAGAAAGTAATAGGCAATTGCATAGTATAGCACATTTAGCTATAAGGTAGGCAGCTGAAATACATCATAAGGAGGGCTTATTTCTCTCTGTTGACTACAAAAAAGAATAAGTTTACTAGCTCAGAAACAGAGCATCAAAAATTGAATGGATTAATTCTGCTGCTTCAGCAAAATACAAGACAGATTCATTTCTCTTTGATAAGGATTTTGTATTCTCAGCCAGTACTTCAAGACTGTGCTGTGTAATACCTTGTGTATTGGCATGCTAAAGGACAATGGATTGGACACCATCGCTCCTGTAGTGCAGGACTCAATAGACTCAAGCACTGGCTTTTTGCTACCCTTTGCCTCTTTAATGGATCAACCAAGAATTGCAGTAAGACACTAAAACAATGTGGAAGAAGGACTAATTTGATGCCTATGTATAATAACTTATGTATGACAGCAGAAGACCTAATACTATTTCTGTAACTGAGAGGGTTGTTTGAACTACAAGAAGTAACTATGAAGATGTGTTGTAATGACTTCTCAGGAGTTCATTTCAGAGGGATGGGATTTGTGTTGTTTGGAGGTTTTTTTAACAACTCTCTGAATTATGGAAAGACAGGAGAAAAGATTCTTCACTGAATAAAGCAAAATTTAGTGAAACAGAAAATTCGTATTGAATATGAAGAATTCCTGCAAGAATACCTTTTCATTTGTGTTTAAGGTTTCTTTTCCTCTTTTTGGTAAGATTATCCCAGAAAGACTGCACCAATCCAATAATGCTGTTCTTACCTCACTAAAGTCAGTAGATTAGACTAACTGAAATATTTCAGTTCAAAGAAAAAGTCAGCAGATATTTTGTAATTCCCAGAGCATGCACATCTAAGCAGGACCTTGTATTGAGGAAGCTTGTGATTTCAGAGTTGTGTTGCTTTTGGGTAAGAGGTGTTTTTTTTTTTTTTATTGTTTGTGGGGTTTGTTTTTTCTTGTTGTTTGTTTGTTGTTGTTGTTGTTTCTTTAAGAATCTGGATGCATATGGCTTTCACCAAATCACATATTATTCCAATTAGAGACTAGTCAAAATTTCAGTAAGAGATGTCGAAGGTCATCAAATCTCTTCCTACATAATGCACAGGAACAAGTAACAAAACAAATTAAAAACTAATATTAAAATTATTCATCTCAGCAAAGACTCATTTAGGTTGCGAAAAAAACTATTAGATACTTAATTATAATTTCTAGAATTAATGCAAGGAATAGAATGAAAAGAAAAGCAAAAAGGCAGAAGAAAGACTTCAATATAGACATTAAAAGGAGATAGTAGCTTTAAAATATATTTAGATATCAGAAACTTGGACTCTCTAAATTGTAGGTACTTAAGTGGAGGCAGATCACTAAATTTCTGACTCTCAATTATGCCAGTATGTATTACAAAAGGGTGACAGCTAAATGTCTCCCTTCTATTATCTTTTTTATTATAAAAATTAGTTAGGTTACAGTCCCCAATGGATGATTTTTCCTAGCTTGTCTGCAAACAGGCAATGTCAATATATATTTTTAAATATTTTCCCTTCATTCCCCCATCTCTGCACTGCAGGTCCAGACACACTCCGGATATTTAAGGAATGTATCCGGACCTGAATTTAAGCAGACCTGGAAAAGTATGGAAAATGTATGTGAAACAACGAAGAGAGAGACCTCTAAGGATCAACAACAAGACAAGAAATAAGCTGATTTATTTACTTTCCTGTTGAGGAGGCAGCTATTGTGTTTTGATTAGCCCAAAAGCTCATAAAATATTTTTGACATTTTGTAAAGTTTGAGGATGCTGATGAAGCAGCAATAAAGTACTAGGGGAGTATAGCACTAAAACTGTAGTACTAGGGGTAGAGTTGAAAGTACAGCTGGGAATATTAAGCACTCTACCTCCTCAGATCTCCCTGCAGAAAGCTTGAAATTTCTCAAAAAGCACAAGGTACTAGAAATAGAGTCGCATTCCATATTGATAAACCCTTAATTTCATTTTTGCTTCAAAGGAAAAGCATGAGTCAACAAGAGAAGAACTTTGAGCTACATAAAAATGTTATCTGTATTAATGGGGCAAGGCCAGCAAAATGAAGGCTGGAAGTGCTGATAAATAGAAGGTAGTTTAAATTATGCTGATGTGTCTATTCCATTTTCTCAGCAGACCTTGAGCAGCATAATTAGATTGTTTTTTCACTCTCCATCCAAAGGGCATTCATTCTTTTTGTCCCTATCCTTTTTACAGCAAGTGTCTGGGAGTGGTATCCTATTAACACTGCCACTGGAAACTGAATCCAAACTGTTCTTTCAGCTGGAGTACAACTTCTTCACATAAAACCAGCAAAGATACCTACACAGTCATAGTTATCTGAATTATGCATTCTGTGAAATATGGGCACAGGTCTCAGTTTACCTTGAACAGATACAGGGACTCACCTTTAATTTTAATTTCTCTGCCTTACTTTCCTTTGCCTATTTTAAAGTGTAACATAGATTGCCTAACTTTCATCTGCCATTGAGTAGGAGAACATGAAAAGCCCAGGCAAATCTACGTGCTCTCCCACTGTCACTCTGTTGTGAAACTCCTCTTGAAACAAATAAAGGAATTAATATTGGAAAATTATAGGATATTTAAAGGTGTTTGAAAGTCTAAATGGAAGATAATTTGAGATGAGTTGTGGGGGGTGGTGGTGGTGCATATGAGTGTGTTTTCCATGTTGTCCTCAGCTGACACTCCATAAGGGTTTGGGCTTCCTTCTGGTCTCAAGTTGAACTCCAAGGATGCATTTGACTTGAGGTTAAGACATCTAAACTTCAGTGACTACTTGCAGGTTTCTGTACAAGAGATAATTAATAGACTCAAGCTAATGACAGAAGTCTGAAAATATCTGTTAGTTGATTACAACTAGTGCTGCTTGAAAGGCCCAAGAACACCTGACATATCTATGTCGCAGGTATTCTATGGGTAAGAAGGGAGAGACACTCTTGAGTATGTGTTGAGTGACACTGGGCAGCCAAGAAATTTATGATCTGATATTGTTACTGTATTAGGTGACTGTTTTGAATGGTCCTCTGGAAGTCAACTTTTGTGGCAGCTCAGTCATTTGATATGCTCCACTCACTGTATTAACTAGATGTTTAGAAACATGCCTATAGCCACCTACACGAACATATGGTAATACAGATTTCCCTAGACTGAACTGAATTGTCTTTTGGGATGTGTAACTACTTTGTAATACTGGCACAAAAGTTGAAAGGTGCATGATACTTCTGTACTATGAGCTTGATCACTACAAAATCTACTTGATCACTACAAAATCTACTTAAGTTTACACAGAGAAATCTACTTAGCTTACGAAATTTAACTTGGAAAAAAAACCTGCATTTCCCACTGAATAGGCAGGTTAGAAGATAAGCATTAAAAATCTGGGATTACTTTTTCTATAGATGAGATATTGGAATGCAAGTTGGATGTAAAATCCAAGAAATAATGGGCTAAGGTGTTAACATTCCTTTCATATTTTTCCATAACCAGTGTGATCATATATTATCTGTATTGATTAGGTCATTCACTGTTTCTCTTCAACAACTCCATTTCAGGAAATAAAGTATTAATCATATTGGGGAATAATGATAATTCACAGTTACTGAGGACTAGAATTTTGAAGAGTGATATCTCCTTATTTTGGTGATACCTCATTTACAAATACCATATGCTGAGAAAACACTGCTTTCTCCACTTAAAGACAGGAGCCCTCAAATGAGAAAACTGTCAATTTTCAGAGACATTACCCCTAACCAAATAAAAGTCATGTTTGATGCTCGAAATGAGAAGTGGCCTGCTGTTTCCAGCAACCACTTTCCAACAATAAATGTACTCATTGCAAAAACAAATTTAAAAAAAAATATTATTTTCATTATAATTCTAAGAAGCTTGGTTTGAGTATCAACAGAAAGAAAAATAATCTTTTGTTTGAGTATCAACATAAAGCAGTCCTGTTCTGGCCACGATCTGAAAGAAAACTTGTCAAGACCAGTATCAATATTGTCAATAAAACACTGATCTCTGTAGATCTCTTCTACTATGACCCCGTCTGCCTCAAGACTCTGTAATGGATGAGAATGTCACACAGAGTACAGAACAAGGAAGGTTTTGAGAAGACTAAAACACTCCAAAAAAAGATCCAACTCAAAACAAAACTAAACTATTTGTTGCTATGTTAAGCATCTCAATTAAACCCACGGGAATTTTCTTTCATGCACTCCTGGGCATACATTTTCAGGGTCAGGTCCTAGACCCTGAGACCTTAAAGCACTATTCTACACTGTATAAAAGAATGTAGGCCAGCTAATACAGCTCTGGGCATCTGCTCTATATTTTGATAAAAGCTGGCCCAGAGCTATTATTATGGCTAGTTCAAATATGGTGTATGGATGACAGGCAAGATGATGAAATGTTACAAATACCCACAAGACGTACCTTTAGCTCTCACATTAGTTTTGCAAAAGGGCAACTTGTAGAAAGAGATGATCTGCTATAGTGAGGATGCATCCTAGCCTGGGATTAAAAGCTGTGAAACACAAGAGGAATACAAGTGGGTTACCAAGACACAAGACACCTGTGTCCACAGCAAAAAGCTGATTTCCAAGAGAAGTCATGGAAGTCACTTTTAAACCAAGTTGATGAGACACTATCATAGCCTAAGAAGTGCTTACATCATCGACACAAAATTTAGAATTTAGTCCTCTGGCTCAATTTGCAAACTGAACTCTTAAGTTTGTGATATAAAGTTTATAATAATGTGATATCATATTAAGGAAGAGATATGCAGGGTTTTTTTGAGATTCATCTTAAAACACCTTAACTTACTGTACCTCCATTTAAGTTATTTTTTAGTGTGAACCAAGCTATGAATAGTAAAACCTGCTATGGAACTTGCAATTGGTATTTCAGCTGTTATTTAAAATGTTCCCAATGTAATTTTTAAAATGTTTTTATATTAAGTTACAATTTTTAAATTTGAGCAGCGTTGTAAGCAGAGATATGTAACATGAAGTAAGTTTATAATATCATCCATTGGTTTATTTGCATATAATATAATAGTGAGAATCTTCTTCATCTTGACCACATCATAAGACTTTCTGAAAATATTGACATGTACATGTGAATTTAGGGGGTTTCATGGTAATGTGAATTAAGAATTCACTTTCACCTGAAACAGGTACACTGTTTTAGTCTAGAACTAAAACATTTCAACACCTCATATAAAGGCAAAAATAGAGGAAGGATATTTCACACCAACAGGTAAGATTAAATATACTTTGATAAACATATACTTTTCTGAATACTGGAGATATTAAATGCAAGTACTGAGTGAAGAAAGAACTCTTTCAAAAGCAGTGTATGATCATCAAATTGAGGCCTATTGAGTAGCAGATAAAGCACAAATTTATGGCATTAATTTACAGTTGTCCAGGTGAACTTTTGTTTCCTCTAGCTTCTAAAGATTTGATTTTGAAACATTAGTATGTTTTTCAAGTAGCTTCTGTGTGAAAATTTATGCAGGTCATATATCTGATATTAATGTTTTCTGTCTCTGTTTCTGTGCAGACATTATCCACACAATATATGAAAATTCAGCATAACCATAAAATTCAGGAAGATTCCTGTCTGATTCTTTACTAGATTTTTGTAAAACAACTTCCAGAATCCAGTCCATTAGAAAAATATCTAGGATTTAGCAAGCTCGTGCACCAGTTATTTTATCTTTTCTTAATTAAAATAGATTACTATTTTCCTAGGGAGAGGAAACCCTTGATTCTAGCTCTTCTTTCCCAAGAGTCTGCAGTGCCTCCAGCAACAGATAGTGTGTATACAGCTGGTTGTATGGTATCAGAAGTGACAACACTGAGATACAAAGAATAAACACTGAGAACTAAGAATAAGAAAATATGCTGAAGTAGCTTTTATGCCTTATACAGGAAAAAAAATCAAAAAGGGAGAAGTAATTTATGCTGTAGTGTAAGAGCTGAATATGTTGCCAGCTCCAGTTAAAATACCTTGGAGCTTTCTACAGCTGATTTTTTACTTGTTCATAGGTTTTTACTTTTTTTCTAGAGAGGTACCCAGTGCTGTCTGTAGAAATAAGGTTCTGTATGTTGTCCTACTGTTAACAGTGGACAAGCAGTGGTTAGACATAATATGCTGGTTTGCTAAGAGCTACTTTGTCAATCTATTTATATCAGTTATGGTTATATGTACAGAGCTGGAGCTGCAACACTTGGCTATCTGAGCCAACACTGAGCACTGCAGTACCTGAGAATTATTGTTTAGGGGATTCTCACAGCCTTGAGTTACAAATCCAGGTTCTCTGGACAATACCTGAGGAGAGACAGGCAGCTTAAAGATAAGTCAATATTGCAGTCATTTGTATGAGCACAACTTATGTAAACAGACAGAAGTTACTTTAGAGTAGCTTTGGTGCAGACAAGGGTGTAGCCATCGCAGCATAGAAGTCTGAGACTGTTTCTGCATTTTGCATTAAAGAAAGAATGAATAAATAATATTATGACCATGTATCAGACTCAAAATTTCCCTTGCCAGGAAGTGGCCTTATTTCTGGGCCATGGAGTCATACTCCCATTTTCTTATTCACTCAATCTCTCTCCTTTGAAATTTGCTTTATGCTGTACTAGTACATATGGTGAAGACAAGGATAATCACCTTTTCCTTTATAGCTTGCAACCAGCCTCTCTGCTGAGGGACAGGAGAGATGCGGGTCAGCTCCCTTCCTGGAGAGGTTTTTCACCTCCTTGACAAACATTGTAGCAACTAAGTAACAGAATCAATTAAATATAAATAGTGAGCGCCCGCCAGACTCCTCTAGCTACTTTTTGGAAGAAAAAATTGAGTTTGAGTTTGGATAACTTACATAGCCAAATTCCTGAATTTGCTAAAGCACCTGAGTTAAGAAGAGAGTTGATAGTTTTTAATGTTATTTTTAAAGGTACAGTTATCTCCTATTTTTGATTATATTATGATTTAAGCCATTAAATTCTTGATACAAAATTTCAAAAGAAAAAAAATTAATTATTTCTTAATGAGAATCTTCTAGGGAATTAAAAGGCTTCCTTGTAGCAAACTCTTCATAATCTGCAACAAATTAGCTTAATCCAATCCTGTGGACTATTCTATGTGTTATAAATTCCTCTCTCATATTGCCAAATTGGATTTATGAATTCTCCTAATGAAAATATTATGAAATTATTAGAAAGTAGGTAAGGCAGTTATCAACCTATGTGCTTGCATGGATATGATCTTATCTTTCTTTTCTGAATTTAGGCCTCTGAAAGGGGAAAATTGTGGTATATTTTCAATAGCCTGACAAGGGAATAAAGAGCATGTGCATTGCCCTTCGCATTAGTCACGTTTCAATTCTCCAGACAAGAATAACAGAAGCCTCAGGGCACTGCTTATGCTCTTTGTGCAAGGGTTCATGCCAGTGTGTGCAGGCTGTTGTAGGAGCATAATCTTGCAAAGGCTGCTCTAGTGAGCTGGCTTTTCCCAGGGTACCCTTCCTGCAAAACAAACAGGAACAAACGGTAACAATCTGCATCTTGCAGTACACAGCAGTTGGATGCCCCATGTCCAGGGCAAAGCTACAGTTTAGCCCAAGTCAAACAGCAATTCCATGCAGGGAATGTTCTTCATAGTTCTGACAAATGCGATAATCATAGAATCTCCTGAGCTGGAAGGGACCCACAAGGGTCATCAAACAGCTGGTGGCCTTGTACAAGACAGTCCCAAGACACACCATGTGCCTGAGGGCAACAAAGATGATTAAGGGACTGGACCACCACTTACAAAGATAGGCTGGGAGATCTGGGCCTCTCAGAGAGACCTCAGACTTGAGAAGATTAAGAGGGAAACTTATCAATGTCTATAAGTATCTGAAGAGAGAGTGTCAAGAGAATGGAGTCAGAATCTTCTCAGTGGTGCCAAGAAATAGGACAAAAGGCAATATCCAGAAACTGATATACAAGAAGTTTCACATGATTATGAAGTAAAATTTCTTTATTGTGTGGGTGACCATGCACTGGAATATATTGCTCAGAGAGAGTGTGGAGTCTCCCCCACTGGAGATATTCAAGAACCATCTGGACACAATTCTGTGCCATGTGCACTGGGATGAACTGTCTTGAGCAGGGAGTTTGGATCAGATGACTTCACTGTGGACTCTTCCAACCTTATCCATTCTGTGATTCTGTGATTAGCCAGCTCTTTGAGCATTCTCAGATTAAACCCATTAGGCCCCATGGACCTATAGGGATTCAGCTGGAGCATCTGATCTGGCACAACTTCAGGGTTAACTGTGACTTTATTGTTCTCACAGCCATAGTACTCAAGCACCAAGCACTGGAACCTCCTTAACCCATAAAGCATAGAAGACAGTGGCAAACAAAGAATTAAACATCTCTGCCTTACCTATGTCCCTGTCTTCTGGATCTCTTTTGCCAGCTGTGCAGTGTAAACATCCAGCAACTTGATGTTCCCCATAAGGTTAAGAGCATTTGATTTGGAAGTGCCCTTTAGTTCCTTGAAAAATAATTCACTGGTTTCATTGTCCTGGCTGGAAGGTCTACAGTAGACTCCCGTGATAACCAGCATTATTTATTTGCCCCTTAATCCTTACTCAGTGGCCGTCATCCTTGCCTTTTCCAACAGTAGGCTCCATACAGCCCTTCTGTTACATACAACACCACACTCCTGCCTCACCCACCCTGCCTCCCAACATGGCACTTAGTCACAGGACTCAGCCCATCAGGTTTTACTTATGCCAATGTTGTCATCTCTGGGACTAGGACAAAGCTTCAAGCTCCTCTTATTTGTTCCTTACGCTGCATGTGTTGGTCTAGAAACATTTTAAGTATGGCTTGTTTTAGCTGACACATTGTGTAGCAGATTGAGGGATCCCAGTAGGGCTTAGTTCCTCAAGTTTTTGCATTCCATCCCATTGCTTATCCCTGTCAAGTCTGTTTTCATCCCTTTCCCTCTTCCAGGCTGGTTTAAAGCCCTAACAATGAGTTCTGCTAGCTCCTATGCCAAATCCGTTTTTCTCTTCTGAGAAAGGTACATCCCATGAGGCAACAGACACCGGCTGGAGTACAGACCATTCCATGGCCAAAAACCCCACAATTTTTCCAATGCCTTTTGGAGCCTTGTGTTGGTTTGAGGAGTCTGCCTGTCCCTTTCATTATTCTTCCTTGCAACTGGAAAGACTAAGGAAATCATTACCTATACTCCTGTTTCTTTAACCAATAACCCCAAGGCCTTGAAATTGCTTTTGCCCTCAGATTTCTATTTATCTTCTCATTAATAGTGGATAATAATCAGAGGGCTGTAACAAACTGGGCAGTTATCTAGTAGTGACCCTCACCCAAGCTCACGACAGCAGAATTTTCTGTCTGAATACTGGGTGCTCTCTTTCCTTGAGAAGGGAGCCACATATGATAACTACTCTTTTTCTCTCAACAGAGGTCATAGTGTAGGGGTTAGACTGTGTTGCCCAATGTGGTCCCTCTATCTCCAAAGCACATTTGTTCACCTCTCAGGTAAAACTGTCTGTGGCAAAACTGTCCTAGTTTTAGAGCCTCATATCTGTTGCAAAAATGCCATTCCTACTTGTCATTGTCAAGTTTTCAGGAAAGGAACAGCCTCTTTCTGGTATGGGCACTGATAATCTTCCATCCTTCATATTCAAGAGATCCTTGATTAACTACTTGACAGGGTTTTGAGTTCCCCTGCATCTCCACTACCATGGAGGTTTGAGGCTCCTGAGATTGCAGCATCTCTGAGAACAACCTACCAATTTCTTGCTCGTTTTCTTGAATACTGCACAGCCTGATCACTTCCTCCTGTAGTTCCTTCACACAGCTCATTGACAGTTTCAGACTTTTTGCTAAAGGCATGATTGTAAGTCCCAGCCTTAAAGAGAATCATCAGACTCTCTTGTTAACCTGAGACCTGGTGAGCTACATTTACCAAAAAAAGCTCTGGCTGGCTGGAGGCCTCTGACATGGCTGGTGCAGTGACTCAAGCAGCTGTGGGGAAAGGAGCTCTGTGACATGTCAAAACCATACCTGAGAGAGCAGGTAAGACAGGGGGTGAGAAGATCTCTCTGTGACCTCCTTCACCAGCTATTGAGTTTGCTCACTGCTTCGTTTGGTTGACAAAAGAGGGTTGAGGTCATTGACAGACAGCCCAGTTAAAAAAGTGTTTATCTAACAGTGTCCAAAGGAAACGAAACTTTTTTCTTAAAGCCACTTTGTAAAATCTGGTCACGATCACTCAAGGGTACAAAAGTAAGGATGAAACGTTGTTGTGGCTGTATTACCTACCACCAGGTACCAGCTCTATGGACCTATATTGGCAGAAAATATCAAACAGTATGACCTTTATCAAAATCCATTTTGTTCTGTTTTCTAATCTAGAAGATTATACTTCAGAATCAAATTTGAAATCATCATTTAATTATATGCCATGTTTCATTTACTGTCAAACAGACATATGCAAGCTAACAGAGTATTTTGTCCATCTGCTATGGCCATAAGTACTTCCAGCAACAATGTCAATTGATTTTCTCCTTCACAAGATTCCTTGTCAGTTTGTTTGACCTTTTTTTAAAAAAATGATCACGCTATTCTGGTTTTAGCTTTATTCTAGTGGTTTTAGTGAAAGAAAAAATGTAACATAACCTCAGCACCATTTTTAAAAGAGAGGAGAAAAAAACGTATGCAGTTCCCTCTGATAGCTGCAGAAAGTGGGTTTTTTTGGGTTTTTTTCACAGCAGACTAAATGGGTGTGTAGAAAAACAGGAGCTGAAAAAATGATCTTTCAGAAAAATTGTAAGAAATAATTGTAGATTCCATGCTACTGGTTGAAGGAAAACATGGGACCCCGCTGCTATTAAATAAAATTTAAATAATATTCTTTGTTTACAATAAAAATAATATTTTGTGAGTTTATTCAAGCAAACAAATATGTTGACTAATGCAATGAATTAGTGTGTCCTGAAGAAGCAATTATCAGCTGAAGAAGGAATATAAAAGGACATGGCCAATTAGTCAGGAATTCAGTGCAGGTGGCTGCCCTTGTTTGGGTTAAGTAAGCAGTCTCCAGAGGCGATGACATTTCATGAACTGTGAAACAAACCTTATCAAAGAGATAAAGCATAAATCCCTTGTATGATTTGAAATCTGAGTTCCAATCTATGCCTTGATAGAAGAGGTGGTTCAAGCCACAACTTTCAAATGGCAAAACAAACAGACAGGACATCTTTTAAAAACAATATTAGAAGAATAAGCTCACTTTGCTGTAATTTTGAGAGTTGTTGCAAGATGTATTCTTCATACTGTCTGCAATTTCATTTGCTTTCTTTTTCTCTTTTCTAAGAGTAAAACCTATATGGAAACAAGTGTAGGAAACTGCACGGGGGAATCTTTCCTGTTTGGTTTCTGATGAATTTGAATACATTTGCCCAGCAGTTTTATGCAGAGCATGTAGAAGAAAGAATTAATCATTGAGAACTTTCTAAGTTCAAGTTGTTGAATAGTTTGCCACACCATGCTGATAATATTGAGTTTCCATTAGGTTTTACAGGATACGACTCAGACAGAATTAAATCAAGTAAAGATAGGTTGACCTCCTACTGCTCACACTGGCCTTCACTTTTGTTTCTAAACAGTAGGAGAAAATCCATTGTAAGCATTTGCTTTTGCAATGGTCTGTTATATTATTTCAGCTGTGCAACTGCTATAGGAACAAAGAACTCCCTTGCCAAAACCAGAGTGAAAGCACTTAAAATTATCTGTGGGGAGCCTGATGAAAATTTACAACCACCACAAGCTGGTCACACAGATTTGCATGTTTACACAGCAGAAAAAGTGTACTGAGCTCAGACTTCTACATTTATCAGCCCACAGTGTGTTCCCAGGAAAAAAAAAAAAAAACAACCAAACTTCTATATCTGCTGTGCAGGTAGGCAAACAAAAGTTTGTATGAAAAAGTCTAAGGAAAATAGTTATGATATCAGTCACACTAGCTCTTCATAACACTTTTCATCCAAAGGTCTTTACTTTTTTCTAGAAATCTATTCGTCATTAAAATGTAGTTTTTGGAAGAAACTTACACTTTTTTTATTTAAATACTTTATTAAAAAAGGCAAAAGTCTGAACTGATCTCTAATATTTAGACATTCAGATGTGATTTATGTTATTAAATCTAGTTTCTTAGCTCACCTCACCTTTCCTGTCATGTCAATATGTCTTTCAATTTAATAATGATGCAAAAGTAGATGTGTAAATCTCCTAGGCAATTTACATTGTATTTCTTCATAAAGGCACATAAATATCTCCCCTGCCAACTGTTTTGTTGTAGTCTCCCTAAAGTTTTCAATCCGTCACTAGTACTTACTTATATAAATCCATGCTTATTCATATATTGCCCAACTGCTATATTGCCCCAAGAAGGCCCCTTGATGAGCCAAATGTGTATATAATTAAAGTTAGAACTCATTAGTTGGTTTGCTGATAGCTCACTATATTATATAGGACTGGATATTTCCGTAAGGAAATGTTGTCACATAAACATTGGGTCTAGTGAGATGCTAGGTCAATAAGCAGACAGAATCTGCTCCTTACCCCGTGCTGTCCATACTGTAAGCAGTGTGGGATTATGGCACTTAAATACTTAATGGCCAGAGTCCATGTAACTTCTTATTTGTGAGGTGCAGAGCATTCTTACACTAGCTTGAGAATCTGTCCAGGGTCCTTATTCTCCAGTTTGTTTCCTGAGCTTTGCCTACAAAAAGTGGGGAACTCATTATATAGTTACAGCTATTTTTTTCCACTTTGCTCTTTCCATTTCTTCTTCATCATTCCATCTTCCCTCATGTCAGAGAATTCTTTTCACAATTACTGGCATAGCTCCTTTATCCCTCTAAGAGCATCAAGAGATATAGCTCATCACTAACCCAAGGTGTCAGTGCTGTTCTGGCAAGCGCTGAGACATCTGTCTCCTTCAGCATTGGAGAGGATGGACAAGGACAGGCAGTGTACCAGTCACCACCGCCTTGAACTAGGATTTCAGGAGATGCTGGGTTCTTTCACACACAGGAGCTACTGTTTCCTGCACCTACCCAATCCTTCCATTGCTTTATGGCCCTTGTCCTTTTCTTGGTTTAGAGTCAGCAAAAGCAGAGTAAACACTAGTGCCATCAAGGCCTTCTTTTTGAGTGTCTCAAAAAGTGATCCAGGATTCCTAAAGATTTTTCCACTAGAAACGAAAAGGCTCTGGCTGTAAGACTTTAATGGCATGGTATGACACTTCAAATCATGTCAGGTAACTTTTCACATTACCAGAGTATTACGTTAGCACAAGACTATTAATAACAAGATACATGTCATAAAGAGGTAAAGAAGGAGTTCATAACAAGCATTTCAAATTTTTCTTTCCATAAATCATCAACTATAATTAATGAATTTCAAATTCACATAACTAGAGTACTATTAGGTATAATTCAGTAACTACAATTATTCTCTACAAAATTATTTATTATTAAAAATATCAGATGTGGATTTTTTCTTGACAAATCTTTATAACAACCCTTTCTCAAAGGAGAATAAAAGAATAAATTATTATATTATAGAAATCAAATGTATTAAAATTTTACTGTGGTGGCCAGCATAAATGTATTTTAACTCAACATATGAATTTAAATATGCAAATTACTCACAGGCACAAACGCAGAGCAATTGATACTAATTGCTCAAGCACTTATCCTAATATGTTCTTGGAATTATAATGAAGGAAATGTGGTACATTAAATCCTATGAGTGACATCTCTGAAATTAAGTTTCTGTCAAAAGATTTACAAAGTAGTAGGCATACGCTCCAGTTTGCCATGAACATGGAATAGAGCTGAATGCTTTCAAGATTAGATTACAAAGTCAATGACTACAAGAAATGCAGTAGATGCTGTGTCACTAGAGCTTCCAACACAGAAATTACAAAACAAATTCCTGTTTTTACCCTGAACTCATGTTTTCAGTCTAACCCTTTGTCACAAAATTAGATTTTCTAATCTTGGTCAAAATAACTATTTGCAGAAATTTTCCAGTAAGAAAATCGTAGCTTGAATTATCACTTAGTGTCTTCATGCTCTCTCTCTGTCCCACAAAAGAACAAGGTAAAGTATTAAATGAAAGAATAACAATATTTTGAATTGGGAAAAATAATTTAGTTACAGTCAAAACACACTTATTGCTTCTGTGTCTGTTTTTACTAAACTTATTTTTTCATTATTTTGGAACAGAAGCAATTTGCACCTTAATATATTACTAGATAGAGACATTGAAATGTAGGGAAACAATAAGAGAAACAGGAATAAAAAACTCTCAAGAACACATAAAATTCAAGATCACATAAAATGTTTTACTCTTATGTATTTTGGAGGGAAGTATTCACAGAACGCACTTACACAGCCACAGTCAAAAGGATTAGGATACCTCCTAGCAAACTAGATATAAGTTTGCATGCAATAAGGTGACAAAAGACTTCCTGCAGAGACCTGCATCATTAGACACCCTGCACTGAGGTAATTCTGCTTTACAGACCACTGCCTTTTTCTAGAGGTAGCCCACAAAAAATACAACATATGTATAAAATACAAAAACTAATGGTCACATTAAAGGAATTAGATGTGTAAAGATGATATAAACATTTCATACCTAGTAGCCTTAACATAACACTTGTCATCCTCTGAGGTATTTCAAAGATCCTCTCTCTTAGCTGTGCAACACAATCCATGACATCTACCCCTGAAGACTTTACACTTTTACTGTGTTTCCAAGTCCTTCCTAGGCCTCACCTACCTCAAAGGAACTATAAATGCATCAAAACCCAATAAATCTGTGAAGAATTTCTGACCTGCTTTCACCAATATCTGAAATAACTTCTTCCTTTGCTCCTCGGCAATGATTTCTCACCTTCTGTGTTCTCTAATATGCTGTCATAGACTGCAAACTCCTGAGAGCTCGGAAGCAGAAGGAAAGTTATCTGCAGCACAGGTGAGATGCCTGATAATTCATCATTAGGTTGCACAGGTCACAGCACTGCACAGGCTTTCCAAGAGCATTTCTGAGTAAGAGAAGCTACCAGCCTTAGGCAGGATAATAAAGTATATGCAATTTTATGAGGACCATCTCTCACTCTAGCATCAGCTAGCATGGATCACCCATTTCTGTCTATGGAATAGCTTTCATAGACCTCTGCAAGGAGCAAGTTATTAGTTGTGGGCTTGTTATTCCTGAGAGCCTCTCTTGACCATTCTGGGTCCCAAGAAGCTTCCTCTTTTGCCTGATGTAACACTCCATGTGTTCATCAGCTACTTGTCTATCTGCCCTCAAGGTTGTCTTCTTGCAAGGTGGTATTTACCATCACTTTGTCTACCTACCCAGAATTACTACCTGTGACATACCTGTGTCCATTGAATTCTGGTAAAACAGCATGTCCAACTTTGCTGCGACCATCAGTGACGGATATATCCCCAGTCAGTAAGTCCCCAGGGGATCCTAGCACATCATTAATGACAGGCTTAATATCGCTGTCTTAAGACCAGTAGTTACTGGCATTGCAAGGTATTCGAGAACCTTACCCATCAGTTCAGAAAATTAGGACACATTGATAGTATTCTTCTTGCCTGAACATTTGACTCTTCCTGATGCAAATGGAAATCTTATTTCAGCTCAAAATCACTTCTATGTCCAGAAAGCATGAATCTGCATTCTCAGCAATGACAATTGTCTCCACTGTCATCTTTCACATAGCTCTGTCTTGGTGATCAACGTAGAAAAGCAACTGCTCTAAGTTCTGTCTCAATGACCTTCACAAATTCCATTAAATGTGTCATTTTCTATAAGGGATGCCTGCGATATCAAGTAGATGTCAAATTGAGAATATAATCTGAATCACTATGCATGTCCTGAAAACTGAGCGAAAATATACAGGAAGTCCTTCCAACATTTTTTTAGGAAAGCCTTCAATGCAGCCCTAATGTCCTGTCTGAGCAAAATAAACTACAATTTGACTTAATAGCAGTAAAATTCCATGAAATACAATGCTTATGAAGCATTCTGTTGATGCAGAGATATTAAACTCCTTTTTTAATATCTTCCTCTCCCTTTTCCTTCTTCAAATAAATTAGTCCAGGTTTCCTTGCTGTCTCAACCCTTTTTGTGAAGGGCAGACTTTCACTTCTGCTGTGATGACAACAGCAGAAGCTGGCTTTACTTATTGTCTGTCACATGCCGCACTTCTCTATACCTCTAACTAAGAACATTTTCAGATAAAAAAATGTTGACTCCCTCTCATTATTTACCATCTGGCAATGAGTGGAAAATAGTCTTTACATGGAGTACCAATAGCCCTTCTTCCTTAGCAGAAAAGGCATTGCCCAATGCATACACACAGGAGTTTTCTTACGCTTTACTCCATGAGACACCTTTGCCAGAATGGACACACTCAAGTCTCTTCTTCTACTGTGTCTGGCTAGGATGAAGTTAAGTCTCATCACAGCAACCTGGATGGTGCTCTGCTCACATTTGTGGCTAACAGTGATGGTAATACACCTGTATTTTGCCCACTGCTGATCAGTGTTTACACAGTATTAAGGCCTTCTCTTTTTCTCCCTCTGGCCCTGACCTAAAAATGATCCTAGGGTTATCAAGAAAATAAAAGCGGTACAGTAGAACAGCTGACCTGAATCAAAGCAAGGTCATATGGTATCATGCTCAGGAAAAAAAGAAAACACAAAAAAAACTTAAGGAAAGGAACTGTAAGGGAGAAACCCAGGTGCTTATGTTGTTTGTCTTTGCAAGCTACTGCTGCCTGTGATGAGGATCTGCTTTAGAGGAAGTGGCTAAACACCTGCCTGTGGATGAGAAACAGTCAATAAGGTTTTTATTTTGCTTTACTTGCACATAGGATTTTGTTTCATTTATTAAACTATCCTTATCTCAACCCACAAGATTTCTCACTTTTTCTCTTTTATTGTCTGCCCCACCCCACTGCGGAGGGGGGAGAAGAATTAGTCACCAAATGTGTTGGTGCTGATTCACTAGCCAAGGTTGGGCCGCAACATTTGCACATTCATATATCCACAGAGGCATACCTAGGAAGATTTTTCTGTCTCCCTTGCACTATATTAATCTGTATTTAGCTTTCGTCCAGTTTTTATGGTTAAGCTATGATGTGTTGAGAGAACCATGTAGATCACACCTGTTATCTATAGGAAAGCAAAGGAAGTAGCAATTCACACTCCTGCTGAAGGGAATAACAATCACCATTGATGCTTTCATCAGCCTCTTCTATAATGAAGTCTCTGCTTTACTCTACAGCCTGCACTCATCTTTTTTTGAATTGGGTAAGAATACCTCAAACTTGCACTTTCTTGTGAGACAATGATAAAAGGAAGGGCTTGCTAAAGGGTAAAAAGGAGGAAAATGCTCTATGACAAGAGATATATATTTTATTGCTACCAAGTTGTGGTTTTCCTCTTGGAAAGTATAGAAAAATTGCTGACCACATGAAAGGCTAGTATAAAGAAATAAAACCTGAAATCTGCAGCCACAATAATTCTGCACTCAAACTTGGGTAGGAAAGGTGTCTCAGGTAACCTTGAAGAGGTTACAACTAGCTTTAGAGGAAAAGTGTAGCTGAGGATGCTGGCTTTGGAAATTATAGATCTTGTTTTCTTTTCACAGAAGGCCCATGGGGTAGAAGAGAAGGAACTTTAAAAACCCTATTATTAAATCAGTTTTTCAGGCAATAGAAAATAAATCTGCTGTAAGTTTACACCATTTGGAATCCATGGTAGCATTTAATTTATATTAAATAATAATATTAACTATTGGATCAGGAACTTAAGGGGAAATGGAGCAACTCACATCTAAATCTCCACACTGGCCTGGTTCATACATATGGTTCCCCTCAGTCTAATCACTCTACCTCATGGTACAACCCAATCACCCTATTACAATTTCTTCTAAAGTTTCTGCTACTGAATATTATCAAAGAATATATATGAAGCCAACTGAAACACGTCTGCTTCAGAATGAGTGTTTTGTGTCAGTGCACTATGACTATTTTTTACTCTTCAGAAACAAGGAAAAAGGAGATATTATTTAGCACTCATAGTCTCTGGGGTTAATAATAAGGAATAACTACTAAGACAAAATGAAAGGTGAATACCGTGGGCTGGGGTTGGTATAACTATATACATCAAGCTGTGTATGTGAAAATCTCATGAAGTGCAATGATTCCCATCAGTTTAAAACAAACTAAAATTAGGATGCAGGGATACAGAAACCAATCCTTCATCATCAGAAGAAAAAAGACAATTAAAAAATTCTGAACTCATTTACATTATTTTCTCCTTGCAATGTAACAAAATAAACATCATATCTATTTTATGGTAATATAAATTCCACTTGGGTCTTGGGGCTCAGTTAGAACTAGAAATTTCCAGGTTAAACAGTAGAAAGATCTGCCACATTGTTTGCTTAAAAAACCAAAAAAACAACAAATAACCAAAACAAACACAAACAAAACAAAAAACAAACAAATAAAACCCCCCAGGAGAATAAAACAGTAAAAAAACCACTCCAGGGATCATTCAGTGTCATGCCAGAATATGTTTCCAGCAATGAATAAATGAACAGACTAGTCACATGCTGGATCGCATACTAAAACCTGTGCAAGTTATTTTATGCAACCTTCTTCAAAGTATTGTTGATTGAGTTAAAATTGGATTTCTCCTCTGACTGATTATCTAATGTGATAGAAAATACACAGTCCAGGAACAAATTTAGATTTCTGTGGAAAATTAAACTGTAATGTGGGGTTATCCACTGAGGCATTAAATATAGCTGTATAATTGTATCTGCAGATGACAACTGTGATATGACTGAACTTCATCTGGTTTCCAATGCAGACTTACAAAAAACATGTTCACAAAGGACAGATGCTTCCTTTGAAATATTTGGAGGGGAAAATTGATTTTCACAGTACACTTTTCATAAACAATCACTGTACTTGAAACTTCTGAAGAAGTAGCTCAAGTGTGAAAGTTTCTGCTTCTGAATCACAAAGGTAAAGAGAGTTCAGTGTATGGTCATTTGCACAAAAGAGACTAGCTGAAAAACTATAAGCAGTTTGAGTAGCCACCGTTCAATATCACTCAGAGCATTATACCATATTTTCCTTTTGTTTTCTTTTTAAGTGAAAGTCTGCCCAAATATATTATTATAGAACTAGAAGCTTTGTTTTCAGTCTGGCTCAAAATACCAGTAAAGTTATGTACCTTTTTGAAATGAAAATATTCCTAAGAAACGAGTATACAAAATGGAGGGTCATTTTTTATACGCTTAAGAACAGAGTTAAGAAATTAAACATAGAGAAGGGACTAACAATATTTACATATTTATTAAATTTTTTGTTAGAACAAATTTAAAAATCAATATTTTAGTAAAGATTTAACATATCTTTTCAAAAAATATTCTGATTATGGTTATGATTTACCAAAGGAATAAATCCAGATGAACACTTCACTAGCCATCTTTATCTGAGTTGTTATTTTCTGCTTTTCTATTTTAACATACTAGTCTTTTCCCTGTGTGTGATGATTACAGAATCATAGATTCATTTAGGTTGGAAAAGACTTCTAAGACCATCAAGTCCAAATGTTTGGTGATGAGGTAGGCTTGAGCATAAAAAAAAATGTGTGTCATCCACATCTGGCAGGGGTAGAACACCTTTTAAAAGATTTAAGATCTTGATTCTGCTACCAATGACTAAGAAGGGGAATATTGGTCTTGTTCCACAAATAGCATCCCTACACATCTTTTAATGCTTTTAGGAGTTATAATGCATCCCTAGAGGTAGATGTGTGGTGTTTATCATAAATCAGGTTGTGTTACTCTTATACTCTTAAGATGACTGTCCAAAGTCTATGAAGGTGCAGTGCGGCAATGAAATTAGAAAAACTGGTTTAACTTACAACAATAATAAATATGTCTCCAATGAGCTACACAGTGGCAGGAAAATTAAGTGGTGGAAAATTAAAAGTTTCAAATATGCTTTTCACTTTTGCAGAACAACTTCTTTTTTGTTGCAGAATTTAATTTCTAACATTAAGGTTTTTTGCAGCTCTGTCTGATTGAGGCAAAACTGTGACCATTTCTTGTGGTCACTCAAAAGTCTGTAAAAATAATTGCTATGCTTTACATTTTATTGATGGTCTTATTAACTTGTAATACTTGAAATACACCTAAAATAGTTATGTTACACTTTTTCACGCAGTAAAAGGTTCTTTGAGCTACTCACAAGGAAAGACACAAAAGTACCTCTGGTAAAGTACTAGGTTTACACAGCAGCAAGATATCATTATTAAAACCAGAAAAAAATAACATGCTTTCATCATTAATACCACATATGCACCTGATAAATCACATAAGCACATGTTCTGGATGATGAAAATGACAGGAAAAAAAAGGTATTGTCATGACCCCTATCAGGTCATCCTATAGGAACACAAGGTGTACAGTAGGGCTATTATAAGATAGTAATGGAGAATAATTGAGTCTGCTACAATTAAGGCTGGTGTTGTGAAAGTTAGATGCCTGGAGGAAGTGAGAAATCTCTTGTATGACAGTTTTAGCTGCCTCTGTCTGTACCTGGAACACTCCTCAAAGAATTGCTACCAGGTCATATAAAAGCCTAGACAGCTGTGAATGGAGCTAAAGACAAATGCTAAAATAGAAAACATAAAGCTAGATGTTTCAGTCTAAAATTTAATAGTCAATGTAAATCATAGCTTATTCTCCTGCTATAAATAAGGAAAAGTAGATATCAAAGGAATATAATGAGATACAGTGGAGGTTGATGTAATTTGAGGTAGCTCCTTTGGAAGCTAACTGGATTTACATCAGACAAGGATTCTTTCCTACAAGCTGTCTTACAGACTTAAATAAAAAAGACAAGGCGAGCAGGAGGTATAAAACATACCAGGGGAGTGCATAACAATAGATTGATACAAATAAAGAGTTATATATTAAGATTTAAAAGGATGTGATTTGTTGAAACTCAGCTTTGCTGACTCTGCTTTGTGGTATGACTATGAACAGATCTTAACCTCCACAGCTGAGAAACCAAGGATGGTCAAGGGAGACTAAGATAGGGATCAAATAAGGACCATATTAAGTGAAGAAAACACCTATGGACAAAGAAATTCAATTTTCTGTCATAACTACTTTTACTGAAAAAGAAAAATTAGTTAAAATTGGTGAGAAGGAAAGCTAAACAGATCTACATATGTGTATGGTTTGCAATTGCTTCTGCTAATTTTCACAGGCTGCAAACCTTTCCCTCATCCTTCTAAAATGGGAACACTTATCAAAGTTGTAATAACAAAGAAAAAATCTCCAGAAGTAGCTCATGCAGAAGAAGGCCTGGACCTTGTGGAGTCAGGTGTCAGGTGAGGTGGTTATACTGGTTTTAGGATTCTCATGGCTCAGCAAAAAAATTCTATCAGCTTACAAATATCTCCTACCTTCTACATGCAGAGTGGTTTCCTCAAGTATTAGTTATGGTAAGTCTCACCAGCTTTGTCAGACTACTTCTTAGATACAGTATTTTTTTAACTCATCAATTGCAGTGGTGTTTCTACACCATTTCTAAATTGGTATAGATATATTTTTTACCAATAAATGCCAATCTCTGTTAGTATGAATCCATATTTGCTATTGATTATTGAGAACGATCATGCTTCAAATTATTTGATTTTAAAGAAGGGACATCATAGAATAAATGTAGGGGTTTTTTTCATATTAAAAAGAGATTAACTTTAAACCATCAAAAGAACTGCATTATGGGCATAATAATCACCAAAAGAATTTTTTTGTATCATTTAGTGTGATTATTTTTCTGCCTTGTAGCAGGAATATATTTAACTTTTGAAACTTATATTAAAATTAAAAATTTTAAACACAATGTGTTAAATTTAGAAGTGGATTGACATAAAAGAATTAAGCTCTGTCAGCTGGAAATTATAATTTGAAAATTAAATTTGCAGTTATTTATGTTACATTTGAAAGAAAATTATAACCCTCTCAAATGCATTATAATGATTGTTTTTGGGAGACAAGTCTTTAATGTCACCACAGAAGAGCAAAGTATTTTAACTATTCCTAAATACCTATACTTCAGCCCCAAATATTTTTAATTTTTGGCCAAAGGTTGTGTTTTATGTACTGTAATACCTTGCTTTTCAGTACCCTTCCACTACAAATGATGCTATTCAAGGTTCTTCTCACGTGTAGTGTAAGATCATTCTGGCCCTATTGTAAACCTTTGAAAAATGTCCAAAGAGACAAAATTCTGTGTGCTACATTTGAGTTGAATATATTTAGTATGTACACAAACTTGGACTGTTAAACTACACATGTATTATTTTGCAAACATTCTTAAATGTTTGACATTTGATCTGCAGAACTCATTAATGGGCAAGGCTTAAGCTGATCTCTTGTGTGCTACAAGAGCACTCAACTGAGGGGCTGGGGAAAGTATTACTTCAATCCTAAACAATTATTAACATTTGACACTATTTCTCAACTCCAATATTTTTGCTAGCACATTAGTGATTTATTTTGGAGCACTAGATCTTTTTTAAACAAAAATAAGGTTTTACTCTGAGGCAAGTAAGTCAGATTTTTCCATTAGGTACATATGCAAAACGTGACATTATGGCAATGCACTCAGTGCTTTCAAAATCTTGAGAAAAAAAAAAGTAGTCAAATTACAAATAAAGGAGTTGGCTAAGATAATATGTAAGCAGTCCAGATTACCTGAATAATACAGACATACCTGTAAGATGTACATCTTACAGATGATACATCAGTAAGACAAAATTATTGAACACAGACTTTGGGTCCTAATGTCAGTGATATATCTTTTTCAAGAATCAGATTTATCATCCTGAATTCTATAAACAAGAGAATGCTACTCATGGTGGGATTTATCCTTCCTTGATATTGGGTAGCTTATTTTCGTTATCAGACATTGCTTTCTCCTCACTGTAGCCCAGGTAAAGTCTGGAAATAGCCCACCAACCTTTCTCAAGATCAAGTTAAGAAGCTGCCATATTTTGGGGGTTTTGACCCCTCAGTTTGTCAGACTGTTCCTGTAAACAACACTGTCTAGCTCAGGCAGGTTAGGCATTTGCAAGGAAAAGTTGAGCTTATGCTTCTAGCCAAGATGAGTTCAGATGAGTTCTCAGAACTTGCAGAGTAAAGTCAATTCAAGATCGGAGGCCTTTTATTTGCAATGGTTCTATGATATTTAGGGGTTTACATTCTGTTGTGGCCTAAGTCTGGCATAAACAAAGAAAGATTTTTTTGAGAAAAATGGATCGCATTTACCAGATGGGTGGATATATTCAGTCAAGATGCAGGGTTTCCATTTGGAATATATGATAAAGTATGTTCAAGGAGAGTCTTGAACCTGTTCTCTGCCCTGGTTCCCTTACTTTACTACTTGAAAGCCATTCAGTAGTAGCCTTGGGGCCTATGGGAACTTTGCCAAGAATCCCGCTGAGCAAGATCTTTCTTAAAATCCATCTATTTAAAAGAATATGCTGAAAAAAAATGGGAAACAGCAACACACATCAGTGGCATAAATCAGGTTCACAGGACTGGCTACCTCAAAAGATGAATTTTATTTTATTTTGCTTCTGATGTTGTAAACGGAGCCACATGATTCAAAGGAGGTCTTTGAAAGCAAGGACTCTTCAGAGTAGCAAGCATAGTGATGTTTAACTTTGGTGTGCATTTGTAATTAGCCCATATGTGTGTATGCATCTCTCTCTCCCTCTCTCTCTCTCTCTCTCTCTCCCCCTCCCTCTCTCCCTCCCTGCACCACTTCTCCCACTCCCCATCTATGGAGGGTGTTTTTGATACAGCTGAGAGCACCTGAGTAAAGTCAGTGATACAGGCAGGCAGGTGTTTACAAAGACCTGCAGGTGATTCTAATTTTTATGTGCCTTTTAAGTGTGCATACAAATACTTATTGCAAGAGATGAGAAGAAAGCCTGAATAGTCTTATTTTTTCTCGCAACACCAAATTCCAGATGGATGGCTGTCTGCTAGAGCTTGGCTATTACAACTGATCAAGGTATGGAAAAGAAGGAATGCTATTAAGGCAATCTTGTACTCATGAGAGAAAAAAAAACAACAATAAAACAATTTAAATCCCGGGCTTTCTGCAAACAGTATGCTCTGAGGTTCAAAAAGAAGTGAAAGACAAACTCTGTTCTCAATTTCACTTCAAAATGGGATCAAAAACCAGATAGACATGAAACCAAAAATCTTTTCCATGAATGTGAGCATATAGAAAATTATAGTAATAATATATCTTCTATTCAAAAATCATACTAAGCGTGATGTGCCAAAATGCTACAAATGCTCACGTAATTTTTTTGAGCATACAGTATTTATTATCACCTGCTTCCTTTTTCCTTTCCAAAGCAGTATTTTAAGTACCAAACCATCTACATTTTCAAAGTCTGTATCATGATTTAGTTATTAATATTATAAATTAAGTTGGAAGGGTATATTATGGGCAATTTTGGTCTAAGGGTAATCATGTGGAAATTTATTCTTAAAGCATAGATTTGATTGAATTTCAAGACTGGTATTTAAGTAAATAATGTTACTTCACATTTTTAATCTTACTTTACACTGTTATTTAATCTGATTTTTTTACCCCTGGTATTCCGTTTAACACTAAAACATTTCACATTTTGCTTCACACAATAAATGTGCTTGCAGAGACAGATTTCCACATATTGACATTGGAAATTTATGTAAACCAAGAAATATAATGTAAGCACAAATGGACAGGAGGTCAACAGAAAATTTCTTTTTAAGCTTTCAGGTGTGCCCAGTGAGAACTATATAACTATGTGGAGAAACAGGGTAAAATTCTAACTGAGAGAAATAGTGCAACTGTTACATTTTTTTGTGATTCATACCACTGCCAAATATGATTTTATGCTAAAAGCTGAGTTCATAGAAAATGAACTTGCTGAAGTTTAGATTTTACAGCTAATGCTCAGACGGCTTTTCTTTCTTTACATCTCACTGTGGAAAGTCTAAAGTTTCGTTCTTGTTGCATTTTAACCCCAGACAACAACTGCACACCACTCAGATGCTTGCTCACTCTTCCCCCCACCAGAGTGGGATGGGGAGGATAATCAAAATAGGTAAACCCCATTCATTGAGATAAGAAAAGTTTAAGGATTTTATTGTTGTTATTATTGAGACAACAAAAAGAGTGAGATAGAGAAATAAAACCCAAAAGAAACAAGCAACAAGTGATACAGTTCCCCACCATCCACTGACTGATGCATAGCCCATCCCTCAGTAATGATCAATTACTCCCAGCCAGCTTCCCCCAGTTGATACACTGGCATGGTGTTCTGTGTTATGCAATATCCATTTGGCCAGTTTGGATCAGCTAGCCCAGCTGTGCTCCTTCCCAATTTCTTGTGGTCCTCATTGGCAGAGCATGAGATGCTGAAAAACCTTTGATTTAGGGTGAGCACTACTCAGCAACATGCCAAAACACCAGTGTGTTATCAACATTAGTCTCCTACTAAATCCAAAACACAGCATTGTACAAGACACTAAGGAGAAAAATTAACTTTATTCCAGCTGAAACCAGAATAATCTACTTTAATTTTGGATACTAAAATTTTCCTGTTACATGACAACTTTTTTTTTTTAATGTTCATACTACTTTTGGGGAAATAAATTGTTTGTGCTTAGGCAGTATCTGATTCTGTTAATTAGGGATTTAATAAATGGATAAGCAGTTAAATTTAGTTTCAGCCTAACAGATCATGCCCGAAGCAAAATACATTCTACTACTTTTCTCAGCTTCAGAAGTACATAGTGAGAGCTGAATTAATGCATTCAAGATAGGTGTTCACCTCTTTCTCTGAGCAAATGCTCTTTCAAACCTTATAGAAAGAATGTATCCTATTATGGATTAAATTCTCAAAGGAGATGGGACATTAAACACATTGTGTTGAAAATAGATGAAACTTAAAATTTGTGAGTCAGAAAGAAGAACCTAGATGAAGCTTTAAGTTTTATGGTTAGAGTGTATGTGCTGGATAAGCAAAAAAATCTCTAGTCCTTGTTTTAAAGACTATAGGTATGAGGGGTGTTGTGTTGGATAGGGGCTGGGGTTGTTATTAAAAATATAATATATAGCACCAGGATGTGGGATCAGAACATGCATTTAACAACTTCATGGGTAAATGGATACCATAGGATTATGAAACTAAAGAGTTTTTTTTTTTAGTTTTATCCCTAGTATGGCATCTTCAGAAAAAAAGCACAAAAAATAACCCAATTCAGAAAGTAAATTCTGGGTTTTAAGTCATTGTATTGGAAGGTAAAAAGGAAATGTGAATTAACATCACCTACTAAATAGCTGCATAAAAGATGGAGACGATGAAAGCATAATTTTTATAAGATATTTTCTGAAAGAAAGCACTTACTGTAGTTTTCTTGAGTGAAGAAAATGTAAGGACACATAACTTACATCATAAGACTTCAGGCTGAGGATTGTGATTAAAATAAGGAAAAAGGATTTATGAGCCACCTCTGTCATAAATGATATTTATTATTTTGTTTCTTTGTCCATTATCCTCTTTAGGTACTTTTTGTTTCATGTAGGTTTAGGTGACTCCTTACTAAATGTACAAGGCCAGGAGAATACATTCTGCAATATTTTACAATCTTTGTGTACTGTACAGGAATTCTAACCTGCAATTGAGATGTTCATAGCTCTTCTCTATATTTCCATAGGTACTTATGGTCCAGACCTTGAAAGATATAGAAACTTTGAATGAATTTCTACAGCATTTTATAAATTGCCTAATAACAAGAAGAAATTTTAGAGGAGCTTAGGATAAAAATAAATATTTTTCAGAATCTGGACCATAATAATTAATACATTCTTAATCCTTATTTTTTAAAATTATTTTATTTAAATTAAGAGAAAAATAGCTATTTAGTCTTGTATTTTAAGATCAGTTATAAATATATCATTTAATTGTAAGGTGTCAACTTGAAAATTCTACTTTATAGCTAACATTACATTGTGTGTGTATGTATATATATATATGTGTCTCATGTGATTTTCTTAAATATCAGATAAAAGTTTTGTTTTGCTCCTCAAGATTTCTTAAATTTGCTCAAATATGGTATTTCTTCACTCCTTTTGAAAGCCTTAAAGATCCTGGACACCCAGCTAATAACAGATGACATGATTTCTTATTCTCTCATAAATACTGCACAGTTCATGGAAGAAAAGTCAATTTAATGGTTTATCTCTTTTCCTATTCTCTTTTATTCTGTATCTTATTTGATCTTGAAATTTTCAACTTCATCCTTCACTGATCTTTTATTTTGCAGTGTTCAAAATCTTTTTAGAAATGTGGTTAGCATCTCTTAATACACATATCTATTTCAATTATCTCTTTCCTTTCTAATATCCCCTTTATCTGTTTTATTGTTTTCATCATTCTTCTCAGATTTCTATTTCATCTTTTCCTGCATTTTAATATCCTTTTTGTCTTTTTTAGCATTCTTCTCAAGGTCTGCAATTCACAATTTTCTTTTGTCATTTGATAACTCTTAAAGAAAGATTTATCTAGTAATCCTAGAGTGTTTATTTCAGTTAACTTGAATTTTATATGGCATTAAGTTATTACACAAAGCTATCCACTGTAAACTTTTTAAAACACTAAATATTTCCCCTTAATTGATTCCTTCCTCAATATCATTATATTTAATTGTAAATAATCCCTTCAGATGTAGCCTGCTTGAAATTAAACATTCATTCTGGTACTTATGCCTGACTGAAAAAGATTTGGACAAGCATGAATGAAGTAACCACAATCCAATTTAGCAATTTCACTATTTTTGTTTTACATACTGCATTGACTATGAAAATGGCAACCTCTACTTAGGTCATTTTTTCTGATCTTGAGGATACATTACTTCACCATCTCCTCTCCCTTCTAAAACTCCCAATTTTAATACATACATGTTTCATGTTATCATTATATATTATTTCTATTACAACATATGTCTCTACTCCTAAAATCAGTTATAACCTAAACTGTATTATCTCTATAAAGCATCAGTACATATTTGAAAAAATAATAGTCTTCTTTATATTTCATAACACTCAATTCATAACTCACCTCAATTTGTCATTTATATCTGTTCTTTCCATGATATGTTTCATATAATCCTCTCCCATCATTCAGTCCATGTAACAGTTCTGTCCTTAGTTCCTCAATGAACGAAAGTAAAACTTCTGAAATTCTTATTTCTTTGTGAGAACTTTTTTTTTGTGGATTTACATAGCTAAAATCAGTCTCCTCTCACATCACAGCTGGCAATGTCACCTAAAATCTTCCTCCAAGTCCTTATGCCTATTCAGATCCTGAATTTTTATGTGGTTATGTTCATTTCTGAATGAACGGAAATGAACATAACATAATTCTATTTATAAAACTAGTGGAGTTTCTAGTTGTCCCCCCTTGACCCCTAGTAGTAGTATCTGGCCTGTATCTCTCCAAGCCTGAAATACTGAAACATACATAATTACATAGATATGCATATTCTTACTGAAACTTGTGTAAAATATTCATGCAGCTTTGCAGGATCAACAGCTAGATTCCTACATCTGCTGAAGGATCTACATGTTGTGGTAGGTGCAGGATGCCAGGTGCCCACCAAAGCTGCTTTATCACTTGTACTCTTTAAATTAACAGGGGAGGGGAGAAAATAAGATGGAAAACCGTTGGTCAGATAAGAAGAGTGAGATATTCACCAATTACCATAATGCAAAAGCACATTCATCTTGGGGGAAAATTAATTGAATTTGTTACCAGTCAAATCAGGGTGAGATAATGTGAGGCAAAAACTAAACTTTAAAACACTTTCCCCCACCCCTCCCTTCTTCCCAGGCTTAACCTTCCTCTTGAATCTGTACCTCCTCCTCCTCAACAACACAGGGGGGCAGGGAAGTGGGATTACGGTTGCTTCACCACATTGTCTGTGACACTCCTTCTTCCTCATGAGTTGGACTCCTCTTTCCCCTCTCCAGCATCAGATTGTTCAGCCTGGAGAAAAGAAGACTCAGGGGAGACTTTCTTGCTCTCTGTAACTCCCTGAAAAGAGTTTGTGGCCAGGCGGGGAGGCAGTCTCTTCTCCCAGGTCACAAGTGACAGGACAAGAGGAAAGAGTACATCTTGGTACTTAAAAGGAATGTCTGGATAAAAATGGTCTTGAAGGGATCATCAGTGAATAGAAGCACCCATCTGTCCCTGCAGCTACAGTACCTGGCAAGTTATATTGTCAACACTGCTTTGCAACTCAAGGGAAAATTCTCTTCCCTTGGGAGGTTTTATCCAACTTTAACACAATTAACTGTCTTCATAAACGTGTATGGAGAGTAAGTATCTTAACAAAATGGCTCTGAACTCCACTTCCATAATTAAACATCAACAACCACTTTCTTTGCCACTGAGGTTTTCTGCACTTCGTTCTCAAGACATGGCTATGAAACACAGAAGAAGTAAAATTTTAAATCTCTAAGGTGGTTTCTTTGGGGAGTAGTTGGTGTGGAGTCTTGGGTGAAGCCTTTTTCCTCACGGGAAATACTTGTTGGAAGTGCCTGCTGAGAGACATAATTTTTGGGTTTTTGTGCTATTCTCAGTATGTCTAGATAATTTCTGTTCAAACACTGTTCATGCCCAGCAAGCTCACGTCTGTGAGGAAACAGCTAAATACACACAGCCTCCTTTATATAGCAGCTTTTAGTCTTTTGACAACTTTCCAAATGCACACAGTGAAACTATGGAAAAGGTAAAGAACATCAGGAATACATTCAGCTGGGGGTAAACATATTTTTTTTCCACTCAAAGACTACATGAAAAGTAAGCAAGCATCTGCAAAGACTGACTTTTTTTTCTTCCTACTGTATGTCTGAGACTGCAGTATCAGATTGTCTGGTCTATTTACATACTGTTTATTTTTAATTCTGCAGTTATGAATGTGTTATCGCATAGGAGACAAATTACAAAAAGTTATCAGTATCACATAGGAGACAAATAACATTATTAATACTTTTTCCATATTTAAAGTTTATTATAGGCATGGCTTCCAGTTTTGTTATTTGCGAGCAACTCTTAATTTATGTTCACATTGTGCATTTTAATTTATTAAACAGTCAGAGGCAAAAAAAACCCAACCAAACAACAACAATTCCAGGATCCATAATTACAACCTGGACCATTTAAATCATCTGAGTCCAAGGCTGGTGACATCTTGTTTCATCTAGAAGGTATGGAGCTCAAAAAGACTTAATCTACAGGAAACTAAAACTAGAGGAAAGTAAAAGATTCTAAGAGATTCTCTTTCCAGTAGTTTAAGTTCTGATTTTAGCCAAAACCAGTGAGTCATAGAGTCAATTAATTAAATGACAATATCATTCTGATATCTGTAATAATGTTGTAAATACTGGCAGATTGTTTTAAAAAGAATCTCATTTTTCTTTTTTATATGTAATCTCCTTTCCAGCAGAAAGAAAAAAACCCACTGTTTATTAATCAAAAATATTTTGTTTCTAAGATGACAGCAAATTTTGCAAAAGGATTCTCCATATGTAAGCTAAAAGAACCCAAAATCACAAACCTAAAAGCAATACCAAATGGCATATCCAGATATTGCTAGATGAAAATACCCTTTTAAATCTTAACAAATGCTTTAGTTAATTAGTTTCATTAATACTGTCCTACTGCCTTCTAGCTTCTGAAGGCCAAGAACAGAGTTTGCACTTGGAATGAAATGTATTTTAATTATAAAGAATTTTATATCAAGCACCCTCTAGAAATGAAGCCTGTTTGTTTAGAGTTAGCAAGCCCAAAGAGCACTTTATGTGCTTGCAAATCCTAACCCTTTTTTTGTGCAAATAGTTATCAAGGAATTTGTCACGGTCTAAAATCCTAAGGGGTTCTGATTGTTCCTTCAAAAGCCTTTAGAAGCAAATACACTCAATGACTCAAGATGCCATCCTTTCCAAAGTTAAGCATTAAACATTTCAGGAACAGACTAATCATGTGTTTATTAACCTCTGCTCTGAAACCATCAAGTCCAGATAGCTTTGTTGACTTAAAAGAAAGGCTAGGTTTATTAACCCATTTTATAAACAAGTATTAAGTGCTGCTTTGTGCTGAATCCTCTTGGAAGGCAGAATAAATTGATTTTAATTGGAAATATATCAATATTTTGTGAATTCTGTCCTATCTACAGTAAGTCTACGTGAGGACAAAGAAAAAGCATCAGTAGTTCCTGCCTATATACACATGCATTTAACTAAATTTTTTAGGTATTGAAAAACAACAAAAAACCTTATTAGAGTAGGGATTACTCAGTAGATATGGTTTCCAAAATTAATTAAATTCATCCCCGTATCCTAAAAATATCATTATATTACTTAGATTATTTAAAACCATGGATTAACATAGAATGATTCATAGAATTGTATGGATTGGAAGGGATCCTAGAGATTATCTAGTTCCAATGTCCCTGCCATCAGTAGGAACAGCATCTTGCTCAAAGACCCATGGCCCTGAACTCTTCCAGGGATGGGGCATCCACAACCTCTCTGGGAAACCTGTTCTAGTGCCTCACCACCCCCACAGTAAAGAGTTGCTTCCTAATACCTGATCTAAATCTATTCTCTTTCAGTTTGAACCATTCCCTCTTGCCTTATCACTACCTCCTTTTATAAAAAGGTTCTCTCCATCTTTATTGTAGGCTACCTTTAGGCACTGAAAGGCTGCAATTAGGTGATGGCAAAACCTTCTTTTCTCCAGACTGAACAATCCAATCTCTCTTCCCCCTTCCTCGTAGGAAAGGTGCTCCATCCCTCTGACCATCCTCCTGGCTCTACTTTGGCCTCACTCCAACAGGTCCATGTCTGTCTTGTGTCAGGGATCCCAGAGCAGCACTCACCAGTGGGGCTGTAATTCTCTTTTGTATTCAAGTCTAAGTTAACTTCCAAAAAACCATGTTCCACTATGGGTAAAAGAAAAGACACCACATGTGTGGATTCAACAAATTTTTTTGGGCATGTGTGTGTGCAATTAACATCTCAAAAAATCTAACTAAAATACAACAACAAATAGTCACCATTTGTTCACTTAAAGAAACACTAGGAATTTAAGTACAAATTAATATAGAAAACATTCACTGATATACTATAACTTCTATAGAAATCTTACTAGTATCTGCTGCTTCCTTTGATGTTATTCTCACTTACAGTGTCCCTCTAATGTCACTGTTCTGTAGGGGTGCTGGCACAGTTCAGACTCAGGCAGGGGACACAACAGACACTGGGCCCTGAGATAGAAGCTGAAACCAGCCCAGCCCAGCTCTGGCCAAGGTGAGCCCTGAGCCCTGGACACTGAAATCTGTAACTGCCTTTTGAATCATAAATGATATATACTGATATCATAAAAAGATCTAGACAGCTCATACAGGCACAACAGGAAAAAAAAAAGTTAGAAATCCAAAGTTCCAGGATACAGCAATGTATTTTTGGATACCAATAGTCCTCCTTTTCCTTTTGCTATTTATGCCACCAGACTATCTATAACATGAACAATATATGACTCAACATACCAAGAAAAAAAATCCAGAAAAGACCAGAGTGCCAAAGAAATCAATCCATAAATAAACCCAGTTTATTTCTTATGACTTGTTTTACCTAGTAACTTAGCTCCTGGATCTTCAATTTCTTTAGGGACTGAAGTGTATAAGCAAAAATAAAGACACTCTGTGGAAAGCTTATCTATTCACCCAAACTTTCCTCTACTGCCAATGGAGACAGATAAGTTACGTCTGTCCTGTATAGTAAGACAGTGGCAGGAGGCAAAGTCAAAATTAGACTGCTGATCATCCATACTGCTTAAGCTCCCTGGAATATTTGATACACTCCCATTTGCTTTCCAAGACATTGCCTGGGCATGGTTTAGTGCTAGGGATCATTTTCCATAGATGGTTTGGATAATAATGCACTTTCTCTGCCCTACAAGGTCCTCTGACACTAGCCCAGCTGGCTTTGTATCTTCAAACACCCATTACATGATTCCACCCCACTCACCAGAGCTCGCCACAAAAGCTTTGTTTGTTACTGTGAAAACATTCTCATTATGAACTGTAACATATCTCGGCAGTTTCTTGATTTACTTTGAAATGAATCTCCTCCTTCAAACAGAGACACATACATACACAGAAGTAGAATTAGATTTACTTCTTTGGCTGTAGAGATGCCATATGTGCCCTGAAGAAGCCTTGGGTCAAACACTGTACCGTGTGAATTCAGCGAGCCTGCGCCAGCTGGCCTCAGGTTCAGACAGTGGTCTCTGCTTAATTGTATTAGCAGTATGACATAATGTTTTGTTGTGATTTGCCCCCAGCTGACAACTAAGTACTAAACTTACTCACTCCATCCTGAAATGGAAGGGTAAAAGTGAGAAGACAAATGTCTTCCAATAAGAGGAGTTTAATAATTAAGGTAACAGTAATAATCATAACAACAATAATAGTGTAATGAAAAGGGAGAAAGAAAAAAAAGAGGAGAGAGAACTAAAACCCAATAAAGACAAATGACAACAAATGAGGAGCTGTTGCTCACCCCCAATCAGCGCCTAGCCAGCCTACAACCAACTTTCCCCCTAGATTATGTGGTGACCTGATATGGCTATGTTATATGGTATGGAATATAACTTTGGTCAATTGAGGTCAGTTGTCCCATCTCTGGATCCTCCCAACCTTTTTGTGCATCCTCAGCCTACTCATTGGCAGGGCATCATAATTAGCAGAAAAGGGCTTGACTGTGCAAGCACTGCTCAACATTATCAAAAACTTCTCTGTATGCTATCAGCACAAATGCAAAATGTAGCTCTATACTCTTGCTCTGGTTCCTCCCAGATCAGCAGGAGGGGGCAGGGCCAAGACATGATGTTATTCAATACCATCTTAAGTCATTGCTGGGGTGGGCAAAGGTGACCTCTCTCTTGATTTGGAAAAGAAAGGTTTGGAGAAAGCCTGGTGGATAGAGCACTTGAGATACTCTGCCACCACTGGCTGCAGTTGTGGAGCATCAATTCTAGTTGGTTATTTTGCATGTAAATCACCCACTCTTTGTACACTTTTCTTGTAAGTATTGTTGCTCTTATGTTTTCTTAGCTCTGCTGTTTACAGTAAATTGTTCTTATCTCTACCAGAGATTTGCACCTTTTGTGCCCACAGTTCTCAACTCAGAGCAGGAAAAGGAGAGGAAGGTGAAGAGGGACTGAGCAGCATCTGGTTTCAGAGAATCTCAGTGGAAGCACTGAACCAGGGAATATTATTTTTAAACTGCAACTCTTATAATTTAAAGAAAATTAATTACCCCTGACAAAACCAGCACACTCCACACACCTTAACTCATGCCATTTATATAATGCACACTATTCAATACATCCTCTTTAACCACCAGCCTCTTTTTCATCCCCGAAATTGTACATAGATATGATTCCCTTAGTCTACAGAACACCCACATGAAATGTCTGTAAAATATCTATAATTGTCCATTGATTTCCTTTAGTCAAGGAATTTGGTCCCCATCTGTTGTGGTAGTCACTCAGGGCAGGAGAGGTAGTACATTGTGTGGAGTTATTGGGCTACAAACCCAACTCAGGTTGAGAAACAAAGATGCATCAGTTATAAATAAAGAAATCAACCTGAAGGCTCTTTAACAATTTCAACAACCACATTTTTTTAAACATAGCTTTCTTGATCAACCATTTGTGTCAAGCCTTCCAAATTCTAGCATTGTGTGTCTGGTCTGTCATTTTGCCTTGTCTTTTGTATTATGAAGATAATAATATTTATATATTTTTCATATCAACAGGAGAAAATATACAAAACCTGTATTGGTATATTTTTTATAAATATTTTCATTAAATAAACAAATAATGTAAATGGTTAGCTATGATTATAAGTAGAAAATTGTGAAGTATAAGGTATAGAAATAGTAGTGCTGTGTTTGTAATATGTAGCTGTAGAAACCTCACCACGTTTCTTTATGTTTCAGTCAAGAAATTATGGAGACCATCATGCTCACGAGTTATGCTGCTTGGAAACCCACTACCCTTCCCTTCTTGATTATAATATCAAGGATTCCAATCAGTAGATCTCAGTAAAAATTATTGGTTTAGGATAAGAATATTGATAGAGTTATTAACTTTTGGAACCAGTCAATGTAAAGGTTAAATTTAAGAGTGGACATAGTATGCATAGTATTTAAAAGAACTTGTGTAATGATGATTTAGCATAAAAAGTATACAAGAGGGATGGGGTTATATTTGTTGAGAGGGATATATCTTGGAGGAGCTATCCCTCATCTTCCTGGTGCTCCCAGTAAAGAGGCATCTGCTTTTTCCCATTAAATTGGTGTTGGATAAGTTTCTTTTGTCCCATTTAGTGATACAATAATTTGAAGCCTTTCAATTTTTGCTTTCTTGCAGCATTTGTTTTCATCTGCACATATAGAACTGGAGAAAATGAACAAAACCAAAATACTAACTTTCCTACATTTCAGATACATATTTATTATTTCAACTCTAAGAGTGGTCAAGTGTGATGGAATACTATTTACTACTTTTCATATCTTTTAGAATAGTCTACTTGAAAGAATATAAATGATCTAGAGAACAGAATTCATTAACTAGCTCTCAGCTTCACCATTAATCATGCACTTTATCTTAATTCTGATTTTGGTTAATCAATGACATATGCATCACTTTAATCAAATAGCTGATTAAATTCTTTAATAAATACTTTTTCAAACTTCAATATTAATTGCAATGCAACTGTTGGAGCAGAGAATGAGTCTATGGTCATTCAAGTGGTGTACACACAGGAAAATGTTATCTTTTACTCTTTTGAATATTCCCATACATATTCAGCAAATATTTTGGAAAAGTCACACATAGAATTCATTTTTACCTCACAACCAGCTAACTGGAAAGGCATTTTTTATAGTGTAAGATTCTTCTCTTTGTGATTTAAAATTATCACAGTAGCCTTAGTTCAATTCAGTGAGATGCCTTGTACATTCATATGTGCAAATATCCACTACACTTGATTATGTAAGACAACACAGTATGCTTTACAAAAAGAGAACTCCTAATTCATTCATTGTACTGCCTGAATTTTTCAGTAATTTGATAGGTTCAGTAATCATAGTTTGATCATCACTGACTACAGTAAATTTTGTGTCTCCATGATCCTGAATTTTTCACATTACAATGTATTAAATGTTATGTAATTTAAATATTAGTATGCTACATTTACATTGAGCAAATGATTTAAGAATAACATTCTTAAATCACCATATCTGAAAGCTTATAAAAGTAACCCACATCTAGTTTAACACTAAGATACACTCTGAGAATGAATCTGCAATCTATATTTATATACGTTTACAAACATTTAATTTATAATATGGCTAGAACTCTGAAGTCTCCAAACAATATAAACAATTGAGACAAAACGTATTTATAAATTTCTAATATCTTTATAAATAATGATGAAGTTTTGATCTGTCTTTTACTTCAATGCAGTGTTTTTTGCATATCTTTCTGGACTAATTTGTATTAGTTAATTAACAGATCTTTTAATCACTGATCATATAATGGAAATCTCTGTAGTTCTTTCATATTTAACCAGATTTCAGGGGAGCAGTAGGTGACCTAATTTCAGTTTAATGAGAGGCAGAAACACAAAATAGACAGAGGAAAACCCCTGAAAAATCCCTCAGTTTTGCTTTGATCCCTAGGTAATTATTAGACAAGAATTTAGGTTGATTTTTTTTCCCCAGTTGTGGGGCTCTTGTGTCTCTAACCATTTTCATCTCATTTACTAGGTGGCTTCCTGTGTTACATTTGTTTGGGGAAAATTTTCTTCACAGTATGTAGATAAGTTCATAAAATTTTCTTCACTTGCATGCATATGTAGATAAGAGCTGGCAGCAGTGCAGATAAGGTAGAGATGTTTTAGTTACTGGTAAGCAGTGCTTACACAGAATAAAAGCCTTTTCTGCTCCTCACCCCATACCACCAGGAAGTAGGTTTGGGGTGCACAAGAATTTGGGAGGGGACACAACCAGGGTAGCTGACCCCAATTGACTCTAGGGATAATCTAGAGCCTATGGCATCATGCTTATCATGTTCAGGTTTATGGCACTTGTCTTCCCAAGTTATTGTTATGTGATGGAGCCCTCCTTTCCTGGGGATGGCTGAAACCTGTCTGCCCAGGGACAGTGGTAGAAATTCATTTTGCTTTGCTCATTTTCATGGCTTTTGCTTTACCTATTGAACTATCTTTATCTCAACCCATGAGTTTTCTCATTGTGTTCCCTCTTCCAACCCACAGCGGTTGAGTGATCGAGTGAGTGGCTGTGTTGGGCCTGGTTGCCAGCTGGGGTTAAATCACAGCACTTTCTCATTCTACTCTGGCAGCCCACAATACAATCCAGAAATTAATTTCCTCTGACAATTAGGGGCTTCCAGAATGAGGTATTGTTGCAATTTCATTTTTCACAATAGCTTGCAATCAAGAATAGGTCTTGTTTTGTCAATATTATTAGTAATATAAATAAAAATGTGAGACCAGACATATAAAAGAATGCTTTATAGAGAATCTAAGCTGATTCTTTGCCATTAATGTTTAAATATCAGAGAACTGGAGATCAGAGGTTTTGCATTAGTTCTGGGTTTCTCTTTCATGCACCACTTCAAGTGTTTGCCATTATCTGCAGATGTAGTTGCAAATTCCCATAGTGTAAGTATAGTTTTTTCATAATATTTGTTGCAAAAAGATAGAGCCCAGTTAAAATAGTTTTCTGTTTCTATAACTCACTGAAACACAATAATTTCACTGTCAGCCAGAGCAATTCAGGATTATCATGTAGTGCTGATTTAGGGAAAATCACATCTCCCCTGTAAATAAAGAAATGTTACACTTTTGCTATCATTATTATTATTCAAAATAAAATCAACATGTTTAAATAATATTTCAGAATATTTTTTTTTCTTGAATCTTATTTCAATAAATTATCATGTTCTTTTGTCTCACCCAGTCCCTTATCAGTCCCTCCTGCATTGGAAAATGGTGCATCCTGGGCCCAGGTGGGCCACAGGTGTGAGCTCCCAGTATTTTTCAGGGTTTTCAGTCCAGAGCAGGTTTGAACAGTTCCAGGAAAAAGAAAAGCCACAGTCACAGGAGGGCTCTGTCCTGCTGTCCATGCTGCAGACAGCACAGTCTGTGGGAAGGAATGCAGAGGAGCAAGTGCAGTTTCTGCAAACAAACTGCATGCTTCTTCTCCCCACCTTTGCTCTCAGAACCAGTCTTAAAGGCGCAAAACTCAACATCCAGCATAAGCAGAACAGATGGCTGGGGATACAAGCATCATAAAGTCACCCTAGGACAATCAGGAGAGACACTTTGGTGTTTGCAAACATATGGTTCTGTACGTTTACGTCGTTAGTAAGCAATGTCACAAGGTAACATAGATGTTTGCTGGCACAATTTCTGTAAACTTAGGATCCAGTCCTATGCTTTCTAGGGTATGTAAATGCCATGAAGAAAAGTAAAATAAAAACTGTTTTGCAGAGGAAGAATAATTCAGTGTAACTACAACTTCTGTGGGAACATAATTTGCATTATGTGGCAAAATATGGAAACTGGTTCCTTTGCACATCATGTTTTAAGTAACGTGTTTCTTTTTGTTACTGAGATGTGAAATATATATATATTTGGAGGTGATTCTTTGTTTCCTAAAGAACTGATTCTTATCACAAAATCCAATAAAATCAGTCTTATACTGGAGAAAATAATTTCTTTCCCTTGCTTTATTTCTGTCTCAGTAGTATTAAAGAGTGAACAAATGAAACTCTTATGAGATGTGGTTAGTAGCATTGGACCTGCTCTGGTGCACTAACTGGGTCAATTGCTGTTTTGTATCCCTTTGCTCCTTCTTTTCCCTTTAAAAGGCTTCCTGTGCTTTCAGCATATTCCCATACACTAAATGTTACTGTTTCACACATCTCCAACTAAATAGAATGGCCCAAAAAATATAAGAATTCAATTTTGCTTGTAAAATGATAATTTAGCAAATATTCTAAAATGGTAAACTTGTTTGTCTGCCAAATTGCTTGATAAAATATTTTACCTTGAGTTTAAATTAACCCAGGAGATCCAGAAACAGATGTAAGTGTAAAAAATATGTTTATTGCCTACACAAATGCAAAACATTCCTTCAACATTTTAAATAAAGAAGGGATGAATTTTTTTTTCAATTCTTTTCCCCATTAGCTTGGAGGATTTATAAGAAACGTGTTTTAGGAGGCTTTTTTATCCTTGTATTGGTGGATTTTGTCTATCCATGATGACTGAAAGGTATCATAGGGCTCAGTGATAATGGTGGTGTTTTCACTTCTGCATTCTGTGACCATGCCTGTACAAATTCCTGCAGACAAACTGGCTCTCCCTCCTCATGCTTTTGACTGCCTGGATAAAATCCAGTTTTATAAATCTGGTTTTGTATCCATAAAACAGTATTAGCATGTCTCAGCCCTCTAAGAATCAAGGCCTATTTTGTAGACATCAATCTCATTGTCAATATCCAGACTACCCTGGAAATTCCTTTGGACAAATTACATCTAATGAAGATGAAGACCATTGTATTCATCATTACCTTGGCAGGACATCTTTGGCAGAGAGAAAAGGAGTTAGTGGTTCTAGGAACTAGCATGCCTAGACAGCTGTTATAGGAGACAAAGATACAGAAAGGAAGAGGAAAGGACAGGAAGCTGTTAATATTCCAGGTACCTTGATCTTTGACAAAAGACGTCAAGCCTGTCTTAACTTAATGGACAGCTGCTTCTTGGAATTCACTGAAATAATTTGGGTTTTTTCAAAGCATACCATTTATCTCTAAATCTCTTCTAAATTACCAAATCACAATATCTGAAGTAAAGGAACTTATGCAAGATTCATCCAAAGATTTCTCAGGTAGAAACCTGACAATAATAATACTTAAATTAATAAAAAATGATATTTAAATGTTGGAAAAGAAAAATGGAATGTACTCAAATAACACCACATTTTTTAAAGGAAACCTAATTGATATCTATTTGATGTAAATCAATTTACATTACCTCATTTCATTAAGGGCCCATATGATTACGCTAAATTAAAATCAGACAACACCTGTTATTTATAGCTTCGTTATCTTCTTGGAGACTAGGTACACAAAATGTTGTGTTTTCTCCCTCAAGTACACATTGAAACAATTAGAAATAGTGGCAAGTGGTCCATGCCTTAGTATTTTATTTACCTATTGGGTCATCTTCTGTAAGTTGTTCACTGTTGTAGTGAGGACAGTTTAATCAACTATCTGCGTCATATTTGTTTTGCTTTGGGAACATCTTATTTGGTCCTTTCAATGAGATGCACTACAATGGAAAGTTCTAGGCCTACTGGTAACCACTGAAAAATTTGACAGCTGTGGAACTAATGCTTTCACTTACTTCTCTATGAAACACAGTGCAACCGAAAAAAGACCATCATTTTTACTAGGCCTGGAACTAGAAAAAAAAAGTCGTTTGCTCTTAAGACTGCATTTATGTATCAATTTCTTTTCACCAGAATCATTTCTGCAGCTTGAACGTCACTGCATAAGTGATCCGATAACTGATATTCCATCTATTTATTGACAGTACAGGATTTGTAATCCTTTACCTCTCAAATTCCATTAACAATTCCTAAAATATAGGAATCCAAAGACGTGATTCTTCACAAAAAATACTCAAAAAATCTTGTATAACCTACTGTGCTTAATGAGGGAGAGTCAACATAGTTATTTTGTAGGGTTGAGCAACCTCAGAACGACTTCAGTTCTACCAACATTAAAAGATAATTTTTAAGTTCCTAAGGAAAAGGGTTTAGATCAGCATTCATGTCACACAGAAACATTTTTTTAAGACATGTCTATGCTCTTAAGTAATTCTACAGCCTTTATTTAGCCAGATTTCATACAGGTGTCTATCAAGAAAAAGATAATGCAGTTTTAACATTCAAGTAAAAAGATATATTCAAGTTTCTATTTTTGTATCTTCATCTTTCAAGGACAGTTCTGGTTTTGTTTTAGTGAGTTACTGAAAGTTGGCAATTTCTTTCACTTGTCAGCACCCAACCGATATTCATACTGCAAACAATTATTTTCCTGTCAAGAAGAAAAAAAGAAACAAGTCACCCTTGAGTCTATGATAAAAATGAAACTTGTCACTCAACACTGGGAAAGAAATTAAGCACTGCTAACTTCAACATGTATGTGTGTTTATTTACACATTAAAGAAGAGTGAAAGTACATTTCTTATCTAATGAAATAAACACTATTTTGATTCAAGATCCTGTTACCACAATAAAAAAAATGTTTTCAATGGAGAGAACTTATTTTAAACCTTGGTCATAAACGTATTTTTCATTTCTGTATATTTCTTTTGGGGTGGGTGGAGTTTTGTTCTTTTCTCTAACTAGGCCTCTCAGAATTAATAAAGCAGTATCATGATCACACACTGAAATGTTTGTACTGTAATCTTTCTACAATCACTACTGTAAATATTTTACTTCCACTGTGAACAGAACTAAATAGGTACCCAAATATGCAGAACATAGAGTTTTCGAAGTGAGATAAAATAAGTTTAATTACTTTCTGTTACCTACAGAAATCTGAATAAAACAAATGTGAAAAAAGGTACTCTTTTTGATCAAGAGTCAGACAAAGCAGAATTTGACTAGATTAATGCAAGTAACTTTTCCACTTTCAAAAAATATTTTCAAGGAAAGTTCCACTTGACACTTAAGGACAAGATACTGCAATTAGTAACATTCCAATTAACTCTCCCATTTACAGTATAAATCAAGGGTTTAGTAAATTTATTTCTACAACTTTTTAAGTGGCGATAAACGGTTTATTAAAAGGGTCACTGATCTCGGCAGAAGACTGAGAGGAGATAAGAATCATATTTAGAGGTCTCTGAGACATTTTCAAGTTGAACTCAAACTTTATCTACCTGAGTCAAAATTTCCAAAATAGTGAATGAGAGTTAATGATATCACAAGAATTTTTTGTGGTGTAATAACTGATTGTAATAACTTATTTTAGAGTATCAGAACAAAATATTAACTTCACTGTAATAATTTGGTGGGGTTCCAAGGGCATATTAAATGTGACCCACATTCTCAAAAATAATTACTTTGATCTTGGGGAAAGAGTGCAGGACTTTTAGATGGGGAATTTTGAACAAAAACTTTACATCTGTGTGTCGCCTAGTCCCATAAGGATTCACCCAAAACCCACGTGATCTGGACATTTTGCTAATGGTCTGGATGATAACAAGAATAACCTAGATATTATATTAATTACATAAGCTTCTGAGCTAATCTAGTCTATACAGTCAAAAGAAAAAAAGTAAAAAATGAAACTAACTTAGAGTTTAAGACGAAAATATTCTCTTTGGAGCAGAAGAAAAATATATTTAACAGTGACATGCACAACTGCAAAAAATGGGCAGCAGTAATTGACTACTGCACTAATGATTGGAAGAATTGTCTGCAAAGAAATTTTACAGAAAACAGTCAGGCTTCTACTGGATCACAAGATGAGTCAACAGACCTGTGAAAAAATGGATTATATAAATGAGCATATAGAAGCCACAGGACAGGAAGGGCCTCTTTGATAAACATACCACAAACAAGACCCCTCTGGAGTACAGTACTCAGCCTGGACCAGCTTTGTAGTGCAACACACTACCCTCTTTTGAATAGAAGACTTAAACTTCAGCCTTTTATAAGATAGAATAGCATATGTTTGACTTGTAGGTGTTGATTCATGGGACAAAAAAGAAAATCTTAAAAAAGATCTTAAAAAGAAGATTGCAGGGAGTCTTCTGCTTGTTTTTCTCTTTCCCAAATCTATCTTGATTTCACACTGATAAACAAATATGTAAAAAATATAATACTTCCGTAGCATATCTGTCACGTAAGATAATTTTCCTAACATGCTTTGAAAATACATCTCCTGTGGTAATCAAAATCTATTCTTATTCTCTTCTTGTACTCAGATATTACTAGGAAAGAAATCCAAAAAACCCCAACAAATTTCTGCTCAAATCTCCTCTCAGTTTTCTCTGCCTCTAAGATTGCTTTCTTAGTGCCTCTAAGTCTCCAGTCTAAATCCTATTTCTCTATAGCAAACCTGTCTACTCTACCCAGTTAAGAATGGTTTACAGCAGAGGATGCATAGAATCATTCCAGTTCTTTCCAAAGATCAACAAATGCTAACAATCCTGTCTTACAGCTTGTTCTTGGAAGATTTGGTTATAAAATACTACGTTATTTTGCCACCAAATCCTAAAAGTAACACTGGGAAGTACTAAAAGCTCAGGAGAGTAAGTTTGTATTTCACACATGTCAGTCTGTAAAAGTCAGAAGTGTGTAATTGAGATGAGGAATTGTGGTGATGATTGCTTGTAGAGGAGATGGACTTACAAATGGTTGTTGGAAGTTCACATTAATGTATTAAAATAAAATAGATGATTAGGAAAAACAAAAAGAGAGAATGGATTTCTCTAAGTATAAATACAACATAGCTACCTAAAAAGTAATATAAATACCTGATTAACATAAACACCTGCAACTCTTCTTTGATATATGTGATTTGTTCATGTTCCTTGGAACTGAGGAATGGATTGATCTGAGAATTAAAGTAAAAGAAATTGTAATTTTTAATATTGCAGTGATTAGCAACCCTTGTAACTCCTTATCCTATTTCAACATTCATACAAAGATCATGGAAATCAGCCCCACCAGATGTCAGAGTTGTGACTGTTGCATGCCTATAGTGCAAGGATAACCATGACAGATGTAAGATATTGCCTCTAAATATTGCTGTGACACAAATGATTGTATTCTATTTTATTGAGGACTCAGGGAATATTAAGACACTCTGTCTTGAACACATATTACTTGAACACATATTAAAAGCAAAAAGGTAGTTGGTAAGTCCATCAGTCACTTCATTTTGAAATATCATGGCCACATTCCTTCACCCCATCTTCTCAGCTTCACATCTCTACTCCTGAAACTCCTGGTGAGAAAACACTATAGACAGAAAGCTCTGTGAATACAAGCCTACATGGCCAGATCTATTCCAATGGACCAGGCACTTTTTGCAGGAAAATTTGTGAGACTTCCCATTGGCCTCTCACAGATGTGTGTGGCACCTCTCGTGTGACCATCTCCAGATCTTGGCTTCCTTTTCCCACTGGGGAAGAAATTAACCTCACTGCCCTGTCTGTACTGTAAGCTCATTCACACCATGTATCTTGGAGCTGTCTTCGGCTGATTTAATGTATGTTCCTTTTTCCCTTCTGCTCTGTCACTGAACTTGCAGAAACAATATGGTGCTTTGCTAAAAACAGGTGGCAACCTCTTCCTGGATGCCCCTGATGATCAGTACTGTGCACATAATCCCCTGCCAACAACTTTTTGACAGCCCAATGTTTTTTGGAGTTCAAGTATATGTTATTGCTAGATACTTAATAAAATCTATGTCTTTCTAGTCTTGTAAGAAGCATGTTAGAGTGGAAGAGTTCTCTAATTGGGAGGGAAAGCTTGCTTTCAATGCATGCAATACAATTACTTTGTCTCTGTAGACATGTGCATTATATAATATTCCCCTTGTCTCTACTATGATAGACTTCTCTTTTACTTACCACTTTGCATTAATAGAATGAATGCGTATTTCATGCTAACCAAGCGTTATCTTTATACATAGGATCACATCTAGAGATTTCTGCCTCAAGATGTGCTTAAACAAGAAGTAATTACTTTACAATATTAGGAAGAAAATTTCTTCGATGCAAATTCTGTAAATAAATTTTTCAGCTACTGGCTTCCCTCAGCAAGTAATAGAAAACATCTAACAATGTCATCTGGGAAATTAATACATCTGGAAAAACTGTAGAGTGAACTGATATATGCTTCTAACATTAACATGCACAGATGATTTCTCTCCCAGTATAGAACCTTTGTATTGTTTCTGTTGCACTACTTGTTCCTATCATAAAGCACAGAAGAAGTCTCTCTTGGTTTGAAATTTGAATACATAGGGATAAAAATTATCACCATTTTTGGAAAGTTGAGTAGTAGCTCTTACCTAACTTAGGGAAAAATATGTTTAATAGTGATGAATTTACTTTATTGTCAACTAAATCAGATTTGATTTCCTATATCTAGCACTATTCCATATTCAAGGCCAATAGTTGATTAACCTAATTCTATAATTTTACATGCAGATACCCTTCTAAACCAAACACATTTCTAAAATAAATTCCACCACTGTGGTCCCAATTCTCTAAATACTGAGACAAATTTTCCCATACTGCATAAAGCATGCACAGACACACTTTCAGTGTATATCACAGGAGAGAATATAGAGTGGAAAAATTAAACACCCTTAGGAAAAAACCATAGGACATATAATTGATGGGTACTTATTTTTGCAAATCCTAGTCTCTCAGCATAGGGAAAAAAAGAAGTGTAAAGGATTTTTTTTTTTTTAGTTGGGGAGTGATCTTAAGATTGAACAATGCCTGTAAAACAGATGGTTATGGGTAAAAATGTGTTTTCTTATGAATTTCCAGATATTAACCTATAATTTTGCAAGTATTCTGTTGTGATTTTAAGTCTAGCTGGAGATGAAACACCATACAGCTTCTCATGAACCCTTCCTCTCTTCTCCCCTGCCCTTGTGGAATGGGGAGGAAAATCAAAGTAAAACTTGGATGTTGAGATAAGAACAGTTTAATAATAGAAAATACAATAAAATACTAGTAATTCAATAAAATGATAGTAAATAATAATAATAATAGAAAGGGAAAAAATATTGATGCACTCTGTAACTGCCCACTATGCACTGACAGATTCCAATTCCCCTTCCTGAACCCAGATTGGCCCCTTCTTCTGGGTAACTCTCCCCCAGTTTATATTCTGGGCATGATGTTCTATGTCTCTATGTTCTGTCCTTGTCAGTTTGAGTCACCTGTCCCAGCTGTGCTCCCACCCAGTTTCTTTTGCTTATCTTCTTACTAGCAGAGCATGAGACAAGGAAAGGAATAGTCTTTAGGAAAAACATAACTCAAAAAAAACCCCCAAAACATCACTGTGTTATCAACACCATTTTAATTCCAAATCCAACACTGTAACAAGTACTGAGAAGAAATTAACTCTACCCTAGCTGAAACTAGGACATATTCTTGGTTTTCTATAAAATGATGTGTTATTCATCTTAGCTGGATCAATGCTGTAAAACTACCTAATCTGAGTCAACTTTACCCACTCCTTGATAGAGTGAGAGAAATTCAGCACTGATGAAAGTTGGGGCAATTCCAAAGACTTATCTTGATTTATGCCCACTTATATTTGAGATTAATTTGGTCAACTCACTTATACATGGGTTGAATAAATGACTTCATCACATCAAGCTATTGGAAATAAAAGAGCATTTTGCTAATGTAAGTCTGATTCTGTGAACGCTTACAGTTCTATGTATGATTCAGTAAAGCTGGTTTTGTGGATAGACTGGTACAACAGCTATAAATCATTCAAAAGGAAACAAAATAAAAATGAAAAGTCAAGAAGCCAAAATCATACTTTATCTCACATCTTTAAAAGCTGTTTGTAGCTCTGGAAATATAAAGCTCTGATGAATGCTTACTATGGCATGATCCATATCAGCAACCTAACACTTCTCACTCCATGAATATTTGTGTTTTATTTCAGTGGAATTCTCTGAGAATTTCCTCTCAGTTTCTCAGACTAAACAGAAATTTACGTGTTCCTTCACATTAATTTGATCCTAAGCAAAAAAACCAATATCATCGATAGTAATTGTAAAACCTTAACATGAGTTATGTCTTTTTCCTCTCTTTTCCTTAAGCTTCTCAACTTAATGAAAAGTAAACAAGAGCTTTAAGCCAAACAAGAAGTAGAACAGCGCTGTTTTGTTACTTTTTCATATTTATTTTTCATAAAACCCTGTTAATACTCTGGTTAAAACAGAAAACTGAAGTGAATGAAAACAACCCACTATCATAGGTCTCACACAGATGTGGAGAAGTTGCAGCTGAAGTTTCTATGTCATCATCTGAAAGCACTATATTAATAAGAGACCATCAACATGTTATCTGTAAGTCTTATGGAAGAATCATTTAGGTCTTGGTCCGGCTTGATGTAAAATAGAGATCATCAAAAGTGATCTCGTTTCCTCAGGGCCCTTGAAAATCTATATTGAGTGAACAATTCCAAACACACTATTGATGGGAAAATGTCTGTTTATTTCATTTTTCCCTATTAAGAAAAAAAATTGAGGGCTGGATAGATCTTTCTGTTTCACTTTTCAATGACTTGTTAAATGGTTTTAATGCCTAATCACCATGAAAAATTGCCTATATTTCTGCCAGTAACAGTACACATATTGCACATTAATCCAGAAACAAAAGTTTTGACTACTAATGTACGTGTCCCAGTAACTGCTCAATTAGCTCATAACAGTGATGTACAGTACAGGTCTCATTAGAACCTCTCCAAAGTCAAGTTCTCCAAGGTCTTGAAGTTCAGCTGCTTGAAAGGAAAAAAGGACTTCATTGTTATTGAAATCACAATGAAATAAGGAATATTAATTAGTTCATTTTACAAAGTTAATTGTTTACACTTTCTTGGTTTGGGTATCCTTTTCTTATGTGCATTGTAAGCATTTGCATAGCAAATTTCAATTTGTAATGGAGATGCATCAGTGAAATATTGACTAATATTATCAACCTAATGCATTATCAACCTAATGCATTATCAACCAAAGCATTTTCCCCTAATTCTCTGCTGGTACTCAAAGTGTATATTTCATCCTTCACTAGTGTTAATACACTAGTCCTTACAGCAAGATCATCATCTATCTCCAATATTTTCACTGTGTCTTATTTCATCATTTTACCTCTGACTAAATTTCCTGTTAACTGATAATCCTGCTTTCAGTGTTTTGGAGACACAATCACAGATACACAAAGGACTTTGGAGAAAAAAAATAATACTCTTGTTTGGGAGCTCTGATAAAACAGATCAGCAAGACTAGTGTTCATATAGTATTCATCTCAGAAACTGCAGGATCAGAGAAGCCTGGTGACCTCAGTGATCTAAGTGTCCTACCAGTAGACAGGGTTGAAGCAAGTAGGACTTTGCAAATTTCTTGCTTAGACACTATAGAGATACGTGTGAAAAAAATAAAGATGTCAGAGAAACTCAAAACATAAAGCAAGTTGTGTGAGTTGATCCCAACATATAGTTTATTCAGACCTAGGAAGATCTATCTCATTAGGAAGTTGATACACATTGTGAGAAGGCAGTTAAAAGCAGTTACCATCGAAAGCTTTGAGGATTGCAAGTAGATTTCTTCAGTTAGTAATTTAAGTCTTCAATGTATTTAGCTGCCATTTTTTCAACTGGAATTTCCAAGCAATAATCCCAAATACACACACTATCCATGCAGGAAGAAACACTTCAGTGCATGCCCAGTGAATCAGGCGTCTTTATCAAAGATCTGCACATGCAAGATATTTCATGAATATTTAACAAACTCATATGTCAATCTTATGCTTCTCAACAACACCAAGTTTTCTGTTTCTGTGTGGTGTAGTGCATATGCACAAACTTTTGCTTGAAACTACCTCAGGTTTGTAAGCCATTCTCCTGCAAGAATCTCAAGCATGATTTTAAACAATATCTCCAAGCACCTTCAGATGATCAAATCTTACACTCTTCACAGCTTCTTTAATGGTACTGGACTTGAATGTCATGAAAATATGAAGCCTGGAAGAATGGAAACTTTGTGGTCCTTGATATATGGCTGAAAGAAATTCATATTTTCAGTTGACTACTGCACAGAAAAGCTTAACATCGTGGTCGAAAAATAAAGTATGTGAGAAAGCATGAGGGAAAGAAACCAGAACAGATGGTTAATATGGGAGAGGTAGAAAGAGAATCAGACAGGAAAGAAATAATTTTACTTCAGATCAAAAATAAGTCCAAATGTTTATATAAAGCCCCAAAAATGCCACTTTTCAGACTATGGATTTCAGTATTTTCTTCAGTAGTTCCAAAACAGATACTTTTTTCACGCATAAAAGGGCATCAGTAAAAATTATTTCAGCTTCCAAAGCAGTCTTCTTTAGATTATCATAAATAAAGAAAATGTTTCTAGCAATAAAAGCCTGATTAAAATCAGATTTAAATCATATTAAAATGATGTATATGTGAAATTATAACTTACTATAATCTGAGCTTCTAAATACAAGAGAAATGGTAAAAAAGTAAGCCTCTTTCAGACACTTTCACTATATATGTCTATAAAAACAAGAAGAGCTTTTTATAAAAATGTCACAAGTGCAACCTATTCCTCTTAAATATAGCATGTCAAATGGAAAAAATATTTTAAATATAAAATGGTTTAATTTTTTTTTTTGTTCAGAAAAAAAAGGCCTGAGAGAGAATACCAGGAAAAAATTTAATTACTAAGTACTCATTAAGAATATTTGAGTGCGCAGGGAGAAAATTACTGCATAATTTTTAACAAATACTCTTTTTTTTCTCATTTATTTTAGAAATAGTTCAAATGAAGGCACAAGACATTCCATGAGGAAACCAATCTTGTCTTCTTCACCTTTCTAAGATTAGGAAGGCTTAAGCTTATTTGTAGATCTGCACCTGCCAGATAACCTTGAGCAAACTATTTGTCGTTTTCTGCTTCAGGTTTTTCCCTTAATAAAATTGAGGAAATCACAATGACCTTCTAGTACTTTATGTAGAATATTCACTCTTACAACAACTGTTTCTTCTTTGTAATTAAATGCTGGGCAGATTTTCTTTTATCAAGAAGTGTTGCTGGGTAACTTTCAATTGAGAAGGACAAAATGACTTTAGTGCCAGCCAGAAAATATTTGCTGCTGACTCAAGCAAACCAGGCATTATACTTTAAATGACACCTTAATAAAATATCTGAATTTCATATCTGTCATAGAACTGTGTGGTTATATGCTGGGACAGTGCTTGATATAATTTCACCTACACTTCTCAAAAATCTGACCAATTAAATGAGACATCTGAATGTTTGCAAATATTGTCCCTTTTCATGAATGGCCACTCTGCTGTGATTTTTCCATAGAGAATTGTAAAAGCAGTACTTGAATGCTTGAACATCCAGCCAAAATTTATTAAAGAAGAGAGTCTCAGTGCATCATCAATTCTCTTTTTATGATTTTGTTTACAATAGCTTTACAAATCTTGAAAGGGGATGCTAAAGAGAAGTGTTTATGAAGAGAAGAGTCAGGGACCAGTAAGTCAGACAACATTTATCATATCCATGATGAGAATGCCAGTCTGAGACCACGCTAGGACCCAAAAAGGCCAAGAGGCCAGGTCAGTGGTACCACCTCAGGGACGGTGGGTACAGTGCCGGGCACACAAGGACATAGAGCAAGGGCCTGAGCTTAAGTGAAGCAGTGGAGTGAGGGGACACAGACCCCAGATGAACTTCCCACAGTGCTTTCTTGCTTATATGTTTGCCTATGTGTTTTCACAGCAGACTCACCCAGGTAACGCAAATATTGAAGAACACCTCAGCAAAATGAACATACCACACATTTATCACAGTTAAGCTGTTGAACCATGGGGTGGGTGAACAGTAGTGAAGCGGATTAAAGAGGGATGGAACCACATGCCCAGATGATCATTGGCATCTTTTCTGGTGCAAGACCAGTAACTAGTGGTGTATTTAATGGGTCAATGCTGACTCAGGGGTCAATACACAACACAGAAGTTCCTGTCTCAACATCAGAAAATACTTTTTTTTTTTTTTTTACTCTGAGAATGACTGGCATAGGTTGCACAGTGAGGTTGTGGAGTAGATGGTTTAAATAAGATTTCCATTTAATTTGGTGCAGCAAGTCTCCTTAAAGGTTGCAGATAAGAATGAACTGCAAATGAACATGGTTCTTTCCTAATTTAGGCCCCAAAACTTTTAACTGTCGCTTCATGAGACACATAACAGGACTTACGATTGTTCATGTACTCTGAGTTAAACATATGGCAGAAATACTCATGAGATATTCTCAGGGAATCAAAACAACAAAAGCTTTACTGGGTACTTCAGAAAATCAGAGAACTGCGAAAAAAGTTTAGAGCAGCATTCAGTCAGCTTAAAACATTTCTCAAAGCACTAACTTAACCCATTCAACTCAGGAAACTCTAAGCCTGTTTGATTTTAATTACTAAAAAATTTCCAGAAGAGGGAATTAGAAGAGGAAAGACAAAGAGAGAAAATATATGGAAAAGAACAAACATTGCTACTTCTCCTGGTTCCAGCTCTGTTCAGCTGGTAGAGATTCCAAGTGAGGATAGAGTCAACACATGTGGTTGTTCCACTTTAAATACCCCTTGGCATTCCCCCAGGTGGGACTTGAGGTTATTTGGCCACACAAGAGCTGGGTTAGAGGCTTCAGAGGCAGGTGTGGGGCATCAGTTCTGCTGTGCCAGGGTTTGGCAGCCACTGCCACGCTGGGATCCTGGCTGTGAGGGGTGGGGTATACAGGGCAGAGCATCTCTTCACCAGGGCAAGGGCCGACCTTCCCCTTACCCCACACACATGCATCTGAATTGTGTTGAGCCAACAGCTCTTTCAGTGTCACACACCTACAAATATTTCCTTACATAATCCCTTACATATTGACTTTCAGTGAAGGTGAACTGAAGCTAGTATTGTGCATAGGTGAATTGGACTTTAGACTGTGAATGCTGTCACACCTTGATTCTCCAGGGGGAGAATTCAGCGAGCAAAACGTCATTCTCTGAGACATCAGTTTAAAAAAAGTCCCTTTAGTAGATGTTTTCTGTAAATAGTGAAGCAAGAAAATATTTGTGAACTTTACATTTATTCTTGCATCAGATTTTTTTTAATCTCATGATGCATACACACTTTAGTAAAGACTGAATTATATCTTCCCTATACTGGATGTTGATAACATTTGCTGATGGTTGGCCCAGTCTCAATCACACAATCTTGGTTTTCAATAAAGTATTCAGAGAGTGCAATTACTATTCAGATTTACTAAGAATGAGATATTATAAGGCTGATAGTATCTAGTAAGTACAAGTACTTCCCCTGAAATGAATGTTAAGTATAATGGTGACATATCTCTTAACATAGATGGCAGTAAGCCAGTTATTAAAGCATAACAATTTACATCTAAGTCAGCTGAGGCATATAACTGAGCAAAAGCTGCTAGCCTATAATATAAAAAATTAGGTGATTGTTTTACTTCATGAAACCGGTTGCTCACTTGACATGGTATAACTTTCTGCTTCTTTCTGCTTCTTCTGCTTCTTACTATCCTTCCAATTTTAACATTCCCTTTAAAAATAATACTTCCAGACTGAAGTTTAATGCCATGATAGGCACTGGTAAAACAAAGAACTTGACACATATGCCTCCTATGTTCTTACTTATGGGAGGATATAATTCTTTCCTCTACTTTCCAAGGAAAATAGTCATATGACTATCTAATTTATACAACCAAATAGAGTCATTGTAAGCCTTTTTTTTTTTTAGTCATATAGATCAGTTTAGAGTTAGAGGACATAATACCTCTAAATTTTAGAGTTCAAGACTAGTAATGAAAAGTAAAATAAAATTTACTGAATATTGTGTCAAGTGTCAACAACCTTAGCATCTGAATGCATTTTGTCCTTTGTTACAAAAGATTCAACACAAAAACATCTCAGTTGAATACAATCAGCTGATGGAAAATACTTAAATGACAACACAGAACATCTTGCAACAACTCGTATGACTTACCCTCAGCTTTTTCTTTTCACTTAAGCAGCTTGAATTTGGACTTTCCTTGTGAGTTGGATCCTTACATTGTCCAGACAAATTTCATCAGGTAAACTGGAAAAAAAGTATTTGCTTGCATGTCACCTTCTGCCAAGAAATGGCAAGGAATTTAATTTCACCATGATGTCAATTTTTCTTAGCTCTTTCTGATCAATGTCCAAGGCTATGACAAGTGCCTTGTCCAAGTTCAGAAATAAATACATAAATAAAATAGAACCTTTTATATGAGACTTTCAGAGTTGAAAGAGTTACTAGAAAGGGAAATAGAAATTTTGTGTTTTATTTTTCAATTCCTCCAAAAGATATAGAAGGTTTTGCACTAAAGAGACCAGCACAATGACCAAATTATAATTCTATCATGGATCCGAATTTACACATTTGGTTAAATTTACGAACACACTGGAAAACAAGCACATAGAGACATCAAGGAGAACCTCAATTTTTCTTTATCCATAGTCACTTAGTCATATCTTTAATTCCAAAAATGAGGATAATGTACATTTTGCACTATCTAAGAAGCTTTGGCATGCCAGGATGAGTTGTCATGATCACGTGTAGCTGTGGTTGACATTAGAACTATAATAATAGTAAGATTACACTATTCTAGCATAGACGTTTTTCTTTCACAAAGAAATCTGGACTGGGTGGATTTGGAAGATGTTCAAATTTGACTGTTTTTTTACATTTCTTGTACTAATTACACTCTTAATATGATAACTATGCAAGAGATTAACATACCTAGGACGCATCAGATGAGCTGCAAAACACCAGTGGTCTGTGAAGGGATGCTGAGTTTAAGTTCATACAGGATTGTACAGGTGATCAAAGAAGATGTAGCAAATGTGATATGTTCAGAACATGCTGAATTCTCTGTATTTGCTCTATAGAGTGCACACAGACTTCTTTGTCTGTGAAATCCCTGTCTTCACATTAAATGAACTCATACAGTTCTGAGTTCAATCTATGATAGAGAGCCAGAGTTTCAGCATGAAACACTAAAGTGGGATGTGAATCATACGTATTTTTCTCCACTGGCTATGGATAAAGGAACAGGGTTTTTTCCTAGTAGTACTACAGCATAAGAACTACTGCAGTCATTCAAACCAGGATGAGTTCAACCCCCCTTCCCTTTCACTACAAAAATGTGTGATTTCAGCAGACAAGAAAAATTTTAAGAAAAGTATTCCACTCTGTCCTACTGTCTCTTCCAACAGTCTCTGAGTATTGCTTTCTAGAAGAACCTGCTCTGCTGCTGAGTCTGACAAGCACCAGGTGGCCACAATTCATTTAGGTGTTAAAATAAAAGGTGCACAGTATTTTTTAATTGTGCTGTTATTTCTTATGTCAGAATTGGAAATGCCTCCCTATTCCTGTGTATGAGTAAATCAGAAAATGAATAGGACACTTAGACTTCTCTTTAAATTATGTGGAGTCTCAGTCTTCATTGAGTAAACATTTCAAGGTGTTTAAAAAAAGCATTCCTGTATTCTTGTGACTAAAAAGCCAGGTTTCTCTTTTTCAGATTTTGTTTATTAATTTCACCAAAATTTCTATCAAAGTCGAAACATAAAAAGTAAGGTCTTACAAGGCCAACCTGATAAATAAAAAATTTGAAAATTTGCTTACATCAACATCAATTATGGCATGATTTGTGATCAATTTAACCAGTTTGGGAAAAAAAAACCACAAACACATAAAAACATTATATTATCACAACACAGAGAGGAAAAATATGTTCTCTCTGTCTCTTCTGCTAGATTTTCCTTTTATATGCCAGAATTTATACTTGTTTTTTTTTTTTTTGCTGCTTGCTTTTTGATAATTCAGAAACACTTTTGTTTCATTTTTGGGAAAAGAATAAGGATACCATGGTGACAAGAATCCTTATTAAACCTGAGATAGGCAGATAGGAACAAAAGGGCAAAATTGTTTAGACTACAATAGGAGTGTAAGAGAACTGAGTAGTTCTGCTCAAAATTTTATTAACTCCTTGACAAATACTGTTTAGACATGATTATAATTAGTTACCTGGCCACTATAAAAGATCTTCTATACCTATCTTACACATGGGATCTGGAAAAAGCACAGCAGAGACCCTAGACTGTCCTTCTATCCTATGCCCTTCAGTAAGACTAAGTCTCTAATTGTATGCTCTTTAAAGTTCATCAATCTAGATAAGAAAAAAAGCTCCCTCCATTTGGCATTCCATATTATAAGCATGAAATAAAAATGAACATTAAAAAATCCCAAAGATACACAGCTTTCCTGCCCAGAACCCAAATCTTCACTGACTGCACCAGAGGATTCATCAGGATCCTGTGTCCTTTGTTATCTTCATACAGCCATACATGTGGAGTTGCTTTCTGTAAATACCTATTTTATGCTTTCTGTTGGTGTAAGTTTGCATGCAAATTCAACATCATGTCATTTAATTATAAGAACTAGGGTAATAAGTGTGAAGACAAATATTTCACAGGCCTAATCAGGAATTATCCTTTTAAATCACTATTATCTGTTGAAAAATATGCACAGTAATCAATAGAAGACAAAGACATCTAAAAGGCAATTAGAACTCTGCAGATGATAGCATGCCCATTTTGGATGCTGCCATTATGTCAAAGATGTCCAGTAAGAAAATTACACTGGGTTTTCTGCAGAGATTATTGGATGTCTTTTGATGCTGGGCAAAATATAACATTCTTTATGATACTTCATAATTTTTATAAAAAACTTTTGAACATTTCCTTATACAGAAATTTTGATGTGGATTTTTTTTCCATTAGTAATAGTAACACAGTTCATCATAAAGAGAAATCTCATGCTACTAACTGAAAGAAATAATAAACATATAAAACTGATTGACTACAATACTGATTTTTTTTTTTCTGTGCTGCACAATAAGCAGAATTCCATTTGTAAAAGATTTTCTCCTAACAATTTCAAAATTTATTTTCAGAATTATATAATTAATCAATTAATATAAAATAATAAATCAAATTTAAATATAACATTGAGTAGTAAAGAAGTGAATTTTCTGACTTTAAAAAGTAACACAAGAGGAGGCAGAAACTGTATGGAAGTTTAAAAGTACCATGTATTCCAAGTACTTTATATTTATACATATATATATATATACATATTTTCATATAATATAATTTGATGTATGGACTTGTTTACTTTCAGGACTTTCTATTAATCACTTTCTCTTACACACACAATTTTTCCTGCCCCTTCTGATTCAGCTGGGGAGGAATGGTTGAAGCTCTCTGGGGGACCTTTGATTTCACCCTTTCATCTGTCAAGAGAGCACAAATGAATTGAAGAATTCACATTATCTCTTTAGGGCTAGGCATTCTTTTTGGATTCACCACCTGGCCTGGGGTGAACTGAGCATTGAAATGAACTTTTTCGTTTGAGATTTAGGGGGTTTTTAATGGGTTTTGGGGTTTAGTTTTTCTTTGTTTTACTTTGTTTTCCCCCCAAAATAAGGGTCAAAGACATCTTGAAATCTTATCAAACTGTGTTTGGTAGGATTTACTGTATAACACATAGTCTCAGCCATTCTTAAATGTGGTTCATATCTACCATGATTTGCAAGAATGTATTTCCCTAATATATAAAAGAAAATAAAGGGAAGAAAAAAAATTGCATATAAATCCTCTAGGATAAGAATTATTGAAAGAAGAAAACCAGAAGACAAAAAATAATAAAAAATTACTGAGACAAAAAATTAGTGTACCGGTTACTTGCTTTTCTGATAAATGTATAAATAAATGAGCCTTTCAGCCAAAAAAAAAAAGAATTTAATTCTAGTTAATATACTTAATTATAAGATATTTTCTCTTATACATTGACCCCAACTTAAGAAACTTGAAGAGAAAGACACTGATTTGAATATACAAAAATATTGTGTTGAAAGTCTTCCCAGATCTTGGGCTGAAAAAGGCTGCTCAGAAAATTCTGTGTTTCAATTTAGAAGAAGTTTTTAAGAAGAAAATTGAGAACTGTGCACCAGCAAAAATTTTGTAGAAATATTATGGAGTCAGAAAAATTAAGCAGAAATTTTTAAAGGAAACTACAAATATAATGGAAGTTTTTCTTTCAGTGGATCAGATTGCAAACATCTTGAATATTACAGTGTTCACTAACACAATGTTTACATAATGGTGAAGATCTGTACAGTGCATGCCTTGACAGTAACTACATTATTCGTGGGCTAATTATCTTGTGAAAAAAATTAAATAAAATCAAGAAATTAAACAACAGGCAAAGAACATGTTAAAACTTGCTCTGATAATTCCTGATGTTCTGATTTAACATGGTACTTTATGCATTAAAAATGTAATTATATATAGTGATAGAAGAAAAAATGTATAAAAATGTTAATGTATCAAGAGGGCTCCAATACTTAAATACTTGCTTTCCTGACAGTATAGGTTGATATATTTTTAAAAAATGTTTGTTTCATGTAAATGTACAGGAGACAGAAGCTCAAAACATGAAATTTGAGTTAGATGAATTAAAAAGGAAAAATTCTCACAGGAATTGTCATAGGACTTTGTTTCATATAATGCAGCCCTTTCTCTGTAAAATGTCACAAAGGAAAACTTCAGGATCATGACCATTTATTTATCCCTTTCTAAATCAAAATATTGGTATACATTATAGGAGATGTATGCAGTCTTGGGGGCTGACAACATATACTGATGAAACTATAGTTTTGGTTCAGAAGGTATATTTTTCAAGACAATTCTACAAAGAATTTCTTATTTTGCATGAGAAAGCATTTTGGGTGAGACTAAAGGAAATAGTAAGAGAAAGACAAGTGAAATCTTTGAAAGTAGAGAAGGTAGACAAGAAAGGCACCTAAAACACTGAAGAAACAACACTCTTGTAAAAATGAATCCTGTAGTCTGAAATGTTTCTGATAAATTTTTCTGGACTACTTAGCGGATTTGAATTAGTTTCTAGCTTCACTGGATCAAAATAAAACCTTCACCACTGAGTCACAGGTAATCAAATTGTTTCCTGCAAGTATTACCAATTCTCCTGAGACTAAATATACCCATTTATTCACAACCACAGGCACAGGCAACAAGTAAAGCTAACCCTTGTTTTATTTCTCTTACACAGATCTTATTCACTGCAAAGCAGGAAAGAGAACCAGGATGAAAATGGATAAAAGCAACAATGAAATTCTATCAAATAATTTCTGGACTCTCAGCAGAAGATATCAAACACTAATCCTACGTGATCAGTTTCTGTATCAGATTAAAACACCTTGAATTTAGATGTTTTATTCTCAGATCATATCTAAATGAAACAGATTTCAAAAAGCCAATGTGCATTTCATAAAACCCTGGTTTAAGCAACACCATTCTTAAAAATTAGACAAAACAGCAGAGATAGATTATCCTATATACAGTTCAAAAATGTTCTATAGTATTTAATTTGCAAATTAGTATTTACTCTTTAATATATATAACAATATTTCAAAAATATCTGTATTTCAATGGTATGGATAGGAAAATGACAGCATAAATCAGGCAGACAGTGCTCAAGTAGAAATCCAGTTTTGGTCTGTATTCTGACATTACCCACAGATTTTTGCTGAGGAAGAAATATTGAGGTATTTTGGACTCTTCACTGGTATTTCCCATGGTATGTACTCTCAAGTGACATATGTGTGAGTTTTAGGGATGTCTACATGGGATAGTGATGCTTATTTCCATTGCTTAGTTCTTATGAGTTTTGACCTAATCAAGGAGTACCAGAGTTGAGCTGTTTACTAGGAAAAAGAAATATATAAGTAAATAAGTAAGCAAGCAAAAAAAAAAAAAAAAAGTATTCTTATTGTTTTACTCCAGCTGTCTGATAATTTTATGTAAAAATTCTTCATTTTCAATCTGTGAGAAATAGAAAGCTATCATTATGTCTTCACATTTCACAATTTTTGAATTTATAGTCCTCTATTACATTTTTGTTTTGCTGAGACAGTCTCAATACTTTAGAAAATAAAAGTACTTGCAAAAGCACTTACAAAATACAACAATATCAAAAAACCACAAAAGGATGAGTGATATATTTTTCCTTTTGCCATGTTGAATTCTCTCAGTACACTTTACTTTTTCAATTTTCCATTATTGTCTTTTTCCTTCTGACAGTTTTAATTCCCTTTTTCAAAGTAAAATACAATTATGAGTCCATAGTTTTAGAGATCACTTCCTAAGTCCTTGCTGAATAAGGTATTCCAATCCTGAAAATTTTCCTGATTAACTTTGAGCAATTTATATGACCTCTCCCCTTTTTTCAAATCAGGTAAAGTCTGGGGGAAAACTGAAGCATGAGTCTTATATTACACTGGTTTACATGCATAATTTGTTTTATTCCATGCCATTTAACTTTGGCTTGCACTGATCTCTGATCTTGAGGCATTGGTCTGTGAAGCATCAACAAACATCATGTAATGTGATATGTCATGTGATATGTCATGTGATATATATTTCATTTTCCAGATTTATCTTGGATCCCAATAACCTGCATACACATTATTTAAATGGTCCTGGTTTCAAAGACATTCTGGTATTAGCTCCTTTGTTTTAATGTGAATATGTAACATCTGAAATATCTTCAAAAGCATTGACAGTGTAGTTTTCAGTGCCTAATAAAAGAAAAACCATTAAATGGTTCCTTGAAAAACTACTGCACATGTAGAAACCATGAAAAATACAGAAATAGACGAGGAAAATCAGATGCACCCTGGGATTATGGAATTAAGATTTTATGCTGCAAGGAAGTTTTGCTGTAACCCAAAATGTCATCAAATTTTCTTGACTGAGAGCACCAGAGAAAGAAGGGTCCTTTTTTTAAAAGGCATAGCACAAAGAAGCGGGATTTGCTGAAAGAACATTTCTATTGCAACCTTTCATACAATAATTTGAGCTTCTTTTAAGTTTTAACTTTTTTTAAGAAATATTACATCTTGAGAAAACCTAGTTTCTGTTGCTTTTCAACTGGTTGCTTTACAGAAAGGATGAATCAATTCTACTTCACAACAAACAGGGCTCTGTAACATTCCAGACCCTTTAAGAAATTTAACTATAGGATATTTTTTGACAGAACAACTAATAGCTGACATTATGGTATTGAATCAGGTGTTGTGTGACAGGTTTGTTAAGTGTCATATCACACATCAGACACAGTCATTCCATTCAGTGACAGATGGAAAAGTAAGTAAATACCGTATGATATTGGGTGAGTTCAGAAAAAAATAAGAGTTTTGTAAACCATTGTTTCCAAAATTCTGGTTGCCACATTCATTGTTTTAATGTTGCAAAGTTGCTCTGATCTTTGCTTATATGTAGTGTGTAGCAATGTTTATATCTGAAGAAAAAAGAAAGCACTATTTTTGAAGCTAACACTTTCTTTGGTTTAAGGATACTTTATTTTTGTGAAGAACAGATTGAATATTGTCAGGAGTGTACTGTTGTTCACAGCTTTGCTATTATTCATTCTCTGCACCTATTTTGACATTCTTTGCTATTTGATTGTCTTGGTTGAAAAGTGCATGTTTTGAAATTCGAGCTCACTTTGGAATTGTTCTTTTGCAAGACATTAAATAAAGTAAATTCAAAAGTGACAGTAAATTGCAAAAAGTCAATATAAAACAGATCTTTCAGCCATGTTTACAAATGTTCAGCTGTGGTGACATCCAACTGAATGGTAGAGTGTAAGAAAAATTTAGATCTTTAACCTGAGGAAAAACCTTTAAATTCAGACAAATCAGATTTGATTCTAAGAACATAATTTAGAAATACTAGCTGTTCACAAACACCTTCTATCTTTTAGTATAAATCTGGTAATATAGGCAGTGCATCTCTACTAGAGTAAAGTGAAGCAAGACAGCTTAGCATACATGTTCTGTGCTTGCAGTTATAATGCAGCTAATAAGCTTGCTACACCACACAAAAACAATTTCTCTAGATATGTGCTCATAAGATTAAGTGCAGAAACATCTACAGTTGCTGAGGCACAAAAATCCTCTGTGGCACATAATGGTACAAATTTGGAGCCATTCCATTTTATTCTGTGCTATTCCAGATCTCTATAGATGCAGAAATTGCCTTTGCTGTATGGAATGCTTTGGTAGCAACTAAGAAAAATCCATTTTGTATAGCTAGTGTCATTTAGGGAGGATGGAGAAAATTTAGCATATGGCGAGTAGGATGATAAATGGAAAAAACTGACATGGACTAAGAAATTTAGAATTGTATAGTTTAGAGAAGGCACTGAGAGATAACAGAAATATATTATGTTTATTGTTTAAAGTGTGTCTAGACAGAATAAGTTGTGTTTTATTTTGAAACAGCAGCACTTCTCAGGTGGCAATAATGTTATTTAAGCTTACACACTTCTCCTACCACTAATTGCAGTCATGAAAATATCTTGGCTCACTTCATGCCCAGTCATGATTTGTTGTTTAATTTGGTGGTCAGGATGGGATGTGTCTGAGAATTGTTTCAGATCTCAGGCAAGTAGTTACTAAAACCAGAAATACACTATAGCTATAAACTGCTCAAGTGTAAACAGGCAGCTGAAGTTGAACCAAAATATCAAAACTAAATTTAAGTAAAACAAGGTTGAAAGAACTCAGAAACAGGTACCTCCAGCAAAAAGAATCTGGGGGAGGAAAGTAGAGAACATAACCCAAAAGCAGAGAGAAAAGCATTACAGGTGTGAAAATACTTTGCATGAAAATAAAATCTGAAGTGTGGGGAAAGATTTGAGAGGTTTGTGAGAGGGTTACGAAAGGCAAATGGCAGGTCCCAGTAGTCAAAACTTTTTCTTATGACAGTAATGTATCCTGACACTCCAGACAGGGGAAGTGAGTTGAAGGTAACAAATTCCAACACTGTGAAAATTACACACAATCTATAAACTGTAGATTATGGAGATTAATGACAGCTAAAAGAATACTGAAGATCTATATTTTTTACCTTCAAATTTGATGAAAATAGTAATTAAGTATAGTAGATATATAAATATGCAGAGGAAAAAAGAGGAAGAACAATTAAGAGAAGAAATGACAAATGAAGGTGAGAATTTTTTCATTATTATTCTTAATAAGTTTAGTTTTTAATGAAAATAAATGTGTATGTGAGAGACTAGAAGTGAATAAAAGAGGAGAAAAAAGCCTCATGAACAGGTTGTGTTGAGGAGAGGGTTTCAAGCAAGTCAGGGAGGGAAAGTAAAACCTATTCAATACTAAAAGTTTCTTAAAGTTTCTGTCTCAGTAACTGAACAAAAGTCAGGACAGAAACCTCTGGACAAAGAAGACAACACTTGTGTCAGCAAACAGAGCAAGAAGATGTAAGAACTGTGGAAGCCTACCAGCATTTTATGTTGGGTGACAGCCAGTATTTTCTGTGCCCATGGAAAAAGACAACTACAGCTGATGACTCAGTGAATTATCTGCATTAATCAAATTCAATTCATGAATCAAATCCTGACATACCTGACATAATACAGCATTAACACATTAAATGAAGATACCATAAGCACTTCTGACAATTAGGAATAGGGGCATGATAATAGTTACACTGCAATAACCCAGTTTAACAAATTAACATAGCAATCTAATGAAATTACACATTAAGTAGAAAGGATCAACAAAGACTGAGACGAGGCAAGATTTATTTTTTTCCCTAAATTTAAGTTTGGAACTATGTTGAATATTAACACATAAGGAACACAACTCTTCTTATAGCTCAGGTCATGTTTAGATTTTTGCCTGCTATCACATTCAACTATATAGGCATTCAAATACACAATTAAAAACACAGTTGATGTGTTGGGGTGAAAACTATGGAGATTCACAGCTGGGGTGAAAATCATAAGAAACTAGCAAGATTTTCTTCCCCCAGGCACAGTATTAGTTCTGTCAATGGAAAAACTTAATCAGAAATCAAAAAGGTCTTAGCTGCCACCAAAGCATCACCCTCAGGAGAGTGGGACACAGGAAATCTACTTTTGTAACAAGATATCATTCTCAGACCATTTACTAATGATAGAGATTATTTTCCTTTTCTCACAATGACTGTATGAAATAGTGATGATGACAAGAAAGATAAAAGCAACCCTTACTAGTGAGAGGATTGAGACATGTTGTCATCTGGAGTTATAAAAACTGTAGATTGTGGGTTTTTTTCATTTGAGGTAGGCATTGAGGTATAAATTAAATTATTAGCAAAAAACCCCAGTAAACAAAAATGTTTTACAGCTTTTGACTTATGTTAGAATTTCTTTACTTGGTCAGTGACAGGAGCTTTAAGCATCTCTCTTATCTCTCTTTCTGTAATGCCATAATATAAAAATTTCATCTTCCTCTTATAGCTTAAAATTTCCAATTTTTATCAAAAGTCAAGATTAATTTTTGCTGTGTATACTTTTTCAGTTTGTTTTTCTTTTTTGGATTTTTTGTTTTTTTGTTTGTAGCTTTTTTGTTTGTTTTGTTTTGTTTTTCAGAAATAAAGCTATGTATTACAATACTGCCTTAATCAGGATAAGTGCAGTCTAGGCAGCTAGGTTTTGTGTTTTGTTTAGCTGGATGTACCATCAATGATTAAGTCAAATTCCAAATTCTCAGAAATTGAGTGGTTTCTTCATACAGCAACTTTGCTTGAGAACAAATATACTTCTGCTTAAAAGCAGCCATAATATTTTAATTATATTTTTACCAAACTCAGGAAATTAAGTATTGCTATATCTCACCTACTACCTTTGAATTTGAACTAACTGAGAAATAATGAATTACGAAAAAAAAATTGAGTTTCTTTGTTGGGTGTGGGAAGCTCATTCTTTCCTTTCTTTCTATGGGCACAAATCTAACCAGAGTAAGAAAACTTTTGAATATTTGAGAATGAAAACATGTTGCAGGTGCTCACTCAAAGATAGAATATATACTCAAGACACCTTAATTAAAATCTTGACAAATCTAGAGAAGAAGCAGCTAGATTAATTTAGAGTATTCACATACACCAAGATAGATAATTTAAAAAATATATAATGGCAGTGTGTCTCCCTGTTTAAAAGCCCCACCTACCTGTGGATCTGGTACATTTTTTATTTATCATCTCTAGGATGCCTAGGAACTAGGACTTGTGGTATCTTTCAAAGTGTCAACACTAAAGAGCGTGACCAGCTGAGAGTGCATAAGCTGCATCCATTTACAATTCATAGATGGATCACCACCCACACCACTCCCACTTTTCTGTGGGGGGGGGGAGGTGTCTTTTTTTTCAGACAAAACATGGAACGAATAATACATGCTGTAATGTTTTGCTATGGTATTTTTCTTCTTTGCTCCTCCTTTCATTAAATTAGCAACTGCTAATACCTAAAATGAATTTAGAGATCCATTCGCTTAACAAATGTAGCATTTATATCCCTGTAACTGCCTTTCAGGCAGGGGAATAGCTTGTGCATAATAAAGTCAATTGGTTCCTTCTTGTTTCTTGTCAACACCAAGGGAAACCAACAGAGAGTAGGAGGAATTGAAAACAACTCAGAAATTAAAGCAAAAACTTCTTGCCTCTATTGGACAGTCTGTCTTTTTGCCCCCACAATCAAAAATCAACTTTCCTTGAGTATGGCTGAACTCTGTCAGAAAGATTTTGTGTTGCCTGATTTACTGGGCTCAGCAAAGCTTACAAGTCCCCGAGTTCCTACATTATAAAACTTCTGCTGCCTTTAGCTACGTGGATTGCAAATCCAAAAGAGATCTTCCTGTCCACATAATCTGCAAATTAGATGGCAATATTTCCCACAGATGTTGATGCTGAGATGATTTTACTATTGTTAGTAACAGAGGATGAACTTGGTTTTTCATGATTTATAGTTATTAAGCCCCTTCATCAAGTCAAAAATAAATCTGTGGAAAAGCCGGAAAATGTGCATAGCTATATTAGCAACACTCCTGTGTCATAGTCTCAGCTGTGGAAATTCAGCTGTGCTCTCTTGGTATCCTGAACTTGCTCCAAGCAGACCAACAGAGCATTTTTAGCATATAGTTCCAGATGTTAAGGCTTGTTCTGACTACAAACACATTGCAGAGTACACAATTAAGTAGGACGTGGCTTAAAACAGAGGTTACAATGTCATCAGCTAACATAAAAGTTCAATTTAAGAAAATGCAAAAACATACACCCCAAAATTGCCTCAGAGCCTACACCTTACAGGTACACAGTTTTTTATGCCTGACTGGCTGTAAACAGTAGGATTCATTCCATCTTTGGAATAATAAGGTGTATGAAACTTATTGTTTCATTTCATTACACTTGATTTACAGAATAATTCCTAAGTACTGGAAAGATAAAAATTATCTTTCTCTTCCCCAAAGATTTATTAATAAATGTATGTACTATCCTTCTTCTGGTGATTAACTACAAACACTTGAAATAGCTGTTAAAACATCTGTGGGAAGGAAGAAGAGAAAGGACTTCAAATTTTCTATGAAGAAAAGCTATTCCTTAAAATGTAGGTGCTTTTACAATCTCAGTAGTTACTATCACTGACTATTTCCACAAACTTCCCAAGTTTTCACCAGAAAGACATGTTCCAAAGCAAACTAAACTATGTTTGCATCTTTCCTTCTCTAGCTGGGTTAAAGATTTTAAGAGTCCAAATCAAGCAAAGTCAAGTTCAGTTGATGTTGCTAATGAAGAACATAGAGTAAGAGTCACCTAAAAACCCAATTCTTTTGTGATTACCAATTAGGTGTTACATCTCTGTGTTCACATAGGAATACAGTAAATATTAAGGCTTTGCCCTGCACTGAGAGCCATGCAGATTTCAGGCATTCTGGCAGAAATCAATAGGAAGCTAAAAGAAAACATAGGACTGCCAAGATTAGTGCCATGCAAGCTAAACTGATTAGCCTTAATTTACAAAGATAAAAAACCTCATTAGTTTCAATAATCACATCACTAAGAGAGCAACCACTTCCCAAACTGTAATTTAGGAATGTAGTAGCATGGATATTAAACACATAGTTGTATAATATATGTAAAACATCTTTTTCTCTAGATATGTGAAAAAATTTCATGTCATGTCAGCTGTTTATCACTGGTTTCTCTCATCTGACTAGCTACAGGCAAGCAGCAGCACCATGTTTCATTTCCCAGACAGAGGATCAAGAAAGGGGATATCACTGTCATTTTTATTCCAGATGTGAGAAGACAGAATGTTGTGGTGTTTCTCCTGACTGACAGATGAGTGAAGAAGTCAACCAACTGTGTCCTATGGTTCAGGTTATTTCCTTCAGAGAATATCAGAATAAAATTGAAAAATAAGTTCTTGCTATAGAGCTGTCATAAAATAATTCAAAAATCCTATATAACAGCTATCATTCTTTCTTAAAATTGGAAAGCCAAGCATCCTTCTTTGACACAGGCTGGTTCTCAGACTATCTGAAATTCCTATTTGTTCCTGTTGCAACTTTTCTACTTAATTCAAACGTGTTTGTGCTTGTTCTTCCTCTTAGAAGTTTCCCTCACCTTGAAAGAACATCTTTCCGCTATTTTACTTTCATTTCCTATTGGACTTGGTTCTATATTAAGCTGAAAGGTAACAACAACAAAATGAAAGGTAAAAAATATCAAGAATATTGATTTATGATGTAAAAGCAAGTTCCTGTGTTAGCTCTAGAAAATATTTTTGTAAAATTAATTGCTTGTTGCTTCCCCCACCTCCACTCCTGAGGATTAAACTTGCTGAAATCTGAAGGTTTTAAGGTTTAACAAACTGTTTTCTTTCAGAAGGAAGGAAAGAAGAGTCAGGACTCCACAGCCAAAGAAAGAAAATAAACAAAGGGGAAATTATTCCCTGCATATGAGAAAGAAAAAGAACATTCGATGTGAGTGTGCCCTGCCATTTTCTGAATGAAACTTGATCTTGGGGTGGGGTGGGGGAAGAAGGGCAGAAGTGGGGAGAGAAAATAGTCCAGTTAATTGGCAGCACGTAAATGCTGCTGAGGTTTTTTCCGGCTGCCTGATATTCATTAATGTAACCTGCCTTTGCACAATGTAAGCAACATAAGAAGAGGGATGTTACAGCCACAGCCACTCTCAGCCATAACACAGCTCTCCTGCAGCTACAAAGGTGAGGTACATGCAAGATGTTCATGAAATCCATTCATATCCTGGAATAGTTGTGATTAGTGTTTCTTTTCCTGTTATTGAGGTGTATCAAAAAGAAAAATACCCACATCCCAATATTTCAAACTCAAGGTATAATCTGGTATCTATTTCAATCATTTGCTTACTCCAAATAAAGAAAATCACGAAAAAACCTTTTGGTGCTAGTATTTTGTCAAAAGGACCAAGGTGAACAGCAGAAGTGGGGCTGCTTCTATCCTGGCTGTTGTGCTCAGGGTCAGGTGCAATCACTTTGAACAGAGGTGGGGATTGCTTTCCTAAAAGCAATCAAAAATTCACACTAGGAAAAAAATCTGGTGTGCCATGTAAGGATGATAAAGAAGATATTTCACTTTGAAATCCAACTTCAGGTTGCTCCTGAAAAGATTAGTCTCTGTGCCCAGCTGCATGTTCCCACTTCTGCTATATGTGCTCCAGGAGTCATGAACTAAAGCCAACCGAGTGCCAGACAAGCACTGAAGTCAAAACAAGCGGGAAAAGAAGATGATGTATCAGAACAGGAAGAGACTAGAAAAGCAAAAGAGCCCTCCTTAGAGAGAACTGATAGCTAAATTAGATTAAGTATATTGAGAAAAAGTAGTCCGAGATTCACAAGAAGGAGATAGCCTGTGGGGAAAAATGTTGGTTGAAGCATTTCTGTGTTAAGTAGCAGTAAGAAAAAAGCAACATTTGAAAGTTAACAGAAAGTGAGACCTATTTTTTATGAACAGCTGGAAGACAGAATAGGGTTCTTGCAATCTGGGAAGCCATTCAAAGTAGTAGGAATAAAAACCAGTATAATAGGGTAAGATTCCCACAGTAAAGCTACATATATGTAGGGGTGTTTTCCACCCATTGATTTTAATATCATATACTCATTCTAATAAAAACTTTTATTAAGATTTGAATGCCCTTTTACTGGTTTTGTAATACTGCTAGAAGTGAAAAGAGCCCTATTCCTCAGATCAGATATATACTTGATTCTGATAGAGTGCCTTAGCATGGATGCATAAATATGCATGAACTAATTTTAATAGTTTCTCTGAAGCTAGGCAGACAATTTTACCATATTAAGGTCTCAAACCAAAAGTTTTAAAAACAGCTAGTGGGTTTGAACTAGCGACACTGAAGCTAACCTTCAGGGAAAAGAAAGAATCGACCTTTCCTAAAAAATGTGTCCTTTGCAACTGAACACCTCTGAAATCAAACCACCAAAATTAAAATTATTTGGGAGTCAGTAATATTTTTACTATTTTCTTCATAAAAGATGGTCTGCTAAAAACTAGATCACTAATATAAGAATTCAGCTAACAATTCTTAGAAATCTACTTTGTTTTTCTATAAACAACAAATTGTGGCTCATAACAACACAAGATGTAACACAGTGAGAATGAAAATATTTTGCCCTCTGATTAGTATTAGGTTCCTCCTATGATTGCTCTTAAGTGCACTTAATAATCAACTAATGTATTTATTAGAAATAAAAATATCCAGCTTGCATATCTGTATGAATGGAAATCTAGATGTAAGTCTATCAACTGTGCATGCCATATTTTTATTAGCTGACCTTCATGTATTTAATTGCCACATTCATTATGTATCTTAATCACTTTTTTTCCAGTTTTCTTCAAGTCCTAACATTAAGTATTTAATCATGAATACATTTGAAATTTGTATATAGACCACACATTTAATCCTAATATTGCATATGAGAATCTGTTGTTTATTTCTGTTTTACCTTTAAATGACCACACACGGAACTCTTAGGAAGGTAATCAGGATATCAAACTCCAATGCACAACATTGCCTGTAGCTACCCCATGAAAAAAGATAACTTCTTCCTTGGGGACATCACAGTACAAGCATTTATTTTGCCTTTCAGAAAGCTCTAGAAGAGCAGGAATTCCTGTTGCTTACTCCAGAATGAGAAAATTCTGTACTGCCTCAATGTATTTGCTCCAGTTATAGATACCCCTTTGTCCTCTGCAATCTCTAGAAATTCACTTGATGTTCCACACAAAATAATGAATGTGTATATGCATGTCAGTACATGCATATGTATGTGTATATGCATGTCAGTTTATTAATGACACCAAGTCATTAATAAAGAGGTTAACAAAGTCATATCCCAAAATAAGACCCCTGTGGTTTTCCACTTATCAGCTTGAAGACTGAATGAGCCCCATTAACCATGGAACTTCATCATTACATCTATTTTTTACCCATCTATTTACCTATCCATACACACTGTGATATCTCAGTTTGGATTTTATTTTGTGGCAGAACTTGTCAAAAAATTTGCCCTATACACTTTATCTATAGTTCTCTCCTCATGCACAAATCCAGTCTTCTGACCCTCAGATGTAATGACACTGGTTAGACATGATTAACCTTTTGGTAAGTTATGCTGACTGCTTTCAAACACTGCCTTCTCCTTCATGTCCCTAGGAAAGTGCTCCAAGAGGATTTGCTTTAGAATTTTCCTCTGTAACAAGGTGAGTTTGGCAGGTCTTTAGACTGTTTTATTTCCAACCTTTATAAAGATGGATTTTTGAACATTTCCCTTTCTCCAATTTCTGGAACCCAACCTCCATGACTTTTCAGATATGATGGAGAGTAGCCTTGTGAGGACATGCCTTTGCCTACAGGCTGTCAGGTCCCATGGACCTGTATGAGTCAAGCCATCTCCAGCAATCCTGTGCTGGGGTGCGGGAATCCAAAGCCCAGGCTAGCTCAGCACCAGCCAGCAGTCTGGCTTGACAACAGCTGTGGCAGCGGGCACGGCTCCGGGACGGAGACTGGCTCTGGTGAGCTGCTGCCTAAGGACGACCTTCCCACGTCAGAGGTGAGGAGACTTCACCCTTGGCCGAAGGCTAGAAGCCACTCCAGCTAAGCACCAAGAAATAAAGAAGTCCAACAGCTGTCCGCAGCAGGGAAGGGTTTTATTAGGAGAGGGTGATGGCTGCAGGCAACTGCCAATGAGGGCAGGGACTGCGCAAGATTTTAAAGGGTCCCAGACAGGAGGAGTCACCCACCCCTGGGCAAATGAGCATACAGAAAACCAGGATTGACTTAACAGAACAACAAATGGGGGATGAGTTGAGGAGAGGAAACAACTTCTGATCCAATCACTCTCTGCTCTGAGTAGAAGGTTCTAGGGAAGGGATGTGGGCAGAGAGTGACAGATGAAGCTGTTACCAAGGGAACAAAGGAGGGGTTTAGGAGAAACCATAGAAACAAATGTGGGGAAAAATGATAGACATAAAAATAGATACACTGATGGCGGGAGTTGCTCTGACAACCGGGGAGGGGGCAAAGGATTGACAGGTGCAGTGGCAGGAAGGGAGCCCTAGGCAGAACCATTTAACAGATGAATGGGGGGAACAGAACATACCAACATAGAATGGTTTAGAATTTAAACTTATACAGAACTAAACTCGGAACAGAAGTGCGGACACACCGCAACAATCCTGGACTTGACTCTCATTCACTGATGCTTGTTCTTCTCTTGGAACCATTTCTTTGGCCAGGGCAGACATCTTATTGGCAAAGACCAAGGCAAAGAACATTTTGAATACTTCAGACCTGTCTGCGTTCACTCCCAATAAATCCCCTACTTCATTCAGCTGTGTCCACATTTTCCTTTTTCAGATTTTCACTACTAATGTACCAGCTCCTTAGGGAAGCTCCTTAGGGCCCTTCATGTACCTTCCAAGCTTCATCTGTCACTGAGCCTGGTCTTTCCTAATACCATCTGTACGCGGTATGGTAATGTTTCTAAGTTCTCCTTTGTAGTATGTCACTGCTTCTACCACAATGATAAAAAAATGAAAAGTGCATAATTTTGCTTGATTTAAAATGTCAAGAGAACCATGTTGTATCTCTACTGTTCTATGGAATTTTATACTGTAAAAAGAACAACGGTTTTATTGCCTTTCATCTCTAGACATTGTTGAAGATATGTGTATTTATACGACATTGCATTTTACAGTTTTGTAGTACAAAACTACAGTTTTGTAGTTAACAAATTGGACACCATGAACAAGCTGTACAATCTGTAGTGCCTCCCATTTTAATACATGAGTACCTTACCTTTACTAGTAAAAATATCTCTCTACTTCTAATCTTAAAAATATATTTTATCATTTCAACATAAAGAAATCTCAGTCAGATCTATCACATCTCCTACAATGACAAGAAGCTGATTTTCAACAAAACTGAAAGTTGTATAATTTAAAATATGGGAATTATTTTTTCCACTGAGTATAACCTGTTGAACCCAATGCTGTAATGCTAAGTGTTTAACAAGATTAAAAAAATGGACTGACTGAATCTAAACACAAACTCCTATAATATAATTAGAACTATATGTTATTATGCATATAAATCTTTCAACTTTAGAATCCCTTGTTGAATATTCAGAGTTGAAAAACTGTCTTATAATCAGATTATAATGTAATTATGGCTTCTGAGACCAGTTAAATATCAAAGAGAAAGTAGTAACTTGATAGAATAGACCATTGGTCAAATTTAGTATGCAGCTTTATTGGTTTCCTTGAAATATAGAGAATTTGCATTTAATACGTATATCAGTTTTACATGGACATTAAGCAGCTTCAACAAAGCAGGAATCAAATCCCTGTTTTGATGGCAGTTTACAAGAGAGATCATTGCTTTCATGAACATCAGATAATTTATAATCCCTGTAGCTACTCTCAACAAAATCCATGTTTATAAGCAACAACACCTTCCTTATGAGGAAAGATAATTATTTCTTGTTGGAGGGAACAGATTTCTCATCAAATGCGAATCAAGGAAGTTTAAGTATAAAACAATGGCAAGTTGGAAAAGAAATTTTGCAGGCTTTTGAAATGTTATATCTACATAATTGGTTTAAGTGATTGAAGAAAAGTCTTTAATATCCTAGCTGTGATGATCTATGGAAGTATTCATGACAATTAGCATATCTCATTTCACACTCTTCCTTTCTTCAACCAAAATAGAGAAATATCTTTTTTTCTTTAAAGATACTATGGTTTCATAGCACCTGGAGCAGACCTTTCTGTCATGAAAGATGAGACAGTATTGATATGTAAAAAACTCAAATCCAGAATTGGCTAATTGGGCATTTACAATGTAAATTTGTGAAAGAAACCACATTTAATGAAGTTAAACTTTCTGAGAAGTCTAAAGGGCTTCCCATTCAGCTTCTCCATGAACCAAAGATTTTTCAATATAAAGCAAAGAGAGCCCCTCAGCCACTGGAATAACCCTAGAGGCTGGAGAAGTTTTTTGAAGTACAGACTTGCATATAACAACTCCCAGCAAAAATTTGTTACCAGAACTAATATTTCTGTTGGATTCTTTCAATCTAATTTAAATACCTAAGTAGCCAGTGGGACTGAGTCTTGAACTTTGATCTCCCTGATTCTAAATCACTATCTTACCTACTAGATTTTTTTTTGTTTTTATTCTTCCCATTCCACACCTGGAAAATAAGGGACTTTAGAATTAAAATTTTGTAGGACTGTGTTATGTTGATAAATAAGTCTCTTATTGTTTAGTGTCCAGAGTTCCCAGGGATATAAGCAGTTAAAATTATCATTGTTATTTATTTCCTTTTAAAATAAGAATGTTGATAAATAAATTTCAAAGTTAGTTTTCATGTATACTATGACAATTCTGAAAAAATTGGTGGTAAGATGCATTTCTTGGTGATTAATCTTCTTAAAATGCAAAGCCAAAACAATCAAGCAACATGTAAATATGAGGCATTTTACAACTCTCAAGCACTACTTATTCATAGGGCAGAGCAGATAAACAGGATCATAAAAAACTGAATAAGTGCAATAGAATATTCGTCTCCACTATTTCTAAAGAATGTTTCTTCTCCAAATAATCACATTATCTATTGCCAGCACAATATCTACAGCTGCACCTGTTAGATGCTTCTTCTCTCTCTGAAAGCACCTTAGATTTATATGTATAGCAGGACCAAGACTGCAAATATTAATTAATCTTTTTACAGCTAGTGACTGAATGAGTCTGACGGGCACATACAGTCCCGACAAACAGAAACATTGTGGTAAATAGCTTCACAGGATCTGTTTGGCAAAAGCTTTTCAGACATGCATAACATTTGAATACTACTTCAGTAGAGACTGGAGGCATTTTTTCACCAAAATTTTGGTATTTATTACACTGAGTAATCAAAGCACACATTTTAAAGAGATGTATATCTTGCAACATTTATATATATATATTTTTTAAATATAAATATTTTGCTTGTATGTCAGTTGGACACATAGAAAATATCAGTGTCCCAGAAAAAAAAAAACATACTTGGTGGAATTTGTGGAAAATGGGGGACTTATTGTATTATATACATTTATCAAAGTCATGGGTACTTCTGTTACATTTCTGAGCTAGTTAAGCCTGTCTGTAGAGGGAAGCATTAGAGAAAGCAAAAAGGAAGAGAAAGTAATTGGAAGAAAGGATTCAAATATAAGCTAGGTAACTAAATTATGCCAAAATTTTAAGATTCTAGGGGCACATTCCTCCTGAACATATGCTTGTGGACAAGGTAAAAAAGAAAATACTTTTGAAGTAGTAGAGAAGAAGTTCTTTTCTGTCTCATTTAGGGTTCTAAAATTAATTGCACCTTGAAAATATATCAGTGAGCAGTAGGAATGAAGTTCAGACATGATAAAAAGGCACTATGTCCATGTGCAAGGAAAAATTACAAAATCCAAAAGGTTCCAAAACCTTAATAGCTTTACTTAGTCACAGAAAACGATTTTATCATCAAAAACTGTTTGAGGGTGCTCTTTTTAACTATATATCTATGACAAAGCTGCAACTATCTCATCATGCTGCCCTGCAAAATAATGATAAAAACCATGGCAAAGACAAGCAGGTTTCAAACTCTAGCTCTTTAGGCTGTAACAGCTTCCGATGCAGGTAATGGAGATATGCCAATTTTATTGTCATTTGGATCTTACTTATCTGAAGAATAGATCAATTTACACAATTTTGTGGGGGCAGAACCCTTTGGCTATGCTTTGTATCACTGGATACACAAGCAGGCAAAGAGTAGTTGGTGCACACCTATTCTCGAAAGTACTGTGGCTTAAGAAAGTAACAGCTTCAGCTTAAGAAATTAACATTCAATGGGTCATTAAATGTAGATGTGCTTCAATTTTGAATTATTACAGACCATGGTATCATAAAATTATATGGAAATTCATCTAACTCTTCAAATCAAGCAAGAATATAGGAAAAAAAATCCGTGTAATTTAAATTTGCTCAAATTTTCTCTTACCTAGACTCAAATTTCACAATGCCTTTAGAATTTATTTTCAATACTAATATATGAATGCTCTGAAGATATTGGCTTTTATATAAAACTACTGAAATAAGTGGTGAGTGCGCTGCAGCTGCAGCGAAAAACCTAGACTAGGAGCTATTTGTCACCTCTGAGACTTGGGTGAATTCACTCACTGTGGACATCAACACTCTGGAAAGTTGTCTATACTATATTTTCTTGTAACTCAACATTAAAATCAGCAGGCACTGACTGTAGTAAGCTCTCTGTTAAGTTGCAAGCTCATTAAATAGTGCTCTAAATCACAATTAAACCCTCTGTGGTACTAATCTCCCAATCTGCTGATTGCACTCACTAAATTATTGAGCTGCTGAAAGTAAAAAAAAAAAATAGAAAAACAAGTAACTCAGACATTTAATGTACTTTGGACACAAGTAAAAGGCTTATGCCACCTTGGAAAAAAAAAAGAAATTAACTTTTGCTAAGAAGCCAGCTTGGCTTCTGTTTAGATCATTAGTTAGTCTCAGAGTCAGGAATGGGCCTAAAACTACTCCATGTCTTCTTAAAGCTTACAATCAGAGAGTAGAGATGGCCTCAAAACTACTGTGCTCTTAGCTCAATGTCCAAAGGTCACAGTAGTGGCCTTGTTTCCAATGCTCTTTTGTTAACTTTTGCTGGTCTCTCTGTATTCATCATTTCTCTGTCTTCTTTAATACTTTTTCCTGCTAACCCCTTGTCAATACCTCTTTTTTGTGTCCTCTACCATTGATTGACCTTGATCCATCTATAAGAGCATGACATGATGAAAACATAACTGTTCACAAAGAGGCAAGAAGATTTGTAACAGGTACTCAGTCTTATAGATAAAGAAGCTGTTCATTCCAAGAAAAGAATTCTCTTCATCCATTCTGGAAAAAGAAACATAAATAACAGTCTTGGAAAAACAGTTAACAGACCTACTGGCCCTGTTTATGCCTCTCTATTCTCCATACCATATAACCAGTGCCTGTGCATTTAAATAATGCACATTTCTTAGATCTCTGGATGAATCCCCCTCCTAACATTTATTCTTGTCAGAAAAAAACCCAAACCAACTGGGTAGTAGGCTACAGTTACACTTGCTCATTCCGCAGAACAACGTTAAATATGGCTAAGTTAAATACATTCAGACTGTGTTTTGAGAACTAACAAATTTCCTGTGCAGCATTTAGTCTATGGTAAAAAACCTGTTTTATATGCAGGCAGATGGTTGCTCAGTTGTGATGAATGTCATAGTTGGCTCAGCTGCGTGGGAACTACTGCTTTAGTATTGCAGGCCAACCCAGGAGAGCGGGCACTTATCCCTTTGATGGTAATACCAGTGAACGTATGCATGAATGTATGAATGTAAGTGGCTGAATAGCTGCATTGACAAATCAGTCTCTTTGCTTTTGATGAGAATGTGAGTCAGCTATAGGAGACAGAAAATTATCTTTTTCTTGCCTGCAGATTGTCAAGAAACCATAAACGTGTTAGTCAAGAATCAAGACTGCATCATTTTAGGTAAGATGCACTACCAAACACAAGGTGGGCTACTCCTATGTATGTTTTGAAGGCTTTCAACTTTTCTCAGTTCTCATTAACTATATGTTGGCCCTTGCCATAATGATGTTGACAAGTTTTAAGTTATTTAAGCTACATGCTTTCCATGATATAAAGAAAGGAAAATACAAATTATGCCCCTTATTATATTAAGTATCCAAATACCTATCATGCATATTAGATATTTGCCTTTAAAATATTGTTCATTCCTTTAAAAAGCTGTTTGAAGTGTGGCTTCAATCAAAACTCTAAAATTTGGTTATATTAAAAAATTGCAAAAATGATACAAGTTCTTTCATCCTTAATGAAGCCTACAGAAATAATTTTATACAAATTTGTTGAAAGACAGACTCATGGTCCAGCAGTGAAAAGTTCTTTTAATAGGTAAGTTGGAAGAAGCTATTCTTGAACCAAAGGGATATGAAATGTAAATGTTGGCAAACTCTTGTCTATAGCATTGCAAATTATGAAACTCTAATATGACACTAATCATCCTATCACTCTTCAAAAGTAATGTTCACAAAATTAAATATAGTAACTGGGAAGCCCACTTCAACATTAGTCAATAAACTAATAAGCTTGTTAAAAGAAAATAATTACTTGGCTGCAGTATTTGAAGAGCATCTGTTTATTTTGAAGTCCTCTGAAATGTAAGAGAAAAGAACTGAATAAATCTTAGCACAGGAATAAACTTTCCCTCTTGGATCTCTTGATTAATTAATGTTTAGTAGACTCTTATATGTGAGGCCAAACAGCTGAATGCTTAGAAATCAAGAAAAGAGGATCATAAGTCTCTGAATCATAATCCTCTGAACTTCCATAATAAATATAGATTTTCTTGTCATATTCATATGCTACGTGGAAAAAAAAAGTTATTAAATTAGAATTTACATCTCTCTCAACCACTACGCTTCTAGCTGCTTGAGCAAACTTGGAGTTCATGTCTGGGTTGGGGGCCTGGCCTGGTGAGTCTAAGCCAGAGGTTAGCTGCTTGTGCTTGATTTAATTGTGAGAGAATATACTTTGGGGAAAACTTCCTCCATTCATCAAAACCTTTAATTAGAAAGCATGTAACACCAGGACTGATCAGACAACTCCTCATTCCATGAAGAGTTAGTACATGTTTCAGTAGATGTTTTTATGCTTCTGAATAAATATGAAAATAACATGGGTTAAAATGTTAGTACTAATTTCAATTTTAAAGCCCACAAACTCAAAAAATTTTGTCCCTTAAAAAAAAAAGAAAAACAAAAAACAAACTTGAAGAACAATAAGACATTTTCTGAACAAAAATAAGGAATCAAATGAATTTTTGCTTGTTAGCTGTTAAGACTGCTTCATAAATTATTTGTCTCTGGACATCAGGGAATCCAGGAGGGGAACAGGAGGAGGAGTGAGAGAAACTGCCTCTGGTGACTGTCTCATAAGCACAAACTCCTGCTCAAGCTTATTGCCAGAGGCTCCTAAACCAAATCAATACAGAAAGAAACAGTTTTACAGTTAATGATAACACCATAAGGTACCTAACACTTAGATTATCTGGCATACAAGAGACTTCTGCTGGACAGAATGTTTGAGAGAGGGTGGATTGACTATTGTCTACCTGTGGAGTTGTAACTTCTGTGTCATTACAGTGCATACTTACTGCACACCAGAATTTTATGCAATACAGGGCTAACACTAGAACAGCATTTTGGAAAAGGTCTGCAGAACTAGACTGTCTGCTTCCTGCAGAATAAATTAAATGTAGAAATTTAGGTAATTATTCTTAGGTGCTGTGAGCTTTTTTCAAGCTATAGCAAACAGAATATTGCTAAATTCTTTGGAGAGCCTGGAGCAGGTAATTTGTTAGGTGTGCTTTATATTAATTTTGTTTTCTAAGATGTTAGAGGTATAAAGTAGTAACAGATCATTCTTAGTCTGTGAGGGATTAAATTACAGCAATTATGTCTAGACCAGAAAAAAGAACCACCTACTTATCACACCAAGTTCAGAAAAGGAAATCTGCAACAAACCTGTCAAAGGTGTGTCATGACATACAGTGAAAGAGCAACTAAGTGCCCCATTCCTAAATTAAAATTCATCTTTCCATCAGCAGTAAGCCCACATTTTGAAAGAAATATCACTCTTTCTCCAATCATAGCCACAGTCCTCTCTAAAAAATATTTCCAAGGTGCAACAGCAAAGAGACAGTGGAAATTTTACTTTCTTTACATACTTGTGTAGTCCTCTGGGAATAGAGGCAAGAAAAATATTCCTCTAGAAATAGAAAATTTCATGCTAAAGAGGAAGAAAAAATTCTGTTCTTCTGTAAGAGGATGAAAATTATGGAAAATTATTCTGAATTTTTCTTGTATCATGTTAGAAACTGAAATCTACCGATAGAAGTTATTTCAGGTCATGGTGCCTAATCAATATGGAAGAATAATAAAGCCTGGTCTTCTAAATTAATTGAAAAGTATAACTTCAGAACACTGATTTGTATCATGTAGCTTGTTTCTTCTCCATTTATCTTACCTAAATATTTTTCTTTCTGAATTTTTACATTTCTATAGGGTGAAAACTGGAATGAGTCTTTCCCTAAAGCAGAGTAGTAAGAAAAGCAATAGTCTGCTAAAATTTTCAAGTCTATTAAATCATCATAGTTCATACCACTGGGTGTAGGTGCTGTGTGGTTGTCAGAGTCAGTGGAAATGAAGAAAAATTTTCTATGAAAGTCAAGTAACGTAACCAAATATAGACTGCTTTTTCTTCTGGAGGCTGTAAGTTAACTAAAACAGCTATTGTGTTGTGTCAAGAAAGACAGCAGTTTCATATTTATAGGCTGAGTAAATAGTACAGTGCACTTAGGCCTCTCAAATATAACAAATTGGGTCCTAATATCCATATTCCAGTTTATGATTGAAAACTCTATCCCATTTCTTTATTCCAGCTATTTTAGCCTGACAGTGAAAGATGATAATCTACCAACTAGCAAGGAATAAAAAATGCTACATCAGGTATAATGTGCTTAAACAGAGAAGCTCTGTACTAAGGCTCAGAATTTTGCATGATTTCAAGAATATAAAGAGGCAGATAAAATATTAGCCCTTCTGTGAACGTCTCAAAAATTGCAGCTAATGTAACATGCATATCATTTGGCTTCTAAAATTATCAGAATTTTCTCTATTGATATCTTTCAAGCAGCAAAAGTACTGATCTTAATCTGAGCCCTAGATTAATTTAGAGATCCAGAAGCCAAATTATTAAGCAGAGTGGGGCCAGGTAGTAGCAGATGGGACCAGATTCTAAAGAGAGATTTTTCAGAATGCTCAGGAGAATGGTTAAAAGTGGACATTACTGTGCAGCCAGGCAAAATGGTGTACAAGATGCGTAGGATTAAAAGTGACAAAGAAACTGAGTTTGCACAGTTGTGTACAAAACCAGACCTACGCATGTTTTGTCTCAAAAATTCTGTGTATTGCTGCAGGAAAAGTGGTCAGAGGAGAGGGTCCTGAGACATGGGGCAGAGGTGTTCTGAGCCAGCGTCCTGCTCCACCTGGAGACTTGTGCTCAGTGTTGTCCCCCTCTCCCTGTCCATTCACTCCTGAAGAAGGGCTGTCTGTGCTTGTGTGAACAAATATCTGAAAAGTCTAATTGACATCAGAGGTATGCACCAGGTAAATTGAAAAGGGTGCAGATTGGCCCACCTCTCTTTTCTCTCTCTCTTTTTATTAGGCTTCCCTTCTCCCCCTTTTCCCTCTCTTTCTCCTGTCTCTCTGTCTCTTTTTCTCTTGCTTTCTCCTCTCTCTCTCGTTTTCTCTGTCTTGCAACCCCAGCTCCAAACCATCCATGCAGCACCAAGTTGAAATCTGAGGACTGGTGATACTCTTTGTTTCCTTCACTTGCTTTCCCTTGGCATAAATAACATAAGAGAGCCCTGACACATGGTGCAGTGTCTGTTCAGCTGGTGAGAATTCATAGTGTACATCTTGGCCCCTAGTGATGGATCATAACAAGGTGAAGATGGGAAATAATTGTGATCCTAGAATATTCACTGTGCATGGAATTCTAGTTTCCTATAATTTAAATTTAAAGCTGTTGACATCCCAAAATGGTCAATAACTTTTATGGCTTGTCTCAATCACACAGTCATCTCAACATCAAAGAAACAAAGTTGTTTCTTTGCATATAGTATAATAATGTCAGTACATGACACTTCCTCAAAATATGTAACATTTCCATAGATGAAGAATCATGATAGTACTTAGTTGGAAGACTGAAAAGACAACTAGTCAAATTAAATTAGTATAAAAAAAAAATTACTATGTTGACATTATAATGACAAGAGATACCTTATTAAATTTTTTTTTATCTCTTGATCAGGGTAACAGCCTTTATAGTCCTAAGTGGATTCTCCAGATTATCAAAGAGTAATAATGTTCCAATGAAAGATTCGAGACCTATCTCAGCGCTGTTATCAAAAGGTTGTTGAGAGGAAGAAGTGTCTTTCAGGCAGTAGCAATGATCCGGTCAAATAAGTGGAAGGCAATATATAGCATACCAGAATTCTGAAAATTAAAGAGAAGTCTGATGACAAGGGTTGTTTGGATTACATGCTTCAAGGAAAGAAAAGACCAAACAATCTATGAGAGAAATTTAATATGCAGGAGATATTAAGCACAGTGTCTTATTCAGAAGTAGATTTACGTGCATATGATGAAATTTAGGTATCTGAGGATGGTATTAATCTGCCCTAATTTAGTGTTTAAACTTCTAAATTAAAGCTCTATCAGTTTATGGTAGAAGAAATTGGTAATACAAAGGGAAAATTCTCTAATTACCCACATAAAGTGTGGTGATGTCATTTTTAATACCCAAAAGAATCTGATGTAAAGAGATTTTTGATAAAATCTCCCTGTAGATAAAGGAAAGATATACATAAATGTTCATTTTAATATGCAATTCACTGATTTTTAATATTTGAGTTGTGCTGGTTTAATTATTCTTTCCCTTTGTTTTTTTCACAAAAAAAGTAGGATTATACAAAATGCAGCTCTTAATACAATAAATATAAGATGTGGGAGATCTGGCAATATTCAGAACAGAAGACATGAGATTTTAAATCTAAATAAGGTTGTCTTTGTGTGAGTATCGATTTTCCTTTACCAAGAATAAAGACATTAGTCATGATACAGTCACACTAACAAAAAAGTTCAATTGAGAACTCTAAGTCAGTGAAGTATTATCAAATCAGTAAAATTAACTTACTGAGAACATTCACATATGGAGCAATAATTTTTTGTTCAAAAAGTTTTATATTTAAAAGACAGGAGTATATTACAAAATTAACATTGTTTAGTAATAACTTTACAAAAATAATCTAATTTTGTAATAAGACTACATTGCTTTTAGGCAATGACAATGTTTTAAATGTCAGGCTTCCCCTATAACCTAGATGTGATCCAATACCATCGTGTGCTTTTGCATTGTCATTTTTCACTTCAGTTATATTAATTGCTGTCATAAGATCTTTTCAATAAATATTTTTTGCGCTTCCAAATGGTTACAAAGCCGATATATTATGTATATCTACCTAAGCAAGATTGTCTATCAAGTTCTGAAATATATTCTTTTCTATTCTAAGCAAAGAAAAAGTAAAATGATACTGTTAAATTTGCCCAGAAGCAAATAAAACATTATCCATCAGAGATATCACCTACAATTCTTGCAAGTCTCTAGTAGTTTTTAATCTTATTAATGCTAAATTCTTTCATGAAAAGACTGGTGAATTTGCTTCTCACTTGTTTCCATGGAACTGGAAAAACACTTTCCACATTGTAATCCACCAATATTTTTAACATACTAGTTTATTTCTATCGCTGCTGCTCATTACAAAACTCCTTATTCAGAGTATGGATTTTCCTTTCATTGCTTCTCTATGTTGCAATAGAAATTTTTATTTAAAAGGAAGCGCCAAGCCAGATTTTCTATATGATAATAAAACACAGGGGGCTATTTTTCCTATCTGCTATTCCAGGTTTATGCTGGTCTAATTCCACTGAAGTCAATGCAATTACTGTAGAGTAAGAGAATAGTGTTGTTGCAGTTATTTATATCCAAGCTCTTAGTGTTTCTTCTATTTGGATGCATGCAGATTAGAAACTTTTGAATGTCAATGGAAACTGATTAAAACATTTGATGCTATGATCTTTGCAGAGTAACAGTGTCTACCATGTGTGGACATTTTAAAGTAAGTGGCTGAAAGCATTCTGAATCGCATCTCTAAAAAAATGGTGTTATAAAAGTGTGCCACCTCCTAATAGACTAACCAGACCAATTTCAATCAGATGTGTTGGTATCAATCCTACTGTAGCAATATGCAGGAGTTGTTAGGATCTGAGACAGGATTTTAGCTTTTTTGAGTAAGTGGTGTAAATGGACAGGAAGGTATGTATTCTAGTCTCTGGTAACCCTAGGGTGTTAAACATACTTGCTTTTCGTGTGAGAATGAAGACAGGACTTGCCAAATATTCTTTAAAAAAGTGAATATATCACATGCCATCCATTTCTGCCCAGAAAGGTCAGCCCAGCAGTTCTTATGCTTTGCTCCCATCGCATGCACGCGCATGCACACACAGACACGTACAGTTTAGAAGGTGACTTGGAAAATCTGAACCTCAGCAATCTTCTGGCAAGAACTACGGCTTCCTGAAAGATTTAAATTCATTAAAAATTATATTTCAGCAAAAATGCATTTTCCCAGAAACATTTCAGCCAGCTTCCTGGACAGTAAGAGTGTTTATTTTCCCTAAAAAGGTATTGTGAGCAATAACTTTGTCACTGATGTTGTTGCTCTTACTATTATCTGAAGCTTGTTCTTCTACAAAAGATGCATCAGGTTAAATGACAAAAGGGACATTTTAATTCAGACCATTCATCAAATCTATGATACCACTTCACAAAAACAATCTGTCTTTGGCCTGGAACATTGACTGGCAAACTCCCAGCTTACAGTACCTGTTTCATAGCTCACAGTGAAGATTTTATAAATACCTTGCAGTCATCTTGAGAAATCATTCATTTCATGATATGACTGAAAGTCATTCCTGGAATTATAGGCATTCTATTACACTATTTAACTGTTCCATGGAGTCATTAGATGAAATGCCTAAAAGTGTCAGGCATTTCATGAAATGGCTGGTGTCAGTGCTTTAGTAATTTTATGAAACTTAGCATTATGACATTCTATTCACTACTGCTGTGAAAAATCAATTTTTTCTAAGGGAAACAATGTCCTATCAAAGTCACACTGATATAAATAAGCAGACATATTTTTGATATACTCCTCACAATCTCTCAACAGCTGCAGGCCTGGGGCAGAATGCCTTTCCTAGGTTTGCTCAGTCAGACAGACTTCCTCCACTTTTGAATTGTTTCTGAGCTGTTATGTACCAGTACTTGTCACTTAGAGAATGAACAAGACCACAGGGAATCTTTAGTTTAGTTTAGTTTAATTTAGTTTAGTTTAGTTTAGTTTAGTTTAGTTTAGTTTAGTTTTTATTGCTAACCCACACCCAAGACTGTATTTAGACTTGCTTAGTAATGTACAACACTAATGAGATAGAGATAGTAGAAAGTAAGAGATAATAAAAACACCCACATTCCTTTAATTGAGTCAGGCAGAACGAATCCACAGAACAGTTTAGTATCATAAAAGACATAGATGAAAAGGGTCTGAAAGGGATTGGTTTGAAAAGTAAAATCTGTCATGGGAAATATTGTAAGAATTAATTGGGTTTGTGTCCCAAGCAGCTTCTCCAAGAGAGGAAATTATTAATGGCAATTGTGGTTCACTGTTCTGAAACTTTACTGATGGAGATCAGGGTTTTGTAAATGCTGTGGAGGCTGAAGGAAATGTAAAATAAGGAAATGTAAAATAAGGAAATGCAAATGTTCCAAAGTCAAACTAAAGAGCTGATTTCCTAGTTCTGAAAGCAAGAAATTGTTGTATTACCATATGGCTGTAAAGTGAAATATGAAGTATTTATAAATAAAATTATTATGGAAGTACTTTAAAATATGTTATTTTAGGTTAATATTTATAAGTACTAATCAAGTATTGTAGATACAATGCCTAAAACTGTTATTCATTATACAAACTACAAGACAACCAAGAGCAAGAAAGCAAGAATCATGATCTTGAAGTGGATTAAAAGGATTTTTTTGTTGTTAATAATATAATTTGTCACATGGAAGATATTTGAATTGAATACTTATGACTTCCTTTTTTTTTTTTTTTTTTTGCCTGCAGCTAGATTTGGGAACTTTATAGTTTCTCCATGGGTGAAAAAAAACCCCAAAAAACTAATAGAGCAGTCATGAGTCAATTAATGAAGAAATGAGTATTAATAAAAATGAAAAAAATCTACATAGCTGGATCTTACATTCTACTGAGGGATGGGAAATTAAAATTCTTGCCAATAGGCAATAGAATAATCTACATTCACAGTTACTAAAAATGTGAATAGCTCTTAAAAAAATGAATTCTAGTTCTCATGAGGTGTTTCAGAATTCTTTTGTGGGTTTACTGAATCAGGACACTCCTGCTGGAGCTAGCTTACTTGTTTATGAAAACCTTTTCCCATCATCTTGCTGCTAATGGTTGCCTTTGCTCATTCATAGTAGAAGGAAATTAACATGAGGTGAACAGATTTGCACAGTAGGAAGTGTGTGTAGAGCAGACACCATCTTATAGTTGTTTGAGTAATTTGGGGACATTTGCAGAAAACACCTGGCATGACTTTCAGTGCTGTTATTTGATGTGCCTTGCACTGAATTTCTCCAATGTGAGGAAGTTACCTCAAAACCCAGCACTTCAACTTTTATGATAGAACATTCCATTGCAGCCAACCATTTTTCCTGCACTAGGATAGTAGGAAGGGGTCCTTAAAGAATTTAGAATTTTCCAGAATCACAATGTTCTTTGTCTTTCTATCCATATCACTCACACAGTGCAAAAAGTTGCTACCAAATGGAAGTTTCCTGTGAATCAGCTTCCACAGTCTTTGGTTAGGTGGATTACACCAGAAATGTCAGTGTTTTATTAAAAGAACTGAAATAGTGGAAAGCATATGATGGGCCTTTGCAGCACTTAGATTTCATCAGATTCTTATATTACATTTATTACTTACATATTTTAATATATTCAAAAAAGGCATGACAAAAAAGGGAATCACAATGTTCTGTCATTTAATTTCAGATATTTAGAAGCATCTATTTATATGAGTTTTGTTGTTTCTACTTTGAAAATAAACTTGGAGTCCTGAGAAAGTACTTAAAGTTATCCCGGACTGACTGTTAGAGTCTCAAAGTTCTTTGATGTTCCTGTATTAGCTATCTACTTGATAAGCAATTTCATTTGCTTTCTCCAAAAGTAATACAGAATCTAAGAAAATCTATAAGCTCTATTCTGCTGAATTATATGTGAAAGAGGAAATGATCAAAATTCCTGAGGACATATAGGGGATAGAGCTACCAGCACTCAGCAGACCAAGGAGATTTTGGAAGTTAAGTGTAGTAACAGCCACATTCCTGCAACTGCCTTTTTGTCCCCTTGCATACCCCACAGGGCAACAAGGCTGCAGTGAAGGGCAAATACTGCAAAGGGATTGTCCTATAAATAGTAGCTACATTTGATTTGCTGACAACTTTGTGTGCATTCTGCCCACAAATGTCAGGACCAGGCGTGATGCCTCCAGCTTAGCCACATTTCCCCACTTCTCAGATAAAATGTGGTCTAAGAGTCTTTGTTAAGCATTAAGATTACCATGTTTGAATCATTAAAATAACTCTGTGATGTCATTGGGACTATCAAGGATACTTTTGATCATAATATCCTAACAAACCTTATTAAAATATGTGTATTTATTTAAATGTCATGTTAACGTATTTTACTGCTTTTTTTTGGCACACATTGTTTATTCATATAAGGCAGACCTGGAGGGAGGCAAATGGAACCTGAATTTTCAATCCTGTTCAAATAGAATATAAAGCTAAATCTGGTACTTACGATAATTCTAGTGCAAATACAGTATAAAATAACAATTGCAAAGGCATAACATTTTTCATTACGAGTATAGAGCTGAAATGTTAAGTGAAATTCAAATTTTTCTGTTAAGGCTTGGTAATGGGTGTCTGGATAGAAATTATTTTGAAAGCAGTAGTTAAAAAGAGGGAAATCTGTTCTCTCTTATTTTACTCAATAGGTACACAATTACTCCTACAATAAAGCAGGTTAGATGTCTAAAGTCTGCAAGACTGAATTCTGCTCCTGCATGTTCCAAGACAAATGGAATTAGACAGATTTCTCTGGAGGATGAAATCAGTCACCATTGTCCTGTATGGATAAATTAAACAGAAGAACAGTATGTCTGAGGAGAAAAAATACATTGTCTTAAATTTTCCATGGCAGAGTAGTTATATTTCATAGCATTGCATTTATGCTCAATAGCAGAGCTTTGGCACTGCTCAATTGTTGTAACAAAGACCAGAATTGTACTCTGCTCGATTTCTCAGAGAATGGGCCACTTAACCAAATAATGCTGTAAGTGAACACATAAAAGTGGGCTACCAACTTTACAAATGATCCTCTGCTACTGCCAAGTACTTCAGAAAGCTGGCATGAGCTTTCCAGCAGGAAATATCCCTGTGTGCAATAGTTCCTGAAGAATGCCAGCTAATGTAGAACAAAGAGGAGTCTGAATGTGTCATGAAGCAGTTTTGAGAACAGAGGGCCAGATATAAGGCTATGGAGTCACACTGGAAATACATTTGGCTCAGAGTTTTTGAACTATGAGTTAGCAATTTCTATTAGGAGAGCTGGGCATAAAAAGCGTCTGGTTGTTTTGGAAACAGGAAATAAGAAGTGCCCCAGAAGACACCAGTGAGAAAAGCTTTTGCTCTTAGCAACTTCATGTTAGCTGAACAAATATCCAGCTGTGAAAGCTGCACACTGGTAAATGGAAATGGTTGAAATAGAACTTATCTATCCTGCATCTGCTTCTCACACATTTTCTGTCTTCTTTGAAACAACCAACTTTGCCAGGACACTCTACAATGTCTATTTGGGGTCAAGACAATTTCATTTGATGTACAGTAAAGGCAGAGTTTGCAAACAGTAGTCCAAAGGCTAGATAGTAGAAAACCAAAGTGAATAAATGACCAGAATATCTTATGGGAGTGCAGCAGAAATAGAAACAGTAGAAACAGAAAGAAAGATCCAAGACAAAAAACAATAAGAGTAAGTGGAGTAATTTGACAAAGTTTTTTGTAGAAAAGTTTTGATATTCTCTTTTTAAAGACATTTTTAACTGTCATTATTGTGTCTTGCATTTAAAAACATGCACAATGCATGGCATTTCTTGCCTAACTCCCTACTTAGACTCACACTTTCCGCCTTCTGAGCTATTTTTTTCCAATAATCTGCTTTTTCGACATGATATTTTCTTCCTCGTTTGTCCTCTACAGAAAAACTGTGCATCTTCTTAACCTTTTATGTCCTCTTTTTTCCAGGATTAAGGCAGCAATCACAAAGAAGGAGAGATGGCTTTAATTTATTCCAAATTTCTCAGGCCACAGAGGCATCTTTCTTCCTCACCTTAGCAGCACAGCTGAAGGGCATCAGGAGTCAGTGCTCTGACTCCCACTTGGTGATATTTTGGTTGCTCCTTCTCAGTTGCTCAAGTGAATTGATTGTTCTGCCCATAAGATGTCAATCAGCGAAACACAGGAAAAGGGAAGCATATTTGAATGGCTGTTTAAAGTATATATTAGTGAACTAAGGAAGATTCATTTCTGTTTGTCTTCTCACCAGAAGAGTTAGTGTTGACAGAGAAAATAAATTCTTTTCCTTGCTCCTTAGCTATAATGTCTGCATTTTGAAACCAATAGAGGGATTCAGTGGAAATAGGACTTTTACAAGTCTTCTCAAGGTTTATCAGGTATCCTCCTGAGATAAGAAAATAACCTGAAATGAAATTAAGAGAAAAGAACCTGAAATGAAATTACAATTGGAAGCAAACAATATATTCAGAGAAGAAAAAAATAGATTTCTGTTATGATGCATCCTCAACATTTAATTGGGTCTTCACAAAGACCTTTCCATTACATGTTTTTCTGGTTGACAAAAGAAAAGAGAATAAAGAAGATGCTGTGGGAAAAATCCATAGTCCTGGAATAAATTCTGATGAGTTTGGAATAATGTTCTATCTTTGCAGGACTTGTCTGTTGTATTCTGAAAGAAAATAATGAATAAATGAAAGAAAATACATATATACAGCAAATTTTCGATCAGAGGGTTCTCTGAGTTATAGCCTCAATTTAATCTTCACTCAAGACCCATTTTTGAGACTCAGATGAATCAGAGGCTCTGTTACTGGCCCTCTCTGTCATGTAGAATTTCACACCATTATTAATATAATTCTCATGAGATTTTTTTAATTGATACTTAGAAATCAGTCAGTGAGAGAACATGAGAGTTTTTTGATCAGCAGTCTTTGACATTAATCAAGGCAGAGTCAGCGAGGCATTGCTCACTAACAAAGCTCATCTTTCATTGCTTCTGCCCTGCCACAAATCCCACTTTATGTTCATGCGAAGAGTATGCAGCAGGTTCAGGTACAAACATGGCTTAGAAACATCAACTGCTACTTATGCATTCAAGAGGTACTTTTTACTGTGATTTCAGCCAGGGAAGTTGATTTTCAGAAAGCATAATAGTTATGGCTGACTCAAGTGATCAAGACATGAAGAGCATTATGCAAAACAGTGGGAAAGCACAAGGATGTCAGAAACAATATAGCAAGCTGTTCCAACCCTGCATTTAGATCAATCTCTTCAAGGGAAGCAGAATAAAATTAATGCTTTTATACCCCTCAACTGGTCACCAGGAGACAGAAATCTCTCTTCTTCTGCACACTGGCAGGACAAAAAGGGCTAATAAACAATAATTTATGGAGCTATCTGTAACCAAATGATAAAGTTTCAGCACAATATTTCTTTCTACAACCTGGTAACTTGTGTACCACTAAACATCTTCCAGAAAAGTTCACTTGTATCAAGAAGTGTTTTTTATCTACATTTTCAGGCTTGAGCCTTTTGAAGAAGTAAGAAAAAAATTTCAGTCACACATTGGCTATATGGATTTATGTCCTACAATTTTTAGTTGCGTTTGATGTCCTATTCTTCCTGGTCCAATAAAGCTACACTGCACTGTCAGAGAAATGTAAATTGGTCTTAAAGTGACACTTTTTGGCAACAAGAGATTGATTTTAAGAACCCCTTTGTCTAGTTTTCCCAAATTTAGGTGTACTTAGTCCAGAATTTAAATGCATTTTTAAGCCCCTGCTAGGCACATACTTGCCTAAGGACCAATAACCCTGCAGATTAGGGCCGCCTTACAGGGGCTCATACTCAAGGTCAGTTTTGCTGCTCCTGGAAATCTCAGGGCCAAGAAAAGAAACTCTGAGCAATCTTTGCCTCCAGCTGCAGTTCTACCGAGGCTGTGAGGCTATAGAAATTTTCTGTTTCTGAAAAGCTGGGACTAATAATACTTTAAAGAATTACCTATACATATGAGGCAAATCATATTACACTTCTAATTTAATATTTAGAAAGTCCATAGTGTATTATTTGAGGTACAGATAGCATTAACCAGCTAAATTAAATTATTTGAAAAAACAAACCATGGAAACTAACAGCAAACAGTACCTTATTAGAATCTATGTGTTTGGAGAACTATTTAGGTACCAAATCTTGACATCAACATTGATCTTATGTTTGCCATTTATCAGCAAAGTTCATCACTGAATTAATAGAGTATGATTGAGATATGCATTTCAGATCCCTCACTGACTATGCTCAACCCTCTATTGATGTAGCTCATCTGCTTTATAGAAATTGATTATCATTATAAAGCAAAACAGGAAGAAAAATATGGATATGACAGTTTGGTCAGAGAAAGAGAAATCCAGATAAGCTTTCCCATGAATTGGTCTGAAAAGTTTTAGGGAGGCAGAGAAAAAGGTAAACAAATGGTAAACTATCTGCAGGTGGTGTTTGTAATAAGTTGTTTTTTCTTATAAGATGCTTACCAATGGGTGTCTTCTTAATTAGCCAATCATGAGAAATGGGTTGATTAAATGACCAATCAGGTCCATCTGTATCAGAACATTGTATAAAAGAAGGGGTTCCAATAAACTAGGGATTTCTAGCCTCTTAGCCTTCTGACCTAGAGGCTGTGTCATCTATTGTCCATTCCTGACTCAATGGTGACAGAAAAATACTTCCAATGGCTGTGATAGTGAAGGACTAAAGCAAATGGAAATCACAAACAGTGATGCTACAAATTTAAATTTGTAATGGAGAGCTGCATAATGGAATATGGGACATTGACATTTTTCTGGGATCAGACAATAAAAATTCTAAACATTTTGTTTGAAATTCAGTTGTTGAAACTCACAGCAGATAACGGATACCTTATATGAAGAGGTGACACTCTTTTTTCTCCAAAGAGCTTTCTTCATAATTGTGCTAATAATTCACATGCTCTTAGGATAGTGAGGGGGCTCATGTCTGAAATTCAAGCTCACAGATAAGGTGCAAGAGCATGGATACAGCCTACAGCATGGTGTTTGCCACTCTGGCTGAAGTCTTGTAAAACTGCCTGACCTCCTCCATGAAACTCAGCACATGGGCTGGAGGCATGGGATTGCCCTGCTTCTAAAGGAGCAGCTGCCACTCCGCGGCGTGGCAATCAGTCACTTTTTTCTCAGGTGAACAGCTATACTGGACCACAGTCCAGGCTCTAACTGACAGTCTAAAGGCATGCTTAAGTAAATTTACAGGATCAGAGACAGCCTGAACAAAACTGAGCAACATCTTGAGCCACAGTTGAGACACTTCACAGGAAATCCTGAGGTCTATTTTTTTTTCTTTTACTGAATTGCTTTTTATCAGAGAATTTTTTACTATGAAATATACATGCGGAGCCTGAAGCAGAGACCAGATAAACTTAATCTTTCCTCCTCCCCCATTACATTCTCTATCAAAGGACCTGATATGAGGATTAATAGTCTCAAAAATTGTCAGGAGCACTGCAGTGACAAGGCACCATAAATACTGTAAATAATCCTCCGTTTCTCATTAAATTACTGGATTCTGAAAGGGTAAAATTGGTAACATTTAACTCATATAATTAATTTGCACTGAATTCTTTGGCTAATTTTTAGAAGAATAATGTTAACAGAGAGTACATGAGGACCTCTATCAATATTGTTATAGATGGCAATAAAACTCTCCTGACCAGAACAATTACCTCACTGCTGTATGCATTCTGAGTCCTCCCAGGTGTCCCAGAGTATTTGATTTAGCTTTTGAATCTCCAGTTGAGCTGCAAGACGTGTGAAAACTGAAGTACTCAGACAGTTTTCTATTAGCTCTACATCTGAGAAGACTCAAGAGTATAAATTAATCCTTTCAAAGTCAATTGTAACTTACCTTCATTAAATTGGCTCAAGATCATTGTGCTTGAGAAAATAACATATGACTGACTTATTTAAACTTTTTCTAAACACTGATTTTTCCCTTACCTCCTCCCTTAAAAAACTGTTTGCTTTTGACATTGACTGTCAAAGCTGAAAGAATAGGCTTTTGATTTCTGAGAGGGGGACGAAGCTGTGATGCACATGAATGTGTGATATACTACTATATAAATACCTGATCCTGTAGAATCTCTCATCTGACTGGAAGGAGAGGAATCAATGCAGAGGAAACAGCAAAGTGAAATTGCTATGTGGCCTCTGGTGGCTCTCTACTTTCCACCAATGTAAAAAGTTTTTCCTAGTATTTTATGCCCTCAGAGGTCTCAGTTTCCCAAGACAGTGGCAGAATATAATCACTCACATATTTGTGAGGGCCAATGCCAGTAGAATGAGTTCTGCTGTGGAAGCAGGTGAGAACAAGTGGTGCTGAGGTGCAGCAGAGTTCTTTTTATCTTTCCTTCAAACATTCTGAGGTCTTCAAGTTCTCCTTTACTCAGTGATTTCTTTCTCCCAACAAGTTCATTGACAGGAACATCTCTGAAGGGCAATGAACTTTAAGGGCTGTCCTATAACTACTACTTAGTCTGAATGGATTGCTATGTAGTATAAAGGTAGCATCAAGCTTTGGAAACTTGAAGAATTGCAGAAGCACATTTACTTTTGCTGCTGATGCATTTGGATGAATCACCTAATTCAATTCAGTGAAACAAAATGTCAGCTTCCAGTCAGTCTGGTCCATATAGACTTATTGTACTTTTTACAGTAAAAATGCCAGTAATACACAAATTAGATGAGACTGAATTTATCACTTTAACTTTCCTAATACCTCACATAGATGATCTTTCTTGAGATAACCTGTTCTTACCTTATTATTGTCTAATCTTAGGTCTTTGTGACTTACTGTAGAATCAGGTTTTAAAAACCAGTTCATTTTTTCTTTATTTTCTGTCTTGAAAATATAGCTATATTTTTTGATCAACATCCATTAAGCTTCCAATGTCTATAACTCAGAATGCTATTTTTAAGGAGTATCTATTTGCTTTAAAGTGCTTTTTCATTCCAAGAATTCTGGAAGAGGACTTTCTGGATCACTTTCTTCAAGGCATGATCCTATTTCCAATTAATCCTACCTGAAAGCCCGTTCAGTCTCCAAAAATAACCCAATTTAAACAACTGGAATTTATTTCCCATTTTGACCGCTGATCTGAAAACCAAACAGGTTTCAAAAAAAAAAAAAGCTTCACTGTTTTAGTGAAATGTTTAAATTAATCAAATGCAATCATATCAAGTAAGAAAAGCTTACATCAAGTTATTGAATGAAAAATGCAATTGATTTTTAAAATACCTTCATTTATATCTTCCCATCTAAGCTGCAATAGAAAGATATATGGGTATGAAAGTTCTTGCACCATCCTTTTTCCACACTGGAAAAAAAATTACAGTGGAATATGAATTTTTGTGCATTACCAGAGCACAGTGCCCTGGTAGTTGATAAAAGTTCTCCAGAAGTCATGGAGAGAGAGAAACAACCATGCCACTTTTGACTTGAAAATAGTGTAACACCAAGTAAAATCTTCTGATCATTAGACTGATACTATATGAGTGTCTGGGTGGAAAAATAATTATCCTTAGAATTTAATGTCAGAGTTGGAGTCCTTATTCTTGCTCTTTTTCTTGGTTGGATTTCTGACTCCACTTCCTGCTGCCCAGTACTGACTTCAGTTATCTCTTATCCTGGTTCTTTGGAATGTCTCTTCCTGACTTCAGCTTCCCAACATCATTGTGTCCTGCACTGGCACTGGTTTTCTCAGCTGAGCCTTCTTCTAAGTGTGACTCCAAGATCCTGTAACCCTGGTCATGACTGTGGCACATGCTACTCAAAATTTCATAGGGTGGAGCACCTCAGATGTGTCTAATCTCCCCCTTGTGTTGGCAGAACAGGGGACCAGATAAAAAACAAAAAAGACCAGCTCTTTTTTTTTTTTTTTTTAAGGTGTACTTTCTGTTCTTTGAGTATTTAAATGACCCAGTTGCAGGATGTAGAAATGGTATTTTATTTGTAAAGAAGAGTTCTAGTTCCAAATGTAAACCTATAAGCAGTTTGGCATCTTGGATATGTTGGGATCCGCCTTGCTTCTGTTTGTCTTCTATTGATAAAAGATATATGGAAGCCATGGAATCCAAGCTTCTGCAGGAATTTTGAGATCATTTGAAGGGAGTTCTATGTATATAGGAGTTCAATTTATCCTCAATTTTCTTTTCCCTTTGGAAACAGGAAAAATCATTGATAAAACACTTTGTTAAAAGCTTACAGAACACAAACATTTCAAGAGGATAACAGCAAAAAAATATTGATTTCTCCTCTAATAATGCCAACGCCCTTTTTTTTTTGCTGGAAGTTGTAAAGGATTTACTGCTTAACAAAACAAAACAAAACAAAACAAAAAATATCCTACAGAAAAACAAACCCATAAGGATTTTTCTTATTAACTCTCCACAATATGCTTTAATTAGATAAAATAATGTAAGATATTGATGTTGGCATAATCTATATAAGCTTTAAAAAGTCTCTATATTTCTTGCTCACCCTCTCCAAATTTAAATATCTTCTCATGGTGCAATAAATATTTTAAATGGAGCAGAAGGACATAAACATAATTAAAAAGTAGTCTTGCACCATCTCCTTATAAATATTTTATAAGTTTTTACATTAAAATAATATGAGTCTGAACATAGTGAATTAGAAGGGTATTAGAAGCATCTGCTGAATACTTGATAAAGAACAAATTCAATTTCATTGAATGATAATTTGGAAAGCACAATACAAATCTTTGGATCATAGGGCATATTTCAGTATACTACATTGTTTTTTATACCTCAAGGAGATAAGGATGACTGTTTCATTTCATTCTGTAAATTTCAAAATTCATTTTGTAGGAAGTTGTCACTTTAAATTTTATAGGCAAAAATTGTACATCAATAAGAAATTATTAGTGTACAATTTAGGACTGTGTGTTCGCGTACAAAACACTCAAATGACTATGTATTAAGCCTTTCATCGAGTAATTCCATCAGAAAATTTACTTGTATTATAAGGAGAGAGACATAGCAAAATTTACAGTGTACTGCACAAAACCCCTGACTGTTGTAAAATCTAAAACCAGAACAGGTGAAAAACCTATTAAGACTGATTTTCAAATATTCGGAAACCCTAGTACCCGTAAATCAGTTTCAGCACAATTACAGACCAAATTTGTGCAAACATAGTGTGTGAGCATCTTAAATATGAAGAGATTCAAATAACCACTCTGATGTAAATCTAATTATGCAACTGTATGAACAAATACATTGTGGATAAACACAATACATAAATAGACACAAAGGACTCTGTTATGGGAATGGAATTCTTATGCACGTTCTACTGTTCCAGTCAAGAAATTAATTCAAAAGGACCAACGAAGTGTACTTTCTAGTTCCAAGTCCACTTGGTCATTTGTTTCAAATAAACAGCAGGAAGAGGCGGCCACTGTTTCATGAATAGTATTTATTTCATTTCCAAATGTAGCTGGAGGACATCTGGTATGTTGGACAGCCCAGACATATGCATGTGATCTTCAAGGTCACATAAGTAAAGGTAAATATTTTTTTCTGTATCTGAAGTCTCTGGTACAATTTCTTATTCACTGACTATCAGCGCTGCAATATAGATCTATTTCTTACAATTCTGAACATTGAGAAGGATTATCTAAATATTTTAATATTTATTATTCTAATTATATATATATAAATCAAATTACATGCTTCCATACCAGAGTATGTAGGTGGTCATTACTAAAATTCACTCAAAGACCATTTTTCAAGCCACTCAGTACCTTCCAAAAGTTCACAATATTATTTAATTTGTATTGGAAATTATGGTTTCAATCCTTTCAGGGATTTGAACATTGCACAGTACTGTCAGCTTACCATGATTAATATGGGAATTGTGGAATTTTATCAAGGTTGTCCTGGATCCTAAGTTTCAAAGTGAATGAGAAAGCAAAAGAGCAATTAACCTTGCAGTATAGAATTGTTAGGGGAAAAAAGTTCAAACACATAGTAGCAGTCTGACAGGAGACAGAATTGCATCACTATATTCTTTTCAATTACATGACCACTGAGTAACACTTCGGCTACAGATGTAAATTTCATGCTGTTTGTCTTTCCTTAACATATTATTTCCTCTACACATCTTTTTACTAATTCTATTGTTCGCCTCCTTTTTTACCTTTTTTCTCTATAAAACATCTAACTTTGCCAAGTAAAATTATTCATCTTCTGTAACAGAATTCATAACCTATAGTTAGGAAGGCAATATAAAATCAAAGGTTTCAAAAATTCCATGACATAAAATTCAATTATTTGAGCAACAGATAAGATGATATTTCAGTCTTTTTCCACAGCAAGGGTGTGTGGGAGAGTAGAATTCAAGATCAAAATTATCTGCTTTATCTTTTCTTATGTCTTTTAATTTCACATGTATGTTTACTGTTGGGGAAAGTAGCAACAGGCTTCAGAATATTTTTTTTTGAGCATAGTTAGAAAAAGCTATATTAAAGTGAAAGAGAAAACAGGAACTGTTTACATGAAATACATATAATGCTGTAAGCAGAGTTTTTTTTTCTCAATTCTGTGTCTTTGCAATAGCTAAAAATATTTTTTTTGTTAATAATGACATTTGATACAATGAAGGATACCTAGGGATATCTTGACCTGAAAAGGAAAAGTAGAAAAAAATTTGTTGTTACAATTATGAGTGGGATTTTTTTCTTTTCCTTTTTCTATTAATTACCATCTCCACCCCACTTTTCTTCTTGTTTTAACCAATCTCTAACTCTTTCAATCAAATTACAAAAACTTCTTCTTTGAATAAAATCTTCTCTCAGGTAATTTCAAGTAAAATATGTCTTAGACAGCATCATCTGTAAATTATATCTGTTAGAGGCAGAATAAACCATCTGGACCATTGGGGCAGAATAGCACAGGTTTTCTTAATGTTATGAACATAAATATCTGTTTAGAAATCTTTAAATACTATTTCAGATTGAATAAAATTTCAAAATAAATAGACTACCTAAAAAATACATTTCTGCCTTTCAAAAGATGAATATACATGTGCTCTGACCCAAAAATATTTAAAGGCAAAATCTATTTCAAACATTTTCTAAGTCCATTTCTGATCCTCATTTACTTGTGAGAAGTCAAAAACCCCCAAAGATTAAGATTTGGATGAAACATTAAGTAATCTAGATAACTCCTCTTTTTTCTTCCTGTTCAATCTGTTCTTCCCCTCATGCCCTAGTTCCTTTTTCTCATGTAAAATAGAATCACAATTTTAAAATCAAAGGATCGAGGTATGTCAGCTCTATACAGGATAGAAGAAGAATTTTGAAACCAGCAAACAAGCCACAATTCATGTGGAGAAGTATGAGTTGTTGTTGGATAAAGCTGAATTTTTTCTATGGAATAAAAAAGACTTGGCAGTGAGAGTTTTCATTTGGTTTTTTACTATGCACACAGATTGCCACAAGCTACAGGGACTACCTACCCTTCAATAATATGCGCTTGGAGGTGGATTAGGGATACGTTTACAGTCTTACTGAGTACATATTCTCATTTTGCATGCTTAATTGAACAAATCAAATCCCAGGAATGTTGATTTGCATGCACTATATCTCTGATAACATAAAACAGATAAATCCCAAAAACATTTACTAGGAAAACAAACTTCAATTACTTAGAATTTCATCAGCCATTCTATTTTTTTTTCAATTTTTAAATCAATGCCTCAATTTCTTTTGTTTTGAATCGGCAAGGAAACAATTTTTTTTAAAACATTTTGAAATATTCCCTAGTTTCATGTCATGCTTGTCTTGGTTTCTTCCAAAAATTATAATGACACCATAAATATTCAAAGACTCTATACACCATCGCATGGCTTGTTAATTAAACCTTGATATTTCTCAGGTGCTGACGAAACTTCAAACATCAATCTTCTGTAACACTGTGGTTTTGCATGATTTACAAATAGCATGCTCATTTTATATTTAGACTCAAGCCCAGCTAAAGAATTCACAAAGAATGTGAAGACTCTTACAGAGTCTTCACTTGGATGCTGCAGACAATGGAAAACCTAATGCCCTGTAATGAAAAAACCTGGTACACAGTTGGACAAGACAGGGAAATTACTGCCATGATACCAGTCCCTTCCAGAAAACTATGGAAGACTGCACACAATCCACCAACTTTTTTTTTAATGATTTTAAAGAGAATTTTAGTCTGTAATTATCAGAATAATGGCATTGTGTAGTCAAAAGTGCAGTCAAGTCCCTGCTCTTCCATGCATTCTGGTTTTAAGCTCCTCGGGGTCAAGAAATTCCTCTCAGCAAAGCATCTTTTATACAACTGCAAACAAATAGTTCTGCTTTACCAAACAATTCAGTAGGCAGATGGCGACATTAATCAATGCATTTAATTATGTATATGTATATGTATATGTATATGTATATGTATATGTATATGTATATGTATATGTATATGTATATGTATATGTAATCTCTTCATACAGGTGAGGTTACCAATCAGTGAATATAAGTAAGAGAGGAGAGGATTTGCTTTAAGATTCAGCACTCATTCCAGCAAATCACTCTGACAACTGCAGGCTGTGTTCCGGGGTAGGGTCTTGGTATCACAGAGAGTGTCTTGGTCCTGCTATTGAAGCCATGTGCAAACTACTAAAATAGCTCAAACTGAGAGATTCACTAGTAAGCACTTACAAAAATTAAAGCACACAGGTTATAACACATTTACAATATTCCATCTTGTAATCATCAACTTATTTTCGTGTCCAGACAAGGCCTGCAACTTCAGTAATACGAAAGGAGAATTTATTACTGACTCCATATGTATCTTTCAAAAGTTCTAAATAATATTTTTCTGTCCTCACTGAGGAAAGAGAAAAGTGCCCCTCAGTCTGGAAATCTGATCAGTTTATTCTCTGAATACTAGAAATATAAAATTTTTCTCAAAGTTAATATCACTTGTTAAAATGTATATATACACACAGGTACAATGTAACCCTACTTTGCATAGACCTATAGCTACAATAAAAAAATTATTATTTTGATTTTTCTAATCCAGCTTTCGCCAACTTTTAATTTTAAGCAACTTCAGGACAACTGAGTATATAATATTTAGGCTGACATCCAGTGTTAGATGAGGAATGGTGAATGTTTGACAACATGGAAAAATTTTAAGGAGCATACCAAACATATCTATAATGAAATATTTTCAGATTATCACTTGGTTGCATGGGATCCATTAGGGAACTACTTCCAAAATGCTTCCATTCTTTTGTGGATAGACATCTGCAGCTCCTACAGCTGAGTTAAACAGAGTTAAATTTTTTTTAATACTGTTCATGCAAAATGCATCTCAAAGCACTTTATAAGGGTGCAATGGTAGACGGAATGAGAAATTAAAATGTAGGTTTACAATGAAGTGACTATGAAATGGTTCTGTGGGGTTTTGTGTTTATTGCATCTCACCGATCCCACAGCAAATTTGCTTAGCTTAGTTTATGGATAATATATTGATTTATTTATCAACTACTGGGCTTCAGAATCCACCTAGCCCTGCATATCAAATCAAAATGAATTATTTCCTGATACTCATTCTCAAGATTAAAAAAACACTTTACAAAGGGAAAAAAAATTGTGTTCAAATTGTAGCCCCATAACTCAACAGCTGGTCTTTAACAGAGATGGGAAGCAGTGTCTGCATAGTTTCACTGATCTTGTTTTACTAAATGTCTATTTCCATCTTGATTTAGCGTTAGAAATTTTCAAAGAGAATTTCCACTCCCTGCAGATTCTTCTATTAAGTCAGAAATTTATTTTCTGCAGACAATGGATGTTACATCTCTTCCTTTTTAACGTTACTAAGATTTTTTTATAATAGGATGTACAAGCCCCTGGAACTTCAGTTTAGCAGAAACTGTTTTCATTGAGAAAGAGCAAATTGATTATTTTATCAAATCTTTAAGTCTAGCAGGTACTATGTAAGTAATAGAAAGCAGCACCTAGTTTCAAAAGTCATACAAAATAATTAAGGTAGACAATGAAGGATAGAGCTAATATAAGGTACAGCCAGAAAGAACCCTGCTCTATAAGCTGAAATAATGACAGGGTAGGCATCACCTTTCTGGCAGATAGCATGACAGGTGTGATTGCTCTACAGGTATCTGAGGCACCTGAAGACACATATAATTCAAATGTAGATTTTGGCATGACATGGACAACCTGAAAGAACCATAGGTAGGGTAGCGAAAGAAACATGAAGGTCCCAAAGATGTTGTCATTAGCAGCAGATTCAGACATGACAGAAAGTTGTCTGATCCGTGACCGAACTGGGTCATGCAGGACTATTTTGAAAGCAAGACCAGAGTGTCTGTGTTAGGTCAGCTCTACAAAGTCCATCACATTCCCAGCTCTAACTGTTGGCTTTATCACTAACACACAGTGTGAAGTACTCGGTATTTTTATGCTCTTCACAGGTCAGAAATGTAATCTCAGAAAACTAGAATTTCTTTCCAAGGATATTAAATAACAAATTGAGTCAGGATCTTTCTCTTTTCCTTTTTTTTTTCTTTGAAAAAAGAGCCAACGTCAGTCAAAGCCAAAATATCTTGAAATAAAGTTTTCAGGTGTGTTGTTGCTGTTTGTTTTGGGACTGTTTGCAGGTTTTTTTCTTTTATTTTTGTATTGTCCATACTGTGTATATCAACAATAATTAAGGTACTTATTTTGATTTTGTTAGTTAAAACTATAAATATATTTTCATTTACTGCTATAACAATAAATTTTCAAAAGCACTGCTGTGAATTAAAAATTTCCATCCTCTAATCAGTCAGCAGAAATTTTACAGAATTCTCTCCCACTCAAAATTCTGCATTAAAGATTTTAGATCAACAGCCCCTCAGTCTTCATCTAGAATATGTATCAAAAGCCATACATCTTATTGAGCAGATGGTGTACAGGAAACAGTTAGAAGAGTTTCATTCTTCCTTCTGTGAGGAAGTGTGGGCTGAGAAGGAATTTTGTTAAAGCCCAAAGGACTTTTACTGTTATGAAAACTCTCTGAAAAGAATCAGGCCTGAGATGCAGAAGTGTGCAAGACTGCCCTGAATCAACACTGACAAGAAAACACATGACTGTTTGCAAGGCAATTTGCTATTCACAACCTGCCCTGCCAAAATAGAAAATTTGATATGAAAGAGGTACCATGTGCAAAATATTTTAGGAAAGGGCAGTACTGGAACAAATAACATTCCATACCAATCCACATTATCAGCATATGACACTGTAATGCAAGGCTAGTGTATAATTTAGCTTCCTGTATTAGATGTCAGTCTTATAAAATTCCTTTTAGTGTTCTACATAAGAATGTATGAATTGTCACAGAAGAACAGACCAACACACCCCCAAACAAATCTCAGAGAGGGCAAAATGATGTATGAATACATTTGTGAAATTTCGCTCAAGATAGAGTTCTGATGCCTGTTGTGTTTTTTCCTTCTTTCTCTTTTTTTTTCCCCTCTGTTTCCTCAAAGTATTTCCATTCTCCTATGTGCTTCAGTAGAACAGAGTTTTCTTACAGAATGCAACTAGGAAGAATTATTTAATACCAAATCAAATGGTTTTATTTTCTACAGAGTGACAAATTATACCTATTTGTTCTAATTACACTGTAGAATATTAAAATTTTTCTCATGTTGCTACAATGACTTTTGGGTTTTGAGATAGTTTTATTCCAGTTTTGGGTTTGATATTTGCTTTTTTTATCTTTAGTTTTTGAGTAATGCGCAATTATCATAGAAGTATACGCACTTGTTTGTTTTACTACTATGCATCATTAATGTAGAAATAGTTCTAATTAAAGGTCACTGAATATAAAATATGAATAAAACTTTATTCCAATCCATGATACTTATGGATTATGCTGAGAAGTTTTTTTTTTATGTGTTTGACAGCATCTGGGTATGATCAATAACAATCCATAACAATCCATCCTGACTTTTTGAAGCACTCGCATAGCTTGTTGCTCGGTCAGTTACCTCAGAAAGGGACTTGTTACTAACATTGAAAGCCTACGAGTCATATAGAGCTTTCCTCAATAAGGTCCACCATGGAATATTTTGAAGTAGCCAACATTTTTCCTTTTTTATTTTTGCCTGACTCTTGCTTTTGTAACTAGTGTCTTTAGGAAGCAGAATGTATCACCACAGCTCATCATCATATTATATTTTATAAATAAATAAATACAGCAACTTACTGAGGAGAAATTTCAAACCATAATCATTTCACTGAAGACATTAATTCAGTATATGGCAGAAATCAAAAAAGTAAGTTTATGTGGCTTTTAGAGTAAAAGGTGTAATCTTTCTAGAATAAAGATTTTGAGAAGTGAAACTAGAACAAAAGATCTTCCTCCAGTGGATTTGGTCACATGAGTTTGTTTTCTCTTTCACTAAATTTGAGAATCTTCTAAACTTGATTGTATTGTTGCTCAGCTTCAGAAAACTTTAGATATGGAAGTCGTTACAATAATCTTGACATTCTATATCCTTGAGGAAGATCTGATTTCACAGATCTCCAGATGAGAAGGGATGAAAATAATGAGTTCTTTAAGAAGCCAACAATCTATGAAGTGGGCATCATGACTCCTGGTGAATTATCTAAATGCATTAGTGTTGGCTTTTGTTTTAGAGGGTAAGGCAGAAGGAAGAATGCTGTTACTAAATGGTGTCCAGAGATCTATTTCAAAATCAGTATAACTTCAATTATCATATGATTACACAGTTAAGTTGTCTCAAAATGAGTGCACAAGCCCTTTGCAAGTTATTGACACATAATTAGCATTAAAAGGAAAACTAGAGTTAAAAGATCTTTGTCTTGGGATAAATGAGTAGAAATTTCTGTATGGAAATGTTTTGTATAGCCTTTTGGCTAGATGGAGTCACCCATATCAGAAATAGCGTTGTTTTTGAGTAAGATCGGGGAATAATAATTCCTGTATTCTTCCTGCTAATCACAAGCAGGAGTGTGTAGATAGTGATGACTTTTTTTACATGACAGTGGGTACAGATATCAGTTATGTTAGACCTCCTGAAAAACCACCTGTAACTGAAGAAAGCTTTTGCAGCATTTCTTGAGCACTAGATCAGATTCCTATAATGACTCAGATTCCTGTAATGAATCAATTATCTGAGGAACTAAGTGTGGTTTCTTACTTTGGCCGTTACGTGGGGGGTTTTTTTAGCTTAAATGGTAATACAACCTAAATTGGAACTGGATGACCACTTTTCATTTTGTTACACTTCTGCCCAGAATTTTATTGATGCTCATGATCAGAATGAGTATCATGCTAAATTGGATTTTACATTTTGCAGTACTGTGCTTATGATTTAAGTTTGGTACATTCAAAAGCTAAATATGACAGATCGAGAGTTTAAAATTAAAAATATATCTTTATATCCAATAATAATTTTTGGGGATGGCAGTGCTCAGTTTGGCACCATTTTTGCCCCTGAGGTTTTTTCCTTATACTCTGAGACAACATGGAAGACCATCAACTCTGTTCTTATCCATCTAGTGACTAGAAAAAACTCTACATTGAAACTGAAATCCCATCCAAATATCATGGGAGAGCCAGAATATATTTTCACTAACGTGATATGTAGTCATTTATATTTCTCTCCTAGATCATTCTTCAAATCTGTTTTCCATGTCCATGGTTCCATTACATAAGAGTAGATGTTATTAAATGATTAAAAGCGAACTGTTACAGGAATGCACTGCAGTTTGTCATTTTAAAATCTTCCCCAGAGGAACATATACTTTATTTGACATTCATTCCTTCCATCTCCTTAGATTATCATGTACAGTCTAATAAAAAATACCTTATAGCTTTCTAAGCTGCTTTAAAAGCATGGTGTACAAAACAGTATTTTCTATCATGGAACCATAACACAACTGCGTACTCCTGCTTTCCTACTCTTATCTGTAACATAACCAGGCTTCTTGTTGAGTTATGTTCAGCAGTTTCATTTTGTACCCTTAGTGGAAGAGAGGTACAAATGAAAATGCTGTCCAAAGATATCAGATAGAGGCATTACAATGCCTACAGATCAGGACTGAGGTATGGAAGAACTTGTAATGAGCTTCAATCTGTTGCTCTAGTAATTGCTACCTCATTCTCTGTTTATAATGTGAGGGATGGCTCAGCTTTTGTCATCTGACCAATTATACCTTCCAACAAGAGAAAAGGAGACTGACTTAATCCCTCTCTACAACTACCTGAAAGGAGGTTTTAGCCAGGTGGGGGTTGGTGTCTTCACTCAAATAACAAGTAACAGGAAAAGAGAAAACATCCTCAAGTTAAACAAGGTGAAATTTAAATTGGTTATTAGGAAAAAAATTCTTCAGTCAAAGTACTGTCAAGCATTGGAACAGACTAATCAGAGAAATGATTGAGTCACCATTCTGGAAGTATTTAAAAGATATGTAGATGAGGACTTAGGGAAATGGTTTAGTGCTAATTTGGCAGTTCTGGTGTAATGGTTAGAGTCAATGATCTCAAAGGTCTTTTCCAACCTAAATAATCCTATGATTTTAATCCCCTGACCATCATTGTCTTGTTTCACATGAGATATTTTTCCTATTTAATCATTCACAGGGTACCTGTTTAGATATTAGGCAACAGAGATATTGTAGTACATTTTGATGCACTGGTTTATTTCACAGATTTTAATCCTCTGTAATTCGCAATGAAAAATTGTGAGTGCCATTTCTCTCTTATTCCTACTGAAAGAGAAAACTGTAAGTAACAACAAGATGTGGTATTGTGATTCAATTTATAAGAGGAGAGGGGTCTTTTTTTTGGTTTTTTCACATTCATAAGATCAGTTTAAAAATATTAAAAAATGCAACTAGGATCTTGGTCTCTCATTGGTAATAAATGGGGAGAGGGGGAGAAAATGCTGCTGAGGGAATGGGGTATGAATAGGAGTCAACAAAATACACCATAACCAATAAGGAAAACAGCTCTGTAGAGAAAGACTTGGAGATCCTGGTGGACCACAAGCTCTCTGTGAACCAGCAGTATCTTCTTGTAGCTAGGGAGGTCAAGGGAATTCTGAGATGCATTAGGAAGAGCATTGCCAGCAGGTCAAGGGAGCTGATGCTGCCCCTCTACTCAGCCCTGGTGAGGCCACATTTGAAGAACTGCCGCAGTTCTGGGCTCCTCAGTACAAGGAGAGATGGAGCTCCTGGAGCAGGTACAGTGCAGAGATACTAAGATAGTCAAGGATTTGGAGAATCTCTCTTACAAGGAAAGGCTGAGGGAGCTAAGCCTGTTCAGTCTCAAGAAGAGGTGACTGAGAGAGGATATCATTAATGTGTTATAAATGTCTGAAGGATGACTATCAAGAGAACAGAGCCAGGCTCTTCTTGATTGTGCCAAACCATAGGACAAGAAGCAACGGGCATAAAATGATACACAGTAAGTTCCACCTGAACATGAGGAAAATTTTTTTGTGGTATGAATGACTGAGCACTAGAACAGGTTGTCCAGAGAGGTTGTAGGGTGTTCCTCACTGCAGACATTCAAGAGCCATCTGGACTCAATCCTGTGCCCTGTGCTTTAAGATGGCCCTGATAGAGTGGGGAGGTTGGACAATATGACGCACTGTGGTCGCTTCCAAACTGACCTAGTTTGTGATTCTGTGAAAGTTTTCCCTTTTAGGTATTAAAAAAAACAAATCACAGAATTCAATAAATAATGTATCATAGGTCATAAAGACATTAAAATATTTTCATTCACCAAGGAACTTTAGTTGTAAACTGGGAGTAGACTTAAAAATATGTTAAGTGCAGTAGTAAAAAAATGCTATTTCCTGATGTAAAACTGAGGCTCTGGAGGGTAGTTTCAGCTTTCAAAATTCTTTCAGCTTTCCTTTTAGGAGCAAAATCGTGGGGATGTTAAGGCATTTTTTTTCTCTCTTTATCAGTCTATTTGACTTTCCTAAAGAAAATGCATTGCATTATTTTTTTAAATTTCCATAATATTTAAAGTTCTTTGTGTGTCATAGAAAAACAAGCTAAACAGCTAAGCTTATAAAATGTTTGATTTTTTTTGGCTCACATTAAGTCCTCCTACATCACTAAGAGGTACAGCTGATTCTGCACTTCTTCATAACCAGTAGTTGGAAACTGGAAATATATATCTATATAGCAGTTGCTTAGGATGCAATTTTTGATAAAACAATGAGAAGAAGAAGAAATCACTTCAAAAAAAGAATCCAGCTTCCAATTAGGAATTGCCCTGTCTCGGAGATCCTGAGCCAGTGAATACATCTGCAGATTCGAATTACTAGAATCCTTTCAAGACAAAGAGGACGTAGTTGGAAGCCTGTTACAATGACCCTGAGAGATGTGCCAGCAGAGACTTTTCTCCTAATCAAACAGAAATTTCATTGCACAAAACTAAATTAAGATTAAATCCTTTGTTGTGCAGATTTAACAGGCAGCAGAAAGTTAAAATCTTCCCTTGGTGACAGCATAATTTATATAAACTCTGAAAAAAGCCTTGGGAAGACAGAACTAACACTACTAGGAAAAAAGCCCAATGCAAACCCAAACACAAAACAAAACAAGCAAAAGAATGCCCCAAACCACAAATAAACCAAAGCAAAAAAATAAAATCCAACTCTTTCAACAAAGAAAGGTGTGAAATAGGAATGTAGCATGTTTTGAAATTGTTAAATAATAGATCTTGAGCATGTACCCTTTTCATAACATAAATTCTGAGAAAACAGGTTCCTCAAGTTCAGAAGGTCTTTGCTATTTAATTGGAAAATAAGAGAAGACGTTTTACAAGAATCAAGGATACGAGGAGCAGTTCTAAACTTTTAAGGTGATTGGCCTTGATTCCATCAGGAAATTCTCCTAAGACAAAAAGCCTAATGACAATCAGTTTTGGGTTTGCTTAAGTAACTGATGCTATCATTGCAGATGCAGATACTCTTTTGCAGTACCAAATCAAAACTCAGCAAGAGAGAAAGAAGAAATACAGAAGCTGGTTAAAAAGCATTAAAGTAGTATAAGACCTAATTTCAACATCCCTAAAAAACAGTTTGGCACTAGGCATGGGGACAACTTCTGGCACTGATTTACAGAAACAATCTCTTGATGCCTCTCACTACCAAAACAATGCAATATAAACTCAGCATAATGATTAACATGGAAGAATCTTAAAAGTAGCTGGATTATGATCCATGCATCCCCCTACTGGATTACTAGTCTAGAATTTCATAAACACATTTGTGAAAGACTTTATTCTAATTTCCAACCTAATTTTATTTATGGACATGGAGCACATAAAGTATATCCATAGGAACCAATTTAAAGCTGTTCTGCCATAGTCAAGAAAAAATGCTTATTTGCTTCAAGAATAGAAAAAAGTTGCTTGAAACCAGATGAGGTTCACAAATCTGTTTCTTACTTATCTCTGTATGATTTCTTAGCAAAATTAATACAATTCTGCCTTGTGCAGTCAGTGCACAGATAAAGAAAATGCACTTAGTTAAAAGAGATGGATCTAGTTAGCACCTCAGTCAGTAGCACAGAATTTAATGTTATTTAATGTAAGTAGCCTCCAAACTATAAGGTTTGAAGTTTACATGGATTTAATATATTTTAAGATATTTTTTAATTGACTAGAACTTAGTAAGCTACGCATCTTATTCTATTTTTATATAGATGGCCTTATTATTGGCACAAGTACTTAAATCTGTGTTCCAGTCAAAATGCTATATTACACCTTGTAGAAAAAGGATGTCTTTTAATTTCATGTAAAGACATTGTAATTTGGATGAGATTAGAATATTTTCTTCTCCCTGCATTTAATTATTTTTTCTTCACATTATTTCTTCTCCATACTGTTTTGCTATTTTACAGCTATAAATTTGCCATATAAATGGGTTTTTTTCTTTTTTTTTTATTTTTGTTTTCTTTTTCTTCTGAATTGATAATTTCATATTGCATTTGGTAGCTCCTTAGAAGAACTATGTTTTATGAATTATCCCTTTGGTAATCTCCTGGAGCCTTGATTAATATTTAAAGAACTTACTGAGAACAGCAAAGATATAATAGACTTTAAACTCTGTAATTATCCTATTTCACTGCTTGATATATGCTATGTGGCTGTGAGTTTAGGTATTGAATTACACAAATGGCTGAAACTGAAAGTTAGAAATTTACTTTTGCTGGTGAGTGCCTATGACATTGTAATATCTCCAAAATATTTTCAATGTCTGGAAAGTGTGTTTGAAATATGATGTCTCAATAGGTAAAATTTCAGGCTATATGTTTCAGGGTGTTTTTATGCAGAAAGAACAAGTATCACTTGGATAACTCTTAGTTTTGGAACTGTTTGGGTCATCTTCACCTCTTAAGGACTGCTGCAAAGCACATCTGGAAGGAACAACTTTTGCAGTTTGAGATCTAAAACATAATCCTTACACCTACCCCTGAGATGATTCCCATGTGCCGCAATTAGTCACCCTTTGGTTGCATTATTTACTTCCTGAAAGCATCTCCTTTTCAAGTTCCTCTAAGTTTGATAATTCCTTCTGAAATTCATTCTTTTGTGACCTCATTACGTCTTTCTGAGAAAGGCACTCTGGAGACTTAGGTTCAATCTTTCATATTAAAAGAAGAGTTTTCAACAGCCATGTACAATGGCAGCTCTTGTTTTTCATGCTTTGTTGAGGGAATTATGTGGTCCTTTAGGGCTGCAAACAATTTAACAAATATTGTAAAGCTGAGGTATTTATCTCCCAGAAATAGGATTAAACTACTTTAATCCTACTGCCTCTCTTGTTTTCTTCTGCTTTACCTTGGTGATGTCCTTATTTTAAATATGTTTAAGTACTATACCTTCTCAAGTGCTAGTTGTGCAGTTCTCCAGAATAATGTGACCTTAGTCTATTTTTTTTTTTTTTAGTATCAGCAAAAGAAAATAAATGGTCATAATCATGTATTGAATGATCCTTGCTCTTGCTGACTTAAATGAGAAAAAAATTAAGCAGACAGAAAAAGCAGAGAGGGAAAGAAAAGGAAGGGAAGGAAAGTTCTTTCTCACTAAAGAGCAACATGAATTTTTGACCATGAATTAGCAGACAGGAAATGCACAGGTAAAATGTGATTTATATATAGTATTTTCTGAACTATTGTGTATCAAGTCTCAAGAATATTTCAACCCACACTTTGTACTGGAGAAGAATTTGGCAAGGCACTGGGACAACCTAGGGGCAATCAGTAGCACTCTGGGAAGGCAGTTTATCACCTACTGGTAGATGCTTTGATCCATCAAATCCAAGACTGTTCATCCACTACTTCACTATCCATGCTCAGTAGGCATGGAAAAAAACTGCAGCCTGGAGCAATGACCACAGAGAAGATCTGATACCCTCAGTCAACCCCTGCCAACATACAGCAATTTCAGTGCACTTTCAGAGAGCACTTGATGTAGTTCTGAGGTTTTGCTTAAAATAAATCTAAACTTATATGTCTTTATAATTAGTTTAACACAAGTCTGTGTGATAACAAAATGCCACCAAAATATACATCCTGTCGATTGAATGTGGGAGAACATCAGGGTTTCACACAGAAATCAGAACTCATTCTAATAAAACTCAATGGGAAGCCAATTCTAATCATGCAATTTAATTTTGGTCCTGAGATTAAAAACGAGGGGAAGACTCACAATTCATTAATTCCTACAGGAAACCAACTCTAGATTTAGGATTTGAAAGACAAAAAAACCCCAAAAAACAAAAAAAAACAAGAAAACAAGAAAATTGGGATAAAGAAAATATCTGAAATCAAATATAAATTGCACAATTGTACATTTGTATTACAAATATTGATTTTAAAAATAGAGGTTACTTTATGCATAATGTCAACAATCCTACAGCTCCAAATGTATTTACCCTAACAGACTGAAAAATCAGATACTGTAACACAAAGAACTTTATTCAGTACTTTTAAAATGCCCAGTTGCTTTAATGGCTCAAGTTGACACAGAAGTTATGAAAGATATATATAGAAACTCAAATATTACTTGATACTTCACATGTTGAAAGGTTAAGGTAAAAATATATTCACCTTGCTAAGTTTGGGAGGGCAGAATTTTCTCTTGTTTTTTATTTGCTTCCTTATGACTTTCTTGTAGTGTGTAATTCAAGAGAAACTTCAATCAATGTTCTGAGATTTTAGTATGTCTGGGAGGTTAATCCTACCAAAATGCACTGACAAATATTTAGCAGCTCTATAGATTATGCATTTTTTAGCTGTGTATAAACAAAATCACAAAATAAAATCTTATAGAGTTATTCAAGGATGACACCTGCACAGTATGTAAGCAACAAAATCCTTTTCTCATGTTTGACAAAGACCAGAAAGTTTCTGCTACATTCTATCCCAGTTTTTACATACACAAATATAAAATTCCATGTACTTTTCATGTTGTTAAAAACCTCTCACTAGAATACTTTTACTTGATTGTCATGTGAAATGGGGAGGTTTCTTTGACCCTTAGTGTGGGGAGATTTCTTCAACCTTTAGAGTTGGATTTGTCTCTCAGTGTCCCAGGAAAGGTGAGACTTGTGCCTGACCAGTCTGTCAGTGTCCAGTTATGCGGACACTGTACTGAGCAGTGCTGTGTTGAAATCCTAATCATCATCTAAATCCTACATCATCATCATCTGAACAGGACTTGTGAATGAAGAAAGAAATGGTAAAAATAAACAAACAAGATGATTCTTCTGTGAGAAAGCAACATAAAACATAAACTTCTTATGGAACAGTGGTCTTTGTTTCCATGACTGCTTCTGCTTTTCAATATTTAATATAAAATGTATTCACCTGTCAGGGATTAGCATCTCAAATGCTTCTTCCATTCTCTTTCAGTTGAAAGACTCCCTCTGGCAGCAATTGAAGCAGCAAATTTTAAAGGTGGCAAATCAGTATGAGAGGGACAGTGATCAGCTGTGCTACCTAGAACTCAGTCCAGCAGTTTCTGCTGCTAGTACTGCTGAGAGCAGAAACACATAGACTTTCTTGTCCTCTCTTTCTACAGGTCCATTCCTGCTGGTCCATCCATTGTGCTTTGGGTTTTAAAAGCCTTGGTTTAGATTGTGCCCTAGAGTCCGGCAGTAGGAGAATTTTGTCCATGACCATGAAAGTTCTTGCATAAATTGATGTCCAACAGGAAGCTAGGATTTCCAAAATAGTGTAAGATGTCTTTGCCTGCTGGTAGTTGTGCCTTTTTTGCAATCGCAGCTCTGAGGCTTGTGCATGAATGAAGGGTTACTGACTGATCCAATGTATCCCATCAATTCACCACCATGATCACCTCATCTCACAAATCACAGAATTCCCAATGTAAATAAAAAATGAAAAAAAACCCCAAAACAAAAACACCAAAAACCAAAAAACCCAAACCAGAAAATTAAGAAAACCTCAACCAACACACACCAAAACTCAAACCAAACAATGAAACCCAAACCCTAGCATTTTCCACACGTCTCTAATGAAAGCTCAAAACACCCTTACCCAATCTTCTGTAGAGAGAAAAATGTTTTTCAAATATTCAGGGAAGACATTCAGTGTAACTCACAGAATGATAGGATAACTCAGACTGAAGAGGACTTTAGTCAAAACTTCCCAGATCAGGGAAGAGTTGTGGGATTGAATCAGATTGCTCAGAGATTTATATAGTTGGGCAAACACCTAAGGATGGAAACTTGGGGAAAAATCTTTCTTTGGACAACCTGCTTCAAGGTTTTATTATCCACATGTATTATTTATTATTATAAATGTGAAAGTATTTATTCTTGTATCTGGTTAGACACTCCTGTTTATGACAAGTCTCCTTTCAGTGAATATCCATTGTCTCTTCCTCTCCTGTCTTCAACTGCTGTGATGAGCCTGGCTCTGTCTACTTGGTGACTTTCTCCCTAGTATTACAAAAGTACTATTCAGCTCCCTTAAAGCTGCCTCTTTTTTCAGCCAAAAAGTCCCTCAGCCTCTCCTCATCAAATTTTATCCTGTTAAATTCACAAATAAATGATGGTTTTATTTCTTCTGTTGCAGTGTTTAGAGCATCCATTTTATATTCCAATTAGATTAATGAGAAAATTGAAAATACAAAAGATGTATAAACATACATGTTTGGACACTGTGATTTGATCAAAAAAAGAGAAATTGGGTGATTGTCTAGAGTGGACTTAGTAGTCACAGAACTTTTCATGCTTCAATTCTGTGACTTGTCCTTATGTCTAATTTTCATTTCATTAATAAGTAATGAATTATACAAAGTTTTTCGTGATACTCTTCCAATTAAGTTTATAAAAGAATCATGATTTCATCTTTTCTCTAATTCATGGTCATAAGTATGTTCTAGTTCCCCTTGTGCAAAAATATTCAAAAGGTCTGTGGTTTGCATAAGCCCTTTCAGAATTTTAAAGTTCCCTGCCTTCACCCTTACTTGCCAGTGTGTGCTGGCTTTGTCTGAAATAGGGCTAATTTTTTTACAGTAGCTAGTATGGGTCTGTGTTTTGGATTTGTGCTGGAAATTATGTTGGTAACACAGGGATGCTTCTCTTATTTCTGTGGAGTGCTTGCACAGAGTCAAGGCCTTTTCCACTCCTTACCCCACCCTGCCAGCACAGCAACCAGGGTTGCACAACGAGTTGGGAGGGGACACAGCCAGGACAGCTGACCCCAGCTAAATCAGGGGATATTCCAGAGCATGTGGCATCACGCTCAGCATATGAAGCTGGGGCAAGAAGAAGAAAGAGGAAGAAATTCTTCCCCAGTGAGCATCAGGTGTGAAGGAGTCCTGCTTTCCTGGGGAGGACTGAACACCTGTCTACCCATGGGAACTGGTGAACTAATTTCTTGTTTTGATTGACTTACACACCTAGCTTTTTTTTTACCTATTAAACGGTCTTCATCTCCACCTTGAGTTTCCTCACTTTTACTCTTTGCATTCTTTCCCCCTCTCTACCAGTCAGGAGTGATAATGCAGCTGCATGGTGCTTAGTTGCCACGGAGAATCCAACCACAACCAAGAGAAGGGAAAGCACTTAATAACACTAACTTAAAATTATTTTAAAAGCTACACTTTTGAGATTGCAAGATTCTGTAAGACATATCAGACAGAGTAGGATGAGACTGCACCTAACATTTCACCCCTCATCTCATATCTCTGTATATTTTGTATTGAGAAATGGATAGAAACCCATGCATTTTAGGAATAAGTGCATCATTTATAAAAAAGCTTGGCTGCATCTACATTTAGTAACTGTGTTGTGAAATCCCTGATAGTTAAAAGAAGTTCTCAGAGACAGCTGAGAATGAATCATAAGAGAAAGTCTGTAACATTCTCCTGCCTTTGAAGACTTTATATTCTCCACTGGAAATACTTTTAGCCAACATAAACTGTCAATTTCTGCTTTTAAATACAGCCATCCAGCTAAAAGTTCATTCAAAACACTGTTTAAAAAAATACTCCTTTTTGCTTTGTACTTTCAGTTTTAAAGGTGTGGGTATCAAAGGAGAAAGAGCCTACAAAAGAGCCCCGTAAATTGTGTTACACAGTAAGAAGCCCGTACTTGAAGGGAGTCAAGAAGAATCCTATAGGTGTTCTTGATCTACAGTTTTAGAGAAGGGAAGGGTCACACTCTGGAAACATTTATAGTTCTGACACCCTCTGGCTAGAGTCATATGGTTGCTAGGGTTGAACTGAGTAGCCCAAGAAAACCAAGGCTGATTCAGCTCCAGCAACAAGATGGGGCACATTTTCCCAGTATGCACACAGACAATTGCATGTATTTTATACACACATTTTATGTATCCCCCTGGCAAGCCACACAGATCAGCACAGACAGAAAACACAACACACATGCAGGTAGAAACAGCATCAGTAGCCTTATCCTATTTCCCTCACAGGCTGAGCAGGCTGAAGATGCATTAGTGAGGAACTTGTCAATGTACATCTCTGTGAATACTGTGTCTGTATCTGTGTGACACACATCTCCCCAGGAGCTGGCCTTACAGTCTATGTGCTAATTAGAGCCCTCATGTCCTCATTCTCCCAGCTGCTGGCACCCAGGCTCTCAAAGCCCCAAGGCACACAGACACACACGCGTGTGTAAGCCTGCACTGCAGAACACATCTGGCAGGACCTGTGGCCCCCTGGACTGGAGGGCCCATGCTGGAGCAGATTTGCTGGCAGGACTTGTGACCCCGTGGGATACCCATGTTGTAGCAGTCTGCTCTTGTGGAAGGGACCACAGCTGGAGCAGTTAATAAAGAGCAGGGTCTGTGGAAAGAACTTGCATTGTAGAAGTTTCTGATGGCCTCCTATGGGATGAACCCCATGCTGGAGCAAGGGAAGAGTGTGAGGAGTCCTCCCCATGAAGAGGAAGAAGTGACAGAGATAATGTGTTATGGACTGATTACAGAACCTATTCCTCATCCCATTGTGCTGCTGGAAGGCAATGCAGGTAGAGAAAACTGCGACTGAAGTTGAGCACAAGAAAAAGGGAGAGATGAGGGAAGGTGCTTTTAAGATTTATTTTTTTATTTGTCATTATTCTACTCTGATTTGATTGGTAATAAATTGCATTAAATTCCTCAAGTCTGTTTTGCTCATGACAGTTATCACTGAGTGATCTATCCCTGTGCTTGTCTTGACCTGTGAGTCCGTTTCTGGTTAAGGGGAGTGATAGAGCAGCTTTGTCAGGCACCTAGCATCCAGTCAGAGTCAATCCACCATGCTCCCCCAAAGCATACTGTAAAAATTTTTCTACATTCCCAAAATATTCTTCCTCTGGATTCCATACTGTGTCCCATATACCTAGGCAGTCACCACAGTCAGTGTGAAAGGTGACCTGAAGGGAAGCTCCCATCTGTCTTATGGTGGTGGGTGTAACCTAGTCCATGAGAAGGAAACTTTCCTGGGATGCACTTGGAGGACCCAGAAGTGGAAATTTTCTCTGGCTGGTTTGTTGACTTTCGTCCACCAGTCTTTGTGCCTCTGTATGCCTCTGTACATGTAGATCAGAGCCTTTTATCATAAAACTTGCCTCTGCAGGGATCTCAACCAAAATTGAGATCCCCTAAAAGACATTTTGCAGCTTTTCTCTCCTCCTAAAACACCTACTCATCCATCTGATATTTCAATAAGGGCTTATGTCTTTTTTGTGTTCATAGACATGCTAAAACATCTGCCTATTGAAACCGTGGAATGACTGGCTCTGTGGTTCTCAGCAACATTCCACCAGGTTCACAAGTAGGGCATTCTTCATCTATATTACTTTCACAGTAGACAAAAGAAAACTTACTGCTAGTTCATTTTTCCTTATTGGTTAAAAAAGGAAATCTAATTAATTAATTAATTTAGGAAATCTAAATTAATTTTCCTCTTTGTGGTAAGATTTGAACTTAAAGAGGTCTTAAACTCAGAGACAAAATACCCCACAAAATATATACACTGAAGAATAAAATGCGTGCTAAATATATATAGTCAAGAACACAAACAACTGAAACGCCATCCCTGCAAGAGAACATAAGGGCTTGCTATCTTAGAAAATGTAAAAATTTCAAGCTACAAAATTTCTAGAAGAGAAATTCATGTACCTTATCTATACTTTCTGTTCCCCAAATATGTCACTTCAATGATCTGAAAAATAGAGAAGCCTTTTCTTGCTCTTTGGATTGTCAAAATTCCAGTATTAACTTAAAAAAAAAAAAAAACAAAAAAACAAAAACAAAAACAAAACAAAAAAAAAAAAAACCAAAAAAAACCAAAAAAAAAAAAACCCACCAAAATCCTAACTACAAAAGCATAGGACATGCAGACTCTCCCAAGAATGAAATTCAATCTGGGCTATCCACTTGGTCAGCTGGGGATTTTTGAGAACTCTTAACTGAGGCAAAATCATCCACTTCTAGGCAGATACTCCTTTCTTTATATTTTCCTGTAAGAACCTGAAGTTAACAGTTCTGTTTTCCTAAAAATTGCTTTAATTAGAGGTGAAAAATAATTAAATCATAAAGATTAAAAAAGAATGTATGACTTTAACTTCCTACTACAGACTTTGTAGGCATGCTCTGAAGATGTCTTAAAACTGTTTAAAGACATAGTGGAAAGGGAAAGGGAGAAAGGGGGCATAATAAAAAAAAAAAATCCAACCCACTACTGTCTGGTCTTTGTCCTTTGAAGAAGAATAACCAGACCAAATTTTTCTTTTAGATATGGAAAGAGAAATGGGAAAGTAAACTTATGTATCTATCATAATGAAGTCACCAGTAGATGGCTTTTGGGTATTTTTTACAAAGTGCTGGGAGGGAGAGGAAGAAGGAGAGGGAGAAAGAGAGGGAGAGGGAAAAAAAAGAGGGGAGAAGGGGAAGGAAAACCAAAAAAGATAACAAAGAAAATTGAAAACACAGTGATTTCTGCATTAATAGAAGTGGAAGGGACACTTGAGAAAAGAATCAGGATATCAGTGTTCATCTTACTCTTAGCACAAAACCATCTTAATGATACATCTCTCTTCTTCCAACATGACATATGCTCATCAATGACTGGAAAAATCAGGGGTTAATGTTTGCTATTAGAATTATTGCAGTTCTAATATTAAACTCCCATAATCTATCAAATAGAGGTGTTATTTTGTATCAATACATTTTTTCCTCCATTTTGGCTCTTTTTGTATTGGCTGAGCTGGATTTCATTTTTCCCCCAGCAGCCTTCACAGTGCTGTGCTTTCCCTGGAAGCTGCAGAGGAGCTGATAACCCTGTGATAACTCTGCAGTGTTGTGGCTGCTGCTGGGCAGGGCTGGCACAGATCCAGCACTGGCTCCCAACATCCCGGCCCCATCAGGGGCTGGGGGTGGGAAAGGTCCTGGGAGGGGGCACAGCCAGGCCAGCTGGCCCAAACCAACCCAAGGGCCATTCCACACCGTGTGACAGCTCAGGTACAACAGCTGAGAGAGGAGGAGGAATGGAGGGGTGTTTGTTATCTGCAGTGTTTGCCTTCTGGAGTGACTGCTCCATGTGCTGAAACCCTGCTGCTGGGGAAGTGGATGGACACCCCTCACTGATGGGAAGTAGATAATAAGCTTTCTTTTTCTCTTTGTTCCTCTCAGTGCAAACTTTTGCTTTTTTGCTTTTGTGAACTCCCTTATCTTAACCTACAAGTTGTTTTCCACCTTATTTTCTCTACTCTGTCCAGTTGGTAGGCACTTTGCATCCAGGCAAGGTCAACCTACAATGTAGTTCAGCTTGGAAAGAAAAGTATTAGCACAAGTTTCCTTGTTTAAAGTGGCTGAATTCCTAATAAAACATTACATCAATTTTGTCACAGCAATATGGCTAGAATTTCTCTGATTTTGTACCTCGAGGACACCAAGAACACAAAATCTTAAAAATCTTAAAAATACTTCAGTATTTTTAGGCTTTCTTTTCTCATTTTGCCTTCAGTCTCACAAAGCAGAATGACAAAGACCAAATATATGTGGCAAATACATTTCACTTAAATCTGGAAAACAAATCAGAAATCCCCTCTCCCATTCTGGATTTAATTCTGTATTTTTGTGGTCTCCATATTTTCTATTGGGCAGAAAGCTTGTATGTGTTTATGTATTCCACTTAAATTCAGAACAATTTTTATCAAAATCTGCTTTGAAATATTCATCAAAATGAGGCAGTCACAAATTTCTAGGTGAACAGGGAGTATTGTTGAAATTACTTGGGATGCCTTGGAAACAGACTGTAGTATGAAAGAGAAAGAATTAAGAAAAAAAAATTACTTCAAGTAACAGGAAATAGGTTGGTTTTTTGGTGTGTGTGTGTTTTTTTTTTTTCTGAGCACAGAGAGAGATGTCAGAAATTCTGATTATATTGTTGTGGAGCATTCATAGCAAACAAGATATTTCCTCTGAACAAGTTGACCAAACCTGAGATTTTTTTGCCTTGTAGAAACCAACAGGGAATCAGAGGGCCTAAGGCATTTCATAAAACTATCTTCTTGTTATGGAGATTGATTGACTTAACTTAGCAGAAATTTGAACAGCTTGAAAATCTGCTACAGGGTAAACTCCCATTTAATGAAAGTTTTCCAGAGTTATTAGACAAAGTTTTTCTTGTACCATTTTGCTGAAGATGCACCAACACCAATGAAGTAATATTCTGTCTCTGTGTTTGATTTCTAATGAAAATACTAACTACAGGAAAATAAAGAGCATGAGAAAAAAAAATGCATATGAAAATGAGTCTCATAGAACAGCAAAGAATTAGTGTAGCTTTCTTCCCAGCTCAAAATCTGCTGAGATTTTTTATGCTACCATTTTCTTTCCGTCTACTTCAGCATATGACAACAGAGCTCATTCTCTGCAGAGATATTCTAGAGATGTCCTAGGGATAGGATGTCCTAATGACTGTCTTGTGCAGTAAATTATTGTGAGAAAATAATTTAACTGGGGAATTACCATGCATCTCTACAAAAAAAAAAAATTTAGTTTGATGCATCCATGCAATAGCATGTGCTTTCATTTGCAGTAAGAACAGTCCTCTATCCTCCAGCAGGAAGACAACTGGCAGTAAACTATAAATGAGAATTTCTTCTCATCTGTCTAGTGAACCACACCTCCAAGGAACCAAAGAAGTCAAGCTATGCTCTTTGTCTATTCCCCCCACCAAAAACAAATAAGTAGATTTTTTTTCAACCCAGTGACTTGAGTTGGTGTCCTAAAACTGTTGTGACTTATCTATATGAAAGTACATTAAAAAAATTATCTTGCAAATACATTATTGAAGTGCTAAGAACCAGAAGATTCCTTTTCCCTGTAGAAACTAAATTCAAGCTTCTAGCACATTTCTCCTACAAAGTGAGTAAAAGAACCCCTTTAGGGAAGCAGTATCCTCCCATGTAACCAAGAATGCATTTGAGAGAAAGTGGTGGCTCTGAAACAGCAACTCCTGCGCATACCTAAGCACACAAGCACACTGCTCCCTCCTTTCCCAGGCTTCTGGGGTGCAGCAGCTCTCACATACAAACCCCAACACTCAGGCTGAGGCAGTAGTCAGCGTGTCCTGACTCTGAGAACTCCTTGAAGACTGGGTAAGAAAGCAGTGTTTTACTAGTGTCTTGGCCAATTATCAAGGCAAAAATCACAAATGATTGTGATTTTTAAGAGCCTCACTCACTCTCTACATTAGAAGTGGTAGATCCCACCCAGTTTCAGATAGCATGTTGAGGTAACTAGATACTGGCTTTACAAAAAACCCCAAACAAAAGTGTTTTACCCTTTTTTTAGTCACAGCCATGGGTAGGAGATAATTCTGTGTCCATTGCCAAAATGAGCCTAATGGTTCAGAGTTCACTTTATTTTGTAATCCATTATTTCTTCTGTATTAATACAGTGGCTTAACCTTTTTGCACATTATCAACTATGAAAAAATCTTAAGACTGCATCTCCATTTCATATGAAAGTTAATTACAGTTTGGAAAAGCTAGGAAAAAAAGAGAAGAAAATTGGATTACTTGTGACAATGTTGTGACAGGCTTTTTGCATATGATAATTTGCAATAGCCTTTGAGTTCTGGGTCCAGCTAGATGATAGTAATGGCAAAACTATCTTGAATATGCAAATGTGCACATCTATGACAAAAATATTTATTTACTTTTTGTTACAGGTGTAAACAGTAGGGATAAAAAAATTCCCTGGAGTTTTCATATCTCTGATGACGATCCCAGACATTTGAAATTCTGAACTAAAGTATCTTCAGTATTTCTAGGGTAGCTATTTATACAGTCACAGCTACTTTGTAAAAAAAATTAATCCTATTAAAATTCAGACAGAATTTTTTTTTCTTATTTTTATGTTTTATTTTAGAATAAACAGAACATAACATTTATGAGAACACTATCCATAAGAAATGTATATGACAATTTTTAAAGAAAATAATTTCTATAACATATAAGTAGTTGGTTAATTTTAAATATTTAAATGTCATAAATTTGCATTCATTTTATTGCCAAAGGTAACATGAAATCAACACAAAATTCCAGTTCATAATCAACTTAGTGAATATTTTTATTAAGAATATATCAAGGAAAGGTCAATTTTTACACATGAATAACTTGAATTTGTATTTCAGATTCATATGCTTTAATCCCTGAAGCAAAACTCTCAACTGAGCAGAAAATATTTTTTCAATGAGCCATTTACTAAAACAATCACATAAATGTACTTCTAACACGGCATGAACTACCACTGTGACAATTTGCCATGATTTAACTTTCAAATTTGAAATTGCTGACATGACCACAAAAAAGACAAATAATGAGAGCAAACACATTACAGGAAAGGGCACTTTTTTTTTTTTTTTGTAATTGTCACAGAATAATGTCAAAAGGACATATAGTTCCTGTTGTGGAAAATAATCTTGTATCTTTGTTTGATTCCGGTTTCATACTGTGTATAATAATTTACAGCTCTTGGGGAGCAAGTGTCACCTACACAAAGCAGTGCATTTCCAGTCTTAAAAGCTTCTTCATGTTATTGCTTAAAGTTTTCATTCTCAATATTGTGTTTTGCACGTCATTTGCTTTTCCCAATAATTTCTTATCTTTATACTTACAGTGTATTTCTAAATAAAACAGCCTTTTTTATCCCCAAAGTATTAGCAATTTCTCAACTTCTTTTTAAATATTATTTTGAAAATGAAGGAATAAACAATTCTATAATATCTTGTTATTAATCATAATTTAAGGATGTCTTAATATTCATTGGTTTTAGTCAGTAAAAAAAAACTATTGACTTAAGAGATTTTCCACCAATATATTGACAATAAAAGAATGTGTGTAGCTTGCCCCAGAAACAGGTAATCTTACTGTTGTGAGATACAATTTTGCCTTTACAAAGAACATGTCTGATTTCACAGAACTGCAGATATATCAGCAGAGGATCTAAAGACATGACATGCTTTATGAACTACTAAAAGCAATTGTTTGCCTGCTATTAATTCTTATTCTAAATACACTTAAAAGCTGCACGAGTTTATTGGTAAGGGTAGATATTTTCTTCACGAAAGACTGTACTTCCTGAAAAGAATTTACTTGATTTATTTTTTTCCATTTTCAAACTCATAAGGTAATCAAACCATTTTTAAACAGGTTTAAAAGATAATTTATCAAAACTGCCTTATACTGAGGCTTATGAAAACAAGACAAAACTGATCAAATAAGTTAGTTCATTCCTCAGAAGTGAATTTGGAATGCACCCAACTAACCTAAAAAAAAAAAGACCTTACAGCATTGGAAATTTTCTGCACTAAGAATGTGAACTTGTGCTTGAATTTGAAAATTTTAAATTACAAAATTCTTAAAATTTTCAATTTCATTTATATAAATGTTCTTGACAAGAAATATGCATAGAAATATTTGATATTAATTAAATATTTGAAAATATTAATTCCAGGATGATTTTTTTAAAAATTCCTGTTTATTTACTTACATATCGTAAATGTTATTGTCCAGATTTTCTTTATTTCATGCAGTTTTCTAAACATCAAAAACACAAGAACATGGTTTTGTTATTCATGAAACTATATAGAAATAAACTTTTAAAGAAATTGATCTTACTGTGATATTCACCTTTTTGCAGTTTATGACAATATAATGATGAATTGTCTTGCAGTAACACTCACTGAAGTCATGAAAGGTTAATAACTCATTTAAACATTCATTACATGTCCCTATCAAAGTCATCTTAATTTCACAAAGACATCTAAGTTTCTCTTTAGGGAAACACTCTCTCAGGATTCAAGTGTGATTCTTTATTAACAAAATGGCAAGTGCAAAGTTACATGTCAAAACCCTGACTGATGATGCTGCAAATTGGTTCTTCCACCAAAGCAGAAGACTTTAAATTACTGCTTTTTAAAGGTGTGCTCCCTCAAAGGCAATTAATGTGTCAGTTGTCAGTCAGGATTATTTAATTTCCCAGTGAGGGCTAAGAAAATGGGTACAGCAGATTGATGAACAGAACGTGGTGATGCCCACAAGAGAATTCTAATAATGCTGGAGGTTTTCCACGTTTATTTGGTCTCAGGTTTAAGAATTGAAAGTTGAGTGTCAAGTAGAACTTGGAAATTTCTTTTAATACATTCAAAAGCAAAAAAAAAAAAAAAACAACCAAACAAACCCAAACAAAGCAAACAACAAAAAACCCAAAACCACAAGAAAATCCATATAACAAACAAAATCATCACAAGGACATGAGTTTTCAAGGAACATAATGTTCCTAGGCATTCATACCTTTTCCCCATGCAAGTCATAAACAAGCATGATAAAATTTCTATTTCCAGTATATCTGTTTTGTTATTTGTCTTGTTGACAAGCTATGTCCCACACAGCCCTATCTCAGAATGAGCAACGGCTCACCTAAAAGTTGTAACAAGATTTTAAATACTCTTTATTCTGTGATTCGGGACAGCGATTTTTAGCTGATGGCCTATGATTTAGGAATGTCATCATGTTCAGAATTCAGGACTCTGCACCTGCGTTACTACTTCTTCCTGGTTCAAATCAAAAGTGTTCTCCAAAAGTGAATCTTGAAGTTAAATACACTTATATACTGTTCAGTTCATATTGTGGACCATTCTTAGACTACATCAGCTGAATTTCTTACAAATGAAATTAAATTGGAAAATGCAATAAATCCAGGATTATGAATCAGTCAGCCCATGAGTCTGTACTGAAGTCAGCCTGAAGTACACTCTCAGAAATTACATGCACATGAGATTCTCAGCACCAAGCATTCCACTGCATAAATCCATTCCAACTCAATCACATCATTTGCTGATGTATACATAGCTCAGATCTCCTCTGCTGGTGCTGTTCCACTTGTCATCATGTAGTCAAACTTCCAAAATATAAATATTTCTGTACGAATGCAACGAACACTTGAATTGAAATAAATTCTGAGAATTTGAGAAACAGAAGCCATGCAGAAGAACTTCAGTGTGGAAACAGTCATATCAGTTATGTTTTGCTCTTTGCAAGCCCTGATGCCTCGAAAAACAAACAGCATAAAAGCACACCCCTGCCTTTCAATAAGATAAATGTTTGCTGTGTATACAGATGGGATTTGATAAACCCAGCATGGTAACCTACAGATAAATACATGACTAAGTTTTCTGGAAAAATGAGGCCATATGCAGTAGATTTCCATTCTATGAATAAGTATGATCATCAAAATTGCTGTCCAGATACCTGTCACATTAAAACTTGCAGTAAGTGATATTACTTACATCTATCGTTTTTCATTTTATTGATTCAGAATTAATTTTTTTCAGTCTTCCAGTAACAAAATGCAGTGTTTCTTGAGATAGCATATTTAAGTAATTTCCATTTAAGCATGTAAACATGTTGAGTTGTTTAAGAAATCATTATCAGAAGAGCAGAGTGGTCCATTGAAACTGAGGCTGTTGTATAATAGAGTATAAAAAATAAGGTCTCTTCATATATTCTGCTCAAAAAGAGATTTTTTATTAGAACAGGGACCAGAAAATCATACATGCTTTTTTTTTTTTTTGCATGGCAAGTTTCTACCTAAGAAATGACATGAAACAATTAAATACATATGATATTATTACTTATTTAATATAACATTAAGAAAATGCTTAGGGCTGTCAATTGAAAAATAGATAAGACAATTTGAGTTTAAATTTTTACACTGGAGCTCTTGTGTTCTGCTTGACAGACAAGTAAAAGAAAGTAACATTTAGTTTTCTAATTTATCTTTTCAAAGACTTCTAAGAAAAGAAGAAGAAATCTTGAATATTTGAAATATAATGCAAATGGCAGACTTTTTGTTAATCCTTACAGAAGTACATATTTTCATAAAGAAAGAATGCCTTATCTTTCAAGAATCTAATCCAAAATGCCTGTGATGCTTTTACAATCCACACAACAAGAGCCTTTCACTTGTTTAAAGCTGTAGGTATCACTAGGCAGCAGAAATAACAACCACGTAGCCAAGGAAATGTGTAAAACCAATGCTGATAAAGTATCTGTACCTTAAGGATAGAATCATAGTATACTTTGTAAAATAAATTCATTTCCTTTATTAAGGTATTTTAAATGTGTTTTTGAGTGTGCACAACAGGAATGTATACAAGACAAAATTCATTAGGAAAATACTCAACTAAAGAGTAATATTTCTGTTTCATTAATGGCAATATTTTTTTTTTGTTTTCTGAAAACTTCTCTGATTTACAGATTTGATTGAAAGGTCATTTTTTAACTTTAAAATTAAATCCAGATGCATAATCTTGTATTAGTATTTATGTTTAGAATGTCTATTGTTATGAGCATGTATGAGTACTTGATAGACTTTGTATTTCTTTTCTAAAACATGTTTGACAGGTACTCAAAGACACTTAATAAACTTAGCCATATGTATTAAAATATTTAATAACTGGAAGACACATCTAAGGAAGTACTATATTCTGAATCATATACATTATGGCATCTGACTCGCTTTAAAATTCATTTTTATCTGAGTCATCTTATTCTTTTTTGCAACTTGACAGAATAGTTTGACTCATTTTTAAAGATACAAAATGTGTTTTTAATTCAGCATATGAAAAGCTCTTTGACTGATAATGTTTTTTTTCCCTCATTCTTTTCTTCCAATATTAGAAGTTATCTGGTTTTTACTGCGCTAGTCTCTACACATTTACTTGAAAAAAGTCAACCAGATTTAAAGCTCTTAGACAAGAAAAAAAAAATCCCTGACTTCTGCACTTAACAGGCCTCTTTCTTGTGGGTAGTCTTTGTGCTGTTCCCTTTCTGAAACATAAAATTTGCTTCATGGATCAACAAGAGGAGAAAACTTTCTTTGCATAAAGATGGAGCTGAAGCAGACATCAACTGCAGTCTGAAATCTAATGGATGGAAGGATCCTCCCTCTGTTTCATGACTATGTAAAAGATTTGCATATATTTAGAATATTGTGAAATCATCACAAGTCAAGCAAAAAGTTTTGGGAAAAAAAAGTTTATTCTGAAGAGGGTTATGCAACATCCTTGGGCTGGGGTGATATTCTGCCAGTGATTCTCCAGAATTACATGAATGGTGACAATTTTTATCTTATTCCAGGGAAGAAACTTGCAGGCTTGATACATCTTTTGCATTTAACAGCATTCCTGAAATTCTACCTGTTAGCTTAACTTATTCCAAAGATGTGTCATTCATGGAAAAATTGTTCCTTATCCTAAAATGCATGCCGAAGTGGAAAGCTGGCAGCTGGCATAGAAGAAAGAGCAAGGTAATGGTAAAAAAAAAAAAAAATTAAAAAAATCATACATTTGTATAAACTGAGTCTCACAAATATATATTTATAATGCTTATGGTTTTCCTTTACAAAAAAATTCAATGCTCTCCAACCCACTGACAAATAGATGATTGAGGTTTCCACACTTCCGCTTAGGAAGCAGGTCTTTTTTCTGGACATTGGAATTAAGGATGCTGTAACATAGTTTGCTTACAAACCTTTTCCTGCCACCAAAGATGAGACGAAGATGACCTCCATGACATCTTTTCTGGTCTGTTATCTCTGACTTTCTGTCTGTCCTCTCAGGACTAAAATTAATTATTATTTCTGAAATGGATAGTGCAACCATTCACAGAAATATGGGTATATATGGAGCACTAAGTGAATTTTCTTTCAGCACTGTAAATGCTTTGTGTATTTCATTATTTTGTGTATTTCATTCCATATTTTATTCAAATGTAGAGAAAAAGTTCTGATCCCATTTAAACCAGAAAATTATGTTTCATTAGGTTCAAAGAGAGAAGAAACAGCAGGAGACAAGACAAGAAAAGGGAAAAGGAAGGGAAATTATTTTGTTACTATTCAGACACAAATATTAAATGAAAACTATGAACATTCCAGAGGGACGCTACAGCTGGGAAATCAGAAACTATGCAAATTAAAATGTATTTGTTTAAATTGCCTAATTTCCTTGGCATTTTTTGAAGAAGAGCTAAATCTTATTCTGAGAACACAAACAGGACAGCCCTCAAGGATTTAATAATGAAGCACACTTTTCCCTCAAAAAATGCTAACAATTTACAATAGTGCAAAATATATATGTGGCTAAGTTTTAACATCTTGCAAATAGGAATGACAGAAATGCTAAAATCTACAAATAAAAAGGGCTATTCCTTTACTGGAAATAATTCTCTGAGGGCCAAAGATGAAGGAGATAATAAATTTTGTAACCAGCTTGCCCCTTTCCATTAGCATCATCAAGGTCAAGAAATGGTAATATGCATAAGAAAACACATAATATGCTTCTCTTTTCTTCTCTTCTCCTGTCTGGGAAGTCATAGATCCTTACAAATATTTTTAAAAGGATTCCCACATCTTTAGCTAATAATTATTCACACATATGATCATTAGTCTGATTATTACCTTTTAACCCAAATACGTGTTGCTTAGTTCTGTGCCTTTACTTAGCCAGTGAGATTCTTTTTTAAGAGCAAAACTACCTAGCAGTGACCTTGAAAATTAAGAAATCTTAACAGCTCTGAAAACAGCCTCCACTGACCCAAAGAACTGGAAGCGCAGTTGTTACCAGAGAACTGTGCTGTTAAATTGTTAGAGCAGATGCGTAGATGTATAGCTGTGGAGCAGAAGAGAATCAGAATCACTGTATGGTTTGGGTAGGAAGAGAGGTTAAAGATCATTTAGTTACAAACCCCTTGACATAAAGGGATATCTTTCACTAGAGCAGGTGGCTCAAAGCCTCATTCAATCTGGCTTTGAACACTTCCTGGGAGGGGTATCCACAACTTTAAATATCTCAAAATTGAGTACCAAGAAGATGGTGCCAGACTCTATCAGGGGTGCCCAGTGACAGGACAAGGAATAATGGGCAGAGACTAAAATACAGAAATTTCCACCTCAACACGAGGAAGAACTTATTTACATTGAGGTTGGCAGAGCACTGGAAAAGGCTGCCCATGTTGTCTCCCTCTCTGGAGACATTAAAAATCCACCTGGACACATTCCTGCGTCAACTGATCAAAACCCATCTGTCCCCTTCCTTGGCAGGGGAGCTGGACTAGCTGATTTCTAGAAGGCCCTTCCATCAATAACAGCTCTGTGATTCTCTGGGCAACCTGTTCCAGTACCTCACCACTCTTACAGTAAAGAGTTTCATCTTAATATCTTATCTAAACCTACTCTCTTTCAGTTTAAATTTCCCTTATCCTGAGACTATATGCCCTTGTAAACAATCCCTCTTCAGTTTTCTCGTAGGCTCCCTGGAAGCTCTCCCTGGAGAGCCTTCCCTTTTTCAGGCTGAACAACCCAATTTTCTCAGCCTCTCCTCACAGGAGCAGTACTCCATCCCTCTGACCATCTTTCTGGCCCTCCTTTGGGCTCACTGCAACAGGTCCATGTCCTCCTTGTATCAGGAGCCCCAGACCTAGATGCAGTACTCCAGACAGGGTCTTACATGGGTGGAGTAGAGGGGAAGAATCACCTCCCTTGACCTGCTGGCCACACTTATTTTAGTGGAGCTTAGAATACATTTGGCTTTCTGGGCTGCAAGTGCACATTTCTGAGTCATGTTAAGCTGCTTGTCAATCAACACCCCCAAATCCTTTTCCTAAAGGATAGCCCTTGATGCTTTCTCCGCTCAGACTGTATTTGTGCTTGGGACTGCTCTGACCTACATGCAAGACTTTGCACTTGGCCTTGTTGAACTCATGAGGCTTGCAAGGCACAAATTCCAAGCCTATCACAGTCCCTGTGTATAGAATCCTTTCCCTATAGCCCATTAACTGTTCCACATGTTGTCAACAAACTTGCTGAAGGTGCCCTCAATTACTCTGCTATGTGGGAGGAAGTATGTCATGAAGGAGAAAGCAAGTCATGAGAATAATGCAGAGACATGAGTTGAGTGTCTGACAGCCTTAAGAAGTGTTCAAACACTGGATTATTAGGTATTTTGATGTGAGACTTCCTTAATTCTTCTTGCAAGACAGTTCTGCTCATAAAATACATAATGACCCTTTCTTACTAGTACTTAGCCAGATCACTGGAGTATGATAAGTATTATAGATTTTCATTGAATATGTATAATGAGCTGAATAGACCCTTTATAGATTTGTGCCTAAAATTCATCTAAACTTAACTTTTTCCCCTGAGTGCTTTAAAAAAAATAGCAACAGGAAAACCTGTTCCCATTCTGAAGTGCTTCTTCTCCTCATAAACAATACAGTAAGCTTAAATACTTAATTTTATCCTGAAGTTTCAGCTAGGAGGTGAAGCACCTCACTCGAATTTTACATAAATATTACCCATGCCTTAAGTATTGCAGTGCACCAGAAGGTTTATGCATATCTCACAACTCACTTCAAATCCCAAACCAGAGTTTCAGTGCAGTGTAAGCTATATGTGTACCTCTTTGCATAACACAAAATCATTGAAAGAGTGAACAGACACAAGTATTTTAAAGAAAATATTGAGAGAAGTACAAAAAATGAATCACTATACAGAGAACAAGTCTGTTTCCTTTAAAAGGTGAATTGGGGGAATTTTGATAATACTTCATCACACATGTTTCAGATATAAAACCTCTAAAGCTGTCAGCCGTGTAGATCACTCCTTCACATTCATTATGCATAGTGCCTTAGTGTCTGTGTCTTTTAAGCTGTAGAATGCAAGATGGCTAGGGGTTAATATCAGGTTTCCTATGCACGCTATCTTTGAAACCAGCATGCCATACCCATTTAGGATTCAAGCAAATTGAACAGAGCACAAAAAGTGCTTTACATATATTAACTCAGCAACTCTACAACAAAATTCACTTGTAATGTAAGAGGAGACAAATACCCGCATAACGATTCAAGTGAAAGCTGATGCAGGCCTTAAATCTGCAAGCAGGAAGGATGGTTTAAGGTGTGGAGTCTAAAGAAGAAAGGATTTAAGGAGGATAAAGTGTGCTCACAAATGGAAAGTAGTACATATAAGACTGAAAGCAGAATGTGCTACAGGGATTGTCAAGCAAAAAGCAGAGTGAACCAAAGTAGACAACAGTAAAGAAGAAACATCAAATTTGTACATAATGCATATATATCCATATATTTGTAAATACAGGTAGGCAATTATGGGTAGGATCAAAATATCCACATGATGTGTGTGTCATACATCCAGCACTGGCCTTCATAACAAGGGCTCACAGTTCCTCCTTCCAGATACGGCACAGATGCCCTCAAATCCTAATGTCCTGAATGTACTCCTTTAAAGTCCATGTATAATCCAGCCACAGGATGTTTCCATCCGTGCTCTCTCATCCCTGGTACAGCCCTGCCAAATGAGTTTCACAAAGACAGAAAAAGGTGAAGGATACCTTGACAGAAGACAAGTGTCTAGGGCCACAGATAGGCAGGAATTCAATGCAACCACAGGGTAAATTTGGGAGGAAATAGGTGTATTTACAGTGTGCTTGGCTGTACTTTGAGGCCAGGTATCTGAGTGGGAGAGGTGTGAGGCAAGAAAGTTCCAGGAATCCCTCCCTTCATCCACCCACACTATGCCTGATTGGGGTAGGGGTTTCCACAGTCTACTAAAAGGCATGCAGAAGATATCCAGGGATGCACAGGAAGAAGCCTAAAGTATTTCAGAAAAGATAAAGGCAGAAAATGCTATAAAAAATCAGAACTTTTTTGAACAGTATTTCTTTATTCACAAAACCACCTCAGTTTAGTGGAGTATGTATTTGACACAAAATCCAATACACTACAGGCAGCACTACAGTGCCCCTCAGATGAACTACTAGATAAGATCTATATATTTGGTGATTATAACTAATTTATAGCACCGGTCAACAAGGATATTAGAGGAAAGTAATTTTTTTTGGTATTTTCTAAAATACAGCAGTAACAGAAATATTTCCTAAAATGTGATTAAGTTTAGCAGTACTTTTTTAAAAAGCATATTTTTTGTTAGACAGACTATTAGACATATATTCCTGTAGCATATGTGACAGATTAAATATTTCAAAAATTTTTTTTTAAAATTAATTTTCTTACTCAGAGTAATATTTTTACCTTTTTAAACACAATGTAGTCTTTAATTAATTTTATTTTTTATAATTGGAAATACTTTCTCATGGAAAATTTGATTGATGTGTCCCTGCAGTAATTTAAATTATGACACCATGTAATCCCAGTTCAGCTGACTGAACTTAAGTTGCATATATATTCATATAAAAATAATTTAGAAAAGTCACAGTGTGAAACAGTTTTAAAATTAGTAAATAATGAAATGTGACCATACTTATACAAAATATCAAAAATTTCCTATTATCCTCTGTTTTTGCAGGCAAGATTTTCTTTGGTTTTTTGCTATGTGCAATTGTGAATTGTGAACAGAGAATTAAACTCTGTCTCAGATGTTGACTCTGAATTAAAATGGAATGTGGTGTGGACAAATTGAAATGTTTTCCCTTTATGCAACTACTTATTTCCTCAGCCAAAATAAAGATATTTACCTGACATCAGTTGTGCAAACTTTATATATGCCATTTATATGAACCTACATAGAAATTCCCTAACAGCTTTTTCAGTAAGCTGGAGGCAAAATAATCCCAAGACGATACACAGGGGAAAGATAATACATGAGAAAAAAACCTGTCATTAATGTTAAATAAATTAACTCAAAGCAGAAAGTAGAATATGATAAAATGGAGTTGAAATCTGTTTTTTATTAAAATAGATACTTACCTTAAAATGCTTAAATAGATCAAGTTAAAATTGAGGGTAATAATAAAGGAAATGAGACAATACATAACATATCTAAAGAATGCATTCAATCTGAATTTAATTATTTTTTTTGATTCATTCATATTTGTCTTATGAATGTAAAATAAAACAAGTACAACATGAACGCTAAGCAGATCTTATTTAGACTTACTAATTGACTCATGCAAAGTGAAGCAATGCTATAGATTATAATGATACTGCATGTATAAACACCCTTAAAGATGTTTGGACACCACTGCTCTTAAATGAAAGTGCACGCTCTTTCCCTACTCACTTTCTCCATGTCAGATCAGTAAAGTTCAATGTAAAACTACAGACAACACAAAAGGCTCTTTATTCTTTCACATTTGAAAAGCCAATCACCTGGAATGAGATAAGCTGGGGCACACATACATACAGTATTGCTGATTTCCTTATGAAACCCTTCCATTTCTTCTATTAAAATATTTGAACAGAGAATACACTGGTGTTATTTCAGAACAACTTTCTCATGCCAATTCTCAGCTTCACTATGTATTCAACACAGTTATCAGCAGAGTCATTTAACCCCTGCTGTCAGGAGGCTGGGTTTATTAATAACAATAGAGATGATAATATGTGATATAAACCTGAGCAGTACTAAAATAGAAGGGCTTTCCTTGACAAAACAGAGGGGAGAAAAGAAGCTCTAAAATATTATTATTAGCTTTTAATGAGGAACAAGCTACAGCATCAGGATAAAAGGATGAAAGGATAAAGCTTTTAGAACAGACATCAGGTCAAGTTAACTGAAAATAAAAAAGTCCCATTCATTAGTAAGGAGAAAACTCTAGCACATGTTACAAAGAGCTTAATAATGGGCTGTTAAAGAGAAAAGGATGCATCGTTTTCAGAATCAGACATATTCAATCAATATAAAAATCATTGCTTGCATAACTTTTTCACAGAATCCACTGGAACTTTCGTTTTCAGAGACAGTTTTAGATTTAGATTATATTGCATTCACATTTACATTTCATAGACTGTAAAAGAAGAACTAAATAAAGTAAAATGATATACCAAATCCTGCACTAAATTAAGCCTAAAAATTAAATCATCTTTCTCTTTTTTAGCCAATTATATTAGAAGAAAAATATTATTTCTCTGGTTTTTCTAATAATTCAGCTTGAGGCAAAACTTGCCAATAGCAGCACCACTTTCTGCCTCATAAAACATAGTATAGTATTATGAAGCCAGTAGGATAGCTGGACATGGTTCATTTTTTAAAATAGATGGATAATTGCTTTCCTATTGAAACTCTCTTTGGACTTACTGTGTGTTCCCACCTTTCATTGAAGGCAGTAGTAAATCAGGAAAGACATGGGAGACAAGACCATGCATCAGCAGTGACTGTGCTTTTCCTCAATTCTATTTTCTCTCTTGTTTACAGATTGTGTAGAGAATGAAGAAGACAGAAAAAAAATCAGGTCAGAATTAGGATTTTTCTCAATTACCTGCAAACATGGTGGAAATCAAACAATAAAACAAAACAAAAAATGAACCAAATTAGTGAGTGAATAAAACAACAAAATCACCCAAAAAACTTCCCGAACAGCCAAACCAAAGAAGATTTAAAAACAGAAACCCCAAATTACTCTTTTTTAAAAATAATCACATTATTTCTTTTTCCATTGCTAAAGCATTTGCTTGTTTCTATAACTGTTTATTGAAAATTATATTATTGTCAATAATAATTACATTATTATTGCCAATTATATTATTGTATCATTTAAATACTAACACATTTATTTCATCAACTCTATTGCAAAATATTTCCAAAGTGGTAGATTATGAAGAAAAAAATAGACGAAAGTGTATGAAGTTCCAGACTCAAGAATCCTTCAAACATTCAAAGCCCTAAAGGCTCTTTAATATGCAGTAAGAGAAAAACTAGTAGGAATACAGAAATTAGTGTTCTTGTCTTTCAGATATTTCTTTTACCTTTGTGAAAAGCTGCAGCTCAGAATTCTACCTGTGACCCACTGCTTGCCCAAAACAACCCAAAGGATTTTTCTGTAAATATCTGCAGTTTTCAACAAATTGTGATATTTTCAGAGAAAAGTAATTTCAAATATGCCTTCAAGTTTTCTATCTCAAAAACACTTCATAAAAATCACAGAGCTATGAGAAACTATTACAAATTTGGTTAAAAGCAAGGCAACTGACAAAATATGTGATTCTTTTATTCTACAATTCTTCATGAGTTATCTATGCATCATTTTTAAGAACATGAAAATCACAGAATCACAGAATTGGTGAGGTTGGAAGAGACCACTGAAGGTCATACAGTCCAACCTCCTTGCTTAGCAGAGTCATCCTAGAGCTTGTTACTCAGGTTTGTGTCCAGGCCGCTTTTAAACCTCTCCAGTGAGGAGGACCCCACAACCTCTCTGGTCAATCTGTTCTAGTGCTCAGTCAATCACACAGTAAAGTTCTTCCTCATCTTCAGTTGGAACTTCCTGTATTTCCATTTCTGCCTGTGGTCTCCTGTCCTTGGCACAAATAAGTAGAGCCTGGCTCCATGCCCTCAACATCCTCCCTTCAAATACAGACGTTGGTGAATTCCCCTCCCAGTCAACCCCTTCTCGAGGGTCAGCAGGCTCTACTCTCTCAGTCTTTCCTCATAAGAGAGATGCTGCATTTCCCTAGTCTTTGTTGTCTTCCCTTGGACCTGTTCCTGGATCTCCACGTCTCTCTTGTCCTGAGGAGCCCAGAACTGGACACAGCACTCCAGGTGCAGCTTCACTAATGCTGAGTAGAAAGGCAGGATCTCATCCCTTGACCTGCTGGCAGTGCTCTTCCTAATGCATCCCAATGGCTTTCCTGGACACCAGGACACGCTGCTGGCTCATGAGCAGTTTGTCGTTCACCAGGAACCCCAGGTTTTTCTCTTCAGAGCTGCCTTCCAGAACAATAAAAGAAATAAAACTAAGTGATCTACATTCCTAAAACAGCAGTTTTAATCTCATGTCTTGCTTTATTTATTTCCAAACTTTTAAATTCTCTTTTGCTATTGAATGTAAGCACAAATACAAATAACTACAAATTCAAAACGTAATGTGGCAGCAAGGCAGCATATGCTGCAGCGCCAAAATCAGCATGAACTTAATGCTGACCTGTAAGTAGAAGTATCAATATTTAGTCTTAATGGAGCTTACTTGGTAACAAAGCTTACTTCAGATTTTTAGCCCTAAAGTCAGAAGGTCCAGCGAGGCTTTTTATTGCTACTTTTTGAAAAATTAAAAGTATTGCTCCACAGAATTTAATTTGTGTAATTTCTCCAGGGAGATTTTAAGTATAGAACGTAAAAGAGTAGAGGAGACCCCCCCAGGGTGTTGTTAGCCTGGGAAAGAGCTCTATTCTTGTGCCAAAGGGTTTATTTCCAAGCAGTAATATTTTTCTCAGAGGCCCTAAACACTCTTGTCTCCAAATGTACTCTGAGCCAGAACCTTTCATAAAGGTTTCTCATGTGACGTATTTGCAGTAAGCCCTGTCATAAAAATCATGTGAGAAATAACACAGCAGTAGTGCTAGAGGACTTCCTGAGACCCACTTTCAATGTTGATCTTTTTTAAAAGCCAATCAGTAAGTCTAATTGAACAAAGACTTTTTCAAAGACATTTGGCAAGTGTTTTCCTGAGGTCTAGAGACTAATCCACAACAGGATATTTGATAATACTTAATTTAACCTGAGGGTCAGCTCTAGTTACATGGCATAGAATTTGCAACTGTTTTCTCCCATGTTTAGGATGGTGTTATCTCACTTTATATCAATTTCCATCTTTATAGTCAGTCTTTTTTCAGGATTTGTGAATGGGAAGGTTAGGTGTCTTAAAAGAGCTAATGAATTCACACTCATACTTTTAAAATTTATCAACGGAAACTGAAGATACCTTTCTAATTGTGAAGAGACAACTAATTATATCGACCTTTGTTGCTGAAAATAAGCAAAGGATTGTACCCTCATATTATTTTCTCCTTTACTCCTGTGTTCAGATTGCCATTTACTGCTTAACCTGAAATCTCTCTTTACTGTAATATCCCTTACAAAGGAAAAAAAATGTTGCAAAAGTGGTTCATCTGCTTATTTAATCTTCTCACTATAATTTCTGCTAAACCTTGATTAGAGTGAAGTTTTTTTCAAGGTTTTATATTTGCTCTCTCTAGTGGGTTGACTCTGGCTGGATGGAGGTACCCACCAAGACACTCTATTACTCCCCTTCCCAGTAGGACAGGGGAGAAAAAATAAGATGGAAAACAACTTGTAGGTTGAGGTAAGCAAAAAAAAAAAAACCCAGAAAATGAATAAGAAGCAAAAGCTTGCACATGCATAAACAAAGAAAAAAAGTTGAACCTCTACTTCCCATCAGCGAGTGAAGTTTATCCACCTCCTGAGAAGCAGGTCTTCAGCACATGGTGCAGTTACTCCAAAAGGCAAATATAAAATAACAATTATCCTCTCCCTCCCTTACCTTTCATACCTGACATCATATGGTATGGAATAGCCCTTAGGTAAATTTGGGTCAGCTGGCCTGGTTGTGTCTCAGGATATTGCTCTCTGCCAGCCCCCTGATGGGAAGGGAGAGCAAGGGGAGATGGTGCTGTGCCAGCCCTGCCCAGCAGCAGCCAAAACACTGGAGGGTTATCAGCTCCTTTCCAGCTACCAGGGCAAAGCACAGCACTGTGAGGGCTGCTGGGGGAAAATGAACTCCAGCTCAGCCACACCAAATAAACTTTCATTGTTTGAGCTTGCCCTTGTAAAAAAAAAAAGAAGCTAATTTAATCTCATATTTTGTCACATACCAATGTGAAGCTGTGCAATAGGTATTGCCTACAAATCAGACATTCAAATACTATTTTTTCTTACTATTTCTGCCAATACCAAATCTGTGCACAGGAAACAATACTGAAAATTTCATAGCCATGGGAATGGTTAGTGCTGCCAATTTTTAATGACCAAGTTTCTCTGGCCATAATTTAAAATACAATAAACTTATTGACAATATAGAAAAAAAAATCCTTAAATATTTGAACTATTTTTCAACCGTAAATTTAAAAATAATTCCTACCTTTGCTCATAGAAAGCAATTCTTTCACACATCTTGGCATGTAATCAAATCAAATCATACATATATGAAATAGGCTGCACCGTGACAGCCTTTTGATGTTAGTGATAAATTTGATGGAATTCCTCTCATTCACCTTAGACTTCTATATCTGCTTAAGAGTGGAGATCAAAAAGCTTCTTATGGGAGCATTTCCCAGATATAACTTAAATATTCTCTCTGGGAACCAGATCTTGATCTCTAACTATTGAACTCTAGGTTTCGTGGGCTTTTTCCACCCCTGATGGATCAAGATTGCAACAATCATTTTGACAAACAGGCATTAAAATCGCAACTGTCAAATCTTATTGCTAGATCATGGTTGGTGACTACCTTTCTGTATCCTCTTCCTCTCCCTTTCTTCTCTTAACTTCCTCTCAAAATATATTGTAAGGAAGGCTAAAAATTTCCAGTCAATGTCTTAGTAGGTACACTGTTCTTTGGATAAGTTAAAGTTGGCAAAGTATAAATTTGGTAACTTAAATTTTGTGAAATGCCTTATTTTGTCTGGGTGTTGTTTTAAAATTTGCCAAGTGCCTAACATACCATAATGTTCTGAAGTTTTCAAGTAGCAGTGTGTTTTCGAACCTCTTGAGAATTTTGTTGTTTCTTCTGTGCACAGCCCAGAATAAATCAACCAACCTTCCCATAAAACTGCCAAGAAGATTGGGGTATAACATTCACCAAGAACACCATACCATTTTAAAATTGTTTGCCAGTGACTTTTTCTATTTTCTAGATAATTTCTTTCCCAACTTAGCTGCAATCATTAGCAAGTAAATTATGGTATTCCAAAGTTTGTTTGGAATAAAACTCCAGATTTTACCTGCCAATGTTATATGTGTGAGTAAAATTGGTATAAAAGAAGAACTGTGCTGGATGAATTGTAACTCATTTTTTCCCTTCCTGATAAGATCTTGGCTGTCTTCTTAAATTTTTATAACAGACTAATAAAAAAGCCATCTTCACCAGCTACTAAGTGATAAACAGTTTTAAACAAATCTACATTCTAACTTTGCCATTAGCTAATTCAATTGCATTTTCAACATTTCAAGAAAAATTCTTGTGGGGTGCTTAAAATGTAGGCTGATAACAAGCATAAGCTAAGTGTGGAATATGCATATACTCATGAGTTACCACTGTTAACATCCTCTGTGTTATCCACAAAACACACAGAATTCTAGGCAAGCCACATTAACAGAGAGAATCTAGTCCCACATTCCCACATTCTGAATACTCATTTTTTCTGAAATGAGCTTGGTTATCTTATCTCAAATTATGCAATACCATAACTTCGGTATATTAAGAGTTTTCTACTGAAGTGCTGAATTTCAAGGCAAAGGACTAGATCTATTAAATGTCTCTGTAGAAACATCGCACACCATAAACATTAGTGTTAAATTTATAGCAAAATTCAGACATTTCTAACTGCCATTACTCATTCAAATATTCCTTCAGCTTCCACGTTGCAGCTCATTTTGCAAGTAAAGACTTGAAATTCTTGTGTATATGCACACATTTTATTTCCACCACCTTCACAGCTTCAAATTATTCAAGGTAGAGTAACCTCTTGAGCTAAAAGTAATTTCTTTTTATTCTCTATCTCTCAATGTATTTTGCTTCCAAGAACTTCCTCAAAAGCAATAATTAAAAAAAGAAAAAAAAAAAGAAAAAAAAAGCCAAATTGGAGGCGTTGGGTATTTTCCCTTTGGCGACTTTATATAAGCAATGTTTAGTAATTCTAAAAGTTATTCTACACACTAGATTTGTACTAGAAGCCAAAGAACTCAGAAGCATTCTTCATGGTCACAGCAAAGACTGCTGTAACAATCTTTTCTCAAGATCTTATGTTTTGCAGAGCTTGTTAAAATAAACATAAATTTATGGTTTTCAACTAGGAATTTACATTTCACTGAATTATAAGGAACTCAACAGATTTCCTTAATGAGGTTTTAATTCTTCCATGTAGTTTGAAATTACCAAATTCTACTGATTCCAGCAAAATTAAGACAATGATCCCATTGAAAAAGGTAACTAATCTGAGGCTCAGTATGATTGACCAAGATTCCTACTCTTCTTCTGCAGTCTTCTCCAGAAGGCAATGCAGAGAAGGAGTTTATCTGTGGTGTTCCAAATTACCCTGTAGAGGAGCCAATTTCTGAAATTGGAAAACTCAGAAAAGAACATCATAACAGTTGGAAAATAACATCATAACATAGACTCATAAATTAAATATCTTCTTTTAAAAAGCCTCATCCAGATGAATGCATTGCCAGAAAACATTTTAAAAACAAGTAATCTTTAGAAGGAGGACAGCAAGGGAAAATAAATGATCACAAGTTTTATTTTTTTAACTTTACATTAAAAAGTAAGCATAGTGAAATATTGTCACATATGGCAGTGCAAGCAGGTAGTCTTTGTTCTAGGAAATATGTTCATATACATCCATGTCTACATATGGGAAGAGGAACAGAGTATAAACACAGAAGGATTATTTGGAGCAAGTAGAAAGTAAGATAAATATCTCCTCAGCAAGCTGCCACTGAAAAGGACAAGAATTACCAGAATTCAGTTTTTAATTGGATTTGATAGACTTTTGAGAATGGGAAGCATCAGCATTGTAGCTGTCACCATGGTCAGGGAGCATAGCCAAGAAACAATAATCTCTGAAATGCATTAGCATTTTCTGAGGCTCTCTAGTTTTGACTTTAGATAGAGCTGAGCATCTCCTGTGATTCTGAGGAAGTGCTTCCACTCTGCTATCTAATAATGAAAAAGTACCTGGAATGGAAGCCAGGGATGTGCTTTATTACTTTTATTCTAGGGAAGCTGTTGTTCTATCAAAATTTACAGTACTGCAAATTCATTAATCTCAGCATAATGAAGGGCTGGGAAAGCAATCACAAGACACACTCCTATCAGAAATCCATGTTAAAAGGTCCATCTTAAAAGGTTTTCCTCAGTGTATTTCTAGCTTGATATTGAATTTATATGGGTACCTTAAGATGGTTGTCTATTTTATGAAATTGCTCATAGAGAACAACATAATAAATTAAGTAAAAACTTTGGAGAGAAAATACTTTTTCCTGTATTCCAGCATTTAAAAGAGCTGTTACCTGGGTATAATATTAGAAGGGGAAGAGATTTTGTGCCACATCACTTGCATGTATTCAGCCAGAGGAGCATTCCAAAATTGGACTAGATTGTTTGGAGCATAAAAATAATAATTCCCTTGATAATTAAATACTTAGCACTTCTTAATCACCAGTCAAATTTGGAGATCTTTATTCGCTTTCACTTGGGCTTGTGAACACTAAAATCTCGAGGATTAGGTGGAAGTCATGTGAACTGTTCAGCTGTTAGCACAGTGTGTAGCACCCAAGCAATATAACCAGCTACAGAACCTAAGAGGGGAGAAAAAAAGAAAAAAGTTCACTGTGTTATTTGCATTCCTCACAGGGAGTACGAGAGGCCTTGTGGATGGGACGAAAGCTCTACAGTTCTCATGACTGGTTGTTTGGGTTTTTTTCCTCAGGATATGAAATGTTCACATCTATCTGGTTAAGACACCATTGTTCTACATATATAGACTTTTGAAACAAATTTATTTTAATAATTCCAATTTTGAACAGCAAGTTCATATAGCCAGTCCTCCTGATAGTAAGGAAAGACAAATTTATGAGAACAGTGCAGCATACTTTGTGATCCACAACTGTTCCAAAACCAAATGCTAGCTCTTTTATGTCATCTACTTATTCTGACATCGCTGCAGTTTCCTGAAACTCTCTTTTTTGTAACTGATTTAAAAGTAAACACTTCCAGAATAAAAATATTAATAACATAGTCTATTCACCAAAAAGCAGAGAGGAAAATGTCAAAAAATCCATAAATTTTTAAAAATAATTTTTGTCCTTTTTTATTTTATTTTGAATCCACAAAAACATGTAAATAACATAAGTATTTATTTTCTCTAGTTGAGCATACATCCTTAATGTTATCCTTTACATCCGCTCAGTCTCATCTTAATAAAGGTCCCCAGAGTTCAATAGTGGAGCAGTGAAGCAGCGGAACATCTTCACAAAGCCATGTGACTATCCTTATAAAAGTTCTGTGTTCATTCACACACAGTGAAGAGAATCATTATTATGGTTACTAAAGCTGAGAAAAAAGTATTTTAGCGTAAAAGAAAATTACTGTATTCATATAGAATGCCTCATTTCCCACTGCTGGTTATTAGTACTCTTTTGCTATTCCTATAGTTTGTCTATATTCACTTTCACTACAGAAATTTTATCATCCAGTCATCTCACTCTGATTTTCCTTCTTATTGCTCATCTTCAGAAGATTGTAGTCAGACCACAATATTTTCTAACACCTTAGAAACATTTAATACAGAACAGACAGAAAGATTGTTTGGCAAAGAAAACACACACACACACACAATTATTAGGATATTTCTTGCTTTCATTTACTTTTCTCATAAAGATTATATGTTAATATCTTATTTTTCAAAATCTTAATCTGATAAATTGCTGGAAATTTTGTCTGTAATCAAAACAAAGATACAAGCACATGCTTAGCTAGAAACTTATAAATTCATTTATTTGAAGTGACCCTACAGAATTCTAAAATGAAAATCTTAAATACTTTGATGAAAAGTGAGCAGAAACAAACTTACAGTTCTGATTTCTAGAAGACAGAAGACAAAGTACCTTCTACATGTCATACCTCTGATCTTGCTTGTGTATACATATATATATATATATATACACTTCTATTTTCCCTGATATTTTGAGACAAAGAAAATCAACGGCATACGATTTCAAAGTGATTTTATTTTGTTGTCAGGGTTTCTTTGTGGGTTGGTTGGTTCGTTGTTTTTTTCCATGTAGTAACTCTCTTGACAATTTCAATTATCTTTCTTTAGAATTTCCTCAGCATCATTGCTTATCATGTGAAAATTTACTCATGACTTCACAGAGTTTGTAAAGCAAGAGGTGCATTGTGGAGAGTCACTGCATTATGCTGGTTTGGGCTGATATGTACAGCAAGTCACACAATTATTTTTTATGTATTCCTGTAAAACAACAGGAGTAAAATGTGCTGTAGATTTCTAACATTGTGTTTTCCAGGAGTCAGGAATATTCATAAAGAACACAGTTTTCCTCTTCAGTATGAAAGACATTAAAGAAAAAACTCCATCCATTATGTATAGGCAAGGTTTTCATAGTGGATATATTTGTAAAAGACATACAATAGTAACTAATAAAAATACAAGACCCCAAATTGTGACTTTTAACAGTGGAACCAGGGATAACATAATGATGTTTCTTGTTGCGCATTTGCTTATGCTTTGGTTTCTAAATCATAAGTCTCACAATTTTATTATACTGCATCTAGATGTTTGTTAGCATACACCTCCTGTAAAAAAAAAAAACACTGTTCTTTAGCTACTCTTACCTCTTTCTTGCTCTTTCTTACTCAATTATTTTCGAAAAATATTAACAAAATACACATAACAAACAACAGGCAAGTAATTTTCACAGCAACTAGTAATTTTTATATGCATACACATATATATATATAAATAAATATATAATTATACAAATTCTAAGCACAAATTCTCAGTCTTTAAATGTGAATTTTGAAAAATTCACAAGAAAGAATTGTTTATATCCAGGGTAGCAATTTCTTTCTGTGGTAGAGATGTTGAAACGTCCTTTTAATTCCAGTACACACTAGATCATCAGATTAAAATTTTTAGATCAGGTGCCTTTGAAGAAAGAGGTTCCCTAGCAGTAAGTCCCATCCCACATAATTTTAACCCTTTATCCATTTTGTATATCTAACCCACATTAGAATGAATTTCCTCATACAGTCCAATGATCAGATAAGTATCTTGGAGTACCCAGGAAAGTAAATTATTCTGAGCTCAATCTTAAGCCAAAAGAAAGATCTGAAAAGCACTGTATACTTTTCTTACTTCTACCCCCTATCCTTTCTTGTTGATTACAATGATAGGAATCTTGGCCAACAATAAACACACAAACAATAAAGACACCAACACAAAATTTTCAAACAGAGAAAGATATTTAAGCTAAGTGACTGACTCATTCAGTTTTCTGTCATTTGCACGATGCCTGCCCACATGAAACGTCAACTCTAATCCATTTTCAGATGTGTCAACTATCCAGTCTAAGTTATGTTATCTTAATATGGTACATTACGGAAATTTACTAATGCTTGTTAAACTTATAATAGTCTTTGTATGGTCTACAGAAGTATCACAGTTTGTCACAATTCAATGGAATTCCTCTTCCAAATGAATATAAACTGCCACAAACTTCAAATAACAGCAGGGAAAGAGAAAAGCAAGGCAAGGCAGATGGAAGGAAGGAAGGAAGGGAGGAAGGAAGGAAGGGAGGAAGGAAGGAAGGAAGGAAGGAAGGAAGGAAGGAAGGAAGGAAGGAAGGAAGGAAGGAAGGAAGGAAGGAAGGAAGGAAGGAAGGAAGGAAGGAAGGAAGGAAGGAAGGAAGGAAGGAAGGAAGGAAGGAAGGAAAGAAAGAAGGAAAAAAAAAAGAAAGAAAGAAAGAAAGAAAGGAAAGAAAGAAAAAGAAAGAAAGAAAGAAAGAAAGAAAAGAAAGAAAGAAAGAAAGAAAGAAAGAAAGAAAGAAAGAAAGAAAGAAAGAAAGAAAGAAAGAAAGAAAAAGAAAGAGAATTTGAATCCCATTATTACTTGCATATCCTTCACATCTGACTATAAGCAATTTTTAGCACATTTTTGAAATTGCAGTTTAGCACTGCTTGATGTTTAAAAACAAAACCCAAACATCCAATGATCAGTCAAAAGTGTACAGAAAAAACATACAGCTTTTCTTTCTCATTGTATGTGAGTTCATTCAGTTGGATCTCATCTTCCTGTAATAATTTTAGTCATGATGAGAAAAGTCACACCTTTTACAGCTTAATTTATGAATGTACTATCTAAAAGTTTCATAAAGAATTTTGTGGATTTCATATTCTATTCTTATAATACAAAACAACAATAAAGAAAAAAAGAATACTAAAGCTTTTTCCTCTAAGATCATGAAAGCATGCCTAGCTTTAAACCAAAAGAAAGATGTCATTACAGACTAGTAATGTTTTCAGAGAGGATGCATTAGCATTAAAAATAAATATTATGCATTCACATAAAAGCAGAGATCTGTCTACACAGTAAATCACACTTTTAGATTCGTGATATTCAACAGCATGCAAGAAAATGGTAAGAAGAAAGCTTTTACCATATATATATGTATGAGTACACAATGCACTTAGTACTTTTAGGAAAAAAAGATGCTAATGCTCTTTAGCAAAGCGGGATGCAATTAATTTCAAGGAATGTTGTTCTTTCACTAATGTGGAGTGTGGCTAACACACCACCAGTTAATTTACTGAATTAAGTCCATGTGAAAAACAGCTTAGTAGTATGTGTTCATCTATTCCAGGAAACTCATCATTAAAATATATTTAAATACAAACTATCATGTTGATGAATGCTTTTTTTCTAATAGGACTTTTTATAAGAGTGTAAGATGTGACTTTGCAAATAATTGATATAAAAACAGACAAGAAAAAAACAAACAAAACAAAACAAAACAAAACAAAACAAAAACAAAAAAAAACAAAAAAAACCAAAAAAAACCACCTCTAGAACCCAAAGCCAAATAACAGTTTTATCTGTGGCGAGAATTGTAACACAGTCAATTCTACTTTTTTTGCCATTTCTAGTTAAAGGCTTTAGGCTGTTCCCTGAGCTCAGAGCACCAGTTTCAGGGCTGGCTTGGGCTCACCTTGGCCAGAGCTGAGCTGGGCTGGGCTGGTTTCTGTTCCTATCTCAGGTCCAAGCGTCTGTTGCCTCCCCTGCCTGAGCCTGGACTGTGCCAGTGCCTCCAAGGGAAGGGTCTGGCAAACCTGGAGTGTTCCCATATCTGAGCATGGGGAAATGGTGAAGGTTATGCTCATGCCTCACCTAGGATCAGCCAGGAAGCATCAGCCAGAGGTAAGGAAGCATTTAAAAATAAATACTAGCATATCAAACTGAAGAGAACAGATGCACTCCAGCTTCGCACAGAAATCTCACATGCACTTCATAAATGACCTGTTCCTCCTGGAGAGACTTTTGGTGTTCCAAACCCATTAAAACCTTTCCATCCTGCAGCTCATGAGGCATAATGAAGTCCTGATCACAGATCCCAAAGACATACTGAAAGGATGAGAGTAAGGCCAGGTAAAAGGAGTAGATCCTAGCCTGTTCACATACAAGGCCTTAAAAAGTATTATTGCTATTTTGGACTGTTGGATTGTTAAATAGCTAACTGCATTAGCAATAGGATCATACATAAATATATATTATGTTCCTTTTTTGTTTTTAAAAGATTTTGAGTGTAATACATAAACTGCTTGAGAACAAAGTTGGAGTTTTTTTACTGTTTTCACACTTTGACTAAAATAATCTGCAACCATCACATGAAAAATTAAAATCTTGGAACATAAAAACTAATTAAAGTCATAGTTAGGTAATAGTGCAGCTGTTTTCTTTAGCTTTGTTCTCATGCACTGCCTGTACCTGAAGATTTAGCAAAATGTTTAAATTATTTTTGTCAAGAAGGGCTGTCTTCCCAACACACATTGATCACTCAAATACAAAGTTAGGAAGGTAGATAGCTAAGATATGTAAGTCGATAGAACATGCATGTGGCATCACAGGAGCAAATGTGTACCTGTGAATGAACTTGACTATCTGCTTGTCCCTTAATACAGGGTACATGAATCTGTCCATCATTACCCTTAATAACTTTGCAGAGATTTCTTTCACTGGAAGCAAAGAAGAGAATTTTACAAAAGAGGAAAAAAGAAAGAAGGGAGGATGGAAAGATGGGAGTTCTGTGCAGCATGTGATGATTTGCTGTAACATTATTATGAGCAGTCTCACTACATTAATAGTCTTCCTAAGCCAGAGCTCTCTTGGCGAATATTCTGTAGTGATGGCAACAATAAGGTTTAAAAGTACTTCTCTGACATACCTACACAAAATTAGTCATATGTACTGCAGGATATTCAGCAGTGGAATTTAACAACAATGAACTTTATATGTCACAAGGGACCTGCATAAATCCACTTCAGCATGAATCAAGCCCACAGTTTTTATTCTAATTTTAAATACTACTGTAATAGTTTTAACCTAGAGTGCTCTAATTCCAATAAAAAGCACGGGAAGTTGTGTTTTGTGAGGGGTGGTGGTTTTATTGCATTTGTTTTAAATGGAATGGGTGAATTCAAGATATTGATAGACATATTTATCTTACCTATTCTTTGTCTCCCACTGCATGCAAAAATTCACCTCTTATCCTCTTGTTTTTTGTGAATAGGTATACCCTCTCAAAACCCCTCTTTACACACTATTCCCAGTGGAATCTCATGAGTGAAAAAAAAGCTACAGACTGAAACAACTGTATATGCTTTAATAGACTGGAATAATTCCATTACTATTTAGCTGTTTATTAATGTCATAGAGTTAAGCTCTGTTATCATTAAATACTTGTCATTATAATGAGACTTCATGGAAAAACAGTTGGACATTCAAGCCAGTTTTTTAAAGTGATACTCAGACAGAAGATAGGCTTTGACAGAATGAAAGACAATTATAGCTAAAATTGCACAGGTTTTGGAAAAATATCTATCTGTCCTGCTGTTTGCTTCCTTCATTTCATGAGTTTGATTATTTAAAGACAGCATTTTAACATAAAAATTCTTTAAAAGAAAAATAAATCAGAAAGATAAAATTTTCCCAATCATGTTATGAATTATGATACAAACTGTAACTTAATGATTACATTTGCTGCTGCTGTCAGTGTGTGTAATGGACAATGTCCATTAAATAGTAGGTATGTAGTTGTTATATCTATTTGTGTTCACTGCCTCTCCCTCTCTCAATGAGATTTGGATATCTATATTCAAAACCATGTTTGAAGAGACAATTCTTAATATATCATGAACATTCTTTCGCCACATATAAAGATAAATTTTCTCTGGTTATAAGTGACTTTATTTCATTGCTGTCTTATGAGATGAACGTGTGTTATTTCAATTTTAAATATATAGAATGGGTACATATGGAAGTTAAGGTTTACATACTCATCGATGACATATCAGGTAAGGTAAATGTCATGCATGAGAATGTATTTCCAATTACTAACATGCAAATTATTGTTACTCTGTACTGTATGCCAAACCCTGCTATCAGTCTCTTATCTGGCTTTTTGCCAGTGCAAGTGCTTACTTTGTAGTAAGGAATTCAGTCTACACCAACACTTAACATATTTCAAATAGCTTGATCATAGTTGCATATGCTGTGAAGTAGCAAATAGAAATAATATGTTAATTAATTTTGTAATTTCTGTGGATAACACACTGTAGCATGTGGCTGTATTGAGCCTTGCATAACAGGTCCTCATTCTCAATGCAAATCCCACATTCTGTGAAAATACAAATAATAGTATCAGGTTTTAAACCTGAGAAGTTGCACAAATAAGAATACATACCCAAAAATTAATGAACTAAGCATGTGAAATTCAAGGAGTTGAACAGTTTCAGAGCAGTCAAAAAATCAAAAGAAATCATGCAGGCGTAAACCAAATACTTAATTCAACAGGGAGATGAATGAAATCTCAGTTCTAATTCTATTTATGTTTTACAATAAACATTAACTGGATTTTAAAGAATTGGATTTTAAAGAAAATGAAGAATAAAGCCTAGAACCTTGATTATTTCTCAGCCTCTAAATGCATGCTAACAAGTCAGAAGACTATATTTATTCTTCTGTCATTTTCCAAGCTTGTAAAGTCCTGTGCCAAGGGATGTGCAGAGGAGCTGAAAGCACCAGCTTACCTCTGATAAATAGGAAGTTTCCACAGAACATGAGATATATAGAGCAGATGTGAATTTACTAACCATTACAAAAAATTTACTATGTGAATTTACTAACCACTGGGTTAAGGGAAATATGTCTCCTTCGGCTGCATGTCAGAGGCAGATCTGTAACTCCTCCTGCTAGAACAGACACTGGCTTTTGCTCTTAGCAGAGGGCTCTGTGTGCTCATCTCTTACACAATTTACTACAACTTTATACCATGCATCAGGAGGGTGACCCCAGGACAGAGGATGAGAGTTAGACCAAATGCAAGGCACCTAATTCATGCCCTACAAGAATCTTAAGAGTCTAACACTCCTCTTTGGTTTCCTTTTTTAACTCTATATCATTATCTAGTCTAAAACTGAAATCAGCAATTCTCTGATCTTCTGATTTCAATGGGAATATTGCCTAGGGATCTATAAGCCCAGTCAAAGGCTTTTTGAAGACTTTTCATCAGTTTAAAAAATTTGGGTTCATTCAATATAGAAATGTTTTTCAATGGGATATACAAGTCTGCATAACACCTTCATTGCACAATGGTCTGAAACTCCTAAGCGCAAAACTTGTGTGAAATATCCAGTCAGAAGTCAATATTCTGTATATTATGTAATAAATGGTAGTATTTTGAAAATAACTTAAAAATAGGAAAATAAAAGAGAAAAGAAAAAACAAAGCTTTGTGTGTATAAATTTGAGACCAAGGTATCATGAGCTACTGCTTTAACTGACTTTACCTGTAAAATTTTTAATACTGCCATAGAAAGCATACTAAAGGAGAAAGAAATTTCTTAAGAACTTAAGGCCAGATTCCAAATATTTTTCATTTTAAAAAGTCACTTATAGTAATCCAAAGGGCAGAATTATACTCAGATTTTAGAGGTAGTTTCTCATTGAATTATTGCTTAAATATTATAGATACGTATGGTTGAATAGAAAGTAAATATTAAATCTGCACTTCTCATCCTTTCCACAATTCAAGTGGCATTGTCAACAGATTATTTCAGAATTAATTATTTGAGGTGCATACAAAATAACTTAATGAAACTAGACCCTTTTTATCTACCCTTTCTGAGATTATTTTTTCCACCAGGAATAAACAATTTCTCATTAGTGAGGTAAGTCATAAGCAGAGCCCAGATTAAGAGGAAATAGTGTAAAAGGTTTTCTACATTTCTTACTTCATGTTTCTTTTTTATGCTGATAACTTTAGTTTAATATACTTTGAGATAAATCATGGGGCAAAAAATGTCCAATCTGACAAACAGCAGGAAGTATTAATGGGCTTGCTATTTAGTAGCAGCAACAATTCTCCATAAATGACCTTTTTTCACATGTTGGGAATTGAGCCCTCAGTATGTCCTTGAGAAATGAAAAATACCTCTGGCATGAGGAGACCAACAGGCAGTGCCTCAGATATTTTAAATGATAATTGCTACAGCAGGTCATCTTACAACAGAATGATGACCAAAATCTGTAATCAGTTTTATAAACAACATGTTATAAGGGTATTTGACAACTACTTTTATTTTAGCAATTCATAAGAATCATTTACTTTTATTAGATGGCTGCCTTCATGGGGTAAAAATGAAAATCCGAGTCTACAACTCCATCATTCTTCTTTTGAAGCCACTTTAGATTAATAGGACCCTGGTGATTTAATACAATTTACGCATCAGCCACTGGTAACTTTATAAGAACTTTTCCCTGCGGGCTGCTGGATGCTGAACTGCTGAGTCTGATCACTAACAATACATTACTAAGTGGATGAAAGAGGTAGAATTAGATGAGAGCATTTACGACACCGTTTGGTCCTTGCTGTTTTCCAACAAGAATCCCTGTTGTGCCCACTGTCTGAGATCATGGACAGAGAAGATACATATTTACAGTGACCTGCTCATTCATGAGCCAGTGTTTCTACCTGCATTCCTATCTGAGGAAAAAACATCCATCAACTACAATATTTTAGGCTTGTAAAAACTTGCAAAGGTGGTGAAAGAGCAGAATGGATTTTACTTTCTGACTTTCATGTCAAGAAAGATTAAAAAAAATGAAGACTGAGAAATTTTATAACTTATATGTGTCTGTAAGTCTATGAATATAATAATTCAGACAAAATTTGATATAGTAGTGGCTATTTTAAAAATATCATATAGAGTAAGAAGGAATCACTGAGTGTTCATGTATTTCAGAAAATATAATCTTAATCCAAATAAAGCAGTGTCTTTAAACCTGTTCAATTCACAAAATGTCACCTTTGGCACTTGATATCAAAATCAACTATTGGAATACTTCCCTTTCCAGTGCAGAACCATTATCTTCAATATTATGTACAAAAAGAGACAAAAGAAGCTTGTTTAAGCAACAGCATCAAGTTATTGAGTGTGAGGGTTTTTTGTAAATATTTTCTGTGATCTGTATCATTGATCTCAGTCATTAGACTTGTAGATGTTAATTGTATTATTACTCTGAAATGAATAGGCTCAAGTCAAGATTTTTATGTGTGACTTCCCTAAATTGGGAACATTTAATTTGGGTCTAAAAAATTTCAAAACTCTTACAGAAATCGCAACAAGTGTATTATACCATCGGTTTATGGTCTGCAGCTCCATGTCACATTTCTCATTAATGTTACATAGTCTCTTACCCATTCCTTGTAACCATGAGAAATGATCCATGCTTCTATTTGATTGGGAATTTTGCCCAGCATCTGTGGTGAAAATTCCACAGCATGTGAACTTTTATTTTTTAATCTTGTCTGTAAATTAATGTTGGAAGTCCCTAAAGAAGGACAAGGAACTTGTGTGGAACACATTATGTAAGTACATGCAGGTTAGAAATGCAAACAAGTTCACATGATCTTATTGACCAGAAGCCTCTGTCACCATGATGTATAGCCTTAGAATTGAGCTCTATAGATCATCTCAATTTCTGTCACTGTGCAGTTCAAAGTTTTGCAGGTCTCTTGTGGAAAGAAAGACATAACCCTTTAAATCTATGTAGCTGAGACATGGTCAGAAAAATGACCCTCAGATAAAAATGAAAATAAGATACAACTACTCATCTCAAGAGGTTATCTCAGGGCCTACAAAATGAAATTTGTTTTTTTATTTTTTTTTTGCTAAAAAATAACAAATTTATTTGTATACATGCTTTAATGAATTTATATCATATGTTATTTATATACCTTCTATTACAAACAACATTAAGGGCAAAAGTGTTGCAAGAAGGCTTTTCATTCAGATTAGGAAAAGAACCATCTGTGACACTGCCGTTAAAAGCCTTATCACAACACTAGAGTCACAAGCCCACGCTTGGTGTCTGCACAAAAATGTCTCATAATAAAAGTTTCCAAATAGCAGGAATTTGAGACCTGCTCACATTCTTTATAGTAGGACCATTATCCAACACATTTTTAAAACCAGTCTTCATTTTTGCTGATTTGTTGTTTTAATAAAGTTCCAAAACCTGGGATGAACTTATCTCTTTGGCACATCAATCCATATATGTGAGTTACAGACATACATTTTGCCTCCAAGAAATTGCTCGTTTTGTCTGATAGGCCTCAGTAAAGTAACATAAAGTTTTCTGATATTAGCTTTCATTTGGATATGATCAATATGAAAAATTAATTTGCTCTCCATAGCTGCCATATTTCAGGTAGAATCCAACAAGCCCATGATTTACATGCATGCTCTAATTTCTGAATAGTGACTTAGAATTATTAACTCAAAACCAGTGCTAAAAGGGATTGCTTAGCTTTCCCCTTCATGTCCTCTTTGGATCAGTCCTACTTGCACTAATATCAACATCAAAACTCCTGTTGATTTTCTTGAGAGAGAGATGGGGCCCATTTACTGCACACTCAAGACACTAAAGGATCTTTTAAAGCCTTCAATAAACCAAGCCCCTGTTGTACTGTGGCTGTTTAATTCTGTTAGAATTATTCCCTGAGTAGCACTACATTGCAAAACATCTTTTTTTTTATTTCAATTTCTTTTTTCTCATACCATTTTATTGCTTTTAAACTTAAATTCCCTTTTCTTCATCTTTCATAATCAGCTCCAATGTCTTCTTAGGCTAGCACTCATATTTACTGAGAGGGCAAGCAGCAGGCAGTGAAACAAGGGCCAACAAAGGAGTAGAACATGGGAATAACAGGGAAAAGACATGCAAATTCAAATAGTTTTAAGTTATTCAGATGCATCTACTTTTATTTTTATATGGATCTTGACACTAAATACTTGACTCAGGTGAATCTTATGGTCATCTCACTTTCAGTAGTTTAATATATCTTAACAGTGATATCATTTCCCCTGAGAGGCACAAACCAAAACCACACAGAGATAAATCACTGAAGTTTGGAAATAATTAATATTTTAATGTTTTTATGAAACAAAATTAATCTTCAAATATACACATTTTATCAAGCAAAATAAGTATTTGTTTATATTTACCAAATCTTATTTCCTCCCCTATATTGACTAGTAGCAAAGATAACAAACAACTCATATATACCCAGGCACATAACTGTAAAAACACAAATAAGCATTTGTTGAACCACATGTGTTGTGTATGTATATGCATTCTGTCCCCATAGTGCTCCATCCTTTGCAGTTTATAGCTCCATCTAAAATTGTCCTCCAAATACACAGTATGTGGCATGACGTAACTGTCAATTCTCTTCTCCAGACGCTCGGAAAAGGGCAATGAATACTGGAGAGAGTGTTAACTTGAAATGCCTAAATTCCTTCGGAGGAATAAAACTGAAAGGACTTGACAGTACATTCCTGATTAGACCTTTCCACCTGAACCCATTCTTCATTCTCTTTCTGCTGGCATCGGGTTTTATTGTAAGGGGATAGCTTTGTGCAGGCTACTCTGTAGAGCTAGTGAGCAACTAAGGCAAGCTGGGCAGCTACTGTGAAGTGCACAAATTACAGTCTATTAAACTATGTCTCCATATGGGATTAGCTGTATGATAATTAAGCCTTCCCTGCTTCTAGATGACAAAAACCTGTCACCAGCTCCAGATCACTATTTTTAAAGTGGTTTGTAGTGCGTAGAGCTGCAGAGCTCCATCCTTTTGTGAGATGCATTCATTTCCTGTCTGGATCAGGGATCAGGGTCCTGGGTCACTTGCATTGAAACACACACTGTATTGACACTTGCAATGTTTTTTTTCCAGACACAGGGTAAGACCTGGAGAGATGGTTAGTAAATAGAACACAAAACAAAGCCACACAGCAGGAATGCTACAAAGCACTCCACAACTTCATGAAATACAGTTGTGCCTACTGAGGCGGTCTGGCAGGATGAGACTGCATGTTACTATGGGAGTATTTCAGAAGGCATTTATCAGTCCTGTGTTCTTAGGTCATCTGCTCTTACCCCTTCACTGTGCTTCATAAAAAATGTTCCAAAGGGGAGCCAAAGTTTTTCAAATATACCTTAGTTTAACTACAAATGCAGGGAATGGCAACTACCTGTGTGCCACTGCTCCAGCTGAGGTATTTAGCCTGGAACCACTGTGACTGACAAGGGGTGAAACTACGAGGGCAAAGTCCTCAAAAAGATTCACTTAGTCCTGAAATCTGTCTCTGACACAAGCTGCTGCAATAACCAGTGGCTTAACTTCGTTAAGTTCAAGAACAAAAGAAGTCATTGCCTTGAATTTTTTCTTTGACATTACAGGATATAAGAACACACGTCCTAGGAACTGAAAGGCTGGTTTAGAGTTTCAGCTCTGATAAGTTTCAGTAATGCTATAATGTGTTGTTGGGTTTTTGGCATTTTTGTTTTTCAAAGCATTTTATTTTCTTGACGTGTCTGCTAAGATTTTTTTTCTCCATTTCATCTACTTATACTTCAAATTAAATTCTCCTTTAAAGGAAAATGCTTCTGAAAAATAAATAATATTTTATGACATAAACCCTGATATCACTCATTTACATCACTTAACAAAGTCTTATACAATTGGAACCACTGGATCTGAGAGGAAAATCCAAGTCCACTTCAATGATTTTCTTTCTATTCTTAGGCTTCAACAATTATCTGAGTTTTTGTAAATATCAAACTGACTTGTTCTTCATCATATAATGTCCAAGAATTGTCTTAAAAGATTAAGAAAAAAATGTCCTGAAACTACCAGCAATCTGCACGAAGTACTGTCACCATCAAAAGGTCTATTTCATGTGATGAAATAGCATGATGGGTCAGTATTCAGGTTTGACAGTTTTATTGCAGTTTATAACAAAAATATAGTTATCTAACGTAATTTGTCTAAGTTTCATGAATATTTGAAAGCTTGTTGACATTTTCTGCACAATATATATATTAGCAAATCTATTTTGAATCTTTAAAATCTTGAGGAATAGTTATCTTCATTTTATGATGATATTTATTTGAAAGATTGTCATAACAACGAAACAGAAAACCAAGCTATTTTTGCATAGCAGGTGAAAACACAAGGCAAAATAATGTGATGTTTCCTTTGGGATTGGTGTGATAGTAATTGCACCCCCATAAGTTTAATTTTGGGAATCCTTTCAATCACTGCAATTCACTTTAACAAATTCATTCATTCAGTCTTAAATGTCCCAGTGCTCAATGCCCTGTGATTAGCTCTGCTTTCTTGTGTATCCAAAGGGGAAGAGCAGTCAAATAATTTGAAGCAGGCTACAAGACTATTGACATATGCATTGATGTTACCCATGACAGGATAGGCCCTAGTGATGGTAATCCACAGGAGGCAGCACACAGCCCTGAATACCATAAACCCCACTAAGCTGAAAACAGTGTTAGAATTCAAACCAACCTAATTCAATCAAATACTGCTGTGCTACAGACTGTCCATAGACCATCTTTTGGAAGACTCATTAGAAACAAACAAAATTATGGTGATCATGCATTTTATTTAACATTTGATTATGCCAGTATTCATATTATGAATCAATCATGTATATTATATAGTTTTTAATAAAAATACAATGCCAAGAACACCTGAGGGAAGTTGAAAATACATGCTGCTTTTTGCAATATATGTAACAAAGTGCTGTTTCAAACTGTGAATACTCAGGCTGGATTTCAGAGCTGTTTCTCAAGAATTAGAAAACTTAAAAAACCTGGAATGCCTTACTGTGAAGAAAGAGAGAGAAAGAGAGAGAAAGAGAGAGAAAGGAAGGAACAGACAATTTTTCTCCTTTCCTATATGAGAAATGTTCCCATCTACCAATGACAGATATGTGCATTATGGAGAAACCCAGAGCACATGACCTGCTCCCAAATGTCACAGTCAAATAGAATTCAGTGTTATATTCCCATTATTGACCTTAACTGAAGGTACATCCTTGAGGATGCAGTATGACATTGATGGTAGTGATAGAGAATGGAGAGTCTTAAAAAGATTTGTTAAGATGATTTGGTCATGCTTGTCAAATCTCAGGCATCTCTGACTCACTTCATTATTTTTATATTTTACATTTAAGCCTGGCATGTTTTATACTGAATGCTAGGATGGAAGACTGTGATACAAATTTAACCTTGTGCAAGATGGCCCAGCCCTGCAGAGGTTGGCAATGCTTCCTGATCCATGAATGTGTATGTGTGATTGGTACTCACTTTGCCTCGTGATGCTGTCAGTTCTCCAGTGCTGCTCAAGTGCGACTGCAAAATCTGTCCTAAAATTTTGGAGAAATAATCTGTGCATGTGCAAAAGTATGTGGAAAATCAAGAACTAAACCAAACTGTAAGCCCTTGGAAACTTGTCACCAGCAACAGATCTTTGGTAATTGATGTGAGTACAGAATTCGTTTGTTTTGGCAGTTAATTTGTGTGGTAGTAGGAGAAATTGCATAATTGCATTCAGTGTCTCCCAAGTCATTTACTGTTGAAACAGATTTTTTTCCAAATATCAGTGTTTTCAGATGCTATCATATATTAAGAATTTAATAACACACACAAAAAAATCAAATGTTAAGTCTGTTTAATATAAGCTTTATTATATTAATTGAATAGAATTTTCATCAGCCAGTCTTTTCAAAAGAAAATAAAATCCTGCCAAATGTAAACAGTATAGGAGAAGATATGCTTATGCAGAAATAATTTTCACATACCTGTCTTTAACATTCATTACCTTTCCCTACGAGCCTCTATTTATTACAGCAAAATAGATCATAAACAGACACTATTTCAGCCTTACTCAAAAATCATAAAAAATTGGTTTAATCAAAATCAGCCTTCCATAACTAAAGAAGGAATATGAATCAGTGTGGTGGGTTAACCTTGCTGACTGCCAGCTGCAAACCATCCATTCTCTCACTCCCCTTTATCAGCAGGACAGGAGGGGAAAAAATGCGAAAAGGGTCACGGGTTGAGTTAAGGACAGGGAGATCACTCACAAATTACTGACTCAGGCAAAACAGACTAGACTTGGGGAAATGTATTTAATTGACCATAAATTAAAAATAGAGTAGAATAATAAATTAAACAAAATTAAAAACACCTACTCTCAGCCTGCTTTTCTGCTCAGACTCAACTGCATTGGCTCCTTTAAGACTCTTTCAAGTCTTCCCCCTAAGTGGCACAGGCAGGCAGGTAATGGGGGTTCTAGTCAGTTCATAACATTTTGACTCTGTTACTCTTTCCTCATTACACTCTTCTAATCCAATGTGGGTTCCTCAACAACGGGATAGAGCCATTCATTAATTCCTTCAGTGTGGATCCTTCCCACCAGCTTCATGAGCTTCTCCAGAGAGGTCCTTTCCATGGTGTACTGTTCTTCAGGAATGGTGTGGGTTCCCTACAAGACTACAGCTCCTGACAGGAGACCTGCTGCTGTGTTCCTCCATGGTCTTCTCCACAGGTAGCAGGAGTATCTCTGCTCTGGTACTTGATGCGCCTCCTCTCCCTCCTTCTTCATTAACCTTGCTGTCTGTAGGGCTGTTAACTTATTTTCCCTCCCACACAACTGCTACACAACATTTTTTCACCCTTTCTTAATTACGTTATCACAGATGGGCATCAGCTTGGATCATGGGCTCAGTTTGGTCCAGTTTTGGGGTCTTTCAGAGCTGGCTGGAACCAGCTGTGTCCAACATGAGGCAGCCCCAGGCTTCCTCTCACAGAAGCCACTCCTTTGGTAGCTTCCCTTGCCATGCCATCCCAATACAATGAGTTTAACAGCAAAAGAAAACACAAGGCATTTCGCTAAATCCGGTGTGACCCTCTACAGGCGTTTTCATTCTGCACTTTTAGAGTTGAGAATAAAGCATCAGCAGAACTCGCAGTGGCAACAGCAGTAGCCAAATTTTCTGTGTAAAAGATTGTCCAAAATGCTATTAGTATCAAAATTATTATGAAAGTATTTCTTTAATTTATTCTTCTTTAGAAAGACAGAAAAGCACAAAAAATTAGGTAAATTTGTAAATTGCTTTTCTGGAATGAACATGCATCACAACTTTTACTTCTCTTGTGGCAATATAAAAAATATGGAAATTTCAATGCCAAAAAAAACTCAAACCAAAAATGTAACAAAAGATATATAAGCAACAAATAAAGAATGAAACTCTGACTTACATATCACAATAGATATAAGAGAATCATCCATCTTATATAAATAAGATAAATACTTAGAATGTTCAGCATCTTTGGACTAGTTGTTTAAAGATAAAAGGTTGTATAAAAAATGATGTTCTGTCAGATTTCATGGAAGCACAGATACACACCCAATATTTATCTGAATTCTAAAGAAATGCTCAGGTCTGTCACTTATATTTCTGCTTTTCTTCAGTAAGTCATACCCTTGTTTTTGTTTCTGGTGAAGAATAACTTTCTAGAGATAATTTCTGTGCAATCTATATGGATGTGAGTGCATCATTCCTTACTATAAAATAATATTCAGATGTGTTGGATCATGTTCTTTTAAAACAACTTAAATATAAAGAATATTTTATTGAATTCACAGCAAGGATGTTATTGCCCAGTTTTACAATGACCCAGAGCAGCCACAGGACCCTAAGAAAAAAATTAAGAGAGTTCTTTATTTTAGATTTAAAAAAAAAGAGAAGAACACAAGCCTTCCATCAGATACAGGTATCTACTTTGGAACTACCAGTTTTAGGTGCTTTGAAAGCAAACAGGCCACTACTTACTGAAGCATCAAAATCTGTGTTTGTTTTTGAGTCAGTGTGAATAAAGGCCAATTTCCATACACCAGTTTTAGTTGTATCAAGGACAGTACTTTATGAAATTTTGCAAATACTCTGGAATTTTCCCTCTAAAGAGTATACCAGTCATAGAAGTCTGACATATCTTTTTAAAAAAATTAAAAATTCTGGATAAAGCATCTGAAAGGGTTGTTAAGTTAATGTTTGGGTAATATTGGACAGTATCTACAAATACTTTTCTGGGAGGCCACTTGTATAAACCTAGTGAAACCTCCCTGGATTCTACCTGTTCAGATCTCCTTATTACAGTGTCTGCCTCCAACAGATGGTAGGAGACAATTTCATGTTGAGCCTCCAATGATGCTCTTGACATGAAAGTAGAAAATCATACTCAAAGAATGAGAGAAAAGGTGCTGTCAAAGCTGTCATTGTCAAAATAATAATGAAAAAAATCACACAGTATAGAAGGGAAATAATCTGTGCAGCAGTTATTGCATATAGCAGCATCTAAGAGAAATTTGGTCATGGACATGGAAGGCAAGAGGTTCACTGGTTTCTTCAGCTGCAGCTACTTTTTTTTTCACTTTTTGCTTTTTCTTTCTATATAATTCTTCCTCAGCAGAGAGAGATTAAATGTGAGATTGTCTTCCGAAAGAAGAGAAATATTTGCGGCTTTTAAAATGCTTCATAAAAGTAAAATATCTAAAAAAAATATTTGATCCTACACAGATAAAGGAGAAAGTAGAGGAAAAAATCCTTCCTGAAAACATCTTCATTGATGTTCAATTACCGATTAATGAACACACCTTTTAATGCTGCTTTTCTGAGATATGAAACACATCTGAGAGATGGGTTTAACATGAATTTAAATGTGATGCCTTAGTCATCAAGCTGCACGTAAACTCCCTTGGCCAATAGCATTTCAGAAAATGTCACGTGATACATAACAAGGTCAAATATTGTTTCTAAAGCAGACATTATTTTAAAGAGTTGTGGTATTTATTCAACCATTCTCTAACAGCAGAATCTGTTTCAATGATAGGATCTCCATTTCAGGGAGTTCAGCAGTATGAAAGTAAGCAACTCAAAGAATTCTGTCCTTCCAATCTGTGCAAGATATACTTCTTATGTGTTACCATTTAAAATGGTGAAAGATTCTGCTGTGAAAGCTAAGTGATTTATTGCCTTGATATGGAGCACAGGTGAACATATTTCTTCCTTTTTCACTGATACCATTAAAAAGTATTGCTTCATTTGTCTTATATATTCTACCTTCATTTATCTTACATATTTTACCTTCAACACTTGTTAGCAAGCTGCAATACAAACTTCCTGAAGAAACTTTTGATACTCAAATAATAAGAGTCCTCTGTAAAAAATGCAGTTCCAGAGACTCTGGAACACTGTTCTTTTCACTCCTTCTGTAGGAAGAATATTTAAAATAAATTTAAAAATAAATTAATGAAAAATCTTGAAAGAAAAGAAACATTAGTCCCCATCTTACTAACTATCCTTTTATACGTAAATAAACTAAAAGTATTTTTATGTGTAAACAAACTTTAAAATTTCTTAGCTGTGTAGTTTGAAAATATTTCCTACTTCAAAGTTTCTGCTGTTGAATGAGAAATTATATTATTTCTTGACTCATATGGTGAATAAATCAACTAGATTATTAGTAGTACAATTAAGCCATGGGAAAAAAAATATCAAGAACATCAAAATTAGACATTACAAGAACTGTTTGAGAAAAATATTAAGAATCTAATTTTTACATATGAGAAAGCAAATAATTCTCCTCTTGCCTCCCCCAAGATGTCAAGAACTACAGCTAAGCTCCCTGGGGCAAAACTTCAAAACTCAGCAGAGACTGGTTTACATGAAACAAGTGTTTACCAGGCTTGAAGACATTCTCTGCACATTTCTATGAATGACTTTCAGTGAAGTTCCAATAATAGCATACATGGGAGACATATGCAGCTAAGAAATCCAAGAGGGAAAAAAGGGTATATATATATATTAGCTAATGTAAAATCTACTAGCTGAAGTTAAAACAAATTGTAAGCTCTGCCTTCTTTTCCTAGCTTTGTCACAGGAGTCATGACAATCTGTGCAAATTAATTAAAATATAATTGGTTCTACTATTGAAGGCAAAGTCTGAAAAAACAAAAAAGTCTTTTAAATAAAGCAGCGTTTCTCGGGCCATCATTCCACGTTACTTCTGTTATATAGCAATTCTAACTCTCACTGAGCATCTAGGTCTTCCTGGTAGTTCTAACCAACAACAGTCTGTATGTCTAAAGTGTTTCTGCTTCATTACAGAGTCATCAAACAATATATCTCAGAGGAACCAAGCGCTTTTCTCTGAATTACCTCTCATATGTTCTTTACCTGGAAAAAGAACAGCATGTGTTTCTTTTCATTTGGATTTGTCATGTAAGTTAAAAAAAATAAAAATATTATTATGACAAAAACTATGTTAGTTGCAAATTTTGTTTTTCAAACAGTTAACTGATTCCAAGCAAGCGACAGCCACACTTCTGCTGTGCTTATGATGCTTTCCAGGAATTGCTGTAGAAAATAACTTTTAGCAGAGAGTCTATTTTTTTCAATTGAAAGAAAACTCATACACATTTTGCTGAGGAATATATCTGGTCCAGATAGCTGGGCTTGAAATCTGCAGATGGAGATGCAGATTGGGCTTGGGTGGGAGTCTGAGACAAGAGGCTGTGAACTGTCAAACTTTGAGATAACAATGCTCATGAAAACTGGTGACATCAACCAGGTGAATGGACGCTGGGACACACAGCTGGAGCTTGGAGTTGCTGATCTTTTGGGTAACAGAAGAGATAAAAGAGAATGACAGCCAGTGAGCTGGCTGGACATGGAGAAAGGCAAGAGCAGGGCTTCAGGAGAAAGAGCGAGACCTGCAGACAGACTGTGAGGGTGTAAAAGCCATGGGGGTCCTTTGTTGTGGGTCCCTCCTCAGCAGCACCAGCAGGAGCTGTTTCTGCGTCACTGCACTGTGAATAAATGGCTTTATGGAATGAGACATCTGAGACTCTGCAATGGGAACCTGGAGGTCAAAGGGGTGAGGGAACCTGGTCTGCCTGGCTGGGAGTGGGGAGTGCAGGGAGTCAAGGGGGCTCCCCTTGGGCACTGGAGCTGCTGCCGCTGCCAAGGGGCTCCAGTCCCAGCAGTGAAAGTCTCTGGCCTTGGGAGTGTGACTGCCAGAGAGGCTCGAGAATGGTCACGCTGGGAAGTTTCTTTAACAATTTAAAATTTCAATTTTAATTTCATTTTAATTGTAAATGTTTCATGTATTCACACATTCATCAAGAGGCACAACATCCCCATGCCATAAAAAAAAGAACCACCATAGTAGAAGACCAAGACACAAAAATATACACATAGTTTAGCCCACAGAAAAAGCTTAAGGGTATTGCCAAGGTCTCTGCTATAGTGGTAAAACAAATCCATGCAAAATGTTGTACTGACCCCACAAGTGAACCATGTCCTCTGCTATAGAAAAATGTTATATTGTATGGAATATCACTTTTGGTGAGTTGCTGTCCTGACTATCTCACCTACCAACTTCTCCAACCCCAGCCTGATGGTGAAAGGGGGCAATGCTGGTGAGACAGTGCTGATGCTGCGCCACATAACACACTGTGGTGTGTTATCAACACCTTTCCAGCTACTAATACAAAGAACAGCAATATGTGGGCTATTACATGGAAAATCTTAATCTCAACCAGACCAAATTCACACATCTTCTCCCAAAATCTTAGGATAAATTATTACTCTCTCATTCTTCCTACACTGAGTTGAGTTCATAATCTCTCTTGATATGACTGTGATTATTTTTTGGAAAACAGAGGGTACTGCTCAGATTTATACTGAATCAGCATGTTAGGTTCATTTACCTTTTGCATTATAAGCAGCATGGATTTAAATTAATTTTTCATCCTGAAAATTGCTAATTTCTATTAAAACATTAAAGCTACCACTGCCTGACAACTGTGTCTGGCTTCTGCAGTACATGAACATGACTAGCAGCTATTTTTTTATATCAGAAGTGAGTGGAAAATAAAAAAAAAAATCCACTCTTTTTATGAAAAACAGCCAGAATGTTTGTAGAGTTAAATCTCTCACTGTGAAAATGTAAGACCTTGCCTCACTCTATATGTGGCAAACCTCCAGAAGTCAACACTCTCTTTGGAGGTGAACCCTTCAAGCTTAGCTCCTTGGTATTGATTGTGACATTTTCTTGTCAGCATGAACATCCAATATCCAACACAGGCAATATTTCTCATTAAGTTGTATAGACTATGGACAGCATAAACTTAAACAAATGTGCAGTGTCAGATCACAGGCTAAGTGTAGCACCTAGTTTTAATAAACTGAAAACAATCCAGCTGACAATATTCCCTAATTTTACCTTTGACTTTGTTTATATTTTGTTCCATCCAGCATTCCTCCTTTCATCATTACTTTAGCTTCTGCTTTTGTAATTTTCTTTTTTTCCCAAATGAGTGCCTTCATAGAAGGCTGCTTCACTGAACTCAGCAATAATCCTCTCATTGGCAACAATGGTCCAGTATCAAGCTCATCTCCAGCAAAGTAAAATTTTTATTGCTATTGCTCTGTTAAGTGCTGAATACTCCCCTCTAGCAGTATAATTCAAGTATTAATTCTTCACTAGACTCACAGATTTTAAATTATGAAGAAATCAACAAGATCAGCTAATCTAGTATGTTGCATAGCATAAAGCATATAATTTTGCTTCATTTTTGTAATGCATTCATTACTTTCAGCTATACTATCTCTTTCCAAAAGTCCGTTCTCTTGAATGAATGACATCATATAAAACAGAATGTGTCCTGGTCTTTCATAATTTATTGCAATGACTCATTAAATCACAAACCAGTTATACTTCAATTTTCAGTACGTTTCATTTATGATGAAGTCACCTCTGAAACTTCTCTTGGATAAGCTGAACAGCATATCTCTGCTTAGGTAACTGTCAAACCATGAATACTTTTATCTGTGTTTTATGAAGATGTTTCAATCTGCCATTTTTGCTCTAAAGAGCTTTACACAGTCAGTATTCAGGCAATGACCTCACTAATGTGGCAATACAATTTCCCTCTTTCTACTCAACAGTCTTTTGCTTATTGAGACTCAATAGTCTGCAGATATTGTCTGCCATAGATATGTTCAAAGTGCTTTCTGATTACTCACATTTCAAAGATATTTGAGTTTTCCCAATTTTCTTTTGGTTAGTTAGCTTGTTTTGCATTTAACTGTCTTAAAGGGCAAGTGAATTCAGTTGATGAATAGCACAGAGTTGTCTGTATAACAGCCAATATTTTTGTTATCCATTGAGTTCACCAGTAATTACTTTGCATTTTCTTCTCCAGACCTTCCAGCTACTTGAATATTGTCTCAGAAGTTTCTGAAATTGTGTAAAATGACCTCTTTTCTTCTTCTTTGTTTTTCTGTTTGGTTTGGTTTGTTGTTGGTTTTTGGGTTTTTGTTCTGTTTTATTAGTGAATATAGGGAAAAATCCCATCCTCTAATATGTATCATTATAGAACAGTCTACAGCTTCCTTTAGTAGAAGTCCCACTGTCAAAAATCCAAGAAATGGGGCTACTGTGGAAACAGTAAAATAAAAAAGACCAAGCGCAGGAAGCTGTAATTATACAGTCATTTTGGTGCCAAAGTCTCTGTGTTCAAATGGAGATTGTGTGTCTGTAGGGGACATACTGGGCCTGCCTTGTGATCTCAGAAGCTTCTGATAAACCTTGACCAAGTTGACTGAACAGTGAAGAATCCCTTGACTGGATCAGCTGGGCCATGAGTCACTCCCTGATTGACCAGGAGCTCTTACATGCTAAAAGTGGAAACTGCCAGAAACATCAGCTGCCCAATCAAAGTGGAAAGCAAAGGATAAGCAATTATCCTTAGTTATCTTGCTAAACCATTTACCTGAATTGTAGCCTGAGTGGTATGGTACCCTTGTGAATTGTAGCTCCAGAGGAACAGTATCATTGTTACTGCACTTTGGGGAAAAAAGCCCAGTAAAAAAAGCCAATTTGCATTATAGCCAGGATGGAAACTTACTGCTGACAGAAGTTGTTAGTCACCTTGGGATCACGGGAGGCTGTGCCACCACCTCCCTCTGAGTGTGACACCTCTCAGAGCTCTCAAAATCAGTTGCACTTGGAGGCCTGGGCTGATAGTCCCTGCCCTCATCTCCTTGATGTCCCCCTCTTGGCTGGAGGAAACACAAACGGATTTGAGCGAGGCGAGTGTTTCTCTGAACCTGAGAGGAATTTTTGGTAGGTACCTTTCCACACATAGAAATAACTGTATGGATCATTTTACCTCTATGTGCATGAATTGATTATTATATGAACATGTGCTGGTTTTGTCTGGGTTAGAATTAACATTCTTCCCATTGTCTGGTATGGGTCTGTGTTTTGGATTTGTGCTGAAGACAGGCACAGTGTGATAGTACAGAGATATTTTTGTTGTTGCCAAGCAGGGCTTAGACAGAGGTAAGGCCTTTTCTGCCTTTCATATGGCTGCACTGGTGAGGAAGTTGGGGCTGCATGAGACACTGGGAGGAGACACAGGCAGGATAGGGAACTCAAACTGATCAAAGGAGTATTCCAGATCTTAGGACACCATGCCCAGTATATAAAGGGGGAGGAAAAAGGAGGAAAAGAGGGAATATTTTGAGTGATGACGCATGTTTCCCCAAGTCACCATTATGTGTGATGGCACCCTGGTGTCCTGGGGATGGCTGAATATAAGCCTGCCCAAGGAAACAGTGAATGAATTCCTTGTTTTGCTTTGTTTCTGTGCATGGCTTTTGATTTCCATACTGAACTGTCTTTATCTCAATCCAGGAGTTTTCTTTTACGCTTTTGATTCTCTCCCCAGTCTCACTGGTGGAGGAGTGAGCAAGAGCTGCCTGGGACTGGGTTGACAGCAGAGGTTAAAACATGACAGAATGTTACTATTTCAAACCCGTAGTTAAGTCATTGTTGTAACTGTAGTGAAATCTACCAAATCACTTTGTAAATGTTAAAATACACGATGGTTAAGAGCTACTACACACTTTTGTACCCTTATCTTTCCATCCAAATCCTTTTTGCTCTTACCTACTTTTGCATTCCTGGCTTCCATGTAAATACTTAAAAATTACTTCTAATTTGATCTTCCCTTGTATTAGTCTTTGTAACAAGCAATAGAGTGAACCTTGCCATTGAAATGTGTAAAACTGTGTTTTCACATGTTCATGGTAAACCCTGTTTTTGACAGTACCATTGACAATGTTTCTTAAAGTGGCCAAGCAACTCGTCCACAATGTTTCAAAACAAGTTTTTTTTTTTTGTTTTTTTTGTTTTTTTTGGTTTTTTTTTTTTTTTTTTTATTTAACTTTGTTAATAAATGTATTAGATTAGACCTTGCAGAAAGCACAATCTGATTAGACCTTGCAGAAAGCACAATCTAATCAATTTCACTTACCAGCTTTGAGGTATTAAACACAACTAAATTTCAGGAATCCTGTGTATTCCTTGCACAGAATTAATCTGCCTTTTCAAAGACACAGCAAATTAGGCATGTAATCACAGTTTACCTAACAGAGTCACAAAATTATTTTCGTAATTTTAGATAAATTTCCAAAAGCTTAGATGACTATATCCAATATATATATGTTGAGGAAGAAAAAAAAAGATGAGTAGAAGAAAAATTATTGAGGGGAAAACCCTAAAAACCAGAGAATAATTTGAATTACAGCATTGGGAATGAGGAAATAACTTTATGGTTTTGTGAAAAAGTTCAACATTGTAGTTGGATGAAATTTAAATTGTAAAAGGCTTTCCATTTTAATGGGAAATAACAAGGTTGCCAAATAACAGTATGATAGATGTTAAATCAGCAGGTCCAGATAATTTTGCCTGCAAGTGCTGTAAAGAGTCAGCTGAGCAGATCTCTTGATCATCAGTGATGATTTTCAATAAGTCTTGGAGCACTGGAGCATTTCCAAAGGGTTGGAATGAAGCTAATGTTATGCCAATATTTTAAAAGTATAAATGGGACATCTAATTATAGGCCTGTCATCCTGACATTGATCCCAGACAAATTATGGAACAAGAGATATGGGATTTGATGAATAACCTATTAAAAGAGGATAATATAATTAATGGCAATCAGCATGGGCTTATAGGAAAGACATTCTTTTGAACTTGCTTGTACACTGATCAGGAAAAGCTATCAATGAACTTGTATAAGGATGATGCTGATAATCTTGTTTTACTTCTATAGGTCATTTCCTTTCATACTGAACATGCTGATTAACAAAGAAAAAATTGCAAACACCAACATTGTACATACTAAACTGAATAAAATGTTCTAGCATGTAGATTCTAATATACTGTATTTAAAGAATTATCAATCAGTATGTGTTTTTAAAAAATGCCAGAGGGCTTATTTTTTCCTTATTTAAAGCCTCAGTATAACAGCATTATTGCCAGGAAAAATAATGGATAATGCAGCAGCTGCACGAGGGATAAATGAGGAAAAGGAAAGATTGCTGACAAGCAGTTGGAATCCACCAGATATCAGGTATAAACAATTATTTATTATTGACAGTGAAAATCATGTATCTAGGGACAACAGTGTAAAGAACACTTTTAAAATGGGACCTCTATCCTAAGAATTAAAACTCTAAAACCTTGGGGATGACAAACAGCAACCTATTCTCCCTGGAAGAGCTTAATACAGTCCTGGCCTGTGCAGGATTCAGTCTCTCTTTCTTGGAATATGAAGGCTACTTCTGTACTCCTCAATTAAAGAAGGGAACTCACATTTTGAAAAACAAGTACCAAGAAACATTGCAAATGTATCTAAGAATCAGGAAATAAATGTTACACCTAACCTTAAGGAACTGTTTTAAAAATTTTCTGGTACAGCAGTTCCTTTGCCTCTTTTAGCATAGAGAGCATAGCAACAGTTCTGGTAAGAAATCAGCTTTCATGACTATTCCCAAGAAGTTCAATCTGCTTAAGAATTACAAAAGAAGGTAAAGGATTCATTTGACCATAAGCTGTCTGTACTTACATTCAGAACAGAAATATGGCTGTGGAAAATATGATAACCAGAATCCATTTACTAGACAGTAAAGCTTCTCTTTTTTTTATCCCTCTGAAATCATACAGTAATTCTAACAAAGTGTAGTTATGTCATTAATTGTGGGCTTGTTTGACTGCAATAATTTGACTTCCAGAGCTCAACACTGAATCATTCCCACAGATTTTGCTTTTGCTAGGTGCTGTTCTGATTCATACTTAATTCATTAACATTTATGACATTTATGGTTGATGACAATCCACTGTATAAACCCAAATTTAAATACCCAAACTTGAATGAATTATTTCCCTGCCCTTTTTATCTTCTTACTCATCAAAAGTAGAAAAGAGAAAAAGGAGGAAAAAAATACTAAAACAAAAAAAAACCCAAAAAACAAACAACCAAAAAACCAAAAATTAAAACCACAACTAAACAAAACCCCACAAAAAATCTACAGAATAATTCTGGCCAGCCGTAAAAGAAGAACACAGATTACTTCTTGAACAATAGATATTAAGAGTGTAACATGTAAAGTCAGAACTTGCTACTCAGTTCAGCTTTTTTCATTCAGCTTGTAAAAAATTTCCCTTCCTTTGGAATGAAACACATGAAATATTATATTCTAAATGCTTGCTTTGATTTCTAGAGACCATTATGTTTTTCTGTATTTTAGGAAACAAATCATAGGTGTTCCTCTTTATTATGACTAAAAAATAATGCTATGAAAATATTCAGTTTCACCTGGCTGTCTGTGCGATAACCTATTTTGAACTCATTCTCTAAGACTTTAGATCTTCTAGCCTACAGTAAAAGGCAGCAGTTGTTTGAGAGTATACCCAGCCTCTTCTGAAGCATTCCTGTGAATAAAAATTAACATATTATAACCATGAAATTTTACTGTAATGGGTGCTGACCATATCAGTTTCCATTGAATTCAACATGATATTAACTAAATCTCTCAGTCAGGAATGTCAAGGAGAAACATGATTCCATAATGCCGACAAACTCGGGACTCTTCTGCATAGAAAACAAAAAAATACTTGAAGAAATATCTGCTTCTTTCAGTGCTGCTTGTTCCACTGCTGTCCTTTCATTTTGAAAACAATAGCAATCTAAATTCCAAACTAAAGAAATCTTGAAAAATAAGAATATTTTGAAAATCAAGCTTAGCATAAAACTGAGCTTGCTTTGCAGCTCCAATGCTACCATATTGCACCAGTACCAGTATGACAAGTGAAGTTCATGAAAAAATTTAGAGGTTTTCCATGTAAGGAGAGCTATTCTTAAAAAAGAGTAATTAATAAGACTCTTATTTTATGAAACGCTGTATAAAACTCTCTAAATACTATCAAAATGTGATAGAGCAGTTAAGGAGCAGAAATATACATAAGAATACAATTTCCCAAAGATGCAATGCCAGAGTTAAATTTTCACTGGAGAATGATTTTATACCAAGCAAAAAAATACTTTATCCTGCTATTAATTGATTGGCAGAAACCAGCATAATGACTATGAATATTACAAATTACGTGGTTCCTAAGTGTTTCACAGATGCACACTGCCAAGGTATTGGAGTGTGAAATTAGTGAAGTGCTTATGTAATATACAGGCATTGTGAATATGATTATATCTAGGAGATGATTCTAGTAATGATGACTTGAAGTTCACACTAGGACAATTACTCATTTTCATCAGGTGATAAGGGTGACAGTTTTAATGTTCAAGGTCTCTATCTTGATCCCTCCAGCATCTGCATGGATGTAGCCAATGCAGCCATGCAGTAGGGTGGAAACAGTTTATTTTCTGGTGAGAGGGATAACCTTATCTTAGTTCTGTGTGGTGTTCCTATGGCTAAAGAAATTTCAGTGAGGCACACAGAACACTAAGCCATGAAATATATTTAAAGAATAGAATAGAATAGTTCCATTTGAAGGGACCTACAAAAGTAATTTAATCCACCTGCAATATTTTGATCCTCTATGTGACATGCCAAAAGCTAGTATTATGTGGTACACTGATTGCAAAATTATAAGGTGGGTCAAAATTATGCACAGTCTAAAATAACACAGTAAAGAGTATGAAATGAGAAAAAACATCTGGCTAAGGCTAGATACTGATCACAAAGTGTCTATTTGGATACTTAGGGTGCGCTACTCATGAATGAAGACAGATTATGCACATACTTCAATACATGGAAATGTCACTGTTAATCAGAAATAAACCAAAACCAGTTGTATTCAGGAAGGAGTTAAGTTTCTTTCTCTTTTTCAAGGAGATCATTCTGGAAGATGCAGGCCCTCTACCCTGTCAGTAAAAGCACAGCAAGAAAACCTATATTGACAATGCTCTCAGGTACATGGTGTGACTCTTGGGGTGTTCTGCAGGGGGACAGAAGCTGGAGTCAATGATCCTGATGGATCTCTTCCAACTCAGCATATCCTATGGTTCTATGAATTGAGACCTAGATTAAAAAGAAACAGCATATGTATGAAGATGTATCTTGAATTGTGCAAAGGAGTTTTGACCCTTGTTACAGTCTCCAGTATAGCTCAAGTAGGTATTCAGGGTGAACTGACAGTTCCCTGAGCAGTTGAACATACCATCAAGCATTCCTAGAGCTCCAGTAGACAGTCTGAGCTTTAAAAGAATCCCATTCCCTTGAAATCTATAAATCATGAAAATGCACAATCACAGTATTTAAAGCTGTTTTTATACAGTGACTGAATTGACATAACCTCTCATTCTGTCACTAAAGCCAACTTGCATAGAGTTTCTCAAGCACTAATGTTTGAAAGGAAGAAAACCTCCAACATTTATTTGAATATGGGCCAGAAAATATCTTGTTTTTCAGGCAAACACAATCACAAATACGCAGAGGTGGCTGTCATAGGCATCTTTAAATTTCTACTCCTTTGTATTGATGTCCTCAAGCAATAATTCTTAATTTCATTTTTGAACATATTATCTACTGAATTATGAATCTAGAAACACTGACAATTAGCCTGAAGTAAATTTATTTTAATATAATCTGAAACTTTTCTTTGGAACCTATCTTCCTCCAATGGCAATATAATCACCAAGACAATTTGCATGATTTGCTGGAAAGCTCTTTTCCAATACTAAACATGAATACATGAAAACCCATGCTGGTTTATTTTCTTCTGTATTTGAAAATGAAACTGAACATAGTCCTTTCTTACTGAACCTAAGAATCATGAATCTACAGAGTAAGAAATTTTTTAAAAAACATTTGAAGGAGCAGATGGCTCAGGTATTCCTGTAACTTTCATCTTTCCTCAAAATTTTAATAATAAAAGTGGGTTGGATCAGTAAAGGTCTCATTCCAACAACTGTCCAATTCTGTGGCTTTGATATGAGCCACAGAATTAATATCTGAGAAGGTAATATATTGTTTCATTCTAAGCTGACCATGAGCTCCAATAACTCCAAGAGTTCCACCTCATGGACTGAAGGTCCTTATCATCCAGTTAAAGACTCAGGCTTTAAGGCAGATTGCATCATATTGGGAATTCTTACTTTCTTACGGTTGCTTTTACAAGAATATGTGTGCAAAAATCCACAAGAACACGTGTGCAAAAATCCAGATTGCATCGGCAAATATGACATTCAGATACCCAGATTTCCTCATTGACCTGACACAGAAGGTGTAATAATTTGTAACAAGGCTTTAAACGACACAGAAGAAAATAAAATGTTCACTAAAAAAAAAAGATTTATAGGTCAGATACTGGTCTTGCCCTCAGGAGACCAGTATTCATTTCCTGATTCAGTAAGAGATTAATTTTATAATACTGAGCAGATTTGTGTCTCCATTTCCCACTTTCAGAGCAAAGATAATGATGTTTAACAGTCTCTAGCCATAACATCCCAAAACCTGCTTTGAGTTGCTGAAGCTTTCTAATGATTTAATATTCTCAGCTTTGTCTGTACAGTCTCTCTTAGGAAGATGTTGAAGGGAAGGAATAAATCAGCATTTCCTTTCACACCAAAAATTTCCTTCTCCTGTGATCATCTAACCTGACCGATTTTCTTACCATCCAGGTGGTCTCAGTCTTGTCCTTGTATTTTCCTGGTAACTCATAGTCAAACTCCAAGGATGTTACCACTTTGGGGAGTCCTTCAGCTTATGTATTGTTTTGTTTATTCTTGCTACTACCAAGAATATCGCATTCTCTGTAGCTGTAAATTCTAGCTTAAAGGAAAGTCAGGGATGTAGGCAAATGTGTGTAGCTACATCCTTAGAAACAGTTTGGAGCTGAACAAAAACCCATCAGAAAGCAACAGGATAGGTTTGATAGTAAGATGTGGACAAAACACTATTTGGAGCTCAGCAGACAGTCCACCTTTGCCCAACACCCTCCCATAATTCATAACAGCTCTCATTAATTACTTAATGCAATTTGTACCATAGTAACACTCCATCTGAGGCTATGACCAGAAAAAAAACCCAAAATATCAGTGACATCCTCAAGTACAGAAATAATTTTTAAAAAAATATTGCCTCTAAAAATTTTTTTTAATCTTATTTAAGCAACACTGCAAAAAGACCATTTCTACACTAAATTATCCCAGCTGGATGTCTAATGTGTTCTAGTTTTGAAAAAGTGATGCTCAACTGACACTATAAATTTCACACAAATGTTCCAGTTATTTACCAAATGATTAAAATCAAATATATTATTGTCATATTACAGATTTTTTTTTCTGGAATCTTAAAAATGCTGCTTCAGACATGCCGTTTACTGCTATTCATCAATCCAGAAAATGTTTTATTCCCATATGGCAATGGTGGAAAGTTTTATGAGTCAGCAGCGCCCTGGCAGCCAGGAGGGCCAAGCGTGACCTGGTTGCATCATGCAAAGCATCACCAGCTGGGCCAGGGAGGGCATTGTCCTGCTCTGCTCTGCAGTGGGGCAGGCTTGCCCCGAGTCATCAGGGCAGTTTGGGGTGCCACAGTGCAAGAAAGACATTAAACTACTAGAGAGTGTCCAAAGGAGTGTGACAAAGATAGTGAAGGGCCTTGAGGAGAAGCCCTGTGAGGAGCAGCTGAGGTCACTGGGTCTGTTCAGCCTGGAGGAGACTGAGGGGAGACCTCACTGCAGGTACAGCTTCCTCATGAGGAGAAGAGGAGGGACAGACCCTGATGTCTTCTCCGTGGTGACCAGTGACAGGACCCGAGCTTGAAGTTGTGTCAGCAGAGGTTTAGGTTGGGTATTAAAAAACAGTGGGTGGTTGGGCCCTGGAACAGCTTCTCCAGGGAAGCAGCCACAGCACCAGTCTGACAGAGTTCAAGAAGCGTTTGGACAACGCTCTCAGGCACAGAGTGTGATTCTTGGGAATGGTGCTGTGCAGGGCAGGGAGTTGGACCCAATGGTCCTTTTGGGTCCCTTCCAATTCAGCTTATTCTGTGTTTCTATGATAATTTTTCTCATAAAAATGTTCTGAAACTGTATTCACTTTAATAATTTAACAATAGTACTGATAATGTACTGTTTTAATTACCTATTTCAAAAGCATTTTAGATTTTTTATATTGCAGATTTTTATTATGGAGTTTTCTGAGGTGGGGAGATTAATTTTTTCCACTCAATCTTTTTTAAATTCATAAATGAATTTATATTGAGAGAAAAAATTTCATTGCAGCCAAACTCACAATGTCACATAATTGGTGTTGAATTCCTTTCTTTCTTCAGTTGGATAAGATCTCCAAAACTAACAAAACAAGTTTGAATGTCATTCTTTTCTTCTGTCTCAGATATCTGGCTTTGGGTGAGAAGACTTTTCTTTGGGAAGTACCTGTCTTTTTCATTTGAGTTCAGAGTTTGTGTAAGAGGACAAGGACTCCTTTGTCAATGTTTTAAGTCAGAAATGAGAGCCAGAAATTGCAAGTTCACAGAAGTGAATGCCTTTTTAAGTACTCTGAGATACTCCTTCCCTTAATTTAGGACACATATGGGGTGATCTATTATCTAAATATCAATAATATAAACAAATCAATAATCTAAATAAATTTAAAAAATTATATATTTTTGTATTTCAAATGTCTGGAGGAATCAACCTTCTGTTGCCCAATCCAAATCAAATACAGGGAAATGTGAGTTCTTCCATTAAATTCCAAAGCATAATCATCAAGCTACTGTTTTCAGGTGGTACACAACCTCTCTTTCATAACTATTAGCCTTAATACGCCACTGATGTATTTTACTCAGAAACAGAGCAGACATTATTTTCTCTTCCCAGAATGCCAGTAAGTACTAAGCACTTAGCACTTCCCAGTACTAAGAAAAGCCATCAAGTCCTTCTCAGTAATTTCCTTCTTTATTTACTCTTTTGAAATGTCAACATGGAAATAAAGTTAAAATCAAAGGATGTATCATTATATGCATTTTAAGAAAAAACACAAGTACCAAACTGGTAAGAAATGCATTATTTGTAGGAGAGGCTTTTCTTGTCATGCTGTTGTCATTTGTTTATTTCTGAATTGAAGTAATTCTTAAATCTTAATCTTAATTTAGGCCAATATTATACTGACAGGTACTGCATTCTCTAAGTGTGTGCACCTGCTTCAAATGCACATCTCATTGACTGGACATGCAGAATCAACTCTTCCTGTAGGTTTAGGTGACAAGCAATAGAGGTGAGTATAGAAGCCCCTGTGTTTTACAGTAGCTGCAAAGGATGGGCAGGGTAGCACTTTTATACTTCCAACAAATTGTACTGAAAATCTGTAAAGCTGATCAGAGAATTACATCTCAAATAATCTCAGTGGCAAGAACTGATGCTATTTAGAATTGCAGTTTGAACATTTTTCTAAATAAATCTGTTAGCTACATGTCTGTGTGGATGGGGGTGTGGGGAGGAGAGTGATCATTTTTCTGCTAAAGGCACACTGAACTTTTCTTCCTGGATCTTTTTCTCTAATTTTTTTAGGCTTTCATAAAGCTGCATGTTTCATTGCAGTATTGTTCTCTACAGCATTAGAAGGTCTAAACTTCAAATAGAAGATTTAAAAAAAAATCATCTAGAACCAACCAAGCTAATTAAAGTCTCAAACACTCTCTCTTTAGGTAGCAAAACAAAACAAAAAAAAAATAGTGTTAAAAATCAGGCTGCCCTGCCCTAAATAAAGAATAAATATTTTTTCTTGTAGAAGTGCTGACACACTGCATTATTTGTTAACCTGATCCTTCCTAACGCAGTGGGGCACAAAAGTGTAACCAATGAGGCACAGATGTATAATCAGAAGATGAAATGTGGGGCAGAGAAATCTACTATTACGTGCTGGAGGCTGCTGAGAAGCCATCATAACTGCTCACTAGTGTCAGCAAAAGTGTGTGTTGAGGTGCCTGATCAGCAAGGTGAAGGGAGAATTTTACTTTTTCTTTTCACCCAGCATCAGGGTCAGTTTGTATTGTCAGAATAACTGAATAAAGGGTAGCGTCCAGAAGAAAGCACCCTCAGAATTCTTCATACTGATCTCAAAGGATAAAAGTGCTTTCCTCTGAGCTCAGGCGCATCTTCCACCCACACTTGAGGTAGAGTGCAAGTCCTGTGCACTGCACAAAGACTTCCAGTGTCAGGGCTTTTCCATAAAAGCTGGAAATTAATCTGAAGGATTCACATGTTTTAGCTGAAAATGCTACTGCATGATAATCTGCAACTTCTATGCCTTTCAGACAATAGAAAATATGTAATGGCGCATCTGTATCTATCTATATCTATATCATCTATATATCTATGTAATCTATACCTACATACCTATAGGTGTCTCTCAAAAAATGTTCCCCCTGTATGTCAATTTGTTGCAACATGAAGTGAATATATAGCTGCTTCTTTTTAAACCATGTTTCAGACAAAGCAGTATTTTTGTCAAATGGTCTACGGATTTATTATTTCTCTTTGAAAAGTAATCTTTTTGTCAATATGGACACATTACCTGTCCATCTGTGCCAGAAATGCCCAAGCAAATTCTATTGTGCTTTGCAACATTCCAGAACCCTCTGAATTGGAAGTAGATAAAAAAAAAAAAGACTTCAAATTCATTAGGGCTGATCAGAAAATGAAAATCTGCTGTGGAAAAATTACTGAAGTTTGCAATTTACTCAGTGACTGTACCAAATTGAGATATTTCATAAAAGATAAAGAAATGCATGTGAAGATATATATTAAAAAAAGACATGCTCAAACTTGTATTCTAGCTGCTCTAATTGAAGCTATTGGATACTTGAAGGTTTAGGCTCTATCTATAATTCTCATTTATTGTGGCTAGAAAATGCTTTCTTAAAAAGAAAAAAAAACTCTTGAATTTTATATGCTCCGACTAACTTTTTCAGACTGAATTAATAGATGTGTTTTGACAAAATTTATTTCATCACAAATTCCAAGCTGTTCTTTCTCCAGTGTTCTCAAATTTTAGTGATTTAGATAAAACTGGATGTAAATCTAGATAGTATTCATTTCAAGATGTAATGCACATAAACCAGTGTTGGCCAGAATGAAAATAAAAGCAGAATACAATCTCTTTAATGAGCTGTGGTCATAATAGGCTTAATCACATCAGAAGGGTAAACTTAGAATTCTGTTTCTTGATTTCTAGAGTTGCTGCATTCTAGAAACTGAAACTTAATTATAGACCCTGGCCACACACTCATACAGTTAAGACAGATGAGACTAATAACAGTTATTTTTTCTTGATAGCCTGCTAATGAGATTGCATGTGCCATCATGATTTTCCCACTGCCTCTTCTCTGAGGGAGAGGACACTTGATTTGTTTTATTTGTATTATATGCCACTTTTAAAAAAGAGATTAAATAAATTTAATTTTAATAAAATAACACTGCCGAATGGAAATGTATTTTATTACTCTGTATAATTTGATTGGTATTGATTTAAGAGGTAAAAATAGATACAATTCAAATAATATATGATTAAAAAAAAAGAAATCAGAAATCAAAATTCAATTCTCACACATGAGATTTTAATCAAGTAAACATACAGTACCATATCACATACAATTACCAAGAAACTTTTTTGCCAGAAAAATATAGAAAGAACACTTAGATTCATGATCCTGAAATACACAATCATTCAAACATGAGCACAGCAGGCCTGAAATAATGCACAGATCTCATGGGTCAAATGTAGACAGTCTGTTTCCAGTGTTCCCATCCAAGGGATGCCAGTTTTTCTTTCAACATAGTGGCACGTGTGGCTCATTATTTTTTAAATAGAGTTCTTGTCAAGCACTTAAAATAAATAGATTCATACAACTCTTTCTCTTGACAGGTCACTCTCTCCTCAGAAGATGAGCTTATATTCTTTAATTCCTTGCTTTAATTAACTCTTTCAGTGCCATATGATAACTAAGAGAAAAAATAACTTGAATTTTGAAAATTATGGAATCTGATGAAGAGTCTAATACTTTCAATTTTTTTAAAACTAGGTCTCTCACTGCAATACCTAATTATGCTAGATATTCTCTCACTTTAATGAAGTATGAAAAACTTGTATATTTTGTTGAATACAAATAGTTATTAAAGACTATTTTAAATATATAAGCTCTATTGTATGTGATAGAGAAAAATTAGACGTGTGTAAAATCAGCTTGTGTGCTGTTTTTTATCCAGTTGTTCTGTAAAAAACATATTGTTAAGCTCAAGAACATAAAAAGTTATACCAGGTCCAAACGTGCAGAATTTTGGATATGTTCCTATAATAAAGTGTTTGGAACGAGGGAAGCCTTGGTAAGATGTTTGATAACATTCATGGCTATGGTCAAGATTTTGAGCAACACACAAAAGAGAAGCCTCAACACACAAAAGAGAAGCCTTACACAGCGTAGGGAATTTGTTTATACAAGTCAAGGACAGCTTACATGCAGGATTGAGGTAGTTATCAATGAAAGCTGGTGTCTTAACTGCAGGACGAAAGAAACAGTAGTAAAAGCTTAGCATTCAAGTTCAGTGTCATTTATAGTTCTGCAAGGTTGTTCTGACACACCATTTAGGGATGCAGTGCTGCAGCATTTGGATGTAGACAAGAAAGGACATGTAGTCCACACAGGGAGGAATGACTCTGAGACAATGCATATTGCAAGAAGAATAATTCTGAGAATAAAGGAAAATAAAAATAAAACAACCACTAAAACAGATGTGTAGAGAGATTATGTAGGGAATTTCTTTATTTTTATGATCAGTGTCTGAATTTTCTACTCTAAATATTTTGACCATCCCATATGAAAAGACATTACTTTGACTTCACCTATTACAGCAGAGAAGCAAAAAATCAACTTTTGTTTTGGCAGTTGCAGATAAAAACACTTCCAGAACAAATACCTCTTATGGTCACAATTGGAATTTTTGCTGCATACACTTATCTCCATGAGTTACAGTATGCTTGCATGCCCTCATTTGATGATGATTTCGGGATATCCAGGAAACGCTTTGAACTATCCAGGAAATGTTTTGATGATCTACAGAATACAGCAACTTCTGTATCTTCTGTAAGGAATGTCTTGGTTTAACCCTAATCAGCCACCTGCTCATTTCCCCCTGGTGCATTTCTCCACTGCGAGAGAGCTACAAGAGTAAAAGTAACTCCAGCCAGCAACTCCAAACATTACCCAATCAGGATTTTAAAACCAGTAAGACAGGGGGAAAAACAGTATACTACATAATGAAACCAAAAAAATTCATTTGGGATCTGAACAAGGTTCATTTCCAGTTTAAATAGATTGAGCTTCTTATCATCTACATATGCACTGAATCTTTCCTTTGAGGGCAAAAAAAATATCCAAGTATGAGCAAGACCAGTGTGGGAGAAAAACATCAATAAATACAAATTCTTCATACTTTAAACTGTTAGGAATATGTAACAAATACTTGTTTCTCAAATATGAACACAAATAGAGGGATCTTGTAGTTCTGTGGCTCTTGAAAGAAGGAGCTGAAGATGGAAGAACCACTCCTGAAGCTGCATATTCCAGATAATATCAAGTCACTCCTAGTGAACAGAAGGAAAATAATGTAAGAAAGATTCAAATCTTGGAAGTTATGCAGCACCTTTTATATTTTAACAATACTTCATAAGTAGTTCACCAGTGAAATTAAGTCAGTTTGGTTTTGGCAGTGATGACAAAGGTTTCAATTTCAATTTCATAGTCATTAAAAAAAAAAGTAAACCAAAAATCTTAGGGTTTAGTGTTTTTTAAACTAAAGTATTAGATGGGACTCTGGTCTCATCTCTGAAACTACATATCCTTAGTTGTCCTTAGTGAAGACAGGATGACAAGGGGTGGAGGGAATATAACTTTTAAGAGTTGATGTTTTTGTCACCTAAAGACAGAATGATAGAATAGTCTTACAAATATTAGTATGTTAAAAACACCACTGCAATACACAATTTATCTTAATGAAACTACAGCAGTTACAAAAGTTCATGAGATCTTCATTACTTGAGATGACTCTTCCCCATCATAGAGTTCCTCTGGTCTCCAGCACATGGCGTACATAATTTCATGTCAATCCAGCATTTACTGCTGAAGCTGTGGTCAAACACTTGACATCTACCCAATATATGCCTCTTCAATGTCTGTATTAAGTGTACTTCCTATTATAATTAACAGGGTTAATCACATCAGTATCACTCATAGAGTGCTCTTGCAGTGTTTACTATTGACCTTATAATTTAACTGTAAGAGGTCAAGATCCTGAAGATAATATATACTTGCTAAAAAAATGTGTAGCTTTGCTATTCAATATATCCTGTATTAATATGTATATAAACTATTACCATTATGATTTCCTGTATCTTCCATTTACAATTATGCTTGATATTTAAATTATTGAGAGCCTTTACTAAATCTTCCAAATTCATCACAAAATTGAGGTTTATATGTAAAATGTTATTCATATATGTTCTGTGAATAACTGTAAATGAACAAAACTACTAGCATATAGATGACATAATTTTTTAAGATTGCTCTACTTTAATTTCCCCTTGATTAAATTTTGTGAAGGTTGTATTCTAAGATCTGTGATGAGAAGGTATCAGTTCACATCTAAGTAGTTCACTGAGAATTGTAAAATAGAGTGCTGAGATAATTAAATAAGTATTAAGTGGATTAGTTGGTCACATCCCAAAGCTCTAAAAGGCCTTCTCAGTATAAAATAATGCAAAATTACTACAAAATCTGATGGTAAAATTTCAGTCATGGATTTAGCTGTCTTTGTAAGAATGAGCTTTTACTTTCTGTTGTATTTTCTCCTTGTCACCTTACAACAATCACCAAAGAGTCATGACCATATTATAATTATTTGCTACTTTCGCTATTAGTTTACATATAAGAGAATGGGTCTAAAATTAAAATTTGGCTCTTTGTAATTCCCAGATGGATTTCATAAAATATGTAAAATATGGGACCTACTAATACTCTTTATTTCTACTCTCATAGAAAATAAAGAGTGTCATACTACTGGAATCGATGTGTCCTAAGTTCTGGGTATTTATTATTTGTAGGAATTCAGATAATGATTATTTTTCAGGGGAAAAAAAAGGTCTTAAATTGTTCATATTTCACATTAAACTCTGTTTAACAAATTTTTCACTGTTATTTATTTTGAATTTATACTTCTAGCAGGACCAAAAGTTTCAACTTAAATGGTATCTCAGAAAGCAAATAATATTTCTCAAGAAGTAAACATACAGAAAGGAGAAGATACTGGATAAATATAAAATTTATTTTTAAAGAGAGTAACTAGACTTGTTTAAGTAAGTCACTTTAGGACTATAAGTAATACCTAAGGGGAGTATTTGCTCATTCCACTTTGGAAATTTGAATTATTCTGCATCTATCAAATGATAGAGTTCCACTGGCAGCCAACTGAGGTGACCATAGCAAGGCAGCATGAAGTGAATATTCCATTTCAAAGCTGAAAGCTATGAACAGCTACAAGCTGCTCTAACGTTTCACTTCAAAAAAGTTGGTGTCCTTTTCTTATAGCAGTGTTCCAATTTTCTCATTTTTTTCTTTAATCTGGCCTGAAGAAAGGTACTTCAGTAAACACACGGGAACTGTTTCATCACACAGATTTAAATGCATGTTAATTAAATGAAAATTCCATCTAATAATTCTTCAAAGTGAAACTGTACAGAAAATGTTTGTTTTCCTTGGAATTTCCTGCATTAAATACATGATGAATTAATTTTTAATTTCATCTCTAATTTTGTGGAAATCATATTTCTTTGACTTAGGAGCCTCATTCTTTTCTGGGTCCTCTATCATGAACAACACTGTTATATTTTTATTCTCTGTTGTGCATATTGTGCAATACCTTTTCATGTCAAGTCACATCTTCCTGGAAAACCCTCCCATTTTTTTCAAGTATTGATATTTGATGTATTTTACTTTAGATACCTGAAGAGAAATTTTCTTTTGTCACTCAATTTAAATCCTCAGTAAGAGAATATTAATCTTCCCCAGGGTATTTCACTGGAGATACTTTTCTTTGGTAATATCCCTGGCTGCAGCTTTTTAAACACAGACACATACTAAATTTTGAAAATATTATGGAAGGAATTTTGCTTGAATAAGCCAAAGACTTGTTGACAATGATTTAGAATTTTCTTTAAAAAAAAGAGAGAGGCTAGAGCCACAATTAGCAGGCAATAGACAGCAGTATAAAATCAGCAGATAATTATTATTAGTTATTTACTTCCACACTTTCCAAGTGACTTTAGTCAGCAAAAATAATTTGTTACTAACAAGCTTATGCATTATCATAACTCTGTATAATACAACAAACTACATATCTTCATGGAAAATTTTGAAATAGGGAAAATCCAGACCATTCCAATTTTATATGCTTATTGTTTTGAAAAAAAAAAAATTCCTAAGTAGATGGCCAGCTATCTGTAAACAAACTACAGAATGTTTTGTAAGAATAACTTTTTTTCCCCACAGAAAATAATAAAATTGGTATCAGAAAAGCACTTGTTTGAAGTGGTACATATGTTACAAAATATTTTTTATTGTCTTTTTCTATAAATATGCAAGCATTTAGGTAAAAGGAAGGACAAACAACAAAGAAATAACCATTGCAAAAAATTATAATTTTGTCTATTCTGCTTCAAAATTGTGAAGTCTGGACTTTCTGGTGGAAACTGTACACATACACAGAGTTCATTGCAAAAACTCTCTCAGTTAGAAGGTCCCTTAAACTGGGAGGAAAACTGAGATTCAAGAATATCTTTTGAAAGGGCAGAATCTCATTCCCTGTATTCCCTGTATTGAAACAAAAAAAAAAAAAAAAGGAAATTAAACCTTAGAAAGGTAATGGAAGAGAGTACAGAGAAGATACAGGGAAGTCATAGTCATAGTAGAGGACATACTGAGTCATAGTAGAGGAAATACTTACAGTACATGTCTTTACCACCAATTCTTGGAATATTTTCTTTTCACTACTGTTTTAAATTACCTCTCTTCAGGCTGAGAAAATTAGTAAACTGAATATAAAGTTTTCCACTGAAGTGACTTTATGCAAATTATTCATTAATGTAGTCTCCAGGATGTTGTCAGCCCAATCTGTTTCTATCTTAGCATTAACTTCATAACATATGTTTGCATCTATTTTATGATACTGGTAACACTTCTATCATGTGAACCAGGAATTGGCCCCAAAACTTCTGAGTAGTAGCAGCTTGCTGTACAATAGAGGAAACTGTTGTGCAGATCCCTTAAAAAATGATTTAAAACATTCCCAATACATTGCTTAAATAGATTGCTCCTTTAAAGAATTATGAAATAAATAGATAAATTGGTTCTATTCATTACACATGCTGGTGAGTTTCCTACTTTGTTTCCCTACTATTTCAGATTTGACATGCTGTTACTGTGACTAATATAACCCCACAGGCTTAAAGAAACTTATACACCAGGAATCAATAATAAAGGGTGTTTCTGCTTTGGTTTGCACACCTTTATTTATTTAAAACAATAAAAATATCTTTTTCTTAGTAACAGAGACAATACTTACTAGTACCTATTGGATAATTTTTAAATAACCAAGAGCTACAAAAAGTGAATAACTGTTCTAAATAATATACAAATGAAAATACTTTTCTGATTGCAGTCTTTTAAAAAAAACCCTCTTTAACTGACAAAAACAGAGATCTGTACATAAACAGCCAACAGCAAGCTGATACTGTGTCTCTTGTGCTCTCAATAAAAATGAAAATTATAACCCCAGATAGCATTCTTTTTTTGGAACTATTAAAATTTTGATAGCTGCCTTTACACTTCAGTTTGAAACACTGTCTGAATGATTTCAAATTATTTTTTTGAGAGTAGCAGGTTGCAAGAGCTCAGAAATTTTAAACTGTTACCAGTATAAAAGGCATTAACATCCCACTGAGCAGGGACTGAAATGCTGGATGACTTCTTAAGCTGTCTCATGAGTTTTTGAGTGAAAAGTTATTTTTCTACTGCAAGAAAGAAGACCAGGGGCTGGGTCAGTTGTGCCACAAAAATGACATAGTGGATGTACAAAGCTCGTGGTTTCCACAGCACAGCCAGGGGGGAGAAGGACGAAGAAAGAGAGAACCGACAGCTTCAGAAGGGAGGGTCTTCTCCCTCTGCAGAAGCTGTTGTCCCAGCTTCTCCTTTTGGAGCTGGCAGCAAAGGGAGCCCAGCTTTCCACAGCTTTGATACAGCAGGGAATGAAATGGTGCAATAACTGGCTGTCTGGGTCCAGCAAGAAACTGGTTTGGAAACCAGTACAATCAGAAGCTGCTCAGCCTTCTTCCTAAGTCATCATTTGTAACAATCGCACTTCAGCTGTGCTTCCACTTTGTTCTTTTTTGCCCTGATCTCATGAATCATACACTTTGATTTGCACAGTGATGCAGCTTTGTTATATAATTAGCCTGTAACAAGGGTTCATGGTGAGATATGGATCTGAAACTGCTGGACTAAAATGGATATTTTATCTTTATCACCAATTTCTTGCATGATTCATAAAACTCTCTATATAAAGTTGGCAGGAAATAGTGGCCCATGGGCAGTAATTTATTGTAGATGCTTAGATAGTCTACAGTCATTTCTTTTTAATTTGATGAGCATATCTACCTGCAGATATGTCAGAGTCCTGAGACTGAAAAGCAATAGGATTTCAGGTATAACTCTCTGGTCCTCCATATTTCCTAAATCCCTAATCAACACATGTGTATTTTGAAATATCTAATTTCTCTATGCAATGCACAGGCTTTCCCACTCACATATTTGACTTCTACTCAAATAAAAAGGAGGATCTTATTTACAATTCCTAAAAAAGTGGCAGCTCAAGAATAACTGTGGGAAAATTTCCATTTCTAACCCCATTTCAGGATCACAGTGTAAACTAATAAGAGGTTGTTTCATCTCAATTTCTTTCAACCTCCAAATTTGCATCTGGATACCGTGATATTAAATATTTGGGGCTAAAATGTTGTCTTGGATTTTTCTCATTGACCTGTCTGTGGTGGATTTCATCCTTTTTCCCTACAAGTTTTCAATATTGCTATTGTTGCTATGACTAATACTATTTTTTCACTGATAAAATACAAAAGCAAAACAGATATGTTTAAATGAAATAGTCACCAGGGACATCACTAAAAGGGGCATAACTAGACCCCTGGGAGCACAGCAGAGGAAAATCATCCCCCCAGAAGATTCTGCTTCTGAAGTAATAGCTGTGGAAAAGAAAATAACAATAATAATAGCAGTGAAATCCAAGAGTAAGAGAAGAAAGGAGGATGAAATGAGGTAAAGAGACTCATTAAAGGTATTCTTTAAGGAACAAATGAAAGACTATATCAGAGATCAGAAAACAAAAAGAAATTAATGTTACTCTGCTTTATCAACACTTAAAGCATAAAAACATTTTTATTCCCTGAATGAGAATATTTACAGTAGATCCCTGCATGAGCAGGAGCTCACAGGGTTACTTCATAAAGGTGTTTTTTTCTCCTAAGTTTGAGTTTCAAAGAAAAATTCCTATGGGAAATAGCAGAATCTCTTTGTGACATAATTACTTAGTCATAAAAGACCATTGAAAAATAAATATTGGCTAAGCATTCATATTTAAAATTGTATGTTTAAATATAAATACAAACTCTGGGTTTAACCAACTGTATATTGTGTATTAGTGTACAGCTGTGATTTTAACCTGTCAATGCAGCCCTTCTAGTGCTCTCCAGGAGTTTGCACATATGAGAAAGAATGAATTCATTTGAGAGATTTAACAAAGGAGTTATCTGAAAACCTTTCTAGAACCTCTTCCTCCTCTGTTTATGGTACTCCTCCTTATGCATCATTAACTGTAGGATGATTCTGCTTTATATAAGAGAATATTAATTCACATTGTTTTCATAAAAAGACATCATCAATTATATTCCCTCCTTGTGTTTCTTCTGGGGATTTTTGGGTTTTTTTTTTTTTTCATTATATGATTTACGTGTGTTTTCTCCTCTGAAGCAGCTTTAGTGTGGTTGAAAATAATATATGAAGGTAAGTGTAAGGGGCTTGTCTGTGCCATTAAGGTTATCTGGTCAAAGGAGCCATAAAAAAGAACACACAGAGACAAACCTGACCACAGTGATGGCAGGGGTTGCGATACAAACAATTGTGGTTAGTCACCCAAATCACTTAGGGCATATGGATGGTGAGAATGTTCCTCTATTCAGTTGGAAGGATAAGGAAGGGGAGGAAGACAACACACAGACATAAAACCTGAGCAATTAATGTTTATGAAGAGAACAGGAAACAAACCTGGTCATTAGCACTAAATGATGTGCTCTGAGGAAGCTGCAGGCAAGTCAGAACACTGGTTTTTGGTACATGGGAGGTCAGTGGGACTGTACTAGCTGGTGAGGCAATGTGAAGGGTAAGGGCAAGCAGGGAGTGACAAAGTGAGGTGCAAACCGAAAATGGTGTAAAAAGGAGCAGCTACATGAAAATGGGTTAAGTCAGCACATTTCCTTGACTGAGCCCTGTGTCCCATCACCTCAGTCTATCCTATCTTCCCACATCCTGTTCTTAAACATTTTCTTGCTACTGGACAAGCTGGCTTGTACTGGGCAATTAACTCTGCTACAACTAAGAAACCCAGCCCGCTCCATAAAACCGGCCTCTGGGTTGACTGACAGGAACCTGAACCAATTATGTTCCATCCAGGCTGCAGACATCTCACTGGTCTGGGAGCTGGCCGGTGTCAAAGATCAGACCAATGAGCTATCCAGACCAGGTTTTTCAAAAGCCCCTGTATAACGGGCTGATACAATAAATGCTGTCTTTTGCCACATGGATGTCGTTGTTGCATGTTGTCCCTGTCTCTAACCACTGCCCCACAAAACACGAGGATATTAAATGTAATATTTTCTTAACTCTCTCTTTGTATAATCCCTCTCTTTCTCTTCTGTGTATATGTGCAATGCAATGACTGAATTCCAGCTACTGGTGAGACCTGGATATGTGTGAGTGGAATTTGGTGCCAGCCACTGGACACAGTCTGGGGGTATGGGTGCCCCTAACCTGTGGTGTCAGCTATGGGAGCAAGCGTGGTCTCAGCAACTGGGATGAGTGGGCATCTTCAACCTCCACATACAGAGTGGGAATGGTACAGATCTCAAAAAACAACTACTCAGAACATCAATGTGAGTGAGGAGCTCTGTGCTGGTGGATGGAGTGGCACCACGGGACTGAGGCCATGTGCTATGTGGTGGCTGCTGGGGCTCTGGGCAGTGTGCTTGTTCTCTGAAAAACCTTAAGCTGGACCAGCTGACAAGGGGGCAGCAGGGGCACCCAGTGGGTGGAGGGCTTGCACTGCTGTCTGGGGATCTGGGGCACCAGTGATTTTGGGGTGCTCGGGTGAGTGCTGCATGTGTGCAATGATTGCCAAGCTGGGCCAGCCAGCAGGAAGGAGATCTGTGAAGGTAAAAGGGGTCCAAGAGGCTGGGGTCCCAGGCAGACAAAAGGGCCTTGCTGGTCCCTGAGGGAACCACAAATGTGCATGTGTTTGTGACCCTGGAGAGTGCTGTGTGTGTGCCTGCAGCAGTGACCTCCTGCCTCTGCAGCCCAAGGACTGTTGAAGGCAGTGCCTTGTCTGTGACACCTGTGTGACTTGGCCATGCCAGTGCATATGTGTGTCTGTGTGTGTGCCTGTGTGTGTGTCTGTGTGTCTGTCTCTGGAATAAGTGAGCAGCATTGTTACTGGTTGTACCTGCAAACAGCAAAGCATCCACTGTGCCCCTCAGCCTGGGGAGAGTCCCTGGACCCCAGAGAGCACTGGACATGGCCACACTTTTAACTTCTCTTAACATGGCATGTATGCTGTTCAGCAGAATTTCTTTATTAACCTTGTTGAAGGAAATAACACACCCTTTAAATCAGTGCAGTTTTTAGTTGAAAAACCTGTATGTTGTTAATATGTATTTGTAAGTGATGCTGCAATACTTACCAATAAGTTTTTATTAATAGGCTCCTATTAAGATATAAGAGTCTTAACATTGTACCTGAATCCAATAGTGTAATTTTAGCCTTCTCTTTTGTCTCTCAAATAAAGATTAAAAGAAAGCAGTATGATAAGTTGTTTGCATCTGTCAAACTAGTGTTTTTTAATCTCTATTTTGCTATGAAAATGTAAAATGATAGATCCTTTGTGGATAAAAGATTGTTAACTGCACCAGTCTTGATATTCAGTCTGTAGTAACATATAAGTCAATGAGCCTGTTAGTTGTAAGGCTTTTGAACCAAGGAGCCAAACACATGTCCAGACTCTGATTCGATTCTAAGTCAAACTGTTCATTTTCTTTTCAAATTTGACTTTCACAGTATGAAAATGAAAGGAACATAATATAAAGGTGAAAATATTTCTACATATTTAAATAGATTTAGTACAAAAATAGCTTAATGATTTTATTTTCAGTGACAAGATTGTGTCTTTCTTCTTATACTGAATTATCTGTCAAATTTTCTTTTGAAATTGTGGAAATCCACTGGATAAATAATTTTTGTGTTACTTTAACCTTAGAGCAAAGACCACTCGTGTATTGTTTTTGAAGATGGCTCAGATTTGTGTAGAAACTAAATTTACATTTTATGAATAAGGGAGTATTTATTTAGAATTTAGTATTTAGAAAGCTGATACTTTTCCCCTAGCTGCAATCTAGGAAAAAACTTATCTCCAAAATTGCATTAGCTATAAAAAATGTGCATGGTTTGGTGTCTCATGTAGAGCGTACAAAGAGCATCTCAAGGAACCTGAGAACGTAAGGATATAATGCAAATGCCTATCACCAAGCCAATAGAACATTCTCTTGCATTAGGACCAGAATGTCTGTGACCTGCTGAAAGACCTTAGGAGTTGAAAAAGGAGATAAGATGTTTCTAAGTCACATTTCACCTTTCTGAATCCCTCATCTTGTCATTCATAAAAGTTGCCCAGAAAAATTTTGTCTGGCAGATCACTATAATTCTTTTTTTTTCTTTTTAGAGATTCCTCCATTAAGGAAAAAAAAATTATATATATAAAAATTAGAAGTTAGAAATCAGAGTAAATGATGCTCACTAGGTGGATCTAGACTATCAGAAAACAAATTTCTTAATCCTTCCAGCATTTGTCAGCTCCTCCCACTCATCAAAGCAGAAGGTAGGTGTTCTGAAACTTTCATGATCTTCAGAGACTTCGACAAAGCATAAATGGTGTATGTTGCACAAAGGGAGTCACAGCAGAGAAGCAGGACTTTTTCCAACAACTGTTTGACTCAGGGCATGGATTCATAAGCTAATGCCAACTAAAGACATGCACTGTTTGGTGTGGAATCACATTTTTTAATCAGCATAAGGAAGAGGGAGCTGAGCCAGTGCAAAAAAAAAAAACCCAAAAACATTTCAGGGATAATGCAATCGATAAATCTCAGTCTGTGTCAGGAGTCTGATTAGCATATCCCAGATGTAGTGCAAAGGACATACAGGGCACCAATAAAAAGGTCAGAATACAGCACACAGCAGTAATTGTGTGCTGCTTATAAAGAACACCTACAGGGCTGTGTACTGCCCTCAGTGAAAGATTGAGAGAACTGACTGTAGGCATTTTTAATTTAAGAAAACCTAAAGTACAACCTCTTTTTGCCTTTTTTCCTTAGAAAATAAAAATTAGCAATTTACAGAGCTACTTAACAAAAGCAAGCAAACAAAACCAAAGGAATCTCATCCCCCAATAAAATTCTAACTCGTAACAAGAGCTGATATCTGATCATCTATCTAAATATGTGTTCAGATCTTAGCTCTTCATCTCCAAATTATTATTTCTATTGAGGTTTAACTCTAAAATTAAAATAGATGAGCCAATTAACTATGTTAGATTGGTGTTAACATCTGTTTTATTTCTGTAATAGCACTGTTATTTTTAATAAATGATAAACAGTATAGTGTTCCTCAGTCTAAGAATAATACAGTTTAGATTTATGTAACAGATTAAAGATTACTCTGTCTTTACCACTATTGGAATCAAAATAAAAACTGCAGCTAAAGAGAAAAGGTATAGTGAGAGACGGATAATATAGCATTCTCTGGCTTCAGGTCAGATGAAATTAGCTTACACACCTCTTTGTGTTGAAAGGAAGTTATTCACTAAGAGTTTCTGGCTCTTAAGGTATCTGTAATACTTAACATAAGAAGCCAGTATCAATCTTCCAAACAAAAAATTGAGAATATGAGAAGGAAGAGGTATTTTTCTGCATGCATTCAGCATAGCTGGTAGCCTCCCAGTCATTTATGTCTATACCTGCTGCTCTAGAAGCATGCCAGCATAAACATAGTCTGCAAAATCTCATCCCAAAATAACTGTGTAACAATCCCTGTGTTACTGTGATCTTTTTCTAAACTAATTATAGAAGTCAGAAGAAACTGATAGGTATCTAAGGAAAAAAAAATTACATCTTTCATTCTGTATAATATCTTTGGATCAAAATCCAGCCTGTTCTACGGAAGAGACATAGTTGAACTGTTGCAACAGACTAAATGAAATACCTGTGTGAGAGTTTTTCTGGTCTGAAACCAAATCTTACCTGAGTGCCTAACCCAACCTGTCAGCTTAGTATGTATGCAAAGGAAAGAGCCATATTTATGGCACATATGTTAACTATAACCTTCTTTCTTTTTATTGTGTTCTACTGTCAGAATCTCAAATTCCTCTCCTTTGGGACATTAGCTCTTTTGGTTCCCACTTTTGAGCCTGTAGCAGAGGTAACATGAAAAATTAGTCCCTAGTGAATTAACAGTGAATTTCTAACATTTGTATATCTCGGGCCTGATGTCTCAGTACTGACTTGTTGGTTCCTTGTAATTGCTGTAACTATTTAGAATGAGTTGATTAATACAAGTAAAAACATAGCCAACAAAATATGTAGCATTTAAACTATAGGTAGCATGTAAACTATAGGTATTCAAATATACAACTAAATTCATGTCATTAGTGTAGGTAAGTGATTTGACTCCTTCATAGTGATTTTTCCAGGCAGAGCATATTGAAGAACACCACAGAATTTCTTGTGTAAAACAGAAACAGCATGTTCACACATCCTAGCTGGCTGCAATTTCATGCTGAGAGTAGTATATGTGCTCACTGGTGAGGGAGGCTGGCTACAGCCCAACAGACATCTTCTTCTTGCCTGTTTAGATAGAATGTACATATTTGTAAATCTGCCTACCATGATTCCTAAAACACTGCCTTTACTTAAGGAAAGCTTAATCCTGCTGAACATGCCACAAGAGAATAGGCTTGCATAAGTACAAAAACACACAAATAAAACCAAAAAAAAGCTTCTTATTTTTCAGAGGAATTCTATTCCCTTATTAACCTCTCACAGGTAGCAAGAATTCATATTCGTTGTTTGCCTCAGGGAAAGAGTCCTGTGACTATGGTTGATATGGAGATATGGTTTCTACTGTAGCCTCACATGCAAGTAGATTCAGTCCTTTCAACTCATAGCAGAAAGGAAACATTTTATGCTTTTCTCTCCATTCCACTCAGACTTTAGCAAATGGTAGTGATATTGTCCTTGTGTTTTATAGAAGGAGGTACAGTAGCTCTTACACAGCCAGCCACAGCCTTTTTTTTTCCCTATGATGTCTCATATGTTAATATGAAGCTTTCAGACACAATCCAGTTTCAAGAGACTAATAGTATTTGAAGCAGCAGCTGGAAGCCAAGAGAGGGGTGCTAGGGCATACACCTGGCTAGAAAACAGAGTAGATGGAAGAGGGGACTCTGAACACTTTGAAGTTCATTGCTAGATCTGCAACTCATGTGCAATATGAACACAGCGACTGATCATACATCCCCTTAAAAATTAACTTCCATCTCCGACAGGAGAGTAACATAGCATTCCATAACCGCTGCATTTCCTCCCACCTTTCTACACACTGGGAAGGAAGATTTGGGGTAAAGATTGAACATGCACATCTCTATGCAGCCTGTAACTCTCTTCAGACAGCAGTTGTATGGCTGCAAAGGTACTAAAAAAAAAAAAAAAAAAGTGAACTAAAGGCTCTACCCTTTTTTCTTGGGGGATGGCATACCACATCTAAAGACAACATCTCTTTCTTTCTATTTTTTTGAGGATGACAGTATGCCCAACAAGTGAATGATGTGGTCCCTTTTAGGAAGGTTCCAAGTCAATCAAAAGCACAAGGGGAATATGATTTGCCCTCTCCTGCCTTTACCAGAGTTTAATTCACAGGCATTGCATAAGAAAAATAAGTAATATGAATGAGGCTGGAAATGTGGTTAAATTGTTTGATTTCTGTCCTAAAATACTTCATATCATACACATTTTATTTTATCTTTCAGGATGTCTTTCTTTTTACACTCACTACTTTGGCATTCTGAAGGGCAATGCTCATTTTAAAATATGTATAGACTTCATTTAAAATAAATGAATCTAAAATCCTCTGGGGCAAAACCACGTTTGGTGTATCTCAGCTAACTTCAGTGGAGTTACACCAAGGTTGAATCCAGGCCTACATCCTCTCATCATGAGCTTAGAGAAAAATAAAGAGACACCATTAAAAAGATAGGGTATTTTACATTCTCTCATTCATTGACTAGCTTTGTTTTATGGCCTTAATAAAACCTTATATTAGTGGGATTTCATACATTTATCTTTATGTTTGATAACGTTTTTGAGCGCTGTGATAAAATCAGCGGAAATTAATGTAATTGTTTCCAGGCAAATTCAATACCTCTAATTACCAGCATTTCTAGTCCAACTGCATAATATGCTTATCTATCCTATGTACTGAAGAAAATTTAACTACTGCTGACTCAGTGTTCTTTTATATTTGTATATGGATAACAATCAGAAGAGTAAATAAAGAAAAAATGAATTTGCAAATTTCTGTTGATCATAGAGCTACCATTATTGCCGAGCTCCGTAGAAATATATGAAAATCCAATCAGGAATCTTTTTTCATGGTGCATTTACAATTAGAGAAAATTGTATGAACCATTATATGAAGAAATGTGGCAACACAGTAATGCATTTTTAAATTGAAGAGGATCTATGATATTCTAAAATAGCTAACTCTTTCTGGTATGATATATTCATGACTGTTTTTCTACAGTTTTACACGCTTATTTTTGTGTTCCTCTTGGCTGAAAATTTCTTCAATAGTATCATGTGCTGAAAACAACACAAAGAAAAAGATTGAGTCCTAATTTATCTGAATTTGATCAAGAGAAACAGGAAGAATTTATAACCTACTTGTATGCAGAAAAAATTTAAACACACATCCATTTAAATAATTCTGTTGCTAAACTGTTAAATAAAAGAATTGGTATATCACTGATTTGTGGGTGTTTTGGTTTATGCAGATATTTCTAGATATTTTCATCTAGAAAATACTGTATAAAACACAGGCACAGGGTATGGAAGTTGCTGGCATTTTTTAACTTATCACAGCTGACTCATGGGACTCTAAACAGTATATCCACACTATTTTAAGTTAACAAGTAATTAATATAGGTGGTATCTCTGTTACCTTAAGAGGACAGACTGAGAAGAAAGACTGAGGAATTAAGATCATAATGTTCGCTTGTGTGATCAGTAGAGATGGAGGAAGTCACTACTCTACCATATGATAGATAAGCAAAATATCAACTTCTTCCCACTGGAAATTCAATTATTTGTATTTCAGAGACAGTTGTGATCTGGAAAATGCTTTTGCATTTTCTATGCAAATTAAAGTGTTTAAAGCTTGTTGTGGATATGGGATCATAATTAATTCTTCTCAAGGCTGCAAATACAGTGATTCACTGAGTTTATTACATGGGGCTCAACAAACCATGAGATTTAAATATATATGCATCACACTCTACCTACATTAAAATAATCACTGCCGTTATATGATAAACACAAAGTGTAGATTTTTTTTCTAAAATTCTCATTTCCTATGAGGAATGTTTTCTGTTCATTCTTGAACTTTCCAATGTAAGTTTCCTATGCAATATCAGAATACATCCTAATTTATTTTACTGCCTATATGTTCCAGCAGTATATTTCAATGTGCATTCCTATGGTGTTCACTTTTACTTGTCCACAAACCCAACTGAGGCATGACAAAACCACAAAACTCTTCAGGTCTTGTATAACATACATATCCAGAAGGTCAACTGTCCGTGACTGTTTATTCTGAAGCAAATATAAAGCAGAAATTCCCTGTTAGTTTGACAAGCTCATCACATCCATTTTTTTCTTGAATTGAAAAAAATAATTTCTCTGCAGAGTAGTAGCATAGCACCTCTACAGTGCTCACATTGCTCTAAATCCCTGAGCTTTGTACTGTTCCTTTTCAAAGTCATCAAATTTATCAAATTGCAAGACTGGTAAATAGTTAACAGCCCTGAGTGTGTCATTTTTAGAATGACATGCTAGGTCATGTTTATGTTCTCAGCTTGCTTTGTCTATTTTGGTTCTTCTCCTACTCTGGCCTGCTGCTATATTTTGTTTACTGGTGCTTGTGCCAAGCCTATTTTTTTCCTGTTCATGTGGAGACCATCACCTTTACAGTGACTGTGATGATTCCAGTAAAATCCAACATCTCAAGGAATCAGAACACTTGGTCTTCCTTAGAGTTGCAGTAAACATGCAAGTTTAAGGATGTAATTAATATTTTAAAATTAATTTCTTTAAAGAACAATGATCAAATTCACTCAAGGGGATGCAAGGAGCCTCAGTAACTCTGAACATCAAAGCTTAATTTAGTTCTAAGACTGCAGAGTGATACAGCGCCCTAAGGAAGGTCAAAGTATCTGGAAAACCAGGCTCCCTTTTAGTAGAGCCAAGCTGTATATGTTTATTTTTTTGATGTTCAGCACTCTAAGGCCTCCTTTAAAATAATAAAATATTATTTCCTAATAAAAATATCCCCTATATTTATTTCCATAAAAATGTTTACTTCAGTAGGTATTTTTTTTTAAATCAATGCTTCAAAAAGTGCTTTAATATAATTTGACCTTGGGTTTGGTTTTTATCTTTGTAGCTAGCTGCAATTTTAGTACCAGCCTTTTGATCCTGGTCTTGATTTTTTCATGCCTTATTAGAGTTTCACATCCTCATCTGAGCTGTGTCTGACAGAAAACAGAATTTTAGGTAGCACACAATGAGCACAGTCTCAGCTGCTGCTCTAACACACTTCAGATGGCTGAATATATACAGTAATGTTCACTAACAATGACAGTGCACAACTTTACATAGGTCAAATTGCATGCTATAGACCTGAGGTAAATAGTGATGTTTCACTTACCTTTTGGATTCTGCCCTTTTTAGCTGCAACCAAGATTAAAGATGAGGAGAGGAAAATAAAGCAGCAAAATTGCTCCATAAGGAAGTGTAAAAGTTATTGATGATTCTAATGAAAACAAATTTACTATAACACCCAGAAGCTAGTAAAACCAGGAAGAGGATTTCTTTCTTTTGAGCAAAGTAATTATTAACAGTTCATTCATAGATTATATTGTCAGAGATATTAAGTTTTTAATAAAGACAAGCATTTTTGCCCAGATATAGAGTACAAGTGCTTTAAAGCAATACAAGTACTTTCAATTTTATTATTTTTTCTCACTGAATTTGTTGGGGGCTTTTTTCCCAGTATTCAAACACTTTGATATTATTTGCCCTCCTTCAAGGAAAATGTTTTAAAGTACTACAGACCCAGTAGAGTTCTTTGTGCATCCGTCTTGGCATACTTCCCTGTGCTCTTCTAGCCTCAACCCTAAGGGCAGCCAAAGGCAAAAGTATTTTCAGCAAACTAAGAAACACTGTAAGCTTCAGGGATTTCTGGATGACAGATTTTAAACTGTAACCAAAGTAGAGGTGTGATTAAAAATAATGAGCTAAAGCCTCTCTCTAAATTGTAAAGGGAAGTGTACAAATTTATCTTCCCTCAACATTATAACTGATGACTGAACAATTTCTAAGTTATTCACAAAAGTTAAAACCAGAATCAACCTATAGGTCATCTGAGCCATGTTCTTAACAAGCAGTAAAACTTTACATTAAATTTTGTCATTTTTTTTTTTGCTGTCAGGATTCAGGTGTTTTGAAATTGCCCTTGCTGTATATAAGGTGCTGATGTCAAATGTCTGTGCTCCTCTGGGATCTTAAAGATTTTTCATTCCTTAAAGTCTGCAGAAAGATCATTGTTTAGTCTGGAGAAAAAGAGGCTCGTGGGGTACCTCATTGATCTTTCTCAACTATCTGAAAAACTTCTGCCTAGTCTCAAGTAAAAAACACAAAAGGAAATGGCCTTAACTTGTGCCAGGAGAGGTTCAGATTAGATACTAGATTTTTTTTTTGTCCACTAAAAGTGTGGTTAGACATTAGAATAATTATTAGAATAATTTGCCCAGGGAGTTGGTAGAGTGTTCAAGAGAGGTCTGGGCGTGGCCCTTGGGTACGTGGTTTAGTGCCGATTCTGGTGGTGCTGGGTTGATCATTGGACTAGATGATCTTGAAGGTCTCTTCCAACTTCAATGATTTGATGATTTTGTCATTCCTAAAGAGTGTGTAATCACAACAATAAAAAGTTTCTTCTTCTATAGCTACCTCAGTCTAATTAGCAGAGCTGCTTTTAGACGGGTTATGGAATCAAAATAATGTAAAGTAGGGAAATTTATGGAAGCCTTTGTGGAATTAGGAATTAATTCAGTGTAAAAAAATCTTTATAGTTACAAATTTGAAATATATTGTGCACAAAAACCCAAATCCATCTGAGCAGTGGTATATATGCTGAAAATTCTGCCACATATCTTTAGAGTAAGCGTGGTGGAAGAACATGGTACATTCAAATTTATAATAAAGTTTCCTATTCCAGACAAAATAGCTGTCAGGTCTTAAAAAATCAGGAATCTTACAGTGAATATAAAACAAAACCTGTTTGTATTTTAATCCAAGTTCTCTGTTTCCTGTCTTTGCACATAAAAAATTTAAACCTCTTCAGCAGGTCTTGCACCCAGGATTAGACATGAAGAGTTCTTGCTTTTCTTAGGTCAAAAGGTCCTGACTCACCAACTCACAAAATGTTGTTCTATCCCAACTCTACAGCCAAAATAATTTGATTAGTTAAGATTAAGCTGTCTTTCCAAACATTTCTCATTCAACCAAAGTGGGTCTTTCTTTTATTTTTTTTTTCTTTGTCACTTTTAGAGTGTAATACCTTTCCTTTATCCGATCCCTACCAACCTTTCCTATTCAAAAGTATGTTAGGAACAAATTGAACTCACTTTAAACTCAAAATCAACAACATATCTGTAGTGTTAGATCTCACAAACTAACCAAAGAATTATTTCTACTCCAGGTATAATGATACTAACAATTTTATAAAAATTATAATTCAAAATATGTGACTTTAAAAAGATAAATACTAACTTTACTTGGTGTATTGCTCATCTATTCTATGCCCCTCTGTACCATTCAATTTCAGTGCACAAGGCAGAATGGGAAATATATAAAAATATTATTATATTATATTATATTATATTATATTATATTATATTATATTATATTATATTATATTATATTATATTATATTATATTATATTATATTATATTATATTATATTATATTATATTATATTATATTATATTATATTATATTATATTATATTATATTATATTATATTATATTATACTATACTTCTCAGATTTTTGAGACTATCATGGTGATCTTGGTGATTTCCTTCTTACCTCCAGGAGTTGCTTAAGAACATTTTATGTTTGCTAATATGCTTTACACCTTACTCATGCTCCAGTGGTCTGCAAGTCTACATAGATGTGAATTTGTTGTCTATGATGTGTTTCTCTTATTTTGGATACATGTTCTTTGTTGTCTCATCACACTACTCCAATGATAAGAGGTGGTTGATCACTGATAGGTGTTTTACAGTCTGGAGCCTCCATATTGTCCTGTGCCTGTATTTTCAAGATCCTTAAATAGAGGTATCGCATCACCAAGTCTCCAGCAGTCTCTGCAGAAGGGTACACATTGATTTCCTACTTCTGTCATATCTGCCAGACAGAGTGTCTAAAATGGAGCTGCAGGTTTAAGTTGTGGCAACTGAATGTCTTCTAAAGTTCCTACAACTTTTGTGAAAATCTGCAGTCTAATGAAACAGGTAGTAAAAATACAGTAATCCCCTAATTGGCAAGAAGCTATAGAACTCAATGCTTATTTGTCCAGAGCCCGTTTGTCAGAGTCTGGTCAATCCCACACCAAGGTCAGAATCAGCTCTAAGAGATGTTGCCATTTACTCTGTTTTTAATATTAGGTTGACGAAAGGAGATGAACATACAGCTGAGGAGTTTTGTGGGGATTTCTCTTATTCTCTCTTCTGCTTCTAGAATTTCTGGTTATTCCTGAAGTGATTTATGTAACAATAAAATTTGCCTTGCATGTGTCAGAAAGATGACTTTGGTCCTGGCTTAGCACCCTGACAGCCTTGAAGGATTTGTTCATGCTGATCCTCTGGAATTAGACCTGTTCCTCAAAATGATTCTGTCCCTTCAGGCCATAATTCCTTTTCATTTCATCAATTAAGCTGTCCAGTTCTCGCAGTTTCTCAGCTATTCTACCTACTTCACAGATTCCATTTTTATATGTAGGTCCTACATCAATCACTTTTTCATCAGCTGGTTAATGGTGGATTCACTTCTCTTCCCCACCAAATTTTCCATCCTGTCTCCTAGAGTCAGGGGCACAAGGAATTGTTTACAGCAGGACTTCCTTGGACTCTGACCCAAGACTGAAGGAAAAGTAAGAAGTTTCAAAGCCTTTTGATCAACTTTTCCTTTTCCTAGGGAAGAGCTGCAAGGGTGCGGAAAAAAAAAGAGAAGGAGGAAATATCTTTGTACTAAAAGGACAAAGAATCTGTCCTAAAAATCTTGTTATTTCTGTATCTTCTTTCCCATTTACTTTAGGCAACAAAAACTTCATTGTTTATACCACGAGAAGATAGGTCTGTTAAAAAGTCTTTTTCTCCTTCAGAAAACTCACTGATTAGACAAATTTCCTAGGTCACTGAAAAATTCCTAATAGTCCCTGAAAAAATGTTATTATTAAAATTTTTATACTGTTGATTGGAAACATTGTCATGGTTAGGAATATATTATATTATAGGTAGATTTCTTGTACATTTGCATTTATGCAGTAAGCAACAACAATTTTTCATTTAGTTATAATTATTTTTATAATTATTTTAAGCCTCCAATTTTAACTAGATAATTTTTAATATACCATGTTTCCTTTCAAGACATTAAGAAATTTTTGACACATAAAACTGCAGCAGTTGTAATTCACATATTTTATCTTTAGGGGTTTTTTTGTTATTTTGAATGAGTCTCTGGACATATCTATTTCAAAGTAATAATAATTTATATGCTAAATTTTAAGTATTGCAACTGAATATATTTGTCTATAGGTTAAGATTTGTATCATTTCAGGAATTAGAAATTGGGAGTGATGCTAAGACCAAAAAAATAACAGGTCTGTGAAGTTTTTTCTGCATTGTTCGCAACAATAGCTATGGCCCTTGGTGGTGCTAAGTTCCTGGAACCAAGGTTAGCAGGCTTAGTAGGTCTTTGACATAAGTCAGACAATTAAGTGGAATTGTGATCTTTCTCCATCTTCCTCACTTATTCCATATGCACTTATACTACTCAATCCTCCACTCCAAGAGGAACTTTTATTTGCTCATGATGTTGCAGTTTGTTTGTTTTTCTTTTCCCAGTCATCTTCATGGACTTAGTAATAAGTGCTGCTTATTCACAGTCTTTTGTGCTTATCTCCTTCATTGTTCTTTAACTTGAAAGAACCCTGATTGGATACTTCCAAGGACCAACTACACAAATATTCATTTTTCTCTCTATGTTGACACGTTGCATTTGTATTTGTGCAAAACATCTATACATTTTATTTGGCTATGTCATCATAGTACTACAAAGTACCTATACACTGTTATTGGTCATATAATTACTATGCAAATTTTGAATAATCCCATTCTTGGAAGTCTGGGCTGTTCTCACTTATGATCAATCAATGAATTTGAAAACCATTGCTTTGTTTATTTATTTATTTGATTTTGGTATTTAGCCATTTTCCATTTAATACAGATTAGGATTTATCTGAATCTTTTTGTGTATGGCTGTTGATCATTCTCACATATTAATGGATCAAATTGATGTCACTTAATATCTGTGATCAGCACAAACCATCAGTCACATTGCCACAGCATTCTACACTAGACCACAATGGAAATACTCATCTTGTGGGAGGAACTGTTTGCAGCATGTTCGATGCCCAATGGCTGGGTTTCATCTTGCTTAGCTGAAGATAGCTACAGCTCAGAATTCCATGTCTCAGCTAATTGCCTTAGGATTTGGTTAGTCATTACCTTTTGTTTACAAGGGATAGAAGTTTTTAGGGTGTCATTCAACTGATGAGATGAGGCATAACCTGCCATGCCATTTTCTTTCCATTGCCTATGAAGGTAACTAGCTGAGGTACCTGCATTTAGCAGGACACTCAACTTGATGCATAATACAGCATAATTGCAAAAAGTCCCCTGAACTGAAATAGTGTTGCCTGCATGTCAATCTATTTTTCTATGTAGCTGAGTAATAAGATTCTAACATCTCCATATTTAACTTGAAAAATGCAACTATACAGCCGGTAGTAAGCGCATGGCTGAAAATCCAGGCCAATTAAGATTGGTAGAACTTTGACCCTATATTCAATGTTTTTAGGGTCAGAAAAAAGGACAGATATATTTCTTTTCTGCAGGTAGCTGTAGTAGAGTTAGTCAACTCTTTTCTGCCTTTCTGATCAAGTCAAAGCTGAAAGTGGTCTTGTCTTCCTTCTTTTGGATCAGCTTGGTAAGCTGTATTTGCTTACATTACTTATCTTGTCATTTAGAAAAAGGTGTTACTAAAATAGCATCAGTTTATAATTTATGTCTATTTTAAAATTTATCTCCTATCCTAAATTTATCTCATATTTGATCTTTCCTGTGAAAATAGATCTGAGTTTAATAATGTGTGAGTATATTTCTTTTAAAATGCAATCTTTGCATTTTTCCTAAATGCTACTTGGAAAGACTCCCATTAGTTTCAGATTTGTTTTAAGTCTTTGTTAAGGAAAAACATTCTATTTTAAGAATTCTATGTTACCAGTTACAATATTTTCATATGGAAAATAATTTTCAATTTAATTTTTAAGTCAGCATGACACATAAAGGTACTACAAACATAACAAACATACAGAGATTTATACAAATTGAAAATCCTTTATAAGCAAATATGCCAAGAGCAAGTATTAGAATATATAATTTACATCTGTATGAAAGTTGATGTGATTTAAAGCAAGAAGTAAAAATAGATGTCTGAGATAAGAGTGATTGAAAAGTTGATATAAAAATGATATGATCTAAGTCCAGAAATTAAAGCAGATGGCAAAAATTAAGAAATTTAAAAAACTGGTGCAGCTCTAAGTAAACAATTGAAATAGTGTGTTAATTAAACTTGAAGAGACTTAAAGAGATTTAAAATGTGAAACAGCTAGATGCATCGGAAAATCTATATGACTCAAAGAGAAGACTGGAAGAGAGGACCTGAAGTAGAATTAACCAAAAAACTTACTTAGGTGGAAGTGAGAAATAGAAATAGTCAGCTGAATTATGACTGGTAAATTTCAAGGAAGATGCAGTATTAGATCACATGCTATGTTCTCATTGAAGTCCAGGATAAAGTCTACTTTAAACCCATGCCAGCTCCCAAATATAAATGCCAAATACTTTTATGAGAATTTTCTTGGATTTCTTTATCCATTGCATTAAATTTTTTTAACTTGCAGTTTCCTGTGGAGCCTCATATGCTTCTGCCTTGTGCTCCTTCATTTTCAAATGCAAGATTTTGACCCAAGCAGCTGTTCCTGTTTGTGACTTAACCATGGCTTTCATACCTACATTATGGTCTATGCTTACCTGTGTTTCTCTGCACCCCAAAGTTTCAGAATATTATGCGACTTGGCAGAAACATGCTGGTTTCCTTTTTTTTTTGCAGTTTTGTGGACCTTAAGTGATATCTTCTTGTGTTTTGAGAACAGGGATATGAAGTATGAGTGAATCCAACCTTGGCACTAACTTTGGCAGCTCCATGGTACTGGAGAAGACACTTCATGTTTCTTCATCAATTTCTCTTTTTGCAAAGCTGTGATTTAAACACTTCTCTGTAGGCTGTTTCAGTGAATAATTGAATTTTTAGGTGTTCAGACCACTATTTCTGCCAGTTCTTTGACACAGAAAAACTTAATGATGCTGGTGCTGTGGGGAGAGTGTCAGGGAAACAAGGGGGATATGGGAGAGGGGTTGGGGCAATAAGTAAATTAAAGTATAAAGTGTGACTCTCATTATTGGGTAAAACTCTAAAATGCCCTAGGGAGGACAATATCAATGGCGTGATTGGAACATGAAGTAAATCTATTCTTGAAAGAAGTACATATATTGACATTCTAAGGGGTAACATCAGATTTTCTAGACCTTGGTCTCTAGTTATTTCTCTTAAAATCCTGCACATTGCATGTATCAACTGATGAAGTTAATCTCTACAATTTAGCGTCCCATCTGAGATTTAGCTTCTTATGTATCTGCAAATATAAGTCTGACTTAGAAGAAATTTGACATTTTGTATCTTTTACTACTGAACACAGACATGACTGTTCTGGATATGATTTTAACTCATAAATAAACTGTACCAGCATTAAAAGGATGTAAGGTAAAGGGTACCACATCAGTAAGAGTGGAACAAGTACTCACACAAGGCACATTATTAACTGCAATTCACTTTGCTTCTCTGCTGTATTATCAGGAGGAAAATAAAATTACCATCTTAGGCTGCCCTGTTCCCTAGCTGCACTTCACAGCACAAGTTTCTGTAGTTTTCTGTGGAGAGTTAAGCAGTGAAGGAAATCAGGAGAAAGGTAACAGTGAAAAAGATTATTCATTCATTCCAGATATTTGACTGAAAATCCAGGGATAAAATTTCATAATTCAGGAGGTTGACTTAAGTTTCAGGGGAAAAAATTTCTATTCATGAATTTATTTCTTTTGTCCTATGAAACAAATTATGAAAACAAAGCTCAAAGGAACTTAGATAAATTCTGTAAATCACTATCATCAAATGAGTAATCTACTCATATGGCTGACAGTCCAAGTGACGACTCCATACAAATTGAGACTTCTAGTTCTTATGCAAACACTATCTTTAACCAAAAGTATATGGATTAGTAGGATGGCAGACATGTTTTACATTCAGGAATCTATAGAAGTATTTTCAGCAATAGGGCCAAATAAGTAAAGAATACACTAAATCTGAAATAGAATAGTAATTTATCATATTTTTTATGCCGGGGGAAAGGTCTCTGTGAATTTAGATACCTTATTACTAAATCAAAATGTAAATTCTATTCCTCCTTGGTCCACTTTTGGTACTGCTTTGAAGATAATGTTGAAGTAGTAAAATGATGATTAACTTTAATATTCATCCAAGAATAAGTTAAGATCCATGACTAGGGTAGAGGAGAAAAGATTTAATTAGCATCCAGACTGTTTACAGGTGGATATATTTTTTGTTGTTAGTACTTTTTGATAGTACTCTGCCTCTTACTTAGTTCCACTTAAAATCTAGATATTGAAGACAAACCATTTACAATGTTAGGAGCTCCTTCTGAGCTGTACAGTTTGAGATCAGTCAAACCATTCAATATCTAGGCATATATTTGTGTGTGTGCATATGTATAGAGTCATCATTTATTACTTTGACAGAAAATTACCCAGACAGTGTCTTAGGTTGTTCTTTTCAGATAGATCAAACAAAGAAATAGCAATTTAGTGTACTTGAGACTTAATTTCTCTATTTTCTTCAAGGTACATAGCAGTAGGAATGCAACTACGAAGACCTAGATCCTAATTCCAGTTTTAGTACTATTAGGTTTCTCTGCTACTTCTCCAAAGTCACCAAAATATGCTAAAACTTAAAAAGGGAATCAGGACAAGTATGAAAGCTCACTGTCTGGGACTTCAGGAGAGCAGACTCTGGTCCTTTAAGGACCTGCTCAGTAGCAGGTCCAGTATCATTAAGGACCTTAATGATAGCTAAAGGTCCTTCCAAAGCTCACTGAATTCGAGACAATTGCTTCCTTCGCCTGTGCAAATTAAACAGAAGGGAACTGACATGGCAAAAGACTATAAAGACAAGTGAAGATAAAACTGAATGAAAGGAAAGCAAAAACAGATAATTAAATTAATAAGAAGAATAGCTCAATGAACAAGAAGATAATGAAAGAAATGAGAACTGAAGTATGTGAGACACATAAACAATAGAAGGTACAACACAAAAATTAGCTTGAAGCAGTAAAGCGAAAATTGTCTTTTAAAGAGAAATCTGAAAAGTGCAACAAAATTAGAAGGATGAAGTGTATAATTGACTAAATGTTGATTAAAAAATCTTCCATGTGCTCATTACTGTTCCTCTTTCCTGTCTCCTCATTTTTCTGATTCTTTCAAAAATCTGGTGCTTAATTTTCTTTTGCAGGGGTCAGCAGTCCATGCCTAAGATTGTCTTAAAAGGACCACTTATGGATCATTTCAAAAGCTAGTTGAGCTTTGTATTTCTATTTGTTACTGCTTCCAGCTAGTAAAATTTATAGATACTGCATTTGCTACTATACTGGCCCTCAGTTCCCTACGGATTTTGCTATCAGAAATAAGAACACGGCGATTATGCGCATTTGCTTTAAAAATAAAACAATCCATTACTCACCACCTGCTAATCAGGAACTGCAGTCACGAGGCATTAGAGAAGAAAACACACTGTTGGAGAGGTTTCTATCAATCAGAGAAAGTCTTCTGTATAAATGAGTTAAAGATCCTATAACAGTTTGGATTGGAAGGGGAGATCATCAAGTTCTAATCCCTCATCCATGGGCAGGGACAGCTTCCACTACACCAACCTGCTCAAAGCCCCATCCAACCAGGTCTTGAACCACGCCAGGGATGGGGCATCCATGATGTAGGAAAGGAGTCTAAAAATGATCTGTACAGAGAGGTAGGAAAGTAGGAGGAGAAATAACGTCACTGTCTAAACATTGTTATAAAACAGGAAACATTTCCCTAGTGTGTATTCATTTGCACTTTCAGATGAAATATCAAATGCTTTTGTGAGGAAAAACCATGTCAGTTATTATATTTACTTTGACTAACACACTGCTTATATATATAAATATATGTACAACATTAGGACTAATTTTAAACTTGGTGGCAATTTTCAAATCCAAATTAATTGCTTTGCCTGAATGTATAAGTCACCAACTACTGATAGACTGCTATATCCTGATTAAGTACTCCAGAAAAAACAAAGCCAGAAGTCATATTTTCAAGAATACAAATGCATCATGAGGCCCAGAATAGATAGATCATAAACCAGTTTAATTGGTGGCATCTTCCTTTTCCAACTCTAAGCTAAATTCTTACATTTTCCAGAGACTGAAATCTAAAATACAGACAGGTGGCACTCTTAGTGATATTCGGCTGGCCTTTTCCCAGCTTCTTCCAGGAGATATTCATTGTGTTATAAAACACCTTTTTATTTTATTCACCCCTTCTTGGTGAATAGCTAATTTCCTTATTGTGAAAGATTAGTTAGTAATATATCTACAGCATTATGCTATTATGCAACTGTCTCTCTTTCTTGATTTAGAAGTAAGAGGGTGACCTCCCAATATAGCTAATTTAATCTGCAAAAATAATCTTGCGAATTGACTTGCCAGAAACTAATATTAGATGAAATCTTTGTTCCATTGAACCTGAATGTCATTTGTGATTCTCCATAAAAGGCTTAATCTGCAATTTTATAAAATCTCTACTAATGTTGTCAGGTTTCATAAAATATCTATTCTATTAAATAATTAGTGATGCTGATTCTGGTGGATTTGCAATATTTGGGTAGAAAGCTTGGATGTGATTCAGATTCAGATCACCTTTTTGTATTAAGGTTTGGTAGAGCTATAAAAGTGTTGCAGTAGCTAATGCTGGGATAAGTCAAGAGCATATGGTTTTAAGAAAATGATAATTCTTCTAGGAATGTGAAGCATTTTTATTTTCTATGAAAAAAGAAAAGTTAGACTATTCAAATCTTTTTCAGCAATGCCCATTTATGCCTGCAATTTTCTTCTTACCTAAATAACTCTACTCTTTGTTTTAGATTCCCTATTTCACCATATAGGAACAATTCATCTTCACAGCAAAACAAATACGTGATGGTGCTGCACATTATGGGTAGTTCTACAAATTTCAGTATTAAAGCAGCAAATCAATTTGAAATAGATTTTATAGCTAAATATATTTAACTTTGCTAAATACTTAAGCAAAGATACAACAGCTATACGGAAAAGATAAAATTCTTTGTGCATATCTGGAACAACCCCTAAAATCATATAAAGGTGAGGATAAATAGGAAGATGATTCTCTAATGCCTAGGCTGTGCAGTGTTTGAAGTGATCTCCCACCAGACAGAGTGAAATGCTAACACCTTATCATTTAAAATTAAAATGCATAGATCAAAGTTATAGAGAAAAATCAAGCTTTGACTGGGTGCAAAATAGAGGGGACTAGCTATTTGTGACTTTTCTATGATTCATTTTACTTACAAATAATGCTATGAATTACATGAGCACAAATAGTATTATTTTTTTAAATTTCAATATAATGGAGTGTATTACAATAGTGAACAGACTGTTCTGTGAACTAACTCATAACTATATGTATGCTCTGTACACAGGCATATATTTTTACTTGGTCAAGATTGGAGGCAAAAGACAGGTTTTCACAAATTTTCACAAATTTTTGAACATGGATTCAGTTTAAAATTCAGAGCTAGATGTTAGAACTCTTCCTTCTAATGGTCCATCGTATAGTACATTTAAGTACTGAACTTCATCTGAGGCCACAGCAATATCTATATATGTGTGTATGTATGTGCATGAATACATATTTTTATATGTCTTTCCAGAATATTTTACCTGGTTTATGTTTTGAATCTAAGCTCCTGCTTGAGTACTGTTTTCAGTATGTTTGAAGAGTGTCATTGGACTTTTGCCTGTCACATCAAGATACACATATGCATGAAAAATACAAAGACTTATATTTATCTGAAGCGTATATATATATATATATATATAGTTTACATATACTGTTCTTTATCATACTTCCATTATTAATGCTGTCAGTATATGATTGTACAAAAACATGCAAGCAACAAGATACACATAGTTGGTTTTGTCTGCAAATAGCTGTGTCAGCACCAACAAATTGCATAAATGTATTTATTCATATCTTTGTACAAAATACAACCAGGTGGAGTCTATTTTATAGCTGCTTAGAATTACAATAATATTTTTAACTTTTAAGTCCTTAAAAGCTACTCAGTGAAGCATAATTTCGGATATTATGCTTATAATAATGGATCAAACTATCACCCTGTCATTTCTTTTCAAATTTAATAAGTGAATTCATATATGATATTTATTTTTAAATTAACTGCCAACACTGTGTAGAATAAAGAAACTATTAAAATCAAGAAGAAATAGTAGCAGGCTTCTGTGCTGATGTTACATAGAATGTGAACAACAAATAGACATCAATTCCAAATAGGCCATAATAATTCCCCATTTGAAATACAATGTGTTTTTGCATCATATTAAATAAATAAGCATGCTAATGGGCCAAATAACTTGTGTTCATATAAAAAAAAAGGTCATCTGTCACAGTGTATGCTAGCACTTTCCATTGTTTTCTATATGCCTGGATTGAACTTGGGCTATAGTTATGTATGTTTTATATATAAAGCACCCTATTTAATTAGCTGTTAGTAATCTCATGTTTTCCTACTGAAAAAAAAAGCCACAGTAGGAACATTAATGTTTCTCTTGACAGTATCTTTTCATAAAGTGATACAATCAAAGGAAAGCAATTTGCATCGTTATAGCATGTCTATCTGAATCAGGACAGTCAGTACATTTCTCAGATATTATGAAAATTTCCACCCTACAGTTAGAAATTATTGGTTAAGAGAAAAAGCTTTCTTAGGGAACAATGTGAGTCTGAATATGAAATGAACTACAAAAGGATCCTGGGACCTCATCATTTTGCTATTGCTACTTGTTATGGTGACTCATTCCAGTGGGCTTTGTTTCTCTAGCAGGCTGCAGCTAGGTCATCTGGAGAAAGTCACACATTTTCTGTGCTTCAGCTGTTGCAGTCTGAGTCACCCAAATCCTCCAGAAGGTGGAGGTGAGAGAGGAGCTGTTCACATTTGGAAAATGAAAGGGTAGGACAAGGAGATGGAATGACAATAAGGGTGGAACCTGAAGCACACAGAGAAAGGTGGAGTTTGCTAAAATGAACCAGGGACTGGGCTCAGCAGTCAGGGGTTGAATAGGGATTATGTAGACTTTGTTGCAAAGCAGACACAGCTGGAAATTTTTGGGCCAAGCCTTCAGGCTTGAAAATGTTACATCCACAATTTTGTTATAGCAAAAGGAAACTAGATATATGGAGCAAGGAATTTGTCGTCTGTTAGTGTTTTAATGGTCTAAAAGAGTAAATTATCATATTGTAACAGAAAAACTATGTTAATAATTCAGCTAAAATTGTATGTTAGCAACCCACCACTGTTCCTGGTTTATATTCACCTTTCCTCTAAATCTTGAATTTAAAATTTTCTATCTTTCTGAAAAAGCACCGGGTGTCTGTAAGCAGATGATACATGATATGTCATTAATAATCTAAGACTTTCACAGGGAGGAATATGATGCTTACGGTGAGAGGCCCCTCCACTGAGCCTTGGGGGCTCCTGCTCAGGCAGTTTTTATGTTCTTCCTTACCCTGGGCTCCTGCCTTTTGGCTGCTCCCAGCTGAACGTAAGTGTGGCCCTGCAGCCTCCCCAGACTCAGCCACAGGGGCTCTTCTTATTTGGGCAAGGACCCCCCGGCTCTGGCAGAGCCTTCCCGTGGAGGCACCAGCAGAGCTCAGGCTCAGGCAGGAAGGTAACAGGCACGTGGCTCCAAGGCAGGAGCTAAAACTAGCCCAGCCCAGCTCCTGCCGAGGTGAGCCCCAGCTCTGAGACCAGCACTAGCAGCTCAGGAGTGTGTGATTTCTCAGCAGGAATGACAAACCTTATTGGTCAGGCTATGCTGGGTACATTTCTTAAGCTCCCCTTGCACTCCTTATGAATTGTAGAGATCAGAGACAAAGAAAAAGACCAAGGATGTTCTTTAGGGATCAAGCATTGCCCATCCAGAGGTCTTGCCTTCAATTCTCCTCCCTGCACCAAGTTGCTCATAAGCACATATGCACCAACTTATTGAAGGTGGACATTTTTACGTTCATTTACCCAGGCACTTGGTAAGAAATGTAGGTGCAAAATCACACCCCACTTACCACAGAATTATTCATTCTGCACAGGAAATTCGTAATAATATGCTAATTCTTCATACTATACAGCTTCAAAATGTACCCAATCTTCATTTTCTTGAGAGCTTATTAACATAATATAACTACACATCAACACAAACATAGTCCTACCAGTAAGCTCAGAAGAAATGTGCACAAAAGGAAAAATAATACGATAATTAGGGAAGAAAATAAGGGAGGAAGAAGTTTGACTAACATCATCAAAACATCTTCAAGAGGCAGGAAGAAACCTAAAGCTTTTTCGGAAACCAGCAAAAAGCCCCAGCATAACTACTAGTCCTTTGAATTATCAACTAATGAACAAAGGAATCAAAGTAAGGCAAAATTAAAAGCAGCTTTCTACACTCATATTTGCTGTGAAGGGCAATGAGGAAATTTCTTGAGTCAAAGATAATTTTTATGACGAATTAATGAGTGGACTTAACAAAGGTCGATGCCTCTAAGAAAGATGCTATTGAGCAACTGAAAAAAAAATCCAGAGCAGTAAATCACTGGGACCAGATGGTACTGATGAAAGAATCCTGTAGGAACTGAAGTGTGAAATAGCAGAGGTAGCAATGAAGATATGCAATAGATCCTTAATAAACCACACACTGTTCCCAAAGATTGGGAAGTTGTTATCTTAGGTTAAAAATAAAATAAAAAAACCATATATGACCCTTGGCATTACAGACCAGTAGGTCTCATATTTGCTCCAAGGAAACTGGTTTCAAATTTAATTAAAGACAGCATTCATGCAATTATAGCCCAATAGGATATGGTTTCTGTGAGGGCAAACCTTTCAAACCTCCTAGAAGTTTTAAATGACAGTGAAAAAAAAAGATTTTTGCTTCTTAACTGACCAGAGTAATAATGTTTTATAGGTTTGTCATACTGCCAAACACGTGGGGATCACTGTATACAATCTATTAGATAAAAGTACAAGAAAGGTACTTCATTTTACCTTCCCAGAGTTATGGTGTCAGAAGAGGCAACTGGGTGCTTCTGAAGTGCTATAATTACCATCTGAAATGAAGATGATTTCACTTGCCTGCTCCTTAACACTGTAATCTCAGGAGAAAGTATTGTCTGACAACCTTTCCAGAATTACACAAGTAAATTGACTATTGACTTCTCACTGATACATGTTTGAACTTGCTTTTACAGCAACTGTAAGGGAGATGGTAATGAAAATTTAATTTTGAATAATCAGACATGTACTTAGAAAGGCTGAAAAATGTTGCTTTAGGGGAACTAATAACAGTTTTTGTTATGGTCTCTTTTTTTCATTGCCAAAATTCTCATTTTCTGCCTCACAGCTTCAAAGAAGGTAGCTGCTAGAGCTTCCGAGGTAGCAAGAATTCATCATCAACCTTCTCATCACTTCATCTTTCTTTCTATTCTTCGTACCTAATTAGAACTGTGCAGAGATGGACAATTCCATTTTATCAAAGAATGTATTGTGAAATTATGGCATGAAACAAAAAATGCAAGCAAATAACCATTTCTTTTGGGGGAAAGAAAACAGAACCCTGTTAAAAGAGTGGAAGATGTGGGTTGTCTAAAAAGTTTGCATCCTTGAAGTCCCAGAATCCATGTTTCTGGGTTCAATTCACATGGTTCAAGACTAGACAATATGGAAAAATTGCTTGGTGTTACAATACTAGGGTGCTATGGGATCCTCAACCCTGTGGCAATCAAAGTGTCTGGCAGCTGCATCAGCCAAGTTATCTCCCTCAGCAAATCTATCCCTGAAATGTCACCAGTGCACACTGGAACACCATGCAGATACATTAGCACAAATCCCAAAGCAATATATTCAAAGTTATATTGAATTCACTTCGAGGTCTTGCTTGTTCAGCACAAGAGCATGGCTCTGGGCACCATGCAGAGCCACTCTTACAGAACTGCACTCCTAGGAAGCCAAAACTGCTGATGGATTGTGCACCTAAATTGCCAGGAGCCTTAGCATGCCATATATTTAGGGCTGATTTACAAAACTTACAAGGTTTGCCTCAGATTATTTTACTATGGAATTCCTAAAATTAAAAAAAAAAAAAATACTGTACTTGGGGTAATATGACGCCAAATTAGTATGTACCTGAGGCTTTGGGTCAACCTATTTCTATACCTCAAAGCCCTCATTGGACTTCCATCTCCTCGCTCCTCTATCATTTTTCTTTTTAAATAAATACTATATCATAGATGGTGAAATTCTATTTTATACACCCTATAGTCCACTGAGTTCTTGTTCAGGCAATACTTTGATATGGATGTTGAATAGCAGTAACAAAGTTTTCATGCAAAATAGAATTATGTCAGAAGAAACTTGGGTTCTTACTGGAAAAAAAATTATATATTTGCTTGTTGTATGACAGGTTCATTTTTCTGTCTTGTAAAATAGTTATCTGGTTCAAATGGTCAATATGTTTTCACATTCATATTAGCCTCCCTTGTAAATCAGTAGTACATTTATAAATGTTTCTTTTTGACATACTGAATGTTATAGCTTCAAAACAAATTATTTTTCGCCGTGGTATAAACAGAACAGGGGAGTTAGTTATGAAAGCTGTTGGGTTTCACAATAATAACATATCTGTCTTCATATCACTTTTCAACTGTTCAATACTCTTTTGTAATGCAAATACCAGAGTAATGTAAGCATAATGCTAAGCTTAATTGCCTTACAAAATCTTTATCCATTTCTCAACATGCATTTTAGTCATTCAGCTATTCATTAACAGATAGTTTGCTATGTGGAGATGATATTTTTAATATGTAAGGCAATTTATAGAGTATAAGAGTGCTTACACTACAGAGCTGTTATACAGGTCATTGACCTGTAAGGAAATTAATGAAGAAAGCTTCTTAGCTTAAGACTACGGGTGAAAAAAATGAGACATGACAGCAATGCAAATACATAACATTTATCTATGTAAATCTCTTCTATATTCATGAAATCCAAGAAAAAAATCAATAAATTAGACTCCTTTTTCCTTTTTCCAGCAATCACTCTGGAAATCATTAACCAAATCAGAGAAACAAGAAAATGATCTTCAAGTATTATTCATTATTATTTAAGGCAATATTTGAAAATTAAGATCTACCAGTCATGAACCTTCTAAAACAACCCTTGCACATAGATTCAAGTGTAATTAAAATCAGTATCAGATTTCAGTTCTGAGGTCATCCTAATTATGTCTTAATACTAAGACAGGTGCAGGACCTTGGACTTATTGAACTTCATAAAGTTCATATAGGGTTACTCCTCCAGGCTGAAAAGGCCCCTCTGGATCCTTCCTTCAAGTGAATCAACTGCACTGCTCAGCTTGGTATCATCTGCAAACCTGCTGAGGGTCCACTCAATCCCAGTGTCTGCTAATAAATATATTGGTTAATACTTGTTCCAGTATAGACCTCTGGCACCACTTGTTACTAATCTCCTAATGGACAAAGTGCTGTTGACTGTAAGTCTTTAGAAACTGCTATCTGTTCAATTCCTTATCAATTTTATATTTTATTCCATCCATCAAACCCATATCTCTCCTATTTAGAGACAAGAATGTTGTGTGGGAACATTTCAAAGGCCTTACAGAAGTCAAAGTACATGAAATCCATAGCTCTTCCCTCATCTACCAATGTGGTCCAATCTACGATGGACTGATTACACCAGATCACTCAGGCACAATTTTCCCTTTATGAAAACATTCTTGGTATTTTTAATCATCTCTCTGGCATTCACATGCCTGGACATAGATGCCACAAGAATCTGTTCCATGATATTACTGGAGATAAAACAAAGCTGTTTGGACAGTAGCTCCCACAAACTAATTTTTTATATAGATTACAAAATTTGGACAAATGAATTATTACACCTTTCAAATTTTTGAAATGCTGAGCATATACACTAATGCTACTAATATTTTATTAAATATTTTTTGACACAGGTGTTGTGGAAAGTACTGTATACTTTTTTTACAAGCATACTTTAGATTTCAGAAGAGTCCGCTAGCATGTACTGGCTATTTCAGTGATTGATTATGTGTGCTGTTTCTTGACACTAAATTAATCTGCTTTCTGCTTTTAATTTGTGTTAGTTTCATGCATTTGAAATAATATCTGATTCTGTAGGACATCTGTAGAGTGTTTAATGAGATTTTTATTTTCCAATTTTCTCTAATGTTTTAAGTAGTTGTAAATAGGTTATAATGAAATTCTTTGAACTACTTTATAAAGTCAGTTAGTTAAGCCCTTTACTCTAAAGCTTTGAAATAGGGTTTCCAAAACTTGTGTCACTCTTATAGCTCTTTTCAAATCCTGAAATATTTTTCTATATACTTTAGAGGAGTGGAAGTCAGGAGCAAGGAAGCAAGGATTATCAGGTGATACATTGAAAACCTTGCACCAGCTGAAAATCTGTATCTGCAGATATATGAAGTATTCTTGAACATCTCTAATCATTCGCAGTCTTTGCAATCTCTGTATTCACACTTAGTATCACCATAGAGTTGTGCAGCATCACTTTCAAAATGCATGATAAACAAAGCTGTTTATTATTTCTGCTTTTGCAAAATAATTTGCTTTTTGTAATCCTCTCCTTGTAAATGTAATGCAAATGCTACATTTGTACCTGTGTGATTCAAGCCATTTAGCATGTCCTGTAAACTGACTTGTTCCATTTCAATTGTTCTACTGCGTTCTTCAGAGTGCAAGACTATTCATAGTAATCTACTCAACTTTATTAAAAATCAAAAGCATTAGGGATCTTATTTTCTCTTAGAATTGTTAGGAATAAGTTACTCATACCTGTAGATCTAACAAAAAATAGTTTTCCATTTAGAATTTGCCTAAATTACTTCTGAAACAGAAAATATGTCTTTTTCATTGGAACTATGAATTTGTCATCAAACTCTCCTGCAGGTGCAGTAGAAAAACATTTATTGAGCATCTTATGCCACCTTCTCATGCCCTTATTAATCTTCTGCAACCCTTATATAAAGAAAATTGAAAACAAGAATCTGCAACACAACAGCATCACACTTTCCTGTGTTTTAAATAGCATTCCCTTCCTATACTCACTTATGCATTGTCTTTTGCGTTCCTGGTTGAATACTTAAATGCATTTCTTTCATTGGCATAGTCATCTCTACTTGTGATCTATAGAAATATAACCAAAGCCAGTGAAAAAGTGGATAACACCTACATGCTATAGATTCCTTGTCTACTGTTGGCTCTGTCAGCAGACCTCATGAAGACTTGTCAATATGATGAGGATCCAAGTACATAGAAATTCAGGGCTGTAACAAGGGAAAAATGAATTTTGTGGTAGCTTTCTTGCCATTGCTGTTGGTACTGTCACATAAAAAGAAATGCTGAAGCTTTACAGACCCATGGTTGAAGGAAAAGGCAAGAAAAACAAAAGGAACAGAATGCTGTATAAAAGACTCCAGGAGTATTAATCCTAAAATTTAGGATTACATTTTTATCATGTGTTCTCCCTGTTATGCTGGAGATTGTTTTTTTTAGTTATGTTAAATTCAAAATTTTAAGAGACAGTTGAAAGCAAGTAGATTATCACCCACTGTTTCCAGAAGGCATACCTACATAAAATCTTCTGGCAGCTTTGTAAGCAGGAAGAAACCGATCACGATTGGCCATTTCAGCACTGAATTCATGCATATTTCCCTCAATATTCGCAGTTCCCATCCCTAATGGGAGCTGACAGAATGTAAATGAGTTCCTAAAGGAACCAGCAAAAGCGGCAATTTTTCTCATTTAATCTTCAGATGAGCTGTCTGTCTCCCAGCTGCTGAGCTTCATTAGAATTCTGAAACTAATTTCACCTATCAACACATGATTATTGGTTTGAGTTAGGGTTTTGGGATATTCTGAGTAAAAATCACTACAACGCAGAGTTGGCTCAATAAGGAAAAAAAAGTATTTGAATAAAACTGGCAGGCTTCAGAACAGTCAGTTCTTATCCTGAAGAAAACTTTCATCCATCTTTGGAGTCTGGGAAAATTTCATCCTATACATATCAGCAAAGTAAAAAACTGTGATAACTAGGAAAGCTAGAAAGAATTACACTTTATTTATTAGAATAAAACCAGTTAGAAATTATTAAAATATTTTGTCCAATGACAAAAACTATTTAGCAATCGCTGTTGTGTTTATCAAAAAAAAATACAAGTAATAATGAGATTTAAATGACAAAGAAGTAGAATATACTGAAAAAAATAGAATCACTAATTGATTCTTCTCTGCTAAGTGCGCAAGTTTTCAATATTATTATCAGACGAACATTGTCTTTTCCATTTCTTCCCTGAAGTCATGCTTTGGTCATCTCCAATATTTGTTTTCTATCAGTCATTCTAAATCAAGCAATCAGGTATGTCTGTTTATCTACTTCAAGACCTATGATGACCGCTGATGTATTCAAAAATTAGTCATAAAACTGTATATATAAAAAAGCAAGAAATAAAAAATAATTAGTTTTGTACATTTTAATTTGCCCAGAAAATTACATATGCCTACAGGAGATGGGTGTAATTGTTACCATAACTGTGTGTCCTTGGCACTGGACAACTGTGTTTTGCTGTGATTGCCCTCCCATTTATTACCAAGAAATCTGTTCTCTGTCATCCATTTACCCCTGCATTTTGTCTTTATGGATCAGTACATGCTCATAACAAGATGCATTTCATTTCTCTCACTGTTTTCATTTGGGAAGTCAAGTTTTCCCTAATCTTGCAAACTATTCAGTGCTCACTGAAAGTACACAATAATTCAGCTTCGACCTAGTTATCAGTTACATCACAAATAATTTGTCTCTGTTGGTCCATGTGTTATCTGCACAGCTTACACGATTTAGCTTTATTATGTAGGGGTAGCAGAATGGCTAATAGTCTCAACTGGCAGCCTGTTTCTTGTACAGAAAATTCCTTTCCCCTGTGATATTATTGAATGCATCACAGCGGTCTTGAAATTTCTAAGTGACTTTGCCTAGTATTTTACATTCTCTTTCTTTCTCCCAAAAGAGCATTGCTCTCAGCTTGCAAGACAACATTTTGATTGTTTCCAACTCTGATTTCTCTACACTATTACCCATTTTAACTTGATGCAATTTTACACCAGGAACCCTGTGACACATGTGTTAAAGGACCATAGAAGCACTGAGCAGAAAGAACAATGTTGATTTCTTATCCCTCAGTCCAATGGCATAGGGGAGTTTGCAGAAAGATAAATATACCACAGCAGAGATTAGCATAACTTGATACACCAGAGATGCAGTACAACAGAAAAGGAACAAGCTAACTCTGAAAAAGAGAACCTGTTTTTCAAGGTCAGATCATTATATTCTTTTTAGAAATCAAGATGTCCCAGGAAACGAAAGCAACTTCTTCAATACAGGAGATATGGAGTTAAAATAGCTTCATGTTACCTTTTCATTTCTAAGGACAATGAACTAAAAGGATTTCTTGCAAATATAAAATTAAAATAAATTAAAGAACAAGGAATAATCATAGATACAACAGTAATTTGTATTTACTAATTAAAAATCAACAGGCACTTTCCATAAAAGCACTTATAAGAAACGAAAAGTAAAATTTCAACTATTTCTAATTCTAGTATGCATATACAGGCTTGAGAGGCGGGCTCCTGCAAACCTCGTGAGCATCAACAAGGCCAAGTGCAAAGTCCTGCAAGTGGCTTAGGTCAATCCAAAGCACAGACACAGGCTGGGCAGAAAATGGATTGAGCCCTGAAGAGAAGGACTTGGGGGTTTTGATTGATGAGAATCTTGACACGACCCAGAAATGTGCAATCACAGCCCAGAAAGCCAAATGTATCATGGACTGAATAAAAAGAAGCATAGGGCCAGCAGGTTGAGGGAGTTGATTATCCCCCTGTACTCCACTCGAGCAAGGCCACATTTGGAGTAATACATCCAGCTCTGGGGTCACCAACATAAGAAGCACTTGAACGTGTCGGAGAGAGTCCAGAGGAGTGCCATAAAGGTCATTAGAGGGCTGGACCTCACCTTTCATATGAAGACAGGCTGGTAGACAGTGCTGTTGCAGCCTGGAGAAGGCTCCAGGAAGATCTTACAGCAGCTTTTATTACCTGAAGGAGACCTACAGGGAGGCTTGAGAGGGCTTTCTACAAGGACATGTAGTGATAAGAAAAGGGGTAATGACTTCCAACTGAAAGTACAGATTAGATACCAAATAAAAATTCTTCACAATAAGGGTGGTGAGGCACTAGAACAGGTTATCCAAGAAGTTATAGATGCTCTATCTCTGGAAGTGTTCAAAGTCAGCTTGGATGGGGCCCTGAGGAACCAGATCTAGTAGAAGGTGTCCCTGACATTGTAAGGGACTTGGAATTAGATGGTCTTAAAGGTTCCTTCCAACCCAAGGCATTCTCTGATTGTACATCACAGAATGCATGGTCAGTAAGCCATGTCCTATGTGCAGATTCACATCACAGGTGTAAAAAAGACAAGTCTGAAAAATACTACAAGAGAGATAATTGCAGTAGCCTACACTTGGTATGAAAAAATCTGTAACTCTCTCAGAGATAGTTGTCATTTTTCCAAACTAACATATGTAAGAATTATTTATTACACAACTGTACCTTATGAATTTGTAGTTCTTTATGGGAGGTTCTGCAGGATAACTGCAGAAAGTAATTATTATTCCATACATATCAGGAGTCCATACAGGACTCTTTTTCATTTCTCATATTCACACATTTTGTATAGCTAATAACCCATAAAGCACCTTTACAGCCAATTTAACCTGCTTTAAATTTCTATTTATCAACTGTACAACACAATCCCACTTGCTGCAGTTGTTTCAACAGGTTACCACTGTACTAATACATTAAAACAACCTTCCAGGACCTACACAGGCCCTGGAAAAAATCTGAAGAGGAACTTTGTAGAAGGGCATGTAGTGACAGGACAAGGGGGAATAGCTTCAATGAGAGAAAAATTTAGATTATATGTTAGATAGAAATTCTTTACTGGGAGAGTAGCGAGGCACTGGCACAGGCTGCCCAGGGAAGTTATCGATGCCCTATCCCTGAAAGCATGGAAAACTGGGGTAGGTGGGGCTTTGAGTAACCTGGTCCAGTAGTGGTGTCCCTGCCCAGACAGTGAACTTGGAACTTGATGATTGCCAAAGTCCCTTCCAACCCAAACCATTCTGCGATTCTATATTACTGCAAATTCAGTGGTAAAGGATTTGGCATATCATAGGAATGAATCTTAACGAAGTATTATCTGTGCTACCACAGTGTCTTTCCTGACTTTTTATTGTTTTGCTGCTTGCTTTAATTCTTATAGTAGGTGTAAAATGAGCAAAACTCTTATTTGCAAAAGATTTCATAACTAGCTAGAAATGGCAATTTTTCAACAGGTTCAGTTCAGAGACTCTTGCTTACTGGATTTCTGTTCCTGGTAGATTATTCACTGATGATTCTTAATCTCATAATAAAAAAAAAACAGGTCCTGAGAAGAGATATTGTCACACAAATTGATAATATGTGTACTGTGTGTTAAAGGAAAAAAAATATCATGACAATTATTTAAAAGGTCATAATTATTGTAGGAGAAAAAGCAACTTATTAAATAATACTGAAATGAAAAGCACCTTGAATTGGACAACCAGCTGAAGATTAGACAGCTGAAGATGAGCAGCATATAACATTTGTATCATAGGAATACAAATTCATTCAAATTTTCATTTCTAGTAACTACCTCTTGCCTTTTCACATGATTTTGGCTACCTGAGCGGTCATTCTTTTTGTCTTATTTATATATAATATTTTTTAGAGAAAGCCAGAGTCTCAAGAATATTTATGGGAGAGAGAGGACATTAAAAAAAATCCCGCAGTCTCAGGGATCACTGCTATTTCCCTAAAACCAAGGAGATGACTTATGTTGTTTCCAAAGCTGGCAAATCAATCCTAGACACATCTAATCAGACAAAGCTGGAAAAATGCAGCTGAGGTTTTGTTAAATGAGTATGAGTTGGTTTTTTTCTTGTTCTTCTTTTTTTTTTTTAATGATGAAAGGTTTTGGGTTTTTTTCTAGTGAGGTTATGCAGAGATTTTGGATAGTAAAGGAAAAACCAGGATACAGGTATTATGGCATTCCAATTACTTTTACAAAGGGACATTTAGAAAGAGCATGAGTCATTGCTACATTCTTCTGCCTGTGAAATGGCTGATATTAAGAAAACCTCAGAAGCGAAATAACCTTATTTCAGACTTCTTTACCCCTTGTCATCTTTATACACACAGAGCATGCATTATACCGGACCACTGCCCGTGGTAAAATTTCATTTACATAAATGTGCTTCATTAATTGAACTTGTATTTTTCCCATCCTTTTTTTCTGGTTTTTTAGAACTATTAATATGGATATGAAGGTTTTTCATAGTGTCATTCACAGTGGTAGGTTATACTTATTCATTTGCTTAATTAGTTCATTTATCAAATGGATGTGCTCCATTGTAGAGAAGCCTGATTAAAAGCCTGTCTTTTCTGTTGGTTGGTTGGACTCCAGCTTGGCTGTGAGTTGATTTCACTAAAACCATCCAAAAAGTTTATAGAATGAAGACATGAGCCTGATCGATCTCCAGTTCCTCCTGTTGTGTTCACAAGAACATTAATAACAAGTATTTTTTCTGAAATTACAGAAAATGAGGAATTTTCTGTTATTTGTGTGCTGAAGACGGAGTTAAAATTGGCCTTATTATAATTATCATTTATATTGCAGTGGTTTCATTGTGCATGCTACAAATGTGTAATACAGACTCTTTATAAACCCTAAATTCTAAAGAGAAGAGACAAAGGGGGAAACAAGAAATGGAGACAGAGAAAGGTGAAGTAGCTGCTTAGAGACCACACAGCAGGTCACAACAAAAACCAAAATAGAATGTCTCTTGTCTTTCAGTTCACATTGTCTCCAAAATCCCCAGTAAAAAATCATAAATTCTCTGAAATAAGTTCTCTACATGTTGAATACCAGTTTTCTTGCTGTCGATTGAGTGAACATCTGCTGTTTTCTTGGCAAGAGTTCCAGCCATTTTGAGGCACATAATATGTTTTGTTCCTTTGCAGTATCACAAAAAATAAATATAATTTAAATTATGCTAACATATAGAACATATATTACAATATGTTTCACCTAAGGGTTGACTAGAATGGGCACAGGAACAGATCAAATTTTACATGTGCATTTGTTGTATTTTATGCCCATTTTCTTGAAAACAATACACTTTAAAGTAAAAAAAGAACCATATTTATGCTGTGAAACACAAGAGCAAAACAGTACTAAAAGATAAAGAATTCTCTCACAAATAGCTGCATTTAGTAGACTTTGAATAAATAAATTTTAATCAAACAATCTGAGTGATTTTGACAAGATAGGAAAGATTGCTCAAGAACTTGTATATTTTTAATTAAGCTGATGGTGGGTCTTGCTAATCTATCTTTTCCAATGTAAATGATAGTCTAAACCAATGGCAGTGCAAAACCATTAAGTAAAGAGCTTGAAAGAGTCTTGGATTTTGGTCACTGTTTTAGTTGTATCCCTACCCCATATAAAGCTAAGATTGAAGTCTTCCTATCACATTTCCCATCCAAGGCCTTCATTTCCCTGGGAAATATATCTGGAAACACGGAACAGTAGGAAGGGGAGCAGGTTTGAGCTGACTCCTGATCAGGACACAGGAGAGATGAAGGCTCTCCACAGTGTGCACCAAAGGGCAGAGAGAAGGAAGTCTTTGTCCTACTGATTTGCTTGCCAAATTAGGAGTTCAAAAAGCTTGAATATTAAGACTACAGCCAACTCCTACAAAGTTTCCTTTCACTGAATTTTAAAAACTTGGGAGTTTAAGTTTTGGTGACTTTTTTGGGGTGGGTTTTGGGGGGTTGGAGGGTTCTGTTTCGTGTCTTTGGGTTTTTGGGTTTTTTTGGTTTATTGCAGCATGCTTCCTAATAAATAGGCACAAGGCCCTATTTAATTTGTATAGTGTGACATTTTGAGCTTAAACATGCTGCAAAATAGAGATATAACAGTACATGAAGATGAAAGTGGGAAATGAGAAACAGCTTAAGGTAAAAGTCTCTGAAACCATTTAATCTTTGTTGATAATTTTAGCCTAATTTTAACCATCTCCAAACCAGTCATCTAACTGAAACTAACCTCCACAGTTCCAGCCACAGAGAAGGGAGAGTTTGACATCCCCTCTTCACTGTTAATTTTGTATCTTCATTATTTTAAGACAGAATGAAATATTTTCTAACACTTTTGCACTGACATTGAGTCTGGATGCAATCCACATCTGTGCACCTATGGAAGAGCAAATGCACCTTAGGAAGTGATTTCTCTCAATCTGATGTTCTCTGAAGGTAGAAAGAACATCCTAATGCACTTGTTGCTCAGTCAGTGATTTATAATCTATTATCAATATATATAAAGATAATTGATAGCTCATCTTCCTTCTTGATTAGCCACAAAAATTGCTAAACTTTGAATTAGTAGAGAGGGGAGTATGATAACAAAATGCAAAATAACTACTGTAACCCTTGAACATGTCTTCAATTTAGTAGAGCAGGATCTCAGATAAATACCCCTACAAAGAATACAGCATCACATGGGCAGATTTTATACACTTCAAATTTACTTGCATATTCACTAAAGTTGCTGACATAGGTGTGCACAAGGCTCGCACAAAGGGATGGACTCCCTTGTTATTCTAAAAAGAACAGAATATTTCTTCCCTTATCTTTCAATCTCTTCCAAATAACATCATAATTTCTCTACTTAGTTTCAGTTATCTCCTCCACTTTACTTCAGGCTTCTTGAATTTAGTTCGATTGCATTTGGCTAAACTCACAAATATCTTCTTTTATAAGTTTCCTTATGAGTCCTTAGTGCTATTACTTTTCAATGTCAAATTCAGTTTTGTAACCCACATTGCTATGTTGTTCCCTGCTGTTCAGCAATTTCAGTCAAGTGATTTCTATTCAAAGCTAATAAAAAATTGTTTGGCATCAGCTAACTATAGGTAAAAATGTTTCTAGAGAGAGAAAGACAGACAGCAAGATATGCATATACAGTTTTAATTTGTTTTAATAATTACTTAGTCTGCCAGGTTTTTAATTATGCCAAACGCAGCTTCTTATAAGCCTAAGGCCAAAATGCTTGCTTGCCCCTTACTTGCTTTCATTAACCTAGCCAACAAGATGGACACAAATGAGCATTAGATCATCTACTTAGACAAATAATTTTTCTTTAAAAAATCTATAAATAACAATCTAGGTAACAGAGATAGTCCGATTATTAGGACGCTCATCAGATGATAGAGGAGATATGGATTACCTACAAGCAAAAACACACATCATCATCCCAAATGAGTACTACAAACATCTGGTTATGAGGTAAACACCTTCAAAAATCCTATCTTTATGAACATAAGTTACTTTTTGTAAGTACATAATTATCAGACTGAGAAGACTGAACAACTAAGCACACAGTCTGGTGACTGGGCTATGATCAACTTTTTACACAAACAGGACTTGTATGACAGAGTGAAGAAAGGCCACTACAGGATTCCCACTAGGGTGGTAATAGCATAACCAGAAAGAGATTAAGAGCTTGAATGTAGATGCCCCTTCTGTTGGGTCTGGGGTAACCACACTCACCAACAGGGCTGTGCATGCAGAGTATGCAAGAGCATTTGCAACGACAATTTCATCAACAGTCACTAACCAGTTTGAACTGATAGCCAATTAAATGTCTTTTTTTTTCATATGTCTAAAATAATTTATGGACTGGTGGAATATATTGTTTCTAGTAACTTACAGCAGCTCTGTCAATTTTGGTTAAAAAGATCAAACAAGAGAAGTTGTAACAAGGACAAAGCAGAAGAAGTGTCAGGACTAAAAGACCCGTGGTTTCTACTAAGAATGATGGCATGAAGGTGTGAGACTTTGAATTGACTTAAAGTCTTAAAGCTGTGAAAGAACAAGACTTAACAGAAAGAGAAAAGAGAATGATACAAAGTGCCGTAGAATGAAATTGGTGAAACATGAGAACTTCATTGCAATGAGGGGTTACAGTACAAAGACTATATAATACACTACTATCCTTCACTTCATAGCAAACCTATTTAAAAAAGAGAAATATGTATAGTTGTTAGGAAATACTGTTTCCTTTATGGCCTTATGTTATTCTTATTAATTTCAAACAGATCTAAGCCAGTAGTGATAGATATTATAGATTATTTTCATTCAACATTTGTTCCTAAATCTTCATGTTATTTATACCCAAAAGGATTTGAACATAAAATCAAACAAATAATTATGAAGAGCAAATTTTGTGACATGTAGCGAGACTGCAGTCTCTCACATCTCTTTACATATTTCTAGTGAAGAAAGCATGGGGACAGTATGTATATATACATTTAGTTTTCACATATATACCATTTTAAACAGATAAAAGCTATATTTTTGGCACAAGATTTCTAGCTATGAATATAGTACAAAGCATTCACAGTACTCTTTAGATCTATGGATCCTATGACACATATAGAACACAATAATTGCATAGCTGTAAATCAAAAGTTGCTTTAAAAGTACACGAAGATATTTTTCAGACAACTGAAAAGACAGATAATTCTAATAGATTTGGAGAAGTGTTGCATTGTGTTTAAATAATATTTATAATATTTCATGCATCTTTGGCATTTCTTCGAGGTAGTGTCTCCCTACAACTAGGCTGACACAGGTTTTTAAGGAACTTAGAAAAGCACATTTCATTATTTACTTCAAGAATTTTGGCTTTAAGATCACCTACTTGAAGGCAGTATACTTGAAAGAGTATTCACAAATTAGAGTACCTCTGAAGCTCATCCAGCTTATGCCCAGTATTAGCTTGAGCCCATCAGCTCTCCGAATACATGCTAAGAAGGCCAGCTATGGTGTCAACTCCCCCCCCTTACCCGGGTGAAACGAGCCAAGTGTGTGCAAGAAGGCATGTTTGCACACCCCATTATGTAGTTTCATGTCATGTTCCAGAAATATCTCAGTAGTTCAGTGTTTAGGAATTCACTTCTCATTGCTTTATACAGCTGATTACACATATAAAGACTCTGCTATTGAGCACACAGTGCAAGGGACTGTTTTGTTAACAAATGTTCTGTGCCACGGATGAGATGGCACATAATTACAAAAACACAGATCTGCTTTTCCTTTTGTTATTTTGTGAATACCTGTTTTAAAACAAGTAGTGAAGCATTTTTATTCCCAAAATTTTTTCTGCAGCAATTTAACTTCATTTCTAGAGACTAACATTTGTGGTTTCTATATTTTTCCCCTGTCAAATAATACTTTGAAGGATGTATGATCACATCTTTTGTTACAGCAAGTCCTTCTTCTCATATCACCATAGCTGTGTGAATAGGTGAGGATACATTCAATCTTTAATTATCCTCACTAGCAGCTTAATGTGGATATATAGCTTTCAAGACCAGAGCAGACATCTTGTCATGGAGCTGTACTAACCCAGGAGATAGCTTAGAGCTGAATCTAAAAGGCCTAAATAGTGCACTCTTGGATATGGCCTTCTTTTCATTTTGGCTTCTCTTAAAGTGTGGAATGAAATTCATGGAAACAATTCTAGCTTACAAAAGGAAACATATATCATATAAATACCTTAAGAAGATAATTGTGAAAGAAATGTCATGTATATATTAAATCTCTATTGCATTACATTGTCATATTGAATTACTTAACTGCAGAGAGCAGAACAGAACCAATACACCTAATTGAAGTACCATGCTCTAAACTGGATTTGACTCCCTAAATAAACACGAGAATGTGTAAGTTCCTCTGTTGACCAAATCTTGACTTCACTCACAGTCAGACTGTTGGTCTAAGATACACCTCAGTGTGAGGTGTACACTGTGAGCAGCAGAGAGGAACTGATCATTCCCCTTCCACCCGTGTTGTGCAGCTTCAGGGGACAGCAGAGGAGATAGAGTTAGGAAGGAAGGAGGGAAGGTGAATCTGGGAAAGATGAAAGTGTTTCTTTAATTTTGTCCTTGTTTCTCACCATCCAAGTCTATTTTAATAGGCAAGAAATTAAATTTGTTTTCTCAAGTCAAGTCTGTTTTGTACATAATAGAAATTGGTAAGTGGTCCACATGTCTTTTCCTTGACCTATAAGGGTTTTTTTTTATTTATGTCCTGTCCTGTTGAGGAGGGGGAGTGAGAGAGCAGCCAGGTGGGCATCTGGCAGTTGGCCAAGGGCAATTCACCGCAGTCAGTAACAGAAGAAAAATCAAGAGCAATCACAAACACAAGAATATCATTCCCAATTTCCCAAAGAATTTATTATATAATTTCCAGGGGTAAACATATATCTAAGGAGAACCAAAATAAGTTCTAAAATAATTAGGCAAATTATTTGCATGCTAAGAATCACATTAGTGAACAGGAGCCCTCAGAGTTCTTTGGATCTTTCAGGTCAGCAGCTTTAAATATTATAAATTCTTAATAAACAAATTTATAATATGTTATTATATTTCCCTGATTGCACTTAAAAATTCTGTCTGACTATTTAGAAAGCTAGTATTTTGGAGCCTTATCATAGTAAAATTAGACACACTTGAAAGGCATCACACTACATACACGTTTTCAATAAAATATTTTAAAGAGAAAGCTTCATCATTGGCATAATGGCATTCTCCTCTTCCCAATTTATTTCCATAGAGATCTCCTAAATATGCATGAAGGTTAGAAAGATTTTACCTCTTTGCCTTTACATTGTGCATGCTTATAATGAAAAAAAAAAAAAAAAAAAAAAAATCTCTGTTTCTTCTCTTAGTCCTGCGCTGGTTATTTTGTCTGTGGAAAAACACCTCGAAGACCTCGGAATGTTTGAGACGCCTGGCAGCAGATTTGAGCAGTTAATCGGACGCCACCCAGTGTAAGAAGAAGAAATTGCTACTCCTTAGTTCCGCTCCAAAATAAGATGGGCACTGGAGAGTGAGACAAGGGAAAGGCTTACAAAGGTCGAATTGTACTGTATTTTTAAAGTAAGATTTTAAAGTGTAATCTGCTTACTGCTACTGTGCTATTAAATGGAAATTAAAATAGATAACAAATAGAAAAGTAGACAAGAAAAAGTGGAAAAGTGGGGGAAGAAAGTTTAACATTCAGATTTTAATTTTTAGTTGGAATATCTATTCCAGGTAGTGTTGATCTAACATTTAATATTGAATTTATTAACTAATAATTTAAAAAAAATTCGTCAATGTTAGCCCACATTATATAAAATTCTTTCTGTCTTTTGAAAAATTGTATCTCTTAAGAATTAATGGATATTAGTGGAGACAATTTTGAAGACTGTGTCTTAAACCTCAGACACATATTCTTCAAAAATTAATTATATTATTTTTAAGTTGAAACAAAACAAAACCAAAAAAAATCAACCACAGAAATAAAGTGCCCAACTATTGCATAGTTAAAGGAAGCGAGTGCTGGAAAAATAATTATATCCATAAAATTCAGGAAGTTTCTGAGAAGAATAATCAATACAGAGATATAAAAAGCAACAATTTTCAAATCATTTATGGACATGCCTCATAAAACATGAGAGAAAGACAACAGAATATTTGGGGGTGGAAGGATGTATTTTGCCTTCAGACACTCATGTTTTGAATATTTGTGACTTATAACTCATTTGGATGTTGCTTCTTTTCCTGGTCCCAAACTGTTGGTGAGCAACTCATGATTGTTTCACTTCAGTTTATTTTTTGCTGAATGACTGCTGCTATTGGTTGATCTCTTGGTTGTTCATATTCACTTTGTTACTCTTGATTCTAAATTAAAACCTGCCTTCACTACCCACGCAACAAATCAGCATGAAAACAGAGCGCCAAACCCAAACACTTTGCACACTGTGCAGTACTCAGTAACAGAAAATGAAATATCCAAGAAAGCAGTGAAGTTTACTTGGTTGGTTTGGGGTATTTTATATATTCATGTGAATATATAATCCATTTTATTATTCAGTTTATAGTAGTTCATTTTTATATTCATGTGAATACTTGTGCTGAAATTTGAAACCTTTTCGTACACTTTAATTCACAACTAGGATAAAATCTTTCTCTAAGAAAATACCTGTGGCTACTCTTCACTTTTCTTACTATCATTTCCTAAAAATGATTGCTCAGAGCTCAAGAAAGAGGGTTGTATATATTATTTTATACTATATGAAGAAAAAAAAGTCTATTCTCTCAAAAATATGCACCTAGCAGATTTGATAACCACCATGCCATATCTACTCTAGTTTACATATACTGACAATGTGAGACATTTCTTAATGCCTTTTTTAGCTGGTGTATGAGGAAATAGAACAATGAGTAGTCTTTAGAAGTATTTAGAGGAAGTCAATTATCATGAGACCTGTATGGGCCGATTCTTTACTGAAGCTACTAAGGTTATTTAACATTTCAGTTGAAAAACGCCTTTTTTTAGTAGTATATAAACAACCCTTTTTATGAGAACAATCTCTGCAATTATATCATCACTTTGTAATAGAATGTGTTGAATTCTTAATCCTGGTATTGTAAGCAAATATAGTGGCTACCTCAGTGAAAGAGAATGAAAATTAACAAGCTTGAATACATTAAAAAAAGAAGAAGCTGAACTTACATTGAATTTAACAGCTTGAAAAGAAATTCATACATTTTGTAGGACAAATCAGAGCCTCTGCAATCCGCTTTTTCATGGCTACCTAAGAACAGTGAATATTGTTCATAAGCCAATAAACATGATGCTTAAAACCCATTTTATTGTTTTTAATTTAAACTTCAAGAAGTTGTGGAAGAAATGTCAAAGACACTGTTGTTTGCCACTAAAGAGATTCAACATTTTCTAAGATGCTGTAATTTCAGCATATAGTAGTATTTAGATTTATATTTACGCAAACGTCTGCACTATAAAGTCAAGATGGACCCCAGACGCAAATGTAAAATTAGAACTAAATCCAAAGTTTTTCAAAACAGGCCTCAGGGTTTTGGTTGAAGTTTAGCCTGCTTTATACATAACACATTTTTTCTCATAAACATATTTTATATCCCAAAAAGAACAGACAAATATATACTCTTCATAATTTTCTATTCTAAAGAACAGATAACTGACAACTTAACAAAACCAATTTTTTTGTATTGCTATGACCATAAGAGGTAGCTGTACTTCCCAATTTAAAGGAATGGGAATAAATGAATGACTACTTTTATGCAGTGTTTTTCTATTTACTTTGTACCTTCTTCATTAAAAAAGCCCTGAATTGATCAAAAGAAAAAAGTAGTTCAATTATTATCAGCACTAAAAATTAAAATAAATCTGAGGGGTGGGATATATCTATATATATGGCTAGCAAAGCTAATATTTTTAATAGGAATCTCCTTCAACAGGATTTACTCTGAGATGATGGGGAAATAAAACCAGTAATTAAATGAGTTTATGAGGCAGAAATAAAATAATAATATTATAATAATAATAGTAGTAGTAGTAGTAGATTAGTCATTATTTAAGCAAAACATTATACAAAACTTGCCATGTTCATCTTTTATTTCAAATGCCATGTCCTTAGCAAGGAAATGCATCTTAGGGTACTTTTTTACATTTGTTAATTTGTAGAAATTATTGTAATATTTGTAAATACAGTATCTATATATTTAATATATGGATTTTTTTCCCTTTAAGAGTTGAACTGGTTAAACCTTAAATGATGGAGATTAGATATATTTTCTTCAACAAATTTTCCATTTTAATAGAGACCAGGAGAATACGTGTCATTATAAATTGGGTGGGAATTAATCACATCAAAATAGTCTGCGTAAACCATAATCACAAACACTTTAGTATTTATTTATGAGACCAGCAAATAGATGCTGTCATTATAATTTGTGATTTGAATTGTTCTCTGAGTCTGTCTTTCTCCATAGGAGCTGAAGAAAACTCAGTTCAGTGATGATGGTGCCCTATTTGGGCATGTGGGTTTCTGTACATAGTCTGAGCTCATAAGAAGAAATACAGAACGGAAAAACAAAAAAAGAAAGAAAGGGAAAAAAATGAAAAAGTGGTCTATAACAAGAAAAAAAAGTGAGATGAACGAGGTCTGGATTCATTCCCCTTAACTTGAGATAGCCTGCTAAGTTAGGACCATCAGTCACTCTAGGCTCCCTGCACAGAAAAACAAATTAGAGATAGGAACCTTCAGAAGGCAATTTACCCCACCTAAGAACCAAGTCATCTTCTGGTGGTTTGTCTCACACTGTTCACTACAGGGACAACCCTTGCTCCCAGACAATGTATGCCACTTTATTCCTGTAGGAGTCCTTGAGCTTAAGAAAGGGGCGACAAAGTGACAAAAATAGTAAGACATAGAAATTAATAGATGTCTAATCAGAAAAAATTAAGAGCATGAACAAGAAAAGATTAAGCACAAGTTAATCACCAGGGAAGAGAAAAATTGCAAAGAGGAAACTGAAAAACCAAAGAAAAATGCAACAAATTACAAAGAATTCAAAGCAAGAAAAAGCTTTACTTTCTATTTATAAATTCAAATGAGCAGAGATAGCACTGCTGGCTGTGAATTAAGAAGCTGTGTTGTATTTATTATGTTTTATATTATTTGTATGTTGCAGTAGGATGGAATTTCTCTAGCCAATTGGCAAATGTTTGTCCACACATGTGGTTTGATGAGCTATAAAGGTGATGATGATTTCAAGTATGCTGGGACTTGTAATATTTCAAAAATCCCAAATTACAGCCAAAGAAAACTACATCCGTCCGGATAGGCAAAAATTCTCTAAGCGCCCAGACCCTACTGAGAAATTCAAATGAATAACCTTTGTGAAATATTTATATTCACCCACTAAGAAAGGAGTGGGGAGAAAAGTGTTCATAAAATGAAAAAAGCATGTTGAACTAATTTTTAAGCCATCTGTGCTAACACAGGTTTACAAATAATTCAATGTCTATTATTTGTTGAGCCATGTACATCTTGTTAACTAGAACGATAAAATACTCCACTTCCCCCATTGAGCAGAACGCTCTCTTTGGCTTGGAAGTTGGGCAGCTACTAAACCCACTTAATTTACACAGGCTATGTAAGGTGTTAAATGAACCATAAAGGGCAGATGACAGAGACAAACAACCCTTTTCCCTGAAAGTGCCAAGTTTCAGGGCCTTGGTCTCCCTTTCACACTGACGCAGTGTGTGACACTGGAGGACGTGGCTATCACTTTCTATAAATGGCTTAACCTTCAGCTTTGTGTGGTCTGTCTAGTACTATACCCTGACAATTAAAGAAAATCAATGTCTGGCACTTCAATGCTGAAAATATGGAACCCACTTTGGAGGTAAATAATTAGTTCAGAAATGCTTCTGGCAATAATTAACTAAACTAGACTTATTAGGAACTCTTGCCTAAAGCATTTTTCCTTTTCAGAGGTGTTTAATATCTATCACATAACTTCTAAATTATTTAAATTTAGGCATTTCAGCTTTTAACAGTGTTATAATTAACACTGTTTGACTATTTACTTTTTTACACAATAAATTATTCTCAAATCACCACCTTAGCTTCACCTTAGTGAAGCTTTTGACCTCATGCTCATTTATTTCAGTTTTCAAAGAGAAAAGCACAGAAGTTATTTGATTCAGAAGCCTCTGATTTACATTTCTATTTAATACTCATGGAGGGGGGGATTGTTTTATATGTTTCTGTTTGAATCTTACATTATACATTTGATTGTACAACACATTTGCACAAAGAATTTCCATGTAAACCACTGACCATGAGAGTGAAAGGCTAACATCCTTAGCTGTCTGTGGGACATTTTCCACTGCCTTTAGAAGGAATAGGAACATATGGAAGACTCTTATGGTGAAGTCCATGATGTATCCTACATATTTCAAGTTTACCTCATTCGACTAAGTGACACAAAATTAAAAAATGCCATTTCTGTTGGCTAGATACATTATAGCTCAACAGCTGGCTGGAAATAGAGAGTGGGAAGAGGTAATTTTTGTCAGACTAGATGTTTGTCTTTTTCATTATCAACTGTTGAATTCTGATCCAGGTTAGGTTTTAGCAAATGCTCAATTTTGAAAACATTTCTGTTGAAGTCAGCATTGCTTCTAAAGTTAAATAACACATGTAAAAATTTTCAGGATCTGGGCCCCTAGGTATGTTCTGTTACTATTATAACACTGGGAAGTAATATTTTGAAGGCAAAAAACCACACTTCATGCTTCTGGGTGCAGTGGTTCTGTGGTATCCTCACACTCTAAGCTTGCAAGGTATCCTACCATGATTCTTGCAAGTAATTTACAAGAACAAAACAAGAGATTTTCACAAGGCTGGGCTTGGAGCTTGTATTGTGTGTGTGTGTGCATGCATGTGTGCATGATGCTCAGAAATTCATCCTTCACCTTCAGAGTTCTATGGAAAAAACTTATACGAGAACATTTAAACTGAAAAAAGGAAAGAAAAATCCTAAAGCCCAGGTTTGTGGGCCTAAAGCTAAACAAATCAGTCACCCACAGCCCCTCTGAGATCAATGGAAGGAGTTACTGAATCTCTATATAGCATACTACCCTTTTTTCTCCTTTAATTGAACTTCTTGATGGATAAAATTGTAATGTATATAATGTATCTTCCCCAGTGCCTCATGAATTTCATGGGTACGAAAGTACACTTCATCTTACAATGCTTTAAAAAACCCAAACACTGTAGGAATTAACAGTCATGGATTACTTTCTATATTTTATAGATTTTATATCATCCATTTAACAATTTAAAGGTGACTAGTTAAGAAAGTCAAACACAGAATCATAAGGTTTTACCTTATAAAGTCAAACACAGAATCCTAGGGTTTTGGTTTATAAAGCAAAGTGAATACTTGTGGAAATTGAGATGCTCTAACATAGAAGAGAATTGTCCTGTTTTATTTCACCTATCAATCTTGAAATGCAGAAGTACAAATAATGCAAGCAAGATATCTGATTTCAGTAACACACTTATGCTTCCTGTATACTGTCTACAAAGAGATCCAGTTCCTGACCATTGGCACATATTCTACATTAGAATACATAACTTATCTTCTGGATTTGATTTATTGGCTCTAAAAGTGTTATAAACAGCTTATATTATGGGAAAATTGTGGCCTCATTTAGTAATATAGAATGCAAGCAGCTACATATATAGGTTTTTAAGCTCTCGTAAGTCAACAGAAATTCAGTTCATGATTTATAAGTTGTTCAGAGGGCCAAATGCTTGTGCCTCCCTTAGGATAAGGTAAATTTCTCTCAGAACACTATTAACAGTACTTACGGGTTCTCCACAAACTATATGGAAGGTCTGAGAAAAGTTGCTGGTGCTTGAGGCAGTTAAAGCCAAGGCAAAAAGTCCTACTCAAGACGCTTAACTTTTAGGCATATAAATTTAGGTAAGACAAACTTTGCCTATCAGTAATTTCCCATTAGACATTTCTCTCCCTGTTATCTTGTAATTTTTTATATGATTGTCATACAAAGCGATTCCTATTTTTGCTTATTTCTTACAGTTTTATATCACTGATACATCAACACTCACATTATATTAACAGTGTGAATGTTTAATTTTCTTTCCATGTGTTTAAATTTTAAAGCTTAATTCAGTTACAATATTTAAGGCTACATCCATAAAAGGCTTAATTAAACACAATTTATTTCAGAGTGGTATTATTTGAGTTATTTTTATTTATTTTCAGAAATTGAGGTATAACAGGAACAAAACTTTAGAAAATATCAATATCTACTATTCTTTTCATATAAAAATTCCACCAAGGGTGTAAAGTATTAATTTAGTCAGTATGTTCTATAGATATTTGGGGAAAAAACCATAAGGTGGGTACATACTTGCCTTTTCTAAGACTACAGATTTGAGTTCAGTATAAGAGTAGAAAATATTAAAAATAGAACATTCAGTCACCTGAAATTATTGTAAAAACACTCCATGGAGGATAAAATAGGTTTGCAAATAAGTTGTTATAAGGTTTTGTTGAAGGCCAGGGTTATAAGAAAATAAAGTCAAATGGTGCATTTTATTATTTCATACCCATTACAACCTCATGGGTAGATGAGGTTACTGTGAAAACAGATTGATTAATTTTCCGTATACTCCTATATTTTTATATTGATCTTCACCTTATTTGTGTTCTTTTGCCTTTCATGGATTGTTTACCACAGAAAGTTTGGCAGGCCATTTTTAGTGCTACTCCCATGTTCAGTGTAGAACTTCACTATGACAAGCATTTCATTCTGGTTGTAATGATTCAAGGGAAGTCTAAACTGAAGAATGAAATCCCAGCCCTTTTCAGAATAATTCATCTGAAGTCTTAGACATTTTAGGCACAGTCAGCCAGCTTCTACAACATTCGATTGGTTTCCATATATTTTTTCATTTCTTTGCATTCCTCTTGCCCTCCAGGGACATTTTTAATTCTCAGTAAACATTGCATCTCATTCAAAAATTATTTGCTCTCTTGTGTTGAAAACAGTGAAGAGTTTAACACCAAACAAATAGAACCATTGGCGGTCTAGAAGTAGGATGCCATTCAAACTGAAGGAACAGGAGGACATGCAGGTGGAGGAAATAACTTTACAGCAGGTAATATTTCTTGTTTCTGTGTGACCACAAGTCATCCCTAATAGCATTTTATCATGAAACAATCACACAAACCTCTGCCCAATTGGGATAAGAGCTCAGTCTAACTAAAATGTACATTAACATAAAGGAAAGTTTAATTACCACTCTCAAGACAGTCAACTGCAAGTTTTTTGAACAATAAAGATTATGTTCCTGTCTCCTCAATAAACTCCCTGCTGTATTACAGGAAGATTTGGAGTTTGTCTAGATTTATTGTGAAACTACATTCATATAAATTTATTATAAAAATGACGGCTTTTAGATGTCTTTGATGTAAACACATCCAACAAGTATTTAATATCTGAACTGTCCAGCATTTTCCCAGATATTCAGGTAAAGTTTCTATGCTTGAAATCAAATATGTATTTTTATTTAATGATATTCCACAGTTAGTATTAGAAATACATTTATATTTATATTTATATTTATATTTATATTTATATTTATATTTATATTTATATTTATTTATATTTATATTTATATTTATATTTATATTTATATTTATATTTACTGTCATATTTTTGAATATGCTGTCGCATGACCACCAGCTAATTAGGCAACTAAATGGTGAATTTAGAACATCCTATATCTCCACTGACCTTGGGTATGTCAGTGGAAAAGCAACAGAACACATGCATGAGATCAAATTATTGGTTCTTTCTCTGACATGTTAGCAGTGATGAGGAAAGCAGATGGAAAAAAAATATTAGATATTGATCCCTTTCTCATTCCTGCATACCCTTTAATTAGTTTTAGATTGTAAATAATGCTATTGTATCTTGTGACAGTATACATGAAATGATGGCCTGAACTGTATCTATGTATATTTTGAGATATGAGCCAAACTGAGTGATTGGGAATTTTATGCATTAGAAACATGGTTTTTGTGACATTGCAAATTTTCTTTAAAATTAACATTAAAAAAAATAGAATGAACTTTTGAATGCATAATCAGAGAATAGACGATGAAAGCCAACCAGGACACCAATGTGGTCAGGATTTGTGTCCTTTTGTTATGCCATGGTTGCCGCTGCATCAGCATCTGTCAAGCCAATACCATGCAAACAAGCAAACATGCCCCTCCACTTTACACACACAGTGGTACCTCACTAAATCATCCTTCACAAAGCTGATGGGAGTCCAGCAGAGTTTTTCAGCTTAGATCTGTTGTCACATGGGGACTGCTCTCTGACTGTAAAACAAGCTCTCTCCTACAGCAGACCGCATCAACAGCCTGATCACAGGCTGCTATGATTTGCCATAACGGCAGCAGCCCTGAGCAGCTGAGCAGTCTGGATAATTCTCCGCATGCTTTGAATTCTGGACGGGCTTATTAGCAAGAGATCTGTGTTATGAAACTGCAATTGCATGGCACAGGGTGCTATGCTAGTTCCTGGCACACAGGTGACCCCAACTATCTGTTAAGACAGGCTAAATTCAAGAGTTTGGTGCAGAGAGACAAGGATTTCACACAGGGACAATTCTATATTGGTTCACTTCACATTGTTATGCTCTGTTAATCTCAAAACATCATCACTTCAATGATGTTAAAAACAAATACATGAAAGTATATACCTGAAATGAAATATAGGGCATGTAATTAAAATTACCAATTTGGATTTCCCATTCTGTTGGATAGTGGTGCAGAGTAGCAATGAAGTACACTCTTCTCAGTGGTAGCAAACAGGACAAGAGGCAAATTGAAGAACATAAAATTCTGTATTAAAACAACAATTTCTCTTTTACTATTCCTTTCTACTGGTAGGATCATCAAACAGCGGAATAAATTGCTGAGAGAGGTTGCGTTGTTCAAAGCACTCAAACCGGATTGATCAAGGTCCTGAGAAACCTGCTTTAGTTGACAATCTCCACCAGTCCCTGCCAAGTTCAACTATGTTGCCAGAAGACATACATTTTAGTGAATAAGTCAGCTGCTTTTTATGATATAATTTTTTATATATATATATATATATATATATATATATATATACTCTTTGAAGAGATGTTGCATGAATATGCTGATGACAGATCTTCCAAGTATTTTCTACTAGAGGATCAAAACTCAATATTTATTTTTTTTAAAGTGGATTACAGTCCCCCATGATAGGACAGATCAAAAAATTCAGCATGCTACACATGTTACAAAGCTTCCCATTCAAAGCCATCTAGTTTAAAATAAAAAAAAAAAAAAAACCAGTTTATTGAGATTTAGCAAATCCCTTTTGTTTTTCTTTCATTTAAAATACTGTTCATTGCACTCCATTCCACATGCCATGCAATCTACTTCTCTGTTCCTTCCTTCCAAAGTACCACCGAGCCTAAGTTATAGGAAGGATTTTGGAGGACGTGAGGGCGTGGAGAAGAAGATCGAAAGAGGTTTATCCAGTCATTTCTCTTATGGACTGCCTGTTGCTAGTGACTTCTCAGCATATGGATACAGCAATGGGCAGAAGTGCTGAATCTTAAAATAAACTCAACGAGATGGTCTGAATGGAATAGTCTTAATGGAGCGGCACTTCTTCAGTAAACACAAGCCACTGGGAAGTCATGGAGTGCAGTTGTGTATTAGTAAGTGCACTACAGTTCTCCATGGCCTGCAACGCTCTGTGAAAGTAATTTCAAAGCCTCAGATATCCGTAGCTGGCTACAAACAGGAGACAGCCATAAATACAATGTCAAAGGCATTTGCTTTTCCTTCTTTAATCCACTAAAAATACAATTATCCCTAGAGAAAGGAGATGAAAGAGACTCAGGAAAAGGGAATTTTTCTTGGCCCAACAGGAGGTTGTCAAGAACGGTGTCTTGTCAGGCTCTATTGGCTTTACTAATTGACTTATTTCCAAATTTCCTTCAGGCCTCATCACCTTTGTTAAGAAACAGTACTGTACTTATTTTTACATTTATGTCTGTAGTTTGAATTTTTTTAGGTGACTTAAGTGGCTTTGAGGATCAGTGAAATTTTGACTTGGGTTTTTGGGGTTGTTTTGGGGGGTTTGTTTGTTTGGTTTAAGTTGTCTTGTTTTTAAAGACAGTTGCTATTAAAACTAGGTGGACTAGAGACTAAATCCCTTGCAATTAATAAAGAAACATATTAGTTAAAAAAAGCCCAAACAATTACAAGGAAAAAGAAAGTCAGCTGCCAGGGACCTCAGTGAGGAGGAACAGGGTTGCCATAGGCCAGCTCCACCCAGCTTGGAAACATCACTGGAAAAAGAGATTTAACAAAGGTCAAAACACTGCACAGCAGTGAAAAGTGAGGTAAAACACTGGGAGAAACAGCCCTGCAGACACCCGGATCAATAAAGAAGGAGGAGAGGATGTGCCAGAGATAAGATTCACCTGCAACCTGTGGAGGAGACCATGGTGGAGCAGGTGTTTCCTTGCAGCCCTTGGAGAGGTACTGCTGGAGCAGATATCCACACTGTAGCCTGTGGGAGATGACACATGGGATGGTGGAGGTGGATATCCTGGTTTTGGTCAGGATGGTGAATTTTTCCACAGTAGCTGTGAGGGAGTGGAGGCTGAACCCATGCGGATGTGTGGAGGTTGTTATTCTACACCACGCACTTCACTTCCAGGGAGAGAAAGAAAGGGATTCTCACTTCCGAGGAGGGGAGTGTGACAGGCATTTGAGAAGAAAAAGACAGCCTGTGGAGGGTCTGCTGCCGCTTCATTCATTTTCTCAGGTGTCATTAGGTGCTGGATTGGTCAGTGAGCATCTTTTGCATGTAAACCACCCTCATTTTGTATATTTTTGTTATTAATATTGATTCTGCTTCCATTTGTTTTCTTGTAAATGATTCTTATCACAACTCGGGATCTCTCTTTTGCCTCTCTCACCAGAGGGAATGGGAGAAGGCAAGAAGCTTGGGGTTTGCTTTTTAGTGGGAGAAATTAGTTAGGGAATACCATTCCTAAACCACCACAGTGGATATGGTCTGAAGGAACTGTGGCATGTGGCAGACCCACACAGAGCTGGTTCTCCCTTGAGGACTGCAGCCCCTTGGAAGTAACTGCGCAGAAGCAAGGAAAAGTCTCAGGAGGCAAGAGCAGCAAAGAGGCTTGTATGGACTCATCACTATTCTCCCACTCCACATCCTCCCCGTGCCTCCTGAAGACAGAAGGAGGAGGAATTTGGAAGTAGTGAAGTTGAACTTTGGGAAAAAGAGGAGAGAATAGGTGATTTTTAAATATTGTTCTTTTTTCTTACTATCAACACCAATTTATTATCGATACCTTGGACAAATTCTCCCAAGTTCAGTCTTTTTTTCTATTAAGATTAATTCATAGGTTATCTCCCTGTGCCTGTCTCATTTTCTTCCACTGTCCTGTTGAGGAGCAGGAGTGAAAGCAAGGCTGTGAGGAGCAGGAGTGAAAGCAAGGCTGTAGGTATCTGGCTGCAGGCCAGTTAATCCCCCTTGGTATAAAATCCAAATAAAGTTACCTTGAATATCAGGAGCAGCAATATTTTTTAATTCATTGTCAACATGAAGATAGATCCTGTGAAGAGTCTGTAGCCTATGAATATATGTATATATATGTATAGTATGTGCAGTACAGGAAGTGTCTCACTAAAAGTACCCAACTTTTGTTAACAGTACCATAGAAGATGTGAAGACAAAGCTTCTGTTGTAAATATCAGCATTTTCAAAAGGCCAGAAGAACCCTCACATATGGAAGACTAAATATTTCTCCCTCTACCACATAAGTTCCACAGACTAAACCTTTAATTTTTTTTACCAATGTTGCTGTCATAGCTCCTGAGTGTGACATCTATGAGAGCAAAAAAGACAGTAAGATCAAACCAGACACAGTGTACTTCACTATATATGTACACATACATTTATCTAATATATTTAAGATAACTTTGTCTTTACCATTTTACTAATAATTTTTTCATTTACCTGTGCCAAGATTATCCCACAGGGTTTTTTCCCTTTTAATTATCTATTTTCATATGATTTTAACCCAAGAAAGATGTTGTATTCAGGGCTTTGAAATAGGAAAGAGTATTTGGTCTTTCAGTTAATTTGACACATATTTAATATCTTACCACATTTTCAGGTAGCAGAGGGATCAAGGTGTCTCATTACATAAGAGCATTTTGATATTCTAAAATGGAGCTGCAAGGTGTAGCATTTCAATACTTGTCCACTTTTAACTCACACTTATTTAAGCCCTGCTAATGGAATTAGCGAGTTATGATGTTTCCTGGCAGTAGGCATATTGTCCTGTAGATTTTTGCAGAACTTCCATTATCATTAAAGGGAGTTACACACTAGAGTACCAATGTTTTTAATACGAATAGCATCTTCCACAAACAGTCTTCTAAACAGCAATTTGGGTGTCCTAAAGCTCTCTAGTCATTCAGGAAAAATTACTCTGATGTCAACACTTTAGCAGCAAAGAACATCCATTCCTCTATAACAACTCACAAGAGACTCTCAAGCAAGACCTTTTTTTTTTGTTTTAGTTAGTGGAAATGTCTTCTATTCTTGAGCCTATTAACTTATAACAATAGAAATAACAGGAGCTGAGACAGGTGTAGAAAGTTTAATTCTCTTCTCTCTTGTGAGCTTCAAATTTAAAAAGGGAGTTCAAAATTCATGATAAAAAAGGTTATTAAAATTCATGAATGCCAGTATAATATAATTTTGATCTGCACAGTTTTTCAGGGATTGTTGTCAGTTTCTATTCCACTGTTAGCCATCATTAACAGCAAATATGACAGATACACTAATGAAATCGATTTGGTCATGTTATCAATTTAATTCAAAAACGCAACCCCATTTTATTACCGTGTAAGTTATAAAGGCTTATAGGCTAATGTCATCTGTCACTGTAAGAGTTCTCTGTTGGACTTCTTAATAAATAAATGTATGTTTATTTTATTTTTTTATATTTTGAATTAATTACTTCAATACAGCAGTAATGCTGGTTTAGCTCATAGTCGGACTGAAATATTGGTCAATGCACTCTAGTCAGGGAAACCTTTCAGTAAAATGAAAATAGCAATAGAGTATTGCCTTGGAGCCTTGCTATATCTGAGCAATAGATCACTGTGCAGCAATATTCTCTGCAGCCAACTCACTGTCTAAGAAACGAATACATTCTTTATACTCCTATAAGAGGTGTGCCTTATTGTAAGGATGTTTTTTAATGTACAGTGAAAGCAGGACTGTCCTCATACACATACCTCTCTCATTAATAACGTTAGAAGGCTCAGCAAGATATTCCTCCTTATATATGTCAATATTTCTTTTAAGCATTGATTATCTAATGAAGCCAGTTTATAGCTTTTTTATTTGTTTGGAAAAATAACAAACAAGGTTAGCTATCATTATGACAGGTGTCACGAGATGGCATCATTCCACACAGACCTCTGAAATATTTCACTGAGTAACCAAATGTTTAAACTTGGGAAGCTTCTCAATTATAAATATAAGCTAAGGCATTATCTTAAAAAGTGGAATGAATAGCAATATTTTTACTTCTGGTTCAAGTTTTTTCTTCAGGAAGAATTGGTTTTGGAGCACAGAAAAGCATTGTTGGATGTAAATAGCTGTTTTACAAGCTGATTGCCTTGTTTCTAGACTAAGACATCTTTACAAGTAGAAAGTGAACAAGCTTTACTGTGCATCTATCTAGACTTCGTACTTATAGTACTTATAATTCTTGTACTTATAATTCTTCATAAGACAGTAAAAGAATGATAAAAGACTTCTGAAAAAGCAAACATTTTTAACTGGAGAGAGATACTGAAGAAATCTTTCATTCCTGTACATCTCAGAAAGCTATTCAAATTGCAGTGGTTTCATATTATGTAGCCTATACAAAATCCCCTCAAGAGTAACAAACCTGAGGGCCAGTTGCCATGTGGCATCCAAGTGCTCAGCTAGAGGCAGCTAAAACTGGGCTTTCAGTTGGTACTGCATCACACACTGCCAAACCCACACCGGTAGCCAAATCTGGATGACCAACCTTAAAATAATTCCTTTAGGAATGCTGGTTACCATTGCAGTGGGTATATCTACACAGCACTACAGGGCACAACCAATGAGAGAAAAAGGAGAGGAGAGGAAGCTTGCTGAGTTTGTCAAAATGCCTAAGGTGACTGACTACAGTCACCATCTAAATAATACAAAATGGCCTTGACATGGAGTCAGTGACAAAGATTTCTTCCAGTGATATTTTGTTAATCCATGAAGAACAAGTAATAAAGTACAGGAAACATTAACCTGATGCATACAATTAAATACAAAGATTTCACAATAACTGTTCCCTCTAACTTGCTGTATTTGTCTTTGGGTTTAGACAGTTTTCACATGTTCCTGGCTTGGAAAAAACTCTACAGCAACACATGTAGGTTCCCAGAAAAGCCTTCGTCTCAAGAAAAAGACGTGGCCATTTGCTCTTCTCAAGAACTGTCCATGTCATTTTCAGGGGTGTGAGTTTCTTGTGAACAATGAGGTCATTGCTATTTACTTAGCTAGAATTTTAGCCACTCTAGAGCTCACCTCCAGAGCTTTGATTTGTCTTGCATAAACTGAAAGTTACATTATCACTCTCATGTTGCACTCTTCAATGTTCTGAGAAGAAGCAAATTTGTCTGTGGAGAAAACCAAGTGTTTCATGTCTTCATTGAGACAGAAATTTTAAGTTGTGTCAATCTAAATATAATTATCTTCAAGCACCAATGTACATTTTTGTTTGCTAATAGCATGCCAGGAAGAAATGTATGACCCTTGCGCTTGCACTTGCTTTTGTCTTTGTGCTGGGAAGGCCCTCTTTACTGCCACTGGGAGTCTGTGAGCTGTTTTGTGCAATGTGTTTGTACATTAACACAGCCACGCTGTTAATGTACAAACACATTAGCAAACACATCAGGCTTCTACTACCCACTTTTTGTTAGCACCTTTACAATTCAGTAAAAAATTCTGGTTGACAGCTGATGTCAACCTTTCCTGTCATTATAGCCTCTGCCTGAGTTGGGTGGACTGTTATACCTGTATGAGAACCCATACTAAAGCATCTGCCTCTCTTCTTGGGAACATAGAAATGTATACATCAGCTTCTTCCAGTGCAGTGAAGGAGGACAGACATAGCTCACAGTGCTTTATACAATGGTTTTGAGGTAGTGCTCAAGCTCCTTAGATAATGTTAAGTGCTCTCTGTACATGCTAACAATGCTTCTTCTGTTATGTCAGACTCTATACTAATATAAGTACCTTTGGAGTTTTTACTCCTAAACAAAGATCTTTGCAGAAATGTTCCTTTTTCATTCTAGATTTTGGTGTGGGTTTTGTTTGTTTGTTTGTTTTCTTTCTTACATTAACAGTCCTCATGTGTGTTTGGTTTTTTACTGAAGATGTTCTTTGCATGCTATTTATTAATACTTTTAGAAAAATTGGGTTTTGATTATATGTTAATCAACTTAATTCATTTGCACAGGTCTCCTTGCATCACTGCAGCACAATATAGTGTTTAAGTGTCACTTTCACTAGCCTGATATTGGCAACATCAAACTTAGAAAATTGTGGGCATGGTCTGTCCACGCCAGATGTGGAGGACATCAGTGCCATGAGCACATTGTGCTTTGTGATTACAGATGCATATTGTAAGGGTTCTCCAATGGCTTGCTGGAGCTATGAAAAGGCATGAATAACATAGGATCACCACATGAAACCAGTGATTTGACCTTGACTGAGTAGCTTGAAACCAACATTAGTATCTATTTCAAGAGCAGAAGTCCTTTTTCACATATTGCCAAAATTTTGACGTAGTTGAAGCTACAATTACCTTGATGGTGTAAGAAATGATAAATTGACACTCCCGATTTTCAGTTTTTAATTTTCTGCTAATATTTGGTGATCCATTTTGTCTCTGCATGTCTTCATATGCCTCCCATATCTTCACTAATCTGTGTAATTTGCTGGTACTAACAAACTGTGCAATCTCAGTATTTATATTTCATTCACAGTCAGAAGCAGTACAGGAACTTGTGTCAATCCTCCCACAGAATGGCTCATTATTAGTCACTATCTATTCCGGCTTATTGTCATTTCCACTTTTTAGTTTAGTTCCCAGTTTTTAGTTTATTTTTAATCAGTGTCAGAATTACCTTTTATATATTACCTGTGGGTCTCTAAGTTTAATGGGATTTATATCTCAAAAGAAGACAACCACATTATCAGTAAAATTCTCATCTCTGCAGTTAAAATAATGTTTCCTTTCTTATTTCCCTGTTTCAAATAATACTCCTTTTGACTCCCCTACCATGTATTGAATACTAAAAAGCATTTATTAAACACTACATACTCTGAAATGAAAAATTTTATTTTTCTCTGGTCTTGGTTGTTTTTTTTCTTCAGTTTCTTTCTTGACCTCCTTTCTCAAGCCCCAGTCTGAAAGAAGTAGAATATTGTGCTTTCTGTCCATCTTTATTTGCTTACACCCAGTGTGAGAGATTCATTACTTCAATGTAGGATCAATTCTGTGATGTCAGAAAAAAATAGTCAAGCCATTCCTGTCTTTGTCTGTTACTTATGTATATGTGATTCTTGGTATATGTCATACAAAGATGTTTAAAAGGAAATGCCTTCTTATGTATATTTTTAATTGGAAAAGATACTGCATATATGTAGGTTTAAGTGATGAAAGAGCTGGTTTTGGGTGTGTTTTTTCTCCCCTGATTAAATATAATAAATAATTCAATTTTGGTTGGGGGGTTTTTGTGTTGTTTTTTTTTGTTTTTTTTTTTGTTGTTGTTGTTGTTGTTGTTGTTCTTGGTTGGTTGATTAGTTTTTTGTTTGGTTGGTTGTTGTTTGTTGTGGTTTTCTGCTTTTTGGGTTTTTTTCTGGGCTTCTTGTGCTACATCCACTGCTGGCTTGTTCATTTTTTCTTTCCACTAGTTCAGTTCCCCAGGCATTCAGTGCTATGATTTTTCTGTTATCCAATCATTTACCGCCTTCTAGTTCAGCTGTTCCTCATAGCTATAGAGGCTTTTCAGACACGGTGTTGAATTCTTTATTTTCTTCTCGAAACTCTAATTAGTAATCAGGATTGTGATGAGTAGGCTATATGAGATAGTAACTGCCTGGCTTAAAGATTTATGCAACAGCACATGGGTACAATTTCAGTAAACAAGTGAATGATTGAGAATACCACATAAAACCTGAGCTGCTGCTAAGAAGAAATGAATTGGCAGAAAAAAAAAAAAAGAAAAGGCTAAAAGCATAATTATGAAATTGGTGAATGATGTGTCACATTGATTGCTATAGTGTGCTAATGTTTGCTCCATTTCATATCCCAGATATTAAAAGCAGTACTTAAATGTGTCCTTGCCCGGGCTAACAGAAAGCTACAGAGAAGCTTTTTTCAAAAAATTTTTGAAGGTTTACTGCATTTCTGGAGGTTGTTTTTATTAGTCTATTATGTATTTTTATGTATTATTCTGTTCCTTTTCAAGCATGTTTTGAAAAAGTTACTTGTGTGCAAGCTGAGAAATGACGGATATTTAATAGCATTCAAATAAGACATTACCCTCTGTGTTTCAAATTCTGCTTTGGAAGAGGCACATAAAATACTTTCAGAAACAAACAATTTTTTTTACGTAACTTAGTTTTGTAAAATTAAAGTTCACAATATTCTGAAAACATATTGTTCCTGAGAGAGAAACATTTCACCACTGCTCTTAGAGTAGTAATTCACAGTGACAAAGGCAGCCAGTATATTTTGTTTGTTTAAAACTATACATTCTGGGGGAGGACGGAAAAGCACGAAACACATTTTAAGTGCCTTGAAGTGTCTGTTGTACACAAGAGACTCAGAAACTAGAACGCACCTCTGAAGAGTAATCAGAATCTTTTTTCTTTGATAGTTCTCATCCAGAGTAGACCTTATAACCATGTACATCTACCCTTTTTTAAGTATTTAATGTAATTAGAAAACAAAGACATAAGGTTGCATATTCAGAACTGATTGGACTGTATGATTCTAGATGTAAATATTTCAGATGTCCATTCTTAGATCCTCTTGTTCTTAGAGCATCCATTTTCCTGAAAATAAATGACTGTAATATGATCTGTAACTGAACACACCAAAATGAAGGTACCCAAGACATGAAAATGGAAGGGTAAAACTTCAAAACACAGTTCATGTCCTCAATTTCCAATTCTATCTTCCTCTCTGTGTTCCCACATTTCTTATCATCTGGTGAAATTCCTTTGGTGACGTCATGCTCAGGGAACAAGTCTCACTTATAAAAGGATTTTCTTTATTTTTCATAATTTAGCTGAACCAACACAAAACTGAATACTGTAAAGCAACAAAAATGATGCAACATCTTTCATTTTTTCTGTGTTTACTAAATAAGGCTACGAAGCTCCCTTTAAAATAAATCAAAACAGAGAGTTGGTAGAGTGAGGGATCTGGCTCTTGAGGTCTACATGTACAGTAAATCTATTTACCATCATTTATTGCATGACATTTTAAACCTGACATTGGTCATTTATAGTGCAGTCAGTGTCCATAACACTTTACAAGTGGCTGGGCTTTAATTGCTACTTTGATACTGGTCAAAATCCTATGATTAAATAAGAATTTTGTATATATTTATTTTGCTTGAAGACAAAATGATCCATAGTTCATATTTTCCTGCAACCACTGAATTGTATAAGCCTCAGTGTTGGAGTAGGCTTTAAAAAAATTCTTCAATCAACTTTTTGTTTTTGTATCTTTCATCTATGGTCACTTGAATAATCTCTATTTCTTTTTCTTTAGTAGAATAGAACTAGCATAACACTAAAAGTTAATTGGAGTATTAGGTAGTATACTTGAAACCGTAATACATTTGCCAGGAAGAAATTAAGCTCCCTTGTTGATTGTATCATACCAGTATGTACTAAACTTATATGCCAAAAGGTACAGTAAAAAGAACAAGGTTTTGTTTCTGTTTTATCATAATTTCTCCCTTGTCTATGCTGTCTTTGCTAAATTTTCACTAATCAATAATGCTGAAAAAGTGGGCTTTCTAACAATGAGGTAAAACACTGAAAAAAGGAACAGGCTTCAAACTGACCCTTACATAAAAGTAGGGAAGAGAAGGAAGAGAAAGAAGGGAGGGAGGGAGGGAGGGAGGGAGGAAGGAAGGCAGGAAGGCAGGAAGGCAGGCAGGCAGGAAGGAAGGAAGGAAGGAAGGAAGGAAGGAAGGAAGGAAGGAAGGAAGGAAGGAAGGAAGGAAGGAAGGAAGGAAGGAAGGAAGGAAGGAAGGAAGGAAAACCTTGCTATGAAGAGCAATGAGTAAAATATTTTACACTCTATTTTTATCAGTACATAAAGACAAAAAAAATAAAAATAAAAATAAAAAAATGCCTTCCAACAGTGCAATGGTTGAATGCATTTATGTAATATAAACAACATTATTCTTTTCTTTTTCTACACAGTCCTCTCTGGTCATGCTTTACATCCAGAATGTCCCAATGGAAGAAAGCAAACGACACCGGTCACTTCAGAGACAACTGAAGTAATAAAACACAACTTAACTCTGAACCACTTTTCATGACTGTCAGAGTTATCACGTTAATTGTTAAATAGGATTTTCTACAAATATACAACATATAAAAACTGTTAAATATATAACTTTAGGTTTTTCAAAATACATTTAATGATCTCTTTCAAACAAGTGTTACTTTTGTTTTCTCTTTAATTTGCTTTCTGGTGCTAAATGGTGTATCAGATGAGACATAGGCCACAGATGACCAAACATGCTCTTTGCAAATACTGTATTATCCAACTTTAACTATCAAAAATGGAACTGTAGAAGAGGCATGTTTAACTGGTTAAAACGGAAAATGATTTTAGTACGAGAAAGTCAATCTAAGTACAGAGGAATAAAGGTGCTGTGTAGACAGTTTGTGTTCTTTTTGTCCAAGTTTTTCAAACATAGGTCATTTTTTCTCAGTGCTCCGTTATGTTCTCTTGAACATGGCATTTCAAGAGCAGGTCTCTGAGTTAGTTTTTACTTCAGCTTTCCATAAAGACTTCTGCTGGACAACATTTCAGCTTTGTGAAAGCTGGAATCATGTCTTTGTGGAGACCTTCATTTTAATGACATAACTCTCTTAAGAGTAAGATTGTGTCCACTTTAAAATAGATTTTGCTCTTTGGTCTATTGTAAATACTGAAAGTATAAGAAAATAAAAGCAATTCAGACAGTTTAGGGCACAAGAAGAGTTTCTCTTTTGCACCTCAGTGTCCTCCCATAGGCAAAACAGTCTTCTCTAAGGCTGATTGGGATGATACTCTTCATCGTAGCAGACTCTTCAGATTGAAACATGTAGGTAACAGCAAGTCCAGCAGTGGTGTATAACGCAGATGAAACGTTAACCATGAACTTTTTTGTATTGCTAATGCCCAAGCATATCTCTTTTCCTATATTCCTTAGTCCAGTGATCCTTAGAATGGTAGAACAAACTTTAGCTCATAATGCAGAGGAATTATGCTGTCATTCATGAGATACAGAGAAACAGACAGTTGAGTTGATGACATATAACAGATGATGATCAACAGCAGTGAAACTTGACTAAGTTAAGTAGCTCACAGAGAGCCTAAACCACTCCTACGAGGATTCTGTGTTGCTGCATTTGTCAGGAGACCTGTAAATCAATAAGAACAAATGAGTCAGTGTTTTAATTTACAATTCTGCTTGTCTTTGCTGTCCATTATCACTAAATATACTGTACTGAGGTTTTTCAAGGAGACAGTTAATGAATTAGAAGATATTTATTTTGCACAGCATTTTCCCTGAGAAAAAACATATTAAAAAGCATATATTTTATTATAAAAACTTTATGCTTTAATAATTATTTCTAATAATATATAGCTTACAATAACTTCAATGCCATCTAATTTCTACTAAGTTTCATGCATATTCCTTCTCGTAAAAATCACAGAATGTTCTTTTACACACATTAAAGTTACAAATAACAATGCCAAATATACATGGTGATTAAGATTACTTTTACTTTTTATGTTCAGGATGCAATGAAAAATGGACTTGAAAGCTATGACCATGTATTAAAAATGCAAAGATGTTTGTACGGGAGGCTTTTCTGCAGTTAAGTTTCCAAAGAGCACTAGTGTGCCTAATTTAATCAATACTGCCCTCTAGCGATGCTATTACAAGTGCAAATTAATGTAAATAATGGCTATTAATAGTCAATTTAATCAGAAAATTGTTTTAATTACACACCAAAAAAAAAAAAGAAAAAAAACTTATAAAACCCCACAGAATATAATAAAAATGGGAAAAGTACTGCCCAATGAACCTGTTGGAAAGAAAATTGAATGGAAGCAGCATTTCTAAATAGAAGCAGAACCAAAGTTCACACTATTAAAGAAAACAAGAGTACTGGAAGACAGCACAAACACAAATGAGAAAATAATGACTTATTTATACAACAAAGAGCTAGCTACTCATGCTCACCCAAAATATGAGTTTAGAAATTATTTTAAAATTCCACAGATTCTGTATACACCAAAATGTTGTGGGGTGTATTAAGCAAGCATGATTGTTACAAAATGCTGTTTGCATTTTCAAACACTATCTTCTGCTTCGGCATTGTTCTGTCTCCAAGCAGTCAGAACTGTTATTACTGATGGAAATACCATGCAAAACTCCATAAAATACTGAACAGTGAATGTAAAAGAGCAAACAAATAAGAAAACACAATTCAATTGGTTTAAGCCATATATTGAATTTTTAACCTAATCTTCAGAGCAGTACATGAAAGAAAAATCTGCCTCCAAATCAATTTTGTGACAGCTTGAAACATATGGATCTCTATATATATGCATGTAGAAAGAAAGAAAGAGAGAGAAAGAGAGGCAGATAGACAGATGAATACTTTCCTTACAAGGCATAAAGTGTACGTCATAGATTTCTGCTTTTGTCCTCTCACCTTTTCCAGGAAAAAACACCCCGGAAATCTTGCAAACAGCCTTTCCTTTTCGGACTAGTGATCAGATCTCCAAACCACATGGCCTCAGACAGGCTGAAGGCAAAAAACCTGGTTGATTATTGTGATATATTCCCCTTCTTAAATATACTTTCAGCAAGAGAAATAATGTTTTGCTTCTATTAATTGCCCTCTTTCCTCTTTAAACTCTTTCTTGACCTTCCTGCTATGCCCCCTATTTTTCTTCCCATTAGAAAAGAACACAAATTTTAAGGTAGTAATACTTTTTAGGTTGCAAGACACAAAGCAAACAATTCATGGTTTATTAGGTCTGAAAGTAAACTACTATGTGTTAAGAATTAGCTTGACATAGCTCCATCTTTCCTTTATAATGCCAGAATGGCCCACAGCTAAAAGCAACAGTGTAAACTGCTGATGGACTGTATGTTCAGCGTTTCCACAGTGTGCTTCTCTACCATACTGGTCCCAGGAAGAAGAGAGACTTCAGGTACAACAACATACATTTGGAGATAACCTTCTGCTTTGTCACTCTGTGGGGATAAAAGCCTCCTTCTTTCCTTCCTCGCTATCCCTGTCTCCACCTTGAACACCCCTGCTGCATGAATATGGTATTAACACTTTAAAAGAAGACGAGAAGAGGGGAGAAAATTATGCACTTTAAAATGCTGAGGAAGGGCATGGAGCAGGCTTGAAATAAAGTGATGACAGGAAGAGAAACAGATTAGAGAACAGGAAGTGAATTTACAACTTTGGACAATGGCAGGAAAAAATGAAATGATAGGGGGGAAAACGCATATGTTAGCAAGGGAAGTATAAATATCACTTATTAATGAAGGCATGAAAAAGAAGTAAGATAGGTAATAAGATTAACAGATAAAAAGGAGAGAGAAGATAGGAGAGAGCATGATGAGTCCAGAGAAGAGGAAGAGAATGCACACCTACCCTCCCACCTCCTGTTTTTTCCCTTTCGTTCCTCATTACAGGTAAATTAATCACTCCCCAGAAAAACAGACAGATCAAATAAGAGAAAAGAAGGACTCCTAAAAAAAAATAAAAAGGTCTAGTTTACTATTTATAGTAATAGTTCAATCCATAGAATATAATCATAGAATCAGTTAGGTTGAAAAATACTTTTAAGACCATCAAGTCCACCCGCAGCACTACCAAGTCCACCACTAAACCATGTCCATAAGGACGACCACAAATATTTTAAATACTTCCAGGGATGGTGATTCAATCACTTCCCCCTGTAGCCTTTTCCAAAGCTTGACAACCATTTTAGTGAAGAAATTTTGACTAATATCCAATATAAATCTCACCAGTGCAACTTGAGGATGATATCACTCATTCTGTCACTTGCTACCTGGGGAAACAGACTGACCCCCTTCTGGCTACAACCTCCTTTCAGAGTGATAAGGTGTCTCTGGTCCTCCTTTTCTCCAGGCTAAACAACCTGAGCTCCCTCAGCCACTCCTCAAAAATCTTCTGTTGCAGACCTTTTCCCAGCTTTGTTGCCCTTCTTTGGACATCCTCCAGCACTTGAATGTCTTTTTTGTGAGAGGCCCAAAACTGAACACAGGATTTGAAATGTGGCCTTACCAGTGCCAAGCACAGGGGGAAAATCACTACCCAGTCCTGCTGACCATACTATTGTGGGTACAAGCAAGGATTCCATTGGCTTTTCTGGCTGCCTGGGCATAGCTGGCTCATGTTCAACTACTGTTGATGAGCATTCTCCAGTCCTTTTCTGCTGCGTTGTTTTACATCCACTCTTCCCCAGCCCTCTAGCACTGCATGTGGTTGTTGTGACCCAAGTGCAGGACTCATCATTTCACCTTGTAGAACCTCCTATACTTGTCCTCAATCCACCAATTCAGCCTGTTCAGAGCCCAATGCAGAGTCCTTCTACCCTCCAGCAGATAACCACTTCCATCCAACTTGGTGTCATTTGTGAACTGACTGAGGGTGCACTCAATGCCCCTGTCCAGATCATTGATTAGGATATTAAGCAGAACTGGCTCCAATGCTGAGCCCTGGGGAACACTGCTAGTGACTATCTGCTAGCCAGATTCAATTCTGTTCACCATAACTCTCTGGGCTCAGCCACCAGTATTTTTTTTTTATCCAGCAAAGGGTGCACCTATCAAACCAGCCAATTTTGCCTGGAAAATGATGTGGAAAACAGCGTCAAAGGCTTTACCAAAGTTCAGGTAGACAGCATCTGCAGCCTTTCCCTCATTCACTGAGTGGGTAGCCTTGGCATTAGATGAGGTTGGTCCAGCAGGTGAATCCTTTCATAAAGCCATGCTGGCTGGGCCTGATCCCCTGTGCATGTGCCACAGGATGACACTCAGGATGATCTGCTCCATGACCTTCCCTGGCACCAAAGTCAGGCTGAAAGGCCTATAACCTACTCCATGGAAGCCCAAGGTAGCAGTTCTGCTGACCTCCCTCTTTACTTCTCTAAGAATTGAAAACGTGAATTGAAACACATGAAAGTACCACTTCCCTAACAGACAAGTTTAAAGTAAAATGGTGCTCTTGATGGCTATTTGGCATTAATTTTTAGAATATTAATTAGCTCATCAGCTTGCAATAATAACTGTAAATTAAATATCTACTTACATAAAACTGCTTCAAAGCCTGGGAAACTGGATTTTGCATTGATTTGATTCTTTTTTCCCTTCACTAAGGAAATTTGTAGCAGCGTCAAATTAAAGAAAGGCTACATAACTATCACATAGAACAACATTTCTTCTGTTCATACACAGAACGCATGTCATTTCTAGGTACCAAAGCACATGTTTGTTTGTCACTGACTTCAGTGAAGTCAGAATTTCTTCCCAGCTCTTCAGACAGCAGGTTCTGCTTCCTTTGTAAGGAGCCAAATATTTGGGCTGTTAGTTTGAGTTTCTTCAAATCTGAGGTACTGAGTGGGCATCTAGTACCAGAGATTAAAATACTACTGCATGTTTTCTGACTGCTTACATGGTGGAAGTCCAAGCCCCTGTGTGTTCCAAGAGAAAAAAAAATTCCCTGTGTGCTCAAGAGGGAAATGAATTTTCCTGCTAATAATCCAAAACATAAGAAGCAATGCAGTTCACATGACCATATATATATTACTATTGTTCTTGGGTGGCTTGAATATGTCCTAAGAGTGTTTGGCTTATTAGAGCAATTATAACACTTTCCTCTTAATTTGTCTTACTCTGGAGGAAGTAGAATAAGGGTCAGCTTAGCCCCAACTGTGCCCTAATGGCACACAAAATATTTTATTTCTTCATTTTTATGGTCAAAGCAAAGGAAAAAAAGTTATGCAAGTCACCTTGAGAAGATAAGAATATATGACAATTTGCTGACTTACACAGGCTTCCTATCAAAAAAAACCATAAAAACCTCTCTTTCAATGTAGTATCTAGGATTTAACTGAGTGACAAAATTGTTTGAATTTCTCATCACAACCAGAAAGTTGAGCCAGGTTTACAGCAAGTGGCAAATATTTTCAGTTAGGACTGAGTTTCAAATATGTCTTGACCTTTCACTTTATATGGAATCCTCACAAATACCAACAATTCCATGTCAAGCCTGATAAAACTTTAGCAGTTTCACCTGTTTTTCACTCTGTTTTTAGAATAAAGAGTTCACCTAAGTTCTGTTTTTTGCTACAGTAGCCAAGTGCTCTTACATGACTACCTATTGCAGTCACATTGGCGCTCTTTGATGACAATTCTGTCATGTTCCAGAATTGATTTTTGGAAATTTTCTGGATACCTACAAAGTAATTGGTCAAAGTAATTGGTCAGTGTTGCTTAAGAGCTGAACTACTTGTCTAAATTGTGTGTTTTACACTTTCAACTACAGTCTTATGCCTCTGTGAGTCTTAGGATTTTATGCAGCATCCATGAGTGCAAACAGCTTTTTTTTGTTTGAGTTCTTTTTACCTAAGAAAATTCACAGAGATGGATGCTGGTTGAACCAGCCTCAGACTCACAAATATACTCATAATAGAAACAGTTCCAAACCTTTTACCAACTGACTGCAAGTCAGATAAACAGCATGTCTTTTTCCTCTGCTTCTGTGGCTCTCAGTTCTAGGTCCCTGAACAACTAAGCAAATATGATGCAGAAAGAAAGATGTAAAAGCATTAAAATGCCCTAGGAAAACCTTACACTGCCTTGCAATATACCTCCTGCTTTATGGGAATAAAAATGTAAATTTCTGGTGATGATCCAAGGAGCAGCAATGATCTGTTTCATTCATGAGAACTCCCATAGTCCCTTCTGAAAATTTATTTTGTTTCCCTCCCTTCTTCTCCTTTTCTCCACGCTGTTCATATATGCAAACTGAATTGCTTAGTCTTCAGGAAAAAAAAGACAAGTTAATCTAACTCTAAAGTATCTGCAGCTATTAGGAATAAGAAAACATGAAAGCTATCCTACTTAATGCTCTATTCTGTCTCACTGAGCTAGCCACAGGAAGAGAAATTTCAGAGTTCAAACCACAGTACCTACAGAATTAGGAGTTATAAGATTGAACAAATTTAGTTTTTGTGCTTCTGGATGAATATTTATAAAAAGAAGTCTAATGTAGGTAGTGTATATGCAGGTATATTTTCCTGTGCTGCACTCCAACAGAGTAGCATTCCTGAGTTACAGATAGCAGAATCCCATTATCAGGGTCCATCAAAAAGAAGATGCCTTTTAACACACATTGTATGTTTCTTTTCACTTTCACTATTCAGCCTGACACAGAAAGAAGTGTTTATTCCCAATCTGAGACTCTTTGCATATTTTTTTCCCAATAACTATTTTAATATCAGTCTGTCTCAAAAAAAACCCTAAAAGTCTCATTTCCCCTTAAATAACACTTCTAGTCCTATCTTCTCAACTTCCCCTGACCATCTGTCAGGACTATCATCATGATCATTAATTTCCTTTTCTGTAAAAACCCTTTTTGTCTCATATTACCTTTTTTTAGCTTACAAGATCTTGGAATACACTGGGTCAGATCATATACTCCTTCTTCTGAATTGCCTATTACTTCATAAGCAATAGCAGTGAAGGAAGTGGGATTGCTGTTATAATTAGATAATCCTTACAATGACTGAAAATGTTAGAACCACATGTTGTAAACCAGCTGAAATACATTTGAACCTGGGTTATGCAGGTAAGTCTTGTTTAAGAGCTCAGCCTTAAGTATGTATAATTACACAAGTTTGGTTTGTGGCATCTGAACGCATGCTAAGGAAAGGCAATGGAGGTGGCAGAATCACAGACTCATTTAGGTTGGAAAAGGCCTCTAAAGGTCATCATCTCCAATCTTTCATCATCGCCTTGTCAGCTAGACTATGGCACTAAGTGCCACGTGAAGTTTTTTCTCAAACACCTCCAGACATGGTGACTCCACCACCTCCCTGCACGACCTGTTCCAATGCTTGACAACCCTTCTGTGAACAAATTCCTCCTGACAGCAAACCTGAGCCTCACCTGGTGCAGCTTGAAGCTGTGTCCTCTCCTATCACTAGATGCTTGAGAGGGTGATCCCTACCTTTCTACAGCCTCCTTTCAGGTATTTGTAGAGAGCAATAAGGTCACTCCTGAGACTCCTTTTCCCCAGGCTAAACACCCTTACCTCCCTCAGCTGCTCCTTACAAGGAGCTCCTTGTGCTCCAGCTCCTTCACCTGCTCCATGCCTTTCTCTGGACATGCTCCAGCACCTCAAAATCTTTCCTGCAGTGAGTGGCCCAGAACTGAACACAAGATTCAAGGTATGGCTCACCAGTGCTGAGTACAGGAGGACAAACACTGCCCAGGTCCTGCTGGCCACATTATAATTGATCTAGGATGACACTGGCCTTCTTGGCCAACTGAGCTCACTGCTGACTCATGTTCAGCCAGATGTGGACTCGCACCCAAGGTCACCATTGATCCAGAAGAGAAAGACAGCAGCAAGAATATCTCTCCTCAGAAGATTCAAAACCCTTGGATACAAAGGTGATCATGGGAGATTTTTGCTCACAGTCACATTTAAAACTGTTATGGATAACAAAAGAGCAAGGCAGGCCTCATTTTGCCCCCTGTGAAAGCTCTTTCAAGCAACATGGGTGGACTGAGGGAAAGATGAAGAGGATCACACATCTTATAAGGCATAACAATGCAAACAGTATGTTTTCATCTCTCACTAACAGCTAAAATGGCTAAAATGTTAAATATCTTTAAAATAACTTCAGCTAAAGGCCTTGAGCAAGTAACTCAATTTTATATGATTTCTTTCTCCTTTTTCAAGTTGGTTAGAGCTGTGCACATATATGAAGGTTAACAGATAAAACTAAGGAAGATTTGTAACTGGTATGGAATTATAAACTTGAAAAATTACTACTTCTCTGTCACCTTTTTACTCATTAAATAAAAAAACAACAGCAATATTAGCATGATTAAAAGCATCTTAGAATAACCATGAGCTTTCCTCAGGATACTGAAAAAATAATTGGAATTGTTTTATATTTATATATTTATTTAAATTTATATGTATATTTTTGACACTTTTCTCTAAGGTAGGAGACAGGTTCAGATAAAATTACCAATGTATCAAAAAATTTTGTTTCAATTAATTTTAAATAAATTTTTAAATGCAATAACTTAACTTTTACTGAATTCTGAATGTTCATATATATATATATGTATTCAAAGCATACTCTTTACAGACTAACAAATCTTAAAGTTTTAAGCTAAATTAAATTAAATCTTCTTGTGAAAAAGTGATTTAAATATTTCTGTGTGCTAATAAATCTATGCATTACAATTATATTCCACAAAATAATGCTTTTATTGAAACAATGGAAGAGTATTTTATTAAGAGGGTGATGTGACTTTTAATTATAAAGTTTTAAAAAATAACCTTCTCTATAGTTAAATCTACTAGTCTACATCATGGGGAAAAAAAGGAAAAAAATATGAAGAAGAGCATCAGCCAGCACTGAAGTCCACACACAAATATAAGATTTAATTTTTCTTTTCTAATTGAAAGAAGAAGATTGTTCAAGGACATCTGGGAGTACTATCTGATTGATAGTGTTGGTTCAGCCAACAGGTGGTTGGGCTGAAGCAAGGTTAGTCTCATATGCAGTAAAAACTGGAACAGTGTTTTACTAAGACTGATTGTGAAAAAAGTTGAATAATACATCAAAAGTGCAAGATGATTTAAAGGCAATATTTAGGATATTTCACCCATTAAAAGAGCTAATTCTGACTTTAAAAGCATGAGCTTTAAACTGGAAGTTCAACTGGTAGTGAAGGAACTGCATAGTCAATGTTCACCAGTGAGATACTTTGTCTGCTTTATGCACTCCGTTTGACAAATTATTGTTTAAGAAAGCAGTCATGTTTCACATCATTCCAGAAAGCAATGCAGCACTGTAAATTACTTCCAACAAGCAATCTTTATAAATATTTTGTGTGTTGGAAATAAATTTTTGGAATTACTCTGCTTAGCCTTTGTCTAGAACTTGAGGAGAAAGTCGTAAGTGGACAATTATGGGAAATCAGAGTAGAGGAGAAATATATATATGTGATATAAGAAGAATGCAGGAGGGTTTTTATTGTCTCAGAGACATGTTTGAAAACAAAAGCAGGAACATACACAACATTTTTCTGTAGAAATAACACACAGACATTCACTGAAAGCAGTACAGCAAGTATGGTCTTCAACACAGCTCACATGTAGGTAGGTAGATAAGTAAACAGAAGAAAGTCTATTACTGCTCTTAGTCCTTACATTCTCTGCAAAGGGAAAGTCCTCTGAAGGTAAAATTTTCTAAAACTGAATTATCAGACAGTCCTCTAATATGTACATGGAAAACAAAATAAGCATATAATAGCATAAAATAGTTCAAATTTTTAAACCTTGATCCTATTCACTTTCAGTGAAAACCAGAAAAATCCTGGATTAACAGATTGTTACATCCTTGTTAACAGGTTTATGAGACTTAGTTCCTGGCCCTAAAGATGATTTTCAAAATAATCTTTCCCTAAAACACCTCACCACAGAAACAGTGAGGTTCTTCAGGAAAGTGAAATGGATATTCTTCAAAAAGTCAACTATCATTTTGTGTCAGATTAAAGCCACGGTTTTCTTTCTTCAATCCATCATTCAACCATTGGACATTATGAAAGGACAGTGGGAAATGTAGTTACTGTGTTTTCTTCACAATTTGAGGAGGGAGAGAATATTTCTTGACAGGGCAAGGGGAAAATTGACAGATGTAGGGAATTGTGCATACAGCAACATAGGCTGATCTTCTGTTTAATGACAATGTATCCATACACCTTAAAAACTTTTAAGTCCTAGTTTTCTTCACTCCAGGAAAAGTTTATCTTTGTTTTTTGATATATTCTTATAATCCCCAGTAAAATGTCCTTTTGCACGCCTGTGCTTATCCTCCAGTTTCAAGTTGTGGATGACTATGGCAAAGTGGGAAGAAGGATGAGACAGGGAATTTAAGGATCATTATCGCAAACTAACCAATTAAAACTATTTGATTCCCCTAGAGTAACATATTTAGGCATAGCAGACACCTAAATGCATTATACTGTGTAGCATTCTGATTGACAGTGCAAATATATTTAAGCTCAACATAGGTTATGGATGCAGTGTCTTAGAAACAAGCAGTGTTTCAATGACTACTGAGGCAGAGCACTCTGTGCACTGTGCAGCATATTGGATCAAAATTCTTTGGCAAGATCACTATTACTCTCTCTACCCTGTTTCTGTGCTATTTTAGCAAGCGGTTCTGTGGTGATCAGATTTCTGCGGTACTCTGAAAACAAACAACAAAAGAGGAAAAATAAACTGTGGCAAATTTCAAGGAACTTTCTGTAATTTGTAATAAATTCATACAGACAAAACACAGAACTATATAAAAGCAGCTTCAATAAAATTTCTGGGGAGCAGAAGAGGAAGTAAATCTTACCTTCTCTCAAAGATATCAGTCTCATGTGCTTCTCCTAGAAGTGGGATGAATCCCCTACCTTGTAAAACCTTTCTCAGCTAGATTTTAGAGATGCCTAATGCAGTGTCTCTTCCGTGACAGCCCTTAAACTCCCCATTATTACAGCTCCTTGGGTCAAATTTAGAGGTTATGACACCTGAAGGTAGGTATTGTATGTGATGATTGTGATCTCAGTCAGGATTAACAAAATCTAGATCTCAATTCTACGTAAGCATTGGTTCTCAGTGTCTATTGGATGTGCTCGGGTTATGTCTCCTTTTCTACAGATGCTACTTAAAAAGCCCTTGTTGCACTCCTGAATATATTTTAGACTTCTGGAACATATAGGCTACCCTGGACATATGAATGAGGGGAACAGAATTCTGCCCTTACTCTCTTTTCACAAGCTGAAAAATTCCAAGCAGCTCCTGCTTGTGGCTCAGCGAGCCTCATTTAGTCATGAGTGACCCACTGCACATGCATCAATGCCCAAACCATGTCCTTGTGACTGAGCATTTTGTCCGGGTTGAATGATGCATGACAGGGAAGAAGAAGATACCAATCATGATCAGTCGCTGTGTTCATGAAGCAAGTGATTGTGGTTCAGTTAGTCAACATTATGGGACAGACCAGGAAGCATTTCTGTGGGTCCATCCTTAAGAAAGAAATGTTACTATAGCAATCCCACAGGATCAGGAAGATGAGATCACAGATAAGTGTCTTATTACACTAAGCACAAATATTATAAGAGCTGTCAGTTTCTTTTTTAAAAGCATTTATCTGACCTTTGTTATCTTCCAAGCTTGTTTTCACATTTATAAAAATGACAAATAGTAACATCAGACCCTAAGACTATTTCAAAAGTCACTGAGCTATTTGAGAGATACTTCTGGGTTAAATCAGAGTAAAATGCTTGTTCCAATCATAGGTATGGAACAGAAATTGTTGGTTCATAAAACAGTTACTCAGATGAAATGCAATGAACCTGAGAGGGAAATAAGCTTCAGGTGAAGACAGGGATCAAGCTATACTGTTGACAGTGTCATTAGTGAATCCATTTTAGTGGGTCACACTGTTCCTGGGCTGGTCATCAGAGTACCATTTTGGTGTTCATAATGTAATGCAACAAATCAGCTTCAGCAACAACTGACATGAAACTTATTTTTAATAAAATATTTTATGCTTTAGGACTTTAGGCCTTTCATTATGGTAAGATTTTTGCTGCTGAGAATTCACAGATTTCTTTTTCTCATCATAGATTTTCCCAGATTTGAAAAAATATAGAAGAGATCTGAAAGAGTTCAGCTGCTGGCAGGATCAAGCCCTTGGTTCCTCTGGTATGTCTGGGTATGTGAGGAGGAGGTTCTCAAGACAGAAGGAAGAGATATCACCATGTTTTAGCAGTTACAAGAAAGTACATCAAAGTTAAGGGGATAGGTCCTAAAATATTAACTATAGTCCAGATGGCCTGCGTGGGTGAAACTTGAGAATGTTTAATGAGAAATCACACAAAACTCAGATGCTATAGAAACAAGAGACAAAACAGAAAAAGAGGAAAATGTATTACTGACTCTGCCAGACATGCTAGGCAACATTTCATAAATATCAGATGGAAGAAGTCATGATCAATCTTTCCCTTGAGGTCAGGAATAACATGCCATATAGAACAGGACTGGTGCACAACTGACATTGCATGTTTTGAGTTTCTGCTGTAGAAGGATACTTGTACATTGTCCTCATCCTAGGTCTTGGCTTGGGCTAAGAGCTTCTTGGATATCAGTGTATCAGGGTTAATTAGCAAGGAATAGTTTGTGTTTCTCTAACACTGGCCATTTTTCACTAATTAATCAGAAATGAAAAAAAAAAGGCACTTTTTTTTTCCCCAAGTAGGAGCAGAAATCTGGTCTGTGTAGGAGACAATGTGGGTGTGCTCTACAGATTCTGCAAGATTCACAGGGACCACTCTGGGAATGACAACATAGACAGGAAAGTACTACTGAAAGACAACCTTGCAAGGTAAAAGTATGTTTGTCCCAGCAGTCACATCCCTGTTAAACTTCCATTTAAAAGTTACATAATTAATTTTTAATTTTGCATTCCAGAGGTAGTAATATGCAATGAGATATGAGCTCTTTTGAAAAGTAGACAAAAATTCCAATAGAAAAATAAAAATCTGGTCTGCAAATATTATCCTATTCACCTCTGGCCATTTGAAAGCCCAACTCACAATCTTGTTGGTCTCATGGACTACAGCAAATCTTTTCTGAAGTCATGTAGGTGTTAAATGACTTATAAGGAAAAATGAATCTGGATGTCACAGATTATTTCTTTGATATTTTAAAAATCATGTTGCTTGTTTTTATTTTGTTATTGTTGATTTTTATTAAAAAAAAAAAAAGAAACCACAGTGAAAAATACACAAAAAACCCCAACTGCATGCTATGCAACTTCTAAAGATAAGATGACATTTTCATCTTCCCACCAAAAAATTATTTCAAGCTAAGATATTAACAAGAAAACAGCTGCCTTTCTAATTAGTACATTTGATGCTTAGCTTCTTTTCATTACAGTGCAGACAGGGAACACTTTGATCTAAATGTTTTAATCAGTTTTAAGTAACATCACGCCCCAATACTTTAAAAATTATATATATATGTATATGAACATATATATGTATACACAAATAGATGCATATAAATATATATATATATATATATATATAATTTTAATGAACACCTAAAAATTGATCAGATCAAGACATTCCCTTATAACATATCAGCAGGAATTGAGCACATTATAATTACTATGGATAGGCCATATAACAATGCCTGAACTGTAATGCTAATGAGAAACATTGTGATAGAACTGACGTTTCTTTTGGGTTCTGAAAGTAAAAATATTTTTTAAAAAATTAAATAAACTTAAATATCAAAAAGAAGAGAAAATTCTAAGTTGTAACAAATATGCTTAGTTGTTCATCTGACTGTTTGTTGATTTAACATCTGGGCAGAAAAATTTGAAATTATTCCTGAATCTCCTCCCTTTCCTTTTAAAAACTCCATACCAGCACACCATCTGACTAAAAGGTAGGGGTCAGGAGGGTTTACTTTTTTACAATATATGCACTATCAAGTCTTTAAATTTACTCCAATAAAATGTACTTAATTAACCAATGGTACTTATTCTTCATACAGACTTACAAAATGCAGAATAGCTATATCAATGTGTAATAGAAGACATTTTCACCATAATTTTCTGCTTAAAGGTGCACTTACATTGATATTTGATTACACTAGTGTTCTTCTATAAATAGCAGAGTATCTGCATATTCCCCCAACAAGCTCTGCTCCTGGGAATTTTTGTTCAAAATCTGGCACGATTGTAAGTCAGAGCTCTGACATCTGGAGCACTTTGGGCTACTTCCAAATGGAAAAAAAAAATCAATATTTGCCAGAGGGCGTCTTTCTCAAAGATGGACCAACTAACCTTGGCCAAAACCATACAAACTGAAATTGAGCACCTTGTCATCAAAATTAACAGAGTGACTTGAAAATAATTGTGTCACTCCTAGCAATGACACTCTTTGCTCACTTTTTAGATATAGAGTAGCCTGATAGGCCAAAATGACACAAACTGTGTTTGGACAAAATTGACATTAATTATAAGTAGACATAATTCAGAAGCTACAGATTTAGACCTTTATAATGTCAATGAAGAAAGAAATACATTTTCATTTAAAGCTTTATATATGGTTTGATCAGAAAATAGTGCCAAGATTCATCAAAAGCTGTCAATTGCCATTTGCTGGGCTAATTTGGGACATTCATCTACTTAAATATACAATTTTTGTTTTACAGAAATCCTGCTGCTTCTCCTGAGACCATTATAACTGGCTTATTTCCCAGACATATCTGTAAAGGGTATTTGGCCAATAGAAAATATAACATATAGTATCCTAAAGTGAAAAGTGTGGTAGAACACTTCTGTCTGTCAAGTTTGTGAGTTAAGGGAAAGAAGTGTTCCAATCTCAAGATTCGAAAGGTAAACTGAACTCTTGGCTAAGTCCTTAAAGCTTAAAAATAGACAAGTAAAAAAAAGCTCCTTGGTCCTTTTGCCAAATAAGTATAATGATTTATTGTCAATTAAATCCCTGCTTTTTATTATCTGTAATATAATTTATGACTGGTCAACTGTACAAACAATAACTGTAGTTCTCACAATTTGGTCGCTAGTGCAATAAGGCACAAAGTCTGATGTAATATCTAAAGCACTGGCTAACTGCCATACTTTACCTTAAACATAGCTCACAACTACCACCCAGAAACTGAGAAGAATGTTATTCACTGAGATTCTGAAGACAGGATAAGATATACATATCTGTAAGACTTTCAGTCGCAGAGAGATAAGGGGACTAAGGATATAATTAGTATATCAGTATCTGAAAGCAGTATGGCTGTTAGCATAGCAGAGTTATTAAATTTTATAACATCAGAGAAGCACTTAGCTGAATTGTATGAATCTGCATGTTCTGGTTACTGTCTCAAAGCATAATGTGAACCTGTTCACAGATTCAGGTCTATTTTAAATCAGATGATGAGTAAAGAACTACTCAAATAGTTTTTTGGTTTTTTCTTTCTACATTTTTTCTTCCTAAGGAGCCATTCAAAAGACCGTCTTCTTTGCTAGATTGCAGTTCCAAATTCTCCCCCGCTCCTTCCAATGTTCCTGGCTGCACTGTGGTGCATCTACATAAGAAAGATTCAGCGTTCATTTTCTCCCTTTTCTCCTTATCTCTAGACTAGAGACCAAGTAGATTTCAATTCCTACACTGAAAAGAGAGCAGAACACAAGTTTCTTGCCTCAACAGTAATTATTTTCTATTAGGTCTAACCACTAAGTCTATGGGTTCAATTCATTAACCCCAGCATGCCATGTTTAGATGCCTCAGTGTATTGAATGCTGATGGATCTGGTCAGGCTCCAGTGACTATGGATATCTGCTTATATTTCTTCATCAAATACTGTATCTCCTAGTAGGGAGGCAGGTAGGCAGCTGTGGGAACTACCTCACATAGGAATAAATTGCAGCAGATGAGCCACTTCCTTGAAAAAATTCAATTTTGTACAATCTTCTGCCTTACAGGTATTATGTGACAAAAGTCTGCACAGGGAGAAGTAGAGCAGAATATCTGACTTCTGATAAATTGACTCAGTAGAAGTTTGAGACAGCCCCAAACCTCAGAGGTTCCTAGAACTATTAGTCCCCAGGCAGCTAACTTGCAAAACAATGCTCAAACTCCATGAAACCTCCGACAGATTGGGTTCTGGTTTTCACTTTGAGTCCTCTGTGATATTCTTACAAAAACATGGCTGGTGCATTTTTCTCCTATTCTAGTTTTTGAGAAAAAGGCTTTTGGATCCAGTGCTTTTTGCAGAAGCCCAGAGTACCGATATGCACAGGTTCAGTTCAGAATTAAGCAAGGGAACTTGCACTTAGAGGATATCAAACATGCTTAACCTCAAGGCAACACTAAATTTCTCCATTTTGCCACAGTGGCCAGACCTTGGGGTGCATGCAGAAGTGAAATTATATGCTCTGAGTAATGTTACTGGGAAAGAATATGTTGTTTATAAAATTAAAACGACAAAGATACTAGGCAGACCATGTATCAAACACCATCTTGGATTTAAGGCTCATCAATAAAACAGGAACAGCATGAACACAAATATATTGCAATAGAGTATTCAAGTAGAACATGGTTCCATTCAAGAAAGCCTATTTCCCTGTATTCTGTCTCTGATAAACTGCTTCCATTTACATTTGTGCCTTAATCAGCACACCAAATGTATTGGCAACCATTTTTGAGCTCACCTTTTGACCTCACTGTTAGAAAACTTTCACCTCAGTATCAACCACGGGCAATATTCCCCAGGAATTATCAAAAAGAAGTCAGAGTAGATAAAGCTGAGTGGGTTCTAGTCCCCATGGGTTTTAAATTGCTTATGAAAATGATCCTGGACATTTTGGATGCTTTGGTATAGTAGAACTTTTATTCAGTAAATATCAGTCAGGTGCCTTCCAGTGGAAATATGATAAATACAGCATCACAAGACTCGAATGAATGTCTACTCTAGGGACAAGGAATGCTGACAGACTTTTCACATGAGGGAGCAGATATCCTACTGCACATCTCTTCATCCTCACTATTCACCAGTCTCACTCTCCACGTTGTCTTTGAAGGATGCCTCCACCAAAGATGTTTCTCACAAAGAATTAATTCTGAAGCAGACCTAGTTTCCTTTTTTTAACAGAGTTAAGTTGCTTTGGAATTGCAGTAGGACACAGAGCAGAATTCATTAATGCCACTCTGCAGATGTCTTTTGTAACAAAGTTGCACTGTAGGCATGCTGGACTAACTGGAATGCCTAAGGTCAGACCTTCCCTTAGAGCTCAGCCAGATGCTCTCAACAAACTCTGTAAGATGTTCTGGAAACACTGAAATGTGACAACAAAAATGATAGAAACTTTCATAAATGTATCAAACTGTCAGAGGACTGCACTAATGCATACTCTGTAATATTGCTAGTATGATCCTGATGTTTTTTAGATCTAAAAAACCCCATATATTTTTAGTACTTTTTGTGTATTACCTGTAATCATGAAAAATGAATACTTGAAAATACAAAGGAAAGGGACAATAAAAAGAAGTGCTGGCAATTTCTTGTTCTGTCTTTTCAAACAAATATATTTTAAAATTCCCTAACCTCTACTTCTTTCCACTGGACTGTATGTAGCATCTAAGATCTTGTTTTGCATTGCAACATCAACCAGCAATGGGTGATACTTCACAAAAGGAGGTGAGTATTGTTCTGTCTCACACAGCTGCCTGAAGTAAAGTACTGGCTGTCTGTGGTCCACCCCAGGGCCACAAGGAGTTCATGTGTTTGTGGCACAGCTCTTCTTATAGCACTTTCCAGCTTCACACAGCTTTCCCTCTCACTAAGGCCTGCTTCATATTACAACACGGTCAATCCCCAATTTATTTCTGAAGCTAATCTGGGCTCAGTACTGCCCATCAGTTTAATGCCCATGAAGTGTATCAAATATCCCCACTCAACAGGACAAATAGGGGATGACCGAAAAAAAAACCTATGACGCTGAAAAACACCTTCACTCCAGCCACTGCATCAGCCCATAGTTGGTTATGGGGAAGCAAATGGAAGTCATATAACTCCTTATGAAAAATTAAAGTCATAAAAGGTGCATGACTGACTGAGCACTAAGACAAGCTTAAAAAATCTTAAAAAGGAAAAAATTCCAAATTTAAAACCTTCTCCTATGTTTTAAAAACCTATTACCTTAGTTTCAGAGGCACACTAATCCATTTATTTTCCTCTTGGAAAGAAGAAAGGTGAAATTTAAGGCATTTTTTGTGGGTGAGTAGCTATCAAGGGCAGCAGATGTACCAAAAGTTTGTTAGTGGTTTTGGATATGGTGGGGGATCAGTCTCTTCTCCCAAATAACAACTGACAGGATGAGAGGAAATGGCTTTAAGTTGCATCTGGGGAGGTTTATATAAGATGTTGGGGAAAATTTCTTCACCAGATGGATTTCAGGCATTGGAGGAGGCTGTCCAGGGAAAAAGTTCAGTCACCAGTCCTGGAGGCATTTAAACGATGTGTAGATGTACCACTTAAAGACATGGTTTAGTGGTAGACTTGGCTGTTCTGGCTTATGGTTGGACTCAAAGAATTTTTTCAGTTTAAATGATTCTATGTTTCTATGATCCCTGATGATCATCAGAATAACTTGGGCCAAACTTCCTTACTCCTAATAAAAAATCAGACAACCTTCAGTTGTAGGTCAAAATAAATGAGATGCCAAGATGGCATCCAATGGTTGTCCATTGATTCTTGTACCAGTGAGGAGCTATGTGTTGAGCTTTCTAGTCATATCTGAAGTTCTGTTGATTCTGATTTTGGCTGTAAACGGAGAAAGGTTCTGTACAAACATGTTGTCATGTGCTATACACTGAAGGATCAAGATCTACAAAACCTTCTATTGGCAGAGGAATACATACAATATTGACATCAGTAAAATTGATGACACTGACCTAAGGATATGTCACTATTAAAAAGGTTTTTTTTGGTATCCACAAACAGTGACTACAGTGCCTATTACCATTAGTGTTGATTAAAAATTCAGGAAAAAGATATTATAAATATTCCTTTTTAAAATCAATTTCATAGAGAAAATGCATTCGTTCTATAAAATAAGCCCTCCAAATGTTCTTCTTATACAGTGTCTTTCTCAGACTTTCATGTTGTCTGGATTTAATTTTGGTTTCTATCTTAGACAAGGATCATCCCCACTCATTCTTGGGTATTTTTTCTGTCAGAATTAAAAAAGCTATTGTGAGTTATATTTCTGGAGAAAGTAGATAACTCTGTCATTCTTAGTGATGGTATCACCACAACAGTTTCAGGCACTTTGAACAGCACTTGTGAAGATTATAATGTATTTCCATTCCACTGTGTACTCATGGCCTAAACAGAAAACTTCAGTTTCTCTTCAAAAGGCAAAATTTTTGAACTTTCTATAGCATTAGGACTACATACACACATCATATTCAAGTTTGAATACAAAGATAACTTTTTAATAACTTTTTTGGTGTTCCTAATATGTTAAGAAAACACTAAAAAAAATCTAAACTATCTTCACAAATCTAAACAACATTAGCACACAATAAATTCTTTTCTGTACATCAGCTGATTTCATCTCTCTTCATTGCTTCTCTCATGCTTTGTCACACAAGTGGAACAGTGAGATAAATCAACTGTTTATTTGCTTTATTGCATAAATCTCACAGCAATAAAACAGAATTGATCACATAGGGAAGTTTGAGATGGGTTTCAGTGAATCCTTGAGACACTGTAAATTAATCATGCAAGTTGAAATTGTATTTCCCAAGGGAAATATATTTTAATAGATATTTTCCAAACATTTTCCTCCTTTATTATATTTATAAATATTGTTACTACTCTTGTTTTTTTCTAAGATGATTAAACCATTATTTTTCCCTAGTCTTGTGTGTTGAAAAACAAGTCAGGAAAATCTCTTTATTACTTATAAAAATATGCAACAAAATAACAGGGAAATTTAAAGTGAAGGTATGTATATATCTTCAGCAGCAATTATGTATTCCTAGCCTTTGTTTAGACCAAAATAGATGACATTGCAAGAGGATCCATAAAAATGGAAAGCCACACTATATGTAGCATGTATTGCTGCCCTGAGATGAGTTTTAAAGAAATGAAAGAACATTGAACTAGTCAATTCATCCTTTGCATTACTTGATACTGTCCATAATATCGCATTTTAAATAATTAAAAATTTATTTTTAATTAATAAAAGTTAATTTCAAAGCTGCTTGATTTATAATACTAGAAAATATAGTTTTAATTCTCATTTGGAAAGTATGGATTAATGATTTTATGTTCAAGAATATAATTTAAAACAGGACTGCTACTAGCTCACAAATAGCTACTGCATGAACATTGTCAGTACATGATCACCTTCACGGCCATGTCTTGCTTTTTCAGGGTCCTGAACTGTGAAAGTGCAGTCTCTGCTTGCTCCTGAGATCCTGTACTAAAACCTTTCAATGTCTACTGATTTGTGCAAATCATAATAATTTTGTTCTAAAACAGAAGACCGAAACAAAGCACGAACACTTTTATACTTGTCCCTGTAATGGAAATTGACATCAACAAAGGAAGGAACTGGGTTAAACTATGACTGGAAATTAAAGACGTTTCCCTATCCCCAGTCTTAAACAAATTGTTAAATCTGCCTAGTTTATTATGGAAATAGAGGATGAAAACATCAGAAAACAAGGATAGACAAAGTAACATTAATTCCTTTGATAGTCCAAACATATGTGATGGTTTTAGTTTGCTCAAAGTCTAATAGCTCTGCAGTAAGAATGGGCACATCTCCTTGGCTCTTAACCATCAGCCATTAAAAGGAAGTCTGGTGATAATGGTTGTTGTTGTTATTGTTGTTGATGATGAGGACGGCAATGATAATAATAATCAAAATAATAATCACCAATATTATTATTTTCCTTTCTAACAAATAGCTGGCTGGTAAATTCAGGTTGAAACACAATATTGTCACATAGTCAAAGTCATCATAAGGCTGATTCACCAGGAAGTGGTTTATGTGAATGGAAATCATGCATGATTTTTGGCATTGAACAAGGCCAGCAAACTTTGTACCTGATTTCAGAGTACAAACTAAGGGCTGCTTGTGACCAGTGATATGGATAGGGTGAAACCTAAGACATTTTTGAGAAAACTAGTTGCACCATGGAAAATAACACTGAACTTTGCTGCAGAGGGTTGTTGCCACTAGGATTTCTACAGAATCCTGTAACAAAAACACTATCTTTATGCTTCCGTAATGCGGTTTTGTTTTCAGTGTTATTGAAAGGAAATCCAAACAGATTAAGGGTATGGTAAATGTTTGTTGCAGTATTTTGCCTTGTTACCATAATTTGAAGCGAGTGATCCCTCACCATCTTCAGACAAAAGAGGGCACATGTAAAATAAAAGGATGAAACAGGGCAATTGATTGCAATACTAAAGCCATTGTTAATCTGCTAACTCTTTCACTTTGATAAGTAAGCGTTCCAGATATAGAAATAAAGGTGTGGTTTCATTATACTCTATGCCATAGTTCACTCTTAGTCTATTCAATTCTTCTCCAGCTTTCTTGCACCATGCACAGTTGCTTATCCACTTGTTTCAAATCTAATTATGGTGCAATCAAAGAAGGAAGTAGAACAGTTCAATGATCTGATAGAAAATTAACTCATTAAAAAAAGGGAAAAAAAGACTTTCTGTCAGAGCAGTGAGCTCAACTGATTTATGCACACAATTGCTAGTTGCAAGAAATGGACATGAACTTCCAGCCAGGCCTAGAAGAGCCTACTTTTGAGGGGCAATGTATAGCTGTAGTGAATCGGGTACAATCTCACAGTAAGTCCTGAGAAAGATAAAAATAAGGCTAATGACTAAATGTGATATGATAGGAAAACTTAGTGATTAGAAGTTGTCTTGATGCTTTGACATATGCAAAATATAACGATTGCTTCTATAGAGACTTTGAATACACAGGACTCAAAGTAGACCATTTTATCAGGTCTGTAGGTCTGCCGTACTTGAATTGGGCTAGGAACCATAACTTTAAGCAGAAGGTTTTACTATATTCGAAGTATTTATCATATGATTTCAAACAATGCCTTTTCCATGACAACTGTGGTTCTCATCTTCCCAGGGATCAGCCAGCTATATGTTCCATAGCATAATCATTACTTAACTAATATTAACTCAACTCTACAAAGCTAAGTGGTCTTCTTAGCTTTTACTTATCTCCTTTCTTTTCTTTATCTGGCAGATTGCTTCCCACAGATTTGAAACTGAAAGTTTTGAAGACAATATGTCATATGTGTACAAGAGCTGAAATAACAGTTGCTGATTATTTTAGATTATTTCTATATAAACCTGTGTTGATTTTGTTTGTATTAATAGGAAAAGCAACAGCTGATATCAAGGTTCAAGAAGGTAATTTGTAATTTTAAAAAGGATTCACAAGTCGTCCACCATCTATGCAACATGTTCCAAATAAAATTTAATGATAAAGAGAGATGTTGGCCTTCAGCCCTTTTTATTTAATGAGCTAACAATGCTTCACTTTCCTGGCCAGCTCTGAGAACATTTTGATTTAAAGTAGATAAAACTGGATAAAATGTTTACAGTTTAAGCTGGAAAATTTTTCTTCAGAGACAGACTAAGCACATCCATCCAGCTCCTGGCTAAAGAACTTTGAATCTATTTTCTTATCAGAGGTCAAGCTTGTCAGCTATTTTTGCAATGGCTCAACCTGTACTGCAGTTTCCACAGCACCTGGAAAGAAAGGATTAGTGAATAACCTCTTTCCAGTATGGAGATCAAGAGTTAAAACACTCTCACAGTTGCCTCTGAAGTTCCCTCAGATTATGATCAATGAGTTCATTCTATTTTCCTGATGGCTCTTCAGTTTCCTCACTATAGGTTGAGCTAAGAGAAGCCCATAGTTTCTTTGCTCTAAAGAAAACTAATTTCCAAGTAGTTTGATGGCTACTACAGTTTTGATGTACAGCACACCCCACTTCAGAGTATTTGTTCAGTCAACATGACCAAGATATCTGGGTAAACACACCAAATGAATACAAGCAGCAAAAAGAAAGGGAACATGGCTGATCAAGCATGAAAATGAACACTTCTTCCCTTAAAAGTCTTTGTGTTATCTTTACATTCAAAAGAGGCATTTCTATTGGAAAGAACTCTTGTCATGACAAAGCAATAAATACAGTTAAGAATACATCTCATAACCTTTAGCGAAGTTCATTACTAGTCTTACTACAAGGAATTAATACTGTGAAATAGGAGTATGAATGACCATTTCAATGCTTCTTTTGATTTGCTTAGCACAAAAACTTGGTATTACCTCTGGAAGAGATGCTTTTTAATACATGTAATCAGGTTACTACTCATACGTGCTACTATTTGGGTAGTAGTATATATGTACAGAAGCATTTACTGTCATATCACCTAAAGACACTAATTTTTTGCCTATTAGTTGAAACATTTCACTTGTACCTTCTTCCAAAAAAAGGAAACTGCTCTTAAAAGAATCTTTAAATGAGAACTTTGGCTCTAGGTTTACTCACTGAGTTTACTCACTGAGTGGTTTCACTACTATGAAACTAGCTTCCATGCATACGAGATCAACTATATTTTCCTTCTATGCCACAAAATACTGTTCTTTAAAAAATACATTGTTCTTAATTCAGCAGATGCTTTAGGATGTAAAAATTTAGAAACCATTCTACATTGTGAGACAGGATGAACGGGAATGGCACATGCCTTACATGAATGCCATACATAGACACACCAAAGAAAATACCTGAAGCACATTTGTGTTGCCAGTGCCAGTTTAAATAATTATATCTTGTTGTTCCACCAAAAATGAAAAATATTGAAGATATTTTTGTTTGTTTTGTTTTCTGTCAGATGTCTTGTTTTTAAATACTGTGACAATGCTGAAATCTCCATTCTTTCAGAAGCCAGCAGTTATGAACATGCTACATACTGTCGTATCGAAGTGACTGAAGCAAAGCCAAACATCATATTTGTCATCACATTCCTGCATTTCTATTTTTTTCCCCTGGCCTATCATTGGAACAATTTGTCTTTGTCTTTTTCAGAAAATGCTCCCTTTCCAAATCACCCCTCAAACAGAGCAAGCTGCCAGGAAGACTGAAAGGCACATACAACATGGTCATGATAGGTTGTAATGAGTGCTGTGGGTATTAGACATTGCAATGGGTGCGTTTGGTGCTCCGGTTCAATGGTACTTTTCAAGATGATGTTTTTAGACATGGTTACTTCCAGTCTATATTGTACATCATAAATAAGGATTTTCTGGGAGGTATACTAGGCATGCTGACCAAGGAGGTACAATATTGTTATATTAGCAGGCCTCTGTTATCATTCATTTCTGTATCATTTCACTACTGTTTTTTCCTGCATTTCATTCAGATTGCACGAATAGCTGAGGTGACATACTCATTTCTATAGGTTACATATCTCTACCATATACAGTATGCCAGCATCCCAACAAAGCCACTCAGGTTTCTTTAGGGCAATTTTAGAAGGTTTTTTAGAGGATTTAATGTGTATATCTAGATTTAGCATTTTTAATGTGTTCAAAGTAGTGTATTTACCCAGGTAACAAACATTTTCATCACCCCAGTATCCTTCTAGTTTGAGGGAGACATCTTGGTAAGCTACAAGCACACACAGACTCTGTGCTATAACCATGTTAGGAATTACAGAAGTGCTGCTTTCCACATTTCCCATGTCTAATAGAAAAACATCTTTCACTATTCCAGTGGCATAAGACTGTCACCTGTGACACCCCCCCACTCAGGTGCTCTCTGGCATCCCCACTGCTTGGTGAGAATCTGGGTCAGAAGCTCTTGAGGAGTACCTCAAGAACAATCTGGTGTACCAGTTCCACTTCCCCTCTGACTCCCCTGTTGGGGGCTTCCATATGGCATTTTTTCACAAAGAAGCATGGGAGTCTCTGCCTTTGCATGGATTAGAGGAAGCAGAAGGACATAAGAGTGAAGAACCAGTACTCCTTGCCTCTTACTCTGAAGTGCTCTGAACATCTGCAGTGGGCTCCGCTGCCCTCTGTGGTGGATTTATAAGGGGCCACTATGAGCATCCTCTGATGCCATTCAGCCTCTTCAAAATTCCAGTATTCTGTAAATGCTGCTCCTAAGGGCATTCTTCATACTTTTGCTATGGTATACCTGTATGACTTCCTGGTGTTCTGCACCTCTAAAGAGGTATTTATTAACAGCATTTTCAATGACTTGCAGCAGTGCTGGCTGTGCTGATCAGAAGAAATGCTGCTTTGACCAAGAGAGGGTGGAGTTTCTGGTGTAACTGGCAACCCTGAATTGCACACAGACTCCAAGGAGACTGATGACATCACAAGCTGGCAGCACCTTCTAGCACAGGTGCAATGGTTTTCAGGATTTACCACACTCTAAAAATAGTTCAGGAGCAGGATTGCTGGTTTGTAGCTGAAATAATGGCACTCACCTAAAAGAGGACTTGACTTTTATGGATGCCTGATGCACAACCAGCTTTTCAAAAATGGGTATTCACTGTAGCTTTTATCCCATACTCATTCTTTTAGTGTACAACCAGATGCTTTACCCTGTACCTGCTTCTCTCTGGGTAACTCACTCCACTGAGACAAATTATGCCTGAGATAATGAGCCCCAGCTAATCAAACCTAACTTTGAGAACTGACAGCACAGCTGTGAGAGGGAGCAGAAGGGCAGAAAATGGTGATGACCAGTCCCCCCAGCCTGGAAGAGTATTGAGGGATGAAGTGCATCTCTCTCTGCTTTACGTCCTGGCCCTCTTTTTTTTCCTTCCCTTTCTCTTTGTCATCTAGGGAAGAGAATTTCATGGCAGGTGCCTTGTCATGGAAAAGTGACACATATTTGGATGCACACCTCATACCCAGACCTTGTTGTCTTTTTCTCTGCTTCACTTCAGCTGTGGCAGAGGATGAGCCCATGGCCAAAATTCACCAGGTCATGGCAAACAACATGCTCGGCATTGTGATGGCACAACATCAACCAACCTCTAAGCAGGAAGGGAGATATCTCACAGGCACTGCTGAAAAGATGGCTCTTCCATTGATGCCACATTGCATCTGAAGCTGGAAATGAGCTTCAGTGCTTTTGTATCCAATCCCATGGGTAATGCATTGTATGGACAGGTGTGGTAGATTATATTTGGGTCTGTAGCATCTGTAATTGTACCAAAAGGCTTCTGCAGAGACCACAGCGTGTTGTATAGCCATGGTAAGAAAGGGGGGCTGTGGTCCCTCAGTGGTACCTTAAGATCTGTCTCTAATTAAGCTAAAAATGTAAACACTTGTATTGTTCTTATAGTTCCCATTGGAGGAGGTGGGTAGGAAAGACAGATCAACATTTCCATGTCTCCCTCTCTCCATCCCAGATTATGGATACAAAGGAGAAGAAAAGAACTTTCATTTCATGTTCCAGGTCCTGGGTTAGAAAATGGCAGCCCTGCCATTTCACTGGTGGTTTGAGTAAACCGTGCTATAACAAGAAAAGACAACGGCCATGGAGCCTTTTGATAGATTTCCTCCAGCTGTGCAGGTTGCTGCCCAGAGAACTCAATCTTGCTTTTTACTGCAGTTTTAATTTTTGAAATTTTATTATCTCTTATCACTATTTCAGTGCACATAAGATAAGCAGAAAGGAAGAGTTATCAAAATGTCTGTTGCATAAGCACACACAATTTCATGGACAGTTTCTTCTTTCCTTTAAATGTGAGATGCAATATTCAAACCTAAATTTTAAACAGTATTATATTTACATAGCAAATTTATCTCCACACATTATTACTTTTATATTATTCAGTATTAAATTTATAATTTCTTTTAACAATTAAATATTTTTTCCATGGGACCTTCTTTGCTTTTCTTGATATCATGACCTAATGTAAAAGAAAAATCTTTGTGCAGCACAGTTTCTATCAAAGCATTGTAATTAGCAATAAAAGTATCTTAACAATCTTTATTCTTCATAATGACCCTGTACCTTCTAACAGTTTTGTTGGCTTGCTTACTCCCTTCATTCTGCATTGCTCTTTCTGCCTTGGTCATATTATTTTTCTAACTGGAAAAATGCAAGCTGTCTAGTGCATACTCCATTAATTACTAGTTTTAGTCCACAATTTGCAAAAAAGTCTTGGCAAATTGTCAATACAGAAAAAAATGTCTATAGTAAAAAAAAAGAATAAAATGTTTTCTGGTGAATTTTCTTTTGATCAGTCTGTGATGTTTTGGAATTTTGCACAATGGAATATCTCTTAAGAGAACATTAACCATTTTGGTTGGACTATAATTTCTCTGGAAAGGTCATATACACTTAAATTAAAAAATAGCAAAATCTTCACAGTTGCACACAGAAAGTGTAGAAACACAATATGAAAACAAAATTATGGAAGAAATAAACTGGAGATGAATATGCAAAATAACGGAGATTTTAATAGCACCAACTTTCTGTAATACAAACTGTGAAGTGCTATTCGCAAAGTGAGCAAAGATAAAAAGAACACTAATATGGTAAACACAGAAAAATAAAGAGATGATGGGAACAGAGTAGTAAGAAAATAACATAGTTTTTGGGGTTTTTTTGGAAGCTCAAGTCGTGACTTTTCTAGGAATATTGGTATAGAATACTGTGCTTGTGCCTAGTCATGTGGAAATTTGATTACTGCAATGACCATTTATGATTTCTGCCTTGCCAGCCTGACAGTGTCAGCTGTTAAGTGTACAGGTCCCTGTATACATCACTGAGAATTTGACCACACGGCTTTGTTGTTGCTGTTCTTACACTGCTCAATGGCAACCTCCTGAGCTTTGGCTCTGCCGCATTTTGTACTGTAACATTTCAGGCTGACATTTCTGCTATGGCACCTGATTCACTGCTCCTGCAGACAGTACACCTGAGCTTCCTCCATGGGCAGAGTTTTCATGATGCTGCTCCCCTCTATCAGCCTGCCAGCCTGCCATTGAGCCCAGCTGGAAAATAAGCACTATTTAGCTGCTCCCTCATCCCCCTCTCTCCCTTGCTGTTGTACCAATTGCTCCTCATTATGCCCTTCTGACATAGTAGGGTGCTAGGGATACCAGTCACTGTCAGCTGAACCACTACCAGACCTTATTCCCAATTCATAGAATATCAGATGAAATTGGAGAAAAGCTTTATATTTCTCTTAATGCACAATGGTAATTTTGCTCTGTCCTTAAAATGTCCTCACAGGCTTGAAAAAATCTGTAAGCTCTCCATTTTCCACACATATCCAGATAATATAAAATACATTCTGGCATATAAGAATAATTTTCAACTTTTAGACAACTGGATTTATTAGATATGCATAGGAAGAAAGATACTTGGCATGCCACGTCTGTGGCAAAGTCTCATATAGGGCTCTCCTGGATTCTAACATACAAACATATATATCATCTTGCAAGTTACACAGCCCTATTAGACTGAAAAGAAAATATTTAGGTCTGGGAGTCAGGTTCAATCTAGACTTTGAGCTCTAGGTCAGAGAGCTTGCTTTAAGTACCAGCTGTACCTCAGCTATCTCCAGACACAGCATAGGACATTTTCCCTTGTTTCTCCAAGGATTGGATGACCTTCTGCGTGACAGTCACTCAGCTGATTCTTTTAATGTTTTAGTTAAATGCAAAACATTTCTCAGAGTTATTTCCCTCTTGATACTATCCACAAGGCTACATCTGTTATTCTTTCCTAGTGTTGCCCCCTGGTACATGAAGGACAGATGATAAATCTGGGCTAGATTGCATCTGGCTTTGCATGGGCTTGCAGTGAATCAGACAAAAGGACGCAAGGAACTCCTCCTGCTTTCTTGAGCATTCAGTCAAGGGGCAGACACAAGATACAATTTTATCCCTGATTTAGTAGAGCTCTGAATGTACTCAACTTTTGTATTTAATATTTATAGAAACACTGAGTGCCAAAAAAGGATCTAAGGCCATGGTCAGCAGCAGAGTTAGGTGACTTTTTTAAATTAATTTCGCTCAGAAATACAATCCAGAAGAGACCAAAAATACTAGGATAGGTAATTTGGATTTCTTGACTACATTTACTCCACACTTCAAAACAAAAACACCAAGTAAAACATTTTCCTTCTCCCTCAAATAAGAATAATACAATGGCAAAAGAATTAATTATTCTGCTTCAGTTGTCTCTGTGTCTTGATTTTTTTCAATTTGACTAGAAAATTAAAAAACAAAACAAAATAAAAAAAAAAAAAAAAGCCATACAACTTTTTTATGAGGTACAGGCAATGAGAAAGGCCAATGTTTAAGGAAAACAAATTGTACCCTTTAAAAAGAGCAAAGCAATACAGCACAGTAAAGCTCCACCACACCCCTGATTATATAAATTTCATCCCTATCATACACCGGTAGCACCAATCACAATATATATTAAAATTCATTACATCATCTTCGCTTCATTCTCTTATTAACAGGCTAATCCAAAGTCTGCTTTCATTATTAATCAGAAACATTTTAATTTTAAGATCTCAATTGTCCATGGCTACAAAGCACAGAATCTTGTTTTTTTTTTTGTGGGGGGGAGGAGTGAGGGGCAGTTGTTTGCTTTTGTTTTGGGGTTTGGTTTTTTGGTTTGTATTTTTTTCCAAAAGGAAAAAAAAATCAGTTTATTTTACAAAAGTGCTTTAATCTGATTATTACAGTAGCCAATTTTTTTACATTGCTTAACTTTGAAATAACCTTGAATGGTGAGTATAACTAAACTTAGGATTCTAGATGAAGTTTCATTTGTGTCTTATGCAATACATTATTACTCCAGGATGTGGTTTTTCTGGTGCTTCCAAGGGCTGGTAACATTTAACTTATCACAACTCACATTTGTTGGAAGGCCTGATGCAGAAGTGATAGAGTTAATAACAAAAGAAAAGCTTAAGAACTGAGTGTACTCCTGAGGAGTTAGAGGAAACTATTATAATAAGACTATTAACTTTGGTTAAAAGAATAAAAAGAAACAAATAAAAGACAAATGCTGTTGGTAAGGCTTTGGGTCAGATAAGCTAGATTAAAATAATATCTGTTTTAGCCTTGGGAAAAGACAACTAGCAAACTGGGAAATAAGAGTTATTACAGTTAGAAATGGATAAATATAAAGATTAGCTAAGTAGTTTAAACCAAATAATCAAGGATGGAAACATTTCTGCATTGTATTTATGAGGATATAATTGAAAGCAGGAGTTAGACACTTGTAAGTTCTTTCCTTAGTGTCTTCCAATATGCTCATGGATTGATTAGCCATCAGTGGTTCTAATAAGGATATAGTGCTCACTAGAGTTTAACTTCATTTCTCAAACAGAACAATTTGAGCACATAAAGCTTTCTGTCTGGACACTGAAACTTTGAGACATATTACTATTGCTCTTCAGCATTACTTGTGCTGAAATCAAGACCAAAGTAATTTAATTTGAGGGCAATAGTTGAGTAGTTTGAATGTCCCTATAAATGGGTGGTGTTTTTTCACTTTTCCTTTTTTAATTTTGTAATTGCATGGTCAATAAGCACATTGTCAACCTTAATACTCCATAAAAGTTTCATTTCAATTTGCTCTCTGGAAATCCTGATTTTATTCTAAAAGAAGTAAGGTATTACATCCTTTGCAGTTTCTCTGTTTAATCTTAATGTCTCATTTGTATTGGTTATTTATCCAGTTTTGAGCTTTCCTGCAATGTCTTCTAGCTCTCTGCTTGAGATATGTGTTCAAGAACATTTCTGGACATTCAAGACAAAGCACTTCCAGGCCTCTTTCACATCCAAGTCAAATATTAATCTGAGTTCTGTTGGCTGTATGAGTAACTAATAAATTTTGTTTATCTTAGCTTGCCTCTTCAAAACTGATATCCGTTACTACATGCCTCTATTTACTCTTTTACTTAAATGATTGTCAACTGCCTTGTGATGATGCAATCCAAGTCTATTTTCTACAACTGATATTTTGTTCTCACTACTTAAAAATCCAATTTTATAGGCAAATGAGCTTTGTTGTTTCTTTGGTGGAAGCAACACAATTTCTGTATTATGAGGGAAGACATGCTTTATGAGTAGCTTGTGGTCAGCAGCTCTAGCCAGGAAAAAAAAACATCTGCTGCACATGATTTTCCAAAGGTACACACTTGACAAGATTTTGCATATTTACTCTCAAGAGTGTGGTGACATGAAACTCTTTCAGGACAGGTAAGCTCCTTTGAGGCATCTGCCTCACAGACAAGGTGCTGGAATACTCCAGGGCAGTGGAGCATCCTGGGATGCTCAGAGCAATATTGAAGGGGCTCTACTTACACTGCTCTTTCACAACCAGGCACAGTTTCACTTCTATTACACTTTTCTTCTTTATTTTTTTCACACTGCAAATCAAGAACATGTTCCTAAAGCAGGTATGTTCTCCCCATTGCTATATTTTTTTTCCCATTTTTCTTTTTCAAACAATGAAAACTGATATGTTTGAATAAACTGTAAAATAGAAGTCTGAGTTTTAATTAATAAAGACTATGGAAATAATCAACACAGAGCTTTTTACTAGCCATTCTGTAACAAAGTAATTTCAAAGCTGTTTCAAATTCCCTCACATGCCAGATGAAACTGGGTATTAAATAATAGGCACTGGGTGCCTGTGAGATGCAGAAGGAGTGGCAGTAATACATTTGTCTTACTTATTTTCATACTAGGCTTACACAAAGGAGGTCCTCTAGAACAAATTTAACAAATGTTCTGCTCTTTTGCATTGCTTTGTAATCTAAAAGGAAAATTTCTATTATGCTCTTTCTCTGAGGGTCTTTGTGGTTTCAGCTAAATAATTTTTCTTTGGAAACCATGAAATTCTTTTCAAAAAATTCAGTCAGACTCAGGGAAGATCCCATTATTGTTCCATGGACTGTGTGGCTTCATATATTGGTAGTGAATGAAAGACTCGCTGCATTTCATCAGTATGAGAGCACATGAGTGCTTTTTAGGACAACATTGGGAGGTCATACCTTTGTAGGGGACACTAGCAATGTTAAGAAATATTCAAAATGGATTAAAACCTCATATCCAAAGACTACTTTTTGCACAGTGAATACTCCCCCTTTCATTTTCATGGATCCCTTCATACTGACTGAAAAAAAAGAGCATTGAAGCACAAACTCAGTTTTCTGTCAATATGCATGTACCGGTCTGAAAGCAGGACAGTGAATCACATTCCCCAGCATTAGTTAGTGGTGACTATTATTTGGGGGCATTGCTTCACTGTGACTCCATTTCTTTTCACTTCTCATGTGGGGTCCTGACTTATATTTCTGTAATTCTAGTGTAGCGCTCAGCCTTTCTAATGAGACTTCAGCCCAAGTAAAACCATGCACAAGCAGATTTTTATCTTCCTGTAAATTAACAATTCTGCAAGAAAGTCAAATGGTTCTGCTAAACACACAAAACTGGCCATGCTTGAAAATTAACTTTCTAGTCGTTGCTCCAGCCCACGTGGCACTTGACAAGTGCTATAACACTCAGAAAAAACCATGTTAATTATCACATGACTATTATTTATATCTCTATTTCTTGAAACACTATTCAGTTATTAAAGATAGTGAAAAATGGCACTATCCAGAATGAATATGAAATGAATATTCATAACACAGCTAATTGTCACTGACATCTCAAATTTCATTATAATTTCTGTTTTGCTTAGCACTTTCTCACACTTGCAATAAGCCCATCTCTGTGCTATTCAATTACTGACTGTAACACAAGTCCAGACAAAATTACATATACACAGTAGGATTCTACATTTCACAATCAGCAATATAGTTAGGATGGTTAGAGAAATGCTTCTTATATAAGTATAGATGTGCATATGTAGCATACCAGATCTCAACTTGCTTAGCAGAATCTCTCTTTTTTTAAAAAATAGGCATTGTGTGTTTTAATTCACAGCAAATCTAATAATTCAAGAGTTTTTATACTTGTTAGTGTAACTAAAATCAACTTTTCCCTACTATTGGGACATTATAATAGGCATAATTTATTTACTCAGTGCATTTCATCACTCCTTTGAATGTGCAAGTAGGAAAATGCAACTAAACAAAAAGGCTTACAAGTGAGCCATACTAATGTTTATCGAGACCATTATTTTTCTTGCAGGCTTGTTAAGCTCTTAAATATGCATTTGTATCAAGCTAATGTAGCCCATGCTTTTTGTGTAATATCACCTACTTCACATACACATAGACAATAAGGAAGCTTAATTTAAAAATTACTGTGGTTATAATGCTGGCTATACAAAGCCAAAGGGAGATTATTTTAGCTTTAAAAGTTGACTTGGGGAAAATTAAGACAGTGAACAAGCATATTAAATACTAACTGCTTCAAACCATACTGATTTTTGCTGCTGCTAAAGAAAGGGTTATCTAATTTAAAATATCTCTCAGACTTCAATGAGTACTTCTCTTAGAAGCACTTACCTTTACAAACACTATTATTCGAACTTCATTAAAAAAGAGGCTGTTTATTGTCAGCTGTTTAGAGCCGAACGCTTTGAACCGGACACTGTGATAAGGAAGTCTGTCACAGGTGGGAAAGTAGTCATTTGGGAAGGAGAATATTTGATGGTTTTATCATGACATATTTGCCACAATTCCTGGGACTGTGGGTCAATAGATCCCCTTTTCCATAAAGGGGAAGAAGTCAACTCCTAACTAGAGGGCGGTCAAGCCACACAGAGCTGCAGAGCCAGCTGCAGAATGCCCACTGGCTTCTGCTGCGATAAATGTCAGCCTCTGAAGCAGTTATTTACAAGCCCTGTCTGTGGTAACCCTGAGATTCCCAAAGCATGGTTGGCTGCAGCACTATGCATAAGTTCTTTCTATCAGAGCAACCAAGGAAACAGAGACTGAAGCTGACAGGTCACAACCCCATAACACTTTATGGTGACTGACATTCTTTTTCATTAATGGATACTTTTAAAAAATTTAAAACACTTTAAGAAACATTTTCCTAAGAAAATGTTTGTGTATCTATAAAAAAAATAGCTTCTCTCAGCTTCTCTTGGGTGTGCTATCATTATTTCTTTTACTTTCTGCTGCAGAAGATGCATAGAGGTATATAAGCAGAAAGGACAAAAAGAGCTGTGTGTATAAGAAAGTTTTAGACTAACTGTACATTTTCATTCTCTAAAAAGGGTAGTAAGTAAAATTTTAAGAATTCTTTAAAGGGAAAAATCAGTGCAGACGCAGTTTAAAACTGATTTTATCTGTCTGGTATTTACAGAAGCCATCCATGATTATTCTAACTTAAATAGTGAATAGAAAAAAAATAAACTCAAACAAAAATCATACAAAAAATCCTTCTTGAAAAAGAATTGTCTGGTGACAGTCACAGGGCTAGTTAGCTGTCCCTCTCTGAAGAGGGACTAACAGCTAGTGACACTCTGCCAAAGAAGTTCTGCTGGAGGTCATATTTGATACTTGTGACATTTAAAACAGAAATGTAGAAAAAAAAAGGTGTTAATGCTGGGAAAAGAATCAGTGAACACAAACTGAAGCACAAATGAGTTGTTAATCTTTATATCTATCTACAAACACCAGTATTTTATTTATCCTATGATACAGCTAGTGGTCTGATACATCCTTATGCTGTTTAAATATGCTAAACACAAAGAACTATTTTAAATGAATTGAAGAATACAACGGGAAATGTGTTTAAATGACATTTTACACAAGATTTTAAATATGTGTTTCCTTAACTCCATCTTCCATCATCAGTTAATCAGCTGGGACAGACTAGCTACACTGTGGAGTGCAGAAGTGTTTGAAACAGGGCATAAGATTCAATTCATGGCTAAAGTACTCCCAAAGATGCCAGAGTCACTGTTAATGGCCTGGACTCAAAGTCAAAAAATCCAGACAAGATACCTTGAAAATTCAAATGAACCATGGAAATTAGAAAATGTTCTCATGAGAGAAAAATCAGGTTCTGTAGCACCACACATTCACTGATTTTTTTCCTAATCATTGTGGTTTGGAGATAACTTTTCACAGGTGATCTAACAGCAAACTGGTGTTTTCTTCTTCAGTTTGCAGTCCATCAGGAATGTGAAGATGCTATAGAGCTTTTAAAGAAAAACAAGACTTTTAATGGGAATCCTGAAATTTCCCTTTGGTGTGGTGAATACTGCTTTTCTGATTATAGTAAATGTTGAGTGAAGCTGCTATTAAGTCCTTTATGGCTCCAAACTGACAGTACTGAACTCACTAAGGGAAAAAGAAATTGGTTGCCAGAAAAGAAATGGACAAATAAATAAATATACTGGTAGAAGTCAGAGAAAAATAATTTGCAATACAGCTATTGGAATTGCTGTAAAAAGCATGGCTTTAATCTACTAGAGAAACCCAGTCAATGTGAAGACATGATTTTGACAAGAACAATGGGAGTGTAATTACATCCCAGTTTTTGACAGATTATACTATTAAACTGGCACAGTAGTCATGTTTGATACCTCTACAGAGTAGTTTTCTACAAAATAAGCAAACAAGAGAACAAAACTTAGTACCTATAATAATAACCCAATGTACAAAAATACTATTTAATTGCAAATTTTGATCTTGGAAAACAAGGCAATAAAAAAAATGTGAGATGATAAACCCTTCTCTTCTGAACATTCCTTGTTCTACTTAATATCTACAGGATATTTGAGTTCAGAAAGCAAAAGATCACCTCCTCTGGAGATGAGATTCTCCTCATTTAGATATAGACATTGAGGACAATGAGATTTACCTCACAGGTTTGAGACACCAAATTTATTTATCTATATGCGACTTACATATCCAAGACCTCAGTCCAGTCAGTAAAAAACTGTAGTTTCAGTCAGCTGTCTAAACACTGTATTGCCTTCCCATTTAAAATGTCTTGCAATTTAAAATGCCTTTTTAGAGTATCAGAGAAAACCCCATGGGACTGGTAGACATCACAGAGGACTTCAAGGACACTCTTCTGGAGAGCAGGCAAGAATACCTGAGGTATCACCCATAAATTCAACCTCTGTGCATTGACAACTGGAGCAAAGCTATTTGATCAATGGATCCAAAGGGCTATTTAAGCCCCTCCAAAATGGACTTCTTCAGCAGATGGAATGAGCTGATCCCTACATGCCCCTGCAGAGGGCCAGGATAAAATTAGAACCATGAATTAAGTAATATGCATCTACTTTGTCTTATGCATACATATTAAGTGGTTGGTTAAACATTATTCTGCAGTGCACATGTTCTACAAATGAGCCAAGCCTTGGATTCATTATTAACCAAGTGAACTCCCACAGTGCTAACTTTTACAATCTAGCAGGTAAATCACTGGAAAGAAAGAGGATTATTGTCTTGTCATATGAAGCCACTTTCTTTGGAATACTTCATTCAAATGAAGGAACTACATTCTTAGAAACAGATTGGCAAATGGGAAGGAGTTCTTCAGAGAACAAAAGAATTAGGAATAAATACCTCAATTTTTACTTATTAAATCACTTAAATATTCAAAATAACTCAATGCTCCAACAACCACAGACAAGTGATGGAAATGAAGAACAGTATCAGCTTGATACAGTACAACTCCCTAGGAAAGAAGGCGATTATAGTATGCAGTACTCAGGGGTGTATTTAAGAAACAAAGACAAGAAATATAAAGAGAAACTTCTCAGTCAGTGATACTTTTTTAGTTATTCAGTAACCTCTGAAATACAGAAATCCTGCTTCACAGGATACTGAAAACCAAACTCAATTTCGTAATAGAAAATGTGCTTTAGGAGAGTGTCCTATATCAGCAGGGAGACAGATAGGATAATCTGAGAAGCTCATCTATTAGCAACACCTATGATTTTTTCCACACACTATTAGCTGTCAGATATTTTGTCAGGAAACCAACTATCCTGAAAAAGAAACAAGATTTGTCAAGAGAATACCAAATAACCCTTACTCAGAATTCAGTTGGTAGGCTCTTAGCATGCTGCCTTAAATCACATCTATCCACCAATATTTCTGTTTAGCAGATGCTCCTTGGCTAGTACTTATTTTGCACTAGCTTTAGAGTAAAAGATTAAGGGTATTGAGTATTGATAACTAAATTAAAAGGGCTGGCTGCCAATAGCTATAACAGTAAGTAAAGAATAAAGAGCATTGCCTGCTCTGTGTCCTCTTGACCACACAGAACAATCATTAAGAATTAAGTGCTGTGATTCTGTCCCCCTCCTCCCTTTTCCCCAGGAGGCAATGCCTCACACACCACCAAGTATGCAGTACTCTGGGAAAAAAGCCAAAAGGAGCAACTCGTTCTCTGAATGAGAACAGCTCAAAAATAGGTCTTACCCAAGACAGAGGGGCAGGGGGAGGGGAATGACAATATTTCCTGCTATTGCTTATAATGCAATTTTTGTAAATGGAATGAAATTTTTATTAACCCATCTTTTACTGGCTTTCTTAAATGAAGTTCAGGATTTTAGCTGAGAGGCTACCACAAAAATTTGTAATAAAATTATACTGTTTCTTTTATTCCTTTACTTTTGCAATCTCATATATATATATATATATGTAAGCTAGATTTTTTCTAGCCAGTTCATGTAAATTACATTAATTGATAATGTGTGAAGTTTTGAAGGAAATTACTTCCACCATCTCATATCCCTCCTTCTTTTTTCTCCACTTATATCTGCTCCTGCCACCAAACAGCTGCATGATACATATTACATATATATATGCTTTGTACACACACACCAACCTATAGGTGTATATATAAGCATAGACTTGTATTAACCCTTGTAGCTAAACTGAAGATCTAGTAATAATGGCAATAATGATTTGAAAAATCTGTTTTACAAAAAACTAAAGTGCAACTAAAAATAATAGCTGAGAAACAGATCCCCTTCTGTTGGTTTGAGCTTGCTGACTGAGACCAGTTATACTAAAATAAGGGCACTGACTTCATTGTAGTTGAAAACAGGAACAAACTACAATAAAATTATGTAATGTATCCATCTCTTTAAGTTATTTAATTTTGTCTTAGTAGAATGAAACCAAACTGTTGATTGTCTCAGTTACATTTTCAAAGAGTTTCTTTCTCTTTTGCTTAAAATCACCAGTTGAATCATTTCAAATACATTTTATTTTCCATTTGGAAAACACATTATTATTTGAGTTTTTTTCCTTAGGCTTTCATTTCTAATGATGTTCAACATTATCACCACTTTCCTATTTATTCTTCTTGCAGATCAACCTTGATTGTCAGAACAACAGTGTTGCTGGATGTGGTTTTTAAAATTAATTCTCTTTAGAGGACTAATTGATCTAGAGAACAAAATATGGGGATGAAATCGGCATCATTCAAAAATCCTCCTGTGGCTCTTGTTTATGTGTCTTTAGATTCTACATTGATGACTACAAGGTAGAATAGGCTAAACACAAATGGTATTGAATTCAGTGATATTATACTGATGATGCATTTAATCAGGCATGTTCAGCATAAAGAAAATATTAAATACTCTCCTGGCTGTGGCTGATGTACAAGTGGCCAGATGACAGAAAAATTTACTCTTGCAGGTGAGAGCCACAGGAATACTGGGGAGGGCAGTCGAGGTTAGCAGAACTGAGCTGAGCAGTGAAAAACAAGCTCTGAATCATTTCAAACTGTGGCTGAACTCCTCCTCCAGCATCCCCTCTCCAGAGGTCTGGCACCCTCTGAAAAGGCTTCAGTATGTGACAGATGAATCAGAGAGTATTCCTTGAGGGAATTCCACTGTTGCAGGGCTCCTCTTTGTCTCTTGTTCCCTCTAGCATAACACAGTGCATGCAGTTGTCACGTTCAAATATTCAGACCCTGGATTTACACACAAATACAGATGTTTGCATCTGCATAATGAATACACCTCCAGTTTTTAGGGTATGCTCAGAATGACTCCAGCATTTAATGTCTGATTAAATTAGGAAGAAATGCATTGTGACTTTATATAAACTTCACGGAACAGTTCTCAGATCAACAGCCTGTGAATTTAAACCATTAAATACCAATGCCTTTCAGTTGTTCCAATATTTTATTTTTATTCTTTTTTAATACTACACATACTGAAAGAGGTCTTGTCTTAACACCTTTTAGTATGAAAAAAGTATTACAGTAGATGTTAAATGGAATATTTGAATATTTTTTTCTTGACTGAATAGTTTTCCTGATATCTGACTTTTAAATACCTTGGAACTGGACACTAAGCTTACATTGCAGTCACTGGAGGGGGCAAAAAGCCCTCATCCAGAGAGCAATCAATATTATTTTCCAATAAACATCTGAGATAGGTCAGCACATTGGTAAGTGCTCATTTCTCTGTGTAATTTACAGGCAGGAGCTAGGATAGATATCTGAAGCTTGTATATCTACATTTTTGATGACTGTTTTTAGAGAAATCAGCACACACCCAAATGACCAATGCAAGTTAAAAAATGTACCTCTGTGCTTGTCCTTTTCTCTTTTTCCCTAGACTTCATCGAGGAATCACAAAACCTCAGTTGCTGAGCTTGGTGTGGATGTCTGGAAAACCTTTAACACCTACACTCAGAACAGCTAAAGCAGATTGCCCAGAGCTGTGTCCAGGTAGGTTGTGAATATCTCACACAATCTCACTGTATTTGACCACTCTCAAAGAAAAAAATTCTTCTGCATAAGTGAAATTTCCAGTAATTAAATTTCAGTCTATTGTCTTTTGTCCTTTCACTGGGCACCACTGAGGTGAATCAGGTTCTCTCTTCTTTAGAACCCTCCCATTGAGTACCTCCAGAAATGGATAAGAATCTGAGCTTTCTTTCTCCAGGCTAAACCGGACAGATGCTGCAAGCCCTTAAAATTTTTGTGGCCCTTTGCTGGACTTGCCCGAGTAAGTCCATGTTTCCTTCATAATGGGGAGACCAGGACTGGATATAGCACTCCTGATTTGTCTTTCCAGTGCTCACCAGAGATAAAGGCAACTCCTTCTGACCTGCTGGCAATGCCCAGTCTAATGCAGCCCAGAAGGCTCTTGGTCTTCACTGCAAAGCTCAGCTGTCTCAGGCACAATTTGCTGCCCATCAAGACTTCTTCAATTCTGCAAGGCAGTTTTCCAGCCAGTCAGTCCCCAGCCTGTACAGATGCATGGTGCCATGTTTCTTTGACTGCAAAAATCAGTATTTTCCTTTCTTAAACTTCACAAGATTAATACTTCCATTCATTATAGTCATCAAGAAGTCAATTAATCCAATTTTTTAAAGTCATCCCAATGAATCGGAATGGCAAAATTGCTTCAAAGGGCAATTCATCCATCTACTGCACCAAGTAATGCCTGGGAGAAAGGGTCACATCTCTCTCTACATCTGTGGCCAATCACAGACTGAGGAGTATATGATGTTTCCTTTATGCTGAATATGTTTGCTTGCTTCACAAAAATTCACTCTTAATGCCTTATGTATTCTCATTTCAAGAAAATATGAATATTAAATTTCTACTAAATACGGTTTTGATGGTGCTCAGCTCTTCTTTGATCCCTGGTATTCAAAATACAAATGCTCTTCCAATAGCAGCCTTCCCCCAGTTTAAGGCATGTCTTCTATTTGCTGTCTTATTTTAGTTTTTAGTTCCCTTACCTACTGCGTCAAAAAGTTTTATTTTTAGTTGCAATAATTTAAAGCTATTTCTGTAATATTTTATAAATCTCATGTGATAAATATTCACTATTCCTACATCCAGTCAAATTCAGCACCTTTAATATATCTTGATTTTTTTCACACACACCACATCTATTAGGCCTGATTTTAAAGCTTCCTTAATATGAGCTACTTTTTCCATGATACTTTAATTACTTTTAAGAGTTCATGTCGTGTAGCTTTCAGCAAAGAGAGAAAAGAACTGAAGCTGGTGAATTTAGATTATTTTTTCTAAAGCAAATGTAGAAAAGTGGCTGTTCTTATAATTCACACTAGTCATTGAAAAATGTTTGTATTGCCATTGGCAGTTTAAAGTCCAGTGATAGCTCATACATTAAAATCATAGCATGAAACTCACTTGTAATTAAAGTATAGATTATTTTACAAAACTGTCTGTGGTTTTTGAAAAAAGAATTGAATTATAAAGATATAGGTATGCTAGTTCAAGGAACAACACAGCCAAGTGGAAATTTACATGTAAAGGAAAAAATAAGAAATAACTATTCTTGCACCCCATAGGTTTTGTAAACACTTATGGCTAAAATTATAAATGCTGTTAGTTGTGGAAAGAAGTTCTGTACCAAAGTACAATTTTATGATGGAATTATACCATACTACACTCCTGGAATTTTTTTTTCTCAAAAATATTTTCTTAAGAGTAATTGTCACACAAAGCACCCCATTAAGCCATGTTCTGAAATTCTCATTCATTTTTCCATCTACTGAAGTGGCCTTCAAAACCCTTTCAAAAAATGACAGAGCTCCCCCTCTGGCATGCCCTCCCCAGAGCTGTGACTCCTTTTGAAGAGAGGTCAGCTGGTGCAATATAGACCATGGAATGCCAAAAGCAGACTGCTGAGATAGGCCTATCATTTGAAGTCATGCATGCTTCTCTCCACCTTTTTGTCACCTTCTCTTCTTAATTTTTTAAGGCTGCTGGGAACCAAACTGGCCCCTGGCATAAGTAAGGCAATCTTAGCAGCCACTTTGCTGGGCTTAATTATTGCAGTGATGCAGAAGGGCTGTGCATTTCTTTTTGTATTTTCACTGTCCTTGGTAGAATATTACTGAAGGACAAAGCAGACGATGTAATATATGTCACAGCATATTACAGAATTTCTATGAGGCCGTATATATTTTTTGAAGCAACTTGAAAAAGAACTTTACACTTAAAAATGTAAATCTCTAAGAAAAAGATAAACTCAACAAACATAACTAGAGGAAAAGGACAGTGTTTGAGGATCTTACTGTGTCTTCAACTTTATTCCAGCTAAAGAATATTCTGCATTCACATATGAAAAAAACCACCACCAACAAAACAAACTCCCCCCCTCCAAAAAAAAACACCCAAAAAGAACTCACCTCAAAATTAAAAAAAAACCCAAACCAATACCCAAAACAAAAGCAAACACAAACTACTTCCAAAAATATTGTAAGTTAAAAAGTTTAGACCAATAGGATATGGTATCCTGGTGTATATAGGTGTTTCCAATAACTCCTCAAATTCCTCCTTGATTTCAAGACACTGCAAGGTTTTTTTAAAAACCACCAATAACATTTTCACTAAATTAATTTCCCTTTGTTCTTGCTTTCTTCATTGGTGTGAACTCTACACTGTTTTCCTTCCAGGTCTGTCATCAAGCAATCCATACAGAAACTTGCCTGTCATTGCTTCCACCTGAGCAGGACTGGTTACTTTAGTGCATTTTGTGAGCATTTTATTTTTTTATGTCATAGGAACATAAGTTGATGCCACAAAGAAAGGCTGTTGATTACTACTATTGCTATGCTCCTTTGTTGAGAGAGTACAGGACAGCACGTTATTTTCCTTGGACCAAAATGGCTTTTTCAGACCAACCTGGAGTCAGGTAAGGGATTGCACATTTCCTGCTGATCACAGGTGTTCTGTGGCATGACGAGCAGCTGCGTGGCTGCATCCTGAGACTGCAGCTCTCCTTGCAGCCACACACACAGCAGGCCCCAGTGCTGCGGGCAGTGGATGATTCTGTTACTTCAAAATAACAATTTTTTTCTTGACACCCCTTTTCTTTTGAACTAGATATTGTAGCATCAATAGCAAAACACCTCTGAATTGTATTGAAACCTACTTTCAATAAAGTAGGTTTCTCTAAAGGCTGTCTTTTCCCCTGATTATGCAGCTTTTCTTCAGCACTCTACCTCTGAATGGTTTGTCTGCTGCATGTTTTCCTTCTCTAAACCAAAGCTGTCACTGCAAAATGCAAAAATGTTAAGAATATGAACAGGAGGATTTGACTAATTTCATTTCTAACCTTCTAATTTCTGACTGCCATGATCATGTGTAGATTTTAATGTTATAACATGATTATAATGTATGTTTCCATCACATTTCCTCTTTAAAAGTCATCATTTAAAGGCATCACTCTAATGTAAAATCCATGTTTTTGTATGAACTGTTTTTAGCTATTATTCTTGAAGTTATAATCTCAGAGAGGAGAAAAAAAATTGTTCTGCATCTTCAGTCTTTATTTTCTGCACAGAACAACCTTCTTTTGCATCATCATTCTGTTCCCTCATTGCTTTCAGTTTAAATAAAAGCATAATTTGATTAAGTCTGTAAGAAATGACAATATAATAATTCATAGGAAAGTCTACATTAAATAATTTTTTCTTTCTTGACACTATTACTGTTAAGCTTAAACTAAATTCCTGTTTTTTACTCTAGCAGAAAAGAAGAAAATCTGCTTTACCAGCAGAACAGTTAATCATTAGCGAGGGCCAAAGAATCATGTCCTGTTTTAATCATGATGTCAAGAAAAATGTTTCCATTTATTTGAAAACATGTCATAAGTGAGAAATTGCAGGATGCTTTGTTTTTCATTAAAGGTATTGACATTTTATCTCTGATTCTTCACAAAGTAGCACCAGTTATTTCATCCTTGTGCTCATCAGCATTAGAATCATTAAAGACAGTGAAAGGCAGTTAAACTTTCTAAGACCTGGATATTGATCTAATTAAAAAAAATCTTCCCAGGTTTATTTTTATTAGATTTCTTAATAAGAAATAAAAGTGCAGGATCTGCATGGCAGTCATGCTATTCTCTATTGTCTGTCTCTTCTGTGGACATGTCATCAGGGATGTCAGATTCATCCTTTGCATTGTTTTGCCTATACAGACTCTGATTTGTAGATTAATATACCTGTGCTGCGCCTTTTTCCATCTAAGATATTTTGGAAGGACTATGGGTGTCTTCTACATGGTGCATTTCATTATATTTTGCCTAGAGTTACACTTCACATTATCTATACTGTATTTCTATTCTCAGATAGTCACACTCAGGCTCCCTCTGCAGCCAAAAACTAACAGGAAACTATTAATTTACCCACATACACTAGGTACTTTAAGGATGAGAGAAATCGCTCACTGTTACAGTTGGTTTTGCTCCATAGAATTTAAATGTAATTCTTGATATCTACACTTCAGTGAGTCCAATTCCTTGTCTGTCTTTTTCATCCACAACTTGCCTAATGTGCAATTAAACCATGCCTCTATCACTCTACAGGAGTCTAGTCAACAACTGAAAACTAAACCCGCATATCATATTTAATTAGGCAATTTAACCATGCTGATTTCGGGATTGCAGCTCTTTCTGATTCACATTTGAAAACAAAACCCAGACTGTTTAGAAAGAAACTGTCACATTGAAAGGCAGCTGAAGGAGCTCTCCAAATCATAGTATCACTTTTTCCTGATACATCAGCTCTTGAGGAGATTTCTCCATCACTCTAAGACAGGGACTGAGCAGATAAATTGTGATGTTGAGGTCCAGGAAAGTGGGGAATTTGAATTATACTGCAAGCTTACAGTACTGAGAATTTAAAATAGAATCTACTTCTGTTGCCTTTCCCACATAAAGGTCTTTGGGCTTAGCTTAGGTTCAATATAAAGAGCTATTTTTAAGAGTCATTAGTAAGGCACTGTAATTTTAGTATATACTTCTTGCATATGAGGTTTGTTCAGTTTGCAGTTTACAGAATTGAAAGAAGATCAGAGGTGGTTATAATCTTGCACTGCATGTGGATAACCACATGGCTCACCCATCTCACCAGAAAAAGCCTGAAATTCTATGACTGAACACCAGGCAATAATGTTCTCAAAAAATATTTTCAAAATTTGAAGTACTGAAAATGTATGGTACCTTCTAACCTCTCAAGTCTGCTCTATTCAGGAAGAACCAATGAAAAAGCAAAAATTTATTGGAGCCAGGATAGATTTCTTGGATGTCATTTACATCAGTCTGTATCTCCTAGATGATATTCCTGGGTAAATACTGATAAAGCAAACTTAGATATAATTCAAGGCAATTTCAAACAAGATACGTAGTTGATTATCTAACATCAAACCTCCTTCTCATGAGTCAATCTGTTAAGTTACAAATCATTATTAGTGGCATGTTCTGAGATTTAAAAAATTATTACATGTTAGAAGAAATGTAGGAAGTTCATTTTTTTTCCACCTTGGTTATGAAAACTATAATTTGAACTTTTGGAGAGTCATCTCAGTAAATTCAGTTACCAAATGGTTTTCTTTTGTTTAGGAGCTGTATGACTGACTGATTCTCAATAAGTGCAAAAAATAGCTGTAGGCAAACAATACTAAGCTTGCAGTGCACAGAAGTAAGCTGAAAAACAGATGCCAGCCCTCAGCTCTTCTTGTATAATTTGTACATGGCAACGATAGTAAAGTGATTCCTTAAGCATATTTTCTAGCTTATTATTCACTACTATCTTATTTCATGTGGCACTTCAAAATGCTATTTTATACCTAGGTTGCTAGAACAGGATATCAGCAGCTTTTTCCTAGTGCATAAAATTGAAAGGCTGCTACTTAGAGGGGGCATCATTAAAAATCTGAATTTGCCAGCAGTTAAAGCCCAATTCTACACCTAGAATAGAAAAGCAATTATGATATGCTGCTGTATTTAGAAGTGTTGGCAAGTCTTGATCTCTTAAGGGTGACTTCTGTTCATAATAAGCATAGAAGCAGTGCAAGTAGGTAAGGTAGAATGAAAAAAATTATCAGGATTTAAGCTTCAAACAATAAAATTTCATTACATTTCAAAGATAGTTTCATTTTCTAAAAAAATTTTTTGGTTCTCCTGATTTCAGAAATTAGTTTGGAATCATATGTTTTGTTTCTGTTTTGTGAAAGCAATCCCAGTGTTTGATATGAAGTACTTAATCCCACTGTTAAGATTTAAAATGAACACCACTAACAATTCCTGCCTATACAGTGCTCAAAGGGGATGAAAACCAAAACACTTAACATTCTAATTTTTTCCAGAATACAATCCTGCTGCCTCAGGTGAAATCAAAACAAATTCCCAGTACTGCAAAGAATGTGTGTGTTCTCCCATACAGATGTGTCCTAATGGCACTGCAGAGTGCAGCATGTTGAGCACATTTACTGCCCATCTTGTACATTTGTTAAAATAGAAATGTACCCGGAATTTTTGAGGCAGACTCAAAAGATTAGGAGGATAAAATTATTAAGAGCTGTTCCTTTTGTAGCTGAAAAAGGTCTTATATTTGAAGGGACCAGTGAGCTGACTAGATTCCAGTATTGTTGCACATAAGCTGGATTTGCACGAACAATACAGTACTGATTATACCTTAAAGCAAGATTTACTTTCCTGTAGAAGATCATCCCTCTTTATTTACTGAGCTAAGCACTTTAGAGGCATTGCCTTGTCTAGCATGAAGTAAAAGAGCTTGTATTGAAAAAGGCTGCTGATGAATGAAGAGTTATGTATGCTGTAACATATTTTAATTATTTACCATTTATGCATTTAAAATGGTTGTAAGAAACTCAATTTTATGAAGAATTGATACTTATGTTATCAATTACCATATATAGCCTTTGGATATGTAGTGACAAAGTTCTCAACTCCCATGCTGTCCCAAATTGGAGCATGGATGGATGTCAGCTTGATCAATCACATTCAGGTGAGATTTTCACCCTAAAAGTAAAAATCTCTGGGTTTTTCTTAATACTCAAAATATTCAAAACTTGTATTTTTATCTAAATAAAGAATGAAATTCATAGAATCATAAAATCTTTGTTAGTCCAAGGAAAACAAAATATTCTTTAAAAGCCACAGCAATTGTAAATGAAAGGTAAAAATACTGACTTCATTTTTTTTGCTAAAAATGAGAAAACTTACTTGATGCTGTAACAGTGGTGGTCACTGGTGATTGACATCTTCATATGAGTCAAGGCTTTTAAAATATATATTTTATTTCATTGCTACAGCAGCCTCTCTGGTATTAAAACACTAATCTACTACTCAAATGATGTGTTATTAAATCAAAATAATGGCATTTCTTTTACTTTGTCGATGCAAGCTTTGTACTTGAAATGCAGCTACAGAGAAATACTTCAGTTAAACCAGGAAATTTTCAAGAATTCAGGACAAGTGTCCGCATATTAGCCTGAACAGAGCTCATTCTATCCCAGTCTTTTCTGTACTGAAAAAGAGTCTTTTCTCCGTAACGTACAAGAGGATTTCAGCCCCAAGATCAAGGCATGTCCTCATTATCCATTTTAAATCTAATTTCTGTTCTAAGAATTTAAGATACCGTGGAGTAACAAAACTGGCACATAGAAATCCAACTAGTAACACAACACTGGAGCTCAGGTACCGGAAAAATGACACAAATCATAAGACAGAAAATCCAGATTCATTCATTTGTTTTAGTAGATGAAAAGGGAACAGATTTCAAAGAGAAAATTCCAACTCTAGGTTGCCCTCATTCGGGCCAGTTCTCATGAGCACTAGCATGAATTAAATCCAGACAAGATCTAAAAACTTGGCTTAGTAGGATTAGTAATTATGTGTGCCAAGGTTTGGCTTTTCTGTTTCTTTGAAGAGTATCAATCTTTCTACATGCTTTTGCATGTCTGTGTCTCTCTTCAGTACCAAATGTTTACAAATCTGTAGTAACATTCAAAATGTTACTCACTGCAAGTGTACTTTGGACTTAATTGATGGCAGAAGTGATTGTTATTTTGGATTTTTTTGGGTCATGGAAGAGAATGATGAATTTCAGTTTCATGACTGACCTTGTGCAGAAATTCCATAGAGGAGTTCTGTGCACAAGTAGATAAGAATAACAGTAACAATGGTTGTGACTCTGACCTTCAGTGGTGTTAATCTGAAAGTCTACAGGCAGACATTTCAAATGTCATAATTTGATAGCAAATGCTTTTTGCAAAGTAAGAGAAATATTTCCTCCTGTTACTCCTCTTCAAGAAAGTGAGACTAATCCTCATGAAATGATGTGCCCCATTGAGGAGGTCTTTCAGTTCCTTATATTTTAACTGCAAGTTGAATGTTTCACATTGTCTTTCTTTTGATCTGGTAGATTAACTTATATCTTTTATTGACTTTCTCACAGTCATGGGTAACCATCTAAAGATATAGATTTTCCAGGCATAAGAATGCCAAGATTCCCTAAGTAGTCCTCAAGAATTTTGCACAGGTTTTTCTCTACTGCTACTGGAACACTAAGAATGTATAAAATATCTATCACGGACTAATGCTCTGATTTTTTCTATTACTTTCCATCAAAAAAACCCAGTGTGTGATAAGTTGTAAAATTATGCTGAAGTCATGAGGTAATCCAACTGCAAAACTAAAAGCTTAACTACTTTATCAATATTAATGTAGAGGTCTAAAAATCTGTTCTTTCTATTAAAAATAGGAAAATCTAAACTTAGAATCTTAGAAAGGAGTACCACTTGTAGAACTAGATTCCTCTTAGTCATTATATGAAGCTTTTATACATATCAATTATACCTAAAAAACTCATGGAGAAAATACTAACAGCCTGCAACCAATCATAACTGTTCTCTCACATTCTTAATTACTAAAAGTTATAGTATGATTTTTTTAATTTTACAAAGGAAGAAGTTTCTTCTACCAGCTTCTAAAAAGCAGAAGACATTATATTTTTAAATGTAACTGTCTTCCTACCCAGCTAGCTGTTAAATCAGATCATAAAGAAATACACACAGTGCATGAACTTTTGTTTCATAGCATTTACATTTCTTCCATGCATGCAACAGAATCCCCAATCCAATCAAAATACTGATAATATTCAGTTTGGAGATTGGGTTTATTTGAAGGATATCTAGATTTTAAAAAGCAATAAAGGTTAAAAAAACAAACAAAAAAAAAGAAACTTATTAAAACTAGCTAGCTGGCTACCTAAAAGAATTGCAAATATAATCAGAGGAGTCTCATTGACTGTTTCTAGAAACATTTTAAACTTTTTTCTCTTGCAAATAGGTCACTTCTTGGCCACCATAAATGCAAGAAACTTGCAACACAAGCACATCTAACATTACCTGTGGTAAGATATATGGTAACACAAAGAGTGCAACCAGGTAAATGAGCAGGTCTGATCCCTGCTACAGAGCAATTGTGACTGGTTGATAAACTGTGTACAGGAAAAAATTTCAGGTTAAAAAAAAAAAGGAAAATTAGTATGGCCAAAATAAGATTATATCTATATGAATATAGAATGAATGGCATTGATGCAGGATGTTAAACTAGATTCTGGGGTACAAAAACTCTGCAAAGTGCTATGAGACTGGGACTGGGCTGAATATCACTTTCCTGTAAGAGACTTATCTCAAATGCATATAAAGGGAGGATCTTCACTATTGAGTCAATAGAGCACTGCAGTCCAAGACACAGTTAATTTTCAAAAAGTCTGTTCAGTTCTGCTAAAACTGTCATCTGGAATAGCACCAATCAAATTGAGAGGTTTCAGAAAATATTAGAGTAAATAATTAAAGGAATGAAAATAGGCCTTCTGTGCAATTCAGAGTCCAACTTGCCTGATCAAAGGAAAAGAATAATGGGGAAGAAGGGACTTAGTCACAGCCTGTAAAGATCTACAGGTTTTTATCTTGCATTTTCCTATCCAGAAAAGGTATAATAAGATCCCATGACTGGCAGTGATGGCATTGATGATAAACAAGTTTACCTCAGGAGTGTAATTAACTTTTCTAAGCAATGTCTTTTAGAGTCATTTATGTAGTATTACTTTTGAGTCTCCCCACCTGATGATTTAAAATAATGCTTTTTAGAGCATTGTTTAATAACATGATGGTCTTTTCCAAACTAATAACCTACAGAACAACTTAACTGATAATTAGTGCTTCTAATATTAGAGGGTAAATTAATTCAGTGAATGATTCAGAGAAAATACAAGACTAATTCACCAACAATCTAAATTAAAAAATGAGCATCATAAACCCATATTTCATGAACAGATCTATGATTTAAACATATTTTTGCAAAAGCTCCTAAACAAAGATTCATTTCTCTTGGGTCAAGAAGTATGTTTCTTTATTCATGAGTCCACAGTTCTTTAAAAACACAGCATCCATTCTAATTTTGTCATTTGGGAAGGTAATATGCTGAGTTAAAATCTTGTCTATTCACGCTTTTTTTTCTGTAGGATGTGGACTACAGATAATTTGAACAGCAAAATCTCCTGTCTCTTGGGAAATACTAGTTTGCTTTTCAACTCCAGTGCACTCACTGCAATCATGCACTAAAGCACCATATTTAAAACATGGAATGCTGGATATATTTAACAGGTTCAATTCTGTTTTCCAGTTAAAGATTAAGAGACCAAAAGATGGCATCTATTAACAACACTGTATGAAGAGGGGAATCACTGCAGACTGAAGAAAGTCCCACTGGGGGCCTAACAAGCACCTGCCATTTTCACGTGGTGAGAGATCAATCAGTCTCTGTGTGCAGCAAGACGACCTGCCAAAAGCTGAACCACAGGGGGAGAGAAGAAAAATGATCAATTCCCCAAACTGTGTGCTCTGCAGTAATAAAACACTGTTCTCTAAACACTTACAGTCTCTTTGCAATTGTGATATTTTGGTCAAGATCAAAATTTGCAGTGAAACCCCATGATGATATACAGAAAAAAAGATATCCAAAATGTATTAGAAAATGAATTCTCTCTATTGTTAATGTGCAAATTCTTTGCATTATGGAAAAAAAAAAGTTTTAAGGTTTTCAAACTGACATTTGTGAAGAACAAACAACCAAGGTGTTTTTTCATGTACAAGACTGCATTTCAAATTTTCCAGACTTCAGTTCATTGCTTATTTCATTTCTGGTTGTCATGGAGGATTGAGTTGGCCAATGGAATACTAAAATGTTCTAAATATGTATCAAAAACACAACAGTGACAACTGGAAATGAAAACAAGAGAATTGGAACCTGGTATTTGTCTATTTGCTTGAAAGTGTTGTACCAACATCTCTATAAGTTCATTTATTAGGAAACAGAACAATAGGCAAAAAAACCACAGCATCTTGCAGATAATTCTAAGTCCTACCAAAATCCCAAGATATTACCAGTTTGGGTTGGTGCCAGGGCACCATACATTTACATGTTAAGGTAAGGAAAGCCAACCTCTATTTGAAAAGATGAGAAACCATGAATGAAATCTCTAGAAAGTACTATTCTTTACTAGGAAATTAAGTACTCAAACCAACAGCTGACATGAGCAAACAAAATTATCTGGAATTTTAGGGGAAGCACTTTGTACATGTACTTCTTATGTGATTAGCCTGGATTTTTTAATATTTTCATGTTCTCTCTCAAGTATTCTTAAAGCCACTCTCCCACAATATGATGTGTGATTTTTCATCTCCTATTATAAAGAAGACAGCTGTGGAACAGTAGTACAGTAGTAAATAATACAGGATGAGAATCTGTTTGGTATACAGAAAGAACCAAAGAGGCTTATTAGAGGTATTTATTTGCATTTTCCCTTCAATATGTTAAGAGCAATGATGGTTATACTAAAACCCCTCAATTAGAAACATCCAAAGATGTCTTTCAATATAACAAAAGAAGTGCAAACTAGCAAAAATGAAAAATAAAGAAGACAACCAAAAAATTCGAAATAGTGTATTAATCTTCATTAGTTGATTAGAAAGATACTTCTGTTTGAAACCAAACAATGCAAACGGTTGAAGAAAACAGTGTGCTTCTCATTCACTGGAGAAATTGTTATGGAAGTGTTCATCCTTATACAAATATTACCTTTAAAATGCTATTAAAGTCATGGTCTGCAGAGGTTATCTGCTGAGCAAGTAACTGTAGTGTTAGCTCAGGAGAGATCCAAAGATGGCTATAACTGTTATATCAAACTTGCAGAAGAAAAACATGACAGGCTTTTAAATAGCTAGTTCAGTTATGCCAGTTCCCGCTTCAGTCTAGTCTCCGTGACTGCAATTAGGTTTCAGCAAATCTATCTCCCCATTAGTTTTGCTCTTTAAACACCATTATTGACATATTTAATTTTAATACCACACCTTCAGTTGCCTCACAAAGACAAATACAACATGACACCAGGTGGACTGTACTGCTCTTCAGTCTGAGGTAAAGTTCTGATTTTGATGGACAGAACAGGTAGACTTCCTCTGATTTCTGTGGTATCATGGTTTAATTCACAGACTCTATAAATAAACACATCTCTAGGGTTTGCACCATAAATCCTGTTATCACATGCCCTGACCAAGTTCCATACACTAACTCTCAATAAATTAACTTGTACAGTTAAAAAACCCCAAAAAAGCTAAGCAATGACAGTTATGTAGATAATCTTTAAGAAAACACTTAAAATAAGCTCTTGAAAAGACCACAAAGCTAGAAAATAAACAAACAAAATCCAAAGCCAACAAAAAACCTCTTCCTATCCTCCAACAGAACTGCATATACGAGGAGCTAAACAGTAAATAATTTTTTTCACACAAAACAGAATAGATTTCAAACTGCAATGTGTAGCATACTTGCCCATTAAATGAGAAGAAATATATTTTTGCTTTTTGGCCACAAATATATATTCTGTACTTCTGTGTTAGAGCTGAGTACAAAAAATGTAGAACAATGCTGAAGTCTTTAGCGGTTGCTTCTTTTTCAAAAAACAGTTCTAGGATGACATAACTTACTAGCAAGCTCTGTGTATGAATTGTGTATCACTTAGGCTTACTGTGATGCAATGCCTGTGGAAGAGATTCAAAGGTATAGCTGTGCAATAATACTCCGAATACAAAATGAAATACTTCTCTTTCTAGGAATAGTAGACTAAACTAAATAATGCCTAAAATGATATTCAGATATCTTACACTGGATATATCTTAATATCCAGCTTTACCTAGTCCTGAAAGCATTTCACTCTCTGCCCAGTTCTCAATTTGATCTCAACTTTCTCTGTGTTTTTATATTAAATATCAGTGTGTGTACATTGACACTGATTCACTGGGAAGAATGTGCTCTAGGGAGGACCCTGTCTTTCTTCTCCTAAGCTTCTCTATGATCTACTGTGCCTAACCTAAATTCCACTTAACTCCCCAGAAAACTGTGAACACTTCTATGGTCTCAATCTAAAAAGCAAGGGAAAACACAGTATTTAACTCCTAGGAAGCAACCTAATGGGTATCATCCATATTCCTTGCAATCTAAGCTGTAAAATTTTATATTCACAGCCTGAACGATATTGAAAAGTTTCCAAGAGCTCAGCTTAGACGTTTGAATAAAAAATTGTAAATATTATCTCTTAGGTATTTTTAAAGAATATCAGGGTATTTTTCCTGGATCATTAGCAAGCACACTGGCCAGTTTATGCTGAAAGAGACTTCTGTTATCATTCTGAATATTTTAAAGTACTATTGTGTTAAAAAGAAATTAGAAGGATTTCTCAAAGTATCCATAATATATATTTATAAACCACTTTAATTAAAACACATATCTCTGTATTTAACTTAAAGCCTGTATTTCAATCTGACTGCCTCATGATTTTTCAAGGTTCCTGAAGCATATGCACATATATTTTGAAAAACAAATATAAATAAAATATGACAGAATAAACACTGATTAGAACATTTTGTAACATCATTAACATACCCAATTTACATGGCACAAATCTGCTAACATCTGCAGTGATTTAGAACCCCTCAACATCTTTCACATCATGAAGAATAAAACAGTCTTTTTAAAATTTTTTTTTGCTTCATTTGGTACAATTAATAAAACAGTGTATTTCACTTATTTTGCATTTAACAAGAAGCCAATGAGTGTTATTACAGCATATCAGCATAGAACATGAAACGGGAGAAGATGGAAATATGATGCTGAGCCATTCAAGCAATCAGTTAGCCCAGGACTTAAACAAGATATTACCTCCATCAGTCATTCAATGCTCTGGGAGGCTCCAAGATGAATAACCTAGACTACAGCATCACCTCCCTTGGCATTTTTCACCTTTCTTCATTTCATTTGTCCATACTAAACAGTGGGATTTTAAACAAGGAACAATCTATTAAAGCTGATGAAAGACATACCTGTATGTACACTAACATGCAGAAGGTTCTGAAACCATTGCTGTTGACTATTTGTGACAAATATTAAGTCCTTGTTTATTTAGATGGACATTGTTGTTTGGCTAACTTTTAACTGGAAAAAGGTTTTCTTGACCCTTAACAGGAAAACAAAAATCTGCCAAAAATGAAAATATATTCTGAAGGGTGTAAATTCTTGATGCAAAATGAAATTATATTACAATTATATCCATATGTTGCTTGCACAAAGATACAATGAGCATCATCTATTCAAACCTTACGAAAGCTCAGCTTAATACTCAACTGCCAGATTTTTGCATCAGTTGAACTGTTTTACTCAATATCCATTTGTATTATTAAATTAAATACTAGTCTTTATTCAGCTTGATAAACCAACTGTAGTCTTCCCCTAATAAGAGTGGAGTGTACAACTTACCTAATAGCAACAGATCTGTGATTCGATACTATAGTCTGTCCATCTGAACATTTTTAAAACAGATAGTTCAGATCCATTTCAGATCTGCAAATGTTCATTCAACAATATATTAAGTCCTTGGAAACAACTCTCCTTTGCAAAGTCCTACAGACTAATAACTGTTGAAAACCTCTTAATTTGCAGTTCTTTATTCCCACAGAGCCATGTGGCAGCAATCTATCATCCACAAGGTTTTTCGTCTCTTTGCTCTTTTCCATTGTCCACATCCTTTGCCCCAGGCATTCTTCTGCTGCACAAAAATGAACTGCTTGTATTTCAAAATGTTATGCATTTGCAAGCTTCCAATCCAACAAAGCCACTGTACCAAAAGTGAGCACTTAGATTCAGGAGACTGAAACCAAATCACTGAGACTTTAAGCTCTTAACCTTGGCAAACTAGTTCTGAAACAAAAAAAGGCCAGACACCTTGTACAAAACCACTTTTCCATGGGCCACTGCAGCTGTCAGCATTGCAGGGGTAGCCAGTGAACTGGGTATTGAGCAGATTGTTGATCAGATACTGATTTTTCTACTTGTTGTGGTGCTTGCCTACCTTTCCCTTCCATTCAACTGAAACCATCTCAGAATGGTCTCTTCTGAGCCATCTCCATGTGTCTATTCCACACCCTATCAGGTGTGGGATTCCACACCTTCTCCCACACACTTCCCAGGGGAACAACAATTACCATACATTAAGATAACCTACAAAGCTAATATCTAATCATAAGATCAGTCTGAAAAACAATTTATTACTGTTACAGATTTTTCAACTACTTATCCTTTGTAACTCAGGGTTTTTTCTTTTTTAAAATTATCTTTCAGATACATCACATACTTTTCCAAGGACAAAAGATGAAATGTACACCAAAAATAATTTTAATGTGTATGTGTCATTCCTCACATAAATTAATGGAAGACCTAGTCCTTGGCTTATAAAATTCTTCCTTATTTGCCTTTTTTACCATGCATTACCAATGCCATATAAGATACATCCCTGTCTGCTACTTTAACAAGCACTTTTACTAAAATAATTGTAATTAATGATGGGCCCTTTATAACAAATTATTTTGAATTTTCTACTTCCAAAAATGTTATCAGCAGTAAAATCTCCATCACTAACAACAGACCACTCTGCACCACTAGGCAAGAGAAAGGTAGCTTCAATAGAGCAAATAAAGTAGCAAAATTAACTTTTCTTAAATGAAAGGAACTATAGCTGCTGGATGTCTCATATTGATTATATATTTCTTGTGCTTTCTGCATTTTTCATGTTCACCCTAATTTTTAGAGAAAATGGTTCCATAAGATTATGAAAGACAAATAATTCCTCCTAGAAAGATCAAATTGCTCCTGTGATCAAGTCAAGTGTTTCAGCTTGCTCTGGCTCTATGGAAGGCAGAGAACTCAAAGAGCAGCAGCCCCTTAGATCACTGGGTCATTGGGTCACTGTCCTCTCTGTATGAAGACCTAATTCAAATGACCCAAGTGACTAGCCACTCACTGTAGATGAAAACTCTCTGATTAATCCTTATCAGGTCTGTGTTATCTTCAGACAACTCAGAGATGTTCATCCAATTTCTGATATTTAAGATGCAGTTCATCATTAAGCAGCAATGGGGATCTGCAGCCCGACCTTAACTGAAGCAGCACCATCTGTCTGGGGCAATAACCATCTCACCTGAAACCTGACTGAGTTGGCAGATGACACTGCAGGAATAACAGTAGAAGCTAGGAAATCTAAGATTTAGCAGGAAACTTTCACAGAGATTTTTCCAGAAGTTTTAAGAGGGCATTGGCATGTGTAGTTGTAATAATAACTTATGTATTAATGTATTAATACTTTTTGCCCCTTTTCAAACCCTCAGTTCACTTCTGACTTTTGTCATCTACACTATGGAGCCCCTCTAGAGGCCTAGTGCAGGAAAGTACATAACTTTATGGTGGCAATTGTAAGAGATATGGGAAGATTTCTGGTTTTAAGAGGTACAGTTGGACCAAAATATTCTACGGGAGTATCTAGTATCAACACTACAAAACCAGAAATGCATCCTATTTTACAGGGTTAATAATCTTTAGTGCAGTTATCTTATTCTTTCATCTTTTTATTGTCTCATAATGGAATACAATTCTTGAAGGATATTGTTCCAGATATATCAGAGATTTAAGAAATACAACCTATTAGTGTCTTTCTGCACTTACATTAGGCCCCTTAAGAATAACTCACTTGGAAATAACTTGTGAGAAATAGTATCTCTATCTTACGGGCTTTTACAGAACTCAGCTTTATTTTTAAGGATGTTGTTCATTTACTGGAAAGGTTGAAGTGTTTCTTTATTCACAGCAACAGAACTTTACCCACATTCTATGAACAAAAAAATCCCCCCGTACCACCTGCAATTTAATTCCTTCTGCCATTACAAACTAGCAAACCCTGGATTTTTCTTACATTGTACAATAAATTATAATAGGGCGCAGTATGATGAAATATACATATGTAGTGCTGGTCAACAGAATATTACTGAATCCAGCTCAATAAATTCTGATTTTCCATGTTTAACAAAACTCAGAAAAAACCCACCACCATCAGCAAATAAGATAAATGATTGGGGTTTCAGTCCTACTATCATGGAAAAAGAAAAAAAAACCCACGAATATTTCACCCTGCTGAGGAAAGGTCATATAAATCACTTCTGCTTCAATTGCTGGCTTCCCTGAAAGCACAGGCCACACATAAGGGTCAAGTTCTTCTAGGGCTGGATCACACTGTAGGCCAGAGGCAGCTGTGAGGAGTGGAAGCTGGCTAATCCTGAGCCTTGAAGGTGCCCTCATGCACAGAAATATATGGTTAGAGACAAAGGTCTTTCCTAGCCTGGAGAAAAGGGGGCTGAGGAAAACCTTATCACTCCCTGGAACTATCTGAAAGGAGATTGAATCCAGGTGGTGGTTGGTCTCTTTTGACAAGTGATAGGATAAGAGAAAATGGCCTCAAGTTCCACTGAAGGGGCAGGATGGTAGGGGAATGTGTGTATGTCTGTGTGTTAGATTGAATGTTAGGTAAAAAATCTTCACCAAAAGTGTTGTCAAACACTGGAAGAGACTACTCAGGGAAGTGGTGGAGTCACCAGCCCCAGAGTCATTTAAAGTATGTGTAAATGTGGCACTTAGAGACATGATTTAGTGGTGAACTTGGAAGTGCTATGATAATGGACTCAATGATCTCAAAGGTCTGTTCCAGTGAAAACGTGTCTATGATTCTATGATTTTATCATCCCTGTCATAACAATTGCCTAGCCCTGCATTTGTAAGTAGGAACGAAACTGTCACTGAAAAGGAAAGGAGAAAGTTTATTAGGGAACATTTTTCTCTCTGAATATAGATTAGTGGACTATTCTTGAACTAATGGACAGAGAATTCAATGCAATTTTTTTAATACAGCATGCAGACAATTTAAAACATGTACCAAGAAGTCATACTTGATGCTGTGGTCAATATAGTACAGTATGTCTTCAGTCTTGTTGATACTAGCAAAATTTTCACAACATGTACATGATTTGTGAGTAGACCTGTGCCTGAATCAAGGCCTCATTAAAAACAAAACAAAATAAGAGAAAAAAAAAAAAAAAAGGAAAAGAAAACCCCAAAAATAGAAGGAATTGCTGAATTATTTATAGAACTCTTGTGAGCTCTGTCATATCTTTCTAGTGTATCATTTTGCCAGCAAAGCTGTAACAACCTCAGATTTTAGAAACATGTGATATGTACAAAATCAATCAATAAAAATCTGTCTGAAAACATCAGCAATAACACACTAACTTTATTACTTAGCACTCCTAACTTGGTTTTTGATCATGAGGTTTACTAGTCTCTTCTCAAACTATCAGCTTTCAGTCTGTGCGATAGAATTAGACTGCTAAAGGGTTGAAATGGACCTTAAAGATCATCTAATCCCAACTGCCCCTGCCATCTGGACCCCTCCCACTAGACCATGCTGATCAAGGCCTTATCATTCTGGCCTTGAACACTGCTGGGGTTGGGGAATCCACATCCTCCCTGGGCAACCTGTTCCAGTGTCTAACAACCATCACAAAATTTCTTCCTAATATCTAACCTAAATCTCCCCTCTTTCAATTTGTACCCACTTACTCTCTGTCCTGTCACTACAGTTCCGGATGTACAGTTCCTTTCCAGTTTCCTGGCAGGTCCCTTTCTAATACTGGACAGATCCTATGAGGTGTCCGCACAACCTTCTCCAGCCTGAACAGCCTCAGCTTTCTCAGCCTTTGTAAGAGAGGGGCTCCAATCCTCTTATCAGTTTTGTGCCTCTCTTCTGGACTTGCTACAACAGTTTTTATGTTGGGGACACCAGAGCTACATGCAGTAATTCAGGTGGGGCTCACAAGAGTAGAGCATAGGGGGACAATCACCTCTTTTGACCTGCTGGCCCTGCTCCTTTTGATGTAGACCAGATTGGGTCTCTGGACTGCGAGTGCACATTGCTGGCTCATGTTGAGTTTCCCATCAACCAACACCCCAAATTCTTTCTCTGCAGGCCTGCTTTCAACCACTCCTTCACCCAGACTGTGTTTGTGCCTAGGATTGTCTCAAGTCAGGTGTAGGATCTTGCTTTGTTGACCTTCATGATGTTTACACAGGCCCACTTCTCAAGCCTGTCCAGGTCCCTCTGGATGGCATAATCCCCTTCCTCCAGTGTTGACTGCCCCACAGAGCTTGGTGTCAGCAGCAAATTTGCTGAGGGTGCACTTGATCCCACTGTCCACATCGTCAGCAAAGGTGTTGAAAAGCATCGGCTGCAGTTGTGACCCCTGAGGGGCACCACTTGACACGTGGACAATGAGCCCCTGGCCACAACTCTCTGTGTGCAGTCCTCCAGTCAGTTCTTTACCCACTGCAGGGTCCATCCATCAAACCCACATCTCTCCAGTTTGGAGACAAGGATGTCATATGGCATGGTGTCAAAGCCTTTGCATAAGTCCAGGTAGACGATGTCAGTTGTTCGGCCCCATCACCCAGTGCAGTAGCCCTGTCATAGAAGGGCACCAGGTTTGGCAGGCATGATTTCCCCTTTGTAAAGCCATGTTGGCTCTTGCCAGTCACCTCTTTGTCTTCCATGAGCCTCAGCTGTTTCCAGGAGAATCTGCTCCATGATCTTGCCTGGCACAGAGGTGAGACTGACTGCTCTGTAGTTCCCCAGGTCTTCTGCTTTTCACATTTTAAAAATGGGGTTTATACTTCCCTTTTTCGGTCATCATGGACTTCACCTGACTGTCACAATTTTTTCAACAATGATGGATAGTGGCTTAACAGCTTTGTCTGCCAGCTCCCTCAGGACACACGGACAAATCTCATCAGGTTCCATGGACTTGTGCACATTCAGGTTTTTTAGATGTTATTGAACCCAACCCTCTCTTACAGAGCGCCTTCATTCTCCCAGTCCCTGCATTTGCCTTTTTCAAGTTGGGTGGCATGACTGGAGCACTTGCTGTTGAAGACTGAGACATAGAAGTCATCGAGAAACTCATCACTGTCTTTTTCCAGGGTAGTAAGTTCTCTCTTTTCCTTCTGGAGACCATATTTATCCCTAGACTTTCTCTTGCTTGCAACATAGCTATAGAGGCCCTTATGTTATCCTTAATTTCCCTGGCATGCAAATAAGTGTGGCTCTGTTAGGGTTTTTTTTTTTTTTTTGTTTGATTTTTTTGGTTGGTCCATTTTTTGGGGCATTTTGGTTGGTTGGTTTCTGTTTATTTTTGAGTTTTTTGTTTTATTTTTCCTTATTTTTTGTTTAGATCTTTTTTGCTGTTTTATTCAGATTTTTTTTAAGATGAATAATACTGTAATGAAGATTTCCTTGAAAAGGCATATAAACCCTGCTGTGCAGATATTTCACTCTGCAACCTAGCTACAATACTCTTCTAAGCTATGGTGCCAAATTTTTTATTCAATGTTCAGTTTCATGGCACAAATCTGCATGTATACAGACATTTATATGGCAGATATTTTGTGCATGGTATTTTTTGTTGTCCTTTAAAAAATTGTGTTATGTCTATGCAAATTCCCCGTACTTCAATAATTTTGTGAAGAGCTGACAAATACGCTCAGTACTGTATCTTTCAACAGGAATAGTACTCAAATACAGACTGCTTTGTCAACAACATCTGCAACACTTTAGGAGATGCTTCAAAATTTGTTTCATCTTAAAATGTATTAATTTGAAGCATTTAAAATAAAAATGTATTATAAAATCATGCATTTCTGGCTTTCATTAAAATGTTTATATTGCAGAGAATGTGGTTTTGTCAGAACCCTTTATTTCCTTCAAGTTCACATTTAGTGCAATACAACAGTTCACCTTTAAAAAGACAACTATTCTTTTGTTAGTGTTAGAATCAAAAACAAATAAAAGCTTGGCAAAAAACACCGTAAGAGGATGTTTTGACCCAGTTCAATTTTGATGTTCCTAAGTGAAAAATAAAATATTACTTCTAGGGGATAGAATGGGAGCGGATTCCTACATTACTAAGTATATATATTGCTCTCCTAAGAGCCTGATGACAGCACAATGAGAACACTGTGACTATTTCAGCAATGCAGGTAGAGACATTTTCACACTTCCTTGAGCAGAACAGCTGCATAGTATGCTACCAGAGAATTCTTGATTTGATTTTAAACATCTGCCAGTGGTCTTATATTTTTTATCATTTATTATAAGAAGGACTACGAGATTACTGATGAAACACAGACATTTGAGAAAGCATTCACACTGAAATTAGAGGACCTTCTATCTAACATTATTGTTTAAACACGCATTTATTCTTCAAGTCATACCACTGATTTCAGTAGAATTAGTTACATCAAGAATAAGATGAAAGAGAAAACAGCAGTTCACAAAGGAAAAACAAAGATGAAAGGTATGATATTTAACATAACAAAGCCTACTGAAAATCAGATGATTAAGTGCAAGTATGCACTTAATGAAATGGAGGCGAAAACAGCGCTGCTCTCAGTGTCAAATTGTCTTCTGGAATGAGAGTAATGGGATGATTTGATTTAAATATAAAGACATAAAATGTGACTATAAAAATAAAGCTAGGCATCAAACTTAAATGTTTGGAAGCTTCCTCCCTCAAGTGCATTTTGGATTGCTCCCCCACTGAACATGTTTACTGCAGCACTATATGGGTAAATCTGATCCTCCGGATTGCCTACAATAGCCAAGATATCCGCCCACAGTCTCTGTTCAGATTCCTTAATGGCTCCAAGTTCTTGTTTTTCTACAAATAGCAACTTAATATGAAAAAATGTCAAAAGTCAGTAGAAAATTCTGCAATGATCACCATGATCACTTAGCAAGTAACATGAAAGGAAAAGGCAAGCCACCTAAAAGATTACATGATAAGCCTCTAAACCTTCCAAATTCAATCTTTTAATTTACATGTCTTTTAGAATTTACGTTTATTAGATCTCTCTGAAACTAGTATTAAATAGAAAATGTTCATTCACATTCTAAACTGAGGCCCCTCTACTATTTTCCAGATTTAGGCAGACAAGAATATGAAGTCTGGCTAAACCACCAGGATCAATCAGAGAAGACCTGGCAATACCTCAAGCAAGGATGATGACAATAGGACAATCCATCATTTGCATATCAGTCTAGTAGCTAGGCCAATCATCTGGGATGCATCTAGACCTATTTATGACAAGGATGACTTAATCTCCTATTCCTGCATTCCAGGAAAATGCCATGATCACCAGGCAAATATCTCAAATCAGAGCATTTTATCAGTCCCTTTTCAAAAACTAAAGCACTGTGCAGCAAATCTGAAGTCACCTGGAGATCTGAGGAGATATTGTTCAAACTCAATAGTTGACACTCATCAGGGGAAAGAACAGAAGATACAGACCTCTCTCCATGAAATACAGATATATTTTTATATTTGCATGGGATAAAAAACAGTTTGAAGAGATTTAATTTTCCTCTGGAGATCCCTAATCTGACTGCAAAGCCACTAGGGACAGAAATTTCTGGGTCATGGTGGACATCTGGATAGGTACCCCCTGTTCTGGCTGGAGAGTAAAGTTGGCCCCATTTGCTCATGTCCTTGTGAAAAATACAGTAATTGGCTTGTACCTGATCTTTCACATGCTACCTCTACTATTATAAGAGCTAAGTATCAGTCTTCCCATAGCCCTGACAACTTTCTTTTGCTGTTTACACATTGCCACTCTACAAAATGTCTCATTCTTTTGTGGCTAGAGCAATTCTAAGAATTGTTCTGTAAGGGAAAATTCTCAGGATTTCATGGAGAAAAAGGAAAAGCAGTAGGAACAAAAAAGGAAAGAATAAAAGAGGAAAGAAAGTAAAACAAAACAAAATAAAAAAAGTAAATGCATTAGAAAACAGAGATGCTGCCTTTAAAAGCCCTAGTTCAGAAAAGTAAAACATCCTCCACAGATTAGGACATGGACTTTAGGGCATGGTACACTGGTGTATTTCACACGAGCGATGAATTTAATGCACTCTGTCTTTACTTCAGAGGCAACTTTGGAACTCTTTGCTAAGTGCAAATGGGGAAGAATAGCAGTGTTGGCTGAAAAAAGCTAACAAGGTATCCATCAGCAATTGTTGATGGCCCAAAGGCATTGGAACTATTTAATAAAGACAGACAGACTCCATAGATTTTGGCCTAGAATAATTTAATCTGCAGTAGTGCAATCAGAAACTGATGCGGCTGAAAACTAACCTGGCAAAAAAAGATGCCTATTTTGGCATCCCAGACACTTCCACAAGCACTTAGTGCCTGGCCAAAACAGAGGTCACATGTATACTGACAGAGTGAGTTGGGAGAATAGGAATGGGACAGTCTGGCTTTAGATTGGCTTGGAGTACCATAAAGCTGCACTGTCAGTCAAAAGAAAAGGTCTTATGGTATATGTGGCTTATTGATTTTACTGCCCCACCCTGGCCTGGCTTTATTTGGATCAAAGATCAGCCAGTTTTATTCCCTTCCAACCTCTTGGTTCATCCATGTAATGAGATTGATAAGATCTAATGAAAAACAGGAATAGCCTGAGCTTTGGGCTATCACTTACCTATGACAGTATAAACTGAATTTTTTTTCTGTATACCCCTGCATGCTCATATGCAAGTGGCCAGGAGAGTAGCTGAAAATGAACAGCTGAAAACTCCTCATAGGAAGGAGCTAGCTAGAACAAAAAACTGGCAACTTTATCCTTAAGGTCTGCCCCCAAGGTAAAGAAACTTATGTGCAGACATAATGTTACTGAATATTTCTATTCCAAATGGTAATGAAAATATAGCAGGGCAACACTGAAAAACAGAAATGTCTGGTATGTGTCTACCTTTAACAGATTTTCAATAACACTTAACAGCTTAATACTTTTTATGCTTTTGAAACCATTCTTAATAAAACGCTGTTAGACTTTTCACAAGTCTGTCACTTCTTGGGCCACCTCGACCTAGATCAATACACTCCTGTTAAGTGTTATTATGCACTGTTCACAGGTCCTTCATCAGTATCTTGTTGAAATGACAGTTTTCAATATGACAGGCCTTTCTGAATTAATTTTCAAGTATGGTTTTAAGAAATAATGTGTCAAATGTTATTATAAAAATCCCTGAGCTAAAACATTCTTTCATTTTCTTTATTCACTGCTTGTTTTTTTCAGTCCAAGAAATCTAGCTTGCTTTGCATGATTTAACAGAAATCTTCATGGCTATTCTTAAAAATGGAAATGTTCCAAAATGGATATACGTGTGCAACAACTTCAGCTTCTAACATTTGTGTCATGAACATTTTCATTCTGCAAAAAGGGTGTGTAAGAATTTTAGCATTTTAAATTCTTGGTATTGATATCACATACCAATTTCCAGCCTTCATAAGTTTACATTACATGCCCAGAAAAAAAAATATTTTAAACTATATATGAAGTTCTGCGTTAGTCTTTCCAGCTTTCTTCCTTGTTTGCATTATCAAATCTATTTTTCTTCCACGCGTACAAAATATCCTGTAATCCCCTTTAGCTCAAACATATGACACTCAGCATCTATTGAATCCCTTCTTACAGTGTATTGTGCTACTTAGTGCAAGAAATTGCACAAGTAATTTCCAGGTTTGTTTCCTCTGATAGTCCCTCTTTGCAGTCACTTATTAAATGAAAATTGATTTTTTTCCATACTCATGCAAGAAATCAGTAACTTCAGACAATATCAATCTATCATGAAGCATATGTGGTAGAAGCAGACAGCAGTTGTCTCAAATTATCTGATCTAGCAGATGAGGAATGAGATTTAGTTGCTTAACACAGACCATAAGTGAACCAGCACCTTCTGCCTGACTTCCAGCTGACACCCCACAAGGGCAGTGGTCTGTAGGTTCTATCTTACAGATGCTCACTCTGTGCAAGATGCCATCAATACCCTTAAGTACCTGAAGGCACCAAAATGATAAGTTGAGAAAAACTAAATGACAATTAGAATGTATGCTTTGCTAAGAATGGTCAAAACACAAAAAGCCCCAATATTACCATTACTGTTAGGGATTTGGTTTATCTGATGCTTTTAGTCCATCTCAGTACTAATTCTTAACATGCTTATTTCTTAGACCAGTTACCATGCTATTTCGGTATTTGGAAAGGTTTATTTAAATGCAAATGGTGAGCAGGGTGTTAAACAATAATAAAAAAATTTAGTATCAGGATCTTCACATACACTCTTTGATGGGCCTGCAAATTTTCCAGGTAAATGCCTGAACTATCCAATATTGTTGTGAAATTTTTATGCCCCGAGCCTTGCATTTTAATTTTAGGCTATTTTTTTTTTTGGTTTTAGGAAGGTGGAAGAGAATCCTAGCCCAATATAAAAACATAATTTTTACTGGTGCCTTGAAAAATAATCCAATTTAGAAAGAATTTTAAATGAAAGTATTTTCTTTTTATCAGGACCAATTTAACAATTTAGACATTCCTTAAAATGCAGCTTTTAAAGCCTTTGAACACTTGAATCTTCTTAGACATTCACAATTTATTATGCTCATTGATACTATCATATAGTAGTCAATGAATTTGCCAAGCTATAGATGTGGTATTATTTACATTTCAGACTTCTGATTTCAAAGTATAGGGAAAAAAAAACCCAAAGGTTTTGATGGTGTTTGCTTAAACCCATGAAATAGATTATTGAAAATTATTATTATTGCCTTGGGTAGAAACAGCTTTTGTTTTCTTGCTAAAACTGATGGTTCAGACCTCAAACTGATCAAAATGTAGCTCATTTTACAGTGCAGTAACTGCTTTCAAATATAGATTAATCTATATAACAAAGAAAAACCAAAGTTCGTAAGCATTAATAGAAACTAGATTTACCTCACTGAATCTAAAGCTGGCCTGTCTCTAAGTTAGCATAGTAAAATTGGACTGAATGCTAGAAAACCTAATATGAATGTGAGTTAAGTAATAGGAAACATGAAAGAAAATATATGTCTAAAATTATTATCTCTCTAAGAATTGATTTATTTGCACAGTAATTGCAATATCGTTGAAATAGCCCATGCAGAAGTGAGCATTCATATTTTCTGTAACTTTAAAAAGACAAAAGAGATTAGTATACTATATTACATTACAATCTGAAAATACATATTCTAAAAGTGAAGAACAAAACTTGAGTTTACCTAATTTCTTCCAATTATTTATTTGAGATGTTAACAAATTATGATTTCACTTTGCATGCCATTTTACTACAAGTCATTTCTGGCTCAAATTTTGGTCTCTTTTCAAGCAGTGTGGATCAGTGAATATCAATAGAACCAGTATTCAGCATTCATGACAGAGGAAGGCGGTTAATCTCTTTAAGGTAGTTCTTTAAGTATCTGACAGCTCCTTTCAACCTAAAGTCTACAAAAATCACAAAATCTTTGCTAGCATTTTGGCTTAGGACTTGAAGATTACTTATTTGACGTGAAGAAGTGTATTTTGATAAGGATAACAGAAAATAGAATGTGGAGGTTTCAACACATTGGTATGACAAAGAAGTGCACAGTTTTGCAAAGACTGTACTAGCTGAAGCATTACTAACATGCAAGAAAACCTGTGTATTTTGAAGGAATAGTACAGCCCCTTCATGAACTGCTTCAGCTTCATGAGGATTTTATTTCTATTTAGATTTCTCTGGGCATGTAGTCCTTAAAGACATGGGGCCACAAAGGCATCCTACTACTCTGCTTGTAAATTGTCTAAAGGGACTGCTCTTCTCTAACATAAGACTTAAAAACATGATATTTAACTTTTCTGAGAATTATGACACCCAACTCCCATACTACCTTTCTTGGAAATAGAAAATAATCTATTTCCAACACTGTTAATGATGACACATTTGCAGATTATGATACCTTTTGTAAACAATGAGAATAATGGAAACGCCTCAAAGCATTAAAATATCTTGTAAACCATGGAAATAAATAGGTTGAATCTAGGCCTTGTAGCACACATCTATAGAGTGGCCATTGAAGCATGTGGTTATAACATGTAAAGAACTGGTATTTTTCTCTCATAATTTATGTTAGCACTACTGAGAAGAACATCAAATTAATACAAAACTATTAAAAGGCTCAGTTAAAGGACTGTACAATGACTAGGACTGATTCTATAGGTATGCTGTTACATTAGAATGAGATGCTAATTAAAAGTAACCTAGTTCTGCCAGTTCATATGTACAGTCACAGATACAGATATCATAACTTTTTGATCTCAACAAGATCTGCCAAAGTTATTCTGCAGAAAGTGTTCATGTTCTACCCTTTCTCAGCTTGGTGCGTATATATGAAAAGTAGAACACATCAATGTTTTAATATATGAAAGTTATTTCAGGCTAACTTCCAGTTATGTGGTGTGGTCTTGGAAAATCTTAATCAAATATCAATTTCAGAAGCACACTACTGAGACGTGAGTTAGTTTTAAAGGACTTTGTGATGCATAATGCTTGGTGAAGCAATGGAATCAGAGCTCAGAAAACTGGCTGTCAGAGGGACTTAAGAATGCAAATGATTCTTTGTGGAAATAAAGATAGAGGTTTTCTTAAACCAGATTTCTAGACAACCAGCTAGAAATTAAGAGTGAGTATATCTGAGCATGACCCAAAGAGTTAATGATCTATTTTACCACAAAAGTGTATTTGTGAGAGCCCTTTCAGCTGCTGTTAAGATCTCTCACAAGACAGCGGCAGGCATGCCATCATGAAGAGGGACACACAGAAAAGACAGAGAAGACATAGGGACTCAAATTGTGTAAGCTCATGGGCTTTGAAGCAAAGATAGTCCCATAGGTTAAATACAGACAAAGATCCTGATTCTCCAACAGTTGACTATAAACACGAAAAATTCAGGATCCTAATTTCCATCTTGTCTCTAAAAGCTAATACTTGGATTGGAGTGAGGGGATAAACCAGGCTGTGGAAAAGTGTCCTCTGTAATCTTGGTCCATATGTAGTGTTCTGTTACAATTTGGACAGTGAAGGAGCTTAGCAGATGAATTGCTGACAGATCCATAGAGTGGACACTGAAGCACATGGCTATGACGTGTAAAGAATTGGTATTATTGTATCTGTTTCATAGGTTGACCACTTCTGACAAAGGGGAAGGGTGAAAATTAATTTGGCATGGCATGCATGCAACATTTCACTGCTTTAATCTGGTGCTGCCTGAAAGCTTGTTTTGGTAGGTATTGTATCCTGGAATGACACAGAACTAGAACTGGCAGGATGTCAAAATACTTCCAAAACCAGCTTAACCAAATGAAATCAGCTGAGCTGTGGAGATGTGAAACGCACATTTAGAAAGGCTCAGAGCTGGAATGTAGGTGAGGCTAAATACAGGAATAACAGCGTTATGTGAATACCTAACAACAGCAGGAATATTACCAAAAGGACATTTATGCATAGCAATATTTTTATTTCTAAGTTAATCTGAACTGATAAGCCTCTTAAAATGTTAAGTCAGGACTCCCAAATTTACTGACCTATGGAGCTAAGAATTGTTAATCTTACTTCTACTGCTGGGGAAACTGAGGCAGAGAGGTTCAGTGACTTACCCAAGGCCACAGAGGTAGTCACTGTCAGAGCCAGGATTAGAGCTCAGGAGATTCTGGCTCCCAGTTCCCAAGCTCAGACCACTAGATCATGGCCTCAGGATATATCCAGCTGATCTTCAGTCTAAAAAAAAGTAAATTCTCAAGTATGTTACAAATATGTAACATATATATATATATATATGTATATTTATATGTGTATACATATATATATATATGTATTTCTTTTTACCTGAATGTAATGATATGAGTGAAAACACATTGCTCGTAAGTCAGTGCTGAAAATCATACCAGTATATTTTATCTGAGTTGCCTTAATCATACATATATATCTGATAAAGCTCTGCTGAAAAAAAATATTATTTAAATTACAGCCAATACAAATACATATTGTATTTTTCAGGGTAAGGAACAAATTGCCTTTCCAACCCAGCCAGCATGTCATTTATATTAATAGTGAGGCATTTATATTAATGATAAGTTGCTCTGTGTGTAAGTAAACTCTATTAAGAAAGTCAGGTCCCTTGGTGGAGCTAGATCCTTAGTAAATTTTACTAGCTAAGCACTGAGCTCCATGTCAGAGTAATTACACATTTTATCCACTGTGAGCTCTCTCTTAGCTTCTCCATATTCCTTAATTTCCCACTTCAGCTAATTTAGCAGTAAAATCACAAAGGTTTAAAAGGTTAGCTACTGAGGAACTGGCACATGAATGTTCTGTTAAGCTCCGTGCATTGAAATTGCATTATGTAGAAGAAGGAATTAATTAAGTAACAATTAGGTAGTGATGGATCATTGACAACATATCTACACTTGGGTGCTAAAAATTAATTTCCCCTGTAAAAACAATACATTCTGCATCTTCTCATCTATATACAAGCAAGTTTTACACTTGAAATATAAAATGGAAAGGCCCTTCAGCAACTTATTTTAAAAAAGAGGCATATCTTCTGGCACTATTAAAACTATAAAATATTTCTAAAAATCCTATAGTTTAATTTTAATAATTAATTGAAAAAGGATAGCACAAGGAGAAGGAATTTTTAAAGGCAGGAGATTTTTAAGTGACTGTAAGGACATCTGTTATATGAAAGCACTTAGTATGTTAAAATTGCTAACAATTGTGTAGTATTCTCTTGCTATCTTCTTTTGCAAGTTGCCATATTGTTTCCTTGTATTGACAGTCAGCCTCTTAATACACAGATTGGCAGTTAGCCCAGTCGGTCCTCAATTCTAAAAGCCTCTTAGCAGATGAAAAATCTTTGGTTCATTCACACCTTGTAGAAAGAACAACAGGGCAGAAGTGACATCCAGATCCATTTAGAGTATACTTTGAGTCTGTTTTTCCTTTGCCTTGCACCTTGTGTAGTCATTTATAGCTTTGCAAAGTGAGCACAAAATGGATATAAAACACTGCTACTCATGTGAGGAGAGAATTCTGATTTGGTTGCATTATTTCCAGAGGTGATCACAAAAGTGCCAGCCAGTTGAAAAATCTGGCTCTGCATAGAAAGTGTAAACAATTTTGATACAAAATATGAAGTAAAAAGCAGCAGCCCTTTCCAAACATTTTACAGAAACTGCACTTTTTTTTTTTGCAGCAATGGATATGTTCACTTGCTATTTGCTTGGAATTCTCATACAAAGAATACTAAATGCTTAACTCATCTACAGAACACAAATCCTATTTTTTCCTTGCTTTTTAAGAACCATATTTAACTATGAGCCCTAAAGTATATTCTCACTTAAAAGGGAGCTCATGCCATCTATAAGATGATATCTATAAGATCTTTACAAGTCCTATCTTCCCACATGCTGCTTCTAAACCCAGTACTGAAAAGGTTGCATTTCTACAAAACCTCCTGGAATCAATGTGAAAAGCTGGCATTATCACAACAGCTGGTCTCAGTCCATCAGAGTTCAACACTGTTCTGACTTTAGTATGGATGACAAATTCTTGTCAGCATTGATCAGTGATATCTCTGCTATACGACCTACTATCAGTATGATAACTCAAGACCTACTACCAAAAATATCTTTAAGATGCAAGCTATATCAGCAGGAAAGGGCTGCTGATATTAGATTAATGAATGCATTTTAACAAAATTGACAGTTAAAAAAATGAAGGACCTAATCTGGCTGTTGCTGGAGATGTGGTCAAAAATTATTTCTACTTCAGAACAGGATACAGTAACTAATTCAGTATGTCTGGACATTCTTTTCCCCATATTATCTTGTGGTCATTTTTCTGGCCCTTCCCAGCCAGACATTCTTCCTAGTACACTTAAATACCATGACAGCACGATAGTGCATGGCAAGTCGTGTGTTGATTTGGAGCAGAAACAGCAGTTACTGCATTAGCAGCTGTTGAGCAGAGAATATTGCTACAGTAAATAATGCCTCTTAGTATTTCTGTTGGAATTTTTTTCTTTCTTTTAATCACAGTCATGAATTTCATGGAGTCATCTTATGACACAGTTTCCAAATATATTACCACGGTCCAAAGCTTACTCTTCAACCAAGTAGCTAAAAAACATTTAAAAAAAAATCTTAATATTTTACTAACAATGTATTATAGGCTAGAATTTATTGCAGCATTTTGCATTTGTATTTCTTCTTGTCTTTTTTTCCCTCTCCCCCTTCTGCATTCAGAGCTTCTGTAAGCATTCTGAGTTGCTAGTCTGGCTTGACTGGAAAGTACTATGTGTTTGTTGTGTGTCTGCATGTGTGATACCAACTGTTGAAGACTGCTTGATGTTAGATGAAGGCTTATGCTCAGAGCTGTTCTACGGTTGTCTCTCTGGCAAAATCTTTCCTTACCAATGACAATGATGTATCTGTGTGGGGAGAGTCTGTTTTACAATATTACACTTGCCGTGGTCTTAATTTTACTGATGGGGCATGATTATGATTTCATTTACATTAATCAAATTCATGAGTCATTCCATTCATGTCAATGGCATTAAAGACCTATAGAGACAAGTAAGAGTTCAGAATCAGGTTGCTGGTGTTTAAACTAAAAGCATATCTGAATCATTTCATTAAAGACAGAAACTGAAGGATAGATCCTCTGCTTACTTTGCATTACTCAGTCATGCCATTAGCATTAAACATCAAATAAAGAGCTAAAATGACAGCTGGCAATGTGTCACAGTACAAGGGTTTTCCGTTTACCTCAGATACAGAAAACATCCCTGAATTAACAAGATTTAAGACTACATTCCAAGTATGCCAAATTTATGGTATTAGATCTCCTCGCCCTTGAATGTTGGCAATAATGTTTAAAAACTTTTTCCTTCCCTTGTTTTTTGGTTTTTTTTATGCCACTCTTACATAACTTGAATGCAAAAGATTTACATAGTTTGAATGCAAAAGATCTAAAGGCAAACTATATTTAAGTAAGACCTGAGAGACGAGTTAAATTTTATAGCCCTGTCCATAAGGAGTATCATATCTGGTAAATACAGAAGCATAAAAACTGTGATCACAAGACATAAAATTTGTTTTGTAGGTATCTTATAAAGCATTATCAAGTCTCCTTTAAAAAAAAGTGAAATAACATTAATTTTTTAAAAACAGGCATTCTAAAACAATGAAAGGTTTTATACTGCTGCTGTCTCCTGCTCAGACAGAGAAATTGTGCAGGGGATGATGGGCATTAATTTAGTCCCCACTGATAAGTACTTTTAAGACTAAATATTCTTGAAATTGCACTTATTTAAATTATACTCAAGCTCCCTGTAAATCTAAAAAAAGATTATAAGGAGGGGAAATAATTTCAAGAGGCCTAGCAAGTTAGCAGAAAATTGCTCTATTATATCTCTTCAGATTTTTTCCATTTATTAAGTCAAAGAATTACTGGCATTTGAGAACATTTTCTAGAAATCTGTTTGATACATTATAGGCCCTAGAAACTATTACAGTCATATATACTTTCAGCTTCACCACAAGCATATGCCCCAAGATACCTAATCAGAGAACTGAGAACTAGTACAAATCAGGGCCAAAGCAAGCTGGGAAAAGGGATCTTTTGCTATATTTTCTGCAGATCTCACTGAAAACCAAAGATCTATCTGAGCAACTTGTTTTTCCAGTAGAGCTGGAATTGCAAAAATTTTTTTTGGAACTCCCAGAGAAAGCTTTATTTTCACCCTGTTAGACCACACATTGAGTTTTACACCCTACACTAACACAGCATAAGTTTGTGTATGCTGAAACAATAAGATACTGTCTTCAGGCTGGATACAAATGTTAGTTAAGCCACTGGTGTCTTACAAGAAAACCTTGATATAATATCTGCTCTTAGTAACATCGGGAATTACTCTTAGAAACCATGGGAATGATACATTTTCCTTTGTTATCTTTTCCAGTGTTGTACTTTGTGATAATATTGCTGTGTATTTCAGCATGCACACTTGGGCACACAGATTAATTATGAGGCAATAAGCTTTACATAAAAGTGCTGAAATACAATTAAAAATCTCTCTTGTTTTTCAACAAACCAAAGTGAGCAAGAAATTGAAGAAGTATAGAACAGAGAAGTCACTTACCGTGGTTGTCTTTATCCGTCCTCCTGGTTGTGTACAGGTCCAGCCTGATTTATTGATTAGCAAATCACAGCCTTCTCCTTCTAAACATGGAAGCATTTCACACCACTGTTTTGTTTTGATAATTCGTGCTATGAAACAGAAAAGGAAGAAGAAAAAACAAAACCAAAAACAATTGGCAGGAGAATTCACATTTTGACTTATCTCTAAACACTTTCTCATTTGAGTTGTCTATTTGCATTATCCGATAATCCAGCAATAGTTTATGATGTAGACAGCCCTAGGCAGTTTACAAAATTATTTACAACACCTGCTGTGCCAACAAATTTAATTTCAAACTTAAAAACCAACAAAAAAACAAAAGACAGCTTTATTATAAATCAAAAGAACATAGAAAATAGCTCTTTTTCTAATTTCATGTTCATTCCAATGAAGGAAACATTTTTGGGGAGGATTAATAATTGGAGACCTACTATCCTAACTAACCATTTTGGTGCCCCACAACTGTGATCCATTGTGTTAGACTCTCTACAAACTGAGCAGATAGTCCTTATGCTGAAGTGCTTACACTGAAAATAGACATGAAGCATTCAGGGGAAAGAGAAAAGCTATAATAAACAGAGGGGTCAGTTTAATGATAGCTACTGAGAAATTCTGTGATACTTGCAATGGTGGTGTGTAGTCAAGGGCAGAAACTAGGAACATAAGAAGGACAGGTATTGAATAAAGCCAAGGCTGAGAAACCATGGGGAGGGAGACAATAAGCTGAGGGAAAAGACAGGACCAAACAGCCTATTATTACAAGGGAGAAGAAGCCTAGTTAGGAAGGTTTCTGACAGAAAGCTGGTGTGATACATGTTTTGTGTCTACTCTCAATGCTTGTGTCTCTGGCAAGCCAGTTCCGCAAAATTTCCACAAGGTCATACACAGCATGTAGTCTTGGAACAACAGAACCCTGACTGCAATAAAGTAAAAGCAAAGGAGTTGTGAGGAGAAATTTTTCCTCAAGGTAGGAAGAGAAGGGGCTTTAATAGCTGTAGACCTCTTTCTGGACTATAATACTACCTCTTTTGAGTTCACCTTTGTAGTATCTGGGTTCCTTCTCAAAGAATAGCAAACAATATTACTAATATCTGGTATTCTGTTATTCTTTCACTCTTCACTGAAGACAATATTGTACAGTGGAGTGTTTAGCATACTTTTCAGAAATTCATATACAGAGAGACACTCGCATGGCACCATATACTCATGCTAAACAAGGTTAGGTCTCCCAAACTAACTTTTGCTCAAACTGTAAGGCTTTCAACCTGCAGAAAATGGTCCTGTTCCTCCACAGATCATCTCACCAGTTCTTGGTTGCACTATAGGAAAGCTTCAGCATTTCAATTTATACATAATTGTCCTAGTACGCCAGGCCAGAACTTGTCCCACATAGAGGGACACAGGTCATGCATTCCTCTATGTTGATGTGTGACACCAATACACATAAAGAACCTTCAGTAATCATAAGCCCAACAAAAAGAGAACTACAGGAGAAGTACTTAGTAAAATAAGAGTACAAGAAGCTTATGCTGTACCAAATTAATTTGGGGTCCAAGGAGACTAAAATTTGGCATTTATCCAAGTGGCAGCTGCAGCTTTATGCTCCCCTGAACATGTGATTCAGGCCAACTTCTTCTCTCTGGAGCTACTTAAGAATACAATTCCCAATGCCACTGGATCACGGCAAGAAAGAGAAGTGCAATTTAAAGTTTTTAATAAAACTGTTTCCAATATTTTGACACAAAACAACTTGTGTCCTCAGCTCTGGTATAATTGTTGGTAAGCTCTAGTAATATAATAAAACCAGATTTCCTTCAGTGGAAGCACAATCTGAATTCATATTAATATTTTAATTATAAAACCTTTTTAGCACCTAAATGTCTACATAGGAATTTGCACTGTTCATTAGACAATATATAAAACAATAGTGAAATGATTCATAGCTACATTTTTTTTGAAGCAACTCTGCTAGGCTGTTAAGCACATGATACACAGAAATGTGGATTCTACTTGGGCACCAGAGGTACTGCTCTACTGATAACTGGATCATATCAGTTTTTGAGAGTAACCCCCCTTTGTAACAGATAAAAGCCTCATCCTTTCAGTGAAGGCCTGCATCCTGTAACAGGCTAAATAGAAAAAGCTCAGTAAAATGCTAACACCAAATCTGACCTACTTGCATGCATATCTTTCTTAATTCACGTATCAAAATGGCTATCTCTATAAATGTTTCAACAATATGAGCAATCACCGAAAGACTGAATAGTAAGCTAAACTCAGAAATATGCACTATATTGCCTTTACTATCTCAGCTAGGAGGTTTTCCTGGAAACATGACTTGAAGTAATTTTATTTCAAAAAAGTATCTCGGAATTACTCTTCGTGTTTGCTTGGTTGCTATTGATATTATCACAAATCCATGGGGTCCTTGCTCTGATATATTGGCTATATCCACACAAATTTAAAGCACACCAAGGGTATTTTACAAAACATAAATTTTAAAACATTTCTGTGTTGTGTATAGAACAGCTCACGCATTTAGGCTTGAGAATCAGAACTTCTTTTGTAGGGAAAAGCTAGCTAGCTCACCTGCTTTAAAGCTAATCAGTATCAAAACTGTGCCTCCTCAGCCTCCATATCCTCTTCCAATCCTGCTTCCTGCCGAGATCTCCTCCCCATTACTGGTTTTATGTCCCTTTAATTCTGCTTTTCACCCACTCAATGCTTTGCTTCAGGAGCCTCACCAACACACAGGCCCTCACTCACAGTGCCACGAGGGAGCCTGCTCCTGTCTGCAGGACTACATCTATTTTTGCATTTTCACTTTTCAGTTTGCACATTGTATCACAATATGAGAGTGAGGCTCAATGTATAATATACGAAGAGAGCAAAATGTACAACAATTTTTATCAGCATAATATCAAAGAATTTTCATCAGTAATTGAAACTGAGTTATACTAGTCAAAGCAGAGGAATATAGTGTATTTCCTGAGGCAGTATAGTTGCCTTTTTACTGTGTATATTCACCAGGGGTGTAATTCAGCCCTCTTCAGACAAGAGAGCAAAAAGCCTATCAGCTTCTTCAAATCCACTCTGAGCTCCATTATAAAGAATTGAATGATGCACAGGCTTTGTGCAGAGCTTCTGCAAAGAACTGAATTTCAGCTTTAGAATCTGTGCTGACACTACCTTGCATCTCCTAAGAAGGGCTGTGCCTCTTCACTCAGACTGGAGATAACAGGCACTGACATTGCTCAGCACATGGTAGAATTACTTTCCTGGGTAGTGCCATTTGAACTGGAGAACAAATGGACTCTGTCCAAGGGGTTTTCATGCAAACACTTTTGAGGTATTGGATGCAAGCAGATGTTGTATCAACATCATGACAAACTACCAACCAATGTGATCTTATCTGTTTTGTCAGACAGAGAAACTTGTAATCCAGTTATTTGTAGAAAAAGTCTCCATTCATGATCATACAATCTAAGACTGCTCAACTGAGCAGTGTTTCACAACACCACAGATTGTTTTCTGCTAAATACTGCAACAAGAGAAGCTTTGTCAATAAGCCTCTCACCTGGTTTAATAATATATTAATAATATAATATTAATAAAATATATTCCCCATGGAAATATTATATAATTAATATATATCTATAAATATATATATATATATATATTTCCCATGGAAAATCAGGTTTATTTTCTAGATATTCTTTTCCCAGATTCAACCCACATTCAGGGAATTATCAATCTCTGCATCTCTAGTCAATCTTTTAACTGAAAACTATCAACTGTTTGTGATAGCAAAAAACTAAGATAAGTCTTGTTCAGCACCAGTAAATATAAAAACTTACAGCCATCTAAAATATGGTAAATTAAAACAGATTGTTGCAGTTTGTTGTCTCTTTTTTTAATGCTGGGGAATGAATTCGGGAAATAAAAGTAAAAATGTACTTTATTTTCACTGAATAAGACTATTGGCTGAAACAGCATTTGGATACTGACACATGATTTCAGAATACATTATGCTTCTATGCATAAAAGGTGGTGTGCAAAGTGAATATTTATAATTTTTTCATGTATTTATACAGTATAATCAAAACCATGATGCATGAGCCTAAATAAAGTAAAAAAAAAAGTAGCAGAGGACATACATTGAAGTAGGGACTAGAGAGAATTTTTCCCAAGCAAAACACATTTTGAAACATACTTCTTAAATGAGAATTTAGCTCAACTATACTTCTTCCAGAATGATGTTCTTCTTCACATTATTTTTTATTCAATGGTAATTTTGAGCATTTAATGAAAGTTGTAACATATGCATTGGAGAAAATATTTCCTCTTTGACTTTCATATATTATTTCACAGTGGCTTTCCTTGAACTTTGAAGAAAGCTGGTCAGCTTATCAAATTCCCAAGATTCAGTGAAATCTTTGGCTTCACCACTTTAGAAGTACATTGACAAATACATTCATCTTGGTGTATTTTGCTTGTCCTATTAACACTGAATAGGACCACATCTTTTATAATTATTCACCTTCAAATGATCCCAAGGGGTTTCATAATCCTACTCATCTCCTAGCCTTTTTTAAATTTTATCTGATATTTTTCCTTTTTCCATTTTTTCAACCCTAGCTTTTTTTCTCTGACCATTTCCTTCCTCTGCCTGATTCAGTACATATACACTATCTACCTATCAAAGATCCCCAAAGATCTTGCAGAACTTCCTATGTTTAGCTAGTTTTATCTATGAGTGGTAAATGCTGTTGATTGTCCCTGTTGTGCACAGAGATTAATCATCTTGACCAATTCACACAAGAATTTGTTGCACAGCTGGAAACAAAACCTCTGAATTCTTAGTGATCACTAGACTGGAGACCTTTCTGTGTCCCTTCCTCCTTCAGAGAGAGAGTGTACTTTAATATGTATACATAAAGAAATTAAACAACAATAAAAATATGCAAAGTAATATGCTTTCAAAAACATATATCAGTTAAATTGCAGCAGCAGGATAAAGGCCATCTGAAAGACAAAGTGAATCACACTAATCTAAGATACTGCAATCATGAACTGTCTTTAGAGCAGCAATTTGACTGTAATAGTGTAAAAGCCCCACATGTCAATTTATTTTACAACAAGGAAACATCACAAAGCTTGGATACCTTTTACAGCAGTCATTCTGCTTCCTTAAAAAGAACTGAAGTACTGCTAATTCACAAAGAGTTAGATTGTCTCAATTATTTATAGGGCATCTAGACCAAAGACTATTTAGTTCTAAGAACAGCAATATAGCAATGTCTAGACACCTATTTTATCATTTAGTTCTTGCTGTCAAGATTGGGAGGGATGCTTTAGCTGAGGTTGAGAAATATATGGGAGACAGTGATCTCCTGTGGGCTACAGAGATCAGGCAAATTGAGACCAGGTAACTAGGTCATGAGTAAAAGATTGAATGGCAGGGCAGAGGCATCTCCTACAGCTTATCCAATCATATTTCCACTGAGTGATAAATCTTATTGCAACCCCTGGGTTGAGAAAATACCATCAATGTTCACCTGTACCCCAAAAAAGAATGACAATCTGGCTTTATCAGGAATTATGCGCATTGCACCTTGTACAACGTGTATTTAGGAGGAGCAGGATAATACCTAGGAGACAATCTCTAAATTATATAGTCATACATATTATCCCAAACAAAGACTCCTTAAGAGACATCACTGCCAGTTACATGAGTGATCCCTAGGAATTTAGCTGATTTACCTGGTATAAGAACTTGTTGGGTTAAACTGAGTGAAAGCAGGAAGCTTAGTAAACCACTGATGCAAAAACTACTTGAAAACAGTTTGAAAAAGTAAGACCAAACTTAAACTACTCCATTTAGAAAGGTATGAATGTATTTGTTCAATTTTATTACATACTTCATGTTTTTCTCTATCTTTATGAGACTCTGAAATAAATATATACTGACAGCTTAAAAATACACAAAAAACCCCTGAAGTATAATCCAGATTCTAGGAGCACTTTCATGAAATTCAATAGCTCTTATCTTTTTTTCCTTCAAATAGAAGAATTTCCTCATTATGATACCCCAAAAAAAAAAAAAAAAACAGGGAAAAGCATATGAGACTAAATGCAAAAGAACCTGATACCTGACTTTTTGCGGTGTAGAAACTAGAATGTATTTTTTCTGGCCTCTCTCTTTTCAGTTCTTGGAAAACTTTATTACTAAGTGATTCACTGATACAGTGATAGGTTGCTATCTACATCCAGATGTTCAAATACTTGTATGACAGAAGCATTATCCTAACATGGAAAGTGTCCTACAAATCAGCTTCCCTGTCCCCTCATGTCTGTTTCCATTTTACTTTTCAAGGGCCAGTATTCTTCTAATTGCTCTCATTTGAGATTGTAATATATCTCTGCATTTGTTCTCAACTCCTCAGCCTCTCACTGGCAAATAGTACTCTCACTGGCAAAATTGCTTACTTGGAAAAGTAATGCAGCAAATATAACACATATTTTCCAACTGCCTACAAAGCAGTCGAACAGTAACAGGAAAAAAAATTACTGTTTAATAAATTTCATAGGGTCACAATAAGCATCCTGAAAGTTATAATAAATGATGAATACTGATAAAATTTAAATGTTGAATTTGATTTAGGGGCAATACATGTACTTCTAGTCTCTTCAAAACTAGCATTTTCTAACTAAACATTAAAATGTCAGTCTTTTGAATAGGCAACCTGGCCTACAACTTTGCCCAGGATTTCAGCATTTGTCTGAATCTCCAAAGATGTGTATATTCAATGGTTTTCAATCTGTGAATGATCTTACTGCTTTGTTGTCTGCGGGTAGTTAGCATTTGCTATCTAATAAGAGATGCTAATAGAACACCTACCCTAGAGAAAGCCTTTGTCAGGACTCAGTGTTTTCTGTTTCTGTCCCCTGCTGTTCTGCTCTGCTGTATTCAATTAGTGCGCTGTAAGCAAAGTAAAAATTACTAAAAATCTGATCAGTGATATGCCAGCAAAGAATCCTTCAGAGATCAGGTTTTCATCACTTTTCACTTTGCTGCCAGCACATTGAGAACAGCAAATTTCACTGGAGAGGGACAGCAATTTCAGACCCAAAGAAGGGAATTTGAAGATCGCAGCAAAGAACAGACAAGGGCTAAAATGGGAAGTAGTGGGAAAACAGATACTAGAAAAAAAAATTAGGCAAGAAAGGAATGAAAAAGAGGACAAACCCCATCTATATGTAGTAGCTACTGAAGCTAATGGGCAAGGTCAAAAACTTGAGGAACTTATTCAGTGGAGTCAGTATGACAATGTCGGTAAGTAAAGGCTAAAGACCAGAACATATCGGGTTTTCTTCTCTCAAGTACACCAGTTTCAGTCCTCCTGATGATATGAGCAGAGAACTGCAGTGGAAGACCAGATTCACCATGGTTAAAAGTCAAATGAGAACTGACCAGATCCTCACTGCCATCCCTACATTACGCAGAGAAGGCTGAGCAGCTGTGGAAGAGGGAGAAGGACCCTCAGAACTCTCCTAGCTCTGAAACATGTGAACATACAAAAGGAATCCCTGAATACACAGAGAAGCAAGAATTTTAAGGAGGACAACAGTAATAATTAAACTTGCTCTGGGTTACATGGTCAGAGTTTTCACAAAACACTAAACACGCACTAAAATTATAGCCAAGGATCAAGGTCCTTCTTGGGACTCCAGCTCTAAAGCATTCATGTACCCAGTCTTACTGGGTACCTTAATGAACTCTGTACATGCTTAGTAAGGAAAATATAAAAAGAAAGAAAAAAAAAAAGAAAAAAGAAAATAATAAGCGCTCTCCATTTGACAATTGCTTTTGCTCGGGCAAAACAATGAGAATCAGAATGTGAGATTTCATGTGCCTGAGGACAGAAATTCGTTACTCTTTAATCTTTTGACAGCTGTTTCTGGGAATTTTAGTTAATGTTCTTCATGTGAATTCAAAGGACAGGCATTTAGCTGAGTGGTTCTGCTGTGGCCCTCACTGCTTTTAGTACTTTCCAAGTCTGGTGTCAGCATGTGTACTGCTGCTGTGACGTGGTGGTGACATTTCATTGTACATTGAAAGAGATAATAATTCAGCTGTTCTCAAGTACAATGGGCTTCCTTTGTCAACAACGAGAGCAATGGGAAACTCTACCCTCCTTTTGTCACGTATGTATGAACAGAACATGGAAGCAAATTGAGTTGAAATGAGCTCGAAGACTAACACAGAAACAGACTAAGATGTTGCTGTGAGAACAATTAAAAGTACTAGAAAATGGAATTCAGCAATGAAACTGAACTTATCTCCTATCCAAAGTGCTTTCCCCCTATTCCACATGACTAGATGCTGTGTTACAATAAACTATATGCTTTTTGGGGTAAGCCCGTGACTTTTTGCTTTCATCAAATATTAAAAATAAATTACAATTATACTGGGGATTTTGACACAAATTGATGTTTCAAGAATGAAGATTAAGAAAAAATCCCAATAAAACTAATGAAACAGGTGAAAACAAAGAAAAAGGGAACCATTTTTATGGTATTACTTTTCATAACAAGAATACAATTAATATAAGCACTTGTGATTCTTTCGACACTTGTGTCGGTGAGCCAGGAAACTTGCCATAGGGAAATGTGATGTTGAGCATTAGATAGCTTGGAAACTGGCCTTTCCTTATGACTTCTGCTTTCACCAGCCAGTGTTTGACCAACAGAGGGAAAAGAGTGATAAAATACAGCAATGCTAATTTATAGAACGTGCATTGTATTGATACACTGTCCATGGTGAAACCCTCTTACAGGTGGATGTGCTATATCTCAGCTGCACAGCCAATCACACATCTTCTCAGACAACAGTTTGATATTATGGCTGTGCAGAATGATTTTTGATCAACAGGTTATGTCATGTGAATTTTTTTAAGGTGGTTTTTAATCTGTACGAAAATATTACTGTTCTTTACCCCAAAATTTTATGATCTTATACAATTTTCCTGATTTTGTACTTCATTTGGCAACTGTTTGTCTCATTACTTAGTCAAGATTTCTCCGTAGAGCTTCTCTCCATATTTCGTAAGAATAAAAAATAAAATACAAATGAGTGTCTTCTCATTAGGTTCCTATTTTAGTTTATAATGCAAATAAAATTGGGAGGCAGATACCTTAAAAAGACAATGCATCTCTAAAACTCAGCGAATGCATGGACATTTTTACTTTGTGTACCTAATGGAACAAAAAATGGATTTTCAAAGATCCTCTTGATTCTACTACATAAAAATTATTAACACTACAGTTCAGAAGGAGATCTATAACAGAAATAGTCACTGATTAGAAGGAATAGTCTTTCTGTTCCTAAGAGACAATATTTGATGTATCAGAACAAGTCTGGCAAATCTATGAACAGCCACATGTCTTCTTGATATTGCTATCTTTTTCACCACCAGAAAACCTAACTTTATATTTTCAAAGGTATTTCTGTTAAATCAGTTTAGAAGGACTGGCCACAAGGTGAAAAGGGAAAATGCTGCCTCTGTCCTAGGGCAGGCAATGCATCTGCTCCCATGCTACAGCCACTCTCTTTGCAAGCAGGAGGCCTGTCCCTGTCAAAAGCTGCACAGTGGAGGCTGGTTGGGCCAAAGGACACAGGAATAGCACAGAAAATCTACTCTGACTTACTTCTCTAAACCATGAATTCTTAAAATTAGGGGCTGTAAATATTTGTGGTTCTGCAGCAACTGCACCAATTGTTAAAAATCAGACCACCAGGCACAAAGCATTTGATCAGGTCAGTATATTGAGAGTTAAAACTACTTTTCTACATTGTACTTCTTTACAGGAAATATGATAGAGTCATATATTTTAGGGACAGAAACAACAAGTTTTTTGAAGGCCATAAAATTTAATCCAGCAAGTTCTATAACAATTTCAACAATTTCTTGTTGACATAAAATATAACTTTTAGAAAGACATCCAGTGCTAACTTTCAAAGAATGCTCACATTTCTAAAAACTCTTAAGGCATCTTATACAATTCAATGGCAAAGGCAAAACTCCTCATTTCTATAGATTTCGGTATTATTCCTATAGGACTCATTTAACTCTCATAGGGTTATACTCGCCTTCCTTCACTAAACTCCAAATTATTGAGTAGTCTTCTGTCAGCTATAGTAAAGTCACATCTTTAACAAAACACTCTGTGTTTCTTAAGGTTAATAATGCAAATTTTAAATCTCCTGCTTTTGCTTTTTTTTTTTTTAACATTCAAAAGTATCTTAAGGAAAATAAAACAAATTAAGCATCAACACTGGACAAACAGCCACAAACAGGAGATAATAACCCACAAAATTAACTGGAATAGAAGCAAGTGAGAATACTCCATCTGCAGGAATGTAATTGTTTTCTTTTAACAGTAACTGTCTGAAAAAGAGCTTTCTCAAGTGACTCTTACTTTGTAAGAGCAATGGGGAAACCTCATTAGAAATATCTACAAATTGTAACACTGCAAACAATACAAGTTCACAGTCCTGACTCAGGCAAAACCTACAATGGGTTTCTTGAGAGTTCTTCTGAATAAAGCACTGCTTGACTGAGTCTGCAGCTTGGAAATAGCCCCTTGCAGATTAAGAAATAACAACTGCTAGTTCTCTATGCTTCTCTTAAGTACAATACTGAACTATTTAAGTGTTCATTTAGACTCAACATTTTAAACATACAAAAAATATCTTCAAGAAATCCCCCCCAGGGAAACTCAACATTTTTTTTTTATATATATTTTCACACAGCAAAATGGCCCTTTAAATTATCCCAGTATGCCTAATTATTATATTAAGCATGTATGCATGTATTTATGCATCTACAATATCAAGAATAAGAGCTGGTGTTACTACATCACTGCAGTGTATTACTCTGGTCAGCAGGATACCCTGTTCAACCACTTTAGTTATATTGGAATAATAGAATACTTTGTATTAAAGCGTAGAATAATGTTCACACTTTCTCCTGTGGAACTGAAAAAAAAAACTTTTATAATTCCATAAGTCTAGAGCCTGTTTACACTTGTTAAAAATTCCTTTATGTTCAAGAATGGAAATATGTATATATTAGTATATGATGTTTTTCTTCCTTATAATATTAGTAAACATAAAATTATTCAGCTATCTTATGCCATTATCAGCATTTTGTGTATGCTAAAGCAATTTTCCAATTCCTAAATATTGGCTAGTGAAAAGGTAGATATTTTTAGCTGCCTGCTACAAAGATTTCTCAGCTTATCAACTTAGAACTATTCACCAGATATTCAAAATCTGGGAGAATAATTTCATGAAAACAGATACATAGTCTGATAGTATGGAGACTTGCAATTTCTACCATGTGCACAAGCAGGCACTTCAGTTTTCTGAAAATCAACCTCAGAGCACATGTGACAGAGGTATGTACAACACACACAGATACAAATTTGTTAGCAAATTCTTCAGCATCTTTGCTGTAATACGAATGATGGGGGTTTTTGTGGGTTTTGTTGTTTTTTGGGTTTTTTTAAAAAAAATTGTAGTGGATGATACAGCTTCAGTGCCCTGTTTATTACATGTATGGTCTTGACTACTTGAATCTGTGCAATCCATTCAAAAACAGACTGCAAAATGCCAAAGACTTTCATTCACTTTCAGCCCTGCTCAAGTTTTCTTTGAGGCAGTGCTCATCTGAGTCATTGCCTGTTTCTTGCTTACAAAACATTCATATTCAAAGCACCATTAGCACAATAGCAATTAACAAAGAGCCTTTTATCCCAACGTGCTACAACTTCATCTCACACACCCTTTACAGGAAAAAGGTCTTTTCTCCTCTTTCCAGTATCAGTGAAGCACTCATGCCATGTGAAAAGAATGCTCCCTTTCAGTGCAGAGGGGACATGGCTGTGCCTTATGTGAATTTACTCTGCGTACAACAGAGGGGAAGACAAGGTGACCTAAAAGATCTTTCTCATTTCTAACCTCTATGAAAGTTCATGATGTTGGGAATTGCATATTAAAAAATAAATGCAGAATTTTGTGTGGAAATGGCACAGTGCTTCCACAGGTTGATTTTTCTTAATTTTTATCTGCTGTAAAGGATAGAAAAAGCACTTTTAGGTTTGTCATAAGTATGATCAACAAGAACAAGAAAGGACAGCAATTAGCCTTGAGTCATTCACAGCAGTCATTCCCAAAATATTGCTAACACTGAGCAGTAAATGGGAAGCAGGAAGAATCTGCAGCTATATCACGCTAGGAATCGGTGGGGTTTATTGCCAACACTATATCAAGTTGCCACATTGGCACTAAGACAAACACTGAGGTTTCCCATGAAGTAAGACTGTTTCTTTATGGTATGCTGTAGATGCAATGATCATATTAATTACAGAAGAACAAGAGAAAGTGGAAATGTTTTATAATTCCTCCTAATTATAATTTATAGGCAATTTTGCAAGACAAAAGAGTGAGTAGCACAGGGTTGGCCAGAAAAACAGAGATGACAAACACATTTGCAATAACGGCATATAGGCAATATAAAAGTATTTTACAGTAATGTAAAGATAGATATGAGAATCTAACTGCCCCAAAACATCTTCAATATCAGTCACAATATTTCCCATACCTGAACTACACAACCCTGTGACATGTTAATAAACTCAATCATTCAGGAACAGCTGTAACATTGTCTAGAATGTGTTACCCTGAGTTCCCACTAGCACAACACACACTCATAAAACAAGAAACAAAAAAGAAACGACCCCTCAAAGGCTCTTGTGTGCCTTTATTTCACACTGAATAAGCAGGCACAGTACAGCCTGCTGCTAAGCTTTTCCTTACCAGTTGGTCAAAACATGGATAGACTCTTGGTTACAGCTCCTAATGTGCTGATCAACTGACCCAGAATAACAAAGGCTAAGGGTAAGCAACACAGAAATTACTATACTGGATCAGACCTGAATCAGTCTAGTCTAACATCCTGCCTCTGCAAGTAGCCAGAGGGATGTGTAAGAACCCAGCACCAGCCAGCTGCCTCTATTTCTGTATGTTCTAGCAAGAACTGTTCTAAGAAGAAATAACTTAATACACCCAGATTTGTTTCTCAATTACTGCTTTGCAAGCTGTTGATTGAGGGGCAAAGGGTGGAAATTGTACATCTCAGAGGAACAATTAACTTTGTACTTGATTCCCTGAGGTGTACGGTAAGCCATAATGCCATAAATTAATCCAAGGAGAATTTACCATAATAGATCTAAATTGATAGCATTAAAAGTGTTCATACAGTTGTGTTTGAAAGTGCCTCTTGTTTTTTGTTTCTTATTTTTTTAAGGATTTTTTATTGCCAGTTTGAGGAAAAAAAAGCACTATAATTTTTTTCCATTAAAATACAGAAAGCACTGCATATGCATCACACATTAATCACAGATAAATTAAGGACACAGAAAAACAAATATGATAAATCACACATCCTTTTTCCTGAGATATAATACAGCATCAGGCCTCTATACCTCATTAACTGCTGTATTTGCCATTAACACTTCCCAAAAATGTGTGAACATATAGCTTCATCATGAAGCTGTTAAAAAAGAAAACTGTCTAATTCTTTCCACTTCATCTTCCCCTACATATTGGATGAAAATTATTGCATACATTTCCTGGCTTAAAATATATAAATTTCCTTCACAAAGGAATCTGCAAGGTATTCCATTAACTGTAATACCTACAGCACATTATTTCAGCTCGACCCCAATACAAAATCTTTCCTAAATAAGCTTGACTTTCTAATACATTGTTCTGTTCCATTCAGCTTTTTATGCAATACTCGGCTGTGCTGGACCCAAGAGCCTCTTGGTAGGATATGAGCAATGTGGCTCTCATTTATTATGCGTACTCTCACTCTCGGGACAAGTATATGATGTAAATGTTTTGTCCAACATTTTGTTGCTTCTGTTTTTCCTAAAGTGAATATATATATATATATAAAAGTTAGGGAAAATAAGCCAATAAAACAAATCCTGGACTTACAGTGAACAGGCTGAATCTTATCCTCAGCTCTTTGAAAAATTTATTTCAGTTGAAGTTAGGCCATGAATGGCTTTCCTTAGGACAGCCACATGCCAAAGGAGGCTGCTGAATGCATTCTCATTCCTGCCCTCTCTTGTCAATAAATACATGTTTAATTATATTAACTTCAAGACACTTTAAACATTTATCCTCTCTTCCATAGCAGCTCTCAAAATAATTCCAAATTTAAGAAATCACATTCATTTCCTGAAGTTCCTAAACATAACTCATGTTTCAGATATCTGAAAGATTATTCTATTTAAATTCATCGCTTCAGGAGAAAGATGAAAACTGCTTTCATCAGGCTCTCTGGCACCTACCCTTAATACTGGACAATTTTAAACACAAACCCACATTTATTATAAAGCAAAGTGTTACATTTGGAACATGAAAAGTTAATATTAACAGGATTCTGAATGCTAATATCCAGCTTCATACTGGATGTTACTCCAGTATCTTACCCACTTGGGGTGCTAGCAGTCTACCTTATTATTTAACAGAGAGGAACTTACTGGAGTTAAAGAACTCTCTCTAATATTTTTTTCTGATTCTATAGACTAAAATCTATAAAAATGAGGATTTTTTTCTGCTTAGCAGAATCACTGGTAGTCACACAAACCCTTTAGTACATTCTTTCAGTCTTATTGGTAGAGTTTCATGTAATTTTTGTGCAGCTCATACATAGATCATGACTAATATTCACACATGCCAGTCAGTAAATTAGAAGTATATTTGACAGGGACAATACACATTAAATTAATTACAAGCAGTTTAGAACACCTCACAAGCCTATACTCCTTCCTTCACCTTTTGTGAACATGAAGAGCTCCTGCTTGCACAGCTTTTTGTGAAGCTAGAGTAGAACTGAGAACCTCCTCTAGGTACTCTGACTATACTGTCTACATCACTCAGTTCCTTTAAATTATGGTGTAAAATATAAAAAAGATTTAACATCTTCTGGTGATGCAGGCACTAGCAAACTAATCAACTTGTTTGTCTTGCAGGGATGTATGTTGCCAAAGACACATTTCATTGGAAGATTTTTTTCAAAGGCTTCAGGATTATGCTTCAGTCAAAAATGGTTAAACTAGCTGTGGCCTTAACTCACATAGTCAACAACATAAGTAACCTGTCATTATAAAACTGAGTCATTAAAACAATGGGCCAGGAGTAACCTTGGAAAAGAATTTTGAAATATTATTGTTAAAATAATGTAAAGAGCAATGCCTCGATATAGGAATTGATAAAAATAAACCCTGGTTAGGAAAAAATGCATATTTTTACCAACTCTGATTTAACATCAAAGGCTTAGCAGAAATACAATTCTCAATTACTATCTAACAGTAAGAATCACTGAAGTTTAATTTCAATGTTTCCAACAAGAATTTTTAAAATCTCTGCTTTTATATCCCTTTTTATTTCTTTTAGCAAGTTACTAGAGCATGATGTAAATTAGATAGCTATTATTACCAATATAAAGAGTATTTGTGTCTTTTTTTAAGTAGTATAAACCAAAATAATGCCACTGAATAAAATAAATCAGTTTACATTAATACTAAATGTAGAATTGCTTCTGTTTATTAAGCATTGAGATTTTTTTTGAGACTTTATGTTTATAAATGCATGTGAGCATATCTTACAACTGACAAAATTGTAGTTGCTGTTGGAAACAAGAAAATTCAAAATCTGTGTTACTTGAGAGAAAATTAAAGCCTGTACTTCACATCTTAACTGCAACAGTTGTTCCTAATACAGCAAAAGCAGGAATCAGCTTCATGCAAAACTGTAAATTATCTCGATCATTTTAATGTGTGAACCTAAAAAGGTCAAGAATGAAAAAATTATATATATATATATATACACACACACACATATATATATATATATATATATATATATGTATTTGGAAATACAAAAGCAATACAATTTGAGAAAAAAATCTGAAACTGGAAAACACAAGAGTTGTTAATTTCTTTTATGGATGGCAGATTGTAAGACCAGCAAGAATCATTGTAAGTCTATATTCTGACCTCCTGTACAATGTTACCCAAAGGAATTCTCTACATCCATCACTCTATTCACCAGAGCTAGCAGTAGCTCTCATAGAACTAGAGAACTGTTTTGGAAAAAAAACCCCAGAAAATCCTGAGTTTAAAATTTTTAAACCACAACTTCAGTGACATATCCCAAAGGACAATGGCAACTGTGAATAGAAAAAAAATATTTTGCTTGTTCTGCATTTTTAAAGTCGAAGTTACAACATTGATGCCTTAAACTCTGTACTCCAGAGCTAGGGATGGAAAAGGCCTCAAGAGATTTCTAATTCTCTTAACTCTTAACCAATGTCTTGATTAGCACAAACTTCATATAGTAAAGCATGTTACTTTCACTATCACCAAGACTGCTGTCCAAACTCTTTCAAAATTTTCAATATCTTTATTGAGTTGTGAACATAAAAAATGAGCATACTAATATATTAAAATCTGTCCAGTGTCTGGAAAGTTCAACAATGGATTTTCCTATATTCACCTGAGCTTTTCCAAACTTTTGTCTCAAAGATATTCACCTTCATGAGCATTTTGCTTCTTCCAAATCTTTTATTGCCGCATATATACTGGATCTGGCTGGCCTGGAGGTAGTTTTCTTCATAGCAGCTGTTGTGGTACTTTAGACTTGTTATGACAAATGTCTTGGTAACACACTAGTGGTTTAGTTATTCCTGAGCAACGCTGCACAGCACCAAGGCTTCCTCTGCTTTTCACTCTGCCCTCCCCAAAGAAAGCAGGCTGGCGATGGACAAGAGTTGTGAGGGGACACCCTTCCAGCACAGCATATTCTATGATTCTGTGATTCTAACAGCTGATCTAAACTGACCAAATGGATATTGCGTGTCATACAATGTCACTCCTGTCAATAACAAGCATGGAGTAGTTTTTTCAAGGTAGATATGCTGGCTGGGCATTGGTTTGTTTGGGGGAGGTGGTGTGCAACTGCCTTTGCATTGCTACCTCCCCCTCTTGCTATCACTTTAACTCTTTATCTTGACTCTCAGTATTTTCTTCTTTTTTTTACTTTTGCTCTTCTCTCCCTTATTCTGTTGCAGGGACTGGGAGTGGGGGTCAGTAAGCAAGCAGACAGTGGGTGCTTAAGTTACTGGCTGTAATTAACCCAATACAGCCTGTTAAAAGATATTAAAAGATACAGTTCACATGGTTACACACACTGTACCACTGGACAACGTCTCTGAAGCTTTAGTGCATAATTCCCAGTCTTGGCCTTTGGAACATTTTGCAAAAAAATGATCTGTGTAGTCTTTACAGCAATTTATGCTGCCCACTTTCTAGATCACCTCGTGGTCAAAAGCAACTTCTTAGAGCTGCTCGATTTCATGGAGGCATAATCCTCCAGTGCAATGCAGCAGATCCCACACGACTTTCTTCCCATATCATTCTTCCATCTCATTATGACTTCACATATGGTTTATCTTTTCAGGGGCAAAATGTAGTAAAAGTCTTACTTGTAAGAGCCCAACACAGCATGATACTGCACAGGAAAAACACTCTATGTGCAGCCACAATTAGAGCCACAAACTATAAGAAGTGCCCATGATGATCACTAAGAATAGAGCAACCTCACACCTTCCAGCACTTAGGTTCTACAAATGCTTCGCTTAGCTTCTATAAATGCTAGTCTTGGGCTCTTGCCCTGACATTGTAGGTTGAGAGCTGAAATGGGGGTTTCCCAGGCAACTCAAATCTGTCTAGCAACCACCCATGTAAGCACTCATTACAAGGTCATGGCAGTGTGTTTGCTATTTCCCATGGCATCATCTTGTTCCTTGGCAGCTACAGAAGACAGATGCGCACGGTGCCTGCTCAACCTTGGCTCCTGGTGCCAGCAACCAGAAGCCAGCTGGACCTGAAATCTGACTTTTGACAGCCAGCAGCACTGTCCAATGCTGATACAACACCCAGCAGAGAAAAGTGAACAGAAAAGGTCCCTATTTGGTCCATACATTAGATGCCCTATGGACCCAGTGCCTGGTGCTGCCTGGTCCTGGTAGTTGTCTGGGTCTGCCAGCAGACACAGGTAAACTAAGCACAAATCAGATATGCACAGAGGCATGTCAGTGAGAGCTTGATGTATTCAGGGGATCCAGGGGAGGGGAAAGTTCTGGAAAGACTGTGTTGAACTGGCAGCAATGGCATTTGGGACATCTGTCACTCTTAAAAGCTTTCCTTTGCAGAATATAGTGACTGGGGTCACCTTAAGGGCTTGCAGGAGGAATGTAAATAGCTACTTTAGCACAAAGTGCCACCACAGGGGCTACATAAAGTTATCTAACACAGCAGGATGGGTAAAGCCATTAGAACTACTGCAGCCATTGATGCTTTTTTTACCTCCTTTTAGTTTGTGAATCATTCACAAACACCAAAAGTGACCTTACATTTTCTCCCAAGTTAAGAACAAATATTAGCCACTACAGATTAAAAGATCCACTTAAAAATACAGCTGTTTGATTTGACACTCTATTTACATTTACTTACTGATCTGCTAATTAATGACTCTTTTCACTTATTATGTGGCATGGTTATTTTTAATTGTACATTGTTCTTCCTTGCTTCCAATTTTTATGTCTATTGAGGAAGTACATTATATTAACACTAGTACCATTATGACATAAAAATGCAATTGCTTTGGAAAAAAAAATAGTATACTAGCTGAAAATCTGCAATTTAAACTAGCCCAAAAGATCTGTAAATTTAACTCACCTCATTATCTTATTTTTGATATGCAGATTGAAGTACACATGCTTCCATCTTTACAGAATAATTTTCATGTTTAAGACTAAAGAATTTCAGAAACACTGTATAAGAGCCCCATAGAATAATCACTGACACAAGTAGTCGTTTGACTTGTTAGAGATACAGGCATTTTTTTCATCTGGGATTACCTTTTCACCTATTGGAATTAAGTATCCATGTTTGTACTAGACATTCCAGTGTTTGTGCCAAGCTGTCACTAGATTATCAAGCAAAAATAACCACGAATTCTTTCGAGCTGTCCCTAGTAATTTTCCATATTTCCTTGACTTCCTAAGTACCATACTAATATGCAGAGAAGAGTCTTTACCTGGGTATTCTTTAGTCTAAGAAAGAAGGTATTTACTACTACTATTTTCAAATTAAGCAGCTCCATTGCTGCTGTAATGAAGTATTTCATTGCTATCATCTTAATCTAATATGGTGTTTTCTTTTTACATAATTCTAGATGTTAAAGAAGTTTTTCAATATAAAGGGCTGCTATAATTGTAACAGATACACTGAGGGAGACATTGAGTTTATTCAGTAACTGAGACAGCATTTATGGTGAAAGCATAATTTGTTAAGGAAAAAAAAAATCCAAAGTAAATATTGTTTGATCCAATTAAGTAGCCAAATACCATTGTTTACATACCCACAAAGGAAACTATTTTATCTGCCATTCATTGCTTGATACAAGCAAGCAATGTAATTCAAAGCAACAAACACAAACAAAAAGATGCCTTCCATTTCACTTAGCAGGCGCCTTAAATAGCAGATTCTATAAACCATAAAAAACTTCGTCTTGCATAGGCTCAAACAGACCAGTCTCTGCAAGTTTCTCAAGCAGCTTCTGAAAAGGTACCTTTGAGAAAATCTCAGATTACCAAAAGGATTTGCTTTTATTATTATTCAATATAACTTTACTTTCAAATTAGGCAACACGGTCCTCTTTAAAACTAGTGAAGTAGTAATTTATTTCATCACCTGACATCAAAACAAAGCTTTGGGGAAGCTTTCAAGAAAAGATACATAATCTTTAGCATAGCAGGCTCATACCAGTTTGGAAAACAAAGCACTAATAAGAAAACAAAGGAAAAAAGCCAAAACTCACATTCCTGTGTAGAAAAATATACTTTAGATTAAATATATTAAATATATTTTTATTTATTTGGGTAAAAATTGAATGAAGAGTGTAAAATTGTTCTAATAATTTGGAATATATTAAAAAATAAAACCATTGACCTACTGTGCTTTTACATTTGAGGCAGCTCTCAAGATCTTCCCACTGACTGCTGAAGACTGTTTACCAGCTCCTTTAGGAGTATTGAACAGTAAAGTAATATTCTAGAATGCACTTCAGTATTTGTCTTTACTGTGCTAGGACTTCATATCCACATAGCCTCAGCTACCTACACTCAAATCAATGCTTTGACTTTTGATCAATTTAGAAAGTAAATCAGAGAAAAAAGTGCCATTTGACTTGGGTAATAGGGTTGTACAGTCACAGTGTGACTCCAGGATTTCATGACCTGCACAGCTTCCACTTTGGTTTTAACTTAAAGAGAGCTTTGATACAAAAAAGCTCCAGATGTGCTCTGTTCAATCTACTTGAAGCAATACCACAGCTGGTATCAACAGAGAAGCTTAACCTAAATTCCTCCCACTTTAAAGAAAACTGAGTGTCAATACACTGCTTTTAATGGGAACTTTCTGCTCTATGGGACCTAAACCAACCAGATCCTTAAAGTAGAATTACCTTTGCCTCCCCTGCCTTCTTGAAGTGAATCCATCAAATGACACTTTACTTTTATTCCCTACAGGTGTATTTTATTAGAAAAATAAAATACCCAGGAAAAACAAAACGAAACAAGCCCCAAAACCAAAAAAACAAACAAAAACCTCTTAAAACACAAAAGTCTGAATGGCTGGGTGAAACTTGAGATGCTTGTAAATAAATCTATCCCTGTTCACTGCTCTTAGACTAAAGTGACCTTTCTTCTAGCTCTCCTTTTCAGTGTAATAACTTTAGTGAGTTTTTACCTTGACAGGCTGGAGAGATGGGCTAACAGGGGCCTCATGAAGCTTAACAAAAGGGAAGTGCAAAGCTCTGCACCTGGGGAAAAAACCCAGTAAATGCTGGAGGATATCCAGATGGAGAACAGCTTGGTAGAATAGAATCTGAAGGTGCTGGTAGAGAACAATCTGATCATGAGCCAGCAATGTGTCCTTGTAGCCAGGAGGGTTAATGGTATCCTGGGCCACCTTAGGAGGAGCATATATTCTGCCAATCATGCCTTAACCTGGGAGTGGAAACAGCAGATCCTTTTCTCCGCATATTTACATGTCAGTAACACAGATAAAATCACTACAGAATTTCAGAAGATATAGAACTGGCACAATTATCATCATTTCATTGCAATAGTGCAAATTACACTCGTACAATAAACCAATATTTACAATATTTCAGTGCAGTATGAGCCAAAGGAAGCCTCGCTTCCAGCAGTGGGAGATGCAGATTTAATATTTAGTCTTTTTCTCCCAAGGGAAATGTCAACTTTCCTGCCTTAATTCTCTTTGGCACGAAACATTCACTGGAAATACACCTGGTTCAACAGAGAATGTTACAATTAAATACTGAATTCTGTTCTAAAATAAGCAGCTCAATTTAAATACCGAATGTCTCTTCATATTTTTTGCATCATTTTTAATTATAATACTACATGCAATTACTATTATGCAGTACTTTTCAGCTTCAGAATTCCACAGCCAAAATTAGATCATAATAAAATATTTCTTTGGAACTTTTTTTAATTTCAATAAAAGGTTCTCTTTCACTCCTTTTTAATGTGAATGTTCATTTTAAATGCATCCAATTTAAACACTATAGCACTTTGACAGTGCATTACAATAAAACATAAAACTGACAGAATTAATTAATGAACAGTAATTACTGTAATTTACAGTAATTCTGTCTGACAGCATCTAATTACCAACAGAGCATCCCTATGACTATAAAGGTAAGCATTTTATTGCTTCTCATTTTTTAATGGGGAAATTGAAGCAAAAATGTTAATTAAGCCCAGAATACTGAAAAATTAGATGTCCAGAATTTAGTCTGGTATGTATCTGTGGTAGATTTAAAGCTTCTTTTTCTTTTTCAGAATGGCTCATTAGTCTCTAGATTCTCCTATTGCTTCAGCATATTTTCAGACAGCAAACAGTCTGATTGGGAGGGGTAAGAAAATCTTCTAAATTATATATTTTGCCGGAGTTTTAATTTCTCACAAGGGGGCAAATCCCAAAGATCTAAGCGGAATGATTAGATTTTAGATTAGCTTGGACAGATTATTTATCAGGAATTCAAGTACAGCAGCATTCAGGCTTTTAAAAGAGATTTCTGTGGTGCCTATCTCCAGCATCTCATTTCCCAGTCTGTATGGAATTCAGGTTTGCCCTGCTCCAGTCACACAACCCAGCACTTGCTTTTGATCATCTGGCTGGGGATTGCACAGCCCTCTAATTTGTTGAGGTCTCTCTGCAAGGCCTCTCTGCCTTTGAGGGAGTCAACAGTTCCTCTCAATTTACTGTCATCTGTAAACTTATTGATATACCCTCAATTTCTCTGTCCAAGTTGTTTATGAAGATTTTGAAGGGCACAGGAATGAGGATGGATTCCTATAGAACCCCACTGGTGACAGTTCACCAGTCTGATGTCATCACATTCCCTATAACCCTTTATGTCCAACCCATGAACCAGCTGCTCACCCATCCCATGATGTGTTTATCCAGCTGTTGTGTCCTGGACATTTTATTCAGAAGGACACTGTGACTGACAGACAGACAGCAAGGAAAGCTTTACTGAAATAAAAAAAAGTTGCTTAAGAGTACTACCTTTAATCTCATGTTTTGCATTGTAAAAGTATATCAACAAAGAAAACAACCTTGAACCAATCCAAATTGCTTAACTGAATACAGATAATGGCAACAGAATACCCTTCCTGATCCCATTTTCCCAGACAATGGGGATATTTCCATTGTATTCAGGAGCAAAATATGCAAGTATATGAGTGTGGGTGAGAACCAAGATCAGGTAGTTTATGATCATGTGTTCTTTGTCTGCCCATTTGTTGTAATTTGTGGGAACAAACCCCAGAACAACTGAATGAGATATTCAGGCTGCTGTACTACTTGTATAATCACCCCACTAATCTTCTGCTCCTCTTCATTAGAATATTAGCTTATCCTTTCCTGTCACTGGTTCATCTTTCTGTCCCAGAAAAATTTTCCACCATAATGGAAGCTTTTCCCATATAACACCACATTATCCCATACTTCTATCTATCCCTGCCACCGAGTTATTGGCAATATGAAGCACATCACATTAACAGAAAGTTAAATTGGTATGAGTCCATAAAGTAACATATATGTTTTGAACATGTGACAAAATATGGTTCTCAGAGATACATTCCTTGGATGCAGGAATGTCAAAGAGAGAAGGAATTCTAAGGTTTAAATTTCCCCACCCAGGTAATTTTACTGTCTGTGATGGTATGTATTTCTACACCACAGGCCAAGGCTGCAACTGGGTTTCTCCTCAGCTCTCTGTTTACAGAAGGGCTATGCCTTTTTGTGTTCTTTAAAATTACCAGAATGCAATTCAGTAAAAGTGCATTAAATAAATATGTTGGAAATATAGTAAAGACATAAATACTTCTGAACTGGAAAATTAATGGTTTCCAAAGCAACACTATATTTCATTATGCTATGCAAATTGAACCTGTCCCCTTGGAGTTCGCTGTTTCTTGGTTTCTGTTAACACATGAATCTGCTTACTTTAACCAACTTGGAAAAAAATGAATCACCTAGAAAAAGACCTGTGAGACTGCACTGAAGTCCTGCATGTACCGTTGCACACTGCTTAATTCATATATGCCATAAATAGCAAAACTGCCATTAGTTTTCTTAAAGGTATGGAAAATTTGCACACATTGTTAGAAGTTCAAAACTACAAATATTTCTTCTAACATTGCCAAATAGCAGAGCCTATGAAGTCATCTTGCTATTTATTTCCCTTTTCCTCAGAAAAGGTTAGGAAGGCAATACAGAAAGCTGGCTTTCCATTTCCCAATACATGGGTAGTGCACAATTGCACAGTATCAGCCCCAAGTTCTCTTTCTGACATTGAGGAGAGAAAACTGAGACAGCACAAAAAAAGATAACAGTTTCAACAGCATCTAGGTTTGGGTATAAAAAGACATTTTCCAAGCTTTCTCACTGTTTTTTAAAGATTTACAGATATAATCAGAGGTAGTTAATAGATTACTAATAGTTTCTCCTGCATCTTCTTCCCTTTTGGTTCACTAGCAGATGTATCACACATGCTCATATTCACACACACCTGTAAGTCTAGGAAACTGCTGGCATTCTTACTATTCACACTGTTTGCACTATGATAATGGAGTTGAACATGTAAATAAAACAATGACAAAAAATTACATCAAGACTTGGTGTGAATTATTCACTCACCTGCATGCACCTTTGGTGCAACCTCTTTCTTAGTGAAGTGCAAACTCTGAAGGATCTCCCTTTTAACTGAAAAAGAAGCAACCATTCTGGGCTTCTTTTGTAGCACCAGCCACACAATCGTGCACAGAGTGTAAAGGGATATTGCTCTGACTCTGTAATGCTCACAAGAGCCAGCTCTAGTGCCTCTGCCACTATTCCTGCCTTCACCAAGCTGCAGAAGAATAAAAGCTGACTTGAATTTTGTCATGTTTAATTGAAGATACTTTCAGCATTGTGGAAAATACAGTCATCTAAGAAAAGATTGATAAAGCAATCTGAAAGTCATGATTAGGATGCTTACACACCACACTGAAATAGGTACTTGGCTGTCAGCAGCCTAACTTGTTAACAGTGCATGTTTGATGGGGAGCCCCATCAGGCCCTGTATAAGACAGCAATGAAAGGAGACGCCTTTGAAAAGTTTAACAGCTGCTGCAAATTACAAGTGTTCTCTTGTATTACAATATTATTCCCTATTTTACCTATGCAGAAGGTCACTCCATTTCATGGGGGAATCTAATAGTCCAAAATCTAATTTCAATCTCATTAAGAACAAGAAAATTCAAATACTGAAATGCTCATTTAAAAGGGATGCATTTATTGGATGTGAAAGCCCTGGAGCAGTTTGCATAGAAGTTCCAGGTTAAAAGGCCAGCTCCTGAAATGCTGTAGTCTCTCTCACAAAGCTCAGATTTCCATACTGACAATTTACCACTATAATTTATAAGAGATATTTTGGCCCAATTGGACAATTTCTATGAAGTATTCCTGTTTAAATATTCACTATATTCCAATGAAATACAGAGATTTTTTTCTTTTCCTTCTGACTTTTCTCTGCATTTGTGAGCTCTTCAGTTTCTCTGAACTATGCTTCCATCACTCAGGAACCACTTCACTGCTTCAGGACAAAGCAGGCTGCCTGGAATGCCATATAGCATTTAAACAAAGCAAGCTTGGTAGTGAGAAGCAATATATTCTATTAGCCCTGTTGTTTGAACTTATCTAGACAAGCTAGCAGACTTGAAACCTTTTCTTTGGAACAATACAGGACCACAAAAAAATACTCATTTGAATTCAACTTGAATTTGCAGTAGAACTTCACTGTTCCATTCTGCAAAGAGGCAGGAGCCTTGGAATGCAGTTCATGCAGACTTGCATTGCTTCATACTGTGGCAACTGCAAAAGAGTTGCAGTGCAAATAAAATTCAGTGTTTTCTTTTTCTAACAACTGCTAGGATCACTTTCAAATCAAGACTCCCTGTAAAACCAAGAACAGCTGTAAAATCAAGAACTTGAAAGCAAAGCAGCAATGTAAAGTGAATTCTAAGGCCTTTCAGAAATCCACACTTTTTATTTGCTTTTATAGGTTATGTAGAGTAACACACCATAAAGCCTTAAAGAATTTTGTGAAAACATATTTCACAGTGATACAAAAGAGCTGCATAACAAAATACAACACACTTATGGCTCAGAAATAACAGACATTTCCTCCAGTGAGTGGTAGATATAATGTGGTGCAGCCCATGACTTTTATCAGGTAGCTGTCAATTTAAGTAAAAACATAAGGAATAAAGGGAAAAAACACCTTGGTTTACATGCAACTTGCTAAAGAACAATGCTTCGAATCTACATTTTAGATGTCATTCCACTAACTTTTTTATCCCCTGTAATCCATCAATATAATATGACACTTCAAAGCTAGACTCTAATCTTTCAAATTAATATTTTTAAAAATTGCAAGTGTTTTTTTTTGACTCCTTGGAAATGCTTTTTATTTTAATGAATAGAAGGCAGACCTCATGATGTGTGCTCATAATTTTATTGGTGCACTGCTGATATGGCTTTCTTGACTTAAGAAAACCAAGATACTACAATGGCAGTTAGTTTATGTCTCTTATCACATACTTACTATCAGTAAATTTCAGATATGGTTTCTCTGGATTAAAACCTACCACTAGCCAAGCCCAAATAGCAGCGTTTATCATAATTTATTTTATTAAATCACAATTAAATTTGGAGCATTCTTAGCAGCATTATCAACCTCTGGCATTTTTGACAGCAAGGCAGTTAAGTCTCACAGAGTACAATTGGTCGATGTTTTTATTATACCACAATGTCCTAAAAACTAGGGAATAGTGTGCTTTTGATATCAATTCAAAACTTCACAGGCTCTGTGAAGAAGACTCTGAATCTGTGTTACTTAGATCAGTGATGCAATTGTTTGGTGAAACAGTTGCATCACTGCCACTGCCACTGCTTTATTTTGTAGTCCTGATATTTTGGGTCCATTCAGTATTGAGATGAGATTATTGTGTAGCTAGGAAATGTTATAGCTCTAAATAACAGATCATTATTAATTTCTTTTCCACTCTTGGTTCATTAGTTTCAGCCATATCTTTTCCCACTAAAAGTCCCTTTAAATGGTTTCTAATTTGCTGGTACAGTTTCACCACTAACTGTGAGGCAAAGAGGAAAGGTTTTCACACCTCCAATTGAGTGCTACATCAGCTTGTCTTAGCAAATGGCCAAACTACAAATCAATTGTAGTTTGCTCTACCTAAAGAGACAAATCATTCTAATCAAAGTGGTGATTTAACAGAGTACAAGCTAGTGAGTTGCTTGGTTTGTTTTTTCTTTCATTAGACCAACTAAAGATTTTGTTCCTTTAATCTTTATTCATTATGTGACAGAATCCTATGTGGCACTAGACTAAATACCAACTTACTCCGTACTTGTTTAGTAAGTTCTTGTTTAACAAAAACTAGAATACTCTCAATTCGTCTTATAAGCCTTCTAATCTATGCAAGAACTTAATATAAAAACAAAACAAAACAAAACAAAAACAACAGACCTATCATGCTCTTTTATTTTGAAATAAAGACAGAATAGACAGGACCACTCTAAAGAAGTGACATTTAGTGATGTTCCACATTAGTTCTAAGAAATCCCCCAAACACATGCATTTGTTTTTCTATCAACACTGAAATAAAATAAATAGGTGGTAGACATTTTTTTTTGATAAACAAAATATTCTGAACCATTTTCATTCACCAAAGTCACAACTTTTCAATGTTTATGCCATCATTAGAGTTAAATTAAAACATTGAGAAATTTCCAGTACAAGTTTATGTGACAGGAAGGTCATGGTGAAGGAGATGATGCTTTCCTATTGGAAATTAGTTTACATATATGCTGGCTATTGTATGGACTGCAGTTATTTGATTAGAAATAGATTATGCTTGACTACACTACTTCAAATGTTCTTACCAAAAAACGCTTCTTTGCAATTTCTAAATGTGTTTGTTTGCATCTTAATTGTATTTGTAATAGCTTAAAAAATAACTAAGATTATATCATATCAAAAGTAAATAGATGATACAGCCTCAATAGTTTTCAAAGGTAATTTATTTGAAAGTTGGAAGAATGCTTCTTCACACAGGTCAGGTTGTTGGATAATTTTTAATCTTTTGTAAAAACTAGGCACGCTATCATCAGAAAATTAGAATATTCTAGTGTGGATAATAGACAAATCTACAAAGATATTTACTAATCACCTTTAGTCTTTTGTGATAGCTATTGACAATAAAAGTTCACGATTAACAAATTTTTAATTAAATAATAGTAAAAGCATAATGAGATGCCAAGCTTACTATTAATGCTATAAGGATCTATCACAAACATATTTGAATTCCTTTTTCCTGGAATTTATGAATATTTTCCAAAGCAGCAAGCAAAAGTATTCCTCCTTATTTGATCTGTTTTTGATAAAGAGCCTAATCCCTTTCAGGACAACACAAAAATGTCTGATTACTTAAGCGAGTAAAGAATTTTACCCAGAAAGCAAATAACAAAAAAATCCACAGTATATTAAAATTTCACACCTAAAATGAGATTAACGGCTGTCTCATCCCAGTCTTCAGTATGAAAGTATGCTATTGTTATTTGATACAACAAACTCCTATTTCAAGCTATTGCCTGTAACATCATTTGGACAATAAAGACAAAAAACTTCTGAAACTACAAACACTAAAGGAAATAAGTTCAAAGACAGCAATAATGTGAAAACTTAATGAGCCACATTCCCTGGAAACACCGCTTTGGGGCAGCTTTCTACAAAAATGAATTCAGACCAATTCTTTGTGTTTCATGACTTCTATTGAAACATGAAAAGAATGATAAAGAAGTAAAAAAACTAATGTCTCTAACATCAGACAGACAACAGTAACAAGGAGATTTTAAACTGTATTCATGCACAAGTAACAAATGTTTTAACTTGAGCCTCCATCCTGCAAAACTTGTATTTGTCCATCCTGGCAGTTTCACTAACGCCAGTGAGATCACAAACGCTTTCAAAACCAGAGACTGGAACCTTGTCTACATCAGAAGACATTTTTGCTCATAAATACACTTGAATATTGAAAACAACCGAAATTTTAATCAGTGTTCCTGTTACAGCACATTTTTACCAATCTAGCACCCAGTAAAAGCAAGAGGCTGCTCTGACAGGCATAAATTCTATCAGTGAAAACCAGACATGTACCTACAACCCTGTCTGCAGTGTAAGCTGAAAAGTAGAAAGTGTATCCCTAACTAACTCAATTATGCTGGAAAATCACAAGTACATTTGGACTTATTTCTACTTGTTTAACATTACACAAATATTTACAAATTACAATATATATATATATATATATCCTCAGAGGAGGAAAAAAAAAACAACAAAAAGCAAAAGAGAAAGAGAGAAAATAAAATATTTTTGAATGCAAATTGAAAACTAGAGAATCAGCTGAATAATTCTGGCATGTCACTGTGTCTAACTATAACACTGAAGAAACTGCTTATAGTTCAAAAACAGACAACCGAGGAGGTAAAGAGCTAGCAGCAGGAGGTGTCTGTAGTAGAGGCAGCCTTAGTTTCAGTGATAATCTAGACTTTTCAGCTTCACAGTATAAGATATTTATCTGATTATAAAATTCAAAAAGATAAGAAAAAAATGAGTTCTTCAAACAGCAAAGTAAAATTCCTGTGTAAGTAATTCCAACCAGCTCTGAACAGACATATATACATAGGATATATTTCAAATTTTACTCTGTATCATGACTTTTAAAAAGTAAACAAATCTCAGTCTGTTCTACCCTCCTCCACAAGTTTTCCTCCCTCAATGTGGAATTCCGTCTGTGATGTTATCTGCGAATATCTGAGCTATCTGAGAATGAGAAATGATTATGTCTGAACGACTAATTTCCTCTCCCTTCAAAAAAACTTGCTTCTATTGTTCTGGTGGTACTAATAAATGGATAGTGGAATTGGTCCAGAAAAAAATACCCTGCAATTCAAAGGAAATTTAAACATCTCAAATCACAATGACCCAATGTAAGAGCTCTGGATCTCTATGAAGTATTCCATAATTTACTATGTTGATAAAATATTTTATTATAATAAATATTTTACCATGAAATATTCAATATTATTGCTTAAGTGCCTAGGGCTGATGCAGTCAGGAAAGTTTTAAAAGATTATTTCAAATGTATCTAAGAGTGAAATTAGGAAAATTAAACCAAACCAAATCAAACCAGTTTTGTCTGTATTAAGAAAGAAAAATGTCCTCGATTTTTTTCTGGGCAATTTCTAATAGTTCTGTGTTCCTCAACTGGCAGCTGATAGTGGGTTCAGATTTTATAACTCTCTGAGATGTTCTACAGGGGGGAAAAAAACAAATAAGCAAACAAAGAAACAAAAAATAATCTACAAAAAATATTTAGCAAATGTAAGGGTTTGGCAGCTAAATTCTCCAAAGTTACCAAACCTGCTTTCCTTTCCTTCATGATCTCCCTACCTATTGATGATCTCTGAGTAGAGCTCTTTTGTGACACAGGATAACACCTTCATTACAAAGGAGAATTTTCCTCACTGTTTGTTGTTATTATTGAAATCTAAAAGAGAGAAAACTGGCACAAGGCAGTGGAATAAGTCAACACAGCAAGGACCGAGACGGGCAAGAGAGACCAGGTGGAAATGAAACCAAAGCAGGATATTGCCTTATTAAACTCAAGAAACCTTCTACTGGCAGATGTCCTGAAACAACAGAAAAATGTGTCATGTATTTCTAGGGGCTGATACAAATAATCTAAGATTGTCACCAGTCACTTTGTATCAAAGATTACTTTGCAATATCTAGGAAACTTGTAGCACTAGCAGGAAAATGATCCAGTACCCTTTTTTACTGCCCTTGCCTTGAGGGTACTCTTCTCTCACCCAACCCACTTGAAATCCCTTGCTTTTAATCAAATCTTTAACACAGAAAAAGTGTGGCACAGACCCCATGGATTCTTCCATAATTTTTAACTCATGTGAAGACCACATTCTTTTTATAGACCATGCCTTTTATAGAAAGTAGGGAAGAGTTTTGTGGGAAAGGTAATGTGTAGTGGCAGCCATCACCACTTACAGGATGTGCTCATTACCTTTCTTGACACTAGAATATTTGATTCATAACCCTGGCATTTCATATTGCTTTAGGATCTCTGAAAATCATTAATGAAAACAAGATTTGGGCATTTTTAGTAGCTTACTTTCATTCAAAACAGAAGGGCCTCAGATGACTTCTGTACCCATGCACTCTGAAATGCATGATGGGTTTGGGAACTCCACATAGTTAGTGTCAAAGCAAAACAGTTACGAAAATTATTTTAAAGCTTTACTTTTGGTCTTTGAAAAAATCTTAATCAAGTAAGCATAGTAACTACTACTAACTACCAAAAATACTGATTTTTTAAAATTGTTATTACACATATTAGTAACTAGAAATAATCATCTATTGTTTTTCTCCAGATTTTCCAAGTAATCCTAAATGTGACTTTCATCTTAATTAAACTGATCTACCTGTGGCTTTCACTCAAAGTATAAACTATAACCTGATTTTGGTCTAGTTGAAAAATACATTAATTCATCTCAAAATAAGACATGTTTTTCACATCAGCAAAACATCAGTTGTGGACAATGATGCTTAGAAGTGACGGAAAGTTCTGCCTGAGTGAGGACGCATGCCAGTGGACTCAGGCAGGACATCCCTAATACCTTGGGAAGACGCATCAACATCGTGCCTGTAGCATGAACATCCCTTCCCAATGAATTAGCAGCCACAACAAGGCAGCAGCTCACCTCCATGCACACACCCCAGCAAGGCTTCCTCCATGGCCATGGGCAGTCGAAGCCAGGAAATCAGTGGTTATAACAGACCAAAATGAGTAGGACATCAAGGAAAATAATCACAGCCTTAGATCATTACAAAATAAGTGCAAATTTGATGGGACAGGCATTTTTTCTCCCCATGCCCTTCAAAAATAAGAGAAGTGAAAAATTAAAAATAGGGGCAAGATTTGGATCAGGTGCAGAGGACTTGGGGAGAGTCATCAGAGAAGAAGGGGGAGGAAAGAAAAGCAAGACGTGCCAAGGAAATAAGAGAGGAATAAGAGCTGTGGCTGGGGAGTGACCAAGTGGACATCATTCAAATTCATGTATGGGTTACTCAAGGGAGGGAGAACAACTCCTCTCACTACACCAGAGGTTCATGATAAGAGAATACAGGGAAGGGAGCAGAGGGCACCATGTACCCTCTTTGTAACACATAGCACCTTACCATTACAGATGTACTCTGGGAGCAATCAAAAAGGGAGTAAAGATCTACCCTATTTAAATTGTTCTAGACCCGTCCTATGGGAGTTGTAGTTAAACTAAACTGCTTCTTTTGCATACAAAAGTCAAGAGAAAGTGAAAGATTTGACTTATGTTAAGTAAATGATTTCATTAAGAGAAAAGCTATCTTTTATAACCCTTCAGAATTCTTTGCAGAAAAAGAAGTGGTTTGCTTTCAAAACTACTGGTTATGGGGTGAATTGACAACTCAGTCTTTGACTAGATTATGAATATACAAATATACCCATTAGACATGGTGGACTTCACACGCTGTAAATCAAAGTTCACATCTATTCACCTTCAGTAAGACAGAGTATCTTTATATTTTCATGTAAACATGAAGGGATACTAACTCTGCCCTAGATTCTGAATTTTAATACATATGAAATTTGATACATAATCATTGCAACTAAGCAAAAAATATGCTGAAGTTTTTTTGCACTCCAATCAGGTGAATAATTCTTCCTTAAGTTTATCTGAATTGCAAGGTTTTGTCCATCCCCTCAGGGATGTGAGACTTTTCAATGGATGAAATTAGACGATGTAGCTATTGTGAACCATGACTATTAGTATACAATTTCAGTGGCATAGAAAACCAGAGCATATACTGTGAATCCTAACGGTGTCACCATGTGGCAATGAAACAGCACAGTAAGACTTTGCTGCTGTGAATAAAGAAGGCAAGACTATCCCTACACTGAGGTGAGTATGGCGTCTTTTGCCAACTTGCACTTTGTTTCATAACGAACACAATCTCATTATTATCACTTCAGACCTTGACCAACACCAGACAGCAATTGCCATTAGTAACAGTAGTCCTTAATTACCATAATATAATATGGTGATAATTCTCATCAGTGAAGAAGATACAATTCACTCCAGCAGAGGAATGAGAAATGCCCATCCTTTCACCAGGCTTGGGACAACTGTTCAGCTCCCACTGAGCAACACTGCCACAAAGATTATTTTTTTTTTATTCTGATGATAAATTTCTCCATGCCATTCTGCAAACGACATCTTAACTGATGATGTTAATTTTGTTTTCAAACCATGTTAGTTTTCCAATTCCTAGATTAAAATGGCCATTTACAGTCAGTATCACTTTGCCTGAAAACACCAAGAAAGGTCATGTATTAATTAGGCTGTGTTTCCAGAAACAATTTAATGTAAAAGTAGACTTATTTAGACAGGCTTATTTTGAGTCTTTTGCCATAAAATACCATGTGCTAGTCAGTATGCATTCAAAACTGAAATAATCATGTGTGACCAAACAAGAATGTTTTTAAACATTAAAGAAATGCACAGTATACAGCTCTAGATATAATCCACTTATAACCTTTTTTTTAAAGGCAAATTGAATTATTTTATATACCCTGATATAAATTGTCAGTATAAGACATTAATCTCTACAATCTCCCTGTAAGAGATAAGAATGCTCTATAATTTGTGTGCCATCTGATATGATTTTGCATGAATACATACTTAAGGTAGAGAAGTTTCTCTGGCAATAGTTTTTTGGTATTATTTTATGTGTAGCAAAATTCCTTAATGTTTCATATTATTAAAAAATATATATTTTCAAGCTAGGGTTTATCAGGTTCTCTTTACCCTGATATGAAAGAAACCTTGACAGAATACATGTCCAGATTAGAAATATTTTAAAATAAATCAGTCTCTAATTAATTTAAAGAGCTCATTTAAACAGGCATGTGAAATTCAATTTTTTGTTTATACCAAACTGGTTGCTTCTTATTTCTTTTTAAATCACGTATATACAAATATTGATTATTTTCATTTTTTTATTGTTATTTTATAAAACATTCTAGGGGGAAAAATCTTGGAGGATATTTCTATTGGTAGCCTTTACAATAAGAATTCCATATACAAGTGACTCTTTCATAACATGTACTGGTTGATTGCACAAGAAAATTCTTGCTTTCTCATGACAAATATAATGCTAAGTCAGGAAAATCAGTTCAGTAAACATACAAAGTTTTCATATTACACATCTTAAAACTGAGTCAAATACTGAGCCAAAGAATGCTCCCGAACAAAATGAAGCACATATCATTGCTGGTTGAGGTATTTGAAAGATAAATAGGTGTGGCACTTAGGGGCATGGTTTAGTTGTGGACTTGGAAGTGCTTAGTTAATGATTGGACTTGATGATCTTAAAGGTCTCTTCCAACAAACTTATCCTATGATTCTGATTCTATAAACTATTACTGTGTGAATTAGATTCTTTACCCAACAAAAGAGATGTGGCCACTGACAAATTGCTAATGCATCTGAACTAATGCATTTGAACATTTATCTGGATGCAAGAGGGATATTTTTTAATCAGTTTAATCCCTTGTTAAAAATCCCTTGCATCCCTCTGCTAAAACTGCATAGCCAATCTTTGCCTCTCTGCTGAAACAGCCAGAAGTTCAAATTTGCATTATCAGAAATGGTGTCTTACAGTGTGTTCTAGTGTAAGATCCAGTGTCTCCAGTATAATCAGTGGAAATGTAATAAATACAGCCAGAACGTTCAAGGCAGTTCAGGTCACCCTAATATAGACAGTTAACACTGGGTGAAATTTTGTCCTTGTACTCCATTGACTACAGTAGGGTTTGCTTCACTTTTCACACAAAAACATCCTGCGAATTCTGAAATAGTACAGGGAGTTCTGCCTACCCTCCCTCTGACCCTCTCAAAGGGAAAAAGTCTTGCACATTTTATCTCATATCAGCCACAGGAATATTTGAACATTTGTGTATCATGGCAAGAAATGCCCATGACTGGATAACTAAGTCAAATGCTAGATCTCCATCAATGATAACGGGAAGTTAGACACCTGCTGACATGCAGATACTTGAATTTAAATACTTTAGTACAGATATTTTTCAAGTGAGAGCTGGGACCTATTCTTCTTTTCTCTAGCCATTGAACTGACCTTTCATTCTTTCATATCATGTGTGCACATTTTGAGACTTATACATGATAAATTGGATTTGAACAGAAGCTGATAACTTACAAAAAGCTCCAGGAGTGGTAATAATCTTTTAAAGTCAGGAACTTTAAGCACTATGTTGCTTTTTAAAACCATTGAAGGATCTTTTTCAAGAGTAATCAAATTATATAGAAATGCATGGAAACAGCGAGCATAAAAACACAAACCAAAACCAGACAGACTAAACACACAGAAGGACAATATCACTTCACATATTCTGAACCCATCAACAGAAATACACTTCACTGTCATATGAAATAAAATCCAGGTTCAAACTTACCAAAACCAAACTTCCTGGTCAAGTGGGATGGTGATAACATAATTTCTGATAAAAACAAAACAAAAGCTGTCTTCCTGAGAGGTTTTTCTAACTGAATGCTAGGCCTATGACATAAGGGAAGTATAAAAAGAAACTCATACCTTGAAATAATGCAATAAAGTTGGAGAGTGAGGGGTAGAAGGGATGTATTCATTACAAGTATTTCTACATGATATTTGAAAACTAGAGAGCACTGGTATTTTCCTTTTTTTTTTCTTTAAATCTTCAGCACTGCATGCTGAAAGTGACCTACATCACTCTCCATACAGTACATCAAATAACCCATTACTTAACAAATCAGCGAAGCACCTCTACTAAATGAAAGGGACCTATAGCTTTAATCCCACTTCGATTAACTTTGTTCTTCTCAGAAGGCAGACCTTAATTTATATCAATTTGCAGTAATCTTTACAAGAAAATTCTACTTCACTTACACATGCTGTTTGACAGAAAAATGAATTTCTCAGGCCTGTGGATACCCTATGATGGTTCCAATAAAAATTGCCCCTAGTAACAATGAAAAAGCTGAACACTTTCTGTCTGCTTAAATGATTTCTTTGGTTAGACAGATGATGAGGTTTAATGATGTATGTTGTGAATTCTCTCCACTAACAAATACAAGTAGCACTTTGATCAGCAGAAAGACCTCAAGGACATTCGGTACAGTCATTTAAAATTTCCTGTACATCTCTGTAGAAAGGCATTTTGTTACTGTATTCAGGTATATTATTACATGTCTCTGTAAAATAAGTTAAATATTTATAAAGGTCATCAAAACAGCATGTTATTATTACCAATGGGGAAATAAAGAAAATAAATCTTTCAGGATAATGTTTTGCAAGTGAAAGAAACTAAAGGTAATGACTTAATTGCATAATTAGGCATTATACATATTTTAGGTGCCCCAATTTTTTGAGAACCCACACTTCTCAAGATAATTGATTCTTTTTCACAAGTCTTGTATCTATATGAGTGCAATTTCTCAGGGTCTTCAAAGACCAGGCCTGCAAAGACAGTCAAATATGTATCTCTTATGCATTTCCTTAAGTATAGTGAGATTCAGAAGCTGAAGCAGAAATAGAAGGTATCATTTGTGTGTACACTTACTTTTGCAAAGTCTAAATCCATAACAAGAAGATGCCAATGGGATGCTCAGAAATCCTGTTATATTATTGCCTAATCCCTTAATGATCTGAAGCCACAGAGAAGTCACATTTTCGCTGAATAACAAGCATGCAACAAATTCTTGATATGCCAAAAATGTCTGGTGCTCAGATGCCAGGAGATCAGCCAGTTCATTTCTTTTGCATCTCAAAAGTTATCATACTCGAGGAAGTATATGTAAAAATAGATGCTGGAATAGTTTTGGCAGCAGGAGCAGACTACCTGTGAACTTGTTTGTTAGCACATACACAACAGCCAATGACTCCACAAGAGGAAGAGTCAAAAAAAGAAGTAGGATGCCTGTTTTCAGGTTCATGTGCTAGCATGAAGCAGAGCCTGAATCTAGAATGTGAATGCCTAATCACTGAAGCTGTAAGACATGCAAAATCTCTGTAGTTTTCTTTATTCAAATTACTATTAAAAACCTATCACCAAGTGGAATATCTACAGCAGAAAGGATGGGACAGCCTTTCACCAAAACAAGTGTTTTCTGAAAACTGAGAAAACTGAGCCTCAGATTTTCAGGTTTGAAATGTTGCTTCACCTCTGGCAGAGCAGTATTACAAAACATATGTTCAGCCATCAGTGAGATGCCAAAGCACCCACAGAGCTTCAATATATTATGCAGGTGAGGGAATGGTGGCTTATATTCAAGTTATCAGGGCTAATGACTGGATGATCTTAGAAAACAACAGACATTAATGATCCCAACAAGTATGAACAGAACTAGACACCTCACAACAACCTGTGTTTAGGCAGAGTTAGACTTGACCTTAATCTCCAGACTAAATTTTGACATCTGAGTCCGTACTCCTGTTCAGCAGGTCACTCACAGGTATATAGTGCTTTCTGAAGTGCCATGAGGTTCCCTAACCTCCCGCTGGTGATTCAAAAAGGCAAGTTTTCTGTCAAAACTGCAGGCCTCAGGTTGATGCTTTTGACATTACAGAGCAACTCAGGTGTGTTAGGTGGCTATTGGGAGATAACTGAGTAGAACCTTTTGTTCCTGCAGTATAAAGAGTTTAGGGAGTTATTCACCTGACCAAATAAAGGCATTTATTTTATGTGGAGTAGCTCTCTAGATTTTCTTGACTACAGAATAGGCATTAAGACACCAATCTAGGTTCTGAGGCATATTTATCCATGATATTATCTGCCTCACCACAAAATGGTTGCCAAAAAAAAATGAAATAAATGAAATTGTTTCACAAAGCTGGAAACTCTCACTTCTGGTTTGCAATTCTGTGGTTGACATAAAATTTTTGACATTAGTGAAAGTAATAGTAGGGAAGGGTTTTCTGAATGATCTTTCTCACAAACAGTTAAGCAAAAGATACTCTCAAGTCAGCTTAGAATTTAGGATTTCTAACCAAAGAAAGAGATGCCAGTCCTGAAATTCTTTTTTATATCATTTTAGATTATTTCCCACTGTGTCTCACTGTGAACACATGAATAATTAATGTGGCAGCAACAAATCCAAACATATGGATTTGTATGTTTTGTGTTGGTCTTTGTTAAAAGGATAACATTCTGTACAAACACAAACAAACCCCGTTGCCCTTCATTCTTCCCTCCCTCTGGGATTAGCATTGTACCAAGAGTAAAGGCAGACAGTTTACAAAGCCTTTTGCTGTTTAAATACATAGATGTCTAGGTAAATGCTATAATTTTGCAGTAAAGTTTTATTTATACATAAACTTTTATAGATTTGTAATCAATTATTAAAGCAGTGGGTATCTGACCTAAGTTTGGATAAAACATTGCTAGCACAAATATGGATTTTGATATGGATCTAGTTTTTTTGGTTGATTAGTTTTGATTTTTTTTTAATCCCTCTATTTCAAATATAGTTCAAGAAGAGACATCCCACTGAATCTATATCAGTTCAAGAAATGGAAATTCATTGCATTTCTAATGTGTTCTTCAAGCAATAATTAATTAAACTTTGAGATAATTTTTGTAAGAAAGACAGTAGGTATCATAATACTCATACTAAAGTGATGATATTTTATCAAGGCTATTTAAGTCAAGAGCACAAATCGGCATGGATGACACTCAGGATCTAGGAGGAAGTAATTTTTAAAATGAAAAAGAAAAACATGAGCAATCATAAACAAACAAAAAGACAAGAAATTAGCAGTTTCTAAGCATAGTTTTCATGTGTGAAGGCCACTCAGGGGCTCAAATATATTTGTAGTTAAAATAGAGATGCACCAAAGCAAATTCCAGCTTTCCTGAGGACAAAAGGAGGAGGTGGAGGGACTACCATGTGTTTAAAATTAGAAACTCTTCTCAAAGCTGATGATTACAGTTAAATATAAATGAGGGAATCCAGCCCATGACTGTCAAACAGAAACAGCTTCATAGCCCTAAGGGCCTTTCTAAAAATCATCTGAGTTCTAGTCTGCTACAAGAAAGGTGATCAGTCACGCATTCCACACTCATACAGGAGAAAAAATACTTAATAAGAGTCATAAGATATTTGACCCAAAAGATTTGATCTAATATTCTTTATATAATATAAAATTATCTTGCATGACTGCATCAGAAGTCCCTGAGGAGCTATTGCATAGCCACTGCAACTCTGTTTTGTTAACTGCCCATTTTTTCCTCAAATGAACCTTGTTGAAGATGTCTACTCATTTCAGCTTTCAGAAGGTCATTTCTGATTTTTGAAATCATGGACAAAATGCAAAAAATACTGATATGCTTTGTCTATAATTTACTTATTTCCCTGTTCACTAGTCCTTTTTCTTCCCTTCACTCTCCCTTTTTTCCCTTTTGGCCCATACTCATTTTGTGCATGGATGCCTGAGGTGAAAAAATCCCAACTCACAGACGCTTTTTCTCTTTTAACAAGTTAATGAAGAAATAATAGTCCAGGATGAAACTACATTGGAAACACAAAGTCTGTTTCTTAATCTGACAGATACAATCAGACTGTCTTCTAATCAACAGCAAGATATCTAGCTAGAAACTCTTCAAACGATATTTCTTTTATTCAATGGACAGTCATTCAATCAATATAAAATGCATCTCAGATGAGAAGGAAACAAAAATTATTTATCAATCTTAAGTGATCTGAAAAAAGCAGAGCAAACAATAGAAAAAAAACCAGGAAGTATATAGGCTTGTTTCCCTGCTTGTTTGCATGTTTTTCCTCTGGTGATATATTTCCCAGTATAAATGAGTTCGTGACCAGTAGCTGAGATTAAAATTTATTCTTCTAAAAACCTACAAGAAACCACAAGTTATTCCTCTTGCAACTAAAACATCTGCACTGCCATGAATTTATTCCATATTACACTCTTAATTAACTCATATGTGCATAAAATTTGAAGATGAAAAATGTATTTCCTAATACAAGCAGGCATGGTTTTCAATGTCTCAGATACCATTTCTTTTTCTCTCAGATATGTTAAAGTACATAAAAAATCTGAGGGCTGCCTGAAAGACTATGTGTACTAAAACCAAGTGTTTCTACAAGTAAGATTTAAAGCCATGAAGTAATGAAGTAATAATAAAATCTCTGTTTTACAATTATTTACCTACAAGAATTCTTACTGCAAGTGACAACTAAAGAATAGCAAAAAAAAAGACTAGATATTCACTGCTTCTACCAACTCTGGCAGCACATGATGTCTGGAATTTTTATGTGTTTTTGGTTGATTTGGTTTTGGTTGGTTGGTTTGGTTTTGGTTGGTTGGCTTTTTTTTGTTTGTTTGTTTTTGGTTTTGTTTTTTTTTGTTTTCCTAAAGATTGTACCCTTAAGAAAGCAAGGGAAACCTTATATATGATATACCACAAGGTTACTGAAAGACAAGAAACTGAGAAGGGCTTTTTTTCCCTCAGATCTTTGTTAATATCATAGTTGATCTTTAGGTACTTATTTTTCAGGCAGAAGTGATTTTTTTAAGCTTTTGCTGACCATTTAAAATTGCTAAAATGTTCCCCCTTGTTTCCAGATTTTAATGGTTTTTAAAAATTCACCTTCAGTTTAAACTGTCAGAGCTCATTCTCAGCCTAAAAGTAATTAAAAAAAACCCAGAAATGTCTTCCTCACTAATTTGACATGACAAGAGACAGTGATTGAGAGGGGTGAAAATACATAATTAGCAGAGCTTTATAATGAGTAAACCACATCACATTATGTGCAAATCGCTCTATACAATACAGCATCTCCCTCAACCCCTCAGCATCAGCCTGGCTAATAGGAGCCTCTATCCTGATTTAAAAATGCATATACAGTGTGTCTACTCTATTTTCTTTCCAAAAAAAAAAAAACAAAACAAACCAAAACAACAACAAAACAACAAAACAAAAAACAAGCAAAAAACCACCAAAGAAACAACAACAACAAAAAAACACACAAAAAAAAGACAGCCAAAAAACCCTTAAAAATAATCAAAAACAAACCCCAACTTCTTGTAAGCAAGAGTCATCAGCTTGATACTCTGCTTGGCTGACAAGGGAAGAACTTATTTCACCCATCAGTAGAGACTAAAATGCAGTAAATAAAAAACAATGCAAAAAATAAAACAGACAGTGACTGAAATTTCACATCTGGACATGCTCTGTGATAATCTGCTAAGATTTTGGCAGAGCATAATGAAGAACCATCTTCTTTGTGACCTCACTGAACATTTTCTCTGCCCAGTTTGGCAGGCACATCTGCTCCTGAAACAACTTGCATGAGGCAAATTTTAATTGAGTCACTGAAACACAGAGCCATGATCTGCAAAAATGAAATAGACCAACACTTCTTTTGCATCAGACACAGGGAAAAATGCAAATCAGAAAATAATAATGACTGATCCAGTAATGTTAAAGTATTTCCATGCTTTGTTGTTTTACATACTTTTTCTATTTCTAAATTAACCTCTTTTTTTTCTATCTGGAATAATATTTTCATTATAGCACACATAGATATGCAACTTGCCCTATTGACCTGCTCTGAAGTGGGACCTCATTGCAGTCTTCAATATCCTCATGAAGGGAAGTGGAAGGGCAAGTAGCAATGTTTTCACTCTTGTGACCAGTGAAAGGACCCAATGAAACAGCATGAAACTAAACCTTGGGGGTGGTTTAGGTTGGATAACAGGAGAAAGTTTTTCATCTGGTCTGGAACTAGTGGAACAGGTTCCCCAGGCAGTAGTCACAGAACCAGCCTGACAGAGTTCAAGAAGCATTTGGACAATGATCTGAGGCATATGATGCGATTCTTGGGATGTCCTGTGCAGGGCCATGAGGCGACGATGGTGATCCTGACAGTCCCTTCCAACTCAGCTTATTCAATGATTCCTCCAAAGTGAAATAAACTTAGCAATCAAGTTAACCAGCAGAAGAATAGCATTAATAAAAAGTTGAAATTTCACTCCAACTCCAACCAGTAACGTGATAATTTCATTCCCAATTAAGGATGGTTACCTCTGACATGGAGACCTGGACAAGATGGATATCTGGGTGGAGAGTAATCTATGGAAGCTCAACAAAGGCAAGTGTAGGATCCTGAATGCAGGAAAGAGCAACCCCACGTGCCAGAACAGTGTTGACCTGGTGGAAGGCAGTTCTGTGGAGAAAGACCTGGGAGTCCTGGTGAGCAACAAGCTGTCCACAAAGCACAGCCTGTGGTATCCCAGGGTGCTTTAGGAAGAGTACTGTCAGAGGGTCATGGGAGGTGATCCTGCCCCTCTACTCAGCCCTGGTGTGACCACACCCAGACCACTGCGTCCAGTTCAGGGCTGCTCATTCCAAGAAGGACAAGAAACTATTGGAAACAGTCCAGTGGAGGGCAACAAAAATGATTAAGGGCCTGGAGTACCTCGCTTTTGAGAAAAGGCTGAGACAGCTGGGCTTGTTTATCCTGGGGAAGAGATGACAGAGGAAATCCTACCAATGCACACAAACAGGTTAAATGCAGGTGTCAAGAGAATAAAGCCAAGCTCTTTTCATTGGTGCCCCCCCCCCCCCCCCCAGTGAAAGGACAAATGGAAGAAGGCATAAACTGAAAAACATGAAGTTCCATCTGAAAATGAGGAAAAACTGCTTTTCTTTAAGGGGAACAGAGCACTAGAACAGGCTGCCTAGAGAGGTCTCTGAGTCTCTTTCTCTGGAGATACTCACAACCTGCCTGGACAAAATCCTATGCTACCAGCTCTAGGGGAACCTGCTTTACCAGGGAGATTGGACTAGATGATCTCCAGGAATCCTTTCTAACCCCAACCTATCTGTCCTTTTCTGATTCTGTGATGATTAAATTGTATAAGCAAAACCATTTCTGTTCTCTCATATCTAGGAAAAAACCACAAAGAAAATAAAAATACAAAACCAATTATATTAAAATAAATGTTCAGCAAACATTTTCTTTAAATCTAAATGCTGACATGAAGATTCTTGCCCCCACAGTCACACTGTACATCCAACATTAAAGTGAAAATCTTTGATCTTTAAATAAAGTCTGAATCCTGTAAGCTATTTTTAGGAGTATATGAATATGTTTGTGTGTATGCACACACAGATCACACTGTCCATTATGTTCATAATCACAAAGTTTTCACAGCACCGTCAGTGATCAGCACTAGTGCAAGATGACAAACTGGTAACCACATACAGTTAACGAGCAATTCACATCTGGTTCCCATGCTGGGACTGCAGTATGAGGCCAGTCTGTTGACATGAAGATTTTGGAATGATCCAAATTCTCTGTTCAAGAAAGTGAAGCAGCCAGGTTGTGGAAACAACACTGCAGCCCACTCCAGTACTGAGCTGGACACCTAACCCTGTCCTGTGCCACAGCACAGCACAAATAAGGAGTATTTTAATAGTCCATCTGGGGACTATTCGGAGTAAGCTTTCGGAGTAAGCTTTCAAAGAAGCCCCACTAAGCACACAGCACTCTGAATCTTGCCCAAATGGGGATGCTGGAAATGTGGCTCATGCAGCCACAAAGGCTAGCCAGCCTAATCTACCCTGCAGCCAAACTGGTTGACATCAAACATTGGTCTGAAGCTAGGGGAGATCCCTCATCAGCTCTGTCAATACATGCTGACCCACAGCAATGGCCTGAGCTCTGGAGATCTACAAATACTCTGCAAATGATCTGCAAATTGGCAGAACAATTTCTTTAATAATTAAAATATTTTTCACTGCATGTACACAGACCTTGTTTACCAACAAAAAAACCTCAGAAATACATTGTAAAGGGCGGGAAAACCCCCCACAATTGTGAAATGGGATTGTATTAATATCGCCACAGGAGTTCTAATGTTTTGCCATTTCTAATTCCATTCATAGTTGTTCAATTTTTACCAGAGTGTTAAATTGCTTAAAAATGTTTTTCATGCTTTGTGTACTATATCCTTTGCAGGCATATCCATAAAGTTCTCCTTAAAATGTGCTTATACACCTAGAAAAGAAGCCACCTATTTTTCATTTGGCTTTATTCAAGTATCCTGACAATTCATTGAAAATATTGCAATACAGTTCTCATGCAGTACTGGCTGCAGACCCATTAGAAATAGGAAAATGAGTCAAGAAAGCATGCAGGTAATACACAGTGTTTTCTAAATACAGAGATCAGGCCAAAAGCCAGCACAGTGTAAAATGGGAAAGCATCCAAAAGAGAGCTTTATGCTGTTCTCAGGCATAAATATTTATCAACCAGTGCAAGAGAATGTCACATTCCTCCTCAAGCAAAGAATTTGCTCAGAAAGCATTCCAGAAGAGACAGAAGGGAGAGAGAATGAAGAAGAAGGAAAATAAAAAACCGTAAAAAAATGTTGCCTTTATGATGTAAAGCTGGGTTATAGCACAGAGCCCCAAATAAGAAGCTGAACTAATCACTGTTACTTTTGTTGTCAGGGAGAAAGAAGCCTCTTCCAGAACACCAGCCATCTCCATGACTGGCCAACACTGAGTGCAGCACAATCAAAATGGCAAACAGACATTATGCTGTGTGAAAGCTGAAGATAATTTAGAGGTTGATGCATGTGCTAAATGAAGAAAAGCTGGCTGTGAGTATGCACCATACTCATCTCATTAAAGCATCACACACCTTTTCTAGTTTACATTTACTTTCCTCTCAGAGAAACACAATCAGCTTCCTTAGTTTCCTAATGAGTATGATAGACAATCATGTAAAGTAGACTTTCACTTGGTAAATATGTAATGGAGAACTGCAGGCAGTCTATTAGATGTAAACTTGTTTAATTCTTTAATTATGTGTCTTTGATCAAAAGCAGCTCACTTGGAAAGATTTTTTAAAAAGCAAAGTAATGAGCACTCACCTTTCATGTACACTATTGACTGTTAGGCCAACCTGATATAACTGTGGTTTCACTGCCTGTATGTCAAGTACACCACTAAAATTGAGATAATAAATGTTACTTACAGCTATTAAATCTTTTCTCTCAGAGACACAGACCTGTAAGAGCTGTTCTGCACTTTTAGCTTTTCTTTCCATCTCTGTCAAGTATCTCAGAGAATTTTTAAAAGAGCTAATTGAGGCCATTTATCTTTATTTTTTTCCTTCTTTGTCCTTATCCCCTCTCCTTTCCTCATTAACCTCAAAATCTCTGTTGAAGATCTCTTTCCTATTACTTTCAACACCTTATACTGTTCCTTGGACTTCATCTTCTGACAACCCTTAATCAAGACAAAATCTCTTCAAGACTCTCCTACGTGCTACCTATTCATCACATGTGGCTATTTCCTTTTCATCTCCTTCCTACCTGGTCCTTCAAATAATTCCCTCTGTTCAGGCCTGGTGCGATTTTGTAAAGGTACAAAAGAGTTGCAAACCAAGTTAATGTCATAATGCTATTTAGTTATTACAACCAAGGTAAATTATCAGCCTGAAGGTGGTATGACAACAGGAAAAGTTTCAGAAACTGCTGCTCCAACGTTTTGGCTATAAGTATAAATAAGTTTCTGTCATCTTTGACTGTCCAAGGCTCTGGCCCACATTGTCAGAGACTGGTGATGAAATCAGTGGCTGCATAACAAAAACAAAGAATTGACCATGAAAAGGCCCTGAGCCCAGTCTGAAACATGTAATGGTAAGTAGAGTCTAGAATGGAGCAAAAACCCCTTTCAAAGCAGTAAAACTGGAATTTAAATTACCCAGATGTTTTCATTATAGAATTGTAACTATCTATCAACATATCTTAGGTAAATTTCCACGAACATGGAACTCTTGTCATGAGAGTAAGCACACTACATGTTCATTACTGGTTCTTCTGTATAGTGAAGTATTAGCAAATTTATGACTGATATGGAAGACAAGGCTCATTCATGCTGCCTACTTCAATTTAACTTTATTGGAAAAAAATAATAATAAGATCAGCTAAAAGACTGAAACTAGGCAGAAACTAAAATAGAAGGATGCATAGGAATGGTCTCTGCACCATTCCTGCAACTTACTGGACATCAGGAAAAGTGATTCCTCTCCTGTAAGTGTATCTTATACACAGAAACCTGTAAGAGTATTAAGCACGCAGTTTGAATTCCTTTTAATTGATTACACGAATCAATTGTTAATCTAATTTTTTTTTCCATAAATGAAAAAAACCCAACTTTTGCTGTATTCTGTTACAACCAAGGGGTAAATAAATACTCCTCTTTTTCTGTAAGACTAAAAGAACCTATACATTTAACAGAAAGAGCCTGGTTTGTCTTCTCGAGGGCTTACAAAACCCCAAAATGTCAAAAGAAGGAAAAAAAAAAGGAAGAGAAAAACAATTCTGAAAACTTGTTTAAACTTCATGCGCTCACTTACTGAAACTACAAAATTCATTCAGGCTCCCACAAATAACAGCTTATATTCTTATACTGTTCCTGTCTGCAGTTTCTTCTCTATGTCAAACATAATGACAATGACCTAATTATCTGAAATTCTTGTTAGGACACATGCAAATCAATATCATGTTTTGCCACATACTGCCTAAATTTTTGAGGTAAATACATACATAAAATTACTAGATCATCGAGATTTACTTGGATTTTAGTCAAGGAAATTTTTCTTGATTTGCTTGAAATGTTGTTCTTTTTTAAAATATATTCTTGGACAGTTTTCAGCAACATTTCCAATATATTAGCTATTGCTGACTTTGATGACGGTATATAATGTAATTTACATTAATGGTAAATTTAAGAAGAACAATTTTTTTATATAAAGCACCAGAATCTTTCAAATATTCATCAAATTTCACTTGACTCTCAAAATCACAAATCACATAATTAAAAATCAGCTCAAGTGCAAATACTGATATTATGTTAGAGAATAAAATTGACAAGAGTAAGAACTGCAATTATGACATGCACTAAGCAACTGTTTCAACACAAATAAAAAACTAAATTTCTTATCACTGAAAATTGATAGTATTCAAAAAGTGAAATTTCCATTTAAAATAATTTCTAATTGCCTCAAACCAGGACCTCTAAGAAATCCTGTTTTGTCTGTTTTAAAGTAATAAAATTAGTCCCGATTTTATGCCCCATGTCTGTTTAGTCTTTCATTTCTTCTTCTGACTAAGCTGAGTTTCATCAGTTGACAGCTGCCTGTGGCAGAGTGAACCAAATAGTTTTGACTAAATGAACAAGAACATTCCATTGCAGCTTGGCCTGTTCTGACATACCTGTGGTAATCCAATCAATGACATACGTGCATATCCACTGCAGGCAGCAGGAAGAGCAAAAAGTTATGAATATAAAAGCCTGAGTGCAGCAACAAAGGGAAGGTATGTTCTGTATTTTTAAACTTTTCTTAATTTTTTTAATAAGGTAAAAAGTACAGAATTCGTCTCCTGAGATTCGATAGTAAATTTCAAGGGAAAATAGCTAAGAAAAAATGGTTCTAATGGTAAATTCAGCACTTCTGATTACACTGCCTTTGAAGAATTGTTTAAGTTTAGAGTAAAATATTACACAGGAAATATCTTCAAAGTATTCTAAAAATATGGATGTGAGATTGCAGCATTAATTCTCAGACCACAGGTAAACAACAGTGTTTCAGCATTTTCTTTGAGTCACCAATGTAACCTAGAAATCTAATTTACAGTGTCTTAGCAGTTTTACAGAAGGAGTGCTACCCTATGATTTTTCACACTTCGTGATTTTCTCATCTTTTGATTTCACCACATCTTCCCGCTCATCCACAGCTGGTTTTGCATCATCCTATGCCTCAGAGTTAAAAAAGAAAACTTAAGTGCCTGATGTAATTCAGCTTGTCGTTCCCCCGCCCAAAGTTAACCTGCATAGGTAGTGAAAAAAACCCAGCAGTTCAGAGCAGGAAGGTGCTACATACTTGCACTGAAATACTGGCACATCTGCTTCCATTGTCAAAGATCAGCTCAGACTTAGCCTTCATTGCATGTACTATAAAGTTTTTCATACACATTCATACACATACACATACATATTCAGCTCTTGACACTAAATCCCTGCTGCAGTCTCTCTGATTTTACATATTTCACTAATTACACTCAATGAGGAGCATGGTCAACCAAATTTCCTTTGTCATGTGTGGAGGGAGACCTTTTTCTCCTTAGAAAGAAACTCAGCACAACTGAGAACTTCTCTTTGGAGATTCTTTTGTATCTCCACTGATGATGAAGGGTGTTTAAAGAGACTTAGATCTTGACACTGGGGACTTTGGAAAATGTCAGAAGATAGGTGGGATCAACCTTGGCCCCAAGAACTGCTGGCATATGTAAGGGGCTGCATGAGGCAATGTCACAAATGGTCATCTCATGAAACTTTATACAAGGTTGTCCAAACAATCTGAGAGTTTGTACTACAAGTACCTTAAATCTTCCGGTTCTGAAAGGCTGCCTGCTCAATCTATAAATTTAAACAGGATTTAGAAGACTGAAGAAGGAGGGAAGAAAGAGAAAGGAACTGGGCAACATAGACAGACATGCATCTATCTACAAGACTTGAAGTCTTCCTATCACACTCTTCTTTTTCTGTTGACTTCTTCCTTAGCTGTTTGAGTAAGGACAGGAATCTAGATTACTAGAGAAAGATTAGCCTTCCCTTAACAATGAGATGAGAAGAATATGAGAAAACATTGTTTACTTAAGCCCAGATGACAAAGAAAAGGGTTAAACTTCCTCTCTTTGAACAAAAGTTATGACCTAGTGGTAAGAATGGAAGACTAAGACTGTTTGTTTTCCTTCTTGCTCCAAATAAGCTGTCTGAACTTATTTTTATTTTCTCTGTGCCACTGTTTCCATGTCTCTATAATATTAACAGTTCCTCATAAGGTTACTGGAAAGTTTAATTCATTAATGTGTGTAAAGTACCAAGCAACTCTTAGAATGGGACTGTGGGCATGTGAAATATTATTAATCTGTCAGATATTTTCCTATAAAATGAGACACTTTTGTCTAGGAAAAAAATAATTGGTATGACAACAAGACAGCAAGCTTTTAAGTATAACATAAAAGCTTGCTTATAATGATGAGGTTGTCAACTGACACCACATCCTGCAGAAATTGTGATTCAAAGAGCATAGCATGACAACAAAGAATTATTTTAGCTAGCATAGTTCACATTTTTACGTATTCCAGTATTATTATTACACACACACACACACACACACAAAAAAAAAGAAAGTACAAGGGACAAAGAAACAAATGCACCTCTGAGAAATCTCTGCCAGCCTGACAGTTAAAAAGATACTGCTCCTCTGCTAGAGTTTTTGATGCGTATTAGAGGAGTCAAACTTTGGAGTTCTTTAGCAGACATTCAAAACTATTAAAGCATGAGTTTCAAGGAACTGCACCCAGAGAGATGCACTATCAGAATTAAAGAAGAATAGTGAAGAGATATTTGATACCTGTAAAAGAAGGCTAAGGTTTTATCTCATGGGAATCCTGGCAAGCAGTGTGCCTATGTGTTATAATAAGGACTGACTATGAGGAAGGCAGCATGCTGGGAATACGCGGAAAGTTGACAAAGATGATGAAGGGCAGATTTTGACAAGGACTTTTTCAGACAGGCTGAATTTCTTATAACAGAAAGCGTGTTTGAAGAAGGCAGATTATGAGCCAAAGAGTGGTAGCATTAATGAATAAACCAGACAGGCAGGAAAGGCACCATGTGTTCTTTTTATCATCTTTAGACAGGAGCCATGACAGAAACTCAGTCTGCCTCCTATCTTTCTAATCCTTATATGTGATAGCAGAAGCTTGGTAACACCACTTCTCCCCTAGCAGTGAATCATACTGTGTACTGAGGTTCACGCTAGCGCAAGAATGAGTATTTGAAATTCCTTTCACCACTTCTGTTGCCTTCAAGGGGGTAAGGACCAGATGTTACATTTAACACAGATGTAATGCCACAGAGCCTCAGACTCTGTTTGGTTCTGCAGCTCCCATAGCAACTGCTATTAAGTGTTAATAATATGATTAGGAAGAAAGAAAGAACTGCTTGAACAACTAAAAAGTAACAGAAACATTTTATTCTTACCATGCATATCTTTATACCTGATGTTCTAGGAAATGCAACTGAAAACCCTGTTGATGACTACAAAGAAAAAAGGAATGAAGTACATCAGATAGTGCAACAAACATTTAGTATAATAAATACTTCTATCTCATATTTGCTGGAAGGTAGCAGTGTGCTAGAAAGCAGAGTGACAAGTATGCCTTAAAAAGTATAAATCTACTGATGATAAGAGAACTGACTCACTTGCCAACCAAGTGATCCTATCTACAAGCAAAAGAAATGGAATCCCTGCATAAAATGTCCAAACTGGGATATTTTATGGTTGTACTGAAAAGGAAGAAACAGGAACAGGACAAGGAAAATAATACATGGTTGGAAAACAAAATTCAAGACTGTAACTCAGCTGAGGTCTGCTGAACCCAAAAAGCACAAAAGCCCAATTCAAACAGCTCCTGAATGACAATGAATGACTGAATTCCAGCTCCAGTATTTCAGCTAAAATCAGGATGCAACATAAACCAGCAGAACCAGACTCTTAAATCTGTTTCTTACAGTCTGAAGGTGAAAAATGTCAAAAAGTCAAAATGGGAGCAGTTACCATTTGTGAATTTTAAATAGATAATTAAACTAAAGAAAGGCTCCTGTACACAGACAGGAGATTTAAAAGGTTAATGAAGGTATAATAAAGATGGAGATCTGACTATGAATGCAATAGTGTCTTGAAAAAATAAATGTGAATAGGCAGAAAAGAAAACTGATTAAAATAATTTCCATTGGACTCTTGCCTTCCCACTTGCCATCTACTTTTGTAGTCATTTACCATACATAGGCACACACATAAACTATGTATGACCCCACTTGTGGGATCTCAAACTGTGACCATCTCCCATGACCCATTCTGAATCAGTAAGGCCACTATGAGAGCATATGAATATTTATTAAAAAAACCCTAACAAATCATTTTTATTTCAGCCATTCTATTTTACCTTGCCAAGTTTCCATAGCAAGCTGGATGTTTATGTAGCATTAAGTAGCTATTTTAATCTTGTCAAAATTTTGAAATTATCTAAACTAATGGATGGCAGAAATTATTATGATGTTTTACTTTTCCAGCCAGGAAACTTGGAGGTAATGCTGGAGGTAAATACAAACTTCCTCTTGCTGACTTTCAACTTCCTCAGGGTGGATGGTTAGTTGTTTCTTCACAGTAAGATTTACAAAAGGTATGACATAGGGCTAGGGTTAACATGATGGGTCTTAGAAGTAATATCTTCAGGCAAACTCCATCTTAGGCAATATTTTAACTTTTCAGAACCATTGGATATATAAATTAATGCAACATGTTTTGACAGTGTCAGGTTATCCCTGAGTTCCTCATTTTCCATAAAAGCATTTTTGTGATAATGCATGCCCTGTCTCCTCTTCATGGAATACCTCAAAAGATCAAAAAGAATTCTAAACTTTTGTCTAAATCCCTGAAATCTCATATCGGACTTACTGTCTGTAAGAAATTATTTAAAACAATCTTAACTGTGATTTAGATTAATTGAAAACATGCAAAATGAGGTCAGAAATGCATATATATTTCATTGCATAGAATTTGTTCACAGCATTACAGTTCTCCCTCAGGCCATACCTTACAAAGTGAGCTTTGAAAGAATGAAAGCCCTTCTGACTCTAAGTACCACAGTGTCTTTGTGTAGACAATAGTGTAAAAAATATTTATCCTGAATTCTGTATATAGCTGAAATACTGTTCTTAACCAATGTAAACAACTTTATAGTTATTAAAAAAAAACTTAATAGTTGCTTAAATCCACCTTATTTCAGTCATGGGAAAGTAAAGAGAAGCAAGAAGGTTTACAAACTATTTTTAATTACAGAATAACCAAAGTAAAGGGTTTGTCTGAAATATCCTCTAGTCCAAATTCAAGTGGCACTACCTCAGTGTACCTGAAAGTGCTAAAATGTATGTTTAATTTTATAAAACTTTTCATCAACACAAAGAGACATGATTTAGCTAAACCTGCCTGGAATTAATGCATTGGGCCCAGAAGCTGAAATCTGTATGCTCACAGAAAGGTGAATTTAAGTCATTTTGTATTTCCATCTCCTTTCTAAGAGTACTTGTTTACTGAGTTGGACTTCAAAATAGGTTAGAAAGGACTCAAGGTGTTAAAATTTATGTCTCCTTGCCAAAGTGTCAGACTGACTAAAACCACCACCAGCAATGGCTCCTTTTTCCTAACTATGCCCCTTTATTAGAGAACAGGAAAGCAATCACGTCAAAATTGTACAAGTGGTCCTAATCCTTTGAATATTTTCTGTGTAGGAGGAATTTGGGATAGTGGTAGGTTAGCATATATTGCAGGAAGAGTGCAGAGCGTCCTCAATAAATTTCAGCTTTGGCAAGCATATTCTTACTGATTTCATAATTGCTGACAGTTGTCAGTTGGCTGGGACCAAGCTACAAGATGATTGGAGTCAAGAGTAAGCAAAGCAGAGAAACTGCTTAAAAAGGGAAAAGGAAAAGAAAGGAGTGCTCTGGCATCAAACATTAAATGAATCAGTAAAAAAGCAGGATCCTAATACTGATGATGGAAATAACAGTGGAATAGTCTGTAATACACCACTCCGCAATGCCTCAGCGTAGAAGAAAAGGGGCAAGTCCCCAAGGCAGCATCCAAGTAAATCAAACAACATACAGACCACATACCTGATCTATACACAACCACGCAGAGTCAGGGTGTTATGGAACACAGACAGACATCCTGGCCTGAAATGCAGCTGACTCAGTCAGCCACAAGAAATTACTGAACACAGTGCAAGGAATTGTTGGAGCTGGTAAAGAACAGCATGAGAAGGTGACAAAAAGGACAGAGTAGTGGTGATGAGAGGAGTCCCATGAGAACAACCAAACTGCATGTGTACTTGAAGGGCAGAACTGGAGACCTTCTGTGGAGAGAAGAGCCTCACAAAGCAATATCAAGGAATGCCATAACAGATCAAGATTACCTAGGTAATGCGTTCAGAGGTACTAAGTTTGGGTATGGATGTAGGACAAGAAAACCAGCAAGATCTTTTACTCATCAGCTGAACGAGAGATCACTGTGGGTGTTCACAAGGGCGTCACTTGGGCATGGTTTGGTTTCTTTTCCATGTGCCTGGGGGTGCCTTACAGTGTGTGTAGGGGTGTGCACGGATTCACCTCTGTGTGCCTGCACAAACACCTCTGTAATGCATGCCAGCCCTGCCACAAGCTGGACCTGCAAATGGGAATGGCAGCAAACAGACTCACAGGAGAAATCACCTGAGCTTGAAAGTCCACTGGATTAGAGTTGCCATATAAGAGTTTATCTTTGCAAGTCCTCTGCTCCCACTTCATAACAGGGGGCTTACAGCTTGAGATGGAGAACCTGTGTTGATACAATAAAACTGAAAATCAAACTAGAAGTTTAAAGGAGTTGCAGAAGTGGAATATATGTGCTCTGTCTGGCTAAGAAAAAAAATTCCTTTATTTATATCTTTCTCTTGCCCCATGCTTATTTGTGTTCATGCATGTGTGCATAAATAGGTAGATAAACCAAAATAAAGGCAGATAGATGCAAAAGAAGCAGTATATATCTGTTGAAACACTTTTTGTTCAGCTTGAACTCTACAGAGGAGCTGGGCATACTTTTGTCAGAAGGGGCAAAAGCTTCGTACTACAGGTATTACCAACTGTACTGCATTTACACATAAAGCTTCTTTTTGTCAGTCAGATAAAAGATTAATTTGCATTTCTCTGAGATTTTAGTTACTAGTGGGGTTTTTTGTTGTTTGTTTGTTTGTTTGTTTGTTTGGTGTTTTTTTGAGAGTTGTTTCTTTCTTGTTTTTTTTTTGCTTTGTGTTGGTTTTTATTTTCTAATATTTGCTTAATAATGTAGACAGAAAGAACATGAAAAATTTGAATAGATATACAGCTATCCCTCTTCCTACATTTTGACACTCTTTTCAAATATGTCAGTCAAAACGAGTAATTTAATGGTGATCATATATTACTGATGAATCCAAATGCTTTGAGATGAACACAAGTTTTCCTCTCGAGTGGTTTATCAATAGTACAACCTTGTCATGAGAATATCCAGGGAAATGTACTGATATCAACATAATAAAATAACTAGGCCATTATTACTTACTTCATGCATCTGCCCTCTTATTTCTGGTTTTGCCTAGGTGATTAGATGGAAATAGTACTGGAATATCCAGTAACACCATTCAGTTAAGATTGATTTTTGTATTCATGGAATGTAGCTTTATATGAGACTTGAGTAAGTAAATGCTCATAGACAGCCACCCTGAATGTTACCCTGCCTACTATGAAAGAAATCACAGGATTCAACACACTGAAACAACTTTCTTTGAAGCATTCATTATCCCAGTGTCTACTCAGTGGGCAAAGCTATTGCAGTTGGGTCCCCAGTTGGAGATCTCTGAGGCTGGACTCCTAAAACTAATTGTTATCTCTGCTTCAAATGCTTGTGAGATTTGTACTTTGAGCACGTCATTATCTATATATTACAATTGTTTCATGGAAATTTATATTACACCTTACCAAAAATTAAAGGCGGTAAGAAAATTATATGGCACACTTGTAGCTATGTTGCAGGAATCTTCATGTAGGTGTTTTTTTTTTCATTTTATAGTATTATTTTCAAACATCTTTCTTATCTGAAATAGCAAAAAATTATTTTATAAACATTCCACCTTACATTAAAAACCTAAAATGTCTTTACAATAAGTATGATGGAATAAAGTAGAGGTTGTGGACCATAATATTAAATTAATATAATTAAAACCTAGCTTTTCAATTTTGAAGATGTCAACAGATGAAAGTCTATGCATGAAACAGCATTTGTGAGTGAGGGACCATTTGTGACTGACCATATCTATCAGTCATGAGGCCACTGCTGCCATAGTCAACATTAAATCCTAGTGCTGGATGCTTCCCTGTGCACTAAGCAATAAAGCATGAAAGAAAAGATTGCTCATTATCCTTATTGGCCAGAATTGCAGCTGGCTTAAATGTCTACATCTTTACTAACCTTAGCATAGCTATGGTAACATGTATTACCCATTGCTTTAGAGATATCATTCACGATGTCTTTCTATTCAAGAAAACATGATCAAGCATATATGTAGTTCCTAAAGCTGCATCAACTATAAAAACACACACAGACATGCATCAGAACTTTCTTGTCTCTGCTATAGAATTCCTAAAGCTAAAGTGTAGAGATAGACAAGATGATTGCAATCAGACGATATAAATTCAAATAAAAATTCTGCCTGTGAAATTGGTTTGATCTGTAGACAAATGTCAGCTCTGTGCCCTATTAAACTTGCAATTGTTTTAAAAGGACATATCAGTGAGCTCTGAAATGTTGAATAAATGTTAATTGGAAGTCAAAGAAAATATCATGAGTAAAATAAAATATGCAAAGAAAAAGCATTTTCAATCTGTAACTCAGTAACAAGTAGATCCAAGAAAGAAAAGCATTACCAAACAGTCAGGCTCCATCTTAACAGAAGACAAGACAAATACTGGAAGCTAGCTGAATTTAAATGAGCATTATCCTGATGATTACTATTTTTAAAAGTTGTTACCATGAATATATATTAATTTTAAAGATGAAATTGCATGATTAAATTGATTGTTGAGCTACCTATTAACAACCCCATATGCTTAGTAGGGTAAAATGCAAGGGATTTATGACTGCCATACCATAATATACTCATGTAAAGCATCGAGGATTTGTATAATCTAATTAGAATGAGGAAATAACAATTTGTAATGTTCTACCTTTTTTATTATTCATCCAAGACTAAGTATTATGAATGATTTTTTTTAGGTATTTCAATCATTTTTCTCTGGTAAATTTGTACAGTTTGACAGCAGCAATTTAAAAATGAAGACAGAAGAGGGATTTGATTTTTATTTTTAATTATGGAAATGCAATCTTCTTCACATCTACTTTCAAAATGATGACTAGAGGCTATTTGCTTAAGTGAACAGTGAACAGTATGATGAGTGAATAATCACACTTACTGCAGGAACTGTATAACTTATGAAATTATGCTAAGAGGCTGCTAGATATAATACTAAAGGGAAATACCATCAGAACATTGTATTGTATATCCTTTTAGAGTAAAAATATCATTTTGATGGAATAAAGTAATCACATCTTCATGTGGGATAGCAGTAAAGAATTTTATGGGTATAGTCTTTCCTAAATCCCACTAAGAATTTTATAATGTGGAAAAAAATTAAAATATTTTAACTCTAATAATAACACAAAACCTGATTATTTAAATTCATGTAGTATGACCAATGTAATCAACGCAGACCTTAAAAGACTCAAATACAGTAATTATTACAATGTTGTTGGATAGGGAAAAAAACCAAAGAGCCTTAGTTCAAATGATACCTGTAGTTCAAAACAAATTCTGGTAGACTATGACAACAAATGAAATAAACTGACATTGCTTATTCTCTGAGAAAACAAGATAGAAAAGCTTGGTTTCATATGATTCAGTGAGAAAATTCCTATTGGCAGAGGCTAAGGAACTATTTGATTTTAGGCTTTAGGCTATTTTTTTTCTACCAAGATTAGTCCAATTTCTGTTTTTGCTAATCTGACCCTTTGATTGCATATTACTGAATTTTCTCCTGCTCACACTCTTAGTGAAGAAAATATCTGATAAACTACTTTCTGAATTTCCTAACAACAATAAAAAAGACTATTCATTTATCTTCAAGTGCATCTGGAGAAACATTTCTTTTCCATGGGAAAGATATAATATCTATTAAATTTTAATCCTTTGGCTCACTACTTATACAGACTTAATTCACATACTCTCCAGAGAAGCTTCAGTTTAAGTCATGAAATATAACCAACCAGCTACAATGGAGTCAGTCAATCAATGTCAAGAAGGCAGTTTTCGCAACGCTAACTAAGCACTCAGTTTATTTTTCAATTGTAGAGAAAAAAGAAAGAAGGGAAAAAAACCCATCTTTTCTTATTCTTTCAATTCCTCTCACTTTGTTAGGCCTTACTTGAGTGGCAAAAATTTGGCCACCGTACAGTTCTACAGTTTTACTATAGCAAAAACTTTGTGACCCGGTTTGTTTAAGCACATGTTAATAAAAGCAATAAGATTATACATATTGCATGGTGTATATGCATATGTAAAAACTTTCTTTAATTCAAAATAATCCTCATTGGGTGAGATGATTCTGCCTTGTGTTAGTTTTCAGCTTTCCCATCCTCCGATGCTTCATGGAATGCATCAACACTTCAGATCAATCTCATAGTCTACAGTCATGTATTACTCATCCCATTTCTGTATATTCCTTCTTGTTTGACTCATTGTCCACATTGCTGCACATTTATGGGGGCAGATAAATCAGAATCTTTGGGGTTGATGGACTATCCAATTTCATCGCCTTTTGCTATTATTTATCCTTCCTTTTAAGTCAGTATGGCAGCTACAGAACAGCATCATCTCCTTCATTTCCCAGAAGGGTAATGCAACAAAGGGAATGGAATATATCTTGAGCAACTTCAGATATTTTTCTCATCTAAAATTGGCTGTCTAAAGCAATTCTGATGAACCAAGTCCAGTAGTGCCTATTTGTCTCCAATGAGTAGGGGAGTTTAGGATGGTTAGCTGAGATGCAGTCATCTGAATTGAGGAAGATGAATCCAAGTCCACCTGTCCAAGGTCATCAAAGTAGCCTGAAAAGACATTTCAACTCACATCTCAGGTTTACATTTTTTGTTCTAGAATATCTGAAAAATAAAGTGATGAAATAGATTTGTCAGACTAATGAAGAATGGTTAATGTTGTATTAATGTTCTTATGAACTGAAAGAAAATATTTTGTTTATGGATGTCTTCAGAGTCCCATTTCATATAAAATATTGTAATACCCTTGAAAATTTTAGATCCCATAGTTATGGTTTATATTATTAATTCAAAAAATTTTAAATAATCAGCTCCTTAAGAAAGAAGTTCAGTTAAAAAAAAGTTTGCAGGTTTTTTAAATTATATACACAGATTTGAGATCTCTCTTTATCTAGGACCACTTATTACTTTTAACATAATCAAAATGAAGAGTCAAATGATGAATATGTGAATACTTATTAGTACTTATTTAGAGTAGTACAAAAAGAAGGGATCTAAATATTGGTAATTGAGCCATTGACAGTTGGCTTGTCTAATGACAAAGAATGTCTCTATAACGTTGAACAATGCTTCCTCTTGACTCAGATAATGGTATTTCATGCAAAAAAGTGCATGATGGATCCATATCAAAACCTGATAATAGGTTTAACTTATATTTTTTCTCTTGGAACATTCCATGATCTAGACCTTTGAAAATGAGTTGAACAGCGCATTTGAAAGCACCAAACAACAAATGAAATAAAGATAAGGCTGGAACTGAACAAAGTATTTATTCACTTTGATCTCCAGCTCTCAAACTATAATTTATAATACATACTGTCTTTCTCAGGTGAAAATGCGACTACTATTAGCATAAGGTCGTCCTTATGGCCAACACAGGAACACTTTAAGTTCCATTTCTTACTGGGAACTTATAATAACAACATAAAAATTAATCATTTGAAAAAAAAAAGTTGGTTTTTTGCATTGTTTCTTGTGGTGTTTTGTTTGTTTGTTTGGTTGGTTGGTTTTTGTTGTTGTTGTTTGTTTTCTTTTATTAGGTACTTTCTTAGCCTTACAGAACATTATAACAGAGTAACTGACTGAAAATGAAAACCTCTGTATTGGTCACATCCCCTCTTAAGGTCAGAAATTATTTAATCGTATTTTTGAACAGTGTATTTTTTGCTTTGTTTCATCCTCTTGATGGCTTTCATATTCTTCTACTTGTCTTTCCTAAAGAAGACAAAGGGCTGCATTTTACTTGCAAACATAAACAAATTCTAAGCATCCCTTTCCTGCACAGATGCTTTCTGTGCAGCTGTCATTGCAGGGGTTCACATTTTACAGCTAACAATGCTACATTTTGCAAATGAGAAACAAAAGCTGAGTAAGGACAATTGTGACAAATCCAATCTTGACTTGCATAAGGCATAAACTGGCCAGGACCCTACAGATATCAAATGCCTTGTGTCTGTCAATCTTTTAGTTTTTTAAACAGTGTTTTTTCTTTAACACGTTATGACAATCCTAATAGGGACTGTCTGATATGGAGTTACACTGCTACAGCCCTTGCAATTGTTCTAGCATCAGGTTCTCCAGAATTTCTTGATGGCCATTGCAGAACCAACTCTTTCTCTCACCAGAACATGGTACATACTGGTGAAGCAAAGATATGTCCTTACTTTTTCTCCTGACACTTCTCAAAGATTTTCTATGCTAGAAGTTACCAGAAAGACCAGAAGGCTGCAATTGTGCCATCTAACACGGATAAAAAGGATGAAAGCTTTTCAAAAATTTTACACAGGAACAATTTAGTTTATAAAGAAATAGCATAAAGAAGTTGCACCTACCATCTTCCTTATTTCTCAGGAAGCCCACCTGTACTAGAAGTTGAGAATAGGTTTCTGAACCAATTAAATACCTGTCTTCTCTAAACTATACTTATCACAAGAACGCCTGCCCACAATAGGTAATAGAACTAAAAGCTGTAGGTGTATTCAGTCTCAGAAAATCTCCAATTTCCTCAAAAAGAGAAAAAATATGCAGTATTTCTGTACACTAAAACACTGTAACTGTTCTGGAATGAATAACATTCCCAGTCCTCACGATTATTTCTAGCAACTCAAAACAGCGTGTTCTGCTTCTATAACGAGTATTTAATTTAGACTCATATGCACACTCACTTCTATAGAAGCTGAATGCCATCATAAGCATCCTCTTCATTTCACTTACCTTGATTTACCCTCAGAATCACTTTGAATACTGTAATACACAGAAGTGATTAGAAGGGATTATAAGCATAGAAGGGGCCCGATCACGGAATAAATGTATAAACAGAAGATAGTACTGCATGGATTTTTTAAAATACTTTTCTTCTAGAAGCAACATAGCATGCCATATTATGTGATGGATGGACTATAATTTGCTAGATGGCCTATCATTTGAGACTTTTTTCCCTTGTTCTTTTGACAAAAAAATGCACTCCCATCACCAATCAAGCTCTCCCCAAAACTCTAACCCTTCAAAATACTAAAACTGTTCTCAAGTGTACATTTTAGTATTACAGGATAATTGTTAATCAATAAGGTTCATAAATCACAGGCTATAATTTCCTTTTTGTAAACAGGATTTGATTTACTGTTGCTTTTAGGCTACAGTTCCCAAGCCTTATCCCCATCCCCACCATTCCCCCCCCAGCAAAAAAAAGAAAAAGCAAGAGAAGAGAGAGAGAGTGAATAAACATTATCCAATTCCTGTAATTCAAGTAGCAGAATACCAAATTTCCCTGTGTTTATCAGATTCAATTGCAATTGAAATTACTCCTAGAATTACAGCATATGCTGAAAAGCACACAGATTTTTCTGTGTCTTTGTACACACGTTCTTGCCTCCATGTTTTTTTTCCTTGTATGACTTTGCAATGCAATGATCAGGTTGGGAAAGTACTGTCAAACTGGAAAATCTGTATTCTGATGAAACACATGCTCAAATGCAAATACAATAGACATCAGAACTATTCTTATCTTCATATAATGATGTATATGTTGAAGAGAAGTAGCAGAATAATTTTAATTTCTTGACCACAGCTGTGATTTGAACCAGGTTTTGTTCAGTGCTAAAGGAAGAAAAAGCAGTTTGCTACTTCTGCCATTCTTTGAAGGCATTCCTTGTGTTTTGGAGGACTGAAGGATGTGTGCAGTCATTCTAACTAGCTTTATCCATAATTTCTGACTACGAAACAATGAAAATTTCAATGGCAAAATAAAAATATAGGACGGTTATAGGATGTTTTCAAACACACACAATAAGGGTTTTATTCTTCCACAACCTATGTATCATAGACTTCTAGTTCAAACTTCTTCCCAATGTAAAATAAAATGCAATACATTCTTACAGCTGTGTGACTGACAGGAGGGAGGTCTTGGCTTTTTGCTGGTTTTGTTAATCACTTCTAATATAATGGTGAGTAGCTTAACAGATGCTGCCAATAGTCTCCAGGGAAGTGCAAGTACATTAAGATGACTTTGCAATGCGTCACTCCTGCTTACAATGTAATTAAGTTACAGTTTTCTGTGTATAATTTCATTAATATGGATTAGTCTAAATATCAATGCACAAATAAATGCAGACTTGCAAAATGTATATGTCAATAAAATAAACATAGCACTGTAGTAATAAGGTAGGAGTGTAACTTCCACAAGAAGCCAATTCAATACTGCTACTCAATTGTCATTCACACGAGTAGCTGAGGTTATCTGAACTGTGCATTTATGGCCAACTCCTTTTGACAATTTCTCACTATTCTAATATACTGTGAGAAATGCTTTTTTCCCTCCAGTTCTCTGAAGGCAGTCTCTTCTGTTTACTCAAACCAATTCTCTGGGATAACATTCTATGCAAGCAAAGGTGAACAGGAGCTCTGCAGGATGAACCAAGTGAAGTAAGGCAGCTCATAAGTGAGCCAGCAGCCCATCACAAGAGACCATAGAGTCAGCAAAGAATCTGTCACATTTACAGTCAACAGGAAAATTAGACTTTAAGGAGACGTAAAAGAAATCTCGACTGTATACCTGGTGAGACATTATGTGTCCAAAATGATTATGGTTTTTATACAGTGTAGGTTTGGTTCCCTTCCACTCTTTCATTTTCTACACCCTACTCTGCTTTCCCTTTGAAAATTAATTACACTTACAAGCATGCATGGTTCTATTTGTAACTTTATTCTATAAAACTGACTATGGACAAGTAAAAAAAAAACCCAAACAACCAAACTGTATAAAAATAAAAATTGACATTTCCACTCTCACCATACTGGAAAAGCCTTTGAGAGGGCAGAATTGTCATTGGCTAATTAGGAATACGTAAAAGATTTTTATTTACTGACCTTTAGGTTATTATTACACTTAAAGTCAAGGTAATACATAAAAAAGCAAAACTGTAAATGCTGTATAATAGAACATACTTTTATAGCCCTCCGAGAAATAGAAGAGAAAATATATAATCTCCTTGTTAAGCATTTTTATAGCAAAATACTATATATATATTTTTTTTTTTTTCTTTTTCAGTCTGAGTTTATACAGAGAAATGACAAGCAACATCTCCAGGCTCAGTTGTGTTTGCAGATTAGTACCGTTTGAGTCAGAGAGAATTAAGCTCTTTCACCTCTCACAGCAAAGGTAAAAGTGACTAAATTCTATTAGTATAGCTAATAAAATCCTACACTGCAGCAAACTATCACAAATAAATCAGGCATTTCCAGCACCAGGCATTAAGCTGTTGTACATTAAAAATAAGACTCATGCAAAGAAACTAGACTCAAGCTTAAGTAAAAAGACATAGAGATTTACAGTGTTGCTCTCCAGAAAACAAAATGGCTTACAATTCTGTACTGCTCCTTAAGAAAAATAAACAGACATAGCAAACAGAAGCGAACTGCTGTTCTCTAAAAAGACAGGGGGGTAACACACTCTTCAAGCATAAAATAAATTAATAATTATGATAATTCATTCATTTGAGCTTGTTTTTGAGCAGGTTCCCTGTTGGTTTCTTAATGAGGATAATGATGTATAATCTTTACAACTGAAAGTCTCAGAGGAAAGTTTACACTTCAGAAAAAATAAAAAAGAGACTGAGACAAAGTGCCTTAAGAGTAACCTAAAGCCTCACTGGGATAGATCCAAACAAGTGATATTGTAAGGAGAGGCTTCTACCCAAGTTGTGCAGCCCTATGAAGTCATGGAATAACAGTATCAACACTGGAATAACACTAGAGCTCCCGATTCCCAGAAGCATCTCTTTTTAGACACCAAAACCACATCAGAATCAAAGACTAGGCAGTGCAACTGTAGTACTCTGCCTCATATGAATACTATGAAAGAAATGGTCTTTCTATCCATCCTAGTCCTTAGGAAACCATGCAAGATTTTAAACCAAAAATATATATCTTCCGAGTACTGGCTGACTCTGAGCTTGTGTTTCAAGGGAGGATCTGACAGGCAGTGAAAGGTAGCCACCTGCCTGCAGAAAAACGAAAATAGACATTCAAAATTGCAAGCACAGAGAGGATCATAGACATGTACAGTCATTGAAGCTTTTAGATTGGAAAAGACCTTTAAGATCACTGAGTCCAACATTAACCAAGTCCACCACCAAGCCACGTCCCTAAATGTCACAACCACGTGTCTTTTGAACACCTCCAGGAATGCTTACTACACCACTTCCCTGTTCCAGGGCTTGACAACGCTTTCTGTGAAGAACTGTTTCCTCACATCTAATCTAAACTTCCCTGGTGCAAGTAGAGAACAATTTCTCCTATCTTATCACTTGTTACTTGGGAGAAGAGGCTGATTCCCATTGGATTACAATCTTCTTTTAGGTGGTTGGAGAGAATAATAAAATCTCACTTGAGACTCCTTTTCTCCAGGCTAAACAAACCCAGTTACCTTAGATGCTCCTCATTAGAGAAAAAAAATTAAAAATCATTCATATTATATATATATATATATATATATATATATAAAATACAAGAAAATTAGTGTTAAAACTAAAATAAAACTACAACCTAAGAAGCCCAAAGCACTTTGTCTTCTTTATGTCTGGAATTTTAATTAAAATTTTAAACAAAAATAAGCGTGACATCAGAAATGTAGCTATTACAGTAGGGCAAAGGAGAGCGATGCTTGTTTGATATGGTATTAGTAAGTTAATAATGTGATAAATCTACTTATTACTTAGCATTAATCCAGAAACTATTGAGAAGTACTTGATAAAATCTGCCCTTAGAGAAATGACTTTCTCCTTGTTTGAGGAACACATCTAATGGGGTTTGAAAATGGCATCTGATCCGCTAATCTGACAATTTTGAATGAATTGGGTCTCTCAGGTTTTATATACTGATAAATCTACAACTGCTGGGCTTTTGGTAGCAGTCTCATTTTTAACAGTTTTTGAGACAAATCAATGCACATTTGGACACATCACTCTCTCTCTTTCTCAACTTGATTAATCCATTAAAGTTAATGCTTTAGACCTCGTCTGCAGCAGAATCTCCTTGAAAACCTGGTAAAGCAAGTTAATCATGAAAACAGAATGATGCCACATCACAGTCCTCAATACGCCCCTTCTGATAACCTGATTAGTAGATCTTAAATATTAGGGAATTGTTTTTAAGAGACAAGGATCCGAGTTTCCAATTTAAACTTTGCATTACTAACTGCAATAATTAGATTAGTAAGAATTAGGTTGTCAGCTATACAAGAATATAAAAGAATACAACTAAGTTACTTCAGTTCCACGTACAGGCAGTGAAGAACATTTCTAGTCAAGTAATGTTTGTAATATAAATATAGGTCAGTGACCTAGAGCAAGTAAATTGAGAGTAGTATCAGTGGTGAAGACACTAATAGGGAACAAACGCATCAAAATAAGAGTGCAGTTACAGGGCTACCCCAGTTTTCATCTTTTCCCTCACACATAAGAAACCTATTTTTCTGCTTCTGAACATGGTCAACTAAAAAGTTTCCAGAACTGCATAATAATAGCAGTTATTGAACGTATGAAAAAATGACTGATAAAGCAATGATAAAATATGATTGATAATTAAAATAATCTGCTTATAGCACAGGAATGTCTTGCAAAAAATAACTCCAAATATCAAAGAAGTCCAGAATGACCACTTTCTGCATCCAGTAGAGTTTTAAAATCTAGGACACTTCAAAATACATTTTACATCTCCAGCAAATACTCTGTAAAAGAAAAAATCCTCACTAAAACTACATTTTTCTAATGAGCTATTCAGGTTTAAGGAAGATGCTGCCCATCTATTAAACCAATAATGCACTCAGGGGATATTGCCTTATGTGGAATTTTTATTTCTTTAGGTACTCCCTATAGGTGAAATCAGTGTTTTGAATGAAGCATATATAAACATATATAAGCATATAGAAACACATGTAACATAAACAACTTGTTAACAAGTTGCAATTAGAACATAAAAGAATACAGGAAATATCTTTCACATTCTAATTCAGCATTTGTTTTAGAAAACTTAATTCTAAATTAAAATTAATTAAAACTTAATTCTAAATTCTTAATTGCCCAAAGCTGAAGCAGGTGAATAACATATCATGCTCAAAGGAATTTCAGAAATTTTAATTATAAATATAGCCACAATTCTTAACATCGCTTTGTTTTTCTATTAATCATAGAACACTCATCATATACACATAAAAACAGTGGACTGCCACTTCAGTAATATGCATCAGGTGAAAACACTAATTCCACTATTTTGAGAAGTTTTGATGGATGAAAAAATAAAAACCATCACCTGTCACAAAAATCTGAAGTGTTAAATTCTAGTCATTAAAAAAATCCAAAATGTTAAGTCATTTCAGTTGGACCAAGATATCATCCTCAAATTTAGAAATTTTCAGAGACACTCTTCTTCCTTAAAAGAAAAACAAAAGAAAAAAAAAAAAAAAAAAAGAAAGAAAGAGGGGGAAACTAGGAAAAAAAATGGAAAAAATAAAGAAAAAAAAGAAAAAAAACTAAGAAATTTTCATTTGTCTCACTAGAATAGGATGGGTTTTTAAGTCATCTGAACAGAGGTTGGCCTCTAAGGCACTCTGTTTACAGCATTTCAGAGTAGAGAAGTACAGAAATTTCTGAGGTATTTCAGTGGAAAGCGGCACACTCTCATGAGCACCTGAGTCAGAACTATAATAAACAATTAGGAGATACACTATAAAGACTGGTAAAGAGAAAAGACAAATTGTTTCATCTGAACAGAAATCAACAGGAGAGAAGAACTCTCAGAAACCTGCAATAACTTCTAAGTGCAGATTGTTGGTATTTACCATTTTGTACTGCTTCTTTTGAAGTTCACCACCTTTCCACTGGTTAAGAAAATTCACATTCCAGACACAGGGAATTTTTGTTTGTTGTTTTTATTTTCTGGTTTGAAGTGTCTGAAATAATAGAAGAGTTGACTGCAACTGCTAATGATGGTATTTTTTATAGTATGCAACTACTTTTGTGATACGCTCTAGGATAAGACACGGCAGCACATGGGAGTATTTCTTGGTGAAAACATGTTGAGATAGTAATGGAAAACTGTGGAGGAAACCAAACTTTTTTATCTTGTTCACAATGCCTCTTCAGGAATGGTCTCTGGCATTTACTCTCTCAGGCAATGTCTCAAGGAGCACTGACTGGCCCAGACCACAGATATGCCAGGGACCAGGCTGATAAGAGAGCTGGATGAGTGCAGGTTAGGGCCCAAGCTGGTGCTCTGGCCCTGTTTTACTTATTATAAATATCCCTGCTACAGAGCCAGCAGGACATAGAGATGGGAGATGGACAGAAGAGTTGGATGTGGACAAGAAATTTTCCAAAGGGTTTCATGGATTTTTACTAACAAAGAAAGAACAGTAACGTTTGGAAATCATATTTAGATGGGATCATCCCTCTACCTGTTTTCTCCAAATTAAGCCCATATCAGAGAATCAGAGAACTACAGAATATGCTGAGTTGGAAGGGAATCACAAGGCTCATTGAATCCATCCATTGGCGTCTGTCTTCCAGCAATGTCATTCCAAACTGTTTTATTAATTGCTAGCTCTTCACTGTAGCCCCTTTCTGCTTAGCTCCTATCTTCTCTCAATTGGCTTCTACCAGTGTCTTCCCTTTCCTATCCATTCCTGGGCCCGTGCTTAACAGAGAAGAATGCATTATTTCCCCAGTTTCTTTCTTGGAAACAAAGGAACTATATTTAGCCTCAAGCAAGCGGCTGTAATAAAAAAAAAATGAGTCCAAAACTAGAAAGTTTAATAAAGTTAGAAACAGTCAAAACCAAATACTCATCTTTGTCATAGACAACGAATAGATGTGTGTATAGCAAAAGGCTATGTGTATACACACATAGCCTTTTGCATACTCAAAATAAAGAAACAAACTCCTCAAAATCCAACCATGCCTGACATGTATTTGGCAGTGTAGCCTCATTGGAAAGATTTATATTTTTGAGATTAAAATTATCTTTGAAAAACAGTTGCAAACACACCAATGCTGGGCATATTTTGAACACTTAGCAAAAAAGAAAAAAAGTAAAAAAAAAAAAAAATAGAATGAGATGACCTAATCAAAATGAAAACCCCATACATTTCCTGCCTCACAGGTCACCTAATGCTCTGAACCCTGCCCTGTAATTCTTCTCAAGCCAGGGGACCTTTGGACACTGGAAAATAAATAACCTCATTTCCTCTTCAGCATGTTGTTGGATGTGCCACTAAATAGGAGAAATGTGGCAGCTTTGACATAAAAATTGAGATAACTTACTTTAAAAAAAAAGGAGAAAAGAAAAACACCTCAGCAGAAACAAACCACAATGTTTCTTTCCTTTTTGACACACTTACACAAACTATAGAAAATAGAACTATAATTTTTCCAAGGATGAGACAACTGTTCCTAAAATAATGGTAAAATCACATGCTAAGTCCAGGCTTATATGGCAGCAAAACAAAGATCTGGAAAACAAAGATCTTTAAAAGGACTGGAAAGTCTTTGAAGAAAATTAAATTTTATAACTATGTGACGTAAGACAACAGCTTAAACTCATATTAGAGAATGCAAAATTATTATTACAGAAGTAAGAAATTTATAGCCATCATTGATTTGCACAAGGCAATGACATAAGTTGTACTGCACAAACCTTTTGTTTTAATCTTTTAAATAACGAGTTTTGTGTCAGTACTTAAGGTAAAAACTAAAGCAGTGAGCAATAGCCTGATTCTATACAATAAATACTCTAGTTCCTGTAAATGAAGAAAAACTTTTAAAGCCTGAAAGTTTTCAAAATTAAATAGTTCATATATAAAGCTATCAAGTTAATGGAGTATCTGAGAGCTAAAGCCCTCCATGTGACAAATGTGACAAATTTGTGTTAGTGTGAGTGCTATTTGGATATCTAAGATTCAACCAAAGGAACTTTGCTGCTGCCTTAGTGAGTACATACAGGCAACAGAAATGAGGAGGTTTATTTACAATGTGCTTTCATTGGATGTTATGAGACAGTGGTTATAATTATATTGTGAAAACAATATTTTAACTGTGATATATATTGAGAAAAGTATCTCTTACTTTTCAGAGCATGCTAATGAGACATAGGATGGAAATTGTCTACATGCTCCATTTTCATTTTCTCCTAGGCATTCTGTATTTCTATGAACGAATCTGCCTCATAAACCAGATTACACAAAGATATTGTTGAAAGGTGACTAAATGATAAAAAGGGCTATCTGTGATATTCAATAAGCTCTGTAATATTAGATAAATTCTTTAATAGTGCATGAATGGTAACAGTTGGACAATTGCAAATTCTTTATCTCAAAATATTACCTACGGTAATTGTGGAAGGATATGAAAGTGCATCAAGAATTTAAAGGATAGCTAGAGGCCTTTATAAATACTACTACTGTATCTAAGTTGCATTCTTGTACCTCTCAGTACCAGAAATAATTTTAAAACTAAAACACAAGCATTCTCCTTTAAATACTATATAATTACAATAATATAATGAATAAAAAAACTTTCAAAATATAAACCAAATATGTTCCCTGTAACCTAAGCTTGAAAATAAAGTGATGTCATGTGTTATGAGAGGTTGTAACTACCTCATTCACCACTGTATGGAATGCATGAAAAAAAAGCAAACATACACTACAAACATTCATTAATTACTGTGAATAAAAACTGTAAGTTTATAAGAGGATTTCTTATAACTACACACAAATCAGTAACACACAGGAAAGACTAAAGGAGAAAAAAAAAGTCAAGGGAAAAAAGTCCCTTCCATAAAGGAGAAGCATTTGAGAAAAAGATTGTTTTTCATCTGTACTTTACTTCAGGTGAGTATTGTACATATAATTGTTATAAGTGGAGCTGCTATTAATTAATGACCAATTACCATTCAAAATATTTGAATGGTAATTAATGTTTAGAAAATTCACTGTTTAAAATACACTCCTATAATGCCTTGTCCTAATCTACAATTTTTTCAGAGGTTGTTGATTACATCATTGTGAGTATGAAGACAAAAACCAGCAAGTTCCATTTCACACAGTAAACTGCTGGGAATTTTGCTTTATTTTTTCCTTACTATTATGTTGATTATTGCTGTTTCTTAATTATTGCTATAATCTATTTAGAGTATGCTCAAGGCAAGCACTAAAAATTTCAAATAAGAAACCTGAAAAATAGTGAATGGGGCTCCAGGAGAATGTCAGAAATGTATTTGAGATTTCAAAAAAGATAAATGAGTTTATGTCTTCATTCTTTTTTTTTTTTTCAAAATGTGGAGAAACAAGCTATTATAGCAACAGAAATAAATGTTGAGAGAAACTGTTTTATTGAAAGAGAACGAAATTTGAAAATATTTTGTTAGGTCTGTTGCAGGACAGGGGATTTTCAGTCATACAACATCCAAATGTAGCTAAAGAGCATTTCAAAGAATCTCTGCTATTTTTTCTTGTCATAGCCTTAAGGTAATTTATAAAAGCCAGTGCTTTATATGCTGACTGACTGAAAACCTCCAGATGCATCTGTTCATGTGGCAGAAATGGTCAGATATGAAACAGTATTTGTGAACTCAGATCTGACTTCTCTGTATGTAAACCAGCTTCATCTTTCACACAACTTTATAAATTCAGAGGATGAAAGAGTTATTAGTTTGAAAAGATAAATTCTAAAACAGAAGAATACTTGGAATTATTTTGAATATATTTTCTATACATGTGATAAACCCAAATCTAAATAAAACCCCCAAAAGCTCTGAGACTATTTCTTTCCAAATCCCTCATAAAATATAAAAACTTTAAAACTTTTCTTTCTCTATGACAGACCTTTCATATAAAAATGCAGTCAAAATACAGAGAACTAAGTAAAACAGATCAAGCTTTTTTCAACTCAGCATTCTTTAAACAATTCTCACACTGAAGTTTGTTCCTCTCTGCTTAGAAAGATTATTTGTTGCAAAGATTGGGAGAAAAAAATATTTGAACAGGAAAACTAACTGGGAAAGACATTAACAATAATCATGTTTTGTTAGTAAATATTCCGTTTGTGCCCTAGACTCTCAAGCCATTTTACAAACATTTCCTGTTAAAACATTTTTATCAGTTGTACAGATTTGCATGCCAACATTTACCAACACATATGCTTATCATCAGCCAATGTTACACAGTTATTTAGTGATTACATCAGCTTATTAGAATTATATGATGATAATTGTCAACTCTTCCCCATGCGGGCATTTTTGGATTATCTTTTTTTTGCTCTTCACACTTCAGGACCCAATTCTGTTAACATGAGAAGTTTTTTTGGTTTTTTGGGTTTTTTTAAGATTTTAAAATTAGAAAATATAAAAAACAAAAAAACAACAAAATGCATCCTGTTAGCAGAACTAGGAAAATGATTCTGTGATGATGTGAAAATGTTTTACTTCTGAGAGCAGACTAAGATCAACCTTGGTAAATAACCTGAGCATTAAGAAACAGCGTTGTTTCTGATCCTCCTAGTTAATGAAGACAAAAACCAACAATGAAGCAAATGAAATCTGAGGTCTGTCAAGGGCAAGACAGTCCCATGTGTGAGACAGATCCAACATAAATCTTGAAAATATTATGCATGGATGATCAAAAATTTGCTTAGGGTGTCACATCCACGTTGTATCCAGTACTCATCTGTTTCAAAGCACTTTTGGTCAAAAAAAAAAAAAAAAAAAAAAAGAAAACCAGCAAATTTGCACAGATCAGCTTTCTTAGTAGGAAGGACACATCAAAGTATCAGGAACTGAAAATGTGCGCTTTGCTATTACCTACTGTGGGACTTGTGTCCTCTAATGTGATATACAAATAGACAACCCTAATCTGGTATTTCCTTACAAATATAAAAAGAGACTATAACAAATTCAAAATTTTAAAATGCTTTTAAAGGGAAGTCTTAGATTCCATAAACATTTTTACTTCGTACTAATTCCAGGTTAAACAGCATAGATGAGCATTGGTGCACTTTAACAGAAAGACGTACACACTGCAACTCATCTAAGGACTTCAGACAGGTGTATTCCTGATCATGTGGAGGGGGAAAGATTAAAATTAAATAAATTCTTGGTTTAGAACTCATGTGCCTTTTAGATAATGACTTGTCTAAGATTTAGACTTCCAACTCCTGTGTATTTTGCAGTGACTGAAATATCAGTGTTACCAGGATGTAGATGCAAAAATAGAATGACAATTTCAGAATGCTAACCTTGCTCTGGTCAACTGTCAGATCCTTAACTACTGGAACTGGTGATAAACTTCAGACAGCTACTATTCAAGACATTTTGGAAGTTAGGCTTCCTTCAGTGTTCTTCAGACCAGATATACAAAATCACAAGCAGTTATTAAACTAGGAGAATTTCAAAGGTCATGCTGTGGGATGCGACATTCCATCCCAGTTCTGCAGGATATTTACAGGAAACCATAAGATCCTGATGTTGATAATTTTGATAAATTAAACTCACACTGACACAGCTAACTGGCTTCCAGTACCTGAACTCAGTGCTGACAGCTACTCTGTGTGTCTCAGAAAGAGTAGAGGTCACACAGATACAGGCTGTGACTGTTCCAGATGAGCATAATACTTTTTAGTTATGTATGAAAGAAAGAACACTTACACTGACTCCTTGTTTTCATGGGTGTAACAAAAATGGCAAAATTAAAGCCAATGCAGACCTTATGAAGAAATATAAATAATGGGGGGAGACATTAAAGTCTTGTCCCACAACTCTGCACTGGATTGGACAGAGTCTACCTACCATATGTTACTTTGGGATAACATAAAATCTGAATTTATACAACTATATACATCTACCCTTTGATATGCTATTACTAACTGCACATCATAAAATATCCTCTTTCTGGCACACAGTATGTTGTACCTATCCAATAGGTCTAAAGCTGGCAGGCAGATGTTGCAGGTAACCCATATCATACTCATCTCTCTAGAGCCTGTGTGTGCAACAGCCAGCCATCTGTTTTCTGGACTCTCTGATCTCCCCAGTCTTTTAAGGCCAGCTCTATGGAGAATGGTGGCAGCAGTGTCTTGTCATCTAGTGAACAAATATCACACCAGCTCCTCTACTTTTTTATGCTCCCTGCATAATATTGCATGGTTTATTTTAATTATAAGACACCTTGTCAATTGCATTCTGTTTGTCGAGTTAAACCCATGTAACCTGGAAGTTCTCTAAAGAGATATAATAAATTTGGATTCCATAAGTATTTAGTAGTTTTCTAATTATGATTAACATCTGGCAGGGAAAAGAAAACAAAGGTAAAAAAAATCATAAGTTACATTTATGTCTCTCATCATCTGGTATTAAGTTTTCTGCAAGTTAGATAAAAAAGTAGCATATTAATAAATGCAGTACTTAGTAATAATAGTGATAGAAATGCTTTTGGACACTTTAAAATGTCATCCATAGAACCCTAGATTGTTCTGTGTACACCTGCTCTGACAATTCTACTTTATAAGGATAGCTCTGTCTCGTGTAAAACCTGCCTCACCAGTCTGACTTTGTTTTGATTTAATATCTTTATTCTATTTTACCTCTGTGCTTTGGAATAGACCACAGAAATAGAAATATTATAAATATTTCATCAATTATACATTCTATTCTAAGATTTAAATATGACATCTTAAAAGAGAAAAGCTGTTTGGGATTTACACAGAAATATGTTCTTGCGTCCAAATGATTGTTCTAATGTTTTCATGGACTTCAGTGTTTTCTTTCATCCCTTCTTAACTGCAGCATGTAGAGCGCTGATTTGATCAACACCTCTTACAGCTAGGTATCTTATAAAGACAGATGAAGGCAGTGTCTTTTAGCAAGACAGCAGGAAGATAAATTGAAGATGGGAAACAAACAAGAAATTTAACTGCTTTACTAAGAAAACCCTCTCTCCTGAGGTATGCTTAAGATTTTTATGTTCTTTTAGTTGATAATCTGTGGAACTAATTCATTGCAGACAACAATTAAAACAGGAAATCTCACACAGGTTTCAAATAAACTTTGTTGATTTATTGCTTTATGATCTCAAATATTAAGTATGGAGAAATCAGCCAGGAACTTATTAATTTCTTTTTAATCAAGATTTTTAAAAGCTATGAATATTGGACATAGAATATTCTATTTATCCATATTCTACTCAGCTGATAAGAAGGGGTAAGCTTTTTCAGGACATTAAATATCATAATTCTACAGGTATACAGAATGCACCATGAAGTAAATCAGCTTGTCTGCTGGCTGGGATTTAGACTGTCTTGCCAAAAGCCTGCCAGTTTAACTGAATAATTCATGATGTTTTATGATGTGGAGTACTGTCCACAGAAGAGACAAACAGATTCATTTTTCTTATGTCCTAAAATTGGACTCAAAATAGGAGGTTAAGAAGAGAGAAAAATATGGTTTTACTCTTGCATTTAAATAAGCTTTTCACCTTGTGAGAAATGCATTATACAGCTACTTGTGACCAGTCATGTCCTATGGTATAATTGCTCTGATGAAGATATTGAGGAACTTGAAAGAATGATAGTTTTCTGAGGAATGTTTTGTTAAAACTCAGGAGGTAAACTGTAACAAAAAAAAAAAAGTGACAGAAAACAGATCAACTCTTTAACCCATTATTTTTGGATCTGTTTTACTACCTAATTCCTATAACGGAATGGTTATAATGGTTCTGTGTTAAGCATTAGTTGTGTTCTTAAACCTTTTTTGCAGGATAAAGCAAGGACATTTCTTGGGTAACAACCTGATTGTCAGTAATTACTTTTTTAAGTTCTATGGCAATTTGCTTTAACAAATGGCACACTTTTTTGTGTCAGGCCTCTGTAACCTTTTACACATGACTACATTCAGTATGGCATTTTCTGCAGAAGAGAATGTTAGTATAATGTCAGCAACACCAATGTTTTCATCTCTAAAGTGTTCCCATCAGAGCTATGGGGTGACTGGTACAATCTTATTGCTAACAAATATTTTCAAAGATGTCTATAGCTCTAATCCACTCAAGCTGTGAATTTCAATGAGTTAAACCACCAAAAATTCAAATATAGAATTGCATTTAGATACAAAGCAAGATAAAAAGTAACATTTCTATTTCTAAATATCTTATTTATTATATTTGTTACTTTTTTCTTAATAACTTTCAAATAACTTACTACTACATATTCTTATGTGATTCAATGTCTGTGAACTTTAATGCCTTATTTATATATGCATATAGGATATTTTCCTCTGATCTATAGGCTATTTAATGGGGAAAGAAAATATAATAATCACAAAACCTGAAAAATATGTTGCCTATATGCTTTCAAAATAAAAATATTAATATTATTCCTTTCATTTTCCAAACTCCAGGGTTCCAATTTAAAATCAAAAGATTTGTCACTTAGCAATGCAATAATCAGTTTTAAAATCTGCTTTCATACTTCTGTACTACAAAAAATTTAATGTGCTTTAACAAAAAAGAAAATATATTAACATGATCTAAATAGATCATTCCAGATTTTTACTTTCCCATTCCTCATAAAATGACATAGGACAGAAAAATTCTTCAGAATGTCACTTAAAATTTTTAATGCAACTTTAATTTTCAGCAGTGTTCAAACCGGTGTTGATGAGTCTTTTCATTCAGGTAAAAAGCAACAGGATAAAAAGAAATGTCCTCAAGTTGCACCAGAGAATGTTTACATTGGATATTAGGTAATATTTCTTTCTTCACCAAAAGGCAAAAGGGTTACTAAGAATTAAAAGAGGCTGCCCAAGGAAGTGGTGGAGTCACCATCCCTGAAAGTCCCTGAAAAGACATGTAGATGTGGCAGTTAAGTGGTTTAGTGGTGAATTTGGCAGTGTTAAGTTAATGGTTGGACACAATGATTTAGATACCTTCTCCAACCTCAAATGAGTCTATGATTCTACCACTGATCCTCTCAATTTAGTGATATCTGCAGACTTGACCATTGGCTCCTCCAGAAAATTAATAAAGGTGTTAACAAGAGTGCCCACAGATATCTGCATTTCATGACCACATATGGTGCTCTCATTCCTCCTGCCTATTTACCAGATTCCATGTCTTTCTGTACTTACACTTGAAGCAGATATCCATTTGCTATTTTTTTGCTATTTCTGAGGCCCCTCTTCTTCACATAACTCAGAAGCATTTGCTTTCTTGATCGCTACTTCCTCACTTGTCCCCCAAATTCCTGGTTTAGAAGAATCTTGTTACCATGTTGGCCAGACTGCTGACAAGGATGTTGACAAGGATATTTACTGTTGACAAGGATGTTCTTGTCCCACTTTCTCAGGTGGATCCTGTCTCTCTACCCTGGAGTCCTCAGTGCTCAGAGTGAATCTCACAGCCATAAAAGCCAAATCCCTATTGGCACAGGCTGTTGAACTAGGTGTTATCCATCAAGATTCATCTGCTCCCACCTAAGCTTTTCTTTCATACCAGAAGGACTGAAGAGAGAACATCTGGGGCCCCAGGTCCTTCCACCCTAGAGCTCTGTAGTGATTCTCGGTGTGCTGCAGCCCTTCCCTGGCAGAGAAATTCAGACAATCAAATGTAGAAAGTTTCCATACCAGCTATTTTCACATTGGAGATACCACAGAAAAGCTTTTAATAGGAAGTGATTTCTGAGACTTTCATTAGTAAGGGGAATTACTATGTGATTTTTTGCCTTGTCTTATCCATTTTTTCCCTAGCTTCTTTGAAATGACTTAAGCGGATCATAAATTACTAGGCTGTTCAGGAAATACCATTTCCACATACAGAAAGTCATAAAACAAAAAGCTGATTAAGGTTTAGCCTGATTCAGCCTGATTTGCTGAAGCTAACAATACTTAAATGCATACTTTCACCTCAGACTGAGTTTACCACCAAGCTATGAAGATATTACAATTACTTAATCCAATGCTGAATTTCTGTTTGCATCATGGAATGTGATTCCATGGAGAACATAGTAATACAATTATGCAAAGGGGCTATTTCATTCATTTTTGGAAGTATGGAATTAACGACAAATTGAAGTAATAAAACCTGTCTCTCTGCCACTTGCCTGTAACAATCTGGTTAAGAAACCAGTGGTGTTATGGTATATGTAGTTGCTGCACTGGACAATATGTGAAAAAACCCATGAATAATAAATATTTCCTTGTAGCTTGACGTATATATACAAAAAAGCTCATTTGTTTTCTCATAAGCGGAATGAATGAAAATTATCTTACAGCATATTGGACATGGAAGGAAATATTTTTTATTCTTATAACAGGAATTCCTACTTTAACTGAGTTTTGTATCTAATGATGCCTCTGAATAGCCATTATATTATCAGTAACATATTATGTTAGAAAATTGTTCAGATATTTTGGTTTTCAATCACAAAATGCAGATGTTAGGCATAAGCATCACACTAAATAGAATCAATATTAAAATGAGTAAAGATAGCACTGTACAAGTCCAATGAAATTGCTGTTTTCTCATGCAATCTATAGTAATCCTACTCTCATTTAGAAGCACAGCAATTTTTACATTCATCCCTCATAGCTAATGCCATCAGTGGTGTGTAAAATAATAACATTGCTGTAGACTTCAGAAATAAATTGTTTAAATAGGATTTTGTAATTTTTCTAATACTTCCCAATTCTATTCTGTTTATGGGGCACCTCTGTCAAAGGTTAGATGACATGTGTTTGACTGAATGGCTTCAGCTGCCTTGCTGCCTTTCTTGGTGTTACAGTCTGCAGCAGAAGAAGCAGCAGGGTGCACTATACTGCGTTCAAGCAGGGTAAGAGCTGAGCTGTGTGCTAGTCTGGACAACGCCAGGAGGGGCAGCAGCATCTTGTACAAAGGGACTTTGCTGCATTTACTGCTACTTCACTTGCCCCTTCCCCCAAACTCCTTTGATGTCTACTTAACCCAAGCAACTTTTATGAAAATCTGTGAAGTTTAAGTGACATTTCAATCTACCCAAGGACTCAGTTGACTAACACAATTCTTCCTATCCCACCTAACAAAATATAGTATTAAAATCTGAGATATTTTTAATCACTCATTACTAGCTGTGATAACAAAAATATCCTTGCCCTTGCTGCCATCTGTTTTCTAACATACACTGAGTGTTGATATTCCATTTAGACATTAAGGAGCTGAAACAGTATAGCAGGACATGAAACACATCTACTATTTTTTTGTAACAAACCCAAATTGTGCTATGGCAGTGTTGAGCACCAGTGCTCATTATATTACTAAGTGCAAGTAGGTGTTCTTGTTCTTCTGCACTGGCACAGAGATTTGCAGACAGTTTACATTCCTTCATTCCTGTTTAAATAATTCTCTGGAGAAATGAAAATGGAATAAATGACTCCTGACGAGCGTTTTGAGTTGCTGTCCTGATTCAGAAGTGAGTTATCTGCTGTGGTCAAACATTTTGTTCCAGCATTGTAATACCAGTTCTGGTAACCCCAGCAGCACGATGTCAGTTACAAGACATCCACATTTATCTCAGACACTGTCATCTCAACTGCTGAAAGTTACTAATCAAAGGGAATTATGTTCTGTACTCTCATGTCCTATAAACTGTCAAATCCTAAAATCTTGAATTCTAAAGCATAATGTAGCAGCATGAATAAAGGCTGTAAGTGCTGCACGTGTACAGATATAATTTGTATGTGAAGGACTCGAGCACAAAGTTGGCAAATACAGGTACTGTACCAAAGAAACAAATATTATACATGATTGGGCTCTATTAGGGTGTTATGCTTTGCTTGTTCTTACACTTGTATGCTCTGTGGAGCAAACCATAATTAATTTGCTATAGAAGTAATTCCAAATATTAACTCTGTAAAAGAAAGATAAAATACGAAAAACATTAAAGAGACTGTAGCTTTTAAAATTAAGCTAGTATATTTTATGCACTAAGAGCTCTGGTTCATTTTGACTCATTAATCTTCATAATTCATTGAGAGATTTTTATGATGTCACAAACAACCAAACATGGTAGTGGTATTGTAGTAAACCATATTATTGGCAAACCATGATCTGAGAAAGTTACCCTGTGTTGGGACTCAAGGGCAAATGATAATATTCCTGCAGCTGAGAGCCATATACAGATCTTACCATTCTTCAAAGAATACACCATTCATCTTCATATAGAAAAAAACCTTAAAGGTACCTCTTCAATCAGGAAAGTCCTACAAACTGAGCAAAATTTACAGAAGTCTCAAATCTTTAAGTGTTATATTTTTGCATTATTATAGAATTTATAATAGCATTTTTGAGCCTAGTGTTTTATAACATGGAAAAAAATTATCTTGTAGAATATGGTCAGCAGTCACCAGTCTGATATTTGACCCACAGCCCAAAAAAAATCAGGAATTACCTTAAGAAGTGATAACCAGAAAACAAGTCCCCATTATTCCTACCTATGAATTTTAGATTCCATAGGTTTAAGAAAAGGTTAATGTATCCTACTGCACAGGAAATGGGATTTGCACATAGGGATCTCTTAATTACATACATCCCTAAAAAGGAAGTTTTGCTGGAGTGTAGGACCTGTCCAGGCTTTGAAATTTTTGGTAATAAGATTACAGTCTATAAGGAAAGCTTATCATATAAGGAGACACTGCACAGTAATTTCATCCTTCATTATTTTCAAAGATCAAAGATTATTATCATATAGAAACAGACTAACATTTCCAAGCCAGTATTTCAGCTCTTAAGTGTTCTTCCTGTGACAGAACTCATAGAGGCATTACAGAAAACAATGTCTTCATTTTATGAAAAATTGTCATGAGCTTCCTTGGACAAAGGTCTCCTGTAACAAAACATCTGGCAGAACTGGACTTCTACAAATGAAGACATTTGTAATCCAGTCTTCTGATTCTAAAAAAAAAAAAAAATACAGGATCTCTGAAGAAAATTAAACTAGTGAAATCTTTGAAATACATTTATGAATTTTTAAAGATAACATGAAGATAGGGCTTTGTTTTTCCTCCCTGAACTAAAAATGTGCTTTAAATAAAGCTTTTCCCTGCTTCACTACAAAACTTAAAAGTAATAATTTAGTTTTAGGACATTTTCTAGGACATAAACTATGTGAGAAATAAAGAATTAATTGGGAGGAAACTCTGCTGTACCACTGCCTGAAGTGCTGACTGTCAATCTTCAGGTGAGATTTCACCAAAGAGCAGACAAGAATGTGTCATGAAAACATAATACATTATAGCACAGAAGAAACTGCAGTAGTTTTGGTCATAATGTAGAAAACTACAAGATAGGCCTGACTGACCTTCAACAGCACACACATAGGAGCTCATGCTGTGAATGACTGTGACTGGATTATCTGAACACTCAGAGCAGACTGTGAAGAACAAGGGTCTTGTCGTGGACAGAAGGCTGGAACCAAAGCCAGAGAAACAGGCATGCCACCAACTCCTGAAGAAGACTAACTGCACAGGCAACTTGTATGTAGAAAAGATGGTCTTTGAAAAATTTATGTAAATTCTACTTGAAAAACAAGAAGTATTAAAAGCTATTACACTATGAAATACTGAAGAAAATCTCGAAAAATAACTTTACTACCAGTCCTTTCAATCATGTCACTAATTCCACATACTTGGCAGTTCACAGAAACAAAATACTAGTGTTCACCTTATCAAGCTTTTTAGTTCTAATACATCATAAGCCCATTTCTTGCTTGCTTATTCACTGAGCTCATATGCATCTGAGGAACGCTAACACAAACACTCTAAAATGAACAGGCCTGGTGCATATGTGTGACATAATATATTCATTTTGAACAGCATCATTTAACTACTACTCTTTGTAAAAGTTACTTTCTCCAACTTTTCTGGTTTTCTTGTACCTTCCTCAACAAACATACTCTTCTAAAAAAGACCTAGAAGTACCACTAGTCACTTAAAAAAAAAATAAATAAAAGAAATATATCCACCAAAGAAAAAAATGCTTGAAATCCAGAAACTTAACTGTATCCTGTACAAATCGTCCTCATTGCTGGAAAAATGGGATTACAAAGGGATTTCTACCAGGATACAATAGTTGGAAGAGAATTCATAGGACTAATATTTCTTATCTGCTATGAAATGTAAGCTATTTTAATAATGCCTTAAGAGACTCATGTTTTTTACTTCATATGTAAAATTAAGATAAGTTTATCAGGACATGTGATTATGTTATTTTGTTAATATGGATAGCAAACGTAAAGCTAACTGTTGAGAAGTGAAATCCCTTGGAAATACTTCATAGATCTACTTCTGTGAATTTCTTTCAAGCATAGCTTAAATGGAACCAAAAGGAAGTATTTGCATGTGCTGATTGACATAGGGATGGTCCTGGAGGAGTTGGTACTTGAGCATACAAATGTGAAATAAAACCAAATTAGCATGCTAAGGAAATTAACAGTAATATAAATACATTCCTGAATAGTCCCAGATAGCTAATCCCTGGGAAGAATAACTTAAATTCTGTTTTTATTTATGAAAATGGATTCTAATAGAGTTCCACTTGCTAAAAATGTTCAGAGCCTTAGGCTATGCCTAAAGGCAGAGACACTATATGTACTGAGAATCCCAACTATTTCAAGTATTTCTTCTTAAATCTACCCTAAATGCAGCAAAATTTTAATACCATATAATGAGCTTGACATTCAGTTCCATTAACTGCATATATAATGAAGTAATTTCCTGTTTGAATTATTTGATAGATCTAATTAAACTACAATTTAAAATACTATTAATCTTTGCTAATCAACAGCAGTGAATGAAGATACCTCAAAGATAATAGGTTTTATATTCTCTTAAAAAGCTCCAAACAAAACTAAACCAACTTGTTCTAGCACTAATTCAGTAATGAACATAAAAGCACTTAGCACCTAAATATCTGTAAAAGGAGTACAAATATCCAATAAGAATGAAGAATGAAACACCTATACATCAAAAAAGCTGGCATTTTACACTAATAGAATTAAAATTTTTCTACAGATGCCAAAAATGTATAATCTAGATAAAAAACCTACAAAATATAATAAACACTAAACAAAAAAAAAGTTTTACAATGCCAAGGAAAGATAATTTTTAAGAATATGAATTCCCAAACTGAACTTTTTTTCTGTCTCTTATCCTAAAATTTACTTGAATATTTGACTAAATCCAAAAACTTGGCTTATTTTCTGTTCAGATGATCAACAGAGAGTTGTTTTAACATGTCACACACAAAACCCAAAGTAAATAAGCTGTCAAAATAACTATTTTCTTCAGCTTGCATCAAACATGACAACATGCCATCTCAGAGATATGAGGTCATAAGTAATTTTCGCTAGAAGCTCAGATTTACAGTCAATTATTTTACAAAGGCATTTAAGAGATTGTGAGATTATTTATAACTTTGCTGATGATAAAATATCCTACTGTTTTACTGTGTATTGACTTAAGAGAAAAGAAACCATCTTGACTCCTAAGGGTTTGAACTGACTCATGTTGTAACAAACTGCCAGGTATAGTATTTTTATTAAGGGTAAAGGATTCTTGTAAACAGGCAGTACACATTTCTTGTGTGAATTTGCATGAACTAATACTAGATGTAAAAGGCAGCCTCAATTACACTTCCAAGCACTTGATAATCATAACAAGTTTTCAGCTTGCAATAAATTAAAGCTTATATTAAAGACAAAAACCAAATGACAAGGAAATTTTTTAAAAAATCAAAATGTGGAAAGCAATCAGGTTAAGTGCTGGTCAGCAAAGTCAACTGATTATTCTACAATAAAAATAAACTTTCCAAAAGTAATTGACTACTGGCATCAGGCTAGAAAAATGACCCAATATACTGATAACAATTCCCAACCCAACAGAAATGTTCTATTCCAAACAAGAGTGAGTTATATTATTACTTTATGTTACATTAATTAACTTATCATAGGCACGTTCTCTTTGCTTTTTGCATTCCTACAAAGGGGCATGGAGATCAGAAAGAGTAAATTTAAGAAAGCCAAGGACAACCTGAATTTTAATAGTTTTACCCAGAGAAAACTGCAAAACTGTGAAACTTGTTTAGGGTTAATAAACAACACAAAATACAGATGAACAGGAATTAGAATGTCCAAAGCCTGGAAACTGTGATGCTGGAGCTTTTTCTGAGCTGGAACTGTGAGGTATATATGCTGATGTCAATACATTATTCTGAGTGGTAGAAAGAAAATTGTGAAAGCTGCATAGAGATCTTATACTGCTGTGAAATCAGATGATAAACTGGCAGCTGAAATCCAGTGTCAATAAAAACAAAGTAATGCACATGGAAAAAAAATAGCTCTCGCTACAGATATACGGGAATGTACTCTAATTTAGCTATTATCATCTCAGAGAGAGATCTGGAAATCAAACCAGAAAGGTTTCAAAGTAAATATCAAACAAGGGCTCAGTAACTGTCATATTTGGAAGCAGAATGATACAAGTTACTAAAAAAAGAATAGAGAACAAAACAGGAAAAATAAAAGCACACCATTGCAAAGCTACATAAACCCCAGTACCCACCTTGGCAGTGTTAAAACTGAAAAGATGCAGTTGAAAGAAAAGTGTTCACAGAAAGGAACAGATAAGGTCTTATTACTGGAAAAACCTCATGAGGACATGTATATATGTACACATACACAATTATGAGCACCACAGGAAAAGTGAACCATTGCTTAGACAAGACACAACAAAAGAACAAAGGACTTAATGCAAAATTTATTGACACAACAAACTTTGGAGACTTGGAAGAGAAAACCAAGTGGCTGAAGGCCTAGCAGAGGATGCAATGTCCTTACCAGTAAGTTGTTTGAAAGTGCTAGTGTTAAAGGAATACTGCTAAATTCTTGCTGCCCTCATTATCTTCATTCTCTCCAGCATAACAGAAAAATGGACTACAGAGAGCTGCCATCTTCTAACTTTGCCTTCTAAGCTAATGTAATATGACCATTACCGGACACCTTTCAATCCTCATCAATAAGACTTCTGTGAACTTTATTGTAAACTCCTGAAAAGACGATTAGTCAGTATTATGACAGGGCAGAAGGACAAAGAATAATGGATTTTAGTGTTTGATTAACTATTCTGGAGTTATCAGCAAGCAAATATTCACTCTGAAGCAGATATGACATGTCACTCCTCTCTCATTTGCAAAACTGCAAATAGTTTTCTATCTAATTACCTATCGCTCCAAATGAGATATTTAGTATCACATCTTCTATCTTACCCATCCTGACGCTGAACATACTTCAGTCTTCTCCATTCTAAACACTCCATCCACTCACCTTGTCTCATGAAGCTCAGGAGCTATCTATATTTTTAAACCAAAAATTTATACACATATGTAAAAAGCATACATTGAAGATAAAAACGGGTCAAGAAGATGAATGTCTATGAAAACATTATCTATACTGTCTTTGTCCTACCACACAAGCAATGAGGAACAGATTTATTCATATTTTAATTCACATTATATTTAGAAATATGATTAACTACTTTACAACAAAAATAAGGGCACCCTGGTCTGAACAGTCTACCCAAGATAAATGGGAGAGAAAAGTAGCTGAAGAAACCTCTGCACAGCAGTTACTTGCAGGAGAAAAGGTTTCCTCATCAAAATGTCGAAGATACTTTATCATTGAACATAAGAAGAGAAGAAATGCAATTAAAAGTCCTACACCAATTTGGATGTCAAGTAACTCTGGATGGCAGGCATATTTATCTTGTGTTTTAGGTGATGGCTGGTATTTCCAAGTTCTTTTTGTAAGACGATGAATAACCGATGAATATCTGTTAATGGATTTGTGAGAAAAGTGGTAAAGGTTGGGGAAGTGAGCAACATGACTAACTTCACTTGTTCACTAATGTCTTCCTTTAGGAGTTTAATTAATCTATTTGATTAAAGACTACATTATTGGTAAAACCAAATACTGTTTCTCTTATACTAAAAAATTAAAAAGCAGCTCAGGAGAAAGTAAAAGGAAGGATATATTTAGAGATATATAGCAATATTAACTTCTGTTTCACCTTCCTGGTTCAGGTTCTACCATTCCTCACAAATATGAGAACAAAATGGGTTTCTGTTTCTATCTTCAGGTGAATCTATACCTGTTCTTTTTATTTCCGCTAAATTCAGAGCTAATTACAGCTTTTACTCACTTGGAGAGGCATGCTATTACCACTGCAATTATTCAGTTCCTCTGTATTGCCTTTTGATTCACCTCATTAGCCAACCTCTAATTTTACTTAACCAGGCCACAGTGTTTAGCTTCCTGTCCTTGACTCCACCCTCTCCTCATCCTTTATGTCCCTCTATGCCTTCTTGCTTTCTTCTACACTCCTGCTTCTTTTTATAGATCCAGTAGTCCAGCATGCAACAACACTACTAAAATAACAAAAAAAAGGAAAAAAAACCATCAATGAACCAACCAATCAAAAACCAAAAGAAAACAAAGCAAAACCCAAAGAGTAAATGTCACCAAAAAAACACATTCTAAGATAACATCCTAAAAATAACATAAGTACCTATTTAATCAGATTTAATCAGCAAAGAAACTATTTTTGGAAGCTCAAAAATGTTAAAATGCTGATAGGACTTCCTCTACACTGTGTTGACTTGCTCTGGCCCTTCACTCTTCATTGTCTTACGCATGCTTCTCTGCATACCCAAACTTCTCAGGGTCCTTTCTATGGCTGTATCCCCTCCACACCTTTTCCTTTCAGAATCTCCTTCCATCATAAATTGTTTTCATCTGGCTCAATCACCTCTCAGCGCAACTTAATTCTGCTACACCATAGAGAAATTAACAAAATCGAACAAGCATGGACCAAGATTATTTGGTCTCATATTTTCTCTAGTAAGTTTGGCCCTTTCCCCTTCTTATTTCCATCAAATTTTCAGGAATGGGATTAACTATTATTTTGAGTTTCTACAGAGTGCAGCATAATAAAGGACTGTGATTGTCCTTGCACACTACCATGACAGCCATGAGAAACAATAACAAGAATCTTGCCAATCATCTTTTATAGATGTATCAAACTTTTTCCTAATCATACTAATCTTGACTGATCTAAGAAGTCGAAGTCTTTGACATGAGCCCAGTCTCATTTTTCTATTGAGGATGTGATATAATTTGGTGATGACAGAATATTACAATGGTAAACTATGAACACATTATATTTTTTCCTAAAATGCCTTTTAAAAAAACAGTGTAAATAGGCTACTGAACAATCTCATAGACCTTTTTTTTTTTTCAGTAAGGGTATGGAAAGTGTTATTTTCTTTTTATGTTTATTAATCCAGGAGCAACAACCAATTTTCAGAGAAGATCTTTATTCTGATTACATCTGCAACTCTCTTACTGAATGTCTACCAGAAAACGGTAGCTATGCAATCTGTACCTAAAACAGATATCAGTACTGCTCTACTGAGATCAATGATTAAATACTTTGGTAGATAACGAATCCTTATAAAATGTATTAAAAAACCCACAAAAATTTGGTTTCAGTAGCTACTGGCAATCTTACAGGAAACAGGAAAGGCTTTCAGAAGTAGTTATGCCTTATTTTTCTCAAAAGGTCTATGACTGTTCTTAATGCAATTCTTGTAAGCTACTGGTTATCTCTCCTTACTCAGCTGCTGTGCCTCTGCAGCATAATGAAATTCTGGTGCGATGATAGCACATCCTATTAATGAAAGTATTATGGACACAGATGGCTATCAAGGCTGCAGATTGCTGAACACCAAGACTGTAGCTGATTTTCTAGCTGATATCATACAGTATTTAGAGTCAACAAATCCGGGACACAAATAACTTTGAAGAAAGCATAATCTAGTACTCAGTGGAAGTCCCTTGTGTTCAAATCAGGGCATGCAAAGGATATGGAAAAGAGGGGGAGAGGGTAATGAGAGGGAAAAGAGTGTCCATCCCATTTCCATTCTCTTGAATAATTTTTTTTTCAATTGGCAAAATCTTTTGAAAACCATTCAAGTAGATTCAGCTTTACATCATAAAGGTAAAATCTAGGAAAGAAAAAAAAAGTCTAAATTCAATTTGAAAAAAATCTTGATAATCCAATTTTTTAATATATTTGAGCATACTTACTAATATTCTCTTAATTTTCTTGAACCTCACTTTCACAGACATCACAAGAGATGTATACTGCTTTAACTTCAATCTTTACCTCCTTTTTCTACTTTATGCTTACTGTGTGTATATACATACTCTGATGAATTTTCATAATTGATAGTCTGTGAGCATCGTATTATCATACACAACTTTTCTGTAATTTTTCATTTATGTTCAAGTATGTTATTCCACTGTTTTTCAGTGCAGAAAATCTCAATATTTTATGTTGTGGGAAAATAAAAATGAAAAGCAACATGTTATACATGGAAAATACTATATGTAGCCACAGTATTCTGAGGAAGTGAAAATTTGAATATTGAATATTGTGCAAATTAACATATAAGCAAAGTACCATAACTTTAAAGAATACCCCGAAGTTAGGTATAATACTGAAGCTAGCAGGGGCACTCTAACAGGATGTCACACCTCTAAATCTCATCATAATATGATATGAATTCAAAGATCAAAGGAACACTATTTTTCATTATTTTAATAGGCAAACTCAATGCAAAATAAATTAAAAAAATAAATAGAAGCAACTCTTTATGCTAACAGTCCACAATATAGTTAAACAAAGAAACAAATTCAGAGTACAGAAAAAGTCCAATACAAACTGAGAAGTAGTCATATAAAATTTTCTATTCCAAATAAAACCTGCAGTAGATTATTACTAGATTACAGTGAAAAGTACACTATTTAAAGCAATTGTCATATAAAAACTTAGAAAAAAAGGGAAACCATTTATACAACGAATTTCAAATTACTCTTACATTAATCTGGACATCTTCTTCAAATTTCATTCTTACGGGAAGCTTGTCACTGCACTGATCCCATTATTTTTCTTTTTTATTATATCTAGCTACCCAGAAGAGTACTGATCCAGTAAATCCAAATTCAAGGAAACAGGTTCATTAGCTTCAATAGCATTCTTAATTTGACTAAGAGGTTAAAGTATGTGAACCTTAAATTATAAGAATATCAAGATAGGAATCATGTCTCTCTGTCTGGGTAGGCTATTTTATTAATTTTATAATAGGATCTAGACTCATGTTCCAGATATAATCATCAACATCTGAAAGAGAACCAAAAACTACTTCAAGTACAGAAACCTTTCCATATTCTTTATTTGCATGATGAACACAATGTCATTGTAGAATTTCCTACACAAAGAACTGGCACCACTTAATTCATAATAAATTAGTTTAGACATTGTAATAGATGGATGGGCTCTTACACTGGTTTAAACCTGACTTGAGTCCTCTGGCTTGTCCTGGAAACTACTCTCATGGGTGTAATTACCAACTTAGGACAATTACAATTGCTAGGTAACTTTGTACAACCATGAGGTTTTTTTACTTGCAAAGTCATCCTTGATCAGGAAGGCAATATTAGAGCAGAAGCACTAAATGTTGTGGAAGAATTTTATGTTTTGGCCTTTCAGCTTCTAATTTATTCACTCCAATGCCACATAATAATATAAATATAAAGGGATTTTCTATATATTTATACATAAACAAGTTGTATATATAAATATATACACAACTAAAAGATAGAGATAAATATGAAAAACATCACCTGATTACCAGAAAATAAAATCTTATGCTATGCACAGTACCTACAGAACTGAAGTCAACATTATACTCAGCATATATATTTTGTTTCCACATTAACCAAAGGGTTTTAACCTGTGCAAAGAGGTTCAAAATTAGCTGCCCTCAGGTTATCTTAAAGAACAAGAGGCAGGGCAAATTCTGCGAAAAGCAAGACATGTGCTGTTCCACATCTCATCCCCTGGAGCCTCTTGTCCAGCCCAGAATGACTGTCAGCCACTGGCACACCAGAGGCCCCACCTGGAGGGGAGTGCCCCAGGAGACCAAAGCAGATGAGAGCAGTTGCACAAAGGCACACATGGGCAAGGCCCAGCATTTGGATTTTACAGTAACTGCAATTGCACTGGAATTCAAGCGGTGATTATTAACCTTTCTCTGTCATTCCCACTCGGCTCTCTGTTCTCCTAATTTCCTCCTCTCAAAATCTGGGTATCTGGGTAGCTTAAAGGTGGATGGGTTAGAGGTTTCTAAGTCAATGCCATGCAAAATGTTTTATTTGGATTGAATATTTACCTTAAAATTTGCCAAGTAACCTTATTTTCTAAAGTTTGACAGTAAAAGTTTGTTAAGCAAACCTCCTGAGAATGTCATGTTCTCCTGTGCCCCTGCCTCAGGGTATAAAAACCTAAGCCCCTTTAAGAAACTCACCAAACAAGTCTGGGGCTTAACACCAGTGCAGATAATGCCATTCATATCACTGGTATAGGAAGACAACACTAACTCAGCACATTTTAGTGTAGGATGGTGAAACCACAAAAATTAAAGTGTGATGTGAATTCAAATGAACAGAGGTTATGTATTTAAAATATTCATACAGACCAAGACTTCCACTTCTGACATGTGACAAATGCAAAATTGCAAAACCCAGTTCATTAGCATAACATCTCTTCAGGAAATCTGGTACTAAAAACCCAGCAGTATTTTCTAACAGTGAAGACCTACCGAGCTTTTTTAAACCCAAATGTCCTCCTACCCCAAGACTGTGAGGCAGTTTATCTGCCTGCAGCCCACCACTTCAACAAGGGGCTTCTAACATTCACATTGAAGTTACTAAGCAGGCTGCCTGCAGTCGAAAATAAAAATTCAGATAGAATCTATACAAAAATACAGATTCAAAGAGACAGACATCTGTGGGAGTTCCTGAACTTCTCTGAGATGAAATGCACAGAGAAAACCTTGATATTATTAGCTAAAACATGATACGTTCCTGATCCAGTTTCACAAAGTCAGATCATCATAAAATTGGGTTCCAGGCACTTTGTGGATAGCATGATTTGTCTTCTGAAGGGAGATTAAACATCAGCTGGGAACAAGTTGCTGACGCTCTTAAGACAGGCAACAAGTTCTAGAGGGATCTCATCAGGTAGTGTTCCACATAAACACATAGTAAGGCAGCAGGGGATGTGTCAGTGTACATGACCAGGTGACACTGAATCTGGGTCATTTATCTTTTGGGCAGGACTATGCTGGGACCTACACTCAGAGCTGCAGCCTTCTTTTCCAAGGCTGGCATTTCCCTTGGCTTTATACTTATATATAATGATTACACTTCCAAAACTTACATCAAAATTCTGACTTAAGGCTGTTAAAGCAAGAGTGTCAATACTGTGTCTAGGGTAACTACTTACTTTTGAAAAGCTGTTTAGAATTTGTCAATATTCTTAGCAAGCCCTCAATATTTTATGCTTAACAAAATTAAAAATTCAGTAAGGCATTCAAAGCTGAAGCCTGAAATTTAAAATATGCTTGCTGCTTTGTGCAGAAGATGTCTATCCTACCAAAGAAAGCCTTTTCTTGAATTATTTTAATCTGTATTACATGTACCCTGGACAGTAAGCTTTAAAATACAATAAAAAAATAAAATTTAAAAAAAATATATTCTCAAGGTCAGGAGGACTGAGTCTTTCAATTTTGTAGACTGTTACATGATATAATTGGAGAGAAAACAGGTGATTATTTCCACTGGTTATTCTTATTGTAATGCCACTACTAGTTAGTGCACCAAAACTATCCAACAACAACTGAAAAAAACCTCTATTCATAGGCCTTTCCTTCCTTACAAATCAGACTCCAAATCAGTTCTATTCTTTACCTGAATTTTTTTTCTATCCCAAATAAGAATTTGTTTCTCCTTTGTGATGCACAGTCCAGCCTGATAAATCTTCCTTCATATTCAATTAGGGCTGAACCTTGCCCTCTCAAAAGGGATGAGCACGGGTGGAAGTTCTCTGTGTATGCCCTTCTCAGAAGGATGCTAGATGAACCCCTGAAACTCTCAATACACATACTCTGAAACAAGTGGATGGAAATTCTACTTTTCCACGTCCACCGCATCTGAGAGTACAAAGAAGCTGTGAGGGCTTTCCTCCTTATCCTACTCCCTAATTAACAAGAAGAAGCAGCTACACGTCCTTATTGCCTTGCATCGCCAATGACATCTATCCTTAGACTGCAAGAGCTTTTAGTCTAGGACTGTGTGAGACTGGCTTATGAAGTACCTTGCAAGTCTGTGATACAGTAAAATAACACAGCGGCAAAACATAAGCAAAACAAGTTAGAGAAATAAAAAATAAAGACATATTAAAGTTTATTTCTCATATGAAAGTGCCAGCTTTATGACACAAATAATTCTTTTTCCTCCAATATGACCTCATTCTGCAGGGGAAGCGCAACTCCTTCGTATCATCATAAATGTGTGGCTTTCTAAGGTTCTGTCTTCAGAAAAAATATTTTCCCTGAATCAGCACTGTGCAGACTATTCTGAAAGGGATACACAAAAATGTAGCATTAACTACACTGTCTCAGGTGTTGGGCACAGTAATGCTATTAATGTTGTCATTAATTTAGAAATCAATTTTAACATTTTCTAGGACTCTTCTGACACATCATCTATCACCACAGATATTAAACCTAAGTTTAAAAAGTAAGTTAAAAAAATAAGTGGTATATAGTTTTAAAATGTCATTTCTAATCATGTTATAGCCTTTCTTGATTCACTTTTATGAAACTTTTTTTGTTGTTGTTGTTTACAGTTCTTTGTGCTTAATGGGATTACTGGGGGGGAATATTCCTTGACCATGCTACTTTCACATAGTGTCTGAAATGTCATTTAGAAATAGTTATATCTCACCCATTGATGGCAGGGGTATTTACAAAGATTCACCTCTCTATATTCTCCTACGCTCACTGGAGACAAACATGTTGCCCTGGCAGAAGCCCACCTTCACACATGAATAATTTTGGAAGTTTCTATTGTCCCCCTCTTCTGGGGATAACTGGAAGGTAGGCTAACAACCAGAGGGGGTAATATAAACACGTTACATTTTTTCTATAAACTGCCTCTAATCAGTGAAGACAGTCGCTTTTCCAGAAGGCAATCTGAGCAGCTGATGGCCTCAAATATTTACATACATTACATTCAAGCAGAAAACCTATCTGCTAGTCATCCCATGTTCTCTATAATGCCATAAAAGAAAAAGAGACAAGTTTTCAGAAGTGATTCCAATATTCACACTATGTGATCTCTGAAATGCCCATCACAGCCACCCTGTCTGCAGAGGGAGGTGCAGAGGGATCTTACAGTGACCAAACTCCTGAATTTAGGAATGTCATGTTGACCTATTGCCTGAAGTGAGGTAATGAATCAGACTGCAATCAGACTGCTGTGGTTGTTGATAGCGCCTTGCCGCAAGACATCAAGCACAGAAAAGTCTACCCAGTGATTCAGTGCATGCTTATGCTAACACATAATATGTTCTCTAGTTATTTTGTCCACTTTAATTTAAAATGTCTGTAGTAATTAGGCTTCTAGTCACTTCCTCAGAAAATGGTTTCACAATCTAATGCCACATAACCTCTAACCATTTTCCTGTGCTGAAACTGCCATCAGAGCACATAGATGAAAGAGGATTAAACTACATGGGTGGCTGAATAGGAATGTCAAGGAAGTAAAGGAAACGAAGCTGTTAGCATTGATGAACTAATGCATCCAATCAAACACCAGGAGGCTGAAGGTGTTGTCTTTCAGATGAAATGTGAAAGCAAGGCACTAAGCATTAGAGGCAATTAAAGTTCTCTCAGCACTCTTTGCACAGTATCAGTGCTAGCCCCTGGTTCCTGGCCACCTTCCAAATCACATAAATAATTCTGCTTTCCTAAATATTTCCCTGCCCTATAATTTAAAAAAAACAGCCATCTCTTCACTTGAAATAGTGTATTGATGCTAGGTTTAGCCTCGAAGTAGAATGGTTCTAAGTGAAAAGTGTTTCCAGGTCTTTGTTATGAGTACAAGAAGTATTTTATTTTCAATGACATTTTATTCACTCTTATCCTGGCATTATTTCCCTTACCATAAATCTATACTGTGCCCAACTTGTAAGCTGTGATCAGTACTCACTCTCTGCTACTTGACTGCTATGAATGAACTGTTCTATAGAAAATACTAACATTATGCAAAATCGTGGTCTGCAGCTTTAAGCCAGGTCCAGTCACTGAGTCATAGAATCATTGAATATCTCAAGCTGGAAGGGACCCATAAGGATCATCAAACCCAATCCCTGCTCCTCTCAGGGCTAGAGAAAACCAGATGACAAATTTCGCCTCATCTGTCAGATGGATCACTACCTCTAACATTAAAAAGGAAAGAAGGGTAATCATGGTGGGTGATTCCCTTCTGAGGAGAACAGGGGGTCCCATATTTCGACCGGCCCCAACCCACAGGGAGGTCTGATGCCATCCTGGGGCCCGAGTACAGGATGTACTGAGAGGCTCCTGGGCTGATTCAACCTTCTGATTGAAGGGTTGACCTGACCCACTGCTGATACTCCAGGTTGGCAGTGACGAGATTGAAAAGAGGAACACCAGGGCAATTAAAAGGGACTTTAGGGCACTGGGTCAAGTGGTTGATAGAGCAGAAGCACAGGTAGTGTTCTGCTCAGTCCCTTTGGTGGCAGAGAAAAATGATGAAAGGAATAGGAAAGCCCACATGATCAACGAGTGCCTCAAGGGTTGGTCTCATCAGCAGAATTTTGGGTTCTTTGATCATGGGGCAACTTTTACAGCACGTGGCCTGCTGGAACAGGATGGGCTCCATTTGTCTGTTAAAGGCATAAGGATTTTAGTTCATGAACTGGTAGAACTCATTGAGAAGGCTTTAAACTAGGGCTGAAGGGGGAAGGGGATGCAGCTGGGCTCTCTGGAAGCATGGCCTAGGGTGGTGAGCTTGAGTTAGGGGTGCAATCAGTAGCCCAGCTGAAGTGCGTGTACACTAATGCATGCAGCATGAGTGACAAACAAGAGCTGGAGGCCATGGTGCAACAGCAGAGCTACGATGTAATTGCCATCACAGAAACAGGTGGGATAACTCACATGGCAGGAGCATTGCACTGGATGGCTACAAGTTCTTCAGAAGAGACAGGAAAGGTGGAAGAGGTGGAGGCGTGGCCCTTTATATTAGGGAGGCTTTTGATGCCATAGGTATTAAAATTAATGATGATGAAGTTGAATATCTTTGAGTAAGAATTAAGGGGAAGGCCAACAAGGCTGACATCCTGCTGGGAGTCTGTTATTGTCCACCCAATCAGGAAGAAGAGATTGACAAGTTATTCCATAAACAGCTGGAGAATGTTTCAGGATCACCAGCCCTTGCTCTTGTAGGTGACTTTAACCTACCAGACATCTGCTGGGAACTTAATACAGCAGAAAAGAGGCACAGTCCAGGAAGTTCTTAGAGTGTGTGGAGTACAGCTTTTTGTCGCAGCTGGTGAGTGAGTTCCCTAGGGGAGGGGCTATGTTAGATCTGTTGTTTGCAAATAGAGATGGGTTGGTGGGAGATGTGGTGGTTGGGGGCCGCTTGGGGCAAAGTGATAATGAAAGTATAGAGTTCTTGATATTTGGTGAAACCGGGGGGGACATCAATAAGACTTTTACATTGGACTTCCGGAGGGCAGACTTTGGCCTATTTAGACTTATTCAGTGAGTTCCTTGTGAAGCAGCCCTTAGAAACTGGAATGGTCTGCCTGGGGAGGTTGTGGAGCCACCATCCCTGGTTGTGTTTAATAAAAGACTGGATGTGGCACTCAGTGCCATGGTTTAGTTGAGGTGTCATGGCATGAGTTGGACTCAATGATCTTGAAAGTCTCTTCCAACCTAGTGATTCTGTGACCACGTGTATTGTCCAAATACTCCTTGACCTCTGACCAGTTTTGTGCTAAGACCATTTCTCAAGGAAAACTATTTCATTGCCCGACCACGCTCTCAGTGAAGAACCTTTTCCAAATGTCCAATCTGACTTTCCCTTGATGCTGTTTCACTCAATTTCCTTGGGTCCTAACACTAGTCACCAAAGAGATGAGGTCACCCCTCAGACTTCTTCAAGCTGAACAAACAAAGTGACCTCAGTTGCCTCTTGTTAAGTCTTGGCCTCAAGACATTTCATTATCTTGGTCACTCTCCTCTGGACACACTGCAACAGCCTGATGTCCATCTCATACTGAGGCACCCAAAACTGCCACAGTATCCAAGATGGGTCCTCAGCAGTTTGAGTTTAGGTACCAACTATTTGAGAACATAGTAAAACCCTTACCTACCCTTCTTCATTAAAGTATTCCTTTAGGGTAGTTATCAATCTGTGTGCCACCTTCCCTGGCAGGGATTTGGTTTATTTTTCTTTGGTTGCTTGCTTTTTATGCCATGTGTTTGATTACTCCTTTTATGCATTCTCAGTCAAGAGAGGAAACCTAACTTCCCTGTACGTCTTATAGACACATCTTTGTTGCCATTGATGGTGCAGCTATTGATATGTTCCATTTAACACTGCTCAATTTCTGTCTTAAGGTTGAACAGCGGCATTTCTTCCCCAGGAACACTTCAATCTCTAACTGACACTTGACATTCATTATCAGAGAACAAAGGTATTCAATGTGAACATGCTTACATGATTTTACTAAGTTTATGATATTATTGAGACAAGAAATTTCACTCAACTTCTTTTGGAATGTCACATATTGTTCTCAGTTTGGAGCTGAAAGCAAAGTAACTGAAATGAAACTTCCTGTGTGTTTCCAAATGAAAAGTGACCTGCAAGGTGGAAATTGTCAGACTGCATGCATAGGAAAGGGAAGCTGATGAGTAATAGAAACATATCAGTAACTAGGAAAATCTGTAGTTCTGATGGAATTGTCTAGAGGTAATTGAAAGAAAATAAAGCCTTGTCTAGAGGTAATTGAAAGAAAATAAAGCCTTGTGGTGCATCTATACATACAGATGCATTTGTGATTGCATATGTGGGAGTTAGGATGAGGAAAGGAAGAAAATTATTATTATTTCTTCAAGCCATGTCGAAAAATATGTTTGATATGCATACTAGTTTTCCTTTTGGTTTTACTCGTTTTAAAGAGACATTTCTTAAATGCAATTAAGTAAAATTTATAATAATTAGAGTGAAGAAAGATTTGAAATATCTGCAATAAAATAATTATAAAATAACATAAACATTGCAATAACAAGCATATTAAGTACTCTAAATGTAAAAGCAAAAATTCTCATTTCTTAAAGTAATTATAGTTCTTTTTCTTCTTTTTTCTCTTTGCTCCCTGCAATATGTCTAAGATTCTTTAGAATGATGAAGCTTTCCAGTTAATAAGCAGTTTTGTTTGAAGCGCATGACCTAGGATTCTATTAATGATCAGTTCTGACCTCTACATATCCCTATAGAGTCCCAGAGATAATAAGAGCAGGAAATTATTGATTGAAACTAATGTGGCTTCCTTGTAGATCCTGAGTGTCTGTGTTAAACAAAATCAATCAATGCCAACCGAAAAGCATGCTAATCATAATGTAAGAACAACTTATATACACTAACATCCTATAGAAACCAATATTGCTACAATGCTTTCAAAAGCAATTAAATATTACTAAAACTCTAAAAAGTAAAAAACAAACAAAAAACCAATCAAACCATACTTTGATTTGTAACAAAAGGTGTCTGAGCACTCTGAATTCACTTACCTGAGCTACAACTGTCCAAATTTAAGATTTTTGAATATTGGGATTGATCTCCTGGAATTTCTCATAGCACTTAGTGGACAAAAAAGTAACTGGTACTCAAATTCAGAGCATAAGAGTCTTCTAATCAAAGAATTCAGGTAAGCAAATTAATAATTGCCATCCCAATTTTCTCAGGCAAATAAACAAATTCTCTCATACCATTTTCTCTCTCATCAACAGTTTCTATTTTCTGAACAAAATTGCAATTTATGTCATTTATCTATAAATATATATTCTACATAAGTACTGAAATCATTAGACATTTAATAGTTCTTTGCACACTTCTCAGGATACTGTCCTTGTATTCTAATAAATGCTTTGGCATAACAAATCTTTTCAGATTTATACAATTCTTGTGAAAGAGCACAAATCATGGGTGCATCTATCCACAAACTTTTATCAAAGACTTTTCATCACTTGCTTTAAAACAAATTTAAATTAGCAAAGGTACTGAACAAAACCAAAGAATAATTACTATCCAATCTCTCACTGGTTCCATCTTAAAAACTGATGAAGCTTAACTGACACACAGGGAAATTACAGTGGTGATAAACCAGATGCTATGTTGAAATAAAATATCTTATCAAATTAATCCAACTGAGGTCATTGCTATGGAATTTGATCTCAAAAATGGGACCAGGGAACACCAGTTGCAAATAAAAATAATATAATGAAAAGTGCAGGCAAACCACTGTCATAATATCACAAACCCTACAGTCATGAATAAAAATTACATCATAACAAAACATACCAAATATACATTATGACTCTGTGGGTGTAGAAATGAAGCAATCAACACTAAATCAAGCTTTAAATCAGGGTGAATATCAATGCCATTTTTTCAGAATACATTAGCAATCTGCCATAGTTAAAGACTGCTAGAAAAAATCAAATCAACCTTCTCCATCATATGGAAATATTTCAAGAAAATCTCTGTTCTTCGTCTACTGCTCAGACCAAGTTTTAAACACTCTATTTCCATTTCTAAGAACTCCAGTTTTATCTATCTGACATTCATTGTGTTTCCTTTTTTAGGAAAAACCCTCAGTGATACAGCAGTTGAAAGCAGAGTGGATTTTGATAATCAACTCAGGACTTACTCTAAGAGCGATGTTGACAAGTGCAATCTCACCCAATGTTTGTAAAGTTTAAGAGCCCTTAAATTACCTACTCCTTTTGCTGCAAGAATTGACACTTGCATTTCAAAGCTCCAGGAAATATACTACACAACTGAATATATTCTAAGGTACTTCTCTCCACTGAACATTGTAAAAATGGTAGCAAGGTAGAGCACAATCCATTTTAAGGTTGTAAAAATTACCAGCTTTGACACTGAATTCTTAAACCACCCTCTTGCTAGAAGATGCAACATAATTGTTTGCTAATATTTTCTCACTATTGGGTTAGCAGGTCACACTTACTATGCCTGCACGCTTCACATATGACTTTGCATTAAAGGTCTAAGGTCCACCTTCACTTTAGACATAATCTCTTCAAAATCAAGACTATATAAAGAATGAAATGGACCAAATTATTGAGGGTTTTTTTGACATCAAAAATGAAATGTCAAATAGCAATTATGTACTTAACATCAACTATAATATAAATGAAGAAAAATTTGCAAAAGTACATCCTACATCCTATTTAAGAAAGCTCAGGGAAGGATTTGTTTGAAAAAATGGGATTCTTTATCATAAAAAAACAAACAACAACAACAAAAAAACAACCCAGCAATTATGTTTGGTTGTTACATTCCTAAACCAGAAGTGTTTGACTTAATATTGGAGACAAAACCAGCTTTCTGCTACATAATTTTATGTAGCATTCATGTAATGTTCAGAATAAAGCTTTAAGTAGTTGTGTTTGAAAAAACTTACTCCAGAAATGTGTATAAAAATATGGAAGAATTCAGTGTTAATTCCTTAAACTATGAACCTGGTAAATTCACAGATGGATACTTGTCAGTCAGCGGCAAATTTATCTGCCAGCTTTACTTGCAAGCAGGTTAGAGACAAGATAAAATGCTTGTTTATTCTTTCCTATATAATTTTGTTGAAGTTATGTAAAACTACTTTTTTAACTTCATTCATGAAAAAAACCTACAGATCAAAGGTTTGATTTTTGCCTTCATTTTAGTCTGCAAACTTGATATACAGTTCTAGGTATTACTAACCTTTTTGAGCTCTGATTACAAAACATCCCAAACAGTGCTGAGGAACATAAAGTAGCATGTCCTACATATCTTGTAGCTATTCTTAGCAAACGGCTCAACATCCTAATTATAAACATTTCAGAAAAAAATGTTATTATATCTTAATATGTCACAGAATCAAAGAATATCAGGTAGGAAGGGAACCTCAAGGATCATCTGGTCCAACATTTTTAGGCAAAAATGCCAGTCTAGATGAAATAGCCCAGCACCCTGTCCAATTGAATTTTAAGTGTACAATACTGGGGAATCCACCAGTTTCCTGAGGTGTTTGAAAAGATGCTTTTTTTCATTTTGAAAAATTACCATTTTATGTCTAATTGGAATATCCACAGAAGAAACTTGTACCCATTATCCCTCATGTTTTCCAGCTTTAAAAAAAATAATTATGGTATTTAGACACAAATGTTAAAGGGAAGCTTTATTTTTCAACTGATGAACTTCCCACTTATTTTTCAAATGTGAATTATCACAAAAAGAACCTTCTCTGACTACATGATCTCAAACCATGGATCCGGTCATTCAGTTCTCTGGTTTCATAGAATGATGATCAAGCACATTGAAAGCACAAGAAGAATTTGAAAGAGACTTTCTTCATGAGTTTCCCCCAATAAATAAGTAAAGAAAGAAAAAATATTTTCAAATATCAAATTAACTCAAACTTCCATATTTTGAAAACAATCTAATGTAATAATCAAAGGATGAAGTGCAGTCATGTCTTAGTGACATTTACATTCCAGCTAAGTTTCATCTTAAGACACTCACAGGCGTATCAAAGCAAGGCAGAAAAACAGTGTGTAACAGAGAGTGATATATCTGACTTATCCTAGGGAGTTAAGATGAGACAAATTACTCTGAGAAGGTCCATTTTGCTCTTTATTGGGCATAAAGAAAATCTGGAGTTGCTAGCAGCTACCTTTGGATACCCAAGTTACAGCAAATCAATCTAACCATAGGCCAAAACTGACTGACAAAAATTATATTTTGTTCCCAGCTGGTGCAAAATTCTTTTTTTTCTTGCTTAGAACTTTGCTGTTTTAAAATAGGAAACATGTGTTGAATATTTTCATTGGTAGTATGCATTTTTCCTAATGTTGCAACCATAAATGACACAATAAAATCATTCCTTTCTTAAGCAATTATATCTTATGATCTAACAATAAAACATGAAAGGAGAACTACTGGATATAGTATTATATTATGAAAGAGACAGCTAAGAAACTATCTTACAGAATTAGAAAAACAGTGAAAGAAAAATGCAAAAATAGAATGTGCATGATGTTCTATATTTAGCTTTGTGGGTTGGCTCTGAAATCTCCTTTTGAGCTGTCTTTGATAATCACTGGTAAGACCAAATTCTGAGGCAACAGTAGGGTGTTCTCCATAATATTTTTATTTGAGGACTTAAACCAGCCAGTATTCAAAGCTAATCCATATTTATTATAGTTCTATACACAAGCATTTTTTTTTTTACTTCTGTTAATGGGGACTAGATCAAAACATATAATTCTACATCATTATTTTCAACATGTCTCCAATTTCATTTTTAATATTAACGTTTGCTAAAAGCCCTGCAAGGCAGACCTCTCTTGAAGACTCTCCCACTGTTAACATACCAGAGAATTTCATTTGTCTCAAAATATTATTTCAAAGTGAAACATGTTCATACCTCCCTATATGTGAGCAGCTCTCTAGCTACATGCTATCAGTGCATCTGCAGTGAATCATACAGAATAGCATTTTAAAGAGAGAAGAAATACCGGACATGTGATGTACATTCAGATACTGTATTCCAATTATAGCATCAGTGCTTTCTTCAACAGCATTAAATATCACACAGGAGCAGTCACATTAGCCTCCCAGTGGCATAAGACCTTTGAGGCTTGCTTGCTGCATTTTTTCAATGTCTTAAGGAATAAAAAATAGAGGAAAAAAGAATGCTATTTCACTGCTGATTCTGTAATCACATGCAGAATATAACAGCACCATGCCCTTAACATTCAACTGCCTATCAAGTTAAAACAAAAGTGAAATTTCCAATGAAAAAAATGTAATTGAAATATCTATACTATTAGTCAGTATTACCCTTTGGTTGAATTTCAATGCTTTTGCCGTTGTTAGTTGGGACAACATGAAAATTTCTTCTATAGAGTTTTTATGGTTTCTTGGGGGTTTTTTTTGTGAGACACAACCCTTATATTGGCAGACACTGAATAGATTTTTGCTTCTTACCATCAACACATGCTGGCCTTGCTCTTGTTGTACCGGCAATCTGTCCTTTTTTACATGCACAGCGAGCTGTTTGTCGGGCTATAGTCCTTCGGGGCTGACTGCTATCTCTGTCCAAAGTAACAATCTCACATGTACCTGCAGCCAGTTGACCTGGAAAAAAAACCAGTAACAGGTACCAGAGTCACTGAATGCACTACAGGAAATCTATTACAGCCAAATAGAGCCACGGCCCTAAGTCACAGCAGACACTCCACAACAAATGGGCAGCCAGCCGATGGATATAATAAAACTGAGATGACATACAATTTTTCTTTGTGGTGGACATATGAAAACCCTGCACACTGGTTCTGTCAGAAAATAATTATTGTTCCGCAAAAGCCAGAGAGTTGAGGTTACACAGGTTACTTTTACTTATGTTGGCTAAGTAAAGGAAGAAACTTTCATGGCAATGGAATTTAAATGGTATGTTCTTTCCATCCTTTCAGAAAAGAAATTATAAAGCATGAGGCAAATAAAAACTTCCCCAAATTTCCATGAATACAATGAAGTCCTAACTGCTTTGTGTGCTGCTTTTGAAGAAAACAGCCTTTCAAAGCGTGCCCACATTTGACGAACTGTCAGTCCTTTGGCTCTTGCTTCATCTAAACTGAAAGGTAATTAATTCTCTTCCTGACTCATCTTTGATGTAGCTGCTATTTTTTTTTCCTTTTGATAAATTTACTATGTAACTGTCAAATGTCTTAAATGACACCACACCCTTAGCTCAGTAATTACTTCCTTTTAATTGACTTGTCCAATATAGGTAGCTTTTCCTAAGTACTAAAGAAATCCACACCACCTAATTCTGAATTTGGACTATGCTATGAGAAACAACCAAAAAAAATCCAAAAAAATAATTTTATGAATAATATTAGTTTGAAGTTAATGTTATACTTTTAAAGCAACGCACTTCCTCTGGTACAACCAATAGTAGGCTAGTAGAATACCAAAATATTACCTTTTACAGGCAGGAAAGATACATTCTTGAATTTCAATGTGTGGAAAGACCAAAAAAAAATTCCCCAACTAATACTTTGCATTACATACAATTTTGGGGTTTATAGTGCAGTAGTAACCATGTGCAACACCATCTGCAAATCACAAGCTTTCCATGTTTCAGTTTTTATTAAAAAAAAAAAAGAAAAATTCCATACTGTTTTTAGAAAAAAATGCAGTTTAAATAATAGTTATAGTGAATCATTTTATGCTGTGGAAATAAAATAGAAAAAACCAAAAAATTCTATTATAACATCAAAACTAAAAAAATAAAACCAAATCAACCTGAAATAGATATGAATGCCCTTTAAGTCAAAAGGTGCAATGCTATTTTTCTATGCTTTCTTTTTTCATTCAGAATACAAGTTTACCCAGTCTATTCTTCTCAAAAGCAGTTAAAATGCTTGTTGTGTGGAACAGCAAAGTAGTGCAGACTATCATCAGCGCTGTGTCTCGTTCACTGCTAAGACACCGAAATTTTATGTTACTGTGACTCTTACACTGCAGTGAATTACAAAATGACAAAAATTAAGATCTCAAAGATGGGTGTGGAACAAGGTACTACAAATTCTTGCAAATATATGACATATGTAAGTAATATACATGAGGCACTTATAAACACATATATTATATTCACAATAGTGAACATTATCCCCCCAGTGTTTAATGGCTGCTGGCAACTGTACTCATAAGCTATGGTCAGTCTTGTGTTTCTACTCTTTTCCACTCAGTCTGTTAATAAAAATATCTTAGGATAAACATATTAATTAGAGGACTTCACTTTGTTATATGCTGCTTTTTTTCTTTATTCATTCAAAAATATTGGATTAGATGCAAAGGTTTAGCAAGAAAGATAGTGGCACATAATTTTCTAGAAAAAGACAAGAGAGATCCTGCTACACTCAAACAGGTTGAACTGAAAAAAAGAAAAAAACCCAACAAATCATTTGCCTTGGCGCTAACATATTTCATTCTGGGTTGTCGGAGATGTATTGCTCCTAAGGAATATAGCTGTCTTGGTAGATCATGTGAAAAAAAAAGATAATCAGAAATGTATTTAGATCCTGATGCCTTAGGCCACAAAAAAGTGGAAGCGTAAGTAAGACATGTAAGTGTACAGCTTTCCATACTCTCAACTATCCATGAGTCTATTTCTTTCATTAAAAGCTATGATAAATCATACAATCTAGGCAAATAATTGTATAAAATCTCATTTCAGAGGAAAGGAACCAGACTTACAGCACAGTGAAGGCAAATAATGACTGTACTCAGAGAATAAAAACAATGAAGCTCTATGTCAAGATAATTTGTGAAGGCAATGAGTTTTCCAGGGACTGCAAGCAATGAGTATCAATAAGAACAGCTAATGGTATTTTCTGCTTTTGGACCTGTAGAATTTTAGTTCTGCTTTGGTTTTCAGAAATGATAATTTCTTCCAGGCATAGTAACCTAATTTTCTCTATGAATTTTGAAAACTAGGATACCTACACAAGAGTAATTGCTATACAATTTTGTCTGTTGCTTTTATTTTTTCTATGGCAGAAGAAAATTGTATGCTGTTGTAGAGGTACAGGAGCTCTTACATATATGACATAAATATTTCTTCCCGATTGTGTCACAGGCTGCAAAGATTGCAAGCATATTAAGCACTGCAGCAGAGAGCACATCCAGTGTTACTTGACTTTAGATGGCTGTAAAGCATGAAATGTATTAGCTAAGGTTATGGAAGGCCATCTCCAGAGAGAGAGTCATCCTGGTGTAAAACATGTCCTCTCTGTCTTTCATTAGGTAGAGGGTAAGTCTACAAAGTACACTTAGATGACTTGTGCTACATTGGCTTTTTAGCAATTTAATCTAGAAATATAAGGTACAAAGTAATGGAACTAAATGAATATGCTTCTTGCAAGTACTGAATTGCAAAAATTAGGACGCCTTTCATTTTCAGGGAAGTTAACACAGTGACCTCTTTCAGAGATGTTAATGAAAAAAGGCTGTTCATCGGTGAGCCTCTGAACATGCTCCACTTCACTCCTAAAGCCAGAGAAGAAATCTCAAGACAGCAATGGCTGGAGTTTCACTGGAGCTTTTCCAGTTGAGAGATTAAGAGCCACAGTCCATGAACAGTCATAAAGGCTCCACAGTTCCATATTTTCTCTATGTATTTGCAACACGCAAAGCAACTCACCACCCTCCAACCTAAACAAAATAATCTTGGTGGGAAAAAAATACAAACATCATTAAAGAATCGAGTCATACTAGCCTTGTCTAAAAGTTTTCTTCCAAGAAAATTTTGGGGTTTACCGTTTTATGAACCAAACGTGAGGATTATTTCAAAAGTACCATAAAACTTGAGCTTCCCAAGTTAATTAGTAGATATTTCTTTGTTATTGCTATTGTTATTAAATATATATATGTAAATATGTTAAATATATCTTTTATAATTTCAATCCAAGAGTTAAGACCTCACTGGCATTTTTTTTTTATTTTGTGTTGTCACCATCTGATTACCAAACAGAGAAAAGTTTCAGTTCTTTAATGCTGTTTTATAGTGCAGAACTGCATTCTTAAAATGCCAGTAGGTCTCTCCCCACTCTCTCCCACCACAAACACAAATGCTTCTATATGGAATTATTTCAGAAAAAGGGAAAAAACACAGGATTCTGAATTAAAAATGCAAGTCAAAGTAAACAAAAATAAAAAAAATTCACAACTACTAAAATTTTAACTAAAACAGGACTGTGCTCTTGGCTTGTATCTTGAAATTGTTTACAGTAACTGCTGTATACATCACTTTTTTTGGTTTTTTTCTAAATGAAATCCATTTGTGATCAGTCTTCAAACTATTCTTCACGAGATTTTCATGGAAGTGTAGGAATCATGACTATAGGCATATATATTTAGCAAATGTGTAGGAAATATCTCAAGATAAAAAGAGCATATTTTTAAAAGATCTTTAGTACTTGCATTCTTGAAATAAAATAATTTCTTATTGAAAAGCTTAAGAACAGAGGGCATTTTTCATGTTTACCACTAAGACTCTTCTGTAAACTAAATGTCATTGTTGAAAGAACAAAGATTTTGAAAGATCTATATTTTCTGCAATAGTTAAAAGCCTTAAATAGTAGATATATTTGTATTACATGGAGGGTACTTGGGATAATATTTTAATTTTCTGTGGCTAAAAAATTATTTCTTTAACTAATTATCAACATTAACTACAGAAATCCAGTTACAGATTTTTTAAAAATTTATGCTTATTGTAAAGCTGAAGACTACCTTTAATTCATTTAAAGAAACAAAATTAAATTATGAATTAATGTACAGTACAGTGAAAGTAAGTCTTGATCTAAATATACAGATTTTTCCAGGAGTTTAGATTTCATGCTCATACAGAAAACCTACTTGTGATTTGTACATGCAGGCTTATATTATAGTTTCAGTGAACAATTTTTCCATGCATCACCAATTTGATGCCTAGCAACACAAGCTCTTTTAGTTCAAAATGCATTAAGTTAGATGGTATTAAAATTCTTGGCTGGATTCAGATATGCTTTTGTAAGTGAACACAATGCAGGAGTTGTTTCAAAATCAGATCATAGGAATACATTCAGTAGTTTTCTATTACAATATTGAAGTCTTTCTGACAACAGAGCCGTGCCAACTCCTGAGCAGAGCTGAGGATCAACAATTCCTACTGAAAGAAGGGGGAACTGAAGCACTTAGTGTCACTCATTATCTGCAGTTTGACATTAACCTGAGTAAAAAATATTTAAATATAATTAAATTTAAAATATAAAAAGCATATGTTTAAGTGGAACTCAATTTTTGTCATATATCCTTCCCCAAAGAAAATATCCTGAAAGAAGATCTCTTACACCGAACATGATCCAATTCCAGACAGTCCAATTACTTTTTCTTTTTAAACTTTAGTTCATAATGAGGTAGATTATGGCAAGGAGTTGGTTTTCCTCAAAGAACTACACTCATGTTTAAGCTGCAATAATAGAATTTGTGAAAATCCAACTACAATTAAATAAAAACAGGTTCTATGATGCTTCTGGGGAAAAAAAAGTATTTAAAATAAAGTAATAAAATAAATAAGAGCAGAAATGATCAGCGCCATTTGAGAATAACCATCAAATAAGAATATTGTTTCCATAGTTAACTTATGTGATACAAGGGCATTTCAAATTTTTAATATATTACATTTAAGGAAATAAGCTATTTCCCTTTCCTCTTTTCAAAGTCAGTGACATTAAAAGCATTCTTACCAAGATGTTTCATGTATCATTTTGGACCTTATATTCATTTCATTGAAATAAATATTGTGTCTGTTTAAGTAACAAGGCTACACAAAACAATTCTTCATGCTAGTAGAATTAGACAACCTGTTTAAAACAGTCTTTACCAGTTTTTCTTGAGGGTATGATTATGTTGTCAGTGGAAGACAAGACCGATGAAACAAAAAACTAATTAATTTAGATAATCCTAATCTATTGGTGTAACAGTAAAGTAAAAAGCAATAGTTTTTCCAGAAGGTTCCTTACATTTACTTCATTACAGCTTCAGAGCTATACTTGATGAGAGTCAACATTACAATGTGACCTTTGTAACTTCTCAATCTTAAAAGAAGTGATTTTGAATTTTAGTGGTATTAAATAAGAAGATGTGTCTTAAAAGGTGTGGCTTGAGTGCCCATTTTATGAAGAAAAAAATCACTGTAGAACTTAATTGGTAAAATTTATGAATAATGAGAAAAATATGATTAATGCCTTCTCCTTTAAATACTTCGTTTAAATATTTTTCAGAGTTCCACTGCAATGAAACAGTATATTATGTCCCCCTAGTAATTACTAATCTTACTGCAATTTTCAGACTACCACTTAGCCATCTCAAGCACATAAACAGCACAGACATTAGGAAAATAGTTTTCAGCTCCTCCATTCTGAAATAAGCAGTAAATTTTAATTAAGATAGATCTTAGTCTTCTAAGTAGTTGCACAGGAAAGAAAATCAAGTCTGTGGAGATTCAAGATACATTCAGGGCCCATTTTGAGATTTCATTTTTTCCCAGATAAGAGTAATGTCCTAACTTATTGCACCTGATACTGCTATTGCATGTAATTGCTTAATGTTTTGTTGTATAATTAAGAATCATTTCCCCTCTATCTGACTATAAAAAACACTAGAGAAAGAAAAATAAATGTAAAACCCAACTGCAGTAAAAACAAACTGCAAGATTTCAGATTCCAAATGGGATTCTCAATCAGAATTGGTACACAAAGGGGGATTCCAGACCAGAAAAAGATCAAAAAGTCAAGGATGTATGAATAAATATAGAAACAAGTCATTTGTACATAGGAACCTAGTTCTAACCAATTTTTTCTCCTTTGTTACTTTAAAACATATTTCATACTGCATATTAGAAATGACAAGGTGTTTGAGTCCTTTTTCTTTAGCTAAATTCTGCCTCTGTGTAAGTCAATGTGAACTGCAAATCTCAGCTCCACAGAGCTGCTCCAAGGAGGACCTGCAGCTCCAAGGGGTCAGTTAATTGCTTCTGGAGGCCTCGATTGGTTACAGAAAGGAAATAACTGCGGGAATTCTGGATTGAACAAAGCTTTGCTTATTTGCATAAACCAGGAAATGGCTGTTATTCTATTACTTTCCTAAAAATATTAAAAGATGTTTAAAAAAAGAAGGAAGAAAAAGAGGGGGGGGAAAAAAGCAAAAGGAAATTAAAATGAAAAAGAAAAATTAAGAAAAATAAAGAACAAGTGAAAAAAAGTCCTTCTATGTCTTTACCAGCCTCTACATGTAAAATAAACTTAGTCTGTTTATAAAACCAACATAATAGCCATAGGGGAAAAAATATTATTGGAGGGATGCTGATATTCCTCTTGAGAAAGACAGGAATAAAAAGCACAGGTTTGTCTAAAAAGCTACTGACATTTGTTGGAGCCAGAAGCTGTATGTCAGGAAGGAACAAGTCTGTTGTGTTAGCAAAATATGTCACTGCAGGGAGCATGAAATCAGTTTGAAAGAACATGCAGATAAAATCATATATCAGAAGTAGATATAAGGTAGCTGCTCAGGTAAACAGTGTTTTTAGCTTCTCAGGCTTTCCTTGGCACTATCAAACCGTTATCCTAGGATTACCAATGAACAGCCTTTAAAAACTCATCATACAAGTAGCCGTCCTACTTGTATCAAGGAATGCGCTGCAAGATTCTGAGTTCAGAAGGTGAGCAGGTTTTGGGTAAAATTTGGTCCAGTAAGGGCCGTGCAGGAAATAACTAACATACTGAAATTTTGTTTTATTGAATCCTGTTGATATGTCTCAGTCCTTAAACTACAAAAACAATAACCCCAAAGTCTAATTACCATCCACCAGGGACTAAGTTATGTCCTAAGCAAAAAGAACTGTGTCATTATTCCGTGCCTGTAGCAGGTTTCAAAACCTGAAGGCCAAAGTAGGCAGCTGAAGACAACTACCTAACACTATCCAGCCTTGTTAACATGCCATATGCTAACTCATACCTATGTATGAGTAAAAAATTCAAATTATGAAAATTTTCTGTCATTTTTGTAGGACAACTATTATCACAGTACATAACCTACTCTCCTGTTAAATAGGTCTAAATGATTTCTTTAAAATAAGGCTGTTTATTTTCATTACTGCCTGTAACATTACTCTTCCCTTTTCGCAAAAGACTATGACAAAAAAAAAACCCTAAAACATCTTATTTCTAGTAATGGCACTGAAATGCAGTTGTTTTTTTGGTAATCTAGATGGCAGGCTTACCCTGAAGTCACTACATAGCAGACAAAGTGTTTAGTAGCTAGGGCAATTATTTTGCCATCTTTTTTGTTTATGGAAAAGGTCCATAAACATTCTCCATCTAAAATAAAGTCTCTCAAGACATGGTTATGCTGCACTTGCTGTGAACATATAGGTACAACAGCTCACACATAACTACAGGGAAATATAAACTTATCTTAGGAACACAGCAAAAGTAAACTGGAAAAAATGAAAAAAAAAAAAGGAAGCTCTGAAGTAGAGCAGTATCTGTATCCAAGAAGGAAACAAATTTCAACAATTTTTAATGCCTTACTATACCTGAGAAGAAGTAGTTCCACTGAAAATACATGACATTAATTAGAAGTATTATGGATGAATCCAAATATCCAAATCAGTCTCATGCTGGGAATCTTGAGCAGACAAAGGATCCTCAAGCCCAAAGCTCCAACAGACAGAATTTGCATCTCTTGTAGTGTCTGCAGTGATCATAAAGGAGGAAGTTCATGGTGCATGTGTTCAACTAATCTTGATGCTAGCATGAGCGCTCAATTCAAGCACATCATCAGGACCAGAGCAGAACAGCTAGTACCTGCTGTGTCTGCTGTTTCTTCTTGCTTTTTCCTCCCTGCTGTCACTGTTCCCAGCAGAGCAGTTCCTCCACGTGTACAGCAGGGCACCAGGGAGGCCCTCACTCAGGGGCTCTGCTGAGCCCATGGCTACATTCAGCACGCAAACCCCACTACTGCAGATTCAGCACCAAGGTAAGAGTTAAAAAGACAGATATAGTAGAAAGAAATATGCCCTTTCTGTTAGGCTAATACAAAACTTCAGCTCCAACCAGAGGGAATGAACTTCAGACCAGGCTTCTTAACTGATTAATTTGAGTGATGGCTTTCAATGTAAAAGTTTGGGGACAGGGTTTTATGCAAGTGTGACAGAGAAGCATGAGTATGCTGGCTATTATTCTCAGATGTTCTGCAGACTTGGAGGAGTGATTTTCTATCTGGGCCAGCTTCACTGCTGCATTTTCCATTTTTATCTGTTTTGCTCAAAATGACTTATGAAACAGGTGCATGCCTAAATGAAAAGTTTTCATGGATAAAATCCATGATTTTTATATCCTTATTTCTAGTCCTCCAAGAATATAACCATTTATGGGATAAGATTCTCTTCTGCACAACTCAGAGGAGGGTGTCAGAAAAAGAGTTTTTAAGTTGCTCATGTATCCAAGGCTACCCAAAGAGAGAGTAGTTAACGAGGACGACTGTCATCCCACCCACCTTTACCAATCAGTAAAGAGCTCAAGATTAGAGACACACACAGTATCTCCTCCTGTGTCCCACTAACCAGGAATAATACCTTCCATTTACACACCTAAGTGTTCAACCATTGCACACTCACAGCTCCATTATTTCAACTCTACAACATACAGAGGGGCTCCTGCTTAAAGAAAGTATGTCATGTATGTTCACACTAGTTGTAGAATTAATCTCAAATTACTGAAAACCTGAAAATATCTTAACTGTACAAATTCATTTTCTTCTGGACTTAGTGCCTGTAACATAAATACAAACAAATCTATTAACAGAAGCAAAAATTATATGGCATGATATATGTTCATATCATAAAAACAAATTTCACAAAGACTTTATACACTGATGACCTTTGAAAAAACTTTAAATTAACCTTTATTATTATTATAATTCCCTCTAAAGCAAGGTTCATCTTTTTATGTACTGCTTATCAGTTTTACTAGCTAATAAAAAGTTAAATTATGCCATCAATTTCCCAATGAATGCCTAATAAATAATACTTCCTTAGTTCAAGGTCTTTAATAAAAAGGAATAAAAATGAGGCCTGACACCATTTTGCTCAGTATTTTGATGAACTAAATTTGCTAATACTCATGGTGTATCATCATGAAATAAGTTTTCTAAGATGTAGAATAGACTGTAGTTAAGTTTTCTAAACACAAGCAAACTTGCATAAATTTAGGCACATACACACATACAGATATTCTTCACAGAAGGGTGTGTTGAGGATTATGCATTGAAGGCATTGCTTCTGATATTGACCATAAGATGTAAGCTATTTTCCATGGTTCCTCACACAATGCTCTTATACTAATAACACAGAGTAGATCATTAAGCCTGCTCTTTATCATCCCATAGTCAATGGTGCAATATCTTTACTTTAAAATATACAACTCTAAGTCCAACCCAGAGAAAAAATTCATAGCAGAAACTACCTGTGTAAGACTTCCTACTTCTTACTAAGGGAATGCAAAAATAAAAAAGGCCAGGTCTGAGTCTGGTGTTGGTTATACTTAGCATTGTTTGTTCCCATCTACCTGCTAGAACTTTTACACCACAGTGCTGACTGTAGACCATGTTTCAGTGCCCTGAGTGCATCTGGTAGATGATACTAAATTTTCCTCTTAAATTTGAGATTAAGTGCATCAGAAACCATTATAAGCTATATTCCATCTTTCATCAGCAAAGACTCTAATAAGAAAGCTAAGATTTGAGATTTGATCAACTCCACAGGTCACACTGAAGTAGCACCAACCGGAATTTTCTGGAGCAGAGGTCAAAAAGAAAACTCTCAAGGTAAAGAGCACTGAGTGTAACTAAATTATAACATTTTCCTCAAACAGAGGAAAAGCTGAGGGAAAACTGTTAAGATAATGGAGAAGCATTAGCATTTTCTGCCTTCCTATTGGTGAGTATATTTCAGTTTAGATCAGTGGTACTGATATTGTGCTCCTGTGGTAATGGTACGTAAGCAGGAGAAAGTATAAAACTCACAGAGAGGAGAATGATCCCACAGGGATGAGTAACACAGCAGTAAAGCAAGATTTATTGAATGAATGTTTGCACTCACCAGATGTAATAAAACTTGAATGATATCAAGCAACTAATGTACATATATGAGATATACATAGTCATGTTGATCACTTATGGCCTGCCCTTCTTATTTTAATTTTCCCAATGGCAATATAGAAACCTGAATGAAAACTGAGGATAAGCTGATAGGAACAAGAACAGAAAAGCTAACAATAATATTTCATTAAAAAAGGGTTTCTGAAAGGCCATATAACCTTTTGTCTAAGTGCCTCAAATCCAAAATGTATTAGATTCAAACAAAATAAAGTTATTTTAATTAGGTATAGGTAATCAGAATTTATACAGCAACAGCTAAAGAGAAATTGATTATGACACTAAGACAAATCCAATCATTCAGATCAAAGATTGGGCAGGCTATATCTACAGAAAATAGGCCAACACAAGTAAGTATTACCTAAGGGGCAAGTAAGCGTAGTGAACTGAATGATTAATCACAGCTGTAACTATGCATCACATTATTTGTGTGTATGTTGATGCATAAACATGGATATTTTGGTCTGATATGAGGTGGACAACAGCAGAGGGACACAGTAATTTTGTAATAAGGAGAACATCACAACCACATTGCAAGAGAAACATGAGCCTATTTATACAGAAAGCAGTGACTGTGGTTTTTATCACTGAACTTAAGGAATGTATTAAATAATGATTACATAGTCTTGGTTCTAAACAGGTATGGCAATCAAAAGATTAGGATTCAGTTTCTGAGGATGTCATATATCTTCTGTACTAGCTAACCATTTTGCTCTGGTTAACAGGATTATAGAGCACTGTTTGCAGTGAAACTACACCACCATCAAACTCACAGTAGCCCAGAGCTGAAGCCATAAGGATGCAGTATTAATCAAAATTCAGTTTTTCCAATCTGCTAAAACCTAATGAATTAAAGAACAATCCTTCCCTAGTCTTAAGTGAAAACAGTAGTACATTTTCTGTACAACATTAATCTTTTCACAATGACTAATCCCATTCCCAATAAAATCAATGGAAGTTTTACCACTAACTACACGGACAAAAAAAGAACCGGCAGCATGAAAGTCTCCACACTCCCAGCACCAGTCCTTTAGCAAATTTCTGTTACATCTTAAATAACTGTCATTCTAACCAAGGACATATGTCAAATGAATTCTTAAGCCAACTGAAAGCTCTATTGTAAGAACTATTCACTTTGTATGACTTTGTATGTACCACAAGTCATGGCAGCAGCTCAGAAGGTGCCCTGAGATCAGGAGGCAGAGGTACATGTAAAACCAGAGGCACATTTGTTCAGTGTTGCACTTGGCTGGGCACTGTATGACAATTCTAATTTTTTAGAGTCCCTCTATTTTTTTTTGTACTAGATAACCTCCAGGCACCCATCCCAACCTAAATCATTCTATGATTAAATGATTATAACAATGTCCCAGAATACACTAGCATACACTGTGGGTATAAATGAGTACACACAGCATCTATACTCTTGTATGCATAGCTGTTGACATTTTAGTCTTTAAAACACCTCAGATACACCACATCTATTCTAGCAATTTCAAGTAGACAGTTTCTATTTGCTACTGCTTCCCAATTTCAGATATTCATATCAATTTTCTGTAACACAACTTCTCTGTTGATATAAGTGTATTCCAAAGTTATTACATTTAATACCTGCTTTCTGGTATCTTCAATCAAATGAAGCTGGTCACTGTTGGAGAAGCAAACACAGTAACAGATCCAAAGACTTAATAAGACTAAAGTATACAAATAAACTATTTCCAAAAATGTAAAATCCTTTAGAGAATACAGAACTACATGTGTCAATGATCTAAATACTGTATATATGTAGTATCTGTACGTATAATGCAGAATATAAATTGTGGATACTTAGAAATTGTAGCAGTATACTCCATACTCAAAAAATTTAGAGATGTACAGATCCAGATTTAGTCTGTCCAGATCCCTCTGTAGAACCTTCCTACCCTCAGCAAATAGATACTTCCACTCAGCTTGGTGTCATCTGTGAATTTACACTTGATCCCATCATCCAGATTATCACTAAAGATACTGAACAGAGCTAGGCCCAGCACTGATCCCTGGGAGACACCACTAGTGATAGGATGCCAACGGGATGCAACGCCATTCACCACCACTTTCTGGGACCAGCCATACAGAGAGTTCTTAACCCAGTAAAGGGGCTACCTCTGGGCCACCAGCTTTTCCAGAATGCCATGGAAAACGACACTTAATGGTTCCCTTTTCCACTTCCCACTAATTAGCTTTTTCACCAAGCCTAGCAGTAAAGACAAAAATAAAAGTCAAGACTGGATTTGTTGCTTAACCCTTCACATAAACTTATGCACTGTCAGGCAAATGTTATAAAACCGAGGCACCTTTTCTCCTCTCTTTTAAACATTACATAACAGATATCTGGTATCTTCTCCTACACAGAGAGGGTCTCGTAATGGTTGTGGAGATTGTATACATTCTTCCACACATAAAATTCATGGCTATGCACAGAAACACAGATGCATATCCCACCCTATCCTGTCCTGACATAAGCCACGTCTCAAGTTCTTTTGCCTCTCTCATATTAGAAAATCCACTGATAATAGTTACTGCATGATCAGTATGCAACTGGGAAAAAAAAAAAAGAAACAGTAAAAAAGAGAAAACCCTCAAGCTGTCTAGGCAACCAATCTTTTCCACATTGCAACAACTTTCAATTAAAGAGACTTTCCTGGAGTTGGTGAAAAATTAGAATCTTTGCCAATGTCCCTTCGTGACAAAGGAAACACATTTTGATCTTTAATCCCTAAAAACAAAGAAGAATCAGCAAAACTTAAAAGAAAACAAATCTATTTAATAATCTGATCAATTTTACCTTCCATTTTTCCAGTGATGGGGCTGTATCCAGTGACAGTGTAAACATTTTAGTTTGCACAATACAAGAGCCACAATAGAAGAGTGTAATTAGCACTGGAAAGACATTCTTGAGGAAGTACTTTGATTTCAAAAGACTGTTGTAGTGATTGTCACCCCTGCTGTGCTTGGATTCTCTCTTGATGTGCATAAAGTGTGAATGCAGAACACATTATTATGAAACTCACTCGTCCTTGCATTTGTGTGCTCATTGCTTTGCCATCTTGTGGTAACCAAAAATAGAAACCTACAGAGCAGCATATAATTCACACTAGAATAATGCTGCTGTATTTTTTAATGAATTCTTCAGTGCACTTGCTGGAAATCTACAACTCAAACCATGTTATGCATTTTGTCATTTATTTAACAAATGTGCAGTCATTTTCCTTTTAAGATTGAGATCACTGGAAAATATAAACTCTTGTCTAAACATTAAAAATAAGCACAAACATTAAATGATTTAATGCTGCGTGAATGACTTCCAAAGAACTTTCCAAAATACACTATGAGATCTTTTGTTTAAAGGAAGTAAAGTGATTCTATTTTCTCAGCACATATAAAAGCTATACCTGTATAAAAATTGTCCAACTACAGGACAGTTTAATGTGTTATACAGGAAATTGGATGCGGACTTCATAAACTAGTCAATAATTATTTATGGAACAAAGTAATTTACTGGCTTTAGTTTGGGGTTTCTCCTTTAAATTATCATAGGAAAAAGTAAATATAAAGCATCTACCCCTTCTAACTTTAACTTTTAAAAGAAGTAGCACATTTTTGAGTTAGCAGTCCCAAGGGAGAGAAGATGAGCCCTTCTGTTGCTAAGCAAGAGTTTGCCAGTTATTTCAAGCTTTAGCTGAGTACAAGCAATAATCACTACTGCCTGAAATATATTGGAATGAAAGTACATGGGACCATTCATGACACTTCATCAGCATGCAGGAGGCAAACAGAGTGACTGCAGTGATTGAATACAGGCTCAGAACTACTGGCTTTAATCTCCATCTCATTCATTCAGCCTTTACTTTTGGCACAGCTGTATGATAAACATTCTGACATTTCTTCCTTGCCCACTCTCCCTTGGAATCCCATGATTGCTGTGTGTATGTTTGTTATGTATTTAAGATCACCAGGTTTGTTTTTTTTTCTTTCTTTGTGGTTTTGGTTCCACCCCCTTCTTCCCCACCCACCCCCACATCCCAAAAAAAAAAAAGCCAACAAATGTCTGGGTATGGGAAAGGTATAACTGGCTTATAATGGCATTATATAGAATTCCAGCATTACTGGTGCTAAAAAAAATTGTGATGTTAAAGACAATACAGTTTGTTACTCCATAATGGGGCTTTTGTTTGTTTTCTTTTCTGCTTCTTTGTTGTTTTTTTTTTTTTTTTTGCTGTACATCACTTAGCTTGACAAGAAGAGCCCATATGCAGTTCCATATCCCTAGTTCCTTAAATCTGCCTTGGCTTTGCAGCCACTGGGTTCAAATGGTCCTGAATACTTTAAGGCCTAATGGGTACCCTAAACATCCTACAGTAAAATTAATGAGTTATACATAAACCCAGTAAGCACAAGCAACCGGGTAGCAGCTATTAGAGTGGAGTGACACTGGTGTTAAAAAACAACTTCTATTTTATACTACTCCTTCCTCATATTAAAATACCTAAGAGTTTTGGGAAAGTCTGCCTAGTCTACTAACAGAAGTTGGGCTGCTTTCTGCTCACTATGTCAGACTCCTTGAATTCACAAATCTGCTACGCAAAACTACCTGCTTTTCACTCATTTTGTACTGAGATTGATGCTGTATGATGACTACAATAGTTCTAATTAAATCAAAAAGATACCCTTATAACAAACAAAACACTATAAAGAACCTATTTAATACTCTCCACTCCAATATGGGAAAGTATTTGCAGTTTTGCTGACTGAAGGCATGTGGCCATTCCTTAAGGCCCAGAGGTAAGTGGGATAGAGCTCTGCAGAAGACTGGAATACAGTGCCTGTTATTGATATGAAGATGCCTTTTCTCTTACACTAACTTTTCCTGCTGCTAAAGAGTTACTGAGTAGCCAACATAATGAAAATGAAGAAAGAGAAAAAAAACACCTACACCCTTTTCAGGCAACATGCAACACCATCTTTCTCAACTAAGTAAAAAGAGCAATTAATACACTGCATTGAAATCTGGAGACAGCAAACAGATCAATGAGAGAAGGAGGAAGATGAACTTTGCAGGTTCCCAGGGAGATGCAGAAATATCTTTGATCCAAAGACTTAATAAGAGTAAAAATAAATCTTTTAAGGAAAAAAAATTATTTCATTAACTACAATGCCATCTAAAGAACAGGACCTAAAATCAGTCTCCAGAAGACAAGGTGAATTCTGTGCTGTACTTTAGTAGCAGCAAACAATCCAGCACCTTCCTCCTAAGCATTTTTACCATACTTTTAAAGATCAGGTTTCAATAGTTATTCACTTTAATCAGGAAAAAAAACCAAACCCTTGAATATGAAGAAAAAAACCCCAAAAACTTGGCCCATCACGTGAGATGAAAATCTTCTAAGCAGCAACAACAAAGGAACAGAACACACAGTGAGACAGACTAATCTCACTGCCTGTATGTCGTTGTGGAAAAGGGAGCTAGGATGACTACATCTACACTGTAGTGCAAGTACACTGAACTGTCAGCCAAAGACTGATACCAGTATATTTCTTGCTGTGACTGTTCTATCTTTCCGGAAAACAACCATTCACTAGCAGCAGTTGGTCAGCAATATTGAATTACTTGACTACATCAGCTCAAATTATGATTTTTTATTTATTTATTTAAAAACAGAATATCATTGGTACAAAATCACCATAAGTTCCACGGTCCTCTTCAAAATGTTCGTACTTGCTGCTTAAGTCAAATAATTTCTTCTTAATTAAAAGCAACAGGTTTCCTGACAAGAAGTTTAATGTACTAACAAAAGGAAAGAAAACCAAACAAATAAAAAGCAAACAAAGGCAGAAAAAGTAAACTAAAATTGTCAATACGGTGCACAATCTGATTTATTTATGACAGCTATGAAAAAAAACCCAAACATTCTTTTCTCATGAGACATATGTCTCCTAAAGAAACCATTCTATCAACTGTTCTTATTTTTAATGTAGAAGTTATTCAGGATATATTTTAACTGGTGGGCTAACAGACCATAGAAAAGGAAAGCTGACAAGTGATTGCAGGCAACATAGCACCTTACTGGAAATATAAATGATGAATATCATAGGAGACATCACCAGTGCATTGTGTCCTGCTTAAAAAAATTTAAAAATAAAATCATATTTTTTCAATTACAGTGAAGTTAGATCTTACTTTTAGCACCATCAGGCAAAAAAAGCCTGCTCTTTCTTTTTTTTCATCTTACTTCTTTTCCTCATTAAATGTAGGGCAAGAGCAACCTTGCTTCCCAATGTCAGGATTTATGAATTCCCATTCACAGTGTCCAAAGATTTGCAAGACAACCATCCTGACCTTGGTTAAAAAGGAAATCACTCTGAATGAGTTTAATGAGGATTTGAAGAAATGTCCTTGGAGGTGTAGCTTGAATGAAAATGTAATAATGTCTACATTTTGCCTTGTACCATATTGAGGAAGCAAGAAACAAATTTTATGCAGTGTTTTGCACTTGCTACTCTCAATCTCACTGAAGCTGCTTAAACAAAGCTAATAGAAATTGGCTCAATGAGGCATTATTCCTGTAATCTGCAGTATTTAGCTCTATTTTTTTATGCTGACTTCAGAAATTATGTATTAAGACAAGAGAACAGTAAGTTAGCGTCACTGTGGGTAAACTTATCAGACCTTAGAGTTAGTTGATGATTGTTGGTGTCTGAAATGTTTATTTTGATTTTAGCTGAGAAGTTTTGGTGGTTTTTTACTGCTCTTCTGTTGAGGGGTTTTTTTTTAAGTTTTAGGAAGATGGTGTGTTTTTCTAAAACATACATCACTGCTCCACTGAAATTTAGACACCTATTCTGACTTTAAAATAAACTAACTCATCAACAAAAACATTTTCCCCCCTTTTAATACACTTCAGGCATGTGGTCTTATTTGTCATGTTCTCTTTTCGGATGTCAAGAGCCACAAATGACATCAGTCTGAATTTCAACTAGTATTGCACAGACGCATCAATATCAATGACACGAGAGATGTTTGCAACAAAATTGTGTTGCTGACTCTTAATTAGCTACACAAAGCTAAGGAACTAATTTGTGTAAGATACAGCACAAAGACACATGCCTATCAGAGAACAATCAAATCAGATGTCATATAACGAGCTTTGGTGAATAAGAACACAGAGAGCAGAATGTTCCACAGTATTGCTTGGGAACACAGCAGGGTCTTTCCACTGACTTCAGAAAGAATTGTAAGACCCAGTATGATACTACTGTCTGCTCATGTAAACTAGTCCAAATTCAGTGTTGAGAGATTCACACCTCCAACACAAATGGTTTAGTTTAATTTTTAACAGATCCTTCCATGGTACTAATTTACATGTCCCCATAAACGGAGTTTGAAAAGATAACCAAAATTTGGAATTTGAATGTGATCTTGTTCTGGAACTGTTTGGACTACTCTCTACTGCTCCAGTGCCTGACCAGAAGAGGAAGAGTGAAAATAAAACTTTCACCTCTGTGTAATAAGCCAGAAAATAAAAATCTGTATCAGGCAAATGCTAACCTATATTCTGCAGGTATAACTTTGAAGACCACACGCTAGGAGAAAAACTTTTAAGTGGAAGCTGCTGCCAACCTTAGCTGGAATAACCTGTGTTCTTTAGACTTCACAGCTTGTCTCTTGAAAGTTCTCTGGCAACATGTGCTTTTTCAAATTTGTCATCTAAATCACAGAGCCAAATGTAAAATATAACATTAAGGAACAGTAAGTGCATTTGCGACACTCCTTGGAGAAATCAGGTACACGTAAGGCAATGATTATATTACATGGAAATATAAGCAGCCCCTAATATGACTTTGTTACACTAATTTAATTAAGAAAGATCAGTTGTCCTTCCTAACATCAGTGCACGCCACTGATACTCTGCTTTTCAGAAAACTTTGCTGTCCCTAGGTAACAATGAAATAAGATACATTACAGTTTGGCACAATAGTTCAAACCACATACTGTTGCCCTAATTATTCACAATGCTCTACAAGTGCAGACAAAGAAGTATGAAAACTGACTCCTCAGATTGTGTTTTCCAGTGACTGTGAAATGCAAAGCAAGAAACGTATTTACCTTTCACCTGTGACACTGAAACAGCTCTACTGAAGAACTTAAACCAGAAATTTCCAGGTTGTTTGGAATAATTTCTCACTGTATTCTACAAAATTCTCTTCAAAAACCCAGTACACATAAAGTGTAGGCCTACCACAAAAAGTTTATTCAGAATATGGGTCAGGTTTCGCAGAATTTGATATAAAATCAGGCAATCCCCTTGCCATGAAATAATAATACAGAACATTATATTGTTGAGTTATTAAATCTGGTGCTCAGTTTCAGAAATTAGCTGATGTTGAGGAAATTCCTTAGGCAAAGGATTGCTGATGATTTATACACACTCCATGTAGGAAAAAATATGCAAAGTACATGGTATGATGCCTTATACAACCAATTTCTCATCACAGTGAGATAGCTCATATGAGTTTTGCACTTCCTAAATGCTGTCCAGGATCACTTCATCCTAGCAAACAAAAATACTATTAAAAAAAAAATTGTGCTATGGAATGACAGTCTTTAAAACTGCCAATATCATCAATGAACAGTTCTTTCATCAACAAAAACTATCCATAATACTTTTCAGAAACAAGAAGCTCTAAAATGAAATAAAATTTTGTAAAATGCCTGAATGGCATTGCAGCTGCAAATCCAGCTACATGTTTGCCACAAAACCATATGCTAGTATGCATCTCATTGAGTACTGCTCTCCAAATTTATTCAAAAGTCACATAGAGTACAAATCTTACAAATACTTTACTGTTTTATGAGACATAAGGCATATAAAATTTCACATCAGTCACCTTTTTTGTGTGTTTTTTTCTTTTTTCTTTTCCCCAATTTAATAACATATAAATATTAGCCATTCTTACATAAAAAATTATATTTCAAATCTATCCTAAATGGGGCTAATCCCATCACTACTATCCTTCAAAGGGTTTTATAGAATGAAGCTTTAAATCAAGAACCTAGAAGAAATCTTGATCTTCTATTTATTATGTTATGACAAATTAAGTTATTATTATCTTGAGGAGAAAACTAGTTCACAGTTTTCATGAAAACATGAAGTGAATATACTTTAGGTAATCTCTGAACCCAAAAAAATAAGATTCTCAACAATGAGATAATTTAGCAACAGGCAACTGATAACCCTAGTCTTCTTTTCTGGGCAATACACTAGACAAGAATATATTGAAAACTTTATCTTTCTCCATATTACTTAAAGATTTGCAACAGATTTTGAGGAAATTGTGACCAATTCCATCTGGTGTTAGTGTCACTTCACTAAAAAAAAAAAAATTACAAAACTAAAAATCCTATCCTTTGAGGGAAAGGTTTAATTCATCTGAAAATATATGTGTGTGCTTCAGTATTAATCCTATCTTTGAAAAGATACGGTTTATGTTTTCTTCACCTTCTTTAATACTTGTTGCATTTATAAGTCAGTCAATTTTGACTAACAAAAACAATACTTTAAAAATTCTGCTGCACTGAAAATAAATCTTCCCAGCAGCATTAAATAGTCATTTTGGTTTATAATTCTGTTTCAAAAATGCATGATTACAGTCTTTGGATAGAATGAAGCTATCACTTTTGGCAATTTTTTTCCGACTTGTTATTACTTTTCTCTGGTAAATCTAGTTTCTGGGTTCTGAAGGCCTCTAGTGCATTTATTTTAAGCTCCTACTCCCTAATTTGTCTTGAACAAATTTCCTTTTCTTACTTTTCTATCACATAAATCCATTCCCTAGGATGATTATGTTCAGATTCAATTTTAGGGGCTTTTTTTATATGTAAGTAATTTATCTTGAACATTTTCAAATAATGGAATCATATTTTCTTAAACATGTATCATTTAATTACATTGTAAAGATTACTTTGGGGCTTAACTGTTACAATGCATAGCCTAGGCAAACAAAACAGTGAAATGAAACATTTGGACCACAAATGAATGCATTAATTAAACACAGGTTTGAGAAGCAAGAGAACCTGCACATCTATACAGTTACCTATATAGGTTTGTACAGCAAGTAACTGAGGCAATGCTCAGGAAAAGGTGTTGTGAACAATAAATAAATAAATAAATAAATAAATAAAGATACATTGATTTATACACAAATGCCCTGTATTTTAATAGCTTTGTTTAAGATTTTTTAAATATAAGGTTATTGCTGAATATGAGTTTATTTCAGTAGGAAACATGCCTTTGGGCTAGTAAGTGTTCTGAGGACTGCCATTTGAATCTGTCCATCTTAAGCTGAAAACAAAGGGGAAAAACCCCAACCCAGAAACAAAGCAAGAAAAGTAGTCTTCAGTTCAAAAATGTAAAGAATTTCAAACTCCTCTCCCAGCTACAACAGATAGTAAAAAGATACTACAGTTTCATAATTCAACTAAGAGTCAATCTACACTATATTTCACATAATTCTGGGGGTTGTTTGTTAATTGTATGAGAGAAATCGCTATGGTGAACACAAACTTTTCTTTCTCAGACTAAAGTACTGTATCTACACATAGTGGTTCACAAAATAAACAAATAATATTTGTAAATATGAATGCTATATGTATACCCCTGATATTGTAAGTTACTTAAAGATTCAGAAGTTTTCTCTTTGCTCTTTAATACAAAATTCAATACATGCTTTATATGTTATGGGAGCAATTAAAGGGATTTATGTGGAAGAGAACAATCTTGCCCTTGTCACTTGCTTTTAAATAATCTATTTTGAAAGAAATAAATTACTTAGGACACAATGTTAAATTGTGAACCAAAGCATAATTAATCTGTATCCTGACTCTGCTTAGATGTAGGAAGGAATAAGAATTGTTTAAACACATATTCTGAACTGATTCAGCTTACATGGCCTACAGAGAAACAGAGAGAGCACATCTTTGAGATATCAAAGTACTTTATAACAGCATTACAAGAGCTCTACTGACACCCATGATTAGATGGAGCATATGCTGACCTCTTTCAGTTAACATCATTCCATTCTGCTAGTACACATGAGATGAGACAAAATAAAGCAGCCCAGAGGGCCTTTTCTAACTTGGAAGGAATATATATATATACATACATACATATTCAGTTGATTTCTCATTCATAATCCTGCAACAAAGTAAAATAAAGGTAAGTCACTCTGTAATTAATGCTTAAAAAAAATTTTAATATTTTTTGTGTAGAGTTCATGTGGCTTCAGAAGTCACACATCACCTCTCCACAGTACTGGTTATGAATCAGAACTCTACCCTGTTCCTAGGTTTGAAACAACCAAGCAGAAAGAGGAAAAGTTAAGAATGTCCAGTCAGATAAACGCCTGAGGAAGGACTGCTACAGACAAGTGAGCCTTCTTCCTCTCATGCTGCTCCTACTCAATGTAGTAGTTCCCACAAAACACCATACATTTGAAAAAATCTTAGGATTCAAAGCTGAATAAGGACTGAAAAAGGTCTCCTACAAAAGCAGCCCCACATCAGGTAGGTGCATTTGTTACAAACTTGGTGGATTTCAGAACCAAGCTCTAGGTGGCAAGTAGATGTGCAGACTCCATATGCTAGGGATGGAGGCATCTGAAGAAAATAAGACAGCTATGTTAATCTAAGGTGGCTCCAGTTCAGCAGACAAACTGCTTCCCACATGCTTAGCTATCCAGTAAGACAATCTGTTGAAACAGCTGATTTCTAGCTCACTTTGTTGTCATACGGACAAACACGGATTCTTCCTGAAAGGCCTCATCCTGGCAATATAAAAAGAGACAGCTTGCCTGGAAAAGTGTAAGAAGAACTAGTATATACACTGGGGCAAAGATAGGAAGCCTTGGCTTAAATAAAATCCAGCGTCTTAAAAAATAAGGGGTGTTTTCTGAGGATAACATATCACAGAAAAATGAAGAGGAGGAGGCTGTAAATATGTATATACACCATATTGGATTATAAAGACTCAACTGCAGAAATCCAGAATTTTCCCCCTCTTTTGGTTGAAAGGAATATCCTTAAGGACAGATGATAGAGTCTAAAGTTTTTGAAGGCTCAAAGCACTGACCCATCTCAAATCTAACAATAAGTTAAGGTATTGACTGTGTATACTGGAGGAACAAATACTAGTTTCTCTGATTGCAGATTCACAAGTATGTTCTGGAGGACACGTGAAGCTGGTCTGGATCTTTTAATTCCCTTTTGGTACTCCAGTCAAAAGCAGGGACTTCAAGATGTGCCTCCTCCTTCTTCACCTTTCCTTTATGTTCCTGTTTGTAGTAGCTCACAGTTTACAGTTACTTAATTGTGTTTACAGACTCCTGATTTAGTTGCATGGTGACTGAAATCTGACAGCAGCTTGTACTGAGCCACACCACGAAAAAGAAGTTCATGTTATTTTTCTCTCTGTAGGGCAAGCAGAAAAATATGCATTTTGTCTACATTATTTGTAGCTGAACTCCTTTCTACACAGGGACAGAAAGCCTGACACATCTCATTAGTGTGAGCTTCAAGACAGTGACGTGTATACTGAACTTCAAGGTCAGCTGCAGCCTCCAATCTCTGAGATCACTGAAGTGAAATACCCATCCAAGGAAGGCAGAATTAATCACTACTAACTTTAAAAAAAGTAAGTGGAACTGATGCCACTATGTGCCACCCATAGGGAAATCTTGCAGAGTTCTTCACTACCCCATCTGTACTGGCAAGCTGGGGGGAGCAGGATGCCCACCCATTTGAACAGTGATTTGGGCAGCATTTTCCCCTATTAGCATGTTCTTGGAGACACTACTTACCCAAAGGCTTCTTGTAAGATCTAGGAACTGAAGCAGAACTTCACTAATTACTAAATTTCATCACAGTTGTTTGCATGTTTTCTCAGTAGATATTCCTGGAATCTGTACTGTCCAAAATTTAAATCCAACCTAAATGGTGGGATTTGATTGAATCACACCGGTCTCTAAGGCAGAATAAGCAATTACTGTGAGTACAGTTTGAGGAACAGTGGAAGAAATGGTAGATTAAGTCTGTATTACTAGTACTTTACAATCTGCACAATCTTAATGAGGTAGTTGAAAAGAACTGAGGATGTGGTATGCACTTTCGTTTCCACTAATGGGAAAAAACCACTACTCTCTAGGACTTCAAATGTAGGTTCTCTGGGTATTTTGGAGGGAAAAGAAAGTCTTCTATGCTCACCAAGAAAAAACCTTTAAGCTGTGTTTTCCACAATGTTTCCACTGGAAACTGCTATATCACCAAGTCTCATTGTCATCAAGCAACTATTTATTACTAATAAATATATTTTTCAACATTTTACATCTATAGATCATCCTAACAACCCCTGCTGTTAAACAAATAACCCAAAACACTTTCATGATTACACTTCTGTTCGATTCTTGTCACCACAGATTGATGTCTTCTCACTGATAATTCTAAAAATGTCACTGAAACTGGCTTTTCTACAGCTATATAAAATGACATTTTTGTTTAAATTTCCTGTCACCGTAATAATTTTTAAGTTATGATTCACTGAAAAGGCAGGACATTTTCTGGCTAGGAATTAGTTGCATTAAAGACTGGCAAACTATGTACACTGATGGTAGCTGCATAGACTTTGAGCTGTACTGCTATTTGCCATGGGATAAAAACCAATGAAAATACTATCTATAAAAAATGCCCATCTTATTTTATGACAAGAGTTGAAAAATAACAAGTGTTTGTTACATCTGTGGTCCTTTGTCTTATGTCAAGTACAGAATTGGATACAATTTGGCAACTATGCCATAGGTTGAAAGTATGAACATCTAAAGTAACACAGAAAAAAGTAACAATAATACAATGCTTTAAATACAGTATAATGCTACAAAAATAGTATAATCCTAAAAAGATTCATTGTTTAAGGTCACTAATAAAATTTATGCTATAATTTCATGATACAGGCAGTGGAGGCATCTTCCCTGGGGAGATTTAAAAGGAGAAAATACGTGGTGGGAAGTGAACTGAAAAATCTAGTAACTTTCATCTTTAATTTCTGCAGGGTATGATCTACTTTCAGTTACCCTGGTGTAAATGCCAAAAAAAGAAACCAGAATTGCAAATTCAGATCTTTCTTCAGTTCTTCAGTACACCTCTTATAATAATAAGGACACGTCAAGTGATAAAAGACTGGATATTCCTAATTTGGGACACTGTTTGTCCTGCTAGCCATTCTGCAGAAAGCAGATCCTTAAAGACCACTAAATACACTTACTACACTGTAAGTGAAGCGATATAAAGGACTATGATTCAAACAAGAATAGATTTCTAAAATATGAACTCAATGATAAAAAGTTATGTTCAAATTTATTTTTCCTGAATTTTCTTCAATCTGAGGAGCATCATTCTCTAAAAGTGATCTTGAAGCCCACGAAACGGGTATTAAAAATGAATAGTTACTAAAAAATATTTTGGCAGTTAATAGGAGGCTGGACTCCTCTTCTAAGCCAACAGAAAAGCCAAGAAGTAAAGGAACATACAGACAGAGGTTTGGAGGAGTCTGCATTTCACAACTGGGGAAAAAAATCTCCACTACTTTCTAAAAAAAACCCTACAAAACAAAACCAAACCAAAACACTAAAGCCCCCTCCCCCACAAAAAACCCAGGAAAAAAAAGTAAATAGATTGTGAAAACACATTCAGAATATGTATGTCCTACAGATGATGTTCCATTTCACCATTTCCATACACAACTCTTCACTCATAGTAATATCTATCAGATGTGCACATGATGGCACTGTTCACAACATTTCATATCTTGTCCAGCATGATGTCATCACTGGTGAGACAAGAACTGCACCATCACTCCCATCTTTTTATATGCTAAGAAAAAGTGGTATTAAAGAACCCTGGGCAGCCTGAAAATCTCTGCAGCAGAGATCCAGAGGCACAACAGTGGGTCTGATTTTGTCACTGTCGGGTTCTGTCTTTAAAATGCTGGGACAGAAACTCCTTACACTCTGAGGGGTACTACATAATCAAAGAAAATGTAGTGATCACATCCTGGAATCAAGATAAGCAGTAGGACCAGCAGGTAAAGACAAAAAAATATAAAACTGACAGATAGGGTAACTTGTGAACGTTTGCTTCAGCCCTTCATGTACTTTTAAGCATCTGCGTTTCAGCACTCCTCTCAAGAGGTTGTGTGTGTCTGTGCATGTAATTATGGTATAAAACTGATGATATCAAGACCAGATAGAATTAATAACCTTTACTAATTTTACAGTACAAATAGCAATGTAAATATAGTTCAGCTTCAAAATTTATGTCTGATGGTGTCCTGCAAGCCCATCCATTAATTCAAGGAGTGAGTTTATTAATTTTTCTAATAGCTTGGAAAGCACAGGCATGTGTGCTAAGGCTGGCAGATCAATCCAATTCACTTTGCATCACTTTCCCTTCAACATGATACAATATTGCTGCATCTCTGAAACATAAAACTATATTTGAAATTATGCTCTGAGCTTAAATGGTGGAGAAATTAAGCCCTGTTAATTAAACCCTTACAGTGAAACTGAGACTCAAAATAGTCTTACAATGCCTGCTGAAGCATCACTAAGATCAGCCTACACAGTGTCCTGCTCAGGTCACTCCCACTGTGTGTTCACAGACTGCAGACATGAGGCATGTACTAAATCACACCCAGTTCTCCACAGACTAGCTCAGTCTGGAATTTCCCAAGTGATTGCCAATACAGTACCATCACCTACCTTTTAAATATTCTCATGCACTTAATAAAGACTCCTTCAATTAATCTTTCAGGCAGTTAAATATCCTTAACTTACATTGCAGCATTTAGGTGGAAGTACTGAAGAAAGCCCAATGATAGCCAACTGAAATATACATCTAACCACAAAAGGAGAGAGTTGAAAAGGGACTGCAGGATTTCTGCACTAATTCTCTCAGTTATTTCTGCATCATGTGCTTGCATATTGCAGTAAGATGTGTGCATGCCACATATAGTAACCAAGACAATTCCCTAATTTCAAAGTCATGTACCTCCCATTTGGCCCACTAAATAAATTTCAATGATACTCAGTGATTCTGCTCCACTAAGACAGAATTTAATATTTTGCTAGGGCATAAATTACTGACTTTAGTTTTACTGACAGAGCTATTGACTCTTTCCAAAGATTTGCTGCTAAATAAAGAACAACAAATAAGAGTTCATCATTGAAACCAGATGTGATGAAATAGATAACAAGTGAGCATCTCCTGACTGTTACAGCATGAATGGGAATATGCCATGAAATAACAACACTATCAACTTGAAATTGTATCATGTTACAATGAAGTTCCTGATGTTGATGACAATTCAACAAATGCAAGTCAAGTAAAATATTCCTTATGATTTTACATTACAAAACTAAGGAATTATTTGCTCCACTATCTCAACCACCTGCTCTTTAAAATTTGATCTGGTTAACAATGAACTGAGACCAATAATTTGTTCTTGGCAAGAGTCAAATAATTTCCTGAGAGTTATTTAGTTCTAATTTGACAACCTCATGTGATGGAAAAATCAGTTGTTTCTCTTGGCAATTTGTCCCAGCAGTTAATCACCTCCCTACTGAAAGTGTTTGCCACATATTTAATTTGAATTTTGGCTTCAGCTTCTACTAACTTGCTTTGCTAAATTAAAAAGCCTTTTATTACTAAGTGTTTTAGACACAGTTAGCAAACCACCTCTCTATCATATCTATGATAAGCTAAATGTATTCAGATGCATCTGAAACTGTATATCATTTTCTCCTACCAAGAGCTCAGCTTTAGGGCTCTTTTCTCCACTCTTTATTTTCAGTATGAAAAAAACCAACTGCAACGGAGTATTAGTTCTGCCACTGAGGTAAAATAACTCCACAATATTTATTTATTACTTTGCTCTACTTACTCAGATAGCTCAATTACTCTGTTGTCACTGTTGATGTTCATTCTGAACTAATTTGAAATTACAAAGAAGTAGCCTAATTTAAAGACTTACCACTGATATCTTGCCTTTATTTCAAATCTCCCTCCCCAAAATGTTTACTGCCTCATTGAGCAATGGATTCTGCATTTAAAAAATCTGCATATGATCAGCAATTGATACGGGCTGGCATGACATTAAACATTTTACAAACTTTACATAGTTCATTATGCTGCATTTGCATTGCCATACATCAACCAATCTTGTTATTTCAAGAAAAATAAATTCATAGGTGAAATGTTAACAGCCTAGAAAAGTCTGCTACTCTTTCTAAACTACATCATTTCCCCTTAAGTCTCTATTTATTTCAGTCACTTATTACACAGACTTATTTTGCCCACAACCGATACCAAATGAATCAATCAAGAAACTACCTCTCACTTGAAATATTCAGAAATGTTGAATCCTTCTCTCTTGTGGTGTTGTGGGCGCTAACAAACAAGAAAGTCATGAGGTTGGAGATACCCTTACCCAAATAATTAGTCATGGCAGATAACTATGCATAAATTTTAAGGCATGTATTGCTCAGATACATCATTCTCAAGACAAGATAGTAACATAGACATGGCAAGTATTTCTGTTAAATACAGTACACTATTAAATATAACAACTGTGTTTAATGTGTAAAGAGCCCTACATATGTGATTAGATTTATCATTTTTTACTTTAAATATTTCTAAAGGCATCTCCAGTGAAAGATAATCTCTTTTAAACTGAGATGGAGGAGGAATGGTTCAGACAATCATTAACTAAGTGAACATTTCTCTATATGGTCTGAAGAAGTATTATTCAGACTATATAGCAATTTTTTCATGCTATCACAGAAATCCTTTATGATTACAGTGCTTCCTGGATGCAAAATTACATCATAAACTAACAATACCTTCCTATAAACTATGTAATATTATGTATAGAAAACATGTAAAGAAATAAAATAAAATGTTTCTGTAATGTTCATAATTACATGCCAGACATCATTAATCTGGTTGCTTGACAAAGATTTGTTATATTGTATACACTGAAGCTGTGGTCACCTTCACATGGAAACTGATGGAAGAGAAATCATACAATATAATATCTTGGCCTGGCAATCGTTGACTTTTCACTCCTCTTATTCAAGATTTTCCCTAAGAAAAGCAAAAAAATAGTTTCCCCTTACAAATATAGCTTTGCCAGAAATAAAAAAAAAAAAAAATTTGAAAATCAGGCATAGGTGAAATTAATTTTCCATAGAAGGAAAAAAGTAGTTTTGTTTCCTTGACCAACAATTTCTCCAAAAGAGCAGGCTACTAATATTTCTATGTTATTGATTCTGGTTTGTTGCTTTACTTAAAATGATTTATAAGTGATTTAGTAGTTGGTTATTAAGCATGGCAAGGTAATGAAAAATGTGCCCATGCTAGAAGTTTTAATATTTTTATTAAACAACTATTAGATACATTCAGTGCTGTTCACAGAACCATGCAAAAGTAGTTGTAGTAATGATTTAAGTACTTAAATTGTACCTAGAAACACAGGTTTAAAAGAGAATTCTCTACATAACACTATAATGTCTAACATTAACCAGCATTTACTGACAGTATTGGTTATTTTGGAAAAAGATATAGTTCTCATAAGAAAGATTCATAGTCCATGAACCAACTTGACAGAAAAGAACAAGATTTTCTCAATAAATTGTGCCACAATTAGCAAAAAAAAAAATAGTGTCTTTTTCTCCCAAGATCTACTGCCCTATAGCTTTACAAAAAAGTGACTTTGAATACAAGCATTATCTACATTGCGAGATAAACTTAATAGCAGTAAGTATTACCTGCCACACTGCATTCCAAAAAGATATAAGAATGTCATCTTAAAACCCCTACTAACAGAACAGGTTTTGCTGTCTAAAGTCCACTTCACTATACTAGCATAAAACCGCAAATATGTGTTCATATGGAACGCATTATTAAAATATGCAAATGTAATGCAAATACAAAACTACTGATAGATGCCTTTCACATATTCTTAAAAATGTGTTCCACAAATTATATAATAACAAAATAAGGCAGCATTTCAGTTGTATTTATTTCAATTCCTCACTGTAATAAATAATTGCAAGAAAAGCATAATTAAAGAAAACCAATGAATCGCTGGCAGCTCAACCAGGGAGCAGTGGTGTCCACCCAGCAGAAAGTCATGGTCTCTCCAAGCTCTGCCCTGAGATGACTCTGCAGGTGCTGCCAGCCTTGTGCCAGGGCCAGGCTGCAGGATGTGCCCTGCTCTTAGGGCAGCATCAGGCCAGCAGCAGCAAGCACAGGAGTGGGAGTAGGTCTACTAGGTCAGTAGTAACTAAATTATCAGTCAACAATTTGAAAAGTTGCTATTTTGTCTTCCCAAAATAATGTTATACTTTTCAGAACAGAAGCATGACTACCTTCTTACAAAAAAAGAATAAATTACGACATTATGAACCAACCTCAGTAACAATGTACAAAGGGGCATTTACAAGGGACAGTCAGATACACATACAACACCACAAACATCCTCACCCCACTGAGTTGCAAAACAGACATTTTCTTAACCAGATTTTCTTCAGTATAAGCAATGGATGCTCAGCAGTTTAAAAATTAGGTCATTGAGAATCAACTGTTTAAAGAGATTATCATAATATTGGTACAGTAAAAACATTATCAGAAAAAAAAGAATAATAGTGAACCAACCATATAAACACTGGACAATTAACAGACTCAAGAGTACAATAGCATTAATGTCATGATATAAGCTATTTCTGGAAATTCCTTTTGCTTTCTGCAATGGGTAATTTGTTTCTGTTCTGGGGCTCTTTCATTCATTCATATAGATAGGACATGTCTACCTGAAGAAAAGGCCAGCCTTTCAAAGACGGAATCAGGACAGCTGATTAGTAGGAGATAGAAGATGAAAAGCCCACTTTTTGCTCCATGGCACAGATAAGTGGAGTTTTTAAACTTCATTTAGTTATTCAAACAATATGAGCAGAAATTAGCTTGCTCCTTTGATACAAACTCTCATATTTTGGTTGTCTCTTCAAGGCAAGGTCATACAGTGTTTTGAAGAGTACCACTCTAACAAGAGCACAAGCAAATGTATTTTAAGGAACTGTTTATCTAGGAGCTATGAAAATTGAAGTTTTAGTGTAACTACTACTATATTCTTCCTTTTTCAAATGTTACTATTCTATTTCATTCACATGACTCAGCTTTTGCTGCTGGTTTGCATGGGTGCAACATGGATTGAATGTCCTATCACAGAATTTGGGGCTGTCTGTGGCTCCAGTGGAGAGTCCTTGTGCTGAAGCAGTGATGGGAAAGGTATCATACCAGGTCTTCACAGGGAAGAACTGACAGAAAGAGAAGAACTTTACATAATCCTTCATAAACTTCCTTGGGGAGAGGAGAAATCATCCCCTCTGACTTCCATGCAAGAAGTGAGGACATTTATCAGAAAAAATGCCATGAAATAAAATCTTTTCCATTCCTATAAAGATGACTCAGGTAACTGCTGACTCAGGTTGTCTGATACAAGCCAGAGATAAAAAGCTACTAATTTAAAAAAAAAATAGAAATTTGTTACAAGAAAAGCATTTTCTAAGAATTCAATATCTAAATGCCACAATATATAATTAAAAAAAGACATTTTATATGACAATACAGGATCATATATACATATATAATCATTGTTTCTACATGCTAAGAAAGCTACTTTGAAGTCTTCCAGACCTGACTATTTATGTTAATGACATAATGGCAGTAACAATGTGCTGAAAGAAAGGATAGCTGAGTGTGAAGGTTCTCACAAAATGTTGCTGCATACTTCAGACTGTATGGATTGTCAACAAGAGCCAAAAAAAAAAAAAAAAAGTAAGACTATTTTGTGATCTTTTGCTGCCAACTCATGAACTAGAGATAATGTATCTGGATTTTTTACTGAAAAAACCCAAAACAAATAAATCAGAAAACATTATAGGTTAGGGGAATAATTCAACTGAAAAAAAAAATAGAAAATACCCAGCAGATGGTACATCTGAGCTGAAGCTTCTGAACTCAAGGAATAATAAAGCAAGAAGAAAATCAACACTTTTTGGTTTTTTTTTTCATAATAGCTGTATTAAATAGAACTACTTACATCAAGCTGCATGAAATATCAAGAAAAATCTTTTTCAGGGGCTCTATATGTTCTCAAAAATCTAAATTAAAGAAAGTAATATGTTTTTCTTTTTTGAGGCCATAGAAAGCAATTCACATAATAATAAATAAATAAATTAGTGATAACAGCTGTCTGCATCTAAAGGAATAAATGCTGTCCATCAAATTTTAAAATATATCAAGTTTTCAAGTCCAACAAAAGCCACTCAAATATCACAGTACCAAATTGACTTATGCATCCTGAAATCACTCCATCTCCATCAAGTGAAATTTGCTTGTTCTGTACTTAACACTGGAATATTTTAAGCCTGTGTGAAGCAAAGGCCTCAACAGATCTATGTAAAAAGAGCTAGAGGGGCAATAACACCAAATACTTTATGTGACTACAGCCATTCCTATTCTCTAGTATATTAAGCTGTTAACACTTTATAATGAAAGTGCATAAGGGAGATTATGGTACAAATTGGTGATAATAAAAACAACACTATTACATTGTTTCTCATTTGTTGCGACAGACTTTTTATGTGCAATTATGTAATTATGATTCCTAAAGAAAATTGAGATCTTCATTCCTTTGCTATTGAGAGGTTCAAATCTTACATAATCCAAAAAGGCAATAATCATAAATCTGTTGCTTCTAGTCCATTATATTCTACAGATATGATGTGATGAAAAGTTCATACAAATTCAGATTTCAAAAATATCTTCTTTGAAGATACATCTAAAACAGCTACTAGATTACACATCATAAATTTAAGATGTTTTGTATATTTTTAAGTACCTCATCCCTAAAAGGTAAATTCATACACTTGGTAAGAAAAAATGAAACCAGTTTGGTGGCTAGAAACCATCAGAAATCTCAGAAACATCAGTGTGAGATCACTTACCTTTGCAATACTTACGAAACTAATGAAAAAAAAAGTATAAGATATTTTCCCTCATTTAATTTTTTCTTTTAAAAATGCTGACCAAATGAAGCTTTTGTTAAGATGGATAGCAGTTATGTCCTGAAAAGATGCACCGCTCCTTGTAACAAATTGAAAATTCCTATTTGAGTCCAACTTTTAATGGAATAAAATCAGCTATTATTTTTGTTTGCTTTGAAATCCTGATTATAAGTGAAACAGGCACAAGTAACCTCTTCTACAGTGAATTCTTTGCTCTATTTCCTTCATAAATTTTCAGTATTGGAATTAATAGCCTTAGAAGACTGGAGAAGCAGAAAAAATGAAGCCCTCATGTGATCATATAATTTTGCTTGCTAATATGGCAGCATTTACTAAAGGGTATTAAAAGAAAATAATGGACACTTTTATTGTTCTCCTTGAGGCAGAAAATACTGCAGTGAAGAGGTTCATTACTAAATATTTTACCACTGTCCAGCTGCCTCACAGTCAATTATGTTTAGTTAATGTGCATATTAATGAAGATCTTGACATAGAGTTATAATCACAAACTGTCCACTCCAATGTCAGTCTTCAGTTCATGATTAGTACTTTGTTGGCATAATATAACCAACACTTCTAATTACGTTTCAGTTCATTAAAATTAAAACAGAGTTCAATAAAAGCTACTTGCAACATGTTATTTATTTTAGTAAAGTCATAATCCTATTCTAGAGATGAAGATTCAAGAAGTAATAAAAACATGAAAAATGCACAGACTAAAACTATTAATATATACCTGTTCAATACTGAGGATCAATTTCATTGGGTTATTAAAGTTATTATGCAAATATTCCCCATAGTAAATCAACACAATATATCAATGTTGTTTTTTGGGAGAGAAGATATATGAAGAAAAGAATACCCACAAAACACAAAGGTACTTCTGCAGCAGATTTCCCTGTGATGCAACCATGGAGGTTGCTATGCCTGAAAAACAGATAATCATAGAATTATCTATGATAAAAAAAGATAGATAGAATAATCTATCTTTTAGAGAGATAGAATTATCTATGATAAAAAAAAAAACAGATAATCATAGAATTATAGACCTAGGAAGATGATTCAGGAAATGAGAATACTGTTAAATGACAGAAAATAAGACATGTAGAAAACATGCTGCATTGTTTCAAATGAAGATTTTCAGTCTGAATATACTCTCTCAGTTACCTCTGGTGATATCACGAGAATCTCTGAGTTGCAGGTTGTGAGCAGAGTATTAACTAATATAAACAGATCCCGATATCTTTCACCAGGGAGGAAGGGGACGCTGTCCCAGGCCACAGGAGGAGGAACACTTCTCTGGCAGCACCGTTGACTACATCAGCTTGAATACAGATTATGCACCATGAAATTACCTTTATTTGTCCCTTTTTGTATGAAGGTCATTCCATTAACTCACACTGGCAGAAAATAAAGAGTGTATTTTTCAAGGTATTAGGAATAACAGGTAAGCTTTGGGGACAGAAACGGGATGAGAGGCTGGTCCTCAGCTTTACTGTTTTATAAAGGTACAACTGAGATTTTCAGCTGATTGCTTCTTCACAATGTTACTGAGAGGAGAAAAGAATCCCAGCCTGTAATCAGGAAATTACTGTGGTGTAAGGAAATCATATTTCAAAATATCATCTCAATGGAAAATATGTCTAGTTACTGCACTAGGAATAAGAATATCGTTGGTCTGAGAAGAATATGTGAATTTTACATGAGTATTTTTACAGCAGAAAATTGCTATTTATCACATTCATTATGCAGTTCTCTAATTTTATCTATTATCATAGACCTCTTGTGTTAAATCTTTCCTAGTTTCCTCATAAGTACGTTCTAATGCAGTAGACTGTAATTTTTACAGAAGTGCAGAGAATAATACTTCAAGATAACAGTTCCAATATTCATAAGAAGACATTATCAAAGTGATGGAATTAAAAGATAACCCATCTAATTTTAACCATTTAATGTTCATGGGGGGAGGAAGGAAATTAAGAAATTATTAATTCTCTTGAACTGCTAATTAAAACAACATTCCAATTTTTCCCACCTCATTCTCACCTGACCCCAAGTGATCTTGCTTAGACTCTTTGCAGCCTGGATACATGCATGACAATTGTATTACCACTGTAGACTTCCAGTCAGTGAAGACTGACTAGGCAAAACACAAAAATGCTGAAAAATTTAGGCAGTTGGAAAATTTAGAAAAGCTGGGTCTTGCATATTTAGCACCTTTCTTTCTTTGAAAAAAAAAGTGAAGCAAAATATTATCATAGACTTGAAACCCCATTCTCCATTTGAGTGTGACTCAGGTTGTGGAAGACTTAAAGTTTAATAATTTGAAATCCATAGAATGCCTCAACAGGAAAAATTATTTTATTTTAAATCTACACAAAAGATTGCAAACGTGTGCTCTGTTAGCATTTTCTAATTGTATTTGTTGTGGTATTTATTGAAAAGAAAGGTTAGTTTAAATGTGTATCCAAAAAATATCATTCTTCCTTTAGACCTATCTCTTGAATGCCTCTAAGTACTGCAAAGGTCTCAAATCAACATGAAATTGATTTTTTCTTCAACCTTTGTATTACCTCTATGATAATTTTCTCCTCTACTTTCTATAAGAAGAAATGGATAAATTCCCTTTGCCTAACGACAGAAACATTGAAACATGTTTGATTCACCTTCCAATTCCAGGTCTTGTCAAGGGAAAGGAAACTGAAGAAATGAGATTTCTCCCTTCTACTGATACTTTGGTTTATACTGTGTTTCCCAAATCTGTCCTACTTGGGCAAGCAGCAGATGCCACTTCCCCAGTCATGGGGAGTAGTTATTTTTGTTTTGTGACAAGTTCTGAATGTAGTCAGTGCTGTAGAATGAAACAAGTCTCAAACACATGCAAAGATTTAAATGATTCAACATTTTGTAAACATCATTCTTCTATTCTTCGGCAAGAAGGATTAGTAAAGCTGTGCTAGTCCTGTCATCCAGAAACTAAAATTTCACAAAAAGTTTTCCTGGCATAAGCAGATTACTGAGAAAAAAAATAGTGATAGTGGTTAGGCCCTGTCTGCAAAACAAAGCTATTTTTCACAGTGAAATATCACAATGTAAAGTTCTCCTAGGGATCAGCACAGAAAATGTGAAAGCTGTGAAGTGTATGAGTAGTTGTGCCTCAGCTAAGAGGAGAGAAACAATTATGCCTGCTCTGCTCAACTACATAATTTTCAAATTGAGATAGGAAATTCATGAAGGAAACACTGATTTTCATGGGAAGCTACAGCCTAAAGTAAGTATTTGCCAAGAATCCCCAGGAGTGACTATTAACTGCTTGAAATAATTTTTTTTTTTTAAATCCAGAAAAGCTATATCCCACATCAGTTTGTAATAGACACCAGACATTTTGCTCCTCTTTTTAGCACACAAACCTGGAGGCACACACAAATGCAGACACAAGCACAAACTTTCCTTCATTGGGAAAGAAAATAAAAAAATATTTTTAAACAATTCAAGAATTAACTATAGGTTAACCCAGAAAACCTTAGGAAGAAAGATAAACTAATATTTTCAATAATAAAGCAAAACATTTTAAAGGGTTAAAAGCTTCTGAAAACAGTAAGGGCACCTTCTTTATGAGGTACTACAAAAAACAATGAGATAACAAAAAGCACACAGTGACTTAAAATATTTGCCCCTGTATTTGCCTTCATGTTCTGCATATACAGGCTGTGTGCTTGAAGCTTGCAGCAGAACTGACCTAAAGAACATTCCGCAAAACAAGGCTCAGCAGGGCTAGGAAGTCATTCAATGCTTCTACTGAATAATACAAGCTATGATTACACAAGTTGTTCATCCTGCAGTGAACAGTGATATAGCATTTTTGGTCCACAATTATGAAAAACACCAAAACCCATGAAAAACACATCAATAAACAGCAAAATTGATGAAAATCCACACCCATGCAGAGAAATAATTTGTTTTCCAACCATGCAATGCACACAAAAGACCTGAGGAGAGCCAACCTTTGTCAGTGTTCTCCTGGTCTTCCCCATAGTAGCAGGCAGTGAACAATCACCTCCTTATTCCCAGCTTTGCTGGCCAAATACATTTAGAATTGTATCACTATTGTACAGGGGCTGATCTATGTAAAATTCAGTGAGTGACCCTAGTCTTTCCCATACTGAAAGATTTATCAGCAGACAAATAGCGTAAGCCAATTGGGCTATGAAAATTTACTTCATAGTAGCAAAGAAAGTGTAAATTTTACAAACATTTGACTGGCATATTTTAAAACTGAAACTAGAATAATATAAAAAGGGCTCATGTAGCAAGTTTCCTTCTTAGTTGTATTTCTAGATTTCCTCTTAAAGAAGACTCTAGTGTGCAGTGCAACGCCATAGTATCACTTTATCAGCCTGCATTGAAATATACCTTAATTCTTATCTTAGTAATTCCACTATTTTAGAATTTATATCCTGATTTGAACAGAGATGTTATAATAAAAAAAGTATTTTTTTACTATTTTTTTTGCATATTACAAAAATATGTCAGTCATCTTCTGCGTTGCTATATTGTAACCAATTGTATTACTAGAAATGGGCACCCAGAACACCATATGTAAAAACCTGTCATAAAGAAAGCAATTCTAAGCTTCTCAGGTTACTTAGGAAAGGAGCTTCTTCAAAATCAAATGCAATGTGATTTTCAACTGCTTCAGTTTACTAAGCAAGAGACAAAAACAAACCTCTGTCATCTAAGTCAATAAAGAACCAAAATTCTTTATCAAAATTATTTTTGATCACACTTGATCTAAACAGTATTCTTTCAGAAAGTCTGTCATGAAAAATGTCTATTTTCTTTGTAAGTCTAAGATAATAAAATGTCTTTTTATTTCCTTTTCTTTTCAAACAAAACAAGCAGTTAGGGAACACAGGTATTTGAAGACTACCCTAATTCTGTCAACCAAATGCTTGTAAAGTTTTCAAGTGATTTTAATTCTAAGTCGTTGTTTTCTGAGCCCAAAAACATGGGCTTTTTCTGGAAAAATACTGCCACTGGGACCAGAAAACTACCACTGTGAACCTATCCTCAAAATAAGATTCTGATATTGCATTACTAATTTGCTAACTATTGAATATTGTAGCTTTAACGAGTGCAATAAACATATAAGCACAAACAGACAATTAACCTCATTTTCTTTGCAAACAATGTCCAGAGAACACTCTTTGTGCTATCATTTACTATATAAAAACAAGTTAGTGCTGGTGAGTCTTTAAGATGCAAACAGGTTTATCTGTCAGCAGCATTACTTTGAAATATCATATGCTGCTCTACAAATTGGAGAAGTGGGCCCATGTGAATCTCCTGAAGTTCAACAAGGCCAAAAACAAGGTACTGCTCCTGACTCAGGGTAGCTTCTAGTATCAATACAGGCTGGAGGAAGGAGGAATTGAGAGCAGCCCTGCTGAGAAGGACTTGGTAGTCCTGGTGGATGAAAAGCTGGACATGACCTGGCAATGTGCACTTGCAGCACAGAAAGCCAATCTTACCCCGGACTGCATTAAAGAAATGTGGCCAGCAGGTTGAAGGAGGTGATTCTGCTCCTCTACTCTGCTCTCACAAGAGCTTACCTGGAGTGCTGCATCCATCACTGGAGTGCTCAGGACCAGAAAAGCATGGACTTGCCGGAGTCCACAGAAGGGTCACAAAAATGATAGGAAGGCTGCAACATCTCTCCTATGAAGACAAGCTGAGAGAATTGGGGTTGTTCAGCCTTTAGAAGAGAAGGCTCTGGGGAGATCTTAATGTGGCTTTTTAACACTTAAAGGAGGCTTATAAGAAAGATGGGCACAGATCTTTGTAGGGCCTGTTGTCAACAGGACAAGGGTTAATGGTTTCATACTAAAGAATGGTAGATTCAGTCCAGATATTAGGAAGAAATTTTTTATGGTGAGGATAGTGAAAGACTCACACAGGTTGCCCAAAGACGTGGTACATGCCCCATCCCTGGAAACATTTACAGTCTGTTTGGATGGGGCTCTGAAAACATGATGTAGTTGAAAATGTCCCTGCTCATTGCACAGGGACTGGATTAGAATGCCTTTAAAGGTGTCTTCCAACCCAAACAATTCTACAATTCCTTGAAAGACATAGACAAGTCCTAGGCAAATATTTTTTACCTAGGCAGAAATAATTCCATACAATATTACAGATGAAGGGCTGTTTGCCTAGAAAGCAACTTTGTATACAAAGATGTGGGGTCCTGCTGGACAAAAAAATGGCCATGAGTCAGCAGCGTACCCTTGGAGCAAAGAAGGCCAGCAGCCTCCTGGGCTATATTAGTATAACTATCAGAGATAAGGAAATGATCCTTCCAGCCTATTTACCATTTGTGAGACTCCATCTGGTGTGCTGAGCCCAGTGAACGTATCCTCAAAATAAGATTCTGATATGGCATTACTAATTTGCTAACTATTGTATATTGTAGCTTTAACAAGTGCAATAAACATATAAGCACAAACAGACAATTAGCCTCATTTTCTTTGCAAATAACGTCCAGAGAATACTCTTTGTGCTATCATTTACTATACAAAACAAGTTAGTACTGGTGAGGTTTTAAGATACAAACAGGTTTTGAGCTCCCCGTTACAACAAAGACATAGATGTACTGGAGTGAATCTCCTGGGAGTCACCAAGCTGGTCATGGAGATGGAACATAGGACACATAGGAGAGGCTGGGCGCTGCATCTGTTCAGCCTGGCCAAGAGAAGGCTTGGGAGTCTGCACCTACTGAGTTGGAGAGCACAGAAAACAGTGTGCAGAGCAAGAGTCAATGGACTTGGGAAGCTCCAATCAGATACAAGAAGGAAAAAACTATCCTGCAAAAGCTCAAACAGTGGAATATGACCCTGAGATCTCCATGCAGGATCTCCATGGTGGGAGATATTCAGATTCTGGTCATGGCCCTGAAGTATTTGATCTAACTACACTGGCTTTGTACAAGTAGCTGGAAAAGATGGCATATGGAGTTTCCTTTCAGCCTACACAATTCAGTGAGTCTAAAACCATTTTTGGTCTCATAGTTCTCAACATTGCCTCTCAGTAGTCAAGTTTATTTTCAGTATATTAGCTAAACAAAAATTTTTATACAATTTTTCTTAATAAATCCTATCCCAGATGGTAAGATCAGTCCAAAAAAAGACACAATGCTTTAAAAACCCTAAGTATCTCTGAGGACACAGTAATGAAATTGTTTAATTGTATCTTAATAATAAACCAGAACAGATAATTTTAATGCATAAATTCAGCATTACAGGAAGTTATCCAAAATATAATAGTGCTTATAATATCAAAAAACTATAATAAATAAATATATATGGCAGTATACAATAAATTTGCAAGGCATATAATGCAGGAAAGTTGCCTAGTGTCCAAATAAATGTTATATTTGTAGAAGTCAAAACCACTTTATGGACTCCCAGATACAACTGCTGTTTCATAGCAGAGTTATGCAACTACATACACTCTTTCCTAACTTTTTTTTCTCTCTTGCTGCTGTGTTTTAAAAATATTCTTTTTTCCTGAATTAATGTGAGTATCTGTGTAGTTTAACAGATTGGTTGCAGTAAGCTCAAAAGAACAAAGCTTTTGTCTTTCATATATCACATAGGAGAAGTGAAAACTTTGTAACAGAAAGCTTACAGAGATTCAGAAGAGAGCTTAAGGAACAATCAGCTATTTTTTTTTTCCTTGATCTGCAATACCCAGTCCTTCTGGAAAAATTTGGAAGAAAAACAAGAATTAGTAACAAAAGTCTGGAATTTCTAGAAGTTTGTCTAAATTCAATAATCCTGAGTGACCAAGGAAGTGGTTTCAATTATTTTGACAGAACTAACTAGTCATTAAGGAAAGCTTTAATATGTATCTATACAATGAAAAAAAAAAGTTTTGATAGAAGGATGCATTTAAACTATGTAGTAGGTCAGGAATTTGGTGCCCAAATAAATGTACATGTCAAAAGGCTCTATCTGTATGGCTCAGCATCTTATTTTTCAGTGTAGTGCTCTCTGGGCGTGCAGGATTTTTACTCTATCATTATCCCATAACCTATGGACACCTAGAGTTTCTCCTTTTTTTCTACCACTGCTTCAGTCAGAATGTTTCTATCCTTAAATTAATTCCTGCAGAGACTACACCTAAGCTGTGGCTGCTAGAACAGGAATTGAAGCCCGACCTCGCACAGCCCGGGTGAAAACCTTAATCAGCAGACACTGACTCATGATGCTGCTCGCCCCTCTTTGCTCCTCAACTTGGCAGTTCCTGGCTGTGCAGAGGAACAAGTGCCTTTGCAGAGGCGCTGGGACTGCCCACCACAGCACACACAACACCCAGGTGCCAGCCTCCATCCCCAGAGCTGCAACTGAACCCCCTCGAGGTGAGAAAGGAGCTCATATGGAAAAGCCATAATCTCCAAGACAGAAAATGTAGGTGCCACTCACCATCTCACACTAACATACATCCATATCTCCTTCCAGTTAAGAGCAACAATGAGAATTGATCAGGGTTGCAGAAGTTCTGTTGTACCTACCAGGTTGCAGATGGCAAATGGAGGAAGGTGCCATCCTGAACATACTGTGCTAATATGGAAAAGGAGCTTGATCTTTAGGGAGAATAGAAGTTTCAGACAAACCAGCTGTGTTTATCATTTCCTACAGGCTTCCTGCAGACAGTACCAGGCAGGTTAGGCAGGTAGTTATCAGTTTCCTTTAGACCTCATCCAAGGAACCTATTTTTCCCTCAAAACATACAAAAAGTCTAGGAATTGTAATATAGGTTTCTTATTTAGCTACTAGAATCTTGTTCTCTACCTTGAAACTGGTTTCCACTAATAGTCAACTGTGAATTTTACATTTTTATTTTTTTAAATTTATCTGGCAACTGTCATGTCTAAAATCTGTAACAAGATCTACATGACCTAACTACAGATTTCACAAGTGTAGTTTGTCTCCTGAAGTCTACATCATCTGTTCAGCCCTGAACTGCCACAAAATAGGATTGTTACCCAGCTTTCAAAAAGGAAACATGCAAGACTTTTGCTCCAAAAGAGAATAAAGATGCTAGGAAAGAAAAAAAAAGTTTTTTGCCTATATCAACCAATGAAAATATAGAACATGTATTCTAAAAGCACAAAACAACAGTGGGACATTAATTTGTTTTTTAGAAACTGCAACTTATTCACTGAGTAGATGTCTCAGTAGGACACTATAAAATCATAACAACAGATATCCCATAATAATCTTTAACAACACAGTACAAATGCAGAAAACACCACGCAATTCCACAAGATGAGGCTTTTTAGTAGAGAGAACTGGCTATACAAGCAGGAGTCAGATGACCCAGATTCAGCCCAGCTCTTCCACTGGCTCTGAGCTTATCTACCCAGGGAAAACAACCTATAATAGCTTCTCCCACAGACACTCTTATTCCATTAGTCCAAAAATTTCTATGGTCAGGTAATTTAGTTCACTTTATTTTAACTGAAGACAGCATGGAATACTCACCATTTTTAAATTTCATATGCCAGCCTATATTGCAACAGGTTCAGTGTATAGACAAGACTTCATTACAAGGCTCAAAATAATCATTATATCACTTGGTGCTTTGATTTATTCAACGTGTAGATGAAAGTCATTCATGCTACATAAATCAGAACAATATTTTGAATCTGTAAATATTCAAGAACTATGTTTGGATCTTCAAATAATGTCATACATATCTAACAAAGATATGTAATTGGCAATTTTTTTCCTAAATTGCTTAAAAATTATGTAAAACACAATTTTCTGACTCTACTCCCCCATAACCCAAAAAACATTAGCTAGTTCCAGATACAGAAAAATTTAGAGATATATTTCTGGGAAAAGAAGGGAGAAAATTGGCTTCTCTGTGGGAAAATTAAAAAGGCAACCATTACCTATGCACAACTTTTTTTTTTTTTATTAAATTGCATGTTAGAATGAAATCACTAAATACAGTGGATTTAGAAATTATTTTAATTCAAAGTGCACTTTTCTCCTTTTATGTAGCATCTTTGAACTGTAATTTAAACTCAGAACACATAATAGGTGAATATAAAAAGTTTTGTGCTACACCTACATAATACAGGGAAACCAAAATAGGCAATTATGTCTTATTCTTGATCAAAACATAATTTTAACCTATAAAAGTGCTTGGTTTCCACCTGAATTACAAGTCTTAAAGCTACAGGTATTCTTACTACTTATTTATGTTTGCTGTGCAACTGACATGCAATAAGTATGTTTCCTTTTTTCCCTGAAGTTTCAGTAATCAAAATGCATTTTTGCTTCTTCGTGTATATTAAAGCTAAGGGTACTTAGTCTGAAGATTTTTTTTTCCATAAAAACTTCACCAAAAAAAGATAAGGTAGCATTGTCTCATGGAATTAAAAAAATCAATTACAACTGAATATCACAAACAAAACAGCACTAGGGGAATTATTAAAGAGACATATTTCTGTAGAAAGGTGCTCCTGCACGGAAGTTTTAATCTCTAAATCTTAGAGATTAAGTATAAGCCATACTGACTTTGGCTGGGTCACTTGAAATTTCATCATAGTTTCTGGTACAGGGATGTGTTTTAGATTTGTGATGAACACTGCTGATAACACAGGCATGATTTAGTAACTGCTGAGCAGGGCATAGGCAGCATCAGGGCCTTTTCTGCTTCTCAGGCCTGCCCTGCCAGCAAGGAGGCTGGGGCTGCACAAGAAGCTGGGAGGGGACAGAGCCAGGACAGCCAACTCCAACTGGCCAAAGGGATGTTCCAGACCATATGGACCATTATTGCTGAATTTGTGTTGAGCAATAAAAGCTGGGGGAAGAAGGAGGAAGGGGAGGACATTTGGCGCTCCAGAGTAACACCTAATGTCTGATAGAGCCCTGCTTCTTTGTCAGATAACTCTGAGAAATATGATGTGATTAAGCATTGAAATTTGCTAGTTACATTATTTTTAAAATTCTTCATATAATGTCTTGTAATGGTGAGATTTTCTCATACTTTTTTCTCTTTTTGGTAAAAGCTATTTTTTACATTAAACAGTAAGTCTAGGTCTGTCTCCCAGAATGGTAAATTAGGTTTGCCTTTACATCACATGAATCTTCAATGTGGGATATTAAAAGGAAGAGGAATAAGGACACTTTAAAGAAACTGACTCTTTTAAGGACTTCAAACATTTGACAATTCCCAATTTCCATTCCATCTAAAATGCATTTAAAATATGGCCTTGCAAGTGAGCAACCAACCTATTTAGATTAGTGGACTGATTCCAGGAAGCTACCTTCTCCTCTCCCTTAACACTATCTTACAGATATTTTAAAAATCAAGTTGTCATAACAGTGTTTCCCTTCTCCACTAAAATTAGACTGATCACTGTTATCATTTACTGAGGAAAAAAACACATCTAATTTAGCAAAATCCACATGTTGAAGTGAAATAAATTTTGTGTCCATCCCCTCTTGCATATAGAGTTTGGGGGTTTTTTTTAAATCTTAAATATATATGCAGATTCAATGTTTGTTTATTGCCAGGGTAAGGCTAATAGCACTGGTATGGCTTTTCCTAACCACAGTCTTAGTTCTTCCTTCAGAAGAGGAGGAGGAGGATATGCAGGAGGAAGAAGGAGCTGTAATTTTGTAGCAGTCTAACTCTCTTGCTTCTAACATTATTTCACTTGTTTTTATATTACCAGAACTTTACATTCACTATTTTACTAGCACTATTGTTGGACCAGGCTATCAAGGCTTTAGATGGTCCCTTCAAACAGTGATGAATGTTCCTGGTATTCCATATGTTTTGTGACATTTGAGACAAATACTACATTTAATCAGTGCAATATGCTTTAATGGTTCTCATCGTCACACAATCTCTAAGTCAAAATAACAAAACAACCTCCCCACAAATCCTTTTAAATGTGATACTTTATCACAGTTGCCAGCATAAATTTTCTGTTAGTGACAGCTCAGTTTTTCTTCCAAATCCACACATGTACTATTTAAAAATATTCATTCTATTTATGGAACACATAGAACTATGCAGTGAGTTGTAGTATGTGAACACTCATAGCCAGATTTAAAACATGTCAACGGATTTCATTGAGACATGTGGAACACTCCTAAGAAACTTTTTTTCTGTTATCTAAGGACAGCATAATGAGTTTAATAAAATGTCATTTAATTAGTTGATGAGAAGAAATATTTGAGTCTTACTGGCTTAATATATCATCTACTCATGTCAAAACCTGTTTAACTCACTCCATTGGAAATTCAATAAATTTCAACTATTAGGTCCATTTTTTCCAAATCACTCACTGGAACTGGAGGACATGGTGAACATTGTGGTGGTGCTGAGCTGATGGTTAGACTTTATGATCCTAAAGGTCTTTTCCAACTTTAACAATTCTATGATTCTATGATTGCTGATTATTCATTATATCTTCAATACTGTAGGATGTCTTACTTTATTTCTATTCTTTATACATAGATACTATATGAAGATATCAGAAAAAAGTAGTTCTGCTAACATAAAGTCCTAATGGCTTGAATCATCACATGAGAAAAGAGTTGCTCTTCAGAAAATATGTAATGCTGAGGTTTTTTTAACTTTCAAAAGACCAGTATAAAACCCTAAAACCTTTCTGAAGTTATTTAAAAAATCATAATATTTCAACATTTGAACAATCCTGGAATTTCTACCAAAAAATGGGAATCCACACAGATCCTAGAGTACTGTAAGATTTAAAGCCTGCTTTCCTACCTATACTTACACTTGGAATTCTCAATTTAATAAATCAGGCATTTTCCTATACTCAAGGCAAGAATGATACTTTAGGAAACCGAAAGCACATTCAATCCCTTTGTGCTGTAACTAGTCATTTCCATGAACCTTGCATCTGTAAAAAAAAAAAACAAAAAAACCAAAGAACCCCAGAGCCAAACAACCAAACAACACACAAAAAAAACAAAGCACAAAAGAGAAAGGAAAAAGACAACATGGAATTTTTAGTCTGTCTTAGTGTATATGCACCTCACAGAGATGCTCTACTGACTGCTAAAATGAAAATAAGATAAAAATCCATTCCTTTATTCTTGGCATGAAATTGTACCTCCACTGGACATACACTCAGAAGCACAAGAGAAATAGAATTTAGAGAGATCATGAAATAAAGAGAAATGGTTGCACAAAAAAGAAAACATTAATATCAAATTTTCATTAATTTGCTCTCCCAACGCAGCACTACACCATGGGAAGTTCTCCATATTCTAAAGAGAGACGGTAATTACTTTCTCTGGTGCCTTATTCTAACTGGAAATGTCCATTAGTCTTTTGGGTAAGCCTTTTCCCAGCAAACAATATTGGTCCAATATAAGCAAAATTTTCAAAAGAAATCTATTTATATTTTAAAGTCTAAGGCCAGTATCAGGATTATTTCCACCGGTAGCTCTGGCAGCTGGTCTGTCTGTCCAGTGTTTCCTCTTTCTGCACAAGGCTGCCAAAAGCACTGATATGGAGCAGAGCTCCTGAGGCTTCTGGCTCAGTAAGGACGAAGGGCAGCCAGACCTCCAAGAAGAGTGTTTGCCTCCTCAGCAAATACATGTTGAACTAAGACACAGCTGATTCCATTCCTGAATCACCTACCTGCATATCTGGCCAGCTCTTATAGGCAACCAGCCACTGGCCAACAACACAGACACTTACACTACTTTTTCCAGGCACCAAGACCCCTAGAGCACCTGGGAAGCAGCTCTGGCAGCCATTCAGACTGGCAAAAAGATCTGACTTTTCTGTTTCTATGATAATTTGAGGTGGTAAAAAAAATTAAGGTAAAGTGTTAACATGGACATTAAACTACATCCAATATTCTAGCAACACTCAATAAAATAATTTAGTAAAATAAAATTACAAAAAGACCCCACTATAATAAAAAAAATCCACAACAACCAAACAACCAGAAAAAAACCCACACAAGCAAACCCTAAAAATCCACAGATAAAATAAATTATAGAAACCAGAAATGAAGAGAGAGAAAATTATATATCATAATCAAGCCATATACATTTTTGTGCACCTTGTTTCCTCAAGGTAATCCAACCTCAATCTGCCTTATTCAGGCAGAAAGCATTCTACTGGCTTCAGAAAGCACAGAGGAGGCCACATGCTGTCTGTCTCAGAACAAAGTATCTCCCATCCCATTAAAGCCCTTCTAAACATTCCAGAGCATCTACTGTAACTTTTCACATACTAGTTTGCAAATATCAGGCACGCCAATGTGAAGGTAAGACCATGTTTTCAAATTGGAATAGGAACTCTTGCTGTTTTACATGCCTTCAACAAGCTCAAAGATTCAAACATACACCTTGCTGACTCTCATAACAGCTGTCAGGAGTTTTCCTTCCAAAACTTTATTATGCTCCTTGAAACATAGGCTTAAAACTGTCTTGCTAGAATGCCCTCTCTTTCTTTTGGTAATGTAAGATAACGCTCAACAGAAATACCTACTGGTGCTTCTCAAATCATCTGATGAATTAGTCAAGTCAAGAGCAAATTATTTCAGGATGTATTTAGAATCTGTTTCAGACCTGCTATGTGTGTGAAATTCTGGAGGATTGTTCCAAGCATATCAGTTACTCTAGTAAGAGACACCTTTCCTTCTTTCAGCAAAGTACCCAACAAGAGAGGGTAAGATGAGAATGTGCTGTAACACCATCCTGCCTCCTTCAACTCTTATCTCTCTGCTCAGACCTGAGACTGTCAGATCTTTGGGGCAGGAGTTTTCTTTTTGTCCTGCTTTAGCACAGCAGAAAAAGATTTGAGTCCAAGACTGGGCACTAGCAATATAGCATTACAGAATAAATCCTGTTATTCAGGAATAAAATTTAATGTCTGAGTTTGAGCTGAAGTATGACTTTAGAGAAATATATATGTAATAATATGCATACATTTTCTACTATGACTTCAAAAATTTTGCTCTTCAAAAGAAAGCATACAGTAAATTATTACATTTATTTGAATAGATTTACTAGGATTTACTAGATCAACATTTTATTACCTATGTAATAAACATGCAAATAGCAACATAGTGTATACTCCGCAGACTTTTCTTTAAGTATGACTTTTTAAGAACTTTGTCTAGGAAAAATATACTATCTGAGCAATTAAAAAAAAACACAAACCAAAAAAAAAAAACAAACAAGCAAAAACAAAACAAAAAAAAAAAGCCCCCAAAATTATGATAATTTTGGATGATACTGTCAAAATTATTCAAGAAAATTTTATTAAGAAGTAAACAAACATGGGCAACATAAGGATATTAAAACTAGAAAAATAAAATTGAATACAGCTGTAAGGCTGATTTACAAGTGTTTTTGTCTTACAAAGTAAATCCAATACTACAATACAAAACCTAGAGGTGTGAGAAAACCGTGAGTGCAAAACAGTTGTATAACACAATACAGCAACAAAAGAGCTAAGCACTCCTAAGGGTCCCATGACTGAATTTTGTGTAAAGGTCAGGAGAGCTAAAAGGCAGTAGAAGGCAATGTGGCATCCCTGAAAAAGGACTAAACTAACACAGTAGCTTCACCGGTAATTCAGTCTGTAACCTTAGGCGTATTTCCCTCCTCCTCCTTTGCCTTCCTTTTCTTTCACTCTTTTTGGCAATTTGAATATCTGCACAGATGTGGACAGACACTGAACTCATTCTGACTGCACTGCACAACAGCTGAATGGGAATCATCCCCAACCAGAATAAGATTTAATGACACTGTGCTGGGGTGTTCAAGCCAACAATGCATGCTGACATCTCTCTATATTTACTATCTCTCTCTACCAAATGGATCATAATGTTTGGTTTTCTAATGTAAATAAAAATATATCAGACATCAACAAAATGACAGCAAAAAAACCCCTATCAAAATACCCACATATACTGATCTTCATTTGTGTAAATAGAGGGAGTGTAGCCAAAGATGCATAACACGTGACAGTGTTATAGTACCAATAGATATCTTTCAGACAGGCCTTAAACACAGCCCCAGTTTGCAGATTAGAAAATGACCCATTGGGGAGAATATTTTCAGATTAGTACCGTCTGTGTCTTCATTTATTTTGGACACTCCAGCATCCAGCTATAACCTGAGACATCACAGTTCCTGTAGACAGAATCAGGCCGTGTTGATACTACCAAACTCAAAAATATAGTGTGACAGATAACAGGAAGTCCAGTTCAGGCTTAAAAGCTTTTAGGTTCAGATAAATATTTTTTTGTCTGGTGGAAGCTAAGCTGCCTGCTGCTGTGGTTATACTTTGATCAGTACTCATACCAGCTGTATGAGTATTCAAAATCAGTTTAAACGTAAGATTTCAGAGGCCTTTGTATCTCATGTGTATCATGATATGGACAAGGGGACCAAATCAGTCATTTTACAGATGACACCAAGATGGGCAGGAACATTGATCTTCTGTGGGGTAGGAAGGCTCTGCAGAAGGACCTGGACAGACTGGATCAATGCCAAGAACAACTGGATAAGACTCAACAAGGCCAAGTGCCAGATCCTGCACTTGGGTCGTGACAACCCCAGGGAATGCTGCAGGCTGGAGCAGCGTGGCTGGAAAGCTGCCTGGCAGAAAAGGATCTGGGGGTGCTGGCTGACACCACTTGGACATGAGCCAATGTGTGCCTAGGTGGTCAAATGGGCCAATGGCATCCTGGCGCCTGTATCAGAACCAGTGTAACCAGCAGCAGCAGGGCAGTGATTGTTCCCCTTTACCTGACATGGTGAAGGTACACCTCGAGTGCTGGGTTCAGTTCTGGGCCCCTTAAAATATGACACTGAGGTGCTGGAGCATGTCCACAGAAAGCAACAGAGCTGGTGAAGGGTCTGGAGCACAAATCTCATAAGGAGCAGCTGAGGGAGTTGGGGGCATTCAGCCTGGACAAAATGAGCCTCGGGGAGACCTTATCACCCTACAGCTACCTGAAAAGAGGTTGTAGCCAGGGGTTGGTATCTTTTCCCAAGTCAGAAGAAATAGGACAAGAGGAATTGGCCTCAAGTTTGCTGGGAAAGAGTGTGTAAAGATTGGATATTGGTAAAAATTTCTTCACTGAAAGAGTTGTCAAGCACTGGAACAAGCTGCATAGGAAAATGGTTGAGTCAGCATTCCTGGAGGTATTTAACAGACATGCTGATGTGGGCCTTAAGGACATGGTTTGGTGGTGGACTTGGCAGTGGTAGGTTCATGGTAAAACCCGATGATCTTACAGTTTATATCCAAATTAAATGATTCTATGATTTTATGATTCTAAGATGATCATCTTTCCGGTTGCCTCTTTCTGTATCTCAAATCAATTTGTTATCTTTCACTAATAACTTCTTCCACTCATGTACTTATTTTACAGAAAATTCAAGAAGTTTGTTTCCTTTCATAAGCTGGAGAGCCTCTGGTCTTATTTCTGCAAATACAGGTTTTGAAGTGCAGTGCTTATCTAAGAAATCTTGTAGAAATTGTTCCTTTGCTAATTAACACATAGGAAAATACTAATAGACTTCATGCAAAGCCTTTGCACTATGACAATTATGCTAATGTTCTCTGATGCTTTTTCTTATTTTCTTTTTAATTGTAGAGACACAGAACATAATCCTGTGAACATCCAAAATTGATGGCACTTATTATCAAACTGAACACTAGGCAATTTCCTTTCTGAGTCCTCACATTTAATGCTGCCAGTATTTTTTGTTTTGTTTTGCTTTTTAAACAGCTGTCTCTAAAGACTCACAGGCATGAGCAGCTCTAGAAAAGATCCTCTCTTCCAATACTTGGCTCTATAATTCAGAAGATGCAGCCAGCATCCTCTCCCAACAGACATTCATAAGGCAAATGGGAAGACTCCTGTGAGTCATGGTACAACACAGGCTAAGTAAGCCATTCTTCCTGCACTTTCATAAATTTCACAATCAGGAGTGTAGCTGTCATATGCACAGCATGTGATTTACACACAGATTTGTCTCATGTATACCTATGATGGGCAAAACCACAAATTCACCAGCACTATGCATAAAATCTGAAAAATATTTGCAATGTTTATGCACATTACTATAAATAAACACAATGCCTTAAATCAGTTCTCAAAAATGGAAACTCATGAAAGAGTCATAATCACATAACTGCAGAATAAACTTCCACCAAAACTGTTAATTGGTAAGCAATGCAGTCCTATTTTCACTCTCTGTGTTCGCATTTCAGGGCTCTGCTCTTCTCTCTCCATTTGTGTTTTTCAAATCTGTAATTCTTAGGGTTTATTTTCGTTGCAGAAGTACATCTGGTGCTGCTAAGCTGCATTGCCTGTGTTTTTATACTCATCCCACAGTACCTGGAACAAAGATGATAAAATACCTACTCTCAGCAGGCCATTCTGTGGCATGGGAAGACCTCCTCAAATGGTTAAGATGTTAGCAGAACATTTTTCCCTGAATTCCCTGGCCATATCCTGAATGTCTGTCTAATTCCAACAAGATTATTTGGAGTATGAACTAGTGGTTACAGTACCCAAAATTCAACAGCCTACATGAGTGCAGAAGTAGTGTGGATGTCATACTTCAGCTTGTCTTTAAAGTGTGCCTAGCATCACATTTAAATTGCATGAGGCTGTGCAAACAAGTAACTGCCTCACTTGCCCTTAAACCAGTTTTTTTCAGTTTTCACATTAAAACACTCAGAAATGTTTCTGGGGCAGTACAGGATTGCCCCCAGCCTGCTCTGCCAGCAGGTACACTGGCCACAGCAAACCCAGAATGTCTGTGGACATGCCCACCCTTCCAGATCACAACATACCTTAATGCAAGCCTGCCTTTGTTTGATGTTTTAAGCTAAAATGCCAAGGAAGTTGCATAGCTGAAATACAGGACTGGTGGGATTGGTCTGTGTTCTGCACCACCAATTTTGATGCAATGAGCAGTAACTTCCAAAAGAAGCCTTTTAATACCTGAGAGCTATAACATTTTACAAGGGTGCAGACACATTTACTTGTCTATCAAAGCACGTGTTACCACGAAGGCTTAAGTGCAAACCCTCCTCTCCTTCAGGTGGTCATGGCATAGACAAGTAGCCTTTTTTTAACCAGTCAGCAAGTGAATCTAGAAGCTTTTTTTTGCCAAATCAGAAAAAACATTATAGCAAATTAGTTTATAATAACAAAAAAGCCTACATGCTTACCTAAGCCTCCTAATCTTGTACTTAAATCCAGCCTGTGTTATATAAGCTTTCCTTTGAGTTATGGCAATATAAATGACAGTTCTAATTTCTCTAGAAAATATCACAGGAAGTGTTTGCTCACTTGAAGGTTTTCAAAAAGGCCAATCCTGTCCAGATAAAGCAGAGACTGCTTTTCATATGCAGTGATGGCTGCTAACACTGGGTTAGAACACTAAGTCCTTCTTAGTGTTATTCCGAAGCGGTATTCCATTAGGAAATCCAACAGGCCCCTTTGGCTGAAGCAGAGCTGCTGTAGCATTTATAGCTGACAGTGGTAGCTCTTATCCTTGCAGTGGAGCAAATAGAGCTACCTTTTCTCTCTCTCACTCCATCCTTTGTCTCCAGGCATGCTGCTGGCAGCACACCTACACACCTACTCTCAGAACTGACAATCATTTCCCAATGCTCATACAGAAAGCTATTACAGGACCCATCATATTTGTATGGTGTCTTTCCCCTATTAACATTATAGTGACTTAGACTATTTTGAAAGCAATATCCTTCTGCCATTTAGCCAGAATGTCTTTTGCATTTATTATGACTGGAAGAGCAAATAATCAAAACTTCTATGATCCTCAGATCAAACGTTCCTAATCTATGCATGAAATACCTTCTGCACAGATTATAGCTACATTTTGAAATCGATACTTAGAAATTTACTTTATATTATATATATCTTTAGGGTAGGATTGGTTGTATTTTTGCTGTATTAAAATACAAAAGCTGATATTTACTATTGTAAAAAAACATTCTTTCAGAACATGAGAAGGCTTAAACCACTTCTGTTACTAAACTGCTGGAATAGTCACAATGCATTAGTACTTTCAATAACAACTAAACTTGATTTAAAGATTGTGTACCTAAGAACCTGTGGTCTAATTTTCAAAAACTGAAAGAATTACCTCAGTGCAAAAGGTTCAGTGTAACTGAACAAGAAGCTGGGAACCCAAACCTCCTCTCATCTGCCTAATCTTAAAACAACCCTCCACCCTAGCATACTTATCATCAAAATTGCCATCAACATATGCTGCAGTAAACACATCTTCACCAGCATGAAAAATAGAAAATGTGCCCTTTCACAACTGGCATAAACACCTCGCATAACACAGCCATCAATGCATGGATCCTGTGCATGCACACATGGAAGGCACCAACACTGATATAAAATTATGTAGGGCTAAGTGAAGAGACCTTCCTGTACCAGCAGAACTCACATATGAAACAGTAAAAGACAAGACATCCACTTAATGGAAGAACAGTTTTCACAAAACATTTCTTATATTTCTGGTTGATCATTCAAAACCTTTCTCAACAGAGACATACAAAATAATTTAAAAAGATAAGCTTTGGGACTAAAACTTATAGCTTTTCCAGATACTAAAAATCACTGATCTAACAATGACGCATTATTATCACACTCACATCTTCTCCCTAGATAACTTCTCCATGTTCCACAGGTAATAATTATCTGTCTCTTTTCATCCCACAGAGCTAACAACTTGAATACCTTCAGCCTTGCTAGCAGCTTCTACTGTCCCTCAGGTAAAAAAACCCCTTTCCATTGTTTCTCAAACTGTATATTAAATTAACATAAATAAATTAAACTGAGCAACTGTTCTCAACATGTAGTGTTTTATTTCAGTTTTGAAGAGATAGTTTTGTATCTAGGAACTGGCGTATTTTTCCAACATCTCTTGCTTATAAAACTCAAATGCCCCCACACACACATATATCAAAACATATATAATATAGATTATAATATATATTATATATAATATATATTTACACATTGCAATGCATGTGTGTACATGCATATTTAAGTATTTTAATATATGTATGTGTAAAACTTAATATATCTTCCTAAAAACCTTGTCTTATAAAATCTTTAAAATATTTTCAAAGCTTACATTATCACATCTCAGAAACAGATACTGGCTTAAATAGACAAGAAAAGATAAAAATCATTAAAAATTAAAACCTCATTAAAATCTCATTTTATTTGGCTTGTGTGGCCAGCCTTTAGGGAGACTTCAGCAGTGGCTTCTGTGAGAAGCTGCTGGAGGCCTCCTCCATGTCCAGCAGAGCCAATGCCAGCCAGCTCTAGGATGGACCCACTGCTGGCCAAGGCTGGTCCAGGCAGGAATGATGGTACTGCCTCTGTGATAACACATTTAAGAAGGTAAAAATAAAGTTACTGTGCTTTTGTAATTGTGGCCAGAGAAGAGCAGGGTGAAAATATGTGAGAAGAACAGCAATGTAGGCACCAAGGTCGGTAGAGGAGGGAGATGAGGTGCTCCAGGCAGGGATTCCTCCGCAGACCATGGTAAAACAGCTGTGCTGCTGCAGCCCATGGAGGTCCCCGGGGAGGCAGAGATCCACCTGCAGCCCGTGGAGAAGACCTATGCCAGAGCAAGTGGTGCTCAACAGGAGGAGATGACCCCATGGGAAGCCTGCACTGGAGCAGGCTCCTATCAAGGACCTACAGAGGGGTGGAGAGAGGAGCCCAAACTAGAGCAGGTTTTCTGGTAGGATTTGTGACCTTGTGGGTAATCCATGCTAGAGCAACCTGTCCTTGAAGAACTGCACCCATGAAAATGTACTCACTCTGGAGCAGTTCATGAAGAACTGTAGCCTATGGGAATGACTCACACTGGTGAATTTAGTGGAGAACTGTCTCCCATGGGATGGACTCCTGCTGGAGCAGGGGAAGAACTCCTTCTGAACAGCAGCAAAAACAACTTGCAATGAACTGAGAAGAACCCCCATTCCCCATTCCCTTGTGCTGCTGGGAGAGGAAAGTACAGCCCAGAAAGGGAGGAGGGGTGGAGGGTGGAAGGTGTTTTCAATATTTGTGTTACTTATTATCCTGCTCTGATTTTTGCTGGCAATAAATTCAATTAATTTCCCCAAGCTGAGTCTGTTTTGTCTGTGACAGTAACTGATGAGTGACAACTTTCCTTGTCTTTATATCGACCCATGACATTTTCTCTCCTTTGTCCAATTGAGGAGGAGAGTGATAGGAGTCAGTGGTAGGAGTGGTAGGAATCTTTGCTGCCTACCTGGCCTCCAGACAAGGTCAAACATAGCTCACTTTTGATGCCTTCTGAAGTCTGACCTAGAACAGAGGCTAGACATAGCTAAAGGATAAAGTAGGTATTTATTAGAAGGCCTCAGTGGATACACCTTGGGCAGTACAAGAGCCCAGCCAGGGCTACACCCAAGATGAACTCAAAATGGTGACAAAATGGATGACTGGTCACGGGGATCTCACACTTTTATAAGTTTTGGTCTATTAGCATATTGGAGTTAATTGTCCAATTATAGCTTTAGATTATGATGTCCTATCCTTATTGTTTTTCTCTCTTCAGTCCACCCTTGTTTATGCTCTTGGACCTGAGATTTGGATCATTTATCCTTGGTTCCCAGCTAGAGAAGGAATTGTTTTGTCTACCTACTCTGTGTAGAGAGCTTACTAGCCCCTAATATGAATCTCAGAAGTACATACTAAAGCAGTATAGAATCTGAAAAATATAAAAGCTAAACCTTGAGGCATCACTTTTGCATCCTCCCTGCTCTGGGGGAGGGCACCACATTCTTTGAATATTCTTAATACAGATTTGCCTTACCTATTTTAAGCATCCAGAGACAGAGACACCCTAGAGTTTTTCCAAGTATTTAGCTGTCACATAAAGAGTTTTCTTGTCCCAGATTCCCAGTGTTATGGAGCATGCTGATTATTTTTGTTCAATTTGTTATCATTTGGGAAACAGAACCATCATTGCTCATGCTAATCTTTCCTACATTAGAAGATAAACTTTTTTTGCAATGATATTGACATATATACCTGTCAACCTTTCTACTGAGTGCTAAGAAACATTCTTTTGTCCTTCTAATATCTGCTGCTGATTATTGTTTGTCTCCTCTGGAGGCCATCCAATTCATCTGTTTCTTCCTTTCAGCCTAATGCCCAAGACCAGGCAAATTGCTTCTGTGATATCCCACTCAATGAAAAATAAGCTTAGTAGCAACTCTCATGTGTTGCAAATGACATTCCTGTCTGCATGTCCCAGGGCAATTTGCTCTTTTTTTATGCAGAAGAATCACATCATTAATTAATTTCAATTGGTGGTTATTCTAACACCCAGATACATTTATACACTACTGATGTCTACACATTGATTTCCTATTTTTAACACAAACATTTGATTCCCCATTTCTAAATTTTAGTAGTTTGCATTTATCTTCATTGATCTTCATCTTACTGACTGAAAAACATTCCTCTAATTTATCACTCATTTTGATCTGAGACTAAGTGCTTAGTACACTTTGCACCTCCATGCTATCAAAACAATTAAATTGCTTTCTGTTGCAAACAAAGGATCTCTTTACCATTCTCTAGTTGTATCTTATTATAGTTGTGGATCAAATGGAATATACAGTTCTCTAGGTTTAATAAACTTTATGATCACTGTTTAGTTCATGGAACATACTGTTTCTAAATAAGGTGCATATATTCAATCTCTTTCCAAAAGCGTTCATACAGTACTGGAAAGAGGAATGATATTAAAAACTTTAAAACCAAAGATAATTGAATATAAAAAGAAACAAAAAATTGTAAAGAAGAAGAAATAAAACAAACTCAGAAAGCACAGGTTATGACAAAGAAAAGAAAATGCTATGACTTTCTACATGAAAACACACTGCTAAACAAAAACTGACAAAAAGTCCCTGATAAAGACAAAAAATCAATAGGAAAAAATACCAAGAGGAAACAAAGAGCAGCTGTATACAGGAAATTCTACAAATCTTTCACCAAATCCACAATTACAGATCAAGACATCCTCCAAAGTAGATTCTAGGAAAACTTCATACCACCTTCAGATTTTAAAATAAATACTTAAAAATACAGAGACGTGAATTCAGCACATAATTTCTGAGAAAAAATACCTATTGAGCTAGGTAAGGCTTTTCATATTAAGGAAAAACACATTTTAAAGAGAAAAAAGTGTAAATGATAATTTTTCACAGTCTTGAGTTTCTTTCATAATGGTACAGCTTCAGGCAGAGGAGGGATAGAAGAGGAGCTAGGGACAGGAGGAGATAATTCATGAAATTCATTCACAACTGTCAGCCACATCATCTCCAAGAAAAGGAATGTTGGTCCAGGAAGGTCAGCAGGAAAAAGTGAGGTGTAACAACTAGAGAAAGAAATTTAACTGAATAAAAGCGTATGTTAAAAGATTTTTGAACTGCAAAAAAAAAAAAAGTAAGGATGAAAAACATAGAAGCAGAACAAATAAAAAAAGAATGCATATAAATAACCCAAAATGCTGTCTTGACAGTGAGTGCAGTATACTGCAATAAACATTCCTACACTATAAATCTTATGCAACACTTACAGTAAATGATAGTATTTTTGGTTCAAATCTCCCAAAACTCCATTCCAATATGATTAATTTATTTTTACTAAATCTCTACAAGGTAACTATAGTTGTGCCACTTTAAAAATGGACTGACAGACAGTGTGCCATGTCCAGTCTCACACAACAATTATGAAAGGATGAAACTATTTTAAATCCTAAATGTCTTCATCATCTATAATATCATCCTTCCTCTACACTTTTCCAAGTATTTTCTGAAGACTGGCATTATCATCAAGACCTACAGCAGAATATTGTGGTTTCATGATGTGCCCTCAGCTGTACCACTATGTGTATAAACAGAGTCATACAATCCACTTTTTTTGGAATAAAAGACTTACTGAAAAAATGCATTTATAGGTGGGCAACTGAAGCTTGGCAGTATTGAAAATAGATGCAAATACATTCTGCCACTTTTACTATGCATAAGCCAAATGGAAACCCAACAACCCAGCTCATATTCATGGCAAAACATAAGTCAACTCAATCAACAGTAGAAATAATTGCTTAGAACAGTTCATAGACACTGATCTTTGGCAGCCACCTTCAAACCCTTCCTCTCCTAGCAAACCTGTTTACTTTCCAAATCAAAGAGGAGGATTCAAAGTTTTTGACATTAAGCATTTCAAAATTACTATAAATGATGCATTCTGTAACCACTGAGTGAAGCAGTTCTGGAATTGACAATTCAAGCATTTCACAAGTTAAGAAGTAAAAAAATTTGTTCCAACATGGGGAGCCAAAGAGCAGTTAATACATAGAAATATATGAATACAGGAAAAACCTCAGTATGAATAAGTGGTAAGCAAATTAGCAGGCAGTTTTCTAGGAAACTCAGGTCTTGCATCTGATGGATCATTGATTCTTAATATTTCTCCATAATTCAGCACTTACTAATAAATGAACAGCAAAGCCTCATCCATTACTATTAGAATTGGATAGTGGCAAAATAGGCTGACACATGTTTCCACCTACACAAGCACATGGATTTTTCCACCACGCACTGAGCAGGGTGCAGTGATCAGCTGTTGCTTGGAAAGGAGCTGATACTGCAGTGCAGTGCAGCAACTGAAAGCTGCCACTGTCATGTTTTGAAGCTGTTACTTCTGAGGGCAAGGATGGATAGAGATATGCTACAGCTCTCTCAAACCCACTCTGGGATTCTGATAAACTTTCCTACCTACCTCTCTTGAGTGGAAAAATAAATAAATAATAATGAAAAAAATGTGTACAGATTTTAAGAGGCAAAATATCATTTCCCTCTGTCTGCTGAGAGAATAACAGACTATTTTCAGAAGAATGTTTCTTCATATTAATTTACCCTTCAAAACTGAGACTGAGGAAAGCACTGCTGTTGCTCAGTGTAGAACTAAAGGTAACAAGTGATTCCCAGTTTAAAGCACCTCTCAGATTCTCAGATTTTTCTCAGTATTATTCCCATTTTGAAACAAAACTTCAAACCAAGGCTTCCTCTTTACAAGCAAATCGGAGGAGCTACATATGCATTGGAAAACTGGGAAAAAAACCATGGTTCAAAGAAGATAAGCAGTAGCTTGGAAAATCAACTTTAAGTCATCAGTTAGCATTGAAGGACGAAGTTTTTTGTATACCAGTTTCTTCTTTGCACAAGGTTACAATCAATTATATATTTTAGGACAGCATATCCTGTTCTACTTGTCCCTTGAGATTCAAAAATGCAAATCACACCAAGAGTCTTAAGGGTTAATGACAATAATTCTTTCTGATTCAGGACAACTATTTCAGTATACTATACTTATGGAAAATATAAATACTATTTCAAGAACACCTCAAAAAGTCATACATTGACTCTTACTCCCTAAAAGACTGACCCCAACTCATGATATTTTTTTCTTTACAGAAGATAAAATTATTCTAAGAGAAGGGTTACTCTACCTCATAGCTTTTTTTATCTCTGCTCATCTTGTCTATCACTATGTATGTACAATAGCTTCAGGTTGAAAAATCAAATTTTTATGCACTTTAACATGCACATATGTGGCTTCTCCACAAGAGACTCCACCAACCCACTGTTCACCGTTAAGTTCTGAGAAATGCCACTCATCTCCTATTGCTGACCTGACTCTTTGCCATCCTGTATTAGGCCTATTAATTAGAGCTACCATATGATTAAGCAATAAAGAAAAACCTGTGGATCTTACATAAAGATGGAAGCTCATGTGGCATGAAGAGACAGGCAGGCTGTGCTCTGCTGCATCTGAAGCTACTGCTTTTATTTAGAGCTCTTTCCAGTTCCACACATCTTGAAACAGCACAAGAACTTCTGCTTGTCAGTGCTATTGCAAATTCCCTACATATACGCATCAAATCCTGATTCAGTAACAACAGCCTGCACCTCAGCCATCCCCAAGTACTCTTTGCCTTCATTGCTTCAGCAGCACTGAATTGCTATCCACCTTCTTTCATCCTGTACCTGTATCACTGACCTCAGTTCCTCCCTTGCTCATACCTAAATCCATGTCCCGTCAGCAACCCACGCATTGCTGCTCCCACTTGCCATGAACCTTTCATAAGGATTTCAGTATTCCTTGCAGTTCCCATCTTCCATTTCATGTTTCTTAGGCTGCAAAGAATGCTTAGAGGCAGCTCATATACTCAGGTTCAGCAGGAAAATAAGCTGCTGCCATAAATTAAAACTACTCAGCTATTTCCAGTGTAAAGATCTCATATTTGGAGGGAATGATAAGACAGACCATGACACCTGGAACAAATAATGCAAAATGTCTTGGAGATATAAACCTGACTATCTGGAGCATTGGGATAAATGTTTTGCTTGAAGATACAGTTTCATCCTCACTGAAATCGAGGTGGCTGACTCTATACAAAAACACTTTTTAAAATAAAGAGTAGCCCAGTAATAACAACTTCTGTCAGTCCTAGTCAAGGCCCACAAACTGCACCCTGAGCTGAAAGTCACCAGAAGGGAGCAGCCTGGGCAAGGAAACACATGAAAATAAACCCAGACAGGTTCCAGAGGTGAAGAGGTGAGGATTCTCATCATGAACAGAACAGTTTGCTCAGCTCAACCTCATGACAGTGATTGTACAGCTGTACTGACTGTGGGCTAGGAGAAGCCATAAATCATCAACCAGGAAACCCAAAAGGAGCCTTGAAGGGTGAGCACAGGACTAGAGAAAAGACTTTAGGTCACTGGGGTGACTTTTTTCAAGAATCATCTTTATAAAGACTTTAAGGCTGTTGTTAATGAGCACTTTTTTGTTCTTCACCTCTCCAAGCTCATTAGAAGACTAAAATAAAACAAGAAGAGTTCTAGCTCCTTCAAGGGCTTGACACTCATCACATTTAAGTTTGGAATTCCTGCAACACTGAAAGGCTGATATCACAAATATCAATTGCTTGATACTCCATAGATTCACAGTTTAGTCATATAAGCATGTCAGGGAGGCAAGGACTTTAAATAACGTAGCATTCCACACCTTCTCACATAGCTGTGAATGACCATGAGAGGTGGTAGGCAATAGATAATTGGGTCCATGGTAACTACCAAGTCCAAATGAAGACATTTATGTGTTTTAAGCCATTAGGCTGAATCTAGACTTTATCCATAGATATGTCTCCCCTGTATAATACAAAGCACATGAGCCAGTTTGCAAGTGACAGGATAATGCTACTGAGTCTGGTGACTCTGGGTTGCAGAACTTCAGAATACTGCAAGGGTATGCAATATCTGATGGACTTGAATTCATCCTTCAGCAAGATGCAGGTGGAAGTAAGTTTCAGTGTATAAACTCTACTAGGAAAACGATGGGAAACAAAGACTGCACTTGTGATCTTGTATTACCATACTGCACACTGAAAATTCCATTGAACATGAGGAGTGTCCTCTACCATACAAACTCCAGGGAAGGAAAAAGCAATTTTACTTTCTACAGTGCAAATGAATTCCACGTTCACTTAACACTATTATTTTTCATCTTCCTTGAAGTGCTGAATATATTCTTTTGATTGCAAAGCTCTGTCTCCAACATTGATTCACAATATATAGAAAATCACTTACAAAGCCAGACAAGGTAAAGTGTACCTTTACACAAATCTTAAAAATAAAGCAGCTTGATATGACCATTTCATGAACACAAAAAACTACCAAAGTTCAGACTTTTTCACAGATGGGATTCTGGCTTGAACTCTTCATTGATATTAAAATGAACATTAACCAACAGAAATTACCTCCCCGTAGTGAGTGGGGCTTTCCTGGCAGTCATAGACTATTGTTGAAGGCCACAGTCACTGCCAGGGACAGCAGCTGCACTGTCCCAGTGCTATGCTCAATTTCATCATTTTTTACTTCATGTGTTGCTTGTTTTCACACTTCTAAAGGTGTCTTTCTATGCCAGTTACTTTCATAATAAAAGCCTGACTGTGATCAAAATGTTGAAGCAATTTCTTCATGAATTGCTCACAGTGGGCATAGCTTGACATCTGATGCATTTTAGAGGTTGCATCAGAACAAAGAGAATACATTTTGGGACTTCGCTTCCCATTCAACTTCCTCTACGTGATAGTAGAAGATGAGTGCAGGAAATGTGGGCAAAAAAAAACAGATTCAGGAAAAGAGGTACCTCTTTCACAAGAAATGCTGCATTAGTCAGAAAGATAAGTACTCTTATCCCAAAGAAAGTCACAAACTACAACTTTCAAAAGTTTGAAGCAAAAAAGCTCAAAATCTCCTTGACTTTTTTGCTTAAAATATATGAAGGTTTTTAGATATTGAGAGAAAGCAAGTATAATTTTAAAAATCTGCTATTAACACCACAGAACTCAACACATCTTCCATCATACAAAGATGCATATCCTCATGTGGATTAGAAATGCTAAGGAAAAATAGCAGGCTGAGGTTCACAGTGATATACAGAAGAGAAAGCATCACCCAGCAGGTCATTATATGAAAGCATAGTCCAGAAATACCTGGGGAATATTTTCTAATAAAGCAAATACATATTTTAGTCCACGTTCACAAGCAATATAAAAGACAGACACCAGAATGTGTGCCAAATACTACGCAAACCCCTACGAGTTCTGTGATTTATCACATTAAAAACAACATATGCTTTCCACAGTAACAAGTAACTGACTTTACCTTACATTTGTAACATTTTTATTACACTTTGGTCCAATAATCCATCTGTGATCCTTCTAATGCCTTGACTACTTGAGTATTCTACCACAATGCTTTAGAATTTGCCTTTTAAAACTAACTGCTAACTTAGGAAGATTACTCAAACTCTCATTTAGGAAAAAAAATACATTAAACAAAAATAAAGGGGGAGAAGCTAGTGAGTTTTCTGGCTATATTTACTGAATTAAAAAATAAAAATAAAAAAAACAAAACCCAAACAAATACAAACAAAAAAACCCAACCAAACAAAAAAACACCCAAACAAAAAAAAATCCAAAACACTAGAAATTATGTAAAAAACGGTAAATCTTTATTTTCTTTCATTCAATATGTTCAATATGTGTATGCATATACATAGACATAATATACCTGCACACACGAATGGGTAAGAGATTAGATAAAAAACTGAGCTACATTATACTGTAAAAACAGAAATAACTTTTTCTTAAAAGACTAACTGTAAATTTACCCCTACACTTTCTTCCTTATGTTACCCAGTTGTGTTTCCATGGTTACTCAATTTTAAAAATCACTGAGTCTTACCAGAACATGAATAATGATAATATTCCTTTATCAATACATTTTATGAAAAGATCAACCAGGCTAGATTTCTAAGAAGTACAAAGTAATTTCCCCTTTTTTTCATTATTATTTAAATTCTGCATTAGGCACACATCTAAACAAAGGAAACAAATGGAAAAAAAGATCACAGAAATATTGTAATTAAAATTGATTTTGAGATTTAATTCCAAGTTTAAAGAATAAATTTCTCAATTTCTATTTAATGATGTGTATATTTATTAAAGATGTTTTTGTTGGTTTCTAGCACTGACATTCAAAAGGGAAAGGGAGGGAAAAGTGGTTAATGTTTGACAAAAGTGTGGCTTTGTAGGTTACAGAAAGCAGTCCAAGCAACTACTCTTGATTGAAAGTTGATGTTAGAGACAAGTTATTATATTCATGTTTTTCCTAAATAGATCACAAAAACCAAATCTTTATTCAAGTTCTTAGCTGAAATCAGTGTGTTGTAGCATGTACACAGAAATCTGTCTGCAAATCTGGGTTGTCATGATACAGACACAGAGAGAATCCTCTTTTTCTGAGCCACCATTTTCAAAGTATAATTCATTTAAAAATTCCTTCCGTGTTGAAGGGTAATAGGGATAAAGAAAGACAGAAGGGGTTCAGAATCATTGCTTTAAGTAGACAAAAGACCAGGGGTAAGTGCATCCTCCTTTTTATTTTTGTTTACCCCAAAGGTATCACCTATATCAATGCATATATTTACCCATTTTTTGAAGGCAATAAAAAACACCTTTTAAATGTAGTGTTTCAGTGTAAGCCATCTACACTTTCCCTTTAAAGAGACAGGCTTATTTACAACTTCAGTGACTGCCACAATTTTTGAAATGAGTTGTTTAGCAACTACAACAGCCAGCTCCCTCAGGACCCTGGGATGCATCCCACTGGGTCCCATGGACTTACACATGTTCAAGGTGGATTCAAATGTGATCTTCCTCTACAATGGGGGGAACTTCATCCCCCCAGTACCTGCCCTGAAGTTCAGGGTCTGGAGAGATGTGGAAAAAGAGATTACCACAGAAAACTGAGACAAACACATACATACACACAAAACCTACTAGAAATGCTGTTAATTCCACCCTCTGCTACAAAATAACACTACAGATTACTCTGTTAAAAAAAAATCAGACTTGTTATCTCTTCAGCTATATGGGACTTAGATACTTAATTCTGAAAAAAGGATTACCAAGAATGTACACAAAATCTCAGTCCCAAGCATCCTAAAAAACCTGATAAATAAAGGTTCAGTCTGCTAATTCAATTGCAGTATACTTTTATCACCTCCTTATCACCAGGTTCAATTTTCAGTACTTACTCACTCTTATTCTAGTCCCCAAAACTTTTAATACATTTGCATAAAAATGTAACATACTCATACAGGCTCAGAATCCCACTGAATGAAATGTGTTAGAATTTTATCAAACTGACTTTGACTCAAGGGTCAAGCTTATGTCCTTCCATGTAGGACAAAAATCAATTCTTGGAGAAAGCAGAAGTATCTTACTGGATCAAAAGTAAAATGATGCTTCAAGGACTGAGAAGGTTTTCTTGGTTGGTTGGGTCAGGCTTGGTTTTTTTCCCTACTTCTGCCAATGTCTTGTCTGCATTTCAAAACAAAACCAACCAAAAAACAAAACAAACAAAAAAAAAAAAATCCCAACCCAAACCCATAAAATCATTAGCTCTTTTCAGTAATGTCAGGGCTGAAAACTGTTTATCAATCAGGATGGTTAGTGACCAACAAACTGTTACATGACTGTGAGAGGCAAGAGAGCTCAGCAGTTTCCAAGGCAGCACTACTCTTTAGAGAGATATATCTCCAGGGCCTTTCAGGATGACTTCTTTCAGCACTATCAGCTGGGAAAATGTGGAATGAAATCAAGACTCTGCTGTACTCTGAGAGGTTCATATGTAGCACAAGGCTCCCATCCCTGTGGTGGCTTAACCAAGGGCCATTGTCACTTCCAGTGGCACAGGAACTGATGCTCATGGCATGGAATGCACTGTCCGGCCTCTCAATGGGACAACTGCCTAGAACATGCATCAGGAACCAAGGACAGAGAGAAGGAAAGATAATAAACCACTTACCACTGCTATTGGACAAAACCAGTCCTGGTTCATTGAACAGTCGGTGCCCAGGCCTTGGGGGCTGCTTGGGGGTCTGTGATGGAGGCTGGGATTGCCCTAGGCTGGACATAGTCAGTTCCAGATGACTCCATGCCACCCACCACAGGGCATGATTGAGCCCCTTGCCCACAAAAGCAGCACCTCCAGAAATTTGTATTTAAGAAAGAGCAAAACCACCAGAATGAACTAGGACAAGGAAAAAAGTATGAGAAACAGCCCTGCAGACACCAGGGTCAGTGAAGAAGGAGAGGGAAGAAGTGCTTCAGGCACCAGAGCAGGGATTCCCATGCAGCGCCTGGAAAGGGAGCCAGCAAAGCAAGATCAACACTCAACAGCCCAGGCAAAAGACCACAGTGGAACAGACATCCACACTGCATGCTCCATGGAGGAGCCCCATGCCAGAGCAGGTGGATATCCTTTAAGTAATGTGGCCCACAGAGAGCCCATGTTGGAACAGGTTTATCCTGAAAGACTGTAAGCTGTGTGGAGGATCCATGCTGGAGCAAGGGAAAAATGTGAAGATGGAACTTGAATTTAAGCATTCAGTTTCTAATTAAAGAAAAAGGTTTATATTTTTTTCTTTAAAAAAACATTCTGTTGGTTGTGACTTCAAAACTTTTAGGAAAAATACACTAGACAACCAAAAAACTACATAAAGGAAAATGTGCAACATCCAAGTAACTTATTGGACCAGCTGTCCTAAATTGGCTTTTTACCAGAAAGTAAATAAGTAAGGAATTGGAGGCTCTCATAAAATGAACTTGGTTCAAGGAGCTCATAGCACAGGAAAGGAAGAAAGCAAGAGCCATCAGTGAGTTCAACATAATGGGAAGAGAAAAAGAATTTTGCTTCCACACTTATGATTGACTAGACAAAGGAAAACACATTAATACTATCTAACGGAAGATGTAATAAGGTCAGCTAAAATTCCAACAGGGTATAAAAAGGAGTAAATTCAAAGAAACCAGTAGCTTACCACAAACTTCAAGAGGTCTCTCTAGGAAAACCACATCAAATAATTCACGTTAAAAAAAAAAAAAAAGAAAAAAAAATCAGTTTCATATAATAAATACTCTTATGGGAAAGATAAGGCTAAAATCAAGAGGCTGGCCCTCAGGGCTTTTTCTCTTTCAAAGTGGTCTTGATATTTTAGTAGGTATGAGGGCCATGATGTGCTCATGACAGATTCATTTTTCCATTAACTCATTTTTTGGTTTACTTTGCTTAAAATAATTTCTATTTTAAATCACTTAAAGGAAGTTAATGAAACATTTTACTCCTAAAGAGTGTCTTTTAAGGGCAGTTATTTTTTATAGCATAGTTACTGAAATAGCAAGCCAGAATGACTATTAAAGCAAGCAACTAAGTTTACGAATTTCTGCACAGGGTCATATTTAAATATCAGCGACACCATGACTTTCAAGATCCCATTAAAGACCTATCCTTCAAAAAACTCTGCAAGCATCACTCTTTCACATCTGGACATCTGTTCTGGTCCTCTTCCCAGAAGTCTAAGATACCTCCAAGTACCAATGTAAAGGTTTTAATTATTCTGTTACGTCCAGAAAATGAGTTATCAATGACAAAACCACAGTATAAAACAGCGGGCAAGCAAAACGTTCATCCTTTGCCAAAGCACATTGTTTGTTCTAAAGTTAAAATGGGGGGTGGGGCACATGGGGTTGGGGGAGGGAGAGGAGCATGTACGAATTAGCTGGGAAGAGTACTCATACATTTAAAATATATCTCAGTATAGTTCAATAATGAGGAGAAAAATGACATATAACAAAACACGAGAAAGCACTGACTTTACCATTGTTGATGTCAGAGTAGAAGCATTTTAAAGGTTATTTGAGCCTAAGTATTATACAGCCTGATCTAAAAGAGATGAAACAGTATCTCAGCAAGAACATTTCGTACAATTGCAGTCCTTGGTGCTTATCCTCTTTGGTCTATAACTCAGCTGGAGGCTAGCAGAAATAAACCATGCTTTGTAGAGAAATAATAAATCAAAAATCTCTCATTTTTAAGGGTTCTCCCTATGTTATTATTCTTCTGAATTACTGAAACCACAATAAGACTCATCTTGTCATGTAATTGATTTCTATATTTTTTGCATTATATATTCAGCTCAAATACAAGGCTTGTCTAGCCATTTTCTTTTTATTTTATGTTGGTTTTTATCATATATTAGCCTTTTTAACAGGTGAAACTTCAAATAAACCAAAATACATTCAGTTATTGACTGATCCTTTGAAACACAGAAACTCCTTACTGACATCTGACTTGGGGTGATGGGCGTCCCTTCACACTTCACTACCCACTGTGATTATTCCAAACAGCTCTTGAGCTGCTCTCCAAGCAAACAGATGTAGGTGTGACTGCAGACTTAAAGTCTCTATACTCTCACAGCTATTTGCTGTGCTTATTAACAAGACATGTCAAGCTGCTCATCATGTGTTGACTGGTGAAATTTAGTTAACAGAAACTATGTGTAAGAGAGCCAAGAATAGCCCTGTTTTCAGTCATGATTAAAGATGCTGGTACTTCACCCTGAGATAATTTAATTCAAATATGGCTTCTTCCATGTAGAAAAATCCCAATATTTCATGTTAAATATGACAGGTACACATATAACCCATTTAAAAGCAAAGCATGTCTGTAACAGTCTATTTAAACATCTGAGCTTGTGATTTTGTTTATTGTAAAGAGCATGTTTTCAACTTGAACTGTTATCAGAAGACTGCAACTCCTAACTCAAGGAAAAAAGATCGCTGACAAAATAGGCTCGCAATGTAAGAATTTGCTTAGCTTACCCAAAATCGGAGCATTAGTATTTACAAATATATAATCTTATTATTTTCACTTCCTTCAACATCTGCTTGGGCCCCAAGAAAAATACTAAACTATGTGAAATATATCTCTCAAAAAATTGCAGGTTTTCTCATTTACAGGCAATTTCTTCTCTCTGACTTTGAGAGAGAGCAAAGTTCTAAGTAAAATATTCTAATTATTAGAATTATGCAAAGACAGCTTACATTTATGAAAATTAAATCATTTAGCAACTTGTATATGGTTAATGAAGCACAAGAAATATTAAACTAATGGCATTGTAAGTCCACAGAAGATCATATGCCAAAGCAATTCACAGCCATCATTTGCTATAAAGGCAAGTCTAAATTTTCACAAGCATAGTCAACTCCCTAAGCGGATATGAGGGATTTATTATTATTATAGCTAGTAGATGTTTTTCACAAATTTTTTATTTTGTTACACAGCAACATTTAGACACTCTATGAAGAGCTAGACATATGAAAGGAAAACTGTAAGATTAATAAAATTTATTATAAAATTTGATGATAAAATCAGATCAAAAGATCTGTTTACAGAAGATGATGAACAAAACGAGAATGTTTGCAGAAAACATATTAGTCAGCTTTTAATTTTCCTTTCAGTCTTTTGGTGATGCTAAGGCATTTTCAACTGAAATTAATAATGTGTTTTATCAGGGTTGGATATTATTTTATACACATCAGGAACCTGTCTACCTACAAATTAAATATTTCAGTGTGAACTCAAAAACTAGAAGCTTTCCTTCCTCTTTTCTCCCCTCCTCAAAGCCACTAAGAATCAAGCCTTGGACTATCAGCCAGAAGACATGTGATGTTCCACCACTTAGGGGAGCAGATCCCTTGTCTTTGCTATCTGCCAAAGGACACAGAAACTCTGCACCAAGTAGGAAACAAAACACCCACACCAAATTCAAGACACTGTGTTCCTGTCAGTGCAGAAACTGGATCTTTGTTCCTTATGAGCAAGCAGAAGTCATGTCCTCCGAGAATCCATGCCCTTCCTAGCAGCAGGAGGACAGTGTGCAGCTCTGGCAGCATCACAGCAGCCCTGGCTGCCTCTGAAGGGCCCACTTCCAGCTCCAGCCCCAGCCCAGCAGCTGAGCAGAGCAGCTTCCAGCCTGGAAGGGACAGGTCTGCAGCGGCTGAAGAGCAGGAGTCGGAGCCAGAGCCCTCGTGGCCCAGCGGAAACAGCCTCCAGGCGTGCTTGGAGTAATCAGATCAGGCAATTCCTTGTCAGTGAAATGTTAGCGTTCATGGGGCAAAATTCATGACCGTCTCACAATTTTAATAAAGTTGGCACATGCTTAAAGTCCTGATCTGGGAAATGTCACTTGTCTTCCGACTCAGGTTATTAGACAAATAATGTAGCTCATGTTATATACTAATGGTCCTCTGTGTGCTCTGCCTCCAATTAGTCACATAATAATAGAAAAATCAAGTAATCTTCTCTTTTGCCACAGATCATCACACAGCAAGAAAAATTAATATTTAAGATGTATCCTTACATCGAAAGGTTTTCAGAATGAATAAGGCTTAGAAAACAAAATGCAAAAAACTTTTCAGTAAGATGACTAAAAAAAACCTCAGAAATATGTCTTATTTTTACACAGGTATAAAAATATAGGTATACAGATATAATATGTTATAAATTACTGTATGTATATATATATTTAATAATTCTATAGCTTATAATTATATGATTGATTGATGATTATATAGTTTATTATAATTTGGGGGTTTATATATATATATACATGTGATTTTCAATGACTGTGTATCTGTTCCAAAAAAAAAAGAAAAGTACCTCCTTTATGGAATTCTGACATCTTATTAAAAGTTTGTGTTACATGGATATTTTATATTTTTTAAGAGTTATTACATAACTCTTCCCAAATATTATGTCGATTAGACAGGAAGAAATCTTGACAAGAATTGTTGTGCCAAATCTCCCTTTAAATCACCCAGTGGCAGACCTAACATCATTCCTTTGGTAATTACATCCTCCAATCTAGAAAAGAACCTACCACAACATCCAGTTATTAGAATAACAGGATGCATGTCAAATTAGTTTTGCCCAGATCCTGAAAGATACATAAATAGATGCACATATACACATTTATTCCCACAGACTGTATTATGTGTACTCCCTTCTAACATGCAGAATCAGTTTGGACATCTCTCAATACTACAGAGAACTTTGCTTTAGATTATACTCACTGTTTTTCAAATCAGTCAGAAAAGCAGAAATTAATGAAATTCCTTCATGTTCACTGAAATTTGTATACAAGCTCTAGAATCCCTCTGGTCAGGGGGACCTTGGTCCAACAAATGCTTTATAAACACTGCACTGATGTCTGTGACTCAGGAGGAGCCACTGTGTCCAAGGGACAAACATTGCAGTCAGAACCTAAACAATCCACAGAATTCAAGGTTGATTTTGACCAAAGTAATTGCGTCCTTGTACGTTTATTTCTTTGTCTTGTCTTGGGCAGGGGAACAAAATGGCCGAAACTGTTGATGTAAGTAGACCCTGGAGAAATTATTTCCTCAATAGTAAAGCTTCTTTCATGAGTGGTAATCTTTGGCTTTTAGGAGCAGATTGTGAATCTACACAGACTGGCAGATTTTCTACAGCACCAAAAGCCGGTTGGATGCAGCAGATCTATGATGGGATGCAGCCAGGAAGTATTTTCTGTCCCAGGCTTAGAGAATACAAGGCCTAAACAAGGAAATGCTTTTACTTGTCACAATCAGGAACAACATGCAGTCATAACACAACTAGGGAGACAGCCAGAGTATGCTGTGCTCCAGCTACTTCCCTGGCATCTCCTTCACAGGAGTAGAGAATGATGACTAGCATTGACCAACTACAACTCTGCTGCCATTAGAGAAATTAAAATAGGGAGCTGCCTTGTATGGCTCATCTTCTCTGAATGGAAGATGTTCCAGTGGGAACTTTCATTCTCACTGCTAATCCTGGGATGAACTGACTGAAATAGCTTCCCTAAATGTCTTGCATGATACACTCCAGTGTTCTTTAGCAGTACAGATATGAGCACTTCAGAGTCGAAAAAAGAAAAGAGTCGTCTCATGTAGATTTGCAGTGGCAACCTCCTGAGCTAAAAAATATGAATGCCACTCTCTGGCATCAGACATACAAAGTCAGGCTGGCTCTGCCAGAAAGGAGGAAAGGAAGTCAAATAGCCAAAAACCTGTCCTGTTTCAAAAACATATGACCCTGAAAATTACTTTTTTGGTTCCTCTGGTCACCAGACAACATCCAGAATAAAATAACTGTTTACCTTAATGCAAAAACTCTTGAAAGCCTGAGATTCTTCTTTCCTCTTGATCAAAACTCTTTTTATGCTCTGCCCCTTCCATGAGGATACTTATTCTTTTAGTAATGTTGCCAACAGTTACAAGATGCTCCATTCTTGGCTCTACAGCAAATCTATTCACTTATTAATCAAAAGGAACAGTCTCCTTAGCACTCTGCTTTTCAGATCTACTGATTCATGAACCAAAAAGATAAGGAGGGGAAGAAATTTCCAAGGAAGCTGTCAGAAGCCAGAAAGTAAGGGGTCACAAAAATGTTCAATAGGTTGCACTAATACTCTGAAAGTTTCCTGTTTGATGCGTGTGGATATGGTTCCCTCCGATTGAATTCCCTTTGATCTACAAAAAAATAAAAAAAAAGCTCAGAATATTACTCCTCCTGATGCAGAAATGTCAGGAGGAGTAGGAGAACGAGGAGGAGTAAAACTGACTCATGTTCAGAGTCAGATTCAACAAACTCTAGATATACTATCCATCAAGAAGACTCTAATCAAATATACAAACAATAGATTATGCTACATGGATGATGAACAAGGAATCAGAATTAGGCTGGAGGCAAGCATCAAGGGAGGTCATTTAGAGATGCTACAGGTAATACAGCTATCTCCTATAGTCAGATCAGATGGTAGAATTACAGTACATTTTCAAGACAAGAAAGGCAAAAAGGGAATATATTAAAATTATTATTTACCTTCCTAAAGACAGGAGGGAACGAAGTTATAGGTGTAATGTAGAAAGTTAACTAGTCAGGAAAAAAAAAAAAACCAAAAAACCCACAAACCAAAAAACAGGCAAAAAAATCCCAAACCCTCTTCTGTTGTCATCTTATTGTGAAAGTTCCCATACCTCCTCAGCGATTCCTCATGGGCAGCTCCTCACAGCACTGACTCTTTCTTCTTCACAGCACAACCAACAAACTCCAACTCTTCTCAACCAGCTAACCCACTCTCTTGTAGCACTTGCCTTCTTATTGGACACAGCGTGGCCTATTAAGGGCAGGCCTGTTCCTATCTTTGATGATTAGTACGGCTGCAACTCCTCAGGGGTGAGACTACCTTCTGCACTATATTTATTTTCTTATATTTTATCCCTCCACACTCTTCTGCCCACCAACTACTTAGACTGAGATAAAATATCAACAAAAAAAAAAGTCCAAGTAAATTTTAATGCCGGTTGGCGTACCACACCACAAAAGGACTCTTTCCTGTAACAGTGCTATATACAGAGAATCGGGATAATGATCCCATTTCATGAATTAAAAAAACAACTTTCAAGGTCCTAGAGATCCCTAATGACCAAACATTTGCTCAAGACGAGGACACAGCCTATTTGCAAACTGTGTGATGCCCAGAAGCTTCATATTCACTCAGAGTAAACCGGTGTAACAGACACAGACACACAAAAGAACTGTGAAAACCCATGGGCCTCTCTGACCAGGGACACCTTGAAAGAATAATTTGCCTCTCTGAACCCAGGAGATGTTTGCCCATAAAGGGGCTGTAAAAGCAGCTACACCAGAACAAGCATTATTCCCTACATGTCTGATTCCAAATCCTTTACAGCTGCCCTTATAAAAATAGAAAAACAACAAGAAGAAAAAAAAACTAAAAGCAAATAATGAACATATCTTGAAAAAGAAACAGAAAAAGGAAAAAAATCACTTCATGAATAACAAATAGATGCTTCTCATAAAAAAAAGCAGAAAAATATGAGTTGGTCTTGTTTGTTTCAAATGTGTTTGAAATATCTGTATTGCACCTCACATACAAATATTTTTTTCTTTTCTTTTAATCTTCACATTAAGTTTGTCTCCTAAAACTAAGCATGGTTTTCACTTTATTCAAATAAAGTAGTTTAATTACTTCTGCTGGCACTAATTTATAGCCTGTAGATTCTTGCTAATTAAGAATCCTAATCACTGTTTCAATCTTCTCCATCATACCTCTATCACCTGGTGTGATGCATACCTGATGATTCCCTTAGGCACTAAAGCCATACATCAGAAAGACATTTCCTAGGATAAAAGTAAACTTTTTAAGTATTTAAGAATTAAATCAAGGAGACTTACATACCAAAATTTTATACTTACAATTTTTAAACAAAACATCACAAATCCTGTACTCTACAGAAAGTCAGTGCTCTAAAGAAGTTTGCAATTCAACTTCAAAATACTTTTGACTTCTAAACCAATGTTTTCAAGTGTTTTTCATTGATTTGCTAGTTCTTCATTGAAAATGAAAGATCAAGAATGGCAAAAATCATGACTATCAAGAACACCAATATCAAAACACAAGAACACCAATTTTTACTCATAAAATTTAAACAAAGGAAAAAATTAGCAATGAGAAAACAAAATGAATTTCAGAACATTTTTTTTTCTATTAATTCATTCTGTTTATTAACTCTTCAAAATTTCCACACTCACAAAGTCCTGTTCAGGAGAATGTAGGGATTTTTCAAATATTGCTATGACAAGATTTAGACCTGCAGTAGTTTAATGCATATTCATTTAAGCTTTGCATGGGTACCACTGTACTCCTGGAATAGAATGTACTGTACTTAATTCTTTCTACTTAAGTTTACTGTTTTTCACAAGCATGACTACTCTGAAGAAAAACAAATCATCAATAACAAAAATACAGTATAATCAATATAGATTTTAAAATAAAAATGCAGGATATCCTAAAGGGGACAACACCATATTCTTTTGCTGAAATCCTTACAATGTTATTCTCAGGGTTTTTTTTGGGGGGGATGGGTTGTGTAATATAGCATTTCCAATTCTTCTATACTTTTTTTTTTACTTTAAATAAATTATAATATACAGTCCTTACTATCCATAAGGAGTTTGAAACAAATGAAGGGATGTCTTAAAACAGGCAGGACAGGTTTAGTGCACCTAGATCGAATTGCTATTCTTACCAAGGAAAAGAATAGAAACTCCACCAGCACAAAGTATGCTGGAATAGGCCAAAATTAACAGAAAATCCTTTTTACATTTGCCAATCTCAATTTGATAAAAATATAATTTTTTTAAGGCTAGATATTTTCTATAAAACCATAGCAATTAAACTCTAAAATGAAAACCTGTAACTTTTAATAAAGACAGTAAATCTAAATTGGATAAATGGAAGTAAGGCTTAGTTTGCTTAATTACAGCTAAAAGATCTAATGCCAATTTTCAGTATGATTTCTTATAAGACAATACCTTTAAGGAGCAAATATAATAACCTAGATGTTCATGTGTTACAACATAACACTCACTCTGAAAACACACTAAAATAAGAGATACCCCCATTTGAATAAATGCTATTACACTTGGTAGAATTTTACTTTTCTCATTTACTAAATTTACATAATTCTACACTACCACATGTGGGTGGAGTAGGAGTTCAAAACAAATGAGTCAATATTTTTCTTCAGGAAAAATACCATTAGCAGAGCATTCATGAGCAATCATATAATCACAGGCAAGTGTCCCAGACCCATAATATATGACGACAAACACGCTTCAGAGAAATATCTCAGACAGAGAAAAAGCTTGCAGTATGGAAAAGCCATGATGATATTCCAAGAACAATGAATCAAGCTTGACAGTTTTCCTGCATCCAGTTATAACACAGTCCCCCCCTCAGCTGTAAAATGAGTTTATTAGCATTCCTATTCTGAATTTTTTTACATCTTTTGCCTAGTCATACTTGAAGCTTTTCAGAGCAAGAACTTTCTCTTATGCTTTTAGCTCAGTTCTACCTCAATGGGTTTCATTATATTCTGTTAAAGAACAGAAAAGATACACGAAAACCACAAATTCCCATTGTAATACATTGGAAGAATTCATATTCCAGAACTGAGCAAGTTAATTGACCAAAGCTCCTATTTAATTTTTTTACCATTTCTTGTATGCAGGAATTTATGCAGAACATCCACAGAAAAGACTGGTGTAAATAGATTATTTTGTTCTTTAAAATTTACAGAAATCCAATCCACTATAAAATTTCTAGCTCATGTTTTGCATGATAAATTTGGAGAACATCTTTCTGTCAAAATTATTGAGAACATTTTGTAGTAAATTGCCCTGCTGTCTGTCAGAGAGCATGTATAACTGCAGCCAGAATTATCACTGAGCCAAGTTCAACACAGGGTCAGCAGTGACTGCACTGGTTTCAGTGAAGATGCTTTATTACCACCTTTTAAGCAACAAAGTTTTTGTGCCAAACAAGAAACACTCTAAAATTGTGAAAGTCTGGATGTGAGCAGTCAAGTAAGGGCTTATTTCTGCAATGGAAACAGCAGGTCCTTGTGAAATGTCACTTCTCTTTGTCATCCTTTACTTTTCCCTTATCCCTGTAAACCTCTGCAGCCCAGCAAACACCATATTGCTCCTGCTAGGAACAAGCCATGCTGCCTTTGAAACCACACCTTTGCATGGCCTTGGGACTGACACCTGTCAGACTTGCTCTGACTGGGCTTGTCTTCGTCTGCCTGGAGCTTTGCTTCAACTTTTCTTGGTGGAAAAAACAAATTTTCTAAGGTTCAGGTGGCTACAGCCTGATTTGTATTTGAATAATTTTGTGGAATATTCATAATTTTTACAGTCAGGAGTAACAAGTCATTTTCTGAAGACAGAAATATTAGGCCAGTGTAATGGTGTAACATAGAGGAACAGAGGCATGATATGGTAACAGAAATCTCAATAGTGGGGGCATAGAATGTAGTGAGGTGAAAACATGATACAATAAGAAAGTGGATCCTTTAAGACCCCCAGAATCAGAAAAAAAAAAAAAAGTGAGTTAAAGGAGTGGAGACCTGGAAACTGGGCAAAACCAGATGCTGGTGCAACAAAAAATATTAATCAGCAGTACCCTCCAGTGTGTTAAGACACTCTAATAGATTTGACTGTAATGTGAATTTGCAGACTGAAGAGTTAAACATCAGGAAGAGATCAGATTATTATGAAACAAATTACATGTAAACTTTGTTCTCTGTTTTCATATTGCTTGAAGAAAAGATGTTGAAACATAGTTGCTTGATTTTCAGGGACATTCTCAGAACTCAAAGACAAATCACCCGAGACAAAACTCAGTACAGATAGAGCATTTTGATTAGAAATGCTTTGCTGTATTAATTTAGACTCATATTTTGGACCTCCTTGCTGTCTTTTTGATTAGGTTATTAAGATTTAAATAGAGCAGTAGTAAATTCTTGGGTCAGGTTTAAAGTATTTTTCCTTTTGTCCAGAATAACATTTTGACTGTAAGAGGTCATCATTTATTTTTGGTACAACAGAAAAAAAATCTCAGATGAAATAATTAAAACTTATAATTAACTGCCCTGCCTCCTCAGGGTCTGCTTTTGATCAGCCTTCTCTCTTATCTGGCTGAAAATCCAGAGCCTCTCTCTGGGGGTGAGGGTTCACCCCTCTATCTTACGCCAATCAGAGGTTTTGGCACCACACACCCCAAAACTCACCTCCTGCCCTTGGGGGGCAAACCCTGCCACAGGAAAAGCACCCTGGCTCCTCCACAAAGGGCAAGGGCTTTGAACTATTACCATTCCAGGCTCCCACAAGTAGGAAATAGTAACTAAAAACCCTGCGGGGTTAAGATACTGCCTGCATGGAAACAAAAAGGAAACCCTAAGTTAGAATGACATCAGCAGCAGTGACAAACTTCTACAAGACCACACATAAGCAGTACAAAGTGTAACAAAATGGGTTTGGGAAAGCTTTTAATGAGTCCGTGCTCTCAGCAAAGCATTAACTTACAGCGAACACAGAAAGACTTTTCATTTAGCCTTCATGGAGTAATGTTCTGTATTTGACAGTGAGAGGGAAGGAATGGCCATGAATCCTCGTATTTCTGGTGAAACTACACAGACCTTACATCCATAATAAAATACTAGATATAGTCCTGTCCCTAAACACCAGGATCTAGCATGCAAATCTACTGTGACACATTGACCACATCTGTACAGAACTACCACGTGTAACTAATTCTAATTTAGAATGCATAAATGAAAAGTGACAGAAAAACCTGTGGATGTTTAGCCTGTATATGCTAGATATGAGTACACATAAATAATTAAAATCTAGCCTTGCTGTTAGACACCTGTTTCTTGAAGCATATTAAAAATTAAAGGAATACTATGGATGACAGAAGGAAATTGCATGTTTGCACAGGAGCAGTATGACAGTAACAGGAAAGCAAATGAGTTTTTAATTCCAATGGGCTGCACTTAGTTTAGCCAAAAGTTGGTTTTGGTAATTTAGTGGAGTATACTAATTCTCCTCTGGGCTGCTTTTTCGTAACTTTAAATATTGACCCTCTGGACTAGCTAATTAACTACCTTATCTCTCATTTAAGTATTTATGGAAGTTTCTATCACAGTAAGATTCTTTTCAAGCTGTGGAAAACATGTATTGTGTTTGTTTAAACAGAGCAATATTACTATTCAATATGTGTAAACTCTGTAATGTAAATATTAAGATTTCTATTAACTGAAATGACTAATCAATAGGAAAATATACAATGATGCAAACACTATATGTGTCCCACTTACCCACAGATATGAATTCTCCAAACTCTTATCAGAACTGATCCCTGGACAACCTCTGTGTTTTTGCAATGATACATTGCATGGGAACACTGAAGGATCAGGCACCAAAGCTGACTTCAGTCTCTTCAAAAGACAGCTTGAATCACTAGTCTGAGATCTTGTGACCCTTAACGCACTTTTTCTGTTTCAAAAATCCCTCAATCCCTGGTTCCACTGGGGTTCAGTTTTAACAGACACAAGGAGTGCCTTTAGGGGTTGAGTCTCTCCTTCATAGGCTGAGGGGTGTGATTAGGAAACTGGTCTAATCTTGTGTGCAGAGAGACACAAACTCTTCCTTCAGGCACTACTCAAAGGCCTGCTCAGATAAGTATTCCAGCAGACACACTCAAAAAACAAAGAGAGGTCCCTGACATACAGCCTAGGCATTCTCATTTGGTCATCTCTGCTGAGGCTTAATCAATTTACAAATGCACTTAGTAATTTTTAATCAACAAGTGTACAGAAATCCTAGTAAATCTGCCTGCATAAATTAGCTGACATCTTCTCTATAGGTGCTAAAGCCTAAATAGAGTCCTGTTCTTTCTTTATCTGACTCATCTTCTTGTTGTTCCCAAATCTTATTCAACTTTTCAGAACTGAAAACATTTTAGAAATTCAGGGTAGGATTAAATTTATAGATTAGGATGCTCAAATCCAGGTTTGTATTTTAAAGCAGTTCCACAGACATGCAGATAGGCACACATCACTAGGCAGAATGAGAACCCCTACCAGAGAATAAAGAGTAAAGCTAAGAGAAAGGTTTCCATAAACAAGAACCCCAAGCATTATGGCTGAAGTCTCTTTCCTTTTGAGCTGTGAATGAGAGGAGGAGTACAGGGAGTTCAGCTAAGGTGCTGTTCTTCAGATCTCCCTTACATGCACCTAACTCTGCATATCTCACCTAAAGGTTTTAATTTCCACATGAGTAAGGGGATATTTCACTTCTTCTACAGACATTAAATATCACTACAAGAGAAGGTCTCCAAATACTTCATTTTCAACATAATTTTTACCATTTCTTTTTCCCTCTTGGATCTTCTTGCTCTGTAAATAACTCCATTACTACACAGAAATGCCAGTAGCACGTGGGAAATTTGCAAGTTTCAGTTTTGGAGAGAGATTGCGAAAAACAAAAATTAAACAAATGCAGATCCTGTGCTAGTGCTCCTGTTTTTACCAACATGCATAGGAATGAAATTACTGCCTATCTTCAAGCTTGATAAAACACACTGGTAAATGTTCATATAGATTTCCTATCTTTAACTGCAACAGAATATCAAGAATATTTATTATTAAACCTAAATGTTCAAGTCCCTAGAAATGGCAATTCCCAGTTAAAAAAAAAAGTAATACCAGCCTTCAAATGAAGTATTTTCTAGATGTCTTTATCCAAAGTAAAAACTTTTCCAATTTCTAAAAAAATAAAAAATCTGCTGCCTCTTGTGTCTTTGTGAAATGCAAAGAAGGCAAAAGCAGCAGAAATACATCCTTGAGACATCCTTCTAGACTTTTTTAGATCTTTGGCAAAAGCACCAGACAAAGTTTGCAGTCAGGAAATGTCAGTGGTATCTGATTATCGCCTCCCACTGCCACATGTATTGTTACTTGTCTTTTTGCTGAGCCAAGTGAGAAATGCAAATATTTATTTTTTATCTAAAAAACCCAGGATATGCGATTTCTCTTTTTATTTCTATGCAATGGACTAAAGAGTTCTAAAAGAGAAATTTAACACAGAGAGACAATTTACCATGATGGCCCATTGAATTTCTCCATTTATTATGAGCCAAGGAAAGAAATTATTATAAAGAGTTTTGTATTTTTCATAGCATTGTTACAGCCAGTCTTGTTTGTTTTACTATTCCATATATCTCAAAAAATTTCAAGACATAACAAACTTCCCATTCTCAAAATGGGAACAGAACCTTATAGTTATATCAGCTTCTTCTGAAATAGATACACTGCATAAAAAGATCAGTGAAAATTATTAATCAAATCATATCCTTAGAGGAATGATCAGAGAGGGAACCCTGATATTCTAGCAGACAATTCTAAAACTTCCTAAAACTGCTTAAAACTTCTTCCTGAAACTTTCAGTATTGCCTATATTTTCCATGATTTCTTAGGATTTCCTTGTATGGTATGAACTGCCCTCCTACATGGAATATTAAAAAATAATCATTCTACGTGCTTGTTATACACTGTGTGTTAGAAAAGAACAGATAATAAGCTACCAAATATTCTGACAAGCCCTCAGGAATGTATTCTGACTTTATAAATGCATATTTGATTTTGGCAATGTAATGCCTATGCAATTAAGATAAATGAGATAATCATGCGCTTAGAACAGATCACACTGAAACTTTAATTGTAGATATCACACAACCCAATAACAAGTTTCTATTCCAAATGGAGCACACTAATAGATGTATAAGAAGGTTCCCAAAAACTCAGTAGTAGTGCAGTCGTGAACAGCAATATTGCATCTCTTTATTGGTTTCACACTGTGAAAGTCACTAACTTTCAATTTTGTGGTGTTATTCAACACAATTTGATCAGCTATTTTATGCCACTGTGGATAACAACAACAAAAGATATAAGAGAAGTAATAAAATAAGAATTTGTTAAAGTCAACCACCTTGCCCCATTATAGAGATGACAGGATGAGAAAGAGGCAGTAAGATTCAGAATTGTCAGGCTATTAAAAAAAATTCATTTTGCTCTGCTTATGCAAATGTGAGCAAAACAAAGAAAGAATTAAACAAGACAGCATGTTTTTCAGTAGTTGAAAAAATACATAGTTCCATAAAGAAAAAAATCAAAGAATAAATGTTATATCTAAATTACAGTATCTAGAAATTTCTTCACTTTTAGCTCCTCAGGTGTGATTCTGAGGACATGTTCCATGCTGACGTAAGAACAATCCAATGGTGTAATCTATATGTATTTTCCATGTTTTGTAGTTTCTGCTGATTTTTTTTAATATAATTAATTTTTCTTTGTATTGGCTTTAGATATGCACTAAAACAAATGCATATAAGACGTAATTTTCATCTCTTTTGACTGCATATTTAGAAATCTTTCAAAGATTCGGAAAAAACACAGGGTAATGTTTTTTGATTTTGTTTTTCAGCAGATAAAACAAAACAAACCCACAAAAACAACAACAAAAAACCAACCAAAAAAAAAAAGACCAAAAAAAAAGCAAACCAAAACAATCCAAGATCAATAAAATCCTGAAATGTTTCTTTATATAGATACTACTGATAAAACAACCGCATTTGATTCCTACAGTTGTGGTCTAACATTTGCCAGTCAAAGAATGAAAAATGTCAGAGAGCAACTCTCTTTCCATAAAGTTCCTAATATTAATGATGCTACGCTATTAATTATCTGAGTTAATGTCAGAAAATTTGTATTAAAAATATGTACCCTTACAAAAGTCAATTTATTTCCATCTAATCTACCCACATATACACTGAAACTAGCAAAATAATATTAACTTTGTGACTCTGTATTTCATAAATAAACTTGTAAAAGTGAAGTTTCGCTGGGAAGTTTTAAAAACCAAACCAAGCAAAACAAAAACTTCCTTTCTATTGTACGCAGATTATCCCCAAAAATTTAAAGGTAAGCACAAACAACCTTGTCAAACCTAAAACAGACTACGGAAATAACAGAGCAGATACAAAAACTTTATGAAAAATCCAGTTCACTTCCTTGTCATCCTACAACACAAATCAAAACAATATATCAATTATGTGTCAAAGGATCTTATTTAATAACTCAGTGCGTTGCTCATTGTCTTAATGTTAGAGGAGTCTTTGTTGAACTGCAACTTCTTTCAATTTGTCCAGACACATGATAGTTAACAAGATTATTGCAAATTTTTACAACAGAAGTCAAACATCTCACTCAGAACCATCCACTGGTTTCTGTGTCTTCATATACTATTCTGTATTCTTGTCTCATCAGAATCCAATAATTTTCAGTAATGCATTATCAGAAAATTTAAAAAAAAAAAAAAAAAAAAAAGCAGTATATCCCCAGGTACCTTACAAGGAAATTTATGAAAAACGAGTCTCTTACAAAAAATCAATATTTCTAAACCATATAGACAAACTGATAGAAGGTAAGTTTGCCAATGTTGATTTGACCTTCTGCTTCCCTTTGGAATTAATACTCCTTTCAGAGAGAAGCAAATATAGCCACTTGGGCTATTCAAAAGGGTCATGTACTTATGTTATGACAGGCATTGATTACAGTATTTTGATAAGTCAGCTAATGAAATAGCACTAAAACGAGCTTGCAGTGGAAGCCTGCCAAGGTTCTATTTAGAAAACCACATCCAGATATATCAAAAACTCTTTATAGATTAATGAAAACAAAACAAAAAAAATTGGCAATATATTAATTATGTTCAAAACTAAATTCTCCAATTAAATGGAAAGAACTGCACTTTGCTTCTCCACATATTCTCATTTTAGTTTTAAAAATAACTCCTTGTCTGAAAGGCAAATGGGAGCTAGTAAAATGCCCTTAAGAAAAAAAAAAGGAGCATTCTTGGAAACTTCTACCCAGTGCAAACATACCAAGTACGTGCCATCTAAGAGAGCTCTGCTCCTATGTTTAGGATTCAAATTAACCCAGTGATACCATGACATCCCAAAACAAATGGTAACAAACCATGAGAAGACATTTACGTAGAAAAACTAGTCCAAGAAGGAATAAAGGCTACATTCACTGGGTCTACAGTCTAATCTCAAATTCAGTGTAAAGAAACTTTATTTCTCTGATTTGCTTCTGAAAACAAAGGTCCCAAGCACAATACATTGTTTCAAGCCATGGAAACTTTTATGCCTTTTTCAGTATGGACTCTACTTCCAGTAGAGAGTAGATGCATCTCTAAACCACACAAAAACAAAACAACATCTGGCATAGATGCAACTTCTTGGTAGATATAGAGTACACAAACTAATTTTACATCATTACTCTAGAACAGGTTCAAAATTGTGAATAGCTACAAATGTTGGCAATGCTTGCACCCTGATACACACCTACTAGTTCAATTAAGAAATTTTTAATGATTCATATACAATCCATTGTAACTCCTTGGAAATGTAACATACTTTGAAAATATAACTGCCTCATAAAAATATTAAGTATTAGCTGTAAAGCAGACTGCATTGAACCTGAATTATGGTATCCTTTAATTTTTGAGGGCTGCAGAGATAAAAGTCTAATATAAAAAGCTCAGCTAAATCAATCTCAAACAATGGCATAATCTTCCTCCTGTTCTTCTTCAACTCCATTCTTATGCATTAATATCCACTTCACTTTTTGTTCAGCCCTCCACTTAAAACATCCTTAGCTCTATAGCCAGCATATACACTGCTCTCTGGGAGCACCTTCAGAGGCAACCAAAGAGTCAGAGTCCCACTGTTCATGCTGCATAGCTACAGTGCATCTTCAGGAGATTGCCCACCACCAAGGCTCATCCTTGTTTCCAATTAACACACCCCTAAAGCCCTGGAGAGAACACCACATATTATGCTCTCCACTACAGCACGTGCAACTAATAGTTTTTGTTCTGTACAGAAAAGCTGCATTGATACAGAAAAAATATGAATGGAAGCATGGCAGAGCCCCCCAGACAATCAAAGCACATGAGCAAACACAACCAGAAAAGCCAGTCCTGCCCAGGTTTCCTACAGGCAATTTTTTCAGATGGAGAACCAGGATTAGCTCAGACCACACTGCCCTTGCTCTCTCTGCACTGGAAAACCACTCACCAAAGCATGCAGAACCTGACTCATACAAACACAACCAGGAGTATTTCCACCAGGCCACAGAAAACATTGCTATGAAAGAATACTGAGGCACATCACAATTACAGGAACATCAGTGACCATCCAAGGAGTATCTGGGAATAGTCTAGCACTTGCAGTGAACCAAGATAGGCAGCCAAGCACTGAAGGGAGCTTCACGGTCTCCATGTCCACACTCTGCCTGGGCCACGGTGATATTTATTTCTCCTCACTGCTAACAGTACACCTTCACAAGCTGTCCCTATCCAGGGTCAACAGGCAAGGGAAAGCACAAACAAGAAATCAAAGCTCCTTAGATTGTCAGTAACTAACACAGTCAAAACAGCAGCAGTGGGAAAAGAAGGGAAGCAGTTGCTTGGAAGGTACTTGGAAAATGTTAATAAAACTGTAATAAAAGGGTAGGTATCTTCTCAGGACAGGATGGGCTGAACACTTTCTTTTAAAGGCCAATCTTCAGCTGTCAAAGGCCCAGTCTCTGGACAGCAAGTGGCTCAAGGATGTGACTCAAGACCTTTTGGACACTACAATTCATGAGAATTTCATTGGGTAAGCAAAACCAGCAAAGCAGGTAGGTATTTTCACAAGATACATGTTCAATTCATATATATTCCTGGGGGGATGAAGAAACAAAAACAAAAAACCAAAACAAACCAACCAACCAAATTTTAAAAATTATTAAAAAAAAAAAAACAAACAAAAAAAACCACCTAAAATTCCAGGCAAAACTCAGACAGGTAGAAGACATTGCCAGTGATCAACAAGGTCATGAAGTGAACATTGTGTTTGGTCAAGGATGTTCTGATATGCATGCAGGAAGACTGTAATGATTCCTGAGGCACCAACCAGGGGAAATAGTACTGTGTAGAGGATGAGCTGTAATGACAATGATACCCATGCAGACTCACTGCAGAACTGCTGTGCTACAGACTGGCACAAGCCTGGTTATGGCGAGTTTCCAGAGCACAATTCCTTTCTGCTTCTGGGCTCTGATTCAGAACTAGAAACAAATGTGCAACCTTCCCTCATGTCAAGGGCAATTAATCATAAAGAGCCACCAAGGTTATCTTGCACGTTTAAAAATTATCAGTCAGTGGGCGGTTATTTCATGTCTGATCCCAAAAGGTTTGCCAGATATATGGACAGCCTGTAACACATTCACCAAGTTTTACAGTGCTGTGCAAGACTCTTTAGAGATCAATATGGCTGTGATGGGTTGACCTTACCTGGATGCCAGGTGCCCACCAAAGCCACTCCCTTTCTCAACCAGACAGAGAAGAAAAATTAGAAAATGGCTCATGGGTTGAGATAAGGATAAGGAGAGATCACTAAGCAGTCACTATCACATGCAAAACAGACTCATCTTGGTGAAAATGAATTTAATTTACTGTCAATCAAATCAGAGGAGGAATTTGAGAAATAAAACCAAATCTTTAAAATCTTCTCCTCACCCCACCCCTCTTCCTTAATTTTGCTCCCCATTTTCTCTGCTTTCTCCCCCTCAGTTGTGCTGTTGGATGGAAAATGGGAGTTGCTGTCAGTTCATCTCAAATTTTCTCTGCTGGACCTTTGTCCTCAGAGAGAGGACTCCTCACACTCTTCCCCTGCTTGAGTGTGGGATGCTTCCCATGGAAAATAGATCTCCACAAACTTCTCCAATGCTGCAGTTCTGCACAGGCTGCAGTTCTTCACAAACTGCTCAAGAATGAGTCTCTTCCATGGGGCACAGTCATTCAGAACAGTCTGTTGTGGGGTCACAAGTCCTGCCAGAAAACCTGCTCCAGTCTGGGCTGCTGTCTCCATGCATTCACAGGTCCTGCCAGGAGCCTACTCTGGCACAGGGTCACAGCCTTTCCCACAGAGTCACAGCTTCCTTTGGGCAGCCACCTTCAATGGCTGCAGGGGAATGTCTGCTCCGCTGCCTGTAGCACCTCCTCCCCTCCTTCTTCACTGACCTGGGTGTCTGCAGGACTGTTTCTCTCACATATTCCCACTCCTCTCTGCTCCAGCTGCAATTTACCTCTGTGCAGTAACTTTTTCCCTCCTTACCAATGTTACCTTGGAGGCGCTACCTCCATCACTGATGGGCTCAGTCCTGACCAGCAGTGGGTGCACCTTGGAGCCAGCTGGCCCTGGCTCTGTTGGACACAGGGGAAACTTCCTGCAGCTCCTCACAAAAGCCACCCTAGCAGCAACCCCCACTACCAAAACCTTGGCATGCAAACCCAGTGCAACTACCCATGAGATAAGCTGGGCAGCACAGACAGACAGCTGGCGGCCTGATTCCTGCTCCACTTCCAGCCCTTTTCTTCCATTGTTAACACCTGATTGGCTTACACTATGATTGCAATAACAAAAATTATGCCAAGCTGCAGTTATCAGATCTCCTGAGAGCTGTATGACTCAGGGGTTGTACGGAGTAGATCAAGACCAGCACACCTAAGAAAGCCTCATAGTAAATCTTGTTGGAGTGGTGCCATCCCTGAAAGCATCAGCCAGACTTCCAGTAAAGACATCTGAACCATTCTACAGAGCCTATGTACCTGAATGATGAACAAGCACTCCAGGATGAGACACTATCATTAGTATCATAGACTTCTAGGTTATACTTTTAAGTAACCAAAACAAGTAGAGCCACAAATTCTAGGTGAATCCCTAAACCTAAGCCTCTAACTGCATATGCATTCTTCACGCTCCAGCGCTCCTTAGACTCTCTTTGCTAGACAGCATGCGATAGCAATAATTTCCCTCATTATAAATCATAGCAAAAGAGCAAAATCAGAGCCCAACCATTTCAACTGACTTGTGTTCTACTTTTAGCTCCACATAGGCCTCCCATGGACAACTAACCTGCATATATTGTAATTTAAACTCTCAAAGCATTATAATAAAAAAAAACCATACATCACTTCAAAGGGTATTGTGATAATTAGTTCATTCATTATAAAGTATTATGAATTTTCCAAAAGAAGAATGCTGCAGAAAAATATTGTACTGCTATGAAACTATAACAATCTTACCGGACAAATATTGACAAAGTGCAGAGAGGATTATGACCTTCAAGTAAATAATTTTTATTTTTGATCTTGGCATTTTTATGGACCTTATCACTGTAAAGTCTGAACAACTCACAAATACTAATTAACTGGGACTTCTTAATTATTCTCCCTGCTTACACAAGGGAAACCCTAGACCCAGTCCAATCTAACTTCTCCTTTAACACTAGATGAGTCAGAAGAAAGGAAGGACAAAGCACAGTATGTAATGTTGATACTCACTGACCTAATACATTCTTCCAAGAAGGCTGTGAGAAATGGAGCAATCTCTGAATTATCTGAACTCATACACAAGGTCTCATGGTGCCATACGTGAAACATTTATAATCCTCTCAGCAGTGGGTCCGAATGCTCTATACTGTGCACAAGCAATAAGGCTTCAACTCGTAAAATGAGCAATGTTAATATATTCAATGCTCATTCCCTTGAACCCAAGACTGTTTCTTGAAACATTTGTAGTAAAGGATCATAGATTTAAAAAAAACCCAAACAACACAGTATTACAAACCTATCTAACAGATCAAAGTACTTCTTGCTAATAGCAAGACTGCACCAATCTGTCTGATTCTTGTACATGCTTCACTGAAACTACAAAGTAAGCACTGGTGCAATCACTCTGTTTCATTAAACTGCTGAAAAAAAATCTGTAAACATATATAACACAAACAATTATCAGGTGACTACCACAATGCTTAAAGTCTCAACTCTTTCATTCTAGTTTTGGGGGAAAAAAACCACCAGAGAGATGGAGAGGTTTAGCTAATTGAAAAATAGTGATTTTTCTATCTACAGTGTACTTATATTAACTAAGGAAAAAAATGCTATTTACTAAGCCAGTCAACATGCATCTTCACTGAAGAACAGATCTCATCTACTTTTGGTTCATGTTTGGTTTGGTTTGGTTTTGCAACATTTAGACACTTCAGTCTCTTCCCTCTTTTGAACAGCAAGGGACTGATCCTACAAACAAATTACTTTAGTGCCAAACTGCAGCTAATATTTCAAATAGGAATAGGAATGAGTGATGAAATAACTTCTTTTGAATATTGAAAAATTAAATATATATTGTTACGTAATGAAAATAATGAAAATATTCCTTCTTTTGCTTTTTAAACAGAGAATACATGGGTTGCTTGCACCTGTCTCTGTGAACACAGACCCTTTTCACTGCTCTTTCTGCCCTCTTTATTCAGATATCAAAGTCAATAACAGTTTAATTGACCTGCCCCTGCCTTGTCCTTGTCTTTCTTTTAGCATGATATGTACAGATATTTTTAGGGCAGAGCCTTTGGTGACAGAAATATTGTTTCTATCAATCTGCAGAGCATAACTAATATAAAACAACATAATCATGTGAAATAATGTCTGGGAAAGATAGCTATGACAAGCTTGGAATGCAGTATTTATTAGGAAAAAAAAAAGGAACTACATTACCAATTTTCTAGGTGTATTGTCAGTGTCAGAGCAACACAAAAGTTAAACACAAGCAGAGTTTCTAGACACCAGATACAGCTCAACCAAGCAAAAAAGCAGGAGCTGAAGGATTGATACACGTCCTTGTAGGCAGAGTTTTGAAGTCCTTATTGCATGAGATGACACAACAGTGAGAATTCAACAGTGCCATTGCTGAAAGCTCTGAGAAGCAGAGGGCCCCTTCTTCCCCCACAAAGCTTGTGTCCACACATGAGAATGGCACTTCATTAAACAAAAATACCAGCATGCTGGATGCCACTGTGCAGCCATATCAGATACAAATCCCTTCTCTGAGCAGCACAAACTGCACCCATTCTCTCATTGGAACTGAAAGCAGTATTTTTACTGAATTGCATGCTCTGGCTTTGGGGTGGGATGGCATGCAATCCTGAAGATACTCTCTCAAAGCAGAGCTACCCATGAGGGAAAGTTAAAGGAGTGCTGCAGGACAGCTTACGCAGCCCGAGCAAGAAGCTTCTCTATACAGACATGTAACCATGACAAATAATAAACTGCCCATTTTGCTGCATTATCCCAGCTATTCTCAGCTGGAACCGTGCAAGGCACTGTGCCTACACCAAACCAGGGCAGAAAGGGGGATGTTGTCCTCATAAGTCCACCAGAGAATGCTTCCTGCAATGAATATCTAAGACAAAGAAAGGGTGAGCAATCATCAAGTTTTGGACAAAAGTTTCTGCTCCTTAGTAATGACAACATTACAGTCATTTGTGATAATACGGAATCTTTTTTTTTCAAGTCCAGAAAATAGTCTGTTCCAAATCACAAAACCCTATTCTCTAAATCAGCCATTTGCCTAAAAACCTACCTTCCATTAAAATCAGAGTTGTAAAACAAGTTATCTGCTGGTTTAATTTGGTTAGCAAGCATCTTCATCTGGAGTGTTTTTTACTGGAAATTGTGTGGGGTTTTTTTAAACAATTTAATAGCAGGGCTCCCCCAGTTCTTAGATTGAATACCAATGGTAAAATAAGAAGGTGAAAACTCTTACAATGTTCCATTCCAACCTCTGGTAGGTTTATTTCCAGATAGTGAAAAGATAGCTACGATTTCATTTGTGTACAATGAAATCATCTATCGGGTCTAGTTTAAAAAGATGGCAACAAACTCTGCCTTGCTCTCTCCAATTGGTTGCATTATATGCAATTACTATTCCCATCCAATATTAACCAATGAGATCTTCCTGACAGGTAGTATCAGTATCTTCCACATACTCCATGACATTGCATACCCTTGTGTAGAGCATCTACCAAGGCAAAGCTAACTAAAAGATGGCTGACAAGCTTCATATTTTCATGACAGAACACAAGGACAAATCCTGTTATACTTCATGTGCATGTTCACAGCTGGCACACTGTCAAGGGGCATTGTAATATGAATTAAGGTCAGCATATGAATCACAGTGTCAGTGCAAGCACAGCTGGACTCTTAAACAGACTCATGCAAAAGATTCACGTCTTCACACAAAGCCATTTCTACTAGTTTATATTTTCAAAACAAACAACCAAAACAGCAAAACTAACATTAAAGTGCCTTTCTTTGCTTGATACTGCCCCTGGTGAATCCAATTTTTTAACAGAGAGGGTAAATAGGTACCATTCTCAGATTATTTAGTATCAGATCTATATATAGAAAGATCCTTCCCCACATGCATCATTCTTTCCATGGACTACAGAAGAACCCAGGCCTGTAACCATTTTCTTCAGGTTTTCCAGACAATTGATGGTATCTTTAATTACATTTTAGCAGCTGCCCTGCCAGCCTCAGTCCCTGGCAAGAGGAACATAAAGGCCATGAAGTTGATGTCTGTGATGTAGAGGAGTAATCAAGGTCTCTGTCCACAAGTAGAAGATCTTGGATACATGTTTTCACTGGGGCTGGAGTCAGCTTTTCTATAAGACTTAAATGAAGAAGGGGGATAATTTCAGTTTTAATAAGCTAAATTCAGTTTGTACTGTTCTCCATCAAACAAAAGAAACCCACCAGGGAGGTGAATCTCCAACCCTATTGATTTCATAGCAAGGGGGCTAATTTATATGAGGTTTTTCCCACGGGCTGCTGTTTTGCTGCAGATTGTTGGCACAGCAGCACAGGTGCTGTCAGGACCCTCAGCAGCCCTTTGCCCTGACTGCCTCATTCCCTGGGAGCAGTGTGATCCAGCCTCCTCCAAAGCCATCCCTGCCGAAACAGGGACAGGCAGGGGACAGGGTGATGGCTCACCTCTGCTCTTCCATCAGGCAAAACGGAGCTGCCAAACTGAAGACCATCAGGCAGTTTAGATTAAATTAACCCGCATCCCTGAAGGGCAGCCTTTCCCTCTTTCTGCTTGACAAGCAGTGTTAATATGCCAACTATATTCCAAAATTATTCAAAGCCCAGTCCTGTGCAGACTAAATACACTGAGTATTTGGTAATATTTCTTATTTAAAAACATGCCATTTGTGTTAATATCACTTTCTTCTGACTGGAATTAGTTTACACTACATTGAAAAGCCTATTCTATTGACCAAGAAGCAGAGTAAATTGAGAAAATTAATGACATGTTGAAATAAATGACTGCTTTCTCCTCTATTAAACACGTTGAATTTAGGAAAAAAAATACAGATGTATGACACAAACTGTGGAGCATGGTCTTCTTAACAGTAATACATTAAATAATTGAAAAAAGTATGCCAATTCTAAGTGGAAAGGAACTTAAATGTTAAAAAAAAGGAAGATAACAGAACACTAATGAGTATTTGGAAATGTCCATTTTCATACTTCCAGTTTTTGCATAATCACACCACTTAATAAAGCTACAGAAAGATACTGTGCACTGCAAATTTTAATTTATGCAGCATGTAGTTCAGCTGCAGTTCTGAGACAGCCTTACTTCTTAGAGGATTAGAGCACAGTATTATTTTAATGTTGCTCCACAAAGACATTAATTAAACAGTATATTGATACGTTCAAAGTTGGTTGAATTTCAGGCCAAAAAAGCTTTCTAGCTATCTTTTTAAATGTCTTTTGTAGACATTTATCAAGTTCTGCAGGTTTGCTTGCTGAAACTGATAAATCTTATTTACATTTGAGGAGTTTTAACGCAGCCTGTTTGGTGGCTCAGATGAGCAGTGTTTAGATCAGTAGCACAGCTCTCCAACCTGCACAGAATTTCTTCCTGTGAGAGCTCTTGCTACTGCCAGAATTAGTCTGTGTATCCATTTTCTATGAGCCATGTTTGTGTTAGAGAAACACATGCCAGAATCTTGTCAGCTGAACTCGCTATTTGCTGTCTAAGCATTGCTGCTGCTGCAGCCACTGAGAATATTTTGATTTGCAGGATAAGATTTATAGCATCTCAAGTTAGTAAATAATGAAAAAGCCGTAGCATATACAAACCATCCCTGCAGGTTCTAAATTCTATAAGAGTTTTGCTTTTTTCTTTTTAAGGTTTCAACAGGAAAAAAAAATGTATCTCCAGCTTTTACTGCAGTATTTGAAAAACATACATTACAGTAAAAAATCCCAGCCTAAAATAGAAACCCTTAGTCAGCAATTACTGTGGAGCAATGTAAATCCTGATGTATTTACAGGTGAAAGAGGGTCACACAACTCAGCCAAAATATTTCATTTTCTGAAAATCACAATTCTAGTTGAGTTTGTAATATTAAAAAAAATCCTGTATATTTACAGTCAGCTTATAGGCAGCTGGGGTGCACTTCCTTCTCCAGTAAAATATGTACTTTCATATAAATCAAGTTTATAGTTCACATGGTGCTGTAAATGCGTTAAGCCTGTTCCTTTTAAAAGTGTATTAACAATTTTCAAAGAGAGAAGAAGCCATTTGCAAAGCACATGCCTCCAAAAACCTCCTGAGGGGAAATGACAGGACAGAAGGGCCAGCAGGAGATAACACTTTCATCACTCTCTCTGACACAAGGGATCAGGACAGAATTTTGAGGTAGGTCCATAGGATAAAGGACATACTGCATGAGAAAATTAGACAAGAAAAACCGCTTACAGGAAAACACTTGTTAGGGGGTTTTTTCCCCTAAGTGTAGGTCATGTGAGTTCATACCTAAATTCTGCAGTTAATTTCAGGGTTAGACATCTCAAGATCTCAGATGATCCAATTTTTACTGGTATTGAATAAAATCAGAAACATCTCCTTGATATATGGTTTGGTTCAAGGCTGAGTCATGGTTCACCTAAAAGAATCATGAACTTCTGTTAACCTTTCTCTGAAATTAAGTCAGTTAAGTGCTTCCTATAAAAAATGGAAACTAGTTTCATACCATACAACTGTTCTAACCTTCCACTTCAGAGCTAGTAAAAAGTCAGTATTTGTAGTCACTCCAACTTGTCAAAAACAAAAGAAAGTTGAGATGTTCCTTCACAAATGAAAGGGGCAAACAACGTGAAACAGCCATTCTTAGGAAAAAAATACATATTTGGGAATCTAATTTCACCCACTCAATTGCTAAAAATGGCAAGAGTTTCTTTTTGGGGGATTGTTTGTTTATGGTTTTTTGTTTTGTTTTGGTTTTTTTTGTAATCAAGACAGGTATTTTGTTACCAAAACCCAAAGCTTTTCTACCACAATTCATCTTTAACTGTTTCCACTTTATTCAGTAGGGTCTTTTCAAGCCTAGGCAATTTACAGGAGTTCTTAATTAAAAAAAATAGCAAAACTCTGAAATTATTCCTCTCCCTTCTCTCCTACACCCTGATCATCTATTTGCAGTAAAAATACTGAAAAATAAAAGAACAACTCTCTACTACACTGGAAAATATGCAGTCTAATTCACAAGACACTAAGCTTTTCTTTGTAGACATAAAAGCTGTAGCAATTCCAAACTACATTTCTCAAACAGCAGGTATCAAAGAAGAAAGGAAAATATTGTTGTGCAACTGCCAGAGAACAAATAACCCCACTAATTCTTCTGTTCATACCTTTTCCTAAACCCACTAAGTGAAAACCATTACACATTTTGAGTGGTTTTATAAGTACATATAGGAAGACAAAATGCAGAGCATAAAATGAGAGTTGATTAATTAGATAATAATTGACATAATTAAACCAACCACTGAGTTCAGTTCTGAAAAAAAAAAGAAAAAAAAGAAGAAAAAAAAGAACATGGTTTTCTAATTTAATTATGAAAGCCTGGAATATTATAAGATGGAAGTCCTAAAAAAGTGATCTAATAATACCATCATATACCACTCTTGATCAAGTCTTCAGACATGTAGCATGTAGACAACAACTTTAGTTTGGAAATCTAAACCCCAAATGCCAGTTTAAACCCATATAATATCTTAAATCTTGCTTTTTTTCCCAGTTCTTTTTTATGTGCAAAAAAACATTACTGCAAATTTGGTTACTGAATTCTTTTTATTGTACCTGTGAATTAGAAGCTCAAAAGAATTCTGAAACACAAATTCTGGATGCATTGTTAATACAATAAAAGCTTAAAATACAACATAGGAAGAACTGAATGCCTTTCTGATGACAGGTTTAACAGAAGTGGGATGAGAACAATGAAATGGAAAGCGAAGTAGGTAGGAGCTAAAAATACTTCATATGAAAAATTTGGGAATTTACTGGTTGAAAATGACAGAGGAGAAAAAAAGGACTAAAACGATGAACTGATGGCAGACTCATGGTACACTGTCACCCTTATGCGGCTGTGAAAGGACAGCTGCTACCCTGACAAATGGGGATGGAAGAGGCAATGCTAAAAGAAGGGAGGTAAGTATTATTATTAGTGCTCAACACTACTGCAAGACAGCTAAAGGTAAGATCATACTTTTTCAAGCCACTGTTTGTGGGGAAAAAAGTATGACAAGGGTACTACATGTGCACATTCTGAAGTAAAGCTGGAAATATATCTATTTTTCTTCAGCAGGACAAAATAAAGGCTAAGAAGGAAAGATATATATTAATAATTTAAGTGGGTACACATACTGGAAGGAGGGAAAGTGTAAAATAACAAATGGACATGTACCACAAATAAATTAAGGTGAAAAAAATATCAGATTCCCAGTAAAAACAGCAATGAAAATCTGAAACAGCCTATGATGGGATTAAGAAGCGAAAAAATCTTCAACAAACTCAGTTTACAGTCAGAATATAATGTAGTTGACTGTTAGGGCCTACAAAGTTCTGGTGCTCAACTTGAAAAATTTAATTAGATGAATAAATGTTGGGAAAGGGCAAAAGAGAGCAAAAGGGCTTGAGCAACAGAACAGTTGCAGAGCTGATCAAAAGAGAGGGACCTACAGTGTTTAAGACTATCAACTTTACATTTGTAAGGAAACACTACACTTATAGTCAGGGTTGATGAAGCTTTTTGCCAACAAATGCTTCAGTGTGCAAGTTCAGAGTTTACTGGCTATAGGCAGCAATTGTCTTTGACTAGCCAGCAAGTCTAGAATTAGTCTCCATCTTCCACCCCTTGCTACAAACCTTTGGAAAACTAAGCTCATTAAAACTAATGACATATACTAATAAGTATCTAGTAATAACATTCAAGTCCCTTCCATACAGTATTTATGACATATTTTTAAGTTTCGTGTTCCCAGTATATGTAGACCTAATACCTCAGAACATAAAGGTACACTTCAAACATGTTAACTCAGGTTTCATCACAGAAAAGTAAAGATATATAAATAAGAATGTTTTTGCTTGTGTAAAATATGGAAAGCATGCATCCTAACTATAAATAAACCTTTCATCACTTTCTTTTTTCTTTCACTAAAAATTCAATACCTTGTATGTGATCACATGCATTTTCATCACACACGTATTTTCATCCAAAACTCAAATTTTAGTTATTATATACAACTGAAAACCAAAAGCACCTTACATATTCTGAGATGCAAAGAAAATGCAAGGAAGATGTCTTAGAAGTAAAGCACATCCACTCTACTGCTAGCAGTCACTCTTGCAGCTAAACTGAAATTTGGTCAAACTACCATCCATGAATGTGCATTTAAGCCTGTCAAGCCTCAAAACTGTACACAAACTTGCAGGACAGCTGGACTGTGATACAATCAAAATACAAAGTAAAGCCTTGGCAGAGAGGGATGACCAGCAAAGCTTCACTGTATATTGCACATTCACTGCACACAGATATAAGCTGAGATACTTGCAGAATTTAAGAAGAGTACACACTGTTCAAGCTGAATTAATTTCTAAGAGTTCTGGTTACTCATTTACCTGCAGCATAGCATAGTGCTATCAAATGTCCTTTGAGAAATCATAATTGCAGACTATGTAAATTATGTCCCAGAAGGACAGTGTGGGTCTCATTGACATTGCAGCCTGTCTTTTGCATACAGTAATACAAAGAGCACTTTGTATTACTGCAGTTTTAATCAATATGTTTATATATGACTTAAGCATACAATATCTGAAATATAAGCTACTCTATCACAATCACAAGTACAGTCAAGTATCACTTTACTTGAGGGGATGCAAGTCCTATTGTTGTAACATCACAATAAGCAATATAGAGAGAGGGAAAAAACAATTCAACCATGCATATTTTGTGCCTAATTTCTACAATTTAAGATTGCAATGTAAAACTACATATTTGTGCTACTTTTAAATGTGTCCTTCTATGTGATACTAAAATGATTCCTAAATTCTGTGTCATGGCAACACTGTCCATTCATTGTAGATGTAACTATGCTGTCCCATATTCAATGTTACTCATTGTCTGAAGCATCAGGTGGAATAAAGGAAAATGGAAAGGAGATAAAAGTACTAGTTTAAAAGTATCCTGCAGTGGATCCTGCATCCCAAAATGCTTCACAAAGTCACATCCACAGCAGACAACTACATACCTTTCTACAACTTTCAGGTACTATTAAAACACAGCAAACCTTTCATTTTAACACAGTTTAGAGAAGGAGGACCTAACTGATAACATCAGTTAGATAACATTAAAGGAAGCCCAATACAGTTCAATTTAGTATTAACCCCCCATTCTCGCATTCCTTTTCTATTCTTCTGAAGAAGTGACATTTTCAGGAGCACAGATCCTACTTCCCTGAAGAACTGACATGGTGCAGCAATGTATCAATCACCCCAAGCACGGGGCTCAATTTATCTCCAAGTGCCAGTCCACACTGAGCTCGTTCAGGGCCCATTACCCCATCCACAGAGTAATGTGCATGGCCTTCAAAAGACAAGTCTATATCTGCCACATAATATGCAAAAGGCAGTGTGTCAATGAATGCTGGTAGGCTCCTGATGCCTTTATAGCACACACAAGGGACTTAGTGGATCAGCAACAAAAGCAGATCCAACATCAGGGCCTTGAAGGTTCCAATGTCCCTGCTTGGCACACCCTGCCCACATCCTGGAACCTCATTCCAGCCCACAGGGCCATCACAGCAATGCCACAGCAGGACTGGTCTCCAGCCCCCACCAGCCCTTCACTGCCCAGGCACGGGCCAGCCTGGCCTCTCCCTGTTCCCAGGACCAGGGCTGTCCCTGTGCCCCTGGCTGCCTGGCTCTGGGCTGTGTTGGGAAGGGTCCTGGCTGCCAGATCTCCCAGGGGGCCCCAACACTCCCTGCCCTCCATTCCCAGAGAGCTGCCAGCCTAGCAGCACCCTGATAAAAAAATGAAGAGCATGGATCTTAGCAGTATATACATGGACCTAAGTATATGCAAGGAATATTTCCTCATAGACTTTGCCCCCTAAAATGAAATTTAGTTAGCATCTCTACCGTAAAGAAACAAGCTACATATTTGCCAAGACTTTAGAAAACAGAAACACAAAGTGAGGCTGCACAAAGCAGCAATTAGAGATGGATGATTTTCAAAAATATTCAAGATTGCCAACAGTAGCAACTGCGTGTCCTAAATACTCCCAAGTACCAAATGTTTCCATAAAAGTGGATTTCAAACATGACTTTTTATATCCCATTGGACAAAGATTTGCTAGTGACCTCCTTCAAAACTTTGAGGAGAGCAAGATTTCCTGCTTTGAATACCTTCAATAATTTGTGGTTTTGAGTACCTTCAAAGTGCTGCTTTGAATACCTTCGATACCTCAAATGAAGAGGAACTCATGTATTTTTAAAACAGGGAAAAAAAGTCAGTAAAATTCCCCCTTATACATTTACCTTTCCGTGGGAAGCAAAACATCAGCACAAAAACATTAGTCACAATATCAAATGAATTGTTATGAACTGTGCTCACAAGACATGCTGGAAGTCCTGGACAACCACAGGGGTGGTCGGAGCTTCATGGATGCTACTCCTAAACAGTAAATGCACAGACTTGTGTTTAAAAACTCTGGAATATCTTTACATAGCAAATTCAATTGGCAACCTCTAAAACCACTAGTGGTCAGCTGGCCTGGGATATTTTGGGAAAGCAGAGGATGAGTACCCAGGGCAGTACAAGAAGCCATTTTGATGCTGCAGTGATGAGAAGCAGGGGCCTCCCAGGATGTAAAATTTTGAGGATGGGAGCAGAAACACCAATCACGGCCAGTTACTGGTTACTGAAGGAATGTTAGCTTTGCAAGTTCAGTAGAAACAGCAGAACACAAGGAAAAACCAGGGAACATGCATCTCACACGTGTAAAACACCCTTGTATGAGGTGCAAAAGATAAAATAAATAGCCATAGAAAATGGCTGCTGCTTCTTCAGGGGCAGAGGCCAAGGAATAATGGGATTGTCCATGTGCCTTCTCAGCTAGGGATGCCACACCTCACCACTGGGGTCTCAGCAAGTCTTCCTCCTCCCCAGCAGTGACTGAACACTGCTTTTTGATTTGCTGTTCACTACATTCTGCAACTTCAACCCAGCAATCACACATAAAGTACTATCTTTACAATTTAATTGGGTTAAGTATGTTAGGATTTCAAAGAGCTCTTTATGTATGTGTGTGCTTTCTGCTCAAGCCTTCCCACATGACAAAATGATTGATACCACAGCAACCACTCAAGAGTAAATGCAGACATAACAGATGAGTGCAGCATGAAAATCTGGGAAAGCTGTAGAATCTCCATCATGAGAGGTCTGAAAGCAAAATAATGGCCCAGGTGTACTCAGATCTGCTGTGTGCTTTTTGACTTATTTTTTATGATTCTATAGGAAAGAGAATAAATGCTAATTAAAAAAAATATATACTAAAAATTTATAATGGGAAAGGAGACTTTGCAATAGAACTGCAGCTGAAAAATGGCAATGGTGGTATACAGTAGTGCTATCTAGTCATAAGTTCTTCCTGTTATTACATTTAACATACATAAAAATGAGACCTATTTGTAAATCTAACACACCAGTACAGAAGAATTACCCAAGCTATAACACTCAACTGTATCAGATGTCAGCAAAAACTTCACCTTAAAAAGTTACATAGCTCAGACCTTCCACAAGTCAAAAGGTCATTGGCAATCATCAGTAGGGACGGGCCCAACACAGCAATACTTAAATGCATTAGACAATGGTTGGGTAAAAACATTATTTCATACATAATTCCTAATCAGTTTAAATATATAAGTAGCACTGAAAATAAAAACTGGCTGCTTGCTGAGAGCTGAGATATGCAGTAAATTAATTAGTAAAAAAAAATTGACACTACATATAACTCCATGAAAGTTATTTGCTTAGTTTGGAGTTAGAAAGGTAACAGAAGAGCCCATGGCACTCAGAACTACAGTTTACAATACTCACAGTGCATAGTATTAAAACTGGCCTTTTAAAATAGCAAAAATGAATCCTATTATTAAACTCTATCTTTTCATCTGTTCAGCAAAGCCCTGAAGTTGAATATAAAAACATTCTTGGTAAGTTTGTTCTAGAGAAAAAAGTTAACCATTTTAATAGAATTAAAAAGAATTTATGGGGACAGAATATAGTGCCCAGCATGTGTAAAAATCATCAATATTAACTGCACAGTTGCTGAGCAACAGAGATGCAACAAAATCTTATACTGAAAAGCACCTATATATCCCACTTTTTTTTTAGGGAAAAAGATTCAAAACAACAATTATCTTAGGAGCAACATAATTAGAAAGCTGATTGGAAAAGACTCCGTTTGCATAACTTACTAATGTCTGCGTATTTTTTTATGTTTTGCACAAATTTGTGGCCAAATACACAGATTTATGCTCTTATTCACAAAACTAGAGAAACATGCCATGCAAGATAAGAGTTTCCTCAGTCTAATGCATCAGATTCAGAAAATTTTTGCAACCTACGTGTTACTATGGCAACTTTTTTGTTTCCTCAAAATGTAAATTAACTTTGAGGCTTCATTACAAACTCTTTATTTCCTTTGTGTTTGTACATAATTTCTTCTCATATACGGAATCAGAATAGCTTTTTACTTTAAATAGCTACATTTTATATTAAAAAATGAAGTTACAGTGAGCACAAGTTGGGATTAAATCAGTTTGTAAGCACATCTCTGCTTAACCTTGATTTTTAAACTATAACAATAAATAAGTGCAGGAGAAAGCAATCAAACAATGAGTTTTATGGCAAAGGTTTCTCTTTGACTTTTACAATTATAAATGTCTAGAAAATGAAAATATGCTGCAAATTTCAGTCCTTTTCTTGCTCTTTTTACTGCTAATTCCATTAAAAACCCATTTTACTGGGTTTTCATTCACTTTTTTGTAATAAAAATTTTAAAAATCTGAAAAAGAAAGTATGACTGCTTTGTTTTTTTAGGAAGAAAATTGTGTTTTGATATGCCTCTCTGGTTCTGGATAGGCTTACTGAATTCAAGAACTTGCCTGCCTTAAAATGCACAGGTGTCTGCAGTTCCTTGTTACAGTGAGCATTACAGGAATTATGTAAACCCAGAGATAGACGTGACATCTTCATCACCATGTCAGAGAGTCATAGCATCAGAATGAATCCGAAAGAAAAGCTACTCCTTTTAATTTGACTCCCATTTCTTGTCTGCTGAAAAAAAAGAGAACTGCAAATCTCAGCTTGTGAACTGACAAGAATTTTCAATCTACTCATTAAAATACCTGCAATAAATAGAGACTTTCAATTCATTTTTACACTATTAATAAACATATATATTTTCTATTAACTGAGTTTAATATTAAAAATTATTATAAATCTAACGCATTTTAGCTTTTATCATAATGGAGCTCACAAAAGTGAGGAAGAAAACTTTAAAACATGACAATACAATAAAACACACATGAAAACGTAGGAGGTTAACAACATATAAAACTTGGTCTCCCCACCATGGGCATCTAAGCAACCTGGTCTAGTAAAAGGTGTCCCTGCCCATAGAAGGGGATTGAAATAGATCATCTTTATATCTATTTGGAAGATTTATCTAAAGCTATTTATAGATTTATATATATATTTATTTATTGAAATAGATCATCCCTTCCAACCCAAACCACTCTATAATTCTGTGATCTGTGCTGTCTTCTTAAGGGAACAGTTGCCCAGAAGTTTGCAACCAAGTAATCTAGTGAAAAATAACCATCTAGCAAAGACAAATTACTTATAAAAAGGGCACAAAGCCCATCTTCATCCTAGTTCTCTGTCATATTAGAAAAAAAAAAATCAGACTATTTTCCAACAAAATTAAATCAGGATACTGGTAATTCATTAGCTAGTACACAAAACCCTAATGCCCAGTGAACTAGATTATGCAGCCAGCCCTATTCTAAGCTAAAAATCAGACTGTAACAATTTTATAATGGGTGAAGGGACAGTCAAGGCTATACTTGTAGTTATATAAGCACACAGGAGGAGGGAACATGGGATTTATTTCTCAGAGAGCCTAGAAACCAGGGGAAAAAAACCCAGAGTATTCAGAATCATGAGATCCCTTGACTATCTTTTTTGCCCATGTTCCCATGGGTGCATGCAGGAGGAAGCTGAATTCTCTTCAGAGAGCATGCAAGAGAGAAACTAAAAGTAGACAAGAACTATTAAAGAAATTCAGCATCTAGATGATGAAAATGCCTGTGAAGAGACACTGAGGCGAAATGATATTTCATAACTTCTGTTATTTTAACTACTTGCTCATGTATAATTTAAGAATCTTTTTCTTGCACCACTTCTGCGAACAGCGAGCATCTCTAGACTTGTTAAGCGACTGCAAGGATATGGTTCTGGCTCCAGATAAGGCCTAAGTGCATAATTAAGTAGAAGCACATACTACTAACACTAATAATTCACTGCATTGGAGTATGAAGTTGCACAACAGCCATAATTTTTAGGGTCTGTAGAATAAGGAAAATAGCCTCACTTTACCATCAGAAAACAGTGTCATCAGGAGCTGCAGTGCCCAAGTATGAGACAAGGAACTGTGGCGTGGAGCAGAACCTTCCCAGTTAAATACATGCTTCAATCAGTTGTTTTGAAAGACTTTCAGCATGGATTATCTTCCAAAGATATTTACCTCACACACCTTACAGATGGAAAGGACACTATCCCAGGTCAATAAACCAAGGCAAAAATATACCAAAGTAAAATCTTAGTTCTGTGCAGGACCATAAATGAAAACAGCAAGAAGTTCTACATCAATTTCAATTGAGACAAGATTTCATCCCTAACATCAAACAATCATATTGTTCCCTTCAACTTTCTTATCTTACAGATCTGCTTTCTTAAGGCTGTTACCAAAGTTTAATTTTGATTAAGTGAAAAGTCATGTGTGGTTTGCAAAATGCTTTTGGGATCAGAAAAGTGCAACAAAAAGGAGAAACTGCTGCTAATTAAACATATAACACCTCGTTTTAAAAATACGTAACAGTACAAGTGATGCCTATATATCACAACAAAATGGATATTTGTCTATTTATGAATTAACCAGTAGTTATAATAAATCTGTTGGGCTTTGACATTAAATTAATAGGTGGATATGGCCACAAAAATGGTCAATCCATGTTTTAGCATACAGTCTCTAACTGCAGGTAATGGGAGTTCTTGGGTATTCAGCCCACCTGAAAATCACGTCACTATTTGCTAAATAACAGGTAAAATACACATTTAATGTTTTAACAGTCTTTAGGGAAGACACAGAACTTCTTAGAATAATAAAATACAAGAAGTTTTACTAAAATGTTAATCAAAATAATGGAAAGTTGAAAAGAGTCAACAAAATGGGGCTGTTGCTATATTCTACTAAAGAAAATAACACACAGCAAAGTGATTTTTATCTTTAAAGGCTTGCATCTAAAACTCATCAGCATCCATTATAATTCTATAAAATAAGATAAGGCAGCATCTGGTACAATCTATATAGTTTTATAGCCAAGTACACAAAAATGCTTAAAACAGTTACAAGATCTTTTCACAATAAATGAAGCTGAAGCCTCTTTACTTCCTCTACCAGCATGCATTATAAAAACAAAGGCAAAAGCTAGAACAAAAGAGGAATAAAAAAGAACATTCATTTCTCTTAATGACTAAATAATACTTTTAAAGGATTAACAGATAATGGGACCTGCTGATGCACAGGAAGAAAAAGCATCTTCACAACCATTTAAGTTTAATCTCAATTAGTTCATAGCCATAAGCAAGGTGATACTCAAGCATTGACCATTTCAAACAACTGTTCGATTCTCTTGAGGCTAAATCTATTCCCAGATTCACAATGCACATCTCCAAAACATGTGCAAGTCTGAGTAATGGAGCAGAGTTTTGGTTTTTTTCGTCCTTAAAGACATAAATTTGCATTGAAAGAATAATGCAGAAAAAAAAATAATTTAAAAATAATTTAATTTAATAAAGAAAGTAGCAAATTTCAAAAGATATCATATGACGTTGTTGTCAGGATTAATTAGCAGTCAACACAAAACCACATAAAATTCAAGTGCTTTTTCAAAAGCTAGTGTAGAGGGATGAAGAAATTTTAACTTGTCATATAGTAACTTCAAAAAACTTTTATTTCTTGTGTTTTAAGAAACATTAGTACTGCTCAAGAAAGCAAGAACTAGTACCCAGGTCCTCTGCATCTCTAAGGAGAAAAGCTTGGTAGTGCATAACTGTTCCACAGACACAAAATAATTCCACACAAAACTTGCTCCAAGCACAAGCTGTGGACTATGAATATATTTGGTTTGCATGGCAATGTTTGGGGGGGGGGTTAGGGATGTCTTCTGTGAGAAGCTGCTGGAAGCTTCCTCTGTGTCCAAGGAAGCCAATGCCAAGCGGTTCCAAGATGGACACACTGTGGCCAGAACTGAGTCCATCAGTGATGGTGGTAGCACCTCTGTGACTACATATTTTGGGGGGGGGGGGGGGGGGATCTGTGCAACACCAGCAGCATTCAAAAAAGAGGAATGAGAATATGGGAGAGAAACACCCAGCCCTGCTGACACTGACACCAAGGCCAGTGAAGAAGGGGAGAAGGTGCTCCAGGGGTCAGAGCAGAGATTCCCGCAAAGACCGTGGTGAGGCAGCTGCTCCCCAGCAGCCCATGGAGATCCACAGTAGAGCAGAGATCCCCCTGCAGCCTCTGAAGGACTCCTCCATGCTAACAGAAGGATAGATGGATGGCCAAGGCACGCTGTGGCCTTACAGAAAGCCTACAGTGGAGCAGGCTCCTAGCAAGACCTGTGGATCCAGGGAGAGAGGAGCCCACACTGCAGCAGTCTGCCCTGATTGACTAGCCCCATGGAAGGACCCATGCTGGAGGACTTTGTGGAGGCGTGTCTTCCATAGGAGGGACCCCATGCTAGAGACAAGGAAGAGTATGAAGAGGAAGGAGAAACAGAGACAATGTTTGATGAACTGACTGCAACTCCTCTTTCCCATCCCCCTGCACCACTCAGGGGAGAAGGCAGAAAAATTGGGAGTAAAGTGAAGCTCAGGAAGTGGAGAGTCAGGGGGTGAAAGTCTTTTAAGATTTGGGTTTGTTTCTTGTGAGTCTACTCTGCTTTTTACTGGCAATAAATTAAATTAATTCTTCCCTGAATTATTTCTTTATTAAGAAGAATTTGTCTGTGATGGTAATTAGTGAGTGATCTCTCCCTGTCCTTACATCAACCCAGAAGCATTTCTGTCAGCACAACTTGCTAATTCTTCTTTTGCTAACGGATTTGGAACTACAGAGACATCTAAAAATTGAACAGCACTGCATCAAGATAAACACCACTGCAGACTGCAATGAACACAAAGTTTTTAACAACCCATAGCACCAAACAGGCCCATGTTAGCAGAGAATTTTACAAAGCCATTTGCACCTCACCCTGTTCTGGGGCAGGTTCTGTGTTTCCAATATCAGATGTCAGAGTAGCCATAGGATAACCTGGAGATAAGCCCTTCACATGCTGGAGTAAAAAGAGCAGACTGGTAGAAACAAACAATCTTTAACACAAATCCACATCTTATAAGGAATACCAGAATGTGAATTAGACTAATATCTCCATTTCACTGCTCATTGCCTATGAAGAAGTCGAAACAGAGCACAGTCCTGATTCAGGACACCTTTGAGTCCTAAATAGCTTGCAAGACAAACACTACTTAAAAAGTAATCTTCACTTACATGAATCATGATATTTTCTGTTACTTTACTGTTTGTTTTTAAATTACATCTGCAACTAAAAAAAAAGTTATGATTCAGCTAATAAAATACTTAAAACACCAGCTGATTTCTTGGATTTTTTTTTTGTTCTCTGATATTTTCAGACCCTAGGATAATTTCTCATGAGCCTATGGACTTCAGCAGCCAACAGAAAATTGCCCTGAAGTTAGATGTTTAAATATCTTTCACCTTCATAAGTTTTAGGTAAATGCACATTTCAGAGAATCGGACTTCAAGAAATCACCTAGTCCACCTGTGTGGTTCAATTTAAGAATACTGTTCTCAACAGACAAGACTGTGATCTGAAAATAAAACTCTCCTATTCCACAACTTCTCAAGAAAATCTATCTCAATGCTTAACTGTTCTTGCCAATAGCAAGTTCTCCTTACAGCACCAGCACAAATCTGTCCTGCTGCAACCTTTCCCAATGTCTAGCTTAAATTTCTTTCAAACCAGCTTGCATTCATTGCTCCTTATGATCTCCCCACTTTACAGAAAGGATGGTTTGTTATTTTCAAGGAAGAATTTTACCCACTGAAATATTTTATCATGCTAGTAATCTCTTCTCTAAACTTGGTAATACTAGTGTCTTTAGTTCTTTTTTCTAGGTCATATCTCCTAAAGATTTAGCTATTCCCTTTGTTCTCCTGTGGATCCACTTAATCTTTTCTCATGTGTGACTACAATTAAACATGCAGACTTTCAAACACCACATAGCCTTGTGGAACATTAGAAAAAAGCTGAGATTCAGAAAATACTTGCCCATTACAAATAACTTTTTCCCTGATAAATTAATACAATCTCCTTTCCTTTATATGGTCAAAAATAATACATCACTCATGTGAAAACACACATTAGTACACAGTCTGTCTTTAGAAAATATTAGCACTGTTTATTTCTATATTAATTTCCTGTTTGGACATATTCCAAACATGCTACTCATTGCTTCTCACAAGACTAACAACAATTAGTACGAAGATGTATTGCTCTGAGTAAGATTTACTTGTGAACTGATGTGGTGCCAAAGGTAAAATATAATGAATAGGCAGATCCACTATATTGTGTTGGATTTCTAGAACAAGCATAGAAAGCACATTTAGGCAAATAAAAAGGTTTTTTTAAACAGAAGCTACTATCACTATGGGTTATAAGTAGCATGAGGATGTAATTTCCAAGAAAAACAAATCTTAGCTAAAATGCAATAGTGGGTGGAACAGATACCCCAGTTGGCCAGTCATACTCGGCTGAATGACCAATTCCAACTGGGATATCTAAATACTACCAGAAAACAAATACTTTTATTTTAATTAGTACAATTGTGTTGTGTCTTTTCTTCATGTGATTATAAAGAATTTTTTTTAAAATATATACAAGAAGAGAATAATTTTATCTATGTTTTGACTAGTGAATTAAAAAAAAATATGGCTTCTCTCAGCAATATTATATTGAATTCAACTTGTAAATACATGCTTTTTTTTTTATTTGGCCTTTTAGTTCCATTTCGAAAAGTCTCAGTTGTGTGTGTCTTGTTTGGGCAGTTTAATATTTGATACAGTGTATGCCTGCTAAGAAACAAGAAAAATAAATATTAACCAACAGATCTAAAAAGCATGCACTTTTGTATGATGTGACTCACTCCAGTCTATAGTACTGCCTTTAGGAACAGGTAGTGCTGATAAATGCTGAGAAAGGTCAATAATTCATCACTTGTGCTCCTGGGCTATGAAAACAGGCAATCCTAAAAAGGCTACTGAAAAATCTCTTGCTAATGGCTTTTTTTAAGTTGCTCAGTAGGGAAAACTGGGAGATTTATACCATCGATGGTGCAGTTCCCTGTGAAGACATACAAGTCGTTCATATTAAACACCCAAAGTGAAAGACTATTTCAAAGCTTCCTCCCATGGGCAGAAAACCTGTCAGACTCCCCCTCTTGGTACATCCCAGCACAGCAGATGCCACGCAGAGAACATCTTTCCTGCCTCCCTGAAAAGTAAATGATTGAGAATTTTGTCTGCATTGCTTCCATTCACTGCTACACCTCTCTAATTTGTCCACCTTGTACACTGCTACACCTCTCTAATCCTATTGAAAAAAACAAGCAAACAAAAAGCAACGGACTGGAAATATAAAAAAAATTAAAATGCAAAGATATTTTATCTCAAAGCAGGACTTCCTCTCATTTTTCTGCAGCTCCAATGAGCCACACACCATTGCACAGCCACAACTGGGTCTTAACTCTATTTAGCTGCCATAAAACTATATAAAAAATGCAAAAAGAGATTGGATACTTTCACATTTTCTTTCCTATGTAGCCCTTATTCAAGCCTAGAGCTTTTCAACCACCAATTCTGTTTCCTGGATGGGAAGAATAAACTTTCCACTTCTGCATTTTGTGCTTCTCTCTACCCTGATGTCCTGCACTGAAAATATCATTCATATCTGCCTCTTCACAATATCCCTCCAAAAAGTGTATGGAAGAGAGACAGTAGAAAAAAATTATACTACAGTGCATTAAATGTAACAAACCCTTCAGCAAATTTGCAGCTGGGACACGCCGTCCTCAACTCAGTTTTACTATATATAGGTAACATATGCAGCACATCTGGTATGCAAGGTATCTTACTGTTTTGAGACACAGGTAAAGCATAAAAGGGAAAACTGAAAAAATAAAACAAAACAAAACTTTTTCTTTCCTCCCACATTCTTAAAAGGAATTATCCTTCCGCATTTAACTGATTCAAGTATTTTTTAATGTTTTAAAGACAGAAGAAAAAGGAAAAGATAGCAATATTATCTGTCATACTAAGTCACATTCAAGTTATTTCTAGGAAAATTTTGAGGGCCAAAGGCTCAAAACGTTTTAGAAGATAACTGCTCCTTTCCTCAAAAGGTTTTACAGAGCAATAAACATTAGCAATACCAGCTTCCTCAAGCCATCAGGTTATATGAGCAGAAAGCTCTTTAAAAATCATCTTGGGTATACTCTCAGTAGACATTTTCAAACATTAGCAGAAGAAGCCGCAGAGTTCTTTGGGGTTACACAGCTAAATAGAATATGTGCCCTATTATTGTCAGTGTCAAAACGTACATGTTAAAAACAAAAATATGCAAAAAGCTTTTTCTGTAGTTTTAGAGCAGGATGAAGTATTTAAATCTGTATAAAAAGTGACAGAAAAAAGATGTTAAGTATAAAACTTAGCCAGGTTATTATGTGTAATACTGCACTCTTTTTTAAAAATGTGCTGTAGTATTTTTTACTATTGTGACACTAATTTCTATAAATAGAATTGACACAGAAGTGCCTACAAGTGTAATAAATAATTGCTAATTTTTGTCTGATAAAAAAAGATAACTGTGAAAAATTTGCTAAACAGATACCTTATTCATATATATAAGTATACAGTAAAGCTGCACAAATTACACTAAATTTTGGTTTATAGTCATAATCATCTGGTTATAAAAGAACCACTGGAATTCTCTTGTCTCAACTACTGCAGTGTATCAACAGAAAATCACCTTATTTTACAGAGCTTACTGAACATCTACCCAAGAGATTAGGAATCTAGTTTTGAGATCTGAATATTCCAATCCTCTATACTTTAAGAAAGATTCTTGAGATTTAATCTGTTCCTGTTCAGTCCCTCTCCAAACAAAGCTAACATCAGCCAAATCTCCTAAACCATTCAAAACATCAACACACCTTTTGATAAATTAGACATTTCTATCCCCCAGTGAGCTATCAGCACGTAAACAAAGTTTTAAAGTACACCCAGGGCTGCAACACACCTTGGCTGCCATGTACACACACCCTTCTCAAGTGACTCCATAACTGCCCTACTTTCCATGACACTCAAAGACACACTTGGAAACTGTATCCTTTACCTTTCCCCATCACTGCAGAGTGTGAATGGTTAAAACTTCTACTACATGAAAGAGGTCCTTGTCAGGGGCAAAGGAGGTCCCACAATTGATGGGGTGTAACATCAACTCAAATGCTTTTCATTTCTCTTTAAATAAATGTGTTAAACAATATTAGATAATGAATCACCTAAAAGCAGACATGGGTAGTGAATATACTTGGTTACTTTTAATTTTCAATAGCCTATGCAAAAAGTTTTAGATACTGAAATTTTAAACACATTCATACTGACTGCAGCTGACTAGAGTATATTAAACTGCTTTGCTTGAAGATCAGACAGGCATGGGACTGCAATTATATATCACAATACCCTTTTCTGGGTTCACAGCTCTATTCATCTTTTAGAAACACTGAAGGACAGATTGGACATAGGGGAACGGATTAGCCACAGGACGACCTGTATTTCCACACAAAAGCCTAAGTGTGGAAAAATGGCACCCTGTGTTACCCATTCTTCACTTCCTGAAAAAAACCATATTCATGAAAATAGACATTTAAACAGCTCTTTCCCACTCATCTCAGAACAGGCATTCATTGTTTCTTAACACCATTTATACGGTAGTAATGTAATGCTACTACCAAACTGCCTCAATCCACAAATGTATATAAAAATATTAAGAATTAAGACAGGCCCACTTCAGCACAGGAACTAAAATGAAATCAACATGAAATTAACATTAATTATAGAAAAAAAAATCTCAGTTGGCTATTCCAACATACAATCTCATATTTATGAATGGGACTGAAGGAGGGTTTGGTTCTGGTAATAAGTTTCAGCTGGATGTCATGAAGTTCTACACACTGTAGCCACACAGTACAACTGAAATTATAAAAAATACAATGTGTTAATAGGCCACAAGACCATAACCTACCACATAATATCAGTAATTCCAAGTGAGTAAAAGGAAAATGAACACAGAAAAATATATGTAGTAATTATATAATTTTGTGTGAAGTGAAGATTATGTCAGTTTTCTGTTAAAAATCTAGCCCTGGAAAAATAATAAGCAGTAAATATTTTGAAATATGCAAAAATTGAAAGAATATGCATTAATAAATCAGGTTTGAACTTTAATTAATTTTACATGTCATTCTTCTTGAATCAGCTGTACTGCATACAACAGAGAGGCTTGGTGTATGGACTTGTACCATCGACTTGTCTCAGGAGATAGGTGTTATCAGCTAATCTGATCAAGCTACTCAGACTGGTGGCTTATTTGAATGTTCATTGGGACAACAGAAAATTATCCTTCTACACAAGCAATAATAAAATTAAAATGTCCAAGCATCTAACTTAGGAATTTGACCACACAGCTGAGTTACAAACAGCAAGCCTGTGTAGCTCATTAGGCTCCAATGGGAAATTAATCTTTTGGCCAGGAAATCAACAGTCTAACATCATGTGCAATGAGACACAGCTTTTCTAACTTTTTATAAAATTATAATGTAAAGGGATGACTCGGACATCAGAAAACTATTTCAAATCTTATGAAGGTAGTGAGGTAATCTCACATGTATTCTTCTTTATATATATTTACTAAATAAACGAATGTGGTAGGCATATGGTTAAATTATTTGCTAGTTCTTTCCTCACACTTTTTGTTTTCTTATTGAAAGTAACATAAAACACCAGGTTCAAAAATGAAAAAAAGAAGTAAAAGTAAATCTTGTTTTGCAAACTGCTTACAATACATAGTTTAAATCCAGCTTTATCTATTTCTCATTCTTTTATATGCCTTCATTTAGATATCTTATGCTTAAACCATTCACTTTTATTGCATATTAAAAGTTCTTCATAAAAAAAAAAGCTCAGTCATACCATGCAGGTTTTCATTCAACTCCACCAAACTATTCCCTGTCTTTATTGAAACCACAGGGAGGAAGGAATACATACACCCCTGAAGTAATTGCAAGGAAAGGGCCAAAATGCTATCGTGGAGATTAGCACCTGTCAAGAAAAGTCTGACAGCTGTCCCAGTATATGCAATTTACAGTCAGTATATAGTTTTCATTGCTAAAGAAAGCAGAAATGGTTCAGGAACACATATAAACAAACTGATCTAATTAAGTTATCCAACAAGCTAAAGAGCTTCAGTCTGTTGTCTGCAGTCCATGTTAAAAATGGTTATAATTGCTAGAAAAATGTAAAATGTGTTAAAAGTCCTTCATGTACCGCCATGGGTTCTGTTTTCATTTGCTAGCTTTCTATTCCTACAAGGCACGATGAAATATTTTAAAGGAAACAAAATGCTTCTTCTTTTGAGGATTTTTTACAGTAGCACAGACCTCAAGCCCTAAAAGACTGAAGAAGAAAAAAAGCAGTATAATGGCAAATAGAGTAAAAAAATAGCCTGAAAGTCTGCAAAATCTCCTCAGAACAGGCCATGTCATTAGACAGATACATAAAAATACAGTTGTCTGAGCATTTTAAAAGAATGTTAAATAAGTTACTATGTGGGAGGCATTGCACACAATGAATTACAACATGGGTAGGTTTCTTAAAGGAGAAATCTTTAGCACTGGAGGTATCTGAATTATATTCCTAAATTAACCAAACAGAGTTTGTTAATTTCAGAAAAAAAAAAAACTGTTAAAAGAGAGTCTCATGTTTTGCTTAGACTGACACTAAATTAAAATCAGTACTGACGCTTCAGAGGTTGCAAGGTAGTCACTTTGCCCAGCCTTGAGTGAAACTTTGTCCCAGTCACAAAAAAGTTTTTTCCCTGCTTTACACAGCCAGCACTCCAAGCTAAGCTTAGCTCCTTTTCCCTCCAGCTATACTGTCAACTACAATGGTAAAAAAAGAAAAAATGGGTTCACCAAAACCCCCATATTGTTTTGTTATTTTTGCTAGTATTGCTTAAAAAACAGGACTGGACTTTCCCATCCACCACAAAATACATATACATTTTTCTGGATTCACACTTGAATCTCAGACTAGAGTTTGCTATACAAGTAACAAATGGACTGATTATTTTAGCAGTAGAGGAAAAAAAGAACATACTAATTTCCTGAGGAAAGAAAACAAAACAAAAAAGGAGCAATACAAGGGTTACTCCTCAGGAAAAATCCCTCTACTCACTTAATCAAACATTTTTTTTCCACCCAATTCAAGTAGAAAAAAAAAAAAAAAGACCAAAAAAAAAAAGAGGAAAGCCTGCCCGACAATTCAAATTGTTTTCTCCTAAAAATTGCAATCACAGTTTTCTGACCAGAAGGTGGTAAAAACAGGAGCCTTGAAGCCTCGCAAAGGCCTCTTCCCCTTTCGGGGCAGCGAAGAGAAGGAAGACGCTGAATGCCCAGGATTTGCTCTGCCCTGCCCTTTCCATAGAACTTTAGTGCCATCTATTGAAAATGTACTGAATAAGGAAGAGGCAAAGGATGCCTATTGATTTGGTATAAAAATAAGACGTTTACTTGTTAAGGGGCTTTTTGGTTTATTAATATTCCCATGATGACTACTGTTTTGTGGTCATCTGATAGCAACAAATATTTTCTATACACTATACGTGCCCCATAAAGAAATGAGATGTCAGCTAAAACATCGAATATAAACATCATACAGATTTCATATATATATATTTATATATACATATAATATATATACATTTAGCAAAGATGTAAGTCTAAGTCTACCTATTACCTAAAGCAACAAAACTGAGAAGGCTTTAACGGAAAGGAAAAATAGCGTGGAAGCACTGCTGTAAATAGAACATACTGGAAACAGTAAAAATAATTAAGGCACCTCGTAAAGATCTTAGTATTAAAGAACAGGATATGTAGACATGCACATACAATTACCTTCTTTAAGAAACTGTGAGTGGATGACAAATATAAGAAAACAGCAGATCGCTGCTCCTGCTAGTGCCCATAAAGCTTTCAAGAGCTGCATCTCGGTCTGAAACTCAGTAAATACCCAGAAAGTCACACAATGAATTTCCACAGCGATGCATCAACGCTTCCCTCTGTGCGCCAGGCGCGGCGGCTCCCGGCAGGGACCACACTCCCGAGCAGGGCGGGCGAGCCCGGGGCTGCGGAGGAGGGGCCGGGGCTTCACACCCCGCGCGGGGGCAGCGGCAGCGCCGCGCTCTCCTCGCCGAGGCAGCCGGCGCGGGGCCCCATGAATCAGCGCTCCGTCTCCGCGGGAGCCGCGGCGAGCCGGCGGCGGGGGCAGGGAGCCGGCAGTGCCGGGCAGGGTTGCGCAACAGCGCCCGCTGCGCCGCGGGGGCGCAGGGCCGCCGCCGCCGCTCAGGGCGCGCCGCCGCCGGCCGGCGCGGGGCGCGCAGGGGCCGGGCCCTCCCCGCCGAGGCTCCGCGGGAGCCGCTGCAGCATCGCCGGGCTGCGGGTGCCGCTCGCTCGTCGGGCCGCTGCTCCGCTGCTCGCTGCCACGGCTCGGGGAGGAGAGAGCGAGCGGGGAGGGGAGGGAGCGGGAGGGAGGGATCTCTCTTTACTGCAACTTCTCCCGGCTGGCGGCAATTTGTTGCACCCCCTTCCTCCTCCCCCGGCTCGGAGATGCTCTCCAGTGCGGGTGCGAGGGGAGGGAGGGAAGTCAGTTCAGCCCGCCGTCCCTGGCAAACGCGGGGCCGCGCGGGGGCTCTCGCACAGATCGCTGGTCTGCCTTTGGGCTCGCACCTCCGCCGCCGGGGCTCCTCGTCTCCCGGCCCCGAGAGGTCCCCCAGGCGCCGTGGCTGGCCCCGCTCCCTCGCCCGCCGTTCGCCCGCGAGGTCGACCCCGTCCCGGGGCCGCGCCCCGGCGGTGGCACCGCAACGCGCCCTCCGAGCAGCCGCGCCGGGCTACGGCGGGCTCTCTCAGTCTACAGGTTGATGCCTCTGCTGCAGTAATCCCCGCGGAAAACAGGAGCGCAAATGAAAGAATCTAATAAATCAGCATAGGAAAAAAGGGGAAAAAAAAAAACCAAACAACACAGCCCACAAAAAAAAAAAATCCAAAAACCCGGAACACCAAGGCTGTGATTTTGCTGCCGCCCTCCCACTCCAGGGGAAGGAGCCTGCCGCGGCCACGGCTGCCGTAGAGCAGCCGGGCAGGGGGGGCGGGAAGGCCGGGGCGGTGCTGCGATGCGGAGCCGCTCCGCGGGCACGGCGCGCTCGGCCCCGCCGTGGTGGGACGTGGTGGGACGCGGTGTAGCCAGGGGCAGACGCGGCGCGGCGCTTCGCACCCGGGGCCGCCCCGACGGCCGGGGCTGCCTGGTCCGGGCACCGAGCTCTGTGCGCACAGGCGGCCGCCGGCGGCTCGGCGGTGCGGGGCAGGGCAGGGTTAACAACCGCACACCGAAGTGCTGCCGGCCGTACAGGGTGGCTGCCCGAGCCGGGCTCCCTCTCGGTGCCCTCTGCCCGCGCAGGCTCCGCGCCTCTCGTGTTCAGACGCCGCGCAGCCTCCGCGGTGCGTGCGTGTCCCGCAGCGCGGCCGGCGCTGCCCCGCGGGCGAAGCGGGGAGCGAGCGGCGGCCGCGTAACGCGGGGAGAGGGGCTCGGAAGCGGAGGCGGAGCAGGCGCGGTTCGCTGCTCCGCGGAGGCTGCGGGCACAGGGCTGGCGGCCTCGGCGGGCCGCACGGACGGTGCCACGGCCGGCACAGCGGAGGGGCCGCCCGCCGTGTGCTCCGCCACACGCTGCGAGTTGCGGGGCTGCTCGGGCTGGCTGTAGGCTCACTGCACAACAGTGACAACCACGGTAACGCACCGACGGCCAGTGAGCTACCCCGACTTCTCCGGGATAGACATCCATAGTTTTGGAGGTTCAAACCAAGTAAGGGAATACTTGCACGCTGAGAGCTTTGTTTTCATAGCACCTCGGTAACATCTGCATTTATGATGTGGATTGCAGTTTTGATTTTTTGGTTTGTTGTTTGTTTTGGTTTTTTGTTTGGGTTTTTTTTGTAATACTTCGTATTTAAATATTTGCTTAATTTTAAGAAACCAGGAAAGGGTTTCCAGATGCTTGAAAGGACAGATTAATAAAAGATCAGTATTTTTATTGGGCAAACATCTCCCATGCTGTTGATAACGTGTCTTAAACTCATCCCTATGCCTTTTAGTTTTTCACAGATAGCTCAGAGAAACATTAAAAACAACCATCTTTTGAATTTTAAACTTCACACAAATCCCTATAAACCCATGTATTGCATTTACTATATTTGAAGATTACAGCAATGCAATGTTAAAGCAATGTCATAGCTACACTAGAGGAATTCCACTGTAAATCTTTCATTCTGAAATGTACACTTTGGTGAGAAATTTGCCATGCTTGGGCACAGTTCAAGTTGTGTTTTGTTTGTTTATTTGTCTTCTGGGTGAAAGAAAAAAGTGTCAAGGAGCTAAAGAAAATTCACACATTTTATACTTAGGCAAACAAATCTCTCTCCCCCCTGCCCCCCACCGACATACCAGCTTTAAAATCCACAGGTAACTTTAAAATCCACAGGATTTTAAAAGTGTCAAACTTCAGAGTTTACACAGTCCGCAATAAGTATCTTCTAGTCTGAAAACATCTAGAGAAAAATCCTCTCAAAAATTTTATTCATTGCTTTCTTTTTATAACTAAAAAAACATAAAGATCCACTGTCAATGGGTCAGAACCCCCAACAGCATGTTCCTTGCTCTTTTTGAGGTGCAAGATGGTGCTTTCTCTCATTTTAAACTAGTCTTACTTCTCTGAGCTTCTGAATTAGACAAGTACGCCTGGGTTTCTGTGGCTTTAGGTCAGACTCTTCATAAAGAAAACATCAGAACATGGCATTGTGTTCCCTGGCCACAGCAGAGTCACTCTACTTGCACACTAGTGGAATTGGGAGCAATATCTGGTTCAGCACTCACACTGTACAGACATATTTAGTCTCATAGCAACAAAGAACTCCAGAAGACTTCCCATTTGAGGGGACAGTGGTACCTGGCAACGCCACTTGCTGTACTACATATGGTTCACTCTCAGTTTTGTGTTTTTCAAACAGGGTTGAGTCCTAGTCAAAAAATATCCATCTTCAATTTCTTTACTTGTTACCTGCATAAAGATTTATAAAATATTAAAGATAACTCAAGTTACCCATGTAGACTTTTCTGGAAGACTTTTCTGAATAAATTCCACTGATAAAAATTCCCCCTTATCTTTCAGCCAATTAAGATTTGCATCCCCAACTAATGGAGTAACACCTGTCAAACGACTTCCAAGCTGCTTAGGCCATAACAGATTTGCAGACCTATCTCTGCATTTCCAGGTTTTGTCCTGACCCCATTCATCTCCAGCAATACAGAGGCAAAAAGCTGTGATCCTAGCAGTAGCTCCTTCTAGGGAACCACTCCACAGGGGTTTTTCCCATTGTGTTTTCAAGTTGAAGGAGCAATGCTCAGCACCTGAAAGCTGGTAAAGGATGGTGATGGCGTTGGCAGACATTTCTGATATAGAAGGCTTTTGCAGCTGGGAAGAGAAGTAAGGAATACATTTTTCTGGTGATCAGGGAGCAAGAACAAATGTGTAAGACATAGAAGATCTTCTGAGATCTTACAAGAAAGCAGCAGAAAAATAAGTGCATAATTTTCAAATGTGTGTTCTCTTTTGGAAATAGAGCTCATTTTTTCTTTTTACAAAAAATTCAGTTGAGTTCTACAGAATTACTAAAACTGGAACTCAGTAGCAAAAACAGCAGCCTTTGCTCAAGTATAGAGACTTGAAAAAATTATCCATACTCTGCATTTAATTTTGTGAAAAGATTCTACCAGACCTGTAAGATTTATTCTTCACTACTGAGATATTTTATAAATAAAGATGTGCTAAAATTCCTGGAAAACAATCATGATCAGATTGTATTCCACATACCTAGAAATAAAGTCCTACTATTTCCAGCTGTGTCAAATGCCTTTTGCATAACCATTTTATTCCTGTTGGTGCAATAAACCCCCAAATTATGCATGGCCAATGCAGATCTAAATGCAGGAGCACAAGATGTGACGTTAGCCTATTTTAAGTAATGAATTTGGAAACTACTTCTGGCTTTGGAAAAAAAATAAAGACAATAGCAATTATTAGGTTATCTAGACCAAACTTTTGCCAATACCCACTGGATTTCATTTTTGTTACTTTTGAGTTACTCAGGCAATAGTCTGTCACCAGCCACTTGAGGTGATTATTCCAGCCCAGTGCTTCTCTCAGCTGGAATGTTTCTTTTGATGCTAAGTTTAACATTTTATTTTGTTGAAATTCACCGAGTTCATCTTTCACATATGCCTGAAGTAGCATTATAAATCCTTTTCCATTTTGAATCTAACCAAAATATAAGATATATTGAATATATATAGGAATGTGTACAGACAATTATATTTCCACTAATTAGTTTTAGCAGCATTTAAGCATTTTTTTCCCCTTTTCTTTTCTCTGTATACCAATGGCTGGCTGGCATTGGTATAACTACAGCAGTCCTCAAAATTTTATTCCTGGTCTTCAGCTGATGCCGGGTAACTGCCACTGAAGTAGAAATTAACATCTAAAGAGATGCTATTGATCTCTGGTTCGTGACATGATGCAGCTACCATAGGAATCACAAATACATTTGATTATCTCTTTCCATGAACACCTAAAATTTTCATTTTTTTTCCCTTGACTTACCAAAGTAGGTGATACTCAATATATCTTTAATATTTTTGACAGATTATGTGCTACTTCCTGTCCTGTCTCCTAGTGGCAGATTCATAAAAGGGATAGCACAGCCTAGTTAATTTAGAATTACCACTGTGTAATCTCCTTGCTAACACTGCATGTTTACTTAGAACTTTTGACGGTTTAGGGGTTTTTTAAAATAACTTTGTTAAATTTTGTTTCTCAGTTGCATTATTTTGCTGTTCATGTCTTCTTCCTACCATCTTACTGGCTTTCTATTCAGATATGATTTTCTTCCTCTTTTCTATTTACAAAGATTTGTGCCAGCAGTTGATGCCATGTAGACAGTTTTCCACTGGGAGCTCACTGAACATTCTCCCACACAGCAGTCACCATTTGGTAACAGCTTTTGGCCACTACCAGAAAAGGAGCTAAGCTAGAGGTCTTGTGAGACCACTCTGATCCCTTGAACCACTGGTAAATGTTCCCAAAACACATATCTGAAATCACACAATGCTCCAGCACAGGCACTATGTGTAAGTGTAGTGTCCTAGGTTTGGTCATGGAGGGGAGCCTAGAGCCCTGGGGCCTGGCCGCATTGCTATTCTACAGTGCCCACATCATCGCTGCCGGGGGGTTGGTTCCAGGGGAAGGCAAAAAGGGAAAATACTCCAGAATTTCACCATTTTGTTCTGTTTCTTCCAGAGCCCCCCCAGGTGTGTGCCACGGCACCGGTGCAAGAAGCAGCTGGGGGAATGGAGCAGCAGAGCCTGAGCTGAGCCCAAGCTGAGCCCAAGCCCAGCCAAGCCCGGGCTGGGCAGACAGGAGCTGAGCCAAGCATTGCTGGCCACAGTCAACCCCAGCAGTGCAGAAAGCAGGCAGCACCACAGAGAAGATTTTGAGGGTTTGTCCATCATTGTTTTTCATTGTCTCAGGCTCAGGGATGGGGAATGCTGGCTGTGCAGTGTCCCCCAACTTGTCTTAGTCTCAAGAATAATTGTGAGCTGCTTCTGAGCTGCAGGAACATCCTCCATCTTGGAACTAAACTGAGGCGTTAGTGAACACCCTTTGTGTGTAAAGAACCATCTCTTCCATATATTTTTGTTATCAAGATTGCTGCTGCTACTCTGCATTTCTTATTCCACTGCTGTTTGCTTTCAGTAAATTGTTGTCTCAACCCACAGTCTCTGCTTTTGTCCCTCTCTCACCAGGTGGGGGCTGGAGAAAGGGGAGTGGCTTATTTGAGGTTTAATTACCAGCAGGTGTTAAGCCACCACACACTGCTACCATATTCCTTTATCCATGTTGTATTCCTGGATCAGCATCCTCACATCTGCCTACCAAGAAATCTCCCCTTATATAAATCAAATCTTTAAGCAGTTCAGCTCTGAAATGTTGCTTTTGTCCTCTCTCATTTTGCTTCATATGCTCCACCTGTTACAGGGAGCACCTCAATTTGCAGTAGCTGCTCTGACACATTTAACAGCACAATTATAGATGACTTGGTAACCACCCATTGACTAAAAATAACCTAGCAACTGAAGACACACTTGGGTATTTATACTTAGATATCCCAGAGGAACCCTTCACAGCTCCTGTAGCTGGGGAAAACATATGTATCTCACCAAATGCAGTAGGCTAGGAATCCTCAGGGGTGGGGGCGGAGGGACGTAGGGGAAGTGATAACATTGCACAGCTGAAAGATTTTCCAGACAACACTCTGCCAGCTAATCCAACTCTTATCCAACTAGCTCTGCAATTAAGGTTTCCTACTGAGAACAACGACAGCATTATGACCTGGGGGATTTTCTACATAAAAAACCTCTTTGCATCTGGGATTGAAAAATTTAGAGCCTTAAAATCTAGCTCCTACACTGATGGTATTTGCCACCATTACAGATCCTAAGGAACTCTAATGCCAGTATGCATATGAGAAAATACATGAACTGCGATGAATGAACTGCCAATGAGGAGGGAGACAGGCAGTATATCCTCTGTGAAGAATCTGCAGTGCTGAAACCCATTCTTGCCTTCCAAAGTATGGATTATTTTATTTTTTTAATTCAAGATGTACCAAGTTGTCATACAACCTGTTCAGAAAGAAATATTCTGATGTCTGAAGAGACACTTAAATGATGTGATTTAATTTCTATTATACATTATTACATATGCTATGGCTGCCTGTGGCTAGTTTTATATTTGAGCAGAAGAAGAAACTTGGAATTTAATGGAAAGAATACCATGTATCTTAATGGAGAACTTGTATTACTTCAGTGTCTGTCTGCCCATCCTTTTTCTACTCCCTGTTTTTTTTTTTTCTGGTTTATCTATGGCCTTCATCCATTCCTGTCTTCAAACTATGTTTTTATTCACCCTAAATAGTTAGCAGATTACAGCAACAGAGAGAACTACTAATATCAAAGAGAGACTGGACAAGGTCATAAGGGCCTTTCTATCTGCCTTCAGTTGTAAGGTTATTGTCTTGAGATGAAAATGAGGTGTTCAAGATGAGGTTGGATGGGACTTTGAACAACATCATCTAGTGAAAGATGTCCCTAACCATGGCAGAGAGCTTGGACTAGATGATCTTTGGAAGTCTCTCCCAACCCAAACCATTCTGTGAGTCTATGATAATTCAGAGAGAGCATCGAACTCTTGAAATGCACAGTTAAGACTGATGTGTGAGACATAGGCTCAAACATTCAAATGACTGTGGGGCTATTCACAAAAAAAATCACAATTGAACTCAGAGGGCTTATCTTCATATTTTTACTTTTTATGTATTTTAAGATCATCTGGAGTTTTAGACACTTCTTGAATTACAATTGTTCACTCTTTTTTTTCAGAAAAAGGATTTGTATTTTAACCATGATGATTAACCACATGAAATTAAGGGAATGTAGTTATGATCCATGTTTCCAGCATCAATTCTTGAGGGTCTAGCTTAAAAACACACAACTAAAATGCTGCAACATTTAGGCAGTAAGTTCTTAATTGAGAATGAGACCCACAGAGAAAGTCACGCTGAATACACACAAACTCTATGAGCCATGTCACAGCAAGACTTTGTAGAATGGCCAATACCAGTGTTGCATGGAAAATTGAATAAGCTAACGGATTTGTAATGTCTGTTGTTTTCCTCCGTCTTAGTGGAGGGGGAAAATGAAAAAAAAAAAAAGAAAAAGGAGAAACAATTCTACAGAAATGAATTCTGCCATACAAACTCATACTCACTGGCAACTTAAGCAATTAACTCTTTGACCTATTGTTTGAACTTTAACCAGAGAACCTCTTTTACATTTCTTTAGATTTTGACTTTCCACGTTTTTCAAAATCTGAATGTTACAAAAATTGATCAGGAGCTGAAGTTAAGTTCAAGCATCACTTGAATTCTTTCCATTAACAATTCTTATTGTAGTATGTATAAAAGGGAGCTGCAGCAAAAGTGGTGAATATCCAGAACACCACCAGGCACCTGGTGTGTTCTACCACAGTAAGGTAGAACGGGTTCTGAACATATAGGGAAGAGACAACTGACTGTAATATTTGAGCATGTTGGGTAATACTACTGAGAGAAGTAATCTTTGGTTGCTATTAAGCTAGTGAAGGGGGAAACAAATATTTTTTCAGACAAATGTTAAGTGCAGAGGGTTTAAAATTATTCAAAACCTTAAATAAACAGTTAAAATTGTTACATGCACAGAATTAACAATTATTACATTTTACGTAGAAATTAAAATGGGTTTACCACTATGGCACTCTTTAACCTAATAATGCTCGTGTTTTCAAGAGATTATCAGACTATGACATTAAAACAGACAGAGAATTTTATAAAAGTTTCTTCTGCGTCCGTATTCTGGAATAATTAAAAGGTGAAATGGTTGTTAAATTTAAATCTTTAATCTGAGTACAGAAACTTGTTTGTTATTCTGAAATATAAAACAATCATTTTATAAGCCATTCATGTATAATATAGTCCACTGGTTCTTGAGAGTAAAGAAAAATAAAAGTATTGGTAAATCTCTAGCTATTATTAAATGTGGCCGGTTAATACTAAATGGTGTAAGACTTTTTTTTTTAGTTGGAAGAAAGTGTATTATTGAAAGCTAATCTCAGGTTTATTACTGGACTCTGTGGAATTAACATGCAGGAGGCTTCTATATTTACACCCGGGTGGGATAATGGCAGGAACTACAGATTAATAGAACTTTCTCTTGCATGCACAACCTATTCATTATTTGCTTGTCTATTTATTTTTGTAGGAAGTTTGTTTCTTCTATTTACCAGATATATCAGGAGTCCTATAACTTACTATATTTAAGGAAATAGCCCCTGCATTGCATCTTTTTTCACAAAACTTATTGTGAAAAACGTATTTTAAGTGGCAAACAACTTCTTTGGTTTTATTTTAAATTGTACTGTCGTAATAGGAACCATTTTTTTGCATACTTATGTTATTTTGAAATAGAAAGCTTTAATTACAACATGAAATAAAGCATCTAAAATTTTTGGCAGTTAACAAAAAAACAGTACTAAAATATGACCCCTGGGTCATGGGGCAGTGACAGTGCACAGCCTGAACTAACTTCTGTAAAAATAATGGAGATATTGTAACTGATTCAGCTGTATTTCAGCCAGACAAAGCATCACAAAGAGCACATTGTAAACAAACATTGTAAGAAATAAAACATCCTTCTCTACAGCAGAATATACTCTCTCCTTGGACACTGCTTAACCTTAAATAGAGAAGGAATAGAGTGCCAAGTCCTGGGAGGTTTTAGCATCACACCTGTGCTGGAATGTCTCAATCATGATCATACTCATTTTCAGGCTTTTAAACAAGAGATAAAAAGCTTTCTCTGATTTCTTAGAGTACACTCAGTGAAAGTCCCACATCAACAGCCTGTGTACTCCACAGGTGAAAGTTCACAAGCCCTTAAGTTTTCAGTTGTCTGTACATAAATGAAAGGGGAGATGAGCCATGATAACTAATTGTTCCTGACTGAACAGGGGTGTGCAAGGTAATATGTAGATAGTAAGAATGATACAGGCATTACAGCTTGAATTGCTTATAAATCTTAAACTAGCAGATTGGTTAAGACATGCCTGCAGAAACAGCTTTGACCTTAAAGTCACAATAAAAATCTGTCTTATTTACCACACCAGTGTACTAATATATAGGGGTAATAGACATTAGATTAGCATAATATTATACATAGAATGGCTACTATATTTAAAGTAGACCTATCAGAAGTGGGCAATGATGAATTGAAGTTTTTATGCATGAATTGCCACATATAGATTAGAGACTGTATTAATTTTTTAAAAATACTCGTTACCTTTTTTTTTAAGAAAAAATATTTATTTTGTTTTGTTTAACATTTCATAGGGAACTGGTATAGTCTATTCTTTTAGTAAACCACAGAATAATAGGTGAGTAACACAGTTTATAAACTATGCTCTCAATCCATGCCATAGTGCTTTGAGAATGTGTCAACACTCAGTGATTTCCTTACCCAGCTCAAAAGCATCTTGGAGGCACCCCGGGCAATGTCTCATATACAGCCATTGAGGGTTATCCGCTCCAAAATAGCTGTTATAATCTGAATGGAAGAACCATAAATGATTCAATTGAAATCATGCCTGAAAATGCAAAAGCAAATGAACACAGAAGAAGCTATAACATTAGTGGGTCTAGCAGTGTACACACCTGAAGGTCTAGAATTGAAGACTTTGGTATTTCCCTTGCAGTCATCCTACTCTATGAGAAAGCTACTTCAAGATGCTGAGAATTGTACTTACAAAATGACCTTTACTGTTGTTTAGAAGAGTTATTTTGCATCATTTCAGATGTAAACAAAAACATCCAGTCACCTCTGACACAACTGAGGCTTGGTAGAGGCTGTCTCCCCACCCTTTCTTCTTTTCTCTTTTAAAGACTTTAAGTGTTCATATCTCTCCTATGAAGCAGCTATAGTATAGTACATGGCACCTACCTAGTCATAGCCTTCATAGTAGAACTGTCTTAAATAAAAACATACAGGCTAAATACTGGATCCAAGTGCAGATTTGTGAATTTTTTTTTAATTTTATGAAGACATTTGGTTGGAATTTTTTTTTTCCAACAGAAACCTAATTGAATTCTATACAGTCAGACCAGATGGAATTCCCCAAACACATGACAATTGCATCTAGAATTGAGGGACTAGTAAAAAGCAGTATACGTAGTAGAACAATTGTTATGGTTAAAAAGGACATCTTGGATTTATTTTGAATGACAAATACTTTTTAAATTGTTTTCTCTTTGCCTACACATAACAAATCTTTATTTTCTTCCATTAGGAACCCTAAGGTTTTAAAATACTTTATTTTCAAAATCACTTCAGAACAATAAAAGGGGGGATATAAGAAACAGGTGTGTACTTTATGTAGTAAACTGAAATATCAAATAGTATGAGCAAGATAACATCTAATTGTATATTAAGTATCACCTGAGGGATCAGCAAGGCGATCTGCAAGTAATCAGAAGTTATTTGGTTGAAGTAAACATGTGCAACTGCCATCAGTCTTAAAGACATTCCAAAGGTATGAAGATCTTTATCAATAATGTCCTATCAAAATGTAGAATCCCTATACGACCAATGACCTCCTATTGTGAGAAATAGCTGCAATTTACTTTGCCATAAGAGAAAGGCCTTACTCTTTCCAGATTATGTACTCATAATGTACTGCTTCTCATACAGAATGTACTGCTTCTCATACAGAAAAGCATTCTCAAGAAGGCAGTCCTAAAAAAAAGAGGAATACAACTGTAACAGTTTCATTACTTTTTACTGTTTTATTTTCTCTTTCCAGGTATACTACCAAATATGTGTCATCTTCTTTCTGACAGACACAACATAGAACAAAAATTCTTTAACAGAAATTAGAATTTTCAACTGTTAGTGGTGATACTTTTTAATTGGTTGACTGTCAGAACTGTTTTGAAAACAGGTATCCTTTCCTTTTATTTTTTTTCCACACTACAATAATCTTTAGCATCCCAATTATTTTTGTGTGATTCATACCATGTCTTAAAGAGGATTAATTTGACACAAAATATAAAAATATTTCCAATTTTTTTGAGAAGATAAAAATATTCCTTTGAGTCACAGTTTTCCTGAATATTTTGGTAGATATTTTAGTGTTGCTGCACTATGACAAGTTATTTTTACAGGAAATTTCTGGTAACAATGTATTTTACTAAAATAATGTTCAATAACCAGAGACATGAATAAACCAAAGATTGAAAAGGTGTTAGAATGTACAACAACTGAGACAAAATACTGGCTCACTAACAATTGTGAGATGAAGCTTCCTCTCTTGACTTCATTGATAATTTTTTCTTCAATCATACATCATCTTGAATTACAGAATATTGAATTCCGATTAAGAATAAGGTCCTGCATTTATGGAAAAACTGAAAGACAAGATGGTACTGAGTCTTTTGCTAAATCCAGAAAATAAGAATACATGACACTGGGAGCACCCTGACGGTTGTGAATTCAAGTGAAGATTGGGAGTTGATGCTTGTGGCTCCTTTTGTGGGAAGCTTTTACAACACTGCAATAGTATATTCTTTCATTTTATACTTCTTCTATCCAGAGTAGTATATGTTATGTATGTGTATAATAGAGGATATCAACCCTATTCAATCCCCAATACTCAAAGAGAAAAGGGAAAAAAAATAAATTACAAAGCTCTTCTCTCTTGCATTGTGAGGAAAGCCTCAACCATAGCAGAATATAATACTCATCTTGAGAAGCATTTACACTGTCACTCATATGGGAGTGTTATTAAAAGCAATTCTATTCACTACATATTCAAACAACAATAGTGGAGGGATGGACTTCATGGCAAACAAGCAACCTCATGAACCCCAGCATGAATGAGGCCTGTTCTTTTGTATGTTTACATCTTCTATTTAACTGCAATTAACTGAATTCCTACAGTTCAATACTTTTTAAGACCATGTCAATTCTCTACATTTAATGCAGTAGGAAAGGACATAGTATGTGCCCACCATTGGGACATTTATACAGTCTCTATCTTCTAATGATGATTTCATAAGCATTTTTGTTCCACTCAACAACTAAATTAGAAAGCTTTACATGGAAGCACAACAGATATCTGTTTTTCTGAGCATCAAAAGTTGCAGAGCCCTCTTCATTGTCCTTACTGACAGCTCACATTCTTCCAAAGCTTTTAACTTGTACAGTGTGTCTCCTGCTACTCCTGTCTACAAATAAAAACAAAACAACCCTAGTTTGGAAATCTAATGCCAACGTCCTGAGCCCCACATTCAGATTTTAACACTGACCAGCATTTAGCCAGGAAAATCAAAATGAAGTTATAGTGGCTTACCAATTTACCTCCCATGAGCACCTTGTTAACCTGATGTAACTGTGTGGTGTGTCTGAATTCACACATGTGAGTGAAGGTTATTTCAGAAAGAAAGGACGGACTGAAAGAACAGCCTATATCCACAAGGAAAAAGTAGAGCAGACATTTGAGCAAACTGTTTAACTTTAAAGGCAATTAGGCAATTAAATTAGTTGCCTGAGGAGGTAGTTTAGACAATGTAATGAGAAGTGCTTAAAATAGAATAAACTGTTTGCAAGACAGATACAGATGTAAATAATCCTCCATGTTTTGAGCTAGATGAAGCAGGGGACGTATCTTTTCTATTCAAATGTCTGACTAAAAATGATATTCTCTTTCTTTGGGAACAGCTTTCCAACTTATGACTGTTTACACCTGTTCTGAATACTAAAGTGAAACTGCACTCTAAAATGCAGTTTAACCTCACTGTATCATTATAAAGTGCATTTATTCATAACAAGCATCTATGAAAAACTTCCAACAAAAAAGTCCTTAGTCAGGGAGATGCACATTGTTGCAAAACTGGATTGTTTCTCTAAGTGCTTATATGGCCCCATTGCTATAGCATCCAAGTGCCTTACAAACATTAATGAATGTATTCTCACAACACCCCTGGGAGATAGAGATAGTATTATTAGCTAATGCACAAAGAGTAGCTTGTCCAAAGTCACACAGAAGGTCTGTGGCACAGCCAAGACTCAAAACTGTGATTTCCTGCCCATTGCTGTAACCATGACTATATTCTCCTATCCATATACAGCATTTCAAAATTTGTTACATATAACCTCAGATCTTTACACAATAAGCCTTTCTGTTCAGCTGTAGATCCAACCACTGACGTAATAAAGAAAAATAACTTTGTTTATCTGGAAGCTTCATTACAGCAACAAATTTGCAAGTTACTCAAACAATGACAGTTATATGGACCATAACTGGTACTGATATATGAGAGCAATGAAAGAGAATTCCCTGATCATCGCATTCAGAACAGAAGGCATCATATCCAGAACATGACTTTGATACCTAAATATTTTCCTTCAGATAATGTACATTATACAGAGAAGTCTTGTTTTGAGAATAAAGGGAAGAAAAAAAAAAAAAAAAAGAAAGGCTAGCTGTATTCCCCAAATAGTTTCTTGTGGGTAAACTATTTCTGCAATAAAAGGACACACACTGTATTTCTAGATTTAATGAGGTCAGATCTGGAGGGACAACTGCAGTAAGTGTATTTACACCTGAATATCAGAGAAGAGAATATGGCATATATTCGATATTATTATCATGTAAATATATGATATTGAGACATGATAGATAGATAGATAGATAGATAGATAGATAGATAGATAGAGAGATAGATAGATGATAGATAGATAGATAGATAGATAGATAGATAGATAGATAGATAGATAGATAGATGATAGAAAGTGAATCGTTATCCAAAAAATACAGTATTATTGTAACAAAGTGAAGTATAATATTGGAATTTATTGGCAGAAACAGAAGACAAGGTAAGTAGTGTCTCCTGAATTTCCAGCAACAGCACTTTTCTCAGTTCATGGCTTCATCTTTTAAGAAAGATGCAGATAAATTAGACCTGGTTTTAATTAGAGCTACCAGATAGGAAAGGGGGTTTACATTAGATGCTAACTGAAAACAGCTCATCTGTCAAGACAACTAAATAAATAATGGAGCTGTTTATTATTGATAGTGAATCCGCATTTCAACACATGTTTAAGAATAACTTAATCCCGTTGGGGTGATCCTATTTCTCATAAGAGGATAGACAGTGTCCTCAGATCCATTTGAGCCTAACATATTTGATCACTGTTCAAACAATTATTCAGATCACTTATTGTTCAAAAACTTCTATTGCAGAATCTCTTACCACCTCTCTCCCCATCTCTATTACTTTCTTTTCTTTTCTTTCTTCCTCTTTCCCCCATTAATTGTCTGTCTTTCAGCCCTCCCTCTGTCCTTTCTGTGTGCACTTAAAGTCACACACATCCTTATATGGACTGGAAATTCCTGAGATGTCTGCCTTTAGCAACCTTAGCATGTTAAGGAACATCCTATTCTTAGAGATCAGATATGTGCTCCCTACAGACTACATCAAGGTCTAAATTTAGATAAAATATTCTTTAAGCTGCTCATACTCTCACTACAGGACCAGAAAACTGCAATGAGTTGGTACTTCTGGGTAATTTTTATTATCATTTTTATTACCAAAGTAATAGGAAGATAGACTGTACATTAGCAAAATTATCAGTTTAGAGAAAAAGAGACTCTTGATACTGAAGAGCTTAGGTGCTCAGTTCAGTTGCAGGAATAGTTTCTTATTTTCTCTGGTTCTCTCAAGCACAGGGTCAGATTGTTTTGCCTGTTCACTACCATCACAGCTACCTGTTCATGTTTGCACATGCAAAAAACTTCCTCATTTAACCTGTGGATCATTCTGTTTCATAAAAACCAATGTCACGTGAAAGACAAAAAACTGTCCTTTACCATACATTTGTCTCCTTTTATTTCTTTTGACACTGTTGACACAGGGATTGGATAGAGAAAAATGGAAGTGCACTCAAATGAAAGGATAATAGGATTTAATAGTTCCTAGTTCCAGGTGAAATGCAGTCAAACAGGAGTGTAGGAACTGTTTCTAACAAAGGACTAAAGGAAGACTTTACACTTAGAGCACCCTCTTGGAGATATAATCCCCTCTGGGACTATTTCCTAATACTGAAATCAGGCCATGTTATCTGGTTAGAACAGGTTCTTTGCCCTACTTTGTTCCCACATACATAAGGCTGACTAGGACAAACTATTCTGTTATCTGAAATTATACAAAAGCCATAACAATATCAATAAATCTATTTTGACTTTTTGAAATAGCAATCTACATATCTCCCACTAAGGAGTACAGTCCCCTATACAAAAATTCCATATTCACTGGCACAGAGGTTATTAGAATAGCTATATTTATGTGCAGTTTAGAAGGGACAGTATAAAGGATTGACTAAAAGCTCACGTCTGGCAAGTCAAGAATTGCACACATGAAGAAAAATCCTTACTTGATGAGAAAATCAGCCTTTGCAGAATGTGCAGGAACCCGCAGGACGCTTTTCAGACAATCTGGAAAGAAAGACTACAGAAGTTACAGCGGGTACCAGAGAGCCCACTTACAAGATGTTAGCAAGGGCCCTCTGCTGTGAAGTGTGTGGAGTGCCTGGCCAAACACTAATGAAGAAAGCCACAGGAATCCCATACTGGAAACTGAAAGTTAAGCAGTTAAATATGAACATATGGAGCTAGGCAAGCTGTAGGAGCCCCAGATAGTGGTGCTGGTTTAGACAATAGCACTCGTCATTCCTCACAGGATGATCATATCAATGAGAAGCGTCTCAGAATTGAATCCGTTAAAATGGATGGCTTCACTTAAAATGGACAACCACCATCAACAAAATCAGTGAAGGGAGTCATGATGACTTAGTGAAAAAAAAACCAACCAAACCCATAAAATGTCTCTTGGCATTTGGTCATGATCAGCATTGTGCTAATTTTACCAGAAGCTTACAGACTGTCAACAACATAGAGGGGGGAAGGTCTTATAGAAAATGAAGCACATTCACTCTTGTGAAAGGTGATACTTTTATTCTTTGTGTTAATAATCTCTGATATAATATGACAGTACTAAAATACAGTCAAATTTATTTGTGGAGTAATGTTCTGTTGCTTTTGATTTTGCTTGGTTTATTTTGTGTCTTGACTGCTGGGAAACACAGGGCCTTTCTGACTTTCACACAAAAAACAAGGGCCCAATGAGTGAGAAAGATTTGAGGAATCACTGCTAGCTATCACCTAGAATCTCAAATGAAAACATAAGTCTGCTTCATGTAGCTTCATTTCACATGGTAACAGAGATAATTTCCTCTTATTTTACAGTCTTTGAGTCACAGAGTAGTTGAAGTTAGAGGAAACTTCTGGAGATCATTTAGTCAAATCTCCCTGTTCAGAGCAGGGCCAGCTGGGGATACAGGTAACTCAGAACTTTCTGTAAGGATGCAGATCACCAAACCCTGGTGAACATCCTCTTCTAATTCAAACACCCTTACAAATAATAATAATAAAAAATTTAAATTGTATTTCAATTTGTGCCCATTTTATCTTGACTCATCATAATAATTTAGTCAAAACTCAACCAAAATGGAAAGAGACTGTTTCTGAGAGAAGGGGGTGACAGAAGCTGTTGCTGTTCAGCTGAGCAGTAGCATGCAATACTATCTACCACATGGATCTGCAGGCCACCATGGCAAAGATGTCTTCCATGAGCTTCCACATCCACAGAAATTTTACTGCAGTCAACTCCACATGAGTCCTGGCAATAAGATACATTGATAACGTTTTCTTGCTCCAAAACTTTATCTAGAATTTATGTTATTTGATAAGGACAAAAAATGACACCTACTTGGTGGTCTATTTCTAAGAAATAGAAATTTGCAAAGCACTAACAAAAGTTAGAGCTAAGGCAGCTTACAATATTTACTGCTAAAACAAAGTTTAAAGGAACAAAATCCTGTAGAACATGCACATAGCATATAAAAATGAAAATATCAATAGGATTTTCAAACTTTGCTCAAATTATCAGAGATTAAATTCTTAACGACTGGGTAAAGAGGTTAAGGAAAAAAAGAGCAAAGTGTTAATTGCATCTTTAAAATTCTGCTGATTTTATTTTGTTTAATTAAAGATTAATAGTTTGAACTCTTCCTCAATAATGAGTAACATAACAGAAAAAAATCACATTCCAGACATTACAAAAAAAAGGTATTTTTAGGGAAACTGAGAGACAATATCACATCATGCTATTTTTTTAAACAAAATAAAGGGAAAAATAAGAGACATAAATAACAAAGCCCCAATGCCCAATATCTTGGTTTGCTTTCTCCTAAGCAATAAAGCAGATTTATTTTGAGCAAGGACTTTATCATAACCCTCCTAAATGTTTCCATGATCCTAGAATGTAGCGTGTTCCATAAAGAAGGAGAACACTACAAAGAATTGTTTATAATCAATGATATTTATTATAAAAGAACTTTAAAAAACTCTTCTCTGATAATTTCAATATAATTATTATATCCTAATGCCTTCTATGCCGCCTGCTGCAGTGCTGCTGCCTTGTTCTGCCATGAGCTGTCCCTTCAGCACCACAACCCACCACAGCAGCTGCTGAACGACTTAAAACCCTCCAATCAACTCCATCAGTTAATTGTCTCATGAAAGAAGAGTGCTGCCATCCTGCTCAGACTCTATGGAGATATGTTTAAGAGACATAAATTAAACTATTCAAATTGAGTTCTGAATTATGCATATGTAAAAGTAGTCATTTAGAAGGAACTAGAAACACTGGTAATTTCATAAACCAGTACTTGTAGAAAAGACAAAGAAATTCCTTCAAAACTATATATTTGATAAATCTATATATGTTTGAAAATCCTGTCAGAATTTCAAAGGAAGAAATAATTTCTTCTCAACAACTAAGCATGCATAATAGAATTCCTTTAAACAGCCAACTAATTTTACTAAATCCCACTTTATAAAACTTCATTTTTTTTTTATGGGTAATAAGTGTAGATTTTCTTTCCAAAACATTTGAGTGTCTATATGATACAAAATTCCTTCTCTGTAAGCACTAAAAAGATCATAGGAAATAATGTATTTGATGTGCTGCAGAACAGTTTCTTAGTCAATAGAAAAAATGGAAAAAAAATAAATCTGAGACTGTCACCTATGCATATACATGACAAGATGAGATTTAAAGTCCAGGTTTAAAACCAGCACTAAATGCATTAAACTCTAGAGAGACTATTTAAATAGCCCCAAAGTTATTGTCTTCTACTATATGTTTATACCTATAAATATTCTTTCAAATTTCAGATGTAACTGAATGTCCTGGGTTCAGCTAGGGTAGAGTTCATTTCTTCTCAGTACCTGTTACAGTGCTGCATTTCAGATTCAGAATGAGAATGGTGATCATAACACACAGAAGTTTTGTTTTTCTGAGAAGTTGTGTTTATCCTTAGTCAAAGACCCTTTGTTTTTTCTTTTCTCATGCTTAGGCAGTGAGCACAGAAGAAACTGGCTGGGAGCACAGCTGGGACAGGTGACCCGAACAGACCAAAGGGTTATTCCATACCATAGAATATCATGCCCATTATATAAACTTGGACAGTTACCCAGAAGGGGAGTCCAACCTGCATTCAGGAAGGAAGGTCTGGAATCTGTCAGTAGGTGGTGAGCAATTGCATTGTGCATCACTTGGTTGGTTGGTTGTGGGTTTTTTCTTCTTTTTATTAGAATTCTTCTTATTTTTTACCATTATTATTGGTTTTTTTACTGTATTTTCCATTATTAAAGGGTTCTTACCTCAACATACAAATTTTACTTCAATTCTCCTCCCCATTCAAGGAGGGGGTTTAAGGTTTGAGAGCGTGGCTGTGTGGTGTTTTATCTCCAGCTGGGCTTAAAACAACAGCATTTTTTGGCACCCACTGTGGGGCTCAAAGGGTTGAGATAAGGACAGATCTATCCAGGGGGTGTTAAAAGAAACATCCATTGCATTGGTTTAACAGTTGCTAGTTACGATGTGGACTAATTTGCTTTTTGTCTGTATTGTACCCGTACTACATTCCTTGCAGGGCATGTTCTCAGTGGTGTATTTCACAGGATGGGCTAATGATGTGACAGTGTTGCTGGTTGGGACACCAGTCTGGTGTCTGCATTCAGTATTGCAGGCACTCTGTGCTTTGGGAGCCATCTCCTGGGAATGATTAACAGCCACATCTTTGTTGTTTTCTCCACAGAGGAACAATCTATGGGGAAGACACCTTCCTAATTTTTCTCCCCTCTTTTTTTCCTCTCTTGTCCTGCAGGCTGATTACAGTAGTTCAGAATTTTAAAGATTTTGGATATCCTTTGACTACCCTTGAAACCAAATTGCTTTGTTTTGCTTTTTTGTTAGGAGCATGCTATTCTGTATGGTTCAGCTCTTCTTTAAGGTCAGAAAAACAATTATTTTCCAGAGGCCTGCTGAAAAGCTGGATATTTCAGAGTTGTGGAGTGTGTGGGATTGTATGGAGAAGTACCAGGGCAGTTGGTACCTCCAACATGTTTGCACCTGACCTCTGAATAAGTCCAGAAGTCAGAAAAATGAGTAAATTTTTTTTTAAAGTGTCCTGGCACCTGGCACTCCAAAGAGAACCCAAATCACCACCGTGTGTTGGGGCCTGGCCCAGGTTTGTTGAGCCATAGTCAACCCTGCTCGGTTGGCAGGAGAGAAAGAAGGTCTCTAAATCTGACAATGAGAGGCCCTGCAGCTGCTCCAACCACTGTGACAGACGCTGTGGCTGCAGTGTAATAGTTAAGAAGAATTTACATTTGCTTCTTTTTGATGTAATGAGGAGATTGTTCGTGCTAGAAAGTTCAGAACTCCACCTTGTGGTGGCAATTTTAACTGTAAGTTGAAAACTGGGGAGATGAAAAGGAACACTAAGATGCAACCAGAGAAAGCAGGAGAAAGTCAGGTTTGAACTACAGTGAATAAATTCTGTTGAGGTTTAGTTGAAGAACCTTTCAAATTCACTTAAACTGTGGGGCAAAGAAAAACTGTATAAGGATGTCTTTATTTGGGAAAAAAAATACAGAACACCAAAATGTGTAATCACTGTGGAGATAGGCTTTCATCACTGCTCTACTCCTTCTGTCAAGACAAATGCCTGAAAGTTAGCACATATCTATGCTCACAGAGAGCATTCTATGGGTGTCTTTAACTTTCTTCTAGCAAAAAATGTCAAGCATTCTGCTGGACTTGAATTGTTTAAGGAAATCCAGACTGATCATCTCCCACCACAGACTGCAATAACTACCTGATAAACAACAACATAAATTCCATCCCTCTATGTTTCTATATGAAAAGCAAATAATCTACTAGAAAAAAGATCCATGCTTTTAATTTCTAAAATAATATTTAAGTGTATAATCATTTGGAATTTTTCCCCAACTTAAAACAAATTGGTCATAGCATCAGTCTGATGTACAGAAGCTGAAACATTCATATGCTTATATTAACAAACAGTTCCAGGCACTATCATTTTAATTATAGTGTTGTGGTTTCATTTTTCATTATCCTACAGAAAAAGAGGTTTAAGGGTCCAAGCAAGTTACTATTCCAAATTCATAGAATTCCACTGATGCTCTGATTTATCTGTTTATTTTTGGTGAGAGCACAATGCATTTTGAGGATCCCTGTTTCCTTTCATTATACTGCTGACTTGTAACTGATAATCATTTATCTACTGCTATTGTATCTTTGCAGAAAGCATAAAGTGAATTATCTAAGTTATTTAAAAAAACCAAAAATGCTACTAATTTATAGTAAAAATACTTGTTTGGTGTCTTTGTTTGTTTACACTGTTTAACTAATTATTTTACTTGGAAAAATCATTACCATGCCACAGAAAGTCTTTTCCTGGGGAAGAGGCCAATTCTTGTACATCTTCAGTCAGAGAAATGCATACGGTAAAAAACCGAGTGTTAACTGCCAGCAATCCGCAGCAGTTCAGTGTAAGTAACAAACCCTTATTCCTGGTCAGATATTCCTTAATTACTGGAAGTATCAATTTGTTGCAAGAGATTTGAATAGCTCTACATAACATCACATACAAACAGAAGAAGAAGACATCATCAAGGATTCATTTGTACTCTTGTCTAAGCCCTTCTATGCCATCAGGAGTCTCCTTCAAAAGGAGGATGCTGATAGCAAAGTAAAGATACTCTGACAGAGTTCAAGACACGTTTTGCCAACTCTCCCAGGTGCATGGCGTGATTCTTGGGGCCCTCTGCTCACGGCCAGCAGTTGGACTCGATGATCCTGATGGTTCCTTCCAACTCAGCATATTCTATGATTATATTCTATGATTCTATGCCAATCTTCTTAGAAAGGACATTAGAAATAGTCTTAGAAATGTATTCCTGTGTTTACTGTACACCAGAGAACACTGTGCCTCAACAGCTCACACTAAAAACATGTCTGCACAGAAGCACTGTGTAACCCTGACTTGCTAGTATTTCAGAAAACCATTGTGTAAAGCTTAAAAAACAAGGACCAACCCTTTTCAACAAATAAGTGAGTTCATACCTGTCCCTGGAGTATACCCTCATGGACCACCACCAGACACTTTAAAATTATTCCATATCTATAAACAAATCTGCATCATCCTAATACACAAGGCACACACACTGGTACATTTCTATCCTGACATGAAACTAGTAGCAAAAGCAATAAATAGCTTATGTTCAGGGGTTGCAGACAACTATAAACATTTAGACCATGATAGTATAAAAGTTTTACCCACCAGAAGAGAGTAAAATCTACAATGCAGCTATAAAAAATAGTAAGATTTCATTAATTTTTAGCATGGTTGCCTCTTAATGAACTGTTGCTACCATTATTCCATGCTGCACAAAGAAATCAGAATGAAGGCCTGCCAAACTTATGTGTGCAATTGCAGCAGAACTCTGTAAGAAAATAAAGGTTTTAGTAGAAAAAATGAAATATTTTTTTATCTTCCTTTGGTTCCTATACTGATCAATGCACCCTACCTTGAGGCACCTGAATTAAAATTGAACTCATTGTATGAATTATTGAAACATAATAGATATTAGCCAGAACAGACAACCAAAAAGCACATCATACCAAGACTTCTCCAAACCCCAAACATCTAAATTTGCAGATTTATGTACCTCAGCCACCAGGGAAATAAGAGGTTTCCTAGATCTCCTCTCCTTTCAGTCTCATCTTTTCCCTCATGTTCCTATTCCCAACCTGCCCACAGAGCTCTCCTCACTTTAGAAAAATAGGCAGAAGTTTCATTTGGAACTTCTCTCTCATTTGGAATGTCTCTTATTTTCAGAATTTCCAAGTTCAAAATTCACCAGATACCCATGTAACTTTTCTACTTTTTATGCTCATTCTCTCTGGGAGTAGAGGATAGCAAGTAAAGGCCTATACTTGCTTATTATCTTCTTGGGTGAGATGGCTTCACATAGCTTGTAAATGTATTATTTTTGTTATGGTATTTCGAATGCCCACTTCTAAGGATGGTTTATGTATGCACTCTGTCTGTGACAGCACTTAATGTTTTATTACAATTTTTATGATACAATGAGTTTTAGAGAGGGAAGCTATTGGCAATAACTTAGGGTCAATTTCTAAGTGAGAAATTGTTTTCTGGAAGAATCTCAGCCTATATGCCTTTCTCACAGCCAAATTCCTACATGATACAATAATCAGAATCCATGTAAAGTACTTGTTTTCATTGGTGTTAATTTGGTATGAGCAGATTTTCTACAACAATTTCTATAAGTTTTTTTTTCCAGCTCCTCAGGGATTCCACTCATCTGCCAAGGGCCAAGGAGCTCAGCTGAGCAGTATCTTGGCACCTTCTCCTGCACTGACCCTCCCCCAAGTATTGCCCTGCCCTGGGACTGCCACTTGCTGATGGCAAGATTCTGCCTTTGGTACCTCTGTTCTTTGTGAAGCCACCATTTGTGCCTTACTCAGCACCATTAGTCAGTGTTGTTGGCAATCCCTCACATTAGGAAAAAATACAGAAGTAGTCTAAGGAAATATACTTTGCAGAAGAAATTCCATTGAAAAATGAAATCAAACCCATAAAAAACTAAACAAAATAAAGTTCTGTAAGCAGAACTTTTGTTTATTTAACAAAAGAAATTAAGAAATTCTAAAAAGCAGATGTATGAAGAAAGAATCTTAATTAGACATGTGTAATAAATCCCACACAGTGTTTCTGATGAAATGCACACTACATTTCCTTCTACATTTTTAGAAAAAAAAACCTGTATGACTTTCTCAATACTCTTAAATTGCATTTCCTATGAAAGTTCTTAAGTAGTATCTGTGTCAAAATCTGTATATTCTGTTGGGAACTACCAACAGCAAAGCCAGCTCACAACTTAGAACAATTAATTATGTCAACACATTGATCATTTGCATATATTATTAACATTCTCAGGTAGGCAGGAGAACTGTTCACAGTCATGAGAATTTAAGTCCAACTTTTGCAATTTAATATGTGTAAGGATATTCATGCAAAATACTTGTGGCACTGCATATATGACTTTCATTTTCCAGACAACTTTTTATTTTTCCAATTTATCAAATATTTCATATATATATATGGCTACAGCTACAGGCACCTTTCCCTTCTGTGGAAAAATACAGGCAATAAAGCACAGCAATACATTAGAGTACTATTCTTAAAGCAGCTTCATTCAAACTCAGATACTTTTCCCTTTAAAACATGTTATCTCATCAAATCAACTTCTCACTTGGGTATGATCTCATTTCCAAGAAGCACTAAGTATGCCTGCTTATGGAGGACAACTTTAAAATTACTTATACTGTAGAATGGCTTTATTTAGACTTAAAAGAGCAACCACAGACACCAATACACAGGTTAATTATGGCTACATTTTTAAAAGTATTTCTGAATTTTATATATATTTATGTTACATAGGAATCTATAACGAGAATGGTTTTTTACAAAAATTTCAAGTTTCTTTAAAACCAAGCCAAATTAAGTACCAGTTGAATACAAATATGTTAATCAAATAATTTACTTGCTAATTTAGTAGTTTAATGTTGAAAAAAGGAAACAATATTTTGTTTTAAATATCATAGTTTGATTGCAAGTAGCACAGTTTATGATTAAAAGCTTTGACACAAAATCTGGTTTCATCTTACTATCTATGGTTTCTGATATATATTTTAGATAGATGAACTGTAGTATATTTTTAAAGAAAAGTAAATATGTAAAAAATTCTTTGCTCTTCTTCTTAATGATTTGATTAAACTAAAAGAAATTCTTTGGAAAAAAGTGTCAATTCTAAATGTTATGCTTTCTTTTTGGTAGAAAATTCCTAGGCATAGTACCAAGAAGCCAAATATAATGCATACCAAACCTTTTTATTTCCAGGAAAGGAGGAGGAGGTACCAGAAAAGGTCATTTGAAAATGTCATGGGAAAGTGTAGTACCAACTGCTGCATTTATAGTAATTACAAAGGAAATTAAAATAAAAATAAAAATCAGCATTGAGTCCTTCTCAAACATTTATAATATTCCAGGTGAAAGAGTGAATGTACTTCTGAAAAGCTGGTTTTTTGACACAAAACAAATTTCTGCCATTTTTTCAATCCTTATCACTACTCAATTATTCCTGACTTCAAGATGTCCAAGATTTGTTCACTGCATTTTTTTTAAGTTCCCAATGTTGCAGTAAAAATAATTAGACATAAACCCCCCCCAATACTCTGCAGGGTAGTTGCCATCAGTCAATTGTGAAGGCACAATATAAGCACGACAACTGTTTCCAATTTGGTGCATGGCTCAAAGCAGATACAAACATTCCATTTGTGGTTGTTGGCAAGGGAAGGGTAAGAGATACTAGCAAACACCTACTGCTGTTAGCAGCGTGCCAAAGCAGAATTCTGCACAAGAAAATGTTACAATTCTCTTTGGAAATACAAAATCCAAAGGAAATCACTCTAAAAGAAAACAATATTTGCTCAGAAAATGCATGTGCACATACATATGGGCTTATAAATAGTTAATAAATAATGCTTTGTTCACATTTCAATCATTTTGAAAAACTCAAAGTCTTCCACACTACTTTAATAGCAGTGATACTGCGTTGGTGTCCAACAGCCACTATGTAAAATCTCTACTACCAAAGCACAGCATTAAGGTGTAGAGTTTTGTACACCAGTGAACTAACAATATGTGACAACATGAGCAATAATGGAACGTAACTTCCTTGCCTTTACATGTCCTTTACATATTCATATGACTTAGAAGAGCACTTCAACGGAAAGAAACCAACCAACCAAACAAACAAAAACCAACTAAACTTTAGGAGGACAATCCTAATTCACATTTTCAGGTAAGAAATCACAGGAAACTCACATTTCTCCCAATATACAGCCCTCAACCATCTGGCTGCATTACAGGAAGACACTTGAGGTTTTCACATCTTAAAATGGGAAGTGGCAGGTTCACTCTAACAGTGCTAAAGAAAGAAGTCTTACTGAGCCCTGAATGTTAGAGCCCAGTATATAAGGTCTTCCAAGGAAAGTCATACAAATAGGGTGATATGGGAAGTGTCCCCAACTCCTAGGTCTGTACCAGAATATCTCTAGCATAGGTTACAACACTACAAATAGTGCTAATTGAAAGTTTTCTGATGCACATTTCTTGCTATTAGCCTAAAGGCTCAAACACTGGTAGCTGGTATTATTGTAAGGCTTAGTCAGTAAGTCACATAGCAACAATGATATGCGGGAACATTTATCATGTAAATAGCAGCTAGGCAAATATCAGCACTTTTTAAAAGCAGCCTCTGATTATACCATCAATTCTACTATCCCATCAATTTATAACCTGGAAAGAAAGAAAAAAATAAAAGAAAATATCATGAAAAGTTATTTAGGGAATATCAAATGAAGCTACAAGAACTTGGGAGTTTCAAATAAAGCTAGCAGCAGTCATGCTCTGGGGTAACAAAAGTACATGATTCTCAAAACAAACACCTTGTGATGTTGTGGATTCAAGAGAAGACAGGACAAGTATGGAGAAGAAATTTCAGCTGACAGTAATGTAAGAAATCACATCACAGTTAGGAAAAACACCTAATATGGGAAAAACTGGAATAGTTGTCCTGACATATCATATATGCTTGTCCTGTTTTCAGTCCCCTTGAATACCAACAAATGAGTGTTGTTGGAGATGGGAGGAAATGGACCATTGAGCTGAACTCATGTGGTCATTTTCAGGTTCTTGCAGTCTTGCTTAAAATATTCCAGTTTCTTTGCCATAAATAAGCAAATGAAATAAACCCCCACATTTTCCTAAACATTTTACACTTACGTTGTGGTTTATGACCATCTGGCAACCAAGCCCCACACAGCTACTTGCTTACTCCCCCACCAGAGGGATGGGGGAGGGAATTTGAAAGGTAAAAGTGAAAAAATTCATGGGGTGAGAAAAAGATACTTAAATAGGTAAAGCAAAAACTGCACACTGGCTGAGCCAAACAAGGAAATCATTCACCATTCCCATGAGTGGGCAGGTGTTCAGCCATCCCCAGAAATCAGGACTCTATTACACATAATGGCTACTAGGGAAGACAAACACCATCACTCCAAGAGTCCTTTGCTTTCTTCTTCTTCACCCAGTTTCCGCCAGCTTTTATGATGACATACAGTATAGAAAATCCCTTGGGTCAGCTGGGGTCACAGCTGTGTCCCCTCCCAAATACTCGTGCACTCCCACCCTCCTCCTTGGTGTTATGATATGAAAAGCAGAAACAGACTTGGCTCTGTGCAAGCACTGCTCAGCAATACTGAAAACATCTTTATATTATTAACATTATTTTCAGCACAAATCCAAATCATAGCTCCATACTAGCTACAATGAAGAAAATTAACTCTACCCCTGCCAAAATCAGCATAGTTTGCATAATATGCTTTTAATGTAAATACCTTTACATACCAAAGAATGTAGCCTTTTTTAGTCTATTCAGGAGACTACATTTTAAGTACTCCTGCTTGTTAGTGTATGATTAGGATGGCCATTCATCCAAAATGCATTTTCACTTTTACTGGAAATATAATCGGTGTATTAATGATCCATGTTGCAAGTCACTTACATACTGCCATACTTTTCTTCTCACAATATATTTTCAATAGGTCTCTGATGTCCCTATAGGGAAAGCCTGATTGTCATAATGATGCAGCAGCATGGAAGCCAATTGTGATTTCATACTAGAATACTACACTTTCTCTGGCCTTTTGCAGTAAGCACCGCACTAAAAATAATTACTTACATTTAAGATCTAAGCCAATTTTTTTGCTGCCACTTTCACTCATCTTTGATAAATTAAAAAAAGTAGAGATCTTAGAGTAGTTGTAGTCCAAGATGAGATCTTGGCTGATGGTATACATAATAAATTGTGTTTAGCTGACTCTTCTTATTCTGAATGCAAGGAAAGTTCCAGGGTGGTGCAAAAAGGGGGTAAATCAGTTATCCAGGGCACAGATAAATAATTTATGAAATTTGAGGTATTCAATTTTGTATTATTGGAAATAAATAACATTGGTGGTATCTAGTCTCACATTTGACTTTTTGTTGGTTTTGATTTGTATGTAGAATTTCCTCCTGTGCAAGAGCTTTAAAATATGCTATTTTTTTTCATTTAGACTGTCAGATTATCTACTTTCCAAATTTTTAGCTATTGAGGTTGTGACACTAAAACAGATATTTATTTCTTCACTGCTATGTATGATACAACTTTTATTTTGTTTTTACTATTACATTTACATCTTAGATTCCAAAAAATTTGATTTTACTAATCTTGAGAAATACGTTAGATTGGGTTTATGTTTAGTCAAAGGATATGAAGCAGCTTCAGTTCACTCCTGTGTCCTCCAATTCAACAGACCATTTCCATGACTGAATTGTTTACAGTACTTCAAAGAGGATTTGTGAAATTCATATTTCACTTTCAAAATATCATCCATACTTGAAGATTGGTCTTAAAAGAGAGAATACATTTCTGATTTTAACAAAAGTGTGTTATACTTACAGCATTTAATATGATATACTATTAACATTACTTTCAAACAGATGTAAATGCTTCAAAAATGCTATAAAAATAATGTAAACAGAAAACCAGAACATTATGTTTTATGTCATACACTTAAGTAAATACACATTGTAAAAATGAATTAATAAAGAATTTTTGTTCATAAGACCTCAGGTTTTGTTATTAAAAAATTCATCTAGTACTTAGAAGATTTCTATGCATGGATTCTATACTTTGGATAGACTGAATACGTTTAAAAAGTTATTTTCTAAGAGTTAACAAGATTATAAATAAATTTAAATCAATAAACTGACCCAGACTTTGCATTTTCCCCAGAGATACAACCCCAGAGAGAGCAGAAAGGTGGCAAACTGAACATGCATTGTTAGATATGCCTAACAAAGCTAATCATAAATGTTAAGTGCTTTAAAAATTGCTATGATATAAAGTTTGTTGAAGACATTTGGGAGTCCTTCTTCTTTGGCAAAATTAATTAAACAAGAAACATTAGACTTTCATAGTACAATAGAGGGGAATTTTATTATGAGTAAGCTCTTTACAACAAATTCATCTGGGAGTACCATGTCTCAAATGGTACCTATTCAAATAATTTTATTTTTAAAACAGATCATATATATCCTTCCTCTATGGCTCATAATGCATAAGCAATAAATCATTTGAGATGCTTAGATTTTTTGTGGTTGTATTTGATTCATTTACACAGAGTGACTAAGAATAATTCAGAAGAATTCTTCCTATATCAGGATTTCACCTTCTAAAATTTCATTAAATTATTTTAGTAGGTATACTGTAATTTAACCTCATTAGGATGTTTGCCCACATTCATAACTTCTAGTGCAACAGATTCCTTTACATCCATTGTCCATTCATTCCCTTACATCCATTCTTGGCCTAGGTCCACACTGTCTGTGTCTCTCTGAAAAATAAAATATCAGACTTAGCATTATAAGTCTGATATAGCAGACTTAGTATTTGTTGTCGTATAAATCTTCTTTGTGTTCACACTGTTCATACTGGCATTGAGAGGGGGGTTTCCATCTCTACTTAACTCAGAAATACTGAGTCCCTCTCTCACAAGATATCCATAGCAATCACCATGTGTGATTATTTGAAACTAGGCTACTGAGTAATCAGGAGAGCAAGAAACACTGATTCTAAACTAGTAGTGACTAAAAAGAGAAATGCGTTTATTTGTTTAATGACTAAGGTAAAATGGATTTGTATTCAAGGAACTGCGTTTGGAACCAAATCTATAGCTCCTGTAAATTCATTGCTCATTCCATTAGACTAAAATAAGATATTTACTACCTTCTGTTCTGACCACTGCATCCTTTGTTGGCATACAGATTCAACTTCTAGAATAATCAGTATCCTTTTCTATGGCCCTGTAGCCTCGTTATTACATTTGCCAGAAATTTGAAATATTAAATATAATGTCCTTTCACCTAACAGACTATTTTAATCATTAGCTATTAAGCAAAAGAGGAGTGTTGTCAGTACAATCACTCCCCTCCAAAAAGTCAGCAGATAGGATCTTCATTGTATGAGAAGTTATTTTTGATAATTTCCTATGGACTGGAAGAAAAAGTTTGGGGAAGCATGGCTAGAAAGCTACCTGGCAGGAGAGTAGCTGGGGTGCTGGTCGAGAGTAGCTGGGGTGCTGGTCAACAGCAGCTGAACATGAGCCGGTGCGTGCCCAAGTGACCAAGAAGGCCAAGGGCACCTGGCCTGGATCAGAATATACCAGCAGGATCTGGGCAGTGATTGTCACCCTGTACTCGGCACTGGTGAGGCCATACCTCAAATCCTGTGCTCAGTTCTGGGCCCCTAACTTCAAGACATTGATGTGCTGGAGCATGTCCAGAGAAGGGCAATGGAGCTGGGGAGGGGTCTGGAGCTCAAGTCTTGCAAGAAGTGGATGAGGGAGCTGGGAGTGTTCAGACTGGAGAAATAGAGCTCAGGGGAGACCTTGTGCTGTACAACTGCCTGAAAGGAGACTGTAGCCAGGTGGTTTTTGGCATTTTCTCCCAGAAAGCAAGTGGCAGGTCAAGAGGAACTGTCTTCAGGGAGCACCAGGGGACATTTAGATTGGATACTAGGAAAAAAATTCTTGAGGAGAAAGGGCTATCAAGGATCAGAACAGACTGTCCATGCAGGTGGTTAAATCATCATCCCTGGAAGGAAGCACCTGTAGATGTGGCACTTAGGAATATATTTTAGTGGTGGACTTGGCAGTGCTGGGTTAATAGCTTGACTTGATGATCATAGAGGTTTTTTCCAACCTGAAAGATTCTATGATTCTGTAAGAATGAACTTCATTGCCTTCTGGATACACAGTCAAAAGGGAGTTCTCTCACTCAGAAAAATGCAAACTGTCCACAAATCTTGAAACTATAATTAATGTATGTGTTTTATATCTTGACATCTAGAATTATTGATTGCAGCGGATTCAGGTTGTTCAGTAAGTAGAAATGTAGATATGAATATAGAAAGCAGGTTAGGGGTTTAAGTTGAATCTCATTTACTTAAAGAAGGAAAATATGAAAGACAAAGAAATGAAGGAATAAACCATAGCTGATTTTATATATAGGCTACAAAACATGAATTGTAAAAACACTTACGTTATGAGAGGATAATAGGTTGTCTTTCTAAGTGCTAAGTTTCAAGCACTTAACAAGCTAAAAACAACACAAGAAAGAAATTAAGATGTCAAAATTAATTACTTCTCCCAGCTATCCATTAAATAAAATCAATATCTATTTTCCATACCACCAGCTCAGAGATAAAACAGCAAAATACAACAAATGTACTTGTAATTATGTGTGATTTCCTCAGGTCCTAGGTACACTTTTTCCTCCTTGAATTCGATCACCTGTGCTGGAGCGCTGATATGGCACAGCTGCATAACCTCAGCTCAGACTGCTGTGAGAAGCAGTTGCCTCCCCCCTCCTTTGCTGAGAAGTTTGAGCTCAGGCTCTTGTCCTTGGCTGCCGACTGAGCTACAGTATTAACATGTCTGTGCCTGGAGCTGTATCCTGCTGATCCAGATCCTGACCTGGAAACTTGACTTCCTGGCTTGCATTTCAAAACCTTGAGCTGCTTTCTCACCCCAGACCTGCCCAGGATCCCTGCAGTGGGACTGAGCTTGGTTGTGTCAGTGGACCTGATCCACACTTGCTGACTTGACTTCTCAACTTGACCTGGGACACCCTTCATCACTTCAGTTTTGCCTGGTGCTTTAGACTCTCCTCAGACTCACTAATGCAACCAAAGCTGCTTTGCTCATCAGATTTGGGGATTGGAGGATCAGGCCCTTGCTGGTGAGGGCACTGCTGGCACCTTGCTTCACACTCAGCACCCAGCTTGCTTCTCCTCATGGAGCAGCCCATTCTTGCTGCTCTCTGATGTCCCTAATAATGGAGGGGGGTTAAAATTAAATCAGGGAATGATCCCATCTTCAATCATTTTCTTTTCCTACATATTAGAAGATACCACAAAAACTAGCAAGGTGATTTGCTTTCCAAGTACTGCCATAGGGTTATTAGAAATAAGAAATGGGTTAATAACTAAAATAATAATTAAATAAGTTAAATTAGAATAAAATTAATAATACAGTGGAGAGATATTTTAGAAATAATACTGAAATCAGATGTGAAACTCTAGTATTCGAGATTTTTTTTAATATAGAGTATTGCACTCAATTGAGCACTTTCAATGGGAAATGTCACTTGATAAAAACAGTATTAATTCAATTACTAATGGCACCAGAGGAATATTTCTACTCAGCTAAAATAGACCAACTGCCATTCCAGTAGCTGCATTTAAATACACCAAATAAAAATTCACTGGAAGTAAAGCACGGATAATGTCCTATAATGCAATTCAATACAAAAGTTCTTTTAAAGAAAAAATTAAAATGTAAACTCCTAAGACAGGTAGGCTAATATAATTAAAACCATTATTATTATGTAAGGTGTACATCTCACAAGTCCTATCAGCACTGCTTTAAATGTGAAATATTTCTATTATTTTAAATGTAAGCACAAAATTTAAGATTAGTTCATGGATATCTAGGCACTCCACCACGAGTTTGCGCATAGTTGACAAACATAATCCTGGCTAACCACTGTTAAAATGACAGATTGAAGGAACTAACTTTATACACACAGTATGATGGTTCTAGAAGCAATTTAGGGTGTTTCAGCCATTACTGAGCTAATGAGAAGTTAGTAAGAGAGAATCAAATGGTGCAAGTAAATAATAATTTAATCCTATATGATGTATGAAATTAGAAAGAGATAAAGTGAAAAAAAAATATAAATAGAGAGATAGATTCAATTAGAGACCCTGTCTTTAAAATTCAATTTTATAGTCAGATCATTTCTATAAGCAAACTTCATAAATTTCAGGAGAGCTAAACTACAAAAGAGATATAATGAAAAGCATAAAGTTTTTTTACTATTCAACTCTGATAAAAGTAAACTAGTACAAACAAGATTAATCTCACCAAACTTTTGAGCTTTGTAAAACATGAATGCCTAGTCTCCCTCATCTAAACCTTAGAGGTAGGTGGCACCATAAGTGGTTTCACTCTGTGTTTGACTCCTACGTGAAGACAACCACGTGTCTGCTCAAAGTTTAAGCGAAGCCCAGGTGTTAAGCTCTGCTGTACCTACAGTACTCTAAGAACATGGATGAAGCAAAGATTGGGAGTTGAAATATGTATTTAGAGTACTCTAATTCATTGGTCTAGAATGTAAGTATTGCAAAGTTAGTGCTGCATTTGGTTGATGTTATCATGTCTGCCTTCACAGATTCTTCAGCTCAAGCAAGATCCCTGCTGGAACCAGAGAAAGATGAGGTGAGTCATGCTGAGTGAGCACAGTGGTATGGAACTTCAAAGCACCACTGCACATTCTTGCAAAGGAAGACAAACTTCTATAGTTACTGACATATATCATACAACCTCAGCTGAAAAGGCAGCAACAACAACAACATCCTGCTGCTGTTTAAGGTACACAGAAATGAAGATTAAAGAAGCACTGACTGCAGGACTTGGACAGCAAGAAAAGACTTCACAGCAATAAATTCCATAGCCCATTATAAGAAATAAAGATCTGTGTGATAGTAATGAGGTGGAGAGAGGATTGTAATATCCTCATCTACCAACCAACCAATCCGACCTGTACCAAATACTGAAGTAAGCTTTGCTCAGTCATGAGCAATTGATATACAGTTTGGACCACTGCTATCTAGTAAGGACACTGCTATCAGATCTTCTTTGTGACTTACACCACTGTGCATGCACACACATAAAACTACTCCCATACTATGCAACTCATTTGACAAATTACGTGTTGCTACCTGTTATCTATATAATAGGATTTTTCCCTGCTTTTGAGAAGTGCATTTTTTCACATGAAGATTTGCCCTACTTTGTTTTTACTTAACCCTGAACAAAAATCAGTAATATTGATAGCATTGTTTAAATTCTTATTTTAAACTTGTTTGTAAATGCCCAGCAGTACTGTGTTCTATGCTTTCTAGATTTTTCATCCATTTCATAGTTTGAAGTTTCCCTTCACATAAAATTTTTACTATTATTTAACCCTACCCATAGGGAGGTTTCATGCATAATGAAAATTCTAGATTTAGATTCCAGATCTTGATATTACAAGGAAAAGGTCCTTGGGGTCTTTGCCTTATACAGACACCAGTATTACTAGATTTCACTTTTTCTCAATTTCCAATATAGCAAGTGGTACTTAAGTATGATTATCTGATACTAGAAAATTTCTCAAGAAGAATTAAATGTTTTCTTAATTTGGTTCTTTGCACACTATTTTGTTGACTTGTCTGAACAGTTTGGTGTAGAAAGTATCTCATAAGTACAGCCCACCCTACAAGCACATTTGCCAAGGACTATGCTGTGTTGATGACTCCTTCCTCTTACCTTGTTCTCTAGATACCCAAAAGAGTATAAATTATGGGAACTGTGACATAATTGACTTATTTAAAGATCAGGAAGCTTTAACTGGCCACATTCCTAGTGGCTAAATATTTACACATTGTGGCAGTGTGGCTGGACATCAGGTGTTCATCAAAGCCTCTCTATCATTCTCTGTTACAGTGTCCTCATCACATAGACAGGGGAGAGAAAATGGAATGAAAGGCTCATGTGTCAAGCTAAGGGCAGGGAAAGATCACGCTCTGATTACCATCACAGGCAAAACAGACACAGCTCAGGGAAATTACCTCAAGGTAATCAGGTCCGAGTAAAGTAATGAACAATAAAAACTAAATCTTTGAACACATTTCCCCCTCCCTTCTTCCCAGGCTTAACTTTGGTTAAGATTTCCCTTCCTCCTCCTGCCCGCAGCAGAGGGTGGAGGATGGGGGCTGCAGTTGGTCCATGTCTCTGCCACTCTTTCCCCCACACAGGGAGGATCCCTCACACTCTTCTCCTGTTCCAAGGTGGTCTTCCCTGGCTGCAGGGGCACACTTCCATGGGCTGCCTTACCATGCACCACAAACTGCAGGGGAATCTCTGCACCTCCTTCCCCGCCTGCGTCACTGACCTGGGCGTCTGCAGGGCCGTTCCTCTCCCATATTCTCACTCCTCTCTTCAGCTGCAATTCCCTCTTGTGCAATAACGTTTTTCCCTTTTTAACTATGTCATCCCAGAGGTGCTACCATTGTCCCTGATGGGCTTGGCCATCAGTGGGTGCACCTTTGAGCCAGCTGGCCCTGGCTCCATTGGACACGGGGGAAACTTCCAGCAGCTTCTCACAAAAGCCACCCTAGCAGCAACCCCACCACCAAAACCTTGCCATGAAAATCCAATACATATATTTATGTTTATTAGTTGAATAATAAATATATTCAAAGTGGCAAAATAGATATTTAAGCAAAATAAAAGAGCTTAAGCACAGTTTGCTTTTTTGACTTCTTCTGCTGAGGTTTCACAAATGTTTGGGATACAAAGAAGATTATTTTCTATTTTCCTTCTCCGGATAACTTTCTGTTCTTGAAAATGATATAGTTTTAGGCATGTATTTACAAGGTAGAAAGAGATCCAAATTAAATTTCAGTGAAATGATTTTGCCCTAGGAAATTCAGGATTTTTTTATTCAACATAAAAGAAGCATATCCATGTAACCTCCCTATTTTTAATTGAAACAATTTACAGTTGCATCTGAGAATGTTAAACTTCTTTTTCAGGAAAAAATTATGCTTTAGGTACAACCAGAACATGGTTTTAGAACTCCTTTTAGAAGGCCATAAAAAGTAATTAAAATGTTCATTCTAAAAATACAATCACTAAATAGATTATTCTTGAATTTGTAGATAAGAGTCAAACACATAAAACTGCATGTGTGCTGGTCAAATTCTAGAGCAATCATGATTTTGTCTGTTAATCCATTAAGACAACAGTTTTTATTAAAACTCATTTGTTACTTGTGAGAAGTTGCTGACATAAATTGATGATTAAGCCGCTATGACCTTCACTGAACCTTAGTAATTCTCATTTGCATTCTCATTAAAGCTGGGTTTCAGTCTCATCTTTTCATATTTGTAATACAATTCTACTCAAGTCTTTCTAAAGTCTTCCCCAAGAACAATTATCTGGTCTAAAACCAATGTTTAACCTGTAATATATAAGCATATATAATTAAACATATAATTAATAAATAAATAAGCAGGTGTACAAGTATCTAAATTTATATTTATCTTTATATATATAAAATATTTAAATGGATACAAACAAGAGGTTATGATATATGCTATTACCTTTCTTTAAATTGAAGATTATGGATTTTTTTTTTTTTTAATCAAGGTAAATTATGAGAAAAATACTGGAATAGTATTAAAAGTGGCCAAGGCAGTTATTATTATGGATAATATAAACTACTTTGGTATTCTGAATTTTGGTAAATTCTGTACTCCTATTTTATATGTGCATTTAACTATGTTTGTTTCAGTATTTGATATGGCTTTTTCATGGCAAGGTAAGCTAAGCAATCTGCCAAAACTAATTTACTGAGCCTTACTTCATAAAGGAATAGATCTCTTCTGAAACACAGGTCAAAGAAGACACAGTTTTAAAGATAAAGCCCCAGACATAACAGTTTTCTGTGGTTCAGTAAGACTCAACAGCTAGTGCAAATATTGTGTGTTTTCATGCACAAAGATTAATAGAATTATTTTAAAGGGTCCTTGATATCAGCAAGTAGGAATTCTTCAAAAAGGACGTGACATAACATCTATCTGATTCACATCAGATTTTAGGATTATGTCTCCCTATACCTGCAGTGTGTTAAATTTCTCTTAAGAAAAAAAGAATTTTCAAAAAAAGAACAGATGATTTTTTTTCTTCAGAATCATAGCCTTTTCATATAAAAAACCAAATGAAATCTTATTTCTATTTGCCTGCTGATAAATGAACTATATGGAAAAAATCTATTTGGACAGCATCTGGTGCTGTAAAAATGACAGTATTCCTAATTTTGAGTTCACATTACTTTTACAGACAGAAAATTTGCAGAGTAGTCAACTTAAAAAGACAATCAGAATTAAAGAGAGACAAATGCAGTAGCTTTTCATCAGGTCTGCTTTGACATTCATATTTTAAATTATTTTTTCAAGAATATAGAAGCTATTTCTAGTGCATCTCATACTTTGAAGGATCTAGACAAGTCAAATATAAACACCTCATTTAAAAAATTATTTGCTCTCTAAAAATTGTAAAAATAGGCAAGTGACTGAAATGTTTTTGTCTCTTTCTTTTATATCAATTCCTATAACAAAATTCAAACTTGACAAACATCTTAATTAAAAAACACCAAAACAGCACAACACCCAAGTAGGTTCATTAATAGATATTAGAACATCCTGAAACTATTTTAGGCATCATGTGCTTGGCAAAATTGCTGATAGAGTATCTGAAATGATTGACCTAATTAAGCCCATGCTAAATGTACTCAACAAATTCTAACTAATTCAATATGCATGACTGAGCAGAGAAGAAAGTAAAGGGTAAATGACTAAGGCAGTAAGGCAACAGAAATGTGTGTACCAGTGATGCCTAAACTGCAAAACACTGAAAAGTGCTGTTTTCCAGCCCCCACAAACTTACCCAAAAGCCCAAATGACTAGATCTTGTGACTTGTCCTTGTAAGACATACAGACTTCCAGAAGAATTAATGAGTGTCAAATTCACACAGGACATTCACATTCACAGACAGTCATGAAGGTGTTCATCCCTTCTGATGGGGCAAAACTGACTCAGCCACGCTGACCTGAGAGGCAGCTGTAACATCTCAGAAGGGGCCATAAACCATCAGACACCCTGAAGCACCCCCAGACTCATTTCTGAGACCTTCCACCAGAGGACTGCACATGAGCCACAAATGTAGTGAAGACCCAGTGTTACAAAAGATGGTGTAAAGCATCCCTCCCCACAGGGAAGCTGTCTGGGCATTCCCTTCTATACCTGAAATATACTAACCCACTAAACTCTATGTTTTGTGGGACAGCCACGACCAAGAGGACCAACTGTTGGATCCACAGTGGTGGTGAATGCTGTTCTACTTATTCTGTCTCTCTCGCACTCTCTTTTTTCCACGTCTCTCTGTCTCTCTTTGTATCTCACATTAATGTCCATTCTACTGGCTTCAGCATAGGGTCTTGTTTGCTCCTTAATTCAGGTACAGGCATCTCTCTCTAGGGATTGGATCTTGGCCCTTTAACCACAGCCATCCCAGAATCTTTGCTTTCACATTTGCCTCTTCATTCTGGGCAGTAGAAAGAAGACATGTGCTATGGTTAACATCATTAGGAGATATTGTAAAAATATTTTCATGATATCCAACTTTTTCACAGAAGGCACTAAAGAATAAGATTTCACAGTAAACAGACAATGCATTTATATATTTTCTGTTTCAGACATTTCAAGAATAAAATTTCCTTCTTTATCCTCCTGAATTCCTTTCCTTGCTTTGAACAGAGGTTGAATTTTCCAGCCTTTGTAACAGACTCTACCAGACATGTCAAGCTGAGAAAGCTCTATTTTGAAAATCCTTTTTAAGAAAAAATATTTTTTAAAAAACCATTAAAATTTCTTGCAAAGACCTAAACATAATTTTTTCCTGAAGTGGTCCACTGTTTAGCATCCAGAAATGGTCACCTCTTGGATGTCTTTTATGTCTTCTTCTTTATTCAAATAATTAAATCAATATTATTTCTTTAAAAAATTCTAACATGTTAGATTTTATTGAGGAAAAAACATATATATGGCAAATATTTTTATACCTGCAGTATCACCAGATGGTTTTTATCACATTGCATTTCCTCTAACTCAGACAAATTGATAACATGTTAGTAAGAATTCTCAGCATTCCTAAATACCACCAGATGACAAAGGATAGAAACATCACTTCTTAGTTCAGTGAATCAATGCTTTAAACAGCTTATCTTTTATAAATGAAATTATGGTAGCTAAGGAATTAACCACCATCTTAAGAACATAGCAAGAATAGGGGATGCAAAGTATTACTTCTATATTTACAGGATTCACTCAAAACCTATTCATGGGATTTTTGGAATACTTATGTAACTTGTACAACATCTAATTGAGCAATTATTTTGCTGCTGTATGTTTATATTTCAGGTGATATGAGAACAATCCTTCATTTTGATCAATTTTTAAAAAAGAGAGAATAATCTTAGAAAGCACTCAGAAACTGCCTTCTCTAATTAGTTCTTCATCCAATACTCTAGTAAACTCTTATTCCTGTAAGTATAAATACACAGTAATTATGACCAGTAAGGAAGTTTGGTTTGTTTCATTAACTTTCCTACAAATCTAGCCAATGTTTGGTCACCTTGTCCACAATGGGATACTAATGCCTTGTCTAATAAAACATCAATTATTTGCAGGATAATCTCTTCCACAAGCACTGGACCAAGTATTCATAGAAATTTCATTTACATTGGATCACATAAGCTTTCAAAAAAAGGGTAACTTTCTAATTTCACTTTTGTCATCTAAAAGAAGCCTAACAGATACAAAACATGATTTCCTGAAGTGTTTTGGCACTTCCAGGATACAATCCATTCTCCTGACACATAAGAGTGATTTCTGAGGAGAAGAGAAGAGAAGAGAAGAGAAGAGAAGAGAAGAGAAGAGAAGAGAAGAGAAGAGAAGAGAAGAGAAGAGAAGAGAAGAGAAGAGAAGAGAAGAGAAGAGAAGAGAAGAGAAGAGAAGAGAAGAGAAGAGAAGAGAAGAGAAGAGAAAAAAATATCCATATATCTGTTTCTCAGTTTTCCTACATTTACATATTATTTTTGCTACCATAATATCAATATTTCCTAAGGAAAAAAAAAAGTCCAAGGCTTGTATGAGCCACAAAGTGCACTGAACCACTGGTAAATTGCATGGACAACAATTTATTTAAAAAATGATGTTTAGCTTCTTTGTAGTCATCTGGACAGAGGAATTTTTTTCAAGAAGGAAAAACCACCTTCTGTAATTAAAAAGAAGAAATAAGAAGTGTCTCCTAACTAGCAGTAGTTTAGAGCACTGTATTTTCATAAAAGTTAAACAACACTTCCAACCCTTCACCCTCGTATTTTTCAGAGATGGGAAGAAGGGCCTAGGTGTGTGTACTTACACAGATATAACACTGAGAAGAACTGCATTTTTCTTTAGGTCAGTTCAGTGTAGTCTGCATTCTGAGGGATCTGGTCTTGCCAGATCGATGACTGAGACACAAGTTTTTAAGCTTGGGTTAAATCACCTCTCTTTTGAACTGAGTTTTACTTAAGCCAAAGCCAACAAGAGCAGGACTTAACTGCACTGCACTGCACTGCACTGCACTGACAAAATTGGCCAAACTGATCTTACATCAGCATTTTTTGGAGGCAAAGATTACTAGGGAGAAGATTAATAATAATCTCTTAGTAATAAATAGAGTCATAAATCCCTCTCAATAATAAAAAGTGATGACTATATGAATAAAGTAGCACCAATGTCATGAAAAAAACCCTAAAACCATATAAAGGACTATTTTTACAGACTACATCTGTATTGCCAGTAAATAGATTCATCCAACTGTATTTAATGATTACCCAAAATACTCCAATATTTTCTTGATTTTATGTATTTTTACATCAGTGCCAAGTTTTTAATGGTTTAGAAGACAGTTTACTAAGGAAAGATACAAAATCACTCAGGCTTTTTTCCCCCATAGTATATAGAATATTTGTGCAGACTTCATATATTATAGAAACTTAAAAAATGAATCGCAGGAAACACAGTTGAAAGATAAAAGTTCTGATTTATCACTAAATTTCATGTACTCTAGGCATGAATGTAGTAGTTTATCATTTGGAATATGCCCTTCTTGTTTATTTAATTTCCCCCTAGCAAGAGGCAAGACATATAATTGAATAGGCATTAAAATAATGCCTGTACATGATATACAAACCTTACAATATAAGATAGTCATTCGAATCTTAAATCAAATAGGGGAAGGTAGAAATAATTAAGAACAGGATAATTCTCAGTCCAATTCATCCCTTCAGTTTTGATTCTGTGCATGCTTATTTTCAAGCCAAGTTGATAGAATTCTTTTAAGAACAATCCAGAGGACTCCAGTAGTAACTAGTCTGAACACAAGTTTTGTACATGGTTCAGCATTGATCTCTTATCAAATCCTAAAGTGAATATCCCAATCTAATTTTTAAATAAGACTGAAATGTACAAAAATATTATTAAAGCCCATTTTGCCTTTTTAGTTTAAATGAAAATTTTATTTTAGTTAGTGGCATTGTGATTATGTTTTTTATTTCTTAATCTATAAGATACAAATACAAATGCTAATATACAAATACTTAGACTTTCTTTAAAGGAAGAGAACCCTACAAAATACTCAAAATACCAGTTTGAGAAGTTTGATCCAAGAGCAGAAAGGACAACTGCCTGTAACAGCATAAAATCAATATTGTTGCAACTCATGACAATAAACCCTAACATATCTCATGACATGTCTCTTTGCAGAAAGATAGGAAGAAATTACTGTGGTCTTAAATATAATTAACAATGATTTTTCATTCTTGCTTTAGTGTTCATGGCAATCAAACTGGAATCTTTCTTTGCAGGAGTTTGTGTACTGAAACCAAACATCCTCCTTTGTGGAATATTAATAAGCAGATAATTAACTAAAATAATTTCATGTAGGCTATTAATTAGCTATGGAGTAAAATACTATAGAGTATTTTGTAGAGTAAAAAGCAAGGATTCTTTCCCAGAGAAAGCAATGGAGTAAAGCATTGCTTTCTCTGGGAAAGAATCTTAACTTTTCAAATCTCAACACTTCTCCCTGTTTTGTTTGTTTTTTTTTTTTTAATTAATTTAGCAAGAATTATCATCTAATAGTTAGCCATCAATTTCTTAGTAACCTTGATGTCTCAAGTGCTTAACATACTCTCAGATTACTTCTATTTTAATAATTTTAAAATTCTGTTAAGTAAAATAATTTTCTATATTAGCACCCACTAATACTTAATATTTTTAAGTTTCTTTACCTTCACTTGACCTCACTTCTACCTTTTGAACCCAGTACTTCTTTTCCTAAATTGCAAAGCTCTCACAGAATTAATTGTACTTTCCCTATCATATTATCTTCCTTCAAGGCCAGTCACAACGTTTTGGCTGCCAGTCACAATAAGTAAAAAAAATCAAATTGTTCTACATGCAAAGAATTTCCAGTCAGAGTCTCTGATACCAGTATCTCCCTCACTCTTAAGTTTCTCCTGCTGGCATACATAGTGGCAGAAATTGAATAATAAAAAGCTTAATAACCAAGTATTTCACTACACTTTTTTTTGTGTGCTAAACCCTCTAATTATCTTTGTTATCCACTCTCCTTTCTTTTAGTTTTATTTGTTGTCATCTTCTAATCTTTTAAGTTATGAGCAGTTTGAGTTACCCATTTGAATGATGTCCTAATAAATGGAGTCTGAAATAATTGAGTTATCCTTTACCAGCCATTAGTGCAATAAATACTAAATATGTTATTATTACCCATTAGAAACAAAAAAAAAGTTATGTGCATTCCTTTATTGCCATGTATCTATTTTAGAACCCTTCAGCAACAATTAGGAGATATTGGAGGTAAATGAGGCACAAAATAACTACTGTGACTTTCTTGTCTTAGCACAGAAATGTTGCAAATCTGCTAAAAAATGAGCCCAGTGGAAAAGGACAAATTCCTGGCAGCAATGGCTTTTCCCCATCGTGCCTTAGGAAATGCCCCCCCTTTGACTGTTGGTCGAAAGAGCAGTGACTCACCATTTCCAAACTTGGGGAATGATGGTTACTGGATGTAATACGTGCAGAAAGGCAACCAATACCTTTCTTCTTAACAAAGCAGTTTAGGAGGAGGCAACCATTTCCTCTTAAAGTGCTCCCTGCTGTGTTGACTCACAGTTCTAAAAACCACAAACATGAATCAAAACATTAATATCTTGCTGAGAAATTAAGATAACGAAGAAGGTTGGTAAACTGTTTAGCATTAAACTCAGTATATAATAAATACTGTATCTTGTAAATGTAAACACACAAATCCTTTTCTCCTTTTGATCATAATGGAAATATTTCCCCTCCCAGTTTTTTGTCTTTTTATCATTATTTTAGAAACATCTATAAGGGGCTTCTCAATTCAACACATTATTATAGTGTTGTTGAAATTTGCTTTTTTCATTTTGCTTTCTGTGATTTATATTTTTGCTCTTTATGGACATTAATAAAGGAAAATAGCACTTGTAAGCATAATTTCTATTGATGAAGTTTTTTTATCTGATAGATAAAGCAGCACTATAATGAAATGTCCAGCTATTTAAGAATTACTATCCAAGATACAATACGAGTATGGTTAATTTAACTCAAAACTAAATGTGACAACTCAAGATCAGTCTAAAGTTAAAGAAGAAAAGTTGAGTATTATGTAAACTGAAAGTAAGATTTTTAATGAAGAACTTGAGAGAAACTCTTTCTGGAAGTACCAAAGTGACAGAGGATATATCTTGTTTTCAGAATTGATCTAGGGTACTTCCTGCATTTTAATTACTGAACTGCGCACAAGGCCATAACCTAAATTACTTCAAACATTTGTATAATTAACACAGTCTCAGAAGCCAGACCTCAGCATAAACTACATAGCAGATAAGTATTTGCCCAGCTTTTCAGAGTCTGTATGTGGCTCCAGGCCACATACAACTGTAGGAAACCCAGTAAAAGCTCTTCTGTTAGACAGGTTAGAGCTAGTTTGTACCTAGATGTAACCCTAAGAAAATATGCATGAGCTCCCTTGTTAGGATCAGGGATATGATTACACATCCTACATGTCATAGGCCCTGGACAGACACTACTTGGAGCAAGGACAAAATATGTATGTCACCTGATTCTTCTGTGCCCAAAGCCTCTGTAGCCCTGTTTTGCACAGGGACATTTTCATCCCTCTTCTCTTCCATGAAGCCCACTTTACAGGGCCACTGTTTGGAGCAGTTTTAGGTGGGCCTAAAAGCTCTCTTCAAACCAGAATAAGAGAATGAATGCAATTGGAGACTACACATTTCACACAAACCATTTAAGAAATAAAACATGTATTATTTTGATCAAAAACAGCCATACAAGTACATAAATTCAGATATAAATTGCCAAATTTACATTTCAAGGAACGCAATTTGGGACTGACATAGCTGAACAGACAGGCTGCAGGCTGGAGTGAAGGTTTAGGGCAGGTTTAGAGTGCAGAGTGGCACTGCTGTGCAAGGCTCATCTGTGTCCCAGCATCTTTCATCTCCATGCACAGCCTGCTGGCTGTTAAAAGCCTGATTCTCACCCACTGACCAGGAGCATTTGTACTCCTGACACCAGGACCTGCACGAGCATAGTTATACCATAAAATGCAAGAACCTTTCCTCCACCTCCTTTTGGAGTTAACTGACATTCAAAGTATAGCATTTCTTATCAGGAGCCACTACATTTTGAAGTTTAAAGATCCAACAAAGATTTTCTCACAGATTATTAGCTTTGCTTCATGTCAGAGGAATTCTTCCATTTACCTGGCAAATCTAAGTAGGCTGACTGCCTAATGCCAACTGCCCCAAGGAATGTTTTGAAAAGTTGACTGACATTTGTGCTAAAGTGTAGCAGCAGGTTTGAAAGGGCACTTCACATGATGGAATTTTACATTTCTAGGTAAGATGGTGCTATGGATTTCATGTTAAGGAAGCTGAGATGAGAAATACTGAAATAGAGAGAGGAATAAACAGCATCTCAATTTAAATTAATCAATTATTAATAATAATGGAACCAGAAGGATTCGTTTTCAATGAACATCCCAATCAGGGGGAAATTTTTCTACTAGGGCATTGGGCAGGGAGAGTGGTTTATGTTTTTCAGATGTGTAACTAAATTATAACCATACACTCTTGCAGGCTATTTCACTCAACCTCTAAGCAAAAATCACCATGAACAGCATTAACATTGCCACTACTGTGAATTATATACATGGAACTCCTCAGTGTCCAAGTAACTGTTATTTTTCCACAGAGATCACATTAGTGAAAGAAGAAATGCCAAGCACTTATAATTCAAAATACTGTAGTTCATATATCAATTGTTCAAAGCAGTATTTACATGTTAAGTATTCCTGTATTTTAACCTAGTAACAACATTTTCAATAAAATATTTAATAGTTGGAGAGGTTTAAGAAAGAAGTAGAAAACCAACACCAGAGAAATTAAAAAAAAAACAGAAAAGGGTGAAACATCACACCCCAGTAAAATCCTAATCCAATAGTTCAGATTAGAAATGTAGTGCTAATAAAGGAGTGCAAACATATTAATTTTGCTGAAAATTGCAAGCATATAAGTAAAAATGAACCACTTAATAGTTTTTCAAATTGTTTTATGTAGACACATAAATGTTGTTTGCCATGGTTTGACAAGTAAAACATACAGAGCAGAAGGAAGGGTCTGATAGGACATCTTGAAATGTACTTCAGAAACCAACAGAATGCTGAATTATGAGGGTTCTCAAATGAAAGGTGGTTTAAAGACCTCTGATTTTCAGGAGAATAGAGTGCTACTATTTGCAAATTTCATGCTTTTCTTAGTCTACCAGTAAATATTTTATATGTCATCAATTCATGCCTTATTTCTCTTGTGGTTTTTTTTCATCTTTTTATAAAATCACACTAATAAAATACACTCTGTGTTCCCCAGTGAACAAGTATAGCAAGAAGATCTATACTGCATCCTGCTGGCTATGAACCCTTGTCAGGCCTTTTATCCTGCCCACAGCTCCAGTAAGAAATTACAAGTTTTGGACACGGGATTTCTTTAGAGCATTCTTAGCATTCCCTATCATTATATGCAGCTGAATCACCAGTATCCTGAGGCAGTGAAAATCCTCAGTCACTAACTCTTCATGCAGTGGTTGCACCACGTTCTGAAATACACAATGAACTTTTAGCCCCAGGCTAGGCTCCTTACAAAGGTTGTTCTTTCTCTGCCCTACTTTCAGTTCATTTTATCATACAGAGCTTAAAGCCTTTCTTCTAATTTATTTATTGGTCTGAGCACCAAAGAAGGTTTCTATTATGACCTGCAAGCACAGCTGTCATATCCTGCTAAAACTAGCAGGCATAATACGTGAGAGTGTGTGAAAAAATACTGACCAAGACAGGGAGTGATTAAAAAATACATACACTCAACAAGAGACGGTAAAATTAACAAAGGAAGTGGCATAGTTGACTTATCTATTGAATTCAGAATTCCATTTGCTAACCAGCACAGCTAGTAAGTAAACTAATGCAGATGTTAATTATATGTTTTGTCACGCCGCTGGCCCTGCAAGGCAGTTGGAGATTTGGCGGACTTTCTCCCTGTAATCCCGTTCATTGTTACAAACAAAATCAAAAGTGGAGAAAATTAGGCTGAATGCACCATTGAATACACAGAAAAATCTAAAAAGAAATTAATCTCCAAAAGGGACACTGAAAATTTCAGTAGTTTTGCAAATGCCAGTACATGTCTACAGCCACCCAAGCAGAAGAAAAAGAGCCTTCCTTGCCTCTTCAGAAACAGATTTATCTCATATGCAGTACTTAGTGCTGGCCGATAAAACAGTTAAACAAAATAAATCACTTAAGGGGAATTAAAAAGATCATAATTTTCAACACTATTACAGACCATTTGTTTGATGATGAAAGTGCATTATTGAAACTTGCCACTTTAAAAGCACAACCTGAAGCACTGATGTCATTGATACATTAAAATGAAATGGCAGTCTTAAAAACAGTTCCATTTTAAATAAGTAACCAAAATTATTTGGAGTTATTTAAAAAACCCTCATATGAACTATATTAAAATAACAGCTCTTTATGCTTAAATACATAATCCTAAAAATTTATAAAAGATCAACACTAATTCCAGTCTTTATGATAAATGTTTGAAAATGACAAAAAGTTCTTCTAAATTGTGTCATAACACCATTAATAACCATTATGTCAGTTTCATAGGAAAACCAGCATGAATATTCTCTTAACTATGTACTATTTTACTCTCAGTCTTAGAGACCATACTTAATGGTCTATCATGTTGAAATTTCAACATATTCTGAACACAGAGAATGTTTCGCTACAGGAAAAAAAATGAGTTTTCTACAAACTGTGTATAAAAATTGGCTGTTTTCCCTATTTCTTAATGAGAACAAAGCTACAGTAACTTTACTTTTTTAGAAAATAATCAAACTGAAAGACTTTCCCATTCCAGTCTCCTAGTTCTTGCTTTAAAAAAAAATATTTAATTTTATTTATTCCAGTACCACAGCACTTTGCTAAAAAATTAATGTAAAATTGAAGGCAAATCTGCAGAACCCATTAGTAAAAAAATTCCAACCCAAAACATTTTAAGAATAAACAACTAGCAGTTTTTCAGTTTTCTAGTTTTCTGCGTTAGAAAAGGTATGGGGTGAGGGGAAGATTCGGTAGTCTGAATTAAGTCACTATAATGATTTCCACATCCTAAGAAGAACTTTTCTGCTTATTAAGTGATCTTTGACAGAAAACTGACCTCTTTCAGGCTTATGCATCACCTGTCTGAAGTATACACAACTGAGTTTTGGTTGCTGAAAGGTTTTCATTTCACACTGACTGGAGAATAAGATTCCACTTTCAGTTGCAAGGATGCAAAAGCCATCATGACTGAGATTTTCTCAGTTCTCTGTGGAATGATGCTGAAAGATATGAAGATTGTCTACAATTCACATATTAAATATATGTTTTAGAGAGTGTTCTTCAGATGCTTCCTTAAGGAACTGAAGACAGTTGCTTGACTCCTGAAACTCAACTCCTAAAATGTTGAGGGCTACTGGAGATGGGTGCTAGAGCAGTTGTAAATTTCTGGGTAGTGTTTATAGAATGACCAAGGAAAAATGATGGGATAGGTTTAATCATGTTCATAGCTGACACTTTGCCCTTTGAGGAGCTGGATGTGAGGGTGGATGGAACGGGATAATGTTGCCTGGAACAATCTCAGAGATTGTTTTCTTTGCAGAAGTGTGAACAAAATGTTTGATGCTGAACCAACAGTGAGATCAATTCAGCTGCTGCTTCTCTGCTTTTCTCATCCAGGAACAGGGGTAAAATGAAGTGAATGACCATAATGTCTGAAGTCAGGAACTAAACAACCAACATCATTAAGCCTATTTTGTATCATTCATAATGTTTAACCCCTTAAAATGGTACTGTCCCAGATATGACAATTAGTAACAGTTTTTCATTTGCCTAGTACATAAAAAATACTAATTTAAGTAAAAATCAAGAGAGGATCACTGCAAAAAAAAAAAAAATGATAGGTAGATAGACACTTCAGAGTACTGATGGATGCTGGTAAGTAAAAAGAGGGCTGGGTTATTTAGGTAGCAAAGAGAACACAACCTCACCTCTCTTACTGCTCATGAAAATGGTAACATTTTCTTCTTCTGTATTCAGTGTAAGTAAGTGTAACTTAACCTTAAAGGAAAGCAACTCCAGCTCTTTACCTCACATGCAAACATGAGTTCAGGTTTAAATAATTTCTCTTTGTAAGCAACAAAACATTTATACTCAGAGAAGTACACTTCAAAGACATGAAGAACTGAAAGCTTCTAAAGATGCATAGCAATGCATGTTAAAGCACACCTGCATACCAGGTCCATGTTAAAAAGCAATTTTAAATAGAAATAGGGAAATAGTACATACCCTGCTTGTAAGTAAATTAACAAAAATATGGTTTACATTGATTCATCAGTTCAGAGTGGTGTAGCCCACAAAGAAGTAATACCAGCTATAGAGCATACATGGTGCAGTACTCTCCACAGCACTTTATATGGGTCTAATTTTGCTAGCATTAATATTTACTGGGACAAAACCATAGGTGCTTTTGAAGCCACAATTTCATCTCTGGTTCTTGCTTCTTTGGAATTCGTATCATTTCATAACAGGTAACATGAGTGTAGCATAGCTTGATACAACATTTTCTGCTCCTAGATACCTCACCATCCTCCCACCTTTTGAGACCTCACTTACCACTTAAGATCTCGGGACACCACAGTAAAAACTGATCTCATGTTGGATTTTACAGCACAAAAAAGAAACCAGGCATAAGAAATAAGCAATACTGCTTGATATTTCCTTGTGCTTGTTCACATTTTTATATGTTTATATTTTATAAACATTTCAATATTTCTGCTACTTGCAAGGGTTAAAAATTATTTTTTTTTTCTTGGTACACTATGTGGTTCCCAGATACTGCATTCCCTTGAACCAGTGTGCATTGATTACCATGAAAGAGAAGATAAAGCAGATCATGCTGGAACTTTGGCAGATATCCTCTGAAGTACTTTGTCTTACATGTTCAGGGCTTAATCAGACATAGGACTCTCAATCAGGGAAAGATTTTTCTTTTGTCAGGTAGGCAGAAAATTGGCTCTTCTGTTGTCCAGGACACAGTCCACTTTGAATTTTGGTTGGGTAGCTCACCTAACAAAAATGTTTTACATAAAACAGTACTTTTTTGACAGCATTTGAAGTAACAAAATTCTTCCTTCTTTATTTTTATAGCACATTTTTATTGTGATTCATCATCACTTTCCAGGTCTAAAGTTCATTACAATATGTTAGGAAATTGTTCTAAACTTGGCACGTGGTTTCAATGACTCCTCTGAATAATTTTTTTTGTGGCATTAATGGCTCTAGTTACAGGCTTCCTTCTTTTCCTTTAATGTCTGTATTTTTACAACAAAACAATCTAAATTATTACAGTAAATCTAATGTTTCATTTCATTCTTGTTTCAAAAAATAACAACCCCTTAGCTCAATCTTAGTTTGTACTGAAATAGACCCAAATGAACCTATGCACTGAAGATTTGGAAGATAAACTGTCAAACCTACAGAAGCTTTACAAAGAGACTGAGAAAGAATCTTTAATGTTGGCCATTTGGAACAAACTGCATAGCTATTATTGATCAGGAATAAAACTAAAAATATAGCAATTTAATAATAGATTAAAAAAAAAAAAAAGCAGAATGTGAAAAGGAAAGCCATGCCAGGAAACTGAATCATTCTGAATTATTTTCCTGGAACAATTAAAAATCATTGACTAAAATGAATAAGGCATGGTCCATGACATGATTTTATTATTTAAATTATATGCTTGTAAAATGCTGTTTCATGATAATGTTAGATGGTGTTTCAAAGACCATATGCTTCATAAGCTAGTGAGACAACATTATCCTAGGGTGGCTCTAGATATTTGGGATTTTAAAAATGTGAACTTCAGATTACAATAAGAATTTGAGTAACTGAAATTGAAACTGAGTTGCAGAATCCTAAAATGAAAAAAAAAGAAATTAAAGATAAAAGGAGTTGTGATAAGATATACTCAGGTTTTTCCAATAACTTTTACCAATATTGAGAAATTAGGCTAAATTTTGTAATTATAATATGGGTAGAGATTATTAAAACAATAACCCAAGTTTATTTATAGACCCAAGGAGTCTGCATAAACTAATGTTAAATTTATTTGTTACGCATATCACAACTAAATTCTCTCTCTCTCCACTGGTAATGACAATGTAAAATGTAAGAAGCCTGGCTCAAATATTATTCAACAGTCCTTCATTTGTTTTGGTTTATCTTCATAACAAGTACTTCAATAACTTGAAGATAGAATTTTACTTTTCTGGAATTTGAAAGATTAGTCACATTTCCATTTGATCTATGTTCTGTAAATCTTGTCAGAAAGATTTCCCTACATGAGATAATCCACAACACAGAGAATTTGCAAAAGTTGTTAATTATTAACAATGACAGTGACAGCAGCTGCAAGAAGACAGAGGCTCTCACTTCACAAGGAGCCATATGGCGAGGACAAGGGGTGGCAGGTAAAAGTTGCACCAGGAGAGGTTTCAACTCAAGGAATATATTTTTTCACAGTGAAAACAATTATTCACTGCAGCAACTTCCCCATGGATATGACAGACTCCCAATTGCTGAAGGTTTTCAAGGGACAGTGTTCAAGGGACTGCTCAAGGTTTTATTGGACTGAGCACTACATAATGTCGTGTCTGATTTTATGTAGCGCTCAGTCCAATAAAACCTTGAGCAATCCCTTTTCCATGAAAGGATGGATCAGAGGATCTTTTGAGATTGCTTCCAGCCTGGGATGTTCTATGACTCTGTGATTGCATATCTCTAGATCTCACCCTCTAGTGTGGAAGGCAGTAACAGTACCTCCATTTTCAGATGGAAAACCTGAGGAAGAGAAGTGACTTGGCTATCATACAGCAAGTGGCCAGCAGAGCTGGGACTAGAATTTCCCAACTAAAGAATGCTCAGTAGCATCCTTTTCTGGTAAAACTTGAAATGTCATTAAAAAGGGATTATTTACACTGATTTATTTTTACTTCTTTCCCAATTCACTGATTTGCCAGACCAAGGCAAAAAAAAAAAAAAAAAGCAAAAAATCTTTAAGATTTCCAGTTCCAAGTGGTATCTATTTATTGAATCATTTTCTCTAAAGCTGAATCATCTAAATAAGATCTAAATTTGTCCAGAGCCAATATTTACATGAACAAGTGACAGAATTAAAAATATTTAAATGGGAAGAGGAAACAATTTGTGGGGGGTAGCAAGGTTTTCAAAACAAGGCAAATGAGTCCAATATCCCATGTAGTAAGATGCTCTTTTAAAAGAGTGTGGAAAAGAAGTTCATATCAAGCATAATGAATGCAAGATATAAACATCTGCAAGTAAAAGATAGTTTTACGTCCCTTGGGGATGATTTTGTAATACATTTTATCTCAAAAGATGAATTTATAAAAAACTGTCCTTGATGCCTTCCCATTTAATTAGATGCTATTATACAGGTGACTATCATTTGTAAGAATTTTTCTTTTTATTAAATTGTCTATATACAAAAGTACCACACATAATTATTGCAGCTATAACTACCAGTACATCAAATAATTTAAATCTCTGGAATCTTCAAAGCTTGACTGGAATGATAGGAATGGTGAACAGCTATGTTGATGTCAGCAAAAACGAATCCCCAGCAAAGGTCTGTAGCCATTTAACTATTTAGAAAGAAAAATAGAAAATGAAAAGTTAATAAAAAAATGTTTATAATGGATCCTATAAATTGTTCAATATAAAAATTAAGGCAATTTGGTACTTTAAAATAACTAATGTGAATTGTAAAATTTAGGATTAGCATACTTAGGGTTCTACTACAAGCCATTTTCATTGAAAAACTATTCAATTGATTTAACTTAATAAAACTTACTCATCATTCAAAAATGTCAAAGACAGATGCTTTCCATCACGCTGAGAAGAACTGAGAACTATTTAATCATATTATTTCAATTATTGTTTGCAATTCCATGTATTCAATTTTCTTAATATTTTTCATTTAAAGAATAATTCCATAAACATCTCAGAGTAATTTTATTGTTTCTTCTATTAGAACTATGATTCAAATTAATAAAATAACTACCAAACACTAGGTCAAGTGAAAGTGTTTGGAAAAGTAAGAATTCTCTAGTATGAGGAGTGACAAGGATTTATTGTTTTGGATATGGTGCACGGTTAAGAAGAGTGAAATTTTAAAAGCACCTGAAAGTTTTAAGGAGTAAATACATTATTTCTTATATCAACTAACTGTATAAATTCACAGACTACTGAGACTTTGTAGCTACATATAGCTTAGTTAATTGAAGGGTTTAAAATGAATTTATAAGTATTTGAATACTTATGGAAATTTTCATGTCTCTATTTTTCAATTTATTTTCAGTCAGTTTTTGTAATCATAAATTAGTGCAGCGAACATGATCATCTATAGGCCAATCCATGCTTCTCTTTTACCTGCTATCCTGCAAGATTTGTGGAGTGGGTGTTGCAGAAGTGGACACAACTAAGCATAGAATGTGTTTTCCCCTGGCCCAGAGCCCCATTAGTGTTGAAGGCAGTTTTGCTTCTCCTGACACTGACTGCATTAAAGACAGGAAGACTCTCTCAGCTTGTGCACAGCCCAGCACAGGGGAGGCAAAGGGGAAGCAACACTGCCTTGGCCCATGGAGTGTCCCTTCTCCAGAGATGATGTTACATGAACATTGTGCTCAAGCACTGCTCAGCAGAGAGAGCAACAGTACTAAAGCACAGCAATAAATACAGTAACAAAGATTCACAATCTTTCTTGCAATATACAGGCTGCTCTCATTGTAAGGATAATGAACTATAATTCAAAAGCATTAAAATCTTAAACCTGCATTTAAATAGTAATTATACTGATTGTTTTTAATATCTGCCTAATTTATTTTCTTCAGAGCAGCTGAGCATCTTGCATGATTAAATACAAACTCTGCAAAGAAGTCCACTGTCTCTTACTACAAATAATATTTTATAATTGCAGCTATTTTAATTTTGAGACATCATGTAATCTGTTAAACACAAAAGTTGAATGAGGCCTTTTGACTTTCAATATGCTGCAGCAAGTCATCTGCACATTAAATTTTGTGAAAACTCTGTAAAGCCGCCATAAAAAAGGAAAATTGCCTTTTTAAAATCACATTTGTATGGAGATGTGTCCCTGTGGCTTCCTCGTATCAGCTGCCAATGACAGAATGCACACCAGAGGTAAATGGAACTGAGCTGCCCATCTGCGTGCTTCAAACACAATTGTGTGCCAAGAGCTAAGGAGTGTACACACAGAGACACAGATATAGATGTGTACAACATCCAGCTCCTTCATCCTGGAAAATGCAGCCAGAAGAATAAAGCCATGGTAGTAGTCCAGGACTGCCATCACAGTTAACAATGCATCAATTACAGCACCATTTGCAACTCTGGGAGAGAAAACATCACTATTACACTGCTTCCAAAGCCTTGCCAAGATGAACATGTGTTGTCAGGGCAGACATCAGTGGAGAACAGAGCTTGACAAGCGAGCACTGATTCCACCCTCTTGGTGAGAATCACTTGCCAATTATGTGGTAAAGGAATTTCTGAATTTCATAAATTAATTTCTAAATGTATAAAAATCTTAAAAATATGTAATTAATGCTCTAATCTTCTATTGCTTCGTTCTAAGATCCCTTTTCTACAGATTACATTAATATCCAAGGAATTATGGCTCAGATTAACACAGACTTCCATTGAGTCTAGACAAATAATTAAATAAGGTTTTGATTGCATTCTGCTACCATAGTGTTCTAATTATGAATAGGTATGAAATATTTGCAATTAAAAAGTTGAATATACTGAAAAACAAAGCAACTGAAATGTAATTTGGTCATCTTTAGTACCTAATCTATCATTATTTATGTTTTTATTTTTCTTGCATGCTAGGTTTAGTTGGCCGGTAACTATTAAAAGACATTTCCTAAACCTCAGTATAGTCAAGCTGTAAATGAGTTCATTACCCATTGGCCTACTTCCACCAGTTTTTCATATGACATCTTTTATTATGTATATTTTGGAGCAAAGGTTTTTAAAGTGATGTACACTTCCACTTTACAAATGGAGAAATAGTCTTGCGATTAAATTTAAAGCCATCTTTTACAAGTCATATAAAACATCCTTAGCAAGTTATGTTCATTTCCACGGGTGAACTAACAAATCTCAGCACCCTAGCAAATGACTGTCTAATGTCTAAACTTCCTCCTTTTGCAGCTTTAGATTGACTAATTTCTTATAGATCTTTCACTCTATTTCAAGTTAATTTGCTAATGTCCAAAGAAATCTTTAAACTCATCAAACAAATGATTTCTCAATAACTACAGTACTTCTTTTTTATTGTCTGTGTGTCATCCCATTGGTCTGTTCAGTATTATGTCCCCTCAGAAAAGTGGTTTGATTTTTTTCATGAAAGGTAGTGTTTCAACTCCACTCAGATTGATCCTTTTTCTATGAATTGCAAAACACATTTTAAGAGCAGGGTACTACAGTCTAATAATCTAAAATGCATTAGATAACATGGCTCAATACTGAAATACACTTGTATGGAGGTTGTAGGGCTAATTTACAAGTTTATATTTTACTTTGATGATACTGAGTCAGTAGCAAACTGATCAGTTGGAAAATCTGATAGGTCCAGGTCTTCAACTACATAGACAAAGGGAGGCAGAAGACAAATTCTGGCAGTTAGTCAGTACAACACAGGACAATTGAATTCTTTGCAGGCAGATCTATGCAAAACACATGTTACAACTATAGAAGACGCCTTTCTCCCTGATTAGAGTTAGCAAATACACAGATACCTATCCACAAGTATGCTAACCACCGGAAAAGATCAGCACAGCAGCAGAATTTGGTACTTAATGCACAGGGACAGTACCTGACAGGACAGAGGCATCCTCCCTGCCTGCACCTGACCTGCTGGCCTTGCCAGTGCTGCTCTGCATGAACAGTTCTCACAGTGGCTCTAAGCCCACCATGCACATCCGACACATCTGCCTGTTCTGGCTTGTACCTTTGCTCTGGCTGTCTCCTAAGTCATCAGCTCACAAAGCAAGAGAGGATGATATTAAAGGCGAAATTGTGACACTCAAGTTTTCTCATGTAAATTGAAACTTCCACAGCATAGAATTTATCTTACCTGCCAAGGTTCAATTGATAGCCAATGGAGAGAAATGGATTTTTTTTGGAAATGCCACTTATCACTTCTTACAAGGTGTGTCTGGGAAAGGTTATGTGAATTGCCCTCAGAAGGGCCTTTCCTTTCTTCAGTTAAAGAGGAAATGTAGACAACTAGCTCAGATGTAAAAATGTACATGTGATTGCTATGTTAGGTGAGATGAAGCTCATCTGCCCCTACACTCTTCTGTTGAACCAGTGTAGATCATGTGTCTTAAATTTTCTAAAGAGCCCAGAGTCTCACTGCCACACTGAGGATTGTTTTGCCAGTGCAGGTACTATAAAAGACAGTTTTAATAATTCCTACTAAAGAGTAAGATAAAGCTTGGCATACAGACAGGGTCATATTCTTGAAATCAGTCACTCCCTGAAGAAGTATGAGGAGATACCATAACCTGACAACCAATACTGACATCCCAAAGTTTTAAAAGGTCATAAGAAGGAAGGGATGAAAACAGCCTCCTTACAGCTTTTCTTTTCTCAGTGGGTATTAATTTTTTTCTCTTATAGATATATCTCTATAAAACAAAGTTTTAATATGTTTAACCATGATTCTAAAATAGTGAAAAATAAAATATATGACTTTCCATCTATCAAAAATTTACAGGTAGATAATGTCTGTGATCACTTATATCCCAGAATATATATCTTTTTCAGTGATGAAGAACAAAAAAATCTTTTAATAATTTATTCCATCAAGTAGGATACTAAATATTAAGTGGTTTAGAGGAAGTATACTGTAATAGATTGAGCCTACCAGGCGAGTCAGCAAAAAGCTCCTGATTAAGAGAATATATTTTAAAATTAAATCAGTAACTCAATATCCAAACCTCTGTATCATAGTGCTAATGTTTAAACCACTTGATCTCCTCAGATAAAAAAAATTCTGATATTAGGGCATTATGCCTGGCTTACCTGAAGAAATTACTAGAATTATTCTTAATACAATAACATTTTTTCCATGAAAAGAAGGTCCATTTGGGAATTATTTGAAAATAATTACAGCAGAATAACTTCTGGTCTATTTCTCCTTTATAGATGAAATCTTTGTTTTAACATAATTCTACTGATTTCAGGAGAACTACTCTCAATTTTCCCCAAGTGAAACATGAGACTCAAGCTCATTTTGTTCTCATCACCTTCATATGTTAAACCTACAGTGGAGTCCACAGCTACTAATATTTGTTGTCTCCAGATGCAGAGGTCCCATTCATCAAACTATTATCATCCATTAGAGAAATTTTCTAAACATCTCTGTATCTAAGAACAGGACATGGCTTTATCCCTTTCCACCTTCATTTTTTTTCCTAAATACAAAATCGTCTCTACACAGAATATTCAATCACTACACTTTTCAATGTCAATTTGGAATATAAACCTGATAATTTCTCTTGTATCTATTTTAAGAAAAAATAGAACAAGGAATGGATGAATGTCATTTCAGAAAGATACATGTTTTTTATGGGAGGAAATCATATTTGCTTCAAGGAACTATATTTTTTTTTACATACACTAGTAGGACACAGACTGTCAGTCATTGCCTGCAGCCATCTTGAAGACCTCACTGAAATACCTGACATTACACCTATCAGGTGCCAAAATCTACCAGATTATATGATGGAGAGCTCAGAAGGTGAGGCATGTAAGAAATGTATTTCCCTCTTAGATCAGCTAAATTAGAAGCAATGACTTACACATCAGAGGACAGCTGGATCAAATTCAAAATGCTGCCTAATAGTCTAATACCGGTCCTTGAAAATCTTTACTTGAAAACTCCATTTAGTATAGATAGATCTTAAAAACTTATATTTAATAGTTACTTACTTAAAAGTGAAGAATAGCAAAAGATAGATTTTATCCCCAAGAGGCTTTTTTTCTTAGAAGGATACCTGAAGTGGGATGTAAAATTGTCCTACTTGCAAAGACAGCTGCCACTTTTACCATTATTGTCTCACAATGACCTTACAACATTAGAATTAATCTTAGGATTTGCAACCTATATTCCAAAGACCTATATCTACTTATCACTGTAAAACATATGGCCATTCACATGAAAATTATGAAAATAATCAGCATTCAGTGTTTAAACTCTATGTAAAACAACCTAATATAGGTCAGTGCTCCCTATTGATTTAAGTTAGTCTAACCCCTGTTTCTGTCAATTAAATGAGAGCAGAAACAAGTCCAATCAATAGCTACTAATCTTAAATATCTCTGCAAGAAGTACTGGTACTTTAAAAAAAACTGACAAGATTTTGTTTGTGCAAGTGTGTGTATGTGTGTGTGTGTGTGTGTGTGTGTGTGTGTGTGCTTGTGTTCACAAGCAACTGCTAGGATCTGAATCTAGGACTTTGACCTTCGTATGTAAATCTCAGAGAAATATCTATAGCATATATCAACAAGTCATAATCCTCATAATTACCTAAATTCCAGGTAAAGATGGAAAATAAGTATCTTTAAAAAGAAAGCATATTCACAAAGTTGTTAAAATCACACTACAAAGACCATCTTAATTGTTATACCTTTTTTAATTTTGGAGTACTTGAAATTGAGACATGAATAATATTGATGAAGTATATTTTTAGCTTATTTCTTAGAGGAACAAGACATAAATAATTGTAGCCCCACATTTCTCTTCACAGAGAAAAGCAAGGCACAATACTTCCCAGGAATATTTCTGCGTTTCACATTCTCTGAACATCAGAGAAAGAAAACTCAATTCTTATCATCTGCTGTGCCTGTGCTTATGCAAAAGTAGAATGCAACATGGAGATTGTTTACCCAGAGTGCTAGTGTTTTGTTTCCTTGGCCTATCAGGGCCAAGTGTGTGTGTGCATGTGTCAGGACTGTCAGCTGACAGTTACAAGATTCAGAGCAGGGTGTGTGCAGAGTTGTGTGCTTGGCAGATTCAGTTTAGATGTAATATAATATAGTATAATAAAGTAATTAATTAGCCTTCTGATATCAATGGAGTCAGATGCATCTTCTTTCTCTCCCTCGTTGGGGGTTGCCTGTGAATACTATAAATAATTGCTTTGAATGTTTGATTTTCCATTCGGCAGACCTTTTTTAAACATTTGGATAATTTCTGTCTATCTATCAGACATAGTCCATTGCTTATCTAGAAGTGTCCTAAAAGTGGGTTGTTAGGTAGAGAGTCTTACTAAAAATGAGATGCAGGCAGAGCAGAGTCCATAACAGACTGACAGCAAGCAGCTGGCCGTCAGATATGTGTATTGGCCAGATGATCAATATATGAACAGGTCTAAATGAACCACAGTGCTGTCTCTTGGCTAGAGGTATTCCCATAGGAGAGAGCTATACTTACCGCAGCAGGAAGGAAGAAAAGATTAGGGATATAGAATACAAATCCCTAACAGACTCAGTTGTTGTTTGTCCCACTTCTCAGGGAACAAACTGTTTTCCACATACTTTTATTAACTGTCACCACAGAAATCTAATCCTAAAGCACTGGTGAAAGAGTAAACAGGTATTTTCAATCTTTTATATGTACATGCAAAGCGCACATAATCCAGAGAGGAAAAGTATTTCTCATTCTAACACAAAGTAGGTTCTGACTACATGGGAAATGGAGCTTTGTCTTCACTCAGGGACAATGCGAGTTGCCTGCACTTTTGCCTGCATCACCTGCTCAAGGCACCTTCGGGTGGCAATGTATTCAGCTCTACAGACACATCTGATTTCTTCTTTTGTCTTGCAGAGCGGACAGTTTAGCCAGCTTGGTGCAGGGAAACAATGGTGACTACAGAAGGAGAACAAATGATACTTACTCCCCATTTTCATGGATGTGGGTTTTTTTTGTTTGTTTTTTGGTTTTTTTTTTTTTTTTTGTGAATTGGAAGAAATTGGTTACTTCACTGTGATTTTCTCTGGTTAGAATAGTATTAAGAAGTTGGTTTATTTATTAGGACAGAAAGATAGTGTATGTTTGTACTTTCAAATTCTTTTAAATGAGACCTGAAGTTCCTTAGCTCTATGAAAATTATTCAGTATCTGAAACTAATCATCCAAAATCAGAGAAACTCAAAACAACCCAATACTTTGGTTTACAATTACTCATATATTCACAGTGAAGAACAGAAAATTTACCTCTGTGTTCTTAATGTTCTTCACCTATTTTAAAACTTTACTTATCTAATTGATGACATAAAGTATCATTGAAGCCTGATTATCATTTAATCATGTTGATTACATAAAAAATATTCTGGCCTCAGCAGATAGATAGTTTATGTTCTATACAATTTTCACAGGGCAGTAATTGCAGTCATGTGCATATTCTGCAGTGAAGATGAGGCAAGAAAGTCTCGCGATGATTAAATATAAAACAGTGTATTGGTAATTTCATAAAGGGTGTGGCAAAATGCCTGAAGGCAAAAAAATAGAGAAAACTGGGAAGATTCACATTCTAACAAGTTATAACAGTACAGAAATTACAGGCTAAAATAGAGTTGCTACTCCCTGGATGGAATGAAGCCATGCCAACTTCCCACACACAATCCATGCAAAGGAGGACTAGAGTGGAGACACCACGGCAGGACTCTGCTAAAATCCTTGCAAGAGGGACAACTTGGTGGTATCTTGCAAGTGATAAACCACATGGCAGCTGTCAAACAAGGGAAGAAAGGAGATTTCTTGCTGTTGAATCAGCACATGGGGCAAGATCACAGATGTACATCTCTATCCTAAAGGCTACCTCAGATGTAATACTGACATTATCCACCTCCAGGCTTTCACCACTGAACATCATGTATGACCAGAGTCACACAAGCTCCACTTAAATGCAAACTTGGTATAAAAGTAAGTAAAAATGGGGAGTAGTTAGGGAAGGCTCCATCATAACTGCTGGGATCAGTCGATGAGAACCTGTATTCTACCCCGTAGGGGTGCCTTTCCCGGGGCACTGACAGACTAATCAAACACAAAAGGTTTGACAAAATCTTTCCTTTCATGTAGCAAATGACAAAGATAAATCATAAAGACAACTGCAAAAAAAGAAAAGCTGTTGTCATGGAAACATAACAGTTAAAAATTTCTCATGCTCTTTCAAAACATCAAAATTTGATAATCAGATTGAATTCCCTGCTCCTCATAGCAAACTATTTGATGAAACAAGTGCTGGTATGAGTCTTTGACAACACATCATCTTCAGTGGTTGAGCAAAGCCATATGTCTACACTGCGCTGTAGTACAAAGCAGAAGTTCCTCAAATTCCTTGGACAGCACAGTGGAGGAAAAATATCAACATTTTCATGTAAAACTCCGATTTTAGACATCCAGTTATTTTTGTCAGAAGTATCACTTGGGTTTTACAGATGCTCATCTAGCTTCACTGTGCTCAAACAGAAGTTAAATTCAGCTCCTTGTTTGCATACACAGCCACAACTGTTTATAATAGTTTTCACTTTAATGTACCCAGAAGCGTAAATTTCTGCTAGTCATACTTTTCCCTAAAAGGTAGTTACTATACAAATTCTAGCTCTGACTAATTTCCCAAAAAAATCCAAAAATAAAACCAAAGAAAACCACCTGTGCATCTTGATATGCCAGTAGATATTTAGTTGTTTTATCAAGAAAAAGAAATAGCACTGTTACTAATTGACTTCTGCTTAGCTCAGCTGTTTTGTCTGCTCTCAGCACTCTCTAAAGCTGGCTCAAATGAACGGTGATTCCTCTATGAAATCAGCCAGAGAAGCATGCCTCAAGATTTTCCATCAAATCTCTTATGAATGGCTGCTGTAGCAAAATGGTAAATACCAGACAAGGTATTCAAGGTCTGGTAAGGGACAGAGATATAACATACAGGCTCAGTGAAGTCTAATTATCTCCAGAATCAATCCGTATGGTGAAACAACTTGAACTGGAAATCAGTTAACTTTAAAATAGGAGATAAACATTTAATTGTCTCCTCTTCCACTTACAAGAAAGTGGAAATGGTCTAGATGGAGAAGAGAGAGTTGTACCACTACAGATTTGGCAGAACTAGAAGGAATTATACATGATTTTTAGAGGTGGGAAGAAGGAATCAAAATTGCACTAGTAAGTAATTTCTGCTTCAGTACCACTTGGTTTCCAGCGGCAGAAACATCTCCAGAAAACAGTCTACTGAAGTACAGACATACTAATTCCCCTTCAATTTATTGTTGAATATTGATTCTTAAAATGCCTTCTGCCTTCAGAGACAAGGACATCATGGTTGTCTTTTTTTTTTTTTTTGCCAAAATCTATGCCACGCAGGAGTATTTTATTTTACGACATATGAAGAAAAGATTGTGTCTAGTGCCAGCTGTATTTAAAATTTGGGAAGAAGATTTCAAGAATACTCTGAAACTTTCCATTTACAGATCTCCGTGCAAAGCCCCTAAGTGTAGAAAGCAATATTTCTCATCATTTTCTTTGCCTAAGGCTATTGGCATGAACAGCACCACGATACTGTAATCTAACAATAGAAAAAGAAATGGCCCTATCCAAATGCCTAAGAGAGGATCTGCAACCAATCACTGTCTTTGGAAAAGACAGAAAACAACTGCTGCAGTTAAGTGTGAATGACACTAGAACAATACTTCTCTTTCCAATCCAAGGTCCATGTATTGTCACACTTATAAGTGATGATAATAGAAATCTATGAACAAGCTGCTTAGTAATTTTCATCCAAATATGCAACCACATAAAACTATATCAGAAAAAAATATCACCAGGCTTCCTTAGAATTTTTCTTTTTCTTGAAATGCACATGCAACTCAATCAACTGAAGTAATATGTACATAATTTTATTAAGAGAAAGTAGACTCTGCAATAGTTTTGGCAGAGCTTTTGCTCTGGGAAGGAAGGATCATTTTTGCTAGCTTGGCTGCTTAACATTTAAATGTAGAGTTCCTGAAATGTACCTTGTCTTTATGAAGAAATAAAATACCAGTAGAGCAACATAAAAAATGCACTAAACAACATGAGGTTAAAATTACTTTCAAAGTATCTTTTTTTTTTAAAAAAAAAAAACCTTGCTCATTCTACATAGCCTTCTAGATTAACTCTTTACAGACTGAATAGGAAATAATGGTGTTGGGATTTATCATCCATGTTTAGAAAGACCGACAGGTTGAAGCATTTTCCTTTCTTGCAGAAGAAAGTTAATTTGATTAGATGCTTAGCTGGTAAGCTATCAGCAGAAGTTTTGACCTGCAATATAACTTAAAAGCACTAAAAAGAAGATGGATGTTACCTAATCCTGCTTCATGAATAAAACGTACATTGACATACAGGACATTAAGCTTATATTTGCACTAGGGAACACTTGGCAGTTTTCTGGGGACAAATGGCTAAACCATCATGATCAGTGCAGTCAGCATGTGCAGGCCTTGGAAAAATAAATGAAAAGTTAAATTTTAAGACAAACCAAGTATTATTCCATCCTTTAAGAATTTTGATGCCAAAATTCAACTGTCTTGGTACATAACAGAAAATAACTCACCAAAACCTTCTTTCTTGTCAAAGCTTAAATATAAATAAACTAACCAGAGAGTTGTCCAGGCTTACTATTGGCAAAATAATTCAGAACTTTAAAGCAGTACCTGGTATTGCATCCATCTTTCTGAAGTAGTAATAAATTTGGCTCACCCAATTAATTCAGTCATCAGGTATCACTATGAAAACTAGTAAGAATGTTTTCGGAAGGGAAAGTATCAGGAGGCTCAATTCATGTTCTAAGTGTTATTTTTATGCTTTTATATTGCTATATTTCTACAGATAATAACAAAAATGGCTACATACTTACTTTCTACTCCAATGAAATTGTTCTGAAATAAACTTGCCACATATATATTTATAAACACCATGATTTAGTGTCATTTCACTCGAATCCTCCCCAAGGGATCTATTATCAATGAGAACCTCAGTTACCCCACCCTCAGGGGCAGGCTGTAACAAGAGTATCCTCTGTTACAAGGCCTTTTGAAAAAATGCCATTCTTACTCATCTTTACTGGAAACTTTACTATTGTTGTACTTTCTTCTGGCAATGATGATAAACAAAATTTACTGCCTGTTTAAATTGTACTTTACCAGGCTAATACAGCAGCAATGATAACAGCTTAGAAATTGGATTGCATGTGACTCTGAAAGTGGGACATATGAGTGAAAGCTTCTGCTTGTCATATGTTTGCAAAACAAGCTCCAGGGCCCAAATTTAGAAAAGCAAGGTACAAAGGTCTGAACATATGTGCTCTGGGAATGTTTAGAAAAAGGATATGCCACATCAATGAACTGCAAGATGGTTTCCCCCAAGAGAAAGTAGACAAGCTCACACAACTCTGTCATTTAGTTCTCTTGTCTGCCAGCAGGATATCTATCACATTTCTTTCACTTCATTTTCACCAAAATATTTCATTCTCTTTTTTCTCCAGAATGGAGTTTCAGAAAAGCAAAAAAATATTATGAGATGTCTGAAAGGAAACAACCCATTTTCTCAGGGAAAAAATGATCAAGGAATTAGGGGAAGTTATCCACTAAAACAAAACAAAAAAGGACATACATTTTAAATGACATCTAAAAATCTAGCCTAATCCAAAAGAGACCATGAGCAATCTGTTTCTAGAAACTTTATTGTGTTCTGTGAAAATCCTTCTGTAAATAAACCTGTCTAAATTATTTAGATTAGCTTGAAAGATTAAAGTTCTATTTTCATGGGATCTCATATAAAGCTTTTACCAGTAAGTAATCACTTCTGGGACAACATTTCAGAAAGTCTCCACATAAAACCCTTTAGTACTAAACACATAATCTTCCTGACAAACACATCCTCTATTTGCCTTCTTCATCTATTCTCCTTAGGAAGAAAAAATAACAAAACCAAAAACTTTAAGGAAGTTCTCATCTCTTGAGATTTTAGTTGCTATTTTTAATCTTCCCTTAAGATTTTTTTTTATTTTTAACATTAATTCATTTGCTAGCAAAGATGAAAGACATGCAAATTGGCAGGGTTGCACAGAACAGTTTAGAAGGTATAACAAAACATGTAAGAAACCTGTATAAACTAAGCATCTCAAAATAGAAGAAAAACTAGAAAAATCCTGAATTACTGAACCTATTTTCCCCCAAGTCTTATTGAGGCTGGGTTATCACTGGGGTATGTTGAACTGTGCACTAGAATCAGAACAAGATGAACTAATTTTATGTTATATTGAATAATGTTTGATTTCAGAAAACGTCACTTAATTCCTTACAACTTCAGTTTTCATCTTTGAATAATAGGGGCAATGTTTTTTACATTATCTTAAGATGCTTCAGAGAAGTGGAATATATGTTATTTCCACTACCTCATTTTGGAAAAGCCACAAAGAATTCCTTGATTAAATATGTTCTGCATTTTGCTACACATTGGCAATTAAATAAAACACTACTATTGCCCTTTCCTGCTTCTTCATCTCCTTTCTCCCCTCAAGGATCAGTCAGATGTCAGAGAAAATCACACATCTTTTTGAAAGGCAAGGAAAATGCCTAATGGGAAAGATGTCTAATGTCTAATGCATGAGAACAGAGGGTTGCTAAAGTTACATAGCTAGCAGTAGAAACTGAGGTATCACAAAGAAAATGAGTTATTGAATAATTTTGGTTCAAAAATCTACTATGAAAAACTTGCTAATGGATAAAAATGCTGACTCCGTCAAGTCAGAATGCTGAAATTGATGCTAAACTAGATACAGGTGGTATCCATGTTATAATTTAAATGCCATTATCTTGGTTTTTCACCTCTAAAACTTAATATCCAAAAATAAATAAAAAAGAAGTAAAAATTGTTGCCCCACTCTTTCAGAGAGGTGGTTTTATGATGGCATTCAGGTTTCATGTTCCCAAATCAAGTGCTGGCTTAGAAGCACTTCTATATTTAGTGCTCACCTGCCTGGTTATTTTTTAGAGTACAATATTTCAAAAACACCACAGTAGATTACTTTACATAAAAACCTGCATTCTTATTCACCTGTTCTAACTGCTCTGTGAGAATGATTGTATCAATCAAGATTCATCATTGTCAAAAAAAAACTGTTCAGCAGAGAATTTTGAAATTCCTAGCTGAATTCTGCTTTAAGACCTTCTGGATCCAGGATCCTCAGAGGACCCTTGGGAACTCTCTGAGAATCTGCTGCCAGATAAGGAGAAGGGAAGGCTGTGCGTGTGAGCATGAGAAAGCTCTAGCATCTTCTAACAAGCTGAACCAGCTGTCTGTGACCCAAGCATACCCAGTGCCTTTGGTAAAATTGCCCCCAACTAGGGGGTGTCAAAGACCCTTTAAGTGTGGCTGGGAGGGGCCAGGACTGAAGCACAGCTCCCAGAGTGTAGCTAATGGATGCAGGAGCACAAAGAGGGGGTCCCATCTCAGTTCAGACCACCCTACATGCTTTCAGGTACAGGCATGTGCCACAGCACTGGTTCCCTCAGGTGGTGGAGCAGCTGCCTCTAGCAGGGCAGAGGCTTCAACCCCAACAGAGCTTCAGAAAATGGGGGCAGCCCTGGGAGTCCCAGGCTGCAGGGGATCCCTGGGGCCTCTCCCTGGGGCTGGAGAGGTGGTCCCCTCTCCCCAGCAGGTGTGCTGCTCTTGAGGAACTGTGGCACCAGTGGCGGAGTTATAGATAAGTGAACAGTCAGTGCAATGTCAAAGAGGATTAGTGAGTGATCCACAGAAGCAACCAGGACAGGAAAGAAGACCTGTATCGCAAAACAGATGATAATAAATATCTGATCCATATTAAATCCCCCTGAAAAATTTCTATTCCTGATCAGATGAACCCTGGTTGCAAATCTTTTGAACTCCTTTTGAAAGGAATATGATTTACAAGCTTCAAGACCATTCTGCAATGTAAGGACCGTAAACCTCCTGATCTACATTAATGTAAATAAACTCCTTTTATCTACACTATTTACATCTTCTATTTGTTTTTATTTTCATAGTTGTAATGCTGGTTTCAGGACTTCTTCTTTCTCAAGCCTCTTCAAAAATTACTCACACTAGAGGGGGCAAGAAAGACAATTATTTGTGAGGACACCCATAGAAAGTTATGACAAGATACACAGAAACTCTTGGTTCTAGTTTTCATGGAAGTAGCACTTAACAAACTGCAGTTTAGGAAAGCCCTGTTGGAGATGTGTAGTAATTAATTTAGGCCTACCTTAAACAAATGACAGTTTTAAAAATTTTCTTCTGCATCTGACCAGTATATCTAATAGGGATGATAGAGAATAGTCATAATATAATGAGATGGCTACTCAGACTGGAAAATTTGTGTGACATGCCAAAGCAACTTTCCATATGGTTCATACATGTTTTGCACAAAATATTTATCATGGAAGATCCTCTTAACAGCTCAAGATGTAGCCTGGTAGGTGCTGCTTGCCTATGGCTTAGAAGCTGACACATATGATGAGAAATACAATAATAAGAAATATTCTGGAATGTCTAAACATTATCTTGATATTTGAAATAATAGCTGTGGGGGGGAAAAATATTAAATATACCTGTATACATGTGAATACAATAAAAGAAAATGTTGGGATCATGCTGCTTTAAAGATGTTTAATTTTTCCAATTTATTAGGAAAGGTCCTTAAGATCAGGGCTCTCTTAGGAAGTTGACTGTTATTACATATTGGAAATATTTATCTATGCTTAATTTAGCTTGTTTGGGAGTTTTTTCCATAAAAAATGTATTTTCTCAATCTAAAGACTTTGTGTTAGTCAAGTTTCTTATACACTTGCATTCTATGCAAAGTTTGTCAAATTTGATTTGAAAAAACTTCTTGATTAATGTGTCCACCTTTTTCTTTCAATTAGCAAAACATCTCCTCAAAAAACAGTATTGAAATTAATCTTTTTCACCTGCATAAAAATACCCTATTTTATAACTATTAGTCTGATGCTTCAATATCATAGATTTTTTGTATATATTACACGTGGACTGTTTTGTCCCATAAAAATTAAACCTTAGCCATTTCATTCTTTCACAGCGTGGTTAGATGGCTGTTGAAGAGATATAGAGTTATGGAGGGGTGGGAGGAACAGAAGAACTTTTTGGTGATGCAATTCTGTAAGCAGCCAATTGCAATTGGAAATCCACATTCTGGATATACAGAAAAGTGTTGACCTGCATCAAAACACAGGATAATAGGTTTCTGGTAGGGCCCTGGAGCCATTCAATACTGGATAGCAGCACATTAGATGACAACCAGAATGGAAAATAAAAAATTTAAAATAAAAAAATAATAAAAATAATTTTTGACAAATGTCTGAAATGTTTTATCTTTGTAAATCTATCTGTGCCTTGTTTAGTGGTGCCTTCCAATTGTACCTAGAGGAGCACTAGTTCTCCTGTATACCAAACTAACATTTTCCCTTTGAACAGCTGATAAAAACAACTCTACTGGGCTTTAATAAAATGTTAAAACATAAGTGGAGCACTTTTGTCTGATTGCTGTCTTCTTTCAGCCTCATTTCTGCTTGTGCAAGATGGTTGCAAAATGCCTGCAAAATGCCTGCAAAATTGAATTGAGGTTTTCTTAATTGCCACTCTTCATGCCATAAATGATACATTCAACTGTGGGTATTCAAAATATTTTCACATTAAAAAGCTTTTAAGTTTAGTTGCTTTTCTTCATCTATGTATTCCACACTACACCAATAACACCTTGAAATACTGTTGAGAAAGGTTGATTCCATGGTCTTCTTTGCTCTTCCCAGCTGCTGAGGTATCTGCAATGCACAAGGTCACAAATTAGGAGAAATAGGCTCTGGGATAGTCTGAGGCAGATAGTAGGTAGTTTTTAAATGTCTCCATTCCCTTATTGTCCATGCTGTTCCCCCAAAATCTTAAGTGGAGCAGTACTTTTCTTTAGATTTTCTATCTGAATATGCACTTAGCAGCTTTACAATACCTCAGCATCTTTTCCTACTGCTGGTCTACACTAGTATTGTCTGTGTCAAAAAGGCATTATTACCAAAATTCCAATTTCTCAAAAGACTGATTTCATCCCCTGAAACATTTTGAGAAATTATATGAATCTGATTGATTAAACTCTAATTTCACAACATTCTTTGTTATTGTCCTGTTCAATGGTAATTTGTAAAGAACTTATTTTCTGCTTTCTTTACTGTCCTCACTAATCCTTTGGTCCAGGTTTTGTTGGTTGGTTTGGTTTGTTTTGTTTTTTTTTTTTAATCATCAAAAGTTCTTTCTTTATCATCATAAATACTCAATATTATGATGAGAATTCAGGAAGCTTATTTCAAAAATCTTTTGATATGTAAAGTGTTTTTATTTCTGCTGAAGGGAAGAGGATATCTTTTAAAACTTACAATTATATTCAAATAAAAATTTGTATGACGGAGCTTAAAAATTGTATAATTTAAAATACATATCTAGAGTAATATATCTTATCATAATATTTGAAGTAATTTCTCTTTTATACCAAATCAAGAATATTTTCCAAAATTTTTGATCTGAAGACATGAATCTTCAAATTTTGATGTATTTGTATAATCACTGAAGAACTGATTGAAACTAAGATAATGTGCTTTCAAAAGCATCTGTTGTTACACCTGTTTATTCTATTTCTTTGAACAAGGAAATAAGTCAGTTATCAAGGTTAATAAAATTTCTCACTTAGAGATGTGCTAGACAGATTACTCATATCAGATTTCAGCAAAATCTGAAAAAGCCAGAAAACACATGATGTTCAGTACAGAGGCAATTGGGTGACATTCTATGGCCTATTTAACATGAGAAGATCCTGTAATAATTCCTTCTCATCTCCAAATATGTATAAGGAGAGTGTTTTCTAAAGGAATAAAGAGAAAAAATACAGAATACCACACTTAATAAATGTTCTCTACAGAATATGTTTGGGTCAACCTTTCCTCTTCCACTCTCTTACTACTTCTTCTGTAGCTTCAGTCTGAAATGATTAAGCCAGACCCCTAGTCTCTGATTTACTTGCTGTTCCAAATATATCATGATATAGTAACACACTCCTCTTGTAAGACACTAGTGGTGTACACAGCAGGCCTGAAAGAGCCTCTGCTGTCATGAAGCTTTAATTACTGTTGAAAACAGAGACTACTGCAGATAACTTAATGGCTCAAATTAGCCAACATGTTCTGATCAACAGATAAATATGGATACAGTGGGAGGAATATATAGCTGTTTAATGACAGATAATCTTGTGTGAGATGGAAAAGTTAAGATTCCAAAAATCTATGGCGTAATTGCACTTCTTACCCACACAACTGATTCAGGAGCCTACTGCATGAACCTTGACCTTTCAGATCTTCAGAATATTGAATGAAATTTAATGGAGAGCTTGATATTTTCTCTTGGAGAATATTTTAGTTATTAGGAGGTATCCAATAACAAAATATATTCAAAGATCTAGTTGTACGTTAAACAGACCATACCCATATGTCAATGAAATGAGATGCATTCTGAAAAAGTACTTGAAATTAGAGTATTCTTGCATTATTACTGCCATTCTCCAAGAATCATCTAGGTTGGAAAAGAGCTTTGAGATCATCAAGTCCAACCTATGATCTAACACCAGCTTGTCAACTAGACCATGGCACTAAGTGCCACATCCAGTCCTTTCTTAAACACCTCCAGGGAGAACGACTCTATCACCTCCCTGGGAGCCCATTCTGTGAAGAACATCTTCCTAATGTCAAAAATTATATACATTGAGAAGAGTAGTTACACAAACTAAAATTTCTTAGCCTCACTGTTAACTTACATTTTTTGGCTTATTTTTAGTATGAATGTTTTCACTTCCAGACTTTGGAAACAGGGCCTCAATGGAAAGACCTGTAGAAACTGCACAGTGCAGAGTAAAAGAATAATAGGTTTAACTGAAAAAAAAAACCAGTCTACAAAACAATTATATGCATATTAAACTGTACCTTCTGGGGATCATCAGAGGATTTACCAACTTGAAGCACTAAAGTGAATCCTCTGCAAAGAAAAGTGGGACAATACTAATGCTATCTTTTTTTTACTTGCATTTTAAAGAATGATTCATGCATTTTGTTTAGACACAAAGATGTTTTTGCTGTCTCCCTGAAAGATCTATTCATCAGATTAATATTCTAGTGCTTGAGTACTTCAGTACAGTACAAACATTTTATTTTCTATATGTTTACAGAATAAACTGTACAATTAGTCACAAATTCCTTGCATATGCCCTGCTCTCTACCTCCTTTTGTGAAACATATTTCATTATTGTCATGCACATTCATGGTAGGGTTTTTTTCAGGCATTCAAAGAATATTTTTCAAGTGATTAGTCTTCTTCTGATGAAAGGCCATGGCCAAAGAGTTCTCATTATATAAAAGAAACTAACAGAATGTGAAATGAACAAGACAGATGAAATATTCTGTGTCATATACCAAAATTCAACTATCTGAAAAGGAGTAGTCAAGATGGTTGGGTAGACACATGATTAAAAAATGTTTTCCAAGCTAGCAGTAAAACCGCTAAGAATGCAGACTGTCAACACTTTCTTCACCATGGGTTTTTAAATTTTCTTCAGTAAAACATTTAGCTGAGACTTAACTGTAGCTTCTTCAGCAGTCTAAAAGACATTTATCTGACATTAGTCATCTTGGTTCAATTGGGGGCCACCATCACCAAAAAGCTATTCATTCTGTCATAAGCTATATGCACAAAATAACAGGATGTATCAGAGCTGGTTCTGCCTCTTTTTGATTGACTCTGGAGGAAGACTAAGGAAATGGCTTAAATCAGACAGTTAAATGTTTTAATGTCTACAAATTGTCCAGATCCAAAAGTAGTTACAGTTTTGCACTTTGGTTGTTTTCAGAATAGGAAACTGTGAGGCCTTCCAGAACAGAAACCTAAAGAGCAAATAAAGGAAAGCCACCTGAGCCATACAGATGAACACTACAGACTAACAGTATAAACACTGGATGCTAACAGTAACTATGAACACTGTACACCAACAGAAAGTCCAAGGGGTGAACGACTGCATAAACAACCAGGTAAGGCGCTTAAAAGGGAGGAACTTCAAGGCTAGTTCCTCTTTCAAGGCATAGGATGGAACTGAATGTTTGTGTCTCCAAGAACCCTTAAGAGGTGGGACACCACTACAGCTTTCTCCCAACAGCCTGTAATTTTAGGTGCTGCGTAATTCTGTGGCTCACTAGCATAAGCAACTGTTACTTTTTAAAAAGAGAAGAAAGTGCAAATACATCCCATGTATTTCACTTACACTTAGTTTGAGATATGCAAGACGACTGCTTCCAATTTACTATAAAGAAAAGTGTGGACCCTGATCCTTTGAAACCATCAGATAAATTTGAAGATTTGTGTCCCGAAGTCACCAAAAAACAGTAAAAACCCAACAAATTAAACAGACTGAAGGAAAGCTACCACATATGTTACATGACATGCTGACATTTGTTTCCATCTCTAAGAATGAGCAAATGAAAAAGTCATCTTCAGACAGAACAGGACTAAGGCATTATCAGAGTCCAGACCTTATCAGAAAGATTAAAACTGAATCTCAAACTCAGCAGAAAAAAATAGTACTAACCACTTCTACAATATAACATGATATTTCTTTATGTTATGACCACACCAAGTGAGTTCTCTAAAATTCCAGAACTGTACCTGTAGTGATTTTAACCAGAAGACCACTGTAAATTGAGGAGTTAGTGATCCACACAACAGTTAACCTGAGCAGGTGATGCCTGTGTTGCTCTATGCTATACATATGTCACTGTGCCATCACACCTGTGCTGTGCTGTGCTGTGCTGTGCTGTGCTGTGCTGTGCTATCTCCTGGCTACAGAACCATAGGCTACCTGCAGTAACACAGGAGCCTGTGGGCAGCTACTCAGTAGGGGGATTGTATTTAGGCAAAAAGGCAGGCAGAAGTTCTCATGTGAACATCACTTTTTTTTTTTTTGGACAGTGGAATTTATTATTAGAATAGCTATCTTTTAAAAAAATCCTGTAAAATCTCAAAAGACCTTCTCCTTTACAGTCTTAGCTCCAATAAATGGCATTTTTAAGTGGTGTTCTACAGTGTGAGAGCCCTCCTTATTATGATGGTAATGAACCAGCACTTGCAGCTGCAACAGTAACCAAGACACCTGATGCTCCAGCTGAAATGACTGTCTTTAGAAATAAAAATGTTTCTACTAATATTTCTGGTGTTAATAATACTTTATCCAGACCACAGCATTGTTAGCTCACCATTTTTTTTAAACACATTCAATGTCTTAAAATGAATTTTGAAAGTGGAATTTTTTGACTAAGCTTGAGGTGCTCTCCATAATTCTCACATTCATGATGCTAAAAAAAACTGCTTAAGAGTGAACTAGCTGCCCAGCTTTTTAAAAATACCTATCCCTAATATTTCCTTGTTTCTGGTACTGTTTTTAGGAGCTTCATACCTAATACATGAAAATCTTCCATAATGTCACCATTTCTTGCTCACATGACCATAAACTGCAACCTTCACCTCCTTTTAACCTACATTTAACAGAAGCATCTACCTACAAGAATGACTGACTCTCATGCAAGTCACTGCAAGTTTGTTATGGAAGCTCATTTGAAGTGATGTCCAGATCAGGCTGAAGAGATCTCAGCGCCATCTACTCTCTCTTAAGTAAGTCTAAACATAGCTATGCAATTAGATAATAAAATATATACATCATTCTCACACACTAAGTGCCTTTTCTGAAGTTCACAAATCCTGGCAGCCGAAAGGACTTGCATATTTAGGAGGGGCAACATTGTAAGAGAATTAGGAAAGTTTAAATGTAAAAGTTCTAAAGTCAAATTTAGTTCTTACATCTCTATAAATTCTGATGAAGCCACAGACTACAGGGAAATACTCCAGATGTCGAGTAAACAAAGATCAGGCACTAAGACATAAAACTCTCATAATAATTCCACAACTTCTATCTCCTCTAAAATATGCAATTACTTAGATGTTGTGAGAAGTCTTGGGTACTTTTTTGTTCCCAAAGCTGACACTACCACTGATTGTTTTAAATCTTTTTTATTTTTACTTTCTGTATAAACAGGTATAGCTAGTAATTATTTTTCTTTATCTTAGATGCTTGAAGATATATGCTCCTGTCTTAAGGGAAGCATACTGTCTATGAAAAGTCTCTCTCCTCATCTGCATGGTAATTAAGCAGTACTCAAGGTGCTATCAGACAGCATACAAGAACAGGGCTACAAGGCAACTAGGGAACAACTGCAAGAGACTGGAGTGCTAGACTGGAAAGTTAATGCAAATTTTTTTCATGAAAACTTTTCCATCCAGTTCAAATTGCTTTTACAGGCAGTGATTCTGAATTTCCAGTTTCTTTTCATAAAAAAGATGCTTTGTAAAAGATGGACAGTCAAAATACAGAAGTATCAACCAATGAAGGAAGAAAACCTTGCACAATATAAAAAACACTAAAACGCCTTGAATGCTCACTGTCAGACAAACCACAGTTCCAGTGAACAGATCTCTGTTAATTTTCTAAATGACACATTCAAGAAACAAAAGCCAAATAAAAAGAATCATCAGTTCAGCATTTAAGAACACATTTGATAGTATATTTTTAAATGGAATCTCTTCTTCCAATAAAAGTGCCATGTTGCAATCTAGTTAAGTCTATTCACAGTACTCCACATTGATCATCTCATTCTTCTCCTGCAAAAAAAACTCCAGAGGACACATAATGACAGCATAATCAACATTTCAATGAATTCACCAGACATTGTCCAATCTTGCAAAGACCAGGAAAGATGTAACAATAAGCAGCACAGTAATTGTCTTCACTATTCTCTATGGATGAGTTTCCTAAAAGTGACTATCTCAAAGTTGTAAACAAAATTAATTAATAGAGAGACAATGGAAATTAAAAGCACTTACAGGATTATCCAGACTGATGCTGAGTCTCATCATCTTCCATATCACTCATTATAAGGTGAAGGCACTGAGCAGGATTGGTATGCAGGATGATTATTCACTTACACATTTCTTCCACATCCTGGTGTTTATTCTATCTCATCATATAAGAGAATCTAGAATGCACCTACTTTTCATTTTGAATATGATTTTTTTTAAAAAAAATTCATTTGTTCAAAACAATAAAGTTACAGATTTCATAGCCTAATTTTAAGATGAAAAATGAATATACATCAAAACTACTGATATAATTCACCCACCAAGATCCCTGTAACTAAACTCTCCCCATGCAAATAATCCTAAAAAAGAGGATTGCATTTTGCATCCAAACCTTGAAAGCCCCGAGGATCTATCTGACTGCACCAGAGAAATGGATGCTAATCTTGCATTCAGGATCTTTAGTCTTTATCATCTTTCCCTGAAATACACAAAGCTACTAGATCCATTTAGAAAGCTGCTAACTGTATTGCCTCAGAGGAGCAGGTTCTGTAAAGTCAAGTTTCAAGCTCTGTAAGACTTATAAATCATCATCAACTCCTTATACTACACCCTGACATAAATGGGAAAAGCCCCTACACTGTCATTCCCCTTTCTTACATTACAAGTCTGTATTAAGAAAATACTCCACTTTAGCATATGCATGGCACGTTGTGACTGCCATTCTTCATACTAACATTATTTCCCTCTGGTCCTCTCAGAATTTATTTTCTTATCTGTAGTCTTACAGTTTTATTGTAAATTTTCTGAAAGGAAGTATCTGTATTTGCTACTTGTTTGGTACCTAAAATGAAATCAACTTCCTATGACTGTTCCAAGCCCACAACATATTTGCACAAGGCAGACTTTTAAATATTTATATTAAGTGACATATTTGTCACTTAGTAGCATGCAAAATAGATGAACAATTTTTTTGTTTCATTATAAAGAGTACTAAAGTTTAGGTTTATGTGATGACACAACACAAAGGCAATAGACATTTCTAGTGTTTAGGACAGAAAATGTTTCTTTCATGTAGTATTCATTAGGGATACAAGAGTCAGTTATCAAATCCCATGCAAAATATCCGTAGACTATCCAGAGAGAAATCTTGTCCTAGGCAATAGCAATTCACAGTTTAAATTTTGGAAGTTTAATCTTCTTGAGCCTTCAACAATTTTACATGAATGCATAAAATTTAACAAGACCAACTGCTGGATTCTCCGCCTGGGACTGGAAATTCCTGGTTATACATGAAAACTGGGGAATGAGAGGCCAGAGAGCAGCCTCACAGAAAATGACCTGGAAATCCTGGTCAATGGCAAGCTGAATATGAGTCAGCAGTGCCCTGGAGCCTGGGGGGAATCAGGCACAGCATTGCAGGCTGGACAAGTAAGGGGACTGTCCCACTCTGCTCTGCACTGGGGTTGCCTCACCTCAAGTGCTTGGGGGCAGATTTAGATGCCTCAAAGGATATGAAGTTCTTACAGAGCATCCAAAGGAGGTCTAGAAGATGCTGGAGGGTCTGGAGGGGAAGCCATATGAGGACTGGCTGAGGTCACTTGGTTTGTTGGGCCTGGAGAAGAGGAGAATGAGGGAAGAACTCATTTCAGTTACTACGACTTCCCCAGAAGGTTAAGTGGAGGGGCAGGTGCTGACCACTGCTCTCTGTAGACCAGTGATAGGACAGGAGGAAGTGGAATAAAGCTTCATCTGAGGAAATTCAGGTTGGATGGTAGGAAAAGGTTCTCCACTGAGGAAGCGGCCAATCACTGTAAGAGTCTCCCTGGGGGAGTCAGGCTCTGACCAAGCCTGTCAGAGTTCAAGAAGTGTCTAGAAATACTCATGGCCATACGATTTAATTTCAGGTAGGTCTGCAAGGATCAGAGTGTTGGACTCAGTGATCCTTATGGGTCCCTTCCAACTTGATACACCCTATGATGCTATGATTCTGTGATTCCATTTTGGCAGATTTTTTTTTTGCCTTTACACGGCTTCATGATTGTTCTCCAGAAGATGAAAAGCCAGTATCTATAATGAATTATGCTATTAAACTGGGAGAGCTATTGGAGCATAAATACATGTAGTACATGCTTAAAAACCATACAAAAAACATCGTAAATAACAAGATGTATATTATCTTTCTGTAATCTATTGGTTTTATTAAATTCTGCTTAGACACTGAGAAAGAAGAGACTAAACTAGCCAAAGAGGATTAACACCACAAGAAAGAGCAAGAAGGATTAATTTAAAAATGCTCAGAGAAAAAATATTTTGTTTCAGAAGATGATATTACTCTATAGTTTGGCAAGCTGGTAGCTTGAATCACTGAAAACTAAGTAATTGCCTTCCTGGCTTTGAGTGCTACATCTGTTTAATTGACTATCCTCTGTCCTTTGTCATTTCAAAAATTCTAAACACACAATTAAATAGTTTCTAGCAGACAGCCAAGCTTATCTATTCCTTGGAATATATCAGGTAGCTTTATGTGTTTTTACATATTACGCAGACAAAAAATGGCAATATGTTTGGTAAGACAGCTGTGCAGCAAATAATAGGTATTTTCCATAAGTGAATAGACAGCCTCATAGTTAAGGAAAATTCTGTCATTCAATTCATCAATCAGTTTGGCTGGGATCAGATGCCCCTTTTCCTCGCTTCATTACTGTCTCCCATGTGCTGAGGTACTTCTACCTAAAAGGTTAGAAAGAATCACTGAACCATATAGCTTGCATGAAGTGCACGCACTACAGCAGTGACTGTTGGGTGAAGTTATAAATATGCAAGAGCATCAGTGCTGGCTTATACATGCTGGGTTCTTATAACACTTATGCCTAATATTGATTTAATGCACAATATTTGTGATTCTCATATAGTGATGGATGCATAAATAAGCTCAGAACAACAGCTAAAAATATTTTTGACACTAACTGTACCCTTAATTGAGATTGGCCTCATTAACATTGATATTAAGTTCTTATCAAGAATAGTTTATATGGATCAAGTTTATTGTGGTATTTATTTTCTCTATTTCAATGTTTGTCCTAGTTGATCTGTTTCTGCTAATTGGATATGATAAAAAAGTCCTTGGTCCTATGCAGAGCTTTTCTTGACACTTACAAAATGTTTTACAAAGGTTTAGTATTGTGATCTCCACTGCTACCAACAGAGAAACTTACACATAGATAAATCAAGTGCCTTTTAAAGCATGCTCTACACACAGCTCAGAGAGCTAAGCTAGCAGGACTTCAGTCTCAGTCCTGTGCAACGTTAAGACAGCTAGGTTGTCTCCCCTACAGACAGAAAAAGCCAAAATCAGGGGGCTAATTACAAGTAGTGGCAGACAACCAATAATCCTTGAATAATCCAGTTTCAAGCACCTTGAATTATTAGATTCATAGATTCCTTGTAAGCCTCTGAAGTAATTAAAGCCTGACTGAGAAGCTAAGTGATCCTCTACTGAAATCCTATGAACAGATTAGCTTGAGAACATAATGTATGATGACTATTAATGTACTATTTTGCTCTTTGAGCAGCGTCATTCAGCAAAACCTTACCCAAATTGTACATGTATTAGATTCACACTGTATTTACAAAGCTAAAGTTAATGTTAGAAGAAAGCACCAAAAAATGTGATTCAATCTCCTACTACACCAATGAGATGCAGTAATGACAGAACACAGCCAGATACTTCAAGGCTCCAAGGGGTGAAGATCTGTGAGTCTTTCCAAAAATTAAGAAATTGAGCCATTTCTGATGAGGGCAGTCTAGTAACAGGAATGTGAACTTGTTACTTTTCCACCATTTTTAAACAAAGATTCTCCATAATTTGGAAAGAAATTCTTCTAGAATTATTAAACTACTGTTAATTTTGTATGTTTTAAGATAAAATACCCTTGGAAACTTACTATAGTGTCTAGAGGAAGTTATCCTTTAAATTACCTGTAATCTCTCTATTCACCATGCAAGGAGCAGAAACCATTTATTAGACTCATATTTAAACTGAATGTGTTGAGCAACAAAATATTTTTATCATAATCATTGCACTCTGTTCTAAAGAAATGTTCACTATCTCATCTTAGTGTCTGAGCTCATTAAAACCCTCATCACTTTATCAGAAAATAAGAGATTGCTTTTTCTAATTCAAATTGGACTCAACCTAAAAATTTGGTTTTAATAGTTACAGTCACTGGCTTTCTGTCAGTCACTAAGACTAGAGACTCCTTCTATGCCATTAAGTACAATTAAGCTCAAGTGTGGATTTGATGCAATTTGACAAGAATAACATCCATCTTTGCCCAAATTCTTGGCTTTTTTTTCCCTACTTTTTGCATTCATTTTATGTAAATTTTTATTGCACATTTCTAAAGAAAGTACAATTCCTGGCATGTCTGTTAAAAAAACAAAACATCATTTTTAGTAAGATTATGAGGCTAAAGCCACTTTGGACCACAGCATTTACAGACCAGTGCTTAGGTTTGTCACAGCCCTTCCTCTTGAGGAATATTTTTTTGATGAGCATCTGTTACAGAGCTTTCACAATGCAGAACCCCAGACCTGAGACATGAATGAGTAGCAGCATCTGCTTATATTACTATCAGCAGCATACACAATGAGTGCCTTAGGGAATGTGCATTGCTCTCCTATTCTTATCCTCCTGTCTGCCCAGATCCACAACTTCGCACTCCATGGAGCCACATCTTCCACATTCCTTCCTCCTCTCCCAAGAGAACCTGATGCCAAATGGGGTCAGCACGGTTCATCTGCCCAAGAAGGAGCAAAGAAAATAAAAAAGCTAAGCTTCATAAAAGTGCAGCAGAAAAACATCACAGCTATGCATCCTGCTTTGAGCACTTGTTCCACATCTGTGTTATGATGCCTCTTCAATGAAAGAAACAAATGATACTCTTTCACATACTGGCCTCACATCTGACTCACTTCTCTCTCCTAGTCACACATTCTATGTGCTCTCATGACTTTTCTTTGCTCTTCTAAACATCTCCAAACCTTTTGTTCCTTCCCCATGCAGAGGTCCTTATGGTATTTCCTAACTCTTGGTATCATTAAGACTAGTCAGGTTTACTTTCATGTTAAAAAACTTTCTTTAAGGAACTTGTGTCCTTTTCTAGACAGCAAAAGATTCAGGGGAATCTCATTTCTAAATATAAAATGCAAATATTATGTAGTTCAAATTTGAAAATTAAAAAAAATCATTTCAATTAGCATAAATTTTGAAAGAATTCTTCATGCCTATGCAAGAAACTATCACTTCTGATCTAATAGCTATGGTTCTGAAAATATGCAGGTAGTGAAATATTTCTAAATTTCCATTAGAAGCTTAGATTACAATGGCAGTTTAATGAAAGACTAGAATTAACCTCACTGAAATGCAAAATTATACTAGGACACTTTATATTATACTAACAATGAGGCGAGATTATACAAGCTTTTAAGACAGGATACTGTTGGGTCCAATTTTTCAGCACAGCCTTGCAAAGATGAGGAAAAAAAAAACCTATTATATCTCTGGTGCACTGCTAAGAAGCACAGCATACATATAGTTAAAGTGAATAGGAAAAATAGGTCAGCATGATGGAACTTGTCAGGAAAGAAAAGCTAGGAAATGTGGAGGTCTACAAAACTAAAATTTATATATATCATCCCTGATATATATGAAATGATCTTTGGACTCATGCATTATATGAAAAAAAAAACCAAACCCACATATCAAAGAGAGGCAAAATAACAGAGAGCAACATAAAAGTGATAGAATCTGCAACTACAGTAATTTGAATCAAACCCTGAAAAACTTCAAAAGGTTTCAAGAACTTTATAAAACTTCTACAGAAATTCAAAAATAATCTGACATCTGCTCTTTCTTCTGACACCGTTACACTTTCAGATGTGCATCCCATACATTCAGTTAACACCAAGAGTGAGAGAAAATTTAAGCCAACTGACCTCTATGACCTCAAAAGATTTCTCACTATATCATCCTATTATCTCCCAATAATCCTATAAAGCATCTCTCTCATTTGCAACATAAGAAGAAAGTTACTAGACTGGCGATTCATCTAGTGTAGCACCACGCTGCTGACAATGGCCAGGTTCACCTTCTGTAAGAGGAAATTCTGCTCCTAACAGATGCAGAATACACTGTCTGTGTGGAGGCTCCTCTATAGCTATTGGAAGCCAGCTACTATGACTTACCTTGTAAATTGTGAGGATCTAGAAGATTAATTTTGTTTTTATTAGAATTAACAATATTTACAATTTCCAAAGAATAAACTTGGTTTCAATTTAATCCACCCCTCTATATCCTTGATTCCTTCTTGAACTAAGTTGAATTGTTCATCATGTGCTACCTAAAAAGAGGATCATTTTATCAATTTTGGTGGGTTTTTAAATTGTTGTTAAAAATTCATTCGTTCTTTAATTATTAGTAAGGAAAGAGGAAGCGATAATAGATCCTCTATTAAAAAAAAAAAAAGCGCTCATCTTTATACTTGCACTGTGCTCTCCAGCATCTAAACACTCATGGTTGGTCCACCTTTGGTGAATATACTGCCCCTCTTTTCTCTGTAATAATGACAAGCCTGGATCTGCAAAAATATGCATGCAACTATTGTTCTATTTGGATGCTAAATTCGCATTTATCTAACATGAAATAGGAACCAAAACATTCAAATATTTCATTCTTTTAATTTTAGAAGTTAAAGAAAGAATAATAATTAGTTATATTTGTAATGCATCTCACTGAAAGTAATTTGAGACAGATATCTGAGTTACAAACTGTAAAACCAAAGAAATAAAAATATCTCAACTATTAACAACAATGAACAGCCTAGAGCAATTAATGATCTTTAAATGACAAATAGAAAGAGTTTGACTATAATTTTAATCCCTATGTCATACTTTTACTTTCATGTTTAATAGATTAGGACAATTTGTTGTTTTTTAGTTACAGCTCTAAAGATGTATTAGGATATGACAAGATCCAAGCAGCCATACTTTTAAATAAAACTTATTCATCTTGTAAATATTCCTTTAGAATTCCTGCCCTTTATCATCAGTTTAATGAAGTCTAATGGATCTGTTATTATCCTTTCCCTTCAATGGGGTGATAAGAATAAAATATAATTAAATGTGTTTGAAATAAAAGAACAAAAGCTGACGACGTGAGAGAAAAAGAGATAGATACAGCAATACTACATGAATGAGAAGTCAGGCAAGCTGCAAATAACTTTTCTGTAGGAACTCCAAACATAGTCCTTCTATGATTCCAAAGCTTATTCATAACCTTTCTGCAGCCTTCTAAACTGGTTACATGGCCAATTGAGTTCTGAACAAAATGAAACAACCTGGGTGAACCTGGTAAATTCATTTTTAAGAGAAAACCAAGTCATATTTTACTGAGAGTTAGCTGGCTGTATGAAGCAATAATTCTGAAGGTGATGTTCATTTATTGAACATTGTGACTGTGTTTTATTTAAATTAAGGCAAGCCTACAAGCAAAGGGATGTCTGATTAGTGCCCAGTAAGAGAAAAATTTATGTTAAATATCTGCTTTCAAGAGGCTTCTTGTCTATATTTTGCTTTTTCTTTTTTTTTTTGCAATACTAATTATGCATTGGTAGAGGAAAAATTCTTAATTTGAGGAAAAATTATTAACAAGAGAAGGATGCATATGCAAAATATGCATTTAAAAAACCCCATATTTGTAGTGTCAGCATATTTCTTGGGAGTTATCCTACACTGAGACATTTCTACATTGAACATTTCAAGGCATTATATGAAAATGTTTTGCTTTTTTCCTAAAAAAAATGAAAAATTCAGTTTGGATTTGTCTGACAAATTGTAACTCTACCACAAATAGATAAACAAAATCTTTGACTTTATTTTTCACATTTTTGAATAAGGAAAAAGCATTTAAGTTACTTCATAGGTAGCATGATATTTCCTTTTCTTATATAACACTAGAAAACACACCATATATCTTGTGTTACACATTTCTGATTAATAAAAGAAATAATCGGTTTTATCACAAACCTGTGACTTCCCATCAAAGTAGTACAGCTTACAAAAACAAACCATGAAAATTCATACTATGCTGTCTTTGTTTCTCAATGTAAGCATGATATTTAACAATTTTATAACTTAACATCCTACAGTAAAATTACTTAGTATAGTTTCAGCACAGTCAAAAATGGGTATGGGTTTATAAAACAGAGGAAGGGAAAAAAACCACAGGGTTTGTATATGAAGCAACAAGGAGGACCAGATTAAGTAATTTTATATTGAAAGATCATAATGAACCTGATCAGGAGCTTCACAGGAACGTTACCGGTTTTCTCCTTGGACACTTTTAGCCCCACTACTTGTTAAAGAGAAGAAAACATTTGGATGTAGATCAGAAGGTAGATTATTCTTTGCTGTGATGTTATTTCAGCTCATCAATTAGATCAATGAAATGCACCAGAGAGAAATTCATTTAGTCTTTTGCATTCCAAAAAAGCAAAAGTTACCCAATTCCCCACACTGTTTTCTCCCTACACCACCCCTTGAAATTCTTTCTAGATTTTCATAACACATGTTGCTCCTTTAGTGATTAACTCCTTTGGTTTATCATTTCCACTATAGAAGATCTACACTTTTCCTTGAGGCCTAAGGGAATTTTACCAATATAGTACAACTGAAAGGGCTGAGCAAAATGAGCAGTGAGCTGAATCTCTGCATAAACCAAGTTGCCTGATTTTTTTCTACAAAGTATGAATTTGAAATAACATAAGACCATTTAGATTTCTATTTCACGCTTCATAAGTAGAGTTTTTTGGTCAGAAACAGAATATCAGAATGTAATTAGTGTCATTTTTCAGGAAAACATTGCTAATTTTTTTTTACTCATTTTCCTTTCTAATACATGGATAACTAAATGCAATCCAATTTTTTTCCATTGTCATATATACCTAAGCTCAATAGAGTACCAAAATAAATTTTCAGCACCTTTAGTCTATTTCCCACTTTGATGGATAAGTGGCCTGAAGGAGAGCATCAAGGTGGGCAATGATTCCTTCACAACTTCTTGGTTTGTATGAGTTGAATACATGGCACCACAGCAAGACTCTTGGGCTGTCCTATGCAAGGATAATCAAACATTTGGTAAAGAAAAAATGTTAGGCAACTCCTCCTTCCCTCCCTTTCACACAACGGTAGAGCCACATGGGTGCTCAAGCTTGTTATGCACAATCCTGTTGTTGTTACAGGAAGAACTATTCCATAAGAAGATTAGATATTAGCTTAAGCTGCCTTGATACAACTGAATAACCATGAGCCTGCAGATATACAAATGCTAAATCTACTGGCATTATAATTTCTTAAGCATTTAGAAACCTCCGAGCTTTTCTAGATGGTAAAGCATCCTACTACACATAAATCTATTTCACAGACATACCAAATCTGTTTATTTTGAACAGAAGCAGCATTGTTCAAGCTAAGTTATAATGTAATAAACAGATTAGGGCATTAGGCAACACAATTATTAAAAGAGTAAGATCCTCAAAATAAAGAAATAAAATGAATGTGAAGTTTTCTGTCAAATAAAAACATGAGGAAATTAAAATCAAAAGGCAAGGAAACTCAAATTAAATCTAGCTCAAAATAATTTACCTTTTGGCATCATATATCAGTAATTCAGGTACTAGTTCAGAAAGTAAATAACATTTCAGGTTGAATGAAATTGCCATCTCTTTTGAAACAGTGTGGATTTTCAATTTAAAGTAATCTGTAGTCATGTATTTAGGGCACATTGTTAAAGTATTGTCCATTTCAGAAGGCACAGGAACTTTTAAGATTGCAACTTGTTCCTGGAAATCAAGTGCATTTCATTTTTTTTTCCAATTGTTCTCAATAGCTTTTGGGAGAATTGGCTCATTGAAAGTAATGCAAATGGACTATCTGCAACATTTTCTTTCACCAGCAAAGGTAAAATTCACAGAGAAAAGGTTCCTCCACTACCCTTCTTAATCAGAGTTTAACTAATAAAAGGTTAGGTCCTATGCTGAACCTTGACACAGAACTGTCTTACATAATTTTTATCATTTGAATAAATTCCATCTCTTTTGAGACCAATTTCATCAATTGTTATTATAAAGGGAAATATTACATCAAGAGTCAAAAAACATCAGTGATCCTTTCTGAGAAGTTTTCTTTACTATAATATAAAGGTGACTATAGCTGTGTTTCTGTGTGTATCAGTATTGTCATACTGAAGTACAAAGCCTGAAAGACTAAGAACATGAAGTGTTTCAGTTTTTAAAAGAAAAGATTTTGCAAATACTACCAGAACCTGCAGAAGCAAGGTTGAGTGTGGGAATGTGGATTGCTTTCAAAAATTTATGAAAATCTAACTGTTTATAGCCTCTTCCAATCAAAGGGACTTTATAGCTGCCCTGATTCACTTCAGAAAATTGTGCCAAAAAACAACCCCAAACCAGTAATTCTTTTACACCTAAACACCATTGACCTAAGTTTCTATAACTTTCTAAACTTCACCAATATTAAAAATCAAAATAAATGCTGAGAAACCATAAAATATTCAGGTTACAAGATAACCTGATAAGGACAAGAAGCTCAGGCATCCTGTTTAAGCTATTTCAAAAGAGTACAACTTACTGGCAGCTATATGTCTCAAGAATACATGTACATCCATCTCTAGCCAAAAAGAACTAAAGAAAGAACTATGTCTCAGTGGTAGAAGTATCAGGCCTTAAGAAACTGAACAAAAGAAACTGGTGAATATTCATGGGAAACAAGAATAGATAATTTTCTCCTAGTTACACTATTATGCAAATGTTTGGAAATATTTGTTCAAATCATGTTTTAACTCAAAACAACTTCCTTGTAATATTTAGTCTGTGTTGTCACATAAATGGGGAAATATCATAGTGCGCTGTTTAGATAGCACAGAAGTCAGCTCTAAAGGCAGTAACTTTTCATACGTATTCTCTGCTATCTGTGGACACAGATGCTCAGGGTACATAAATCATACCAACAGACTCCAGACTGCAGTATATGGTCAGGCTTGAATGTTGTCCAGCCACTGTCAGAGACAAAATACTAGACTACATGGTCTCTCTCAGGGGAATTTCTTATACTGTTACCCCTGAGCTCAATTTTGAAGTATTATCTTCAAATGAGAACATTATCTTCTAGGCTTCTATAGGATTCTATACCACTGAATTATTTCCAACACCTTCAAAGGATTAGAAAGAATTGATTGATGATGCTTCAGACATTTGAGACCAACTTGGGAAATTCAGAGATTACTACAGTAGGATTTTTCTGATCTTTCATTTAAAAAAAAAAAATTAATGAGTTCTTGTCTGGAAGACTTCTATGTGGAACTTTCACAGAACTATTTCTGTATCAATAAGCAAGTCAGGGATTTAAGATTTGTTATTCAAGATTTGCTGCCTCCAACCCTTCTAATCCAGAGCATCAACAAACATATATCATTCAATTTTCCACCCCTACCTTATCTTATACATAAGACTGAATACCTGGAATGAAAGACTCAAACATCTCTATAGTAAGTTATACTAATTCTTCTTCATCTTATGCTAGCCTTATGGTTTCACTGCATTTGTTCTTCTGTTCATCTCATTGTTCTGTGATGTGGAAAACTTCTGTATACTGTTGACAGTACTAGTTGCTGGGAAACTGACTGCAAGAATTATCCCCTCACTAGCTCCATTTTCAAAAATGGAGTTTAAGAGAAAATTCTTGAGACTCACTCTGCTACTGTGCCCTACTTTTTCCTCTTGCTTACACGCGTCATATTTTAAAAACAACCTTGGTTTTGTAAATCAGGAAGGATCTACTTGAAGTCAGTGCTACTCATTTGTAGAGAACAAGCTTGCATTGGCTTTATTGGTTTATATTTCAACTACCTTGAGACACCATAAAGGGCAGAATTATGCAGCACTTAATGCTATAGAATACATGTTGTATCTTTCATGTGAGTATTTTATGCCAAATCCTTTACAGAGAAAGCTAACATAAGACTAACCTGAGTAAACAGAACTGATAAAAGAAACTGGGAAATTAAGGAAAGGGAGAAAAATTAGCTTGAAAGAAGCTATTTCAGTGTGCAAGTGTGGAACAATTTTGGAATATACCCTGTTCCTTTCAGATGCTGAATGCTTTCCTTGATTATGGCAACAATAAGAAGCACTGGGTTTTGCTAATAGCTAAAGATAACATGGGGCAAGATTTCTTGTTTAAGAATACCACAAGGTCAAACTTTTCTGTAAAGGTCTTGCTGAATTTAATATAGATTTATATTAATGAAGAATTCTAGGAGGGTTGCATGGAATTATGAAATAATTTTAAGACTTTTAAAACATAATTTCTGAAGGCTTTAGTTATTTCTATCTGTATTAAACTTTCTGTGGAACCTCGACAAAACGTGGTGATTGATTTCAAGCACATACTAGAAATTTGCACACTTTGTACTTGGTGTAATGTTTGTTTGTTTTCTTTGTTTTGCTTTGGGGTTTTTGTTTGTTTTTCTTCATTGTAGTTTTGTTTTTTTGGGGGGGGTGAGGTTTTTTGGCTTTTTTTGTTGTTGTTTTGTTTTGTTCTTTGTTTTTTTGGTTTTTTGTGGGATTTTTTGGGGAATTGTTATTCTTTGTAGCTCTTTTACAACTTTTTCATTTCTTTACCCACTGGCTTGAAAATGCACAAGTGGTAAATGATCCTGTGATGTGCTGGAGATATCTCTAAGTAGAAAAGACAAGACTTGTACATCAGGACATCAGCTGCAAGGAAAGCATGTGAGTAGGAGACTCCCTGAGAATTGCTTCATTTCATAGATTTTCACAACACATGTTATTTCCAGCATTTTCAAAGCATTTATCATTGCCAAATTTAACAAGGACTTGGGCAAAGATTTTCCATATAGTCCTTCACTGGTTCTATGAATCTCTGTGTAAGCTAAACCTAAAAATTTCTTCAAATTACATTACAAAAAACATTTCTTCTTGTGCAGAACTTATTTTCTTATTTTTAGGGATTTCTATGCAGGAAAAAATTGGCATTGTCTTCTTTCTTTTTATAGCTTATTCTGCATCTTCCTCTAGCAAAGTTTCACCTTCAAGTCCTACTCAACTGTTTTAAGCCACAAAAATCCATGCTCAATGAAAAGAGCAGGTCTCTTTTCTAACCAAAAATACCATACTGACTTGGTAGATAATAGGAGAGCAATGGATATTGTCTACTTTAACTTCAGTGAAGATTTTAACAGTTTCTCCCTCAAGACCATCACAGAGAAGCTGTTGAAGAATGGGCTGGATGAGCAGAGAGTAAGCTGAACTGAACAAAAGCTGAATGTCTGTGGAGGGATAGGATGTAAGAAAATAAAGATAGTGCAGAAGACAATCTCACACCTGAGGAGTTGCAGCTGTACTAATCACCAAAGATTAGCAACAGGCCTGCCCTTAATAGGCCACATCTGTGTCCAATAAGAAGAAGAGTGCTACAAAAGAGTGGGTTAGCTGGTTAAGGAGAGCTGGAGTTTGTTGGCTGTGCTGTGAGGAGCTGCACATGAGAAATCACCAAGAAGGTATGGGTGTTTTGCAGTAAGATGACAACAAACGTCCAGCCCCAGAGGGTCGTGATCAATGGCTCAAATCCTAGATGGAAGACAATAGCTAGCGGGGGTCTACCCTTATAAGGGGTCCAGTCCCTTATAATATCTTCATTAACAATTGGAATGACAGGGCAGATTGTTTCTTCTGAAAATTTGCAGATGACACAAAACTGGGAGAAGTGGCTGATATGCCAAAGGGTCATGCTGCCCTCCAGACAGACCTCAACAGCCTGAAGAACTGGCCTGACAGGAACCAAAGGTCAACAAGAAGTGCACCAGTATATATTGTACACCAATCATCTGGAAACCAATCATTTGGAAAACAGCTTAGCAGAAAAGTAGGAAGCAATGTCAAAAATGCATCCTTGAAGCAGAAAAGGTTGTTGTGGGCCAAAGCAGATGATTGTGGACAGCAGGTTAATGCAGGTGATCCTTCCCCTCCACTCAGCCCTGCTGAGGACACAGCTAGAGTGTTGTGTCCAGTTCTGGGCTCCTCAGTACAAGGCATAGACATACTGTAGACAGGTCAGTGAAAGTATGAAGATGGTAAAAGGACTGAAGCTTCTCTCCTGTAAGGAAATGCTGAGATAACTTGGTTTGTTCAGGTTAGGGAAGAAAAGTCTCAGGGGGATTTGATCAATACCTCAATATTGAATACAATTTGATCAAGGGAGTGTGTAGAGACAGAGTCAAGGTCCTTTCAGTAGTACCCAGTGACAGGAGGCAATGGGGCACAAATACTGGAGGGTTCCTCTGAACATCAAGAAACATTTTTTTTACTGTAAGGGTGACTGGGTACTGTCACAAGTGGAGTCTTCAACCTTAGAAATACTAAAATAAAAAAAATCTCTGGATATAATCATATGCAATCAGCTTTGGACAGACCTTCTTGAGTAGAGCTGTTAGACCAGATGAACTCAGAGGTCTCTTCCAACATTAAGTGTTCTGAAAATCTGTGGTGTCGTCGGTTGGACACAAGGTTTTCGGGATGAAGGAAGAGACGAGATGGGCTCCATGATCAGAAGGCTTGATTTATTAAGTTATGATATATACATCTATTATAACTATACTAAAAAGAAAAGGAGAGTTTCCAGAAGCTGCTAGCTACCTAAGAATAGAAAGTAAAGAATGATAACACACAAGCTGGCCTTGACAGACTCCGCAAGCCAGCTCTGCTGTGACTGGTCACTGAACCAAAACTTCCCCAGGAGACCAATCACAGACCCACCTGTTGCATTCCACAGCAGCAGACAATCTATTGTTTACATCTTGTTTCTGGGGCCTCAGCTTCCCAGAAGGAAAAAATCCTAAAGAAAGGATTTTAGTGAAAAGGATGTCTACGACATGTCACCCTTTTAATTTAATTAAATTAAAAAGAAAAATGTTTGTAACTTTCTCTGCTGGGCTCATGCAGAGGAAAGAACAAACACCTGACAGATTCGTGCTCCTGTGGAATGAACAGGGAATTTCTTCACCTATAAAACATAAAATACTATGATACCACTAAAACAACCTTACAATATAAGAAAATGGAAAAACAATGCAAAACAAAGTCCAAGTCCCAACAGCTGAGTTTCAGGAAAAAGTCCATGGACTGAAGATGTTCTTCTTTTCCATCTCTGAAAGTCTCTTTTGGTCCTGAAACAGACTTGCTGCAGAGAATCCATCAATAGTTATCAAACAGTTCCAAACAATTTTTTAAAAAGTTTCTAAAATGTCTTTGACACAGCCACTTATTGAACAACATGGGCTGAAGCTAGGTTTTGGCCCTTCAATGCTTTTTGAGCTGCTGCTGCAGGTATTTCAAGCTTTTTTTTTTTTTTTTGAAAAACAGCAAGCAGCAGAGGGGCCTGAGAGAGACCCTGGGGGGCCAGGCCCCTCAGGCAAGCTCTGCATTAACACAGGCCAGCACCCTGCTGCCAGTTTGGCAGAAGGGGTGACCAAAGGCCTCCATTCCCTAAAACCACCGACACATGCCAGCAGTGAGGGAATAGAAGCACCCCCAAGAAATTCCATCTCGCGTTTGGGAACATTTGTTCCCCAAAGCAAATGAGCCATGATGGCTTTCCGTTGTCCCTCCTGCTTCTGCCATGCAGATGCAGAGGGTGTTGTTCTCATTTGCCCCCTCGCATCACCCCCATCCTCTCTGGACTGGGGACCGGAGGCAGAACTTTCGAGATCCACCCCCAGCTCGCCACTGGAGAGAGCGAGGGGTGGCAGAGAGATCTGCGCCCCCCAAGGGGAACAAACCGACCAAACACCCCCTTTGGGCTGCAGACCAAAGGCAGACCCCTTGGGACCCACCACCCCCTCGCCACTGGGGCGCACGAGGGGCGGCAGAGATGACAATTTCCAAGGAAGGACCCCAAACCCCCCAAAAACGCTAATTTTGAAGGCAGGAATCTTGGCTACACCAGCATTCAGCTGACGAGCAACACCTGCTCCACGGAAAGGGAGGCTGAAGCCCTCTTCCCTTGTCCCAGCTCCTCCCGCAGGGACAGCCCTGGGACAGCCCGAAAAACTCGGGGTGGGAGCCACGCTGGGTGCAGGGGACGGGGCCTCCGAAGGTGCCAGAACCTCTGGGGCGGGCAGCTCTGAAGGTGGTCCCGCGGGCCCATCGCCGCACTCGGCATCATCCTGGACTGGAACCGGGTCGGCGGGAGACGGTTGGGCTGCTGGGGGGTCTGGTTCAGCCGCAGAAGGTGGTGGGGCCGGCCCGGGAGGGGCCGGAGGGGGCGGCGAGTCGCTCTTCTCAGGTGCAACCTCCGACCTCGGCACTGCGGGCAAAAGCGTGACCGCTGGAGATTGTGGGGCCGGCAGGAGCCCGTCCCCCGGCGGGACGGAAGCAGCCGCGGTCTGCAAAAACGGCGAAGCCGGCCCGGGAGACAGAGGAGGAGGCGGCGGGGGCGATGAGTCGCTCTTCTCAGGTGGAACCTCCGACCTCGGCGCTGCGGGCAAAAGCGGGGCCGCTGGAGGCTCTGGGGGCAGCGGGAGCTCGTGCCCCGCCGGGACGGAAGCAGCCGCCGCGTCTCTGTCGTCACCAAGCAACGCCGGGGCTGCGGGGGGCGGGGCCATGGCCGGTGCCGCGGCCGGCGCCGCCGCCGCCGGGCGCGCTGGGGGCGCCGGCGGGGCGGCCCCGTTTCGCTCGGCAGGCGTGGCCTCGTGGACCGGTGCCGCCCGCACCTCTGGGCAGGGCGGAGCCCACGGAACCGGCCGGAGCGGGGCCGGCAGCGCTGGCTGCCCCCTCTGAGAGTGGCGGGGGGAGGGAGAAGGTGGCCCCATCTGCGCATGCGCCGAAGACGGAGGAAAAAAACCTGAAGCTCCGGGCGAAACCTCGCCCACCCCGCTGGGATGGGGGGGTTGGGAAGCAGCCGTTTGTCCCCTCCGAAGGGTCGCCCCTGTGAGTCGGGGAACGGCGCGCCTGCCCCTCGCTCGCGATCCAGGAAAGGCAGCTGCTTTTCGTTTCAAAACCGGGAACAAAGCCATGAAGACGGGATAAACGCGAGGAACACGGGAAGTCCGACCCCAAACAGCTTGGCAAACAAATTGCATGCATTCCCATACATACGAATCCAATGCATATAGAACATTAGTAAAAAATCCAAAAAACTTTGCCCATCGAAAAAAGTCATATACATCTTTTGTCAACAGGAGAATTCCATCCTCCTTACCCCATTTTTGCCAGAGGGAAATTTGTCTCTCCTCTGACGGAGAGATATGGACCTCTGTTTCAGTGGGAAAATTCGTCCACTTTTCCAGCCACCACCATTGCAGGGCAGCATCTTCAGGAAGGGAAAACCCAATAGTACCTTCTGAGAGAGTCCAGCACTCTCTGGCCAGCTCCTGTTCGAGGCTGAAAGGCTCTCTGGGCATCTTCCTGGAGGCTTCAAAAGGTCCTTTTTGTGGTCAGCCTTGCTGTGAACTCCGTCCAAATCTGGATCTTCGGTTCTTCAGCTCCTGGCTAAATCCACTTCTGTGGTCACCTGTGAGATGACCATCAATGCCACATATTCGGGGTTTACCCAAATGCAGCAATGCTCCTCTGGAGTATCACCAAGTGATAAATGTCCTCAGAAACACGAGGGGTCACCAATTGTCGTCGGTTGGACACAAGGTTTTCGGGGTGAAGGAAGAGACGAGATGGGCTCCATGATCAGAAGGCTTGATTTATTAAGTTATGATATATACATCTATTATAACTATACTAAAAAGAAAAAGAAAAGGAGAGTTTCCAGAAGCTGCTAGCTACCTAAGAATAGAAAGTAAAGAATGATAACACACAAGCTGGCCTTGACAGACTCCGCAAGCCAGCTCTGCTGTGATTGGTCACTGAACCAAAACTTCCCCAGGAGACCAATCACAGACCCACCTGTTGCATTCCACAGCAGCAGACAATCTATTGTTTACATCTTGTTTCTGGGGCCTCAGCTTCCCAGAAGGAAAAAATCCTAAAGAAAGGATTTTAGTGAAAAGGATGTCTACAACACTGTGGTTCTGCAATGCAAACCTGGGACTGAAGCCCAGTAAAGATACAGAATTCAATAAATGGGTTCAAAGCATTATTTAAAAAAGGCAGCAACATCCTACATCAAATTGAAATGTTAATTCCATCAGGCTTAGCTTTGGCTGACTCTATTAATCCTCCATTTAAATGAACATTAAATCCAGTAAAATAAAGTTATTTTCCACATACCAATAGCAGCACTTGTTTGGTATTACACTATCTGTATACAAACACTGCTAATACAAATGCCTTCATATAAACACATGAATCTGCTGTTTGGCAGGAAATCACCCTTTTGTTTTTCATAGGAAATCACTATACCTGTAAAGTATATTGATTCATCTTTTATCACATTCCTTCTCCATTTAGAGACAAACAAAAGATCAAGAGTCTTTTTGTTTAAATTAATCTTTGTACTTTATAACAGTAACATTGTTAGATAGGTTGACAACTCATACTGGTGCTATGGACTTCATTATAACTAGAAGAAATATAGAGCTGAAGAATATAATAGGCAATTATAGATAATATATTAAGATAATTTTTCTCTCCCAGTTCAACCAACTGAAGCTCTCTCAGAAAAAAGTATGGCTCATCCATTCAGAAGAAGAGATGCTCACTGTTAACGCTGTTCTACCAGTTGTTTGAACAGGCAGTTTTGACTAAGAAGTAATTTACACTAGGAAGACAGCAGCATATAAAATCATCAAGCTAATGAAAGTCCATTATTCAGAATCCTTCACAAAATCAAAATACAGTTAAGTTAATTTTATGAATATTTTCAGTGCTTTTAACAGCACCTGGATAAAGGAGCAGCTGTGAAGATAAAACATTATTCCATAATGTTTTATGATCATAAATATCATTTGTGTGTTTCCACTCTCATTTAATTTTATATTGGTTCAGGCAACAGGACTGCATATTTCCATGAGCTGCATTCCATTCATCAGACAATCTTTAGGAAGGAAATACGATCAGGGTATGAAAAGAGTTACTGGTATGAAAGAAGCAGGTATAATAGTGTTTTATGCTTTGGGGAATAATGGGGAATAAAAATAACATAGTAATTATTTGAGGAATAAAAATAACAGCTCCACTTATGGGCAGCAGAGAGACTTTAGTCATAATGTATGTGGTGTGATATGTTATTCTGTATTATTAGCCCTGCATGGCACTGCTAAAGAGAAATGGTGGCAAGTCAGGACTAATATAACAGGAACTGGAGTATTTGTAATTCCCTCCTCAACATCTGTTGCATAAAATGTAATTTGCTCATTTGTACAAGCTGTGCTTCTTTAGAGGCAATCTCCAAATCCTTTTTTTGGATGTACCTGCCCTAATTTTCACAATTTGAATGTGGCCCAAAATAGCTTGCATTTCGGTTTCACATAATTTGAGGATTCTGCAGTGTGCAAATTGTTTATTTAAATTACATAAAATACAAAGCAACACAGGGGTATGAGTGACCAGAGAGTCTGAAAAAAAAGAATTCAAACAGGATTTTTGTTGGGTTTGTTTTTGTTGTTTTTTTTTTTCAAGAGGCAGAGCTCTCAAATCACCAGGAAGAATATTAAGGAAAGCAGTTAATATGCAGTTAAAGGAATCGTAATGCATATGAACATATGTTGTTTTACCTAATTTTGATCAACTTAAAAGTAAAAATATCTTTATTCTTTCAGTTGGGTTTAACACACCATCTGGTTTAATTATTCCTTAGGTAGCACACCATAAAGTTAATAGTAACAGTATTGTTAAACCAATCAAAAAGAACATTTCTGATGTGATTTTTCACCAACGATGTTTCTCTTAAACCCATTGACTATAAGGTCAATGTAATAAGCTTTTGCATAAGGATTATGTTACTGCCAGTACTTGACAGATGTTAGTTGCGAATAATCACCTCTCAATTGACTCAAATCTGCTTACTAAGTGAAAGAATTTAATCATAATCTAAAGTGCTCCTTTAATCTAGAATTTTGGACAAATTTTCATTTAAAAATTGTTGAGAAGCTATAACAACATTAAAACCACAAAATCCTACAGGATTGTCTACTAAAAGGAAATAAACTGGAATTTATAAAAGTCACGTTGATTAAAGAGACAGAATTCAAAAGCTAATCTCAGTCCCCATTTCAGCAAAGAAAGATGAAGCCTTCAGAAGCCCAGTGAGCCTTCTGAAATCCACTTCTTTGATCAACTAAGCAAGTGAAATATGGAGTATTCATTACTCATTGTAATACCAGAGGGACAGTAGAGATTTAGGGATTCACTTCAACATCTTTGAGTTGAAAAGTGACTTCAATCACTTTTGCATAATCCCAATTTTAAGGAGTTCTAGTGAAGTTCACCATTCTACTCCTGCTGACTTTCAACAGACTTAATTATTGTTTAAAAGTTTAGCTAAAAATTACTTCATGTTGTTTATCTTCAGAAGTATTATTAAAAAAGAAAAAGAATGCTGTAACAAATTTTCACAAAACTGAATGCTTCCTTATGGTCCCAAAAAACCTGTTTCTGAACTGACCAGAAAATGATAAGAAGGGGCTATAAAACAGAATTTCATCTCAACAGGTTTATAAGAATTACTTTCTCAAACACACAGTATGCTATTCTCAATTTATCAAAAGAAAGGGAGAAGATCTAGAATACATTACATGAGTGCTTGATATTATCATCACAACATGTATTTCCATTTAAAAATGTAGTATTATATGTTCTCATTTCCTATTCCAGACTGTAGCTATGTCTGTGATAAAAAAGGCTACACAGTGATCATGAATTAACAAATCAGATATCACACAGTTAGTCATTGTTTTCCCAATTCCTATACTTTGTTGTCCATTGTCACAGTATACAATTTATGGTATAGTACTGCCATTCTAAATCACACGAGTCACAGTGGAGTCCAGTGACCCCAGGAAATACAAGAGGCAAAAAAATAACTTAATTTCCCACCAGCCATGCTAAATGGAGTTAATGGAATTAAATTTTCATTTACTAAATGCCCCGAAATCTCATTCAACCATAGACTTCCTCAGCACAAAACAGCTTGGGAATGGAGAACTTTAGAGACAAGTGTCCCATAGCCCTGTTCTGTCCTTAGATTTCCCTGAGTACACATTTGCAGCTACCTCTCTGAGTATTGGGCTGACTACATGGTTGATGCAACCAAGTAAATTTGTTCCTGTGTTTCAGCATAAATAAAGAACTGAACTAAATAGAACTGTAACCCATAAAATGATAAATAAATCACATCAAGGCAACTCTGGGTACCTAAATGTTCTCAACAGAAGAAATGTTACACAAAAGACATGGATCTCTCCCAGGACCCATTTGGGGAAGTCCTACAGATAAGAACATACCATATCGATGAACAGAAGTCATTCCATCTGTAATATAAAGCTTGCATTTAAAAAGCCTTATCAAACAGTCCAAAGGAGCTAATCAACTTGTCAGAGATATCAGGAGATGAAGACAGTAATCCATAGGAAATTCCATGATTAAGTGAAGATTTATTGGAAGAAGTAATCTCAGCCACATGATCCTACACATTCTTATCCAGCCACAGCACTCAAAGCTATCTGTCTGAAGCCAATTTGACTAAGAGTCAGCAGACTAACAGAAGTCTACATGAGATCTCTTCAAGTAATCAAATCAGGTGCCTTGGTACCACAGGCCCTTATGTAATAAAATCCTATTTCTAAATCAATTAAATTTCACTTCCACTTAATCCTGAACTAACACTGTCTTTTTTTAAAATCTTTTTTCTTCTTTATTCTTCTGACGTTCTTTATATCTCTCAGTTGTTTGTTGACTAAACAAGTCAAGTGATTTTTAACTTCATTTCTAGAAGGGAGATTCCATTTTTTCCGAATATCCAGTTGTTTTTCTCCCTAGTTCAGTATGAGTTTCTGAATAACAGAAATTATTCATGGCTTTGCTAATCAAGGCTAAACAATGCTGTCTACAGTGACATTAATGCTTCTCTATTCTCTAATTCACCTTGGGGGTCACACATCTTTCTCACAATTCCAATAACGATTCACAACTCTCCTGCAACTAACCACCATGCCAAGGATCCCTGTTGCTGAAAAATGATAAATGAGCTTTCATTTTACTGCAGAAATTCATGCTGATAATTAAGAAGCAGAATCACAGAATAGTTAGGGTTGGAAGAGTCCTTGGGTGAATTTCTGCTCCCATCCCCTTCCAAAGCATGGTCACCTAGAGCAGGTTACATAGGAATGTGTCCAGGTGGGTTTGGAATGTCTCCAGAGTGGGAGACTGCAACTTCCCTGGGCAGCCTGCTCCAGAGCTCTGCCACCACTGATGTGAAGTTCTCCCTCATGTTGAAGTGGAACTTCCTGTTTTTCAGTTTATTGTCATTGCTTCTCATCCTGTCCTAGGGCCCCATGAAAGAGAGTCTGGCACATCCTCTTGGCACGGGCCTTTGAGATATTTGATGAGATCCTCTCTCAGTCTGCCCTTCTCCAGACTAAACAGGCCCAGCTACCACAGTCTTTCCTCGTAACAGAGATGCTCCAGACCCATAATCATCCATGTAGCCTCTGCCAGAACCTCTCCCTCACCAGGGCCAAGTGGAGAAGCACCACCACCTTCCATCGTCTTCTCAATGAATCTCATGATGCTTGTACATGCTTGATCTCATGTACTTCATCTAACTGTAGTTGATCCCATTCTGTTCTCAGTCTTTACTAATCATGGCCTTGGTGTTACACTTTTTCTTACAGATAACACATCAGTACAATTTTAATACGCAAGCTAAAGGAGGTATTTTCACCCTAAATGTATTTGCTTCTTCAAGCATTAGATACAAACCTTCTTTGATACTGCTTAGACCCTATGCTTCAATATAAAACATCCCAGGCTCATACTGTAGCAAATACCATGATCAAATAATTTGTTCTAAACTAGGGAAATCAGACAAACAACAAATTCTATATACAGAGATTATTACAATAGCTATCTGATTTTATATGTAAAAGAAAATTCTTAATACTTTTCATTTAGTAGGAAGCAGCTGTACTCTTTACTATGTGGAGAACAGGAGGGGAAACAGCTGTTTTAAAAATTGCAACATTTGCAGTGAAAAATGGCTTCAACTTTGGGAATAATTGATGTTGCCAGTACATTGTTTGAAAATTACCAGCAAAGCATTGAAACCAAATGGCTTAAAATTCAGGAGACTTTTAAGTAATTTTCAATGTGAAAATCAATTATAATTATTAACTGTTGCCTGTTCACACATATTAGTGGTCAAGAATACACAACTGCAGCTTAAATGAATTCTTCAGTCACTCACCAGTAGCTGTGACTAAAAGCTACCTAAATGTATCAGGAAACTCTTGCAAAAGGGAACCTTGAAGTATAAATAGAAAGTTACCACTTTATCCCTTTCTGTCATTATTTCTTTTTCATTGCAAGTTCTAATAACTTGATCAATGAAACAAGATACCCAAAATTATTATGGGTTTTTAACCATCAGTTTTCTAAGTGAAGAATTACATAGTTGAGGAACAAAAGATGCACTGGGATTTAGTGAAGATTAAGCCTTACCCTATTCTTTTTGTTCCCATGTCAATCCAGTAAAAGAAAATATCAATAGCTTTTTTTTTCTATTTCAATAAGTGTATTATTCTTCAAAAATGAGGTCAAACCAATTATTTTCCTGTAGAGAATCTGACACAATATTTTCATATTAGTGAAGTACCTATTTTTCTGTAAACACAGGTATAAGACATAGATGTCAAGTTTTAATGCGCATGCGCAGAAACATACATTTATGTAACTCAAAAAGACTGGTCATTTGATTATGACTGCTGGCCAGGCATTAAAAGTACTAAACCATACAAGACTTTGACGTCTCAGTGCTGGACATGTTCTCAGCTGCTGGCCAAAATCTGATCACCTTTTTCTAAGCAAAATATTCAGTAAAGTAGTAAAAAATCCTTCTGTCTAACACCACCTGTCACCTGGGCTTCAGACCAGGCCACTAGCCTGAGACAGATCTGCTGGGTGACCTCTGCATTGTAGGGAAAAGGAAGACAGTCATATAAATTTTAATAGACTTGGCAACTTTCATACAGCTGATCTCCAAATACTCCTACTTTCATCCCAAAGACAGTTGCAGACAGCAAATACTAACAGCCTGAAATTACTTGGGCCATTTTTCTCAAACCATAAACAGGGGAAAGTACAGGCATTAATTTTCTCTACCATCTTCAGACTCTCACAGTGGTTGCACTCCTCCTATTTACTTTTCATCAGGATATAGATCTGCTAAGTGCAAGAAGTAGAATCCACACACAGCATTCAGCTCTACCCTGCACCAAGTATGAACATAAACAAATTCTGTAAAAAGCTCCTGTTTAGAGAAGAGGTGGTGAGAACTGAATCCAGGAAGGCCAAAACAATGCCTGAAGCATGACAGAAGTGCTCAAAAAAACCTTTCTCTGGAATAATTTCCATTTACAAATACATTTGTGGCATTATAACAGGCCACTGCAAAGATATACTTTCTTCCTCATCTTTGGCTCAGATACCATGGAATCAAAAAATGTTTCCCTGGATTTCATCTGAGATTTACTGGAACTTACCAAGTATGGGTTGGTCCTGGTGAACTAGTCAGTCATTTCTCCAGATCTGTACTATATGTATGAAAGGAGGAGGGACCTGTGATTTTATGTGGAAATGAAGCTTCAAAAGAGACAAAATTCAAAAGAACCAACTAAGTAATAAAAATGTCTACAAAGATTAGTTCAAACTTTCAAAGACCTACACTGGTCCACGACAGTAACTTCTGTACTCATTACCATTCCAAGAAAACAATTATGTTTGTCATTCTTCACAATGAAGTGTAAGCAACAAAAATTTTATGATGGTATTAGCATCAGAGTGATACTAATTCCCACAAGATTAATAGAATACAAATCCAATTTATTCAGATTAATTTACCTTCATTTTCTTCTTTTACACACAAAATGGAAAGACTCCTATAAATTAATTGAGCTATTTATTCTCCAAAGGAGAGAGAGGGACATGCTTGTTGGCAGTGTTTTATGAACCTGAAAGGTAATGGGGTCCATAAAACTCTTTGACACATGTTTTTGAGCTTCACATAATTAGTCTGTACCTCATACTTGAAGTGTAAAAAAAGACTAGTTACTTTTGCTGATCATCTACCAGCCAAATTTGCTGCTCACAAGAATTTATGTCATAGATTTTTACTCCCTTCTCTTTAAAAAATAATATTTAAGTTCATTGAGGTAGTACATCTTTTATAAATGGCAAAAATAGCAGTCACACTATGCCTATCCTGCAAAAACACACACAGCAACCACTCTTCTTCAATGTTATTGAAAACATATGAAGAAAATTAAGTTTAGAAATATGTTGTTAATCCACAATCAATATTCTTAATGGAAAATTGAGATTCATCTTCTCGAATGAATTGAGACTCATCTGTTCTTCACAGAGGGAGTGCCTGGGCCTTGGAACAGGCTGCCTGGAGAGCTGGTGGAGTCACCATCCCTGGAGATGTTTAATAAAACCCTGGATGTGGCACTTACTGCCAAGATCTAGTAGGCAAGGGGGTGTAAGGTCATAAGTTGGACTGGATGATCTCAAAAGTCTTTTCCAACCTTATTAATTCTGTAATTCTGTGTGACCTTGCATAGATCTGTTTTTTTTCATCTGCATATAATCTAGTCAGGCAATGGTGAAGAAAATCTACTGTAAAATGAGGCTTATGCTGTGTGTACATGGACTATACTTGGTACAGATAGAGTCACTCTCCAAAATAGACTGTAGAAACAACAGTTACTAATTTCTGGTATTCGTAAAAGTTTCATATTTAGGTGAAAAATTTTTCAAATGTGGCATAGAAACTAAAATGAACAGAAAACTAAAGCACATTTTAAGTAATAGCTCAAAGCTACCTTTAGAAATCTAGCTTCTTTCAAAAAAAGCTGTATACTTAATTTCAACAGAGTAGAAAATATTGACATTATCTGCATTATCTGTGTTTCATATGTGGAATCTCTTCTTCCTTTGTTAGTTCCACTGGCTCTGACATCACTGCAAATTTCCAATGTGTTGTTTCAATATTAGTCATCTTAAATTCAAGTAAAGAAAAGAAAGAAGCCTTCTCTTTTCACCATTAATACTCTTTCATCATCTGCAATTGATTTAAAGAAAGGCTTTTCAACTGTTTACATAAAATAAATCATTCCTCATATTGTGTACTTAAACTTACTTAGGTTCCTTGTTTTTAGAAAACAAACATTGTGGTATTTTTCCTGGAATAATATAAATTGTTAATATATGTAGGTGTTAGATGTATCGAAAAACATGCATTCTGTCTGAGAAGAGTCCCAGCAAGAACTACTTTCAGTGCATGAGAAAATACACTTTTATGATCATCACTATTGCGTTTTATAGATGCAAGCACTGCAACATTTCATGAACCTTGCAGCCAAGATTCCTGTTAAGCGTACACAGCAAGTAAATGAATTTGCCAATACACATTCTGTAAGATCTTGATTTTCCTGTCTCTCAGCTAAAATACTACAAAAGGTAGGAATGAACATTTTGACAGATTGTAACCACTTTAATTCCTGCACTACAAGAGTTCTTGCATTGAGCGAGGAGGCAGAAGTGTATGCTCTCAGCAGGTACAGCTTCCTGACTAGCGGTAATGTTTCAGACTCAGGTGCCTGTGGGAAACACCCAGAGACACATTTGTTTCCAATGAAGCAAAACTGAAGTGGGTGATCCCGAGTATCAAATGGTCTTCTCATATGTGTATCCCTCTGTTTATTTTGTTTTTATCTGAACTGTGAAAGTCTGTCAGCAAAACTATGTTGAACTGAATAGGAGAACAAGACAGGAGGGAGAAAAAAAGTGATATCCATAAGATAAGGGAGATGTAGGTAAGAGGAAAAGCAACCAACACACAGAAAGCCTCAGTGTGGATTCAGAAACTTTCATTATTTAATGACAGAATTTTCTCTGACAGTTCTCCATCACATGTACCTGATTTAACTCAAAATTTTACTCCTCCATAATTTCTTGAAATGTGTATTTTCCCTTCTAAATAAACTTAAATTAAAAATTGAAACAGAAGCAACAACGCACAACTTACGGTACTATCTCTGGTCTTCTGTGAAAGAAAAAAAGGTGCAGATTTAGAGATGTGGGGAAAAAATGCAACATTTTGATCACTTAAGTTCAGCAATAGTGTTACACAGTTATATTAAATATGTGAATTTATAGAAATATAGACTGAGAAAAGTAAATCAGAAGCAAAGTAAGAACATAAAATTGGTAAAAAGCATAATTCAGAAATGTTGCTATTTGACTTTACAGAAAAGCTCTGTAAATTTCATTCCATATGCTTTATGTCACCATCACCTTCAAACAAAGACCAAAACCAACTAGCTATGATTTAAGTTCTAGCTTCCTGATATTCACTTTTAAAACAGTTGTTTCTGTTCCTGGAAAAATGGATACTATTCAGCCAAACCACAGGTGTCCTTTGTCACATGAAACATATAGGAGGACCTCAGCAATATTGACAGCCATCTGAAATTTAGGGGCTCTTGTCATGACAACTGATACACAACCATCACATCTACCAGGGCTCTCCAGCATTTTGGCAACCTAAAAGGCTTGTTCAAATTACATGCACTGAAACTGAAAGCCTATTTTTTCTTCAGCACTTCAGTTGTACTAACCTTCTGTGCATAATCATATCTGTTGCTTAATATACTCCCAAAATAATTGAACACAGCAGAAGAAATTTTAAACTAAATTCTAAGAAGGTACTTAGACTCGAGACTACAGTATGCTGTATCACAGACTTTATAATTGGGCTCAGAGAACCTGATGTAGGAAAAAAAAAAAAACAAGATAAAAAAGCTCAATTCTCAAATCTCTGCAGATCTAGCAGTTGGGAGAAAAATTCTCTACCCATATATCAAGTTAATTTGTCTGAGAAGTCACTGACAAACTGTGATTCACATAGCAGTACCTGTCATGCCAACTAACAAAAAAAGCACTTCAGAAAGTGGCAAGACAAACAGTAGGGGCAATTCACCTGACCTTAGATAAGAAAAATAAGGAAGCAAAACTGAAAAATACGAAAGATAGAAAACTAATATTGGAACTCAATGCCAACACTGAACACTAAATTCAAAATGAAGCCCTCAGGAAGGAAATGGTTATCATTTATTATAAACTGTGAAAGGAAAGGTAGTGAAATATATTGGGAATGTGCTCTAATTAGATAATGTAGGAGATTTTTTCTTGTTTTCTACGTATTTGGTCTTTGATGGAGACAAAAAATAAAAAAAACCACAACACAACCATAATTTCCAGGAAATTTACGAAGAAAATGAGACAGGTGCATGATTTGATATTTGGGTCTATGCTTAAATTAAAATACTACAGGAAAAGATTAGTTTCACTCTGTGAAGTTGAGCATTTTAAAGGACATCCTTTTCCTCTATAAAGAGATTAATTATTGGAGAAAACAACAGAGAACAATTCTTAATACTACCTATTGTCAGTACAATGTCAATCCTATGAAGCCAGTGTAGCATTTATGCCAAAGAATATTTCAATGTATACCTACAATATGCCAATGAATACCTACATTGCCATCAAATGTCAGGGCTAATTTTTAGCAGAAGCTGGGAGGAGGCATGCCTAGGACAGAGAGATTGTTCCATATCACCTGAGATCATTGCCAGGTGAAGGGGAAAGGCACTCTCACTGCTGGGGAGAAGGGGTTCCTTCTGGTCAGGAACACATGGCAGGGGAACTGTCAGGTCTTGTTTATTCTCATAGAGTCCACAGTGACCATTTTTGCATGTGAATCATTCTCTTTTGCACACTTCTATTACCATTGTTGCTGTTACTGTTCACTTCTTATCTCATTTCTGTTTCCAGTAAATTGTTCTTCTCTCAACCCACAATGTTTTGTGCCTCCAACAGGAGGTGGGGTGGACGGGTGGAGGGGGGAATAGTGTTTGGGGTCTTTTTAGTGAGAGTACTAAATTGGAGAATACCATTTCTAAACCATGATAAGTAAGGCATTCTACATTTGTAGACAGGATTAAGGTAGAGGTCTCTAGTTACACAGGCAGCACAACTAGAACAGAACAGCTTTAAGACAAAGAATCCATGAAGATACATTTACTGTGAAAAAAGGTGAAAAGCAATATATTCCTTGAACAAAAACATATTTATAAAACAATGAGCTATAGAAGGCAACAAATCTCCCCAGGTGAAAAGGACTGTAGAAATAGCACTTACACTGAAGAATGGAGAACTGAAGGAAGATCTCAGGTCATAAAGCCCAATATCCTCCCAAAAATAACCACACAGCATTTTTCATACTAAGCTTTTCTTTTCTTCATATCTCCTTTTATATTCAAGGTAAGCATTTCAGGTCTTCTTTGTCCCTGCAGCTTCTTATAAACACGTACACATTGTTCACCTTTAAACCTTTTCTTACCTAAGTCAGTAGTAGATGAAGGTGTTTCAAAAGTTTTCACCACACTTTGCATGGTGAAAAAGTTTGCGTGGTGAAAATGTGTTCAATATTGTTTCATATGGAAGAGGCTTAAAAAAGAGAAAAAAGGGAATGGTAAAGCCATTTACCAATTGAAATTCACACAGGTTCCAACTTCTGGGGGAAGACAGAATTTTTAGTGTCCATAGTGTGACAATACTGTCAAAGAAACTGGAGAATTTACAATAAGACAAAACATTGCAAAAATATTTGGGATTAAAACTGTCTGCAAAGATGTCTTCAGAAAATCTCAGTAATTTATGCCAACTACATCCCTCAAATTGTGCAAATCCTTTGCTGCATTAATTCAGTACCTTGACCTACAGTCTTAATCTGTATCACAAGCCCATTTTTCTGTGTTTTTCTTCCCTATAGAAACACTGAACCAGTTACTTGGCATTAAACATTTTAATATTAAATGTAGGCCTTGAAAATAGGAAGAGCAACATCCTAAAGATGTTGTAATGATGGACTGGATTAATGTGATAACATACATGTTAAAATCTTAGCAAGTTGTCTATCTGCCAACAAAGACAAGCACTTCTGCAGCACAATTTACATCAAACTCTAATCTCCACCATGTATCTTAAAAGGTCACATGAACTGCACTGTGAAAATGTTTATGCTTTCACTGACTTTTATCTGGTAAATATAGATGACTACACTGCAGAAATCTAAAGTAAGGAAAAACCTGTCCTGTTCAGATGAAACTGAAATTCTTTGTCAGCTGTTTCTTTAAATCTATAAGGATCTGGCTTTCAGAACACTTATATTTGGGTTTCGTGGTTTTGTTTGTTTGTTTCCCTGGCTGGAGCTGGTAACTTAAAATGAAAATATCTGTGAAAGTTCTTTAAAATGATACCTTAAAAGAATCATAATTCCAGATATTATGTTCTACAAGCATATGTTACTTCAAATGCTTTAGAGCAGGTAATTTCATCAAAATTATTACCTTTCAGTAACATTTGGTGATATCAAATTTTAAAGCCTCTTATTTTTATTTTAAATATTGATATGGTTTTTACTGAGCACATATATACACAAAACCATATATACTCTCACCTTAGAATGAATGTTCAATAGAGCATTACTGACAGTAGATACTTAGAAAGCTCTGTAAAACCTTTCTGATATTTTTCAACAAAATTATTTTCAATAATAACTCAGGTTACTATATTAGTTCAATTCAGGAAAGAATTTTCTATTTTTTGATTCAAGCTGATATGCAGAACTACATTGGAATTTGTTCAGTATACAAAATAAATAATAGAAACAGCCACATTTCTTTTAGGTTGCACACAAGGAAAGTGTCTACCCAAGGTCTAATTAAATAGAAGGTTCATTTTGGCTCAAAATACGAGAACCGAGTGAACCCTTTCAGCAACGCAAGAGAATGGTATCAGTAACAGGTAAACTCTCAATATCCGTTACGCTTGTATTTGTTTAATTTAAAGCAAGAGAATGAAAGTCATAGACTGGTTTGAGTTGGAAGGGACCCTTTAAGATTATCTAGTTCCAACCCCCACTACCATGGGCAGGGGCATCTTCCACTAGACCAGGTTGCTCAAAGTCCCAGCCTGTCTGATCTTGAACGCTTCCAGCGACTGGGCATCCTCTCTGGGCAACCTGTGCCAGTGCCTCACCCCCCTCACAGTAAAAGACTTCTTATGTCCCATATGAATCTACTCTCTTTCAGTTTAAACTATTGCTCTTTGTCCTGTCACTACAGGCTCTGGTAAAACATTTCTCCATCTTTCTCACAAGCCCCCTTGATATACCACAAGGCTGTAAGTAAGGAATTCCCTAAACCTTCTCTTCCCCAGGCAGAATACTTCCAACTCTCTCTACTGGTCTTCATAGGCTTCAGCCCCCTGATCACTTCTGTGGGCTTCCTCTGGGTCTGCCAGAAGAAGTGCCAGAAGCCACTATTCCCACAGCATTTTAATATTTCTGCGTTCAACTGAACCATTTAATGAGCACTACAACAGTTTAGCTTAAACCCACTTCTGTCATCTGGCTAAGATGTTCTGCCAAACTTTGTACTGGTCTAGTTCAATGGAAAAATTAAATATCCCCTGAAAGGAATATTGACAGCTGAAAGTATGAAGAGTGATAGAGATATTCAGGGTTAAATATATCTCTATTTGTCAGCTTATCATCTCTTAGAACACATTTGTCATGATCAGCATTAGAGGATGATCAGAAAAAAAGAGTTCCAAGAGCAAAGGTCAAAGCCACCATAAATTATACTAGGATTAGCAAGAACTCAGAAAGACTTTCCATTTACTTTTTGTTAGGCTTGTTTTCATATGTAGTGACTTTTTCTTTTCCATATGTAGTGATTTCTCATTTCTGTAAGAATTAAGGACCCTTCTCTCAGCTGACACGTAACAGATTCATCAGGTTCTAAAGCTATGTTTAAATAAAGTTGGTCAGTAAAATTCTCCCCTACAATGGATGAAAAAACAGGAATTAACCCAACCAATTTAACTTGGAATTATAAAATATTTCTGATCTCATAGGCATTCTGTTCTTGGCTTTTACTCTGGGCTGTTTCTGGTACAGAAAATACAAACAGAACACATCTGTTAACTATGTTCTGGAATTAACCTCCACACAAAACAAAAACAGAGACAGTCCCACTACCAGTCCTCCCAAACACTAGTATGAACAATGGGGTCATAGCATAAGTTGCTACTGTCAGTTACAGGCAAAGGCAGTAGGATGCTTTATTATGTAAGATATGTGATCCTAAAAACATCATAAGATCCTGCCCTGTTAAAACATCTCCTGTTGGAAGAGCAGGATATAAGAGTGGAGGAGGATTCTTGAAGCCAAGGGTCAGATAAAGGCATGGGTTAACTTGGGCTGCAAGAGAATGAGGCAGGCTAGGAGTGGGACCTTTTATTTGGCCATTTAATGGTAGGATAAGGGGCAATGTTTCAAAGCATTAGTAGTTTCGAATTGAAAGAGGGGAGCTTCAGATTAGATATTAGGATGAACTTCTTTAATGTGAGGGTGTTGAGCAATTGGAACAAGTTGCTCAGAAAAGTTCTCATCCTGGGAACTGCTCAAGGTCAGGATGATTGGGGCTCTGAGCAACCTGGTCTAGAGGAAGGTGGCCCTGACCATGGCAGGGGGTTTGGGACTAGCTGACCATTCAAGGTCCTTTCCATCACATAAAGAGGCAGAAATATACAAAATAAATAAACATATATAAATAAACTAAAAAACCATCAGAACTATAAATAAGTCACACCAACTAATAGTCTTGAAGGGCTAGAGGTCTCTCTACATATAGTTTATGTTTAGTCCAACAGGAAGATACAATTTAGCAAGATAAATAACACTTTCTTCTAGAGAAGCAACTTCCTTATTGCTGTAATGCTCCACAGGCAATGAAGAGAAGTGTTAGGACTTCTCCTAACACTGCAAAAGCAGAGATGATATTCAGTAAGTGGAAAACCAAAGGGGTTGTTGCTCAGAGACCCTTTTAAAAAATAGTCATACTCCTCACACCAGTTAGAGGATTTCCTCTTATCTGAAAGCAATCAAGTGTTTGAAGAAGCAGTCCATTCAGAGATCAAAATAATACACAGGCCACACAGTTTGGAAGAGATCCAAAGATCACATAAATGCAAAACCCTCTACCATTTTACTTGTTATTCATGACCAGTCCTTTTTTGAAAAACATGCACAAACTCTTTGAAATAAACCTCTCTACCAAAAATATTGGAAAACATGGTCTAAATACAGTTCATATATTTTCAAATAGTCACCACATAACATTTTCCTATTTGTAGGGCTAACACAAAAGCATGAAGAGATGACTTTCAAAACATAGACAATAAGCATATTTGCCAACCATATGTCCAAAAAGCAGTCTAACTTAGATTTAAACACAGAAAAAAAATTAAAAAATAGATTCCCAGCCCAGCAGTGGAACACCTGATCAAACATGAGATCAAGCATGGAAACATTCTAGCTTGAATTTAGCAACAAAGAATATGCAGATCAGGAAGATTGTGGCTAATCAAACCCGCCTGGGTTTGCCTATGTATCTAACACTTCTATATGAAGCTCAGCATCCAAGTGCATTTTTGAGTTATTGACAACATTCAATGCACACCTCTAATAAAGAATATTTGACATGCCAGATGCTGGACTAGCTGTCAATGTTTATTTTCCCATGTAATAGCCTTATGGTTAGAGCACTCTCTAAGAAAGTACTAAATCACATCTTAAAAACTGAGATATTTCATACCATCCCCTTCTAGCAGAGAAGAATGAGTAGGAAAAAACACACTCCTAAAGGCTAGGCTCAGTGAAGGACTTTCTACTACTTCTTCAATGGCAGCAGTAAGGAAAGACCAAAAGATTAATGGGACTCCAGTAAAAGAAAATCTAATCCAGCTCATGTTTACACCCTTAGCTGGAGCAGCAGAGCTCTACTCCATGGCCCCAGTACCATCTTCATAGTATATGGTAAGAAGAAAATAGTACATTACATAAACAGCACAAAAAAAAACTGTCAAAGAGGTCTCAATCTCTGTCCTGTCAATCTGGCTGAAAGACATGGAATACTTCTCTACCACATATTTAATTGAAAATATCCATTTTCTTCTAGTTTCCCCTCTCTATCTACTTCCCATTATCCATTCACATCAGTGGTGATACTTGCAATGGAATTATGAATAGCCAGAATTCAAACACATTTGAGAAATTGTAACAGTGCTTACTTAGCCTTAAAGGGTCAAATTCAATATTCAAAGCAGTAAGAAGACATTTCTTACATTGATGACAAGGACTTCTATGTAATACATCATCTGGACAGACTACAGCACAACTGCTGAGACAATCTCGGTGTCAACTTGGTACCCACATTGGCAGGTAGTACGTTGTAGAGGCCATCAAGTTCTAAGCATTGGTTTTATCACAAAACTTGAGCCTGCTTCAAAAGGAGCAACTGGGACAGTACATAAAGAAACAGAATTTTAATATTTTACTTACCCTTTTTAATTTCATAAAAGCATTATTCTTCCTTTCTATATACAAATTAGACTGAAAAAAGTTTGACTTACAACAGTTGTTCTCTATGTCACATTCTGCATACAGAGTTTGGGAAAAATACATACACAGTAATTCTTGCAGAAAATATAATAACATTACAGATCAGGTTAACAGATTTTTTAAAAATCTGTGGTTTTCAGTTTTGAAAACAGAAGGGACCTGAATGATGGTGTAGGGACCTGAATGTATGGTAGCCCCTGGTGTAGAAGTGGCCAGATGACAGTCACAGTTAATTGCCATTCCTGCTGGCAGTCTCAAATAAGGAAACAATAAGACCTGGAGACCATAGTAGCCCACATCTTTTGGACAGAAAGCAACTCCAGAACAGGACAATGAAAAGGCATTTCTCAAATGAGCCATGTCTACCCAATATGTAGCAGGATCTCTATTTAAGGTAAGGTTAATATAATATTTTTTTGTGGTTTAACCTCATTCAGGAACCAAGCCCCAGGCAGCTGCTCATTCTCTCCCCATGAGCAAGACTGGGGAAAGAATCAGAAAGGTAAAAGCCAGAAAACTCATGGGTTGAGAGAAAGCTGGTTTAATAGGGAAAGCAAAAGTCATGCACACAGGCAAAGCAAAACAAGAAATTACTTCATCCCTTCCCCTGGGCAGGCAGGTGTTCCGCCGTCTCCAGGAAAGCAGGGCTTCATCATGTACAAAAATTACTTGGAAGACAAACATCATCACTCCAAACTTCCCCTTCTTCTTCCCCCCCTTTCATACACTGACCATGTCACATGGTCTGGAATATCCCTTTGGTCAGTAGGAGTCACCTGCCCTGACTGTCTCCTCCTAACCTCCAATGTACTTGCAGTTTCCTCACCAGTGTGGCAATAAGGAAAGCAGAAAAGGCCTTGGTTCTGTGTAAGCCCTGCTCAGCAATAGCAAAAACATCTCTGTATTATGGGAATTACTTTGCATTTTGGACTTTTAGATTCCTTTTTCCTAGTACTATCATTATTTAGTAAGCAAAAATGCTGGGTTTCATACTGCTCTCTTCCATACACTGTACTCAAAGCAAGGAGGTCAATTTTCCAAGTACCATTCAGTTTTGGTAGCTCCTTTTAAAAAACCCATTTACTTACCCTCATAAGTATTAACTTAACAGAACAGCACAGGGCTCTAATGTTCTACTCCTTAGGCTTAGAAAACAGTATAAAAAAGGAAAACTAAAAGCTTGTAACTGTCACAAATTTGCTAAAAGCTGATTCCTATATTGCTTTAAAAAGTTACCATTTACATATAAAAAGCCTTTCAGTATTTATAGCAAAGTCAACTGAATAAATGCACTAAAAAGTAGTTCTGGATCAAAACTATGTTATTTAGATTCCTGATGTAGCAGGCAGCTGTGATACCACATAGAATTTCCTTAATTTGACAAAACTTTCAAGCATGGTAAAATACTCCAGTTATAAAGAAGAAAAAAACCCAACCAACCAAAAAAACCCAACAAATCTCTTCATTTTACCCTTACAACAGTAAAAAACACAATGTGAGGTATTCACTGTAGGTACAACTCTCTGGTTTACTACTGTTTATTAAGCAAGTATGCGAGATACATGTATGGAATCATAAAATGTCACAGCTCTTTTAATTCTGAATTGCCATGAAGGCGGCCACCCTCTACCAGGAGAGCCTTCTGAGGCTGTTTTTGCATTTAATGATTCTCCTGCTTAGCAAAATAACTCCTTGTTGGTCACACCAAGGACCACAAACAGTCTATTTCTACTACTTTGTTTTTGCCTTCCCCTATTGAGAGCCTATAAAATCAGACCTTTTTCCTTCAGATGGAGAATATTACATTATATTTATCACTATAGCAACTAACCTAATTGATTTGATGCAGGTTTCTCTTCCACCATAGGATGGAGCCATTATCCCTAAGTATAATCTAAACATTTAAGAAAGAAAAAATTATCAGTTTATCATTTTACCACATCAATAGGAATATAATTGGGCTTCAGACACTAAAGCATAAATGAAAGTCTAATGGGTTGTACATGTACATCCAGAACATTCTTTATAAATATGCTTATCTGTCAAGTGGAACTTAGAGTATGGTGTTTACTGGTTGCTCCCAGTAATAGGAATGACTATTGTACAACAAATACAATTCCAGAAATAAAGATTCACAAACTAATTAGGAGAAGGAGAAGCAATGTTCAAATAACTGATTCAGAAATAAGCTTTTTCAGACTAACATTAAAAATGGAAATAGGCAAGATACATCAAAAATTTTATTTACAGTACTACTAAGAAAGGAAAAATGGAAAAGTTATTTTCCAGATTTTGTTTTGGAGGCTGCAGGGTTTGTTTTCAGCAGAATGATACAATGAGATAACAAAATATTAAGTTCCGGTAATTAGTTTGATAATATATTCACCTTTATTGCTATTCTCCAGTATTACTGACAATCAGGTGTGGGGGAAAATAGAGACCACCTTACATAGTCAAATTTCTTTTCTTTTACTTCCTAAGAAATATGGCAATCCTGTTATTTTTAAAGCATTTTTAAAAGTTATCATGTACCCCCCAAAACCCAAATTTGCTTTTCTTCAAAAACAGGCATCAGATGGAAAAAAAAGACTGATTAAACTCTAGCTGATTTTTAAGAGAATTCAGAAAATCTGAAGTGCTGCTTTACCTAGAAATACCTTCACTTTTTTTAAATCTTGATTTTTCACAGAGCAAAACCATTTTTTTTCAATGTCTCAAATACTACCACTAGAGAAAATGTTCATGATGCTTCATTAACATTTGGAATTGCAATTGACAAATCAGTGAAGCATTACATAAATGGTGGAGTGTTTCAACACTGCATATTTTAAGCAGCATGGTGCTTTTCAGTGCTATATGAAATGAAGAGTGTACTATATATTTGAGGAACACCATCTACACTGGCTGAAAGAAATAATTAGAAACTGATCTTTAAGCACACTAGAAAATGCTTTCAGATTATTGGCCAACATTTGCATTTTTCATCAGTAAACAATGAACAATATGTAACAATTCAAATGGATGACTGCATTCCTTAGGATAAAACATTGTCAAACTTCTCATTGCTGAAAATAAATAATTTCTAAAGTGTCAGAATTCATGGTTAACTTTTTCTGAGGCTATGCTGATCGAAAATATATGCGCAGAAGATCTCATATCTTCTCATAAGAAGCCTGTGATGCTTTGGACACTTCTAACACAAACTTAACAAAGTATTTCCTATCACTAATACCAAACTGAATTCCCTTTGCACTTGAACTATTCATTCTGTTATATGCACTCCCATGATACAATAAATCATTTTAAAACTCATTATGTTGTTTAGTATATCCTCTACATTATCACATTGAATGCAGCATTATGTACAAAATTATATTATTAAAAGTGTAGCCTGCTTAATATAATTTTATTAATGAGAAGTGTAATGCAAAATATGCTAAATTACAAAAAAAAAAAAAACAACAAACTATTACAATATGTTATTCCTTTGGCAAAATTCATTTTCAGTGTCATCAGTATAAAGAACCCCTGGAATACACAAAACAGAAGGGAATTAAAGGTTCTCCTACCCAATTACAACCTTGTTTCGAAAAAAACCCAGAACACATACATGGAAAAATGGTCAGTGTAATACAGCTGGAGGAAATGGAACAGAGGGTTAAGAAATGCAGCAGGTATGCTCCTGCAAACCAGCATCTATTTCCTTTCATCATAGCTTACACCTATTACAGCTCAACAAGACAAGCCTAGTGCAAAATCTTTAATGCTACAGTTAATGAAGGTAATATGCACCATGGGTAAATTACAGACCCCATTCAGCTCAGGGTGGGAAAATACAGCGTAGATTCATTTTGGCAAAGCTGTGTGGGTCCTTCCTGATAAACTGCATTTTTTTTTATTGTTGCGTAAAAATTGCTTTTTCTATTCTCTTTGCAAGTTTCCTACTCTGGTGCTATGGACTAACTTGCATTCCCTAACTTGAAGTGTGGGCATTAACTCCATTTACATTATATAACTGATTGAAAATGATTCTTGCTGAAAGCAAAACAAACAAACATTATGAAAAGCAAACAAAAAAAGCAGGAAAAAATAAAGACCTTTAAAGCATTTATAGTCCAAATACTTGATTCTTACAGATACCTTATCTGCAACACTGTAATTAACGGAAAATCTATCAAGCCTTCAAAAAGAATATAAAAACTCTACTGATAACCTGAGATGCAGCTCTAAAACTGGCAACATGGACTTACTAAACTGCTGAGAATATGCTAAGAAAGTGCCAAGATTTGCTTCTATGGAATTTCGGAGGATCACATATGATCCCAGGATGTTAAGACATCTGCCACTTGATGAAGTATGTGCTTCCTAAAAAAATGAATATAAGCAAACCAGCTCCCCTTCATGGAAGGTGGACAGAGTTAGGAGAGTGTATATGTGGAGGGAACAGCCTCCGAGCAATCTGGTAACATCTGACAATAAACAGTGAACAGTGGATCAGGGCTACCTACTACTGATAAAAAGTTTGTTTCTAAAATCCAAGAGATGTTACTCGTTGGACTGGAAATGCCACATTTACAACCTAAGGACATCTCACTCTCCTGAGAAGCAGCAGTATTAAAGTGCCGGTCTACCTGCTTTGCCACAGGGGAGTGGGGGGAGATGTGCTGAGGGGTAAGTCTAAGGCACAGTACCAGTGCCTGCCAGCTTCAGAGCTTGGCCTCCGCCTGAAGTGTTACCTCACATGGGGAGGGTGTAGATTTATGCCCAGCAAAAGCACCAGGACAAATATGTACTTACTGCAGTAAGCGATTAGGAGACTAGCCAGGATCATGATAGCCCAGAAAGTTGAGGACATGCTTGGCAAGGCGCTGGCATCTTTCCTACTGCTTCTCCTGGGAGATGGAGCCATTGAAGCCACTTCCCCAGCGCGGGGAAAGTCAGACAGTTTCACCAGCCAGCTCTCCCCTCGACTGATGGCCTTGTTCCACGTGTAATCCTCAAGGAAGGCATCTTCCAACGACTCTGCTGTTCATCATCAGCACCATGGTCCTGTCGCAGGAATCATCTTCCAGCCAGAAAGCCAAGGCGACGGTAATGCAAGCGGGTCTTGGGAACAGCGGCCACTGTCAGCCTCCCTCCTGTCACTGTGGTGGGATGCACTAGCATGGAGGCTTTCACTGCGGTTGGGATGCCTCGCGTGGTACTGAGCTTCGATGATGTCCCACGAGCAAGCCTCTTTTTTTTTTATTTATTTTTTTCTTTTCTGTTTTTAATTCGCAGAAGTTGTTCCGCTTGCTGTCCTTGCCCCTGCCTCGCCCTCCCCGGGGGCAGCCCCCGCAGGCGGAGCGCGGGCCCCGGCGGTGCTAACGCGGCGCCTCCCCCGCCCGCCCGCGGCTCTACGGCGACCCCGGCTCAGGGCGCGGCCGCCCCTCAGCCCAGGCCAGCATGGCCGCGGGGGCCACCGAGGGGCGAGGGCAGCCCGGCGCCACCGCCGCCCGCCGCGCAGGGCTCGGCGGGCAGCTCCGCGCAGAGAGGGCGATCCGCGCCCCGGCCAGCGCCCGCAGGGCGAGGACAGCCCCGTCCCCCCACGGCCTGTCCAGCCTGAGCTGCCCTCCCGACCGGTCCTGTGGCTCGACGGGGCGGAGGCGCGGGATGGGCCGGGACACTTGAGGCGGAGGGTCGGCGGCGGGTCTCCTCCTCTCCGAGCACCGCCCGCTCCGCTCTCAGGCTCTGCCGCTACAGCAGCGCTGGCCCTTCAAGTAAAGGGAAGCGGGAGGAGGAGGAGGGGGCCGGCGGTCACGCCCACAGGTGCTCAGCGCTCCGAGCAGAGCGGTCCGTCCCCGCGCCGTTCCGCTCGCCTCCCCGCCGGAGGAGCGCGCCCGCCCCGGGGCTCGCATCGCCCCCCGGCCCCGCGCCGCTCCCTGCTCCCGTTGTCGGGGCGGTGCCCGCTGGGTTTAGCGAGGGAGGAGCCGCAGGGCGACAGTCCCTGTCCCTGTCCCCGCGGAGGCTGCTGCCAGCCCTGCGGGGCCGGCGCTGGGAGCTGGCTGTGCGGCGGGCAGGGGCCGAGGGGCGAGCCCTGTGCCTCGGCGGGGTAGAGCCGGCTCCGGCCCCCAGCGTCTGCCCACGGCGGGGGGTGGCGCGGAGGAACCGCCGGGCCGGGAGCGGAGCAGAGGGGATGGGAGGGGAGGCGGTGCCCGCCCCGAGCCTCCTCTGGGAATCTTTGCTCTCGGCTGACACCGGGTCTCGACAGAAGAAGTGGCCCAGGGAATTGTCTTTCCCAGTCCCCTCACCTGCACGGTGCGGCTCGAAATCTCCACGATGTATTGCGCCTCGACACGACCACAGATGCTAAAGGAAACAATTCCTCATTGTATATCCGTCTGCGGTCCTTATGGGCGCTGCTGTTGGCACGCGGTTTCTGTCGCTGAAATGGCAGCGACGCATCGGTATGAAACCCACTTTAGAGGGCTTGGGTTCACATGTGTGCCAGTATCCCTTATGATTAAAAGCTTAAATATTTAAAGAGGGACCAGGTAGTTCAGCTTTTCTGTTCGGAGTCTCCATAGCAATGTCTTCAAATTAATATTTTAAGTTCTGCAGAAGGTAGTTGCATTCCAAGTACAGGCAGGATTGTCAGACTAGAAGAGGAGCTTAGTCGCAAAGTGTCCCATTATCTCCTCCTGTGTTTTACTTGCATAATAGAAATGCCATGAAAAAGCTGATTCGAATTCCTTCAGAAGCCCTAGGTTTGTCTGATTGTTTGCCATTTAAATATATGAACTTAAAATTGCATATGAATGATGCAATATTCCCAAGACAGGACTGTAAGGACCTTTTTAGTACAGCTGCACTTGATTAGATACTAGTAACTAAGTTCAGTTTTGCGCCATGAGGACATTGCCAATGTAATTGCTTTGATTTTAGAGAAGATTTTTCTGCCAGAGTAGTTTCACCCTGAACTGGTAGGGCAATAGATTAATGTGTTCAATCATGCTTTAGAGATTAAATTTTAACTATTGTTTGGGTACAACTACATTTGGGTACCAGAACATTTCCTTCCAAGATGTGACTTTCTTTTCCCTTATTTTCATGGGAATTTCTTTTCTAGTATATTTCAAAACTAGAGTAGAGCACAACGCAAGCATTAAGACAACATGCTAAGCTATATTCTCCTTCCCTGTATCATTTGAAAGAGCATTTATATGTAGAGTCAAAATCTTTGTATCACCTTCCATCCCTATCTTAAGCACTATATTTTCCTTCTAAGTCAACTTTAATTCATCATCCCTCTTGGAATCCTGAAGCATTACTTCAATTTGATGTTGTAAAGTTGTACAGCTTCATGAATTTTTTTTTAAAACTAGGACTTTCAAAATTCTTCTTCTCAGACTAAATGCAAATAAATGTAAGCAACAAAAATGCCTCCGCATGTTGTGCTGCTGTTTGTTGCATTTCCAGGACTAACATGTAAATGAAGCATTTTTCTGTATTTATGAAAACATTTGATTTCCATTATAGCTGTAAGTAATGAATGCCCACCTAAATAGCATATTTTAAAAAATACTATAAGGAAAAAGCAAAAATATCTTGAAATGAGATATGTAGTATGATGTATAGATCAAGAGATTCTAAAGCCATAAGGGACAGCTGTAGATATATATAGGCAACTATACCTTTCAGTAGAGTCCACAGAATTTTATATAGTAAATTTTACAGTTTACCTTGTGGTTAGACAAGAGAATTTCCCTTGGAAATACATCCAGCTTTCAGTCTGAGGAATGAGGATCATGATGACTGTTCACCTAAACAGAGCTTGAAGGTTCATGCAGAAGCTTAAGACTTGCTGTGATAGTTCTGAAAACGGACATGCTTCACTTGAGACCAGGTTAATTCCCATACTGGAGAACTACTCAGTTACTCAGAAAGTAAGGCACTATTTACTGAATACAGCAGCCACCAAGCTGGGGTCTTTGTGTTTTTTTACAACTACCTGTAATAGTTTTACGAAGAAATTTTAAATTAATAAAGACTTTCAAACATTACATTCTGATTTGATTGTCAAAGACAAGACTGAAAACCACTCTTAAAAGGCAATTTTAGGTCACTGCCAGTTTGTTTTGTAGGTGCATGTTGATCTCCAGTAATGGCCTGGCTGTTCTTCAGGGTCTTGTATTGAAAAGTATTTCATCCTACAATGACACTATTCACAATGTAAAGTCCTACTTTAGGAAGAAGTGGTGGAATTGGATCTCAAATTAATTTGCTTACCCCCTTCTTGATATGGTCCCCACGCTTTGATTTTCAAGGAAAATGTGTGAGGTCTGTCTTTATTGCCTCCCTAATCTCCCAAGAAATTCCCAGTATTCAGACGTATGTGTACAGAAATGTAAGAAATAATGACTAAAGTCATGGACAGATGTCTGAAAGCTGAATAGAAAATAGAAACCCAAGTTAAAGGCTGTATATCAAAGCAAAATACCCTTTTCAGAAATCAGATTTGTTCCCATATAGTCAAAGACACAGATCTCTTATTCTGCCATTACTGTTGGAAGAGTTAATATTTGCAAGGAAATTAAAATATTTAAGCTCTTTACTAAGATAGGCTGTGCCATTAGCCACACTGAAATTATAAGCAAAATATATCTATTGACTAGAAAAGGCATAGTTTGAAGGCTGTTGTAAGCTGTATCTATGTCAGAGTATCTCTGCTCTCTGCTAGGATGTCAGACTTGTGAGGTCTGTGTAGTGATGTTGACCTCTGTGACTGGTGAGAGGATAAATCTTAACATTCATTTAGCATCAAGCATGTACATGGTAGAAGGTAGATAATTTTCTTCATGTCTTTGCAACGAGACCTTCTGTTCTTTTTGAATTTGCTTATTTGCTTTGAAAATAGAAGGTTTAAATAAATTTTGAGTAAGTTACATGGCATTGCACTGACTCAGAATACTTCAGAGAGAATTAACAATCAATAATATTCAAGCCAACAACTGAGTTTTTGCTTGGGATAAAATAAAAATAGTCAGTTGATTCTAAATGTTGATTTCAAGGAAACAACATACTATCTGAATGGACATTTCTGATTAGATTTGTTAATTTTGAGATAAATATGAGCAAAAAAAAGATGTAAAAGAATAGCAGCATTTAAAACTTTTTTACAATGTTAAAAACATGAATTACACATAAGAGCTGTGTAAGATAAGCTTGTTATATCTCAAAAGAATTTTTAAAGGAAGAGCATTAGAGCATAATACTAAGAAAGCAGGAAGCAAGCTCCTCAACTTTATCTAACCATTTATATTTTCATCAAATAAGTTAAAGAACTCTATGTGTCTCTTTATAAAAATCCATAGCACATCTTTAAGAACCATAGCAAATATAAGAAAGAAAGAGTGCAAGAGAACTGCAATTTTCTTCATCTTCCTTGAGATGGAGACCAGTCAGGGGATATGGATTCATGGTTGAAGATTTTATGAGAAGATTTGCTCTCTTTTTATTTACTGATCTTAGGCCATCTTTAGAAAAAATATTTTATCTAGACACGTGCCTCAGTTATTTTTTTAATACCTGTTTAGTGCCCATAATATTGACCATCTATTTGGTAAGGAAGTTTTTGCTATTGATTTACAAGAAGCAGAAAATTATTGTATTTGTGAACAAAGAAAGAGTAAGGAAGAAAGAGAGACAGTGTGTATTTGAATGCTTAATTCATTATGAAAATATAATTTAGAGAGTTCAGTTTTTCAATAACAGAAATCGTATTTTAGTCTAAATGGCAGCAAACTGCATACATCTGAAACTGTGGGATAAGAAACTTAGTTCTCATCCACTATTTCAGTAAAAGTCTTCATTTTTAGATGATACTTAAAAATTTGTGCAGAGATATTTTGATGCATGTACATGAAAGAGCCTTTATTATGGTCAGTAACAGTAAGGTTCTTAATAAAAATTCTGTTAATTCATAGTCAAGATATGTTTAGAGGGAAGCTGTTGACCAAATCCAAGTCACGTTGCTTTATTGCATTGTATTGTCTGCATGGCAAGTATTCTCACTGAGGAATGCTCTTGTTGATTTTTACAAATGTAAAACTACAGCTTTGTTACTTGTAGATTGTGCCTTTTCACTGATCTTCTTTCTTTAACAATGTGCCAGTTAGTAGTGTTTTTTTTTCTGGCCATTATTAATTTAGCTGGGTTTACAGTTTTTCCCTAATTTTAATTACCTCCCAAAGATATTATAGATATTTTGTAATATAGATACAATTTGAAAAGCTGTATGTGGTTTTGATTTAACATGAAAGCTTTCATAAGTTATGGAAAATCCTCTCCCTGTAAAATAAAATCTATGAAGTTGTTCACTGACAGCTATATTAACCCATCCAATTATGTGTAAAGCCAAATATTTTAAAAAAGCAAGGAAGTGACAGTGAGAATATGTTGCCAATACAAAACATTTTTATACCTGTCTGTATAGCTGATGGGGTGTCACAACATCCATGTTATCATCCTGACTGAATTTTATTTGTAGACTTTACACTAAAATGCATAAAAGCAATGAAGAGAAATACTTAAAAGTGCATTTTTATTCCACTTTGTGTCAAAGACAAGTCTGCAGTTTTTATTAAAAAATGAAACCAATATTATATCTTTTCAAAATGTGTCTGCCATTTTTTTAAAAGAAATATTAGCTGTAGATGACAAAGAGATCAAATGAACTTTTTGTAAAAATACTTCATTCTCAGTTAGGTCCTAAAAATATAGAGATTGGAAAAAAAACACTTTACTGTTGTCATGCAAGTGCAAATATCACATCTAAAGTTGGGTTAAAATGAACTGCATCTTTTCATAGCATGTAATAATAAAATGTTTATTTTTTATGGTGTGGGTGTGTAAAATTGTTTCTTTGCATTGAAATGCCTACAATGATGTGGCAGATCAGTACATTCCTGTCACTTAGCAACATTTACTAGTTCAGAAAAAAAATTGGGGGGTATCTTAAATGCTGTTATAAAAGTTTCTGGAATTTAGCAAATTACCAAATCATTCAGAAGTGAGTCATTACCTGAGCTACAGTGATGTAATATACTGGATTTGACAGCAAGAACAAAAATAACTAACTTGCATACATGGATAATTTAGGAGGTGAGTTATTTAAAAGATTAGGAAAGAAATCAGAACATGAAACAGCAAACAAACCCGAAATAAATCCAAATATGGTAAATTACTTTCATTACAGCAAATAGATAGAAAATGAGAGAGATATGAAATCATGACTATGAGCAAATTTTTGTCTTGGAAACTACATAAATTATTAATCAGATCAGATCTGTTGTGAGTCTAGTTTAATTTTGTGCAATCAAACAAAAGGGATGCTGAATTCAGTGCCTGTTTCAAAGTGTCCAGAAAAATCTGCTTTTGATTACTTGACAAATAACACATGCAATTCTTTTAAAATATATTTAAAGTGGGGAAAAAGTACATTACTTGCTTGGGAATGTATTCCATTTTGCCTTTTTTTTTCTTCTAATTTCCCTCTACTTTTTTTCCTACAGTGACATACCACAATTTGATAGCTTACACACTTGACACTTACACGTGTTAAGTGTACAGTCACAAATATCTAATTTTTTTGGTCAGTCCTCTATTTTTTTCTGTCCTGTGTCTGTTAGCTTCCCTGCACAGTATTCTGTAGTAGAGAGAAATCAAAGTATCCTGTCCTTGTCTGTATATACAATCAGCAAGTACCCATTCAAGAGAGAAAAGCATCACTGCAGATCTGGCAGCTGCATGATCCTGTTTGTCAGGGAGTGTTCTCTGAAGCCACCTATGGATTTGCTATGTAAGTCCTTATTTCCTTGGACATTTTAACACATGCACAAGAGACATGAAGGCATATGGGGCTATGTCTTCTTGCCTTTTTCTGGAAATCTTGCCCCTTCTTAACAAACCTTGCTATAGGAGAAGAAACAGGTGATATTGTCTGGAGGTAGAGTACAGGGTTATGTTTGAGATCTGAATTCTTTTGATAATGAAGGCAATACATTTTCTGAGCGGCTCATTGATAATGGTTTAAATGTCTCTTGTTACCTTAGTTGCTGCAGGAACTATGAATTGTTAATGTTTTTTGTTTTGTTTTGGTTTGTTTTTTTCTGTAAAAATCTAGAGAATTTTGATAAAATATTTTAAGTGTTCTGTTTGAAGGTGAGGTAACCTACAAACATTTAAAAAATATATTTGTAAGAACTCATCTCTATGATGCAGTAAGTTCAGATGTGCTGAGTGTAGGCTGATACTTGAATTCTTAAATTCACCGTACAGCAATATGTTTGATCAGTGAACAGTAGGAAATCTTCTTAGGAAAATAAATTGTGACAAACCATGCATAGCTCCAGATTTAAAAGCTGAAATTTCCTCTAGAGTTGATTAGACTAACAGAGAGTGAAGTTCCTTTGCATTCTCTCATTTGCCAGTTCAACTATGTGTTCTTTAGAGCAGAAAGAAATGTTTCTGGTATCAGTATCCTGTCTTTCAGAAATCAGCTAACTTTTTGTAACCAAGAAAGACCTCAAAAAAACTCATTGCCTTCCTGAGTGGAAATTAGAAACTATTGGTTTACTCTAAACTGTAGCATACGAGCTGCAGCTTGTGAACCTGATGGACTTATTTTGAGAAGCAGACAAGCTGTCTCTTGAACAATATTGCTGAGGAGCAGACAAGGGTTGAATTTGCCAGTGTTTTTTCTGGTGAGCTGAAGTGCTCAATTCATCATCAAACACTATCTCTTTCTATCATATAAAATAGGATTTTAGATTTAAGGTAGGAAAAAAAAGGCTACTGGAAGGTGAAGTAGACAACAGTAAATTACAAATAGGAGCAATTTACTGGAGATCTTGCTGGTAATGTAAGTTTTAGTTTGGGATTTTTTACTTTGGGTGAGATTTTTATGGGGGGCAGAGGAAGTGAGAACAAGAGGTGGTGAGATGGCACCACCTCTGGATTAGATGCTGGATTAGAGAAGGGTATTTGTTCATAAGGCAGTAGACATATTTTATTCTAAAACTGTCACTTCCATGTACATCCTGCAAAATTTTGGCAATTACTTTGGGTAAAATGTTTGGCTTTCAGAGAACACTAAGCTCCTAAAGTTCAAAATTGGGAAGCTTGAAGTCCTGCACCTGCGGAGGATTAACTCCATGCACCACTATGGACTGGGGCCCATGATGAGGAAAGTGGCTTTGCAGAAAAGCACGTGAGAGTCCTGGTGGACATCAAGGTGACCAGAAATCAGCAATGTGCTCCTGCAGCAAAGAAAGCCAGCAGCCTCCTGGGCTTCATTAGGCAGAGTGTTGCCAGCAGGTTAAGGAAGGTGATCCTTCTCCTTTAGTTAGCACTGGTGAGACACATCTGGAGTGCTTTGTGCTGAGCTGTCACAAGAGGTAGTACAGGAGAGCACAGGAAAAGTGTGTCCAGCTCTCTCTCTAGCACAGCAATGAGCTGAGAGAGTGGCTAAGGAATCAGAGCATCTGTTATACGAGGGCAGGTGGAGAGAGCTGAGATTGTTTATCATCAAAAAGAGAAGGGCGTGGGGGTATGTGTGTTTTTGCGTGTGCGTGTATGTGCATGTCTTACTAATGGGTCCTGGTGGGGCAGGACAGACTCTTCCTATCCAATGAAAGGAAAAGAGACAATAGGTTCAAATTGAAACAGAGGAAATTCCACTTAATTATAAGAAAAAATATTTCACTTTGAGGGTGATCATACACTGGAACAGATTGTGCAATGACATTGTGCAGTCTCCATCCTTGGGAATTTACAAAATCTGTTTGGATGAAGTCCTGAACAGTAACTGAGCCTGCTTTGAGTAAGGAGGTAAGACTAGATAAATTTCATAGGTCTTTACCATCTTCAACTGCTCTTTAAAAAGTAATTGGATAATGCTAAATATATATATAAATATATATTTTAAAATGATAGTTTTTATCCTTGCCTGTTTTCAAGGTATTTGACTGTTATCTAAGACACCAAGTAACATTTGTTCTTTCAGACAGCATGATGAGGTTTAGGTACCTCAGCACAGGATCTGACCATAAAGTCAGCAAGTGGTGCAGCATAAGAAATAACATGGAGATATCCACTTTAAAAAGCTGAGGACAAGGGCAACTCCTGTCCTCTTATTAGGACTCTAAGTGCTTTTCTATCCACCTGGATAACCTACTCCTGCAGGCTGTTACCTATAGTCCTTCCTTCTAACCAAGTATTGTGTTTAGAGGAGAATGAAGTGGTGGCCATAAGACAGGTGTCACACCACATCCTCAAGGCCTCCTAGTCATTACAACATTTATTCAGGATGTATGAGAGCTCAGTTCAGTTCTCCTCTCTGCCAGGGGCAAATCTGCATCAATCAATGGTTCTATAATGGGGCACTTACAATCCCCTTGTTGAAGCAATGTCGCTGCACATGTAATAAATCAAGATTTACAGGGCAGAAGGAGAAAGTATAAAAGTGAAACTGATTCTGTAGCTAACTGTTTATGTGAGTACTCACCTTGAGAGGAGACAAATCTTTTCTTGCCAGATCCCAGGACAGTTTGTATAATTTTACCTATGACTGCATAATGTGCTCAATTACAAAAAAGACAGGCCATTGAAAACGTCCGATATCTGAAAACTTAATTTACTAGGACTTAGCTTCCATGCTTTGTCTGAAAATTGAGTAATACCTAGTGTAAGTATGTAGCCTTCGTGGCAAATTTCTGAATAGTTACATCTAGGACAGGTTTCATTAAACAAGCAAAAAAATGAAATTTTTACATTAGTATTCATAACAGTGTTTTCTGAAAAGATCAAACAAATATGATAATTAATACACTGTTTTTCACTCCACTGAACACTTTCTTTCTTTTGGCTCACATTCTTCTTTATCCTACCCAGACTATTTTTTTTGCCTCTTTTATTAATGCAAACACTTCATTAGGTTACTGGAAATGATACTTTCCATTAAAAAAATCAAGTTGTCCAAAACTTGTTTGCCTTCTCCTCCACAGCTTCATTGTTTACCCTTTAATATCTGCAGGTTGCAATATGAGAAGTCAGATGCTTCTTCACTGTGTTTGGGATTATTGCAATCCAACTTAAGTAGCACTATATACTTCTGCATATAATTTCTGCATATATTGCTGTTTGCACAGAACCCATACGTAATGCTGGAGCCTCTGTGATGAGCAGGAACACGGACTGGCTTTCCTCTGCCACACCTGTGGCACTGCACCACTGGTGCCAGCTCTGATGGGGACACTCCCATCTCTGCCTCACCTTTATGAGGCCCTGGGTTTTCAGAGGCAATTTGATGCAGCTGAGGGGTGGACACAGCATCACATCAAAAAGGAGTGTCAGCATCAACTGCCTGTGGATCCTGTGCAAATTTTGATTGCAGCTGGCTGGATAGATGCAGGAAGCTGGGGAAGACGACCCTTTGTGAAACTTGCACAGAGGGCAAGATAACAGTATTATCTCTTTTCATTACAGAAAGGTATATAATATTCAGACCTGTGGAATACCAGCATTATAAGTAGGAAGAAAGATGGCTCAGCTGTGCATAGTAGCTTGGCATAAACACATGTCATAGAATCATACAATAGTTTGGTCTGAAGGGACATTTATAGGTCATCTAGTCCAACCCTCCCACAATAATCAGGGACACCTTCAACTAGATCAGGTTGCTCGAAGCCCCGCCCCACCTGACCTTGAATGCTTTCAAGACTAGGTCCTCTGCCACTCTGGGAAATCCATTCCAGCATTTTACCACCCTCACTGTAAAAAAATGTCTTCCTTATATCTGTCTAAATCTACCCTCCTTAAATTTAAAACCTTTACCTCTTGTCCTATTACAACAGGTCCTCCTAAAGCATTTGACCCCATATTTCTTATAAGCCCTCTTCAAGTATTGAAAGGTCACATTAAGTTTCCTCAGAGCCTTCTCTTCTCCAGGCTGAACAGCTCCAAATCCCTCAGACTTTCCTCATGGGAGAGGTGCTCCAGCCCTCTGGTCATTTCTGTGGCCCTCCACTGGACCCTCTCAATTTAGTTCACATCTTTCCTGTGCTGAAGACCCCAGTGCTGGATGCTGTACTCATTTGATTCACAAGACTGATAAGTGGTTATTTGCCACATGTTCAGCTTATTAGGACTGGTTTATTGACACCCTAGGAAGGCTTCTTGGTTCTTTCTCCTGTTGGGCACACTAATGAATGGCTGAGAATATTGATTTTGTGTGTCTCTTTGAGACATTGGTTTGCTGCTCCCCTATGGAGCTTCATTTCCTCCATCATGACAATATCCTGCAATATTATCTCCACTTGAATGGAACTGTTTTGTGTTTGGAGCAGCATGAACCACAGAATCTGTTGATACACTTTTAGGTACTGGACTGAAAAAAGGGTACACAAATTTTTAAAAATAATTTAGCTTAAAATGAGGAAGCAACATACTTACAAGACCACTAATGAATATTTTAATTCACTTCTATTCTTATACTGAGGGTAGCAGGACAATAAAAACAGAGCCCAAACACATTTCTGTGTCATCATGAATTAAGGCAATCAGAAAAATTTCTTGACAAGTTGCCAGCCTACATCATTAGGGACTTCTCTGATGCTCATTCCACAATGGATTTTTAAATCTCATCAGCTGTGTGAACCATCTTTGTCAGGCAGGAAGGACCTTAGCAATGTCTTTGTTTATTATGGGGACCTCACATGAAACTAACATGACACTTCAAGTCTGATGTGTCTCTATGTCCATAGGCTGTCTTTCAAGCATTCTAAGTGTTGATACCTGGTTTGACAGAAACTTTCAGTCATCTGTGTGACTTAAAGTTGCACCGTACTGCTCCTCTGTCCACCTCCAAAATCACCTACTATAATCAAAATGCCCCCTCTCACAAAGGTCTCTGTGCTTTATGTCAGATCCAGATAATATTTTAAGGACAAAAGTCATAAGAAGAATTGGCTTCATGAAAAAAATTGAGTAAAATCCTTATACATTTCAAAATAATAAATTGAGAAATTATGAGGATAAAATCTGCAGATTTTGACTGATGTGCACATTCTTCAAAATTCAGAAATGATAAAAATTGAAGATAAAGGATTTTTTTTTGCCCAGGATATTTCAATTATGCCCTCAGAGGTTATTTCTCCTTCCTTATGATTAACAGTGGTGCTGGATGAAGCTTTTCTATTCAGTATTCTTTTCTTTTTGTCTTGCCACTTTTAGTTCCGATATAATTTTAAGAGATAGCTTTAGAATCACTAGATTTTTCACCTAATTACAAAGTCATTACAGGCAAAATATGGCAAGAACAAAGCCTGTCAATGCACCTATTTCTTTTAGTTTAATTGTACTCCATCTACCTTAGCTTCTTTCTGGTCTACTTTTAAACTTAGATGACATTCTCTATGAGATTTCCCATAAACTAAGATGTCATTCTCAGAAACTGTAATACTTTCCAAATGCTGCAGAATCATGCACATTTTTTTGAAGTTATTCTGATGCCAAATGAGAAGCAACATAGTAGATATCTTTTAAATAATGTCAGAAAATTGTCATCTTGCCTCTTTAAGGAAGATCTGGTGAAAGTAATTTTGACAAAACATTTTTCATAAGAAAATATTGTCTTGATGAAATCAAAGCTTTTCACAGAAATCTATATCTTTTTAATAAAAGTTTCATAATAAAGATTTTTTTTTTTATGTCCAGGATAGCATTTCTAACTGACTTTGACAAATTGAGATGCACTCTGTGATCAGAGCAAATTAGGAGATCTGGGTTTAAACTGTTTACTTTGAGCTCGAGAAGGTAACTGAGCCTGGGCCTACCACTCTAAATGACTGTGCTCAGTGTTTGAATGCTGTTTTTTGAGACAAATCAATCTCAGAGCTCTCATCAGAGCTTTTTATATATCGTAGTTTTCCCCCTACATGGAGGTAAAACAGAAGGGAAAATATCAATTACGATGACTAAAATAAAATTCTTTTGGTCTCAGGTCAAGCTATTTTTCAGAGTGCAAACAAAAATGCTGTTTGGATGTATTTATTTAGGAAGGCTCATATGGCATATTTTAAATTCCAGTTAGAATTTCAGGTCACAGCTCTGTGTTGATTCATAACACATAATTCTCTTTAATTTAAGTGAAATTATCTCTATAGGTGCATGTAGACTGTTTGAGTATTTCTGTTTATAAACTTTGGCAAATAAAAATCCCTGTAATTTTAATATGAAAAAAAGATTTATATTTGTCATTTGAGTAAACAGTTTTATGCACATTTTATATAATAAAATCATCTGCTTAAAATACCATGCTAGTCTTTTACGGGGTAGATTCTAATATTACATTTTACAATAATATAAAAGAATTTAGATCAGTCAAGGAATTAACCAAATAGCTGAGGATGTAGGTTCTAAATAATTGGAAGTGTTAACATTGCTGATAGCCACTATTAGAACAGTCAGGACAAAGAACACAAGCCACATAATATAATATCTTCTGTTTTAATCTGAGTCACTCAAAATTGTGGTAGATGATTAGAACTGTTAATTGGGCAAATGTACATATAAAATATCTGAAGATACTTTTTTGACTTCAACATAAGATTTGTGAAACACCTTGGCTATTGGGAATGAATGACAAAAATTTATCTGTTTAGAAGGAAAAGAACTGTGTGAAAACCAAATTATTTCTAGTTTTACAATAAAGATAAGGTGCTATATGATAATAACAAATAGTGATACTGAACAGACTTACATTGATATATTTAAAAAAAGGGAGTATTCATTTATAAGATTTTAAAAAGTAAAAGCTTTTTACAAGTTACCTTTTAAACTGGACAGGAAATTTTCTAGACCATGAGCAAAATGCTGTTTTTCATGTAGAGCTTCTTGACCATCATCATTTTAATGCATTTTGATTGAATGGGAATTGTCTAGCAATAATTGAGGTCTCTGCATTTTGAAGTGTGGGTTACTGAAATAAGGAAAAAGTTGATTTACTGTAAAACTGCAGCCTTGTTAATTATGACTTAGCTGCCATCCATCCCAGGATCAGTCAATTACAGCAGGCAAATTCTTGTTTAGCTTGCCCCAGTTTTTACTGAGGCTTTAGAATTCTCCACCTGCACGTGACCTGAATTGTTTTACTTTGGTCAAGTACCTTCTGCCTGTGACCTGCTGAATCCGTGACACAGCCATGGCAGGGTTCATATCTGCTAAGTACTCTCACAGCTTATCAAATGCATACTATCAAAAGAGCTATGATAAAGTAGAATCATGTCTGCATTCTTTCTAAAACCTATTATCAAGAGACAGAAGGGTAAGCTGTTAGCTCTCACCTTTGAATATTAAACAAAGAATTATGACTGTTCCTGCATCAAACCTGAGATGACTTGTATTTTAAACCTTTCTCCAGAAGAGCAGCTTCAAATCTTCAAATTCACCTTTCTTGTTCCCATAGAAAATGAGCAAGTTTTACTGCATAGAAAACATTTTGAAGTGGAGAGTAACTCTCTCTGTGACCATATGGGCCCTTCCTTCCTTCCTTCCTTCCTTCCTTCCTTCCTTCCTTCCTTCCTTCCTTCCTTCCTTCCTTCCTTCCTTCCTTCCTTCCTTCCTTCCTTCCTTCCTTCCTTCCTTCCTTCCTTCCTTCCTTCCTTCCTTCCTTCCTTCCTTCCTTCCTTCCTTCCTTCCTTCCTTCCTTCCTTCCTTCCTTCCTTCCTTCCTTCCTTCCTTCCTTCCTTCCTTCCTTCCTTCCTTCCTTCCTTCCTTCCTTCCTTCCTTCCTTCCTTCCTTCCTTCCTTCCTCCCTTCCTCCCTTCCTCCCTTCCTCCCTTCCTCCCTTCCTCCCTTCCTCCCTTCCTCCCTTCCTCCTTCCTCCTTCCTCCCTTCCTCCCTTCCTTCCTCCCTCCCTCCCTCCTTTTCTTCCGCCACTTCCTTCCATTTATATTCAGCCCAAGATGTAAATACTGCTTCACTTATTCATTTAGTGATCCCATATTTTAATTTCTCACTTGTAAAATAACTAAAATAATTAGTCTCCTACCCAAACATCTTGATATTGTTGATGAAAGTCATAATTTAAAAATGCATACATCAAAAGTGTTCAAGTATAATAATACTTGATGGAATTTCTTTCTAAAATTAATTGATTATGATAATATTTTGTAAGTGTTGACCATATTTATATATAAAAGATTAATTCTTTCACTTTTCTCCAATAGGCAGGTGAAAGGTGATACACTGCTTGATTCTTTCTAGATACTGGTTTTGGTTGGGATAGTTAAATTTTTTTGTACTAACTTGTGTGGGGCTATGTTTTGGATTTGTCCTGAAAATCCAGTGGTAATGTTGATAACACACTCCTGTTTTCATTTTTGCTGAGCAGTCCTCACACAGTGTCAGGGAATATTGATTTCTCACTTGATCCCACCAGCAAGGAGGCTGGGGGGCACAAGAGGCTTGGAGGGGACATAGCAAGGATAGCTGACCCAAGTGGCTAAAGGAAAATTCCATACCACATTCTTCTCAGCATTAAAACTGGAATGGCTGGATGTGGGCCAGAGCTGCTGTTTTTCTGAGATTGAGCATCGATCAGTTGGTGGGAAAAAATTGGGTTTTTTTGCATCACTTTTTTTTCTTAATTTTTGTTTTGTTCCCTCTTTGTTGTGTGTTTTTTTCCTTACCTTTTCCCCTCAATATTATTAAACTGTCTCTGTCTCAACCCATGAGTTTTCTCACTCCACTCTTCCAATTCTTCTCTATCCCATTGCAGGGAGGTGAATAAGTGGCTGTGTGGGGTTTGGTTGTCAAGTGGACTTAAACCATGACAGTGGACTAAACACTAGCTCTCAGTCTATTCACTTCACTCATGACTGCATGGGAAGGAAGAAGAAAAAGGAGGGAAGAAAAATGAATAAAATGAATATAGATATATAATCACTTACAATAGTTGAGTAGTTGTATATCCATGGCAAGGAAAATCAAAAGGAATGCATATATATTTTCAGAGCATGTAGACTGAACAATTCAGTGGAAGGCAGTATTTTTCTTTGATTTTATTTACATAATATTCGTTTATATTCTCAGACCTAAGTACAAATAACTTCCTGAGAAAGAAACTAAACAATCAAGAGAAATGACTGAGAGAATGTTCATTTGCATCCTTTTCTCAATGTTCTTCAGAAGAATATGATGCACTCTACTGATTCTAAAGACCAGCAAATGAAAGTTACAGCAGAGTTACAGCAAAGTTAAAGCTAGTTTTGTAGGAGTCCCTCTAACAGAAAGAAATTTCCTTTCTTGGCACTTCACAGACTGTTAGCCCATTGAGAGTCATGCTCAAGAAATTGTAATTTACTTACTGTTTTACATGCTACTATTTTCTGGTCACTGTGTTGCTACTGCAGCTACTTTGGCTCAAATCAGAGCAGCTACATTAGGAGCAGAAGTTTGCTATGAAGTCAACAGAGAGCACTATACACTGCTTGGGGCGAGTTCAGAATGCTTAAAATTAATTAAATTGGTATTCAACTAATCACTATAATCAATGGAGATTAGCACAAAGGTTTTATCATGCTTATAGCAACAGCGAGTTCAGCTGGGAACTGTCACAGACATTTGTTTTGTGAAAATCCTTAGGATTTTTCCTGCTGAAGCTGAGAAGTTTCAGCAACATGATGTAAACAATGGTTATCTGCTGCTGTGGAATGCAACAGGTCTGTCTGGATTGGCCCATCTAGGATGTTTATAATTAATGGCCAATCAAGGTCCAAGAGAGCTGCTTTTGCTAGCATTCTTTCTTATTCCATTCTTAGCTTAGCCTTCTGAGGAAACCTTTCCTTCTATTTTTTTTTTTACTATAGTTATAATGTAATATATATATATATCATAAAATAATAAATCAAACCTTCTGAACAAGGAGTCAATGTTCTTGTCTTCCTTCACCCAAGAACACTTGAGACCACTGTCACAGGGAACTAAATATTCTTTCTCTTGATTGCAGAGCTAGCCAACTTGTGACTAGATCAGACATTACAGACATTTAAACTGAGATGAGGTGGACTTCTAAGCCTATCTCTTTCCTCACCTCAGACAATTAGCACTGGACATTGCAGCTGGGGATCCCACATTAATATACCCAGGCCAGACTACATGGATCAGAATAGGTGACAGCTTTGATCTGTCTGCAGCTATTCCCCTCTGAGGAGTTTAATTTCTCCTTTGCAAAGGCTTTGATTGCTATCTGGTCCCACAATACACATCCATTCTGGTGATCATTTAGCACATAAGCACAGTGAGAGTTAGCAAATCCAGATTGAAGAAGGGCCAAAATAATAATTGCACTGGGGAAGTGGTATTTGTGACGACACAATAATCGTGTTCTGCAGATCTGTTTGAGAATTTTGGTGGGTCTCTTCTCTAAATTCTCAGGGACTTATTATTTTTCTGATGCAATTTGAAAAATTCAGTCTTAGTGCATACCAGCAGTTAAACAATCACTTGGATTTTATACTCAAGCATTTTAATTCATTTAATTTTATTGGAAGTAAAAATAGAGATATTATTCATGTATCAGCAGAATCTATCAAAAACTATTGTCCTTGCAAAATTGGTTCATTTTTTGTCTCTTCTGGGGTTCATCCAAAACCTATGAAGTTCCTAGTGAAGTACCAACATTAGTCTCACTTGGAATTGCTAACCATGGAAAGAAAGTGAACAACGTTCTGCCATGTTATACTGGTTTCTTGAGTTTATTTAAAAAATAGTTCTACTAACATGTTTACCACATTTTTTCTCCTGGAAAACTGTTAGTTTTCTTAATTTAACATTAATTTAAATTCTGAATTAATTTGCAATCTCCATATATTAATAGCCATATATATATATATATATATATATATAGGCATATTTAGGCATGTATATATATATAAACATATATATATATATATATATACTAATCTGTTTATACTTAAGCAGTTTAAAGGAGATTGGTTTCCCTCATTGCTTACCTCCATTTCATATTTACAAAGGATAGGATTATCTCATCTCAGCCTTAAATGAGCCAGGTTTATATGTAATGCCATTTTGACTCTCTCCAGATAGGATTTTCATTCATTGAGATCAAAGTGGTGTGAAGTATTTTAAAAGTTTTTGCTTCCATTAATGCTGATCTCTTTATAGGCTGTGTTATGTTCAGAGCAAAATGGTAGGGCAATGAGTCATTGGCCAATGAAAAGCCACTGTCGACTGTAGTGTACTTTAAATCCTGAACTTTGTTATTAGCAGGAAGTAAAAATTTTGGAAGCCAAGTTCAGAACTGAGGAACACTAGTTTGGAATAAAAGAGAAATTACCTAATTGAGAAAGGCATATATGAAGTAAAATAAATCTGGAAAGGGAATCTCTGACTTGCTGGAAGTCAAATCAGGTCACTACAGGCATTTTCCTGTGCTAGTGTGAGTTTTGCGGGGCTGTTATCCTGTTTCCCTGCAAAGTCAATGTTGACTGAAGAGCCAGTTAAGAAGGTTTACCCTTTAAAAAACTCAGCATGCTGATGTATACAAGAATCTGCGTGGCTATAACATACAGGCCAACAGGACACAAGGGTTGAGATAAGCGCAGTGGAGTAACACAGTAACTCCTCAGTAACCCATATTTTCACATGTGTAAAAAATGGGGTGTTGTATCTGACCTGTCTTGCAAAGCACCTTGAAGTGTAAGTGGTTTTAGCTTTCGTGAGGTACTCAGATCTCCTGAAGATTTGACCACAACATTGCTTTATTGAGGTCTGTTTTCAGGTGACAAACCACTACACACAGTTCCATGAAAGGAAAATAACTGGGTCTAAGCACACTGTTGTAGATGACTTGTTTGAGATCTCTGCTTTGAGAACTTTCCCCCTTTGGAGAAGAGAGGAACACAAACCCTGCCAAGGTCAGTGATGACACACATGCATTGGGCAGTGCTATGAGCACTGGCAGTGGCCTGGAGCCAGGTACCAGGAAACATGAGGGATCCCTCTGAGCCTCACCAGCCAGGCCACATTCCAGGGGCTTGGACAGGGAGCAGGGGAGGCCAGGAAGGCAGCTGGGGCATCCCTCTGTGGGAATGGGGATGACAGGCTGTGGGTTGGCTCTGCTGTGGGTTGGCTGGAGAGCCAGTCCCCTACAGCACCACGGACAGCTCTGGGCTGGGCTGAAACAGAGCCCTGGGCCGTGGAACAGGGACGTGGGAGCCCCAGGGAGCCTGGATGGGGCTGTTGAGGGCCATTACTCCCCTCAGTGCCCTGACATTTAATGACCTGTATGTGGAACATAAAAGGTCAGTTTGACTTTGTCAAAAAGAATGGTTACATGCATCTTGATCTTCTGGGCTGATGACCTTTCTGTTCACATTGTTTCCACAAAGATAAAAGAATCTGGCAAGGAAAAATAAAGAAACATTAATGTGAAGAGCCATTTTTTGACATTTCCTACCTCCACTAGGGGGGAAAAAAAGGATGACAATACACTTATATATTTTTTTTTAAATAAACAAGCAAATTTTAAATTAAAACACTATGGATTGTAGTAAATTTAAAAGTCAAAATATTGCACTTCTTATTTTTCCCTTGGTGTTCAAGAATCCAATAACCCTTGATTTATTTAACACAGAGATCTGTTGTTTATGGATTACATTGCAGATGGCTTAAAGAAATGAACCATCATTATCTCTTTCTTACCTTTTCTTTCAGATGTTCTCTGCTAAACAGAAGCACCTTTTCTTTTTTAGCAATAAAATATCACAATGTCAAAAGTGACCTACATATGTATGGCATGACTGCTATAAGAGCATGTCTTTCAAATCTTGGTATTGAAAACCTTATTACTTATTCATGGCATTAGTTGTTCACAAATACAATAAATCACTATTTTTCATTTACTGACCTACAAGGGTTTTTCATTTCTGATTTAATTTCACAGCTGCATAAACGACATCAAAAGTCAACAAATTTAAAGCACTCAGGTAAAAGAAGGGACAACTTACTACCATGAAATGGCAAAGTGTATGAAAATAGATGAATTTGAACTGTGAGCTGAACAATAAAAAAATCTTTCTTAACAAGGAATTACATATCTTTGCAGTTTAATTACAATAAGGACTGTCACTATAAGATTAATGATGAGCAGTTTTTCACTTCAAACAATTTCAATTGATTTAACGTAGTGTCATTATTCTTAGACTGACAAGGTCAAGAAAATGAGGCAAAAGTGGGCAAAAAGAGGAAAACCAAACTGTACTGAAAGAACATTCTGTCCTGTTCTATGCTATTTAAAATTTTGCAATAAGATGATAAAATACTCAAAATTTTACCTTTTTTTTCATTAGCCAGGCAAAATCATAGGGTCTAATACCATTTTCAGAACTGTGAATCAGAAATAATTTGTGCATTGGCATCTCTCACTCTTTTCTGGGAATGTAATAAATTTTTCTAGTACATTCATTATCAATACAGGATGACCCCAATGTCGGGAATAATGTGGTCTGACTCCATGATTCAGAAGGCTGAACAATTGCTTTATTAAGCTATACTATATTACACTAGTACTATATTAAATTACATACTAAAGAGATACTATCCTAAAGAATACTACACTAACAAACACCATACTAAAGAAAAACCTGCGACTGTCTGGAGACAGTCAGGACACAGCTCTGACTCAGTTGGCCAATGAATCCATACAACCCTTACAGGTGTCAAATTAACAAGTCACTTCGGGTGAACAATCCCCATAACACATTCCACATGTGCCAAGCAACAGGAGCAGTGAATAGAAATAAGAATTGTTTTCTCTTCTGAGCTTCTCACTGCCCTTCCCAGGAAAAATCCTAGGAGAGAGGCATGCCTGCTGCTGTCTGTGAAGAGAGCTGTGGCCACAGTACATGTTACCTTCTCAATTAGATATCTCATACCAGTACTCATAGGCAGGAAGGTCATCTGACCATATGGTAGGGATAAACTCTGAATTGGTGATGGTGAGGTGATCTTTTAATGCACTGGGTAGTGTGACCTTGGGAGTCGCTTTAGTTTGTGCCCTTATACCTTGATATAGACAAGGTGTTGCCCTTTTACTTAGGGAGGAGGCATTTAAAGAAAGAAAGAAAGAATTGTTGTTACTTCCCTTATGTCAGAATCTGAGAAGAGGAAGTAGGTCCATAATCATGATTTTCAGCCTCTTTTCTGGTCACTTTGCCTTGGAGCATTGTTTGCATTCTCAAAAAATATTCATAATGTTTATTTGAATCAGGAAAATGATTTTCAAATGTTGCACCATAAATTCTGCTTGATAAAATAGGCCATCTGAGGACACATATAGGGGAAGTGGAAGTGACTGAATGCTCGGTCCACTAATCCCACTAATGGAGAACATTCCATTAGACACAGACTGGTTTACTTTAGGTCTGTTTCTTTAGTAAGTGTTAAAATACAATGTAACAAGGCCCTAGTAAAAGTGGTTAAAATACCCTGATCAATAATTCAATCATCACAAATTATATTTCAGTTTTCTGTGTTTGGTATAATCAGAGTTCATTGTCTTCTACTTTTCTTGCAAATTCCAGTATCCTGGCCTTTCCTTATTTATTTATTTATTTATTTTTAATTTGTAGTTGTTATAATTACAATGTCTAAGGAAATGTGCATTTCTATTTGCTTTATTGCACTTTATGTCAGCTTTTGGCCATTACTGACCTCTTTTGATACCTTTAAGGATCTCCCTTGCATTTATTAATGTAAATATATATTCAAAAACTACTAGAGTATATGATGAGATAGAAATCACATCAAAGGTTTTTGAGAAGGAATAAAGTTCTGCAACACATGTGGATAACTTGAAGAATAACAGCAATTGTGATAAATATGAAGAAATGCATTTTCTATCTTTATTTATCTGCTTTTCTAATGAAACCTCTAGGGAGAGTGCAGAATCTGGCATATTCTTAACATTAGCTATACCAAGAAACAGGCATAAGCAATGTATTAGCAATTTACCCTGTCTACCCTCTCAATTCAGCACATAATCTCACATTGCTTTCAGCTTGTGAACTAAAGAAGCTACTCAATCTTTCTGACTGACAACAAAATAAATTAATCAATAAACATGATTTTCAGTTTTAATTAAATTAATATAATTTGGTGTAATCTACAAGAGAACAATAGTACTAGTTTTTCAGCCCACTTCATTAATAAATTAGTTTGTCTGAGAGCTGGTGCTTATTCTGAGCTCTTCTGAATGTGAATCACTTAAATAGAAATTAAAAACAGAATCATCTTTCAAATTCTCATTACTTGGGAACAGATGTTTCACACTCTTGTTGAAAATAATGCATACACCTTTTAACATGCAAGTGCATTTTAGGAAAACACAAACAAATTCTTCTTTTTTGCTACCTAATCTCCACGAACAAACTGTATCTGTCATCAATCACCATGTAAATATATTTCCTTTTAGGTAAGAAAAATAAAGAACAACTAATCCTTGAAGTTAAAAAGCCAAAAACAATCTCAGAGGACGCTTAGATCTGAAGATGATATTGGCTTAAAGAAGTATCAGCGTAACACAGAGAACACAGTTCAAAGATCCAGCTTATAGACCAATAATTATATAAAAAATCAATACTTATTTGTATATCATAAGCATTTCCTCTAGAATCCAGCAATCCAATCCAGTAAGGATTCAGATAGAAATTTTATAATACAACTTGGTCCGGAATAAAATTTGAGTTTAATGCTTTTGAAACTAATCTATAATGTGGGAATATAAATGGGATTCCTCTATAATATGCACAATCCATACGTAACTGGTGTTCATCAGAGTAGCCCTGAAGCCTGAGAGGAATCTGCCAATTTGTTCACTCAGACTGCAAAGTCTAGACAGGACCTAGACACTGCTACTGAGGACATCACAGTCATAACCTGCATGGTCACAGATCATCTGTGCAAAACAAGGTATTCCTGACCTCTTCAAAAAGGCTGAGCTAGTGGTGTTTTATGGTTAGATGATGTTTGAACTAGATTTTTTTTGTTTGCATTCCTGTGTATTTCTGTAAGTGTATATAATGCTATATATTTGTGCATATAATACTACCTATCAATTGGCCTCACACATTCATTTTACTTGTATTATTTTGAAGACAAAAAAAAGGATGACAAAACGCCAGTAACCTTATACAATTGACAATAGCAAATAATGGTAGTGCATGATAGGTGACCCTTAACTGATATGAAGAGAGCATTAATCACAGTGTCTTGAAAGGAAAAAAAAAACAAAGTTCAACAGCATATTGTTTATAAGTCAGCAAACTTCATTTACTAACTTATCCTGAAATATTTTTAATACATACATTGCATTGCTAATGCATAGAAACCATATATTTTCCTTGTTCAGGGTGGTGTAAGCTCTGAGGGCAATAAATTTGGATATACAGTTAGTACTACTCTCTGTTGCTCATAAATTTAGTAAAAAGCAGAGTTTCCAAAAATATATATTGCACGTATAGAACTCCCTCTAGACAGAAAAGCAATATAGTAAAAATATGTTCTCCTTTTTCGCAGTCCTTTTATGAGAAGGTATATAGCTTATCTCATTCAATATATTCAAAACTGAGTCTTTTACTCTAAATCATCTGATATGGTATGACCAATATAAATTACATTATTCTGAGATTATAATAAATGAAATACAAACCATAAGATTATCATTATTTTAATATTGCTTAGGTTTTGAGGGTCAAAGTGATATTCAGAAATTGAATCCCCAGCTTGGCCATTTATATTGTGTAAACTATAATTTATAAGCTTATAAACAGTGAAGCAAAAAAATGTGAATTAAAACAAAGTTGTTTTAAAATACCCTGAAAGAAGAACCTTCCACTGACATAGCAAATTGTCAATGTGTTTCTTTTGTTTTTCATGTGATATAATTGATGCAAAATGTCCTCTGAATTCAAGCTGTCCAATTACCATTCTTTTCCCTGACTTGCACCTAGTCAAACTCATTAGAAAAATCCAAACACAAAACATGGAGTAGAATTTTGATGGATTATGCTTTTCTGCTCTGTAAAATAAGATCTGTGTTACACACAATATGTTCAGCATTTTTTTTTCTCCACTCAGCTCCTCCTTTTTCCTTTTTCTTTTATGGAAATACACAGAGAAGTAGGTCAGTAATATACCAAACAGTTTTTCACAGTTGTGTGCATACAGGGGTTCATTATAACTGATATCAGAGGTCAGCCTGTGGGCTGGCTTTCACATCTGCCATGCTTCCATAACTCCAAGCATTAGAACAGGTTGCCCAGAGAGATGGTGCTGTCAGTCTCCACAGCTGGAGGCTTTCAAGACCTGACTGGATAAAGCCCTGAGCAGCCTGGTCTGATCTTACAGCTGACTCTGCTTTGAGCAGAACATTGAACTAAAGACCTCCTAAGTCCCTTCTGGCCTTAATTATCCCATGATACTGTAATTTTGAGTGATACTTTGAATTTCTGGGGTAAATGCACATGTGCACATAGTGTACTGCAGTGTCATGTAGAGAAACTATAGAAATGCATGTTTTCAGAGCACTGTAATGTGCTAAGTACATGTGCCATCATGTGCCCCTTTTGAGGATATATATTGGAACTGCTATATTTTTAATCCAATGAGAAGTGGATTCATAATTTCTAAATGAGGTTTATTATTTTAGTTGCCTTTCTCAAAAAGATTTGGGACACTCAAAACATCACACTGCTCATGAAAGCCTGCTTTTCTTTCTTATGGAAGTAACACAGCAATAACTGGTGTGGTTGAAGGAGCTGCTCTAATCCCCTGAGGTGCAATAAAGGTTTCAGTGTTTGATTTTTTGCTTACAGGTGTAAATTACTTACAGTTTTATTTTATTTGCAACGTAAGTAGTTTTGCATTTCACAGGAGTCTTCATTAAATAAATAACCATTTGTGTTTATTCCTGCTTTGGTATCTATGGATTACAAACTACTGTACCTGTTAATGACATTTACCTGTTTCCATTACCATTTTTCAACTTCTTGTCTTCTTCTTTTCAAGTCCAGTGAAGCAGTGCCTTTGCTCACAATCCATCTCCATTCTTCATGCATAACTAAACAAGCTTTCTTTTTTTCTCTTTTTTTACTACTGCTATGGATCACTTCTTTTGTTCCATTGTTTTCTTTTAGCTTCTGACTACATTCTTAAAAGAATTAAAATTAACTACTCTGCTTTCTAATTCAAAATAGAATCTGTATTTATTTTGGATTATAGATGTAATTCAACAGTGCTGAAAAGACCTTAAGTAACCAAATTTTGTTGCCATTACAGCTGTTTTCAAAATTATCTTCTGAACTACCAAAGAGTATTCACAAAGGTTTCAGTGACTAAAGCAAGTCAAGAAAAATCAGCTATCACATTATAAAGATGGAGAAACATCTGTTTTAAGAGCCTCTAAATGCCTCTAAACAGCTTCTAAATGCTGATTATTATTTTTCTGAAAGCCATGACAGTCTAAAATACAGTACATGCTGTTTAGAGATTGCTTATGTTAAAATGAAAACCTCTTTTTTATAGCATCTTTTGTCTCACTTGTGGATTGGTTTTTTTTTTTTTTTTTTGTCAGAATGTGCAAGCAAAACAGGATTAAATATGAGTTTAATATGATTAAATAATACTTTCCATGAAATCCTGGGCTGTTGTACTATGCAGTATGGGTCATAGAACCATAGAAAGTTTGGGAATGGATCTTTAAGATCATGTACTTCTAATCCTGTTGCCATGTGCAGAAACATCTTCCACTAAACCAAGCTGGTCAGGGCCCCACCGAACATGACCTTGAACACTTCCAGGGATGGGGCACCCACAACTCCTCTGAGCAACCTGTTTCAGTGCCTTACCACACTCACAATAAAGAATTTGTTCCTAAAATCTAATCGAAATCTCTCCTTTTCTAGTTTAAAACTGTTCCTGTTTATTCTATCCCTATCCTATCTATCAGGGCAAAAGCTCACTATCCCTCTTTTTTATAAGCCATCTTTAAGTGCTGGAAGGCCGCAATGAGACCTCCCCAAAGCTTTCTCTTCTCCAAGCTGGACAACTCTAACTCACTCCAGTTTGTCTTCACCGGAGACAATCCTCTCAATCATCTCTGTGGCCTCCTCTGTACTCAATCCCACAGGTCCATGCCTTTCTTGTGCTAAGGACCCCAGACCTGGATGCAGCAGGTGAATGCAGATGCGATCTCATGAGCACAGGGTGGAGAGGGGAATGCCGCTTCTGGCTTTAACTCATCATTGAAGCAGAGCAATAATCTGGTGATTAACTGCTTTTTTGGGGGGAAAAAAGGTAAAGCCAGGCTCCTGTTTAATCAAGAACACTGGGTGATATTTCATAAAATACAGCTTCCATAGAACAAATATTTCATGTGAAAGGAAATTTAAAAAAAATTTGTGTAATAGACTGTACACATTGCTAAAATTTACAGCTACAACATTCATTTTAATATGTAAATTTGCAGTTGATATAAGCTGTATTTCAGATGTAGTATATCAGAAAAACAGTATTTTTTATAGAAGTCAGACTGTGGATACAGGAAAAATCCAAACCTTTCAAAGTGCTGCATATTTCTAAAGCAAGCTTCTCAAGTCAGTGGAAATAGCTGCCACTGTGGAACTCTTGTTAACTTTATTGCTTATATGTCCCAGTAAAGACCTGATTGCCTCAACATAATTCATATTAGCTAAAGGCAGTGTGTAACCATTCAAAAAGACACCCTGCATTTAACCAACAGGCACTAGCCAAAATAAAAGAAGTCTTAGCTTTCATTACATGACCCTATCCATTTTATTTCAAATAAAGATAAGCTTGCTTTTTTACTTTACTTTCCCTATAGCACTGTGATTTCTAAATAGAAAATAACCATAGTATTTCAGGGCTGGGATTTTTTTTCCCTATCACTTTTCTTTTAAATGCTTCTTATGGGCCAAATTTCAGCTGAACATTTGACACTGCTTGGAAAAATGAGTATACACACAGAATTATCAACATGGATGTCCTGCAATTTGTAGATCTCCATTTTTTGTTATAGGTTTAGCTGATCTTGACTGCACTGTTAACTCCACAATTCAAGGAAAACATTTCCTGAAACCTGGCACAAAAAGAAGGATGAGATGCAGGGATTTTTTCCTTCTCAGTGAGTACTATCATACTTGTCTTGGTTGAATTGGGACAGAGTTCATTTTCTTAATATCTGGTATAGTGTTGCAGTTGGGATTTAGCATGAGAATAATGTTGATAATGCACAAATGTTTTGGTGTTTGCTAAGTAGCGCTGGTCTTAAGTCAAGGACTTATTCAGTGTTTCATGCTGTCAGTGAGCAGGGGCACAAAACACTGTGAGGGAGTGTGGCCAGGAGAGCTTCCTCAAACTGAAAAAAAGGATATTCCATATCATAGAATTTCATGGCTAGTATATAAACTGGGGAGCTGAGCAGAAGGGACCAGTGGTATTCGAGAATAGGCTGGTTCTCAGTCAGGAGGGGGTGAGCAATTTTATTGTCCATCACTTGCTTCTTTTGGATTCTGTTACTATCTCTCTCTCCTTATAATTAATATTATTATTAATAATATAATAAGAATATTCTTATTATAATTGTTGCTATTTTTATTATTACGATCATATTTTATTTATATTATTAAATTTTTCTTATCTCAACCCATGATGTTTATCCTTCTTTCTGATTCTCACCCACATGGGGTGGGTTGGAGGAGTGAGTGATCTGCAGCTGCATGGTACTAACTTGCTGGCTGCGGTTAAACCATTACAATTCTCTCCTGAGAATTCAATAATAATCCACTCTTCTCCTGGAAGGATTTGTCCAGTGCTAATTTCTTACCATAAATTCTGCTGTGATCATGTGTGAAACATCAGACTAAGTCTACCCCAAAATCTTTGCTGAGTTAATGATATTTTTTTTTCTTTTAGATTATTTAAAAGTTTGTATTATTTACTTTTTATTACTGAAAATGATTATTCTTATAAAATGATGTCTGACAAACAATTTCTGACTCATAATTTTATGGAGGCCTAAAAAAAATCTTGAAATCTAAAGAGCAACCAAATGAACAAGAAATATGTGCTACCTTCTTCAATAAAAACCTAAAGCTGAAAGACCAATAACCAAGTATTGCTCCTGGGCCCATTAGCACAGAAGTCCTTTTCTTATTTGCTATTTAGGTATTAACTAAAAAGTGTAAAAGCCACAGATGCTAATGGCAGCTTCATGTGTCATCAATTACCACTTTGAAACCAGACACTTTTTCTGGATGATAAACACATGGATGATAAGGGATATTTCAACATTAATCTTTGAGTAATCATGAACTTAAAACCTTGAGGGAGGGTCAGACAGATTCTTGAGTAGCGGAGGTTAAAACACCCTCTTCATTTAATTTCCTAACTGATCTTGGAAGAATAAGCAGAATGAGGTAAAAAAGTTTTTTTCATTAGTGATGGAGAATATAGGTAATAGAATTGCCCGTACATTGGTTTTAATTTACTTAATATCCTGAAAATGTAACCTAATAGATGAAAGACAGTAATGGAAACAGATCTCTGAAACAGCCTGAGGCCCATTCTCACAGAATCTCTGAGCTGGAGCCTACACTGCGGTAATCGATGTTGCATGAAGTCCTTGGGGATACTGGTAGAGGACAGTTTATCTTCTGGCTTCCAGTTAGTCCTAAACTCAAGCTCCCCTATACTGTCAAGACATTGGCAGTTATATTTTTATAGATTTTAGAGTGAATGGTTTTTAGGTAATTTTTCTACCAAGGTCTACCCCTCCCATCAATATAAATCCTTCATTTCAGCTGCAACCTGATATTTTGCAAGAATAGTCACTCGATTTTCCTGACTTCAAACATTATGGCAATTAGCAGAATGGAGTAAAATGTCATATTACCAGTCAAACTTCAGCCAAGAGACATAATAACTGTCCAGATTCTAAAATCTGAATTTGACTAATTTCCTTCTTATATAATTACATTGTTACACATTGCTCAATTTGCTAATTGACTACATAATTTGCCTGACATTAATACATACTTTAATCAGTAGTCTTGCTGGGATTTGGTCATGGGAATACCTGCAATGTTTGGTAACATCCTGACTTGAAAGGATATTTTGAACTGAAATTTTGTGCGCACATTTGTGTACTTATGTATGTACATATGGCTTTCATCTAGTACAGATAATTCCTTTGAAATTTTGTTTTCACTAATGTGTTCATGCCAGCATAGCATAACATTATCCAGCACTCTTCAGTACACAAAAAGTCCCAGCAACTTCCCTGCTTGTTGCCATGTAACACTTTTATGATCACCAATAGCACAAGATAAGTCCCAGAAAATCAGGAAAGTAAAATAATGCATAGGAATGCAAAGGTGTATCTTTGTATTTTAGCTTTCTCCAGGTTTTAGACTGAAGCTTTCAGAATTTGAATAAGGCACTTAAATGCCATCTAAATCCTGATTTTTGTACATCTTACTGGCTCAAGCCACAGTAAATTTGGTCTGAGAATTGGTCAGTAAATTAGAATACTAATACAAATTCCTAGAAGTATGGTTGTGGGCAAAACGTGAAACAGAGAAGGAGAAAACAGTGGTGGTTAAAAGCAGAGTTTTCTGGAGGCTGAGATCTCACAGCAGATAGTCCACAGAAAAGGGATGAGTGTGGAGACAAAGGGTGAAGGGGGGCAAGACCTGTAAGGAGTCTCACAATTGAGGAAGAGATTGGCAAAAGGACAGGGGGGGGCTGCTGCTTATACAGTGTTATGCTTTGTTTATTGCAAAAGCTGAAGCACATGAAGGTTGATGTTATATTTGCAGAAGCTGAATATTTGTATGGAAACCAGATTCTGTTCATGCCTCTGCTACTGATTTTCATTGTATTTGATAGATCACTTCAACAGTACTTTCTAATGGTGCATGTTCATTATAGTCAGAACATATTGCTCCTCAGTAACAACAATACCAACTGTTCAGAGAGGTAATTAAAGTTGATTTGCTATGCTATGAATATATGAAGATCCATTAATGCAAATAATATGAAAAATAAGGTCGTAGGTATTCAAACTAGAGATTTTTTAATCTTATTCCTTTGGTGTTTCAGTTCTCTCTAAAATGGTGACAGTGCTTATATGTGAAATTTAATTTATTAATGTTTATGAAACAGTAACACATTCTCTAATACTGTTGTAGAAACACTCCTGGGGAAATTAATAATTCCTTCTCCAGACCAGGATTTCAGTCTTATGGAGAAAATAAGGAAGAGGGCCAGTGGGAGGAGACCAGGCAGTGGACATTGAGGAGAATGTGAATTATTGAACAGATCTGGGATACACACTGTGATATTGAGGAGACAGGAGTCCTAAGGAGAAGAGAAGTAATTACATGATTCATCACAAAACGTATCTACAACAGCACTATATTACCTTTACAGTGAATATCTTTTATCTAGCCAAAAATTTTCCCTGGCTTGATCTTTCAGTTAAGAATTTAATTCAGTGGAATGGAATGGAATGGAACAGAATAGTTCTAGTTAGAAGGGATTACAGCAGTCATCCATTCCAACTCCTGACCAAAGGTTAAAGCGTATAATTAAGGGAACTGTCCAAATGACTCTTAAATGCTGACAGGAATTGAGTACTTGCCATATTCTGGAAGACTGTTTTGCTGTTTGATCACTCTCTTGATAAAGAAACACTTCCTAATGTCCAGCCTAAAATCCCCCTGGTGCAGCTTTGAACTTTCCCTAGCATCCTATCACTGGTTGCCAGACACAAGAAATCAGTACTTCTCTTTCCACTACCCTTTCTCAGGAAGCTGTGGTAAACAAGGTTGCCCTTGAGACTCTTTTTCTCTAAACTAGTTTAACCCAGAGTCCTCAGCTGCTTCTCACAGGACATGCCCTCCAGCCCTATTGCCAGCTTTGTTGCCCTCCTCTGGATACATTCAAGTACTTTCCTTCTACGTCCTTCCTAAATTGTGAGGCCCAGAACTGCACACTGTGCTCAAGGTGATACTGCACCAACACTGAACACAGTGGGATAAGAAATAGTGGGATAATCAACTCTCTTGACCAGCTGATGATGCTGTGTTTGATGCAGCCCAGAATGGGATTTGCCCTCCTGGCTGCCACAGTGCACTGCTGGCTCCTACTGAGCTGCTGCTAACCAGGACCCCAAGAACTCTTTCTGCTCTCCAGCCGCTTTTCTCTCAGTCTAGATTTTTGGCTGATCATCCTCCCTCCCTTAGCATTTGTTCCTGTTAAATATCAGAACATTGACAATTGCTCGATGATCCAATATATGTAAGTCCCTCTGCAAGGTATCTTGTTCCTCGAAAGAGTCAACAGCACGTCCCAGTTTATTATTGCCAAAAAACTTGCTAGTGGTGCATTCACCTCCTTCGTGCAAATCAGCACAACCCTTTCAGCCCTTCTGTTCAGCCAGTTCTTCACCCAGTGCACTGTGTACCCATTCATCTCACAGCTGGACAACTTGTCCAGAAGGACACTGTGAGGGTCAGTATCAAAAACATTAATAATTCTAGTAAAGCTATATCTGGTTTCTTCCCTTTATTATTAGAGAGGTGACTTTATATTGAAGGATGCCAGATTAGTTAAACAGGATTTTCCTTTTGTGAACCAATATTGACCATGCCTGATGATTGAATTCTTCTTTTAATTTCTCTCAATAGCACCTGGTATGATCTACTCCATAATTTTTCTAGGTACTGAAGTTAAACCAACAGGTCTGCAGTTTCTGGGGTCTTCCCTTATGCCTTCTTTTAAATTGGAAGAATGTTGGCAAGCTTCCAGTCAGCAGGGACTTTCCCAGACAGCTAAGACTTTTTATAGACAAAGAATGTTCCTGCTGTAACATTGCTAACTCTTCAAGTACTTTGGGATGCATCACCATCCAGCCATACAGACTTATGAACATATAACTGATCCCTTAGAATTTTAGTGTCCACAAATGGAAAGCCACTGTTTCCATTGTCCTGGACTCATAGAATCATAGAATATGCCAACTTGGGATGGACCCACAAGGGTCATTGAGCCCAACTCCCTGCTTCCTTCAGAAGTACCTAAATGTAAATCATATGACTGAGATCATCATCAAGGCACAGGTTTGGTGCTACAACCAGAAGAAACTGATACCACTTCATATCAGTCCAATAGTTTCCTTAGACCTCCTCTTGATTTAATTTGTAAAGCCTCTTGTTTTCTGACACAACACTGGCCAGTTTCAACTGTACTTGAACTTTTTCAGTATTAAAAATTTAGCTTCAATTTCTCAAAAAGTTAAAAAAAAAATTTGTTCTTCTTCCTATGTAGTCTATTTTCCATGACCATATCAGACATGCAGGGAATTGTGGGCACATGGATTTTCATTATATTTACTAATATAAAGATACCTGAAATTAGTGGTTACATTGATGAGCTGATAAATGGCAACAAAATGGATTTACATTCTGTTACCAGCTACTGGATAACTGATGTTTAAAAAACTCATTGATCATCATTTAGCCTCAATTTTCCTTTCTGATAGTTGGCTAAAAACATTATTTTCTTTGTAAAATACTATAAGAGAAACTATATAAGCAAACTGTTAACCTATATTCTATTATTTTTTTTTCTTAAATTCATACTGATATTAATGTTCATTCATGGACTGTTTTTTTTTTTACTCTAATGCCAAAAAAACCATGAAGTACCTGATTTCCTAAACTCAGCTTCCTTTGTTTTTGCCACAGATTACACTCAATCCTACACTGCTCCTTTGGAGAGGCTATGTGTGGCACTCAATTATGTCTGAGTAGCAACACTAGATTCTCCTTGGGCATCATACTTGGCAGATGATGGGTTATTTAGGTCCATTTCAGAGAAGTTCATGGTTCATTCCACACAGGATACCCTCCAGCAACGACCACCAAGACCTGAGAGGTATGACTACAGGACAGACACCCATATAAATGTGTTATTTTTTGAACAGTACACCTAGGGAACTTAGAACTAAAGGACATTACTAGAATCTTTTTTCTCACCTCACTGGCCCACTTTGTGATGTCTTTTCTGAGGAACTGGATTATTTCTATTTGACTGCCAACTGACAGATTGGACAGTTTGTCCACACCTTCATAAAATATGATAATTACATGTCTGCAAAAATAGCCTCTTCTGACAGGTGTCATTTCACTTCTTCCTAATGTTGCTGTGTTTTTCTCATTTATGATTATTGGAAATTAATTTGAAAATATAAGGTTAAAAAGGAAATAGTAAATTGCACATACAGTAGGCATCAGGGAAGGGAGCAGAGGCAATAAATTGAATACAAACAGATGATAAAAGTGATCTGATGGCTTAATATGTAGAACTACTTCTCTAAATATGTCAAATGCATTCTGGAATGAAAAATCAATCTTCTACAAAAATAATCCAGTATCAAATTTCCACAATTATGAGAAAGGTACTAGACCATTTTTTTTTCTGGGAAAAAATGGTCCAGAATTAAGAAAATCTCCTTTGTAGAAATTCAAGAAAGATATATATTATTGGACGGGAAACAAAACCAATAAATTAAGGCGTAACCTGGTGTATTCACAATGAAGGATCAATTCCTTGTTCCCACACAATATAGTAGATATAATTATAAATAATATATTCATAGGGATAAAATTGAAGGTGGTTAGCTATATTCTGCAGTTTCTCTCAGACCGAGCATTTGAAGATTGTCACAGTCATTCTACCTTCAGTGTACAAAATTAATTTTTTCAGAAATTTTTACATGATGATTATTCTTCATGTAGTAAATAAACCTTGAAATATTCATTAGTAAATTATATCAAGCGCTCCTTCATACAGTTACCTAATTCCCTCTTTTTGTTGGTGTTTTGATCTTATAAACAGGCATCTGAGGGAATTTCAAGCTGTGATTGTCTGTTTCACCAAAGACTAACAATCCCAGTCATGTCTGTGTTACATGCCATGACATCAGAAGGCACCAATTAAAGGACGATAAAGTTAACCATCTTGCTTCTCAGTTTCAATATCTCAAGTCATCAAATTGACCGTCATGTTGAGATGAGATGAAAAACAGGTTTTTTGCCAAGACAGTTTGAGTAACAGCTGTGTTCAGAAAAATTGACACTACATGAAGGAAAGAGTAATAACAAGAAAAAACTAAAAGCACATGTCACAACAGTACTTAAACATTATTGGATTTTACTTTTTTTTCAGAACAACAAGGACTGGGAGCATAGATCTCAGCCAGTGATCTCTTTTTTTCACAGCAAGGGCTGTAACTAGTGCACTATAGAGTAAAACTCACTTTTTCAAGTCCAATAAATCTTAAATTGTTTTCTGCAAGGAAACTGCCTTCAGCAGACTAACTTGATAATGCCACAATAACAGCAACTCAAGAGTACATTTTTAAGAGTTAGAAGATGTGAATGTTGATCCTTAAAAAGTGAAAATAGTACTTTGGAATCTATAGTACTGGACAAGTATGTTCAGGAAATTAGTCTGCTTCTCCCCTATGCTTTCTTATTCTGTTTTGAATATTTATACTGTTGTTACTGCTTCTAAACATCAAAGTGGGTCTTTCATTGAAAACTAAAATTTCCTGGCAACTTGGTATTCTGTCTTATAACTACAGTCATTAGCCTGTTGTTTTGTTTCTATATTTTTATTTTTTAACATAGATTCAGTTCAGTTTCTATGTAGGCATACAATGGACTGGCCAAAGCATATAGAATTATTAAATGCAAATATATAGAAGCCATAGATTTAATAATTGCTTGTGTGGTGTATTTGGGTAACTTCATATAAAGTAAAAACTAAAATACATTGTTTAAAATATTTACGAATTCATACAACATGAGGTTTTTAAAATACTACACATCAATATCATACCCTTCTAAACAGAACTCTAAAGTATTAGGCTGAACCCAGTATCTGTGCTTTTTTTCCACTGCAGTCACTAGAATGAAGACATTAATTCAACTGGGTAAGTACTGTGAAAGTGGCAAGCAATTAATGAATTGACAAATGAACAAATTGAGAAACAAAACCTGACAAATAAACCAATCGGCAAACTGGAAAACTGACAAATTGGCAAACAGCTTGGTAAGATGGTGACACGCTTGAAGTTTATTAGAAAGGGCAGTTTAGGTTGGGAAATTTGATTCAAGGTCCTCTCTGTCACCGGGTAGTAGTTATTCACTGATATACTTAGAATGAGAAAAGGAGTAAAGTGTAAGACTAGGGATATGGGCTTAGACATTTTAAAATTAAGTTGTGTGAGAATTAAATATTACCTGAGAACTGCTAATCTTTGGGCTACAATCTGATTTATCTTTACCGCACACAGCTTGTTGAAGAACTGTCCCACATTTCAGAATGCAATATCTAAATGGTAGATTGGATATCAAGAGTAACTCGTATATGAAGTCCACAACACCACTGAGTAAAAGACTGCTTGATCGGAAGAGCTGGGTCACTTCCAGACAACCTCGGGCACAATCCTGAGCCCACATGGTAGAGTTTGGAGAAAAGGTGATTCACATCACTTCCTATTTTAGCTTGCAGGTTTTAAGTAGTTTGATTATTTGTTCTTGTGGTGGATTTACCTTGGTTAATGACCAGACACCATCCACCCACTCTCTCACTCCTCCTCCTCAACAGGGCAGAGAGAGAAAATGAGATGAATGGCCTCGTAGATTGAGATAAGGGAGATTGCTTACCAGTTACACTCATGGGTAAAAAAGTACTTGACTTGAGGAAATTAATCTAATTTGTTGAAAAAAAAAATAATGTAAGATGGTGAGAAAAAATGACAGAACTAAAACCACCTTACACAGACACAGATACACACTTTCTTCTTTTTTCAAAATAATTTCACTCAGCAGGAAAAAAAAGTCAGATTTAGTGAGCTAAAAACAGCGGAAACAAGAGTGTGTTGCCTAAATAGTACCCTGCATTTTCTTTTGGTACATAATCTTCAAAATTATTTCACTCCCCATCAACTTTATAAACATTTCTTCACGAAGTGAAATCACTGGAATTTTTCCTTCAGTGAGAAAAATATGTTTTTGGTTGCAGCCATATCAAGAATTAAGCAGAATATTTTACCTTTCAGCCAAATAATTTCTCAGGGAGATGTCCTAATTAAGCAAGTACTCCAGAGAACTGGAACATTTAAATGGAGATGGAAGTACTTCATCCTTTGTACAGTATATGAGTAACAGATGAAACACAGAGATAATGTCAAAGAAACTGTTTTGTTTTCTAGATTAATACAATAGCTTTATTATTTTATTCAATTATCTTTTAATGGATAATTGGTTCAGAATTGAACATGTGTCCCTAGGAGAAACTTGCATATTTTCCAGTGTTTCCTTGACTGTAAGACCATGCTATCTGCTGTCTCTTCTAACTGTTTTGTGTTAACTGCCAAGAAGTTCTGGATGACTTTTTTGAAGCTGCCATTGGAAAAACTGTAATGAATTGCTCTTTTGCAAGGTCATATATCAACTCAAAGATCTCTAGGTATAAAGACTGTTTAAATCTATCATTAACATCCTAGGTTGCCTAAGAATCATGCCCTCTTTGCATTTTTAACCTCCATCTTTTAATTTATGGGCTTTCATTATTGTCAAAAACTATAGGAAAACACATTTTGAAAAATCAGCCTTGATAATTCCAGCTGATAAAAAAGATGAACAGGTCACAGAAGAAAAGCATATGGAAACCTCAATTTGCATTATCGACTGCCGCTATTTCAGAAGATTCACTTCAAAGGGACCAAGAGCTTTTTTCCTGATAGTAGTATATAAATGAGCTGAGTATTGAGGTTATGTACTGGTTTCACACAGCCAGATGTCATTTTACTGGATCTCAGGAAGAGCAGACAGGTACAAGTTGTCCTTTGTCCTTTTCATCTATATACAGTCCTTGAGGATTAATAATTAAAGTGACTTTAGAGCTTGCCAATGGCTACTATTGTAGCTACAAGATTTTGCTTGTGATGGCTTCATCAAGAGGAAAAGTCCTAGACTTTATTATCACTTTCTTCTAGAGCTTCTCTGATTTAAGAAATAAAGAAAACCAAACAAGAAAGACCTTCAAAACTTCGAAACTCTATCAGAAAGGGGAAATAAAAGTACTTTGAGAAATTACTGTTTTTCTTGCTTCAGTGGTGGCTCAAGGAAGAAACTATAGAAAAATCACAGAATAAAACCTTTCTATTTTCCTACATTACTGTTGACTACTCTGAAAGAATAAAGGATGTCAAGATGAAAATGGTTGTGGTAGAGAAGGAAACAGAACAAGCAGAATCATTTTAAGGATGAAGGTAAAAAAGTTTGGACTCCTAGATTTCTGTTTGAATGAGTAGCAAACTGTCATCCATATTGGCAGAAGTGACTGTTCTAATGTTTGTGCCATCTCTGGTGGCCATGTACAATAGCCTCTTCTTTGTTAATGAAAAAATCTTCTCTCTCTTGTCTCTCTTAAAAGAATATGATTCACATGTTTTCTCATATCTACGAATGGTAGATGAAAGAAGAGAGAACAGTGATGGGAGTATAACAGAAGAAAAGGCTTTTAGAATTGCTTCAAACTTCCTGACTCTTGAGACACCATAGAACTAAATAGTTTAACTGGACACAGTGTCTGGTCACAGGCATATGATGAGAAAATACCATTTCCATACATTAGGAGTCAAGCCCCTGTGTGTTTCTGGCTCCTGCACATCCTGTTGATTCACACCTGGCATACTTCAATCCTAAATTCTCAGAACATAGCCTAGAAGTCCAACTCTTCATGCAGCCTGATATGCCAGCCCACAGTAGTTGACATGCACTGGCTGTACTCCAGTAGCTCATCTTCTGGCTGTGTTTACTCTGAAAGAAATCCTACTTATACCTTTTGAAGTTGTTTCTTGCTGTGAATCTGGTTAGAGAGGTTGATTGGGAAATTCACTTCAAAAATGCATCTAAATCGCTAAATCCTAACAAGTTAAAAACTAACATGAGAGACTATAGTTAGTATTCTAAGTTATGCTGCCTTAAAATGAGTACTTCTCAGACTGCAGAATTGAAAAGCTGAAGAAATGTCTGCATGTCATCATGAAGTGAGTAGGGGTAGGATTTATTCTAGCTGAGCTTGCTACACCTATGTATATAAAAATACATTCTCTCTTTGAACATTTGTATCCTGCTTGAATTGCCTTAATCTGGCCCAGCAAATAATGCTTATTAGGAGAGCTGTATATTTATGCTTAATAGTTGATACAGCTTGATCCTAAGTTGCAAAATGATGTGAAACAAATACTGCTTCCTGAGACACCCAAATAAGGGATTAATTGCAAACATCTCAGGCTAACCTGCAACATTTGATTTCAATTCATGCTTTGTTTTGAACAGATGCTGTGTACTAGTCTCCCAAATTAACCTCTGTTATCACACATAGCACCAGCAAAATTTATGGAAGAAGTCTATTCCAGTATTTAATTAACTTTTTATTACAAAATTAGAGTGATTTACCACAAGCAAAATAGTAAAGACCTGCAGTGCTTCTTTGCTTGGTCCAGTGACTTAACTAGCTTTGAGGGGAACTGCTACTTGAGACCCAGGAGGCTCGGATTTCCAAGGACAAATCGTCCCTCCTTCTGTGTTTCAGGGAACTTCATAGCATCTCTAAGTTACCTGTTTTTATTTTTAACTCAATTAATTCAGTTAAATGTTGAAGAAAGGGCATTTTGTCTCCCAGAAGGCTTTTCTGAGACATGACCCTTTTATTTATGTGTTTGGTTTAGTGGATTTTTCAGAATCTAACAGGGCTTGCCATTCACCTTTTCAAGAGTGACACAGCATTTTATACATAATATAAGAGAGAAAGTATTTATTTTGCATACACGTGATAAGGGTAACAGGCAGTTGTGTGACTTGACACTTTTGGCAGCAGACTCATATTCTCATTTACCTTTTCATTCACTGACACCCTAGTCAGTTCGTTACTTTTTATATTGTGCTTGCTTTAGGGTAAAAAACCAAAACAGAACAAAACACAAACAACCAATCAAACTGTAACAAAGTTATTTTTCTACCTGTCTAAATTTTCCACAGACATCTGTCTGAACAACAATTTAAAGAAGTTTTTCTATGAATTTTTTCTACCCCGTCTCCAAATCAAACAAGTTGGAATTTCTGCTGTGATTTGTGCACTGTGACTAGGTTCTAAAAGAAAAACAACTTTGTAGTAAAAACAAAATAAAAACCCATTATCAATATGAAGTATATTGAATAAAAATTATTTTAAAAATGAGAAATAAAAAAGAAGATAAAGTTTATAGAAACTGGATGTGGAAATGGAGGGGTGAGGTCCCATGTACATAGGGTTGATGAAGTCCCATCAGTTTATAAAAATGGATATATATAATAACAACAATATAGTGTATGACTTCATTAAAATCTGGTGAAGTACTTAAATAAAAACACCTATAATTATGAGTATATGAAATAATACAAACTTACTTTTCAAAAGACACTCCTATTTCTATTAGCAGAGCAAAAATAACTGCTGAATGTGCTAGATGTTGTGAGCTCTCCAATTGTTAAACTTTTAATGAAACTAAATCATGATCATTCCTTAAGATTTCCTGTAGTCACTTATCTTTGGAGTGAATAAAGTGCTATTAATTGCATTTATATGCTTTAAATGAAGTACATCTGATACTTTTTACTGATGGTTTGCCAGCCAATTTACATTATAATGAATAAAATCCCAAGGATCTTACATGTAGTGGAGAATGAATGTGGTCAATATACAAATATACATATAGCCTGAGATATTGCATAATTACACTGTAAGAGACATGCAGTGAATTTAAGAAAAGAAAATTAATAAATTAAAATTCTAGTAAATCCAATGTCATTTGGTGTATTCCACATCACAAAAGGTTTCCTTTTATTTGGCTTTATTTGAACAATTAAACTGGGGCATCACCATATGAGAAAATAACAAGCACTTTGAAACATGGACACACATTTTCAGGCAGTTGCATTATGCCATGGAATAGCTTGTTCTTTATTATATAATTTTGTTATGTAACTTGTAACACAAGTTTTGTGATAAACTTAACTTCTAAATCAATGATTCAAAAGTATGCTTGTAGTACCCAAAACGGTGCAGCTTCAAGGCTGCTATATAAGCTGCTGCTACATTAAAAATGGATGGTGTCATAAACTGTTGGATATCTTAGATAATATTTGCTATGTAAAGGAAAACACTGTTTAAACAGCAATTGCCTGTGAAGAAAAGCAATGCTGTGTTGCTAAATGTCTGAATCCCATTTTTGCTATGAACAGATGTTAACAAGAACAGTCATTATATTAAACTGCATTAATTAATTATTGACAGAACAACCTTAGTAGATGAATTTATTAAAACAGCATGGGGGCTGATTAGCAATTAGTAGATTGATGTATTCATGATTATTTGCATGTGACAGCAAACAATCAGACAGTAGAGAGAATATTTTCTGTGTTATAATCCATGTTATCCTTTCCTACTATTTGAACTAGGAAATTTCCCACTGGATTAACAAACAGAGTTAATGACTCCCTTAAATTGTTCACAAGATTGTATTAATTCTTATGACATTTTGTTACCACTGATTCTGGTAACAACTTTCCCAACAAACAAAATAACTCCAACTTGTAATGCAGTTACATGTAACAGTCCTACATGATATGTCAGTAAGACATGAAAGCAATATTTTGAAGAGCTTTTTTCCATCTACAAATCCGGTAGAAAAGTTAGTCAAAGCAAACTAGTGTTCCTTTATTACAGGAAGAAATCATTCCCAAAAATCAGCTTATCCATACAGTTATTTTTATTTTTAATAACTTTAACCTTTCACCATTAAGTTAAGAAGTTCCTGAATTGTGCTGACTGTGATTCTAACAAAAATAACTGAATATTACCTATTGTACTGATTTAAAGGAGGTAGGAAGTCTTAGCTCACTATTTCTATGAAATAAACTGTTTCTTTCATTTATAATGTCTCTGGAAGGTGAATAAGTATCTACTGTTAGTTTAAATTTACCTTTATGACTTCCAAATGTAATAGATTAAATTATTACAATTAGGTCATAGAAACACACAGGATAAGCCTGTGATTATATTTTTAAGAAAAACTTTTAAATACCCTTCTTTATTTCTATATTAACGTACATGCATAGTTAAGATCACATCTTCATTATTATCTACAATTTCCTGGTCAATGCCTACTGGCAGTCTGCACCTAAAAGTTCCAATCCTCAGTCTAGTGCTGTCTACTAAAGTCTTCCTGTGGCGGCTGATAAAGTCAAAAGAAAGATTGATGTGTGTCATGCCAAAAAGCCCCCATAGCCACTCACTCACTCCCCTCAGTGCAATGGGAAAATGAATTAGAAGGGTAATAGTGGAAAAAAGTTTTCTGTTGATATAAAAACAGTTTAATAGGGAAAGCAAAAGGTTTGCACACGAGCAAAGAAAAACTTGGAATTAATTCATCATTTTCTATGAGCAGGCAGGTGTCCAGCCATCCTCAAGAGAGCAGGGTTCCATTATATATATATATCATGGTTACTTGGGATGAAAAACATCTCCACTCCAAATATTAGCTCTTTCCTTCTTCTTCCTCAGCTTTATAGGCTGAGTGAATGCCACGTGCTCTGGAATACCCCTTTGGTCAGTAGTGGTCAGCTGTCCCAGCTGCGTCCCTTCCCAACTCCTGCACCCACTGTCTCCTTGCTGGTGAGGTGTGGTAAGAAGCAGAAAAGGCCCTGACTCTGTGTAAGCTCTGCTCAGCAGTAAAAGAAAACATCTCTTTTATCAACACTTGGCAGCACAAATCAAAAATACAGCACCGTACCAGCTACTATGAGGAAATTTAACTCTTGCCCCAGCCAAAATGAGTAGGGTGACAGAAAGCATTTGGTAGAGAGAAACCTCTCATTTAATATCTTCTTGCAGAACTTTAGCTAGAGCATATTAAAATGTGTACTGCACTGAAATGCTGTGTCACAACTGGGTGTAGCTAAGGGACCTGCTAAAATTTTGTGCTATTGCTACAAACGGAATTGTTAGTGTAGTTGCAGTGTTATTAGAACAAACAAAGCACTGTGGAGAAGTTCCTTTCCCATACCCTATTAATCATTATTCAAAATAGCTACTTCAGGAGGATTTATGAGAATCAGGAATAAACAAATATTTCACTGTATCCTTGCAGTAATGCAGTGTGATAACAGCGGATCTGTCAGGCCATCATTCCATGCCAAGGCCTTGAACAAACCCTTCTTAATTTGAATAGATTTTCTAGGTTTTTATTCTTTTTTTAAGTTTTACAACTGCTTAAATACGAGGAGGCAAATTGTCAGTTTTTGACCATGATTAATTTTTTTTGAGATAGCTGTTCTATGAAAATTAACAAGTCAGAAGGTTAGCCATGAAAAGGTCTTTAAATATCGTATTTAATATATGTGTGTGTGTGTGTGTGTGTGTGTATGTCTTCTTCTGGAAGTAACAATTTCATAAAGGTCAATAAAATATTTAATACTTATACTAGATGATCCTAAGATTTAGATGATGACCACTGGTTGGAATCAAAGCATTACCATAAGTTACAAGGACTTCAAAGTCTCATTTGAGATACAGAAATTCAGAAGAGTCAATACCCAAAAACTGGCACACCACATTTCACAAGAGTGAGGTTAAAAGAAATTTCTGATATATTTCTAGATATTTACTTCAGGCTACAGGGCATATCCATATACTTGGGATGTGCATACAAGGCAGCCTTTCAAGAAGAGAAGAATCCAACATTGTCTGATAAAGTCAAAGGAGGAGATTTTCTGTTTATATATATATATATTTTTTTACACACATTTAGACAGAAGCCATTTCACTACAGGCTCTACCCTGCTAAAGTAAATGCAAATCTATTTCTCAACCCCCAACAATGCCTGCATTGGTGCTTCCCTTATCCATGTCCTGCCCAGTTAGAAAAGAGTTCAAGACATATTGCTTTAGAGAGTAAGTTCAAGACTGAACCTGTGTCAGTAGCAATGCCACTTGGTCACTTTGAGAAGACAGAGACCTGATTTCTATGCTCCAGTGTATTAAAATTAATTGACTGGGAGGGGACCTGATTAAATCTAAATTATGCTTGAATCACAGAATAGATGCATTTAATGAAGTGAATATGAGAGATTAATTTTGCTTAGCTTTGAATGTCAGACCTATACAGAAATTTCTTTAAACTTAATGTAGTATGTTTTTTCTGTAAGTCTTTACAGCAGAGCTTTTGTTCTCCCATATCAGAGCCAAGCATTTCATTTCCACCTCTGTCTGAAATCATCTTCTGAAAGTACTTAATCTCTGAGATTAGATTCATACCTTTAACAGGTCACAGAGGAACTATTAAAACTTAAGGCGTAATGAAAAGTTAGCAAAATTTCCAGTGGTGGAGCTCTTGGTCTTCCTAATTAAAGGCTTCCATGTGTTTATGCCTCCAGAAGTTTTGAAGTCCGCTAGACTAATGAGTATTACACGGAAAAAAAAAAAAGAAACTTGCATCAGTCTGGTTTTGCTTTTCAACTGTGTGAAAGCTGAAATTCTTTGTGTTTCTGGGAAATTGGAAATTTCTTTCATAGTGAAAGAAATTAAAGTTTGTAACTCAGGCATCAATAAATACAGATGCATAATTTTAGTAGTTCTGAGTAGCAGTGCAAATTTATTTAAGCCTACACAGGGTAAGTCACTATTCTCCAGAGGAAACATTGTTTCACAGATGCATACCAAGGAAATAGATAAGGGACATGACTTGTTTTAAATTGTAATTTTAAAAAAATTATTGAATACATAGGCTGGTCTGGTGAGTCTTTATGTATGAGTCTTTCCCCCACTAGAAAAAAATAAAATTTGATTTGGTAAATGTTCAATAATGATAATTTTAAGGTTCTTTAAATGAACTGTTGTGCACATTTTGAGATAAACAACTGATTTTCAAAATTCTGATTTTTAATGGAACAGTTATATAGTTTCTTAGATAAAATTTTAAATTATCAGTACTGTAGAACAATATACGTTACTCCTGAATATTAATATGATCCAACACTCAATACAATTGAGCTTCACTTTTCATTTTATTATCTATTTTTAAGGAAGCAATTTAACTGTGTTCTGCTTTATACTGGTTCTACTTAGGCAAACCTCTGATACACTTAAATAAGATTTTTGCTAAAGAGCTTTTAAGCTTATCAATTATCAGAAATGTGTAAGCAAAATGTTGTGGTTTGGGAGCTTTTCATTGGGGTTTATTTTGTGTTGTTTTCAAGGGTTTCTTTGTTTTGTTTTGGTTTTTTGGTTTTTGTTTTGTAATTGTTTGTTTTGTTTTGTTTTGTTGTGGCATTTGTTTGTTTGTGTTTTTCTTAGCTCAATAATATACAATAACATGTAAGTCATCTGTCAGTCCAGAAAGTCAGGGCATCAATTGTGCCGTGGGATATATGTTCAGAGAACTTCTTTTGTTGTTATAGCGTCTCATCTTTAATTGACACTGCATAACACTTCACCCTCAGTGTCAAAATCCGTATTTGTAGAAACCACATCATCATGTGTTGGCAAGCACATACTCATAAGTGAAACTATGTAAATCTACTTATAGGTTGAAATGTAGAATTCTGCAGAAATTAAAAATCTGGCAGAACTTATGAATCCCCCCTCATTTTTCCCTATTAAACTATTGCTTACAACTTAACTAAGGGGTTGTTTCTAAAACATAATTGTGGAAAACATTGTAAGAAAATTACTGTAAACTTCAGTTACATTCTGCAAGAGATTTTTGTAGGGTAAAAATATCACTGATCCCATAAAGTCCATTTTCAGAAGCATGCACCAAACTCCAACATGAAAAGAATCTATTAAGTGGTACTTTGGTATTGTCAGGCATGCTTTCCTCCATTACACAATTCTTTTTTCAGTACAAAACAGTCTAACGATGAGTAGCCTGAGATAAATGTTTGCTGCAGGTGCATAAGCCATCTGTGATGCACTCATCTCACTCAAGAACAATAGCTATTACCTAGTTCCACAGCCTGTGAAATATGTAATATAAAAGGGCCACTAGTTCTGGGGAAGCTTCTAGGGATTTAGCAGCTGATATATTAAATATTCTGTTGAAATAAATTTATAACCTGCTCAGGAAAACTGTAGAAACAAAAGAAAGCCAAGATTCAAAAAAGCAGAAAGCTGAATTTGATACAGTAATATCTAGCTAGAGGTACTTTCAGCATGCTAAAACAGCTACTGGTGCATATTTGGAGTATCACTACATTTACACAGCTGCACATTGTAGTCTGGAATCTTATGACATCAAAATTCATTATGTGAAAGATTTCTATTATTGTAATAATTAATTGCAGTGATATGCAAATTTCCATGTTGAAAGCATCTTAGATGTAATGAATACACAAAATAACTTTGTGTTTTTATTGCTTCTGCCAGTAAGACTGTGGCCATCTGAAATGAGAGTACAAATTAGAAGCAGGGCAGCTCAAATGTAAAAAGTTGAACATCTATTTTTGTTAATGAAATGTAGAAGAGTTCTAAACATGGCAGGCAATATGTTGAAATCTGAAAAGGTCAAATGTTGCACAACGTAAAACCTGCATCTTCTAAAATTATAATTAATTTCAGTCTATGCTGTCAAATGGAAACTGCAAGCTACTCTCAGAGTAAACTCACCAGAAGAATGTAGGTACTTCCAGAAAGAGCCAGGCTGCCAAGAAAAACTTCCCCTCCCCAGAATTAAATTGAAAAAGAAAATATAGCTGTTTATATTTTAATAACACCAGCATACATATTTATGATCTAAAGTTACTGATGGCCCAGCATTAACTTTAATTTTGAATAGAAAGATTCCAAAAGCTATTTATGCATTCCTTCAAAAATGTTTTGAATAGTATCTTTGAAAAATGTAAAAGAGTATCTACATTCTCTATCATTTACCAAACAATGATTTTGGTGGAAATTTTTGTTTGTAAAAGTATAAGCACTATACCTTTTATTTAAGCCACTGTCCCCAGTGCAGCAATCATAACTTAGCTAATGACTGATTTCAGGCGTACTAAAGAGCAAACTGAAGCATTTAAGCAAAACTTATGGACATTACTGGATGTAATTTTAATTACTGATATTTTTGAAATATACAAATTTTTCAGTTTATAAAATGGAGAAAAAATAGCTGTTTAAAGGTTAGAGTTTCTTTCACTTATAAATGAAATCTATACACCATTATCTGAAGACATTTGTTTGAAAATTCAATGTTCATTTTCCAGACATAAGCCAATTGTTTTAAAACTCTTACATCAAACTTATTCAGTTTTGTTGATCAAGAGATGTCCGCTTCAATAGTTGCTGTTCAACACGTTTTTAATTACTGCTACATTGAAATCTAATCCAAAGTACTTATAACGTGTACACACACATATATTATACATATATATATGTATAATCAGACCTTTCGTCAGCTACAGAAAAAAACCCCAACATTTACTGAATGATACTATTAGATGCAATTGCCTATTTCGATCTGGTAATTAGCCATTGGTAATGGTTTATTTAAAAGTCTCACCATCTTCTCTTACTCTGCTGGCCATTCAGTTGCCTATATTTTCTCCTTATGAGCTTTCTGAAATTTTTATCTAAGTATTTCCAGTTTTCTCTTCATTGAAATTTATTGGATTTTTTCCTTTTTGTCTTTTAGTAAAAGCTGATTTATACCAGAAAAAAATGAAGGTTTTGGGGAATCTAATAAAAATTTTTAAGTAGCTCCCAAATATGAATTATATTGGTGGGTTTTATCTTCTTTCTCAGTGTGACTGGCTTATAATTTTATGTTTTCCACTTTATGAGACCGTCGCAGCATCCTAGGGTTTAAAGCAAACAAACTGGAACATTTTCCCCACAGTATAAAACAGGCACTTCAGGCTCTTTGCAAATGTAGACAAGTTACAGCCCCTTGGAACTAATCAACTACTAACTTATACTTCTGTGATCTGCTTCTCTATCTTTCATGGAATGAAGTTTGAGGTAAAATTGAAGTCACAGTGTATGCAGATCCTTGATTCTCCTTAGATGTAGCAATTATTTGATGTAAGCATTTACAAATTGCAAAGAACAGCTTTGAACCAGTAACCCCAGGCTTTTACCACAGACTAAAGTTCCTCATGGCTTTTTTACTGTACTTCATCAAGAGTATTTAATGAGCACATCTCTTTCCTAAAGGGGTCTAACGGGTCTTTAGCACAGCTTCAGTTTTATCCACCAGAGTAGCAATCTGTGAGTATCCAAGAGTATTTGGAACTGAGTTTTAGTTGTGGTGATGATATTCTACACTAGACTAGCCTACACCAGACTAGAATCATCAAGGTTAGTGAAGACCTCTAAGACGATCAAGTTCAACTGTTGATAAGTTAAGGCCCAACATTTGTTTTGGTTCTCATTTTGTTGCTTTAAGCTTTCCTAAACGATTTCTAGTTTGTGATTTTGATATTCTAATCATATGATTCTATCTACTACTTTTCAGTTATATCAGCACAATTGAATTTAGGCTCATAAATGAGCAAGTTATGAGCAAAAATTCTCACTGTTTAGAAGCCAGTCTTGCCAGATATATAGGACATGAAATATCGTATTATTTTCATGTGTAATAGTGACATGGTGAAATTTTTCTTGACATTTTTATTCAGAGCTAAATTATTTATTATTTTTTCTCTTTTATGTTTAGTTTATTCCATGTTGACTCAGTCAACTGAGTGGTCATCTTAATGGTTTTCCCCTTTTCACTTCAATAAAGCTTATTCAAACTTACATGCTACTCTCTTAAAATAAAATATGGGTCATTTACCAAAGTTTCTGTCTTATTCTATTCACTGATAGATGTTTCCTTTCAGAATTTTCAGGGAGTGAAGATTTCAGGACACAGTGCTTCCAAGCTAAGAGAAAAACTCATTAGTTGATTTCAATAAGTTTAAATTTGTTCTGATGTGTAGAGAAGTCCTTACTGAACTGTCCCATGTTCCTTTATGGTATTACAAAGAGTTAAAGATGGGATGTAGCTTGTTTAACACAAAATAAGAAGTCCATTATGGGTTCCATGGTCGGCTTCAGATTTTAAATAACAGAAATTTAAGATGTATTTATCCTCTGTTCCTTTGATCAAAATTCCAATTTAGAGCAATTGAGAGCAGAGTTGCCAGCAAAGTGGAGACCTTTATTATCTGTTTGGGGATCACTTACATTTTACAGAAGCAATCACAGTGATATTCATTACTTAGTCTCTATCATCAGCTTTATTGTTTACATGTATAGGTTGGAAGTGAATCGATGTAATCACCCTAGTTATTACTGAAATCCAGGGTACATTTTTCTCAAGACATCACTTTTCACCTTTGGATCAATATCGAGTTCTATAGGACTAAATCCAGGAAGCTGCATGACCCCTCATACTAATCTGTGGGATCATGACAGTGAATCTGACAAGACAAATCTTTACAGACCTTTCTGAGTGAGAAACAGCTTTCAAAATTATGATGCTTCAGTCACATTTTTCTATTTAAGAGATCACTAGTTACTTCCTCCTGCATTTATTTCTAATATCTCAAAACTGAGAAAAGCAGAAATTCAGGTTTGTAGTTCTATGGGCTTTTTCTCACTTTTTCTTTGTGTTCCCTGCTCCCTCCCAACACCCCTGAGTTCAACTCCCGTACCTCCTCACAGGTTAGAAAACTGAAATTTCTGCTCAAGATCTTTTTGTAGGTAAAGCTCCTTTGTTAACTTTGATATCAAAAGATAAAAATGCTAAGCCTGACCTGTAAATGAGATCAGGCAGCTTATTTCAAACTGCATACTGAAAACTGCATTCCAGGTTCTAAGGCTGGATGAGACTAAAATTTTGTAGTCATTGCTCATTTTTTACTATGTTTCTGTAAGCATATAAAGCCACATCTATTTCACATATACTACTAACCTAATATTGAATTTTCTGAGGAGCCCTACACTCAGTTCATGGCCAAAAAACACACTAAAGTCTTCCTCAGTCCCAAACGGCTTGTTAAACACAGAATACTGTGCAAACAGGTACACCACCTGTGTAGCTTTGTACATGGGATGCTACAGTACACCACAAATCCTAATGTAATACCATTCTAATTTAATTTTCAAGCAAACTACAGGGAATCTAAGAGATAAAATAAGGGGTTTGGATCTCCTTGAAAAAGGTGTTACATTCCTTATATCTTCTATTAAATCTGACACTTGGAAGCCAGCAGTGCTATTAAATGTATTTTGAACATCTCTCAGATTGTAAGAAGTCTAAATATATGCTAAGTTGAAATAGGGGACTTCAGTTTGAAGAAAATTCAAATGAAAATAGAATGATATTGTTCCACAAGAGTTAGGTTTGAGTGCCATTATTTTCTCTACTTGATTTCTGTTGTACCATTTAAGCTGTTTAAGGCAACACATTACTTTATTTACAATGCTTCACTACAATATTTATTGTTCTAATCAAATCTGCAGCTGGTTTTCTTAAATGGAGATTCAGTACTGGCTCCTTTATGAACAGCGCTGAATCTCCTTAAATTTAAATATAGTGCTCAAGACAGTATGTTCATCAGGAAAAAAATCAAACCAAAAACCATTCTGTTCATTCTGTTTCCATTTTAAAGGATGTCTTTGATGCATGTTAATGTTGAGCTCTGTAATGTTTTCACTTGAAATATCGTATAGACTGTATTGTGCTAGAATATATGTCATAATGTTTTCTGATATTTTCAGATGAGCTGAAGTGTATATCTGTTCTTAATCTATTCCCTCTGCTGAGGCAATGTGCATCCTCAGCAGCATATTTAACCAAATAGAGTTTTTTCCCTTAGCAGATCAAACTGAATTCTGCTGCAGGCACAGAACTTCCTATTTAAATGACAAATGTCTCTGCTTGCAGATTTGAAAACTCACTTATTGACTCTTTCATCTTGTGTAAACAAATAATCAGCCCATCACCAGTATGGTGGGGATAGTGGAAGAATTAAAAGGAAAAGGAATTTTTGGGAGGACTGCCAAATATTGCATTACTTGGAATAAAAAAAAAAATTACTTGTTTGCTGTTAACGTTGCCATTATACACAAATATGGTGAGAAAGAACAAAGAAAAATCTACAAATTTGCTGTAATACCGAATACTTCTTCCCATTTAGTGAGGTTTAAAAGACAGTGAGATTTTGTTTTTTTTTCCTATAATGACAGCAGAGAAGTCCTGATTTTTAACAAAATATTTCAAGCTTTTCTTGCAGTTAAATTTTGAGAATGCAATTTATTTAAGAAACTTTCAATTTATTCTTCAAGTGTCCAAAGAATTTAAATGTAACTTCATTTAGTCATCCTTTGAAAAGCTTGAAGTTAACCTGTATCTAAATACTGTTTCATTGTTTTATGTGGTTTTTAGTTTTAGAAAAAGAACATATATATCTGACATATATATAAAACGTATATGTGATATATACATATATTTATATATATATATAAAGGTAATGGATGTAAGGTGTCTCATATACTTTGTTGCTCCTCTTGTTTTTTCTGCTTTCTTAGCAAACTGTTATGAGAAAAATGAAAAATAGATGGTTCCTAAATAAAATGATATCTGAGTGTTCTTTTTTTCACATAATGATGCTTTGAAATGTGCCATTGCTGAACAGCTTCCCAGGGTAAGTAAAAGTAGTGGAGTTGCTGAAGGGATAAGGTGCTAGCCACTATAGGTGAAGCAGTCTTAGGGTGAGGTAAATCCACAAGGAAGAAAACATATACTGCAGGACTTAGACCTAATCTGCAGCTGCTATGATTACAAAATCACCTGCCTATATTGAGGAAAAAGCATTTCTATGTTAGGTCCTTGGAATGGCATTGGTAAGTATTGATTTTGGATCTGGACAAGTAAGATACTCCTTTTAAAGTACGATTTGTTCTTTTCTTAAAAATGCCTTATGGCTCCCCTAAATTAAAAGAGGACACTTCATAAAAACAGATGGAAGTGACATGTTACACCAAGGTCTCAGAACTGCATTCAGTGAAATTGCTCTTCTGGATTCAGCTATTCCAGCTCTACAAAAGAGTACAGACTTGCATTTATTATTTGATCTTTGTGCCTGTATAATATTAAAATCTGCATTCATCACACTTAAAGTTTGCATATACAAACATAAAGTCTTAAAAATGTAAATCTTCTTTCCCAACTAGATTGTTTTGCAATGGAGACAGTAGGTTAATAGAATGGATGCTTGCCATAAATTAATGAAATTTTAATGAATAAAAATCAGTGATACGAAGTAATTTATTTACAATGCACTGAAAAACAAACACAGAAGAAAGTAAATACTTTTGCTCTAAATCTTATACTAATTAATTTTTCAAACTAGAAGGCAGCAATTTGTTAATGTTAGATACTTTTGCTTCATCTATATTGATGATTCTTTTTCTTTTCCTGTGTATGAATCACTTAGGGCAACTCATCTCCATTTTTAAACATTATGGAAAGCTGCAAACTCATACTATAGGTGAGTAATATAAAACTCACAGTGCAAAAACTTCACAGGAATATAAGAAATTAACAGTTTGAATCAATTTGTAGTATTTACAAATCAATTACTGCTCCTACTGGACATTTGTGTGGAGCAATACAGGGATGAAGATGAGAAGAAAAAAGAGAAAAGTTATTTATTATTATTTATTGTAACTATAAAGAAATGCAGAATCATAACAAATGAAATTCACTAAATAAAATCGTATTGTATCTTTAAATGGTCTCAAATAATGTTGCACTTGCCTCTTCACATTCAACAGGGATTTTTTTCCCTTTTTCGGGGAGAGAAATAAGTTGACTCAAAGGAAAAGCAAATGAAATAAATTAATGATAAAATATAGCCCATGGGGAAACTTTTTCTGTCTGATAAAATGATATAAAATCATTATCTCATTAGCTTTGCTCTTTATACCATATTTATCTTGGGATAGTTAGAGTATTATTTAGCCCATAAGACCTGTTACAGCAATATAGCTGAATTGATTGAAATGGGAATGATCTATCATGCTAGCATAAATTAGCTATGGAATATAGTCTTTGTTTTCAGTCTTCTCTAGATACTTCTCACAAGACTAAAGTGGCTAGAAAGAAAGTTATTTAGGTGTGTTTTGTAGTTTCTGAAAAAAAAAACCACAGTTAAACCTGAAGAGATTTGCACATAGTCATCCACAGTCATGACTATCATAGGGAGGACGGAGCCACCATCTCAGTTTAAAATGCATTCATTATTTATAAAACTGTTATCTTGCTTTCTTATTTTGCTGGGTGAAGAAGCTAATCAAAATCTCACAGCTCTTGCCATCACTCAAGGATTCCCGGATAGAAAGTAATCTAAAGCTTTGGAATGTTAAAAGCCAAGAGTTGGACAGCTTGGGAATCATTGCACAAAAGATGGAACCTATCTCCCTCTGAATCACATGTCTTATTATATATATGACAGGTCAAATCTTCAGTTTATTTAGACAACCAAACCATTAGTGTGGAAGTTCAAAAAAGTAAAATCATCAGCTAACTTCGGGAAGCATTTTTCTTCAAGAGGACCTTTCAATATGATGTACCTCTAATGACTGTGAATACATTTTAATCAGGAAAGCTCTCTTTATAAATCTCAATTACATGGCTTGTATGATTGAGGACTACTCATGCAAGTATCTACCAGGCTCCAAAGCATGGGGTAAAAATTGAAGCGTAGAGTAAAAAAATGCATATTTTTCACAAAGAGTCCACTATGTGTATTCTAACAGTTTATTCCTGATCTTTATTTTAAATAAAATTTAAACCTGCAGAAGGATTTTTAATTTTATATCCCGGTCTAGTCAGTCCATCAGTCACCAGGCACAATTTGCTTATTATATGCCTGCTTGAATAAGCTGTGCATTAGTCATGTAAATTTTTCATGGGCATTTTGGCCATAAGTAAGAATGACAAGCTGCAGTGAAAGCAAAGAAAGAAAGAGCTGAAAGTGAAGATTTTTGTTTACCATTTCCTTCACTGCAGAACTGAAAGTGTTCTGTGTGAATAAAAAGTACTCAATGCATTCAGACTCTGAAAACTATGGTGCTGTATAGTAATTCATAGAACAGAATGGAATTTCTCTGTAAGACTTTAAAAATAGTTAAAAAGGACTGAATTTTAGGAAGAATTAAGTGCCTAACTTACTCCCCTACACTTCTTCCCAAATAGCTTGCTTTAAGGTAAATATCTAGTTTGAAATTATATTGAGGACCTAAGTTATGGTTTCCTCAGCAGCTACCTACAACAAAAAAAGGTAGTTTGAGATGGCTGCAAAAGTTGGATGGATGTCCAAAATGTTTCTGGTCTCACTACTACATAATTTTAACAAGAGGTCAGAGAAATTATAGGCTGCTATTAAAAGTTCTTCACCATTGTTTATTACTCCAATATGCTGCCAGGATTATCAACATCACTATGATATTAGTATAACCACTCTTAGTGTGTATTCTGTCTTGACGAGCTGGATATGTCTGTATGCATATTTGATATGTATAAAATCAAGCTAAAATGTAGAAATTAAATAATTTCCATAGTTTGCAAAGTTCACAGAATATTACAGAGAATTTTTCTTCATTATGGTAGTAGAAATGAAATAATTGAAAACCTCTGAATGGTAGGCTGTAATCATAATAAATTATGGAACAATAAATTGAAATTGAGGCCAAAATAATGTGGTTTTCCTATAGTAATTGCCTGGTCACAAAGAGAAAAGTAAAACTAGTCCATTTTTCAGAAAAAATCACCAAGACAGAACTTCCACAAAATGTTGCCTTCTAAAAATCCCAAAGACCTGCAAGCAGAAGGATCACTATTTGTCAGTTACTGATGAATACTAGAAATATTAAATTCTCTGTTTCTAAAAATTTCAAAGATTAGCTTATTTGTAACCAAAAGCCAGGTAACTGTTGTGTTTTGCCCTATTGGATCTGCTCCAAATAAGTGTCCAAGATTGCTTAAAAAATCAAGGGTATGAGCTGAAAAACAGATTTAATATAAAGTGACAGTAAGACAAAGTTTGTTGGCAAGATTCACTCTACCACTTACAAGACAGGAAAAGCTTACCAAGGAAAAACAAGCAACAGCAATACCAAACGAAATCCAGATAATCAAAACAGAAATGCACTGAGGACTATTTAGGGGGTGTATGTGTGTGTGTGTCTGTGTGTGTTCAGGTGTCTCGTGAGACAAAAAGACAGTGAGGCCAGGGATAAAAAGAAATATGGCCTTAAAGTTTACTAACAATTAAAATTAACAGTATTTTAACTTAACTTACACCTTAAACCTAATATCTATATTAGGTTATATCTATTAACTTATATCTAACTTAAGTTATATCTATTAGGTTATATCTAACTTAGGTTATATCTATTAACTTATATCTAACTTAACTTCTACTCTAATTTTATAACTTAACTGTAACGATATAACATACAATTTACACTTAATAGCATTTAACGAAACTCAGTAACTTTATACTTAGCTGATTAGTGAAAAAACAACACTTAGCAGCATTTAAGTAAGATTAAGACTTAAGTCACAAGCTTACTTAGACGCCTAATTTATTTAGACAACTAAGGTACTTAATATCCAAGAAAGTAGCATTTCTCCCAGATTTGCTGTAGCATATGCACATGTGCATGCACAGAGACATAAAGAATCAGTGCAAGAAAGGAACCTGTGAAAAATTCCCCTGAAGGTCGGGGACAACTCACTTTGGATGCCTTTGCATCTCCCAGTGGAAGAAGGGTTGGGCCTGGAGGTGTGAGGGTGTTGGTGCACAGTTTGTGGTGATTGGGATGGGGCTGTGGCTGAGCCCCATCCCCAGTGGGCACAGCTGTGAGCAGCAGGTGAGCAGCACCGACAGCAATGGGCCATGGCGTGCCCAGGGACACTGACCAACCACCAAAGGGAACAGAGGGCACACAGGGGCAGTGCATGATCATGAGGGGGATAAAAGGTTGGGCTAAAGAACAAGAAGGGTGGACACCTGCAGCTTTCTGAGGCGGCACAATGTTGTTCTGTATGGGCAGACACCTGAAGCCTTCTGATGTAGTATGGTGTTACTCTGTATGGGTTGAAGTTTCTAAAATTGTGTGATGATACTCTGTGTATCATGGCCATCTCAACTGCGACATATGCTGTGATGTGAGGGTTTCAGCCCAGGCCTTGTGATCCTCCAAGTGTGGCAAATGTGGGAGTTTGCTGGCTCTGAGATGTGCCCTCCTCAGAGGGAGGTTGCTTGTCACAGGCCCGTTTTGGGCTGCTGTTTATAGGGTCACAAGAGAGGCTTTAATTACAACATTGTTTCATCCTGGCCACAGTTTGGGTTGGCACTTTCTTTGAAAGAGTGAGAACAAGAATGTTGTGCTGTTTAGGCAAGGTAAATATTTGCCAAGGCTGTTCATAAGGAGAGCAGGAGTCCAGGGACAGCAGTTTCTGGGAGTGGACAATGTTTCTGATAAGCTCTGGAAGATCTGAGCCCAGGTGCTGTTTGTCAAGGCCTGGGCCTAAGGATCATTTCTCAGATGCAATGTGGCCTGGAAAGCGTGGAGAGGGGGGGTGGAATAGACCACCATGGGATCTTTTAGTATTAGTTATTACTGTGTATTTTAACCACAATACTTATTGCTGCCTTATTTATTTGTCTGTTTGTTTATCAAAATCCTTGACTATGAAAAAAACACATTTCGCGACACAAGTTCTGAATGCAGAATTGCATATGACTTGAGTATGTAATTATCTACAATTGCTGTGAGCTCCCCAGATACAGCTGGTTTTTTTCAAATACCTGGTGAGGCACTGATATGTGTTTCCTTAGCTGAGTATTTGTTTTTTACAGACTGTTTTAACAATGGTCAGTCATTTCAGGATGACTGGCAGCACTGCAATTAGGGATTATTGTCTCCTGAGTGCTGATACTGTGCCTCTTGAGTCTCAATGTCTTCTATGCAGATATGCATTACTTGTGGTATTTGCTGTCCCAATCCTTCCTTTTTCATTCCTTTCTGTCTCTTTGATAGTCTTTCTTTGGAGCTCTTTCCATAACACGTATCACCATGATGTCTATGACCTTTACTGCCATTATTGCATTTTCATTTACTGTAAGACTTTTCTGAGCACAGTGAGTCATGTAATGTTGCGGTGCGCTCCGATTTTTGGTTTTGGCTGCACTTTGTTTAATCTTTTATGTAAAGTTCTGTACAGTTAGTATGTTCTGTTCCCCCCATTTGTTTGTTATAATGGTTCTGCCTTGGGCTCCCCTTCCTGCCACAGTCCCTGTCAGTCTTCTGTCCCCCTCCCTGGTTGTCATGGCAACTCCCGCCACCATTGTATCCCTTTTAATGTCTATCATTTATCCCCGCCTATGTTGCTATAGCTTCTCCTGGACCCCTCCCCTGTTTCCTTAGTTACAGCGCTGTCTGTCACTCTCTGCCCCTGTCCCTTTTCTAGCACCTTCTCTTCTGGGCAGCGGGTAATTGGACCAAAGGGTGTGTCCCCTCCCCAACTAGCCACCCATTTGTTATTATGTTATGTCTTTCTTAGTTCCTTGTATTATGATTTGCCCGGAGATGGGCGACTCCACCTTCCCGGAGCCCCTTAAAAGCCTGTTTCGCCCCGCCCCTCTTTGACAGTTGCCTGCGGCCCCCTAAGTTCTCTTAATGGGGCCTTTTCCTTCTGCAGACAGCTGTCGGACTTCTGTCTTTCTTGGTGCTTAGCTGGAGCCGCTTCTAGCCTTCGGCCAAGGGCGAAGCCTCCTCAGCACTGACGTGGGGAAGTCATCCTAGGCAGCAGCAGCTCACCGGAACCAGTCTCCATCCCGGAGCCGCGGCTTCGCTGCTGCAGCTGCTGTCACGCCGGGCTGCTGGCTGGTGCTGAGCTAGCCTGGGCTTGAAATCCTCGCCCCCCAGCAATGTAGTATCACAGTAGTAGCCACATAAGGGAGGGAGGGGGGTAAAGACATTGTGCAAATCCTGAATTTGCCCTGCTGAAGCAGGACAGATGGAAATTCCAGTGTGATGAATGTTCCTTACGTTTCTATATAGAGTTCGCATCTATGTGCCAAATAGCTGAAGTATTAAAAAGCTCACTTTTTGAACAGATTTAGTACTGGGTGGGATGTTTTTTCTTTGTTTACTTTTCAGGAGTTTCTTGCCAATTCCCTCTTCCTTGTTTTCAACGGGAACTATCCTAGCTAATCATTTTGCAATGCAGAGTTTACTGTGTTAGATGGCAGTTCTCACAGTTCTGCATAAGGCTTGTGAGATTTAGAAAAGCTCTTTTCTTTGTATATCTTTCTTTTATTTCAGATGATTTTTCCAGCACATATATGCATTGCTTTCAAAATAACACTCTCATATTTTATTTTCTGGCTGGAAAGGAAACCTTTAAAGACATACCCTGAAAGCAAACACATAGTTTTTGGGGTTTTTAAAGTCACTCATAGCCTGTATGTCAGAAAATTAGTTTTGTTTTGTTTTCTATGCTTTTAAGTCTCACATGGAAATAAAGTGACCCAAATCTTCTGGAGGAGAATTGAAGGCAACACATAGAGAAAAAATCCAGTTTATATTGCAGTGTAATTGTTTCCTACCTTTCTGTGATTGCTTTGAGGGAGCTAGAGGCTTGAATTTTAAAGTCTTAAGTAAATCTCATGTTACATTCTCAGCACAGTATTAGCTCTCCTGTCAGTCACTATTCACCCAGAATGTGTTACCAGTAAATAGATGTGGTGAGAACAGGTAAGGAGTAATGAGCATTATTGCTAATAGTGAGACAATGAAATATAATGGTTCCATAGACATTTTATGGGCTTTCTTTGCATTCAATTTCTCTAATACAATTATGTTCTTCAAGTTTAGGACATTGCCACTTGGGGCAATAGACTTGACCAAAGAAACTTGAATAACAGAGAATGACACCATTTAGAATTGACACCTAATAATTTTCCTGCTTGTACAATTTTATCGTCTAATACCCAAACACTGCCTTCTTTAGAGGATAACATTTTTTTGAATAAGTTAATTATGTCTGTTTGTTTACATACTGCCAAAATAATTTTAGGGAACAAATGCTACAGAACAGGAAATTAAAATAGTTCTTATCTTTTGCATTACCCTCCAGGAAAAAAATTGCTATTCCAAGGCCCACAGAAAGAGGGAAACATAGGCCAGAAAGTTACAAAGTCCTTGACCCAGGTATTGGCCATTTTGTTGTTTCTCAGTAAGCAGCAAGTACATAGTCTTCTGCTGTTAGTATTATATCAACAATGAATAATTCATGTTCTTATTTTGTATAATATTTTTTGCTTAAACCTCCACTGCATTGTATGCCCCCTTCATGTCACTATAAAAACAGGACAAAGATTTTAATGTGATTTATAAAGTTCAGGTGGAGTGTGCATCCATTCTTCCCAGGGTAAGACCTTCTCCTGGATTTGCCTTAAACATGTGGGTCAGGATAGCTCTGTTCATTAAGGAAACTGAGTGAAGAACACTCTTTTGTCTAAATGCATTTGTACTGAACAAAACTTGAGACAACTAGCTTTGATCAGGCTTAGGAACTTGCTCATCTGATAAGAACAATCCAGAGGTTTGGCTTTGGCACAGGGCTAATGTCAGAAGCTCCTAAAGAGGATGTATATGTAGAACATGCAGAATTAATACCTTAAGTTTAAATTCATTATCAAATTACTAGGTATGTGTACCCTTGACTTCCTTTAGTTTTCTGTTTCAATGATGATAGGTACATTTTTTGAAATTCATGCAATACTTTTCTTTGTTAGCCTTTATGCTTTGAATATCATTTCATAATTGGCAGTGTTATAAGAAAAGTTCTTAAGTGGGTATGGCGCTCTATAAAAAAATGCAAAGTCATAAGCTTAGACTTCAAATATACATAAGAAAGCTTATTTATTTCATAAAATAATATCAACTTTGCTGCAATATTGATGTGCTCTGCATTTTAAATGTTTTGATCCTAGTTTCAGAGGTATGCTGCATATGTTAAAATTAAAAAAAGAATTCACAGATTCCTGAGATGCCTGTCAAAGAGAGATTCAGTAACAGAAAAGAAGAAAAATTACCAGTTGGCTGGTGCAGCAATTCCTTTTGTGTTAGACTGATGAGATTTCTGAAGGAAGAAAGAGACAAGAAAAAGCCATATGGGTCATTGGGATAACTTAGGATTGTTTCAGCAATATCTTACACCCTGTGAGAACGTGATGATACAGATAACACTCTATATCTTACCTCCCAAAACGCCATTCTGGCATCAACAGCAAAGACTAAATTATTACTTGATGAAATGAAATATTGCAGGAGTTCTTTGTGCATAAACATCACATATAGTCTTTTTTCTAGGACATGTTGGAATATGAAAATATTAGAATTTCCAAGGATATGAGTCTTTTTCTTCTATTCTCTAAAAACCAACATCTTATGTGGTTTTTTCAATATGTAGTGTTTTAATTATAACAGCTTATAGACCACTGAATAGAAATGTTATGCTACACAATTCTTTCTGGAAACTGAAAGTACCTAGTTCTTTAGAACATGAAATTAAAACATGCTACTTAAGGGTAGACCTAGTCTAAGTTGTTCCATAGAGGAAAATATATGCACCGATGACAACTATTAAGGAATGAACTCAAACTTTTCTGTGATGAAGAGTGTGTTTTTAAAGTGCCTAAGACAATTTGTTCACACTATTATTTCAGTCAGATAAACTACCATATTTTATAATGCTAAATTAATTATATAGCCATTAAATTCCTTAAAAAATAATCTTTAAGGAGACACTCTTGTAATGTAACTGAGATGAAAAAAGAGTTCTAACGATGACGATAACTCTCAAGATCACAAGCTCTATTTTTAGAAAGGATTATACAACAAAGTATAAACTACTGTTAATATTTCAGAAAATGTGTGTGTGTGTGTTAAATCTGGAAATGTTTAATAATTGTGCTGCATCTTCCACCTATATTATCCAACTAAAACAAAGTGTAGACTTCAACTGTGTGGTTGCATCTGAAAATGGAAGTGATTGTTTTTTACTATTGTTTTGTGAGCAGACTGTGTACTTTATAGTACTGAACTCTGTAATTTATAACTGCTTCTTAATCTCTCTTACTCCTGTATTGAAAGGTGGGACTAAAACTCTCCTTAAAGCTATTTTAAGTGAAAATTAAATACGTGACTGTTAATATAAAACTTATAGCTGAAGTCTGAGAAAGCTCAGAGGTGATACGATACACTATTTACATAGATAGCTACACTACTTACATTTCTTTGATATGCATATATTTTTCTGTCTCTTTAATAAAAAGGAGGCTATTACATTTTTTAATACAGGACAAAAAAGTATTTTCAGCTCAAGATGACAGACATGTCGAACCTGCTAATTTACATTCACTGGTGCTTCTTGTGACTTCTATTACTCTGACTTGCATGGACTCCATTTGTAGGTCTTTCCTCATATTTCACTTTGTGTTTAGAAGATAATCAAAGAAAACTATAGTGGAACCCATAGAGGTGGATCCTCCACCCTGATGTCTTGAATTTATTCAAGTGTAATTTTGTAGACGCTGTTATGGCAGGACAGGGAGTCAAGTTCACTGATTTCTATTTGGTTTCCATTAGAAACCATAAATCTTTCCCCAGTGCTAGAAAATCAGCCTAGGTATCTGCTAGGCATTCAGTTCCAATGCACTATCACATTTGCAAGTCAGAAGAGATCTCTGAAATGAATGATGAATGAATTGTTTTCTGTCAATCAAATGATAAGCTGGCTGTGAAACCCAATATGTGTGTATTTATATCTCAGTCCTTCAGAGCTAGCTTCCATAAAATGTAGGAAAAATAAAGAACCCAAGGATTTTTGAATCTATGGGACAACCAAAGGAATGAAGTTACTGTAAAATGTTTTTATTTAAAAGCATAAATCTAGTTAAAAAGTTAATCAAAGTCTGAGCTTCAATACTGAAGAAGCCTTCTGTGATTGAGCCCCAGTGGTTACACAGCAGCATGGAGACAGATGTGGGAACAGAGGAGGGCTTCTTCATCTCAGGAGTTCAGCTGTCTGTGTTCCAAATCCCTTTTTGTTAAAGGATGGTTATATGTCCATGGCTCAGTTTTATTGTGAAAATTGTTTATTGGGAAAAAAATTTGTAAGCATACATCAACTATACCACACAGTATAAGAAAAGTAAAAACACAGAAGTGTGACTGCTAAGTTGGGAATTGTTAGCAGATGGATTCACAAGGTAAATACTGGCATAAGAAGAAGTAAACTCCTAAGAAGAAAACCAGTGAATCAAAAAAGAGCATTACATCAACATGAAAGATCAGTCCAGTACAAGGAAAATCAACTCTTTCTATCCTGAATGACAGCTGACAACCCTACCCAGCCTCATCACCTGTCTCGCTGGGTAAGTGGAGATTATTAATGTCTTCCTTACTGACATGCTGAAGTGTCAGCAAGCTACTGTGTTTACCAAAAATACCTGCTATGTTCACTTGAGTTATTTAGATCCTGCTTGTAGTGTCTCTTCGCTAATGTCAGAAGACCCTCAACTAAAATCACTTGTGAGGGTGGACAAAAAAGTACTAAGAATTCCCCTCAATATGTGTTCTGTTGGGAAATAGTGAGAGAGGGAGAAGGATGAGGGCAAATTTAATACATGCTTTGAAGCCTGGCCTGGAAAACTGGTATAAATAAAACTCTAGAAGCTGACTGTAAAATGTCCTGCTGATGCATATTTTTGGTTTTCATGCAGCTTCCCCTTCTTTATTGACTGGATGATAGGAAAAGAACTTGGTGCTTTAAGTATGTCTTGGTACTACATTTGTTCAATTTTGTATGTGAGTCTTTTTGTTATCTTTTCTTTTTCACTTTTGTTCCTTTGTTCATAAATAGCCTTTAACTCTCTCTGAACAAAGTAAGTATTCCGTGCTTTCCTCTCACTGCCTTCTCTTCTGTCATGTAATCAAACATTCTTTGTGTGGCTTTGTTCATAGCAGGGTTTCACAAAATTATTCAAAATTGATGATAGTTTGAAGAAGGCTTGAATGCACTCTACATTTAGTTCCCTTTGTCTGTGTGAAGTCTTGCACAATACTATCACCTCCTTTTATCATTTCATCAGAAATACACTCAGTATAAGATAAAATTTTCCCCATTAACAATAATGCATAATTTTTTTCCTCCTTTTTGCAATGTTGTAGATTATAGGTTGTATTTTTGTTTGGTGAACACTTCAAGTATTTAATTTTTAGTTATTTTTTGAAAGGAAAAAAATTAATTTTACTAGATATCTTGGTTTACTCTACAGTTAAGACTAGGAGCAAAAATGTCTTTTTAAGTTCAGTAGTTTTCATGGAGTACAAATAAATAATCACAAAGCCATGTGCTTTTAAAGTGTCAAATTTTTTAAAAAAAGTATAAGCAGTGAGTCACATCCAGCAGTAATTTTTAATTTTCTTAATTTCTCAGTTAATGAATTTATAGTGTGCCAAGTGTGGAGGTTTGGTTTTGTTCTTTGAGCAGATGTTTGAAAACTATTGCATTTGATGTTTAAAAACTATGTATCCCTGTCAAATTGCTATTATAATCTATTCCCTCAGATTTTATCACTTCAGATGTTTTATACCTGATTATTTTGGTCCTTCTAGAAGACAATTAACATCTATAAACTTTGAATTTTTAAAAAAAACATTTGAATACAAAACTCCAATTACATCATTCAAATAACGTAAGAAAATTTTCAATGGAATAATAATAATAATGATTGTGCTGAATTAGATTGATCTAATTCAGATTTCCCATAACACTGCTTCAGAAAAAACGTGCATTAATAGTAAAAAAAAGGTTAAGTTGTAAGTGCATATATTTCCTTTGTGCCTTTTATGTGTCATGTGCCATTAAGAGATGTCCAGATAATACATAAAATCTCTTCTTTAGCAGGAGGGATTTTTAAAGTTAATCAAAGAAAACCCCCAAACTATAAAAACAAATTCTACATTTTACATGCATTACAAATTTCTCATTTGTTATAATCTTTTCAAGAGTAACTGTTCGAAAGAATGCAACATCACATTCTCATGGTATGAGAATCATTTTAGGAGACTTAAGCCATTGGTGTTCCATTTTTCTGGCATGAATGTGCTTGGAGAGTTCAATGGGAAGGCATCACACAGGGAACCATACCAAAGCTGAGGTGGAAGCCAAATCCCCTGGGGTCAGGAGGTCCTTTGTGAAGAGCTAGGTTTCCTTTGCATTAGGGTATTTATGCTGCAGCTGTAGAGACGGGAAGTGGATTATTTTTTTCATTATGCTCACTTTAAGTTCTACTTCAAAGCTATGACCTACCTTCCATCTAGCTCCTAAATTCAAATTATGATACATTTTCTTCAACTATGCTTCTGTAAGTAAATTTTATTTTCATTGCTCATGTTGGTACAGCCATTATTATCTACAAATTTTAGTAGTTTGGTTTTTGTTCCTTTTCCTTCTCAAAACACTTTAATAATTGTCAAATCACAAAAAATGCTCCTGCAGCTTGAAACCAATCACCTCCATATTTGGAATTTGTACATGGGGGCATTTTAGAAAATAACTTTTTAATAGATTAAGTGTTGACAGAACTGAAACTAAAAGGAAGCCTAACCACGGAGGATAGGAACTTGTTAAAAGCAAACATAATTGCTAATTTTATTGGGCAATTACTTTAAAAGTTACAAGAACAAAAGGAGTAATTTACCTAAATTCTTATTTTAGATGAGAAGCAGTGAATGGAGCAATTCACAGAAAAACAGGATTGCGAAAAATATGACTCCAGATCCCTTTTTTTCAGAATAAAAATAACTTTATGAAGAATATATGAAAGACCACAACTAGTCAAATGCAAAAAATTGTGTTTTAAATGACCCACATGAGGGATGTCTACACTGTTTCTACATTTTGGATCAAGGTCTTACTTTCCATATTTATGTTGATACTTAAATTATTCACTTTTTTTCCCCGCTTTGTTTTGTAGAAGAAATCAAAGGGTCCAAACTTGTTTAGGTCTGACTAGAGCTAACTGAAACTATCTAGTACACCATAAGTCAACTGGCCTGAATAACTGAAAAAAACCCCCCGGAACCATCACTAATATATTTCAGGTCACAATAATAATACATGTGCTTGCTTTTATCTTCTCCTTACCTCCTAATGGGAAGTACCTGCAGCAGGAAAGATGGCAAGTGCCTTGGAAGTTATCATCCCCACTTTGCCTTTTGGATACATTTGTTGAGGCATATATCATAGCTTTCCCAAAGATTTTTTCCAGGCACCTGATAAAAGTGTTTATTTCTACTTTCCCTATAGCTGCCTATCAGTGTATTTGGTTATCTTGACTAGGAAAGAAGTAAAACAAAACTTGGTGATGGCTGGTTCATTCATTCTCTTTTCTCTTCTTTTTCCTCCTTTCTTCCATGGTGAGAAAGAACATATATTGAGAAGTTTAATAATTTTACAATTATTTCAAGTAGAAATTATTTATTATTATTATTTATTATTTAATAATTTATTCTTTATTTATTATTATTTAAAGTAGAATCTATTAAAATAAAACAAAATCCAAACTACAAACGAAACAAAAAGGCCTTAATGTTTTTACTGATCTTAACTTACTGTGTCAGTGATTTCAATGCTTACAGCTAATATGGAAAACTCTTCCTGCTGGATAAAACTCATTTAATGAGTTATGCATTTCAGTAAGAGTTAACATGCAAAGCTCTTATGAAGCCTGAAGGGTGTTTAAATGGGTAAATGATAACCTGTCAAGCTGCTCTAGAGCTGCCTTTACCCTTATCATATTCCTCCAGCCACTCTGTTTCTGTTGTGTGATTTAATTGATCTTGCCTACAATCTCTTTTACATCCCTGTAAATATATATTTTTTAAAAAAGAGTAAGTAATTCACAAACAAGTCTAGATGGAAACATGTCTGGGTGCAAATAGGAAGGAAAACTTGGCCATTTTAGTCTTATCTGGAATCTTAAGGGAAACTAGTGAGTGTATTGATTATAAATAGTACAACTTCATTTATCATTTGAGACAATAACTCCCTCAAAAATCCAATCAGCAAATAGGATAAAAATAAGTAAAAAAGAAACAAAAAAAGGCTAATTAATCAAACTACTTTTTTTAGGAAATAATGGTGAAATAATGAGGTATATGATAGTCTGTAACTACTAAGAGCATGTATTTTTTACTCATGCAAACATTTTTTGACCTTCCAAAGGGTATAATTTAAATCCCCATCAATTAATGAGTAGATGATTGATAGATTACAATACAGAAGTGTTTCATATTTTATTAAGCAGAAACAAACAAAAAAGAAGACAGCATTATACAAAACTTCTAAATAGTTTGGCCATCTTTCTGCTGTTATCTGTTAGTTTCAAATCCATCATTTTATACTTCAAAGGAAGATGTGTGTTAAAAAATCATGTATTTCAAATTCATAGATTTTATTGGTGTGATGAGAAGTACAAATGTTACTGAAGTGTAAAAAAAAAAGAGGGAAGTCCTCTGGGTGTCTATTGGAACTGGTAAAATTCAAGTAGGGCAGGACAGAATATTTGCATGTACTGACTGATTTCAGTGGATAGTCAAGTAATTAATGGTCTATTTTGTGATATATTTTGACTGCTAATTACAAGTTAAAATACCCACAAATTCAGCCACATGCAGTATAGGAAAAAATACTTTCCTATCCTTTGTCACTTTGCAAAATCTGAAGTTTTACTATTACACAGATGAACAAAGCCAAAGATTTTAAAAGTGTGGTGGAAAGTTGTTTGGGGTTTTTTGTTGATTGGGCTTTTTTTGGTTGATGAGTTAGGGTTTTGTTTTGTTTTGTTAATAATTAAATTTTCTAAAAGCATAAAAACACAAGGCAGAGAGTAGATATGACCACAATTGCTAGCTGACAACTGACTCATTTAATCAAAATACTGCAGAGCAACAGAAAATTAAGTATCATGAATGTGCTGGTGCCAGTCCTGACTAATTGAAAAAATAGTGGAGAAACAGAAGTGGGGGACAACAAATACTGAGTCTTTGTTATTTCTATGTTTTGTGTATTTATTGCGCAAGCAAAGACTGTTGATCCTGATCAAACAATTATTTTACTTCACATCTTGTTATGGAAATTATACCAATTTAGATTTGTTATTATGGTTTGACTGTGGTGCTCTTTCTTAGTATTGAACATCTATCATGACCCCAAACAATTTTTAGGAAGCTTAGACACGTAGGTTATGAAGATCTCAATTTCAATATTTACAGAGGATAACAAAAATTAGTTTCCCACCAAAAGGAAAAAAACCCACCCTCCTATCTACAGTCTCCAGAGTATTTGTTTGCTCTGGGCAGTTTTCTTATTGCAAAACTCATTTCCATAGTTTTTTTTAGAGAACAAGATGAGATAAAAAAAAAAATTGAAAAGCTTTATGAAGGTTCTTATCTATAAAACACATCTAAAGCTGTTCCTAAAATCTGGAGGAGATTCAGCCAGAGAACACATATTCTTCTACTTTATTTTCTATTTCCTTGAAAATGTGTTTCTGGATGGATGGTCTTTTTTTTTTTTCTTTACCTCAACTATTTTCATAGTCTTCAATGAAGGAGATCTTTCTGCTGTTGCAGTTGAGTTACAATGACTAATTCATTTTCTGTTTGGAATACAGGATATGATACTAAATTGTTGTTTTGTTGAAAACTTAGAAAAGACAATTGCCAGCTAATTGAAATATCTCTAAAAAGAACTTTCATGGTTTTTTGTAGTCTTTTTGTTTCATTGGCCTTTTTTGGGGATGTTTTCCTTTGCTTTTTTATCCCCCTCCTTTGGTTAGGGATGTGTAAAGATCAGGAATAACCATAAACACAGTTCAATATCTGATAGAAACAAGTTCATAGCAACATTGAGACTGCAGGTAGAAGGGTGTTAATCAATAGACCATGATTAGAGGGTTGACTCTGGTATTACTTGGGTGAAGTCATCCTATTTGTTTCCATGAAACCTGGCATTCTGATTCAAAGGGTGCTGAGAGAACTTAATGCCCTTGAAAAAGGAAAGAAGGTAAAAATGAAAAAGCCTGTTGAAAAAAAACTTAGTCTACATAGATGTAAAGATAATTTTATTTTCTTTCCCCTAAGCTTTTGTCGAGAAGCATAGGGCAGATTCTGTGTTGTGAGTGAAATACAACTGAGACCTTCAGACTGAATTTCAGAACTTCATCAAAGATGAAAGTGATGTCAAAATATGGGTAATTTTGAACAATCCTATTTGTTTCCACAGAAGACCAAAATGAAATATATTTATTGTTGGTTACTATTATCTTTCTATTTATCTTAGGTACATCTACTATTAAAGGAAATTGCAAAGATAGAGAAAGATAGCACAGGTCTCAGAAGAGATATGCAGTGGAGCCCAGAGAAAACAGCAGCCTAGAGCAGCTCAGGTACCTCTTTGCTCAGCAGAGATACTCCGTTGCACAACATTAGCCTTTCATTCTTCATTCATCTAGGTAGCATACATGCAAGCTGCCATGCATTCCTGCAGTCAATACAACATAACAAAATATAAATATTAAATTTGTAAAAAATTTATCTATATGTTGCCATTTCCATGCCTAATTCTCTGCAAACTCTGATCAGTAATAACTAATTTACTGATTCCAGCAGTACATGTTACAAAAAAATGGGGGTCTGTTATTCGATAATGTGGCAATTATTTGAAAAACATTAAATGTGTTTCTCATTGCAGTGGGATCAACTTATTATCAACAGAGGTCTACAGGTGAACAGCTATAGAACAAAAAGTGGCTAGTCTGTCAAAGAAATCTTAGCATATATTTTACAGCTGGAATGAAGACCACTTACTGCTTACATAATCAACTCCCTTTTTTTTGAAGAAATTGTGAAGCCATGGGAGTCTTAAGTAGTTACAGCAGGAATAAAGGCTCTTTAAATGAAATTCAATTGAAACACAGAGCAATAATGTATATTCAGTAAGCATTTCAAAATTAAACTGATAAATGTAACTTCTATTCCATATTATATTCTCCAGATTTAATTAAAAGTTAAATGTGAACTTTAGAGTCTAAGTGAGTGAAAGAACTATGAAAATTGACTTTGAGAATTTGATAAATATGTGCTGTACAGGTACCTGTTAGTCCCGTAAATCTAATTATGGCAGAAGAGGAGATAGTCTGAATTTTTTGAGAACACATTTTCCCTTGATGAAGTGGCACTCTCTCCGTCTCTCTCTACTTACTTTCTACTCTGTCACACAGCAGGGAAATAATTTTAAAACTGAAAAATTTATAGCTCAGAACAATATTCATGGAACACAACATTGCTGCATGAATGTGTGGTTAACCTTTGATATGTAGTCATAAAACAGAAAGCTGATATTATAGAGATTAAGTTTGGAGCTGATTAAACTCAATGGGAAACATTCTCTAGGTCTTGAAGAATCAAGGTTTTGACTGGTGAATTCTATTTGGCATTTTAAGGCCATGACAGAGATTTATAAAGTCAGAAACCTTGGCTCTCTCTTAGCATAAATCCAGAATATTTGGCATGTAAGGTATAAATGAGCGCATTTGAAAATCCTTTCATATAAAACCATTTCAGACTCAAAAGATTGCAGCTTCAAAATGACACCACTGAACCATATATACCAAATGTCCCTTTTTCAGTTAAGAAATTCTCTAAAGACAAAATTGCAACCCATTATAAATGTGGTGTGGCATATGCCAACAAGCCAAGGCAAATTGTAAATTCCAGTCTCTGAAAAGCAAAGATAAGATAAAATTTTACTTTAATAATCAGACACTAGTGTGGCAGAAACACTATTTATATTTTGAATCCTTTGGGAATACCAGTGGACTCTGTAAAAATATTCCATATTTCCATTTCAGTCGGTGAAGCTGAAGATGTCCCTTTAGATCTTCAGTCTTTCACCACTAACACCAGCACCGTGCGTTGGCAGTAAATGTGATATCTATTTGACATGTCAAAGGAGGAAGATGTAAAAGCAGTTTGCTAATGTTAACCTTTCCCTCCCACCAACTGCTACACTCTTCTGGAAGGGTTGTAGTGGAACAACTTGACTGCTCTGTCATAAGCTGATGGTCTTTTGATTTCAGACCTCATTTGTTTGTAAGTTCTTGCAAAAGCTTAAAGTTGTGTTTTTGGGATGCAGCTGGGAAGTAGAATAGAAGTTGCAGTACATTTACAAGGAAGGGGTTGGGGATCAGCAATCTCAATCTTTTAGTTGCACAAAATTGACTGAGACCAGACATGACCGAAATAAAGTGTACTTGGCATGTGAGTAGTATGTTTTAATGTTGGTCTGTGGTTTTAATGCTGGTGCAGACAGAGAGAGGCCCAATTAAAGATCACTTCCATCAGTTGGTAATGCCAAACAGCCACCAAAGAAAGGAAAAGGCTTAACATTGAAATTAAAAGTTATTTATTAGCAACTGCAACACATGTATTGACTTCTGGTACAACAAATTCATCTGTGGAAAAGAAAAGCCTCAGTCTTATGCCAAAGAAAACTTCCGTTTGTTCAAAAAATAGGACTTGGTGTTTTTTTGTTTGGTTAGGGGAAAATTAGACTAGATCTGCAAGCCTAAGGGAGACAAGGCTTCTTCAGCTCCCTGTTATCAGGTTCAAAAGGTAGCAAGGCTGAGCTCATTTCCAGAATACTCATGTGCAGGTTTGTGGAGCACAAGTATAAAGCAGAGGTCTACAGGTCTGGCCACACATACCAACACAACAAATTGATAGAGAAATCACTTGAGCAAGATGATGTGAATGGCCTCATCTGCTCCCTTCTCTGCTGAGCATGATGGAGATCTGCTACTGGGAGTATGTAAATTTGCATGTGTTCAGAGTGAGTTCAGTCTAAGCCCACAGCCGGGCTTTGACTCCCAGTCTGCCCAGCTGCTGGCACCTGGACGTGCAATGCCAAGCTGTAGCTGCTGGCACAAATGCTTTCACACATGGAGTGAACTTGGGCTCTCCTGGCTCCCAACAACTGCCCCACATCCCTGTGGTCTCACTCCTAGAGAACCACTCACCCCCAGGCTCCCAGATCACCACACTGATGTGGTGGCTGGCCTGGTTTGATCTTTGCTGGCACTCACACACTCAATTTACACACTTGCTCCAGTGGCTGACACCATGGACATCTGTCCCACTCCAGGTTCTGGCACTGCCCCCCACCCACTGGGCTCTTGGTACTTGCTGCCACCACAGACACACAGGCCCTCCAACCTGTGGTCTGGCTGCAGTCACGTCCCCTTACACACACACACACACACGCACGCACACACGAGAGACCATCATCCAGGAAAAGAGTAAAAAGGAGTGTTAGAGGAATAACAGGACTTTTCAAAGCAGCACTTTTAAGTAAGCAGTTTTCATGCTTTCAGGTTACTAACCACTACTCTCCAGTACTCAGGTTTCAAAAGGAAAAGTAGTACACTCAGAATGAACACTCAAAATATCAAAACATCCTGGGCGGAACTGCAAGTCTAAGTATTATTCTACTTGGAACATAGAAAAATGTCAACATTTAGGATCTAGAATTTTCCCTGAATGTTCAGAATTCTGAGAAAAAAAAAAAACAATTCTGAGGAATTTAACTGCCATTTACAAAATCTTAAGCAGATTTTTCAACTAAATTTATTCCCAGAAGTCTGTATTTGCTTTTCTCCTATTGGTCTTCTATAGAAGAAATGTCTAGTATGCTCATGTTCTCAATTGGAGAGTGTTAGTGAGTTTGAGAGCCAAGTCTGATGAAACAAATTCTGTGTTTTATAAATAAGGAAAAATCTAATTTTAAATTGCAAATTAAAAAAAAATAGTATTTCTTGCATAAAACATATTGAGATGTCAATTTCCTTCTGGACTAACAACTGGAATCCAGAATATCTACATTTAGGGTAGTGACCCAGCTTTAGCCTATGTGTGGAAACCTCATTTTAGGTGATCTCAATTTTCCTTTACAATGATACTTTTGAAATCTCTGAAGTATTAGTATATTAGTATAAATCCAGCTTCTCAGGTGATGTTTGAATCAGTGCTATGTTTCCCCCGCTACTCTGTGATTGGTACTAGAATTATTTTGAAGCTGAGTACATATCTGCATATACTTCTGGCAGAAGAGGACTGTAGTGCTGCTATATCCAAACCCAAGTGAAAAAAATTACAGCTGTTTTGAAGTCATCAGTTTGGAAATAGAAAAGGCACTGGGAGAGAATGTTTTCTTTCTTCTTCGATATAACAATTGCAAGAAGGCAGGATTTAGAAGAGAAGAAACTGAGTGAATCTTTCTTTTAAATCCTGCCTCATAGGAAACTTCCTTGCCCTTCTCTTGGGCTTATTCTTTTCTCTCCCTATACACCCTGTGATAATTCACCTGTTGTCTCCAAAATTAAAATAGTGTCTCCATCCTTATAATTTTGCTGTGAGTTTACAATCTGTTAATGTTAAAGGGGTAAAGGTGGTAGTGTTTAAAAAGAGGAAAATGCCTGCTGAAAAGTAAAGTGTGATATGTTAATGCCAATCAAATAAGGGTGATTATTAATGTTGGTCGTGACTAGGGAAAATCTTTTAAAATTAGCGGATTATTCATGAAAATATTTTTCTATTTATATGTTCAGCTCCAATATTGAGAGCCTTATTAAGACAAATATTTAAACTCAAAGGCAAATGCCAGACTGGTAAAATCCACTTTTGGTAAATCAGGATTTATTTTAATAGCTAGAGCCAAATAGATTATTTCCTTAACATACTCTTCTTTTCACATTTTATCAAACCTAAATTGTTTATAGTTCCTCTCCTATAGTTCCTTTCCTACATTTTATTCCTCTCCAATTGCAAATTGCAAAACAGGAATTGCAAATACTAATTTTGCTTTTCTTCAGTCATTAAGCACAAAACCTGTTGATAGGTTTAATAGGAATCCATGCTACTGATCTCAGTTTCATTTGTCAATTATTCAGTATTTCTGATAAAGGTTACTCAATCTTCCTGACACCAACAGTCATCTGAGTTTTATTTCACTTCAGTTATTGCAATTTGCATTTCTATATAGTTATTCTCATTAGCCATTCTGCCTTTGCCACTGCATTATAGAGTCCTCTTTATTGAAAACTGAGATGAAACATTCCATTTTTGAGCCAGATGCATATTATCTTTAGGACAATACCCACTCTTAACACATTGCTATTCCACTTTTCTCCCTATTTACTAGAAAACCTTTCTCACTTGTTATAATTGCCTTTGCAAGGTTTATTTCTGCCTGACTTTCAACAATTCTGAATTTATGAATAAGAATTGAGGTCCACCCTTTCAACAGTCTTTTCCACCTACTGAGATGTAGACTTACCACTTATTTATCAACAGTAACTTTTCTGTTATAAACCTAGTTGACAATGACTCTTTTTACTCAGTAACCCTTATTTTCCACTGCATCTTGTTTATTAACCTCTCAATACCACATACTCCCCATTATATCACAAACAGCAGAAATTTACAGATCATATTTAACAGAGGCCAACTAGAAAATAGCACAGGAGTCACACATACCTGGCTGTTGTGAACTGTGAATTTCTCTGTAGAATCAACATTATTTTCTACACACACCTGTTCTGCTGCAGCCTTTCTCCACTCTCAAATCACTCACAGATTTTGGCTACATCTTGGATGTGCTTGGTCACAGCTTAGTTTTGATTTGCAGAATACAATTTAAGTAGAATCATAGAAGCATTACTTTTGGAACAGTTTAACTTTTAATTAAAGAGTCCAACTTTGAATTAGTACTACCATGTTCACCACTAAATCATGTCCTCAAGTGCTAATACAGATATTTTTAAACACTTCTGGGGACTGGGACTCTACCACTTCCCTGGGCAATATGTTTCAATCTAATCTAAATCTTCCCTGGAAAAACTTGGGGCCATTTCCTCTTGTCCTATGTACATAAAATATGTACATAAATGTACAAAATAAACTACACCATACTGGAAACAATTCGTAAAGAATTTCTGAAACTGATAATGTCAAAGAAGAAGTTGACAAGATGTACCTCTTGTTCCTGGATACCAGAAAAGAGTAGTTACTGGAGTTATACCTAGCATAGATTTAGAAAAGGAAGGCAGGCCAAGAGGATTCTAATTCTCTGCAGAGTTTGGGCCTGAGAGTGATGGAGACAACCTGTGGTCTAAGTACTTTCATTTCCAGATCAGATCAAGAACAGTGTCCAATGGCTGAGGTCTAAAAGTATCTCTCATGCTGTGGTACAGCAGGAACAACTTCAATGCTGTCAGATCAGGCAGAGAAGCACAAAGCTTTGCAAAGGCTTCTGGCTGGCTGAAATCAAGGATGCAATAGTGAGGGGCAGACCTGGTGCAGCCTCCTTGAGGGAGACTCTGAGCTGAAAATGGGAGCATGAAACTGGAGCTCTCTGAAGTATAGTTCTTCCTTTACACCACTCTCTTCAGAACTTTAAAATTCTAAGGCAAAACCCCAAAGCTGGACATACTTGATGCCTAAAAACTTCCTAGTCCTAGCCAATGGATAGAACATACTCTTACACAGAAGCACGCTCTTATTTTCTGTACAAAAACATAAATGCACATCTCAATGCTGTTAATGTTCTTTTATTCCATATAGATGGTAGGTTCTTTATAATGAAGTTATCATAAGTAGATTATATATACTCTCTTTTCTCATGCCCTATACATTGAAGAAAAGATATAAAGTCTTTGATGTTTTGCTGCTAAAAGGGACAAAAATGTCTCAATATAACTGCCATTTCCCTAGTATAAATGTCAGACAAATCCCCCTCTGTTTCTTTCTTTCCTTCATTTTCTAATAATAAACTGAGGAACATTTTAAAAGAGCTGCATATTCATCATCACAAATGAAAAACTTCACTTTTTTCTGTCTGTGGAAGCAGTAATTATAGGTTTGCACTTCTAATTCAAACATTGATGAACATGCCTCACACTGCAGAAAATATAAAATAATTGTTAGGCAGGCTATATGGTTTTGTGAGGGGAAAAAGCCTAACATAAAATTGAAAGCATCAGCATGAATCCTGATAATGACTACTCCAGTGGCTTATTTCCTTGTATCACTGTCAGGAGAAATTAAACTAGTGGGGGCAGGATATTTTTTTAGAAAATGATAAACTTCTGGTTCTTCCTCAAATTACAATTACCTGATGCCCAGAGGTCAGATCTAACCACTGTATTTGTAGGGCAGTATGGCCACTCCTCAAGGAAAATCAAAGGGGGTAGAAGCAAATGTTTTCCTCTCTAGACAGGTGGTGTCCAAAGAGCCAATCAACCAACCAAAAAATATTAAAAAACAGGAAAGACATCTAGAGCAGATTAATAACTTCCTAGATCTGTTAGGACAAATCCAAGTCTGCCACTTATGGTACAATGGAAAGTACTTTGATTCATGGTTGGTTGCTCCTTATTTCTTCTTCTTGTTCACTAATATATAATTTCTTTGTACTTGTGCCTCAGTCTGAGAGACTTGTTAGCAGCAAACTCAAAGATGACATCAACAGAGGGGTGGCAAAACAAATCAACTCCCCGGTGGTTCTCCTGAAAGCAGCACTAGATGCACAATTCAATCAAACAAATGCTTTGCACAGCTTAAATATGGCAGTACACTCTATTGGTCTCTGAAGTTACTAATTCTGGGGGTCTGTCCACCTGTACAACATTATGAGGTCATTCATAGCTGATGCAAACTACACCAGTTTACATCATTGGAAATAAAACCTGTAGATTTGAATTCTGTTTAATATAAAGAAAAAGCTAGACAATCCAGATTTTTTGTTTGCGTTTCATCCAAATAGTTTGGGTTGTGGATTTCCATCTGTGTTGTCACAATGACATTTCAACCACTTAAAAATTGATTTAATTCAGGTCAGGAATAGAAAATCCTTATTGTTCTGACTGTTGCTCTGTTTCAAATATTGCTGAAAAGAAATGTAATACTGAAGGACTAACAGCACAGGGAGTTCTGCTGTAAACTAATAAGAGTTAGATCAGAGAAAACTCTTATTTGAGATATTCAGCTTATGATTATTGGTAGGGAAAAACAAAAAAAAAAGTTTAAAGCTAATTACAGAGGAAAAAAACCCAAACAAACCACAACAAAACTTTTATGGTAAGCCAAATGTAAAGCACATGGAATTATGAGGGGAAAAGAGAGATACTCTCTTGCTAATTTCTCTTTTGTTCAAAAACAATTATACTTTGTATAAAATTAAAAAAAAAAATCACGGTTGTCAGAGATCATGAATCTGACAGCCAACTCAGTGAAAAACAAACCAGCCAAACTAAAAAAACATGGAGCAGGAAAATCCTCTCTTAATGAAGATATGGGACTGAGAGACCTAACACTAAGTGTGTTTTAGAGTGTTCCTAATAAATTTCCTGTCTTACTGAAGGAAAAACATTATAAAACTCCAGGTAGCACTTTAAACCACTTAGACTGAACCTCCTGTGCTCAGCTTCTTGGCATTTTGGAGCTAGCAAATTAATGCCAATATTTAGCACAGGAACAGGTGGGAAAACTAATGACTAATTTCTTCTCTCTTCCAACTCAACTACCACCACTGTCTTTTAAAAATACAATTCTTATCACTGCCTGCTGTTTCCATTTCTTGTCAATCTCATTGCTCTGACATGGGGCTGCAATAAACAAACAGCTGGACCCATTACTCTACTGCAAGTGGAACAGCTTCATTCCTGCAGCAAGAGCCTTGTCTTAATGTGCTCACATTGCCTCTCTTGGAAGGGTCAAAAAATCTGAACTCTTCTAACAGGGATCAGCAGCATGTGTGCTGCAAATGGCACTGGTTCAGTTTGACTGCCAAACTAAATAAGCTCCATTAGAAAGGTACCTTTTTTTACTATTTTCCAGGCATATGTGATAAAAACAAAGGGAGACAGGACAGATCCAAAAATTTCTATTCAGCAGCTTAGCAATAAGGGTATTCATCCAAGTTGTTGGTGAGCGGATACAAATGTCTGCTCTGAATCAGCTCAAACTGGAGTTGATTTAACTGTGCCTGCGTCAAAAAACAACATCTTCAACTTTTCTCACCTCAGCTACTTCAATCTGTCTCCATTAAGTACGTTGCTAGCACTCGTTCTTTTTTCTGGATGAATGACCTTGTCAGTGACCGGAGAAGTTTTTACCAGGCAGATTTAGGCCTATAGCAACTTGTTCATCTTTAGTTCTGACAAGCCCCAAGGTTTGCATAAGCAGTTGAGCTAAGAAAAATTAATAATGTGCTTAGAAGAAACATACATGATCCTACATCTTCTTCCAGTGATGCATGTAAGCAACACTGATGAGGGTGCTACCAATGCTGGCTGAGACAAGGAGTAAGGAGGTTTGCTTTCACCATAGTTTAAGGGTGCACAACTCATAGTGGGCAATTGTCTAGGGACAGTAACTTTGCTTCAGCCTTTTGCTGACCAACAGCTGGGAACTTTTACTGCAATGTTTTTGCTCTTGGAATGAAAATGCCTCTCTTTTTTTTCTTCTTTTTTTTTTTTAACTTTTATTATACCTAAAGGAAGCCATTGAATGATTCAAAAATATTTTAATTGCGGCATAAAATTTTCATCAAAATTCTCATACATCTGCCAACATTTTTACCTGCTACAAAACAGGCTCTCTGGTAACCTAAAACCATCACTGTAAACCCTGTGCATTAGGCATTTGAACTGCAAACATGACAAAGTTTGATAGAATAAAAATGTGAACTTTAGTACTAGCTAAAGCTAGAGTGAATAGAAATGCTGAAATAATAAGTGAAGTATAACAAGAAGTAACGACTGATTGCTAATGAAAAAGTTTGTTGCCTCCATACATGAATTCAGCTCTGTGCTCAGTTCATACTGTCTTTGCAAGGGGTGAATTCTTTACTTACTTAGGTCCTGTTGGAAAGCTGAGCTTTTTAACTCCACAGCAACAAGCAGTAGGAATCCAGAGGGAACTAATAAGCAATAATCAGAAAAAAGTTACAAAGGTTTCACTTTAGATACCAAAAATTTGTGCATATTCCATTACTTTTGCTTTTAAATACCATGGAAACCAAATGAATTTTAAAGTCATTTAAAATGTTGGTTGGGTTGAGAAATTGAGCTTGGAGGGGGAAATAAATTGAAGAGATGGGTCTGAATAAGCATTTGTTTAAAAGTATCAGTTTAATAAAGGGAATCTCTTTAAGAGAAAAAAAAAAGCATGAATTTGCAGGAGCACAACTTTCTGAGGAACATTTAGTCAAGAGAACTTAAATCTGCACAAGTCAATGCCAAATTCATCCCCTTCCCTCAGTGACAACTGTGTCCACACGTATAGATAATTTTCAGGGACAAAGTCCAGTAGGTGTGTATGAATTGGTGGGTTGTTCTAACATACATTAGTGAGGTTGCAGAATTCCTCACTAATATCATGTGGAGTTTTGGTCTTTTGAAGTTTAATACAAAGCATGATATTGCTACTGCATTAGGTGCTAATTCTGAAAGCCTGTAATTTATTGCCACTATCTTTTGTCAAAATCCATTGAAAAATGTCAAGGTACAGTGGATTCTAGTTGATAGTAACCAATGAAAATGAGATGTCTCACAGAGCAGAAAGATAACTTATTCCTGCATACTTAGGATAGAAAACAATTTTTTGGTTTTTTTACCAGTTGTTTAAAACTAAGATTTTGGGGGAAAAGGAAACAACCTTGCAGGATTCTATGTATATGAAATCTATCCATTAAATGATATATATCCATAATATAGCATAAGAATGAAAAATTGAGCCCATTAAGAGTAAGTATGCTGGACTTTTCCATTGTCTGTCAAAATAGTATCAGCTTTTCTCTGACTGTAAAGCTGTCTCTCTAGAGATAGATAACTGAGTCCATTGCATTATAATTTAGTGTGAGTTATAATACTCCAGTATCAAACCTGAAATGTGGATAACTGAAAATGGATAATTGATATTAATTCTTTAGCTACTGAACTTTCAAACTACGCTCACTCAAATCCTTCTAATTCATTTGTATCTGTAGGTAAATATTGAACATACTGTTATGTGAGTCCCTTTACAAAATTTTTGTGGTATTATTTTTGATTTTTGTGTAGTATCACTTCTGTTTCTTGTTCTGTTCTACTTCACTGTCATAATTAGATAATTTTAAAAGGAATGGCAACTTTTTCATAGAAAAATTTCTGCATTTAAAAAAAAAAAGGAAAAAAAGAAGGCTAAACGTAAAACTTCACAGTGATATTTAATGATTGGGTTTCAGTAGGATTTTTAAACAAGCAACCATGAATGACTGCTTCCAGAATACTCTTTTGCAGGTAGCTCAAGTTAGTCACCTAAGAGCAGTTAAAACAATTTAAGAGAACATTCACTAACTACTTCAGAAATATAGTGGTGGTGTAAATTATGACACTCATTATATAATGATTTTAGTAACTGCCTGAGGTGTGAACATAATAAGTGATTACAAGGAAGGAGAATGATGATTCCTTCCTTCCTCTTTCTTAGATACACTGGTATTAATCCACAGTAAAGGACAGTCTCATCCGCAACATGGGAATGTGAATCTGGGCTCCAGCATGCAAGCAAAAGACAGGAATACTTAAGAAGGAATAGACTCTTCAAGCAGAGTCTTTAAATTAGATTAGATTTCATCAGAACATAAACTAAAACATTTAGCATTGTAAAATAACAGGAAATTCAAAGAGACCAAATAGATATAGAACATTTATAAATCACCGCATCTCTATCTCTCACATATCCTTTCAGAACAACTTTTTCCAGTGTAGCTCTCAGATGATGAACAGCAACCCTGCTTCCTCTAGGACTTCCAGAAGGGTGATCCTTTGCAACACTTTGGAAGTCTGAACCCTTACTCCTTTCAGGACTCAACTCCATCCCAGGAGCTTCTTCTCCTACTTTTTCAGATGGTGTATCCTCTTCAGAGAGGTCTGGTTACCAAGAAAATGTTTAGGATGCATTTGCCCTGACCACTAATACTATTTATCTCATTTGTTTATTTAACATTTTTCCCATTTTTCTGTACATGAAATAATTGTTTTCCTGTTTATTTTATCCTCTTTACCTTATAAACAAGATTCAATTGGGGCATTAAATCCAAGCAATTAAATACTGCATTTGAATGGATTATAACTATAATACTTTTTCAACCTGGCTAAGCCTCCTCACATCCAGTCGAATGCAGTGAGAAACTGTAGCAAGTTCCAATATGTCACTGTGCCTATCAGTCAACAGAGTAATAAAGGATTTTGCCAAATACAAAGCTAAACTATGTTTATACGTTTATCAATATGCTTAGATGGAAAAGATAACATTTATTTTTCTGGTTAAATCACATTCTCTATAATAAGCATATGCATAATTTTGTATTATGAAAGTTTTAACATCCTGGACTGTCACTTCTCAGAAGACTGGTATACAGTTAAGGGTCTAAATGTGGCTTATCATTGGGAAATATCTGCAGATGAAGATATTGGTTCCATAAAATTTTTGTGATTATTATTGCCAAACTATCCAGCCTCTGCACATAATTTAAACAGAATATGCCAGATTAGAGCTTGGCAGAAGTTGCCAGTTCTGTCTTGTAGTAACATTCAAGACTTTGATATTTTTTAAATTACAGACTGGAATAAAAGCAAGATTTAAAAAACATTTAAGTGAAAATTAAAACTCAGTGCATAGATTTTCCCATGAGATTTTCTACTCAGTAAAAAAAGAGAGAAAACCAAACAACTTACATACATTCTTATGCCTAGAGCACAGGATTCAGAGGCATGACAGATGCAATATTCCACATTTCAATTTATGCTGACAAGAGTGGTAATGTAAGTCAAAATCTCCCATGTTATACATACAACCCTTCCCATGAAGTTGCAGAGCACTTAAGAATTTTTTATTCTTTTAGCAAAGTCAAAATTTTCAGCAAGTGAGAAATCACTGAAATTAGATCCCTTAGATACTGATGCCACTACACATTTAGGTGACATCTTAACCAGGAGTCTCTATCAGTTATCTCATACTATTTCATAGGGAAGGAGAAACTCTCACTAGTCACTGAAAAATTAGCTCAAACCCTTGCAATTTCACTAAAACTATAAATAATTTAAATTCTTTTTGGTTTTCTTGTTCAACTATTTTAGGAAGAATAACAGCATGGCCCTTGAGTTGATGAAACCTGGTATGTGTATCATTTCTTCAGAGTAGCAGGCATCAATTAGAGCACCATTCCTGTTCATCCAACTTGCAGTGGAAATTTGAGATGATGACAAATCAACTCCACAATTCTCTAAGAAACGTTATAGATAATTTCTGGTAAAGTTCAAGAAATAAGTCAAAAGCATTGTGAATGAAGATGACTACATGCTGAGCTGTAAACATAGCTTAAATTTACCTTTATCAGTAATTTTTCCACATTTTCTTTTATTAACCCTACAGTAGTTAAGGCTTAGAAGTTATGGAGCAACACACTTTCATAAAGCCTTTCTTTAAGAGACAGCTTCTTTTATATTAGTCAAATATAGATAAGACAACTCCTAGCTGGAGCAGAAGGAAAGATAAAACATTTCAACATTCAACCACAGCAGAGAGAAAAGCTTTGATTATGATAATAGGAGAAGCAAATTCTGGAGCAAGATCTATCAATAGTAGGTCCTAAAAGCTTTGCAAATTAAAATAAAGTACAAGATTTTATGGTGAATATCCTATTGCCACTAATTCTTTTAAAATTCCTGAATAATTCGTCTTTTCTTCTATAAGCCATAAATAAATCACAGATTTATGAAGTTAGCAGGAAGATTTCTTTTTGTTAGGTTACTTCAGAACTGAGTATTATGAAGTTCCTTGGATTTTCTCCTACCGTAAAACAGCCACTGACACAACTGACCATACAACTACATATCTTATAAAAATTACTTTATTTTTGACTATTAATAGATTTTTCTTGGAAGCTGAAGAATGTAAAAGAAAGGTAGGACTTGCTGTCTCGTATTAGAGAGCAGAGCTGTTAAAGCAGTTATTTTGCTTCTCAAGTTACATGATTTAATAAGCTTTACAAGAAATGCCCCCTTAATATGCACAGAGAGTTATGTGCTAGTATTTATGTTGGTAAGTGAAGAAGTTCTGACCCATGCAATAATCAGATGGGAATTCAGAGCAGAGATAATTCTGTCATTGGATAGTCTTGCTATTGATTAAAAGATCATCTATTCTAAAATGTACAAGAAAGAGCTAAAACCATAGTAAATAAACATCAGTGTGAATTGTGTTTCAAGAACAGTTGGTTTTCTAGATGTGTTGTTTATTAGCTTTCCAGGTATTCTTTCTTCAATGTTCACAGCATTCTATCAGACTTAAAACATGATTTACAAACTAAAACTGTCTTTAAATGCAAGAAAATAATGTTTCCAAGACTATTTGTGCTTAAAGGTTTTGCAATGCTGAGCTAGACTGAAATCTGCAGTGCCAATGTTTCTAACTACCATAGAAACTCTTAAGTAGAATACAAGCTGACTGCTGCCCTGGAGCATTGGATGGACTCTGCATGAAATGATTTTACAGTGTGAATTATAAGGAAATAGAAGCAAAAGGACAAAAATATTTACTTTGAATAAGATTTTTCTTTAGTCTTAGGGCCCTTCTGCTATCATGGTGACAGTCTGGAACAAGTGACAAATTCTCAGCTCCAGGAACTTCCCAGCATATGTATGTGTGTGTGTGAATATATATATATAGGTATATATACACACACTCACATACACAAACATACATATATATATATTTGTTTGCATGTAGACAGAGAAGGCCTGCAGAGACCCCTTTTTTCTTGAAGTCTCACCTTAATAGTAATTGGGCTGACCAGAATTTCCTTAGCTGCTACATTTCCCATTAACCTAAAATTACAACTGAATAAATGTTGTGGTTGCTACCAAAATACTGCTTTACAGTTGTGCAGATTCTGCTCCATACAAATAAGAGCTAGGGAGAAAGAAGTGTGACTGGGATACAGGACAACAGCAGAACTAATAAAAATGCAGGCTTCCATCCTGTTTACCATAAACAAATGTTTTAAAGTAACTCTGCTGTATTTTTCGACATATGGAGTTCTCATAAGAGTAGAAGAGACTCATTTTACATCCCAGTGACCTAGTTTTCCAGGAGGAAGGGCCTCATATCGTTATGCATAACCCAGCAGTTTTGAAACCAGCTGTAGAAGAGAAACACAGAGTAATGAGGGGAAGAAGGACTACAGGGATTCAAGAGTTAGTACACTGGTGAAAATGAAGCTAAACATGCCTGCAGGCAGCAGCAGCTCTAATGCTTCTGCAAGAATGAATTAAAACTCAGAGGCAAAGGATATAAATTTCTGGTGGGGGCTAAGCCTGTTCGTCCTAAATAAAATCTAACCCTGCATGCAATGCATGAGGAGATAGAAAGAAGACAAATTGTGAAAAGTACATTTTCACCTCTTAGATAATTTAATAACAGAAGGAAGAGAGCCAGCTAACTAAACAGCAATATCAAAGGGTGAAAAGGGCCAGGCCTCAGATTCATCAATATGATTTTCCAAACACATTTGACTTCTGAATGCTCCAGCTCCCCTTAAAATACTTACACTTATGTCTCTAACCAAACAATCTGTAATAGTGTCCCAGCTGCTTAGAAGGAAATTTTATTTGCCATCCCCTTGTAATTATAAGATGCAAGTCTTTTCTCTGATTTATTCTCCTTCTGCTGTCTCACTTTGAGCCTCATGTAATGTTCCTGAGCAAGGATTAGGCATGTGACTGGGCAATACAAGGCTGTTTTTCTTGGTAGGAATCTACTTTTCCAAAAAGAGCTAAGTCACCAAAGAAAATGCAAACCAAGAATGCTTTTAAACTTGAGTGAAGTTAATAATTGCTGGAAAAAAGACTTAGGAAAAGCTGAGGTTTCTGCAATACAGTAATTAATTAATGTTTTGAATCTAAATCCTTGTTTTGAAATGATCAGTTTTCTACTTTAGGAGAACAGAGGAATGAAAGTGGAGATACAGGGTGAATCCAGTGAGTATACTTAAAACAATCAGGAGATGTTAATACTCTGTTCCATATTTCTACTCAAAAAAAAAAAAAAAAGAAATTGTCAATGTTACCTTAGCTTCTACTTCCAACCAGGCAGTTCACTGCAGAAAAGCAGTTGATATACTCTGTCCAATGGCTGAGCACAAATGAACTCCACTCTTGACTTTTTATTGCCTCATTTTAACACTGATAACAGGTCAGAGAGAGAAAGGCTAAATGCAGTAGTTTCAGGTCATTCCTTCCTTATAGTTGCAAGGCCTGTATACTTAACCATGAGAAATTTAAATTATTTTTGTGTTAGTCATACTCTGGGGAGTTGCTGTGTCAAAATTATTTAATGACTTTGGATTAGCCACATCCTAATCTATCTGAGCCTTACTGTTTATCTCTAATGTCAAGGGCTGTGTGTGGAAACTGTACTGTATGAGAGGCCCAGTAGTAGACTATTTCATAAGATGGATATTGGTTTTGCAGACATTTTGGTATGAGATTGCTAATACTGGGACAAGAACAAACCTTACATATTCAGTAAACCACATTCAGATACTGCCCTACCTTTGGTCAGTGGGGGCAGAGCTTAAAGCCATGTGGGCAGGGCCAGATTGCTGTCCTGTACCACTTACCTCGCAGCTGGGTGCAATGATTTTGGAGGGAAGAACAAAGGAACCTTTCCCCAGAGGTGCAGCATTTTGTTCATCCTCTTGATCAGGAAAGGTAAGTGTGGTAGCGCTGTGGACTCTCAGGACCAGCACTACAGACTGTTTCTCCACTGCTGCCACCCTGCCCTCCCCATTCCTCTAAGATGTGGCTTTGAGATTTATAAAGCCTATCCAAGATGCAGCTCCAGGATGCAGGTCCAGAAAAAACACAGCAGCAAACCAAGGTGAGAAGAGCCAAGCCCTAGGTGAGCCTGGGCCCAGCCAAGCAGAGCACTCCAAAGCAGCAGTGCTGGGCATCATGGATGATCCAGCTCTCTGGGGCTTCATCCATCATTGTTTGCCATTGTCTGGAGCTTGGTGATGGGAAATGGTACCCACAAGAGCACCTGCACCTTGTGTTTTTCTCAGCAGTCATGCAGAACTAAGTCAAAGTGGTGAACACCTTTTGTGTGAAAAAAAACCTTTTCTTTTTTGTTCTTTCATTGTTAATATTTTTGCTGTTGCTGTAGTTTCTTATTCTATTGCTGTTGGCTTTCAGAAAATGGTTGTCTCAACCCATAGTCTCTGCCTTTGCACTCTCACACCAGAGTTGGGTGGTGGGAAGGAGAGTGGCTTATTTGGAGTTTAAATACCAGCTGGTGGTAAACCACCACAGATACTGAAAACAAGTACTGTATATTTAATTAAAATATATTATAGTGTTGTAAGCTCTCTCTGCAGCCTTAAAATTCCATTTTTTCACTCATTTTTTTTCTCAACTTGATTCAATACCTGAGAGAGCTCTTACCTTCTGAGTAGATTGCCACAGGTTGCTAGGTTTGTATGTAACACCTCTTCTATAACAGGTAGAGTTATAAAATGGCTTTATCTACCTCTTCCCAAAACAGAAGTATGTTCTATTGATCGCATTCTATAAGTAGGCACCTTAGGACCAAGTGATGGGTTCAGCAGAAAAATAGACAGAAATGCAAAAGATCAAGAGGAGATCAATTAAAATGAGTAGTACCTATTCTTCTATTAAGATCACTATTACTGATATGACAATCAAAAACCACCAACACATTGTCAGTGGTAGACAAGAGTTGGAAAAAACTAATGCAATCTGTTATTCATGGCATAATGTCCACTTTTTCTCCCACTTGATCTTAAATAAATATCAGCAGACATAAATTCTAGATGTAATGAAAGGTATTTTTAAGGCCCTGAAAATAAGCATTTTGTAGAAAAATGCGAGTTTAAGGAAGTGTTTGTGTTTTTTTCTTAAAAAGTTTAATTATCCATTAGAACAGTCACAGTTCCTATTTTTTATTCAGTTTTGCTTCTGGTGGGAGGAGTAGGTTCTTTTTCCAGTCTGATGTGTTATATAACCTCTAGAGTCCATTCCAGAGGCATCTATGATTATGGTTGTACAGTACTGATTGTTTGATGCTCAGATGTATGAACCATGCAGCCTGCTATCATTTCATCTTTTGTGACGTCCATCAGTTGCCTCAGTGAAAGATGTTAGAGGAGAGATGGCAAATGAACTCCCTACAAGGGATGAGAGGGGAACAGGGATAGGTTGCCAAATATTTGGATTGTGGCAATATTGAGTCTATAAGTATGGAAGTTTTACTTAGAATTCTTTCTTATTCTGTTTTCTCTGTAATTATGGGTGTTCTGACCATCTGTAGAAACATTCAGTTTATGAATTATTTCTGTTTTGTTTTTGACATTCATGTGAAATTGTGTTTTTCTGCCTAATCCTGAGCTGAATGAAGACAGATGTCCTATTATAAGTTTCTGTAAAATCACTTTTATCAGCCATTCCCTGCTCATCATGCTATACACGCAGCTCAAAGAAGTGCTCCAGACCAGGTTAGCCAAATTTGCATGTTCCTTTTCCACAGGAATGTATTCATGGCTAGTTTTGACTGCTAACACAGCTCCTGTATCCACGAAGTCTTTATTGAACTTTAGTTGTCAGTCTGCTTTGTGGGTGCAATAAGCAGTTTCTGATTCCTTCTTGGAGATGATGTGATGACTTTCCTGCAGAGGCTTGGATGTAGCCTACTGTAAGATGAGATGAGAAGTACAAGCAGACTCAGATGAAGGCTGAATTGACTCTGGGAAATCTGAATGTGGGTGTCACATGCTGTGCAGATGTTGGCAGCCTGGGCTCTAGAAAAACCCCAAAGCCAACCAAACCAAGCTAAACCACCTGCTCTCCCCTGTCCAGATCCTTCAATAGATCAATGGAAGGGACATTTTTGTCCGTTTCCATTTGCTTTAGATTGCTCATTGCCAGTGTAAAAAAAGTATGATAATGGTAAACTCTTCCTTTTTTGTGTGTTCAAAGAGAAAAAAAAAGAAAGTTGGTAATTTTCTGTACAGATAGTATTAGTGATTTGCATAAAATCTTTATCTCATTAGTCTACATCAAAAGTTGCTGAGATTTATGGCCAGGGAGAATATTAAAAAATAGTCTTTGGCACAATCACTTATGTATACAAGTTCAAGCTTTAAAAAATGAGGATTTCTAAATCATAAAGCTTTTCTCTCTACTTTCTTTGAAACCAATACGAATATTTCCTTTTTAATAACAAAACACATAAAATATTTTTTCACAAGTTACGTTAGGAAAAGAGCCATGCTAGAAAAGTATAGTTAGTCATGATAGAAAAAAGACTTTAAAAAGCTCATTGAATCCAAACACTATTTTCTGCTTTTCAAAACTAGTTATTTATTTTCAGGTTTACTGAGCCAGAAATGAAAAGAACAAAATATTATGACTCCATTTGGACAGAAAGTCTCATTATGGCACTTGCTGAAACATTGGACTAGGATTCTACGTAGTGTTTGCTACATATGCTAAAAAATTAAATTAAGTAGGAAAGGGTGATATTTTTTCCTTTTCCATCTCCTTCCAAGTTTTAAATATTTTAAATTAAAGCTGACTCAGGACTTAAATTACAGCAATAACAATACACAATAAAGATTTTATAGATATGGAAAAAATTCAAAGGCAAAATGCTTTACGTATCTCTGTTTAAAGTGAGACTGGAAAGTACAAATCAAATTGGGTGCATGTTTTCGCAATGATCTACTAAAAAAATCAGCCACAACCAGAGGAAAATCCCCCAGAAACTTATAAATTGGGGTGGTGGGGGGGATGATTTTAAATAAAGGATCAACTGAAAATATGTTTCCTGAGTAATATAAAGCAAAACCCAAAAAAAAAAAAACCAAAAAAAACCAAAACTCTCTTCAGTCACCTTTGCAGCTTTGAGGAAACCAAATTTTGTAAAACCGAAGTGTTTCAGCACCATCTAACAAGTAGATGTGACATAATACAGCCTGAGATAAACCCCTTGATAAAAGAATGCAACATCCTTTAAACAAAGAAGGAAGTACTGGATTAGTCTTGAGAGAACGTAAATATTTCCATATGAAAAACTGACTTCTGACAAGTAATATAAATGCATTGCAAATTACAGAAGGTAGTTGGTCTGACAATGTATCAGACTGTTTTTAAAAGATAATCTTTAGATGATCAAAGCTGTCAATGTCCAGAATTCCTTTTCTTACCATAAGCAAAGTTACATGGGTGTGCATGGTCTTGGGAGATGCGTCTGGTTTGCACGGCTAACAAAAATATTCTTACAGCTGCCTGCCACTTGTGTGAGCTGAGAAGGGTTAAACTTCTCAGGTCATCAATACTGGCAAAGAACTGCTTTGTGCGGGGAGAATACAATCTTGATGCCAATGAATGCAGGAGGTGATCCTCCCCTTCTACTCAGCCATAGTAAAGTCACATCTGGAGTGCTGTATCTAATTCTGGGCTCCTCAAAATGAGAGATACGGAGCTCCTGGAGCAAGGCCAGTTGAAGACAACAAAGATGATTCAGAGACTGGAGAATATCTCCTGTGAGGAAAGGCTGAGAGAGTTGGATCAGTTCAATTTCAAGACATGAGGACTTCGAGGTGAACCCATCAATGTCTGTAAGTATCTAATGGGAAGATACTCTCTGCCAAGAGAATGGAGCCAAGATCTTCTTGGTGGTTTCAAGAATAAAACAAGAAGCAATGGGCAGAAACTGATGCACAGGAAGTTCCACCTGACTACAAGGAAGAATTTCTTAACTGTGTGGGTGATTGAGTACTTGGACAGATTGCCCAGAGAGGGTGTGAAGTCTCCCTTACAGGAATCATTCAAGAAATGTCTGCATGCAATTCTGTGCAATGTGGTCTAGGATGACCCTGCTTGAGCAGGGAGGTTGGACCAGGTGATCACTGCCATCCCTTCCAAACTGACCCAGCCCTGAGTAACTTTTCTATTTCTGAACTTGCCAGAAAATGAAGTTTGTGAAAGCCTTTCAGAAACATTGAGGAAAACATGGTTAGACTTGCATGTCCAGATAGTAACTGTGACATTTCTTCTGTTTTAAACTTAAGACCATCAAGCAGGAATTTAAATAGAGAGTTACTTCATAATTCATCAGATCTGGCACTATTTCTTCTCATATTAGAAGACCAAAACACAATACCTGGGGCAATATTTTCAATAATAAAAGTAATAATAATAATAATTCTAAGATATCTTACTTTTGAAAGCAAACTGAAAGAGATCTATCAATTGCCTTGATAAGAAATCTCAATTTTTCATAAACCCAAGAATTCTACTAACTTGTAACCCAATAGAATGCCATCAATTTTCTTATACTTGCCATTTGACAGGGTAGCTTCTTAGCATCACATGTCAAATGTTATTAAGAATGTGGTATGCCACCTAAACCTTTCCTTACTTTCAAAAGGTGGGTGTCTTCATCTGATTAAATATTCCATATGCAAAGTATGCACATGACTTTGACATTCTCACTGAGAAAAGGTGCTGTGTTAATGTGATATATAATATTGTTCTAAGCAATAGAAGTAGACTTCAGGGAAAAATAAAAGAGACCCAGCTTCATTTAAATAATGATGGATGGCAGCACATCATGATACAATAACTAATTTCCTGACTGGTAAAAACAAATCAATGAGTAGTTTTAGATACTGCTCTTCAAGAGAAGGAGACATTTAAGATTTAATCTTAGTCATGAAGTTCAGACAAAATTCCTACTGATTTTACATACAGGTTCTGTGAAAGTCTCATAGCTTTAGCCCTAACAAGAAAGAAGTTATTAGAGAAATTGATATCAAAAGGAATCCCACCCTCAGTGCTTGTTAACTGTTTTTATCAGGATAATTGATAGTTCCTGTAAATAACAAAATAAATGCTTAATTCAAGGACTCACCTGGAACTTTAGTAGCATTTAAGAAAAAAATTGATGCTTTCCTCTTTTAGAGAATAGTGAATTTCTACAAGAACTTAATCTGTCCTTGAGTGCGTTGTCCTCTTATTGCAAAATTTCCATACCTTCTTGGTGATTTCTTATGGGCATCTCCTCACAGGTCTGACTCCTTCTTCCTTACAGCAGAGCCAACAAACACCACCTCTCTTCACAGCACAGCTAACCCACTCTTTTGTAGCACTTGTCTTCTTATTGGACACAGCTGTGACCTATTAAGGGCAGGCCTGTTCCTAATCTTTGGTGATCAGTACAACTGCAACTCCTGAGGTGTGAGATATCTTCTGCACTATTCTCTTACATTCTATCCCTCCACAGAGTGCATCTGCCTATGGGGGCAGAATAAATGTGTTTTCCTTCTTCTGGTGTTAACTCTTTCTTCTTCTGATGGTGCATGTTTGAATTCCTTCTCAAATACCTGAGAAATTGCCAGTTGTGTAGACTGATCTTACTTCCCCAGTCATTCAATTCATTTGTGGGGCGAGAGGCTGGGTGGTACAATTTGCTTGAGATGGGTCAGGTAAGGCTGGCAGGTAAGGAATGGGATTAGAACTGACTTCAGGATTGTGGTTTAATGCCTTACTATGCACTGAAGTCTCTAAGTCTTGGCTAGAAGAACAAAGGAAAGGAAAACTTTGTTGTTGTCCTTTTATACATGGTTTCATTTGAGGGTTTTTAAGATGACTTATAGACTTTCTTTTTTAATATTACTGATTTAGGGTAATTAATAACATGCCTCTAGACAACAGAAACATTTGATTCCAGGCTCTAAGAGAATTAAGCCTGTTTTATTTCTTTGCCAGACCAAGTTACTAGTAAGTCATCCTTTCAGCTGAGTAAGTGGAATTTGGCCTCACTTTCCCCCAGAAGGTATCTTTGATATAGAGCTGTTTGTGTTTCAGCCTTGAGAAATGAATCATAAAACTTCTTAATTAGACGTGGGATAGATCTCCAAGAAAACTCTAGGATCTCTTACTAGAAAAATTTTGAAGCAAACAACTTGGATTAACTAAAGTTGAAAGTACTGTCTGTGGCTTAAAAACTAATATAAAATAACTGTCTAATTAACTGGCAAAGCAGGTGTCTCAGGTGAATAATGGAATAAACCACCTACCAGCAGACAAACAAAATGACTGTACTGTGTGGATAAATTGACATATATACAGAGTTCTAATCCATGTCTGCTGGTTTAATTGACTAATGATAAAGCGTAACTCTAAATGTAAACAGAGCTCAGTTAAATCTAATCTGAGATACCAGCACTCAGGAAGCCAGTGCTTCAGCTACTCTAAAAGTTTGTGCCAGGAAGAATACCACTCATGCAGTGAATATGCAGATTAGGAAAGGCTTGAAAGGCAATCAGATAACTGGTGGTAACAAGTTAAATATCATCACCCTTACTAAATTTCAGCACAGATTGCCCTTGGCAAAAGGAAGGGAGAAATGTGGCCAAGAGTAAAAAGCAACAGTATCTTTAGCTAGGCTTCAGCAGAGGACTATTTCCACAGCTTAGTGTTTACCTTGACAATACAGTCATGCTGCTTCTTCTTCAAAAAAATGCTTTGCAGGTAAATAACAGATCTTTACCAATTAGAGTTGGAAATTTCATATACAACTTCAAAACAGCATCTTTGTGTTAATGGGAAGTCAGTCTTTCCATTCATGTATTAATATCTGCCTATCATTTGCATAAACAGGTGGAGTTGATGAATATGCAATGAGAGACTGAAGCTGCCCATTTCTCCTCAATATGGCTTCCTGCTGCCCCATCCACCTGCTTTGTATTTATTTCCAGAATGCAGCATTTTTCACCATTTGCTCAAGTGCTTTCTAAGGAGAGACTCCATTCTGTCTGCAATTTGTTTCCCAGAGAATACGTAATATGGATCCCCAAGCACACTACACCATTCTGTGTTATTATAATTCTTATTAAAATAAAGTATTCCCCAACTGCACAGACCAGTATAAAGTAGAAGCCCACTAATAAATACCATCAGTTAAAGTGAAACAAGAAGAATGTATTTTTTCATTATAGAAAAATCTAAATTGAAACAGCTTTGACAAAAGTCTGAAGAGTGTAACACTTTTGCTGTCATATTCTGTAGTAGTGGATTAGGTCCTTTCAAACCAAGGAAGCTTCATGGATGAGTAAAATGGGCCTATGCTGCTGAATTAGTCTTGAATCAACCTGAATGAAGGTTGTACAATGTAGCTCAAAAATTGCGTGACAGAAAAAGAGTTAAATAAGATAGCTCCATAATGCTTGGCTAAAATATCACAATTTTAATTTATATAACCAAAAAAATAGTATTTGGATTCTGCAGTTACCTACTTCCTAAAATAGAAAAATTCATTTATAGTCTTGAAAATCATTAGGATTTAGTATGGTGAATGCTGTATTTGATTGTCGCAGACATTTCTTTTATGAAAAATCCTCTTTCAGGATTTTTCCTGCTGAAGTTGAGAGTTTCAGCAACAAGACATAAACAATAGATTATCTGCTTCTGTGGAATGCAACAAGTCTGTCTGGATTGGCCCAACTTGCATGTTTATAATTAATGACCAATCCAGAACTGAGATCTCTCGGACACAGTCCGAGAGAGCTGGTTTGTTATTCATTCTTTACTTTCTATTCTTAAGTAGCTAGCAGCTTCTAGAAACTCTCCTTTACTTTTCTTTTTAGTATAGTATATGTATATATCATAAAATAATAAATCAAGCCTTCTTGATCATGAAGTCAGATCTACGTCTCTTCCATCACCCCAAAAACCCTTGTGACCACCGTCGCATTTGATCCTTAAAAACCTCCAGCGGTAGGCATTCTTTAACATTCCCAAGGATAAATATCCTAAAACAACCTCAACATTTTAAAAGAAATACAGACTATAACAGAGAGGTTAGACTGAGGAAGCAGAAATTAAAATATGGGGGGAAAAGGAGATTGAATAAAAGAGTTCCACATGAGGGAGTGAGTGGGATTGAATTCATCCTTAGTAAGTTTGTGTATGACACCAAGCTGGGTGGTGCAATTGATCCTCTATATGGGGAAAAAAAAAGATGCACAATGCAATTGCTCACTGATGCCAGACTCCCCTTCTTGAACTGAGGTCAGTCCCCTCTTCTGGGTGACAGCCCCCAGTTTATATACTGGGCATAATATTCTGTGGTGTGGAATATCCCTCTGATCACTTTAGGTCACCTGTCCCTCTGTGCTCCCACCCAGTTTCTTTTGTACACCTCCTCACTGGCAGACCACGAGATAAGGACAAAAAGTATTTGACTTAGAAGAAACATGATTTAGCAAAAGACGAAAACATCAGTGTGTTTTCAACACCATTCTCATTCTGAATCCAAACCACTGCACAGTGACAGCTACTGAGAAGGAAGTAACTCTACCCTAGCTAAAACCAGGACTTTCTGGAACAGGTTGCCCAGAGAAGGTGTAGCTGCCCTACCCTGGAACTGTTCAAGGCCAGGATGGGTGGAGCTTTGAACAACCTGCTCTAGTGGAAATGTCCTTGCCCATGGCAGGAGTAACTATATGATCTTTAAGGTCCCTTCCAACCCAAACCATTTCTATGATTCCATGATTCTGTGATAAACAGTGGCAAATTTTCAGGGTATTTCACTCTTTAGCTCAGTATTCCATAAATGCTCGCTACAACTGACATCATATTATCACTGCAATACATTATTGTATTGACATCACTTGATCTTGGTGTGCTTTCTGAGGACTGCAAGAGGATAGAAATGCTTTATATATATGTAGATAATATGTTGTATAAAAATAGAATATAATTTGTCAAACAAATTGTATTCTATTCCAAACCAAGACATAAAAGAATCAAAATTTCAAAAGCTGTTTAGGTTTATGTAGTTAGAAGTTGTTTCTAGGTGTATAAACATAATTTATATTGGATTAAAATTATGCTAATCTTGGAACAAGAATTGAGAAACATGGAGATCCACAACCAAAGGCTGTAACATTTTGATCACTGTTACTTTTCTTACCTTTTCCTGTCTCTGTGGTTTTTGAAGTCCTGGCTGCCAAATGTCCTAACCTTACCAGCAAACAAGGACTACATTTTTAGCTAAAGAATTAATCTGTGTGGTGGCTTGGGAACTCCCATTATGTCTACTGGCTCCAATAGGTTATAAATTGTTTAGAACCAGTTTCCTACATTACGATAATAAATGAAGCTTGGGATACTAGCCAGTGACTGCTGAAGTCAGTACTTTGATAGTTAATGGATAAACATCTTTTGAAGTTTTCTTTATATTTTGTGGTTTGATGCTTAGGTCTTGACTAGAGCTAGATTTTTTTCCATTAAATTAAGAAATAAAATGCTGGGGGAAAGAATTCACTTTTGCAAAATGTAGACAAGAAATCAAATCTGAAGATCAATAGTCTACAAATACAACTATATTCTATTTCTATTTAGTGTTCCAAAAACGTTAGCATACTGATGTGCTGCACATTGAGGTCAGAAATTTTCCTTGTTTAGTTGTTTGAAGTTGGTGCAGAATGAGACAGTTTTCGTTTTTGGAAAGGAGGACAGGTAGATCAGGAGTGGCAATGAGGTATGGAAATGAGAACTAGAGGGAAAGAATGGAAAGCCTGAGGGAAAGAGTCTGTGCTGACAGACAGAAGTGGTAGTTTATAAAATGGAACAAGAAAATTGTTAGACTTGAAAGTAAGAAAATAAGGCTTGAAGGTTACAAAGAAGTCTCCTCCATTGTGGTATTATCCTTATTGAAGTAATTGTAGTGAACCATGGGAAATGAGATTAATCACTCTATGAGATAAATTTTTGACTCTGGAAACCTGAGAGGATGTCCAGCTTGTAGTGGTATTCTGAGTTCGTTCAAAAAATACAAACAAAATATTCCAAAGTTTATTAATTTTCCTGAGTACACCATTCTCTTAGAGGAGTCAGTAGCTTTGGTATTTATCTCAAATAAGGATGATACTGAATTTGAAAAGTAAAATACTTCCAGGTAGTAGAAGTACTTTAAATCCAGATCTTTAGTTGTGGCCCTTATTATAGATATGGAAAAGTTAGGAAGGTTGATTATAAGCAAATGAGAATAATTTCTAGAGGACTTATGGATCACCTTTACTGTACATGTTACTGGTAAGGGGAAAGTAGCGGGTTACTTTGAATTCATAATTACTTGCAAAGGTTCAGTAGCATGAAAACAAAGTTTACTGAGCTACTGAAAATAGTAAGAAAGCTGGCTTTTGGGTGATATGTGGACACACAGTGTCTAGGGACTGGAAGAGGAATTTCATATCTGCATAAGTATGTGGGGTGTTTAGGTTTGTGCTGAAACTTTGCCACTGCTACCAGTCTCTATTTAGAGCTGATATAGTTTTGCCACCCATAGCTACGACATTCCAAATTACGTTGTAATCTTCAGAGCTAAGACTCCACAAGGGAATAAAAAATAGGAGATGGAGTCATGTCATTTACACTGAACACTGCAGGAAAGGCAGCCAGGTCACAGCAGATTGGGGGGGGGGAAAATCCATTTTTGTCACTAAGCAGAAGAAAAAATAAATCACAAATAGAAAGGGATTAATTTCTAAGGGACCAGCTATTAAATGTAGCATGGAAATTGGACTCTCAGAAGTTTGCAGAATTTAACTTCACAAAATATATGCAATGGTGAATTATTACTTTAAACTCATAACCCAAGGCTGCAATGCAGGGATATAGAAGGTAGAAATTAATTAATCAGCAATCTAAGTTTTAGATGCCTGGTGAATAGAAGTAAGGACACCAAAAGGACTTACATAAATTATAGGTCACTGGAGATAACAGCACTCAAATCTGTGAAGGTTTCAATGTTAAATGCAGAAGTGGTGTAACAAGATAAATAACAAGTGTTTAATGATGGCAGGAAAACAATAATAACCTACAATCAGATGGATAATAAATTATGGACAGATGGTAGTTGGAATCTTCAAATATTTCACTGTCCCATCTGCCTTCATCCATTGTTATAAATTTAAATTGGAATCCAAAAAATAAGCTTTTATTACTCCTTTTTTTTTTTCCACAAATACATTATTAGAATCATGTTGTGTAAATCTGTTTAATGGTTGGCTGTAATACATCACCAACAGCCCTTCATATTGTGAATTTTCAGTACTGGAAAAAAGACAGGGTAATTTTGGTTTTGTACATTTTTGTCTTATGAAATTTCATAAAACAAGACTTCTTCTCTAAAGAGCATTTTTATTTCAGAAAATGTATTCGAAATTTCTCCTCAGTCAAGCCATAGTATGACTTTGAAAGTAAAGTGGATTTTTTTGTCCAAATAAATATATTGTACAAACACAGTCAGGACCTTGACAGACAAATAGCATTCAAGGACAAAGTGTATATATATACACATTCATTTGGAGATGCTGTGAAAATAACCAAAAAATATTTAACTTAATGGGTCCAGAATGGAGAATATGATTTTTTCTTACTTGTGCTTAAAGCAAAATTTCTTGCTCAAATAAACAATATGAAACTTGGGTTTTTTTGACATAATATTTTCTATGTTTTCATATATATCATTCTCAGTCTGAGGATGCTGATTCTTAATTTTAATCTGATCCTACATAAGAATGAAATAAAAAAAATTAAAAAGGCCACTTTCTAGAAGTTTTTTCAAGGGGAAAAAATAATAGGAGAGTGCACTTTGTAACACCGTTCTTCCTAGCAGGCAGGAGGGTAAGGAAAGAAAGAGAGAACTTCAACTCATTTGAAGCAGGCTGTCTATCAAAGGCACTTGCAGTTCCTCAGACACAAGCATTTATCACCACCATCCTACTAGAGGAGAAAAGGGCTTTTACAAGCAACTTAATGAGCTTAATTCTGAAATCTGACAGAGCTTAGCCCCAGGTAGCTGAGCTCTGAATGGTCTTAAATTTAACTGCTTTACAAAATTCTATCTTTTTGTAAAGTGTGTGTGGGAATTGGGAAAGGGAGTTGCAAGGGCATCTGTTTTGTTTCTGTAGTATTCAAGGATAATAGATAAAGTTAAGGGTCAGTTTTCTTTGATTTATATACTGGTGCCAAACTAGTATTTAAATCAAGGCATATGGATTTGCATACTGTAGTGTTCTATATCCCATTGAGATCTTCACTGCCTCAGTGTTCTGTGTTCTTCTTGTGCTTCAGTTTCAAGGGCTTTTTAACCTCAGGAAGAATTTATTATGTGTTTTCCAGATGGAAAGGGAAAAAAACCCCAGTTTATTGTAAAACATCTAAAAGAATTATTAACCTTTCACATGTGGAACACAAGACAAAATCTATGGTATTGGTATGCCAAAGAAATCTGGGGATGTGAACTAAATTTTGGAATTGAGAGATTTAATTATATTTTAATGGATTTCGTATAAATTTGCAGAAAGGCATTAAACAGTACAAAATCATCAGGAAGCAAGGGACATCTAGGGCAGTTTTTTCCGTAACTGTTTTGCTTTTTTGGGAAAGAAAATGTGTTTCAGACTTCAAACAATGAATGATAGGTAGGATCAAATAGCAGTATATAATATTCTGAAGTAGTTCCATTTGTAAAGTTTTTGCAGACATGTACCTATTTTGTGAAATTTGAGTTGTCTCTGTGTCCCAGGTCATTCCGACCAATGTCACTTTTTACATGTGAGCTCTGAGAATCAATCACCCCACAGAATAAGGAAACAAATGACTAAGGAAAGTAATTGAGAGTCTAAAGAAAAAAAATAGCCCAAACTAAAAAAAAAAAAAAAAACCAAAACAATCAAACAAAGAAAAGAAAACCAACCACAAACCACACCCCACCCCCCTCCCCCTCCATGTATTCATTTAGGAGCAAACTGAAAGAAATACAGTTATCTTCCCATTTATTTTTATCCATAGTTCAAAAGATGTAACTCTAGGAAATCAAAACCTCAGGAATAAAGACTCCTACTTGCAAAGAAAGGGTTGCCAGAAACCTAAAAGGAGCTAGATTCCAGAAGCTAAGAGGACTTGGGGAGAATTACAGACCATTCAAAACTCAAAACACTAAGGAAGTTGAAACTGGTAAATTAAAAAGATTTATAAAACTCAGTGAAGAAATGATAGGGAGACTTGATTTGGAGGACTTCTATGAGCCCGATAATGATACAGGTGAGCTTATTTTGAGGGCAATAGCTGAATTTTCTGTGTTATTCTGAATAATGAAAGGTAGAAAATTAGTTTGGAATTGGATCAGAAATGGACTGAAAAAGGTTATTAGAATAAGTTTGGCATAAGGTGGAGAATAAGCATTTTAGCTGAAATGAATTAAAAGAAACAATTTCTTCTGCAGATCACAAGTTCCAGGATGTGTTTAACTGATTTAATTTTGCTTAGTATTTTGTTATTTTGTGATAATTTTTAAGATGTAAGTATAAATATGGAGAGAATAATTTTTCAGAATTTCCAAATATCTGTGTCTTCCTCTGAAGCTGTAATACATGCCTCTTCCACTTACAAATACGCATACAAGAAATTATTTTATAAATACTTCATTTACCTTTTTTGCATTACTTATACACAATTAGATATAACAGTGAGAAGAGGTGGCAATTGTATGTGGTAGTTTCTATTCTGTCCTCATGTCAGCACTTTATTCAGTCAAAGCTACAGTGATTTTCCAAGATCCAGCCCATCTTTTCTCAGAGCTCATCCTTCTAGGAGCAAATATGATAATATCCTGAAAACAGTGCAGCAGGTCACAGAGCTTGACACATGCCATAGATAAGATTGTGCAGCTTGAGTTACTTTCATTCTTGTGTGTTTCAAATGTAAGTGCTGACTTCACGCTCTGGGTGTTTTGATTCACATCTCTGTGGTTCAATCTTTTCACCTGTTTCCTTGCTGTATATGGAAGCTGACCTGTGTGCATACTAGTTATTATTATTCACTTGATAACCTTAATTCAGTTTATTTCATAATAAGCTTTGTTATTTTGGTGCAGTGCTCCTTTTCACACCCTTCTTTCTCAGTGATACAAGTCTGCTCTCTGTCTCTCTATCTTTCAGAATATGAGTTAGGATTTAATGCAAGGACTCAGTCTCTCTCCTTATCTCTTTATTTAGTGTACAACTCCTAAATTTTAATAATGTTGTTCTTATTTATAAGAACACTTCATTGAAGTATTTTACCATTTTACCATAGTTCTAATTTTTTTAATGATGTCAAAACTCTGTGCACTACTTGATGAGCAACATTTCTATTTTGTCACTGGCTCTTCTGCCATGGGAAGACCATTGTCAGTCCTTTTCAACTCAGAGAAATATTCTAAATTACATTTTGAAATATATTCCTATTTAACTTGTAAGCTAGACTCCTTCTGTGTATGGATGGACTTCAAGTAAGTCTTGTTTAACATCAGTGTTTTATGTCAGGAAGGCAAAATTAAAATTCTTTGATATTTACTTCTCTGGTTTTTATTAAGAAAAAAAACAACTTTGCATATAGTAGCCTTTGTGTTTTGTTGGGATTGGGATTATTTTTAATATGCTGACTGCCAATTATTTAGATTTACTTCTATTCTTTTAATATAGGGTTACCAGACTGTAATAACAATTGCGCATCATATATTCTGATATTTTTGTAACACTGATCCTCATATAAACTGGTGAACCAGTTGCTAGAAGTCTGTAGAATGTTATGTTATAACTACAATTCCTCTTTTCTCATTTCACTTTCTGTAATATTGCAACAAAAAGATTTGATCCTTGTGAGGCTGTGGGAACAGTCAGACATAAGGGCATTCTTGCACCATTTATACACTTCTTTCTCCCATTATTCCAGAAACTGAACACGTATGCGAAAACCGTTCATTGACTAATACCATGTATTTTATTTTCAGTCCCTTTTATGTTTAAAAAAAGTCTGATATATAATATTTTTGTTCTAGTCTTAGAAATTAATTTTTTTCAAATTAGTCTTCTGGGCTTTAATTTAGGCCTGAAATACTAATTGATCCTCATTCTTTATGTAAAAATAGATATATTTAATTTTCTCTTTTGACATATTAAACAGTTTTAAATGATATTTTACTCATTTTTTAAAGAGCAGTTTCCTTAATCTTTACACATTTTGGTGGATAATAATTGGGCTAGTTTTTTAGGAGTCAAATGCAGGCTTCAGTCCATTGCTCCATGCACAATACATCTGAACTAATCCATATTACGTCTTGTTTCTAATACAAAAGCTTTCAAATACAAACAAAATGTGAATAGGAGTAAAGATGTCAGTATAATGTGATCCCCATAATTTAAAATAAAATTCCCCTTCTAATTTATTAAGGAAGTGATAATCAAGATAATCAAGTTGTGCAAGTCAAGATGGTTTTGTGCAATGCACAGCTAAGCTTCCAGATTCTTGGTCACACAATATGAAGGACAGTTAATACACAAATGGGGTTATTCACAGCTGAAATGCAGATATTATTTTCAAGTAAGGTATAAATGGAGAAGTAGGCTTACTGGAGGAAATAGCACTTCTTTCTGACCTGTTCTTAAATTTTTTCTCTATTTGGTGTCAGTAGTGACAGTCAGATAGGAGACTGTGCTAAATAGATACCTGGGCAGATGACTGTTTTCCCCATTCATTTTTTCTTTGCAATACAGACAAGGTAATAGTCTAAGCAAGAAGTAGTCACTGACACCATGAGATAATGCCATGGAATGGCAATCAGCACAGTGGTAGCTGGATGTTTCACTGTCTCTCACAATGTTTTTTCTGTGGTCAGGGAAACACTTCACACTAGTCCCAGTCCCATCCTTTGGATAGGAGGAACATTTTTCACTTGTGCTATGTGTACAGAGCAACAGGTTTGGTTTCTTGTCTTGCTCCAAGTGTGGTGATCAAGCTCGAGGTGTAATGCCTTGCTCAGCTTGGTGTGTTTAGGGGAAGCTAGTTGGATTTACTTTGGACTACTGCAGGAAAAGCAACAGAAGTCTCAGAGGGTTCAATAACAACTTTATTTGCAAAATTTAGAACATTCTGATAGGATAATGCACTTGGCAAAGCCTAACTTGTGCTTGAATTTTACATAGAGCCAGAATGTTCCTGGCAGGTCCATGAGGTCTATCCCCAGTTACAGTGCAGACCGGTGTCTGACTTCTCAAACGCGCAAGCGCTACATAGCACCATGTGAGAGGGCTCAAGGGGGAAGGGAGGAGGCCCAGCACCATCCCACCTGTGCAGAGCTCGCCCTGTTCCCCTACCACTTCCTATGTGGTTGTTCTGAGCCAGTGAACCATTCCTCCAGTCTCCTGCACAAGGCTGCTCCAAAGGTACTCTCAGACAGAACCAGTCATGTGGCTACATACTTTGTTGTTCTTTTCTCACATGCCTTGATCTGATTTTCACCGTCATTTTAACTGTCTTTCTACGCCTTTGTGTCCTCCCAGTTAAAATCTAGCCATGCTCACTTTTTTGTTATTTTCCCAGCTATGCTGCAGCAGTGCCTAAATTTGTTATTTCTGACAACATTACTGAGGTAATCCCTCTCTTACATGGCCTTGTTGGTACACTTACTTGGCCAGCTAGTCTTGCAACACTTCCTCCTGAACAGGTCCACAATTCATCTGTTCAAGTACCTGTGCTGTATGCCTGTATCTCCCTTTGACCTATGAAATCCAGCCAACCCTTGTGGTACTAACTATATCTCATGTCAGCACATCCCTGGGTTATTTGTTATGGCCAACAGTTTCATATCCAGTAGTTTTCCATGCCCAAACCAGTTAGTTGGGCTTCCAGCCAGGGACAAGAATGTGCCATAATCATTTGCCTGCAATCCTAACACAGCCCATTGCCATTTTTAACCTAAATCAGTTTATCAAAATGCTTTTCAAGTATTTTCAAAATGTTTATGAGATTAAGTAGTTGATGTTATTCTAAGTATAATTGAATTTAATTGGTCCCCCACCTTTCCAATTTGATAATTATTAAAGTGGTAAGCATAGTAAGCTCACCATTTTATTCTATGAATGGTGTTTTATTGAAAGCTAGATTGCAAATTTCTCTCATGGAAGGACCATGTTAAATTCCAGCCAGTGAAATTATATACTAACCCATGAAAGAGCTCAATGTCCATGAACATCTGCTTTCTATATTAGTTTACCAATGATGACATCGGATGGCAGTGGAGAAAAACTTAATGGCAAACAAAAGTGAAGATCACACAAATTATTATTCATGTGAGCTTTGTTTTATATTTGTGTATTTGAATCTTCATTCTGTAAACATTTGCCATAGTTTCCCCCTCAAACTAAGATGAACTGATATATAAAAATGGGATAGGAGATAAATTATTAAAATATTCTACTATATACTTCATTCTAGCTCTTTTATCAGAAACTCTTAAGTATGCTAAAGGATTAAACAGATTCAAATGGGAACAGTAAAAGGAGGTTACTAATTCTGTGGGAAAAAAGTTCTGGCTCAAGAGCAGCAAAGGATTGAAGACCAGAATAACAACTGACAATAAATGTAATTTTACATACACCTGCTCTGTTCTCTTCTCCCAAGGATCTCCTGCTACTTGCTCATGGTTAAAAGATGGGTACTACTGGCCCAGGCTGATCTTTGGACTAAAAGAGTATACTAATGGTAATATTCTTATGGTTTAGAGAGCATTCCTTCCTCTATACAAGCTTCTTTTTGCCATTGTTTAAAGTCTTTGAAATTTCCATTATAGGATGGTGTCCAGAGAAAGGATGTTCAGCCAGATAAACTTTCAAGTGGTTGGATTTATTTCCAATTTTTTTATTCATCAGTGTAACTTCTCTTTCTCAAGTTTCTATTCATTTTTACTCATACTGTATTTGAAACACAAAAGCTACTGCAATTTATCTTATTTCTGATCAAGAGTACAACTTAGATCGCAATTTAATTCTACCATATTGCCATTTCCTTTCAAAATAATGTCATTAATATTCTCAATATGCTTTTGCTCACAGGATAAACTCTTACTTTGTCCAGGCCTTCTGCCAATGCAATTCAATGGGTCAGCTTCAGAAGAACATTGGCATCAAAATAAGCACGCTGAGATCTGTCCATGTTAGTATCTCTGCAGATGCCATCTGCATGACAAGGATAACTTTGTGAGCAAATGCATAGTTAGCCCTATTTAAACCTTGCTCTCATGGCAGTGTTTCAAGACTAACTTTGTAATGTTTAGCTATGTCCTCAGAGAATAAGCTACCAAGTGAGAGCTGAATTCCACGTAGAAGGTCTGCTGAATTGGCTTGTCATTTTTTCAGAAGCATCCAGCTCTTGAAACCTTTTGTCTGTATTGGATGTTTTTAGATGCTCCATTTTAATTAAATTGTGGGATAAACACTATGTGTGTTTGGCGATAATTCAGGTTAGATGCTTTCTGTGCTCTATGAATCTCTTAAAATCTAGTATGGATCTTCTATCCCTGCTAACATTTCACATCCTCTATGGTACATACAGCAAACCAAGACAGAGTGATTTAGACTTCCAGTAAATAAATATTTCTGCTCTCGGGGACAGCAGTCAGAATTAATGTCTGGAAAGACATGGATCTTTTTTTATAATGAGGGTGTTAATACACTGGAACAGGCAGCCCAGAAGGAGATAAGTGCACCATCCCTGGAAACATTGAAGGCCAAGGTAGACAGGGCCCTAAGAATGAATGAAAAATTGAAAATGGCTCTGTTTATTGCAGGGTGGTTGGACTAGATGATCATTAAAGGTCCCTTCCATCCCAAACCATTTTTTTCATTCAATGAATATAGGAATATAAGTATTTATGGATGGTTTCTTAAGCATTAATTTTTGTCATTCAAAGTTACACATATTGAAGATAACATCTTTGGGTTTAATAATTTTGAATTATCATTCTTCTAAAAATGTATCTAAAAATGTTTCTGAAGCCATGTGATCTTTTGGTAATCAAGCATCATGTGGAAAAGGATTCCATTACTTAATCATCATCATCATGTGAAGAAGTGACTCCTCTTGCTTATTTTGAAACTACCACTTATTTTAATTTGTTTGCTTTATCAAGTAGGAATTTTGTACTCTGTTCACCTTTTGAGTGCTGCTACTCATGATTGTGTAGACTTCTATCACACCTGTTTTTCATGCAAATGAGTTTATCTAGCTTTATCCCAGTTTGTCTAGCTTTTCCTTCAGTGAAGGCTATGTCTGGAATTATTTGTACCAGATCACTGAAATGCTAATTCCCAGATGGCAGCTTCTGGAACAGACATTTTCAGGCAGTTCCAGTCCTTCTTGTGAATCATGTCTTTTTTTCCCTCTCCCTTTACAATGACATTTTTTTGTACTTGTCCTGGACTACTGCTTCTGCTCTGTATGCACACTCTTGAATTCTCAGCTTGGACAACCACGTAGACTGATTTTTCTTTCTGGCTAACTGTCTACAGTCAACAAATTATGACTCCCACTGGCAGTCTCAGAACTGATAAATGTCTTAGATTTGTGTATCAAACAGCTGTTTTGAGGATCCTTAAACAGTTTCAACCTCTGTTGCTATCTAAAGAAAGCAGTCATTGGAAGGAAAAAGCCAAAAGGAACAATGTGATGATACTTGGAGTACACAATTCTTAATCCTTTCAGGCATATTTTCAATGTGCAGAACAAAAAACAGTCTCTTGCTCTATTTTGTAGCGCAGATCACTTAAAAAGCTCCAATTGATTATTCTGTCATGGCTTGACTTACAAAGTTGCCTCTGTCCTTGATTGTCTGGAAACTGGCTCTCTGCTTCATCCTAAAGAAGACTCACCTCTCACTGTCTCAGACTTCTTTTAAAACTGTGTGGGTCTGTGAAACAGGAGAGAAAAAAGAAGGCTAAGTACCTGCTGGGGAGTCCATCTGTCAGGTGGTGATACTAAATTAACTTTCTATGTAAAAGTACAGCTCTTTTTCAGTGGTGAATGAGTTCTTCTGGATTTTCAGATAAAATATTAAATTTATTTTCCTTACTGTGTAATTTTGGGACTGTTGTTTTTTGTTTTGTTTTGTTTTTTACATTGTTAGCTTGTTTAGTTTAGATTTATTCAGGTTGCTTTACCATTTTCAAGGTGCTCCTGTGGTTTTCCAAACCTGTGGGAATTCTGATGCTTGATAAATCAGGCACCCACTTCTGGGAGAGCAATTCCTAGCATGCTAAACTAGGCATCAGTGCTCTAGATACATCGTATGCAGGACAGGAAAGCTCTGACATGCAGATTGTCTGAGTTGGTAAGGAGCACTGAGTCTCTTCCAGCAGAGCTTAGATGTCCCCCAAGAACAGAGGTTACCTTTCTCTTGGACCAAGGTCCTGTCCAGCACAGGCCTGGCTTCACTTCCAGCCCTGACCTACCCAGCACCTCTCTTGGAATAGGTTTCTAGCAATTCTTACTCTTGCTCTCGCAGTTACTTGCTCTTTAAATCCAATTTAAAATTGATGAAAGGTCATGAGAGTTGATATTGACAAATAACTGCCTCAAATATTAACATTTCAGGATCTTAAGCATGTGATCTTCATCTTTCTTGAATTGTTTTTTTTTTTTTTTCCTAGAGTTTGTTTCCTAAACCTAGATTTCTGAGATTCATTTGCACTCCACTAGTTGTCCAAAGGTTTTGCTGCATGCCTGGCCAGCTGTTCTGATATTCATCTGAAGCATGAATCTTCACCTGCACTTTAGGTATTCAGCTAACTACAAAATTACTTTCGGTGTCTCACTGGTGTATAATAGGGAATCTATTTCAAAAGTATTTCCTCTCCTCACTTTTACAGCTGTTGGTCTTTTTAATATCAGAATTGTTATGCTATAGAGGTATTAAAATTTTTGCTACATCTGAAGAAAAACAGAAAAAAACATTGCATCTGAGTTGTATTTATTCCTATTGACATAGCTGCTTTCTTTTTCTAGAGGGAAAAATTGAACTTCCAGAGATCTTGCTAGTCATAAAACTGCTGAAGCAAGGTCAGGCATTTCAATGTGGATATAAAATGTTAATATATGGGGGCTATTGTCCCACACTCAAAAATTTATGCATTACATCAATATGGGATCATTCTTTTCTTGGTTAAATTCACCTAGTAATTTCTGACTGTATTCATGGCCCTAGGATATATTTCTTTACAGTTAAATATCACTAGCTTAGTATTTTGGTAGAAGGAATGCAGAATACCATTTATAACCTACACAATAATAAGTGAATAGAAAGTTGCCCCTTGGAAGAAATGCTACAGAGTATATAAAAATACAATATTCCGTTTCAATTACTTATGCTGAAAAGCATTAGAAGAAATCCCAGTTGGAATTCTGATGCCATTTCAGAGCGTCTTCATTCTTGCTTCTCTAAGAATGTAAAAGCAATGATGTATTGACAGTCAAGGCAATGCAAGATAAATGCAGTCTTAGAAAAACCTTGAGAAGATCAAAGTAAATTTTGGGAGCACACACTTGTCTATATTTTGTACAGTTCCAGACATATTGTTGTAATAAATATCTTTCCCATGGCATCAGTAATTACAGGAGCATGCAAGTAAAATGTTCATTCCCCTCTCCCTCCCAAGTTTTATTCTTTAAATAAATCTTTTAGAGATCAATGTACTTATCTCCTCAAAAAGAGGGCTGAGGGGTTATTTGATCATAATTTCTAGCTGCCTTCACCGGGTAAAAGTACAGGATATTAAAGAAGTTTAATCTAGCAGCAAACAATTCTATGGGTACAAAAGATGTAAGAATTCAGGCAGAAAATATTTATAAAACTTTTTTTTTAATGGAGTGAGTATCCAGTAAAGCAAAACATGAAGAAAAGAGTAGATGCCTCATATTTCAATGTCATCAAAGCCAGACTGAATGCTTTTGTGGAAAATCCCAGGCACTGGGTCTAAGTTGTGGCCTTGATATCAAAATTAACCTACATGACTGGCCCTAATCACCTGTGCCCTTACAACCAACTTTCCCTTCTAATTTGCGTTTCTATCTTGCCTTGTATAATGCTGACAGTTTTCATTAACTTATTGAAATACTTCTTCAATGCAAAGTGATGTATTGACAGTGACAAATGCACAAAAAAGGCTGGAAAATATTTTTATATGTATCCTCTAATTTGCATAAATAGATACATGGATAAAAGCTGAGATAGGCCAAATAAATTTAGCAGAAGCATGTGAGGACATAATCAGTAGAGTCTGCTGGTTATGCAGAATTGTAGAGGTTAACACTAAAAAGAAAAAAAAAATTAAGAAAAAGAAGAAGTCAACCTGATCACTTGCTTTTCTGTAGACAATATTCAGCTCCAGGGGACAGCATCTTGTAGCTGTAGCAGTTGACTTTCTGCTAGGTCAAGGCACATATGTAACCTCATGTCTTTTCATAAAGGACAGATGTTTCATGCTCCAGTCTCACTACACTCCAAAAATATAAAGTTGAACGAAAAGTCAAGACAAAGTCATTCCTCACAAAAAGTATACCCATCATCTTTTCTTTTCTTGGGAAGGGATCAGTGGTTCACAGGGAAGGAGATATTTATACTTTCCAGCTGAATTTTCTGACATCTAATGATCAAACCATAGATATCTGGTGTAGAGCAGTGAGTGTACATGTACCTGTACATGTAGAAAGCGCCTTTATTGGTCCTTTTTTGTACTATATTTAAGTAATAGAAAATTTATTTAAAAACATTTTGGTTGGGGACTATTGGTTGGGGACAAAACATTGTGTCTGGAGATTGAGATGGAATTGCCAGCAGGGTAATGTGGCAGAGTAGTCTAAAGTACTGGATTTAAGGCTCCATCTTTGGGGACATGGGCTTGAATCTCACTGCTGCCAGGAATATTTTCTAGGATGGAGTTGGACTGAGTAAAGCTGAACACAAGTATAGGTTTGGACAGAAGTGGTGGGAGAGCAGCCCTGCAGAAAGGAATCTGGGGGCGTCGGCTGACAGCAGGGTCAATAGGAGTCAGCCGTGTGTCCCCAGCAAACCCCATGCTGGGGCACATGAAACACAGCATAATTAATTAGTCAAAAGGGGCAATTACCTGTCAGTGCTGGCAGCTGGAGGAAATGAGGCTGAGCAGCAAACTGTTTGCTCTCTACAGACACGTGAGGAAGTAAAGTGGGTAGCAAGGTGCTGATCTCTTCTCCCTGGTACCCACTGATAGGACACATGGGAATGGATAAAAACTGAGCCAAATGAGGTTTAGGAAGCATATTTTTTTCTGAGAGAGAGTGGTCAGACACTGGAACAGGCTTCCTAAAGAGGTGATTGATGTTCCCAAGCCTGTCAGTGTTTGAGAAGTACTTGGACAATGAACTTAATAACATTCTTTAATTTTGGTCAGCCCTGAATTAGTTCAAAGAGTTGAACTAGTTAAGGAGGACATGGAACTGCTGGAGGCCATGGATACGAACAGGGGGCTGGAATACCACTCCTGTGATGACAGGCTGAGAGAGTTGGGGTTGTTTAAGAGAAGAGAAGGATCTGGGCAAACCTTACAGCACCATCCAGTACATAAAAGAGGGCTGCAAGAAAGCTGTAGAGACTTTTTTAAATCGCATGTAGTGATAGGGGAAATGGCTTTAAACCAAAAGAGAGTATGTTTGGATGAAATGTTAGAAATTCTGAAGTGTGAGGCTGGTGAGGCACTGAAACAGATTGCCCAGAGAAGTTGTGGATGCTTCATGCCTGGCACTGTTCAAGACAAGGCTGGACAAGGCTTTGAGTAACCTGGTTTAGTGGAAGATGTCCCTGCCCATGGCAGAGTGATTGGAACTAGATGATCTTTAAAGTCCCTTCCAACCCAAACCATTCTATAATTCTGTGACTCTATGGCTGTTGTAGGACTCTTCCAACTGAAATAGTTTGTTCCACTCTCTTTTTCTGTGACCTTCTTGACTCAATGCTCAGCTCACTTGGGCAATCTGCCTTCCCAAGAAGAACAGACATTGGAAGTCCTATGAAACACTCATCTAAGGTGATTTCACACAGCTCAGTCTCCTATGAAAATATGGGTAAGCATCTTCACCAGTCCATGCACTAGTTCTTCATTGACATCGCACATGAATTTTGAAGAAGGGCCATCACCTCAGGGTTACTGTAAACTTCCAGATATAGGTGTCACAAGAAACATTGTACTCATACTTCCATTTCAAGTCCATCAGTCTAAGAAAACAGATCTTCTTGCAGAACCACTCTATATCTCAAATATTGAGCATCTTGTCTTTGCAGGAATAGCTTGAATTCTTCCTGTGTGAAATAATGTCCTTATACAGGCTAAAATACCTGCTTTTACAGGAACCTGATCTCAAAGTATGGCTGAGTGGAGCACTTGGTGCTTAAAATGGCAGCAAACCTGTGTTTGTGAAATTCACAGATAGATCCATCCTGAGCAATTCCTTTTATCCTTAACTCTTTCACACTCCCTTCCTTGACATCTCCTTACCTAACTGCCTACAGATACTCTATCTAAAATTCAAATGATTATATTATTGGAGACACCTTTAATTCTCTGACACCTCTACTTCTCTGACACCTCTAAATATTTTTATTTACTGTTTGCAACAGACCCTGGAGCACCGTCCCATTCCTGCCCTCCCTCCTCTCCTCTCCCCCATCCCAGACGGTATCTATTTTTTCTTACCTTCTATCCTCTTCTTTCCACCTCTCTGTATGCATCTAGAGACATACACACTATTTTTGTTTGGCTGTGGAAAGTTTGTCTTTTCAAAGTATTTGAAAGTATTCCTGTCCTTACAAAGTATTTGAAAATATAGAATTTTTTGCACTAATTAGAGGCCATAAAATATCCCAAATTATGCCTTAGAGAAAAAGACAGCACTTTTGAAAGTACTGGCTTGTGGCCACTGATGGAAACCCATTCCCTTAGCACAAATGAAAGGGGCACAAGAGCGTGTGTCTGGAATCACAGTTCTGTGTACTGTTGGTTAGATTGTGCTATTGGTATTAAATAAACTAATAAAGCCCTTCAAGAAGGATGAAGCTGTGATTAGTTGTTTAGGCTTTTTAAAATTATGATATCTGCACCTTTGGGCATCTCTCTGTGGCCACAGACTTGCCAGTTACACAGGAAAAAAGGAAGAGAAACTGTCTGCTTTCAAATGTCATACCTTCACTGTGTGAAGAACTCATGGTGCCATTGAGGCTATTTAATTTTGGACCACAGATTCTTATTATATGGCAGAGAGTAATAACTTTTAACAGTACCACAGTGCAGAAGACTCAGCACCTAAATCATGTAAGACTTTTTTTTCTCACAGTAGTATTCTGGTGATTTCTCATAGCTATTTCTAAAGAAAATACAGGACAATGCACTGGATTTCTTTTCTGTGTTCCTAGAAAACCTTCTGTTAAGCAGTTTACTAGTGTCTTCACTATCTAGCCTGAGACATGGGTGGCATATCATATTAATTGAGGCAGCATTATGATCAATGGCTCTTTGTGTCAGTCAAAAGTAGATAACACAGCCAAAGAGCTCCAGATGTCCAGCAGCTCTCCACACTAGCCTGGCAAGCATATCTAACTCTTGATTTTCCTCAGATGCTCCTAATGTTCCTTTGCAAGTCTTACCTAATCATCTCATTTCTCAGACACAAACACTTCTGGTGTGTTTCTTACTCTTATAATGTGTCCCAGTCTCAGCTGCCAGTTTGTAGATGTGTACCTTTCACATTCCAGCTGTAACCCTCAATTGCGTATGTAGTTTCCACATGCGTCTAATCTTCAGGATGAAAGTGACCCTTGCTGTGCTGTTTGGCCATATTATCATTTCTGTCTTTATTATAAGTGCATTGACCCACCACAAGCTCTTTGGAGTCAGTGGGTCACAGGAATGACAGGACAAAAGCCATCTTCCATCACCTAGTGACCATGCAGGACAGTGTCTCCTACCCATCTTTTCTAATTTCTCAGGTTTAAATGAGCCAGAATATTTCTACTCTCTGATGCAGCTATATAGCAAATAATAGGTTGTTCCATCTGAACATTCTTTCAGTCATTTCATTAGGCTGGATGTTCTTGTTCTAAAATAATAAGCCAAGCATTTCTCTGCTCACACAAGGAGATCACTCAATACATATTTTGGAATGCCATGTGCTGAAGACAGAACACTCTGTTTAGCAGTGGCAGAATGGACTGACATGTCAGGGGGAGACTAAAGTTTTGGAAAATGGGAAAAAATCCTTAAAGGGGTATTATATGTCAAAACAAAACTAAAACCAAAAGCAAAACCAAACACACAGTAACCAATTGGACAAAAAAAGAAGAAACCTTCAACTATTTTGTGCAATTGAACAAAAGAACCCATGAAGATTTTATGCAGAAATTGTTCTTTATGTGAGTCACACTAGATCAGCAAATCTACTTATCTCAAGATTTGTTTTTCTGGTGATTTCCATAAAAAGTATTTATTATTAGCAACAAATGATCAGACCTTAACAGGGACATGGCAGTGTTGTCTTTATTTTCTGAAAGCTTTGTTTCTTTCATGACTGTTGCAAAGCTGTGATATCACAAACCAATTATTTTAGATGAGCATTTAAACCTGTTTTTCTTGCACAGTACTGTACAAAAAATTCTCAAGGACCTACATACTTCTGTGTGGGCTTTCCTGTCAGCTACAGCATCAATATGTTCGTTAAGTGACTTGATTAATATAAGTGTCCTATGTGTTTGAATGCTTTTGTCATGGGTGGCATTTTTTCAGGATGAATTAAGTATATCATCATTGTATCCTTCTCACCATTTTCCTCAGTGTCTCTGTTCATCTGGGACTGGTACAGCCATCATCACCTCATCATGTTGTTGTCCAAACTATCTGTAAGTGTTTCTTTGCTCTTTTATTAAAACATCCCTTATTTCAGTTTATTGCAAGAGGTAAATGTATAATCTTGCAGCTACTGTATAGAGTTTGAAATTGCTCAATTCAGCTGATTGATTTCTGTAACCTGGCTTGCCAGGACCTGTCCTTGTTGTCAATGAAAATGTTTTTATCCACTTGTTGGTGCTGCATATCAGCTATTGTGCAGATAGGATGATGCTATCTCAAGATAAACCTGATATTCTCTTGTGAATGCTTGTTAATACAGATTTTCTTATCTGCCATTTTCTCTTCCTAAATTTGATGAAACTGTTAACCCATATGTTTGACTTAGTGATGTTTTTATGACACTTTTTTTGTTGTTGTTTTTGTTGAATTCTACTTGAAATTCCTTCACTATTTTCTAGTTAGGCTGTTCTCAGCAGGAGCTCTAAACACGAACACTGTATTATTGGTATTTCTGAAACTGGCACTTATTTCCCCCTTCAGCTTTTTTACATGTCTTATCTGCTTTTTCCCTGGGTGTAGATAAGGAAAGGATCTGATTTTGATCAAAACCAATACTTTTCTTGGTCTACAGCAGTTCCTAAGTATTAGGATTTCATTACAAGTGGAATATTTTCAATTGGTTTCTAATAAAATGAATTAATACTTTCAGGACTTTCTTGCCCATTGTGCGTGATAAGAGAGATACTTGTAGGTCCTCTTCGCATTATATTTCACCAATGCATTCAAATGGATTTGGAAATCTTTTTTCTTTTATTTCCAATCCTCAGAATTTCTCTGAGATAAAGATAAGAATATTTTCTAGGTACTCTTCATTTATCTCTTGACTTTCACACACTGACAGATTTTCAAATAAAACAACAAATCTTTACTTTGTGTGGGCTATGGCTGCTTCTGACAACATGTTGTGCTGTCCTCTTTATATATCAGGAAGCCAGATTGTGACCAAGGATTTAACATTTAAAGTAGAGCTCACTCTAATAAACTCAAAGCACAATAGCTTCATCAAACACACTTAGTCCAAGATCCCTTCAGTAATTAGATATAATTAAACAGAATTGGAAGAAGTGTGACTTTTGTAATTCTGAGTTGCCCCTTAAATTCAAACCTAGGAGGCCTATGTCTAAAATTGCCTTTAGTGAATTTGAAGTTTGGGATTTTTTTTCCTTTGGAATATAATCTTGTTCACTACCAGGATAATATTTTAAAGATCCCTATGTATGTCTTTAGTGACAAACTCTAGAGTATGTGAGGCTTTGTGACTTTGATAAATACAGCATGTTGTTAAAGAACGTTGTCAATTTTGTCAATGGGAACTTATTTTAAAAACATCTATAAACATACTAGGTAGGTTTAGTTGTTTTTGCTCATATTTATGTAGGTTAAAAATAATCTAAAAGGAAAACCAAGAGGCAAATGAAAGCCAAGACACCATCTCTGAAATCTGGAAAATGAAACAGCCTGTGAATCTGCTTTTAAGAATGGTATTTAAGATATACTATAGTCCATTTATTTTTATCTCCTGCACCAGTCTTAAAAAAAAAGAGAGATGTCAAGAGAAAATAATTTTTAAAAGCAATGCCTCTATTGTTGCCTTGATATTGATCTATATAATCTGATATTTCTTTCTGACATTAGTCTTTGGTCCCCAATATATTTTAGAGAATAAAATGCTGACTATATATTTTGCAATAAACATCAGGAAAAAGTATGAACTACATTAGGCTTTCCTTAGTCTTCTGCACAGTGACCTCTGAGAATCTTACTGTTTAGTTCCTATAAATCAATGTTCTTGTTGATGCAATTAAATTTCTAGTAGAAGGGCTGTTTTGTCAGGGGATTTCTTTAAGACACACTTTCTTTAAAGATGATCCATGATCATTTAACACAAGACTTCATCTAAAACAAATAAAGGATCATTTACTCAAGACTTTTTTAGCCTGTTGCAGTCTCTGCTGAACATGTTTTATTTCTCATTTGAATTTTCTGTTAGCTGTGTTTTTAAGAGAAGAGATATTATCATCTATCACTCGAACCTCTTTAAAAAATCCCATCCATCCCTTAAGTTCTCAGATCTGCTGTTGCATATCTTCTTAACAAAAGTTAATGTGTCGGAGACCTCTAAAATTATTTATTTTTCATGATACACCTGAAACAGAAGCATATCTTCAAAGCATAGGCAGTCACTAGCAGGGAAAACCTAAGGGATTTTTTTTCCTAAATGTGTTATATTGAGTGCCACATGATTTTGTTTTACAGTTTTGGTATTCTATGGTTTTTTTCTGAATGGATTAAAAAACAAAGTAACATATAAGTATTGCATTCTGAGTCACACCAAAGATCTAGTGAGATAAAGAAGTGTCCAGGAAGAGGACACTGAGGAAGAGTAAGAGGAAAACAAAGATATACAGTAATGGTCCCGAGTACGCTTTCACTCAGCTGTGGAGGATTCCTGAGACTCTTGCAGTTTCTCTTTGTGACCTCCTATGTATGTCACTTGCAAGAAACTCTTTGGTCAACCTTTTAATTCCTAAAACTTATTCACATTCACAGAATCCTTTGCCAGGAGGACTACAGTTTTACCTGCTGAATTAGGGACTACCCCCTTTCCTAACAGAGTATTTGGGATAACAAGAACATTGCATATATAATTTATTTACCTATTTATTTATGTATGTAATGTTATCCAGCTTGATAGTTTTATAGGATGGCTTACAATATCCCAAAACTGCTTCTGAGTGACATTGGTCAGATGACAGCCTCTCATTTTGTGTATTAATCTGATATTGCTTTTCCTTGTGTGTATCAATTTTCACCCACCTGCACTGTATTTTATCTACTATTAGAATATCCAGTTACCTTTCCCAATCTGCCATCATCATTAGTATCTTCAATTACTTTGCATCATCAGAAGCACAGGTACTTCTTCAACATCATTATTGGGCTGTTTATGAAGATGTTGAATGGCACAGAACTCCACTACTGATCTCCCCATATCACAGGAATTCACATTTCACTCCTGTTTCCATTTCTGTTCTTTCAACCATTCATTCATTCATTACCTTCATCCATGAAAGAATCCCACTGCACTGATGCAATCACTCACTGTTTTCCTTAAGATTTTGCAATAAAGATCATTGTGAAGACTTTTGGAAATCCAGACGGACTGTATGTACTTAATCATTTCTGTCTCTGTGATTATTGACTTTGGGGGCAGAAATTCTCTTCACAGAAGTCTCTGGATCTCATTTTCACCCAAGTATTAACAAAGAGATTCAGTAAATTTATCCTTTCCAATTCTCGTTACTGATTTGCTTCATATGAAAGGATTTTTAAATTACTTTTTAAAGTTTAAGATTATTAAATAAAAATGCTATCAGCCAGAATTCATGTATTGAGCTTCAAGTGAGAGGCTACCTTCTAGATTTAGTAGGTTATATATTTCATCACTGAATTCATTTGAACCCTTAGGTGAATACCACCTTGTCCTGGTGAGTGGCTGACATTTGTTCTGTCTCTGTGTATAACCACGTTAGTTCAACTTCAATTATAGCCACTCCATGAATCCCTCAATCCCCAGACTTGTCAAGGGATTCCAGATGAAAACCTTCACCATAAAATGATGAATATAAGTTAAAACAATATGTTCAACTTTTGAAAAATATTTTTTTTTCCTGAGTGCCCCTTTATATCTCCATGTAGTGCATACATCAGAACAGAATCCTTATTTCACCCTCTGCAAGAATGTTATGAAAGGAGTTTGATTTGTTTTGTTAGCTAACTTCAGAACTTTTTTTTGGTCTGGCTCACAGCTTCTAATACAAGTGCTATTACTACACTTCAAAGTTCCCCTCCTTCCTAGCTGTCTCAAGTACAAAGCAGAGCATCTCTTTATCAGTCATCTGGTAAGATTTTTTTCCCCTGTGTTGCAGTAATAAGCAGAAAGGACTCATTTTCTTCATGAAGGAAAAGCCAATTTATTCACGTAACTCATTTTTATACAGTTTTTACAGAACTCGTGTTCAACGCCAGTTGGCTACTCAATTCTTGCCACAGAATTCATTGGTTATAAGGTGGTTTTGTGTGTACATGTTAAGACTTTTTCTATTCACAGTTGTTTACATATTTTCTTTGTAGATTCTCACGGGACAGATCTTTTGTTATGACAGGTACAAACTTATTTTCCTCACAAGACTAACGTGTGTCAGCTGACTTTCATTCTCAAGATTCTTTCATGTGGGAACTGCTGTAGCTGCTTAGCTGTACTTCGAAAAGTAACAGGCCTAAGCCCTGATTCTATAAAGCTTTTTTTTTATGAGATTCCTACCTGTATGGAACACCCTTGCACTTGTGTCCTCTCCATTTTATTGTTATACTACACATCAAATATTCATGTCTATTTTTTTTTTTCCTGATGATATTCTGATTCTTTTCCTGGCATTCATTTTGTGATTGAAGGATTGAGGGTTAAGTTGGTGAAAGAGGCAATCACAAGTCAACTGACATTGCTCCATGTCATTCATGATCCTCCCTCTCAAGTCAGCAAGTTAATTTTCTCACACTAATGTCTTCTGGATACCTAGGCCAATATGAACTATCTGAAAGAAAAATGTTTGTTCTAAAACATGATTTAGAGAGCACTATCAAATGGCTATTCTCAAATCATTATTAAGGAATAAAGTAAACAAAAAGGGGGTTTTAAAGTAAATAGAAATAATGAAGTCTGTTCCTGTACCCACACTTAAATGTTGTCAAGTTGACCCTCAGGTGGTACATGATGGTGTAATTGTAAAAAAGGCAGGGATTCCTACATATCCCAGCTTGAGTTCTGGCTAGAGTGTTTTGCTTTGCAAAACTTTCAAAGAGCAAAAGGAAAGAAACACGGCACAAATATTTTGTAAATTAGTTTACATTGTGCCATGTTACTATGTTAAAGTACAATATAGACATTGTTCTTAGTGGAAGCAACTCATCAGGTTTCCATGAAGGTTGTATATAACAAAAATCCAGAAAAATGGTTTTGGAAACCACATATATTTATTTCCAGCATTTCTTTTATGCATTGAGCCATAATTTGGAAATAAAATCTCAGATCTAGCCAAGAACCCAGCTCCTAACATTTCTCATTTCTTCATGTTTACTTGAATGGTCCAAGAGTAAAGAGTCTATCTTTTGAAATTATTCAGATATTGTCAGAGACCTTTGCTTTCTACCTGTTTGAATATATGCAGAATTATCTTCAGACTGACAGCATCCCAGTTACCTAAATGCAATTTGTGCACATGCATACATCACAGAAAATTAAATACCATATGGTGCTGAGCCAGTCACAATTTGTACTGTTTGAAAATAGCACACTTTTGAAGCCTGATGACAAATTTAATGGGTTTTCTCTCAGTAATTTATGGAAAAATAGCTCTTAACCATTTATCAACAGAAGCACTGCCTAAGCTGTGGCCATAAAAGTTCACTGTCTATAATATTTCTAAGCAAATCACTGTCTATAAAACATAGAAGACCTATGAAAAAAGATTTTTCCTCTCAACATACCTACAACAGTTTTTAAATTTCCTGCCTTCTCTAGGTGATGATCTGTTTTTACTCATCACAAATGAAAACATCCCAAGCAAAGGAGATAAGCCTAGCTGTTTCTGATACCCTTCAGACACAGTCCTGTTACTGTGAGTAAGATGGATTCACAGTGAAAGAGTGAGAACTTTTTGGCACAGTCTGAGGATGTGTTTGTGCCTTCTCTTGGTCAGCCAATGTAGCTGGGTGGCGTTGACCAAAAGTTATCTTTAAAATGTTGATAAAGTATCAGGATATAATGAAACAGAAATGTTATTAATATCTCTGTTAAAAAAAAAGTGTCCTTGGTCATTTGTCTAAACTTTTAGAGTAACCTCTATTGCTTAGCATATTTTGTTTGCTGTGTGTGAAAGTCATAAACTACTGAAGCAGCAAATAGAGCATCCAATCTTTATATTTTCATAGCAAATTCATGCCCTATCTGAGACTGGAGTTCCTCAAATGAGATCCTGGAACACGTGATAAGAAGATCTGGAGAGATATTCTGTGTCTCCTGAGAGAGGCACAAAGCTCTCACAGCCTAGTGTCAATTTTGCCTGATCTGAGTCAGCTGTTCCAGGTCCCTGTATAGGTAAGGGAGGAAGAAAGCGTGTTGTGATCCTTAATTAATACACTGGGAAAGGAGTCCACTGATTAACTGTTGCCTTTCCAATGAGTGCACAGGGGCCCTGTCAAGGGTGATGACTGAATCTCAGCTTTCTGAGCCACATCTAGTGACTAGCAGGACCATCCATCTTCTTCAGAAAGTGGGAAAAATATCAGAAAGTGGGGGAAATGGATTTGGATATCCTCTTAAAGGTGGTTGGATTTTTTTTTCCCCTCTCCTTATGTCTGCAGTAGATTGGAGCTTCTCTCTGTCTTGCATCACTCTTCATCAATGACAGTCTCTGCTTTGTGTTTTAAATGCTGTTTGTTTTTCCCTTCTCATCTTTATATAAGAAAAATATGAACTGTATTGAAAAGCCTGCTCTAAAAAAAGAATTCCAAATGTTCTGGTATTTCTCAGCTGTAGAAGTGTATATATATATATATGAGTCTGTCTAATTAGAAAATTTTCTTTTGCTCTTTCATGGAATCTGTTTGGCTTTGCCTCACTTTCATAGAAAGAAAAAGAGATAATTTGGTACTGGCAAAAATATTGTCTTTTGGATCCTAAATGAGAAGTACTCTATATTTCCTTTTTGGACCATTCTAATTAAAATCATTGAATAAATTAATTATAAATAAAAAGTGTGATCAAAAATGTAAGGATTTATATGTAAGCAAAACATCTATTTATTTTAATGAGAATTTTTATTTAAGTAAACACACTTTCCTTACAAAATTTTTGTCCATCAGTTTGATGGAATAACCTACATAGACCAATATTTATGAAAAACTCAGGGAGGTTCAATTAAATCAAATCCATGTTTTTTAAGTAAAAAATCTAAATATTATAATACATTCCTTGAACCTACTTAGGTGTGCAGCATATCCTGTGCCAGTATCATTTTAACACATCTCTGCTCTGGTGAAACCCCACCTGAAGGACTCTGCTCAGCTCTGGGGTCCTCAACACATGAAAGATAGGGAGGACAGACCTGAGGGAGCAGGACTGGAAGAGGGCCCAAGAAATGGTCAGAGAACTGGAGCTCTTTTCCTATGAGAACAGACTGGGAGAGTGAGGGCTGTTCAACATGGAAAAGACATGGAAAAAGACTCCAGGAAAACCTGATTGCAGCCTTTCAGTACATAAACATGGCTTACAAGAAAGATAGGGACAGACTTTTTAGTAGGGCCTGTAGCAATAGAACAAGTGATGATTTTAAACTAAAAAAAGGCTAGATTCAGGCTAGATATATGAAATATAATGATGTAAGTTAATAATTAATTTATAATTAATTCTTAATATTGTAAGACGTGCTGACAAAAAGTCTTTCATACATGTTTAGGATATTCCATAGCTTAACAAAGATGTTCTGTTTAGTATTTAGCTCATAAGTGAGATTCTTAAGCCTTTTTGGTCAGGAATTAGATATTTTTCCACTTAACTCATCTGAGAAGCTGACTACAGAGTTTGAGTCTATGTTCATTCTCCCCTGACCTGCATAAAATGTAAACAAATCAAAGAGAGAATGAGGACGCATGTTCATAAACTCTAAACTGGATATAAATTGCAGGAAGACGGGACCAAGCCTTCTTTCTTCTCCTTTGTTTTCCTCTTTGCTAGCGAGTTTCTTTTTAATTTAATCATCACATCATTCTCATAGACTTTCTTTCTTTACTGTTTTTGTTTCTAAATGTTGGGCTGGGAGTTGTACCTGGCAGAAAATCTTTTCTTCAGTGGACATCGCCCCAAGAGGTGGGAGATAGGGAATGGCAAAAAAGGAATTGAGTCCTCTGTAGCTTCCTGAGATTGCTACTCTAAGAACTATTACAAAAATTAACTTGACTCTTAATAGGAGGCTTACTTGAGTGATCCAGTGCACCAAGTTAAATCTAAAAGAATCAGGATCCAGTCACAGTTGTGCTTTCTGACTGCTAGTGACTTTTCATACGGCATCGATCTGGAAAGAGCAATCCAGGAAGATCTCTGTAGAGATTTTTCAAAGACAAATATCCCATATCTATTTTCCCTACACAAAGCAGAGAGACTAACAATCAAAAAATGGCATTAAGACAAGAAGAGAAATTATTTATGTTTGTCTATCATATAAACAAAATAATAAACCAATGTGCACTCGATCTGAACCCATAAATCTGCTGGTCTTGGCTCATAATTCTGTCATTTTCATGACACCTACAGACTTGTATCTCTGAATTTTTGTCCTACTACAGTTGTGCGCTGTGTGTATGCCATGATATGGTATACCATAACCACAATATCTCATGTTTTATTTAATATTCCAGCCATTTGTTTGCCAAGAGGAGGCATTATTTTCTGGCAGTGGCAGTAACTACTGTATGGCCATTTTCCTGGTAATTTGTCTATTTATACATATATTAAAAAATAAAAATTCAACAACCTAAGGCTAGAACTTTATTCTCTGTTTGATGTATATAGTAATAAGCTAGTACTTATAACTTGTTAGTACCTATTATACATAAATTATTCTTTGTGAGTTTTGAACAGCCTGCTGTTATTGCACTTGCAATTTTCCTGAGTCTTGTATGCTGTATTATCTGCTATAAAAAATGTTGTCTATGCACCACACAAAAATATTTGGTATTGGCTGTCATTCCAAGAATTTCTCCCACTCTAGCAGTGGAAAACTATTTATTTGTAGAGACAAGTATATATTTTTTTGGTGAGTCAAGTAATAAGCAAAGATATCCACGGTTTTTCTTTACAGTTACCAACAAGGTTACACATAGTTATTTATTTTAGTCATTCTATAGCTTCCTATGAACAACAAGCTTATCCTGTTTCTCTTTCATCTTAGAGTGAGAAGAACTTATTAATGAATATCAGCTTGAAGGCAGTTGGTCTCTTTTATCTCTATCCTGTGCGCTTGTTACACTCCAAGTCCTGGTACTGGGCAAGGAAGAATTCACTGCATCTATGGAGCTAAGGATTTATTGCTAATCTAATTAATGTTTTGACAGACTAATAGTCGAAATTCTCTAACACAGAGAAGTCTTACAGCGTAAATTGTTATAACAAAACCCCCACTCCAACACCCCAAAACTTCCTAGTATTTACCTTTCCCCTTGACCCTGTACTTGCCCCTTCAGTGTTCTTTTGGGTCTTAAGGTGAAGACTTCCAGTTTTCTCAAGAAATATTGCAGGTAGTGGTGTATTTTTAATGAGCTCTCAATGTCTGGAGGTCTTTGCTAGGAGAAGAGCGACATTAATGGTGGAGGTATCTTCCTCTTTAGTCCCAGGACCTGCTTGTGTGTGTTGTCATATGATTCCTTGCCCAAGGCTGCTGCCTTCTGGCTGCTCCCAGGTGAGTATGAGTATGGCCCTGCAGCCTGCTCAGGCTCAGCTCCCAGAGGCTCTTGTTTGCCAGGCAGACACTCCCTGGGTTTGTCAGATCCTTCTCACAAGCACTGGCACAGATCTGGCTCAGGCAGGGCAGGCAACAGGTACATGGTGCCAAGGCAGGAGCTGAAACCAGCCCAGCCCAGCTCTGGGCAAGGGAAGTCCAGGCCAGTGCAGACCCTGGATCACTTTTCTTGGAATGAAAAAAGCCTTATATACGCAGCAACAGAGAGCTTCAACCCCAGGAACTATTTTTAGATTATTTTTTCTCTGATGTGTTCTTTTCTGCTGTAGCATGTCTTCATTCTCTTGAATGAAGGGCTTCACAAAACTGGATAATGTGTGTAATAGGGTAAGGAAATATTTTATTCAATTTTCAATTCAATACATCTTGTTAGTCTACATATCAATTTCCTGCAAAGGAGAAAACATTACTGGAGTGAGCTATTAGCTTTGCCTATTTATGCTGTTTTATCGGTAACTCCCTGAATGCTAATAGAAATGTTTTAATAAGTTCTGTCTGGATTCTTCTTCAGATCGGTTTGTGTCTTAAATATTTGTATGTTCATATTTCATTGAGTTCTGTTGCAGCTCTCTGCCCTGATGCTGTGAAGAGTTGCTCTTACAGTGCTTGTAGACCTTTGCCTCTGCAGTGATCTCTACCAGCTCTGAAAAAGCCTTGCAAGGTGAGGTAGCCCACTCTGACTTTTTTGGGGCTTCTGCCAAATTATTTTTGCCTATGTATTTTGCCTTCATTTCTACTTGGCTCAGTTTCTGATTTGACAGACTTTGGTTTTTCAGTAGTTCCCTGACTTTTTGGTCTCAAAAGAAAACTATATGTTATATTTTATTGCATTTATTACAAAAATTCCTACATATAAACATTTTCTTCATGTAATAAACTTGAATGACAGGCTCTTTTTTACTTTTTTGGTCACTGATGTTTTTTTGCTTTAACTGTTTAGTACATTCTGGTTAAAACAAGCAAACAAAACTCAGAGCTTATCTAGCCTTACTGGTATAAATGTATCTATGGATGTTTAGTCCCAAATAATATATAATTACTTTTGTCCACCCTCATTTGGTTTGTGTATTTAATTCCAGAGTGAGCAATGTCCTTTTCCCTGAAGTCCTGTATCTATCTGGAAGTGTTGGTAAAATGGTAACTATAGGTTGAGCTGCAGAGTTACTCCTGGGAGTGAAAGACAGACCCAGTTCTTTAGTCTCAAAGGCTTTATACTGGTATAACTCTCTTTACTGCACACAACTGTGACAGTGGTCACAAGGGTTCTTGGATGAGGCAAAAGACGAGAATGTTGACTCCATGTTCAGAAGGCTTGATTTATTATTTTATTATATACATATTACATTATAACTATACTAAAAGAAAATAAGGAAAGGTTTCCTCAGAAGGCTAAGCTAAGAATAGAATATAAAAGAATGATAACAAAGGCAGCTGGCTCCGACAGAGAGCGAGAGCCAGCTCTGCCATGACTGATCACTGAATCAAAACATCCACAGGAGACCAATCACGGATCCACCTGTTGCATTCCACAGCAGCAGATAACCATTGTTTACATCTTGTTGCTGAAACTTCTCAGCTTCAGCAGGAAAAATCCTAAGAAAGGATTTCACCAAAGGGATGTCTGCGACACACAACTATGCTTACAATAATGCACTGCAGAGCTCTGCAGTGTATAGCAGACAAAAGTCCTGCTGTCAGGAGGGGGAGTGGAAGATGACAAGCAGGGTATGGGAAAAAGCTACAGCCAAGGTGAAAGCAGGGTATCCTTTTACAGTAAAATACAGTTACCAAAATGCCAGTTAAAAACTGTGCCACAATTATCAAACTAAGAAATCAACTCCATATTCAGCATATGTGTCAGTGGCTGTGAACATTCTTGGCAGAGAGCATTGACAGAAGTCAAAGCTTTCCATTCAAGTGAGGAGATAGAGAAAACAAAGTGATTTCTAATCCCCATACAGCTTTTATGATTTGAATGAACTTGATTTTTTCCCCTCCACTAAGCCTTTTATTTTCTGAATAAGAATGTGAGGTTGCTTACTCAGCCTTCATTTCAAACAGTCTGGTGCTGGGTCTCCTGTGGCGCATTGCCACAGAGGTGTACTTGCAGCAGATTAAGCCACACAGATCTGAATTTCATGATCTTTTACTGTTTGTCATCTCTTACATTCTTCATTCAGAAACTGTTATGATCCCCATGCATTCATTCCCTGGCCTAAACATTGTCCCCTTGGTAGCACTGGTGCAGGCAGTAGACTGAGTTGTCAGCACAGTTTACAACTCCATTAAGAAATACAGTTCTCTATTGCTGCTCAAGGTCAGCATACTCCTTATGAAAGATTTTACAAAGGGAACAAATGTCACATGACAGGGAATATGAAGGCAGGTCATTTGCTACACATTTTTAGAAGCTTGGATAGGAAAGTCTTAACCTTGTTCCATAAATTACAATGCAGAATGTCCTCTGTGTTTGAAAATTACACCTTTTTATCTGAGGTCAATATGCCTACAAGGTTTTATAGCAAAACAAGTCTTTGAAGCACAACTTTTTTTCTTCTTTTTTTTTGATTTAAATAATAATGGCATTAGTTGGTTAGCCTGATATTGGTGAATACTTAAGGACTGCAGATTTTGGGGAGTAGAAATAGTAGATATTTTAAAATTCTCGAAAAATATTAGTGTGCATTGCATTTGAAGCTCTAAAAATCACGGAAAGTAGGAATTACAATAATGTCTATGGAAAGGCAATCTTCTCAACCTTAAACAAAAAGGAATCACTTCACTGTCATTATGAAGCTATTCACTGTAGTCATAGAGACTGAGGTGTTTCAAAAACAAATTATAGAAATTCTGTTAGTAGTAGTCATAGTAGATTCATGTCTGAAATCAGTTCTGAAAATGATGGTTAAGAGGTGATAAAAGTAGATTTACTTAAAAAGCAATAATTTATTGAAGCTCTACTGCCTTGTGGGAAAGAATATATTTTCTTCTTATGAAAATGAAAGTTGTAGATATTGTTACAGTTAGAGAAAAGTTGAGACAGTATCATTTTAAAGATCTACCATTTTTCACATTTTTGTGTCCTGATTACTCTTTGACTTATCTTGTGATCAAACTGTTTTAAATAACTCTTCCAGCTCTTAATGGGTTTGAGTATGGAAGACTAGAGGTGCTGGATTTGAGATGAATGAATACCAAATATTATAAGACTGCATTTAGTAAAATAATATAGGAAACTCCAGAAGGCACAGAATTAATTTCTTCCTTAGGGAAACTCTTTCATCCTTTTGTGATACTATTTTTAATCTTGTCATGAGCAGTCTAAAAGAAGGGACTAATTTTGCTTCTTTGCACACAATAGCCTGAAATCATGATGACTGGCAGCTATAGCAGAAATTTACAAAATTAATCAAGCTTGGTGATGAATTAGCAAAGCTGTAGACCATCTAACCTGTAGGCACACAAAATTCAGGACAAACAGCTGTTTTGACATTTCTAGCTGGGAATCCTGCCCTCCACAAACATATTTCATGCTCAGACATGGTCTCTTGGCTGCTTGCACTCATCCCCATCTGTCGGGATGGCACTGTGCCCAAACACAAGGTGGTATGTCAGCTTTGGTAGGGCATAGGTGCCAAGTAAATTCTGCTGTTTGCAAAGCTTTGCATGTGCTGGTTCTTCAGTAGGAAGCCTCTGCTCTGACACAGCAAGACTCCCTCTCAACATGACTCCCTACACTTGATTACACCTGTTGACACTTCTGTATCTAAGGAAGAATCCTTAAATAGTACATGCAGGAAAGATTGGTATGCAGGAATGGATTTAGGAATCTGTATTGCGCATACACCTCCAGGTTTATCATTCAAGACTGGGGAGAAGAATAGTGTCATAATTTATGTCATCATCATTAACACCTTCAATTCATTATTCCCCTGCCCCTCACTCCAAAAAGAAAGAATTCCAGTTATCAGCATGAACTCAGTCAAAAAAGAAAGTGGACAATGGTTGTTGAGGTAACGAAAGAGAAATCTGACTTTTCTGTCTTATTGACTTTGTGGTGGTAAAACTGTATTTATAGCAATGGAATAATCCTTGCTTTATCCCAGTGCATGAACTATGAAGACAGAGAAAAGCCAGCCTGGGTATTGTGTTTCAGAACTCTGTGAGCAGTCCACACATCTGAGAAAGTGTGGAGTTTCCTTAGCAATAAAGGACACAATCACCTAAAGGGATGAGAAAATTCTGAGACTGAAGAGACTTTACTTTCTTCCTATTACAGTCCACATAGCTGGTCTAGGAAAGAAGGCTGCACTGCCTTGGGGAAACTGAGATTTTCTGGGTTCAAATTACTCATGAAATTATTTTCTTTGATGAAAATTTGAAAACAAAACCCAGAAAGTCTTCATCATTCCTTTTATATCTTGTGTATTTTAAATTCACAGGAATGTTTCCTGTAACAACAAGAGTTTTAGCAACTTTACCAGCTGCTCAAATTCCTACTTGTCTTTTCCTATCTTGTTGTCATATAACTACTGTTTTATGTGTGACTCACCCCCCTGCATTTTATTCTTTTAAATTTCTGCAGCTTGTATTGAAAAACTCACATGACTTGAGTTTTCAGGTGTATTTACTCTTGTTTTTCTAATACAATAATCTATTTTCCAAATACCTCTATTTTAAAAAACTCTGATGCCCTGATTAGTCATAAATATCTTTAAAGAGGTTTTTAAAAGCTAGAAATAAGCACAAATAGCTTGAAACCTTCCAGAAACATGCCCTTCTGTTCTTATTTGTCTTCAATTTGTCTACTCTCCTACTGTAGTGACACAGGTAAATTGAGTAACTCAGAAAGATTTAATCTGGAAGAATAAGACATAAAATAATCTTGTATTGTATTTCCCCCTTCCCTTGACATCAGGAGTATCCCTTTTTCTGCTTTTCTCAAATGTATCTTTCTAATGGTGTATCTTATTTTCCCTGCTTATTTGCATAATTCAGATTTTATTTATTCTTAGTCTTTATTTGGGGTGTATGAGAAGAATACAAACACTCATATTTTCCTAAATATTTCTCAGTCCTTTAGTAAAAAGCAATGTTGGCCCATTTCTTTTTTCATTTTTTTCCTTTCTTACTAAGTTATTCTACAACCCTCCAGCACTATATCATATTATTCTAACTACATAGTGTATCATTCTACCTCACCTGCCCTACCACTCTATCTCTTTGCGTCTTTGACAAATTATCACCATTATTTCCCTTCTAACTCTTCTTGCGCCATTCATCACCCATGACATTAAATAACTGCTCTTCTATCAAAATAATATACCTACATATCTAACCAAGTGAATATTCAACCATTTTCTATTAGAAATGGCCTGAGACTGACATATCTGTCCCACCTGGCTATTCACTGATAAATGGATGAACTGAACTGTATGGAAAAAAAAAAAAAAAAAAAAAGAAAAAAAGGAAGGTGTGAAGGTTTTGGGTTCCAGTTAAACATTCCTAAAATGACTTTGTTTTGTTTTCCAGGAAATTACAATCCTTAGGTGCTTTAAACTAAAAAATTTCATAATGGAAAGTGCTAGTGCTGTCACTGACAAAAAGTATTAAGGACATTTTAATTTACTGCTTTGCCATGCATGAGAATTAACTTTCACTCTTGTTTTTTTTGGGTTTTTTTTTTGTTTGTATGTATTGCAGTAATTTAATATTAGAAATGTTTGATCTATTGCAATTCTACCAGTTTACACAAATTGATTTAAAGCAAATCTATGCCCTATATGTTAAAGAAAATTGGCTGAAATGGAGTATTTCACTACCACTTATTATTCACATTACATTTTGACTGCAATTGGAAAAAAAATTGGAAAAAATTTCTCCAAATTTTCCAAAGCTAAAACATGAAGCCATGTAGGCCTTTTGAGCTGTGAAAAATTATAATGGTTTATGCTTTTTTATTATTTTGTGGGTTTAAAGGTTTGACATTACATATCCATCATGTTTAATATATATGCATAAATATATATATATATGTATATACATACAAATATTTATATATATACATATATGTATATAAATATGTATATATATATGTGTGTGTGTGTGTGTATGTATATAATAAGTTAATACAATATGAAACTAAAACAAACTAAAATATCTGGTAATTGCATTGAAATGTTAGTATTAGGTATTTGGGACGTTTAATAGGATAATAAGTTGGGCCGTAAGTACTCAAATAAGAAATAGCTTACTGTACTAAGAAAAAGCATTTTAGGGTAACATTTTTAAAAGTGATATTATACCAAGTGTAGAGACCAGGTGTAAAAGGCTTTGTGACTCTCAGCATGGAGGATTGTGAAAATTAAGCATGCTTTTTATTCTCTGTTACTGACATGGCATTTACCAGGCTTGCAGAAAAGGGGAAAATGGTGGTAGAAACACACTTGTCCCAGGTTATCAGCCCCAGTCTGTAGCCATTAGTATAAAACTAGGAATCTTGACTTCTATTGGCTGAGGAGCGCAGCGTTGACAGAAATCTCCCTTCTCAAGATTAATGTACACTGACGAGATCTGAACATCCTTGAGGATTCAGCTCCATTCAGGCTGAGCTGAGTGTTCTACTTTTATGTTATTAAATGGTAGAAAAACTTTCTCAGTTCACAAGAGAAAGCTCTCTCCAGAAAAAAGTTATAGAGGTGGAATCTAAATTCTTATATATTTTTCTGCATCCCTATCAACTGCACACTATCAACATGGTGCTTTTATGGACTTGTCAAGGAACAGTTTTCTGCCCAAAGCCAGTTGGGACAGAAAATTATATATGTTGTTTGAATCAAATTTACAGCACTTGTCTTATTTAGGCTTTCCATTTCGGCACAGGGTGTCACTGAAATGAGGTATCATAACATTAGCTTTGGCTTAGCTAAAATTCTTTGCTGATTGTAAGTTTAACTTCTCCACTTCTAAAAATGAACATTTAACTTGTGCTGAGACCTTATGACTATTGCCAAGAATCAAGAATACCTTTCCTTTTTTCTATTCTGATTTCAGTCTGGCCAGCTTTTTAATTTAACACCATTTTAATGAAACTCATGAAATTCAAATGCAAGCTTTAAGCACTTCTTTTGTGTGTTATTTTCCATGTACCATCTCATAAACAGTCATTCATTATTAATAACTTTATTCACATGAATTAAGAAAAAAACCCAAATCTCCCAGTTGTTCACAATATAAAAAGAATACATTTCAGCACTCTTATTTTCCTCGTCTTTTTTTTTCCCCGCTTTGGCGATAAAGGAGTGGTCTCCAGAAAAGAAAATCTGAGCAATGTTTTTTTTTCAGGCATTGCTGTTGAAAGCAATCATGATACCACACTGGGTTTTCATGTTCCTCTGTACATTATGACATGGAGTTATGCAGTTATTATCAAAGTATGTGTCCTCTCCTTTGCCACTGTTAATAGGGATGTGCCTATCTCTGGAAGCAGCATGGGTTATCTGTGATTATGCTAATTTTTCTTCTAACAGATGTAAATGGAATGGCATTACTCAAAAAGCAGATCTGATTTCCTCTTGCTGTTTGCCATGATTGTTCTCTAGAAGCAAAAGATGACTTTTCTTTCCCATCCTTGTGTGTAAAAGGAGACCGCAATTAGTGGTGCATCTCTGGGTGTGTGATGAGGAAGCTCTGTTTCCAGGTGCACATTGCTGACTGTGAGAGAGGAGGGAAAGGCAGAGGTGAAGCTCTGGGCCATAGCCAGCTAACCTACTGTGTTATCCCGCAGATCCTCGCTTTTCTTCACATCCAGGTGGACCCCACCAATGTAAAAGGGCAATCCATCAGTCACCTGTGCTACCCAACCAACTAACTCTCCTACAGGAGACAATAACTTTGCATACAAAGGAGCAACGTCTGTTCTCCTTATGGTGTTTGATTGTAGAGCTGAGGGCTTGGGGATTGACTGAGGGGGGGGGGGGGACAGTTCATGGGATGCTAAATTTGACATCTTGCCACGCCTTCTCTGTTGAGGATTACATTTAGTGCAGGTAGCTTGGTTTGTGGGCTGCAGTGAGAGCTGCAGAGGGAACTCTGGGTGTCGGGAGCCCCAGGTAAGAGGTAGTGAACTGCCAGCATTTTGCTTAACAAAAGGCATGGGGACTTGTGGCCCAGCCAGATGAATGGACAATCAGGAGGAGCGGGACTTTCACCCTTAGACTGTGAGGGTATGAAATCCATGGGGTTCCTTTGTTCGAGGTGCTTCGTCAGGGGCACCAGCTGGAGCTGCTATTTTGTTATTGCACTGGGATAAATTGAGGATTGAGACAACTGAGACACTGCTATGGCTGAGTTTGAGGTGGTCTAGAAGACCTGGAGAGCCTGTGTGACTGTGGGGGGTGAGCTGCGAAGGGGCCTCAGTCCCAGCTCAGGGGGTGGAGGTGTGACTGCCAGAGTTGTTCCTGGATGGTCAGACAGGGAGATTTCCTCAGCATCTCCTGTGCTATCAGGCCTGTGGAAACTCTTCCCTGCACCAGGGCTGTTCTATTTCTTCTTTTCTCTCTTTCTTTCTTTCTTTCTTTCTTTCTTTCTTTCTTTCTTTCTTTCTTTCTTTCTTTCTTTCTTTCTTTCTTCCTTTCTTCCTTTCTTCCTTTCTTTCTTTCCTTCTTTCTTCCTTTCTTCCTTTCTTCCTTTCTTCCTTTCTTCCTTTCTTCCTTTCTTCCTTTCTTTCCTTTCTTCCTTTCTTCCTTTCTTCCTTTCCTTCCTTTCTTTCTTTCTTTCTTTCTTTCTTTCCTTTCTTTCCTTTCTTTCCTTTCTTTTCTTTCTTTCTTTTCTTTCTTTCTTTCTTTCTTTCTTTCTTTCTTTCTTTCTTTCTTTCTTTCTTTCTTTCTTTCTTTCTTTCTCTCTTTCTTTCTTTCTTTCTTTCTTTCTTTCTTTCTTTCTTTCTTTCTTTCTTTCTTTCTTTCTTTCTTTCTTTCTTTCTTTCTTTCTTTCTTTCTTCCTTTCTTCCTTTCTTCCTTTCTTCCTTTCTTCCTTTCTTCCTTTCTTCCTTTCTTCCTTTCTTTCTTTCTTTCTTTCTTCCTTTCTTTCTTCCTTTCTTTCTTCCTTCCTTTCTTCCTTCCTTTCTTCCTTCCTTTCTTCCTTTCTTCCTTTTCTTTTCCTTTCTTTCCTTTCTTTCTTTCCTTTTCTTTTCTTTCCTTTCTTTTCTTTCCTTTCTTTCTTTTCCTTTCTTTCTTTCTTTCTTTCTTTTCTTTTCTTTCTTTCTTTCTTTTCTTTCTTTCTTTTTTCTTTCTTTCTTTCTTTCTTTCTTTCTTTCTTTCTTTCTTTCTTTCTTTCTTTCTTTCTTTCTTTCTCAGAGTATTTTGCTGCTCTTTCTAAATGTATTCTGCATCATTCAAAATCTGTGACATTTTAAAAAAAGCCAATTTTCTGTTATTGGAATAATTTTGAAAAATACCTCAACTCTTAGACATTGAATTAAGAAGAGGAGAGGGTTTACAGTCACATGTTTTGTGGGCCTTTTGTTTTTAAGGGAGGTATCTGTTTTAACCCTGTGTTGTGCTCCAACTAAGAAAATAGATTTGGGGAAAAGAAAACAAAAAAGAACAGCAAAATGAAATCCAAACCAAAAATGAACAACCCATACTTTCCACATGTGGTTCCTGTTCCAGCATGCAAAACCCACCCTTTTCAAAGCATCTGGCACATCTATACAGACAGATGCAGCCAGCCCAAATTCATTCTGCCCACCCTGCAAGCTGTCTGGCCTTACTCCAGCTCCCATCCAAAAACCATGTGGCTGTGATGGAGCATCACTGAGCCTGGACTAATAAACCTGACCTCTCAGGAGCCAAACACAACACTATGGACATCTGCGGCTTCTGGCCAGGATGAGGTTGTCTGCTTGCTCAGAGCATGAACAGAATAGATTCAGGCCTGTCTGTGCTTGTGGTTGGAGACTCCCTTTGTGTTTCTCTGTTAGGTTCCTTTTCACAAAACCCCCAGCCAAGTAACAAAATTCCGCTCTTTAACCCTTGGCATACCTTCGTTCACATAATCTGCTGAATGTTTATACTTATACATTGTTGTTTACAATCCAAGCAAGAAAACATCTGAAGCTAAGTCTTATTTCAATCAAATCAGTAAATCATAAATATAGAAATAACATGCAGGAGAAAAAAAAAAGCCTAACCATTCAAATAAAGCAGTAAAATAACAAAGGAGAAAATAGGTGATTCTGTTCTTTACTTCTAATCTTAAGAATTTAATTGTTGGATCTCAATCTGTCAGTCTCATCCATCTTCTCAAAATTCCCCCATGCTCTCTATTCTCATACTGTGGGGCTAGAAACACATCAGAATAATGGAGAGGGCCAGGAATTATAGGAGATTTTAACAAGTGATGGATATTCTCTGTAGGTAAATAACTCTGAGAGCCCACAGGGCAGAACATGACAAGTTCTTAGAGTTATAATTCTGCTTTACTTTGGGATGGGTGAGTTTTCATAAATGTTACTACTCATGACCATAAGTTGAGGTTCTTATAATAGATAAGGATTCATTTCCAGACAGAATCCTTGCAGTTGTATCCCCTGCATATTTTAACATCTTCACCAATCTGGGGAATCACATCAGTGGTGTCAGTAAATTTTCTTGCTCACTCCAAGCATGACAAATTTTTCTAATGGATTAAAGAGCTCTGTGTAGTCTTAAGACACAGCTGTTGACTGATGGCGTGCCTTCCAAAATAATTCTTTTTTATATGAAAGGTGCTTAAAATACTATCTGAAGTCAGCATTTAAACTTAACCAAAGTTTATTTCCACAGTATTTCAGGATTTATTTTCTCTTTAATCTATTATCTTATTCTGGAATGCTATGAGGAAAAAAAAATAAGGTTAGATCTTACTTATTAATTTTCTCCCTGAAGAGAATAAATATAAAATCTTAATGTCAGACAAGAAAAAGAAAATAAAAAAGGGGATTGAGACAGACCTGTTTGTTGGTAGGAATCTCAACATATCTAGTGCTAACTAGCTAATCAGAGGCTATATGTTTTGCTGTTTTGTGTAGCATGTGCAACTGTGAATAATAAAGTTAAATATGCAAAGACTTTCCCTTTTATGAAGGCCCTATGTCAAATCTCTTTAAGCTGAAAGAAGTAAAAAAACCCCTTTAATGCACTGCTGAAAAGTCATAGAATTAGAACCAAATACTTCTGTCTTCCCAGCATGTGCTCGACAGAGGTCAGTGTCCTGTCTGGGTACCAGGTCAGTGTTGGTGTACTTCAGACAGACTGAAAGCAGCTCTAACTTCATTCTGCATGCTGAGACACAGCTGGGCTGTGGAAGTGTGCTGGACTTTCTGTCCTTCCACTGTAAAATTATTGAAGAAGGTGAGAATGTTTTATAGAAGCCTCACTTCCTGTGTAGCCATTTGATTTGGGTCTCTGAAAGAATAGATCCAGGAAAGACAGAAAGATTGAGTGTGGTACAAAACTCTCTCCAAGCCTTGTAATCTACTTTATATAATTAGTATAGAAAATAGTTTTAACTCTTACATTTTTCAACCCAGTGCTGTGGAAACCCAGTGATTTCTTAGAACTGTCTTTCATAGAAACCTCTCTTTGAATCCCTTGCTTTTTCACAATCCTGCATCTGTAACCAGAGCTATCATGTGTCTCCACACCTGAAGGGCACCTGTAGACAACACTGGCATTCTGTATGACTTTTATTGCAGGGTTAGGGAAACAAGAAAACAAGAAATAAATCAACAAAGACTCCCTGAAGGAGGGAGTGTATGTTTCTTCTCCCATATAGCACAGCAGGCCTGTGAATACAGCTGATTTATAGAAATACACTATGTGGAAAACAAATTTGCTTGTATTTACCTAAAGCTGTTTTCATCAAAGATTTTTGAATTGTCTGCTTGATACATGAGACAGGCTGTACAATTCACAGAACTTGTAATTTGTTTCAATTAATGCAACCCCATGCTTAGCAGTAATGACAGAGCAACAGAAGGAACTCTGTGACCTCAATTGTATCTTATAGTTCTAAAGAGTTGTTCTACACATGAAGAAATAAAATGAACTCAGATTATAACATCATTGAGTTGGATATAAATACCTTAATGAATATTTAGAAAGCTATAAATGAAAGTTGAATGCTCGTGACTGATACATAATCACTGTAAGTCTTGAAAAATGTTCATATATGAATTACAGAGCTAAAGAAACACACTGGAAGCTTAGACTAATGAAGTTGAGGGTTTACCTTAAGGAAAAAAAAACTTTAGTTTTTTTTACAGATTCTAATGTCTATTAGAAGGCATCTAAGTAAAAGGCATCCTAAGGCCTGCGGGTTCATATTTCTATAACCTCATTCGTTAAACAAGTTCCTTAGTGCTAAATGAAGCTCTGTTTAGTGCAAATATGTTCAAAAATTTTTCATTGCATGAAGTAAGATAAACCTTCAAAAAGAGCCTTTCAAGAGAAACCTATGTTGATCTTTGGCAATTGTGATTTATAGACAGCTTTACATGATATGTAGGGAAAAAATTCAAAATTAAAGTACATAACCAAACAAAATATTAAGCATTTAATATACAGAAGATGGAAAAATGCAGAAGTGCTAACCATAAACATATATACCGTAATGAACTAAATGAAATTTTAAAAGCTTTCCTTGCTATCTCTTCCTGTTTTATAAATTGAAACAGAAGAACAGGGGAGTTAGAAAAAAATTGAGAATATGTGCAAGGGTACATTGGATAGAAAACTATTTCAATTACCTTCTGAACATCTTTCTTTTGTCAGCTTTAACTTTAGAACACTGGTACTCAAATCTAATAAAGGAAGAAATAAAAAACATCCACAGCTTTTCAGAGAACAGAAATAAAGAAAATACCTGAGAATTGTAAAACATCTTCTCTCAGTTAAAAGAAGTAATCCTTTAAATTACTTGAAGGATTATAAACCTTTACTGAATTCCCTTGACAGAGGCCCAGGTATGACTATTCAGCACCCATCAAGGTCAATGAAAGACCCTGACAAGATGACAAGAAAAACATGCTTGAAGGAATTAAGTTTTACTTTCAATAGTTACAAAACTCATAAAGAATATTGTTTTTTGGAGTTGGAAGGAATCATGGAATTGGTTGGCAGATTTGTAATGAGGACCCTTGAGGAGGAGAACCAGCTGATTCTGTGGAGAGGTGAAGAAAATGCTCCCACAGACATAAGCTATGTAATCTTGATGGAACAGAGCAGTGTTTTCTTCTGCCAGAAAATTCCTTCCAATGCTTAGAGTGAGATGCATTCAGCAATCGTTCCTCTAGACACTGACCATTCCCATGGCTTAGCTTGGTGGTGTAGAGTGATGCAACCTGGACTGTAAAATGCAAAAAGAATAAAATCCTAGGCAACACGAAATATGAAAAACAGAAAAAGAGCACAGATATGCTATGAGGAGAATCTGACTGAAGACAGCCAAACTGCACAAATGCAATCAAGAAGAAGAAGTTCTCAAGGAATCCTCCTAGTTTGCAAAAATAAGGATTTGTAATGGAGAAGCAGCTGGAAGCCAGGCATACTATCTTAGGGTAGCAAAAATAAATCCAGACAGTTATTTAGAGACATTGGAATTACTGTCCCTTAGGTCTTGAAATCCCAGAGTATATCAGACATTATTCACTACTCTAAATAGAATGTAAGATTCCCAATTGAATATTTTGGCAGACTCTGAGTAAAATGAAGAGACCTGAATAAATGTTAGGATTAGTTTAAGAAAATTCTCAGCCTACTCACAAGTTGGAACATAGAAATTGGACCCATTTTTAAAGTCTGAGATGTATTAATTATTAAAACTTCATATATCCCTCTTTTATCCTCCATTATAATAATTAAAGTGTACTAAATGAGATGGCATTTTGTGAAGTTACATAAAAGAAAATTTTCAACAAAAGAGAGCCTTTAAGGCTGTTACCACTAAATGTGATTAAATTCTGATTTCTTCCATCAGGACAGATGATGAGCAGCAAATTGCCTGCAGTACTTGCAAATTGAACAAAAAAACCTGCTTATTGACCACTTAAATTGTTTTAGAGCAGATTGATACATCTCAGTTATTTATGTGAAAAAATATCAAGAGAATAAGCCTCTCATTTACAAGAACTCCCAAGTGGTAACTGCCTGGAACACAGAAAATAATCACAATATCAATCCTCTACCCAACAGCACATAGATTAGATATAAGCATCTCTGTATAACATGCAGATTGTAAAGTGTAGCATAAATGCAAATTTGAAAGTTAGGGTCAGAGTCTTCCACAAGAGGGCTGAACATGGAAAACAAGCAACACTTTGGGGAGGCATGTCAGGTAAAACTGCAAATATATTTTAAAACTAAGGCAGCATTTTGAGCAGTAATTTTCTGAAACCACAGGAAAGAAAGTACAATCTTGGACTTCTTTTAAAATAGAAAAAGATTAAGCTTGACATATTTCTGATTAGCACATTGGGAACTAATCCTGCCTGTGTCATGACATAATGCTCAGCATTCCTAACACACAAAAAAACCTTCCTCATTCTACCATCTGCCACAAAGCTTATCAAGTTCAGAACAGTATTGCATTATTAGCCAGTCTGCTAAGGAATCATTGTTTTCCAGCAGAGAGAGAGTTTATTAGTTCTTAAAGCAATATTTTGTCGTTTAAACAAGAGTAGCAGCTGGAATTTGTCGGAAATTGCAATTCAGATGATTTTTATCCTAATTAAAATACCTGTACAAGGTACATAAGGAATGAGCATTGGAACATATTCCAAATAGGTTATTATTTTACTGCTGAAAGATTTAGATTGATTTAGCCTCAAATACTAGTCTTCAATAAGTATGTAAATAGATAGATAGATAGATAGATAGATAGACAGATAGATAAATGATCTAGTTGAACATGTTCCTTCTTATTGCAGTGAAGGTTGGACTAGATGAACTAAGTCCCTTCCAACTGAAACTATTCTGATTGGATGGAAGGACGGACGGACGGACGGACGGATGGATGGATGGATGGATGGATGGATGGATGGATGGATGGATGGATGGATGAATGGATAGATAACATCTGTAGTTCTTCTCTGTGGCCTGACTGAGGTCACTGCATCTACCTTCATGTCACTGGGAACATTTGGAGAGCCATCCTAGGGTACCAGAACTGTGGAAGATAACTTCTGTTCAAATGCCAATGTAAGGGGTACCTTATGCAAGGTACAGTCACCTGGGGCCAGACAAAAATGTTCCTTGGTATGGGCCTATAGCTTAAAGAATTTTAAGGAAGCCAAATAATGCATCAAACAGTCCAACATCATCATGACCTGTGAAGATCACTATAAGACAATGACTTATACCAAGACCTGCTTTCAGCACCAAAGTTGTTCAGAATTTAAGATATAATGATACCTCAAATCTCAGATTCTTCAGCTCTGTCAAAGCCTTACAGAACGTCACTAATGTACCATAAGGGCTTTAGCATAATGTCTTCCTATCTGGCAAAAAATCAATGCTATTAGAATATTATATTTTATATAGAACAAATGCAGATAATAAACAGCAATATGTGCTGAACAGGCCAGTATTTTTCCAAGAGTATTAGCTTTACGTGGAAAAGCAAGGGAGCTGCAGGAGTGACTTCTCTGAGAAGCTGCTAGATGCTTCCCTTATGTCTGAGACAAGGCTGTGACAATTGGTGACAGTGTTGGCACCTCTGGGATAATGTATTTAAAAGGGGGAAAAAAACTTCTGCGCAACAGCAGCTGGAAGAGAGGTGTGAGAATATGTCAGAGCATATGTCAGAGAAACAGTCTGGCAGACACACAAGTCAGTGAAAAAGGAGGGGAAAAAGTGCTCTAGATCTCTAGATGCTGGAGCTGAAATAGCCCCTGCAGCCTGTGGCAAAGAACATGGTAAGACAGGCTGTGCCTGTGCAACCCATGGTTGCAACATGGTGCAATGGAGACCCAGCTGTAGCCTGTGGAGGACCCCACACTGGAGCAGGTGGATATCCAAAAGATGCTGTGACTCTGTGGGAACCCCTGCTGGAGTGAGCTGTTTACAGGACCTGTGTATCCATACAGGAGGAGCCCACACTGGCTTAGGTTTGTTGACAGGACTTGTGACCCTCTGGGGGACTCCCATGCTGGAACAGTCTGATCCTGGAGGACTGCACCCCATGGAAGGGACTCAGGCTGTAGCAGTCAGTGAAGAACTGCAGCCCATGGGGAGTACACATGTTGGAGAAGTTGATGGAAGACTGTTTCTTGTGGGAGTTACTCCATGGTGGAGCAGGGGAAGAGTGTGTGGAGGAAGGACCATCAGAGTGATGAACTGACCAGAACCACCGTTCCCTGTCCTCCTGTGCTGCTGAGGGGGAAGAGTTAGAGAAACAGGGAACAAATATGAGCCTAGGAAGAAAGGAGGGATGGGGGAAAGTGTTTCAAGATTTAGTTTTTATTTCTGACTCCCCTATATTTATTTACGTGGCAATAACTTAAAATAATTTCCCCCAGGTTGAATCTGGTTTTGACTGTGATGGTGACTGGTTCTTGACCTCTCTCTGTCCTTATCTCAACTCGTGGGCCTTTCTCTATATTTCCTATCCCTGTCCAGATGAGGAAGGAAGTGACAGACCAGTTTTGGTGGTCCAACACATCACACAGCTATTAGGATTTCTAGTGAGTGTTCTGTTTGTACTATCACAGTCAAACAGGGATCCAATAGGCCTGTACAAGAACCTTTACTCAGGAATGGGTAACTTGCAGTAAGTAGCTATTTAAACTCTGTGGGGTTTTATTCTGCTGAGCCTGAGAAAGTTTCTCTGCCAGTTACAAATTATAGGAAAGATAGACTTATGTGAAATAGTCATTTTAGGTACATGGCAATATATATATATGGACAGAAAAACTTTTCAGATCAAAATTATCTTTGGTCTTAATATCAAAAGAATTGCTTTCTCTTCCCTCTCCCCAAGTGTTAGAGAAACAATTTTATAAAAAACTTCTCAGTAGCTGTTGAAAATGTTTGCTATTGTACCTTTGCTACAGAAAGAAACTTTTAGTTTGTCATGTTCCTCCCTGGACATCCCCAGGTTTGAGAGCAATAATTTTGGCAGAAAATAATCAGGAATGGGATTCATCTTACATAATTTCAGTCATGCAAGGACAACTTCTCTAAGCGAACTGCCTAATCTCCCTCTGCAAAACAATAGCAGGAAGAATAACGGGTACAGTTTTCCTCATCTCATCTCTCAGATGCTGTTTTCAGGTGGAGTAAACCACCCACCAGCAATGCACAATTTCTTCAGGTACACAGTTGAGGGAGCATAGATTATTAGTTTAAACAACATAAGTTAGCTCTCAAATCTCTCTCCAAATGAGACAAGATCTTGAACATGTTTCAAAGTCCTCACCTGAGCACGAGCAGTTATCAGCTCTTTAGTAGAATGGCTGACTGACTCAGTAGATTTCAGTGACTATGGCACTTACTCGGTGCTTGCTCCTCCTCTGACTCCAGAATAAATTAGCACATACACTATGTTATAATGGATTATCATAGATATAATTACTGCTGTATTCTATTTCCCAACCATTCCCAAATTTGTGTTAGAAAACTGAAATGTACTTAAAAGGAAAAAGGTGCTCTGAAGCCACATCTGACTGTCAGGCAAGGCAACCATATTTATCATACCCCATATCCCAAGCTATATGTAGTTGTAACTAAAGATAAAACTAAGAAGGAGGAAAGGAAGTTGAAAAAAATCCTATTTACTTTCATCTCCATAATTCCAACCCAACCATTAGCTTTTATATGGGAACATATGGTCAGTATTTATTGAGAGAAGCCACCATTTCAGACGTCAGAGGACAGTGTAGAGTCTCTTTTGTGATACTCGTTTGTCAATGTAACAGTTTTCAACAAATCTCATTCAGGAGAGTAGAGGAGAGGCAAGCATCTCTATTTCTGAATGTCAACTAAACAGTATTGATGGAAAAAATTGTCTCATCTTCTTAAACTGGTTCAAACTGCCCTTGATATTTCTATTTTGATTTTTGGAGCACATAAAATGAGCATTACCACATGTTACCTCTTTTGGTTGCTGATACTTTTTAAGTTTAGCTTATCACAGGTGGCCATTGTATACCTTGGGAAGCAGAACGTGTAATAATTACACCTGCTGACAACGACTTTGTGTCCTTCCCTGCAGATCTGAAATAGTTGGGAAGGCAAAGAATAATTGCATGTATCTTTATGTTCGATTGCTTTGGAACAATTCTTTGACAAGGCCATTATTATTATTATTTTGAGGAATGAGTCCACGATTAGTAGATGAAAGTCAGGAAAAGATCACAAGAAACAGTTTATTCAACAGTACAGTAATGTTTCTGTGGAGTACTTTTGATGGAAATCCATATTACAATGTTTAGCTGAAAACTGTAATGGATATTAAGATGTGGCTGTAGAATTCTTTATGTTAAAATATTGACAGGGGTTTTTTTCTGTATTTCTGTTACAATAAACATTTTTTCATATTTAATACAGCGCTGCTGTATTCCAATTTTTTTACTTTAAAAGGGCAAATTTATGTATGGCTTTGAAATTATAATAAATTAACATCCATATTTATTCTCACTCCTTATGTTTTCAGCTGTAGCAATGTTACAGATCATAAGCTCTTTCTGCCACTAATGCCTAATCATCCAGGTAATAATTTATCCTGGAATATTGAGGTGACACACCCTACCCAATACATCATTTCTGCAGACCTGTCACATATTTCATACTCTTGTTGAAGGTTCAGTTCCCTGCCCTGTGTTTTCAAGCTCACTGAGGCATTAGGAAACTCTTTTCTCCTTTTCTGTCCTCTAGAATTCTGACTCTTGAATACAAGAGATACAGAGCATGCTGTCTTTATTGAGAATTTTCTTCAGTAGCTGCCTTTTGAGTAAGAGAAGGCAGACACAAGTGTCTGAGACAAAATTATGCATTTGTGAATACTGAATAAAAATCATCTTTGATTTCTGTATAGTATTTTTGCTACTTTTATTAAGAATTATTGGACTTAAGTCTTGCTCATTTGCATGTGGAAGGAGGGTTTTATTCATATGTAAAATGCTAATGTTTGAGAACTCTGTTGCATGCAGACATAACTACCAACCGTGTGGGAAAAGACAGATTTTGGGTTGAGACGGCTGTAGGAATTTTTTTAATACTAATCTACTAGCAAGTAAGTTCTATGGTAAAAGTTCAGCAAAATTTCCACTATATATTTCCAGAGTATAAACACACAAGAGAGTTCTTTAGGTATCAATTTGCTATCTATGTGTGTCTCTGAATATGTGTTTGTCACATGAGTTTGAAAATATATTTTTTTAATCTGATTGATTTTGAGTATGACAATGCCTGAAGGCTGTATCACATCAAAAATACAAAAACTTATTTTCACAAACATGTTTTTTTTTCTTCTTAATTGAGATCTGTGACAACACTTAGAGTATATATGGAGAATGATAGAACACCACTGGAATTTTTTACCAATTCCAAATTAAAAGTGTATCTACTAGCTCCAAAACCAAGTATTGTTGTTCAGATCCCAAAGGTCCAATGCAGAAGCCATTTTTTGGGCCCCTTTTGACATCAGCACCCTCCTTAACCATTATAACCAGTTAAATCAATTGAATGTTCAGAAAAACATCCCCAAAACAAAAAAAAAAAAGAACCCAAACCCCAACCCAACTTAGTTTTTTAGTGTGAACTGATAACTATATAATTTTAATTTTTTTCACTTAAAGTACTTTGAAATCAAGCATTCAGAAATTAGTAGTGTGGTTTTATATAGATAAGTCTGAGTGTTTTTATCTAAAGCTTCATCAATGGTAAAACTGTCAGGATGATTCCCCAAATTTTTTTGCTACTATAGATTTCTGCTCAATTTGTGTGTGCAGTAATGTCTCTTTTGAAGATTTTTGTTATGTGTCTGTAAAAACATCACAGAGCAATTAATATATTAATCAGAACATGTTGGCATTCCCAGACATCAGTAAGGTATTTTGTTTCTTCGCTTTTAAACAGATTTGTGTTGAGTAACTGAAGAACGTGAATTTGCCATCAGTGTAATTGGAATGAAAAGCTTGTAACAGCAGGTGCTTTAATCTTGTTACAGACAAATAACAAATTTTAGAAGAAATGATATAATTACACTGATCAAATATATGAGAGGGATCCAACAGCTTCACAATTTTAATCTATCAAAATTACTGTATTAAAGTGATCAAGAAAAATGGCTTTTCTTGAGCAAATGAAGTCAGATAATAAAGAATTGTGTTTTTAATGTGAGGTGTTATTCTTGCACTTTTTCTGCATATTTTACTTAAAGTGTGTTTCAGAGTTTTATTAGATTTGACTTTTAAATTAAATAGATATCTTTCTCTCTTTGAAAACTGCAAGTCTGTCACAAAACTCTTTTCATCTCACTGTGTTTTTTAGTTCAGAAATATTCATACATATTTAGTGTTATTAGCAGAATTCTTTCCACCTACACTAAGAATCTCTTTCAGATAATTGGATAGGCTGGATTTATTCTCCATGTGAAATTCTGTATGACAGCAGTTCTGAACTTTTTTTTTAGTAATTCATGTCCATGATTAAGACCAAAACGTTTTAGCACAAAACCTGAATATCTTCAATCTGGCTACATATTCTGGAAAGAATATGTGTTTTATGAAAGTTTTAGTTCCTCTATCTCATTTTCTATACCCTTTGAGATGTAAGAGAATTGGAGTGACTATCTTAATTCAATAGAAAAGTATGCAATATAGAACTTATTGCTTTGTTTTCTGGTGATGACTACAGGCTCTTGATCTCAAATCCCAAGTTTTCTTTTGTTTGTTGGGGGGTTTTTTTGTTTGGTTTGTTTTGTTTTTCTTTTTCCTTCCCAACATAACTGAGCGATTGTAGTTGATCAGTGTAATTCAGAGCACATACTCTTGCAACTTTATTCCAACACAAGAAATGCATCTTTATATCATATAAAAATGCACCAATTATATGGCAAAGCCAGAGTTCTGGTAGTACTAACCTTCTAAACCATGATAGATGTGGCATGCAAATATATTTTCTCAGAAACATCAGTACACCAAATTTGAATAAGTCTTTCCTCTCACTAGATGGTTGTGAATTAAAATGACAAGATTTCCTATCTGGAATATAGTTTAATTAAAATAAACAGTGTACTTAGAAGGGAGTCAAGAAAAACAATTGCCCTGTACTCTGAAGCAGCTAAATCAAGATAGTCCATACTATATCACTTTTGGTTCCCAACACCTGCTGTCAATAAGAGCACTTAAAATGACATTTTCCAATGGAAAGGACAAAATTTCAATAGATTTTTAAGGAATTCAGTAACTGTTAGGAAATCTATCTTCCATTCAAAGAGGGTAACATCATTGAATATAACTGTTCTTGGTTTTTTAATTTGTTCAATGTTAGAAGATTTTAAAAGATATCTCAGCTATAGATTTTTTTATTAGTCTAATTCTAATGAAGCATTCAGCAGTTTCAAATAAACAGGTATATTTTTAGACCTGTGGGAACATGGAGAGTGGATAAAATGTCCTTACATTCTTATTAGTATAATTGGTTCAAAAACTTTATTCCCATCCCACAGGAAATTCTGATATTGTAATGTAATTTTTTAAATTGTTATTTGGATTGAAAAATGAAAGTGTAGATATTTCTTAATATGGAGAAATTTGAAAAACAAATAGGCACTTGGACATTACTGCACTTAATTTTTATGTCTTTGCATTACCATGTGATATAATCCATATAACACCAAATATCAAGTTCTACTATCAAAGCGAAATTAAATATAAAGTTCAAATGGAATATCTCTTTCTTACTGAAGTACATTTGCATTGCAAGCCTAAAACTGAGAAGGAAATGCTGGTTTATTTATTGATAGCAACCTTAATACAGTGAATTTATCTAGGGGTGATTTAGTTCCTCTCATTTTGGAATAAAATTTTGTTGAAATAGGCTGAATTCTGATACATCATATCTTGTTTTCTCAAGATTTTTTTCTTCTGATTTTTTCTTTAAATTTTGATAAATTTTTAAGTAATTTAATATGATTATTGTGTCAAAGAGCATTTTTTTTTAGTTCATTAACTTTTCCAATCAATCATCGAAACCTGTTTACATCAATTAAAGTTTTGCTGTGTGAATCTAACTCTTCTTCTGCAGACCTAGAAATATTTTTTTACTTTTTCTACCAGTCCTAAAAAAAAAAGCATTCAGTAGATTAAAGAATTTTTACACAATTTTTAATGGACTATAATTTCCACTAAAATTCATTTTAGGAAAAATAATAATTTTCGGTATGCAAAGTTGAAGGGAGTTCCAACAAGAAAATTCAAGACTTTTTTTATTTTCTAAAGAAAAACTTTACTTTTGACTCCTTATGTCAGAAGTGACCTCAGTCAATTTCAGAAAACGCTCAGCTTTGCTCAGGTCTCATTTTCAGCCTGGTGTATATTTTAGCTGAAAATATTTGTCCTGTTCTACTTCTCAGTTATCCCCAAACAGTCTTAAAATAAAGAAGCTTGGTTTTCCTCCTTCTCATCTCACTTCCCCCCGCACCTTGCTCAAATTGTTGATGGAACAATTTGGCTGAGGCTTTGCATAGCAACCGCGCCTCGGGTGCCTGCAGGTGCAGATGCCAGCACGGCGCTGCCGTTCCTTCCGCAGGCTGAGGGGCTGATGGTATCCACGGGCACGAACGTACTCGATAAGCACATCGCATTTAGGCGGGAACTGATTGCAAAGTCCCTCGAGGCTAATTTTCTTAGTTCTTTACTCTATGAGGCTATCACTCTGACAGAGCAATTGGGGGCTGCTGAAGTGTAAAATGAGGCTGATTCATCCCACGATTCTGTTGCAGACCCTGCTTGTTTTTCCTGCCCGCGGTTTTGGATATAGTAGATATTGGTTCAATTCCTTTTAGGATTAATAGAATCTGGAATGTAAGTATTTGATTTTCAGATGCTTTGACAGGGAATCAGCTCACAGGTAGTGATGTATAAATGGAAGACTCCACACGTCTACAGCTTAAAAGTTTAATCTCCTATTTTCCTCACCAGTATCCTTAACAGTCTGTGTAGCCTAGAGCTGACCATGGCTATCTGCTTTCCATAGGATGAGTTGAGTTATTCTCCATGATTGCTTGGCTGTGCTGACTGCCTTGTCTCTGCCTGTACTGGATCTCTCATTCATTTGCAGAACCTTTCTATCATGACTGCCTAGAAGTAGATGCTTGAATTGGAACTGAATCCTACCCCACATTTCTCTTTCTCCTCTTCCATTGCACCTTTTAAAAATCCCAGAAACAATCCCATCAGTTCACTGGTCTGTAAGCATACAAAGTGAGCAAACTATTTCAAATTTTGTAGATTTTCAGGTCTGCGACCCTCCAAGATGAGACTAGTTTCTCTACATTTTGGAATGTGAAGTTAGATATGAATATAGATTGTGCTTTTTCTAGACCAGTTTGTAAGACAATGCATAAATTGAGGATTCTACTCTAATCTCACTACATTCACATTAGAACTGCCTTTATAATTTTGTGTATCTTTAGCTCTGCCAGAATAGCTCCAAAATTATTCTAGAAGTTTTAAAGCCAGTTCTGCTGATGCTTTTTTTTCTTCGTGTGTGTGTGCATGTGCTGATTATTGTTGTTCTTTCTTCCTTAGGAATATATATTTAAATTTCCCTGCTGCCTCACAGTTCCCACACAATGTTTGCTTGATTGCATATTCTTTGTGGCTTCATTTGGTTTGTCTCTCTAGTGGGAGGTCCTGCAAGCAATGTTAATAGACCATCCTCCCTAGAGGAATTAATGGGTAATTTTCTTTGTCATCTGAAAGATTTATCATCAAAATAATAAACATGAATAGGAAACGGAACTAAATAAATCACAGCTTAATTCTACAGATGTATGCTGATTTATTTATATGTGGATACAGTACTCAGAGACCCCAGTTTTATTTCAGACTTCTGCTGACAGATACATGAAGGCAGCAATTTCAGCTAGGTGTAAGGGCCTCCTTCATTCAGGTTACTATCAATACTAAGGTTCTTCCACAGTTTTTGATGAGGCATTTGGGTGCAGATCCAGAAAAGTTTGTGAGCTGTGTCTGCCTGCATTATTCAGACTATATTAGGAACTTCATTTCACCAAAGCAACACTTAAAGTGTCGTTAGTGGGCCTCAGCAGGATAATCCAAACCACCTAAATCAGCAGTCTAGACTCAGAAAGTAGACAGTGGAGAGAAGTAAAACCCCTCTCAGGGTCTATGAGTACCTACTTTGGTTAGCAAACTATTTCTGTCCCTTGACTCCTTGGAGCTTACAAACCTACTCCAGTGTTACAATGTCCTTAGCAAGGGGCAACTCAGAGCCAGCAAAAAAAGGAGTCCCAGTCTCAGCTGAATGCTTGGAAAGTAAGCCTTGCCTGGAACAGCTTGTAACCTGAAGGTTTGTGCATGGCTTTTCTTTTTCCCTAAGAAAAATTGCAGTAATTAGTAGTCAACCCATGTCTTTGGTTTTCACTTTTTTTTTTAAGCTGTAAAATTTTTCAGTACTCTGAACTATGAAAGTAAGAGATGCTTATTACTTGGTAAGGCAATGTAAATGTTATTTTTCACTTCAGAAACAACAGCAAATGCTACTGGTTCCTGGAGCTTATTTCCATTCTAATGTATATATCAAAGATTTTCTTCTATCTGCCAGTCCTCTCTGTCAGATTTTGGACTCTCTCCTGCTCTGCATAGATGAGTCTTTGAAATCTCATTCAGTATTCAACAGTCTTCTTATGTTGCTTATTTTTTACTCATGCAGGATAATGTACACAATGATTCTGACAAACTATTAACAGACATTTAAAAGCTGCTAACCTCACTTGCTTCTCCTACTTGTACATCTCCTCTGTTTTAGTTGACTCTTTTGCTGATATGTGTATACTATACTTCAAACTCCTTCTCACAACTAGTCATTGTTAGGATCTCAGATGTCAGACAACTCAATTTTGTTTAGAAATTTCGAGCCCAGACTCTGTTCATTTCCAAGCATGTTCCTGTACATGATAACAAACTAGCATGATGCTCCAAAAAGCTCACTGCTTGCCAATTTCTTTTTAAAAAATATATCCAAAATGCACTCTGAGATTTTTTTAACTCTGTACAAATAAATCCAGTAACCATTACTATGATTTTTAAGAAATAAAGATTTGATGCTACTATCTTAAGAATTCATTTAAAGAGATATTATTTTGAACTGGGCATTTCTTCTGAAAAGGAAAGCAAACACATTTGTTTATAGTTCACAGCATAAGTACTAAAATATTCTGCAAACAATGAATGAAGCTCCCAAATTTTTTATGCTTGGTATTTTGCTTTTTTAACACCAACATTATATCCAAAATAGAATTTAGGTTTCTGCTTTCTCTATTTAGACACTTCCATGTTATCATGGATTTAGCTCATCTTAAAATGATGATCATGAGTCTCAGTGTTGTTTGAGAGCTTGCAGTAGTGATTAACAAAAGCTCATTTCTATTCTGAAGTGCACTGAAGTATGTAATTAAACGTTATTCTTTTTCTCCAGATTGGAGCTGAGTTTTGAAATAAGAATGGTTTGATTGAAAACTCATCTTTGTGAAATGGTTGAGTTCTTCCCCAGCTAAAGCCAAGTTCAAAAAGCTGATCATATAGTTAAAAGAGCCTGAGCTTAAACTGTTAATAGGAAGACCTTTGTGCTTACACTGCCTTTAAACTCATCTGAAGTCCTACAATTCATGATGGCTGCGCATTCATTTCAACTTGATAAAAAAAATATACAAATACCTTTGTTATGTTGATTTCCTTGAGGGACAACAAGCTGAACATGAGCCAGGGATGCACCCTCCCAGCAAAGCATGCAAACAGCCTCTCAGGTGCAGCAGGCAAGGCACTTCTGGCAGGGTGAAGTGGGCAGTCCTTCTCTACTCAGCACTGGTGAGACACATCTGGAGTCCTGAGCTTACAGCAGAAGAAAGGAAGGATTGAATACTGGATTGATTCCAGCCAAGGACCACAAAGATGATTAAAAATCTAAAGCATCTGTCATGAGAGGTTGGGAGAGCTGGGGCTGCTCAGCCTGGAGAAGCCTCATGAAGCTTATGTGTTTAAAAATATCTTTGAGGACATTAAATAAAGTCAAACCAGTCTCTCCTTTGGGGTATCCAAGGATAAGAAGCAGTGGGCACAGTTTTAATTCCACCAAAACATGAGACCAAAACTTCAGGGTTTTTTGGTGAATATGGTCAAAATCTTGTAGAAATTGCCCAGAGTATCTCCTTGGGGACACTTAAAACCTTGGCTGGACACCATCTGTAGCAACCCACTCTAGCTAATCCTTCTCTAGGTAGGGGTGTTGGCCTAGTCCAGAGGTTACTGCTGACCTCAATGCCTCAGCGATTCCATCTGTTTGTGGGTGATTCACAGACTAAAAGGATGAAAATAAGTTCCATTGATTAGAGTAATTCTAATTACTGTCATCAGCTGTCCTCCTGTGCCAGATGTGACTCCCAAGATGACATTACAGGTTAAAAATACTTTCAAATCTCAATATTTTTTGTCTTTTGTGTTAGTATCCTTTCAAATTATTTTATTCCAATTTTTTAAATCTTCTTTATCATAGAAAGCTTTTCTAGGAAATTATAGTATTCAGTCTTAAAAGGAGAAAAGGTATATTTTTCTACCTCAAAAACATCTTTGTAAAGAAGGTCTTTCCTGAGAAACACTGTTACAGCAAGTCATCCATGATGATATGATAATCTTTTTACCTGTAAGAGAACAATAGATTGTTTAGTCCATAGTTTCTTTCATGCATGATATGAGCATTTTTGTAAGATTTCATACACTCCTTGGGTCAAGTTACTAACATATGTATGGTTTAAATTATTCATCTCTAGAGAACCACATGGGTTTAGCAAACAGATTTACAAAGTGTTCTTCAGAACAAAAAAATATTTTGCAGAGGACATAAATGTTGATGTATTATATCAGTAAGTATTGAAGGAAGGAAGGAAGTGGCGGAAGGAAGGAAGTGGCAGAAGGAAGTGGCGGGAGTGGCGGGAGTGGCGGGGGAAGGAGGAAGGGAGGAAGGGAGGAAGGGAGGAAGGGAGGAAGGGAGGGAGGGAGGGAGGAAGGAAGGAAGGAAGGAAGGAAGGAAGGAAGGAAGGAAGGAAGGAAGGAAGGAAGGAAGGAAGGAAGGAAGGAAGGAAGGAAGGAAGGAAGGAAGGAAGGAAGGAAGGAAGGAAGGAAGGAAGGAAGGAAGGAAGGAAGGAAGGAAGGAAGGAAGGAAGGAAGGAGGGAGGGAGGGAGGGAGGGAGGGAGGAAGGAAGATTAATTATTTTCTTTTCGCTGCATGTATTTCCTTGGTGAAGAAGCTGGTATTATATCTCAGAGGTGTGGTAATCTTCCTTCAAAATATTGAATATTCAGAAGAAATAAATCAAGTTACATTTTATTAATATAATATAATATTAATATAAGTTTAAGTTCTTAGTGCATATAGACTCTGCCTCCACCTACTGACATAAGAAAAAGATTGTGTCAGCAACATTCCTTAGAGATGCCTATCTATCCATTTTCTGCTTTGTTCCTTGCATTCAGGGTTGACAGTTCAGTTGTTCTGGTTTGTGATAAGAGTCACCCTCCTGAGCTCTAATTTCCATTAGCTGTTAATTCCAAAACTTGTAAACTCCCTTTAGCCTTAAGAAAAGAGGAAAATAAACTGCAAATAGCAAGAGTGATGCACGTCCATGACTGAATGCTTGGATGGAAGGATGAGATATGCAGAAGCAGAGCTTTCACATGATACCATAATATGATTCAGAACATACAATATAGTAAATAATATTGGTTGAAGTGAAAGTGTATAAATTTCAGAAATGTTGTATAATTGTCCTCATATTTATAAGGAGTTACCAATGAATAGGGCATGAACATATTACATGAGCAACAATTTCCATAAGGTGATTTGTGTGATTCTGTAGTTGTGGAATTCATTTCAAAACCGATTCCTTGCCTAAGAATTGATTTCCAAAAGATTATATTTAATTTTTAATGAGTGATATCTCTGTCTTTTCTTTACACAACAACTCTCAGAAATGTAAATTAAGTGTAATCTGACACAGTTTCATTAAATACCAGTAACAGGTCAAATAGGATAGCTGGAAGACATCGAATCTTATTTTATTTGAACATCATATCTGGAAGATTTCAGCCTTTCCAGTTCAATCACTTTTGGTATTTTGCCTTTATATTATTTTCTTTGATTGCTAATCCTGAAGAATCTGAGTTTTGCACAGATGCCTATGGCTTCGCTTTCTATCTTTCTCTGTTTTTCTTTGTCACTGGTTTACAAAACAAAGTAATATGATTGTAGTTGTCTGAAAACAAAAAATCAGAATATTCAGCCTGTACCTACAGCCAGATATCAATTATTTATCTTCACTAAGAGGAAAACAGAGATCAATTTAAAAAATTGTCATCAATGTTTTTTCAAGATGTTGTTATGAACCTTCATATCATTCAACTTAGCTTTCCACCTATCAATGGAAGATGAGAGGAAAGGACTGAAGGCTCTGCTCACACTGATATTGTACCAAGGGTTGTCCCTGGCCATCTGTGCAGGTGATGGAGCTGCACAAGACAAGGAGATTCTCCTGCCCATTGCTCCAGGGCTGCACTCAGAAGGCAATTCACTTCAGAAGGGTTCCATAGGTGTCAGTCACACCATCTGCAGTAGAGACAATTGCACGACGAGACGAGGAGTGAAGCAAGGAGTACTGCAGGGCAGGACTACAAACCTGTATAAGCCCGTACAATGCTTCTGTTCTGGACTATCTTTGAGGAGAACCCTGTCTCTTCTCACTTACCCCACAGTAATCTAGAAAAAAAGAGGTAAGTTTTTGTATCTAAATATGTCATAGTCTGAGTCTGCTTGAATAAAATGACAAGAGGGATGAAGGGCATTAAGCTCGTAACTCCACAGTTTAAATAGTTTGCTTTTGCTTCTTTTCTAATAAACTCTGGTCTGCCCTAGAGCGCACTTTTTTGTCTTGTCATAATATTTGAATGAGTCATTTCAGTAATTAATTCTGTCTATTATTTTTCTTCTCAGAATTATCTTCTGTCCTTCTGAGTCTGTTCCCTTTCTCAGGCTCTCAGAATCTCTTCCCATATCAAAGTTTTGTGGCTCTGATACTTACACTTGGGGAAATACACAGATGGTGGATATTGAGGAATATAGCTTTGTTTTCAAATTGACTTACTTAAATTTCAATGAAAAATAGCTTTTAAAAATAAATTAGTTCTTAATTTAATATTTTTATATTAAACTGGCAGAAACTGTTTTTAAAAATGCAGCAAACTCCTTTCTTTAGCTTTCTGCCTTAGCAAGAACATACAGCACAGTCACCCCCTTGGCATACTCTCTGCACTTGTCAGCTGTTGTAACTTGTATCCTGGATTGTCCTGACCTTCTCATGACAGACACTTAACAGCTTCCATTCCCATTTCACCAGTACAGTCAGACACCAGGCACAGCCTCATCTGATGGAATCTGCTCTGTTTCATCAAGACACACTCTTACCTTTTTCAGATTCTTGGAGGCCGCTAAAAATAGTAAGTCCTTTTCTTAAACCCACAGAAGAAAGCTGTAACATTGGAGAAATGGTGAACATGTCAGGCAGAAATTGAGAGGCCAGAACACTGTTTGTCTCCCCTGTGCCCTAAAAGTAATACCTTCACAAACAGTGTTCAATGATGATTTCCCTGGGGTACCATGGTTCTACACAGATCCTAAACAAGTCTGTGACAGCTACTTAGCAGTCTAGTCCCACCTCCCCACTTTCCATATGTTACATCTGTCCTTGAAAAGGCCTTCGTCCAAACAAAGAACAATTTGAACTTCTTTGTGCATGTACAAAACTCTATTTATGTCAGTGTGCTTATTACCAGAATATTAGGCCCACATGTTTAAAAACAGATGAAACCCAGAAAAAAACAAATATCCCAAACATTATCTACTGCCTGTGGCATGCATTTATGCACCAGGGAGAAGAATTAATGGACGATCAGAGAATCCTCTAAGGCAGAGGAAGTAGACTGAATGATCTCTCTTCTTAGAAGGACTGCTGTGACAGTGGTCTTTGAAAACCAGAATCAGAGAGTCAGAGGAAAGGCACACTGCCTCAGTCCTTGGAGAAGTTCCAGGAATTCTTCCCTCTCTTATTTTCAGTTGCTTAAACCCACACTTCAAGGAACCTGCTGGACTTTGTTGTGTTCTTCTTGTCGACAAAGGCTTTTCTAGCTGGATTCTCAGCACAGTGAAAACAGATGGGGTTTGCTAGCTCTAAACGAAGAAGTACCTGGTTGAACTATAGAAGATCTGGCGCCTCTCCTCATAAAAGCCTCCTTCTATCATGCAGTTACTGAATTGCAGAAAGAAATTTCTCACATTAGAGCTGGCCGGTAGTAAGGACCATCCCACTCTGAGGCTTGCACTCCTGAGAGCAGGAGGAGGGAAGCAAGTTCACCCAAGGTTTCTCTTCCCTTTCCCTTGGAAGAAGCACTGTGTTTCTGCAAGATGTTGTTCTAGTAAGAAATATCTAGAGACATTTTAATTGTACCAAAAGGTTGTATAATTGTTGTTATTGTCTGGTTTTTGGCTGTTTTTCAATTGGTTGGTTGGGGGTTTTTTTTGGGTTTTTTTTTGGTTTTTTTTGGTTGGGTTTTTTTTTTCAATATTCTCATGTTAATCTGCTGCTGGTAAGAATAGAACATATTAAGTCTTCCATAAGTATTCTAATTTAATTTCAATTATCAGCATATCAGCACAGCTCCACCCCTCCTTACATTTCATCATACTGCTAAAATAATTGTACACCCCCTCATGCTCTTCACTTGCCTTCTTTTCCTTTTCTTTACTGCTCCTAGTGGTTTTCCTTTCTGCTCTTGACTTTACATTTTCTCCCTCAAGTCAACACCATGTTATTATAACTCCTTCTAACCCATGTGCAAGAATCCATCTTCTCTTTCCTTCTTCAGCCTAACAACCCTGGGCTAAATTTTCAGAAAATTCAGGATACAGTGAAGATAATGTACACTGAGAGATAACTTCTATTTCAATTTTTGTTTTAAAAATATTTCTGTTTCTTATTTTTATCTATTCCTGCAGCAAAGGGGTAATTCTCTAAGCAGATTAAAATGATTGGGAAAACATGCCCTGGGACAGAAATATTAATATTTTCCATTTGTGCCTAGTTCGTTGCTCCTTACTCTGATTTTGTGCACTCGTTTTGTATTCATGATTTTATGAAAAAACTGCACTATTATGAATCCCAAGATGCTAAAAAATGAACAGGTAAGCCTTTAAGAACAGTATTGCAGAAATGTTTTGCCCATGCATATGTCCACTCTGGGTCACAGTTTGCTGTGCATGGATCCAATCCCTCAGTTCCTTCCCCTCCTGAGCTCTCAAGTTAAGAGTAGAGGTGGTTGCTGTTCAAAACACGGTGAATTTCAGGAATATAATTTCAGGACAGCTGTCACAGATCTTCCAAGGATTTTGTGTTAACATATGCTCTGCATGGAGACCACTGGTCTGTGGGAGCTCTGCTTTCCCAGTTAGAGGTAAATATGGGTACATGGTGAGAGAATGAGAAATACATAAGTTTTTTAAGCCTGTGCAGACTGTGAAAAAAAAATCCATCTCTGAATAAATTTCTGCCTGTATCCTGCCACTCTTGCATATGATTCTCATTTAGAAGTTGTGTAATGTCTCATAGCATCTCTTCTTTTCTGCCTGATCTGATTATTCATAAATCACTTCTGGCTGGAAAAAGTCTCCTTTTACACCTCTGTGAAATACTCCTGTAAGGCTTGGTTGAGGTAACTCTCAACCAGCAGTAACTCCAGGCTAGCCTGTCCCCTTCTGTAAAGATTATAGTACAATTGAAAGGGAGAGAAAGGATAGGAGAGAACAGTGAAAGAGAAGGAGAAGGTCAGAACTATATGAGACATTCTATCACTAGAAAAATTTTTGTGGATTCATGGCCTTAAACATCTTAATCACGATGGAGCTTAAAATGAAAGTGAAGGTTGCAATGAAAATGTTTTTTACCAAGTAAATTGGAATTCATAAATTCATATTTAATGTTTCACATCTGCTATTTGTTCTTTAAAATGTAATAGTGCCTACAAGGTCACTTGAAAGAACACTGTTCCCTTGCACTATAAAAAATATATGCTCTCAACACCAAATGCTAGCATATGGTAAAAAACAGCAGAAATTTGAAACAATTATATTATTCAGACAAATGTAATGGGTGGCTGTCAAAAGACTGTGCTTATAAACACTTTCAATAATTTTATTCCTATCAGCACAGGGGAATTTCTTTATTCTTTGGTCAGATAATAAAAATTATACCCTCATTTTTTTATTCATTTATGACCAGTAGATCTTAGTTCTCAGCTTAAAAAACTGCTATTCACTACAACAGAGGGGTTAAAGCTAGTAAGATAAACTGCTCACAGTAATTATATATTTTAAAGAATATCTTAATTTGATAGTGAACCCTGTAACTAAGATTTCCTGGCCTTTTTTAGGTACTCTTCAAAAACTCTGCAATATAGTCTTTGTATACTTGTACTCCACAAAAACAAAACAAAACAAAACAAAACAAAACAAACCCAAAAACACAAAAAAAAAAACACCCAAAAAAACCCCAAACAAACAAACAAACAAAAAAAAAACTCCACAAAAATAAGTTAGATAAGTTAGTCCTAGAGATTTGAATTCTTGTCTTTTCTCCCATAGCTCAAAACCAGAAACTTGCAAACATACAATGAATATGCTGAAAGTAAAAAAAAACCCAACCCTGACATGGGAAAGAAAGATGAAGATATATTAGAAATCAAAATTTCATGAAGGAAAATAGTGAGGGAATATGTCTCCAGTATGAGTATTTATAAATATATAATTAAAAACTTAGCTGGCCTGCAGGTCATCCAGGACAAATAAGGACATGGCTGAATTACAAAATCTGCATAGGTGACTAAGTTCTAGGAATGTACGTTTATTCATAATAATTTCATCACTCCCTGAGCTATGTTTTTAGGTGCTTAAACACAAATTTACTTTTGGTAACAGGAGTTGCAAACTCTACAGGCCTGCACGTGTGCTATAATGTGGATGTAAAAATTTGATTTGTCACTTTCTAAAATATCTATAATTTTGCATCTGCCCTTTCTCTCTGAAAGAAAACAATGCCACATATTTGAGACAGATTTAAAAAAAATGTGGGACACTTTTGTCTAAATTCCCACTTGTTCTTATATTTAATTTTCTTTCAATTCCACCAAATGCATGGAGGAATAACTGCCCTAGAAATGATAGAGTGGGTTCATTTCTGGGAAGTTAGCAGCTTATCAAGGGCAATATAAACAAAACTGGCACAAGTTAGTGTTTCATAAAGCCTCTTTGTGTGTGTGTATGTCTCAAATCCCAAGAAATTTTTGAATCCTCACAGAGCTTTGTGGTGCACTTGTTGCAGAATAAAACCAATTTGCTTAGCATGAATGTCTGCATTACAGATTCCAGAAATAGCCAAACACACTTATCTGTTCATTTACTGAGAACTCCTGTTGCATTACTGAAGCTGTTGGCCTCAGATAACAGTGAGAGTCCAATTGGTGAAATCAGTGTGTGATTTCAGTTATAACAAAACTTGCAGAAAACTTTCAGATCAGACATTTGTATTATTTTTGTTAATTTGACGGGGAGTAATGGCTTTAAATTGAATGAGGGTAGGTTTAGATGAGATACCACCTTTAAAAGCAACTAAAAATAGAAAGACAAAGCTAACTGGTTTTTGATCATTTTCTTCTCTGTTCATATTTTTTCCTCTAGACCATGAGGTGATGGCCTGAAAAATAAAAAAATCATGATCTGCTTCTTCCACCATCATACAATTTATTTTACTGCTGGTACTGTATTATAATGAGAAAGGTTTTAAATGCTTCATTACTAAGTTTCCAACATTAAAGTATAAGATTCAAAACCGTGGTGTTTCTGAAGCACTTTGAACACTGGAGAATGCTCAGCTCATATACAGCTTTGTTTAGAGCTTTGTCAAATGGCTCTGGAAAACAAATTACATTCAAAAATTTTCTTTGAATAACATTAAAATAATAGTTCCTGGGTATTATAAAAGAATTTCCTGGGTCTCTTAGAAATATAATTAAAATATAGTCATAGTAAATGATTTTCGTTGAGGTGAAAAGTTGACCAAGCCTCTTCAGGATCAACTTGTAAGTTAATATTGCAAACATAGCATTATTCTCTCTTCTGAAATAGCCATTAGGGTTGAATTACTCAAACTGTATTTATCTCTTCCTTAGAGAAAAATGTCTTTGGATTAAATCTTTGGATTAAACATAACATTAGCAAGGCAATACATATACATTAATGAGATAGGCAGATAAATCAGCTAAATAATGCTGCTAACTGTGCTGTTGCTGTACAATAATCTTTCACCCTCACACAAATAGTAAAAACCAGAATTATAAAAGAATTTTAGAGAAGGCAAAGGTTTTTCAGGATAGTAAAAGTCTGAACGTGACCAATCTTTTTCAACATGCTGGAGATTCTGACTGCAAATTTTGAAGGATGAGTGTAGCTGATAAATGACAAAAAAGATTAGTCTGAAATATTTACTATCTGTAGTGCTAACAGTCATTCCATCTATATTAATTGGCACAGTGTCTTCTGTGCCAGATGGTCTATTGCAGAGAGTGAACATTACCCTTGTGGATTTATCCAAATTATGTATTTGACGTTTGGATGAAAGCATTTTGCTTTTTTTACTACTTGAGCACAGAAAATTATGTTTTTCATCTTAATGCTATTATTCCATACAGGTCATCAATAAGTATACATACAAAGGTCTAACTGGCTTCTAAGTAAAGACAGATATGATGGATTTTGTTTGAAAAAGCTCTAAAAACTTCAGTCTTATTATTGTCAGTGTTTACCTCAGCTTTCAAAAATAAATTCTGATGCCCTGTTGCTAAGGCAGTAAACAGATACTAGAGATGAAAGTCACTGGGAAGTGTAATACTTTACCATCTTCCCCATATCTAGGTATTTTGGGGGAGACCCTGACTGGAATACTGCCATAAACATGCTGTGTTTTGGCCTAATGCCAGTACAGGTGTTATAACTCCCTGCCCACTCTATATTGACTGCCCGAAGATGATTGCTGTAGGGCTGTACCATCCACCACATGCAGTGGTATGGCAGCTCAGCTCAGCTCAGCTCAGCTCCCTGACTGACTTCAGCCTCATCACACTGGATCACTCATACCAAGAGTATGTCCCTGAAGGAAGATGGAAAGGAAGGGACTCTAATTCAACAAGAACATGTGTTAGGCAAGAAGTTGACACAAGGATGGATGCTACTCAAAGGGCCAAGATACATTCAGAAAGTGTAAGGTTTCAGTCAGTTTTGGAACAGAAGCTGTATGGAGGTTGATAGTTTGTTAACTTTCTAGATAGTCCATCAGCAAACCCCAACAAACCAAAGTGTCAGTTTATTTGCTATTATATAACTAAAAGCTTCCAACACAGACTTTTTGTTAATCACAGCATTAAAATGTGGCACAGAATTTGTGAGATAAGGAGATCAAGGGCTGGAAGCTCCATGCAGCTTAAAAGGTGTGATAAAAGATGGGATCGTCTGTTCTATATGCATACATACACTCAAAGGATGTACTGGGGAGTATACAAAGTAACATTGAAAGTAAAGGGATGAGGAACTTACAAAAGGGAGATGGAGGTCAATGGGAAGCAAGACAGAAAGCATGATGCCTTCTGTCAAAGGAATGCAGTGAACACAATAAGTTAAGTGCCAAAACAAAAATAAATGCTGTTTGCACAAGCAAAGTGGAAGAATGACAACAGCATGAAAGAGAAAAAGAGAGTGGGAAGACATGATTTGGGCATACAGAATGGGAAAGGAGTGAAAGACTGAAAGCTGAAGGGGAAATAAGCGAAGAAATAGCAAAGATATTTGCACTTGGTGCCTCTTTTTGCTCAAAATAATATTTGTCTGGTTTAGAAAAAGTAATGTCAGAAGGCCAAAATCATCAGACAATTTGTCTAGCAAGAATTGTCCTTTGGAAGAAGTATCAAATCTTAGCAATTAGATTTTGACCAGAGCACTCTCTTCACCAGGGTAACGGACTAGGGAGACATTCGGTCTTTCACAGTCCATTTTTATCTAAAATGAATCAATTACATTTTGGAGACACTATCAAAGTTTGCAGGAAAAAATTCTCCCCGTTCCTCCTCCAGGTAGGTCTGTGATTAAAATTTGAGTATGTGTATGGAGTTTAAGCTCACTGTGAATATTTAAATAAAATAGTCACTGAATATCTGTAACTTGCTGCTTTGTATCCTGGCTTACACTTACCTCAGAACATTCGCCTACTGCAATAAGGGACATAGGCTGGAGGGAGGTCAGCAAAGGCCAGAAATGTGAATGAACATTAACTACCTGCTAAACAAAATGATGATTCATGATTGAAAAACATGCGTGATTTTAAAGGTCACTAGAGCCAGTTAAACGGCATGTCTAAGACTTGTGTATGTGGCACATACAATACGCACATCTGCCATCGGGAAATTCCTAGGTATTCATCAGCATGAATAATTCTGATCTCGTTTAACACATAGCCATACCAAATGACATAGAGAAAATGAGGTATAGTCTCAGATCCATAGTCATAGCAAATTCCACGTCTTGCAGAAATTCTGGCACTCTCTATGCCTTTTAACCCTCTTAGGAGATATGAACTATTTCAAGAGCTAAGCCCTGAGAAAATTCACCTTTGCAGCCTAAGGCTTAAGGAAGGCACTCTTCTGGCAAAAGCATAGGTTTGTAATTTTACAGGATGCTCTCATAGGTCATTTTTGGATGGCTTTCATCCTGATGCATTAAGATGATTTTAGCCTTTATTCAGTAATGCTTTGTTATTTTGAGATATTAATTGCTTTTTTTTTTTTTTTTTTTTTTTTTTATTGCTGCTTTTATCTGTGGCACTTAGAATGCCAGGACAGATCGCCTCAAGAAAAATAAAAGGCATTATTATATTCTGTCTCTATCCAACATTTGTGCTTTCAACACATAATAAATATTCAGATGTGTTTGCTGTCATTAGCTAGAATGGGAAGTCTGCCACTGAGAAAAGGAAGACCTATTTAATATCAGCAGGGCCAAGCTTCCTTTAATATTATGGAACTAAGCAACTCAGTATTCCATCAAGGTCTGTAACAAAAGCCTGACAAACTACTGTAGTACTGCTTTTCTCTGTGTGCTAGGGATACAATCTTAAGATATTTCCCTGAACTGTTCAGCACAATAATACACATGACATTCATCATTTTATGGGCTGCAGAATACTACCAGTGGGTAGACCATATAGACCTTCTGGAAATCCTCCTCTGGTTTTCACTGTCTTAACTGGAAGGGGGTGGCCAAGGTCACATCCAAGATGGGATGGTTATTTACACTCTACTCCACTTCTAATCTGCTGGTAAGGTCGCAATCCTCGTTCTTCTCCGAATAAAGAAGAGGAAGACATTTTTATTGCAAACTCTGAAAAAAAGATAATGGGGGGCTTTCAAACCATGATGGTCTACTATTAATTATTTTAGTTTTCTTCTTTTGTTTGGGGAAGTAGAATGGTCCACAGGCAACCAAGAATGTAGTATTAGTTCAATTTTTCACTACATGAGTCATTACCTCTTTCACTAACTACATCTGTAAAATGCAGATTTGGTCATAGTAATTACTCCTTGAAAAAACTATCTTGAAGTGGTTTGCAAAGAAAATTATGTATCAGTCTGGGATAGGAATTTGTATTGTTCAGAAATTATGCAGATATATTCCAAGTCAAACAATGAATGGTACTGTTTTGCTAAACTTCACTGCAAATTTTCGTTAATTAATCCATGTATATGAAATATTTTATTTTAAAAACCAGTTGCAATTTAAAGTAATTAAATATTTTAAAATGTTAACATAGTTTCTTAGTAGCTAGATACCATTCAATTGTCATCCTTGAAAACTCGTCAGTATTTCATGATTGGTGACATTTTGTCTTTTCTTCTGCATTAACAATGATTCATAGTTTTCTTTTGTCTTCTGATTATCACTGTTAGCTCAGAAAAGAAAGTGAGTCAAATTAATGCATATAACTTTATTTTACTTGAAGCTTAATTCAGCATCAAGGTCATACTCAAAAGTGAAGCTAAAAATTGAAATAGCAAGCTCTAAATGCAGTACATATTTTTTTTCCAATAATTTCAGTCATACAAAAATAAAGTAAATTATACATTAATAGAAAAAAACCCCAAACTATTTTCCCCGCTGGTTTTTTTTTTGGTTTTTTTTTTGTTTGTTTGTTTGTTTTTTTGGGGTTTTTTTTTGTTTGGTTGGTTTTGGTTTTTTTTTGTTGTTGTTGTTGTTGCTTTTTGTTTTTTGGGGGTTTTTCTACTTTTCTTCCTCTCTTCACCTGGCAAAATTCCTATTGGATACAAGAAACTTGACTGCATATATTTATCTCCCTGGAGAGAGACTGAAGAAAAAAAAACATGTGACAGATGTTAGTCACATTGCTTAATGTACTACTGGAACACATTCAGAAACTATGGTGATGAGCATGATATAAATAATCTATGTAGAAGAGAATCCTGAAACCATTCCTTTGAGAAAATGCTAATGAATTTCAATTAGACTTTTACCTAGGTAATGATTAAAATGAACAGATTACCAGATTATAGATATTACTATTCTATTTTTAATAAGAGTAATATCATTATGTTATTTCTAAACTTTGTCCTCAAATGCTTTCTACTTACTTTCTTCACAAAAGGTGAATTTACTAATCAAAATGTTCATAATAAATGACAACAACACAAGTAATAAAAGCTCTGGAAGTGATACTAGCCAACAGCTAAATTAATAGCCAAAGTGCTTCTTATCAATTCATGTCACCTGTAGGCCAGAATGAGGTCAGCACAGTGGAATGGCTCTGCTGGGTCAGTCAGAAAGGGCCATTCAGCTGGGGGTCATCTCTCTACTCAGTCTTTTCCTGAGTTTATGGACCTGTTTTCTCTTTCTTCTAGTTTGTTTCTTCTCTAGATAGAAGAATCTTAGCTCACTCTATATGACTCAGTTTTGTCCCTCTTGGAAATAAATACTCATCTTTAATAATTATTTTTACTAAACTCATTTTGCTAATAATTTTATATTCTGTTATATCCTTTTGAAAATGGGAGGTCAATCGGAGAGAAGTCAGAACTGTATTTTAAAGGCGATTCATGATTTCTTCAACTGAGAATTATCTTGTTTTCTGTTTATTTTTTTTTTCTCCCTTACAGTTACTAACATTTGATTTGAGTTTTTGTCTGTTATTCAGCACAGAACTGACATATTTGTGGAACTAACTCTCATTATCTCAAGATTTTTCCTCTGAGAAGTAGCACTTTGCTTGGAGCTCATCATTTTAGATGCGAATTTGTGGGTTTTTTTGGTCTTGTGCATCACTTTACATTTTTCTGCACCGCATTTCATCTGCCACTTTATTGCCCAATCAGCCTCATAAGTTTCTGCAGCAATTCGTCACAGTCAGACTGCATTTTTCCTATTCCGAATAATTTAGTATTAACAGCAAACTTTCCAAGCTCCCTACAAAATGCCTTTTAAAGGACTTGCATGGAGTCATTGTAAAGCACAAGTCTCACCTCAGCTCCCTGTAAAAGTCCATAGTGACATGGTGTGATCCTTGGAGTGTTCTGCACAGAGCCAGGACTCAATGATCCTGATGGGTTCCTTCCAACTCAGCATATTCTATTATTCATAGAGTCTATGATTTTCTTTAAAAGGCTTGGGAAATGGAATTGTCAAATATTTTGAAAATACAGATAGACTGTATCAACTAAATAATTCTTATTTTCATGTTTGATGACTTCGTCACAAAAAATACTGAAATATCCACATCACAAAACTCTCCTCTGCAGAAGGCATGCTGGTCTTTCCAAGAAACTTGTATTTATCCAGATGCCCAGTAATTTTGTTGTACATTTTGACTACTAATTTACCTAATATGGAAGTCAGGCTCAGAGAATCTAGCTACCCCCATCTCCCCAGAAAGTCTCTCATATACCATCTGCTGTTGATGTGCTGAAAGAATTCAAATAACATAGAGGGAATTCTGACTATATTTTACAGGAAGATTCTGGGCATTTTCCTGCCCGAGGTGAAATTTGAATATTTCTGGATAGGAATGCAGTAATAGTAACAACTTGTTGAGTATTTTGGTCAGTATGCAAATTGCAAAAGGCTTCTGATATCATGACATCTTGAGTCTGAACTATTTTTGAAAGAAAGTGGACATGATTAATTTATTTTTTGCTATGCCCAGATCCCATATGGTCTACACTTATGGTACTTAGCACACCAGCCAGAACCCACCTGTACAATTTGTATTTAAGGATTTATAGATGCTGTGATTATGAAGGCCATGAAACAGGTATCTAGACACTTTACTGAGTTTAAATAATTTCTGGAGAGGTACTGAAGCAGGATTTCAAAGCTGAGTGTGCAGTCTAAAATGTCTAAGCAGCTGACCAGAGCCTAAATTCTGTTACTGAATATAATTCATGTGCTTTTGAGCTATTTTAGATCCTTGTCCAACATCTGTTGGTTTCAGAATGGGAAGAGAAAACCACGTTCTCCATTCTGTTTCAGCATTTTACTCTCATTAAGACACTATGGTCAGACCATGACAGAGCAGGTATTTCCTCTCTCAAGGCACAGCCTGAATGTGAGATCTCCTCAGAAATAGCTTTTTCTTTCCATTAATAGCAGGAGGAAAGATGTGTGACACAGAAATACCCCATTTATGCAGATTTTGATTTTTGTAGGAATTCCCGTTGAGTGTGGTGACATCTTGTGGTTGGATGGATATTTAGACATGTCATGTGTGCTGAGAGGAGGCAATTCCTGCACAGCATCTTGGGATCTCCAGTTCTTCTTGAAGTTTTCACCCAAAGCTCCATGCTGAGAAACATTTTGAATTTGACTACACAGCATTGTCTATTTTTCTTCTTTCTCAGTTGAAATTCTTCGTTTCACCTCAAGGCCCATAATTTTCAGGGAAAAAATAAGTACTTTCATGTACACTTATTTTCTTGAAGTCACATAGTCATTAAATCTTTGCGCTGAGACATGGACCAGAGCTGTATGGTAGTGATAGCAAGAATGTTGGCATGTGTTTGCCAGTGAACTGCTCTTCTTTGACTGGTTCTTGGCTTCCTTTTGTGACCAGATGTTAGCAGAAAGAGGGAATGTCGTGCTGTTTTTTTCAACAATGTACAGGATGGATGGCTGTGCTCTAGTTCTTTGGGGTTTTGTTTGTTTGCTCTTTCTAAAAAATATATCCCCCTCAAGCCCTTCTTGTCGCATCCTTTTACAGTCTAAAGATTACTTCTGTCACTGGTGTCTTCTGGCTATTATGTTTCTGCACATTGCTCCTCCTTTGTCTCTGTAATCTCTTATCCAGTCTCTCCATCTTCAAAAATCTGTCTGCTTTTACTAACTGTAGTTTTTGGTCCCCTGTTCAAAACTCTTTAGCAGAGAATTGGTTGTGCCTGTCTGCAACACAGCAGCTGATTCCACACCAAAATTACCAGCTTTGATACTGTCATCCTGCTGTGAGTGACAAGGTGAGGAGCAGAACCTGTGACAGTAACTCAAGGGAAGCTGAAAAGCTGCTCAAGGTTGCTGCAAATATTATTTCCATGCTGAAGGCCCAGCAGACAGGGCGATTGCAGGTGTTTACAGAGCAGAGACTTACAGCAGATAATACAGACTCTGTGGCTTTTCTGGGGTTAATAAGATGCTTCTGAGGACCAGGGTAGAGGTTCTGTGTGTAGCTGCTGCCTCAGGCATAAGGACTGGCATCCGCTGCGCTCCGTGTGACAGTTAGGCACAGAGGCTCAATGTATACAATCTGTCTCCCCTTGTTTATGTTCATGATTCATCTGTGCCTACATACTTTTGTGAACAGTATGCTGCACTATGTTATTAAACACAAAACTGTGTACACAGCTTCTGGGATTTGTATGTATGTCTCATAAGAAGAAAAAAAAGGTTTCAGTGAAATCCTGCCCATATGGCAGGTCAGCATGCATTAGTCTCCACTTTTCTGATGTGCCTGCTCTGAAGAACCATTCAGAGAATTTATCTAGCCAGCACCACAGGAAATTTCCAAGCAGAAGAGGATATATATACACATATGTTTTATTAGGATTTGATGACATTTCCAAAAAGGTGGTCTTTCAAAAACCAGAAGAAAGGAAATATGATCAAAGTATGCTCTATGTCTAGCATATTCTCAGTGAAAGTGGAGAGCTTACAGATATCAATTTCTAAAGTGTATTTATTACAGATAAAGGGAATGGAAGAGAATTAATGACCTGATAATCTTAATCTTTTTTAGGCAAAAAATGAATTAATATGGCTAAAAATGAGAAAAATCTTAATACCTTCAGGAGATTTTTTTCAACTCAAATCTAGTAGTTATACTGTCAGAAGTTATTTGGGAAAATGAGGAGATTGACTTATTTGTGAGGGCAACACAAGAGAGAATAAATGGATCTTGGAAAAAAATGTACACATCCCAGCAAAATTGTTATAGCCCTTAATACACTGAATTTGGGCACTTTCACTGCCAATGGATCATATGATTAAGGAATGCCAGTCTAACAGAAAGATACAGTTAAATGAGAGGCAGATAGAACATCAAAATCAGATCAGTTCGCTTGAATTGTTCTCTGCAGTAAATACCACTCTTCTATTCTTTCTTGGATTTTTTGAGGAGGAATAAATTTGAAAATAATTTTTTTTTAATAGCTGTATATCTGTCAGGAGATTTAACCTGCATTTTATTTGTATGATCACAAATGTTAACCTCATTTCAAGAACTTTCTCCAAATCCATAAATAAACTACTTTCTTTAAAGATGTTTTAATAAGGTTTATGTGGGATAGAAGTCAAGCTTAGACTTTGCAGAAGACTTTGTGCTGGAAAATGAATTCTATGTCCAGAAAAATTATAACTCTGAAAGTCTGTTTGTAGGCTTTTCTGCATAACTGCTGTAATAAAGTTACTATAATAAACATGGTTCAGCGCTTTATTATCAACTAAAAATATCTAATTCACTTGCAACTCAGAAACTGTAAGAAAAACCCAAGAAAATACATTTTTCCCTTACCTTGCCAATACTTGCGTGAGGTTTTTTTTTATTTTACTACATATTAATATATCACATAAATTTCTCCAGTTCTGATTTCCTTAGTGAAAGACAAGGAACTACCAGAGAATATCCAGAAGAGGCCAAAAGATGGTGAAAGGCCTGGACCATCTCTGTTATAGGGAGAGTGGGGCCTGTTCAGTCGGAGAGGAGAGGAGAGGAGAGGAGAGGAGAGGAGAGGAGAGGAGAGGAGAGGAGAGGAGAGGAGAGGAGAGGAGAGCTCATCAATACATACAAATATCTCAAAGGTGGGTACCAAGAAGATGTGCTAGACTTTTTTTTCATGGTGCCAGGAAGAGGAGCAATGGCATTAAACTGAAACACAAGAAGCTTCACCTCGACATAAGGGAGAGATTTCCATTGAGTATGGCAGAGCCCTGGAACAGGCTGCCCAGGGAGGGTGTGGGGTCTCCCTTTCCGGAGACATTCAAAACCCTCCTGGATTGGTTCCTGGATCTCCAGAGGGTCCCTCCAACCCTAACTATTCTGTGATTTTCTAAACTCTTTAAGCATTCTGCATTTGATCTAAAAGACATCATACACTCTATCAATATTCTCTTTAATGATTTTAAACTTATTTTTGGAAAACATTAATCTAAAAAAATAGTGATTGAAAATTTTAGCACAACCTTCAGAAATTTCTGTTACTGTGAACCATTGCCTTGAGGTCATCTAGGCTAGAGTGAAACCAGCCACAATCTAACTTGTGTCATACTTGGTGAGCTCTTCCTTTTGGTAATCCTGTAGCATTGGTGAAAGAATTCTGTGTTTTATAACCAACATTATTTAATGAAATGCTGACTCTTCCTACACTTAAAACATTGATAAATATAAACATTACCATTGTTCAAATAGAGAGTTTTGGCTGCACCATTCATTGTGTTCCTTTTTATGCTCTGAATGAAATCCTAAAATGTTTTGGCTTCTGCAAAATGCCACAAATTTTTGTTCTGCTCTGTGATCTTGGTGTCATCAAAACCAAAGTTTCAAGGTGGATGTCACTGTGTCTTTCACATGAGTCTGCTGTAAAACCAAAATATTTTAGAACCCTCAAAGAACACAATTTCTTTAAATAAAAAGCAAATATTTAATTATTTAAGTAAAGAATATTTTAAAAAGGGAAATTTGCTTGATATCCTTTGTCTATTATCCTTTTCCTACTTCCTATCTATTTTCCTTTCCCCTACTCAATCTGCATAGCACCAGTCTCAGACCCTTCTAGACCCCTCTGAAGATTTTTGCTACTTTTTCTCCACTGTAAAATGTCATTTCATGAGTGTCAAGCTCTTATTTGTGACTGCAACTGACTCTCCTGTCTCCAAGATCCTGTGCCTGAAGTATGCTAAGTATGTCCCTCAGGGAAGGAAATGTCTCCCTTTCTCCTCCCAGTAGGCTCTTTTTTAGCTGTTTTATTAAAATAACATGAACATAATTATAAATGCATAATAAAGCAAATCAGCTGGCACTGTCACAAAACCAAAACTGTAGAAGACACACCTCTGTGTTCCTTAGTGGCCATAAAAGAAAGCAGGATGCAGTCCATGTCTGGGAAGCCTTTGAGCACACTCTGCATGCTCTTGTCAGTGTGTGTGCCAATACAGATTGAATAAGAAGGGATCTTTGTAGCCATCTTGTCTTTCCGAAGCACTCTGAGCTTCTCTTGCACTCTGGGCTCTCTGCTGGCTGTCAGTGCATCCTGATTTACTCAGAACACTAGTGAGACATGCTAAAAGAACTCAGTTTCCATGCACAAGGCATATTTTAGAGGCATTATTTTCAAATTTCCACAGCTTAGCTAAATCAAAACCAATTTTTCCTGGAACACTCAAGTGCACTGCTCTGAATAAGGAATAAGTAGCTGCCAATTTCTAATTTTCTAGGTTCAGCTGATTCATCAGTACAGTTTTTCAGCAAGTAGTCATAAGGCAATTTATAACAGAAGTCAATTTCAGTGTACTTATATTCCAGAGAACTAAATGGTATTAATCCAAACACTGCAGAAAAATAAACAAACTGCTGGTTTAGGCTAGGTTTGAAAAATTTTAATCTCCAAGGCAAAAATTTTAGGAACGTACTAATAGAGGGGGAAAAAGGATTTTAGAAAGCAGTATTCAGAAACCTACTGCAAGAATATCATCTGTAACAAATATTAATTAGTTTGAAAACCAGTTATTTCAGTCAAACTATTTTTTTGGCACTCTAAAATGTATTGAAGTGTTGATAATCACAAAATTTGAAGTGGTTTTCTGACTAAAGAGCTTACAAAGGATTCATTGTAGTAATTCTACAAATACAAAACCATTGTTTGAGCATCTCAATTCATAAACCCAAACTTGTTCATCATAAACATTACTCCATGTTGTTACATCAGTGATATGTTTGTCTGCCTGAGAGTATAAATGATAATTACGACTGACTGACAAAGTGGAAAAAAACCCCTGATTTCTTGACAAAAACTCCTCCACGTAGGAATAGTAAAGTAGAGAAAAATTGTCTTTGGATTTGCTCCTGGATATCTCCTGGCTCAATTTCCTTTCCTCTAGAAAATCAGGATAGAAAACAAAGTAAATGTTCATGGGTTGGTCTTGGCTAGCTGCCAGACCAAACCCGGACAATCTCTTAACCTTCTCAACTAGGATGGGATAGAAAATAAGATGGCAAAGCTAATGGGTTGACACAGGGACATCACTTACCAGTTCTCATCACACATTTGACTTGGCTAAAATTAATTTGCTCTATTGACGAATAAAATAAATTTGGGTTGTAAGAATCAAAGACAAATATATATTTATGTTTGGAAGATGGAAAAGCTATTTTCTGAAAACAGGCATGAAATTACATTCTATTTGTTCTCCTGAATGAAATTCTTAGCTGCATATTTGATAGCATCTATAATCTCCCAGCTTGAAAAGTATATTTTTTTGCTTCACAGGGTTCTAGAGATGCTTGCATCTGAGAAGCAAGCATCCCCCTTTAGAAGCTGTCTTTGGAAAGAGACATTCATTGGTCACCTTGTAAAACTTATGAAAGTTTAAGGAAGGCACCCTTTCTTAAGAATATTTTTACCAGGGAAATTGCAAGCAGTTTCTGAACACGTGTGAGTGTATTTCAGGAAGAACTATAGCCATCTCATAAATCCCTGAGATGAGGAGAAAAGGAAGCTGATCTGTCTCCAACGCAGGAAACACAAGCTACCATGTCATTCTTCTTGAGGTGGCAGTGAAGTAGAAATCATAGCCATTGGATGCAAATGACTCATTGGTGTCAGGAAGATCTAAGAATGTTTCAAGGAATCGAAGGATGTGCATATACAGGATGGACCTTTCTCTCTTGCTATGCATGTCATCACTGGCCTCATGTATGTTCTCTCTGGGAATAAAAATTTCTTCCTTCTGGCTGCTGTAAAAACAATGGTGGAAGTCTGCTTTCCCCTGAGATTCAGGAAATTGTAATGAACTCTTGCTGCTTGCTCTGAGGGACTCATATTTGAAACAAGAGACAAGAGAGTTTGAAAGCTATTCCCAACTCAGTGCTATTGGTCTCTGGCCTGGTACCAATGAAGGCCGTCTTTCTGTGACTGGATCAACTATCTTGGCATGGATTTTTGCCTTCGTGCCAGCTGGGAGTCACATTTCACTGTGCCTTGCACTTCATCTACACACTAGCAGAAGCCAGATTTCCCTGCAGGCTGCTTAACCACCTTGGCATGGCTTTTGTCCAAATGCTGGCTGGGAGCTGGTTCCTCTGTGGCCTTCTCAATTCTCTTGGCATGAGACAATTGCTCAGACACCAACTGAGAGCTCAGTTCCTGCAGCCTGCTGTTTCCATCTGCTGATTCTGAGTGGCAAAAAAAAAGAAGGGACTATCCTTCAAACCACCTCAGATGTTTTTCTTTGGAATTGTCTGAGGGGAAATAAAACCAGTCCTCAGAGATAAAGAAACATTAGGTTAAACATTCTGTGAAACCTCTGTTCCAAAAAGAGATTGGAAGTTCAGCCTCTGTGTGTCTCAGTCAGTTCCACCTGGGCAATCAAGCTACATCTGGCTGTAATTAATCTGCAAAAAAAATATGAAGGGCTGCCCTGTGGGATGCATCCACTTAGAAAATCCACAGTGATTTCTGTGTGATATGCCTCTTACTTACAGATGTGTTCTAGGCTCTGATCTTCAATCCTGATCTCCAAATCTCCTTCCTTTAATGCTTTTTGCAATTGCTGGCTGGTTTGCCTGACTTTATGATTGTCTACTGTTTTCCTTAATCTTCAGTTAAATAGTGTTCTTAGATTCTTGACTATGTTGCAGATTTATTTTTCCAGACTAATAGAAAAATATTTCCTATTTTGGTTCATTATAAATAGGTCTGTCAGGTTTTTATTCATTCTTAAGTGCTGAGTACAAATGTCCCTGTCTTAAGCTACATTTCCATGAAAGGGTATTGTCTGGATACATAGAAATCTGGACATCTCTTCCTGACAAATAATGTTTAGTTTAGAGTCTGTGTGAACATCTATCTGTATGGAGATGGAAAATATTTATCTCCTACAAACTGAAACAAGGCTGAGAGAATTCACTGTTTCTGCAGCTTAATGCATCAATCTATCTGCAGTTTTGCTAAAACCAAATGATGAAGAGTCCTGAATCAGACATGAGAAATCGTGACACTTCTAAAAACTTATGACTACTAAGCACTTATAAAAGCTGCATATCTCAAATGTCCTTGGCATTTGGGAGATGGGGATGTGGTGGGAGAGGAAGAAAGGCAAAGAGAATGCTTATTACTGAGCAATATTTAGCAGAGAAAATAGCTTTACAACCTCCTTACTGGAGATCTTAGTAGGCAGATTGGAACATTACTACCACTCATATACACCACATAATATTACCACATAAATGTGTTCAAAATTTTATTAGCTTCTGTAATATATTTTGATTTTGAGTAAGCACTTTGAAAATGTCTGAAGAGTAAAAGGAAGACACTAGACAATTCTAAAAAGATTTTTTCCCTTGATCAACTTGTTAAGTCACATAATCTATGCCCATTTCTTGGCTTGTATGATAGGAAGACAGCGCTCTGCCTATTACACATTTTATAATTAAATAATAACTTTTTGCTAGTAATTTTGAATGCATAAGAACTATCTGTGGGCAGATAGTCACTTCCAAATGTACTTACAATGTCTAGCCCACAAGTCCAAGGTGAGTTCCTGACTTTTGAAGTCTTTTAATTTCTCCAGATTTCTTACAACAAGTAGCCTATTTAAGTACAAGGGCAGTGGCCACTTTACTTTCCTTCTGTACACAGCTGGAAACCCTGATAAAGCTGAAAGAATTTGACAGCAAAAGTCTTCCCCAAAAGAAACCAAGACTCGAAAATAAAATGGAAAACAAAACCAAAATCCAATTAGAATAAAAGTCCTTTCCCAGGCTGTATTATTTTTACTGAACACCTCTTTCAGGGCTACTTGAACAAAATACGTAATTTTATTTTGCTCTCGCAATGATGTTTTCCTTCCAGTTCCCCACGTGTCAGCCTCTACAGAGTGCAGGTTTATTAAGATGGCTACAGAGACAGGCCAAAACAGCTTGCTTTTGTGTTAATGGGCTCCTTCAAGACATATTTTCACAGGTTTTCCAAAATGCTAAATTGTATCGTGATTCTGATGAATTCTGAAGTCATTCTATTTTGAAGTGTAAAGATTTGTGTAAATGCATTCAGTATGCGCTGCAAAAACTGGCAAAACTAGTACTTTGAAGGAAAAATAGAACATATTATTCTAAAATCACATTTTTAAAACCTTAAAAGGTTCTAACTTCTAGGATAGTTATATTCTGAAATATACATTCATAATTTAAGTAAATGATACAGTGTATACTGAAAAGAGTACACTGAAAATGCAATAGAAGTACCATGGTTCGGCTGTTATTAGTTATCATTAATTTTGAAGGTGTTTGACTGTCATGCTAGCACCAGTATGCTTTACCATGCATAAATAAGAGAACATCTGTAAATTATTTTTTTTTCAAAATTCATAACAAAACAGAAACAAAGGAGAAAAATAGCAGGTATTTTTTTTGTTAACATACAGAGACTTCCTCCATGTACTTTGAAAGAGCATTTTTCTGAGTTGTTCTGAACTCCTGGAGATCATGGCCACCGAGAAGGAGCAGGCTGGGCCCTCTCCCCACGCAGAGGGCGTAACCTGTGGTACCTGGAGGAGCCCAGACAGAGGAGCAGGAGACCAGAACAGGAACTCTGCCAAAGCTTGCTAAGTCTTGGACATTTCCAAAGACAAATACACCCAGCTGCCTACAAAGGCTGCACTAGAGACAACTGAACAATTACTGAAACAACCCTCGAAGTCACAGCCACTGCCAAATTACCTGTGGCAGGCAGCCCTCCTCCACCTTATCTTAGAGTGAGTATTTTTTTCCTTCTCAGTGGTAATAACACCAGGATTAGTCCCTCAATATTTTAACTAGATAAAACTAATTTCTTTCATTCTCTTATGTCTTGTTAAAATATTAACTTTTAGGGATTTAGAGAACTTCTCACAGATCATTTTCATAATACCTAGTGCTGAGATAGACCATATTAAAACTAATTTCTCTTTATGCTGCTATAAATCAAATAGCAAATGCAATTTAATGTTAAATTTTTAACGTTTTTAAAACACTCATGAGCCAATCATTTAAGATTAGCCAGCAACACTTAAATAATCATTCATTCTTCTTTCATTTATTACATTTTCCAATACAACAATACCTAAAAAGAAAGGAAGCACTATAGTTATAGGTATACAAAAAGAGTGGTAATAGGGACCATTGAAATGTCTTATTCCAGCATCAATGTTTTACAAAGTAGTATAAGTTATTGTTGCTTATATTGCAAATAAATACTAAATTACTGAAATATTAAAAATAGTGTTCATAAAATAATATGGGTTTTATTTCCTCGGGTTCACATATGGGTTTTATTTCCTTTGGGTTTTTTTTCACACCTTTCTACAAAACTATGAGAAGAACTACATATATACTACAGGAAAACAAATATATAATTATTTTCTAGGGAATCATCTCTCCCCTTTAATATGTCTACTGCTTTTTAGCAACCGAATCTTATGTTTATAGTGTTTTAATTAATAGAGACCATGACTTTTTAAAGAACTTTTTACATGCTATTGATTTTTTAAAGTATTTATTCACTACTTTTCTGATTGAGTATCAAATTATAATGAAAATTCATCTGCCTTGAATCTCCATTTTACTTGGTACTAGAAGCAAAAAGTAATTGGAATTATAAAAAAAAACCCCAAAAACAAAAAACCTTGAGAGTGAATAGAAAAGGCCCCCACCCATGGAATAGCTGTGCCAAAGCCATTTTTTGTGTGAGTAAAATGTTGAAAATCCCATTAGGCCTCAAGCTCTTAAATGAAAATTAAGTTTCACAAAGACCTTTCCATGTTCTCAGGAGGGGTGATTTCCAAATATATATATAGCTAGTGTCAGATTAAGTTCTTAATGACTGAATTTTTCAGAAAGACTGCTAGGAATATCTTCAATGACATTCAGCAAATGCTTGTTAAGGAGATCCTTCAGATTCAGATCTAGCTATAAACTTTTTATACATGATCCTCAGTGCCCTAAGGGGGTTCTTTGTGAGGTCAGAGTCTTAGCCAAAGTTATTTGAATACTTTCAAATTATATGCATTAAGTACTAACTTGAAAATCTGACTACTTAAAATAAGTGCCATCAATTTTTATCTTAAATAGTGGCCTATGATATTCATGTAGTTATTTTGCAACCAGTATTACATTAAAACCCTGAAGTGTTCTTCACAAAGTCACATTTCATTCTTACATGAGGCTCCTACTGTGAGCAGAATTGTTTGTTCACACTCTACTACCACAGTCATTGTAATAAACTAATTTCACTGTCACAACAGTCCAACATATCCAGAGGTATGCCCTTTGGAATACAATCTTCCAATCATAAGGGGAAAGACCTGATTTTTTAAAATTTTAATTAAATCTAGATCAAGTTTTGATCTAGTCCCTCCCAAGTTAGGAATAGCATTTTCAATTTGATTAACAAATTTTTGAAAGTTATCTACCTATCTGCTAATTCATTTATTACATTTACATGTACATTTTTATACTGAAAAGATGTGCATATTTCAGTATATTTTCACTGAGATGGCCAGTTTACTAAGAATGATCACAGAAGATATTTTAGTGACATACAGAGTTGACTAAGTAATTAAAGAGGGCCTACAAGAAAGATGGAGAGGGATTTTTGGCACAGGCAGATAGGGATAGGATAGGGGATAATGGCTATAAACTGAAAGAGAGTAGGTTTAGATTTTATATATTGGGTAGAAATTCATTATGGTGAGGGTGGGAAACACTGAAAGAAGTTGCCCAGAGAAGTTGTGGATGCTCCATCCCTGGAAGTGTTCAAGGCCAAGCAGGATGGGGCTTTGAACAACCTCTCTAGTGAGAGGTGTCTCTGTCCATGGCAGGAGGGTCAGAACTAGAAGATTTGGAGGGTGCTTTCTTACCCAAACCATTCTGTAATTCTATCCTATGACTCTGTGATTAATCATGCTTATCCAGTTGAGAAACAAAAGAATAAAGCTACTTATTTTGTTTTTTTATATGCAATGAAGCCTACCAAAAGAAATGACACTTCCTATTCATGAGGTTCTTTTGCACTTCTGATTTAATTTTCTGACTTTCAATTTATGGTTACTCTCAGATTATTATGCTGTTCTCTGTCAAAAGACTTGACTAACTTATCTTACTTTATTTCAGTCCCATAAATTGACTCAATACTGTGCTTGTTTTATTCAGCCATCCATGTTAGGTTCTTGGCTAAGAAAGTTCTTCTTAGCCTCAATTTCTATTTTTCTGTGCCCATTAAAATTTGGGTTTATTTTATGCAGGTTCATATACCACAGCAAACAGACAGCTGAGCTCCACTCCCAGATCTGGAATGGTCTCCTCGCTCCTCCATGCCTGGAGACTCACAGGAGCTGCTGATGAACACATTAAAGAATTTTTTTCCTTTAGAGCTCCTTGATCAAGGTGTCGTCCTGTACATCAGGGTTAAGCATAAACCCAAAATATTTCTTCTAGCAAATCTTACTAAAATAATAATAAAAAAAAAAGTTGAGCTTCTGCGTTATAAAGATAGGCATTCTAAATAATACAGTAGAAAGGTATCTAAATAATACAGTAGAGAGATATCTAATTCTTGTAATGATGTGTTGCATCAACTTTTAAACTTGAATCCACTGAATATATTTTGAGCTCTGAAATGCATGTTTGTCTTAATTCTGTCTTTTGAACAACTCTCAAGGAAATGTACAGAAGATGTATCATGGCACACAGACCTTGAATTTCAACAGAAGTAAAGAGCACTTTTAACATAGTTGGTGGTGATGCCTATGAACTAAAAAAAGGAGTTATGTAACTGACAGGAAATTTAGGAAATGAGAACAAGGAAAGCACTGTGAATGTTCTTTAGGAAAATTAAACTGAAGTGTCATATCCTTTCATTTAGTAAAGTTTTATTCTATTCAATATAATTATTTTTCCTTCAAGTTTTAATGAAGATGAGGTTGCTAGGAAACTCCTTCTGATTTCAGGTGTGCCTGTGTAAATATGGAGTATCTCATTTACACTGACAACTCCTGGACTGAAATAAAAACAATTATGGAGTAATTTTAATGTTTGTTCATGAGTAAAAATAAGGAAACATTGTTACAAAAGAGAAAAAACTCATCTGACTAGTCTCAAGTCAATATCTGTAATAAGTTATGATAAATTAGATTTATGCCAACCTTGTAAATCCTTGATGTCTCCCAAGTGCACTCAAGATTGCTTTGGAACCATGAATCCATGATTATAGCTCTTACTGATCAAATTAATCTGACATTAATATTAAGAGATAAGTGATTATTCTATGTGTTGTAGGTTCTAAAGGGATGATGACAACGAAGCTCTCCTTACATTGATAGTGCCTTTGATAGCAGTGCCTGAGTACATGTTTGCTTTAATGGATCAAAGGGCATTTTCTGCTGGTGCAAATGCTACTGTGACTGTAGTACTCACTACCTGTATCTATGCAGCATTTTGGCATGAACTCGCTGGGTGATGATAATGAGATTACACCTTTCACATGTTGGTGCAAGTGGCCATATGTGTGGCCAATATACCTTCACACACACCCAAGGATCTATCCAGCATATCTCTAGCAAAAAAAAATCTTTCATCTCTCTACTAAAATCCCTGCAAAACAGTGCTGCCCATTGCTGCATCAGGCACTTCAAATCAGGTCTGTTAGCAGAATTCATTCATCTTTATCTATCACAAGAAATAAATAGAAGATAAATATAATAGGTTTTTTATTATAACCATGACAGTGATGGAAATATAGACTATCCTAATAGCAAAGCTGCTTCTCTCTTCCTCTCAGGAGATGGCCTAGATTATCACTTTTGTCTAGGCCAGTCTTCCCTTAGTTGAGAAAACCAGCACTGAGGGATCATTATAGTCTGTTGCCCTCAGCTGGTGCTAAGAGAAATGCACACAAAAAATCAGCTTCAACAGGGGACCTGCTTTAGAGCTTGCAAGGCTGTGTTACTCCCCCCCACTGGTTCACTTTTGTTTGCTTAATTTTAGCAAGAGCAAACACAGATTCTAACACAGAATATAAATAACTGAAACTTTTTTTTTTTTAGGATTTTATTGACTAGTAAACAGAGTATTATAATACTTTAATTTTTTTAATATGGTCATAGTGTGGCAAGAGATATGGTGTCGTAGACATCCTTTTCACTAAAATCCTTTCTTTAGGATTTTTTCCTTCTGGGAGGCTGAGGCCCCAGAAACAAGATGTAAACAAGAGATTGTCTGCTTCTGTGGAATGCAGCAGGTCAGTTCTGGATTGGCCCAGATTGAGTGTTTGGAAATAATAGCCAATCCACAACTGAGCTCTCTCGGACACAGTCCGAGAGAGCAAGGTTTGTTGATCATTCTTTACTTTCTATTCTTAGGTAGCTAGCAGCTTCTGGAAACTCTCCTTTTCTTTTTCTTTTTAGTATAGTTAAAATAGATGTTTATATCATAACTTAATAAATCAAGCCTTCTGATCATGGAGCCCATCTCATCTCTTCCTTCACCCCGAAAACCTTGTGGCCAACCGGCGACAATATGGAACTGAATTCGAAGTTGTATGCGTGAAAATAAATTTTTTCAGTAGTTGTAGTTCTGGTATAGGTGATGATGAAGCTTGTGCCTTTATGCACACCCAGCATTCTGAAAATATGAACCCTGTCACTGGTCCAAGAATCAGACAACAAGTTATTGGCATAGATATGATGCAAATGTCTGGTTTGAAAAAAAGGATGTGACTTGGAGATTGACCAGCTCCTAGTCACCTTCACAAATAAGTATTTGACTAATGGTTACAGGAACTCTAGACATGGGTTTTTGGACAGTTCTCAAGATTCCCCCAGACAGCTCCTGCTATGACTAATCTAATTTATGTGTTGATTAACACTCTGCATAGGAGCCCCCAGAGATTCACAGGTAGCTGCTGCTGCACAGATTGTACATAGATAATTGTAAATAGAAACTATACCCAAAGATGAAGAAATTGTTATTTCTAAGTTGTAAAGATGTGAGAGATGTTTTTTTTTCTGCAGTTAAAACATCTGATCACACGTGCTGGGGCAGTTGCATAGTAGAACAGCTGGTTTATAAAAATTGAGTAGAACAGTGGTTGGGAGAGTCTCAATCAGTCCAGCTGAATATGTCACAAGACCCCTTGCAATGGAGGCTCTCATGACTGTTCCAGCAACAACTGACCGTCCAGACGGAAATCAGAGACTCCCTGCCAACACCAGAGTAATAATTCCTTTGGGGGAAGCACTCTGTTGCTGTCTGTGCAAGAGTAGATAGGGGGTCTGTGTTTTCTTCAGAAGGGTTCCCAAAACAGGTGGCCACACACTGCTCAGCAGCTCTGTCAGTAGGGAAATGACCCTCTGACCCTCTAGACCCTCCTGAGTGATGAATGTTGTATCATGAACAGTGCCCACCTACCATAGGTGTAAAACATATGCCATCTACATGTTACAAAACTTCCCAGGCCTAAACTGCAGACAGTGGAGCAATTTTGTCTGTGGACAGGACATGAATTACCTTTGCATAGGTAATGATCTGCATGCCTTACTGTCATTAGTCACACAGTTCTCCACCCAGAAATTCGGCCACTAAAGGTACTCAATCAAAAATTAATGTTTTATATGTGAGAATGTCATTTTCAGATGCCTGAAGGGAAGAGATTTGTTAACCTTTTTTTTTTTTTTTTTTTTACGGAAAAAAGGAATTGAATCTTAATTCCTATCATGTGACAATCAAGGGTGCTTTCAATTACCTATGAGCTACTGCATTGCCAGGTACAGCCTGAACAGCAGTATCCCAAATGCCCTTTGAATCATTGTGTCATGCTGTAGCCTGTAGCAGGGTGTTGTGCAAGGCTGCCATGAAGCCATCCTAAGTGCAGATCACTTTCACTTTACCTAACATTATCCCATTTTCTGTGATGGGATGATAAAACATTGACTAGAAAATACCTTTATGCTCATGTTTCTGGCCACAGTTAGAACCACTGCTCCCTTCTGCTATTCCATGTATTATTTCCATCCTTTAAGCACCCACTAAAGAAAATTGAAGGCCCCACTGCAAGAGCACATGTCCTCCCAAGGTCTAGTGTCAGGCATGCCTAACAGGATAACTCTTGCAGCAAGGAAGTTCTCCTCTTACTCAAACAAACAACAAAACAACAAAAGAAAACACTCTGTGGCAGATTGCCCAGAATGTATCTTTCCTAGGGTCTATCTCTACCAGAGATATACCTTGTGTTACCAGTACTGTCATTCTGACATGTCATCTAGGCACTCCTCTAAAGGTGGCTCTAATGATGCACCAAGGAGCTGGGAATCCTTAAGGAGACTGAATATTTCAAATGTATTTATCCAAACGGAGACAAAATTGACACTACTTGCATAAGCAAAGTCATCATGCTCATGTTTATGTGTCACTTGGGTCTAAAGTCACATTACAGACAGCAATGTGCCCCCGGTCCTTTGTGTCTCATAGGTGATGTGGAACTGCCTACTTTCTGTCAGGCAAGTTTTAGTCTGAAGGGAAAATGTCTTTCCCACAGCAGGCTTGTCTAAGATTGGCTTCTTTCTAACAAAAATCTTTGGGGAGCTTAAAAAAACCAACTATGCTATCTCCCAGAAATTATCAGATTCAGATGGGGTTAACAGCACAGAGCAGGCACACTAATATAAACCCAGGGGAGACTCACAGTTAAGAAGTAAATGGCTGTATTGGCAAATCTGTGTATGAAGGCAAGATCATCTAATCCCTCACTAAAGACCTATATCAGTCTCCTTCCCTGCCCCACACCAGATGGTACCAGCAGTGCTCTTGAGATCTCTGCCCAGAAAAAAAAGGAGCTGGTCTGCCTTCACTGTGTGAAAAACAGCACGCCTGCAGTGGTTCTATATTTTGTCTCCATATTCTGCTTTATAAGATGAGTACCTCAAGCATAACAAATTAGTAATGAATTTAATTCTCCTGAAAGTGGACTGGACATTTCAGTATTGGCTTATTGGCTATTCCAGCTGTGCCACCATGCTCTTCCTGATTGAATTTAAATGTAAACTGAAGGGAATGCTGAAATCATGAGAAGCTGCTTACGGAAGTCTAGGCTATCTGGTGTTGCTGCTACATGTTTACTTAGCAATCAGTGCCTGTGACAAACAGTTCTGCATCTGATGGGTTGCAAATAGACTGCAACACTGATCTGTATGATAGCTATTGCCATCTCTGCCACCATTTCCCCCCAAACAGGGTTAATGCTGGAGGCACAGAAGAGAATTGCTTCTAAAACTTTCATCTCACTGCAAAGTGTTAAGCCCTACTGATCATGTCTCTTGATTGCCAGAGCCTGCCTTACTGCACCAAGGAGCATTTCAATGCAACCATGAGACACATCCCTTGTCACTAGGGAATTCCCAATTAACCTGCTTCAGCAACACTTACAAAAAAGCTATAGGCAGTCGATGGATTTTATCCTAATTAGAGGTGTCTTGACTGTTCTTGCAACTAGTGTTATACCTGCTGAACATGAGCTGGGGCTTGAACTGAACCAATAAATTTACATCTGTAAAGTGCATATCAGCTCTTGGTGGAAGGGAGGCACCTTTCAGAACACATCTTACTGGTTTGGACCAAGTGATTCTGTATGAAACAAGAATACAGGCTAGAGGGTGACCTGTCCGTCACATTCCTAAGGTCTGCTTTTCTATCTACTAACATTCAATCAGCACTTCAGCGGGAAGGGCACAGAAACAGAGGTAATTCAAGCAGGCCTCTCAGAAGGTGTGAGAGCTTTTATAAATGAAGTTCATTTCAGATACAGAAAATGCCACAGATCGGAAGTAGGATTTTTTTAATGGTTGTTTTTAATTGACATTCAAAGGCACGCATATGTTCAGTTCTGACACATTTTTCTTCTTTTTTTTAATTATTCCTTTCCTCCCCTCCACCATCCCCCACCACAGCACCATACACTATATTTTTTTTTGTACAATATTTTACAAGGAAAAGAAGAAAAAAAAAGCTGTTGTTCCAAAAATCCAAAAATGCTCAGCTGAAGATCTTCAAGAACATAGTCTGTTTAAATGTACCCTTGATATGGGAAGCATTATCCCAGGACAGAAAGGCACCATTCAATATTTGAAGGCTGTCATCTCTACAAATAAGAGGAGAAGGAAGGGGTTAAGCAATAAAACTTTTACATACCCAGTGAGCAAGAGAAGAGAAGCAGCAATGAGAATCAGAGTTTCCACAGTTTCTTGAAGCGACAGTAAATGTCTATGAGCAAGTAGGCAGATGCAGTGATGTTAATAAATGCTGCAAACAATATCTTTGGTGAATTCAGGGCTCTTTATCCTGATGATAACCAGGTTGCCAGGTTGCCACATTCACTTCTTAATTATCTTCTTGTGTTGTATAAAAGCAACATCTTTTTTTTTTAATGTTCACTACTTATAATCCTGTTGGTTTAAAGACATCAGCAGTCATTTAAACCAATCTCTTTTTTTTCCACATATAAAATAATCATGGAATGACTCAGAACAACTACAGCTCTTTTAATATTAAGAACATTATATATTTTAAAGGAATTAACACCTTTCCCTATATAGTGAAAATACAGTGGTTTTTTTTCCTTGCCAGTCTGTATTCTGACAGCAGACCCACAGTTTATCATCTCCTCCTCCAAAGTCCCTATTCTTAGGTCATTCTCTGCTCAGTTCAGACCCTTGTCTGCTCTCTGCCAATTATCTTAGGCCTAGATGCACAAGAGTACCCAAGACCTAAAATATCTTCCATGGTGCATGGAACTGGACATCTAAGAAGGTGCAAAATGCTGTAAAGTTAATTAACAGCTGTTCATATCAATTTGAAGATTTTAACAAAAACTTCAGACTTCTCCTTCTCTATTTGTGATTTGCCACATTCATGCTCGTCTATTTTTCTACAGTGGTTCCAGAAAACTTCACATATTCCAGTGATTAAAATGCTGAAAAGTTAAAATGCTGATCAATTAATGACTAGTCATTGTTTCTAGAAAGCCTAGTAGTTAACCATCAGTGAAAGAACTAGGATGGAAACTAGGGTGGAAAAGTCTGTGTACAAAATTTATTATCAGTATTTTCATTATTTGGAAAAAACATTCTACATACAAAATCTGATTAATATTTATGAACTTATTATTCATCCAATGCTTGTCTACCATTTAAACAAGATAAGTTTAATATATAGCTTTCTTAGCCATTGATTACAAGAAAGTTTATCAGCTCAAACCGTAGTAAATTTTCAAAAGGCAAACTGACTAAATTTCCATATATAAATCTCTGTGCAGTAAACAAGTACCTTTCTTCACTGTGGCCTAAAATATTCTTTATTGTTTCTAGATGCTCCATACTCACTGATTAAAAATATCTTAGGAAAGAAGCTTGAGCTTTGTTAATTCAATTTTTTTTTTTTTGCTTCATTGCTTAAAACATCTGTGAAAATGGAGAAATTAGTCCTAAAACTTACTTTGTAAAATTTTTATCATTTTGGGGGATGGGATAGTGAATTTTGCTGCAGTACATGGCCTTACACAAAATCATAGCTACTAAGACATCCTGGAAATTGTTTCAATAGTCTTCCTTGCTCTGTATTCCTGTTCCCTCTTTGGCCAAATGCATCATTTGGAACTGGTTCCATTTGAGATTACTTCCAATTTGATTTTTCTTTTCCAAAGATTGGAAACACCTTATGGAAATATGTTGTTTCTATGAATACATATGCCAGTGAACTCCTTTTCTAAATTATTTCTGGGAAGTGAATAAATGAGGGCAAAAGGTCAATAGAACTAAAGCTGTTTTGCAACTGAGATTTATGTTTATCAGAAAACGTTGCAGCATTTTTACAGATACGGTAATTAACAACATTTAATAATACTAATAGTTTCTGTATTTATTTACTCTGTTGACTGAAACAAGCTCAAAGGTATTATTATATAGATTATTTGCCTTATTGCAGAACATCTGCTGGAATACCAGAAACAACTGAGTAAACCAGGGGCAGAATTTGTGACTAATGAGACAGAGTCAGAGGCATGGTCAGCTCTGACTCACTGTCCCTTGCTTCACAGTGGGGGATAACAGTCCTCATTATAAGCCATCTCCTGGCAATGTACTTCTGTACAAATTCCATCAGTTTTCCACCTATTTACTGTGGTCTGTGTAGGAATATGAGTTTGTTTTCATTTGTCAGCAGATCCTGAAAAAGGAAGACCTTTAAAAAATTAGAGCAATAAGAATTTATGAAGTAATCAGTTTCATAGACCATGAATGAACAAAGATCCCCTCAATACAGATCTTCTGATTTTATATTTTTGATTGCCGTTCCAACCTGACTTTATGTCCGAGTAAAGGTAATTATTGAGAATATGAAAGAGTTCAAATCATTCAATTCTTCTGGAAAATCAAACCAAGAGGATCATTCTTGTCAAATCAATAATGAGCTGAACTTCTCTGCCATTGTCTACACAATAGCCTTTTATTTTCTTACAAGATATCTGTAATTCTCAAAAGCTGCTGGTATGCATTACTTTTTCTTGCTGATCAAAAGTACACACTATACAGCATTTACAGCATTCGAAGACCAGGTCCCATTATAAAGGACTTTTTCCACTTTGATGAACACAAGACAGCATTTATGAAATCGCAAAATAGCATTGTTAAAATAATATTAAGGGTATAAATACAATCAGCGAAACCCAATGAATCAGTGATTTTTTTTTTCTTTCTGCATTATTCCTAACACACTAGGGTTTAAAGGTAATGCAATCTTTAGGTGCACAATGAGTTATTTCCTGTGCTAGACAGTAGCTATTATTACTTCTGGGATGTAGTAAGGGACTGAAATTATTTCATAGTATAACAGGATTGTCAGTGTGAGTCTCCTGCTTGAACCTGGGCTATTGCCAGCAGCGCACAGCTCTATCTGTGTCTGGCAGAATCTTCAAGATGCCCAGGAGAGACATTTCACAACCCCTCTGTGCAACTTATATCAGTGAAGTATTACCTACCTTGTGACCTTTCCCCCTCTCAATACCCAATCTTAGTTTTTCAAGCTGCAGATTGTTATCATTGTAACAATTTCGTTGTTGAACATTGCTGCAAAGAGTTTGGCACGGCGACCATTTAAAAAAAAAACAAATCAAACAAACTCCAACCAACCAAAAAAGCACCCTTGGTACATCTGCTCTGACAGCACAAACACGGCCATAAATAGGGGCACTAAAGTAGGTTCTAGCTTAATGTGCTGGCATGTCCTTTTTTTTTTTGGGTGGGCAGAACAGGAAATGATCCCTGAAAATTCAATCTTGTTTGGTTTTTCTTTCCCAGAAAAAATATTAATTATTACTCAAAAGTACACACATTTATGACAGTTTAGTTAGGAACTCATGACACTTAAAGTTTTCAAAAGATAAATAGCAATCACTAAATAATAACAGCACTGTTGTGATGCAGGGCATTAGTAATGAGAGATGCTAGAAAATGGTTCTCCAAGCAAACATAAGACTTGGTCTCTACTTAAGAAGAATATGCATTTATGTATTAAAAATACATAATACTGTACTTAAATGAACATTAAAAAAATGCCTGAAATCCCTTTTGAGCCTGGAGGAGAATGAAATGTATTATAAGCTAAGATATAGGATTACTAGATAGTCCTTGAGTTTAAAGTGAGTATTTAACATCCTTGCAAATCTTCTCGTATTTCTGCTAAACAGCTCAAAAATCTAATTTAATACACAAGTCCCAAGTCATAAAGAGCAGGAATATGCACTTACCTATTTTTAGTTGTGAAACAGATGAGTTCATTTGTGAATAAACTGTCGCACAATATAGCAATTTATAAATTCCTCAAGAACTTGATAATTTAAAGGAAGCTAACTGCAGAAAATAAGACCTATTCAAATGTCTTATCTGGAACAGCACAGTACTGAAATCTGTAGAGATCACAACAGATAACATGAAGTGTGAAAGGAAACCTTTGGGACTTGTAAAACAATACGTTAAAATATTCTGAAGTTATAAATAGCTCCATGGTTTATCTTTACTGAAAGGGGACTCCCAGAGATTGTAATGGAAGATGAATCAACATTGTTGACCTCTTTTCCAAAATCTGTTGGACGGCTCTGTTGGAAAGCACAATACTCCATTAATAATGTTTTACAGCTATAATGCTTTATATATATAGAGGGAAATGAAAGATGTAGCAAATTGAACACATAATTATCTATACAAAGTAAAGGTCAGAAGGAAAACTGAGTTATTATAGTTGAACTTCATATATTTGTTAGTTTATAAATACATTTATCAAATATAGGTGTGGATCTGGAGTATTAACCTGGATGATGGATGTAAGGCCCCAAAACTCCTTCAATGAGACTTTTAAAAGGGCTTACAGTTGTTCATGTACTCTGAATTAAATGCATAGGACAAATACTGACAAGATATTCAAGAGGTAAAAAAAAAGCCAACCAAATAAAAAACTTCACTGGCGGCATCAGAAATTCAGATCACTTTGTAAAAAGGTTTTCCACTACATTCAATCAACATAAAACATTCCACAAAGCATTAACTTAACCCATTCAACCCCACAAACTCCATGCCCATGGAACTGTTAATTACCTAAAAATTCAGAGAAGGCAGCAAAAGAAGAAAGAGAGAAAGAAATAAATATAGCTACCATTCCTGTTTCCAATGGTGTTCAGCTGAACGAGGGGAGGTAGGATCAAGACATGTGCTGGCCCTGCTTTGAGCTTTAAATACCCTTGGCCTTCCTGAGCCCTTCCCACAGGTGGGACTTCTGGTCATTTGGCCACTTGGGAGGTGGGTTAGAGGCTCCAGGGACTGGTGTGGAGCATTGCCCACGGTATGCCAGGGATTGGTAGCCTCTGCCAGCCTGGGATACTGGCTCTGGGGCTGGGGTGGTTGGGGCAGGGCACTGCCTGGCCAGGGCAAGGCGTGACCTGCACCTTCCCCCACACACATAAAATGCTTTGAGACAGAAATTCTTCCAGTCTTTCACAATGGAAGAGGTGATCCAATGGTGGAAAAAGTAAACTCCCATCTCTCTCTGCAAGAATTGTCAGGAATAGTTTTTGGAGAAAACCACTGAAAGGAAGTCTCCTTTTGGTGATTGTATAACTAGGACATGTTACAAAATGATTGAAACTGCACAAAGATGTCTTTTAATGAAAGCTACATACCTTGTGATGTGAAATTTTGCAAAATTTTACTCTTCTGAATTGGATTATGTGACATGTATTGTTATTTTTCATTTGCTTTTCTTTTTTGATTGCCTTCCGGTTGGTTTTGGTGGTTCAATTTGGTTGGGTTTGGTGGTTCAATTTGCTACAAATGTAAGCATGAAAAGTTAGTGAGATGGAAAGATTTTGTACATAAACATCATAATATGAACCTTATGTTATTTATGTACAACTGTATATAAGCATCATATAACAGTTTATATTCAGCTCTTGTTGCACAGAAAATTGTATGCAACCCCTGATACAGAAATATTTGTTATAGCTTCTAGCATTTAAAACTTTTACTGCCCAAAGGTTTTAACTCTTCTCCTCCATAGAGATATGTAATCGGTAATTGCCTCGAAAGAAAAGCTCTGGGAGCCATTTTTCATTTCATGGATAATTCAGAAGCCCAGTGATTTTAGTACCAGTGGGGTTTCTTCAGTGTGTTTGTATGTTATCCCCAAGGTGTTCCAATTGGTAGGCTGAATATTTCATTCCCCAGCATGCATTTCTGATTACCACTGACTTGTTTGATTAAGAATTTAGGAGAGCTCCTTGTTGAGGGCTGGTTTGGCAGATTACATAAATTATAATAGGTAAAGCCTCCACGCCAGCTGTTTGGTTTTTTTCTGTCATGTCCTGCTCCCCACTGCAGGTGTTTGTCTCTAAGGACTCTGCCTCTCATGCCTTTCCTCGTGGAGTGCTCCACCTCTGACCAGGCACAGGACTGCTCTACCTCTTTATGGACTCAACCCTCCCCCCTCCCTGCCTCATCTGTAGAAACAGTTGATGTTTTTTTTAATCTTAAACACCTTTGAGGGATTTTCAAGCATACAGAGATGCTGTAGCTTCACATACTACCTTAACAGGAGCTGGGCCCAGATCAGCCACTCTCCAAATCTGGCCACAGCAGATCTCCTTGCTAAATAACCAGGCTCTGAGCTTGAACACCTCTTTATATTTTACAGGCTTGAATTCCTTTATCTTAAAACCCTGGAATTTTCTGTGACACTGCTGTGTGCATCAACACAATAGCATTCTTACCATGGTACTGCAGCCAGACATATTTCCTTTTTAGCCCAATACAGAGCAGCTCTAACACCTTCAAAATGTTGCTGAAGACAATACAATAGTTTAGCAGTTGTGCAAGATAGCTAAAACACAAACATATCAGAAAGACAAAAGTGTAATTATAAAACATCTCATGCTGTTAGTTTTGAAAAAAACCAATCACATCCAAACAATATAAACTGACTTTCCTTGTACTGAATTGCACTATTTGTTTTGTTCCTTTCAATTACTGCACAAAGCTTTGGTTAGACATAGTGTTGTAATACATTCATGCTAATTTTTCAGAGTCTTTTCCACAGCCTAATTTCTTCAGTGAATTGCTCACTTTTTTAGAGGTAGCAATAAGCATAGATTAAAAAGTAGAGAGAGCTATATATATGCAGAAACAAAGTTTATGGAAAAGCTTACAGGCAGAAAATGCATGCCATTTTGTGATAAGAAAATCCTGCAAAGCTGTTTTGATGAGCCAAAGAAGGTAAGTTAAATGGTGCTGGTCTTAATTTGTTTCTATTGTCTGTTCCAGATTTCTGGTGTAAAATTGGACCTTGTAGTTAGTTTCTCTATTTACAGTCACATTTTCTATTATGGATAGTTAAGGACCAGTAGTATTTAATGAGCTGCTGTCTGTTTGGCAGGATGAATCGGAAAACCTTCCTTAGGAATGGAGAAAGAGAGCCACAGCCTCTGCAGTGTCTGAGGAGGTTTAAATAAAGTGTTTGTCACTATCCACTGACTTTATAAGTCTCTTGCATACTCAAGAGATTAGCTGAAAATCAATAGAAATGGAATTAAGAGAAGAAAAGAAAGAAAGAGAGAAGAAGGACAGAGAAGGGGAAGACAACAAAGCCCTATAAGAAATTAGGGTTCTGGATTTTAAACTGACAGGGCTTGACCTGCTTCCCAGAAGGATTCAAACTCCTGGGTTGCTCCACAGGCTGAGATTCACCAGTCCTTCTACTAGGGATCAGCCTCTCCAGAGACAATTGGTTCTGTGAGGTGTAGCCTGGATGCCTCAAGTGAATTGAGCTTCACCCACTACAACTGGATCCAGGTAGATCCATCCATGGGCACGTGACTGTTTATTGCTGCTGAGCTCTACAGCTTAGAAACCAGCCCCTGCTTGCACAGGAGCTGTTTTTTGCAGTCCCATATTAAGTGATGGCGAAATGCAGAGTCTTGCAAGATATTAATTCTTGGGATCATTAGCTACCTGAGTCACTGCCTTAGCTCCAGGCTTTGAGCCTATTTCATGTCAGTGTACTGCCTGCTCATGGTTCTCATAGACTCTGCACAGCTCAGTACAAAACTTTACTTGTGTTTTAGTCATGTAGAAGGTATGATAGTTTTATGATTGTATGCTGTTTTCAGGATTAATCTGTAAATTGCTAGTAAGTGTAACCATGTGAAAGTTGGAGGTCTACTTTTTTAAATTTTGAAGATTAATTTTCTGAAAATTTTAAAGGGATGTAAAGTTTTATTTAATAAAAATGAATAAATTTAAAAGTCTGTGATTAGTATTTATCTAAGCCAATGCCATGTTTTTTCTTCAACCCTGACAAAGTTTTAGAAGCAAAGTCCAGTATTAAGTGATCTTGCATTTTTCTCTTATCCTGTATCTTGTGTCCCTAAGTCCACTTAAACCAATTGGTGACATAAATGCTGCAAAGTAGAATTAATAAAATGTGCTAGCATTTTGGTTAAAAAATTATACATATGCCTTATGTAAATTCAAATGCATGATGATTCAGATAAGTGGCATACATCATATGATCAATTTTCTGCCAAACATTTTCAGAAAGGCAATTAAGCTTGTCAATCAATATGAATATAAAAATATCAATACTGTATCTTCTGTTTTACAGATACACTGGTGTGTGGAATAACACTTACTTCAGAGAACTGTGATAGTACTGAATTTCAAAGGACTAACACATGACCTGGAAAGTTTTAGTTTCTATGTCTAAAAGACAAGATTTGAAGTATGTTTTCCATGAACAAAAGGCAGAAAACCATGAGAAGAAGGCATAAAATATATCAATATTCTTCAAGAAATTTGGTAAGTTTCCTCAAACTTGTACATACTGCTATCAATATAACACCTGAATTTGAAATGCAGTTTAAACTGCTTAGTCTATCAGATGCCATCACTAAAGTACCCATACAGTGTCTTCCATAGTAAAGGATGTATTCTCCAAATCTCCCTATGCTTTACATCAAACATGAACTGAATATTTTTATTGCACGTACAAACATTTGTTGCAGTTTATTATTTGAAGTGACGGCTTCTGCAACTCTGCTAGAGCAGATAAATATTAAAGTCTAGAGGAAACATCTCTGCCGTCATCAAAGTTAAAGTAAGGACATGTAAATAGTATAACTAGTGCTGATAAACAAAAAGACTGAAGAGTTTGTCCTGTATAAGTCATAACCTTGATACTAACAGGCAGTCACAACATTAATTCAATGACTAATGCAATGACATTTCTATTTTTTCTATATGCCCTCTTGCCACTGAATGCACAATGTAGATGTGGAGCTGTTATGCATACTAAGATTTTTCATTCTCAAAATGTTACAGTTACATATGAATTTTCTATTTTCCTGTCTGGTATGTAGTCTACTTAATTTTTGTGTCTTACAGTTCCAAGAAGGAGAAGATGCAAATACTATTTGTCTCTTTCAAACATGTATTCTGTTTATATGTTGATATCCATGTTACAAAACACTAAAGGTTTGTTTTTTTTTTTTTTTAATGGAATTTCTTATATTTCTTATTTTTCTTTTCTTATAGTGGTACTCTGATGTTTTAAGAGTAACTAGTATACACTACCTTGGGAACATGAGGTCCAATCCTATGAAAATTTTATAGTCCATAGGAAAACCTTCCTGGCTCCTCTTACAGAAAGCACAGTACTTGTATCAAGTCTGGCACTACTACACACTAAAACAAGAAGTGCTGACCAAAATATGTATGTGAGCAGGAAATACATCATTCCTCTGCAGCAGAGCTTGGTGGCAATTCTCACAAGATACGTATCATTTGAACTGCCACTGGGCATACACATTTTATCACCATGGTTATAAGATGTTTATTTAAGCAAAATAAACAATAGCTGAACATGCATTCCCTGAAGCTTAGAGAGAAACCCAAACAATAAGTTGAAATTTCAAAATGATAATTTTCAGTAAGTTTTGGAAGTGGAAGAACTTTGCCATCAATACATAGTTTTATGATAAAGACAGGTGTATTTATAAATGGATTAGAATGTTCTGCTCAGGGCATCAGAGCCTGGACTACAGAACATTCCCCATTGCTCCCATGTCATTGTTCATGTACAATCCCAACTGTATCTAGATGTATATATATAGGTTCTGCTCAGAGCAGAGTCCTTTGTTCACTTTATGGAGCCAAATTACATATACAGAGCACATGTCTATGTTGCCATATATTGCAAAATTAGACATACTGGATCTCCTTTTATCCACATTGTAGAATTATTTTGCTGTGTGGATTTTTTTTTTTTTCTAGGGCTTGAGATAGCTCTCTGCATGACAAAGAGCCTGGACATTATCCTGAAGACCATTCCAGGGAATTTATTTTTCAGCATTTTGAACAGAGAACATATCGAGATGATAATTGCACATTATGGCATGTATTGTGCTCTTGATTGAGCTAAATCTCAGTCATACGGTTCTGAGACTGTATCTGTTGGTCAGGGATCTTTATTGGGACTGATCAATTTACTTGTATAGCCACTGTGACTTCATGTAGATTGAGCGCCGCAGGTTGTGACCCTCATGGCAACTCGACCATCCTCTAAAGCTCAGAGGATCTGGCATATCTGAGGAGGGCTCCCACCTGATGTAAATAAACTATATCACTGGTGTTCTGAGCTGCTACCTGGCCAATATTGCTGGTTTAGAAAAATTCAGTATTTATTTTGTGTGCTTCCAGCACCTGTCCAACTTCTCATGTGTACTCCTGCAGAACAGGACATCAAGGTGTGTTGGGAAGTTTTTAGGGTCTGCTATGAGAGAAGAGTTGCCATAGCTTTGTGGTGTCTCAGAAACTTCACACACAGAGCTTAGTTCTTAAACACAGGCTAATATTTTCAACTGTTGAGATTTTAAATTTTTTATATATACTATCCAGGACAGTAGTAGCTTCTGTAGCCAAAAATAATGGGCAGGTACACTGGCATTAGTGTAAACTTTTACAGCAAAATTATTTGAATCGATGTCTCTCTCCACTTTCTAAACCCTTATAAATTTCTTCCAGGTTGCATAAAGAGTAATGAAAAAAGTTTGTTCTCAGCCCAGTTTAATTAATTAATGAAGTAGTAACCAAGAAGTATTGACTTCTTTCCTGGGCCTGTGGAGGGATAGAATGTAAGAGAATAGTGCAGAAGGTAATCTCATACCTGAGGTATTGCAGCTGTACTAATCACCCAAGATTAGGAACAGGCCTGCCCTTAGTAGGCCACAGCTGTGTCCCACAGCAATGAGTGCTATAGAAGAGTGGGTTAGCTGGGTGAGGAGGGAGTTGGAGTTTGTTGGTTGTGCTGTGAGGAAGAAGGAGTCAGTGCTGCAAGGAGATGCCCATGAGAAATCACCAAGAAAGTATGAGACCTTTGCAATAAGATAACAACATGGGTCATGTTAAACTGAAAACATAGAAATTTGAAGAAGTTTTAGACCCAAGGAGTAATTGAAAATCCCAATTTAAATATTGTTCCTGATTTCAACCCATTAAAATATTCATAGTGCATTTCTTTAAGTAATTTTAAACTCTTAGTTTTTTTCAAATGTAATTGATACAATGCTTACTCCTTCTTCTTTATCATCACTTTAATATTTAGAAAAATAAGCTCAAGTAACTCTTTTTTACTACCTCCTGAATGGCTTAATATCAATTTTAGAACATGACTGTAATACTTGTCCAAACAAAAAAATTTTTGATCCACATAGATTTTAGAAATCTATATAGTAACAGTAGTCCTTAAAAACAGTAATGAAAGGGAGCACAGTTATTATCTGAGCTTAGTTTCCACAGAAGTGCACAGCCCTGTAAATGTCATAATTAGACTCTCAAGGGAGTATAAGCAATGTCAAGAATTTAGTATGTTCTATAGTATGTGTAAAAACATTTCTCACTGTTTTTTTCTTTTAGCCAGACTAACAGCAGGATTGTTTTAAAGCCTTAGGCAAAATAATTGACAATTTGCCCTAAGTGGTAGGTTATGCAATAGTCCTGGAACAGCCTTCAATCTTTACTGTGACCCATTCAAATACCAGAAAACAAAAAAAGTCTCCAGGTCTAATAGGAAAGGAAGCACTTAGCACTTACCGTCTAGCTTTAAAAAATTACAGGAAGATGATAAGGAAGAAATGCAAAGGATATTCATGGTACCAAGGGCACTTAGTGCTTTTGTTTAATTCCTCTCGAGCCTCAGTCATCATCAGTTACAACTTTTGTGTATATTACATTCAAAGATTGCAGCCTGAATTAGTTAAAGATGTGAATCTAAACTTCATTGGCTAACCCATATTGAATCCATGTATTTGATTTAATCAAATTTAGTGAAAAGAATTAAGTTAATTCCCTAAATTAAAGCCACTTCACACACTATTTATTTTAAGTTTAGTACATTACTATATTTTCCTCAAAGACAGAATAAAGAGTCAATGTTACTACATCAAAAAATGCATTTATAAAACCAAGTTAATCTTTCAAGTAAATGGTTTTTATTCAACACAGAAAGGATCATCCTAGCAATATCATTATGTAGTTTCTCTGCTTCTGTTGTGGTTAACATTTCAACCTGTGCAGAATAAAGAGCATCTGTTTTTAAGACTTTTTAACATTTTTCCTAATATATCCTTAATTTTCATTTCATTTACAGTAAATATGTCAACTTACCGTATGTCAACCAACCTACCAGAAAACCTCATGTTTTTTTTAATGAATCCTCCATGTTTCACTTTTAGCTGTCTCTTCAAAACAGTGATTCTAAGCCATCATAAAATGATTTTACTGAGGACCTAATGTATGGATTTCCACTTTTTACTCATGATCCTATCCAGGTCCTTTATAGACAAGTGCGTAGAGAAGTGCAGGGACACCCTGAAGGTTTGCTCAGCTCAATAAAAGCTGAATGCTACACCGAGCTGTTCCTACTTCTCCGCAGCTCAGACCTACTCTAATTCTGCAGCCGTGATTCACAGCTGAGCTCAGAGGTGGTAAAATCAGACACAGTGAAACAACATGAGGTGAATTCCCTTACTTCAATGAACTTGAATTTTCACTAGTCATTGGCTGAATTCACTAGTCATTGGCTGAATGACAGATGCGCTACAGTAAGGAGCAATTGCTTGGACACTGAGCATGGCTCCATGTGTCTACTTATGGCCCCCTGTCTAGGCATTTCACAAAGAATAGAAGTCACACAGGCTTTCCCCTTCCATTATTAAATGCCTTCAGAGCATTTCAGCTTATCCTTAAATTCTACTTACATTATTTACTATTAGTGTTGCATTTTTTTAGTGTAATCAAATTCATTTTAAAGACATCTTATTTTGGATTTGAGAATTATCTTTTAACATATATACTACATATTTAAAATAAATGAACATGAAAAGTTGCTGTCAAAAAATGGTGAAACATCATTAAACAGACAATCTCTGTTAGAGAAATTGCTGTATTGCTAAATCACCCTCTGAAAGTGCTGCTTCTCTGACACATTCTGGGAAGATTTGATAGGATGTTGGAAGGAACGCAGTTTTCCTGTAAATCAATGATGATACATTTTTTACAATATCTGTGCAAGCCTAAGGGGACAAAAGATATTCCATGTTTCCTCCATTAATGTTTCCAGCAATGTTATTCTGCCTGTAGAAGTGGTTACAACACTATATCATAGGAAGAGCATTATATTTTGAGATATTGGCAAGGGTATTGTGAATAAGGCCATATATATGTATATATGTGTATAAAATGACTAACTGCAGCTTACAGATGAGATTGGTCATAAAAATATTAATGAAGCAAGAAAGCATCTAAATTATCTAATAAAATAAATGCAGTGATTATACAAGAAAGTCTTATGCTTGTTCAACTTGATCTTGCTCTCTCTAACCATAATGTTACACTCTCTGAAAAAGGCTGTGTCCTACTTTGAATTTACTTGCAATACCAGAGAATGTAAAGGCAATGAGATCATATATCCCTAAATTTAAAACTGCCTGGGTTTTCTGCCTCATTATATACTAGAAATATATCACCAATAGATTATTTCAGAAAGTATTTTAGGAAAAAAAGATTTATGTCTATTTTTCCTGACTGATATATGTTGCATTTTGTGTTCTGGAATTTTTTTTTTTAATTTTTGATAATTTTTTTTTCCCTGGTGTTGCATTTATTTTAGGAAACAGAAAATAGACAATAAGAATTTTTTGGTTTTAGGTATGTGTTATAGAATCATGATACAGGACAACACTATATGAAAATAAGCTGTTAGACTACCCAATGGCACAAGGCTGTTTTTTCTGGGCTTTCATGTAGCACAGCACTAAGTCTCTTAAGTTGTCTTCATTGCTTAAAATAGCTTGTCAGAAAACAGAAAACTCAGATAGCCATAGGTTACTGGAGACAAGACCTTTAGATGATTCTAGCTTTGGGCATATGAGGTGAATATGATCAGTTATTTTGTAGGCAGCTGTTTCTGTCCCTGTGCCTTCAAGCTCAACCCAGTTGGCTGAGATGTGAACAGAGACCCCAAGGGGTGCAATTTTTGAAATGGATCCAAAGCAGCTTGGCTCATGCTGTACTTCATGTAAGTTTTATTTTTTATCATGATGACATGAGTTAAAAATAGCTGGGATGTTTGTACTGTTCATGAAATAGCAAATACTCTGGGTTTCTCCTGTCAAAATTAGACAAAACAAATTAGTCTGACAGCTGTGTTCCTACTGTCATTCTTGTGTGAACTGGTACTGCTGGAGAAGAAACTGATAGTGATACAGGAAAAAAGTGCATCTTGCTAGACAATGCCACGAAAAAGGGATGTGTTGACAAATAGATACACAGTAGTCTTAAGAAAGTGGTCAGCTCATGGATTAGATTGAATTTTGAATTTATAAAATTGGAAATTACTTTGGAAACAATTGTGAAAATTTTTGTGGGCGGCTGTATTTCTTTCTTTCGTTCTTTCTTTCATTCTTTCTTTTGTTCTTTCTTTCGTTCTTTCTTTCGTTCTTTCGTTCTTTCTTTCATAGTACAGTTCTTTTGTATCTTTGTTCTTTCTTTTTCTTTCTTTCTTTTTCTCCCTCTCTTTTTCTTTAAATCAATTAATTCCAGCTTAGTGGTCACTGCACTCTATAATAAATGCATCATAAGGGAAAAGCTAGTCAGTAAAAACTTAAAAAAAATGCAATTGGAAAGGAAAGACACTTGAATTAAAAAAAAAATCTTTCAGCTGCCAAAAATGAGAAAATTTTAATTAGTTGTTTGATTTTGCATTCTGCTTTTCCTCATTTCTTTTGATTCTCAACTAGTTTTGATTAGGGCATAAAACCCTAATCATCAGAAATTAGAGCATACAAAGGGCATTTTACATTTCTCTTATCTTTTGATATTCTGCAGTATATTTTCTGTGGTTTCTTTAGTACTCAGTTTTTGGTTAATTTCCCAAGTATGTCCACACAGCAAAGTGAAATGACAGCCTCTCCATGTCTCCCAGTCTGCTGAGTGATGGATCTGAGAGTGTGTATCCAGGTCTGGGGTTCATCGGTAGAGGGGAATATGCAACAAATCAACTGGAGAGCAGCTGCCCCGTCTGCAGCCGCCCTAGTCACTGAAAAGACAGAATCAAATCTTGAATCATCCCCAGCTCCATTTATACACTAAATTTCTGACTGCCATTTAACCATTATAGTATATTTTTTAGTTCCAGAAATTTAATTCCCGCAAACAACCTTAAGTTTATTATCAATCCTCTCTAGCTCATTGCTTGATTTCAGGCAGCTCATGAAATCTCATGGGGTCTTAGTTCTGCATCTTTCAAAGAGAAATAGCTAGGCAGTAGTTATTTCAAGACTAGAATAGTGGCCTTAAAATACTTTGACTTCTTAGAATAAACAGATTGCTGAAAAGAATGAGGGCCATAATATTATTTTGCCTTTGCTGGCCTCCTGCAATATTAGTAAAATTGAATGTATGCTTTTGCTTGTATTCAAAGATTCTAAATATTCAGTTTAGGAAGACTGGGAGAAATATCCCTGGTATTATTACTTGATGTGTTTGAAAAATGCTAAACACTTCATTCTAACATTTGGTGAGAGAAAACCAAGAAAATAATCTGAGACACAAAGTAACCATAAACATATGATCAGATGATGAAAGCTGGTCAAAATTTTGTAAAATCTAACTGTTCTTTGAGTTTAGCTGGAATGATTCAATTTCCTTGACTTTGTTCTTCTTCTGGAAGAAAACAAAGGGAGTTCTGAAAGCTATGAGTTCTAAGCTTCATTCTGAAAATACTAACAGCAATTTAAGAGACTATTACGTTTTTGCTATAGCTCTATAATATTTCTTTGTTCTTCTCTCCACAAAACAAAAGAAATATGTCTCAGTCCTATACATTTTACTCTGTAGACCCCTTTAAAAATCCACAAAAAACAATCTTGTTGATAATGTATTCTTTTTGTAAAGTATTCTTACGTATTAATAACTCTGATGGATTTATAGGAAGCTAACCATAAAAGGTAATAGCTAATGTAAGATTTGAAAGATTTTGGATGCCAAAGTAATACTAGTTAATTGGACACATAAAAATAGAGTGGGGTAGGTTATTAATTGGGAAGTTTAAATCTTAGCAAAGTTTATTGATTTCTCAGTCATCCCTATGTTGTTACTTTCTTTGCTACTTTCCCCCCTCTTTCTGCAGAAATACTGGGACAATTAAGAAAGGAGAAAGAATTATGTTTTATCTGGAATTCTGCATCTACCTGAAGCCTGTTCTTCCTTCCATATGAGAGTGGTATTGCTGTCTTTATATGACAGGGCAAACTCTGGTTTTCAATGGATTAGGTCCACATAAAAGTGTCTGGCTCTTTCAGAAGAATGGGCTGAAATCCTACAATTCCTAGAATATCCTCATTAGCTGCTTGTTAGAATGTACTGGAAGAGTGACTAAATCAGAAACAGATCTGAGTCTTCAAAATTCTTCTTTTAAAAATTGATTGATCCAATTTTAAACAATTTTTTCGAGCCAACTTTAACAGAAACATATCATACAAACTCTAAGTACAGTCCAAGAATATGAATGGCTTGGAGGGTTGGTGTTTCTGTTTTTTTTTTTTTTTTTTTTTTGTTTTTTTGGTTTTTTTGTTCTTGGTGGTTTTTTTTTTTTTTTTTTTTTTTTTTTTGTTTTGGTTTTTTTAATAATTTAAAATGAATTTAAATCTTCCAGAAATCCCCAAAGGCTCCATATGAGTGACCATTGGGGTGCAGCAACAAACAGGATATTGGGTTGCATTAATGAGGCCATCACCACCAGAAATAGAAAAGCAATTATCTCACTCTACTCAGTGCTTTCCAGGCCAGACCTGGCATACTGTCCTCAGTTTTGGTCCCCACTATAAAAAAAAAAAAAGAACAGGCTTTAGAGGATCCAGAAGATGACCACAAAGATTATCAAAGGACTTTGAGGCCTGACAGTGTGAGGAAAGAGGCTGAGAGATCTGGATTTATTGAGCCTTGAGAATAAAAGGCTTAGGGAAGAACTTATGACCATGTTCCTGTATGTAAACAGCAGCTAAAAGGGTGGAAACTCCCTTTGTACAAGGAATCACGTGGAAAACATGAGGGGTAATGGGTACAGGTTACTGCTCGGAAAATTCTGGTCAAACATAATAGGAATTTTTTTCACAATGAAAATAAGCAGACATTAGAATAATGTTTCCCCAGGGAAATAGTGGATTTCCTAGTGTTGAACACTAAAGATTTAGCTGAACAGGGTGCTGGGCCATCTTCTCTAGGCTGTGATTTTGCCAAGAAATGTTAGACCAGATGCTGCTTGAGGTGCCCTTCCAACCAAGTATTCGATGACTCCATGAATGCAAGCCACCATATCCAGCTCTGCCAGGACTCTGATCTGGTTCTCTGTTTCTCTGAGCTGCTTGCATTCCCAGGGCAGGCTAGAGCTGTCTATCTGCACTGCTAGTCCCCCTCACACGCTGAAATGGCTGACAGACTTAGTTTCCAAGCCTTCCAGGATTGCAGTCCCTGGACTCCACGTTGAGAATCTGCCTTTTTCACCACAGGGCATCACTGAAGTTCAGCATCTGCTCTCTCAGCAGCAACGACAAGGTTATTTTGTGGTCAGACTTCTCTCATTCAATTTATTCAAATCAATAGTATTTTAGGAAGGACATAAAAGGAGAATAATTCCTGGATGTCTCTGTATCACAGGCTCTTATGGAATGTTTGATCTCTCTTTTCCTTGCTGGAATGACAATGTTGTGGGATGCAAGCACTCAAGCAAGATTTCTGAAGGAGAGAAGTACAGAGAGGACCAGCCCTGTGTGACACACAGCTGGTTCCTCTGTTCACAAGCAAGGAACACCTGGCTGGGGAAATGGTAATCAACTGCAGACTGGGCTGGAGTGACCTGGAAACGGTGGAGCTCAGCATACTAAAGAGAGTGACAAAAGCGAAGAGCAAGAATACTGATGTTGGACTTCAGGCAAGTATCCTTAAGTGTGTTCAGGAAACGTTTTGGTGGGATCCTGTGCGAGGACACTGCCTCAATGCAAAAAATGGAAAGTGGAAGTAGTACAGGCTACAGAGAAATAACCATTACCTAGGTGTTTAGGAATAGTGTTAGGAAAGTTAAAAATCACAGAGTTGTGATACCAGCAAGAAACATAAAAAGTAACAAGAAAATATTCGGTGGTTACATCAGCAGCAAAACACTGAAAAGAGAAATGTGGAAGGGGGAAGGTGATGTAGAGGCAAGGAATACAAACTAGACTGAGTTACTGTTTTTGTTTCTTACGCTTTTGCCTCACTAGTCATCAGCAGGGTCTCTCAGATTCTTGTGATTGAAGTTTGAAGAAGGATAAGAAAAATTAGCAGTAGATGAGAATCAAAACTGAATTTATCTGCAAAACCCTCCATCTATGGACATCCTTAAGTCAGGCTGCACCCCAGGATGCTAAGGAAACTGAATAATATCCTCGCATAACTGCTTTGTATTGCCTTCCCAGAGAGTAACAGAGATGGGGAGATTCTGAATGGTGTGAATGAAGAAAAGCACTCATCTTCAAAAAGGATCAAAAGACAAAATCTGGTGAACTACAGGCCATTGAATTTCATTTTGTCTCTGGGAAAATCATAAAGTCCTTACATATCACATCTCTAGACATATGAAGGAGGAGGAGAAGAAGAAGGTGGCTGGGTTGTTAAGGGTAAATCATGCCTGACCACCTGGTTGCCTCTGTGATAAAATGACTGGGTTGGCACCTGAAAGAAGAATGAGGGATGTAATTTATATAAACTTCAGCAAGACTTTCAACGCTGCCTTCTCCCATGTTCTTGCATGGGACCCTAAAGGCTTAGTGAGTGAACAACCAATGGGTAAAAATCTAGTAGAGCAATCAGGCTCAAAAGGCAGAGGTTAATGGCCTATGGTCATATTGGAGTCTGATAACAAATAGAACCCCAGAGAGGTCTAACCTTGGAACTGTTCTGCTTAATATCTTTAACAATGATCTGGAAAAGGCAGTGGAGTGCGCCCTCATCAACTTTGGAGATGCTATCAAATTAAGGAGACTAGTCCATGGGCTCGACAGCAGAGCTGTACAAATGGGTTGATGGGAACTTTATGAAATTGAACAGGGCCAAATGTACAGACCTGCACATGAAACAGGAAAAACCCTACAGTGGCAGAGGCTGGGGACAAATTAGCTGGTGACAAGGCCCTTGGGGTCTTGTCAGACAGCTGGTTGAAAATGATCCAGCAGTATGTCCTGGCAGGAAATAAATCCAACAGCCTTCTGGGCTGTATTAACATGAACAGAACTAGTAGTTCAAGGGGACAGGTTTTCCTCCTCCACTCACTATTTATTACACAGCGCCTGGAATACAGTGTCCAGTTTGGGCCCTGCAATACAATATTGAAATTTACAAGCTGTAGCAAGTTCATCATGGGACCATCAAGGTGGTTTGAAGTTGGGAACCTATCCTGTTAAGCCTGGAGAAGAAAGATCTTCTCCAGGTTAAAATAGAGAAACAGAAAAGTGGATAAACTGAACAGATGCCCCTCCCAGGTCCTGTGGGGAGGTTATAGAGAAGACAGAGCTAATGTCTGCACAGGGGTGCATGGAAGGTTGATAAGAGGCAAGGGGTGTAAGTTAAAATAAAGCTGATGTTGAGACAAACATTTTCTGCAGAAGCAAAGGGTGAAAGCTTGGTGGCAAGCAGAGAAGATGTGCAGTCTCAGTCCATTCCTAGAAGTTTTCAAGAGCCAGTGGTACAAAATCCTGAGCAAGCTGGTCTGAGTGCAGAGGTCACCTTGTTTTGAGCAGGAAGTTGGATTAGGAATATCCACAGACACCTTCTGCTTTAAATTATCACAAGGTCATATTCTATGACTCCATAAACCTAACAAAAAACCTGATTGTATGACTAGGTCTGCATGAGCCTCCTACATAATCACTTTCTCCCCTTGAATATCCTAGTGTATTTGAATTTCCCATACTCTTTTTCAGGGCTTTTTGTCCTTTGTGTTAAACTAGACTGTGTTCCTCTTCCACATCTAGCTTTTCATATAGAATTATCCACTTTGATTTTTTTGTTCCTGCTGGCATATCAAGCCTGATGCACATCAGCCCCAAGAAGAAAACATTGCTTCAGCAGTGGGGATTAACTGCCATCCCTAGTGTCTTTAGTTCTTGCAGGAGGTCTACTTTATCTTACCATCTAATCAATGCTGCTAGCAATATAACGTCCATAAAGATACCTCAAATATTTTAAACTTTAAAATATTACACTGGCCAAATATAAAATAGTGCTATAGCTTCTCTTTCTAAGCACTGACATTATTATTACACACCTGCAAACCAACACCTGCACTGACATTATTATTACACACCTGCACACCAACACCTGCAAAGATAACCTGATAAAATGGGTGACCTGATTAAGTATTTTCTGACTGAACACTGCTCCATATAAGCAAGCCTTCCATTGTGCTTCTGCATGCTGGGGAAATGATCTAAAACAGGCAAAGAGAAAATAACTAGAAAAGTCTCAATGTAGGGCGATAGAATATGAACTATGTGTTTTTACCTAAAAGAAGAGAAGCAGAAATACAATTCCCCATGCAAGTAAGAAGTTGGCTTCATTTGCAAAGTCTTCTTCATGAATGGCTCCTTAAAGGCCTTAATGATACAGCAGTTACTACTAAATACAAAATTTACTTATGAAAGTGGAAGCAGCTACTAATATCTTTGAGAACAGGTAGAGGGATGGTGTCAGTTGAATTTGTGAGTGGATCAGGGAAGTGGAACTCTGAAAGGGCTGGATGGAATATGCTATAAGGATAATCTGAGCACCCTGGGTTTGTCTAGTTTGGAGAAAAGAATGTTGAGGGGTGATCTCAGTGCTCTGTACAGTTTCCTAAAGAGGGGAGGTGGGGAGGGAGATGCTGTGCTTTTCTCACTGGAATCTAGTGCCAGGAATGGCTCAAAACTACATCAGAGTTTTGGACTGAACAATATGTAGCACCACTTTACTGAAAGGGTGGTCAAACACAGGATACCTAGAAAGGTGGTTTATACCTCAAGCCTGACAGCATCTAAGAGGCATTTGGACAATGCCCCTAACACCATGCAATAATGTTTGGTCAGCCCTGACCTAGTCAGGCAGTTGAACAAAATGATGGCTGTAGATCCTTTCCAGCTGAAATATTGTAGTGTAACGTAGTCTAATTTTGGTTTTGTCTGTCTTCACAATCAACTGGATTAAGCTTTCTGACCAGATTGCATTTTTTATGATGCACTATGGTTCTGTGATGCCAGTGAATCATTGAACAGGCAGCTTGTTTGGGAAGTGAGACCACAAGAGAAAATGGAGATACAAACCTAATCGGACGTGCCTCCCAAGAATCGTTACAATGAAAAGAGTTTGTTTCTTTCAGCTAAGACTAGATATATTTAGACCATCCACTGCAATGAAAATTAGTGCCCCTCAAACCTCACCTCCTGCCCCTGCAAAGTGATTTTTGTTATTATTTTTTTAATAATTTGATTAGTGACCTCTGAGCTGTGTATGCAGTTAACGTAATAAATAAAATTATGTTTTGAGCAATCTACAGGTAAAGACAGTTTTGGTTCACCTTACTTTTTCCAAGAAAATTGTTTTCTAGCCTTTTCTGATTCATTTTTACTGTTGTGGTTCGCTTCCTTTTAAAGAGATAGTGCAAGTACATTAACAGTGCTCACCATTTAAAAATGTGACAGTGACTTGTGCTATTTTTGGTGTTCTACTCAACTGTGCACAGTAATAGATACTTCACAGTATTTCGCACAGATTTTGAGGTAATTATGTCTTTTGAAGGACCAGCAACCATACCAAATATGCTGAGGTTTGGCCTGCATGTGGGTTATGTTTGCTCTGTGTCATGAAAATGCAGGAATATGTTGTTCCATTCCTTTGGCATGGGTGAGCAGTGACACAATATTCACATCTTGAAACTCAAGCCCACACAGATCACTAATCTTAATTCTTAGGCACTTATGATTTTACTGTATGATAAAGGAAGAACAAGAGGAGAAAATTCTCAGATGATAAACAATTAAAATCTAAACCTATTTAAGGTTCACTGATGAAAGCAACTACAATAGGCCAGTAACAGTTTCATGTACTTCAATCCATAAAGGGTGAAATCTGTTGTTTTATGAATATCAGCATTTAACATTATGGATAGTTCACAGCATGCCCATCTGGTCCTAACATCCTCTATACTTAAATATCATTCAGCAGTTATGAAACTGTCTGAAAATGTTCTTCTCCTGCTGATTCTTTAAATGCATTTATTTCTTGGTTCTTTTATTTATTTTTTAAAATACCACTACTGTAGCACTATATTATATCTTATTAGGCCTGGAAGCATTTGGAAAGTAGCTTATTTCTGACTACCATTTGTCTTTCTCAGATTCATAAAACTAACTACTTGTTGTTTAAGTCTGAATTTTTTTTAAGTGGTAAGCATCTAGATCCCAGATTTTTTACAGATCAGGATATGGGATAGCCATCTCTTCAACAGACTGAAAGGAACTTATGTCATTTAATGATTTCACTTTAAGTGAGAATAAATCTCCTAAGGGAAAAATTAGTCTTGATGTTCATATTTTAAGCAATATACTGCCATATGATCTTTTGCAAACTTTTCCAATAGTTAATATCTCAACTTTAAAATCTGCAAATTTTTTTCTCTCTTCAATTTCCAGGCACTGGGTTCTCTTAAAATTTTGTTTTACTAGATATAAAAACCTTCTTTTATCTCACAGCTTTTCCTGTGGTAATACCAGGAGAGAAATTCAGAGAAGCTAACTTAGTCCGCATGCAAATCTAGATGCAAATCCTCTCTAGATTTCTTCTTTTTGAAGTTTTTCTCTGTGTCCCCTCTCAATTCCTTGTGCATCCCCAGTGTGCATGCTGGCAGGGTAGAGTGAGAAAGAGAAAAATCTTTATGACTGTTCAAGCACTGTTCAGCCACAGCTTAAACACCCCATGTTATCAGCACTGCCTTGGTCACAGACCCAAAAAATAGCCTAGCAGTATGAGCTCCTATAGAGAATATTAACTCTCCCAGTCAAATCCGGTATATCTGGGCATTGCCCATGTTAATCAGATCATATTCTAATGGGGGTGTGTGTATATATAGATATATAGATATATATACACACACACACATATACCTTTTAGAAATACTATATGCTTTCCATTAAACATGATGAATGACTAGGAATAAAAGGGTAGGAAGTGGGACAACTGGGCAGATCATCAAGTAAAGTCCAGCTAGTGAAGTGTGTAAAGGTTTATAGGAAGAAAGATTTCTATATTTAAACTATAAGTGACAGTGAAGCTGAAGAGAGGCTGTTCCAGTAAGTATCAAGTTAGAAGGGTCAATAAGAGATGATGTGAAGTTGACTGGAGAGCTCCATTTTATTCAAAAAGTCAGCTGTGATCAGACAGATAACATGATTACCATCAGTAGTGTTCAAGAATCAGGAGGTAATGAGCAAATATTAGATTTGATATTACTTAGGACAGATGTTATCAACTTATTTGGGTGTGAGAATAGTTAGGCCAAGGAAAAGGATCCTGTGCTTATATTGCTTGAGTGCTTGTGGCAGTAGCTGTGAGTACCAACCAATTTGGGGCTCATAGCTGTATATAGTAGCAGATTTAAGAATGTGGTGATTAGCACTGCCCATGAATTAGGAACAATTACAAGTGCTGCCACATTTCTCTGGCCTTTAAAAAAAAAACCACACTCAAAGGAGTAGCTATCTTGGTCAGAGTAGTAGCAACCTTCAGACAGGTGTTTAGATCTCAATTAATTTATTTTCAGTTAATTAGTTCCTTGTCAGCCTAGTTGAAGATGGCAGGCAATCTCATAAAAAGTAAAGAATATTTTGTATTCTGTGTCTAAAACTTTAGAATTGCAAGTTTTGAATTCCAAAATCCAAAATAGAGCAGGAACCATTTCTGTGCTGAGCTTGGCATTGTCCATTCAAACCCATATAAGTGGCATTATTGTAAGTATCATCTATATAAAGCAGCGTTCCGATTCACAGCTGAAAAGGGAGGAACAGGAGGGGATTTTATTTTTAGAGACTATATTATTGATCCAATTGATTTTAGAACAGCTTTCATAGCTTGGCAGAAGTGAGACTGTACTTAACAGAATACTGTCAACTAGCATTCATAGAATGATACAATGCTTTTTTTGATAAATTCTTGTTTAAAACTTTTGGACAAAGGTCCCTGAACTAATGTACCGTGGTTTCTTTTAGATATTGTTCCTGCAACATTTGCCTCTATCCATAACATTTTCTTCTTCCCCTTTTTTCCTCCATGAGTACTTCACTGCAATATCACTCTGTCTTTTTCTTTGCCCTTCTCTACACCTAGTTCTTACAGTGTTCCAGAATACATCCTTCTTGTGTGCCCACACTCTTTGCTAGATTTATAGCGATAGCCATTTCTAAAGGTCAGCTACCTTTCAGTATATGCAGTATTAGGCTTAAAATCTTGTAAATTGCACAGAAGAAGCACATATACATATATATGTAGCCATTAATTTATTGTTTGTATTATGGAAATATTAAGAATTTAGCCATTATTAGTCTAGATCTAATTGTTGAAGAAAGAATAAAAATGAAGTTAAAATTGTTTTGCACAGTTTTTACTCCTGTTCCTGGTGGTATGCTCACCCTTCTGCTTCTCTGAGTCCTAATATTGAGGGGTTAAGTCTTCTAGGGTTGAGGGTTTGGAGGTGTTATGGAAAGCCAGTAACATCTGGACTTCTATGCCAGGACTTATGAAATGTTAATGGTTTCTCCCTCCTTCAGTTATCCCTATGAGTCAATTTTATATGTTTGCTTAAATATTTTTATGTCTTTCTCTCTCCTCATTGGTTTTCATACCACATTACACCCAAACTTACTACATATGTTGCCTTTCTGTATGTTTGATACCACTTCTTTGTTCTCCTTCTTGTCCCTAAAACCAGTTTTGTCCAGCTCCATGTTTGCATCTCCATAACTCAGTGTTGGTCAGTTGCTTAGAGCTGTGGGGTCCCCAGCGCCAAGGCTGTTCTCCATCTCTCCCCATGCCAGTCCCACATTGCTTGATGCCACATCATGTATCTTTAGTTCTCAGATTTCTGATCTTGTACACTGTTTCTATGTTACACAAAATAATTGCTTATTACTTGTATTGATATAAAACTATGCTTGAATCACACAAGGATGAGCAAAAATGTTAGAGGAAAATGTCATACTAGATCCAACAACCTGAGAGGAAAGGCTTCTGCAGTTCCATGCACTCAGGTCTAAAAAATAGTGAGCCTGAAAATGTATTCCCACTAGGCACCTGCACATGGAGCACAGGTAGACACCATGAATGTTTTTAGCTGGCCACTCAAATAACAGAGAGACACTTGGAGCACTAACAAAAGCACAGCAGCAATGGTTTCCTGTTCTCTGTCTCTGGCTGAGCAGGATGGAGATATGACAGTAGGAGTATATGTCATATCTCTCTGTATATGTGTGTTGCTCAAGCAGCCGGCTTGTAACACCCAGCCTGACCAGTTTCTGTCCCTAGATCCCAGTCTTACCAACTTCTAACACCTGGATATATGAACCCAAAAGGTCACAGTACCATAATCCTATTGCAGTTCCTGGAGCAGACCATCACACACACACCAGAGAAATGTCCAGGATTTGCCGGCGCCATAGACAACCTCTCTGTGCTCTCACCCTTGGAGAGCCACAGATGCTGTCACACACAGAGCTGGCCCTCAGACATCCGTCACTCCCTGCTCTTAATCCCAAGCCACTCCCTGCAGGCTCACTCAGCTTGATCTTCACTAGTGATTCCACACTTACTCACACACCTACATCCACTCCAGTTGACACCACAGACTCGTACACTCACTTGCACATGGAGTAAAGAGCAAATTACTGGAAAATAATTGAAGAAATTTAACAGGGAGACAGGGCAGACTTCAGTGATTAAGCCTAGGACAGGGTTAGAAACTATGCTGACCAGCCCTTGCTTACATGCAAATAACCCTCATCTCTCTATTTCCCATACTTTTTTCTCCCCAAATCACCTAAACCTCTCCCTTTTCTCACCTTTGGTTTCTCTCCTAAACATGCCTTCATAAATATTGGGCAATCCAAACATCCTCTTTCTCTAATTCCCATATGGTTTCCCATGCCCCTTGGCAGCAATTCTCTCAATTCAAAAGGTGAGATGGAGATCTGGTCCCAATGACTCCTCAAGATGAGTTTCACTCTGGGTCAGTGGGACTGAGGCTCTGCCGGGAGGGGCATGTACAGGGTGCCCCTTCCTCTGAGTCCTTGATTTGGGTTCCTTGGCCCTCTGCCATTGTGCTCTTGTTCTCTGGGTTTGTAGAGATGAGATTTTGATGGGCTAAAGGGTGCCTGGCAATGGACCTGGGAGCAAGCTGGAAACAGCCAGGATAGACTTCCTCACCTGTCATTTTGCCGCTGGTCTTTTGTGAGAGTGCAGGGTGCAGTTTTATCGCATAACCTAACAAAAAGTACAAGTGCCACCTGTTCAACAAGATAAGCTGCCATCATAACTAAACAAAGTGAAACAAAGATGCAAGTAGGTTAAGAAAGGTTCAGGCACAGCAAACTTTCCAGACCTCAGTCTTTTGGGTGTACAAAGCTTACAGCCTGTTACTCTTAATGTTTGTCCTGTATTACAGGACTATTTGACTACTGATAGCTGTCTGGCTATCAGTTAGCTGATATAGAAGCTGACATTTCAGAGTCACTGGCTTTAGGCCTCATAAAGATGTGTCAGAGTGGCACATCTGGAAGCTGTACTGCCATATTTTCAGGAGTACTTAAACTAGGTTGGTTAAAGTTGGTTCAAACATGTGTGAAAAATATGTGTTAAAATTATACATACATATACATTATACAAATTGCTGGTTGGATGCCAATTTATGGGAAAAAAATTATATACCCTGTTAGACTGATTCTATGAAATCTTGGGATATCACCTTGAAAACACAGGTGCCTATATAGTATAACATAGCTTAATGCTATTCAGTCATAACCACTTCTCAGTCATAGACACGGGCAGTTTCTTTTATTCATACTTGGCTCTCCATCTCCAAGCAGGAAGTATCTGGCCACAGCATGACTTTGGTTACTGATATCAAAAGAAACAATATTTCCACAGGGTGAAGGGAACAGAAATGTCTCAGTCTAGGCTTCTGATTAGTAAGAGAAATGAGAGGCAAGAAATTGCTTGTAAAGAAGGAAAATTTGCTCTAACTTTCTGTTCTGGATGTGGAAAAAGATACTTCATTTTACCTTGTGGTAAAAGGTGGGCACAGAGAGAAGTTAGAGTGAGGAGTTTTTCTTTTTCTTCATGGCTTCTGGGAAAGTTCAATTATTCATTGACCTTTGGAATACAGAATTGTAACTAAGCAAAAGGGATTTGAGCAGGAAAATCTAAGAATCATTTACACTTCTTTTTTTGAACTGAAAAGCCCCAGCATTCATTTATGATGATATTATGAGTGGCTGTGAGGTTCTTAAACATCATTAATCACTACAGATGGCTACAAACCCATTAAATCTTTTAAGCACTTGTTTGTTTATCAAATGTTCACGTGGTAAGCTACCCTCTGGTTCACATAAGTACATTAGTTTTAGAACATATAATTACTGTACAATAACTGTACTTGTGCTAATTACCAGTCCCCTGAAAGGAAAAAGTGGAACCTATTGAGTAGTGGGGGTGGCTGGAACTTAAAAACAGAGCTTCTAGACTGAGCAGCAGGGCTCAATGACTACTTGTAAAATGTTTGTCTTATTTCTGATAAGCTTAGTTCTATTCCACAGTGAGCACCTAAGCAAAATTGCTAGTGTTTTTTTCTTGCCATCAGTCACAAGAGAGCTCTACCACACATAATTTATCACAATTTGTCTCTTTTGAAGAGAGCTTCAGGATAGAAATAGCATAAAGACCAAATTATTTCTCACTCGAATGTGTTCCACCATCTTTGAGAATGTGGTGTTAGACAGAAATTGCAATCTCTTGTCATACTTCAAGTCTTATCAGTATGAAGCTCTGTGCTTCACACAAGAGTGCTCACATTCCCAGAAGTATTTAGAGGCAATACCATTTATTCTCAAAGTAATAGCCTCCATTTTTGGGATGGTAGGGTTTATTCGATCCTGCAGAATGGTTAAATTAATTAAACAAATGGACAAACAAACAAAAATATGATCTGGTAATTGTGGTGAGAGGGTTATTTCACTAAGAGATTTCTGTGCCATATATGCTAGCTATCTAATTGAGGCACAGAAATATTCTTAAATCTATATAATTTTTGCCAGAGCTAGACATATTTTTATAATCTCTGAGTGTAGACTACAATTTTCTGATAAACTTCCCTAAATCCAGATCCAGTCTGAAGGATTGTATTGTGTTGACATACTACAGAAAGAATCCATGCGAGCAATCAGATGTCATACTGACCATATTGAATACTGATCAGCTTTTTGTTCATAAATAATTTCCCAAATGTCTGTATACAGATTATATTTGCATATAATCATATCAGAGAAAATGCACTAAAACTATGTCTAGAACATTATCACAGTACCATAGTGTAAACTAGAAAAGCAGTAACTTCAAAACATATCTACCATGGCCATACCATAACAGTAACCAATTACAGTAACCAGTTACATTTTTAAGCTTTGAATTATACGCCAAATTACATTTATAAGTTTTGAATTGAGTTTGATTAACTAAAATAAATAGATAATTTCTGCAACAAGTTTCTGCTTTGTTTCCTGAAATAACTTTTCATGCCACAAGATTCAGAAGTTGGAAGACTGAGATCTGGTCACAATGCTGTACAGTCATTTTGCTGAAATTAATCAACAGAAATTTTAGCAGTGACTGCAAAATCCATAATTGTTTTACAGGCAGTATTTATCTGCCCATACTTGTCCTTGTTTATCTGGATGATTCCTCCCCTTTCGTTTAGAATACACTCTGAACTGATTGTCAAGTTTGTTCTAAAGGACCTGATAGACATCATCAACAAAAAGGTGTGTTGTAAAAATCTCCAATGTCTACTGCAGGTTTATTGGCTGAAATGTGATTCTTCTAATCTGGTATAGCCTGAAAGATGTTATCAAATGTTGATAGAAGTTTTCCAGAGTTCTGGGAAAGTAGCTAACCAAAATATGCGCTGTGAAAGAGAATGCTTATAGGGATAGACTCAGGTAAAAGATAGCAGGTGAATTAAAATTACTGTCAAACACTTTTCAAAAAGGACTAAATTGTGCATGAATACAAAAATTATTGACACCTTAATTAAAAAGACATTCCTATTTTATTCCTGCAAATATTAGGTCCTAGAGAATCTTTGTTAAGATTTTAAGCTCAGAGTGTAGAACAATTTATTTATAAAGTCCTAGGGAGGTTGGGTGGAAGCTTGACCCTCTGCAGTCTCCTCGAGGCATTCAACATTAAAAAGTACATTACTTTATGTCCTTCACTGTCTTGCTCTCAGAACAAAATTAAGGGGTTTGATTAGCAACTTATGCATTGACCCTATTAAATCAAAGGCTCTGTCTTAGAGGTAAAGCTCATTCCCAAAGATCCATGGCTAAAATTGTTGTTTAGTTATAGATACACCATAATCTGACTTTGAAAAGCACTTCCAAGTGAAAAGAAAACTATCTTTTCAACCCCTTAAATTGGTGTCAGTCCAACTAATGGGCTAGGTAATTAACTAATGGGTGTGAAACACAGGCCTTCTCTAGAGGTAAAATAGATTAAATATACCATTTAATTGCCTAGTATGGATTGACACAGTTGATTGGTGGGACTTGCCCAAAATTTCCACAAAATTTCCTCTGGAGGAATATGAGGAAGTATAAAAAAGACAAAAAATGGGACATCTAGCTATTCTTCTAAAACATTAATATGTTTCTTCTTAATAAAATATGCTGTAAGAATAACAATTACTGTCAAGTGTGATGACAATTAACCTAAGTTTTTAAAAAGAAGTGATATTTTAAGAAGAATATGCTGTGCTTTAAAAACCTTTTAACCTGGTTGGAGATTTTTATACAGTAAAAAAGTATATTATCTAGCACAAATGAGATATCAGAACTATCAGCCATAGTCTATGAAATTGCTAATAATTTTTTACCTCAATCTGCTTTGAACTGCAGTATTTTTGCATTAGTATGCAAGATTCTGAGTGCTGCCTCCTCACCCTGACTCCAAAATGCATTATTACATTTTTTAAAAAAAGGGTTTTTCGTGAACTGACAATAGTCTGCCAAGATTCAGTGAATACCCCCAAATTTGTCATTGAGAGGAATACACCTGGCACAGGTAGCTTGATTTGTAAGCTGCAGTGCAAAAAGCAGATTGAGATGCAGACTGAACTGTGGGTGGGAGCCCAAGACAAAAGGCTGTGAACTGACTCTATTTCTTCCACTCTAACATTCTTGTTCCACCTGCATCTTTCTTTAGCTCGTTCATATTACTTTCCTGCTGTTTTCAAGTGATATTGCAATTACGTTATGAAAGCCTCACTTTTCACCAACTTGAAATTTGACACATACACCTTTTTACATTCTCCAGACTGATTTTTTCAGCCACCTGGGCTGGCCACTCTAACATTTTTATTGGCTTCCTAAATTCTAGAGGATATGATAAAATCTGCATGAAGATTAATAAAAATTGTATTGTTGCCATAATAAAAAACTCAATAAAGCAACCACAAAGCCATTATCTTGCAATGTACATATTTTTAGATGATAGACTTGAATTTTTCAGTTTGAACTGGCTCCATTCTTCAGAATGTAATCTTTTGTTGAAAAACAAAACCATATTTCAAGTTTCAGGTCATCTGTGTTTTGGTAGTGTAGAATTAGGTGTTTTTATTTTAGAGGAGTGCATATGCTAAGGCCTGTTATGCATTCACTGTTCCCTCCTGTTTTGTCTAGGATGCAGAAAGTCCAGATTAATGCCTTTGATAGTAGGTTTGAACCAAATATCTCCTTAGCCCTTCTTACTTAAAAATAAATTGACTGGTGAGATATTCATGCTGGATTCAACAAAGATGCGTTAAAACCTTTGTGGAGAGATTACCAAACACAATTTGGAATTTAAGAAGTTTTCAAAAAGTTTCTCATCTGGTTTCAAGATAACCTTAAAAATGTAATTCACTCTGTTGGGGCTTTGTAGGATTTATAACAAGGCAGCCTAAAATAATGTTGTCAAGACAAGTTAATAACTCTTTTAACTGGCTTCAAAACATCTCAGGTATTTGCTATCAGAAATAAACAGTTTCCTTCAAGATTGTTAAAGACTTAAATTTTACATGACTTTTACTCTACAAAATTATTCAGCTTGCTTCACCAAGAGTTTTCCTATTAACTGATTGTCTCTTTTGACCATAATTGTCTCTTTGGCCTTCTGAGTTCAGGCCTTTATAACATCTTCGGTGGAATTTTGATTTCAGACCTCATCACACATTTTAATTATGGATGACAGCCCTAGCAGGACTGCATGGCAGACTTTAAGAAAAAATTAAATATATAGCACATCACTGCAAGTGGCTGGAACATTTTCACCTTTATGACATTTTTGTAAAATATGCTGGTGAACACCCTAGTGTTCCATAAAGATAAAACTGTTCCCATGCAAATTTCATCTAAAAAGATTTTCTTTCATAAAGAACACCTTGTTGAGAAGAGTAGGATATAGCTTACTGTCTGAATTACTGCCTTGGATGTTAAGAGTGTAGATTTACACCCCTGCACTAGGATGGAAAAGCTCTGCTATGCCATAAATACAGTCATGACCTACAGTTAGGATCAATGCACTTCCACCTGAGAAATCGAGTTGCAAAACCTGATGAATGTAAACAGTAGTAAAAAGATATATATCTAAAAATATATCTCTAATTTAAATAGATTTTCTCTCTAAAATGTTGCATATTATAATAATTTTGTTTGTTTGGGCTTGGGGGTTTTTTTAATCAAGCATTGTCAAACAAAGACACCAGGTGCAAATGATTGATGCAATCTCAGATCTACAAATATTGTAGTATTGTTGTATTTCTACAACAAGAGTTATTGCAAGTAATGAGTGTAAAAACACACATAAAATTCAGCTTGCTTTGTCATCCTTTTCCAATTCAGCTTCACCAAATCTAATAAACCAAAATTACAACTATTCCACAGCTGATTGAATAAAATGTTCATGTAATGAAAAAGTGTCCGGTCTTGTTCTGACTAAAGTTATTGAAAGGCTTTAAGTCAAGACTACAAACTAAATGGAGAATATGTTTCTCAAAGAACAGACTTATTGAGAAGTTCCAATGAAAATGGTGTCTCTGAAGTATGTAACTCATACAACCCCAAAATTCTTTAAAAAAAAAAAAGTTCTGCCCTTTCAAAACATTTTCCCAGGCTATTTGATATGAAGAGACAGAAGATACAGTTGCTTCTGCAGAGAATTTTTGATTAAGTAGACCAAATAGATAAAGTGTTGTAACAGTGAAAGAAAAGGCTCAGGGGTCCTGATTCATTCCACCTATCTCCAGGCATTCCACTTAAAAGCATAGGTAATGGATGCTCTCTGTGTACTCAGCAAGGAGAGAGAGGAATTTCCATGGGGAGGTTCAGATCATAGACAAGGTATTTTCCTCCAGGGATGCCTCTCTTTCTCATCAGTATCATAAGTAAAGGACCCATGGCAACCAAGATCCTAATTTAGGAATGTCTGCAGGAGCCTAAAGTCAGAGAAGATAAAGCTGGTTCAGAACAGGAGATAATGGATATTCACTTATAAAAAAGTGCTGCACAGATGGAAATAAATGAAGATATTTATTCATAGTAACACCTTCATTCAAGGCAGCATTCTTTATTAATTCATTTGCATGCAAGGTAGAATGTCACATGTTTTACAAATACTATAAATTGTCATATATTACAAGCCCAACCAGTTTTAAAGAGATCATGACCAGTATGAAAACACATGCAAATATAGGTCCTACTTGACAACAACTTGCAATCTTACTACTGGATGTACAGTGTATTCACATCTCTTAGGATGAAAAGATTTTACTTGAAATTAAGGTACTCCACATTAAGCACCACTGTCATCTATTGTGGAGTGACTGCAACAGCTGATAAGGGTCTAACTGTCATAACTGTCTGATGCCCTCTACCAGAATTCTGTAAGGTGGTCAACACAGTCCCACATGACATCCTTATCTCCCAATTGGAGAAACATTAATCTGAAGGGTGCAATCTTGGGAGGATAAAGAATTGACTGGATGGACACAGCCAGACAATTACAATCAATGGCTCTACGTCCAGGTGGAGGCTGTGATGAGTGGTGTCCCTCAGGGCTCTGGTGCTCTTTAACATCTTTATCAATGACACAGACAATGAGATCAAGTGCACCTTCAACAAGTTTGCAGATTATCTGAAGTTGCTACAAGCTGTCACAACAGAAAGAAGGGATGCAGGAAAAGCTTGAGTTGGATCCATGAGAAACTAGAGGTTTAACAAGTTTCAAGAGCAAAGCACTGTTTCAGGGGAAGAGCAATTCCAGACATGAGTGCAGCCTGGGACAAGACCTCATTGAGAGCAGCCCTGTGGAGCAGGGCTTGGGGGTTCTCGTGGATGAAAAGCTGAACATGAGGCAACAGTGTGCACTCACACCCCAGAAAATCAACAGTATCTTGGGCTGCCTCAAAAGCAGACTGGTCAGCGGGTTGAGAGAAGTGATTCTGGTCCTCTGCTCCACTCTCTTCCATCTGGAGAACAGTATGCTTGTCTAGAGACCTTAGCACAAAAAGGACTTAGATCTGTTAGAGTGGGTCTACAAGAGGGTCATGAAGACACAAGAGGGCTGGAGCAACTCTCCTAGGAAGACAAGAGAGCTCTTGGGGACAAGAAGACTCCAGAGAGACCACATTGCAGCCTTCCAGTACTTGAAGAGACCTTATAAAAAAGAGTGAGAGCAATTTTCTACAAGGACGTGTAGTGATAGGGCAAGGAGAAGGAGAGATTTAAACCAGATATTTGGAAGAAATCTGTTATTCAAAGGTTAGAGAGGCAGTAGAAAAAAGCTGTCCAGAGGAGCTAAGGAGGTTCCATCCTTGGAAGCTTGCAAGGTCAGGATTGGATGGGGCTTTGAGCAACCTGGTCTAGTGGAAGGTGTCCCTGCCCATAGCAGACGTAACAACTAGATGATCTTTAAGGTCCCTTCCAACAAAATAGTTCTGTAATTTCATGATTTTATGATATTACTTGGGGACATGAAAAATTATAATCTTTGAACTAGAGAAGCTTCTGTAATATTGTTTCATTAAAAATCTCTGTCCAGGTGTATAATAATAACCCTAGAATCCATGTGAAGGAAGGGGAAGGACTATGACTGTTTCTGCCCTTTCCTTCCTCTCAAAGCTCAGGTTTCTACCTTCCAATGATTTATTGGATATATGTGGTTGCTGTGCTTTTTTCCCAAATTATTTATCTTTTCTCTTGCTTCTATCTCTCTGTTCCATATGATTTATTGCGTCACTAGCTTCCCGTTATTGCTAATGCCACCAGAAACATCCTAATTAAAGGACTGAGTCATGAACAGAAAAGCAAAGTAGAAAATGAAGGAGATATTCTAGCCCCACATCCATAAACACTGTGGACAGGCAATTTCTCTACAAATATTTATACCATCACTCCCTGAACTTTCAAGAAGTAATTATTTCTCCTACTTTTGAATAATTGTCCTTTCTTAGGAAGCAGATTATCCCCAGGTATTAATTAATGAGATAACACCAAAGATGGATTTCTTTTTCCTCTAGGTTTTTAAAATATATTTGAATAGAAAGAAATCTGGGTTGTTTCTTCATTTAAAACATTAGGAAAGCCGTAATGCTCCACTGATTCATTATTTTCATTAGTCTTTGAATAAAAAAAAGGCTCTATGTGCGTTTCTCCTTTAACCTGTGTGAACACACACACACATACATATACATGAATACTACACTGATAGGTAGATAACAGGTATAATATTTATACAATAAAATAATTCATGGAGATATTCTCACCTTAGAAACAGCATTTTGTGGAAATATTCTTTTGATGCTTTTTAATGGCTTGATTTTATGAACATCTCTTGCCTACACCTGTATGTTACAGTGTGTTCTCACTGAGAAGTGCAGTTGGACCAACATATAACTTAAGAATATGTAGATAATTGATTTTATATTGACATTCTAGTTGCAGAAACACATTCATTTTAACACCACTAATGCCAAAATACATTCAGCTACAACTTGCAGCTGCCTCTTGCTCTTAAATATCACAGAAAGAGAATGGTAGACTGTGCACTTTTCTGCTTTCAAGTAGCATAATCATTAATGCTTAATGCAAATAACTAGTTGAAGAGATTAATAAAATAATAAAAGAATAAATCTGCATTGGATTAGGAAATACATTTTAATTTTCTATATTGCTTTCCCATTTTTTATTGTCAGCCAACTGTGCACATTCATGTTTTGTGTATGGATGATACTCTTGGGAAAAACGGAGTTATAATCTACCCATATATAAAACTTTTTGGTGGCTTCCAGGTGTCACCTCTTTGGAATTTCTCTTTCCACAGAAAATGGAAGAAAACTGACAAGTCTGCAGAGAAAGTCATCAAGAAAAGAAGGAACTAGATGGGGAAAAAAACAAGAAAGAAAGAAAGAGGAGAATTACTGCAAAACACAAGACTGTAGAAGGTTCTGAAAAACAAAGGTGAAGCTTGAGAAATATAAATGAGTCAATGACACAATAGTAGGTCTTGTCTGTGTTTGGGAAGATTTTTCAAAACCAAATTATAAAAATGAGAAAACATTTTCTAAAATTTTATGTCCACACTAAAACTATTCTAATGAAGGGATAGAAGTTTCCGTTTACAATAATCTCCCACATAAAATGAGAGCACTGAGACCATTTCCTTTTTTCATCTTTAAGAAAGAAGATTCTCAGCATCCTGTAACAATTTTTGCTGGTTTTGCACTATTTTGGTTCTATACATTTACCAGTAGCCAGAAGGAAGGATAATGATGCACTGAGATGATATTAAAGCTTCTCCTTATCCTGCTGCATTCCACTGAAAAGCCAGAATAATCACATTTAAGGAAATACTTGATAGAAATTTAGTAGAATAAGATTGAGTCTATTTGTCTGACCTGGTTTAAAACTCAATACAGGAAATATAACATTTATCCCTTAAAATGGTGTTTTACTTATCAGCTTTTGAGACTAATCCATAGCTGAAGATTTGTCTGCCTGTCTTAATTTGATAGACTACACTCTCTGCTTATGGCTTTACAGAATGTAGCAGCTTGTTGAGTGAATTTATATGTGAGATAAATTTTGAAAAATTGATCCAGAATACTTAGCTGATTTGGTTTTAGTTGCTAAAAATGCTACAATAATTTAATACTTTGGCACTGTAATGATTTTTAGCTCAAAGAACAGTTTTCTTGTAGAGGATTAGGATTTCCATGACATCTGTGCAGCATAAACTCTAGGTTATTCTCCTGGAGTAATCTTGCAGAACATTATGGAGATGGGAATTGACTGGTTCTCTGCTTCCATAGGTGTACAGAATTTGGCTCCCAGCAACTCTGCCTCTGAGACAAAGATAGATAGATAGATAGATAGATAGATAGATTAGATAGATAGATAGACAGACAGAATCATAGAATTGTAGAATCATAGAGTCATAGAAAGCTAGGGCCTGGTTGACAAAATCCCTTAGGAAGTAGTCCTGAAGGGCTGGAAGCTCAGCAGAACCACTAATTTGGAATTCTGAGACAGGAGACTTTGGCCTATTTAGGTTGAGAGAGTGCCTTGGGAGGAAGTACTGAAGGTCAAAGGAATCCAGGAAGCCTTGAAAATATTCAAGAAGAAAATCTGAAAAGTACAGGAGCAGGCTGTACCTGTGTGTGTAAAGATGGTCTGGCAAGGAAGAGGAGAAGCCTGGGTGAACAAAGAGATTTGGCCCAAACTCAGGAAAAGAAAAGGAGAGTGTATTACCTTTAGAAGAAGAGGCAGGCAACTCAGGAGTTCTAGCAGGGTGTTGTGACATTATGCAGGGAGAAAATTAAAAGTACCAAAGCACAACTAGAACTTTGGTTACTGCCATAAAAGACAATAAAAAAGTAATATTAATATTTTTAGCAAAAAAAATAGGGCAAAGAAGGATCCCCATCTTTTATTATTGTATGGTTTGGGTAAGCATAGCGACAAAGAGTGAGGAAAAGGCTAAGGTACATAATTCCTTCTTTGTCTCAGTCTTTAACAGCAAGACCAGTTGTTCTGTATGTACCTAGCTAATTGAGCTGGAAGATGGGGACCAGAATGAAAACCTCCATAGCCTAAAGCAAAAAGGTCAGTGACACAATATGACATGCACAGGTCTATGGGGCCAGATAGGATCCACCCCAGGGTTGGAGAAGAGTGGCTGAAAAGCTGGTGGAAAAACATGAGGGGCATGGTCAACAGCCAGCTGAACTTGTGTCAGTATGTGCCCAGGTGGCCAAGAGGGCCAAGGGCATCCTGGCCTGGATCAGCAACAGTGTGGCCAGTGCCTGCACCCCTGTATTCAGCACTTGTGAAATCACACCCCAAATCCTGTGTTCAGTTTTGAGCCCTTCATGACAAGAAAGACATTGAGGCACTGGACACATCCAGAGAAGGGCATGGAGCTGGTAAAGGGTCCAGAGCACAAGCCCTTGTGAGGAGCAGCTGAGGGAGCTGGGGGTGTTTAGCCTGAAGAAAAGAAGGCTTAGGGGGGAGCTTATTGTCCTCCAAAACTGCCTGAAAAGAGACTGTAGCCAGGTGAAGGTTGGTCTCTTCTGTCAAGTAGCAGGAGATGGGACAAGAGGAAATGGCCTCAAGTTCTGAAAATTAGGGAATGGGAAAATTAGGCTGGATATTAGGAAAAATTTCTTCACTGAATGAATTGTCAAGCATTGCAAGAGCACTTCCCACTGCCCAGGGAAGTGGTTAAGTTATGATTCTTGAAGATTATTATAATACGTGTGGATGTGGTACTTAAGGATATAGTTTAGTGGTGGATTTGGCAGTGGCATGTTAATGGTTGATCTTGATCTTAAAGGTCTTTTCTAATCTAAATGATTCTATGGTTCTATGGTTCAATAGATAGATGGATAGATAAAGGTACATTGACATTTCAGCAAAAATTTGTCTTAAAGCACATAATATAATCTGTGACTGAAAGAAGTAGCATGGCTGAAATGAAAAATTTTTCAAACCATTTTTTCTCTCTCCATGCACACAGACATTGACTGAAATGTGCATAGCTGCTTGTTCTGAAAGCACAGGAGAAACACCTGCTCCCAGTGAAACTGTGGCATAAGCTTCTACCACTAATAGAGTAGGAAATTAATATGAAATCAACTGAGCACTCCACATTCATGAATGCATGTCCTTTTGTTGGTGCCTCAGGGTCTGCTGTCACATTCTTTCAGTCAGCAGTTCACCTGCAAAGTGCTATGTGCAGAGTCCAAACTTTTTCAGATATTAATATTTTTAGAAACTGAACAAACAACATTAGGTGTGAGACTCAGATTATACACTGTAAAATCACATGAGTAAAAGAAGTCATAACTTGCAACCGTGTAATTAATGATTATCTAGCAGTAAAATATTTGCTATATAGACAGAATTCCTACTGACCCTGCTATGTGAACATAATATGTCTTATCCTGACTTGACATTCCAGGGATGTGTTAGCATTTTAACAGCATTGTGACACGGAAACTATGAAATTGTTCTGCAGCAAAGTGATTTAATAGAATAGCAACAAAAATAAAAATAGAGGATAGGCATAATTCTGGGCAAACCTGCAATCTCCAAAGACTAGCCTCCAGCAGTTCTGCAGAGCTCTAAACAATAGCATAAATAAAGGTAATTATCCAGATGATATTATAAAGCTAAGTCAAAGATGGTCTTGTGGAGAAGTTGCATGCAATTAAGTTGAGGAAAAACCCTGTAGAATCATGTAGGAAGGAAATAACAATTTTTCCTCCAATTTTTAGGCTATTGTTCTTTATTAAAATTTCAACTAAAGTGCAAGAATTATGTTCAAAACAGATCAGTTACTTTCAAAAATCAAATATTTTTTTAAAAGCATGAGATTTTTATGTAGCTGGAGTCTATGTTGCTGCCTAATCATAAAACACACAGCAGTATTTTTGAATGACAGCTAACCAATTCAAGGTTAAACCATAGAAAAGACAAAGGCATTAACAAAAGCTCACAGGTTAAGTACAGTTACTGATTTCTGTGAAATAAAAGATTGCCCTACTTGACTGGTATTTTATGCTAAAAAAGAGGAGCTGAGTCATATACCATGTCTTCTCATGGTGAGAGCATGCTCTGTGAGGTTTCTAATTCAGTTTTGTCCTTCATCTATTACTTGAGAAGTGTCAGGAGGGTGAAAAATAACACAAAATAATTCCTTTGCTGGTGGCATTTCTTCATGGTGTAATACTTTGGTGAACACTGATCTCCTTTCTGTTTCAGGTTCCTGCTGGAGACGGGACGGAAGGGTCATGTAAAAGGGACTTCAGGTGTCTGCAATTGCTACTGTATGGTTTCTCTAAAGACCCCAAGCAATTGCTCGAGCAAGATGTGTGATTTCTAAGAGTAATGAAACTCACTGATCTGCAGTTGCTCACTCCCATTTTGGTAAGGGATAATTTTTAGTTATATACTTCCATGCATGAAACTAAAGTTAGTCAAAATCCACCTGTAAATACTTCTGTATGTCTCCAATGTCTTGGAATTGTCTTCAAATAACACACTGGGGAACTGAAATACCAAAACTTCTTCCTGTTTTGCTGTCTTCATTCTTAGAACAGATTTTAAGGATTACATAGATTTCTTTGCAAGAACATTTTATCCTTATCCTTTTTAAGTTTTATCCTTAAAACCAAATTGTATTCATCCTGGTTTATTTTGATAATCTTTGTCCTTTATTAATTTTTAACTCCAGACAACACTAACCCCAGTGTACCTAATCTATCTCTGGTCTCTGTAGCTCTTTAGTCCTTGAATTGAACTGACTGGAATAGACAAATTACGCATGGAATAGACAAGGTGCACATGTGAGCATTGTTTTCCTAAGCACCTGCAATGCTGTGGTAGTTAGAGAAGAGCATAACTTCCCTAATGAGTAAAGCTCAGATTTATGTGATCAGCGATACAAAGGGGATACCAGCAGCATAACTGCTTCATGTCTGCCTCCACTGCACTGGCATCAGTATGCTGTTCCTGTAGGATGACTGGTTGGATGGCCCATGAAACAAATCCTCATCACCTCACATTTCAGCCAGCTTGAAATTAATCATCTCAAATCTTTTCACCCTGGTATTACATATTGAACATTTTGAAGTTCCAGGAGCTGACACCTAAAATGTTTAGCAAACCTTGATATGGGAATTAACTCCATCAGAAAGGTAGGATGAATGGCTGTCCTGTTTAAATCTACTGTTACATATGTATACAGACATCAAGGATTCTCTGTGGTTGCCAATACTCCTTTATAGCTTACTTTTCTGCCAGATGCAGACCTAAAGCATCTCTCAAGGAGACACATTCTGTGTGGCACAGGACACTGTGTTTAGACAGAGATTTTGATAGTTGGATACCATGTTTCCTATGATGGTTTTTCTTTCTTGTTTATTTTGAAACCAATGAAATCGGTTGACTTTACATGGTATTACTTTGGATTGCATTACTACTTTGATTTTGGCTTCTTTTCCCTGTCAGCAGGGTTACCAATTGTGATAGCAGGCTAAGTAATAATTATTGGGATTTTTAAGAGCTATTAAACTGTTAATGTCTGCCAAAAGTTATCACGCAGTGGTATCTTAGATACCAGAGTCATTTGACTGCACTTAGCATAGTATATCTCTCTGGGATTTTATGACGTGGTAACAGTTGGCAATTTGTGACTTACTGATAGTGACAATTGGGTGCATGAAACCATAAGTCCATTTAGCAACAGCATGCCTGTTACACATTATTCCAGCAATATGAAATGAACACAGCTGTGCACTGATAAACGATTCTTAAGCACAATCAAAAATGTGGAAGAAGAAGAAAAAGATTCTAAGAAAAAAATGTAAGATGTCAATAAAAAATAATGACAGGGTTCTATTTTGTGCAGTTTGAAAACTATTGTTTTCAAGAATATTTGGGACTATGTAGCTGTTAAGATCTTCATTATAAGCATGATTGTATGAATAGGTTTTAATTAATAATTCATATTTCCAAAAATTTAATTTTTTTCATCAAAAAACTCATCAGAAATCTCAGAGAAATTCTTCAAATAATTTTATCTGAGAAAAAACTATAGAATTTTAGAAATACTAGAGTAGTCTGGACATTTTGAAAATTTCAGTAATTACATATTATGTATATATTTCATAGGTGTATTTTGACCTTTATTATAAAGATGAATTAGATTTACAGTTCCATTTTGGTGCTATTAATAAAACAGTACTGTTGTGGGAGTTACAGAGTGTAATTCAAGTAAGAAGAAATTCACCTTCAGAAGTAGTACAGAACAGGAAAGAACAAACATAAAAGGACAGACTTGATAGAATAAAATTATTTCATTTGGAAGGTACCTACAGTGATTATCTAGTCCAACTGCCTTACCACTTCAGGGATGATGAAAGGTTATTAGCAATAATTAATTAATTAGTTGTAGCAATTAATTAGTAATTAACAATATTAAAGCATTTTATAGAGGGCATTGTTCAAATGTTTCAAACATTTAAGTCATTTGCTAAATTCACTTTACCAATATAAAGAGGATTTTTTTTCTTTCTATACACTTGTACTGGGTCTGACTGAGGAAGTTCAGAGCCCTCACAGTGCAATGCTTTGCAGTGGCAGCTGGAAAAGTGTGGATAACACACCAGTGTTTTGGCTACTGCCAAGCAGTGCTGTCCCTCTGACGTCCCTCTGCCCATCAAGGGAAGTGGGCAGGGTCCTGGGAGGGGACACCATGAGGCCAGCTGACCCAAATTAATCGAAGGGATATTCTGTAGCATGTGATGTCAGCTCAGGTATAAAAGCTAAGGGAGAGAGGAGGGAGAACATTCATGATTCATCAATATTTGCCTTCTGGAGAAACCACTACAGGCACTGAGGCCCTACTTCCCAGGAAGTGTCCGAGCATTGCTTGCTGATGGGAAGTAAAGATTGACTTTTCCCTTTGCTTATGCATGCACAAAACTTTCTGGTTTTTCTTTCTCTCACTGAAATATACTGCCTTATCTCACCCTCTGTTTTTTGTCCATCTTATTCTCTCCTTTGTCCCACTGGGAAAGGGAGTGATAGAGGGGCTTAGTTGGCAGCTTTCACCCAGCCAAGGTCAAACCATTACAGTAATTTTGGCACCTATACAGAGACAGTCAGCAACATTTTGGAGGAGGAAAAAGAGACCTGCATCTCCCAGAAAAAGACAATGGTGTTAACTGAGACATTATTCTCCTGTGAGACTCTGGGGTTCCTTTCCACAGGAGACAGTCGTCCACAAAACTCTCCACTGTGGTTCCAATCTCACAAACAGCAGTCCTCCCAAAACTGCTGCAACATGAGTCCCCACCACTGGCACACAGTCCTCCCAAAACTGCTGTGGTGTGGGTCTCTCTTTCCATGAGGTGCAGCCCTCCAAGGACAGGCTGCTCCAGCTTGGAAGCAGGGGCCCTCTGTCTCCACCAGGACTCTCACTGGACCACAGCCTCCTCCAAGCATTCACCCATTCTGGTGTGGGCACCTCCCTCATGGGCTGTGGGTGGATCTCTGCATTCCCCATGGATCCCTGTGGGCTGCAGGGGCACAGCTGCTTCACCATGGTGAAGCATGGCCTGTAGAGGAATCTCAGCTCCAGTGCTTGGAGCACCTCCTCCCCCTCCTTCTCCACTGACCTCAGTGTTGTCATGTTGTTCTGCTCATGTGTTCTCACCTCCTCCTCTGGTTGGAATCAAAGCTGTGCCACCACTTTTGTCTCGATTTCTTCTTAAATCTGTTATCACAGAGGCATTACCAACATCTTTTACTGGCCCAGTTTTGGCCAGCAGCATGTCCATCTTCAGAGCCATCGGGGATTGGCTCTGCCAGACATGGTCAAATGTTCCAGCTGCTTCTCACAGAAGCCACCTCCGTGGCCCCCCTGCTACCAAAAACCTGGATGTGCAAAACCAACACAAGACCTAATGCTACATTATGTAATTAGATTTAGTTTGAACAAATAGGAATTGAAATCTTTTCTTTAAAGCATCAGGGAGCAAAAGGATGCCAGCAGTGCAGTCCCTTTACCTTCTGTAAGGCTTCAAGAGTTGGAGTTTTATGGAGTCAGGGAGAAATCATGCATTTCATCTGAGTATCCATCTGTATTTGAAAGATCAGTTATTTTGGCATCCTAGGGTTATAAATATTGCATCAATATACATATAAATAATAATATAAACATATGTATAAAATATATAACCTATAATATAATGATACTTACACAGGTGTTTCTGTTCTGCCTGCTCCTGCTCAACCCCCTCTGGCTGGCACCTTACAGTGCTCTTTGGGAGATTTCTGAATGTGAAAAATTCAAGAGGAGACATAGTAGGAGACTGGGGCTGGTGAGAACAAGGGAGGTAACATTAAACCACTAAGAGCAGAATCGCCTCAGCCAAGTTTCATTTTTTATCACATAAGCAGGATTGTGTTAAATATGTAAGCAAAGATTTCTGCCAAATTAGAAGGAGGGAGAATGAGCCAACTGCACAGATGAACACATGGCCTGTCATAGCATTTACAATAAACCCAAATTTCTACAAGTCAAATTTATGCAGGGAGTACACTAAGATTAGTATTGATATGTTTATGAAATAATATTAATTGCCTATTTTTAAAAACCAATCTGAGCTGATAAATCTGAGGATTTTTCTTTGGGGTTTAAAACAAGAAGAGCAGTCCTTCATGTGATTTCTTACAATATTTAAACACATTGAGTAAGACTATGACTATAATGTCAAAGTGCAGGCAGTATAAACCTGCAGGCAAGACAAAGCACAAGTAGATTAATTCATTTTTGTATTATCCTGCATTTTTTAAATCAGTTGTAAAGGACGGGCTGTATTCTAGCCTATGTTAGACTTTCTAGGTTGCCTGAATCCACTGCCCTGCAGAATCCCAAAGTCATCAGTAATTACCAGAACTTTCACAAGGGTTATTATTGCAAATATCGCCATGCAACCAAACATTCTGGAGGAGTCTGAGAAAAGCAACTTGCTGCTTTTTCCTTCATTTGCTTATGGGACAGTTCACCCAGAGACAAGACAGGCTTTCTAGGGATTCATTTCTACCAATCCAGAAATTAAGGAACAAGGAACACTGTTCACCCACCTTGTCACTGAACTTTCCAAATCACATGTGAAAATAATGTCAGTTCAGTATTAAAATTTTTGAAAGTCTGATATGGCAGTATACTGCATTTTATTTCCATCTAGTTATTTTTTTGCTTTGGATTACATATATAAAATCTGTTCCAGGTCACATATTTGGCAAGTGCAGTGAACAGTTAATTAAATTAATCCATTACAGAGTACAACATAAAATTGGGATTATTTTGCCCTACTAAGTAGCTTTACTAAGCATTCTGCTCATATGGACTCTTCCATTTTTGGTAACCTCTAAAAGCTTGCCACATATACCTAAACATATTCTGTGAACAAAAAAATTCATGTTACATTAGGCCAAGCAGACCATGTGTATATATATATATATATATATATAATGATTCTACTAAAACTCATTTTTAGAAATCATGTTATAAGCCACTCAAAGCCTTTCTTTTAAATGAAAATACTGATCTATTTCTAAAAATGTGGAAATTAATCATGTTTCTACAGTGAAAACTTACATGAAAGATGGACATCTGAAAGAAGAGGCACAGAAAAAGAGAAAAAAAAATCAGGGAGGAGTGCTTTAAGTTAGGTCTTTGTGTTGCTTCTAAAGAGGGAGGTAAGCACCATAATATCAGGGATTTAAATGCCTACTGTTTCTATATAAGGTGTCTGGCATGCAGAGTCCTGGGTTGGAATCACACAATACACAGAAAAGTTTATATGTGACAGAACTGTCCCCAGGGAAAAGTGGCTGCTGAAAGGGGATCTGCTTGCAGCCATCCAGCAGGGACATGCTGACCACAGGATAGGGTCTTAACTGCTGTCCATCTTTATATAGGCTTACTTGTCTAATGGTTGCATCTCCTTCTGATCCCTCTTTCAAAGGAACGCAGCTGAGCTTTTTCCTTTTTTTTTCTGAAACCTCAGATGGACCTACCCACTTAAACACAGCAGGCACTGAGTGGCAGTGATAGCTTTGCAGAGCTTGTGCATTATACTTTACCAGTGGAAACACTATCCCAAAATAAGTGAGATCTAAGGCCATTTCCCCCTTCTGTTTGAAAGAATTGAACCAAACATTCCTCAGTGCCCTCCCCAGCAGGCTGCCCACAACCCCAGCCTAGTGAGTCAGCAGCTCTCTTCAGAGACGCTGAGCTCTGCAGAGAAGTATGCACAACTTTCCCAGTAAAAGTGGGAAACTGAAAATAGTGACAACTTTGTTAAATAATTATAGAAGGCACCCAGCAATAGCCAGAATCTAGATGCTGCTCTTAGGTGTGTTTGGTCCACATTTTACCCAATGACTGTCTCAAATGACTTCCATGAAGTTACTGAATCAATAATAGCGTGAGTGCTAATTCCATTGCTTGATGCTGAGGGAAGAAAATTTTGTTTTTAATGAGTGCTGTTATAAATGTCAGCAAATAAATTATTAAATACTTGTATGAGAAATGAAACAAATAGCTTTGGTTTTTTTTCTAGAGGAATCTGCACAGCTGTAACTTGGCTCAATGTGCTTTTCTGACACAATGTACCACTGCCTCTTTGATGATACTTTGAGAAGTTCATGACATTCTGTCATTACTGAACTTGCTTAAAGAGGCAAGTACAGTATGTTGGAGATATTGTGACACATAGCATAGGCAAAGAAAGGAAAAATCAATAATATGTTCTTACACTACATTTAAAAAGACTTTATTCTTCTCCAATCCATTCACAAAATCTAGTAGCACTACATATATTTATATAATGTAGGAAGAACAGAAATCCCAAAGCACATTCCAATTAAGAATATATTATTTATATTTTATGGGCAAAAAGGTTTATTTCCACAAGCACATTGTTTTCTTTTATCTGTGTGCTTCCTTTAATCCTGTCAATAACTCGGTATGCAGCTGGTTTCTGCTCATAGATTTTTTAGAAGACAGAAATAAGCATACACAGTAGACAGAACTATTCATGGGTAACAGAAAAATGCCTGCTGTTCATCAAGATTTCTGCTTGCTAATTAACTGGAAAAAATTGGCTTGATATTTTTCTAGTATTTTAAACTAAAATATTGTAATATATTAGCATGAAACAAAGTAACTTCTTACTTAAAGTTATAATGAAATGAGAGATTTACACTTATGTTCTAAGGCACACAAAATGTGTACTTATTATTCATATCTTGAAGGAGTATTTTAATATCTATATAATTTAAGTATTAAATTGTTCAGCATGTTGCAATATCTATCATGATGCTAGCCAAATTAAACTGTTTTGGGGGAGGAAAAATATCACCTAAATTTATATAGGTAATACATGAGGAAGAAGCTGAACTGATTTGATGCACTTCAATTTCCATACATGTTATATGGTAGTTTGGAAAAAATGTCTCCTTTCTTCCTAGAAAGTTAAGAATCTCATTATAGAGTGAACAACTTGGTAACACTTAAAGGGAAGATTATAAGTAGGTTTCTTCATCAATAAGTAAATTCATCAGTTGTAAGAAAAACTCTGAATATTTTTTCACTCTACTAGTCAAGACAGAATAATTTGCCAATGTCATTTCCCGACTTTTCTGTGCTGTTTTTGGACAATTGTATCTCTCTCCTTGTATATTTAGGTTCCTTTTCCCTGAAGCATACCAGAAGAAGGATCACATTGCAAATAGAAGGAGATAAATCTGCTTAAATATATCTTTGGCTGCATTCCATCCATGCAGCTTCTCAAATGTCTGAAGTAGTAAATACCAGGCTGGGATGCATACAAAGTTATCTAATGATCCAGTTTTATAGCGGCTATATATACTGAAATCCCACTCACATGAGTGTGTCTGGCTAGGGCCTCCACAGATGGCCCTTTTGGGATTCAAATTCACCTCTCTCTTGCCTCTGGTTTTTTTGGTTTTTTTGTTTTTTGGGTTTTTTTTTTCAGAATTCCACACTAGAAAATCTGGGACATTTGGCTTGGAGATCGTTTTTCCATAAAAATTAGAGTACTTCTCAAAGTCACAATACCCTCCAATTCATGGTTCCTGTCAAATATTCTCTTATTGCAGACCTTGAAAAGCTTTATAGTGAGTGATTCTTTTTTTATTAAAATTTCTGAGCAACAAACTAATAGATTTCAGAGCAACACACTGACAGTGTGTCAAGTGCAAAAATCTTGACGTCTTATAACATGAAATCAAATATGCTTATGAAAAACATCCTATGGATCATAGAAAAATACCTTGGAAGCCAGAAGCCCCTACCATCTCTGTGCTCCATCATATAAGTCTGAAGAGAGGACTAACCTTTGTCATGATGAATATGAAGTGGGTGACCAGAAGCTGACCTTGAAAATAGACTGTGTAATTTCTTGTTCTCTGAAGGTTTATCTACCACAATACTGTTGGCTTGCTGTGTTTATAAATAAGCCATTACCAATAAGTGAAGTGGGGTTTTGTTAAATTATAGGGCAGTAAATATGCCAATTTAATGCAATTCAATAAAATTTAACTGTGTAATATGTGTCTATTATTTTGAAAACCATAATAAATTTTTAGATAGAGTGAAGCTTAGAGTACAAACCAATGAAACTACCTGCATGGGTTCTCTGATATTTGGAAAAAAATAAAATGCAAGATTATGACATTAAACACAGAGGAAGTTGTCAATTTGAAGCGTCGTTAAAGTCAAAATTTAAGCAAATAGCACAGAATGGAACTGATTAAGCAAACTCCTAATTTGACACTGAAGTTTGCAATCATATTTCAACAATATGACCATGACCAGGTGTATATGTGGCCATCTGTTCCTAAATGTGAAGAGTCTTTGGGCCACTTAGGATTCAAAAGCATAGTAATGGACCTAATAAACTTTAAAAATACTAAGTACACATGGTAGCGACAATACTGAATGACTTATCGTTATATAAATTTCAGCCTGAACTGCTGTAATCTTTTACTCAGAAATATGTTCTAAGTATACATTCTAAGAACATTAAGAAATACATTCTAAGCAGTAATTTTCTTTGTATGGAATTGGTCATTTGCCAGACACTTTGTTTTTGAGTCCCAAGTGGATTTTCCTGTATGTGATACATGTTTGCTTATGAGAAGCACTGGTGCAAAAGCACCAATATTAAAATGGATTGGTTTGTCTAGATCCCAACTTCAACTCAAATTTTGAAAAATATAATCTAGTTTGTAAATCCTTTGCTATTGAAAATTCTTTATATCTGCTTGCTACTTTTTGTTTATTATCATATAAAATCAATAGTTTAACTTAAGAACAGAACAATTTTTAATTTTTTTTTCTAAAAAACTTTCAAATCTGTAATTTGAATAATTGCCTTTTCCCTGAAAAATCAAGTCTGGGTTTGAAGTTGTGTAACTGGTTTTGAAGATATTCAACCTCAGAGTTTGATGCACATATTTTTCCTTAAATTACTACTGTAGAAAACAATTATGTTTTTAGTAAAATATTTATTTTTTGTATTTTTTTACCAATTATTTAATTTGAAAAATCAATAATTTTAATCACAGAAAGCTGTGTGAATGGATATGGTCATGTTCTCTAGTTTCTCTGAATATGGGAACTCTTTTCTTTTATATTTCACTGTAGGCACATAAGACTTTAGTTTAACATTAATTTCTTCATAACAAGGTTGAATGATCAGTTCAGGAAAAACAAAAAAAAACCAGGTTGTTAAATGTGTCATGTTAAAAATAAATACATAAATAAAAGGAAAAGATCATTTTAATTTTTAATTTTGAAGATTCCAGATCCAAGCCAAAAAAATTAATAATTGTCTCTTCCTTTTTAAGGTTATCAAATGAGAAAAATGTCACAGAATTTGGCATTAAATTTAAGACAGCTATAAGAAACATGGGGAAAAAAGCTTCTATATTATACCACTTGTGATATAAGCACTTTGGGAAACAAAACAAATCAAAATATTGGAAAAATCCTAAAAGTCAATGATTTCCAATCATGGGAAAAAATATTCCCTTCTACATTTGTGATTCTACTTGCCAGCTACATGGATTTCCATATGCTTTATGAAGATAAGGAAATATTATCAGTAAAAATCAAAACTGTTAACTCCTCAGAAAAAAGCACAAATTATATAAATTCAGATGATGTCTAAATTCCCAAATAAGAGACAGTAAGACCAAAAATAAGAAATTGACTCTGTCACTATAGACTGTATTTATAACCTGCACCATGCATTCAAGGCCAGATCCTGTACATATACAATTACAGGTAGCATTTTATTCCATCAGTCCTCCAGCAGTGAGGGCTATTGATTGTGTTAAGGAAAAGCTTTTGTATCTTGGTTGCCAGACCAGTTCTAATACGTTTTTCTTTGCTTTCCTTTCCTTAATTCAGTTTGAGCTACATTCTTCAAGAAAAGCAGGAGCAGAAGTTTTATGACAGGTTTATAAATTTCTGAAATTATAGAGTTGTTATAGAAGAAAGAGCAATACAATATATATTTCAGTACCATGAGCTGACCTATTACAAAAAATATTTGAAAATTTGCAACTATTATTGCTAGAGCTTGGAAGTGCACTTTCGTGGTGTCATAAATTATGGTATCATTTTTGCATATTAATTATTATAAAATGGGTTATAATGCATGTTCTAATAACAAAACACTTCTAAAGAATGAAATTGCACTTTAATAAAACCCAATTCCTTTTATGCTGACATAAATGCATCAATTTTAACCTTTTCACAGATTTATAAAACAGACTTGCAATAATAAAATGACCACACGCATCATAAAAAAAACCTTCCTAAACTAAATATAGTTTCATTTTTCTCAAGTATCATTCTGAAAATACTGGAATTTCTAATATACACGGGAAATACATTCCAAATACAGTTCTTAGAATACAATAAAAATGTGTTTATGTGTTTTAAGGAATGTTTTTCATGTGTTACTTATGCACTTTAACAAAGCTGCCCAGTCCTGGGAGTAGCTTTGAACTAGAATGATCCTTAAATTCGAAGTCTGACATCTCAGTTATCCTCAGAGGCAGACTGAATTTGTTCTCTGTTTAATATGCAATCTATATTTCAGTTAATTATAAACTTTTTTTTAGAGCACATGATGCTGCATTCTCCTGGGATGCCTTTGTAACCATCCTCAGTGTGTGACCTCCTCTCCCAAGGTGGGATCTCCCAAAGTTCAGTGAGTTGATGGGGACAGAGATGTGTCCCTGAGGTAGACAAGGTCACCTTAGCCTGGTTTGGAGCATGAAGTTCATGGAATGCCAGAGCCTGCCTGCTCAGAGGCCTCGTGAGGAACAGGCTGCTGCTCTGTTCCTCTGTGCCACAGACAGGAATGCATTTGGAATCGGGTGTGCATAGCAGGGGAGGTTCTGACAGGACTGCCTATTACTGGGGAAAAAAAAATCTGAGCTCCCTTTTCCCTTTTTGTGTAATGAATTTGTAGTCAATTGCATTGGGCACTGCAATTTACACTAAATTTTTCTAAATCTAAGAAAAAGAATTCTTGTAAGTCATGCTACCAAAGCACTTCTTATTTTATTTATTTTATATGCTATTTCTTTTAATGTTATGTAGCCAGAAATTGAGTAGCCTTCTAACAACTAAAATCAGTTCAATTTAACAAGGACCATGATCCTTTCACAGTATAGAGAGCATTATTTTCAGATTATTTTCATATTTCTAAATTTTCAGTTTGTAATAAAATCCAAACTTTCAAAGATTTATGAGTTTTTTAAGAACAGTGGAATTTCCAGGTTACCTACTTGACAGGATACTCCACAGAAGTGGATATGGGAAACCATTCTAAGTGTTACAGTGTGCCCCTTGGGAAAACAAGAGCTACTTTTGCAGTGATATGGCCTTCCTTGTTCTCTCACATGATAGAAAGAAATCACTGTTTGATCAAGGACAGGAAAAGTCACTCTTTTCTCCACAGTTCCAGGTTTTTCTAATGCTATCATTTACTTCTCACTCTTAATTTATGCAGGTGTAAGCACCCCTGAATGTGCAAAGCAGAGAACAACTAACTATTACAGTTACATTTTAAAATATTTTCAGCAGACATGATTTCAGAAAAATCTGACAGAGTGCTGATTTATGTACTAATGCAAATTTATCCTCATGACAGGGTACTTAGATGAAACAGTAATTGTTAAATTTTCTTCCTCTCCTCCATAATCTGTAATGGTTACTGTGTAAGAAGCAATGTCAAGGGTTAAGACCACAGTGTCAATATTATGTAGATATTAATCTACTTACTCTTAAGAAGCCTATACTTCACTACAACTAAAATCACTCTATTACTGTGACCATAAAACTATTTTCTCATCTATAATATTTTTAATAAGTTCATTGTATGAGTATTAGCAACAAGTACAGAACAAACAGCAGCTAAAAATGTCAATTCACACTCCAGAAGCAGCTAATTTGCTTTTTATTTTCACCTCCATGTGTTTTGATGTCTAACTTTTAACAATTTGAGCCAATTTGGTTTACAGCCAAATAAAAACTAAGCTGTAGACTAAAATTTCATTTGAAATAATTTTATGTCCAGTCAACCAATTTGAACTCAATTAAAGGCATCTTACAATGCTTTCTCATTTGCTTTAAAAAAAAGTCCAAAGCAAGCCAAAGTATCATTGGTTTAAATACATGCATATAATATATAACAGCACTCAGTGGATCATTTATGGATATTAAAAAAATAGAGGCTCTAAAATGCTCTAATATCTGTTTGATGTGCCGTGATTTAAGATTTTACATTGACCAATGTATTTTAAATAATTTGACAAATAGGATGTTGACTGATTAGCAACCTTACATCCAGTGTAAATACTTCTTCGTTTTTCAGGTCCATGGAATGAAAAAAATGAAATACATAATGATTCAAAGATCAAGACTTTGTTCTATCTTTCAGATTGTCAATATTCTTCATGGATACTAATTTATCATGTCTTTGACTGCCAAGACATGATAGAACCAATACCTCCATTTTTAATTTATTATATCTTTCCCAAGGAGAAGATTTCACAGGAACAATAAAGTAACAGAATTCTCCCCCCTCTGAGACCTACTTGGTTACAATGGAAGAGATTAAATAATGTGAAGGCAAGAGAAATTGAAGGTGAATGTCCTACAATCTCAGGGATGGCCACAGTTACATAGATAAGCTAGATTTTGCTCACAGAATGTGCATAAATTTAGGACCTTTGAAATTATTTTCTTGATAGAAGAACAGTTTAATTTTTAAAGTTGAGTGTCTTTTTTATTCTCATTCAATGCTGGGTATGTAATACTAGCTGGAAGGGCTGCGGGCCATCAGCTAAGAGGGAGTAATAGGATAACAGAACAATACAGAAACAGCTCTTTTCTGATACAAAACAGCATTTTACTGAGGTTGCGAGCAAGTCAAATGGATCAGATTCTACAAGATGTCCTTGTAGATAAGTAGATAATATCTTGAATTCCTAAATTTAGACATACTCAAGATCTAAAAAAATATTGTAACTTGCATATCACCAAACCTTGTGAATAATTAAATGTATGTTTTCCATGAAGACATACTGACGTGGGACACTGTGACGGTGGTCACAAGGGTTCTTGATTTGGGGAAGAGACGAGAACGTTGACCCCCATGTTCAGAAGGCTTGATTTATTATTTTATGATATATATATATTACATTATAACTATACTAAAAAGAAAAAGAAGGAAAGGTTTCCAGAAGATGGCTAAGCTAAGAATAGAAAAGAAAGAATGCTAACAAAGGAGCTGGCTCTGACAGAGAGCGAGAGCCAGCTCTGCTGTGACTGGTCACTGAATCAAAACATCCACATGGGACCAATCACGGATCCACCTGTTGCATTCCACAGCAGCAGATAATTATTGTTTACATTTTGTCTCTGAGGCCTCAGCTCCTCAGAAAGGAAAAAATCCTGAGAAAGGATTTTTAGTGAAAAAGATGTCTCCGACAAAACCCTGCTGAATAGTTTGGTACTCAATCTCTTATTCTGTCACTCCTGATGCAGTTGACTTTGTAAAGACTCCTAGAGCAAGCTCTCACAAAGGGCACATGGGGAAAATTAAAGTGCACGATGGGACAGCAAAATCATGATGATTACTTTTGAAGACTTTGTCAATGACATGGATTACTTCTGTAATATTCTGGATGCTTTTCAGTTCAGGTTTTAGAGAAAATAGAGAAGCTGTGTTAGAAACAGAGATCAGAATTCAAGTCTCATCTTCCTCGTTAGAGCCTCCCTTATCTACAGTCATGCCTGTCTTTGCTTGCTTTCTATCTGTTCTCAGAAGTATTATATGTATTACTGCAGTGACATGCTTTAAGGTGTAGATGTGATTTCTTCACTTTTTTAGGTGAATTTGTTGCTATAAAAATTAGTTATGGAGATAGATAAGATATGAAATAGGTTTATGAGAGAAATAAACAGGAAACTCTGACAGCGAACACTATCAAACTCGCCAAGTGCTCACCAATGCTTCATCCCCAAGAGCAGAAGCTAGATGTTAGCCTGCCTGGAATATTTGTAAGATTACTTTTGACTAATGTGCTGAAGAAGGAGGAAGCAGTTAATCTGCTTTAGAGCTTCCAAGAACCTCTCCACATTTACCACATACTATGAGCTGCAGTCACACTTGAAGTTGGCAGCTTAAAAACCACAGTCTTAGAGCAGTGTTGCTTGTTAGCACAGCTGATCATGTGACAGAACAGCTGGGAGGTTTAGCAGCATTTAATAGGATGAGAAAGAACAACAACAAAAGACAAAAACAGTCACTAGAGCACTTCAGACGCGGTAGCTGTACTCCCTATGAGTTCTTGCCAGCTGCAATATTTTGTCAGCACCCTATTCTCCCAGTATGAAACTTGGTAACAAAAAGTGTCTCTGTGTTAGATTTCTGTTGAGTCTTTTGTGCTTATTTAAAGCCATCCTGCTTTGAAGACTACTGTGTAGTGGGGAATAATATTCAACTGGGGTGTGCTGCTGAAACAGTATTACATGACTCTAGAGAGCTCTAACTCACATGTCAGAAGATAGATTGAAGAGATAGCAAGACTAGTATCTGTAGGTTTCCAGCTCCTTCAGAGGAGAGGAGAAAAATCTCTACTGCACTCTGATGTTTAGGGCCACTTCATGTGAGGATTAAAAAGAAAAAACAGCAATAACAAAATAATAAAAGAAAAAAATCAGAACACCAAGCCAAACTCAAACAAATCAAACTGACAAGCTTTGATAGCTCCGCAGCTATCTCTTCATCCTGACTGCGTGGAATAAAGAAGAAGTAGAATGTATGTTTTTTTCAGTTTTTGATCTTCTTGTCAATACAGTCATAAATTGGAATGAAAATGGCAGGTTGTTGGTTTTTTTTAGAAAGATTTTCACCTGGTTGAAGAATTTTTACCTTCATATAGCACAACCACCATTATAACCTCACCATTAAATATTTTTGTACAGTGCTCATACATATACCTAGGAAAACTATATGCAAGGAATCTCAACCAATAAAACACACAGCATAAATCCATTTAATTTTTTTTTTTAGGAAAAAAGACCATTTTGGAAGTTAAAAAATCTTTAGGTAAGACCATTGGTGAATTCTTCAAAAAATAATTACATTAAAGGAAAAAAAGAAAAGCAAATCAAAGCACCAGGGCAGCATGAAAAGATAATATCAGGAATTTTGCAAGGCATGCAAGTAGAAGGAAGGGTCACAGGTTGATATTTCCAAAATATGCCTAACACTGTTCCCTGGATCTTTCTTCTTTGATTTTTTACTCTACTTTGAGAAAACTTGCTCTTCTATTCTAAGGACAGTACTGAATATCTCAATCTCTTTGATTTGTCAGAATTTCAAATTCACATTCAGGACAACAGTATCAGATACTCCAGCACTGATTATCTGTTTAATATTAAGGATTAAGGGACAGTTTGGGGTGGAAAGACAGAAAAAGGTAATAATACCATGGTATTATGTAAAGAATAATTCTTCTTATCCTCAAAACATTATTGAAACAAGTCTGATGATTGTTATTCAACAAGTCATCACCATTTTAACTGTTCCACCTTAAAATTTAATGTTATTAGAATTTTTAAAAAAGGCTTCAGAAGGCATAAATTATCCATTTGCCTAATTTTTGAATTGTTTCAATTTTTGTCATGTATGTTTTCAATGTCACAGTAGTGATTTTGTTCTTCAGCCTTCAAGAAGCAAATACACCTCTCAGAAGTCTTCAATCATATCTGCCAGTCTCATGTAGACACTTCAGTATTTTACAATATCTCAAATCACACTAAATAAGTTTTGTTTAGTGAGCTGAATTAATTTTTCTGTCATGGCATGATGTACAGGACAATGGAGGAAAGGAATAAAACTGTTTAAAAACGTGATAGCAGGATTTTCCTTTTAAAAAAAGGGTAAAAGTATCTTCATAACTTAGTAAAATAACTAGTGCAATCCAATTTCTTTATAGGTTGCCTTAAAACTCCTGAAAAAATAATATACTTGAAGACAAATATATTTATTATGTGTGGTAGTTAGGTGCACTTTTTTACATCTGAAATTTTGGCAGTAATACTTTATATTGAAAAGGCAAGGTTCTATGCCCTTGTCTGTGTATGAAGCTTCAAGCAAAGTGAGAACACTGGAAGAAGAGGGCAGTTGGCTAAATGCCTTGGACATTACAGCTCCCCATCAGCTGAAAGCCAGAGAATAGAGAAGTCATTTGGAACTCTGTCTCAGTCTAGACATGGTCATAGGTGAGTATGTTTCTGTTTCAACTGAGTTCCAGTGAGTGCCTGGCTTTTCCATCTCTGATGATTTTTTTCTGTGAGAGAACCACCTCCAATACGATAGGAAGTCAAGGCTAGAATTTATTTTTTTTTAAGATAACTTCAGCTTTTAGAGTGTCGTTAGCATTTTGAACTTTACACACATGCCTTAGTACACTGCAAACATTGCGCTGCCTAGGTGAAAGTTTGTCTCTTTCCCCATACTCATGCAGAAGGAATCAGATAAATCAGACTGAAAGAAGGAGCTCTTTGGACAGATCCAGATCCAGTCCCCAGTGAAAGCAACAAAAGGACTCCCAGGAATTGAATCAGACCACCAGTAGAAGGAAGTCAAGCACTAAAGTAAGGATTGAATGGATCACAGGGTCAAAGCAGTAACGTGGAAGATGTAGTCATTCAGCAAGGCCTCCCACATAGCACTGGGGTACTTTGACACTGATTGTACATGAACCCTGATCTGATTGAGAAGTTTAGTACATTGCCAGTGAAATAGGAAATGTTTCCCTCCACTGCTTAATACAATAGGGTCTTTAATTGGATTGAATTTCAGCCAACTGGGTAGCATCCAGGCCTCAACTCTGCCAGACTGAAAAAAGCCTGAATAAAAAAGACTAGATGAGTCAAGTAAAAATATGTACAAACTCAGAATTTCCTCAGATCTCCAGCTATGGAGAGAAAAACTTTGGAACACAATAAGTCACAGGATTGAACCCTGTGGGACTCTCCAGTCCAATTTGCTTGACGCAGAAGGAGGTTGACTGTGACAGTGGTCACGAGGGTTCCTGGATGAAGCAAGAGACGAGAATGTTGACTCCATGTTCAGAAGGCTTGATTTATTATTTTATTTTATATATATATATATTACATTATAACTATAATAAAAAGAAAAGAAGGAAAGGTTTCCTCAGAAGCTAGCTAAGCTAAGAATAGAATAGGAAACAATGATAACAAAAGCAGCTGGCTCCGACAGAGAGCAAGAGCGAGCTGTGCCGTGACTGGTCACTGAATCAAAACATCCACAGGAGACCAATCACGGACCCACCTGTTGCATTCCACAGCAGCAGATAACCATTGTTTGCATTCTCTTTCTGAGGCCTCAGCTTCTCAGAAGGGAAAATCCTAAAGAAAAGTATTTTCACAAAATATGTCTGCGACTGTTGACTAACATTTTCCTACAGTTTAGACTTGAGATGAAAGAACCATATCAATTTGTGAGTGGCATTTTTCCAGATCTCACAGTGGTATTAACAGAACTTTATATCTAAATGTTATCAAAAATCAAGTTCCATTGCTAAGACATACAAGATTCAATAGAGCTGTCCTGGCAAAAGATCAATGGTCATCTGGGTTGTTGTCTTTACTTTTGCCAGGATTTGTTCTCAAACATCTGAGGGTCATCTGAGAAGCCGAAGGTTTCCCCATGTTGTAGTCTCATTATCTTTTCATCAATATTTCTCAGAAAAGGCAGACTGAACCCCAGGTACTGTCTGGAAAAGACTAAGGCTATAAGAAATTTCAATCATTGCTAAAAGTCTTCTGAAAAGATGCATAAAGAGATTTCATGCTTAAATAAAGGACATGGCAAGAGAAGGTGGAGAGAATGGATAAATAGTGAGTAGACTCCATTCTTCTACCCAGTTGGCATTAAAATCCTGGTCACCAGCTGCTAAAGACTTTGCACAGAGATTCAGGACTAGTGAGTTTTACCAATTAATATTCAATTATTGTGGGACTTTTTTTGTGTAGAATCTTGTTCAACAGAGCATTTAAGCAGGTGGCTTAAATTTAACAAACATGAATAGTCACAGTTTGGAAAACACAATGCAGCACAGGATACAGATTAAAGTCCTTTGTTGACAAAGACCATAATATTTCTGTACATATTTATAACACAAGACTCTGGATAGCATGAAACCACTCTGAAAGTTCAGATATTGCCAAGTCATACTGTTTGCTGGGATAGTGTAGCATTTTTGTTAGGTATTTGGTGGGTTCAGTGCTTGATTTTTTTAAAATTTATATTTACTACATGTGGAAATACTGAATTGAGAGACTGAACTACATCCTGATGCCCTGCCCCTTGACTGATGTGGGCTGCATAGGCTGCCTGTGCCTGTCCAAAACCTACACCCCAGGCAGGGTGCCCCACACAGAATTGATGTAGGGTACACTTCTCTGTGATCCCATCACCTCTGGGGGACACTAGGGGCAGTTCAACTCTTACATTTAAAAGGTACCATTGTCTGCAGCATTGGTTGTTCCTTGCAGATGCTCTGGACGCCCCAAATCCCTGGCAATCCACTGGAGCCGTGGCATCGCTCGTGGTCTTGTGCTTGCTACCAGTGATTGGGTGAGTCACCACATGTGTTCATTGCTGCTCATCTTTCCTACTGCCTCAATAAAGATGTGCTTAATGTGTGATCAGGATCTATTCCTTTTGAGACCACAGAGATATTTTTACTTTGTTTAAAAATATGGTTCTTCTATTAGTTTGATACTATAATGTTAAATCACTAACAGGATTTGTCAGGTATCTGTCACAGCTGTTCCTGAGTACAAAAACATAAATGTACAAGTTTTATACATATCTTTCAGTTTGTAAATATTTTGGATGCAGTTTACCTATGAATTCAGATTTACAAATGCTTCTACTCTATTATTTCAGTGGCAGTTGTAAGCTTCATTGATGATGGAATGAGAAATGCAGACGAAAGCAGAATGGATGCCAAGGCCCCTCTGCCAGATATGACAGGAGGACTTGCTTTGCAATGTAACGCTACATATTTTAGCTTGTCACTTTGTTAGTGTAATTTTATCCTTTTTAATGGAAATGTTGAATTTCATAATGACATACCTACTTACCTATAGTTGCAGTTTCAAAACAAAGTGAATAAAGATATGTGGGGTTTTTTTATATGGTGAGAGATTTTGCCATGAGACTCCCACTTTCATGCTCTGAATAGAAGACAAAGGTGACTTGAATTGACCGGTTATAAAAATATACATTGGAAAATGCATTAAATAACCATTGTAAGACATAATTTTTCCTTGGAAATGACACTTTCCTATATTCAAGGTTGTGAAAAAATTGAGAGATATTTTATTGCAGACTACAGTCATTGCAACAGGTCTATTTGTGCTAGAGAATTTTATAATGGCTGGCTGGTGAAAAATCAGCTTGCACGTCCATGATGCTACTGAGCACACCATCAGCAAAACAATTCAGTAACAGCAACAACTATCAAAAAGACCCCAATATCAAAAATCCCTCCAAACTCACTCAAAATTCTCTGTGTAAATTCTCTGTAATATTTAACAGCATTGTTATTTTAGTCCAGAGAGGATTCATGCATAAAAGACAGTGATATAAGGGCACATGTCCTAAACACTAGAGCAAAAGAGAATTATTTCCCTATTACTTCTCTTTTAATATAAATTATTTAATTCCCCTCCAAAGGTAACTTATTAAAAATATTACATTATATTATATTATATATGAAAACGGGCTTGCTGCAGGGATTTAAATTCTGTTTGCTGTACAGCTTTACACAAAAATATATGTATTTATAAGAGAGGGAATGGTAAGAAAATCTGATACTAAATATTTGTGGGGAGTTTATGGTATTTTTCAGAAGTATTGGAAGTTTCCAGAAATCATTTTACATATATAGAGCATGCATAGAAGGCTTCAAAAGAGTATAATTATTGAGTGTCATGAAATCACACAATGCTGTATCATATCATTGAGCATTTGGGATGAAAAGCAATTTCTCAAGAATACCTTTCAGTTAATATCCCAGCTGAATTACTCACATAAAATAAATAAATAACTATTTATTTCCAGCAGGTAGGGGGAAAGATTAACACAAAACAGAACATCAAAACATGGACATTTTTACTACATTGACAGGCAAAGACTTTGTGGTGGTTTATGTAAAGCTAATGAATATCAAGGTATATATGCAGTGCTATGGATTGAATTAAACAGCGAAAATTCTCCAAATTTCAATGCAATTTATACCTTTCACGTGCACCCTACAGATAAAAATACCTAAATAAACAATTTTTTCCTTGTAAATGTATGTGTGTAATTAAAATTGTATACATGTCTTGGATTCAGGCAATGGCTTTATTTAGTGTTGGCCTAATTTCCTCTTTCTCTTTTCACAGATCCACAGAATATTTTGAGTTGGAAGGCACCCACAAGGATCATCAGCAAATATTCCTCACTGAATGGAGCTCTTGCATTTTTCAGCTCTTTAGTCGTCTACCTCACTGTTTTGGCACTCCCACTTCCCAGCAATTACCACCCTCAATGACTTTTTCTCTCATGTATGTTTTATCAGTCATTTATCCCAAATGATTTCTTACCCTTATAATGGAGTACACCAAGAACTGGGATTTTTTGTTGTCTTTTGTTTCCTTGGGTTTTTCCCCTCTCTTTTTCTTCATATCAAAATATGGTTTGATACAGTATCAAGATGGAGCTGTGATGTGTTTTTCTGGTGAGGATTTTACCCAGAAGATTCAGTGCACTTCTGCTTCCAGTGTACCAATCCAGGTCAGCTGGAAAAGAGACACACGACAGTTGGCTTGGGTCTGACCATCCATACTCCTTGAACCAGGAAGAGCTTGGAATCAGAATATCCAGGCAGATTCCATGAGTACGTATGTTAATTGAGTATTTGAGCATTGCATACCCCACTTTTTAAACACAGGCATAAGGCCATACATTAGTTTCTATCCCCTACCTGTTGTTTTCCTCCTGATGTTTGGTACATTCTCACACAGGCAGACTTTGAATTGGGTGTATGTTTCCTTGCTTTGTTTCAGTTAAATCTTTGAGATTATTTTTGTTTTTACCTAATTTTGCCAACATTAAAACCTTCTCCTTTGGACAAAATGCATTAATTGCAATTCTAGTGTTACAATTTAAGAATCTACTTAAACACAGTGTTAAATCACATAAGTACTTAGGGGAATGGTTATGTATTAATTTTTAAATGTACACATAAGACAAACATCTTGGAAATTTGAATGTGTTTTTGCTCTATTTCCATACAGCATTTATCTGCCTGCTCAACAGTGCCTCTTATCAATTTCACCAGGTGCAGAGCAGAAAACTAACAGTCAAAGATTAGAAGGATCTCTAGAGTGAAAATAAAAACAAAATAGTTTCTTAGATTAGCTTGCACTCTTTTCACTGTTACTGGAAGTTAATGATATTTGTGTATTTACTGCTTTTATCACCTATACAAATAAATAATGTTTCATAATCACTTGCAACTTGCTCAGATTTCTACCATAAGAAAATGTTTAAAAAGTCCACATGCAAATAGATATTTTTTGCAATAATTTAGTTAAATTCCTTCTGGTCGTTTTCTGAAATAATCAACAATGTTTCTTAAAATGTGTAATGACTACCTATATTTGAAATATTTTCTGATGTGAACCGTATTTTGTCTCTACTTTTTCATGTACTATAGGAAGGTGAGTCTGCCTGTGCTGTTCAGTTTAAGTTTTCTTTACCCCAAATGTATAAAAGCTGATTTTGCATGCTTTACTTTACAAAGCACGGGCATATGTTTTAGCACAAACAGAGCTTGTGGGTTTTGGTTAGTGTTGCATTGGGTTGTTTTTGTATGGTGGGTTTTTAATTCTTGTTTTTTAAAATCATCCCAAAGGCTTCACATAGTAAAGCTTCAGGGGACTGTTTTTCACCAGTGTTTATCAAAAGTGTCAAACACCTAAAACATATACAATTTCATGTGAGGTATCTCATTTACTTGTACAGAATAATGTTTTTTTTCAAACACTTGAAACTTTGGTTATACATTTTCTCCTTTAGTTCTTAAAAGTAAATCAAAATTCTGCTGCAAAAGAAACCCAGTTAATGCAAGAAACCAGATGTTTCATCACTTCTAATTGATAGCAAAATCATTCTGGAAACTTTTGTGCAATTCCTATTGGCAAGAAAAATAATTTTACATAGTCAAGCATAATTCCTGCTGTGCAGGAGGTCTGGCTTTCAGACCTAGCTTGGGTTATCTTTGTGATATTATTACAGTGAAATGCTGTTTTAAACAGCTCCAAAAGTATAGGATTCTTTTGAGTAGTTCAGATAAATACAAGTGTAAAATAAGAAAATTTTTAGTATTATTTAAAGGAGAAAGAGGAGACAGTGTTGTAGATGAATGTGCAATTTTGAAAACATCCCATTGGGAACAATAGCAATGAACATAATGTGCATTTGAAAGATACCAGTTCAAGTACTCCTGATATGCCGAAATACACATTCCCAATGTAAAAGTGAAATTATTGCTGTCTCAGCAGCAGTAGCAGAGACAGTAATAATTTGTCTTGTCCTTTCAATATTTTTTTAAATTTCATTTTTACTTGTTTAAATTTTTCTGCAAGGGCTTCTAAGTCAGTAATTTTAAACCTGGTGTACAAATCTGTGGCCTTGGAGCAATTTCATATTAAGATATCTGTCTTTCTGTTTCTGAGCTAAAATCCGTAGTGTAACATGCTTGGTGTAATATGCTCAGTCCATCACACAGAGCTATGAATGCATATGAAACTGGAGGTGTTTGAGTTTTTTAGACACACAGAAGAAACAGTTGTATCACAGAACATAATACACAATATATGTTTAATAAGTTTTTATTATTTGTTTAGATAATAGGCCATGATTAAGATGAAAGTTAATCTGGTGTTATATCTTCCATTATTACTAATTCTGCTTCTTCACACTCTCTAAAACTCTGCTTTCAGATGGTACTTAGTACTTCTTTCATGGAAATCAATGAAAATTGTCCCACTCTTTACCTTAGGCTTTAATTTAAATAGGCACATAAAATACCTTTTTATAATGTTCATTTATAAAGAATGAGCTTAAATAATGTGCAAATAGCAAAGACATCATCTCTGGAGGATCTAAGTACTCTCATAATTTATACTTGAAGTTCCACTTTGAAGTTAAGAGGCATTATGACTTTGTACCACCAAACCTGAAATGTAGAAAATCTTCACATCTGCATTTAAAGATAATGGTATGTAATTAGCTGTTGTCAATGCAAAATGAAGAATCATAATTCTGGAATTGTATCTGCTAGACACTCCACAAAGCAGTTAAGTCACTAAGATTTCTCATGAACCCTCTGCAGAAAATGTTGTACCATTGAAACATCAAATGCTGCCTTTGTTTCTTTAACACATTCAGACTTCTAAATTTGTGTTTTAGTGAGTTTTACCTTAAATAATCCAGGTATATTTTTGTATACATCTAAGATATGTTCACATATATCCCTCGTGTGGCTTTGATGCCTATCTCCCATACGTATATATGGAGAGGAAAGAGAGCCCGCCTTGCTTTCTTCTGTAACTTTGAGACAGGATAGTAAAAGAACGGACTGTCATGGTCAATAGAATGTTTTTACATGATTTGCAGCATCACATATTATGCACGTGTTCTGGAAGAGCCAGTTTCAGGATAAAACATAAGAGAGTTCTGCCATTAAAAGCAGCTAATTAATCAAGAAATTTAATTTTTTTAAAAAAGTTTTTTTTTCTGTTAGCCTGGGTAAGATATGGCCATTTTTTATATGGTTGGTAAAAAGACAGGAAGGGGATTTTTTCCATGAGAAGATCATGTTCTTCTCTTGTCATAATTATGATTTTGTATTTCATTTTTTTTCTCAATAGTCCCCTAAGATTCTGTGTATTCTCATAGTTCATTGCATTCTGATATCGTCTATTTCAAACAGAGGACTAAAACCCGAAGTATCTCTGTAAGTAATTAATCTTTGTTTTGTGCATTTAAATTGTGGCCAGAGAATTTCTGAACTAGCAACAAAAATTTAGATTTGAATTTTAGGAAGATGAATGTGAGTCAAATTCCTTACCAAGCTCTAAATATACTTTTCCTTCAATGACATGTCCCACAGCCTTGTAACAACTTGTCTCTGTAGCCTCTGATATTAAATTACTTTGGACCTCATATATCCTCATAGTTCAATAGCATGTCTTCTATCCAGTTAAATTGCCAAAAGCCCTTGCAATACCTGATAAAACACAAACCAGAAAACTAAAATAAAACCTAGCATCTTTGTAGGGGAGCTGCAAATATTTCTGCCTCCTTCAGAAACCAAAGGGAGCAGAAGTCTCTAAAAGACATCTCAAGAAGGAAGCATGTTACAGAATCAGAGAATCATGGAATCCACTAGGTTGGAAAAGACCTCTGAGATCATCAAGTGCACCTTATGTATGAACAGCACCTTGTCTGCTGGAACCTGGCTCTGGGTGCCACGTCCAGTCTCAAACACCGCCAGGGACAGTGACTCCTCCACCTCCCTGGACAGCCTGTTTCTGTGAATGCCTTCTTCCAAATGTCCAACCTAAATCTCCCCTGGCACGCTTAAGCCTGTGTCTTCTTGTCCTACTGCTAGTCACCTTGGGGAAGAGACCTGCTCTCACCCGGCTGCAGGTCTCCTTTCAGGGCATTATAGAGAGTGATAAGGTCCCCCCTGAGCCTGCTCTTCTCCAGACTAAACAGCCCCAGCTCCCTCAGCTGCTCCTCACAGGACTTGTGCTCCAAACCCTTCCCCAGCTTTGTTGCCCTTCTCTGGACACACTCCATCATCTCAACATCCTTCCTAAACTGAGAGGCCCAGAACTGGGCACAGCACTCAAGGTATGGCCACACCAATGTCAAGTACAAGGGCAGAATGACCTCCCTGCTCCTGCTGGCCACACTATTCCTGATACAGGCCAGGATGCCATTGGCTTTCTTGGTCACATGGGCAGTGCAGCCGCATGGCCGTGTGTTGTGAGTGTTTTAAAGGCAAGGGGTAGAAAAACCAAATGTAAAAGTCATGTTTAAAATCTTGCAGCTTCATAAAAATATTTGATCACATTCCTCACGGTCTTCTTCAGTGATATAGAAATTAATATCAATTGCCCTCAGTTACAACAACAATGTATTTTTCAGACACAATTAAAAATAACTTTGTCCTTTAGATTTTTAAAATAAAATTGAAGATATTTATATACCTTTTATTTTTTACACTGGAAAAAAATGCATTCAAGTAGAAAATACTTGACAGGAAATTATTATTTGCACTATGCTGAATTTAAGAGAGGAGATGTCTTTGTGTGGGATGTAAGTGAAGACAGTTATAAAAGGAGTGCTACAAATAGAAATAAAACCAGTGTAGCGTCACAGAAGTAAAAAGCTACTGTTTCTTAACGGTGTGAAGGAACTGGGATGACTAACAAAATAAGAGCTTATAGGCAAAAGGAGAAACTGAAGGACAAGGGCAAGCAAATGCCATGGGCAGTGAGGCAGTTAGCCCAAAGGAAAAGTGTTTACTGGTTCCTGTCCTTCTGTCCACCTGCTGGATCCCCCAGAAGAAGAAAAAAACTTGTCATATGGATGTACGAGAGGTACTGTCTGAGGAGGGGAAATACTCTGACTGTGAGTGACTTGTGTGATACTATAAAAGGACAAGACACAGTATTGCAAAGCTGTGACAAGTCCTACAGACTGTTCAACTCTTTGTTCAGAGACTGCAAGACCTGTCCTTATCCTATTTCCTCACAAGTAGCCATAGCTGTGTGCTCTCTGATCATTTCTTCTGGGGAAGGGAGGCACAGAGGCCCGTCTGCTCCAGAGTGCCAGTGCCGTGAAAACTGCCTGGCCATACACATCACACACCCAGCAGGGTGCGAGAGGCTGCAAGGACTGATCTCTGGGGACATTTTGGGGTGCATGCATGTGGGTGAAGGGGCAGGTCTGGCCTTGACTGCCCCACTCATGTCATCTCCCTAGAGCCAGTATTCCTGCCTGGAAGTGGCTGCCAATCATGGACACATCAGAGGTCCACACCTGCCCCTGGAGCCTCTAACTCAGCTCCTAACTGGCCAAATGACCGGAAGTTCCACCTGGGGGAAAAGGCCAGAAGGGCCAGGAAGTATTTAAAGTTGAATCCAAGGCAAATATATGTCTTAATCCTACCTCTTTTTGGACTTTCTATCAGCTGAATGTTGCTGCATCCTGGGAGTTTTTAGCTATATCTGTTCTTTTCTGTATATTTTCTGTCTTTCTTGCTTTCTCTTTCTTCTGTTTTCCTCTTCTCAGAATTTTTGAGTAACTTAAAATCAAAAGGGCTTAGAGTTTGCTAAATTGAATGGGTTAAGTTAATGCTTTGTGGAAGTGTTTCCTGTTGATTGCATGCTGCTCTAAAGGTTTTTCCAAAGTTCTCTGATTTACTAAAGGTGCCAGTAAAGTCTTCTTTGTTGTTTTGACCTCTTAAGAATATCTTGTTGGTGTTTTTCTTGTGCGTCTAACTCAGAGTATATGAACAGCCAAAAGCCCTTTGAAAAGCCTTGTTGAGTGAGTTGTCTGGGGCCTTACCCATGGAAAGAGCTTACACATTTCCACAACTACGTGTTGCAAAATTCAAACACGAAAAGTGAATGACAGCTGTAGTAAATACCACACAATGCAAACTGCACTATTCTTGAATAGAAATTATGGAAAATGCAAAATGCTGAAAGCTAGGAAATTCAAAGTTAACATGCTCAGCCTATTATTAAGTTACTTTCTGCTTAAATAATCACAGTATCATTACCACTAGGAGTGCCATGGGCAAATTCAATCAATCAAAGTCACAGAAAGGCTTTGAAACAATCTAATCAGTCCAAGTCTTCCACTGTAACATTTCCACTACAGGCTTCAAATGTAAATTATTTCCTTTCTGTAAAGTAATATTCACTCCTGCTTTCGTCTTATAGAGCCTAAGGGGCAGGACAAAGAAAAAACTGTATTATTTGAAATACAGGCTAATAAAGTATGTGGCTCTAACATCTTGACAGCCTAAGTCACATTATAGGCAGAGAAGAGAGGGAGAAAAAAAGAGATGAAGATGTATAGCAGACCTACCTGGGATATGTACCTTATGAGATAACTGGAGTAAAGTTAAAGAAAATTGAAATCCAGTTTCTGTTAGAGGTGACTGGTTAGTTGAAATAATATTTCTCTAAAGAGGAGGTTTTTAAAAAATATTTTTATTTTGAATATTTTATTTTAATTTATGAATCCTTGGATTCTTAGCTGAAATTCAGTTTCTAAGCAGTAGCTATGAAAATTGGAATGTTATGAGAAAAGCAAAATTCAGATCTTTTTACTCAAAACCATATTTAAATATATCACTGTGTTTCCTCATAGAAATGTAAATCTTGTTAAGAAATTTGATTGATCACATAAAATGAAAAAAAACCCTGCTTTTGGGAGAAGTAGATTTGAGCCAGCATGTTGGTTTGCTGAATAAGGATGAAGGACAGAATCACCATTTTATTTGTAACAAAGACAATTTAAAGCTTTGTTGAGGATTTAATTATCACTATACTTGATCTTCTCCCTGAAGGAAAAAACAGATGAAGCTTATACGTGTCTGATAAATTGACCCTGAAGACAAGAGGTAGAGTACAGAGGGTTGGTTAATCTAGAGGGGTTTACTTTGCTGTGTGTCTCCAAGATTATTCTTCCCTGAAAACACTGACTTCCCAACTTGGCCTTCTCAAAAGCTTTCCTTGAAATTCAACTTTTCTTATGGCACAAAGTAGTTTTTGCTAGACTGGTAGCAGTGTGACTGTGTTAACCCGCTTTCCTGCTCTTAAAGTGTTTTTCTCCAATAGCCATTAACCCACCTATTTGTAATTAAAATAATGAGAACCAATTCACCACCAAATAACATTTCATGGTGTTTACAATTGAGATGGAATCTAGAAATTGAGAAACAGAGAACAATGTGAGAAAAGCAAGAGATTAAAGCTGTGTGAAACAGAGGTAAGCAAATGTCTACACTTCAGACAGTTGGAGGTTTTTTCTGCTGTCTGAGGAAAAATGATATAATCAAGAAAGACAGATGACAAAATATAAGCTTTTATGAGTTTTGTTTCCTTTTTTTTTCTGTGAACATTGCTAGATAGGTACTAGAATTACGAATTAAAAATTCAGTAACAGAGGAACATGTGTTTTATATTGGCCATGAGTGACATCCAGAGCTGCTGTATATTGGGTGTTACATCACAAGGAAATGTAAACATCAGTAGCTGTAAAAAGCTATTTTCTGTTGCATATGAGTGTGAGCTTGTATTCACATCCATATCAGAACTCTCAAACTTAAATCAAGCCTGAGTCCAGGCAACCCTGTGACAAGGTTCAGGTCTTAGAGGGAAAGGACTCAGTTCCCCTTGTCGGTTTAGGCCATTATGATATGGACCTAGATGTAGTGTAATTTTCCAGTTGCTGGAAAACCCTACTACAGCTTTTGAAATTCACTTTTCCTTGGACAATGTAAGTCAGACAAGGTGTTCTTGGTCATGGTGGCCACTTTCTTCATAGCAGTGGTCCATAGGCTGGTGGACCACTTGAAGAACACTTAGGTGGCAGGCCCATCACGACCGGGCTTGGATATGCAGGTGGGTCTCAGAGCACTGTGGGATTATGCCCACTGGGCATTTGAGGAGCTCTTTGCTTCTCAACAACTCAGTATGTTTTTGGTAAGTGTCACAGACACATTTTATGAAAAATCCTTTCCTTAGGATTTTTTCTCCTGAGAAGCTGAGAGGACTCAAGAACAAAATGTAAACAATGATTATCTGCTGCTGTGGAATGCAACAGGTGGATCTGTGGTTGGTCTCATGTGGTTGTTTCTAATTAATGGCCAGTCAGTCAGCTGGCTTGGACTCTGTCCTAGACACAAGCTTTTGTTATCATTCTTTTAGTCTCTATTCTTAGCTAACCTTCTGATGAAATCCTTTCTTCTATTCTATTCTATTAGTATAGTTTTAATATAATATATATCATAATAAATCAAGCCTTCTGAAACATGGACTCAGATCCTCGTCTCTTCCCTCATCCTTGGACCACTGTGAACACCGTCGCAGGTAAGGGCAAATCTTTTTATGTGCTGCAGTTCTGGACGTATCAAAGTTACATTGCCAGTAACAAGGGGAATTTTGATGGCAGCTGTAGCAGCTTGCATGGAGATGTATGTTCAGTGGCAATGTGAAGAAATTGAGTGGTTTGGTTTATGCTTTCAGAGGAGAATGAAACTGAAGTAACCATCTTGAACAGTTTCAGACATGTTGTCCAATCTGCCACCACCCATTCATGCCTCACAGGAATGTCCCCACAGCCAAGTCAGAAATGGAGTCCCATTAAGAAGGACCACGCTCCAAAGACAGGCAGGATTGTTACAGAACTTGTTAAAGGGTGGAATACAATGAGGCAGCTATAATACACAGGTTATGCTGTTTATGAGTGCACAGATCCAGAATGAAAAGTATAGACAGACTTTTTTTTTTATCATTCAGGATTATTTTTAATTAATCTGCTCTTACTTCTGTGTTAAATTTTATTATTTTTTCAGGGAGAAACAATATGATGTCACAATGTGATGAACATTGCTCAGGTAGATTCTTTTTTCCATCTTACTACACAGAAAACTAAAATTAAGTGTCTCATTTTATTAGGGGCTTGATCTTATTTTCCTTTTTAATATGCTCTACCAATTTTCCTTGAACATGTGTATTGTTATGAACTTGTTAGAGCACTGACAGAAAGCATACTTTTTTATACTGTGGATGTTTGTGGTGGTGGTACATTTGTGTGGTCAAGATAAACACATTTCAGTCTGGCTATGCATCAGTAAAAAGAGAAAATTCCGAAGAGAAAAATAGGCAGTGCAAGTGTTCTGAAATAGGTATATTAGAAAGTTTTAGTTGCGGATCTTCAACTTAGAAAATACTGACAAACACACAAAAAATTCAAAGTTTAGGGAAAGATAATTTTGTCAAATAGTATGTTATTATTCTGTGGAATGAAGGATACCTGCCAGGAGAGTAATGATATATGAAGAGGACAAATATAAAACCAGAAATTACTCTTATCAGGATACAGAATTTTCAGGCACAGCTAGCAGCTACGAAGACAAGAACTATTTTCTCTTCTGGCTTTACTCCTTCCAGTGTGGTTTCCAGTGCTGGCCAGTGTCAGAGTTGTGCTACAGAATCTGTGAATCAAGAATAAGATGGCAGATAATTTTATGTGTGTTGTGATCTGCTCTTTCTTTCTTATTCTGAGTCTAGACATTCTATTTTACATTTTTCTTATTTTCCTTGCTTTTGAGATCTACAGTTTTTCTGACTCAGCTTTAAGACTGCACCCACTACTTTCCCTTCTTTCCTATATTTTTTTCTTTTTTGGGATGGGATTGCTTTCCATTACTGTGAGCTTATTTCAATTCTTCCTCTCTGTTTTCTGCATGCTTGTGTCCTTTCTCTATTTGTTTGTTTGCAGGTCCTACTGATCTGAGGCTCCAAGCATGGAGCAGAGCAGGTGAAAGATTACTATTATCTTCTCTTCTTTATCTGTATTACTGTACTAACTGTTAGATTATGAACTGCTATAATTAGGCAATAGACTGTGTTAGGTACATCAAATACTTTCATGTTAAAGGAAAGCATCAAGTCCTTTGTTAATTCTTACAAATTTCTTGTCTGCCTTCACCAGAGCTGTCACATTTTATAGATTATATCTGTGTCCCAGCCAGAACAAGATTTTCATCTATTTTACATTTATTTTACATAACTTTACATAAAACTTCATTTTTACATATAATTTGCTATATCAGGTATAATCTCCTATGCCTTTAATTCTGTGCCCAAAGGCTTAATAAGTGCCATTCATTATTCAGAATACTATTATGACACCCACTATTTGTAGTGGCGCTCTGTTGTGTGAGAGCTAAAATCAGCAAAATTATGATTTCCTTGTCAGCAGTGCTTGACTGCTGGGCTAAAGTTTTCTTCAAAGAGAACTCAATGGAATTCACTTGCATTGCAGGTCAGGATAAAAGGGAGATTTACCACCATGCTGCAAATCTTGTTGTTATGCACAATTACATTTTTTTTATTTTATCATTCATGTTTTATTTGAATAAAGCCTGTGTTCCAGGAAGAGAATGAGTGCCCTGATGCCTGAGTATTTAGGAAAAGTGTCACTGAAATCAACTCCTGGCCAGACAGGTTAGAACATAATGAGACTTCAGCTGTTTGTTGTCCTTCTCAGCCCCATCTCTGAGATGAAAGTGCATAGATGCACATTATGAGATATAAATGATACCAGCCAGTGACTTCTGATTCATCTAGGCGACAATGAAGCTGCAAGGTGTTTAGATCAATGAAAACAATCAATTAAATGACAAAGATATCACAGATGGCCAGATCAATTAAGGGCAATCAATTAAATATCTAAGGGAACACAGGTGGGATGGATAAATTAATAGTGCAAATAAATCAAATATTCAGGATGCTCAGGAAGACTATAACCTGAGATGATAATCATGGGGTAGGTGTCAGTGGGTGTAGTGTTTGGAGTGATGACTGTGTGGAATCTGGTGCATTTGTGGGAGTGTGTTATGCTCCCTGCTCTACTCCACAGAGTTATTACTTCTACATTTTTGCTATGCTATCATTCAGCTCTGCTGCCAGTCTTAGATTTGTTGCTGTTGATTTTCGCCCTTGGTGAGGTTTTATTTTGAGAACCTGCAGGTATGAAGAACTTTAATATCAGTGTGCAGAGACCATGTGAGTTTATAACAAATGGTAGAATGAACATTTAGCAAAAATAAGTTTATTTTGTTTTAGGTTCCCTCTCATGTGAATCTAATTTATCATGTGGAATTGTCTGCTTGCTCTGTAAATATACACACTGCCTTTTCTCGTGTGTAGGGGTGTGTTTATGTACAGAAAAATCTAAAATACAGGAACTTTGAATTGTGTGAGATGTGATGCCCCTTGGAAGTCACTCTTACACATAATTCAGCTCATAATTCATCCTACTAGTACAGAGGTCATATTTCTGCACAACCAGCAATTTTAAATGGAGAAACATGGCTTGATTTTTATTTTTGAAGAACTTGTATTCTTTCAGAAATCTGATGTTGCTTTTTCAAACAAAATCCCACCAGCAGCATTCCAAATGTAACTTTTGCAGTAACTTCAGTGTCTAATTTCAGTTTCACTCTGTTTTTCTTTAATTATTTGCAGCATTGTAACTTTCCATGGTAATGTTTAGTCTTGGACAAAAGTTCTTCTACATTGAAATCCAGATAAACATAATAAATGTAAGATCTGTTTGTCTCCATCTAGTTTATATGATCCTCCTGATGCAGGGTGAAATTACTTGAAAGCCCCAATCAAGTGATTGGTGTATTTCTAAGTACCAGAATATTTAGAAGTGGGTAATGAGCACTGGAAGAAAAAAGCAACTTTTAAATGACTAGTGATCCTGTGCCAGCAAATTCAAATAATCTGATGTCTACAAAGATGGACAGTGGAAACTGAAAAATTGGAACAGCATGACTTCTGGTGGTAAAATAATGGGAAACTAAAGGGAATTTTTGTGAGTCAATGAGAATATTTAGGAAATTTTGTGCACTACTTGGGATGGGGGAGGAAGTTGGATCTTCTTGTGCAGTTTCTAAGTAATCACTCTATGAATAAAATACATCACATTCGAAGTGTCATCATGGGACATTGATTACTGCACTTTTCTCAGAAAAATTCAGGCTTAAAATGGTGATGTTCCTCATTGTGTAAAATAGAGTGGAAGCAAATTAACTACATTCAGCCCTATGGCCCTAGTCTCTGTCAGAAGGACATTTTTTTATTATTTTTTATTTCCCATTCAAGTGGACAGGAACCTTTCCTGATGTATTATACAAGAGTATTTGAATACTACTTCAGTAAAAGATTAACCAATTGAGATAGAGCACTGACATATTGCCCTGCTGAATTCAAAAGTTCAGAAAAGTTAAAATTTGTGCTCGCTTTCTCATTTCCTTTTACATTCTCTGAAGAAGTACTGCTATAGAACAGCTCCATAAGCTCCATACTTTTCTTCTAACTACCTATATCTACTATAAGAAATCTTTTCTGGAAAGTGTTAAATATAATTGCTAAGATACAGTGATAAACCCTGGCAGTCCTGCTCTGTACTTGTCTAATCTGACTTTTTGCCATTTATTTAACAGTAGTTATATAGCCTTGACATTTTCAAAGCTCTATACGAGCACAAACTAATTAATCTTTAGTTTGCCTTTGAGGTAGGTGAGTCAGTATTCTCTCTTTTTTCACAGATATTACAGTCAGAGCAGAGGAAGTACATGAGTAGCCTGAAGTCCTACAGAAAATTGGTGTCAAATCCAGCATTTTAACTTGGGCCCTTTTGGAAGAGAGAGTGCTTAACCCTGGAAGGTTCCTACTTTCCCAAGGCAGCTTTCTGTGTGCTGAGTTATATTTGCATTATTGGCTGAAATAACCAATCTGATCGCAGAGTGAAATTCTGCAGCTGTTTTTCTACAGTATCTGTCATGCACTTTTGAAGGGGCACCAAAGATAATAATTGTATGAAAGCTCTCTTGTGATACTCTGTTTTTGTACTGGATGCTATCACTTGCTTTTGTACAGAACCCAAGCCAGCATCTGCATTCTCCTCATTCCCTCTCCTCATAGTGGGGGATAAAGGAAGGCTCAATTCAGCAGCTGCTGCTTCTCTTGTCATTATGTTGCAAACAATAAAGAAATTATGCTCATACTGGTTACTTTAATTCTACATATTCTTCTCTGCAGACAAAGAAGCATATCCTTCATTGTTAGAATGATGCATTACATATTCCATGCAATATTTAAGAATGCATACCCATAAAATAACACCTGCTCTGTCTCATGCTGTCTTAGTTTAAAATGAGGAGATGCCTTCTGACTCTGCCACTGTCCAGTCTGTTTTCATAATTACTGTACTGAAGAGAAGTCTCAGAGAATCTTTAAATACATTAGTAAATAAAAGGATACTACTAGTACCTCACATCTTCATTGAATAACAATGATATAGATTGTGCATTGCTACAAAATTATCTCAGGATCTAATTTGAAAACAAAAAAACTCAATTTTTTATTCAGAGGTTGAGTCTCTGCACATTTCTGATAATTCTGAATAGAAAAGCTTCAGTCCTATATTAGGTGTTCTCACTTTATTTTTGGCAATGGGTATATATCTATATCTGTAGATAAATATATTTCTACTTGGAAAACGGTGAGGACTACTCCATCACTTCCCTTGTTCTAATATGCCAATAATTTAAAAAAACCTTTAGACACTTGGCAACAATGGTCAAGCTCTGGCACTCTACATTGTGCTAATTTATCTGAATACCAACATAATATCTGATTTTATTTCCCTATCTTTTTCCCTCTTGTATGTATCCTGGAACTGTTATACAGCCCAATATAAGCCCTTCAAACAGAAAGTCTTCTAAAATTCAGTCCTGTATTAGTCATCATAGAGAGTTCCTTACGTCTTTAAAACCTATGATTCAAACTTATTTCGGTTGAAGATGAAACATACTTCATCCAACTGATTTTAATAAGAATACTTTAGAGTTATGTAGTACTACACACGAGAAATTCTGGAATCAGAACATAAGTTGCTAAATGTAATTTCCATATGAGCAAACACCATTTGCATTTTCTAAATAAGTTTTTTAACTCAGCAGTTCATACTTATCTATTCAACCAGCAAAGTTAGATGATAAACTAGTCTCTGAAAGATGAGCAGAATCTTCCCTTTGCTTTTAAGTCTCTTATTGTTTCTTTTTATTTTGATTTTCATTGAAATCTCCTGCCAAAATGCACAGGGAATAAAAAATCATACATGTAATCCTTCATCTGAATTATCTTTTGAGTGTAAGCAAGCTTCCATGGAAACTCTATTTCATTCTTACAGAAGTTAATGTTTCTTGATAATGAACTGTGAAATAAAAAGTGATTGGATACAATACATCAAGGAATAAAGACACAGTGCCTGTACTGCTCTCCAGTTCCCTAGGTGGAATATCTCTGAAGTCTAAGATAAGAAATGCTTTCAGCAGTTCCAAAATAAATAGTCTTCCTAGTCTGTACTCAAGGTCAAAATTCCCCTGTTCCTACTTCTCTTTGTTAATTCTCATTTTTAGTAAGATTAAAATATTTTTTCAACACATAATCTTGATACCTTTAAGGTAAATGAAGTCTGCTTTTCACTGTTCAGTGATTTTTTTTCCTCTTTCAATATGATTAGTGAAGTGCACAATAGCTACATACAAAGTTACAGTCCAGTCACCAAGAATCTGTTCATTTTTGTTAAGCCAAGGAGTATTTTGCATTGCCTAATTTTTGGACTGAAAGTCATTCCTTCATTTCGGAAATATCAGCTGGCTCTGAGGATGGGACTGCCAAGCCATGAGTGAGACACTTCTGGGTTCATGAATAAACTATACAAGAGGAAAAATCTGCTAAGAGAGAGGTGTCAGGGAGAGGAGCTTGCTGAAGGGCATAGTGGAATCTCTCAGAATTAGTTAAGGATACTGCTGGGGGTTTGATTTTTTTTTTTATTAATTTGGTTTTCAGTGGTGTTAGGGGTTTTTTTTTGGTTGTTGTTTGTTGTTGGTTTTTTTTTTTTTTTTTTTTTTTTTTTTTTTTTGGTTTTTTTTTAGTTTCCTTTTTGCAGTTGGCTCTAGTTACTGACCTGCTGGTAAAAACAGTTTGTTATTGGTCAGTTTTTTGGCCCAGCAGTCGCCCCCATTCCCTCTCCAGCTTAGGTCTGGGGGATGGAGACTGACTGAGAAGGACTCCCATACGGAGAGGGAGGAGCTGCTTCTCACACCTGTAGTCAACGCTGTGTGGAAGAGGAAACTCAATTTGAATTTGTGTTTGCCATATGAGTGACCTAGAAAAAAAGTTTTCTTCAGCCTTTATCACAAGACATGAACAGAGAACATAAAATGAAATTACTATAATGTCTCTAATTAAGATAAAAAATTAAATGTGTTTTAATCCAGAATAAAATATAACTAACTCATTGTCAGGAATGCTGTAAAATGTGCCAAATTCAAATCAATTTCTTATAATTAGTCAATCTAAAGACATTACCTTATCTCAGGAAATCAATCTGAAGACTATGACATTGGATTACCAATGCTCATTCTGCAAATTTCATTTTTTTCTCAAATTTCATTTTTGTCTCTCATCAGAAAGAGCATGTGGGATATAAGTTTCTATCTAACTGCTTCTTATATACCTATTCTAGTCCCTACCACTGTGACTAATTAAGTGAAAAAACATGACTCAAGGAAGCAAGAGTTATACCTAAATATACTTGTCTGATAAAGTTTGATTGAGATAAAAATGGCAGTGTGTCATACTGACTTTCATCCTTAAATTCTTGTTGTTTACTTTCTGTCATGAGTTTTCCAGCTCTAAAGTTGAGAAGTCCAGCATTCCTTTTGTCAGACAGTCTAGAATGGGTCACTCAGTTGCAGAATGAAAAGCAACCAGGGCTTCTAACAATCTTTGTAGTCAAATGTAAACTGTTTTTTGTTGACAAGCTCTTCTTAAAATAGAGATTCACTGGTGATGAGAACAAATTTTTCTTTTGAAATAAGTTCTACTCCAAAATGTCTTGAGAGAATGAGTCCACACAGGAAAGGGTAATATCTCTGCTGCTTATAGGTTTGAAGATTGCTGCCATTTCATAGGTGCTTGGCTCGTCTTTAGCCAGAACAGTTTTGTCTATTTTATCTGAATATCATTTCCTCTTTCTGTTTCTGCTACTTTTTCTTTCCTTTGTAGAGAATCCTTCCCAAAAACAGTCTCTCTCTGGCAGGCAACAGAGCTGTATCCTGTTGTGGTTTAATCCCAGCCAGCAACTAAGCCACACACAGACTCTCACTCACTTCCTGCTCCAGTGGGATGTGAGAGAGAATCAGAAGTGTAAAAGTGAGCAAACTTGTGGGTTGACATAAATATAGTTTAATAGGTAAACCAAAAGCCACTTGCAGCCAAAACCAGCAGAGCTCTTTTGCTCTTCACTCACATGTTCTTGCTGTAACACAATTATTTTTAAGGACTGGTGCTTAAAAACATAGTCAGTCATGAAAAGAAATAGTTGTGAAAGCAAAAGTATAGTATCAATTTCCACAATACTTCTGCTATCCTAAGACCTCATATATGGCTTCCAAATAAAATCCAGAAAACTGGAACTGTTACGTACCATGTTAACAAAGGAGAAGCAGGTGTTCATTCAGTTTTCCCAAAGATTAGAAATATTTTTTGTTCATCTACTTGTTTTTATTTAGTTTAGGAACATCCTACTTTCTAGCCAATAAAAGCAAGAACCCCTCCAGCCTCTTCTTATCTGGGACTATGCAAAACAGGTGTAATAATGGGAATCTGTTTAGCAGTGGTTTCTTTGTGACATTTTCTGGGAATTTTTTATAATAAAGATTTAAGTTATTTCAAATTTTAAAATTACAAAACTTTCCAAGGGATGAAGTAAGTCAGTCTATTGCCATTAAAAAGGTGAGAAACATTGATAAGGTGGATTTGTTCCAACACTGTCAGAATGCTTACACAAATCAAGGCTTCTTTCAACAAACTGTTTGGTTGTTGTTGTTAAGTAGCTAATTTCCACTTTTCATTTAAACCCCTCATAGATCCTCATATTTCCCTGTGCTTCTGAGTTTATGGATCTATATTAGGCATAGGTTTGACATTTTCACCCAGGCTCATATATTGATAAAGACCTTTATTTGGGTAAAGTTATATAAAAGAACAGTTAAATACAGATATTGGTATACTGGAAAAAACATGAGTATGAGAGTAACACTGATAAAAGCAGGTTTTTTTCTTTTAACATTATTTTCAGCACTATAATATTTAGCTAATATTCATAAGTCCTTATATTTACACATAGACAACTTGAGCTGCATATAGTTTGAAAAAGGTTTCTGGTTTTTTTTCTTAAATTTTAATTTTGTGTGTACGGTCTATAAATGTCTTGGCCAAGGACCAATCACTTCAAGGACTTTAAATGTCTACTGTAAGACAACTGTACTGTATCTTACCCTCTTTGTGATGCTCAACACTGTGCTGTTACAACAAGACTGATGGAAAGGCAAGCCCAACAAAACTGCATCCACACGTTCCAGCACTGTCTTGGAGTGTCATTTATAATTTGTGCCAAGGACTATATTTCTAGCAATTTACCCTGCACTGTTCTCATGTACATTTGTGGACAAATTCGAAGTCGTTGTAAAGTCATGTCATGTTACTATGCTGCAGATTTTAAAGATGATAAGATGATTCTGTGATTCTGGGTTCACAGTGAGGATTTATCCTCTTGGTAATCATATCTAACATTATTTCTATATATTTCTATATAGGTATATATATATATATATATATATATATATTTACAGATTGCCTCAAATTACTTTGATTTCAGAGTTTTGTCTATTCAACATTGAACTGTAAGAAGCTTCTAAATTCTATATTCAAGTACTGGTTTAATTTGAGAAGGGACATAGAAGATGCAATATTCTCTTCTCCAGTACTTTTATGGAAGCTGGGAGAAAGGGAATATAAAAGCAACCACACCAGGTTGGAACTCTGGACCATAGCTATTTCTACACCAGTTTTCTATCTGGTGTGGTGAATGCAAGCAGATGCCCAGAAAAGACTATAGAAACAGGGCAAAAAACTTAAATATATTTTCTATATATTCTCTTATCCAACCATTCGCAGACTGGGAACTTTGTCAGTGTAATGTGGCTTCCCTTTACCTTTACTGTCTCAGAGTAGTCACCTAAAAAAAGTCAAAAAGGAACCTGAAACAAAAGGAACTTTGGTGAAATAGAGATTATAGCACTTGTTTTAGGTTCCTAAGAAATGTATCATGAAAATGTTACCAAAATACTCTTGGCTATCATTCTATCTCTATCTCTTCCTTTTGTTTCTTGTATAATTGTATTTATTATCAGGTTCACAGGGTTTCTGGAGAAAAAGGAACTAACACCCTGTTCAGCAGCAGAAAATACTGTAAACACTGAATGTTTCCCTTCTATTCTTTAACTGTCTCAATGATTGCTTCACCACTTTTGAAACGTGTTTAAGCACATTGTCATAGAAGTTCTATAATGAGTAGAGGAAAACAGTAGTAGGAAAAATAAAACTACAGCAATACCTATTAATGTTTATAATCATCCAGCCATACTATATAATAAAAATGCAAACTTTTATTTCATAGACCTTCCATGGAATTTTCCTTTTGAAATGTTCTAATAACTCCTTCTTGACTTTCTTGAAGGAGAAGAATGTGAATGTCTTTAACAAGGGGAAAGCTGAAATTAGTAAGATTAAAATCAACTTGTCTTCATTCTAAGGATCTGTTTAAAGGTCATTTCTTGCTCATTAAAGGAAGTGGAAATAAAACTTTCAAACATGTATAAGAAATATATATGTTCAAAATGTCTAAATTTAAAGAAAGCTAATGCTCTGTAAGGCTCTCAAAAATTGAAGTCAAAATAGAACATCATAGCTGAAAAGAATTGAAGATGTTCATGCTACTAAATCATTACAGAAAATTACAGAGGAAAATTCTGAAACTTGATGAGGTTTGCTCCTGAATATTTAGAAATTCCTGAATCACTGGAAGAAGCTCACTATTGTGGTGATTTCTAGATGTGGAAGAGCCCTTCAGAGTATCCATGTTGTGTTCCATCACCGCAGCAACTTGATGTCTTTTCCTTTTCTGACACCACAACACTATTAATTGTGCACCAAATTATTCAATTACTTGACAGATTCACAAATTTATTTATATTGGAAAAAGACTTCTGAGATCATTGAGTGCAACCTTTGATCACTACTTGTTAATTTCACCATGGCACTAATTTCAATGTCCAGTAGTTTCTTGAACACCTCTATGGTTGGTGATTCCACCACCTCCCTGGGAAGTTCTTTCCAATGTTTAGCAACACTCTACATTAAGAAATTCCTCCTGATGTCCAACCTGAACCTTCCCTACAGAGCATGAAGGCTATGTTGTCTCATCTGGTCACCAGTTGCCTGGGAGAGAGACCACCGGGCTACAACCTGCTTTCAGGTGGTTGTAAAGAATGATAAAGTCCTCTGAGCCTCCTTTTCTCCAGGTTAAATATCCCCAGCTCCCTCAGCTGTTCCTCACAAGACCTGTGCTCCAGAGCTTTTACCTGTTTCACTACTCTTCTCTAGGACATGCTCCAGCCAATGTCCTTCTTGAAGTGGGGAGCCCAGGACCTTGCAATCACAGTGAAGTTACTTGCAAAGTAAGGCAATATTTACATTGATAAAGTGTTTTTCCAACTCAAGTAGATTCTCAGTCATTCATTGAACTGTATGTCATAATAGACATTAATTATTCTAGCTAGACATAAATACCTACAATAGTTTGTTTCAAGGAGTGCCTTACATAGCACCTATTATGGCTCTAAAGCACATAGAAGTGTTCCTTATTCTGTGTCCAGAGCTTGCCATGGACAAGATAAGATAAGCTTGCCAAAGATAAGAAGGAAGGACTACTGAACTGACCCAATTGCACCATTCATACTGGCTGCCAGTTTGGAGAGCTGGAGCACATTGTCTATGGTTGAACATTCGCAAAATATCCGATATCAGCATCAGATGTCTTCTTTCCATCCTATCCTCCCTTTACCTGGATAAATAAAGTACTACAGTGGAGGAATTTATTTTTTTTTCTCAGCTTGGTCTTTGAGTAAGTGAGTAATGTAAGTAAAGCACATAAGCACTTATCATCCCCATCTGTGAAACTGAGAAAATAGTCTGCTTTCAAAAGCGATTTTAAAATATGCTACAAAGATGTAAACACATAATATTATGGATGCTTTTAAACAATTATGATTTGAAAATATTTTAGAATACCACAGTAATTGATCCCTTAGAAATTTCCCAGATCAATTAAAGGACCTTAAAAACCTTAGGAAGTATGTCAACTTTTCTGCTCTGACAATGAAGCTGGCCCAAGAGTATTTTGACTTTTACTTACCAAATGAAAGCAATTAGTTAATAAGACTGGAGCAGAGATAATCAGGAACCAAACCTCTCTGGGATCCCGTCTGGGAAGTGTTGTTTCCTTCCTACATTAGATAATTTTCCTTATCCATCCCTATTGACCTTTGGGCCACACACCAAACTTTCTGCCTTCAGGCTCTGCCTCCAGCTACTGTCCTTTTATTAAATTGTGAAACTTTCTGCTGCTGCTCTTGCCCAGTATTTTCTACTCTGTCCTCAAATACTTACTAAAGGTAAACAACGGCTGGTAAAAGTTTCCCGCTCACCTTCTGTAGCATTTATTTTTTATCCATGAGTTTTCACACTGTTTCAATTTTATCTTACTTTGTTATTGCTAAAAGTGTTCAGTCTCTGCATCAACTCTCTTGATATTATCTATCTTTTCCTGGATCTAGTAAATAGAATAGTGGATACTAGGTTCAAAATTAAATCTTGAGTATTTAGGCCAGTAACAAAATGTAATTTAGTGCTGAGTAATAAATATATATTTGTGATGCACCAGAAATACCCTAAGACCACAATTATGGACAAATGCCATTAAAATTAATTTGTGTGAAAAGAAAAAGGAAAACAGTATAAGAAACTCTCCTATAGAAAGATCAGTCATATTAAATGTTTACTTTGCATCAACAGTACCCATAAAAAAGATGTGGGGCAACTTATTGTTTAATATTCATTGAGTTTACTAATATTGAATTAAGGATAATTATTGAACACATGCCCACCCATGCCCACCCTGTAGTTTGATTCTGAGTTATAATTCATGATGTGACTAGAACAGATTTTCACTGTATTAAATATTTTATACATTTGTGGGCTCCTGTTGGAAGTACTGCTAAAGAAACTGGTGGGTTTTTCTTTGTGTGGGCAGTGGGCTCAGTTAGAGTTTCAGGAGCTGGATAAAGTTGATGTTTTTCTGCCTGTGTCATGGATCTTGGGACATATATGATTTGTCTGCAACAATAACAAATGGGAAAGCATTAATAAAATAATTTTGATGACAGGTAGAACAGTTTTAAATTACGTATAAGCACATTGTCTATGGTTGAATAACTCATAAATTAAAATATGTATAATATTTGTTCAAGACATTAGTATCCAATAAACCTGAATTTCAGAGCTAATAAAGTTAGGTAACCAATCAGATTTTTTACATGCCAGTAACTGTTGGAGGACTATATACCTCTCTACTCTTCTTTAACAAGGAAACAGATGATAAACCTAAATGGCCCTAATTGGCTGTCCTGAAAAAAAAAAGCCAAAAAACAAACCAGCAGTTATTGCCTAAGTTAGTCTAATATTTGAAAAATAATGAAGTCATTTGTTAGAATCAAGCTATAATGAGCCATTACTTACTCAATTCTATGACTTATGAAAACTATGGAAAACTCAGTGTGATTTTATCTCTGAAATTATCAACAAGCCATAAGGCTGATAATTTTCTTTTCTAATGTACCTGAAACACTACAGAAAAAATTAATGGAAGACTTTTAAAGTGCCTAATAATTCTGATAATATTTTATGAGTGTGGGTTAAAAATCATTAAAGTATTTTACATTTAAAATTTATTTCAGAAAGATGATAAATAAAAAAAAGTAAGCTTTTTCATTTCAAAATATTGACATGTCAACACTTCAAAGCATCTCAGTATTTTACCTAAAATCTAATGTATTCATTTTATAGTTAATTTTTCTTTTAAATAAACTATTTCTTTCCATACAGAAAGCTGGATCTGATACTGTACACCAGTTTATGGAAAAGATCTATTAGTGAAATACTGAACTTTGGAGCACAGTGAATAATAACAAATTCTAGCCCATGGTGTCTTTGGTCTTCCAGGGTTCGCTGATGTTTGTTGTCTTCTCATTTACTGTTCAACATAAGATCCACCATGGTCACAGGAATATTTCCTATATCAAATGCTCTGCTGTTATCTACATGTTTTGCTCAAATCTATTTGTATTCCCTCATAAACATGTTCTTGTACCCAATTAACACTTTTTTCATCCTCAGTATGCTTTGAGAAGTCTCTCTTTTTGACTCTGCCAGCTTATTGACTAACATGCCTAATCTTTCCTTCCTAAGCTTGATTTATTTTTCTTCTCTTTCCAGTTCTCCTCCTACAGTATTTCAATATTTTCTTCCTACAGTGGTGCTTTTGAAATATTTTCAATCTTGAATTTCAGTTATATGAAAGCAATTACATTTTCAACATTTCTCCAGGAACTGGAAATGCACTGCATTTATATTACAGTACTGCAAGATTTCAAATATTTCAAAAGCATTATAGCTAGAAGAAAGTTCTGAAATGCTGTTAGTACAGGTATACTTATGGCAGTGTAATAGATAACTCCCCAGAAATCCATTTTCCTTTATTTTTATTTTAAAAAATTATGTTTCCTCATAGTCACAGTCTAAGACAGCAAAGGTGTACTGCGATAAAATTTTTATATTTATCTGTGCTAAAAACATTAAATGTGCTCTGTATATAATGAAATGTCCAGTTTGGAAATATAGAATTACTGGATACACAGAGGGTTTAGGTGCATTTTTGCTTTTTCCTGTACTATGCTAGGTATTTCTGTGAATGGAAGGGAAGAACATTTAGCTGCTATTTTCTCCTAGGAACAAGGGTTTAGAAAAAACATCTACTCCATGTTGAGCCTGGTTTATTTAAAAAAAATTTTAAAAAATCAAAACTACCTTCCCAAGGTATTGCTTATGAGTCCTGCAACTTAATCCTAAATTAGTTTTTTAAATGTATTACACCTCATTGTCAGCAGAACTAAACTCTTAACTCCTTGACAAAGATGGCAGGTAACTTTTTTTAAATGCCTATTTTTTTGAGGAACTCAAAGGACTTTTGTTGATGATGATTCATCATCTCACTACATTTTTTTAAGGAAGAGTGTAGACTAGACAAAAATAAATTGCTATCTTGAAAAGTCTCAGCTAAAGTGAGAAACTGTATGACAAAGAGAGAACAAAGTTATATGTTTAATTATTACCCGGTTTCTTTTCCAGGTTTTCCAGACAATATTGGTTAATAAAAAAAGCTCTAGAAATGCAGGGAATTGCAAATCAAATCAGGCAGCTTTACAAAATTATGGGTATAGGTAAACCAATGAATTTAAATAATGACCTGCTCATTTGAGCTCTGGAAATAAAAGCTAGGATTACATGTTCTAGGTCAAAGTTGTAGAGGGATTGAAAGTTTCATATGAAGAGCAATGAAGAATGAGTGAATGCCCAGGATGGCCTCAAGCCATCCCACCACCCACACTTCACTCCCTGTCCACAGCAAACAGGTTCAGCCTTTCCCAAGGGGCTCACACACCAGCTGTATCAAGAAGTTTTCTTCCACACACTTCAGAGGCCTCCCAGATGTTCTCCTCTCTGCTCTATTGCATTTCCTGTAGACATCTAGTAAGGTCTTTCTCCAACAGACCTCCATTCTTCAGAGATAATTCACACTACAGTGTGAAGAGGAAGCTCCTAAAGTTCATTCCTTGGGTGCACTCTCAAATAATTTTGTAGATTTTCCAGTGTTTCATTACCACTACCTTTTTTTACCAAAGTACCATCACTTTGATCATGCATCTAAATTCCATTAGTCTAACTCTTAATCTATTACAGTGTGCTGTAATCAAAATTTTTGATCCTTTATTTATTATCTAGATTATCAAGAACTAATGCAATGCGAATTCAGTTTATGATAGATGAAATTAATATGCAAGTCATACATAAAATTAAGTGTAATTAATGAAGAAAAGCCCTTCATTTCAATCCTATTTCTCCAATGCCACAAAGAAATAGCTACTTATTGTTGCTAGCAGAAGTGTTTGACAAAACTCAGTGACACTATTCTTGAAGGATCATCAAGCAAAATACACAAACACAAAATAGATATTGTATGTATTAACTGATTTTTTGTAGAAACTAGGAAAAGACTGAACTGAATAGTGCTCTTGGTAACCCATCTGTGGATATTTCATGATTTTGAGCTCAATAATTATAAAATATGCATTTTTAACTACAAATTCTTTATTACGTTTACTGTATTTTTTAATGAAGAAAGCTATTCTTTTTAATGTGAATTTTATAAGTTATGGTCATGTGTTTCACTTATTATTTTAATCTCTGAAATCAGTAACAAAAATAGAATTAAAAATTATGAAATCTAAAAGATTTATTTTACAGTTTGAGGCAAAATAGAAAGTATTTTAATTTCTGTGATTCACTTTTGTAAGCATTTAAGACCACAGGAAAAAAATCAAAAAGACTTAGGAAAAAAAATTAAAACAGTTTACTTATCTTGTAAACTTTATTGAAATAACCAATACTTAAGATTTTACTTCTGCATTTATATTAATTAGTATTATTTTAAAGAAATTCTGGTGTTGAATTACACATTTTAATTATTGGTAAAAAAAGCAATCTGTGTACTCCTTTACTTTGTCTTGGTACAACAAAGAATAATAAACCTTGACACTAGCAATATAAACTTATCTGACATGGTTCTGAAATGGCAGAAAGGTTTTTTACAATACTTGCATGTTTCATTAAAAAAAATCTGCAGTTCTCCAAATCATGAAAGATCTATTTCAGGCCTGTCACTTTCTAAATGAAGATGTAGTAGTGTAAAATACAAAAAAGTGAAATGATCAAAGCTTAGCTGCTAGTACAACAAATGCCGACTAACAAGACTACTAATACTTTTAAAGTTCATCTTTAGCAGAAAATTCCTTTTCTGGCCATCTCTGCTAGTATTTCTCTCACAATATTTAACTACTGCAAGTAACTGCAAGCCTAAGTGGTGAGCTGTGGGCTGCAAAACCCTATGCTGTTTCAATAATGTGATGCACGATTCTATACTCTCCTGTTAAAAGACAAAGTTTTTTTCTGGTTGCCAAATTCTTTGGCTTTCCTACCTGTGTTTACATCTAGTCTAAGGTTTGACAGGTTGTTTTTCATCCAGGCATATGCCTGCCTTACATTTGGATGTCACATCTGTGGTAGCACTGCAAGATCCTAACTTATACATATGAGCCTTTCTGGAATCATATTGGGAAATCTTACCTCTGTGAGACCTTTTATTAGAAAAACTTGCAGATCAAATACTGTATCTTTAAACTGATATTTGCCCTTGGATGGGAAAGGCTTTATTCTTCTCCTATGATTTTAGCCATAGATAGAAACCTTCTATACCATATATTATTGAATTTTTTTTCAATGCTCTCTGACCACGGGTAATCAGCCATTCCAACTCTATATTCCTGGGCACATGAAAGAAAACAATCTATTTTTACTCAGTTGCATTTTATGAATACTTAGCATTGTTCAGGAAGAGGGAACCAGCAACAGGTCAGATAACATGACAGTCAGGAAGCTGCTGAAATCTGCTTTAGCTAAGGATTGATGACACTACTTAATGCTTATGGAGCTGCAGCAAACATTAGTTAACTCCATTAGCTCCAGCATGAGGCAATGCTTCCTTAGAATACATCATGTCCCTTTGATTAAGATACCCGCTTAAGAGGTATGAGAAATGACCTCAAATTCCTTTCTTCCTGCTTCAGGACAAAGATCTGAACTTTGATTCCTTAATTCACAAGTGAAGGTTTTACACACCAGAGTCTCAAGTTTCCTAGAGAAAACTCTCTTTGCTGGAGCTATTCCAATATCTATAAAATGCTTTAATAGTCCTATACAAATGAAATGGCTCCATCCTTTGATAGCATGTTTACTATGAGACCTAATCACTTTCTGGATAGCTCCATCTGGATGTCTATCTACCTACTCAACACCAATTCTATCCTGTCATCTGTTAAATTCTCTGTCAATCAAACTCATCTGCTGTCAGACCCAGGGGGTATATAAACACCTAGCTGACTCCAAAGGACATTAGGATATGAGGAAACTGTTATCTAGTTTCTGCTCCAATGAAGGTGGAGAACTGTTTCCCAGCACATAGAAAACGGCTTTTTTTTGTTTGTTTGTTTTTGTTGTTGTTGGTTTGGGGTTTTTTTCCCTCCAGATTAGTAATGTTTAAGAAAATTTCCAAAGTGACAAATTCAGATCCAGATATTTGTGGGGGAAAATGACTGTCCTACCCTAGTTAATACTCTTGATACTCTTAATGCTATTTTTTCAGAGACAAGGAGAGGAGGAAAGCTTAGTTTATCTTGTCATGGAAAGGCAAGACTTTGTCATCTTCAGCTTCCTTTTGACAATTTATATGAAGTAATTTCTTTCTTATGGAATAACATATGTAGCTCTTTTTTCCCTCTCATTTCAGCAAGGAAAAAAAAAGAAAACTACCATTAAACCTAAATATTTTTGTTTGTTGCTTTTTCAGACTAATATCTATACTGAAAGCCAACTGAAAATACATTTTTTATGACTATATGCTCGCCCTAAATGAACTGGAAGCTAAACTATTTACTGGGAGAAAACTAAAACTGATAACTTCCCCTTCCGTTTTAAGTAAAATATGTATTTGGGTCAGTCTTCTTGCCTCGTACATGATCTATTAGAAAGAGATTTTTTCCTTCCTTTGATAATGTTAGAACTAAATATAGGTTTTATAAAACTTGAGCACCACTTAGAACTTTGCACTTACATCATATTGTAGATCTAACTGCACAGAAATTATGCTATGAATATAATTTCCATAAAAATCTATTTAGAAAAATATAATCTTAGTTCAGTTTACATATCTTATTTTCACAGTGCTCTGATTTATGTAGGTTCTTCCTTAATTGGTTTTAAGCCTAGATACTAAAATACATTTTTAAGGTCATTTCTGCTAACACAGAATGAGTTGCTGAATGAAGTTTAATATCACTCTTACCCTGTGTTTGCCATCTGGTTTTGTATTCTTTGTTTGCTTAATTGGTTTCTTGATGAAAGTTCACTGCTCAGACTTCTAGAAAGTGAAAATTCATATCACTGAATGTATTAAAACATAGATTGCTGCAGAGTATTTCAGGAATGCCTGTCTTTTGACATGGCATACTGCAATAGGCTTTCCAATTATTTTGAAGTTATTGTTAGTATTAAAAGGAAATTATTAAAATGATCAGCAACTCAAGATCTACTTTTATTTCCTCCTATCTCATCAACTCTCTGCTGCATTTTAACTTTTAAATGTGTGGTTAGCAGTCCTTTAAAAAATGGTTAACTTATAAATCAAAATCTCTGTAGCTCTTGGTCATGCCTTCCACCAGTAGTGAATATGCACTATTGAAAACTGTATTGCTAGAAATGCAGTTGCAATTATAATAGCAGATGCTTTTCAACTTCACTATTGTAAACTTAGAATAGTATCTTACTTAATTCTATTAGTGTACAATCATGTTACTCTTCACAAAAAATTTAGTATCTTTAGGAAAAATTCACTCCGCAATACAGCTGCTTCAAACAATTCTATTTACTACTGCACTTTCAGTTATGGCATATCCCTGCTAAAGAAGTTACCTGTAACTTGTATTTTCCACATAGCAGAAGGTGAAAAGTCTAGATTTCAAACATTTTTTTTGCCTTTCTCCCTTTTCCACCTATCACTCAGTCACAGCAAGGAATATTAAGTGTATGTTCTCTCCATCAGCCTGTACAGCTAACTTTGGAGTCAGAAAGCTTTAAGACATGCAAGGAAAATCTGCCTAACTTTCCTTTGGAAGAGCATTAGTGAGAGTTATGATCAAGTCCACAGGTTTGCCAGTTTTTTCCAGGCCTTATTTAGAATTCTTTATGATACTTTAAATAGAGTATTTCATGCAATGAAAATTCACAAAACATTTGGGAGCATATGGTCTTTCAATAATATGTTAAGGAAATGCAGTTGGGCATCATTAACCATGTCAGGGTAAATATTGTGGACAGTTTATGGACATCACAAGGAGTCTGACACATGAAATGGGGTAAAGATAGATGGTAAGTGTGGGAGTTTGGAGATATGCTTATATGGAGCCCATCGTTTGCAGAAGTGTGTTATATGGTAAGGTAATAAAAGTGTGAATTCTTGTAGCCTGGAAGTATTTCACATAAACTGTATGTGCCCTACAGCAGATTCTGCCAAAGGGGTATTTTTTCAGTCATTCTAGCATTCTCAAACAAATCTTCATAACTACACTATGTGATTGTTTGGTGCTATTTTCATATAAGGGAAGAAATTACATGAGATAATTTGTGGAATTGTTCCTCATTCAGCTACAATTAAAAGCAACTGAATAAGTAATCTATACTAGTAGACTCAGGAGCTAGACAGATGCCTTTTTAACATGTGAAAGATGCTTCATCTTTTATCTTTATGTTTTTGTTTTGTCCTTGCAAGTAGTATTGACAAGGGCTGTTGGTATGCAACAAGGATATTCTAACAATAACTTCTTTTTACTGCCAAAGTTATAAAAGCAGTAGGATGGACTTAGAAAAATAATTTTGCACTTCAATTAAAATAGGCTGCTGGGATGCTGCCTACTCCATTTTCTATATCCATTGAGAAGAAAAAAGCTTTCCAAATTAATATAGACATGGGGCACAGTATCTCAAAAAATAAATAAAAAAAAAGAGAATCAATGCTGTAAAAATAATAATCCAACAGCAATTTATTATTTTTTAATTCTATATTCCTAAAAAAGAGGAGCACACTATCTAATATATGTAAATAGTGTTTTCAGGAGAACCAGTAGGAAATGAGATGGGACAGTGTAGCTAGGCACTAAAAAGTTTGAAGATTTCATTGCATAGTATTCATAATGAGTTTGGGCAGCCAAATCCCAAATGGATTTCAGTGGTTGCTTCATTCCGTGCCCAGTGCCACAGTCATTTGATCTGAATTGCCCAACATTTGCAAGGCCTTTTCCTGTTCAGCTGAAAAGCTGCCTAAGCTTGAGACCCACCATGGTTTAGAAGCAAGAACATATTTCAGAAGATGACAGGACTGGGTCTGAAAGTAAAAGCATTTGTAGCTATTTAATTTTATAATATGAATGTATGAGAGAGAGTTTCTCATTACTTTGAGTAGTTAGAGCACTCACTTCAAGAAAAGAGAAAGCAGACCTTCCAGTTTCTGGGAGTCATGAACCCTTCCTGATCTTCTACTGCCAATTCTGACATGAAACACAGAGAAGAGGGAAACAGATGTGAAGACCTCGACTACAGCATCTGGAGACCTCAACTAAGAAACCTATATAATTTTTTAGGCTCCTATGTCTATTGTAGTTTATTTATTCCATAATCAGTATATTGTATAACCACTTTAGCAAATAATTAAAAGAATATTAGCAAGTGTGCAGGCGAAGACTGCAAGTTTCTATTGTATTAACTGATGCTTACCTAAAAGGAAATGCTGTTATGCTGTAGTGATCTTTTTGTCCCATGTCCCCTTCAGCAGACTTGGTTTCAGAGGTTTGTTACAGCAGTGGGAATGAGGTCATGGTCATCCCAGATTCTTCCTGGGACTTCTTCCATGCACTCTTCCAGGCAGTAGACTCTCTGACCTTCAGCCACAGCCGGAGTTGGAAATAGGCAAATTTTCTGTGCTGATATTACATCTGTATCATTATGTTCATTCACTGATCGCAGCTGTCATGAGCACAAGCAAACTAAGCATCACTAGCAAAATATCTGGTGTGTTCCACCAGATCTTCTAATTGCCTTATCTCCTTGATTGCCATAAATTAGATTAACAGGTAAAGCAGTTCTGGTGATAAGAGATGAGAAAGGCATGAGGAGTATTAAGAATTCTTAAAGTATCTCAGTATGGTGAAAAAGCTTTGCTGAAGTTGGGGTACTTCTCTTTTCACTTTCAAATATTCTCATTTTCTCAAAAATCCATTTAATAGTTGAACTTCTTGCCCACATTTGTATTTACTCAAGAGTCTAGACCACTGCTCACTGCAACATGTTGCTAAAAAATAAACTGTCTGGACTCTATGGAAACCTGTATTGTGTTTTTCTGATGAAAAATTCTCTTTCATGAAAAACATTTTGCCTTTTCAATTGTGATATTCCCTAAACAATAGAAAGATCCAAGTTGGTTCTCTCATCCTACCAAAAATTAAAAAAAAAAAGTTAAGGCTCCTCTAATTATATGGTGCAGTCTGTTACGTGGAGATAAAAATGCAAAGCAAAGGGAAAACAAGTGAGTCTTTAATTTGACTTGAGAGTTTGGAAAAGTAGTGACATCCCTGTCAGATTTGTGAAGGGAATTCTTTACTGAAAGTGATAACTAGTTGAATTAATCGCCATCCAGTATTGCCTGTTTAGACAACAGGAAATAAAAAGAATGGGATTAGCAGGAGATGATTCTTCATGAATAATTTAACTGGCATATGAGAAGAAATATACAGATTCACAGTCCAGTCCTATATTGCTTGATCATTCAAATTTTTTACTGATTTCTGCCCAAGTATTGCAGAGATGAGGTTATTATAATTTTTTCTTCTTTCCAGACTTCCATTTCCTTTAGACTACTGAAGATTGGCCCCTGTGGTTTCCTTTTTTTTTTTTTCTTTTAGGCTCAGGGTACCATTTTCTATTTCAAGAGTCAATTAAGCTGAAACATGGAATGCACTACAATTTCTTCAGTAGTTCTGGGAATACTGATGACAAAAATATTCACTCAGCTATCATTCAGTGTCAGAATACAGTTTTTCTATTTAATTCCTTGAAAAGTGCCCTGGAACACTACAGTGATTGTTTCACCTAAACATACTGGAGGTGGAGGAATCCATTGGTCCTCAAGTCACCTTGCAGTGCCATTGCATTCTGTTGGCAGAGAAACAGGAACAGATAGCAAGACCATTATCTAGCTCTGTGTTTGAAAACCCATCCTAAGAAGCTAGTGCAGTTTGTGGATTAACTTACTGTGATAGCGACTCTAAAGAAATAAAGAATTAGGGAATTATAGAAGCTAAAATCATGCCTAAAAAGAAAAGTAAACAAAACCCAAATTTTGGCCAACTTTTCCCACCTAATTAATTGGTATTTTTGCAAGTTTAAAATGATAATGTAAGAAAATAACTTAATTTTCAAGAAACAAAATAAGGCCAGATAATTGCAGTAGATTATAAAACTAAATAGAACATAATTGCTTTAAAAATAAGCATTCATTATAGGCAACTGGACATTTTAAGTCCCGAACACAAAATGCATGTTGCAAAATATAGCTATAAGTGAAGTAAAACTGATTCCAAAGAAGGTAAGAAGGTTTAAGTTTAGTTTAGGCACTGCTTCTAAGTCAGAGGCAGGCTAGTTCACAATGTCTAAAGAGAACTTGTAAGGAGACAAGGTAGTTGTCCAAGTACACTGCAACACAAATCATGCTCCATTTTGGCACAGGATCTAACATTTATTGTAGAATTCACTGTGGCACTAAACAGTTAGTGAACTTGGATTCTAAGCTAATGTGAGGGGAAAAGAGGTTTTATTGTCTGGGTTTTTCATTCCATTTACCAGTAAAAATACAAGTCAAAGCACTTCTCCACATGACCCCTGGTAGCAAGCAAAATAATTTTTGCTTTCATGTAAGTGCAAAGAAGAGGAGGAAGATGTTCTCTGTGCTTTTACAATAATTCAGTATTAAATTAATGACCTGCGTTCTCACTCAGTATCTGCAGCAGGAACTTTAAAGTCCTTAATGAGAGGCAGGAAATAACAGCGAGAAAGAAGCACTGACCCAGTGGTTTTGCAGAAGCTGGGAGAGAGAAAGTGGGAGAGAGGAAAGGTGGTTTAATCAGCTTTTACAGACAAATTAATTTCATTTCCTCTTTTCATATAAAGACACAATCCTTGCATATTCAGCTTATGTTTAGAGGAAGTTAATATTTATTGCTTGGTTAAATTGTATTTATCCCTAGATGCTTTTACTCACAGCTCCAGCCTCACTTGTGTCAATTCTTCTGCTTTGGATTTGTTTGATTGGGTTTTTGTTGGTTTTGGGGGATGGGTGGGGTTTTTTATTTGTTTTGGTTTTTGAAGTACATGTGTTTTGTTTTGTTTTGTTTTCTTTTCTTTTGTTTATAATGCTTTTCTTTTGGACATGAGTTTATGGGTTTTGGGTTTTTTCCTCCTGTCTCAGTCATATGGCTAACAAAAGGAAAAGGCAGTTTTTCTTCTCAGATTACAATTTCAAGCCTTCTCCTGATATAACTGTAGACCTAGAGGGGGAAAAAAGAATGAAAAAATACCTGTATAAAGTGGGCACCTTATTTACATACCTGTCACATCAAATTCATCCTTTTCTCCCCAGCTCCACAGTGTATCCCCACAACACCCCAAAACACACATATCACTTCAGGGCCTCCTTTTGTTCTGGATTCACACATGTCCATTAATCTCCTTTCTGATGGGAGTTTCCTCATTCACAACAGGTCCTAGAGCAGCAGCAATCAAGCTGCCACTCCAACTCAGACTTTCTTTCTGAGTGCTACTCAGGACTTCCTCTGTTGAAATTGTCCATTTATCCAAATCACCTGCTATATATTCCCAAGGTCAGGCCTTATTGTGTCCAGTTCCATCAGTTCAGTCACACTAATTCTTTTCACCTCATCTGTACTGCTGATTCTTTATCACTGACACAGGTGGTCAAAATAGATCTTCATTGCTCACAGCAAGAACCACAGAGAAACAGCTCCCCCAAATTGGGCTGTAAACCTGAAGGATCCAACCTCACACACTCAGACTTACATTCTTATCCCTCTGCAAACACGGAGACTAGAAATACAAACTCATCTGCAAAGGTCTAATATTTTCCATGGTTATGGACTTAAATTAACAATTCACGTTCATAATGAAATGCAGAGCTCATAATGTGTGCTCTTTCTAAGTAAGGAAACTGTCATAAATGTTGAGTTTCCTGCTTTTTCTGGCATGTTCATATCGAGCCAGGAGAAAGCACAAGAAATAAAAGCTGTATATTTGATTAAAAATATGCAAGAACTTCTTCAGTGGGACAAAACATATTTCCCAGAGGAAAAGACCTGCATTGCTGCTAATCTGTATGGTGGTCAGAAGAATGGTTTTCAGCAAAGAGACCATAGAGCACATATGAAATGCACATCTAATAATACCCCATGGAGGCACTGTGTAAGAAACAGTAGAATACTTTGGACTTCCTTGTGAACAGCTTAGCTACCTCCTTATTTTAATCATATAGTTACTGGATTTCTTCTTTCTTTAAAGGGATAAAATGGATTAAATCCTAATAGGAAAGACAGTTCTGCATCTTGCAAAATTCACTACTTGGAGGGAAACTGTTTAACATTGCATGGGAAAATTGATCTTGAGAAAAACATGCAATTTGTGTGCTTCAACCTAATATTACACTGCAATGTGTTGTGCTATGTGGCTTGCATGTTTAAAAGATCAAGAGATTTTGCTTTAAAGGCTTAACAAAGCCCTTTTTCAAGGCTAAAGATTGCATGTTTCATGACTCCTTGCTCTATCATTTCAAGCTTTCTTAGATGAAAGCAAAACTGTTAGGCCAATAAACGTGGAAAGTCTGTTTGGACAGATATTGTGTTTCTTGCTTTGTTCTTTTGTTCATTGTCAGTAGGAGAAAACAGCTAATAGCCTTGAACTTTTCAACCTCTGAAGGATGAAACTATGATTCGTGTAACTCTTCAGCACCTGACTCATTCTTCTTTTCTTTGCTACCAAGGGCAGTCATTACAGCTCCTCCCCATCTCTTTCTCTCTTTGCTGCATCTTTGTTAAACTGTCAAGGATGTTTGAAAGCAATATAGTTCTCCTTTTTTCTAACTTCAAAGTTTGCCTGTAGATTGATAACAGACTTCTTATTGATCTCTTCTGCACCAACACAATTCTTGCTTCTTTGTAAATACAACACAAGAGAGTACAGTACAGTGACAGACAGTTAACCAATATATACTTCTTTCATCCTTTTAATCAGAACAGGGGAACAGAAGTTTGCTTTTTAAGTAAAAATTTTCAAGAAGAAGAATAGCATCTTCAAATGTGTCAAGCATTAAAATCTTTTTTTTCCAGATATCAAATGACATAGACGATTTCTCAGTTATGATAACTGCAATCTCTCTTTCCCTTCAGTTGCTCATGCTGTTCTAGGGGCCTAATCAAAAGTCATTGATTTTTGTGGGTTTGAGGTAAGTTTGAGACATCAAGAGGAGTGATGTCTTCTGTGCCAGCAAGCGATTTGCCCTCTGCTTTGCTCTTGTGAGACCTCACCTGGAGTGCTGTGTCCAGGTCTGGGGTCCTCAGTAGAAGAAAAATGTGCCCCTGCTAGGGCAGTTCCAGAGGAGGGCATAGAGATGCTCAGAGGGCTGGGGCACATCTCCCGTGATGACAGACTGAGAGACCTGGGCTTGTTTAGCCTGGCAAAGAGAACCCTGGGGAAACCTTGCAGCCATCCAGTATCATAAGGGGACATGTAAAATGGAGGGAAAGGGACTTTTTATATGGACAGATAGTGGCTTAACAATGGCTTTAAAATAAAAGGGGGGAGATTTATATTAGATATTATGAAGTAATTCTTTACTCAGAGAGTACTGAGGCACTGGAACAGGTTATATAGAGAAGTTGTGGATGCCCCATCCCTTGAAGTTTTTGAGGCCCTTTTAGATGGGGCCCTGAGCAACCTGGTGTAGTGAAAGATGCCCTTGCACATGGCAGAGGGATTGGAACTAGATGATATTTAAGGTCCCTCCCAACCCAAAACGTTCTCTGATTCTTTATAATGTAAGGCTGTCTGCATGGGTGCTTGACATTGGATGTAGAAGCAAGACAGAGAACTGTATTAAAGATGTCATTACTGTGCCTTAGTTTTAAGCACTCACGTACAAGAGAATAATTTAAAGGTGACATGGATGCACAAGTGATTTGCAGAATATGTCAGATAAATTAGTCACCTAAGAACAGAATTCAAAAGATCTATTAGACAAGCCAGGTAACAGTCATCTTCAAAGACAGCATCTGTGCTGCACTGCTGGACTTCAGAGCTGGAGCCCTGCAGTTTTCTCTGGTTTGGTCTCTTCAACTCCCTGACAGCCCCTTCTATTTTTTTCTGTGTCTCAAATCCCATTAATTTTGCACTGTCCATACAAGGGCCAACAGGATGGATTAAGAGCATCTTGTCCCCCTCCCTCAATGTCACTGTGCCTATGACATAATAGTTAGGGCACTTTTTTGATTCACCATCAGTCATGAGCCTTCTCAACTTTTGAAGCCTGCCTCCTAAATTTTCCAAACACTAGATTATTTTAGAAAAGAACACCTCTTTCTGATATGTATTTGTTGCTCATATTTACACTCATTGACCAGCAAGATTTCATCTTGACTGTCAGAACAGTCTGTATTACTCTGTCTGCTGTAGGATCACTAATAGGTTGAGGTGACATTGTATTCCAGTTAAATACTAAGTTATTTCAGAGTTACTGCATTTCCAAAGTGATGATGTTCTCTCCCTGTGTAGCCTTGATCAAGTGACAGTAGGGTTCATATGCACTGTTCTCTTGTTTGAGTTTGCACAAATCACAGTTTTTGCAAATACAAGCTTCTATGGATCATAACTTTGACATTTTTGAAATGTACTCTATCAGTATTGAGGACTATTGTTTCCAAAAAGATTTTTTTTAATGCTTAATAAGGAAATTCAAGTAGAGATTGACACATTTTGTTTGCTGTCTGGGCAGAGGAAGACTCCATCTGTCTAAGCCAATGGACATCAGCCATTCTGAAATTATTCACTGATAGTCCATAAACCTTTAGAACCTTATTGTGAACTACTGTCCTCATAAACTTATTACTTTGTTAAACTCTTGAGAAAGAGGACTCACAGGTTTTGATCTAAATGTAATCTAGGAGGCATTAACTTCCAGGAAAACACATAAAATTCTGAAATTCAAGTGTTTAAAAGATCCTGCCTATCTTCCAGTATTTCACACACATGTTATAAGGTAGTGAAGGTAAAGTTGCAGAATCAGCATGGATTTATATCCCAACATCAAGTGTTGCAAAAACTAGGAAAACGTAGAAGGTATTATAAAAAGTCATGTCCATTGAAACCCAAAGCCGTATAAAACAGGCATGATAGTGAAATCACAGCCACAGGAAAAACCTTTAAGTGTTACCGTGACAATGTATAGCAATATTGGGATATCAAGTGTGATTATCAATGTCACAAATAAGTGGTCAATCACAGCCCTTTAGTAAGCTATTAATTTGTATAATTATTATTCATATATTCTATATTTATATAGAATTCACTTTTTTTTTTCATTTTTAGGACAATATTTTCATAAATGCAATCTTAATGAAACAGCTTTGAAAATGGAGGAGTTATTTCTCAAATATAGAATGTACCCTCAAAAAGCATTACTTTTGAAGTTATAGTTAGTAAAAACTCTAAAACAAAATTTTCTTTTGCAATGAGCATTCGCAAACGGCACCTTAGAAACCAAATAATTTTTGTTATTAACTATTTATTATTTATTGTCTATATTTTTATATTTGACTATTTTAATTATTGTATATATTTTAATAGCCTTCTTATTTTAATTATTAATTTTTAATTTTGTATTTAGCTTTGTATTATTTATTATGGAGTCTCATTTTACAGCTCCTCCCCTTTTTGCATTTTCACTTTGAAGTAAAGTACTTCAGGTTTCATACATAGCTATTTTCTGGAGGTGTCAGTTTCTTTTCCAGTGAGAGAGTCTGGAAGATCAAGTTTGTAATGCTAATGTTCCCACTCAACAGCTAATGTTGTCTCATGAAATCCTGACCTTTTTGTTTCAGGACACTTTCCATAGGGCTGTTCTTCTCTATGTCTGTTTGCAAATGGCTGTGCCTAGTCACCAGTGCTTTTTACAAGTAATTTAGTTGAAAATTCAGCCTTTAATACAAAAGATACTCAAGTATGGTCTAATTTTAAAGAAGTTTTTTTTTATTTAAATATTTTTAAAGTAAAATTTAATCTCTTAATATCAAAAGAAGCTAGTACTGCATTCTATATGACCTAAAGCAAGTTCTTGCCAAAGAACAGATTATGAAAAATTAATTTTAATTTATTACTGCATCTGAATTTGTTCCATATGGAAGAGGTTCATAGATTATTATTTCATGACACATCCTTCCACATCCAGAGTGCTTGTATGAGCGCACACTATCGTTCTTCTCTGGTTGTCCTTCTTTTAAATAGCAAAAACTTTTGGCTAGCTACGAAAGACCTTGAATACTTGTAAAACATTTACAAACAGACCTCTCTGGAACTGTTTTAGAAAGGTCCCAGAAAATAGCAGTCCTAGGTATGCTCAATAAAACTCACATTCCTCACTGTGGTGGCATGACAAATGATTCAGTACTAAGAAAGGGGGTAGTCAAGGCCATAAAACATCAAAAAGGGAGAAAGCACTGAGATGGACGTGTATGAATTACACTGATTCATGAATGCTAAGTTGCCCTTGGGCAGTGCTACCTCATGCAGCCAGCACTTATGCAGCTAATTAACTTTATGAAGGTAATTATTTTCAGAAGGATGAACTGTTCTTGAACAATTCCACCAAGTCTGGATATGCAAGGCTTTTCTTCAGACCTTGAAATAAATTCTTCATTTGCAATTTTTCAATTCTTCAACAAATAATTATTTATATGGTTGTTATATAAAACTTATACACATAAGAATTTTTTTATTTTGTTGTTTGGGTTTCTTTTTAAACTGGGAGTGAAGTAAGAATAGTCTCATTTCTTTCTGAGGTGACTTAAAATTTAAATTAGGGATTTCAAGCTTTTTCACAGCTTAGTTAAAGGACTTGGCAATAACAATATATTCACTTATATAATAATGATTGAGATGTCAGAAATAACAACAACAGCAACAACAATAATAATAATAGTCACAGGTTGAGTCATATCCTAGACTGATCTACTTTGCTAAGAAACTAGCACCAAGTATTTGAAGAGTTGAGAAATGAAGATCAAAAAAGTTCACATCCTTTTATATCTAAGAAATTGAGGTGGTCACAGAAGCAGTGATTCAGTGCCCTAATCAGCAGATTAAAGAGCCATATTCCAGTTTCCCCTCTTTTTTGTTCTTTTTTCATTTTTCTTTTGTCTTCTCTTATTTTTTGAAAAAAATTTGCAACTATTGATTGCACAATGCAGCAGTTTTATCAGGGGGAAGAAAAAGCATTGTGCAACAGAGGTTGTCGTCTGGTGAGGACACTCAATGGTACATGTGTGAAGGAATTGCTTTGAGTGGACAGGACACTTGAGTCAATGTTCCTGAAATCCCTCTTGAGATATTGAGTGATCTAGACAAAAAGTGATTGTTCAAAAGGAAAATCCACAAATGCCAAAGGAATCTCGGGGATGTTTTTAATGAGGCTGCTCTGAGGAAATTTATCAGAAAAATCCATGGAAATTATGGAAAATAATGCCTCATATTTGATGACTTCTTGCTTTGGGAGCAGCTATGTTCTGAGTGGTTTGTTATTCTCAAGTCTGGGTCACTTTTCTGTGTAAACAGTTTTTACCAAAGCTAAATATGGCAAATACATATTGCAAAAAATATTCTTGACATCACTGAGGCAGGAGGGCAAAGAGTCCATGAAAGAGTTCTTAGTAAAAAATATGGAGACATGAAACTGGTAAGCTGCTATCAGCCACAACACCAGTTTTGAAGAGGCAAGTTTATTGGCATCTCACAGCATTTATCATTTTATACCTCTTCTTCCATTGAAAAAATTCATTCATCTTCTCCAATTAGAAATTAATATCTGGAATTTCCTTTAAACCGTCCCTCTTCTTCTCATTGATTATTAATTATTCTGTGAAATTTCAGGCAAGTAAGAACAGTCTTTCTGCATAATGTCATTAGTCAACATGCCTCAGTTTGGTTTTTATTGCACACTGTCTGAAGCTCTGGAATATTGTTCTATGGTGATTCATAGATTTACCTAAGCAGTTATAGTTGGAAGCAATCAATCCTGGGGCTTAGCACTGCATGTAATAAAACCTGAACAATTTTAATACTTTCTATATAGGTAGTGAAAGGTATACATTTGTTTAAAATGTAAAATATTTGTAAGTCAGAAGAAAACTGGAAGATCATCTAATCACTCGGGCAATTGGATATAGAGTTTATGATTTTCAATGTACTGTAGAAACACCCTCATTCTTAGAAAGCTAACTACTACTGAAGAATATTTTTGTGATAAAGATGGGCAGTCGTTTTCTATATCCTGTCTTCAGCTTACTGGTGCAGGAGAACTGGAAAAGCACTAAGAAGCATCACTAAGGAGAAGATGAAAAGAACAAAGTGCATAGTAATTTCAGCAGGGCTATAATTTTTAAGTCAGTGCACCTTTCACTAGAAATGCCTACTTGGAAGTTTCCCATTAAACCTCTGTATAATGAGTCATTTCAACCCACAGAAACCAAAATTACTCTAGAGCTTCCTAACTTTAACCAGAAGCAGCAGAGTAGCAAAGTGAAAAGGGAAATTTGGCAAGCAAATAATCTCTATATTTATGCTCAGTGAACCACTGTTCTGTATGGAAAGGATGTAAACTGGATATCTAGTTTGATCTTCACTCACTCTCAACAAATTTCTCTGCTAACTAGCTGTAGTATACTTCAGATATTCTTGAACAGCAGATCCACTAAAATTCTGCATGTGGTTTCAGAGTACTTAAAGCCAAGTCATGAAAGATTTAACTGTACAGCACACTACACAGATTAATCTGCTTCCATATTTCTGTTTTTAGTAAACACACTTTAATATAGGTTCATGTGAGTACATGAAAAAAAACCACAAGAAAAATAATTGTCCATGTTTGACAGAAAGTGCAAAGAACAGCCAGCTAATGAGGCTCTACATTTTTTTAGTGAAATGATGAAGAGATGCCTCATCAGTTTATTTCTACTCAACTTTTTTTTCCCTTCATCTCCTTCAGGCACATACGACCAGATGAAGAATTGCATAAGAAAATTCTTGTCTCAAGTTCAGACAGTCCTACTCACATCTGAATTTAAATAGTCTGATTAAGCACTGTTTGTCAATTTTTTACAAAACTGCTTGAGATTTCCCAACTCCATTTAGAATTTTTCTGTGTGTCCTCTGCTAGTGAATTGATCTCATTAACATATAAGCCTGAGAGTGCTCATGTGAGATCTAAAACTAATGTTTTCAACCTCGTGAATGATAGATACCCTGTGCAAGCCAGAGAATGGTTATTAACTGAGAGAATGAAAGAGGAAAAACCACTGTAAGACATTTCTTACGCAGTCTATTAAGTCATAGTAGTTTCTAATTTATTTTTAATTGAAATTTTAAAAAAATGTTATCTTACCCTTGTTTCTTGTCTAATATTTCTCTACATGTTGAATGCTCTAACCACCATAATATTGACAATGCATACACAAAGTCTAACTGAAAAAAGTGACAGTGTAAGGAGAATAAAGAGGAAAAGAAGAAAGTCACTCTTAAGGGGGGACAGTAGTAAAGTCCTTCTTTTTTAGTAGAATATCAAGAGAAGAGATCTTCCAGTCTTTCTGACTGCAGAATGACACTTAAGTGTCTTGAGCAACACAGATAAAAGAAAGACACCTTTAGTGCTTTGATTTACTCAGGGGTATCACTAGCTGAAAATGCTGAAGTATCACAGATCTCCATTTTCATGTGGATTGACACAAGAAATGTACGTTTCAGAAACTGGCCGTTGTCTATGCTAGAAGAATGCTTAATTTCACAGGGTAGAGGTGCAGAAATCTCTCTTCCAAAATGTCAGCAGAACTGGATACTTTTTGGTAGATTTTTATCCCTGTCTCTAGTGATGACACCTTGTTGTTTAAATTACCCTATCCAAAAATGTGTAATTAATAAGTTCTTTTGGCAATATTTCTTTGTACATTAAAAATGAAAATGTTGAATTCGATTAAACAAATTACAGTATCCTCTTTGTAGCTGTAGCTTAAATAAAGTATTGTGACTGGACTTTATTTTTTTCAACGGGAATTTTAGATCCTCTAAAAAAGGGAAAAACTGGGCTAATCAATGACATAAAAAGCTATGTAAAGGAATACCCAATTATATTTTACTTAAAGATGAGGAAATCTTTTGTGATAACAACATGTTACTGTCTACCTTTCTTGGTAAAATTTCATACATGCTAGTTTACAAAGGGTTTTCTCTTGTGGGATTTCCTCAATAGAAAGCTAGTCTGATATTATCCCCAGCAGTAGTTCCCTGAAGAAATAAGTGTGCAGGGGAGGTGGTAAATCAGTCCAAGTTCTCGCAATGTTACCTTCCTGCATAATTCTAAAGGATTTAAAAATGGCTCAGGTTTTACAGTCATAGATATTGCAGGACAGGGAGGAAATGTTCAGAATTGCTTCAGGGAATTATCCTTACTTGTAACAGAACATAGAAGCCTTCCTGAAGTGAGGTGGATTTCTGATGGCTAAATCCAAGCATGCTATTCTAACACCTCTCTGCTCAACAAAGTGTTGTTTTCCTTTTTCTGCTTTAGCTTAGAAATTAGACTGCTTATACAGGACACAGCAGATCTCAGTCACAAGGGCCTAAAGGAAATCTGCCCTAGACTTTAGCCCCATGCAGGAGTTTACTCTTCCTTCCCAGTCCCTCCTTGGACCCCCATTCCTAACCATACACCCAGGGCCCCTACCAGCCTGGGGCCACCAGTCTCAGTGATGCTGTAGGCATGCCTGGGTGCTGCTCCAGCTCCCAAAACAGGGCTTTGTAAGTAGCTCTTCTCCTGCAGGGATCCTGGGACATGCATCATAGCTTGCTCTGCCCCACCTACAGCCCTCTCCCTGGGGCAGAACTTGTGGGCTGATCTCCAGCCTGACCAGGACCATCCTTGCCCTCTGTGTCCCGACCTTGTGGAACTACACATATTGCTGAGGGTATGGCCAGCCTCACCTCACTGTGCCTTGACAGAATGAAACTTAAATGTTATTCTATGGCTTGTCCCCACCAAGAGCCATATGCTGGGTTTCTTTCTTTGTGTGCATTTATCAATCTGTAGCCCCAACTACTGAAATTGTACTTCTGCAAAATGAACTTAAGTTTCATTTTGCAGAGGTACAATTTCAGAGGTACATTTCAGACCAAAGAACCTGCGGGGGAGGAGATATCTGAGTTCCAACCTTTGCTCTAAAGATCTTTCTTGTGTTTCATAATAAGTAGTCCTGAATAAAATGGATTGTCTTTTATGTATATCTTGATATTGGCAACTTCCTTCATTTCACAAGGAATGTTGAAGAAACATTTCTCACTTTCTTTTTTTTTCCTTTGTCCTTTGCTTTTCCTCTATCCCAGATAATCTTTTCTGTATAGAATCAACAAGATGAGAGACACTCCCTGCTGTTATAAATAAACTATCTAGTTGATTATTGCATTTGCCAAGGAGATAAGAGATGAGAGTTTGTATTCCCTGAGACAGAAACTGGCACTGACCCTAGGTCTCTCCTGTTCTGGGGAAATGAGTTAGCCAGTGAGGTATTTTATAAAAAGAAGAAAGCAGTACGGCATCAACACTGACAGTGCTTTAAAGAAGGTCATCCTGCTTTGTTTCTGTGAAACAATTAGTTCTAAAACTAAGAAAGATTGTGGATTTATTTTGCACCTGATTGACTCTACAGTCTATGAAAATGCCATCTCTGAAGCTTTTCCTTTGATTGGGACATAATGCTACAATATTAGAGCATAGTAAAAAAAGAAATAAAAAGGAGAAAGAAAAAGAAGTAGAGTTTAAGCTAAAATCTTTTCCCTCAATCATAACAATTTTAGAGTCTCTAGTATTTTACCATCCAGTTTTTTAAAAGGTAAGAAAAGTTGGGAGGCATTGTTGGGAAGGCATGGTTGGCAAGGCACAGGCTAAATGCGTATCAATAACTAAAAAGGCAAAGAATTATTCTGTGGCCCTGAGGGTAAATGGAAGGATAATGTTCGCATTAATATATTTTTTCCTGTATTTCTTACCAGAATGAGTTAAGCTTGTTCATACTTACTTGTTAACACAGTTCTTGATGTGTGATATATTGTTTGAACTTGTGCCTGGGCTTTGGCTGGGAAACAGTTCTCTTGTGTAAAATATTTGCTAAGTTTTATTGTAACAGACACAGTCATTGACCAGTGTGGAGCCCTTGCTCAATTTCAGAACTGGCCATTGAGAATACACATTAACAATACAATCTGTAAGAAATAAAGTTAAAATAATAAATGCAATAATTAAATAGATTTTAAATCTGGCAAGTCTGCTTCTTAGAGAGACATATGGAATCACATTGTAACAAAGCTCCTCATTTTACTGAATAACAGAAAATTTCACCTTTCAGATGTGGGACTTATCACCTTATTCTTTATGTTTCTCTGTTAATAGTTCTATAATGTTTTTTCCACTCAAAACAATGTTGAGAGCAAAAAATTATATAGTTTGTATGTAGATTCAAGAACCTCTTATTATCTTAATTTAGGCTTTAACAGCCTAACAAAATACAGCAAACACTAATACTTCTAATCCAAAGTTTCTTAAAACTTTCATTTCAGGATATTTACAATTCTTGTACAAAAAACTGTCTGCCCTTTGTGCTCACACTTCTACTATCCTTCTGGGTCGTAAGGATAATGGGGTTAGTCTTCAAGAAAAATGAGAAGAATGAATGAGAAGGGGATTCAGGGATGAGCCACCAGGTTCCCTTATTCTTTACCACAAGCCCACTGACATTGATGGTGGAGATTTCTTCCACCTGTTCAGTCTGCTTGGCATTATTTTCATGTGTTCTTAAAAAGACTTATTGACCTTTCTTTCCTTTTTAGCCCATATGTTCATTATGCAGCCATTCCTCACTTTTCTTAGACCTATATCAGGTATAGTTAGACCATTACAGAATCAGACCATTACAGAATCAAAATAAGTCACTGCAGAAAAAGTGTAAAACTACAGGAAAAAGCCCTCCTGAGCCTTGCCTTACACTTCCATGCTTTGAAGTCACAGGTGAAACCAACCCACAGCTGCACATGACAATTATCAGTACATCCCAAGGCCGAGGTTAAATCATTGTGAAGCCTGCAGCTTATGGCTAAGAACATTAAATTGACTGAGAGAAGTGGCCTTTCACTTAGCAGACTATTAAAATTTTTTAACTCCTTACTCACTACAAATAGGGAAAAGGAGTGTAACTCAGAATTTCTACCAGCAGAAATTCAGGGACTAAATGTTGGGTATACAACATTCATGTCCAATTTTGTGTCTGTCTGTCACTTAGGGGCTTTAAAAGTTTACAATTTCAGTCACACCTATAAATAAGTCCACCATTTATACATGGAAGAATATACAGCTGATGTCACACTGGATGTTTTTGTGTTTTTTCCTGTTGTTTGGGTATTTTTTTGGATTTTTTTTAAACTTGTTTTTTTTTCCCATCACAAGGCGCAGTACTGAATGAAAAAAATTAGCAAGAAAAAACAATACACGGGGGTAAGATTATGTGTCAGATGTCATTGAAATTAGTGGTCCTGATTTTGTATCAAAGGGCAGAAAGCCACACTAACTTCGCAGGAACTTCTAAGAAATGAAAAATCATAGGAGATTTTTTTTATCAGAAAATTATTATGTATTCAGTGTTCCATGATGCAAATGAAATTTGCAGATAATTAATTATAATTTATTAGCATCCTTGATCAATGTTTATGCTGTCTATATTTGAATGCCTTTCCCCTTAATATTCCACTGAGTATTGACTGTGTACAGATTATATAGTTTAGTCCAAGAGTTTCAAAATATTTTAACTGTTACAGACTGTGGGACAAAATTACAAAGCTGATAAATAATAGTCTCATATGTCCACATTAACCTATTACCTACTTTTAAATCAACACCATCAGTACTGTGACTTCACAGAACACACTCATTGTCCATTACTAATTGTTTGCAGCTGCTAAATAGTTTTTTGGTGTTTTTAAATAAAAACTCAATAATTTCAGTATTATCATCACAATTTTTCAGTGATTTTATATGTGATGGATGCTTTCTTCACAGAGACAGTAAGTACTCATTAGGTGGTTAGAAGTGAGTTTTGTTTGTAATGCAATTTTATAATACAGCCTCTTTACTAGAATATGATATATACTATTTATTCCAAAAAGCCCACCTTAAAATCCCACATATTTTGTCATTTAGATTTTTTTATGGGGTACCAAAGTCAGAGATTTGAGCACCATATAGTATAAAAAATCTTTAATGATTTGCACTATTCTAATAATTGGCTGCAAACCCAAATCATTCAATATTAGCCACAAACTACATACCCTATCCCCTCCCCTGGTGTTGATCTCCAAGGCCTTGCATCAAAACTTCATGGTCGATATTGTTGCAAAAGGGCCCAATAAGACAGTCCAAATGAAAACTAGAGGATTGAATGCTGGAAAGAGTATCCTGGCTGAAGAGTTGAAAACATACTACCTAAACTTTCATTAAAATGTAATTACAAGCAAGAACCCATTCCTCTAATTATTTCATAGGAATAATAAACAATAGTCTGCCTACATTTAAAAAATTGAAATTTATATTTTTTCTCATTTATTTAAATCACTGAAAGGTACAGCTATGTGGATGGCTGTTATTCCTCTGTAAATATGTGAACTTGACCTCGATATTTAGTGTCTTCTTAATACAATTGTAAAGTAAATACGGAAAAACTGAAAATACATGTTTTCTCACTTCCAAAAAAATCCCAATCCCCACCTTTTTAACAGCCATACTTTTACAGCATCACAGATTTTCTTCTTATCTGAACTTTTCATGTAAATGTGATGCCTTTCACATGCACTGTCTGAGATAAAAACATGAAAAATTCAAAATAGAACATTTAATCAAAGTTCTTAACTCTAGCAGAGATTAAGTGTAAAAAGTGTGATTCCTGGTTAAAAATGTGCAGATGATGAGTTTAATCAATGTTCATAGGTGAAAGCAATATACCATTGGAGAGTAAAAATTCTGTAGAACAGCAGCAACAGAAGGTGGCTCAGTGGTCGCATTTGCACAGGTGGCTTTAAAATATGTTCTGTGTCAACTATCTAAAACCTCAACCTGCTTTCATTGAAGCTGATGGCAAAATTCCCATTGAATTCAGTGGGGGCAAGAACAAAGTTCTTATTATGCCTTCAGAGAAATTAATCTCCTCTTCAGTTCTCATGTACTATACATATGCAGCCTATAGTTAGAAAATGTCATATAATTAGTGTTTAAGAAAAACACTTGCATGAAAATAGTGCAAGAAAAACACTCGCAAAAGTAAACACTGATTGAACATCTGATAAACTTAAAAATATTGATAGTCCTTGTTTTCTTTGAGCTTTTATGTTTCAAAAACTGCTATTGACTATGTGAGTCATGTGAGTTTAGTTCCAATAGTTAACATCACGCAAATCTATTTTATGTTGAGTAATGCAACAAATTTTATTTGGAATTTCTAAGTCTGTTAAAAGAGAAGATACACTGTTAGACATAATTAGAGAAGTAGAATTAATTATAAATTGCAAATTGAAAATTAAGATTGTATAAATATTTTCAGAGCTCAGTCCTAACTCTCAGTTTGTCCAATCACACCAGTAACAAAACTTTTTTAGCAACAAGTACCAAAATGTATTACATCTGTAGCTACCTATGTGTCATTTTTCTGAAGCATAATCCAAGGGGATTTGGCATCATTCCATTGCTTTATTGTAAGTATTATTAATTATTTTTCTGTCATTTTACTAAGCATTCGGATAGTTGCTGTTGCACACTTTGTGTGCTCTGCCATATCAGTTATTGTGCTTGATACCAAAGGGACTATCCTTCCTTTATAAACCATTTTTATAAAGTACATAGCTTTAATAATGTATGCTTTTATAGTTTTTGTTGTTAAACACTGCCAAGAGCAATGAGACTTCAGCTGTAAGTGAGTTGTAAGTACGTGTTCTTCAGTCATCACTGTGGGGCAGCAGGGTTTCAGGTCTCTGCACACCAGTGTGCATAAATAATTAATTCTTTGGGTTGTCCAGGAACATTGCAGTCAGCCACCTGCATAAATTAATTAATGAATAGGCTTGAGACAATGGATCAACTTGGAACCAGGTGACTGTTCGAACATTCACAATAACATTTTTGAATAATAGTTACAGGGGCCCTTCACATGGAAGCTTTGGACAGCTTGGCATCTCCTTCTCTGTCTAGTTCAGTTTGGATACCTGTGTTGGTTAACATTCTGTGTGGAGTCTTCAAAGAACTCGCCCAGGTCATTCCTGCTATGTACGTGATTGAATTGTGTCCAGGTGAGATACTTGTAGACAACAGAAACTCTTCCTGCAGAAATAGCTGCATAGGACAGTTTTTCTATGTAGAAGTTTAGGAGATGTTTTGTGTGCATTTTAAATGTATCAACAGTGATGAATTGTGATAGTCACAGAAGATGACTGAAGATTTGATTCTCTGTGCAAGTATTGCATCACAACAAGATTCCAATCAATTAAGTTTTTCTTGCTTTTTATCCAGCAGTGAGTATCAATGCAACACTATTAATGAGTTAGTAACATAAGTAGCAAGCACCCAATGACATTAAGATTCTTGAAATATTCTTCCTGGCCTGAATCTGCAGATGACAGTTTTCCTGCTTTCCTCCAGGTGCCATGCCATACCTACCTTTTTCATGCTGCCTCAATTTGTAATCTGTCCCAAGGAGCATTAGTTTAAGCAACAGCATAGAGTTCCTGATGTTCTTTCTGCAGAACAGAATTGTTCTCTAGCTTCCATTGACTGTAGTGTCTCCATACGGAGATCGACATTTAAATATGTTGACTCCCACTTCTCGTGTCCAGTCAGTTGAATTGCTCTTCTACATTCCACAAATGTTTGCTTTGCTATCCTTTACCTAGGGCAGGAGCTTATACACCTAAATTTAGACACCTCAGTATCTTGACTCCCATGCCTGATGCGTAGTATCAGAATCTGCATGAAGTGTTTGATACCAGCCAGGTGTTCAACATAATAGTGGGAAAGAAAATTATGTTTGGAACTGGCTATTGAAAACTGAAATGAAATAGGTACTAAAAAAAATATTACACTTTTAACACTAAGGACAGCTATCTATTTAAAGACCTTCTACTGGCAGGTCTTTAATGAGAATCAAACATCTTTCTTGAAGAAAACAAATTGTCTTCAACTGTCTTCCTTAGAACAGGTGTGTTTTTTCTTCCTTCATATTTTCTGACAAATCTAAGTCAATTAAGAATATAAAACTTTTTGTTATTGCTATTTTGATGAGGATACAGATTTTTCTTATCAATTAAACAAAAGGGAAAATAGCACTGTCAATCTGGATAATGATTCTGCATATTGATCAAACATATTCTTTATTAGATTTTTGAGACAGAAGACTGCAGTTTAATATCTAATGATTATTCTTATGTCAATCTGAGCAATGATAATTAGAGTGTGATTAACGTTGTGATTGAGATCTGTGCCTATCTCTTTTCCTCAGATGTTTTTGCCAAGTTTTCTCTCTGGCTGAAGTGCTGGTACAAATTGCTGGTACAGATTTATCACATCTTTAAAATCTTGTACTTAATGATTAAATGCCAGAATTTTTATACAGCAGTAAGTAATATGAACATGAATATTCTGACTGTGGCTGACATTTTTAAAGGTTTTTCTTTTCTTTGGACATGTCTAATCTTCCACATCTATTATCCTGTACTTTTAATAGTACCCATGTATTGTGTCTTAACAATTCCTAGGTGTACTCAAGGTCCATGAGCAGATTTTTCAGCATTCTTTGGGGAACACTGAATTCATTGCAATTCAATCAGTGAATGGAAGCTCCTGAAAAATACATACTGGATGAATGTATTCCGTTATCAGGTTATTTTCAATGATAAGGTCAGAAATGTTCTTAAGTACTTTAAAACAGGACATTCGTAAACTTCCTAGGCTGATGCAGCCTAGTACAGAACACTCTTTGCAGCCATCAAACTTGAGACAGCTAAGAGTTCAGTATTGCCAAGCTTTGGCCTGAAAAATAAAAAAAAAAATTAAATACCTCCACTTAGTCATTAGCATAACTATCCAGAATGATTTGAATGAGAAAAGGGTAGCATTTGGCACCTGCTCATTGCCTACCTAGACCTAGAACGTATACAAAGCAATATCCATCAGGGGAGAATTTTCTGCATCATTTTAAAATGATGAGGGCATTGTGTCTATCACATTTCAAAATAATCTAGTTGGAGATGGAAGAAGAAAGTGGTGTGGATCACCTATATGTCCTGTGGCTGCTTTATTACTGTGTAAAAAAATAATCAAGATCCAGGGTATATGAAGGAAAAAAATGAGGGCACATAATCAACTGCCTCATGATGGGTTCTGTGTTCTTGACTCTACTTCAGGAACATTTATATGTTTCATGAATTAAAGACACTGTTTTGATTTACTAAAATGTAATTCCATGAGAAAATCAGAATTGTAAAAGAAGAGGACAACAAGGATTACTTATGAGACTTCCTTTTGTTTTCAATTATTTTTAAAGTCTTTAGACACCTTTACATACCTTTTAAATAATTTTTGTGAATTTTCTTTTAAATATACAATAAAACTTCTGGCGGATGGTGTGTAAGGAGCATTTTTTCCTTTTTCTAGATTAAAAAAGCTTGAGAAAGGAAGGGGAAGATAATTTTTTCTTTCACTTTTGATGTAAAATAGCCATAGAGTATCTTCTTCAAATATTTACTGATCTGTTCTGCCTTGCACTTCCCACTTTCTGCTAAAGGGTATATTGATAATCTGCTGCAGTCTTCTGATTTTACTACCAGTCATGACACTGTGAACACAAGACAAACTCAGGAGACCTTTGGGAATCTTCTCTTGGGTCATCCATTTTACTGCTTCATGTCCTTGGCAAATTGCCTTACACAATGCAACAGCAAATTTTCTCCCATTGTATGTCTTGTTATGACTGAAAGTTTTACCAGGTAGGTAGGGACAAATCTGGTAGCTGCTCAGTGTGAAGAAGGAAGGAACTGGCCATAAATCACTGGTCTAACTCAGGGAAGAGCAAAAGAGAATTCTGAATGCACAAATCAAGAAAACCTGACGCAGCCTAAGGATGATCAGCTGAGCCCGTCCAGGGTGTGCAGGGGCAGCTGCTCCCAAAGAGGATTCAGCCAGCAGACAGATCACAGCACTATCCATGGGAACTTTTTTCGTGTCAAACCAAAGATGTTGGCCACTGCTTTTTGGGGGGCTTTTTGGAGGGATAACTGAATTTCCAAGGAGATTTTTTACCTTTTGACAAGGTATGCTAACAATATGAATGATGTAGATGCATTTTCTCACTGAACTCCATGCATTTCTGCCCTCTAATTTAATAAACACTGCTAAATAAATAATAAATTGAAGACGGTTTGTAACTAATTATTCATTACTCCTTTGGGTAACAGGGTCTCATTGGAACAGTTGTGGTCTCCTACCATGTATGCATGTGGTACCACGCTCATCATGCTGGAACCTCTAATCCCTAATGTTTTGCAACTAATGACCAGGATCAAAGCAAGAAATCAATCAAGAAGACAAAAATATTTTATCCTTTTCCTAAATCTGGACTTAATGGATCTTAACCTACTCTCATATACAATAGCATGACTGGGTAGAAGTGAAGGACCCGAATCTGATCACATTGTCACTTTAGGAAGACATTGTGTTCTGAAAGTGGAAAATCCCAAACCTTCCCTCTCCATCAGAGCTTGAAATACGTCCTCTGAAATGAGAAGTAACAATGTCTGTTAGATACTTCCAGTTATTCATCAATGTTTCTGGAATCATAGATTAGAAAAAGATACTTTTCAGCATGGTAAATACTGCAAAAAATAATAGTAACAAAAATGTTTAGAATATTATTCTTGGGGTGGTAGTTATGTCTGCACTTCAAGGAAGTTTTCTAAAACATTGCAAATGGATTTAGGTTCCAAAGTCATGGAAGGAAGGGAAAGAGCAAAATGGTATCTTGGCTTTAGACTAGGGCTTTGGGAATTCAAATGAGTGAAATGTACCAGACCTAGAAGCAGTTATTCACTTTATGTTATGAAGATAATGACAAAAACAGAAGTAATGCAGGGAACTTTCCCTACAATTCTCTACAAAATTAAAAAGGTATGCAACTTCCTCTGTTAGCTGATTTCATTAGGGTGCCTTTAAATTAGAGCAAAGTTCATTTTGTTAGCTTTTAACAGACTCTCTTAGGACAGTCTGGTTTTGACTCTCAACAATGTATGATCTCTCTTGCCAGGGCATTCAATTTCTTCTTAAATTAATTCAAATCCTCCCTTGTAATTTAAAATTTTTATTTGTCATTGTCAAAGAAACATCAATTATTTCTGGCTCTGCCCTCAATTTGGCTGCAAGAATCAGTCTCTTGGTACTGTTTAAAAACTTGTTAGGAATTTCAGGAAGGGATACTGAGCAATCTAATGATAATTATTTTTGTCATTGTTAGCTTGAGTAATCATGTAGCCTTTGTAAAGGATTTTCATAATGGTCCTATATTCTACAGAAATATGAATTTTATAGACTAAAAACATAAAATGTGACTTGGCTGGGAGTTTCTAAATAAATATAGGATATGAATTAACATAAGTGGAAACTCTGCTTTGTAGGCAAGAAAGTTAATTTTCATATCTTTGTTTTGTATCTCTTGAACATCAGAAACTCATTTATTTTCTTTCATTATCTTTTGCCTAGATTGAATTTTCACAATAATTTTCTTTCTTTATCAGAAGTTCTAGTGTCATAGTTCCATAACTATTTAGCAAGAAGTCTGATAATGGCAATACTCACTCTTATGTCCTCTTCAAACTCCATATTGAGGAGAACACACAGTCCTTTCAGATGTGTCACTCTTTCTGTCAGTAGCTTTTTTGAATATGGATATGACCATATGTGCTGACTTAATGAATTATGAGCAGTACAATTATATGCCTGCAGAGAAGACAAGGACTGCAGGATGCAGGATGCCTGCAGGATAAGGTTTGCCTTCATTTAAAAAATCTCAGACATATAACCAAATACAAACTATGGATTCATTTTTAGTGATACCCATAGAAAAGTTCAATGAGTTCATTCTTTCTCTAGAGAACCTATTTTTAATAAAAACAGTTGAAGTTAATGTATTCCTTTCCCACAGGGGCCCACAGTCTGTCAGCAAATGCATTTTCCCCATGAACTGCACAAGTTTTCAGTGTTACAGGACACAGTCTCTGTGGTAAACAAGGTCACTTGTCCTTACTAAACAGAATTTCAAGCCTCGAGGATACTCATTTAACTAATGAACTTATAAATTAATAATGTATTTATTTCCTCTTTGTAAAAGAAAATATTTAGATGAAAAGGAGAAGAAGGTCATAAAACAGTTACTGAAATTCTCTGTGTGTCATCAGGTGCAGATTGATTTAGCACAGCCCAAAATGTCTCACAAGTTTTTGTTTTAACCAGAGGAAGCCCAGAATTTACACTAAGAATTCAGGATCTACCCAGGCCAAAAACGTGAATAGTCATACTCTTGTGGCACTGTTACATAACAAGTAGCATCAAAAGTTGTTGAGAGGATTAAGCCTCAATCTCATCTTAGTTTTATATTACAGTACTCTTCTTCCAGCATGCTTGGAAGGCAGCCACACAATAATTTGCTCTTTTTTTCTCACTTTTTTTACTTTACTTTTGTAATTTGATAGAGGAAATATTTGCTCCTCAAGTGTCTATATAAAAAATCAGGGAGAAAAGAGAAACTTTATAATAGGAAGGAGTGACAAGAGGGGGAGGCAGGGGTTCACAGTCTCTGGGACTGGCCACCTTGCTCTGGATTTGGCACAAATCCAACACGATTTACATTCTCTCTGCATATCTTCCCTTTAGGCAGAAGTGCTGCTAACTCAGCAGGGTGCTCCTCTTCAATCAGTGTTGAGCTGGCTGGGACTTTGGTTGTAGGCACACTGATAATTGTCTGTCTGGAAAGAAGTTAAAGCAAGTACTACAATTTTCATTTGAACACTTAAATTCTTGAGAACAATCAAGTGTTTTACCCCAAAATTCACCCCTTCAGAACTGGGAGGCAGATTTTTCTCCAAGATGAACTGCAGTCAGAAAATGAACTTGTCAAAAAACCTTTGTGCAAGGATTAAGTTACTTAGATAAAAGTTAATTCTTCATTCATGCACCTCAGATAGAGTTAGAAGGGTAGGAGATACTATTAGTATTCAGAAAACAAACAGTGTAGTCTAGGAGTGTATATAAGGTATTTAAGAGACAAAAAAAAAAAAAAAACCAAAAAACTTGATAGACAGGTTGAAGGCAAGGACATCACTAATAATATATCAGGAATATTTTCTGAGAGCAACAATCCTAGGCAGTTATTAATGTAGCCCTGTAGCCCGGGAAATGTAGTGTTGCCATCACTTTTTAACAGATCATAGGACCAGAGATGAGGCTTGCCAGGCTTTATCTAATGTTCCTCTAGCCTACATGGGATTTTGTTTCAACTTCTTTAGATATAAAGACCATTTTATAATGACCAGGTCAGATCAGTTTTATTTTTCTTTATATAATTCTGAGGAACAACCATGCATTATATCTTTAGAAGAAAATTGCTCTGCATAGAATTATATATTCAGCATATAATTTAATACTTGTAACTTCAGAATAATGATGTAGTGCAGAATGCAAGCATGGTATTTCAGCAAAGGTCTTGAAAGTGAGGATCCAGAATGCAGTGCTGAGGAGTAAAACTTAAAGAGGATAGCTGGGACACATAGATGACACTAGAAACCACTGAGATGTAAGCCAGATGAAAAAGTTGAGGTAGAGAATGATGTAAAATCGATTTTGAGAATGAAGAACAAGCATCTGACATAATTAAGACAGGCTATATCTAGCAAATATAGATGTAACATGGACATGTGGACAGATAAAAGAGAAACAGTAGGTATGAGAGAAAAAAATTGAAAGCAGCTCTAATGTATAAAAATGCCTTGTATTAAAAAGAAAGGAAGAAACCATCACCATCATGATCTTCCCTGAGAAGCCTGGGAAATGGTCAGCTTGCTGTAAGCCTTTCTCCACATGTCCAGGGTGAAACCACTCACGAACCCTCGAAGTGTGACTGTAAAAGTAGAAAAGAGAGTATATATTAGGAATAGTGAGTGTAACAATTGTATTATTTGTGATATTTTCCACAATACTATATTTTTTTCAGTAATTGCAAAATCTGTACTTAGACTGCTAAGATTTCAATGTCACTAAAAATGTATGTGACTTAGCTTTACATATGAGATGTGTTTGTTTCAAGAGTGTTTGAGTAAATGCTAGTACCTGGGACTAATTTTTAACTGTAGGTTAAAATACTTTATACCTTAGTGAAATCTCTGGTTTTCTAAAGTTACTAATGTAAATGGTTAAAAACAAAGGTTTTTAGAGTATTGCAGATAATGTTATTTATCAGCATATGCTATGTTTTTCAAGGGAAACTACAGGACAATGGTAATACATCATATTATAAGATTTTTCAGAATGCCTAAACAATGTATTATCTGTTCTGTTCAATTAATTCCACAAGACTGAACATTTAATTACCCTGTTTTAAGCAGTTGCATACTTTAATAGTAATTTGGAACCCATTATCCTCAACATTAGCTCTAGTTCACTGTTACTTCTCTGTTTCCTCTCAAAAACACAGCAGGTAATTTGGTGCAATACCATGAGCAGGATACACAGTCTTGACAAAAGCATATGAAGAGCCAAATACTATGAGGAACAGAGCTAAAAAATAACAGAGAAAATCACTGTAGAAATAGACACCTGCTTGCAAGCAAGCAAGCAAGCAAGCAAACTCTGCATAAACTGCAGTTTTAAAACACAAAACACAGTCCAGTGTGATGTTTTTCAGGATCACTTTTAAAGATTGAAAGGAAATAGGTTGATGCAGATGGAAGATTAATTTTTGACTGTATATGAAATTCTCTTTGCTTCAATATTTCACTAAGTACCTCTCTGTTGTTTTTCTCAGATGATAGATTTCAGGTCAAAAATAGTCCTGAGGTCTGCAGTGTTCAGATGTGTTCACATTAGATGTCCATGGAGCAGGGCTATGGCTGCTGTCCACCACAAGATTTTTCTGGAAGCCTTATATTGTTAAGTCTCAAAACAATCTTTAGAGGTAACTGGAGGAGTACCATCCATCTGAATGATGTGTATTATGTGATGACTAATAAGGAGCTCTCTATTATGTCGATCATTGTTATTAACATTTTATTATTTATCTTGATTAACATTTTCCTATATTTATATTTCTCGCTGTTTTCTCTTTTTCGCAGCTTCCTACTATAGGGAACATCATTTGATATAAATTGAATTAATTAAAATATGATTGACCAAAGCAACAAACTACTGGGGGATATATTTGTTCCTTAAGAAGTAGTTACATTTTGCTGAGGGGTTAATATCTATTTCTTAGGTTTATATCTTATTTCTAAAGTCTGTATCTTTAATTAATCTGTTTATGCTTCTGCGAAGGGTTTAATCTATTCATGTGAAATTTTATTGAAATTAAGATTCTCTCATAATCGTTCCAATCATCATATGCATTTTCATTTTAACAGAGATTAAAGATCCCAAAGAGGTTAACTGGCTTAGACAAAATGCCTGTAGTTTTCCTGCCAACCAGAATAAGGTGGACAGCCCCCAAGGTAGGAAAGAAGTGAAGAATGCTGTGACTAATGAAATTTAATAGATTTAGATCTGACCTCAGCCTTTGTTTTCTCTGTCATCTTGTCTTCTCCTGAGTCTTCATGTCAGAGAGGCTGCTCCCTGTTACATCTGTCACAGTGGAATCCTTGGCCCCTTCATAGTGGCTGTCACTGAAAGGACATGCTATCGAAAGTGTTGAGGGAGATTTAATCTCTCTGTTGCACAGCTCAGTGATTTAGTAGGTTCAGCAATGTGACACACTGAATCAGGTCTGCCACTGATGTTAGGAGTCTCTGACTACTTGGTGATTATGTGTGGTTTTGTTGAACAGGTTATGCTACATAAAAGGAAAATGTGGGTCGTCAAGTAGAGTAGAACCACTTACAGTGAAGTGTCGTGAAAATTCCAAATGGCCTTCATGCATTTCAGTAAATATTTTCCTCAAACTGCATACAGTGATCCCTCTAGAAAAATTTCCTTTCAGAAGCTAAATCCTTTTGTTAGGGTCTAGATACATCAAATAATGTGTCTAGGTAGTGTTAAATAATGGGGATGATTGTCTTGTCATTTTGGACAGAAGTATAAATAGAAAATAAAAGCATGACACCTGTCACTGAAGATTCTCTCATCTGGAAGTTCAAATCAGTTAGGCTAGGTATTTTGTAGATGCTTGACCTCATAGTACCAGTTATGCAGTAATAGCACTTGGAAACAAAACAGCTTGATTTTTATGACCATAGGACTCTCTTCAAGGACTGAAGATTTCTAAGCAGGGCAAAAGCATCCTTGCCAGCTGGCTTACAAATTTTTATTTAGTCACCAAAAATAATAAAGCCTACACCCCCTCACCTCTCTCTCCTAGTCTAATTCCAAATCAGAATAGTTCATTTGCCTTTCTGTTGCAAACTTACTTAAGTGAGATGGAATTATTTCTTGTAGATCAGAGAGCCGTCTCTACAGCCATGTGATCTTTCTCTCAGAGTGAGGGAAGTGAATGGGTCAACATAAAGACAGGGAGATCATTTAACAATTGTCATCATGGCAAAAAAACATGAATAGGGCCTAGGGGAAAATTACATTGCTGCCAGTTGAAATAGATTTGGATAGTGACAAAAAGTAAAACACCTGCATGCACATACACACACACACACACGTGTACACACACACACACACACACACACACACACACACACACACACACTTCTCTTTTACCTCTTTTCTGCCCCTGAGCTATGCAAGACTGATGAGGAAAGAGGGGTTATGATCAGACTAGAACTCTTTTGAAATGGTATTTTGCCTTTCTTTAATTGTTTTCCCAGAGCACTTCCATCCTGGCTGAGGGGCCCAGCCAAGCACTGCAGTGAGCAGGTTGGAGCCCCCTGGATCCAGCTGTGCCCAGCCCAGAGCTGTCCCTGCCCCTCCTCACAGAGACCTCCTGCAGCCCCTGTGGCCAGTGCCTGGGCACAAGTGCACAGTACAATAACACAACATAGTTAGGATAAAATGGGAGAGGAGTATTTCCTTATTATTATGCAACTGTACTCGCTACTATGTTTTCTTTTATATGCTATCATATCATACTTTGAAAAATATACTTGTACTCACATGAGATCTATGTAATACTCATAGACCAGTAACTGAGGGCCAAGACCTCCAGAATCAGGGGTGATTCCTAGAGCAGTTACATTCTTCTCAACTCAGCTGGATACATTCAATGATTAAAACATTGTGCAGCCTTTCTGTGCCACTTAAAAGAAAGGATAGGTAAAACTTTTTAGCAAAGGTAATAGCAAAATATTGGAAAGTGTGTGATCCACAGTCAGAACACATTCACTGTGTAGACTTCCACTCTTGTTGGTCTCTGGAGATGCATGCGATCACCAGCAAATTGAAGTTTGCAGGGTTTTTAATTGCTTGTTGTCAGTCCATAGAGGCTGTATTTCATGTCATGAATTTTAAGTTGTCCATCCTTTTCTATCCTAATCATATGCATATGCACAAGAAAGGAACAGAGTCAAATCAAGTTATGAAGTTGCAGCAACACCTCTTGAATTACATGTCAAAAATTTATCTCTGTTCTAGCATTTCTACATGGAACTGTAGAAAGAGGATCCCAACTGTTGTCTTCCAGATTTAGTCCAGATTTCTTTTGGCATGTGTTCAGTGTAGTGTTTTCTGCCATAAATAAATTTAGCCTTAAGAAAAATAAAAATATCCTAAAATAGTGAACTTTTTAATTTATGGATCTGAAAATAGGGAAATATCCAACTGATGCACTGGAAGTTGAGTAGTATTCTAAAAGGAATATATTCTATACAAGGAGCTCTTATTTGAATAATTAAAAACAACAAGTGAGATAAAAATGAAAGCAATAATTAAACCACTAAATTTTCAAAGACAGACCACATTATGCAGATGTCTAGGAATAAGTATCAATCTCTATACTGCACCTATCTTTCCTGTAGTTTAAAGCTCAGATCTGTTGAATCTGCATGTGAAGAGGTTTGTATTACCACCAAGGAAGGTTTCCTAACCTCTGAGACCAAAAAAATAAAAAATGCAGAGGAGAGATCATATCCCTAGTAAAGTCATATCACAACTCTGAAAAGCGTAGTTTGGAAAACAGTATTTCAAATACAACATTCAGTGTTTTTATGCAAGTGCGTTCTTGGTCAAGTAACACTGAAGTGAACGCTCTGCAGAAATCCAAAGAATAAAGGTTCTTAAGAATCAGTCATATGAAACTTAAAATGTAACTAACATTAATTGCATGAAATTTCTTGCTGTGCAAGAAATTATCCTCAATTAATAGACAGACTCCAAATTGCACAAACAGAATAGTAACAAAATTTGTAAACACCAGTTTTGAAAAAACTATTTCAATACAAAGAAAAGATATATTATTTGTGAGTGTCAATATGTCCAAGTAGATTGTTTGACCCATTTCCCTTAAAATCAGTCCTCCAATCAGGATGTTACTTGCTGATACAAATTTTGAAAACTGACATTAAAGTGCTGTGTTTTCATTAATTATAACAACACAAGATAAAAAGTCAGTAAATTATTCGTACGTTTCACAAGATTCTGTTGTTTGAGTAAAATCTCCATTTGATTTTCATTATAGATTGAAAACTGTATGTTATTAGTAGTGACTATCTGAGAAATGAGTTCTAGATCTAATCCTATGGGTCCAGCATTTCAAGTTAATTCTTTTTCCTTAGCTAAAATAATGTTAATTTTTCATAGTTTAACTATTCACTTCTAAAGAACAAAGAATAAGAGGAGAAAAGCCTCTGAGACATTTTAAGAGCAATGTTTTAACTATTTGCAACATTTTTCTTTTGGAGATATTTTACTTTAGTGAAATAGTCAGTGGACATAAATGAAAATTCATCCACTGTGAAGAATAGTGTATCTGATTTTACATCAAATACTGTGTATTCCTTGTGGGATATGGCTGATTGTGCATAGAAATATTGGTCTGCATGCCAGAATGTTGTATTTCTCAAGAATATAGCTCAGAGGCAAGTCAACCACAGCACTATTTGATTTGTTGCTTGCCTAGACATGGACTTAGAATCTATATTACTTCACATACAATATTTTTATTTGCCCATTCTGTAACTTCTTGAGTTTTACCTAAAAAGTCTGCCTAACAGGTATAATTTTTTACCTGAATTTTCTGCTGATCAGAAATAATTGAGCAATTTTATGCAATTTCTCTATGACAAGTGAACTACCATACATATTTATTTTTACTGTTAGTTCCCTACTAAATGCCCCATTTTAATAATACCTCATGAGAGTTTTCTGAAAAACAATTAACCTCTTTCTACAGGAGACTAAGAGAATTTCATTATTATGTGTATGTTAAAAACAGCTATTATAAAATTATAGTTAATTTCTCTGTAAAATATTTTTATTGTTCCTGTTATTTCTGTTTTCTTTGACTAGCTATGCAAAAGACTTACCTTATATATCCTTTTGGTCATCTGCTACCCCTCTTTTACTTTCATAGTACAAATATGTGTATATTCCCTTTATATATACACATGCATTGCTTGCTTCCAGTGCACATTCCTCTGTTGACAAGTTACAGTATAAATCATTTATAGATACAATTTATTGCAAGATAGAAATATGCTGATATGAAATAGAGACATCCACCTTCTTTCTATTCAGGAAAAAGCAATATAGAATCCAGTGTTGTAATAAACTGCATATTTTGTTAGGAAAGATATTTTATTGATTTATTTTCTAGTTGTGCATTGCAGATTTTCTATAATTCAAGTACTGATTTTTTTTTAATATCATAGCTTAAGCTACTAGAAGAGGAAAATAATTTTTCCCACTCAGTGGTGTGAGCTGTCCTTAGATGTGAGTGAAATGCCTGTACTTAACTGTGTAATAATCCACCATTCATGCTGAGTTAGCAAAGGGAAACAGGATATCTCTTCAGACATCAGTTTGCTGGATGGCCTTCTCAGAAGGGAAATAAAAAATCACCTCATCTCAAAATCACCTGCTTCAGACTGACCTCCACATGCTGAATCCCTCTGCAGGCAGATCTTAACAGCCATTTATCTCTGACATGGCCCTGGTGCTGGCTTTTCCCTGAGGGCAGAGAGAAACAGCAATGCTATTTCCTTAATAATTAGCAATCTCTCAACAGACTGGTTCAGCTTTCTTCCTCAGACACCTTGGACCTGGTGACCTACCGCCAGACTCAGCAACTTCTACCCCTGGAGGTATCTGATCCAATCACTGCCTTTCAGGTAACTGAACATCCACCTGAGAATCACTACCATGTTGATGATTTGGCTATGATGCTGTTCACAATAGCAATTCTCCTTCTTGAAAGACATCCTTTGTCCGTTTTAGTTACTAAAATATGTTATTAATAACTATGAGTAATTAAACTACTGCTTTCCTCTGTGAAATGACAGCTAAGAAACATAGCAAATGTGCTATCTGACACATCAATGATTCTGAGAATGTAAAAACACTAAAATTGCATACTTAAATGGGGTTTAAACATGGCAAGATGGTTAAGATGTAACAACCCTAGAAAGGATTAACATTTGTATAGAAATAGATTTTGCTGAAACTGGATGACTTCAATGAATATTTTAAAGTGTATTAGATCTACTATCTCTGTTACATTTTGCTGATATGATTCAAATTATGAAACAAAGGAGGACTAGTCATACAATAATATTTTTCAGTGTTTAAGCGAAAGAAATAAAGCATACATGGGATAGAAGCCTGTTTTTGCAGGCATTAAAAAAGAACAACAAACAAAAACATTTACAAAGAAACGAGTTTGTATAATAAAATGTAAGCATTCAATTGCTGATCAGGTAAATTTAGGTCAAAGATAAATTACAAAAGGTGAGACATAATACTAGAGAAAAGACAATTATATTCTGCCTTGCAGGTGAACATGTTGTAGAGATAGAGATTATTCTATTACTCAGAGCCTAAATTCTGCCATCACCAGAGTAAGTAGCACTGAGGTTTCAGTAGATTTCTTTTAATTTCGCATAGTTCAGTGGTCACAACACATTTAGAAAGGGCAAATCCCCTTTTTAAATTCTTCTTTCTGGTCCAACAAGTTGCAGGGTCTTAGCGTTTGTGTGAATGAACACATGCAGGTAACCAGGGTGACCACAGAACCACAGCTGAAATGCAAAGAGTAGGTTTATTTCATTACCTCTCTGACTCAACATCCCAGCCCATGCTGGGCTGCAGAGACACAGAGAGCAGGGACACATGCACCCACAGGGTTAGGAAGTCCTAGCGGGACCTGCTGCCTGCTCCCGTCTGTCCAAGGGCCTCCCCACAAAACACAGTTTGTCCCTACACACCACAGCTTGTCCCTACACACCACAGTTTGTCACTATACACCAAAGTTTATCACCACACTCTGAGCTTTTGATCTCTCTAAAAAGGTGGCTCAAGCATGTTGGTGAGATTGTTGTCTCTACACAGGAATTCTACTTCTCAAAACAGAGGATACACTGCATTAGGCATAATAAATGGAGTTTTCCCACACTAATGTTTCCCAGGCTTTAATATTTCCAGTTGCAAGGCCCCTTGAGCGAATTTACTATCCTCTTTGCCATTCTTCCCCTTTTAACACTTTCCTCCCAACAGTACTTATTGCCAGTAAAGGACCTAAAATACCAGTCTACAGGGAGTGGCAGGGTGGAACTCTTATGGCTGCCTCTTCCACATGTTCATGAACAACTTGGATGTGGGACTCAAGGGACACCAAGAAAGTTGGCAGATGATACAAAAGAAGAAGAGCTGTTGAATCCCATGGAAGCAGGGATGTTCTGTAGAAAGACCATATTAATTAAAGGACTGAGCAATCACCAACCATGTGAAGTCCAACAAAGCAAAGTGATGGATTCTGCACCTGGGATGGGGCAACCCTGGATACAAGTTCAGACTGGGAAAGGAGAGGTTGGAAAGTACTACCATGGGAAAGGGACCTGGGGATCCTCGATGATGGAAAGCTGAGCCTTAGTCAGCAGTGCCTTGGCAGCCAGGAGGGTCATCCATGTCCTGGGAGATCAGGCACAGCGCTGCCAGCCAGGCAAGGGAGGGGATTGTCCTGCTCTGCTTTGCACTGGGGTGGCCTCACCTCAAGATCTGGAGGGAGTTTTGGTCACTGCAGCATAAGAAAGATCCTGTGATTTTTTTTTATTTTAAAAGTTACTTAATTCACATACTAGAGAATAGAGATTCCACATACTACTGTTAGTTGTGCAAAGTATAAGGAAAGACCTTTAAACAGTCACTCAACAATTTTGCTTCTCCACTCTCTGTGTTCATCACACTATTGATTTTCAAGAAACATTGGTTTCATTGCTGTCATGGTACTGGTTGAAAATGTTCTGCAGGTTCTTTCATGTCTTTGAAAGGAAAGGATGTAATTCCAACAAGTTCTTTGTTATTCTTCCCCATCTCAGCACTGTGGCTTGTATCATCAGAAGTCAAATTATATTAGAAACACAAGTCCCTGCAGCTGTCAAGAGGAGTAGGATATTGGATCTGCAGGAGAGAAGCCCTTTTAGAGTCTTCACATGGTCCTAAAATTTCAGCTGTCTTTATAAATTTGTATGATATTTCACTCTTTAAGAGTATGTGCTCATTCTTTTAGTCATATATACCCACAATTGTCTAAAATGGGAATTATTTTACTATGTTCTCATGCGTGTGGATTTTTTTTTCTTTTAATATATTAACTATTCTGAGGTAGATTTCTTCAGAGCCTAAAACCCTCCTAAGCTTCTCAGGTTTATGAGCTGTCAATGGAGCAATTAGAAATGCGTCTATTTAAGGAGATAAGTTTCAGGGCCTATTATACCTTCTCTTCTGCCTGCACTCTTCAGCTTTATTCTGAGCAGAGCATATTGACACACCAGACAGGCAAACAGTCTAAACAGAAAATTAGGAGTGCCTATGGAAAAATTTGAATTTCAGGAATAACTTTGATTCATACCATTGCCTACTTTGTAGATGCTCTAAAATATCTGTTTCAAGTGCTAGGGTGCCATACAACTCTGTATCAGGCAGCTGCAAACACCATTTATACATAAGAATACGCAGTAGGTACAGTATCAATCAGAAAAGTACTGATTGTCTTAATTAAGTTTGTTAGTATTGGCTTAATTTGGCTGCTGTATGCAAATGTATTGTGATACAGAACTAAATTGCAGAATGTAAACTGCAATTTTCACAGAACTATCCCTACATTCACTGCACAGAATATCTGATCCCTTAATGAGCAAAAAGTTAATATTTTGTTTTCTCCTCTTTGCTTGCTTAGGTTTCATGGCTCATTTACTTGCACAGTTCAAATCTCTCTGACTTCAGCACTATGTTTTGATTCAGAAAAAAACTTTTACTGGATTTTTTGTATATGTTTTTTTCAGAAAAAGTATTTCATCTCTGTACCATTCTTAAGAACATAAGGAGTAGTATATGCTGTAGAAAGTTTGGTGTCAGTGACATATGACACAGCTATATGATGAAACCTTTCTTTCAATCTCCTGCAAGCCTGTGCATTCTTATATCTATAAAACAAAGATTGTATGGATTCTACAGAGTAAAGGCATTACTGCTGCAAAGTCAGCCCTGACACAGGTTCATGGAAGAAATTGTTCAGGAATTTCATTGAAGTGGCTTGACATGGACATGTAAATTAAGTGTTACCACAAAATACACTGGAACAAGACATGAAAATGCATGCTTGTAAGGGGTCAATATCTAAATTTTGGGGACACCTTTACTGTGCAATGAATGCCTACTAATAATAAATATAACATCTATTTTCCTTCTGTTTTAAAGAACAAACTTTAGGAAAAGGGTGTATTATGATTATGCCATCATAATACATAATTCTTTTGATTTAATGCCAGCAACCAAGTACCACACAGCTGCTTGCTCACTGCCCCACCAGCAGGAGAGAATTGTAAGTGTAAAAGATAGGAAATTTTTGGGTTGAGATAAAGACAGTTTAAGAGGGAAAGGAAAGGTCATGCACAGATGCAAAGCAAAACAAGAAACTGACTCACTACTTCCCATAAGCAGGCAGGTAGTTCACTCATCCCCAGGAGATCAGGGCTCCATCACATGGCCAATACACCATCACTCCAAACATCCCCCCCTTCCTCATTCTTCCCCCAACTTTATACACTGAGCACAATGTCACATGCTCTGGAATATCCCTTTGGCCAGTTTGTGTCACCTGTCCTGGCCGTGTCTCCTCCCAACCTCCCACACACCCCCAACTCCCTCACCAAAGTGGAAGCACAAAAAGCAGAAAAGGCCTTGGCTCTATGTAAACCCTGCTGAGCAATAATAAAAACACGTCTGTATTATCAACCCTGTTCTCAGCACAAATCAAAAACACAGTCCCACATAGCATCCACTGTGAAGAAAATTAACCCCACCCCAGTCAAAACAAGTGCAATCATGCATATAATTTGTCCACCCCTGGACTGAAAAATTTTAACTCTTTGGCTTCTTCCGGTAATTGTCATAAAAGCCAGTGACAATAGTAGGTTATTGACATTAGTGTGCTGCAATGCATAAAGAAATACGAGTGTTTGAGCCTTTTGCTAACCACTGAGGAATAGTTACAAACAGATATTTGGGCTCTGGAGGCACAACAACCTCAAGGTTATTCCCTTGCCAGCCTTCTGCTCACCTGGGTTTACTTTGGAAACATCTGCATCCAGTTCTAGGCCTGATTAATTTGGTGTAAACTCCAGCTTTATCTTCCAGTTTCTTTCAGATCTTCCCCATTCCAGTTGCCCTTCCCCACTCAAACATTCTCTAATCTGACTTTAGAGAAATTAAGTATAAAATGCAAAATTTATTTCAACTTTCTTCTGAAAAAAACTTCAGTGAATTAAGTCTTGGTGTTAAAAAAATAAGTTTTTGTTTCAGCAAAACTGTTTTATTCTGCTGTCTTATTTCTGCTCCCAGATGGATGTTTATTCAGCTGTGAGATGGCAAGTTACTTGTGTCAGGTGGAATGTGTAACCTTGGGCAGTACAAACAAGAGGACTGTGTAGTCCTCTGACAAGTCCATCACTGTTTAATACAAGTGAGTTCCAGGAATTACAGCTTTTCATATTTTCAACTAAATTGGTATCATGCATTAGTATTGGTAAGAATGTCAGATACTAGTACAACACATACATATGTCCATTGAAAAATTAGGGTTCAAATAGTGGGTTAATGTATCACCCTTTCAAAATCAAGCTAAGCGTTCAGAGTCAAAGTGAAATCTTCAAACTGTGAGTAAAGTCCAGTTTATGACAACTAATGTTACACTACTTAATCATGGTATGGGAAATGAAGATCTAAATGCAGATGTGCAGCAAAGAAAGTAGACATATGCAGATGCCCCAGATCTTGGATGAATACTCTGATTCTTTTCATTTTTGAAAAAAAATGGCAGTTTGCAGTTTCATTCAGCCTCACTTTTGTCATTCCTCTGCTGCTTTCCCACACAGCTTCCTCCCTGCATCTCTGAGAAAGCATCTCCCTGCCTGTTTAGCCATCCTGACTGTCTGCCCACTGTGGTGCTTTCAACATTTCAATTTCTTCTGTAAAGCCTGCAAGAAGAATAAATTCAGATAGCCATAATACAAGGACAAGGTGTGAATACTTGTAGAGAGGAACAGTCATTATATCTGGCACACCACTAAACAGGAAATAACAATGATTCATGCTGCTTTTTGTGGACATAAAGGGCCTTACAGAAGTATCATCTTGAACACTTTCCTTCTCTGACAGTGATGTATCACTAATAAATGAGTCCCTATTGTGAGAGAACTTCCTCCCAGGATGCCAAAAGGTCATTCACCTTCAGCTAAGGTGCCCATGGATCTGCATCCATTGCTGATGCTCTTGTTTCAAACCCTCAGAGGGAACTCCTTGGTCTGCTTTAAACTGCTGTCTCAGTTTCATCATTAAAGAAACTTGTTCCTCATTCCCTGCCAGCTGCTGCCATAATTTAGCTAGACCTTTGCTCATGAGAAGTGGTAAAAGAAGGGAAGGGAGCATGGTAAGACACAGACCTGATTGATTTTAAATTGGCACATGCTGTTATCTAGTAACTCTGCAGTCTGTTAAAGGTGATGTGCTCTGTGGGACTGAATACTATGATGAAAAACACAAAGTAGCAGAAACTAGAGCAGCTGGGAAATAAATAGATATTTCTCTCAAAACTCACGTATCGGCTTTCACTTGCTTAAAGTCTGACCATGGATATCACATGGAGTACACACATTCACACATCCACGTGAATCCTGTGTATTCTGATTTCAAGGATATAGAACAGTTGAAAGTCAAGTTGCCTAAGCCAATATTTTCCTTTGTCTGAAAATTTATGGTTCAGGAAGATACAAAACCACCCAATATTATGTATATATTTACCCTGTGTATTCCTTAGCCTGTGCCTGAAGTTCTTCAAATACTGTAAAAGTAAAAACACACCTGGAATTGGAACAAATGGCTTGGGGGTTAGACTAGGTGATTTAACTTGGAGAAAATGCATGTTTGTGTGGATCACTGAACAAGCAAAAAGTACAAACAAGAAAAATATTAAGTAGAGACATGTCATTCATGTCATGTCATTTACAGAGATGAAAATGCTTACATTGTTCTTTGACATTTTTATTTGTATTGAAATGTAGTGGTATTTTGCTGCTTTACTACTAAACAAAAGGTAAGAAGAACATATAAGGTCTTCCCTAAAATTGCCAATTCACACTTTAAGGACAGAACAAACCTTTTCAATATTTGCAAATAAGCTGTAAGTTCTCAAATTACGACCAAATTTAAAACTGAGACTTCAAAATAGAATCTCTGCCCATTTTTTTTTCTGGTTGACATTACAAGTGAAATAATAAAATCTGTGGACTTTTTTACAGAGTTCAAATTATTATGATTCTTTTAACAAATAAAGTCCCTAGAAAATAGGTTGCAATACAGCTAACCACTGGCATTCATTATATTGAATGTCTGGGAGCATGGAAAGAACATTTAAAAACAAGAGCATGAATAATTCTGAAGTAGTTACCTTTGTGTTGTGACATAAAATTAATGCAATCACCTGACCTTGAGGATTTCCTTGCATATAGGTTACTTTCTAAGTAGTCTGCACATAAAAATGTTCTTTTGCTTTTAATGATGTGAAAGAAATTGTTCCTGAATGCTGAAAAGATTTATTACTCGACACCTAAAAGAATAGCATTTTAAAGTGTTTGTATCTACGCACTAGTTTGGGAAGCATCACCACAGCGCTGCATTTCTAAACAAACCTGTGCTAGGGAAATGAAGCAGTACAGCCTTTATTATAAGGGAATAATACATGCCTTGAAAAATAAAAATCATAGTACATGAGAAGATACTGTAATGTTTGTGATGTTTTTATTTTGTGACATCATAAAAAACCAGAGCTAAGGTGAAGTCAGAGTCTTGGTTGTACGTATCTTTCTTAAAATGTTGGGGTTTTTCTCAAAAATAAACCATTAATTTCTTAGGTTTAAAGACTTCCTTTCCCAGTTATTGTAACTTATATGAAAATGTTTTGACATTGAGATATTAAATCCTGCCCTTATCCTCGGCTTTATTTAAAACCATTTTATTTTTCTCTGTCTTACTCAGTATTTTGTTCTGAGATGTTAACTACAACGGTGAGTATTTCAATGCCTTCAGCTATGTCTATATGAGGTTCCTTTTGGCTTGATCTAAGTATTGTGAAATGTTGAGATGGTCATAGTGGAGATTTGGTTTTTTTTGTTTATGTTGGTTTAGTTTACACAGAAGTTTATGTGATAACTGTCCAATCTTGCATAAAGAGCTCAGAAATTTAATGGTGTGTTATCAGTATAAAACATTAAAAACCTCAACTTGTGTAGCAGAACTGTAAGAACAGAGTTTGAAGATGCCAGTGTGCTGGAATTTTCAGACTTGTGGTCATTAATTTTGCTCAGGTGGAAGATCACATATGGGTCCTTTGTGTATATGACACTTTCCTCCTTTGGAGGGAAGAACAAAACTTCAGAAGTAATACCTCTCTAATAAGTAAAAATCCACACCTAAACTCAAAATTTTAACTAAAAGTAGAAGGTTTTGAGGAGGAAAGATCATTGGGTCATTACTGTGAAAATATGAAAAGATTATATTGTGCACAAGCATATCCAGGTTTTTACCAAAATGGATTTTAGGGTCAATGGAACAAGTAGTATGTGAGTCCAGGTGTGTTTGTATATACACATGTTTTTGTAGTTCCGTAATCCCTAAAATTTCATTTTCCTTGGCATAAACCAAGAATTTTAAATAGATGAAATTTACATATATAGTGATGACAGCCAGTATTCTCAGTATTGCCTATGTTCTACTTCATCATTAGCCATTCGTAAGAATAGAGTGATACAACAAGCAAAGCTGAGTGATTTTCATAGACAGCAAATTTTTATTATGAGAGATTACTTTGGAAAAAGATGTAGCATTTTAGGATATTAAAGGATTCCATCAATTACATCAATTAACTTTTTACAGACTCTTCCTTTTGTGAAAATAGAATAAATACATTTTAGTTAAGAAGTCCTGCATCACTTGGAAACTTTAAAAAGAATACTGAAAGTGTTTGCACAACTGAGTTCTTTAACACAAACATGGTGGAAAATTTGCCATATGTAATCAAAGAACGAGTAATTTACTATTCAGAATTTGTGTGATTTTTGTAATAGGATGCAGTGGTTTTTCTGCATGTGTATTTCCTTGAAAATGCCAAAAACCTTTAAGTAACTATCTTATAAAAAATTATTAGATATTATAAACCCTGTAGATGTTTTTAAGGTCCAAATGGATGGAAATCCATTGCAGGTACGCAAATGGCCAGGTCTATTATTCAAAGGACAAGTCTAAGCAGCGTTGTATTTAATGTTTCATAAACAATTAATTTACAAAAAAAATACTAATAACTTGTTTTGAAATGGTGAACTTTTTTATCAGTTCTTAAAATGGAATAGATCTTTTATACTTCTAGAAACCTAACCTATATATTTAAAAGAAACATTTTCAGTTCTTGTAAGCTTAAAATTAGACCAAGCAGCTTTGTTTGGCTTGTGCCTTTATGTAAGTTACACTGTCCTTCTGCTCCACCTGCTGCTCTGCTCTGGAGAGCCAGCAGGGCATTCAAACATGCAAACCATGGGCACTGTAGACTTCAATAGCAAACACTGCACAGCAGCTCTTTCAAAGGAGAAGAGACTGGCTTCTGACAGTTTCTGTGACCTACTAATGTTTTATTTAGTTTTTATTTCTGGATAATCTTTTCCAGGTAAAGCAAAAAAAGTGTTTTGAAAAATAAGCAAGGAAAAATTGTAGGTAGTGAGTTGGAAAGTAAAGCTCTGTATTTCTGTTTTCACCTTGTTTTGTATTTACCTTGTATCTTTATTGGAATAAAAGAATCATAGAGGGAAGTAGCTCTTCAGGCAGCGTAGGCATTATCTGCTTTTTCAGAGCTTGCTTAAAGGGCATAGCCAGCGGTGCTGGGAATGGTTTCAAAGTAAGCAGTCAGCTGGGAAAGGGCATGCAGTGAATATTACAGGTCTCTGCCATTATTTCTGTTCATCCTGGTTTTAAGTACATGGAAATAGAAAAAAAAAGAGATCTCCTAAAGCTTGAGTAATCCCAAACAATTTCAGGCAAGAGAAGAAGCAATTCATCCATACAGAGATATGATTTTGATTCACTTAACCAATGCAACATGAAAAACATGCTATAAAAGTATGTATTTCTCAATCATCTTAAATAATTTTTCAGTATATACTAGTGGTATTTTGACTTCTGAAGGATCTCATTAATTCTGACTTTTTTTATCAGTTTTCTCTTTGGATCAAACTTTTAATTTGTAAATTGTTTTCATCCAAATAACATAATATAATGTTACAGTGTCAATCTCTGGTGAATCAAGCCAAGCCCTAGTGATCACCACAGACTTCGAGGTTCCCTCTCCTACCCCTGTTTGAAAGACAGGATGGATTTTCCACTGTGTAAATGCAGATTATTCTGTAGTATCCAGGGATAAGAAGAGTCTTCAGAGTTGTCCTAAGAGCACCATGACACTGTGCCTAACATTTCCCTTCTCACCTTCATTAAAAGTTTTCAAATACAACCCTAGCAATGTGGTGAACCCAGACTGGCAGGCATAGCTGTTTTGGCTTCTTTCCAAGAAAGAACATACATCCTAGGCAAGGTGGTTAGTAAACTTGGGGAATTGTTAGGCAACCTTCTGTTTTTCAGACATCTGTGAATTCATTTCACTCACAATTTCACATGTAATTTAGTTTTTATATATTCTCTAAAACACCTCGTGCCAAGTCCAATTGCTTGCCTTTAAAAGTACCTTAGTGATTTATTTTGGAGTAAAATCTTTCGCTTGAAATCATAAATCATGTATGATTAAAGAATCATAGACGTAATTCTAATCTGAGCAAATATCCACTTTGTCACCTTGCATGAGCCAGGGGTTAAATTCACAAGAAATACATAGAGATATCTGAATTATAATTCAGAATAAAATATACTTCTTAGTAATATTTTCCAGAAATTTCTACTGCACACAGATATCTGTGCCTGTGTATATTAAAGAATTGTACCAATCTAAAAAAAATTCGACTTAGAAACTGATCTAGCTATGTTGGTAGAAATCTTGTAATTTGACTTAGTGAAGTAATTTTGTTTATTTTGTTTGTATACTGATCCTTGGGTTAGTGCACCAACAGAAGGGATTTTTATTGGTTTCACTTGATAAATATATTTTAAGAAAAGTTAAGAAATTAATTTGATAATGTCTGAGCTAGAAATTGCTTAAATATTATGCTTTAACATAAAAGAGATGCAAAACAGGTCCCTAGGTTGTCTTTGTGTTTTCAATAAATATACACACTTCTATAAAGTTACTTTCTCCAGTAATTTTAATCCTACTTGGGCAAGTGCAAAGCAGGTCAAGGCATTGGAAAAATAGGTTGCTGATATTTTGGAAGCCTGAAGATTAAAAAAAAGAAAGCAGAGACTTTGTTCTCTTTGTCACATTAACATAACGTTTGACCCTATTTTGAATTCTCATGGAATAAAAAGATTTTGGGTGCCTTAAGTTTACAGTGAACAAACATTAAATAATAAAAAATTAATAAACATGTCAGAATTTCTGAGAGACCAAGGAAAATTATGAGAACTGGTTATGCCTTGAATGTGTAAAGTACGAGTCCTTGACCTACTATCTGATATAAATCACACATTTCATTCTGTTGGATACTACAAGTAAAGCTTCTGCTTCAAGTGTAATTGAAAGTATTTCTCCCTCCAAAATAAAGTCTTCGGTTGGTCCATATAACCCAGCATCACATAGTCCAGAAAATAGACTAATGCTTCAAACAACTAAAGAGCAGAGAAAGGAAATTTACTGCAAACTGCCCAGGGAATTAACAGACATACAAGAAAAATGATAGTAGTTGACCTCCATTTTTTATCAAGGAAAGACTGATTTTGTAAATTGTCTAGGCTCTATTGAGAAGTGTTACCTCATCGCTGTCAAAACATGCTTTCCAGTTCAGGGTTTACCAAACATGGGAAATTCGTAAGCAAGTAAAGCAGCCCTTCTTCTCCAGTTGTGTGAGTGAGTTAATGGGAAATTTTCACGCTCACATTTCCTAAAAATTAGTTTTCCTTCGTTTCACCATTAGATATGCGATCTGCCAGAGACTGATTTCAATTTTCATGGCAAGAAGATTCCATTTCTTGGGTAATCTGCCAAATATTTTTTCTGTTTGGAATACATTAAGTCAAAAGCCAGCATGTGAAACAGTTATGTTCAGTCAACTCTAAAACTTACAGGAATGAAAGGCATAGCAAATGCACCCAAACAAAAAATATATATATATATGTTAACCTGGTCAGATTTCAGACCACAAGAACAGAAGTGAGTAACTAACCCTATTAATTTTATCCCCATTAACTGGGGCACAGCTGTGAGACACAGGTCAAATTTCAGCCCAAGCCCTCTGTGTTAGAGGTTTTAACGCTCTAATTTTTTTAGTGTGATCACACAATAATTTGGACTGTCATATTCTGCTCCTGTTAATCAGGTTTTTTTTTCTGCGTCAGAAGATAAATACCACAAAACTGAGGAAGTCTGCCAAAGGGGGGAATGGAGAAAAGTTTCTTCCAATTTAAAAATAGCAACTCATGAACATAGCTGATTTTCCATATGCTGGTAATATGTGCCATATCTTTTCTATATAGCCTACAATGAAGGAGGCAGAGGGCTGGTCAGAAAAGCTTATTTTGAGTGCTCTGTAATACCTTTGGGGTTCATATCAATCTTCCTTGACCAGAGCATCAGCTTTACAATATTCCTCTTTGAGCAGAGGCCAGGGACTGCTCCATGCTGGACATGACCAGATACAGACAGTTCTGCATCACACCCTCCACAGGACATGGCTTAACCTATCAGCCAAGCTGATGGCGTGTCTGGGAAAACGTTAAGAAAGGATAAAAAAAAGAAACAGAGGACAGTGAAAAGTGAGGAGGAATAAAGTCTGAGGCACGAAGGTCAGTGAAGAAGGAGGGGGAAGATGTCATCCTTGCAAGCCAGGGAGGAACACACACTGGAGTAGGCGGATATTTGTTAGATCACATGGAGAGACAAGACTGAAGCAGCATTATCCTGAAGAACAGTAGCCCATAGAAAGCACCCACAGTAGTGCAAGGGAAAACTGGGAAGAGAAATGAGAAGCAGAGAGAAATGTTTTGGATTGACCTTAACCCCTCGTTTCGCCACCCCTCTGCATTCATTGGAGGTAGGGAAATAGAGGAGTCAGGAATAAAGGAATAAAGGAATGAGTCTGGGGGGAAGGTAGGAAGGTGCTTTAATTTTTTTGTTTCTCACTATCTGAATCTATTTAAACTGAAAATGCCTTAAATTGATTTCTCCCAAGCTGATCTGTTTTGGTCATGATGGTAAATAGTGAGCAATCTCTCTGTGTTCCTCATGAGGCATAATGTTTCCAACCTTGTTTACTTCCCCTGTTCTTTTGAGGAGGGGGAGTAAGAAAGCAGCTAGGCAGGCTTCTAACAGCCAAACAAGGTCAACCCTCCACCTGAGAACTGTAACTTCTGCAATTGTATTTCTGCTTAAGCATAATAGTATTTTAAAAAATGGAGTGACTACATTTTAAAATGCTATAATAACGGAATTATTAATCAAAATATAAGTAAAGATATAAATCCCACAGACCTTATCATTTTTCTAATAACTCAGACCACTTTCTCAACCAAAATCCTGGGATGTAAAAATCTCTTTTTTGAAAGAAATCACAGTGTGCACTATTTAGCATTAATCACTTAAACATTTTAAGTGGGGTTTTTCAGTAGCTTGCTTCAAAAAGATACTGCTGTCCTGTCCAGAGGCTATGCTCTTCCTATCCTTATTTAAAGTGTATAATCTACACTGAGATTAATACTGAGCCTATATATCCTTGGTCTTTCATTGACTTCCTCCCTGACCAGCTTTCCACAATAAGATTATTCTCTATGGAAAGCTTTGATTTTTGATAATGCAGAACCTTGTCACAGTAGCTAATTGGTGTATTAGTTGGGCACAGTGAACTCCACAGGCAAAGCTCCTCTTTAAGGTATGAATTGGAAGCAGGAAGAAACAGTTCATCAAAGCTGTATGCTAAACTATTGATTGCTGGCTTCATACAGTGATTGTATTAGAGCACTGAAATGAATAATGGAATTTTGCAAAAATCCCACTCAGGTCTTTCATAAAGATATGCTTCCGTCATCAGAAAAGGACAGCCTGAATCTTTTACACCTCTTTTGTTCAAAATAGCCTCTCATTCAATTTAACCCATTGTAACGTGATCTGTAGCACAGAAGCAAGTCAGGGAACGCTTCAAAAGAGTTTGAGTACAGAAAAGTCAGTAAAATGTTACTTACCTGGAGCAGTGGTTGAAGATGTTGAACATTAATCTGCAGCATCTAGAGGGCTTTCTTACAGTGGGGGATTATCTGCCTTGTTGATTTCACCACAGAGCTGTGCTGAGAGGAAACAGAAAAGCATTGAAGACTGTACAGAGTAGTTGAGTTCCACAATTTCCCATGGAGAAAAAACAAGAAAATTGATGTAGCCTTTATTAATAACATCATGAGGATTTTGTAGATCAGTAAACAAATTTTAATTTTTTTTCTTCAAATAGTCAGATGACAACAAAAACATCTCTCTGCTTCCTTCACTGGATCACATATCTAAGGAAGGAATGACAAAAAAGATATGGGTGAAATTGTTGAATAATTTTCTTAACTTTTTCAATTTAGTACTCAGCATACATATCAAAATGCAATTTAATATTTGAACTTTTAATATTATAATGTAATTCAAAAATGCCTTTAATCTATTTTTTTCAGGAACAGACTCAACACATCTAGATCAGAAGACAGATTCACTGAGTGCCTTAGATGCTTTAAGGCTTAGTTTCACAATATGTAATTTTTGATTATTTTTTATAAAAACATGAGTTTTAATAACTTCATTAAAAGCAATTTTAAACAAAGTAGCAGCAAGCAGAACTCTAAGCAAAATATATACTTGGCTATGTCAATAATTTTGCAGGAAAAAAAGACCCCAGAAATATTAAAATATTAAATATTTTATTAAAAAAGAGGGGTCTGATTTATAATTTATTTTTTAAAAAAAGCAAAAACTCAGCAAGAATTACTCCTTCTGAAGCATGGATGAAAGTGTCATTGTTGCCTTATTTTATTTTTCTATCTGCAGTAGCTCTTGCAAGCTGTGAAAGATCTATTCACCCCACAGAGATTTAGATTTCTGTGTCACACCTCTAAGCTTTTGGTAAAAAAAAATGCTGACCACTGTATTTTGCAGAGAGCTCACTTTTTAATGTGTGCATTGAGCTCTAGATTAGAGGTCCCAGGAGGAGACATCTGATCTGGGATCCTTTCTCTGTTGGGACACAAGAATAATTCTGTCCTGGCTTTTCTCAACGCAGACAGGTTGTAATGCAAACGCAGAGGGAAAACTTAGGACAATGAGGGAACTGGAAAAGGTACTGACAAAATATCCCTTTACAGAATAAACTGTTTCATGTTTCTATAGGTGAAAAAGTCAGCAGAAAAAACACTCACAGTTAAAAGTATTCAGTTACTTGATGTTCAAATGAAAAGGTGTTTAAATAAAAAAATCTTCAAACAGGTAAAATATTCAGTTTATATATAGAGAGATTTTAATATCATTATAAAATTATTTAATTTTTTTGGTCTATGGTTCAAAAAGAATATAACAAAGGGCATTGACAAGAGATGCTTTAGATGACTTTCTAAGAGCTGGTTATGTTGGAGATACATTATGCTATATTTCAAGTCAGCTTTGTGGGTCCCATGAGATTCTCACTGTCCCCTAGTTATTTAACAGCAAAAAAGGATTTAATTACTATTGAAATTTCAAGGATTTGTTTGGTAAAAACTGGGAGCAACAGAAATCTCTGAGTGTGCACCATCTAAAAATATTTTAATGTATATCTTTTCTTCTCCTGACAAGAATTAAAGCTTTTTAGGTAGAAAATTGACCGTTACGGAAAATACTTTTTCTAGACCATGTGGCAAACATACATATTTTCAAATTATCTCCTTCCAAGCCATTTACCATCCAGGAATTTTCAAAATATATTTATTGGGTAATAATTTCAAATACTGAATAAATTAGAGAAAAATCATAGCCTGCTTGTTGAAAATTCATGCACTGAAGAGAGTAAAATCCATCAAATACATTACTCTGAGTAATGTATTTTGAGCTCTGAATTAATTGCTCAAATTAATTAATAACTCAAACCCTAAGTAATATCTAAGCTCTGTTAGCAGAGTACTGAACATTGCAGCTGAAAAAATAAAATTTGCATCAAATAAATGCTCAAAATATTTCTCACTTGAAGCTGGAAATAAGTTTGATTTCCTGAGAGTTTTAAAGCAAATGCTTTTGGGGAAGTCTAATCATAGATTGCTGAGCTCATCCTAACTATATTCTATGTCAATATTTTGTTCCCTCAAAATGCTATCCATTTTTTCTCGAATTAATCTTATTTGGGATAGGTGGATCAGTTCCTCAATATACATCTTCCCTAGTTTAATTTCTGTCCTGTTATCTTGAATTGTATGTAGTCAGTGGAAAATAGTATCTGAACCAAAAATTATTAGCAGACTTAAAGATTTAATGCACCTGAAATAAATCTAAACATCTCATCTTTCAGGCAGTGCTAGTCCAGTTTGTTGGTCTGATTTTGAAACTTATTCTATCATTCTGTTAAATCTATTTTTTGTCTGTTTTTAAAAATTTACTTATTTTCTTTCTGAACCAGACTAAATGCAGTTTTCTGAACAAGTATAATTCAAGTGTAGGAAGCCCTAAGAGTTGAAAGACAAAAGCCCTAAGTCTCCTCTGGTACCAAATAAATGTCTGGAATATTTGTGACTGTAGTGAGCCAAACCAAAAATGAACAGTTGATGAAGTGTTCAATCAAGCCAAATAAATTTATTTTCATTTCTCAGAAATAATAAAATGTTTTATGTGCTTTTGTGATTCTGCCCCAGATTCAGTCTTCATTGCTTTGTTTCCAATCAAAAAAAAAAAGAAACAAAGAAACAAACAAAAAAAACCCCAAACCACAAAAGAAAAGTTAAAAAAAAAGAAAAGAAAGAAAAATAGGGAAAAGAGACTAGTAATTCTAATTAGTGAAATTCAACCACAGACCCATGTGTTAAACTCACCCTAAACCCATGTTACCTCTGTGCTGGACAACATAAGATATATTTGTCTCATCTTACTTCAACTTGAAGGTCTGGAACTGCTCAAGTTGTCATTAGACTAAAGAGCAATGACAATTCAGAGTGAAAAACATTGGCATAAAAATCATTGAACACTCACTGGTTGGAGCCCAGGAAAGGAAAGGAAAAGGAGGAGGTAGCACAGATTCTGATGCTTGAAGAGGCAACATTGAACTGAAGACACAAAATTCTGCCAGGTTTTAAAAGGGAAGTTTGGTTATACAGGAGGTGCAAACTGAAAGTGTGAAATAGAATAAAGAAAGATTTTTAAAAATTGGATCTATTCTTTATTGATTCTTACTCTGATCTAGTTTTTGGGAAAGGCCAACATGTATATATAGTTTTGGGCAAACACAGATTCAATAATGAAACAATTTCATCTGCTGATTTTACTCAGGCACATTTACCTCATGTCACAGTGTACTTACAGCATTTCTAGCATATATTAAAATGCCATGTGCTATATGGTTCTTCCCTTGCTTCACAAAGAACTGTAAAACAACTCAAATATGGCCAATCTTAACAATATACCAACATCATAGGATATTTTATGTAGTTCTTTATATTTTTAATACAAGGTTTAAGCTTGTAATTTCAAGTTAAATAAATGAAATAATCTTCCAAGCTTACTCAATTTCTATTCCTCTAATTATGATATGAGGACTTTTTAGATTTTCCATTCTATAGAAGTGTTGGAAAACTAAATATCTGTAACACAATTAATAGCAAGTTACAATGGATAATTTCTATATCCAAAAAAAATCTATGTTAAACCTTTATTTTAGGTCAAGTATGAAATCCTGACTCTAGTTTTCACTAAGTCTTACCACATGCAAATTTTCTTTGTCATGATTTGAGGTTTCTGTTCAGAATAAGAGAAGGAAATTGCTTCAAGAACTCCTTGCCAGATTTGTCTCTATTTCAAGAGAAAAGGAGGATTTCCCTTTATTGCCTGCAGTGTGATCTTGATACCATTTGAATTGTATGATTGAACAGCTCCATTGTAGTAAAGGGAAGTATTTCAGATAAGTAAGAAGAGAATCTCACTGCATTCTTGTCTTCAAGCAATCCAACTTTTTCCTTTACTGTAGAAACTCTCTACTTCAGTTGTCCCTGAGAGCAGGTATGTTCAAATCTGGAAGCACATTCAGACCACATTCAGAGATCTCCACTTTTGTTCTCTCACGGCTGAGGATTTGGTTTGTGTTTCCCACATTTTACTTTTTTTCTGTAGAACTTCTTGAAAATGTTTTGTATCTGCAAATCACAAAACCTTATATTCAGTCTCTTGTTGATGCTGTGTGTATTGACTCAGAGGTTTCTCTAAGACAAAAAGAAGAGTAATTCTTGTACTGGAGTACAGTCATTATTTGACTTGCAGAGAATACTTTGATATTCTTTTTATAGCCAAACCCAAGAAGCAAAACTAGCCCTAAGGCCAGCTAGTCCAGAAATCTTGGGTTGCAAGAGCAGAATGTAAAATATTCTCTGCTGTACACTCATCTCACTAAAATTTTGGTTTCTGATAGATAAAATATGTTTTGAAGGAGGGGGGAACTGTCTATACCAAATAATGAGAAATAAACTATAGAGTGCTGTAGATGTGAGGAGAAAGCCAATTTTTTATGCTCTGGTTGGTTGTAGAGTTTTTGTTTGTTTCTTTGTTTTTATTTGCTTGCTTATTAGTCTGACAAAAATCTTAATGTTGTCACACTCGCAGAAGTTCATGACCAATGGAATCAACTGCCTTCTGAAGTGCGATGTTGCTATGCTGTCTTTCAGACTGCTCATATCCTTACTATTTTTACTCAAAATCTAGCAATTCCTTGCCAGATTTTCAGCAACATATTTTCACTTTTCCAGTCAGAACTGTAATGTTATAGAGTGGCATTCCCCAGTGCACAGTATTGGGGCCAGTCCTGTTTAAGACCTTTTACTGATGATCTGAACAAAGGGATTGAGAGCAGCCTCAGCCAGCTGGCAGATAATGCCACATTGGGCAGGGGTCTTGTTTTGCTAGATGGTAGGGAGGCTCTGTAAAGACATCTGGACAGACTGGATCAGTGGGCCAAGGACAAATATAGAAAGTTCAACAAGGCCAAGTCTGGTCACCACAAATCCATGGAATGCTATAGGCTTGGGGCAGAGTGGCTGGAAAGCTGCCCCGTGAGAAAAACCTGGGGGTAGTGGTTGACAGCTGACTGAACAGGAGCCATTGTGCACCCAGGTGGCCAAAAGAGCCACTGGCATCCTGGTCTGTATCAGAAATAGTGTGGCCAGCAGGACCAGGGCAGTGATTCTCTTACTGTACTCAGGGCTGGTGAGGCCACACCTGAAATCTGTGCTCAATTCTGGATCCCTCTCTACAATAAAGACATTGAGGTGCTGGAGTTAGTCCAAAGAAGGGCAACAGAGCTGGTGTCATGTCTTAAGCCCAAGTCTTATAAGGAATAGCTGAAGGAGCTGGGATTGTTTAACCTGGAGGAAAAGAGGTTCAAGGGGCCCGATTGTTCACTACAACTGTCTGAAAGGAGGTTGTAGCAAGGTGAGCGTCAGTCTCTTCTGCCAAGTAACAAGGAACAGAACAAAAGAAAATTACTTCAAGTTGCAACAAAGGAGGTTTAGACTGGATATTAGGAAAAACTGGAACAGGCTGTTCAGGGAAGTAAGTAGTTGAATCACCTTCCCTGAGGGTATATAAAAACCATGAAGATATGGCCCTTAGAAACATGGTTTAGGAGTAGACTTCGCAGTGCTGGGTTAAAAGTTGGACTCAATGATCTTAAAGGCCTTTTCCAAACTAAATAATTCGATGATTCTATGATTCTATACTCCATGCAACTTGAAATTTGATGTGCGAAACAAGAGAGCAATAAATCACGTACACACACCATACGTAAAATATTGCTTATAACATAAAAAATGCATCTATTACAAGTCACAACTTTCCACATCAAATTCATAAACTAAGTGATAGCCACTCTAAACTATTTGTAGGACATATTTCTTTACATAAGTAGAATGATACATTGAGCTTCCTGACTGACATTCTGGTGAACTCACCTTCATGCATCTTTTAGGCAAGGAGAGTGGGTGGAGCTACCACCTGAGAGTGCGCCAAAGAGTCACACTCAGCAGATTCTAATTTCTTTCAAAATTCCTTCTCAGAGTTAACACAAGCTGGAAACAAACTTATAGTTTCTCTTTTCAGTCCATCTGCATACCAATATTATTTCCTCTTCACCAGTCCTCTCCATCTTTCCCCCTCTCTTTCATATGGTAAAATGGCTTCTCATATATTTAGAAAACAAACAAGATGCTACTTCAGCTAAAGCAGAATTTATATTATCTTGACCCCTATGATACTTCATTATACCTTAGGGCATAGTTAACTACATGAATGATGGAGAAATTATATGATTTTCCAAAGCACTCCATGAGGGCTCATTTCTTTAAGTGACTCATACACAATCCTGATTGACCTCATCAGAAAGAGGGTCAAATTAAGAGTACAATTTCACATCTCTTTAATATCTCAATCATGAACAATTTCAGAAAACAGAAAATAGCTATTGTTTCTGATGGCACTGATATAAGATCCTCAATGAAAACAGTGGTTTTTCCTACAGAATTACCACAAACCCAATAGAGTAAAAAAACAAGTTTCAACCCATGCAGCTCTTTTACACAGATAGTATATCCTATAAAGAGGATTAAAACACTGGCAGAGTTTTAGCTATATATGATTTCAGCAAGACTGCAGTCAGTTCTCATAGGTCAGTTCTCATTTAGTTTTGTCCTTAATAATAAATGTCTTAGCCTTAAAAAGAGATTTTCTTCAACACAGCATTTACAAAATAAATAATTGAGGATTTCTAATCCTGTTGTTATGCTTCTCTTGGTTTTCTTATCAAAAACTAGGCATAGATAGTGAGATTCTTTTCTTATACTGGTCATGATTAATTTTATACCAAACATTATAGATTAACCAACACCTCATTTATTTTGTAGTATTGCTTCAAATCATGAAAGTAAATGTTCTATTTATTATCTATGTCTTGGGAATAAAACTTGAAAGGAAAGGCAAATTTATACACATACATGCAAAATTGAATCATGCTGAAATTTTATTGCAATTATAATTTGCTATTATTGTAAAGACAGAGGCATATTTGGAGTATCTCAGTAAAATTACAAATAAATAAGTAAACATAAGGCACTAATATTCCTGTTCAAAACCAGTCCAAGAAAAATATTTCATCCAACTTTCACTGAAAGTTTTTGATTCTTTGTCATCCTATAAGTGCCTAATTGTTCAAAAAGATTATCTAGTCAGCATTTTCAAAGAGAAACTAATGTCATTTACAAAACATGCTTCTAGAAACCTGTCAAAATCTCTGTGTCTTCCTAGATTTCTGTGCTTGCTTCTTTTCTTAATATGACAACAACAATTTAATAGAACCACAAGTAAAAGGAAAATAAAGAAAAAAATCCCACTATTTCTACCATTTCCTTTCCTCAGTGACTCAAAATATGATACTTTTCTTAGTTCCTTCAACATTAATTTTACACCCCAGTATAATTCATTTTAATTGCCAATCTAATTGATCATTTTTGCTGGACATATCCCTTCTAGTTAGACATAAGTTTGAACAGAATAGCTTTTCTAAAAGCTGTCTGTCTTCTGAGAGTCTGTCTTCTATGGTCTACTGATATTTTATCAGCTGATCTTCAAAAGTTTTTTCAATTCCTGTTACAGGTTCTCCTCTACACATAATTCTATGATATTGGTACAAAATGTAGAGTAAAAAGTAAATTTCCTTCTGCAAGAATCCTCGGCGTCTTTTATTCATGTTGTACTTGCCCCAATCTCATTAAACTGTAGCACCTGCACAACTGAAGTTCTTTTTTTTCTCCTTAGTTGTTTAGAGCCAAGAGTTTAAATCTCTTCCTACTCTGTATCCCTTTTGTTTTCATTCCTTATCCAATTGCTAGAAGTAATTAATGTACTGTAGCAGTTACAGCACATACACTCCTGGTGTTTGTGATTATTGATTCCTGCATAAAGCTTATTCAGTACCTTCCTGTGCTCTCAGTCCTATGCATTTGTTCTGTGACATTTCCCAGTGCTGCAGTATCACAAGTGATCCCAATGATTGAAATAGGCCTTTTAACATTCTCCCTAGAAGCTCTCTTAAGTCAGGCTAACATATGTGTTTAAAATCTGTCCAAAACTGCAAGCATAATGATAATTCACCTTTTTTTTTTTCATTTTTCTTTCTTTTTTTATTTTTCTTTTTTAGCTGGTAGATAAAAAATATTTTCTTTATCCTTCAGCAAGCTAAACATTCTTAATTAACCAGAAATGAAATTAACAGAATCAAAGGATTCCATCTGGCTGTTTTTTTATTTCATGTTTTACTCATGAAAGTACATGAAGAACAATCTCTAAGGGGTTTTGCTAATGTGAAAATTCCTTCATGTCTGTATGCCAGTGTAGTGAGTAGGAAGTAGCCAAGGAATGAGGAGAAAAGGAAAGAAAAAAAACATATTTAGGATGGGATGACAAGTGTAAACTATGAAAGGATCCACAATAGGATTTTGTGGTTATTCAGATAATTTTCTTTCTAATAGAAAGATATCTGAATATCTAAGGAACAGAGCAGGTTTATACTTGTTCTTCCTGGTAGTAGAATATTTGTTTACATAGATCAGTGTGTTTTAAAGGAAGTATGCTGCATTATTTATTCAAGATGTTAAATGCCTCATGACTTTCTGCCAGAAGTTGCTAAATGACAGTCTCAAAACCGGGATAATTTAAATTACAGCTCTTCCTCATTATACACATTTTGATCTGTGTAATTCACAATGTATACCACAAACAGTCTTTATATATCTTGATCTAAAGTAGCAAAAGAACTCCCTTATTGAATAATTATAGACCAAAAAATCAAAGTTTTTAAACAGAGAAACATATTCACTCTACAATCTGAGAAAAACTGGTTACAAAATTCAATGTAAAGAGGAAAGCGTGGTTGAAATTGTCATTGTTCTACAGATATTACAAGGGAAGAGGTGAGGTGGGAAACAACAAGTGTATTGGGAAGTGGAACAAAATTTAAAAATTTGCAGTCATATGGTACATATATAAAGATATTTAAATTCTTTATGTTTTCACTTCCCCTTGTTCTATAAGTTGAAAAAAAAATTAGATGTATTTGTGTATGGGCAGGATAAGTTAACAGTGAGGTGGATTGAAAACTGGCTGAACTGTCAAACTCAAGGGATTATGATCAACACAAACAGAGACCAGTTGCTCATGGTGCACCCAGGGGTTTGATACCAGGGCCAATACTGTTTTACATCTTCAGGTGTGAGCTGGATGATTGGACAGACTGCACCTTCATCAAGTTTATGATACCAGATGGAGAACAGGGGTTATGGCTGATTCATTTGAAGTTCTTGCTACCACTCAAAGGAATCTGGACTAGCTGGAGAATTGGACACAGTAATTTTGAGAAGTTCAACAAAGGAAAATGGCCAGTTCTACACCTGGGGAGAACTGGCCCCACATCAAAACAGGGTGGAGGGTAATTGTTATTTAGGAACATCTACTATGTGGAGTTTTAAATCTTGTTAAGTTTCTTCATAGTTTGTGAGGAAGACTAGTAAACTGAAGCAACATTAGTCATATAAAAACTGCCATATTTTTAGATCTTAGATATATTTTGTCTATTCAAATCTTGATTGCTCTAATAGACGTTCTATCCCTCAAGATTTATAGAAGGCCACCTGTAGAGGAGCAATAATCTACTGCTTTAATTCTGGAAATCAATAGTCTCAGTTTTGTCCTGCATAGCAATGTTATTGAGACATTCCATAATTTAAAAATGTTAGGTGCTTCAGTTAAACCTGGCTTTGCAGCGTGCACTCTTGAAACAGTGATGTATTTGCAAGAATCCCTGAATAAGTAGACATCCTGCATCTGGGCACCAAGTTAAATAACATTACAAGGTATATTTTAAAAACTATAAATATCAGTCTGCAGGAGAAATATAAATGGGAGGGAAATAATGCATTGTCTTTCAATGAAATTATGAGACGTGGGGTCACTGAGAAAAAAAACAAACCTGAGAGAAGGCAAGGAGTTTTTTCCCATTCTTCCCCATAAATCTAACAATGCGCTGCAACATCAAATAATTCTTCCATGATTGATACTGCACATTCATTTTTAATTCACATCAGTATCTTTACTATTTTTAGTTCATAGAATATATGTTTCAGAAAATTTGAGGTTTAATTGCATATTTTAGGTGAAGAATTCCTCACTGACATAGATGCATTTGATAGAAATGTTTACTGTTGTAAAAAAACTGTATGCTGGATGTATAGGAATCTCCAATGAATCTATGCCCCAATTGCTTAAAAGCCAAATATCTTTACAAGTGCTGAATTTGTACTAACATTTGCTAGCAGAAGCAGTTAAATGCCTACTTTACTTCTACCGTTTGCTTATCACGGTTGCTAAATTGGAATGAACTTATTCTTTTCTGTGTCTGATCACAAGTTTTGTAATGTCTCTTACACACATATTGTAAATTTTTTCTTTAATAAAGAACATTTTGGAGAATGCTAGTTTAACTATCTCTTTCCACCAAGGAAAACTGCTCCCAGCTGAAAAGCAGTAAAAAAATATTAAGAAACCAATTATAGTTCCCATACCAGTTATTGTTTTTAAACTTCTAATTTAATGCTTATCTTCTCTATCTAGATGATTTTTCCATATCTCTAGCTGCCCGTTCAGCAGCTGTTGGTAGTCTAACTGTCACTTCCTATTCACTTTTTGATGAGAAACTAAATTCTGAATATTCACCAATCCCATCTAAATGTTTACATAATGGCTTGCTACCTAATTAAATTCCCCTCTCTTGGACTCTGCACTCTGACAGTCTCTCTTCATTTTCCCTTTGGTTGTCTCTTCTGCCATTCTCTGTCTTGGCTGTATGCCTAGAATATATTTTCTGCTTAGATAGAATCAAACTTCCCAAAACACTGTGAGAAAGAATATAAGTCCTCCACTTTTTTTTCCAGTAAAAATCGTAAGAATGGATAGATCCTAAACATACTCATAGCTTCACAGCCCACTAATTGAATTTGCACCTTTGTCCTCTTCTGTTTGCCTCTGTAAAAATTTCTTCAACAGTGGCCTTATATGTATAAATAAGCTTGCTTAACTATCTGCAAACTGGTCTTAATCACATATAGAGTTGACTCAATTTGCAAATCCTTTCTGATGAGGCATATTCTTTACAGCACAATGCAGAAGCACCAAGAAGTTTGTAAGAATGTGAATAAGAACTGCCAATCTTGTGAGGATGAGAAAGAACAATCTGTCTTCTGACATTGTTATTGAAGTTTTAATTTTTTTTTCTTATTTTCTACAAACTGTAACTCACAGGTGATCCAGCATTTCCTACTAATCAATTAAAAGACCACTCCCTGTTGTTCAATGCACTTGGAAGTTTTCTCTTTTGGCTGTTAAGAGGGTAAGTGGTTTTGTTAAATCAAAAAAGGAACAGACATAAGTTCTGCAAGCTCTCAGGAAATCACCACAATAGTGGCTCAGCGTTACCATGCTTCTGCTTAATGCTCCCTGCTGCTGCTCCCTGTGGCTTTGCCTTCAGAAGCCACGGCTTGCAGATGGTTTTAGTGGGAGTTGTCTCCTATGATAGCTGGTTGGGCCTAAGTCTCTAGCAGGGCTGAAAAGTACAGTACACATCACAACTAGAGTGCCATAGCACACAACTTCCTCGTTAACTTTGGATGATAAAATTATTTTTAGATGTACCATACGCTTTTGAATACATTTTCAGAATTTTAATATTTAAAGAGCACTTCCACTGTGACACATTAATATACTTCAAATTAGAAACTCATAAAAATTTCATTAACTCTTGTCAAAATTTTATCAAAAATTATCTATTCTTTGCTGCATGAGAAAGAGAAAACTTGCACATAAACTTTTACACTCCTAATGTGGTAGTTTTAAACAAACATGTTAATTTTCCCTTAAATGGCCATGGGCTCACATGAAAGCCCTGAATGGAATAGATTAGCGTAATCATAATTCAATTAATCTTGAAACAGAGATGTATTTAAGCACTAAAAATGTTCCCAGTGAACTGTAATAAATTATTACAACCTTAATTCCTTTTTTTTTCCTGTACTAGAGTGCATTAATCATTTGTCTTATGCAAGCATTTCTAAACACAGTGGTGTAGCTTTTCTCTTTTTTTCCTATTATTAAACTGTTCTTACCTCAATCCAAGAGTTTTATTTTCTTTTTTTACCCAATTCTTCTCCCAGTTCCTGGGAGGGAGGGAAAGAGAAGTGAGTGAGCATCTGCATGGTACTTGGCTGCTAGCTGGGGTTAAACCATGGCACTAATATTATTATATTATCTTACATGTCTTCTAACACACCAGTCTAATTGAACTAGTGAATTTTCTCAGAGGTTCTTTCACGCACATGCACAAGTAACTATGCTCTGAAGAGCTGACGTTTTTATTACAAATGGCAAAAAACTGAGCAAAAATAACAGGACATCTGGTTTACTGTTGCATAATATAAAAAGCTTATCTTATGCTCAGCAGAATAGAAATAAAATATAGGATCCTCTTTGCGTAGATCACGTGACTTGAATGGAAATTTGCTCATCCCTTTAAGAGTTCTGTAGTTTGGTCCATGCATCAATCTGTTGGAATGAACGATTTTGTCACACTTTCTCATTAGGATGGTCTGTCCAGGAAGATGAGTTGGATGTGTCATTCTCTATACAAAGCAACAGATTAAGTGAACTGACCTGTTCTTTGGAGAGGCTAACAAGCCTCTGGGAGCTTGTGGGTAAGGATCAGGGGATACAGCAGTATGGAGTGTGTGGCATTGTGGTACACTTTGCTACAGGAAGCTTTGCTGTTACAGGCCATGGCTTTCACAGAGGGCTTTATCATGCTGACATATGCCAGAAGGACAATACTGGAGAGGACAAGAAATGTCTGGGGAACATCAAGGTTTATTTTTTGACGCAAGATAATGATCTGTAAGCTGTCAGAGGAAGGCCACTGAATTTTCAGTATATGATTAAGGAAAGACTGAGTCTTCCTTTTAAAGGTTTGTAAGGTAAACAGCAAATTTGACTGCAGGAAAAAAAATGCTCCCAAGATAGAGGAGCTTAATTCCCTAGGAGAAGTGAGCAAGATGAATATGAGTATCACAACCATGGACTTTAGGGAAGAAGATTTCAGCTTACTCAGGGATTGGCTTGAAAGCATATGATTGGAAACTTCTCTGAAGAAAAAAGAAACTTGGAATATGAGTATCACAACCATGGACTTTAGGGAAGAAGATTTCAGCTTACTCAGGGATAGGCTTGAAAGCATATGATTGGAAACTTCTCTGAAGAAAAAAGAAACTTGGAAGATCTGGCTGATACTCTGCAAAAGCTCTTCAAAGCACAAGAATCATTCACTTTGGTGTACAGAAAGTCAAGCAACTATAGTAGACCAGTATTGCAGTACTGCTGAATTGATCTGAAGTACAAAAAAAAAGCAACAAAAGAACAATATATACAGAAGGAGGAAGCAGGGGTGTGCTTCTTGGGAAGAACCTACACATGCCAGGAAGGAGTTAAGAAAAACAGTGTTCAGATGAAGATGAAATACAGTGAGATGAAAAGCCAAAAAAGGATGTCTGAAAGTATTTTGCAAGCAAAAGGAAACCTATGGAAAATCTGAGTCATTGAGTTTACTGACAGAACACCTAGAAAATGGTCTTTACCTCTGTTTTTAACAATGATGGCCTGGCTTGGACATTTCAGAACCATAAGGGAATGCTGAGAGTCAGTGTCAGGGGTGCACCACCCACTGTAAAAAAACGACAGGTGGAGAAATGAGTGGCCAAAATCCTTGTGACCAACAAGTCAAGTGACAAGTCCTGCATTTGGAATGGAATAAACTTGAATAACAATACTGTCTAGTGACTTACTGGTTAGGTAAGGGCTTTCCAGGAAAGAATCAGGTGGAACTGAAGACATGAGTCATCAGTATGTTGTTATAATGAAGGTGATCAACCACATACTGTACTATGTTAGCAAGAATATGAGCAATAGACTGAAGCACGTGATTATTTCCCTCTAATGAACAGTACTGATCACATCAAGAGTACTGTATCTGGGTTGGGTCCTCAGTACAAGAAAGTTTTTGACACACAGGTTTGAATTCCATGGACAGCTGTCAAGAAGATTAAGAGGATGAGACAAAATGTACAAGGTCTGCGAGAACTGGATTTGCTCAGTCTTAAGAACATGTTATGGGGATGTTATTGCTACCTACAGCTACCCTGTGTAAGGACATGAAGACCAAGTCAAACTCTTCTTGGAGGTGCAAGAGAAGCCAGTAGGCACAAATTACAGCAGGGGAAATTCCAAACATTAGGAACAATCTGAACAATGACAGTAGTGAAGCACTGGAACATATTATGAAAAGAGGCTGTAACCTGTGTCTGGGTGAAAAATGATAAAACATTATCCTCAGATGTTTATTTGAGAGTCTCTGCAGAAGAGACTCTCAAGTAAAAGACAGGGAAAGACAGGGAAAGAAAAGTTTACTGCATCATTCTCTCACCAAAGGGCTATTATGTAGCTTATTTGCAATTGTTAGCATTCAGCCTAAAGGATGCATCATGCAGTTCTTATCTGCTAATTATAGTGAGAGAATTTCTGTAGTCTTCAAATGCTTCAGGATGCTTACTATCCAACCAAAACTGTGTTTCTATAGTTAGCATCACAGTACAGAAGGTCAGCTGCTATCACAGGTAGACAGCTATCAAACAGCTATTGGGCATGATACTGACTTATCAGAAAAGATGGATTAATTTTGAAAACCATTGTGAGTGCAACAAAAGTTTGCTGTCTCCAATTCTGCATTACAGAGATTTGCTTTTAAAAAATGGTGGGTCATTTCAATATTCTAAATCAGAAACCATACACTTCACAGAAAATTAAAGTTTGCCCCACAGAAAACAATACATAGACACTGTAGGACAGTCTAGGATGATTGTTAGCCACATTTCTCCTTGTGGTAGTACCACAAGGCAGCTTTGGAGTGTTTCACAAGGTATTTTTAGAAGGAAACTCAGATGTATCCCATGCTTCTTAAGTATGTTTACTTTCCATCATGTGCTTCCAGATATCATATTTGCTCCTTTAGTCATCTCACTGGAATATTTGTGCAAGCTGCTGATGTAATAGGAATCCCAGAGATACCTACAACATTCAGAGTGCTCTAAGTGCTTCTGCTACAAATACATGTCAGATCCTCCATCTTGAGTGTAATAATAGAACTGATGGTGCACTGTGCATTCACAGTCCACCTTAGAACATAGTAATTCCCCTGTGCAAATGAGCCTCTAATTTCTCCCTGATTTCTTTCAACATCTTGAAACCTTCAGAGGAATGACACCATCAAGTAAGAAGATATTCTAAATTAAAAAATGCAGCTGTAACCCCACTGCCACTAAGCAAATATGACCCTTATTTTAAGATAAGAACAGAAGAGCAGGTAGTATTGCTCAAACCAGTCTACGACAGTTTCATATTTTGCTGTTTAAATCAGTAAATTATGCTTCGTCAAGCAGCATAAATGTCTGATATTCAATAATGTTTCTTAATTAGGTTTGTTTCCATTAAGGAATCACAAAAGATTTAGTAAAGTTAAACAGTCACCTGTTTCTTAAATTATATACATGTATATATTAATCTAAAGATAGAGGATTAAGGTAAATAGTAGAGAAATATGGTTGCCGGACATTCTTTGTTAAAAGCAGCTATTTTCACGTTTGACAGATTGTAACCATTTGTTGCATTTCCTGTCTGTTGAGTATCTTCTACAAAGCACATTGTTTTAGAAATTTTCATCCAGTATTGTTTAATAGGAACAAAAAATATTATCTGTTACGCTAGTCTCTTAGAAGTAAATGTTTGAATTGCTTGGGTTTTGTTTAGTAGTACATAATGCATCTGATAAAGTATTTTTCTGGAAATATATATAGAAACAAACGAGTTAATCCCCCAAATTGGGTTTTGCAGGTGTTTCTTGTGTTTTTTCATAATTTGTTTTTTATTCAGTTGGTTGGTTAGGTTTGTTTTTTTTTTGTGGAGTGGGGGGGTTTTGTGGTTTCATTATTTTTCTGTATTAAAAAAAAAAAGAGGGATTAAGAATAAAAAAGGAACCAAAGAAGATGAAGGGGGATAGGTAACTAAAATTCAGAGAATAAGCATGTGTCCTAATGAGCACTTTGTGTCCTAGTAAGTAGATAGGACATGGACAAAATGGCAAACCAAGCAGCTCCAACAGGAGTGAGAGAAGGCAGAAAATTAAGTCACCTTCAATGGATAACAACGAAAGGATACAGTAGAAGTTTTGAGTCTTGAAAAGACATTTTTCTAGAAAAACCTCTTGGCTTCTCAGGTGAGATGGGTTAGAGGAAACCAGTCTCTAAGATTGTGTGTGGCATTGTTCACCCATATGACAAGGACCACTGAAAATGGTGCTTAACACCTATGGAATTAAAAGAATGCGATGCTCATGAGCATGGTGCCCAACACTCTGCATAGAATTTCTAAAGGTTATCTTAGAAATCAATAGCTTCATAGTTTATCATTAAAATGGCATTGTTTACCTTTTTTTAAAAAAGATGTATAGACTAATGTGGCACTTCTAAAGCAGCCTTCATAATAGCCTTACTCCTATATGGCAAGTCTCTATTATCAGGTTGTGCCTTGGTTATTACAGCTTCTAACATGAACAAGGGGCAGATCTGAACATGATCTTACACACCATCAACCAAAAGGAAACAATTGTTTTGCATTCACTGAAATTAATCAATCAAAAAAAATATACTACTTATATAAATATTCCTTTCAAAGTAGGCAGAGGGCACTGGAACCAACTTTGGAAAGCAATTGTCTACAGTTTTGCATACACTGAAAAAAAATCCACCTTTTTTCAGAGACTACACAATATTCCTAGTGCCAGCTATCTCAAAATAACTGAAAAAAAGCTCCTTGCACTTAAATCAAGTATTTCAAGTGCCATTGTTTTCACTAAAATTGAAATCAGTAAGTAACTTACTGTATCATTTTCCACAGCATTATTGGGTAGTATGACAGCACTAACTACTCTATTATTCCTGAAGTTTTCATTGAGTGGCAATAACTCCCCAAAGGATTATACTTAGTGAATGATCCAAGTGTTGACTTTGTTGAAAATGCATATGAGGCCACCTTTTCTTTCACTAGTTAATGTGGTCCTTCTGTGATGAATATCTGTTAATACTGAGCTGCTTGTTTCCTAAGCAACAGTAACCAGGTAAATGCTTCAAAGCCTTCTTCCTACTTGCTTGATGATTTAACAGAGAAAACATGGGGTTTTATTGCAGGGAACAAGACTCGGGATGTTCTTGACTGTACTGCTTACTGGGTGGCAAAAGAGTTGAAGGTTTCACAATATAGATACTGAAAAAATATTTTCTTCTGTTTTGGTTGATGCCAGTATGTGCTGACTAATAAAAATAGAATGCTTCAATATATAAAAGTCTCAAGGCAAAAGCACTACTGAATTTGGATTGTTATTGGTTTTGTTTTTGTTTTCCAGACAACTGAAAGACACTGGAGAATTCAAACAATACTCTACTTGCTTGAAATACTATTATTAAAGGAGATCTGAAATTTCCAGTTAAGATTCTGATCAGTATCATAGGACAATCAGTATTGGACTCTTTAAATTTCTTGGACGAAGCAAGGATCCGAAAACCTAAACCCATTACCTAAATTGCTGTTCTATTCTCTGGCCTATTATAGGACTGACACATTTTAATTTTTTTACAGACTTTTTTTTTTTTTAGAACTTGGCTAGAAAGACATGGATTTTTATTTATTTGGGGCAAAATCAGAGTTTTTACAAAGTACCAAAACTAAATAAAAGAAGATAGAAATTTTTGTTACAGGGAAATACTTACTTTAACTAGAAATCAAATATTTTTCCATGTTGTCTAAACTTTTTCCTCAGTTTTTGAAATCTTATTGTAATTTTTATCTTTAATTTTTTCACAATTTTATACCAAAAATAGATTGTTTAGAATCAGGTGAAAACACTTTGTAGAAATATTTTGAGACTAAAATAAGATGAAATTAAGACTAGGCTGTGTGACTAAATCTTCCCATGTATATCATACTCAAATATATTTCCTTCTGAGAAGAAGATAAGAAATATTTTCCTGTTTAACAGCTAATATTTCAGGAGTGTAATAATTTTTGCATTGTAACTATTGAGTACCCATATAAGTTACTTACTTATATGCTACACTTTCCAGACCACATTCAAGCTGAAGCTAAAATCAGATGATCTTTACTGCAGCAGATTTTCAGAATGCAGAATATACATTCAGAAATCTTTCTGAGAGATTTGTTTTTTCCAAGCTGATTGGAAAAGTATTTTCAGATTTGTGTGTCAGTAACATCAGCCAGTTTACAAATGAGACTTATTTGCTGACTGATATTGGTACTATAATGAAAATTCTTCCTAGTAAAGTTCTTTTATTGACTTCAGTACAAAGGAAAAGAAGAGCAGCTGACAAAAGAATCTTAGATTCTAAATATAAATATGTCTTCAAAATAAAGATTAAAGCCATTTCACATATTCCTTCTTAAAAGCAAGATTCCACATATTGGACTTGGACAGATTGTAATTATTATTATTATTATTAGTAGTAGTAGTAGTAGTTGTAGAAATAACTGCCTCATGAAAATAGCTTGTATTAATTGTTGTGCAGCATGAATTCAAAGTTATGAAATTTAGCAATATAAAAAGCCTATCCAGTCACTATATAGTGATTTTAGAACTGGAGTTGAAAGACTCAAAGGAATTTTCTCCTAAATGAAAAGTTATGCAAATCTGCCATTACTGAAGTTTTCTGCGTCTTATGAGAACTGTATGTGATTTTCTCAAATGAAGGGAAAGTAACCACAATTCTTTCCAGTTTCAAGGACAGTGTGGTGTGTTCAGAAGGGCAATCAAGAAAGAGCAGTAACTGAGTGAAGAGTAAAAATGTTGTTTAATGAAAAGAACTTGAGAAGAAACACAGACACTTATTTCTGAAAATCAAATACTGACAGATACAGATGTCTTGACAATATTCATTTATGAATTTTTTTTCTTTCTTAAAAAACAAGACAATGTTCTGTGCCAGACTAACGAGATTTAATTCTTTTCCTTGTCTTACCAGCAAATTGGCTGAAATAGCCTAATTTCTCTCTCACAAAGCTCTCACATTCATTACTTCTTTTCAGCTTTTAATGAATTGTCATAGTCATGGATATGTATGTAGAGATATGTACTAGTTTGTGCAGACAGGAGTCATTTCACATACTTCTGCAGTATATTTTTTTTTTGAGATTGAATGTGAAAGGTTTTTTAAGCAAGCAGAAGAATATTACCAAAACTGGAATTTATCAGGTCATCAAGTTCTTGCTATAGAACATCTGAAACACTTTATTTATTTAGAAATATCTGCTTCTGTATCATACTGTCTGCACAGATTACAAAAGAATGAAAGCAAAGTTTTCTTCTACAAATTTGTATCCAAGTGATATTTAGAAGGTATTTAGAGGAGGAAAATACGAAATAATTTTCACATTATTTATAAAAATGGAAAAAAATTACGTACTAATCAGAATTTCCATGTCCTAAGTACATTGGAACAATATTGTGGGCTACCACCCTGGAAATTGAGGTTTTCATAGGTGTAGTGGGTTTTCAAAAGAAGAAAGACCTTACAAATAGCAAAAGCATCCCAGAGATAAAGCATAGAATTGCCTTTTAAACTGAAGTTCACCATCAGCAAGAACACCCTATGACATTGGAAGGACTTCTATCCATCTTCTTCCTACCTGATAGCAGAGCAGTGTGGTTTGCACCTAAATGTGTGAAACTTTGCTTCATGTTTGACAATTATTGGTCACACAGCAGAATCTCTTCAGAACAGCAAACAGGTGTCTGGTCAAACACTGGACCATTTGAGATGCTAACAAACTGCTAGCAGAAGTTATGAAGAATGGGACACATTGTCAGACAGTTAACACATTGTTGGGTACTTTACTCACAAAGAAAGACCCACTACAGTTAGAATCTAATTAAATCTAATTCTTTTATGAAATCACAAGAAAATCTCAACTCTACAGAGGAAAGTGTTGTTCATTATTTGGATATTAAATACTGCAGCTGTCAAAAGGGTTAAAAAGAAAATCTTAGAATTTCACATCTGAAACAAAGATATGGCTTAATTCAAAGGTACTTACTCTAATACGTGCAATTAAGTTATAGTTAATTAACGGCTATTAATAAGGAAGTGATTTTTTTTTTCAAAATGTAAATTTGGAGCTTATAGTTTCTTGTGTGTAAGAGCATGGTCTGATATCTTTATTGAACATGAAGACCTGGTATTCGCTGTAATGGATCTTTATCTCCTTTAGTCAAGTGGATGATACAGCAGATTTTAAGTTCAAATAATATTTCAAATATCAAATTATCATATTATTGTGAGCTGGTAGTATTCTGACAGATGTATCTGCTCGGTTGGCATCCATTTAACATCTGATAGAAATGTTTCCATTTCACTGCCTGATTCCAACGACAAGGTAAGGAAGAGTGGTCTGGAAACTGGCCTTTCTGCGTAGTCCTTTTATATATGTTTTGCCAGATGTTGGTGTGATAATTTCTTCTGTAGTCTCCATGATTCATCTCGAATACCATTGGAAAGGTGGCACCTTTGTAGATGATATGACACCTGAAACAAAGAAATCATGGCGCAGTGAGAAAGGCCAAGGTGGACAGCTTGCCACTGGTCGTGTCTGCCAGCATCTAAGTGGTTATATCTCTCCCAGAACATGAGGTAGGTTTTGTGTCCTGGGTTGACTATATGATGCTTTTATTCCCAAATCGTCTCATTTGTTTATGCTGAATAATAATAAGTTTTGCACCTTTAAGACTTGTTGCAGAGAGTGAAAGGGGGAAGAGAAGAATCGCACAGTTTTTTTTTCCCTCAGACATTGCACGTACTCCCCCACATTCCTGCTCCAGGACTGTGTTGTCTGCGGACGGACAGACAGCAGGACAGAGAGCTCTCCTTTGGCTTTTAGTTAGTTTTAGCTGGCTGAGGCAAAGAAGAGTCCCTGGACTGTGGTTTTTCTTTTCTTGGAACCTGCTCTGGACTGAACACCCAGGGGAGCACCGGCAGCTCACACCTGTGGCCACCGGGCCGGGCCGGGCCTGGCCTGCGACAATTCCAGCACCAGAAGGACTGATAAGAGACTGAGTGAGCTGGGCTGCAACCCGGGGGGTTTTCTCAGTTGGTCATCTCTTTTAGAGTGGCAAGGGGTTTTATTGTTTAATATTGTTAGATTCTATTGTTTAATAAACAGCTTTTTTCCACTTTTCTCCAAGGAGGTATTTTCTCCCGGACTGGTTGGGGGGGGAGGGGGCCGATTGAATTTATCTTCCTACTAGAGCCCCTCTGGGGACTCTCTCTCCCAAAATTTTGCTCTAAACCAAGACATTTTGGAATAAAAGCAAAGGAAAACATTATGACACTTCTGTGGGTCCTGTAGCCTTGGCTTTTGGAAAATATGCTCTAAATTGTGTAAATTTTAAACATCTAATATGTGTACAGAACCCTGTTGCATTAACTAGAAATGATAAAGAAATGGCTAGCAGTGACATAAGCGCTCCATGGGGGACTTCAGCATGAATATGGTAATATCGCTATCGAAATTCCAACCAGCCAATTGGAAAATGGATTTTGAAAAACAGCATTCAGACTGTGATAATTGCAGCTTAAATCCTTAACGCTTCAGGAGAATTCATACTCCATTAAATTAAGTGCTCTACAGAAGTAGACTTCAGAAGCCTGATATTTAAGAAACATAAGCAAATAGGAGACTGGACTTAAATATGGGACTTTCTAAAAGGTGTTCCAAAAACTGTTCCAAAGAACAGCTGCAAAGCAAGTGCAATTGTTGAAGTCCTTTGCCAGCTCAGTTCTGGGTACATGAAGCCTCAGAACAGAATACTGTACCAGCAGAGCACACACACCTTTTCAAAATAATATAATGTCTTCTGTGTGACCTTGATATGCATGGAACCATGGATGTATTGTTGTTTGCTGGGGTGTTTTTGCATGTGTTGCTCAGCAACAAAATATTTCACTCAAAATAAAATATTATAGTATTAATAACTATAACTAATAGATAAGAATGGAGGTGTTCAGTTTTAGAATTATAGTTCCAGACTCTCTAGACTTACATAACAAAGTACTGGCTTGCTTATTTGTCTTCATATAAATAAAACCAAGAAACTTACTGTTTATTTTCTGGTGTTTTCATTCTGTTGTTCCAAATATTGTCTTGGTCTGAAGAGTTACAAAATGGCAGATTCCAAGGAAGATAATCTGGGGTTTGCACACATGTCGAATGCAATGTCCAATGCCTTGTCAAGTTCTCAGATTCTGGCATCTGCTTCTTCACAGACTTTCTGTTCCAATTTTTTTAAAGATACTATGCTTTATTGGGATGACATTCTAGCTAGACCTACTTGCAAACTGCAACTTTTGAGAGTTTAAAATCTCCATTTGCTATTCACTTTCTTCTTTTTTAATCCTTATCAAACTTCCTAGTCTGAGACACCTAACTAAACTTCCCTGTATGTTCATCCTGGCTAGCATATTTTAAATAGCACTTTTGTATGAATTGCTCAAAAACTAGTTTATTTTATATCAAAATTGTTTCATGCATTCCAGCATAATGAGAAAAGATCTCATCTTTACTTGGATCAGATTCACTTTTTTAAAAAAATAATGGTTTGAGTGATTAAAGCAAGAAGTACTTACGTTCCACATGTGGGGAAAATGGTTTGATTAAAAAGACATTTGGGAGAAGTTTCATCTGACTTGTATTGTATATCTACCAGGTAAACACCAACACCTGAGCTATGACTCTGAAGTCTTTTTATACTGAAGTCTTTTTATAGGCAACATAAAAAAGGCAATTCTGAGTTATTATTCCTCTTATCATGAGGAAGACATTTAAACTGGGTCATATTAATTACACTCTAAAAGTTCCCACTTCCCAACATTCATAATAAAAGGAGTCTAGACAACGGGCTCAGAGGTATATGTCTGCATTCCAGACTTGCAAAACTAGGCATCAGGAGACAAATTTGCACTCAAAAAGTCAGAAAATGAACTAATTAATCAAACATGTTGATTCTGTCTGTCCAGTGTGCAGATTTTGTGCATGGTCTTTTGTCCTGGTTTGAAGCAATTCCTACCCACATTAAAACAGTGTTGAAACTGCAACTTTTATAACATGGACTTCCATTCCTGCTCCTTAGCAAAGTGCAATTAAATTGGATATTTACAAGAAAATCCCATTTTGTAATCGAGTAGCCTTTCCTTTTAATAGAGATACAATTTTAGATTCTCTAGCAGGAAAGTTAAACTGCAGAAAGAGGGGTTAACAGTGTTTATATTAAATATATCCCTTCTTTTTATTTATTTTTTTTTTAATTTAGATGGTGGGAGGGGTGTGAATCTTTCCTTCCAATGATATTTTATCTGTTTGAATATGTGATTGAGAGAGTGGCATCTTCAACAAAGAAGAAAAGAATGAACTTATCTATTTTCCATATTTGTGATAGAAAAGAGTGACACCATTTTCCCCTCCATTTTCATGCCCTTGCACATACAGGTAAATTCTCCTAGTCCAAACTTCTCTGTCAAAAAGATCTAAAAAACCCAAAACACAAACCCTTAAATGATACAAAATGTCACATGAAGTGGAAACCTCAGTACCTTCCTATTTCTCAGAGTGGGAGGGAGCAGAATATGGGTTAGAGGGTATGGGGGTGGTGGACTTTATCAGAATGGAATCAATTCCTTAGACTGAAAAAAATACCTAAATCTTGCTTTGGCTGCATGCAAGACATTAGAGCCATGCTTTTTCTCTCTATGCCACAACAAACTCACCCTAATATATATATATATACTATCATATGTCATTTGGATTTTAGGAGCCTCAAGAGTAGAAGGAAGGAGTGCTTATAAAATTCTAGAAGTGTCCTCTCTTATTACTCTACTAGTCTCCTCACCCGCCAAACTGGAGATAACATAACTAGACTTGGTATATGCTAACAGATGAAAAGCATTATTTGAAGAAAAGTACGTAGGAACTTTCCAGATGATGAATAGGATGTGCATGGCAAGAAAGGAATGGAAATATCTCCCCAGTAAAATTATTTTACCTTACAAAAGGAGGTAGTTCAGCCATAACCTTTTGGGGTTTTGTTTGATTGTTTTCTCTATTCTCTATTTTCCTGTTCACCAGACAACACGAGTGCAAAGACTGGATGTGGGACCATGTCTTCCAAATTAGGTGCCTATTCTGGCCAACAAAGGAAACCAGGATTTCAGGGTATTTTGCAGGGTGCTCTAATGAACAGTGTCAGACAGAGGTTCTGGATTTCAAAATCTGAGATGTAGAGAGTGTGCTGTGTCTGCTCCCAGGCCCATTGCCCGGGAGCCATCAACCCATCAAGTTTATCTGCACAGGCCAAGTGTGGAACACCGGCACAATGCCAGAGAGGGAATCCAAATTACAACTTCCAAGGAGTAAGCATCTTGTCTGTTGCACTCCCAGGATAGTCCTAGCAGAGCCTCAGCCCCATTGTTCGTCTATGAAACCCTTCACAATGAGTCATTAGGCCCTGTATCACCTTTAAAACTAAAGGAACTTCCTGCTGAGGGGTATGGGATACAGTATGGTGAAAGAATACATTGCAATCACACAGAATTTATTAAGGCATGTTTCAAGGAGTAAACAAAGGTGGGGAAAAGGGAAGTATTTATGTGATTTGGGAAGAAACAAGTATGGGAAATAGAGGATGTAAGGGAATAGAAGAGTCCATTTGCAGGCAAGCAGGAGCTGGTCAGTACACTTTCTGGCCATGCCCTGACCCTGATCACTGCCAACTGTCATGTCTCCTTGTTAAACTCCTTCAGTTGTTTTCCAGGAAGAGGCTCTGCACCCTATGACCACGTGTGTGTATGGGTCTGTGGTGTCAACTGGAGTGAGTGCAGGTGTGCGAGCGAGTGTGGGATCACTAGTGAAGATCAAGCTGAACGAGCCAGCAGGGAGTGGCTCAGGATTAAGGGGGTGTGTGGATATACCAGCATCTGAGAAAGATGGGATCCAGAAACTGCAATTGGTCAGGCTGAGTGGATGAGGCCAGAATTTGCCCTGAATCTTGCAAATCTTCCCTCTAGAAGACTTCCTGCTCAGCCAAAGCTGGAAGCAGGATGAGCCATTGTTCTCTGTGTTGATGTGAGTGCTCTGTCTGTCTGTTCTTTGTGTGGACAGATGTATAAATATGTGTATATATATTCTATATAGTGTAAACTCTCTGTCAGGAGCAGGCACTCAGCCTCCTTATTGGAGAGACTGTGAGACTGAGTCAGAGTTAAAGGTCTTTTCCAACCTAAATGCTTCTATGATTCTATAAAATCATGTCTTAGAGATGGCCATAGAAGACATGAGCTGTGCAAGAGGAAGTTCCCAACCACACCCTATCAGGTAATTCCAACTGCAATTATTTGTCTGAAACTAGAAATAGTGTGACTGGCTGTCACTGAAAAGCCAACGTTGAATGGGTAATAGAATTTAAGGTTGGTGAGTAAGTGTACCCACTTAGCTACACAAAGAAAATGTCAGTCAAAAGTCCAGTCTTCAATCATTGAATGACCCTGGGAAGGATTTTTAAATTGTTAAGTAAGTTTGGCCATGTATAAGGTAGTTACTAACCTGTTTTATGGGAATACATTGAATATGTATTGATAAAATGTTGCTACTAAGTGAGAAGGGTGACATCTCTGCGCTGGATTAGAACAAAAGACAGAGAGATTAGTTTCCATACTTTCAAGAGAGGTTAACTACAAAACACCCACAGAATTTAAATAGGTTTTGGTGCTATAACACCATTAAAGCTATTTTAGGTTATTTCTGGGTGATCCAGGGAAATCTAATTCACTGATTATAGCAGTGGAAACTGGTTCTAGACATAATATGGGGTTTTTTTATAGTTCTTTCATTGCATCAAAATAATTCTGAATATGTAAAATATCTAACAATGCAACATATAAACTGCATTTAAATTCTGTACTTTGTAACATCTGATAACCAAAAAAAAGGGAGACACCATTGTGGCAATGTATTGTGTTCTGCAGATGGGCTGGGAAATTTTTCTGGTTAATATTTTTTTTCTTTCATTATCTGATACACATTTTGATAGGTTTGATGTAAATTTCTAAGAGGACAAAGAAGCCTAAATAAGAATTTTATATTAAGAGATAAAATGGCTTTTAATTTCTTTTCTTAAAAAGAAAAAACTTTTTTGTTTCCTGCTTTGGGAGGTTGTTAATCTCTTTGTATCATAGAAAGGACTGCCAGAAAGAGGATGGACTAAAAGCCAAAACTAAGTGATGCTTACACAGTACAAAAGACAGAGTTGGCAGGTCCTCAAAACTGATTATTTAAAATCTATTTTCCAGAAGATCTGATAAACTGAATTTCGACAACCTGAAATGGACTATTACATAAAGATATCCCCAGGCACTGCTTATAGTCAACAAATCAAACAGATCAGAGCTTTTATCAAATTTGATCAACAAGCTGTAATCTCTTTAAAAATTTTCCAAACCAGTTTAAGCATTTTTCCAAGCCTTGTATAGTCTTACAATACATGACCTTCTCTTTCTCTCCTTTTTCTTTGTAAAGAACTTAATTCAATTTGTCTGCTTAAAAGAACAATCTTGTAATACAAAAGTAGCCCAGATTAGGAGTTCTCTGGGACTCCAACATCTAGAATCACTATTTGTGCCATAAGAGACAGTGAAATGATGAAAGTCACGCAAAACAGAAACTGCAAATTGCCAAATTACCTCTTGACTCTTTTTGTACTGAGTTGTATAGTATTTTTGCCCACCTATCATATGATCACACTGCCCATCTGTTTAAATTTTAAACAGAGGTGAATACATTCTGTAAGGGGATAAGAGAGGCTTAACTTGAGAGGAAGGCAGGAAAAACTTGGCCATTGTCAATCCCCACTGGAAGCAAGTGACTGAGCAAGTGGAACCTGCAGTTGTCAGATCAATCAGTGTGCAGGAAGGTCAGACACAGCCATGGAACAGCTCTGACTCCTTCCCAGGTGACAGACCAGAACACTGTGAAGGGCACTCTGGGGCAAGGAGTGGAAGCTGAGTTTAAATGCCCAGGAGGCAGCAGGGACACAAAGGTGCTGCTTAGGGGCAGTGATGCGAAGCATCATGAAAATCTTTGCCTGAGAAAATCTGGGGTCAGTATTATGGGTTGGTCTAGGAGATGAAAATAAAAACAAAAACCAAAAACAATAGAGATCTACTCTTCCTGAAACTTTTTTGAGTGCTATAATTTCCCTTTTCTCTTCATGTTTAGACTTGAAAAACTCTTTAGGGCTATTTCTTCTTAAAAATAATTGATTTTTCTATGTCCTGTAGCAGCAAGACTTGCTTCTCCCTTCATTGGCATAACTGAGATAAACACTAAATATAGTACAATTAATTAGTTATGCCAAAGATAATTTTGGCTTAGTGTGGGTCTACCAGGCAACGCACTGAAGTGCCCCTAAAAGCTGCTATAGCTGAATGTCACACTGCTATGCAAAAATACTGTCTTGTGTTTCAAAAACTGATACACTGGGGGCCCCTACATCAAAGTGTCTCATGAGGCGTAAACACATACCATATTGTGAGTCACATTTTTTCTTTGGTTGTTGGTGTTCTGATTCAATTCTTCGTCATAGATATGCCACTGTAGAGCACGTAGGCATGTATTTTTCCACTGTGCTAAATAATAGGAGACTCATATTTGTGGAAAATAGCAGAATTAGAAAGTATTTCTGGTATACTACAGAATATATATCTTTGATATAAAGGTGGGCAGCTGCTTCTTTATAATCTCACTTGTCAGAAGATGCTGTACTCCTTTCCCTCTGCAATTTTAGTACTGCTGTTCAATGAACTCATAAAAAGGTAGTTTCATCATCTATAAGAAATTTATAATTCACCTGATTCCATTTCATAGGGCCATAGTTGTCATACATCAGAGTTAATAGTAATTGGCACACTTTTAGCAAGATTATAAAAGATTAAAATAGGCATGCAATTTACAAATATTTTCCCTGAGTAAATGCATTTATTGGCAAAGTAGGGAATCCCTCTCCTCTCCTCTCCTCTCCTCTCCTCTCCTCTCCTCTCCTCTCCTCTCCTCTCCTCTCCTCTCCTCTCCTCTCCTCTCCTCTCCTCTCCTCTCCTCTCCTCTCCTCTCCTCTCCTCTCCTCTCCTCTCCTCTCCTCTCCTCTCCTCTCCTCTCCTCTCCTCTCCTCTCCTCTCCTCTCCTCTCCTCTCCTCTCCTCTCCTTCCCCAGTTATTTTACAGTTTTCTGCACACTGAAACACCCCTGAGATAAGGTCTCAAGTATCTCTCTTCCTGCTTTCCCTTCTACACAGCTAGTAACTAGGAGTCCTACAGATTACAATAATGCCTGGAGAGGTAGAATTTGTGGGGTTAAGCTATAGCAGAGAAAATGAGTCAAACATGAGTCTTGCTTCACGACTCTTTGGGGAGGGTGCATTAAACACCGTGTTATTCTTTTCCTTAAAGGACAAGATTGACTCATAATAAGTTGTTTGAAAAAACACAGTGTAGGCTTATCTTCAAATTTATTATTTCCCTCTCAACAACAGAACCTTCTTGAGACTTTGAGATTTTCCTGCATCAAATACCTAACTCCAGAGCCTGCAGTGTGCCTGTACAAACTGTCATCCTGGTTTTCCTATGACTTGATAGAGGTAGGCTCTAAAGGCTTTAAGAGTTTTCTGCACAGAAGTTTAGAAGCTTTGTAGAAGCATAGAAGGGCTTTTTTTCTCCTAAATTTTATGGCTTTGAGAGACCTACACTTAGGTCTTCAGCTCAATTGACAGAAAAATATAGACCAGGTAAAAATCTGTGACTCATCTCACCTTTTCTTCTTTATATACTACATTTTTCAATATAAATTTATCTTTTCTTTTACTGTATGTTACAGTGATTTTTTTTTCTTCCAGGAAATCTAAAGAATTTATGGATACATAAGGCATGCAATATGACCAAAAGCAGAGAACTAAATCCTTCTAATGCAGATCTCAGAAAGATGCTTATTTTATGCTTCCTTTTCTAATAGTAATAATAACACTTAGACCTTTTAACTCCCTAAGTATCAGTGAAGAAATGCAAGTTCATTTCAAGATAAAAGGGAGTTGTACTTCATATATGGAGAACTTGAAATGACTGAGTTCTGCTATCAAAATGGCTAAAGGTGGAATTTTGTGGCTGGCAAGGCATCATAGTAATTTCTTATCAGAACAGAGCAAGTGTTTGGAAAGGCCAATAGTTACCAGTGGTTACCCTTCTGTTTACTCTCCCCCCTACTCTTTTTAAACATGTGAATCCCAGAAAAATGTTAGTTCATAGTCATAAAAATCATAGAAGAGTTTGGGTTGGGAGAGACCTTTAAAGGTCATTTAATTCAACTCCCCTGCAATGAGCAATGACATCTTCAACTAGATCAGATTTCCCAGAGCTTCATTCAACTTAACCTTGAAGGTTTCCAGGGATGGGGCATTAACTATCTTGCTGGGCAACCTGTTCCAGTGTTTCACCACCTCCATTGTAAACTCCATTGTCTTCCTTATATGTAGTCTGAATTTACCCTCCTTTAGTTTAAAACCTCTAAAATTATTGAAGGGAGGCAGTAAGATTTCCCTGGAGCCTTCCTTCCTTCCAGTTGAACAAACAGAGCTCCCTTGGCCTGGCCTCATAGCAGAGGTCCTGCAACCCTGTGATCATTTTGTGTCCCTATGCTGGACTCGCTCCAGTAGGTCTTTCCTGTGCTGAGGACACCAGAGCTGGATGCAGTACTCCAGGTGGGATTTCTCAGGAACAGAGAAGGAGAAAATCACCTCCCCTAACGTGGTGGCGATGCTTCTTTCAGTGCAGTCCAGGATACGGTCAGCTTTCTGGTGCACACTGTCAGCTTGTGTTGAACTTTCCATTCACCAGCATGACCAAGTCCTTCTCCTGCAGGCCCTCAATTCATTCATCCCTCAGCCTGGATTGATACTGGGGATTGCCCTGACCCAGGTGCAGCACTTTGCATTTGGCCTCACTGAACTTCAGGACCTTTCCATGCACCCATTTGTCACACGAATCCATGTCCCTCTGCATGGCATCCCATCCCCCACTGCACTGCTCAGCTTAGCTTGGTGTCATCTGCAACCTTGCCAAGGGTGCACTTGGATCCCACTATGTCATTGGTGAAGATATGAAACAGTACCAGTCCCAGTACAGACCCCTGAGGGACAGCATCATCACTATCTCCATCTGGACATTGAGCCATTGACCTCTACTCTTTTGATGAGTACATTCAATCAATTCCTCATCCATGGAACAGTCCATCTATCAAATCCATATTTCTCCAATTTAGAGAGAAGGGTGTTGTTGGAGGCCATGTTGAAGACCTTACAGAAGCCCAGATAGTTGGCATTCATGGCTTGTTCCCTGAGTAGTTCTACTGTCCAATTCAATATTGTTGCCATGCAAACAAACTGCCAAAATATAGCACAACAGATAGCTTTAAAGACAGGTTCAAAGGCCACAAGAATGATCAAGCAATTTAACCAGTATTTGTTGCATAAACCAATCACTGATATTAAAATTTGCCATGCATAGCATTTCACTTTAAACCCTGATAATCTGCAGGGAATTCAATAACCTGCTGGAGTACAAAAACAAGCATTCTTATGTCTAATAAAAAAACAGAGGAATTATTTCATGGCCCAAAACTCTGGAAATGTGTCTTCCTCTCTATTGACATTAGAGGGAATTTACAGATAATTTTCCATGTAATTTACAGTTCTCTCCAAAACTGTAGAAGTATCTGCCACTCCAGATCTCATGACTGGGAAACAGGGTGAAACAATAATTGAGGAAATATTAAGAGCACAGGAGAAGTTAATGGATATTCATTTATATGTAAAGAAAATTGGAGAAGGTACAACTGAGAAAGGAGTATAAAGAACAGTTTAGCTGTCAGAGCAGACTGTAATGAAGTAATGGATCAGTCCCTAATGGGTAGGAAGGACTGTATCAAAAAGAAAGGTGCTCCTACACAGGGAAATCTGTCCACTTCATTTTCAAAAGTAGGAGTTTGTGCTTTTGCAGATAGGTAACTGTACAAGCATATTAGAGATTTATTTTTTGTGAGATCCAGAAATAGTTCAGAAAATGTTTAGTAGTTATTTTCACATCTTCAGAACATATCAGCATGCACATTAAAATGTGTGCAAACTCATTTAGAAGCTCATTAATTTGAGGAAAAACAAATCTCAAATTTGATCAGTATAAGGAGAATGGGAAGTTATGGAAAAATGTGTTTAAATGAAGTCAGAGAGATTCAGCCAAATGTTAGAAAATCTTTTTGTGGCTCTTTGATCCAAAGGTTTGTTCAATAGCTGTTCCATATCTCCCATACACTCATGTGAGAGACTAGAGAGGTCTACTCTAGGATTAATCAGATCCTAAAACATACTGATTCCCAGAACATATGAATAAACCTGTCGTTTTTGTTGTGACATTTAGAAATGCTGCCAGACCATCCCAAATTCTGTCCCCCTGAATTTTACAGGAAACTTCAAGTCCTCCTTTATTTGAAATCAAAATTCATGTTACCTAAGCTTTTACTGGATATTATGCAGTCATGGAAATGAAATCATCTTATTGATGGAAAAGAGTATAAACTAGACATATTTTATATCTAGGGGAGAATCACTAAAGGAATTCTGTTTGTAAAAAATATTACTTGAGTTTGTGGATTTGAGCAAACTATTTTGTAATTTGGTCTACCGCTGCAGTACAGACTTGGAGTAAAGATGGTGTTTAAAAATCCTTTTCCAACCAGACAAAATAGCAAATAATGACTTGTTTTCATTCTTTATGATTTACCACAAATTTGTGCTTTTAGGAAAGAATTTTTTATCATTCAGACTTTCTGCACTTTAAAAGCCATAACAGAGAAGACATATCTCTGTCAAAATAAATCTCTTGAAGTACAGTATGAAATAATATATTTGCAAAAAGAAAAACTGAATACATGAGGAATTCCATAAAGATGTGCTCTTCCACTGTGTACAGATGGTCAGATGCAATTTAGTTTGAAATCCATCATATATGATCTGGTATGATTCAGCTTGTCAAATTAAATTCTTGACAGGCTCAGTCTTTAAAGAAATACTAAAGCTTATATAACAGCAATAATTGGTCAGCACAGGTCTATTTTCAGAAGCATCTGATCCTAACCAACTTTGAAAACAGGAGCATTTTGGCAGAAAATGATTGATCTCAGAAACCAGACTCAAAGACATATGTCTCTTTGGATTTAAGCTTATGCAAAATAAACAAACAAAAAACCAACCAACCAACAACAACAACAACAACAAAAAAACCACCCCAAGCAACCAAATCCAAAAGAACAAACCCAAAAAAACTACAGGACTTTAGAAAATTGAATTTTATTACTTAAATTAAATTGGAGAGCTTTCCTCCGTTCTCAGAGCTCAATATTCAGAAGAATTTCTGACATAGTATCATTGCTTTCAAGAATGGAAAGTAGTGCTTTCATTGGTGTGAGATCCTGGAGCTATGTTGAGATTGTAGGCACCACTGTTGTACTAGAAGACAAAGGAAAGGGACATTGTAAGAACTTCACAAAGGAGCATAACAGGAGCAATGGTTGCTGGAAGGACTCTCTCAGAAGCCCTGGACAGAGAAGAGCTTCACTGTGGTGACCTATTAGAGTGTCAAATAATGGGCTACACCTGGCCCTATGGAGAGATAGCCCCTGTCGTGCTTTCCAAAGTAAAAGAAAAAAAAAAAATCAACATATAATATTTGATAGTAGCGGGAGAGTTAGAATGAAGGATGGATTGGCACAGCCATTGCACAAAGCTCATACGGACAATCTGCAACCCAGCCAGCCTGCCTGCTCTAGAGATGCCTTTTCCAGTTGCAGACTAACAGCATGCCCAAATTGCCTTCTCCATGGCACAGGCATCTTGTGTGCACCTGTGCTCATCTCTATAACCACAGAAAAATTTCTGGCAATACATGGCTAATGAGCTAATGAGCCATCCTTCCGGCACATTTAATTCAAAAATATCCATTGGGTCTGCAGAGGCACGCTTGACACAGCTTACATGAGATGTGTGCTATATATTTTTTTTTGGATGTTTGCTAGTAAACTTGCTTAAGTTAACATTAATATTTCTTTATAAACATAGAAAAATTCATTTAGTGAAATAATATTCAAAATTCCTCAATAAAAACACTTCTATACATATTTGGGGTTTCTAGAAGTTCTTGGGAATGCCTACAAAGGTACAAGAGATATCCAATTTGCCTTATACGTGCGAGTTTTGTACAAATACTTTTTCTTTCATTTTTTAGATTATGTTGTATATTAAATCCTGCATACTGGAAAAAAATAAAACAATACTTGGAAAACGTACAGTACAGAGAGGCCGTGACATTAAAACCCAAGACTCTGGGAAACTTCCACATGAATTTTTACTCATGTTCCTTCTTTACATGAGTACAGACCCCAACAAGACGCCAGCTTCACAGAATGTCTACTAAAGCAGCAAAATGTGGAGATCTTAATAACATGATATAAGAGGCTGGACTGAAGCGGTCAAGCTGGAGAACGATGGTCCTTCTCGGACATCCCGGCTGGCTATCCAGCACCGCTAGCAGTAGGGGAGCACTATGCTGATCTCCGTGGTTTGGGACAGCACCTGAGGCAAACGCTCTGTGCTATGACAGCAGCTCTACCTTGTGGTAGGATGTGGCTTGGCTTATGGCTACAGTCAGCAAGAAAAGAAAAAAAGCACTCTCCAGCTGTGGTGAATACAGACTTACTGAGCCCCAGGGGAACCGACAACCAAACAGAGAGATGGGGAAGTTGCAACAGCTTATAAGGAGGGAGGGAAACAAGGGAGGAGTCAGTCCTTGGACGAATAGGGTTTCAGAGGGGAGTGGGATACAAAAGATTGACTTAGGGAGAACACCAATGGGGATAACTTGAGGGTGGGGCCCTGGCCCCTGAGCCAATCACTCGACGGTCTAGATGGAAGTTTATAGAGAGTTCTAGAGAGAAGGGTGGGAGTGCCGAGTGACGGACAGGGCACCGGGGAGGGATTTGAGAAGGGATACCTTAGTCTCCAAGGCAACTGGGGAGGAGTTGGACTAATAAACTAATTTGCTATTTGGTTGCTGGAAAATATGACAAATATCTCATGTGGATGCTTTTTCCATTCCACATGTTAGTGTCTTCTCATAGGCTACTTGTTTAACAACCCTCTTTTTAGTAATAAAAATTACTAAATAGCAGGTACCTTGGGATTTTTAAGCACTAACATTGAGTATAGCTGAATTGTGTCCTAATGTATTTTTCTTGTTTAGTCTGAATTATTCAAGTTATTTAATCAGAGCTTAAAAAAAATAGGCTTGTAGACAAATATCTCAACTGAGTTTTTACTGATTTTTTTTCCTCACAATAAAAATAGGGCTTTCAGGGCCAATGTTTGCCAAATGTTTCCACAAGCAGAGAATATTTTCCTCCCCTTAGTCGCATGCTGTGAATTATAAGAATAAATAGATTTGGGAATTTTAATAAAGGCAGAAATGGAGTTGTTTCATGCATAGCCTAATCACTAGGATGCTCTTTGTTTGATTAAAATGTCAAGAAGGCTATTAGGAAGCAAAGACAAAAGCAAAAATACGGCTTGGGATAAATAGCCCTCTACCAAAACTCCAGGAATAATCAACAGCTCTTCATTTATGTTCTCTGCTTGTGATCCTCTGCTGAGTTCACCAGACTAGCGCATTAAAGGGTCAAGAGAAATTGTGCAGCTAAACTGGCTGTAAATTGCAAAACCATTTTAGCCAGGAGCCAGACTCAGGGCTTTCTCAGAGCCCAGTAGTGAGTGAAGCTGGGAAGGTTGCACAGGTCTCTGGAAAAGGCTAACAAGATTTTAGATAATACCATTGTGGATATAGATCTTTGCTCAGAAAACTTTTGTTCTTAGCTTCCACTGAAGAAGCTGTCTGGCTACTCTGTTCCCTGCAAACATACAATCTTGTAGGGAAGATATTGTCTTACAGAGAAATAACTTGAGAAAATCTGGTGAATGGACAGTTTATCCTATCCCAGTGGAGCCATAAAGATTTGATTTGAATTTTTCATAAGCCTTCATGTACCAGGTAGTGGTATGCACACAGAAAAAGGAGGCAGGGTATAAATATATTAGGGTATAAATATATCCTATGGCATACAGGATTCTGTTTGTAAAGTTATCCACACTTAATGAAGGAAGAAATGTAATTAATTGTCCAAATGCAAGTCCCATGCTTGAGCTGACAATATAACCCAAAAATGCTCTGTTTGTGATATAATCTTTCCTATAGATGACACTGGTTATTGTGCTGGTAGACCTCGTTCTAACTGACTAAAACATCATATAGGATAAGGGTGAGCATGAAGTGTAGTCGCACTGAAAAAGGTAAAGGCCTAATTAAGTGTTTTGCTGCAGTCAGATGGGATGCCACAGATTTTTAGTAAAAGAGTTTGTAAAAGTATTTGATGACCAAATTGTAGAAAATAAAACAACAGAAAAAGAAGTAATATTCCTTGTGGAAACTGAAAATATTTCTGATTGAAGTGACACTTTCCTATTTTTACAGTCTTGAATATTAAAGCATGGCTTGTAGGAGAGTCCTTGTAACCTTTCATATTATTTGCAAACTGAGCACATGCCAAAACTTGTGTGTCAAAACACAGACTTCTAATCAATATAGTGGTGATTGACAATCAGTTTCTCAAAAAGAATAAGTTTTTAGCCCTCTCATTGGTGTTAGTTCTGGTACTCAAATCCTTCAAAATGCATGGTGCCTAATTTAGCTAGCAAAGTTAGCACACAACATTGATAATGGAAAACACCTATGACTTCTTCAAGATATTTAAGCTTGGAAGTGGGAGTAGAAATACCAAAGTGTTATTGCATTTTACATGATTATTCTGGACTACTTGCTGTGGAGATTGAGCCTCACTTGTCTGATTTGATACCTTTTCAACTGATAGCTGATACCGCTTCATCAGAGATCCTTTGTAAGAACACTTACATGTCTCAATTACTGCATCTGTCCAGTTCCAACAAGCTACAAGCATATATTATGCAGCCAGGCAGAAGTAAAGTGTATGCTATATGGAAAGCCTACTCCTTGGAACTAAACACTAAGATGCTTCAGAATTCTTTACTGTTTAATAAACAAGTATTTCTAAGCTAGGGAGTAAAAATTAATTTGATAGCTGGGTAGCACGATAACATATTGCAGACGTAGCAGAGATCAGCTTTGTTTAAAAAAAAGAGATATTAGAAAGGACTCCCATTTATTACAAAAGGAATTTTGTAGGTGCCGGTTCAGAAAGTTTCTAAAACTGCACAGGTATTGGCAGCAGACCAGATTACCATTTTGTCTTTGAATATCTTTTTTTCAGCACCATGAGGGCTGGAAAATGAAAAGCTGTTTGGAAATTATGTGCATATCACTCATTCACATCATAAAATAACAGGATATTTCTTACACTGATATAGAAGAAAAGGTTTCTGTAATTCTCTGGAGGGCTACAACAAAGCACTGTGCAATCAAACCTGCAAGTTTAACTGTGTGTGATGCATTTCTGTCATGAGTTTGTAACACCAGTTGCATCTACACACCATGGAAACCCTGTATTGACAAAGGGTTTGTACATCTCCAAGCCTTCTGATTTACTGTAAGAATTTTACAAAGCAGTCCCTTCATCTGGGTTGTGGGTCTTTTTTTCCCCATCTGAAAACATTTCTTAATAGATAAGACATTTTGCTTTAAAATGTCCCAGCAAATTTTTTAAGATGCCATACTGGTTTTTATTGTACCACATACAAAAATGTGCTAGATTCTATGGCAAAGGCAAAATGTATGCTTAAAATCTTATTCCTATTTTTTTCCCCTTCACGGCTCTCATTTCATATTTTAGAACTCATTTAGTTATATTTTAGGTCCCTTCCAACCCAGACTATTCTATGATTCTATCAATTTATGATTCCATGATTCTATAGTTTTTTAATAAAGATATTTTCATTGTTTTGCTTTTACATACTCTGTTTTACTCTATTGTCTTCTCACCAAAATATGTATTTGTACTAATTCTCAGTATTGAATAGGTAACTGTTCTGAATCGATACTGACTTCAAAGAAACTATTAAAAGTTGTTTGACTTCAAATGACAATCCCACCTCTTTTAAACAAAGTTTTTCTTTGTAACTAAAATATCAATTGCAGATGTACAGAATTTACAATTAATTTGTTTTATATATAACCAAGCAAAGTACTATTCTACTCCCCTCCCTCTCCTGCCAAAAGAACAATTTGCACTTTACATTCAAGGCCTGGCCTATTGCCAGAGGTGTGTGGGCTCTCCTCCCAAATCCAGCTCATCCATGTTATATTACAGAATTCTATTGAGTAAGCTTCGGCATAGGATGTCAGCTGATTTTTAAGTAGACCAAGTAATCTCCTTCTTCTTAACCTGTTTAGAATAAAACCTCAAGTTCTTATTGTCCAGCATAGCAACTGAATGATAATGCGGAAAGAGTTCATAACTGGCCATTAAACATCTTCATTAAGAAAATGTTTATAGTTTCTTTTGGTGTTTTGGGGTTTGGGTTTCTTGGTTGGTTGATTGATTGGGTTTTTTCCTCTTCTTTTTCAAGTTAGGCTTTTATTTTTTGTTTTTAAAAGGTAGAGGTTGGGTGACTTTTCAGTATAAAGCTTTGATTTGCTGATTTGGGAAGTCAAATTGCTGTGAAAAAAAAACTGGTAGCCCTAGAAATACCTCTGTCTGTGCAACATTTTGAATAGGAAATTGGTGAGCTGTTTCTAATTCTGAAACTATGTAAATTAATTGCCTGTGATTCTTACAGACCAATGGACAAATCTTAAGGGGGAAGTATGGCTGTTACTTGTATGTGTAATCCCCACAAAATATTTACTACTATTGGATCTGGAGCTACATTTCCCCAGGTTCCACTTAGATTTCCTATTTTTTCCTCAAACACACTGAAGCCAATTATTAGGGAAGAGTTTCTCAAATTCTTCAGAGTTAATTATCTGGTGTGAATTACCTGAATATGTCTGAACTTATATCACACATATTCAATGCCGAATCACCCCATACAGTAGTGAAGCATAGCAGTAAACTCTTTGAAGCTTCATTGACATGCTCCTTAAAAATAATACTCAGAATTCTTCAGAACTCTAAGGGAATGCTAGCAAGGATTTTCATTTGAGCTCAGACTAGGCAGCCAAATTACTATTTACAATAATGATTTTAAAGCATCCACAAGATAAAGACTTGACAGAGGAAAGTTTTTAGAAGTCAATTACTCTTGTTTTTTTGGATGAAGCGAAAACATAAGGATTTCTGTTTTCCCTGAGAAGGAATTTATATGACATGGCTATGGAATAGCTGCTGTGAATAGTTTTCACAGTAGTTTTATTGAAGGACAGAAAGACAAAAGGAAAGAAAGAACTGAACTTCTGGGAAGTAAAAACTCTTTAAAGAAAGCCTCAATTTTTATGGGTATGTTACTCTATTTCACACTGATATTATGTTCAGTTTCACATGATTAAGATTAGGAAAACAAAGCAAAGAAAATCAATAAAAGAAAACAATGAAATATAGATAAAAGTGGAGGAGAGTCGATGTCAAATTGTAAATTATTTCTGCTGGCATGAAAACAGTTTATAAGGTAAACCAAAATTATTCTGAGGAAAACAGAGACAAGCCAGTTTGAAGCCCCATTGTTAAAACAAATCTCAATCAATCAAATGATTAATTCTACCTTCGCAATGTGTCAGTTACAAATGACAACAACTGGAATCAATGGATTATAATTTGTCATCTCTTTGAAGTCTCAAAATTTGGTGATAGGCAAAATACCAATGAAGCTAACGATTGTTGGGTAAAACATGATTAATATTCTGCTCCATGACAATTTTCTTTCCTTAAAGAAAGAGACACCATTTCAATCAAATCACAGTTTTGTCCTTCCAAGGGCAAAATAAATCACTAAAATGTTCAGATGTTCAGAGAAACCTTTGAGCAAATTTATTCAATTATACGTATTTCAATCTTTAAATGCTGCGCTTTAGTAGTCATAATACATATTGCTGTTTGAACATATTTTTTATTAGGAATTTTATACAATATTGTGTAGTAGTAGAATGCTTTGCAAATTAGTGTAACTGCATTAAGATCAATGGAAAATGGAAACTTTAATAATTTCCCTATAATATGAAGAACTTAAAAGCACGAATATTTATTTAGGTCTTATCTAAACACATGTAAAATGTCTTTGTTAGTACACGTGATAAACAGTACTTGAAACTTTGATCTGTACAATAAATTGAATTTTCATTAATCAAGTTTAATGTTCTTTATTAGTGTTTATTCATATGTAATGCTACAGTATCTTTTGCAGTCCACTTTTTATCTTTCTGTTTTCTTTTTAAACAATGGATCTTATAAATAGCAACTCCAGTTTTATCCATTATGTCCAGGTTTTTTTCTCAGAATTTCTTTTTCCCATTTTTTTTTTTTTTCTGAAAGGTTTTTGGGCCTCTGATGCATTTCCAGAAATCCTTTGAACATTACTCGATAAGGAACTCTGCTGGCAATTATATTAAGATTGAGAGCAGTCTCTAGAGTCTACAGGTGATTCTTCATAAATTTATTTCTACAACTAGAGTGTAGATTTATTCAATTTATTGAAAATGTGAGACTTGCTTAGGACAAGAAAACAGCCACATCAAAAGTTAATTTGAGAATTGTTGGAATAGGAGTACTCAGTGTTCAGTACTGTCAAAGTACCCTTCTCTTTATCAGTTTATTCAGAGACCAGCACAGACAGCTACACATAATGTCACATTTTAAAGCCTTCATGTGAAGTCTGCATGTATTTCTGGAAGACATTGTTCATCCAAGTACAAACTATCATGCTCAGCAAAGTTTTGTGAAATATATTAGACAACTGCAAAATTCCACCTGGCTTTAACTGCCTGGGTCAAGGTTCCACCACCTCATCCAAAAATGAAGAAAATTATTAAAATTCTTCTCCAATCTTTTTTCTGATTATTCATATGTATTATGCCCCCCAAAAGCACTGTTTAATTATAGAAACATTGTTTTATTTCAAAAGTTGAAGACGAACATTATTTAGGAGGTGCATAGTAAGGCACTTGCCCTTTTAATGTCCAGGGTGGCCACAGCCACGCAGCTGTGTTCAGGAGGTGATTGAGAAAGTCAGCAAGCATAAGGGTATGCTGAAAAAAAAATAGGGAAAGGGAACACCCTAAAATACTGGCTGATGCTTGTAGGAATGATTGTATGCAGTGGCTAGAAGTCTTAGGTTTTGAAGACTAGAAGAGGTGAGTGTCATGAAACATCTTTGATAGTTTGATGTAGGGTATACAAAGGTATTTTCATCAGATCTTAGCATCTGTGTAATTTGTCTTATCTATCATCATTGCAGTAAGTTCTAGGATTTTTCTTTCCTATGGGCTTTATTGTCTAACAAGCGTACCTATGGATCAGTCTGGGTTTTGGTTGGGTTTTTCTTTCAATTTCAATTTGAAAATAAATATGCTGGAACATGCTAACCCAAAATGCTATAGTTTCATTAATTCAGTAAAGCAGTGCACATTAATGCTTTTGGCTGCTGTGTAAACTATGGATAAACTACGGAACTATTTTATGTTCATTTTTAAGTTAAATGCTGAAAGTTATACAGATTAGCAGGCGGGAAAACTTCAAATAAATAAAAGTAACTTTATTGGGGAAAGTGCTGATGAAGCTAAACTATTATAAATAGAGTTTTGTTCTGGAGCAGATTGATCCTACCAGGTCACTTGAAAGGCTTGGCTGTCAAAACAGTTTTACAAAGAAACTTATAATAACAATAAAGTAGCTGGTACAGGCCATTTATTTTAGGGTTGGACTCAATGCTCTTTGTGGGTCCCTTAAATCTCAGAATATCTGTGGTTCTGTGATTTTTGTTTGTTTGTTTGGGGTTTTGATTGTTTGTTTGCTTTTGGTTTGTTTGTGGTTTTTTTTTTTTTGTTTCAGTAAATATGCAGATGGGGCATTGCAGATTGCTCTTTTGCCAACCAGGATTCCCCCCTCAGGTTGGATCTCAGCAAAATGCGTAGCATGGAATTAAGAAAAAACATGGGATAAGATGGCTTGAAACAAATTATGATTGATTTCTACTTAGGTTTTATTTGGAGTTTACTATTTTCAGTGTCTGTAGAAAACTGCACAGACTCCTATAGCCCCTCTTGTGGAATCCCTCAAAGTATAATTTGCTCATAAAAATTAGACACTGCCTTTACCCACCTGGTTCTGCAAACTGTTTTCTCTAGTCATACTCTTTATACAACTCTATCAGAGAATAACCAAAGCAGTATTGGGGATGTTTTGTGTAGTTTGGCTTTTCAAGCCATCAACTCCTATGTAACCACAGCAATAATGAAGTGTAAGGCCAGGAGGACCTATGCAACAATAGCAGAAATGCCAGAACTAATGTCAGAAGTAACAGAATGTGTAACAGGATATCAGAAATAACAGCATAGATATGGATGTAGCAAACAAAACTGAGACCAAGGTGGTGGTAAACTGAAAGGGCTGTTTATTGGGATGAGATTGTGGTAGAGAAAAACAGAGAAGTGTTGGAGAAATTTTAAAGTTGGTAAAAAAGATTGCAGTTATTTGACCAGAGCTGTCTCTGGTACCCTGTGGTTCAGCCATGAGCGCCACAGCTTAGCCAGGAAAATAACCCAAATGTGTTGTTCTGACTATATCATGTTTTTGTAGTAGTTAATGTCTATGAAATTAGGAGTATGCTTTCTTAATGCTCAAACACTCAGTTCAATGGAATTAAACATCCTGGAGTAACATTGTCGGTGCCTGCTTCAAACATGAGAATATTTGCATATTTAATTATTTAAAAAACCCAAACAACCAAAAAGCAGTGTTTTCTCGTTTGCAAGTATATTTTGTTTGATACAGACAGCAGCTGCAAATCAAAGTAGTTTAATCACTGATTTTATGTAGTTAGGTAACAGCTAAATACTACTGAGATAATTGCTTCATATACCTGAAGCTCTAGAGATCACGTTTTTTACAGTAGTCTCTATATGTTTGCATTGTTTTCTTTTTGGCTTTGATTTGCTTCTGCTATGTACTTTGGATAATTGGAAATCATGGTTAAGACTAATGAAAAGAAGATGGGTAACCACAGCTGGTATTACAGACTTTTAGCAATGCATAGTTTGCCCTCTTGTTTCTTTGTCTGTTTTCCTAAATAAGAAATGTATCCTCACCAGTGATCTGTTTAAAAGACTTCACGCTCAGCAGAACAAACTGTCAACCAGTCACTCAGGAAAGTAAAATGTTTCTGAATTTACTTTTTGAAATGGAGTCTTATAGAATGTAAAATAAGGTAATTTCTCAGAGTAATTCAGTGATTTACTGCACTGCCTCCATAAATCAGAGTTTAACAGCTGAAACAACACAAACAGTAAAAAATGAAATAAAAACCCAAACAAAAAAAGTAAAAAGCCAAAGGAAATTTTGACAACCCCTCATATTGTGGCATTTTTACTCAGGCTGTTGTAAATTAGATTTATATTGTACAGGTAGAAGCTCAAAAAACCCAAAGTACATTAAAAAAATTCTTCTAGAGCAAATATTACCAATCTTCTATTTCATATAAATATTCCTCTATAGATAAAATACATAAATAAAGTAAAAACTGAAAGTTTTTAATATATTCATTGGTGGATTTAAGCTGTCAGAACAAAATTATTTTAAATTTAGGTCAAATTCACTCAAGAATTTAATATAAAAAAATCCATTCAATTAAAAAACATAAATAAGCACATTCAACACAATTCTTTTGTCAGAAACACAGAGGTTCTGGAAATAGTTTTTTCTGACTGTTCTCTATACTTATATTACCTGAAGCTGGTATAAGTAAAGAAAAACGTTCTGAGTAGAGGAGCTCTCTCTTCTTCCTCGCTGATGGTAGCTGAGTTCTACCAACACTGGGGAAAAAATATATCAAAAATAAATAGCAAAGGATTTTCTACTGAGACAAGCATTTCCCTAAAAAAAAGTATTACCTCAGCATTCCAGAGGTATCAGAGATATATAACTCATGAGATGAAACAGTGCTCTTTGTGCTAATGCCATGGGAGCCATAAGGCCGACTGCCTGACCCACCAATCTTTGTTTCTCTCAGCTCAGACTGAGACAGCATGGAAGTCATTCCAAACCTTTCCCCTTGCAAAGTACAGCACAGCAATAGAAAGCACTCAGCTCTTCTCTTGCAAATCCAGTCTGGGGCCTGAATTCTGAACAATCAGTGGATTTTCTTTGTTCCAATAACTGAAGTGTCTTTTTGAGGCCAGTGCATTTTCTTTCATTGATCTGGCGGCCATGTTTGAATCACTGGTGTAATACTCTAGGAACAAAATCAGTATTCAGTGAGGAAAAACTCCAACTCTTGAAGGATGATATAACTTGTTGAACAAATAAAATCCCTGATCTGTACATGAGAGCTGTGCTTGCTGTGACAGGAGGAAAAAAAAAAAAGAAAAGCTACTGGTTTCAGTTTCCCAAAATAAATACTGGGGCTTTTTCTTTTATAGAACCCGCAGGAAAAGAACAAAGGAGCTAAAGATCATAAGACAGGTCACAGCATACTCTGAGAGACAACCTATTAAAAACAATTTCTTCTTTCTACAGTTTTTCCAGGTCATTTTCCCTTCACTCATTATAAGTGGTAACATTTACATGAAAATAGAATCTTGGTTTCTCAGGAGTTTATCTGTTCTTTATAATTATCCTCTTGAAGTCATAATACTGATTTCTGTGGTAATTATGTTTTCCATAAGTTTTCAGTGGTTCTTTCAAGGTGAACATGATCCAGGCTCTAATCCAATAATAGCATTTCAATAGCATCATTAAGACCAAGTTTTACAAATACAGGAGCCTAAAATGCTGTCTAAAGATATATAAGTCTATTATTACATCCACATGTAGACAGCAGTAAGTTGAATTTTTTTAATTGCTGATTTTGCCAACTCACTGTTGTCAGAAGCTTAGCATTCCTGAAAATCCCATTAGTTTACCAATGTCTGTAAATCTAGTTGTTTTTTTTAATAAATTGTGACCTACTTAAATAGAAGCTGTAACAAGGCTGCTCAACTATGAGGGAAAGCCAGAGTACAATGGTACAATTAATCCATTTAATCCAGAAATATAAAGGTCATTCCAGCCTCATTTTGAAAGTACTGATCATCTTATTTATCATTACATGCTTGTAAAACTGAACACAAAATTTCAGCTAATTGATGCTTTGTATCATAGTCTCACTGGGTTTGGTGGTTGTCTTTCCATTTATTCCTGAACAGATGGACTCTATGATACTACTAAACAACAAGAAAAAGTTTATGGACCATGTAGGTATGGCAGAATATTTTCTAGTTCAAAAGACTAACTGAAAGATATATAAATAAATATATAAATAAAGAAATAGATAAATAAATAAAAACATATTTTATAATATAAAAGATATTATAGCATATACCTCTACCTAAATCACCTATGTCTAAATCAATTTTTAATATTTGTAAATAACTGGAAAAATAGCACAACATGATAAATTTTTTGGGTTTCAAATACCTGTCTGTTGAAAGCAGTGTGCATTCAGTGCATATGTAAACAACTTGTCAGATGTTAATTTTTCTCATTCAAATTCAGAATTTACAGTAATCTTCCCATATAAGTAGAAATAAGACAAGAAAGACAAGGCCCATCTGGGATTAAATCTGGCCATGAATGTTAAGGACAACAAAAAGACCTTCTTCAAATACATCAGTAACAGAAGGAAAAGTAAAGAAAATGCGGGCCTACTACTAAATGGAAGGGAGGCCCTGGTAACAGAGGACATGGCAAGGCAGGGTGACCAACCACCTTCTTTCCATTGGTTGTCACTGACAAGATCAGCCCTCGTGAATCTTTGATCAACAATGCCAAGTACAAGTTCTGCACCTCAGAACAATCCCAAGCACGATAAGGACTGGGCCAAGAATTGATTGAGGAGTGGGACTTGGCGGTGTTGGTTGACAAGAAGTTCAACATGACTCATAAATGCGCATCCACAGCCCAGAAAAAAAAAACATTTTCTTCCTGTCCAAGCCACACAGATCAATCAAACAAGGGTATACTTGCTGTAATGCATTTTTTCTCTGAGAGTTTCTGTCCTCACCTAGATGACATGAGATGTTGGAAGAGAACTGACACAGATTATGATAAACCCTATTCAATGTGTTTGCTGTTGCATTGTTCACATTATTTGCAGGCAATCTAGGCAAAACTTATTATGGTGCAGAGAAATGTCTGGTCTGCACAGGTATAGCAATAAGAGAACAGACATTGCAGCAATCAGCCTCTTTTTCCAGTGTTATATTAGTACACCACAGCTGCACCTAGTTTCATGTAAATATGCACTTTGGCCATCAAGAAGATCTCATCTCTGAAACTGGAGATATGTACAGAAAATCTTGTTCAAATGCAAGACTTTTTACTTTTACATTTCTTTAAAAGTAAAATCAGCTTAGGAATGGGAAGGGATGGAAGAAAATATCTAGAGCACATTGTGAATTTCCCCATATGGAGTAGGATATCACTAAAGTCTGTGAACAGATACAGCAGATTTTGACTCAAGAGGTATGGTGTTTTTTTCTGACTGAACTTAGATTTCATTCAGCCTAATCCTCAAATTTATCAAGGTCCCTCTGAACTGAAGGTTCAGATACCTTTTACATTAGAGTCATCTGCAGATTTTCTCCAAAAGTATTATGTGTGATCACCCAGACCACCTTTAAAGGTGTTGAGTATTGTGGTTCTTGGCTCTAATTCTTCAAGTACTGTGTTCTTTCCAGGTCACCAGATGAACACCCAACCTTTATTTATGTCTGGTTGAGTCTAGCAGTGCCACCAGCACTGCAACTTACAAACCAGTCAGCTCATCCAGTGCATACATCCAGCTTTCAAATAATGGCATGGAGGGAGATGGTGTGAAAACCCTTGGGAACCACCACTCATCCTTCATCCACCCAGCCAGTCTACCATCCTTGATGGTTACTTCTGATTATCTTATGCTTCATTTACTTGGAAATGGATTTCAAGAGGATGGGCCACTTGGTCTTTCCAGGGAGTGAAATGTACCAACTTATAGTTCCTTATCATCCATTTCTAAGATAGATACAGTAGTATTTCCATCTGCCAGATCTCTTCTAAATATCAGAGTGCTCCATCCATAGTTAATGACATTCTCACAATTACATTGTCCATCTCATATTGTCCATCTCTTTCCACAGTCTCAGGTGAATCCTGTCTGGTACCTGGGATCTAAATATGTCCAGCTTGTTTACAGGTGTAGAGGAGTGCTAGAACTGTAGCAAAGTTGGCAATGCAAGTTATGATGAGGCATGGAGACAAGGCTAAAATTATTGGAGTTTTTTACCTGAATAAAAGGTGGAGGTAAAAGGGTGTTCTTGCACTACTTAAAGACAGTATAAGAAAAAATTACTGCAGAATGTTGTGCCTATCTTTTACAGGCTCAGCATTTAAATTATTCATCTGTATTGAATGTACACTGCAAATGATCAAAGCTATACTGAACATTTTTTTAATGCAATATGATTCACAGCCTTTCAGCAACTTACACAGGATAGTTTTGAAGCCTTCAGGTGAGTACCTGTCGTTTTCTTGTACTAATCCCTTGAAGCCTACATTTGTCTGTTCATCTTTTGCTGCTGCCCACTTGCTCTTTTATCAAAGCTTATCCTTTGGGCTAGAGTCATAGCTAATAAAAATGAAGTCTCCAATTTGTGCAAACTAAAGATCTACTTCACAATGTGATCATACAGATATTTTCTGACTAGAGACGCAATACCTATGATGAGTAACACTAAAATCACATAACACTTACTGCAGATCACAGATCACAAAATCTCTTATTACATTTTCAAATGAGAAGTCTTATAATTACCCAAAGACTGCTCATAATGACTTTGGTTTTGGTAAGATTTTTATCTCTAAAGGCATACAGTCTTCCACAGTACTCATCTTCCTATAGGTTAAAGTTCCAACCTTCATTTTCTGGGCACTTTAGTACCTCACTACATGAAGAAATGGTTTTTACGAATGAAGCTGTATCCTTTTGTAAGCACAATCAATTCTATTGCATTTCAGTAGGTCTATCTTTAGTCAACCCAAAACATGAAAGACAAAATAAACAAACCCAAACACAAAATCTCCAAATCCCTCTAAAACAGGAAAATGAAAATCAGTAAAATTGAAGTGAACAAAAAGATGGTTTGGCTTCTTTTTCAAAAAATTGTTTCTATTTGTTTGAAATCCGTGGTGTATAAGCCATTCTCTTGGTCTGAAGAAAGACCTAGAGCCCATTGCATTAACAGTTATGTTTTTTGCTGGTGTTTGCATCCTTTGCTCTGCAACAAAGAGCAATGAAAGGGAGCTGGACTATGAGTTACCCACACACCCCAACAATGGAAAATGGTTCAGAGAAGATGGGTTCCTGAAGCTCAGGGAAAAGTACAGGAAGTAACCATAGCTGTTGGAAAGAAAACTCAACACAAAAGGAATCTGAGCTAGCCAGAGCAGTATGGGGGAATTGTATGTGTGGCTGAGTCCAATACAGAGTACAAAAACAGAGCAACAAACAAAATGAACTTTGAAGAGAGCAAGGGTCTTGAATTTGCTCAACCTACATATTCTTTTCCCTTGACTATGGATGCTCAGCATCATGATAGTTGGCAGATAGAGACCAGTAACAGTAATCATCTTAGTGTTCTGATTCAGCTGTGTATTGCAATCGCTACATAATGCTTGTGTTGTGATTTCAGTACATGGATGTTTTCTGCTGTGAGAAGAATTAAAAAGAATAGAGCACCGGGCCATGACATGGAAAAGATCTGGTTTTAATAACTATTTCTTATCTGGTTATCTTTTACATCATTGTCCTTGTCACTGAAACCCCAGGGAGACACAGCAGTCCAAGTTTACATGATTTCTATGAAATCATCATTTCAATTCTAAAACAAGAATTCAGAATCATGTGCCAACATTTCTTTACTGTAGAAGTTCTAATCTTACAGATCAGCTATCTTTCATATTTATGCTGGGTTACTGTTAGATAAGCTAACCTTGCAGGACCACATTCAGTATATTGAAATTCTTGAAGAATAAATTGGTCACTGAACATTTCTTAGTTTTTGGCAAAGGTCTGAGTTTTTAAAGGTCAGGAAGGTTAACATTTGTAGTGACCTTTGTAAACACAGTACTACAGATGAAACATTCTGCACTGCTGCCAAACATATAAAACCACTGCAGCTCTAGCTCATATTCCAATAATCGTAAAAGAAGCCTCTTAATTACCATAAAACGATATGTTTGACAATATTAAAATATCGTTTGTTTCTTTCAGATTAATAAAATCTATCTGGTCTTGTGGTTCAATGTACATTGGAGCTATCAGTTATCTGCTTTCCCTTGCAGTTCGTGAGACATTCACTTTCTCTTCTTTTCTGAAATCTAGAAACTTTTGTGAGGTGCTTCGAAATCTTTACAGCAAAAATGAAAACATCCCTAAATTTGAAGTACCTCTATAGTCAAGTAAGCTTTAGCATGGCATATTTAGATAGTTCATTCGGTCTTGAAAGCTTAATTTTTGCATAAAATAAAGAAGGCACTCAGCATCCTGGAGGCTTGTCTGAATATCCAATTACATCAACAAGCTGTAAAATCTGTTCTCTTTTTAAATTGTTCATTGGTTGATTTCTGAATGTATACAATTTATTTTTAGTTTTTTTATTTAAGGACAATGTTGGTACTCCTACCAACACTTTTTTAGCTGCCAATGTAAAATCCTACTGAGAGGAAAATTAAATCTATCAGATCCATTGCAGAATATGTATGTCTTGAAAACAGGTGAGGAAACTACTTCATCAATTTATAGAAGTCCAGAAAGTGGTATAAAAATTAACCAGAAGAGTTCAGAACTCTAAAATCCAAACTATCTTATGTGAATCAGTCATTAATAACTACCAGCTTTTGAAAAATACAGCTCCCATTAATATCTAAGTGTGAATTTCAACTTTGAATTAAAATTCAGGTACATATTGCTATGTTTATATTAAATTCATAGAGATGTCAGAACAAGCAGACAATTATGATCAGATGAAGTTTTTCAGTACTGAATAATAGAAGTAGTTCCCAACATGAGAGAGAGCTTTCACCTCTCTTGCTCATGACTTGCCATTGGCTTACGCCTGATATTATCACATCAGTCTGCAGTGGAACCAAACATAAGGTGACACAATGCAGTGGAAGAATCATGTTGAACAGGAATAGAATAAAGTTGGGGGTTTTTTTCTTAAAGAAAAGGAAGTCCCATAAATTGTGACAAAAACTAACTATGAACTGACTATGCCTAGCAGATAGCTGTTCATAATTGGTATATTTTCTTTAACGGCAAGGTCATACAGACACAGATTTTCTTTTATCCTTGGGTATTTGGGTATCTGAATTCTTATAATTTGCAGATAAATAGAACTCTGTTCTTGAAAATCCCCAGTGTTCACAGAATGTAGACATAAATAAGAAAACAATATTGCATAAAATTTACACATAAAGCCCAAAGGGTGTCTGGAGAATAGTTTTCCCCCTTACCACCTAGTAATCAGAAACAAAAGCAAGTATGAAAAATTTTAAATGAAAAATGAAGTCCAGAGACTTGTAGCATGCTATGGCTCCCATTTGACACAGACTGTCTACATTCACCAAAAGAACAATACTAGCAATGGTACATCTAATACCTCTTACAAATGACACACAGTCTGGTCTTTTCCATATGAATAGCACGTTTCTGTGCTGCATTGTAATGCTTCCATGTGTTATCTGCAGATCAAAACCATTAAATCACAGGAACAGCCAACTCCAAGAATATAATTACAGACCCCTTTAACTTCAATTTTTTCAGTTAAACACTTACAGGAGAGCACCTGTAAGGGGTCAGACCACACATTTTTGAAGTCTAGCTTGAATGAATCCTACATCTGAATATGCTGAATACTTTGTACAAGCTTTGAATTAATGATTCATCTTATCCAGCTGAGTCGTTGGAGGCTATGGTTTTATACTGTAAAGTGGATGGCACTACTGAACAAAGATATTTCCAACCTGTCTCTTTCCAGCACTGTGCTGTAACTAACTTCCTTCCCTCTCACCTGCTCTGGCACTAGCCTTTCATGGGAGGAATCGTGAACAAGGCTGTGGAATTGCTGCAACTTTCAAGGAAAAAAAAGGAAAAAAGAAAAAAAACACAGGCTTTCTTGGGATGAATCACTAACTTGATTTCATTTCTAACCCCAACTAAATGTGTCTTTGTAGGGCTCAGCTGATATCTGCCTCACTGTGGGGCTAGAAATAAGTAGCAGAATACTGGGAGAGAAGGTAGGCATAACATAACACCTATGAAGGCGTTATATTCACCAATTATTTTGCATTGTGAAAGTATGACCTAAGCAATTTCTGGCTCGCAGAATTCAGTACAAAAGTTTTGGTTTTTATTCTTGTACAGGAATATATAAAGGCACTTAAGCCAACTCAGAGGCCTAGAGTTGGCCTGAAGAGATCTGGGCCCTGAAGCCTAAGGCACAGCAGATGTATATGTTGAAACTTCTCTGCAATAGTGTCCCAAATAGCCATTGTCAATGCTTTAAGGACTCTGTGAATCTCTTATCAAGACAAGACTCAGATGGACATTTCTTTTATTAGTTCTGCATAAGAGCCTTTTGACATATTTCATCTGGAATTTCATATTGTAAATAAACTGTGTGAAAAAATATTTTTTCATTTACTGTAGACCACATGTGAAACTTCAAGGGTTTACTTTTCAGATTGTAAACTCTGAAAAGTAGTGAACTCAGTGTCTATGGACTGCTACTACAGTTCTGTTCCAAGCTGAAGAGCTGGTAATCCCTTCTTCAGCCCATCATCCTCTTCTGTCTCTTTTCTAATTCCACTATATCTCTTTAGAGCCTGGACAACTAGAATTTTACACTGAAATGCATCCAGTACATGAACACACCATCCATTTACACGGTAGCCTGATCATATTTTCTGGTTTTCTTCTTATTCTGTTCCTAACAGTTCCCAACTTTTTGTTTGCCACTATGGCTGCTAGCACTCAAAAGCCATCCTTTAAGAATTACTCACCTCAGCCTTGATTTTTCTGACTGACAGTAACAATTAGGGTGGTTTTTTTCTCTTCTGTATAATATTTTATGTTAGCCAATAGGAATTTTCTTTCCTTCTAGATTTGTTTGATCAGATAGTGACATGAAATTATTTTTTAGTTCTTCACAGTTTGCTTCAAGTTAATGATCTTCAGTAATTATTTATCATTTGCAAATTTTACTACCTTGATAATCACCACCTTTTCCTTGATATTTTATTAATATATTGAAGAGTTAAATTCTTATCCTCAGGGACATGAATGTATCACATTCATATCCGTGAGGATAAGAATTTCCACCATGTTATCCTCAACTGAAAAATTGCTGCTTATTTGTATTTTTTTCTCTATTTTAAAGAATCATTAATGCATAAAAGGATATATCTCTTTTCCCACAACAGTTTTATGTCTCTCAGAATGTGGCAAGCAACCTTATCAAAAGCTTTCTGAAAATCACACTATGATGTGTGGACTAGATCACATTTATTCACAGTTTTTGACTCTGAGACTACTAAAGGATTTGTGAAGCATAATATTGTTTGAAGATAAAAAAAGTTGAATCTTTATTCCATTTTATTATATAATATGTTTTGAGATACAAGTCTATAATATGCTGTTTCTCATACCTATTCAATCCTTCTGCCTACTGTAAGCAGTTTGCCCTGCTAGCTGTTGCTTTTCCCTTTCTTTTTTTGAATATGCTTATTTGCTATTTTTGAATTATATACGCGCATATATATAAAAGGTTTGGGGTTTTATCCTCTAATAATCTAGAACTCAGCTGACTGTGCTCACTATTAGAATGGTCTTTATTGATTCAGATTTCTGTGCTACTTAAAAACTAAATTAGGATTTTCTTCTCATTTTCCTTGACTTGAAACTCCAAGAACTTATGAGATAACATATAGTCCTTGCTGTACAATGCTTGGTTCATGTTTTTCAAATGAAAATAGTGATAATTCAGATCTTTTTTAGAAATCTCCAACTATGAAGCAAGTTTTAACCTCAACACTTCCCTAGGTGACTGCTTGTCATTTTGTATTATACGGTACATTTTTTTATTTGCTTGTCTTCAGTGTTCTGCTGCATACAGAGACAAACCTAGTCCTGGTGTGTCTCTAATGAAAGAAATAGAGATACTCGAGGGACAAATTCAGCCAATTATTTATCTTCATTTGAGAGATTCTTTTTTATGTAACTAGTTGTCATTGATTTTTTCATTTAATGGTATCTTCAGTTTAATCTTTCAAGGTGAAGGCCCTTTGTCTGAAAGCTTTCCCAGCTGAGTTTAAAATGACTACTACTGACAGTAAATGAGATTTTTCTGTGACTCAGTAGGCAAGCCCAGCACTTTCCAAAACCTGGGTCATGAGTTCAATTCCCTGACAAAATAGATACATCATAAACAATATCCTTGAGGTAATTTATGCTCTGTGACTTATCATTCTTCTTACACTATACACTGAATGTTTTGGCATTGTGTCTTTTTGCCATAAACCCTTCCAAAACATTCAATTTATTGTTTTTTTCCAGATTTTACATATTTTAATTTGAACAGGTAAAGAAATTTCTTTTCTCTGGAAAGGCTCAACTGAAAACTACTTGTTGAATAAAAATGTAAGGTTCTATGGGCCCAAGTCTTGAAAGTTGGCATGTACCTGCTCAGTTTTATGTACTGCATAGTGTGATGCTTAGGCACTACATTTATTAATACTTGCATTGTAGTACTCCCAAAGTAGCTTATACTAAATGGCTGTATTACTTTATTAAATTAATTGCAGTTTATTTAGCTTGAAAATCAGTTAAAGTCACCTATTTCTTCATAAGTAATATCTAATATTCAGATTATAATTGCTCTATTCATATTAATTAAGAAATCTATAAAGACATTTCTTATGATGACATTATGAGCCATCATAAATGGAAGACAAATCTTCAACTCACAGATATACTTTTCCTGTATAGAGTTAATTAATCTTCTTTCAATAATCAGAGCAAGGGAGTTGGATTGAAGAAAACTAAAAATGAACACTTTTTCTTTAGACACCGTTGTCCTGTGTTTTTGTAGCCCTTAAACAGGGAACATTCACATATGAAAGGTAATAAGAGTTATGAGTCCTTCTAGTTATCACTTGGCATCACACCAGCTATTACAAGATCTTGCCGGTAAAACCACAGTAAACCCATTAATGAGCTGTGAGGTTAGAAGTCAGAACAAAGTACATTTTTAAGCTTATAACGAACTATAATGGAGCAATTGCCTGATTTTTCAGGGACTATTTTCCTATGCCTATCTCACTGATAGCAGACCAAACTCAACACATCAGTGAACAAAAAATAAAAGTTTGCCATATGTGTCTACCATAACTCATGTTTGCCATGTGTTTGCCTTAAAGTCAACCATAGAAGAGATGCTAGAATTCATTCATAAACTTTTCAAAATGGAAAAGGTCACTGTTATTTTCATCCCATATTGAAAAAATTATTTGCATGAAGATTTAGCCTGAATTGTGCCCAGCGGGCAGTACCCAATGTCAATGTAGGAACAGTAGAAAGTAGTTCCTCAGATAATAAATATTTTATTTTTGAAAAGAAATTCAAAAATTCCTTAAGGAATATTCACCTGTGATCTCATTATGAGTTGGGGGAAGAGGACAAGGAACAGGTTTTTCATATAGCACAGGACTGCAGTTAAAAGCTAAATCATCTCAAAACAAACAAATAAACCCCCCAAACACATAATCTAGCAATAAAGAAAATCTGATGGATATAAATTTCATGTTTAAATAAAAAAGCTGTCCTGTTCTTTACAATATATACTTTCTCACCAAAGAACTAAGGAAGATATCCTAAGGGAATGATTTTATAAGTTGGGAACATTTTTGGTAAAATCATTAAGCAAAAAAGTAAAAGAAAAAAATCTAATGGCCTTAAAGCAATTTTTTCTCTCATATGGATTTTTCCCAATAACTTACATTAGGGAAAAATGTAAATAATAGAGATTAAAATTTCCACTTCTCTTTTTTATTTACAAAGTTCCTTTCTTCTTTAATTAGACATTTTCAAACCCTCCAGATTGCAGAAAACCATTACAAAACAAGACTCTCAGAATCCTAGATCATGAGAGACAAAGCATTCAGATCAATGTACAATACAATATTGTAGCTTGAATTTCAAGAACGACAATGATATAGAATCACTCATCAGCAAAGATTTTAGGAAATTGTGAACTCAGGCCCCTCAGTCCTCTTGAATATCCCTCATTTTTTAGACATGTTTTATTACCCAGTTTTGTGCAGACAAAACTGTGTGAACACTACCTTCACTGAAAAGTCAATTGGCAGGTTTCAGATTGCTTTTAATGGGTATTTTTTTGTTGTTAAATCTCACCTCTCTGGTCTTTTCCATTCTTTGGTATGGAAAGCCTGATGGGGTGGATGGTTCTGGGCTTCCAACTCCTTTGTCAGCTCTTTTCTCACAGCCATGTTTTTCATAAGTAGGTAGATATTTGCCTTGTGCTGATTTTGGCTGCAGTAGCCAGTTTCCTTCACAGTGACTGGTATGAGGCAGTGTTTTTGATTTGTGCTGAACATGGATTGATGACAGAGATGTTTTAGTTATTGCTGATCAGGGCTTACACAGAGCAAGGCCTTTTCTGCTTTTTGTGCAGCCACACTGGCAAGGGAGTAGGGGGTACATGGCAGGTTAGGAGGAGACACAGCCAGGACAGGTGACCCAAACTATCCAGAGGGATATTCCAGACCATGTGACATCATGCTCAGCATATAAAATGGGAGGAAGAAGGAGGAAGAGAGGGACATTTGGATATACAGTGTTTCTCTTCCCAAGTCATTCTTACTTGTGATGGGACCCTGCTATCCTGGGGACAGCTGAACATCTGCATGCCCATGGGAAGCAGATTAATTCCTTGTTTTCTTTTATTTGCATGCATGGCTTTTGCTTTCCCTATTAGAATGTCTTTATCTAAACTCACAAATTTTTTATGCTTTAGATTCTCTCCCTGATCCTGCTGGTGGGAAGTGAGCAAGCAGCTGTGTGGGCCCAGCAGCTGGTTAGGGTTAAACCACAACACTTGTGTGGAATTATTTACATAAGCAAAAAATCCAGATTCCAGTACTATTTATAAAATCAACATCTAATATATTGCTTGAACTGCTGATGCTTCTGCTTACCTCTATTTTATAATTTTTCCACTTTTATTATTAATGTCATGATGAAAGAGACAACCATGACAGATATGCTCTAGAACCTAAATTTTAATTTTCAGATAACTTTGAATCTTGATTTCTAACTTTCCACTGAGAGAAATTAATTTCTTTAGTGTCCTCTCACTGAAAGATGATCCTCACACTGGATTTATCCAGTAATTTTAGGCTCTAAGTGGAAAAAAAAAGAATAAAGAATAAAAAGAAAAATCCCACACCAACCCTTTGTGAGTATTAGTAAATGGTGGAATGCAATTTAAACAGCATATATTGCTATGGAGATTGAATTTGAGAGCTTTGGTCCCAGAGTGCAAGAAGATGAGAGGAAAATTGAAAATGTAGAGAGAGTGGTGAATGGATATAACATACTCTGAAGTGAATATTGGAAACTGACAGTGAGAAATCAAAGACATAACTGAAAACATAAAAATTTTAAAAATAGCCTCAGATTAAGGAAATGGCACTGTAAAATCATGTTGGTGGTAAATACAAGAGAAACAAACAAAAAATAATCCATGTTTTCAACAGGTGTTATAAAGAAGGTATAGAAGAATTGGGTTAAGATCTTATTTCAATGTAAGAAAGAAAATCATGTGGTAAGACCTTGCCAGGAGCAGCCTAGTCTACAATGATCCAATGCACTTTCAATTTTTGTCTAAATCAAATCTCTTAAATATTTGAATCAGCTCTAAAAAATAGGAAACTGCTGCAGAGTTCATTTTATGATGACCCTCTGCTTCTGTCATTCTGCTCTGCAGATTTATTTGTTTCTTATCTATTTAGCTAGTGATCAATACATTTCTCAGAAGCTATAAATAATAAATAAGGTGCATTGTTTTATGTATGTCTGTAGCTAATTTTTGCTTATTCCTTTAGTGAGTTGCAATGAATCAAATGCAAGATTTATGCCACTGTTCAATGAAAATGAGATTTGTATGTACATATTTATCTGCATGTTTAAAGGTCACTTTTTAGTACTCTGATGTTTTCCTAAAATCTTGTGAATGTTCGTAAACCCTCATTCAGTAACTGACATATGGCATAGCCATCTGAGTATTTCTCATTCTTCAGATCATTTTGTTAATTACTTCTGCAGACAACAGCACTGACTTACTATTGCTTAAATTTATAACAGAAACATTACCTTTGACTATGAGTATTTAATAGAATTTTTCACCCAAGTTTTGAATAAATTTTATTGTTTCTATCCTTCTGTCCAAGTAGTTGCAGTTTAGATTCTTACCAGCACTGCAAATCATCTACCATCTACTAGACAGGCTTTCCTTGCCTTCCACAGTTGTAAATGTGTCTGTTTCTACTGAGGACACTGCTCGTTCATTTCCTTTGTCCACAAGATCCCTCTCCTTGCAGAAACTCTCTATATTTTTTTGTCTTACAAACAGGAACTGCTTATCTTTGTTTCCAAGGGTTTTCACTAGCCCTTGAAAGTAGGGCTAGTGTATAATGAAATATAATTTCATCTATACTACTCTCAGATTTTGACAGTGATGACATCTCCTTCATAGATGCTTTCAAACATACACACTCATTTCCCTTCTTCCACACTTCTCCTTATGTTTATGTCTCCTCACATCAATCTTAGTACTTTTTTAAAAATTCCTGAAAATTATCTTTATTTGAGCTAAGAAAACTCCCTCTCAACCTAATCAATATTTTTATAGTATTTTAATTATTTACATCTTTTTTCATTTGTTTCCTCTACTTTTATACTCAAATTACATATTCATTTGAATATGTCTTACTAGTTCAATTTTTGCCAGCCAATTGAGATATTACTCAAGGTATATGATTTCCCTAAAAAACTCTATTAAAAAACCAACCAACCAAACAAACAAACAAAAAAACCTAAGTTGAATTACTTTTAAAAGGATTAAAAATGATAATCCAACCCTGAAATTCTTATTGTTTAGATTAACCCCACAATAATAACTAAAGACAAGAGATGTAATAAATGTCACCATTGAAAAACATTGCCAGATAATAAACAGATTTACCTGCTGTCCAAAATATGTTTATTCTGAATCTTCAGAAAAATCATTGGCTAATTTGTGATGCAGGAATTTTTTCTTAGCCAACACATTATCTCAGCAGATAATTTAAAAAGTAAACTAATTAACCTTTCTAAAACACCTTTCTAATTAATCATGTCTTTCATAGTTCCATTAGATATGGGGCCAACCAAGTCCAAGCACTCACATATTGATTTATAAAGGATATTTTATTGCCTCTTGCTCATTAGCAGTTACAAGCAGCACTCCTGCAGGAGGTTATACCTCTCTTGTAATTAAATCACGTTAGGATATCAAAATATAATGCAGATGTTTAACCGTAAGTTTTGATTTGTTGGAAGAGCTAGTAAAATTTTAAAACATCAGTAAAGTGAAACACTTTAGCTGATCTAGCTGTTTTCTTCCTTTATACTTTCCCATTTCATATCTCTCAATGTAGTTATTCCAGAATTGGTGATGAATTTTGCTTCAAAGGAAAACTTACTATCTTATGCAATGTGTTACATTAAATTTTAGCTCTATAGTCACTGTTATTTAGTATCTTGAAACAGTTCACAATATTTCAAGGTGTTTAAAAGAAGAATTTTGGGCTCTGAACATATTTTTCTGAAAGAAAACATTCCAAAGCAGTCAAATAAATAGAGAATAAAAGCTTTTATCCGTTGCAGCTCCAAATTTTCTTCAGACAGAATAGAAAAGGAAGAATTTTCATCATAGCCTCATGAAAACTGTTCTCAAGGGATAATGAATCAAAAAGCATTAATTTTTTATTTCATTTTATTGTGAAGCAGTAAACTATATTGCAGCATCTGTAGGACATTCTTATAAAATGGGTTACATCATTTAGCCAAATGAATTCAAGAAGATCAGAATGACCTAAGCTCAAGGAGACAAAACACTGATGACTTCTCTTTGTCTAAATTTCATGTAGTGTTTGTAGCTTAGCTATTTTACTGAAAAAATAAACAACAAACAAAATAACAAAAAATATACACTCCATTTAGCAAGTGAATACTGCCTATGCTGTTAAATATTTATATATATATAATATATATGTGTGTATATACATATATTGCAGACTGAAAAAAATGGATCTTTTCGGAGTGTCAGTACCCTAAATTGAAATTGCAAGAAAAGAACCACATCAAAAGCTGTGGGCCTTGACCAAATTATCAAGCAGTTATTTAAAAACATTTAAGTCAACAGAAGCATAAAACAGCAAAGCTGAAAGCTGCAAAAGAGATGAAAGAGGAGGAAAGCTTTGTCATGTTGTTCCTTCCTGTCAGTTCAGTACTCTCTTCCATTTATGTCTAGGATTTTCTGATGGCTGAATGCAGATGGAATTTATTGTTTCTGAGGAGAAACAATAAATTCCGGTAAAGAAATTAGGAAGGTCCATCCTTTCTTTTATTTACTGTATCAATTTTGTTATAAAATAATCTTTTTGCAGACTGCATGAAGAAAAAAAGCAAGAAGGCTGCACTTTTTGGAGAAATGAAGCACTGCTTTCAACAGAGAAGGATCAAGAAAAGAAACATTTAAACAAATTTTACAGATGGAAGTCCATGGGACCTGAAGGAATTAATCCATAAATGCAAATGGAGATGGCCAATATCATTGCAAAACCACTCTTGGGAAGACTGAGGAAGCTATCCAAGACTGGAAGAAAGCAAGAAGGAGGAACAGATGAACTACAGGCCAGTTGACTTTGATCACTGAGAAAGTGAAGGAGCCTATAGCCCTGCAAACCACTTGCAGGGCTGGAAGCAAATGGAAGTTGTCACCATGGATTTCTAAATGGGAAATCCTGCCTGACAAACCTGATAGCTTTCTATAATGAAATGAGTTGCTTGGTGGACAAGGGAAGAGCAGCCTATGTAGATTGTTTTGACCTTAGCAAGGTTTTTCAAATCATCCTCCATAGCAACCTCACTAAAAAATGAGGAGATAATGAGTGGAAGAGAGAACAGTGAGGCCCTGAAGAGCTGGCTCTAGGTGACCCTGCTCTGACCAGGGGGGTTTGCCTATATGATCTCCTAAAATTCCTGACAACCTCTGTGATTCTGTGATTGTGGGATAGCAAAAAATCAAGGTCACAGAGTTGTTAGGCAGGAAAATGACATTCACTGCAGCAGAGCAGTAAGGTGCTACTATTAAGACTAGTGTTAAGACAAAGCACTGTCATCAGCATGCTTTCAAGAAGGCTGTGCCAGAAAGTGATGAGGATATGAGGATGCCTTTGGGCCTGGAATGGACATGGCACAGTGATACCACTGAATAATGTATTCACAGGATGCCTAATCTGTTCATCTGAGTGTTTTATTGTTGTGAGAGCAACCTCTTTTTCCAGAGAAAATGTCAGAAGGTTTTACATGTATCTGAATGACAGATTTGGGTTACTGTCCTTACTAGGCTGCCTCAAAGGTTCCCACAAAAAGTCTCGGTCAAGTAGTTACCTTGTTCTTCTCACATTATTCACATGGTTACCTAGCTGCTGTTGACCTTGCCAGACTGTACTTCATAAAAGGTCCCTGATGCCCTCCTCCAGGTGTCTGTGCAGTTTGCAGTTCTATGGTCTCTTGTGTAACTCCACCTTCAGCACCTGTGAAACCCAACCAGGCTTTGTGGTGTGATCTATAACTTGCTGTGTTATTTGTTATGACCAGAGGCTTCTCATGTAACATCACACAGGATATTACTCAGGATGAGGCAGGGCCAAGTTATACTGCCTTCAGCCTAAACAGTCTGAACACACTCAAAAAAAAAAATCAGACTCAATTTTCATAAGATGTTTTGGCAAATAAAGTATTTAAGTGTGCAAAGTTAGGACCTGAAACACTAAGCCTTTCTCACTGTGCAGTGGGAGAAAAGGCAGACACAGGGGAAGACCATGCACGGTCAGTGTAACCCTGTTCTTTTCCCTCCAGCCTGTCCATTGAGCCGTCAAGAAAGGTCATCTGCTAGAAACAATAGCTGCACTGCAAAAACCTCCTCTGAAGAGGTTTCCCAGAGTAATGACATCAAAGCAGCCCACATCCTGCAAGGTACAGTGGCATTCATTGTTTTACAACACATGCTTTAAATAATCAGAGGACAATAACCATGGGGCCAAATTCTGATATTTTTTACTTCTTCGACGTTTTCTTTACATTGATCCGAGGGTGTAATTTACAGCATTTTGTGTGTGTCACCTACAAACTTGACCTGAGGTGTCTGATCCCATAGGAAATAACATTAAAGGATTCAATTACAGAAAATATACTCTATCACAGTTACCATATGTTGTTTACCAGAGTCAGAGTTAAGTGATCAAGGAAACTCTTGAGTATGTCTAAACATGTGGGTAAGATTTATAGTGCTGCAGTGCATATTTATTCAAGGTCTCTGTGATACATTACATATTTAGCCAGATTATGATTGCCTTCAGTGAATAGCTACTTGATCAGAAAACCTGCTACATGATTCATCCCCTTATCTGGTTAATGTTGAGATCATGGTGTTCAGTACTCCAGTAACAGTAAAGGGATGGTAAGTGAGGAAGCAAAGCCTGAAAAATTAGGTGCTGTCATCAAATGAAAGGATGATAAGATAAAATGAAGGAGAGTACTGGAACTAAAAAATACAGCATGCCTTCTTGGTATAGATTGATTGAAAATATGCAATTTCATGAGGTACTAATAGGTAAAAAGATGTGTTTCTCCAAATACTGAGCCTATTACTAAATTCAGTTATTTAAGGAAGCTTTAAGATAAGGAAACATCTATTAAAATGAAGATTATCTGTCTGAGCTTCACACTGAATCTCTCTCTGTCCTTACAGAGAGCTGAACTAATCACGTGCTGATTTTAACAAACCATACAGATTCACAGATCTGAGTGGAGGCCATCTAATCCAAAACATGTTTTCAAAGGGTACATCTACATTCATGGTAATCCTCTAGGGCACCCCTTTTTGTCAATAGTGACAAAAGGAAGTACTTCTAAGGCAGTATTGACTTCACCTAAGATTGATGTTTAAAATAGGTCAGTTGAATTGTACCCTGAAATTGCTTATTTTTCTTCCTTGACTCAAGAGGAAACAATTATCTCAGGTTTGTCTAGTGAAGATGTCTATATTACAGATGTCTAAAGTTTGATTAAAGGACTCACATAGCTTTTTATCATTGAATACCCTAAAAAAAGGTACTTTGATAATGATCTTATTATGAAGATCATTTTCTTTAGGTGCTTTTTCTGGCCATGTATAAGGATACTCTGCAGGAGGAACATGTTCATTTTGAAAATGTAAAGCATCTCTGTTAGCTAGTTCACACAAAAGATAGCCAGGATGGAAGGAGTGGCTAGTGTAAGCAGTATTATGCTCCTTGTCCCAAAAAACATTATTAAATGTCTTTGCCATTTCTTCTTTAGTCCTTGAAAAGCTAATGATCTCTACTACAATGCACTCTTTCTATCTTTACCTTTCTTCTCTTGTGTATAAACTTTCTCATTAGTCTTTTTCACAATTTAAACATTTTTTCAGAGGTGTAAACTGAGGTTCCGGAGTTGGGCCATGCCAAAGCTTGGACCCCTGGGCCATAAACAGGTGGGATTGGACTCATGGGAGGCGGGGTATAAGGTGTTTACAGGGTGCTATTTGTAGAAAAATCTGAATTGTTCACTGACATTTGAAGGCAACACTCATCCACACACCTACAAAGATATCAAATGATGGTTAATAACTGTCATTATAACTGTTGTAATTACACCTGTATGAATAAGTTATAAGACCCACAGATTAGTTCTGCAGAAGAGTAGGAGTTTGGGGTCATTCATATCTGCAGGACTGCTGAGAGTTTGACAACTAAAGTGCCTGTGTAAAGAATACTTTCATATTACACTGAATTATTTACCAACTTTTTTTGTGAGAAATAAAATTTGCTACCTTAATTCCCATTTTACTGATACATGCAATTATACAAATTTGTATAGTTAAGTTGTATTTTTTCATTAGGCAATTCAGATTGGACGTGCCTAGTGGTGGTTACTCATAAATTGCTGTTAGATAAAATGGGAACGACATTAACAGAATGATTTAAGGGAATATGGCTATTGTCAGGATTAGATCTTCAAAGTTTATTCATTAAAACCTTTGCAATAATGAGCAGTTTCTTAAAATACCTGATAATGCAATGTTCAAGGATCATTTAAAATTTAAAGCAAAACTTTAAAAAGTAGCAGATATTACAAGCTTTTTTTAAGATACCCTTTGCATCAGAGAGTAAATTCAAATTAGACTAGCCCAGACTGCTTTCCCTGTTTGGCTTTTCTGACTGATCTCAGCCTCCTGTGATTTGAGACTTAAGAAACTATGATAATGAAGTCGTATTAGGATCTACTGGGTATTTTGCTAATATCAAACCAATTTTTGGCATACATTTTCTTTATTCTTTCTTTATAATTAAGTATAGTGTTGAACTTTGAATTTTAACTAGACACAGCATAAAATCAGAATTGCTAAGGCATTGTATTTCTGCATTCATTGATTGAATATATGTTCAATTGTCATCTATAGGTAATAGAGAGACCCTCCAGGCAAAACCAAAAGATGATTAAAGACATGGACAGGAAGATTTTGACTCTCAGCTCAAAATGTCAAAAAGTCTTGCTGGGCTGGTGTTCTTTGACCTTTCTCTGTATCAGGCAGTGTATATGTCTATATGTATTATATATATATCATGCAAACTGTACATTTTTTCACCATTTCATATTGATAGACAGAAACATTTTAGGGTTTGTACCATATCACTGTGATATGAAAGAAAATTTCTGTGCTCTTTCTTTAGAAATGGTGAGATTTGTCTCATTTGATTTTGGGCACCCAAGAGTCACACAGGTTCTGCTAATTTTGTGTGAGGTAATGAAGACAGATAACCTTAGATGTTGGATGGGATTTATTTTATCAAGCTTTAGGTGTTTGTAATTTTGATGTCTTTATATGAGTTAGGTTCTCAGGTTTCTATTACAGTCAGGTTCATTCTAGTTGGAAGTCAATGGAGTTAATGACAAACTTTAGATAAACCTCCACTCTGAGCACTTTTTTAAACATTGGTGCAAACTACTAGTATTTTACCTCAAATTATTTTGTTCCAACACCCCTGTTTGACAGATTATTGCCAATTCAGAATCTCATTTAAGTTTCTATTGAGTTTTTCACAGAGACATAAAAGTGATAATTGGTGTTCCCTACTGATTTCTTTACCTGGCTTTTTGGCTGCTTCTAGTTAACAACGTGTGGTGCTGTAGTTGCCTTTTTCCTGTCATGGAGGTAACTGAGTGTCAGAGATTGGAAAAATTGATTTCTCAAGACAATTTGGGATGCATGTGTGTGTGTGGGAGGGAGCAGCCAGCCCTTGCTCTGGCCCCCACCCCCCAGCCCAGAGTCTGTACCCCAGTCTGGCAAAGCTGCCAATCACTGGCGCACCAGAGGCAGAGTCCCATTCTCACCTAACCCTGCTCCTGAGTGACTGAATGACCAGAAGTCCCACCTAGGGGGAGGGCCATGGAGGCCCAGGGGGTTTTAAGGCTGAGCATGTGCCCTGGCCTACTCTCAGTTTGGACTTTCTGTTTGGACGCTGCTGGAACCAAGCAGGTAGTAGCTATATGTGTGGTTTTCTATATCTTTTCTGTCTTTCTTCTAATTCCTTTTTCTTGGAACAGTTTGGGTAACAGCACATCAAATGCGTTTAAAGTTTTCTAAATTAACATTGAACAGGTTTAAAATTTGGTAAGCTGAATGTGCCATAGTAATGCTAAGTGTTTTATGTTGATTTGATATTATATTAAACCTTTTGCCAAAGCTGGTTGATTATTTTGCCAGTAAAGTCGTTTAGACCTCTTGAGAATACCTGGTCAGTGTTTGTCTTGTGTGTTTAACCCAGAGTACAGATAAACCCCTGGCGTTTAAATGTTGGGGCATTACAGTGGGTTAAGACCTGGTTAATTCCCCCTCCCTTAGCAGGACCACCCCAATTCCAGGAGCCCTCACCTTTTGAAGGTGCAATTAATTACTAAGGCACTGAGAGCACTCCTTTTCTCAAGAGGCTTCAAACTGCTGGATTCCTCAATGTCAGTTGGTAGTTTTCCTGCATGACACACATGTGGTCATGGCACCTTTGCTGTCCCCTACACACCTTCTACTTGCTTGCTCATTTGCACCTGTAGCAGGGGGAGAACAAATGTGAGAAAAAGTCATAGGTCAAGGCAAAGACAGCTTAATAAGTAAAGGAGGAATAAAACCCAAACGATGTAAAAGATCATCTCCCACTCCCAAACCAATTACCAGCCAGTCTCTGAGTAATTGCTACTTTGAAAACATTACCCCTTGCAAACCCCACATCCTACCCCAGTTTTTTACACATTATGTCATACAGTATGGATTATTCCCCTGGTCAGTTTGGACCAGCTGTCCCAGCTGCATTCCCTCCCAACCTCTTGCCTATCTCCATACTACTGGTGGCAGAGTGAGAAACTTATAAACCTTTACTCAGCAATAACAAACACTGGTGCACTACCAACACTGTCTTGGTGAAGAATCTAAAACACAGCACAGAGCCAGTGTACATTAAAAGAAATGATGAATGAAAGCACAATGAATGATTCAGGTACATAGGCATATGCATTTAGTGTCATGACTGGCAAACTTAACCAAAGATCTACAGGAGATGCATGGCCTTTGTAGTGACAGATACTCCTACATGGTGCTGTACCTATGCACATCTATGTTTATCCAAATTTGAATTCTACCTGTGATTGTTATGACACTGAAACAACTAACTTAGAAGATTTTGTCATTAAGGGAAAGTTTTTGCTAAAGTATTAGGAATGCACTAATCCCTAGCAGGCAATTTTCAAACAGACTTTCTCACTTCAGTGTGAAAGAACTTAAACTCAAACTAATGAATTGCAGTTACAGTGAATTATCATGTCATTTAGAAGATGCACATATATTAGGGCAAGAGACAAAAGCAAGAAATTTAATAAGATTCCATCTTTATGGCTTTTATGCCAGAGTCATTATAGTAGAAAAAATAGTGACTTTTGACAAAATCTGAAAGTTAAGATCAGTTTATGCTGCATATGATGTAGTTATGGTCAAACCAATCAAAGAAGGAATTCTAAATATACCACACAGGTCAGTAAAAAGTCAACATTTATGGAGTAGTTTCTTTAAAAAAAAATCTTTTCAGTACATACAAATAGAGAAGAAAAAGTTGTGATACTATCTCAAATAGACTCTATTGCAAGTTTCAGAGATGACGCTGAAAATAATCTTGGGAAGGCTGGTGAGTAGCTTTGCAATAGAAGAAGCAAAAATAGTTTCATTATTCAGAACTGATGTGACAGTCTTCTCTTAGTCTATATCCAGCAGGACAATTTTGGTGCTTATTTTATTTTGCAATGGGAAAAGCAACTAGGTCACAGGATATAAAATTTCACTTACTCTTGTCTTAAACAAGTAATACATGTTTGATGGAAGTACATCTTCCGGAGAGAAATCCAGTTTTGACATGAAGACACTAAGATATGAAAATTATCCTCTGTGATGTGTTCCAACAAGTAACTGTTTTGAGTGCTCCTTGAATTTCTCTGACTTTTTTTTTTCCTAGTTAATATTATGTTCTTGTCTATGTATCTTGGCTAGATAAAAGTCTCTTGTAGCACATGGCTACTCTTTCATGTGAAAATGCTTATGCACCTAATTGAGTTACCGGGTCTTGTTGTATTTCAAGATATTCTCTTGCAATAATATTCTTTTTTAATAATGACATTTTCTGTTTCTTTTTAACAATGGGAACTGCACAGCTGTATACATGATTCCAACAGTAGTGTCACACATGCTAAATCCAAGCATCACCTCACTTCCCTCATTTATCCCTCTGTGAGTGGTACTAGCCCTTTTTGCAAAATCATTGTGTATCATTACTCTTTTCTTGCTAAATCCTCTCTTGACTCTGGTACATATGATGCAGTTTTCATTCTGTATATGTGACATTCAGTCCTGGTCTAGAGTTCTCCCCTTTAGCCCACATCAAAATGAATTTGTTGGCAAGGATCCAGAATGCTGTTGTGTCTAACTATCCTATGTTAAAAATACCTATAATTCTGTGCCCCCTCCAAGCTCTTGCCCACCCCAAGACTACTCACAGGGAGAGTGGGTGGAATGAGTAGAATATGAAACAGAGAAAGCCTTGATGCTGTGCACTGTTCAGAAAAAACATTTATTTGTTATCCACACTGCTTCAGTTACAAATACAAAGCACATAATCATATGAGCTGCTATGAATAAAATTGCACCAACCCAAGAAAACCCACTACAACCAATTACTCCCAAAATATCTACAAAATCAGACCACTAATGAGGCTCTAACTTTGAACTTTGAAATCCCCAGTATGATACACATAGTCTGCCAGTAGATTTTGCTCCCTGCATTTTTGCTCAATTATAGAAAAGATGTCCTTCCTGCAGCCACCTTCTTTTTCAGAACATATGTGTTTTGTAGCTATCTCACAAGAAAGAAAAGGCTTGAAAGCTGGAATTCATAGTTCTCTATGATCCACTGTGACAAAAATATTTTATGCAGTGTTATATTACAGCTCAGCAGGAATAAGGGAGTGAGATGTGCTACATTTGCAGTGATTGTCTTTGAGTTCAAAACAGCATTATTGAAAGCTCAGGCAGTGGAACTACTTCTGCCATGTATTTTTTTTTCAGCCTTATAGGTAACAAAAGCACAGTTCTTGATATTCTGAGGGTTTAAAAATAAATACGTAAATAACTTTTTTTTTTTTTTTTTAATACAGGAGGTTAATTTGCCTGGATCTGCCCTGGTCTCTGCTGCCACAGTGAAAGTACAGTTACTTATAGGCCATAATTATCACAGTGTATTATCATATGGATTGAGTGAACAGATCATTTCACTTGCTGAGGATCTAGAAGGTATCACCATAACAGAGATAATAGTTTCTGGCTGCTAGAGGAGAAACACAAAATTCTTCAAATGAAGACAAGTGGCAGAGGAATATACATTCATATTTACAGCACTGATTGGTTTCTTGTTATTTGCATTTTATTCAATGGGTTCTTAATGATCGCCACAGTTAAGTGTCTTTTAGGTCACACACAAAGCCAGAGATAGGCACTGAGTGGTGTTTTATTTAAATTTAAAAGCTTTCTAACTATATCATTAGGAAGTAGTGGAATCTTTAATCGTAACCTGTCCATTTTAGAATGCTGTATATAAGGCACCCTCATGACAGCACCCCAGTAACTTATTATATTTATTGTAATCATTTTCACAACATTTTAAGGAGATAGAATTGAGGTGAAAGGAGCTAAAGGCAAAAGCTGTAAAGAGTTATGTGCTCTATTCTTAAAGATGCTTCCTCATCTCTCTGTAGGAATTAAATCTGCATTTCCTAATTATCAAAAATGTGCTTGAATAGTCAATAGCTTATACATGAAAAAGTTGTGGAAGTACGTTTGTTTTTTATGTGGAAGAGTGAAGGCATGTGGAATGCCTGAATCCATAGGTAGACATAGGAGCTATGGTATTTATCTAGGTTAGGATAATACAGGCTTTTGATCTGCTTTTGGAGGATTGCTCCCATGCTTCATAGCAAAATAGAGCTCGATGCAATTTCATCGTCTCTGCTCACTGTCCTAACACTTTTCAGGAGCAAAATATTTAAATTTTGAATTAACTGAAGTCATAATAGTAGTAGAGATGACATGTCTGAGAGATTTCAAAGTAATGTGAAAAGAAATACCTCTTTTTCAAGATGCTGAGAAATCATCTGGTTTCTAGTAGAGGATATTTTCTGTATCTTGGAAAAAGTGGATAACTGTAAACCAAGAAACTTTTAAAATCTTGAACTAAGTTATGATGCCTGTTGTTTAAAGATGGCAATTAGCATCCTAATGTGTACATTCCGGAGGTAAATCAAATAATAGTGAGCATCATAGAATCATGCAATGGTTTGGATTGGAAGGGACATTAAACATCACCTAGTTCCAACCCCTCTGCCATGGGCAGGGACACCCCCCACTAGACCAGGTTGCTCTGAGCCCATCTAGCCTGGCCTTGAACATTTCCAGGGGTGGGGTATCCCTGACTTCTCTGGGAAACTTCTTTCAGAGCCTCACGACTCTAAGAATAAAGAATTTCTTCCTAACATCTAATCTGAACCTCCCGTCCTTCAACTAATTCTTTCCTATAGTTAATTCAGTAGTCACAGCTGTTTCAAAATTGCTTTGGAAAACTCCACTTTTGTTTATTTCTCATGTATTATTTAGAAGTAATTGCAAGTTAATTGGGAGATAAGTGTCTTAATGAACATTATATACATGATGCTATTTAAAAGCAAAATGTTTTTCTTACTTTTATGTCAAGTACAATTCTGGAAAAGACAGAAATCACTCCTGGAGAAGTTTGAGCTCAACCATTCCCTTGCTTTTCATACATTGAAGAACTTAATGGAAAATGAGATCTGAGAGTTCTAATTCCCTTATTCGATTTATTAAAATCAGTAATAATTATTAAAAATGGATCACTAAACAATGCTTAGTGTGAATAGCTAACACAGCAAACATCTATGAGCTTTCTAAGTACAACTGATAGGAATTCGGTTATACCAATTATGCAGGTTATCTGAACTTCCCCTTTGCATGCTTCCTTGCAATATCATGACACAGGAAAAAAAATTATACCCAGTGCAGCAAAAATGGAAGAGATCTATACATTTAACTAGATAAGGCATAAGCCAATCACCTCTGACCTTCTCTTTGCATGATTCACTCATGCATTTTGAGTGCATTTCTGCTCCATCTAGCAATAGCTCCTGCACAACCTTTTTGTGGATTAGTTACCTCAGACCTACTCACCCATTCAGAACTAAATGGATATTTTTGACATCTCCCAGCCCCATAAATTCCTGATGCCAGAGATGCCAAAGAGCAGAGTCAATCTGAGTCTCTTTAAACTTTCCTTCTAAAGCAACATTAAAATTCTGATTTTTGGAGACCAAATATGGTAAAATATTCTGAACCTTAAAACACTTAGAGCCTTTTTATTTCCCCCACGAAGGAATTGCTCATTAAAACAGAAGGGAAGCAAACTGGATTAAGAAAAGTTAGCAGAAGATGATGCCAGTTGTTTAGGAACGATTTTCACATACTGTTTGCCCTGCACTAAGACTTCAGAGCACATATAGTAGTTCTGAATTTGTTCTAGAAATTAGGATAAAATACATGGATGAGAAACTTACCTTGCTCTCAACAGAAGAGTTTGTCTTCCACAATGTCCTGTGATTCATAGATAAAGACACTTTAAAACCTTGTTCATTTCCTGTGTCCACAGGTTGTTTTTGTAGCTTGGAATTTGTAAGAGAAATACATTTCTTTTTAACCCAGGTTTTTCTTATCAATTTGGGTGATACTTCTTTTGCCATTTTTACCTGTTTCCAGACAAGTTCGATAATCTAGTTTCCAGAAGCAACTTTTCATACTCTTCTATCCATAGGGAGAACTGAAATGACTTTTGGGAAGCATTATGATCCTTCTATTTTCTCAGAAAGGCTTGACATTTAGTAGCTAGGTATTCAAAATGCTACTTTCACTATAAAGAATGTGTAAAAGATTCAAAATCAGCTGTTTCACATCAAGAATTTCTCCAAATGTCTCTTTGTATCAAGGGACTCTCTAACTTGTAAGCTTTGATAAAGAGTGAAAAGTCTGGGGGAAATGAAATTTACCTTTATAACAGGTTTTTCACACTGGACTATTCTCTCTATTCAAACTTGAACTCTGATTTGACTCAGCTTCTGCAGCCTGTGCACAACACTTATCCTTGTCTGCACAGATTAAAGGAGTATTTTACCCACTATGTTCTTCTGCTAATGCCCCAGATTTCTAGGTCAGTAGAGCTCAAGAAAGAAGCAAACTAATTAAAATGGGGGAGAGGGAGTAGAGGTAACCGTCCCAAGATGACAGCTGCTAAAGTTAGGCAAGCAGCGTTGTTTCCATTTATTTCCTCCTTCAAAAATACTTCTTCAGACTCCATATGAAGAATTTGTAAAGGAGTTCACCTAAAGAAAGAAATTTTAAAAAATTGAATTAAGCAAGAAAATCATAGAATCACTGGAGGGTTTGACTTGCAGGGAACCATAAAGATCATCTCATTTCAACTGACCTTCCACTAGATCAGGTCCAATCATACGATTGAGTTCTAGGTTGTAGTTTGAAAAATTTAGCTGATAAAAACAAATAACAAGTTATGGAGGTATATGTTTAGTTGTATTTTAGATGTGGAAGAACATGCTCTTCCCAAATTGTTTTAACTGAAGACTAATAAACATAAATTCAATTTATTTTAAAAAGTAGTTCAGAGGAAATAATTCTAAAACCTGCAGTATAACATGGTAAATTTGGACCCCGAGAAGAAGCGTGGAGATCAGATGGGTCCCAGGAAAAAAATCTGCTGGACAGTAGACCCAGTAGATCAGGTAAAACTGGAACAAGGTGAGAAGGGGCATTTCAGAGATTACATCTAAAGCTACCTAGGAAACAATCTGTAATATTAAAAGTGATTTTTTTTTCAAACATGCATCAAGAAGTGGTGAATATTACAATAGCGTAATGTTAATTTAAATAATGTACTGTCTTATGAGTAGGAAAATATTCTTGTGTTCTAACATATATAATCAACAGACTCATTTTTCTTTATGTATAACCTAGATACCAGTGTTATTTCTATTCATTTCTTCTTTCATCATGTTAAAATTTTAAAATTACAAAAATAAATCTTCTTCATCCGTTGGAATCTATTTTCCTACAAGCCAATATTTATTGTTAACAAGAAAAAGAATAGAATTTCTTTAATAAGTTGAAGATTATACCCTTGAACATCTGTGTACTTCTGAAATTTTCTTTAATTTAAAAAAGGCAGATTTCTCTATGTATGTAGAAAGCAAAATGCTTGAGCTATGATTATTCATACAGTTTTATGGAGAATTTTGAACTGAATTTGTATAGGTTTTTTTGGTTTAGATGGAAAGTAAACCAAACAATGATCTCACTACCTAATCCTTTCATATAACAAATGTAAGAAATTTCAGATAGCTTGAAATAAGAATACCTGTGAGACAATTGGTCATAAAAGAGATCAGAATTGTAAATTGCTTCTGAGATATGTTTGAAATGGGGTTTTGAATTCATCCTGGAGACCAATATCCTGGTTTAGCATAGACTTACTGTTTAGTTTCTCTAGAAGTGACAGTAAGTCACTTCTCCATTTTGACATCTGTTAAATATGTATGACTGAGGTTTCCAGTTTAGCTAGTCTAAGTCTTTATACATATAAATATATATATATATATATATATATATATATATTTATATATACAGAATGCCCTTACAGTTTTAGGTGAGTAATGGGAAAGCTTCACTTCCCTCTGTCTGCCTTGAAAATAGAACTCAAATTTTCTTGATCATAGGCATAAATTAATTCTAGGTAAACATATGGAGATTTAACACTATAAACTAATATTAATCTCTTTGATTCAAGATTACCAATATATTAAAAATATATTGTGCTTCCCAGATAGTGTTTCTTCAAATATTTCTTCAATATGCAAATAATTTCTCTCAAGTGATTCACTTTTCTTTTAGAAAATACAAGCATTATATCAAACCTGCATGTTTAGGAGTGGCACTTGTAACTTTCAAAACTTATTGTATAACTCACAACTTACTATATAAATCACTTTGACATTTTAGATAAGTACCATATCCTTTTCCGTTTTGTGAAAAGAAATACAGAGAGTTGATTTTAGCAAGGGAAAAATAAAAAAATCTGAGTTCATATTAATAAAATATAGACACAAACTGAAAAAAAATTGAAGTGTTCATGGTTTTTTTTCACTTTGATTTCATCACTATGGAAATGACCTTGCAATTTAGACTGTGTAAAACTTTAAACAACCATGGCTGCTTCTGCTTACATATTCATCTTAATCTTATGGTGTCACATATTTAATTCATGCATTTAATGCAGATGTTATGCAGCGTAGTGTCTTGAATGTGTTCACTGGATTTATTTTTCTACAAAGTCTTAGATGGGATAAATGCAATAACCTTTTATCTTTAAATTTGAATATGACAGATCTGTATTTGCAAAATATTTGTGAGAAGCTCACTTTAAATAGTCGTTATTAAAGCAAATTTAAGAAATGTTCCTTTCCTCAGCTTCAACACAGATCATAGTACAGGAGATCAGGAAGGTCAAAAGAGGAAATGCCACAAAATCTCTTCAGTGGATTCAAAATAACATTTTATTTCTCTTTACTCTGTTCCCGTGGAGGGACTTAAAAAAAAATAGAGGAAAGCAAACGGCAATAATTTCTAATTTCCTTCCTGGAGAGTCCGTATCTTCCCTGGAAACATTAATGTTTCCTAACAAGGGGCAGTATACTTTGAAAATGTTCTTCACAGTGTCTCTTGAAAGACATACAAGATATTTAAGATGAATTATCTATTTTGTTGTTTTTTTCCTTTTATTGGTTTGAATGTACACATACAGATATGTACCTTCTTTTTCTTTAAGACTCATTTCTACATACCACAACATGATGAAATACTAAAAAATTAATTGACTCATTCTTTCCTCCATTGGTGGAAGAAGATTTCATACAAAAAAAGATCTTCCATTTAGGAAAATAGCACAAAATTTGGGCATGACTAGAATGTGGAGAATTCTGTAAAGAAAGAGTATAAATATTCATTTACTTTGGGAAACTAATGTCAGTGGTGTTCATTTCCTCTGTTATTAACAATATATTGCTGTCATAGAAGTGTTTTTAAGAAGTGAATTAAGAAATTTAAAAAGCAGATTAATAGCTCATCATCAATAACTACTACTCACAGACTTCTACTACTGCAGTTCTCATTTTAATACTTAGATTCATCTGTTCTGAGAGCAAACTCATCCAGTGACCCATTCACAGAACAGAAACTATCAGAAAAATAAGTACAGGAAGAGTGAATAATGCATTGAAACTTCAGTAAAACTTTAGTGAAATAACAGACTTAAGAACCTTAAAATCAAAGAATCACAAGGTGGTTGAGCGTGGGAAGGACCTCTGGAGATCATGTATTCCAATATCCTTCCTCAAAACAGGGTTAGCTAGAGCAGCTTGCTCAGTATTGTGTGATTTAGTCTTGAACATTTCTGCAAATAAAAGACTCCACCACTTCCTTGGGCAACTTATTCCAGGGTTTGATCACGCTCATACTAAAAAAGTGGATTTATTTTGTATTTCATTTTGTGTCTGATACCTATTGTTCTTTCACCGAGCACTAATGAGAGGACTCTGGCTCTTTAATTTTAGTCCCCCATCAAGCTTTTATATGCACGGATAAAATTGCCCCAGAGCCTTATCTCCTGCAGCTCTCTCAGCCACTTCCTATATGAAGTGTTCCATGAAGAGACTGTCATAGCCTTTCACTGGACTCCCTTCAATGCATCCATGTATTTCTTGTTCTCAGAGCCCAAACTGGATGTACCACCCCAGATTTCTTACCAGAACTGGGCTGAGGGGAAGGGTCATCTCCCTCAACCTGGTGGCAACCTATTGTAGCCAAAACGCAGCAGCTGATCTTTTCACAGGGGCATATTGCTGACTGTGGCCACCTTGTTTTCCACCCAGATCCCTGGTCCTTTCCTGCAGAGCTACTTCCTAGACAGGCTTCCTCAGCCTGCAATTCTTACTGGGATCATTACTCTTGAGATACAAGACTTCGTAATTCCTCTTGTTGAACTCCATGATTTTCCTTCCAGTCCATTTCTTCAAGTTGTTGGGTCTTGAATTTTAGGATGGAGTATCAACCGCTTCTAATGAAGCAGTTCAATTTGCTGAGTTTGACTTATATTTTCTTAGGGTAAATGAAGGGTAAGAAAGGAAATGTTAAGCCAATGAAAACTTCTATGATTTGGAATTGCTTCCCATTTCCTTTGAGCTTTTTCCAATTGCTATAAAAGGAAATTTTGCAAAAGGCAAAAAAATAGAGATAGATAGATAGATAGATAGATAGATAGATAGATAGATAGATAGATAGATAGATAGATAGATTAGATAGATAGATAGACAGATAGATAGATAGATAGCTATTACTGGATCTCACAGATGTTTAAGGTCCCTGCCAAAAATGCATGCATGATTTTTGATGTTTCATATTCATGTGATTATGCCACAGTGTTAAATCAGTAAGTAGCACTGATGCTAACACTTTGCCTTCTGCAAGCCTGTCTCAGTATGAATATGATCTAGATATGATCCAGTATGAATGTGGAGTTCAATATGTTTTAGAAGAAGGCAGACCTTGCATCATCTGACTAACTCGGGTAACTGGATATTTTAGATGGTCACATGGAATTGCTATGCTAAATAGCTTTCTGGAACATTTTGATTTTACTTCAGAATTGCTTATTTGCACGAGTTGTTGTTAGGTTTCTGAAATAAACATTAAGTCTCAGCTGAAATAATGGGAATTTATGCAAGAATATCAGGGAGCACTTTCAATTTCCCATTTCTGCCTGCATACCATGGCTAACATTCCAATTACATTTTCCCACTAGTGTTCTGGTTTACATGAGAATTAAATCCATACCCAGAGCAGTAGAAATTTCTAAAGATTACTCCTCCAAATATAGAAGTGATGGTGAATACAAGGAATGCTCATAATTTCTCTCACAGATTCAGATCTTTGTTTTCTTTTTGGCTGCTAGTATTTATTACTTTATTTTTTGTTATTATAAGAACTCAGTTATGAGGGCTCAGTAAATTTAATTGTAAACCCTGGCTCGCATTTCTCATTATCTTCCACCTGAGGATATAGTCTAGAAAGAGATAAGAAATAGCATATCTAGAAATCTTTCAGATAAAGACTGGCATCCACATTTCAGGCATCAGATAAAGGATGTTTCAAACTGATGCTTGTAAACAAATTCTTGAGGCCGCTCTGTAATTACTAGGGACCTCTACTATACACTCTCTAAATCTTAATCTAAACTTACTGTCAATATTCACGATGATGAAATTGTCTCAAACTCTAATGCATACTTGCCAAATGCTTTGTTTCTATATATGTAACAAATATTGTCAGGGATCACCATAAAAGGATATCCTCAGGTGAAAGTGACAATAATAGAAAAGAAGTTAGCAGAGAGACTGAGGAGACTGCTCTAATATATGATTTAAAAACATGAATATAATTCTGAAAAATTCGTGTGGTAGCAGATAACCTGCTTGGAGTCTTCCATGCCATGAGGTAAAAGTACTGAAATCTAATTCTGGGCTTACAAAAATGATCCAAAAGTGTGTTCAATCTCTGACAGAAGTGTCTGTTAATATAGAAAGCATAGGAAATATTCGCAAAAGCAACAAGGGCCTTTGTTAGTTTGTACACTACAAATTTAGTCTTCATAATTAGATGAACTTCACAATGCAGATGGCATTTTTCTCTAATGCATTACACTGGAAAAAAGCCATTTATGTGTGGCAAATATTAGGATTAAACGGAAGAAAAGGTAAGCCAGTACTGCAACATTTTTCCCCAACTGAATATAGAAGAGGGAGGGAAAAAATGAAACCTGTTGAAATGAAGAACTGCTCTAGCAAATTATTTTGGAACAATGCATGCAGGAATTGTAGGCAATAATTGGTATGAAATATTTTTATGAAATACAACTTTCAGGGAAGAAATTACGTGCTGCAGTTTTATTCTCATTATTTCTAAATTCAAGTAATTGAAAACATAAATTTGAAGCATGGAATTGTAAGCAAAGAAACAAAATATTTAGCAGATATGACACACTGACTTGTGTTTTAACAGATTATAGACATTTTACTGGTAGGAAATTAGAAATACTGCAAAATGTTATGACTTAAAATATATTAAATTGAGAGTATTTGTGATGTAATATTTAAGAATTATATTGAATAAACCTGTTATGATATTATGAGACTGATATTTGAAAGTTTGAAAAGTCAGATTAAGTTCCTCCTTGATTCTGGCAAATTATGGCATATCATATTTGATAGACTCTTCTGCTAAGTAGAACTCCTGTCAGAGTCTCATAATCAGACTCTTTAAATAAAGAACTTCAGTAAAAAAAAAAAGTAAAAGGTCATATTACTGAATGTATTTTTAACCACAAGATAAGCAAATTGTATTTAAACCATAAGGCAGCAATATTTGGTAGACAGGATGCCATGGTTTAACCCCGGCTAGTGACTAAGGACCTCATAGAAAATGGTGTTCTTTGCTTGCTAGTTTGTCTGCAAAAGCATCTGACTTTTGCTTTAGTATCATCCATTCAAGTATGATGGCTACACTGGAGACAAGCAGCAGCCAGAACAGTCAGGGCAGTGCCTGACTGCAGGCAAAGGAACATTTAAACTTTGATGGGCAAAAGCTATGCCAGGGCAACTTCAGACAGAGGCAGTCACCTCTCCTGTGATGGGCTCTTGCAGAGTTACCACTGAGGGTATTTCTCAAGCATAGAATTCTGGTTTCAATGAACTGGAAATAGATTCATGTGCACTGTGCACTGCGGACATGTGGACATCCATTAATCTGCTGATTCTTGTCAAAAAATATACAGGAGCAATGGGTAGCTTGCATTCCACTGGTACATATTCCTAATCTATGTTTTTGTCACCCAGGAAGCCTGCAATAAACATTTCTTGCACAATGGAACTGGCATGTGAATGCATTTATTATTTCCTTTTCTTGATTGCATTCCAACAAGTTCAGTGAAACTTCAAGAGGTCAGGGATAGGCTTTACAAAAAATTAAGGGCCCAGTTTTTTGTGAAAAATATGTCATGTGAAAGGAAGCTATTCCCTCTTAAACCATATGACTGTAGTAATGTCTTACAAGAGAATGCTCAGGAAAAGACATTTATGTGCTGGCTGCTCCTCACATTCTCTTCTACAAACTCATCCTCTTCTTTTTCCTTTCTGCAGCAAATCTAGACATCTGGAACCTTCAAACTGATTTACTTAGGTAAACAAAATATTGAAGTGCCTTTTTTTTCAGGGATTTGGACAATTATTTATCTGTTCAATACCAGCCAATACTGCCACAAGACTATTCTTTGCAGATAATATTATTCTATCTAGTGCCCTTAACAATTTTATATGGTAAAGATGATATTAGTGAATACAGTAAGAGGATTCATAGTTGTCATGTTAACATTTATTTTTTCTCCTTTCCTTTCCTCCACAAGTTAAAACCAACACCTCTGTTTCAAAAAGACTTGCTGTCAGCTATGTACTTCATAGGTGCCAGGAACAGCAAACAGGGTTGTGTACTAGAAGTTAAAACTTTCAAGTAAGCAAAAAAAAAAGGTAACAAAATTAGAGTGAGAAAACCAGAGTGAATAATAATCTTGCTTTTCAGAGGTATAATACAGCCCAGAAACAAAGAAACAAATCTATCTTAAGTTTTGTCATTATGTAACATACATATTTTTGCATAAAATCTTAACTGAGAGATTCATTAATTTCCTACATAAATCAGTTACTAGTGACCACAAAATGTCTACCTCTGTCTAGCCTGCAAATCCTTTCACGGGAATCAGAGCTAGGGTGAAAAGAAGAAAAACAATTACTCCAGCATAATGGAATGGATAAACACTGGCACACAGTCCAAAGTTCCAAAACTTCAGCACAAAGGGCTTATGTGTCAACATAGCCAACAGGTTTAAAAAGGTGTTTCACTCGGTTTGTATTATTTAAAAAGCAAGCAGCTAGCATATATTTTTATATAGTTATATATATTTTATATATAGTTTTATATATATATATTAATGCAGTTAGCATATGTATTTTGTTAGGCAATTATGTCAATCCATAGATGACCAAACTAATCTTCTGTGTGGGATTAAAAAACAAATTCACAGTACGTAGAGCTGATACTGAACCAAATTATCAAATTCTTTCCTTTATCAAATTATTTCCTCCTCTATTTATATTTAGCTTTCAGATAAATGTGTGATAAACTGCACCCCCACTTTTATAACAGGCAAAACAATATTTTGTCAGACTTCTCAGATGGAGAGAAAATTGTCAAGTCTACATATACTTGGTGAAAATTATGAGAGAGTTGAGGGTGATAAAATGAGAAAAAAGTTAAGCTTGTGAGGTTGGCAAGTGGCAGAAGAAAACCACTGGTTTCACAAACAAAATGTAATTCTCCACTTCTGGTTCTTCACAGTGAGTTTATATTTTCTTTCAGATTAAAGTTGTCTCAAAAGAAGCCTATGCTATTAATTCAGGTTGGGATTTTGCAGAGTCTGTGTTGGCGTATCTGTACTTTCATTAGGAGTAGTGAAAAGTTTACTCTTCAACTCCATCAGCCTTAAAACATTCTTAACCGGTCTTGAAATTCTCCTGGTAGGTTACCATAAGGATTTCCTACAACTGAAATAAAATCTGAAGTTTTTGGAGTAGAATACTCAACTTCTTGTAATAGCCCCCCACTAAGTCCACTTCTCAGTATGCTAGTATTATTACCTCAAGACATAACGGTACTGGAAAAAAGAAATACACTATGCACCAATACCATGCTTTTTGAGATGTAATCTACATATTAAAAGAGGTACACATGGTTGTGTGATGGTGATGTTGTTGTTGGAAAAGTGGGTTAGGGTTTTTTATTGTTGTTTTGGTTTGGAGGTTTTATGTCTTGGGGATCTTTTGGATTTTTTTTTTTTTTTCTTCTGAGAAAGATTGAGTCATCCAACACACCCACAGCAAAAAGGGACTAAGAAGGGTAGCCATTCTGGCAAATAAATTGTTTTGTGAATGCAGTTTCAATCTCCTCTGACCAACAGAGGAATATTTGATCTACAGAACATAGTCTTACATCCCAGAAAGAAATTCTAGTTTCTAATATGTTGAAGGCTGTCAGCAGGCAAGGAAGAGGAAAGTTTGGGAAGGTGCTCACTTGTACCCTGTATGCCTAAAAGACTTTTATTTTTATTAATACTGTTCTGATAGTAAATGCATATATTTTCAAGGAAAAAACCTGAGGTATATTCAGTTAGGTGTCCTCACCACAGATTTCTCTGCTGTCAATATGGTTCTTGCATTTTGGGCTTTCAGTGAAGATGTCTCATGACCTTCTGGCTACACTACCCTTGGATGGCTCCACTGTGTACCTAGAGAGCAGAAGCCCGGCAACATCCCTGAAACAGCAGCATTTCCCTTCATAAGATTGCTCCTCAAAGTCAATTCAGACTGAACTCCAAGAGAATGGAGACATATTTCCCCTTGTTTCCTGTACTCATAAGCATATGGAATTTGTGCCTTAAGAAATACTTAACCTGTTGTTAGATTAACAATCTAACAGCCTAGATGGTTTACCAAGTCCTAAGCACTTGAAATTTTTGTGACAGGCATCTAAGCCAGACAGATCTCTTTCTACCCAAAGAACTCACAATGTTAATTTTCCTCTCCAAATTTTGAAAGAGATGGCACAACTGGAGAAAGCATCTTTATGGATTTAAACAACTGTTCCTTAATAGCTACCTTTGATTTATCATAAAGTCCATTTCTAAAATATTTATACTATCTGTTTTGCCATTGAGATGGAAGGTATAATGGAAGTGATCCTAGCAATTAACGATTTAAATATCTTTAAATCCAAAGGCAACTGTTTCAGAATGAAGAAATAATCGCCAACCAGGTGCTTGCTTAAGAGTTGTGTTAAATACCATGTAGACAAAACTCCAGAAAATGTTTCAAGCAAAAGCTAAAGTTGAAGAATTAACCCTCCTGAAACATTTTTCGCAGGGTGGAAAAACTACATAAGCTATGAAATTCTATGAATCAGTTTTCTCCTGTGTTTTCTTTCCTCAGACTGCACAACTTCATTAAATTTTAGTAATGAATGTAGTGTTTGTAAGTTGTGTTGATCTGATGCAACTTGAAGCTAAGCCCAGCATTTATTCACAGAGAAGATTGTACCCATGCTCAAAAATTCACTTCAGCCTGTACAGCTCATTACTCTCCTTATTAATTTCTATTCTGAAAATAATTAATGTTCTCTCACTTCTAATTTCTGTTCAAAAACTTCTGTCTCACTAAAACATCTTTGAGTGAGAAGGCATTCTGTCTCAGCAACAAACACTCCTGGAGAATTGCTTTCTCACATAACAGGAACACCAGAAAATATCCCAGTTAGGGATGCCATTAGGCCAGTGTGATTCTACATCTGTATGTTTCCTGAGAAGAGTAAAATTTAATCCTTGTCATATGTCAAGTGTTTGAAATAAACTAAAAACATTATCAGAAAAGTCTTATTTGCACATCCAATCCAAGGAGAGGAGTCCACTATACCATCTCAGAAAATGTCTGCAACTCTGAGTCTTGTACTTTTGTATGCAGTAATGCCTTCTTCTTATGCTGTTCTAGAGAATAAATTAATTAGATTTGTCCTTTTGTAATTTCTTTCCTTGCAGCTCTTAAGCCATGAGAGAAAAATTACTACCTCTCTGGCTAGTACCTAGGAACATAATAACAATAGCCATTTATGTATTTGGAGGCATCCCAAAGGAACGCTGCACAAGTTTATGGTCATGTTTCAGCTGAGTCTGAAATATTTAGGTCCAAAGTTTTTGAAGCTAATAATACCATTTTGTTAATAAGCATATAATTTTGTTAATTCCTGGGATAGGTACAAATTGTATGCCTCTGCACCAATGTATTTGCTCCAGTTCTACTAACAATGCGTGGTGAGTTTTCTTGACTAACCTGCATGGCTCTCTCAATGCTCTTATGCCTAAAATGTAGATGATAGTGGAGTAAATCAATCCACTCAAATCAAATGTCAATAATAACTGGAGAGAGGAGGATGCCTTTGAAAATCTATAGAAAAAAGGTTGTGCTTGTGTATGACTGAACACTTAGGCAGAAAGACTGTCTCTGTAAAGGTCTTCAAAGGCATCTGTCTCTTCTGCTTATTCAGGGAATTAAAGATTATATTTTCAATTACATCCTAAAATTTATCCATAAATTACATGTCTAAGTTTAAGCTCCTAAAGTTTAAAATCTGAACATCAATAGGGTGTGTTCAGTTAACTTCTTTACTATAAACTGAAATCATTAGATGAGAAACAGAAGAACACGTTTTCTTCTTTCTACTATTGTTTTTGCCATAGCAAGCCTCCTACTGCATGCTTTGCATCTTATTTTTGTAGTGAGAATATGTTTTATCAGTGTTCAGCATAGCTCTTTAAGTTACTTTACTTTTGGCATATAGTACGGAGTTTGTACCTACTATTCCCACTTGTGTTATGGTTGGAGTAGAAGCACACTTCATCTTAGCTCCAACTGTCACATATACACTACTGTTCATTGCTTCAGCTACAGGGAAAGGATATTTTTGTAAGTAGCCCTCAGTTTGATACAGCTACTGGGACTTAAAATGACTTCTTCCAATTATCTCCTATAAAGAATATTTGAGTGCAGACTATTTGTCAAATACAATTCAGGCTCTTTTAGTGGTAAAAAGTCATTTCTTCTTATTTTTAAAGTATTAGCTGACAGAAAGTAATGCATATACTTCCAAAAAATAAACAGCATTGCCAAGGCACTCAGCAACAATACTCTAAATAATTGTGTTCATTTGATTTCTCTGGGTTTTTAATACATGCACATCTCAAAAAGTTTAAAAGAATTTCGTACAACTTAAAACTTTCAACTAAATTTCATACGGCTATGCCTTTCACATGTAGAACAGATTTGTGATTTGCTTCTGCTTGGAAAATAAGGAGAAATAATCAACCTTAAAGCAATACTTTTTTGTGTTCCCTAATACATGCCTTCAAGAACTCAATTTTTTAAGCTTTTCTCTCTCACAGACATGAACACAACGCCAGAGGACAAGCATGTATCCTGGAATTGAGTAAAAAGTTATTGAATAGTCTGAAAAAAACACAAAATTATGGCTTAAAGATAAATCTAACTCTTCTCATTTAATTTTAGAGCCCTGAAGTAATGTTTTAGAGCAAAGCAAAACAAGCAGGCTTAGAGGCATGTATTTAACTTCTCCTCACCAGTGTCAGGTCTAGAACTATCGTAGACAAGAGCAATTATCTTTGCTCACTCTCCTGCCAGTGATCCAATGGCTAGTAATAGATGATAAAGATTCAGGCACAAGTGATTAAAACCAGCCTGATCATAATAGTTTCTTTTCCCAGTTCATGGTGCATTTCCCAGTTTATTTTCCCAGTTAATGGTACATTTATTCCCTGATATATAAGTTGACATATCATTTTATAGTAAAATATTTAAAGGAATTTCTAATTTGCTTTTTAGACACAGTCTGTTATTTTCTCTGTATTGACTGTTTCTCCTTTTAATTGCTAGAGCTTTAAAATAAGTATTTCTTGTACTTAGATTCCTTTGTGTCTGGGGACCTGACTCTTATCTCCAGTCACATTGTTACCAGTTGATCTCTGAATCTCTTTTGTAGTGAGTGAGTGCCTACATTTTGGCCCAAGTTTACTTCCCAGACAGGCTGCAACTATAGTCCATGTAATGTACACCGTAAAAGTCTCTCATATTACGAAAGCATGGACCCTGGTTGCAGTGATCACAGTCAGAAAAAAATCTTAATTTTTCAAAGGGAAGGCTGAGTCCTTCTCATTGACTGCTCTCTCTGTTTCCGACTCCTACGTCTGCATGTTCTTCTGGAGAAGAAACAGGAGGAAAAAGCAGCTGTAGAGCTTAATGATGGATCAGTCTTACCCACAGATAAAAGAGCTGTGTACACGAGATTTTTTCATCATTATACTCTACTCTGATGAAGTGACTCCTAAGGATAAACTCTGGGGGGGAAAAAGAAAGAACCCAGCTCAGTCTTCCCTTTCTAAAGTAAATGACAAGATTAATATCAGAAATCAATTCCTAAATAAATACAGGCAAAATGATTGTTTGAAGTATAGCATAACCTTTCTTATTCCAGTAATCTACATATCCTGTAATACACACTAGAATTTAGCAATTACTTGCATGTCTCAACAAAGTTTAAATATGAAAATCTTTTAGTGAGCGCTCAACTTATTAAACCATAATTGCAAAAACCAAAGCACCACAGTCTCTTTCATGCTATGAAATATAAAAAGTAGTAGCAATCTAATGGTAAGAATAAAAAATAACTTATATTTTCATGAGTTATCCTTGGTATTACAGATGTATTTGTTTGTTTTCTAATTAAACAAACTTCAATATTTTACACACTTCCAAACACTGATTATCATGACTTTAAAAAAATATATAATTATTGCTAAAAATCAGTGTAACATTTAAAAGATTACAAATGGCCTGGGAGGAAATGAGGCGCAGTGCGAAGGACCAAAACATGCCAAAAGTAACTGCACAGATGCTGCAAAAAAGCAGGGGAAAAAAGCAAGGAGGAAGACACAACTTTGAGGGGAAGATATGAGAGACATGGCATGGACACTGGAAAAGAAAAAAAAATTCTTCGCCAAAATGACAGCCATCAAAAGGCATGGGATGCCATGAAGTGCAGGGACACGCACCAAAGCATTCCCACTTGATCTCCATTGAAATCTTGCAGGACGAAAAGAAAGCCTTACAAACACTCTGGAAAGGAGATAGGATCAAATGAAATGCAATTGAAAAAAAAAAAACAAAAAAAACCAAAAAAAACCCGGAAAATTGGCACATTTAGTGACCCCAGGAAAAAAGTCTGGAAGGAAATGAGGTGCAGTGTAAAAGATCAAAACATGACAAAGGTAACTGCACAGATGTTTCAAAAGCAGGGGAAAAAGTCAAGGAGGAAGACACAACTTTTGGGGGGATAGAATGTAAGAGAATAGTGCAGAAGATAATCTCAGACCTGAAGAGTTGCAGCTGTACTAATCACCAAAGATTAGGAACAGGCTGGCCCTTAATAGGCCACAGCTGTGTCCAATAAGAAGACAAGTGCTACAAAAGATTGGGTTAGCTGGTTGAGAAGAGTTGGAGTTTGTTGGTTGTGCTGTGAAGAGAATTGGAGTTAAGTTGGTTGTGCCATGGAGAGAGTTGTAGTTTGTTGGTTGATTGTAAAGAAGGAGTCACTGCTGTGAGAAGCTGCACATGAGAAATAACCAAGAAGGTATGGGACCTTTGCAATAAGACAACAACAACTTTGAGGGGAAGATATGAGAGACATGGCATATATACTAGAAAAAAACTTTCTTCACCAAAGTGACAGCCATCAAAAGGCATGGGATGCCATGAAGTGCAGGGACATGGACCAAAGCATTCCCAATTGATCACTGTTGAAATCCTGTGGGTCAGAAAACAAAGCCTTGCAAATGCTTTGGAAAGGAGATAAGAACAATGAAATACAATTGAAGAAGAAAAAAAAAAAAAAGAAGTGGAAATTTAGTGACTCCAAGAAAATCTTTTCCACTGCAAATCATTTCCTGGGAGGAAATGATTTGCAGTGCAAAAGACTAAAACAGGCCAAAACTAAGCTCACAGGTGTTGCAAAAGCAGAGGAAAAAGTCAAGGAGGAGACAAAACTTGGCGGGGAAGATATGAGGGACGTGGCATGGATACTTAAAAAAAAAAAAAATCTTGCCCAAAGTCAAAGCCATCAAAAGGCAGGCCATATGCCATCAAGTGCAGGGGCATGCACCAAAGCTTGCCAAAATTGATCCCCGCTGAAGGCCAAAAGAGAAAAGTAGGACTTACAAACACTCTGAAAAGGAGATAGGATCAAAGGAAATGCAATTGAAAAAAAAAACAAAAACCCCAGAAAATCGGGAGATTTCGTGACTGCAAGAAAATGGGCTGGGATTACATCTGGTGCAGTGCAAAGGACCAAAACATGCCATAACTAAGCTCACAGATGTTGCAAAAGCAGGGGAAAAAATCAAGGACGAAGACACAACTTGGCGGGGAAGATACGAGGGACATGACATGGATACTTAAAAGAAAAAAAAATCTTTGCCAAAGTCAAAAGCCATGAAAAGGCCTGTATGCCAACAAATGCAAGGACATGCAACAAAGCTTGCAAAAATTGATCCCTGTTGAAAGGCTGGAAGCAGAAAAGAAGGACTTACAAACACTCTGGAACAGAGATACCATCCAAGGAACTTCAATCAGAGAAAATAAAAAAAGAAAATGTGGAAATTTAGTGACTACAAGAAAATGGTCTTGGTGGAACTAGGTGCAGTGCAAAGGCCCAAAACATGCAAAAACTAACTGCATAGATGCTGCAAAAGCTGGAGAAGAAGGCAAGGAGCACAACTTTGAGGGGACAATATGAGAGACATGGCATGGATACTGAAAAAAAGATCTTGGTTGAAGTGACAGCCATCAAAAGGCATGAGATGCAATGAAGTGCAGGATTATGGACCAAAGCTTGCCAATATTGATCCCCATTGAAATAGTAAAATTTCATTTCCCTTCCTGAAAGTAAGATGTTTTGCAAAGATTTTCTTTTATTTTTTTCATTATCCATATCATGTCTCTGTCCGGAAGTTTTCCTTTTTCTTCTGAAAAGGAAATGAAATTACCCTAGGAGTAAATACTGTCCAGTGTCTTTCTTAATGATCCAGATAAGGCATATATTTTACTCAGGAGCTTTGTAAACAAACTGGAATGAGGGGTAGATAAGCTAGATGGATGTGCCATCCAGAGGATTCTCAAGAGGTTAGAGAAATAGAAAAAGAGGAACCTCACAAAGCTCAAGGAAAGGGGAAATCATTGGAAACTGGGTTCCAGGAAGACTGTAATCTCTGTCCTTGGATGTTGTCAAGAATTGAGTGGATAGAAATCTGAGAAACTCTGTCTGACCCTGCTGTGGACTGGAGGTGTGACTTGAGACCTGCATTACAACTTGTATTCTTCTCTGAATGGTCAAAGATATGAAGTATGCAGCCTTCCCTAATTTGAAGAAAGGTAGAATTTGTCTTGATTTAAATATGGGGATTTTTGTATTGTGATGTTTTCACATGGGGAAGTTTAACCCATAGTTGTTTTAAGAGGCCAGGAGGAAAAAAATAACATTTAGACATATTTAGCAATAATACTTGAAACCCAGCTGGCTAATACTTGCCATCATTTTGAGAAGGAGAGAAAGTGGTAGTTAATATTCGAAGACAAAAAAAAACCTAGAAAGAACTCTTTATATATGACTGTAATGTAACCTCAGGATCTTCTCTTACATCTGTTATTAAAATATGTTCTACTGGAAAAACTAAAAATTGCTAATGCCTGACTCAGTTAAGGGCAACAGATACATTTAGTTTCATTTGTTTTTTATCCTTATCTCATATTTACTATTTATCTACTACTCAGATAAGGCTAAGATCTTGGAAAGGATTAGGAAAAAATCAGGAATAACTTGAATGTTTTCCAGGAAACAAAAACTATGTCATTTATGGCCACTCTTTTTAAGTTTGCATATACCATGTGTTTAAGAAAAGCAATGCTAAGAGACTGGACAATTTGGTCGAGAAACCTTTCACACAGGGGTGATGGGATGAGGGAGCTGACAACTCACAAACAAGTGAAGGAATAGTGCACCACGTTTTCAAGCAAGGGAAGAAAAGTGATGTGGGCATGAAATGCCTAAGAGACAACAAAACAGGGAAGAAGTCCCACTCCAAGCCTATGCACACAAATGAAGAGGTGCTAAGAGAACGGCATAAGGGGATGCTCTTAGTATTTTCCTGAAAAATCAGCATCAGTCAATGCTTCTCTGACATGCCAGTACACTAATGCACAGAGAATGGGATACACAGGGAGGAACTAGAGATCCACATAAAGGTTCAGGGTAGACATAGTTAGGAAAATGGAAATGTGTTGGGATAGATCACACACCTGGAGCATTGCAGTGAAGCATTACAGGCATGGATTTAGATATGGGTATAGGGTAGGTACTCTGTTGGATATGATATTTACATACAAAAATGATCTTTTGAGGAATGTAAAGGTTTGAAGGCAGCTTTGGCTGCTGTGATCATAAGATGGTGGCATCCAGGATCCTGAGAGAAAGGAACAAGGCAAACAGTAGTGTACAATTCTGGACAACAGGGCAGCAGACTTTGACCTGGCCAAGGTTCTTCTTGCAGGAATCTATGGGAGATGATCCTGGAGACAGGAGGGATCACCTCATCCTTTCCAATATCACATTATTCTACCTCAAGAATGGCCTATCCCTATGAGCAGAAAATAAAGCCATGGAGGCAGAAGGCCTGCAGATGAACAAGGATGTCCTGACAAAACTCAAGTTCTGTTTGAGGACAAGAATGTGTCTGGAAGCTGAACAACAGCTTAGACTTTCTAAAAGCAAAATACTGCCTTATCAAGCTGATAGCCTTTTATAATGAAATGACTGAGTCAGTGGATAAGGTGATATTTATCTTGACTTTAGCAAGGCTTTCATCACTGTCTACTTTAATATTCCCATTGACAAACTGATAAAATACAGGCTAGACTAGTGTACAGTGAGGCAAAATGAAAACTGGATGCACTGTTGGGCTTAAACAGTTGTAGTTAGCAGCATGAACTTCACCTGGAAAGCAGTCACCATTGATGTACCCTAGGGGCAAGTACTGTTCTATGTCTTCATCAATAATCAGGATAAAGGGACACTTTACACTCGGGAGCTTTGCAAACAAAACTGGAAGGAGGGACAGATAGACTAGATGGATGTGCCATCCAGAGGAATCTCAAGAGGTTGGAGAAATGGAAAAACAGGAACCTCACAAAGCTCAAGAAAAGTGGAATTTCAAGTTCTTAAAGATAGCTTCCTTTTCTCTCTGTAGAAATTACATTGCTTTTCTTAAATCTCAAAAATGTACTTGAATGAGCAGCCTATAAGTTATACATTTAAAAGCTGTGGAAATATGTTTCTTTCTTATGTGGACAAGATGCATGGATCTCCTGTACTTGGGAGGAATAACTCCATGCACCAATTCACATTTGGATTTCTAGAGGCTGCAAAGCAGCTCTGAGGGGAGAGCCTAGGAGGACAATGAGATGGCCACGAGCCAGCAGTGCACCCTTGTGGCAAAGAAAGAAATCAGAAATCACTCATTGGAGTGAAAACAATTAATGTTAGGTACAAACAATGAATGTATCTAACACTTCTAACTAGCTATTAAAGATCTATGTTAAAACTATTAAACAGAATAATTTCATAATGATCACTAAGGCATATCCATTTTGTGGAGCCATTTCAAAGCATTAAATTAATTTGATGCTTTTAAATTTAAAAAAATCAGAGCACAGCATCTTTTCTTAAAACCCAATATATGCAAAACCAATAATACTTCAAGAATAAAAAGACTGTAAGTATCTAACAGATAATCTAATCTTCATCTTTAAATCCTGCTAAATTAATATTTTCTAAAATTTGTTACCACGGTGAGGTTCTAAATGTTGTCAATTATTCATCTAATCTGTTGTATTCATGGTCTTGTCTCCTTTTCTCTAGAATTATCATCAGCTAAAAATGGTTCCTAATGTCTAGGGAAAGTCTGCTAACTCCCACAGCAACTTTTGTAATTCTGTGCGCTCTTCTGTGTTATTTTCATATACCAATCCCATTGTCCTTGCTGGAAAGCTGCTCTTTTGTTCATGTGAGATGATGTAAGATCTTAAAATATTGGAAATTGCTAATTACTAATAGGTGAGTTCTACATGTTCATGTATTGCACTACAAACCATACCCTATTAATGTTTCTCTGGGGGTCTTTTGTGTGTGAGACAATAAGATATAAAGTAGACACTTATGATAGCCATTGAATTTGTCCATAATTCTATAAATCAAAAGGAATGCACAAATGCATACATACACATTTCATAACTTCATAATATCATCTCTAATAAAACAGGAAAATTACATTTACTATCCCTATGCTGATGTTTTGTGAAAGACAAAACATACAATTTAGGAAATTTATTTAAAAATACTAGAGACTAGGGAGGAAACAAAATTAAAGAGAAAGCAAATACATTACTTAAATATTTAGGTTTAAAATCCAAATTTAATGTCCAAAGAAGGGCAAGTGCAGCCAGAGAAGGGCAAAAAAGCTGCTGAAGGATCTGGATAACAAGATTTATGAGGAGCAGCTGAGGCTGTTTAGCCTGGAGAAAAGGAGGCTCAAGGGTGACCATATTGTTCTCTATAACTGCCTAAAAGGAGGTTGTTGTGCGGTGTGGATTGGTTAATTCTCCCAAGGACAAGAAGAGATGGCCTTAAGCTGAAACAAGAGAGATTTGAATTGGATATTAGGAAAGAATTTCTTCATTATGAGGGTTGTCAAACACTGAAACAGGCTGCCTAGGTAAGTGATTGACTCACCATCCATGGCGATATTTAAAATATATGTAGATGTGGCACTGGACATGATTTAGTGCTGGACTAGACAGTTCTGGGTTAATGGTTAAACTCAACAGTCTTTTCCAACCTAAATGATTCCATGGTTCTCAAATCTATATTAAATATTAAAAAATAAAGTCATTGATATGTCATGTACTTTCTAATGTTGCATTCTATTCTTGGTACCCAAAGATCCCGTAGTTCTTCTTAATGTAAATGACAAGAAACACTATGGTAATTCTGCCAATCCAAAGAGTTTTTTCCAAGTGTTGTTCTGCTGTTTAAGAATAGAGCACACTTGCTCTTTTTTTTTTCAAGTTTTCTGATTCGAGCTCCAGTTTCAGATCAGAGGCTGTTACTTACTATTAGACTGAAGACTAAGCATTTTGCTTCTTATCTGATTTGTCTTCCACTATATTGTGTTCTTGGTGCAATAGAAAGTACTTAGTTTCCATGATTATTCATTTGTCATGTTCTTCTGAAGAAATGAGTGGTTTCCAGCTCTTGTCTTGTAACACTTGTTCTAAGTGTTCAATTATACAGATTTTAACTGATAATATTTCATAAAATTGTTTTAGCAGTCTGAAGTGTTAGAACCACTGGTTGCCTTTTTATGTTGAGGTATTTGTTTTTAAAAATACTTTACAAAAGAGGAAGGAGTTAGATAATTATCTCTAGGCCATTTTTTGCCAAACCAACTACCCACAGATTACAATGAAACCTGCAATTTGTGTTTTCTTTGGACTGTTGAGTGTATTACCTATTTTATATTGTGGGTATAAAAATTGTATTAGTCACATTTTAAACAAATATACATTGATGATTGTTTTATAAATTTTGATAAACAATAAAACAATCTCCTATGTTACTGTTATGAACAATGTGTTCTAATATATAAGTAAGAATAGGGAGGTTAAAATATCCTTTCCACCTCTTTAACAACTTAGTTGTGAACTAAATAACATATTAATTATTTGTTAGTGGTTTGTTATTATTTATAAATAACAATTTGATTATTTAAGTTGAAGAAGGAGCACAGACCATAATTCTTATGCATGCATAATGATATTCAATTATTTTTCTTTTAGAAATACATTTTTTCTGAATTTGCTTTCTTTGAAAAACAGAAGCACCCTCCACCCTTCATCAAAACCTTTCCATTTAGTTCTTTCACTGCTCAGAACTAGATGGAACATTTAAAATTTTAGCAGACATGTTTATTGAAAGATTAATAATTTTCACATTCTATCTATTGAATTCTATCTGCATTAAGACTCCTGAGAGTCCTATCAGTGTTGCTTTTGAATACTTTCTTTTTCCTATAGCTGTAACAAGTTTGATGCAAATTTTGTTCTTCAGTGAAGATTTTTGCAGGGTTATGTCATTAACAACACAAATTAAATGCCTTTAAAGGCATTTTAATTTTTAAATTAATACTTTGGGGTAGTTTAAAAGTCTGTTTCTTATGAAAAGTCAAACACAAATGAAATGAAGATAGAAAAAGAAAAGAAATTAAAACCTCAGAATTTATGATTTTTCAAAGGTGACAATGAAAAACATCTTTGATGTAACTGACACTAGATTTAGTTTGGGTACCCAGGAAAGGAAATATGAAATAATAACTTCAGCATCTAAGTACAAAATAAATATTTTAATTCCTCACAGAAACTTTTATTAAATTCTAAATCCAAACTCCCTAATTATGACATTTGTAGAGACTGAAAAAGATAATGACAGAATTTGTGTCAGGTCCAGACTAGTAGCTCCTAACTGCTTTTATTCCAGTTGGAGAAAACAACATCCTGACAGGCTAATTGAGTGACTGAATTTGCCTGTGTTTGAGAGCCTTTATTTATTATTCTGAATCCAGCTCTGATTTCCTTTGCTGTTTCTTCATTTTTACAAGGATGGAAAATCAAAATAAGTTTCTTAAATGTCTATTGTTTGAAAGAAAAGGGCATTAAAAGCTTATTGTAATAATAAATACACATTACCAGAAAACAATGATTCTTACACAAAACTTTCAGTGAAATTATTATTCTGAACTGGACTAATGAAAAAGCAGTAGTTAACAAACTGTGAAGATGTGTTAAAAGCCCCGAACATACATGGAATTCCTACAGCTTTTTTTCCTCCCTTTGTGCTGAAGGCCAAGTTCACAAATAGTTATTGGAAAGATCCATGGACACTGACTACTGAGTTTCAAGCAGCAGTCAGTAACTTGGATGCTATATATATAAAAACTGAAGAAGGTCATTGTTAGTACACTCCTGTGTTACCCACATCACATATCACTTATATTTTCAGAACCGAGAATTTTTAAATCTCCCCCTTGTTGTTTTCCTATCTCTGCACAAATGTTTTAGCTCTCCTGGTTGGGGTAGCTCTGCCCCAGCTGCTGCTGGAACACTTATCCATGCACCTCACAGCAGCTGAGCACAAACACAGCACATGTCACTCAGAGCTCACCTGGTCTGGCAGCTTGTAGATAAGCACTTCTGAATCCTCTGAAAACCTACAGGAAAATGTTGTTTATCTTTTCCATATGAGTAAAGAATACCTAGAAATGCTTCTTTTTTGATGTAATATTATACATAATTACCAAGCTGTATTATCGGTTTTGCAGCTTGATGTTTTTTTACCTTGTTCCAATTCTATTTATTTGTTTAAATTAAGAGTTGACTTGTTGTTGAGTTATGGCATAATATTTTACACTTTGTGAATTTAACAACACTCAGGCTCCACTGTTGTACCTACTCATGCACAAGCTGTGAATTATAGCTTCATTACTCACACTCTGTCATCTCTCATTGTTTAAGCATTATGTTGAGGTCAAACAGAAAGATGAATTTGTTTTAAGTTTTGCTCCTGTCAGTTAAAACTCACTTTGAATGTTCCACAGTAATAGCTTGTCATCAAAAGAATAAATTATTTAAGAACAAGCAATTCCTAATTAGAAGTTCAAATTTTAGAAGTTCACAACTGTTGGCGCAGAAGAGTCCAAGATCATACAATCGTAGAATAACGTGGGTTGGAAGGGACCTTAAAGACCATCTAGTTCCAATCCCCTGCCATGGGCAGGGAGACCTTCTCTAGATAAAAGACTGCATTCATCCTTCCTGAGCGTGGCCCATTCACTAACATTCCAGCTGCCCAGACAGGCTGTTGTCTTTGGTAACCTATCTGAATGATAACACTAAGAAAATAATATTGTAATTCCCTGAGTGAGGGATAATCATGGACTCTAACTCTCTGTTCTGAAAGAAGCCCAAATAACTTGGAGAAAATATTTGAAAGCCTCTTTGTAATTAGATGTTTATCTATTGGAAAAATATTTAAATTGTTACTGATTTTTTCCACAAAAACTACGTGGAAATTTTTCCACAAATACTGTGTGGTATATTACTATTTTTTTTCTTTGCTGGTGTTGTTTTTCAGCATTGCTCCTCTGAATATGAAAGTTCTGTGTTTGTCTTCTACAATCATTGCAATCTGGTTGCCCCTTATAATATATTTTCAAAAACTGATAAAACCTCCTTGGCTAGAAAGAAGAAATTATCATCCATTCTGTTGGAAATGTTTTAATACACAACTGAGAAACCTAGGAACTGAACACAGGAAGAAATTAAAATCTTTAAATTGTACAAGATTTTAAAAACTTACTATCAAGATTGGAAGAAGGAATGTTTCCAATTGTGCCAAGGACTTAGAGCCTTCACTCTTAAATTAAAATAAAAAGTTTCTAATAATTCAGGAAATAAACACTATTAAAATCTTGCATAATTTCCTTCGTAAATGTATATCACAATAATGGTATATGCCTTGAAAATGTTAAAAATTTCTTTGTTAATGCATATATTTTATTTTGAAATGCTTTCTAACTGATATGAAAATAGATTATGAAAACATTAGTTTCACTTTAAGTTTGACGCTATTTTATTTCGCTTTTTTTTCTTTTTTTTGTGGGTTTTTTTTTGTTTTGTTTTGTTTTTAGAAGCTTGGTATAACTATGAAATTAGAGACATAATTAAAAAACTCTTTCCTCCAGGCTCTCTAGATTTCAAAATCAGGCAACAAGTTGCACAAGAAAAAGTAGTTTTGCATTTTGGTTGTTTTTTGGTGGTTTTTTTCCTCCTGGGATGCATCTGAACTGATATCATCACATGTTAAAGCATTTAGTTCCACTATGTGGTTAGATGGCTCATCTCATGTTTGAAAACAAATCATGCTCACTGGATCATCGTAACTTTCTCCTGTGTTTGAGATCCTTGCAAAGCCATAATTTTTTTGAAGTCCAGAACCTGTGCTCTACTACTCTCTTTCTTCCATCCATCTTGATTTCCAGTGTTTTGTAGTCATTACTGCTAGGACTGCCACGCTGTCATACCCCAACACGTTTTTCCTTGAACAGTAGCACCCAATGGTGCACATGGAGTACTGATGGGACCTCTTGGATATCAGTAACCTCAGTTTTACATCACAGGGTTTATGTCCAGGGCTTGACCTCCACGTACCCCTTGTTTAAACTGTGTTCAATCTTACCATATCTTGCTTGCTGCAAGGAAACTGAAATGGGAGACAGTATTCCAGTAGGAATTTCTCCTCTGTAAATGCAAAGAGGCCAAATTGCTTTTTTTTTCCTTTGTATTATCCACTATATATATGTCTGTACAAAGTTTTCCTTAGGGCCTTTCACTGCAGTATTGTGCTAAAAGCTCATGCTGATTAGCCACAATGACCTCTAAATCCTTCTATGAATCACTAGTTTCCAAGACAAAGTGTTCTTATTGATTAATAATCATCTTGCATCTTTCCTCGTGTTTAGTTTTATAGTAACTGAAATACTGGAGCTTCTGTTTGGCTGAAATTGAAGACAAAGTTTTTAATTACCCTAAATTCACTTCTGATTTTATTTGACCTAATTATATAAGTCTCTGATTTACAGTTACCAAGCCACATTTTCAGCTAGTGTAAATCAAAGTGACTTGCTGTTTACCTCAAGTAATGATCTATTCCACACACTGCAGTGCCTTAAATGAAGCACAGAGAAGACATCTATATGATATGCATTATTGACTACTTTACACATAATAAATTAAGATTAATATTAAACATTATATTGCATAAAAAGTGAGCTCACAACCATTTGGAAAACATCAGGAGGAATCAGATGTCCTAATTAAAATGATTTTTTTAATCAAAACATTGAATACTCTGAGAGTTGACATTGGCATAAGGACATTGTTCCTCTGAGGCTTCCCTTCTCTGTTTCAGCGAATCCACCTTCTCCTTACTCCTATAAATAACTATACATGTTTGATAAGCTTTTCTTTCCCAGAATTTTCCTGTGAGTTTTCTGTTCTCAGTCTGAAGGCAGCATAAATGCATTTTCCTCAGTGCATGGGACAAATTCAACTATGTAACTGTAACCATTTGATGACTATATGAATACAATAGCCCTTAAAACTCATTCTTAAAAGAACATGTAAAAAATTATAAAGTTTGAGTTGGAAGGGACTTTAAAAATCATCTGGTTTCAAGGCACCACTGTTAGCAACACCTTCCACAGTTTGTTCAAAGCCCCATCCAACCTGGCCTTGCACAATTTTTCCCTGGGTGACCCGTTCCAGTGTTGCATTGGCCTCACAGTAAAGAATGTCTTCCTTATTTCTCATCTAAATTTACCCTCTCTCTGACTGAAGCCATTTCCTCTTCTCCTATCACTACAAGTCCTTGCACTGAGCCAGTCCCTTGTATTGAACCTGTCCCTCACTGGCTTTCCTGAACGGCCACTTCAGGTGCTGTAAAGTCTGCCCAGCGCCTTCTCCAAGCTGAACAGCTCTGGCTCTCTCAGGCTGTCTCCACAGGAGAGGTGCTCCAGTTCTCTGATCATGTTCTTGTTCCTCCTCTGGACTTCAGCAGACCCAAGTGCTTCTTATGTTGGGGCCAACCAGTGCTGGGCATGGGACACCAGGTGGGGTCTCATGAGAGATGGGCTGAGGGGGAGAATCAGCTCTTTTTACTTTCCTGTCTCAGTTCTTTTGATGCACACAGGATACAGTTGGCTTTCTGGGCTGTGAGTACACATTGCTGGGTCATGTTGGACTTTTAAGATGACACTCAATTTGGTGAACAAGAGGAAACAAGAGAGGTTATTTGTGAACCAGATACTGGCTGAATGTATTTTTTTTTTTGTCCTCTACAAAACTGAATGAAAGCTTGCTCTTCCACTATGAGGAGAACAAAAGGAAGCAGGTTGGCAGGAAGTCTTTAGGACAGTCAGAGCACTGCTGTATTGCTGAAGGAGTAAGTGCATAAAACGAGGGGTGAAATGAGACATATGAGGTGTATGCGATGAAAGGTGGAAAAAATGTTGGCAAAGAAACACATCTTGGTGCAGTTCATCCTCAGTATTTGTGGACAGAGTGTGCTGTCAGATCCTGAGCCAATACCATATGGAGGATGCAGGTAAGACTTATTACCATAGCCTGTTTTTTCATTTAAATATATGTGTTTGGAGGCACAGAGAGAAAGAGTAAAGAGATCCTACCTCCTGCTACGTCTTACCCAGTAATCTCCCATTTTTTTGCTTCTGCTGTGCAGCAGCTCATATTTGATCCTTTATGGTATTTATAATATTCATGAGCTAACAAAATTGTGTCTGATTTTCTACAGTTCCCCAATGCCTAACAAATGACACCACCTTTATTCCCCTCTCTCAGAGAATATGCTGTTGTTGACCTGAAGCCTCATGTGAGCCTGATTAGACCTTTACAAATAACTTGGAAGAACCCATGGCATTAAAAGCCAGTGGTTCTGCTTGCAAAGAGAATGTAGTAGTCTACTGTTTACCAACTCTCCTGCATGTATGCAGACTTTCACTGAATTAATTCTGTACAATATATCATTAAACATTGCCCTATACAGGTCAAAAGCCTTTACAATATTTAAAAAATTTTATACAGCAATATTATATTCAGACAATCACCATACAACTCCAACTCACATTTGTATCCTTCCAAACGTTTCCATCATTTTTCCTGAATTTAGACCACTTCACTTTTCCTTTCTTACTCTGCCAAAAATTGCCTCAAATGCAATTTTTCTGTGCAGCCAAAGTAGTTGTTTTGCCATGTAGATCTATTTACATCACAGGAAATTGAGAAGTTGCTCCTGTATTTCAAGGAGAAAAGCTTTTGCTCACTGACCTGCAAATGCTACAGAAAAATCTATTTTAAATTGAATGTTGATCCAAATAAGAAAGGACTGTACCACATTACATGAAAAAAGAAGTACTCATCTTCCAATTATTCTTTGCTAAAGTCAATCATCTTGCTTTCTGTGATGGTGCAGCAAACACAAAAAGCAGTTGACTATCTTGTTACCATGGAATTAGGGCAAATTATTGCAACAGATATATTGTTAAATCCTGACCTTTCTGTTACAGGGTAAGACTATTTTCTCATTATAAATATAATGCTATGGATAAAAGGACCCAGTTCCTTATTAGATTTCCTGTTATGGACACAACTAATAATAAAGAATTAAGAAATGGACACACCACTTTCACAACAAAAGTAACTGCTTCCTCATGTCAGACTGGTCAGGGCATGATGCAGTAATGTGCCATGTGGGCCACTTTTCTGCTCTTCCAAGCAGGAACAGAATGTTTTGTTACACCCCTTGCTGATTACAGCACATAGAGAAAGTGGTGGTCACAGAGCATCAAATACCTCCTCTATCGATATACGATCCTGCTCAAGGCCTTGTTTCACAAATGGAGCATTATTTTTTCTTATGTCTTTTTTTGTGAAGAAAGATATGACACTGATAAATGTTTTCCTGTCTTCATCACAGCATTGGTGGAACAGAATACAAGACAGCGTTATATCATGCTCGATTAATTTGAAAAAGGACATTTTAAAGGGCTTATAGTCGTTTTATCACATGTCAAAATTCTTGGTTAAAAAAGTGAATTTTTGCAAATTTATTTGTAGTTCACAGCAGAAGCTTCCACTCCTCACTTTGCATGAGTCATGGATGACTGAAAGAACAACCTGTGTAGGTGTAGAAACCAACAGATTTTGCTGGCCTGGCACCTGGACAGACAGTGCTGCTTGATCTAGTCTAAAACTAGTAATGTGGATCAAACATCAGATCAAAATGTCAGAATCCTTATATGTGATATTGTCTGTGGGAAGGGCAATAGAAAATGCAGTAATATAAAGATGAACAGAAGCAAAAAGTTTTGAAAAGAATAAAGGAAAAAAGTCCTACACATCAAATGTATTTGCTGGAGCTTATCTAGCTCTGCTAAGCCTTCCTCTGTTTTCTTTCACAAAATTGCCCTGACTATCCAACCAAGAAACAATCCTGAATTTGAAGCATGCAATCATGCACAAACACTTTCCAATATCTTGTCAAAAGAGATGTTTACTGACACAGTCTTTGGGGGAAAAGAAATTTCCAGGTGTGTTTAGTGAATGCATGTTTGTATATTTTAAGTCAGTAACTGCTTCAGAGATACCAGTTGGGAGAAATAGGCTTCACTACAGTCAGTGGAACAAGGATTTCAGGATGCGGGAATAAAAGCTAAAGCTGTAACTGCTGGGGAATAGATGTTGCTTGCATTTAATAATCTATTATTATTTTCTATACACAACTTTTTTCAGTCATCTTTATTGTCATGTTCAACCTCAAGCTTCTAGACAGACTCATTTTAATTAAGATCTCAAGACTTATGGATATATTCTAACCCACAAAGGCAAGTTGATTCAAAAGATGTAATGATTTATTTGGGAATGCATGTAGCAGTTCTGTTTTAGGTACTTACAGTACCTAGTGATCACAAACACGTTCTTTAAGATTTACAGACTTGTTTATTTTGAAAGCTGTTCAATTGCAAGAAAACTTGCAACACTGTGCTAAGAACAGTTCCCAATAACATCCTTCCTGGATCCTTTTTTTGTCTTTCATTTGTAGTGGGTAACTAGCTTAAATGGAAGTTTAACAGATGTGTTACACACCATAACTGAAAAATTTATTCAGTGCTAAATTGTATGGAATCCCAAGTTTGATAAATTACAAGCTAGATAGTAGTGTTAAAGACATAAATATGTACCCTTAAATTTATGGGGAGGATTATTTTTAGTAATTGTCATTCTTTTTCCCATGCAATCATTCATAACCATAAGCAGTTATAAATATTGACCAGGTTTTTTCAAATCCGGTTCAAGAGTTTAGACACTTCCATTGTGACATGTCTGGGACAAGACCTGATTTTTATGGCATAACTTTTTGGCACTTCATAGAAAATTTGCTCTTATAAGTAGTTTTGAGCTGACATATTCAGAGGGTATTTTCTGAATTCTTAGAAACTGAATAATCATAGAATAGAACCATGGAATCATATAGGCTAGAAAAGACCTTTAAGGTCATTGACTGTGATGTTAACCCAGCACTGCCAAGTCCACCACTAAATCACGTACCCAAGGGCCACATCTACATGTCTTCTAAATACCTCTGGGGCTGGTGACTCAACAATGTCCCTGGGTATTTATTTCCTCCCATCCTGATGCCTACTTCACAGAATCACTGCATTTAACTGAGCTTGCTGACAGTACAGCACAATGACATGTTGGATGTTATATTCATAAGATTTTATGCAGAGATCCTCTAGGTAAAGTGTTTAAAGACCATTCTACTTACGAGACAAGTGTGAAAGAAAAATGTATTTCTGAACGCTTCAAAAACAAAAAGTTGCTCTGTTCTGGTTTTGGCAATACTTCTATAACTCAGGGAGCCAGAACAGCACAAGTATAATCTGGGTCATGAGAATTCCACAGAATTTTGGAAGACTCCTTTTCCTTTTTATTTCTTTCCATTGTTGAGTGTTAAGAAATTCCTGACACAGAATGTAGCAAATATTTTCAACTTCAGTCCTTGTCAACTCTTCAAGAGTTCTGCCTTCTTGTTTCAGAAAATGAATATACACAGTGTTTTCATTTGTCTGTTTGACAAATACTCCTGAATGCGCAATAACTTATCTTTGAAATTAACCTGTCAGAGTAATCATGACACAAATATAATGATGAAACATTACTCTGCTTTAAAGATTAATTTCTGCAACAGTAATAACTGGCCCCTGGGGTGTTACTGATTGATGAAGCAATACTTCAATAGAAATTGAACTAATTTATGTGCAGGTCTACAAGAAAAATCTGCATATTCTATGTGAAGATTCATTTGGCTAACCATGAAAAAAATCATGAAGGTTGTAGACTTTGATTTGTGTTTGTTCAAGAGACATGTTAAGATGATGTATATATTAACCTAGAATTCAATAAAAATATATATGCATATATATATATATATCCTGTTTCTGCATTGTACATTTCTTTGCAATGTTCCACATTAAGAACTTATTTAGCTTTGAAAATATGGCAGCTAATTATTAAACTAAAATTAGTCTTTATAAACCAACAAATTTTACATAGTGAAGAAATATAAAACACATACTGCCTAATTCAAACCCAGAACTGTACTTTCTCTAATTGAATGTTAACAACCTGTAAAGTTAATCCCAATATTCCTTGCCTGATTGAAAAAGTACAAGAATGATAATAATTGTTGCACATAATAGCAGCCGTATGCCCTTACCTTTTTTGACTTCTTGTGATATGGTGCAAATTTTGCACCATATTAGAAGAAATGCAACTAGGACAAAAGGTCTTAATATAACTTAGTGAAGCTGAGCTTTCAAAAGATGTTCCTTCCAAAAACTAGAAGTGAAGATTTACAGATTTTTAAATCATGTGGTATAATGATATCTAGTAAATGTCTTTGTGGTTTTCTTTTTTCATTCTGCTTGGTTTGGATTGGTTTTCAGGGATTGCATCATTGTTGCTGATTTTACAGTTCTTTGTAATATAAGCCTGTCTGCCAGGGCAGGAATCTATAAATTGCTAATTTGATAGAAAGACAAGAAAGAGTTGTTATGAGCCGTGTCTTGGTCTCAATAACTATTGAGATCATGTTTCAGCTGGTATAAAGGGGTCTGAATGGTTTTCTCTGTTACAGAAGCTTGTGCTGTAAGACCTGCATATCTTGCCGTGGTACTTTCATTCACCATTTTGCTCTTCACATCCTGAGTTTCATCAGATGGCCTAGATGAATTATTGACTTAAGATGCTGTTGTGTGACAATGCAGCTGTTCTATGAGGATAATACAGAATGAGGGTTTTAATGTCATTGCCCTGTCTTGGAATCATACAGCCTCTGTTTCTTTCATTAATTAGCTGTAAACTGACAAACTATTTCCTGAAACTACCTAAATCTGTACACAGGGCACCCCAATTTCACCACCACTTCCCTCCCCCCCACCAAAAAAAAAATCGTTTACAAGCGGTTTCTTGTATACATATACATGCATATGTACATATAATATATGCATGGAATTCAAAAGTAAAGGTTTTCCTATGGGTAGGATGTTCATGTAGGTGACCTATTACCACATTTATGTACATGTGAAACTAAATGTCAAATATAAAATAGATGTTTTTCTAACTCTGTTTTACAAAAGACATGCAGCTTTTTAAAGTGGTAGGTTTTGTTTAAGTTGGTTCATATTTTTTGTGGAATTGCAGAGAAAATGAAAAGACCCCTTAGCAGGATTTATTGAACAAAGTTCAGTAAAGGTCATCCAATCAGTGGCTAAAAAATCTCGCCATCTACTTGAATTTATCCAGGAGCTCATCTCAGTTGCTCCTATATAATATGTAATTTAGTGGGAACACTGTGTACAGAATTACCTGACTGTTTTCTATTTTACTCTAATGCTTTTGAAAGAAGCTATAATTTTCTGAGGAGAAGAAGCATATATTATGTTTCCTGTAATTGCTATCTCCAGTTCTTTAGAATCACAAATGACCTTTTTTCCCTTTGATCAAAAGAATCTGAAATACTCTGAGTCTTCAAACTAAAATTCTCTTCATTTCAGACTGTGTATTTTTTGAGTAACTCTGTCCATCAACATATATTAAGGAAAAATCTGATTATTTTTTGGGGATGAGATGGGCTTTTTTGATTTTGGTTTTGGGCATACAATCATCTCTGGTTTTATATCATAACCATTTCACAGAATTTAGGGACAAAATATTTGAGGAAAAAGGTTGCCCTTTCTTATTTTAAGAAGTAAGCCACTGGGCATGTAGCTCAATCAAATTGTTCACATATAGACACAATATCAGACAAGCAATATATCAGTTTAGTAGAAAAAGCTAATACTATATAATACATCACTATTTTTCAAATATTTCCATTCATTTCTCCAGTGAACTCTGACTTAGAGACATGGATGGTAACTGAATTCATACACAATTTGCAAAAGGTTCCTTCAAGTTTCTTCAATAAGATTTTAGAAATCACAGGTTTAAAACTTTCCTCAGTATTCTCACAATTTTACTGCCAAATTTATGACCCTCATAACCCCTGTCAGAACTGAAGCCTCACACAGCCACTCACTTTCTTCTCTGCAGTGTAATGGGGCAGGCAATTGGAAGGGTAAAGTTGTGAGAAAAGTTGTAGGTTGAGATAAAGAGAGTTTAATAGGTAAAGCAAAGCTGTGCATGCAACCAAAGCAAAAGTGGGAATTCATTCACCTGCCTGCCCATGGGAAGGGGTGTTCAGCCCTCTCCAGGAAAGCAGGGCTCTATCGTGGATGATGGCTGCTTAGGAACATCCCCCACATCCCTCTCCTTCCTCCAGCTCTGAGCATGACACCCCATGGTCTGGATTATAGTCTGGGTGAGCTGTCCTGGCTCTTTTCTCTCCCAAACCCTTGTGCATCCCCAGACTCCTTGCTGGTGGGTCAGGGCAAGCAGCATAAAAAGCCTTGATTCTCTATAGGCACTTCTCAGAATTAGCTGAAACATCCCTGCATTATCAACACCATTTTCATCACAAATCCAAAATACACCCCCACGCCAGCTAATGTAGAGAAAATTATCTATTATATATTTTCTCTATAGCTACTACAGAGAAAAACCCAAACCACCACAACATGTAAAAAAATTACTATTTGTAATTTGTGTCTGTCTTCTATGTCAGCCCCCCTGAAGCACATTTTTCTGAACAGATAATAGCAGATAACACAGATGCATACTAAAATCTTTCTGTTTCTCTGACTTGGGAAATAGGTTTTCTTCCACAAAGCCATTTGTTACACACATCTCTGTGAAAATTACACTTGAAAATCCAGCAAAACATATTTCCTGTTTCCCTAATAATTTCCCTAAACTATTGCAGGATTAGACTCTTTCCACTTCACATAGTTTTTCCATGTGCCATTTAGCAGAGCTCTGTGTCAGCTGAGGAACAGGGGAGGGACACTGCCTCTTCAAGGATCTGCTCTCATTATGGAGCCCTGCCTGGGATGAATATGGAAAAAAATCTCTGCCTCCCTCTTTATATGTAGTCTGGATGTGCCTTTTTCTACAGGATGTAGAACCTCTGTAGAGTCTGGGATTTCCCTTGAGTGCAATGCGAGGACGAGTGAATGAAAAGCTTGTGTTCCCTGTGTTCTCCTCCCTGCTTCTGTGCAGCATTACAAAGGTTCATCTCGTCCTTAATCTGGTAGTCATGGGGGACTTTTCTCTATGGTCCTTAGATAGGCACTATAACTGCTTTAGAGACTGTGAGAAGTTTAAACTATGCCACTTTTTGGTGAAATAAATAATAAGCAAACACCTAAATTAAGACAAAATATTGTTTCCAACATAGAAATATAACTTTGTTCAAGCTGGAACTTGCACTATCTTGCTCAATGTTCTTCCTGCGATGGGCTGACTTTGCCTGAAAAGTGGCTTCTTTCACACAACTGAAGAGTCTTTTGGCAGCTCTATGATCTGTGTACTGCCTGCTCCAATCTGTCTGCCAGATCACACTATGAAATCTGAGGCAGAAACTTAAATTAGCATCACAAAAAATGTTAGTAATAAAAAAGGACATGGCACATCCTCATATTCCAGCCTGCATGGGAAACTGAGATTACATGAAGATACATATATTTTTGTAATGCTCAAGATTTTAAGGTACTCTTCTCTGTAAACAGAATCTAGAATAGAAAAAAGGGCTTGTCCTTAATGAAACCTTGACTAGTGCCCAGGCAAAAAAAAAAAAGAAAAATTAGGACACAAAAACTTCTTTATTCGAAAATGCATTTGAAAAGCATAAATGTGCAAAAAACTACCCACTGCTGCATAAAAAAAAAAAAAAAGTAAAAAATAAAGAGCATGCATATATTTATTCTTTAGAGCATAAGTCAAACACTAGGCTGCCCAAGGTCAGGAATATATTTTCACTCTGGTCAGTTGTGCATTACAGAATTTTCTTCACCTTTCTCAAAAGCATTGGATGCTACTTATTTTTCAAAATAGCAAACTGGACCAACTGAAGTATTGGTTTAAGCTAAAAAGGCACTTCTGCAAATTCTGCAGGACTGGCAAGTTTTGCCTTACATCAGAGGTATGACTTTCTCAAACAAGCAGCACAATAAGAGCAGAAATACATCCTGGCATTTGCCTGCATAGCAGCGGATTGCAGTGACCTATATTTGTCTTCTGGAACCAATTCTCAGTAGCCTCTGTAATGATCAAATTGATGGTTTAAAGGTGTGGATCACTGGAAGTAATAAAACATGATGTTTCCCTTGTATTTCAGCTTTGAAATGGTTGAGAATTTGTGGCACATAGCCACCAAAAATACATCAAAATAATTTTCTGAATTTAATGACTTGCGGTTATGTAATCCCTCAAATATGCCAGTAGCAATCTTTTTAAAACTGATTGATTTTGACCCGTGGCTTTCTCTATGGTTTCTTCTATATAAAACAGCACTTTAAAACGTTCTTCAACTTGATCTTTATGGTGTACATTTTATTTTCATTTCCAATTGCCATTTCTTTTAAAATGGCAAGCACTTATTTAGTGTCTTACAAGATTGACTCTTGGGAACAAGAAGCACTGTGATGTTCTTCTGGACTGACATCTCTTAGTGTGATTCCTAAGCCAAGAGAAAGTGTGATTCCTAAGCAGAGCCACAAGAGAAAGTTGGCCTAATTAATATTAAAGTAGTTGTATATCTGTCCTTTATTTCACTTTGTGATTACACATCTCATGTACTTCCCTTCCTCTTAAAATTATCCCCAAAACAGCCCCCACAAAAGACTTTGACATTGAATGAACAGTTGGTAGGACTGGTGCAGACCGCACCAACTCATACTTTGTGTGTCCAGAAACACACAAGCCCTTAGCCACACTCTCAAGCACTGCGGACTATGGCAAATCGTAACCCAGATCTGACCTAAATTCTTGTCTTACACATCTCAGATTCCCAGGAGAGATCCTTCATTTTGTACTAGTTATCCTGTCTCTTGGCAAACAATTGCAGTACAAACCTGCAGTACCTAACTGAAGAGTCATAGCAATACCCGGCATGCTGGACAGGTCTGAAGGTAGCAGCAGTCTCCTCATGGAATTGACTTTAGTACTAGTGCTCAGCCATCTTTTGCAGAAACAATGCACTTATAAAACAGAAGAGAAAGGTCCAGAAGGAGAAAATGGACCAGAATCACCCAGATTATGGAATCAGCTTTTTCATAAGTCTAGGTTTTCACCATGTCCCCAGAGTCTTATTTATTCTTATTCTCAACAGAGAAATTAATTTCCAGCGTGACTGGGTACTGTGTTCTGTAGCTCCTGGCAGTGCTCTGCAAGAAGATGCATGAACAGCTAGGAAGTCACATGATGGGATGTGGTGCTTGAGGGTGAGAAGCACTACTCACCAGCTCTCCAGGCTGATAAGAGTTGGTCTTTCTATGATATTGTGTATATGCAAACATAAAGCAAGGGGACACTGTTGTCAGAGAATTAAATATGGCTTGAGACAGAGACACTAACTGAAGAAAGGGCACTATTCTTTAGTTGTAAGACCAGAAGTGTATTGGACCACTATAACAAAAGCTGAAGGAGTACGTCCATGCAAAATGTGACCTGTGCCAAATACAACTGATACAGCACAGTAGTTATATGTGAGAGAGCCTAGAATATTAGGATACTTCTTATATTCAGGAAAGATTTTTCCCAGTTCTTGGTAGACATAATTTTTGCATTTTTGAGCAATTATGAAGAATGAATTTCCTCATTTTTAGCTGCATTAATTTTTAAAATCCTTGTCCATCTTTTATACAAAACTTGTTCTATCTTAGCAGTACCAACTCGCACAATGAAGTTTTTAATGCATTACATAATGCACATATCATGGACTGGATTTGTTCATTCTGCTACATAAAAGATCCTGTTGCACGCAATAAAAACCTGGAAATAGGATTGTGTTTGCTGCAGCTACAGTGTCTAATATATCTTTCAAGGTTTTCTTGTTGCAGCCTTTTTAGGGGGAGGGTACATGTTTAATAGTCGAACATAGTCTACAAATCTGGCCCTTCTGATGACCAAATGTATGGAAAATGCTCAGTCAATGCTAAAGACCCCAAGTTAGGCAGTGGGTCTGGCTGAAAATATAATTCCTGAAAATTTAACAGTGAATTATTTATTTTAAATGAAACCTGACCTTCATTCTGCAAATTATAAACATAGCAAATTAGATCTGCCATACTTTCCCATTCTCTCACAAACCCTTACAAATATTTATGTTGCCTGATGCTGTTACAAGTCAATATCTCTCTAGAAAATACATTTATTTTTATTAGATTCATTTAATCCTATATGTTCCCTTGCAGTTGTTTCCACCTGTGGAAACTTCTAATTCTGACTAGATAAGATCTTTCCATGCAAATCAGCTATTTCAGCCCCCCAAATCTGAGCTGAATATTTGTTTAATTAAGCATAAGTCTGCATGAGAAACTACAGCTTTATACGTAGTGTGAAAAAGAAAAAGCCTGTTGAATCCTCCAGCATCAGTTACTATCTAAGACAAGCTCTGACCCACTGGAAACTGTTGTCATCTTATTGCAAAGCTCCCGTACCTTCTTGGTGATTTCTCATGGGCAGCTCCTCACAGCACTGACTCCTTCACAGCACAACCAACAAACTCCAACCCTCTCCTCACCCAGCTAACCCACTCTTTCGTAGCACTTGTCTTCTTACTGGACACAGCTGTGGCCTGTTAAGGGCAGGCCTGTTCCTAATCTTTGGTGATCAGTACAGCTGTAACTCCTCAGGGGTGAGACTACCTTCTGCACTATTCTCTTACATTCTATCCCTCCACAGGAAACTCCCATGCTACTATGAGCCAGTCCCTTTCAGAAAGACAGCAAACTGAGCCATAAAAATCTCTCTTATTTAAAATCCTTCAATTTGATCAAATATAAATGTGATGGTATAAAATGGGCACCAAAGAGGGGCAGCACCCATAATTTGTATTTTGAATAAAGTGATGGGAGACTGGCCTGTTATCTGTTTTGCCCTTTAGAGTGAAGGACCTATGCATTTCAGAGTACAATTTCAATATTTGAGTCACAAATATTTTATTCAAAAATTGCAGATTTGTGAAAATAAGCTTGAAACTAAAAACTGACATTTTGGCTCATCTCGGGCAGCAGGCCATGCAGTTATGGAGACTTGAGTGAAGATTAGAAGATGATATAACTATTACTTCCATGATTTTAAATTTACCTACACCTAGAAGAGAATTCAGTAGTGATAACATAACAGCTCTTCACAGTAAGAAATGCATTACCACAAGGCAGTTCATACATATTAATATTTCTTAGCAAAAACAATATTATTTTTTGACATCAGGCAGTGGTAAGTTACACATGACACTTACTACTTCTTGCAGAACCTACTTTAAACCAAAATGATTAACAATGCCATCAATAATACCTTGCATGGCAGTATCATATTGTGGCAGTTTCAATACCATGCTTCAAACAGGGAAAGTGTTTAGGAAAATGTAAATTATCATCTAATTTTTATTCCAACTCTCTCTGTTTTTCCCTCCTGCCTGTCAAAAAATATAAAGCACCAAAGTGAAGAAGCAAATGCACAGCAATATTGATTCTGTCAATATATACAAAGCAGTAATGAAATCTGTGTTAATTTGTGGTAATATTGATGTATGGTTTGGGATACCTTTGAGCTACAGGCAATCATCTTTCCCCTGGTTTCAATCTGCAGCACCTTCATTGCAAAGATAGGATCTGAATGTGGGCCCTAGGGAAAGGGCAGCAAGACTCTGAATCTATTGAGAAAGGGTCGGCTGGAATTTGTATGTCTTTATATGACATCTTCAATCTGTCATATACACTGTTACTATAACTTCTGACTTGCTTTAGAGACTTTTTATATCATCTGGCTCTTACTGTATTGGGATATTGTTTTGTTCCAAGTTATTTACCAGATTTTAAAAATACGTCAAATTTTGGAAAATGGTGCACAGAGGTGCACACAAACATAGATGTTTGTCGACTACCTATGAAGTTTCAGACCCTCAAGGGACACGGAAGTGTTTTGGGAGACCTCTTCATTTTGGCCAAGAGAGGTACAAGTTCTTTTCCTGAATCTCAGTCCTGAGTCCCAGTGGGACCCAGGAGCCAAATAGCTCCTTTCATAGAACATTTCAGTAAGGATATGTGGAAGGAAAGAGTCTGCTCTTTTAAAGTACTTGGTCAAGGACATTTTCCAACGCAGCAAGAGAGAAGTAAAATAGAAAGCCATAAACAAGGAGGACATAGAGAGCCACAACTCATATTAATTGATGGGCTTTCAAGAAATTAAGGGTGCAACTTTCAGGAAGCTCAGCCTGAACTTTGTGACTGGTAAGACTGTAAACCAGGAGAATCCCAGACTGGGAGGGGTGTGGGAATCTATACGGAGTTGTGCAAATCTATAAGAAATACACAGGGACAAGAAGGAGCCAGGAAGAACAAATAGGAGGGTAAACATAAAGGTACAAAAGGTACAGTTCTGTGTAAAACAGAGCCAGTCAGTGTGCTTGTCTGACTGAGTCCTGCACCTGATCACTGCCCTCTGTCCTATCTTTTTTAAAAACCTTTTTCTGTAATATCTGTCAGCATAATCACAGTCTATCCTCTGTGTGTGCATGTTGCAAAGACTTGGTAACAGCTACCAGTGGGACCTGTATGTGTGCAAGTGAAAATTGCTGCCAGATCCTGGATCCAGACCAGGATGGAGGTGTCCCTGTGGGAGCAAGTGGGGTGTCAGTGTCGATGACTGGAATGAGTGGGTTCTTTAACCTCCGCCTGTGGGGGGAGAACAATGCAGGTCCCAAAACCAGCTACTGGGGGAGCAGGTGTGAGTAGATGAAGGGATCAGTGCCAATGGCTGAAACAAGACCTGAGGATACAGTCTGTGTTCTAGGTGCCAGCTGCTGGGGAAAAAGAGTGCCTGTATCTTTCCCAGACCAGGTGGGCAGTGGGGTGTGTGTGTGAATGCATATCAGCTGGGAAACCTTAGCCTGGACCAGCTGATGAGCAGTGAGGCCTTGGTTTGATGCTCCAGTCCTTTTTTTGTGTTTAGACACAAAATATTTATTCTACAATTTCTCCTCTGAACACACCACACAATAGTTCTTATGCTTTAACTGATGCTTGGACTACCGAAATTGTCCTCACAGCCTGCTCAGTCCTATTCTGTTTACTTCTCCTTTAAAGGAATGGAAATTATTTCATGTTTTTATGATATGAATGAGCACACATGTCAACTCATTTTTCTTTAATTGCAGCCTGTCTTTGGCTGAATGGATTGTTTGTGACTCACAGGAGTCTTGTGCTTTATGTTTCAGAAGCTCAGAACTCTCCCATTTCCCCAGCAAAGATCGCTGACCTACATATCAGTTTCTTTGCCTTCCAACTAGAGTATGGAAAATGCCAAGTTTCTCAGCGTTTATATAGCATCCAGCAAACTAAGTCCTGTGCATTAAATATTCTTCTGGTGGTTTGACACAACACAATTAGACAGTATTAATAATAACAAAGAAAAATAAATTCTAACATAATTTTTAGGTTTCCTTTGGTTAAACAATTTAATATCTATTCCATTTTTATTAACATTCACAGGATCCTGTAAAAAGAATATTCAAATGTATTTTAAATTCCAAACACTAAATGATGCATTGCACTGATTTACTTTTACTTTTTCTGATACTTTTAAAAAAAACACATAAGTAATATTACATTTACTACATTGTACTTACTCTTTCATTTTCACACATTTTTCATGTTTTAGAAATCCTCTTGTGGCAAACACACTGAAATAATTTTAGATGTTTCCCACTTCTCTTACATAAGATCTAAACATCAGATTTTATACAGTCAATTTAACTTACTTACATTATCTCAACCAATAGAACATTAAAAGCAATGTGCTTCTTGGGATACAAAACTAGAAAAAAAGGGTTCTAATAATTTTAATTTTCTTATATCTACAGAAATCACCATAAAACAATCTGTTCTTAAAATGGAAAGCACTTAATTCCCTAGAATCTTGTCAAAGGCTTTTTCTGACCTCCAATCACAATTCTTTCATATTTTGAGTTTTATTCATTGCAGTCAGACTACAGAAATCCTCTTGTTTCTCTTCAGTATAATTGCATAATGTTTGTGGGAAATTGTAATCCTCTTTATCATCACAGTTACCATTTAATTTAATAGACATGAGAATTATCAGTTGTATTATTACTATTATTATTGTAGTTCTCAAAAGTCCCATTTCAGACCTAATATATATGTGAATATGCTCATGTCCACAAATGTTTACAATCTAAACCAACAACCAGACATTTGATTCAACTTGACAGACGTAGTAAGAAACCACTGCTGTCCTCATTACAAAATTTTAGTATAAGGTCCACTCTGGTATCTCCACCATACTTCAGCTTAGAGGGCTGGTTCAAAGTAGCTCAGGAAAGCAGTAAAAATTATCAATTCAGGAACAACAGCACATCTTTACAAAGAGGAATAGTCAAGTCTTTTATGTAATGTTTAGCATGCAAAATAGGTGATATTCAGCAATTCACAATGAGCTTCAGGATGGAAACCCCATAATAAGTATTAAGGATGTTCATAGAGTTATAGATAAAACAAAAACTTTATTTCACTAAAACATCCATCAAAATCTAAGAGAAGTTTCAACTACCTTTTCAATGCAAAATTATTATTTTTTTTACATCCTTGAACTTCCTGAAAAGAAAATGTACGTAATGGCATGACAAATATTATTACTGTTGCTGGGTAGAACTTGTAGAAAAATACAAGTAAGCTTTGGATAATCTCTTGTACAATTTTGGGATAAAATACAACTGCTAAGATTTTTCCATCTGTTAGATGTGTTTTAAAGGAATTTTTGCATAAGATTCATGAACTTACAGCTTGTAAGAGTTTATGAGAAATACCTTCTGTAAGTTTTGTACTTTAATGTAAATCTGTGATAAATTTTATTGTGAGTATCCAAAACCAGAAATTCTTGCTCTATGATGGGAATGGGGGAGAAGAAAGAGCACAACACCCAGCTGGAAAGCAGCTTGGCAGAAAAAGACCTGCAGGTCTTGGTTTAATATTAGCCAGCAAGCCTCTTCAACCCCCCTCAAGAGCTATTCCCTGTTGTACTAGCCGCAAAAGTCCTGCTCTTATCAGCAGGATTCCTATGAATCCACACCTTGTATCCATAATTCCAATATGACCAATTAATACACCTACTATGAAAAAACTTCCTGGAAAGCGGCTTGGCAGAAAAAGACCTGCAGGTCTTGCTTTAACATTAGCCAGCAATGTGCTCTTGCTGCAGAGAAGGTAAATGGTATCCTGCACTGCATTTGGTAAAGTCTTGCTGTCTGGCTGAGGGGTGTGATCCTTCCCTTCACCTCAGCACTGGTGAGGCCACACCAGGAGTGGTGTGTCCAGTTCTGGACACAGATGTACTAGAGAGGGTTCATTGAAGGGCCACAAAGATGTTGAAGGGACATCCCTGTGAGAAAAAGCTGAGAGAGCAGGGACTGTTCACCTGGTAAAGAGAAGAAGGCTCAGGGTAATCATACCAAGGTATTTAAACACCTGATGAGAGGGTGCAGAGAGGACAGAGCCAGGCTCTCCTCAACAGTGCCCAGCGACAGGACCAGAGGCAATGGGCACAAACAGAAACTCAGGAGGTTTCCTCTGAACACCAAAAACACCTTCTCCCTGAGAGGGTGACTGAGCACCAGCACAGGCTGCCCAGAGAGGCTGGGGGGTCTCCATCCTTGGAGATATTAAAAAGCCATCTGAGCATGGCTCTGGAGAAGGGGCTTTAGGGTGGCCTGGTTGGACTAGATGATCTTCAGAGGTCCCTGTCTCAACCATTCTTTGATGGCTTTGGTAAGGAATAAGATTTTTGTCCCCTAAAAGTTAGCACAGAGATCTTAATTTATGCTGTGTCTAAAGAGATATGTTTGTTGAAAAAACAGCAAAATGCTTTCAAACTTCCAAACGTCTATCCACTTGCTAAAATGGAGAAGCTTCTTCCTATTACATAATTGTGTGATAATGATGTAGGTTTGGATTTGGGGGACCAGCATTTTTTCATTATAGTATACCTGTGATTTATGATCTGCATTATTTGCCAGTTGATTTTCAAGGTGATGATAAAAAGCTGAGGCCTGACCACACATGAGAAACTGTCACACCCTTTTGTGATGAAGAAATAAAAGGAATGTTCCTCAATTTCCTCTGATCTGAGAACATTCCCATCTTAAGGCTATTAAAAATACTGCCAAATATTTTGCTGTGTGTGAGGTAGAGTGACTGAATTAAAAGGGACCAGAGAAGGCAAAGGATGAGCTTTACTTCAATAACCTATGAGTTCCTTCAGTCCTGTGTATATTTAACAGAAGTACAATTATGATTTTGCACTTGACCCATCCTAGAGAAATTAAAAATGAATATTAAACTCTTTGAAAGAATAACTTCAAAAGCTGAGGGAGATTTTAAAAAATATTTAGTTCTCTGATATATCTATGGCCTTGTACTATATTTTGACTATAAGCAGCAAGGCTTCACTTTTACAATTTTCAGATAAATACTAACTGAAACAAATCAGAAATGAGAATGCTTCTACAAAGAAAGGCCATTCTGTCCCTCACAGGGTCCATAGCTAGGTCATACATGTGACTTAGACTCACCATCTTTCCATCTGGCTGTTTCATTTTAAGTGAGATGGAGAATTATGTACTTGGTAACTGCAGAAGGTCAAAGATAAATATGCAGAGCAGCAGAACATTGTGTAAATACCTAACTGTGCAACCACTGTAGATTTGATTTTAAAATAGATTTTCTGTGTCACTCAGATGCTTAGCTACATGAAAGTATTTAAAACAGCAAAGAAAAGCAGTTGACACTGACAATCCACTCATTTAGCTTGAGCTACTACATAAAGAAGTACTTCTCCAATAAAAGCAAACACAAGCATCTGAATATGTAGTAAAGAGACTGTAGAAGTATCATATAACCTTGGGTTCTTTTTTACCTTTGTAAGAAATTAGTAAGCAATACAAATATGTACCAAGACATTGGCCTGACAACCTTCTACTCTAAAAATTGATCCAGCAGTTTAACAGCACAATGCATACAATGTTATGGTGAAGTTTGTAGATATATGACATAAGGCTGGTGTGATTTATTTGAAAGAGTCCTGATTAGTATGCAGCTGATTTAGTTTCAGAATGTTGTACCTGTTTCCTCTAATGCAAAACTGCACTTCTTCAAATCTGCCTTCCAGAACCAGGATTACTAAAACACTCATAATCTTCTGCTTAGTACTCTTCCATATGGAAATTTTCCATACAATGTGTAGCACCAGGCATTTTATATGGATGATAAAACTGCTGAGAACATTTTGGAAATTCAGTGAAAGCACAACATATTCACTTGTTTGAGTACACAACAAAATAATTCAAATTTTTATTGCCCTTATGGAGCATGCTTTCCTTACAAATCAAATATAAATTTTCCTAGAGAGAAATGAAGAAAACCTCAGGCTTCATCAAGATTTTCTAAATAAAAGATGAGATATGTTGAATACAGAACATGAAATACATGAAATCCCATTTTACACATAATGTCACAATTTATTAATCCCTGATCACATTTCAGAATCTTTTGGGTTTTTTGGGGGTGGGGAGATTTTTGCCACCTCAAAATCCTGTTATATGGGCCGATTTACTTTGCCAGTAAATAACATCAAATCTCTATTTGGAATCAGAATTTTTTTTTAAATATGAATTTTCAAAAATTTCACAAGTGAAACAAATCATAAGGCTCTTTGGTCCATGTCTCAGAAGTGAGTAGGCATGCAAGCACATGCCTGTGATCACAGAATGCCAAGACCAAAGTTTTGGTATGCTGCCTGTCAAAAATATATGGTCCCTTCCCAACTCAGACTAGCACATTTTCTGCTCAGTACTTGTAACTGGTCTGCATTGATCTCCAGGACATTTTTGAAAAGGGTAGTACGCCATGATCCCCTTTACACTGGAACACAGGGACAGGGAAGTCCTGGGTCGTATGCAATAGGAGAGCATTGCTCCTGCATTATACAGATATTTTTCTGTCTTTTGCAAAACTTTCTTTCCTCTGCAAATGAAAGAGTAGTGAAAAGGAGATGGAGGAGGAGTTGACCCTTCCCTGTTCTATAGAAGTACAGAAATGACAGGATGAAGAGGAAAGGAAACAAAAGTATCACTCTTGCAAGGAAACAACAAAAGGATCAATCTTGCAAGGCAAAGAGTTTTTGTGGAAAATGTTGAGTGCTCTTGTTAATCTCAGCTACAAGTGAAAGCGCTCAACAGCAGGGACAGAAATGGGCCTGTACAGAACTGTAAACAATGTAATAGGAAAGATTTGCTAGAAAGGAACATCTTCGTAAGTAGGAAAATAACACACACTGGATGGAAAAGGACATGATATTTTGAGAACAATAGTACCATTACAAGTGATGACAATAAATAACATTAAGTTGATAGGAGGGGAATGAAACATAATCAGTGCTCTCAGCAGTATTTTTTTCATGGATACAATATAAGAGGTGTGTCCCACTGGAAGATCACTAATTATTAATACACTTGAGCTGACTCTGTGTACAACAACCAAAATCCAGGGGCATTAATGAATTTAGATAAAAACCTAAAATGGTCTTTCTTTGTGAAGGAGGGAGACAATGATCAAGGATATGATTCTGCTGTCACATCATCTCTTACCATGTTTGACTCTATTGACAGTAATAGGTCAGTTCCTTGTTTGCAGTGCTGGCACTGGAATAAAGGACTGATATTCAGTAATTCTATAGGGCAAAGAAAGCAGACATATTTTACAGATAACCATGAACTGCTGTACAATATATTTTCTGTGAATTTTTTGCTATGCATTTCTAAGCTTTAGAAGACAGACATTTGTTGAAGATTTGAGATGTATAGAAAATTCTTGCAGTATGGTTTTAAAAGGGAGAAGTGCTGCAAGATAGAATCCAGTCATGGGCTTTAATAATGTCATGAACACACATTGTATACACTGAAAGTAGCAAGGCAAATATCACAGCATTTGATGTAAGTTTTTTCTGTGCCTCTCATCTTTTTCACTTAAGGCAGCCTCACTCCTATGAGTACAATAACATTTGGATAAAGAGCTTGTTGAAGATTGCAATGAGACCTTTTCTGGAATGGAAGAGAAAAATGCTCTCATGATTAGATCTTTTTCTAAGAACAGCTCAGGTTACTTCCCCTTTCTGTTCAGCCAGTGAGTGTTACAAAACGAGTCACCTTGATCCAGGCAGTCAGATTTCACTAACCCAGTAAATGACATTCTTAGACTATAGGGGACATAGCACAAGGTCTGAGACCTTATTAACCATTGAAGTGCATTCCAATCAAAAAAATATCCTGTCAGTTTTCAGAGAGGTGTTAGCAAATGAACATGATCATTGCCTTGTTTTTTTGGTTTTTGGTTTTTTTTTAATTCTCTTCAGCAAATAGGTATGAAGTTATCTGCATTTGAAAAAGGAAATATGAATTCTTAATTTACAGAATATTTCAGTCTAATTCTCTTACTGGTAGCAATTCTTAAGCAAACATCCCACAGGGTACAAATAAACCCATGATTTGAGCACCCTCTCTATGTCTTCCTAAAAACAGTAGTCTGGACAAAATCTACTTGTAATTGCTGAAATTTTGAGTGTCTTGCATTTCTAATTCTGACCAGTTTGAGAAAGCAAATGAACAAGATATTTTAGAATTACAGATACATTTTATAAATTATGTTGAGGTAAAAAACCAGAAACTGATATCTAATGATAGTTACTTCATTTGGGATTATTTATTTCATTAATAATCCTAGCAATTTAGCCCTACCATTTCAAGACAGCTTCATCTTGCCGATTTTTTCTACTTGCTACTCACCCACTCACGATATCTATCAATTTTTTTTGCCACTATCAACCAGGTAGATGATACTAGAGTGGAAAAGAAGATGGATAACCATACTAGGTGTTCAGTTTGTGCTTTAAAACTAGCTCTTTAACTTGTTCTTCCATTTAAGGGTATTTATTCTCTAGGTGATGCAAATATATTTCACATGTCATTCTTTTCAAGTGGTCATTGAAATATTATGCTTTTATATGTTATGCTTCTTTTTCTGGGAACTGTGGTATGATCACAGCTAAGCAGAGGGCTATTCAGTTATGTTATATGTCTACATTATAAAAGAATGTGTTATTAAAAATCTGCTGTCAAAAATGTTCTTCTAGTATGTTCTTTCAATTTGATATCTATGCTAAATTTAAAAAGGTAGTAGCTAGTACCATGTAACCAGAGCTCGGCACATTAAACATATTAAATGGTAAACTGTTTTCTCAGGGTCATGCTATGCTATGAAAACATATAGAAATAATGAAAAGCAATTCATTTAGGGGAAAAAAAGAAGAGTTAGGGTATCATAAAATTTATAGATTTTTTTTAATATTTAGATATTTATAATTTTAGGAACTTCTAAATTTTTTACTCTTCCTTTCTTCATGTGGATTTAAATCTTTTCAGCTATTTTTTTACCAAAGGGATTTTGGTATATGTTACCAAATATATGCTTGGTAACTGAATTATTTTAGTTTTCTCATTGATTAAATGCTCTAAAAATAAATGTGGTTTTAAAGTGAGTATCCGATATTTAGATTCATTTCAGCATTCATTCAACACTGGGATGCATGATTAATTTCAAAAGCTACTCTGAATCCATGAATCTCTTCATCATATCAAATGGCTACCCTTTGGTCTCTTTTTAGTTGATGAAGAAAATATTTATTTTCTGTGGTTTATGATTCATCAAATATATTTAAATGTCAGCTTCATCAAGAGATGTATCATCCCAAAGTCCATTGACTATATTAACTAGGTTGGCCCATTCAGATATAGATTTCTGTTATAGATGCCTTCAGTGTCTGTTATGACAAAGTGTCACTAACATATTAAACATAGACACAGTCTATGTGCCTTATTTTTGTAATAGTATTGAACTCTTAAGATTCTGAAAATACTGACCTGTGATCTCAGAAAATATTTTCAGCTCTTGAACACTGTGAATATCTAAACCTTTTACTTTCTATTTCACAATAGTTTTAAGACCAACCTTTTTCTATTTGACTTGAAAATGAAGTTTCATTCATCTTCTCTTACTTAGCAAAATATCCTCCACTTTGTTCCCAATACTTAGTAGCTCAAATAAAATGGATTTGCTGAGTACTCCAGGTGATGTCCCAGCCCTTGGTCTCACCACATCAGGTTCATTGTAGCTTTGCATTTCATCTTCTTCAAGGCAAAAACTTGCATTTTTTTTAATATTTCCCCTTTCTGTCTTTACATCACTTTTTAATTTTTTTCCCTCTGATTCCAGTTTCAATACTGCAACTCACTGAAGAAATAGAAAGTACTTTTCTGTAAGATCTGAAAAATTTTGTTTGCTCTTTTTCTCCAATTTTGCAAAACCTACCCAGATGTCAAACTTTCCCATAACAGTTCCTTGATTAAAATTTGATTTTGAAAACTGCTTTTCATCTATTTTACTTACTTTAAAAAAAACATATGTTTTAATTAGCTAGAAGAGGAAGGGGGTATGGATAAGTGCAGCAAGATTTTCCTCCTTTGGATGTTATCTATGAATATAAAAAGGATGGTGGATATTATAGCATATTTTAACATTAACATAAAAAAGAAACTTACTCAAGCAGCCAGAAATTATAATGAAGACAGTATTTGCCTAATGGTATCTCCTGTTGCTCAGATCTCATTGCATGTTTTATGATTTTAGGCCTTTTCTATCATCTCCCCTTTCTGTATCTCTCTCTTGATTTTATGACCTTCAGACCATACATGAGTTAAAGATGACTATGATGATCCATGCTAGCTTTTAACTTTGAAAAAAGCCTTGCATATTTAAAGCATTATCACATCAGAAGTATATGATAACTGCTAACAGTTATGAGAAAGAACTACATGAATGAATATGAGTTTCTTATCAGGAATGTTTTATAATGCAAATGGTAAACAGAAAAAAAACTAAGAGAGCTTGAAAATAACAGCTTGGAGAAGCAGATGACTTAAACCGTTGAAACCATGACTTGCTATATTATGAAAATGCAATAATAACAGAAGCTAAAACTGCTAAAGTAATAAAATTAAACTACTTGTTTAAAATATGCTAACATTAAAACATTAACACTATTATTAATTTATTTATTAAACCAGCAATACAAATAGCAATAATACAAATTGCCTTCCATCAAACAAGTCAATAAACTATGTAAAGCCTATAATCTCTAGTATAGTTCTCTATTACCTCTATTAATAGAATCCAGGTACAGGGGGTTTTTTAAGCCTTTATGGTTAGATTCTTTAATATCCAGCACTATCTCATGTATTTTACATGAGGAACAGAGATAGAACCACAGACTAGAATTTGTCAAGAGCTATGTTTCCAGAATACTTAACCAATGTGGTTTTTGATATTTTTAAATCTTTCAGAAGGTCGGAAGAATTCTTATGACACCTTGAATACATCATGCTTTTTGTACTCCATGACTGATACACCTTTCTCAAATATAATGAAGGTCAAATAAAATAAGTTTCGTACATGTTCAATTAAGGATTTAAATTATCTCAATTTATTGCAAAAACCAAAGCAACTGGAATATTTCAGATTCATTTGTCTGATAATCTTCTATTATTGCACAATTTGGAAAGCACTAAATTACTTGCAATCATATTAAAATCATATTCCCAATTACTTGCAATCATAAAACCCCCACATATTTTATCTTTTCGTATTGCAGAGACATGTGTTCATCATTTAAACTTCATTTGTTGCTGCTTTATTCTTCTTCTACAATACTAAAACTTTAATGAAATTAAATAAAAAAACATACTTTGCTTCAACATTGTTCTCAAATACATGCTTAAATTTCAGTAGTCAGGTAAATACTCTGAATGAAAACTGTTATTCTCAGAGTCTCTTTCAACCCAAAGGTGTTCTTTAAAAATATAAATCACTTTGGAAAAAATATAAACCAAAAGTGATGCATATCACTTGATGTTATTAGAACTAGAATATCATTTGCAGGCTCAGGGATATCAATCAATATGAGTTCCTGCCATACTTGTCCCCTTGCAGCTCATTACACTTGTTAAACCCAAGTGCTCAAGCACAGAGTACTGCTCACAAGAGAGCATAGAATCATGGAATGGTTTGGTTTATGTTGGAAGGAACTTCAAAGATCATCTGGTTCAAACATTGTTGCCATGGGTGGTGAACTTTCACTAGACCAGGTCCCTCAGGCCCCCAACTAACCTGGCCTTGCACACTTCCAGGGATAGGGAATCCACAGCTACTCTGGGCGACCTGTTCCAGCATTGCCTCATCGGCCACACAGTGAGGAAGGTTTTCCCAATATCTAACCTAAACTTACTCTCCTTCAGCTTAAGGCCACTCTCCCTTGTCCTATCATTACATGCCCTTGCAAAAGCCCATCTCCAGCTCTCTTGTAGGCACCCTTCAGGTACTGGAAGGCTGCTCTAAGATCCCTCCAGTGATGCCATGGTGATTTTTTGCCTTCTCTTTTATATGCCTGTGATTGTGTTCACAGGGGTTTTCAGGTGAGGGAAGAGACGAGAATGTTGACTCCATGTTCAGAAGGCTTGATTTATTATTTTATGATATATATTACATTAAAACTATACTAAAAAGAATAGAAGAAAAAGTTTCATCTCAGAAGGCTAGCTAAGCTACGAATAGAATGGGAAGAATGATAACAAAGGTCTGTGGCTCGGACAGAGAGAGAGAGAGCCAGCTCTGCTGTGACTGGTCACTAATCCCAAACATCCGCACGAGACCAATCACGGATCCACCTGTTGCGTTCCACAGCAGCAGATAACCATCATTTACATTTTTTTTCTGAGGCCTGTCAGCTTCTCAGAAGGAAAAATCCTAAAGAAGTGTGACGGTTGTCACAAGGGTGTTTGGGTGAAGGAAAAGACGAGATCCTTGACTCCATGTTCAGAAGGCTTGATTTATTATTTTATGATATATACATATACTATACTATACTAAAAGGAAAAGAAAGGAAAGGTTCCAGAAGCTGCTAAGCTAAGCTAAGAAAAGTAAAGAATGATAACACACGAGCTGGCCTTGACAAACTCTGAAAGCTAGCTCTGCTCTGACTGGTCACTGAACCAAAACATCCACAACAGACCAATCACGGGTCACACTGTTGCATTCCACAGCAGCAGATAATTATTACCTTTTGTTTCTGGGGCCTCAGCTTCCCAGAAGGAAAAAATCCTAAAGAAAGGATTTTAGTGAAAAGGATGTCTACGACAAAGGATTTTTAATGAAAAGATGTCTGCGACATATGCCTTATATAAATTACTTGTATTTTAGTTTCCATATTTGTATCCTGATACTGTAACTTAGTTCTGGTATTTCCCTAGGCAGAAGGACAAGATATTCTACAAGTCTCCCAGTTGAAGGCCTGAAGCCCTACACTATCTTGACTCCCTCTAGAAACCAAGGCTGAAACCAACTCTCTAGGACATATTTTTGTAAGCAGGATACAAGCCCCATGCCGAGGGGGGCAGGCTCTAGAAGTTGCCAGAATAGGGGGACATTATCTATTATGCTTCTTTTTGGAGAATCTTTGTCAGATACACTGATTTACAAAGTCTATAAATATTGTGGACACATCACGCGCTGCGTGCATTCTCCAGTGTTTTCCACCTAGACAGGTTGAGCACCTAAGGACCCTTATCAAACAAGGTAAAATCCCCTTAACTGCGTCTGGCTCATAATTCTAGGACCAGAGAAAAAGACATCACCAGAGCCTTCTCTTCTCCAGGCTGAGCAACCCCAACTCTCTCAGCTTCAGCATGGAAGCTTCAGCATGGAAGGGGTGCTTCAGATCATCTTTGTGGCCCTGCTCTGGACTGGCTCCAAGAGGTCATTTTTCTCATGCTGAGATCCCTGGACTGAGATGCAGGACTCCAGGTGGAGTCTCACAAGAGCAGAATAGGGAGGGAGAATCAGCTCTTTTGACCTTCTTGTCACTCTTCATTTCGTGCAGCCCGGGTTATGATTGGCTTTCTGGCCTGCATGCACACGTTGCCAGGACATTTTTGAGAATGCTGACTCATGGAGAAAAATAGTATAATATTACATATTCTACATCAATCCTGGTTTTACTTTGAAAATAAAACTAATTCAGTGTGTAAGGAAGATCCAAGCTGGGCACCTTGTGGCATATACAAGAGGCTGAGCAGTAAATGACTGCTGACTATTACATGAACTTACCAGCGTGGCATAGGAGCATCCGCGTGGAAGCAACATGACTTCAGCTTTAAGAGTGAAGGAATTTAAACTGCTTCTAATTTCATTACTTATTTTTTATATTTCTAATAATTATTTTACACTTTCCCCATTTTTATTCTTCTGCTTTCTCTCTCTGAGTTCTGGCTTGGGATTTTGTATATATACATATCTATCTATCTATATATAGATAGTTATGTAGACACTTAAGCAAACAGATTCACAGGCATGATTCATTCTACCATGTTATGAGATTGTTTGTCATGGAAACCAACTGGACTACTATTTTTAGCACAACTGTAATTTAAGTGTTAGCAACCTGAAAAAGTATTCACATGTTCTGTAGTTGAGCACTTCAGTATAGAGTAGTCACTCAGGTCACTCAGGCCCCCACCTAACCTGGCCCCTTTATACAGAAACATAAAAATGTTCTGATTGCAACTATAATGTAAAATTACCATGGAATCAGATTGTATTGCTGCCAAGGTACCCGATATGTTCACTTCTTGGAGCATTAGTTTTTCGACTTCAGCAATCCAGACATGACCACATTTAAACAATTATAATCTCCCAACAAAAATCTAATAAAGGATTAAACTGGAATGAACATATAGGCATTTATTTCAAGTAATCGTCAGAGGGTTTTAAAAATTAACTATAGCTATCTGGGCCTGAGATTCTTACTCTATGACACTTCAAAGGAGACTCAGAACTTCAGAAGCTTCTCTTTATTTTACAGATATTTTTACCTGAAACACCTGCATTCTGAATGGACATAAGGATTCCAAGGCCACATGGTAACTAAGTGGTAGAAGACCCTAGTGGGCTGCTTGGGATGTTCAAACACGCACACATCTGCAGGTTTCCTGAGGGCTTGCAGCAGTTCTGTCATCCATTAACTAGTAGGTTATATCATTGTCAAGGAAGGTTTGTAACAGTTAAGTTCTAAGATAAAGCCAGGTGACAAAAATTACCCATTGCAGTAAGAGAGATTTAGAAATAGAATTAACAAAGAACGCTTTGCAATGTAGAGAAGAAAGAGAATGGGCATTAACTCCTCATCACATATCAGTGTGAGAAGAGTTGCACAACCTAAAGTTGAAAAGGAGCAGATTTTGTACTATGATATATAGAAATGTAGACTCATAGGATTCATTCTCACATATCAGTGTGAGAAGAAGAGTTGCACAACCTAAAGTTGAAAAGGAGCAGATTTTGTACTATGATATATAGAAATGTAGACTCATAGGATTCATTCTCCTGCCTGCAGAAGGATGATGAGCCAATTGAGAGTTTATGGATACAGATTAAACAGTGACACTGGAGTGGACATCAGGCTAGGTGACCAGGAAGAAGTGGACAATGCCCACTACAAATAGGAGTACCCTCATGTTCTCTGTGCTGGTCCTCATAGAAGACTACTCCAGTTGAAAGAGTAGTTTTCTTTCTTTCTGCTGGAAAGATAGACAACACAGCAAGACAAAAGTAATCCAGGAGCTTTGTCTCTCCAGTTTAACTGTACCAATACTATAGGAGACTGTGCCAAAAGTCTTGCAGAATTCATGGTAAATCTCATCCACTGCTGCCTCTGACCTGTACAGCTGGTCACCTCATGTAAGAAGCAATCAGATTGGTCTGGTATGACTTGTTCTTGGTCATCCTGGCTGTTCCCATTTTCATAGTCTGTCAGTAGTTTGGCCACAGCTTCTGAGAAGATTTGGTTATCATTCCTAGAGACTGAAGATATCAGATATGTATTTTATAATCTTTAGAGTAAGCTTGATGTCTGCCTTTTTTTGTCCATCAGGAACCTTTCCAATCATCTTAAACTCTTGAAAATGATGAGAAGGTTCACAATGGTGTCAAGCAATCCCTTCAGTAGCCTTAGATTCACCTTATCTGATCACATGCACTTGTGTATATTCATTCTTGCTTAAGTGATTCTTAACTTGATCTTCCTCTGAGGTGGATAATGCTTCACTCCTACAGACTGTCACTAGTCATAGTAAACAGGGAATATGAGGATATACCTAAACAGTCAATATATCACTTCTTTCAGATGTTGTAAGGGGAAAACAAGTGAAGACAACTAGTGCACAGGTTGTGTTTATTCTGTGTGATTATACTCTGCCATGTGAAAGTCATCACCACAGTTAAAGTTGTAAAGAATCTACATTCAAAAATTAATTTGTATTGAAAAAGAATGAAAATAAATGCTACCAGTACAATTCATGTTCTCATTGCACATCATCCATATTTTGGCATGCATCTCTTTAATTGCATTATGCAAAACAAAGACAATCACAGAGGTAACAGATCCTTCAGACTGGGTTCTACTTGGCATAAATCACAGTGTACTTTTTAATGTTTAGAGAAAAAGATCTCTCAAGCAATGTTCATCCACTATAACATAAAAGAGAAAAATCAAAATTATTACTTTTATTTTAGCCTTTGTTCTGCTATGATGCCCACTAAGTGCTAATTAAAAACCATTCTGAGTAGAAAGTGTGAAAAGACACTCAGTTCTTCAATATATAAATCTGGATCAATTGGTAACAGTCAAGACTATTACTTAGATGAAACACCCTTCTTTGACAACTTATTGCCAAAGAGAGCAAATATGTGAAAAGGCTGAGAATAAGCTTGAGAAATGAGCCCCTCTAAAGCTACTGAGGCATGGATCCACCTTTTTTTCTTCCACTGTCATCCCTTCAGCTATTCTTGATTTTCACTTTTCTGAAGAATCTTCCCTAGCATTCTCAAAGTTGAAACAGTTTAGGGCTTAACATATATGAGCAATGGTTTTTTTCCAGGAATTAATAAAGAAAAGACAGTAGGTTTCATTATTATTTCCAGACTTTTATGTTAAGCCATATGTAGCAGAATAAAAAAATCCTGCAGAAAATGCTGCTTTTTTGTAATCAAATAATTTTGCAGAAAGGTATCATATTGATGACAAAATTAGTGTCAAAGAGAAGTCTTGTGACTTTCTCATTCATATCACTGGTGTTAAAATATTTAACTTCACTAATGTCAAAATATTTTGTATCACATTTACTATTTCATATTCATGAACATGTCTTTAAATTCTTCAGAAATTATTCTTTTTCTTCACAGATCCTTTTTATTGCTAATTTCATTCCACAAAAGACTCCAGTTTGAGCTACTCATTCTAATTTGCAATAAAATAAAAGATACAAAACCTTGAGGTTTTTGCTTGCTTTATTTATCATCAATTCATGCATTGAAAAATATTTGGAAAAATACAAATTTCAAATTTTTTTGTCATCTGCCAGCGAGGAGAGATGTAGCCTTCCCTTTATTCTCATTTCACCCTTCCCTGTACTCAAATTCCACCACTGTATAGAATAGCAGATGTCTTGTTATTCAGCAGTCCCAACTTTAGGATCAGTCTAGCTACCTAAGATTTAGTAATGTGCCTATGCCTCTGGGGTTTCTAAACAATTGTCTCTTTCAGAGCAAACTACACTTAAATACAATTTGCTAGAGAAAGACTAACACCATTCCTTTGGCTATAACAGGCAAGGGTTCTGATGTTATTCCAGGAAACCTTGCCACTGACAGATTGCTGATAGTTCTGGGAATAGAGTTCAGCAGCAGTACACTGGACTTCCCAATACCTTAATGAAATTCCTGGAAGTGCCTTTTTTACATAGAAACACTCCATGGGATAAGACAAAACCAAGAAATTGTAAATAACACTTACAGAGACAGAAAGAGACACCTTTTCCAAGTGCCTCAAAATTCAGGGACATAATACTGAGAATGACAATAACCTACCTCTATGTCAGTAGCTTTTCTTCTAGATGGAAAAATGTATCTGAAAACAAAGGCATTACAGACTCAACCAGCAGCAGCAAAATATTCAAGAAAATAACTTAGGTTTTCCAGAGGGATTTCATTAGCCTTGCCTAAATATCTCCACACTGCAAAGGCTTATGTGATGTACCCTCACCACACATAAATTAACAAAGTTCTGCTTCACCATTTTGCTGTTGGGGAGCTAGAGCACAATGAGGTCCTGTGGACTGGTGTCCCATTAAAGCATTTATGAGTGGTGGTATATGTCTGTTACATATTGGAAACTACTGAAATCCATAACATCCTGAGAGTTGCAGCAGAGTGAGAGATTTGTCACAGTGCTCTGGTATCTTGGAGGTGCACCCAAGCACTGAAGCACTGTATAAAATGCGGATACTGACCTGTTACAGTTTGCAGTGTCAACTCAATTAGAACCACCTTAAGGATGAGTACTAGTTTATCTCTTGCTTGGAAGATACAGAGAAATACCTATGTTACAGTCCCACCAAGGTTTAAGGGTCTTAAGTGTTCACCATCTCCAAACATAGATGATCAAAGGCATAGTCTGGAAAATGCCACCAGGCACTGAGACAATTTTATTCACTTGGTGAAAACTGAATTTTTGGTGCTGAACATGGCAATTCTCATCTGAGCCCTGTCAAGCTTAGGTCAAGCTTTGGTCAAGGGCTAACTGCTATGCATACTGCAAAGAAAAGATTTAAACCAGGTCTCTCAGACCTGAAGGAAGTGACTTCCTGCTGCTAGATCAGAGATCCTAACAATGTTTATATGCAGAATAGCTTTGGCAAAATGCCTGCTGCCACCTGAAATGTATTTTCACTGAAGGATTCTGAAAAAATCAGATATCTGTATAGTCAGAGTGACATGCTCACAGATGGAGAGAGAGTTCTGTGTGCTGCTGTAAGGTATGATGCAAAGAGGACTATTCAGGGAAATATCACAAAGAAGTCTGAGGAACAGAACAACATAAACATCTTGTAGACTGCACTCAAAAAGCCTTAAGTGGGTCCCACCCACAAGATTAAACTCAGAAGAGAAGTCAAGTATGGCAGGAACTTCTTGTCTCAGAAAACATATGCCTTCTTGGATGATATTACTGATATTTTTATCTTCCTCTTCAGGGAGCAGGTAAGATGATAAGAAAGGCAGAGTTACAGACAAAAAAACCCAGGAAAGAACTGTAAAAGATAGCCTAGTGCTTATAGTTTGTGTTCTTTTAATTCATGATGAAAAAAAAATGGAATTTTTCTTCTATTCTGTCCATCTAAAAATATGGTAAACATTATTTGACACTTCTATAGCATTAGAAATTTCAAAATCTCTATATTTTGCAATTTTTATAGTGTGTAAGTTCTTTAATGTATGTGTCTAAAGTTCAGTGCGTACAACTGTTGAGATGAACCCCAAAAAGAAAGCATTGTGTGGCGAGGGGGATCAGGAACATTAGCTGAGACTAGGCAAACAGTTTTGCCAAATGAAGAGCCCTGAGAAATTCAGTCACAGAAAGATGGGAAGTAAAAGCCAGATTCGGACCCCAAAACACATTTAATAGTCCATAGTCAATGGAAAGTGCTGAACGAGATATTTCTTCTAGAAAGACCATTTGTGAAACATCGCGGTGATTCTTTTTATCAGTTATTTGCAAAGAAATGGACATTTACATGCTCCTACAAAGGGCCCCAAACCCTACCTACTTAGTCTTGCTGCATTAGGTTACATTTAGATCTTCCTCTTGCAGTCATAGTAATTGCACAAGGTCCTTTTGTTTGTTCTCCAATCCTGTTAATCAGCCAAGGCCAAAAATCTATTAGGAAACTTCAAGGATAAATGAAATGGGTGAATAACTTCTCCAGCAGTACTTTAAATTAGTCTTCACTCTCTCCCTAGCTCCAGCTCTAAGTAGAGCTTTGATGAATTCTGTCTATATATATATATATATTTTTATTGAGCCTGCAATTCATCAAAAGTCTGATTAATTAAAGTAGTTTACTTTTAAGAGATAAAGTTGATGCTTTTATGCCTGACCTGGTATTTTATATAGTCAGAGGAATCTTTAAAATACGTATTAAAGTTGTAGGGTTTTTTTTAAATTATGCTGAAAGAAATAAAGGAATGTTCATGAATAGATAATTAAATTTAGGGACTATAGTAATTTTAATTATATTTACTTTGCTAATCAGAGACACTGGGAGTTGCATCCATTTATTGCGAGCTTGACAAGTTTTATCTAAGAGTATTTTATAATTAAGATCATATATTAAGTCCTTGCTGGAGATAATAAATATTCCTAGGTAATTTAACAGAGAAAAAAAGGCATGTTACTCAGCTGAAATAAGACAGAGCATATTCTGGAGGAATGATTTTGTATATGACAATCTTCATGCAGTAAAATCTAAGGTTTAGAGGAGAAATCTTTAGCCTGGAGGAAAGGAGGCTCAGGGGAGACCTTATCCCTCACTACAACTGCCTGAAAGGAGGTTGTAGCCAGGTGGGGGTCAGCCTCTTCCCCCAGGCAACAAATTACAGGACAGGAGGACACAGTCTTAAAACTGTGCCAAGGGAGATTTAGGCTGGACATCAGGAAGAATTTTTTTACAGGAAGGGTAATTAAACATTAGAATGGACTGCCCTGGGAGACAATAGAGTTACTGTCCCTGGAAGAGTTTAAGAAAAGACTGCACATGGCATTCAGTGCCATGGTCTAGTTGGCAAGGTAGTGATAGGTCATAGGTTGGACTCAATGACCTCAGAGGTCTTAAACTAATTGATTCTGTGATTCTTTGAGGAAAAAAAATCTTAGTTTAACATTTTGGGTCGGAGGAACAGAGGATAAGGACCCCCATCTATTATTTTGATCCAAATTAATATTTTTTTTTTCATTTTACAATCTCTTTATAAAAGTCTAGCAACTTTTAGAATATAAAGAAAAGTTAATTTTGTCAGGAGGAAAAAAAGCTGTCTTTTCTTTTTTTTTTTCCTGATGTCCTCCCTTGCCACGCACTCAGAGATTTGACAACAGCTGACAAAGTCAGCGATGCAGAAATGTTCAATTCAGTTTGTTGGAGGAACGAAATATTCATGAGGATAATCTCGACTTGCTTTAATTTTGGAGTAACATTCCATTATTACCTACAGCCACTTTACACATCTTTATAGAAAAGAAGTGTTTATTATTTTAATTACACTGATGCCACTATAGAAGGAAATTCTACATCTCAACTATTTCCTCTTTCTTCTTCTTGGATCCTTCCTTACATATTGTTAGAACAAGTGATGACTTTAAGAGCCATAGAAAATGAAGCCATCCTAGCAGCATTAAACCCCACTTTACTGAATCAGATTCACACAGTATAAAGCAGTTTTTTTCCATGGAGAAAACATTAGTGGTATTTATCCTAATGGGTGAAGGGACCTTCTGAGAACTCTGTAACTGCTTTAAATTACGGTTTTGGTGGTAAAAGTCAGGGATGTAACCCACTAGATTTTTCTCCCAGGACATATCAAACAACTAAGATAACTCATATTCCTGATTCATAGACTAAAAAACTAGAGTGCAAAGAGGGTATTCCACTGTCTCTGTCTTTGGGGAATTTTTAAATACTAAAAGCCCTTTGTATTTTGGAAGTGGAAGTTTCACCTATTACAACTTTGTACCTATCTACATGCTATTGTGTGAAATTTTAGGGTAGGCAGGTAATATGTATTCCCATTTGTCTGGTACTTGCATCTCTGTGGCATGAAAGTAGACATCTACATAAGTCATCAACAGTTTGAAAATATCTAGAAACAGATGTTGACATGTGCATACAAATATGAATGTTAAAATCTCAACAGTAGTGTTTCAAAGAGCAGCAACAGAAAAGTGTCATCTTAACATTTTTAGTTGCTGTCCTTGAATTACATTTTTGTACTGTGCTCTCACCAGAGTCCTTTCCAGCTGACTGCTTTCCCCCTGCCCCAAACACAGCATTCCATAAGATGTACCACTGAGAAATGAAATGGCAATATAAACCCTAATATGCTCACTCTTGGATAGAGTAGTGCTCTGGGTATACAAACATGTCTTTCTAGCACAGATTTGAGGCTAATTAAATATCAGTTGTGTTGTAAAACATTCAAGATCATTCTGCCTTTAAGTGTTATCAAGACTTTTTAAAGCTCTCAAAGTGGCACTAAACAGGGGAATGTACATGTTTAAGTACTGATCTCTTTTTCTAACTGAGGTCTCCAGGTTATTTAAATTTTAGAAAGAAGGTATTCCTTTTTGGAACATCATTTACAGCTGTCCAGCTTTAATTGGCAAATTCTACTAAGATAAAAGTAGTAGAGTGGTGAAAAAGCACCAAAAGAGAGGTAGTAGTCGCTGGAGCCTTGATCAATATTGAAAACAGCAGATTATTAGGAATTCTTAAAAACTTGCAGATCTTCATGCATGCTGTGAAAGGAAGTACTTTCCTAAGACTCCAAAGAATCTTTTGCAAAACATGTGGAATGAAGCTTAAAACTTGATAGTAATGCACACACATAAATTCTTTAGTATAATCATTTTCATGGAAGATTAATTACAGATAAATGTATACCTTTAATATTGCCCATTACTTGTGATTTGCTTAATAAAAACGCAAATCATTGTGAGTATAACAAAACAAATATTTAACACTAACATTAAAGGGGTATTTTTCCATTATGATGTTACTAATGGGAATAAAGCCTGAGAAAATTTGTGTACGATATGGCCTATCAGGGTTTGAAAATGCTTAAGACTGTTAAAAAATTTTTAATATATGCCTGTATGTTAAGAAAAAAATAAAACAAAACAAAACAATGGTGGATTTAATTGTTGAGAGATATTATAATTATTTTCTGGTTATTTTTAGAAGTTTTTAGTAGGAGGACTTTTACAAACGTATCTTATAAAACAGTGCTTGGCTATATCAAAACATTCAGAGTACTACAAAGACATTATATTCCAATTTCACACTCTTTAATGCCCTGTCTGCTCATCTCTTTTTATTTATTTAGCAAATGAAGATCCTGGATATCATTTTCCATCAAAAGTCACAGTGTGTGTGAGACCAGAAAGTCAGTCTTCTAAAACAACTATAAATCATCAGAACAATTAATATTTTACTGTATATTACTATGACAGAAGCAATACAATTCAATAACACTTTCTTAATTGCTTTGCATCTTTTGCATTTTTAATTATCCTAAGCTTCCAAAGCAGTAGAATTGTCTTCTGTATAAGAGTAACATTCTATTACATATCATTATAATCAGTGCTCTTTCCTTCTCTAACATCCTACTTCCTATTAGGCTAAAACACTTTTCAAATTTGATGCTTCTTATAATTACTTGGCTTTATGAAGTTTATCAGGGCTCAAAACAATAAAGTAAATCAATCTCCAATACTGGACTGAGATTTTGTAAAATCTTAATAACTTTCCTTTGTGTTGTATTTGATTTTCTGTTAAAGGAAAAGGTAACAAAAAAAACCGCAACCCCTGCTACCCCAAAATCCTGAAAAAAATACAAATTTGGAATATGTTAATTTTACTACCTCCATGCTTTTAGGAAGGATTATAAGTGAGAAACTGTAAAGTACTTTATCAATTTTTGTTGTATACATGTGTCAAGCATGCTATGATATATTAATTTGAAGAAAATTACCTATTTCATAATCTATGTTTTCATAGGTACATGGTATGTCATCACAACATGGTGTGCTTAATGTGCCATAGGCAGGTTGAAGCCAGAGATGGATAGAAAATTTGAGTCACACATTGCAAAATTATACGTGTTTTAATTTCTCTCCAACAAGAAGGTAATTCTATTTAGCACCACTATGAACTTCATACCACATTAAATCAGGATTTATCACATTGTTACATTTATCACATACAGCAAAACTGAAATCAAACTCAGGTAAAGAGAACCACTTGCATGGATGAGGGTTTTTCTCAAGATGTAATGCCAGAGAGATCTTATTTACCCCATCATGGCTGATATCAGTCCATGTCCAATGTTAAATGCATTCAGTGTTCTAGAGCTGGAATTGCTGTCCCTTCAGCACCTCCTCATTGGCTTGACTGATACATTGGAAACATGTAGGCACACAAGGAAAGGTAAAGCTCTTCCACAAACAATTAATTACGTTACTCTGCTCTCATCTTACAGTAGCTGTGCTGCTTTGCAGTGTTCTGACATCCTCAGGAAGTTACCATTTGCCTTCCAATAAACAAATAAGCTTATTATTTTTAACTCATTCTCATAGTCAAATTAATTTCTGGCCATGAGGTTACTAATTCTGAAGTCAGTGTGGACAGAGACAAATATTGTTGCAACTACCTTACAGCTGAAGAAACTGAGCTTAAGGCTCAGCTTAAGGTGAACAGCCTGAATTGCAGAGATACTGCTACTCAGATATTCCATTAACTAAAGCCAATGGAAAATTTAAATTTAAGCAACTTCTGAAAGGCCATAAGTCAGTTGCCTAAGGCTAGAGAAACAATCATTATTTGAGGTGTGTTTACAGCATCTTTTCTCATAGAAAGATAAAACCTCTCTACATATGAATAATCTATGGCTCATATTTAGTATTTCTATTGGGAAATCTTATAGCACTGAAAAAAGGATGTGTGCAATTCTTCACATTTTATAAACAAGAAAACAGAAAATCAAGAAAGGGCCAGTCATATGTCTTAGTTTACATACTGTCAAGGGAAATTGAAAAGTGATGATATTCAGCAAGTTTATGCAGTGGCTATCTTCATAATACGAATTTCCTTCCTTCCTCATAGGGTTTGGAATGAGTTAAAAATTATATGAAATCTTTATTAAATGTTTCCTTGTTAATCTATCATGTTACTTTAAACATTTCCCTAATGCAGTCATATCCTATTATTAACCAACCACCCTCATTAATTCAATAGAAAAAGTATTTTATCGTATTGACATTGTTTTTATTGAATTAGTTGAGACGATTAATAGTAGTGTAATTCAATGGAAGAAGCTGCTTAAATGTTAGTCAGACATCCCAGACTTGCAAAGGAACTTACTGTTAAAATCATATTTGTCATTGACAATAAAACAGCCCAAATGTTGACAATTCTTGTAGTTATCTATACTCAAGACATGGTACTTGTTATCTTTATATTTTGCAAGATATTTCATAATAACACTGGGGAAAAGTGCAATAAGACATAAAGGAGTTGACCCATTAAAATGTTCTTTTGTCCCTGTGAATTTTTAAAGATTTTTGGTGTCCACTCAAGAATAGAGGCCATATCTTGGATAAGAGCAGTGGAGCAGTGAAACAGCTTTATTTAGCTTCAGAACCATTTGTTCCATTTTCCAGGGAGGTGTGATAAAAAGCTTGTAGACACATATTTGTTTAGCAGTTATGTTTGGGGACACTGAGAATTTTCCCTTGTATTCGTCATTAACTAGGTCACTCAAGCATAGGTATTTTTGTGCATTAAGGATTAGGCTCTTCAGCTGAAATCTGAATTTTTTTCCCTCACACATGTTACAAATGTTTCAGCAAATACAGTAATAATTTTTTTGCCATTGTTATTATAGAGAATATAAAATTTTTATGACCAGAAATTAATTACAGCTCATTTGAATCCTGGCAACAGACACTTAATTAAATCTTTCTCCCATTTCACCCTCCCCTTGCCAAAAAGACTAGATACAAAATCAAAAATTAGCTTGATGCTAGTGTTAGGCTTTAATATATATTAATATATTTGAAGCCACTTAGAAATAAGTAACTATGATGAGTTAAAAATAAAACATAAAGCCAAAATGAAATAGAAAAAGAAAAGCAAACAGCAAATGTAGGCATAAAAGAACCACAGTCCTTTTCATTTTTCTTTGTTACTCTCAATTTCTTTGCTGTCTTAAAAGGATTGTTTATGCCCTGTTTGATTCTCACCTTCTAGTGGCTTTAATAAAATAACATCAATGAGTGTGGCATCAAACCTTACTTATTTTTGTACCAGGGGGACTAGAAAGCAGTTTTCCTCAACTGTACTATTATGTTTTCAATGGAAAATTTTACATTTTGCCCACATTTTACATCCTTATTTTGGCAATACATTTCCCTACCACCTTTTTGATATCTTCAGTAGTGTAAGAGCACTCAGTATTTTCTTCAAAAGCTAGCAGACACAAATTTGATTACAAGAACAGTAAAAGCGAGCACTATGTCTAGAAAACACCTGGTGCTTGCCTTTTGCCGTTCCCAGTTACAATCCTGGATCTGTTCACTGCTGTCTGCTTTCCAGCTCTTTGACATGTCTAGGGAATTAGACTTGTCAGATTTGTCTGAATCAAGCCTCTCCCACACTAGTTTCATCCCCTGGGCCTTGTAGGTTTCTCTGAAAAGGATCTGCTCTTCTCACACTTTGTAAGCTGAGCAGCCCACATTCGTACTGAGAAGCGCGACTGGAAAATCCCAACTGACATTATCAAAAGCAGATGACTCTTATGTCTGTCTAGGGATGGGTAAGCTCATCTAGTTAGAATAGGACAGTATTAAACTACAAGACACTTGGGGCTTATCTAAAAGTGACTGTGATCCTGAGGGCTTCTTTTTTGCTGTGTATAGTCATTTAGACCCATACAAAGAGATTCCAAAATATGATCTTTCTGATCTGGTAGTTTTTGCAAACTCTAGAGACATGATACATGCAATGTTGGAAGTGAACCCAAAACTTCACTTCTTTCTCAGTTTCCCAAGCTCTGACTACAGTGATACAGCGCAGTTAACTAGTAAAACTACTAAAAGGCCCAGATTTTTCCCCAGTTGCATGTAACTTTATTCATCTTGCTCTCATTCAGGGGCTGACGAACCAAAAGTCACTAACTGCAGTGGAGAGTGAAGGTAGAACTGGCTGTTGGCAATGGCTTACCAGAACATGACAGAGTCATTTCCTAATTCCCTTGAGATTCCTTCCTGCTGTTTCATTGGGGCAGTTATTCACAGATTTTTGGTAATAACCTGCATAACTTTAGAAATATAGTTATGAATTTTAAAACGGAGCAGCAAAAGTTATTACATCTGGAACCAGAATCACTGAATCATAATTGCAGAGAAACCAGATAGCCTTTGCACAAGTAATGTGGAGTCCAGTCAGTGGAGTCACTGTAACATTTTATCTTCTTTAAAATTAAAAAAATAGAGCTTCATGCTGCATAACAATTCAAATTTCCAGACTTACACAAAGGGAAATCAGATGGACCAAAAATATTTCCTGAGCTAAAATAGATGGATATAAAAGAGAAAGTATTAAAAAAGGAGTGTGACTGTATGTAAAAAGAAATTGGAAGTGTAATTTTCTGATATTCCAATGTAAAAAGAACATTTAAATCAAGCAAATACATGATTACATGCACAAGACTTCATATAGTGAGCTGAAAAGTTCGGTGTCTTATATTTATGGTTTTGGTAACCTAGAAATATGTTTTCCTGATACTGACCTGTGATTGTCATAGCTCATCCCAAATCAGATCAGTCTTTTCTGAAATACCAGATGGTATCAATTATGTAGCTACAAAATTTTGATACAACCTTTACAATGTATTACTAATTCTCTCTTGTAAAAAAGTCCAAGATTTTGTGATGTGTAACTTCACTGCTTTAAGCAAGTTGGTTAAAAATTCTGTGAGCTGAAAAGACTTAATAATTTCAGAATTCTATTAAATACTTCCTATGTTTGTTTGGTTTTTCAGTGGCATCAAATCTTCTACAGAGATTTTTCCCAGTCAATTTTGACCTTTGAACTGTTCTGCACATTTATTATTGCGTAAACAAAAGGCTAGACAAAGTGGAAGACAAACAGTCTTATGCTACTTGCTTCAAAAATCTGCACATCTCTTTTTGAAGCTGCATAATGCACCACGGATGAGACATAATGAAGCGCAGTATTCTGCTACTGTATGCCTTAGTTGGTAGATCTGTCTTGGGACTTCATTAGTATGTGACTCTTATGCAGTCAGTGAATGCACACCTCAGATTGTTATAACTCTGAAAAACTAGGTAAGAGCTGAATATTGTTCTTTCTTTTCTCATACTTGTTGATGGGAACAGAGATAAATTCAAATTGGTCCTTGTCAATAGGATTAAAAAAAAATCTTCTAAAAATAGTTTCCTATGAGATGTACACATAAAGTAACTAATATGATGTGACTTACACCCACTCAGTGACAATTTTCATAACCCTTATTAGACCCAACTGCATGGAGAAGAGGACTAAGTTACTATATCATTAGGAGAAATTACCATGTGTGCTCATGACTAGAATAAGTCACCCCTTCCCAGTCCCTCCCCCATATTTCAAAAATGGGAGAAACACAAACCATGAACTTGAAGAATAGCATCATAAACTAACAGAGTGAGAATTAGAGACTGAATGATTTAGGTCAGAAGACACTTCTGGAGATCTCAAATCCAATCTTTCCGCCCCTCTGTTCCCAAACTCAAAAGGCAACTTCAATCACATAGCCAGACTTTGCCCAGTCATTTGAGTGTGTCTAAGAATGCAGAATCTCTGTGCAACTGTTTCTATGTTTGAGTCCTTGATGGTGATCTTATTTTCTTAATATTTACAGAATTTCCTTTTTTTTGCAACTGGTGAACTTGACTTTTTTCATCCTTTCTCTGTGCATATGCAAGTTGCCTCATCTCCTCTACAGCCTTCCTTTAAGTGACTGTAGAGAACACTATACCCACCTTCATTCTTTTATTGTTCAGGTTTACCTAAATAAGTGGACTTCAGCTTCTGCACTGTGCCTTCCATCCCTCAACTCCCTTGTGGTATGTGGGGAGCTCACTTCAGTAAGTACAGTCTGTCTTGCATTGGGGACCCCGAAACTAGACTAAAAATATGGCTAGCAGAATACCTATTTCAGAAAACATCCTGTTAGTTATATCCTGTTACCACCAAAAACTTTCTATTTTGTTTGTGAAGAATGTTAGCCTTCATCCATCCACTTTAGTGTAGACTGCAGACTCAAGTGTCACACAAATCTTTGCAGATGCACTTCAAGGAGGATCTCAAAATTTCAAATATTTAAAGAAAGGCTTAGTCTATGCCAGAAATTTGATTGGGAAGAGAGTCCTGCTACCATTACCATATGCTTTCACTTTTTTTTCTTGAGAAAGTCCATATATAAAAACCCAAAGTGAACCTCACATTACTCAATTATTTGAATGTATCAGTATTGGATCTATTTATGGTTTATGCTCCTAAATACAGTTTTTGTAGTTAGATGTTTTGTTTTCTTTCCATTCAATTTCTTTATCCAATAATTTTTCAATTTTGGTCTTAAAAGCTAACTATGACAGGGAGGTGGGGAAAAAAGCCACATCAATAAACATAATTTCAGACTCCTTTTCACAAGAAACCGTAGTCTCCTTACGCTCCACTGCTTTTACAGCCCTTACTCAGAGAACTGAAATTTCAGTTTGTGTGAATCTGTGTGATTTATAATTGGAAAGCAGAAACTATGACATTCACCTGCTGTTCATATCCACAAATGAAATGATACAAGGCAGTTTCATCACTCAACATAATAATTGGCATAAACCAGCTCTTGTATGCAGTATTCAGATCCCTAAGGTCCACTAACAAGTTGTTGTAGCTACATGCAGCTGTAAAGGAGAAAAAGCAGAAAAACAGCACAACATTTTTCATATCACAGTTGTTCTCATTAATTCATGTGGGGGAATTGGGTTTCATCTTGATCTTATAGATGTTACTGTAAAGTGAAGCTGACCCTACTGATATCAAGGTCTCAAACTAGCCTGCAAACGATACTAAAGAAGAAAGAACTAGAGAGAAGCAACAACACTTACAAAAGAGAAAGGACAAAATTATTGCAGGTAATTTCAGAAACATCTACTTTTCTGGAGTATAAATTGCAGTATTGAAATTTGGTATTTCACTGTACAAAGGTCCAAGCTTCTTTCCCTGTTTTTGACTTACTAATGTTTTAAAATAACTCAAAATTAAGTCATTGCCAATTCAATGGAACACTTCAGCATGTATATGACTTGAAACAGCACTAAAGTTCATTCATGCTCTGAATGGTACATTCAGTTCACTTATTATTCCCCTTACAAAAAAAATGACCTAAACACTAAGGAAACAAAACTTCAAGATCATGGCTCCTGTCATTCAAAATGTTGAAAATTCTCATAAAATTTCACTGACTATACTGCATTTCAGTGATTTATTGTTCTTTGATAGGCTTTGTAGCTAAGAATGCCATTAAATAGTGTGTGCAGAAAATAAGGTGCAGAAAAATAAATACTTAGTCCCTTTTGAGATTTTCTTTTCTCCCAATGCTACTGAAAAATACAGGATTAAAATAATCACATTTCAAAAAATGCTGAAATAGGAAAGAGTGGATATTTTTCTGAATAATGAGATCCCTGGGTGGACTGTTAAAAAAAAAAGCAAGCCAGGAAAATGTGATGGTACAGGCAAGAGATATCCATATTTCTTCTCTTAAGAGGGATGAGATATGATGTGAGGCAACTTGATTCCTCATTACCATCTGCAAAATCCTTAAGTACACAGTTGTTTCTAGGCAGGTGGAAATTTTTATGGAATTATCTGTGACTATTCACACATTAAATATGTGAGTAATCTGCTGGTTTGAAAACTGATAGCAATATATGTGAATTTTTCACAGTCTTGTATGCAAACATCAGTTAACATACTGCCTCCTTTCAAAGTTCTACAGGAGGAAAATTTTGCCATTGGTCTTCAATTCTATCAAATGGGAAGGAAACCATATTCTGCTCAAAGATTTCTGTTATGAAAGATAAAATACAAGGACTTATTGCATACCAAAAAACCATTTCTAAATATGTCATTTGTAATTGGTTATAACAAAGATGCAAGCAGAAAAGATAAACATAGCTGTGATTAATGTAAAAGTAAATAATCACACTATGGGAAAAAAAACACCAATAATATTAAATTGTGAGTTTCTAAGGAAACCTCCTCTAGACCAAAATGCTTTTGAGTTTATTTATAGTATAATGATAGGAGGAACATTCAAATAGGTAAACTCATAGATGAAGAGCAAATTAAGCTGAGCAAGGACTGTGTTATGAAACAAATCTATTATGTGCAAATGTATATTCACTCTTGTAAGTCCGTGTAATGGTCTCTGTAAAAAATGTCAACATTTTTGTAAATTAATGGCATCTTTACTTATGCCTGGATATTTCTTTTCCTAAATGCAGGAAAGTGCTGTCATTTCTAATATTTATCTGTAGTAAGACTGGATAAATGTTGACCTTTTTTTAGTCAACTGGTATACCTAAGAAAAACATGAGAGTGGACAAAATGATGAAAAGACTTCCCTTTGTTGGATGGAAATGTTAGCAGCTGGTTTTATTTTCTGTGTATCTAAACTTAGTCTTGCCTAGTGACTTGTTTTGGTAAAGCAAAAAATTTCTCTTGACCTTTCAAACTGCTGTGACAAATGCACTTTGTAATCAGATGTGGGTCAGTGACACAACAACAGGGAAGTGACAGTCATTTACAAATCTCTTTTTCTTTAACACTTAACATGTTAGTTATTAAGTAAAAGTAGTCTGAAACCCATATTTTTAAAGGCAGATGAATAATCAGACCTAGCTGTCTCAGTTTAAGAGAGAAAAACACTAATAGCGATAACAAGGATCAATCTTTTAAACGAAAGTAGATATGTCTTGGGTGACAAATTATATTCTTTTTTTTGTCTTTGTCTTTCAGTCTACAGTACTATATTATGTTCTAAATATCTATTTTAGAGCTCCTGAAAATAGTTTGTTCTGTAGAAAGTTGGCATTTGCAATCTTTATCACAATTTATAACCCAACTTGATGATACTCATAATGCTGAATGTTTCTAGACAGATTACTCTGACTAACCCTACATACACTGGGACTGTATCACCTAAAGCTCTGCTAGACTCTAGACAAGAACTGCATTGCTTAAACCATCTAATGCTGCAGGTATCTAAAAGTACTACATGTCATCTCATCTCTTCAAAAGCTTCCTAATTTAATTTGGTTCAATGCACTCAGAGAAACCCTAATCTGTGATGGTAGTAGCCCATCTCTTATGTGGAGCTTCACTCTTTAGCCTGGGTAACTGTCAATATCAAGAAAGATGCAGCTGAGCTGACAGTGCTCATCTTCAGTATCAGAAAGTTTTGACGCCTTTGGGTAACTACCATCTATAAACTCCGTATTTAGTCAAATAAAATCCAAGCCTAACTTTGTGGGTTGGATGACCCTGTAAAGTGACACCACACCATCCCTGCAGCTGGGGAAATTGAGACACGCTGCTTAAAGATCACATTTTCTTCTGCCAATTTTTTCAAATATCCCACCCAAACCCAAATGTTTAATTCTAATATTTCATGTCCTAAGGTACCTAAATTGGTCATAACTCATCTAGGTTTCTCTTTTATCCTTTATCTCAGGATGACAATAACTATTGTGTCCAGTGGATGGAGAGGGCTCTGAATTACTGGATTTCAGGAGGCTATTTCCAAAGCTGTGATAACAAGGAATGTACAAACAACAATTATATACTATTACCTCCAGAGAAAGTCTTGCTGAATGGGCTTCCCCTGTGTACTACAGAAAAGTTGCTGTGTGATTCTTTTCCTGAAGCTGAATTCTTACTTTCTTTTCTTTTGCTGAGTGAAATCATTCTTTTTTAATCCCACCCCTAAAAAGATATCTTTATGACAACACCTTCAGCAAAGACTGCAGAAAACATGAAGAAGCACTGTTGGATTAAATACTCTTTTTTTCTCTGGTATGATTGCAATTACAGACTCCCAAAGTGGGGTCTGACCAAGGATTAAACTTGTCTGTATGCGTAGCAATCTAGGCAAGTGACAAAATCATGGCAAACAAAAGATGTTGCAGTTTTCATGTCCATATTCTGGTTACCATAGGTTCAAGGTCACCCAGTTTAGGCACTATCTTCTGTTTTTATTCAGCCCTGGATAAATGTATGTTTTGGAATCGAGATAATTTTCCAGTGTTTCCTGCCTAGGAGACAATAGAGATGATCCCTGAATCTCCAGAGCCACACATTTACTAGTAAGTATCTACTGTCACAAATTTTGTGTGTTGCTTGCCATCTCGTCATCCCCTGAAAAGCATTACAGCAGAACTCTGTCTTTTCCAGATTATCAACCATCTATCCCCAACATCCTTTCTTAGCAACTTAAAAGAAGCTGGGGTTTATTCTAAGTTGGGAGAACAAATACCAAAAGGCAATAGGCTTTCTTTCCTGTTATATATATTTTTAATGGAATAAGTTATAACTATCATTTCTTTCACAGAGAGAGGAGATAAAGTAACCTTCTGTATACAAAAGCATCACAAAATCTTCACAATCTCAGTTGCCAAATGCTTTTCAAGGGCTGAAGGGAAATCACAGATTTTCTCTTATAAATTGTCCCAGCTGCTGATACAGTGCTTTTTCCCACTCTTATTGAAAACACTGGAAGTTCTACAGACCTGGGTGCTGCAACTGTATTCTGCCCAGTAGCCGTACAGCCTAGAATGTGCAAATAGACAATGAATTTGAAAAACCAATTTTTATTTTTCTTAATTTTTTTAAATTGTATTGTCTGACTTCAGCTTTTTAACATGGAGATCAAGATTTTCAACACTCACATCTAACAAAAACCTGACATGTTTCCAATTTTCCCACAATTTTCTATTGCTGTCTCCCTAAAAGCTTTGGTCCTGCTCTCTGGTGCATAAGGCCACAGAGATCTTTGTCTGTCCCTCCAAAGGCTGAGCATATAAAGCTAAAGTTGTTCCTAGTGTTGAGTCAGTGATTTCAGTAGAGTTGCTTCAAGAACACATTTGACCTACCATCTCATAACTGCAGTTTGGTAAAACAGCTCCTATTGTTTCTAACATCAGCATGACTGTTGAAAAGTAAATTGAAGATAAGGATCTGTGAATACTAGTGGTTTCTTTTGGTTGTTATCCCTGATATATACTGGGTGATTCTGAGGACATTTGAAAATCCATTTATTTATAATTTGATGACTGGGACCAAACACCATAACTATTAAAAAGCCTCCCCACTGCTAAATTATTCTTTACTTTTCCATTCTGTTTATTTTTTACTGTAATTGTTTTTGTCACTTCTCTTTATTCAGAAGCACTCCCCCTTTATCACAGCTTTTAAAGGTACAAAACAAACCAACCACGTAATAAATCCACAGCAAACTGTAATTTTCCTAATGGCAAGGGCATCTTTCACATCTATCTCTTCAAACATAAGGCTTCTACTTTAAAGGTGGGCTACAGCTGGTCTTTAGACCTTGCTTGGTAGTTTTCATTTCCCTATTCAGACAGTGAACTCAGAAGGATAAATGAATTTCTGGAATAACATGGATTCCCTGGTTTTCCACTTGAAATAGAAGACTTCCATGGGATTTATATAATTACTGGGGTTCCTGTGGTTCTTCTGAAGAAACTTAAATTCACTGTATTTGCTAGAAACTTTAATTATGTACCTGTTGGGAACTGTGAAAGAAATAGGCTTTATAAGAATGCTTTTCTCACCATCTGTGCTTCAACCTCTTGTTGCACCTCATAAAGGTGATTGCTTTTCTTTTCCTTCAAAGGTTTTATGTTTGTCGGTTTGCTATGAATCTAAAGGGGTTTTGGCAGCACAACCAGTTACTTTCCTACTCAGCTGGCCACTACTGAATTAATTTACTGGTCTGAATCTGCTGCTGTCCTTAAAGGAAATGCCATATCCTCATTATATCCTTCCATTATACTAAACATACTGCCATCATTTAGGTCATGTCAGGCTCTAATGACATTTAGTGACATTTCCCGTTACTATTAGAGCTAGTTATCTACTTATGGTCACAGTCTGCTTCTTTATATCTCTAGGGTGGTTTTAATAAGACTCTATGGGGACAATACCTATATTAGCACTTCTACATAAGTCTTATGTGAATGGTACTGAAAATCTCCAGAATTTTTCCACTGTCCTATGTATTTTTTTGATTCATTTACGCAACATCTACCAGTATAGTATTCTTTGGACTCACTGGGTTACTTCTACCATGAAAACAAATTTAGATGTCCTCTGTAATGTAGCCTCCTTGAGAAAAATGTATTCTTAAAAAATAGATGTCTTCTAAAATAGTAAAAAAACTCCCAGACTTATGGGAACAGCAACAACTCTTAAATTCAATGATACCGGCCTGTTAGATCCTGGTCACATGAAGCTATATTTGTCAATAAGTCACATTTGTTTAGATATATTTATTGGCACAAATTTCTCCAACTGGTTTGATTTGGTTCAAAATTTTAAAGAGATAATGCTTTTTGAAAGAAATTTGAAAACTTAACAACTAGGCTCGGAATACCAGTTTTATTTTCATTGTCTTATTTTATTTTTTGTTTGATTTTTTTTTTGTCAAACTAAACAAATGAAGGATCAGCTAGAAAATCTTGGAATTTATTAAGCATGCTTTTATCTAGACCTCAGATGCAAAACAGCTGGGCTATACTTGACAAATTGTAACTTACGATTGCCAGTGCTTTATCTCCCTCACATTCATTATCTGCCAGCAATGGAGGGCACAATGGGTCCTGATGATAGGGAAGTGGATTTGGTCTCAGGATACATGCTACTATTCCTGGTCTTGCTAATGATCTGCTGTGTGATGCAGAGTAAATTTTTCCGCCTGTCTTTGCCCCAATCTCTCTTTGTCATGAAGATAGCTACATAAAGCATTTGGAGATCTAAAGATCTTTGAGTTATATGCTATTATCATTTATTATTTATTCTCTGCTCTTCTGTGTGAGTTTTTAAAAGACATTCTCTGTGAACTGATGCACATTTTTCTGCAGCAAGCAATCCACACTTGTCTGAGGAGTCGGGCTGTGAGCACAACAAGAGACAGGGATTTTTTTTATCTTGTTTCCATAGAGTTCTTGTACAGATAAGTTTCTTACATAAAAATTATGAGCTGATCAGGTAGCCAAGTGTATGAGTTTTCAACAGGGATATGTAATCTTACAATTTATTTCTATGCATTTCTAGTGCATCATTATTCAAGGTAAAATATGGTGTGTTTGGCTAAGCTGAAGGCTGTTTAAAGTTCATTGACAGCAGCTGGTAAAGAACTAACTGGTACATACTGGAACCCATCATCTATCCATAGCTGTCTCTCTAAATGCTGTAATGCTGAGGATTTTCTCTACCAGAAGCAGGCTGCAATGAGTATTTTAAAAAAAAATTAAGTTGGGAAAAAAAAAGCAAAATAAAAGTTTTTCCTTTTTTCCAGTGTTATTTCATACTAGATTGCCAGCCCCAGCTGTTGTTTTTATTAGCTTTCCTCAAAAGCTGGCAATAATATCATGAGGCTCTGTCAGAGCTTTTTCCTTTGACTCTTAACGCCCACACAGCTGTAGCAAATGTGATGGGCTCTTGTTGCTTGACAGTTTAGTTAGCAACAGAAACAGTTCAAAACTCGGAGGCGTACCAAGAAAAATTTTCACCTCCATTCTGGTCCCTTTACTGTTTTAGATGATTTTAAAGTAGTACCTGGACTCAAGTATGTGCTTCTAAACAGTCTTGTACTGGTTGTGCTCGTGCTCCATCTCCCAGATCAGCAGGCTGACATAATATAAAGAGCAGCAAGCAGGGAATATTATCTAGGCTTTGGCGTGATGCTAACTGTGGCTTCAGATTTGCCCTGGCTTGGAAGGTGAGTTTGATTTATGGTCAGCATGAGCTTGCATCTGTCTTCAAATGAGCTGCAAATGCTCCCCAGCCAGCCCCAGATTTCTCAGAATTTCACAGAATTTCTAGGTTGGAAGAGACCTTTAAGATCATCCAGTCCAACCTATCTTCTAACACCTCAACTAGATCAGGGCACCAAGTGCCAGATCCAGTCTTTTTTTAAACACATCAAGGGATGGTGACTCCACCACCTCCCTGGGAAGATGATTCCAGTATTTGATCACTCTTTCTGTGAAAAACCTCCTCCTTAATTCTAGCCTGTATCTCCCTTGGCACAGCTTGAGACTGTGTCCTCTTGTTCTGTCTGTTGCTGCCTGGCGAAAGAGACCAACTCCTGCAAATGGTTGCAGACAGCCTTGCTGGTAATGATCCTGGTGAAGGCAGTTACCAAGGATGGAACAGGTAAAGGGTAAGGGACCAGCCTGCCACAACCCCAGCACTGAGAAACTGTATCAAGTGCATCTGCTTGCAGTCTGTGAAACATATCAGCTCCAAATCAGGAGGGCACGGGAGGAGCTTAACACAGAAATCACTTTGGCAGCGCTCCTACTCCTATTAGAATTCACCCTGCTGTACTTCATCTTTCTTCCTTGGGAAAACCACTACTAGCAGTAACAGGTCATTCAGTTCATAGGCATGCTGCAGTTTTGCTTTCTTTACTGCAATTATTATTGCTAGTGTCAGCTGTCTTTTAATTTTAGTCATGCTGTTTGATTGTGCTGAAATCCATCACTAAGATCTTTAAAGTTCCAAGCATTTTCTTTATCCCAATCTCCCAAAAAATTAAAAAGCAGCAAAGAAAATCAAAATTGTTATTGTTCTTTCATAATAGCTCCATCTCTAGCATTTCCTGAAAGTTTTTTCTTGTAATTTAAGAGACAATATTAAAAAGAAAATTATAGAAAGGGAAAGGTTGGATGGGAAAAGGCTTGTAAGAGAACATAATGATTACACAAGTAGAAAGTAGATCAGATATACAAAGAAATGATGTTACCAGAAAAATTGATTGCTTGTTCTGTAATAGAGACAAAATTATAGAAGTAATGGGTAAGAGAAAATAGGAAATAGTAAACGTGACATACTGCAGAAAGCATTTATTATCACTGGCAAAAGACAGGAGTATGAATAGACCTACAGGGCTAGGTACTGGTAGTTACTATTCATTGTATAGTTCTAATATATTAGGGGTTTCATGGTCAATAGTTCCCATTAAAAAAAAGGAAAATACCTGAGGTAAAGACTGAGACCTATGGTACCAAATCCTGCCCTAAGGACAGCGAAGGCACATCCACAGTCCCAAATATTATGATGAAATCTACCTAACAGGAAGATAATTGGGGGGGGGTGGAAGAGGGGAAAACAAACCAAATCAAACAACCCAGATGACAGCATGCTTATGTTACAGTATTTTTATCTAATCCTCCAGCTGTGACATAAAGTCACATATGCAGACAGCATGTATCTGACTAGCTGCTTCTGCTTTACTGCTATTGTTTCATACTGACTAAGACAGAACAAAGCAACTCACAATTCACGTTACAGTAATAGCTTCTTGGTCCTAGTGTGAGGTCCTGACCCATCATGGGCTTTTTTCCTGCAGTTTCTGCTGTTTGTATGTGTAATTAATAAACATAATGTTGATGCATTTAGTTGCTATAGAAACCATTATTTCTTTAGTTTCCCATGAGGATTCTGAGTAAATCTGCAGTAAGTTTGACCCAACTCTGTCGCCTTCTCATAGTCTTGAATGAAACAAGTTATGAGTCCTGGGAGTAATATTTGAATTTCTGTCTATGATTTAAATTCTATAAATGTACTTAGCAATTTGTCCCCATAGATTGTTACGAAATGTATCCCCAAGACCTTATAAATTATATCACCCAGAGGAATTGTATTAGGCTTTTTTTCATTATATGAAAACAATCAGCATTGGTAATTTAAATATGGTTTGCTTAAACTTACTGTTAATTTGAAAATACTATAAAATGCAAACAGTTTTTAGAATAAATAAGCTAAGAACAAATTATAAGGACAAGTCAAGGTTGAATGCAACCTATCTTCCCTGAAATGCAGAATACAAAAATCTCAGCAATAATGAAAGTATTTTATTCTTGGAGTACCGTCCCGCGCAGTGAATTTTAGAAATATCTGGTCAACATCAACATTGTAGCACTATGAAGTTTTACAAGCAATTCTTGGTATTTTAAAGGTATATGTGGTACACAGGTGCATATGTCAAAATCTGTACCATTCATAAATGTAATGCAACATGGTAGGGGATGTAGACAGAGAAACTGATGGCTGTGAGAGTGACAGGGGAAGGCAGTTTAATGTATAAACCATCCCCACAAACTAGAACACAGGTGTGTCTCATTCCAAATTAGTGTCCCAACCTGCCGGATAGAGAGGTTTGCTCATACCCAATAAATATTTAGATGCACTGATAAAACTTTAATGGGAGGGAACTAGAGCATCTGCCAGACCAATCTAATGCTCACAGTGCCTAAATGAGTAAATAGTCACAAGATCTGAGTTAGAGTACCAAAATACTGAACTACTGAGATACAGGAAGGAGAGTTGATTGGAAACTCTCCAATTCAGGAAAGGATTACTCCTTTCACTGTTGGCATGCACTGAAAGAAAGTATAACACTGAATGTTTCTGCAGCAAGATCCCTTTGTCACTATCTCCCATGAAAGATATGTGACAGAATCACAATTTCTGCATTTAGTTGAGATTTACATATGAGATAATCACAGAACTGTTGAGTATGATAACAATAAAATACCCAAAGGCTCCTACAGAGTTAGTACTACTTGAGAAAAAGGCTGTACAGAGATGCCTGCCTCAGTTTGCATCCTGCTTCATGCCCTCTGTACATCTAAACCTGTATTTCTGAGCAGAATCCATGTCTGCCCCTGTGTTTTGAAAGCAGACATTTTTACATTTAGTGAAAAATAAGTACTGGTGTGTGTATGTATATACAGAATCAAAGCCCATTATATTATGGGCATGTAAATGTATTTAGGAGTGGTCATGGTTCTTTAAGCAAAAGAACTGATGGATAATGTCCTTTTGGACAGCATTAACACCCATTAATAAAAGGAGTCATAACAATAAAAAAGGAAAATGCCATCTTTCCAAAAGCTTTCTCCTTTTTTCATTCCTCTGTCTTTTCTCTGAAATGACATCTTGACAGGGGAGACTATTTGGGTATTGCTCTTAATGGGCTCTCAAATATGCTGTTATTAGGAAATGTAATGAAGTTCCTCCCCTGTGTTCAATTCACTTCTATTTGTTTATTTTAGAGATTCAGAAAGGGCTGAAATTTTTGCCCCTGTGAACTTTATGGAATAATGGATCATTTCCTCTAATTGTTTTCTTTTTTTGTTGTTTACAAAAGGAGGACAACTTAGGAGACTTTCTGTAAAGGCCCAGGGATGTCATTATGTCTATTGCTATTCATAATTGGATATCTCCATGTAATTTAAAACTATTGGTGATTAAAAATAAGAGTACAAGTAAACAAAATACTCTTATGAGATGGTGGGGATGTTTTCATCACTTCAGAGAAGAGCTGATATTTTTGGATGAAAATATCCATTGTGTTTCTTCTGTGTACTGAATAACATAAGTGAGGGAAAAGGAAAAATAGGGGAAGAGGTTAAGGCATGATCAATTTATATAGGAATAGTCAATATTTTGGAGACTCGGTGAACATCCCCAAATACAGAACTTTACTGCTTTACCCTTTTTTAAAAACATTTTTTTACTAATCATATGATCTGATATGGATATTCTCATTTAGTTTAGATGCTTTCATTATTCTTTCACATATATTTTAACAACAAGTGAAGTAAATTGTGTGCACCCATGCTCTATTGCAGAATAGCACAAAGAACCTTCCTAAGATTATCTTTGTCAGCAGAGGGAAAGAGATCTGAAATAAAGATGGTGTCGTTAAGATCCAATTATTAAAATTATTAGAGAGATTCCTGGTCCTAATTTAAGGTGCAAATGAGACCATATCCTAAAGTCAATAGCACAGATTTTATTTAACAGTAAATGAGGAGAAGAGAGAGAGAGTGAGAGAGAGATGGGGAAAGGGGCTGGGTGGGGGGAGAGGAAAGAAAGAGAGTGAAAGAGATACAGATTAAGTAGGAAAAAGAGATCACCACTCCATAGATTCTGATGACATCCCGATGAGCCTCTCCTTCTGGTCTTCTCAGTGGTTGCAGACTACCCATGAAGTGGGGAAGAGTCCACAAAACTCCTCTTTCATTGGGTTTCTGTTGTACAGAGTCTAGGTGGAAATGTCCCCAGCAACACGGAATGATGTATTATCACGCCTTTTATCAGCCTTTTCCCTTATCTGAAATACCAGTTTGTCTCTTCAGGTAGGCACAGCCTTCTGCACCTGGGAGGCCACTGCGTACATCTCTAGCAAAGCACCCAACCAATTGCTTGAGTCATTAACACCAGTCTCCTGAAGCACCTGGGGTTTACTGCAGTGGTTAAGGTTAGCAGTTCCATCTCTTATACTTGTGGATACTTCCTTCTCTTTAACCTGGGATAACTGAACAACAGAACCACCTTATCTTACCTCAGGGTCCTTTTGAGGTCCAGATCAATAGGCATACACAGGGTGGGTGGGCTTCAATAGACGAACAGCTGTTTCTTTGCAGTTTGCTGCAGTAGACAGAAGTCTTTGGTGATCTTAAAATGTTTATACCATTAACCATTTCAGTCTCTGCCAGGTGTTCGCATATTGCAATGGCCAGCTAGGATGTGTATGTCATTTACATACATTATGACAACAGTTGCTGATTTCAGCAAAATGACACTTGGATTTGCTCTCTCTGTGCCTTTAAGAAACTTGGAGTTCTTTCCACCTTTCCTTTGGAGGAATAATACAGTCTTTCAGATCTATATATTTTTTCCCACTTTCTGTTCTTAAGACATTCAGTTACTAAATATTAAAACAATAATTTGATGAACTGAAAGTAAAAGAAGTAGTAATGAACAGAAATTTTATCACACATCCTGAAAGATTTTTTGATCTGTATCTGGGAACATGAGGAACTAACACTGTACACAAACAATGCTTGTATCCCTTTAATCATGGGATGGTGCGTGGCTTATTTCCTCATATATCTAAAATAGCTTACAGCTCTTTTATACTCAATTCCTGTACCTCACTGCAGTGTAACTGTGCTGACAGAACATATACTGAAATTTCCCCATGCCCCCCTGCAGTTTTCTCTCTACAAAGGCAAAATTATACTATCCATGTTTTTTTAAAAAATTATTTAAAATCACATGAAAGTGTGTGTTGGCTGGTCTGTGATGACAGCATTGTTCAACTGGAGAATATCTGGGAATCAGATCCCACATCAGTTATAGTTTACTCACTATTGAGTAGCATTAATAGAAGTATTATTTGGAGACATTTGAATAGGTCTTGAAGGAAAAGGTGCAAATCCCTAACTCTTTTAAGGATTCAGAGATAATTTTTTAAAATCTATAAGGCGACAGTTTTAAGACACAATTGCCTCCCAATAATTTCATGCATAGTAAGTACACAGTGACTTTAGAGGAAAGTCTGTGACCAGATAAATTCAAGTGAATAGGAAAATAGAAAACAAGGTTCCAAAATTAGGCAGGAATACAATTATTGAAAGTCCTTAAAATCAAGTTAGAAGGCTTCTAATTCCTATACAGACTAGGAGAGTAGATGAAAATTATTTAAATTAGGGCATGATGTAATGTATGTAAATATGAATAGATGAGACCTGCCAGGATTACTCATGAAAATAAATCATGATTTCATTCAGCAAAGCAAATTATATGAATCCAAACTCAATATCTATGAGATACAAATCAGTTATTTGTGAAAGAACACAAAGAAATTTTGTCTTTTACTAACAAGAATATGCAGTTATGGCACTTCTGTCTTTATAAAGTTCTTTCTAAGAAAACATTCTTTTTTAGTTCTGCAATGAGACATGCCCCATTTCACATGTTCACATAAGCTAGAAGAATAAATAATGCAGAAACAAGCCAGTAATTAAGTGAAGGGGAAAGAAAAGGCAAAGAAACATCGTAAAGATTTCAGCAGGATACCAAATGAAAGTGTTTAGGGTCAGGCCTCTCCCAGTATGGGACCTTGAGTCATTGATCTGTTTTACTCTGTGAGGCACTTTGGTGTTGTCTCTGGTTGGACTTAATGAAGGAGTTGAACAGTGTGATCAAGTGCAAGATAAGAAGATTAACACATAAACGGAAACCCAATATATTTTTTTCTTTATTTTGACTGTCAACTAGATTATTTTTTTATCTTGCATTGTGGAGTAATTAATAAAATTAAACTACAAAAATATTTTTCTTTTTTTTTGTTAGCTTATTAATTTTTCAAATAAATGAGGCCAAGAAATAGGTCAAGGTATATTTAACTGTGTAATACTGAGGACAAACCAGGAATCCAGACATACCATTTGCCATTGATTTAGGATCCTGACACAAATCACAGACCCTCTAGGATCCTAAGTGGAGAGAAATCTTATCCACACTGCAGTCATGAGGTGAAGTTAAGTCTCTTGTTCTTTTATTTTCTTTCCTCCAACTTTCTCCTTCTTCCTCTTTTCCTTCTTTTCCCTATCTGGTTCTTTTTGGAATTCTTTCCTAAAATACAAATTCTGTCTTTAAATTTTATCATTAACAAAAAAAATTTGTACCCAAATCTCTTGCTTTTCACCTCATTTTAAGTCAAATAACAGTTTACCCAAACTATGTCTTTTTCTATCACACCAAATATGTTAAAACAAATTAACATACACACAGGCTAAAATATTGAATTTCATCATCTGAAAACGAAAAATATTTGAAAAGAAAATTTTAAAAAATAAATTGATGGTAAGAATTCCTAGGTAGTTACCTGTGAAAATATTCAATGTAAAAAGAACCCTAGGTTTTCTGTCTTTTAAAATACTTCTTGGATGTGCTTTTTCAGAGTATCATGAAATGTGTTAACTTTGGTGTCATGAGAAAAATTACTTAAGATACGTCACCTTAAGAAAATTAGATCTGGTGAATGTGTTATGTGATGGTACTCAGCTAAAAATCTTTCAATTTATTATAGTTTTAATTTCTCATCTATACTTCATCATTGGTCAATAAAGCAGGTAAATGGTCTTCAGATACATTTTCTTATTGACAAAACTATTTCTGTTATGTAAGAATCTGGCTTTCTCAGGAATTACTTAGGTTTATACGCATACAACTTTAATTTTCCTGGAAATTACTGATGCTTCTGCAAACTTTTCTTTGTTTTTTTTTTAACACTAGTTATGGCAAGTCTTTCATTAGCTAGAAAGAAAGCAAATCCATTTTATATTGCTATTATGCATTTTTTCCATTGAATACCTATTTCCATATAATTCAATGATACATCAGTCATTGGAGAGGTTATAACAATGCAAATCAAATGCGTACCTTCCAGCATCTGTGTTTATTGGTGTAACATTGAATTCTTTAACAGTTGGTTTCCATTCAGACACGTTTCTATACCTGTTCTTTTGCTGCAGTCATTTTCCTTATGAAAGTTAAAAGAGCTCAGGAAAACTGCCAAGAATTACCTCTAAGTTTCATGGTCTCTTCCTGTGTGGTGTAACTGGAATGGCTCAAAGTCTGTGGGACAATACGAACAATTTTGCTAGTATTCTTGGCTGTTTACCAAAACAGAACATTTCATTTGTACACAGAGAATTTTTCCAATAAAAAATTATTTTCAGCCATGGCTTTTCATCAACACCACAAAGATAAATTAAATTGAATATGTCTATCACCTCTCGAATTTAACTGACTTAAGGCAAGTACTCAACGACCAATATCCAAATTATTGTGACTACTGGACTAGATTTCCCTCTTGATTTTCAAGATTCATTGATTGCTCGGCTTACTGCTCCTGTAAGCTGTGCCCTCATCAGCAATCATATTTGTTTGCAAACTTAAGTCATTGCTAGATAAATAGATAGATGGGAAGAGAGACAGAGAAATATGAAGGTCTGAAATGATCTTTTTCAAGGCCTTGGGCTTGTAAACAGTTCTAACATGCAGAATGAAATAGGATGTTTGTCTAAAGTTTCGCTCAATCTGCTCCAAGGCATTCTTCTCATGCATGACATGTTCTGGGACACAGCTCTGCATGAACAGCACCCTGTCTGCACACATCTGAGGCCAATTCTTTCAACCTCAACAATGACTATGTCACATGCAACAAAACTTCTAATTCTCTCTTCTTCTGTTTTTTCCTCAAAATGACAATGATCTCATGACAGCTGGCCTGAAGGAGATATTATTACCTCGTCCTTTGAAACGGTTTATAAGCTGAAGAGACAGAGCTTCCTTTCTCCCAGAAACATATACACACATGCAGATATACAAAACATCAGGACTTGTTAATTCATGCTTCTGAATAGAATTGGGACTGAACCTAAAATTTAAGTCCAGCTGCTCAAATTTCAGAACAGATATAAGCTACTGAAAAATTGGGTGTTTCAGCATTCATACCAAGATGACTTTTTAAGTCTTGCAGAAGGATTTCTATCCGCCTGATGTAAGCACCTCAGTAACTAGGTTTTTTTGTGAATACTTGAATTACATATAAAGATATAGCATTGAAGAAACTCTTACTAGACATCTAAAATTTGAGTTAAAAGTGGATATCTGTGTTAGATTGGATATCATGCATGCCTTTTGTTTTTTACAAGGTCAAGTGTGGGGAAATCAGGAAGCAGGCCAGCATACATGTAATTCATACATGTAATTCATACATGTAGTCAGCTTGTTGCTTAAATGAAATAAATATTTGAGCAAAAGAATATTATAATCATTCTGCTTCATCTTGTGGGAAAAGTCAAAAGATCCAACTGTTGACTTTTTTTGACAGGAAGTCGCTGCCTTTTTTTCCTTTAAGACTAAAGACTAAAATATGGTTGTGAAGAAGAACATATTGTTAACACAGATATTTAGACACAGTACTGAGAATGAAAAGCTTTTATAGCAGTTGGTCTGATATCTTGTCATTCTGTCACCTGAGAATGACAGCCTGATAGGTTGCAGCAAGAGGCAAGGAAATTTCACTTTGAAAAACATCAGCAGCCTTCGTACATCTGTTAATTAAAGCAATCTGCCAGTGTTCCTCTAAGGCATTCAATGAATCAATGTTAAGCTAATGTGACACATTTTCACTACTTCTGTAATAGAATTGGAAGTAACACATTTATTTATCAGGTGGCACCGATCTACACTTCCCTGTCTGAGGACGGGTTTTGATTGTCACACTATCACCATCTGGTCTAGGTGTGACATACTGAAGATTTTCAATCTGTTTCAGTGAAGTTATAAAATAGCATGTGGACTCTATGTTTCTCCTGGAACATTCAAGCAGTATTTGAGCCTTGGTTTTGGTTATCAGTATTATTGCACTATATTTTAACAAATCTGGAGAGCAACAGTTGCTGGCAATAGATCTTCAACAAAAAAGATTTCTTTAATCTAATTCAGTCACAATGAAGGGTTTCATACAAATTTCTACTTCAGCTCTAAAGCAGAACTCATGATTCTGACATTTTGTTTTATTTTCAGCAATAATAGCTGGCATAAAAAGTACTACCTTTCCATGACTGATGACAAGGATTTAATTCATGGGACTTACATTAAGTGCCTTTACTCCTGATTGTTAATCCTCAGAGAGGTTTAACCAAGAAAAATTCAAGTTCAGTCTGTTTCCCAAAAAAATGCAAAGCATTGAATTAAGAAGTAAATTGCTGGAAAATATTAACATAGTATACAGTATGTAAATAAAATGTGATATAGACATTACATAAAAGAAACACATAAAGATGACAATAGTTTAAACTGAACAGAATGACTGAAGATTGAAGTTGTAAGATACTGAGAAATATTTTTGAAGGCCCTCAGTGTGTGCAATCTCTTCCCTCAGCCAGGGCTTTAACTGCCAAGATCATTAATGGAATTGGATAGCAGTGTAACCCTGGATCAGACTATTGTGAAAATTAGCAAGGTTGTGGCAAAGAGCTGTAACAATTCTTGTGGAGTCCCAGCCCACTGGATCAGGAGATGTACTTATTCACAGCCCCTTCACCTTGTCTGAGTCTTGTTGTTGCATCCCTGCTGTTATCTGTACAGCAACTGATGCTCTTGATCAAGTCAATTATGGGGGCTCCTAGATGGCACAGGCCAACACTGTGTGATTAATGGGGAGAAAAGTGTCTAGCCATCAATTTCACATTTCTTTGCAATGCACCTTACTTCAAAATAAATAAATAAATAGCAAGTATACATAGGATGGTACTCTAGATTTACAGTTTAAAATTGGTTGATTTTCTTTAATATCTTGTCTAATATCTGTGCCTATTGTAAGGCATAAATCTGAAGCAGCAAGTTTTTAAAATAGTCAGCATGTCTGGTGCACTGTGAAACAGGCTCTCTTTAAAGAGCTCAGCTCCACCAGTGCATCTTAGCTTGCTGTTTTTAAAGGAATACAGATGGTGGCTTTTCTTGAAATGAAGTGATAAAAAACCCCATGTGAGTAAATCTTCTCCAAAAAGTAGTCAGAAATCTTTAGAAAAATAGCACCCTTAAAAACTAAAACTAATACTTTTAAGAGATTTTGCCTTTATAAACTTCAAATATCATTTGCTTTCTACTGTTAACAGAAGTGCCAGCACACTTTGGTTATTCTAAAATCTAGAGTAAATACTCTATCATTAACATGGATTGTTGTGCGTATGTGGCAAAGGATTCTGCACAAAAATTATGTGGCTTTTTTCAAAAAGGCACATTTTCAAAAATAATGTAAGTGTTGACAGAACAAGGGGAAACAAAACAAAGTCAGTTGTTCCAGCACCTTTTCAGAATGACATCATATAGTGTAATCTTGGAAGTTCATAGACAGTGAATCACAACTAGCATATTGCATGAGGTGCTGAGAGATTAAACAGGAAAATAATCCTTACAAGAATGAAATCTCACAATGAAATACTAACATGCCCATGTGATAATATTTTAAAAGTTTTGGTTTAAAATAGGAGCCAAATAATTCAAAGCTAATGATAAACTTAACAGACTTAATGGTGCTAATAGTGGCAACTTTACAGAATTACTTCATTTATCACAGCAGATAGTGAAGTTAATCTTTGGAAAACAGCACAGATGTCCAGCAACTCATTTTGGGTATTCAAGTGAGCACGTTGTGTGTAAAATTTGTAAACATTATTTACTACCCTTGAATCCAATGGGATTACTCTACTCTTTCCTCCTTTTAAACAACGTCACTAAAGAAATTAAAAGGTTCAGAGTGGTAACATCATCTTGCTGAACACTTCATGTGCATTTGCAAATATTTTTAGCATTTCACTTGCACTCAGTAAGGCTGCTGAAACCAGTAGTTTTTCTAAAAGACTCCTTAATGGCATTTAATGAGAACCGTTTCTATGTACTCCTGTATGGAATCTTAATTTGTGTTAGGTAAGTCACAGAGGAACACCAAAATCTTTGTTTAAAAAAAGACCAGAATGTCAAATTTTGAGTTCTCTATTTTCAATTTTTGGCTATTTTTGAAAATTAGCCTTATTCTTTATATGGGAAATACGAAGGGTTTGCATTAAACCATAAATTTTTTCAAAAGGGTGTGTACTGAATCAATTTCAGTTGGAAAATCTGTTGTAGTGTTGGATGAGCTACCTGAACAGTCACAATTAGTGCAAAGTCTCAGGTCTATGATGTAGTTGTTGAATTATTTCCCTAATTTGGACAATCACTGTAATGCACTATTGAATCTTAAACCAGAGAAAAAATAGATTTCAGTAATTATTGCATCCATCTCACAAAATTCTAGATTATTCTCAAATACGTATTTGTAGTGCTCTGTTCAATGTGGTTGTAAATAAGTTTTGTAGCAAGTTTATCAGGTATTTTAAAACTAGAGTACATCTTGCCAAGCCTTTCTATGATTCAAGAGATATTCAGACTGTATTTTACATGTAACATTATTCACTTATTGTCAGTACATATATGATTGTTTATATGATGACTGTAAATTTACATAATATATTCAGATTCTAAAATGCAATTAAACACCTAATTTCCATCAGTGAAATTTAAAAAAGAAGCCATTTCCATTAAGTTACCTGATATTTTTAGATATTATAACATTGCATTTAACTTGAAATTAGATCATTAATATGTAATATTACTAATATGAAAGTGTTAGAAGGGAAAAAGTCTTCGAAGTTAAAAATTCAGAATTTTAGTATTAAAAATTTCTGATTTTTTTTGTGAATTAAATTCTTTTGTAGAAGTTGGGAAATAATTTATTTCTTTCTTGTGTTCTATTTTTGTTCAAGTCTCAACTTTGTGTTTGCCCGCCTCTTTAGAACTACTGAGCTGTTTTGCAAAAACTGAGGTCAATCACTGCTGCGAGTGGTCCACATCCAGCAAAGCTAGTGATCTAAAAATATGTTGACTCTTACATTTCTTAGCATTCAGAACAATCTGCTAGTATTTCCTGATTTGAACTCATGTCTTAAAGGAACTGGTCTTCCTCTTCAATTGCCATTTGTTTAGAAGAAATATCCCAACACTAAAGGAAGTGTTTGAAAAAAGTTATATATAGTATATATATATAATATATATAATAACTATATATTTAAGTTTCAGCAGAAATCACACTCTATATTTGAGCCTGAAAAAAATAATTCTATAATTAATTTATACAATGATTCAGATTAATAGTTTCAGATATTTTCTCCTTTGAATTGTAAAGGCCTGAATAAAAAGAAAATATTTATATTCTAACTTTTATTGTTCAAAGATTAGTGAGACAAATCACCCCTATGCATTATTGCTAAGGTAAAATGAAGCTTGGAGAAGTAAATTTTGCCTGTTTAAAAGTGAAAATCTATACAGATGTACATTAATTGGTCACTATAATTCCAGGAAACTAATATCATATATTAAATTTAAAAAAAACACAAACACCTTAAGGTATCAGAATTCATAAGTAAAGGAGGCTGGTTTATCTAATGATGAATAACATTCTGTCTTCCATGGGAACAGAACCTTGAAATATAGTGACCAATTGCATAGATGACAAACCCTATCTTATGGAGTGTGAAGTTTTGTTGACATACTGACCTATACTGTTGTCTCCAAAGTACTATTTCTTGTGCTGGAAAGGAAATAAAAGGAGTATCGTTCTAACCTAACACCTATATTACTTAGATAAGTAATGGCAATGGCTTAATAGCTCCTGATCCTTTGGGGAGCTTAATGCTTTATTCCCTCTGGGCTCTCTGTAGCTATTTTCACATGACTATTGTTACAAGAATGTTATCTTTTTTTTTCCCCTTTTGTTTTTCTACACAAATTATCATTAACTCCACAAAGGAGACTGCTCTCCTGAGGACCTTCTGCAAGATAAATCCCTCCATTATTCTCCCAGAGGTCCAATGACAGTGTGTCTCATACCTCTCCTATTGTGTTAGAAACTATGTAGGATTCAGCAAATAGAATCAAGAAGGACTTGTGATGAAATCCTAACTACAATCACAGAGATCTGCTGAAAGAAGTCCATTGCAGGTCTGTTGCAATGAAAGAATTTATTCCCCATGACCATCCTGTGACTCAGGGCTTGCTGTCAGACTGCTCGAGAGCTGGCTAACTGTAGAAGAATATCAGGGATCAGCAAAGCTCTAAATATAGACATTCTTTAAAAACATGGGCATGCTGAGCCATTTCTTCACTTTCTTTATGGATATAGTTATGTCTGAGGGCTTCATACTAATACCATACCAGCACTTGGAACTCATTAAAATGAGACCTGCAAATAACTGAAAATGAGATTACACCTTTTTTGGCTCTAATTTAGTCCCTTGGGGCATCTTGTGCTTCTATTTTTGCTCATTATTCCTGCTGCTTACTTGCAATATCGCTACAATAAGTTTGCTAAGTTCATCCTGTTTACTTTCTTTTTTTTTCAGCAGGAACATTACTTTCCCTAACTGAAATACTGAAGATTAAAAAAGAAAATATTCCTAGATATATGTCCACCTTCTGTAGATCTGTAGTCAATATCAATATCAGCAGCATTTCATATTTTTCTTCCCTAATGAGTTCCAACCATCCTGGTGTCTGATCAAAACGGCAAAAGGCTGGAAATCTCACGCTTCTGTATCTTATTTTAGTAGAATCTTTCTACTTTTATTGAAAAAATCTTTTTTTTTTTTTAAAGTAATAATAAGATAACATTTTCAATGCAGCAGCTCTAGCAGCATTGACCTACAATGTTCATGCTGACTCACAAAATGTCAGTTCTTTGAGAAGGTAAAGTAAAAGCCAAAAAGTGGCATTGTTGCCCTGTGGGCTGAAAAAGATTTGTAAATTTAACTTTCAGAAAAAAAAGTTGTCAAAATGTGAACTTCAGATGTTAATATTTTAATATGATAATACATATGGTAATATGATAATATGATAACAAATATGATAGCATGTGAGGTATGGGATGCATCATTATAGCATTCAATTATTATCAGAAGTACTGAGTAGCACATTTTCATAGGGTGACTTATTGGTGTAATACAACTTTCACTATCTGCTGTATCAACTCTCAACTGCATATTCACCAATATTTCCTTTAATATTATCACACTAAATAATATTTATTTTTATAATGTGTAACAAAGAGAAAGATTTTAGAGTACTAACCACCTACAGAGCCAAAGTGATTAAGTGATATGTTTTACTTTCTAGTCTGTATTTGAGAAAAAAATTTGAGAATGCAGCAAAGTGCTTTTTAGTTTTATACACTGAAGTGCCATGCAAAACTGTACTGCTTTATAAGTATATCTTCTATGGATTTAGAGTATTACGCCTACATAAATCCATAGAAGAAAAACATGAAGCAAGCAGTTTATTTTAGTATACTGAGAGAAGGGTGCTTTCATGTTTATGTTTTTAATTCATGGTTATCAGACAGGCAATTTCGCTAGAAAAATGTTGAAGGTCATTTTCTTCTTCCTCTTTCTTTTTACTTCGGTTTAGAATCTAATCTTTAATGATGTCTTTATTTTTTTTTAGTCAGGCCAATTGACCTTATTACACACTTGTTGAATCAGGTTGCTGAGTAAATGACATCATGCAGGACAAAAATTAACAATAGCAATATCCCATCAAAGGGCTGATATTTGCATTTAAAGTCTTTTGAAACACAAATCTGTATTATTAACTCTAAGTCAGCAGTCTTAAATCCAGTCTGGATTCCCTCTTTAATTACCTGCATAAATGCATTTGAGTCTTTTTGAGATATGAACATTCATTTTCAAATCACAGAGATTTTTTTCTTAGTCCTCAGACAACCTGGCCTTTTGAAGTCTGTAGCCTTAAAATCAAGACTAACAATTAACTGTAGCAATATGTTATCAATACTCCAGAAAATACTAAATGCTAGAAAGGTTATTGTGGCTACCTATCCCCGAGACACCAACTTAAACCTGGTCTTAAAAACTATCCCAATACTATTTAATCATAATTTGATTAAGAATGTATGATGATTATTCAGACTTTTCTTATTTTGCAGAGTTCAAGGGAAAGTAAAAGAACCATGGAAATCTTAGTGAAAAGCATTCAATGAATTTACCAGGGCCATCTTGCTCCTACTTTTTTGGTAACAGCCAGTACAAACATTTCTCACTGTGCATCATTCAGTTAAGGCATTGCTATTGCTAAATACTGCTCACAACATACAAAGCTCAGTTGGTAATTAAAATTGCTGATGAAAACACAATTTTGCCTTTGCTTATTTAAATTTTTTATATATATATATAGCTTATCAGCAGAGTTTCATGAATTTAATGGGTGTTTTTTGGAGCTGTGAACCTTTTGTTCAGGAAAACGTTATACCCAACCAGAGATTGCCATCTTACTGTGACTTACTGTGAGTCAACTGCCTTACAAGGTAGAAAAGTGCAGGGTGTGTGCACATTATGACAATTTTTGCATCGTAATGCAGCCTCTCCTTCCCCAATGTGTGAAGTACATGAATTCAGATGACTATGTCAATCGATTAATTAGGACTAATTATTGCTTGTTTTACATGATGTAAAATACCATAATCATTTATTTTTCCAATTATTGCAAGACTGGGATATCTCTGGGTAGACAGAGATTGACTTACAGCAGGAGATGGTGGACTGATGCATAGTGATGGCTTATTCCAGTCATTGACGCAGGAACCAACACCTTCACATCTGCAAGGCATTCATAGTGTGACTTGACTTGGGAGGGACCTTAAAGACACTTTAGTTCTGACACCCCTGCCATGGTCAGAGACACCTTCCACTAAAGCAAGGACCCCATCCAACCTGGCCTTGAACACTTCCAGGAATGGGGAATCCACAACTTCTCTAGGCAGCCTTTTCCACTGCTCATCCACCCTCACAGTAAAGAATTTCTTCCTAATATATGATCTAAACCTACACTTCTTCAGCTTAAGGCCATTCCCTCTCGTGCTGTCACTACAAGCCCTTGTAAAAAGTCCCTCTCCAGCCTTCTTCTAGGCCAACTTTAGTCTTCAATTATATTAAGGAGATTTTAATGAAATCTAACAGATAATATTTCACGTTGTTTCTTGAGCAGTAAACAAAGAGTGCTTCTGTGTAAAAATTGTGGGTCTTTTTTGTTTGTTTGTTTACAAGTAAAAAGATGTTTTCAACTCACAAAAGCTGGTAACTGAAGTTTGCACATTTGACAATATGATATAAATTTTCCAGTCATTTAAACAAAGCTGAGGAAAATAAATTTCAAATTTCAGTCACTGCCTTTTTTTCATTCTTAAAAGAATTTTGATGACTCTTCTATAGTTTAAAATTAATATTATAAGATACACACATTCCATCCCACCACCAGATGTTCATGTAGGCACTGATGAACAGTAGTGACCTAGTCATCTACATTACAACCTTATTATACCAAAGAGAATAAAACAGCACACTTCACACTGAAATTGGGTATTTTTCAAAGATATTTTGGTTTGTCTGAAAACAATTAAGAATTGTTTTCAAGAGGATTAACACTTCTGCCTACAAGGTCACTGAAAGAAAGCTGTCTAGGCAACTACAGTATGAGTGGGATGCTATTTTCAAATTCACTTGAAAATAAATTTGCCATTTTTCAGGATGGAGAGCCTGCCCTTTGAGGAAAGACTGAAAAAGTTAAGGGTCTTGTCCCTAGAGAAGAGAAAGCTCAGGAATAAGCTCATTTTATGAAGTATTTAATGATTTTTCCATTTATTAAGTATTTCAGTACTTGAAGAGGACAAAGGTTGTCCTCTCCCTTCTCAAGGAGCCACACTGAGAATCTGAGGGCCAATGGGTACCAGTTGCACTGTGAAGGGTTTCAGCTTCATAGAAGTGTCAGACTGAAATAGCTCGTGCCTCAAACATTGATATAAAGTTGTAAACTGTATAAAGACCATCCCTCTCTAAAGGATGCCTGACTAGAACTTTGGACTGGAAGTCAGACTACTGATTAGATAAATGGAAAACCATTCTTCAATCACCAGGCCTAGAAAAAAACAAACAAGCTGGGGGAAAGGCATCCAGAAGAAAACCAAACCCAGGATCCGTGCTGTCACCCCTGGCTGGATTTGGGGTGGGGCGGACCACAGCCCGCAGAAACCAGGTTTACACAGACCCATCTCCCAAGATGAGGGCAAGGGGGAGGAGGTTTCAGGTGTGACCTCTGGTCAGGGGCACTGAACACCCATCCCCCCTTTCACAAACTGGTCCAGCTGAACACCGAGTCCCACAGACCAAATCCACAGGACATTCATGTGAGAGGAAGCTGAGGGGGTGTCATAATCCATCAAAGATGCCCCAAAGTGCTCCCCAGAGGCCTTGCACCACAGGACTGCACATGATGTAACAGATCCAGTCTGTTGCAAGAGACTGTCCCCCTCTCCTGCCCAGGGGAGACATACCTGGACATTGCCACCTGGCCTGAGCCTATATTAACCCATTGTATTCTATGCTTTTTGGGGGACTTTCACCATCAAGACCAGAAGATGAGGATCAATAGGATGCCATCAGGATCTATGGAGTGGTGATACTTTCTACCTAGTCTGTCTCTACCTCACTTTCTCCCCTTCACATCCCCCAAGCTCCTCTTTCCCTATTTCTTCCTGTCTCCTTTTCCTTCCCTCATAGTTACTATCAAATGAAATTCATACTATTGACACTGGCATATGGTCTCATTTGCACCTTAATTTGGGCTGAGGAATTCCTCAATAATTTTAGTAACTGAACTGTAACAAGAAGAAAGAAACTTTTACAATGAGAATGTTCATCCACTGGTACATGGTAGAGTGTTCATCGCTGGAGGTTTTTAAGATGAAATTGGACAAGGTCCTGGAATGGATTCCTTCCAACTCAGAATATTCCGTGATTCTGTGATCCTGATTCCGTGATCTAGGCTTTCTTTCCAACAAAAGGTTGGACAAGACAATCTTTCAAGGTCATTCTTAACCTGGACTGTTCTATGATTCTAAAAATTAAGATGAACATGTTTGTAGTTCCCCAGATCCTCCTTCCAGGTCTTTTTGTGGATGGGTGTCACACTGGCCAAGCTCCAGTCATCTGAGATCTCCTTGGTTAGCCAGGACAGATAATAAGAGATCGTCTTGGCAAGCTCTTCTGCCAGCTCCTTCAGTGACCTTGGACAAATCCCATCCAATTCCATAGACTTCTGAGCATCTAGTTGTTACAGCAGGTCACTCACTGCTTCCTCCTGTATTGCAGGGAATTTCTTCTGCTCCCTGCCCCTGACTACCAGCCCAGTTATCCTCAAGGCATCTGGCCACTGCCTTTTCCACATCCTTAGTAACAATGTTCCCCACTTTGCACCCAATTAAGTAATTGAGGTTTTCCTTGGCTTTCCTTTTGTTGTTGATGCATTTATAAAAACACTTTTTTCTGTTTTTCACGGCAGTGGAAATAAGCAATTCGGTATATTTACTCAATATTATTAGTATTTCCCAGAATGCTTTTTGTCAAGTTATTATTTTTTTTATTTGAAGCACTTTAGAAGCTGATTCAATATGCCAAACATTCATTACAGGTGAAGTTTTTTAAGCAAGTTGGAATTAAATATTTACCAGAAGTGCTGGTCTTTTCCAATTGCCAGAGAAGTCGTCCAGAAAACCAACTAATTCCACATGCCAAACTTGCTCATGGCTAAAATTTGGCAGGTGAATTCCCAGCAGCAAGAATTGTTTAACTTCTCTTTTCAGATTTCTTCGTGGATATATTTGGATTTGTTTGTACTTTCCCCTCATTGACCTAAGTTTGCCTTACAACTTTTTATCAGCTGTTGATTTCCTTAATAAAAGCCATTTCTTTTGTAGTGCTACAAAAGTGGCTTGTCAAATTATGAAGTCTTGTAAAGATTTGCAGCAGATCAAAAGGAAAAGCAGTCTTTAGATCAGTAAAATGTGATCCAACAGATGACACAACATAAATAGGAACTTTTATAAACTATGTTCCGCTCTCAAGTTTGTACAGAACTTGAAGCCTGACTGTCAGCATATTTAGGCCAAATCCCATATATATATATAAAAGTATTTTTAATGTTAATTTTGAAAGATCTGTATTTTTCCTTTTTTTTTTTTACTTTTGAAAAGTACAGTCATGCTGATTAATTACCTGGAAGAACCCACACTTGTTCAACAAATACAAGTTTCCAAAATATATCCCATTCAGCGCAGCTGTTGGGTCTTTTAATGGCAATCTCAATTTATGGGCCTGGCCTATCTGGAATTTTATTAGCTTGCCATTAAGAAAAATATATCATTCTCCAGCTCTGCTGACCATTATAAAAAAGTAAAACAAGCAATTTTGAGCTTCAAATTTGGTTTAAAAATCAACATCATTGTATGGGCTAAACTATTGCAGTGTAAGTTTGGCCTGCATGAGTTAAAAGATTTTGGTGCCCCAATTTTTACTGCTAATTGTCTAAGCTCTTTAAAAACAGTCCACCAAAAGATATTTACCCAGCATCTGTTTTCTTTTGGGATTTTACTTTCATACTAGAGATATTTCTAGCATCTTTTTTCAGTTTTTATTGTGAGGGTTATAATATCCATGGATTGCCACGGATAAAAAGAGTTGGATCAGCCTATTAGCCTCCAAAATACTTTAGAAGTCATGTGAGGTTCAAATCAGGAGGGAGAAAAAAGAGGGAAAATGAAACATATGCAGGACAGCTGCTAGTCTTTCTCTCTATACTATAATTAACTAGATCAACAAAGATGTGAAAATTATTTGTGTATTTACTTAGCTCTTCAGCGATTGGGAAGTTGAAAAGATTGTTCTATAGTTGAATAGTTAGAGATATTGACACTTGATTATCCTGGCAGCCAAAACAGGCTATAAAAATTTTTTATGCCAGTATGTCAAAGTATACAATCCAAGAACAAAAAAAACTAACTTCCTATTTTGGAGTAAATGTTTATATATGTATATTCATTTAGGAAAGAATGGAAAAATAATTACATGTAGAGGTCCTCTCCAAAATTCTGATATGCACAACACTTTTCACTGTGAAATAATATACAAAATCTCCAGAAGTTCATGTCATGGCTTACATTTGATAATGCATTATCCCTGAATAACACAAAGATGTCCAAATGTTATCCAGCACCTAACCAAGCAGCATGAAAATTATCAGTTCAAAATGGCTTAATTTTATTGTTGATATTATCTACATAAAGTCTAATAATAATGGGATGGGAGGGAACGTTGTCAGTTAAAGACTTTTTGTCAGTTTAGTAGCAAAATTGTGCAAAACTTTCTTAAATCATGACCATATTTTTCTAAATCACACACTAATCCTGCCAGCAGAATGTGTGTTTTCTTGCAGCTCTGGGTTTGGCATCATCAGATGCCAGCTTCATATTCTTTTATTCTGCAATAAATGAGATTTCCAAAATGTACTGACAATTTTTTTATAATAAAAACAAAGCTAAATGAACTAAATAAATAATGGGTTCCTGTGTTATGCTTGTCATGCTTAATTTATTAAAATCCTGAAATTTAAACTGATCTTCTGATTTTTCATATCCATCTGTCAGTTCACCCATTCATTTTTTTTACCTTTCACTTTCATGATATTTGAGCAGCCAGAATAAATTGCAAAGAAAATTGATGGAAACCAGTTCTGTGGTGTGCCTAATTTTAGCTGATTTAACTTCCTGAATCCTTAAGGTAACATTTTTTTAGTAGGACTATTAACAGCTCTCTGAGATTCACATTTTTAACATAATTTCATACAATGACATCATGCAGGCACTTACATATTTATAGGACAAGATTCAGTTCTATTTGAATAAAGATACATTTGCCTTCTTGGACTTCTCTTAATTTAATCAAATTGTGAATAATCTTATGTTTAAAACTAATAAGATCTCTTACAGGCTTAGAAAGGCTAAATGAAGAATATTTCACAATATATCCAACAGCCAGCATATATGCTGAAAGAATGAAGATAATTTTTCCTGCTGAAACTGGCTCTTGCAATCCAGCCCTTTTTATCTAGAACTTCTTGCAAGACTTGAAATTATTAATAATAAATATATTCTGGAATAAGAGGGCTGTCATCCATACCATTGACAAATCTGGGATGAAGACAGGAGGATAAACAACTTTCAAAGTTGTCTCAATTGTTCTCAATTTTCTCTCTTTGTATAATTTTATACATCATCTCCCAATGATTCATTAATCGTTGGCTATTGATTTCTCCCTTTCCGCATCTTTTTTTTTAAGATGTCTCTATTCAAGCCACTGATGGTACAAAATAACAATTGAACTGTGCAGAGAGTATGGTTCAAGACAGCCCAAGAAAAACAAAATAAAGTAAGGGGGGAAAACTATATAAATCCCACCAGGAATCTGGTAAGGGAAAGTCACTACCTGAATGTCTCAGGTGGAGACAGATTGGGGTAGGTCTAAGATAAAAGGTGAAGCAGTCCAAAAAACATCTGTACTGTCACAGTGCCAATTCACAATTGCATCATTAGTGTTAATCAGAAGCTGTGCTTTGTCATTATTGCTATTAGAAGTGCACATCTGGAATCTAGAGAGCAAGAGACTATTACAAAATGAAAGTTGAGCTTTGGCTGGTATTTATGTCCAATGTATGAGAAAATCTGGCAAGAGTATTCAACATAGGAAGATTCTTTTTTAGAAAAACAGCTTTCCTTTTTCCCTTCCTTACTTCATGCTAGACAGTATCATCCATTAACTATGGATCCCTATGGCAGGACTGCATTCACTGTCAGTGGAGGAAGACATGCCTGTCTCCCCCTGCTTCCTCAGAGAGGTGGGTAACTAATTATTTGCTGCTTCACACACAGCTCCACAGCTCACACATGTACTGACAGAGGTCGTGTTCCTCATTACCCTTCCCTCCATCCATAAGTTTTCCCAGTAACACTTTAGTCCTCAAGTACCAGCTAAAGAGGGAATTTAGCCATCAGTCATATTGCAAATGTAATTTTGGGAAATGTTGCCTTTCAAGGCATTTTTGAATTATACTTTTTCATTTGGGGAACAGAATTAGACGCAGTTACTACTGAATAATCTCATCTTACTGCTTCCTGTTTTATAGACTTTTATTATTGTTTTGTATGTACCAAATGAGACAAAATTCTAAAATTTATGGATGCCATATTTATAGTGCAGATCAGTGAACAAGCGTCAGGAAGCATCACTTTTATAGGGGAATTAAGTGAGGTTGTTACAGCAAAATTTATTGTTTAGTCCGTGAAAGCTCAGACTTGAAAGGTTAGGCCACAAAGTAATAAAGATAGAACATCACAATCATAATCTCAGTAAGCAGTATAACATGAATATGAAATAAAAATGGACAGGAAGTAACAGAAATATATAGGTATGGCTAATCCACTTCTATTAAGTTTGTCTATGACTCTGAAATGTTATCACTGAATTATAGGCTGTCAGAAGTAGATTTTCAGGTTTCCTTCTTTTTCTCTTCTTCCTTCCTTTCTTTCCCATACATTTCCTGAGAACTATTTTGAAAACACTCTTAATATATAATGTTTTTGCAAAACAGAAGAGATAGATTCTATAGACCATGGAAACAAGAGGCACTCTGGCCAAACAAGCAGAAAATATGGCCTCACAGCTTACCAGCAAAATTTATTGTGCCACCAAATAACCTGCCTATTGCCCTTTATTCACCATAAAGTTACAGGTCTCTAACAGAATGTAAATAGATGTAAAGCAGTGATCAGGTCACAAGAGCCCTTGGCAGCAAGGAAACCCAATATAACAATAAATACTGGAATACAAAATCAAGTCCTGGATTTTTGAAAACAGCCATCCACCAAGCCAGCATAATCCAGTGCTGTATAATGTTGACTCCTTCTTTAAGGATATGCAGTGTGTTAAGCAGCTAAATCATCAATAAAGTTCTCAGGGGACATACCTGCACTACAGCTGCCTGTAGCTACATTTACACTGCATTGTTGATGCACCCTGAGGATATTGCAATACCACATTCCCCAGCCACAAATATTGTGTAGCTGCTGGAGCACTCAGTGCAGCATGGCAGTGCCCCAGATGGCACAGCAAGGTTTGCCATCTGGAGAGCATCACACTTCACACACTGTGTGGACAGTGAGTGCTCCTGGACACCACCAGCTCAGAAACCTCCAGCCTGGCCCCAGTGCCTGCCAAGCAGCATTGCCTGCTGCTGGGGCACTGTACCAGGCTGAGTGCCCAGCATGCCTGAGTGTGCCTCTCCACCTGGAAACTCCATCATGGGTGTGGAGTGGACCATGACTACAAAACACCTGCCTCAACAGCCAGGGATCCCCTGCTAGGGGCATCTCATGGCCCATTGAGGACAGACTCCACACTTTTCCATGAGAAATGGTAGGTGGCAAGAAATTAAGCCAGGTGCAAGGTCTGCATGAGAAGACCCCTCTGTGGTGCCAATGCAGAGATGCAGAGTCAACACACCTGGCCACACCACAGCACCTGCTGTCAGCATAGCTTGGAAAGAATTCTAATGTAGTAGTTATACTAATAGTAAACTAAAAATAATAAAGAGATAATTTCATACCACAATTGGTTTTATGTGCAAATATACACACAGAAGATAATAAAAAGGGAAGCTGAAAAACAGGAATAGTACCAGCTCTACTGGTTTGGTCAATTACCTCTTACACACTTATCATGGCTTTCACTTGCACATTTCACATGCTACATTTCAGCCTTTCTACTTTTGGATCTTCAAAATTTTCAGGTAACTTTGCATCAGTCCAAGTTTTCTGATTAAATAATTGCTTCCCCTGGTTGGAGCAGATATCATGGCAATGGGCACATTGGTGACACACGGAGACTTGAACTGACAAAGGCTGATTACCCCCTCTCACTGACACACCCAAGGCTGCTCAGTTCTGAGGCATATCAAGTCTAGAAGACAGTCTGACAGAATTACAACTTTGTTGTGTTCCTCTCAAAATATTCTTGAATCATAGATAAATTACAATACTTCCTATGGAAGTATTCAATATACACCACCTTCATGCTTCAAAAAACATTAAGATTTATGTTGTCTCAGACTGGATATTAATGAACTTACTTTTTGTGTTGAATTTAATACAATAAAGTAACAGATCTCTAAATTCCAAGAAGTATTATTGATCTCAATAGTACAAGTATAAAACATTTAAGTAATTTTTGTATCCTTTATCTGTGATGAAAAACGGTGTTTTCTTTTTGTTTTATTGACATCATGATTGTCACTTCTGTAAGCTATGAGATAATCTGCTGACTAACTAGAAAAGCAATAGTTTTCATAAAATTTCCCATACAAGTACTGTCTGAAAAGGGTATGAGGTGTATGTGGTGTTAGTCAAACTCTGCTGAAGTAACTTAAATGTAATTTAAGCTACTGGATGAAAATTTAGAAACATGATTTAACATTTAACAAAAATTAAAAACAACTATTTGTCTCTTTTATTTTCTCTCAGGACTGCACAGAATTGAAAATTTCCCTGCTATCATCTCAGGAACTGCTGCAGGAGCAAGTGCACCCTCAGACCATGCAGCATGCCTGAGGAGCCTGAGAGGTTTTCATTATAAAATCCCTTTAACTATGCTGATTCACAGCACCTACCAACACCCTGTATCACCTCATCAGCACTGAACTCTAACATGAGCTGCTGGGAAAAGAAAAAAAGACCTGGATTCTAGGTTAAACAGCACAGCCTAAGTGTGCCTATCTAGTACTCTCTGCTCCTAGATTTATCCCAGCATGTTAGCTGCTGACGGGTGATACTTTAAGTCTGTTCAGAGATCATGAGGTATGTGCTATTTGTGGTTAGAAAACCTGCAAAAATGTACTTGTTTTGCCTTTATGCATTTGCTGTTACAAAATGTCAAAAGGCAATCTGTCATACACCATAGTAACAATTAGTTGTGTGAAAAATTATCTCCTCAGAGAGAAATATCAAAAAGCAACTATATAATTAAACAAGGAAGATTGTTTCAATTTTGTCTTAAATTTCATATGTTTATAAAGTCAAATTTAAAAAAATAGATTTTTATAGAAATATTTATGTTATATACTGATAATTTATGCAGTTGTGAGTTAAATTGTCACGATAAATAGACTCATGGGCAAACATTCAGCATTGCTGTTCAACTTCAGATTCTTTTTCTTCAATACAAAAGCAAGAAGACATTTAATCATTATCCCCAAGAGACAAATAAACTTCATATCTGTCATCATAATAAAAATCAGACAAATTTATTCTAATATAATCGTATCTTTTCATGCTGGTCTTCAGCTGACATTAAAGATAAGCTTGGAGGAAGAGATGGATGGGTAGAGGAAAACAGAAATGGAGAAAAATCAAATTACAGAAAACAGGAAAGAAATTACCTAAAAATACCAGAAACAGAGAGGGGTAGCATAAACCTTCATCATGTCTGCAGAGCTGGTTGAAAATTGCACCACAACAGTTTAAATGCACAGGCCCATAAGCTCTTCTGAATTTAAATTATATCTTGGCCAGAAGCATTCACTGTTTCAATGTCCTAGATATTGGCAGATTTTATTAAAATAGAGAGTATAAGGCACTTCTAAATATTTTTGGAAATTGGTTTGGTAAATCCTCCAGACTATGTCAAGATATGCTTTTCTTTCTTTCTATTCATTAACACAATTTTTAAATAGAAATAAAATTTGTTTTTCACATATTTTTACCAAAATTATTTTGATTAGATATATTTTAGTGTGCCTAAAATTTTATTTTAACAAAACACAAAGCATTGTAGAATGAATACTGGGCAAGAGAGAGACAGCAAACAATAGACAGCAGAATCTTGCTCTCTCCTGACTTGTGACACAGACTGTGATTCATGATGTAAATGTTACTGATAAAAAAGGCTTACTAGTTTGCTTAGATGTACTGGCTTATTTTGCTGCTTTAAATTATTTCAAAGAACATTTGCCCCAGGAGGTAAATACAAATCTCATCAGGAAATCTCTCTTTTCCCCTGCCCTCTTTCCCCTGAGTTATCCTTGCAAGACCTTTCTGGGAAAAAAAGGGAAATAGATTTTTTAATTTATTAAATTAATTACTTCTATTTCATTAGTTGGTGATCTTTGCAACTCTCCTGCATAGGATGAAGGAGGTTTTCATGCAACAGTGCAAGGAAAACATCATGTTTAGAAACAGCTTATTGGAACTCACTAATTCACAAGCAAACTGAAGTTTGAGTCAAGCTGAAGCTTAGTTGGACTGGAAAATTGCACTTTCTGGGCAGTTTCTCTCATACATGCTTTGCCTTCAGGATGCTCCAGGTTCACAGATGGGCCAGCATGGAGCCATACCTTCTCCATGAGCATTGTCCAATGCAGAGATCCCTCAGAGCCTTGGTATATCTACTTCCCACTTAGCTTACCCGCTTGGTGTAAGCATATTGTGCCAAAAGCATGGGCAGTGTATTTTACTCTCAACTCCTCACAGATGCTGTAGCTTTCAAGCTGGTGTAAATAGAGCTAAAGCAAACTCAGGTCTCCTCACAGAAACATGGAGCCATCCTGAACTAGAGGCTATCCCTCATCTGACACTGTCTACCCCAAACCTGAATTTATTTTTTAGAGTCACAGCTTGTAAGAAAAGTGTAAAGGAGAATCCATGACCAGATAGGCCTGTGAGGGAAGCCCACATGAACTCCTAGATCTTAGGCAAAGAAACATTGATTCAAAAGTGTGAATTGTCTCTTGACATCCATGTCTGTACTGGTAGAAGAAGCTATCTGGTGAAACCTGGTGAAAGTATGAAATGATAGTGTAGAAAGATGAGGGTAGAAGGGAAAGTTTTTTTTTATCTACAGGTCTCACTTGTAAATTATTCCTGTTAAAGAGTGACTGACTGACTGACTGACTGACTGACCGACTGACTGAGGTGCACTCTGTAAGGACAGAGACAGCCTTTTCATGAAGAGACCCCTTACTTACTCAGTACATGCCTTATTTCTCTCCTTATTCTATGTTATTTTAATGGTATGAGGTTTTATACAGGCAGAGCTTCTGAACTCAAAAGGAGTGTCATTGCTCTTCAACAGGTTGGACTTAGGCAAACCCCTTCCTAAGTGTTCCCAAATGCAAAGTTATCTTTCACAAGCTACTGACACCCCTAGTGAAATTTTTATCTGTTTTTAGGAAAATGACTGCCCCTTCTTCTCAAAATAATTATCTCAGAAAAAAACTTACTCATATCAGAAGAGAACCACTAACCAGTACACACTGGTCAGAATCTGCTGTACTGTCTTCTCCCAGGAAAAACCTTCTCACAGGAAAAACCCAGAGCAATTCCACAGAGGAACTCTTTGCAGTCTTCTGTAGCAGAAGAAAACATTCTCTTTGACAACTGAATGCAGTAAAATGAACAGATAGATCATAAATTAGGAAGATTAAAATACCCAGTCCTATCTTTTCTCAAGTTTGACCCAATAACTGTAACACGACAACTTTTGCATTTTCTGCTTCTCTCTATTCTCTATGCCAGCAATATATTTTTTTAAACTACATAAGAGCATTAGTTACAACCACTGATTTCTCTTTACAGTTGTTATGAAGTCCAGAATACCACTACTCAGTGGTGTACTTGATTAATTCTTCTCTGTCTCATCACTTAAACATGATTGTTTCAGATAAGTAGCATTTATGGCAAAAGAATTAAAACCCAGAATTTGTTCACTGAGTTTAGATGTAAGCTCATCTCTCAGATTCACCAATTACAATCTTATTTCAACATCCAAAAGTATTGCAGCTATGAGCAGTAGATGATGAGGAATGGGTTTGTTTCCTCTTTCTGTGTGAAGAACTAAGGCCAGCTATTCTGTTATGGGGTGGGTGTGGGTGGGGAAGAAATGTTTAATGTTCATGGGCAGCCTGGGGCCTACATAGGAGCTCCTTAAAAACTACTGAAGCTACTCAGTCTTCCAAAAGGGAAACACAAAATTACCCCACACTATGAAAATCTAATCGTCAATCAAGCAAAGTTTTAAATCAGCAAAGAGAAATTACTGTCTAATCCAACACAAGTAACCATTTCTTTTTCCCACCTTTTTGTCTTCTCAGTCTCCCTACTGTCTGGGTGCTGCCTCATTCATTTCCATGAGTTGCCAACTGCCTTTATGGAGGACTGTTTCTAGACATATTTTCTGCTGTGAGACAGAAAGGCTACAGAACCCATTAGAACTCTCTATTTCAAAACAAGAGCCACGTGAGAAGAATGAGCATTAAAGCTGGCCAAAGGAAACAAAACATTTGGATTCAGCCTGGTGGATGAGAGGAGGGATGCACTCACTAGTGCCAGTTGCTGAAAGGTCTGTGCATTAACTACAGTGATGTGAGCTGGAGGATCGCATCTGGCAGTGCTGCTGGGAGTATTCTCCTCCAGTGTACACTGTAATGGGCATTTGTAATGTTTAATTACATTGACAAGGCATGCACAGAAGGGACAAGTACACAATCAGACACATAGCACTGAAATGGAAAATCTAATCATTAAAGCAGAAAACATTATTTTGAAACAGCTATGGACAGAGATGAACAAGGCTGCTGCAAGCCTCAGAAACATACCACCTTAGCTAAGTGACAAAAATCACAGCTAGAAAGGTTAGATGGAGGAAGAAAACATATTTGTTATTCTGTTTCATGCTAGACAGTGTTTTTTCAAGGTTAATCATTCAGTCATATTTGGTCAGAATATTCAAAACAGTCTGTCCTTCCTTTTGAACTTTCAGATTGGATGTCCCATAGTATGGAAGTTAACCTGTGATAACAAAAACCATCTCAGGTGAGTTATTTCTTCTCCCCAAGGATTCCAATGGGGATTTGGGGTTTTGTTTTGCCATGTTTTGTTTTTCTCAAGTGCTGGAAAGGGCATCCTGTCTAAAAAATTATCTGTGTGACTGGGACATTATGGAGGAGTGATAGGGAAGGAGATGACTTACATGAGTCTGCAGAAGGAATGAAAGATGCTCAGTGAATTGTAACAGCCTTTCATCACTTGCCCACATCTCAATTGCTAGAGCTGATGCACTTATAAAGTTCATTCTCCTTCTAGAGATAGAATGTGCAAAAGACTGTGTGATATGTAGTCCAAAATAACAAATGCCAGCTCACAATTTCAGGGCTGGTTCAGCCTGTTACACGAAATTTTGTATCAGATAGGCAAAAGAGGGGTATGGTAAAAAAAAGAATAACAAACATGCAAAATAGATTGCCAAAATTTAAAGGCGTGCAATAAACAGACTTGCAGGCTTCTTGTCAGAACATCACATAGTACTGGAATAAGCTGAGATACCTCTGGAAGGTACACTTCTTGTAATGTTTCCAAAAAGTGTTAGATTTATTGATGTTTATGAGAGTGGAATGCCACTTATCAGGCAGTGTTAATTGGACAGTGATCAAAGGGGTGCTGATGTCTCAATTTCATTTCTTCTTTTTCCAGACCACCATTTCCTATGATTTTGGGATTGGGCTTATCTGTATTGGAATATTCCCATATCAGGCATCCTGAGTGGACTAAGCCAGCAAAATAAAACACTTGATGAAATTTAGCTGATTTTTGCATAACGCCACCTGTTGAAACTGGGTTCCCATTATTACCTTTCCTTCCTGATTTGTTTCCTTTCTTCACATTATTTCTCCACTTTTTATCAAACTAATCATATTTCCTGGTGAAGAAAATTCTGGTTTAACTTGCCAAGGAAACTGCTCTTGTAACATTGCCAAGAACTGCAATGTCTTAAGCATTCTGAACTTGCCACAGTTTTGGCAAATACATTCTATAAATGCTAGAGTAGCTGATAAGACTGTCTACCAGGCCCCTAATGATACAATTATAAACAAATCCCAAAGGCTGGTCACAGTTTTCAATAGAAATCACTAATCCAAGACTGGCAGCCAAATCATCAAGCTTTCTGCCATGGTATCACCTACAATGCCATCTATTCCTCAAAGCTCTTGCATTCACAGGCCCCTACATTAGCAGAACACCTGTGTTTCCTACTTGGACAGTCTCTTGGTACCTCTCCCCTTTCCTTCACAGGCTGCCCAGCTGGTAAATGCCCATCTTGCCCATCTCCTCATACTGGTTATCTTTGGATACTCCAGCTGCCTTGACTTCCTGGACGCTTACCTTCCTGGGCTACTGAGCTCCCACACAGACCAGCTTTTTTGGATACCCAGCATTCCAGCTGTCCTTCTCACCAGACAAACTAAAAATTGAAAGGTATACGAAACAGGATAACATAAGGTATAGGAAACAGGATAATAACTTTATTGTTGGACCAAGCTAATACAGAGACAGGTGATTGCCCTGCAAAATAGGAATGCAAGGGCCATGAAAATATTTTCCATGGCTTTAATTTCTTTCCCACTATTACATTTGGCTTTGTATATATCAATTTTCTGATGAGATTGATGTTCTGTTTACCAGTCTGGCAACAGTGTATTTGTACTCAGATAATCCACTGAGATAACCTTACCCATAAAGGAGAAAGAAGTCATACGTACACTCATGGAAAAAAAAACCAAACAAACTTGCTAGAAAGGAATTTGGTTGAGCTTGCCCAGCAATGTGATGCATTATGACATTCTTTTAATTTTACATGCTGAAGTTTGCACTATTCACAAATCATTTTAGCGTAAATTTAAATTAACTTATATCTAACAAGAAAAACTCTTTGCAATATGTTTTTTATAAAATTAAAATTAATTTCCTTCTCACCTGTATTTGCAATTTTGAATTTAAATATAGCTCATCCATGCCCATTTTTGACATCTGCTCTAACAGAATAAGTAACCTCTGTAAAGTCCGATTACTAACCTCTGTAAGGTCCTATATTGATCAGCTATGGTACATCTGACTGGCAGATTTCACAAAATATTGGTTGATAGACAGAACTAAATTGGTCGACAGACTCCAGTTTGGTTTGGTGCCATGTTTGAGCCTCCTGACACATTTCTTGGTTTTGATTCTCTTTGAGAGAATCCTTGATTCCCAAGGTCTGCCAACTCACTTCACTGTTCCATGAGCATGCTCTCACAGGCTCCTCGTGACAAATCAAGTACATTTTCCCAGAAAATTCTATCTTTTGCTGGTTTAGTCTCCAATTCCAGGCCCAGTCTGCCTTTCCCTCATCTCTTACAGTCCCTCCAACCATCCCACTTGCAATCAGCTTTTTATTCAGTCTTTTGTCAATCATTTCAGCCAGTCTTACACTCTACATTTCTTTGCTTTCCGTCTGCTGAAATTAGTCCCAATTTGAACTTAGCCTCACTCCTACTCCATAGTCTATTCACCTTTCTTTCTCAGTTCCTTTCTCAGTCCATTTCTCTGGCCATTTTACTTCACCACATGCTTCAACTCTTCACCAATTTTACACGCAATGCATCTTTATTTTCATATCCCTTTTCATTAGTTCTTTCTCCTATGTTTTAGCCAGTTCTTGTCTTCCTAGAGTCCAGCACTGACCTCATTAGTCATCTCCTATCTGTCTCTGGGTATCTGATTCCAACCCAGATTCTCCCACTATGCATTTTTTGGTTTCCAGTCCTTCAGAGAGACAAGGCCTAAAACATCCTACAATTGCCTTTCTCTAACCAGTCATTCCCCATATTCCTTTGGTCCTCTGGCTCAAGAAGTAGCCCGTAAAGGCCCAGTGTGTTCTGCTAACAGTTCCTGACACCAAATGCAAGGATTTGCAAACAGTTCTGGCTGTATATCAGAGGAGTCATTTGCAGACCTGGAGGTCTTAGAGTGGGCAGACTACGGTAGGTTTTTCTGCTATAAATACTCAAAACTATTGTGTTCTGAGCTGAGCTTGGCCTCTACTGTAGATCCCAAGGAAATCCTCAAAAGAGGGCTACACAGAGTCATGATAAGTACAGCTCAAAACCATAGCCTTCTTAAATTCACTGTCAGTTGTATTTTCCAAAAATTAGTCCTGCGCATTAGTGCATAGTTATTGGGATAGAAGGCAACACAGAGGAATCAGAGAAATAAAAACAGACTGAAACTATGTTTAATATTTACATAGTTAGATCTCATCCTCAGTTGAAAAAAAAATGAACTATGGGAAAAGCATCCTTACAGCAAACAAAAAAAAAAAAAACATATTCTGCATCCAATATTTCTTGCAGAAGCAGTTAGTCTGACACTGAAGAAATGGCATTTTTCCCTATCTAATTTCTATGCAATCAAGGTTCTTGTCACATTTCCTAGGAGAAAGCACCAATATTTTCACATGATTAACCACAGTGGTTTTTTACAGTGAGAATGACAGGAAGTTGTATTAGTTTCATGAAGGTGGATTTACACTTATTTGGGCTGTATCTTATTTTCTTATGTGTTACTTGTGGTGGTGTCTGCATTCAAATAATCTATTTAGAACAGTTGAATTAATTAAAACACACCAACAATAAAAAGCGACCTCTCAAACTCCCATGGAACTTGTGCAAAATTGCAGCAGTTGAATTAATTTTGTTTGCAAGTATCAATAGTCAGGTGCCTTACAGTTCAACTGTGGTTCCTTCAAACACTTGTCAGATATACTGGAGCTGTTTACCTAATTTCAGAACATTTATTTTAGCATTCAAAAATACTTTGTGTGTGTGTGTGTGTGTGCGCGCGTGTGTTTGTTTATATATATACACGTAAAATTAATGCATATATGTATATGAATTTTATCAAATCTTCTTGTCTCTTGACTGATTTTTTAAATAATATGTAATCACTTAAAAATATGGTTCTGCTTATTTCAGCTGTACATTTCACAGCATCAACAACACCAGCTGATCTCCAGATGGATAATTTATAGAAGATATTTCTTAATGATGAGATGTTTGAAGACAATACTGCAATGTTGTGTATAGGCCTAGACATTTTGTTTTTTTTAGAAAGGTTAAATACTCCTGTGCTAAACCTACCACAACTTCTCACTACAAGAACATGTTTAGAGCTGTGCACATTTTATTTTATGCATATATTTGGGACCCTCAGGGATGTGAGAATCAGTTAACTTGAAAAGTCTGGAGAGGTTTCTGTCATCCAGAAGTCTGACACCCTTACCTGTTGTCGCAGCCCAAGGGGACATCCTGAAATCAGAGTTTTCAGTGGCAAACATCAATAACCAACTTTTCAACTTATCAGTTGTATCTCAGTTTTCAGGAACTGATTTTGAAATTCTTAGTGATATCAGTAGTCAAAAGGAAGTTACTAGAAAGAATTCAGTTGGACAAAAACAGTCAATGAAATATGTGTTGCTGGGAGGACAACCATCAGCATAAATTTAAATTACTTTAATAAAGATATGCTGGAACTTTGTATGTAGAAGTCTCTATACCCCATGGAGTTTTAGGAATTTTATCTACTCTTTTTCCCCTCCAACTGTTTTGCTTATACATAACCCTTCAGAATAATATGACATGCACAAATTCACACTGCAGCTTTAATATCACTTGTGTGTTTGTTTTAGATCTGGTTCAGCCATATCTCTGAATAGATCCCAGACTGGATGGAAATATGTATACTGTGGCAGTGTTTTCAGTACATATGCACACACACACACACACACACACACACTCTCACACCTGTTTTCTGCTGAAGCTGAGTGGAGCAACAGGAGACATTCTCTCCCAGGGGAATTCTCAGTTGATGGCTTGAAGCTAAATTACAACACTTATAGCAACAACAGATTGTGATACAAAGCGGATGCCTCCAAATGTGTCCTGGTAACACGCTTTCTTTTCTTTTTTTTTATTTTTTTGTCTTCTGCTTTTCTGTTTCCTTTTATTTTACATTTTAGATAACTTATTTGGAAACAGTTTCATCAAAAGCCACAGTTTCACCTTTTCTTATTGTCTCTTCCGTACAAACATCTCCATTTGCTTGGAATCACTATCACAATGCTCTTGATACAAATAAGATATTTAGGTAACCATGCACTCTGCCTCGTGGTTACCCTTATTGCATCAGGCATGCATACCATGTACATTTCACACCATAAATGAATATGTTAAAGGAATTATATTTTCTCCACAAATTCAGAGTTAATGGTCCCAATCAACACAGAGTGATTAAAGTAATCCAATAATAATAATAATAATAATAATAATAATAATGCAGTAGAAAATAATACAATAGCTCCTAGATTTGGAGCTGAGACCATCCCCCAAAACTTTGTGTATGTACTTGCACTTATCAGGAAGTTTTCATATTAAATACTAGCTCCTGTACAGAAGGAATTTTGACAGTAAAGGTTTCTCAGGCTCAGGAAGGAATTGATCAAACCAGAGTGAGAACCAGAGCTCTGAATAGCCAATATTTCAGTGATTATGATGTTCATTTGGAACATGTTCAAATCTTTGGTCCATCAGCTCAGACTAGGATCCAAATGAGCCTCATTGAAACTGTTACTCAGGTACAGTTCTCTGCTTTTAAAAGTTCTTATTTCACTCTATCTCTGAAAATTAAGCTTTTGAGAGAAAAAATAAAAAGGAAGGAAGAGCTAATTTTTTTACATTATTAAGTTATATGAGGTGGTTAGTTATAAATGCAGGAGGGGGGATGATTAGGTCAGTTGGTGCAAACAATCCAATGCCATGGGTTCAGTCCCTGTATACACCACTTAAGGGTTGGACTCAATTATCCTTGTGGGTCCCTTCCAACTCAGAAGATCCTGTGATTGCATGACAGTTCCTCGTGGGCAGAACGACCACTGAAACAGGTTCCATTTGGAAGAATGTAATGGGATTGAGTCTGTTTACAAAACCCAGTGTTAAAAAATGAACTAATTCCCACATCAACCTGCCCTGCCTGGCCAAACTTCACCTTGAGATACTCCAGTGCAGATGAATTGAATGTAGATAGGTTACATTAATATTATTAAGTAAAGGGTTGACATATGGAATAAAAATCTGTATGAAAAAAGATCCACTATACTGTACAATTACTTGATTTAATGAGGTTTTTATTAGGTCAATCCTATGGAATAATGCAGCAATTTTCCTGTTGCATCAATATTTCTTTACCAGTCTAATTTATAATGATATAAATCTTCCAAAAGTTACTACAAATAAATAATCACTAGGATTTTTTCCCCAGTATAAGGGAGCTCATCATCCTCTTCCTTTTACAGGGTCGGGGTTGTGCAAGTAGTACCCTAGAAAGTATTGCTGAGATGTAATAAATATTGCTCCCTCAATATCCACAAGGGTTCTTCAGTTTTACTTCTTTTTACCAATTACTGTCATAACAGAAATATTGCTAAAGCATGATTTTTTAAGTACTTCATTGGAGTGATTATTGCAGAAAGCAGAGATCTTCAAACCCATCCAAATTCATCTCAATAAAAACATAAACAGAGGCCTGTTAAATGCCTATTTTGTCTCACACTGTTGCACAATTCTGAATAAGAAAGATTTTTTTATTTTTTTTCCCTTCACTAAGTCTCATATCCTAAATACCAAACTGGATATATGCAACCTTTGTAGACACAACACATTGCTCTTTCATGATCTTATTTCTGACTTTTGCAAGATATTGATTTTATGTCATAATGTGATGATGAGCTCCTTCTCTAGGTGGCTGTATGTACTAGAAAATTGTCTAGTGTTTATGCAATGGCTTCTTTTTTCCTGGCCTGAAAATTTTATTTATGTCTGCACAATTAAATCAACTCTATTCCTTCATTTCTGCCTCCTGTTATTGTGAATACAGAGAGTAGGATTGGGCATTCTCATTTGAAGTAGTAACTAACACAACAAAGTCAAGAGTATTTTGCACTTCTGCTTTTCCATGCTTTCTTCAGTCATACCTTGGCATCTCTGCACATTCTGAAGACCAAGTGCAGGCTTTACAGGACTGAACATTTAATAGCTTACAGAATAGGTGTAATAAGGTAGCAGATCCAGAGTAGAGGAAAATTAAATACTCCTGAGTTATTTTATTAAAATTTCAGTTCCTCAGAGTTTATAGTTGTAGGCAGGGATGGAATTTCATAAATGCAATTTCAGAGTACTTTTATGGAGTTTGTCGCTTGACTGCTGAAAGCTGTAATCGTCACTATAAAAGTGTGGGATGCAGTGCCATTATAGCACATCCTACAACAGTGTAATAAGTCATGTTTTACAAATAAACTCTACTAGAATCAGGCAGATTAATCCAGTTCTACCTAATAACACTGCAAGCTCTGCAGTAATTTTTTTAAATGTGCATTTAATAAACATCATATTTTATGATGAAGTAGAATATTTTATTCATTGGATCTCAATTCTACAGAATCATATGGGAAGACATTGACTGATTTCTTAAGCAGAAAGAAACTACTTAATAAAATTCAGCCTATGTTCCTTAGCTAAGTACATTACAAACAATGCTTTCTCCCCTAAAATTCTCTTCACTTCAGGATGCTGTGAAATAACTCATGGAAGCCTTTGACAGCTGAAAGTTTAAAACATCATAGAAGGTGCCAAATGAATTTTTGGAGTAAGTTTCTTGATGCGGGTGGCAGAGCCTTTTTCTTTTCTGTCTCTATCACAGGGAAGAACACGATTTCAGCATTTTATAATTTAATTGTAACATTTCTTTTGAAGGTGATGGATTTGTGGAAGCTGGTTTTCAAACACTTATTCAGACAGAAACTGGTCCCCTTCAGACAGAAAGAATTCTTGCATTTCAGGAGAAAAGGGCAAAAAGGACACGCGCAATTAGATGGGAAAATCAAGATTAACGAATATGACAAAATCCCTCCTGATCCATAAGGCTTGTGTTTGCTTCCTACTAACTTCCTCTAAGAACAGCTCATCTTGTCCTATCCAAAAGATATTGCTTGAAATCTTCATGCTTTTCATGACTTAATAAGGTAAGGGAAATGGATGCAGAACAAGAGTGTACTCATTTTATCTTTCTAAAGGGTTTGAAAATTCTCAAATTTTCAAGAATATTTACAAAATCATGCAAGGAAAGAAGTATGCTTTAGAGCAGTGAGTTTTCTTTGGACTAAGATCAAAGACTTTGAATATATGTGTGTTAAAATATGCATTGTTTGAATGTACATCTCTTGCTACAACTGCTGCCCTTGACCACTTTTATTTTCAAAACCCATAGCTGGCAGATTTGGCAGTTTTAAATATTTCACTTTTTCTCTAGGACATTGATAAGGAGAATGAGTGACAGTGGGCGAGGACAAATAACCTGCATTAACCCATAAGGAAGAAAATTATTATTTGGTTGAGAAGGTTTTCCATTAGCCATAGTCTTTGACACACGTAACTTAGCCTGTCTTTATTTCATTTAGTACATACCACACTGATTTTTTTATAGCCGTATTTTTAAACATGAACCACATTTTCCCAGAGCCACATATTTCTCAGGAAAATATTTTATCAATGCAATGTCTTTTTTGGTCAGTTTAACTTTTAAGTTCAATTATTCCATGAACCAGACTTGAAGAGATTTACTTGATGATTTATTGTCATCATTGTAGCACTTTTTCATTTATAAGTAAGGGAATTCTCCACAACCCAACAGGACATTCTATCCAGGTGTGACGTCAGAGACGCTGACCTTTTGATTTTTTCATCTTGCATTTTTTCCCCATCAATATTGAAACAATACTTTTATCTTTTCAACACGTTCTTTCATCCTAAATCTGATTCAAAGGTAGAAAACAGTGACTCAGAGGGATCCTTAAAACTCTTCTTTAAAAGTTCTGATGTACTTCCCCCTACCCCCACTTCCTCCATTTAGACGTATTTCATTTTGGGGTATATGTTTAATTTTCTTCAGAGTTATGGCTGAATGGAAACATATTTTATCTTTTCAGCAGTATGTCCTTAATAATAGTAGCAGGAAGAATCAGGATGATTATTTTTATGCAATTCTTTAGTTAAAGAGTCCAATTTTTGCAAATAACTATAGCTGTAGCTCAGACCACTAGCAGATTATCATACTTCCTAAAACTTCTTTCTTCTCCAGCAATATTCAGGAAGTCTGTGTCAAATCATTCACTGTGCTATAAACACCAAATATATATTCTCCTAAATAGAAGGAGAATAAAAAAATTAAAGAGAAAATGTCTCTTGATATTGATACCGAATTCTGCCCCAAAAGGCGAAATAATAACTGCTCAGAGACTAAGTTTCTAAGTCTATAAGCAGGAGGTATTTATCAGCAACGCGTTAGAGAATCCTCCAGGTCTCCCTGGAACAAATGATTCTGCTGTTAGCACCAAAAGCAGCTTTTTATACAAGTTTGAACATAGGTTACATCATATCACATGCATATTCATATCTTTACATATGCATATTCATATATATGCATATTCACATATAGGTGGAGCGTAGGCGGAGTCTCTCATTTTGAGGAGTCGTCTTGGTGGGAGTTCTGGTAGCCTTCATCAGGCGGGTGTCTCTCTCGTGAGTCTTCCTCAGGCTAAATGTTTGAACCTCTCCTAATTTGGGTGGCTTCCTGGTGTAGTTGGCATGGTCTTTCAGTAGCCTGGCAGGAGTTACTGAGTCAAACTGACATTGTTGGCTCTGAAAACTGCTTAGGTTATAATTTCCCTGTTTTTATCTTGTCTGTTATGGTTTCCTATCAGTGTGTTCCATTTTCTTAGACAATTTATTGCTTCCATGATTCCTCAATGCTGAGCTTTTCACAAATGCCTTGCATTTTACAGTTTAACCCCGTATTTCTCAAAGACTGTTCGTTTAAGTGGCTTCAATATGAATAGCAATTTTGTGAGGAAATTCCAAATAAGAGCTGTCTAGTCAGATAACGGCTCAAAGTCTCGCTTCAGTTCAGTGTAACATCCACTGTTCTGGTGCTCATCCAGTGAGCATCTCAGATTGTCAGAAGCAGTTTTCTGCGGCTGGTCTGTTGCCCATACAGGGTGTTCAATTCTCCATTGGAGATTACAAGGGAAAATGGAGCCCTTGGGCAGGTCCAGGCATCTTTGTCTGAACTCCTGTCTGCTACAACTGGGCCTCTGCTCTCACTCCCAGTTCAAATGATTCTATTAGTGAATTTAAGGTCCCTCTGATAGTACCTTATATTCTTCAGAGTACCCATGGCTTTACTATAAGCATAATGGTATCCACCTCTTACTTAATCAAACCTATTTCCAGGGAAATTAATAAATCTCAGCAGACAGAGCTATTGGTAAACATAGCTGCAATGTATGGTAGTAAAGTCAGCTAGAAGTGACTTTTGTGCCCTAGCAAGAAAACAGGATTAAATTCCTTTAATTTTTAAAACTAATTTTTGTCTAAATTTCTTTCACCTGGAGAAAAATCTACATTTTGCATTCTTAAACTAGATTCAAAAGCTCTCTGGTGTCAGAAATTTACTGGCCATGAGCAATTTTATAAATTATGATCAGACTCTTTTTTATGTTTTGCTCAGGCTATGGACAGACATATTTTGCATGGCAACTATTCATCTTGACATTTTTATCCTACAGTCAGATGAAGTAAAATTTATTATCTTTCAGGGAAGAAAATAAAAAACCAGTTCATGCATTTATCACCTTAATTTTACTGAATACATTAAGGTTCTAAACTCTCTAACATTCTCTACAGAATGGAAGGGGTGGGAGGCTTCCCAGCTAATTTCATGATCTTCTATTTTTTTTCCAAATATATTTGCAAAATCTAAATATTTACCTTGAACACATACATTCCAATACATATATCAGTAATGTTGTATATAAAAAAGTAATGTCCCCATACCAGTTTTATCTGATATGATCCAGTGGATTTTTATTACTCTGAGATAGTTTTCCCCTATCAGTCCTATCCTATCAGTCTTTTTTTATCCTTTCCTATCCTTTCCCCTACCCTCCTATCAGTCTTTTTTTAGACCATAATTTAAAAAAAAGTCACAAAGAATATGAACACCTTAAGTATCTATAGCTAATTACATCATCAGGATCTTAATATGAAAATCAACCTAAAGCAAAAAAATTAAGTATATAACTTCAAACAACTAAACAGTCACAATGTAAACACTGACACCTTCTCATTCATTTTTTTCTTAGACACTGAATCAACCTAAAGCAAAAAAATTAAGCATATAACTTCAAACAACTAAACAGTCACAATGTAAATATTGACACCTTCTCATTCATTTTTTTCTTAGACACTGAATCAACCTAAAGCAAAAAAATTAAGCATATAACTTCAAACAACTAAACAGTCACAATGTAAACACTGACACCTTCTCATTCATTTTTTTCTTAGACACTGACTAAGTTGTACAGTAAAGGAAACCTGACTTTAAAGGCATTATACAGACTTCATTTATATAAGCTAAGCACACTCTTTTCAGATGCAATGTTAATAACGGTATTTTTCCAGAGAAGTACAATTTCAGCATCTAGTGTGAAGAGAGTGTTGTATTAGATATTCTCACTATCATTGCAGCCTCCATTCTACCCACTATCTATAGTGCCTCTTGCTCCCACCTAAATACACTACTCTACAATGTAAAACTAATACATACAGGAAAGTATTTCCTCCACAATGTGACACGTTAGATCTCTTTTCAACCTTAAACATATACTGTGTTTTTGGCTAGTACTGTTGACTGTCTCCCCAATAAAATGCAATACTAGTATTCAAAGTTTCCTAACAAGAGCAGAGAAAATGCTAAGCTATGGATATATTTTTCACATGGAAGTGATTTTTAAATTTTTTGTAGAGCTAGTTCACGTTATATAAGGCCTCAGAATTTGTGACATCTGCTACTTAGGCAGCATATGTTGTACTAGGGCTACTTGAGGAGATGTTATACCAGCATCATAATGTTTACTGATTAATAGCAATACGTTATGCCTGCTTACTTGCCCTTTCTTACCCTCACAGGAATTCCATCAGAGATTTCTACATTAATTCTGCTGCTCCACAGTTATTGCACTAATTGGGCCATACTTAGCTGTTGCACCAGCTCCTGAAATGCCATGCTGTATGACATCATTATTATAAGGTAGGTACTACATGCCAGGTCTATGAAAATCTTTCAGAAAAGTTTATTAATAAAACAACAAGCACAATACCATATACCAGCTTTAACAGAGCCTTGCTATCCACCAAAGTGGTTTCCTGAATGACATTTTGACAAAACATGGACAGATATTGCATTTGCTCACAACACTGAGCTGCACAAAGGAAAGGATGTAAGAAGAAAATTCAGAGGTATTGTGGGCAGCTTAAGAAGAAAAAAAAATCAAATGTCTCTACTTTGTCATGGAGCTTACAGAAAGAGCAACCTTATGCCCCTCATCTCAGATAAAGCTATCCATCTCACCACAGAGATTTCACAGTATATTCTGAGTTGGAAGCGTTGCACAAGGATCAAGTCCAGCTCTAAAGTGAATGGCCCATAAGGGTATCAAACCCACAACTCAGGTGTCATTAGCACCATGATGCCACCAGCTGAGCTAACGGTAGACTCAGAGCTCATTCTCAGAAAGGAAGATACAGTGATTTCAATGATATGTGTTAGGCAATGCTGTGACAGTGGTCACTGGGGTTTTCAGGTGAGGTGAGAGACGAGAACGTTGACTCCATGATCAGAAGGCTTGATTTTTTATTTTATGATATATATATATATATATTATATTATAACTATACTAAAAGGAAAAAGAAGGAAAGGTTTCCAGAAGCTGACTAGGCTAAGAATAGAATAGAAAAGAATGATAACAAAGGAGCTGGCTCCAACAGAGAGCGAGAGGCAGCTCTGCTGTGAGTGGTCACCGGACACAAACATCCACAGGGGACTAATCACGGATCCACCTATTGCATTCCACAGCAGCAGATAACTATTGTTTACATCTTGCTGCTGAAACTTCTCAGCTTCAGCAGGAAAAATCCTAAAAAAGATTTTTCATAAAAGAAATGTCTGTGACACAATGCCATTTAGCCACCATCTTTGCCTGTAAACCACCATACTTTCCTATTTCATGGTTTGCCCTTTTTCCCCTTTCTTAGTTATTCAGTTCTCCACCATCTGCTTATGAGTCCCCTCCATTTTGGTACATTTGAGGATATTTCTATAGGTATACAATCAAACAAATGATGGAGTGGGAAGAAAAGAAAACACAAATGAGAAATGTCTGTCTGAGCAGCTAATGGGAAAAGAAAGGAGAGGAGTCAATAGAAAAAAAAAGCCCTCAGCAGGAAAAAGAAGAAGTATAGATAAAGAACTGAGTGGAAGGAAGAAAGGGAAAGGGGATTGAAAAATAATTGGAAAGAAGAATAAGATAAAGAATAAACAAATAATAAAAAGGGAAGAATGAAGTGAAAAGATGTGAAGAGAGGCAACAGCTCCGTGTCAGATATTCAACTGAAAAGAACTGAGATGAAATGTTGTGATAAACATGTTGAAATAAAATATCAAAGACAAAAACTTATGGAAGTACACTGAGAAAACAAGTAGGATGACAATGAAAAACACAATTACTAAAATGAGAGCTACATTTTGCTATGGCATGAGCAGACACGAGAAGGATTGAAATATAAATAGCATTGAGAGAAGAAAGGAAGTTTTAATCCTGCATTCACACATACCTATTCCCATTGCTAAAATACTGCCAGTTATCTAACACAAATGTGTAGTACAGGCAGGAGCATGTGCATCAAACTTCAGTGGAGCATGAATAAAATAAAAATGAATGCAGCCATTGTAGTCTTACTATCACTTCATTTTCTTCAGCTCTTGGGTGAGAGAGCAGAATTACTGTGTATGTTATTTTAGTGCCTACACTCGTCCTGCTGTGTCACTACATTCTCATTGTTTAAAGCAACTTTATGATGAGTGACATATTTATAGTGTTTTCTATATTAGGTATTTTATTAAGTGGGACACTAAAGTAACAAGAAAAATCCATATCAAATGAGCCTCTGTTTTTAATGGTTTACTGCATCTGCTCTATTTTCTGACTGCTATTTTGTTTAATGGGAGACTGAGATTCATGAAATCTTTTGTGAAATTAACATCTTACTGAAGAGAGAGCGCCTTGAACTAAATCCAACTATAATAAATCCCATCATGCTTTGCCTTCATTCCTCTACACTTGGACCCTGAATAGCCCTCTGTATACCTAATATCTGTTCCTGCACTGCTCCTATTTCCCATCTTCTCAAGCACTTAGTTCTGTGCTATCTCATTTTCATGATCTGTGCTGTTCAAGTGATCCATTTTCAGGTAAATCTAATATTAGTGCAGGTACTGTTCCTTCACAGCTTCTTTTTCTCAGCAGCTGCTGCAGACTTGGACAAATAATCCAGAATGTTCCATCATACTGCAAAGTCAGATATATTATCTACCCATACTGTCATAAATGAATTAATATCGCAGTTACTTAGATGTGAAACTGTTGGGGTTTTTTTAATAGTCTGTTTTCCAGCTCCATAGTGTGCCCTTGCTTGTATGAATTCATGCATTAGGGTGTTCAGGGTGGAACCATTCTGTGCAGGGGACGGCACAGCAGAAGCTGCAGGAGCACACACAGTCTCACAGATTCATCATTCATCAACTAGCAGTTCTGGTGCACACCACTCATGGCAATTGAGAAGAGGCACACTGCCATCCAAACAAACTGTATCAACAGAACCTGTACCTATTGGGAGGATGTGGTCACACAATTGCTGGAAAAGTTCATCGGCCTCCCATATTAAGACAGACATGTACAAATCCAGATGAAATGTGTTATAATCATCACTTCAAAGTTATCAGAGTGGATTTTCATAGCTGCAGGAAGTAACCAGTGTAATCCCAACTAGTGAGGTATCCAACAGCACTGTAGTAAAAGCTTGTACTTCAGTGACCACTGCAGTTCATTCAAATGTGACCAGGTTGGCTGAAATAGTAGCTAGCATTTAGATAATGCAGATGTGAACACATTGAGGACATTTATCATGAACATGTGCCGTGTTTTTCTGGAGCAGCCCATAAAAAAGCCCCACATCAATTACAGAGGTAAAAAATACTTTGTAGCTGTGCAGTAACTAGGTAAGATGTTTCCATAGAAACAGTGTTACCAATGCTCTTGTCCATCCCACATTGGGGAACAGAAATCCCAAGTGAACTATTCCATGATTTTTTTTCTCAGAAGGACTTAGTTTGCTCAGGAGAGCCTGGGTCTTATCTAAAATGTACAATGCAAAGTGCTTGACCTGGGGTTGCCTGGGAACAAACACAGAACTAGATAATTTAGCAGAACAGGGGATCACCTGAGGAGGTGTCTGTGCCTTCCTCACATTCTCCATGCTTATTTTTCAATTAGGTTCTGTCCTGACAATCCACAGTCAGGCAGAAGAAGGTTTGATGGAACAGTTGGCAGTTGGAGGCTGGAGGTAGCCTGAGCATTTGGCAAGCTGAAAGCAAGGTAAGGGTGGCTTACAAAGCCATTTGTGTGACAGTGTGGCCAACACAATCTGTACTACTGTGACCTGCTGTGCCCTAGCACAGTATCTGGGTCAAAATTTACACCGAAAGTGAAAAAAGCACAATCACTTCTGGTTTAGACGCATCACACTTACAACAGCGTACCAATCATTTCTGGGTCAGACGCAATCAAGTGGACTGAATGTGCACTGCGATGGAATTTGTTGTAGTGTTACTGCCCTAATTTTTACATTCTGGTAAAAACAAAATAAATCCTGTCACTTTTTTCTCTCCATAATTCTTCTACTTTAAAAGACAATAACAGGTAATAGAGGAGCCAGCGCAGAAAGATGTGTGCTGCTGAACCTTATGGTGACAAACAAAGAAAGTCTGGAGATGTGAGCACTGGGGGAAGCCTTGACTACAGCAACCACAAGATCTAGGAGTTCAATACCAGCAAGGAGCTGAACAATGTAAAGCTTACCCACCTGAGCTTCAGGACAGCTAATTTTGCCCTCTCCAGGAATCTTGGAATAGTCATATGGGAATGTGCCCTAGAGAATGGATGAGAAATTTAGCAAAAGAGGCAGGAGACCTGCATGAATGAACAGGAAATTCCTATGAAAACTCGCACATAAGCAGGAGATACATGAGGTATAGGGGAGAGGATACCTGGGATGAATATAGGGAAGTTATCAGAGTATACAGAAATGAAATGAGGAAGACCAAGGCCCATTTGGAACTAAATATGGCTAAGGATGTCAAGGACAACAAGAAGAACTTTTTCAATTAATTGAATATAATTCAATTTCAATGTAATTTAAATTAATAACACAGCAGAAAGGAATGCTAAGGACCCACCACTAACTCTGCAGCAGAAGTTTCAAAGAAAGCTGAGATACTGAACACCTTCTTTCTTTCAGTCTTCACCAACAAAGACAGCCCTCAGGAATCCCTGACCCAGAAGACCATGGAGAGGGTCTGGAGGAAGGGTGACTTTCCATTGTTTGAGGAGGTTCAGGCTAGAGATCATTTAGTCAAATTTTACACCCACAGGTCCATGGGATCTGGTGGGATTTGCCAAAGGGTGCCAAGGGAACTGGCACACCATTGTTGTAGCACTCTCATCTTTGAAAGGTCATGGCAGTCAGGAGAGGGGCCTGGGGACTGGAATAAAGTAAATGCCACCTTACTCTTCAAAAAGGGAGATTGGGAACAGACCAGTTAGCCTCACCTGGAACACCATGTTCTGGAGGCCATTTTAATCATGTAGAGGACACAAAGGGGATAAGGAGCAGTCAGTATGCATTCACCAAAGGGAAGTCATGCTTAACCAGCCTGATTTCTTTCCATGATGGGACAACTGGCTGGAGACTAGAGGGGAGAGCAGTGGATGTTGCCTTGCTGGACTTCAGAAAGGCTTTCAGCAAGGTTTCCCATGACATCCTCCTAGGTGAGCTCAGGGAGGGTGAGTTGGGTGAGTGAATAGCGAGGTGGATCGAGAACTGGCAGAGTTCAGAGGGTTGTTATCAGTGGCACAGGTTGAAGACTTGTCGCTAGTGGTGTTCCCCAAGGTTAAATATTGAGCCCAGTATTGTTTAACCCATTACATGCCATATGGACACAATCCTGTGCAACGTGCTCTAGGATGACTCTGCTTGAGCAGGGCGGTCACACTGGGTGGCCTTACCCATTCTATGATTCTGTAAAAAACTAGCATGAAATATCTCCTTTGGTAGTCAAAACACAACCTGCTACAGTTTTTTAAGATATCAGGACCTATTTGCAAAAGTCTAAAAGGTACATTCATATTCACCTTTGAATTATTTTACATTTAAAGGAAACTACACTGTGATGAGTTTCATTTTAATTGCATCGTACATCAAAACCTCACTAATCTGTGTTCCACTAATGTATGAACAGTCCAATACTCCCTTCAGTTTCTTCCAGTGTCTACTTTAAAGACTTTCTTTCTATAGGTTGTGTTCCAGTATGCATATGAACATTATCATGCTCATTGCTGGAAGACCTCAGCAATGGGTATGGATGATGATGAGGAAGAATAACTGGTCAGGTTCACCTGTGTTTTCCAGAATAGTCACTTGTGTTTTTGCAGGTGCCCTCTTGACTGTAAACTTTGTGGAGCAGAAATAATTTTTAGCATCATAACACATCAGATATTCCACTAGCTCTTAATAAAAGAAAAACAAAAAATGCAGATAATTATAGCCAAATAACAACCCGTAAAAGGAATTAATGAAACTTTTGTGGATTAACTACCCTCTGGTTTTCATTATTTATTCACTTTGATGCTAATTTGCAAAATTCTGTAATTCACCATAGCTCTCCCTATCATTAATGCAAATTAACAAGTTTCCACTATAATGCAGTTATTATTATCTTCTCTTGCATATATGTACATGTTTCTTTAATTAAAATATGCTGCATTTTTAAAAATCAGATTACCAGGTACAAAGGAAACAGAAAACACCAACAATGTACTCAGCTATTTAGATAAAAGCTAGAAGCATTGAGAATGACAGAGGTCTTTTTTATGTGTTTAATAAAAATTAGACAAATGTAAGAGAAGAATTTTAATGAGATTTTTTCAGTGGAGGTCTTTCAGAAGCACTGCATGAATATTGTATCCATTGAGGATTACTAACAAACCACCAATCCATTTGTAGACATTATATAGTTGTAGATTACATACACTAAGTTGTAAAAGTGAAAAACAAAAATGTAAATAAATAACACTTGATAAATCTTAACACAGAATAAATAATATTTTTCCTTCTTATCAGTCAAGCTGCCCTTTTCTTATAACATACATGAATTTTACTCACTACTGCCAAAGGCTACTGTGTAGTTTCTCAATAACAGAATTTTAATACAGGAAATGTTCTAAGCCAAAATTCTGCATTCAATAAAAACTTAATAAACATGAAGATGGCTAGTCAAAATATTGAAAAGGGTTTTTTTTGCATCTTTTGTTTATATGTTCAATATTTTTAATTTCCAATGACTTAATTAATTTCAGAAATTAATCAGTTTGAGATGATTTTGCTTTTATATACAAATGACGGTTGTCATGTCAACATTTGACAGGTATACGATTTTCTGACTGAACAGGAATATCAAGCTCACCTATCCTATAATTCATTTGTATTGACTTGACTTTTCATCTATTTTCCAGTATTTGGGAAAACATACAAAAGTTGTGAAGTCTTACCACTTCACAGCTGGATTAGTTACACTCCCACTCCCATCAAGATTAACTGAGGAGAGCAGCAGCACATATGTCATGCAAGAAATTTCCCTCCTCAGGTGTCTTCTGCTGTCATGTTACCTTGCATTCAAGCTCATGCTCGAGCCCAAACCTCCCAGTTGTCCAGACTGAATGTCTGTTGCTCACACTTTTGTGCAGCTGCAGAACAAAGCATCTGTATCCTCAGACAGGTATGAGGTCAGGGGCCAGCAGCACAGACTGTCTTGTGTTTAAGTCCCAGTTCTACAGACTGAAAGCAGCAAGCAGTTGACTGGCACAGCAGGACTTGCTCATACACCTACAGACCTGACCAACCTGTATTAGCAGGATCTTGTAAGTGTGAATTTTCCAAGTGGTGTGTGATGTGCCAGCAGCATCTTTATTTTGTTAATTCGTGGTTTTTTGCATTGTTTCTGAAAAAAAAATAGAATTTTCATCTTGTTGAAGTTTTTGGGATGGAAACATGGTCAGTTCCCTAAGGAGGAAGAGGAGGAGAATGCTGCAGTCAGACAAGGAAGACTTTATTGGCAACACAAAATACTTCCCAGAAGGAGATAGTAAGTGCTTATTAAAGAGGAGGGAAGGGGGAGGAATAAAAGGGGAGAAAGTTGTAACACAAAAGATAAACACTATTTTTAGGATAAAAAAAAGCAATTCTCTGGGATGAACCTGACCCCAGAAAATGAGAGTCCCTGTACCACAGAACTTAGCACAAGATGGAGGGGGGACAGGAGGCTAAAACAAAGTGGGAAAACCACTGGTTGAATGAAAAGAGAGAGAAAAGACAGGAGTGGTTGACTATTAGAGAAGGAATAGTAGGATATGGATGAGGAAACTGCAGTGCATAATGGTGGTTATAGCTGTGGAAGTCCAACCTAGAGAGTTGGGACTTATGTGTATGATGGGTCTTGCTGCAAGTTTATGTCTATTAATATAAACTCTCTTTCTTCTTCTGTCTGCAGAAAGGACAGGTGGGTTACACTAATGCACTATCTACTCTGTATTTGCACCTGCAGAGTCTTGCAGAGTTCCTCACCAGCATGTAGTGTGTAGGCACAACTTCATGTATCTTCACAGATACAGAACCATTCTGGTGAGCATTGCCATACAAATGTGATTTGTAGCCCTGAATTGCCAGGGAAAGCATTACAAAGGAATGCTCTTTCGCCATATAATCATGGATAGTGGTAACGTGTGATGATGGGTAGAGATGTTGCTGTTCTTTATCTGCTGAAGAATTGATCCTGTGGATATCAACTCCAAAGTGAGTGATGTTCAAGTTGTCTTGAATTGACAAAAGTGATCAGATATGAAAAGTGGTGATCTTACACTTTGGAAGTATTAAAGTGTAGCTTTTTCACATTTTGATTGCTATTTGAATTATTTCACTTCTCTTTTCCCTGAGTTCGCTCAAGCCTAGAATTTGAGCTGATAAATCAACGCACTCCCCCACTAATGCTCTTAATGGGCACTCGCTCTGAAAGTTAAACATTCTAGTAAATCGCTCAAACACAGTCTTGAAAGGCTAAACACAGATTTGAAATCGTTCTCATGTTGGGTAAGGCTGTCTTGAGCTTTCAACATAATTGCAAAAATTACAAAGGCTTGAAACTAAAAATATGTTATAACAACCAGTTTCATTGCTATAGTCACAATGATTGTTATGATGATCCAAATACCCACCATTGCATTAATGGAGATTTTCAATTCCCACTTGAATTATTTTTAAAGCTTTGTAGGCCATCTCCTTTTCAAAGTTTCAGAAATATTCTTAGTTACATAACAGATGAACAAACAGCGCAATGTTTGTCTGCAGATCCTTGCTTGTCTACCCACTGTGAGTAGCAATATCTTCCTCCCATTACCAAAAGACTTCTTTTTTAATGCTCAGTTAAATCAAGTGAGCATGAACTAAATATTTAATGCATACAGACTACCTGAGAAAAATCTTCGTTTTAATCTTACTCCTGTTCATGGCTGCAAGAAGAGATTTTATTTAAATGTACAATGTGAATGTAATAGGACATGTATTTTTAGGAGCTCCCCAATTGTTTTCCTATCACATTGCTCAGCCTATTCAATTACCTATCTCTTCTGAAAATGCCAGTTGTCCCAAACTCTTTGATGTCCACTGACAGCAATTGCTAGTAAAGCAATTCACCCAGTGATCATGAAGACAGTACATACATCCACTAGCAATAGCACTAAGCACTGCTTCACTGCCCTGTAACACACTTGCCAGCCCAATATTTAGTTCTCAAATATCTCACACATTTCAATAGCTCCTTCCTCCTCGTGTCACTGAAAAATATGAAATAAATCTCCAACCAGTTTGCCATGTCAGAAAGCCAACATTACTTTATTAACAGTGCTGGAAGTGTGGGGATTGCTCATAAAGCAATGCATACTCAGCAACCTAACAGAACAAGTCATATTGTTGAAAATAATACATATTCATCACATTTGTATTACATATTCATTACATTGTCTGAATACATGCATTTATGCTAATTATTTCTATGGACTTATTTGGATATGGTTCTGGATCTTCTGATGCGTCTCTTCTCCTTGAGAGGGTCTCAAACATGTGATCAGATCATAATGTACTTCTCTTATCATTCTTTGCTCTGACACACAATCCTTGTTCTCAAAACTAAGACATCTGTTAGGGCATACTAATCACTGACGTAGGTAAATAAAGAAGCAATTCCTGGCACAAGAATATTCATCACAGATATAGAGATCAAACACCATTGCACTGAAGTCAAAAGAATTTTCCAACACCTTCCCCCACTGCTGCATAGACTTCTTTAAAAAAAAGTCACTTATGATCTGGTTAATAAAATTATTAGAGAAATACCTCTGCCCAAATTAAGGTGCAAAGGAGACCATTTGTCAACAGCAATAGTATGGCTTTTGTTTAACAGTAAATGTGAGGAGAGAGAGAGAGAAAAAAAATGGAAAAAGGGAGAGTGGCCAAGAGAAAGATGGTAACAGAGAAACAGATTAAGTAGAAAATATCACCACACCATGGATCCCCATGGCATCCTGTTTGTTGATCCTGTTCTTCTGGTCGTCGTGGTTGTGGTTTTTTGGAAAAACAAAAGCCAATGGATTAATATATATTTAGACACGTGGGAATGCCCAGGTAGCTTTCCTGGGGAGTGCAAGTTTGACACAGTCTCCTTCAGCAGACTCTGAAGCAGATCTGTTTTTTCATTTTGTATCATGCACAGTCCTGTGCTGCAAGGTGTCAGGAATGAGTCTGGAGGCACTTTGGGGAGTCTTTGATGGGTTGTGACACCTCCCCAGCTGCCTCCCATGTGAATATCCCATGGATGTGGCCTTCCTGGTTTGGGGGGATGTATACAGTTCAGCCAGTTTGTGTGAGGGAGGATGAGTGTTCACTGCCTCTGATCAGAGGTTACGACACACACCCAAAATTCTCCTCTCTCCCCCTTGGGACTGGGGGGTGTGAGTGCAAACCTGACCTCAGCAGATGAGTCCGTGGGCTATGGCGCCTTCCCCACTCTGAACTCAGCCAGACCTGATTTTCAGGGCAGCTGCTGGGTTTGGCTTTCTTGTGGATACATTTTTCTCCCTCAGCCTTGTTTGCTTTTTCTTAGACCTGAAATGATTGAATAGTGTCACCTTTATATTAAGTTCCCCTAGGTGTCTTAACTCACAGTCCAAAGTTTCCATCAGGAGGTATATTCAGGTAAGTGTGGGCTGAGGTGGCTGCAGCTTCTTTATACAGTTTTGTCATAATGGTCAAATAGTCCTTCATACCAATGTTTAAGCCATGAACCATAACATTTCAGTCTCTCACATTTGTTCCATAATGCTCTCCTGTCATTGAATCCTTTTCAGAATTGTGGTGCTCCAAAGAGACACCTGCTGTCATGGATCAGACAGAAATCTGGGAGGTAGGAGTTTCTCACACCTAATTTTGACATAAATTAATATTTTCCTTTTGTTGCTCTGTGGGTATCTCAATTTACCACAACTTAAAGGCAAAGAGCTGTGGCCTTGTGAACACGTTAATATTTTAAAAAGGAGCTGTTCTTTAAAGCAAATCAGAAAGAGCTAAAGGCATCTTCTGCAGTAAAACTACCACTCAACAGGTCACAGGGGGCCCGCCTATAATCCAAAAAAACACTAAAAAAAGTGGGAACCCCCCACACCACCCCCTCTATTCTATAAAAAAAAAACAAAAAAAAATAAAAAAAAAAAAAAATTTTTTTTTTTTTATTATTATAATTAAATTTTTTTTTTACATAAAAAAAAAAAAAAAAATAAAAAAAAAAAAAAAAAAATAAAAAAAAAAAAAATAAAAAAAAAAAATAAATAAATTTTTTTTATTTTTTTTTTTTTTTTTTTATTTTTATAAATAAAATAACCCATGAAATAAAAAAAAACAAAACAAAACAATATAACAATAAATATATTACATATCACCTAATATTTATATTAATTTTTTTTTTTCCTTTCTTTAATCCTAATCTACATGTTTAAAATATAATATTTATAAATCTATTTTTATTAAACACTACTCCCTGCCAAATAGAGACCATCACAGCAATAGCAATGGTCTAAATCCCACAGGAAAGTGAAAAAGCAATATGATACCTCTACTTTCTGCAATAGCTTTATTATTCCTATTTCATAGAAGAATCCTCCAGTGGAAAAAATATGTTACCCAGTTGTGCATGCTAGCAGTCTAGCTCATTGCTCCTCTTCAGCAGCCTGGTTTATAGGGATTAAGAGTCACTGAGCTGCTTTGTGACTGAGAAACAGCATTCTTCATATATTATGATTGAATAATTGAGTACATAATTGAAAGACTGCCATACCTTGTGTCAATCCAAAGGAATTCTGCCAAAATATTCAAACAATCCACTACCATAAGACTGTGTGTTTGTTAGTGTCTTTCAAATCTGAATATTTTGGAAAGCAGCTGACCTCAGGAATTGTAGTGAAATGCTTCAGCTTTGGCTTTTGTCCTCCATATTCTGCTAAGTTGTTCTCCTTATTTGTTGTCATTTTTATTCAGAGAGAAGCATATAAAAATAATGCATTATCCTATGCACCAGTGATTCATGGTACACTGACAGTTTCAGCATCAGGCTCTCTAAGGCTTCATGTTTCATTCTATAAACAAACAGACTCAATGATGCATCCTTGCCTTCAGGTCCAGAGTACACTTCTTGAATCTATCTATATTTTAAAATGTTAAAACAGACATTATATATATGATTTCCCTCTCTTAGAATAGAACTGTTACCAGCCAGAAAATATCAAAAACCTTCTTCTCTGAAGCCATATATAAAATTCTATTTGAATGGGATTTACTTATTTTTACTTTTTTTGCTTTGTTTGTTGGATATAAAAGTGGTTTGTTGTTTTGTTTGTTTGTTTGGTTTTTTTTCACTTTGCAGTGTTAGCAGATGACACAGAAAGCAGGTTTGTTATAACCCATCACCTGGCAGACCTAGTGGTCTGAATTGCTACAAAGATTTCCTGGCAGCAATTTACTATCAGTGCTTTCTCCTTAGAGTTAATGTGGCTTCCACACATGGAAAAGAATAAACACAACTTACTTTTATTAAAATGCATGTTAAATTGAATCTAGCTAGGTAACACAACCACTCTTCTTCCCTTATAATATATCTGATATAGTTTTGCTTAATGCAATAAAAGCATACCCATTACATATCATGTAATTATGTAAATTATCCATTATAAATTGTCTCTGTCAGCAAAAAAAAAAAAAAAAAATATATATATATATATATGAAACAACTCCCCTTGAATACCATCAGAATTAGCACTAGAAAGTTTAAAATTCAAGAAAAGTACTGAAACCATGTATGTTTCCTTCAGTATTTTAACCAATAGCCAGTAAGAATTAATTTTTTATTTATCTAAGTGAAGTACATGAAAACAGGCTTAACTCACAGGAAAGTTTTAAACAGGAAAGATGATGAAACACTGCAGTTTAAGAAGGAGAGTTGGGAATGAAAGACCTACTTAGCTGTGGTGCACAATGCACCATTAAAAGTTCGGGTTTCTTTGGGTGAGATATAATTCTTCTACATATTACCACATCTGCAAAATTCCAGTATAAGCTTTCCATACACAGCATTCTTGTAAAGGAGCTATAGCATCTCTATGACTGCTGTTTAGCTCAACTTTCACACTGGTGTAATTCCACATGGGCATTATGGGATAGAAGAGGACACCAACTATAAATGAAAGGATGAATCTAATTTAAAGTGAAAAACTTTTAGTGTAATAAATTTGTAGAACCAGTTTGAAACCAGATACAGACATGAGGAGACAACAAATCAGGGAAATGGCACCAAAATGGCACTGGTTTTATTCCTACATCTGTAGTCTACTTTTAGGCGTTAAAGATAATAGTTTTCATTATGTTCACATATATGATTTAAATAATGAAGAATTAGTAATATGAAGCTCCCTACTGCCTTGATCTGCCATTAAATCTCTGCAAGAAAGCAATGTGACACGGGTTGGCAAATCAGTGATGTGAAAATAATGAGTTTTCTCTATGCTGATCAACAGTTGCCCTACCTCTACCAGAGGGTGATTTATGTTCATCTTAAACACTTTAGGTGTTTAGTCTAAGCAAATTAAATGGCATTTCTGTATAGGGGAGTCTTACAATATTTAGTCAGTTGCATAGGATATGTTTTAAATTAATATCACCTCCTTTTTTTTTCAAATTTTCTAAGTTCCCATTCCTTCTGCTGCATCCCATATTAACACATAATCTTTTAATAATTCTATAAACATGGAAATTGTCTTAATCTTTGCTGACCTTGATATTGCAATTTGTAAATCCAGATTATTCATTTGCTTCAATGCTCAAAAGTAGAAAATAAGCATTAGACCTGGTTCCTGAATGACTAATGTTTGGTGCACTTCAACAGCCAACTAAATGAGATAGTCTGGTGATAATTCACTAATCTCTTGATTAGGTGTGACTGAAGCAGACAAATAAACTCAGGTTGAGAATGCACAGTAAATTCAATGCAATTCAATAAAGTCTGTATGGGCAAAAATATTTTACTAGAAGTAGATACCCTGGAGGACAATACACTTCCAAACAGTTGTTTAAAAAGGAAATACAGACTTATGGAAAAAAATCTTTTATCCAAGCAAGCTACTTTCAATGTGGCTATCATTAGGAGAAATTTCTTAGATCCAAGATTTAAAAAAGAAAAAAAAGAGAGATAAAGCATTCAACTACATCCTGAAACTAATCAGGTAAAGCAATCAGGTAAATGTTTAGGCGAAGTATATTAGTAGGAATAGTACTTTTTTCTTTTTTTCTTTTCCATTTTTCTCTCTCTCACACACAGATACACTCTTATATCAGTGGAATAATTTTCACAGAGTTCAATTAAATAGACTTACAACAAGCCTTCTTTATACCTGATCCTAAGGGAAGTCTCCTGACATTAAGGAGACAAAGTGCAATTCCCTGCTTTGGATGAGCTCTGATGACCAGAAGAAGCAGAAGGATGTGATCAGGCCAGCACAGGTGAGATCCAAATCCCCACTGCATAGAGGCATGACAAGTGTCTGTGTGTGTGTGTGCTCATATACAAGGATGTGAATTTGTTTCCTTTTCAAATCAGCAGTGTTCATAAGGGTTGGGGTTTTTTCCCAAGAAAGCAATGAAAGTTGGATATCTGTCTGCACTCATATTTGACACAGAATTCACTTTGCCATATTTTCATTGTGTATTGTGTTCTTGATTAACCAAACTAGTACCTTATCAGTTTCTAGTTATATCCAACCTACCTTCCCCATATTGCTTCAATAAAAGGTACAGACACAAAATTGAGGTTCTACTAAATATACAGGAATTAAAAAAGAAAAATCTAAGTAAATGCTTTTAACTCTTCCATGTTTATTGCAGCTTTATTAAAATGCTCAGTTATCCAGACAGGAATTCAATTTCTGAATCCCAAAGCATTAATATTTTATCATTAGCATTTCTGACAGATCAAAAATATAAATATCACCTATATTTTATTTATCCTCTATAATCTCCAATTTTTATTATAATGAGAAATATTTTATGGTGATCAAACGGAATAGTAATATTATATCAATTACTAGCAGAAAAATAAGAAAACCCAACTATGTTCAACGTGAGAATTTTAAATTGTGTAAAACTAATTTTGACTAGGACTGTAGATAGAACATATTGCTTCAAGACTAAGATTCAATGAAATTTTCAGAAATAATGTATAATTACTACAAGTACTGCATATCAAGTATTTTGCAGTAGAACTGTACTGTGAGACAGGAAAAGAAAATTCTTCAAAGGAAAAATACCTGAAGCTAGGTAAATTCAGACCTGAAACTGAGTGTAACACCACTGGTAGTTAATCATCTGAACAATTTATGAGGGATCTAGGAAGTATGGATTGGACTCTTTCTACCTCTTCCCCTGTATCCACTCCCTCCACTTCCCCAGCTTGCCTTAGGAAGAAGGAAAAAGTATGAACTTAAACTGTTCAAAAATCTGGATAGAATTTCTCTCTTCTTAATACAGTCTCCCATATGCTTGAAAGATATGAAAATGTCAGCTAGAAATTTGATTATAATCCAGATATTTTCAACTGACTGGAAGACTGAGAAATAAAATATGAAAAAGAACCTGAACAAACAAAATATTTTATTGTATAACATATTAAATTTGTAAAATTAAAACAAGCAAACAAACAAACAAAGAGACAACAAAAAAAAACCCCTAAAGAACCAAAAAAAAAAAACCCACCAAAAATCCCAATGGCATTCAGGTAACTAAATCTGAACATCAGCCATGTAGATGCCTGCAGCTAAGCAAATTTCCTTGTGGTCAGTGAAATCAAGTATACAATTGACTTCATCCCTTCTTAAAATAAATTTCTAATATAGGTATCATAGGCTGGAGTCTTACAGTATTTCAGTGTTTCTTCCTCTGTGTTGATGATAGAGGAACTCTATATATCTAACTAAACTAGACACCTGTGCAGCAGGTCTCTTTGGCATCACTTTTCATATTGTAAACACATGAAAGCTGTTCAGTACTGATCAATGTTTTCTTTTTTTTTTTTTTTACTGTGCATTTCAGACTGTTTGCTACAGTTCTGATTTTTTTTGTTTTCTTGTGTCCCAGTAGACTGCTACAGAAATTCCAGTTTCTCACAATAATTATAAAAGATGCAAGAATGTCTGAAAAGTTTTGAAATTCCATTAATATGTCTAATATATCTGTTAATTTATTTATTCTGCATTTGATAGTACTGTCTTAAGTCTTGTAAGGTACAACTCTTTTGTCTTGAATTCAGGCCACTAATATGACATGTATTAATCTTCTCTGTTATCCAGATGTGAGGTACCCTATTCCATGTCATAGCACAAAGCTAGGAGATATATGTACATACCAATATATATTGACTTCAAAAGAATCAAGTGTAGGTTTTCTGTCAGAAGCTTTATGAGTCCAACATTAAAGACATTTTTATAATGCCAGACCATGTGTTGTGAAAGAGCCCCAGAGGTGGCCAATGTATAGCTGAGGTATTTCATAACAACCCATTTAACAGTGTTCTGTGAAACAGAAAAAGCAATCCAACACCAAACTAAAGGGAAAAAATAGGCACGAATAAACAAACAATAGAAAAATCAAACTATGAGTTTCACACTTAGAAATAGAATTTTCTATTATCTGGACCTTTACCACCAGTAAATAAATAGATAACTCAATACTCCTCTGTAAATTGTGTAGCCACTATGTAGCAGGTTTTTTTCCTGTAGACCATTCCATAGCTGTAAAAATGATCTCCTGGTGTCTGCTGTATTCATTTTCTAAAGGCAGCTGTCTTTATTCTTAGAATCCACAACAACACAAACCACACTTTAACTTGCATTTTTCCAATTCAGTGCAAAGACCTAATTTCTGAAAAATTGAATCTTTATATGATAGAGTTCTAGGGAACTTGGTATTAAGAAATGCTTAAGAGATACTTAAGACAAACAGTGCTGCCATATTTAGCATGAGATAAGAGTGGCAAAAGCATATTTCTAGTCAGATAAGTGAGAAAATCATAGAAAACAGGCTAAGAGATTTGTATTCCCTGCAATGCATAAGCAACTGCTCGTGGCTAGTGATATATTTCAAGCAGTTTGGAGTCCTGCCAAGACAATCAAATATAATTGACTTCAGTTCATTATCAAAATCACAAAAAAATACATTGAAAATATCTTCAGAAACATTGAAAAGTCATGTGAGGGAGGATTTTGACAGTGAGTGAGGATTTTGTCTGGTTACTGCTGCCAAAATGGGCACCAGACCTCAATTCCAAAAATAAAATAAGCATTCTGCATCTACAATTCCAAAAGAGTGACCAAAGAGGGCAGAGGAAGCTGATATATGCTTACAGGTGGATGTCTGATAGAGCATTTATGTCATAATGGGAAAAACTTCAGAGTGTAAAATCAAGCGTTCCTGCAAAAAAAGAGGGAATTGTTATTTTGCATTCTTTTCATAAATGACCAGAGTTTAATAATATAGCTTAAACCTATATAGAACATTTCACAGTTCTTTGAAACTACATGTATTCTAATTTTGTCTTAAAAGACAATAGGTCTTGTATTTTGAGAAGTTTCTTTTTTGACATCTCCCTCACTTTTGATCTTGGCACTGCCTTCTTTTGGTATATTTCAAATTTTTCACTTCATAAAATGTCTTGAAGATTGGAAATGAATAAGCTGTCCTTCTCTAGTTCATACCCAAAGGTCAGAAAAGCTTTTCATTTGCCTTTAAAGGTACAGCATGCTCTAAGTTCCTTCACTCATGGAACCTCCCAATATTCTCTGAGAACTGACTATGCTCATGTCCAGCCTCTTACAGAAAAGGAAAACTCTATCTGAATAATTGTAAATTCTCAAATTAATGACTCTTGTCTCATTTCATAAAAGATATAATAGTCCTTTTGAGTTTCTTTAATTGTCTTTCTTGATTATTTTACTTTAACTTGGAAGCCTCATCAGAAAATGCTTTGTTAGAAAAAAATGCAATATAAATAAAAATCCCCTTTCAACCCACTGTGCTTACACTGACCCTAAATCGAAAATGTCATATTAAAGCATCTATATACACAGAAACTTTCTTTCCATTAATACATCATAATTATTTTTGTATTTAGTTTTTGTCCTTCATTTGTTTCAGAAACATTCAATGTCATTCTAATACTTTGCCTTTTAAACAACAATAATGACAACAAAATTATGTTAGTTGCGTCTAGCCTGCTTTATCCTTAATCCTTTCTGAATATAAAATTACATTTACTTGTAAAGATCATTTCTGCAAAGACCAAAAAAGTATGCATTAGAAGTCTGATTATAGTTCAAATTAATTTCAAAGTATTTAAAAATTCCACATACTATTTTTATGCAAGATTCTATTCCCCAAACTAAATTATATGTGAGCTCAGTAATGTTACTCTTCTCCAAAACATCCCTTCTTTATAAATTCCAGCAGCAAACACACTGACTTCAGTTCAGAGGACTAGATTAGATGTTCACAGAATGGAATGAGGTTTGGAGTCATTTAGTAACCAAAGACCACTCTGATAGAACATGATTCAAAAGCCTTACTTTTCAGTTGCTGCTTCTTAAATCAATGCAGAGGAAAAATAACTGTGTCCATATAGTCTTAAGTTTGTCCAAACAGTCTTAAGTTTGAAAGGAATAGACTACCAAGCTCTCTCACGCTTCCAGAAATTGTCCCTTAGATGCTGCTCCCTTGCTCTGTAAAAAAAAAACCACCAATTAAGGCTGAAGACAAGCTAGTCAGCAAGCCATGGAAATTCCTTAAAATTATTTTTAAAAAGGAAAGAAATAACATTTTTTCTGATAAGAATTTTACATGAATATTGATATGACAATATAAGAGAGAATACATCTTGTATTCTTGCTTGTCTTGCTTCTACAATTCCTTGCTCGTTGCTGCTATTGTTTTGAGATATATAATTATAGCAAAAACAAGTCTAAACTGGATAATTTTAGAACTGTCAAATACTGGAAAAAGAAATAATTACTGATATGAAATTCAGCACAGAAATAAAATATTCTTATAAATACACACAAAAATTGTCACAAAAATATTTTCCAGGATTGTTTTCATAAAATAATATAGAATGCATTTAGTGATTTTGATAAGGTTTTTCTGGTGGATACTACAAAGAAATCTTGCTTTCAGATTCCAGTTACAGATATGTTATTATATCTGACACTGCACTCATTTGTTGTTTTGTTTTCGGGTGAATCAAACAAAATCTCAACAAGAATAAATTATAGCATTAGCACACCTTTGTTATTCATTCTGCTGGAAACCACTCAACACTTGGTAGCTATCAAAAGACAAGGTAAATGTAGATAGTATTAATAAAACCACTGAAATCAGGCTAGAATTTATTCATCACATCAGTTGCATAAATATTCTAGGATGTAAATTAGTTTGCTCAACTTTTGCCACATTTGGGAAAAAAAAGGGCAAAATAAATGCAATAAGTCACCTTATTTAAAAATGTCCAAGTGATACAATTCTAGAGATGTTAATATGTGTCCATGAATTAAAGAGGAGCTCAGATGACAAGATGTGACTAAACACTTAATTTGTAAACAAATACACCATCTTCCCTAGGAATTCTACCCCTTGAAAACTATTACCCTCCCATCTTAGAAGGTATAGAGGGAAACTAAACAATGACCAAGAACCGTGACTCAAAACATATTTCCATATAGGAATGATGGAACAAATTAGGTGTCCTTATTGGAGAAGAGACAATTGAGACAGGACATCACTCTCTCATGTGTGGGTAAGAGAGAAGAATAGGGTATGACTATTCACTACTTCCTTTGCTACAGAAAACTGGTCATAACGAGTGAAATTATTTGATAACAGGCTCAATTCAGACAAAAGAATGTCACAAAATTCTTTGTTGAATTGAAAAAGGGATTAGTTTGGTATATGGGGAAAAGTCCGTCAGCCACTGTTAAAAATGAGTCTTGTGCCTAACCTGCAGCTCAGAAGTTCTTAATCCTCATGATTGTCAGAAACTGATAGGATATAAAAGGAAAATTGCTTTATAATATTTTCCATTTTCCCTTAATCTTTCTATAAGATTTTTCTGTTTGCTACTGCTGCAGACTAGCTATTGGACTAGACAAACCTGTGGTCTGACCCTGTGCAGCGGCAGAACTGCACTGGTTTTCAGAACAGAGAAAGAGAAAAAGAAGTCTACTGATATCAATCACACAATCTTTACATAATAAATAATAAGAAAGGATTATTTAATTAATGTAAACAGATTTTCTTTGCTTTCATACTACAGTATTATTAATACTTATTCTGTAATTTTGGTTGCCAATTTTGGATATTTAAAATTATTTTCAATATCAGTATTCCTGTTGCAGAACATTTCATGCTTAATTTAGTTCACATTTATTCAATTTAACTTTACTTCCCTTTTATTCCTCCAAATACAATAAAAATCAGTGTAGAAAATTTGGTGTTGAAAAGCAGTCTTACTACTGAATTTCTAAGCTGCTGGGGATTTTACATAAGGCAGAAAATTGTTCTTTTCAATCCCTTTTTTGAATCCCTGATTTAGAGACTTTATATATTCCACCCATGCTGCCTTAAATTACACATGCTGAACAAGTATAAAATATTCAAGAAATAAGACCCCAGAGGGTCCTAATCAGTCACACAGAGACACTATTGGTGTCCCCCAAGGTTCAGTATTGGCCCCAGTATTGTTTAACTTGTTCATCAATGGCTTGGACAAAGGGGCAGATGCCTCTGCAGCAAGTTTGCTGAGGATGCAAACCTGGGAAGAGTGGCTGACACCCCAGAGTGCTGTGCAGCCCTTCAGAGGGACCTGGTAAATACAGGCTCCTGCACCTGGGCAGGAACAGCCCCACACCCCAGCACAGGCTGGGGGCTGGCCTGCCAGAAAGTGGCTCTGCAGAGAAGGAGCTGAGGGTTCTAGTGGACAACAAGCTGTCCAGAAGCCAGCAATGTGTCCTTGTGGCCAAGAAGAAGGTGCCTTAGGAATAACACTGCCACAGGTTGAGAGAGATGATCTTGCCCCTCTACTCAGCTCTGGTGAGGCCACATCTGGAGTTCAGTGTCCAGTTCTGGTGTCCTCTCTGTACAATAGAGAGAAGGAGCTCCTAGAGTGGGTCTGGCAGAGGGTGCCAAAGATGATTATGGGATTGGAGCACCTATTTTTACAAGGAAAGGCCGAGAGAGATGGGCCTGCTCAGCCTTGAGAAAGAAGGAGCCTTATCAACCTATCTAAGTATCTGAAGAGAGACTGTCATTAGTGGGGTTCACCAGGAGACCAGTCCTGTTTAATGTCTTTACTGATGATCTGGATGAGGGGTTCAACTGCACACTCAGTCAGTTTGCAAATAACAACTACAAGTTGGGTGAGAGAGTTGATCTGCTGAGGGTAAGAAGGCTCTGCAGAGGGAGCTGGACAGGCTGGATTCATGGGCTGAGGCCAATGGTATGAGGTTTGACAAGAGCAAATGCCAGGTCCTGCACTTGGGTCTCAACAAGCCCCTGCAGCCCTAAAGGCTGAGAACAGAGTAGCTGGAAAGCTGCGCAGTGGAACAGGACCTGGAGTGCTGGTTTACAGCAGCTCAACATGAGTCAGTGTGTGTCCAGGTGGCCAAGAAGGCCAATGGCATCCTGGCTTGGATCAGAAATAATGTGGCCAGCAGAACAACAGAAGTGATTGTTCCTCTGTACTTGACATTGATGAGGCTGGACACGGAGCATTGTGTCCAGTTCTGGGCTGCTCATGACAAAAAAGACATTGAGGTGCTGGAGTGTGTCCTCAGAAGGGCATGGAGCTGGTGAAAAGTCCAGAGGGTAAGTCTATGAGGAGCAGCTGAGGGAGCTGGGTCTGTTTAGGCTGGAGAAGAGGATGCTCAGGGGAGATCTTCTTACTCTCTACAACTGCCTGAAAGGAGGATGTAGCCAGGTGGGGGTCAGCCTCTTCTCTCAGGCAGCTGGTGAAAGGACAAAAGGAAATGGCCTCAAGCTACAACAGGAGTGGTTCAGACTGGACAGCAGGAAGAATTTTTTAACTGAAGGATGGTTAAGCATTGGAATGGGCTGCCCAGGTGGTGAGGGAGCCACCATCTCTGGAAGTGTTCAAGGAACAGCTGGACATGGCTCTAGACTTAGCGCTATGGTTTCATTGACAATGTGGTGAAGGTTCAAATGTATGACTCAATGATCTCAGAGGTTTTTTTCAACCTAAATCATTGTGTGATTCTGTAAAATGACACTCAAAAGGATGGAGCCAGGTTTTTAGTGATGCTAAGCAATGAGACAAAAGGCAGAAATAGGACAACAGGCAGAAACTTCCTGATGCACAGGAAGTTCCATCTGAATGTGAGGAAGAATTTCTTTACTGGAACAGGTTGCCCAGAGAGAGTGTGTAACCAGAGATATTCAAGAATCAAACCATCTGGATGCAATCCTCTGCAATGTGCTGATCCTGTTTGAGCAGGGAGGTTGGAATAGGTGACAACCCATTGTTGTCAACCCAATGACAAACCATTCTGTGATTCTGTGATTCTGTGATTCTGTGATTCTGTGATTGGTTTTGTCAATCGATAAAGACCAAGAAAAATTCTTTTGCAGTACTGCCTATACCCTTTATGATTTCCTCTGGGGTTTGATGAGGGATTCTGGAGCTGGGGGAAAAGGGAAGGATTTGAGAATCAAATTAATTTGGATTTTGTTTTGTTTTGTTTTTTTAAAGAAATGTATTATGTCTATTTTGAAAACAAACTGCTTGATTCCTTTAAGCCTTTTTCCTTGGAGAAAAAGAAAAAAAAAAGTAAAAGAGAAACGAAGAATTACATTGGCTTTTCATTTAATTTCACTGTTTAGTAATAGAATCTCGAGGCAAATACTCAGAGAATATTCATTTCACAGAAAAAACCCAGCATTTATGTCTGAATGAGCCCAGAACTTGCAGTGACACCCTGCTGATTTTTTAATAGAGAGGTAAACTGAAATCACTACTCATGAATTAAAAAAACATAATAGGATAAGCATTCATTTTTCAGAAAATAAGTAGGTGGTTTGTAGGGCTCTTCATTTGTAATGGTTTGTCTTCTGTAGTAGATCATAAAGCTCAAGAAGCATCAAGTCTCATCAGAGATTTGCATATACTTTGCCAAAATTGAGTACACTTAAGTCTTTCAACTTTTTCCAAACTTACCCTGCTGCCTTTGAAATCCAAAGCTGATTTTCTAGTAACTTCAGCTGGAGCAGGTTCTGATTTGAAGCTATGCTTGTGCAAGTTTGGAGCATTTCATCGTGCAGCAGCTGCCAATGAGGAGCAAAAGCCAAAGTCTGTGTGTTTTACTGCATGTAAAGCAGTGCCTGGAGGAGGCTCTGAGTGCACAGAAAGGTTCTCTCTGGGCAGCTATCTGCTCTTTACATCCAGTTAGAAAAGCCATACATGTAATCAGGGGCATAATTTTGTCAATGTTTTTATTTCTACTTGTCAACCACTATTTTATTTCTGTATTTGTCCCTCGTTTTTTTCTTTCAGGTAGATCATTCTTAATGCTGTTATTAGAATTGGTTTTGCATGTATCATCCTGGGAAATACATAACTGTTAGAGGTGCTCTCTCCAGGTTTGTTCAGATGCTGCCCCTGTACCCACAGCCTATTGCCAGCAGGCACTTCCTTCATCTTAGGCCAAGGTTGCACATTAGGTAAAATGTTATTCATGGCATTCATTTCACTATTGGATTGTGTTTCATATTCATATCAAAGGGACACCTGAGAATAGTAGGATTTACCAGAAACTTTCAGAAAAGAGATATTATCTTCATTTCATACTGGTACCTGAATACAAGCCAGACATAAAAAAATAAACAAAATATGGGGAAAAAGGTACATTTCCTCATGCACATAAAAGCATACTGGACTAAGTCTGGAAAATATAGCAGAGTACCTTGGGGAGTATTTCAGTACTAGCAGAGAAACAGCCTAGAAAATTTATTAGATTTTATCCAGCACTAGCTGGACTGACTCAGAAAGGCTTATTGCTCTTTAAAGCTTACTGCCTGGCTAAGGAACTTGTCCTGGCAGTGCATACACTATATTGCTTCCAAGTCAGTTCTTGGTGAAGTTTTCTACCTGTGATGAGCACAGAAAAGGGTTGTGGGGTGAAAAATGGGACCTGCATCTTCCCAGGGGCTGCAAGAGGTTACCCACATGGCATGCCAGGAGGGGATAGGACAGGGAGTGTGCCTGTAAGGACCCCTGTGATATGTATGGATGTGTGGATGTATATGCATATGTACTAGAACCATTCAGCATCAGTTAAAAAGCACATTCAAATAATTGTGCATGTGAATTAACATTTCTGATTCGTAATGTGGGTCTATCTGTTGTATTATGATACTGACCCTCAACCTGTAGTTCACTGATTGTCAGTTATTTTTGTGTCATTTATAAATCAATAAAGCACTTTGATGTTGATTTGTTTTAAATGGCATAAATGGATGTAATCTTTTCTCTGCAGCAAGGGCCATAAACAGAAGCATGTGATGTTTCTCTGAAACGTCTGAGGTGATTATTAGGTTAGATAAAGTAAGGTCTGTTCAACACGCCTGGCATGTGCTGAGTTTGACTCTGTCCTGTCACTCTGAAATGGTTGCAGGAAGCTGGAGGTTCACTTCAGGAGAATCTGACAAATGCACTATGTTAATCTATACATTATATTGAAATAAAACACTTTCACAAAACAAATCTGTCAGAAGCTTACTGTCTGGTTCCATGTTCAAACCTCCTTTATTTAGCCCGACTAAGAAGACATCCTGACCTCAAAAAATACCATGCTCTGAAGCAGTGTGCTTCTAATTTGATTGTTAAACCTCTGGGGTTTTTGATTTATATTTCAATTTTGCATTCTTTTTCAAATAAAAATTTTTAATGTTTTGTTGTATCTCTTTCCTTACTGGCTAGACAAAATATTTACTTAAATATACACCAGCTTGACAACATCTTCACCATGGTGGTGTTCTTATTGCAATTTAATGTTCAGGCTGTTAACCAAAATAGCTGATTACAAAATAATGCCAGTATCCAGTCCAAAAGTTCCAACCAAAGCTATTGCTGTATATTATGGGTATTCCCCAATTGACCAGACCCTCTTTTCCTTAAAAATCAGCACCATAAACTATATGTCAGTAATGTGTTTATGCTGAACAAACTACTGAGGCCTAAATTTTTTCTGCCTACATTCCTGCAAAGCTAAATACTCAATGCAGTTAATAGAACTCATCCTTTTCCCTGTACTTGCATTCTAGTGATAAGGATATGATTGGCTCTTCACCAAAACAATCTTTTTTCTGTAGAAAGTTGTAGACTTTCCGTTGTAAGACTACATTAAGCTATCTAAATTACAATTGCAAGTCACCTTACAAACAATAATTTATTTAGCATCTAGCAGCTTAATGACATACATGTAGATGCAGTCTTGACCTCTGCTCTGGGGCAGGTGTGTGTATGCCTACTAGCCATAATAAACCTCTTACCTGCTTTGGTTTAGTTCACTTCCAGTGAATGACATTCCATGGGGGTTTTTTTAATATTCAGTTCCATACTTTATAATGTCTATCAATGTTTACCCTAAATAATCATCTCAGAAATGTATGTATTTCTCTTCCAGTATCTCTTTCACATGGTGGGTTAACATTTCTCTTTAGTCTTCTTTTTTAAGGACAAACAAACCAATTCTTTCAATTCATCTTGAAATTTCTTATTATATTTGTTGCCTTCTGTCTTCTTTCCAATTTATATCTTTCTCCAAATGTGTTTCCTCCCCCCCCTCAAAAAAAGACATTAACAATCTTTATCAGTCTAGAACCATGTATGTCTTGAACGCCCTACCCTTGCTAAGACATACTAAATTGTTTCCTTTCAATTTTGAAAAAATATCACATTTTTGTGGCAGACTGCAACATCCAGAATCATTTTTGCAGTATTGTTGCTTAGTCTGTCTCCATTTTCTAATTCAGCTTCTCTTAATTCATAATATTTCATCTTTGTCTTGAATCTTATCTTCTTTCTATCAAATCATGCCTTCAGGTTACCAAACGGTTTTGAATTCTCATCTCTCTCCACAAAACAGCTATTCTAAGCCTGACTTCTCAGCAGAATGCATTCTATTCCTTACTCTATCACCTGATCCATTAATGAAAAAAATCAAGTAAATTCAAATCCAGAACAGACTTCTGCAAGATTTCTCCTGAAATATCTTTGTGGTGAGGAGTAAACAAGTGATATTTCCTCCAGAAGCAGTTTTCCACCACAGTGTGTGTTCACCTAGCAATTTTTTTACACAAAACATACTTGTCCACTTTGTTTATGAAAATGTCACTTGGAGGTGTGTTGCAAACTTTGCTAAAAGTCAGGCTGTATCACATTCAGTGCTCCATCTGTCAGGCCAGTTAATTTGACATTGATGTATTTGATGCCCCTTTTCCACATGACCGCTCTAATGCTCTTGATCTGCAGTCTCCATTCCTTCTGCTATGACTTGTTCAAGATGCACAGAGCACCTCAGGACTCGTTGGGGTACCAAGGGAAGCAGGAGAACTAAGGAAGCAGGATGATCCTAGACCATATTGTGGTATGCATTCTGTTCAAGGGCAGTCTAAAATAAATGCACACAAACCATCTTTGGTCCTCTGTGATCCAGCCTGTGCCCTACTCCCACTCTCACTCCTGCAGAATCTTCCTGGACCTGTCAGTACTTTGATTCCCCTTTAAATGTGAACAGATTTCACAGAAGAGCTGAATAACAAGCTATCTTGAAGTAGCAAGAGAATGACACATGCGTGGAGGTCAATATTATGTGTTTTGATCACTCCAGGGTGAGGCAGAACTTAAATTCAGGGCCTTTGTTTACTGATTTGTGCTTTAATTGGTAAGTTACTTTTAAAATTGAGCTGGCAGCTCTTCAATCATCTTTGAGAAGGAAGGTAGTGGGGGCAATCTGATCCAAGAAAACTGACTAAATTGAACCTTGATGGTAGTAAAGGTAGATGAACTCACAAATCCTGAATAACTGCAGTGATTGGCATTGACCTGTCCACCACAATTAAGACTGAGGGCAGATTTTTAGAAGCCTGTGGAATGAAGGCAAAAAAACCCCCAAACCCACCAAACACAAAGAGCAAAAGGCTGCATTTGGAAAGCAGCTGAGATTGAATTGTTTTTTAATATAGCAGTTTATTTTTCTTATTTCTGTTTAAGAGCTACTTTATCACCTAAATCCCTTTACCGAGCCCAGTCTGAAGCTATAGAAGTTAATACATAGAGCAAAAAATTATAAATTATCTTAAAGGGTCCCTCATTGAACTGAACTGAAAGGTCAGTTAGTTATTACACATGAAACCCCTGTCATTGAGCTCAGGCCTGGCAGTCCAGTGAGACCAAGAAGAATGTCCCAGAAATGGATGGTGAGTTTGCACCTTCCATTAACACCTCTCTAAATCAATGGCAGAACCCTTAAGGAGTAGCAGGCTCAAGTCATGATCTAAGCTTGTGCTATTCCTGTTGAAATAGTTTTATTCATAAATCATTTTAAGATTTTATTCATGCTGAAAAGCCTGATAATTATGTAATGCATGAAGCTCATAATCATCTACATGTACCCTGCTTCAGCAGTTACATTAATCAGAGAATAACAGTTGTGCAGCAGCTCAAATTACTTACTAAATTGTACAAGCAGTCCACTTTTTCTTTTCTCTCCTAAGTGCTGGATAACAATTACAGTTTAGTACATGAACAGGGCTATACAGCAGGTAACAAAACCTTAAATACTTTGATAAACACTTCCAATCAGCTTTTCCTTAATTTTGCCTGCTATGTGGAAAACTCTAGTATATTTGTAGAACAATTGTGCTGATTTGCTAAATCACAACCTAACTCTTAAATTGAGGGAATGGTCATAATCAAGACCAAAAATTTTAAAAGACATGGAAAAGAAAACATACACAAGATGCTTGACAAACTGCAATCATTAGGTTAGATCAGATAATTACAAAAAAATATTTTACTACCTATTCTCAAATTACCAGATCATTCTTTCTCGGTTCCTCATGATCCACAGTACTGTGAAGTTTAAATCTCCTAACTGCATAAACATTTTTAATATTAAAGTTATCCTTGTGGTTCCCCAATGCAGTGCACCAAGCACACTGATGGTATGTATCATCAGGGAGAAGTATTAGATTCTGGTCCCTCCTCCCTTGCTAATTGTTATTTCAATTATATTTTCTAAATAAAAAACATTTTAAAATTTCAGGAAGAAGCATATAACCAATGCCTGTAAGTTTCTCTCTAGGTCTCAGCTCGCTTCCCACAGCTTGAAGCTCAACTAAATGAGTTCCCCTGTTCATAGCTGTGATTTTCATTATAATTATGCTAAGGTTTTAGAGCAATCATATTGCAGCAACACAAACTTCTAAAAATACCCTTGTGATTTTTCACAAGTTCAGCCAGATACTTTCAAGGCATTGAGTATTTATTGTCTCTTCAAAATATATTCAGATTCATTTAACATAGCCAATTATGAGCTGCCTGAGGGGTTTACATAAACGCTTCATCAACTCTTCTGAAGTTAGTCCTATTAAATATGAATAAGTCCAAGCTGGACTTGTTATGTTGCTAGTTTGTGAACTTCCCCAGTGGGCACTCTAAAAAAATATTCAACTATAATGGATTAAGAAGTGTCTTTCTTTGTGCAAATCTGTTTCATTCTTTTTATTTTCATTTTTCCCCCTATTTCCTTTTTTTTTTTCTTTTTTTTAGTATAGAATGAAAAAACCCAAAGCACAGAGTCCAAATAGAATTTACTGAAATCTCTGGCTTATTTTGCATTTTCTATTCCAGTGGTTTAAAAATTCTGTTCAAGGAAAAGACACAAAAGGAGTCAAAGTGCCTTCTGTAGCCAGTAGAACTACAACACAAATAAAGAATGTCAACAACAAGACATCCTCCAACAGTTTGAAAAGTGTTTTGAAGCAAAGGAAACAATGTTCCAGCTCAGGTTCCCATTAAAAAAATGTCGATTGCAATCTGAACATGTCAACTATACCCACAAATCTCATGAGATTTCTTCCACTTAGCAACATGAAATCAAGCAAGTAGAATTCCAGCACATTACAGCACTTGAGCATATGCTTATATTTACCTCTGGACAACAACGGACTAACGAAAAATTGAAATTTAATCTCTTCCTAAGAGCTTTGATTAATCCAATGATGAAGAGTTTAAGTAAAACTCAATTCCTAAAGAATATTTTTACAAAACACAATCTTCACTGTCATACAGAAAGAAGAAAACAAAACCAATGTTCCTCATGGATCTTCTTTAATCTACTATAACCAATGGGGATTTTATCCCCTGTTACTTTACTACATTAATAAATGACAACTGACAAGAATATAGTGCTTTTCTAGTGAAATTTTATAATAATAGACAATATAAAAACCAGTTGGAAGATAAAAAGTCAAGCCCTCTACCAGGGAAAAGTTTGCAAAAGAAATAAGAGAAATATTAACTATTGTTTTCTTATTGTCACTTATCTTGTCATTTTATATGAGAGGTTTAAACAAAAGTGTTACTTTTCTGAAAAATATTCTTATATTCCTATGAGATAGATATACATATACTTCTCCTCAAAAATTACTATATTTCTAATGCCTACTTAAATAGTTATTAAGGCAAAAGACTTAATGTGGAATGCTTTAAAAACAGGATTAATTCTGCCATGAAGCAGTAGCTGGAAAATGCAAAGAATCTTATGAAATTTCACCTATGTGAGATAAAAAAAAATGTAATGTAAAATTTTTGTTGTTGTTCTCAGTGTTGTAGCTGCCACATTTTCCTTTCCTCTGCCACCATTCAACAGGCTGTCTCAAAAAGTCCTAATAGATTTTGGCTGTGAGATATATTTCATACAGGCTTAATTGAGGATCTTGGCCGTATCATTTGCTATGCCATACATATGCATTTTAAGTGAAGTGTAAGTAACTGGGACTCTTATTAACTACAGAAGAAATGCAAATAGATTACAGAATCTGTTTCTGTAACAGATGTATTTTGAGCTAATAAAATGACCTTTGAAAATTACTGAGATGCGTGAAAATGCTGTTTTACTGTAATAGGAATCAGCAAAAGAAGGTGAACTGTAAGTGAGGCTTAACACTTATTTTTTTTAGAATCTAAGCAAGATTTAAAGTGTATGCTGTGAATATTTAACCATTTTTAGGAAACACCTATACTACATGTGCATCATGCAAAAGTGTTAATCTTTTTTGCCTTCATATTTAAACCAGCTTCGTTTTACATTTAAACAACATTTTCTTATTAATTCTACATTAATTTCTAATCAGAAATGGAAGTAAATGCATGGTATTAGAAGATATTTGTGAAATTATAATTTATTAGCACTACCCAAATACAAACAGTTATAAAAGTAAAAAGACACTGACTTAAACATCTTATGGTTTAAAGCACAATGCAAATGGAGACTCTGAGGCCATACTCTGATAGAGGTTTCACTAAACTGTAAAATTAAAATTAATTTTTAAATAAAGTATAGTTTCAAGATGTTAGAAAACATAGCATGTTCTCTTGGCACACTTTCCACTTCTCTTGAGAAACTGATGAATTTTCCAAGGGCCAAATTTTACAGCTGAGGGGCTTTAGAAGTGAAGTTGGGTTGTTGGTGAAATTTATTACCCAAGCAATTTTTTATTTCTACAAATAATTACAATGGAAGTCTTTCTCCCAATCTTACTTAGAACTAATGATGAAATCCTGCACAGTATTGTTTTTGAGCAACTGGATTATAAAAAAATTACATAACTATGTAACCCACTTGAAGAAGAAAAAATCAAAAGTATAGATCAGAAATTGAAGAGTGAAAATATTAAAGAATCATTGCATCATCTTCAAAGTGAGCGTGTCCAAAGTTATCAACTGACTCTTAAGAATCCAGCTGAGAGAAATCAAAACTTTTGTCATTTCCGAAAGGTAAATGAGCAGAAATGCACAGAAATAAATATTGAGTTTACCCTCTCATTACATGATGACAGTAAGACTTGACAAAGAAAATTAAGAAATTTTTAAAACTCAGTTTCACTGGAGGACAACAAATAGTAGTGTTTTTACTGTAGCAAGAGGATTCTATGCAATCTCAGTGAAAAGTCAAGATCTATTCTTACTCATGGCTGCCTTAGGAATTAACCGTGGTCTGCATCTCATCTATGTATCACTGTGGGCCAAAAGAGGAGCATTTTGATCCTCTGCTTTAACTTCCAGGGAGCTGCATTGACACTTTTACATTATTTTAATGTGTCTTCATATGGCTGTGTGTTGAGTGCTCTCAAATCACAAGAAAATTGTCAGTAGAAGTTTCACAGATCTTTAGCCTAAAAGGGACAACACTGATAATTTTGTCTGACTCCCTGCATAAGGGAGGACATCATTTTTACCAAGCAATTTCCAAATGAAGCATATTAATCCAGGGTGAACTAGACAACATCTTCTGGAAAACAATTCAGTTGTTATTTCAAGTATGGAAGTTTCTACTTTTATTCCCAGGAAAATGCCTTCATTTTTATCCGCTATCACCAATCATTTCTAACGGCAACTTGTTTTTATTTTTCAGATGTGATGTTATATTATTTTATGTTATATTATCAGACAATACAGGGTTGTTTTATTTACTTAAGGACCCTGAGGAAAGGCTGAGTTTTTTCAAATGTTTTCATAGGAACTCACTCATTTATAAGGATTCAGTCTCTTCCTAATCTTCTTAATCACTAGCATTATTTATATATAACTCATTTGATGACAATTCATTCTTGTCTCCATTGCTGCTTCATTCTTGTCTTTGAAAACACTTTTGATTTTTTTTTTAACTTTTATTATTATCTTGGAAAATATTAACATCTCTCTAACAAAGTGCATCCAGGAAAGGCTCAAAAAGCCCTTTTAATCTAGTAAAAAATGTTAGTAATGAAAGCAATTGTGTGACCATATTAGATTTTGCTGATATATTTTACACTTATGCACATTTCACACACATGCTTTAAAATCACTCACACTTTGATCAACATCATGAAAAAATAGTCTGGTCCAAGTTTTTCAGAGCAAATGCAGCCAACTGAATGACCCTGGAATGACCACAGAACAAAAGGTATTAGGGAGCTGTAGAGTGGAGTCTTAGCCTTTTAAACAGCATGATTTTATTAATAGCACTACTGTTATTATACAACAACAAAGAGAGAAGCTCAATGCAGAAATGTGTTCAAAATCAGGATGTAACAAGCAGATGATGGAGACACTAATTTGATCAGTATGCTGATAACACCATATACACCTCAATCTAAAAGCTGTTTTGGAAAGTCGTGTTGCAATATCTATGACATATTTGGAAATTATTTTTTGCCATCAAAACATCACTGTAAAAATTGCACTACAGTACAATATTTTTCACCAATGTAATCCTTTTTACACATATATATAAACTTAATTTCAATTTGGAAAGCTCTATTTTAGAAAGGGGGAAATAGGCAAATCCTTCCTAACAGAAGGACAGACTAAGCCTAAGATTCACTGAGAAAATTACACAGTAAGTTGCTGAGTATAGGCCCACAGCTACTACAGCATGACAAAGGAATGCAAACAAATTCTAGAAATGCTGCTAAGTCAGCCAAAACAATACATATTTTCAATGTCATTTCTTGAGCTGCATATTTCTTGAGCTGCTACATTTCTTGAAAGTAAGTTGTATTTTGAAAGCAAAACTGAGACCTGGCAAATTGAATTCCTTAATCAATGGATCTGTAAGAAGCTATTTGTTAATGTAGTGTTTGGGTGTGGCATGATAGATATTTAAAGTGGTGATTTGGGTGGCATGAGCAACAAATCTTGTATTGGTTTTCTGAACAAAGGCAATCTCATTGAGAATTCATGATTATTCAAAAAGCATAATTGCCATCCAAGCAAATCTGGACATCAAAGTTTAAATAAAAGAGGGAATAAATGATTCATAGACCAAAATCACTAAAAACTGCAGAATAATGACCGCAGTACAATAAAAAAGGCCATCAAACAATATGCTCAGTAGTGCTCCATGGTTGAATAAAAATAAACGTTTCATGTTCCTTAGGCCAATAAAAACCCCAAACTAATGTCCATCTTATTGTCAGAGCCACAAATTAACTAACTAACACAATTTCTAACTTATCCATTAATTTTTATATAGTATGGATATTGACAGACTAATCCAGATGAATTGTAGAGCTGATCTTCATATCAGAGTACTAATGCTGGTTCATGGGACTTTCTCAGGGTTGCAAATGCTAGAAGGAAAATAAAATCTGAAACTTGCTTAGTTCAATGTCGCAGGAAAAAAAGGAAAGAAGAGCAGGTTAGTGAAAGGGAATGAGATCTCATATTTCAATTTCCATGCCTAGGACTATCTCTTCATTTTCCAGATACATTTTCCCATAAATATGCACAGAGCTCTTTTTCTTTCTGTCCAGATGAGACCTCTTCTTCCAGGTGTCTCCTTGCTCCAACCCAGAGTCCTCACTGCACCACTCAAAACACCATATAATTTAGTCGTGGTTAGAGGGATCCAGCCTCCTCAAGATGATGAGGACCCTGAATGAAGGCTTTTGGGGTACTTTTGGCACCATAGCATGCTGGGAAAAGTTAATGTTTTTCTCTGTTAGGTATGTAACCACAGCAGAAGGAAGGCTAGGCTGCCTAAGTCTGGCGTGAAGTGCCCTTTGTTCCTGCTTCTAATCCCCCACAGACATCAGATATGTGAGGCACAGCTTGAGCTCCTCTGCTGGCTTCCTGATGTCTTCACAGATTCCTTCTTCCTTCCATTGTCTGTAAGACAATATGCCAGGTCTACTGAGGCCATAGGTGTGAGCACAGTGTCATCATTTCATTGCAGATAGTATTTGGATGGATTTTTATGACAATTGCCAGTCTTTTGAGAGGATAAATTCTAAAAGCTTCAAAAATCAAAGTAATTGACTAAACAGCCTGATTTTCTGTCTGAGCATAATGGCACTGGAAATGTGGAATGCCATGCCCTGTGATTGAGGCACATATTGCCATACCACTCTTTTTCCCCCAGAGACCACAATGACTGTTTGATAAGACTGAAACAATTTTTCAAACAAACTCTTATTACTTGTGTTATTGTAAAAATGTCATTATATAGTAAAGTCAACAAAAAAACCCCCACTAAAGAAGTAATTTTTGTTAGTGAAGGTTAAGTAGGTTTCTCACTAGAAACTATGAAGATTTTCAGCTCAGTGTGTGCATGTCTGTCTTAAGCTGTTGGACAATAATTCTAGGATTTTTCAGTATATTGAGTTAGCTGAATTCTATATGAATTCCAGGAGAATCCTCTGCTCATTTCAGATGATAGAAGAGTTTTCAAAAGCCAAGGTTTTTTTTCTGCAGAAATAGGAGGTTTTTATTTCTCCGACTATGAAATGCTATAGTTGCACTTTACACTAAAATGGGGGATTTTATTCTCAAAGAGCTTATCTGTATTCTTCTGTTTGCAGTCTCCCTGATCTATTTGCAATACTCATTATCATTTTTTCTTGGTATTGAAAATATGTTTAACAAAGTTTTGCATGCACAATTCAAAGAAGGGTAATTATTTATCAGACAAGGTATTGTAAATTGTTTCATTTATGCCATGAGACAGAACATTTGCAATCTAACAATTATTATGCCTTGTTGAAAAGAGTAACTATAATTTATCCTGTATTTAAAATATTGCTTTCATCCCTAATAAATGCAAAACTGGAAATAAAAATCATGCTTGGAGAAGCTGCCTTTCAGGAAATTGGGTCAAATGTCCTCTAACTAAAGCACTTTATTATATCAATTATTGCCTTGCATGTGCCATTCATCTGTGTACAGCCTAACTGACAATGCAACAACTTAACTATTCTTTGAATAGCTTACATATGAAACAGGTGTCTAGTGATTTGGAAAATGTACTATATTATAGATAAATGGCAGTAGGCATGGGAAACAAGGCTGCTGGGTAAATCTGTTTGATGGGATCTGACTTTACTGAGTTGTCTCAAATTTGATCTAATAAATCTCATATTAACCTCCCACAAATTCCATAAACTTCTGTTTCCTACAAAGTCTCCAATGATAAGCTGCATCATGGATTGTCTTTGGGTTTACTTGTTTGTTTTATTTTAATGATTTATTAACACATTTACTCATATGTCACACAGGGATCTAAATTTTTATCCAATGTATTATAAAAGAATTATATTGTTTAAAAGAAAAAAAATCAAAATTATTGAACTGAAAGAGACAAACATAATGGAAAGCTCACTAAATTTTCTGAAGAAGACATGATAATTTCCCATTTAAGGAAACATGGAATTTCTTGTTCATATATTTTAGCATTTTCCTATATTTCAGACAACAGAATGCCTGTGGGACAGTCAGTCTATATGTCCACTCCAACAGATGTCTGCTACAGATATTACCAGCTCCTCAGATAAAATCCAGAGATAGCATTGACAGTGCTGGAATGAGCAAAATTAACGTTTCTTGTATAAGGCAGTAAAACCTCCCACTCCCTCAACTATAACTTAAATAATACCAGCATTATGAACAGAAAATAATGGCCTCAGTTTTTTAGCAGCAAGACCAACCTCCACAAATCCTAGATCCCTGAGACCAAGGGAAGAAGTCTGGAGCAGCTGGTTTACCATTGATGGAAGAGTCAGGGACTCCCATCAAAGGTCAGGGAATACTTAAGCAAATGGTACACACTGATATATCTTTTAAGATATCTTACTATTTAAGAGGATAAAATTAGCATATATACAATTGTCAAACTACTGATAATATTACCGAAGATAAATTGTTAATTAATTGTCTTTTTCATTTAGCCTCCCTAAGAAATGAATCCACATAACAATACTTACTAAGGAAAAAAATAAAATTTTTACATAGTAAAATTTTCACCACCTCTTCTCACCCTTTTATACTGTCTTCCCATGACATTTTTACCACATCATGACTTTTATACCTCTTGGTCATAGTCTGATATGTCTATGGAGGTTCAGGCAGTTAATGGCATTTATATTTATATCATAATGGAAAAAACATTGAGATTTAATCAGATCGTTATTGCTTATCAAGAGATTTTTACAGTAGATCAAGTCTGACATCAAGGTTTGAAAGACAATAAAGAAAAAAATTGTTTCATTATATACCCAAACTTTTAGCAAAGCTGAATGATTTTTATTCCAAGTATTTTCAGTAGTGTTTGTTGTGTATGAAATTACTGTCTTATTTTTTTTCCAAAATTGTAGACAGTGGCATTAAGTTTGACCCATGAGAACCTCCAAAGGTTGCAGAAGAAATTCTTGTCTACTATATCTGGTTGCAATTAGATCATTTTCATTTCACTAACTTAAGCCTCCATATTGACATTATGTTGTTTCAGATTACAGTACTATTAATAAATTGATGTCAGGAGTTCCTTGTGCCTACACCTATTTCTGTAATGAAATGCTTCCATATATGAAACTGCTTATTAGGTTTTACTGAAGGACCTCACTTTTCATAAAGAAACATTCTTATGAAATAAAATGCCAAGAATGCTTCTTTATTGCGCTATATAGTCACAGTCTCCCTTAAAAATTGCGGCACTATCAAGACCTGCCACAAAGCAAGGTCATCTGTATGTGCCAATCCTGGAAGGTGGAATTTTTGAGTGGAACTCCACAGCCTTCCTTGCAGAGATTCCTGTGCTTTAATCTTGATGATCATTAGACTTTTTCTCCTCTATGTTTAACTCAGCCTTTCTTGTTACATCTGAAGGCATTGTTCACAGGGAGTGCAGATATTTTCTCTTTTCAACATTACTTAAATTACCTGAAGGCAGTTATCATTGTCCTTGTATATCTTTTCTGCAGTTTAAATAGATAATCCCATTTGTTCAATCTTTTATCTGGGATAATTTTTGTCGGTAGTCATCATTCTCTTTGTTTGCCACTATAATCTTTCCAACAGATACACATTTCAATGCTCATACAACATACAGATATTGGCACAAAATCTTTACCTTGCTTTTGCCCTGTATCTCCCAGGCTTCTTTTGAAACATATTTGTGAGCCAGCTGTTCCCACACTGGTTTCATCTTGCAGATTATTTCTGCCTAAGTGCTGTACCTTGTATTTCATCCAATTTTTAGGCCATTTCTCCCATTTGTCAAGATAATTTAGAACTTTAAGCCTGCCTCCATCCTTGTGATGTCTCTCAGTTTCATGACACCTGCAAATCTAATAAGCATCTTTTCCATTTCAATTCAATTTCAGTTCAATTTGTTAATAAAAACATTGAACAGAACTAGACCCATGACAGAACCCTGTATATTCATACCTGACCCTTCCTTCTTTTTTGACAGTGAAATATTGCCAAGGACTCCATGGGTACTGTTAGCAAAGCTGTCTAACACCCACCTGGTAGTTTTCATCTGGACTATGACTCCAAAGTTTGCTTATGAGATTGTCACAAGAGATAATTTCAAATGCCCTACAAAAGTCATTATATGACATCTATTGCTTTTCCCCTTTTCACAGTTCCTGCAGTTCTCTCATGGAAGGAAATTGGGCAGGTTTGACATGATTTACTGTCGACAATTCAGACCTGTCTGTTATTTATCTGCTTGTTATCTTCTGCATGCTTAGAGATAGGTTTGATTCCTTGGCAAAATCTTTTTCTGGGAATTGGTATTAGACTAGAAGTTGTATGATTTGGTGACTTCTGTATTTCTTATGAGTAGTCACAAAATGTGCTCTTCTTCAGGTCTTCCAATATTTTATCTATGCTTTCCAATTTCACCAAAAGTGACCCTCAAATGCAAGGCAGCTGTATTTTGGCACACTGTAGTTGTTGGCTGTTGTTATATCTTATCTTCCACCTATAATCACACCCAGTGCAGAGCTCCCTATTTTTAAGGCAGCCATAAAAAGTTACTATTGATAACCAGAGGCTAACATTCAATTTTCTGCTCTACTTTTTGTTGGAGAGTACCCTGATAGATTATCACTTGCTTAGATTATGCCAGCAAGCCAGTTAAGTGATTATTGTCTTTTATTTCTGGTTAAATAAGCTGGGAGAGCTAATTTACATCTTTAGTCGAAACTTTTTAAGACAACCTAGCTCATTTGGCTGAAACAAGTAAGAAGACACATCACGATGTGAAGGAGAAAGTGATTAGCAGCTGGGAGCAGGATTGGGGTCATTACCTCTGCAAGCAACACAGCTGGAGAGGGAAGAAGGCATGTGTTCTGGCTTCAATTTTCTTCTAGCTGAGAAAATCTAGCATTTCAAGGCATATTAACATTGAACACTGGACTTTTTCACAATCTTATTTTCCAAAACATCTTGTAGTCCACTAAAACATCCAGTTCTTTCTTTTCCCCTGCTGCTCTCATCTAATCAGCTATTAAAAGCAGAAGAAATTTCACAGCTTTTGCGTCTACTGAATAATATTATTTTTTCTCACCTGTCTGCATCTCCAGTTCTCAAGACAATAAATTTCATTCATTATATTCTTACACATAGTAGATTGAGTTATTTTTCTAAATGTATGCAACTACCACTAGTACATTCTCAAAGCTTTAAATGAATATAAATTAATGCATTAAATATAATTTGACCAAACTCAAGTTAAGGAATTTCACCACAATGGAAGACCTGTAGTTTCCTTCAGCACAGTCAACCACAATCTCCCCTTTAGGTACTGATTTACCCCTATCACATTTTTTTTAGTAATCCTATAATGTCCAGTTTTATTCATAATTTATGAGTAAAGCTCAAGGACATGTCTTTTAGGAATGATGCAGAGAATGTTTTTCTGATGTGCATGTGAGACTCTGTGATGAGCTTAAAAAGGCTGGAGGCCAAAACCCAATGCAGAACTATTTCTCTGACAAAGGATGTAGAAGTAATTTTTCAGTGGCTCCCCCAACACCCTCATTTATCCTTAGATCCTATTCTCCCTGGCATTAATTGCAGCACTTCTGCTGAACTTCAAAGGGAAAAGAATATCAAATAGACAAAATCTCCCACAAACTGAAACTCTACATAGGAGCAGCTTTAGCACAAATCATTGGGAAAATACTTATGTAAGCCTCAAAGTCAATAAAGATAAAAATTTGAGCAAGGAACAGCTTTTCAAGGAAAGGCATAGAGCACTTGAAATTAGAACCTGATGAGTAATTAAAGACGTTGTAAGCTGCAGTTCCTGATATAGGTTGGAGGGCCCCTTTATTACGATGTCTCATTTATTTGACTAATCCTGTAAATTTATACTCCATGGTGACAAGCACAGAAATTCAGATATTATTTAATCCTCTTTGTCTCATTGTAAGTACAACTTTTTATAGAGAATTGTGTTTTAGAGAAAGGCTTTCAGTGAATTTCAGGCAGCAGTAAGAGATTAAAAAGAAAATCTATTCTTGGCCAATTCTTTTGCAGTGATGGTTTCTATTCTCTGTTAGTTTTAACATCCATGGACGAAATACTGCATAAAACCCCATGCAAGACCATTTTCATGTTGGGTGGTAGCACCATGCTGAGGTTCCACTTATACCTTTATGCTTGAGGGATGTCCCTTCACACAGCCCTGTGTGTAAAGGACCTAAGCACAGCTTTTCAGTGATGCGTATGACACACTCATTTTTAACAAGAAATTTTGATAATTCACTAATGTAAATCCATCTGAATTAAGAAATATAGGCACAACAATACCCCATTTAATGTGAAACTGGAAAATAAGGTTGTGGTAAATATTCTGGAGATGGAAAACTATAAACAGAAAAATTATTGTGTCACAGTTATTCCCCAAAGCATAAGTAAACAAACTATTGATTTGGGTTATGTATATAACCCAGAAAGACTTTTCCTTATTAGGTAAGTTTTCAAGTTATCTGGCCCCTGAACCTGTAGCACATTCATTGTGATGCCTTCTTACATCCACACACCACCGTTAACTCTAATAATATCTAATAAATATAATTAAGGTTATATATTAAATCTAAGCTTCATGAACTGAAGCTAAGCCAGGTTTTGTGCTGCTGTTTTGTTGGCATGCAATCTAAATTGCAATCTAAATATTTCCCTTGGTTTTGGCTCCTGTTTTTAAAATGGATAGTATTCAGAATAATTCTCTTTTAGAAGATATTTCCTTTAAGACTGGAGGGACCAGTCAGCCACAGTCAGTAGAATCAGAGGTTAGCACAAGGGCTGTTGTTTCTGGCTATGATATATTTTTTCTCCTTGGTAAAAAGATTTGTTTTGCATAAAGCTAATTCCTCGCAATGGGTTCCTTCAGAAATATTTTGCCAAGAAATTAACTGTATGTATCATTAATGAAGTCAGTGTTTCTGCATCACTGTTCATAGAAAATATTCACACAAATAAGGCAATAAACCCAAGAGATTCTATCAAAGACAATGTGCCTAAGTACTCTTCTTCAGAAAGCAAAAGCTATTAAAATATTGTAGCTCTTCACAAATTTGTCTAAATTTTGTGGTTTATTTTTTAGTGATTTTGTCATATTTTTCTCTATATCTTAATCTTTAGAAGTACATTTTTCATGATGTGTGCCTGGCTCAGACTAAAAGAAGCTGCAAATCTTTGAAAGAAATTTTTCAGTCTACTCAGAGAGTGACATGAGGAAAAATGAGTTTTGTACATTGACTTTCTGGTTGTAAAGCCTGTTTATTTTCTTTGAGAAAGTAATGGGGACATAAAACAAGTGATGAACATCGGATTTTCACCATTTACATTAAAAACAGGCCTTGGTTAACAAATTTGTGAGTCTTTCAAGAAGTCTCAGTTTATCTATATCACATAGAAACTCATTTAAACTTTACAGCAAGGTTTGGCATATATTGGGCCTATTCCAGTTGCTGACAGTGGTAGGTGTGTGAGGTCATGTTATGTTTGTCATTATTATCTTACAGTAGGCCACAAATGCTGGATGTACACATCTTTTCTCCCTCTCACTCTCACCAATTACAGAGATCTCATTCCTGACTATTCTCTTGCTTTCAGTAAACAGCCTATCTCTTTCAGGGCTAAATCATTTGAAGCCCATCACTGCCAGATTTCCTTCTTAACACAAGACAAATCCTTTCAATACTCACCAGTAATTAGGACTTTTTTGCTCCGGTAGAATTAGCCAGGAACAGCTACAGTGCTTTAAATATGTGTCTTACTCTAAATGTGTGAAAGTTGTAATTCTGAGTTCTTTTCCAACATCCTCAGGGACACACAGAGTTATTGTATGCATGTGGGTGTACTTCACATTAGCTGGAGCCATCTGAACAATTGAGCTACTACAATAATCTAGACTCTTAAGTGAATGTTGTTTTTCATTCCTCTGTGTCTCAGTTCCTTGCAAATGAGGCAGAGCTGATGCTGACCCCTTCATTTTGGGTTATGAAGATGAGTTCTTATTAGTGCTTTGAAAAATACCAGGAAATGTGATGTGAACAGCAAAGAAGCAACAAGAAATAAACCTGTAATTCTGGATGCAGAATTTACGTGCATCAGGGCCAACTCACTGAGACATTCAGATAGCAGTACTATTTATTTCAGATAGCAGTACGATTTATTTGCTGACTCTCCTCTTAAAGACTATTAAAATATATAGGATTAAACTACACAGGCATTTTCTTCCTTTTTTTTATTTTAAGTGTGAATAAGTGCTTCATTCTGGGTATGTCAACACCAGTACATTAAAAATCTTTTTCAGTCAACTTGCCTTTGCAAAGAAAGCAAGAGGCTGACAGGAGGTGTATATGTGCATCTTGCCCCAGCAAGGTGCTGGCACTAAGCCAGAGCATGCACTGAGAGCCGGGCGCTCAGAGGCACTCCTTAGGGTGTAAGGAGGCTATGAGAGCAGGGAACTGAACTCAACCACCCCAAAAGCATCTTCCATGCTTACAATATCAATGCTATCCACACAGCAATAAGAAACTCAACAGTCACAAAACCTTTGCCTCTGATTTTGGATACAAGAGCTGGAACTAATCAGTTTCTTCACATACAGAAGAGTTACAAAAGATGGAGTTTTGCAGATGTCTTCACAGAGACAAGCTCAGTACATTCTTCTCTTGAACAGCTGCAGTGTAGTTTTATGATAAGCAATAAAATCAAACCCTAGTAAGTTAGCTTGAGGTATTTCTATCTGATAGTTTTCTTATACTGAAACTGCTGCCTAGCAGTAGCCAGTGCTGCAAACCAATATACAATTATTTCAAGGATGTGATTTAATGTGATTTCAAGGATGTGATTTCAAAACATATTTTGCTTGGCCTCCCTGCAGATATACAGTAAAAATTTCCCTTTAACATTCCAGTTTTGTTCATATGGCCTATGAGAAAGTAATTAAAACAAGCAGTTGCCAAGGAAGCATGGCAAACTTACAGAAATATGTAAATTCCATTGTATACATCTGAACTAATAATTATGATGTCTTGTTAGCTGCATATTGACAATAAGCTTGGTGCTTTGACATTTATATTCTGCTGTTGCTAGGGCTGAAATGAACAACAGACAACTGCAAATTTTCAGGAAAGAATAACTGCTGGGTTTTGCCTAGAAAATTGCCCAGTGCTAATTTTAACACAAAAAACAATCAATAGTATCAAGATGAAACCAGGAAGAGCTCAGATAGATCCTAAATAACTCGTGTCATGTCAATACAAAACTTTCTATCCCTGTGATTAAAATAAAATCAAACAAAAAGTAATTTTTTGCTAAAAGTAGGGTTTCTTGCCTTTTAAAGCTGAGTTTTGCCAGAATAAACTATAAGATACAAATAAAACTTTTTAGTTATTTTTATTCTATCAGAAGGTATCCAGAGCATCATCATTCACCACCAGAACAGAGTGTAAAATGTATTGCCTTCTCTAGGTGCATCCTGAGTGAAGTGAAAAGTAAATGAGACCACACTTTACAGATGCCCATCTCCTTCCATTTGTTACAGTATGTGTTGCACTGCCAAGTCCATCAGTCTGAAATAAGGAATGGCATAAAGAGAATTCATGATTACAAAAAAACTAAGTGTCACAGAACTGAGATATTTCAGCAATGGAATGTAATCACTATTTATATCACCAGTTTTGGGAAAATTCAGAAATGTACTTGAACATGGCAAATCAATCTCTTTTTCTCTACTATGTGCATACCTATTTACACACTCAGTGACACATACTTCTGGTTGCAATAAAAGCAACCTATGCTCACTCTATTTTTTATTTCACAACTGTTGAATAAAAAAAAAAAGCAAAATGAAATAATCCAGGGATTACTTAAAAAAATTCAATTCCCACCTCTATTTGAATTTTAAGATACCAGCATAGTCACTTAATTTTTCACCTTTGACCTCATGAATCCTGTAATTCTAGCTTCATCCAGACCCTTTCCATGATAAAAATCCATCTGTTCCAGGACCCTGCCTGTAATACAGTCATCTGGGCACTCTGCTAGAAATTCATTCCGCCCCTGGAATAGCACTGGAAACCAATTCTTTTACTTACTAAGCAGACGCTTCTGGCAAAAGTCACCACTCTATTAGTTAAAGCTTAAAGCAGGTAGAGTCCTGAGATCTCAGAGCATCTCTGGCAGAGTCCTTGCAGGATGTAAGATCAGAGAGGCCTGTTTCTGATGCCCATGTTTCAACGCAGTATACATGTCGAGATTTAATTCAGACTCGACCTATGCAAGTTTAGTCACATCAAGGTTTTTTGGGGGACATAAATGTTGGCATTTTGGCTATGCCCACCTCTCAATCAAATCAGTTTTACTTACCTAGATTGCTTCTACAAACAAATTCCCATCAGTGCATCCATGTCCCCTTGCTTGGTACTTCATGCTTTTAGGAGTTTTGTAAACTGTGGTGCTGTATACTGAATAGTCGAGAGGTCTCTCAGTAACAATGCCTTGCATATGGAGTGGCTGTCCAAACTAGACATTGGGAAGAGAAGGGTATACGGAAAACACAGCCCTTTTGCTAGTCTTTAATCACTGCTGAAGAAATACCCTGAGAAGTGACTACAAAACTAGGATTCGCAGCCTGGCATTACCTCCATGCTGTATAGTCACCACTGTGGCTCTGAACACAGATATCTGAAGGCACTTATCAGACATTGGGTGCTAATGATTGTACATTAGCCTCTCCATTCAGACTGGGATTGTGTCTAATCATCAACATGAAAATGCCAAGGGCTTTGAATCCCTCCTCTAGAAAAACACAGGATAAAAACTACTCAAACTTCTCCTTCTCTTCCCTACCACTGAGATTTCCCATATTAATTAATCATGTTTTCAACGTGCTACATCACCAACACTCAGAGATGAAGTAGGTGAATTGATCAAATGACTTGGAACCAAGTGGCACTAATTTGAAAATAGCCCAAGTTTGAATCAGTCCTTCACTGCAAACACAGGACTTACAGCAAGATGATCTGGTGCTTGAACAAGACCTCCTAATGATTCTCTCATGAAAGAGTCTCATTTAACTAGGGATAGATCTAGGTGTCATCAGCTCAGACCACACTCCAGAAGTGCTCCTGTACTATTCACTGGTCTCAGAAAGCAGTCTCTGAAGAGTTATGAAATCTCATTCCTCAGCTACTGAGACTTAGCCTCCACCCCATATTGCAGGCAAATCTTGGCATAAACTCTTTGTGCTTTCTGTAATCCTCATCTGGCCAGGGATTACTGATATACCTTGATGTGATGTCTTCAGTGCCTAAGAAATTCCAAGTGTCACCAAGAGCAATCATGTATCTCCTAGCAACAGAGGCCATCATGAACACATAAAGCTCATTTTCCAGTGGTGTCCTTTGGAAGAAGGCTATAGTACACAGAATTTCTGTGAATCTTCACAGCCGAGCTTATGGGCAAGAAAAAATACCCTGATGCTGATTAATCCATGTGTTAGAGCACATCACTCTGCAGACACCCAGATTGTCCTGGCACCATGGCAGGGCAATCACATTCATGTGGCAGAGCATCTGGATGAAAGAATCTTACCTTCCACACCAGGTCTCCCCCATTGACTTAGTGCTTTCTGCGCAGAAGGAGCAGCAGACTGTCTAAGTGATATGTAATATGTCACAAGAAATACCAATACCTTCACAGTAAATGCATTTGCTTTAATAATTTTTGCGAAATTCGGTATGTACCAGATGCCATATCATCAGATCTGGTCCCTTCTCATAATAAGTTTGATGCTCATTCAATAAAATCCATACTCAAGTTCAAGGTCTTGGGCCTACAGTAGTTTTTTTAGGGATTTTTTGTGTGTCCTGTGCCCAAGATAGCAGAACAAAAATCTACAGCTCAGAAATGAAAAGCATCAGTGACAGCTCTAGTCTTCCAGTATAACAGAGCTCTCTACTGCAGGAGTAAAACTCAGATATGAAGGTGACATGAATTTCTCAGAGGCTGATCCAAAAATGCCCTCTCTGCTCTCCCTCCCCTCTACCCACACCCTCCAGAAAAACATGCCATCACAAATTTCCTCTGCTACTGCCCCCAGTGCAGACCATATTTCTTTTACCTCGCCCTCTCTAACAAATATGTCACAAGATGTGCATATTAAAGAATAATGATGGAAGAAAGGCCAAAACTCTAGAAAAGTAAGAGTCTTTACTTTCTACTACTACTGTGCTGTTCCCCTGGAAGAGGAGAATACAACATAAGTGTATGCGGCAAATACATAGCCACAGCAGTGAACACCTCTCTGACCAGTGTTCAAGCACTCTGAGAGTAAGAAATAAGTGCATAAACCTTCATGGATAGGCTAGGCTAGGCTAGGCTAGGCTAGGCTAGGCTAGGCTAGGCTAGGATAGGATAGGATAGGATAGGATAGGATAGGATAGGATAGGATAGGATAGGATAGGATAGGATAGGATAGGATAGGATAGTTTGGAGGTCTTTAACTTCCTTGCTTTTTCTTTGTGTTGCCATCTCCATTCTCAAGCAACACTATTCTTCTCAGAGGAACACAACTCCTCATGTGTTGAGAATCATGTTTGTTTACACTGGTTCCATTATGCACTGTTTGCAAGTAATCAGCTCATTTTTTCTGTAAAGATTTTTTTGAATGCCTTTGGAGCTACTAAATAAAGGTATTCTGTAGCATAAATTTCCATTAAAGTTTAGAACAAACACAGATAAGACAGCAACCAATCTTCAGGCCACTAACTGCTTGACGTCTATGACTCTTGCACTGAAAAAAATATCATTCAGTCTCGAAGAACAAAAATGTATCCCACAGAAATTTGGTAAATATGTATGTTTAAGTATCCTCATGTAAATAAACCTTGTTTGTTGGAATCTGTGAGAAACTGTTTTGGAGAGCTATTGTTCTATCTGTTATTTTCTGTCACACTTTTTGGATTTAATTTCAAGTTCAGAACAGTTTCCTTTTAAACTCTCAGAATTCATCATGTGCCCTTTGCTGTCTGAGCAGAGCTGAGCTCACCTGAGCACAAACCCTGAGCCTGCCATGCTTGGCATGCTGCTCTGGACTCCATACTGCTAATGTCTTCTTAATGTGCTTCTACTTGGGCACACTTTGGAGCACTGCTGGTTCTGCACATTTTCTATCTTGAAGAAAAGAGTAATTGTGTTATTGCTTTAACTGAACTAGAAATATTAATTTTTTATTTTATGTTCTCAGACATAATTCCTTAGCAAGCTAATGCTCAAAGTAGTTAGGCTATAATTTGAGATTTTTTTTCAATCGTATGTCATTAAGTATCTCCTGAAGCTTTTTGTTAAACAATGATGCTTCTGTAATATTTTTATATTTGTAAGTATACAAACACATAGACACACTTCTTTTAAACTGAAATCAATTTTAAGATGTTCCTGCAAGACATAGACTGATTTAGTATATTTATTTTCTGCTAGTTCTCCTACATCATATTTAACCCAGAAAGGACACATTTTACTTTTAAAAATATATCCAGGAAATTTACATTTATATATATCTTCCTTTTAGCTATTTTCTTAACAAGATGCCAGAAAATACTTTCAAAAAGTATTTTAGGCATTGCATACACAAAGCTGTCATCTAACTCTCTTTGGAGAGCAGCATCCACATATTTTCACTGTCTGAGGATGTCAGCTGCTGTATTTAAAGAGTGACAGAATCCGTTCTCTGATCCCAACCAAGGAGATCAAAAAGAGGTGACAGTAGGTAGTACTAGCACAAAAAATACTTTGGGAGCAAAAAAGTATCTATACTAGATATATACTATATATATACTAGATAGATAGATACTTGATATATATCTAGATTAGGTTAGATTAGATTAGATTAGATTCCATATATTGTGAAGTCAGATGAGGAGTGGCTGAGGGAGCTGGGGTCGTTCATCCTGGAGAAAAGGAGGCTCAGGGGAGACCTTATTTCTCTTTACATCTGCCTGAAAGGAGGCTGTAGCCAGGTAGGGGTCAATGTCTTCCCTCAGGTACCTGGTGACAGGACAAGAGGAAATGGCCTCAAACTGCAACCCAGGAGGTTCAGGTTGGACATCAGGAAGAATTTCTTCACTGAAAGGGTGGAAGCATTGGAAGAGGCTGACCAGGGAGGTGGTGGAGTCACCTTCCCTGGAAGTGTTCAAGAAACAACTGAACATGGCACTCAGTGCAATGGGTTTGTTAACAGGGTGGTGGTACTGTCAAAGACTGGGCTTGATTATCATGGAGGTTTTTTCCAACTGCAGTGATTCTATGATAAAGCACTGAAGAAAGTGAGAAGAACCTGGATGGGTAAGAATTATATAGGAAAGAAGGGAGGGAGAGAGAAAGGGAAAGAAATTCTGTAAAGAGACAAGAAATTTAGAAAACACCAATTAAATTGAGAATTTATTGAACAGTTCTGAAAATTTTACTACAGAAATGGTTATTAAGAAATGAATATTTATAAATTAGTCCTACAGAAAATGTGATTAGTGAACAGGAATAGGGTTAAAAAAGATTTTCAGGAGCTTTAGTAAAGGGCAGTGGTTTTGATTGGTGCTTTTGAAATTGCAGTGATCACACTTTGTAAACAATTGGGAACTATTAGTCCATTCTGCTCTGACTTTATGTAGCACACACAAGTGTGAATGCTTTCCCATATTAGATGAGAAAGGAGTGGCACCCCAGTCCAAGCCTGACTTGACATCTCTTTAGGACAGCACATATCACCTTCATTTCCTCTTTGAAAAGGTGACAGTTATGCATTTCTGCCTTAGGAGAACTGTGGTCCAGTTCTTTCTCTGCCTGTGAACAGACCTGCCAGGCATCTGAGCATAAAGGAAAGAATTCACTGTCCCTTTTTAAGCCAGTCAGGAGCTGTTAACTCCAAATTGGCTGATTGTCTTATCTCTGGCTTCAGGATGAACCTATCTAAGTGTCAGAATCTTAAGCTCTTGAAAGAAGTATCGATTGAATCTTCACAGTCAAAAGTCTTTAAATAACTCAAAATGCAAGAGGGGTTTAGAGACTTCTCAGGTAAAAACTAGAGCTCTGTATTGCTGTGAAAATTCTTTTAAGTATAACCTCAATTTCTGTTCAAAAAGGCTCAAAACCAGAATGACCCAAAAATAATATTTACTGGGCATTTTCATCTCCTACATTGTTTTGGTATTAAACAATGTTAGGCACACCATGTAAATCATTAAGAATCTATCCACTGAATTCTGACATTGTTCATTAAACACATCATTTGTGTAATAGCACTTCATTAATTATAGACCTCCTGAATAATGAAAATAATACATTAACTGGATAACAGCAAAAGTAGTCAAACAGTATTAAGCAATTTCCTGTAATAATTCAGCATAACAATGTTTTCTCTAATGAAACACTACAGGCAAGTATTAACAGTTTACAGGTGTGAAATTATTAGCTCTTTCAAATTAACTTTCTCTTGGGCCTTTAAAAAGTGTGGTGTGCAAGGGAAGACCAAAGACAAAGAGCACTCTCACCATATGCAGAATATTGACCTAGACTCCTGTGATTAAAATATTATTAATATAAATAAATTCTTCTTAATACACACAGACGTATATATTTTGATAAATGATTCCTAGGTATGCTAAAATCCTAGTGAAAACTGCTTTGAAATTTTAATGTAGGAAAATAAATAACTTTTTCTATATTTAAAAATGCCAGTTTAATTTTTATTATCTACAGTCATTAAATTTAAACATTTTAAGTAACTCACAGTAGTGTTTCTAGAAATTTTTTTCTTTAACAAGAATCACAACTAAGTAAGTTTGTTTTGGAGTTGTAGTTAGAGAAGCAACCCCACTTCTTTTTTAATATGGAAATAATTGTCAGTGGTTTTTTGTCTGGCTGCATATGACAAACTTTTCTTACAAGAAAAACACATTACACTCTTCACAATACTAATTAAAAAGAAAAAAGTATTTATTCAAAAATTCAGTTATATTAGTGGCCAGAGACATATTAATTTTGTGTTATATATACCTTTAAAATTTGTGAGGTATTTATTTTTAGGAGCAACTTTGCACCCTGGGAAAATCTCAGGGGAAAGTAAATGACCACACCTCCCATTGGTTATGCTCAAATGGTTCACTATTTGGCCAGACTCATGAAAGACTTAATATTGGATTGAGCTGGTACAATCATCAGAGTACACAGGCTTGTAATGTTTCACATGCTTCTCTCTGTTCTTCCCAGAGTATGCTACTGTTTCTGCTACAATTCCTTCTACATGGTCCCAATGTATTCAATAATGTTCTTTCAAGATGATGTTTACTAACTGCAGCTAAGAATTTTCAAACTGTAGGAGCTGAGGTGAAGTGCTTCATGAAGTGCTTTGCAATTTATGGCTATATAGGTCAATGTAAGCAGCCTTTCCTGTTAACCAAACCCTCAATCTTACAGGTTTTCTTTTTTCTCCAAAGACTTACACAATATAGCTAATGCCATTGAACTCAGTATGTCTACCTCAAAATGAAAAAGGAGATAATTCCACTTACTGAACCTTGAAGACAATTTCCCCATAGGTCTCTATGCCACAAATTCTATATTATCTTTCTGCAACCCTCATCATACCAGATAAATGTTATGGTGCACTCTGAGAATTTTTCAGCCCTGTTTCTCCCATGTTTTATTGCACCTGATTGCTCCCATATCTTATTCATTGAAATATGGATGTTACTTGATTTGGATATGCATAGGATAAAACTTTTCATTTTAATAGTTCTCATAATTAGGCCTTTGCTTCCAGTTATGGTGTAAGCCATTGCTTTCGGTTATGATATAAGCCATCATTTTCAGAGATGGACCTAGTATAATTTTTTTTTCTCTTTTCGTAATCAAAGGTTGGAAATGGAATGTACTAATAGGCAGAAGTGATGTAAGTTGTCTGTGATGTATAGGAGAGCTTCAGAATCAGCAAATGCAGGAGGAAACATCAGATCTGGTCAGGTGGGAAATATAAAACTCAAATGTGTTACTGAATGGGGAGCAGGTGAAAAACTGAAACTAGGAACCAGTATGAGAAGCATTTTTGGGAGATGTTTTCTATTGGAGCCTGGAAAGCAGTGGAAAAATAGTTGTAGGTAAGTGAAAACACTGCAACAGTAACATTTTGCATGGGAGTGAGACAGGACTGTGTGAACAGTGGGCTTCTGTCTAAGAAAATAGGGTTCCCAAGGGGATGAAAATGCACTTTATAATAAAACACAATTTGTGTAGAAGGTTGGTGCTTTATTCCTTCCTGGAGCAGAAGGGGAGGGACACAAGAACAACTGACCACAGGACAGTCAATTGCACCATGCCAGGTGACCCAGACTAGCTTCACGCATGAATGCTCTTAGTCTTCAGGTAATAGCAGGCAGTGAGACTGTGACTTCCCTCTCAGGCAGCAGAAGGAGTCTGAAATGCCTTCTTGGCAGAATTTAGGAGGAATGCAGGACAACCCTGCCAACCTTGCTTAGATATCTGAGATGACTGCAAGCACAAAAAGGCTTTAAGGAGATGTTCTACAAAGGATTCAAGTCTGCAAGGAGGATTCAAAAGGCCTAATTAGAGCCCTTTGAGATCCAAAAATTACATTTCCCTGGGGCTAGTTATGTTAATTTTGTGGCAAATATTTCTTCTAATTCCCTCCTTGATATACAAGTCCTGCATTAAGAATTCTTTAGACTACTGCCAGGCATCCCCATACATATTCTGTTAAAAGGTAACTTATATGGCGATTTGAAACACTGAATTCCTTGCTTCCTATCTCTAGATGTAGGGTGGGCAAGTTCTTGAGGTGAACATGCTAAATACCTGATTGAGAGAATGGACTACATGAGCAAACTCAAAAGAGGTTTAACAGAGAAGACCTGCTGAACTTTCAAGGCAGCCACCTTCAATTTCAGACATTTCCATCCATGCCTTTATACTATCTATCTGTTCAGCATGGACCTCCTAATCCCCTAATCCTGACACAGGCAAGCTCCAGTCAAAAACACTGTCTTCCATTGAATGCAAATTTACCTGGGAGTATAATTCAAGCACATGAGCTTCGCCGTGGCCATGGTAGATAACTCTTGGATGCTTCAGTGCTGAGCATTGTGTATCCTGACAGTCTTTGCCTCTGTGTGCCGTCTTTTACAAGGTATTAAGATGCACCAATTCATTTTATGAGTAATTCAGACACTTCAGTGAGGAGCACCACAGAAATACTAATGAGGAAATTAATTGTTCTACATGGATAGCAAAATTAGATGTGTTCAGCAAAGATGACATGTGCTCGCTCGCTTACCAGCAGTGAGAATACCAAATATTGATTAGCTGCTCATTAAACCTGCACCATTCATTCTGACAGATGCCTCTCTGAACTGAATCAGTCCTGTTCCTGCCATTATTCATCCCATCATTCTATAGGCATTTAATTGAGGTGACTCTACTTTCTGTTTTTTCTGAGGTCAGTGGGATGAAACAGACCACCCCAGGGACCATTCAGCTCCTGCAGTGGCAGAATCAGATGCAAAACTTACCTGCCTCCTGACAGGCTATCAGCAGAATGTTGAATAACTACTCTTGAGTTTTAGGTATTTCAGTAAGTGCCTAATTTAGGTAGACTACATCAGGGCATATGTTACTGTGCAATTAATAACTATAAGACAAAGGTACATTGAAATACAGTTTAGATTACACTGAAAATTCAATTCAGACATTTCTTAATCTTTTGTCCATCACTGTGTTTCACAGAAAATGTTGCTGTAATACTGCAGATATTCGACAATATTTTAAGGCTAATCTTTTGTTTTGATGCTGCCTTAGCAGGAAAATCAGCAAAAAATCAAGATGAATTTGACCAGCAAGTCAAGGAAGGTGATTCTCCTCCTCTTTTCTGTTCACATGAAACCCCATCTGGAATGCTGTGTCCAGCTCTGGGGCTCCAAACACAAGAAGGACCTGATGAAGAGAGTTGGACAAAGTCCAAAAGATGCGAGAGGTCAGGAGCATCCCTTCTATGAAGACAGGCTGAGAGAGTTGGGTTGTTCAGACTGAAGACAAGAAGGCTCCAGGGAGATCTTCCTGCAGCCTTCCAGTATCTAAAGGGGGCTTACAAGAAAGCTGGAGAGGGACTTTGGACAAGTGCATGTAGCGATGGGACAAGTAATGGCCTCAATCTGAAGGAAGGTAGGTTTAGATTAAGTATTAGGAAAAAACTCTTTACTGTGAGTGATAAGGCACTGAAACATTGCCCAGTAAAATTGTTGGGGCCCCATCCCTAGAGGAGTTCAAGGACAGGTTGGATGGATTGTTGAGCAACCTGGCCTAGTGGAAGGCATATGTGCTCATGTCAGGAGGGCTGCCACTAGATGACCTTTCAGGTTCTTTCCAACTGAAACCATTCTATGATTCTGTGATTCTCTAATACATTCCTTTCAACCTGGTCATCAAGTACAGCAGGCTTTCATGCCTATTAACATTTATTGTACACAGCATCTTAGTTCTGTGTCCCACATTCTCCCTTATATAACTGTCTCCCTTTATTTTGTTAACGTACATAATTTGTTTTCAAACTCATCTAGAATTTATTTTGCAATACCAGGTATCATAAACCAAAAATTGTTTGATTTTCATTTTGATTTGAACACCTTTGGATTCCTTTTTCCTCCCTCTTTTCCGTGCTCCATCTATTTGAGTCAGTGTATTGAACATGTCTTAAAACAGTTCCTAAAAATGGATAATTGTAAGAAGGGATGTCCACGTCCCATCCCTCCCCCCTTTTTAGTTTTTTATTAGTTTGAAAACAGCATTTAGTTGACCAATTGATAGAAATAAAATTAAACTTTTGGCATTTCTTGTGGACTATTAATACATGCTGAACCAGACAATGTATAAGACTCTATTAAACTACCACAGAATGTGTTATTGGGCTGCTCCTGTTTGGACCATCCCTCACTCTTGCAAGTGATCATGATGGTTATTGCCTTGGCTTTCTGCCCTGGTAATCAGGAAAGAAAAATTAGACCCTTCTGGAGAGCAGCTCAGACCATCCAAGATTCTGGACCACTCTTTGGAGATGTTCCTCTTCCTTTCTCTTCAGTAACTGTTACAAAAGCTGTCGGTAGACAGTGTCCTAAACTGGGCACCACTGTCACCTGCCTAAAGTTCAGTAAGAATGCACCAAAACCAAGAGTCTATTGACATTGCATTGAAATCCTTTGCTCTTTCTTGTTCTCAAATCAAAATCATCAGAAAGCGCAATAGTGGGGCTTTTATCTCACTGCTTGACAGATCGCAGAGAAAATGCCTGGAATTATATAGGAAAGACATTGATGTTATTGCATAAGATTTAATTCCATGGATCTTTCTAACCACTTACCTAAGCAAATCAGATATGACACAGGAAAGAAAACCATTCTTGAAAGCACTGTTTCTTGCTGCTAGTGCGGATGTCCAAGCAAATTAAGTTTGTAAAGTGTTTAATAGTGTCTTCTTTAAAAAAGGATGAGATTATCTACAGCAACTTTCATATATATATATATACACACACATACATATATATGTGTGTGTGTGTGTGTTTTGCATAAAAAAAAAAGGTTTTGGGGTTTCTGAGTACAACAAAGCCTGTAGAAATCTGTCTAGAGGGTATATTATTTAATGTCCATTTACTTCTCTTTTCTTTGTACCTTTCACTGGAACACTTGATTCTGGTCTTGTAGATAAGTGGCTGATGGTCTCAAAGGAAGTTACTTGTGATCCAGCTTGATAATTCCTACGACTCAGAAATTCATCAACTCATTAACGCACTACTGATGTTCAAGTACTCATATAAAGTTCAGTTGAATGGAGGCTTCGAGAATAGGACACAAGTAAGTAATTTGTCTAAACCAAATTTAAGTACTATTAGCAGATTCAGAGCAATAATGAGAATGAAACTCAGCATTCAAAAGTTAAGTGCTTATAGAAAAATCCAGGAGGTTAGACTTCAATATCTGTAAGAATATCTTCTGTTAAAGGTAAATAAAGAGTTCAGATTCTAAGGAATTATGAAACTGAACTCCTGGTATACCAACTGTTATTGTTGATGAAACAGAAAACTTGGCATATTTATTTACTTTTCATGAACTTCCTGAAATTATGATTCTCTAATCATTAAATATGTTTGACTGTTAATCCTTGAATTTCTTTTAAAAATATGAGTTATAATTTTCTAAGGTGGAATAGTGAGAGTGCAGACTAGCAAAATTAACCTGTTGTACTGCAGATATATGTAATTTGCTGGCTCAACATCTTAGCTAAAATGCAAAGTGATACTGTTAGTCTTTTTCATACTTCTGTAATCGCTCAGTTTGTCACCTTGCTTTGTAAATTAGAGTTATAGAAGAATAAACACTACCAAATCTTTCTTGCCCATGACAGACTGAAAAAATCTCTTTTTTTCATGTTTGTACATCATAATATACATATGTAGCATGTAGAGATCATTATACTGGAAGCAAATTAAAACATCTAAGAAATTATTGATTTCTCTTTGTGATTTCTCTTCATAAACTTAAATGCAGAATTTTATAATTGACTTATATTTTTGTCAATGGTTTTTTTAAATTGGTGTCTTCAAGCTATAGCTTCTTTTGCTCTGCCTATCTTCTGCAAGGCACAACTATTTCACAAAGTATTTTTTAGCAATTTCACTAAATCATGCTTCCCCCGCCCTTGTGCTCACTGTAAACAGTCCAATTGAGTGCTAATCACAGTAAAGAAATTAATCTGATCTAGAAAGGAAAACTGTGAAACTCCCTAATGTGCTGGACAGAGATGGCAAAAGAAGGAAGTAAAGCACACAGCTATTAATCTTTTTATCTTGAATTGACTTTAAAAAGCTATTAATTTTTTTTTTTGTTAGAAATCTCTCTCTACACCATTTTGAGTAGCATTTGCAAAGGCTTCAGGGTTTGAGTTTCCCACACTTCTAGTATGTTCCACTAGAAAGGATTCTGGGTGCTTGTCCTACCAAATAAAAATTTACAGAGAGCCCTTCTTAAAAGGAGAACTGTAAAGCAAATACTTTTTCCATAAAATGTTCATTTGAACCATCTATTAATTTTTTCAATGTGTTAAAGCCAAGAGCGCTTTGAAGAACAACACTGGAAAGTAAGTAACCATGGCTGGTTTTAGTTATTAATTACCACTTAGCAACAAAAAGGCCCTCCAGTTCATTTTCTACTTGTTTCTGGATGTTTCTAAATTCACTGCTGTCTCATTTTGTATAGTTGGACACAAGAAGTGTACATGCAATATTTAATATATATGTCATAAAAAAGCAATAATATAGGATAAATCAAGAAATATTCTCTTAGGCAAGTGCATCACAAACTGATCCTCAGTTATATATTCACAGGCTTTTTCAAGTATTGCTTAATACCATTCTTAATGTGCTTGTTGACTTCTGTGTGCCAGATAAGCAGAATTTACACGAGTCACATGAAAGAGGAACAATGTGACCAAGTCTCCTGCAGGGTCTGTGTCTACCAGAGTTTCTTCATAATGTATTTCTGAACTAAGCAGGCATTAAAAATAGTCATGGTGGAAAGTGCTGAGCTCCCCTCCTTGTCAATGAGCAGAAACTAACTTTCTCCATTCCAGCACCTGCAACGATCTTACATGATCCTTATGCTAAACCCAAATTATTAAATCATCAAAGTTACCCCTTTATTCTTTGTTTTATTTGCATCATCAACACCAAATTCCCTTGGCAATTTTTATTTGCCACAGAGGCACTTTGAGCTGTAAATGCTGACATCAAAGTACCTCAATGAATCCCGTCTGGTTCCCTCCAGTGATCAAAACTGTAACCTGATGAAGCTCTTCTAGTCCCCGAACATAAGAAAATTATGAAGCTGTCAAGAGCTCAGAAGAGAAATCATGCCAATTGCTCATGCCTTTTTGTCATGAACAGTGTGGTCTTCAAGTGGCTCTGCTGAGCACTGCAGTGATAGACAGGTGTATAAAGAGACATAAGCACAACCATAAAATACTGACAATAGGTGTGACAAATCTTCCAGAGGTTATTACTGCAGGGCTACAAGTGGGGCTTAGATGACCCATTTGGATTAGATACCCAAGGTTTAAATGGTTGACATTTGATATATCAACTGTAGGCAATGATCTGCTTCCAGGAAGCTTCTTGTCCCCAGACTTTGCAATAATACTTAATAATCTAGTTGTCCTCTTCTTTGGATATATACAACTATTTATCAGATATATTTTATATAAGACATGTATTATTAGTTATATATATGTTTTATTATTTGTATATATGTATACCTATTCATGCATATGTAACAAATCAGTTCTCATTCTGTTCACCTTTATCTACTGCACAAGGGAAATAGACTATTAACTATGAGTACATTGATGTTTGTGAAACTGGTTCTCTGAACAGTAAAGCATTCTGTATACTAGCATTATGTATACATAGAAAAGCATAGTTTAGCTTCACCACATCTTCCAAAATTGGAGGGAAGTATTTCCACTGCCTACTAACCAGGTATTTTCTTCATCTATTATACTAATTCTTGTTTCATTAGTTATTATACAACCCCATGTGCATATAAAAAGGTAATTACCTCTGTATGAAGAAAGATAATTTTTAGTCACTCACTTTGTAGACTGGACAATAATAATATACAGTTTTTATAGCTTTTAATAAGGAGAAATGCTATGCTTTGTATAATTCTTAAACAATTTGTGTAACCCAGTTAAGGCATTGCCTCCTAACAATAGGCTGGATCTTGTTGCAGATGCCTGTACTGCAGCAATTCATGTGCACAGTTCATGAGGCAGCAATTGCCTGCTGGAGGCAACAGTCCTGTTGTTAATGTGATGGGGCTAATGAAGACAATGGTAACCTTTAAAAATGTTCAGTTTCCCTGTGATGTGTACAACCTCCTGACACATGTTCGAAAATCCCTTGAATATGGCAAAAGCTATCATTATCTGACAGGAGAATGTTTTATGGGTCACCACTGAAACTAACTGATGGAAAATTGTCAGTAGTTTCTTTAAAGCTCCTTTATGCAATTCTTCGGTATTGTGCTATAAACCACTTTTACCACGTGTGTCCTCAACTCATCTATGCTCCTAATATAACAATACCATTCACAGTGTATGACATGTCTCTAAATGATTAATTTTAACAACTTAAAGCACTCCATGCCAGTCATGTGTCCCAAATTAAAGTTAAAAGAAACATGGGCTAAATCTCAGGTTATGGGATTACATTATATCAAGAATGATAAAATATCCATACTGTTTTGCTCTGATTCTGCCCATCTTTCAGTCTTAGGAACATTGTCTTTTGAAGCTTGTCCTCTTTGCAGTCATTCACTGAATCACTGGCAGGATATGTTAGAAGATCTGGCTCACTGCCTCCTCTCCAGATACAGAACATATCACCTCTGGGATATGTACAGATTCTATTAGAGCAAAGCCTCAGGCCTGACAATATCTTGCTGCAATGATTGTCTCTAGCGAGTGAATAGTTACCCACACATATTTAATTAACAGCAGCAGTAGAGTATTCACTGTTATAGAACTCTGTAGTAAATTACTAATCAGAACTCCAGGCACACTGGAGGGAATAGAAAGATGAGGAAATTATGAGATCCATTTTAAACAATATGGAACAGGCATGAGCAACAGGAGCATTGTTTATATGCAATAAATGCAGTGATGGTCTGGGAGTAAAATACCTAGCAGACTATCAGTTAGATCTTCTCCAACAGTTTCACCAGTTAAATATCCGAGGGGCTGGAGGGTGTGCTGTATGTGTGAGGGGACTGGGGATGGACAGAAATCATGTTTACATTAGTGGTTTTTTTTGACATAAAATGTTGCAAATAATTTTTGCTGTAAATATCTAGCCTTTGCTGAGTTAAAATGTTGGCAGAGGCAGGTAAGGAATATGTAAGCAAGGCAGAGAAGTAAGCAGCAGTGCTCTGGAGTAGAGATTAATTAAAATTACTTAAATCACAGACTTGGAATGGGCACTTCAGCTCTTTAAGAGATCTGCTGCTTTGGCACATCTGAAATGGGCCCACCTGCCTAGTGCAATCGAGGTCACTGAAACACTCTGAAAATGCATTTCCACTTACAGAGTGCCATTGGGACGATATGGTGCAGTTAAGCTCTGAGGATGGAATACCATAGGCTGAGCTCCAGTGGGAGACAACATATTCAGGAACTTGTAAAAGTTTCTGTGCAATTCCATCTGCTGTGAGCAAATGCAAGTCATATAAAACACAAGTTTGCAGCTTCTCTGCCTCTAACACTTACCCAAAGTCATTGCAGTGTTGTGAACAAAAACACTCTCACTGGAGCAAGCAGGCTGAAGTTTTGGATCTGTGAAGCCTTTAAGGGAAAGTGAAGGAAAGGTTACTTTCTGCACATTCTCAGAGCAAAATTTTCTGATGTATATTTTCCAAAACACAGGGAGAATCATCGGAACTTTGGATACCATGAAAGATATGAACCGAAAGTGTTTTCTCTCTCTCTTTCTCTCTCTCTCTCTCTTTCTGTCCCAGATCATGCTTATAAAATATTTTTTTCAGTTTTAAATACTTCAAGTCAGTTTTCTACAATTTTTTTTAACATATACAGAGTCATCTCACTTAGAATTTTGAAATTTTTAATGCTGGCAGCTTTCAGAATCTATGAAATATTGATTACAGAGGAAAGAAAGTCACAGCCCACATGTTGTATTCTGCAAACTAAATTGATCCTTTGCCACTTCACCTCCATATTGTGTATTCACAAGGGGCAAATATTACCCATGTGCTCCTGCCAGAGTAACAATTTTTAAATTATTAAAGGAGTATAAAGTTTAAGCTTTCAATATTACATTCAGCATGGATGTATCACCGATATGGAAAGAGCCCTGCTTCTCTTGTCTTTGAATACAATGAGAGATTAACAAATTGCCATACTTTTGCAGTCTGGTAAATTAATCCAACAGCCAGGAACTGGCTACAAGAGTTTTCATTGCTAATGGCTGGTAGAATATACTAATATAGTCAGCAGGGTGGGCTAATCTTTACTTCTATAATTCAAGTGGACAGAGTTAGCAGATTGAATGGTCTCTTTTTCAGGTGAGCATCTTATTTCAGGTGAGTGACCAACTAATCCCCATTAATTTCATCATTTGCAATTATGTGAGCTTGCTTTAGGAACCACCACTTCTGTGTGTGTGTCTGCCCGTCTGCCAAACATTAGGGAAGAGAATACAGAATTGGCTCTACTCAAAAAGCAAAACCAAATTTATTCACAGTCAGAAACCTTAGTCAGCTCTTCAGCTGATGCCAGACATCAGAAACCCATTAAACCAATGGGGTGCTTATAAAAAGAGAGTTTAGGAATGTTATTTTTAAAAGTAGCTCAAAATTAGAAGAAGCTGAGGGACACTAGTCTTCTAGAAATTGCAAAATACCAGAAGGTCCACATCATGATTGATCCTTACTAACCTTTAGATTTGCTTAAAATAATGAGAAGCATATTTAAATAGAAGACTAAATAGCAACTTTGGGCAAGATAAAGAAATTTCACAGAGGAAATAAAAAGCTTGCATAGACAGTTAAACAGCTAGACATTTACATGCCTTACTTCATATACTAAATAATGCTACAACAGCAAAGAATGCAAATAGAATTGGAGCTTGCAGGTCATTGAACATTTCAAATTTCTCCAGTCCCATTTCAGCACAAAGTGCTAAAATCCTTTGTACTGAAGCAAAGGATTCTACAATTCCCAGTGCTTGTTGATACTGAAAATATTTATCTTAATCGTGGTGGTTTAATAAACAACTGGCAGCACATCAAAGCAAACAAAATACTGGATGCTTTATTCAGGACATCTGAAAAGATAATTTTTTAATGCAACTCTTTCATTTTCTTATAATTTTTATTTATGAATGATCATTTGGTTCTTCCGTATCTGCATTAGAGAAAATAAAAATAAGTGAAATATAGAGGATATGGGTAAAGCCTGTAGAGATTTCTATAGAGTGCAAGAAAGTCACACAAAGAAAACAAGAAACTATTACAAGCGTACCACACACAGGCAGATGAAAATAAAGCTGTGGAAACAGCAATACTCATTATGCACTTGGCTGATTGTGCACCCGTTCTGTTGTTTTGGAAATGGATCCAATGTATTTGTTCCACTAGGGAGTTTTCTGTTGGTGAATACATAAAATTAAAATGTTTCCAGAAGTATCTAGAATTTTTTTTCAGTCATACATGTTGGCATTATTTTGATCAGTTGTGCTTTATCTCTGAACCAATTTTCACATTTTGGTGCCAACTATTATTGCTCTTGTCTCCCATGGTTCTGTTGAACTCCCATCTTCCACCTAACCTTTCCTTTATGGCTTACATCTCTAGTACAGCTTGTCATTGATTTTTTTACTTTATCTTTACAATATCCAACTCTTTTCGACTTTCAACCCACTTTGCTTTTTTTTGCTTTTTTTTGCTTTTTTTTTCAACCAGGAGAGGAAAAAACCAGCATGTGGATTTCTCAGTAATTAGAATTTTATCTCTTCATCCAACCCAAGCAGAAATACCACAAGATGTACCATAGTTATATGCAGCAATAATATTTACTGATAAGAACAGTCCCATTGACTTTCTGGAGAAGCTGAAGAACCATTAACATAAATGAAGATTGCAAGGTCAGAATCTGACTTGGGTGAGAATCTCCAATGTTTACAAGACTGCCTCATGCATCAAATACTCCACTTTTGTGGGGGAAAAAATGCAAATCTGTTCTTTATTATTGCACATAAATAACACAGAATGTCCATGCTATATCTTATTTTCATTTTATTTTTGCAGATTCAAAGCAAGAAATAAAGCCCAAATCAAAGAAATTACTCTGATTTCTTTATTTTCTTTTTCCTATTTGATAATATTCCACATTTAGGTTACTCACGACTACCTTTTGTTGAGAATTAGTTAACCTTTGTATTTTCTTTGCTCAGTAGGAATCACTAAAGAATCAAGAAAAAAATATATTTTGTGTGATTCACATGCCAGGTAGTCTTATAGGGGACTAATGAATTTAAAGTAAATTAGGAGGGGGTTTGGGAGGACTCCCCCAAGACTTCTGTGTGGATGGTGCAGCATAGTAGAAAGATGAAAGCATTCAAATTTCAAATGAAGCACCACAGGTAGAGAGACTCTGCATGAATTTTAAACATATATTCCTTGTGATGGTGTACTAATTAAATATTTTTTTAAGTGCATTGGGTTTATTGGAGGACGCAGCTGAATATGAATATCTATATAGTGAGTTAGGAACAGAGATTGCATAAGCAATAGCTCCTGCTGTCCAAGAGTTTTCATGACAGCACATTGAATCCAGATGAAATTCAACTACAGAAGTACAGTGAGGATGGTGTTGCTGAGTTTGAGGAGCGCAGGTACATCAGAAGCGATGCATTTCTGTCTAATGATCTGAATTACAGGCTTTCACAGTTCCAATGTCTCCTGGATTCTGTTAACATCACAAGTTTTGCACTGACAAAAGATGTTCATATTAGCTCTCCTGATACAAAAGGAGCACAGAGCAAAGGAATACAGCAGTGGTAGACTACAGCTAGATATACACCTACAGAAGAAAAGGCATGAAAAAGCACAAACTTAATCCATGTCAGCCTCCAACAGGTTGAGAAACAGCCTGCTCTGGGATGCTTCCACAGAAGATGGTTGTACAGCAAATTTTATTTCAGTCAAAACTAAACTGAAATAAAAGGTAGAAGTAACAAGTACAGCCTCTTACCTTGCTCAGCAGAAGAAAAGGTAATGACATATGACAGTAACCAATTATAACTGTGCAATAAATCTGGTCTGTATGCCCAAAAAGGAGCACAGAGACCAGTGGGGGAGCCCAAATAATGCCTCTGCCTTGCTTCTCCCAGAAACATCACAAAATCCATCAAGCCATCAAGGAATTATCTCCACAGACCCAGACAGGAGAACAAGGAGAGGAGGGAACCTAAACTGAGGTCTCAGAGGAAATAACACACTGTCAAGGCCCTTCCCAAGGCTGTTACAGGACAGTTGCAGTCTCGTTGCCCAGATATGAAGCCCATCACCAGAGGTAAACATCAGAGCAACTTTTGGACTGAAGAGGTATTGTCCAGAGGCATGGGACATGTTTTGTGGTGCAGGGGAAGAACACGTGGGGATTGCACAAGATTTATTACAGGAAGTTAAGGGTGGAATTAAAGGTGAGAAAAGAGAGGAATCGAGGTGGCTTGAGGAGGAGGAGCAGTGGGAAAATAAAGAGGCAAGTAGGGGCTGTTGCATGTAAATAATTTGCTGTTTGGTAAACCTGTTTTTCCATGCCCTGCACCTGATGTGCACAGACTGTCCTGTTTTGTTACTAAGTTCCTTTCTACTCTTTCCCAGATGAGGGACTCTCTTGTGCCTCTATGCATCTGGGACTGTGATTGCAGGCAGATCACAGGCTGGAGCTGGAAACAGCTGCCAAGAGCCCAGGGGGTGGATGGCAGCACCAGAAACTGGAATGGGACCTCGGGTCTCAGGGACACAGATGTCCATGGTGCCAGCCACTGGAGCTAGTGCGTAAACTGAGCGTGTGAGTGCCAGCAAAGATCAAACCAGGCGAGCCACCACGTCAGTGTGATGACCTGGGAGCTTGGGAGTCTCTATGAGAAATATAGGGATGGGTTTTGGGGTGGTTATTGGGGATCAGGGGAGTTTCAGATGGTTCTTTGTGTATGGGTGCATCTGTGAGGGCATTTGCACCAGCAGCTAGAGCATGTGGCCTCAGGAGTTTGTGTGTCCAGGTGCCAGCTACTGGGCAGACTGGGAGTGCAAGCCCAGCTGGGAGGGGAGGGGTTTATGCACACATACATACTCTCTGTAACAGATCTTCTTCCTGCTCAGCAGAGAGGGAAGCAGAATGAGGCCATTGCTTTCTGTGCTGCCTGTGTCTCTGTATTGATCGTGCAGACCATTGTAGATTTAAATGTAGTGTAGATATGTTTGCGCCTGTTCCATGTAAGGATTATATGCTGTCTCAGTACTGATGAACCTGGGGACATGAAGTTGTGACAGTTTCGTCTCTCTTGAGCTGCCAGATTTGTCCTTAATCTACTAACAGAAATATATTGAGCAAATATTCTTTTCCCTTTTACCTAGGGAAGGAAGAGCAGGTCTGGAAATGATTAAATATCACTTGAACAAATACAAGAAGGAAGGAAGTCATTAAAGAACAAAAAATTACATCTTATCTATTTATAAAATGTAGCGACAGTGATGTGGCTTCCTAGAAATTCTCTATTGATTGAGTTTATAACAGATTTTTGTACTGCAATAATCCTTTCCTCCTCATCTGGCTGGCTCGGTCATTGTAAGGTGATAATCATAATCTTTCATTTCAGGTGGTTTTAACTGCTTGAAGAAGTTCTGCTGGAGATTTGCCTGTCCACCTTCTGGTGATGTTTTTTACCAAGTTGTCCACAAAGAGCTCCTCCTCTTTTTCATTCTTTTTCTTGGCAAATTTATGTTTGCTATGACTTTTGCTTTAGTCACACTGCCAAACCTTTCCAGCTTCTCTCTTTACACTGCTGCTAGCAGAGGCTCATGGGATCCAATTACTGCAGATCCTGCTTTCCAGTAATAGAGCTGTTAGTTCTGTGCGCTGTACATGGTATCTATTGAATTCTGCAGAGACATCTGAATTCAAAGGCTTGAATTCTTCATTCTGTTACTGCTGTTTGAGTTTCACCCGTTTCACACTGTTCATGCTCTTGAGAACACAATATTTCTAAGAAGTTCCTTTTTTCCTTCTCTTGGATCTACTAAAGTTGTTCTTGTCTTTCCGGGTTGTATTTTGGACTGTGAGCACTGCTAGCATGAGGGCAATTCTTTGGATTTCTGTTTCAAGTTTCCTGTCTTTCATGGTAGTAGTACCAAGGTACTTGAATAAGTCCCTCCATTCAACTTTCTTGCTTTTGATATTTATTTCTTTTTCAGAGTCAGTAATCTTCATTGTCATTACACTGCTATTTTTTGTCTTGATCTCCATACCATATATCGTCGCTGGGCTGCCCAGCTTTGTCATCACTTTTCCATGCACTGGTCCCATTCCTCCTATCAAATCTACATCATCTTCAAAGGATAGATTACCTGTATTATTACTACCTCTAACTGATAGCACTCCTTCAAAGTTTTCAGAGTCCTTTGACAAGGAAACTATTGAAGAGATGTGGCAATAGGAGACATCACTTTCTTACACCAGCTGTTATATGGAACTACTTACTCAGTGTGTTGCCTTTAAGGACTTTATTCCCTGCACTATAATAAAGGATTTCAGTGGTTGTCACTGTTCTTTTGCTAATGTTGAGTGTCTTCGTCACAGTCTATAGTATTCATTGCCGTGAATGATCAAATGATCTATTGAAGCCTGTGAAGTCACAGTGTAGTTCTATTTCAGATTCTCAGTATTTTCTGTTCAATTTCTTATGGTGAATGTCTGATCTATCGTACTTAGCGTCATTCTAAAACTTCCTTCTTCCTCCTCAGGTAATATCTTTGGCAGATCAGGTAGACATAGAACATATTCTCAAGGTCTCTTTTGGCAGGTAACGCCCTGACAGCATTATAATATGTGGGAAGCTTGTGAATTGCAATAATGGCAGTATCTCCCTTGCTTTTCTTATAAATGTGTAGCTTTTCCTGACAGGGATTTTCCCAAGCAATTTCCTGGCCCTCACTTGATAAGTCTAAGGATGGAAAAAATCCACTCTGAGTCTTGTTCAGTTCCTATTGATGTTAAGTCAACATTTACTTCATAGTTACACAAAATCCTGCACCAGTCCCACAGCCTGCCTGAAACTGCTTTGGCTTCCTTTTTGGAAGGCATACATTTTTGTCATAAAGTATATATACACCTTCTCATTGTTCTTCCTCCTTTCTATATCCTGTTGTCTGTGTATCTGTATGATTTTAACTTTTGGTACTGCTCCCTATCCTGAGCAGTTTTCCTGTGGTTCTCTTTTTCCTACAAGTATCTGAACCAGCCATCTTACTGCTGCTAAATTTATCACACTAAATGATTTGTTCATATTCAATTTCCTAGGAGGAGTGCTTAATTTTTTTGGCAGAATTTAATGTATTGATTTTTTTCCAGCAACAAGCTTGGCAATCTCATCTTGGTCAGGACATTGTCCGTGGGCTTTTCATGACATCTTAATGGGTAGCTTATCCTGGCTCACTCTTGCTCTTCAAGAGCAGAGGCAATAAAGCCTATGGTCATAAATAGATGACTACCTAAGAATCAAGTCTTCAGACTATTATTTTTCATCCAGTGATACGAGTCCCTTTGTTAGCAAGGCAAAACAATGTGGACCTGAGATCAAAGCAGCATGCTGCATTGCAGAAGCATAACTTAAATTTCTTTCTTGTAAAGTCTTGCAGAGCTTCCAAAGGACTCAGGTTCTATAAGTCTCCATATAAATGATTAGAGACTTACATAAAGTGAAAAATTTTAGTAATTTCTTTCCATTTCAAGGTGAAGTATCAAGAACTTCCCTCTTGATAATAAGAGGTTTTTTTTACAGCTGGAACAGTCATTCACTGGAATACCCTTCCCAGTGACATCACTGGAGGTTTTCAAGATGTGGTTGGACAGGATGCTAGATAATGTCATCTAGGTTCCCTTTCCCATCAAAGGTTGGACCAGGTGATTTTTGAGGTCCCTGCAAACTAGAGCTGTTCTATAATTCTATAATTCTAATATAAACAAGAAATGAAAAATATGTTCATTTTACAGAAGTTAATTACTGAAGAATTCTTATGCTTTAAGTTTATTCAGAAAGAAATAGAATTTCCCAAATTAAAAGTGGCCCAAGATGTGAGGACTCAGCTGTTTTACGTACCTTCATGATTATGAATATTAACTTGATGACCTTTAGATTACATTGTTTCCATGGGATCCAAGTAAGAGGTATTGCCCCTATAGACTTTCAGGATAAGGTTCCATAGTGTTTTTTCTTGCCCTCAACAGTGATTGCAAGTTACCTTAGACATCTCCAGTTGCCTTCCTTGCCTCTGAATACGGATCAAGGAAAATGAAAGGTTAATGTGGAGCATCACAGCTGCATGTTAGAGATACATCCCACATGAGCAACAAGTTGTTTGGTGTTTTAGTAAAAAAATACAAATGTGTGTGGTTTTTAGTATTTTCATTGTAATTCTTTTAAATGAGGTGGGAAAATTGAATCCTGCGAAGATTTTAAAATTTATTTTAACTGCCATAGTTCAATAACAAAACTATTCTTCTAGATATTTTCTGATTTATATAAATTACAAATTACTTAGAGATTAATACACCTCTAAGAAAAAGTATGAATTCTGTACCTATTCATAAGAGCAGGTTCAGAACAGTTTTGTCATCTTCCAGGTTTATATTTAATAATTGAATTTTTAAACTTCACAAATGTGGAAAATTTTGTTTTAAGACATATATAAAACTTCTTTTTTCCATTGAGCACAATGGTGGCTTCTTGGCCCTGTTATGATACTGCAGAAATGCAAACTGCCAACATAGATTAAAAAATCTTATTGGATAAGGAAACTGTAGTACAGGTATAATACTGAATCAAAACCAACCTTATATCCAGAAGAATTTTAATCAGATTTTTATTGGTTAAAATTTAAAATAAAGCCAGTAGTTGTGATAAGTGGTAATGTTTTGTTTCTTTGCTAGAGCATGATTTGGTTGGAAATGCAGTACAATAAACTATAATAATAGAATAAGGATGATGATATGGCAGTAACTGCTGGAAAAATACCTGTAGCAAATGAGGTTAGACAGAATGAAGTATGCATGATAGGAGTGGAAGGAAAATAGTATGTACAGCAAAAATAGAATTTAGGAAACACAAATCAAAGAGTATTTTTGGGATCTCAAATTCTCCAAGTGTGAACACCATGTGACCTCTTACTGACAAGTTCTGAGTAGGTATCATCTTCTAATTTTAACAAGAAAATTTTAAGCTATGCTTAAGTAAATATATGATGTTCTGCAATAATTGTTGTGAGACCAGTAAGGAAAAACTAACAGAAGTGATCAGAACTAATTGGGCTTTTTACAATCTTAATTTTATCTGACAGTTGAAAAACATGAATCCTGAGGAGTAGTGTAAATTTAAATTGCAGACTATTACCACTAATGCAGTGTGATATTATGGATCCATTTGTTAATTTCTTTTATTGTTAGATCTAACCTCCCAAGGCCATGGATATAGCAATTAGAAATACAAGTTCCTGTTCTTTTGCATGGCCCACAAAAAAAAATTTTATGTCTTTAAGAAAAAGTGCACAAGGGCAAGGTGTGATGTGTAATTGATTAGTGTGAGGTGGGCAAAATGGCTGTCTCCAAAGATGTTTCCAGCCAAACTCCACTCAGAATGCTCTTTCATTCTAAATAAAATAAACAGGTTTGCATTTTTTGGGATACTCTATTTGTTGTCCAGTAAAACCTTATCACTTCTGGGCTTTTATACATCGAAGATTTATAGTATCTATTCTCCCTGTGTGAACTCCCAAGATAATGGTAATAGATGGCTAGTTTTGCCAATAAATCCCTCAGGGCACAGACAGAAATATGTGTTTCAGATGAGTTGTTCAGAACTAAATCCACATCCCAAATGGAACATAGTACTTAGGCTTAAGAGACTTATCTCTAAAAATGTAAAGGTGTTTTTCTTCCCATTCCTAATAAAAGCAAACTATGGCAAAATCAAAATCCATGGCTCATGAGAACCCATGTATCTACTAATCAAGAGTTGGAGAACCAATTTCTTGAAAGAAATCTAGAGTAATTTGTGAGATTCAAAAACCTGTCCCTTGAGGACTTTGCTTCTTCAATTCAAAAGGCTGGAAGTTTAGGAGTGTGAAAGTTAGCAGATTTCCAGGACTACTAGCCAAAATGCCAGAAGTTTTTCATTATCTGAGAGCATGGAAATGCATCTAAGTAATAAAGGAATTGATAAGTGGGAGACAGGAAAAGAAGACAGAAAAGCAAATGGAGGGAAGTAGGACAATGAAGTTAATGGTCTTTACGTGGACTTTCATTAGAGCCCACAGAGAAAAGAGAAAGAAGTCGACACAAACTGCCATGACTATTTCAGATTGGATAAAAATGCAAACCATTCTTATCTTCAGGATATACATATGGCTTACAGGCTGTACAAGTGTTGGCATGTTCTACACATTTGTTTTCTTGCATTCAGCGTGGCATTGCTGACCTATATTCAGCTTGCTAACAGCTATAACTCAAAATCTTTCTCTGAAAAATTGGTTCCTCCCTCTTTAATTATGCAGCAGATTATTCCTGTTTGACAGCTCTCTTTTCCCTAATAAATATCATTCTTTTCTGACTGTAACTTCAGTTTTTTTCAAGATTTTTTTGAATTTTGAATCAAAGCATCTTGTACACTTTCATTGCCCTTAGTGATACATAGTTCTCTCATTCTTCTTGCCTTTTCTCATGCTTTTGTTGTTTCTGGTTTTCCTGCATGTAATCCTCTGCACAGATTTTACAACCAGTGTGCCTTGGACTACCTCAAATAATTATTTAATTTTTGCGAACTGAGATTCTTTGTATTCTGCTGATCTGAGAGGACATAATTAAATCCTTAGGCCTTAAACTCATTTTACTAGTTGGATTCCTGAAATGGTTGCAAACTCTTTTAGAAAATAAATTTTACAACCCTTTATAAATCTGAACAAAAATCTGAAACAGAGATTTGTAAGATTTTGCGTAAATAGAAGATTTATCTGGATGTTTGTTACTTGTATAGCTAGTTAGTCAATACTGGTAACTTTTAATTGAAAACCAGTTTTGAAATCACAACTTCAAGCACTGATATTGCAAACATTAAGTCTAAGAGATCAGCTGACGTGGGTAGAGAGAAAAAACAATAAAACATATCTTTAGTAAACTTCTTTTGGGACAGCATCAGACCAAGCAAGAGGCAACTCCAAACTACCATATTTTTAACCCAGTTTTCCAGTTCTTCAAACTAAGAAAGGAAATTTGCCTAAAGTCTAGGTTATGTATAGCAAAATAAAGAGTAATTGCAGCACAGCTACTCATATCTAGACCACTTCCTGTAGAGTTAGGTCAGTTTAGCACATGGCGTCTGTGGAGATAATACATTTACACATGGTATGTCCAGCAACCTAGTAGATTTTTTTTTTTGGTCATGACATATCTTACAAAATGTTGTTATAAAAGCTGATTAATTATCCATACCATTAACTTTGTTGAAATTCCATTATTGTTATTCTAAAACATGGCAACTACACAGGCAATGGAAGCAGGGACAGGTGTCTTGGGAAGAGTCTATGCACACTCTTCAGCTGTGTAGGGTTGGGGTTAAAAAGACCACGGTGCAGCTGAAGCACAACTCTGCAAGGGATGCAAATAATAATAAGGGTTTCTACAGGCATATTAGCCAAAATATGAAAGCCAAAGAAAGCATGCCCCACCTGATGAGAAATAAATACAATAAAACAGGAGAAGGCTGAGATGTTTCACCATTTTTTGCCTCAGTCTTCACAGGCAACCTCTCTTCCCACACCTTTTGAGTTGATGGACTGTGAGATAGGAGATGGGAGAGCAAAGCCTCCCACTCTGTTGCAGTGCATTCAGTTTTTTGTTTTCAATTGCAGTATGTTTAATCATTTATGTAAAGTTCTGCAAAGTTGGTATGTTCTGTTCCCCCCATTTATTTGTTACAATGGTTCTGCCTAGGCTCCCTTTCCCGCCCTCACTGTATCTATTTTGAGGTCAGTTGTTTGGCCCCTCCCACGTTACTGCAGTTTTTCCTAAACCCCTCCCTTGTTCCCTTGGCAACAGCTCTGCCTGTCACTTTCTGCCCCTGCCCTTTCTCTAGCACCTTCTACCCGGGGCAGAGAGTGATTGGACCAGGGGTTGAGTCTCCTCTCCAACTGGTACCCCATTCGTTATTGTGTTGTGTCCATCTTATTTCTTTGTATTATGATTTGCCCGGGGGTGGGTGACTCCACTTTCTCAGGATCCCTTAAAACCTTATGTCACCTCACCCCTTGGAGCAGTTGTTTGCAGCCCTCCCAGTTACCTAATCAATCATCATCCTGCTGCGGACAACTGTCAGACTTCTGTCTTTCTTGGTGCTTAGCTGGAGCTACTCCTAGCCTTCGGCCAAGGGCGAATCCACCTCACCTCTGACGTGGGGAGGTCATCCTAGGCAGCAGCTTGCCGGAGCCAGTCTCCATCTTGGAGCCGCTGTTCTGCTGCTACAGCTGCTGTCAAGCCAGACTGCTGGCTGGTGCTGCAGCTAGCCTGGGCTTGGAGTTTTCCACCCCAGCACCACTCCAAGTGGCAATCAGGTTTATGACCACCTGAGGAACCTGAACAAAATAATCCTATGAAACCTGATGGGATACATCCCAAACTCCTGAGGGAATTGGTTGATGTAGCTGCCAAGACACTCCCCATGATATTCAAAAATTTATCACGTGAAGTGAAGTCCCAGGTGACTGGAAAAAGTTAAATATTGCACCCATTTTTAAAAAGGTTAGGAAGAAGGATCCTGAGAACTGCTGACCTGTCAGCTTCATCTCTGTGCCTGGGAAGATCATGGAACAGATTCACCTAGAAGCTGGGCTAAGGCACTTGAAGGACAGGGAGGTAATTTGGGACAGCCAGTATGCTGTCCCCAAGGGCAAGTCCTGCCTGACTAACACAGAGGCCTTCCGTGATGGAGTGACTACATCAGTGGACAAGGGAAGAGCTCTCAGACTCATTTATCTGGAATTCTGTAAGACCTTTGACATGATTCTCCACTACATCCTTCTCTCTAAATCATACATCCATGAATTTTTTATGCATGGGCTATTTAGTGGATGAGGAATAATTTGGATGTTCTATCCAGAGAGTAGAGGTCAACACCTCATTGTCCAGAGAAAGAAGAGCGGTGAGTGGTGTCTCTTAGAGGTTTTTACTGGGACAGGTACTGTTTAATCCCTCCATCAGTACTGCCAGTACTTAAAGCGGGCATATAAAAAAAGGGTGGACCCAAAACATGGCCTATTGGTATAGGACAAGGGTGAAAGAGAAGAGGATTAGGTTAGATATTAGGAAGAATATCTTTACTATGAGAGTGTGAGACACTGTACAGGTTGGTGAGAGAGGCTATGGATACCCCATCCCTGGAAGTGTTCAAGGCCATGCTGGATGGGGTTCTGAAAAAGATGATCCAGGGGAAGGTGTCCCTGCCCATGGTATGGGTTTGGACCTAGCTGATCTTCAAGGTTCCTTTCAACCCAAACCCTTCCATGATTCTACACTAATTGCAGGGCTTTGGGAGGATGTCTTCTGCCCCAGCTGGACCCTTCTGCCCTCTCTATTTAAACACTTCCAGAGAAAAACCAGTTTTGTTGAACATATTTGTGTACTATTTTTGCTATGCTTAAGCAAAATTTTTGCCTTAATATGTTTCAACCAAATGTATGCTTTTAATTTCTTTAAGAACAAATTACAGATTCAGAGTATTAAGGGAAATTATACATTTCAGATGACAGAAACAGCTAAGAATATTCTTAGAATTTGTAAAGAAAAATGAAAGTACTGCAAGTCAGAGCAGGGGCTTAAAAATTTTATCTAAATTCTCCCTGAGGAAGAGTCTACCTATTTTTCCACTGAGTATATAAGAAGCCTAGTAGATTAGCCTGCTGTCTCAGGCACTTAAGTTAGTTGCCTAAATTTAAGTTGTGTGGAGGCTGTTCTTTCCTTATTCCCACAACATTTATAATTAATCAACTGAAAAGCAGCTCATGAACAATTCACAGTAGGAAGAGATCAATTCTCAGGGGAAGGTGTCTGCAATCAGTAATCTAGACTGCTCTAACTAAATTTGCGGAGTAAATTCTACACAATGAATTTTTCAACTTGCTTTTCAGCTAGTTTAATTCCTTTAAGCTCTGAAGTCATTTGTAGGCATCAATACTTTTAGTTAGATGAACAATGGTCCACAGTTTCTGCTAAACTCTTAAATCCTCATAGTTTGAACAGTTGAATCATTTCTAGCAACAGCATTTTTTGTTCAAAAGTTTAAAAAAATGAAGTTAAAAGTTAAAGTGCTGCTATTTCTCTATTATTACATGTCATCTCCAGTTCTCCACTGTGACTTAAACACTCCAAAAGTAATATCTCCTACAGGTTTAGAATAAAACAAATACTGTACTGTAAATAAAAGTTAATAGAACCAGAATATCTTGGAAGAAAACAAGGAAGCATTACATTTCATTATGTCTCCCTTCCTTAGAAGTCTGAGTCTTCCTGAAGCAGTCATCATTAATCTTAATACAATATGGTGCAAATGCCAGAAATATTACACAATCATGCAAAATGTTAGTAAAGTTCAGGTACCTGCAGTGTTCTCTGCCATCTTTGGCAAAATCCTTGAGAAATATAGAGAGTTAATCAAGCCTTGGAAGTAACTCTTCCTAGTACTTCCTACAACTTGCATCTTAAACTAATACAGCAGTGTCAGGACTGGCTCAACAGCTTCTGATATTTTGTCTGGGTTTTTTGGGTTTTTTTAACTTGTTTTAATTTTCAGGAATGTCAATATCAAACAGCAGAATGCAAAATTTTATGTTTACCTCATAGGGAAATGAAAGCAAGTCTTGATACCTAATAGGCTCACTTCATATTCCAATTACAGTCTTTCTATTAATAAATTATTTAAATGTCCAGCTCATGTGATGATAAAGCATTTCATTAAAATTATCTTAATTATTTCTCAAAAGAAATAATCTTTTGAGTCCAAAATCAGTCAAACATATGCTTTCATTCTCTTAAAAAATTAAGGGATCTTTTTGGTCTAAAATTTACAGGAAAGAAGTGAAACAACTGCATTTATTTTGACAGACTTTGGGTCACATCTACAGAAATTTAAAATGAGCAAGTTATAGAAACCATTTTAAAAGTTTTAGAACTCCTGTCTGGCCCTTAAGGCCTTTCTTTGCTGCAGCTTATGAACTTCTAAAAGAGTAAACTTCCAAAGCAATCTGTAGGAACTGCACACAAACTCCCCTTTATTTATGATCAAACTCTATGTGATTATTTTTCATGCATAACTCTTAAAATTCATCCCAAAGTGTCTTGATTGTATTGAATCATCAAAGTGCATGGAAACAGAATTGAACTTACAAAGCTATTTGAAACTTAGGCTTTTGTAATAAAAATGTAGAAAAACCCTCCTGGGTTGCATACTATACAGCAGAAAACTTAGGAAATAATCAAAGAGTTTGTAACTTATCTTCATAATCTTCATCCAACAATGTAGTTGCACTTAAATTTTTCCAGAAAGGACTATTCAGCCACTAGACAAAAGAACTTCTGAAGAATTTAACGCATTTAGTAGGAAAAAAAGGTCACTAATCCATTTGAAATAGATTTCTAGTGACAAAATAAGAAAGAAAAGCCTTTTGGTTTTCAGGGTATGATAGCAAAGAATTGTAGTCTAGTTTGTCTAATTACCTTCCTTCCAATTGTATGTGAAAACCAGGTCTTCAATGTGAATAATATGCGTAGTGTGTACTTTTAAGTACAATTTCTTTTCAAATATTACTTTGTTTGAATGACTGTAAAGATCAGGTCCTATATGTCATCCATATTCTCCTCAGAACAGAAATATTTCAAGAATGTCAAAAGCTGTACCAGTTTAAACTACAGGATCTAAAAGTATAGTAGTTCTGTAGATTGCAATTAATGCTTGTGAAAGTCATTTTACTTTATCTCTCTATAGTTTTTCTCCTATATTCATTTTGATATAAAACATAGCTGTCAACAGACCTCAGGTGAAAGAATGATAAATTTTCTATTTCATGCCAAGAAAATAGGTCTCTTCTTTCCCCAGCTGGCAGAGTTGGAAGAAATTTTCAGGGAATAGGATTCTTCTCAGTTACTTGTAAAGAATTAAAGTTGATATTATATTGAAGATTGAGGTTTCTTCAGAATTCTCAACTATTTTGATTTTGGTACAATTCTGATTTCAGTAAGTTTGCATCAAATTATTATAAATACACATGTACTTTTGAAGTGTGCATTAGAATTTAGACATTTTTTATTAAATAATTCATTATGAGCCCCAAAAAGTGGAAACCGTATTCTTCAACTTCTGACTCCTACTTTTAAATTCTTTACTAAAGAAATACAGTTGTCAGATTCAGTCTCCAAGAGGAGTTTTCATAGAAAAAAGAATTGAAATTCTGTTAAAAGAAGCAGAGCATTTTACCTTTTCATCAGTTAGATCTGTTGGATTACAGCTTCATGCTTTGAGAAAGAACAGGGCATTGAAATGCATTATAAAAACAGAGTACACACTTCACCTTGTCTCCAGTGATTTACTTTTACAACATTCTTCTCAGGTGTTCTGTAGAGAATTGCATCTTACAGATATGGAGAAACATTGAACAGCAAGCATTTGCTAGGACACCTCTGCTGAAAAATAGGGGACAAACCTGCATATATATGGATGTTTTTGATTCAGAGCAGGAGAGGAACAGCAAATATTTTCTAAAAGAATGCTTCATTGGCTACATTTATGTTACCATGGTCTTCAGCTAAAAAGCAGTGGAATTACTTGGGAAAAAGTATTTTTTTTCTGTTAAATTCAATTTTTGTTCCTATATTTTTAGGTGTCATGATGATTCTAAACTCATAGACATAAAAATCAGACTGCAACATGGAGATTTCTAACTAATGAGCCAAACAAATGACAGAAAAGACTGAGTTTGTGTAAAGCAACTTTAACCTGCCTGTGATTAGCTTTAAAAGCAAGGTAAGGAGTGTGAACAGGCAACAAGTAAAAATGAACTGCCCACCAAAAAGGGAAGATAAAGATTTAAAAAACCCAAACAACCAAAAAAAAAACAAACCTGTGAGAAGAGCATTCTGCCTGAGCAAGTGACAGACAGAAACCTTGTAAGTTTTCCCCATGGGGCTCATGGAGAAGAAGAAATGAAGACTGGACATGGACTTGGAAAACAGAAGTAAATCCAGACAGGAATATCAAGATAAATGGAAGAGAGAAGGCAGCATAAAAAGCTGATGGCTTGCATTTACTGAATAACAGAAGCTGAATGGCAGATCAACAAACCAAAAAAAAGAATGACTGTAAGAAAATGGCAGGAGGATTAAGAGTCAGTTTAGGGACAGCTATGCTGCAGTGGGCAGCAATGAGGAGAAACATGCTGAAGGAGAAGATAGCATGACAGAAGAGAAAAGCTGCTAGTCCCATAAGAGAAGAAGTGATGGAGATAACTCTAAGAAATTGCCCAAGTATAAACAAAGACATTACACAGAAGAGAAGGCAGGATAGTTAACAGACAGGAGAAATAACTCAGAATAGAGCTTTAAGGATGAGAGGCAGTGTTTTTGTAACTTAGGAGTCCTTGGTGCGGACTAACAAATCTGCCACTACAACAGACCCTGAGGAAAGTCAGCATAAAATCTGCCAGGAATAAACATGCACACTGTGAGGTCAGGGATGACAGGAATCTTCAAAGAAACAGGGAGAAATATCCAGATGTTGATCACTTTCCATGCTGGGACACAGCCTAGATTTCAAATGGAACAGACCAAGGAGAGTACTCCAAACTAGGGTAGCTACTGAGACACACAACTGCCTCAGGTGATATGCAACAGAATTGTTCCAGCTACTGGGGAAGGAATCTAGACATGGTCTTTCTCTTCTAGGACTGCTTCTCAGAGGTAGGTTTCAACAATCTCATCAGATATTTAAGATAACTCATTGCACTAAGTGCAAGATATATTTTGTAATATAAAAATATACACTGTAGGGTATTGTATACAACATAAACATATCCTCCAGTAAGATAAGATATTGGCTCAGTATTATATTAGACATTATTAATGGTAGTGGGAAAGAAGAGAACTATAATGAGAACAGTAAAATATGTAAAGGCAGACTAAAAAGAAAATTTCAAAAATATGTAAGAGAATATCAAGTTCTGAGTAGATAATGAAGCACTGATTAACACTCATTTAATATCTTCATTATTACCCTTGGAAAGAAAAGTGTAAAGGTATTTCACTTAGTGACACAAAATTGGCAACCCTGTGAGCATGGGAAAGATCAGATTCTTGTAATGGAAGGACTCCCTGACACTAAGGAATGGAGTACAGATATGGATGAAATTCAACTGCAAAAAGTAAAGGTCATTCATGCAGGGACCAATAATGAGAATTTCTTCTATAATCCAGGAGCTTCTCAGTTGGAAACAATAAAGAAGGAAAAGCAGCTGGATCTATTAATCAGTCACGGAATATCTATGAGCCGCCAATGCCATGCAAGCATGAAAAAGTGAATGTGATTCCAGGTTATATAACAGAAGGTTACAGGCCATTCCTCAAAGAGCCATGGTGTCATTCCCATAGTTTCAATGGTAATACACCAGCAAGCGGTAAATTAAAGAACAGACACAGACATCTTCTAAATTAAATAACCAATGGACTCATACCCTGAAAAGTTATTAAGTGCTGGCAGTTTAGCAAAAGCATTATAGAATTGTTCATCTATTATTATGCACTAAAACTAGGTATTAAAATCAGGGACTGGTCCCTATTATTTTGGTGTAATGCAATTGCACAAAATAATGTAGGTTCAGCCACAAGAAAACTTACAATTATAGGTTTAATTATGCAAACACTTAGATCCATTAATAATTGCATATTGAGGTACTTTTAATACCACAGATTCAAAATTATTGGCTTAATAGCTCTCCATTTAGTAATCAAAGAAGGATATTTAGAATAGGAATGTCAGTTGACAAGTCATATTCAAATCAATATGCCAAGTGATATATGTGATAATGGAAATCACCTAATAATAAAGACCAGCAAACATAATGCTGTTTAAAACTCACACATTTACTCTTTTATTTATTTAATTTGTTAATCTTCTCTTATGCAGCACAATCATTAAGAGAAATCTTAGATTACTAACCATCACAGGTTACCCGTACTGTAGGTAGCCGTTCAGCATGAACATTGTAGGTCCCTTCTAACTCTGCATATTTTAACATGCAATAACTTTTGTGGATGAATAGAATGTGACCTACTAACAAAGCAGCAAACTTAATTGTCAAAAGACTGAGTAGCATAATTTGCAATTTAGTACTTTTTTCTAAAAGCATGCATTGAGAGGTTGCACATTTTTTCCATGGGCAGTATCAATTTCTGGTAGTGACATATGATGACCCTGATCTTTTTGCAGTTATGCAGTGATCAAGAACTTGGCTTCCTGAGGATTTTCCTTTGCAGCATAAGATTTATTATGTATTCTTCTTTTACTTAGATTGATCTGGTTTTATTTTATAATTATTTGAAGAATATTTCTTGCAACTTTTCTCTAACAGGAAGAAAGGAAGTAAAGAAAGCAATCAGTAGGAAGTCAGTATGAATTATCTATTTCATTTAAAATCTATTTCTCATAAGGATTATATATAAATTATATGAATATTTACCATAAGAAAACTGCAGAAAATATGGATGGAGAATTTATTGCAACAGGATAAAAAAAAGAAATAAAACAAGAAATAAACAACAAATTCTTTGTATACTTTGTTTGCATTTCCTCATTATATAGAAAACACTCTCTCCTTCAGTTAGGCTTTTGTAATTTAATTTCTTTACACTACCAGGTTTCATGCTACAAACAACTTGTCACTGTTTCAGATTCTTCACAAGGAAAACAATACTTAGAGATAAAAACTTCAAATTCTGGACAAAATTCCTGTGGTGATTCTGAAAACTATAAAATAACACTGATTACAACACCCTAACATAAAAGAACATAAATCTAAATAACTCTAGGAAAGGCTTTTCTCTGAACACACAAATTTGTCTTTTTACTTTGGTGAAACCTGTTGGGCAATGAGACATCAAACACTTCAGCCTTTAATGACACAGAGTAATGTGTTGAAAGTTCTTGGCAATTGGTATAAAAAGTATGACAGAGGTGTAATTTTTCAGAACTTGACCAATAATAGACATACATGGACAAGAAGTTCTCTTTAATAAAAATTATGCAGAACTCATTTCACTTATTAAAAAATGAACTTCATAAATTTAGTCCTCAGAAAGATACAAAACCAAATTATTAAACAATTTGTCTGTAAGGACCTTGAGGGTATTATATGAGTACAAAATCAATTATTCTTTGCCAAGAGGCACTAGGACACAAAGGAATGAACTTAAGATACAACATGGGAACATGGGGGGGAAAAAGCTATAAGGAAAAAGTATTCTACCATATGAATAGTCAAACAGCGACTCTAAAAGGCTGTAGAATCTCCATCCTTAGGTATATGCAGAATTTGACTGCAAATCATCATGAGCAACCTTATCCTTTTGGAAGAGGGGGCTGGATTAGATGACCTCTGGAGGTCCTTTGCAACCTATGTTATTCTATGGTTCAAAGATTTAATTTTCCTCTTTGATGTGTAACCTGATAGGTTTTACTGGAAGGGGAAAGCTATAGCACTGCAATACCTCAGCTTGAGTTAAGCTCTTCTCATGTCATTAAACATCTAGGAAGTTACAGCTTTAAATTAATTACTGAAATAAAGAACTTGTAGAAATACTAAATTAAAAGAGAGCTAAGTCACAAGTTTGGTAGTTCTCAATACTTCCTGTAAGACTGTTAACCAAGTAAATACTACACCTCTCCATTATCTGTGCTGCATGATAGCACTAAGTACAGGAACCTTCTGACTCTGAAAGGTTCTTACTCAAGGAGCAATCTTGTAACAAGCCTTTGGTTGCTCTTGCCAGCTTAACTGTTCTCAGTATTTGACAAACTTGGTAAAACATACAGAATAAAACTACCTACCCAATTATTGATTCTTCAAGACCAATGGTTGTTTAACTGATTTGGAAGCTGACACAAGAAGGATGGTGTCTGGGATCTCTTTGTGGAAACACTCCTATAGCATAAGCAAATATGTTTTAGTGCTACTGTTATCAAGGGAAGGACAGCCCTGTTGCCTGTACCTCCAAACCCAGCTGTGCCTCATATTGTAGGGATTGGAGAAATTAATTCAGGAACATTTCTCTTGTTCCCATGCTCTCATTTCATGTGGCAGCTCTACTTCAGAGTTTCATAAAGCTCTTCTACATCACCAATAGCACAGGCTGGAGCCCTACAGGGCAGCTGCCGCTATCAATGGGCAGCAAATAAATGGAAATAATCAAAATTTGTACGCCACCACTTACAGGAGGAGCAGTAACTTATCAAGTATGAAATATATGTGACTGAATTCAATTGCTGTTATAATATCATCATGAAACATTGAAACAGAAAAGTTGCTTTTGAAAATGTGATATGGTCTTTTACACATGGAAATTTATTTAAATGACTGTCTGAAATATGAGAGGGTATTTTTTTATTATCTGCTTTTCCTTTATAGCTCATTTTCACAGTTCTAAATTTTCTTGATGCTAATTTTAACTTCCCATGGTTTACATACACTTTAATTTTCACTTTAAGAAGCAGTCTGAATATCTAAAAAAACTTCTTTGCTAATTTATTACATAATTGAGTAAATTATGAAGAATTTATTCACTTTCCCGGCAGAATTTCATCCAATCAATGTAATTAGCATCTAATATTTTGCAAATGAAGCTGCCATCCTCTAACCTGGCCACTTGCTGATCATGCAGTACTGTTACTTTCAAGTTTTCTAATTTCTAATTTCTATACACTGTCTTATTATCTTATCTTCCTTTTCTTTATGCAGGTCTGAAACTATTTGAACAGTATACTGCTCACTGGCCCATAACTTGAACAGTTTTCCTACAAAAAACCCATTTTTTTTACTGAAAGAGGGTCAGCCTTGTCACCAGCAGCTTCTTCCTCTGAGGCCGGATGCTCGTTGATGCTCTCATTTTGTTCGGGATGTGATTTTAAAGCCATTCTGTCAGCTTGCACTTTGCAGTGGACTGACTTGATCCAGAAGTTAATTGCATTGACATTAACCTGCTTTAACAAGCCTAAAGTATCAATAAATCATTTCTTTAGCCACTGCGCTTTTCCTACAGCTTCATTGATATACTTCACCTGAACTGATAAATAGGGCGAAAAAGATCTCTTCCTTCTAATATACTTTGCATGCTTAAGAATACCTTTCTAAAGAAAAAACATAATGTTAATATATGTGAATAAATAAAAATATGTTAGTCAGATTACTTTAGCTTTGCTATTCTTATCCCTTTTATAAGATTCAGTTTTAGGAAGACATTGCATTTAGGGAACACAGTTTTACTTGTTATGTAGTCTGACTGATGAGTCCAACTACAAATGCATAATAAAACTTCTCTAAATAACCCAAAAATTCCTCTGAAGAAAATTAGCTTTTTTCCTTCCTCTCCTTTCATCCCCAGATCTGTCTTTACAAGTACCTTATGAACACATGCTGAGTGCCAAGTGCACTCTCATTGCATACAGGCAGTCCAGAGCAAAAGTGCTTCCACTACTGAGAATGAATTATCTGCTGTAATGTATCTCTTCATTTGAACCCACACTTCAGTGCAGCATAACATTGTGTTCCATCAGTAAACTCATAAGCAAAATTTACTGTGAAATTTTAAATGCATCATCTTCTTTGTTACTAAAACAGAGACAATAAACTGACATAAGTAACCTGTCAAGTAAAGATTTTACACCTATTCATAAGAATCTGTAAATGAAATCACATATAACACTTGTCAAACTTAAATGTATGGTTGAGAGAAATATAAAACAACAAAAAAGTAAATTAGTCATATGTTATTTATTGTGCATACATGTGCATATGGCTTTAACTGCTGGACATGAAAAGTTGGCTTTGGGAGACATAGAGATTTCTGCATATCTGAATGAAAGGAGAATTTTGAGGATTTTTTAAAAAACAGATAGAAAAATATTGTTTTAAAGATTATTTTTCTGATGTTGTTAAAGTACCCTGGGCCCACTAGATAATAGGAAGTTTTATCATTAATCTCAGTCAGATTTTTGAAAGAGTCAATGCAATGAACTTCCACTTAATATTGTTCCCATTATAAGAATGAATGGTATTTTGTATGCAATGACGAGGAGAAAAGAAAATCAATTTTGTGGTTTTAACCTTAATCAGCATACTCGCATATGGCAAGCTCTCACTGTCTACTTTGTGAATATATGAATCCATGGGTTTGTGGGTGTGTATCCACAGAAAGAAGAAAAAAATAATAGAAATAAATTAGTGAATACAGCACTTGAATTCACTGAGTAAATGTTGAATTTTCAAATAAAAATAAACCCCTAATCATTTCCCTGCTCCTCATTTGGCTTGTGACTGAATCAGTTTTTTCAAGATGGTTTGCTACTGGAGACCAAAGCCGTGGCAATTTCCTCCTGCAGGCAAAAGAAGAGGAACATAATATTCATCTCATAGGTTCTAACAACCCATGTGGTTACTGGCTTTTAATATGTAATGAATAGATTTGATTCTGGTGACAAGAATGGGGAATAATAACATATCTAACAAAGTGCAAATTTTTCAACTTGCAACCAGAAGGGTTTAGTACTTTAGTCAAAGGCCATTTTAATGCAGCTAGCACGCTGATTTGAAAAGATCACCCTAAACTGCTTGAATTTAAGGTATGATAACCTTTAAAGGAAAAATGAATCCATTTTCTAAGTACAGAAGACAGAAAGTTCAACTGATAAGAATCACTTGTCAAAACTAATAAAACAGGACCATATCTAATATTAGTTTTTTGCACTACATTTAGCATTTAAAATTTTAAATGGTGCCTTAGTGAAGAAGTAACATTATTTGTGGTGCATGCTTTATGTGCAAATGGAAACTAGAAATATTCAGTCTTTTCATACCAAGCCCAAGGAAAGTGAAGCAGCATGAGCAAAATCAAAACATTCAGCAAGGTTCAAGTATACGGTTCATTCAAGGAAGATTTATTGGTTTCACTGGGATGTAATTCATTATTATTCATTAGAACCTTGAAAAGTTGGGTATCTAACTTAAGGGGCTTTATAAGATCACTATGTAGTCAAAGTATTAGGAACTTCCTGAAAGCAAGTTATTCTTTTTTTTTTTTAAATAAATCTCTAAAGTAGGAAGGATTAAATAGTCACTCTCTCCATAGATAGCAAAGGCAGTGAATATGAGTATCTTATCCCTACACCATATGTCTCCTTATAACAGTATTTTTTTCAGTCTGAGATGCATGCTCAAATTCACAAACTGAGATTAATGTGGCTCTGCTCTGTGAAACCATTTTTGTATCATATGTGACAAAATTACTTGGATATTCATTGTATGAATGTATTATGAAAGTATAACAGCAGAAGGCTCAAAAAATAAGAAAGATAAAGCGCAAGAAGAAATCTTTTGATAAACATTTCAAGGTGATTAAAAAGGGATGGCAGTGTTCTTTTCAGACAAGTTCATATCATTTCACAGAGCCAAGTTTCTAATCTCATTTTACTCTTTTAGGGAAACAGTGCATCAGCATTTAACAGTAAGATGGATGCAGTTCCCAAGGGGTAAAAATGCTGCTGTTGAGAAGCAGTAGAGATTGATGGAAGGAAACAGAGGTGAGAATTATAGAATGAGACAAGTAAAGAATCATTTTGGTTAGAAAAGACATTTAAGATCAAGTCCAACCATTTACCCAACACTGCTGTCACACACCTAAACCATGTCTCCAAGTAGGTAGAAACAGTCAAAATTATAGGCTTTTTGCCACTTTAAATCCCATTTTGAATGTCAACGAAAGTGACTCTCTAATAAATTACTAAAAAAGGCACTTCCCTCCAGCCTGTGGACTTCTATTCCATGGATGTTACCTAGTATGATGGATTTACTGTACCATAGTGAGTAATATTGGGCAAATTATGTCATCCTTACTTGTTCACCATACCAAGGCTATCATTTTCTTTACAGAATGGAGCTACATGCAATAACAGTGTAAACCATTCTTACTGATTCACTGGATAAGGAATATTTAATAAAATGTTTTAAAAAAGCTAGTAAAAAAAGTCATTTCCAAAGTGAGTATGAGAAGTTTCTTAATAACACAGCTCAGATGAAAACTAGATTATGATGGCTCCTGCTTACCGCCTACCTTTGTAGCAAAAACTTTCCCCTTTTGCAGTCATCCATGAAACTTCTAGTCCCCCTTGGGTTCTTATTCCTGCACTGGAAAGACAAACAGTAGCCAAATTTACTTGAAAGCTAGTGTCTCATAGGCAGGCAAATGCAGTAAAAATATAGGATGTAGACAACTACTTTGATTTGCCCACTGTTGGGATGAGATCGGATTATAATGGTTTATTTACACTCCGTTTTATTGTTACCAGTAAATTATATTTTCATTTAAGAAGATTGTCCAGTTGATATATTCATAGCTGGTTGTAGGCCTGGCCTCCAGAGGGTAAATGTTTCTTAGTCAGATATACTGGATAAGCATCACAAAACTCAGGGCATGGACACTAGCAGCCCTGTGAAAGGACAGGGGGCTTTCTTACCTTTCTTACTTTGCCTTTGAGGCATGAGATGTTATGCCTGGGCATTCATACTCAGCGTGTAGACTGCAGAGAAATTAATTCTGCAGTAGCTCCACGAGTGCATGCTGATGACTTCTGTGAGGTAACAAAAAACTGGAATCAATGGAGTCCAGCTTTTAACAGAATAATAATGGCAGAAGTGGCTCATACAACTATTCACCTTTCAAGCAAAAGATTAGATCATCATGTGTCAAGATTTTTAAAGCAGAGTAGTAGCTCAGCCATGCATCTAAGTAGATGAATGGGACTGCATGTAGTAAAAAATTATAGACTTTTTGGTTTATAGATATTTGGGGGGGATAGAATGAACAAACTGATTTATTCAATGAAACTTGTTATTGAACTTACATAATATTCACATTCTTTTAGAGAAATCCCTGTTGGAAAGGAAATAAGCTGTGGCTTCCCAGATTAATTTCCTCTCTTCATTTTTCTACATTGGTCCATTTCTAATAATTGGCACACACTGAGATGACATCAGTCTGCCTAATTTAAGTACCTAAAACAAGGCAGAGAGGAACTGTCTCTTGAGGCCTTCAAAGATACCTACTGTTCACCATCTTCTATACACAGAAGTTAGGCACTGCTATTTTACTCCCAGTAAAGCAGGTATGAAAACAGGTATCTGTACTACAGAGATTAGATCCCTCTCTCAGCTATAAGGAAAAGCACACATTTTCTTTTCTCTTTTTTTTTAATTTTTTTTGTCTGGTTTGTTGTTGCTGTTGTTGTTCTGATTTGTTCGGTTGGTTTTGTTTTTAATTAAATACAACAAAATTTAAAAATATTTGACCACATAGCATAGGTATCTGACTATGGGCATTGACTTAGGGTGACTGAACACAGAAATGAGCTGCACAGATAGCTTGTGGAGTGTCCATCCGTGGACATATTCAAAACTCACTGGGACATGGACCTGTGCCATTTTCTACAGATGACCCTGTGTTGAGCGGGAGAGTTCAACTAAATGATGTCCAGAGGTGCCAGTTGATTTCAGCTGTTCTGTTAATGATGAATTGATTTTGCCTTTTTTGCTTTTACATATTTTCTGTATTATTTATATTTGTAGCTCTGTATCCCATTATAGTATTTGTAGGTAGCATTTTACCTACTCCACTAGACAGAGAAAACAAATTCTCCAGTAGCTCCAAGCTGGGGGTCCATGATTAGATTCTCTGGGAAGCCAAGGTTGAAACTAGCTCTCCAAGACAATTTCAGAAACAAAATTTAGTTACTGTCTAAGGGGAGCGGGGAGAGGTGATGGGGATGCAGAGCAGAAAGGATTGGACCAGGGAGGAATTACCTCATTACTTGTGTCTCCAACTGGGGACTCTTGTCACTTATGCTAATTTACTAGACATGTAAAAATTCTATGAGCTGTATGTTACGTGCGCATCTTCAGGCACTTTACACCTAGCAGGTTGTGCACCTAAAGTTCTGTATAAAGGTACCTAACTGTGTCTGGCTCATGACTTTAGGATCAGCAAAAAGGCAGTGATCACAATCACTGTGATTCTGAGCTTTTGCATTCCTCCTGGGTTATCTGGCTGGGCTTCCACCTCTTACATGTGTTTTTTTCATGCATGAGCTGAACCAGGAGCAATTTGTTCACCATGTATGTGTCCTGTCACAGTGGCTTGATTTCCTGCTCATTGGAATGGACCATTCTTGAGGCTGGAGGAGATAATGTTTCAACCACTACATCTCGCCTGGAACTCCCCTCTCTCCAGTGTAGTTTCCCATGGGATTCTTGCAAGCACAGCCCTAACAGGTCAAAGTTCACTCTCCTGAACTCCAAGGTTGGAATCCTGCTCTTTGCCTTCATCCTTCCTCTCATTATCCTGATCTCCACCATCTCATGGCCACTGCAGCCAACAGCCAAAATCTTCAGCCTGTTCTCCATTGCTTTTAAGGATCAGGTCCAGCAGAGCATGTCCCTTCATCAACAACACTGTCATCCATGTCATGAATTTATCACACCCATGCACATACCTTGATTTTTTGTGATCTGCACTGTTGGCCTTCCAGCAGATATTAGATACTTCATGACAAATTTCCTACAAAATAGAGCTAATAGAATCATGTCTCTTGGTCTGCAATTTTGGGGTTTTTTTATAAGGCTGTGCACTTGGGTAATACAGAATATATTGCACTTTTTTACAGCCACAGTTTCAACAGTGCAACTTACCTTGTGTATTACAGTTCTGGTTTAGTTGTCTTGGGTTTTTGTATCTCTGTGTCACGAATTTTAGGATCTTTATTTCTGAAGAAAGGGAAATTAATCTATTCCCCTTAAAATCACATTCCCTCACAAGGTACTTAGCAAGAAGCTATAAGATTAACAAAATAAAATTCAATTTGAGCTTGAATGGTAACCGAACAGGCACCTTTATGCTCCATGAATAATTTAAGAAGCATAGCATGACAAAAAAATAGCAAACAATGTGCAGAATGTCCATCTTCCACAACGTAATATTAAATCAAATTTGTGTTAATCTAACTGAAGATCATTCCTTTAGTTTTTCTTTTTAAAAAGACAATGGCCACCACCTGTTTAAGAAAAAAGAGAATAAAATTTCAGCTTCAGAGTACATTTAGTCAAGGAATAATACAATGAGAAATTTTTGAATGCTTCAAGAAATCTAGTAGACTAAGCTAAGAAATAAATTAAATACAAACAAAACTTGAAGAACAAGAAGAAAATCTATCAATCACTTTCTGACATAGCCTTTTCCTTTTCCTGTTATTTAACAGAAGAATGTAAATAACAAAATATGAAAAAAAGTGAATGTGTAGTTGAATGCAAATGTCCTCAAGAGTGTAAGAGTATATTAAGTTCTGTTCAGACAAAGATTCACCCACTAAGTGAATGCTCCAGACATGAAATTCATGCTGAGATTCTTCTCATAAATATGTGGTAGTGCTATATAGACATAAAAAGGCCCTCGGTCTACTCAAGTGTGGAAAAAAGTGAAAGGCCACACAAAGTAATTTGTGCACATCAGTACATTAGGTATGGCTTTTAACATGCTCTGCAACAATTAACAAGTGAAGGTATCACACTCATAATTCCATAATATCTGACACATAGACACACTTCCTGGTATATATCATTGCCTCAGGCTTTCTGCAGAAACTGGCAGGCATGTCTAACCTGTGATAAGTTGTACTGAGCTTATATTTTCCAAGAATTTTTGTGACTCTAAGAGCTAGATAAGCTTGATTGTAATGGAAGTTAAATCATGGAAGAAAGGAAGATGTTTAAATTGGAAAGACTGGCATGAAGAAACTGAAAGCTCTTCTTGGCTATTCATAACATTTTAGTCTTAATGTGACAGTCTTCAGAAGTGATAGGGAGGGATGCTGTGGTCTCATTTGTTGAGGGTTTTGCAGGCTTCTGAGTGAAAGCTGTAGAAGAAATGGTGCAAAGAGCTGGAAGGATTCCTTCCTCATGGCCTTCTGATAATGCTGGATGCATGAATTGGAATGGAGGACGAGACAAATGACTGGAATTGGTGTCAGGAATATATTGACTACACTGGATGAACACCTCTGCTTTTGACATCCCATATAGGTCTGAAACCAAAACTATATGTTAAGCATCAACTTCCCATCATGAATTACTGTTCTATGAGTTCCAGTACTTCATCTATCTAGAATAAATAGGCAGTTATGCCTACAGACAGGATCTGGAAAATTTCCCCAGAAGATTCTGAAATCAGAAAGACTTTCTACTTCAGAAATAGGAATTTTAGATATGACAACATCAGTTCTCCAACCTACAAGGGAGATAAAAAGATCCCTTCTAATCATACAAGCAAAGCAAAGCAGAATTAAGGCTGTGTACTGCCTAGCTTAACACCAAGAAGCCAAATTTTAAATGTAGCAGTGATTTACAACTCTCACACACATAAGTTATTAGACTAACTCCTGAGCAAGAGCAGTGTGTTTCAGCATAATAATAGGAAACTTGACCTTGACTAGATGCCTGTTGTGAATAAGGAGGATAAAGAAAAAGAACTGAACAAAGCTATAATCTAATGCGACTTTTTAAGTATTTAGTTATAACTTCTATTAGTGGCAAATATTCTTGCGTATGAGCAACAGCTAAGATTATTCTTGGAATATTTGTAAGATACAACGTAATCAAGAAATATTTGTTATGCAATAACATGAATTGGGCCATATTTAATGTTTTGGATGGAATTAATCTGACCTGATGTTGGGTATCTGCTGTACAGACATGTTCACCTGCACTAGTCACCCTAAGATTCTTGAATGGTATGACAACTCTTGCTATTGATGATTTGGGACTCGTGTTGCTAGCTTCAGAGTAGATTCCAACATTAGGTTATAGTCAGACTGAGATAGACTAATTGACTATAACTGCAATAAAAGGTTCATTTTATGATGGTGATAATAGCTTCCCAGCAACACTTTTCAGATAGTCAAAATTTCACATCCTCCATTCTGCAGACCCAACAAAAATGTATCCATTGAACACAAAAGAAAAGCAGTCACCTTGATCCAGAAAGCTGCAGAAAGACATCTGTGATTACCTGGCCTGCAGTTTGGAGATTACTTATAGTCAGGTCAAATTTAAACACTAAAGCAAATACTTAGGTGTCTGACCACACTATGAGTGCCTTCTTTGTGATATTTCCTTAAGATACCATATGGACCACAGACCAACTCAGCTAGGATTGTTGTGGTTTAGGATTGTGTACTTTAAAGCTACCACTCCTTTTTTTTTCATGCAGCAGCTTATCACAAGTTTTGGGGTTTTTTTTCTCAAGATATATTGAGTTAATATATGTTAATACATTCTGTGGCTCAGGAAATACATCTTATACATGTGCAGAAACAGCAGTAATGCAGTAAGACTTCTATAACAAGGTATATAGCACATTCAAATGCACTAATGACTTTCAATATCACTGAATGTGCATTTCATAGATATACATGAAAGTAAGAACATAAATATATTTTTTGAGCAAGCTAAGATTGTAATGAGCTTAGGTTATTAATTAAGTGCATTTTTTCACACTATAATCCTCGAGTTAATTCCACTAATTTATTCACTTTTTTTTGGTTAAACCAGATAATTACAAACAAGTGACTGAATTGTTTGTTTTATTTCAAATTTCTAAATTAAAATATATTCATGCAAAAGAAAGGATATTTGCAAGAAGGTAAAATTTATCATATATTCACTCCATTGCACATCTGTCTTTACAGAAGATGGATCATGTGAGGTTACCCTCACTCTTCTGATTATACTGAAAGCTTTAAATTGAGGAACTGGGTGAAGTTACTTCAGATATGTCTGTCTGACTCTACAGCCTGTCTGAAAAAAGGTGAGTGGGGGGTCTTGATTTCTAGATTCCACTAGGCTATGGTGGTAGGATTCACATTTCCAAATCCACTCATCTGCAAACAAGGTGTCTACCCTAAAATAGTCATCTTGGTCTTTCTACATTAAATAGGAAAAGGTGTCTGCTCCTAGAGATTGTGTCATCATAGCCAGCTAACTCTTTAGACTAGATAATTGAATCAACTGCACAAGTGTTTCAATCTCAAATTATTATAGAAAGAGTCAATAGAGGAGTTTTAGATTATTTACCTAAATGGCATATGGAAAAGAGAGGTCAAAGGAATTCCACTGTGAGAGTGCTCACCCTTGGCTCTCCCTCACATTAGACGAACAGGGATTACAAAATATCTTGTTTCTCACTACACAAGGTGTTGCAAATTGCACTGAGTAGTACACTATTGTGCAAGAATGAATAATAGCAGCAGTCAAAACAGCAATACATCAGTCATACCTTGACTATTTTCTGCACATCTACTGTACATACAAACAGCACCTTTAAAAACAAGGATGGGAGGCTCAGTATAATGTCTTGCAAAATTTAAAAAAAAAAAGGCTTTAAAAATAAAGGGGATAAATAAATTTGTGAATTTATTCCCTAAAAATTAGGTTTTCACTACCAGCTTTCAGACTAGTTTAATCTTCTGTCAGAGTATATTTGCTATGTTACCTACCAATTAACTACTCACACATGCAAATCCTTACTGAGAAATGTTTCATATGAACAAAAGCATGTGCTTCAAAGGGAATATTATTGTTATTCTTTCAAATATGGGAAAAATTACATATTTTATATGCCTTTTCAAGGCCTCTCCCACTTAGAATGTACAGCATTTACTTTAAAACAATTAAGCGATGTGAAGGACTGCCTAAAGTATGATCATTAGAGTATTACTGGCACAGAAACTTCAGGTCCAGAAATATGCTACATTAATTTATTCTTGCTATGATAGAAAAAAGTAAAGCAGCATGAAAAATAAAAGTTCCTTTTGAAAAACACAAAAATATTGAATACAATTTGAAACTGAATTGTCTTGTAATGTTCAATGTATTTAATCTGTCTGGTTTTCACAGAAAATGGAGGTTAAGAAAGTCAGGGAAATTCAAAAAAAGAAATATAATCTACTGCTAAAAATTTGCCTTGCCAAGCACAATTTATAAAGCTGCTAAACAGCTTTTGAGAGATTTGGAAAAGTCTGAAGAAAGCTAGCAGGCAAAAATGCTAATAGTTAAATAAATCCCATTCTTACTTACATAGAATGTCAGGACTTAGACAGAAATGGTTAAAGAATTGTGAAAACTGCCAGCAATCCATCAAACTACAAAGCTAAAACAGTGCTTCTGGCTGTTCAGGCAGCCTACATATCCACCAGCCCTGGATTTTGCCTTTAACAAAAGGAAGAGGATTGCATCATTCTAGGTATCTTTCTTTATGAAGAAAGGTAGTGTCATCCCACTAAAACATGGGTGGATGAATGAAATATATGGATGAAAGCAGGTACTGTAATCATGTCAAATCAAGATATAGTGAAATATATTCAAAAACTATCATATAAACCATTCTCCCTAGGTTTTCTCTGTAAAGATGATCTCCAGTGCTCTAGTGCTTTCTATTTGTGATCAGTTAGATCAAAATTCCTTCTAATATTACTACAATAAACAATAATTTTCAATCCAAATTGCATGGAGCAGAGTAGCCTTTTTTGTGTGATTTGAGGTCCCATGAAACCATTCCCATTGGTACAATGCACAGAAGTATAGCAGACACAAATAAATACACAGTTAAATGAGAGGCTTTCATCCAAGCTGTGCAAAAGTACAGTGCTGGGACAGCTTTCTAACTGAAGTAGTATAGAAAATTTATAAATACTTTGATCATGGAGTGCACCTGATTTAGGTAACAAATAATTATATATGTGTTACTCAAGACTCTATATGATGCAGAAACAGATTCAGTGACACAGATGATCCATTCCATCCTTTGGCCTGCTCAGAGCGGGTATCATTTTGTAGGCTGCTCAAGAGAAAGGTTTATAGTTTCCTGTTTTCCATATACTGGGCCTTTCTTAGATTCACAAGGTTAATAGCACAGCTATATCAAGGTTTATTTGGTATTTGTGGAACTGTGCATATGAATAAGGATTGCTCTTTGATTTCACCTTCCTTCCTTTGACTTAAAGTCTCACCGAATAAATACAAGCACCATGTTGGTGACTTCCTTGGAGATACACTGATTTACACCAGCAGAGGTGTAAAATCATGGTATTGTTGCCTCTTGCAAAAGTACAAAAAGGCTTTCAAAAGGAAACTATTTGGAGCTGTACTTTGTTTGCCATTAATCGCTGTGCATTCAAGAAAATGCCACATTATTCTCTGGAAGGTTTGCTGTTGGTAAGCTACTGCCTAGCAGATAATGTAATAGGAAATTACTTCTTTCATTATCTGTATGTGCTTCTAGTGATTTATTCACAGTCAATAGTTCTGACGATCCCTTCCCCACTTTTATTTACTTCAGTTACTCTGTTGAATTTTCTTTTTTTAGGGGCATGCATATATCAATTTCTTGTTAAATCATGACTGGAAGAAGCAATGCCACTTTTTGTTTACTAGGCTTTTCCATTTGTACCAGCTGCTATGAGACAGAGAAGAAATCCTGCTTAAAAGTTCTCCAATTATGCTTCATTATTTTATAACATTTTCAACAGCTGGATGCTTAATTACATGCACTACAGAGCAGAAGTATTTTCTCTCTTTTGGCAAGTGTGCAGCTGCAAATCTTGTGGCTTTAGCATGCTATCTAGAACTCATTAATCATCCTTCTAAAGATTCCTATCAGCAGCAGCAATGGAAAATAACTGAGAATGAGTTGTGCAACAAGTAAATGATCAATTGCATATGTACTTTGAATATTTTAATTTGCAGCTATAGTGCTTGAAAGCACCTAATACTATGAATGAAATAACTCAGCAACTATTGGTTGTTGAATGTTTATCATTGCAACTATTTTAATAACAGAATTGAAATGATAAATTTTACAGGAACCAGACTCTGAAACCCCATCTAAAGGAAAAAAAATATGTTCATAGAATAGGCATTTTAAGTTTGTAGGACCTGAAAGTGGTATTCAAAATGGCTTGTATTTGCTTTGATTAATTTTTTGCACTTCATTTTAATGTAGGCCCACACTCATGAAAACATTGCTATAAATTTAAGTTCTGATGAATAAAATTACTATCTTTTCAAAGTATTGAAGACCATTTTATTCTTAAGAAATGTATGAAACCTCAAAAACTCTGAAAGACAATGTACTTGATAGTTTTAAAATCTGTTCTATCAGCTCCATGGAATCTACACAGCTTTCTTCTGCAACCCAAGGGTACAGGTTAAGGAAGTGTTAGAGGTGCCCCATGTAGTTTATTTGACCTAAGGGGACGCTATAACAAAGCTGCAGAGGGACTTTTGACAAGGGCATATACTGATACAACAAGGGAGAATGGCTTCCAACTGAAAAAAGGTAGGTTTAGATTGCATGTTAGAAAAAAATCCTTGGCTGTGAGGGTGGAGAGACATTGGAACAGATTGTCCAGAGAAGTTGTGAATGCCCTAGCCCAGGAAGTGTTCAAGGATGGAGCTCTGAGCAACGTGGTGTAGTAGAGGTTGCCCTTGCCCGTGGCAGGGTGTTGGATCTAGATGGTCTTTAAGGTCCTTTCCATCCCAGGCCATTCTGTGATTCTATGATTCTGTGATTTTCTTTGCTCTTATAGTTGGACAGAAAAAACGCTGCTCAGCAGAGCACCACAAACACAGTTTGTCAGCTGGAACCCTGGGCTGATTATCAGTATTTGGGCTACATATGTCATTCCATAAAAATTGCACAGCTTTTAAATCACACAGGGGAGTCGCATAAAAGTAATTACTTGTCAGGATGGAGGATGACGTGAAGCCTGAGACCTGGAGCAGCTGCAGAAATTCAAAGATCTGTTTATTCACCTATTTTGCCAGGTAAGAATATACGTTGTTTGGAAGTTTGGATCTGTAACCCTGTCAGATTTGGGAATATGTTTACTCAAAGCAGAGTCCTTTAATGAAACTGTTTCATGTAGCTAATTTTTTTTTTCATTTAAAAAGAAGGTCAGTAATTTGGGGGGAATACACTGAGAGAAAGAAAAGGACAAGATTTTTGTGAATGACTACAAGATGGGGTGATAAATCTCAGTTTAATATCTTTGGTTTGGTCTCATAATTCCCTACTTCTCAAAACAGACTGGACCTAAAACTACTTTGCTGACATCTGCCTCTCTGATTTTCAAAATTGGAAATATCACTACAGTAAAATGTGATTATTTGATCCTTAGAAGTGGATATGCTAGTCTACTAGCAGTAAAACTACAGAAAAATGTATTTTTGTGTATTTAGAAATTTCCAAATGTTAAGAATGACACAAAACAGAGGACACACGGAGTGAAAAAGAATAACTGCTGCAGAAAGGGGTAACAAAATTTTTTGATTAAGACAAATACTTTCGGCACATTGATTATCCTCAGACTACTTCTAGCACTGATTATTGACTAATTCTGCAAAGAAGAAAGTCGTGGAAAGCAACATAAATAAGAAAGCAGTGGAAACATGTTTTATAGGGAGAAAATAAACAACAACAACAAAAAATTACCTTGTCTGACTTCCAACAGCCCCTTGTGACTGCACTTCCAACCATGAGAGCCATACATTCCCTCACTTCTCAGCCTGCCCCAGTGACTGCATCCTTCCCATGCTTGCACACCAGCTTATTCGTTTCCTAAGTCTTCAACACTAGAGTCCGTGATAATGCAAGCTGTCTCCTGCCCCCCAGTACCATTCTTATCCAACTTGCTTGCCACTACTAAAAGTGCTTTTCACAACCACAGATTTTCTCTTGTTCTAGTCAAATTTAGATACATTCCAACCTATATTCTGGGCTTCATAACTGACGCAGTTCTAGCTGGGGTCTCTGACTTCCTTTTGTTACATTTGGATTGCTTATTAGGGAGTGGACTTGACTCTATATTTTCACAGTCCCTGCCCTAAATCCATTATGGTATGGATAACACAAACTGAATTTGGTTGATATCTTAAATAAAGGGCTATGGACAAGGTAAACTTATTCATTTCAATAGTACAGATGACCAGACACAATATGAGCAATTTTGGGAATATTTACCCACATATTCAACTTTATCCAATACCCAGCTGCTAAAAAAGAAACTGCTGCTGTGCTGTTACCAACAAGCTGATGTTCCTTAGAGTCCACTGCAGTAGCTCAAAAATAGTTTTCATGAGTGTGCAGGGAATTTTGGCTGCTAAGCAGTAATCACTCAAGCTTGTTAAAAACATGAACATTTTGCATCATGTCTCTTCAAACTCAACACATAGAAAACAATCTTCTTCAAGACTAGAAGTAGAGCTTTCACCAAACTCACACATTCTGCAGTCTATTAAAATCAAATATAAGATTAATAATATATCACATATGATAACTTAATGTGGACATTAATATATTTTCATCATGTTATGATTGACTTAGGGTAAGGTGCTAACAGAGTGTTGCTAGGATGAAGAATTTTATTCTTATTTTCATTTCCCAGGGACACTGTATTTTAATCAATCTTTTCAAGAGATATACAGACAATGAGGGAAGGCAAGCAGGTGGCAAAAGCCATGAGACACTCATTTGGCTACTGAGTTAATTTTCTGGAGAAATAAGCCATATCATGATGTTTAATTCCCTTGTCTATTACAAATTATCCTTTAATACATATGAATATAGTATGAAGATACTTGCCTGACTGCCCACATGCAAATTTAAACATATTATATTAATTATAAAGAAAATTTGTGGCAGAGATAATTTTGGAGAGAGTCATAGCATAGTGTTACAATGCAGCAATTACATTTCAAAGGGAACCTTTCACTGTCAGTAAGAGTGTTAATCAATAATTAAAATATGAGGATGAGTAATGCAATAAGCCAAATTAGTTTCATAGCTGGTTGCTAATATTGATGACTCAATTACAGGTGAAAAGTGAAAGCATTTTTTAAATGTTTTTGAATATGCTTTCAGCACTTAATTTTTAATGTATTATGAATTTAAAACATTATTTTAGAGAAGAATATATGAAAGAGTTGTTGTAACTTGAAGAGGATTTTAATTGCCATGATTCATTTTTGTTTCTACTCTAAAGATTTTTTTAAATATACTCAGGGATCATCATCTGTAGATTGTAAGAGTGGCAATAAGGCTAAATTTCACCAAAGGCAACTAATAATTTGAAAAAGCAGATCCCAGCTTTCCACCAGAGTCACATTTCATGTTCTGACAGTGAAAATATAAAATGATGAACACAGAGTTTCCAGTAACAGTATGAAGACAGCCTGTCATGTTGGAAAGTACAGGGTATCAAAGCCTCCTGGCATCACTGTAGTTCATTTGTGTCTTTCACGGGGTAGACATTGTTGAACCAGCACCCTAATTGCTAAAAAATATGCAGCAAAATGAAACAACTGCCAGGACTTCAGTGTTACAAATATCAGTCTTCAAGGAATTTTGCAACAGAATCACTCAGAAAAAAAAGTCAGAACATACTGATTAAAAAAGAAACAACAACAAAAAAGTCTCCACATAAACATTCCTAGATTTTATTAAGGAATGCATGCACAGTGTAGTAGAGGTATTCTGATTTATGATTCTGAAAATATCTTAATGGAATACACTGGTGAAGCAGAAATACATGAAAACAAAATGGTATTGCATTAAACTTCAGGGAAAAGAGTGAACATTGTTCATCTAAAAGCACAGTGATTGAGTAAAGCTTTCTCTGAGATTAAAATTCTTCAAAATTTAAAATGGGAAACTTCGGATATGAGGTGTCACAGGCAGCATTAAAAAAATGAGGTATCTAAAATCAATTGGTGTCATGTTCCTGTGTGTTACCTTCTTAACAAGATCAGACAGCTAACTCAGATCTTAGTGCATTTGCTTCCACACCTGACGGGACCAGTTGGAATACAGAAAAAGAGAATTTTATGAATGAAAAAGGATTCACATTGAAAGTACAGAAATAATTTATACTGACTTACTTTCCAAGAAGGAATACCGAATCACTTAGAAGGCTGATGCTGACCATTGGAAAACTTGTTTCAATGAGCCATGCTCTGAAATTTTTCCTTTCATTTGGGACTAATCTAATAATCTCATAACCTCAATAACATGTTGCTGTTGTTTTAGAGGAGACAATATCTCTTAGTAACCTTAGGAAGGCGGCCAACAGGTCAAGGCTCATTAAGCCCATCCAGGCAGGATCATGGGGGCACTTTCCACCACATTCCATTCCATTGAAGGGGATTGCCCTGGCAGGTGAGGAAGATGTACTCAGGGCCCTTACTCAAACATCAGAAATAGGATTTGGTCACTTCAGGACAGCAGCAGCTTGTCAGCAAAGCTGGGAGAGAACAGTGGGATAGAGTTGCACTGCACCACAGAGTCCAGCTTCCTCCCTGTGTACCCATGCATATTTCTGCTGCTGCTGTACAGCTTCACAGCTTCACAGCTTGTACGTCACTTCCTAAATTGTTATGCTTTATGACCCTGTGTGGGCTTTTTGTGGGCTTTTTGCTGGTCCTTGCAATACCTTTTGGATTCTTTAGAATTGTAGGATTGATATATAGAAATTAGTGTGAAGGTAGATTATTAAAATAAAGAGCTCCATTATGGATATATAAAACTCTGTTCATAACTTAGTAGGCTTAATAAAGTTATTCTCGCCACTAACATCTTCTTAATACCTCACAGTCTCCATGGATTAAAAGAAAATCTGTTCTTCCATGGAACGGAGGCAGTAATAGAATTTGAGATACTACAAATATATGCAGTAGTTTTAAGTAGATGGAATAATGCTGAATTATGGATGTACTTAAGTATTGAATACTTAATAGTGGTTAGTGCCTTCAATCAAAGGCACCAAATAATAGAAAAGATTAACAATTTACATGTTCTGAACACTCTGTGTATAACTAGCAGACAACTTCATGCACTGATTCTAGGACATATTCCAGATGTGTTATATGTTTCAGCTATGGGAAAAAAAGAGGAAAATGACAGAATAAATGACAGCATGCTTTAGAATGTCAGCACCTATGCAATGCATACAGAACCATCACACGGCAAAGGGATCCGTACAGCACCAATATTACACCTTAGCGAGCAACTGGACCCTTGCTCTTCAGGTTTGTTCAACAGCTCACAGTACTGAAAATGTTAAATTATGGAAATGTGAGCATCTTAGGCAAGATAACTTTTTCATCTTACAACTGATCAATTGTTAAATGATGCTGGACTGTCTGCTGGGGAAAAAGTACTTTGACTTTCCATTGCACAACAGAATTTAGGCCTTTCCATTTCCAAATGTACTATATATGACATATAGTGACAGAGATGAAATTCATTATGTGGAAGAAAACAACAAAAGACATTGAATTTTAATAAAGCATAAGTAAGGAATAGAACTAAGTATGGTGGTATGAATTGTATGAATGAGCAGTGGCTACTTCACTCATCATCAAAGGAGCAGGCTCTGGAAAATCTGAGGCTTATTTCCCAACTATATGGCTGATTTCAGGTGCTTAATAGATACTCTGGAAATCATCTCTGGTGGCCAGTTTAGCTACTTTCTGACTAGTTTTATGTGTCTGGGATCTCAAACTCTGGACAGGATGTTCAGACAATGCAGAGGATATAATTGCAATAGTATTGTGTGGAAATTAAATAAATCCTGTTGCAGTCTAAAATAAAAGGACACAACTGAGGCCTCAGTCACCCTAATCTCTCCCTGGAGCAATTAGAAAGACACATGCATCTCTACAAGGTGAACAAACCCATGGAGGATCTAACTCTAACTCTAATTAGTCACTTTGGAGAAAAATACTTCATAAATTCCAGTAGAGAAGATAATTTTGTGCTGTTCCAGTTTCTTCAATGAAAAAAATGGAGGAGAAATACACATGCAGAATTCATGGAAATTCTAGATTCAATGCTACTTATCAGAACTGTAGGCATATTTCTGGGCAAGTGACAAATTCTGAGCTGTATAAACAGTAAACTAGTCAGCTCATAATTTTCTTCATTTACATAAGTTATTGCAACGCTTATTTACCAATACCTATATCTGTGATTGGAAAATTATTAGCAAAAAAAATTTAAAATTATATTCCACTTTGGATATGATAATTTTCCTGTGGTTTTTATAGCTGTTTAATTAAATCCCATTTTAAGACTGTAAGAATCATAGTTTATAGAAAAAACTCTTACATGCAAAACGTGCATTTTGTTCTGCTTGGAAAGTAATTGTCAAATTTGGTCCTGGATGACATTTTCACATATTTGCTCCAGGTTAAATGTACCATTGCCACATTAAAATCTTTACGCATTTCGCAGCAAAGTACCTATTTCTGTCAACAAAAATCAGCTTCTGTGTTTGAAGAAGACGCCAAGCCACCTGGAAAATGTCAAAGAATCATTTTATCTGGTATTGTTAGACTGATTTTTGTGTGTGCAGTACTGATTTCTATCAGTTTACAATGCTGGTTGCAATGCTGCTTTCTACATAACTGCTATTTTGACTATTAGTCATGAATTTAACTCTTCCTAGATAAATTTTGTTGTCAGTCTGTACTAGCAGTCTACTGCCTTATGTTGAAATATTTTAATATTCTTTTTAGGCATAAAATTAAAAAGAGAAGCCAGACTTTCACAAGGAAAAAAGAGAAGATAAAAGTGTCTCCATAAAATATTCCTCAATTACTATTTCCCTTGCTAGCATTAGGTTCCTATACTTGCACAAAAATGAAATACAGGATTTGATGCAAAGGTCATTCAACTATTAAACAGTTCTGTATGATAAAGAGACCTGTTCACTTGTTTTTGGAAGTAGAAGCCAATGCTTTAGTAACCATGTGAATGTAAAATTTTGAGAATTCAATTTACTTCCTCATAATGTCTGCAATTTCAAAGAATAAAAAAACTCAAGAAAAAATGTCAGGGGAAATCTATACTCTTATGTGAACTTAAATTAGCAGTAAAATTATTAGTATGCAATTAGATCCTGTACAACATGAAAAAGTAAACTTTACCTATTCTGTCTTCCTAACTGTGGAATACATCTGGCTTTTAAATAGTCTCCCCGAAGAAGCTGTTAAAACTTTGTGCATTGATCTAAAGCAGAACTGATACATTGAGTACACAGTACAGAGAGTAGCTGAATCATCTGTTGCATCTGTTCCATCTCAAATACCCAAAGAAAGCACCAAAGTGGGCTGAGGCTTGATAGGGGTAAATGCAAGATGTAAGGCAGACAAATACTCAGCATTAGATCCGGTGAGAGATATGGAACTCGACAGGAATTTTAGGAATCTCAGCCCACAGATGAACACTCAACATACTGTTGAGTGCTTAGGAGGGTTGTAGAATGAGAGAGAATAGGGAGAGAAAATTGATCCACCAAGGAAGGTGGTTTTCATGACTAGCACCCTCAGTTGTTTTGTCAAAGAGCTGAGACAGCTCACCGCTGTCCTTTGTATGCAGGGCAGAAAAAAGGAAGGCAGTGCTATGGTTCACATCTAATATACCTGCTTAAATAAGCAGGGCACCAAGCCAAATGGGGGAGAAAAGCTCTTGTATTTTCTGACCACTGTGCTTGCTACTGAAGAGTAAGATCTGTTAGGTACTTCAGAACAGGAAATTTCTGAAATAACGTGGTCTGATCCCGAGCAACGGAGGCAGGAGGCAGGCAGCTCAGGACTCATGCCAGAACAGTTATAAGCAGATGGAGAAAAAAAATAATAAGTAATGTAAGTAGGGCATATAAAATTTTAAGCACTGTTCACATAGTGTTTTAATTCTGAAAATCCCCAAAACTCTGAAGTGTACCCTGTTTCTTTCCACACACATCCCAACAATATAAAGGTGACAAATAGCAGGAGTCCCAGGCTGTGCAACTCTTATCATTCACTTCTAACATGATTACAAATCCTTACTCATGGTTATTTGCATTAGCCATATTGATCAGAATTGTGTCAGTGGTAAGCTGGAAATGATGAAATGGAGATTGGAAATTCGCTGTGAAACTTATAGATGAACTTCTTGGAGTCCATTTTCTGGTGAGATTTTAAAGGATCTGGAGTTCTAAAGTTTACTGCGTCTGAGCCTGTGGTCTGTAACCTGGGCTAAAAGACTGCAGCTGTCCAGTGGAGGGAAAGGCTGGCTCATTACTCCAGCTGTTTTTATCTGGGTCAGGTTAAACCACTTCAGAAAAAGTGATGGGAGAGCGGATTGTGCTTTCCTAACAAACACCTGGGTATGCTGAGCTTGGAGACCCATCTGCAATGGAGGATGAGGCGTGCAGGGATGTAGCAGAGTGCCTACAGTTCATAAGGGCAATGGGAGATTCCTGTGAAGAGCAGAGAGCCCAGCTCTGCAGGGAACGTGTCCTCACCCCAGCACAGCTGGAAAGGGTCTCTCCCAGGGAGACATAAATGTGTTTGGAAGAATTTAAACTGATGATTTGTCCGTACTGGAAGAAACAAACCTTGTAAGAACACGGGAGCTATGGAGAACTCTTCTCTTCTACAGAGAACTTTATTTTATCTAAATCAGAAGAACTGATGTTTTCGTGATTAAAAGTATTTTTCTTTTCTTGCTCATATATTTCTGTTAAAGTACGGACTACTTTTGAATACTGGAAGCCATTGGTACCATCTAGTGCTAAGATAATGAGATTCATCCCCCCTAATTAAATGGTGTTCAGCCAAACTAGGATTCTTCTGTACTTACTAAAAAGAAGTAAGCACTTCTTAAAGGTCATCTCATAATAAGACTTAAGGATAAGTAAAATTAATTGCCCTATGGAGGAATTCTAGAATGACCAGTTTTCACTCGATAGCTAATTCCTAGTCTCTAAAATTGGGTGCTATGACTCCTTCCCTTCTCATACTTCTAGACCTAGTTCTAGCAATATTTTATATATGCATAAATGTAATACCTATACTTTTGAGGATGGCACTTGATTCTGTCCATGAGTTATGTCAGCAATAATTATCAGATTAGTGATATCTTTTAAAGGAGAACCAAATCTTTACCTATTCAGTTGCACTCATTTTTTTGAGGATGGTCCTTTCATTTGTAATACAAACTGTCATCTTTTATTAGGAATCATTAAAACTACTGGAGTTTTGTGAAAATTGAATATCCTAAAGTAGGAAGGAAAGTTCATGAAGCAAGGCTAAACCTTGCATGACTCTAGTGCAGGAGACATTAGATTCAAACTAAATTAAGTTAATAATTTCTAAGGTTGCAAGCAAGAATTTGTGGTATTAACTATGTTATTGAAAATGCTTATTCAGCCTTAATGTAAGAAATAAACCAAAATTATATCAAACAATCTTGATGCCCACTTTAAAATAACAGCAATTTTAAAAATCTCCATCAGAATTATATGTCTTAACAGAACTTCTCTGATCTCTCAGCCATGCAAAGATATAATAATGTTCACGAGTAAAGTAAAGCTAATTTTTTTGCCTTATTAAATTTACATGTCATAGAATAAGGTACATGTGCAAAGTGACTGTATTTACTGTGTGCATATTATCCCCAAAAAATCTGACATTCATAAAAATCTATGAGCTGCAGACATTTATTTCTTAAATGATTTCTCCTACCAAAGGCACACATGAGGCCCTTTCCCAGAGCAATCAGTAAAATATCACTGTGGCTCTGAAATCAGGGACATGAATTCAACCACAGAGATAAAAATAAAGGAGGGGCTACAAAGACTAGACAAACAATCCACTAGATGAACAAAGAGAGGAATTAACTTGACATATGTGAATCATGAAACTCTAAAAGATTTTGAATTACAAAGATATATCTGGAACTGAATGCAAATTAAACCTTATGTTGCCACTGTCCACTTAAGCAAATTAACTCCTAGAGTATAGGAAGAAAGAAATTTCACTGCAGAGGTAAGAAATATGACAGGGGCATGCACTGTTTGCACATTTGAGAAGAGAATGGAAGCCCCTACAGACTGACAACAATAACAACCTTTCATTCAATGGAGCCTCAGAAGGATTTGAAGCTGTCATGTTGCTGAATGAAAAACTAGTGATGTATGCCTTATAAGTAATGGGGGAAAATACAGAAGTAGTCATGGAAGAAATATTGCTATGAAAACCTGGTAAATATTAATACATACAGAGTCATCTCAATTATCCAAATCACTAGCCAGAAAAACTCTCAATTACTAAATATAAAATATGTTCTCTGAAGCAAGAAGAGCCAACCAAAAAACAGGAAGAGGATCTGAATATAAGGGCAAGATATAATGCAAATGCCTCAGAGGTGAGCTTTGGTGTCCTTCATTCTTGAGCAGTGAAGAATTTTGTTTTTACACAGCAAAAAAGCAAGTTGTTCTGTAAAAATCCATGTTAGTCATAATAAGAAAATATGGATTGCTGATGGGAAGTTGCCTGTACATGATGTTACTTGAGCTTGCTATTGTAATCACTGAGTTGATCACCAGATCTCACCAAAGATCGCATCAAGTTATCCAGGTCTGAGGAAGTCTAGTTGTACAAAACAATTAAGAAAAACTGGTTCTTTTCTCATGCTTATTGACGTGTGATATTGAAATCTGTGATTTTTTTTTCTTCAGAATGAAATATCTGATTGTATGGGGTAAAAATCACTTAACACAGTGTGCTACAGAGTGCTAAAAATTAGTCATCAAGAACAGATGAGCCATAGAAGACATAATGGAAGATCATATAAGTAAAGACATCAAGTAAGCATAGGAATTAAAGTTATTTTGTATCAGTAGTTTAGCTCTGTGGACACAAATGAGAATGTCTGTATGTTCACATATGGAGAAAGATCCTACAGAACCCAAGTATGACAGACTCAATAAAAAATAAAGAAAAAACATGACAGAGGCATTAAAATTATGTAGGTCCCTTAAGCCACCTTGATCCAAGACTGACTAAGTTTATTTGAGTACAGCAAGAAGGATTTTGCTGACAGGCTAAATTCCATTTCAAACCTGATAGGGTGCATAATACAGTACATCAAGTAGCACTCTGTTAATGCATTTTAAATGTCAACTTACATGCAGTGCCAGTGCAGAATGAATAAATCTCAGAAAGCAGTCCATCAGACATTGGTTCTGAGCAACAATCTTGCTAGAGGGGCAGCTTCCTTTTCTGGCCACTGGCTGTAAGGAAGGCTCCAGATTCACCCCTGTCTTTCCCAATCTCTTCTTCCTGTCACATAAAACCCAGAGTGTGCAGGTCTACTCACATGTTGTGTGAGTTCTGGAACAACCACCAGTTTTACCAAACACTGACCATTTCAGCTGATTTCCTTTCCTATTGCTGTTAGCTCTGCTTCTAAAGATCACGTTTTACCTTGTATTTAGGTACTTTTGGTGACTGTAAATCAGTGATCAAAACCCAGACTATGTTTTTTGTTTAGGGCCATAAGCACAGAACATCTGGTCTGGTTTAAACCCATTGCTAACCAACATACCTCAGAAAATGTATTAATTAAATCCTTAAAGACTATTGTGCGTCTTTCTGAATATTCCCTTATTTTTTCTTCACAACTCAGAAAGAATTAATGGAAAGGAAAACGTCACAGTTCTAATAAGAATGGGGAAAAAAGGGAAAAGGCAGCAGCCACCTTGAAAGTCATCCATCACAGCTTCTAATGTGTCATAAGTCCTTTGAGCAATTTTTCCCTGTGTCAGTTTACAGGCAGTGGCTCAGAGACCATTAGGGCTGGAAGAAAAGTAGCAAGCTGTCTTATTCACAATTGAAGAAAAAGTGAAGATGGAACAATAAGGATGACAGAAAGACTGAAAATAGACACCTAGTTAAATAAAAAATTGAAGTATCAGTGACAAATGTTCTTAAATAATCAAATGTATCTAGATCTTGTTAAATAGAAAATTATAGTGCACTGGAAACAGCTAAAAACATGGATTCCTTTCTAGTATTCCTCTTCAAGATTCCAGAGATTCTGATCTCAAAGTCAAAACCTCCTGAAGGTACCTGGGACAGCAAGAAAACCTCGTAACTACTTTTTATCTTCAGCATAATGAAGTAGTCCAGACACACATTTTGAAACAATTCTGGAATTAGAATAAAAGCATTATGATAACAAAGAGCTCCAGAACTGCTGGTTGACAGATAAGTTACATGATAGACTTGAATTCCTAAAGAACAAAAGGAGACAGCACTTGCTAAAATTGTTCTCTAGTAGACAAAACTTAGTCAACTGTGGTACCTTTATTGGAGTGTATAATTAAGAAACAATTAATCTTTCTACTTAGTTTAACAGTGCAAGCCTAAATATATCAGAATTAACTACAGTTGAGTAACCACTGCGGTGATCTAAGTTATAGAAAATCTTAGGACTTATAATAAAGTGTTTGTAACAAGGAACTCAAGACAGAGAAAAGAGTACTCAGAATTTAAGACAAATTTATTTGATAAATAAGCTTTCTAAATATAAACCAAGTGCTTTCTGATAAGTGAACTGGGGAGAAACAATTCTCTCTTCTGTTTGTAGCATTTCAGGCAACAACTCTGACCTTTTTTTCTATGTTTGGAAATGTCAAAGCAACAACATGAGATTTAATTAATTAATTAATTAATTGATCCTTGTTTAACAGCAAACTACAGTCAAGCAAAGCCTTCATTAAAGGATTACAGAAAATCTGATACCCTTTGCTTAATTCCCTGGACTCTTCTGGGAGAGGTAAAAAGGTTAAAATTATTGCAAACAAAGAAGGTGCAAAGAAAGTCCTTAGAGTACTATATTTGTATTGTTTGAGCTTACTTATCCACTTGAAACTGCATTTCTAGATTTTACTGCTTTTTATTTTCAAAATCTCCTTTAATTTAAATATTTTTTAAATAAGGCTACATAAAAATAACCTTTCAAATTAATGATGCAAAACATCATATACTGATTTGTCCAACTAAAAGTGTTAACTGCAGGATATTTTTGGAATATATCTATGATTTATGACAGGTGTGTTTGCAGTCTTCTCTGTCTTTCTGAGCTTGAATGAGCAAAAACCAAAGCAAATATTCTCTGAGCTTCTGCATTTAATCTGCTGTCTTATAAAAATAAGATAATTTACTCACGTAACCTCTCTTTGAATTAAAACTGCAACAGAGTATAAACCATAGTAAGTTTTCTACAAACTTATTCTGAGTTTAAACTTCAGGGTGTTTCAAGAAACACAATATTAGATTTCAACCTGACCTGCTATTTCATCACATTACCTCAGATCATGAAGTTATTATTTTTTTATTGGAACAAGTGTGAAATACTAAAACTGAGTTATATCTAAGCGCAATTTTTAAAAGGCAACATGCTATTGATTCCTGAAAACAAAACACTGAGGTGATGGTGTTAGAGCACTTAACCAAAATGGCCTCAGTGTGAAAGATGGGGATGACTCTCCAAATCCTGCATAAAATCTTGTGTTATTCTTGTTGTGCAGTCAGAAATACCACTGAGCTACCTAAATGGCATTTCAGGCCATTTCCCACATGCAGATTCATTCAGTGAAGCAATTCTTCTACCTCCTCACATCCTGCTTCTCAAAAAATAGCCATGGAAAATATTGCTAACAACTGAGGAGCTGCTGTAGCTCAGGGAGGAGCATTAGCAGGATAACAGAGTGGCTCTCCACAAGGAGTGGTCCCTCAGTCTAGCCCTGCACTTGAGTCTTTCCCAAGTGTGTCTTGGAAGATGAGGACTTTCTGGGCGGATGTGTCAAGCTGAAATATGCATCACCAAGAGGGTAGAAGCCCATTTGTACATCAGATCAGTCCCAGTCTTCTTTCTGTGTACTCCTAAGCACGTGCAGCAAATACCCCAAAGTTTCACAGGAAGATGCAAATAAGAAGGAAAGAGACTGATGACACATGACAGATTGAAAAAAGAAGAAATGGCTTGAGTTTGGTTTTGTGCTGGAGCATAAAATGAATTGCAATGATAGATGTATTCTTTTTCTCCTAAATTTGTCTCTTTTACTCACTCCTTCATTAATAAACATACTTGTTTCCAGAAAAAGTTTTCTTTGCATTCTTCCTACCTGCTTTTTCTAATACAGATTTAAGAATTAATCTAAATGCCCTTAAAAACACTGATTTTTTTATGAGGCCTACAGACCATCCAACTATCCCTATCTAAGAATAAACACAGAGTTAAAAAGTGTAAGCAGTTAATATGCTCTATGATGCAAAAAAAGCAACTGTACAAAGTTGCATAAATTTTATAAAGATTGAGAAAATCCTAAGTTTAGCAGGAAAATTTTTAACACAAGTAATACTGTGGTACAAAACATTTGAAATCATCAGGGATTTCTTAGGATTTTTATTGTTTATATATAGCAGCTGCCATAATGCTTTTTTCACTCTGCAGTATTATCCATCAGTTTTTTTTCTTCTTGTAGTGTCTGCTTTGCATATTCTAAAGCTTGGCCCCACTCCTACCCGCTTTAGGTCAATAGGAGTTTAATGACTGCCTTGGATAACAGGATCAAGCCCATAATGGCTGTCAAACTAACAAAAACGTTCAATGCCTTTAAGTGAAATAGATGACCTTCTAACTAACCCTCATGAAGAATGAAGCTGCTACTCTGATATACATACCATACATGCCCATATATTGAATTACCTTACAATTTTGCTCTATGTGGTATCCATCATCTGTCACATTATGCTATTTTAAGTAGGCAACCTTGCAATCAATAGCATTAAACATCTTTCTTTGGAGGAAGTGCATTACACAATAAATCTCAGTCAAGCTGACAGAAGAGATGTTTAACCCTCACTTCCTGAGATACCTCTGGACAAAGTTTTCAAACTGAAGCCAAGAGTTAGGCAGAGTAGCACAAAATTCAGATGATCTTATTTTCAGGAATGCTTAGCAATGACAGCCTTTGCTGAGGTCAGTGAAGATTGTGAGCTGCATGTTTAACACCTGACAGCCCTGAAAAGCAGTTGCCCAAGCACAGATTTTGGTCCCTAACCTTAGGTACTCAAGTGGAATCATTTTGATCTTTTTGCTGTGGTGGCATAATTCAAGTGATTACCATATATTGACATATACTAAATTAATCTACCTTTCAGCTATCATGCACTTAAGTAGACAGCTCCATATATCATTTGTTTAATAATCCATATAGTTTTGTCCTTTCATTAATAGTTAACTGCATGTGTTGGACAATAAATTGGAAGAGGGATCGCATACCTTATAGACAATATGGCAGATAAATTTTAAGATGGCAAGTGATGTGTCAGCAATATCTAGTTCATTATGTAAAGCTATCAAATATTTCAGGGAACTTTCTGAAGAGGTGGCTTTATCTTTGTATTTTGTAACCTTCAGAACTGGTATTCTTACTATTTTATTGTCATATAATAATTTCTCCATAATTCCAGTTTAACAGCATTTACTTTCTTTGTTTCTCTTCTCCCCACCTTACTCCCTCAGTGATTCTGAGGACTGAACACCAACAGAATAACATGTAAAAAATAATAACATGACCACTCCCAATTCAGGTAGTAAAAGAGGCAGAGAAAGAAAACATTCAAAAGTAGTCATTCCTTCAAAGTTCCAACAATAGCAGAAGCTCCAGAAGATCAGAAAAGTATGAGCCAATATTTCCCTTTTTAGTCAGAATTTTATATGACAAAGTGTCTTTGAAGGTAGTTATAAAAAGAGAATAAAAGAGAGGTATAAAAGGATGAGAATTATTTCTTCTATAGTTTCCACAGCTGAAAAAGTATGTAGGTCTGTCATGAGGACAGTTTAGGTTGTTCCATAACATATGGAGAAAACCAGTAAACTAATGCAGTTGATGTGAATAGAGGGCAACCATTTTCTTGCCCATCATTTTAAAAAGATGCTGAACCTTTGAGAAGCAAAGGTAAACTCAGACAAGTATCCTTGCTGTACTTACCCATTGTAAAATAATCTTTCAGTTCAAACACTCTCTCATGTCTTGAAATCTGCCACAGTAATAATTTCTTAATTTTGTTCTAGTCCTATGCACAAGACCTCAAAATCCACCATCATTCCATACATATGTAGTACTCAAGACTGGGATTATTCAAACTGAATTCGAGAGAGAATATTAAATGACTGCTTCTCTTGTCTCACACTTTTGACTCAAAAATTACCCTGCCTTCTGTGCTACACTGATTTTTATACTACTCTTAAGATGCATCTCGTATGGCTGTTAAATACTTAAGAAATAGGCAGAGTCTCAGTAAAATCCATATCCTGCTCAACTATATTCACTCCTCAGGTTCTGGAGCCCTGATTCGGTATATAGTTTCTGTTATGGGATTAAGAAATGCAGCTCACACTTGAAATCTGCAGTAATTGTATGTAATCTGCCTTGTTTTAATTTTCACTTTTTGGTCATGATGAATATCCAGCATAGGAGCAATGATCTGGACAAGGGGATCAAGCATACCTCAGTCAGTTTGCAGATGACAACAAGCTGGGTGGGAATGTTGATCTGCTGGAAGGTAGGAAGACTCTGCAGAGGGATCTGGACAGGCTGGATTGATGGGTGGAGGCCAACAGTCTGGGGTTCAACGAGGCCAAGTGCCTGGTCCTGCACTTCTATCATAATCCCCTGCAGCACTACAGGCTGGGTCACAGTGAAAAGCGACCCAGGAGAAAAGGAGAAAGCGACCCAGGAGAAAAGGACCTGGGGGTCAACAGCAGATGAACAAAAGCCAGAGTGTGCCCAAACGTCCAAGAAGGCCAATTGCTTCCTGGGCTGTGACAGAAGAAGTGTGAGCAGCGGGACTAGGGAGGTACAGCCCTCGGTACTCTGCACTGGTGAGGACACATCCCAAATCCTGTGTTCAGTTTTGGGAATCTCATGACAAGACAGATGTTGAGGTGCTGGAGAGAAGGGCAACAGAGCTGCTGAAGGGTCTGGAGCTCAAGTCTTATGAGGAGAGACTGATGGAGTTGGGGTTGTTCAGCCTGGAGAAAAGAAGGCTCAGGAGAGACCTTATTGATCTCTTTAACTGTCTGAAAGGAATTTGTAGCCAAGTGGGGGTGATATTTTCTCCTAAGTAACAAACAGTAGGACAAGAGCAAATGGCCTCAAGTTAGGATATTAGTGTACATTTTTTCACTAAAAGGGGTGTCAAGCTCTGGAAGAGGGTGCTCCAGGAAATGGTAGATTAACCATTCCTGAAGTTATTTAAAAGATATTTAGATGTGGCTAAGAGGCATTTAGTGGTGGACTTGGCAGTGCTGTGTTAATAGTTGAACTCAATCATCTTACCAGTCTTTTCTAACCTAACAGATTACATGATTGTGTGAAAGACTAGGCAGTGGTGTGGTGCAATTTTCAAACCTCCAGCAGTTGTGACATACGTAACTAGACCAAGTTCTTTACTGCCATACAAAATCACCAACTGCAGACTTGGGAGGTGCACACCTGCCTTCCACCTAGTCCTTGCCTACCCTGGGGCAGGTACCAGTAACAAGAACCTCAGAACCACAGGAAAGCAGCTGTGGATCCTATATGTGATACACCAGTATCCAATGTCCAAAACTATCCAGCAGGGAAGGGTGACCCAAGTCACTCGGACCTGCTCTCAGACCACTTTCACCTGAAAACAAACATGGACTAGCTGGGAGAATAGTGCTGCTCAGCTGAAGAATCTGCAGAGAAATATCTTTTATAATGTGGATACCAATTATCAGCTTGATATTCACACCGAGTGCAGGGCTGCAACCAGGATATGAAAGCTGTCAAATCCCAGCCAGTTCAAATCCTTCTCAGCTCAGTTTGACATGGACCTATCCAGCAAGAGCCTCTGAGGTGTACAGGCCCAAAAAAAAAGCTTCATGTCCCTCCTTTTTATATTTTATATATGTCACAGAGAGCTCCACATGCAGAGCTCCCCAAGGCCTCAACGGTGACAGGTGAAATACATTTACCTTTGCCTTTTCTTTGCCCTACCCAGTCAGCTCAATTGTGGAGAAAGTAAAGGTGAATCAAGGAAAGTTTTTTTCATAACTCTGCAAAAATAAAACCAATTTACAGGCTATTCAGAAAATTTGCATCTAGATTCCTTTCCTAAAGAAACAGGCAGGATAATTCTGTGGATGAACAAAGAAAAAATATTCTTGTTGATGTTACAAATATAGGACTATAAAGTATTTCATATGCTGTAATGAGGGAAACAGTGATAAGCCCATATCTGTCAGACTAAAGGTTTGTTCCTTTTTTCCTGCTGAGATGGTTAATTTCTTTCAGCCTTTCTTATTTACATTTTAAATAATGAAACACCCATGAGTACCAGGCACTTTTCCACTACTGCTCTGTGCAAAAAGAATATTAATAGCATTATTAATAAAGCTAGGAAGACTGCAATAAATGTCTCTGTGCTTAAAACAAAGGAGTATCTTGAAGAACTCAGCAAATTTTCTGTTTTATGCAGGTTTGATAAGACAAGTACAATTAAAATGTTCTCTGTTAGTAGATTAGAAATGCCAATATATGTAACAGAAACTGCCTAAAGTGTAAGCACATTTGTTCAAAGATATTGCATTCCCAGTTGGTTACCAAATACTTGCTTCATTTCCTGGCCCTCAAATCTCATCTCAGTTAAACTGCTGTAAATCAGGATGGAGCAAATGCCCCTGTGGTCTTCATCAGTGCAAGTCCTATGGGGCTAGAAAAGAAAAGATCTGTGCAGAATCCAGGTCCCTGATGCTAGAAGCTGCACTCCTAAGGCTGTGGATTGACTTTTCCTCTAGACAACTGCAGGCCATGTTGTTCCCACAGTATCTGTGAAAATATGCTCACATGATCCAGTTCTAATTGATGACAGGCATAATACATATGCTACACAGTGGATTGGACATACATTGCAGGCTGAGGAGTTGTGGAAATAACTGGAACAGTAGTAATGTATTCTGACAGCTTCATTTGGGGTGGGGGAGTTGCCAGAGTGTTTCAAATGCTGCCGGTTGCCATCAGGAAAATAACTAAAAAGACATATTAAATTCATGCTTCACAGTCTATGCATAACATTTCATATCTTTCCACAATGCTAGAGGACTTATTAGCTCAGGACATCAAAAGTAATTTATTTCACCTTACATGTGTTCTGTATTTTGACTCATCAGAAAAAAACCAAACAAACAAAATTTAAAAGCCTGAATGGCAGCAGGAAATGGTGCAGAAAGAGTTTCAGATTTTAGGTCTAACTGAATGCTTAGGATGGATATGGCTTCATGTAGGACAGGTATATCTATCCTCATTATCACATGTTTTGTAAGAAATCAAATAAAAAATGTAGGAAAACAGAAAAATTATAATAATGAGTGCAATCGAGCTGTATAGTATCAAAGGAAGAAGAGATGAAGGAGGGCAAAAAGGGAGTAATGCTGCTTTCCTGCCTGAAGAAGGAAGCCTATTTTGTAGGATAGACATGCATCTTTCTGACTCCCCCTGATATCTACAAATTGCCTTACAAGTTGCTGACTTTTCCTATTCACTGCTTTTCTTTCTTTTCATCTTATTTTTTGTTTTCAGGGTATCTAAAATGCAGATACTAAGATTTTTACTCTGAATTTGAGGCTGAATTAGACACCACCAAGCCTGAATACTACAAAATCACTGGAATCTTATTTATATTGTTCTATCTTCTCAGTAACAGCTTTTAAGTCTTGTGGTGCAGAGTGTATCACAGTTTTAGATAAATTACTGCAAATATATAATTTAACAAGATCTCTGTACCAGCACTTTCATCACATACATATCTATATGAAGCACACAGTAGAAACATGAGGAAAAAGGAGATAATATGGCCCATGATCTATTACTGCTAATGAATGAATCTATGAATGCTCTCACAGCCCCTCTGCAGATTCTAACTTCAAAGACAGATTCAGTCTTTTCTCTTTTCCTTCTCTGAACAACAGTATAGCTGCTGCACAAATCCCTTGTGCATTCAAGTCCTAGGGCTAAAAGTGTTGGTTTTGGCTGGGGTAGTTAATTTTCCTCACAGTAATTAGTATGAGGCTGTCTTTTGGACAAGAAGTTGGGGGGGACAGAGCCAAAACAGCCAACCCCAACTGACTCAAGGGATATTCCAGACCATATGGCATCACTCTCAGCATATAAAAGAAGGAGGAAGGAGTGATGGGTTTTGTCTTCCCAAGTCACAATTACATGTGATGAAACCCTGCTTTCTGAGGGATGGCTGAACACCTGCCTGCCCAAGGGAAGTGGTGAATGAATTCCTTGTTTTGCTTTGCCTCTGTGCATGGCTTTTGCTTTCCCTATTAAACTGTCTTTATCTCAACCCATGAGTTTCCTCATTTTTACCCTTTTAATTCTCTCCCCCATCACACTATGGGGGAGTCAATGAATGGCTGTATGAGGCTTAGTTCCTGACTGGGGTTAAGCCCTGACACTTATAAAAGCAGATAAAGAAGCAGAAATGCACAAGAGAGAATAAACCACTGACCCCTCTCATCACTTCTGCAGAGCAGTCTGTGAGTTGGATTTATTTGCTGAAATTCTGTTTAGTTTGTCAAAGACACTAACAAAACACCCTGGCAGAATCCATATAAGAATGAAGACTCCTTCAACACTGTCTTAAATTCTGCAGTAAGAACTGATTTTAACAGTGTGTGTCAAAGGCCAAAATCCTTTGAAGGAGCATATGATGGAAGAGCTTGAGCCTCTATAAGTCATGGGATCTGGTTGGAGTTGCAGTCTCCACCTTCTGCTGTGTGTTGACCATACTGTTATCTTTGCTGGCACTCAGTTGAAACACAACTCCTACCAGGACACTTCATGCTAATACCTAATAAAGATGGTTGATAATTCACTGAAAAGAAGAGGTCTGAAGGTGGGTGCTCTAACATAAGCCCTATCCCAGCTTAGTTCCTTAGCCATTATTAAGTTAGAATCAGGTTGTTTTCTTCCAGATACCCCAGCTGCAGAACCAGCAGAGAGTATCCCAGAGCCTGGAAAGGAAGCCACTGGCTCAAGACAGGGCATCAAACATCCCAGAACCCAAAGAGGTGTAAAACCTAGCACTCAACTTCGCCTCTTCAGGGCCAAGTGCTTCTTTCCAGTTCTAATGACTCTTCCCTAACAAGTCCTATTCCTATGAAACTGAACAGATTTAGCAGGAGAAAATAAGATACACCAACAAACACAGGAGATAGAGGAATTTGAGAGTCTGTTAAGGTTCAGGAGACTGCAATAAAGTTCTCATACCAAATCCAACATAGTGGTGCCAAAGTGGGACCATGAGGTCCCAAGGCCACCTATAACCCAAACAATTGCTACTCTACCATTCAGCCTTAGGAAAATTTCTTCCTGCACAGCTTCACTGCCAATCCAGAGCTAAAAATCAGCATCCTTATTGATCTGGCCTTGGAGTAGAGCAGGCTGTTTGCTCCAGAGAACAAGGTCTGCATGACACTATCTGTGTACTCTTCTCAGTTCCTCATGAGATAGTTCAAATGAAAGAATAAACATTTGTGGGAGATTAAAAGCTTTGGATGAGATAGTCAAGAAATCCCAGAAGGAGAAAAGTAGCACTTTCAATAACCATCAGGATTCCCAGTCAATTCAAAATGTCATGAAATGGTTCTCACAAAAACAAAGGTATGTTATCAGCTTCGGAACATGTGCTGTGCCCAAAGCACTGACAGACTGTACCCCAGAGGCCAGGGCATTCAGTGTGCAACACTTTCTGAGATTATTTCATGGGCAACATATGAGCATGTCCTGGGGGAAAAAGAAAATGAGGAAGCACAAGTATTTCTGACATCACTTTAGGGCCATCCAGGTGAATGATAATGTATAAAAAGGGGGTGATTTTAGCCTACAATAAAAAATGCAGCGCACAGCTGAATGAGGGATATTGCTAAAAACAATAAGAATCTCTGAAGTTCTCACAGTTCAATGTAACAATAACACCTGGGTGGGCTGGAATTTTAAGTGGGAACTGGGATGTTGTGTTCCTGCAGATAACTAGAAGACTGAAAGATAAGCTATATATGGCTGCATTTATAGTTAAGGTTGTCAATCAGGCTGGGTAAAAATACATATAAAGATTGTAAATTGCTTCCAGAAATGCCTGAGAGTCCACTGCATATTTAACAGGTCATCTGATTAAGGACTAAAGACATAACTTTCTCCCCCTAAATCTCTACATATAATGCAATTCAATGAAATAGTAAAGATGCACAAGTCATCTGCAAATATTAAGTGTCCAAACTGGTATGACATTCAACAGATTACATCTGTAAGTGACAGAATAAACATGCAGAATAAGAGTGGGCTAAAGGAAGGCCCTAACAATACTCTGAATGCAGAGAAGAAAAGGAATAAGGTGTTTTAGGGATTGCTGCTTGCTGTTCAATGTAAACATTGGACTGCTGAATACTTGTTACAAAAGATGTAGACTTCATCACACTGAGCACAAGGAGTTACAGCCTCAGAGGAAGCATAAAAATCAATAACACAGAGAAATATCTCCAAAGTGCAAGAAAGTCTCTTGGATTCTTACAGTTTGCCTAATGACTTCATGCGAAGCAGCCTACGGCACTTTTCCAGGGAGGTGGGCACAGCACCAAGCCTGACTGAGTTCAAGAAGGCAAACGGATTGGATTCTTGGGGCTGTCCTGCACAGGGCCAGGAGCTGGACTTGATGATCCTTGTGAGTCCTTTTCAACTCAGAATATTTTGTGATTCTACAAAATTTCTTCCTACCCACTCAATGAAAAGGAGGGCATGACTAGGTTCAGCATTCATGGACACAGTTACTGTTTTTAGAAGTGTTTCATGCATGTAAATATGTTGACATGGCAAGTTTATGTGTGTATCTGTGTCTATGCACAGGAGCACAAGCTGGAAGAGAGCCTCTTTCCTTTCAGCATGGTGAAAATATGAGCCTGACTGGATACAGATTAAATTCTAAGTAGCCCAAAATCTTCTGGGCAGTTAGTTAAATGTCTCTTACTGTGTCATCATGACCAAACTACAAAGCTCTGAAAGCATAACTACCCCTGCTAACTTATTTTAATCTAGATGTTCACAATGCTTCTTCAAGCAGTCAAAAATGCAGCAACAGGTGCCAGAGAAAGTCCATTAAATAAAACTAGAACCCGTATGTATTCAAAGTTAATAATCTATCTCATCAAAGAAGAAAATATGTCAGATATAATACAGTGTGACAGAGAAAGAGTTTTGCAATAGTAAGTCTTTAAAAAAAGACGTCTTTTTTTTAAGATAAGAATTAAATAAGTACATTATAAAACATAATGATGCATTGTTATGATCATATAATCTGACTTCTCATATACCAAATACCAAACAAACCTGACCCAGTCATAAAGTCCACGACTTCCCAACATGCAGTGTAGCTACCTGAGAGACTTCAAGCTAGAATTAAAAAAAAACAGGAACAAAATTCCTTAGTATTATTTATACTTACTCTCCTGTTTTTGATTAGCTATGGCACCCTACTATTCTTTTTTTCAATGGATATATTGAGCCTGAGTTCTCCTCTTTGTACAAGTACTTCTTGACCTTGGCACAGATAAAATAAAATTCATCTAAGCTCTTCTTGAGAGCAGGTTTTCTCAGACTGATACTGTTCTTATAGGTTTTTCCTAATTCTATCCAAGATCTCAATTTCCCTTTGAAGTGTTTCAGTGTTTTTTGGGTTTCATTTATGCCAGAAAGGTGGGCATGACACCTTCTTATATCCTACAAGATTTTCCCTGCTTTGTAATTGAAAGGCCATGAGCATTTTTAACTGCTGTGGCATGCTGAGAATTCATTATCCAAAGAGAAAGCAGGATTTTTACAGAAGGTATATAGGAAGACACAAGATCAAGAGTAGGAGGAGCTGACATGTGTTGCTTTTTCTGATACTGTGTGCTAATGTCCTCTGTTTCCCCATTTCGTAGCCATCCTTTTCAAACCCTATAATCTCTAAAACATTTGGAAAAGTGTCCTAAGTGCAATTTGGAAAATGGCAGGAGCTTTTGTAATGCAAGACTGTAACTCAGTGTCATGATCAAGAGGGGTTTATGTTCCTCTCCAATGGTCATATACTTTTTGCATCTGGATTACTTGGAACATTCCCTTTTCCACACTTTCATGCAATTGCATCAGATGTAATGCTTCCAGTAGTAATTTTGTTTCCCTTCTACTGGTGCATAATTTCATCCAAACAAATAATCTGGTTTTCTGAAATATCTCTCACATCAAGATACTTTTTAATGATACCAGCAACTTCCTGAGACATTTTCTCCTTTTTACTTTTCTGTTCTTCTTTTCTGCAATTGCTAGTATCTCTTCTAGCATGTTGTTTCTTTTCCTCAGTGTTACCCTCTCTTTACTTCAGCTGTTCTTTTCTTTTTCTTTAAACACTTATGTTTTCAAATTAACTTTGATCTCTGTGTGTGGGTTGGCCTGGATAATACTGCTTTTTATCTCTGTTGTATGTCTGCACCTTTTTCTCCATTAATCTTCCAAACCTATAAATTATTGCAGAACATATTTCTATTTTCCCCTCACTAGTTCCACCACAGAGAATTCACACTGACTTTTGACTTACTACTTTAAGTTGTCCCAGACTTTTATCATGCTCAGCTTCTTGAGAAAGGCTGATAATATCTTAGGGCTATATTTTGAACTCAGAGAAATACCTGTAACTTCAGGTATCTTCAGTGGAAATCTGTAGGCATCTTTCAGAGATGAGTTTGACCTTCCGTCCACAAACTAAGTTAAAATATGTTCCACTGCACAGAATATGTTCTCTCCACTGTCATATCTATATCTATCTATATCTATATCATCTATATCTATATCTATATCTATTGTATCTATATCTAAATTTTACCTATATAATCTATATCTATGTTTATCTATATCTGTTTTGAATTATGTGGTGTCTTACTTTCGGTGCATGAGGAACCATATCTTTTTGCAAGTTAGCCTATGAAAAAGGAGAACCATCCCATTAAAATACAAAAATGAATGCAAAATCTCTTTTGGACTTTCTAGAAATACAAATAAAATATAAATAATGCAAAATAATGTTTTTCTCTCTCAGAATTTTAAAGATATGGATGAATTTTGGAATGGTAAAAACATAAAAAAGTTTAAATCTTCTGCCTGGACTCCATTGGGAAGCAGAAGAATTGCTCATGCTCCTGATCATTTTTGATACATGAAAACATCTTTCTCACCCACAAAACCCTCCAGTGATTTAAGGTGGGAGAAATATTTTTTAGATATGCAGAGAGCACTCTGTTACAGTATCAGAGGGAAGCCCTCCCCTGCAGTGCCAGCTCACATTGAGCATTGACCTGTGCACAATTTCAAACCTCTACCAGATAAATATTTACATATGTTTGATTTGCTTGTCCTCAGCTGCATGTTATATTCTTCCATAAAACAGATGTCAAATTACATTTCTAAAAGGAATGGGAGACTGCTCTTTTTCTGAGGTGCAGTGCATGTGTTCAGATGCAGAACGCATGGAGAAGCCAGCCATCAGCCCTCAGAGGCAGTGGCAAGAGTCCTCACCAGGACCAGAAGGCACAGAGCAGATTTGAGGCAACACAGAAAGTTTCTGAGTCGGCTGAATGTAAGTGTAAATGCAAAGGCTTGCAGCAAGAAAAGGAAATTTTTTATAAGACACTTTTATTGCCAGTCGCTTTGAGATTGTGTTACTTAAAAAGCTACTTCAATTTGTATTTCTAGTACAACCAAGCTTTGGTGGCTTAAAGGCTTTTGTTTGGGAACTCACTAGAAGGAAATAACCAAGTGGATATTCTTCAAAGTTCTGGCCAGTTCAATGCCCCTGCTGGAAAATTGCTGTCTTTGTGATTCTGCATGTTTTATTAGTGTGCGACTACATGTGAAGGAGGAGTTCCATGCCTTTCCAGCAAGCTGAAAAAGCCAAGGTAAAGAGAATTTAGGGTCTCGATCCCCTGTGCATCAAGGCATGATTAATGCAGGCATGCAGATTTGCAGCTGCCTCACTGCGCAAGCACAGGTGCAGGCAATGGTGCAGGCAATGCAGGAAAATATTCATTTTGTCTCAATGATCTGAGGTCTCTGTCTCTCCTGATATCTGTAAGTGTTTCTGCTTTGGGATAAGCAACCTCCAGTGCTTGAGATTAAAGTCTATCTCCATTAACTTCTCCAGGAGAAAAACAGATTCAGCAAAAACATTCAGTTTGGGACCTGCACGGTTCAAGAGCTCTCCAAACAACAATAAGACTATTTTTCACAATTATCTCCTTTCAGATGTGTCCATAATATTAAATTGTTTTTTCTTGGAGAGAAAAACATTGTTTTATATTAATTGTGACCATAAAAAAGGGAAGGCACTGCAATGTGAGAATGAATCCACACACAAACTTTGAGAATAAAAGTGCTAAATTACACTTTATTGCATAAGCTAGTTAGCTTAGTACAGTGCAGTTTTTACAACAATGATATATCGAATTAATACAAATTTTCACAAGCTTGAATGAACTCTATGCTGAATCGGGAAGGTACTTTTTACTATTTTCTAAAAGTAACTGAACTGCTGGTCTCTTCATCAAGAAGACAAATAATATTCCCCTGATTGTTTCACACAATTAAGGGCTATGCCATACATAAACAAATTTTTTCATTGGCATAAGGATAATTTTACCCCATGTTCTCTATATTCTGAGACAGCTTGAATGCAGATGGCTCAAGATAATAACCACATTTGAAGAATAAACTCTAAGCTAGTTTGTTCTAACAATCACCACTTAATCTCCAAATCCACTTACTTTTGGGGGTGATATAAATACTGTTTATCAAATGCCATGGTTGAAGATTATTTCTCTTCACAGTGGCCTTCAATGTTCAGGATATCCCTTTCTCTCAATGACAGAGTGAACATGCTTAGAACAGTCTCAGTCTTCATGATGTCAGATAAAAGTTAGTTCAATTCATTTATGATCTGGGATTAAGGAAAAACCAAAATGAATGTTAACCATGAACAAATCCTTTAAACTGTCAGATTATGAATGCTTTGTTGGCATCTTTAATAAATCAGACAGAATATTTACATTCTATTCAGAGTGGAAACTACTGAATAGTTAAAAGCTCTGTGTTGGCATTTTCCTAAAATTCTATATTAGATAAAAAAAACGTAATCACCCTTTCCCTATGTCCAACCTGACCACATGAAGAGATATCGTACAGGGAAAATACTATTGTCTTAGCTACACTTCTTTCTACAGTAACATTGCCTAAAAGTAAAATTGATAGCATTTAAATTTAAGAACAAAAGGTAGATTAATCATAGTTTGGATAGAACATGAGCTCCTTTGAAATTTTTACCACAGTTGTTCAACACTTGTAAATCAGCCCTTGATTTTTGAAATGTATATTACTCCCTCCAACATAGCCACAGGCTCAAAAGAGTTGTTTTTAATAACAACAGAAATAATTTCAACACAGTCCCCTTGTTTTTCTCAATGCCTTTTTTACTTTTGAACTCAAAAGAGAAAAACAATTAATTAAAAAAAATTTTTTCCTACTTGGATAACATTTCTATTATTGTAGGAAGAAATGATCCTCAAACAATACCATTTTGGTATTTAGTCCATCAGAAAACTCTTTTGGTCACTTGCTTTCTTGATTTTTGTCCATGCAGACTTCAAAATCAATTTAAAGGAACAAATATCTATCCATGCTCAATTGCTAGGGATCAGCTTATATTCACATTTACAGACTACATATTATTCTGCTGGCATGGACCCTCTATGTCCAGGACATCAAGTGGCACACACAGCTGCCCAGAATTTTTTAGCTCAGAATATTTAACACCTCATCAGAAGATGCCCCTCTGATAAGGACCATATCTTCTCATCTGCTTAACACACCCTGTGTGATGACCACCCTCTCATGCAGGTCTTTGGACAATGTTTATCAGGTATCACTGGAGCATATTGCCTGCTGCCCTGTTAGAGTATCTGAGGTTCAGAGAGCCTTGGCATGATGTGAATGGCTCATCCTTTGGAAAAGGGTTCAAGTGAAATGGAAAGGCTTTGTCAGCATACAGCAAAACCCCAGGATGCTGGCTCTGACAGTGACCACAAATAGATATAACCAGAGAATGTGAGAAATTAAAAGCCAGCAGCACTTCTCAAAAAAATGTTTTTCTCACCTCCAACAAAAGGAACATTATAAGGCAAAGGTGATTATATCTAATAACTTTTGACAGGTTTTTTTGCCAATGTGTCCAGTTGCTCTTGAAAGACATTAACTTTCACAAGATGTTGTAGCGAGGCATTTCACAGGCTACTTACTTGCTATTTGAAGAATGCCTGACTTTTATTTACTTTGGGCCTACTATTTTCCAACTTAATTTCATTCCCCCCAAGCCCTTGTACCAAAAGAAACTTTGGTCAGTGAGTAACCACCTTTTCAATGTCACTCTTCATCATACAGCCTTCTAACTAATCTTCCTCACTCATCTTTTTCCCATCTAGAAGAATCTATATTTATTTAGTTCATATTCATACAGAAGGTGTTACACTCTGGAGAAATCAACTCTGTATCAGCAGCAGAAAATGAAGGACATCTTTGCTGGGGTTGTTTCCAAGCATCTCATCACCACAGCCCTGAGAAGTTCCCCTTTCCTTTTTCCTGAGGGCCAGAGGAGCAGTTCCCATATGTGTGAGTCCCACTGGGTTCAGGACAGTCAGGAGAGCAGTACAGTATCACTGAGTGACACTCAGGGTCCAGAGGCTGCACTGATGATGCATCCCACACCCAGTCACCAGGGAGGGGACCTGGGACTAAGGGGCTGTTGCTGAGTGGTGAGTGACTGTCCCAGCTCTGTGTCCCTTGAGCATGGGTGGTGAGGTGTAATAGAATTAAGATAAAGTGACTCCAGAGCTTGTCTCAACTTCTTAGTGCTGTGCTCTTGCAGTGCTTATCATGTGTTTATTAAAGGCTGTTCCCTTACATGATCTCTGTCCTTCAGGGAAGTGTCATGAGCTCCTTTTCATGGCCTATTGAGGTGTTATTGCTGAAGGGCTTTCTCAGGTAGGAAGAGTGAGACATGGTGCACCCTGCGAAAGGAGTAATTCTCTCTACCCTAACCACAATTTCCTGAATTTTCCAATAATATCTACTTGAATAGCTCAAGAATAAACAGAGATCGAACTAGTAAGTCTGTAGTGTGGACATCCAGCACCAGAGCCCCGCAGAGAAATAGAAAGAAAAACAAGATGACAGTGAGGATGAGCCAGCCTTATTTCAAAAGGCTTCAGAAAGAGAAAATCAGAGAGACTGGCAGTTACATGACCTTTAAGCCAAGTACTTGTGTGTGGCAAGAAGAACTGCCTTCTAAGACCAAAAGGACATTGACTTCTCGAGTGCCCTCACAAGCTCCCTGGCTTTTCCTGGGGAAATGACCAGCTGTCAGTGACCATATCTGTGTAGTTACATTTTACATTTACACCTTAATTTTTTCTACCTTCTATTCTGTTTTTATTCCCTCTGCCTTTTGTAACTTTCAAGTTTTGCCACCTTTCAGAACCAGAATAGAAGACAGGAAACAGTGATAAACACTGTTAATCACCCGTGCAGACTCACGGGCACACAAGAAAACATAAATCTATGAGCTGACTAAAACACTGTAAGAGGTCATTTGATAATTTTTCTAGTGCTATTGCTCTTATTAAATTATTTGTCTGTATGGATGTTTACAGGAAGAGGTTTCCCTACAGTTGTCAAGAATTAAATGTTAAAATGATTGTGCAGGGAAGGAACCACCCATTAGATATTGCCAAACAGGGATGTTTCATTGGCTGCTTCAAAGCCAGCTACTGTCAAGTGCTTTTGATGAAGAGACCTATGACTTCAAAACAGAAATGAAGAGACTGAATGGCCCCGACAGCCTTTTTGCACCAAAGTTGCTTGTTTAAAGCAAGTTCCAGTCAAGAATAATTGAACTCAGCTCAAATTAGAGTGTTGCTCCTTAGCTCTGTGAAATGAGGTAGATGATCACAGTCCATTTCCCATTAGCCCAACTGTCTGCTCTGCTAAAACCACCTGCACAATTGAAACTAATTGGTGCCCTCAACAGCAGTATCAACAGGGAGGATACAATTAAATAGTAATGGATTATGAACTATATCCTCCCCCTAAAGACATGATACCTTTAGATACTGGCAAGCTTGCCTGGTTGGAGCTTGGAGTGGGGCTGAATTTACACCAGTGGGCTGCCAGTCAAGATCCAGTCACAAGCAGAAATGCAAGTCTATGCACAAATGAACATTAACAAGGATATATTTATTCAGCTGGAATATAGACAGGCCTAGAGCAGGGGAAAACACATCCTACTCTATTTGAATTGGAGGGATCAAAGTGATATGAGCCCCAGAGCTATCAAGAGGCCATCAGACACAAATCTCATGAGGGTCTCCTAAACTCCCTTTCCTCCAGGGACTCATCAGTGCAGCAATAAAAAGCAAATGGCATTGAGTCATAGAGCAGCACATTTGTAACAGGCTGAGAGTATTTGTGATAGGTACAGTGCTGCTGATGGTAAGAGCATCCTGTGACCAACAACTGGGCTGTTTTCACCCATCAGTGGGAGCCAGACCACTGAAGCCTGATGCAGTTCCTCTTCTAAGCTGGCCAGTTGGATTCATCTTTCTTTCTGCTTTGCTGCTTCTCAAAGGGCAGTGTGTAAGAAAGGCATGAGCATGTCATTCAGGGGCTGCATCTTAAGGAATTTTTTTGTATACTCATAAAAAAATGGCTTTTTCAGATACATGAGTACTTGTGCTTCTCTGTTATTCTGTTACTCTTTTTAATATGGCAGCTTATACTTTGAATTTCTATAGGGTGCTTTTTTTCTAGGACTGTGAAATGATTAAAAGACACCACCAAAGAAAACTTCATACTGCAGCTGGAAGAGAAGAGAAACTTTTCTGCTTGTGTAGCTATTTTCCCTTCTCTACAGGCCAGTTTGGAGTTCAGATCATCAGCTCCGTGAGTCAGGACTGAATGCCAGGTATCCTTCCCCACACTCCAACAAACATTAAACATTTGCTCTATCCTTATTTGATGCCTCAGAGGGGTTGATGCTCTGACACAGTAGAGAGAATCATTTACTGTATTGTTCTGCCTACAGATATGACAGTTCAAAGCACAATACTTTGTGCTTCTTCAGATTTCCCTGTGTTTGTTCAACAGAGAATTGCTGCTCACTGACAACCTCTGTTCAAAAACATAAAATATCTGAAACACAGCTGGACTGATATCTGTCAATGTATCGACATGCACAAGCCACAAAGTTGTTCAAGAATAAATCGTAAAATGCAGCTTCTGGTTTCAGATAATGACTCCACAACACAAGGTTTGTTCTCAGAGCATTGGTCTAAGATATATCAGACATGTGGTGCTCTCTTGGATGCACACAAAGGCCAGATTCTCAGTAGTGATTAGAGTGCACAGCTGCTCCTGATGTGTCTCTTACAGTCAAATTTTCAGATGACTTATTTAGCAAACTGATCTGCTTTGAAAGTCCAGCCCTGGATAAGAATGATAAATTGATTTTAAGCCCCTATTCTTTGTTATAAAAAGGAAAAGTCAAAGGTCAATGGTAAATTGCTTTGCCTTAAAAAAAAACAACAAAAAAACCTCTGAACTTCTGAAGAGGTGGTGCATTAAGCACCTGTAAACTTTCCCTCAAATGTACTCCCTGATTATATAGGATAGAAAAAATCTTAAATTTGTGTGTTTTTAATGCATAATTCTCCCCCGAATTTTCATGCATTTTTAAAATTTTGTGTAGGAAAAAAGAATCACCAAAACTACAAAAAAATTTTAAAAATGCCTAGGTTTGCGCGTGAAAAATCCCCCATATGAATTGAAAATGAATGTCAAAAAAATTTCGAAGTGAATGTGTAAAACACATTCCATCTTCAACTGAATGCTCATGCATCTTTATTTTCTCCGACCTTAATATGATTTTCTTTTCAGCTGGCAGTTTCTTTTATCTGCCCTGGAGCAAATGTAAATGGCTCTGCTGATTGTTTCGGCACTGGCAAAGAGCTAAACAATGGCATCAGCAGGGCAAGTGTGAGTCAGCTGTGGCAATGCTCCTGCTATTCGGAGTCTTGCATAAGGAACATAAGGAACTACTGCTGATTTACCTCCCAAAGGCATCAAAGATAGAGTCTGCAAGCAATAACAACTTTCTTGCAGCTTTCTGTTCATTCCTGAAGCAGCACAGAAAAAGAAAGAAAAAGTATTATAGATCCACCATTCTCTTCTTTCTTGAACTGCTTTATAGTGTAAAAATCTCCCTTCTACCATGGTTACCAAACTAATTTTCCCCAATCAACAGATCTGTGGTTTCAGTCTAATCAGATCAGAATGGATGTCAGGATAGGTTGTATCTACTGATATTTTCATTTTAAAGATAAAAATACTTCTGGACAGGCACATTTCTACTAGCAGTGCAAAAATTTATTTTTACAAAGCTCCTACATTCTTGTTTGCATCTCACAACAGAACATGACCAAAAAGAAAATGTTATCTAGTACTAAAATAGAGAAAACTGTTGAAAGCAAATACATTCAATTGAGAAGTAGCTTTATTTGGGATCTTTCTGGCTCATACATCACTTTGCAACTATATTTGCAGACTTTGTGAACATCTTAACCAAAGAACAAAATCTAATTATGCAATCCTGAGCATCCTGATATTCATGTTTAATGAATATAACAGCATTATTCAAATCTATCCTTCACTTTGATTAAATTCCCTTTTTAAGAAAAATGCATTGAAATACAACTGTTCTTTTAAGGAATTCAAGAGATGGTGTAGCAAAAAAAAAAAAAAAAAAAACCAAAACAAAATCCTGATCAACAGTTTCAATTTAAAGAGCACACAGTAAAACCATTAGAAGATAGAGCTACATGTCTTTAGAATACATAGCAATAAATAAATTAAATCACCCAGAACAAATAGCACCAGCTGCTCCACAGACAAATATAGAAACTTGGAAATATAAAGGATAAAGTACTTCAACCTAAAATAAAATAAACAGTAAGAGGCAGTGAAATGTTGTCTTAGTCTCAAAAGCCGTATGTTACCCATTTATTTTGTACTGAGTCCATTTATTTTTCTCTCATGCTCTTCCCTCCGTGCACTCAGTGCATACTAAACAGTGTAACATGAACTGTACCAAACTTGATGGTGCCTAAGCTTACCTGTGACTTTGGAGACAAGGGTGATTTTCAGGTTTGGAAAATTCTCTCTCCTTTCCCTCTCCTGCCATCAGCATCTGGAATGTCATTTGTGAGCTGGCTTTGCACCCACTTTATTGACCATTCTCATGGTAAAAGGAAGAAAGCTGAAAGATAATTAGATTTGGAGTCTGGGTGAGTAATTTTAAGAGCTCTGTTAGTCTGACTCCAGGACATATTTTGTGTCAACCTCAGCTTTGTTCATTCTGTATAAAAGGCTGCATGTAACAAGACAGGATGGTTCAGCTTCACAGGGTTATGGAAGGATAAGGGGGGTGACATCCTCAGAGATTAATTATGTCAGCCTTAATTTGAGTTTCATCACCATAAGTGTAAGTTAACACGTTTAAAGTTGACAAAACTGATCTTTCAGTAAGCAAAAGCAATGAATTGCTTTAAAAGATGCTGGCTAAATGAAATTGATAGCAATAAAATCATTTATACTAGGAAATGTACACTTCAAAATAAAACCAAACCAAAACAAAGTACCTCATCTTCTCAAAACTACTGTGAAAATAATAGATTTCTAATTTTCTAACAAATGAAGTAACGATTTTTACAAAATACACACAGATTTTTTTCTATGAAATGTTAGTTATCATGAAACCCTGAGGGTTAACATATCTTCTTTGCATCTGCAATAAATAGAAGGTAAAAGAGCAGGAAATCAACAATTTTGGCATAGGAAATGGTTACCCACAAAAGCAGTGTTTTTCTGAGAAACTTGGTGTTGTGTGCAAAGTGTTGCAGCTCATCTGAGTTTGACCACAGCACCCAGCTGCCACATCCTCAGACAGTGAGGCAATTTAAGGAGGGCAACTATTAAATGTCTCTCAGAAGGTGGAACAACTTGGATATCCTTTAAACTGATATAAATTCTCTGACAGTGCTGTAATGCTGTCACAGCTCTGAGAAGGTAGAAAAAAAAAAAGAAGCACCTTATGGAAGGATCAATTTTCTCCCTGCAGCTTCTTTGTTTCCTTCCCCTGAGCTGGACTGTGTGTTTTGTGTACAAGCTGCTAACTACTAAATCCCCTTCAATCCCCTTTTATTCATTATGCACATTTATATCTCAAACATTTTTTCACGTTTCTCAAAGCTTTCATTTTTTTTCTGTACTTATTAACTGTTATGAGATCTTCAGTCTTCTCTCAATAGTTTTTCAAACCTTGCAAGCATCTCTAGATACTCTAGACCTTTTGTGTCATTTTCATCTCAGTTCTCTAAGATCTTTTAGGAACAAAAATTCATGATTCACCTCTATAAAATTTAGCTATGGAAAAGTTCAGCTGTCCAAATTGGTCACCACTAAGTCGATCTGTAGAAAGAGATATATCTAAAGGGTAATGTGTCTCCTCTTGAGACAGGCAGCTCTTTTGTTGTCAATTAACTTCTAGACATGTAAAATCAGGCCTGTATTTTATCAGATCCAGCCTTTTGCCCTTTTTGCCCTCTGTGTTTGCAATTCTATTTTTTAAAATGGGATTTAAAACCCTCTATAGAGAAAGATAAATGCAAAAATATTTACTCCATTTACTTGGAGTATTTTTATGATGCACTTCTTTTGTATAAATAGCTCAGATTTCATTGCCTTGTTTTGCTTCAATATCAGATTACAAATTCATGTCTAATTTGCTGTCCTCTCTCTTCCCTAAGGTCTCTTTTAGCTTTACTGCTCTTTCCATCCCACTTAGTATATGTTTTCCAGTTTATTTTCTCCTGCATGCTTTAATTCTCATTTCTGCCATCTGAAACTCTTTTTACTGTACTGGAGCCCTCAGGTCTTTTTTTACTTTTCTCCATTATATCCCTTACAATCCAGTTCATGTCCTTGAAAACAAATTAAAAGAACTACATATTTCAATCCTCTGTTCAAACTAGATTGTTTCCTAATCAAGAAGCTATATAGGTCTGGGAAACTACTCAAATGTTGTTGTTGGAAAGTGAAATTTTGATGGGAATTGTGATCAAAACCTCTTTTACTGAAATTCATCACATATATCACAGGCAAGCTGAGCAGGGCAAAGCATTTCTGACCACTTCTAATTCTAATTTATTTTTCAGCAGCAGACTGGTTTATTTGCTGTAATATGCTAAAATTTTCAGTGACAGCTGGAATGTGGGTTTAGACAGCCTTTGCACTGTAAAGTTCATTTCTGCAACAGGGAATAGGAGGAGTTGTTTTCCGTCGCCCTGAAGAAGAAAATCTTAAGCCAGAACAATGAAGAAGATCAGATTTAAGAAAATCTAGAGGGGGGAAAGGCAGAGGTAATCATAGCAGATTCTCTTAATAAAGAATATGCATAAGTTGATAATCTTTGCCTGCCATTTTGGAGTCCTTTGACAAATCTGAAGAAAAAAGGTCAGAATTATTTCATATTGCATTCACAATTTCATGGATTTTAATGGGTGAACATTATGAAAAACAACAGGAACACTATGAATTATAATTTTATCATGATATAACCACACTCAATACATAACACACAGAGATGAGAACTGGAAACTGTGATATTGGTATTGCCAGTGTTGCTGACCAGCTGTGGGCCTCAGATGGACAGTGGGTGGTATTTAATACACTGCCTGCAGTATTTCACAACAGGGGGAGAACTGACTTTATTCAGGAGGGCATTTTGTTGGGTTTTAGGTTTGAAGCTCAAAACACTGCTAAAGGCAGGTGTCATAAGCAAGTACTATGCAATTCTGTCTTTTCAGTTTTGTCATTAGACTTCACAAGCTGGCTTCCATGGGATCCTTTTTCTTAAGAGTAAAGGTTTAACCACTGATAAATACTGACTCCAGTGTACCCTCTTTTCTTCCCTCTTGCATCAGAATCAAAGGCAAAGCTTCCATTTCAGGTGTCTCCTTTCACCTATGTAATGATATAGTGAAGTAGGGAGTACAAATGCAAAGAAAGATGATCAAGAAGAAAAACTTCTGTAAGAAAATGGTTACAGAGTTATAAAATTAAGGAATGTGTTTTATTTGCTAAGAAATGGAATTCAAACTTTCTATTTAAAATAAGTAAGATGATGACCTCATTCGAGAACAAAGGACGGGAGAAATTAGCCATTTCGCAGAGTACAGTTTTCCAAATTTCAGGCAGCCATGCCACACCTGTCTGGTATGAAAGAAGTCTGAAAACATGTATACCATGCCGCAAAGGATGAAAAATCTTCCCATTGCTCCTTCAGAAAGCCGAGCCTGAACGATGCCCTAGGTAAAAGAGAGAATCTTGCTAATACTGCAGGTCTCTGTGCTTTAGTTGCTAAATAAAACTCAGAGAGAGTCCTAAGATAGACACAGACTGCAGGACTGCTGCTAATTTAAATTCAGGAAAGAATTTTCTCTTAAGCTCATACCTGGCAACTGCCAGCTTTACACTGACTGTGTGATCAGAGCACAGCAACCAGACCCCTAAGGATGTAAAGCCATTAAAGGTACAATTTCACCCCATCTACATCCACTTGCTCACCTCCAAGGCTTCAGAGGACAGTGAGTGCAGACTGTAAGAAAGACAAATACAGATCAAGATAGGAAACGGATGGCTTCTTTCTAACCAGTGCTGAATAGAAACTCAGCAACATGGACATGATTAAATGATTTTCTGGCAATAGCATTTCTTTGGGAATAGTAACACACCACATATGTGAAAACTGTCATGGCAAACTTGTGCCCTGGGACAAAATGACTTTTCAGGGTCCTATGACAAATCTCACTTCATGAAATCTCCTACTTAGTTATGTGATCCCTTTCCAAAGTATATCACATACATTACTTAAAAGCCAGTTTAAATTACTCAGTCCCTTCCCTCTTTCTCAGACAGTTCCAGAAACCTACTTCTTGGATGGATAAGGAGCCTTCTTCCAATTTCCCCTCTAAATTTATTCATGGCAAATTTACAGTCATTTGATCTTTTGCCAAACATCCTTTAACTTAAATAATAATACTCCTTCCTTAATATTTACCTCTGTAGTATGTCATTCATTCATTTAATTCATTCAGTTTAAAATAATCCTTATAAATGGGGAAATGTTGTAGCTATAAAATGAAAATGCACTACGATGACCTTTACTAAAATCTGGCACTAGCCTGATTTTATTAAGTATCAGAAACATTATAATAGATATTAAAATGTAGTGATAGTCCCACATTATGCAAATCTATCTGGACTCATTTATATTCTTTTTGTCTTTTCTTTCTACACAGTTCAGTTTCACAAATGAAGAAATTTTAGTAGTAAGCCTAGATTTTTAGAGAATAATTTACATATATGTGTCTGCAAATAAAAGATGAGAAAATACATGTTCAGAAAGTTCAGTAGCTTATGTAAATGACTACCTATTTCTGCAATCACTCTTTCAGGTAATAATTATCACAGTTGTCTGTACAAATTAGTTACTCAAAGGTACATGCATTTTGCACCCAGTCAGAAGAGAAATTGAAATCTGGACTGGGCAATTAATAAGTCCACCTGAACCTGTCAATGCTATTATGTTCAGTAGACTGAATACTCAGCACAAACTACTAACCTTCTCCTTTATGCTTTCCTGTGTCTACTAAACCTACACTGAAATATTTTGTATTACCTGTACATCAGATATTTGACCTGGTTTTTTTATATACATGTATTATCAAATTTGCCTATAATAGTGTATATGAATAATACCAGTAAAACAGTCTGGTAAAAACTTCTGTTCCTCTGACTCAGAAGACTGGAAAACCTGGATTTTCTAAGAGTATGAATTGACAAAAAAGGTTTAGGATTTTCTTACAAATAACATGTCCTTAAGGCAAATGTTTGGTCTAGAGTCAAAACAGAAATATGCATTGCCAAGAAATTCTGACCACACCACAGCCTTTGTCTGTAATATTGTTCCTTGCACTGAGAGCAGAACCACATGCTTATTGGGACAACAAAGTTCCTTCATCAACATAGATGACCTCTAGGATGTCTTTGCAGAGTCAGTGTGGTCAAGGTTAGAAAAAGCCTCTGTCAGTCACCAGGTCCAACCCCCTGCTCGAGCAGGGCCACCAAATGCAGGCTGTCCAGGACAAAATCCAGACTGCTTTTTAACATCCCTAAGGTTGGAGAATCCACAATATCCTTAGTCACTCTCACATTAAAAAATGTTTCCTGTCTTTCAGTTTGTGCCCATTTTCTCTTGTCCTGACATTAGCTTGGCCCAAAAGCATTCTCTTTACAGACTTGTGATCTGTAGCAGGTCTGAGGAAGAGACACTTGTGATACTTTTGACTGCTGGTGAAAGGCATGATCTCCTCCATATGCAAGATTTGACTTTCTGCATCAGTATGATGCAGTTATTTTCACTGTGTCAAGCAGGCAATTTCTTCCTATGCAGAACTACTACTAGATCATAAACCATACACAAAAATTGGGCCTTGCCACCTTTTAGTGCCAGAAACAGTCATGGAGGGGGAAAAAAGTGTGTTTCCAAAAGGAAGAGTTTAATATAAAGAACAAAATACTAGTCCTTTAACCCACGTGATCCTCTAGCAAAGAAGATATCAATACCCTACTCCAAGTGGTGAAATGGTTAGTGAATAACATCATAATGGTCAGGATTTGCTCTGGCATTAGCTGAGTTTTCAGCTTATACGTTCCATAGTTTCTCTTCAATAATAGACTGTCTAACATGCATTTCAGCACATGGATTGCCCATGTAGTACTGTACTTACAACAAAACTTTAAATAGACAGTTTTAGCCATTACTACTTCTCTACTGCAACACCGTATTTTCAGTCATAAAACATCAAACTGCAGATTCACAAACATAAATGCATGGTTTTAATAATCATGTTTTGTTCGTAAATGAAACTACTCATAGACTTCTTATTTATAAAAAAACCTACTCATTTAGACAAAAATTAATATGAATAAATAAAATATGTGATTACTTAATGATTAATTAAATAAAATAAATTAATAAAAGTATGTGAATTAATAAAATTTACTAAATTATTTTCTACAAAGTTTTGTGAATAGGTTGCTAAGTCCCTAACTCCCATAAGAGTAAGCATTCTGAACTTAGGATATGCTGCATAGTGGCTTAGTTACTCATAGTTATTTTTGTTACAGCTCACAGTTCTAAGATTTGTGCCATATATTACAGCTGTTGTGCACAGGCATTCATTCATCCACATTTGGTGACATGCAAAGCACTGTACAGTATGTTAAAATGTATCTATATTGACTTCCCCTCATTGCTCAAGACATGAGGCATTCAAGGTTTTCAAGATTTCCTGTGAAACACTGTTGTCCTTGAAGCTTTACCATCCTATGGGGATTTTACCATCATTTGTCTGCATTTACAGCGTTATCACATCTGCACACAAAAGTATTGTCCTTAGCTTTCCTCCGAAATAAGTATTTAACTGATGAGATATGCAGTATACCTCTTTATCCCGTGGAATCCTTAAGTGCTTAATACATTTCTGTGAGTTCTGTGTAATATAATGGATCAGCTTTATTTGAACATAAAATGGCATTGTGGCTTTCTGTGTTTTACTTGAAGCACAGTAATTCTCAGCCTTTTTCAAAAATCATTATGTCTTTTCTGAAAGTTCTTATTTTCTCACTTCTCAGGCTCAGGTTCTTACTTGCTCAGCGAGAGATGGGAGGCACTTGTCAACCCACGACAGCAGCCTTGGAGGAACCCTGGCCCCATTCTGAGAGCTATTCTCTATGAATATCTCAGGGCACATTACCAATAATCATTTGTGTAATTGCTCTAGGAGATCATATTGTTTATTATTTTTCAAAGAAAATGTCAGCTATAATCATCAAGAATATTATCAAGCTGTCATGTTTGCAACATGTTGTGAAAAATAAATATTTTTATATTACCATCACTTGGTATTTGAATCAAGTAATAATACTAACATTTTCTTTGGAGTCTCCAAGGTATTTATTCTGTTTTGCAATGATTCAGATCAATGATGTTGCATATAAATTAAACTTTTAAGTATGTTGTTGCAGAGGCTAATATTCCTTTTGTTTCATCTGGCAAACAAAATCTTTGTTGCTGTAGCTTGGTAATTCCATTCTTCATTTGATGCTCTCACATGGGAAGAATGCTTTTAAAACTCATCAAGTCCTGAAAATTCACATTGGAAATACTCTTATTGCTTTTGAGGCCAAAAGAGAAAATACATCATAAAAAAACTGTCTACAATCTGGATGCACATATTCACTCTATACTCCACATATACAAATCACAATAAGGCATCAAGGACAAAAAAAAAAAGTCCTGACTGTGGATCCTTTCCTTCATCAAATCTTGTAGGAGCAAAACCTAATCAAATAAAAAAGCCTCCAGTCCATCCTCTATGTTAATTCTTGTTTTCCTTGCTTTTGTCTTGCTAGTTCCAAGTTGTTTCTGTTCAATGTAATTATTCTTTACACTCTCTATCATACTCTTCCAGGTGCCCAGAAGCACACCTTGGACAGATAATGGCTCTGCCTGTATAAGCAACACTTCAGCTTTCACATCATAAAGGAAAATTGAAATAACGTTTCTGTTGAAGATTTGCAGTTGGGTCTTTATATGGTAGATTAAAATGGTAAACCAACCAAATGGTAGATTTAAATGGTAGACCAACCAAATCTCTCTCTAGCATGAGCTATAAGTGCAAGTGCTGTTTTACCAGTTCATAACTTCAATTTCCTACTAGATATCCTCTTTGGCATATGCCACTGCCAGTGTATACTAATTAATTCAGCTCTTAAAATCTTTTGTATTGCCATGGAATGTTTGAGCAGGGATATGATGGATGCTCGTCAGATAGTTTTTCATAATTAATGTTATCTTGCTTGAGATTCCTGACAGCCTTTTGCTTTCTAACAGTGTGTCAACAAAGCATGAAATGTCTGGTGTATTGCTGTAGTGCCTTTACTTGCCCAAGTTTTCTCATAACAAAGTTAGTAGCAAATCCAAACAAGAGAATTATGCCTCCCTCACTTCTTGTTCACAGTCTCAATTACGACGGCTGCAGTGAGTGCATTTCCAGCTGTTGTCAGCTGCCCTTTTGGCCCTCAAAAATGCCTAGGAGCAGCTCCATCTCTGCTTCCAAATATGCCAGAACTGGCCTTAGGACTATATCACTGATTCCTTTGCATTTCTTCAGCTGAACCTGAAAGACAATGTCTAATACTGAAAACTGAGCAACTTTTGCTGTGCTATTTAAGTAATTCTTAAAGAAACCAAAACCTACAACAAAAACCCCACATAAAAGTAAGAGATATAACTTGAACTGGCTATAGTATAAAATCATTCATGTCTTTTTTTTCTCATTAGAAGTTTCAACCATTTATTACAATCCTACTCTACTTCTACATATTTTGATTCTAAGCTTCCTTATGACATTTGTAATGTTATACATAATGCTGCTTTGGTGTTCTCAGTGGTGATTTACCTACCATATTGCTGAAGCTCAGCTACTGTTCTGGCCCTTTAATGGAGGAAAAAAAACGAAAAAGCAGAAATGTTGTTTTGAAGAGGAAGCCTGAAATACTTGCTTGCAGCTTTTTTTTTTTTTTTTTTTTTTTTTTTTTTTTAATAAATTTCATTTTAAGTATAACTTAAAGCACCAGCATGGGGCTAACTGGATGGAAAGCGGCTTGCCATAAAAGGGTCATCAGGTCCTTGTGGACCCGCGGTTGAACACAGACCAGCAATGTGCACTGCAGTGAACCAGGCCAGCAGCCTCCCAGGCTGCACTAAGGATATTGTCAGCAGGTCAGGGGAGGTGATCCTTCCCCTCTGCTCTGCCCCAGTGAGACACAGCCAAGCACTGTGCCCACTGCTGGGCTCCAGTGCAAGGCAGGCGCGCAGGTACTGAAGGGCATTCAGCAAAGAACACAAAGGTGATTAAGGAGTTGGAATTGTCTTTCACACAAGACAAGGCTCAAAGAATGGGGACTGTTCAGCCTGGAGAAGAGAAGCATCAAAGGAATCTTATCAGTAATACACCTGACAGGAGGGTGTAAAGTTCTTAGTTGTATCCAGTGGGCCACAGGAAATGGACACAAAAATATAGAAAATTCTATCTAAACACAAGTAAGAGACTTTTTGATACGAGAGTGGTCAAACATCAGAGCAGGCTGCCCAGAGATGTTTTGGAATCTCCCCACCCGTAGATATTCAAAAGAGGTCTGATCGTGACTGTGAGAAACTTTCTGTAGCTAATCCTGCTGTAAGCACAGGGGAGTGCCACACAGAGGGTCAGAGGGCTGGAGCACCTCTCCTGTGAGGACAGGCTGAGAGAGATGGGGCACATAGGGGCAGGACAAGGGGGGATGTTTTTAACCTGAAAGAGGGTAGATTTAGTCTATTAGGAAGAAATTCTTCACTGTGAGGATGGTGAGGCACTGCCACAGATGCCCAGAGAAACTGTGGATGCCCCATCCCTGGAAGTGTTCAAGGACAGGTTGGATGGTTTGAGCAACCTGGTCCCTGGGAAGGTGTCCCTGACCATGACAAGAGGTTGAAACCAGATGATCCTTAAAGTCCCTTCCAACCCAAACCATTCTGTGATTCTATATCCAGAGGCTCATTCTATAAATTTCTAGTTTATAGCATGCTAAGCATAATACCCACTAAATTACTGACTCCTAATAAATACTGATTTGTTGCTTGAAACCTGAAGGTATGGTGGAGGATTTGAGGGCAGAAAGACAGGGAAAATAATTTGCCTTTTTTTTTCTGGGAAATCCTGAAACTAGTAGTTTAAAGAAAATTCTTTTTAAAGTATGTTTTTAGAACAACACATTTTTCTATTTGACAGAGAGTATATGTGCCAAGTTTGAATAACTTAAAAGATTAATAAATCTGGATTAAAATCATCTGGTTTACCACCCTACATAAAGATGTGCATTGTATATATAAGATTCCAATGAACACTGTGGATTTATACTTTGTAGAACTAACTGTTTTCTCATGGGCATCTTCACGTGGCTCTTTCACTTCTTCCAAGTGACTCCAGAATTGCCATTATGTACCAAATTTCCGAGTGCAAATTTATCAAGGACTTGCAAATAAGCACAAATAAACTCCATAATAATATCATATGTCTTGTTAAACCCTCCCTAATTTGCTCCATTCAATCTAGTTTTACAAACACACTACTTTATTAGCACATTATTCATCATGGAAATATCTGCCTATGCTATTCATTGTAGTGAAATATGTCATGACATGGCTTTACTTCAGAGATTTTCATTCTTGCTACTTGATACTTACCCAGTTTTTACACCTTGAATGCCATCATGTTCGGAAGACTATCAGTGACAATGGGACAAAACATAACAGCACCAGAGGCTGGATGGGCTGTAGCGAGACCTGTATCATTACTCCAATTAAATTATCTGTTTTGAAATTTCACTTTTTCTTTTTTAAGGTTTCAGCAGTAAGCAATGCATCCTTTTCATCTCTTCGTCTTCTCATTCACTAAGAGACACCATGGTGATATCTTCATATCTCTATATTACAATGTTTTTGCACTGCAAAGGACTATTAACTAAATTTCATAATAATCTTTTCCTAAGCACCATTAACATAATTAACAGCCTGTTAACTAAGACATTAGAGCTTCAGCATCACATAATAAATTGTAAGTCCACAGCTGGTAGGAAACCCTTTCAGGAGAAACACTGCTCAGGAACACAACAGCTAGAACTGTGAAAATCTGTTTGTTCAGTGGCGGAAAACTTCCAGTGTCCATTAGAGAAAAACAAATGTCTGACTCAAACTGCTCCTAAAATGTGCTTAAATAAGTATCATGCTAAGGAGCTGCACTTCCACCAGCCAGAGCTCCATGAAAACTGGTTAATTATTCTTTTAAAGACTGCTTCCTTAACGGACATCGTTTTGCTACAATAGCTATATATTGGATCATTAACTGCCCTTCAGCAACAATTATTTGATATTATGGTGAACTAGTCAGAGAAACTTTAAATAAGAAAACAAAGATCTTTCTGGTCATTAGGAAGCAGCTAAGGCAAAAGTTATCATGACCATGCATTTTGAGATACCTTGAGTAAATAATTTGCTAACAGCTAGTATCCTTTAAGCTTCCTTAGTAATTTTAAAACAAGTGCACTAAGCAACTGTTTTAATTCTTATGCCAGGTTTGCCATGTAAGTCCTAAGTTTATGAATTTTAATTTCTTTCCCCTTTTTAAAACACTACCGCACTGTTATAAGAACATTAAGGGACCATAGCTCAAGACTCTTTTTCACATACACCAGTGCCTTTTCTTATTTGTCTGGGGAATAAACTGCTGTTAAATTAACTCACATGGTGTGACACACTTCATTCAGCCCTTGCCACAAGAATTGCCGCCACAAAAGTTGCTGTGTCCTACTTAGGAAATCAGCACAGAAACAAGCTACATAATGGCACCATTATGGGAACATTAATAAACCACTGACCACTTTAGAAAATCTAGGGGCTAGGTGGCTGCCAAAATGATTGTCACTATGTTGTCATAATATACTAGAGCAAAACAGTCAATAGGGTTTTGAAAATCTGAGATAAGCTTCACTGTCCATCATGAGTTTTCCCATAGAATCAGATCCTAACACTACTACAAGACATGAGTTGCAGAAATTATATGTATCAAAAAACACATAATTTGCCTTTAAGCATCCTTTACTTTTTCATCATTAAAACAATCAATTCCCGTGTCAATCCAAAACAAGCTGTTTTACATGAAAACCTTCACTGTTCCTCTCCTGAGCTGTCATGTTCCCCTGTTGTATGCCTTTCGCTTTTTTATGTTGGTAAAGCAGGATTAAAAAAAAGCAAGCAAGCAAAAAGAGAAATTACTGGATCTGCTAGGGCTTGTTTGGTTGGTTTTCTGCAGTCACTCAGAGTATGAGCAATCAAGGATGAAGGCACAGAACAGCAACAAAATGAAGGTGAAAGTGCAGAAAATGCTGCTTTGCTCTTTTAGTTGCTGAATTTTCTAAGGCAGTCACACTTTTGGTAACTGAACACCGTCATTTTGCTACAAGTGTGGAAAGGAACAGGAGTATCCTCTGTTTCTATCCTCAACTCACGTCCCCTTGCCCATGTCCTGCACTTCACTGCTTTTGCCATGGGCTACTTAATGCTCCACTTTACCTCCAGAAGATTTTCACCCTTTCTTTGCTCAGTAGGGAAGAGAGCTTTAGCTTCAAACCTGCAAGTCCCTCCTCAAGACTCACTTCTACAACTATTATGAACACTGCAAGTGCAGTAGCACCTGGGACAACTGGGCAGGTACTGATCACAGCCCCCAAAGGCCACTAAAACAGCAAACATAACACATCCATGGAATTAGAACTGCATCCTAGGAAGAACACACAGCCAAGACAATACTGTAATTTATCTCACATTTGTACTCCAGTATTAACAGAAAATAACAAGAGAGTTACAGAAAAGGAGAAAAGACAGTACTGTCAGCCATCCCTTCCCAAAGAGAGTCAGCACAGCACAGCTCCCAACAGGTCGCAGAGCAAGGAGCATTACACATTACTGGGTCTTTGGATTTGCTAACATCTTTAACAAAATCATTTAGATCCTACTTGTACAGCCTCAAATATGGTTGCAACCTCATATAAACCTGTGTCTTTATAATTCAGATTTCTTTGCTCTTAAAAAACAAGGAAAGATTTTAATGCTTAGAGGTATAAAATTTTCTTCCCCCATTTCTATATTTCTTAGTCTGAAAATCCCAGATGCTTACTATACTTTCGAAAATCCTTCTTCAGGGTAGAAATGAAGGATGTGAAGGAATAAAGTGTGCAAGAAGAGAAGATTTTTCTCCTCAAACAACCTGACACCAGATACTGAAACCCCAAGGGGCTGTTCCTTCTCTCATTTACTCACATGAACACTGCTCAGTTCAACACAAGATATTACAATGAAGTGATCTAAGGTATGTCTCCAGAGCCACAATACTAAGGAGCAGAAAATCCATATGAAGAGGGGAAATTAAAAAAAAAACCCTTATTTTTGTGAATTTCTTCCTCCATCTATCTTCCTGATAGGCAACTATAAGTGTTGGAATTAATACATGCTCCATTCCATCTCTATGGATAAAAGCCAGATTTTTGAGCCTATAATTTTAGCACAACATAATGAACACACAGTTCTCCAATATCTGCCTTGTAAATAATCACAAAAGCAGTCATTTTTCAGATTTCCATCACAAATATTACTGTGTCTCTTCAGTCCACCCATCCTCCCTGAAGACAAATAATTTGATATAACAGGGAAAATAATTTGAACATAAACCAGAGTTCATGCACACAGGGGAAATCACTAAGGAAACCAAATTTATGATCACTGTTCAGTGAATAAATAGCTCTTTGATACACACTATAGAATGAAATAAATATATCTGCTAGTTTGTTAACACTTATTGCACAAGTAAATACAACACACATAAGAAAGTTAAATTTTTACAAAGAACAAAATATGATTTGCCATTAACATTCAGAAAATCTGTCTATTGAAGTTGCATTAACACATTCTTAAATATCTTTATATATATCGATCTGTCAAAGAGTCCTCTAAATCATTATTTCTTGATCATGATTCTATGTCTAGACCTCCCATTTCACTGATGCTATCTGTGGCTGAGATTGGGATCAGCTCCAGAGCAGATGACTCTCACTGAAAACAATTCCCAGCTGAAGGGAGTAATGCACAAAGACAGTGAGAGGCTCTAATGATCAAAACCAACAGACTGAGCTCCAAGTCTGAAGAGGCAGTGAGTCATGTAGGATCTGATTTATAAAGAGTAGATGCTGACTGTGGCAAAGAGCAGAATTTCTGGGCAGGCTAGTCCCTTGAGATGACAGTGGCCATCACTCTGCTTCCACAGGACTGGGCTAACATGGAGCAGGATGATGAGCTCCCTCACCACCAGAGACCACACAGCTCCCTGGCAGCAGCTTCCCTCTGCCCCAGCCCCATGCTGCTCTTCTTTGCCCTCTCTTTCCTGCAGGAAAGAAGAGATATCACCTCTGCTCCAGGGGGCAATCACAGCCCCTTAATCTACTGATAAAACCCTCTCCTTGTCCTCCATGCAGAGCCTGGCAGTGGCACTGATTTGGGACCACAGCTTGAATATGCACTGGTCTGGCAGTGCCTCGTTCCGCTCCAGGGTCTCAGAAGAACAAGTTCACTGTGTCTCTAAGAATTCATGCAGGTACATGAAAATTCGGCTTTATCATAACAAAAAAAAAAAACCCTGCCAAATGTACAAAAAACTTAATTTGCTATCTTTTATTCTTGTACAGTTTGAATATCATAAGGCAAAACTGTAGAGTTCAATTTGCTTTATCACAGCATGGCTGGGGGAGTCCAGCTAGGGCTTTTGAACATTTGGGTGTGCACATGGTAGACAAGTGGCTCGGAGTTTGCCACAGGGAAATTTGCACTGATATTACCGCAACAGAAAATTTGTAAGTGTGGAGGCAGCGCTGGGATGCTGTTAGAGGAAGCCGGGGGCTCTGGCAGACCAGTAAGTGTGGCTGAGGGCATTATCACCCCATCTGTCCACCCCCCTTTCTCTGCAGAGCCAGCCTTCCCGAGGCAGAGGCATGAGACACGAGCGTACCTGCTCTCGGCACGGACGCGGCTCCCGGCTCTCGGAGCCGCCCCGGAGCCGCCGCTCCCCGCGCCCCGGGCAGCCGAGGGCGGCAGCGCCTCGGAGCGCGGCTGCTCCGTCTGACACAGCCCATCTGCCAAAAACCCAAGTGAGAAACGCAGCGAGATTACACAGGACCCGTGGTGGTATTAAGGGGATGTGTAAAGTCGTGCTTTCCAAGGAAAAAATATGCAATGTAAGTCAGTTGCTGCGCTTCGTATTTGTGCACGGTATCTGTGGCAGTACATTCAATTAAAGTTAAAGAAAAGGAAATAAATCTCAGCTGGAGCTCTGCCTGGATAAGTGCCCAAGCAGGAAGTAGAGTTGTACCGTCTAAACGATTTATGTTTGTGATCAATTAATAAAACAGATTTTTCTGTTGATTCTGCACTTTTAACTGATAATTATGGAACATTTTGGGGGTGAGGAGCTGCCACTCTTATTGAAATAAATTTTCCACTCTAAACAAACAGGAGGCAAAAATAACACTGTATCTTATCAAATTTTTAAGGGCAGAAGTGTTTTTAAAAATTCATTGTTTCCCCTCTATTCTGAGGTTTCTTTTGGTTTTATAAATATGGTTGAGAATGCTTTAAAGCACACATACTTTGAAGTCCCTACCCATTGCCACAACAGACAAAACAGAGTTCTGTTTGTGCACATTTTTAAACAGTAGTGGTCTGGTATGACGTGGAGCCTGGCATAGGCATTCTAGTTTTTCTACGAGATTTTTGCATAAACCTGGGCAAACCACACCACCTCTTTGTGTGTTATCTGTGAGGGTAGGGAGTCATGGAAGGTCAATATAGCCCTTCCTTACCTTACCAAAATGCTGAAAAGAGAAAATATGAAGGTACAGCTTCACATGTGGTTACAGCTCCAGAAACGAACTAAAGAAGGTCAGGGTACAGGCCAAGTGCTGGTCTGCATGTCTCCATCCAACAGTAACATTCCCCAGCTGTTACCCCAAGGTAACAGGTACCCAGAGTCCCTAACACTGGTTTTGGCTTTGCTGTCTCAAACATTGCCCAGGAAGGGCTCAGGGGTAGCAAGGGCAGAGGTCTCTGCAGTGGTAGCCTGGATGTGGCAGTCCTGATTTATGGGAGAAGGGGAGCAGAGTTCCTGCTGGCTGGACACACACCAAGCAGCACCAACTGGTCACAGGACTGGAGACCTGCCCCTGCCTGTTTTATTTACTATTATAGACATAGCCTGTGAAACTCTCTGATAAAGAGACATGGCTTGTGGTTACAGACAATATAAAATTAGATTAATGGTGAGAGTCAAGCACATACTGTTGTTTGTCAATTTGACTTGCAATTAGATCCACACTGACAGTTTCTTGGCTGAAGTTTTCAGGACACAAAAAAGGTTTTGCAAATACAGACACAGCCTTTGCCGGGTTGGATTCTGCCAATGATCTGGAGCCCAGCAGCATGACGTCCCTCTCTCTTGCAATGTTTGTGCTGCTGTGAGGACCTCTCCCCTCAGATCAGGGTGCTGCACACTGCTGTGAGCCAGACAAGCCAGACCAGCAAAAGGCCCTGCAGAGCTACAATCCAGACACATTGGACCAAGAAACACACAAACTGAGAAACCACTTCTCCAGCAAACACCCAAGGAACAGGCCATGGGAAGAACTTCTGGTGAAAGTTACAGTTGTGTAACAGAGCACTCCCCAAAGAGACCAAGAGGAAAACTGGTTAAAAAAATTCCTGATGGAAGATTGTGTCCTACTTAAATCAAAGCACTTTTGCAGGAATGGTTCTATCTGTAGGTTTTACAAAAATAGTCTACTCATTCCTTTTCGATATAGCTGAAACATTTCATTTTGAGAAATTCAGAGCATTTTCTTTCACTGCTAGTGATAATGTGTTTTATTGCAGAGTCTCTCAGAACTGACAGGCTGGGAGTTGCCTGAAGATAGCAACTGACTGTCCATTCCTCTGCTTTTTAGGTACAATCAACTTAAATAGAGCATCCCTGGCAGAGCTTTGTCTAATCTAGCCTCACAAGATTTTCTTTTTTGTGAGTTTCATCCTTTTGTGAGGATGAAACTCCATTTGTGAGTTTACCAGTCAAGAAGCTATTCCTAATATCTAATATAAATTTACCTCATAATTTTGAAACTATTCTAGAGAAAATGTCATCAAAGCATTTGGTCTTGTTGAAACAAGACATTTATTAAAAAGGTCATTTTTCTATTCCGTCAACAAATTTTCAGAATGGTTTTCAAAAGCTGGATCACAGTCAGATGTCAGTTTGACATTAAGGGATAATCAGAATTTACTGCAGAATAGTCACCCTCATTTTCAGCTGTGTTTCTCTTCATGATTAAATGTACAGGACTACCTCAGTGCACATCTGCAAATGTAAGGAGAGACAATAGGGTGCTGCTTCATCTTTTTTTCAGCTGAAGAAAGTCTGGGTAAGCTATTAAGTATGACCCAGGCTGAGCATGGAAGCAGGGTCAGGAGGGACCACGAGAAAAGACTGTAACAGAAAATTATTGAGGTGTTCTTAATTCATTAAGATCTTATTACCATAGCGAAAGTAGGGGCAGTGAGAACAGCAGGGAACTCTCTGCAAATAGACCTGAATCTTGGCATGGGGAGATTTGCTATTTATGTGCTTGCAATATAGGACAAAGATGCCTTTTCCTTTTTGAGTATCTGCTGGGAGTGCAGCGTTTCCCAAATTAATGAAAATCAAGAGTTAAGTTAAATGACATAATAAAATCCAGACATTGATTTTTATGTTAGGAGTCGTCTTTATGCAAAGCATAATGTATCATCTTAAATGTCACTCATTCAGTAATACTATTATAATTCTATTCCTTGGTGATGGCCAAGAAAAAGTTGTTCAGGGCATTCATCAACACTGTCTCTATGTCATTTTTTGGTCTACTATGAAACCTGACTGAAAGAAATCTCAGATATTAGTTGAGAGACAAACTGGGAGAGAGTTGCTACCAAAGCTGGATCAGCTATGTGTGCTCCATTCCTGTGCTCTTCTGTGCGCTCAGACACAGGTCACCTCTAAAAATCAAGCAAAGGCGAACAGGGAGCTGTGAGGCCAGAATGCCGGGAAAAAAGGGGTTTGTAACTGGCATCTCTAAACAATGCTGACAGAGCACCAGGCCTACAACCAGCAGCTCCCAGAGGTGTGCAAAGAGTTTGGAAAAGTGTGCTTGCAATAATGGGGAGGGCACTGAGCTCATGTCCCTTTCCCAGCTCCACACCAGCTCAACCTAGGCATGGATGAAGCAGACTCTGAGGGAAGAGTGCCATCTACTGAACCCCAGCCTTTCTCTGGGCTGCCACCCAAATACAGCTCATTCAGCCTAGAAGTCCCTCTTGTTCCCATCTGCAGCCCCCTCAGCTCACTAGAAACAGTCTCTCCCCTCTCTGCTCTTCCTTAAATGCAATGTGAGCAGTAGAAGCACACAAAAATACCACGAAGGTACAGAAACAGAAATCAAATTTCTCTTGCATTTCCTGTTTTACAAATTAATCGCTTGTTTATATAGCAAGAAAAATAACAGCTAAGTTGGATTGTTCTGGGGGGTGATTAACTCAGGTGTAAATGTCCACAGCTCTCAGCAGCACTGCAAAGGAATCATTCTTCATAAAGAAGAAATTGATCTCTTCTAAGACTAGAAAGCCCTACATCTACTGATCAACATCCCTATTCATCAGAGCAGTAACCTGCTGCTACATTATCTGGGCCACGAGGGTGCAATGGTATTTTTCCATCCCATTATAATAAATTAGCTGTTCTGCTATTAACGTGCTTCATATTTAAGAGAGATAGACACCAGCTCCTAAAGAATCAGAGCCAGTCCTTTACATAAACTGTCCCAGGGCTCAATTAATTGCTGCAGTGACCAAGTGTTTAAATGAAACTTCATCTTCCAGATATGTCCCATCAACATAGAGTGAAATCAATAAGGCTCATTTCAAGCAATTTACCCACCATCTCTATATTCCAGGCAGCACTTGCATTCATCTGGATAGTATTAGTTTATCATATGTCTCTGATGTATTTTCCTGTCAAACCTTCCTGTTCTATGCTCATACAGATGAATGAACAGTGTCAAAATAATTTCATTCTGTTTTGTCTTTGCAAGAATTTCAGAGCTGTAGATGGGAGAGAGGGGTAATTATCTAGGTCTGTGAGGGCCATGGAACAAGGACAGCATCCTTTCTGATTGTCACAGACATACTTTAGTTGATACTCAGCCTTCAGTCAGATCACTGAATAAGAGAAAATGATAATTTACTGTATCACCCCAACAGCCTTTATGGTCCTTTGCTCAGCCAAGGCAATTGTGCCACTAGAATGACATAGAAAAAAAAAGCATCACTACCTCGCATAACAGTGAGAAATTTGGGAAAAGCCGTTGTAACTTGCCTAGATACCAGTTTCTTATTGTTTATTTACTTCAGCTCATTCCTTTATTCAGCAATTACAGAATATGCAGGAGATGAGGCAGCTGAAATTATCAGCAGTTTTAATCGGAAGCAAGGGGGCATCAGGCAATGAAAGAGACAAACTGAAGTTTCTTAGCAGTCTGCTTGACTCACAGAGATCAGACTGAAGGAGATGTCTGTTCCCAAGCGACTATTTAAGAATTAACCTTTAAAGAGGGTATTTGCTAGATTGAAAAGAAATGAGAATTCATTACTTCTAAGGATGTGGCCCAGAATTGTTCCTACTCTCTTGGCGAGGCATCGCTCCCTTAAAGAGCCTTCCTTTCAGATGATTAGCTATCATTCAGTACTACCAATACACTCAAACACACATTTCCTAACAAGAGCTGTCTCCTGCCTCCAATCCAGGCATCATAGCCTGTCCTGCAGACTTAATACAATTGCAGCTGAGCAAAAACCTCATTTGAATTTCAACAGCCTGTGGCCACAATAAGGAACAAGCAATTTCAGGTTTCCAGGAATTCCTGGACAAGCAGCATAATACAGCTGCATAATTACAGTACACCAATATGTGAAATATGCAACTAACTGAGTATTTTAAATTATGTTTGCAACTTAAATTGATGCATCCACTTCATATACAACTTGATTACACAGGCTTGTATCAATAAGATGGAGGGGAACAGAAGAGAGCTGCTCCTGGCTGTAATATTGTTTCACTGTCACAGAGACACTGCCAAGAGGGTCTCCCTCCATTGCATTAATGTATGCATCCAGTTACAGAGTGGCTTTTTGTTTGATTTTTCCAGCTGTAGAACGCAATGCTACACTTGTGCTCACACTGTTGTTCATGCCTACTGCAGAGGATAAAGTGGTTTTGGAAAGAGATCTCAAATCCAGCTAGAAGAAAATACTGCCCTCATATCTCAAGTAAGCATCTACATTGGGCAGTTGGAGTAATCTAATTTTTTTTCTGTTAAATTTCAAATGACAATCTCTACAATCTTATTTTGGACTGTTTTCCATGTTTTCTATTTCTCTGCTAGGAAAATAGATCTTTATTTCTTGAACTACTTCACAAACACCAGTGTGCAAAGGTTTAACATTGATTTTGATCAGAATTCATTCAGTAGTAGACCCTGGTCTTACAAAGAGATCAGTGCAAATATGTTCTTGTAGCAAAGACAAAAACCTCTTTCAGAGGGGGATTACTAAATCTTCTGCTCCTTTATTTTAGAGAACTGGCTCTTTTGCATTGAGAAACAAAAGTGAATAAATGCATTTCCAGGATGTTGGCGTCCCTGTAATTTTTCATGGAAGGGAGCAGCACCCCAAGTTTGTTTGATTTTCCTTGGCCTGTAATGAGATGTTTTCTAGACAAAATGTGTCACTTCACAAAAGGTATGTTTAGTTGAGAGATTTCGTGTTAAGAACCCTTTCTGTTCCTATGTTGGAGATGTGAGGCACAGAAATTCCCCAAAATCCAAAAATTAAGAGCAAGAGAGGCAAGGAAACCTCATCACTTTCTTATCTAGAACTTGATTCAATGACAAAGCTAAAAGTGAATTGAAAGGAAACAAAGAGGAGTCCATCCTGTGGAATGCTGGAAGTCCTTCTCTCCATTCAGTTCCCAGAAGAAAAGGAAGCTCAGCTGCTCATACTTTTCTTGATTTTCTTGCAGTTCATGTGTGGAACATTTTAAAAAAGAAGATACCTTTCGCATACTGGTAGTATCAGCTCAGAACCTTTCCTGAGAATGAGATTCACTCTGGAAAAACAATCACAAAACTCCCACCATTCAATATCTCCTAGACCCAGTGGGGTGGACTGAGAATAGCATGTCAGATTTCATTTTAAATGTGTCTAATTTTCTTTTCTCATATCATATTTTCCTGGTTATTTTATAGGATTCTTTTGCCTTTTCTTGGTTAACACCCTAATTTTAATTTCTTTTATGCTCATTAGGCTACATGAGAAGTGATATAGTCACATCATGATGTCAGGCATTTGCAAATAAATATTTATGGACTTCAAAAAAGTTAATTATGTAAGTGAAGTTCAATAAATCGTGAAAATATATCATATTCTCCACACTGTGTCATGTACATCTTCTTCAAAAAATTCTTTTCAAGCGATGTTATGAGCTGGATAGAGCACAACACTTCCACTGGAACCATCATGGTTTAATTACATGGCAGCATAAGTACACCAAATATTTCTAAAATGGGTAGAATTTGCAATGTGAATGCAAATCAAAGTAGCTGCATGACATGTGGAGTAGCCAGTTTTCAGAGCTGTATAGCAATCTCATTCAGAAAACATCAAAATATTCTAAAGGGGAAAAAACCAAAAACCAAAACCAAAACCAACAAAACAAAAAACCCCAAACCAACAAACAAAAACAAACAAACAAACAAAAACCCCCAAACAAACTAAAAAAACCCAATAAATTTTACACATTATGCTGACAGAGACCAGGACCCAGCACAATCAGGGCCAAAGATCATCAGCCCACACTTTTCATTTCCTCATTACTCTGAAGGGACTGGGCTGCCTGCAGTCTGCATTGCATCATGTCCCATAAGATCATCTGCTATTTTACAAGGCAAGAGGAATTTCAGCCATCAGGAATATGGATTTTAAAAATAGAGGACATTTTAGAAAGAAGCGTGTACTGATTTTAATAGCAATCTTGAGATGTAATGATTTTGGGAAATATTCTGAGTAGAGCATATTTTTTAAATTAGAAAAAGCAGTAAAGACTACAAAAGGTGAGGATTTTGCTATAAATATATGCATACTTCTCATACCCTCCAAAAGATAGAACAACCAGCATTTTTTAAACCAAGGCACGTGCCTGACTTCATCCTTAAAGTGTGTCTGTTTTTAGAAGGGATCTGAACACTCAGTTTTACCAACTTCAGCAAAGCTGAGAATAGGCAAACTAACCTATTACTCTGGAAAATACAGGCCATTTCACATCTTCCCTAAAAATTTAATTACATAAAAAAAATCTTAGCTAATCAAACTCAAACAGGAAGTGTGTGCAGGGTGACTCATGCCTTCCTCTGCATTGTGCTGGCAGAAAATGGAGCTGGTGGGGGCAATGCCTTCCCTGTCTCAGTGCAATGCACTCATCTGGCAGCTGTGGTGGACTCCAGCCACTCCAAATTCTGGCAGGGGAGCAGGCAGGGTGTGCCAGGACCGGGCTTTGTACAAGCCAGAGGAAGCACTGCAGCAAGAAGAGGTTATGATTTTCCACAGGGCACAGATCCTGTCACCACCATCACTAATCTTGGTACCCTTCTAGTTTGTTTTTCCTGGCAGAAGTCAAATGCCTCATACAGCCATGCTCATTTTGACACAGGTTCTAAAAGGCATACATTAGATTTGTGTCTATAATAGACCAAAAAAGAACCTTCATAATCAGATTATGTTTGCTGTGATAATCATGGTCCTCAATTATACAGCTGTATATAAAATACCTAATGTTTCAAGAAGTAACATTTTTCAACATTAAATTAAACTTGCTAAAAATACATTATACTTCCTGCAACTTCTCTCTATATGTCAGAAGAGTAACGCTGTATTTATAGCAAAGATGATACTCCCATTAAATCTTTCAATCAGCTAGGGACTGAGATAATTGGCAAAATTCTCTTCACTGCTATTTAGTCAGCTGGCTTTAAACCACAGTTAAACTTTACAACAGTGTTTCTCACCCACTCTAGTTTTATTTGATGTTATTATATCTGTCAGTCTTGAACAGGAAGATGCAGAGAGAATTGAGAAAGTTTTTGTTAGCCTGCTCATTCTGAACCTTGTCAAGGTGGCAAGTCTAAGGAATGGGGTAGGGTATCTAAGAAAGAAAATATTAGTTATGACTGACAGAAAAACTCAGTTACTGTCACTGCACTATTTCCCATCTACCATTCCACCTAATAAAACACATCCCTGTGGCACAGGCACTCACAGTAAGGTCAGCTGTCTGTGGAGAAGAGTGCACCTGGAGATGCAGCACTATGAAAGGACATTGCCTGGAGAAGAAACACTTTCAGTCCCAATCAGCTGTTCCTAGGACCAATGGCTGACAAAGGGGTGATGCAGAAATTTTAGACTTGTGGTACGAGGTTTACTAGGATTTTTTGTCTCTCATGCCATATTTGCAGTGCATTCCATAGCAGTGTCAGCACCTGTTTATTGGTAAACACCTTGCAGGACAGAGGGTTTGGGTGGACTTTTACACCTGTAAATCATAAAAGGTACAAAAATTGGTGCATAATTTTCCAGTGTTTATTTTTATGGGCTATTGGACCTCCTGACATGCAGCTGCTTGATCAGACATTTTTAGTTCTAAACATTTCTGGAAATTATGTGGGAAAGCACTCCACATTTTCACATAGCAGTGATTGTAGGAAAAAATTATTAACTTTTTTCCTCCAAAATGATATGCAGAATGGGAACCATCTTACCTGGTTTTAGCCATCTCAAATCTAGGCATTTACTTTACTTAAGGTATAGATTCACTCTATAAACTACAGAAAGACTGAGGAAGCTCCAGACAGATATTCTCCATCCTAAAATAATTGGCAAAGATGACTAGTGCAGAGTGAGCTGATTTTCCCTATTAGGAGTGCACAAGTGGGAGGTAGTAGGATTTATATGCTGCTTAAGTATTTTCATAAGGTACAAATCTTCACCACAAAAACTATTAAAAGAGGCCAGCTGGAAACATTCCCACTTAATATTTTAATATGGATTTCCCCAAGAGGAAATGTTTCACCGTCACTTAAGTAATTTGAAAACTGCTTGTTTGAAAAGAAACATGAGGAGGGAAAAAAGTGATTTTGCCACGCATTCCAATAATACAATTGTTAAGTAATGGGATAAAAAGCTTGTCTGCACACACAGAGGAACGTAGAGGCACAAAGGTAGGAGAGGGAGTTCAAATTACATCCCAGCCCTTCTCATGCCAGCCCCATTCAGCAGGCCCATATTCACATCCATGAAGGAGGACAAGGGCTCAAGGCAGGAGGAGAAACCCCAAAATCCCATTCAGAGAAACAGCCCCCCTCCCAGGACTGCCACAGGAGTGCCTCAGCAGGATGGACTGGGGACATCCATCCCCACGAGGCCGTGGGAGATGCTCCAGCTCACCCACCACAGAGGGGGCCACTGCCTAGGGCAGGGGATGCACTGTGGGATGCAGAGGAAGAGCATTCCAGGATTGCATAGGACTGATTATGGGATGTTTAGGATGGGAACCAGAGGTGGAGAAAGAGAAGGATCAAGGTGATTTGGGAAGGAACACACCCAGAAAGATAGAAGAGTAAGAGGATTAAAGGGATGGGTTATGTATGAGCAGTGGCTGGTCAGCACACTCATCTGGCTGTGCCCTGCACCCCATTAGTGAAATGTGTCCTGTCCTCTTGCTAAACCTCTCTCTAGCTCTCTTCCTGGGTGAGGGACTCTCTGGGGTGGGTGGGCATTGGTGTGTGCGTGTCTCTGGGAGGGGGTGGGAGGAAGGGCAGCCTCTGCATGTGCTGTGTGGCCAAGCCCAGCTCCAGGAGGGAGGCCCAGTGGCTCTGCTGTGTGTCTGTGCCAGTGCAGGGGTGCAAGAGCATCTGTCTCAGCAGCTGGAATAAAGCTACAGCTCTGGGAGCTCATATGTCCAAGTGCCAGAAACAGGGGAGCCTGGGCCCCAGGGACAGCTGTTGGGTGTAAGGGCCCAGAGAGACCCCACTGTACATATGGACACATCCATCTCCACCAGCACACCTCCACCCTGCTCAGACAGACAGGGAAGTAGGATGAGGGAACAGAATTAACATTTTCAATTTTATTCAAGGAGGATATTTCAACTGACTCAAACAAACTGTGGATTTTGGCTTTAAATAATATCTTCACACTGTTTTAAATGGGTTTTTCCTCCTGTTTTGAAGCACAGTATTTCCTAGGATACTAAAGATATGCTGCTATTTATTGCCTTTAGAAAAACTTACTGGTACAGATTCTAAAAGTATTCTCATTGAGAGCAGAAAATGTCTGAATGCCTTTCTGAAACTACAAGTTTCAGAAGTAATTCAAACATCACACAGAGGAAATTTTATGGCCTCAGTAACACAGTCAGACAGGTTAAACGATCATGATGTTCCCTTCTGGCCTTAAAATTTATTAAGTACCTCCCATTTTTTCTGTTGATAGGCTCAGTAATACTTTTCAACTGCACATCTCTCTGCAGATATTATATGGTAGCTGCATATAATTACTTCTATCTCAGAACACGAAAACTCAGATTCAGAGGAGTTAAGTGACACAATCATCATGCAAGAGTGCACTAGAACCTACATTAGACTTCAGATTTATTGAGTGGCCATTCTATGTGCAGTCCATCAGCCTTCCAGTTTCTCCCTAGCTAGTTAATTCCAGTGTTCCTTTTTTCTTCCCTTCAGAAAAATAAGAGCAATATCACCTTCTTATTCCTGTTGATCTATAAACTGCTGTCAGCAGTGATTTCAGCTCATGGAATTTCTTCAGCTATTTCTAACCAAACTACCATGGGCAACATTAGCTGTGTAGCTGCAGTAACAGGGAGTTAATTGCAAAATAATTACCTCAGCCTTTAAAAGACACGTTTTGTATCCTTTGCTGCCATGCCTGGTACAGAGACATGAGACCTGTAGCATGTACCTGCACCAAAGCTAGCACAGGCTTTCAGGTGGCAATCAAGCTGTAAGCACACATATTACAGTGTACAGGTACTGTAGGGGGATAGAACACAAGTAAATAAAGGTGGTATAGAAAGTAATCTTACCCCCTGAAGAGTTGCAGCTGAACCAATTACTAAAGATTAGGAGTAGGCCTGATGTTAGCAGGCCACACCTGTAGCCAGTAAGAAGAGTGTTATAAAAGAGTGGATTGGTGGGAACAGGAGTCAGTTAGCTACTGTGAGGACAAAGAAGTCAGTGATTGGAGGAGCTGCCTACAAAAAACATCAAGGGGGTATGAAACTCTAGCAATATGGAACCCTTGCACTATAATGACAACAGGTACCCCTGTACAAGTGCAGTTGTGTATATGTGCACCTGACATATACAATGGGAAGTTTGTGGATTCTTCTGAAGATAGGATCATAACTTGCATATGCACCAATCTTATCTTTGGTTTTTATTCTGGGTAAAACTATTTACATTTTAAATTATGCATACCCGTTCAACATAACAAAATAATTATGAAAATACTCTTTGTAATAAATTGCAGTGAGCAAAAACTTAGATTTTGAAGTTTGAGACATAAAGTAAATTGGGTATTAATACTTAATTAGACTAATAAAAAATTGAAGAACAATTTTTACAGCACATTTAATAAATATATTTCATGTGTAAACTGCCTGGAGCAGCTTAAAAACACATTGAATAGAACTGCCCTGAGGTGGCTCAGGTTTCTCCTCTCTAGCTGAATTCAAGGGCTGATTACAATGACCTGTTTTCCACATTAGCTCTGCCCCTTTCTCCATTTTACTCCATACCTGCAGAAGTTTTAGGGAGAGATGACAGGATAATGTACACAGAATTGATAGCACCACACAGGTGAGAGTGAGCCATGTACAGCTCCTTCAGTGAGCTCTCCCAGCAGCAGCCTGCTAGCAGTGCCTGAGTAAAGATGCAGAAATAAAAGAACTGAGAAAATACCCTAAAGAAGTTACCTCCTTGACAGCAATACCATATGTGAAGGGCATCCGTCCCCAGGAAATGTCTTCATCACACACAGAGCCATGGACTGTGTGACATGCACAGCTGTAAAAATGCCTTTCCATCCTGCACATAGGAGATTGTACATCACTGCTTTGTGCATAAGCCTGAGGTGCTCTGCAGCCTGCCTCAGTCCTACCAAGCATCTTCTATCCTGCTAAGAGCCAGACAGCAAACCTAATTACCAACCTCCCTAGCCCCACCCAGGCCTTCACTCTTGTTAGATCCTTCTCTATTTCCTATCAGTTGTGCATGCTCAGAAGTGCCTTTTTAGCAAAAATGAGTGTGTTACCTAATTAGGAACTTGTATGTAGATGAACAGGCACTTGGCTTCTGTTTCAATCCTCCAGAGAAACAAAATGCTTAGAGGTGGTCAGAGATGTGACTAACTTTGCACAACTTTGTAATGACCACTGCCAGCCTAATAATCTATACAAAGCGTCATTTACTAGATCCCTTCTCAGGTGTCTCTTTTCCAAGATCAAAAGTGCTAGGTTATTTTTATCTTCTAACATTGAAATCATTCTCTGCCTCTGTTTTTTTCTGAGGAGTTTTAGGGAATTCTTTTTTCTATGTGCTTCCTATTATATACTATCCTAATGTTATTCTGAGATCTTTTTAGTATATCTATACATTTTCCATTGACAGATAAAGGAGCACATACTGATTTCAATAATCATAGCAAATTCTTTATACTTTGCTTTTAGCTTTGCTGTTTTACTTTGATTTCTCTTATGTTTTTTTTTTCCTATTTGTGCTATTGTTTTTCTTTTTAGTCCAGGATCATTAGCATTCACTGGAGGGTACTAATCCATAAAGTGAACCTGTTTTGCCATTCTCAGGTACAGAACTCGTTCCAGAAGAGACAAGGAGCTGTTTTCTTTCACCCAGAAGAGACAAAGTACAAAATACAACTGCTTTAGTTTTTCTAAGAAAAACACCTATACACACATCTTCCTACATTAATTGGTCCTAGTTACTGGTCTTGAAAATTGAGGAAAGGAAAACGATGACTTTTGCTATTATTTCCATTTTTAACTGTATGATTGCTTAATTTATGGAGGTGTGGCACTCAGATATATGAGAGAAGTAGAAAAATTCAGGTTAGAGGAGAAGGAAAGAGGATTCTAGGTTTTTAATATAGTATTTAAATATTTTTCTATATATTGCAAGTTTTTCCTTTTATTGAAGCAAGCTTTGGCTTTATAAATTAATGATACTGTGAAGGGTTAATGTGGAAGAATTTTGCATTTAAACTCATTTTTCATACCTGTACCAATATATGAGTTGATGGCAAATAAGACCAAAGAATTGCATTGAAGTGATTCAGTGGAAGCAGGGAGAGGAATGGCAAAAAAAGTATTTTGGCAAATCCTAAATGTTTGGGAAGACAGATAGCATACCTGACAGAACTAGCATGTGTATCTTAGCATAGAAACTTCGGTTGCCTTTTGTGGCCAGGATTTTTTTACCCACAGGGAGGAGAAAATCTTCAGTATTAACATATTTGTTGAATTAGGCACATAATTCTGTCTTTCACTGTGCTCCATTTCTCATAAGGCACATAATCTATCCTCAGATTTCCCAGCTGAATGCAGCTCTGAGCTTGTGGAAAGGATTACAGAATTTTATTTGAATACAAGCTAGCAGTTGTGTTTTGTGCCCAGTACGATTACTGAAATCACAATGTGTTCCTCTGTATGTATGGAGCAGATTTATACCAGTGTATGCAGAAAAGGCTTTCTCTGCCATTGGCAGGGAAGAATATCATCTGGAGCATCTCCTAAGGCCCTCAGTTGAGGTACACCTGTTATTACATGCTATAGTCTTTCTCCACTGCTATAAAACACAAGGTCTATATTTTCATGTGTGCTTAAACTAATGATAGATGAGTCACATTCCAAATTACTGTTGTGGAAAGCCAACTCTCAGGCAGCAATCCATTGTCATGCAAGCATGCCAAAATGAGATTATATCTTTGAGCCAAACTGTGATTAAAAAGGCCCTTAAAAACACTAATAATTTTGACTTAATCAATGATTATTGCTCTTTTAAAATGGAGTTTAGAATTTGTGCAGTGGCTTTGATTTTCACTTTTTGTTAAATCAAGCGCTGTTTTGGCTAGAATGGAAAATCTGTCACACTGCAGTAACACTTCAAGTGCATAACTACAGTCTAAAAATTGAGCAAGTGTAGCTTTAACATGAGGATGGGAATTAATTGTTCTTTTGCTGTAATATCTGAGGAAGCTGAAGGCAATTCACATTTCCGTGTGCCACCACAATAGTTTCACCCAAACTAATCATCCTTCTAGCCTCATTTCCAAGGCTATATAAAACCCCTGAGCATGACACAAGTTATGCAGCAGAATTCAAGTGAAGTTAGTACTGAAAGATCAGATTCATGGAAGAATCATTTATTTCTGTAATTATAGTTTGGTAGGGCAGATTTAACTTGACAGGACATTCCACAAGAAGATATTTCTACAGAAATCTCTCTCTTTCTTTTTTCATACCTTTTAATTAAGTTTAAATCTTGCATGGCTCAAAGTAATGTACACAAAATAAGTAAGCAGGCAGCTGCAAATACAATAGAGGGAAAGAAAGGATGTCATATATTGCTAAACAAAGATGTGACATTTGCTGGACGGAGAAGAAAATAGAAAGAGCAGAAATATTACAGCCCAACAGGATTCCTGATTTTACATTCTTCTTCTCTTCTACTTTCATTCTGGTAGCACATGGGATGGATGCCAGAGATGCATCAAACTGTCGAAGTATAATTTAAGTAGTCAGGGAACAGATGTTCACAACAGTTTCTGGTCAGTGCAGGGATTTTACTACCTGCCCACAAGCTTCTCCCCACTGTGAAAACTGTATTTCTGGAAGATGTACTGTATCAATTTATATCAAATGCATGTATTCTGTAAGGTTGAATGACCCTAATCGACTCCCAATGTAATACAATATCTCCTCCTTTCCTCTCATCCTCCCCTTCTCCAAGACTGGATAGAAGTCACTTACACCAGCCAATATTATAATGCAGACTTCAAATGCTCAAATACTTTAGGAATTTGACTTTGAATGTCGGTGACTTCCTACAGCGTGAACAGGTGGGAGAATGCTGGAAACCAAAGATGAGCAACAGTTCTCCTTCCCTTCTTCCTTGTACATGCAGCAGAGGTCACTACTTTAATCCACACTTTCAAAGGAAGACTGTGCCAGCTCCAGTAATCTACCAAAACTTTTTCCTTTTTTCATTTTCCCACAAAAAGTAAGAAAAATGGTAATTTCTCTAAGTTGATCATCAAGGTGTATTGATTCTTTTCATTTAAGAGGGAAAGGTAACCAAATACATTGACAGGATTGAATATATATACAGACTTATATACAGAAAGCAATATATTGACATGACTGGAACTGGTATCAGAAAGCAAAAACAACTCAAACCTAGAAAAGGGTGACTGGAAAATGCCAGTTAATTAATCAAATCTATGACTTCAGCAACATAAAAGATTTACTGTTCACTAGGGTTAAGCTCAAACAGCAACATCTGTAGCCCACATATACATATTTTTGCTAATTTTTATGTAGGTCAGCACCAGTGGAATAGCTGTGTTAGTGGTTCTTTGTATCTGAAGTTTTTCCCAGCTTCCCTGGAGCCCACTACAAGAATGTGCTATCGTGGCAGCACTGCCAGCAGTACCCAAGAAAGGCAATTTTGCGCTAGCTGTGTTTTTTCTAAACATGTCACAGTATTGTTGTGGCCTCGGCCTTCACTACAGAAGGCAAAATTGAAATCTCCATCATCATAATATCCGTGGTGTGTTTGGATGTATATTTGACTTGTTTTAAATGTTTTCTTTAAGAAGAAAAATGGCTTTGTACTAATTCTGACAAAACTTCTAGAAGAAGACAAGATTTCACATTTTCTTCAGTAAGAAAAGAATCAAGATGTATGCTATGATGTATGTAAGAATTACACCACAGAGAGACCTCAGAGACAGTGAAAAGGAATATCCTGAGACCAAAGGGGACACAGCAGTTTTTCCTAAGCTACCATTACAATGTTAACTCCAGTAAAGCTCAGAAGCAGGAACTCGTTGGCTGGGACACAGTGGGAAAAATAAGTACTGCATATAAAATTATTATTTTTCTTTTATTTTAACTTCCAGTCTGTGATCCCTACTTGCTTAGAGCTTTTTTTTTTTAAGTAACATTCCATTCAAATAAAACATTACTGATTTTGAAGACTTCCTAGTCTCTTTGAAGAGCTGACTTGGACCCAGTCTGAGTATACTGACCTCACATTTGTGGCCTGCTTTGTGGCACCATCTCAGCCAAGAAAATACAAACAAACTAATAACCTACTTTGTTTAGGAATAGCATGCTTATCAAATTGCATACAAGTGGAAGATCTCTTTTGTAAGTCCTCTGTTTTAAACAGAAGAACAATATAATGTTGCCTTATGTCATTAGGTCTACGTGGTACATATGTTCCTTCATGTCTAGGAGATCCCTTAAAATAGTCCTGAAACAAGTGGTCTGGTTGGATCTCCAAGCACTATCTTATCATGCTCTGTGAGGAAACAAAATAATCATAGTAAATAAAGCTTTCATTATTTTTTCCACTGTCATAAAAGCTACAATGAGAAACTGTTCTTTCTCTGCTTAAACAAAAGCTCCTGAAGTGACTTGGAAATACAAAACAAATTAACACTACATAGGCTTAATTTTCTCCAGCACAAATATGCTGGCTAGGTAGTAAAGAATTGAAAGGGAAAAAAAAAGCAATTCACTGAGCAGGATCCTTCATTCCCTGGTTAAAATGCACTAACACTCAGATGTTGTGTAAATGGTTCCACACCATCTGGCAGCTATAAAGGGAAAAACAAACCATCATTTGCAGGTTACGGTACTTCTCACATTTTTAATAATGTATCACAGTGCACTCATTGTCATAACACCCAGCACAATGTACAAAATATTTAAAGTGCAGTATGCTCCCTCTCATTCATATTTATGCAACATAGTTCAGGAATGCACTTACATGGTGTGGCATTGCTATTCCTGTGTTGCCTGGCTGTGTAGATTACTGAGAGACAGTGCTTTGTACAGAAGTGACATACTTTCCACAACACAGGCTTGCACTGCACCAAGGATGATAATCACAGCAGCTCCTTCTTCCACCATGCTGATACAGGGACCCTGCCACCACCTCACAGCCTGCTCCAGCACTCCCATAGCCTGAAACCTATCAAGCAACTGTTCCCACTGTATCCCTGCAGAACTGCACAGACATCAACAGCCAGCTCCCACAGCACTTGGCCAAACCCTGGGGCTAATAAAAATTAACAGATTCATTTAGGATGCGCCATTCTCTCTCTGAGAGAACCCTGCATCCATTCATCTGCTTCAGTGATGCTGAACATAGCCCCAGCATACCTGCACCTATATTTTTCTCCACTCCAGGCATGGTGAGACATGTTTCTCCATTTGCCTTACTTGGTTATGGTGGTCACTGGAAGCACCAGTATCTGAAGGAGGGACCCAGGAAGGATGCAGTTACAGACTTTACAAGGTCTCATTTTTGCTACTCCCTATGTCATTTTTGAAGCCAGCCAGAATGGCAACACAGTCTTCTATTTCTTTGCAAACACATGTCCGTCCCTACAGAGCTCCACTGACAGAAATTTAGAAAGGGCAAGTAAGGGGCATCGCTCATGGCCTAGAAACAGTGACAGGAGGGATCTTCCGAGGACTTGGTGCGTACATAGTCTTAGAAATGAGATGGTAGCAAATTATTCCTCACAACCTCTTTCAGCAGCTCTCATATTTTTATAAATCACAGACTCTATCAGATGTAGCTAAACTGGGGGAAACTCATGAAGAGTCTTCCTGGTTGACATCCAGTAGACCTCTTTTTTCCTAAGGAAGGCATCATTAAACTTACACAGCCAGACAACTTAGCATGTGTCATACAGTCTGGGATAACTTTCCATGCATATCTCCTCAGCCCACACCAAGGCAATTAGCTATTTTAACCTTCTTTCTCTGAAAGTTTACATTATGGAAATGTCTTGCTTTACCAATTGGAGAAATACACTTAGTATCATCTTCCCCAGCAGACTCTTATGCCTTCTGTTATCACAGTTTTTCTCTCATCTTTCACTCCTGTACCAAATGCAAACTTCATGCCTACTCCTGCTCTTTCCTCATCCGCCATCCATCCTACGCCCCCTCCTTCAACACAGGAGGGTTTTTCCTTCATTATATGTGCACACTACCCAGCAGGCTCAGACACAGAGTGAAGCTGGCATCTCACAAGGTCCTGCCTCTGCCTTCTGTACATCTTCATTACATTGAGAAATAAATTATCTTGTTAGTTACATTATTATATTAAAAGTTGACAAGTAAATCTTATTATAAAAGTGTAATGATACAATGAGATATTTTATTCATGCATTTAGCCCTCACTCTCTGACACTTAATTATAGCTACTGCTGCATGGTGATCTGAAACATTAATTTGAAATATCAACTAAAATCCTCCATAATAGGCTGATTTCCTGCCCTGCTCTTAGGGTTCTCTTTTAACATATACTGAAATTACTTAAAACATGGCCAGTGAACCTTAGAAGTGCTTCATGGTAATGGGAAAAAAAAGAAAGAAAGACTATACCAGGAGTATTTTGTTAAGAACTGCAGAGAGAATCAAATCTGAACTTGTGTATAGGATGAAGTTTTGCAAGGACAGAAATGGGATCTTCCCCAATGAGAGCAACATAACACATGCATGTGCTCCACCACAGTACAGTGAGCACATAATCAAAGAGTGTCATGCTATTGCACAGCGCAGCTGAGGCTGCTTCCCAGCTTTTCATGGTGCTTTGGCCCAGGGACCTTGGTTCCCGTGAAGACATGCACAAATGTCCATACTGGCCAAGGAGGCTGTAGCGTGAGCTGGACACTGCACACCATGGAGCCCTGAGCACTCCTGGGATACAGTAGATCATCCATTTTTTTTTCCTTTAAGGCAACCAGCATTCAGCCTGTGTTTAGATTTCCTACAACTCCTCACTACCACAGGATGGATATCCCCAGAGCTGTCTTAGGTCTTGAAAGGAAAAGTAATGGGTTATTCAGGTTTATTCCCTCTGCTCTGCAGATGTACACCCCTTATCTCATAGTAAGAGCTTTTGGGGCAGCCAGTGACTGCAAAGAGAGTCAGGGCCAGACATCCTGCAGATAAATCAGGCCTGGGGTCCACTTGGGAAGTAGAAGATGCCCCCTATTTGATGCCCCCCAAGAACTCTAGCAGGCTGACTCCACCACAGCCCTGAAGATATTCCAGGTCTGTATATATTCATTGAAGCACTATTTTAGGGATATTTTTCAGAAGCACCAAATTATTATTTATTGATATTATTTAGATGCACCAAAGCCCTGTTGCACAGCTCCCCTCCAATGTGCCTCTTGCACCACTGAACCATCCCAGTCTGCATGCTAAAAGAGCACCAGAAGTGCTTGCAGGTGTAATGGCTACAGAGACCCACCTGCATGGAGTTAGAGCTTGAAGGGGGAGGCAAGTCAGTTGGATCTGCAAATCTTAATGTAAAAATATTCTGAAATCGAGAAAAAGAAATTATAGTTCCAAAACTACCTATAAATTGTGTTCCTGACACAGGGATGATCTCCAAGCAAATAATCTTCTCTCATGCTGAAAACCAGTCTGGCCCTGCACACTTTCAGTAAGGAGCCCACAGACAATAGAACAGGGACATTATCATTTTGCTTAATGTGAACAAAACAAAGCATCTCAAACATGAACAACACCCACCCTCTTTAACTAAGCACACTGACAATTTTTCCCATCTAGTGTAAAGGAGATTGGAAGAAAAAAGGCTGAACCTCTCCTTGTGGTGATAAAAAAGTCTAAGAAAAGTCCAGTAGAGTTGCAGCACAAAATGTAAAGGAGAGCTTAAGAAACTTTGCTGAACATCAGCTGAAGGTAAATTACTAACTTTCCTGCATTCCTTCAAAAATCCTTCTGAAAAATATATTCACTTCATGACCTCAGTAAAATTTTGTCTTCTGCTTGCATATCACATATCCCATCAAACTTGGGACTTGCCACTTTAAACAGAAGACTTACTATCAGTAAACATGTCTTTTCCAGCCTTACTCTAGCATGATTCTATTCATCAGTAATAAACTCTGAGTATAAATCTTTTTTACTGCTGTACTTCTCTCTGTGTCAAAAATTCACACATAGATTTGGTACAAGCAAGTCCAACTTCCTCTGAAAGTTTAGGAGGCAAACTCTGCAATGACAGAACATTGCAAGTTATAGGCAACTATAAAAACATTTGAGAGACAAAATATGCCTCTTTGCAATTCAGGGGGAGTATCAAGACAGCAATTCCTGCTACAGTTTTCAGAATAACTAAACTTCAATAGCTGGGACAAAAGATTACAAAAAATTCAGATCTCACTAAGACGCCAAAGGAAGTGACCAGGTTTTAATATAAAGTGAGTCCACAAGTTGTCCACTAGAGGCTCAGCATTTTCTCAAAGTCCAACTCTAATTATGATCAACTCTACTGAAAATTTAAAAATTAGCACATGAATTATTTTCAAGGTCTGTTCCCTAAGGACATTTCAACATAATTCTGGAAAAGATGATATGAAGAGTAAAGCAGTTCAAAATCATGACTTGACCCTTATGTCCATACTGCTTAACCATAAGCTTGGGTGCAAATTTACCATATGGTAGTTAATTCATCTGCAGAAGACACACTCTAAGTCACAACTGTCTCTTTCAGCTAGTAATATTTAGGCAGTAAGCAAAAAATGTGCTGCAATGTTATGAATCATTTAGGGTTCCTACAGTGGTTTACCTCAGACTCTTTCTCAAAGTCAGCTATCTTCCAGCTGGGAATAGGTGTAAATTAATCTTTTCATCTAGGAATAAATAATTCCTTCTTAGTACAGTCTTCCTCTGATTTTCCAGTGATTCTTTCTTCTTTAATGATGTTTTAAGAAGTATCTTCAATTAAGGAGTAAACAACCCATTCTGAACTTGTTATTTCAGCTCAGGAAAAATGATTAGTTCAGTTCATTGTAGTCAAACTATTAACTTGGACAATTATTAAGGACCAATTAGTTACAATGCAATTCTGAAAAAAGTTCTTAAATATATATATATATATGAATATAACCTAAATTCCATCAATTATATGCAAAAAGAATATTATACAGTAATCATGATTCTATTTTTAGAGAATTATATAAAACAAATTTTATTTTTAAATTGACAAGTCTGACAAGCATATGCATGAAAAACTTTTTTGTTTAGTAACCAAGAAACAAGTTTCAAGAATAATGTGACAGCTCAAAAATATATGATATTACCCTCAGTAATTGGCAAAATCAATACCTTACTGCATGACCTACAGTATCTGTTCCTAGGGGAACAGTAAATTGAATCTACTTCAGCACAGGGAACAGTAGTAAACAGAACCCTAATCTTTTCTAGAACTTCATTTGTCATTTATGATTTATCAGTATTTTTTCATTTCACAATGCAAGTGTCACTTGTTGGTTTCATCTTCTGTAGAAAGCAAATTGTTTTGATGAAGGTCAACTGTATGAGTTGGGCAAAAAAGGAAGACTGGTCATGATCATTCACTTAAATGGAAACCATCCTACATGAGTGCCATTAACAGTATCCTTCCTGATGGCAGAGTATCTTAATGCAGTGACCCGAGAAGGGAAATGCTCAATCTCTGAGTTTTACCTCAGGCATATTGAAATGTAAGTCTGAGTGTAGAAGACTAAATAAAAGGTATTTTTCAGCCTTCTTTGCAGAGAGAAAAATAGACTCTAAAGAAGACATTTTAATTTGCATAGCCGATTTTATTATAACACCTAGAATTTTCCCTTCCCCTTGACCAGATCTTACCCTATTAAGCACTCATTTTGTTAAATACTGTTGATAGAGAGAGGCCCCCATGGACTGCAGCTCAATTGGAACAAAACTAGTGAGAAGGAATGGAGTAAGAAGGCTGAAAAAAATCTCATAGTTTTTATGGTAGACTATTAACATTAAAGAATTTGTTATATGTACACAAGGAATGAGGAAAGGACCATGAATAAATGACCTATCTTTGGGAACCTCTTTATGGGATTAATGATATGGAGCAAAGAGCACATTGTGTGTAGAAGTGATTGGACTAGTGGAAATCGGTGCTGTTGTCAAAAATGGGGTACATGTGCAAGAAAAATTATGAAGGAGAAGCTATAAAACCCCTACAGGAATAAGCTGTGATGTACCTTGACTGCAGTTTAAGGTTCAGTCTGATACTTACACGACCATCGTCTGTGAAAGAGAACAAAACCACAAAAATTCTAGTTTTTGTATGAAAAAAAGTTAATATTTCGTAAGAAGTTAGTGTCATGGAATCTCTTTGCTGTTGCAGAGTGCTCAGGGAGATTCACATTCCACCACAACTATCATACTTCCATAAAATCCCATTGAGTAGCACCAGTTTTTACATAGACTGTGTTCTGAGTGGAGCTAGCACAGATCTTTATTATTCAAATATGTCTGATATGTAGAGCAACCATATTTGATGTAAATAATATTTAATTAAAAAACCTAAAGAACTCTGCTCCCTCTCAGCCCCAAAATTCTCTTGAATGGAAAAATTAGATGATGTCTAAAATGTCAGTCTCTTGTTTTCACACAGTATTAAATCAATCTCTCTCTAATGCCTTGTGCTACTCAATTTGTTTTCAGTAATGTAGTTTTCCCCCCTCTTTTCCTACATAAGTAAAAGTTATATTATTTAATCACTAGAAATCTTTGTCTGAGATTAAACTGCTAGCAATTCAACCACACATCTTTAGACCTTTCATGTCTCCTTCAAAAGTGAGCTGTCTCCTCTGAATAACAGAAATTGCAAGATAAATTTAAGAATCCACATCAAAAAGAGGTAGCATTAAAATGGAAGACTGATGCATATAAAAAATACTGAAGCAGCTACTGTTTTATATTTTATTTTAATACTTAAATCTCTTCTGCACTAAAAGTTGCTAAATCTTTTCCCTTGATCATGATTTGTGAACAATTCACTTATCAGTTGCATGGATATTTTTTCATAATTCCAGAGGAAACTGAACTATCCATACACTATGGTCATGCTGCAGTCTTCTCAACTGCAATTAATATATATATATATATATATATATATATATATATATATATATATGCATATACTAAGATATCCTTCTGGGTAACTGTAGGAGTAGCATGGGCCAGGTGCTCAGTCTAGAGGTGAGCTGAGACCCTGGAGCCCTGGGTAGGGCATTCCAGGAGGGTCTGAGGTGAGGGGGGTCAGGGGTTCCTTGAGGATCCCTGATGGTCAAGGCTTCAAAGGCTCAATTTCAAAGGCTTTTCTCAAATCAGGAGTAGCATAATATCTACCACAAATGTACATGTGAAACTTGCTCTGTATTGAGTCATCTTTCACCCTAAAAGGGTCACTCCCTGGGAAAACTGAAATTCATGAAGCTATCTAAGGCATTCTGTGAAGAGCTTGGTCCTTCTCTTTTCCTTTCTCATGTCCTTGTTCTTGTTTTCCTCCCAACACGCAACTCCCAAACATGGAGTATTCTGCCAAGTGTGGTAGAAGCTGAAATATTAAATTCACTTTGAATTATTCAAAGAAACAGGAAAGATTAAACCCAGTTCCACCTCCAGATCAATTGCTCAGCTGCTTAACCTGCATTTGCAAAAGGGAAGAGGAGACAGTGCTGAGACACAAAATGGTGCATGGAGCCATGGTGACCCATTTCAGCTTTCAGGACACCTCTTGGGCCCTGGTTTCAGTGCTGGCAGCAGTGGGAACAAGAGGAGGGGAAGAGCAAAGTATAAAATTGCTAAAATGGTGTGACAAGCCTCTTTGGCAACAGTTAGAGACTGTCTGGCAGAATTAACAAGAATCAATCATGCAGTAAGTTCATCGGAAAAAGAAAATGAGAATAACAAGGGACAAGCTAAACAGTAGCTCAATAAGGTGGAAAGGCAGAATCTCAACAGGCTGGTGAGAAGCAGTTGATGGAGGATATTACAGCCACTGAGGCAGAATTATGGCAAGTAATTAAGCACAGGGGCATTGTCAGAAGGTGGGAAAACACTGCTGTTCAAATGTGGGAATGGCTCTGCTCAATGCTTATTCCAGCAGAGCTCAGCAAGGGGATGACCAAAGCTGTCAGTTGCAAGAAAGGGTCTGATTAACCCCTGGGTGGATAGATATGTTTTTAACTACTGTGCCATGTATGGAGTTGCTGCCTTGCAAGAGAACATAGCTCAATAGGGCTTATAACCTTTAACAGCAGAAGGATTATAATATCCCTATTTCTGTGTCTTGACATGAAAACTTATTTTTACCCGCCCCATACAGCATAATTACATGATCTTATGTCAATGTTTAATCTCATTTCATCCACAATAGTCTCAACTGCTTCAAGAAGGTGGTCATAAAACTCTTAAAGGCATATATCCAAAGGGTAACTTTGGATATATAAAGAAAAAAGGAAGATAGTATACAACCTAATAGCAAAATAGGGATCCAACTTCTGTTTACTTGCATTTAAAATGTTTGATGGTTTTAATAACAGCCTCACTGGCAAAATTCTAATTTGGATCTATTATCTTCCTCATTAGAATTCCAGTGGCAGGGTGAGCACATAGGCTGCTTATTATACAGGAGTTCATTATCAAAATCAACCAGAGATTGATTATCAATAAAGTGTTTTTCATTTCCTTAGAACTCTCATCACAGCACTCTTTTTATTTATTATCCTTCCACTCTCTTTTCTTTATCTAATCAGCCTGTGTTGAATCAGCTGCTAAGTATTCAAGAGCAAATGGTTTCTTCTGCCTCATAACCATTACAAGTCAGTAGGAGCTATCCTTCAGAGCAATTGTTCTGCTTAAGATCCAGCTCTCCTTTCATTTTTAAGTCCTTATACATCAAGAGCATAATGATACCAAATGACGACCAAATGTTTTTCAGTTAGATATAGAAAACACAATTCAAACAAAGAATTTACCTTTCCAGTCTAGAAAGTCAGAGTGTGGACATACACAATGGAACCCTCCTCCTCACCAACTGGGGAGAACAAGTACTGCCCTCCCTGAATTCCTGCTAGGAGAGAGAGAGAGGGGCTCAAAAAGGAATCCAAGCAAGCTGGAAGCCAGTAGCTCTATCTCAGTTAAATGGCTGAGGTTGAGTTGCACACAGCTGGTCTCTCTGGGTGCCTCTCTGATTAACAAGGGTATGTTAGGAAACAACACATGGCAGCTGAAGTTCCTGCTCATCTGCAATCAGTGAAATGGAAATAAGCCTCCTCCAGGGCTGTGATTGGTAGGAAACAAGAGGAAATCAGGGGCAATGTTTAGACAACATCTTTTGTACTTAAAAGTTACCAAAGGTCATATCAATAAGTTATAGAAAGAGGAAGTGCTGGGCACTCTTTTCAGTGGAAAAGAGGGAAAATAATTCAGGAGACTTAAAGATCAGATCACCCTGTGATACTAAACCAGGGAAATACTTCATTCATCACCTATTTGGGCTGAAAATACCAGAGGGAACTGAGATGACTGGAAAATTTTACTAGCTTTAGTAAAGCTCATTTATATGGTAGTTACATTATTTGAATCTTAGTACTAGTAGGTGGAGATAAAATAAGAGATAACTACCTCCCCCTACAAGCTAGAGAGGGAAAAGCTTAATTTCTGCTCTATGATTTCAATCCCAGATGTTCTTATTTACATGAAGTGTGGTGCAGAATGCAGTACATTACTCTGAACTAGTTACAACTAATGGGACTCAAAACTAATAATGACTCAGCTGACTTAACTGATAATGCTCCATGAACTGCTCAAAGCACACACTCGTAAACAGTCACTATGAACTGACTGTGGTCCCTCAGGCATTTGGGAAAGAGTATTTCAAGGGGCTTTGAGATGAACTCTGCAAAGTTTCCCAGCTGGCCCATGACATGCTGTGCTGGCTGGTTTTGTGGGACCCTGCAGTGCTGACTGGGCTGTCCTTGGCTGAGGGAAGGTGATGGCCCTGCTGGCTGGAGGCACTGGGGAGCCTTCTCTCTGCAGCTGAGGCAGATAATGCTCAGTTTCAACTCATGAGCGAAGTTTCAAAGTGGAATGGAGGACAGTATCAGAGCACTGGCTCCAAACAGGACAACCGCATCTAACTGGAGCAGCACTGCAGCACACGGCTGATTTCCTGCTGGAGTTTCACTCATCTGTTTGAAAAGAATACTTCATATGTTTTTCCCACAAAAGACACCTACATATCCCATTCTCAAGCACTTTTTCATACCTGAGGGAAAGAAAAATCTGTAAAGACTGTAAAGTACCCGAAAACCAGTAAGTGACACTGTATCCATGGTACTGATTTAAGAGAAGTTCCTCAGCAAGTGGCATCTTGGTGATTCTCTCATCCCAAAGGCAGAGGTTTTAAGGAAACAAAACTATTGTCTAGCTAAAGGCTACCCAAAACTTTCTATCTAAACCTGTCTTCTCAATTCTATCTTGTTAAAGTGATTGTGTCAGTTACCCGTCTCACCATTGAGCTTTACTAGAAATAACCCTGCAACCCTGTCCTGTGTGCTCTTCCTTTACATTTGGAAAGCTGTCCTTTTTCTTCTTGTGTCTTGGACCACAAGTCCAGACAGAGTGGGCAAAAGACACAATTTAATGTTCTTAAGAAAAATTTAGGAGTCATATGTAAACATAAAAGCTGAGAGAAGAAGGATCCTGCTCAAGAAAGAGGTGCATAAAGTGAAACACCTTTTTCTTCGGTTGTTTTGTTTATATGTAGGTAGACAAAGAAAGATTTTGTAAGCAGATGTTTTCTTAGCATTGAAAAAGTCTTCTCATTTAATATGCAAATAACCAACACAGTATTTAGCCAAAATGTTAAAATGATAAAATTTTACCAGCATAAAGTACAACTGCACAGAAAAAGGCCATAGGTAGTTCATAGTAGCTGAAATAAGAACGTAAACTATATAAACTAAAGCCTGAGGGCTCAAACTGATCAATGCTGGAAGCCAAAGAGGATTTATATCCTCTTACATAATATTTTATTCCTGTCTAGATATCCTGTGAGCTTTTTCTGCCCTCTTTGACAAGCTAGTAGGCTTGATGAATCATTGTTTGTTTTCTGATTTGGTAATTCCCATGTTCTTATAAAGAAAATAACGAATGACAAGGTCAAGAATATGAACACAATTATAAAGGAAGCTTGACAGATCAGATAAAATTTCTGGGGTATAAAGGGAAAAAGTAAATAAGGAGTTTGAGAACAGATATTAGGGAGCATAGTAGGAATACAAGCAAAAAAAGACAGCTTCAGTCCTGGAAAAGCACAGCAGGAAGTTATTTGTCAGCAATAGGAAGAAAGAGGGGAGACGTAAGCATTGTTACCTGGTTGCAAACCAAACCAGGAAGGGTGAGGTATACAATCATTGTTGAGATTTTTTTAAACTGGACCAAATTTAAATGAAAGAGAGAAAAAAAAAAAGAAATGAAATTCTGAGCAAGCATAATTGCAAATAAATCAAAATTGATGTCAGCCCACTTACATGGCACTCTCCCTGTGAGGATCTAGTCTGGATACACTGCAATTGGTGTTCAAAAGTGTGTGCAAGCCAAGGACACAGACTTTGTCAGGAAATGAAAGACTGAGATGAGTAGATTCAGAATAATCAGAAACTGCATATCAGGTTTCAGGTAAGCAAAGAAAAGAAAGTCTTCTTGAATGAAAAGCAATTTACAAGTGAGCAGAAAAAAATAAGATGATCTGAGGAACATGAAGTCTTTGGAACAAGAGGGGGAAAGTTCAATAAAAATTAAATTCTTTTGATATATATTACAGGAAATATGAAGGGATTTGGGGTGACAGTGAAAGATGGGTATACAGGAAGAAGGTGTAGAGGAGAGAGAAGAGCTGAGGTAGAAAGAGGATGGTGTAGCAGTCCAGATGTTGAGGGTGGGACTGTGATGAATAGCATCTGTTTAATTTTCTGGTTTGCAGTTAGTGTTTTTTATGTTCCTTTTAAAAATCAGTGGCTCGTAGCAGGCAAGAAGACTGCTTGTCTGCCTTGCCTTGGCTACTTTGTCACTGGGCTTTGGCTGTAGAGGAACCTTTACAGACAGGGCAGTTGCTTCTGTTCTGACAGCAACTGAACTTGCTCAGCAGGGAAAAGGTGAAGGAGAGCAGAGCTCAGCATCTGGGAAGGGACAGACTTGGCAGGCAAGGAAATGCTAAGGTGGAGAAACAGGTGGAGGAGAACAGAAAACACACATGTAGTCCAGAGCAAAAGGAAAGGGAATTTTCTGAGGTACTTGGTGGGATGGTAGAAGCTGATCCAAAGCAGCAGGCTATTAAATGTTCTAGACTAAAAACAGGGCTGGAAGGAAAGTCCTGCCCAGCCCAGTACAGGAGATGAAGGTTTGTAGTCTTTTGTTTTCAGCCCCTTATGAGTTTATCACTTGAAAAAAAAAAAATCTTATTGTTCTGTTCTAATTACAAAATAATGTTAGAAGTTCAATGTATTCTGATACATTTTGCAGTAGCCACTTTAAGAAACAGAGACAGTCTATGGCTTTACTTCAGGGTGAGGATATGTTCAGCTCAGTTTCTAGTCGCAGCACAGACATTTTAGGGGATCTTGTGTAATATACTTTTTGTTTCTGCTTCAGTCCAAGGTTTCTGATCTGTAGACAATATATAGTCAGTGTATGACAATAAACCCTTGCTTAATTCTGGAAATTGCACATATCTATATAAGTATAAAGAAACTTTATTTGTGTGTCCTTTAAGAATTTGTCCAGTTTCTCTCATTTGATACTTCTGCAAAAGCTTTTCCATCAACAAAAATACCCTAGGTTTTAGGTGTGGTATAATACAATATTAGTGCTAGTGAAGGTATGTTCAAAACAGGATTATATAGGAAAATGAAGTGCCTCAGAGAACAGGTTAAATTTTAAGGGAGAGGGAGCCCTGGAGATGGAGTGGCTGTAGCTTTGTTGCTTCTGCCAGTTGGAAGTGATGATTCCTGAAGGCACACACTGTCAGCAGTGAAAACAGGGAGAAAACAGGATCTGTCATGAGCTTACCCAGACCTTGTGTACTTCCATTCTGAAAATCCAAAGGAAGACCTGCTGCCTTCTTTAAGCTCCTGCCTAAGATCACTGAGCTTGACTCTGAGCTGTAGGTTATCTGAGGACTCCATTCTCTTCAACAGAAACAGATAAAAAAGGGTTAATTCCTTATCCTAATGAGAGCTACTGGCAGCATGCACATCCTGGCTAATGGACCTGCAGCAATGGAAGACACCTTGTCAGTGAGAATGCTTCTCTGGTCAAATGCAAAGGGTACATGAATCATGATTTGGTTGCATTTTTATAGATTGCACTGTGAAACCTGAGCTGCATTTGTGAGACTACAACAAAGTAATGCACTTTTTCAAAACCCAAGGTTTATATTCATGAGCTTACCATCACAGCAGTGATACTTACAGTTAAGCTGATAACTGCTACTGAGGCGAGAAAAACACAGGATGCTGAAATATTGTGGTGTGATTTAAATTTAAATTTATATTTAACCATATAGGTGAAACACTAGAGGTACTTTTGTGTACTGAAACACAGTGCAGGCACTTAACCTATATCATTGCAATAGAGTTCAACCTGTTCAGTAACAAAACTATTTAAGGAAGGAAAGCTGATGTCTATTTCATGAGATCATAGTGCAATCCCACTGCTTCAGTGCCTCTGGCTCTGTTTTGGTGTGGATGTTGTTTAGGAAAGAATTCTGATAAGTAGGCTGAAGAAATGCAGCACATTAATATGTTAAGAAAAGTGACATATTAAATTATGTGTACATTGCTTATAGCTGACACTCTCTCCATATCACCAGGCAATGTGACACACCTGCTTTGAGATTTTTTTTAGTTGATCAGTTATAAACAAAGGGAGTAAAATTTTTTAAAGGTGAACCTGTATTGCACCTATAAACCAGGCAATTTTGTGCCTAACAGGCCATACAAATGCACTCTCATGTTCTTGAGGATTTTCTGAGCACAAACATTATTATGGACCTAACTGAGATTGAAGTGACAAATGGTGCAGCCTGAAGCTATGTTATCTATTGATAATAATAATCTTTCCCTCTTGAAAGCTGTATCCAACCCATTATATGATTTCAAGGTAAAATTAAAGAAATGTGTTTCCTGAAATGGAGTTTGGGTTGATCCAGCCAGAGTTGGCTGGATGAAAGATAGTTTCAATCCTTTATTGCAGTCTGAATTTTCAGGGAAACACCAACCTTTGAACCCAAGACCTGTGCAACTGGAGAATGGAATAAAGAAGCTATAATAAATTGTGTTACTCTATTAAGGGCTAAGAATCTTTCAAGCAGCTGCATGTAGTGCCTTGCTTTTTAATTATGTAAGATACAATCTTTAAACATAGAGAAAAGCTTTGTTCATTACTTGTCCTTCTGCCACAAAAATGTGTATTATTGCTGAATTCAAAAGCATGATTTTTCATGACCCATTTCAGGCCAGAAGTTCACAAGTGCTTTAAGCTGGCATTTGCCAGCACTGACCCTAAGAAAATTGCCCTGCTGACTTCCTCCACTTCTCCTGCCTGCTGCTGAATTTCTCCACCCTGGCACAAAGATATGTGAAGCTGAGTGGCAGACTGGGGCAAAGAGCTGAAGCAAGCTCAATTTGAAGTGGGAGATGGGACAAAATGCTCATTACATTCTTGCATGAGAAATTTAAGCACAAGGATGAAGGCAATGAGCTAACAAGATCAGGCAGAAGCTGCTGGGGAAGGGTGTTCAGCAAGGTTGGCACTTTGAGCGCCAGTGCCAGCTCCTGGAATTACAGTGTGTGATCATCCTGCTCTTGCCAGAGATGCTCAGCACCCTTCTCCTTCCCTTCACTGAGAAATCTTCAAATGCTGAGAGGAGCAGGTTAGACATAGCCCTAATCATGTAAATGTGTGCCTCAAGCATTTCTTAAATCAGTTATAGGTACTTCTAAAACTACAGAAAATCTGTAATTTACATCCTACAGTTTTCCTTTGCACACTGAAAACAAGTCTATTTTCTTTAGAGTTGTCAAAGCAAAATGTCAGTTATTTGGTATTAGATTCATGTTATCTCTGTCCTAGGACTTTCTTTATTGCTCTTCTGCAAGAGTAATTGTGACATTATAATACGACTTTGGTCCAATCTAAGAGATGTGTGCAGTGTAAGCATGAGGTATGTTGTATCCTATGCTTCTAAATGGAAAGTAATTAAACATCCTGAATCACAATCTGTTCAGAAAAAGCATCACGTGAATTCTCTGCAGGCAATATTCCACATTTTTTCTCGCATTCCAGCACACCAGAGGAACAGCTTTGCTAGAGAATTGCATATCTAAGGAGGTAAAGCAGAATTTCTAATAACTATTTTAGTAAGTGCTCTATTTTACATGATTTTCTTTTTTTAATGGCTATGAGTTCAGAAAAGAACATCTCATATTTTTATGAGATAAAATAGGAGTGGGAGCAAATACTCATCAAAAGCTGATAGGTTATGGCCTGCCTGGTTTGGAGTAGATATTACCTAAGGAGAAAAGCTTTTGTTTCTCTAAGAGAGAAAGGGAAAAATATTCAGTGAAATAGAAAACCTGCATGATGATTTCATTATGTCAGGTCAGTGATCCTGTTTGATGGACTAGGACACTTAGTACCAGCAAATCATCTGGCTAAACATGCAAAGGAGAAGGTTACTCACCCTTCCAGGCTTATTTAAAAAGACTGCAGGCATCAGGGAGCCTTTTAAGGACAGTTAAAGATGGTAGTTGTCTTGGCTGGTCACATATAGTTAGGTAACTTGTTGCCTGGAAACACAATCCCAGTGGTTTATACACTAACAGAGTCAATTTAAAGTTGTCTTTGTTCCAAATTTTAGGTATTCTCTTATTTTCAGCTTTTGCCTCCTATAAGGCAACTGCTCTATATTTTATAAATTAGCCATAAAAGACATTACACTGATTAAAGCCTTTCATAAAAGTAACCTTTAGTAAAAATAACTCATGGCAGGAATGAGTACTTGAAAAAGCACAACTAACTTAGAAGTGGTGTAAAGGACTGAGCATTCTTTTGTCCATCCTTTCTTGATTGACTGAGTAACAGAAAGGTGTGGGATAAAGTAAAAATCACTTTAAAGTGCCCAAGAGGTAAAAGTGAGGAAAATAAAATAGCGGTGGAAAGCTATTAAGGGAGCTGGCTGCAGGCAGCACACTTATGTTTGCATAAGGGCTGTCCTTCAGACAGGCTCGTCAGAGTGCTTGGCCCTTTATAGAACATCAGAGACTCTGAGGCTCAATTTAAAATAAAACCTGATCAAACACTGGATGTAATCTATGCCTACCCTGAAGTGAAGGGAAATACTCCTGAGGAATGAGCTATGTGCTGTTTCTGAATTACAAACACCTCAGCCCAGATTACAAAGAGACAAGGTGCTCAGTCTCATGGCCCCATTTTAGGAACTTGGCTCCCTATCTGAAGAGATGCCTCAAGAAAGGATCACAAAATAAACCTGCTGAAGGGGAAGCTGCTTATCTAGCCCAGAGGAGACAGAACAGGTTTTTCCTTTTTTTTTTTTCCTGTTCTCCTTCCTTTCCATCTCCTTCCATCTGGAGGAATCTGTCTGAGATACTAACTGCCCAAGGGTAAATCTTTCTTCCCTGAAACTAGCAGGCTTTCATGCAGTTGCATGGTATTTAACCCACACAAGATGCAGGCTGTTTCATTCCCTTCATCTCTGCATATTTTGAAACTGGAATTTCAGAACTATCTCCCTGGAGGAGACTGAACTGCTGGCCAGGCTGAGGACAGGCTGTAAGGACTTAAAGAGCAAAGTAGCTCATCTCACAACACTGATCCACAGAAGGACCTTGCCATAAGAAAAGCCACCACAGCAGGTACTTGCAATAAGCACAGAGGGGAGGAATTTGCAATAGGAAGGTGCTAATTCCCAGTCTGGCGAGGCGAGATCTGCTTTGCACATCCTGGTTAATGCATCCAGACAAAAATTCACGCTGTGGCAAACTGTGAGGAAGGAGGCAACTGCTCATACCCCTATCACCCTAGTTATAGGGACAGCATCTGCAACCACCCTATGGATACCCAGAAGTTGGGTGGTACCTGCAGAAGAACGAGTCCAGGGCCCCCAGCACTGAGAAGCCCCAGGTGAAGAAAGACCAACAGGACACCACTGGATCCATGGGTGGTGCCTCTCTTCTGCTTGATCTCTCTCTCCCCACCCTGCCACCCTTCTCTATTTCTTTCCATCTCTCTATCTCGCTATTGAATAAACTCCATATTACTGACTTTGGCATATGGTCTCATTTGCACCTTACTTTGGGCAGAGGCACCTCTCAGCACCAGCCCTCACCCTTGTTGAAATCACGGCGCAGTCCTGGCTGGAAAACCAACCAAGGCACAAAGAAAGCTCCCAGCCATGAAACTGGATTGCTGCTGCACCACAAGGGAACACGCTGGGGAGGGGATGTCTGACATTTCAGATCCCAGTGTAAGCATTTTACAACCTAGCTAGCATTTTACTCAGATACTGCACAATATATCAACAGTCCTCAGAAAAGGACTGCAACTCAGGATTTTCCTTTCCCTTCTTTCAAGTGAAGATCCAAATTTCTGATCCAAGAGCTAGGCTAAGAGCATGTCTAATACACCAAATATCCACGCTGAGACAGATGGCACAGCATCCACTTTGTGAAACGTGAAAGCACTCAGGTGTAACACAGATGCCAAAATGCTCGATATTGTCAAATAGAAGGCATCTGTGAGCATGCACAGAGGCAAAGCTCCATGTTTCTATAGCACATAGGGTTATCCAGCAGCTGAGCAAAATGCTTTGGGATTTAGTCATCAAACAGTATTTATGTCTTTCAGAGCAGTATAGGATTTGATCTTCAAACCCGTGAGTAGTATTATTGTTTGATACTTTGTCACTGGCCCATCTGGAGCCTGCCATTACAGCTTCCTCTGGGATGAGCCATTTGCAACATGTGGAATCTGCCACCGGAAAAGAATTAAGCTCATTTAATTTGCAGGATTAGAACTCAGTCTACAGGGCTGTGCTTTGTGAGGAGTGGGTAGGTGTGGTACAGCTTCCAAAGTAGCAGACAAGTCTGCAGACTAATTGCAATATAGGGACATGAATTAGTAGCTATTATCTTATTATCTGGCTTATTATGCACTCCAGACCAAAGTCTCAAATGCATTTGTATATTCTCTCACACAGTACTGCCACATTTTATGTCCCTGGCATGGATTCCCTTTTCTGCACACAGGAGGAAATGGGTACCTTGGTCTGCTTGGGACTGCTGCAGGAGCACTGAGAGTGTGGAGAGAGGTCAACAAAAAAGAAATGCTGAACTGAAACTTGTGTCTGAAATATTTTGTGCAAAGGGAGTCTGAAAATGTTTCTTAGGGTGAGGTACTCATATCAGTATTGATATACAGACCTTTCATCTATTGGGGGGTGGGGGGGCAGTTTGTGTGCATGTTTGTATTTAATACAATAAATTCAGGTGGGAAGGGACCTCAGGATGTCTCTAGGCAAATCTCCTCAGAGCAGTGTCAGCTCTTAGATAAGACCAGGTTACTGAGGTTTTTTATCTAGCTGAGTCTTGAAAAACTAAAAGGATAAAGACTGCATATACTCTGTGGGCAACCAAGCACAAAGCTTCACTGTCCCCACAGATAAAAAGGTCTTCCTTTTTTTCCTTTCTTCCTTTCCTTTCCCATCTGAACATCCCTGTTTCAGCGCATGCCTGCTGTCTCTAATCCTCCTTCCATTTTCTGCTGTGCAGGGCCTGGCTCCACCTCCTCAGTGACTTCCTGCAGGCACCTGGAGTGGCTCTTTAGCCCATCAGAAGCTATTCCTGCTCCAGGTCAGACAGCCCCAGCTCCCTCTGCCTCTCCTCACAGGCCAAGTGCTCCAGTTCCCCACCATCATGGTGGCCCTCAGCTGAACTCATTCATGGTTATGAGTTATGAGTCTCTGCCTGGGGCTGGGGACTAAAAATTTTTCCTTTCTTTTCTACAACACATCCACCAGTTGATAAAAATACTCAGGAAATAGAAATCTCCTCTTCAGTGCCTACTTCCCTTTGTGGAGTCAGCTTCCAAGCCACTGCTCTGTGCTCCTTAAGGCTTCTAGATGCCTGCTGCTCTAGGATAGGGAGGTGTGTGCTCTGCAGGTACACCTGGCCCCTACAGCTCAGGATGGCCGGTGGATTGAGCCACTGTTCCAAATTTTTCTCTCCAAGTTGTTTGAGAAAGGAGGAAGAAAGGTGAGGTTTTTTTCTTTTGCACTTCTTTGTTTTAGCTTAACAGCTGCTTCATTCAGTTGAACTTTATCATTTCTCATCCAGAGAGATTAAAGTCCCAGTTTCTCCAGCTGTTTTGCATGGCTGTAAGCCTTAAGTTTCCTTGTTAAGATGAACTTCGTTTTCCAGCTATTGATCTTACATTCTAAATTTTTCATTCTCTTTTTGAAGCTGCAGCCAAATAGAAATGTTCCTGCCACTGACTGTGATTTTCTCACATGAAAATTAAGCTCAGTGTACAGTGGTATGTGCAGGTAATGAAATCATCTGAGAAAAATCAAAGCCTTTACCAAGTAGCTTTTATGAAGTTTTTTTCTTTTTTTCCTGTACAATGGAGGGCCATAGTCTCTCTTGGCCTTAGTGGGGCACTATTCAGATGATAAAGGTATTCTGATTCCATATAAGATTCACAATGACTCTGTTTACTCTCATAGATTCACTTTCAGCAGATTAATGATTGTTTTCTTTCTAGAGAAGATGATTCAGTATTAATACTTTCAGGTAAGAAAGAAAAACTTACTGGATAGAATTGCTAATGTTTAGGTGAAATATTGTACAGGACAGAATTGTAAATTAATGCCACAAACACATACCTGAAATGCCTAAAATTCAGCTGAATTTTTTATACGTTTACTCTTCTATGAATGTGGGAAAATTACTTAGAGTAAGGTGGTGATCATTAGTCAACTATCAGATTAAGAGGTAGGAAATGTTGAGCTCCTGGACCCGCAAGACTATGCAATTAAATTTTCTCCTATTTTTAATCAGTGTAACCCCAATTATAAATTCATAAACCAGCCTACTGACCAAACTACTCCATGTAAATTGTTTCTGTGCACAGCCCCTGACTTGCAGGAAGGGTATTTGTCATAGAAATGGAGGGACAAGCAAGAATTAGAAAAAAAATTCCAGAGTTGCTCTGAGTTCTGTTTTACTATATCTGGTAGAGCTCTTACTTACTGTAGGAAAGCCATAGTCAGACAGACTTTTTAGGCATCTAGTCTAAGTTCTGGAGCCTGATCTAGTACCTCCTGGAGGCAGATGCTTCAGTGTCCCCAAGTCACCAAGTAGCCCTGAGGCGCGAGTGCAACTCAAACCAGCAGAGTCTGAGCAGTGACAAACAGCTCGGGCACAATGGTGGGATGCTCCTGAAGCCTGCAGTGTCAGAGCATGGACACTGGGGTGTCTGGAGAGTGTGGGGCTGCAGGACACACTCAGCACTTGTGAAGCCTGGTCCACAGCCGTGGATGGATGCAGTGGCACCTCAGGGCCTCCAGAGCCTGGCAAGGGGAGCAGTGGCTGCCAGCCCAGACAGGCCCCAGAGGGGTGACACTGCTGCTCCTGCTGGGTGTCCCCAGCTGGGCCAGCTGGGCGGTGTGGCGGGTCAGGCGCTGCCCTGCAGCTGCAGAGGGAGAGTGTGTAACCAGGGCTGAGCAGCCCAGGGACTGGGGAACATGGTGGGCTGTAAATCAGGCTGTGGTCCTCAGTGTCAGATGGGTGCAAGAGCCACAGGGATGGCACCTGATACAAAATTTCCCTGCGCACTCTCAAACTAGCAGGACTTCTGGCTACCCTGTGCTGCCCTCTGGATTTCAGTTTCAGCTCTCAGTTTTACATGGAAGTCACTCAGATATCCCAGGGATGGAAAACTGTTTAAAGCAAACAAACAATTACGTTTTCTTCACTCCTAAGCATGGTAATCACTGCAAATGTTAATACAGTTGTTAATTCCCCATTTCATAATGAAAATTCCTGTCTCAAAACCTGTCTGACTTTTATCTGTAAGCAATGATACTAGAATGTTTTGGCCATCCTTTGATCTTAGATACAATGAGACACTGAAAAGCAGCAGACTGTCCATTCCAGCCTCAGAAGTCTCCTCTCTGATCACAATGTTTCTGTCAGAACAGCCCTACTTTAATGCTGCACTTGCAAACAAAGGTCCTGCCTTCTTTCCTCACCTCTTCACATCTCTCATGACCTATTTCCCAACAAAACTTTGTTCTTTTCAGAGTGGTAGCTAAGAAAAATTTGCATTTTCCTTCATTTCTGGTTTCTTCTTTTCCTTTTGTTGCCATTGGTGACATGCTGAACTCAGGACTCTACTCTCAGCACTCCCTTCCTCCCTCTGGCTCCGTTTGTGCCACCCCTCCCCACCTTCCTGTGCTCCTTCCTCTTTATGCTATTTGGTTTATGAACTCAATGAATATAACTGTTCTGTTTAGGAAAAAAAAGATCACATTTTCTTTTGATCCACTTCCAGTGCTCATTCTACTACCTCTTATTCCATTTCTTCTACAAAAGTCATTGTTAAGCCCTTTTTTTTGAAAGTATATGCCTTTTTTTGATTCAAAAATGACTACTTCAGTGCCTTTTGAGAACTCTTTTATCAGTGCCGATATCTTTTGTCAACTCCCACCACATTTTCGATCTCCATTTCCCTCAGTGTGATCCCTGAAGAATTGTTGTATTTTTCTTACCTCTCTCCTCCTCAGTGCTCATTTCACACAGGTTCCCATGATACAAACAGCACAGTTAGTGCAATCCTTCATATTTTTGGACAAACTGCACATTTTACCTTCTGAACATTAGTACACTGAAATTAGTTTCATGCCTGCCATTCCGATTCATTAAAGTCATATTTTTTGCTCTGCAGAAACAAGTGATCCTGCAAGTAGTTGCATTCACCATCCACTAATCTTTGAACAGTTTACAGATTTCCCTGTCTAAAAAATGCCCATGTTGTGATTTTCCTATATTTCTGGCATATTTACTTTCTAAACTGAAGAATCAGCATCTTTCTGACCCATAACTTATTTTTGTACCATTGTCCCAAGCCAGCTTTTGAGTGTACTAAGCCCAACAGTGCATTGGACCACTTAAGCATTGACTTACTGTTCAGCACACATGCAATCTGCCCAGCTGGAAGCACCTGCTCACATATTTAAATTTAAGTATGAAATTAAGTCTTCAGGTGGATCAGAGTTCATGGGTCAGTTGTAGAGCTGAGCCTCATGTTTTTCTCTGACATCCTGCGGTGCTGCTCAGTGCAGAACCACATCCTTGCAGCACTGAGCTCTCCAGAGTCAGACCTAAACCTCTACTTTTTTTGTAATACTAATGTGGGGGAACTCTGTGGCTTCTGCATCCTCCAGTGCTGACATTTAATTTCAGTAAAACCGAATATAATGCTGGCAGACACACCCACCTGCCAATCACCACATTACCAAGCAGCTGTCTATAGATGTATCAAGTCATTTTACCAGTTCTCTGTTGAGTAATTCCCCCGTGCTCTTCAACCACCACCCCAGACACTCCCCAAATTAAACTAGATTTCCTACACTACTGTTGCAATAACTTTAACATACATCCTAGATTGCTTTTCAACACAATGATCTGTTACCTGTAGCACAGGAGGAAATACAGCCTGAAATATAAATTTGGAAATGAATAGAGTCCAAGTAATTATAAAACTTGATACTGGAATATATTATAGTTATGAAAAGCATACCAGAGAAAGTGGAATAAATTGAAAACTTATAGGAGAGAGGATATTAAAAGAACAGTACAGTACAGGGATCAAATTTACTTGTGAATATCTGAGCAAAATGAAAAGTGGTAGTGCTGCATATGCTAAATGGTTAAAAAAATTTTAACACAAACTAATTGTGTCTCTCCTACAAAGCTATCTCATTTTCTGCTTACAAAAGCAGATGATTAGTGTCCCTTGAATCAGTGTCCCTTGAATATCAACAACTTCCCATGCAAACTTGATAGGGAGTGATTGAGTTTCAGTAAGAAAACTGTAACCCAGGCTTTTTTACACATTTGCCTTATGTAGTTGTTTTTCCTATCTAGATCATTTCTGCAAATTTCATGACGAATTAATATTTTCACTCTGGGTCAAGATATTAATTTACTTTCTAAAGTATGTTCCACTACTGAAAATGCAAAATATCAAAGCAAACCATACCAAAAAAACCAATCATTCTCTCTCTGTTTTAAAAAAGCCATTGTCTTACAGAGAATAAGTACCAAATACTGAACCTCACCTTCAGAAGTATGTGTTCAGTTTTACAGCACCTTCAGAACAACTGGAAATTAAATAAGACATTTAGATTAAAAAATATTCTGGAAAAGCAGTTTTGGCTGGCATTATTTTTAATCCTTTATAAATTTCTAAAAGGAATGGAAGGTGAGACATGTTTTGCAGATTTGAATAATTAAGACACAGATTAGTTAAGGGGCTGGATTACTCCCACTGGTGTCTGAAACTCCCAAGTGATATGACCACTACAGCCATGCACAGTTGCTCTGGTTTACCCTGAAGTTACTCAGGTTTCCATCAGTGAAATATCCCAACATTTGGAGATAACATCAGGAAGTTAGAAGCTTGACTTGGGCATCTGACTCCGGAAAAATAAGGACCAACTTCAGTATTGCAAGAGCCTGCATTGGCTGAGTCCCAAGCAGCAACAAGAGTGACTGTGAGCTGCTTTAGAAGTTTCCTAAAATTCAACTGAGAGTTTGGGCACAGAGCTCACAACTGAGTTAGGAGAGATAAGGACCTGAAAATCTCTTTTGTGGATTTTCTGGACATGTTCCAAACACATGTGGTGTGAGCAGGCTCACAAATTTAAAGCTAAACAGATGCTGAGACATCCATGGGCCTGAGGACAGCAACAATCCATTGGAAAGAGCTGTGATGTTCAATGAAACTGCCCTGGTGGCCCAGCACCTGCCTGGCTGCAGAGATTGCAAGGCAAGCTGAAGAAGCTTGTTAAGAAATGCTTCCAGCAAAGCAGAAAATATTGTTGTAAGGGAAAAAAAGGGAACACTTCAAACAGAGCCAAAAATGATTATTCTGCAAATAAGTGCTGCCTTCAATCTCAGTAAAAATACCTGTTAGCATGAAGCCAGCTGTGGAGGAGAACAGCGCATGCTTTAACTTGTAAAGCAAGAGGAGAGAACCTCTGGGGTCACACAACAGAGCAGCATAGTGCAGCATGTGAGAAATCTGCTCCCCTGTCCACTTCCCCCATGACATCCCCACAAATCCTCCCTCTGTGCCTCAGGGGACAGCTCAGGCTTACAAAGACCAGCTGTGGAGAGAAGGGCACTCAGTCTCCCCCAGGTGTTCCCTTGCCCTCATGCCCAGCTTTTCCTGGGCTGGTAACACCCACAGCACAGCAAGGCACAATGTGTGGGCACCTGCCTGGCAGCACCTGCCTGGCACACCTCCCAGGCCCCAGGTATCTTCCTCAGCACCCAACTTCAGAAACAAGAAGGAGAACTCAGTTGTCCATGGTGGAGACCCATTTGGGAATGTTTTGCCAAGCTTCTTTGAAAACAAAACAACTATGCAAATACAGACCAGCCAGCCTGTACAACAAATTCCTTCTTCCATTACAGGCACTGTCATTCCTCAATTCAGGGAGCAGCAGGACTTAAAAACAGATGGGGTCCTCTGGAGAGAGCCAGGGCTCCAGCTCATTCTTGCTGTCCCTCTGGAAGCTCTGGGGAGGAGGATGCCATGGGCCTTCCCCTGTGTGCAGGTGATGCTGCTGCAGGGCTGGGACACCCCAGGCTGGCTCTGTCAGCCCATCTCATGTCCAAAGGAGCATGGACAGGCTTGGCAGCCTTCCCCAGTGGCTGTGCGGTTCTTCTCCCCAGCCATCACACTGCAGCTCTGTCTTCTCCTGAGCCCTGCCCACCACAGGAGGAGTTTTAGTGCTACTCAGGTTTCTAGAGGGTTGGGATTGCACTGATGTTGTGCTTCCTCTCCTCAGATGGTTTCCTTTGGGAAACTGCCAGGAACAAATGTTGAACCTTATTAGGTGTTGTCAAATCCAGCAGCCTGGCAGAGGAGAGGTTGCCACTGCTCCCTGTTCCAGGGCCATCCCAAAGGGACCTAAAGGTCCATGCTGCCTACTGGGAATCCATGGGACTCCAGAGACCAATTTACACCAGGCTTCCAGTCCCTCCAGTAGCCATCTCAGAATCTCTGGGCTCTCCAGTGCCCATCCCAGAGTGGGGGCTCTTTGCCTGCCTGGGCTACTGGAGCTGACCCTCTTGCCTTCCCTTGTGCCCCTGTGTTCTTTACATGTGCATGGAGATGGACTTTTAATCCCATCATTTAAACATTTATGTTAGTATCTCCATGTTGTGCTGAAATGAGAAGTTTTACTATGGAAACTATAATTTGGTGGGTATTAAAATATTACTGGAATTCATGTGATCAGTAAAAATATGTACCTTTTAAGAATATCGTCACATTTCCACACCATAATCATAACTTGCTTCAGATGGGCTGAGATTTATCACAAAGGACTAAGGAAAAGATCATGCTGTTTCTACAGCTGCTGCCTTATGTCTCTGTTTTCCTCCTATGCCTGGCCATGTACCCCCCAAACTGGAAAAAGCTTCTTTTTTTGAGCGACTGAAAATCTTGAGAGCGAGATATAGAAAGACTCTTGCACCTAGTTTTGTATTTGAGACATTTCCAGATGATTCTTGTATTTCCATTTAGTAGGTCACTTACAAAGAAAAGAATATAAATTATTAATGCAAGAATGGATCTCTTTTTTTTCCTTTTTTATCACTCCCACTGGGCCCTGATCAGTGGAGTTAGACCAGAGATGAACTGTACCACAAGCAGGTTTTTTTACAGTCTACTTTGTACTAATCAAAATGCATAAGCAACTTGTTAATCAAATTACTTCAGAAGTTGCATCCTAGTGTTCAGTGATTGTTCTAACTCATTACTGCCAGGGCAGAATCAGCTTTCAGATTCTTTCCTGTTTTGCTATTCTGAAAGTGTATGTACTTCTACAACATAGAGGAAAAGAAGAATGTTCATATATTCACAGTAGAGATTTTGTGTCATCAAATGTTACCTTTTCATGCTGGCAGATATTATTGCTCTTAAATAATCAGACCTTCTATTTGTGTCAGTAAAAGTATTACCGTGATTACTGGGGAAACATATTTGGGAGATAAAAACCCACTCTGAAAGACCAAACTGTAGCTCTCGACTTACTGAACTCATAGGACTTAACTTAGGTCCAGTAACAAAATTTTTGGAAAATTCAGGTGAAAAAAGAATCTGCCTTTTTGATATTACACATCTCCTTTTCCTTTCCATCTCTATAGTTAAAAATACAGAGTTTGTTTCCAATTATCTTTTATTAAGCTTGTATAATAAATTGGGCTTTTTAATTACAGAAACAAAAATATTAAAAGCAATTTGAAACACAGAATGATTCTTTCTGCCACCAGAGGTGGAAGATAATTACCACCAGAGTAAAGTATTATTTGTAAAAGACATCAGGAGAGGAACAGCTTTTCACAGTCACAAGTGGCAATTATACACTAACCTCTCCAGGAATCTCCATGGCCACTGAATGCTATCAATGCTTCTGTGAAAAATCCCCTTGTTAATGTATTTCAGCATCTCTTGCTAGCACTAAGATAGGTTATAACCTGTTTACAAAATAAAACACTAGAAAAACACTGGCAAATCTACATATGCCACAGTTGATATCCAGAGGTTTGTGAAGTCTAATCACTGAAAAGCTCACTACTGCCATTGCCAGGTAAGCTGTGAAGGAAGCATATTTGTCCATAGACAAATTTTATTCAACAATTATGTGGCTCCTTCTGTGGAGTTTTTTATGACTAAAAATTTAGTTTTGCCTAAAATATTAATTCATGTTTTACACTACAGCCTTCAGTGAAAGAGGATGATATTGGCAAAAGGCAGTGTCAGTAAAAACCACTCTGGAGTAAATACAAATTTTAGATGCTACTCAGTGGAAAGATGTGTGGTTCAGAAAGTGCAGGGAAATATATTACAAGAGTTAGTGCAGGCTAAGTAATGAAAAACATGCAGAAGCACATTCTGCAGTTATGAATCATTTTTCTATCACAACTATCATTTTTATTAGCTGCAATACTAATTGAGTTTCTTTGTAGCTACTTCAGTTCATCTCATATTAGCAGAAGAGATATTAAATTGCAAATCAGAGCCTGTGGTGATCTCATGGAGGTAGGTTCATAATGAAGGAATAAAAGTGCCCATTTCTGCAGCTATGCTTCATGACGCTGCAGAGAGAATTTACTGAGATCTCACTCAATTTTCAGCTTCTGAAGATGACAGGTAAATGTTTACATGCCACAGGAAAATTAGGAAGAGTGGGGAGAAATATGATATAGAACAAGTTATGATTCTCATCGTGCCCTGAGCTTCTTAGAGCCTCCTTGGGAGTGTTCTAGTAGAACCCCAGCAGGAGCAGTGCCTGAGCCCACTGAGCTGCCTTTTGTCACTTAAAGCCGTGCTGGCTGCTGCAGCCTCTGCTCACAGGGCTTACGGCCAGAGCTCCCTGCAAACCTGACATCACCCCACAAAGATGTCAAATCCTGACCTTAGTCAGAATAACAGGGCAGCATCCATTTTTCTTTTCCACATAGCACAAAGGGGATAGCTGCACATGAATTCTGAGCAAAACTGTGTCCTAACTGTGTTTTTTCCACACAAAAACCAGCCCAGCATCTATCCCTTGTGCCATGTCACAGTTATCAGTTATTAGTTGGCAAGTTGATCAATTTTCAAATGACAAGTCAGCTGCATCAAAGTTCTGCAATAATGATCTGGTCTCTCTTTTTCTGTTTACTGTAAAATATTTTGTATGCATTTGTGTTTGTATAGTTGCTACATTTATGAAATTAAGAGGTTATCAATAAATGCTGTTGGTAATTGACTTTGGGGGTAGAAAGTGGGAGTAGATTTGAAATGTAAACACTGGAATATCCCCTCTATCTGGAAGGATTTTGCACGCAGTGAGCTGTAAGGTTTAGCATGTCTGATATCCAAGATAAAAGTTAGCTGCCTGCAGGTCTGTCCATTGTGGACACAGCCAGATTAATCACAAGGCTGGTTTATGGAGGTGAGGAAGAAAGGGGATTATAAACTCCAGTAGCACAAAGTTGTGAAGGAGCCAAAGGTGACTTCAAGCTGTAAAATGCCATTGGTGCCACCAGGTCGACTGAACCAAATGGCTGCCAGAGAGAGGCTGGGCATGAACAATTCTGTAAGCAGAAGAGTAGCAAGAGACTGACAATGACTTAGTTCAGAACAGGAGAGTGTCTATAATTAAAGCAAACAGCCAGAATCAATGAATCAAACTTATTCAGAAAGGGTGGAGAAAGTCCATGTGTTTCCTTGTTCATTTTGGGGGTTTTAGCAGAGTTTTATTTCCTGCAGAACTATATGTTCTGTGTTCTGTTGTAGGATATGTTCTTACACCTCAAAGTCACAACAGGCCTTACCTCTTTCAGTCTGTGAAAGTTCACCTAACACACATTTGCTTGGAGCAATAACTGCTTTTGTCTAAAACCGTATCTTGTAGATGAACACTAGGAGCTGAAGCATTCAGCACTCTCTCTCATAGTTTACTGTAACAGTTAATCCTTATGTGGAGGATGTGAACTCTGTTTCCTCTCTGAAACATGAAAAGAGCTTTGTTCATGGCAGTGGTTGCTCAGCATGTTCCTGTTCTGCTTGAGAGAGCTCTCACAACTATCCCATGCAGTGCTATAGGGCAGAGTGGCTGCTTGGCAGAACAGGATCTGGGGGTGCTGGACTTGGGGGTGCCGAGCCTGTGTGTGCCCTGAGGCCAAGAAGGAATCCTGGCTTGTATCAGAACCCATGTGAGCAGAAGGAGGTGACTGTCCCTTGGTACTTGGCATTGGTGAGGCAATGCCTCAAACCCTGTGATCATTTTAATGCCCCTCTGTATGAAAGAAAGACATTGAGGTGCTGGAGTGAGACTGGAGAAGGGCAACAAAGCTGCTGAAGAGTCTGGAGCACAAGTCTTATGAGGAGTTGCTGAGTTAGTCTGGAGAAGAAGAGACTCTGGGGACCTCATCACTCTGCAGCTGTCTCAGAGGAGGTTGTAGCCAGGTGGGGTCAGTCTCTTCTTGCAGGCAACTGGTGACAGGAAGAGAGGACCCAGCCTCAAATTGCACCTGATGAGGTTTATGTTGGACATCAGGAAGAATTCCTTCACAGAAAGGAGGGGTAAGCATTGGAATGGACTGCCCACGGAGGTGATGAAGTCCCTGTCCCTGGAAGTGTTCATGAAATGACTGGACATGGCATTTAGTGCCATGGTCTAGTTGACAAGGTGGTGATGGTTCAAACATTGGACTCAATGATCTCAGAGGTCTTTCCCAGCCTTAATGATTCTATGACTCCTAGATATCATTTTTTTTTTTTTGCTGTGAAGTACTTATGTATTAGAGTAAATCATCTCTCTTTCCTTTTTGATTAACTAAACCATAGCAATCTCTTTAAACTTGGTATTATTAGACTTATTTTCCAGCCTCTAATCATATTTGAAGGTTTTTTTTGACAGCCAGTTGAATTTTGTTCAGTGTTTGTTGTTTGTTCATTTTTTTCCTCTAAGACTGTTCACATGTATTTGATGAATTTATAGAGAGAAAGCCCCTTCTCAGCTTCCCTTCTCCTAGATTGAAGCTGAACTTCCACTACTAAAGCAAACTTGCCACTCCTCCACCCTACCAGCCTTTTCCTGCAGCTAGTGAACACAGAAATCCCCTTTCTTGACCAGGAATGACCAGAAATACACATACACATTTTATTCATCATCTTACCCCCATGTCAGTGGTTTTCCTTACAGAAGTCTCTGTAGTTTTTGTGGGTTTTTTGGTTTGTTTTCTCAGGAGCTGGTAAATACTACTAATATTTGTGCCTCTGTGTCACGCAATTATTTCCCAGTCTGAACTTTACAATGTTCCCTCTGTCTTTGACAGTAAATAAGTTCTGGAATATTCAAGGAATGTCTTTTTCAGTCATTCCCTTGCTGTCCATACCTGCTACCTGGTTCTCAGTGATAACCAGCAATCTGAGTGCGCTGCCTGTGCCAGCGAGCCCTGCTGGCGCTTCAGACGGATGTGCTTGAGAGTGACTGGGACAGAACAGGTTCTGCAGGGACCTGAGAAACCCCTCCTCAGCTAAATAGAGACACATTCATACCTCCAAAAGAATACCTCATATTTATTCTCTCTCTCTCAGAAACCATAAACTAATTTTTGCTGTTTAACTCTGGTTCTTCACTGAAAGAGGGGAACATTTGCTCAAGGACTGAAAACCCCAAGTCACCTCAGAAGTCTAAAGATCTGAGCCCAGTGCTCCTCTCAGACAAGAAGAAGCCTCTTTCTTAGGCATCAGCATCTAACAACCAAAACCACAGAAATATATATAGGAAGTTTATTCCTTGCAATGTCTTTTTCCATCCCTCTGCATTCAAAGGCAGTCAACTTGTTACTCAGGGAATCAGTGCCATGGGATGTGGCTGTTGGATAGCTAAGGTCATTTTGAAATGTGTGTTTCCTATTGAGGCACACTAAGGCACCTGTGGTGCAAAGTTGAGAGCATTTAGAGTGTCTTCACAGAGTGCACACAAAGGAATCAGTTTAGCTTTTGGGCTCCCTATAACTCACTGGTAGCTACTTCCCCAAACAATAAAAGCATCAGCCATCAAATGATTGCTGCATTCAGCTGTATTTCATTGAAGTGAAATTGAAAGTCCTGACAAAGAAAGGGGAGAGACAAGATCTTGTTTTATCATTTTGTTGACTTTTGTCTTCTAAAGAAAATGAATAAATTTTAATTAATAAAATAAAACAGTTCTTCAAGTGAATACCTCTCTAGGTTGTAACAGTAGACAAAATGTTATAAAGGCTGTCAGAATAATAGAAATCTTATTAAAGAAATAGAAAAATGGCATCTTATATGACTCAGAGTCTCAGACTTCTGTTGCAAATTGATGCCTAAAGAGTCATGCTCAGCAAGCAAAAGGGCACAGTTCTGCGCCTGTGTTTTCAAATATCCTGCAGTACAACTTCCAAAGAAGCCCTGCTGTGTAACATCTAGGCTCAGTGCAAGACCAGCCACTGAGATCAATACAGACACTCAGAACCCTGCAATACTTATAGGCCATTACAGCAATTCTAAAATCAATGGAGTATTTAACAAGGTGCTAATGTAACTCCATTGAGACCAAGACAGTGAGCCAGCCACAACATGCTTGCGACAGATTTTTGCAGAAGAATTTTCAATTACTGTGTATTTTTGAAGAAAGGATAAATAGCAGTGTTCTTTGTGCCTGGCATCCTAAACAACACCTCCTCCCCAGCACGCCCCACTCTGCAGCTGACACGGTGCTGTGGTGAGGCTGCTGGGCTCGAACCAGCCCAAACACAGGCAGCTCACCACCCACACCCAGCACCCAGTATCACTCTACTACGCTGCCAGGACATGCACCAGAGAGAAAAAAGCAACCCTCAGAGCAGCCTCTTCAGCTGCAGCCAATTAAACTCCTCTAGAGTTTAAAGACCTATACACAGTACACCTCAGAGGTCAATTCTAGCTTAATGCCCCTTCTTCACATCTAGTGCCCATGGCAGGTGCCATGGCAGCAACACTGACGGAAAATTCTCTCTTTGCATGGAAACGTGTGACCTGCAACTGCAACTTTTTTGATCCCAAAGTAGAAAAGGGAGAGAACTGAAATGATATTGCTGTGGTCAGTCACCTGGTTCATCCAGTCATAGGCAGTACCTGGACACCAGTTCTCTACAGCAAAGGCAATATAAGAAGTTCCCATTCTGTCCATTCTCCTTCACTGCAATTTTCTGCATCCAGTTGTGCAAGCATCTGTTGGAAAAATGTTCTAAACCAGAACAGTCAAATGACCGTGTTTTTAAAAACAAAAATCATTTTAAAAAAGGACAACAACTTCCACTCATTTACCTTGATCCTATTGTACAAATGGTTTGGATCATGAGCAACAGGCAATTGCATTTGTGAGATCAGCTTCAGGCAGTGTGTGGAAAGCTTTGCATCACAAGAGAAAATCAGCATGGAACCATGAAACCTGAAAAACCACTTTATGATTGTTGTCCTGTTCCCAGAGACCTTGCTTCTGGAGAGCTCATAAATCTCTCTTCCACCCTGTTCTGCTATAACAAGCTGCTGGAGGATGCCCCAATGGTACAAATGAAGATGCCAGCACTATACTGATGGACTTGGGAAACCTTTGGTTCACATGCAGGAATCTTTATTAAGTTTCCTAACTTATAGAAACTGTTGCTCCAAAGTTTTTTCTATGGTGTAGCATTTGCACACAGGAATTTGAGACTGCAGAGAGAAAAGAAAGGTTCATTTAAAAAAATAAAATTAGGGAGTCACTCAAAAAGGCAGATGCAGCTTGCAGTTGTTACTTCATGCTTTTTATCTCAAGAGTCATAGAATCATAAAATGGTTTGGGTTGAAAGGAGCATAAAGACCATGCAGTTCCAACCCCCCCTGACACTAAACCAATTTATTCAGAGCCCCAACCAATCTGGTCTTGAACACCCACAGGGATGGGGCATCCTCAGCCTCTCTGGGCAACCTGTTCCATGGCCTCACCACCCTCACAGTAAAGAATTTCCTCCTAATATCCAATCTAAACCTGCCCTCTTTCAGTTTAAGGCCATTCCCCCTTGTCCTATCACTACCTACCCTTGTGAAAAGAACAGAGAGCAAAGCAGCCATGTAAAATGCTGTAAAAGGCTAAAGCACTTGGGCTCCATGGCCCCCTTCCAGTCAATATCGGAAGATGTGGGATTGAACACAACTTTCCTAAAGGCAGATTTTCACTCATCTATCTTGCTTCCCCCCATTTGCCCTCATCCTTGTCACTTTTTATGTGTTCCCTGAATTCTGCTTTTATTTGAGGTCTTTTAAATTCACTAATCTAGTAATTTTTACAGTTCAATCTTCTCCTGGAAACATTTAACTGGGTCAGAGCTTTGTCTCTGAATGCTAGATCCTGCACAAAATAAACTGTGCATTGCTAGGAACCACAGAAGTGGTGGATACCATCACATTTAAACCATGAAGTTTCATAAAGCCATTCACTGGATACCTAAACTCAGGGTGTTTTCAGGTGATGTGCTCAAGTTATTTTCATTGGGATATGATGCTGCAGTCAGTAATCATTCTGAATTACTGAATTCTGGTCAAATTCTTTGAGTCTTGATTTCAAGAATCTGGAATTATCTACTGCCTGGCAATAATTAGACACACTTTTGAAAAACAAATTCTTTCTGCTTTGCTGCTAGAACTAAGTATTAGGATATTCTTAGTTCCTGGTATAAAGTATTTCTCTAAGACTGTTTTTATAACATGTATCAAGCTACAATTATAAATCAAATAGCTTTAAAATTAAAAGACTTACTTAGCTTTTTTTAATCTTGTGAACATTTGCGTGAAATTGGAGCCTTGCTGTGGGGTGGTTTTTTTTACATAATTGAACCTTTTCACAAATCCCTCAATTAAAATGTATAACAGCTTTTTATAAAAAAAAAAAGAGCACAAATTCATCAAAACAAATAACAGCCCAAATTGTCGCTGAATTGCTGCATCTGTGCTTCCTTGCCACATAGTTATAGATCTGGAAAGTAGTGCAGAGGCGCAGATGACATTTCATTCTTCTTTGCTGATGTCACTACAGGCTCCCAGCACTCCTCCACCTATTCTCCTTCAGGACAGCAAAATCAGTAGTTCCTTTGTAGCATGACTGCTATTTGCAGCTCCTTGATAACATCTTTCTACTAAACTATTGTTTTACCTGGTCTTTACCATTAAAGGTGTTTATGTCTGCAATAATACAGCCCTTCTCCACAGCCCAATATATCATCTGTCAAGGGGATTTCTACTCAAATGGAAGAATACATAATCCACTTTCTAGGACAAGAAGTTATCTTTATCCCTCCTATCACAGTACTACCTAATTTCAGAGAAAATTCATTTTTATTCTGTCATAGGCTCCAGCCTTCTCATATTTGTCTGCACCATAGCATGGTGCAGTAAGCCTATGACAAAACATGAACTAATTTTTTGTGGCTGCAGGAAAAACCGTGTGTGCTGTAGGCTGCAGTAATTGGGTGATCCTACTGGGACACTCTGATTGTCACTGCAGGATTTGAAGTGGCAGGTGTTTAGTTGTGATGCAGATTCATCCTCTCATGCCTGCACTGCCTAACAGCATGAAGGCAAATCCAAAGCTTCTAAAAGCCTGTAAAACTCTGATAATCCTGCTAAGATTTATTGCAACAGTTCAAGGAAGAGATACAAGCAAGTCCTATAATCAGATAAGAAAAAAAATAAACTTTTTTTTTAAAGATAAGCAAGTCCACTCTAAAGGAAGAAAGCCTGTAATTCACCTTAAGTACTATCCAAGGAGAAACTAATTCCTTTCAGATGCAGGGTCAAGTTTTATGTGGAGTCATCTTGACCTGTAATCAGTTTGGCTATGAATAAACATATGTACTCTAAGGAACCATAGAGAGAAGATAAGATATGATCACTAACACATCTAGTCCAACTCTCTTGGAGTTCTGTGGAAAGGCTGCCACCGATTTTGATGGGATTTGGATGTAAGTCTGTCATTCAACACAGGTGCTTTCATTCAGGACATTTTGGTTCTCTCAGTGTCAGAAAAAAAATTCAGCCCACATGATCATCAGGAGAAACCAGAAAAGCATGGTACTTGTCAAAATTAAGCTAGAAAATCTTTTAGAAAGAGTTGTGTTACCTCCAAATGAGTCCTTCTCTGCTGGTGGTGAACACTAGTTCAAGTGCTAGTTCAAATTGGAAAAGGTTTTTCAGCACAGCTGGAAAAAGCAGGGAGAGATTTTGTGAAGCTGGAGGTTTCTACTTTTGTCCCTCCATGAGTGGCACTTTGTTTAACATTTGAATTCTGGGGCACTCATTGATGACAATCATCACAAACCAGTGGTTCCACTTCCTAAAGTGTAGGGAATAAAAATACGTAATTGCATTTTGCAATGGTCAGTGCATTAACAAAAGAGTTCCCTATTTCAGTGATTTCTATAACTACCAACAAAATGACCCAAATTGCTCTTTCTCAGACACACCAGCTATAAAAATGAATTCACTTCACAATGCTGAGATCCATGGGCTAAGTTCTTCTTAATGCATGACAAACAGGGCCATAAAAAAAATTTAAATCATATTTCTGATTGTTAGAGCCTTGGAAAAGACATAAAGAAAAATATAACTTTCCATGACTTGAAGTATTTGAATTTCAACTTCTGACTGGAACAGAAGCTGGGGAGGGAAGCTGTAGAACCTTTGAGGCAAGGCTAGAAGCAGCTGTTTAAATCAGGTAGTCATACCAATCCACTCTGACCATAATGACATTGGACAGTAGATCAATGGCTGAGCATAACTTTGGCACTCTGTACAGCCTGTTGATAATATTTCGTTTCACAAAGTTTGTGTCAGAAAGCAGTCTGAAAATGAAAGCAAAATTCCTTGTGGAGTAAAGTCAATATCAATGATTCTTTCCACTAAGCAGAAGGAAGAGACCCCACAGACTCTTGTCAGACAGGATTCAGCTGGAATATTTGTGCTTTTCAAGGGCTTATCCTCAGCCCCCAGCAGGACAGACTCCTTGAGGCTGTACCCCAGCCATCAGTCCCCATGCTCCATTTGAGCCTTGCAGCCTGGGGAAGGGGGAATAAAGGGGATCCCTGGAGGAGCAGCTCTGGTGTCAGGGCACACCTGGGCCACCCAGGACAGTCTGTCAGTTCAGTGCAATGCCAGTTCCTAGCGGCACTGACACTGCCTGTTCCTTCATCCTCCCCCTTTCCAGCTACATGCCAGACACTTCCTGACTCCTGCTGGCCACTGAGGACCATTCTTTCTCTAGGAGTTCAGGTTGGCTAAGTAAAGGTCCATTCTCCTGTCCTCAGGATAAACACTGAAAAATGATGGAGCCTTGCAATTTTGCCAGTTACTCTGAAACTGCCCTTAGGAAAGGGTAGGAAAAGCCAAAAGCAAATCTGTATACCAAATAGAAGGAGAGCAGCTCTGCTGTCTGTGGAAACAGTTGGACAGAAATGAAGGGAAACGACGCGTGCCTCACACGTGACTGCTCCATTGGCATGGTCCAGCTGAGCAGGTGCCAGCCACTGTCAGCCCTTCTGTTGAGGGCACTTTTATCCAACCTTGTGTCCTCCATTTGTACTCTTAGAAGAGGATGGGGTTGGAGGGCACCCTAGTTTCTTTCACAACCCAGCTCCTCGTCTGGGTGTAAGTCAAATTCTGAACAGTCGCTGCTCATTTGTTTATTAGCCCAAGCAGAAACATCTCTACCTCCCTCACATAAAGTCTTTGCCTGTTACAACTACTTTGCACAGGCAATACCACTCTCAACTGGTCATTGCTGACCAGAAGCACCCACACCCAGGATAAACCATAGCAGAGTATTAGCTTATCATAATGACTTTTGCAGGGATGTTATGCAAGGGCAGGAATAAACTTTTCCACATGTAAAATTTTAGTTCTGCATATACATCCACCTTGTTAATCATGTTTAATAGGATGTCACAACTGCACAGATACATGCAATGTTTAGATAGAATGGTAACCAGCTCTGAGAAGGGAATGAATTTGGGATCCTCACATCATCCTCTCTCCTACAAGCTTGACTTGAAAGGTTCACTTGGAAGATAGTCAGCTGGATAGCAGGATGGCAGTTAAATTTTCTGGACTCTGAAAGCAGATACTCATGGGCTGGGTTTCCTTGGAAGTACCTGTCAGACCACACATGGCTGTAAGAGATGCAGCAGACTCAAGGCACACAAAACAGCAAATCTGTAGCCAAGCTGTCTGAAGCAGTTGAGAGAAGAAAAACTTTCAGTCATCCAGGCTGGGAAATTACAGTGTTTGGTTTTCACAAGGTACAGTAACACCTACATTGTTTGCCACTGAAAAATTATATTTACAGTCTGTTGAGATGAAATAATGTACTTTAATCCATGAAATTTAGAAAAGCTGAAATGTTACTTTTTAAATAGCATTCTCTGTTGCCTGAAAGTTTTTACTGCAGACTATAAGACACAGCAGTAAATGTAGTCCCTCTTCAGAGCCTGAAAGTTAAAGTGGCAGTGGTGACATATGAAATAGTGAATAATACAATTAAAGTAGTCTGCTTTCCTTCTAATATGAGCTTGGAGATGTCAGTGCTAGTACTCTTCAGAGTAATAACATTGTGCATTATTAAAGACAAGATCTCAACAGCTGTTTAATGTTAATACAAGACACCTAAACACATTCTGAGAGGCTCCATGTCAGTTCAATATAGGCGCTGCAATTTTAACTTGCTAACTTCTCTTGCACTCCAAAAGTTTATTTCCTGTTTTGTCAGGTATCATTAATCTTTAAAAACAAATCTGAATTTTCAGAAAAGAATTCCTAAAATCTACCCACAGTTCTCCATAACCCTATTTGAAGAAAGTTACTCTAGAGTCAGCCAAACCTCTGCCCCCCTCCTAGAGCCTTGGTATTCATGCCTCATCTCCATTTTGCCTTGAGTAGAATTCCACTGTTCCTGTTTTCCAAGACCGAGCAATACTGGCAGCAGCTGTGGTTCCTAAAGAGCCTCATGCAGGATCTGAGTTTAAATTCTAGCTGTTCACACACTGTGTGCTAGCATATGTTATAAGCAACTATAAATTGTGTACAGATGTGTTCCAGAATTCCAGTGAAGCCAAGCTAACAACACTGAATAACAGCTCATGTGCTTTGTAATTATACATAATGCATTTGCTGTCATATAACAGAGTCTATCTCTGTGTCAGGATTTATCCACTAGCTTTGGAAGCAAGGAGTAAGAGTTATAGTGTAAATTTATAAGCAAGATTTTTAATACAAGATATGCAAACCAAAGAGAGATGACTGATTTCTGGGGAACATTTTATGTAAGAGAGTCTGATTTAATGAGCACACAAGCCAGGGCTTTAAAAAAATTTGTTTAGAACACTCTTGAAGGTCTAAAGAAAAAAAAATTTACGTATAAGTGAAAACAAAAAGTAAGCAAACATTGGCCTAGCTGAAAAAGCAAAGTGCCAACAAGCAGGAAATAGAGGGAAGCACAGTAAAGGAATGGGGTGGGGCAGGGGGAAGGAAGAGGGCAGGCTGCTGTCAGAAGAAGATTACTCTAATGACGAGGAAGAGCAGGGCTGAAGGGAGATGAGCATCCTTAAAGTGCCCTGTACATATTCTCTGCTGTACTCTTGTGCAAAACTGATTATATTCTTAGAGAGAAGATTGCTCTCTGTAAATTAGAGTTTGAACAATAAATGTTGGGAATATTGACCATCTTTGTTGCATGGAGAGGGAAGCCCATCATTGCTCACATATCAAATTTGCCCTTTCCATGAGTCCAACAGAACAGCAGCACTGCTTTTCTTCTCTTCTGACCAGTGGCAAACACCGAAAAGATACACAAACCTGACTAGAATAATTCTTTTCTTTAAGCTGTGTAGATAAATCAGTAGAGGAAAAAGAAAGGTCTGAACACAGTATCAAAATGTGAGTATAAGTTAGCTAGCAGCTGGCCGAAGATCAGATTTTTATGGCCTGCCCCACTTAGAGCCCTCAGGAAAAGCATCTCAGGGTGTGTTTTAAGCTAATCTAGATCAAGCTCTGGGCCCACTATCCTGCCCATTTCCAGCTTTTTATGCCTTTTTCTGTGACTTTAGCACAAGCACTTATTGGAGTACATAGTGAGGTGGTTCACAGAGCTGGAAAAAACTGAAAGCTTATGAAATAAAATAATTAGCTTTCAGCAGGGTAAGTTCCCTGGATGGGATCCACGTAAAATCAGAGAGATGCCAGGGCTAATGCAAGAGTGGGGACAGAGCTGTGCAGCCTTGGTCCACAGGGAATGTGCAGGTTACAGTTACCTAGTCCTAGATTGCCTTGAGCTGCTGTGGAAGCACGCCCTGATGCCTCTCAGAAAATATCACAAGTTTCTTTGCAACTCCATAGATAAAATTCTGCCTCTTTGGCTAATAGAGAGAGACACGTTTTCTTATAAACTAAGATGTTTTGTGGTTCCTCTACCCCAGGTTGCTTTCCTGATTGAAAGAGGGCTTGTAGGTTTAATGAGAGTACCCTCCAGTAGACAGTAGCAGCAAATCATTAGTGAACAGCATCAGCTCTGACAGAGGCACAGCTTTCAAGATTCATCCTGTGTTTGAAGGTGATTTGCTACATCAAAGCTGAGAAAATATATTAATAAGGCAAAGGGAAAAAACTCTGAAACTTTGATTATATCTTGCTTTTTTGTAATTGAGCTTACCTTTTGGTATGGATCTTCTTTCTTCTTGTATTACACATTCCAGTGCATTTCTCCATATGCAGAGTATTTGCATCATTTGGCAAAGAACATGAAAACCTAAACGATGATCAGACTGTGCTGGAAAGGGTCTGTTAACATAAAACACAGGCAGTTAAATCACATCATATTAAATCAGCAAAATTCTTATCCCTGAAGCATGGCATCTTATTATTTATGGACTATTTATTCTTGACTCTTTGGTCTCCTTATATCTCATGAGCCCGATTAGCTACATATTTGATGGTTTCATTTCCTCCTTTCTGAAATTCCTAGGATTAATCCATGCAGGTCATTTTGCTAACCCACTTTGTCCACACTTGTGATACTGCTTGGTACCCTCAGAGTCTACCTTACAGCGTTGATATAGGTTAACACTGGCTGGTCTCCAGCCCTTCTCTGCCACAAACAAAAAGATGAATACTCCTACCCCTTATCTGGGAGGGACAGACGCAGCTCTACTTCCTAGCTCAATTTTAACTGCATATTTCTGAAAGATTAAGTGCTACATACAAATTCAAAGTGACTCTTTTGAAAACATATCTATGTAAAACATGAAAAAGCACAGAACTAACACTAGAAAGGGCTGTGGCTCAAAAAATCTCAGGTAACATTAGATTGTCTGCCTACAGACAGTCAATCAACAACATAGATTTCTGCTATTTTATTGTCCTACTGCCTTTTATTGTGTTAGATGCTATATTATTTCCTTGATCTTCTCTTAAGGCAGACTATATTTGAACACTTAATACAGCAATGGTTCCTGATTTTCTGGAAGAACTGGTCTGAATTACATGACATTATGTCACACACTGGTGATGGTAGGAGGCAGCAAACTCTGATATCACTTTCTGGCCAGGATAAACTGCAACAGAAGACTTGGTGACAAGTTACCCTGGAGGAATTTTTGCAAGGGATGACATTTCATCTGTGTGTCCCAAACTTCACCTTAAAGTGTGTCCCGTGTTGGGCAATGGAGTTCAGTGGAAATGGTGCAGGACTTCACAAAGGGCCTGCCACCAGCTGTCAGACCAGAGTCACTGTGGTAGACCTGATATCAAGTACACAGCATCCAGGGTGACTTGGTAAGAAAGAAAAATATAGCAAGAAATAAAATATGAAGGTAGTGTTTTGTGCATATATAATAACCCTGGTCTCAACAACAACCAAACACCTCTTGTTACAGGCTCTAGGCATTTTAATACTTTTTGGAGAACAGCAGCACAAGAGGAGTTGCTCCATCCCAAAGGGTATGTGTTGCTACATCTAAGAGCAGCTAACTACATTGTTAGGACTTCAGCTGTTTAGACTTAGCATGCTCCACTTCATTCCCAGCCCAGCATTCCCTACTTAACAGATAAGGAATTAGTTTGATGATTAAATTATTTCCATCAAATGCTCCCCCTTTCAGCTATGTTAGTTGTCCTTTGTTGCTTTATTGACCTCGTTTTCCAGGCCATTGAATTTCCAAACAGCAGTCCTCAGAATTATCCCATTAGGGAAACAATTTTCAGATTTTAATTTATCTGGGGCCTTACTGGTATCTGGTTGCATTTCTTCACCTGTTAGCTTGCTTCAGGAGGTTTTGCATGCCTTTGCTGCTGTTTCAATTGATTGCTTTGGTTTGTTAGGAGAAGCCCAGATGCAAAGACCAGTGCCCAAGTACTCAACCACATTGTGCTGACATACAATGCAGCAGCTCCAGAGCTTCCCAGACTTCAGAGGCAGGGAGAGAACTGCTTGGAAATTTTTCTACAGGGGATAATTTTGTTGCCTAATGACAAGTGAGTTCAAACTGGAAAAGGTGAAATAAGTGCCGTAGCTGAACTTTCAGAGGTGGGTCTTGTCTCAAGATACGGTCTCCCCATTGGAGCAGGAAAAGAAGGTTGCCTTGTGCAAAAAATGAGGCAGGATCATGACTCTGCTTTTCTCCTTCATGATATCATGAGCCAATATCTGTCCTTGTAATAAAGAAAGTATAGACACTTTAACTGGGATTCATCCCTACATGATGCACGTGCTCATTTTGTCTCCTTCCATTTCAATATTGAACCAAGTTGCAGAGACAAATTCTGGCCCCATGGTATTACTCAAGGTGAACAGCTGAAGCATTCAGATAGTCATCTTCTGAATCAGCTTGCAGAGGCTAAGTAGCTAGATTAAAAGAACACAGGTGGGAGAGCGATAAATCCCGTGATCAGAGGCATTTACAACGAGCTATGAGACTCTGCTTTGTGCTGTTTGTTGCTTTAGGCTGGGATTTTTAAATCCCAGTCTTTGTTGTTTTCCCAGCTTTGTTTGCTCAAGGCAAAGTGATTGTTGAATACCTCGCACAGAGGCCCCTAGTTCTGACTGGGACAGCCTGTAATATAAAACTTTAATGAGACACAGTACCAGGATGGAGAGATATGTCATTCCAGCCTTACTGCTGCTGGTATTTCACTAATTTTACCATATGGTCCATGTCAGCAGTGTGCTATTTTCCTATAGATTCAGCCTATATACCAAAGTATAGCAAGACTTACACTAAAGGTCACATTTTGCTAGAATTATTCCCCTGAAGATGCATCCTGTCAGATCTGACCAGGCCCCCACAAAGCCACAGAAACCACACACATGATTTTCCTGGTTCCAAAGGCAGCATCATGGCTGGTTAAGCAAATTTCTTTTGACTGGTCTGACTGAAGGGAAGAGAGTAATTTCTGAAGCGTGGCTTGTAATGTAACTATCCCTGTCTGGCATAAGCTCCTGGACCACGGCTATTTTTACAATTCCCGTGTTCTGGCTGGAGACGTGATTGCTAAAGCCGGCTCTTGTGTCTCAGAAGGAAAGGGTTACTGCTGCGGAGCCGAGTGCGGCTGAGGCGCTGCAATTGTAGGATTGATGCGCCCTCCCGTGTACCAGCGCTGAAGTGTTTGCTCAGCCACAGCATTCGGACATCAAGGCAACCCTCCGGAGATTTGGGGTTTTTTTTTTTTTTTTTTAATTTCGTCAAATAGCAACTCTGCAAAAACTGTCATTCAATATGCCAGAACTTATTGATAGAAATTTAATTTGGAAAAAAAATGAGAAGTTTAGACTTGCTAAACAGCAATAATAGTAGGGCTAAGTCCTTCCCACATAGCTTTTTTTTTGCTTATGCAGAGAACCCAAGACAGAAAAAACAAGAATACATCCACCAAGAGATTTTGCTACTCCCAAAGAGGATCTAATAAAACTTCATATATCCACCTTTCATAAAATCAGTAAGATTTCTGTCAAATAGAGAAGGGTAAAGAAAGAAGTATTTCAAGGTGACAGTCCCTTTGCATGAACTCCTTTGAAGAAGTGTAGCACCAGCTGTACATTTTAATTTCAGAGAACCAGCAGAGCTTAGGTAGAACCACTGAGAAATCTTTGGGGTCGAAGTGCATCAGTGCCAAGTTTGTGGCAACCTTATCCGTCAGACCATGACATTCTGGGTGTTAGGGGATTCATATGCTCAGCAGTCATGCGATGGACACGTCAAGAGGAAGATGCCACCTGCTATGCACTTGAAGGGCTTATTGAAGAGACGCCAGAAAAAAACAAGTGTAGAAGGTCGGTATGCTGAAATAACGAAGTTAGGGAAGAGTATTCAACCGACCACTTGTATCTGTGAAGAGCAAGGTGATTTTGTCACCATCATCGCTCCACCGATTCACCACAAAACATCGAATGAAAATAGTGGCCATCAGTATCCATGGACAACAATGGAAATTATTGTGTTTTTCAAGGGTCTGTGTTTCTTCTTCTTCATATGAGAGCTTATTATTAAATTGTAAGGTATCCACATTACAAAACTGTAATACACGAATCCCCAACCTGCCCAAGAAATGTTCTTCATTGGCAAGGAAAAGGTCCTGAAGATAAATCTATTTCAAGTAGCAGAAGAGTTATGTCAGATATTCTTTGTCGCAGCATGTATTGCAGTTGAGATGGCCAGGATACACAGAGTACCACCATGTAATTTCAGAAAGCTTCAACCCATGAAGAGTAACGCCATATCACATCAGAAGGCTGCAAGCATCTGCCCTTCTTGTTCTTTAGCCCAACCTTTTATCCCCCTCATGATCATGCACTGCCCCTGTGTGCCCTCTGTTCCCTTTGGTGGTTGGTCAGTGCCCCTGGGCACGCCATGGCCCATTGCTGTCAGTGCTGCTCACCTGCTGCTCACAGCTGTGCCCACTGGGGATGGGGCTCAGCCACAGCCCCATCCCAATCACCACAAACTCTGTACCTACAATTCTTTATGTTTTCCCTCAGCAATGGCATGGAGCAGGAAAGGCAGGTATTCCTATTGCCCATTTTCACATATCTGACTTCTCCATCTCAGTTCTTGGCACATCTCCTCAGTGACTGGGGGCAGGACAGAGGTTGGAGGCTGTCTCCCTATCTTTGTCTCTTTGTGGTCCCTGGAAGCAACTTAAAGGGATCCTCTGAGCAATGTAGGCAGTAGATTGGCTGTTTAAAGGTGGCACTGTGAATAATACCTGTTGGGTGATAACACAGCTGCTTCAAAAATATGCTTTGCCTTCCTGCTTTCTTTATCCTGCTATCCAAGACAATCAAATGGTCAGTGTCTCTATTTGGTTAGAGATGTATTGGACTGATTTCCTTTCAACAGATTATCCAGTCAGATTAAATCTTGTCTATTTTTTTCCTTTTTTCTTCTACAGAAGAGTGGTATTTCTGTCCTTGGATCTTTTTCAGGCTATTTCTCTTCATCTCCTATTGTAGTTAGGGAAATTCCAGATGCATTCTTCTTCTATTGATCTATTTTGCCTAGTCACCATAAATTTCAATGTTCTTCCTCTGCTGCATTTGTTCCGTCAGTTGTCTTAACTGGCAGTTTCTTTAATAGTCCTTGTTCACATATGAGATTTTCATAGCTTTGAGCTACTTCATTTCTCTAGAGAGAAAATTAATTTGCACTTTAAACATAAGCAACACTTAGTCCCCATTCAGGCTGCTCTTACACTGTGGGCTGCCTCAGATCTATCAGGTTTGTTGTTGGTTTTTTGCCTGAATTTGTTTCTTTCCTTTAATAGAAAAGAATTGTAACTGAAACCTGGTTTCAGGTCCTGAAATGACACTTTCTTTCACTCAGGCCAACCAAGAAAAGAAACCTACCAATTATTTCTGATGCTTAAATCACTTCCTTTTCAATAATCCAGAAGCTGATGCTGTATAATTTTCTCATTCTGTAGCTTAGCTCCTGTTAGTGTGCCTTAAAAGACAGTTGGGAAAAAAAAAAAGCTTGTAAAGATGATTATAAAAAAGTGGAGATTGATGTTTGTGCCATTACTAAATTCTCAAATATATTTGATGCATACAATATAAAGTTACCACATAATATGACAGATTAGGATGATTTTTACAGTTCTAACCCCTGTGGCCCAAAACTGGATTTGACAAAAAATTCAAGAATACACACAAATGTTTTGCAGAGTTGTTTTTCGAACTGAGTTTAAAACCTAGCTGGTAGTGTTTACTATTCTCCAAGAGGTTGTCCAAAATACATGCTGGCCCTCAGGACCCCAAAACTATCCTATATTAGTTTGAAACCAATTTCTATTTGTTGGGGCTGTATCAATCCATAGATGTCATTTACAGGTAGCTTGCATGAGTTCCATGATATGTTACCAATTATGGGATCCATGCCCTCTAACCACCATTTTCCTCCAACCATTTCTGATATCTCTGAAGTTAGAGGAAAGTTGGTTTGTCCTACCAGTTAGAAAGAAGTATAACAAAATCTACATCAAGAGCCCAGAGCAGTTTAAGGAACTGAAGCAATAATTCAGAATGAAAAGAGGCATCTTCACAATGTTCCTGCTCAATAAAACTTGATGTATTTCTCCCTAGCTCTGCTTGATAATTTGAAATTAGGAGAGTACCTGTGCTGTCTTACAGAAAATTTCAACATCAATACTTCACAAGAGCATCGTATAAAATACAATCAGTGTATGCAAGTAGCAAGACAAAAGATTGATGCTATTAATTTAGTTGAGGAACAACAACTTAAAGTGGACTTTAAGTTGGGCTCTGATACAGAGATGGGTTTCTGAACAAAGGAGGGGACTACATGGAAACCTGCCTTTTCTGGAGCCCTCTGTATCAAAGCTTGCCTTTTCTCCTGGCATGGTTAGAAAAACTGACCCCATTCATAAAAATGAATGCAAGGGTTAAAAGAGCTCTGAGAACTAGTCTAAGCTCTAATATGCAGACACTGTGTGTCACCTCCCATCACATGCAGGTACTTCTCAGATTGCTGTTGGATTCCTTATAAACTTCAGCAACAGCCTCCAATTTTCCATTGCTGATCCTGTTGCTTGATATCAGCATACTTCAACAATGGATTCACAACACTGAAGTTACTTGGTTTATCCCATGGGTTGATGATATGCTACAGGTGGGTTACTAATTTGAGGGCGTTGTTTATTTTTGTTTTAATAAAGAACACAGGACACAATCAGGCCATTTTATTGCTAACATACTGTGTTCCCAAGAAACACACAGGTATATAAAGTGAATGTACTGCACACCAATTTGTGGATTGGAAATCTGGTCAGCTAAGCAGGGCCTCCTCTGGACATTTGTCAAGTCCTCAGTCCCTGTCAGGTATCACCATCCCAGCCAACATTCCCTGCAGCGCTCCACACATTCCATTCTGTGATGTAGGATCTTTATCTTCCTTACTGTCTGGAAAACAGATTATACAGTTCGGATGCTACTTAAATAGGAAGAGTAAACCCAACCATTACTATTACTTTTGGTTAGACAGAATGGGAATTTGTGTCCTATACATTTTAGTTAGCAGCCTATAACATTTATTTACATAGCAGGCGGTAGGAGGAAGATCACAGTGCAAAGATTCCATTTTAAAATGAAGTAATTTGTCAACATTTGTTTTTCCACTCATTTCAATTTGCATGCAAGGATACTAAGTTTTATCTCTGGCTGTGCTACAGGGCTATAGTTTATTCACAGCAGGAGAGAGAGCAAATATAAACAGCAAGCTAATGGGCTGAGCCACCATCTAGCTGGAGCTGAAGCTTACCTTCAGTTGATGTCACAGTACAGTAGCTGCAGCAAACAAGTCAATGTGAGCTGCAGATTATAACTTGGGCCATGAGAATGAATATAAGATTTGAAATTCAAATGTGCATTTTAAGAATGTATCTGAGGCAGCTTGTGATTCTTTCTAATTTATGTACAGGAATGCTATTTCAAACTGCAATTGTAGCAGCCACTTCAAAATACCAAACTGACAATGTTGACATCTATCTATAGATGTCCAGTATTTGTCCTCTGAGCTCCTTTAAAGTCAGTGGAGAGACAGAAAACTTTTTGAGTGTCACTCACTTAGAATCACAGAATCATAGAATGGTTTGGGATGGAAGGGACCTTCAAGATCATCTAGTTCCAAGCCCTCTGCCATGGGCAGGGACACCTTCCACTAGACTGGGTTGCTCAATGCCCCATTCAACCCAGCCTTGAGCACTTCCAAGGAGGAGACTTCTAGAGTTTCTCTGACCAAACTGTTCCAGTGCCTCACCAGCCTCACAGTAAAGAATTTCTTCCATATATCTAACCTAAATTTCCCCTATTTCAGTTTGAACCCATTACTCCTTGTCCTGTCATACAGTTCCTGATGAAGAGTCCCCCTCCATTTTCCCCCTTCAGATACTGGAAGGTTGCTGTAAGGTCCCCACACAATTTCATGTTCCTCCTCTGATTTGCTCCAAAAATTCCATGTTCTTCATCTGCTGGGAGCACCAGGCTCTGGCACTTGGCACAGGCAGGGCTGTACTCACAGGCAGGGGTGATGGGACCTTGAAGGGCCTGAGCTCAGCTCAGCTGGCTGGAGCCTCATGCAAATAACACCAGGGTTGTGGGGTCAGTCCTGAGCAGGTCATTCACGTTACGAGCAGGACATCAAAATCCTTGTAGGTCCCTTCCAAGTCAGAACTTTCTATGGTTTGGAAATAAAGACCTGATTCTCTCTCCTGGCTATGAAAGGTGTGACAGAAGCTCAGATGTAGATGTCTCTCAATTTCTGACATACTGTAAGACTGGGGAGAGAGTAACTTGCATAAATAGGCAAAGTTACTACTTATCCAACACTAAACATTTTGTCCATTGACATACCCCTGTCAAGACAAATATTTTGTGATTATTATATTTTGTGGGGAATGCTTGTTGGATTTGGGAACCCTTTGCTGGGTAAAAGTATCAATTTAACTTCAATTGCTATGAAAATTGAATAATATTATATATGTATATTATATATAAAATCTATTGTTTTCAGAGCATTTCCATAATGAATACAAGTTTTCAAAACTGAACAGGTGTCCTTGGATGAAGAGAGATGGACTTTCCCTTATTAGTCTTTCATAGACAACAGAGACAATATTATCCAGTATGATTTGAATTAACTGGATTAGCTATTATAACCCAGAGGACGACTGCACATGCAACAACAGGCTGGCCCTTACCATCAAAACATTCACATAAAGTTTCTTTACTGAGAATGTGATGGCTGCTTCACCTGAATCTGAAGAAGTCTGATGCCCTGTATTTGATGACAGTGATGGAGAGAAAAGTACTCCTTTTTAAAATTTATACAGAATTTTTCACTGATACAATAATAGTAAAATATCTGGGGAAAAAAATACAACAGTGAAAATTTTCTTTACTGATATGCCAACTTTATTCATTTCTGCATGCAAAGGCTGAATTATTTATTTGCATGAGGCAACTCATTCTATACAGTTGCAGCAAATACTAGTTGATGTCTTAGGAAAAGTTTTTACTTGACCACATAAGTATAGGACTAAATTTCTTTCTCCAGATATATAGTTTATTGTTAGCTACAGTCTGAAAGTGCTTCTACAAACACAGCTTTGAGCTGGAGCTGCAGATTTCTTTTTTGACCACGAGATGAAAAATTACCAAGTCTCTTTGCTGTTTGAATGAGATTTTATGAGTGAGATAGCCATCTATCTATTGATAAGCCTGGGTATCTCATTGCCTCCTGTGAGCTGTCATGACAGATACATACTTTGTATTTCTGATGCTGCTAAAAGAGTGAACAGAATTGATCAAATGGGCTGGTAGCAGGAACTGTTCACTGAAAATCTCAGATCTTTCTGGAGGAAGATGGAAATACATGAAAATACATAAGCTGAATTTCAAAAAAAGCTCTGTGTGAGAGATTGCATCCTGAATTTAAGGATGAAGTGGCCTAAATACCCCAAGAGGCACATTTTCTCCTTTCTGGAAATCAGAAATTATTGGGAATAAAACTCCTCTATTCTCCCTGTTTGGTTTTGTTGTTTTTTTCTTCTACTGCTGTAAATTTCAGAATGCTCTTCTTCCCATGAGGAGGACCTCTGAGAAGGCACAAGTAAGCAACGGTTGGATAAGAAATTTCTGGAGAAAGTTCTGGAGTAAAGTATCCACAAATCCAGATCTCACAGAAATGAAATCTTAGTTCTGAAGGATACATAACAGGAAAATTAGAGAAGTATGTATACTAAACCTTGATTGATTTGATAACAAAGATTGAGCACCTCTGTCCATTCTGGTTGCAATTTCAGACTTTCATTTTCTCTGATGTGGAAGCTTGATTACAAGAACAAACATGGGAGCTCAGTTCAAACAACCATTTACTGTGCACATTAATTCTCCTTTGGAGAAGCTTTGGAAGCTTGTAGGAAATTGTAGGAAATTCTTGTGACCAGAAAAAGCCCAATTTTCAGAGCACCTGTCTCTGAGAGACTTTCTCTAGCATCACATCTCTCAGCCTCTCATTTCTGGCACGTGCATTGACTGTCCTGTGGGCTCCACAGAGAAGACTTTGAAGCATTAAAAGAGTCTCTGATATAGTGCCACAGCAATTTAATTATTTTCTTCCGTGCTGCCTCAGCTACACTAAGCTTAAGGAATTAGATGGGATGCAAGATTTTAGCTTTAACTTATAAAAATGCAAATGATCTGGAATTAAATTGCTCAGGAACTTGACTCTCCATCACACAATGATAAGAAGCACTTGAGCTGCAGTTCTTTCCCATGGCACAGAATTCTGCCTGAGTGATTGCTGGACTGGGAGCCTTTCCACCTCACCTCCTCCAATCTCCAAAGAATTTAATGCGCTACAACGTACTTATCTTCCACTCCACCCTGTTTTCAAGGAGGAACTGACCTGAAGTACAGATCAGATTTTCAGAAAGTCCTTTCTGCTGTACTTCACATTTATATCCATGGAAAATCCTCCATCTGCCCAGACAGTTTTCCATGACTCCTTTTGCACAAGAAAAATCAACAAATACTAGCACATACCTTGTGACCCTTTGAGCCTTTACTCCACCTTCTTGATCTCTTCTGCTTTTGAAAAAGCAATTTGAAAGACCTCCCATTGCTGATTTTATGCAGAATCTTTAGAGGATTATAGCAGATAAAGAAACACAAGTTTTACAGAAGGTGAGAAACCAGCATGATTACAATTCATTGTCATTCAAGCACATAACAGACAGACAGCCTCTGCATCCCTGTCTCTTTTCCCCTGAATGTGGTGGGGAGTTTGAAAGAGAGAAGTTACTGTCTTTGCCTTCCCTGTATATTTTCTCACCAGATACACAGGATTATTGGAAGTCTCCCAGTAGCTTTCTTGACATAAGGGACTTAAGCTACATATACATATACATATACATATACATATACATATACATATACATATATGACATCTCTCCCTGATAGTTAATCTGCTTAAATCATCTTAGTTTCCAGATCTTATTGACCCTATCACCTGTTTATTGTTTCCTCACTATGAGCTGAAGTTTCCCCTTCTCCTTTACTCCCAGAGCCAACTAGAATTCTGTGCTTCTTCTGTGTGCCTTGCCCTGATGTGCTTCACCTTCTCTTCAATTTAATTCTGCTGTGGTGTCAAATCCATCTTCCAGGAAATGCTCCATACCCTGTATGTACATGGTCTATGCACCGACACACCCTTGGAACTTGCTTGTATGACCAACTTGCAAAACCTACAAGATACCTGGGCAGAGAGTGGCAGAAATGTAACTGAGAACTGAGGTTCTGTTAACCCATCTCCTCTTGTGATAAAGGCTTTTGAGGCTGTAAAACAGAAACACACTGAATCCATGCTTTGGTGTAGAGTGCAATATGTTGGAAGAAAAAAATAAACACAAGCTTTCCACTCTATATAGCACTTCATAAATATGTGTTTATTTCCTCATCTTTCACCAGTTTTACAGTTTTAACCAGTGCCTCGGTGGTAATGTTTGTCATACAATGGAACTTCAGATAGTTCTATTCTGTAGTTAGGAAATGAAAAAAATTAACTGGCCTTTCCATACAGAACTGCGCCAAATAATAATGAAACTAATTTTTTATAGCATATTACAGAGTTACCTAAAATTTCAACTTACATTTCTATCTTACTCCATGTACTGTATTTACACAGTTAACTAATTTATTATTTACATTTTTCAAATTCTGTAGTCATAAATCTTTTTATATTGTACATTCTAGTTTAAACTTTTATTACAGAAATTATTTAACACGCTTTTCAGACACTGCAATTTAAATATTTCACATGAGTTCTAGGAAATGACTGCCTGGTTTCACTAGTGACATGTCAAGATGCCTCCTTCATAAGAAAATACATATTACAAAGGAATTTTATCATATTCAGAATCTTGAATTTTGAAAAAACTAAGTACATGGGATGTAATAATGATAATGCTATTTCCTTTTCTATGCAATACTTTTTTTTGGAATGACATTTTACCTGAGATGTAAAATTATTAAATGTGTGGGTTTTTGATAAAAATTTGAAATTTTACATAAATGTTGGCCTTCTGTTTACTGAGAACTACTCCTATCTGCATAGATATATAAATGTTATTTATATATCTATATCATATTTTCCAAAAAAGTCTATATCTACATAAATAAACATTGGTATTCTATTAGGAAACTTCCCACTATCCTTAAAAAGCAATGTGCTCAAGTACAATATTCAACTTCTGACACAGACACAATAGTAAATGTGACCTCTAATGGTAATACTTCCTTCCAAGGGAAGTAAGAGGTACCTGTTGAATTTGGAAGACATGACAGACAACTTACGTGGACCCAATGAAGGAAATTTTATATATCCAGTCCCAAAAATGTTATGCAGGAGCATCTGACACAGCAGACAGCTCTGGGTCACCTTTCCATGTTACATGTAACTACCTAAATAATGTCTTAATAGAAAAAAGTTAATTATAGAAAATCTTACACCAGTTAATGCCGTGTTGGCTTCTCTCATTACAATGTGCATTTCTATTAACAAATGATTGCAGATACCAAGTTTAAAGCAAATGGTCATAGATTTCATTGTTACTTTTATTCTGCTATTGGTAGACACTGTTAGGCACAATATGACATTCCTTGTAAACATAAATTTTGATACATTAGACCACAAACTGAAGTTACAGAAAGCAGTACACAGACATGTAAGAAGCACAGTTCCACTACACATTCCAGGCACAAATGCAGCCACCTGGGAGGCCTGACCCTGTATCCATCACAACTGAAACACCCAGCTGACGCCAGTGGAAACAAAATGCATCCTAGTTGCCAAACCAGGTTTCTGAAATAATTTTTTTTATCTTCTACCAAAGATTTCATTTACTTTTAAATATAGATGGTCTCACAATCACATGGTGGTAAAAATGTATTTCACTTTATTTACCCTGAAACACCTAATTATTATGAAGTCTGTGTGAAGAACTAAGGCCCCTAAAGCAAGTAATGTAACTAATACATTTAGAAAGCTCTCTTCAAAATATGTATCTACATATTTTTAAGAAGTTGAAAATAATCTTTCAATAACAAGTCATAAGAGAAAATCTCTTGAAGTTTTTTTATTTCCCAAACTTAAAAGTGCACTACACTTTCTGTGCAACGCTGTGCAACTCAAGAACCAAACTGAGGAATAGTAAGTCTGAATTTTTAAGTGTATTGCTTATTGCAACTCCCACCCTTCATAACCTGCTATGTGTATGGTAGGCACAAATTAATATGAGTTATTTACATCCAACAGAGCAAAATTAGAATTCTTATCAGAAAATATTTCTTGAAAGAAAACAGTGCACTTGAATTATGTAAGTTTTAAGAAAATATTCAGTATTCCATGGTTATATGAAGAAACATTAATTTTAGTCTATAAACTCATAGAGCATTTTTGTTCTGCTAATGACCCACAAGCAATCTGAGTATACAGTTACTGTTATTGTTGTTGGGAGCTAGCTCTCCTCCTCTGAATAATCAGGAAAAGGGTATTAAATTATTTAACACAAAAGCTTTGGAAAGATATATTAATTTTCCTTTTCTAATCGCTAGAAATGGAGAATAAGGCAACAACTGAGATAAAAATATATCTTGCTTAGTAAACCAAGCTTCTTAATACATTTCTTAAAAGTGAAATTTCATGCTGAAAAATTGCAAGGCCTTAAAAGAGAAACTTTAATTACTTAGACAAGACCATGCCTTCTGTTTAATTCACTATTTTAAAGCACTCCAGAATATATCAAGAGGGACTTATTTCAGTGTAATAGATGAGTCTTCAGCCTTAAGTAACTCCTTTTTATGGCTAAAAAGCTTCTATAGCATCCTTCAAGACTGAATAATGTTTAGAAAAATGCCACCAATTTCCATTACAACCTTCTATATTCTTATATCATAGAAGCAATCTAACCTAATTCCATGGAAAACAACAGATGGTGTGCTAATATCAGTGTCTTTTGAGTTATAACCAGACCCCAAAGCACAGGCCTTGCTGTCTCATATGGTCTATATGATCAAGGAAAAGTTCTTTTTTGCCACTCAAAGTAGACTTCACCAACCAAAACTGGCTGATATAGTCCTGGCAGGTGACACTGAAGTAAGGACAAAATCATTCCATAAGTAGTTTTAAGTTTAAAGTACAATTGAAAAACTGCTCAACATAAATAAGAGAGACAACTATTCTATTTAGAGAAGGGGAAAAAAGAAGAAAATTATAAGACTTCTGAACTCATTTTTCATGCTGAGCAAAAAAATTCACTTTTAAGTTCATGCAGTGCTCGATATCCTGCCTTGTCCACTTCTTTGGTATTCTGTTCTCATTCTGCAAATTCCAACAGAATTTTAATGGTCATCTTACTTCAAATGAAAGAGCAAAGAGCTGAAAGCATAACCAGAACAACAGATGCCATAATACTGCAGAACACGTTGCTTCTAATGATTTCTGTCTCTTTATATTCACTTCTTGTAATGATTGGGGGCGTCCGCAAATGCAAACTTCAGTCTGTAGGCCTCTGCTAGGAGCACACTGATGTCTTCATTTCCCCAGTGTACTGTGGGCAAATTCTGTAAAAATATCAGTAACTCCTAATTGGAAAGGAAAAAAAAAAAGAAGTAAATATATTTTGTCAAATAGCAGTGTAATAACTATGTGTTACTTATACAATGATCATTTATAAGCAACAACTCGTGTAGCACCTCTGTACCCCAAACAAACCTGAGATCCAGTTAGGTTTAGGATTCTTTACATAGATACTTGCTATTCAACTTCCAGTTCAGAAACTTGCTGTTAATTGTAGCTGAAATAGGGTCATTTGATAGATAATTTTTTTTTTGAGAAAAATAATCTGTGTTGCTGCCTATCCCAATTATTTTTATGCTCCAAGGCATGAAGTTATACAATTGGACAAATTTTCAAAATTATGGATGATTGCTAAGTCTGGGATTCTCTCACACCAATGCAAAGATAAGCTACTTCTCTACTTATACATGAAGAATTATGAAATAAATTATTATTTCAGTCAGTTGCAGTCAACTCCCACCTCGATTCTTAGCCCAGGTTTCCCACTCCCTGCTGGTTTCTGATCCCAACATATTATCCTGTGGGTCAGCTTTTCCTCTCTCTCATTTTAGGTTTAGCTGAAATTCACTTCCAAGAAGCCTAAGCCCAGAAACAGGGGTAGCAAGAATCTCACTGGCATACAGTGCCTCTATGTTCAGTTCTGATGAACATGCATCAAAACCCACCATGATCCTCAGCAGCACAAAGCCTCAAACCCTCATCTGCAGGCTGAGCCCTGCCAGCTCTGAGAGGACTCTTTGGAAGATCAGCTACCACAAATTGTCTCCTGACTTCATGCAAATAACAATTTTTATAAGGCTCCTAATTTGACTAAACTCTGGTAGTTTGCTCTTAAAAGAAAAAAAAACTGGTGACCCATAAGGTCAGAAACCCTCAAATGTGATGCAAAAGCCACCCTAGGCCAAATTTGAAGTTCATGTTTGAAAATTTCCATAGAGCAGATCACCTGTCTGTTTTAATTGTTTTGATAAACTGGGGCAAAACAGCAAAAGAGAAGTTTTGGATGAGTCACAACAAAATAAATGGGGCTTTTTATGATGGGAGGTATAAGGCAATCTTAGGAATAAGTGAAGTTGTTAAGCCTGTTAGTATCTTCTATGTGCTCTATTTTTGCAGAAAAAATGCAGACAATTTGTGCATATTTGTATACATGCATATGTATTTGTGAGGATGTGTATATTTTTATGTGAGTACATCTGTTCAGGTTTATTCTGAAGATCAGAAATAAGTGAACGGGAATGCAATTAAAACCACAGCCATTATCTTGTTATAAATCAGAATCCTGCAGTAGCATGTAAAAGTACCCAGGGAAATTATTCTTCTTCATAAGAATCTTATTTTCCTTGCTCCCCCTGCTCCCTTCTCTGCACCTTCTTTCATAGAAGATGGCTGCAGAAGCCCTTAGCAAGGATTCACAGATTTTAAGAAAAGCCAGGAGCAGAAATTAACATTAAATTATTTCTTTGTGTTTGTGAGAAAATTATTTTGACTTCATCTATTTCACAGTCTTGCTATACTGGTTCTTGTAATATGAAAAGAGAAAGGATAGAAGTTGAGCAGTACTGTATATTTAATTATGAATAATAAGTAGTAATACAGCAGAGTTAGCATAAGAATGTCTCTATTACACTTGAGAGAACATATTTTTAATAAAGTATTGTACAATTGTCAAAATCCCACTCTTCTAAAAAATTTCTATGTACTTATTTGACAGTTATGTTGATAACTGTAATTAATTAATTAGCAGTAGAGTGTAGGAAGGTTGTGTGGAGGGATCATAAATGCCTTCCTGCATGAAAGTTCTTTTCTCCTTTTACAAAACTTTCAAGCAGCCCTAAGACACAGCAATTAATTCAGTGAGCTTTGTGAAATTACCTCTTTTACTCTTTGCAGTCTCAAGACTTTTCTGGGTCAGACTACTGGTGCAAATGATTCACATTGCTGAAGCAGAGTTTGGGTTTTCTTTTGGGCTTTGGTTTTCTTTGGACTTTGGAATATCCAAAGACTATATCAACATATACACACCACAACATCCATGCTATATGAAATTTAACATATAGCTCAAATCTGAAATAGGACTGTTAGTGATGAACTAGTTTAATTCTTCTACCATTAATTTCAAATTTGATAATAGTTTTCATCTGAATTAAATATGTAAATAAATGGCAGAGTAATGCATTTACTGTCTCCAAGTCCACTTCTGTTTGAGTGGCCATTTTGCCACTGTTACCAGGGGAAAAGACCAAAGTCTAAGACTGATACTGACTAGTCAGTATCTGTTATAAATCCATGTAAAGTAACTGGCCAAAGACATACTACTTGTAGACCATCTAAAGATAAGGCTTATCTTCCTGTGATCTATTACAGAGCTTCAAAACTTGCTCAGATAGAAATAAAGCTTACATCTTTTTAAAGACAAAGTAAAAGTTGGCAAAAACCTCACTAAAGAAAATGTTATTTTCTTTAAATTAGAAAATTTTCTTTTTCTTTGCCTGCTAAAGAAATTCATGCTGCCTTTATTGCTGCATATGGAGCATTCTTTGCAAATAAGAAAACTACTATAAACAAACTATCAAAAACCCCCAAACAAAGTCTTTGGATTTGAAGAATTGTACAAACACACTGCTTAATATTTAAAAGACCACAATGACAAGTTTGTCTAAAACTGCTCAATTCAGCAGTTTACAGTTAATAAAAAAAAAGAGCAAGAATTACTACAAGTGACTCAAGGTTACTAATTTATTTTTAATTATCATTATTTTTTGCCAACAGATAAACAGCTAAGCAGCATGTACAAATAAGGCATGCATACTAACTTCTTGGATTCATTTTCCTATCCACAACCGTATTAAAATATAAGGCACTCTTTGAAATATGATGACTCATAATATGAATTAACATTTACCATTAAAAACTTGTAGATGATAAATTGCCTGGTCTATTTCAGACAAAAAAATGAGTCTAAAAATCAATCTTTGTAAAACATTCCTGGAAGAGTTTTGCTTTCTGCTTAATTTAAATGGCATTGTGATGACACCTGGCTGAAGAATCAGGGTAGCCAGTAGATCATCATCATCAGAGCTGGGCTTTCTAAAATCCCAGTCCAATGTTTGTTTATATTTTGGCTTTACCAACGAAAAATATGCTCAAAATTATGTCCTTTGAATTTGGCAAATAGAGTGCCCTGTTTTCCTGGACTCTTACTGAGAGGAGCAGCTACACTAATCCCTTGAACTGGTGCCCATCTGCATGGCCCAGCCTGCCAGCACAGCTTCAGCTCTATTTGTGGTGTCTGCCCTCTCATGCCACACCAGGGAAAGGCATCTCCCTCCTCCCTCCCTCCCTCCCTCCTTGCCAGCCAAGCAGAGGAGGATCAAGGTACCACTTGCATTTGCTCCTGCCTCTCATCAAGCACAAAAAGGGAAGAGATTTTAGTCACAGTGTTACTCCCATAGTTAGGGGCAGCAGCTGATGTTACCCAGGACAGTGAGAAAACTGGCATTTGCTAGCAGGGAGAAGAGAGGGCTAAGGCAGGATCTAAGAGCAGTTCCACACAGAGGGGGCTGGAAAGAAGAAAAGAGGTGCCAGAGGCAATAGTAACAAGCTGAAGCTAACTTGTCACACAAAACCAATCCTTTGCAAGGAGGGTGGTTGAGCAGCTTGCCAGGGAAACTGTAAATCTGTCCACTGGGATTTTCACAGCTCGCCTGGCACATCCCTGAGCAGGCTGCTCAAGCTCCAGTGCTACCCTGGCTTGCAGCAGCAACTTGCACTATGGACCTAACTTCCACAGTGAAATTTTCCAGTGTTTTATTTTTTAAAGGACTTGGGCTTAAACAGAAAAGAAATCCCAAAGTGCAACACAAAAAAACCAAACAAACAAAAAACAAAACAAACAAACAAACAAAAAAAACCCCTAAGCATTTACCACTTTGGCTTGCTGGGTCAGACTATGAATAAACTAAAAACCTATAAATCAAACTGACTTTTAAGTATGGCAAAAGATCCAAGTGTAAACTATATGCTAGCCTTTGTAAGGGATTTCTGGTTTACAGTGACATATTTAACCCACAATTCTGAAATAATTCTTCAGTATATTTGAAATTCAACATTTTTGTTACCAAACAAAACCCTTATTTTTTATAGAATTTCACTCATCATATTTCCACAACTTTAACTACATTTGGATTTACACAATACTTTGCACATGTGTGATTGTAAAACATGCTACAACACTTTATATATAGCATGCCCAACTATGCTACTATTTATAAAGTATTTTTAAACACTTAGAAGCTGCTATATAGAGCGCAGTTTTAAAGTAAATGTACCTTCAACATCTAATTTTTCTAAGATAATTAACATGTATTCCAGAACTACTGCCTTCACCTTGTAGTCAAGACATGACAGTGGTAAACATGCTGGAAGTGCTGGGGTATAAAAGCCCCCCTAGATGTATGAAGAGTAAAAGTATGAGGTCTGTTTTACACATAACAGTAAGAGCAATACTCTTACTGTTAAGCAATGGCTGTTGTCAGACACAAAATTATTCAAAATGTTATCCCAGAAGATCCAATACACACATCTAAAATAAAATACTGGACTACCAGATAGACAGCTCAAAAAAGGTGATTTCCAAAGCTTTTATTCCTCAGTTTCCTCTAAAATCAAAAAGGTCAAGGTCTGCTCCTTGTAGACTAAATCAAAACTGAATATTAATAAAACTTCACAAAATATAATTATAATAATTATTACAAAGTTATCAGCCTCTTTCTCCTCATTGAGATTTTAACCCAGTGAAACCTCAGCATATTAAAACAACTTTTTTAAAACCCCAAATCCAGAGCAAAGAAAGCAAATTTTATCATGTTTTGGAATCTGGTTTATTACCACATCTCCTTACGGTATGACGTCTGCTATAATCCTGTTAGAAATACAATTTTTAGCATAAGATTGACAATAATACTGGTGATTGGGCAATGGCTATCTGTAGTTGTTATGCTATTTACTGTCATCCCTACTGTGACTCCATATGTGGATCTTGAAGGAAGGAACATAAAAACCAGTTACAGAAAACATATTGATAGTTTATAAAACATGATGACATTATTCTAATGAATAGAACACTAAGGTATCTTCTGTGCTAATCAAAGCAGTATATTTAATTTGAAAATACAGAGTTTTTGTCTGTGTGAATTACTGACAAAGTTCAATTGCAAGGTTGTTTTGGTTTTGTTTTTTTTTTTAAAGAAACTTAACAGGACATAAAACTCAGTAATAGTGTTTTCATTTTAGATAATATAAAATGGCAGTAACTAAAGTTAAAATCAAACTTGAACATACTGAGGACATTAACAGAGTTAGCTTTTAGTGTCAAAACTGAGAACCCATCTATTAATTTAACAAATAAAGGCACACCTAAAATGCAGTACTTTTCTATGAGAGTTGTTAATCCTTCCTGCAGTTAACTGCAATGTAATTACAGTCTGAGCACTCCTGGTCTGCCACACCTCTATTTTATACTCAGGCAGAACCTAAAATGTTGCCATACTTTATGATCATAAACTTGACAACATTATACTTTAGGACTGTATACAAGTAACTTAAAGGTAAATTAAATGTATATATAATCTTCAATTATTCGATAAGAAAATGCTAACAACTATAATTTTAATAAGAGCTGTATGTATTACACATAATGAACACATATAAAACACTGCAAAATTTATGCTGGCAATTTGATGAAATGGCCCCTTTATTTGTACTTTCCAAAGCTGTACTTGAAATACCAGAATATAGAACCTACTTTAAAAGAGCTAATGAAGTAAAATTCTACTAAAAATTTATTTAGAGTAATTATTGAGACAACCAAAGGAGGAAACCAATTATTGCCAGGGAGAAAAAAAAAAGACTCATTTATCTTTTTAGATAATTGTCACAGACATCTTTTATGAAAAATCCTTTCCTTAGGATTTTCCTCCTGAGAAGCTGAGAGGCCTCAGGAACAAAATGTAAACACTGATTATCTGCTGCTGTGGAATGCAACAGGTGGATCTTTGATTGGCCCATGTTAGTTGTTTCTAATTAATGGCCAATCACAGTGAGCTGGCTTGGACAGAGAGTCCAAGATAGAGCTGGATGATTCATACATCTGTTTGCAATCAGATGTAACCACTATACAGGCAAAGAAAAATCCTTAATATAGGGATTATTTAATTCCTGTTTCCTTTACAACATTCTCTTCCACTTGATTGTATTTGGGATTGTCAAGTGTGAAAGGAAAGGATGCCTAGTGCCAAGTGGGCATCCCCTCCCTGGGATCCCCTCAGTCCCTTCCCTGCACTGTGAGCAGACAGACAGACAGATGTGCCAGAGCTGCAGTGCTCACACCCTGTAAGAGCTGCAGTAGCCAGGCTGGCACGGTGCTGTGCCATGTTAACCTCTAATCCTCTTCCCAGATATTTAGGATGAGGGATACCTGCTGCTTTGGGACTCAGCCAGGCTCAGTACAAATCCTCCCCTGCCAGCCTGCTATCAAAGCAGTGACTGCAGTGCCCAGTGACATGAAAGCACAGGTCCAGCACACTCTGCAGAGCCTGGATGACCTTGTTCAGCTGCCTCAGTGCCACTTTCCCTTCTCTCTGCCCCTTGCTGTTGATACGATAGTCCACCAAATGAATACAGCTCTAGCTCTGAGACAAGTTCTCTATTCTTTCTTGAGTACTGCTTCTTGCAATACGCTCAGCAATATTCTCTATGATGCTGCCACTTCTTCCTTCTCCAGATGTCCCAACCTGCTACACAGAGTTGGAAATAATGAGCTCTATTTCTGGAGTGCTGTGCCTCTTATTAATTACCTGTGTCTTGGAGTCAGAGAAAATATTTCTTTCCTGTTGGGCCCAGCTGGAATTGAGAATACTACGATTTCAAAATCTAATATTAAAGAGATAGTAGGAATAGGTCACCTACTGCAGCTTAAGAAATATTTGCTGCAGATATGGGTTAAGAGGCATAAGTGGACCCGGATCCTTCAGTGGTACAGCTGAGTGCCTGTGCTGCTTCCTGAGCATGGAAAGCACACAGCAACAATGGCTCAGGTAGCACAGAACGGTCCCTTTTGGATCCTGGATGCAAAAATGCCTTCCTGGTTCCTGTAACTTCAAAGACTATGGATGAACCAAAACTTTGATAAGCACAAGATGGGGCAGCATTGGTTTATCTACGCTAAGTGGTAGGAGCATTGAAGTCTGCACTCAACACAGTCTGAAAGATCTGAGAGACATATTCTTGGCCAGTCGTAAATCAATGTCACTCTAAAACTTCCACCTGGAATGTGAAAGTTTAGAGGAAAGAAACAAGAGTTAAAAAACCCCAGCTCAAATATTTGCTGAAATACTGTAACATTAACCTTCCTAAATTCAATGCTAAATTTGATCTTTTCTTTTTAAATTTGATCTTCTTTCTTTTCTTCACATTCCTTTATTGTGCATTACTTACATTATGCTCCAAGAATTCCTTGAAATGAATATTAATTCTTTCAATCAGTCTTGTACATCTTAATTTTGACCTTTTTTCACACACCATGACATGTCAATCAACAGACTATAGCACACAGAACTCAAAACAGTAGGAATAATTTTTTTCTCTATAAAAAACAAATTATATTCAGAACTCCAATTAGACTTTTTGGATCTTAAAATGAATACTTTTTTTAAAAATCTAAATATTTTAAAGGTTATTTTCTTTTGCTACCAGCTTACATTCAGGACCTCAAGGACAGTGGCTCTCGACAAGGATATATTTTTTTAATATTTTGATTCAAATACAGTATAAATATATATACATAAATACATATATACTTTGATTCAAATATACATTTTAATTCTTCATTTCAACTGATCAATCTGCCATTAATCTTATTAAAACATAAAGAAGTATGCCATTCTTATAAATAATTTCATATTCCTAATAAGAATTTCACAGAAACACACCTTAACATCCTGACAATGAAAGCTTATGGAAAGTTGATGGTTTTATCATTTCCCTTTCATGTTTTCCTTTTCATGACTACTGAAAAGGTTCCAGGACTCAGCACACTAAACTAGCAATTAAAGTCCTGTTTCATCTGGTATGGATCTCTTACACAAGTCATTAGCAACCTTAGTCACTAATCATAAAGTATGTGGTTCTAAAGGACTCTGTCAGAGAAGCTGTGCTTAGCTTCAGCTCACTTAGCTGAAGAGATTTACATCTTCGTTTCCAAGAGTATTGGTTTAAAAGTACATTAAAGGACCACACGTCAGCTGGTATTATAGGTAGTCTTATAAAATAAAAACCAAACCCACAAGTAATCTTCATCCCTAAGACAAGAATCAAATTTGAATGCTAGATCTTTTTCTCAATTGAACTTACTATCCACGCATTATCATCTCAAGTTTGTAAGACAAGGTTAAAGAGTTAGAATCAAAACAGGCATTGGCACAGAACCTAAAGGATTTAAGGTCCCTTCCATCCCAAAACCTTCTATGATTCTATGATACTCAAACACTGATTTAAATTCAAACTTAAATTGGACAGTCAAACAAAAACAGTCCTAGTTTCTTTCTCACATTTAAACTAGAGAAAACAGAACTTTTATTTTACATATCTCATATGGAAACTGAGTATCTCAGGAAGCTTCACACTTGTATCCAGGAAATCGAACTGACAGTTCCAATTGCTAGAGCTCAGAACAGAACAGTCCTGAACCACTCTGATTATAATTTTTGCCGTATTTTTCTATGAAATATTGTTATATTGATGGTATTTGGAGATATGTGTACTTCTTATGTACCAAAATATAAATCATAACAAATAAATAATAAAAAAGCCCAAAGCATAAATAATAAAAAGCCCAAGTATGTCATTTACCACTAGTTCCATCCAAAACACAACAAATACAGGAGAACAGATGCAAATATCCAGAATATAAAAAGTCATGAAGATCAGTGGTCATTCTATCAAAAGAAAATTGAAAGAAAATCCCTCCAAAAACAGAATGTACTGTACCAATTAAGGCTGCAGTAATTATGGCAGAATTTAATTTCTGAAATGACTTACCAATAAGTTACTACATTCTATCTATTTTTTTCTGTAGTCAAGCAGGATCAAAATATTTCTATAGCAGATTCCAAGAGAAAATTTACAATTCTACCTTTCCATAAAGTCCATATGCTAAGCAATCTTCTTCGTTTGGTTTTCCTGACCATAATTTGGCAATGAATTTTAAGTGGGACAATTCTACAGCTACAAAGTCACACATATTTCATTTCCTTATCTACAATGACTTAGATTTTAACACTGTAGTATGTATAGCTAAAAGCTAAGCCAAAAATAAAGGAAAGAAATAATAAAATACCAACTGAATATGATGAAGCACAGGAGCAAAGTGCATTAAAATTGTATGTATTTCTAACCAAAAGTAATGATTATGTTTTGACAAAATGCTGTAAGTGGTTCTGAGTAAACTCTCATCTAGCTTTAGAGAAAACATATATTAAGGATGACTGATGCAAAATTACCTGTTTTCTATAACTTAAGTAGTATTGCCTGAGATATGTAACTTTTACACCCAATAAATATGTCACAGTGCAGACCCTACTTAAACTAGTGTAATTTTAGAAGTAAAACAAGTAGTCCTAAACACAGCTCAAATGGAGTATTGTCAGTATCCGAGGGGATATAGGGCTGACAGGCCAGTTCCACTTCATTGCTCAACCACCAGCAAATGAAGCCATTTTGGTGTTTTGTTCTGAATAACAATCATTCACCACTTGCCATGACAAAGCCCATAAAGCATTTGTGCTCCTCTAAGAGACTTAAGGACAGCAGTACAGAGAACCAATGACTTGGCAGTGGAAGAGACCTTCATGAAGATATCACTGTTAAAGGAAACAATCTGCCCCATCTGATAACTGAAAATTTCCCAGTTAACTTGAGGAGCCTCACAAAAATCAATAAGAAGTAATCTGAAAATCCCTTCATCTCTGAGGAAAATGCCACTGTTCTAATTAAGAAATCAATTAGGCTTCCTTGGTGAGCATAGCATGCAGGCACAAGAACACAACACAGGGGATCACTCAAGTGCACAGGTTTTCCCAATGTACAAAAAACAACAACATCCACTCAAATTTCTATACATTCCTTGATGCCTTAAGAAAAAAAAATGAATGCTTCAGTCAGAGAGAAATTCAGTTACGAGAAATATTACTAAAACCAGAGAGAATCAAAATGGAGAGAAAAACACTTTTTTCATAATAATTATTTCAGCATGTGATAACTAGTATTACATAAACTGAATATGAGTAATATTTTGCTGTATTTCTCCCAGGTGTTGGGTTCTTACACCCACTTGGTTTTATAAAAATTCCAATTACATTAAGAAGAAGGTTGTGGCCTTCAGAGACTCAAAGAAAAGCCTCCAAAAAAATCTATCTGAAATGGTTATCCAAAGAATCAAAACCACACATAAACCAAATAGGTTTTAAGGCCAACATTATATCTAAATTCATTTTCTTTGGATAACTGGATTTGTGACAACATTATTTCTTTTAAAAAACCATACCTTGTGAATAAAATGTCATTTTGTTTAAATAAATAAACATGACCAAAAAGTGTTTCAGGGTCTGGCAAAAACCCATACTAACAGTTCTAATGGATAAACATTTCAGTGATGCATTGTGTAGTATAACGTGTTTGATGGGCTGGTCACCGACAGTAACACATCTCTCATCTGTTTTGGCTTCTTTAGCAGGCAGATGAGAGGAGCAATTCCTGTATTTATCACGATAATCTCCTAGAAAGGACACTATAGCACAGCTTGGAAGATGTGACCTTTCCTCACAGAAGAGAATAAAGGCATCAACTACATGAAATACAACTTTCAGAGGTACATTGCTGCTGGCAGTTTCGGGTTGCTTTAATAGGCTTGCCTGGGAGCTGGCACTGCCACAGCAGTGCCGTGCCGTGCTCTGTCATCTTTTCTCAGGGGTGGCAATAGTTATGAAAGGATGTGGTAGAGAACAACAGCTATTAAGGATTTCAGATGCCCCTTTTTAACCTGCTGACCTATGGGGATCAGCGCCTGAAACTAAGCAAGATGTGTGAGAATTGTGAGGAAAAAAAATTAACACAAAGCTTTAGTGAACCAGCTCCTGAGGACTGAATGGAGCCACTGCTATTCATTCAGCTAACAGCAAGCAAATGCCACTGCGAAGAAAACAAATTAAGATGGGATAAATGAGAGCTCTTTGTATATTTGAAAAGGGATGTCTAATGCAAAAAACACTACAGAGAAGAAGTTGTGCAAAGATTTTACTCTTTAAGGCAGCTGAAAGATCTAACCAGGAGGCTATGATAGTAATAGTAAATCTGCCATAATGACATTTCTCGAAAAAATCTAATTCTGATTTGTTTACAAGGATGACAAAACAATAGGCATTTCAATTCTTGTTATTTTTACTGTCTTGCAGTTGCAAAGAGACAATTTTGATGTAAGACAGCAAAATCTGCATGCACTAGCATTTAGGAAACCATAGGAGAGAACAGAAAATTGAAAGAAAGAAAATTAATCCTCCTCCATCTTCTTGTCTCAAAGAAAAGCATATGTGACTTCATCCTATTACTAAGCTCATACTCCAAAAGCTTCTGGTTTCTCTTTGTTCTCTTATCAGTAGTTTTGATTGAGTTTGGTTGTCAAGTGTACAGGCTCCTGTGATTTTAGTCTTCTCCAGGGTTACACACTGATAAGGCCAATAATTGACATTGTTATGCAGCAGGTTCTGCTGAACAAATAAACATGGAAAGAAAACAGTTTTCTTTGTAGAGAGATGTCTCCAGTGACAGCTGTGAATTACTAACTAAATGGAAGTCCTGCCAGTGCATTTAGTTTAGCAGGTCACTTAAATTGCTCAGGATGAACAGGAGTCCTTTGTTCAAGAAAAATCCTTTTTATATTGAAATGGAGAAAATGCAGACATCTCTTTGTGGTATTTACTGAAAATAAATTTTAAAAAATTGGTTGGTGAGAGAAATATAGGATACGGGAATCAGAAATTGCTTTTTCTAGAAACTTACAGGACAGTAAAATCAGATTTTCATTCTCTGGAAGATTTGATTTAAAACTTGGACAGTAACAGAAGCACTCTGAAGTAGAAGCCATAAAGCAGGCTTACTGGAAATCCCTTCAGATTATACATACCTAGCATCACATCTTTCCTTTCCTACAGCAGGAATCAGACCAAACACAACTCTTGCCAACATGTGCAGATGAAGGGGACCCCAGTTGTGTATCCCAGCCTCTAAACCACACTGCTCAATCCCTAAGGATTTTAGTCCCAGCATCCTTAGAGGCGTAGAGGTCTGAACAGAAAATATACATATATTTCTTTTTACTTCATGTAGCCTTCCAGGACAAGGAAGGACACAACTTAGAGGCAGAACAAAATCAACTTGCTTCTAGAGTTCAATAATGTCATTGGATACTGTGACAAAAAATAAAAACAATAAGGAAAAATCAGTGATTACTCAACAATTATTGAACCTTTTTTTAACCAAAATAGTGCTTTTCCTCTGCAACTAGGCTTTACAGAGGATCACAATTTTAGACATATTCACCACTGCAATTTGGTTCTAACACTGTGCACTCTCAGTTGGTAAAGATAACTAAAAATTACTAGAGTCCAAAATGTTTAGAAGGTATTTGTAGACAAAAACATCATACATGTTTTAGAAATGGTGACTGACAATTCAAAATTATATTCTAAGGCCAGTTCATTATCTAACTGTTTCAACAACTGTGAGAGCTTCAGATGCTTTCTGTACCTACACATGCTAGCAACCATGTATGTCAGTGGGAGTATTACTCGACAGGTACACAGCAAAAATTTGGGGCTGGTTTCTAGAGTCATAGATGAGATCATTACTTATCCTGGTCTGACCTCCTGTGTGGATAATAGGAACTAAACCTAAACATATGGCTAGTGGTTTTTTTTTTTAAATTTCAAGAAAAACTGATTTGAAATCTTTAAGAGCTACACAAATTCATTATTAGTTAATGTCTTGGGGTTTTTTTCTGTACCAAATTTCTCATATATGAATCAATTCACCTATTGGTTTTCTTTTTGAGAAATTAAGTATGTCAAGTACTTCAGTCATGCTCTCGGAGCCCTCTCTATGTCTTTGACCTAAGACATAAGAACTGGATGCAATATTGACAAAGAAAGAAAACCACCAAAAGGCAAAACAAGCTCTTAGGTTCATTAATTCAAGGATCCAATCACTCCCATGTGCCACAGCATCATTCTGGGAGCTCATTAGGAGAGATGTAGGCATCACCCACCCTTTTGAAGCCACATGTCACAGGGTACAGTCTCACACTCCAGAGGTATGACCTATTCTAATTTACTTTATTTGCAGATTTTTTTCATTTGACTGTATCAAAATACAGCTCACCTGAAGAGTTCAATGGAACAAGTGATTCAGGATTTGTTTGTGTAACTGCTCTGTTCTCCTCACTTTGTCAGAATGGTAAATCTGTGTCATCTGCAGATTTCTATTATCAGCTGTTTTGTTAGTGGAAATGCTGAATAGCCTCATACTGACTCCCACTAAAGAAGCCTCCTCTTGAAGATGATAAACAAAAAAATTTAGGAAATTGTATTATATTTTTGTTGATAGTGTTAAATGCTATTTAAGTGTACAGAATAAAGTAAACCACAGAACTAAAGTAGACAAAATTATTATGTTGCACTTTTGCACCACCAATGTAGATTCACTTTTCAGAATTAAAGATAGAAATGAAGCTGCTAAGAATGACATGGGGAAAAAATGTTTCATTTGTTCTTCTTAGCTGAAGTAAGAAAACTGGCTAAGTAAATACGAATAAATAATAATTATTAGAGAGATAATAAGTAAAGATGATAGAATTTAATAATTATAATCAAAACTATATCTTTATTAGCTTCCTGATCATATATAGTATTTGCTTCCCACTGCGCCTTCTGCAACAGATAAAAATTGCCACACATACAGGAAGCACTTACATGTTACAAGATTTCCATTAAAATCCATAAATAAAAATGAACTTCTAGTTCTTTTTGCAGACGATATTAGTAACTCATTACTATTGTTAGCTGGACACACTGTGGTCACCAGAAAACCAGACTCATTACAACATTATCCTCTGGTATGTTGGAGTTTCACTATTTACAGTCTTCCTGAAAACCAGGAAAAGCTTTGGATAGCCTACTGGTAAAGTGAACAAGCCCATCAACTGGAAGAGCTCTGATACCTATGCAGATATATTAACAAAAACTGATTGAGTATTCAAAATCTACATGGAGGCAAAAAAATAAATATCCAAAATTATCCAAGTAGCTAAAAATATCCAAAATCATTTTACTTTCTTTCTGAAAAGTAAAAATATATAAAGGTAATAAAATGGCAAGTTATTTCATTGCAGTTCCACATTCATGACGGCAAATTATTTCATTGCAGTTCCACATTCATGACCTAGAGTGTATTGCTTATTGGTGAGTGATCATGTTGCCACAAGGGAAATGATAACACACTCAGCAAGACTGAAATAGGACTGAAGTATGAAATAGCATCCTTGCAGCCCCAGCAAAGCAAAGTCACACTGCTTATGGTGACTGGAACCATTCCAAGCCTAAAGCTACCCCATTTATTTTCTAACACTGTGTTGAGATAGCAAAATTGCAGTAGGAATTTGGAAAGCCCCAACAGTCCACTGCTGATTCATGCAGTTAAATCATGCTGTTACTACATCATATTTATGCTGTTATCACACTACTTCATGATGGGAGACTTCATTATGGTCAGAGCCAGAGCAGATGATGAACTACACATCAAGAGGAAACATCAGTTGCTTGCCTGCATTAAAATACATAGTCTGAATATCAGGTGAAATTAATTCCAGTGATTAAGACCCATTCCCAGTTACAGATACAGTCACACAGAACCCTATTTCAATGATTATATAAACAGACATGTCTTGCCAAATGAAAGATTTAGCTGCTTAATTACATGAGAACAGCTATTTACATTGAGGCTTTAACAAGAGTTTTTATTTTTCTTTGATCCAAAGAGTCCTTCTTTAGCTGTGTGTGTTCTTTGTATCTTCAGGAATACTGTGGTTAGGATTTTTCAAGGGTTTCTTATAGTGCATCTTCACCAATTCTATTTGCCAGCTATAACAAATTACTTGAACAAAATTCCTGGGAACCCAAACAGCAAGAAAACCCCCTGGCTTACTAACAAGATTTTATCTGAAAAGTCAGATTTGGAAAGCACTATAGAAATACTGTCTATTCATCATCTACAACCTCCAATTAAAAATTCACATTTTAATCTCTAATTTCTTTGATCAAATCTTCAAATAAGCTCAATCATTGCAATAGAGTATAATTTTGGGTACTGAGTTTCTTTTGCTGAATACCTGAACTTTGGTTGCTCTGAAATAAACTAGAATGTTTTTTTCAATTTTATGATATTAATTTAACTACTTAAAATATTTTTAGATATTTTCATCTTTCTGTAAGTAAAATCTAGATTTATTCTAATTCTCTCCCCACTAAGATTGTAGAAATGGGCATTATATAAAATAAATGTTAATCCACCTTCCAATTTTATGTTTTCAGCATTAATAATTTTGTTTTGGTCAACTTTCTTAATTCTGTTGATCTTCACCACAGCAATTTTATCTGAATTAGCTTCAGTATAATTTGTTGACACACTTGACAGTCTGGCATTACTTTTCTACAGCAAATATCCACTGTTATGTAGATATTTTTATCTTAAGGCTCAAATTGTTAAGACAGGCAACTTTACTGAAGTTAAAATTTGATAATTCTGCAATTAAGACAAACCCAATGTTTTGTCTGAGAAAGAGTAAGTAATTATGATGAAACCATTCAAGATACAGCATGACTGTAATGTAGCAAAAATGAAATCTAGACTGACAACATCCAATGGAATTTAGAAGAAACAAAAATCCCCTCCAGTGCCCAGAAGTGTAGTATTCTATCAGGTGAAAATTCAAACATCATGTAAAGTTACACATTATGCGCTGTTCCAAGGCACAAATCATAGCTGGAATGTATATAAAAGAACCCATGAAAAAGCACAGTTGGTTTTTTACCAGATAGCATAGACAGCTTCTTCTGGTTTGGATGGTTTTGGCTGGGCTTGTGGGGGCTTCTTTCCTCATTTGCTCATTTTTTTAACATAAAGGGACATCCAACATCTTTAAGATTTTGCCAGACTGAAAATTTCTGGCTATAATTTTATTTTCTATTGGTAGAAGGCCTTCTCTGGTTTTGGTACCTAAGACTGGCTAAGAACAGCATGTCCAGAACAAAACAGCTCTTTTTAAAAACACCCTAATATGGATGCAAAAACCTCAGCTCAGCTTTTCCATATGATTTTCTGTCAGGATTTTATGCAGTATTAACAACGATACATGTAAATCTTAACTATAAAACAGAAAGACTAAAACCTTTGCATCTTAGTAAAATGCTCTGCAAATTATATTTGAATTGCTCTGCATATTTGCAAAACATTTTTTGTTTTGAAGCCTATTTACTGAACTTATATTCTATTGATTCTCAATGTGCCCAAGTGAATATGCTTTGAAAAGAGGTATGATTGTATTTACGTAGCAGCAGAGTGCCTCTGGATCCCTGAGAGCCTACTCAAAATATTCAAAATGCTATGCCTTTTTTTTTTGCTCTGTGATCAGTTTAACTCTTCAACAGCAGCATTTACTAAAAATGGTGAATTTAATTTGTCAAATAACTCAACTGAAGCCAAAATCAAATTATTATTCTGGTTCACTTAAAGCCATCCAAAGACCTAGAGGGTTATCAAGAAACTACTTTATGGATAAGAGAACAAAAATCAATCTGTATTCTTGCATCCTTCCCAAAGGGTTATTAGCCCAGCAATATTCACTGCCCGTTCATTCTGTGTGAATACTTGTAACCATATTCTTTTTCCTTTAATAAGCAAAATAGAATCCCATTTCAAAATAGAATCCCATTTCAATTAGGACATGCACAATGTGATTTTTAGATGTAATCACAACCACTTAACCTAAAGGTTATTAGAAAATTGTGCCAAAGCCATAAAGATTTAGAAAAAGTTATTTATATAAATTTACTGAAAAAAGGCCAGATCTGTTAGAAACTGTCGAGAGTCCTCTGTCCCTAAACAGATATTTTCCCTCTTCATATATAATAGTCTTTCAAAGAGTTGGAGGAGAAAAAAGTTTAAGTTTCCTTCCAACTTCATTTTAACCTACAGATTTATGAATTCTAAGATAACATTACATTTTCATAAATTTGAATTCACTGTGCTCTTTGCACATTAGAAGAATTAATGATAAGTGTCCTTCTGAACAACTTTTCGACCTCTATCTTCTGCAGTTAAATAAACAAAACTGTGGCTCCCCTGTATCATAGAAAAAAAATGGTACTAAGGTTTTGGACAGTTTATTTGTTTGAGTTTTTTTCCCAAAAAAACCTATCCTCACCCTGTGCAATACTCTGATAATGTGAAGAAACATAAAAGCCATATGGGCGCCATCAGTTGTAAGACTACATTACAGGAAATATACAATCCACATTATACACGGCATTGTAAAATAATTTTCTGATCTTGCAATGTCCAAGTACCGTTCAAGTACTTGCACAGTAAAATCCACAGTAGAAAATTCAAACCACAGTATTGCTGAAGATACAAAGAACACACAAAGCTAAAGAAGGACTCTTTGGATCAAAGAAAAATAAAAACTCTTGCTAAAGTCTCAATGTAAATAAGCTGTTCTCATGTAATTAACAGCTAAATCTTTCATTTGGAAAAACACGGCTGTATAATTCTATAATCACTGAAATATGGTTCTGCGTGACTATATCTGAAACTTGTAATGGCTCTTAATCACTGGAATTAATTTCACCTGATATTTATTTTCTTCATGTATTTTAATGCAGGCAAGCAAGTGTGAAACTCCAAGTGCTGCTCTTCGGCTCAGGAAAAAGTTGTTATCCATCGTTACATATCTCATGCATGAATGCTTTATGATCCCATCAGAATATTTGAATCCAAACACTGGTTTCTGTAACACTGTTCATAAAGAAACCTCCTTTAAAATAGCAATGATTGTGTTACATTCTGTCCAGGCCAGTCTCATTCACTCTAAAAGCTGCATTTGCTGTTCATTCTTGTTGCTACATCTGAGCCTTTTTATTAGGTGGCAGTTAATTCTGCAAGGACAATCTTCAAGAAAAACAATCTCATAAGAGACATAAAGCCACATTAACATTATCCTACAATTAAAAACAGCACTAACAAAAACAATAAAGAAAAAAGCAATTAATCTAGCACAGATTTCACTAAGCAATTTCCATTAAAAATTGAGAATTAATTCCTAGGGAAAACAGGAAAAGCTGACCAATTACATTATAAGGTTAATGGGATTAATCTAATCACATTCAAAATATGCAATTTTCAGGGAGCAAAATGAAATAAAGATTTTGGTAAACTGCAGAACTTTGAAGAAACTACATATTCAGCTTCACAAGATTAAAGAGCTGAGATCCTAGAGCTTTTATGGTACCCAGAGTTTGAGACAGAAATTATTACTATGCCATTGTTACTGCAATGATCTCTGAAGTTCTACATCCAGGAAAATGTCCATGTCTTCTATTTGTTTTAATCCTTTACATTTCCTTCTTCAAGAAACTCTGATTCTGAAGAGACTGGCAGATAGGGACAAAGTGATATGTTGTGTAATACTCTTTTTTAGGTTGCTCTGCTAATTAGTCATTATGCAAAATGGGTAGTAATGGAAAGGTTTAAACCCAATCAATAAAATACATTAAAACAATTATTGGCAAGAATATACAGAAAACATAGTGTGATTTTACAGAATAACTATAAAGTAAAGTAAAAATTAATTCTAGAGCTCACTCAGTGACAGTAAAAAGTAGGATCCATTACTAAACAAGAAGTATTTTCCTATTATAATCACAAGAATGCATTTCCCACAAAAAAAGCCCAAATCATATTCAAATCCATAACACTAAAATCCTTAAATTCAAATAATAAGAATAGAGGGGTACACAAAGGTAAGGGCTCAGGTGTCTCTGAGGAGTCAGGTAACCCTGTCTGAAGAAGGAATGCCTGCCAAAGAAACAGATACTTCTTCCATGAAAATATGCAGAATGTAAAGTGATCTTCCAAGCAATATGAATTGTATAAACACTATGTCCTACAGGTTTTCTCCACACAACAGCAAGTTTTAGAGGAATTACGTTCAATAGTCTTTCCCTCTATCACGCAGTCTCTACTGGAGCTTCCATCCCTCTTCTTTACTGGCAACATCTCTGGTAAAAATCAGTACAGGAAACAATATTTGGGCTTGCAAAAAGACATTCACATCCTCAAGGAAATCTTCACAGAGTATTTAATATTCAGACCATTAAATGTAGGATTTGACAGATTAATTCTAATTTCTGTCAATGCCATATTCCTTCATAAATAATACAGTGACATAAATATTTGCACAGGATAGGGTGAGGTCAGAAGTGACTAATTCATACATGTCTTTCCACTGACTACAGATGTAATTTAGAAGTGACTTTATTTCTAATTTAGATCTGAGTTAGAGGATTCACTTTATTTCACTAAACCTTAAGCTAAAGTACATAAAGTAACACATTTTCAATCTAACTGGTCTCTGAAACACGAATCATATCTTCATATAATATTTGTACTGAACTATGCAGCTGGTTAACATCTTCATTACTTAAAAAATTAATATTTGAAAAATAAGGAAGACGTTACCTAATATCACACATAATTGATTTAGAAAATAGAAATAAATGTTGACTTTGTCATATAGTTGCTTAGAGTTTTTTTAAGAACACAGACAAACACTAGAGTAAGAATTCTGTCATACTAATATATGGTATAATGAACTGAGCTATCAAATACACTACATCTGTTGTTAAAGATTTTGCTCTGTATGAAAGAAGGGTTAGAAGTTAATGAATTGCAGTATGTCACACACAAAATCCAAGCACAAATCTGCACTTTCAGTGCTCACATTTGAACTTTTTAATTTGATGCATCATCTAAAATTGCAACACATTCCCTGACTATCAGAAAAGCAAACTATTCAAATAACAACTTAATTTGAAACTAACTGTAGAAAAAAACCTGATGAAATGCAATTTTTCAAATGGCGTGAACCTTTACATAGAAGAAAATACAGATTATTCAGGACTATAAATTACCATATCCCTTTTGTTTGTTTGTTTTTTAATAGTCAGCAAATGTAAAAGTATTACAAACTGACACTTGTGTGCAATGAGTCAAAATATATCTCCAAACTGCTCTGGTAAGAGACATAAGTTCTTAAGACCTTGGCTCTTTAAGCATGCTCCCCGCCTACTTTCAAGAAAAAGTAGCTGGCCATCACTTCAAAACAATTCTCTGTACTCTTCTTACATCTTACACATTTCCTCTAGAAAGAGCCACTGCAGCTTTTGCAGTGAAGTACCTCATTCCCTTTTAGATGCTCTCAACTGGTGTGCTAGGGAAGAAGGCATTTGTTACTATCTCCCAGTACCTTGACTTTCAGATTTTTTAAACTCCTGAGAAATAAGTGACTTCATAAAAGCCATGTGCCTTGGAATTACACTCAAAACAGGTGAGGGTAAAAATGAAGTTACTAAATCTCAACACTTGTTGAGTAATCTCAAAATAAAATTTCAGTAATCTTTGTTACTCTAACTGTAACAAAGATTACAGTTAGAAATATTTATAAAGTATTAAGATCTTTAAAAAAATTTAAAATATTATTCTACTTAATATCAAAAGTTGAAGATCCTTGTCCTGTTTCTTATAAGCATGGTTTCAGTTTTCCACTTTTCATGCTGCATCCCAAATAAAATTTCTACCGATAGAGTATGCTGGCCCTGTGGAACTGGTCTCCTTCAGCAGGGATTCTGAAAATTTCTTCCTGTTTGCACCAACTTATTTCAGTATAAAAAAAAAAAAAAACAAAAAAACAACTGGACAGATTTCCCAAGATAAGTCATGGCTGCAGTGATTAGGTGTTCAAGGACTACTGTTTTTCCTCAAGTGCTTTGGAGAGCAGGGCTTAGTCTCACTGACTGATGTGATTTGTCTGATAATATTAGACTACAACATATCACAGAATAACTTCTGAGTTTCAGTAGCAAATACATATATTTAAGCTACTTGTAATTCAAAATCGTTGTACTATAGCTAGTAATTTTACTATGTGCCACTGTTCCAAATATCTTTAGGAGGAAGGAGGACTTCTGGGAGAGAGCTAGATGGAAGGAGAGCAACAGAAACAGGGCCAGATTTCAAATTCAGATATTACAACATTTACCTGTATTACTGTTAGTATATTAAATATTATATTATCATGCCAGGCATGATAATATATGATTCCTATAGGATCTTGGCCCAGAATCTCAAGCAAAACAAAGAAAAAGAGGTGAATTTAGGAGTGAAAATACACACCTTCCTAGCTATATAAGATATAAATCAAAAGTGGGATTGGTTTGTTTGTTTGTTTGTTTGTTTGTTTGTTTTTAAACTATTTTCATTCTCCGCTTTGCAAATTTGAAGCCAAACTTTGGGGGAAAACAATGTATAACTTAGGAAAAATAGACCTACAGTATAATCAAAAGAAAATGGAAAGCCATACAGCAAGAGATAAGTGAGGGCTAGAGTTAAATTTTTAATTCATTTTTCATGCTTCTTAAGCCATTTTTGGTGTACCATTTAAACTGGTCAGAATCTTCCAGTAGCTTTCCAGACAGAGGGCAAGTTCTCCTCCTAGCACTAGACAAGTACCAGTATTAAAAGAAGAATGACCTACAGTCTATTTGTAACATTTCAGTTCAATATTAAAATTTTGCAATAATAATTTCTGTGGGACAAAACCTGTACTTCTGACTGAATGCTAAAACATCTTTGCACCATTCTGTTTAATTTGCAATACCCTCACCAAGTCAAGACATTCATGACAATCAAAATATGCAGAAGCTTTTGACAAAGTTGAGTAGGGTTGATAACAGAGCAGTTAAACTATTACCACTCACATCATTCTCTGTTCATTAAGCTCTGCGTGCAAAAATGAAGTCAGCAATGTTATTACTGTAAATTGGCTCTTCTGAACATAAATGATCCAAGAGTGTTGAATCCCAGCTGCCTGCTACCAGTACTCAGAGATTAAGAAGTGATCTCACGTTAGGTTGCCAGCTATGACTTTCGAACTCTAAAATAGCAGAGCGGCCAGTTTCTTGAAACACATTACAATATATTGAACATCCTCCAAAAGTGCTCTCATCAGGGAATAAAACCACAGCAGTGGTAGTAGTCAGGCTCTTTACAGTTAAAAAGATCTCCATGTTCACAGTTTTTAATTCTTTACAAGTTTTGGAACATCCACCAAAAAGACTCTATTAGCTTCCACAGAAGAATGAGGGCACAAAATCATCTAATCATAGAGCTTAGAGAGAAGGAGGGCAAACACTCCTCTGTTCAAAAAACTAATCCTTTCAGAAACATAATTTTTTTTCTTTAATTGGAGAACATTTCTTTTTACTGCAGGAGCAATGGAAATTAATTTTTTAGCACAGTACATACCAGGAAGCTAAATTAAAATAGATTTATTAGCTACACCTCATATGATATGAAGTAAGCCTTACCATACTTTCAGGCAGAAAAAGTAAAATTTAAAAATTTACATCCTAAACTGTGTAAAGATCACAAAAGACTAATGAAGTCTATATTACTGTGGTTGAGTGTAAAAAGATAGTACAAAATTACATTTCTGATATCTGACATGTTTCTACAGTACATAATTTCTAGGAAAGACATTATTATAAAACTTTTTAAAATAAAGCCCGTTACTTATATAGGCAGCAGACATGAATTTGTCTTCTAAGCATCTTGTTATTCAGCATTTATCTAAATTCTAACAAGACATACAATTGTGTGTGCATTCATTTTGGTAAACAAGTCAATAAAACTTACTTCCTATATACAAAATAATAATTGAATAATCATTACTTAAAATATGATATAAACAAGAATAAAAAATACAGTCACTATCCTGAAGATTTTATGGCTCAAGTGTAAAGCAAGAGACAATAAATTCACAGAAAAGTAAAAAGAAACAACACAAAACTCATCAATGTGACTCTAAGTGCTACTAACAGATTCAAGCCAACCTGTCAAATCTATTATGGGCATAGCAAAAAAGCAGAACTTAGCACGGCTTAGAGCAAAGTAGCTGAATATCTGCATTAGGTGCTCCATTTAAGTAGGGTGGCAAAGTGGGAGATAGCACTGCTACTTTCTTGTGAGTGCAGGTGGGTGATGAAGCTGTCATCACGGGCTGATAGATTGCAGTCAGCATCTCACTGCTGAATCTCAGATGCCATGTAAGGTGTCAGTATGAGTCCATTAAAGGACTCAGAAGAGAAAGTGTCTAAGTTTTCCTTGGTGCTCTAGAAAAGAGGGAGATAAGGGAGATGCAGAGCAAGAAAGCAAGAAAAAATGATGGACTGAAAAATTATCTTTACAGCTTCTTTGCAGTCTGGGTGAATATAATTGGAGCAAAAATGCATTTGTCAATGACAAAGAAAAGGACAATGCAGTAATAAAGATGTGAGTTGGTGACAGCATGGGTGAAAATGTCTTTTAGACAGACAGAAAAGCCTGTATCTTAAAATCATGAATCAGAAAAGATCTGCAAGAGAGATTCCTTACTACAACATACTGAATATATTTTTGTCGCTCAGCTATGTCAACAAAATGATAACTTCTTTAAAGTACAAGTCTAACAGATAAGCCTATATGAATTCAACTATTACTAACTTAATTATAATTACCATTAGCTTATATTTAGTTCAACAGTTGAATCTAGTCCCTGAAGTCTAGTTTCTGTAAAAATCATTCAGATATCTTGTACACTTCAACTCAGTAGCCATATTTTCTATTAATATTTTAATTCCAAATATGTTCAAAATCATACATGAATATTTTATCACTTAACAGCATCAGCTATCCACACCTCTCAAGAATTCAGGAGAATTTTGGATTTATGGCTGTAGTTAGGAAAATGAGTAACAGCAAGCCAAAGTCTGAGACATGCTGATGAATAGAAAGGTTTTCATTACTTGCATGTTTAATTACTTGAGCTTATATACTTAAGCTAAATGAATGGCACATTTTGTATTCAAAAGGCATAGTGTATCACATTAAAAAAAAAGTATTTTTATTTATATTAAGCTTACTGCTTTTTTTTTTTTTTTTTGTCTGACACTAGTATGGAACCAGGAAATTAACACAGAATATTCACATCATGAACAGAAATGTCAGAAACCAAGAATGACCTGTTTGAGTGTATAAGACATGACACTGGTCACAAGGGAAAATCTAAAAAACAGGATTAAAATTTCTGCCATTTACTGCCTAGCCATTGTGTTCTCTGCTCCCCCACCTGTGAAGTATAAACTGCTGATCTGAGCTATGAACAGAGTAACAGAGCTATCCAAATTCCCTCTCTGTACCCGGGCTTGTGGGGCACCCTATCTAGATAAAGAGGACTCTCTAGAAGTGAGAACCAAGAGAGAATAACGAGCTGTAATGAAAACTAAAAGAACTCTTTTCCATAATGTTATTCTTTGTATTATACATGGGCATAAAATATTTAAAACATCTCCCTGAAAACATGTCAGTTTAATTTCACTGGTATCAAAAAGTGACTCTGGGGAATTTAAAAATTGCTGAATGGAGTAATTTTTATCCTCATTACACAGCATTGCATCACACAGCTCGTTGCATTAAATAGCAAATTTCAAAATGGGATTGTAGCTTACCAGAAAGATTACTGAATAAGTAGGACAAAATGTAAGCAGCTTTAAACTCCTAGGAAAAAAAAATCTGGTATTTTGTACTTAACCAAATAAATGGCCACGAGAGCAATAACTTGTTCAAATGATTCAAGAGGACAACTATCATCGTGACTTGATTATCATCTTACAATGTAAAAAAATCAACAGTTTTATACACCTGTGTTCCAAGTCTACATATACACCTGTTTAGGTATATACATGTACATCTACAATATATACATATAATATATACACAAGAACATTTGAACATTTGGAGGCCTGAGTTGAAACAATTATTTCTTCCCCCTTTCCCTTATCAAAACTTATTTCCCTTAATATCCTAATATTTAATCCTACAGATATAAATAAACCAAATACCAAGCAATTTTCAGGTTGTATCACTCTATAGTGAGTCCAGCCTAACTTCTTTCATTTCAAAATACACAAAAGAAGTCCTCAAAACTACAATCACACAAATTGTGAGTCTGTAATAAGGAAATATTGAGGAATGAACATTTGGTATCTGAGTCAATTAATGTGTTCATATTAGGAAGAATAAAAATCATACTTTTACTGATTGCTTGGTTTCAGACATACTTAAAAGAATGAAAACAAGTATCTTAAGAGCAAAGAGTATTTTCTATCATCATCATGTCTGTAATATTACTGATAGTATACTTCATCAAATAATGAGAATAAAAGTATTGCATAAGCAATTCCTTTTAAAATGGTCTTTCATTCAAAATCTGTTCAGTGTCTCTTCTGGCACAGTGCCCCATCTGATGTTCTCGGAAAATTATTCCAACTTAAAATTCCTGTGAGGTCTGTATTTCTACTGAAAGAGGTCAAGCAGACATGTAAAAGAAGAGCAGGAGTTTTCACAGCTAGGAGCAAAGAACCAGGCCCTCTGACTGACAGGAGAGACTTCCCTTATCCCTGTCATATGCAGAAAAACAGATACAGGCCACGCTATGTGCAAGAGAAATGACTGAATGCATGTGGTTCTTGATATAGTTTACAGAACAAAACACTTCTGTACAAAACGTGCTATAGCTGTGACTTCTCAATAATGTGAATTCAATGCACTCAGAGTGCTCCAGACAGCACATACTGAGCTCCCCAATTTTCCAATGTAGTTTAAGTGCCTATTACTTTGAAGACTAGGCACTGATCTACAGCTATTATTAACAAAGCAGAAGAATAATGGATATTATTCTTGCCTGTGGGACAGAAGTATCATTTAGAGAATTTATAACACTTTAGTTCAGCCATTTTAAAAGGTCATGTTACACAATAAAGAAGGCCAAGGCTTTTAGTGATAACATATGATGGTGATAAAACTAGCATGGATCTAGAGACCCTCAAAATTACCAACTGCATTTCCATGTTGTAAGCAATCCAAAGCAGTGTGATAAATGCATTCCAGTGTATTCCTGATTTCTGTACTTTATATTCTAGTTCACACGGCCTATAAAGAAATTAAACCATACAGAAATACCTTATCTATTAAATAAGTAAACAAATCTGAATGTGTGTAAGGAGAACAAAACCAGTCTTCATAGCACTATACCATGGTATTATTCGCTTGAAGCATAGTTGTAATAGATTTGGTAGAGAAAGGAAAACTATGGCCTTTGGTGTGGGAAATCAACATGAACAATTTAATAGGGAGGATTAACAGTGAACAATTGTAATTGAGAGGTATGGATACCAACATTAGAGATTATTTTGACAAAGTACAATAAATTGAGAAAATCTGACAGTGTTAGCAGGTAGTAGAAATTAAAGCTGTTATGTTGTGCCCTTAGGGATTTATTCATTTCAAAGACAGGCCATGACAGCTCTGAATAAATCCTTTCATGAAGATAAAATAGACTGAAGTGATACACAAATTTGCACAATGGTTCATTTGTAGAGGGCCACAGAGTTCAGTCAGCTGGAGAGAAAATAAGCTGGTAATGGGCCATTTCCCCTGGTAGGCAATGGTGGGGGCTTTGCAGCACAGGCTATGCACATTCAGCCTTCAAACGAGACTTTAAAGCATTTTAGGCATTCAATGTGTATCACAGGGTAAAAGTCAACATAAATATTTTTATGAAAGTGAACTGTCACCAGTTCACAAAAATAATTGGACTTCTGTGGATGTATGCAAATGATCTGCCTATCTACCATATTGAAATTTCTTACAAACAAGGTCCTGATATGCTTTTTGCTGAAAAAAATATAAGGTTTTGAAACATAAGGGCCTGAATTCCTTTTACTTCCTCATGAAAAACAGGCTCCTTATCTTAAAACTGTTTGTCCAGCTTTTTTGAAAGAATCAACATGACCCTGTTAGAGAATGTTATATTATACAGATGAGAAATGACAAATAAATTCTTCAGTGATGCATTTAAGATTAACAAAATTTACCTTTTCAGAAATCTCTGCAAAATACCAAGGTAACAGCGTCCCCAGAAATCATCTGCTCAAAGTCTGCCTCAGTTAAAACAGCATTTTTTTTCCAGAATGGACAAAGAAAAGACATCTCCTACTGCTTATAGTCCATCACTTTAGGTCTAACAGTTTTGGAGCAACTCTAACAGTAAGATATCGTCAGTCTTGCTGCTCCTGTTTTGTCTTAAATTCATCCCCAGAGTAATGTTAGGAAGGTAAATCTAAGAAATGGCACCCAGGGCTTGAAAAATATCCTTTTCACTTACTTGAAAATCTTTCTCCTCCAGGATCTCTTTCCTCCACCTGACAAGGAAGGCAGCACAGACGTACAAATGAAAGTGAGAAAAACCCTCTGGTTCAGACTAGAAAAAATAAAAATAGATCATCCTTTCAATACACAAATAATAATACTTTTGATCACCATATGCCCCAAGTGTATTTTTATGACATTTACTTCTAACTACAAATGTCAGCCACATCTGTCTCTCTTTGTATCACAAACATGCTTGCATTTAATCTATGCCAAACCTATTCATTGCTATTATCTGTAACAGGGACAGAAGTGAGGCAGCTTCCATTTCTCATATTTAAATCCATTCTTTACTGATGTGTTTTCCATTTCTGGTGTTATCCATTAGTTTATATCTGGTATGAAATACTGTACTGTCCAGCTCAACACTGTAGTGTGAACATATGTTTCATCCCCATTATTAAGTCAACTCTTCTACTAGCAGTAGCTTTTTAAGTGTAAATTTTCATGTAGGAAATTATTAGGCATTGTAAAAATAAAAATAACTTGTATTATATTGAACTGAATTAGATGCTTTCACTATAGGAAGAAAACTCACTCATAAGATGAAACATATACAGATTTGTATTCAGATCTGCAGCTTTCTGTTCTGGTTCGAGTCAGCAGATTCCATCCCTTTATAAAACTCCCCCTAGAAATTAGTATTTTGTAATTTCACATAAGAGTTGAGAAAATTTTGTGATGAGGTCTTTAAAAGACATCACTAAGTTTGGTCATATTATCAAATTATCTCAGATTTTATTTTCTATACCACTAAGGACTAAAAAAATAATTATGATATTAAATTACCAATGTTATGACTGTGAAATAATGCTATGTAAAATCTCATTAAAATAGAATTTGAAAATAATAATTATGAAATTAAACTACATAATCTGGCAAATGGAGGTGTATTTAATTGCTGATATCTATATAATTTACATGATCTAATTATAGTGCTCTAAAAATATAGCAAGTTTTTTCATATTCTTTGCTGGTCATTTCAAAATTGAAGTTTACTCTTTAGAATATATATATATACAGTGTTCTGCTCAAGTACAGTGAACTGAAACAATTTCTTACATAAAGAATAACGTGATAAAATACCTATTTCATTGCTATTTAACCTAGAACAACATGGTATTTAAAATTGGTACAATAAATAAACTTCCCAGCTACAACAAGTGATGAAGAAAAAATATTCTACTACTACTTTTCCTTCTCCTCTATCCTTGACTGATAAAAGAGCAGAGTGTGCTACAAGAGGTTTGTAAAACACCTTGTTAACAGCTACAGAAACTACAGACCATCTGGTCCACCAAATCAGTAAGGTTCCAGAAAAGAGACAATGCCAACTACTTGGAGGGAAGCTTTTAAGTTTAAAAGTGCACTTGGAACTGAAAATAAGAATTATCTACTTTTGGAAACACTTTTAAGAAATTGTAGAAAAATTATCTGGACGTGTATAAAAATCTTCACTTTGTCTTGTGATTTTTCTGGTTTTTTTTCACCAATAAAAGCTTCTTCCAAATGAAGCACTTTTAAATGACACAAAATAGGCTTAAAAATGCAATTCATTAGAGAAAAAATGCATATCCCCTACAGATTTAAAAATTCATCATGCTTCAGAGATAAGTCTAGGTACAAAGTATTTCCAATGGACAGTTTTAGACAGTTTTAGAAATTGAGTAAAACAGCTAATGCATAATTGCCTTTTCTAACACCTGATACCTATTACACTTTTCCATTTGTAGCTTTTGAAGTTACAAACAGTTTGATCTCTAAATGTACAGAAATGCAGGCTACCAGCTAAAAGCCATTTAAAATCAACTATAAACAATGACCTTGATTTAAATATTTCAGAAAAAAAATCTCAAGGCAGATGTACAACCTTCCAGAGGACTTATTCTGAACATATTACAGACAACTCTCAGCACATTATCTAAGAACCATCTGTCATTATCAATAAAAATCATTTAGATTGTTAACATCACAAGTATCTCATTCCCCTGCAAATGTTGGATCTCCTCTGCAGCTGAAAAAAAAAGACATTCTTTGGACTGCAAGCTTCTTGAATTAGACAACCACCAAAAGAATGCAAATTTTGTTGTATGACTAGACTGATTATTGTCTTGTCAATGATTAGTCTAAGCAGCCTTCCACCCTGGATACTTCAACATTTAGGGAGTGTAATACCTTATGCTATTATATTTGTATTTATTTACAAATTTTGTTGTATATTTGTATTTGTATACAATACAAGATTATTGTTTAAGTACTCAGAATAATTAAAGCTATGAAATTTTGTCAGGGTTAGGTATTAAACCACATTTCATTACTCAAGTAATAGCTCAGACACAAGGACTTCCAAACACTCAATAACTACACATGAATAAAGCAACCTTAAGCAACTCCATTTCTACCACGTCACTATAGGACACAAAAGAACACAAGCACACTACTGTTCTCAAGGTGAAGGAAAAAAGGGAAGTTTATTTTCTGACTCTAACATTTATAGTTTTTCAAAAGTGACGGCAGATTGGAGGGTGACAGTGACACCTCTCCAATGACACTGGTCAAACCAACAATCTATCAACTGTCTTCTTTTATAAAGGAATGCAAAACAATGAGTTATTTACAGAAAGTGTGTGAGAAAGTTCACTACAAGAATGTCAACATCAGAAGGCTTACAAAATCTTAAAAAACTAAGGTGACACTACCACATTACAAAGAGCAGATAGTTTAGGTGAAAAGAGATTTAAATAATTTTTACCAAAATATCCAAGCAATCTATGGCAGAAAAAGAGAAAGAAGCCAACACATGAACAGTGGAATATGTTGGCTGCTCCTCCAACTTTTGCATTTTGGATCAGCCAGGAGCCTTGACTTCCAAGGTTCAGACTCAATTCACTGTCAACACAGACTCAAGAATTCCAGTCTGAGAAGAAACATAGCAGAAGCACACCAGAGAGGTCCATGACAGTAATGAGCCTCTCACCAGGAATGACCAACAGCAGACGACTGAGTGTAAGAGTGCAAGATACAGCAGTACCTCCCCAGAACACTCCAGGTTTCAAAGGTTTCATGTTCAGAGATGTCCTAAGAGAAGCTGCAGAATGTGTCCATTTAATAGGAGTTAATGGATTTGTCTTTACTTCCGAAATCTATTTGCAACTGCAAGCTTTTTGGTAAATCACCAAGTCCTGGAACAAGAATTCCAAAACACGAGTGCATGCCATATAGCATGCCTGGTTTAAACCTGCTAGTTTCATTCAAAATAGTTCAGATAATGAAAGAGTATGAATCACTTCCTGTTCACTTTCTGCAATCCATTATGTTTCTTTCTCTTTTGCAGACTGAACTCTTTTGCTTATTCCACTGCTCCTCACGTACCAGTTCCACCTCCTCTGCTCAGCCTTCTTAACCATAGTTTCCCGTAGTTTTCTCATTTTGAAATAGGGCCTGACCAGTGTATAGCATATAAGTTGCAGAAAGAACATAACTCATCATTATGAGTGATATTTTGTTCTCCTTACCTTTCCCCAGTAATTCCAAACCTCTGGGTTTTTTTTTAATTTTTCTATTCTTGACTGCTACTGAGCTTGTATTTTTCTCTTGTGCTTTACTGTAGGAAGCTACCTTGAAGCCCACAGTTATTCCTGTAAAGCTAGAATTGGTCCAAACACACAATATCACTTTATTTAGTCCACACCATATTTCACATGTTATTTATGTCAGGCTAACACATTTAAGAGAGACATGAAGTCCTGTGATTCTTTGCTGTCCGCCCCTCACCTTTACTACCCTTAGTAACATGTGTTGTCAGCAAACTTTGCTGTCTCAGTTGCTCTTCTATCCCTTTTTTATCACTTCAGCAGAAAGAGCTTAAGCCTCATGACAAATTGCAAAAGAATGACATGTTATTTCCTTTAATTTTGAAACTTGGCTGCTTGTTCTTAATATTTGTTTTCTAACTTTCAGGCAGTTATTAATATTCATACAAGGGCATTCCCGTGAATTCTACAGCTGTGTTTCTTCTTTAATAACCTTTAGTGAAGAACCCTCTTCAATGTTTTCAATATTCTACATCAGCCTGGTACATGTGTTCACTGGCTCTCAAGCTTTGTGAGGTGTGATTTTCCCCTACAAAAACCATGTCAACACTTTCTTAAAATGACATAATTAGTCATGGTGAAAGAATAATACAATCAAGTTTAGAGAACACTGAATTGAAGTCACCTTAATCTTGGCATTCTAAAAGATACTGGAATACTTTGCAGACTGCAACTATTTTTATTGTACACAGCAGCCTACCAGCTTATGTGGGATCATAACCTTCTCTGCTTGTCAGTTTTCCAGTCAGTTATAAAATGAAACTTCAATTATTTGAAAAGCGCTAAAAATTTTAATTTTATTCATTATACAGGTTAAAAATTTTTACAGTTATATGGAAAAATACCTATTAACAACACTTTTGCTGTGTTTGCATATTTTGGATTGTCTTGTATCATTGTTTTTGCTTCACTATGTCTATTCCCAAGAGGATGATTCTAAAAGCAGTAAGTGACCAAGAGCACTTGTCTAAGCTGAATCCATTCTTACCATAAATGTAGCAATAAAGTTGGATCTTTTATGCTTTGAAAAAACAAAAGAAACAAACAAAACATAACTATAGGTAAGGCCTACAAGCAGCTGTTTCTAATGTGAACACCCATCAATTAACATGAAAATTTATAGGCAGGTTTGATCTTTGCATAAAAGAAAATCTGATCCAAACACATTTCATAGCATTTGAAAATTTTTAATGGAAAGTAACATTTCCAGGTCACAACATCAAGCTAGAAATATCTGTCACAGCCAAAAAAATATGCAAATATCTCAACCCTTAGAGTTCACTAAATTCCTTATAGAAGAGCTATTAAAAAAAAAAAAAACGTTACAAGAACTGTGTTCACATTCTCTATTTCTGCTAGGCATGTTCAAAAAAAATACTTATCATAAAATCTTCCATTAGATTTGGCAAATTTATGCTGAAAACGAGGTGAAGATCAGTTTTCACAACAACTTAGTCATTGGCTTCTCTGATCTAGTCACCAACAACACGGCAACAATTCCTAAAATATGACTTCTGATATAAACCTCTGCTGTGAAATCCCAGCCACAAAGAACACAGACCACTGTTGGAATTTTTTTGGATCAATACCTTGCCCTGTTGGAATGCTCCATATGGCATGCAAAATTCATGTTAAGACTATGACTCAATGTCAAATATAAATGCATGCTAGTGATAATTACTATTTACCCGATTTATGCACTCTTCAACTAATAATTTAGTTTTATGAAGCATCTTTAATATAAATTTCCACATGACCTTGTATTTTCAGAATGGAGTTTAAATTATTGTCCTCTTCACTTGCTAACATGGTCAATTCAAATAGATTTAAAAAATAACTAACAAAGTGTGTATTTGACTTTTTTGTCCTAACTTTTCCAGAATACACTGCGGTGGAAAGCAAAAATCAATGTTTCTCATTTGGTTCTTTTAAAGATTTCACCAAGAAGTTTTTAAAGAGTTCAGTCATGACTAGGATGTCAAGTGGATTCTCACTCAATCAAACACTTTCACATCCAACACTGAACTGTCATCTTTTACAGCTATTTTTCCTCCTCTTGTGTGGTGGTTTATTACCTTTGCACACAGGAGTGCTGCTAAATCTTAGCAAAGGAATGGAGCTTCTTATGCAGCTCCCTTAAAGCCTTTTCTTGCTGAATTGCATATTGACAGAAGAAAGTGGAGGAAAGCAGTTTTCTTGAAAAATGCCTTGGATACAAATGCAAGAACATGCTGAACTCTACACAAGGGAAACACTTTGCAACACTCATTTCTAACATTATTTTGAAAAGAACCTAGATAGACATAGAAGCATTAGGGATAGTGAGTCTACCAGAAAATATAATTTCTTTTCTCTAATTTCCCATGTTAATAAGCCTCTTGTTATCTGTAGTGAAGAGTGACCATGACTTGTTCTTTGTACTTGCTGGAGAAACTATTACTAATCTACTGCTTTGAATTTCTACACTTTGAAAAGGCAGACAACTTTCATTTTACCCAGCAGTTATAACTACATAGAACATAGCAAAACAGGGATGTGGCAATGTGAGGTTATGAATTCTGCCAGCAATAAATCAACCACTGTGATTTTTAGATAACAATAGTGAGGGCTGTATATAAAACCCCAATCCAATATACATATTTTACATTTTGTTCCTCTAGCAGGAACAAAAAATTACATTCTGCAAGTAATTTGTTTGTCAATGAGAACAGAAGAAGCAGCAGCAAGAACTAATGAAACTCTCCCAGGTTGATTTCAGTGCATTAACAAGTAGGAGCCACACAGCATTATAAGCCCACATTAATAACAATAGATAATTTACACTATTTAGGTTTTAGAGAGCAGTTGATTACTTACAGCTATATTTTCTTTGTTCACATAGCTGATGTGTTAAAAAACAAACTATTTAGGTTAGAGCCATTAATATGGTTCCTAATTATCTTCCCAAACCATGATATAGTGCAATGACTCAAAGTAGCGAATCTCTGTCTCATTAACACCAAACACCACTATGTCATCTACTTCTTCTAACAGCATGAAATACAAGCATACACTAATTCTGTTTCTCACGTATATAAAGGTGAAGCATATACTTCCCTACATACCTTAGTCCTGAGTCTTTTCCTCAGAAAAGGCTTGGGCAGACAGATCACACAAGCTGTAAGAGCGTATGAGAAGACAACACTACCAACAGCCTTTTCAAAAACTTCCTCGGTTTGAAAAGTTTAATTCTCTAGCTATTTCCCAGAAAATACACCTTGCATCTTTAATTTGCTGAGATTGCCCCACCCAAATTTAAATTCCCTCCTGCAGGTGTGAAGTTATGGAAGCACTGAGTTGTAATGGAAAGTCTGAGGAGCAATAAGATAGGGATAAACCCAGAAGTGACCAACTATGTGCCTCCCCAGCATAAGTGAAGTCGCAGAAAAAACTTGCTAAAACTGGTGGGCTATTTCTTTTTTAACAGGTTACACGGCAGATTTGACTAAAAATGTCCAGACAAAATATTTTCAAAGGCATGCACATTTGGGATACCCAAATATAGATTTCATCTTTGTTTCACTATTCAATAATAGAAAGAATATGTATCGCAAAAACTTCTTATATTTTAAGCTAGGCTGAAGGCTGGGCTTCATTTATTCAGACATGACTGTCCAGCTGGAAAGAAATTTGTTTTGAAGTTTCCTTCTAATTAAAACCCCATTCGTTCTCTCTGAAATCACTAATTTAATTTGTACTTAAACACTCAAATTCTGTCTCAAGTCAAGACTTGACAGCAATTAGTTGGCCAAAAATGTGGTGGGAAAAAAAGCAAAGCTGTACCACACTAAAATCAACACTGCTTTTAGTCACAGAATTTTCTTTAAAAGTATGATTTAACTTAAAAAGTACAAACTAAATCCAGATCATTAGTAAATATGATCAGCTGCAACTGATTTGATTCTGAAGTACTTTGCTGCAAGGCAAAATATCTTTACATAAATGCCAACCTGCTTTAAGCAAACTACTGATTGGATACAGGGACAAGCACAATTGCACAAGCACGATCAAAAAAGAATATGACAACTTTTCCACCTGTGAGAACTTCAGCAGATCATGGGAACCAAAACTAGACCACACTTCCTCACCAACCTGCTTTTAAAGGGCAAATGAGCACAAATAAGCAGTATGACTAATATTTACTAAACTAATTCCCTATTTCACCTTTTGAATTTCAGAATTATTTACCTCATGTATCATTTTAATTATTTTTACAGTTCATTCCCAGAGAACAGCGATACCGGGAAATTAATTAATGGGCACAATAGAAGAACTGTCAGCATTGTTTAAATATAATTTCTGCACTAGCCTCATTTACATGTAGCCCTTTATTCTAAACAGAGGTACTGCTGAAATTTTGGTATGAAATTGTTAGTTCATTAAAAAGAACACAATGACATCCTTTTCTGCAGATATTCATGGGTTATCAAATATACTGAAATACATGCTTGAGACAATCATTAGAGCTTTTAGTCCATGGATTTCAAATATCTGAAATAGCTGTATAATAGTTGTGTCATTGTTTAATTAATTGGCTTTGGCTTCATCATATTATTAGCTTTCATGAAAGTTATCAAATTAATACTTCAAGGCAGACCTACAGAAAGTTGTAAGTGCTAGTCTACCATTTCACAACTGAAAAACCTAGTGAGGATACCTCTACACATATATATCACATATTTATACTGAAAGACTAAAGCAAAATCTAAGTATTAACAGTATTAAAAAATAATGGTTGCTAATTCCAACTTCTCAAATAACAAGAAAGTGCTTACTGACACACTGCCAACACATAATTCAAAGAAATCCTCTCATGAAGTATGTTTTAGGCTTCATATGTCACTTCCAGATATAGAGAGCTTCTCATGTGCCTTTCTGGACAAAGCTGGTGGTCAGATTACAATGAGCTGTTAAATTAAATATTATAGGTCATTTGAGAAAAGCATATTAAACAATCCAATAAAGATATTGCTGAATTTTTTTTCAGTAAATAAAAACTCTACAATCCCCAAATTCCTACTTTAAATTGGGGGATGATTACATCAATGTAATGTAAAAGTTTTGTGAAGAGTTCTGATTAGATTGACATTTACACCAGAACCTTGTCTGTTCTAAGAAAAGCCTAATTTCTTCTTAATAATAACAACAAATAAATTTTCAAGCAAACTATTTCCAAAACTTTTTCTTTCTCTCAAGGAACACACCATAAGAGCTGAGAATGAACAAATATGTCACATGTTCAGTCACGTGTTTTCTAATAGGTGGTCTTGTTGACTACGATGATAAGTAGAAATACCAAAAATATATTTAGTAATAAGCATGAGATATCACCTTCCTTCCTTGTTCTCCAAGCTAAGAAGTTTAGGCATGACAGAGTTAAATTATAACACAGAGTCAAGAACATCATCCAACTTTCCAGCATAACCATTATCAAGATACTCAAGACATATCACTGGCTGCTTCCCCTTCTCCCATCATTAAACCACATTAAATCACATTCTACAAAACAAGAAACAAGCAACAAAATCCTTAATTTTTGATCACCATTATTCCTATTAGAGGCTAGAAAATAGCTGGGACTGTTATTTTCTTTCATTTGTTGTCTTGCAAAAACCTTATTCATGAAAACACTTTCATTGCACAGCAACACTGTCTGAATCAGTCTCCACTCAGGGATGGCAATTTGCCTGAATGTTCAATCTTGCTTTGTGATGATGACTTAATTATACCAAGCTTTTTGTGACCATGTGACTGCTTACAACATTCCTTGGTCTGCATGCTTCACATTTCATTCAACTTCCATTAAAACCAACTAATAATGCCAACGAAACTAAAGTAGACAGTTGCTGAATACAGCAACATCTTGTCTGATTAAAGAAAAGCACAACATCTGAAAACATTACTCAACAGCTCTTCAGCTCCATCCAGCACAGAGGTTCTATAGTCATGATGGTGCTAAACTGCAGGTTTATAAAAGGGTTTGTATCAAAAGCAACTGAAAAGCCAACACCATTACTCATTCCAAGTATCTGAAAATTGCTAGTCACTCAATATCACAGCTGGAAATGTTAATAATGCACGGATTTTAATTAAACCCATTAAATACTTGATAGCTATTACCAGGAGTTTGATCTTGTTGGGATGAATAAGACTAGCTGCTTCTTTTGTTAGTACAAAAGACTCAACAAGCTAATCCAAAAACTACTCTTCAGACCACTTCTATTCCCATCCACCAACTGCTTAGCACACAAAGAATTAATAGTGATGATCAGGTGCAGCTTTGCTGAACTCTGATCAGAATGAGAGACTACATCTACTACATCTACATCTACTAAACATGACTGCCTTCATTAGATTTAGCAAAAATATTTCCTGTGAATAACACTATGGTTCTGAGGATGCTAAATGACTCCATAGATGCCACAGCCTGCTCAGCTTATGTATCTTTCAGGACACTGAATCAAGGTAAGATCTTTGATTTAAATCTTCTTCAGCTGCTGACAATCAACTGCAGATCAAGACAAAGTCTGCTTTAATAATAAGTCTTCACACCAGACCACTGACTAAAGACAGCAGCATAAAGCAAAAGACTCATTGGGAATGGCAACACCTGTAGAGTTGTTGCAATCTGCTTTATCAGGGTTCTCTGGAGGTTACCTCTGATGCTACTATTCTTATCTCTGAAAACCAAAATTTTTATGTTGACCCTAAAGAGCCTTGATCAATTATGAGATTATTACAACAGTAACACTTTTATACTTTTCTCCATCTCAGGTGTATCAGACACTAACCATCAATGCTTTCCTAGCACCACTTCCTTAGAAAAGCTCCTACAGGAATATCCAGTAGCAGTGTAAATGAAGAAAAAAGTGGCACAAAATAAGGCAAATTTTAGGGTGTTACTACCTACATGCAACTTTGTTAATTCCAATATTACCAATAATGCATTGGCTTTTTTTTTTAGAAAACCTAACTCCATGACAAATACAGCACAAGGGCTTATAAAGCTCTTGCTTTTCAACAGCTTTTTCCATACTGAAAGCCTGATGTAACCTGCACAGCTTCATGTTTTTTCTGTGTGACATGACATCACCAGACTGAAGTTTGAGTTACTCAAATCTCTTACTGCTGTCAATGAATGTGACTTGCTGTTTTCCTTCCATCAGCTTTTGTGAGCAACGCTCCACCAATCCATGCTGACACTGGAAGGACTGAGTCTTCAGTTCCAGGAGCTTGAGACAATTCCAAGAGAAGACAAAGCAAACAAGAGTGCCCTAATCATGACCCCTACTCTTAAGCAGCTCAAAATAGGAGGACAGCTTTGATTCAAATAAAAGCTTTCTGGCTGGTTTTCTTGGCCAAACACAAAATCATTAGCTGAAATTCACTGTATAACATCTAGAATAGTACTTCTGCAAGTTCCTTTATTAAAAAATACTAACCTAATACATTGAAAGGACAGCGGGACTAGTCCCACTGAAACAGCCTGGACACTGCATTAGATTCCCAAGCATCTATCCAAATTTTCAGAAGTATTTTACTTATTTATTTTATTTAAGACTTTAAAAGAGTACATAATGAGGTTATAAATGGCACTTTCTGGATTTATTTTTTACTATTATAAAAGAAAAAAATTACATGCAATTTTCTCTAAATCTCTCTTATTAAGCTGTAACAGTCAACAAAAAAGCAATCATAAAAAAATTATGCTGCCAGGCTTCAAGATGAATTTTATCAACAAAATGAATGTGAAAAAAACAAACAAATATGCTCCACAGTAACAACTCAGTGTCTAGAAAATTAAAACAGAAACCAAACAAAATATTTTCTACCCAAGGTGTGAACTAAAATATTTACTTATTAAAGGATGTAGCATCAAAATGTAATTGTTAACTGTATCTGTCCTTCAGCTTTATAATATTTTTTTCACATTATTTTGCTTATAGCAATGAAGGCTGAAGACTTTGAACTTTAGACTTTAAAATCTTACTAACATATCCCAAAATGCTGGAAAGAAGGACATAAAGCTGTATGTTCAAGCATAAATTTAAGTTAATGTCAATGTTCTCACATCTCACAAATAATGTAAACTGCAAATATAACTTATTTTGGTACATAGCTACAAGATTTTTAACACTGCTTACACTGTTACTTTGTGTACATAGTGATTTCTTGATTCCAAAACACCCTAAATCAATATCAAAATAGCAAATGATATAAACAAATTAAATAAAAAATAAAATATATTTTATGCAATTACATACTTTACCAAAAAGAAACCAAAGCAGAGATTTTATGCTAATCAATACCAATTACGCAATACCATTTTGGAAAACTGATTTCTGCACACCTTATTTTTCAGGGTAGCATTAAAAACTTACTGGTATAAAATCTCTGCCATCACAGAATGGCTCTATGGAAGGATGAAGCTCACCACACACTGACAACATCTGTAGCTCATTCCAGCCAAAACAGAAGCAGCACAGTGTGCATAGCTGGAAGAAATTTGTTTGAAACAAGCAATGTGCAAAATGAGCTGCAAAACAAAGCATCAGCTCACACAAAGTTATACTGAGAATTTATATGCTGAAAAGATTCCCAAAGCCAGGCACCCGGGCACAGTGACATAAACAGAGGTGGCAAACTACTGACTGATTCCAGAAGTTTTACAATTCTTAGGACTAGTGATGAGCCACTGAAGATGGATCCTGGCCACCAGTCAAGAATCTGCATTTGCCACATGACTTTCAGACAGCAAGGACTGGGTCAGGAACATTCCAAGGGCTGTTAATTTTCCATGTTATCCCATTAAAGCTTGGCCAGCCTTTGAAGGCTGTGAAAATTCACTGCATCCCTGGACACCTAAACAATAAACCAAATTAATAATCACTTCTCAAAAACAACAAGGTGCTGCTACTATGGAAACAGGTGGGAAGCAAAGGTTGTCAGCACTGCTCAGTGGGAGCCTACAGGGAACCAAGCAGCAGAGTTCTGTTTCCGTAACGGGTACCAAGCCCGAGAGAAAGAGAATTTAAAACAAAAATAAAAATAAGAAAAAAAGAAGTCATAGCCCAGACAGAGTAAAAGCTATGAAGAGTGCATGTGTACTGAAATGGGACTCAATACCAAAGAGGAAGAGAAACTACAAGTCAGAAAACCAAAAATATCTTTACCATATACCTAATTTACATAGCAGATATTCAGAGATTATATTAATAATCACACTTAAAACTTTGAAAATAAATACGCTGCAATCATACAAACATTTAGTCTGAATTTAAATATTTAACTGCAAAAGTATCATGAAACAAAACGTTTCAAATTGTATTTTACGGAAAACTGAAAAAAATTGGTATTTTTAATTATGAAAATGTTTTACTAAAGAGCAGGTGTTGGCTTGTTTGAATACAAACCAAAGCACATAACTGCCAGAAAAATATTTTTTCTGAAATATTAAAATAAAGTTAAAACATACTGAAGAGTCAACTCTTCTCTGTCTGCAACTTAAGGCTTAAAGAAGTATCACCAATGAAAGTTGTTTATACATCTCAGTAAGGACAGATTGATTTGCTCTCCAATTAAGACACTGATTTTCCACAGTCTTGACAAATTACTACTAACAAGGAAAGACTTCCATTAGAAAGAAGAGAACCTGTTTATTAACAAACAGGAAGATTATTAGAATTTAAAGGCTCAATCATGAAAATGCTACTATTAGTTTTGTGGACCCTTTTGAGCACAATGTATGAGACTTTTTTCAGCAACAAGAGAATCTATTAAAGGATAATCAAAGGATACAGTCTTTGTTGAGTTGATTTGTATTTAATAATTTATATAAAACTTCCACAAAGTTTCTTTTACAGAAAGGAAACAGTAGGTGACATTATCTGGAAATTTTCATCCATAACTTTTTGTAAGAAAGAAAGAAAAACTGACTGTATTTAAATGAAAAAGCAAGAAAGCATAGCTATTTCAACTGTTATCTCTATTGTCCTGTCGACTAGACCATGTTTCCTCTCCAAAATATTAATTTCTGTCTAGAATGCAAAAAACCTCCTGTATAGCTACTTGTATCTATCTAGCTTATTCAAGGTATTATAATATTTCTTAAGTCACTACATATAAAACTTGCATTTTCAATACTATTTATTGTGTTTCATAAAAGTTCCATTAGAAACAAATTCAGAGCAAATAGAAGTTGGAGGCATAATTTCTATTTATTACTTTTCATAATATCTTTTCCATTCAGACATATCAACACAATCTAAGGAACTTCTGCCATTGTTCTCAAAGACAGATAAAGGACAAAAAATAATCATAACATGCAATTGTTCTAATCTACCAAAACCAATGGAAAATGTATTAAAGGTTATGTGATCCAATGTACAGCAGTCCTATGGATATTTACCATGATCCAATTGAAGAGTATTGTAAAAGATTATTCTTTGCTTTCAGTTTGTGGGGGTTGTATTCCTTTCCAAAAACAGACACAGGAGGTCGGGATGATGTCTCCAGAGGAAAAGTGAGATCCCTTAGGAGCTTCCCTTCAGACAAATTGAAAATTCCAGGGATCACAGTGAACACCAGGAGAAAAATTACAGCAAAGAACACCAACCAGAGCCAGAAAGACTGATGGGAAGATCAGGAGGTAAACAGAGTTTGATGAAAATAATCTTGTAGAGGGCAGAGAAGGCTCTGAGGAGTTTTCTAGGATTCAGAAAGTAATTTCTGAATGGCATAGCTACTGTGGTTTGGTTTGGATTGCAGACATCCTTTTGAAACACACTCTCACATATAGTCATGTACTGAACCACGGCCAAGGCCAACCTGAGGTTTTATAGAGCAACCAGGGTCTTGTCAGAGCTAGTACATGCAGTTATGAACTATTCTCTTGCACATGAAAGTCTTCTTGCAAAGTTTTATTTATCTCCTATTCCTTCATTACTTAAAAGCATAACAGAAAAAATAAGTCAGACTGGGAATTTCACGTAATGTTTTCCAATATACTCCCTCTCTGCAGGAAAAAAACAATCAGACACAAACTATATTAGTTTCAAAAACATTCAGCCAAACTAAACCACAGAAGAGCCTTTGATTTTATCTCAGTCATCCGTTTCATTTATAAGCAAAGACTGTTCCATGTACTGCAATAAATTCAAAGCCTTCAATCCGCCTCCTGTCATAAGAAAAACGTGAACATTGTAGTGTGAAAGATGGGAAAAACTATGGAATTTCCATTAATACCTGAAGTGGCCAAACACCTTTTGACTCCAGACTAAAGCAGAATATCATGCCCAATTTCCTTTATTCCGGTATTCAAAAACAGAGAACTAATATACCCACAACTCCAATTACCACTTAAAAATGAAGATTTCTCAGAGCTTGGTAAACATATATGACACAATTCTTAGTACTCTTAAGTCCAATGGACATCTATATCTTCCCTCTAGGAAAGGACAGCATAGGTAATTCAGAATTATTACCACATGCTCTCTTTCATTATTCAATCTCTTTAAGAAAGCACGGACATGCACAATTGCCAGTCCAACCTCCAGCAGTAATGGTATTCATCAGTAATCTTCTTGTGAGCCTTTACAATGGCTCTACTACTTGACTTCAATCAGCTGTAAAGCTCTTTTATTCTGTTATCACATCAGTGTGAGGGAATGAATGCCAAGGATTGAATGCCCTCCTAAAGGAGCGCAGTCATGCTGCTGGAATAGCAATGAGCTTCATCTGACACTGCTCAACACCTTCTTGCACACTCCCTCACTCTTGCAGAGAAACACAGGCATGACAAAAATAAATGTCTGGTGAGTGGGAATGCTAAGAAACAAATCTACAGAATAATATACTAAATAGAGCATATCACAGTTTAACAGAAAGAGTTGGAAGTTGATAAAAAGGATGCAATTAATAGACAACTGGCAGCAGTTGTGTTCCATTTGTCAGGCGAAAAGGATGAGTGGAATAATTATGCTACTAGTGAGAAAAACTCAGAATTTTCTACAGAGAATGTCTCATCTATTAATACTCAGTTCTTCTTAAGCACATTTTATTTTTGCTGAAGTAAGGACCTAAACACAAACTTGTTCTCAATCATTTTAATAAAGTGACAAAAACTAGAGGTCATATAAAAAAATGTATGATTGTTGATATTCTAAGTAGAATCTTTTGGTAGCTCAGCCTGTCTCCTCCCTGCACTGTTTAGTGTTGTGTACATGGCTTTAGCCAAAAGAAGCAGATAAGCCTGATATGAAATCTCTGCAAATATGCCCCCAGAATCTAGACTGCCATATTGACAAAGCTATCAGACAACTCAGGAGAGCAACTGAACTGCCATTTATAACTTAATATCGCTTTTTGGACTAAATCAGTGGGTTTTGTTTTTATTTTTGTAATTTGAAATACATCATCAAAACTCCACCATGGAAGTAAGCTATGGGTTTTTTGTCAGGAAAAATAAAAAGTGCAGTAAAAATAAAGAGTGCATTTTTCTAGCTCACATATATTAGTGATATTCAGTAATAAATACATTATAAAGTGTTTTTCAAAAATTTATATCTCAATAGTTAATTATAATAAATTCCACTTTCTGACCAGCTATAAAGCAGTGTCTTTCCTCAAAAAGCTTATTTCTACTAAATATTTTTTAAATATTTAAATCTAAACTTATTTTCACAATGGTAGGGAAAAATCTACGCAGTCTGTAAGATGGAATGACTGAAAGGAGGAAAGACATCAGAAAGCTGGCATAGAAAATGAATCAACTAAGCTAAGAAAACTTAATTCTTTTTGTAGGACATTCTCTTTTAAATCAACACTAAGTTACAAGTCCATTAATTCTCTAAAACTTACACTTCATAATCACAAACCCAAAGGGTTTATGCTCCTACTTCCTGACAGTCATTAAGATATTCTGACTTTCTCCCTTCATTTAAAATGTTTATACCAAAAAGAAATAATCTTCCTTGCATGAGAGCTTATTTAAATTCCTATGCTGCTCCATAAGGGATGAAGGATGGTGCTGTAGACTGTGAAATGCCTTTGTGTTTGACCAGAAGCTGATTATTTCAATAGTGCACCACGCTCTACAGTCCATTTTAGAGTGAACAGGAACACAGTGAAACCTCTCTGCTGTGAAGTATGCCAGCATAAACTCCAGCTTGGAGAAACAGAGAATGACTTTTGTGCCTCTTCTCAGGAATAAGGCATTGATGTGGCAAGTGAATGAGGCTTCTGAACACTGTTTTCAGAACACAAACTGACATCTCAGCACACCAGAGATGCAATAAAACTTAATGAGTGACTCAACTGATCACGTTTCCTTGAGAAACTACATTGCTCCAGTGACATACACTGCAACTTTTCCAGTAGGAATGTGTTAAATAGTTTCCTGCACCTCTCAATCATGCTTGTAAAAAGATCAAAACTCAGGATGAAGCTCTACAAAACACCTTCCCAGGGAAAGTATATAGCTAAAATTGTATCTGCAATGGTGCTAGATGTTAGTATATAGTATTCTGGCAGCACCCTTTCCTGGTAATGTAAGGAAGAGAAGACATCAACAGAAATCAGTAAAGGATGGATATTTTTCTTTTTTTTTCAGTGTAGGTGAGCCATAAAAATGTATAATAACGTGGTCAGGCAGTTGGACTAGATAATCACTGTAGGTCCCTTTTAAATGAACTATTCTATCCAATTCTACTAATTACATCGTAACAAACAGTTATTATCACATGCAGTCAGTAAAACTGACTCACATCTCATGTAGAAATGGGCCAGAAATGACTGCTTTTAACATGGTCAGCCAGCCATTCCCTGCCCCCTCTCACAAGAGCCTGATAAAGAACTGCCCAGATTGTTATAGCACAAGTATGCTTGATTCCACATGTGCTCATCTTCACACTTCCAAGAACTCCTTCTAAATACGAAGAGTTTTCTGATTCAGGATTTATTTGCATTTCTAAAAGCAATGAAGCAGAATTAGGGCAAGAAGAAAATGAAACAATCTGTCTTGGTGAATAAAAACATTTAATGAAGATTTAACTCTACAAAGTCTACTTTTCTACTGATACTAGCAGAATTTTTGGAAATGACACTAGGGGAAAATATTTATAGCAACAAGCTGATTAATCTAAATGAAAGCTAAGGGGATAAAATGCACAGAGTAACTTAAATCAGAAATTCAAATGCACCTAAAAGAAAACAGATAGTCATTACATTTTAATACCAAAATGAATAATTGTTAAATTCCCCATTAAAAAGTACTTTACAAGACTTATTTACTACAATAAAAGTACCTGCAACATTCCTCTCACTTTGCATAATTTTCTGTTAATTACTTAGACTTAGCAATATGATGGAAAACCTAATAATGTTTAGTACTTATATAAAGGGACAACCTGGAAGAGAACCAAATTCCAAATGATTTTAAATTACTCAAAAGATGAAAGAAATTTTTATCTTCCCTTCATTTTCCAAGCACTTACTTGAGGGATCAAAGCATGTTAACACAACTGCTTTATTTAGAAATACTGAAAACAAGATGACTCATCTCTCCTACACTTTGTTCTCCCCACTTCACCCCTGCTCCCCTGCTGAAAGAATAACATTAGGTTTTGTTAACGCTGTTAAACAATATAAATGTCTTACCTGTAGTGGAAAACTATCATGACTAAAATTAAAGAAATATTTATTTCCAAATGTATTTGCTTCTGACATTTAAACACATATAAAAGCAAAATGCTTCTGATATGAATAATGTGGAACTGAATAAGATATAAATTATTAAAAAGGGGATTACTGGAAACAGTGGAGGTCAAAATGGATGTTTGCTTGAGACCAGGAAAAGGAAGAAGTAAAGAGAGGACACAAACAAAAAACAGGTCTTAACTCTATGAGAAATATTAACACCCAAAGGAAACCACTTTGCAGTTTGAGTATGTTTATTAACACAAAAAGGTCTACCTATCATAATCCCATTTAAAGTAAGAACTTTGATGAATAATTATTTAAAGGCTTTCTTAATTAGAAGCAAAGATATAATTTTCCTACAATACAAATAATATTTTATGTAAAATATTTGTATCCATGTTTTTCTTGACACTTTCCTCTTCTTATTTATTGTCAGCAAATCAAGCAACCTGCTGACCTCAACTGAGTGAAGAAGTCAGCTCTCCTCACAGCTCTCTTCATATATTTGAAGACCAAACAAGGAAGTTAATTTTTCCTACTGTGTTATATTGCCAAGTGCTCAAATAAAATATATGTGGAAGGAAGAGCAGAAAATATATTTGAAAATTAAAAAAGGACACATTTAATAATATTACTTTTAAACAAAATAAATTTATATAGAAAACATAGATTTCAATATTTTTCAAAGCAAAATGTTGCACTTTTCTATTTAAATATTTAAATTAGTAGAAAAATTCAATATCAATATCGTAAACTAAAATATACTGTAGACAAAGAAATGCTGCCTAATTTTGCATATCAACTTTGCATTCCTCAGACCCTAGAGATAACATAAAACATTCCATCCATTATGTGGTTATGAAAAAACACAGTGCCTTGTGGAAGAAGAAAGAGTCTTGAATCATATGGAGTTTGTAAAAAAATTGTAAAAAAATAGCATTTTCTTCAATTTTTCTAACCTGAAGATGTTTTTCTATGTGGAATATATGCACAGAGTTTCAAATATCAACAGAGTTTCATAATATATCAACAGAGTTTCAGAGTCCAGTATGGCTACTCTAAAAGAATCTAGGTTGAGCATCTTGTCTTTGAATCAGGGAAAATTCAAGTAAGTGCAAGTTTTAGTTAACTTCCTCCCATCTACCACATCATAGCACAGAGGTATCTTGATCCAGATATTGGAATCTGCTTCAATTCCTAATGATAGATTTTTCTCTCACAAGTTTTCTCAGTCCCTTTTTGAATCCACACAACATTCAGGACCCTCAGAGTGTTGTGGTAAAGAGTTCAACAATTGAACTGCTGTGTAAAGCACTATCTTGGGCTTGCACCTGACACCAGTTTTTAAATGTGACTAAATTTTCCCCTATGTCACATGTACTTTGTACACCTGTTCTACATTCTCCTCTCAATCATTTTTCCCCCGCCAGGCTCAAGAATCTTGAAGGTGCAATTCTTCACTTTGACTTCCTCCAACCTGTTACATAGGAACACTGTAGATTTATGTAATGGCAAAATTTGGGTCTCTTTCATTCTTAGTTCTATCATTTTCCTAAAAGTATTCTGACCTCCAGTTCTTGTGCCTAATTGGCAATACATAATTCATGGTCAAAACTATGTACCAGAATATAATTTCCTTTTTCAACTCAAATCTTTCCATGCCCCTTTACACTTACCTGAATGGGAATTTTAAGTACCATTGTATTTTTGTCACTCTGTCTCAGGCAGTCTTTCTGCTTTTCTTGGTTTGTAAGTTCAGTTCTATGCTTATTCAGAATGAGTTTTTACCAGCTGCAGGCTTTCCTATTCTGTTACTCACTTTTCTTTCCTGATCACTTGTGATGATATTACATAACACATGTACAACTAGCACACATAGGAAAAGTACAGGCATCTGCACTACTTTCTGTTCATCAACTTAAAAATGTATTTTCATCTGAAAACTTTCAAGTTGTTATGCTACCAGATACTACTCTTTTGTTCAGATATGAAATAAAGGAGTATCTGTTTTGTTTCAACTTCATCTACTGTGCATTTCAAAGTAGTTGAAATTGGCCTTTTTTAAATTTCTAATCAACAAAGTAAGTTCCTTCACAGTGAATAAAGAAGAAATAGTGATACATCAAAATACCTTTCCAGTAGTACTTCCCAGATGCTCACAGTGTCTTCTCTGAATTGATAACTACTCAGCAAATTTATTATGTCAAAACTGATAACAAGAAAAGGTTCACCAAAGATACTTTAATTGCAAACTATCCTGAAATGTGTTTAGTGGGTTTTTTTTAATCTGCTTCCCAACAGTAGCATTTCTGTGCACCTTTTCTCCAATTTGACATTTTAATAATAAATCAACACAGCCATTAATATTTCCTCTCTGTTCAGTCTCTGAAATAATGTGATACAACAGAAAGTAATAACAGAGTTAAAATAATTAAGTATATCTAAAGTATACTAGGATAAAATGACATGTAGACATGTCTTTTTAGTCAGTAGGAAAAAACATCACATCAAATTTAGAAATAAACCTCTTATAATGAATCTCTGTTTTAAAATATGACTTAAACTGCAGGTTGAAAGATTATCACACAGGAAAATAACGTGAGTTTTGTATGAATCACTACTAATCAGCTATCCTCAAAAAGGAAAGTATCTTTGATTGAAATGCTATATTACAAAGTATAGAAAATATGTACCTTAGTTCTTTTTAAAGTATCAGCTGTAAGTTTACAAACTATATTTTAATTACTGTTGATGAGCATGATATAGATTTTCCTGTTCATTGCTCACAGTTGCAACCAGTTTGCCAGTTAAATCTTTGTTAATATTCTCATTTCCAAATGCTTTGAGTGTGATCAGTGTTTACTTTCTGCGAGGAAAAAGGCATAAAACACAAGTTCAGATGCTTACTGGGTTTATGAAGAAGAATATTGTAAGAAGGATTGCTTTGACAGTTTGATTAGATTAACACAATCCATCAGCTTGCACAACATACGTTGCTCTTCAAAATGCAGGTATTGCAACTTCCTTAGTGGATGCTAATGCATTTAAATTGAAAAGCACTGCTATCACATCTTTCCAATGCAAATTTCCATGGAAAATAAATTGAAATACACTGAATGGCATCTGATAACAGCATTTATAAACACAGTCTTCTCACAAAAGAATAAGTTAAAAAGAAATGAAGCATAACTACCTGTATGTTTTCTCATGAAGATGCAACTATATTTTAAAAATGTACATGGAATTTGTAACTATTTTACATATATGGAAAACTACATGACAATTTCTGGAATTGTTGAGCTATACAGGTAAAAAAATACTACAGTAGAAATTGAAAAATTTGCAAGATAGTCAGCATGGGTTTATGAAAAGTAGGTCCGGCTTGACTAACCAGAGCTCTTTCTATGAAAAGGTGACCTGCTGTGCTAGGTTCTGATTCATGGTTGCAAAAATAAATTATTAATTTTATCATGTATTTTAACATGTAATCATGATACAGCAATGTCATAAAATCTAAACATATGTGAATTTTTGTTAACCAAGCACAAGTACTCTGAAATGACTATTGTAAAATGTGCACAGCTTTTCAATTTTTTTTCAGCAGATGCTGAAGATGCACTGAGTAACATTAGATACTGACTAAGAACCATTTAATAGACTGCACTGACTTACACATAATAACAAAATGCACAACTGGCCTTGACATAATGTCTAATTAACCCAGGATTATGTAAAATGGATTGAATAGGGTTATCTGAAAGCTTATGTCAGCATTCACATTAGCAAGTAACTGAAGGCAACAGGAGATGACAGGAAGATGAGAGCAGCCTGGGCTGAGGTTCCTACAGGATATTGCCTATAAACATTTACAAGTACAAACTTCATAATGAGCAACATGGATATTGGCACTACACTGCTCCAAAACCTAGAAGTTTTCATTTCCATGGCTGAAAAAAATACATCTTTAAAACGACAACTTAGTGGTACTGGAGAAAAAAAAAAATAATTTCAAGAAAAACAAGGAAAATACAAAAGCTGCAACTGAAGGACTTAGAAACAAAGGTAGAAAGGTTGGTGAAATGTCAGTGCTGCTTAAAACAGTGGAGAAATAAAAGCTAGCCTGTGTGAAATTAAAGCATTGTGAACCCCTGCAAATTAAAGCATTGTGAACCTCTGCAAATGGAATGAACAGAAATCACAGTAATCAACTAAATACAACTGTGCTTTATTGTCCCAATAAAGTGGGATGAAGTATCCTTAGTGTAATAATATTCAACATTTCAAAATAATAGTAGCTAAATTCAGTATATAACCTACTAAAAACATTAGAGAAAAGGGTATTGTTCAACTGTACAAATTACCAGAGGCTCTTTAAAAAAAGAGAGTATTGCTTTTTAAATTCATTTCATAAGTTACCTTCAAATGAAGTTTCCAAATCCACTTTTTGCAACTTCTGTCAGCTTACATGATTGAGAAACTTGTGCCATTTGCAACATACAATTCAACTTCTATGTGGTTGCATGAATTCAGCATTTCTCAAACATCAGGGTCAATACAAACTGAGAAAGCCATATAAAGTACACTGTTCCTTCATACAATTAACTTCTTCATTAAACAAAAATCAAGTCCTATTTTTCCCTCCCTACTGTGGAAAAATACAGTTCCAGAATTTAATCCACATATCTCCAGCTTGAATCAAAACTTATCTTCCTTCAATTACCACCAGTCACAACTTTCAAAAAGTACAACAGCTGATGTGGAGTCACCATCTCTGAAAGATGTTTCCCACGACAGCTATTTTCACTTTGTAAACTCTTTCTTTCATTGTTTACCAAGTCACAACAGTACTGCAACACAGCAATGATGCTCAAGTTCTGATTCAGATATTAGTCTTGACTGTTTTAAAGACATGAATTTTAGCTTCATTGAAAGATATCATTACTCTATGGAACATTATTGAAGACAACTGAGTTGTGTGAAATTAATCTTCCCCACCAACTCCCATATACAAGTTTGTTTATGGTGTATTGCCCACACAGTGAAAATGGATTAGGGTGTAGCCAAAAAGGTTGAACAGAGAAATGAATGTTCATTCACAGACATATGTTTTCAAGAAGGTAAATAGACTAGGCAAAATTTAAAACAAAACAAAAGATGGAAACATCAAATTAATTTACTAATTTAAAATATGCAGTAATCATTAGTAATAAATTATTTGCATAGTTAATCTGAATAATCAGTATATTAACTACATATTTCACCCTTTGTACTTGCACAGTATATACTCTGTTCAGAGATCTGAATAATCAGGACAACATTATTTCTGAACTAGTGCCCAACTGAAAATTTCCACACTGAAGTTTTTTTGTTGTGTAGAAATGTATCTTAACAGATAAAGGTGGCAAAGACTTAGTGAAATAATGCTTACTAAAGACAGCCCAGAGGACTGCTAAAATCAGATTTAACTTGAAAACCATTTCTGATGTCATATTAGGCAACACTTTAGAACTTCTTCATATTCACTTACAAACTCCAGCATTATGAGCATTGTTTCAGTTTCATACTACAAAAAAAATTAATTCCAACTAAGCACAGTACAGCCAAAATTCATCAGATTTATATGCATTTTGAAATAGCTGGAGTTTTTGATCAGTAGTTTCTGACCTACCACTGGGAGAATAGAATCTTAATTGGGATAACCATATAAATACTTACAGAGAAAAATGTCAAGAAAATGAAGGAACTGAATGATGGAACATCTGAGTAATGACAGAAAAAGAAAATTACATATTCTATCTGATTTAAAGGGATTAATATTATTTGTATTAGATGGAAATTTAAAAAAAAAAGAATAGGAATTGGGATTTTGGAAATTCTGTGAAGGAAAAGTACAGCACAGATTGTCTGGAAAACGTAAGAGAAAAATATGTTGAACAAAAAAGTCCTATGCAGAATATACTAGAAAAAGTTATGAAATGAGAGAAGCAAGAGCTCTATTGAGGAAAAGAGGAATTCTTGATATCAGTAACTGTTGCCAACTATCTCAGGAGAACTGTCATGCAGACGTTCTGAAACGCGTGTCTTAACTAAGGAAGACAGATCAGGAAAAAAAGTAGATATGCAAATCATCAGCATAAGCTGACAGTGAAGTTGTAAGAAAGCCTCAGATCACCCATGAGCAGGATGGAGGAGGAAGAGTGAAAAAGAACTAAGAACCCCTGTGAGACAGGAAGAAAGGGCAGAACAGCTCCCAAAATCAACAGCCCAGGACAATGCAAGTGGCAGAGCAAAGCACAAGACTGTCACGTGTCAGGAATACAAGAAAGGCCAGAATACTAAAAAAGCAGTGATCACTACTAGGACCTAAAGGACTGGAGAGACAAAAGAAGATAAGATTTTTATTATTTCATGTAGTTCTAATGAGGTTGCGCATTCCAGAAACAAGCAGTAATTATACCAATTTCATAAGCCCTTCACAAGGATCCAAGCTGCTATAAAGAAGTTATTTTCACTGAATTTTACTGGATTTGTCAAATGTTAGCTTGTCCTTTCTTCCCTGCCCCCCTCCCCCAAAGTTGTGTTTGAATCTAGGTATTATGTCTCACACAGTGGAAAAGAGTTTAAATGATCTTTAATGTTTAATAGATTTTCTGTGCAGGCTGTGTAAGCTACGGATGTCTTAATAAATTTGAAACAAGGAACCAGAGAACTGTACAACATGTTAGGACCTTTGAATATTTGTTCAGGTTTTAACAAAAACAAGACATCAGAACAAAAAAGGCACTCAAATGGCACTCAGTTTAGTTGCTAGTGCTCACTTCTATGAACAATAATACCTAACACAACTAACTGGAGCTTCAGAAAAGAAAACTAAGTAGGTTTAAAATATTAAACTAAATTGTAGTGTAATCTTAAATGTAATGTACTCTTAAAACATCAGGGAAGCTCAGTGAGAAGAGGCTCTATGGGAGGAAGGAGCATAACATTAAAGAGCATGTGGATGTAAGAAAGGAAATTTTTCTTTTTGTCTTCTTGTATAGCAACACAATTCTCTTCCAGACTTTGGTCTTTGAGAACAATATTAATTTTAATAAAGCCTTCTTCTAGAAACATTGGCTACTTCAAAGTAGCCAAGGAGCAAAATAAACTGTTTTCAAGACTGTATCTAACATTCTATAAGTATTCTATACTCATTCATCAAGATCCTGATCAATAAAGCACTTGAGAGTACATGCTTAAATAAAACAATTCATGAGCTGTTCTATTGAAGTCAATGGGATTATTCACATTCTTCAAGCTAAACTAAGCTAAGCATAAGAAAAAGTACTTTCTCTCTGCATTCACAACCAACTTTCATTTAACCACAGAAAAATTAACATCTATTTCAACAGTACTGGAAGTTGCCTAAAGAACCTGAACTTAGAAAAACCTACAGGCTTCCTATGCATATCACTGAGTTTTGATTTGCTGTTTTTTTCATGTCTAAATACTTTCCTCATAAAAAAGCATGGGTTCTTATCTTTTTCCTTCTTTTACTTTCCACGCTGAATCATCCCTGATGTCAATGAATGCCTCCAAAGAAAAATGGACAAAAATTAGCAATACATAAACATATTTCTAATTCACACTTACTGACATTAAAACGGTTGATCAAGTGGTCAAGAATTTGACATCATTAGTCCTTTTAAATATTATGATAAGAATTTTAAGTCACTTTTTGCAAAAAATGTAGAAAGCTTCCATTTTGAGATGAAGATTTTTAAATTTGAGTGCCTACCAGCACGCTGTGTACTTAGGCTACAAAGTTAATGAAGATGGAGTCAATATGTTCAATGGAGCCTAAAAAGGCATTCAGCTGATAAGCCACTTTAAACCATACATCTCATAAATCACTCTAAATCTCTCTCTAAGCTCCTGAGTTTATTTACTGGTAGAAGCTTAGAAACCCAACACAGCAACGAACACAAACTTACAGAAAGACACCCCTCTTCTTGCATTTATATCTCAAACTGAATCCCACCTCTGCCATTCATAGTGAGCCCACTGGTAGGAAGGACAGACCAGGAACTTTGGAGTTCTAGATCTGACAGACCTCTGAACACAGAAATTCCCATGCATTGGCAAATATTAGGCAAACCCATTCAAAGGCATGAATTTGTGCCAGTTAACAACTTCAGCTGTCATGGGGAGTCACACACAGAGGCTGTCACTGTCAGTTTAATATCTGCCAGTGCCAGTGAAGCTGCAGATCACAGTTGGGAAGCTGAATGTGCACACTGCTCTGTGCTAGAGTATGGTCCAGCAGAAAATCAGGACCCACTTAGTCTGCTTTCTCTGGGAATTTGGGAACCCTGTCTCTCCACAAGAAACCACAAAATAAATAGGAAAAACTAACAAACTAGACTCGGGTTATCAACAAAAGATACATACAGACCATTATAATTCTACAAATACTATCTGGCTTTTTTTTAGTATAGGAGAAAACCTGTGAGCTATATTCATATATAAAACACGGTCATATATGAATGAGAGTATTCTAAATTCACACTGAAAAGCTAAATTATTGTCTAAGAAATTTGTTTTTTCTCCCTGTGCACATAATCCTTAGGCATGTTAAAGACTGTACATAAAATTGTATGTATATATATATATATGGTTAAAGCAGTGTGGCTCTTTTTTTAACTAACACTCTTACCTTCTTTTCTTTGAGTTTTCCATTATTTCAGATTGCACTTAAGACAAACAATAAGAGGTTAGTGACTTCAGTAGTGCTGTACTACTGAAATATAATTGCCTGCCACAATAAATTCCTAATGAGCACAACTCTTACCAGTGGAAGGTTGCCCTGGCAACAAAATTATTCCAGAAGGTAAATACGCATTTGGCAGAAGGCAATGACACTCAGTTGTCTGACAAAGATTTGAAAACTATAAAAACTTTTTAACTGCTCAAGTTCAACAGAAACTTGATGTATCAGGACTCTCTTGACACAAGAAAATACTGAATACAAAGGGATTGAGAAACTTCCAAATGAATGCAGAGTCAAAACAAGGACATTATGCTAAAACAGGTACACGTTTCGACTGCCAGTCTTACAATAAAAAGCTCTTCTCTCACTTGTTCATGTCTTCCTATAGTTCCAAATAACTAAATATGACTTAAACCACACTTTTACATTTATTTTTAAAGAGAACAATGTGAAAATGTTTTCCTGAATTATAATGGAAGTTGGCAAGATCAAGGCTAGGCTCAGTAGACAGCAGGATGGTGAATTCCAGCTCTGAGGTAGGGAGTTAAAAAACATTCCCAAGAGAAAACAAGAGGTGGCAGAATCAAAAGTAGAGGCATGACCTGAGTACAGCCTCCTGAGGACACTGATGCTTTTTAACCCAGGAGCTGTTTTCTCTTACAGTCTAGTGCAGGTAGTGACAAGAAGAGTCACTACCACAACACACAGTATTTTTTACCTTTATTTCCCAAGAACATTAAACTTTCATGTTCATATTTTACATCTGGCAGGAAAGGTTATATCCCACTACATGTCTCCCCTACTCCAGAACACTTAACCTACTAGCCAGTTTCAAATTGACAAATGCTTAAAAATTTGAAAGACGTGATCCTACCCACATGTTAGTAATTGGATATTAAATATTCATATGTCCTGACACTTCTTACAAGGTAACTAAGTCAGATTCTAAAATTAAGTTATTGTCAAATGAGAGAGAAAGTGTTCATAAATTAAAAGGACAAAAATAACAGAATAGAATCTGTGTTGTTCAATAAAACAGTAAGGGCTCTTGAAAAATATTAGTTTGGTAGAGATGCAAAATTATTCCAAATAGCTTTTACTGGTAAAAAATAAAGTTGGCTTCAAGAAGTTTCAGAAAGCTGTTGTGCCACTGAATAATAAAACGACAAATGAAATGCAGCCTGGATATATACACACAGAGGTAAAAACACTGCAAAGCATAAACATCTGATGTCATCCATGACGTGAGCCACTGAGACAGTCAAGTTGGACTAACCATGAACAAATACCTGATGTACTCACCTTTGAGAGCAGAAATGGATTCTCAGCACTTCTGGGAAATTGTTCCAATATTATTTCTTAAAACTTAACATTAGATGCCTACTTTTAAACAAAATCCCCTTAATCAAAAACAGAAAACAAATATGTCTGTTACCATATTGGTCAATAAAGCATGAGATTCATTACGAGATGAAAATAAAAATGAACACTATCTAAGTCAAAGAAATGAAAAGTACACTTCAGCCTTCCTTGAAGAAGGGAAGATATAAATGGTAGTCAATACATTTACATTTTCCAGAAAAAAACAGTGTTTATTTTGGGCAAAGAAAGCATTGGTCTCCTCAATTAAGAAAAAAGAATAAATTTCAAGAAGGAAAAAAATATCTTTTTCTAGACCCACTGGCAGGATTTCAGGAAGAAAGATAAAGCTGGCAGGCTCCACCAGGAACAGGTGCTCCCTATTGAAGTTTGTCTAAGGGATGCAACCTGAGAAATGTACTATCTACCAAGAAAGAAAATGTGCTTTGGAAAGATGGCAAATAAGGACAAGCAATCATCCTGATCTAACACTAGGTCTGAAATCACAGCTCTTCTCTCTCATCCTCTCTCCCTTGCACCGGCTGTGGTTCTCATCAGCCTCCTCACATCCCTAAAGTGAAGAAAACTAATAGATACTGTCAAGGAGCTGAGGGGAGCAGAAACTAGAAGAAAAACCTATTTCAGCAGTGAGACAGTAAATCAACTCACCAGTACTGTCAAATTCGGTGTTATTATTTGACTTTTTCTGCGTCTTTTGTTAATCTTTGTTACTGTTTTGCATTTTAAATGGTATGATTTTATAAATTCTTTCATTTGTGCCTCATTTTACACAGTAAGCTTTAAGTACCTTGGTAACGGTAAAGTTTTCCTCACACAAGAACAGGGCAATGCTGCTAAGTAGGACAGCAGGGCACTGTAAACAGTACCTACCTCACCTCCCTGGTTTTGTGTTTCCAATGAGTATGAGTGCATTATTCATGTCAACTGCATCAGCTACTTACTGGGGAGCTGGCAATACAGCAGTCAGCTAAATGGTATGAAACAAAAATGCCTCCTGGCAGGTGAAAATATTAGGCTGTACACTTCAACTCTAAACATTCACGGAGCATATGACAGCATGTATTTAGAACTGAAAACTAACATACATTGCTGCTACTTCATTTTCCTTTTCCGTTTTCCTTTTTCTGAGCAAGTTTTTAGCTATGAAACTTGTGCCAGTATCTCTTCTGTGAATTATGTACTACTACCATGGTGAGTTACACAGAGAAATCACTGCACAAAAGACAGAACAAAAAGGTAATTTATGTAAGAACATCAGATCCGAAGGTAAACACTTTAATGAAAAATACATCCACTCCATTCTACATGGAAAATAAATTAAGTACTTTTATGTCTATGAAAATTCCTATCCTATTTAAAACACCAGTCAGTACAACACCTTGTTATCTTGCATCCAGATAATTTGACGGCATTGTCAGAGACTCCCAGCTGCAAACTACCTACAAGTCAAATGCAGTTTTGAACTCTGTATTTAAGCAGCTAAATACACTGATACTCTAAACACTGTTCTGCTCTGAGTATTGGTATGCAAGCACTGACATTCAAGTCCTGTATTGCCATTTCTAGTCAAGGATGAAGAACTGGGAATGGCTGCCACCACTGAAATGGCATTGCTTCCTACCCCAACACAGGAGCACACAGCTACATAAACACAGCATATCTTATGAGTGCCTGAAGGACAACACACATTTTAAGAATTTAAATAAATGAAAATAAAAACTTCAATAGAAACTGCCATCAAATGTCTTAGCCTGAAGAAAGGACACTTTCTGAGATTTGATGGTAAGCATATAAAATATTTATCTAGAGTAAGACAGCACAGATGCTGAGCATTGAGGCAGCTCTACCTTTTCTAATACAGTATGTTAAATCTTGAGTTAAACTTAGAAGCCCACAGAAGTCACTTTCAAATAGCAAAGAAATCCTTAAATAGTGTCAAAGCATCCTTCTGTCAAGGACCAAATATAAAACTAACTTGTATTTTGTAAGTCCATGGAAATATGTTAAACACTTATATATACTGAATAATTAAGCCATCATGCCACTTTGTTTTACCAATCCTTTGTGTCAAAAAAGATGATAACATAAAAAGGCAAGATATAATAAAAGATAAAACTCAGGTCTTATGTTACACTATCTTGGTTTGTGGACATGAACCTTCATATTTATCAGTTTTAGTTCTATGGATTTAAATTTTAAATGTCTTGGGTATAACTTAACAAGCAATTGGTATTTTGAAAAAATTTACAAGACATTTACTGCATTAAAAAAAAAAAAAAAAAACAAAAAAAACCACACCACCAGGGTCTGAAACAAGTGAAGAAGTAGGATATTTCACTCATCAAAATGCAATTCAGGTTAAAGAATAAATCAAACTAAATTCTTAGAGCTAAAAAGCTTTCTCAACATATCTTTTGTAAGCAAAATTCATAATGCCTTTACTTTTTCTACTTTACACAGTTCTTCAGAAGACAGTGATGTATTTTAACGGATTTCATAGATACAGTTACAGAATAACAGAGCATTTACTGATGTGAGGATTTGGGAGCCTTTCCAAATTTCTCTTCCCCTCAACTCTAACTAGCTCAAGCACAGGTATTTTGGATATGTTCAACGATTTACTCCACAGACCCTAACAACTGACTGATGAATCCTAAATTAAACTAGACAGAGAATATGACTCCAGCCAGAGGACTCTTACTACCATACATTCCACCACAGAGGTGGGCATCATTAAAGTGTCCAATCCTATTCTCACAAAAGTCACTGGAAGAATAGTAACAAATACCGAGAGACAGAATGCAGTTCCAACACCTCCAGCCAAGAGCAGTTATCTCTCACACTAGGAAATACACGACAGCAGACAATTTAAGTGTGTTGTTATTCCCCTGAAAACCCTCTGCTGCAGTTCATGAGAAACTGGGGCCTGCTGTGAGAATCACCAATCTAGAATTTAAGCTGGAAACAGCACAGTATTTATTTTTCCACTGAAACAGATGAAAACAGGCAGCTTGGCGAAACAAGGCATGGTTCCAGCTTTAATGGGGAAAGAGGAAGACAAAAGAGAGAAAAATGTTTTTTTCCATTAAAACAGCAGCAGCAGCAGCAGATCCTCTCTTTCAAAAGGTGCCACTGGTTTCTTCTCACTGGATTTCTGCAGGAAACAGAGCCAGAATGCACTCTGGGTGCAGACATGAAGGGATGTGACAATTCCGCCTGCCTTCCTATTCCTTCCACATGAAGGAATCTGACTGTCCCACCCCTCCTGAAGCCCTCACCTGACACTGCTTCTATGCCATTCCCACATCATGACACACATTGGGACTAGACATGTTTGTAAACAGGGCCTTCAAAATGCTCCATCCCTTCCCAAAAGCCACAAGGTAGGTAGATCTGAACAAAAAACCCAACATCAACAGAGTGGGGATGAATGCCTGTAGTCCCTGCTGACGTTACATAACAACATGAGCAGTTCACCTTTCTGAACTTAAAGTGCAGGTAAAGTTAATTCTGTTTACAGTAGTTCAAGACTATCAGGGGGTAAAAGTCAGTACACATCCTAAGTACCCACTGAAATAGCAGACAGTAAAACTGTGTAAATCTAAACAGAACTCCCATGTGCCCTTAATTTACTGCTTCAGAACACATGAGGTAGTAAAAGCAAGCCTGATAACAGGATCATCAGCCTTTGAGTACAGGAAGAAAAGTAGTTAAACATCTATCCAGCCCTTACAATTATTAGTAGGATTGCTCCTCCCATCTGTATCTGGAAAGCTAATTATATTTCTTGCCTTTACTCATTCTACGTGTCTCTTTCAAACCCAACATCAGAGGTCCATCCATAGCTAAACCCTCTGAAAAACTTCTTTAACAATATATCTCTAAATAGGAGAAACATTTTGGCCTATAGCAGGCTTTACAGTTAAAAATATGAAACAGACAAGGAAACCAACTGAACAAACTCTGTCTCTGAAGCGTTTTCCATTCAGAAAGCAGCACTGCTAATACAGCTGTAAACAATTAACTCAGAAATTGCAGGCAACAGAATGGCATAATGACAAGTTGGGTAAAAATCTGTAACATTATTGCTTAACACCTTAGCAAAAAGTTTGCATGAACTTTACTGGCTCTCACAGGTTCACTGCATTTATTATCCATAGCATCAAGGTGAAAAGATCCATATTATAGGTTGCTAATCAGTGTAATACAAGCACAACTAGAATCTGATTAGCAACTTGAGGAATTGCTTGAAGTTTCAGAAAAAGGTGTCTAAGGTATCCTTATTGGTTTTAAATACACTATTAGACAAGACAGGCATACAGAGCAGTCTACTAAACAATAAAACTTAGAAAACAGCACAAATCTGCTGTACCTGCTGAGTCAAAACACAGAATTACTCCTTAAGTTTGTTTAATACACAAAAATAGTCCCCACTCTGCGTATAAGAATTCTATGTAGGTATTTGGATAAAAATACCTTGAGGAAGGTATTTAAAAGATACCCTTGGAAATCTCGTGCAAAGACTTAAGTATCAAGCTTTTAAATACTACTTTAAATACATCAGAAAGTTTTAAAAATTATAATTAAATAATCAGAAGCACTTATCATGGATAAAGATCCCACTGAAGTGCAACTTGAGAGGCGCCTATGGACTTGCAATGAGAAAGGGCTCCTTTCAGCATGGCAATAGTTTGAGAAATTAACCCCAGACTTCCTTTTCAAAGGAAAATTCTCAACATTATTATAAAATAATAGCTCAGAGATTAAATCTAATTGAAGTTCTGTTAAAAAAAAAATTTGGGGGCATATATCAGTGGTTAGCCGGACTAAAGAGGCTCTCTTACATTATTTTACCATATAGATAAGGCTAATGATCAGGTACCAAGAGCAGTGCTAGAGCTGGCATGGTAAAAAACCTTCAGGAGCTAGAAATACTGCAGCAACAGCAACAAAAATTTTTCAAAAAGAGATAAATTAGTTACAGTAAAACATTTAAATAGCTTAGTCTTTCAGAAAGTTCTTATAAAGAATAAATTTTTTACTCTGGAATAAAATGCCAGGTAATATACCACAATGAATAACAGATATTATAATGAAACAAAGGAGGCAAAAGAGCCTCAGATGAAACCAATAGCCATGTTCAATTCAGATATTTTTTGAAGATAAACTCTGCAAGGATACCACCTCTTAGAACAGATTAACAGTAGAATAGATAGATTCCTCATTTCCTAACATGTTCTTATCAGATTTGGATACCATCAGACTTCACTGAAACAACATAGTGGACTCATTAAATGAAGAGCAAGCAGTTCTTCACCCTCTGTTACAGGTCTGGATAAATGATCTAGTAAACATTCTGGCATTAAAGTGTATGAAACCAATAGAACATTTCTACATAATGAGTAGATATAAAGACAATGATATTTTAAGATACTACATCTCTTTACAAGGTGTTAATTATGAGTTAATCTCATATTTACTGTTTAATACAATTGAAAATTCTTAAGGAATTTAAAATTTGTTATTTTTCCCTCCCCCACTAACTTCAACAACAAAGTTGGTAGATAAGGATATATAGTTTAAACATATAGTCAAGAATTGCAACCAGAAGCTACTGGAACACCAAATAACAGAACTAAGAATACATAAACCACTTTTCTCAAACATCAATTCTTTCTCTTGACAATAAGAAAATAAATTATTGAAGAAAAATAATTTCCACACCAAGAGGTCAGCAACATGGAGTTTCATCTGAACAAACAGTAAGACAGAAGACATGACAAAGGACAAAGGCTGACAACTGAAGACTGAAAGCTAATATTGGATTGAGTAGTTAAGAAGCCTGGAATTCAGAATTGATGGAGGGCATTGATTAGGCACAATTCAATGTTTCACTTCTCTGAAGAGACAGAAGGGAGTATTGAGTGAGTGTTCAATTTAGTACTATAAACTATCACAACATCAAGTGCTCGGCTTTAAAGGGCAAGAAGATTGAAGACATTAAATGTTTCTAAGTAGTGATGATCACTGAAGGTTTTTTCTTTTATCATGGTGATACCCAGACAACACTAAAGGAAAAGGTTCAAGAAAAATGACTCACAAAGATACTGGCATGTCCAAAACACTTTACCAGATTTATGGAGGTTTAAAAAAGTACTTACTTGGTATGTGTCCCATAACCTGATGGTACACCGTAAAGGGACTTCTCTCATCAGCAAGTTATTCATCCAACGGAAAGCAAATTGCAAGTATTTCACCTCATGCTGATCCAAGTGCCTATGAACTTGTTCTGAAGACAGAATAAACAGGTATTTTACTGCAGCTTTTCTGAAACCTTGAAGTATCAAGTTCACTGTCTAAAACAAACAAATACTCCTCCAATCTCAAGGAAAAAACTTGTGGTGGTGCATGCAAATCCTCACAACCAAATGAGAAAACTCGAAATATAAATTAGTTAAACATTACAATGGACTGATTTTTCTGCCACTTCATAGACTAAATAACTGGTCTGACTTGCACTATGTTAATAAAACATTAAGATCAGTTTTAAAATATACCACAAAAATATACAAAGTTATAATGTGAAATCATTAAGTACATATATCCTCACTAATTTCTTAGGCTACAAATTTTTTGGGAAACACAACAAGAAACATAGCTTCCAAATAACATAATGGCCTCCAAAAAAATTTTGGCAATCAAAAAAGAAAATTATTAAATTAGGAAGGTAAAGAAATATAAGGATATGTAAAGGTTTCATTCATTTGAGACAAGAAAAAGTGAGATTAATGTGTAGGAAATACAGTGAGAAAACTTAACTAATTTACAGCTTAAATAATTTCTTAGTATTACAAATAAATGCAAATAAAACCAATACAAATCAGTGGTTTCTAAACCAGTACTCTCACTGTGTTTCCTGAAGGACAGATACTATTTGAAAGGTGTAATAATCACTTGCATGGGTTATTGCTAGAGCTAACAGAACTAATCTACTACATGCCTTGTCTATATTGAGAGAATTTTCTGCAAAAAGGATCCCAGATATTCTGTTAACAGGCTGTAGTTAACAGGCTCAAATATGACATTAGCATGGTGTAGATGACAAATATGCTCATGTCTTATTTTAGACAAATTTATGACAAGAAGTCTTTGTTAAAGCCTAAGTAAGACATTCCTACTGTCCTTCTGTATACAAATACATTCTTTTGAGATTTTTGCTGCCCAGATTATCCTTTCATCCAAATTCACAGAGGTGTATTACCAGCTAAAACAATGAGTAAATGCTCATCTTCCAAACGTTACAAATCTAAGAAATATCTAAAAAGGCATTAAACTACTAAATTAATTAAAAGAATAATCCCAAGAGTATGGAAGCACTATTACAGGAAACATTACCTAGAGATTAAGGGAACGGAAGTGATACTAAATTATGATAAAGACTAAAGCTGTTCAATTTTTTTCCCCTCAGGATGTATTTTTTGGCTACATGAAAGTGTCAGCCAATATAAAACAGTTGTTTCAATATGGAAGCTGGAAGTACAAATCTTTTAGATTTTAAAGACAATCAAAAATGAGGGCTTTAAAAAAAATAAGACATGACAACACATTACTTCAAAGGTCCACTTAACACATCTTGTCTCCAATGATAACTAAAAACAAATATCAATGAAAATGTATTAAGCACTGGTATTTCTCCATAGCACTTGTCAGCCTCCACTTATCTGTGGCTAAAGCGGTCTTCAGCAGACCTGGTATTTATGTTCCTAAAGTCACACCCTTCCACAATATAAATATAAACAAATTCTTAAATTGTAAGGCCCAGAACTGCATACCATGCTCAAGATGATGCTGCACCAACACTGAACACAGTGGGATAATAAACAGTGAGATAGTCAAGTCTTTTGGCCAGCTGGCAATGCTGTGTTTGATGCACCCCAGGATGGGATTTGCCCTCCTGGCCAGGACAGACCAGATCCTTTCTTCAGGGCTGTTCTCCAGCCCTTCCTCTCCCAGTCTACACCTGTGCTCAGAATTACTTCATCAAGGCTGCAAAACTTGTAACTTGTTCTTGTTAAATTTTCAAATCTTAAATAAATCATCGGTGATTGCCCAATGCTCCAATCTAACAAGATCCTTCTCCAAGGCATCTTGCTCCTCAAGAGTCAGCAGTGCCCCCCAGTATAGTATCATCTGCAGATTTGATGATGTTGCATTCAACTCCTGCACCCAGATCACTGATAAAAATATTGAATAGAGTTGGCCTTAGACTTGAACACTTAAGGACATCACTGGTGAATGCTCACCTGCCAAATGCAGCCTCACTCACTGCAACCCTTTGAGCCCTGCCCTCTGCCAGCTCTCCACCCACTGCACCACTATTAGATCACAGATTATTAGACTCACGCCAAATGCTGAATTACTATTCTGTGTTTACCTTTGCTTTAGAAAAATGTAGCTTCAAGTTAAATATACTGAAGCGAGATACTGGGTTAAATTTATTATTTGAATGTCACATGTGGATACCTACATTACAGACTACTATGATTTGATAATCTAGTACATCAAGCAGGATGCAAAAAAAAGGCAGTTTTATTTCTAAGCAAAGTTACCAACTCACAAAATTTTTGTTCTTCACATAGCAGAAACAATTTTCATTTGGTTGTTTGTAGCCATTAAAAGTAAGTAATGAAGAACAATAAATTGTGCCAGTTGTGATATTTCAACTATGGTAGTTAATGGGTATAATGAATTTCTTGAAAGTTGCTTTCTAGTCTAAACACGTTGAAAAATGGATTACTAAACTCTGTGCTTTATACCTAATTGATGCAAGGCTGGAATAGAAGATGCATTGAGTAAAGAAGCTAATTCTTCCTACTTTGCAAGTAATTGTAAGCAGAAGCTAATTTGCTGATAAAGGTAATTTGGACTGGCATAATCTAAATCTAAATTTTCCATTTCAATGAAAATAAGTATGTATGTGCAATGAACAAGAAGTTATATAATTACTGTCAGCTTTAGGACATGAAGTATTTTATAAAAACTACTTCTACTGCAGTTTCTGATAACATAATTATTTTACAGTTAAAAAAACCAATTCTTTTATCAAAATTCAAAAGAAATAAAAATTACATTTAGTAAGTTTCCCAACATTTTCAATAAATCTACACATAAAGTTTGGGTGAAGGAAGTCTTCTGATTAAAGACCAAAATACATTACAGCGATGCATTCCAAAGTAGCATAATGTCAAAAATAGGTAACCTGTAGACAAAAACCATTAAGACTATTAATATTTTTATTAAATACACTATTGGTACATTATTTTGAATGATCACATTTAGCCACCTTAAACAGATGCTTCTCATAACAGATGGGCCTACACACATAAAATATTTATTCTTCATGTTCATTATCAGCATCTCATGCTGTTTCACTGAAGTCAAAATTAAAATCTGTATGATTACAAAATCATGAACTAAACAGTTAAGGATAGAAACAACCTGTCAAAACAGCTCAACTGCTGTCTTGACAGGAAGATGGTGTTAGAATTAGTCCCTAGGCAAGCTTACACATAAGCAAAGAAAAACAGCAAAATAATGTAAGATTATGCCTGAACTGCCAAATTACTGTGGCACAGCATGGTGTCACCACATTCATCTGTAAAATTCAACATTTCAGAACATTAGCCTTTTGGCACTCACCTTTATTCCAAGATTCCTACCAATTCTATAGTTTCTCATGTTTGATCTAGTTTTGAAATTTTGAGTATTACTTAAAGTTTATTTTTCAGTCATATTTCATACCCTGAACACTTTGTTGTTAAGTCTATTTTATCAATATTTATACATATTCCATTGTAAATATAAAAGTGTTAAAAATTATCTGAAATGCATGTAAGCTAACAGTCTCTCATAAAGAGGTCTTTTAGTTCAACAAAAGGAAGAAAAGTGTGTATTTCTCATGAAAACCCACACAATTTTTCTTAAAAAGTGCAAGAGCAGCTGCTCTGATACCAAAGCAAAAGGAAATAATGAGCCAGTCTTTGCCACAGGAGCTTATTGGCATTGTCCTCCACATGCACAATGATTTTTTTGCATTGATCCTTAATGTATGAAAACATGCTATAGAAACACATCAGCACTCCTGTCTTCCATGGAATCATATACTCATTTAGGCTGGAAAAGACCTGTAAGATCTTGATCATAAACCATTAACCTAAGACTGCAAAGCCCACCAATAAACCATGTCCCTAAGGGCCCACGTCTTTTAAAAACCTGCAGGGATGGTGACTCAAACACTTCCCTGGAGAGCCTGTTCCACTCCTTGATAATCCTTCTGGTGAAGAAATGTTTCTTGATATCCAACCTAAACCCCTCCTGCCACAACTTCCTCTTGTCATTTCCTCCCATCCTGTGACTTGTTATTTGGGAGAACTGACTGACCCCCACCTGGCCACAGCCTCCTTTCAGGCAGTTGTAGAGAACAATAAGGTCTCCCCCGACCCTCTTTTCCAGGCTGAACACCCCCAGCTCCCTCAGCTGCTCCTCACCAGAGTTGTGCTCCAGACCCTTCCCCAGCTCCACTGCCCTTCTCTGGACATGCTCAGCACCTCAATGTCCTTCTTGTTGAGAGGGGCCCAGAATTGAACACAGGATTTGAGGTGTGGCCTCACCAGTTTTGAGAACAAGATAATCACTGCCCTGGTCCTGTTGACCATGCTGCTGTTTCTGATATGAGCCAGGATTACATTGGCCCTCTTGGCCACCTGGGCACACGCTGACTGATGTTTGTCCAGCTGCTGCCCAGCACCCCCAGGCCCTTTCCTGCAGGGCAGCTCTCCAGCCAATCTGCCCCAGTCCATAGTGCTGCAGCAGGCTGTTGTGACCAAAGAGCAGGACCTGGCACTTGGCCTTGTTGAACCTCACAACTGGCCTTAACCCATTGATCCAGCCTGTCCAGATTCCTCTCCAGAATCTTCCTACCCTGCAGCAGATCAACACTCCCACCTGACTTGGTGCAAACTGGCTGAGGGTGCACTCCATCCCTATCTTACAGTTCCCACATACAGAACCTTGCAGTCCAAAATAAAGGACCTTGTCACCAGTCAATGACTGCTTCCTTTTTTAGTACCCCATTTGTTGAAAGCTAATTTTTAATCTAATTTTCTCTCCTGAATAATTTCTACATTGTTCAAAGTCAGGATATTTATGGGAAACAAAGGTAAGAGTTGGAGTAAAATCTCAACACCAGATACTACCAGTTGCAGAGGCAGAAAAGGGCTTACAATCCCCAATATGAAATTCTAAAAAAAGTAATTCTGTCAAGACCACAGCTTAGCAATGAGTTATTAGTAGTTACGTATATTAACTTCTATTAATATACATTAATTGCAAAAGGAGCTCCTGATGATTGAAGAAGACATTTTAAAGATCATAAATGTGCACCTCAAGACAAGATCTCATCACCATACATAGATCTACTTCAAGTAATAGCAGAGATCCAAGTCAAATATTTACATGCTGATTATATCTTGTTCCACAAGTTTATTTTTTATAACTGGTTAAAATTGTCCACTGTAAAAAATTACAACAAAAGCATTAAAAAATACACTGGAAAGTCCTAAAAATGAAAATATGACTGGCAAAAACACAGAAGTATTGCCAATTACATTCTCCTCATGACCTACAATTTAAAGATAATGGTCTATTTAAATTTAGCTCACTAAACATATAGCTCATAGCTAGGATTGAGAAGCATCTTCATCATAACAAAAGATATAGTCCATATGCTAATACTAAAAAGCCCAAGAAACTGATAACAAAGCAAAAGAAGAAAATACTAGAGGAGGGAAGGAGGGAAAGGAAGACTTGGTTGCCTTATGGAATCAAATGAAAGTAACAATTCTGTGGTATGTAACACCAAATGGAGGAAAATATTAGGAGAAACACTTACTAGTAATCAAGAAAGATCTACCCTTCTAGCTGAAAGTAAAGAAAAACTCCATGTCTGCAGGTGGTCCTCAATATTCCAAGTGCAACAAACAACAGGGAAAAACATATGTTTGATGGGACACTTCAGGGTACCACTGCTGGACTTCTCTAGCCTGTTCTAAATCGTAACTGTATGCATTCCAAAAAGTGTTTATGCCTGACACTTTTTAAATTCCCCATCATGTGAAACAGCTCTTTTCTTCCCTTTTCTCTTTATTTTTTTCATTTGCCATGAAAATAGTAAGGTTTGGCAATTTAAAAGTTAAAACACAAGCACTCAGGAATTTACAAATTACTTTACAGTCAGGCTCAACTCTTGCTAAGGTCTCTGAACTCTGTAATAGCATCCAAATATAATCTCCAAATAAAAATATTATTTAAAAGATATATCAATTAATTATAATGCCCAGTGAACAGCACTTACAAGTGGATTAAAGTATAATACAGTAATTACAACCATAAAATCAGATATAAAATAACTACTAGTGAGCTAAATAAAATAGCTTTATTAAAAGGAGAAAGAGCTTTGGAGTGCAAATTAATTAAAACAATTATGAAATGCTTACAAGATTTTCTATCACTTCAGCACCAAGCAGAAATAGAAAGATGGACCAAGAAACAAGGTCCTTATTAATCACTCATTCTCAATAGCAGCAGTAAGATCTAAATAAATTCTAATAAAATTATATGTCCAATTCAAAATGCTTTCACAAGGCTAAGAATACTCATTTTGCAACTCTTGCAATTAGAGCTCTTTTTTCCAGATACTTCAACACAATCCTAATTCAAAGTTATTGGTGTCTGTAAAATGTTTTACAATATAATTAAACATGAACATAATTTTGCACATATAATTATGCATTCTTCACCCATCAACCAAAAAATCATTAGCATGATTAAATACATAACAAAGATAGATCAAATGTCATCTATTACCACAGTTTCATTATCAGTTCACTGTATGAACACCCAAGATTCAAATTAAAAGCCAAATTAATTAATCTATATCTATCACGTATATTGAACAGATAACTTGTTCTGTGAGTTCTGATTAAACACCAGTAAATAGATTAATAAGAAAATATATTAGTCTTGGTTGATACTTTGTCTGAGAGTCAGATTTTCCTAAAGAAAAAAGCAAAACTCTTTTCTCTTTTTCAGTTAAAAAAGTTCAATCAGCAGAGAATCTGAATGTCCATCAGAAATTGTGGAAGCGTTACAACTACTCATGAGGTATCTCTAAATGCTTTTTGGCTTAACTCGTCATATGAAATTAAGTTCTGAGCAGAATTGTGAAATGTTTGTGTTTGGAGCATTGGAGAGCTCTATGGGAATAGGCACCTTTATCTCCTGGGACAAGAACCTGCTGAACATCCACACAATACTCAGAGAAGAAACTGTAAGAATCCCAAGTGAAGTCTGGACATTTAAAACTTTGGCAGCCCATTAAAAACACACAGCGCTTAAATAAACTAAGACCTTAGAAAGGATAATCCTACAAGTACTAATCCTGTTCTAATGAATGATGTTTTATAAACTTCTCCAATTAAATAAGAAAACATATTATATATAAATATTAAGAGCTTTATCAACCAACCTTTTAGACATTTCTCCAGCAAATATTTCAAAGCGTGAGAAGTACACAGAACGGTACAGTTAAATAAGCTTTCCACTGTGGTTAACAAAAATGCATATAAAAATGAAAAAGTTTCAACTGAATACATTTCACAAAGAACTTTATCTGCACATATTTACACACAACACATAACTACTTACAAGAAAGTTATATTTTAAAATTTTATGTGAATAGAAAAATTATGCAAAATATTAATTTAAGGCCACAACATGAAAGTTCTTTATTACAAGTCCTTAGTTCCGGCATCATCTACAGAACTTCAGATAATGGGCCAAGCAAGACATTTGTAACCCAAGAGAAAAATAAGTAAAGAAAGTATGATTAGTGAAGTCAAGAGTTAGGGTTAGGGTTAGGGTTATTTGCTCAGAACATTAAGACAAGAGGCATTATCTAATTTATCTGTCATCTGGTGTGAATGAAAACACATATAAAACACGGCAGCAGTAAGAAAAATAGTACTTGTAAAATTTTTAATAGAAGATGGTTTTAAAAGGTGAGATGGCAATTTAACTGCACTTAGGAAAAACTAACAATATTTCCCCAAGCAATACTATTCAGTATTTATTAAAAGTCATTATTTTAAGCAATCCAAATATAATAACTTAAACGTTGCACTAAAACACCTCTTTAAAAATTCTTAACTTTTTTTACAATAATAAAATGCAAATAAACTAGAAATTGTCCCAATAAAAACATCATATGTGGAATAGCTGTGGTAACTCTCCAAAACAGATGATCAGAAGAAGCATTCACAGTGGAAACAGCAGAAATTCTGAAATTTTATTGAACCTTTGAAAAATGTAGCTGAGTTCCAGACAAACTGAAGTCTTCCTTATGAGAAAGTTAAAATGCAGCACTCTTTTTATGTTCCTAGGTATTTTTCCATTACCTCCATTTTGAGGAGAAGGGGGAAAGTATATACAGCAGCAGTAAGCTTTTTAAACTATAATTTTCTGCATTTTTCCATCTCTTGTTACTAAAAATCAAGAGAAAGTTCTAAAAAATGATTGGTGATTTTTGGTGAGAGAATGTGAAACAGTAATAACAGAGAATTCATCTACAATAAAAAAGATCTGTGCAGAACACAAACGCAAAACCTGGGTTGAGTTGTTCTAGAAAAGATGCAGAAAAAAGTCTTTTCAAACCTATCCCTGCACAAGACACAGAATATTTTTTTTCTGAGTTGTCAATACTGGCTTTAAAATTTTCCGTAATACTAATAAGAAGCCAACATATATAAAAAATACATTTAACATAATAATAGGCTAAGGTTTTTTCCTAGAACTGCCTTATTGTTAATTTGGAGAGAATGCTACACGATTTTAACACTTTTTATCAATGTTTATGGAATCCCCAAACTACTTTTATCTACAAATGCTCAGCCTTCTCCAAATGGCTACCTCAAACTCTCAGAAGTTGAGACTCTTCCAAGCATGACACCAGCCAAGTGCTAAGCACCTGTAAATTCTGGAAACACAAATCCTGAATTAATTTGAGCATTCCTATACTGTGTCTGTTTGATTTCAACCCTAAAAGAAGTAGAAGTGGAAGACAGTGTGCCATGCGAGTATGACCTTTCACAAACCATGAGAAATGGTTCATGATTTAGACCAGAGAAGTTCTGCTGGCATTACAGGAAACAGAAAAGATAATTAGTTATAAGAGATTCCTTGTATTATTGAGCTATCTATTGATCCTCCCTCTCAATTTTTTTTGATAATTCTGAGAAAAATCTGAATGATGCCGACAAGTAGACTAATGAGATTGAATAATGTTTTATCTTGAAACTCCATCTCATCTATAACAACATTCCATTAGCAGACCAAAAAATTCCATTAAACACAATTTATCAAAATTATTTTCTGGAGTTTAAGCAGAATGAGATAATGATTAAATTAGGAGAGTATTTTGGCTGTTTGAAGTCTTCTGCAATATTCTGGAGTGTACACACAAGGACAGTTACTTTGAGGGGAGTTGTGATCCATAAGGTTGGGTTAATGAAGGTTGCTTGAATCACTGACATAATGCATTAGCACTCGCCAAAGCACAAGCATCACCTTTCATACACTGGTAATCCATTACTATTAGCAAATAAGCAGTACAGGCTTCATCCACTCACACAGCTACTTACTGCATCAAGATTTGCTTCACTGTGCAGTTACCCAGCATCAAGAAATAATGTGACACAGTAACAACAGGAATATTATTTTCTTGCACAGTAACCTTAATGAGCACTTAGGGTAAGTACAGCAAATACAGATCATGAGGGGTTTTTCTAAAAAGCAGTCACTGAATTTGTATCAGCCATACATTTCCCTTTAACTGAAGTACAGAAAACCCAGAATAAAAAGACAAAAGCAAAAAGGAAATGAAGAGTAAACCACAATATTCAAACTATGTCACAATTCCACCAAAAAACCCAATAAATTCAGGATTCCTTAGTTGAGGCATGCAAAAGGTTATGACTTGCAATACACAACCACCATTGTCCAATTAACAACTAAAACTTTATTTTAATCTTAGACATACTTTGGTGCACTTTTCTTGAAAAAGAAAGTAACTGAGTGGACAGTCTTCCAGACAAAAAGAAACAGCCCAAAGAATAATGAAAAATGTGTATCTTTACTGTAAAAAACTTTTAACTGGACCCTTGTATTCTAAAGGTTGTGACCAGCAATACAAAGTCCAACTGACAACAAATTACAAATTATATCCCTCCAGAGTCAGCACTAGGGCCAGTATCTTTGTTAAAAACTAATGATAGCATAGAATAGAGACTGTTTGCAAATGATACCAGATTGGGAAGGGTGCTTGACACACTGAAAGCGAGGGCTACTATTTAAGGAACATTGGCAAGCTAAAGGAATGCCTAAGAGGAATCTCCTGAGATTCAGGAGAGGCAAGTGTCTCCTGTTTGGGAGGGAAAAGTCTCATTCAACAAGCACTGACTAGGCACAGCTTGATGGAAAGCAGTTCTGCCAAGAAGGACGTGGGAATCCTCGTGGACAAAAAGCTATACCCAAGTCAAGAACGTCCTTGCAGCAAGAAAGGCCACACATTTGTTAGGCTTTCTAAGCTAGAAAGATGCCAACAGGTTAGGGGAAGTGATTCTTCTTCTGCATCCACCACTTGGGAAACCACATCTGCAGCATTACCTCCAATGCTGTGACACCGGCACACATGAGCAAGCCCAGTGGAGGCAGAGGAAGCTGGAGCACTTCACACATGAAAGGAGGCTGATAGAACTAGGTTTGCCCAGCCTTAAAAAAAAGTCTATGAAAAGCTGCAACTACCTAAAGGGAGCATGCAGAGAACGTGGAGCCAAATTCTTCTCAGAGGTACACTGAGATAAAATAAAAGGTGGTGGACATAAGCTCCATTTTAAAAAATAATTATTTATATAAAAAAAATAAAATGACAGTGGAAGTAGTCAAACTTCCCAAACAGTCCTACCCAAAGAAGCTGCAGAATCTCCATACCCAGAATCACTCAAAACTCAACAGGGCAAGAATCCACAGAGCCTGCTCTAAATCAGCCCTGTCCCATTAGACAGAGTCATCGAGGCAAGGGCAGAGGCTTGGAACACTGAATTCCAGAGGCCCCATATAACCTAAGCAGTTCTAAATGTCCATCAACATTTACTAGCAAACACTCATGATATCTACTGAAAACTACCAAAAAATTTATAAAGACTTCACAACTTTATTTTAAATTAGATAAAAAAAAACAGGAACTCACAGTTTACTTTCAGTTGCAAAGGATGATCAAAGAACAGTATGACAAAACTACTTGTTAAAACTGACTTATTTTTTTAAGCGTGAAGCTTTAAAAATAATGCTTCCTAAACCTAATAATTGAGAGAAATTATTTAACTATATCCCTAAAGCACTGAAGGTATAAATAAGACTTCAGCATTTCTTTTTTCCTTAAACTAAACAATAATATATTGTATTATACTTAATATTTTTATTCAATTGAACAACAAAGTTGATTATCAGAATGCTATTCTAATTTTAAAAACTTGGCTAAACAATTTATTTATATAAATGTTCATTGACCAAGTTAAGGAAGTCTACTTATAGGAATTTTAATTATACACTTCATTTAATATATAATAATTTGCTTCTGAAATGTAAACATCAATTGATGCAGGACTAAAACTACATATAAAAAATAACATTACGAGAAGTTAGATTATTTTTTAAGTAACAAAATACACTGATTTAACTATATTTTAATATAAATATTTGGCTACCCAATATACAGAAATATACCCTTATATTTTTCATATTTACTGGTATTTTAAAAACATGTATCAACAACAAAAATTTTTACATACATTTAAGTTTAGAGTGCAATTTTACACAAACATTTTTCTCCTGCCCTTAGTTTGTAATCATTAAAAATGCCTTAATATCCTAGAAAAGCACAAAGACCATTATAAAATATTAAGGATGTACATACAAGGAGGCAAAATCTCCTATGAGAAGCACGGGCACAAAAAAAAACTTCACAGTATATGTAACAAAACCAGGGAATTAATGTTTCCAAGAAGATTATCAAATATAAAGCTACACAAGAAATATTTTTTCTAAGTCATCACTGACATGCTAGTGTTGCAAATATATGCCCAGTTCTGCTTGGCAACATTTTGTTAATACTCTGTTCATTAATTTAACAAACTATCAAGAGATTATGTTTAGAATGGGCAAGCATTATCTCTTGCATTTCATTTAATTAAACTCTGTCCTAGCTATATGACAGTCAGCATTTCATGAAAGGAATTACTTTAAGGATGAAGGTAAAATATTTCAAAGTGCGCTGCTTAAACATGAAAGAATAATCTAAAATTACCCCTGCACATACTGTAATTTATCTATAAAATTAAAGATGTTATTTCCAGAGTTCATAATTAATTGGATTCCACAGCGAAATTATGCAGGCATTCCAGATAGCAAAATGATGCACAAAGGCACAAAACATAACGCCAAAGGACAACCATAAACAACCACTGGGACTTGCTGCATTACAACAACCCATTGAGGCTTAATGGGAAATGAATACTGGCTGCCTTTTGTGTGTGGTCATTACTCTGCTGCAAAGAAATTGCCATTGAATTTTGATTATATTGCCTTAATAAAAAGTAATGAAAGAGGCTCATGCTCTAGTGGCTTTCTTATAAATGATACACGACAGTGATCCGCAAAGGCCAGTGTGCCACAAGCCAGTGATGACACCTCACCTGAGGAAGGTGACGTTACTGCACCATTCCAGGTGACTGCAGTGATGTTGGCTTTTCCTGCAAACATTTTAACTAAACACTTTCAGTGTATCATCTGTTAGAAATCAGTTTGCCTTTGAGACTTACCATCAATCCGACTAACAAGTTCTTCCAACATCTTCACTTTCTTTTGGATTCCTGGCTGTGCAAACGTGTAGTTATCCTAAAGAGGAGACCACATACAAGTGTTAGTTGCAGAAAAGAAAAAAGGTTTCTTTTCTTTCAATTACTTTTCTTAACCCATGTATTTTTCTCTGTTTTCTTATGGTGTTTCTGTTTTGTGACTACATTTCCTAGGTCTGCTTCTACAGTAAAATAGTAAATCATCACACTGTACAGTCCTGCGAGTCCCCACCTCTAACAGCATATTCTGTATAGCTATTCCTGCATCAATTGCTCTCTACTTGCTAATCTAGTGAAGTTACTTTATTGCAGAGATCCAAGTAGCTTTAAAAGGCCCTCACCTTACACACCAAAATGTGCCATGTTAGATATCTTTAAGGTGATTTTTTTTTCTCAGAAATTTACAATTCTACAAATAATGTAGGAAATATGATAATTTAGCCTATAATCAGAGGCAGGGAAAGAATTTGATCTTTTGAAGTACAGAGTAATAACTTCAAGCAGCATAAGAAATCAAAAGTCTGTTTTAATGCACTCATAACTGTTCTGAACCCAAGATTACAGTAAATATCATGAATCAAAATCCAACAAACAAGCAAAGTAGCTAAAAGGGCATTATATTTGCATATATTTCTTTGAATCAATTAACTCTAAATGGATTTTTAATTTGTGGATTGCAGCTCTACAATATAGACTTGAGTTTGAAATAATGAGAGCAAGAAAGATATCTCTGCTTGAAACCCAAAGTGATCAATCTTTTAAAATAATGACATTATTCAAATATACAGCAATGTTTCTGAATATTTAATTAACAATCCCTCCATTCACCTCATTTTGTTACACTTGTCTTCCTGAGATTCTCGAGAGATTCAAGAAAAAAAAATTATACATACATATTTTTTTAAAAAGTTGCTATGTAGAAGTTTGGGGTTTTTTGTGTAACCACCACATGCATAGAAAATCAGAGTATAGGATGTTTTGCCTCAACTGCTATTGTTTGAGTAATTCCTTTATCAACTGGAGCTAAGTAATCCCAAAGTATTAATTTTTCTTGATTTTATTTCAAATTTTAACTTGGTCTTAGAGTAGAAGAGATGATTATCACTTCATATATTTTATGTATCAGCTCATTCTTATGTATTTTATTTCAAACCAAAAAAAGTCTTATTAACTCTCCTGACTTTATTTACATGGAGTTTTTTTAGGTTTTATTTGACTTATGAAACTGAACTGCAATTTAATCTTCAAATTCTGCAAAACTGCTATAAAGTGTGAAGTCTAAAAGTTCACAAGGCAAAATGATACACTAATAATGCTGTAAATTAAAGTACTTCAGCCAACAAGCAGTTTACAGTATCAAAAAGTCTACTGTATGCTCTGATCACTTGTAACTGACACAGTAATAGCTATTTTTAAAATTAGAGCAAATTTTTCTACTAGTTTAGCAGTAGCCCTTTCACAGTAATTAACATTAGAACTCAGTGTATAAACTAAAACAGTATGGATGAGGAAGAAAAATTCCCTGAATTTTTCAATTTTTCACAATCACCAAGTAAAATTGACAACAATTTCTTCTTGTTGACATTATTTCACAAACAGAACATGAGCATCCTTTTTAATGCAATAAAGCACCAAAAGGGAAAGAATAGGAAGACACACAGAATTCAGATCTATTATAATCTCATTTCAGGAAGAAAGAAACTACCCCATGCACTGGAACATTGCCTTCTACACAAGTCTAACAGACACCTGTATTAGTCATGGAAAATACCCAAGGCACAGAATCGTTAGGAAATCATAATCACTTTCTTTATAGAACATACTCTAACAAGAAAAACTGTATTCACTTTTTTTTGTCGCAAAATGTTTATATACTGTTCTATTTATTTATTTAAACAAAGTTAACTGGTGTTTCTAGAAGTAGTACTGCACTCAAAGTACACCAACATGGTATTTAATTATTTCCTCTGTAGAAGAATGCTCCTGTATGTAATTCTGAAAGTTAACAGAGTTAAAACACTGGTGCTTCGATCATTAGTCTCTCCCCAGGTAGTGCAACTCTTGACTGTGATCTATGAATCTGAAACTACTTTATTTCTCAAAGCCTAATTTAATCTATATAAGCCTGGAAATGCAACCCAAAACTGCCATCTTGATTTGAAAACAGGTAAATTTGCTTTTCACTACATTTGATCTTTTGCTTATTTATTTCTCTGTTCATTATTTCAGCTGCAAATGAACACAGCTGGGGGTCACTCTTCTACTTGTGCTGACTCGCCTAAACTGGGAAGATCATTATTGGATTCCCCAGTACTCTTCTAATTAAACTGTCTTGTACATATGCCCTCCTATGACACTTGTAGTTGACTTCCTGGAGTTTGTGAAACCATGAGAAAGACTTTGTAAATGTAAAAGGTATTCTGTTGCCCACTATTCTTGCTCCTTTTGTGCTTATGGATGAAGGAAAAATAGTAAAACAGAGAAAAACATGCCAAACTCACAAAATTCATGCATTATTGCTCAGGGTTGAGCCAAGACAATTATTTTCCCAATTACTTACGACTATTTCAGAGATTGTCTTTTGCTCATTATTGATGTTCAAAGTTTCAAATTAGGAAATACAAAAAAAAAATCATGATGAAAACTAGGAGTTGACATAAAATATCTCTTATTTCCAAACACTGTTCTTGACAGTAAGCATTCACATATGACAAAGTATGTATGTACACCAGAACCCTTGATAAACATAAAAATTCATGCACTGGTGTGCAATGAATATCTAAATTCCTTGATGTTCAACTCAGATAGGTTCCAACACACTTTCAGTGAACTATGCTAACCTACTTCACAGCTGAATGGGCATAATATCTAGTTCAGACTGACACATAATTAGTTTCACCTTACAATACAGAAGGTTAGGACTTTATAATGTCACAAGAGATCTAAACTTGCATCAGCTTCAAATCTTTGTGTTAGTAGTCTGTACTTATTCTGTAGAAACTGGTATAACACCCTACTTCCCTGCAACTACAACTAGGTCTGAATTCCTCAAAACCTAGTTGCTATAATTTAAAATAAAAAAATAAAATTATAGACTTCACATAACATTTTAAAAACTATTAAGCAATTCCTTTTTTAAGGGTGGAGAAATTTTACATTGAAGAAACTTGGAAAAATGCTCATAACAAATTTAACTGTGACTGTCCTCCGAGAGAGGGCAACGGAGAGAAACAGAGACTTCATAGGCACTAGCTAATGAAAATCCCTCATCTTTTTCTCTTAATACGTGATGATGGGATAATTTTAAAAGAAGAAGTGGCAAGTTGAAGAGGAATGGAAAACAATCTTTCACTACATCATGAAGAAGAAACAGAGCCAGCCAAAGTAAAAGAAAAAAACACTGTCAGTAATTTGACATTATGACTGCAGCCAAGCAGAGGTGTAGGCACAATGCTTCTCATCTTTTCAGGTCATACATACTGTTCACCAACAGTGCCCTGAAGAAAATACCAGAAACATTTCTAGAACCTAATGGAAAGTTTTGACACAAGGCATTCATGTTTGTTTGCTCATGTTTTATCAATGAGATCAGACCTTTTAAATATAGAAGATACACTAAGCAATCCACATAAATCATACAGACTTGGATGGCTAGTTTTCTCTACAGATGCACATTTAAGAATTACTATGCATCAATTTAGTATGTTCAAGTTTAGTATCACATGAACAAATGACAACTGAAGGAAAAAGGTTTTCTTATCCTCATTATGTCACAAAGAGATCTCCTGAATTCTTCTTTTTTACTCTTTTAAGTACTTCATTCACATATTTCTGAATTCTCTAAGCAAACTCCTATTAAAAAATCTTGGTTCACCTTGCTCAGAAAGTTATGCAAAAAGATAGGGGCAGGAGGGAGGGAAGCATGACACCAGATAATCATAGCCATAACATATATTAACACTATCAATGGAAGCACACTTCAACCAAAATGTTTCTTGAAGATAGAGATTATAATGCAAATTCACTCCTGAATACAGCACAGGATAGAGCGTACATGCACAAGAACAAACACACAGGTGTGCTGAACTATGCTGCTAGCACAGTCCATAGCATGTTCCATTATTACTCCCAAGACACTTTCCTTAGAAGAAAAGGTCTGTCAACTGAGGCATTCACATTCTCTGAAAAAATCCCTTCACCCAGGATTTTTCTCCTGGGAAGCAAGAAGCCTCAGAGAAAACAATTCTTATCTCATTTGCTTCTCCTGTGTTTTGCTCGTCTGGAATGTGTTTGGAGATTGTTTACCCACAGGTGATTGTTTCATTGGATTCTGGTGTGAGTTTTTTTGACTGTCTGGACAATCAGGGCCAAGCTGTGTCGAGACTCTGGAAAGAGTCACGAGTTTTCATTATTAGCTTTTTAAAATTTAGTAAGTATCCTTTCTGTATTCTTTAGCATAGTATAGTATAATTTAGTATTCCTTAATATAATAGAGTATTATAAAGTAAAAAATTAGCTTTCTGAGAACATGGAGTCAGATTCATCATTCCTGCCTTCGTCGGGACATTCCCAGCAAATACAATAGTCAACCATTACAACTATTAAGCCTGACTTTTCAAAATGCAACATTTCCTAAGTAGCAGGAAAAATATTTACAAAGCATCGCAGCCCAAAATTTTGCATAAGTATGCAAAATGGTATCTTACTCATTCCTACATAACAGGACAAAAAACTAACAGTTTATTAAAATGTAGGTACTGTTTCTCCTGTTGGAGTAGCATCCATAGGGTCAGAACCAAAGATCCAACCTTCTACTGGTCCGTGTAGTCAAACCTCAGTTTTACTCAAATGGATGTATTATAAATTCCAGAAACTGTTAAAGTGGCAATGACAAAAGTGCTCAGGGTATATTTTTGGATTACAGCATAGGCCAGGCAACAATTCAAATCTGGATAAGAGCTAGAAATCATAAATACAAACATGTATAATTCCAAAAGCTGATGCTGCAAATTTTAGGTAGAAGATAAAGTATTTTTATGCTGAAGTATACTGATAGCACAGTATATTTCAACTACTGATTACAAATAGATTTGCTGTCTTCCTGAAAATTTTACTCTCAGTGACAGGCTGGAAAACTGCATTATTATGCAGAAACTTGTGCAGGAGTTCAATGAAAAGGCAAAAAGAAAGCTATATTTGACCTATTTTTCCTTTAAAATAAACCAGGAAGGTCCTGTGAAGAATTTTCAGAAGACTTATTTCTGCACATTCTTCTCAACAATTGAAATGCATGTTCATGTTATTTATTGGATCCAGGTTTCCAAGCACCATTCCTTCCTTCCTTCCATCCATCCATCCATCCATCCATCCATCCATCCATCCATCCATCCATCCATCCATCCATCCATCCAGATATAAGTAACAACTTTCCATAACCCAGGAGTGAGAAAGAACTCTGCAGGATTCCCTTTAAAGGTCATAAATCTTGCTATTTTATCAGACATAGAAATAGCTAATATGTACCTCAGCACACTCTAGTCCCTAGATATGAATTATCTCCCTTTTATTCTAAAAATTACCAGGCCCTGATAAATGATTATATTAATATTTTAGTGCTATTTTTAATACATCTGGTTAGATCATTATGCAATGCATGTATTTCCCCTTTGGTTATTTTATTACCAGTATACTCGAACTTAAAATGAAAAGTTATACTCTATTTTATACATGAACATTACATTTTCAGGTGGCACAGATCAATGTGAACTTTTTACTTGAATGTTAATGAGACACTATTGAAGAAAATGTTATAAAGGACAATTTAGTAATAAAAAAAAAGAAGTTAATAATCTGGATATATGGGAATGTCTACTTAATTACATGGAAAAAATACTCATGGGATAATTCTTGTTTTCCCATATGAACAGCCACAGATGAAAATACAAGAATGTTCATGCATCATCTACAGTTTAGAAGTGTTGCAAAGACAACCAGCTTTATCACACACATGGAAGATACATTTTGCATATGGCCACACACAGCCGCAGAACCAGGTTTTCATAAATCAGCATAAATCAGCCCATCTTGCAAGAATACAGGCTGGAGACGAGTTCTGTGCCAAAGGACCTAAAATCTCAGCAGACAGAAATCTCAGACTGAGTCACTGGTGAGCCCTGGCAGCAAAGCCAGCCAGCAGACAGCTGGCCCATGGACAGAAGTGCTTGGCTGCCCAAAGCCAAATCACCTGGAGCAAGCTGCTCAAGGCCATGTGGACTCTGGGTTTGAACTTCCAGAATGAGGATTCTACAAACTCTCTGACCAAACAGTTCCAGAGTTCAATCTTTACTGTGTAGATTTTCCTTCAATGTTTAAAAATAATTTCTTGTATTTCAAGACTATATCTAAAATACCACATCCAGTCTTCAGGACCCTAATACAAGAAAAAGGTAATAAACTTCAGAATAAACTGAAGCAAGAGCAAAAGGTCACCAAGATGCTAAGAGATATGGAGCACATGCTCTTTGAGAGGCTGGGGAAACCGGGCTTGTTCAGCCTGAAGAAAAGACAGCTCCAGAAGTACTTAATCATAGCCTAATAAAACCCAAGTTATCAAGACAGCAAACCTCCATTTTCCATAGTGCTGCTCAGTGGGAAGATAAGACATAAGCAGCATAAACAAAAAATATTCCATCTGCCTATTGGGGAGAAATTTCAACATAAGGACGAGGAGGACTGGACTAGGATAACCCCCAGAGACTGTGAAGTCTCTGTCCTTGGAGGGTTCAAGACCCAACTGGACAAAGCCCTAAGAAAGTCAGTCTGACCTCAGAGCTGGCCCTATATTGCACAGAATTATCCTATGTTCTTATGATTTCAGAAGATCTCATCCTGAAATAAATAAAAAGCAATTGCAGTGAGGCATAGTCCTTCCAGGACAAAAACTAAAAAAAAATTCAGAGCAGAGACTCAGGAAGCACTGAAAAGGAAAACCATTACATACATCATCATTCAAAATTGACTGCTGTAAGACAGCTACAAATTTCAAGATTAAATGATATTTATATCTAAAAACTCCTAGTATTTGTTAGATCAATTTTTAAAACCATAATCAAACTGTGATATGACACATGTGCAGTCTCTTAGAAGCCTAAGCTTAGAGACAACCAACAGAGAAAGAAGATGCAAAGTAATCAAAGAACAAAAAATAAATTTTTGTTTATTAAATTAATTATCATGCAAGATTAAACATTAACTGGCTGGAAAAGTTCTGCAACTTCTGGAGCCAAAAGCATAGGAACCTCCAGATGACAAAAAAACAGCACAGAGGAATCTGCTAAAGCGACAGATGATTTGAACAAGTTTTTATTTATTCTCTCAGCTGAGAACTGTATGCATGTCAGGAAGTGACTGTCCTGCTGCCCAATGCCAACCCCTGTTCTTTATTTTGCACAAGTCTCCGTGGTTCAAAGATACATTCTTATAATAAAAATACAGAGTCACATTAGATACGTAAGGGAGGGAGGTAAGATGAGTGAGGAATGAAGAAATAATAGATACTATGTGTGGTAAAACTCCAGCAAGAAATGCATATGTCTTAATAACACCTTTGACAACTCTACAATCAAGAAAATGAGACCATCTGGATGGATTGGAAAAATAAATGAGTTTTCTGTTAAGAATAATAAAGGGGTACAAATACAATCATACAATCATTCTTCCATTACACCCTTCTGCACTGAACAGACAAAACACACAAAAAAAAGTATCTAGCTCATGTTAGCCAAAAATTTCACAAGATGACCCTAACAGTTATCAAAGTATACTCTTTAAACTTATCCAATACCGGTAGGGCAACATGAAATGGAAATTTATATTGACAAATAAATTAATGGAAACACTCTGCAGAGATTCTTTGATTGCAGTTACATGTCACATATCCCCGTACAGTTTATTCAGACATCTTGGGCAAAATCATCACATACATCACATAGGAGTCTTCTATACCATATTTTCAGAGAGAAATGATTGTGCATCCAGAATGCAAGTCAGCCAGAACTATAGCATCACACAATGAATCCACTGAGAATCTTTAAAGCGCATCTAGTCCAAACCTCCTGCTGTGGGCAGGGACAGCTTCAGCTCGATCATGCTGTTTAAGGCCACATCAGTCCTGACCTTGAACACTTCCAGGAAGAGAACATCCACAACATCTTTGAGCTCCCTCATCATAGAAAATGCACTCCTTATGCCCAATTTAAATCTGTCCTGTTTGAAATGTTGCCCCTTGTCGTATCACTACAGACCCTGGCAAGAAGTCTCTCTCCAGCTTTATTAATATCCCCCTTTAAGTACTGAAAGGTTACAGTAACAACTCCCCAGAGCCTTCTCTTCTCCAGGCCCAAAAACCTGAATATTCTCAGCCCTTCCTCATGGGAGAGATGCCTTCTGATCACCTTCATGGCTCTCCTCTGGACCCACTCCAACAGGTCCATGTCTGCCCCGTGCTGGGGATCCCTGCAGTGGCTGCAGCACTCCAGGTGGGTGCTCACAAGGACAGGGCAGAGGGGCAAAATCCCCTCCCTCACCTTGCTGCCCACCTGCCTTGCATGCAGCCCAAGACACAGCTGGCTTTCTGGGCTGCAAGTGCACATTGCCAGTCCTGTCCACCAGCATCTGAGTCCTTCTCTACAGGGTTGCTTCTTCCAACCAACTCTACCTGCAACTACTTGACTGTTTTATCTGTTAAGTAAAGTGGTATCATCACAGAAAGGAAACAAAGCAGGAGAATGGGAGAAGAAAAACAAGAAACCCTTTTATTTCAGCAGCACTGCAGTTGCACTGAATTAACTGTAACATCATTAGTCACACCCCTAGCATAATCTTTCAAGCCTTCTTTTGATGGATGAGTGCATCCTTTAATACATCCAACACTATTCCATTTATATAACAGCTTAAATTTTCAATGATGCAGTTTAATTCCATTGCAATTGGTTTCCATATTTTGCTACTCAGTACCTGATAATTTTGTATGAAAACAGAATTTTAAGGAGAAATTGACTAATCTGTGAACTTCCTTTCCTAGGAAAAAAAAATAAAGCAACAGGCTAGAGACAATGATGTTCCAGAAGCAGGTAAAACAGTTGGAGGAGTTTGCAATTCTTTACCTAGCTTTTTTCCTTCCCAGTAGATTTCAAGCTCTCACTTTTGTCTTTATAACTTTTCACATATTTTTGCTATTTGGTCAAAAAGTTAAAAATTTAGGAGGTCTGAGACATTGAAATAAGCAAACCAGCATTTGTAACAGGAACTGATGTGGGAAAAAGATGGTGCATTTCAAAAATGCTACACAAAACACTGAGCTTTAATCAGGAAAAACACACTTAACACACCTTCAAAAAAAGTTAAAGCCTTTTGTTGCTGACTCAGTCTTAGAACCATTTTGTAAAAAATGAACTCTGTTGCAAGGTTCAATTCACAATGTGCCTTAGCCAATGAAACATTCATATTAAAATATGTCATAGGAAAGAATGTTGTAGATACTTCTAATCTTCATAAACTTTTAAGCCCACGAACATTTACACAAAAATCTGCCATTATTAGACTCCAGCTTGCTGCCTGTAACAGAAAAATTGTGCCTTCATTTATAGCTTTTCCACATAGAAAAAAATCAAACTCTCAGTGAAGTAGCATAAGTTTTAAATGGGTATATTAAAAATATGAAGATAATTTCAGGAGCTATTAAGACAGCAATCTCTTATAGGTTGCTATAATAACAACTGAAAAATTAATAAATAGCCAGGTTTTTACCACCTCAGTGAGATTCTGAGCAACTATTCTTCATGCTTGGTAACAGATTTGCAAAACATGCATCTAGAACTGGAAGTTTCTGTTCTGTTCTAGAACATCACACACAATGGAACATGCAGACATTTTGATTAAGAGAAGTTGAATGGGTTTTTTTTTCTTTTCCCTTCTTTCTTTTCTATGCCAAACTCACAGTGGATTTCTCCAATGGGAAATTCAGAAAACCCGTTTTTTATAGATGTACTCTTTCTCAGCCTTAAAGTAGTTCAAAGCCATGACATTAATCAGTTAACTCCACTACTTACAGAGAGGAAAAATCAATTTACCTGAATGCCATCAAGCAACTTGCTCATGCACCAGTAACTGTCAGCTTCTATGTTCTGAAGCACTTCTTCAGGCAGACTGGAAACATCAAAATTTTCCACTTCTTCTTCTTCTGTTTCAGGAAAAGAAAGAGAAAGACAAGTCAATGAAGTGCACAGAATAAATAAAGCAAGAATGAGGAAAATAATTGAAAACAAAGACAGCCACCACTTATCTTCGAGTCAGAAACCAATGCACATTTACTTTAATAGGGCCTAAATGAATCATTTATTGCTTAACTGTGTCATCTAATGGCTTTAAATGTTAATGAATACTTAATTTCTTGCAGACTGTGAAAATCTCAAATCATGCCTGGTTAACCAGAATTAATATATAATAAATCACTTTATTCTAAACATTTCACACCTGAAGAAGGATCAGAAGCACTCTGAGAGCCCTCAAGCTATATATGAACAATCCCTGAAGAAGATGACTATGTTTGCACCACACACAGAATGTGCAAATATGTTGCCAGTCTTCACAGAAGAAAAAGCCCTGAAAAATACTTCTCAGAAAAGCACTGAACTTTCTGAACTTTATGTAAAAAAGCAGACTACAGCTGCAATTTAGAAAAGAAAAACCTTTCCAAATAGAAAAGAAAATTAATGATGTACCCACTACAGCACAAAACAAAACTTCGGCACATCTTACACATATTAACTCACAGAAAAGTATTACAGTTATACAGTTTATTATATTTTCATAAATCAGTGCACCACTGTAAAAAAATTATAGTTAATATTTATAACTTTCAGTTTAATATTTCAAATGGCAAAAAAAGAAGCAACCCATTCTCACTCTGCCTCACTATGTCTACAGAAAAAACCAGTAAATGTACCAGAGTTCCTCGCATTTATATAAAACACAAACATATACTGAAGTGTCTTCCCTTTGAATAAAGTCTTCAGGCCCTCCTCCACCCAAAATGTGCTGAAAGAATGAGATTACAACTACTTTGAAAACGTGCTCCTTTGCAAATTTTCTGCCTTGGAGCACCTTTTCTTTTCATGACACTGGTATCACATTTCTGAAAGAAAAGGTAGCTATAAACCATGGCACAACACACATAGGTATGAAAAGATAACAAATGAAAAAGACTTGTTATGTTCTCTTTCTCATCTTTCTTATCTTACCTCATTTTTGTCTCTCTCTTTCAAAATCTACCATTTTGCACTATATTCTCACATCAGGTTTTAAACCAACAAAAAAGCTGAAGATCCATATAAATGTCAAAGGTGGGCATCTTCACCTCCCTTCACAGCCAACAAAGAAGACTAAGAAGTGACAGAGTACTACCTGACTTGTTCTAAACTACGAAGATAAATAAATCAGATTAATCACATTTTTTAAAAAATCTTGCTTCTCAGTATTAGGTATAATTTGCTTTTAAAAGGATTGCCTCAGAATGCAGACCTTTAAACTCTGGAAGTCTAAACTACTGTTGATATAAAGCTTTAAACACCTACCAAATGATCTGCTGTCCTGTGACTGAACTACCTGCAAGCTGTAAGAAAACCAGCGCAGTTTGTAGGTTGGCTAAATGATGCAACCTGGACAGCAGCAACACTCCAGCATTAATATTTTGGAAAAACTAGGTTCTTATTGTTCTAATAAAGATGGATTATCAAATTAGAATGACTAATTTTTATTCCCCCCAGAAAATACACTATAGCTTTTAAGAAATATCTTTCAATGGCTCCAATTACTGTTCATCAGAGGTATGTCCCCCAAGCACAAAGAGGAAGTCAGGACAGGCCTTTCTGAAAAGAACACAGGTCTGACACAAATTTACTACTCTGAGTAAAATTCTCATTATTCCACAGGGAACAACAACCTAGATAAGGATATAGATAAGATATAGATAGCTTTTAGAAATCTTTCTTCGCTGAAAGAATTGACAGCCCCAATTATAATGTCACAGAACCACATGCTCAGCCATTACAGACATTAAAAAAGCAGTTTTATGAAGTACTTGTCCAGCTGTCTTGTTTTGTCTCCCCTCTGAAGAGCTATCCAAGAACATTTTGCTTTCTGTGGCTTAAAGAGACTGATCTTTAGCATTCCATAAGCCTCTTAAAGACAAAATAATTATTCAGAATCTTTTATATGTTCTTTAAATATATAAGCTACTTCTAGACCAATTTTCAATCCCATTGTGCTTCCAATTCATCACACTAAGTCATCTCTTCTAAAGTCAGATAATAAAGTTTTGAAATTAAAAAAATCTAATTAAGTGTTTCAGACAACTCAGATGTATTTCTATTGTACCCTAGCAGTGTTTCCCCTGTGTAAAGCAACTGTGTCAAACTTTGGCTTAAAATTCCGCAACCAAGTATTTCAACAAATAAATCTAATTACTTCGAGCTATAATACAATACAGTTTCATTAAATCAGCTAAGATGTATATTTTTGGATATGTTATGTTAACTGGTATTTTATTATTGAAATGTGGTCTATGATGAACAAGGAACAACACTGTGGAAGCACCCAAGAACTCTTCTAATAAAGATGGCATAGCATCCCAAAAGCAAAGTCTCAAACAAGCAAGTGCTCAGTGATGTCAATGGTTTCTGCTGCACCAATCCACCCTACTTTGCTACACTTTACTGAGGAAGTTCAAAACTGACATTAAATATCCAAAGGATCCTTTTCCAAAGTACAAATGCAATTTTAAAAGGCCATCCCTTTTGACTAGCTCCAATTAAGGAACATTTGATTGGCAGAATGCTATCCAAAATCATAATCTACATATTTAGTATTTATTCATTTATTTCGGTATGCACATAGTGCAAAATGGTTCTTTTTCCCTGCAGTTTTAAGGGAAAAAGCAGTCAAGCTCCATGTTGCTCTCTCTCTCTCTGTTTTTCTTTTTCTTATTTGGATGAAGAAATAAACACACTAGAAAAGTTTTGAAAGAAAGACCACAGGAGATTTCAGAATAAACAGAAGTAAAAATAACAACATAACCATCACAAAAGTACCTAAGATATTATTTGTGCTTGAGAACATAATTGCAATTTCTGTTTTTAAATAACTTTAAATTTATTTTCAATGAGTGAAATATGAATGGATAGTAACATAAAGACTGAATAAAAGAATGTGGACAGATACAGCAGGCCAGCGTGTGCAATATCTGTGGGAGAAAAGCTCACTGCCTAAAACTTCCCAATTATGAAGTCCTACAGTTTCCTGTGGAGATCTTTATCATGTTATCTATACAACTGCAAAAGACAGGAAAATGCCTGGTTGCCTGGAGAACTGCTGTAGCATGGAGTCTGTGACATGCTGATCTGAATACGTGCATTGCTGTAAGCATGGGATTAGCTCTTCTTTACTCACTCCCGGGGTATGCTTCTAAAACTTCCCACCCTGCAGAAGGACTAACTTTTTCTAAACGGTTCTAACTGGATCCACTCACAAAAACAGAGACATAAGGATAAAATCAAAATTTTAAAAAATACTGCTTACAGATTTAGTTTCCCAATGACAGCAGAAAGTAAACATGCTAAAAAGCTTGCCTCCATTAAAAGTAGGTTTTAATTCAAGATTAATGCCTAACGGATGATTTTGATTGAAGTTGTACAGAATGTCAAAATTAAGTTCACAACTGATCTTTGTCTTTTAGCTGTAATAGACTTCTTCCAAAGAGTGCTGGAATTTTACCTTTTCAGTACAGATCAGGGGTAAAAACACATGCAACCAACAAAAAGGTAGTTTGCATTCAGAACTCCTCTAAACCTGCTACTGACACCAAAACTCAATCTTTATAAAGTGTGAAAAAAATTATAGTAACTTGATAGTTTTCATACATCATTACACCAAGCAAGTTCCTACAAAAAATACCTCCTTTAAATAAAGCACACATTCTCTCAAAGGACTTTTTTAAATGAAACAAACATTTAATTGTGTTACTAATGTTTTAACTGTAGCTTTTTATCTTGAAATTGTTTCTCAACACTCAGAATCAGCAAAACTCAGACGAATTCACTGGAGTGCGAGGTAGGGGATAAAATGGATGGCAGGGTAAAAAAGACTTAGTGCTGAAGCCCAAAACAGACTGCAATATCCCCAATAAATTATGATTGCTCATTACATATACTCAATATACAAAATAATACATAAAAACACTAGATCAGCTAATGAGCTGAACAATTTAAAATTGGGGATTTTATTAGCACTATTTTGTGTAAATGTAGAAAAAGAATTACCATATACCTGAAGTCCAAATTATGTATCCCTTGCAGCAGTGCAAGGAAACCATTCTGACCACAGATGCACAGGTGCTTCTCTGTATAAATCTTACTGTGCTGCAATCTATTTCAGGTGTTACATCTTCAGGCAGACCTAACATAAAGGTTACCACCCAAGTATGCAAGTACCAAAAAAAATCATACACACATGATTGCATGCAGAGGTGCAAGTAATATTTCCACAGCTTTTACATATTCCACAGCTTTTACATATTCCACTCCAAACTCAGTTTTCAAAAGGCCTTATGAAACACCTATTCAGTCACTGCTGCACTAAAGCAATGTTTTTCTAAGAAGATCCAGACATAATAGAGCATTTAAATGTAAATTCTTTCAGTAACAATTGCCTAATTAAATATGTATATTACCGTATCAATATCTCCCATTGAAAAAGTCCTAGTTACATATTAATCTTGATAGAAATAGCTCTTGAGCTGTTAAGGATGAATCACCAAAGTAAAACCTTCCCTTTTCTTCGTGGTACTGCAGTCACAAAGGTAAAATTTTAAAAAACCTTAATCATCTCATCAGTCCAAGCTTAGGTAAACATGACCTTACTGCATTTCAAATATTCCCCTATAAACAGTTATGTTCTCACATACGTGATATATTGACAACTTGTCTATTTTAATATTGTTAATAATCTTCTATTTGTTTTCAATTGATCTTCTGCAAAATCCTTCAAATGCAATATGAAGCAAGATGAATATCTTTATGCATCCATGTAAGAATAGTGTTTCAAACATTAATCATTATATTCTACTCATATGAATTCTCTAAATAATTTGCTGCACATGGCAACTCTTACAATCTTGTGTGACCTGGCAAGCAAGGTAAATCCTCCTGTCCAAAAACACTGTAAAGCTGATCACATGGACTGAACATCTCAAACTGAACATGCTCATCAAAATTAATGTATGACCCTGGAGGTACTCTCAATTTGCTCTGTCACAAAAGGCAAGATACTTCACATACTTTTCCTCTAATTCCAGATTCTGTATGAAAGTAATCAGTAAATCATTCAGAGACTTCCTTTAGTGGGCCTACACTGCTTGCCAGTAAGATCTTCTCTACCTAGTCTTTGTCTTGGCAGATTTTAACTATTTTTTTTCCTCCACACTAAATAATCCAGAATTTGCCTTTATTTAATATTCATAACCCACTGCACATATATACACAAAACCAGAGCTGTTTTTAAGGATTTCATTTATCTGAAAAATGGAAACTCTCAGGTCACGTTGCAAATTAAACAAAAGACATCAGTTCCTCGTAGGCTGCAGACTGAGATTACTGCTTCACAAGTCAGACAGGAGGAAGATTAAAAGTTCTATGACCAAAACAGGGTACAAAGAAGAATTAAGTAAAGCTGGTGGTGCCAACATGTCTTTGACTCACAGAACTTGCATAATGCCAAATACAGGACTGAGAATCTCTTCCACACAGGTGAGAAATCAGCCAGTAAGTGCAGTTTGAAATTAGAAGAGTATAAGCCACATCCTTGGGCATGACATTATTATGAAACAGAAGCCTTCAAAGCTTTTAAGATGGCAGTTCTTCTTAAAAATGGATTTCAGCAACAATGAACACAATGATCAGAACAAATTCTTCTCACAGTACTCACTCCAAAAGGTTTGCTATTGTCAACCAAAACAGCCTGCCAGGGAGAAGCTGTGCATGTGACACCAAATTAAGGGACTCATAATCAGCAACCAGTATGCATGGTGAGCACAGGATGCTGATGAGTATTTTCTTAGAATACCACATAAGGGAATTCCCTGAGAAGTCCAAAAGGTGCTTGCAGAATAGGAAATGAAAGATTAAAGGTTGAACATGTCTCCCACATTGCATTTTTAATTAACTAGTTTGTGCTTTATCATTTAATTTTTTAAAGCATCAACACACATATCCACAAACACAGAGACAAAACACCAAGTGTGGGACAAGAGCAAACTGTAGTGTGGTCAAAAAAGTTTAAAGCAAACCTCAAGACCACAGGTGTTCCCTGTGTTCAGGTATGGGATTGATTAGAGACTTATTTCAGAACTATCACCCTAGTACTGGAAAAGCCTTCAAAGAGAATCCATAAATTAATGTAGTTTTGAAAAAGAACTATTTATTGGAGATGGAAAAAATCAACTGCACTAAAAGCGAAAATTTATTTAAAAGATAAAGAAACCAGTACATGTATCTGCACACACAAGGGTGAACTTTACTGAAAATTAATACTTCTTCACTGAAAATATTTTTAAAAAAGTCAAAAAAAGAAATTGCATTGCATGTAATTACTTAATAATAGAAGGCTGGCAAAGAGAACTCATTTGAACAATTTCATAAACAGCAATATGTTTAACACATTTCCTGGATAACTTAAAAAGCTCAAAGGTTCAACTCTAACTTGGGTAAATATAAAAGCAATACAAATTATCCAAGAACTCGTACATGAATATAAAACTCAGAAATGTAATTTTTTGTGTGACTGAAGACTGAAAAATTTGCCACTGTCACATAAGCTAATCAACCATTTACATATGACCATAACTCTGTGCAAGTATAACTTCACTCACCCGTGAAGCATTTTTATTTTAACCTATTAATGTAATTTGAATAGCATAACAAAATAAGTTCTCAAAGAAAAATGGATGGCAGAGGAAACAACTGTCCCTCAGTGACATCCCCACACATTTATGACTGTGGCAGTTTCCTGCAACCCACACTGTGCAATATCCAATTTTCAATTGTACATATATAAATTTTCTTAACCAAAATTAGATGTTTCCATGTTTTGTAATCTCCCACATGATTCACAGCTAATAAGAAATCCACCTAATAGATTTCTTCCCTTATTTACAACAGAAATTAAGTGACATCCATTATTTCTGCTTTTTAGCACAAACTGCAGATACTGAATTTGAAGAGAATGCACTCTGCAGGAAAAACTACTTCTATTGTTTAATTGCTGAATGCATTCCTTAACTACCTTAATCTGCTGTGACTTACACTTTCCTAACGAAACTGCTACATATACTTCTGAGGCAAAAAAGCCACAAAGCTTGCTCTTTTCAAAAATTTCAAACATATTCTTACCGATTACAGGGTAAGGGTTTGCTTACAAGTATTTATTGTCAAGATAAAGAAACAATCAAACCTCTAGGAAAAAGAAGCCTGCTCTGTCTGTTCAAAAATAATAGTATGATCTCTAATTTTCTTCAACAATGTTATTGTAAGAAAGGTAGTTGTCCTTAAATTTCAGTCATACCACAGTAAATTTCTACGTCATAATTAACTAAAGATGGAACACATAAATCAAATCACAAATGTTTTTGATGAGAACACAATTGATAAGCCATTTTTTTTAAGTACTGGGATTTGTCAAAGCGAATGTCCTATAAAAGCATAAAATACTTTCCGCTTCTACGAAATAATGCAATGAAAGCCTGCAAAAGAAAAACTGTTTTGCAAGAAGACTTTTTCCTCTTTTTTGTGATTGTGCTCAAGTACATAATTTTTCACTTCTGCTTTAAAAATTTTTTTCCACAGCTTATAGTAAAAATTTAAAATATCGTATTTCTCAAATAAGAAACCAGCAAAATATCCCCATGCTAATGAAAAACCCAATGACTTCATTACTATGATTAAAAAAGGTTTGCATTTAAATTACAAGCAAAGCTAACTTGAAGTTTCAGCATACAAACTTCTGACAAATTTATCTATAAATTATTTATAACCATGTATCTCATTGAAAATAAGACAAAAAAAATCTTACAATTCTTTTTAAAGCAGCGATCCACCAAATTTGAAAATCTTTTACTAGATCTTTATCTACTACTGATCTGTGCAACAGGATTGGAATGTTGCACTTCTGGCATTTGTAAAGCATGTTGTCATTGCTTAAGCATTGCTCTTTCTCTTTTAGCTTTTCTTCCCACAAGTTACTTCATAATAAACACACAAAGATGTGATATTTGGATGTCAAAAGCCACTTTTAATGGCATAAAAGCCATTAAAGTAATTTCCCAGTCTGTTGGAAATCATTCTTGAGAAGTCTTAGATCTGGAGGTATAAGCACTTCTGTGCCGCTTCAGTGAAATGAGATGATCACTAATTATAACTATATGGAGACCATGAGGAGAGGAGAAATAGGAATGCAGAAGCCAAAACTACAATATGCTGGTCCCTTTGGAATACATGTCTTTCCCATAGCTATATTTACTGCAATTAACTTCCTTCTTCACAATTCTTCCATTTTTATACCTGAAGAAATTTTTTGGCTTCTCTTCAATTTTAGTATACTGCTTTCACCAATATTCAAGATGGGTTTTTTTCTATTTATTCCCATGACCCAACATTTCCAGTCTGTAGTTTCAAACAGAATACCCTTCACTAATGTCTCATTACTTCCTCATAGTATGAGTCTATTGGTTTAATTGCCTTCAAAAATGAGACAATATAAACCACAAAATGTATTTCAAACTTGAAAAATGCATTGTTTTTTACATTAGCATTCATATTATAAAATTAATTTCATTTTTAAAATTCTGGGAGTATGCACTAAGCATCATGTATCTTCTTTAGACAGATACATTTGAAAATTTAGAAACACACATATAGATGCAAAGCAAACTTTAAAAGCTGGTAATTTAAATCCACATCATCCTATGCAGTAAAAGAGGACTTTCATTGACAGATTTGTTTTAATATATACATGGGGAACTAAAAATCTTTTTTCTCAAGTTCTTTTTAGTATACATCAGAGAAGAAAAAACAAGCAAACTTGAATGATACAAAAAATTATTTAAAAGACAAATCTGAGTTAGCTGAAAACATCAAACACTTCAAATCAATAGTAAGTCTAGACCTGACTTATTTATTCTGATAACTTCTGACAGAAGTTTGAGTAGTCCCATTTGACCTAAGAATTTTTTTTATTAATTCAGAGATTTCTTCTATACATATCTTATAGCAAAAATTGAAATGAATGCCTCTTATTTTGCCCATAAGATAGGATTTGGAAAGTCTCCTCACAAGAAATACCTAAGCAAAAAATCCACACAATCTCCTGCTATGAGGAGGTATTTTACAGGTTCCTTCAGATCTCTTTCAGACTTTTTGCCTCTTTGATAGATTTCTAGGCACTGATATGATTGAAGAAATTTTTATTAGTAACTTTCAAGTTCCTACTTGGCTTTTCCTCTGAAGTGTAAAAACTATGAAAGTCATCTAAAAGATGGGCTTTACAAAGGCTTGAACTCCCCAGTTACTTTTCAAAAAAGTATTCCCTTTAAATCACAGCTTTACCACAAAAATAAATGGAAGGTGGGCCACATACTATAGTATGCTGATCAGTATTCTCAAGACACACTTCTTTGGTATGACATGGAAGCATGCAATAAATATTTAAAACAAACAAACAAATTAAAATAAAGGCTAACCCAAAACACTGAATTCCACCTGCAGATGCCTCCACTCACAAGAATGGGGAGAGCAGTACAACAAATAACAAGAAGTTGTATGTTTAAGGAAATATAATCCAATTATTTTTGCTCTAACATTAATAAGAAAACTTTCTAATGTTAGGAAGAGTAGGAAGTTGATTGTAATCTCACACTTACAGATGTAGTCAAAAACATTTTTATGGAATGGCAATTGCCAATTTTTCTGCTCCTATCTTATGCCACCGAAGATTAAATTTTTTCATTTCATTTCCTACTTCACAGGACAGCCAGTCATATACATTTTTAAGAAAAGAACATTTAATTTAAACAGTGGTACACTGAAGCTATTACTACCAGCCATCAAAAATCATTAGGTCTGAAAAATCCTCTGTCCAACACTGATTTTAATCTTTGAGAAAGTAAGGGTTTGCTTCTTCATAGCTGCTCTTTAAGATGTTCTCCACAGCCAACATTTCTTAATCAATTTAGATACATTTTTTAAAGCTTGTAAGTCAAACACAGATCAAAAATGCACCAACTGTTGCTACACTTTCAATGAAAATATGATAATTAGGTATGAGTCTGCTTTGAAACATTTATTTATGTAGGGTAAAGTGACAGGTTTCAGACTCGGAGCACAGCAACTTCATATGCAGATGCTATTCTGAAAAAAAAAGTTATACAGATTGTCCTTTCTTTGAGGATCACTTAAAAAATTAAAAGATTTGGAAGACTAATAGACCTTAAAATTTCAGGTGTTAAGGGAGGTTGGGGTTTTTTTTCTTCCTTGTTTTAAACAGACACTCATAAGAGACTATGAGCAATTAATATCATTACTCAAAATACTGATTTTCCCTCACATAGAAAGCTAAAAATAACAGGCAATTAAGCAGTTGGATATACTTGAGATTATCTTAATGTCTCTTTTTCACTTCTGACAGCTATTATTAACAACAGCCAGAGAATTCTAACTTTAATTAGGCTTACTCCACTGCAAATAGATAGAAGCCTTTTTTAAAACTATCCACAAAAACAATTTTAGTTGAATTACATTAATTTTTTCCTGAAAGACAGTGAAGCTGAGGTACATCCTACTTTGTCAACTAATACATCCTGATGATTCAAGTATCCAGGACTATTACCACCCTAATCTGTAATCAAACTGAAGAAGATATTTTATCATAGCCCATACTTTATTCAAGCTAGAATATGTGCCAGTTCATAAGAACAAGAATTTTCATTTTACAGTTTGTGTGGTTAACTGAACAGATTTTCAAGGAATTAATTTAGTTTCAGTGGAGGTCATGGAGATTTACTTCAATGGAGTTACTTTCTCCATTACATCAATATGATATGACTTTAAACACTTTCATTACTAAGAACTACAAATGTACTTAAAAAAAAAAGTAAAATTATAGAAAATGTGACAAGAAGTCTATATATGAAAAGCAAAGGAAGGGGGCAAAGCCCAAGTCTACTGATGGAACAATGCATCCAACATTTCAGATGAACTATTCCAATTAGCTCAGAAATCTAACCGCGTATTAGACAGTGAAATGAAAATTGAAACAGAGAGAACTGATTTTGTAAAACTGCACTGTCTATAGTAAACTGCCATTCAAGACAGTACTAGGAAGCAAAATAATAAAAAAGCATGTTCCCATATCCCATATCTGTCTATGATCCCTAACCTGCTAAGCAAAAAGTAAATTCACAAATCCTTATCATGAGCATGTGTTATTACACAGCTAAAGCAGTCTCAGTGCTACCTGGCACTAAACAGACCCTTGCTTCTCCCTTCTTCCCTGACATGCTCTTATCCTCATATCAACACTCATATTCTTCTCTCATTCTCAAGATGAGTGCAGGAAGCTAAATAATTCAGTTTATCATGGGTCTAGTTTCCAGCCAGTTTAACTGTGCCCAAGGAAAGCAATGCGGACCAAAAAGAGAAGACAGGAACACACAGTTTGGGTTGGAAAAGAAAAAGCAAAGCCACCTGTTTTGACAGCAGAAAGCCCTGCTTCAGCTGTGCCATCTAAGTACACAGAAAGCAAACCCTTTTCTGACCAACTAAACCTAATCTGGAAATACTCAAATATGTGACTCCAGTGTGAAGTTTAAGGAATAGAGAAATGAAGGTAGAACAGGCAGGGTACACTGACCTCTTGAAAGAACAAAAGGGAGTTGGAAGATTCTACAGCACATAAGAATCCAGTTCACACTGTCCCAAGCCCTCACAGGGAATCAAATACATTAATGAGTAAAACATATGCAGCAATATACTATCACCCAACTATACTATACAGTTACTTGTAGACATATGTTCAGCTGCTCATTATTGACACCTTCTCTCAAGGTTACTATGTTCTAAAATATGCCAAAATTAGGTTGGTGCAATTAGCCAAAATTCCACTAACTAAAAAAGTAAATCACCTCATTTTATCAAAGCCTGTAGAGAGCGATGTAGACTTTTATGCCAACTGGTCCACTCATACAGCTGATACTAAATGCCACCACAAACTTCCAGTAGGTTAAGCAACCAGGGAAAAACAGTAGGGAATAAACTCTACCACTTGCAAGTCAAACACAAACTGTGTATCTGAGTAAAGCTTAACTACATTCATTAGGACTTGTATACTATTGTAACTATATTGAAACATATTCCTTAAATTTAATAGTTTTATAACTCTAAGCCAGAACAAAATGCCCACTACAGAATGAGTCCACTGCAGCTAAAAAAGTAATATTACAATAAGTCATGCTAAATGATAAAGATTAATTTGTCCAAGTAAATAACTAAAATAAAGATTCAAACACAAAATAAAAGGATCAAAAGATAAATAGGAATTTATAGTTCACTGGTTCCTATCAATCAATTCTCTCCATTATACAAGTTCTGCCAACACATTTGCCTTTCTTTATGTTCCCTTATTCCCTAACCCCTCACAAACTAAGTATGAGATGTCCTCTTAATACTGTCCCTGTTTTCCTTAGTTCTGTTTGGAATGCCTCCAAATATCTTGCTTTATGAACCAGCCCTAGACAGAACAGTAGATCATGGCAAGCACTGCTAGCTGGCAAACAATTCAAAGAATTCAGTACTAGTTATTTTCACATGGATTCTCCTACTTGTTTGAAGTGAATAAAAGGATGTAAAATAGTAAGGTTTCTTTACCCAATTAGGCCTGAAAAACAACATTATATATTAATAAAGACAATTGCTCAGAGACTGTGAATAATTCATTTGTTCTTAAGTGAGACATACATAAAAACAAATTAACAATTTAAAAGTATAATCTGTCCAAGTGCTTCAAAAGCATGGTTTTTAAAGCACTAAAATTCAGGCCTATATTTTTATTGTCTTTGTTTCCAGGTAGTTCACCTGAAGGAACTTCAGATTTTTTCAAAAACTAGAACTCAAAAATATTTAAATTAATGGAAAAGATTTCTAACTGCTTTCCTACTGCAGTCAAAATCAGTCCTGCTTCACAGCACTAACCAAGTCCTCTGTGTGTGGGCTCAACAAAGATTTCTGCTTACTTCTGGACCTTTCCCATGGTGCAAAGCAGGAGTCATCAATTTGTAAAACCAAACTCAAGTACTGCCTACCTTACTCATTACAGTTCTCTCTCTCTTCAGCTACCCTGCAGCGAGTACAAAATACTTTCACTGACAACAGATTGGCCCAGCAATAGGGGGAGACTGGGGCAATATATTCCTAGAAATGGAAAAGGTGAACAGTGGATATCTCAAAGCCAGCTAAGATAATGCTGAACAACTTCTATGCCATGTTACAGCTATAAATATATACGTACACATATACATGTATATCCAGGTGTACATATACTAAGCGTTCAATAATATATGAAAGCAAAGAGTGCAGCAAAAAAAGCTGATGGAAAGTAAAAAGATTCAGGTCACTGAGTGGCTCGTGTGTATCACAGCTTTTTCAGAGGAATGCTTCTGATGTTTTCTGGACTTATGTAGAAGATGTACTTTGCGATACTTTCAAGTCTTGAATTCAACAGTTTTGTGTAAGATTTCTTCATTCTTTGCTCACCAAAAACACACAGATAACAATACTCAATTTAATTATCAAAGAATGTTTCATAGAATATTGCTCATGTTTATGATAACTTGAGTGAACTTTCCTGATGTCATTAGTATTACTATAAAATTATGAAATATTAAGAAACAGTACTGAAACATACTTTTGTATATGGAAACTACATTACTAGCCATTTGTATTAAGGAGGAAAAAAATCAGTGTGAGTAAATGGAATAATTCATTTGTGCTATGGAATTTTCATTTGACAGAAAAGTGATTTTAATTATTTTGATTAGTTTTTCATAAAATTTTACAAGGGTTTTAAAAAACCTTTATTTTCTTAATACTTTCACAACTTGAAGGAAAACATTAAAATATAAATCATGCTTCATGTCCGTGCTTTTATGCAAATTCATTTTGTGTTTCATAAATCATTTCAAGAAACGTGTAAATAAAAGCATTTTAACACAATATTGTGCAAAACCTTTTATTTATTTAAGCAAAGAAAAGCCTAAAAACAGTAGAAGTTTATTACAAAGTTTAATGCCAAAATTAAAAGAGAAGTTGAAGAGCATATTACAATTGCAAATAAAATCTTTGCAACTCTCTCAAACTGAAGAAATCCCTTATATTCCTGAAACTCAGTCCTGGGAAGTCTTCCAGAATTTCTCTCCTGATAAATCAGAAGATGGAGAAACTTGAAGGCCCTGGGAGAAGGAGAAGCATCCAGTTAATCCAGTTATAACTCTTTGTTCTAGTTTATAAAAACAATTTGTCATCCTTCATTTTCAGTCAGTCTCTTCTGAACAACTACCAATATGTTACATCTTTTCTACCTTCTTTCCTCAAAACTTCAATGTACAAGTCCTATTCATAATTCTGCAAGGACTAGTGAATTGGTGGAACTGAATAATAAAGGTCTAAATATTTAGACAGCAGGATAAATTATCTCAAATTAATTTATATACTGTAGCAATCAAGGCTTCAGCTTGAAGGAAACAATGCACGCTGAACCAAATTTTACCTTACAACCCTGTAAGTATGAAGAAAAGCAGCTCCCTAAAGTCAGTGGGTTAATATTCTCTGCTCTCTGGCTTGCTTTCTCATCATTCAGAAATTCAGTTTTATGTACATTCCAAACAGATCTATTGATTCTGCAAAAATTACAACTCTCCTGAAAAAAAAGAATTCTGCTTTACTACCAAATTTTCATATTTTATAAGCAAGCAATGAGGAATTACCTCAGATACAGCCACTATAAAATGCTCCATAACTGGACTCCAATTATACAATGAAAATAACCATTTTTGATACAGTATTCAAACTGAGGGGGCAAAAAAACCTCAACATAGTTTTAAATACAATTATTCACTGTTGAAAAGGGCAAAAGGAAGACAAAAATGAGACTGCATACCAGTTATAAGGGCAGGAAGACTTCCTGTAACATATGAGAGGGAATGGAAAAAGCAGTAAACAAGGGAGTTATAGACAGATGAAGACATTTTCAGGACCAAAGAACATTTCTTCACTCATAGGAAAAGTAGTCTGGGAATAAATCCTATCCCATTTCTAGGATTTCGGCTTAGATTAATTATCCCATAAAGTCATAGCACTATCAATTCAAAAAACACTAACAGAAGTTTCATTTAATGCCATCTACAAAAGGATTTAAGATGACAAGAAAAAATACTTACAAGGGTAAGATCTCTCTTCTCGAAGTTTTCAGTTCATGAGTTCTTGTAAGCATCATCAGCTTGTCTCAGGCTACTCTATTTCAAGAAGATTGCAGAAAACATCTCAATCGCCATTCCAGTCTTCAGCAGCCTCATTCTTCTTGTCATTTGGCATAAAATGACCAAGTGCTACAATAGTGTTCACTTTCTGCCTTGACTTCCTACTGACTGCTAATTTTCCCTTGAGCCAGTACTCCTAGGCATCTTAAAATTATTTCATACAGCTATTGCACTTAGCAACAATCTGACATACATCCTTATCATGGTGGTACTTCTCTGAAACTTTCATCTCTCTGGATGGTGAATAAATTCAGGTCCTCTTTGTGGTTTTAGATACACACACAAGCCCAGTGAACAATGATGTACTGGAATGTCAGATAAAGTGAAGCATAGGTGAGCAAGAGACCACAGGTAATTGTACAGCACATCTTAACACTAGGAAACAATGTAGTTCTACAGGAACTCAGGGCAAGAGGAAGGTGTACAAAGAGCACATCTGTGGCAACTTGGAATAAATAGGACTTGCAATCCAGCGCAAAATTTCCTTGTCCACATTAAGTCTACAGACAGTGAGCAGTCACATGGTGTATCTTATCTCATTAACAAAAACCCCTCTGGGGCATCTGTAGGGATGAGATTCATTTTGACACAAACTAATATGCTACAAACATAGAGGGCTTTCAGGAAAACTGCCCTGACAGTAATTAGCATTTGTTCTGATAGCACATGTTACAACACCACTATGTCATGCAGGAGGTTAGAAGTAAGCCCAGGATAGCTTTCCTGCACCTCCAGTGTTTGGTTTTCTAAAGAGGCTGTTATAGTATGACAAAATAAGATTAAATACCTCCAGCATTTTTCATGAGGAGGAAAAAATGTTTTAAAAATGTTGTGAATAACACACACACAATCATCTGGTATAAGAAACCCAAGGTTTAAAATCATCCTCCTCCTAATTTAAGACCAGAAAATCAAAACTCAAACTACTGTATTCCAGTAGGGGCCAGTATCTACCCCTTCTGAAATTTTCTTTAATTATGGTTTTCCCTCTCCTGGCTTCATTTGACAATTAAGTTTCATCTTGTTGAAAATGTTACAACATTCTGTTTTTATTGCAAACTGGAAACTAATGAGACATCATCAGATTACACTTTCATCATACTGGTGGAAAGTTTAAAAGAATGTCCTGAACATTTAGCACACCCAATTCCTATATTCAATAACTCAATATAGTCTGGATGTGTGAATCTATGTGCTAAAATTAGGTACCTCCATCCATACTAAACCATCAAAACATCTATGACTTCAGCACTTGTATACACATCCAAAAACTGACTTTATGGCATTTGGATTTAAATGAAAAGCAAACTAGCGTTTTCATCTGTGTCATTTTTATCTTCAGAAGTTCCTTAACAACACTTTTCCAAACAGTTTGCTGATGTATTTATCAAAGCAAAAAGACTCCCATCACTAGAATAGCTATGTCACCACTTGTTATGCAAGATTAAGGATTAATTAAGGGCTCTCTCATTTGTCATAAAGCTAAAATAAATATGGCTTTCCTCCCACCAAAATATTTGACAAAACTGCAAATGTTTTGTCAATTACCAGGATGTACCATCAGATGACTTAGCCAGCACAGATTTATTATTAATGACATTGTCAATCATAAGAATTTATTATTCATATTTAATAATTCTTTAGGACTTTTTTAACTAGAGAAAGAAAATAAAACTATTATCACTTTCAACTGTGCAGATTAGGATCCATGTGACTTAGAACTGCAGCAAAAAAAAGGTTTCAGTTAAATTAAGAAAAATACAAAAATCCATAGTGAAAAGATTGCAATAAATAAAGCTATTTAATGTACAAACCAATATTCATGTAAAGCCAAGAAATGAGATCAAGAGTAAAAGTCTGAAGTAAATACAGAATGTTACTGAAGTAAATATAAATACACTAACAATGTAAGCATTTTTGATAGGAAAATTCTGCAATTCTGTGTTTATTTCTATATAAATTACTAAAGCCCAATTCACAGTGTTAGTTTTGAATCCTGTAATTTTACGACAGGATTTTTGATGTACTTCATAAATGCAACGTCCCCATTTCATTTATTCATTCTAACTTGAGTGCATCACTCAGCGTAACTTGAACATATTAGAAAGTTTCAAATCAAAAAGCTATTTAAAGAAAAATCTTTGAAAGTTTTTGTATGTCTCTGGGGGAAATAACTGCTGTTAGCACATAGCCATGACCACCACTATACTGAAAGAAAAACAAACCTTGATTTTGCTGTTTTTCTTGTTATATAGATACTAGTTTTTAAATGAGCTTTCAGAATACAGTTTTCTGAGGTTCATACATTTCCCCCAACTATCTTTTAAGGTTAAAAGTTTTCACATTTTGTCTTTCTCCACCAAACACTCACAAGAACAGCTATGCTCTCCAATATGACAATCCTGACAAAGTGGCAAATACATTAACAATCCTGAATCTCCAAATGTTAAGTTGGTGGTAAAGACAAACTTATTTACCATATTAATTAAATGGCCTATTTAACATGGAATATCAATTCTCTAATCACATCTCATTTGAACTTCTTATTTCAATTAGCAACCCTAAAGTCTACTAGAGACCCTACTGTTCTAGGATCATTAAGAACATTTTCATGATCTGTCAAATGAGAGAGTAAAAGGCAGAAACTGCAAATACTCTCAGGAGTAGGCCTCTACCCTGCTTAGGAGATGATTAGGGAAAAAGCAGCAGTAGTTCTCATTAGTTGCTTAGCAATGAAACATCCTCCTATGAAACAAGAAATTAACAAAGCAACAGAGGTGTTGCCACGCAAATGAGTAAATGGACAGTCTATCATCCACTCAAGGATATTCTGTCCTTCATTAAAACTAATCAGTCTGGGTTAATACACCTATGGATAGCTGGCAAAGACAAGGTAGGAAGAATCCACTGTAGGTAGCCCCACTGAAGTAGCCAGACAATACATTGCTCAAGTTTACATACACAACACTTAAATTCTCACTGTATGTGTGTATGATAAACACAAGCACGAGGAAAATAATTTCAATTCAAACCAGATTAACATTATCATTTTTACTGTTAAACCTTACCTTTTATACCCATAGTTATACTGAAGTTATTAATGAATTATTGTTAACAGTCATTCTCTTAATGCTTATAACAACTTAAATACAAATCTGTAAACTTGAGATTTAAGCCATGTCTAAGTTGTTGATTTTTTCAAAATTATATTCACACATAAAGCAAAAAACTCAACACAAATGGAGTTGTTGACACTACCATTGCTACCAAAGCTGTAAGTCTCAGAAGAGCAGAGTTCTTAACCAGAGAAATTTGATTACTGTTGTCTTACTTTTCAGACCTTAATTCCAGGATGCCATTATTTCAGTCACAGATGCAGTTTAATAGGTTCCTTTTATTTCAATTTCCCCATAACTGATTTTAAAATATCCATATTTCATGTGTTAGTTTTTTTTGTTTTAGTGGGTTTTTTTCCTGCAAGGCAGGCATTTTTTGTTTTGTTGCTATTGTACGGTTCATATGTACAATATAAAGTTTTCAAAAAAAGCATGAATTAGAAGAGAAAATAAAACAGTGAAGACTTCTTAAGCAGAAATCAAGATGGTTCCTGAACTTCACCGACTGTTCAAAATCTGGTTGCTTCTCAGTATATATTTAAAGCAATACAGATTTATAATTACAAACATTTATGATAAAATTCATGTATCAAATTATGCTTTGATTAGCTCATCCAAACTGTTAGATTAAAATGAAAATGATGTTTCAAAACCAATACTAATTCATAATTCAGTATTAAGACAAATCTTACCTATGTATTCACAAACGAAGACTACAAAAAAAGGAGTGACAAGATCATTTATGCCCTGAACATATCCACTGGCTGGATGACGTATTGCCCAGATAAACAAAATTCTTTCAAAGATCTGAAAAAGAGTTAAAGAAACCATCAATTTAATTTAACAAGTCATAAGCACATTTTAAACAGGACACTTGTAAATTATCATAACATCATAGTATTACAGAATATCCTGAGTTGAAAAGGACCCATCAGGACCACCAAGTCCAACTCCTGGCCCTGTACAGGACACCCCAGGAATCACTTCATGTGCCTGAGAGCATTGGCCAAACACTTTTTGAACTTTGTCAGGCTGCTGCTGCGACCATTCCCTGGGGAGCCTGTTCCAGTGTTCAGCTACTCTTGGAATGAAAAACCTGTTCCTGATATCCAACCCAAACCTCCCCAACTCAGCTTTGTGCCATTTCTTTGAGTCTTGTCACTGATCCTGAGAGTGAAGAGATTGGTATCTGTCCATCTGCCTCCAGCCATGAAGATGTTGAAAATATCCTTGCAGATAAACTTCATATCATGGAGTTAAGTAGTATAAAAACTATGCATACAACAGCATAAATGAACACTGGTATTCATAACCAGCTCCCAGTGCTGTGTAAGCTTCTCAGTTCTTCAAAAGGAAGTATTTTCAGGGTATTAGCACATGTTAAAACCAGCCTATTTTCAGTTACAGTAGTTAATACAAAGTAGCTCCTATTCACTGGATCTTTTCCAGTAATACAGAATTCCTCTTTTCTCAAGGGAAAGAAACATGAAATTATCTTCCCATAATTTTTCATCTCTTTGAAATAAGTATTCTACTAAATATTCTATTTATCCCTAAGTAACAGAAAGAAGGACTTGATATAGTATAGATTTTTTTAATAACATGCCCATAAAAAGAGATTCCACCAAAGTTAAGCTTGCCTAATACTCCAGTGTGGAGTTTTACACTCCAGGCATCTGCATACTAGTTAATGAAAAACCTGAAACAATCAGGAAATGTAGAAATAAGGCAACTGCCTGCTGTATCACAGAACTTCACCCTCTCAACTCCATAAACTGAAGCTTAGGTATTTGTAACTGAAGTTCAGGATCTGCAAAAGCTCATGAGGCCAAACTATATCTCAGTGTGAGAAGTGAAGAGAGCATAGAAATCAGAGAACTTTTTTCTGATTCCATTTAGGTCTGTGACAGGCTGTATCTTGTCTCAATTATTTGCTTCTGAAGATATTACGTGCCTTTGAAAGACTGCAAATAAGCAGCAGAGTGAAAGCTGCTACATGCTTTGTCCTAACTACAGCCATGCAATCAGGGATATATAATCTTCTGAAACAAAAGAATGTTTGCTCATTCAAGAGAGCACAAACTATATTGCTCTTCAGATCTGGCCTCAATAATAAAAGGAAGAGACATTTTGGAAGGACCCAAAGGATTCTGTGGTTTGCTGCAACTTCAGAAATCAACGAATGCTCAGGCTCAAGAAAGCCAGTGAAGGACTTGCCCTGAAAGGATGCAACAGGTGGAGGAACTTTATTTGCGAAGTCAGGATTATTCATATTCAATCTCACTTTAAGTTTTTGTTAGATTAATAAGCTGTTTTAATTCATTTTAAATAAAGACTTATTATTTAGTTTTAAAGTCCTCTTGCAGTCATTTTTAAGTGAGGAGAGGTCTTAGCATAAAGGACTCACATCCTGGTGCTTGAAATTCCCATCACCGGCTTCCACATAAGTTACCTGAAGCTGAAAAATATTTGCATCTTTTGCTTTGAAAACAAGTCTCAAATATCAACATCTATCCTTCTCCTATAGGCTTTCCTTTGAGAGTGAACTGTCCTCCAGGTTTCATGTTTCCCTGGCTGAAAATTCACAAAACAGGGGAGATGGTCAACAACAGTAAGTACAAAAAGTTTTGGTGGGCACTGAAAAATAAATCTTAAGATAGCTCACATCTGATCCATTACAACCCCAATCGAGATCCAGTTTTTGTGCAGTGTGATTTCAGAGATTAGGCAACAAGGGAAGTGTTCATTAGCAAATCCTCCATAGAAGGCTCTTGTTTCCATTAGCCAAGATGCTTATTCCTTTAGCTACAAATTCTTGGTACTAGTTCTGCCACCTCATGCATTTTAACAAGAGCTGCATATTAAACCAAAAAAACAAAAAGAAAAAAAACCAACCTCTGCCCCTTAAGCAATAGCCAGTGGTGTTTCACTGTCTATCAATAACTGTATAAAGATTTTACACTCAGCTATTTACAACATGTTTTTACATTTCATGTAATCACACCCTGATGAAATTACAACTGTTTATGTAATATTTTTAGTATTACTGGAAAACTGCCAATCTAGCAAGGTTAGTTAGCTCACAGCTACTCTGCCTGCTTCTGTCCATTGCCACTTCTCCTTTCAGCAACAGTAGTTTCTCAGTATCACGAGAGTTATCATTCTGTGTTTCACTTCTGAAAAAGGACATGTTTAACATACTGCAAATACAAACAACTTTCTCAAAAAACAAATATCAGAACGAGCTGACTAGAGAAACCTTTAAAGCAGCAATTGCAGAATGTAGAATAGGTTATGCACTAAGCTAAATAAAAAACTCATGGTGTGATGGGGCTCCAAAATATGCACAGTCAACAACCAACCAAATTCAGGAAGAACAACCAATCAAAATACCCACTGCAGAAGCTATAAACATAGTGTTTTTTCATGAAGGCATGTCTGAAGTCAAACAATTCACAGATTTGTACCACCAACCTTTCATTTCCTCAGAACCTGATAAAATACAGTTTGCACTGCAAATTGAGAAGCCTAAGGATTTTAAAATGTTTTTAAAATCCAGGTATAAGGGGGTGATGTTTGCTTTTGTTTGGGGCGGTGGGGGAGGGGGGGTGTTATATTTTTGAGCAGGAAGCACCACTTAATGATGGTACATCAGCTTTAATATCCCCAAATACTTCCAATCAGAAATTCTGAAATACACACTGAATAGCATTTTCAGTTTCCTATCCAATTTCATAAAGTTTCATTTACTGTTCTGAATCAATAAAAATGAGCACTAAAATCCTGAACAGTAGGCTGATTTAAGTTTCTATACAACATTCATGACTGTATTCAAATAGGACTCATTAAAAAGGTCACTTTCCCAAAAGGATCCCTTCTTGATTTCCAAACCAGCAACAAAAACTGGAATTATTTTTCTACTATGAACCACTACATCTCATGAGATGTCATTACCAATCTATTATTCTCTTTTGAATTTGACTCTCATTCATAATTACAGCAAGAATTATACTCATATACATAAAGAAAATAATCCATCAGCTTAAATGAAGGTTTGAATTACTTGTGGGTTTTCCCACCCCAGAGGAAGTTCAAAACCTCCAAAGCCTTAATTCAAAAGATTTTGAAAATTTGCTTTTTGTTTTCTAAGTAGAGGAGGGGAAGGGAAAAAAAAGAGAGAGAGGACAAAATTTAAACTATTTTCAATTGTGCAGTTTTCTTGAAATTATGATGCATAATATGCAAGCATAGATGGGAAGTACACAGCCATGTGCTTTCCATTTCAACAAAATACAGTTAAAGTAAGAAAAGATAATAAATTAGCCCAGTCCATGTTAGCTAATCAAATTTATTACAACTAAATAATAAGTAGTCTTTAAAATAACTTGACTGCACTATATGAAAGACCATGTCCCGCTCTTCTGTTCTCCTTTTCAGGGACACTATTAAGTCATTTTTAGTCCTTTAAATCCTTGGTCCAATGCTGCCTTCGCCTCACTCACTATCCATTAAACTCCCGTAAAAAAGAAACACTTTAAACTGATTTTAAAGGGAACACATAGTAACTAGTTATTTCAGAACATCAGATTCAAAATATCTTTTTCTAAACTGCAACATTTTATTACAGAAACCAAACTCTGAGATCACATAAGAAATTAAAACAGCCTTATTAACTCTAATTAAAAGTTTTTTGGCAACAGAGACTGATAGCACCAAGAACAGCAAAAATCTTGGAATAGCAGCATTTGAAAATTTAAGTCAGGAGACTGTGAGGTTTATATATGTGCTGTCTTTCTGAAGCTTTAGTCAGTGCTTTTGTCCAGTTCCATCAACTACAGTCTCTTCATTTCATTCTATGGGAGATTCTTCCCAGTAGTGATATCATTACTCTAAACCTTTGCAGCATCAGAAGTATGTACAAAACTCACCATAATATCCACAACAATGGTTTTGCACATAGTGTAATCCCTTTGCACATAGCGTAATCTTTGACCTTTACTCTGATTTTCCTCTCTTCTTTATAACCCTTGCAGTCTCACTTTAAAAAGGTGGGAGTGACTGTTGCTCACCAGAGACCAGCACCATCTTCTCTCTCTCCAGAAGAAACAGCTCTGGGAACAACACATCCTATGTGCAAGAGCCCTTGGGAGGAGGGAACCATCCCTGTGGGCCTGAGGGATTTGATGGTGCTATGGTAGGTCTCCTGAAACTCAGACAGCAAGAGAAAGAAACATCGGAGAAATTGGGTGGTATGACCCTTTTTTACAATGGCATTAAGCAAGTAGATTTTGGTTAAGATCATAGAGTAAAAGAAAGATGCAAACCCATTCTCTCAGTAGCCCACTGATCTAATTAATTTCTTTAACAGTTTATTTCTTGCCAGTATTGCTTTGTTCTTGTCCCTTGAGTGTATTTACACTACTCCTCGATCCATCCCTAGAACAGCCCAGGTAAAACACCACTGTGCAGAAAGCAGGTGGAAAGCCCTATCTTTACACATTTTTCTTTTGAAACTATTTCTTCAAACCAGTTCTCCAAAGTGTGGAAGAGTACTGCCATTAAACAAATAATTGGAACAATGGAAAACAAAATGGAAGCTAGTTCTGCATTTAAGTTCTCATAATGAACAACCAGATTATGTTCTGTTTGGATCTGTAATTGTATGAACAGAAGCTTCATGGCAATACATTTGAAGGTATAACTAGAACCATTAGAAAGGAGGGTAAGTTGAAGAATTAAATTAAATAATTGAAAAAGATTAATCCACACCATCAATGCTATTTATGACCTATATACTTCAAAATGAAAAGTCCCCGTGAGATTCAATTCCCCAGCAACATAGGCTGATTTGATTAATACATTTACCATTAATCACATGTAATCACATTATTATATATTTACATTAATTATATAGTTATAACAGTAGTAAAACAATTTAAATTGTGCACTCAACATACAAAACTTACAAGGATGCAAAATCAGATGAGGCATTCAAACCAGTCCTGCTACAAATTCAAAAAGGAGATCTTCCCAAGTGGAACACTCTAAGAACTTCCAGACCTTAAATGATTTTGACAAATACATGGAACCACAGGACTATGCTCTGGATTACTTAAGAAACACAGTATTAACAAAATATATAGAAAAGAAAAAAAGGGGGGGAAAAACCCTCAAGGGCACAAGACCACAGTAAAAACTGACAGATTCAATACAGGAAATTAATGAGGTGCCTTTGCTTTTATTACTCATACTTACACTGCTATTCTTAACCTCTACTTATATGTCTTATTTTTTTTTACTTCTTTAAGCTTGTTCTGAAGTCAAAATAGCAAGTGTAATGACATCAATTATTAATCAAACTGTGATATCACCTTCATTAATAAAATCTTTCCTCTAACAAAAAGAAAATATATCATTCTTACCTCTGTTACTTTGGGCTGAAGTCTTAAAACTTCAGGACTCATGCGTGGTATATCTATGTGGATCTAATTAGACAAAGAAGAATACTGTAAAAGGAACCAACAGCACACTTTCTAAGCAACATGATACTTAAAATAATTCTATTGGTTTACACTATTAGTTGTAATTCCATTGTATCATTACTTTTGGGATAACATGGATTTATACTGTATTTCAAAACATACAGCCAAATATTTAAGTTAATCTTTCAGTGAAGCAAAATTTTAAAACACATATATTTGTATTCACATTCTACGATCCTTACATCACATTTTAATTATTTGCAAATTATAATCATATTGGTAATACTCATTACCTTAGGGTAATTATGTGTAAATGCACACTACTACTTCTGTGAAGTCATATTCAACTCCCACTATCATAGAAACATTTACAATGGAAAAGACCTGTAAGATCATCAAGTCCAAATATCCAAAGGTGAAAGAAGAGTTTAGTACCTATTTTAATGTATTTGCATCTATTTTAATGTATTTTAAGAAGAGAGCACAAAAATACCAGTATTGTTAAAGTTTTTTCCACACTTCACAAAGGACTTTTATGCAACAGAGTGCTCAAGTGATGATTTTGTCTTCTATTCACAAGCCTTATGTTAGTGATACTTCTTGCTACTAAAGATTGGTCTTGAAGCTGAAAGAAAGATTTTAGCTTCTTCTGTCCCAAGGACGGCTGAAGTATCATTGCTCATTGTTACAAACTACCCATTTCAATACAAAACTTGAAGAAAAGTTATCTGCTTATCTGGGTGACTGTGGAAGTTTGACACCCCTATGCTTATTGCACATCATATACAGTTTCAACTTCTTATGCAGAAGTTTAGAGACAGTAAGAAACAGTCACTATTGTACTTTCCCTTCCATCTTCACTTATTTGAAAGAGGGTTTGAGCAGGAGATGAAAGATTTGAAAATGTAACTATTTTTAAACAGAAAACCATGGCAACACTAATGCTAACATTAAAAGAAATCCATTATTTCGAATTTCAGATGAAAACTACTTCATATTTTTCTTCTAAAATTTAGGAAAATTATTAGAGGGCTGTCTATCTGATAAGATTAAAGAAACAGAGAAAAACAGCACCAAAGTTCAAAAATAATTTTTAAGTCCTTTAGCAAGTGTTCTGTAGATAAAAGCCAATTCAACCAGGTGTTCTACCTGTCTGTAGGTATCTTGGTGGTTTTCATCATTTCTGGAACCATAGTATTGTTCAACAAATGCAAAATACTCTTTGCGTTTTCTTTGTAAAGTGCTTTCTCTTCGGTCCACATTTGCAGGAAGATAGCCCTGAAAAAACAATGAAATTATAAAGATATTATTCTTTGCCTTACAAAAAGTACTGCTGGCATTTGATTACATGTGACAGGAGATCTAACAAACTGACATAGTGCCATGTACTCCCACACAAATGTAAATAATCCTTTACTGAACTATTTTTTCTAATCCCTCCAACCCATATAAAAGTTCAGATACAAACATCTTATAAAAACAGCTGCTTTTTTTTTTTGCCTTTTCTTTTTTTTTTCTACAAAATGCAATTTGTCAGCAAAAATACTAAGATGGTATTGATTTTTGAGTAGAAAAGCTTAAATAAATAAATTTAGGTAACTTTAATAACATGTGAGTTCCTTAATATCTATGTGGCTAGTATTGGAGCAATTTTATTAAATTTTTAAACACTGTGTATTAACTCAATTGCCTTTAAGTAGGAATTACATACATTAGCAAGGGAGGCCTAGATTCAATATTAGGAATAACTTCTTCATGGAAAGGATTATCAAGCACTGGAACAGGCTGCCCAAGGAAGTGGCTGAGTCACCATCCCTGGAGATAGTAAAAGACACACAGATGTGGCCCCTAGGGACATGGTTTAGTGGTAGACTTGGCAGTGCTGAGTTTATGGTTGGACTACACAGCCTTAAAGATCCTTTCCAACCTATACAATTCTATGATACTATATTAAAAGTATTAAAAATGTTATCCCTGTACACTTTAATTACTTCATTTATAATGACAGGAGAATAAGTATACAAGCCATATTACATTTCAAATACCTTAAGAGGTACTTTCTTTGGCAAAATGAATTTCTTTAAGATATACAGACTTGTGTTTGATTCCAAGTACTTTAAACCTCACCAGCTTCACTCTTTCCTAAAGACTTTGTCTGACATTTAATATCCTATCCCAGTGTTTTGTGTTAAATATTGAATTTATTCAATAATTTTATTGAATAAAATTTATTTATTCTCAACAGTAGTGGTTTCTTCCCTGTAGGATATCTTATTTGGTTGCTTTAGAAAATAATTCATTTTTTAAATCAAATGTGATTGTTTGAAGCACACTGATACTTTCTCAGCAAGTTTTTTGCCATTATTCAATTTCAAAGACTGAACTAATCTTTCAATTCAACATGTCGTGTTTCCTGTTCACTTTACAAATTAGGTTTTATTTTTAAAAGTTGGGAAGGCTTGCAACGTATCAGCAGAGAATAAATTGGTGGAGAGTTTAATCCGTTTATTCATTAATTTCCTCCAAAGGCTTTTGCAAACATATCTTTGGTTTTTTTATTCAAAAGAGAGGAGAGCCTCTACAGCTCTTCTTGCCTTTTAGGTACAGTATGCTTAACACTTTTGCTATATTTCAAAAATAAATCATGTCTTTGTTTTATATATGTTGTTACCAGTAGACATGCATAACATCAACAGAGTATTATACTGAAAAACTGTCTTCATCAAACACTTGTTAACATTATTAACATCCTGACTATGTAACAAATAACTGATCAATTTCTTAAATCATAGTTTTAGAATTCCAATTTCTATGCTGGTTTTACAAACAAGACAATCATCATCTGCCTCAGATACCACCAAGTTTACTCCATTCCCTGAGAAAAAATTAAGTTTGGGCTTTTTAAATAAGACTTTTAATAACTGTGAAACAAACATATACTAAAACCATAATATACTTTGGTTTCTTCAGTTGTCTCGTTGTTTTTTTAGTATTGCAACAAATCTTTAATCAAAATATCACTTGATTTTTACAAACCCTTATTTCCCCAGGAGCTCCTGGTGACTGTATAGAATCATAAAATGGTTTGTGTTGGAAAGGACCTTAAAGATCATCTTGTTCCAACCCCCCTTCCACTAGACCAGGTTGCTCAGAGCTCCATCCAGCTCGGCTTTAAACACTCCCTGGGATTATCATTATTAGTCCCCCTTACCTGCGACATTAACAGTAGGTCACTATTAGGTTACCTCCAGAAAAGCATGGTGGAGCTTATGACCAAAAAAACTGAAAGAACTTTTCTTTCCCACTTGGGAAAGAAGATGAAAGAAATGCTGCCTTACAGTATAGAAAAGTAATGATTACTGAAAGACTTGTCTTTGAGTTTCCAAAACATACTAAATGAGGACCACATAATAGATAAGAAATCACAGCAGGACTTACTTAAGAAAAGCTAAGAATTTTCATAATATTGCCATTTGGAGGTAGAAAAAACCCAAACAAACAAACAAAAAAAGCCAGTTTCATAAATCTCTTACTCAAAAAAAAAAATCCACTTAATTTATAAAGTACAAAAAAAGTAATCTGAAAGCAGGTTTTTGCAGAGATATGGCAAGATGAAGTTGCAAATTGAACTGAAATAAATTCTGGAATTGCTAAAGCAACAGAACAAGAAAACTCTACACTTAGGCATTTTCTAGACCAGGAATACTAACTTAAAATCAACTTCTGGATATAAGTTAAAGCTCCAGGAAAGCCTATGCTCTTACAAGAAAGCAAGAGGAGTCAGCTCATTTTGTATTTTTATAATTTGCATAATTCCAACTCTCTAAACCCCACTGTCAGTCTTCTGATTCAGAATTTAAAATGCTTATGCTTTAGCTTACTACATTTCAAAGTCAACTTTGAGTTAGTCATATTTTTTCTTACTTTTTAAAATTTTAAAAGGGACATCCTAAACCTCAAGAGAAAAAAAATGCCTTTTTTACAACCAAAATCACATATAGCTTTGGAAACAGAACAAAAATAAATTGTAAGCTCCATGTTTAATTTCAATTACAGCAGGATATTTGAAAATCCACCATTAAACTGCATCTGCATTTAGCATTAGAAGGAACTAAGCTGCAAATTTAGTAGAACTCATCAACAAGAAAGACTCTTTCAGTCACTGGAAATCAGTGTCAATCTGAAGTAAATACTTTGCATTCCCTACAGAATTATTCTATAAAAAGCAAAGCTATTTAAGTCTACTCTCTGAGAAATTCGATAGTGCTAAACTGGTGTGTGTGTATAATTCAGAATTTTAAACAGTTCTTAAATGCACAAAGATTTGTTGAGAAAGTGTCTTTCACAGCCTCTGGAGAGTAGACATCACGAGAATTCTGCTTCTTTTTATACAAACATCCTCATAAACTTTCTGCCAACCACAGGCAGACAAGCAACAGCTAAAATGCTTAACTAGTTGTCATCACAAGCATTATAGCTGAAAAGATAGACATGAAAAATACCTCTATGAAGAACTGCATTTTTGCAGAAGAACCTTTTAAACATAGTGCAAACACCAAGATGAAAAAAATCGTATTCTGTAACACCAAACCCAGTGAATCACATATTTCCACAAGCTTCTCCCACATGCCCAACTGAAACACCTCCATGGTACTTCAGCCAACCTACTCCCAAGCTACAGCCACTGCAATACCCTCCGGCCATAGGGAAAGAGAAGAGTGCTCAGCCAGCCAAAAATTCACACCACAAAAAAGTAATCAGCTTTTTATTGAAGCTGTCTCTGAATTGCCTCACAGGTCTGACATCAGGAGAGCTAATGCCACAACTCAATTGACACAGTGGTTCAGAGTTGTTCATCTTAAAGCACTATAGAAGAATCAGCCAGAAAAACCTAGAGATGCTATCAGTGCTTTTCCTCACTACAGCGTTAATCCCTTCTTGCAGTTACTTTAATGTGAAGTCAGAATGAAGCCTTTCGTAGGACACTGATAGTCTTTGCTTTCCCTACTGTGTGTCTATTTTCAAGAAAACTGTTAAGAATGTACTTGTCTTTGAACTCTCCACCATTCCATCAAAACTGGTTGAAAGAAGCCACTATAATCAAAAGCCCTTCTTTCACAGAAAGCCAGACTGAAAAATAAAGATATACAACTGGCACAATTTACTACTACTTCTCATCCCCCTCCTTTCAATTTGATAGATTAATCCTGAAATTGAGTAAAAGAACATAACTTCCATTACAATTCAGCACAAGACACGTTTCCAACCATCACTGATGGATTACAATTCATGCAAAATCATTTGCAATGCTTGAAAAAGCTATTAGTACTAAATGCAGAGGAAGAATAAAAAAAACACAACTTACTGAAAGAAGCTTCCATGCAATTGGACGAACCCGTTTGGGAATGCCAGACCAACTCAATTTTCTCAATTCATCTATTAAAACACAATGGTTTCATGAGAAGCAAGGAAATTACTACCAATTTACATACACAGATACATTCAAATTAGCACAAAGGCATTCAAAACAATGGTCTTCTTAGAAAATCCAGTGATTACAGAAATATAGAGCAATCCTAATGAATTAATAAAATACTGGATAATTGCTATCCATAGGGACACCTATGGTAATAGGTACTGAGTGTGATAAGGTAACTCTCTGGAGTATTTCTCAGCATTACTGTTTGGTATACATGCCTTATATTGTCACAGTTGGCAATTTACTACATAAATGTATTATTCTTCCAAGTATTTTTGAGATACGTGTGAAAGGAATACAGTGTATCAAAGCAAGTAAAGCAGTTGTAATATTATTAAAGTCTACACAAAAAAAGGAGCAGCATATGCTTTCAAAAAACATTAAGAAGGTCACAGTACTTCTGCATGCTAAATATGCATGGATGGAGGAAGCATGAAAGCATGCTTATACACATAACCCCAAGAAATTTCACAGTTCACAATAGATTTCCCCCTTATCCTTCCTCTCAAGGAGTTGAGAGGCATTGAAAGAATAAAAAAATGACCAAAAGATCAGTAACATTAGAAAAATATGACACTACCAGAATTCAGCATCAACCAAAGTCTCAAAGAAACAATGAAAGTAGAACTTGTACAGACAATAAACACAGATTAAGAGAGAAATTCAAGAAGTCACAGGCTGGCACAACAAATACACTTTATTACGAGTATGCTGTCACAGCAAACACAAGGATTCAATGAGAAAAGGTGCAAAAAGCAACAGAAAGAAGTTTAATTTATTGTCATACTCCAGCTGTGATCATCACACACAAGCTGCCCAGCACGAACCCCAGACAGAAGCCAGTCACATCCCTTAACCCTGTTTCCCATTTTTTGGTCTTCTTTTTCCAGCACGCTTCTACTTCCTTTTCTCTGCCCCATTTAACAAACCACTCTAATTATTTCTTCCCTTCATGGTCCCAGTTTTGCTACTGCTATGCCTAAATATGGCATTTCTGAAATGATTATCAGGTACCATTGGTCTTGTAACACTGCACTTCCCTAAGTGATCTCTCAGTGCTTCTCTCCATACAATGGCACTGTTTGGGCACCTCTCACACGATTCCTCCTTGTGAAACGCCTACTTGTGAAATCCAGGCATACCATAGGGTGCCATCTACAACTTGTGTCAGCTTCTCACACTGTGGTTTGCTACATACAGCAAGTTCTCACATCACCTACAGCAGTTCTCCACACCCCAGGGAGTTTGCTCAGCCTCCAAGCAGCTTTAGTATTGGCTTGCAGCCCCTACCACTTCCGCAATTCCACCCGTGATCTGATTCCAAGTAAATTCCCACCATACCAAGCACTACAGCGTAAATAACAGTATCACTGGTTATATTCTTCTAAAAGCCAGAAAAGCAGGAACTGGTCAGAAGATGTAAAGGCAAAATAAACATATAATATGAACAAGAGTAGAAAAACAGTATTTTGTATCATTTATGAACAAAAACAACAAAAAAGAGATACTATCTGCCTTAACCAAACAATCTACAAATTATATATATGCATTTCTCTTCCACCCCAAAGCATGACAGTTAGCTCCAGTTGTTTTAACACCAATGAAAGCCTCAAATCTTCAAAAGCAAAATCTCCAACTGTGTATATTCCTGCTCTACTTGTCCTTGTGCAGTATTTATGAACAAATATGCTTTACTGGGTCTAATCTATTTGTGTCCAGGCTGAATGAAAACTTATCTTGTGCATTAGTTTATTACTTCCTTACACAATCATTTTGCTCAAGTTTCACGTTTTGGCTACCTTTATGCACAATCATACCATCTACAAACTATGTAGTTAGTATATGAAGAAAATAGAAAATAAATTGTAACTCACCAACCACTTTTATTATTTTCTAGTAACACAGTTGTCAATTCTCAACTCTATACCCATCAAACCCACTCTAATCTTTCACCTTTCCATATTTTTGCTCCACCCTTAACTTGCCTCAATAGAAATCCATGCACAAACATGGATACCAACCTCTGAAAACAGCACATGTAAAGTAAGAAAAAGTATAAAAAAGGAAAACATGAAGATTTACTGTCACAATCAGAAATGTGAAGCATATGATTGAGTGACAGATCATCCCAAATCACCCAGTACAAAAATTCTACTTACTTTTCAGTAACTCATTTAAGGCCAAAGATAGGAAACACAAAAGCAAATTGGAACACAGCTTATTTTCCCTCCCTCCCCTCCTGATGCTATTCTGCAATGAACATACACTTCCTTTAATTAGGGATAGCTTGGGCTATCATGTAATTTCAAACAGTTACACACCCTATGGGAGGGGGTTCAAAAGGACTGCTCTTTCTGGAAGGAAATCTCAGCACTGGTCATGGAAGTGAAAACCAGGGACAAATGATGGGGTTTTTTACAACATAACACTTATTTGAAACAGTTTCTCTATTTATCCATCATGTAAGATTTGGGAGTGAATACATCCCTACATTCTTCCATGCTGAACACAGATTGTCTGCTGGGCCTACAAAATCTTCAGCGATGTTCCTTCTCCCAACATGTCTGAGAAAAACATTTAAAGCTACTTTTTATATGTTTCTAAGTTGTTTCTCAAACTCTCTTTTAGAAATGCTTCCATTCATTTGGCCTGACAGGATTCATATTCTGCTCTGCTCTCCTTATTTGACATAGAACTTTACTTCTGGATTGTATTTAATAACCTTCTATTGTATTTATTAACCTCCTCTGCTCTGTTGTCATGCCATCCTTCTGAACTTTCTCAAGGTTTTTGTTTCTGGTTTTGCTTTCCTAAGTGGTACAGTAATTGCTTTCAGGACAGAAGACTGTTAGCAGATGATAGCACAACTGAGAGTTAAGTCAATTCCATTACAAACCATTAGCCCTGGGTATGTGATAGTTCTATTTCTCCACACTGACTGCTGTGCTATATCATAGTCTTCTGAAATTCCAGGATCCCAGACTAATCCGAAAAAGCATATACAATTCTGGCCCTTACTTTTCACTACAGTGAGCTCAATTACTATTTTGCCAGTGACAAAGAGCACACAGTAAAACTCAAAGGGGCTATGCAAGAATTCTTATCAGGTGTAGTGGCAAACCCCAAAAGCACACAGTCTGACCCTTGCATGACACTACTGCTAAAGCATCAATTCACATTATGCTTTCCTCTCATGGTTCATCACCAAAACAAGAGAAAAGAAAACAAAGGACCCTGCCCTTTCCAACAGCAATTACAACAGCAGGACCAAAGTTGCTCCTGGAAGACTTAGTCTAACCCTACTATAACATAAAATAAAAATGCTTGTGGTAAAGAAAAAAAAAAATTGAAGCATATACACAAGAGTATCATTTTAGACATACATAAAAGACAGTGAAGCTAAATTCGAATACTGCTGTTAAAATAAATTAACTACATGCCCATTTTATTAGACATACATAACTAAATTTTACAGCAAGTGTCTCTATTACAGTCTTTAAGATGGGCTTTATTCTTACAAATTATTCAATAGGTGAGTTCCTAAAAATCAAATAAGCACATGTAATTGAAATCCTCACATTCCAGTTCTCAGGTTACCTTGAGACACTAGAGACTTAAATTTTTTTTAATAGAGGATGCTGGAGACTACTGATTGGGCAGCCTCACTTTTGTGCCTGGGAAGATCATGGAACAGAAGACCTTCCTAGAAGCTCTGTGAAGGCACGTGCAGGACAGTGATGTGATTTGAGACAGACAGCATAGGTGACCAGAACAAGTCCTGCCTGAGCAGCATTTTGGCCTTCTACAGTGGAGTGACTAATTAGTGGACAAGGAAAGGCTTTACAGGTGTCATGTATGTGGACTTCTGTAAAGCCTTTGACATGGCTCCCCACAAAATCCTTCTCTGTGCTGGAGACAGAAGTGGATTTGATGGGTGGACTCTTTGGTGAATGAAGAATTGCTTGAATGAGCACATCCAGGGAGTAATGGTCAAGATGGAGATCAGGGATGAGTGGTGCCCCGCAGGAGTCCATATTGAGCCCAGTGTCATTCTGTGTTGGTGACATATACCGCAGGATCAAGTGTGCCCTGAGCAAATTTGCAGTGACACTGAGCTGAGTGGTGTGGTTGACACAGCTGAGAGCTGGGATGCCATTCAGAGGGACTTGGACAAGTTGAAGTGGGATCATGGGAATGTCATCAGGTTTAACAAGAACAAGTGAAAGGTCCTGCACCTGGGCTGGGGGAACCAACCAGTATAAATACAGGCCAGGGGATGGAGGGATTAGGGCAATACACAAGGGAGAAGGACTGGTGGGTACTGGTGGACAAGAGGCTGGACAGGTGAAAAAGCCAAACGTGTTCTGGGCTGCCTCAAAAGCAGCATGGCCAGCAGGTCAAGGGAGGTAATTCTGTCCCCTCTACTACACTTTGGTGAGACCCCGAGGTGGGCATGGAGTGCTGCATTCAGCTCTAGAGTCCTCAGTAAGAGAAAGACATGGACGTTTTAGAGCAAGCCCAGAGGGCCATGAAGATGATCAAGGGCTGTAATGCTAAACAGATTTTTGGGTTTTTTACATTTTCTATATATCTGTAGCTATGTAGACTACTATTATATAGTTATATAGCTCCTTAACTAACTATAGTACTTTTCCTACCCCCTTACCTAAATTTTAGAACAATAAGCTAACCTTCCTGGAATCTTATTTAGTCTTCCCTCTATAGTGTGAGCCACTATTTTTTCACTACATATTATATCCATAATAAATGTGCAGTTAGAAGCTAGGGGCAGCTTCAGTGGGGGGCAGAAACAAAAGAGAGATTACTTAATTGGCTGTTCTTCTAATTGGATGATTTCTGTTAAGTATGCTAATTTGTTGAACTAATAAAATTGTCACACCATATTATGTGTGCATCTTGCTGTATTTGCACCATGAAGAACTTTCATTAAAGGAAACTGTTTAGCTTGTGGCATCAGCTGGACCACCTCTCCTATAAAGACAGGCTGAGAGAGTTGGAGTCATTCAGCCTCGTAAAGAAAAGGCTCTGTGCAGCATTGTTGTGGCCTTTCAATACTTAAAGGGAGCTCATAGGAAAAATGGGGACAGATTTTTTGTCAGCGTCTGTTTTGATATGACAAGGGGTAATGGTTTTAATCTGAAAGACAGTGGCTTCAGACTAGATGCAAGGAAGAATTTTTTTACAGTGAAGATGGTGAAAGACTGGAACAGAGGAGCTGTGAATGTCCCAAGTCTGGGTGAGGGTCTCAGACCAGCCTGATCTAGTTGAACATGTGCCTGTTAAGTGCATGGGTATTGAACTAGATGTCTTAAGCGTCCCTTCCAACCCAAACTATTTTATGAACTTTGTAACGTTTCAGCCAATGACAAATCATTTAATAATGAATTAAAATACTTTCTCCCTAGTCAAAGCGTAACGTCAATGAATCGTCATAAGAGCAACTCCTTCCCCTTGTAGATTTCCCAAGGAATTAGACATCCTAGTTTTCAGGCACCGACAATGTTCCCAAGCACAGACTTTCTACAGAAGTGTTTTAATAGCACCTACAAATCAGAGACACATTTTCAATCAAGAGAGTACTGCACAAATATTCTTGTTTCAATACAATTAATGTTTTCCTAAACTTCCAGAACAATTATTTTGAAAATGAGCACTTGTAAACATTCTAATTATGGACACAATCACTTGTTAAAAGAGTGAGCAAAGAACCAGCTGAAATAAGCCAGATCCAAAAACAGTACCTGTAAAACCCTGTCTGTGAACTTTTTCTCAAACTAAAAGGATACTTTCTGAAGAAACAGTTTAAACCCCAATTGTTAGTCTGTTTTTCAGCTGCCTCATTACTTGACATAATTCTGTGACCAATGGGTATGAAAGAATTTATAAATCCCCATAGATTTTAGAGAAAAAGTATCTCAATTTGCTCCTACTAGCCAACTATCACTTCTGCTTAGGAGACAGCAGTTACTTTTCACAGAAACATTACTTTAGGATATTTTATTATGAAGGTATAATGTGGTATGAAAATCCTTCAAATTAATATGATTAATTTAATTTAGGAAAAAAATTGTTCGATCTGGCTTACTACAATATATTTACAGATACATTTCCTCTCTCTGAGGAAGAAAAAATTTAAAGTAATTGTTCTAGCAGAAATCTTAGGACTATTCTTTTACTGCATTTAGATTTAAAGACTTCTCATTTTCCATAAATATTTCATGGGGAATTTTACAAAGAAAACATACCATTAGTTTGCCAGCTTTTACCTGTACAAGCAATTACTGGAGTTATTACCCACTACACCTAAAACACGAGGCCAAACAACCAAGTCGACAAGTATTTTTCTTGGAACTACAAGCTAATCATTCTACCCATTAGAAATATATAAGAAATAAGAAATATTAAAGGAGTTCAAAATTCCTCTGTATGTATTATTCATTTTTGATACAGCTGTTATTTCATTGAGATTACTATACATGGCTACATGAAGTCATGGCCTGCATGAGCAACTCCATGATAGATATGATAAACTAGATTTACATGTTTTATGTTCCTACAACATAAATTCTTTGGGTATTTTAACTATAAAAAGCTGGAAAATTCTTTCAAAAGCAGAGATGCACAGAACTGCAGCTCCCCCAACAGCACGTTATAATACAGGCAGTACATATAGAAAATAACTTTAATACAGGGCTTGTTATTACTATGGCAACCACAGCAACTGGTTTTCAAAATGAATAATAGCTCTGTTAGGCACTTCATTAATTTTTTTTTTAATCAAACACTGCCCTTAATCTTCTCAATGGAACAAAGAGTTATTCTGAATGCTGCAGAAACAGGAAATAAAGTCCAATCCACCTTTGTAAATACAGGGTAAGATCCTTTTCAGAGCCTTTGCTAGAAAAGAGTAGGAAAGTACATCTTGTCTGCTACTTCACATAAAAAGTCAGAAGCAGAAGCAGATGAGGTTGGTGTTAAAAGGTGCAAGAAAGCAAGTGATTAGGAAAACTAAGTCAAAAAGAAGATTATTGAAATTGCTAAGACCTGCAACATGTGAAGCCAGTGATGGAAATAATAAGTAATGGAGAACAACTGTGGCAGTAGCAGATGTTGTTTTTCATCGTTCTCCCAAAACATCCAATTTCTGTGCCATATCAACTGTTTTTATTTTTACATTAATGCCATTGAAACAGTTTCTAACTTTTAATGTAAAACTAAGGGAAAACCTTTTATACCCTATTCTGAATGTTAAAAAGAAAGCAGCTCTTAATGATTTAATTATGAGTCTTTACTTCAGTGGTTGCACTGGAAGTATTACTTAGTTTAGCTTTACTATAGGTTCTATTATATCAAATTCCTGCATAAGGCTAGCCCTTAACCTCTAATCCATATAAGGTTTTTCTCAGTTTACTGCAAACATACATCACATCCAGAGTAATTGTCCATTGTGGCTAAAACACACATGAGGGCACACCCAACCAATAATCTGCAACAGGAAGGCAGCACAGCACAGACATACACAGTGAAACTTGCTCCACTGTGTTTACCATCCCAGACAAGTTTTATGTACTTCTTCCAGTTCTGGGCATGCTGCTAATGAAGTAACAATGACTTATGCTCCAACATTATTAATAGTGAAAGATGTTGGCAAGAAAACCTAAAGGATTAATTATACTTCCTTGAGCCTTCGTAAACTGATTTATAAGCTGTATATGCCACTCATTTCAACAAATACATTGCTAATCTTCATGTTCAAAAGCTTCAGGACACAGAGCATGTTCAGAGTTCTCAGTAGTCTTGTTGGTGACATTCCTGGTAAGTCCCTCCCATGCCACAAAGTTTGCAAAACATCATGGGAAGAGGCAAAGCTGCTCCCTCAGTATATGACTTCAAGAGAGAACACTGAACTTCTCACCCATGTATTTTACTGGATAATACAGGTTTCAAAGTGTAAGTTCAGTTTTCATGATGCTCTCAGGTAAGGAAGGGAGATGGCACACCAAAAACAAACCAACAAACAGCCATACAAACACAAAAACTACAAGAACACTTCATCATGTAGTACTTCTCTTTCTCCCAGTTCATCCAGACTAAAATATCCCTCTTCACTGTATTGTTCACCACATGGCTAAGACTCACAGACTGTTTTTGAACACCTGATCAAAAATCAGTGCAATTATATCCTAAAAATTCTGCTAAAATTTAATGGACACAAAAAAAACCCTTTTCATTAATCAGTCTTGTAATCTGGAGTAGAATGCTAACTCTTTTCTTTTTTGATGATCAGTTAGTTGTAACTACCACTGCAATTTTTCTATGTACACAGAAATTTGAATGATAGTGTTGTTTTTTTTTTTTTAACAGTAACCCCTTCACATCAGCTGAACTTAGGGATCCCACTGTAATTCTCTACATCCAAATCCACTTGGAAAAAGACATAGTACAGAACTCCACTCTTCATTAATGAAGCCATGAGTATAACATGGGAATTTTAAGGACTGTGCTAAGAGCACACTTCTTTTTGAACAGATCAATGGTTTTAACCTGAAACGTTCCCTGTGGACATCCACACAAAACAAACAGCTTAGTCTCTAAGCTATTCTGATACTAACAAAAATCCCAGAGATTTCTATTTATAGACAAGAAGTCCAGAACCTCAGAACTAGGCTCATCTGTGTAGTTCACAATGCCTCTTTCCCATTTATTAATTTGAGTCATACTTGAATACCAAAACTCTTGACCAAAAAAAAAAGGTAAAGCTTTAGGTGACAGGCTCCTTTTTCAGAACTGAGAAAAGGGAAGGATTACCTTGTTTGTTAACAGGAGCTGCAGCTGTTCAGTCTTACTCTTTTTTTTCCCCCCTCAATAAAAACGTAAATCAATGATAGGTGGTGTTTGGAACACATAAGAGTAAGGACTCTTCACTCAAGTCAAAATTAACAAATCCTTGTTAAAAACAATATTAATCTAAAACTAAACTACAGTTCTTCAGCAAGCCTTTGATACAGTCCCCCACAACATCCTTGCCACTAAAACTGGAGAGATTTGTTGTCAGTTCCTTATCCAAAGAATTGCAGTCAATAGCTCAGCTCCAAGTGGAAGCCAGTAACAAGTGGTGTCCCACAAAGGTCCATGCTGGGACCAATACCATTTAGTGTCTTCCTCGATGACACTGACAGAAGAACCGAGTGCACGCCCAGCAAGCTGGCAGATGACACCAAGCTGTGACACAGTGGATTTCCTGGAAGGAGTGTATCCCATCCAGGGAGACTCAGACAGGCTTCAGAGGTGGGCCAAGGCAAACCCCATGAAGTTCTACAAGGGCAAGTGTAAGGTCCTGCACCCAAACTGGAGCAATCACTAGAATCAGCACAGGTCTGGAACTACTATGTCAATCTAGCACCTTAACAAAGGAAGAGAAACACATCCTGAAGAAACAAACTATGCAAAATCTTCTCAAAATTGTTTCAAGAATCTATTATCATCTAGTTACAATGAAAAATCATAAATTAATACCTTTACATTGAAATATTCCACCAGTGCAGTAATCAGAATAAATGCTTACTATTAAGTGAAAATATAAGTCACGAGACCAACCCACAGAAAACAGGAAGACAAAATACTAATCCTGCAAAAAGTAACTAAAAAGGGAATAAATAATGGATATTTAACATGCATTTCTTTCAGAAGACTCTGAATTAATAAAAATATATTACAAAGTCTATTGGAACAATACTGTCTGGTTAATAATATTTTTTATTAGCTAAATAGGAAAGCACGTTTTGTAGATAAAAAGCTAACTAGAAGAGAACAAGAATCAGAGGACACCTTTTGGTGATAATAATTTGAAAAGACAGATGTAACTAATAGCATATCACACAAAGCAGCAGTAGGACACATGTTAACTTTATACTATATATTAACAAACTGAAAGAAGAATAGGCACTCACATGATCAACTACAAGTAATTCACAGCTGTAGGGGGCATTAAAATTCTAAATTACATGGATGTACTAGGAGCACAGAGATAAATCACTGTGTAGCTTAGTGCAGATAAATTAATGAAGCTGGGAACAAAATTAATCAAGTTCATTTCAATTAATGCATTTTGTAAAGTTATTGAAAATTCTCAATAGCACGAGTTTGGCAAGCAATTCTATAGGACATAACACACTGTGGTTACAGAATACTAGATTTATGAGCCGTAAGTGAAAGAAAAGGTAATTACTATGTTAGATCAGGTTTAATATAAATCTACAATGGATGTGACCGTGAATAGGAAAATCCTATTTCAAGCTGCTGCAACAATACAGAAGACTGCTGTGATGGGAAAAAGAGACATCTAACATGTCTTCTTCCTGAATTTAATCTCCAGAAAACCACTCTTAAATTATTTTATTATAGCACACAGAGACAACCAGCTATTGTTAGGAAATAATCTGAGATTACAGCATTTTAAGTCCTGTAAAATTATGTAATTAGTTTTTGCCACCATCAGATAAATCAAAATTTCCTTACAAGTTCTATAAGACTTCACAACATTATCCACTACTTCCATAGCAAAAGACTAGCTAAAGACAGCACCCAGCTCAACAGCTTGCAGTACTCTGAAAAAGTTTCCTTTTTGAGATCTGGTCAAAAGGAGGAAGAAAAATAAATGATTTTCTTAAAAAGTACAATGAAAAGTCCTCTTGAATGTGTAAAGCAGCTGAAGTAAATTTAAGATGGGAATCCTTCACAATTCTCATGGGTGCTTTTACAGGGCCTTCTATTATTTTTATCAAGGTTGTATGCTAAAACGTCAACATATTTTATTCAGCTTGCAATTTGTCACAACTAAGTAGGATAAAAAGTGACCCTAACATGCAAAACAGTTTTACAACTTAAGAAATTAGTTGGTTTGACTCTGAATTAATACATGTGTTATGTTGCCTAACAGTAGCATTACAATGTTTTGAAGCTTTATTAAATGAAGAGAACAGAGCAAACCAGGTTTACCACTGGTTGTTATTTTACTTAAATAAACACATTTCTCATATCCAATTACATACTCATTAGCCATATATGTGTAAAAAAAAGAAAAATAGTTGATTTGAAGATAAAGGCATTAAGGAAGTGCTTTAATCAGCTAATTTTTAAATTTATATTAGTAATCCATCATACATCAGCTGTGCTGAAGTTGCAAGTATGCAATAACTTGTCTGTTGCTTTGTCAGATTTTATCAACATTGCTTACATTGTCTTTGCACAGTAAACATCTCCCTAAAACATTTTACAAGATTACTAAAAAACACACGTTTAACAAAAAGAATTAAACTTTAATTGGAAACCTGATAGACATAGCAGTACTGTTCCTCTAATATGCACAAAGTGGTCTGTGAAGGAAAGAAAAGTTTCTTCTCAGAAATACTCTCCCTACACTGCTTTGTTAAAGTTCTGTTCCCCCCTCTTAAAGCAAGCAAAATTCTGCAAGCCCGTCTTCACTTAGTAATGCAAGGTCCATTACAAGGAAAGACAAGGCCTGAAACTCACTAAGTCTACAGCAAAGTGACTGCAAGTCAAGCACAAACACAGGTTGATTGCACAAAACCACCGTGAATTATTCCTGCTGAATAAGCTGGCATGCACTACCAGGAGTGGGAAGCTATGCAGACAAACAGACCCTACAGCTACCCCACAGCTGTCTCCTGAGCTCAGCTACCCTACCAGCAGCCCCACTCTGCTTCCTGACCCTGCATCCCTGCACTCACTACAATCTAAATGCCAGGGGTCACTCCTCAAGTCCCCGTTCAACCAAACTGCTCCATACAGTAGGCTCCTTGTACCAGCCCACATTTCTTGCAGTAACTGCCTATTTCCACAAGTTCAAAGCAGCCAGCCTGTGGACCAAACCCAACTCCAAAATCTACTAGTGGTTTCCAATTACTAAAATAATATTCACTTCCAAATTTATACACATAATTCATCTTTTTGAGATTTTTCTTTTGGAAGAACACACCCTTTCACACCTCTAGTTGGCATACATACTAAAACTGCATTTTACACCATCTTTATAGGATAATGATTATTCAAATGGGACACAAAGGATTTCAAGGTCATTTGCATTACTTTGTATTTATAGTCAATGTTGATTTCTCTTGTTATGATAAGAGAATATGTGCATAACATGGCTACAGTTCCACAAATTAACTTACTTCTATTTTGCTTTGAAAGGACTTGTTACATAATCTATTTCAACAAAATGTGAAACTATATCAAGAAAACAAACACAATAGAAATACTTCACTTCAGTTTACTTCTACTTCCAAGCAAAACCAAGCCTAATACTTGCAGAAATGAAGAGAAATATTTACAAAAATGTCTCCACATCCTACTAATTTAACTCACTGTGACAAATAAAGCCCAACTATTCGTGGGTCTAACACAAAACAGACTCACACATACCACATGACGCCACACACACAGACAGAATAAGCCATCTGCAACAGAAAGCCACTATTCTTATATTACCACAAATTTTAGCTTAGAGACTATTGCCTAGTTTCTATCTTAGTACATTTCCAGTATTGTTCTGAAGAAAAACAGGGAAAAAAAAAAAAAAACATCACCCCAACAACAAATTTAAAAGTCCACCACACACAACCTGTAACACTTTCACAGGCTACTGCCGCCATAAATCAAGAATACTTTTTAAACATAATCTTCACTGTAGCACTGAGCTAAACCAAACATCTTCAAAAAATGCATATATTAAAAATGCATATAGACATGCACCCACCAGATTCTGATGAATTGTGCACACTGCAATAAGCATATACATGTTTGCATACGTATATATATGTACACACACTTTCCCTAACAGATACCAAGAAGGCAGTCCAAGCACTACTATCATACATGATCTATTCCCGAGAGCTTCATGATCATCAAGAGCTTGCATGTCATGAATAATGAGTTCATTTCTTTCACTAAAACTATAATGTATTACCTGTAGATAGATACATGTACTATTGGACATATTCAAGACACAAAAGTCATGATATTTCTGTAAAAAAAGTCAAAACTGGGTATAAACTTCTATTCACACAACTTCAAACTGTACTTTTCAGTTTGTACAGCAAGAGAAAGAACAAGCTTCCTATAAACACATGTAGAAAAGGCATTATTTAGTGGTTTGTACAAGAAATAATACTGAGAGCTTACAAGATATTTTTCACACTTTAATATCAAGGAAGCATATTCATATTTCACTTTCTTACATATATTTCAGGGTGAGATTCATCAAGTTCAATAGCAAAAAAAAATATAGTTTGTTTTATGTTGACTAAGTTCACTACAGACAGGGTGACTGCACTCCTAATAGGACTGGAAATTTTCTTCCAAAATTATTTCACTTTAATCCATAAACCTGATGTACTGGTAAAGTATTCTAAACTAAATAGAAAGCAAAAGTGAAATGGATAGGTTTAAACTGAATTCTGTCTTTCCTCTGATTTTGCAACCTTATATAACAAAGATTTCTACTATCACAACATTCTTAAGCTATGAGTTTCCATGTCAGTCACAATCACAAAGGTCACAACATCGGTTAGATCAAAGGGCTAAAAAGCTATGTTTGATTACCATTTTCAAGTTTATGTAAAATATGTGTTAAGACCCCCCTTTATTCACAGTTGCATTTCATAAGAATGTCCTATAACTCACTGAAATGCTCAGTCTCATGCAGTTATTATAGTTTCCATAATTGTACTTTCCCAGTATCAATCTGACAATAAGACACAGCATGGAAAAAAAAAAAAATAAAAGCTACAACTTGGACTGTATTATATTGAAGAAGCCTCATGACAATGACCAGGCAGGAGAGTATCAATTCAAGAAGTGTAAACATGCAATTTCTACTTCTTTCTGTAAGTTTCCTGAAGATATCTTCCAGAATCATCTACCTCAAAGACATTTTCTTTATTCATTATTTTGCCCTCAACTCCTAATCACCAAGTTCTCCAAATGGAGTGTACTAATCCTGTTTCAGATTTTCACTTGGGATACAAAGCCATTTGATTCTGTGATACCCTCTTGGCACTTGTATTGACTATTCAGCAGCTAAAATCCAGTAAACAAAGGGAACAGTCAAGTTATCTGACAATACATTTGTTTTCCCATTGACTTGTTGTCAGCATTCACAGATGAGACACAGAACTACTGTATCAGCCTGTGAACACGAACAAGGCTCACGGAGTAGACAAGCAGTAATACTTACATGCCTCATGGTTTTTCACTCCTATTTATTTCCAAGCATGAAAATCACACTTACATAGCAAGCTGTTCCATTATCAGGCATTAACAATAAACACAGCTAATTATACCACGGGGTTTTTTTCTACAGAGATTAGTCTGGTAGGAAGAAATAATGTGAGAAAGAACAAGAACCCATCGAACACCCTACATATATCAGTAGGATGTATGCAAATCACTTATTAAAAGCAGGAGTGCTATAAACTTTCAATTTTATTCTTTCTTTTAAAAGATCAGTTTTCAATGTTGAAAGGATTAGATCCTAACCAAACCATAGGGCAGGACAGTACATCAAATAGGAAAATTCTACAGTTGAAGAATAGTTTAGATGTAATTCATAGGTTCTATGAGAAACACTCACCAAGATCTGTATTTGGGCCAGCAAGTAGCTGCTTAAATTTGTCCAGTCGAGATGCTTCTCTCTCAGTTAATGCAGGAGTAACTGAAGTGCTGTAGTCTGCCATTCCACTTGCCAAGGGAGGTATGGAAGTTTGAGGAAGTGACTGTGACCTCTGCATGGAAGAATTTTCACTAGCACTATCTGAAGGGAAAAAGAAGTATAGCAGTTAGCCTTGGCTAGTGAGAAGGCTACTAATCAGTTGAATTTAATTTTTAAATTTAAAACAGAATTCTGTTTTTGAAAAATGCAAACTCAAGTATAGCAGAAGTTTGGACTTCAAATTACTTGGATTTAGCAGAAGCAGCATTTCTCTTTGAAGCAGTATTCCACAATTAAAATACATCAGAGATCATATTAATAGCAAGGCTCATGGATTTCTAAAATCTGTGTTACTAAAAGCTGTTCTTTCCCTCACATTCTTAAACAAAAAGAAAACAAATTAAAAAAACAACTACTGAGAAATCTTGAAATTATTGCAATTGAAAGCTTATAAACCATGGAAAAGATCACATGAGGGTGAATCTCCCAGTCCACCTGCATGATTTTGTCCTGCTTTTCCATATATTTTAGTTATATTTGTATTTTAATTAAATTTATTTATAATTTTTCACAATAGTGAAAAACAAATAGTGAAAACAAAACTTATTCTTCCCTCACACACATGCATTACAATTGCATAAGGCATGCAGTCTTCCTCTCAAATCACTAGTGATAAACAGTATTTTCCTGCAATATCAATAAAGGGTTGGGAAGGGTTTACTGTCTTACAGGGGCAAATATGGTAGCTCTCATCCTTTAACTCCCAAGATCGTTTTCACTTTTCAACATACCTAACGAACTCGATGTATGACCTTCACTGACTGATTTAACAAGCCTATTATCACCACATGCAACTGAAGTCAGCTGTGCAAATTCCTCTTGTTTTTCTTCCTGTAGATGTTCTTCCTGAAATTTATGCTGTTCTTGTAGCTTGCTGTGATTCTGAATTACTTTGTGAGCTGTTTCCATGACCACTTCTGTATTTAAGTTCTCAGCAGCTACTGCTAAGAGTTCATCATCATCATCTCCAAGATCCCAAGCATCACTTGTGTTACTTTCAAATTCTTGGAAGGTGCTGACTTTCTTCAATTTCACTGGAGTTGTAGGTGGCTTTGAACCTGGTTTTATCAAGCTGTTCAAAAACAAATAAACACTATTTAGAAAACTAGTAAAGAAGCAAAACACTCTGGGTACAACCAAACCCTGAAAGTTCATAGTTGACACTACATAGGTAGCAAATATTTATCTCTCTCCACACATGTTGCCACTACATCCACCCACAGTAACATACAGCTAAAGAAATCTGAAAAAAAGGGCTGTAAAAACTGACACTTTGTTGGTTTGAATAGAAACGAAACAAATCTTTCTTTCCCTTTTCTTAGAAAAACAAAGCCCAAATAAAAAAAAAAAAAGGCCAACCCCAAAATGACATGAAAGGATTACTACTAGACTAGCTTATAAAATAGGGCACACTGCACTGCTCTTGCTTCATCCATTTCTGTAGATTTCAGCCCTTTCAATGCAATTGCTGAATAACAGCACAGGAGCTGAAATCAAGTCATGGTCTACTCCTATGCCATCATAAGCAATCATGCAACACAATCACTGTCATAAACAAACCAAGTCTCACCTTAAAACTCATTAAATCTATCATTCCTCCCCATCCAGGCATGCCAGCACGGATTTCCTTCAGAACTTTGCTCTTCTCAGAGGAAAGATATTTCTTCCAGTTACTAGTCTAAGTGGACCCTGATCAGCTCCCAACCTTTTGCCTCTCTGTCAACAGGCAGTATGAGATATGAGCCAAGTATCCCTCCCTAGCCTGGAACTTGCTCTCACTTACAGTAATGCAGAGCAGTCACATCTCCCTTCAGAAATGAGCTGAGTAAGATATAACATTGAGAGGGTTTTTTAGTCTGTTCCCAAGAAATAAAGAAGTCACTGCCATTAATTTAATTGTGCTTTCACAGAATAAGTAAGATGGGAAGGGATCACAGAGGGTCATCTGCCCCAAATTCCTTGCTCAAGCAGGGTCATCTGGCACAGAATCACATCAAGATGGTTCTTGAGTTCGTTTCTGACCTCCCTCTCTCTCCACCTGGGCTAGTTTTTCTTTTTTCTGTTAAGACAAGGCAGGTAGAACGGCACATCAGAAAAAGTTCTTACCCAGTTCTCATACAGTATCAGTTATAATGCTTCTGTTATGTCCTACAGGGAGTATCTTCCCTAACAGGTGCAACAACACTTACACTTTCACCTGACTTGTCATCACTGTCTAAAACAGCAAGGACTTTCTCTAGTTCTGTCACTTCAAGCAATAAACTTCCAGTTCTTGTTACTGGGTCTCTACACCTCTGTATTTTGAGCCAGTCAATTTCATTTCTTTTGATTCCACCCTTAGGATCACACATTTCAACTGCCTCCAACTTTGCATCATATGAAAATTAACTAGAATGTTTACTTCTTCTACTATCTGAAACCAGCCCTTGAAAAAATTTAGTAGAAGCATGACGTCCTTCCAAGCAAATACTTGTCTTTGTGACACTATTTTATTACTTTACCACAATTTCCCGTGCATAAGGCATTAAAAATAAATAATAACAGTTGGCAATCTATGTTAGTTAAGATCTGAAAGAGCTGATTTGTTCCTGCAAATATGGTAACCATCAGGAAGTCACAAAGGAGAAGTCAAAACAGGGAAGTCAAGATTATGACAAAAATTGAAAAAGGAAGATTAACAATAAAGTTTACAGCCAACAGGAAAAAAAAAGAGAAGACAAAGGAGACACAAAATACTTGGAATATTTAAATTTTAGGTTAACTCACGTTCCATGCAATAATGGGTCAAAAGGTGGATGCTGAGCTCCGTACACATGTTGGATACTAAAGGAAAACAAAGAGAGTTATCACAAAAATAATAAATATTTGGAGAGTTTCTGTGTATTAAATAGTCAATAATAAAGAGAAATTAATGTTCCAACAGTTGTCTGCTTCAAAAACTAAAAATAATAAACCTGCAATTGTGTGCATACTAAGAAGTAATTTAATAAAAATCATAGATTTGCTAAACAGGAACTCTGTGAGACCTAAGCTAAGGCTATTTTATTTTTCTAACCAGGAATTAAAATAATAAATAACTCAGACTCTGCAGTAAGAATCTACAAAAATTCTCTTCTCAGATTTATCATTTCTTCATCTCTTGCAAAAAGTTAAAAATTCTCAAAGAAATATCTATAGAGATTTAATCTTCTACATACCCTTGTCACCCAAAATCCAACCACACAGTTCTTAACCATTACTGAAGTACAAGGATGACAAAGCTACAGAAAAATGCAGAAGGTGACAGCTTAGAGAATAAAAGCCATAGGAGTACTAAAAGAATGCTTTGAAACAAGCTTCCAAAGACAGATTTACTCACTAGCCTCTAACATTACAAAATAGCACGTTATTGGGCGAAAACCAAAACTATCTACAAACTAAAAGTTCATTTACCTCCCAGTTATTGGGTATAAAACTATTTTGTAAATTAAAAAAAAGCCACAGAAGACATATCAAGACTTACATGTGGCTCCATATCAGAAATTATTACAACAGAACTCTCTAATTGTAAAAGAAATAAATCATATTTCATTATGATTATAAATCTTATGCAACATTAACAACTACCCAAACCTGTAATAAAAATCACATAGAACAAACATGCCCTCCTGACACACCAAAAACTATCTCCAGACCATAAGGATAATTCCAACCTTAGTAAACCTGATCTACCTGATTTATCTGAGATAGAACCAAGCCAAAATGACTGCAGTCAAAACAGATTTTAAGAGAGGCTTAGATTTTCACAAGAGCTGCAGCATTAACACCAGTGAAACTAGCCCTAGGGATGACTGAAAATGGTGGTTTACCAAAACTCTTAATGATTTTTATGTGATTCCATGGAAATCAATCCCCCACCAGCCTTTCCACAGAGCCACATGCCATCCTCTCCACAGCCACATCCCTGCTCTATGCCCACATGAGGGTCAGGTGTCACTGCCCATTTCCACAGACACAGCACGTGCCCTTTCCTTACACCACTCTGTGAATACCTGCCATGCAAATCCACTCAAACAGAAAACAACAGTCCTCTCCACGCCATGAAAAAATGAATTAAAATCAAAAGCAGATTCTCCACAGTGTCCTTGTTTTTCCACAAGCCTGCAGTTGCCTGCAAATTAACTGCAACTATTTATAGATCCTGTGCAAGGGAGGAAGGCCAGAAGTGTTTCACCCTCAAGAGACTCAGCAAAGTTACAAAGAAAACATATTAAAAGAAGGACAACAGGTGAACTGCAAAGTTAGTTTGTAACTAAAGAAATAAAACCACTCCAGGTTAGTGCTCATGGGCTGCTGAAAAAGTAAGAAGGTAAATGATGAGCAAGACCACGTTGCTGAGTTCACATTAAGGGTATAAAATACAGAGTTACTGTTCCCTGAGAACCACAAGTGCACATCATTCTTACAAAAAGAATATAGAAAACTGTACTGTAAGAACAATTTAAGGATAAAACCAGAGAATGTTATTGTTAAATAATAATCTGAACATGTATTTCCATGCTGATATAACAGTCAAAAGAGTTAACAGGACTTTGGGAATCTCTTCCCCAGAAAATCTTGAATGGGAGAATGTGCTCGTAGCTCTTTACACTTACACAACGACTGCTCTGCCGCTCGCACTTCAGAAGAAAGCTGAGAAATTGACAATGTTTCAAAATACGTAGCAGAAACTAAAACATGTCTCTATGCCTAAAAAATACAGCTTCCTACAAAGTATTTAAAAAAACTTCATGACTTGTATCAAGTTTCAAAACATCCTAACTTGGCCCTGCTGAGAGCTACAAACATTCTCCCACTCAACATTTCCCGGCGAACGCATTCCCACGATCACGTTAACTCCTTTAACCGCGATGTCAGGCTGGGAGCGCACATTCGGACAATTATTGAACAATTATTGAACAACCTTTCCGACACAAGCTAGAACCAGCGCTAACTGACCACCAGCCATCTCCAGCAGACAACTGGAGGCGCCCAGCGCCGGAGGCTCCGAGCGCTGAGCTAACAAGGAACCCGCGTCCCAGCAGCGACCGAGCGGACACGGTGCCTGCGGGGAGACTCAAGGGCCCGCGGGGTCCCGCGGGGCTGGAACGCGGTGTTGGGGTCACAGCGGAGCGGGACGGCCACGGACGCCCCCCCGGCCCGGCACCGTCCAGGGGCGGGCCACGCCGACCTGCCGCGGCTCCTCTCACCTGCCCGGCACCTTCGCGCCGCTCCGCTTCCAGAACTGCTTCCTGCCCCCGTCGCTCGCCATAGCGGCGTCACCTCATCCCCCTCCGCGCTCCCGGCCCGCTCCCTCAGGCTTCACTCCCCGCCATTCCCTTCCACAGAAGCACCACTGAGCGCCGCCATTTTGGGACAGGGAAACAACCCTGCGCCTTATTGGCCCCCCGAAGCGGCCCGGAAGTTTGAGCCAACCAGAAGTGAGATTGCTGCCGGGTGGGCCCGCTCGGGCCAATCGCAGCGAGGCGATGCTGAGGGGAGGGGCGGCCCCGGCCCCGGTGCCCCGTCAGGGCTGTGCCCGGGGCATTCACCGGGCGTTCCCCGGCCAAAGCTTTCCTGTGAATCAGGAATTGCTCCGCGGCTCTCCGAGTGGGACGTTTTCAGACTTTAGTCTTCTTTGATTGAACCGAACAGAGCAATTCCTCAGAGTACTCCTCAGAAGTGCAAAACTTGCCTTGTAAATAGACGGTGATACTAACTGAAGATCGGTGGGCATCGGTTTATAACAAAATCCATCGCATTTTTTCTACTTTTATATTTTTACATTTATTTCCAATTATTAACACAGTTAGTGAGCGGGGAGACTTTAAGCTTTCTCTGTTTGAAAGTTCTCCCAGTCATTGTACCCACTTCATTTAAGGCTTTGAGATGGTACAAGGCTGAGGGGTTTTACATGTATCTATCTGTAGATTTTCCAGCAATACATCACTTCACAAGGATACATCACTTCTGCCAAGAAAATAAGTCTGATTTGATGTTATTCTTTCAACTATGGCTCCTGAGAAACAAGTGCTGAATTACGGGATTTTTTGCTGCATCTCAATGCAATTTAGCATATAATTTAACACGTCAACAATTGTTCAGGGAACATCCTGCTGCAATTAAGCCAAAAAACTGGCATATCGTACCAGACCTGATGTGCAGTGCAACCTTTGATCTTTAGTATGTATTTCATGTGTAAGTTATTTCTTAAGAACTGAAAAAAAAATTCTTTCTGCTTTGGGATTTACTTTAGCAGTTGCCTTCTAAAAACTGACAAAAATGAAATGTTTCACAGATCTTGCTAGATCACTATCCACAGGTGAAAGCTGTAATTTCAATGCCTTTTATAGATATGTATGCTATGGGAAGTACCACCTTCTCCATTTGTGTCCTTTAAGTAGGATTCATCTTACACATTCTGGACCTTGAGTGTCATCAGCATTAATGGAATACACAAGAAAAATAATATGATCTCTGTCTGTTAGCTAAAGTGAGATGAAACCTGCAAAGTCATGACTGGAACTTTGCTTGGTCGTAGCTAGACAAATGTAAATTATACTTGTTGCTGCTAGAATACAAAAATGAGGTGTTTCTCTTGTGACAGTCAAAAAAGTGATAAATCCATAAAACATACATTCCATCATTCTCATTAAGATGGATGTTAAAACTGTGTTTCAGTTATTTTTATTTGTTCATTTTTGATGTTTATCAAAGAGAAACATAGATTCAGCCTAGATAGCCCAAGCCATCTGTGATCCTTATGACAGTTGACCTGAATCCTGAAGCGACACCATTTAATTTTTGTGTCAGTCTGGTGCAGCCGTGTGGAACTTCTGGTTGATTTTAGTAGCAGAGGTTTTGCTGAGATAATCAAGTCAGCGCAAGGTTAACTGTATTATTAATATTTCATTATATTAAGTATATGTTCCTAGGTTTTTAATGTGGTTCAGAATTTAGCGCTGGCAACAATTGGCTGTTGCATGGATTGTTCCCTGAATAAATCTGACTTGCAAATGGGACTACATTTGTATCAAGAACTGCAAGTGCCCTCCTCTGCTACTGTGAAGGGCTGCTGCCGGTTTGAGACCTGTGGACTGAAGTCCTACAGAGCTGGCTGCTGTTGACTTTCAAGAAGGCAAGGATACTGTTTGTATTCCCTTCCCATTCATTTTTTATATTTTCTCCTTAACCTGAATGTTGTTTTACCCCTGGCACAAACCTGTGTTGCCAAGGTTCTGGAGGTGCAAGGGATTTGGAAGGAGGAACCTTTCAAGACCTCACCAGGTAAGTTAGGTGCAATTCTCCATGCCCACCACTCAAGCTGATCTGGCCACAGAGAGTGTGTCCTTGAAGAGAACTTATCACATGGTACTAATTGAGTATCACAAGAAGGTAAGTTCACAGCTATGGAAGGAGGATTTGGTCTGAGCATGAGTTTTAACAGTGTCACTGCTTAACTTTACAGAAATGTGACATGGGCAGCTGAGAGTGTGCACGGGTTCCACTGCCAGTCTCTTTATGTTTGAGGAGAACTGCCAATGTCCAGGTGCTGACATTCAAGGAGTGCAGCGACACTGCAGTCACTGCTGGGACTCACTGCTCCAGCTGGTCAGCACAGTCCTCAAGAGCATCCCAACAGCCAAACCAGCTTTTTCAAATCTGCACAGCTGTATTAACTAGGCTTTGCCTCATGTATTACTCAATACAGTAATATTTCAGTACCATTTCTATAGGAATTTCTGTTGTTTCAGAATAATAAAAAATATTAAAATATCTACTGTAGTGTTTGTTTTGTTTCATGAAAAGTTGTATGTAAGAATTTATAGTTAGGAAGTGGTCTGTTGCCAGTATGGTCAAATAATGTATTGAGCTAGAGGGTATTTTGTAGACTTCTTCCTTTTTTCTTTTCTCCCGTTTTTCCCTTTTGAATTTTTTTTCATGATTTGTGTTCCTTTTAACTTGAGCATTTTTCAGAATTAGGTAACTGCATACAGTTGGTGATTGTTACTGAGGGTGCTTGGAAAGTTTCTGTTTAATCTAGGATCTACATGAGTAGCCATGCTCTTGGCTGACCAAAATTAGCAGTGTTGTAGCTTGCCCTAGCAGTGTTTTGAACAAAGTAGGCACTGAGATGTTTATTTAGTGTGATAGCTGGTGAGCTGTGCACCCAGGTGGACATTCAGGTTGGGTTTTAGCTCGTGTTCTGGAAAGCTTCTGCTGTGCTGGTGTGGTTACACAGCTTTCTCTGTGGAGGGGCAGTGGTGTCTTGGGAAAATTAAGTTTTTCTGACTACAGATGTGAGAGTATAGATTGGTGCTAAACATAGTTAGCTAAGTTGACAACAGCACTCCTCTGCTAACTTAGCTGCACTCAGAGCAGGAGGATTTGCAGATAAAGTTGTATAAGCTGGGGAGTGCTTTTCATGCTGATCCTTACACTGCTGTGTCAGCAACATGCTGCAACTGCGAGGTGTGGCCTAAACTCACTCTACAAGCCGACAAGGCCATGTGTCTCTATGTGTGGTTTTTTCTGTTTGCTTTAGTCAATAAGGACTTAAGTTGACTAAGTCGACAAAAATTAGTGAAAAGTGAATTCAAATGAGACACCTCCATGCTGAAGCATTATTTTATGCACTTTTTTACTGTTCCAGCAAACTAGTGAAAGTTCTGAAGTACACAAGGCTTTTTATGGTTGCTGGTCACTCTTTTGTCTGGTCCATGGGCATGCCCTTCTACCAAGCCATTGTCTCCATGTACTTTATTGTGAATATCATGGGAGAAACAGTTCTTGAAAGTAAAATTGAGCAAATGGAGTGAAGTTACCAAGCAAAATCAAAATTAGGTAGAATCAGAGAGAGGAAGACAGCAGTTATTCTTGGGTAGAAAACAATCCCAGAGAGTACAGTACTTAGTACTTGGTCCAAAAAGATACAAGACAAGGTAAGATAAAAGGAACAAGCAATCATGTAGAAACAAGGAAGAAAGAAAACAGGGATGTTAAAGAAGAATGCTATAACCAATAGCTGCATTCAAAGAGGTTGGACATGGTCCAGCAAATCACACAGGCACAAGACCTCTGTCAGGGCAGTGCAATTTTTCTCCATAAAACTGGAGAGGAAAAGAGAGAGAAGGAATCAACATAAGAGAGTAATGGCCAGAAGGAGTCATCATTGAAGACAAGCCATCGCTGTAGTATTTTGTAACTTTTGCTCTGCAAGTGCCTTTCCTATTACACATTAATTGAAAAAGATTTTGAAAATAATAGCAAATTTGCAAAAATACATTTACATTGGTAATGCACATGTATGGAATCATGCACACTCACTCTATTCAATAACAGTGAAAGAATGCTGTGAGACAGAAAACTAAATAAATAAGTAAATAAATAAATAAATATGTGCTGGTTTGGGCTAAATGTCTTTGTCTTGTTTCTCCATCTAGAAGAGTGATTGATGTGGGTAGTTTTCAAAAGTTGTCCTTCACTAAAATGTTAGTGCCAATGTTCATTTGACATTTCATGCATTTTAGGTGAAGGTTTTTTGCTTTATTTTTGTTTGTGTCCACACATCAACTGACACAGCCTGCTGGGTGTAGCCTGGCACTGCACTCTGTGCCTAAGGACTGCTGCTCACGGGCAGCCCAGTGGATGGAAATGCTCTTTCCTGAAGTCTCACACAATATGCAGTTAAGGCTTAAATGACTCAGAGAAAGAAGGACACTATGTAAGTGGATGTACTGGGTAGAAGACAAGAAGTTTGCAAAAACAACAAGTCCTCTTTCAAATGTATTTCTAGTTCTTTGAAATTCCTCCTAATTTTGCCTCCTCTACATACATAACATAAACATAACATTGCAGCATGACAAAACTTCATGCCCAGAGTAATAAATCAATGTATATTTGTCTCTGAGCCACGATAATTGCCTTACATTCATTGTTGAGAGAAACTTATTTTCTTTAAAGTATTTGGTTAATTTGTTTTCTGAATTTCATGTTCAACTTACTATCAGAACAAGGTGAAAAGCAAAATCATTGGAGCATTAGTTTATGTTTCTTGGTGTTAAAAGGTCTCGAGACATTGGGAGAGCTTTAGAGATGCCAGGAGACCTGCTTAGTACTGTGATTTGATGAGGAGATAGTCAGTCAGTACCATTTCTCTAAGATCAGTAGGAGAAGGCAGCTCCTTGGAACAGACATAGAACCTATTTTGGTTTTGCTTTTTTTTTTAATGCCAAATCATAACAAACAGCAAAGCTATTGCTTTAGGCTAAAACCTGGGCATATATGAGAACAATGTAAAAGATGGGTGTCTGGAGCTTTTCTGAATCTACAAATGTGTTTGTTTTCTTTCCTTAAGAATCATCTGTAATGTACTTGAGTGCAAAACTAGATTTGGGCATGTAATATGAGAGTGAGCAGGGCTCTCGGACCCTTAGGTTTCTGTTTTAAACAGCCATACTCATCTTGCTTACTATGTGCCTCAATTTTTTCTTCTTTTCACAGTTTGTATTATCGAAATTTTTTTGAAAAAGTATCTGAAACAAAGTGTCTTATAACTTTAAGAAGGAATTCAACAGCAAGCTTGTGTGCTTTGGTTCAACCACTCTCTTTTGGTTGTTTTTCTTCTAATGGACAACTTAATCTCAAATTTCAGGAAGAACACTGGACACAGACAGAAGTATTTATCAGCATTATTTACTTTTTCATTATTTCAGTTCGTTCTCTGGACAGTCTGTCTTTCTTTTTGTATTTGGTCCGTTGTTCCCAGATGTATTTAGCATGGAGGCATTGCATTTGGCATGCCAGTAGCATCAATCATGCCCTTGGTCCCTTCCTTTTTTTGGTCAAGAAAAGCTCTTTAGAAGTAAATCTTTAACTCCTCACACATATCTAAGAGTGGAGACATGATGATACACAGAAATTTCAATGAATTATCTACAGCAGATGTTTTCAGGAGTTAGAATGCCTTAAACTGTGAGTTAATTGACATCTACCATTTATCTTGAGAGCACACATTTGTTATCTTACAATATTTATGACTGACAGCAGCAGGATCTGGGGTTTGGAGATTTTTTTCTCTCGTCTTATCTTTGACTATCATCACTAGTGCTTCATCACTAGTGCTTTTATGGTTTTTTTTTTGGACCTCTGTATTTAAGTCTACCACTGACATCTCTTTTCATATCTCAAAGCCCCTGTTAGTGCATTTTTCATATCATTTGTGTCTATGGGAGGGATTAATTTTTGTTGGTGTTTCTTGAAGATAGCAAAGCCTTCACCATGCTATTTGACCCTATTTATCTCTCAATTAATTTCTCATTGATCCAAATGTGTATTAGAAGGTAATTAAGTTTCACAGTTTGCTTTTTAATGCCATTTCAGGGTTTCTCTGCATAGCAGTTGAAATGTACACTTGAACTGAAAATAGTCTTATTCCTGTCTTTCTTAGTGTTCCACATATTTTCAGCATTAAAATCCTATTAATGCAATTTCTGTAAAAAAGGATTAGTGGTAGAGTAAGTTCAGGTAGTGTAAGGTGAATGAAAAATCCCAGATAAAATAAAAAAATTACAGCTGGCCTTACAGTGTATTGCATAGATATCATTCCCAGAAGCATCTTCAGCGTAATAATTATAGTTGTTATTCAATTCAAGTAAGTTGTATCAAAGCCATGGTTTTTTTCTTCTGAAAGAGGAATGGACTTTGCTACTTAAGAGATAAGTCTGTATCAGGTCTCATGAACTGACTGTTATTGAATATTTATTGTTGGTTTTGTGGTTTGTGTATGCTTTTGTTGGAGAGCAAATATAAACATGAACAATGAGTGTAATGAAGATAATGCAGTTGGAGTCCCAGTAACAGTGTCTTTCCAGCATGACTTTCAGTAGAAAAGAGTTACTGAGTGCTCCTGGGGTACTGCTGTTGGCTGAGCTGCCCGTTTTACTAGTGAGAGTGTTGCCAAGGCTTAGGATTTAGTAGCAGAGAGGTTGAGAGCTTAGTGGAAGAGACATAAGTAAAATTATAGTGCAAAGAAAATGGGAGTAGCTACAGATTTTTGGGTAAAAATATATGATAAATGTAACAAAGTATTTTATACATTTGCTTTTAGGTGTTGCTGCTCCTTATCCAAGAGGTATGTCCTGTTAGTGAGTTGGATTTGTAAAGCAGTCTGTAGCTGAAGATGATAAATGCTCTCCCATATTTAATACTGTTGGGGGGAAAAAAAAACAAAACTTGCAATTTTTTTCTTTCTAGATCTTGTTACTTTTGAGAAGTGGGTAGGAATAGTAGACAGTTTTCAGCTAAGTAAAAAAAAGAAAACTCAGACTAAAACGCAAGATTTAAGCATTTTTCTATTCTTATCACTTTCTGGTATAACACAGCATGTAGCATCATGTTGTAAAGTAATAAAAGAGAATAGCTTAGCTTGTAAACCTTGAAATGAAAATTTGCAATTTTGCTTGAATGGTCTTGACAGTTGTGTCAGGACTGGCAATCTTAGTGCGAGAAATGAACTGAAAATACTGATGTAAAACCACCAGAGAGTCCCTAAGTTTTGAAGAGAAATTGATAAGGTAATCACAGAAAGCTCTCAGAAGTTAAAGCCATTTTAAATTGAAAGAGCTCAAAGGTTTAATCTCTTCTACTGAAATCTTGAACTATAGTGGTAGTAATTCTAGTATGCGTGGTCATTAAAATAAGATTTCTCAAGTAACCAGAGCAAATAAATACATTAAATGTAATTTTTCAAAGATCTTTCCAACACTGAAACTCAGCCACGGCCCGTGGAACAGAAACAATATTGAAATACTAATGAAGTCTGAAAACTTCTGTGTTTTTTCCTTCTTGGTTTTGTTTTGTGAGAGGAAAGACTTGCTTAAGGAGATTGTGTCTTACACTGTACTAGTTAATGCAGCCAAGGGAAGAACAAAGAGATTTCTACCAGACAAAACTTTGTCTATTCTTTTACAAACCTTAAAAAAAAAAATCATGTCATACTGTGTTTTTGTTCCCCTATTAATAACACTGTAATTATTATGACTATCTGTCTGAACCCATGCCACCTTTGTTGTCTATGACATATAAATCTGTATGTGATGATCTTCTGTTTATACCAGTTCTCAGTCAATGCTAGCCAGCATTTTTATTAATGCTCTAAACATTCAAAATCACTTGTGGCAAAAATTAAAAGTTTCAAGTAATGATAATGGTAATCACTACTCCGAAATGTAGCAGAGCCATAACATCAATTAGTTGTTGGGAAGTAATTCTGGAGGAAGTGTTATTAGTTTTAGAAATATTGCTGAAAACTTTGCTATGGTTTAGCTATAATTCATTGGTCCTGACTGAGGTTTTTACTGTGTGAAATATCTATGTTCCTTGTGCAGAAAATCAGAGGAGATGATCATAACCATCCCTGGGGCTGAAGAACCTATGAGTTGCTCTCAAAGCTATTCTGTTTTTAATTTCTTGATTTTATTCAACTCTCTTTGGCTGAATTAAACTCTCGACAGTATTATATTGTTTTAGATATGGCATATATATATATATATATGAATGCATATGAGATACAGATGCACTTTTATTTAGAAATCAAATTAAAATGTCGTTTTGTTAGAATATCACCAAGAATAGTGGACTTTTCATCTTTCTGGCAAAAGGAAATTTAATGGAACAAACTTACTGAAATTACTGTGTCTAAAGTCTCAAAATGAACTTTCCTATGTTTGTGTACTGAAGAAAGGAGGCCAAGTGGCACTGCATAGGTTTTAATCCAACTAAAATCTAAACTTCTCTCTGGAAATTTGCTCTGTTTCTTCTCACTGAGAAGTCAAGAGAATTGGCACCTTCTCTAATATGGCTTATGGGAGGGGGGGTCTGTCTTGGAACCTTTTCCTTTGGAAACAGAACAGTAACAGGCAATTTCTTCGTAGTTCTTAAATAATTACCCAGTTGAAGTGTGAATATATGGGAATAGCAAAGGAATAAATCACCCCAGCAGCAGCTATATGCATTTTTTATAGTATCCCAATTTTCTCTCTTTTACACTGCACAATAGAAGAAAATGTCCACTTTATTTCATTGCTAATAGTTGGCAGTATGCTGAAAACCAGTAAAGTTAATGAGAAAATTATTATGGCAGAGAAATGCTGGTCAGTTTTCATCTAGTTTTTGGAAATGATGGATCTAGGATAAAACTGCTTTTAGTTGGCTTTGAATTTGGTCATTCTTCCTAACACCCTTGCTGTTCTGTAACCTTTCAGTATCTAACTTAGCTTTGGAAATTTTCTGTTGTATTTATGAAGTTGAAGCTTGTACTTTTGTTTTCACCCATGCCAAAATGGGAAACAAACACATATGTTAATAAATCCTTGTTTGCATTCAAGTTCTTCTTTCTTGAAGGCAAAGAGCTATTCATCACTGCATCTCTGATGATGATGCAATCTGAGCAATGAGATGCATCACTGCATCTCATTGCTCTTTTCAGTGTGCTCAAGCATGTCTGTAGAGGGGCTGAGGTGCCCTTGGCTCTACTGGAAACATTATGTCATCATCTAAACAAGATGTTGTTATGCCAGGAAAGGATCAATACTTTGATGAGTAGCTGCTGGCTCAAAACTGCATTGTTATTTTATAAAGGACCACTTGGAATACATTCCAAAGCATTTCTCGTGGTATGAAACTCTAGGGATTTGATTTGTCTCTCTGCCCAGGAAAATGAGTTGATTCATCTGTAAATACATGTCTGCCAACCTCAGATAATAAGAAAAAATGCATCTTGTGCCCACATCAGGCTTCAGTCTTTCAGCCATTTAAATAGTTTACTCTCTTTGTGAAGGAAGTACTTCACATACCAAGAATTAATTCAGTGGGGAAGAGAGGAAAAGCTTTTAGCCTTTTTCCTGCTGCTGAGACCAGATGAGCACACGCTTGTGTCTGTGTGAACTTCCCTGGGTGGAGTGCAAGGCGCAGCCCCACACTGGGGTGCAGGCGCAGCCGGGGTACGGCTGTAACCGGGGGCAGCGCACCCGGGGGGTGGTGTAATGAGTGAGTGGGTAATGAGTGCTGTAATCCTGGGGGGTGCAGTGCTGCAGCCTGGAGCGTGCTGCAGTCCTGGGAGTAATGCAGTGCTGTAATTGAAGGGTGAGTGCTGCAGCCCGGAGAGGGTGCTTAACCTGGAGGGGTGCAGGCTGCAGCCTGAGGAGGTAATGCAGTGCTGTAACCTGAAGGTGCTAGAGGGTGCAGTGCTGTGTGATGCTGCAGTCCTGAGGAGGTAATGCAGTGCTGTAATCCTGGAGAGGGTGCAGTGCTGCAGAGCTGGAGAGGGTGCAGTGCTGCAGTCCTGAGGGGGTGCAGTGCTGCAGTCCTGAGGAGGTAATGCAGTGCTGTAATCCCGGAGAGGGTGCAGTGCTGCAGACCTTCCCCCCCCCCCTCCAGCCGGCTCCCCAGCCAGGCTGCAGTGCCAGTGCTGACATCTGTGTCTTCCTCAGGACCTGCAGCTGAGACAAACCAGAGCCACAAGCCTCTGGGCCAGTGTGCTGGGAAAGGCAGGACAGATACAGCTGAAGGGCTCTCTGCTGGAACAAGCTCAGCTCTCTGCTGAGAAACAAGTCTTGGAAGAGATTAGTGTTGTTCAGAGTACTAAACTAGCATAACTTTGGATAATATCATTAGTATACAACAACCAAGGATTATGTAACTGGTTAGCAAAATGGTTTAAAAACTTTTTGGGGTCTTCTTGTATCGTTTTCATGCAGTTGGCAGTGGCTTTAGCAAAAAGGCTGTATGGAAGGGAAATCCTATAGCTCCTTATGAACTGCTGATATCTGAGGGGAAAACTACCTTGCTAGATATCAAAGCGTCATTTAACCCTCCCATGGACTCCTTTAATTCTTCTATTGGCTCAAGACCCAAGTAATCCAATTTGAGGATTTAAATGCATAAAGACATGGAATTATTTTGTGAAGGTCTTTTTCCTTTTATACTGATGAGGAAAAAAATTACTCCAATAACCTTAATATGGGAGAGAAAAAAAAGGAGAGTTCAAAATCTTTCCATGATACATAAATTTTCCTTATTCTTTTTAGATTGATTGTCTGTTTATACTAAGCTTGATAGAGACTCAGTACCTAGTACAGTTTTGAATGAATTTGACTTGTCTAACAGAGAGAAGTTGCTCATTGGTGTTACCAAAGTAAACAGATATATTTACCTTGACAGAAAGCATTCTTAACTCACTTGTATTAGGTTCAGATCTAATTTGTCAAGAATGCTCCCAAGCTCTTCCTTGTGTTATGGGATGCTGAAAATATTGAAGAATTCCTTTTCATTCTACATCAATGTAACTATTACAACCCACCATCAAAATGCTGATTATAACATTATGCTTGTAAGAGCTTCTAAATTATTGACAAAAATGATGGTTCTTTTCTGGAAACAAAACCAATGCAGAACCTGCTTTTCATACAGAAACAATGTGATTCACTGCATCTGGAAGGCAAGGTCAGCCTGAATACTTATTTTGCCTTAAAAGAATTCCTCAGTGTTTGTTTGCTGTTTTGTTTCTTTCAACAGTGAAGCCATATGATATTTCAGCTGAAGAAACAGGCAAGGAATTTTATCAGTGCTCTTGTGAAAAGCCTTTCATAGCATCCATCATCTCCTGAAAACTTCAGTGGGATTGTTCATCTCCTTGATATCAAGGAGAAAGGATCAATATCTGAGAGATCTATTGTAAGTTTAGGAGTCCTGAAGAAATCAGCCAGCAACAGGCATCTGTGGTTCTTTGAATGTTTATTCTTTCATGCAGTCTTTTTTTCTTTTGCCACCTGCACATCTAACCTGCATTGTTACTGATTTTTATCTGGCAGACAAGCCTCAATATACACATACACGATGCCAGGAGAAACTAAACCTAGGTGGAAAGGTTTCACACTGCCCTGAGAAACACTGATTTTTCTAAAAAGCTCAGATACAGGTATTATGAATTCTAAGAACAGTAGCCTTGAACAAAGACTTTTTTTCCTAGAAAATATCTGAGAACTTTTTAACAGACAAGAAAGAAGAGCCTTGTATGCTTTTGAGAGGACTGCGCTTTGTAACTTTGCCCCTTCTGTAAGTCTGCTTCATTTGTTCTCTATTATGCAACAAACTGAAAGCATCACTGTATAAGTAGCTCTCACTATCCCTTCACACAGGATCAATGTTTTTTCTCATTTAATTAGGCAAAAATAAAAATTTGTCGTATTATTCCTCATATAAAAGCATCTTCAAAGCCCATTGTCTTAGTTTCAATTATCTGTTGACCAAGTATTGGACTTTTAATGTTCAATTTTTCTTATTGAAAGAAGGACATAGCTCAGGAGCATCTTCCCACTTGCAGAGGAGCTGGGGAACACCTTCCTTGCCACCAGCGTTTCCATCCTGTACTCTACCGTAAATGGAGTTTCACATTTACTGATGATTCCTCTCTGAGAAAAAGCAAGCAGTTTTCTCTGAGGTTGCTATTAATACCTCATTATGAGATTATGATAAGAGATCTCCCTGGAGTCTGCCAGCAAAACAGCTGTTGTAGTAGGTGTGTCAATACTGCTCAGTGCTGTGATGTTTTGGTAATCTCAGTCTTGAAGGTAAAGTCAGGCATCATTTGCAGCATGTCCAGCTGTCAGTCAGCTGCACACCAAGGAGTTCTGGAATGATGTTTGAACCTGGCCTTTCTCATGTCAGCATGACCACGGGGTTGCTAATCTGCATTTTTGGAACCTACCTACTTTGATAATTAGTGTATTAGGAAACAAAGTGTCTTTCTTAGAGTAACTGCAACATTGAAAACATTAAGATTGTGATGGAAATATGTTAATACAGGAAAGGAGAAAAAGTCCTTCCTGAATTTTGAAGAGCACATCCTACTTTATCCTACACTTGGAAGTGTTGTCCTTCTATACAGAAGAATGATTGGAGGGTGACTTCTGCTTGAGATGAGTAAAAATTCCATCATATTTCTTTATCTATTTTTAAGGTGCATTTTCAGTCAATTCATACTTTCCCTATACAAAATTCCCAGAGATCTGGCAAAAATTATGGACTTAGAATTCTCCTTAATTCCAGTGCTATGATAGCTGTGCAAACTCATACAAAAGCTGCTTGAGCAGCAGTAGTAAAAACAGTGCCAAATACATTCAGCTGTTTACTTTCAAGCTAGGAAGTGCTGCAGGGATCTTGGCATATGGCCCCCACTATTTGAAATCTGAGGAAATTCCCACTGGGTCTGAGACCAAACACTTTCTTGCAGCCATTTGGTGGGCTTTTACTACTGCAGTGTTTTAAAAGCTGTGATGGTTAGCAGCTTCTCACTGCTCAGGAATCCAGGTGAGCTGCCCCACAGAGTGCTGTTCAGTTTGCCATGGTTGCAAGCACAATTCAGCCACTCCCAGCTGTGTTCTGCCTACTTACAGCAATGATTAATTTCTTCCCAAGGCTTCAATATAAAAGCCATCTGAAGTGAGTGATGTGCAGTGCTTCATTCTTCTTTGCTATGTTTTTTAATATCAAAGCTGTGAATGATTGTTTTTTCACATTAGAATTTTCAGAAAAGACATCCCTTACATTCCTGGTTTTAGTCTAGTGGACCTACATAAGCAGGCTGAAAACAAACCAGTAACTGAAAATTGGGGTGGTTTTTTATGTAAGAGGCAGGATTAAATCTCTTTAAATGGTACTTACTACTTATTGATTAATACAGAATTCATACATATTAATAAAAATAGTGTTGGTAAAATCTGAGGCAAACCCTCTTTCCTTTCTCATCATTCATTTTTCACCAGTTTGATGTTTCTGTTTGTTTGTTCTGTTCTGGATTTTTTGTGTTTTATGCTGAGCAGGAATCAGGACATTATGGGGGTTAACTCATGATAATGACAGTAAGGGGTAGAAAAGTTGATTGTAGACTGCAAGGTTAGTAGGCCCAACATTTCCTACATTTCATCAAAGTAATTCTGGTTCCAAAGCATCCCCATGGCTTCTTGTCACAGCTTCACTGCTGCAATTCAGACTGGTGCCCAGCTATGGCAGGTCAGCTGCACTGCAGCCTGAGAAAAGGAGGGTAACCATTAAAACCAATTTGTGTTGATTGTCCTAGAACATTCTACTAAAGTGTTTGTAATGGAAATAGTTTCCAACAAGCCTTGAAACTATTCTTAAAATTGCCTCATTTTGCATGAAAGAGAAAAATGTTATAATTTGTTGAACAACCACTGATTTGATGAAAGTTTTTGCCCACTCAGAAATGAATTTTAAAGCACAATGGAAGAAGCTGACTGTCTGGGAGACCTTCCCATGGGTGTTGTAAAGGTCAACCAAATTCCAAGCCAACCATTTCCCCCACAACAAATGTTACCAAGAGATTGCATCTTGGGCACTGCAGTGCTTATGTTATTTTGTGCATTTGTTCTATGCCCTTCCCTCAAATAATGAAGAACATTTACTCCTGAGCTATTCCATACTACAAAATCTCATTCAGGATTTGATCATTCACTAGTAGCTTGCTCTGAACAAGATCATTAGTTTATAGGCTGATTTTCTGCTTCTGCTATGAATTTTCAAATATTGGTGTCTCCAAGGAAAACAAAAGAGGAAAATGCATTATGCCTTCCAAATTAATTGGTAGGAATAAACTTGAAACTTGACTGCTTGTGTGGTTTAGTTATTGTATCAGCTTGAAGTAGCTTCTTCACCAAATTAAAGAGATACAGCCCTTCTGTGCTCACCATGCTCCTGTATGAGTCAGAGATTTCCATAGAAAATGCATCCACCTGTGGATTTCTGATCAATGGAGCATTCTGTGTACCTGTTCTTAAGAAAATTATATTATGGCTTTTTGGGTTTAGCTGGATTGATTGGATTTTTTTTGAGTAATTTATAAAAAGTCCCAGCAGCATGGGGTAGTATGTGGAGTTTGGGTAGATTATATGAAAAGTGACTAAGTTAATTCTATACAGTCAACTGGAATATGTGAAAAGGAGGATGGATGGTATGATAATACCCCAAAGATACTCTAGAAGCAGGTTTGACTGAACATACCCTGCCAGCTAGTGCTTCTGAACTCCTAAACCAAAAACAGGAGTCTTCTACAAGGGGTTAGAAGTAGCTACAGGTGTGTTAGCACTTGCCCCCTTACAGCAACAGCATCTTTGAAACCATGATAATGATGAACATGGTTGTGATTTCACAGAGTTGCCATTTCACTAGCTGACCATTACATTTTTCAAAAAATAGATATTAAAGGAATCAGACATTCTATACTATTTAAGGTGGGATAAATCACTTGTAGCAACAGACAAATAAGCACTATGTGTTGTAGTATTGGTAGATTGGAGAACAGGAAATAATGAGGTGAGCTACAGAGCATGTGGGTCTTTTCTGAGACCCTGTGTCATACTCTGCCTGTTCCTGACAGGCATCTTGGCTATCCAGAGCCTCTCAATTAGCATTGGGCACTTTGCTTTAGGCAAGCTGGATCACAGTTGGGTTCAGCTCCCAAGTATGTACTGAACAAAACCAAAAAAATCTGAAAAAAGACCCTGAAGTTGTGAACAATGTCTGAAGAGATTAGAAATCCAAAGGCTTCCATGGCTTGCGTCCAAATTCAGTTTTGGTGTCTGTCCAGGAAGTGGAAGAAAGATAGGAAGTGAGGGTGAGGACTTGCATTTTAAGTCTGCTTTATCCACATATGTTTATGCCTTTCCATAATTCAAACCTTCAAAAGTAATTTAGGAGACAGCACTCTAACACTCATCAGGCTGTATCTCCCTTTCTGGAAAGAAAGCATGATTTATTCTCATATATCACACTCTCTGAACAGCTAAGTAGATTACCAGAGAGTTGAACACAGAAAGGAGAAACTTTTAGGATTTTCAGGATTAGCAAATTAAATTTCAGAGATAAAGAAGTCTAGGTGCATTATATTTTCATCACTCTGAAGTGTTAAATAGTGGGTGAGGTGTTAACATCATTATTATCCAGTGAATTTGGAGGTTCAGGTAAATATTTTTCCATCTGGCTGTACATGCACACCTGCGCCCATACCCACATGTTTTGCAGCATCTTCAGAGAGTGGAAGGAATTAACATCTTTCTTCAGCTTTGTCATTACTCGTGTTGCTTTTTATCTGATAGTTTTTAGAGAGCCACCTTGTCATTGATTCTAATAAGTAGGAGCAGTTTGTCTGCTTTAACCCAACCTCATGCTGTGCTGCTGTCGACACTGCTATGCATGTTTCTCTAATCAACCACATGAAATATTCATGGTCTCTCTTCTGAAACACTGAGTACAGGGGTTTGTGCTGGTTAGAAAGGGAAGATGTGGGGGTTTATCTTCTTCTGCTCATCCTGTTTGTTGTTGGGTACCATCAGCTTCTGGTAAGTCTAGAGCTGCATTTCTGATTATTGCTGAGGAAATCTGTAGGACACTTCTCCATTTCTCTCTCCCCACTTCATGTTCAGTCCCACAGTGTCCATGGCACTTCCATGCATGACCAGGATGGCTTGTGATGTTGAAATTATTAACCATGTGGTACAGGCAGTAAGTCACATATGCTTTCTCAGTAGCCAGTGATTGCTGGCTGTGAAAGACACATATAGCATTACATTGGCTTCTGTCCTAAGAATTCTAGTCCCAGCCTCATAATTTTGTAAAAAAAAAAAAAAAAAGAAAAAGCAAGAGGAATGAGATGTTGTACAAGTTTAATTAGACTGAATATTTATTTTAACTCAGTACTACTTCCCTGGTTTCTATTATAGTTGCTGTTCTGTCCCTTTATGGGCTCATGCCCATCCTACTGTGACAGAGGAGGAAGTTTTTCACAGCTAAATCTAGTACAAATGTTTTATTAGTTCAAGTCTCATTATTGCATTTTCTTTTCTAATCAAGACAAATAATCTGCCATTAAGAATATAATCTTTTTTCCCACTTATAGCTACAACCATAAAAGCAATTTGTTTGAATAATTTCTTTGCACTCAAGGTTCTTTTTTGAAACATTGATTACTCCTAATTGTCATTTCTCATCCATAATGATTTAAAATTGTGTCTTTCAGAGTCATGATTTTTGCAAAACAGTTCACATTACAGTGTCTGGACATGGTTTTGAGATTATTTATTTTTCAAAGCATTGCACTGAAATCTGATTCATCGTTCTGACTAAACTAGCTGATTGACTAAAACCCTGTGCAATATTTTAAAAACATATAACTTTCATCAAAAGCTACAATTTGTATAAATTGTATTTCAAATGACATGTAGACTAATCAGCTCAAAATATGTTTCCCATAAAATGGGGTGCTCCAAATTAGTTAGCCATTGCCACCTGGTAAGACAAACAGCTTGTAAATGTGCATTACATTACTGTTCAGTCTTTGAATTTTCTTTTCAGTATACTCATAACTATCCCCAAAATTACTGTCATCACTTTGAACAACTATGAAATTCGGTACAGCAAAGTTCCTTAAATATATTTGTTCCCTAGAAAGAAATTTTTAACTTCAATTATGAGCTGAACCTCTTTCCTCACCATTGCCCTCTTTTTTACTGTGTCTCTATTTTATTGTGCCTTCTGTTCTTAGCTTTCCATTTAAATATAATACCAGAAAATCAAGAAGAGAGTATGTCAATTCAAGTCAACATGCATGCTGAGATGTCAAAAGGCATATGCATAAATAACTCTGCTTTGTGGATTTTATGCAAAGCATTGGCATGTATTTGCATTCTAGTGTCACTGATTCAGACAACTTCATACCGGCTGTCATCATTTCTACTACAGTAGCAATCTGACAAACAATCAAAGTGAAAATTACTCTATTCAGACAAACTGTTTCAATCCATCTTTGATCTTACCATTCAGAACCTTGGTCTGAAAAAAAAATTTCACCTACATTTCTAAGCATTTACTTTAGGTTTATATTCTATTTTTAAAATATTGGACTAACCACAGAAAGCAATGTTGTTAATTAAATCACGTGAATTAACTAAACTTGTGCCTAGGAGAAAATTCACTCTCATTCAGAGGAAAAAAAACCTTTCCCCCATTTACCTTAAATCTGAAAATGCAACTCTGAAAGAATCTACAAACAGGATCTTTGTCTTTACAAAGGTAGCTAGTTATGAAAAAATAAATTTGTGCACCTATGAACTTTACAATTATATAATGAATCAATAACACAACTGATGAAATTGTGTCCCAAAACTAATAAGATGGAGAAAAGAAATAATATTTTTTATTTCTTACATTCCTATCTTTTTGGAATAACTTTGTTCTGCTAAAGGTACTGTGTAGATTTGCTTTTTTCCTGATGAAATCAAAATGGTGGAAAAATTTAAATGGAAATATGAAAATAGAAATCTTGATTATAAATAATTTTTCAAAGTGGACTTTCAGCAAAGTTAACTCTGTGCTATTCAATTTTAAAATGACAGTATTCATAAGAAAGAGTTAAATCCATCAAAAAATTTTAGTTTTGGCAAATGCCTTTGCCCTTCTGAGTATCCTTCCTCCTAATATAGTAGCTCTGCTGTCTTGTAAAGAGTGTCTGTTCTTAGAACCTCTCTTGCTCCTGTAAGAAGATGGAATTCAGGATCCATCTTTAACCAATTATTCACAGTCTTGTAGATGTAATGAAAGACACATGAGCCTGTGAATATCAGTCAAAATGTCTTCCAAGAAGGCTGGTGTGAATGTTTGTGTTTCATAGTATATTTGATAGGTGATAAGTTCCAAAGGAGAAAAATTGATGAAAGTGTTGAAGAATCTTCCAAATGTCAAATAGGAAGTAGGAGGATTTTTTGGTAACTGGTCATTAGGCATTTCACTAGCTTCTGAGTGAGCTCAATCTACCTATGTTCACAGGAATGATTACAGCTTTAGTCAGAAATGATGCATCAGTGTCATTTCCTTGGTGATAAGGAAAAAAAGGAAAATTATTTAACGTAATAATATGAATTAGGTTTATGTTTCATCTGATTCAGTCTGTGTCAGGTTGATTTGTAATCCTGGCAACTTTACATTTTTAAGAATGTAGATTCTTTGCCTAAATATTCTGATGTCTTTGTTATTTGTGGTTTTTTTGATTTATTAACATTGGGAGGCTATAGATATTTCCACTGATATTTGGAAATGAATAATTGATTTGACTGCTGTGGATGACATTGCTGTTCATATGGTTTTTATAAATTTTATATAACTAAATTTTATTTTGTTTATTTATTTATTTATTTTATTATAGTAAGATGATCATGGGCATTTACATAGTATTTATATATTATTATAGTAAGACCATGGGTGTTGCCTACAGAGATGCTTCCATGGTTGCCTAAGTACTAGATACTTTATCTGGTTTTATCTGCTAGACTAATTAGTCCAACTAAGTATATCTTAGGTAATATTTGGTCTGAAGTGTCACAATAAATAATGGGGGAGTGCTTACTTACTAGTGTTGATAATCTGATTATCTGTATTTCTATTTAGTACTATGTTGTTAATGAGGCTATCCAGAACTGAAGGAAGTAAATAATATTTTTCATTGTGAGATTGTTTTATTTTAAAAATATTTCACTAGTTGGTTATTTTAAGTCTTATAAATATACTCCCCAGATTTTTCTTTTCTGCTTCAGAGAAACAGAAACTGGTTTGGTTTATATCCTCTTTGGAAAGGGGCTGTTTCTATTGTTTCCACAGTCTGTGTGATTTTTTTTCTCCCCTGTGCTTTCCTATTTTACTTGCAGTGTTGATTAGTAGTTTTATAGCATGCTCTTCTAAAAGCAGAATTAAAATAAGTTGTCTCTCCATCTTAATGTAGGAATAAGTTTCCTTTATTTTTTAGTTTATGGAGGCCATGCCGCCTGATGCAAGTTAGAAGAGCCCTGATATGGATTAGAGCCTTGCTTGCTGAAGCAAAGCAATTAGAGAAGTACTCTGGGAATAAAAGATCCAGTTAAGATGGCTCCACTTAGAGGTCTAAAAATGAGTTGGGAGAAAAGTTATTGCTTTGGTGATGGTGGGAATGTTTATGTTAACAATACTTTCATCCTGAAGCTCTTTCATTGCATAGATTGGAGCCTGCATTTGAAATTTGTCAATCGTGTCATGCTGGTGGCACACATGCCCTGTAATAGTGTAAAAAACCCTTTAGGCAGTTACAAACCATAAAAAATTCTACTGTTCTTATACTCAGAATGTATAAAAGTTAGTACATACAAGGGAGGTTGCTATTGAACATGATACATAGTTTGATAATACTTCAATATCAGAACTATAAAAAATTATCTTCCTGCCCAGAGTTATAGCTTAGAGCTCTCCTCGAGAACTGCTCTCTACACATGCAGCAGTTTTTTCTGTTAAAAAGCACCTGGACATGCTCCAGGCAAGGTCTGCATGGGCCTGGTTTTGAGGGACTGGAAGCACACCTTGTAGAGAAAAATAGACTCTTATTATACAGTTGAGGGCTGGACAGAAGACTGAAACTTTCTGATGTCACCAGCACTTTCTTCATGGACTGGCAGAACCATAGAGTGATTTGGATTAGAAGGGACTTCAAATATCTCATTCCACCCCCCCTGCCTTGGGCAGGACACCTTTCATTAGACCAGGTTGCTCAGGGCCTCATCCAACCTGGCCTTGAACACTTCCAGGGAGGAGACATCCACAGCTCCTCTGGGCAACCCATGCCAGTGCCTCACCACCCTCACAGTAGAGAATTTCTTCCTAGTATCCAATCTAAACCTGCCATTTTTCAGTTTAAAACCATTCCCCATTGTCATATCACTCCATGCCACTGTAAAAAGTCCCTCCCCAGCCTTCTCGTAGGACTCCTCTAGGTACTGGAAGGTTGGTCTGGCACTGCCAAAGAACATCATCATTCTGGCAGACAGGGACCTTTAGATTTCATTGTTTTTTAAAGGATGCAGTTAGTTGAGGGGGAGGTGAGGGTCTTACATCTCCTCTGGGACTTTGGTTGAGACTAATAATTAAAATAGAAATAAGGGACTTAACAAAGAATAACAAATCAATATTTCTGTGTATATCTGTAGGTGGGAGCCACAGCTACAGCAGCTTGAAACAAATAATTAGTATTTTTCACAGATAGGCAGTTTTTGCACAGAATATACAGGGAGGTTGGAGCTTTGGAAGAAAGGAAGGATTCTGTAAATTTCCATGGCTCAGGAACAGCATGTAACATTTCCCTCCATAAGAAAACAAAGTACCTTCTGGATCTCTTCCCATATCCTGCTGTATATCAACAACTTTCTCTCAATTACCTTTTGGCTCAAGTGAATAAAGGGCTGCAATCATCCTTTTTAACAAGCCTTTAAAATTACTTTTTTTTTTTTCAGATCCTTTCCAACTATAAATGCAATTTAAACTTTTATGATAAAAGTGTGGAAGGGCTTTAAAATACCTCAGGTATTTTTCTAGAGAAGGTGATGTCATTCTTTCTATCAGCAGAAATGCAGAACTCATGCTTTAGTCTTTGTTTGCTGATAAGTAGAAAAGGAATTAGAATATTAGTCAGGATTTTGATATTTAAAATGATTTATTTTCCTCTGTTATATTATTTTTGTCAGCTAGTTTTCATTTTCCAGAAGTATTTCAATTGCCAAATTTAACCTCTTGGTGTATTTACACTGTTCTAATGTGACTTATGTGTATAATTGAGAACAGAATTTGATTTATGTGTAAGTACTTCAAGTTGCCTGACATGAACTGAGATAAAAATTTTTATGACTCCCAAGCAGCCTTTTAAAAACTTTCTTGGGGTATTTTTCTTGGAAGAAAAGAAATACTTCATAGTTACTTGTGGGCAGTAAAAAAAAAAAAAAAAAGAAAGAAAAAGTAAAACCCTTACTGATTTTGGTTCCAGTTTTAAATTCTTGAGCAATGAGATTAAAGTTTCACTTCTACACTAGTTCTCATTTGGACAAGATCACAGCTGACTCTCACATATTCAAGGAACAATATTAGGAACAGCTTCACTAATGTTGAACTTCCTTCTCTTCCCCCAGCAGGACTGAGCATAATTGCAGACATTCCTTGGGGCATGGAGGAGTCCTTGAGCCTGCTACCATCTCCCTGGAAGCACTGGGCATAGCAGTTGAAGGGTCCCTCACATGTCTGTGACCAGCTGTGGTTTTCAGAGCTCCTGCTACTAATCTCTGATTCCCTCTAGAATTTCAACACATAACTGAGTAGAGTGGCCAGTTATGGTGGAATATGATTCTTCTTTGTTCTTCAGCTTATTTATGTGACCATTATCCAGCTTTCACTGTAGTTAAGATCTTTTTCACTTTAGACTCATGCTCTCAGATAAGATTGGATACACAGGAATTTCTATCTCTGCAAAATAATACAAGAGCATGCTTGATTTTCACTATGGAACATAAATTAGATGCAGGATCCTAATGAAGTACACATGCAAGAGATTTGGAAGAGTGATAGCTGGAGTTTATAATTATTTAAATCAGTATGTTGGTAACGCAGGTCATGCTGAAGAATATGTCTCTGCTGCTGTTGATTAAATAGATGTGCCTTCTTAGAAGAGTTCCTTAATTGACTGCCTGCATTATCATGTAATGATCCTGTTCAGTATAGCAGAGTTGCTAAAATACTTTTACAGAGATCTCAGAGTCATAGAATGGTTTCCTGCTATGGACAGGGACACTTTCCACCACACCAGGCTGCTCAAAGCCCATCCAATCTGGCCTCAAACACCTCCAGGGATGGGGCATCCCCAGATTCTCTGACCAACTTGTTCCAGTGTCTCACCACTCCAGGTGGGTCTCAAAAGGGCAGAGTAAAGGGGGAGAAATGTCTCCCAGGGTGAGGCAGGCTGGCCACACCTCTTTTGATTTAGCCCAGGATACAGTTGGCATTCTGGGCTGCAAGAACACATTGCCAGGTCATGTGCAATTTTTCATCATCCACCAGCACCCCCAAATCCTTCTCCTCAGGGCTGCTCCCAATGCCTTCATCCCTCATCCTGTACTGATACTGGTGATTACCCTCACCCAGGTGTGGGACCTTGCACCTTCCCATGTTGAACTTGCTGAGGTTTGCAAGGGCCCACTCTTCAAGGCTGTCAAGATCCTCTGGATGGCATCCCTTCCCTCAGGAGTAACAGCTGCAGCACTTAACTTGGTGTCATTTGAGATGAATGACCTACTCTCAACTCAGATACTGAGGAGAGAAATTTGGCTTTAAACACTGTGTTGTTTTTTAGATAGGTAGTAAATGGATCATAGCAATAAAGTTTGTAAGTTGTGTTACCTTCCTGCATTCTTCCCATTTGACATTGTGAATTGTACTCCTTACATAATGTATTATTGTTCCCAAGTTAACTACAATTGCAACCTTTCCTGTGGCCTCCCTAGACCTGTGAATAAAGTGAGGTGTTTTTACAACTATGCTATTTCTCAGGATGTAGCCCTGTGATGGGACATCTTTACCACCAAGGCAATAAATCCTGCAATTTACTGGCATCACTGCATCCACAGTAATGTCCCCTTAGTGGTAATTACAGGCTTAGGTAATAAGTAGTAAAACAATAATTGCTGTGTGTGCTTTACTCTACTAAATCAGTCGTCCTTTAGAAATTATTTCTCTGTTACAACCAGGGAAGAAAAACATAAAGTACTAAAACTGACTGAAAATAAATATATGTTGGCTCAAATTTGACCTTTACTTTTTAGAGACAAATGCACATGTTGATATTCAGGGATGTGAAAAACGCCAATCACTTGTTTTCAAAATTTTAAAAGTTTAATAGTAATAAAATGGTTATAAAAATAGTTATACAATTAGAATAATAATAATTTTGGACAATTTGAATTAGGACAATATGAGACAATAAAAACAAAGAGTTATGGACATCCGGGTACCTTTTTCTGGGCATCACAAGCCCGAAAAAGGACCCCTGCTAACAAAGGATTAACCCTTAAGAACAACAGCCTGTTGCATATTCATACACTTCATACGTGATGCATAAATTCCATTCAAACACAGGATTCTGTCTGGTCTTCATCAACTTCTTCTTTCTAATCCTAACAGCACCTTTGAGGCAGAAAGAAGTTAGTTTCTTCTGATAAGAAGGCAATAAATTATTTTTCTCTGAAAGATTTAGGTGTCCTGTGGCTGCTATCTCACTGCAAGCCTTTTCCTTTAAACAAAACATCTTACATAGCATAGTTTCTATTTTAACAATCTTTATAACCTAAAACTATATTTAACACAGTACTTAAGAGAATTAATACAGCATTACTTTCTAACCCAAAATATATAATATTCATTTTAATATTTGCGAAAAGCCAATCATAAAATACATGTATTTTTCACAAGGGATCTACCAGGGAGTACCAGAGCAGACCCAACAAAGCAAAGGTAAGAATTCCTGCAAGACATTCCTGTAGCAGCATGGAGTATCCCAAATCTTGGGCTTCTCAACACACGAGACAGACATGTTGCTCCAGGAGCAGGCCAAGTGGAGGGCAACAAAGACAGTTAAGAGCCTGGAGAATCTCTCTTCTGAGGAAAGGCTGAGGAAGAGGGGCCTTTTCAGTCTTGAGAAGACAAGAATAAGAGCATACCTCATCGATGTATACAAGTATCTGAAGGGTGGGTATCAAGTATCAAGAAGACAGAGGCAGGCTCTGCTCAGTAATGCCAAGCAATAGGACAAGAGGCAACAGGCAGAAATTGATGCAAAGGAAATTCCACCTAAACATGAGGAAGAACTTCTTTACTGTCATGTTCTGTGGACTGGAACAGGTTGCCCAGAGAGGTGGTGGAGCTTCCCTCACCAGAGATTTTCAAGAACCATTTTGGTGCAATTCTATGCAATGTGCTCTGGGATGGCCCTGACTCAGCAGGAAGGTTGAACCCGATGACCGCTGTCATCCCTTCCAGTCTTAACCATTCTGTGATTCTGTGAACAAAACACTAAAACAGCATGCAAGGAAGAAAGAAGTGGCTTTTTCTTATCTAAACAAGTAAGAAATGTGGATGCGATTCCTGCTAGTGGCGCTAGGACACTTTAGTAGGCTTCTAGCAAACCAGAGAATATTTTATCAGTTATGTATTTTACAGTTCAAGACCTTAAGTAAGAAAAAGGATTTTCAAATTAATAAGAACAAAAGGAAACCATCATAGGCAGGAATGAACTTTTTACTTCAGCTATCATGGACGACAGTGCAAGAATATTGATTTTGGTGGCTATAGGCTATAAAAGATCAGATCTACTTTGCCCATTGGAGAAATGATAAATAAGTACCCCTGTGTAATATTTTTAAGATAACAGCTTTGTATTAGTGATTCATTCAACCTTGGACCATGTCTGAAGGGTTCAACAGCAAAAGCTTCCTGTGGGAGGGAGCCCGTGTTGGAGGAGGGGAAAGACTCCTCTCCCTGCAGTGGCAGAAGCAATGTGTGAAAGCAAAGTGTGATGGACTGAGTAACCCCCATGTCTCATTTCCCTGCCTCTGCAGGGGAAGGAAGTAGAACTGGGAAGGAGGGAGGGGTGGAGGATGGTGTTTTTAAGGTCTTACTTTATTTTGCATTATCCTGCTCTAATTTTCTTAGTAATAAATTCAATTATTATCTCTAATTTGAGTGTGTTTTGCCTGTGACAGTATTTGGTGAGTGATCTCTCTCTGCCCTTATCTCAATCATGAACACTTTGTTACATTTTCTCTCCCTTTACAGCTACAAAGGGGAGCAATAGGCTTTTGTGGATGCCTGGCATCCAAACAGGGTCAACCCACTACACCACCCAAGTGCAAGATGGATGATAAGAGATGATGTAGGTGGCAAAATACAAAGAACCTGTGAGATATTAATGACTGCTCAGAACTGCACTTGGCAGACTATTGTTCACAATGGATTTTTGCAACAAACTTTAACTCTTAGTATAAAGAGCTCTACAGGTGTTTGTGGAGGGACAAATTAAAAGATGTAAAGAACGAAACAACTGACAAAGTATTCCTCAAAATTGTGGAAGTGTGGCATACCTAGGTTTGGATATCATGTCTTTTAAGGCCAGAGGAAAGACTATTGGAATGACTGTGATAGATGTCAGCCAGTATTTGTTGTACAGGAAGACTATCTTCAACACATGACTTGGATGACAGTGCCTAGCTCATTTGTTTTCACAAGATGAAACCATAGAATCGCAGAATGGAATAGGTTGGATGGGACATTAAAGATCACCTGTTTCCAACCCCCCTGCCATGGGCAGGGACACCTTCCACTAGATGGGCTTATTCAGAGCCCCATCCAACCTGGCCTTGAACACTTCCAGGAATGGGGCATCCACATCTTCTCTGGGCAACCTGTTACAATGTCTCACCACCTCCACAGTAAGGAATTCCTTCCTAATATCTCTTTCAATTTAAAGTTATTCCCTCTTGCTCTATTCCCCCTTGTAAATGTGTAGTCATTCCCTCTTGTAAAATGTGAGTGAAATATGCATATATTATAAGGTTCAGAGCAGAGCTGAAGTGCAGAAGCTTTTTCAGCCTGAGCAAAGGCACCTGGAGTGCTGGCCCTGGGCTGGACCCAGGTAAGAACAACACTGGAGATGTTTTCTATTAAACTCTGTAGGAAGCACTCAGATTTGGAGGAGGGCTGGTTGCTGCTCTGTCTGGTCTGTATTTTGGTAGGATACTGATGGTTTTACGCTTCAGCAACACCAAGGGGGGAAGGCAGCAAAGAATTAAGAGCTCAATTATAGTGAATTACTCTCTCTATATTTAAGGCAAACCCAAAACGTTTTATGTAAAGGGAGGTGAAGTTAGATGGAGAGATTTGTATCACCAGACATTTGTATGCACTCATTGCATTTTCACTGTCTAAAGAGGGAAGAGTCCATCGTCACCGACGTAAGTGCTTCGTCGGCCCGCAAAAAACCCCACGAAAGCAATCCAAGCCCGTACACCGGGGAGTCAGCTCCGGTGTCTCTGCCTGGAGCTGGGGGCTTGGGGCGGGCCATAGGGCCGTAGGGCACGTGTCCCTCTCCAGCGGGCCGAGAAGACAAGGCGTGCCCGCGGCCGCGGCCCCGGCCCCGGCCCCGGCCCCGATCCGGGAGCCGCCACCGCCCCGGGAGCCGCGGCCCCGCCCCGCGGCGCTGGCGTAGCGCTGACGCCGGGCCCGCCCCGCCGGGGCCAGCCGGGGTTAGCGGCGGGCCGGGGGCGCCGTTAGCAGCTGCTGGGCTCGCCCCGCGGCGCCCGCCCGCTCCGCCGGGCCATGCGGTAGCGGCTGCGGCGGGCCGGGCTCTCGGCGGCCATGGAGCGGCTCCCCGGCGGCCGCCGGCCCCGGCTCGTGTCCTCGCTGGGGCTGGGGCGGCGCTCCTGGGAGGTCACCTTAGACGAGGAGCGGGGGCGGCTGGCCTGGCGCGACCCCCCGCCCGCCGCGCCGCGCCGGCGGTGAGTGGGGCGCGCGGGGGCCGGGGGCGCACCTGCCGCGGCCTGGGGCGGGCCGGGGCCGCCCGGGAGGCGCCTGCCCGCGGCGGCGGGAGAAGGGCGTCCGCGGAGTCCCCGGTGCTGCGGCGCGGGTGCCGGTGGGGGCGGCCTGCGGTCAGCGCTGCCCCGGCGCCCGCGGCGGAGTCTCGGCGCCGGGGGCTCGCTGAGCATCCGGAGATCTCCGCCGGCGTGGGCGCTTCCTGCCCTGGGGGCCTGTGCGGCGCCTCCGGGTTCAGAGTCCCGACAGGCGGAGGGTGACCCGGTCCCACGCGGGGCCGGGCAGGGCGCTCGGAGCGGGGAGATGCAGGCGGGACCGTGCTCGGCTGTGCACAGACCGCCGGCTGTACTGGGCGCTGATCGGGCTGTGCCTTCCCAGACAAAGCCGAGAGCTGCTCTCGCCGAGCCGCTGCCCCTGCGAGCGAGTGCAGCGCGTCCCGCGTGTCGCGGAGCAGCCCGGCCGAGCATCCGTGCCCAGCGTGCCGCCGATGGCACCGGGGACACACCTGTCCCCGCAGCTGGCCGGGCACAACACAGATTTGTTCAGCTGCATCCTATTGTTTCTTGGCGCCGCGAGTACGGGGAAGCATATAGTTTGTGATGTATTTCAAGTAATCTTAGCAGTACATAAGAGACTTACAAAACCTTAAAAGCAGTTTTGGTTTTTTTAGTTACAGCAAGACTTGTGGTTAAAAACACGTTCATATTGAGGCAGTGTCTCAGGCAATGACTACTTTTGTTGTTTGGGTTGGGTTTTTTTTGAGCTTTTTAAAAAACTCTTAGCTTTCTCAGGGGCTTAGTGGAAATTTTAAAAAGCAAGTTTAACTTTCGAGATTTACTGGTTTGGACATTTAATACAGGCTACTGGTTTGCAGTGTGGTAACAAAGATTTCTACAGTTCCCCTTTTGTGCAGTTAGCATAGTGTAAGTGGACAAAACTGCCAGTCTGAGAAGTCACTGATGAAAATACCTGAAAAAAATCAGATTAGCTTTTGAGGATGTTTGCATATCAAACTTTCTACTGTACTTTTGAGAGGTATTTTTTCAGGGTCTTTGACTTCGGTGGTTTTATATAGTAATGATGTAATGATTCCCATTGTTAGTGTAGCCATTTTAATATGGCATGTGAACATTTCAAAATGTGTAATGTCCTTTTTTTCACAGCAGCTGCTCTAGAGTTGAAAACTGCTGTCATCCCCATTTTAGAGGTTGCAGGATCTGAGACAGACACTAATAATAGAAAGGCTGACTAGAAGTTTTATCTGAGAAAGGTTTGAATAAAGATGTTTCTAATCCCTGGCAAGTCCCCAAACTTAAATAGTTAAATAGTTCTTCCATTCTTACCATGTACCTTCGTTAAATATTTTTCAGATTTTATCATAATATTTTATTGGCCTGAAGCTTTTTTCAAGAAGGTGAGGGAAAAAGGAGAAAGAGAACTCAAGAATTATAAGAATTTGGTGTGACAGTTTACATAACTGAGATTTGGTTATGTTTTAAGTACAACCCCTCTTAATCATAATACAAAAATAGAGTTTGTTATCCTTCCCTTGCTATTGTGCAAGTAGTTTGACATAACCTAATGTTCATCAATAATACTGATGAAAAAAGTAATCAAAAATTCCTGAACTTTTCTCAGTTAAAGGAACTTTAGACTTTAAGGACAAGTTGATTCTTTGATTCTGCTGAACCTAAAACATTGCTGTGAAAAATAGGCTGTATACTTTTCAAAATGTTATAAAATTAGTCTAGATAAAGGTCGCTGGATCTTAAATTTAAAATAGAAAGTTTTAAGGCCTTTTGGGATAATTGCTCCCACTAGGTAACCTGGCTCTTAATTTGGAGATAATTTGGTGGAATTGTGTACAATCCTTCTAAAAATGCCTTTGCAAAGTCACTAGGAGACTATGTGTTGGCTAGAGCAAGTTCAAGGGGGATGCCATTCTCCTGTCTGATGAATTCCTTTAGACCAAGCACGAGTGCCAGAGATTCACACGAGCTCTCTCATGAGCACTCTAAAGTTTACAGCTGCTTGCAGTTGTGAATTTTTGCTACTTTTTAAGTTGTAAGTTTTCTTGACTTGCTCCTGGTAGACCAAACAGTGTATGCACCTGCCCTGAAGCATGTTCCCAATGTCAGAATTCTGGGAGTGGTGGAAGGACAGTGGGACACAGTAAATTAGAGTTAAATATGAGTAACAGATGAGGCAGTTTCTGGAGTAGTACCCAGCTGGAGATGCTGTAAGAGGCAAGTGTGGTTAGAGTGCAGCCACTGTCTTGTAGCACAGCTACTCACAATATTTTGGAAAACATCATGTGAAATGACAAGAGAAAAGAGAAGAAAAAGAAATGCCTAGTTGTTCTGGAGGCATAGGTATAATTTATGTAGGGCTCAATAAAAAGATAATGTACCTTCTCTTCTTTACACACACATTAATTCATGTGTTCCCTGCATTTGAGCTTTAATTTCATCACAGTTTTGTATTTTTGCTGCCCTGTTGTCTCCAAGCTCTTTTTAAGACCAATGATGATTCATTGTGCTCTCTACAATTATTTTGGAAATATGAGCAGCATACATGACAATATATATATAAACTTAATAATATGGAAGGTGGTTAGTTAGAAGCCTATAATTTCAGAAGAGTTGCTTGACCAAGATTGGTATCTTTCTACCATTTAGCCTTTGACTACATGACTACATTGTGTCTAAATACAGACTAAATTATGGAGTATAAAAGTGCTATATGTCTTGTTTAGTAGGTAGCTATTACAGTGAACCTGTTGTCTTTAAACTGTAAAAACTCAGCCTGCTTATTTTCAGAGCATTTATTACTGTCTTGAATTTTGGTATATAAATGAAAATTGTTTGGGATATGTTTTTTCAAGGTTTTCAGACCCTGACACGTACAGAACTAGAGCTATAGCTAGGTGTATTGTAGAAGTGTTAAAATGTTTACCTTTCCCTGTTGCATCCAAAATCAGGAACAGATAGGAAACAACACAGACTTTGTCCTGTTGTCCTGGAACGTACAGTTTTAGAGAGTATGGGGAGATTCTTCTGTTTTCTTATCTCTGTACAGAGATATGTACATATATATGTATGTATTTAAATCCTATTCTGTCAAAATGCAGAAATATTAATTCAGGAGAATTCTTTTAAATGGTATTATTTGGAAGATACCAACAACAAAAACATCAAATGTTTGTTCAACTCATGGTGTATTTTTACATTCTGAAATGCAATTTCCTACTGTTAGACTTTGTTTAACAGCATCATAGTTTAAAGTTCTCTCTTCAGCGTAATCAGGTTCCTGTTTCCTGTTCTTTGATGGTTAGACGTGTTTGAACTTGCATGGAAAATTTTGACCTGTAAATTTTCATGTGTTTCTCTGTTACTTTCAGCTATGCATCTTTTTTTCCTAGGGATGCCTTCATCTTAAATTTTTCTGATGAACGTTATTTTTCAACCTTGTTACATTTTTCCTTGAGATTCAGTCATGAATCATAAATAGCATATGCAAAGCTGGTCAGCTAAATTATTTTATTGTTTCCCTCATGTTGATGGCTCAGTCAGGTTTTTCTCAAGTAACACGTGATTTAACTTTTTGTACCAAATTCATAGCAGAGTGTATATTGTACATATATACTTAGAGGTATTTCAGAACCATTGGCTAAAGTTTTATTGGGCCTGGTACTAAAAGCATTACAAATGCAGAATGAGATTCTCCTGTCATTTTTCTAGGATTTTTTTTCTTTTTTTTTTGCTAAAGTACAAACATGAAGGGGATGACCAAACTAGACCCTCAGCTCTATGCATTCACTTACAGTGTGTGCTTTCTTTTAGCCTTTGTATTTCAGAATTCTCTTCCATGTGTCCTTTCCAAAACAACCACCTGAGGAAGCCTCAGTACTAGTGTTCACAGCACTGCTGTCATTCTGGTGGATTCTAAAGAAAGCTCAGTTTGATAAACAGGGTACTTAGCAGTGGGTGGGCCAGCGTGGTAGCAAGGTCTGTCCAGCACCTGGTGCTTGCAGAGTGTTGGCACATCCTTAGTCAAGGTCATTTGTCATCAGTCATTCCCATCTGGCAGCGGGCCTGTGCAGAAATGTGACCCATGTTTCTCTGTAGGCAATGCCACAACTGCATTACACAGGTAGGATGTGGGGAGCAGTTGCTCCAGCAGGCATTGCCTCTTTGGAATGTGTTGTTTTCTGGGAGATACATTATTCAAATACACTCCATTAAACAATACATGTTCTTTAGCATACACCTTTTTGCTATGTTGTTTCCCCCCCTTAAGGTAAATAAGTGCATCTTACTCTCTATTTTTGAAATATTCATAGTTGAGCAGGAAAGATTTCATTTGGAAATGCAGAAGAAACAGTGGGAAGACCTTCAATAGTATGATTTAAATATTCAAGTTGACCCAAGTTCAAATTGCTGTGCTTTGATTCAGATTTGTGTGATGTGAAGTGGCTGTGTGATCACAGTAGAAACTGGTCTGTTGGTTTACGAAGTACTTGAAGATTTACTTTAAAATAGAAGAAGGAAATTTCCTTATACATGGCTGTACATGGTGAAATCATGGTCTTTGGATGTTTGTGACTCCTCCACAGGATTTAAATCAATTGTGATACCTTTTTTCTTCCCCCTCCTTTAGGATGTGAATTGTCAGTAAATCTGCTCTATATCCTACCTTCTCTTACTCTAGTGTTTATTAAACACAGCTTTCTATAGTGCATGATTGGTAGAATACCATGTACCTTCTGATAGAAAGTATTCCTGTTCTCTTGCTTTTAGGTGAAGACTGAAACCTAAAAACCTGAAAGCTTGACCCTTCATGTGGGCTCTAACAGCAAGTTAGTTTTCAAAGTGACTGAAAATACACTTTTTCTTCAAACCAATATCCCAGCTTTTTACTTGTTGATATTTTTAAGTCATAAGAATATGCTAATAGTTTAAATAAATTCTAAATGCTGCTGCATCCATGGGCCTGAGCTGAATTTTAAGAATAAACCAAATGCTGAGATCAGCAACGTTTTTGTGCTTGTTCATGGGTCTAGGTTGCCTTGAACTATGGGGGAAGTTTGGTCTGTAGGATACGTAGCTGGCAGTGGTGAATGAACAAATCTTGACTGGAGTTCTGAGTGAGTGCTCATAAACTGAGGAAGTGTTCTGTGGGAGTGGCGACAGCCATGACGCACCAAAAATCTTTTCTTAACACAGAAAAACACACTTCCCAACTGCTGGCTGCATTTTGCACTAAGAAAGCTCACTGTTCATGTGCTTACTTTGGTTTTGTTTCTGTGGGTTTTTTTTTCCCCCCTCTCCCACTTGCTTAATGTGGGAAAAGTAGTGTGCGTCTAAACCAGCGTTCTACTGATTTATCAGTTTGCTTTTAGGAAGAATGTTAAGATTAAGAGCACTGTGACCCAGAATGAGTAATGACTGGCACAGCCAGAGTGCTGAGAAGACTGTCACCTGTTTACTGTGTATTTTGTTTGGCTTTTTCACTTTTTATTCCTTTTTTTGCCATGCTCTTTTGTACACCTTCTCTGGATGGTCAGCTCTTTGTCTCCAATATGCTAACCATTGACCATGGTGAAAATTTTGTCTAGAAGCTGTTGTGTGCTGCTTGGTTTAATAGATTGGACTATTAAACCAAGTGAAGTAGGGCCAAGTAAAGTTCTTCATTTGATATTGTCTGAGCCCATATTTCAACCTTTTTTCATTAATGTTGATCTTGTAGTACTGGTGTAAGTAACTTTTTTTTGTGTGTGTGTTTGTTTTATTAATGTGGCAATAAGGTTTTCCATGTTTTGGGAGAAACACATAAAGGTGAAGACCTTTGAGTGAACACCTTTATGCTATATCAGTGGAATAAATGTCTCATGGTACTTGATAATAGGGTAAATGCTGCAAAAGTGGCTGTGGGAAAGGACTATAATTAGTGAAGCTGTATAATATGTGAAGCTTCAAGAGAGGCTGGGTTAGCACTATTTGTTATGGGGCAGGTTTTGATGACTAAATGGCAGAGGAGGGCATTGTGTTCCTAGGAACTGGATTGTTGTGCTCGTACTGAAGGTCTCCGCTTCACATTGAAAGCTTCCCCCTTTTGGGGAAAAGGGGGCAGGGTGGGACTAAGTAGTTGGTTTGCAATGTGATAAAACAATATTCTGTGTAGCACTAAGTCAAATAGTGATAAAGATATTTGGCCTGATAGAAATTCTTGAGTTCTATTCAAGCACGTTAGAATTTGTTGTTAAAAGCAGTAGGGAATGTTCTGAATACACGTGTTATTTGAGACAGCTCTGCATCTTTCTGGCCATCTGCAATTACTGCATCCAGTAGTGTGTGATTTTTGACTGCTTAGGATTGGAGTGTGCTGTCAGGACAGTGGAGTTGCTTGGTGCTTTTATGGTGCTGTGTAGTTCTGAGAGGGGTATAGTTGGCAGAGCTGGTATTCCCAGAACAGAAACTCACCAGGCTTTCGCCAAAGCTTTACAGATGGAGAGTCGGATCTGTTCTTCACTTTTGTTCCTTTGTTTGTTTTTTTTTTCCCCTCCTGTTTTTCAGGAATCTGTTTTTCATATTTGTAACTCCGGTGCCATAAGATAAAAAAATATACGTATAAATTAAAAATATGTACTTTTTGCTTTTTTCTTGCCATGTCTCTGAAGAGATTTGCTGGAAAATCAAAACAGTCATGCAACTATAAGAGGGGGAACACCGAATTAGGAGAGCTTATAAGTGGTTTCAAGGTTAATAGAAGCTGTGTAATGTGTGCTGAAGTATATACTCCAAAGAAATGCTTTCTGTGATACAGATTTGGATATACTTTAAAATCTATTAGCTATCTGTTCAGTTGGACAGCTTTATTATATAAAAAATGCCTAATAAGATAATTACTTCAGTTGCTACTCCCAGCATACATACTAATAAGTATGCATTATGAAAACTATTTCCAAAAATGTTATTTAGAGCACTGTCATTTAAATTTTTATCTATATATAGTTTCTAAGTTTTATAGCATATCTTTGAGGAGTAACAAAACAAATTACCATTTCAATGCAATCTTCATAGATGCAACAAGCTTTCTTTCATATTTTGACATATGGATCAGTGGCAGAGCCAGTAGAAAAATAAGTAAAAGCAATTTTGGAAAAGAAAGATAAAAGAATGTACTTCCTTTCCTTTATTGTTCCATCTCTATTCTGTATTTCTTTTTCCTTGGATAAATGTATAGGTTAATCATATTAGCAGATCTTGTATCTGTTAGGAAGACCAAATAAGTGTTAGTTTCCAGCACTAAATATAGCCTTACACGTGTGTATGTACAGCAAGTACATACAGTGTCATACATCTCAGAGTTTATCTCTGCTCTTGGATCTTTGTAACATTATGTGACTGCTGCACTTCCCTGTTGTGCCTTGAGTATAGTAAATATAATTATTATAAGCTGTGAAATTTGTTTTTAAGTTGAAACATTCAAATACAGCCAGATTCCTAAATGACCTCAGAATAAAGTTTGAAGGTTACATTTCTTTTGGATCATGCTAAAAAATTCAGGGAAGATAAAATTACAAAATAGGTATAAATCATGTCAAATACCAAAACCCCTTGAGTGAGTAGTCCACAAATTGTCAATACATATGATGATATGTAAAGATTCTTTTGACTAAACCAATTAAATAGGATGGGAAAAAATAATCAAAGTGAATTAGTGGCAAATGAATTGCAGTCATGACTGTGAAGAAGTCAGGGAAACTTTTCATTCATTTTACATTCCTCACCACTTCCATTGTTCCGCTGCAAAATAGTGAGGAGCATGAAATGTAGAATAAACCCCAGTAACAATGGTATTATTGTCTGTATTTTATGTGTTGAATATCTTGGTGTCACTCCATTTGTTCATGTGAGAGAAGCAAGTATATTATAATTCTTATTATATAGGAGATTATTTACATAAAACTATATTATTGTAATAATATAAATCTTTTATACGGGTGTATGCATGCAGAGAGTACTTGCTTGTACATAAATACAAGGCATGCATTTTAAGTTTCACTTTTTTGAGATGAAGTAACAACAGAACAGTGTTGAAATCAGTAATGAAAATGAGACAAAAGTCTTCAATTCGACAGGAGTTAAGTCTGAGATTATGATTAGGAACTATAGGAGAAAAGAGAATGAGGTTGGAGGAAACTATTTCATAGTCTGAGAACAAGAGGCCTTTAATTCTGAAAAACAGTAGTTTTGAAGTTGATATGAGGAAAATATTTCATACTACATAAACCTAACATCTAGATTTCTCTTCTTAAGAGATACTGAACTTTAAAAGCTTAGTGGGATTTAAAATCTTAAGAATTCATATGAATGCCCTTCTTTCATAAGCCAGATACTTACTTGACAATAACAAATAGCCTTTGTAGTCTGTGCACTAGATTTAGTTGCACATTCTTGGAAATAGCTTGTGCTGTTTGCTGTCAAGTATCTGGACTAGGCCTCATAGAAGGGGTAGTTTAATTACTCTGGAATCAATGTTGCTGGATTTTGGCTTCATGCAAAAATATTTTTATACATGAAATACCTTATTTTCTGAGAAATCATAGGCATTTAAAATACTATTTTGGGTAGTTGGTAGGTGGTCATGGATTATGTGCTTTGACTAAAGACAGTTAAAAAAATTTCTAGTTATGCTTTTGGTTGTGCTTATTGAACAAGTGCTTGAATCATGTATTATCATGACCTAATAATATCACCTATCATATTAGGTATAGAAATAATCATTCAGGTGCTGTTTGAAGATTCTAACCTTTAAGATCTTGTGTTCATATAGGAAACTGTTTTGTACCAATCTCCGAGATCATTGCTGTAGAAGAAACTGAGTTTAACAAGAAACAACGTAACATTGGCAGATGGCAAAAAATGGCAAAGCTACATGCTTTCACCGGTACGGCAAATAAGTCTCTGGATGCTTGTGCTTGCTATTCTCTGAAGATAGTTTAAGGCAGACTCAAAAAGAATTGTCAAAGTTTGGGGGTTTTTTAACATAAATGATGTATTTAAAAAAACTCCACATCCAAAAATCAGAAAAAAATCCCAAACAAAACAAAAACAAACAAACAACAACCACAAAAAAATCAAAAAGACCCCCCAAATTTAAAATAAAACCCCAACAAAATCCCAAATTGAAATAAACCCAAGCAGAAGTCCCACAAAAGACAAACAAAAGAAGCCTCACCAAAAAAATGTTGGTTTATATTTAAAGATCCTTATTTGGAAAATAAAACTCTTCCTTTAAGATCACATGTTGTGTTTAGTTATTTTTTAATGAAGTTCGAGCTAATGTCTGAATGTTCACCCTGGAGTCTTTTGCTGCTGAATGACTCTGCTGCAGGACACCTGCTTTCTACTTCTTGACCAGAAAATCAAGAGAGGGTGAAAGAATGACTCCTAAATATTCTTAAATTACTCCTAACCATCAGGATGTATGCATGAAAGTTACTTTATAGTATTGACTGCATTCTTAATACAAAGTGCCAGAAATATGCGTCTGATTTAGGAAAAGAGTGATGACTTCTGTGTTAAAAAGATGTCATGGCAGAATTTTATGCTGTACTTTCCTCACCTTTAATCCTCCAGTAAGAGTGATTTGAGATATTGTATATGAAGTGTAAGTATAAGGTCTTAATCGATAAGAAAACAAATTTTTTTTCCTCAAATTTCAGCTTTATAGAATAAATTCACCCTGTTGGTTACATGAGAGTTGATGTCAGTGTGGCTTATCTTCTTAAGCTTGTGGCTTTTTATGTAGATATTGCAGACTTTAATACAGATAATATGTAAGCTCAGGGAACTTCTGAACAAGTATGTCTATAATAAGTTGATGAGACATGGCTTCTTTAAAAAGAAGTCTTTGGATGTCTGCTTGTTAGCAAGTGTTTTCATTTATGTTTTCATTTGGGTTCTCTACAAATATGCTGGTCATACTCTGAATGCTTCTGTCATTTGTAGAAGTGTGCAGTCGAGGTTAATTACAGGTCAGTATTTTGGAGATCTTTCCGAAATGCGTTTTTCTTTTCACAGAACCATCTCATTATGTTGTGGGTTTTTTTTGTTTGCTGTCTTTTTGAATTTAAATAGTGCATTATGTGAAGAAAGCCCGAAATCACCGCTGGCGGTGCAGGGATGCGACGTTCTGGTGTGTTGATGAGCACTTATGTAATCAGTGGACACAGGCGCTGAAGGAACTACTTGAAATGCAGAGTAAGTCTGAATAAACTATGAACATTTGCACCATCATTTTGTAGGCTTGTACATCAATCAATGTTATTTTGAAATATCTGCTTTTTTGAACTCTTAAGAGCAGCTTATGCTCAGAAATTGACGGATCCAAGAGTTGAAGTGTTTCCTTATCACTACTTTATCTTACATGTTCACTAAGTTTTACTGAGTGCTTTAATCAGTCAAGACTGTTTGTGTCATATAATTTTGCCCAGATATAAATTATTTTCACAAAATAAAGTCACATTGGAAGCTTAGCATAGGCTTGAAATGATTGTAGCTTTGGAAAAAGTAATGGGCAGATGTAAGCTCAGGGATTTAAGGTACTCTAGAGATTTGAGGTCAAGGACTGTAGCAGTTGGAAGATTTGTGGGTGTGTTTCACCTTTCCAGACTCTGTCATCAAGAAAATGTGTCTTATGTAGTAAGAGTTCCCATTAATAATTTCTGAGGCTCTTGGACATCTACTTCATGGGAGGTTAAAAGTAATTTTGAAGGAGTTATTCCTGAAAGAGATACTTGATAGATGTCAAGAAGCAGCAGGAGCAGAGTAACTGACAAAAAGGAGGTCAAGGCTGATCATAGCAGAGGCAGTGCCTTGCTGACCAGGATGCCACTGTATCTGAGCAGGCTGGGCAGAGCAGGGATGGGGATAGGTACAGGTCCAATTTGCAGGTGAGATATAGTAATTGGATCCATGCAGGGAGGCTGGAGTGGAACAGCTGGAGATGGGATTAGGGATGAGCTGCCTACAGGGTAGGTCTGAGGCCCATCTGAGATACAGAGCTGGAGAAGGGTTTGGATACAAGTAGACCTACAGTGGGACTTGAGCAAATACTCAAGGCTTACAGAATTAAAATGAGTATTTTAGAGAAACTGTTCTGAACAGGCAATGGAAGCATTATTAATGGTTTTTTTTGGTATACATTACACAAGGTACATCTGTCTTTTTTAAAAAATGGGGTTTGTGTACCCATTCAGTACACTTGTGAGAAATGTGGCCTGAGCAGTCAGTTCATTTGAATGCAGTTGTTCATTTTATTGGTAACAAATTCCTTCAGGAAAGGGAATATTTTCTCAGATGGGCAGAAGAGTGCTTTGAGTGTATGGCAGATTTAAACCACTCAGTCTATCTAGCTTGGGTGGATTTGTTGTAAAAGTATGCTGCTGTAATAATCTGATATTTTTTCCTTTTAAACTAATAATCTAGAATGCCATTTGAGGAAGTATGTTAATGTTTTTGTCTGCTCCATGAAAAAGGAGGTCTCCCAGGTGCAGCAAGCATTACTGTTTTGTATCTCTGTTAATACAAAAGTGTAAGTGTTTTAATTGACTAGTGTAAATCCATAACTGTTTGGACAAATTTGAGATAGTCATTACAAAGGTGCTTTTGGAGGGGGGAAGAGGTAACACTTTAGGGCAACTAACACTGTAGAACAAGTACTTACTGTGCAGCATGTAGTTTTGTGAGGCATTCTTAGTGTGACTTGATCACAGAAAGGAAATGGATTTTAACCATGTTATTAAAAAAAGAAGTTTAAATAAGTTCATGTAAAAGTATTTTTATGTATGCTTCACTTACGAGTGGCTTTGTTGTTGCTGCCCTTTTCGTCTTGTATGCCCATAATACTCATGTAATTAGAGTAACTTGTGTAGTGGGAAGGTACTGCAAGAATGACAAGTAAGAATGTGAGATAGGGAGTCAAAAGAAATTATTCTGAATTTCATCTGCTGTCTTGCCAACAATTTGTTCAATACTGTTGATACCAGCATAATAAAGAGAGCAGATGGAGCAGACTTTTATAGCTCTTTGTTAAAGAGTTACAGGTCTATTATGCTGTGTTTGCTTTGATGTTAATAGGTTTGGTTTTGTATGACTTGATGAATTTTTTGGTTTGTGTACAAAAGCAGTGCTCTATGGTTTTCCTTACTGCAGAGTCTAGACCAAAGCAGCTGCTTGTGTATATTAATCCCTATGGAGGAAAAAGACAAGGCAAGAGGATTTATGAACAGAAAGTTGCTCCACTCTTCAGTCTGGCTTCTATATCCACTGATGTTGTTGGTGAGTGATGAGTACTTTAATTTCCTAATAAGCACAGTATGAACTCTAAAACAATCCTGAGTAGCTGAAGTTCTTTCTGTTAGTTACCTTTTCTCACTAAGGAAATGAAAGAAAATGGTAGAGAATGTTTTCTAAATAAAGCATAGGTAGCCATATAAATGGCAACCTTCTATTAGCTTCCTGCTTACTAAAATAAAACTTCTGTGCTCTTGAGATATTTAAGCTCTAAATAAAAGATCCTGCCTTTCTTCTCTTTTTCAGTTTCAGTGTTAAAGCTAATTGATCATTTGCACAATTTTTTCTGAAATATTTTTTCTATATGTACTGCGTATGTCTCCTCTAAGTCTTTCCCGGGCAAAAATCTTTTGAGACGCATCTTATGGACAGGCTATTTTATAGTCACATTAGTAATAGAATCATGGTTATTAATGAATTTATTTTTATAATTCTATATTATATATAGCTTTATAATAGTTTTTAATAATAAATTTTAATGTGTTTATTTCTTCACAGTAACTGAACATGCTAACCATGCTAAGGACAACTTATTTGAAGTTAATATTTATAAATATGATGGGTAAGTAACTTTACTTGCCTTTCTTTATTATTTTTGAGTCAGTAATTATGTAATTGGTCTGTTTCTGTCTCTAATTTAAAAGGATAGCCTTCATTACTAATACATTTATTGCAACAGCTGAAAGTCCTGAGGCATGTTCCTTTTTGTAGGACATCCACATTTAGGAGTATAAAAAGAAAAGTAAACTGTTTCAGTAAACTTGTTCAACACAATATATTCGAGCATAGTATAACAATGTTTGCATGAGATTTGTGTTCAAAAGATGAATGTTAGATTAATTCTGCTCAGTTGAGCATTCTGTTATAGCTCAAAAGCTACCCAGAAATGTTTTGTAGTCTTGACATACATGAGTTCAGAACACTGCACCAGGAGCACTCAGCCTGTGTGTAAAAACATGGACTGTTCAGAAATGTTTCAGGTGGTTCCTCTTGCTGTATATGACTGTTCAATAGTGCCTACATCATGGCTACATTTATTTGCATTTCTTCTTTTTCGAAGTTACTGCTTTAAAAGAAGACCTGACTGAATGGTGATCTTACATTCCATTATTGAGTCTGCTGTAGAAGCAGAATATTTTAATAAAAATGCTATGGTAATTTCAGTTTCCAGTCCATGACATGAAACAAGTTACATGTCTGAAAAAACATGAAAATGTATGCAGATGAGCTCTCATAACTACAGTATTTTAGAATTCTTTTTTGTACCTGTTGACAGGTACATTTAAACTGGTAAGTTGCAAAAAGAAAACACATTGAGTCTTTTCAGAGTACTTTTGCTGTGGTACTTTGCTATATACTTTGTGTGTGTTGAGTAAGGACACGATGTTGGGAAATAGTGTTAGTAAGAAATGACATTCATAGGCTCAGTTCCCAGACTTCACCTGCTTTAAAATGACTTGCCTTCAAATAAACAGTTTTGTCTGTAACTCTGATTTTTCTTAATTTTTCAGAAGTTCAAGGAAGGGAAACATTGATCCTAGAAAAAACTAGTTAGTCGCTATTTTTCCTTTTCATTTGATCTGTGATTTGAAATAAGTGTGCTTATGGTTGGTGAAATTTCAATACAGAGCAGAAAGGGAGGCAAATGAGCCTCCCATGTCCACTCCTAGCAAATTGTTTTTTACAGCAAGTGGCAGTGACCAATTGTGGTAGTATCTGAAGTGGTTTTGGCAGATTCAGTGTCATGTTGTAGAATTTTTTTTCTTTGGGTTTTTTGTTTGGTTGTTTTGTTTTGGGGGTTTTCTGTTTTTTTTTTTTTTTTTGGTCTCTCTAACATTCCAAGATGCTCAATAGGCCAAAGCACTGCATCTTTTTAGACTCTTAGGATTCTTCTATTCCTGGGTTAGGCCTGAGTGGCAGTTTGCTTGGGATCTGCAGCCTGTCTTTCCAAGCCTAACTTTTGTCCATCACGTACAACTCTTTTTCTGTGGTCAACAGTGATGTTAGGAAGGACTTCCTGAATTAAAACTACTTTTTAAATAGCAGATTAAGTGGTTATCTTGAAAATTTAAAAAATGGCTGAAGTACATAAATGTGTGTTTCTTCGGGTTTGACTTTCCTCACCTTGAGTAAAAGGTTCTTTGGATTCCTGCATCTAATTGATGTTCAGTTGTCCCTGTAGACTGGTTCTGATGTGTGGCTTTCCCTTCATTCAGTGATGAGTTTCTTAATTTCATCTCCAGATTCCCTATTTGGCAAAGCCATACATGGAATTCTGCAAGTAGATACAGGATTCTTAATGATAATTGTTTTGCTTCTTTTCAAATGTTTTACTTTAGACAGCTGATTTAAATATCTTATGAGTGTTTCCTGTTTGTTCTTCCTATTTTACCTTATAGGAATAAGGTATTCCTATTTTGCGTAATAGGAATTTCTTACAGTAAATGTAGTCACCTAGTAGCTCAATGATAGAACAGCTTTTCTTTAAGCACAGTTACTTAAAATACTCATTTGGTTACAACATAGCAGGGTTTTGTGCATCACTGTGCAGAACAATTAGAACATGCTGTAATATCATGCAGGTAATAGCCATGTTTGGAAGCAGTGACACAGCACTGTGGTTTCTTATGCATATGTCTGTTCCACAGGCCTTTGTAAAATTGTTTCTGGTTGGGGTTTTTTCCCTACTTTTTGAGTTAGTTCATAGAATGGCTGAGATTAGAAGGGACTGTAGTTCTTCAAAAACTCAATTTACTTCTGGGTTAGTTTCTGAAGTCCTCTAGCGGATGTTGTTTGCTGTTGTCATCTATCTAAAAAGTGAAATGCTCTCCGTCTAGTAAAATAAAGCCAAGAAGTAACAATCACTCTAAGATGATTCTTTCAGACATTCCTCACCAGGGGCCTTCACATGTGCAGTACATGTCTGACTTGTACATTGGTCTTCTGATATTTGCTGTGAATTTGGTTGTGCTGTTATTGCATATGTGAAGTTTTTATCAAATTTACCTTTGATAGGTACAGACATTCCTATAACTGTCCCCTCTGAGTCTGGATATAGTGTTTGTTAGAGAGGATCAAAGGGCTGGAGCACCTCTCCTATGAAGACAGGTTGGGAGAGCTGAGCTTGTTCAGTCTGAAGAAGGGAATTCTCCAGGGAGACTTTAGAGCACATTTTAGTACCGCAAGGGGACTTCAAAGGGGGCTGGAGAGGGGCATTTTATAAGGGCATAAAATAGGACAAGAGGGAGTAGTTTTAAACTGGATGAGGGAAGGTTTAGATTAGGTCTAAGGAAGAAAGTCCTTGCTGTGAGAGTGGAGACGCACTGGAACAGACTGCCCAGAGAAGTCATGGATTCCCCATCCCTGGAAGTGTTAAAGGCCAGGCTGGATGGAGCTTTGAGCAAACTACTGCTGAGACAACACTGACCTTGAACTGAGATGGAAATTTTTGTTTCTTTAGCCCAGTTTTTTTGAGTCTGCAGAGCAAGATAAGGCTAAAATTCAGGAATAGTGAAAGTTAAACAATTGGAAGAGAAAAAAATTGGAAAAATTGAAAAGAAATATCCTTTTATTCCTTCTCTCTGAGTCTCCTAAGTCTTAACTTAGAGTTGTAGAGTTCACATTTTTAAGACTTGTCCTCATTATTCATGGGAAAAAAATGAACTGTTTTTTCAAGCTTTCCATCTGCTGAAAATGCAATAATAACTAAATTTAAATCATCTATACTTAAAAACTAGATTAATTTATCTTGTGAAATAAGTACTCATTCTGCAATATCTGTTGCTGATGATGTGAGAGTATTAGTTTATGAGATGGAAATTATTGCTTTAGATAACAGTACACATTCCTAGACTTGTGTGCTAGGAGCTACATATGTAACTCTGGATTTCTCATGTTTTCCTTTAAAGTATTTGAATTAGTTTGTTTAGTTAAAGAATGTTTATGCTTGCTGAGTGCATTTGATTGTTGTTCATAAAAATGTATACTGCTGTAAAAGAGTCTTTTTACTTCCTAGTATTTGCTTGGCTGTGGACTCTCTGCTGAGCTTTAACATATTCAGGATCTGTGCAGCTGCTGTACCAGCTCTGACTTGAATTAAATTTGTGAAACAAAGTTTTGCATCTGGTAACATTTAGAACTCTGTCTCCTTATGAATGGTTATGTAGATATAAATGACTTCTGTCAATTTGATGGGATCTGAGCATGTTCAGAAGAAGATGCAGGCATGCACTTCTCTGGATTTTGGCTTTCATCTAATGTGTATTCCTATTAAATAGTGTAAACTACACTTCTGCCTGAGGTGGCAAATGTTAACTTTTCCCTTTTTAGTAAAGGTACCCTATTTCCATTTTGTGTACTTCAAAAGCTGTATGTACAGTCCCGTTCAGTGTTTTATTTGTATAGCGAATTTCCACTAATATTTGTTTGTCTGCACACAGTAGTAGAGGATAAAAATTTTTGCAGGTTGCATTCCAACATTTTTTCCTAATGTTACAGATATCTCTAGGTACATTTGCAGCTCTGTAGCTTGAATTTTTTTTCTTGCTTTTTGTTAATTGCCTACTTGACTGTGGGCTACTATATCCTGTACAAATGAAGGAAGATAATAGAACAACTATTTTTGGTGTGCCCAGTGCATGCCCTAAGTAGAACACTTGCCGTGTTGTTTATTGACTGTTAGTGTGCATTCTAATTTGTGTTTCCTGGCAGTGTTGTTTGTGTTGGTGGGGACGGCATGTTCAGTGAAGTGATGCATGGTCTCATTGGAAGAATGCAGAAGGACTCTGGCATAGACCAAAATAATCCCAAAGCATCGTTAGTCCAGTGCAATATAAGGATTGGCATAATTCCTGCTGGTAAGAAAGGGCTAACTTTCAGTTTAATTTATTCATTAATTCTTGAAATTTTTTCCTTATTCATAGCTTGATGAATTTAGGCCTACATGTAAGATCTGAGCAATGATATTCTATCAAGACACCTAACTAACACTGTTTGTATCCATATAACATTTTTGATCACATGCAATTTTTTTTAGGAAGAATATTTTGTAAAGGAAATCAAATCTTAATGTATAACTTCAGAATTTAATAACTATCTTTTTTTGTGTCTTACTGTATGTTAATATGAGAAAGATGTTGGCAGTAATGCCCTTCTAAACACATTGAGTGGAATTTACTAAAGAAATTTACCTGATAAATATTTTTCCAGTTCCAAATCAACTAATTTAGTTAGAATTATAATGAGAACTTTCTGCTGGTCTGGCAAACTCCATACAAATGCTAAGATTCCTGGACTCTCTTTTCTTCATTTCCATGAGGAACAGTTCTCGTTTTCCAGACCAAGTTGCAGTTTCTGCCCCTTGTTAGAGGGGCTGCACATTCACAGTTGTCAATTTCAGCCACTTTTTCAGGCAATCCTGACTGCTGTCATTTGAGAGAACTCATTCTTCAAACTGAGGTCTTTCTTGATATGATTATTGTTATTGTTATTGACCGTAAAGGCATTCTTTCGATCTGTCTTAACTATTTTCAATCTGGTGTCCCAGCTGTTACCTCATCCTGCCCCTTTGGTCCTCAAAGATTCCTTCAAAAGCAGATTAATAAGTTTGCTTTCTCTTACAGGACTGAATTAACTGTTTTAACTCTTTAACAGAATCAGTAATTTTGAGGTGTCTGTAGGAATACAGGGGACAGTCCAGTATCTTTTCTATGCTGTTCGCTTTTCTTGTCTGATGCTTGAGCTTTGAATTAAAGAACTGGGCATGAAATAAACATTGTAAGCTTCTGGTTAGAATTAAAATAAAGGCTTCTGAGAAAATTTAGTTCGGGTTGTAAAACTATACCAAGTGAAGTACAACGTTTGTACTCTCACACTATGGGTGACTAATTTTATATTCCTTTCATCTTTGTAAAAAATGTATCCAGACCCAAACATTCTGAGTTGTTACTTCCAAGAAGCTTAACCTTTTCTGCTTGCAGTATAGTAAATGTTTGGTATCTAAAAGTTACAATGTGAATATACCCTTATGGTTTTTCACCCTCCTATTATATTTCAGTATATTCTGATTTTATTTGTTAAAGCTTTGTATTAAAGTCAGTATGTATAATGAACTTCACAAGAATAGAATTCCAAGTGTTCTTCTTCTCATCCTTTTTCTTACTTGGGCAGATTTCTTGAACTAAAGGTATTTTGCTTACATGACTGGTTTCAGAAGATTTTGCTTACTGGAGATATGTGACCCTAAGAAGATACAATTGAAAAACCAGAACCTCAATATTAAGAGCTATTTCTTTGTCCTCAGGAAAGATTAACCTTGCTTTTTCTCCATTATCTTAATGCGGGTTTTTTTCGTTGGGTGCATTACTTTTGAACCCAAAAAGTATGAACTTCGTTGACATTTTAATTTTGTTAGCATGTATCAAGTCACTTCTCTTACATATTTTGTTTTCTTTGTTGTGTTTTGTCCACTGTATCCTTTTGGTATTTGAATGTGTACTGTATGTTCTATTCCTAGAACTGACATGAGGTACAGCCTTGTAATCAATGCTATTGTTCAAATATTTTCTCCAAGTCATTATTCAAATCCCTCAAAAAGTTTTTATAATGATGTGTAAGGAAGCTGGCCTTAAAGTTCTATTAATTAAGTGTTTGGAAATAGAGAGGATAATATATACCTTGATCTGTTTGTCTGTTGTATGGTATTTAAAATGATCCATTACTGTATATATGGGAAAATGCTTATTTATTGAAAAAGGTAGTCAAGTCACTGAACAAATCTTGACACATCTAGTCATTACAGTGACCTTAAATTGAGTATGAAACAGCATAACCCTCCCTCAAGGCAGCAAGATTTGGGGTTTTTTTCTGTTGTATTTTTCCAGCCCATGGTGAAGCTGTTCTGTATTCATCTTTGTTTGATACAATGAAGTTCTGGCCATGTATTGACCCCAACAGATACTCTAGCTCTATCACTAGTGCAAGAAGTCTGTTCCAAAAATAAGTGAAATTCTTAGGAGGAACTTTTTTTTATTTTTTTTTAACTAAACCAATAGTCCTGAAATACAAGTCAAAAGTAATAATGAAATACTAATCCTGCATCTAATAAAACGTCATCCATTGTGTTCTACTTCTTTATAACCAACCTTTTTAAAATATCCTAGGAACTCATTAATAGATATTGAAAACAAAGACTACCTATAGTTTAGAGATGAAGATCTAAAGCTCTGTGTGTCTTCTGATACATAGAGATGGTTTACTTAGTGATGACAGGAGCCTGGGGTAAGGTGACAGTGGATCAGTGTTTTCACCTTAGTTCCTGATATCATTGTGCTAAGAGAAATGTAGTAGGTTGTGGTTTGTGGTTGTGATTAAAGTTTCTGTATTCAAACAAAACTAAGTTCAGCAGATGGTCTTTGCTCCGAGACTGACAATTTAATTGTACAGAGGTTCAAAATTACAAATGAAAGAGATTTAATGCTAAAACACTCATCTAAATGACTGGGTTTCAGTGATAAGCTTTATTTCATAGCAGAATTCCATTGTGCAGGCTCTTTTTTTGAATGTTGAATATTATTTGTATATCATGATTCTAACTTTCTGGAGCATAGAATGCTGTTCTTGGCATGGAATGGGAGGACAAAGCTGTCAACTGCTGTTCTTTTTTTAGTTTAAAAGAACTTACTAGATTAAATATTTTTAATGATCTTGGCAGATAGGAAAAAACAAACCCACTTCACTCTGTGTTGTTGTACTGTATTCATTGCAAAAATCAAGTCTGCAACCCACTGTGGGGGAAAATCTAAGCCCTTGGGAATATTGAGTAAAGTATAGACACAAAGTTAATAGCTATGGTGATTTTAGGCTTCTAGTGCATCCAGATCACTGTGTTCTGGTGGTCAGCTCTGTACTGTTTAGGATTGAAGGATGCAGTATGATTATAATCAGAATGTTGATGTGTCACTGTAGAAGTTAAGAATGCCAAAGGCAGTACAGGCTTCCTATGTGAATGTAATACAGGAAAAAGATGGAGGATTCATTCACAAGCTTAAAAAATAGATTCAAGTCGTGTAGTGTGACTGGACTCATATGACACTCACTGTCATTTAGAGTGTAAAAATTATCTTTAAAATGTGTTGGAGCGTAGCAATAAAAGTTATCTTTCTTGTTTAATTACTCCAAGCGATCTGTTCTTAGACTTCTTAGCTACAAAGCTTGTAATATTTAATGATCTTTGCCATTTAGTTAGCGTCTCATTTCAAAGTTCACTATATCCACTTTGAAATCTGAAGTGCATGTTTTATGCTCCTCCTTCAGTACTTTAAATCCATTAAATTTCTTGAAATGACAGTCTTAGGGCTAAATACTGCATTTAATATAGTGGGCCTGCCATGGCGACAAGTAAGTCAAAGTTACTTACTCCTGTGATGTTAACTTCATCTCTAAAATCTGCCATTATTAGACTAAACCATTTTTGTTGTCTTGTGTTACTGAGCTACACTGAAGTAATTATCTACCAAAAAAATCCTACACCAAAGTCTTTCTGGACTGTTTCTCTTTAAGCCAGTCTGTTGTTCTGCAGATAAAACTTGACTTCTTGGTTTCTGTATGTGTAAAGGAAGATATGCAAAGCTTTGAGTAGGTACACGGGTGTAAGCCCAGACCCTTCATCTCTCCCTGTAGCAGTGGCTTCTCCCCTTACTTTTGAATGCGCCACCTCCTTCTCATTTAAGAAGCACTTCTCAGAAAAGTAGTTTTGTAGAATTTTTCAAAATATTAAATGCTGCTTGATCCAAAAACATGCAGTTACCCTGTCATTAGGGCAGCTTAGCTGACATTTCATCTGTATGTTGAGTGCGTGGATTATGGATTCACAAAAACTGCACAAATGAGACCCCCACTGAAGTTGCTATTCTTCCTTTTTTTCACTACAAATACTGTTCTTAAACTGATTTGTCTGAGGATTCTGTAGGTGCCATGGGAGCATCTTCCTCTGTCAAGATTATCTCACATAGAGCATTGCTCAGGAGCTCTAAAAGTATTTATATTTCTTTATTAAATTCACTGTTTTCCATAGGATCAACATCTAGCTGACTTGCTTCTGTCACCTGCTTAGTTTTGTACTTCAGTTGTTTGTAATTGTTTAGTTTTCCATCAATTAAAGCACAAAAATAAATATTTGCACCCCACACCATGTGTGTGTTTTGGTTTAAAAAACCTTAGTTGTTAAGTTAGTAGTCTAATCATGGTTCAGATTATTAAGTCTGGCACTTTGACTGTCTGTTGTTGGTCCACCAATCAATGGTATGAACTCTTCCATGCAACCAGCAAATTATCTGAGTTTTGCTTAACCACTTTGGTGGTTCTGTTACCAATTTAAATTTGTGAAGTGGTGTCTGAGCGTACCTGTTTGCATGACTTGCCTACTCACAAATATCTAGCAATGTTCACATGCAAAGGGGAAATCTGGTGATTTGGCTGTAGTTCATTCTGTGTAATGCAGTCCCTCACTTTGCTCTCTGTAATATTGCTTTAACAAAACTTCCTTATGCAGAGTATGTGCTCATTCATACTTCAATAAATATCTTGATTGTTCTTCCTTGAGATTGATTAATTAAAAGGAAGGATTTCTTTAATTTTTATATCATTAAATGTACTTATATAAAAGATTGCATTTTTCATACTTGCGGAGGAAAAGAACACAGAAGAGCTTGCCTGTATAACAACCATGTGGTTATATGAGACCTCCTAATAAAAAACAGCTTTGGGGAAAATGAGTGATGTGTGCTAAAGATTCAAAGTAATTATACCTACTTTATCAAACACAAAATTTTGTGCCTTCTACATATTTCATGTTTTCAGTGAGTTGTTAATATCAAAGTATCTGGGATGAAAGCTTTCTTTAGCTGGGAGAATTCAGACATTCAGCATCTGCCTATGGCATGGTGGTGTGGTGCCACCATTGTTGAAATGTACTGGCCTATGCAAGAGATTGTAGTGCTAGAGTAGGAGTTGGAGGACAAGCAGACTAATCTGCAGCACTGGTGGTTGGTGGCATTTTAGATAAAGGAATTAATATCCTTAAGGTAAGTTTCAGTTTGAAACTGACACTCAAATTTTCATGCTTACATTTGGTGTCTGCATTGAGATGGGCATCTAAACTTATAGCAGATGGCATCTGGTCAATAGGATCAGCAGAGCCTGCTGATCTTCTGTAGCATCTGCTTGTCACATGCAGATGTCTTGCTTCCCAAGGCCTTCCACTGAGGCCTGTGTGTGAGTACCTTGACTCAAGCTGAAGCTGCCATCAGCTATTCCTGACAGTATGTCCTTGACCAGAGCAGAAGCTTTGGCATATTGTCTGCAGTGTAACATGCACACATACAGCTGTGTGTGTGTCTTAACCTGAAACTTAATCATTGCTTTGCATGCTGATTTTCATCTCTGATAACAAACCAATGCAATAATTCGTTTCTATACTGAATGTGTTTGTCTTTTTTTTCAAGTGAATTAGGACCCAGTTAGCAAGTAGTCCAACTACTTCCTTCACATTTGCATGTAGTTCTCTGCGATCCATAAAAACCTCTTTTATGTTCCTTCACTCAGGCTGTTGCCCTTGAAAATCCCCAAAGAAAATCTGGCAGAGTATGTACATAATTTTTCTGTTGGTTTAGTCAGAGTGTACAATACCCACCACTTAACATTAGTCATGCTCTATGGGAAGCTTCTTGCCCGAACTGAGTGCTCTGGCAATCCTAAGATATTAATCACGGGATATTATTCAAGATATATTTACATTCTAATCCTGCTTTTCATATCAGACTTATACTGATGAAATAACCCAGATTTTGGTGGGTTTGTGTGTCCATCTGTTCAGAATGTTGTGGCGGCAGCTGTAGATTCTGCGCCTAGTGAAGATCTACCTAAAGATCTAGAAGTCTTGTTTGGTTAAGTATTCAAAAGAATTCAAACCCTTAGTCATCATGAACATTTTTGTGACCTTTAAACAAGTACTGTTAGGTTCATGCTTGGTGTGGTGTTATGGCAAGTTACATTCCCTTTTCATGTGTGTGGAATGCCATAGTAGTTACATCCATGTAAATAGGTCACTGGTTTTGTTGCTCCATACTACCAGCTCCAAGAGGAAAAAACCAACAGTATTTTACTGTTGGTATGTCTCCCATTTTAGAATCTCAGAATTAATTTCAGACTTCAGTTTTAATTTCAGACCTTCCTTGCTGGTTAATGAATAGAAATGTAAATAAGTTCTGTGTAATTGCCAAACAGATGAATCAGCTTTTAATTGGATATAGATCACAGGGAGATGGGCCTCTGATGTTGAAAAGTAGCTTGCACGAATTCCCCTCTTCTCCTCCCATCTGTAGTGTAAAACCACTTGGAAGCTCTGTTTGCATCAAGACAAATGTAATTGAGGTAATTGTAGGAGGAGAAGGCACGCAGATGTGGAAGAAATGAGAAATGTTGGATTAAGTGTTAGGCTTGTACATTCACCAGTAGAAGTTTAGGTCATGTCTCTTAGTGATTGTTTGTTTTTCTTTTCAAAAGTAGTCAGAATTTTCTGTTCATGAGCATAGAAAACAATATGAAACTTGGCCATAAAGTATAGCTTCAGCTTCAGAAGTCCACTTAATATTTTCTTTTATAGAACCTTAAATGTGACACAAGATCATCATCTGAGTACCCCATCTGTTGTGATACTGAGGGAAATTGAATTGGAGTCCTCTGTTCTGCAGTGGCATATGCCTGTAATGGTACACTAGCACTGTCTTGAACCTCAGCCTTGCAGTGAGAGGTCTGTTTAGTCACACTGTTTCTTTTGTCCTGCAGTTCTGTTATATTCTCTTTAAGTGGCTCCTGGAGATGCTGCTCATTCCTGGTAGATTTCTGCATAACATTTACTTGGTAAAAGTTTCTGTCCTCCATTCACAGGCAGGGGAAATGGTGTCAATCTTCCGAAAAGGAAAGGATTTTCTTTGCCCCTGTTATTAACTGCTAATGCCCTGACTATTTCCAAAATGAACAAGAACTAAAAGTGGTTTTTAAATAAGGGTTGCTCATTCCTCCATTATTAATTTGCTTCAATTTGATAAGGCCTCAGAAGTCAAGTACGCTTTACTTGAGCTGCTCTTCCACCTAATGCATTGGTAGGAAATCTGAGAACATGTATGTGGACAAAGTTTATCTTTTCAGACATCTATCTTTGACTTTGAAGGAATTCAGTTTCATGGAAGGGTTGGGAGAAGCTGTAAGATAAATTCGGAGTTAGGTGCTGCACCAAATACACTTCTGTAGGTCTGGACCTGAGTTCCAAGTCCCTGCTGCAGAGCAGAAACCAAATCCCTATGGTAGGCTCTTGTTTTCTATAGGAAACAGGGAGAGTTGTCCATTTCTAAACAGCATATAGGTGAAACCTAAAGCTTCCCGGCTTGTAGGTATTTTGCATCAAGTCTGTAAAGGTACATCTCTGTCCATTTTGTTACCCTATCTAGAAACTAATTCCTGAAAGCAAGTATTTTTACTAATTTTCAAATAATAGAACAGAGCAGAAGTTTCTGGTATAAGATGACATCCTGAAATTTAGAACAGTATCACAAAAATCAGCAGACCAGTCAATTTCTCTTCCTTTCATGAGATCTCAATGAGCAAGAAATCCTAAACAGAGGAAAATCAGTGTATGCCTGCTTCATTTGTTATAAAAGCTATAATGTAATAGTGACATTTTCCATGTAAATTAACTCCCTTCATAATTGCTACATATTTATTGCTTATATTGTGAGATTTTGTACTTTATATAGAGAGCAATAACTTGTATTCATTGTGGGGTGCGATGTTATAGTTTAAATAATAAAAATTATAATACAGTATTCCTGTAATTACTTTGTTCCATAAAATGGAGAGGAGCAAACCAAAGGAACATAATGATTTTATTTGGAGGACTGTACTAATAATACTTGTTGTTCAAAGATACAAATTGATGCCTAGTTTTTTATTTTTCAGGATCAACAGATTGCATATGCTATTCAACTGTTGGCATTTCTGATCCAGTAACTTCAGCTCTTCATATTATTGTAGGTGGGTGGTCACAGTTTGCTGTGTTGTTACAAAAACAATGGAAGTAGCCCAAAATACCATTTTCATTTAGTTCTTTCTTTATGTCTGTGAAATGTAATTTGAACATAATGGCTGAGTTGAAATACAAAGTTTTTGTCTGGGATTTAAGTCTCTGATTTGAAGTATGGGAGGTTAAAATTGATTGCTTTCTCTACAGTAATTCATTGTTTTCAAGGAAACATAATATTTCAAAAATGTTGTGCTAAAGTTTTCATTAATTCTGTCATTCTTTTGAAAGTAGTAAATAGCAATAAGCATCAGTTGTTGGACTGTATATCTATATATATGTATATCTATCTTAGAGAAAAATAAAAGCTTTGAGAAATGCATGTACACTTGAATGGTACTATTTTGTGCTAGTTGTCCAATTGTCCTGGGCAATTCAATATTCCCTTGCCAAGTTAGAGTTACAATGCCTTCTGATATCATTACTGAGTAACAGCTGCAGTTTTAGGATCTGGTGTTGCAAAGATTTACACATGTGTTGCTCTTACTAACCTATGGTTTACTCTGTTCAGCATCTGTGGAGTTAAAGCCTTTGGACTAGGATTGGAAAGATGTGGCTTTACTATATCATAGTATTTTAGCTGTGTTGTTAAGTCCCAGAATCACAGAATGGGTCAGGTTGGAAGGGACCACAGTGGATCATCTGGTCCAACCTCCCTGTGAAATAGGAAAAACCCCAAATGCCAAAATACCAAAGAAAGCAAAAAAACCCCACCCCCACAACTCCCACCATCACTCCAAAGTTTGCATAAGGAGAACATCAGAGAGGTGGTGTATTCTTTGTTCTTGGGGATTTCCAGGACTTGACTGGATAAACCCTGTGTAGCCTGATGAGACCTCATAGCTGAACCTCGTCTGAGTGGAGGGTTTAATGAGGAACCTCCAAAGGCTCCTTGCAGCTTGAATATCCTCTGATAGTATGACACAGAGGTTTAAGTAGTACCCAGGAGATGTACAGGAGATACTGCACTGATCTGCCATGGAAAAGGGGCTGTCAAGCATTGACACAGGGTGCCAATACTTAGAAGACAAGATGTGGCACTTAGGGACATGGTTTAGTAGTGGCCTTGAGAGGGCTGGGTTAACATTTGGACTTGATGATCCCAAAGGCCTCTTCCAATCTAAATAGTTCTTCAACTCTATCCGCTCCTACTGCTACAGGTGAAGGACTGTAAATTCTTCATTACACGTTTGTAGCATACTGAGCCCTTTCTTCTCACTTAGTGTTTAATGCTTTTAAAGTATGAGATAAAACTAGTATTAAAAATTATATTTCCTTTTCTTTATGTGTAAGAAGCATATGCATTTATTACATATATATTGACATAAATGCAATATGTATTTTTTATTTTTAATGACTTTGCAGTCTTAAAGTTACTATCATGCTTGCAGCTGCAAATGAAATAAGACTTGACAAACCCTTGCACTTCTAATCTTCATAGGTGACTGTCAGCCTCTGGATGTCTCTTCTGTACATCACAACAACACATTTTTGAAATACTCTGTGTCATTGCTGGGTTATGGTTTTTATGGAGATATATTGAAAGATAGTGAGAAGAAGCGGTGGATGGGTCCAATGAGATATGACTACTCAGGTAATTCTTTTAATTACTACGTTATTTTGTCAGTTTGTAAACATATTGAAGCAGTTGGTTTATTCCAACTCCAAACCAACCTGCTTTCAAGCTTGTAAACATCAGAAACAGACTGAGCCTGATTTTAAACTCCTTGTAGTATCAAATATATTGGATTACATTATATAAAGCTCTGTAACTTCGGGGTTAACATTGAGAGTGGGCTCAATAAAGTTGTGTTGAATATGTGCCACCTATTGAAAATGGCCTAAAAAGCAATAACTTCTCTGTCCTAATAATTTTTACTTCCTTTTTAGTCACTTAAAGAGAGATAGGCACTCCTCCATCTTGAACATTCAGTTGATGGAATGAATTGTTAATTTTGCCCTTATAGAGAGAGATGAATGATTTAGTCTTGTTACCTAGTATTTGGATAAGCCCTATGATAGTGGAAAGTATCTTTTGCTTTGTTTGATTTATCTTGTGTTAGGCAAAGAAGATGCATGAGGAAAGTTTTAGTGCAGGCAAATTTTAAGATTCAACAGTGATATATAACTAAATATTTTAGTTGGTTTTTAAAGCTGTCAAGTGAAATAATGGCACTTCTGACAAATGTTACAACATTGGAGTGATGCTGTGACATTTGCTTGTTCCATACAGTCTAAAACATCATAAGAAAAGGACTTCTCAGCTTGAGGAGGGCTACTATTGTTTTGCAGTCCTTAGAGAAGGAAAGAGATGAAAAATCAAGGAATGTATGCAGAGATATTTGCCATGTGGATTTATAATGACTTAATGCTGCATAATGCCTTTTTTTATGTAGGCTTCAAGACTTTTCTTTCTCATCACTATTATGAAGGAACAATTGCTTATCAACCAGCAAAACAGACTCATGGATCTCCACGAGATAAAGAGAGCTGCAGAACGGGGTAGGCTAATGTTTATTTCTGGATATTTGGTGTGAACTATTTTTAAAGGCCTGTACATAAATAGAGGTTACAGAACTGTTGGTTTTAATATCAAAACACTTACTCTGAAAGAGATAAGCTTGTGAAAACAATTATGGACTCATTAAAAAGAGCACCTCATTTTATCAGATCATTAAACAAAAAACTAATAAAATTTTGTTAGCTGGTTCTCCTCCTCCCCCAGTTTTAAGTGAAGCAAAATATAACAGCACAGGACTCAGTTACAAGATGCTGAGGATACTCTGCTGTGTTCTTACTAAGAAATCAAAAATCTGTATGGCTTGTAGCTTCTACAAATAGAAATAATAATTCAGAAATTCTCAAGTGTTCACATCCTAACTGCATCTAGAAATTTTAGACGTTGTTTTAGTGCTGTAACAGCTGGCATGGCTTGTCCTGAGGACAAGTCCTCTCAGGAATTAGCCTATTTAGCCTGTTTCTTTGTATGCTACTATGATGCTGTATGAATTCTTTCTGATATACTTGACTTGTTTCTTTAGTCAGGGAGCCTGCCTTAATCTCCCAGTGCTCCTTCCTTTCTCTTTGCTTTCACTTGCTTGAAGTTATGCGCTAGTATTGGTTATTCCTCTTTATATATGGATTTAACTATCAGACATGAAGTACTTGTCACATCACCAAACAGCACAGCAGGATACAGAGAAGCCACAAACTTTGTCCAGAAACAATAAGACTGCTGTGCCAGTGATGTGACACACTGGAGATCAGACTCCAGCATCAGCTGAAGCAGTTATCCAACCCTTTGGGTACCCTCATGTACCAGAGGGAGGGGAGGCTCAAGAGGGAGAGAGCTGTCATCCAGGTTTCCATCCAGGTTTCAGGAATGGAGTAAGGAATGCCTGGTCCCTCACAGGCATTCCTTATCAGTTATCAGTTATCCTTCCTGATAACTGCTGGAAAGGCAGTAGGGCCAGGCACAAGAAATTTAGGAGAATCCTAGGGTGTGGTAGTGAAATTGATTATGCAGGTGATTGACAGGCTGGCTAAAACTGCTCTGCCAGTCTTGTTACAGAAGATAAAGAGTGGGGATGTGATGGTTGAGGGCAGTTTTAGCAGTAGGGACTGTGAGATTATAGAGTTTTAACTTCTGAGAGAAGTAAATGAAACAAAGAGTAGAATTGCAACCTTGGACTTGGATTTATTTGGTATCTCGGCAAGATTACATGGGAGACTGTCCTGGAGGACAAAGAGGCATAGGAGAGTTAGTTGGTACCTCCTCAGAGTTCAAGAATAATCCATTCTGATACTCAGAAACTTGAATAACTTGAATAACTTGAAGGATAGAAAAGCAATTTGGATGAGCAAGGGCACTTGTGAGATGGAGTGTCTCCAGTATGTCAGTGTCTTTCAGTGTTAGAGCAGTCAGATGTTGGAACAAGGTGCCCAGAGGTTGGTGGACTTGACCCTCACAGATCCTCAGAGCTTGACTGGATAAGACACTGAGCATCCTGGTCCTGTTAGACCAACTTTGAGCTTTCCTGTGAGGCCAAACTTGGTCACATCAGAGATCCCCTCCAACCTGTGTGATCTTGTGATCCTCTGCTGCTGTTACCTCTGACATCCAGTAATCTTTAGAACTGTACTTAGATAACTGCACTGCCTGCAGGGCTATGATTATTCATGCCACATGAGGATTGTCAGTGCTGTGGTGCATCTTGTGGTGGAGGAAGATCTTGTAATGACTGGAAAAATAAAAAAGTTGAAATGAATAATAGTGGAGGTCTTTCAGGAATTGAATGGTATTTTTGTTTTCAGATGTTACATTTGCAAGCAAAGTGAGAAACAGCTGGCAGAACAGAACAAGGAACATGGATTGAAACATGAAGGTAATTTATCAAAAGAAAGTAAAATGTAATAGTATTACACAAATTATTCTTTTTCAGAAGATAGCAGTTCAAGTGTGCATGTATTTTGGTTTTTTAAACATTGAGTTACTTGATAATCCATTGTTTCTTTCAGTTTACAGAAAACACCTGTAAGTGTCATCACCCCCCTGTACTCATCACTAGTGAGGCCACACCTTGAATCCTATGTTCAGTTTTGGGCCTCTCACTTTAAGAATGACACTGAGGTGCTGAAACATGTCCAGAGAAGGGCAACAGAGCTGGTTAAGGGTCTGGAGCCCAAGTCCTGTGAGGAGGATCTGAGGGAGCTGGGGATGTTTAGCCTGGAGTAAAGGAGGCTCAGGAGAGACCTCATCACACTCTACAACTGCCTGAAAGGAGGCTGTAGCCTTGTGGGGTTCTTTCTCTTCTTCCAGGTTATGAGGAAATGACCTCAAATTATGCCAGGGGAGGTTTAGTTTGGATATTAGGAAAAATCTCTTCACAGAAAGGGTTGTCAAGCATTGGAAAAGGCTGACTATGGAAGTGGTGTCCTGGAAGGGTTCAGAGACACGTGGATGTGGCACTTGGGCAGATGTGGTTTAGTGGTGTTAATTTGACATTTGGACTCTGATTTTAGAGATCTTTTCCGAACAAAATGATTCTATGACACTATGATTCTAAGTATGTGAAAAACATGTAAGGTGTCTTCTCTACCCAAACCTCAGAAAATTCTGATAAAATTATACTAATTGTATATTTCAGTGTGTTTAGTTTCTTTTCTTTAAGAAAAATAATATTCTGTGAGCTAGGACAATGGGTTTTCGTGAAAAGGACTGAATGGATAAACTATGAGGTGTCATAGAAGGAAGCAGTTCATTGAGATAACTTTTAGAATGGATCAGGATTAAAATTTTGTGTTTGTTAGCATAAATGTCACCCAACTATGAGGCTGTGAACTTGGACAACTAGTAGCTGATCTAGTGCACTTGAGTATTTCTGTACAACATCCCACCAATACTCACTATAAATGATAAATGAGATTTCTGTCCTCTTTCTCTAGTTACGCTGTCCTTACTCTCTCTTTCATCCCCATTCTAACCCCTGTGCACACTTGTGTAGGGTTTTTTCCTAATGGGCATAACTTTTCTTTCCTCTCATTTAAACAAGTGTTAATGAATTCTCTTCAGTCATTCCCCTAGTTGTATCTCTTTTTGTCTGGCTGCATCCTAATGGGGAGAAGTACTGATATTGCTACACTTGAGGCCTTGTAGAGAGAGATAACATAGATTCACTTGAGTTTTGCCTCCAGCTTGGTTCATCATTTTGGATAAGCCCCTCTTAAAGAGCAGGCAGGCTTCCTGTGGGTGTTTCTTTCTGCCTTTACTCTGTTTTTTTTCTTATTGTAGAGCCCAGTGCATACAATTATAATTTTCTTGACAAGCATTTGGTCCTTATGACCTACATTGTCTTTCAGTTGCATTTTTTTTGCACTGTGACTGTGCCAGGTTCTTGGCATTTGTTAGCCAAAAGATTATCATACTGTGGAGATTGACTGGTAGCATAAAGATTTCTGTGCAACTTGAATTCTCATTACACTTGTTTCGTGCTTTCATCCTAGCTGCTGCTTTCAGATCTTTGATATAGTCAAGAGATGGTCAAATCAGACTATTTCTTATTTTAATCTATGGCCAGATTCAGTTAAAGAAAAATTTTTTAGAGTATAAATAATGCATAGAAATAATAATATAAATATGACAGTAAGTTTTTTGGTTAGAAAAATATTTGTCTTTTTGAGAGAATATTGAGTTATAAATTGCCAACCTTTTTTCTTTGGTTTGTCAGGGGTTTTATGTGCATTTTTTCACGTTTGTGTGTGTTGTTTGGTTTTTTGGTTGGTTGGTTTGGTTTTTAAATCTGTCTTTTTGTTCCCTTTCGTCTAGCAAAGGAGCTACTGGAAAGCTACAGGTTAGTTAGCAATCAAGAGAGTGTTAGCCAACATTGCAGGTGACATTAAGCAGCTGATTATGTAGGATATTGTTTACTTCATTCCATTCTACTTCTGGTAGCTGACTTTCTTTGCAGTCTAGTCTCTTATCCATGCAGTACTGGTAAGGAAATAATACAATCAGCTACTTTTTATTCACTATAGAAAGGATTTAAATCTCCACTTCAGAGAAGCTTTTCACTCAGCAGGGTGTCTTGGCTGACTCTTTCATTGTGCCTACCAGGTTTGTGTGTAATTCAGATAAGTTTAGAAGGATGCTTGATTAGTTGTTGCTGAACATATTTCTTTGTATTGTGCAGGAGTCCCTGTGCATGTGCTGAGTAAATGTTGACTGTTAGCACTTTATGCTGATTTCAGCAACTTGCAGTGTGTGTACACAATAGACCACTGATGAGTGTCACTTATGCACTCCCTGCTTATGACTGCCCTCCTGTAGGATATTTTGAGCAAATAATTTGTGCTGTAACAGTGATACACACTGCAAAATGGTTATAAGAAGAGTTGTTCATTTAAAATGTGATTGATACCCTGACTTCGTTCTTACTTTGAACAGTGAAGATGTTCTTGAGTAACATGCTGAGATTTATACCAGATGAAAACCATCTAATAGAGTAACATAAAGAAGCATTTTATCTTAAGCATACTTAACATGTTAGTACATATCTAGACACACTGATGACTAAATTACTAATGCTTCTCAGAGAAACAGCAAAAGAATTTATCAGTAAAGGGAGATGTTTGCATTTTGTTGTTTGTGTATTGGAAAATGCCTATTGTTTCCAGTTCCAGTAGTTTATGTTCTGTTCAGTTACCTTCAACTCAGAGCAGGGTCTTGTTATTTGCCTCCAGCCTGAACTGTCATTCTATAGTCTGACATTTAGGTGTGTCCCAGGTCTCTTAAGATGCACATTTTGAATCTGATTTAAATTACTTCTTTTGGTAGTGTCATGTTTGAAAGCAACATAAAAAGATCAGCAGTAAAGCAAGCAATACTAAAAAGCACTGTGGCAAATTAAGCAAAAATGTTTAATTTAAAAGCCGTGGTTTTTTCTTGCTATTTTTGATTTGTTTCTCAGGAGGTAGAGGGAATAGTCTAGATGGAAAAATTACAATAAAGTTTTTTGTTTTTCTTAAGTCTTTTGTCACATGGTTTATATGGTTTTTCCTGGAAAATTGTTTTTCTTGTTCTGTTAATAGAGAGTGGATAGTAAGAAGTTTCAATGAACTCCAGAAAACAAGAGAAGTTCAAAGAGTGAACAACTACGAAATACTTCAGAAACAATTTTTTTCTTTTTATTTTTCCTGATGTATAGAGCCTGGAACATGTTGATTCAAAATTAATGCATCACAGACTTCAGGTTCAAAATAACCTAGACAATTGTCATAATGATTCTCTAAAGTAAATGTGAAGTTCCTAGAACTAAGACAGTAAGGAACTTCAGAATTTCAGGACATGCAATGTATAGCATAAACATCATCTGTAATCCCATCAGAAAAGCACCTTGAAAATCACTGTAATTTAACCAAAATGTGGGGAACTGAATCATGTTAGATGTTCAAGTCCATACCAGTTAATGTTCCTCAAAATCTCTACCTTGCTTACATAAACAAACTTAAGCATTTTTTGTTCACTCCTTAGTTTTACCCTTAATGGCAATTCACTCTTGCCAGTCTTAGAACAACATGTATGTCCATTGTCTGTTCTGCACCCATTACTTGTGTGGAATTGTTCATTTGAAATGAGTCCACTTATATTGGTAGGAGAAAAACATTGTTATGGCTGCTTTTTGGCTTTTTCTTATTGTGATAAGGAAGAGAAATATGTGGAAACTGAAAATAAAAAAGGCATTTTTAATATATTTTTATCCATATTCAAGAAAAACCAGTTTTGGCAACAACTCTGCATTGCCTGCCAATGCTTCTTTGTTCTAGAAAATTTCTCTGCTTCCTGGTAGTATCAGTGCCAGCACACATTTAAGCTCAGTCTACATGTAATCTGCAACAGAGTTTCAAGGTATTGAAAAGAGGCTTTGTGTTGTTTTCCAGAAATCTCTGAAGATTTGCACACAGGAACGTTTAACTCTGTTAATAGTTTTAATTTTGGGACATTTGGAGCTAGAGTGGAAGCAGACTCCTGCTATGCTACCTGCTGGTCCTTGCTGTGCCCTGAGTCATCCCTTCCCTTTGACTTTTTAAAAACATTAAGTTGCTGCATTGAGGCAGAGGAGGAATATTACTTCAGAAACCAAATACTAAACTACAATCCTTTCATCATTGTTTATTTAAGATTAACAAGTTGAAGGGCAAAAATAGAATTTTAAAAAGTTAATCCCTCTGAACTTTGACACTACAAGAGTTGTCACTTTCCTGTCCTTTCTTTTCCTATGGCTTTGCAGGTTTTCCCAGATAGCACTGATCCTGAATTTGACATGCAGGCAGAGCAGTTATGGGAGGTAGTCACAGTCAGAAGGGAGAAATCAACTTTCTCTGTTAGTGTATGAAAAACAGATACTTAAAAATATTATTTTTAAATGTAGTTTATTTTAGATATTTATTGACAGTACATGTATATGGCCAGGGAAGAATTTTAAGTTGCCCTTGATTGCTTTTTGGTGTTCTTGTGAACAGATCAAATGATTACCTCTCTCCACATCTTTATTGATGTGTTTCAGAAGGTGAAGAAGAATGGAAGGTTATAAAAGGGAAATTTCTAGCCATCAATGCAGTAAATATGAGCTGTGCCTGTCCACGAAGTCCCAAAGGTCTTTCACCAGCAGCTCATTTGGCAGATGGTTCTGCAGACCTCATCCTAGTTCGGAAATGCTCCAGATTCAATTTTCTGCGGTATCTTGTCAGACACACAAACCAAGATGATCAGGTGTGTATTCCTTTTGACAGTGTCCATCAATGGTGTAAATATTGGCATTCTTGTAGGACAGAAATAATATCTATAAAGCAGGTTTGTTTGGTTTTTTTAAATTTATGCATTTTGCATGATGCAATCTCAGCATGTGTATCATGGGGAAAAAAAAGCAGCTCAAAACATTTTACCAAAGTCAACTCCTTGGCCATAGCATTTTAACAGAATTTCACTTTTGCCATCTGAATTCGGTTTTGTAACATTTTCCATGTATTTGCTGTTTGAACAATATTTAAAGTTACTTTATCACAACTGTGCCCTCATGTAGTTGTCATGAAAAACTGCTCACGGCATGAGAAACTACTCACAGCATGAATAGCTGAGGTAGATGTGGTGAAGAATAATAAATCACTTTTGAGAACTGTATAAAAATGTGTTTTAGAATTAAGTTACCAGAACTGCAATTTGATTGTAGACTGCAGGCTTTTAGCAGTATTTTACTACATATTAGTGACCAGGATGAGCTTTATGCATTCAGCTTGAAAATTATTTCTTGCATGTGTTGTAGCTGTCGGACAGGAAGATTCATCACTGCTTTGGATCCTAATATCTCTTGAAACCAAGTTATGACTGTGACTACACATATTTAATATTTGTCACAACCTGATTTTATTAACATCTCTGGAAATTACCTGAACAATGGACTAATGTCATATCTAGTGCATAAAAACAATAAAAAATTGCTTTTATCCCGTTTTTCTCTGGGATATGCTGGTTTTGCAGTGGAGATGAAATGCAAGATTGTACATATGTCCTTATCTCAGGTTAGTGTCCACCATAAAAACCCTTGTTGGGAAACCCTTCTTGAAAACTTAAGAAAATGTGGAAAAAAAACCAAAAAGAAAAGGGTGATTGTACATCACTACAGATTGGTTTTCACATTTGCTTCCCTGTCATCCCCTTCCTGTAGACACACACAGACATCCTCCCTGGCCTTTGCTAAAGGACCTGTCTGTATTCCATACAGCTTGCTGAATAGTTAGTTCTGTATCTATTAAGTTACTTTTAGGGCTGATGGAGGCATCCTCTGATTTATTGTCCCTTCAATTGATGATGCCTATATTAAAGCATTTGTTTAATATTGTAGTGTAAATCTGCAGCCTCGGTTTTAAGAGCAGCCTTCTAAAAGTGACCTGCTTTTTCTAGCTGAATTAACTAGTTAAAATTATTTTTATTTTGTTGGAATGTAATGGGAAGGGCGAGTGGGAACACCCAGGTGTGTCCCCCATAGGGGCAGGTTTGACACTGTTCCCTGTAAGACTGTGGATCTGTTGCATCATTTTGCATTGTCTGCAGGGTCTGGGAACCCCTTTGAGGGCAGCCTTTGATGGGTCATGACACCCCCTCTGCTGTCCCTCATGTGGATGTCCCTTGGATGTGCCTTTCCAGGGTGAAGGCCCCTGGAGCTCCTCTGCACAGCAGAGGGTGGGCATTCACTCTTTCTGACTGGAGGCTTTTTCAGCACACACCCAGATCCTCTCCTCCTCCCCCCTTTGACATGTGGGTCTGGTGAGCCTGGCAAGTGATAGCCCGGGGCTGTGGTCTCCACCCCGAAGATGCTGGGCTTAGTCTTCCTGTACATGTATTCTCCTACCCCAGCCCAGACCTGAGTCTCTTATCTCCATCAGCTTGCAGTCTAGGGCCTCAGTCAGGAGGCGAATTCAGGGTGGGATTGTCTTCCATGCAGCTTTTGTTACACCATTTTGCTATAACGGGCACTGTACAGTGACCATTGAGAAGTAAGGTTAATTTTGGCTTTATTTTTTTTGACTTGTTCGGTTTTTCAAAAGCAAGTATCACTTTATACCTCAGGTAAGCTTTTCTAGAAAATTGGAGTGGACAGATTGTCCTGGAATACAAAATGTTGAGTGGCTTTACACATCAAATGTATTTAATTATAATTGCCTGATTTGCCTTTTTTTTTTTTTTGTAGTTTGACTTCCCATTTGTAGATGTTTATCGGGTTAAGTGTTTTCAATTTACATCAAAGCTTTCAGAAGACAATGAAAGCAATGTCATGGACATTGGAAAGAAACGTTTTGGCCAGTTCTGCAGAGATCATCCAGCCTGTTGCTGTAATATTGTTAATAGCACCTGGAATTGTGATGGAGAAACTCTGGATAGTTCAGCAATTGAAGTGAGGTAAGCATTGATTTTTCTGTCTATATAGCAGAACACATTAAGCCTTCTCATTGATTTTAAAGATGCTTATAAAGGCATCCCAAAAAAATGCCTGTGCATAGCAAATTTGAGTCTTCTGATAATAAACCTAAATATTTTTGTTACCATTTTGAATCCTTTCCAGAGAACACTGCAGCCATGTATGTTGTAAATTATCACTCTGAGTGAGATGGATGGCCCTACCTTTGAAGTCATACTTACTTCTTAGGAACTGTTATTATGTGTTTAAAGTGCTGAAAGTGAAGATGGTGTTGAAAGGATTCTTTTTAAATGTGTGGAATGCTTCATTACTCTGAGCAATAGCTTTTCCTACTTGCTTAAGTAAACATCTTTGCCTGACAGAAATACTGTGTCCCATACTTAGTGGTTTTTTTTGCATACAGCACAGTCTTATCTCCAGTCTTCACATATGGAGAAAGAATTTTGCAGTTGTGCAAATAATCAAATTAGAAAATAAGTTTGTGAAATTTGAAAGGGTTTTTCGGTTAGTTTGTTGTTGTTGTTGTTGTTTGGATTAGTTTTGGTTTCTTGTTTTGTTTGTTGTTTTTAGAACACAGGGAGCCAAACCCATAATGTTTACATTCAAGTGTTAAAATATAATCCCTTAGCAATCCAAAGGGGAGTTTTATAAATGCTGTATATTGTAAAAGATTGACTCATCTAAGTGCCCATAGAACTTCTTGTATGGACAAGAGGCATAAAAGAGGACACATGAAAGCGTCCAGCCCTCTTAGCAGGGAAGGATTGTAACTGAAATGAGGGTGTGGTTTCTGTAGTCAGGAGTAAGAAACTTTGTCCAGCTCTTTGAAATTAATGGATAATTAGAATTCAATTACTATAATTAAAAATGTTGTACCCATTTATTTCTTACTATTTTCTGTATTTTTCAGGGTTCACTGCCAGTTAATGAAACTGTTTGCGAGGGGAATTGAGGAGGACTGTAAAGATGAAGCTGCCCACAGCCAGAGTAGCATTGAACAATTACTATAGACATTGTTCCTCCAATGAGGAGAAGAAAAAATAAAAGCTCAAGGAAATTGAGTAAATAGGCATTTTAGTCAAATTGACAAGTATTTTAAACTTCTAGATTTTTTTTTATGGCTTCACTATAATTTTAGACATCTTACTGTATTGTGTCATTAAAAAAAAACCATTGTAATCATTAAAATATATACTGGAGCAATGTAATCTGTTATGTTAGAAAAGATGGGATTGGCTTATATCTGTGTATTCATGATGACTGATAAATTCTCTTTGCTTTTCTAGAGAGCTAATTTAGTAGTTGTGTTGCAATAATATCTAAATGTTATGAAACATTGGACTTCCCACTGGCACCAAGATAAGACATTTTCAGTGTCTGAGAAGATGTTTTCTGCTGGGATTGTTGTGTAATTGTGTGTGGCTGAAATGCTGGACAACAGTGTTGTCATTCGCTTTTGTTTTTTTAATTAAAATATTTCATTTTGTAATTCTGACAATACCTTGCAACTTATCAATGCAATTCAAATACACATTCCTGGCTTTAAGTAATAACAATAGTAGTGTACAGATATTTGAAAAATAAAAGCACAACTATATACAGGTCACACCTCATCCTATATATTCTGTCTTTGAAGGTTCCCTTGCATCATGCTTTTTGGGATTATAAAAAGTTTTATGACTGTTTGGATGATACCAAATACCACACAGTGCAACTAAAAAGTCTTGCAAGCAAATTGCAGGAGTACTTGTATAATATCAGGAAGGCGCAGGAAAGGAAAATATAAATAAGTTCTCAAACACCAGCAAGTTTTAGGTTTTAATAATATCTGATATTAACATATTAAAAGCTTCCCTCTTCATGATTCTCTGGACATTCTACTCCATGTGTTAAAATGTCTTTGCAAAATAAGATGTTGAAGTGTTAAGTTTAGAAATACAATTTGATGATTGAAAATCTTTAAAATAATTTAACTAAATATGAAACAAAATAATTTGCTTTGTGAAGCCAAGGGAAGAAACTGGCATCTGACAAATCATGAATTCACTGTGCTGATTTGTTTTTATAACAAAAAACATGAGACTGTCATATAGAGCTATGGAGTGATTATTTAAGTTGTATATAGTTTTGTGTATTGTGGAGCATACATAGTTTTGTGTCCAGGGTTGGGGCTAAATTTTGCTCTTCTTGTACAGGCTTATTCCTGTGTGAGGACAGAAGTTAGCCCCTATTCTATCTTTTTAAAAGTGTTTAAGTTTAAAGCTCTCTTTAAAACTGACTTCATCTGAGTTTTTTTCTGCGTCCACACAGCTGATGATTCTGTATTCATGTATATTTATTGGTACTTCTGTCATCCAGTTTGTGTTAGTTTCATGTCTCTCATATATGTGGTTAATGTAAGCCATGGTGATTGGTCATTTCATTACTGAAGCACTTGAATATTATTATAAATGGCAGGTTATTTTTTTCTATTGAAGTTATTTACATTCCAGTATTGTGTATTGTCAAAATTGTGTTCTGTATCTTTGCTACAGAGTATTATTCATATTGCTCTATATGAAAAAAAGCACTTGCAAATTATATTTGCCTCAAGTACAATCATACAAAGTTTAGGATCTTTATTTTGTTATATAGTATTTCAGGAAAATACTTGAATACTTTTCCAAAACTACTGCTCTTTGCTTTCCTTATTAATGCAATGAGTTGAAATGTTGATTCATCCAATGTTTTTCTGACACTTCTAACACAGGTGTTACATATGCTGTATTTTTAAAGCCATGTTTAATAAGTGTATTTTGAATAATACTTTTGAACTAACATCCCATTGAAAATGAAATTATGCAGTTCTACAAATGTGAATATTTTTTGAAAGTGTCATTTGTTAAAAAATGTCTGTAGTTATTGTGGTTAATCCATGAATATTGTGAGAGTACCCAGACTTTGAAGTTACAGTAATTTTTGTGCAGGAGGTAATGGTGCACACTCAGCTTACCAACAGTGAGGGAGCTGGAGGCATTGCAGCTATCCAGAGCACATTCTCATCAATGAGAACTGGAATAAATACTAACCAACTCTTTCCATTAGTTTACTAGCAAGCCATGAGACCCCTACTTGAAAAATGGAGACTTAATCTCGTAGTGAATGTATATTGAAATGCTTTGAATATTTGAGTATCTGCAACTTAGTGCTTGATGTTTCCAAAGAAAGCCACAGTGAAGGTCTCCTTTCTGAGAAAAAGCCACCAGAGAAGAATGAAAGATCATTGTGTAGTATGGTAAGGAAGTGTGAAGTAAATAATAAAGGTATTGCAACATAATAAAATTTAAAGGTCATAGGTAATAGAAAAGCTGCATAGTTGCATTTGAATAATTCTATTTGTAGCATATTAAGTAGCAAAGCACCATATGTGAGTTGTATGACATGTCCAGTATATTTTTAAGAGAGCTGTGTAAGTAATGTCTTCTTACATTTTAATTCTAGGGATTTTTTTTCTCCGAATGTAATCTTAGTATGGAAATTATGTATAGGAAAACCAGCGTTGATTTTTCTTTTTTCCCAATCTTGCTGGCTTCAAGATTAGAAAATATGTTCTGTTTTATGATGCTAGGGCATTTCATTAAAGAAATAAAACTGCATTGTACAACAGCACATTGGTGTTCTTCTTTTCACAACTTAATTTGAAAAAAAAATCTCACTTTGACAGAAATCTGGCAATAGTATGCTTAATGTAACCACTGTGAGCAGATCAAACAAAGTGAAGATCAAACAGAGTGAAGCAATTCATAACCTTCCAGTTGGGTTGACGACAACTTTGTGGCAAGTGTGAGTGTGAACAAATAATGAGAGTAGAGGAAAGCAACTAGTGAAGCTGGACTTAGCCTAATACTAAGCAACTCTACAAGGGTAAACTGAATATGAAACTTACTATAATGCAGGTATTTAGAGTTGTAATTACTGTGGAAGTAAAAGAAACTGCTGTTCTAAGAGGTGTGAACATGTATTATACTATAAATAGTGTGGTAAATCGAGGGGGGATCTAGAGTTTTGTTGCAATAATTGCTACAGATGAAGTATGTATTCTAAGTAAAACATGTTCATTGTAGATAAACAATGGGCACAGAAGGAAAACATGCTTTTCAGCACTGCAGTCACTTCTGCTTTTGAAGTGTAGTGTTTTTGTGTGGCAAGGCCCCCAGGCTGCAGGGGTGACTTCTGGATGAAGGCAGCAGAGGATGCCCCCATGTCAGACAATCATTTCCCCAGCCTGCTCCAAGATGGACCTGCCACTGGCCAAAGCTGAGCTCATGGGATGGCATTGCTAAGAACTTCTGTGATAAATAAGAAAGGGTATAAAGTGCTGCTCAAGAGCTGTGAAAGGAGTGAGTGAAAAATAAACATCCTGCGGACAGTTAAGGAAGAAGGGGAAGGAGGTGCTCCAGGTACCAGATGATATTGCCCTGCAGCCTGTAGAGGACCTCACACTGGAGCAGGTGGACGTGCCCCCAGGAAAGCTGCAATTCATGGAGAGCCCATCCTGGAGCAAGTTTCCTGGCAGGGGCTGCAGCCATGGGGAGGAGCACATACATGAGCAGGTATTTTTTGCAGGAACTGTGGCCCATAGGAGATGCTTTCCTCCTCAGAAAGGAGAGAGAAGAAAGTGTTGAACTCACTAGAACCCCACTTCTCCATGTTCCTGCTCTGCTCAAGGCAGGGGGATGAGGTAGAAGAGTCAGATGTAAAGTTGAGCATAGGAATGAAGCAGAGAGGGAGGAGAAGAGGTGTTGCATTTAGGTTTGGGTTTATTTCTGTCTTATTCTGGTATTAATTGGCGTAAATTATATTAATTTTCCGCAAGATGACTTTGTTTTACCCCTGACTGTAATTGCTGAGGGGCCTTCCTGTCCTTAGCTTGACCCCTAAGCTATTCAATCATTATTTACCCTGTCCTGAGGAGGATGATCTAGAATCAGAAATTTCTATTGCAAGAAACATGTCTTGCAATTCCAATATTAGAATAATAGGATCTTAGAACCATTTAGGTTGGAAAAGACCTTTAATATCATAAAGCCCAATCCTTAAACCAGCACTGCCAAGTCCACCACTAAACCATGTCCCTAAGGGCCACATCTACATGTCTTTGAACTACCTCTGGGGATGCTGTGTCAGCCACTTCCCTGGACAGCCTTTTCCAATTCTTGATAATCCTTTCCCTGAAAAAGTTTTTCCTAATACTGAGTCTAAACCTCTTCTGACACAACTTCATAGGAATTTGGGTTGGAAGGGACTTCAAAGATCAACTTGAGTCTAAAGCTCATATTGGCCCCAACTTGAGGCCATTTCCTCTATTTCCTCTTGTCCTATTGCTTTTACACAAAAAAGGAGACTGATCCCCACCTGGCTACTAGCTCTTTTCCGGTATTTGTAGAGTGTAATAAGGTCCCCCCCGAGCCTCCTTTTCTCCAAAATAAACACCCCCAGCACCCTCAGCAGCCCTCACCAGATTTGCACTCCGGACATGTCCCCCAGCTCCGTTGCCATTCTCTGGACACGATCCAGCACCTCTTCTAATGAGGGGTCTAGAACTGAACACAGAATTCATTTCCCTAGAACTCCTGCCTCAATCTCTCTGAAGTAAATGAGTAATAGGAGTTCATTTTTATTCTCATTAATGACATTGTTCTTATTTCAACTTTTCAACAGGAGAGTTAAGTAATTTAATAGATTCTAACTGGTGTTTAAGTTGCAGTAAATGAGTTCTGTCCATAATGAAGGAGCAGTCTTCCCAGACTTCTCTTACCCACTTGATCTGCATCTCACAAAGGCTTATGCATGTTCTTAATTAATACATGAATAGTCCAATTAACTAGAAGGGGTGGGATATTCGTTCTTCAGTCATGCCTTTCAAATACTCTGCAATGAGAGGATTAACTATTTTTTTTTAGTCAATTTCCTGCTGTTGAGAAATGATTCCTAATATGTACCTACCAAGATTGCCAATGAGGTTGTCTTCAAAAAATGTTAGCTCCTTTGTGACTCTTGCGTGTCTGAAAAGATTATTTGCTCTTGTTGGTAGCTATTTTACCTAAGGTGCAATTTTCTGGCTTATTTTATAAAAATCCTCCAGCAACAAATAAAATTAACAGGTTTTTAATCTTTTTTTTTCAATATTTCAATAGTATAGAACAGGAAAAATAAAAGTGGAAAAATAATTATTCATAAAGGAAAAACACTGAACAAATAACAAGTGATGCAAATTTAAAAATCCATGACGACTGAATTCTGGAAAGGATGAAAGAGAACAACTGCAAAATAAATCCCTAAAAGAAGAAAAATAAAACAAAAACTAAAACAAAATACAGATTTTTTTTCCCATTTTTTCTGCTGGAAAGCTTTGCCTGGGTACATGTACTGTAACTGCACAGTAAAGCTAGCACTAAAGGTTTGAGTAGATTGCTAGAAGTTTGACTATTTACAACTGGTAGAGAGAGTAAAAGTTTCATCACTGTTATGAAGACATATTTCTAAAAAAATGCTGTGTCACCCTCTGTATTTCCATTCACAAATTTTACTATAACAGCAGCACAGCTACAAGAGCTGCTAAAGGAGAACTGTAAAAGCAGCTTCATGGTTTCCTGAAGCAATGTGAAACGTTCTGAAATGACTGTTCAATTTAATCTCCCAAAGACTGTTTTTCATGTTAACATTTAGCAGCTGTATTTTAGGAAAGGAGAGTTTGGACAAGAAGAAGAAATGCTAGGTTAGTGTTGCAATGCTGCTGAGGTCAAGGTGGTGGGATAGCAACTCACCCCAGCTAAGGGTCTGTCCCATAGGTCTTGTAACATCAAGGGAAGTCCCCAGAGAAAATTCTTCCCTACAGAAATACCTGTACAGTTCCTAGAACATGTTTGTGTAATCTGTTCTGAGCTTTTAGTAATGGATATTCAGTAAAACAGATTAGCTATCAAAACAGATTTCTTAAAGACTTTGAGTTAGAAACTCTTGGTCACTCACTTAGCTGAAACTCCCTTGCTGTATTTACACGTGGGCACAGAGAGCAGCTAGTTGCCTTTGGGGAATTCACTCCCTGGACTATTCTGTTGCCTCTCAGTCTCCTGTGCTTTGCCTAGACAGTATTACTATTCAGACAGAGAAGGAAAAAGCCTACAATATTCAAGTACTCATTGATAAGAAAAAATACTTGAAGCTGATTTTTGTTTACCACCAAAGAAGGGACTCTATACAAGAGAGCTGGTACTGACAGGGCTGCTCTAGAATGAGTAGCTACATAAAGTCTTCAATCAAATCACATTCTGTTTAGTACCTAGATACTGTTGCTTTATATATCAAGAGTTCTATTATCATTATAGTGCAAGGATTTCATATCACCAGAGTTTCATAGTGCCTCAGTGTTTCTCATAGGCAGTTCCTCTAAGCACTGACTCTTCCTGATCCTTGCAGTAATCATCTAAACCCTCTGACTCCACAGCCCACCAATCCACTCTTTTATACCACTGTTCTTATTGGCTACAGGTGTGGCCTGTTAACATTAGGCCTGCTCCTAATTTTTAGTAATTGGTTCAGCTGCAACTCTTTGGGGGATAAGATTACATTCTATACCACCTTCATACTGTATCCCCCTACAAGATACCATGTTTTCACAGAATACTGTTTAAAGATCTGATGGATGCATTTAAGGTAGACATTTCCCCTCAGCAATGCCTATCAGATAAACAACTGCTCTGAGGATTACTCTGCTGGTAGATGCTGCCCTGCCCCTAGACCAAAGAGCATCCCAATAAGTAGCTCTCAGATAGTTGGAGCCTCTCATTCCTATTGTGTCTCACAGTGTTTGAATTTTCTATGGAAAACAGGCAAAACCTGAACACCTGGGTGTTGCTGTGGTTGTAATCTTCTAGTAAGGACTTTCAGAAAATCCTCAACATGTTGGTAGTAGGGTTGGGAAAGAGTAAACATAGGCGTATTCTTTCACCAGAACAGCAGATAATACTATTTGTTCTCCTCTGTGTGCAGGCAAAGCTTTGAGCCAACAGAATTTGTATTTTTGGCTGCATTAAAGACTTTACAGACTCAGTGGAAGAAAGTGAGGTGGGGAAGAAGCACAAGGTTGCTACTTCCTTTGCTCAGGGAGTCCATCCTGAAGCTTTTGTGGTGGGAACAGCAGGCACTAATGCATGGACCAGTGCAGAACAGGGATGTAGTGAGCAGGAATATCCAAAGATCACTGGCTATGCAGACTTGTCAATCCAAACTCACCCACACAGTGAATAAAGCATTGCATCATACCTGTGTCAATTGCTCAGGTTTGGGACTGAAGGCCATTGCTGTCTGCCCTGCCTTCATTTGTTGGAGGAAATGTTACTGGTTTGGGATAAATCTGTCCTGTAACACTGCTATAAGAAAGCACAGCAGGAATTTATTAGCAAAAGTGACTCCATTCAGTGTTTTCACTGGAGCTAAAATAGAGGAAAAAGGAGGCCAAGAAAGAGTTGTTGATTCACACTACCCTTACTGAAGTAACCCAACACAATGCACCTGACATTGCACATGCAAGGGGAATGGGAGGCTATGGCTGCTTGCATTGGTTTCTACCAGGAGTTCTGGTTTCTGCCTTCCAACAAAGCTACTGAGATACCAGGATTCTGTTCTCAACTTGGCATGGGCAGTGGTAAAGGGAGTGAATGTTATTCCCATTTAAAGGCACAAATAGGTATATTTGAATTCTCTTCAGAGCACTGCATACATCCTGCAGTAGTGACAGCCAGAGCTTCCTGGGGAGTGGAAAATGCCTTCTTATGCTGTTAATACAAGGTATCAGTGGAAAGAACTATAGTCACTGTGGTTTTAGTGTTTTTCATGAAGCCAAATCAGGTGGGAATGCATCTCTGCTGTATTCAGAAAGACTGGGCAACTCACACTGGGCCATAATGACCCCTGCTGTGCCCTTCTTTCTGGCATCCACTGATGCCTTAGACAATATCAACAGGCTGTGGGCCATGTGAAGGTGTAATCAGCTGACATCCATCAGGAAATGAGGTGGGTATTATCTTTGAGTTGGGGCCTCAGACATTTTAGCAGAAGAGTGCATATTGTTGACGACTATGCAGTTGTTTTCTTTCATATACATTGAAATGTGTGCTGGGAACCCAGGAGGAAGAGGTGAGTATCTCCATGGGTGGGCAGCTGCTGTGGGTGAGCAGGGTGACCTGTGGCCCTCAGGAGCACCAGTGTGAAGCATTGGTGGCAAAGGAGCTCGTGCTAGGATGTGCACAGCATTGATGGCTCTGACACAAGCCATGCTCTGCCTCTACAATACAGATGTGTCACTGGGAGCAACAACCAACAGGGACAGACAGCACAGCTCCTAGGAAACAGAGCAGAGGGCAGAGATGGTGTTAATGGACCGGTGGCTGTGCACTGCAACAGAGACATTACATTGTCTGTAATGGACTGGTGACTGTGCAGTGACTGGTGAGTGTGCACTGCAGAGCAAGAGACATTACAGTGCCTGTAATGGACTGGTGACTGTGCAGTGACTGGTGAGTGTGCACTGCAGAGCAACAGAGACATTACAGTGTCTGTAATGGACTGGTGACTGCAGTGCAGTGCAGCAGAGCTGCAGGGGCTGAGCACAGGCAGCTCACTGAAAGCAGTGAGGCCTGGAAGCCAGTGCACTGGCAAGTCAGGTCTTGATCTACAAATAAAGCACTTGTAGGTGGGTATGTTGTACTAGAAAGGCTGAAAGGTCCTAATGCAAGTACTAGATTACTAAAACATAGTAAACCCAATCTCATGAGTGGTGGCCTCCAGCAAGTTACTGATGCTCCATTGTTTAAATAATGGCTTGGGCAGCATGGCTTCTGAGAAGCTCTGGTGGCTTTTTTACCTACCCAAAGCTCTCTCCAAGCTCCTGTCTGCTAATTTGCCTTTCTCTTCTCACAGCTAGCTAGGCTGAGATCACTTGGTCTGTCCAGCCCGGAGAAGACTGAGGGGAGACCTCACTGCAGTTACAACTTCCTCATGCGGGGGAGAGGGGGGGCAGACTCTGATCTCTTCTCTGTGGTCACCAGTGACACTGAGGGAGTGGCCTGAAGTTGTGCTGGGGGAGGTTTAGATTGGATATTAGGAAAAGGTTCTTCCCCCAGAAGGTGTTTGGGCACTGGAACAGGCTCCCCAAGGCAGTGGTCACAGTGCCAGCCTGACAGAGCTCAATGCTCTCAGGCACATGGGGTGACATGCAGGGATGGTGCTGTGCAGGGCCAGGTGTTGGACTTGATGATCCTTGTGAGTCCCTTCCAACCCAGCACATTCTGTGATTCTGTGAATACCAGCCTGTTAAAACCTCCCAATGAGCAGGAAGAATACTGACACTGAAAGGTTATTGCATCATGACCTTTTATACAGGGCAGCAGGGCCTATGGGGTGCATAAGAATTCAGGTGGAAGAGCACAGCCTTGTCATTTGTGTTTGTGTCACATGCCAGGTGACACGGATGTGTCATGGAGAGGACTGGTACAGTGAATTGAGTGACTGAAGAGCAGCCCTACTGCTGCCACTCCTGTGGTACAGCATATTTTTGACTGTGAATATTTGGGAGCAATTTGACATGATGAAATAAATGTGACAAAGTGTATTTATTTTTGAGGCCTCTTCATGCCGGTCCACTGGAAGACATGCCTGCATTCTTGGATGTAGTCTGAGGCTTGTAAATAACATCAAATATTTTGCTGTAACCTCATTTTTCTCTGTTCAAGGACCTGTCAAGATCTTGTTTTTCCATCTTGGCTGACACTGCCGACACAGTGGTGTCAGCACAGAGAAGGCTCTTGCCAGCCTGAGCAATGCTAAACATCTGTGAACAGCACAGAGCTCAGATGTCACTGCCTGGCCTGCCTTGGTAGAGACATGTCAGGGGAAAAAGGCTCAGTGCGTGCTGAGTCTAAAGGATAACCCTTGGAAATGACACATCCACAGAAAACTGCACACACTCGAGCCTTGCCTTTGGGTAGGAGCAGATTATTTTGCATACAAATATGAGCGGATGGAGACAGCAGAGAGAACTCTGCCTATGGCTCTCCCATGTGCACTGATTGAATCTCTGAATGCACAGTCTGCAGTTACCATATCACAAATATTGCCACTATCTTTCAATAAGGGAAGAAATATAGCTTTGTTTTGCTTTTGGAGTCTTTGTATTACAAATCAGTGCCTATAATCCAGGAAAACAGAAGATTGTTTTTCAGTAAAACATCGAACAATGCCATTACATGCAGTTACAGATGTCACTTGTTTACCCACACCCTAAGATGCAGTGGAGAGTTCTAAAGTTTAATTAATTTTATGATAAAAACCTTCTGGTACTGTTTAATAATTCTGCATGTTAGCATAAATACTTTTAAATCTACCTTGCTGCAGTGACTGCTATTCAGAGTTTTAAGTCTGACCTTATCCTGCAGCTCCCTCTACTGAAAATTATTTCTCTTGAAAATAACTCCACATTTCAAAATACAGCAGTCATTTTTAAGGTAATCTGGCAACTCCATTTCCTATGGCTACCTACAGATGAGATTTGCAGTAACATTATTTCAGTTCAAATTGCATGTCACTTCACACCAGTGATTTCTACTTTTAATTTTTTTTACAGGATTCAATGTGATCAAACAATGATAGATGCTGTGTAGTTGCTTTTTGTCTCGAGGAACTGAACGATTTGAACAACGTCTTCCTTAAAAAGGGACAGAAACACATCAAGCAGGGGAAAGGTACAATCATAAATTTTAGCAGCTGGGACCCTTGTTCATATACCAACTTTCTCTACTCAGCTGAATTTGCCTGCGTTGCAAGTGTCTTGGGCACACTATCAAAGATGGCTTAAATATTTGTTTCCACCAGGTCTCAGGTAGTTCTAGTTCTCACTTTGCTCTGCCCTAAGCAAGTGTGGACAAGTGTCATAAATAGAGAAAATCTCTAAATAGCTGCAATATCTGTTAGGCAGAGAGCCTGCAAGGACAGACAAGATGTTGTCATTTCCAGTCAGTGCCACGTGGTGTGTGGGAGGTGGGAACAAACCTGACTGGATCTGGTGTGGTTTTTCTTTCCTTACCAGTTCCTGGTTCTTGGACTCAGCCCTGTTTGCTCCTTTTATGGCCATAGCAGTATTTCTGAGCACTCCTGGTCTCCCCCAGCTTTTCCATTTCCTCATTGCTGTCCTGACTTTTCACTATTCCCATTACTTTGTTTCACTGGCCCTTTCTGGAGTTCAAGTATGGTACCTGTATTGCTGGCCTGATAATTCTGCTCTCTGTTCCTTTGGTCTCCTTTTCTCCAATCTGCACTCCCTCAGTCTGGCTGCCTGCCGCTCCAGCACACAGGCTATCAAGCTCTTCTCTATGCTGTTTCTTTTCTAGAACTTTTCTGTTTGATTTTGTGATGCAGACATATATCTGAAATGAGGGACTCACTTCAGACTCACTTACTTTTACATCTCTGAGAAAAGATGTTTGACATCTGGACAAGTCTTTGGGCACCTGAGGATTTTTCACCTTATGATATATCCAAGCCATACTGATCAGCTTTGGGTTTGTGGCTTTGTGAGTGTTTTTCTGTCTGAGCATTTGAAAATTCTCCAAAACTCCTTTTATCAAGGGGAAATACTGATGTATAATAAATGAGTAACGATAGCAATAGGAAATTATTATTTGTTATGTATAGTTCAATTGCAAATAAGTGCATGTTCCCCAAGGGAGCATTTAAAAAACAAGTACCACTGATATGAGGCTACATAACATCACCACTGGGGTAAGGCACTGTCATGTTCACACTTCTTTTTTGTCTAAAACACTAGGTAAAAGAAGCACATTGCTGTGAACCGTGAGCTTTTCTTATTTATTTCTACATTAAAACATATCTCCAAGGAAACAGAACTACTGTGAGGCACTGCTAAGGTGTTTGTTCCCTCTCTTAACTTTCCAACAACCATCTTTATTGAAAGCCTTAAAAAAAATAATGATTTCTTTAGCATGTACAAGTATGAACAATATGAATGTCAATATTTATGCTCTACATATTTTCTCCTCTATATCAGAGCAATGATATATGTGTAAGAGCAATTTTGCAGAAAATAAGGTGGAGTGATTTGAGGGCAAACATTCCTTGCATTTCTTACTATGAGCTGGCTTGTTTACAGTGGGATCCATAATCCACACAACACTGGATTGGAGTGCATCCATCCTAATGCTTGTAACTGGCTTTTCATCAGAAGCCATAAGCTGGAAAATGGCTGTTCCCATGGCTGAAAAGGCTGTGTAGTCTGTGTTCCTGTGGGCACCTTTTAATTCAGGAGCATTAAGATCTCCGGGGCCTGTAGTGGAAAATGATAAAACAGAGCACAAATCTACTGAAAAGGTAGCAGGAGAAGTACCAATCCCTGGAGGGAGCAGAGGAGGAATACGGAGCGGAGGAGGAATACAGAGCAGAGCAAACTACAAGCTGAAGCCAGACCTCTGCCAGTTGATGTATCCCAGGTCAGGTTACAGGCTGAGCCCAAGTCTCAGCCACTGGCATGCTGATTACAAATGCAAACTGACTGTGCTTTGGAGCCTTTGGCATGTGACCATTCCTCTTCAACAGCCTTACAGAAATGTTTTGAAATTCAGCTGTTCCTCAACAGAGCCTTTGGCCATCAGTACCTTGCTGGATGCCAGAGGGTTTCCTCCTCTTCTGAAGGGCAAAGGGACAAGACATGAATGGCAGGTCAGCGATGTCCTCAGCTGATGGAAATCATCTCCTTTGACCTTTAATAGAGCCACATCAGTTTACCACAGATGAAAACCTGCTGCTCTGCCTAGCTGATCTATATGTTAAATGCAAGCCCATACCAGGAAGTATTGCACTGAAAATCTGAACAAGCTTTGCACCCAAGCTATGACCTCTGAAATTGTGCTCTGTCAGCTCTAGCAATGAAGAAACTTTTTATTCTAATTCAGTGTACTCTGAACCAGAGGAACTAAACTAATAGGAGTGCTAGGTTTATTTCCAGCTGAGTTTTGAGTAAGGCAAATTTGCATTTTCTATTGGATACACAAGGCCACCTAAACAGAGAGGAGAAGACAGTCTATTGACATTATGTAAAGGCGGCATATCAGTTTAAAGGGTTCTGTTTGCCTAGAAGAGTGTGAAGGAGACTTTTTAATTACCTGTCTAGGGTTGACAAAGATAAACACCCTGTTATTATTCTATGTATTTGCTTGTAACTCAATTAAGGATGTGTACTTAATTGTATCACCAATATAAAGAAGTAAGTGTTAAGGTGTTTGAAAGCTAGAGGAAATGAGATGTCCCTCAAGAAACATGAAAGGTCAGGGAGTAGAGAAGGCAAGGAAGCATAAAATTATGGCATTGGTATTCAGCTAAGATCAGAAGTGAAGGGCTGTGTTATCTGAATTCCCAATTGTAAGGTTGAATTGTGGAGCTAGCAGAAAAAGCGGAACAACACGGCACAGCAGAATGAACTAAATCAAACATGTCTAGCTATTCTGACAGTGGTAAGGAGAGCTTATGTTCTCAAGTTATTTCAGTAACGTTGAATCATCCCTGACATATCTACAATATTTGCTGTCTTCTGTGTACAACACTCTTGAATGATAACATTTAACACATGGCACTGAGTGATCAGCTTGTTTCATTTTTCTGTTTCCCCATATTAATTTTCCCATTAAAAATACAGAAACAACCAAGGAGATGAGTTTAGGGGTTTTTTTCTCAAATTTAAGATTAATACACAGAACTGTCTGATCATCTTCATACGTGCTTACTTCTAATGTGCTTACTCTTTAGCATGGATTATGACAGCATATGCCACATAAACAAAACTGGTTTAGCCCCACCTTCACCTGATGAACATTGGCCCTATCATTCTGCACAGCAAGCACAGAGCAGCAGGATGAATTTCCCCACAGAGGTGCATTCTCTGGAGCTGTGGCTCTCAGGAACTTGCTGTTCCTGCCAGCCCCAGCACAGAGGCGTGGTCCTAGCCAGCCACGACAGAGGCAGTGAGAGGAGGGGTGATGCAACACCACAGCAAAGCACAGCCACAGGCTGGCCCTGTTGTGTGGCCCCCAGCAGGACAGGCAGCGCCCGACCATGCCCCATCATTGCACCCCAAACTGTTGTTTTAGGAGCAGACTCAGAAGAATAAGTCATTGGGTGGCTTCTTACTTTTCCTGACTCTTTCTGTGGAATCCAGTGTTCTCATTGGTGCAAGTCTGAGGAGGGCAGGCAGCAGTCAGGGAACATCCCTTGGCTGTGTTGGGTGAGATATGGCACTTCTGGGATGCTCCAACAGCAGAGAACTGAGAGAAAATTTTTCCCTTCTTCTCCCCTGTCAGTAAAATATCTCTGTCTAATCTTCGTTTTGACACACCTGACAATATAAACACGTTCTTTGTAACCCCAGGAGGCTTTTCCAGCTGCAATTTATCATTGAAATAGTTTGATTAAACTAATTTTGCTCTTTATAATTTTTTTCCCCAAATTACCTCAGCACTTTTAGAGGAAAATGTGTGGGTTTTTAATCAATCTGACAGCTGATTGTTTTGAGGGTTTTTTTACAGCATCTGACACAGCTGACACCACTGTTTTTATCATAAATATCTGCCACATTAGTTTAAAATGGTGATTAAAGCTGCTCCACATGCTGCTGGCAAGGCAGCTGGACCTGCACAAATTACAATAATAACCACAGAAGCTCCTTCCTGAGAAGAGTGCTGTTTCTGTAGTTGTGTCAGACAAGTGCTGCCTTTTAAGAATGATTGCTTTGCTCTAAATGACATTTTTGGCTTTCTCTTAGAAAAGTAAGTTATTTATTTTCCTGTGATTTTAACTAAAGAACACTATCATCCCTGGAGAACAATTTTGTTTTTCAGCACTGGAGCAATTACTTTCAGCTGTATCAAGTGCCTGAAGTATAAAAGTCTGTGGTTTCATGGGTTTGAAAAATGTCTGCTCTTAAGGACTCCTAAGCTGGATTCTCCATGGCCCTTACCAGACCCACAGTCTCAGAGGAAGATAGCTGCTTACCACGTGGCCAGTGCTCCCCTACCATCTGCCATTTGTGAGGAAGTACATACATAACTGGGACATGGTTACACTCAGAGCTGGAACAGGAGATGGATGTACAGGCTTATGATGCTATCATTAAGATAGCAGAACTCTGACTGGAAAAACTGTTTTCATACAGGGCAATAACCACAGAGTCAGGACCTCAAAAGACCATCTGGTCCAGCTTTTGTGGGAGAATGATCCTGGATGACATGACCTGCCATCCTACCCAACTGCATCTTGAAAACCTCTGACAGCCAGGACTTCACCACATCTTTGGGGTCTTTTCCCCAGTGAATGAGTGTTCTCAGTGTAAAAAATTTCTTTCTTATGCTGAGATAAAAGCTCTCCTGGTGCAACTTGTACCTGTTACCTCTGGTCTACTCCACGAGCTGCCTTGTAAAGAGAGGGGGACATCCATCCTCGTTGTAGCCACCCTTTTAGTACTGGAATGCTTAATGAGTTCCACCCTGAGCCTTCTCTTTCCTGGGGATTAAAAACATAACTCATTCAGTCATTCCTCAAAGAACTGGAGAACCTGTTTGAGGTTTGCTCATCTTCATAGCCTTTTTTGGGATCCTGATTCTCTGTCTTTCTTGAATTACTGGGACAGAAGTGAACATGGTACTTCAGGCATGACTGACAGGAAAGCAGCACATGGGGAAATTACCAACTCAGAAGGAACTGGAGAGCTTCTGCTGTGCACAGGGGTGAGACACCACTGACTGCCAGCAGCTTGCATCTCTCAGAGACATCTCTCATTTCCCTCCTCTGCCAAATTTCTACCAGCCAGCTTCCCATGCACTTGGGTAGGCTACACCTGTAACAATGCTGGCAGGACTCTGGCATGTCTTGGTGTGTCCCTGCATCTTCTGAGCAGAGAGTGATGGCACCAGCTCCGCTCCCAGCAGCTGGCATGGAGCATGTGCTGCAGTGCTGCCCTGACAGAGCAAGGAGGTCAGTAACTTTGGTGACCAAGTTATGTATGGCCATGGCCACTGCCTGGGTATCACATATATATATATATATATATATGTATGTATGTATGTATGTATATATTTTGAATGAGTCTAGTCCCTGATGTTGGAGCAAGGCTAGATGCCTTGTCAATAGCAGAGTGTCCCCCTGTGCTGATAGCTGATTACTGGCATGAATCAGGATCATAATGATGAATGATTCACTGAGGGAAAGTCTTAAAAATGCAACTCATAAGAGCAAAACATGTATAAATACAGATCAATCTATAGTTCGGGATTACCAGAGGCATTTTACACTCAATTTTTGCCCTATTGAATAATTAATATATTCTTTGTGCTAGAATCCACAAAATGGTATTAAATGCATAAGACCATGCTATTGCCATCTACTTATGCCAGCACTGGGGGGGAGGGAAGCAACAATTCCCAAAACTAGAATAGTAAACAATAACAAAATAAAAAATAATTATAATAATCTGGGTCATTCTTCAGTTCTTACAGGTTTAAGACAAAACACATGGTCACCAGCCAGAATCAACATTCATGGCTTGTGTTCTGCTAAAAATCAATTTGTTGTTGTGTTGTCCCATCCTTTAATGGTATCACACTCCAGCATGAGCCTCCCAGTGTCGCAGAGCCCGCTCAGACCCAGATGAGAGCAGCAGCACCGGGGTTCACAGCTCCTTCCAGAGCAGCTGCTTTGTTGGAGTCTTGTACTCAGCTAAAATCTCAGCCATCATTGTCTCAGTTTATTTATGCCACCTGGGTTAGAAAGTATTAGAGATAAAAATGACAGCAAATATTTTTGGCAAATTAAATAAATTAGATTGGTGTAAATAAGCTGGTTGGCTGTGCTGCCAGGGATCCAATACTCTGGGGAAAGCACTATGGCTGTGGGGCAGGACGATGGTTTATGGCCTGGTGGGGCTGGCCAGGAAAGGGTGGTGGCCTGGGCTGGGGAGCAGGAGAGGTTGTACCTGGAGGCACACAGAGCCAGAGAGAGAAGACAGGTCCTGAGTGCAAGCTGCCATGCTTGGCCTGGTGCATTTACCACTAGTTCCTGCTCAGAGGACCTACAGGAGCAGACTTGGGCATTGCAGGAGGCTCTTTGGTTGTTAAATCCTATGACTTTCATCTACAATCTAGTTTTCAGGTCTCATGGACAAGGTCTGCATCAAAAATCTTAGGTCAAGCAAGGCGTGTGCATTTTGCAGTGCCTTTGCAATGGCCTTTAGACAGGCTGTCAGCAGAATTGCTGTCACCACCTCTCCTGAGATGTCTGTGAAACCTACTGGAGCTATTCTGGCCTCCGGCTCTTTTCCATGCCTGCCCAGGCTGATGACTAGCCCTGGTTAGTGCGTGCTCTCTGAGGGAATTTGTGAACGTGCCCGGCAAGAACATCCAGAAACTAATTTGTTAGCATACTCTCTAGTATGAGGCCAAAATTAAACCTTGAGTTCCTTCCCATCCCATTAACATGAGGCTGTGGGGTGAAAAGGATTGGTGAGCCAGCCCATGGTGCTGTTTCCACCTTTGGGCACTATGGCAGCATTGGCCAGCTGCAGTGGCTGGTGGTAGTGCACACACCCCCCAAATTTATGCTCGTGGCTCCTGTCCTTGGGCAGTCAGTCACAGCCCACTGCCACTGATTCAGTCTGAGTGACAACTGTGACTGCTTCTCCTCCATCAGCCCCCTCCACATAAACCCTCTCTGTCCTTGGCTCCTCACCTCCTCCAAACTCTCTGACATGGCTCTCACTGCCTTCTGGGGATGCATGCAGGCAAGACAAGCCAGCCATCTCCCACAGCCTCTGTCCTGGAGGGATCATATCTCTGTGGGTGGCTTGTTTTTGTGTCTTGGAAGGTGAACGCATGGGAACTTCTGCCAAATGGGGAAAAAGGCCCAGTGTGGTCTGTAATGGCAGAACATTTCATGATATAGCATAGTGGGGGAAGGCTTGTGAGTCATGCATGTGGGTTGGGGTATGAAGCTCCTGTGTGACTCTGATGCATCTGAGGATGCTTCCAAGGAGGATTTCTGCCTCTCTGGGTTCTTCTGTGGTGAGTATGTGTGAGGAGTGGGAAGCTGAGTATGGGAAACTCTTTATTTCCTTCATAATCACCAAATATCCTCCATATTTTTCTCCTTGTCTTGTCCCCAAGAGAGTTAAAGGGACAGTTATTCCCTTACAACTCTCCTTATTTCAGGAGAGTTAAAGTTCACAGTGTGCACATGTCTTCATCAAAAAATGTGGGAAGCCTGAAAACATGGAAATGATAGCATGGATAATGGACAGGATCCCAGTAACCCAGACTGGGTCGTGCACTAGGGACTGCTCACCTCTCCAGAGACTTGTGCTGGAGCAGCACTTGTGGCTGGGGAAGGCAGCTTGTCAGGCAGCCCCTTCCCTTGATCAGGCTTTCCAGGAGATGGACAGCTGTGACACAGCTCTCAGGTGTGTGCCCAGCCCCTGTCCCCTCCAAGCTGGGCACCTTCAGTGCCTGCTGGGCCCTTGCAGCACCGGGGAGCAGGAGTGTGCGTCCCTCTGGGAAAGGCAGGGGATGAGACTGCTGCTGATGGATGGCACATCTTGCAGCCACCTCTCGGGCACGAGGGTGTGAGCCAGCAAATGAACCTAAATGGGGCTGAGTGGCTCGAAATAGTGTCTGGACATCTGGGGTGTTATTAGCAATCCAGGGGAATTAGATCTGCTGTCTGGGGCAATTGCATCATTACTCAGTGTAAGTTCATACCCAGAGGGGGAAGTTCACTCTTTGAGAGCCCTAACTAGGGCAAATGAAACTCAGTCACTGGGCTTATGGATAATTAATAATGCTCTCAATACATTTAGGCCATTCTTCTCTTTGTCTTTTATTCCAGAAGAGACAACCTTTATTATTTTATTAATTTGCTTGTATTACTTAAAAAGTCATTCACGTACAGAGTAGATTGCTTGTGATATTTCTTCGCTGCCAATATACTTTACAAAATGGCTATGAAATCTTGCCCACAGCTCAGAGAGCAGGAGCCTGGACAATGGTGCTGCCAGCCCCAGCCGTGCTGTAGGAAGATGCCAGCATCCACCTGGCTTTTACCTAGCCTGGGGACAAATCTGCCCTTTGGAGGAACACAGCAGAAATACATTCTCTCAAAAATATTACAATTATCATGGGCCTTCATTGATTCTGTGAGTTTGTATAAATTGGGCAAATAATTCTATTTCCTGCACATTTTACCATGTCTTGAGGGGACTGCGCCGTTTGAAGGTAAAAGGGTCAGGACTTCACTCCTTGGTTTTGGGTATATTATGTTATTTTAGCTCATCAATTTTCATGACTTTGTTTCTGTTCTTGAAAAAGCATTTCATGTTGATGTTATGACCTCACAAACCAGCAGTCGGTATTACTCCCTGAAGTGTCTTGAGAGGGGTGGAGGGATGCTTTTCTCTGTGATTTTTATGGGAGTTTTTTTACTTGACTACAGTTCATGTCTGGGTAATACATATTTTCTCCACCCCCATCACTTTAAAAGCATCTTTTTTGTTTATTCCCCTTCCTTAAAGCCTGTGCTCAGAGGTTTCTATTTATGCTTTCCATGTCCCACTGACTGTATAGGATAGTTCCCAAAATAAAGTCAAACTCCTAACTGGTCATGCAGGTGTCCAGCTGTGGGCTGTTTTGTGTAAGAACCACAATTTAAATTAGCTAAGAAAACACAAAAATGCATCATTTTTTCAAAATTTCTAAATACTTTCAGGTGATAGGAACAAAGCAATTTTATAATGACACACTATTAAAATAACAAAGTAACAAATATTTATAATTAATTAAAAGTAGGGAAGGAAGGATTAGAATCTAAAACAAGAGCTGAGATGCTGTTTGCAGCAGCTGGATGGTGTGAACTGCTCCTCTCCCAGCATGAGGCCCTCAGAGTGTGCTGGGGTGTGCATTGCAAGCGCCCCTCTGTGCTGCACTCCAGGAGGAGGAAATTAAATATGTTGTCAGACACAATTAAAAATAACAAATGCTTATCCTTCTTAATTAGGCTGTAGAACACTTATCACCAACCTCCCCCAAAGCTTACTGTTGAAAGAAAATTATTTTGAGAGCATTTTTAATGTAACAGTTTTACAACTTGCTGAAATCTTTACCTCTTCTTTAGTAAGGCTGATGTCTTGAGACTGACCAGTCGAGCTCAGCCATGGAAGAAGACTCACATAGAATTTAAACCAGACAACTATCAAAAGCATTTCAAAGAAAGCAATGGCCTTGGCTTCAATCTACACATTCCTTCTTGGTGGCTGGGGCCTTCCCCCATTGTGGGAGTGAGCATATTAAAGAGAATGGTAATGGGAAATCACATTCAAACTGTGATTGAACTGTTGCTGTATTCTGGTAAATGTAATTTACATTTGTATTATGTTTTCAGTATATTTTATATCACTCTGCTAAATCAGAAATCCTATATAAAATCTTCAAATGGGTGACTTTGGCATTAAGCCTCTCACCCTTCACCCATGGCATATCCAAAAGAAGCTGCTCAGAGAGTACTGAACTCCAGCATGACAGTTTAATAATAAGACCATTTTGGTACTGTGTTGTTCATAAGTTTACATGGTTTTGAATTTTGTCAGATAGTTTCTCATCAGAGAAACTTATTTAAGTAAGTGCTAGCAGCAATGACAACTGGCAGCTCTAATTACACTTGACAGAGTACGAGACAATCTTTTTTCTTCCTACCAGATGCTTCCACTGCTGTGTGCTCCCTCATCTACTAATTCCTGCCCCGGGTAGAACTTATTAAGACATGCACCTGTCATTTGGCATATCACAAATATCTGGCAAGACGTGTAGAGTGTAGCAATGTGCAGCAGGAGTGCCAGTGCAAACAGCCTCCCTCTGTCACAGAAGACTGCCTCCAGAAGTGAGGAATGATGTGGGATAGATGCTTGTCACCAAGGCAAGGTGATTGATCTGCAGTGGAGGCAGTCAAGGGTTTGCATCCCAAAAAAGGTATCAGGGTGTATCCCTGCCCACATACTTGGGCTGATGTGCTCCTGTGATCCCCACACAGTCGTGTCTGTGCTGTCACCACTTGAGTGTTCTCTCAGACTCATGCTTGATTAAGTAGCAGAGGCAGACAGGATGATCTGATGACTGCTGTGGTATGACACCACAAGATAAACTGGCTTGATGTTTCCGTTCCAGATAAATCACAGCAAAAACATTCTGTCAGCGTGCACAGATATTTTCTCCCATTTTTCTTCATCTGTGTATGAATTTTTGTTTAATGTCACATTAGTTTGCCTTCAATGTATAGAATGCAGTGACCTAATTTTTGCTGCCAGGCACAAGGAGGGCAGAGCAATAAAGGTGTTCTGTTGGGGAAGGAAACATATCATATTTCAAAGATCCTGGAACAGCATTCCTGAAATGGAGCAAGGCGATAAGAACAAGAAATGGCTGCACACTGATAAGGAGGTTGGTAGTGAAACCTTGCCAAGTTGAAATGTCACGTCATTGGGAAAATGCCCAAGCAATGCCTCATCAGCTAATTGTGAAATATTTTCCACTTGTCCCAGCTGCTACCTACTGCAAATGCTTACTAATGAATTCTGGGAAGCATTGAGATATGCAGATCTGTAGATCACATTTGCCCAGTTTTGTATGAATACAAATACACCGTGATCTGTCTGGGCAAGAGACACGTGCTGGTGCTGATGGAGAGGCAAAATTCCCTTGCCTTTATTCCTTCTTCCTGATAAGCCTACCCCAAATCATATTCAAAATGCAAAAATTTAAATTGGTATTTAGAGCATTAGGGGCTGTTGTTTGTTCTGCTTTATACAGAATAAGAATTTGGGAAGTCTAGTGGAGCTATTTTGTGCCTTCTGGGGAAGGAACAAAATGTCCTCTTATTTATGTGCTGCAGATAAAAATCAGGATGTTCCTGATAGTTGTGCGAATTAACCCAGTCCACGAGCATGTTACAGAGAAACAACTAATCAACCAGAAAACAAAATTAAAACAACCTGCTTACAAAGTTTAGGAGAAACGTTGGTAGTCTAGTGTGGGAACTCAGCACATCACTTCAGATGTGCGGAGCCTCCTGAGACCATGTCAAGAGCCAAGACCCCATCGGGGGGCTTGGAGATCTTGGCATGATGCCCGGAACACTTGGTGGCTGGACTTTGATCCTGCAAATGAATTGGCTGCTTGGTATGAGAGTTGGAAGGTCACATGGGTTTAAAAGGTGTATTTACAGGTTGCACACAGGGTGAAAATAAAAGTTTTGAGATTTTTGGTATAAGGGTAATGGGGACAAGATGGAGGGAACAGGGCATGTCTCGTCCTTCTTCTTTCTTCTTCTTGTTCTCTATCTTCTGCTGTGATGTTGGCACTTGGGGATTGGTTTAGAGTAGAAATGCACTGTCTAACATAGGTGATAGGTATTGGAAAATAAAAGTAAATATGATGTACGTAGTTTATAGTATAAAAGGGCAGCACCGCCTCGGGGCAGTCGGAGAGCGTCATGGCTGACTTGCTGGTCAGACCTCTGTCCAGCAGGGAGAAAATTCTACAGATAAGATACAATAAGCAATCCGAAGATCGAACTCCAGAGAGTCCAGTATCATTCTTCAGAGCCTGGACCCGTTCCCTAGACCACCCACCTCACCTCGGGGCACAGACCAAACAGCCGACCCCGAGAGTCTAGAAGGGATATTTTTCATATCTATTGTCCAATCTCAAGAGCCAAGAGCTTTTATGATTACTAGTCCAGATATTTCGAGCCAGGAATTAGCTGTAACATTTCAAAAATGGGTTTTATATGCTAGAAAATAATTCATACTTTAAGGGTCAGATTTTTTAAGTCTTCTAGAATTGGGAGACTGGGAATTTTTCCTTTCAATTGGCATAAAGGTTTCTATTTCTAGCCATATACAATGTAGTGTATATGGGACATTAATGCTCTGACATTCCTAGGCAAAGGAAATTTGTCACTGTTGTAGCACTGATTCTTACCTTTCTAATAGCTCACACAGGTATCATTTTATGAGAAACTCTGTGTCTGAAATAAAAAAAGAAGAAATATTAGCTATATGGAGTTGTTCCTATTTGGGGGCTGTTAAAGTAGAAGCTAGGTGGTCAGGTTTGAGAAGCAGATAAAATGGTTGAAGGTGTATGACAAATTCAAATATAAGGTATCTCTGTAGGTCAACTCCCCATCTCAAAATGTGCCACTATAAATCATCTATGAGATCTGTGTGTGAGTTCTGGTGATTGAGTACCAAGGGACTGAGAGGCAGCAAATACAAAACTCAACAGAGGCCAATTGGTCTAGTGCAGTTTAGTGGTAGGTCCAGCTTCCCTGTGTCCATGTCCCCACCCTGGAAAGGAACCCATGGCCCCAGAAAGGAGCCCATGGCCCCAGACCTCACTCCATGATACTGAACTCTGGGGTCAGGCCAGTGCTTTGTCTGTGCCATCAGCACACTTGTCTCTGGGAACTCAGCAAAAATCCAGGCTGGAGTTCCACAAGACCCACATTCTTCCTGCAGCCCCTTTGCTAATCTTTACTAATAGCCTCATCAGCCAGGAAGGATTTGAGGAACCATTAAGAGCTGTGCCAAAGAGTCTCCATGGGTCAGGACCATGTGAGGCTGTACAACAAAACCTCTGCCCCAAATCACACCCAAGAGAGCTCAGTTGCTGTATTGATTAGTTGTTTACCCTGCTACTACATGCTTCCTCTGGGGAGGAGGAGGCAGAAAATACATATGGGCTTTCTTAGCATCAGCTGATGCAGATTTCCAGTGATAGAGTGAAATGGGAGAAATTATTTTGTTGTGCTAGCTTTTGAGTGCTAAATGCATACAGAATGCACCTAAGTTTTTAACTTTGGATAATTAGATTACTAAGTTGCTATGATGTCAGGAAAGTAAACATGTAGATAATAAGTGTATAATATTTAAATAGTCATGTCTCCAGACTTTTTGCACATATAAATACAGCCCAGCCCCCACAGCCTTTACTTTATCTGCATGAACATACTGCTTTTGATGATAATGTACTCACTAGTTTGTTCTTCCAATGGTTTACATTTCCTGTAGCTAATTTTTCACACACGTAACAGCATTGTAGTTCTTAGGCAATTATTTCCAGTGTCTGGGCATATTTATCAAGGGGAATCAAGTATTGATCATCTGTAGAGAAGGTCTCAGCATTCCTTCATATTTTCCAGCTGGCCAGCTGGAGGGGAAGTTCATTTTTATCAGTGAATTGAAAGCTGGGTTTGTGTTCCCTTGTTTAGACAAAATTCATCAGGCTCTGTGGTTGCAGGTTTGTAACAAAACTCAGTCATACTGCCTGCTTTTCACAATGGCTGCCATTGATTTGTTTGGCTGTTCTGTTTGAAATTTGGCACATCATGTTTTTATCATACTTAGATCAAAAGAGTTTGTGTGAAAGGAGATAACTGAGTTGTATGACAAAGATTATTTTAAGATTCTAAGACTAAGTACTTAATATATTTTCTGTCCTTTTCTTTTTTAGCTGCATGTCAGCTAATTCAGTCAGAACAAATTTCTGTCACCTAAACATCTCTTGCCAGGAGAATCCTGTTGCTTTCAGGGATGAAGATTTCCTTCCCAGCATGATTCACAGGCCCAGCATCACACCAGTACTACTGACCAATGCTGCCTCTGCTCTTCAGTCTTTGCTGCTGAGGTCCTTATTGCCAGAGGCTTTTAAAGAATTGTGAATTCTAAAGAATTGTGACTTGTGTCACTCTAATATAACAAATGTCTGTTACTATCTCTGCTTTATCAATGAAAAACACAAAATAGGAGGGAAATAGGAAACCCTTACTGGATAACCTGTGTGGAAGCCATAAGTCTGTCTCATGGTCTCCTTACTCTGTGTCTTAACCCTAGGTCCATCATTACCATTCATTTCAAGGATGCATTTATTACTACTGCTGCTAATACCACTGTTTCTGCAAATGCCATGTTGAACTGATAGAGGAAAACATTCCATCTCCAATTTTTCTCCTTCTGTCCTCTATATTGCAGTGCAAAGGACTTTTTGGATGAAAAAGCTGTCTGAGAACAGACGTAACAAACTCCTCACAAGGACAAACCTGCATTTCTATAACATGCATTCCATGCCATAATTCATCATATATTTTCACTGAGAAACCTCCTGTGCAGCAGACTTTTGCATAAATGGAGCATAAAATGCATTAACACAGAGAATTCACAGAAAATTGACATTTTTATACTGATTTCCTCACATTTGTTGTTTGTTTTGTACATGTGTAATGCCAAATGAATATGTTAAGAGCTGGGGGAGTTCATAAGAAGAAACCAGAAGCCACAACAGGGCAGCTCACAGCTGGGAAATGTCTCTCAGCCCCAGAGTGAGTGGTGAACCAGGTCCTCAGCACCTCTTGGGCAGTGCTCCTCGTGGAAGTACAAGGGCTGTGCTGCCACCTCTCAGCCTTGGCCAAGGCACACAGATTCCCCTTGCAGACCACTTACCATATTCACTCAGTTACCTCATATTTAAGCAACAGAGTCATCCTTTTTGACCATTAAATATCTGGCTGTGTGTTCCTTTCCCACCTGGAGGGGCAGGGTTGCACAGGAGCAGTGGTGAGCAGCAGCAAGGAGGGCAGTCAGACTGGTCACAGCCAGATTGGTCATTGCCTAAACCAAAAGTTGGAAATATACTGAGAGCTGCTCCTCTATTCTCCATCCATTACCTTATCACGTGATGTGTCCAGTCTGCTTTTAAATCATTTCAGAGATGTGACTTCTAACACTTTTTCTAGGGAAGCTATTTCACAGTCGATTACACTTCCTTGTTAAAATTTTGGCTGGATAGTCAACTCAAATCTCCCTTTGCTCACTTTCTTACCTTTATATGCAATTATACCCCGGAGAAGTGCTCTAAACAATCTCCTAATGCCTCCTGGTTTGTATCTTTCAAGCACATGTAAACACTTATAGCAGTTTTGGATACCATGTGAGGCATCTCAAAGTCTTTAGCTCGTAGGTGCTTTCTCCGTGGATCATCCCCTCTAGCCCTTATGTTAGGCATTTTATCCTTCTTAAAGTTCTTTATAATTACTCATCATCTTCCTAGAAAGGCTGGTGCTCAGGCCTGAATGCAAGCTGTAATTTTTGCAACAAAGATTTCATATTCATAATGCTTCTAGGCTGCACATAGTTTTAAATTATGCTCAGTGTCCTACTTTCACCAGTAATTGTATCTCTTTTTCCCTAACCTTATACAGAAAGAGAAGTGAGCAGCTTTTCAGTTTAATTAGTTTGGTTTCTGACAGCCTAAATGGGCAGTGTTGTGAAGAGCTGCAAGGTTAAAAGATTTTCCTGGGATGTATATAACTGCAAAGAAAAATACACACATTTTGCTTATAAAATAGAAGCAATGTTATAAGAGATAATGAAATATTTTCCTCCCTTAAAGCACACAGCCACTTTAGGAATGTGTTTGTCATCCTCACTCCTAAAATAAACTACTCATAAACATATTCCTAGTAGCATCCAGACATTTTTCATGACTATGTGACAGTCAGATGTGACAGACAAGACACTCTCTGTTGGGACTCAGAACATTCAGTGTCACTGCATGGTAGGAGCTCTCCCTGCATAACAAAATGAGTAAGGTCTCCATAGAAGCTGCTTGTAATATTTTGATAGCAAAATTCTTTCTGGCAATCAAAAAAGGCCACTTTTTATCAGGAAAAGAAATATGCATGAATGTATACCAACATCTGATTTCAGTTTCTTAATAGGCCTATGTAAGAAACTGCATGAAAACTTTGGACATTGTGTAAAAGTGAGCGCATCAATACCCTATGGACTTCGGTATGATTTAGAGCAGTCAGGATAAAAATAACCTGGGATTATTCTGCATAATTTTTAATTAGAACAACTTTCATGAATATATAGACTATTACTATTATTACACATAATAATAATTTGAACTAAATTATGCAAAAACTCAAATTAGGACCTGAGTTCTAAAAAAATACAAGATCATTCTCATATATCTATCACAGGATCACCTGCACTCTCCAACTGTTCTCAAAAAAGAAGGGAAGTTGTTTTTTCCCTTCAGGTGAGCAGCCTTTTAGAAGTAATCTAAGCACAGCTGGTATCATATCCATCTTCTTGCCTCATTCAGTCCAGTGAGATAAAAAATATGAACAAGCATGTGGGGAAAAAGTATATGAAAACCAAAGATAATATCTTTTCATTAATAGCATGGTAGAATCCAACTTTTGAAAGACATCACTTTATTCACTTTTCCTACCCATATTTTCACTTGACGATATTTCCACCTCAGACCTTTTTAGTAAAATGTTACTTCCCTCAATGTTTATTTTCTGGTTTCCATCTAGCTGCTGATTGGCAGTCCAAAACATAAAACACTGCCTGCAAACGCCAGCTCACTCAGAACTGCTGATGTGTGTTAGCAATCTTCCCCCTTCCACCCGGGCTCTTCCCCACCAGAATGAGCAGGGTCAGGGCAGCGAGCAGAGCTGGAGCTTTCCTCAGCATCCCTGGGATCAGCCATGTGCTGCTCAGTGGGAGCTGCAAGCAGGTCACATTGTGGCTTGAGCTGCTTCTGTGAGACAGCGAATGGGGACTGCAATTTCAGGAGATGGTCTGATTAAAGCACATAAGCCTTTCATCTATTTTTGAATCCTTGTTCTAAGATTACAGTGCACTAGGCTGCTCTGGAAAGCATCTGGACAACACAGAACCAAGCACCTCTAAGGCAGGAGATAAAGATGAGTTTAAAGAGGAAAATAAGATTTCCATCTTTTATTCTCTCAAATGGATAAAAATAAGCTTTAACTTTTATTTTATTTTACTTTATTTTTTTTAAAGGAGAGAGGGAAAATATTGACATGGGACCATAACTCAAAAGACAAAGAAGGAATTCACAGAGGCCATGTTTTCAAGATTTGAAACTAAACAAACCCAGTGACAGCTCTGCCCTTTGCATGACTGTCCCACATGGGTCATACCTACTCACAAACTGCCAGAACCCGAACATGAGAAGACAGACACCTGAATGGGCCTCTTCTGAATGGGGTTTACCAGGAAGCCTTTTTCTGGGTGTCTGAGTGCTTTTGAACGCCAAAATAAACTTATTAATGAGAATCACCCTCAATATGTAGCAACCATAGACAGAAAAGTGCAGGCAATTGCTGGTGTAGGGCTAGCAAGAACAGCAATGTAGCCCCACCATTTTTCCTAAGAGATGTGGTGTGAGGCTGGATTCTGGCAAGGTCTGGTGTTCCTCAATACTTGGGCTGGCTAATTTGAATTGGATAAAAATTCAACCTTTTTCACAGATCAAAGATATTGAAGTGTTTTTTTCTTTATGTCATATTTGAGTGAATTTGCTTTGGCAGAATTCCCTCTTCCTTGTGCTTTCTGTTAACTTCCCAGTTATGAAATCTGGTGCAGGTGTTCAGAGAGGGTACATTTCAATACCAGTTTTGTTCTATATCAGGTCTTATATCTTACTTCACAGCATCAAACTCAGAAGCTCTCTTTCTCAGAGTGCATGAAGTAATCTGATGACTGTGTGTCTGTCACATTTGCTGTGTCCAGGGATAGGTGTCTGCAGTGCAGCACGTGATGCTGCTGCTCACACAGCACATCCCCACCGCTGATGGGGTGTGCTGTGTGTGACAACTGCTGGGCAGGGCCCAGGGAATGGGTGTCCCTTCCCCACCTATTGGGAGGAAGAGACCTGTCAGCACCTCAGCTCTTCATTTCCACTGAATCTTAGCTGGATTACCAGCTGACAGCAACATTTTCATAAACAAATACTTGAAATAGAAGCAAATCTCCTCCTCTGAAAAATCTGTAAGTGTTTGACTGCTTGCATTTTGTGCAAGGTTGGAATGAAAGAAAGATGGATATTGTCTTAAGTTGGGAAAAAGGTGAATGTACAGGTGAGAACTAAGATGAAACTGCTCTACTGTGACAATCTTGTCTAATATGCAAATCGTATTCTTTCCAATACTGGTTACTTCCTAATCTTTACCATAGAAAAAATAGCAGTAGAGAAAAGCCTCATAATCTGCTGAGATGGATACTGAAAATAGTAAGCATTAATTCAGAAAATTAATAAACCTGTAATTCATCATAACTTCTCAAATCTAGATTAAGATTAGATCAATTTAAGACAACTCTATACTCTCAGTCTCTCTCTTCCCCCTTTTTTTTCCTCTTCTTTGTTTTCATTACAGTCACTTCTATTTCCCTTTTAAAACTTCAGGTTGTGTTTAGCAAGGAGAATACTTTGTTTATAGGGCTCCTCATGTAACCTGGAAACACCAGGAGCTTTCCTGTAATTAGCTCTGGTAGTCTGACTGTGCATTTTAATTTGAATGCTTGACTGATCTTCCTTTACTTCTGAGATGTGGCCTTCATTCACACTTATTGCAGATACAGAGACAAAAAATTTCATTTCCTAACAGTGTTTTCTCTTTAACTTAGTTTTTTGTTTTGTTTTTTTTTTTTTAGTTAAAACCTGGCTACCAGGCTTCTAAGACGCCTCAAAATATTCTGTGTTTGATTTTCAGTGTTCAACACTGCCATTAGGCCAAGGAATGAATACACCAGGGAGCAAGTGAGCCCTCTTTGTGCCAGTTTTCCCAGTGTAGATCAGTTTTCCATACTCCATGAAGGGACCATGCTGGTGACAGCCATTAACACACACACACAGAGAATCACTGGTGTTGGTGCCAGATGTGCCCTTCTGCACCAGCAAGCACAGCCTGATAACCCTGAGACTGCCCTGCTTCCCACCACACTCCATGGGAGTCTGGAGCTGCCAGCAAGGAGCAAGGCCCAGATCTCATAGAATGCACCATCTATTTCAAACATACACAGCAGGCGAAGTTGCTGAGAGAAATCAGCATCAGTGGGTGTGAAATACCATACGTTTTAATGTAAATTTACTCTTTCACTGAGCTGTGGCGGTGATCAAGAAAGGTGGGATGGAGCTAGATTGTGAGTAACCTTTCTCATCCCAGCACCTAACACGAAGCTATCACACATTTAAACAGCTCCTCCTTCTGGAGCAGCAGTTGCTTGGGAAGATAGGTGCAAAAATGCTCAACAGATAGTGCTGTCAACACTGGCAAGAAGAGCTGCCCTGAGCAGAGAGCAAAGTGCTGGAGTCAATAGTCCCTGTTGAAGTCATGGGATACAGCCTGGATAGTCCAAGCTGTGCTTTCCTGGTAACCTCTCTGTGCTGCAGAAAGGCAGCTGCTGTGGGTTAAAGCCCTGCCAGCCCCTGCAGAAGGGGTGGTGGTGTTCCCCCTGCAGTGAGATGGGTACACATGAGTGTGGAGCAGCCCATGTCACTGACCCAGCAGTGGACAGCAGCACAGGACAGTACCTCACACGGCTTTGCCAAGCATCCTCCTCCCAATCCATCAGCCTGTGTCTAGCCCTTGTTTGCCCTTAAGAATGTGACAGCCACTTGGTGTCAGAGGAAGGGCAAGGAAGCCACAGTGGATTTGGCCATCCTCTGAGAAACCAGACCTCTACATATGAAGTGTAAAATCTTCCTTACTCAGCCAGCTGCTGACTTGCTACAGAGCATCACAGGGGTGGGGACCAGGTGCAGGGTAGCTAACAGTGCCTAGTCCAGCAGCCTTTGGGCTCTCTGTAGAGTACAGAGTCTCTCCCTGCTGTGGAACTCTTGTTCTCAAGCCTTTTGTCTCTGCTTAACCCTGATGTGCCGTGTGCCCCTGTGCTTGGCAGCAGCGTGCAGTGACTCCAGCTGTACTCTGCCCTGCAGGGGAGCTAGTGTGATTTAGAAAACTGAGGTTCCTCTGCTGGGTCTGACATGTGGCAGAGCAATAAAGTACTTCTCATTATTGACGTCCGTGGGATTGTCTCACAGGTCCAGCCTACTACCTAGTATATGTATTTAAGTGCATGCAGACACAAACACCAGGAAAATAGCTTTCAGGTCAGCCTGGATCCTCTCCCCAGGAATGTGATAATCCTGATTAGCTGATACTGTGGACAGACTTCACTTACTTCCCAAACAAGCTCTGCTACTTAATTAAATGAACAAATCCACTTCCAACCTCCACTTCCAAAAGGATTTTTACTTCCTGTTTCTTTAAATTAAGCCTGCGCTGCCTCAAACTTTTACTGAAATGTCAGCAGGTACATTCCAAAACTTACATCTGTGGAAACAACTGTCTTCCCCTCCTGCTATTCTCTGTTCATTCATGTGGAATCTAATTGTAAAAAATAAAGTTATCTGTTAATAATAGTGATCAAATCTCTATTCTGGGATCTGACAATCTGCAGGGCTGGGTCTAACAGCCTGGCTCTAACAGCCTGGGTGAAGTGATTACCACTCAGTGATGTACCAAAACAAGGGGCAGATCCACACTTTGCCCAGCTATTTTGCTGCAGACTACTCATCAAATCAAATTTTCATGCTGTGGTGCTGGTCAGTTGTGTAGCAAAAAAATGCTATATATTTTTTCATAGCTCTGTGAAAATTAGTTGCATAATGTGCTGTATATCTCAAACCTGTCTTTATTTGAAGGTTCATGTCCACTTTCCAGTTTTTCATATGTTCACAACAACTCAATAATAATTATAGCAAACATCAGCTTTGGTCAGCAGCCAAGCCCTACACAGCCTCCCTCTCTCTGCCCCTCCAGCAGAAAAGGGAGAGAATGGGAAGAGTTAAAGTGAGAAAACTTGTGGATTGGGATAAAGATGGTTTAATGGGGAAGAAAAAGAAAAAAAAAAGAAGAATTGAAATATACAAAACACGTGATGCTTAAGGCAATTGCTCATCACTTGCCAACTGGTGCCCAGCCAGTTCCTCAGCAGTGGCCCCCAGCCAGCTTCCCCCAGCTTCATATGCTGAGCATGACGCCACATGGTACGGGACATCCCTCGGGTCACTTGGGGTCAACTGTCCCAGCTGTGTCACTTCACAACTCCTCGTGCCCCTCCAGTCTTCTCACTGGCAGGGCATGAGAAGGTGAAAAGTCCTTGACTTGTATAAACACCACTCAGCAACAACTAAACCATCGTGTGTTCTCAATATTAATTTAATGCTAAAACCAAAACACAGCCCTATGCCAGCTACTAGCACGAAAAGGAACTCTGTCCCAGCCAAAAGCAAGACAGCATCTTTCAGCCAGACCATTCAACTTGGAATATTTCACTCCAATTAAATGTCACTTCACGTGGTTGCTGCAGGACACATCACTGCTCTGCCCCTCTCCTCTCAGTGAGATTGCCATGCAGCTTTCCATGAGATTATGTTAGAAATCTCTCAATAAAAACAAAAATTCCTCATCATGTTTGTTAAACAAGGAAATGGGGTGATGAGCACACAGATGTGGGAAGGTGTGGTGCATCCTTGCAACTTCCCAGCCCAGCTACCCAAGATGCTGTGTCAGCACTCAGAGCCATCCACTGGCAGGGTCCCTGAGCACCAGGACCATGGTTACTTCCTCAGGGGGCTGGAGTGGCAAAACCCTTTTCTGGAAACAGCACCAAGCTGCTCTGTCCTGCACAGGCTCCAGTGCTGGAACAGGGATGAGAAACTCATTTTTTAAGAGGTCAGGTCTCCTTTATAGTTTTGGGGTTTTTCTTTTCCATCAAATAAAAACTACATCTCCACTCAAAATGAAAACCCAGTGAACAGCTTTTTCTTGAATAAGTATAAATCTAGCTGTGATTTTGTGTGTTTAGAGATTTCTGTACTGAAGTGTTTTCCAGCTGTATGCACAATCTGTGTCATAAATTTATTTAGTTTCTATTAAATTCTGCAATTATTTAATAAGACAATCCAAAAACTTTGGGGAATTATGTCTATTTATATGTTTCTACTATTCCTAAACCAATGATATATCACAGATTGTAAAAAGAAAAGATAATTTCAATAACTAAATTTTCTGAAGAAGTCTACCCTATGTTACTCCTGCATGACACCCTAAAACAGTTTTTAAGAGGGAAATTAATGATGATTTGAAAATATTAAGATGTTGTATGGAAGGAAAGGTAAATTGATCTTTCTTTCAATTTGCTTAATGCTATGAAACTCTGTATCTCTCCTCATTCCTGCTTTTAAAAATATCAGGCAGTAAGAAAAGTGGGAAATAAATGCCTGCTATTTAAGAAGTGATGATTTTGCTGAGGCTGTGATTCTCAGTGGCTCCAGGATGGTCTTGGCACCCAGTGGATCACGCTGCCAGCCGCAGACCATGCTCCACACCGACCCTGGCACCACCTGAGCTCAAAGGCAGGAGTCAGAGCTAGACCACGAGCAGATAAAGCCAAGAGGGATCTCTGGAGCAGGACCTGCTGCTGGAGAGCTGCAGTACAGACTGCAGGACCAGCTGAGGCAGAGAGCACAAGAATCCTGCAAGTAGGTTGTCTGCCTGGTCACCCACCATCTCACAAAATACAGCAGATCCAGGCTGGAGGTATGAGGCCCTTTGGATACACAATGAAAACCCCATCAGTACTGCAGCTGTAATCAGCAGAGGAAATTTACTGATGACATTTTATAGTGAAGTGCAGAAAATAAAAAACTGTTTTCCCCCAAATATGGATATATTGCAATCTCCCTCTAGTAGATATGGAACACAGCTTGGATAAAATTTATCAGAGGGCTGAACTGCTTGCTGAAATTGAATATGCATAGTTTTAAAGAAAAGTATATTGAGACTTTTATGGGGGTGATAGCTATTTGTATATGAAAAAGAGTACAGTAGCAAAATACAGTAATCTGGATGGATCCCACTTTCCTATATGTAGTGAGAATGTATCTGAGATTACTTGAAAAATCCATAAAAATTGCTTGGATGTTGTGCTTTCATTAAATGCAGATTTTTTCTTCATTGATTTGTGTTCATCACATTCTGGATAAGAAAGATAATGGGGTTTTTGCTGATTTGTGTAATTCAAAATTTTAAATTCAAATCACACATACAAATCCCTTCTTAAATATAAATTTTAATCAAAATCAGGCAATAAAGGGATCATCTCCTGGGACTGAATATATTAAAGTTATATCCATAGAAGCCATTATTATCCTCCCAGAGGTTAAGTACTATGTTGTGCTTATCCTTCTGTCACAGAATCACAGGGTGGTTGAGGTTGGAAGGGGCCTTCTGATCAAGCTCCAGCAAAGTCACCTAGGGCTGGTTGTCCAGGCACATGGCCAGAGGGCTTTTGAAAATGTCCAAGAATTGAGACTCCACAACTTCCCTGGGCAGCCTGCACCAGTGCTTGGCCATTTGCACAGTGAAAAGGTGTTTCCTGATGATCAGAGAGAACCTCCTGAGTTTCAGTTTGTGCCCATTGCCTCTGTTCCTGTTGCTGGGCTGAGAAGAGTCTGGCTCTGTCTTCTCTGCACCTTCAGATACTTATATACATGGATGAGATCCCCCTGAGCCTTCTTTTCTCCATGCTGAACAGACACAACTCTCATCCTTTCCTCATAGCTGAGATGCTCCAGCCACTCCATCATCTTCTAGCTCTCTTTTACCAAGGTGACCAGAACTAGACATAGCACTCCAGATGTGGCCTCAATGGTGCTGAATAAAGCAGAAGAATTCCCTTTTTCAATCTGCTGGCAATACTTTGCCAAATGCAGCCCAGGATACCATTAGCCTTCTTTGCAGAGAGGGCATGTTGCTGATTCATGCTGAGCTTGGTGTTCACCAAGACCCACAGGTCCTTTTCTGCCAAGCTGCTTTCTAGCTGGATGGTCCCAGCATGAACTGGTGCCAGGGGTTGTTCCTCCTCAGGTCCAGGACTTTTAACCTTCTTGCTGAGCCTCATGTGCTTCATACCAGCCCATTTCTCCAGCCTGTTGAGGCCTCTCTGGGTGGCAGTACATCCCTCTGGCATATCAGACGCCTCTCTCGGTTTTGTGTCATCAGCAAACCTGCTGAGGGTGCACTTTGTCCCATCATCCAAGTCATCAATGAAATTGTGAACAGGATGCACTACTGCTCCTGGGGTACCCCACAAGTGACTGACATCCAGCTTCACTTCGTGCCACTGACTGACCACTGCTCCCTGGGGATTCCCATGCAGCGGGAATGGGAATCAGCTGGTTTTCAACCACCTCACTGTCTGCTCATCCAGCCCATACCTCATCAGGCACCCTTCTTGAGGACAATCTTGCAGCAGTGGTCAGTGACTCCCGGAATTCCAGGCAGACATTATCACTGTTATCCCATCATCTACCAGGACAAATATTTCATCACAGAAGTTTATCACATTGTCCAAGCATGGTTTCCCCTTGAAGAATCCAAGCTGACTGCTCCTGCTGTCATTGGAGATGTTTGTCTCACGTTTTCTCATGTGGGAATATGGCAATTTCATCTTTGCATATGTTCTCATTTGCAACAGTACATAGCACTGACATGAATTTTTTTACAAGTCTTGTACTACTGATGATATCGTGCATTTCTTCTCATTTTCTTTATGTGGTCTTCTTCTCATTTTCTTTATGTGGTCTTCATTTGTGGTGGCCTTTGCACTTCCTAAGCATCATCTCTTGTACCTGTTTTATGTCCCCAGCTCCTTCAGAAAGAACCCTGTTTATATTCAGCATATTTAAGGCACTGCAGCAATCTATGCTGCAATAAAGACTAATCCAATTAATGAAATAGATCTTAGGTTGAATTACAACTGCCCAAGTATTAATGAATTTGTTGTACTGATATACAACAGGATGGGTACAGGTCTCCTCTCTAACTACCCCATTATGGGGCTGGCATTTACAGCCAATGACAACTGCAGTTTATAAACCCATAACCAACACCTGGGGTCTTAAATTTCTCTACTGCTTTCCGTGAATGTAACTTGTGCATTTCTGTATTTTGCTTTCATTGTTCCCTGCCCACTCTTTTTTCCTGACTGAATCTCATTTTATTGCCAACTTATACCTTTAAATTCTGCAGGTCTCTTTTTATTATTTTGCCATCTATCCTGGGCTTTGCAACACCTTACAATTTAGTATTATCTGTAAATTTAATTACTATCATGTTTGCAAAAGACCATAAAGAGCCAAGTCAATTATATGGCCAAAGAAGAAAAAAGGGAACCTTTATTATGCAATAAATGCTCTGCTAAAAGTCCACTCAAAAAAAACTACTATACATTTCTTGGAATTCATAGATGTAATTGCAAAGGGATCTAGATGATTTGCCTACATCATTTGTGTCATTTTAAAAAAATTGAAATGCATTATTAGCAAAGGTAAATAATAAAGAGATTAAAAATGGGACTTAGTTCCTTTCTATGCAGATAAAATATATGGGACAGGGTAATACAAGCATTCATATTCCACGCTTTCCTATGACAAATAAATTAAACCTACCACAATGTTATTGAAGCAGAATTGCCTCAAACTGGTTCACACATTAAGGGCAAATGCAAGACAGCAATAAATAGTTGATTTTATTTAATGTCTATTTTCTTTTTTATTTTTCTTTTTTAACATTTCCAACATGTGTTATGTGTATAGTACAATTGTGTAATGCTTCAGTCCAATCTGACAGCATTTGAGCAAAGTCTATAATTCTCTGTCATTATTATCTCTCAGCTGTTATGAAACTGGTAGGAATTAGAGCGGAGTAACCTTCATCATTCGACCAGGAACTACAGCAATTACAATTTGGTCTCTGACTGAGGTTAGAATAGATAAATTGAGCTAGATAATGATTACAATCGTTCAAATTCATCATTATCTCTAACTGCATTTCTAATGGAGAAGACCAGGTTATTGGGCCTGACCATGATAGCTGCTCCTGGTTTTCACTACAGCAACATCACTAAGCCCACTTCTCTTTAATCACACCTCTTGTTCTTAAAGAGCACAACCTGAGATACACTAATAGGCATTAATTTTACAAAGCAATTCAAGACTTTGAAAACCTGTTTTCAATGCTCAGTCTGAGTACTCGATTTTCAGGCAGAGGCATTCTCCATCGGCAAGGGAAAAAAAATCCTCCTTTCAAGTAAAACATATGCTGAAAGTCCTCTGGTTATGAAAGTACGTAAACTAAGATGAGCAATTTAGCAAGTTTTGAATGTGCCTGAGTCCCATTGACATCCATGTCTTGCCCATAAATTCAGAGTGCATGCAAATCTCTCCATGGAAAAGTTGATTTTATATAATTGGTTTAACTATAATTAGGATTTATTTCCTCAAACGATTTTACCTGTAACTCTATTACTGGTGTCTTGTTGACAGAGGGATGCAAAGTGACAAATGCAAGAGAAGACCAGCTAAAAGCTATGTGCTGACTGCAGTCAGGGCACTGACCAGATGTCCTGGAAGCCTGTAGATGTCACGTCCTGAGCCTCTGTATCCCCTCCCATCAATGTCTGTCCATCCTGCAAGGACTCTCAGACAAGATGTAAGGAAAACTGCCCCAATATTACCCAGTGTGTAAAATATAAGACTTTAATGCCTTGATTCTGTTATCCAAACACAGATACTCAGTGCCATGTACAAAACCCAAGGGTTTGGGGGTCATTCACACAGGGCCCATGGGGATGACAGAAGATCCCCTTTCCCTTACAGATTTGTGCTGATCTGCGGAAGCAGATAGGTGGTCTGATGAGGACACCCAAAGCACCAGAAAGGGGGTTTGATGGTTGCATGTTGAGTGCTCCAGACATCGCAATGGCTACAAAGATTCAGAGCACTCAGGCACATTAATTTTATACATTTGGTAAATGTTTTTATCCTATTTTTTTAGAAAGACATAGCCGACACAGACATAGAATTAGCAAATTGTCCCGATCAATATTAAGCGTCTACTATCAGCTTAAAAACCACTAGGTGTTAATTATGAGACACCACAAACACATCACTCAGGCAGCTCCTCAGCAGAAACTCCTGTGCTCCACTCAGCTCCCAGCCCACGCTCCCTCCTTCCCTCCCTCAATCTTACCTCTCAGACAGTAACAATTGCTTTTGTGAGACATTTATCTTTTCACAGTTTCAAGTTTCTCACTTGAAGCTCTGCCCTTCAAACTCTCAGTTGCAGTGATGGCTAAATTCTACTCTCCCCCACCAGGGCAGTCTAAATGGTGTTTCTTACTACAAAAGTATTTGGAGAGATTTCTGCTGGACTTTGACTTGTGTATGTTTATTAGCCTCCCATGGAAGGCAGTGCAGATGCTGAGGACTGGGTAATGAGAGGTTACCTGGGATATATGAGAGGGAAACTGTATAGAAAACTACAGCACAGTGGCCGCCAGGAGATATTTTGCAGGAAATATAAAGTGAAATTGTAGAGATGAAAGAGAGAGGGAGACAGTGAAACCCATGAGAGACACACTGACATCATCACTACCCTGTCTTTCTGCCATGATAATAGGCATGATGGTCAAGGTAGGTCACAGAAAACTGCAAACCAAACCGAGTCTTTCTGCTGGTGCAATCTGCTCTGGCACATTCAGAGGCTTGAAGGGTACCCAGGAATAGGTGATAGCCAGAGGCTGGGTGAGACCTGGCACTTGTTTCTATCCTTCATAAACAGGCACAAGGCATGAAAGAGGCAACAGAAAATGTGGTGTGTTGCAGAGTGGTCTGTTGAAAACATGGCAGATGTCACTCAAACACCTCCTCTCTGCTCAGAGATCCTCTTGCTGTGGTCAGAGGTTGTGTTCAGCCACTGCCAGGTGTGAGGGGGTCACAGGCAAAGTTCAGCATAAGCTGAATTCAGCGTGTTTTCAGAAACGAGCATCTAGGTGCAGCACCAGCAGAATCACAGAAATGTTCTGTGGCTTGCTCAGGTCTTCAACTCTGACATGTAGAAATTAGACTGGATCCTGAAAGCCTCAGCTCTCTCTGTCACCTACTGAGGAAAAAAAAGATTGAAAACTATTTATCCATTGAGAGAGCTGACTTGCTTGGTTTTATAGATAACAATATTTTAGCTATTCCAAATCAAATTAGCAATTAGGCAGCTGGACCAGATCAGTGTTGGAGTACAAACACCTGTTTATGTGTTTCCACCTGTTCTTCACTGGAATTATTAAGAAATATGTTGCATAAACACCTTAACAAGCATTTAAAGACTGCTACCATTTTCTTTCTCACTTCTGAAGAAAGTACTGTACTCTGGAGCTTCCTTGAGAAATAAAGTGGGTGCCAGTGCAACGATTGCACTTAAGAATTCCTGCTCTTTTATTCTTTTGTGTAGTCACTTTTCACACCTGAAGGAAACATAACATAAAGAGGAGACAGAGGCAGCAGATAATGAAACAACAGTTTTATTCAAATGGGTGAAGGCACTTTATTCATTCCTAAAAGAGAGAGAATGCAAAAAGTCTGCTGTAAATCTCAATGTCAAAATTGCTCAGAGCTCGGTCTACCTCCACAGCAGCAGCAAGCTTTATATACAGCTTTCTGACACTTACAATGCCATTCACAAATATTTCTAAGCAAAGGTTGCAGTCAGCTATTATTCTGTTTATTCCAGAAATGTTCAGGGGCTGGCTGAAAGCAGAGCCCTGTTATGCCAGGCTTTGTACAAACAAAGCCATGGAGACAGCCGCTGCTGCACTGGCTTTACCTGACTATTGTTTTGCTGAAGTGCAATTTAAAATGTGATACAATTCTCCTGGCTATTAACAAGAGGAGAAAATATTGTGTCTTGATTTGTGTCAGGTTGTTAGATGGATAGTGCAAGGAAATAAAAAAGAACATACATATTTTTACATATTGAGGATAAATGTTTAGTTAAAACCAATAACTGATGTGAGACTCTCAATTAATTTGAGGCTGGAAGCATTTATTTGGAGAGCTCCATTTGGAAAGCTGATAGGGTTGGTGGGGAGGTGTTGTCATTTAAACCCAGTTTGAAATTACATCCCATGCAGCCACTCCCCTCTGCCCACTGCCTCCTGTGAACGGAGTCAAAGGCAGAGATTCTGAGTTAAGAACAATTTACTCCAAACAGCAATAAGATAAGAAAACTAACAGTAACAACAACAATACTAATGAAAAACAGTGTATAAAAGAGAGTGATTACATGTAAAATGCTCATGAAGCCTGACCTGACCCACTGCCTTGCCAACAAGACAAAGAATGGCCCCTGGTGCCTCCCCACAAAGGATTTCCTTCCCAACCCCACACCCCTCCTGTGAGGAAAGGCTGAGAGAATTGGGTTTGTTCAGCCTAGAAAAGAGAAGGCATAAAGGTGACCTAATTGTGCCTTCCTGAAGGGAATTACCTGAAGGGAGCTGACAAGAAAGATGGAGAGAGACTTTTTACAAGAGCATGCAGTGACAAGACAAAGGGAAATGGCTTAAACTGAAAGGGTAGTTTAAGATTAGATATTAGGAAAAAATAGTGACAATGATGAGGTATTATAACAGGTGGCCCTGAGAAACTGTTGTTGCCCTATCCCTGGAAGTGTTCAAGGCAAGGCTGGATAGAGCTCTGAGAAGTCTAGTCTAGTGGAATGAGTCCCTGCCCATGGCCAGGAGGGTTGGAGTGAGGTGATCTTTGAGATCCCTTCCAACCCAAACCATTCTATGATTCTATGATCTACCTCACACTATTTTTAGAACAAAATGATTTTGCATCAGTGGCAAAGGAGGTGGGATAAAGGCACATGGGCAGATCGATTTTTCCAAGATTCACACTGTAAGTGCTCTTGAACTGACTGTCACTTGGCACTGGGAGACCTGAGCTCAGAGGAGTGTGGTACCCTCCTGTGCCACTAACAAGCTCCTTCCTCAAAGGAACCAGGATCCCACAGCTGACGAACTCTGCTGGCAGTGTGGGGCTGGCAGAGGCTATCAGGAGCTCAGCTGAATACTATCCTGACCTCAGAGACATGTTTTAAGAAGGAGGAATTCTTCTCAAAGGTTTACTGTTTTATTGAGGCAGAAGTTGCCAGGGCAGACATGCTGTGAAGGATGCTATTTTCCATGTTGCTTTTTATTCCACTACTTATCTGTAAAGACATTTCCTGCTCTCTGATTACACAGCATTTAAAATAAGAACATTTCATTAACTGAGTGTAAAACTTGGGCTGGGGAAGGCATCCAAAGGGTCTTTTTGTTATGCAGTTTCAGGCATAAGTGGGTGAGGGAGGTTCCAATGTCTCACTACCTGAATGTTGCATTTCTTTAATTTGCTGGAGAAAGGAACCAAACCTCCAGTCTTCAAATATCTCTTCCATTTTCAAGTAATTTTCTTGCCTGTTTTCTTTTACTCCCCATAGCTCATCATTTTTATGCTTGCCTTTCTGTTCGCATTGAGGGGTGCCAGACCCTAACCCTACCCATAACCCCAACCCTCTGCCAGCAGGCACAGAGGAACTGCAGCTGCAGACTTCAGCCCGGAGGACGCGGATATGACAGTCACACCAGATGTGAAATCTGGTTACTGGCTGTGAACTTTTCTCTTGGGAAAGGTGCAAAGCATTCCTCCTTAAGCAATGTGGTGTGTCAAGACTTCATGACAGGTCATCTCAGCATCTGGGACTGCTTTGCTTTCAGCAAAACTGTTAGGACAGACTGGCAGTGGTATATCATATGCATGGAAAATAGACCTTGAAACTACCTGATGGTTAGTAGGCATCTAAACACATTTGACTGAAGCACTCAAATGTCTGTCAAACTATAGGAAGAGAAACTGAAATAGTCTAATCATCTGGGGTCACGGGTATTTACAGGGCTGTGAGACAGTGAACAGCCATCATTTCTAAATAGCTGGAGCCGCTTCCCATTGGGACCTTCTGGCTAAACCAATGCAAGGCACTAATTGTAGTGCCAGTGCCAGGAAAGAAAGTTTCTCTTAGTCTGAAGGGCAGGATACCAGAGTGAATGGTCCAGAGTGAATGGTGTGTCTGTGCTGGCTCAGCCATAGCTGTTCCAAGCCGTGGAGAAATCACTACTCTTTTCTGTGCCATAAGCAAGAACGAGGCTTGAGATGACTGGATATTGGCCAGGGCACTCCAGAAGAGGCAATTTTTAGGATGACAAAAGTCATTCAAATTATCACTTTTAATTATTTCTTAAAATATCTGCCAATGACAGGATATTGTGATGCAGAGTCTTGAAATCTCCATCATGCAATTCCTGGCACAATGGTGACCCTGGCAAGTTTCTCAGGCAGGAGGATTTTGTTCAATATCTCTCTGCTGTGTATCAGTTTGTCGTGAAACGTTGAGCATGTGTTGTTTAATGTCATGCAGAAGCACAACTTGGCTACTGCTTATGCTCCTTCACCATTTCCCTTGTCATCTTAGCTTGCTCATTTCCTGAGCAAGTGTTCATTTCATTTGTGTGCTTGCAGTAAACACCAAGCAAAATCTACCCATTCTAACAGAACTTCTTGGGAAAAACCAACAAAATTATAATTTTATGACTGATGAGTTTAAAAATACCCCAGGAGATGTTGCTGGCAATGTCAAAAGAAAAACTGTGATGAATGATGACTTTCTGTTTACCTGCCTTTACAAAGAGTGTTGGGATACATCCTCTCGCAGAAGTATCATCTCCTTTGGGATTATGTGCTAAACAGTCACTGCAGATTTAATAGAGATGGAAGCTTTTCCCAAGTAGTGAGTATTATATATATCTATATAGTACTTGTCTGTAGCCACCAGAAGCAATGACTTCCATACTTATGATTTCTGTACAGTTTAATTTGTTCAGAATAAAGGAAAGTGAAAATGTTTGGACTTTGCAAGATCCAGGAATACAGGCATCTGTGACACTGGTGAAAGATGAGTTCTAAATATAATTCTCTCAGAACTAGAGACAGATAATAATGACAACCAAAGATTTTTGCTTTCTAATAACAAAAGGCAGCTGGATTAAGACATTGGGTCACTCATGCCCAGAGCACTTACTCAAGTCTTTAATTTTCTAAAGTTCAGCTGGCAGCAAGGTCCTCTGTTTGAATTATTTTGATGCCTTTGGTATTAATCCTTGTGGCACACAGTAAATATTCTTTTTGAAAATGCAGTTCAAATTATTCATCCACCAAAAATATTCAAACGACAGTTCTGAAAGTCTGCAAATATTTGAAGTGACTTGGAGTCATTTGACAAATTATCTTCCAAAAACATCTGTGCTTAAATTCCCTGCTAAGGTAACACACACTGCTTCCTATCGACAACTTCTGCAAATTGTTTTCTTGCACTAAAAAACCAAACCAACAGAAATGCCAATTATCCTAAATCCAAAAGACATAGTGAAAACACATTCTGCAAAATTACAACTAGGTAGTAGAGTTTTATTTATAATGGTGAAATAAATATCAGTTAACCAACACCAAATTTCTATCCTCCATTTAGGTGAAATTTCAGCTGCCTAACTCATTATCAGCTTGCAGCAATGCCTGCTAATCTGTTGCAGTCACATTACACTAAAATACAATTCATCTGATATGGCAGTAATTAAATCATACTCCAGGGAAAAGATAGCGGTGAATTATAAGATATCTTAAGAAATTATAATAATTACTCCATAGGGGTTCTATTCTACTAGGGCTTAAATACTTCTAAGACTTTGTAGAAAATACTTAATTTGAAAAAAAAAAGCTGCTACAGATAAAAGTAAACAAAAACTAAATGCTGGGAATCTTATCAATCACTCACATTTCTGGCACTATTGCAGCTCTTTTGCTTTAACTCTATCCCCAAAGTGATTTAGCTTGTCTGTGGAAGCCACTAGATTATTCAAGCGAGTGCACAACTCTAATTGATTGTGGCTTGGTAGCTCTGGTGTAGATGGGAAGGCTGGCCAAGGCCAAGAATACTGAGGCAAAGGGAGAGGCTCCACCCAGGAGTGGAGTGAGGAGTTCAATATCTAGATAGGGCATCTAAAGTACAGAGAACAGTAAGGAGCTAGGAAAATCCAGAGCTTGGGAGAAGGAAGCAGAGGCCAAATCTAACATTTCCTAATAAAATTAAAGTTATTGTAATCTGCAAAAATAATGAGACTTGTCTTGAGTACCAGCTCTGTTGAACAGCACTGGTCCTCTAAGTTCTGCACCTGCATTCAAGATGCCTGTAGGAATTATGGATCTCCTCCTGCTCTGTTAGTATCAGTTGTGTGGGGGTTTTATTTCCTCTTGGCTTCTCTGAAAGCAACACTTTGTGTAACAAAGTACTTAAAGAAATCTGAAAATTAGATAAGACATTCCTACTCATGGAATATTTGCAGTGTTTTAATAAAAAGCAAATCCCCTGGGTTCATATTAATATTTGGTGTTTTATATAATGTGTAAAGTGAATGTGAAAGAAAAAAAAGATGTGTCTTCTGTCAGTATTTATTGGAAAGAATTTGAGGAGCTCAGATCTTACCATACCTCATCTGGTCTTTTTCATAGAATCCTTTTCTGGTAAGGAAATCAGACTTGACTGTTTCTAAGACTTAGAGCCTTGAACGTATTTCCCATCTTTTCTTTCTCTGTTACGATGGGCAATTTGTGACAACTACCACATGGACAAGCACTTTGTGACCCTGGTGATTCACTACTACTAACTCTGTCAGTTTAGTTTAAAATCACTTCAATTAGCATTTCAATGTGAGATGATTCTTCTCCGTGGTAAAGTCTGAGGCAAATATCCATTTTACTCTTCTGCTGTGTCATCACTTACCCTGAATGAATGTCCTTTTACATTTCGATTATCCATCAGACCCTCTAATGCTTTGGTTGTTCAAAGGTAAAAAAGGGTCAAAGCAAGTTAACACAGACAGTCCAAAAATGCGTAAATGTTTCTCCAATTGTTTGCTTTCCAGCTTTATGAAGTAATGTGTTTCTCTGGGACTCTTCTGTGGCACTCTTCTCACATAATTTAAGTGCATTTTCAACCTATAAAGAGCTGTTAGAACTCACAACTATACCATTTCCTTATGAAGAATTGAACTTTTCTAACCTTCTTTTATGACAAATACAAATAGAGAGAAACTTAAAATGAAAGAAAATATAGTAGAGTTCAAACAGAGTTGAGTATTGGATATCAAATTAATAAAAATTCCATGCCACGACTTTTTTTCAAGAATATGAAAGAAATACAGCACACTTTCTTCTGAGGCTCTCCTCAGGAGCCGAACACTTTGCAAATCACATTCCCCTGATGATACAGGAGCATTTCACACTGCCAGCAGCTAGGCTGGATCTGCCTTATTAATATGACATGATAATAGGTGAGTTCTAAAACAAGCAGACCATTGCCTAGGTGAAACTCTGCAATTTATCAGTGCCTATAGTGTCTGTGAGACAGCACTGACTATGCCAAAGCACTGCCTTGCTAGCCAAATAATGGACATCCAACACTTCCAGGCAGATAAGAAACAGATATGGGGCAAAGTGGGGACAGCCGCTGTCCCAGCTGATGTGTCAGCCAAATGCTGTGCCACTTCCAGTGCCAGCATTTTGATGCTGACTGCGGATCCATGTGCATTGGCAGTGCCAGGGCTTCTTCTTAATTCTACAGCTCCACCAGGCCATCTTCTGATAACTCCCAGGAGAGACACATGTCTAACAGTGCCAGGAATACACTTATGCTGGGTGCTGGGGACTCTCCAGGCATGTACTTCTCTCAAAGGGTCCCCCATTGCCATCTAAACAAGATTTTTTTTTTAATTAATGGTGCTGTTCTCTAGGCTGATGTATGATTCCAAGCTGCTATAGCTGTGCTGGATGGCAGGCCATCAACACATATTTTCACATGGAGAATGGTTATTGGTTGGCCCGCACAGTGAATAATGTAGTATTTTAGATTCTGAGGAGGTGATGAAAAAATTTTTTTATGCCTTAAATCCACACATGGGAAAAACCAGGGAAGGATGGGCATAGCAAACAGGGAACAGCTCATACACAGTATGCACAGATGCTGAGGTTTGTTCCTCACATTTCTTGGGCCTACTCATTTAATGACTGTTAAGAAGCACAAGTATCAAAATGCAGAGAGAAATCACATGCTCCAATATTTTTGACTCAGGAAACTTCAAAAGAAACCCTGATCAAAGCAGCACGGATAAATGTCTGTAATATTACCCTGACTGATCTCCTTCTGAATTGCTAACATACACATTACGTGCTGAGTGCACCCTTCTACCTTGAGGAGATCTAATATATATTCATACATACTTTCAGATTGTCAAGGCTGAATTTTTCCCTAGTCTTTTTCCCCCAGCTGTTACTGAGTTGCATTCACTGTTCTGGGAAGACCCCCAGATCATCAGGGCTGGTGACTGAAAGGAGTGTTGACTGCATTGCTCACAGCAGACCACATTTGCCCTGTGCCAAACTGCACACCCTACAGGAATGAGTTCACCATTCAATCATTTAATAACCTCCTAGCTTGACTTGCTATTCAAGATCTTTATATTTTTAGGGAGTTGTGGATGACACATGCAATAACGCATTTCTCTTTTTTTGGATATAAGCCATCAGGTAGCAACACTGACGTGAGGTGGATAAGAATTTTCACTTGCAAATGAAGTCTCTGACATTTATTGCCAGTGACTTCATACTACTGAGTCGTGTTTTCCCTACTTTCAAATCTTCTTTTATTTTTTAAATGGCAGTCCAGTTCAATTCTCAGTATCAGTTCTGTACATCTGACTTGCCTGTAAGCCACTGATCATCATTCAGTCCTAGAAACCAGTTCTCTATTTCACACTTCTTCCTTTTTTTTCATTTCTGTCTTGGTTGGAAAAGACAGGTGTCTGCTAAGGAAGGCAGGAGCCTCCCTTGAAATGGAAAATGTAAACCTCCTTCCTCCATATTATTATAATTTTGAAATTAAGGGGTTCTCAGGCAAAGATATGGGAATAGAAATAACTGTTCTTTACTAGGAAAATTAAAATACAAATGCAATAGTAAAAAAAAAAAAAAAAAAAACTAAAAAACACTGACAGAGTCAGAATACAACTTAACATCCAATTGGTCAGAGTGTTGGTAGCAGTCCAAATAAATGGTGGCTGCAGTCCTCCTGGAGAGACAGATGAGGTTCTGTTGAAGCAGTGATCCTGTCGAAGGGTGTAGTTTTCCTTTGAAGATCCAGTGGTGGTGTAGATGAGTCTGGTCTTCCCCTGGGAATCCAGTGGAAAAAGGCTGCCTGTGGCGTTTGAAATCTCAGATTATATCCAGGTAGGAATGCTTGGCTCCTCCCCCTGGGTGGAGCACTTCACAATGGGATGAGGTAATTTTATCAGTCATGCAGTGAGATTCAATGGGCCATTAGCAGAAATATCTCCTGGGGGGAGGATGGGTTGTGGAAGAGATAAAGAACCTGATTTTAACAGGCAGCCCAATTAACAGAAGATAACTGCCCCACCTCCAACAGATGACAATAGAATACACAGCCCCGGCCACATCTTGCATTTGCAACCTCAGACAATTTCATATCAACTCTGGTAGCAGCCATGGTTTAAAGCTGTGGTGGCTATGCAGCACGGGTGGGTGCTGGAGTGATAGACTCCAGCTCTGGCCCACAGCTCAGTGGGGAGCACAAGCTGCTTCACTTCTTCATCCTCTGCAATGCTCTAATAAATAAACTTGGGCTTCCAAATGGGAACCTCTGTGTGATATTGAGGGGCAGAAGAAAATGGAGCCTGGGCATAAACATGGACCATATCTGCTCTCATCCCAGTGATGGGCAGCAGGTGCAGACTGCCAGGATGCACTCAGCAGGTTTAGCACACAGGGGGAAGCTCAGGTTTCTCCTTCATTATCAGGGTCAGTCTTGGCTTTCCATACCCTTCTCCAGAGTGCATGGAACTGGCATCCCTCTCCTCCCCAGGTGTGAAAATCTGTCTCTTTGAATCCTAGTATCCTCTGTCACCAGGCAAGATGTGCAAGCAAGTGTTGCTATTAGGGCTTCTTTGTGCCTGGGCAGCTTCCCAGGCAGGGTTTCTCCAGCAAGTCTGGGGCTTTGGTGTGCCCATTGAATCACAGGTCCATTTGAAAAGGGTCAGAAATTTCATTTGAGCCTTTGTTCTGCATCAGACCCAAGCTTCATCCTCCACACTTCTTCCCGTACCCATATCCCTTCATCAAAAAGCAAAATGAGCATCACACAAAATGCTCTTGTGTTCAGGTGGCCATGCTAGCTGGTTCTGGGATGCACAGATTGTCAAAGGCTAATGAGGCTTGTTGGTGAAAACCTCTGGGCTAAGTTTTCTGTTGCATGTCTGCAGCCCAGCCTGACTTGGCACTGGTTCTGCTGTTGCCTGTTCAGCCTGGGAGATCAGGGACTGCACATTTCTGCCAGGTCAGTGAGGCAAGGCTGTGCCCCCTGCCATCCCCATCTCTAGAGGGGAGCTCTGCCTATCAGGGAGTTCAGAGATTTCAAGTCCAGTCCCCAGCTGACCTCAGGGGTGTGCTGGACTATTCTTGCCAGCAGCAGCCTTGTTTTAATTAGAAGCTGAGCATTAGACAAGAAGAAAACCTGAACACGCTATCTTCAAAGTCTCACCATTTACCTTAGGCTTAAATTTTGTGGTTTAATTGACTCCTGGTGAGAAACTGAAATGTTGATGGTTAATGACTCAAAACAATTGCCCATTTGTGGAAGGGCAGGGTGCTTTGCTGTGGCAGAGCTTGCACCCCTCCAAGGGGAGGAGATGAGATTTGGGTGGGCAGTGGCAGAATCTCTGACCCATGTAAGGCAGAGCACAAGGCAGAGGGGTGAACACCTACCGCCAGACATTAGGAGATGTTCAAAGATAAGAGGTAGATCCTGAGAGGTGGGATTGTGCTTTTCATCATACCAATTGTCTTCCCCACCACCCTCCCACTCCAAGGAAAGGTGATACTCACACAGGACATTCGCATTCATACATAAGGCTACACTCACACGAGAGGCAGCTTTAATGTCTCAGAAGGTGTCATAAACCCTGAAGTGTCCCCAGACTCAGTTCTGAGACCTTCCACCTTGTGACAGCTCCCCACCCTAGGAAAGTACCTGGGCATTCCCACCTAGACTGGAAGTATATTAACCCATTGAACTCTGTTTCACGGCCTCTCCCCACCTCTGACAGATTGAGACTGTGACCATCACTACAACAAGGCCATCACTACAATCGAGACAGTGAACATCACTTTGCACAATCAAGTCATAGGATCTATGGCTGGTGATACCTTTTCCTTCCTTCCTTCCTTCCTTCCTTCCTTCCTTCCTTCCTTCCTTCCTTCCTTCCTTCCTTCCTTCCTTCCTTCCTTCCTTCCTTCCTTCCTTCCTTCCTTCCTTCCTTCCTTCCTTCCTTCCTTCCTTCCTTCCTTCCCCTCATACATTTCTGAGTGATATTTTAATGCTCTTATATGGCTATATTTCTAGATAGTAGTAACTAAAACAGCTACATACCTGCTTTCCATTGCAACCAAATTAAACCTACACATATTTATTCACAAACACTGATTGTTAAGTGTTGTCTCACTCTAATTCACCCCAAGGGAATTAGAGAGCCCTTACCAAGACCCTGGGCTGCCTTTGCCTTCAGGGATGGGTGGTAGCATTCCCACACAGGATAGTTTCATCCAGACAGAAGCAGGAACTTTATTTCTGTTGCAGAGTTGCTGGAGCACTTCCAGGAGGTGGAGAGGTGTGACAGTCAGGGCTTGCCCCTGTGCATGGGCTCGCTGGGCAGGCAGCAGGCTGCTGTGGGACCTGTGTGAAAGAGGAGCAGGGCCCCATGGCTGAGGCCAGGACAAACCTGTACCCAAATCTGCACATCCTGTGACCCTGGGGGTCTTTATCTTACTCTTCTGTGAGGGAGGTTCCCCAGCCACAAAATGAGGATAAATGACGTTTTTGCAGATGCCCAGCTGCACATGCATAAACAGCAGCCAGCTCAGCTTTCCCTGCACTCCATTAACACGGATTTTAATGGCTGCATTAACCCTTGTTCACTGCCTCACTCCCACTCTCCAACGCCTCTGTGGAGCATCTTCAGGACATTTCTCAAATCACCTTTCCTCAAGAAAACTCCCTGCTTTGGGGAAGGTGTAGAAGACTCGTGGGTTGCTGCAGTCACTCCCATCCCCACATCCCCCGTTCTCCACGCTGCCAGCAGCTTGTTTGTGTGGGGCCATACTGAGTGCGTTTGTTCAAATCTACGCTCCCAACGAGGGCTATTTATCAAGCCTACAAGATTCAAAACTGCAAGACCCTGACTTTCATAGTCATTTGCAGCGTCAGAAGCTGCTAATGGCCCATAAAATTTAGCAACTTCTCCATAAGCTGCTGGTTAATGAAAAATCGGTTAAATTGTTCACAGATCAGCTGGCATGGTGCCCTCAGATTCACAGGATGCTTTCCCTGGCAAAGGTTACATTAACTGTGCTGGTGAAGCAGGGAAAGAAGTTGGGGCATTTTGCTGCAGGCTCTGACTTTTCCTTGGTGGGATAAGGGCAAAGAATCCCCACACCAGCCATGCAGGATGGGATCCTCTCAGAGGTGCTGAGAGCACTCTCAGGCACTGCCCCAGTACGAGTGCCCAGGCTGCTGCTGTCAGGTTTAAAGTCAGGCTTTGTGACAGGAGAGGAGTTCAATTCAGAGAGCCAGTTTTGTAGTGATGGATGCACATTCACTGAGTCCCTATTCTGATTTTGAACTGAAACCACAAAGATGACTTTCCCCTTTCTGGGGCAGCTGCATGCTGAGCAATGGGGAGTCCCTGCCTGCATATTCCTGCAGCTCTTTGGGTTATGGAGGCTGAGCAAAAGGACATCACAGCACTTAGCCAGCCTCCTGCAGAGCCTATTTTGCCTTGTGCTGTCCCTGCTGCTGCTGTTGCCTCTCACAGCGACTGCTTGCTGTACCAGTTTCATCACACACACACTGACCTGCATTTGGGTGCAGGACTCTGGCTGCAGCAGAGAGCAGGATTTGGTATCCATACTGAGGGAGCAGTCAGATGTCAGAACAAATTAATGCTGCTCACCATACTGACATGCAAGGCCTCAGCTGTCAGTGCTGGCATTTATGATGCTGTGTATTTTAACTAATTAGGCACTCACAGCCCAGCCGGTGCAACTCATCCATCTTGCAAATGCTGGATGTTTTTGCACTGGCATATGCTACAATAATGAGAATCAATGTTGCTAATGACTTTGCACAGCCCATTTTTCAGTCACCTTTGCAAATCCACATTAGCTGGGATTGCACAGAGGAGAAAACACTGGCCCTAAAACGTGAGGAATGTGTTTCTGCAGGACACACCCCAGACCTCTCTTGCCCTGGCATGGCCAGAGGCACTGTGGCAGAGGAGCTGCTCCCACCAAAGCAGATATGAAACTCTGAGAAAGCAATTCCTATTGCAGGCACTAGAACAGATGAGATTTCTGAGGTTGGAGCCTTTAGACATGTATCACTGAATTTTCAGTCAGTCTTTCTTTTCCTTGGGCAAGATTTCATGTTTTCTCTGTTGATGAGTAGCGGCCTCTTTTTCTTACTCCAATCTGCAAGTCAAATCTTTCCCTTTTCCCTGGTGGGTGAGCAGACAAGGGGTCTGCCCATCAGGCAGTGAGGATGCTGGCTACATTTCAGCATTAGGGGCTTGGAAAAGCAGGAGCTGCCTGAAGCACTCAGGAGAAGAGAATTCCTTCCATCACCTTCAAAAGTGCCATACCCTCCTCAAGAGGTTTACCAGATGTTCTGATTAAGGCAGTTCAATTGCAGGGTTTAAAAGCCTTTTCCACCTGCTCCCCGCAAGCCCCTCTGTGGGCAAGAGTAGCTCTAATTAAATATTCCCTCCTGCTGCAAGGACTCCTCCCTCACCTTTCCAGAAACCAGCACTGTACAGACACCCCCTGGGACTGCTCTGCAGAGGCTAACTCCTCTCCCTTTTGTTTTTTCTCCCCTGCAGTGGAAATCAAAATTCAGGGGACTTGAAGGCTGGGCAGTGCAGACAGGACAGCACCTTCCCAAAGTCCTCCCTCCAGCACTGAGCACGATTCAGAAGCCCCTGCCTGGCCTTGGGCAGCACCTGTTCTAGGTCTTTTCAGCAGTCACCACCCCCAGAAATGCTCTCAGTGTGTGGGGAGAAGCCCCACAGCCCTTCCCCACCCCGAGTGCACTGTGACTGGCCAGAGTGGGGACACGGCAGCCCCCAGGTCACAGCAAAGCCCCACGCTCAGGTCAGGAGGGTCTTCAGAGCCCAGGGTCTCACTCCAGCTCTCTCCTTAGGGGCTGATTCTGAGGGGAGGGATGGGGCTGTGTGGAAGGCACCAAAATCTGAACAAGAGAGGCAGACAACCCAGATGCAAAATTTGCTGGTTCAAAACTTGGGCTAATCTTGCACTCGTTGGGGCTTCCTTGCTCTGACACTATCAAGAAGTAAAGCTCTAGCACTTCCCTTCTGGGGAGCCCCACAGCTCTGATTAGCAGATAATCAGATAGAGAAAGCCCTACCCCTCTTGCTGAAATAAATGGATATTTACTCTTAAGTCCGACATGCAGGAAGACCACCCCCTAAAGGCCTCCATGCCCATCACTCCCTTTTCTCTCATATTCCAACAAAACTCAGGCATGAGTTTGCTTTAGTGTGCCCTAGAAATTCTGGCTCTCTGCCTCTGAGGATCCCCCTAGCACAGAGGGGTGTCTGGCAGGATCAGTAAAATGCCATCGCTGGCCTTGAGCCCCACTGCTGGCCCAAGGCACACTCCTCACCTCCATGCCTGTGCCTTCTCACTGTTTGAGCCTCCATTCTTATTTCTCTTGATGGGCAGACTTCCCTGAGCTGCCCACCAGCTGCTGGAGCAGCTTCACCCCTCCTTGAAAAGGCCAAGATAGAAAATCTTCTTAAGCAAATCCTCTGCTGATAAGTGCTATTCAGATGATGGGATTAATATTTTCCCTATTTTGGAGGCACTCAAGCGTGCAGGTGAATATATGCCCATTTAGCATGTTTTTGAGCAGTAAATATGCTTTCCCCCTCCAAGGGCTCTCTGCCTTTTAACCCTCCCTGGAAGACTAGATGCAAGCCTGGGATTTTCTGTCACAGAACTCAGCAGAGCCAATCCCCATAGTAACGGGGCATCCACGCATGAATCCAGGGCTGCAGCAGGTCCCAGTGCTGCAGTGTGCAGTCTGGGCACACATTCAGCACCAGAGTGCACATGTGTGTAAGTATACATCAAACTAATCTGTGCTTTCTCAGCCAGTACAGTATGTGCACAAGACAGGTAAATGCTGGTGAGAACGTGACCTCCTTGATGTACAGAGCTTGTGCACGTGATGCATCCAGAAACTGTAAAAATGGCTAAAGAAGTGGGGACTGCTCCATCAAAAGTGCCTATCACAGCCTTAAAATGATCAGAGGATGATTTCCCAGGTTGTGTTGTTCAAACAGTTTATATTTGCATATTTTCCTCAAAAAACATACTCCTCTAAAATGGGACCTGCTGTAGCCTTACCATTAATTTTCCTGGAAGGGCTACAAAACTGTGCAAACAGCACCACCAACTGGCAAAGCCACAGACATCGAACAACTTCAGTTTGCAAGCTTCCTGCACAGAAATGCTGAACACAAATCCTACTGATAGTGTTTGAATAAAATAAACAAATATAAAACAGGATTTCTCCTTCTCCAGGCTGGAGAAAAAAAAAAAAGGGAGAGGAGACTGAAATTCCTCTTTAAAATAACTCCTAAATAGCTTTGAGTAATTACAGTCCTTGCAATAGGGAGTCATAAATTTTGACTCAATACATTATATCTCTTGCACACTGATGGTACATCTACTTTCAGTCCTACCTCCACAGCAATGGACAAAAATCAATGGCCAGTTTGGGAGCACAGGAGGTGGGCCAGCATCTTTTATTTTGGTACTTCAAAGGGGTGCTGTGTGTCACACAGATGCATATCTGTGTTTCATATATTTGTGTCTGTGTTTGTGTTTATCTGCCAGAGACATGGATGGGCAACTGTGTCCATCATTTTTAAAACTCCCTTTTATTTTTAAGAACAAAATATTCTATTTTTAAAACTCCAAGGAAATGAGCCCCATTTTGAGACATTCTCCTCCCCTGAGCTCTTCCTCATGATTGATAAGCTGATGAGCAGCTTCACCATTCTACTTGTGGGGCAGCTGCCTTCAAAACTATCCATGTTCCTTTTATTGTGGCCAGCAGTTTCTTCCTCTTAACAGAGGACTTTTACAGCCGTGCTCCAAGCTCTCTACTCCTTCAGTACCTGTGATTTATTTGGGAAACAAAGCATCAGTTCAGAGGCACTGCAGTGACTTCAACACGAAGGTCCCTTTACAGCACTTTGCTGCATGTCTGGCTTTGTTTTACAAACCCCTTTTCTTCGACCCCATGCTGTCTGAAAAACATGGTAATAGAAAGGAAAAAAAGTTCAAGGTTCTGGGAAGCTTTTTCTTATGACAGGAGGTACCTGCATTCTGTAATCTTTTAGGAAGAAGCTGTGTATTTTGTTGTAGACCAACACCCATAAAGGTGGTCCAGAGCCACCTGCTCTGCAGCCTGGCTGGACCCCTTCACCCTGATTGTGGCCGCCCCGCAGGACATAGTCATTGTGCAGTGACATTATTTTTGTTCTCTAACAGGAATGTGCTTTTTAGTGCCTGATCCAAAATGAATATGAAAAAGTCACATTTTAGAGTGTTGTCATTTAGAAGGATCATCTTGAAAAAGAAGATTCATTAATTAGTTACGCTGGCAGTCTCTTTAATTAGGCGTTGCTGACTATCTTCAGTCTTTGTGATCTTTAGCATTCCTAGCTTGTTATACTTTATTTACATATTTTTTGGACACATACGTAATTCCTAATTAACACTGTAGACCCTACTCCAGTTACTTCAAGATGTCACGTACTGTAGATCCTCAGACATGCTTTCTGGATATCTGCTGAATATAAATTACTCCTCTAATCAGACCACAGAACCTGCCTCCTGCATCCTTTTATTCGGGTACAAGAACACCCACCAGAGACATCCAGGGGAAGGTAATCCAGTTTCCAGGTTTCAGTATGGGAGCAAATGAAAGGCACTTACAAAATGAAACCGTTCAAAAGACATTTCTGTCAGGAATTTTAAAAAGAGAATTTGCCTGCAGGGAGATCCTCTGACAGCAGGCTGTCAAAGGCACATCCCACCAGGGTGGTCTGCGGGAGAGAGCCGAACAGCACAGATCGTGTTGGGATTTCAGGAGGCTCAGACAAGCACGGGGCTTCCTAAAGCAAGTGGAAGACAGAAGATAGAAGAGCAGGCATTCGTGTATCAGACATAAGCCACAGCCCTCCAACAATAAATCTTACAAAGCGATATGTGAGGATATACAGCGTGCTTCTCTACTTTTTTGGCGTACCCCTGTATTGGACTAAGCAGCAATTTAAAGAAAAAATCTTCTTTCCTTCAAGCTGTGACCTTCTTTTGCACGAGTTTGGCCAAATGCATTTTTGTTAATGCCTTGACCCTGATATCCAGCTTCTGTCTACTCAATTTCTATTTATAGAGACAGCAGAGAGGATATTTTGTAGTGGACAATACTGTAGAGGACAGGGAACTTGAAGAGATGACAAGAATATTATGTCTCCCCTCTGACTAGCTTATCTGATCCTACCAAAACTCTGTTTTATCCTTGCTAGATTGCTCTGATCTTTTGGTCCCAGTGTTATCCATCAGTGTAGTACTCTCTGATCTTTACATTTATTGGTAATGGTGATCAATATGCAATAATCCCAGTACCTTCCTAAAATGTCTGTGCTCTATTTCTCAAGACTTGCTCCCACTGCTTTTTACAGATTTAACTTCTTCTTTAATAGGTATTCATCTCCCCCTGAGATAAGCCTTGAGCTTATACCTTAGAGTGGCTGGCTACTGCCCTTACACTAACAGATGATCATATAAATAAAATGGGTGCATATTTCTGTGCCACCTCCACGGCTCACACCAGTCCTGTTCATAAGTGCATTGTAAAGCCTGATGAATTGTCCCAGCAAAAGCACTTCCTCTTATCCTCAGAACTAGTTTAAGGAAAGAGAATGTGATTTAGGCATGCAATTGATAAATCCTGCCCAGACATTCCTGCAGAACAGCTCTGGAGGGTCTGAATTTGGTGATCTTCTCATTGCTGAAAGAAAAGAGGTCCTGGTTAATGCAGGGAACTAAAACAGAATGTGACACACCCCCCTCAGGTTACTGGGATCAGTCAGCACCACGGGGGCTGCAGTACTCCACAATTAATTATGCTGAGGCTGTTCTCCCTCTGTCTTCTTAGCCACAAAGTAGAGCTCTTTACTGCAGCAAATCTTTTAAGTTGTATTAAAAAAAAAAATTAAGCTCAGGCTTCTCACATAGACACAGATCTGCACCTGGCAGTTGCTTGGCAGAGGAGAAAACAGTGGCTTAGTAAATGAGAGCTGTAGGGAAGGGGCCATTCTGTTATCTTTGTCTTTCTGCGGTGTCCTGCATTGGGAAGCCTGGTCTGTGAGTGCAATGATAACACAAATATGTAAATAATGGTGACAGGAGCAATAAGGATATTTCTTTTCTCTGGTGCATAGAGACATGAGGTTTTGGCAGCTGACACTGCTGCCTGCAGTGGAAACTGCTTCTCCGGTTTGGTTTGGCAACGTGAAACCAAAGCCAGGTCTTGTTTGAATCAGATACATCACAGAAACTGCAAAATCCAGGCTGACAAAAACCGAGTGTTTCAGTCGAGTGCTTGTGCTCGGCAATCGTCTGTCTCTAGGAGGAGATAGGTGCTGGTCTTGGCTTAAATTCCTTCACTAAGGAGGTGAAAAGTTTTCACATCCTTAAAGCCTTTGGTTAAACAAGGTGCAAATTTGTCCCTCTGCATGTCCTTCCCAATGGAGAAGGGAGTTCTGCACCTTCTGTACTTTCTGGAGGCACACGTGATGCCCTGTAAGAGACTTCATCTGACCAAAGACAGAGACAGGGGAGGAGCAGGAGGAAGGGCAGGTCACTGATGGCTGCCCTGATTGTCCCTGTGCTGCAGGGGCAGCTCGGCTGTACGGGAGCACAGCTGGTGCTGATCTCAGCAGAGCTTTCAACACTCTGCACCACAGAGGGTAACTTTGTAGCCAGGTAAGAAGGATATGGACTAGACAGATGGACAAGAAGGAACATAAAAATTGACCTATTGAACTTAGAGGACAGTGGCTTCTGTTTCACTGCCTACCCAGGTACCAGTGACAGGTGGTTCTCCTTGGGGATCAGTATTGGGGCTGGTATTTCACAGTGACCTGACTGCTGAGAGAGGATGTACTCTCAGCGAGGTAACACTGAATTAGGGGGCAGGTGGGTGTGCAGAAGGACAGGGAGGACATTCAGAGCAGCCCTAACTAGGGGGAAGAATATAAGTATGGACTAACTGGAAGAAGTGCAGCTCAGGGCCACTGAGGGGGTTGAGGGTCAGGAGCACGATGTGTGAGAGAAATCTGAAGAAACAGGCTTAGTTTAGCCTTAAGGAAAGCGGACTAAGAGGGACTGTTTGAAGTTCTAACTTCCAGTACCACAGAGAAAACAAATCCAGGCTCTTTACAGTGATACATAGACAACTAGGAAACACTGCAGCATGGGGAATGACAGATTGTCACAAGGAAAGAAATATTTACAGTGAGAATGGTTACACACCAGAAAAGGATGTCCAAATTGGTTTGGAGTCTCCATTTGTGGATATTTCCAACCTAAATCATTATGTGAGTCTATGTTTTTTATGAACAGATTTTTCCCTCCCATTAGAAATAAGTATTTAATCAAATGATAGCACCAGCCTGTTGCATCTCAATATTGGATGCACTTCACAGGACAAAACCAGACTAAAGGAGTGCAGTGACTGTGCAGCCAACATTTCACACAACTTCATCTCATGGTAAAGAGAATCACTCTATCTTAGTCACCTGTAAGTGCCTCTAAACATAAACCTACATAAAAATAATATATGGCAGTGAATCTCAGAAGACAGTTTCTCCCTGTAAAATCTGCACATGACACATTGTCACAAGGTTGTATATGAAGATGATAGTAAACCTTTTCTCAGACTGATATACTACACCAGTAGTCCTGAAGAGCTGGAGTATTCTTCAGTTGATTATCAGCAGCCGACTGTCTTGGGAAAACTCAGCTGATACTAAATATGTCATACTGCAATATATAAAGCCCAGCTCCCTATCTTGTCTTTACAGTGCTCATAATTGTGAATGAAGGAGAAGACCACTGGAAAAATTAACTGGCTGTATCAAGATGAGATCCATTATTTTAAGAGAGTTTCATCTTTTAGAACACACTCTCTCTAACAGGGAACTGCTCAGTGAAAAGGCTTTTCTGATCTCAGGAGCCCAGGCTTCAGCAAGCAGCTGGCTGCCCAGGTCTGCACTAGTGACACTGCTCAGTGGCACAGCACTGCCTATTGGCTTTCCTTAAGGAAAATTAAGTCAAATTCCTTCAAGTGAAGATGTGGTTGAACTATATGTGTCTGCAGGAATCCCACTTCTCTGACATTTATTTTCTTAGAAGGGTTTCCCTAGATTGTTCATCTGTAGTGAAAGAAGAGATGTTCCCAGAAAAATGTATGTTCCCTAGGAGAAGTGGGTTTTCTCCCCTCAAATCCTGGTGGAGAGCAAATTTTTCATAGCTGCAGAGACTCCCATTTAAGGGTATTGCTCTGCAGGAAGAGACACAGTCCATCTTCCTCAAAGGGCAAGAGCCACTCTCACAGAGATTTGTTTAAGCTACCTGTAAAATAAACATGGCTTTAAACTGTCAGCACCATAGGTACTAAACCAGGAAAGAGGACAGCCGTTGCTAGGAAAAGAGGTTTTACAGTCTATGAAAATATTGCCTGTAGCAGGAAACAGAATGTGTTGCTTAATTGCTGTGCTCTCAGCTCCCTGCTCATCCCACTGCCAGCGGCACACAGCTCAGTGTCCTGTCCCTGCCCTGACCACAGGGCTCTTCCAGCATGGCCTCAAACATCACCACTCTCTCCAAACAGGATGCAGGATGACAGTGTAGTTGGTCTTGTTCAAATCTTCCAGGATGCCTGTTGTCTGTGGTAGGAGGGAGGGTGAACACAAGTGCAGCTGTTGCCACAGGGGCTCAGTGATGAATTCCTGTGCTGCTATAAACAACTCGGGCACCAGGGGCAACCGGGAGGGGTGGCTGCAAGGGGAGGAATGCATTTTCTGTCTGAAATGCAGTATGAAGCAATATGGTCAAGAAGCTAGTGGGCTAATCACATTAGTGTGTGCTAGAGCTGCTGGGGAGTTATTTAAAATGACTTGAGACTGCAGCTGAGAAAAATAGCTCTGGCGGAGTAGCCTGCGGAAGAGACTGTGTGTCATGGCTGTCAACCTTCTTCTCTTACACCAGGTGAAAAAACAGAAAAAAGCACCCTGAAATAAGCATAGCTGCCAGGAGCATGTCTCTGCAGGACAAATATGACCTGGGTGCCACCACCAGTGCGGTGACCGGCCACCTTCACCCTCCACTGTGCTGCTGGGACTGCAGGGCTGTGGGAGCCAGAGACTGGCAGGAGCTGCTGACAGCTGGAAACGCCCCAGCCTCCAGACCCTGGTGCCTGAGCAATGTGGATACAGAAGGGACAAGTCCCTAGGGAACACTCTATCACATCTTGGAAAAGGACCAGGTCCCAGTCTAACATACCTGTGACCCAGAGCAGGCTGTCAGAGGTTCCTCTGGGCCTGGTTGCTCTGTCACCAGTACAGGTGACAGTGGTTTTGATATATGATGCTAAACTTCTATGTGAATATAACAGCTTGGAGATATTCAGATGGGAGGGGAAAGAAATATATTATTTTTACTGCACTTCAATTCCACTGTAAATGCCTTTAAAAAACAGGCATCAGGATAGTAAAACCAAGAATATTTGCTTTCTAGATCTTACCTTGCAGAGCAATTTTGCTTCCTACCAGTGCTGACACCTGTGAATGTGCACTAGCCAAGGATGGCCAACTGGGAATGCCCTAAACTGGTCAGGAAATTTGGACTGCTCCTGTTTGTTCACTTGAGCATCTGAAGGCATATGCAACCCTGTATTTTTATTGGGACATGATAGAATTGGTAAATCATGTGCAAATTATTTAGCTATTGTTGTTTACTAGTAAAATTTCAGAGCTCCATACACACGCACAAAAGGGGGTGTAGCACCACCTCAGGTTGCTCTCTAGTGCATAAATAACAACATGCAGCTTAACAGAAGATTAAAGCAACCCTTACCATCCACCATTAAAAAGAAGACTATACAATACTACACAAAAATATGTGTATTAGCTTTCATGCTGCTATGGCCTGTGAGGGCATAATGATGTTGCCCACCTGAGTGAGCAGGGGGCCCTGGGTTGTGCCAGTATAATGTGGTATTTCTGGTAGAGCACATTTGTCTATTTTACAACCCTCTTAGTGCATAGATTACTTATTTCAGGCTCTGTAAATCCCTGATGGTTGTGAAAACAGAGGAGAGACTGGAATTATTTATACACAGAGACATTATTAGGACCAAAATTAATGAGAACAACACTATGGGTAGGAAAGATGAGACTGAAGGAGTACTTCCTGCCATGGGAGCCTGATTTAACTGTTCCTCTTACAGAGTGACTCTCTCAGTGTGTGCACTGGCAATTTCATCCCTCAAAACAATGAAAACTAAACCAGACAGTGAGAAATCATGAAAAATCAGACTGAAAAATGCCAGTTGGTTGCTTCCTGAGAAAATTGTATTCCCCATAGGACCCCCAGTAGTCACAGGACACTTCTGAGATTGAAGGGGGTTATTTCAATTCCAGTGTGATATTTGGGGCTACAAGAAAGGAGGATTAAGTAGAGCATGAAGTACATTTTTCCAAGTAACTCAGTAATAATGATGAACTAGTCCAAGGTCTGGAGAATCCCAAAGTAAAGGCATCACATGGAAAGCCTGACCACTGCTTTTCAGGGAAGTTCACACCAAGCTCCTGCACTGGGTGCTGCTCCTTGCTGGGCAGGGATGTGGTGCCCTGCAGGGGACAGGTGTGTCACCTTGGCACACGGTGTCTGGGCCAGCCTCATGTGACATGCAGAGCCTTTCATTTCTGAGCAGCACCATGTGCACACCATCGTTTGCACTTTTAGAAGATGTCATCAAATACTGGGAAGCACTTCTGCAGCTGGGTAATTGAATTCAGAGCAACTCATTCCTGAATGGAAAATTAATAGCTTGGCAACTTTACTTTTATTAACTCTTTCCCAAACACTCAAGAAACAATCCTCTTAAATTTTATGAAATAAAGAAACCTCTTAGGACTTACAAGAATTATGTTACTTGTGCATCTTCCCAGTACATATGCATTTCACACTCACATCTAGATTTCTATCTATAGAAATTTCTACCTATCTGTATTTCATACCCAGCTGTTTGCTCTAGAAATGTGCTAAAACACCTGCCTTTAAGACAAACAATGCCACTCACATGAGCACTGTTTGCAGAAAGCACAGACACCATCCAACCTGGATAATTTCAACATAGGCTGACCATACAAAAGTTCACACACAAAAAAAAATTGTGAATTGTGTTGCATTACTGGGTGAAGTGGGTTAATATGCCTGGGTTGGCATTAGCAGGATAACTCTGTTGCCATTGCTCTCATTAATGCAGTAGTAGAGAAGTCACTCTCCATCACAGCATCTCTTCAACATCTCAGATGAACTATGTGTGTGAAAAAAAAAGCCAAAACTCTCACAGTTCTTACCTCAGAAGAAATTTCATGGAAACTTTCAAAGTTTCCTACTGGAAAAATTGTTTAAAGCTCTTTACTCAGCATTCAGATAGGTCATACAGTCTTGCAAAGCATCTTTTTTTTGTCTACTCTGTACAACTAGAGCTGGGTAGTAAAGGTACATGGCAAATAAGTAGAAATATGTATAAGGGTAGTAAAAAAATAAATTGCTTGATTCACTCTCTTGGAATTTATTCCCAACATTTACAGCAAACTGAATAATCAAGTGAGTAAAGCTGTACTTCAGACTTAGTATAAATTCAGCACTAATCTGATTACAGAAATAATTCTTTTTCAGGGGGAGGTAATATGTTGACTGAGATATAAACCCTGAATATATTGAGAAACAGAAACCTAGCACAAGAAAGCATATATCTGTGCTGCAGATTAATTACAAGGAAGCACAAAACAAAACAAACAAAAAAACCCAACACTTTCCCTTTCTGAAAAAAACAAAAAGAAAACCCAAACATGAAAACTGAGCATGAAATGGGAGTAATCCTGTTTGCTGAGAAGTGTCACAGCAGGAACTCCAGAGAAGTGGCTGACATGGCTGTGATCCCACAGCCAGGGATGCCTTGCAGTGCACATCACCCCACTGTAGCAAGATTGCCCCTTATGGCTTCAGCAATGGTAAAGGAGAACTGGTCAACAGTTTTTGTTTATAGGATTTCATCTCCTTTAAAGCTGCTATTTTTGATGGAATATTTTTTTTTACTGCTGTTTTGAGAAATCTCGGATATCATGCAAAATGCCTCCAGGAACATTGGTTTGGGGTGAAAACTCCACAGGGCAGCAGTCAGGTGAGGGGAGAAGTGTCACTCCTCTCAACTGGGCAGCTTCTGTCCTGGTGTGAGTGGTGCCCTTTGGCTTCAGGCACAAAGTCAGGCTCTGCTGGTGCCCCTCAACAGAGGGCATGAGGCCAGACCCTGTTGGATGCCTTTTCTGCAGATCCCACCCTGCCTTGTGGGCAAACAGGTCCACCTACTCTGGAGGGTGCCATGCCTTGGACTGCACACCCATCCCTCCCAGATCTTCTGACTTGGGTTTTTTGTTCATTGCTTTGCACTCTGAACAGTTTTGGGCAGCAGCAGCAGCCTCACAGTTTGAACTGCCACTGGCACAGACTGGGCAGTGAAAGAAGGAAACAGGAAAAGCTTTGAAAATGCCAGCATGGGTGCACCATACCTTTTGGTCTGGTGGGCAGAAGAATGAGCCAGCTTCCAGGACTCTTTATTCAATGTTTTCTTCAATTTTATACCTACTGGATTTTCTATCAATTTCAGCGTACATATATAAATACTCTGCTTACCTTTAATCTCAGTTATTTTCAGTCCCTCTGGTGTTGTGGATTAGAAATCCCTGTTTGTAGGCTAGAAATTGGTACAGTGGTGTGGGGATGTATACCAAAATCCCGTCCAGGATACTCAGCAAGGCCTCATAAGGCTCATGCTCCTGACTCAAGCATTGTACAGAGCACAGCTCAGCTATGATGTGTGCTGGGAAACAGTCCTCAGACACCTACCAAGACTGCATCACAGACAAAAGACTGGGAAATGTGCAAATCAAATCAGAAAGAGGATCACAGATCTGCCAGCTGACGGGAAGGCAGCCGAGCTGATGGCAACATACAAGTTAAAACCTCAACCCAGTTAGATGTTGATAGACATGGAGCAATCTCCAGAGAAACTGAAATGGTTGGATGGATGTCAGCATCACTTTGAGAGTGCCAGTGTCACTACTGTTTTGGTTTTTTTTTTGCAGCCCAGAAAAAGAAAAGAAAGTAATACGGTGAAGTAGAAAGTAGAGGAAACTGCATTCATTAAAGCATTTCTAGATCTGCTCTGCATTTTTCAGACCTCAAGGAAATCTCTGTCAGGGAAATCTGAGACTTTTGCAAAATATATCTCATAAAATGGTGGAAAAGAGCCTGCAATTTCACAGTAAGGCAGGATCTGATAATCTTATACCAAATATGATTTAACTTCAATTACCTCATTAAATGCTCTTCTTATTATTGCCCATTGTTGAGCAGCAATAGATATCTGGGGCACTGCTGCACGGTTCCCCATGAAAAACTCAGTGATGTGGAAAATCTGTGTATATTTTTAGTGTAATATATTTTAATGGCACTTTTACTTTGGTCCTTGAGTACAGGATCACAGCACATGAACCAGGCTTGTTTGCCTGCTTCCTTGCTCCCTTCTTCCATCTCGTCCTGACAGGGATCATGCCAGCCTGAGGAACTGGCTCTGGTTTCAGACCTTCTCTAGAAACATGATTCACAGCTGCTGGGAATCTACATTACCAAAAATAAGCACCCTCAGCATGACTTTCCAAACCATTTTTAAGACTTTTGCATACCAGTCAAGAAAGCAAACTGTAGTTTATCCAAAATTCAAATGCTCTCTAAAACTTTGAGGAGCCTTGACATTAAATGCACATCCCTTGGGTTTCAATGACACCTGATAGACAGGATAGGAGTCATCCATTAAACAGGCTTGCAAAATGCTTTCCTATATATAACAATGTCCTAAAGGCTATTTAGACTGTGCTTAATTAATTTCCAGTTTTGTTGATCTCCCCAATACAAAGGCAATGTCTGTTCATGACTAGGAACCATAATAGGGGCTTATTTTAAACTCTCAGGGTTTTCTTATGTCTTTTGTATTACTCAGAATCTCTCTGTTGTGAGTGGAATTAAACTACACCTGAACTGGGCAAGAAAATACACTGCAATAAAGATAATTACCATTTCACTGGAACAAAGTTTAAAACCTGTTTGAAGCTAGGTAGCATCTGCCCATGGCCCCAGTTCATTCTGCCTTTTACCTATTCACCCAAAGCACAGGCAAGAAGAGCAGGCTGGGAAGCACAGAACAGCTGCAGCAGGGATGAGCCCCCCTTGGGAATAGCAGATGGGCCACCACCCTTCTCTTCACAAGCTCTGATGCACAGCAGGATGTGCTGAGTTTGCAGAGCACCTGGATGCAGATGAAATTTGTGTTTTGTATCTGCTGTCTTTAGTCCTGCTTGGGGCTGGCTCCCCAGGAAAATCCCTGTCCCAGGCCCAGCTCACCATCCCACTGGAGTGCTCAGCAAGGTGATGGCAGCACACAAAGCCCTGGTGTTTTGCAGGGCTCCCTGATGTGGTTTGCACAGTGAGCAGGAGAGGACACAGGGCTGTGAAATCCAGGCTGGAATCTGTCTGAGTCAGCTCCCAAGGGAAATCAAAGGTGTCTCTTCCACTATTCTCCAAAAGTAGTCACTAATTCAGAGTCAAAACCACACCTTGTCTCTAAGAAACATGGCTGTTTGGGCCTCAGAAATCACATGCTGGCAGGGGCCAAAGAGGGAAGTGAGCTGAGCCCTGCTGTGTGTTGGAAAGGAAGCTTCAGTGTCTTGAAGGGACCTGTCCCTCAAACTGAAAGCTTGCTGCATCTGTCCTACACAAGTGTTTCAAGTCCTTGTCAGAGCCTGCTGGGCAGCTCTTCTCCCAGGTAATTGTGCCCTCTCACCCATCAAGCTACCTCCCAAGCTCTGGAGTATGAAAGAGATGCAAGTGTTCTTTTGATAGGATTATTTATATCTATATTTCATTACAAACAAGTCAGAAAAGTGAAAAAAAAACCAGCTACAAAAATCCCATGACAGTAAGGGAGCAAAGCAATTAATCACATTATGTTTTTATATTTATACAGCTCTGCAACAATATCACAAAGAAGAAAGATAAAAAGCAGTTCATATAATTCACATATTAATAGCCCACATATTCCAGAAAGTGAAAAAAGAGAGAGGATAATATTGCCAGAGCACAGACATGAAAGGTCAAGGCAGATCCAGCTGTTGTCAATCATCAGACACAAAATAAATGCCGGAGAAATTTGTCTTTAAAGAACAAAACAACCATAAAGAACTTGAATGAGAAGCAGGTAGGCATTTAGTTTCCCTGAATTAAAAGTGCTTTTCAAATGCGTTCATCCTCAGATAAAAAGAACAGGAAGAGTGTAAAGGTGTCCTTGCAAAACCCCAGCAGAGCTCAGACTGCAGTGCTGGCTCCTGGGATGGCCTCTGAAGTTAAGCACGACAGGGGGCTGAGCTCTGCCTCCTTCCCATCTTTGCCTGCACCTTTTGCTCACTTTTTTTTAATGTGTAAGTCCCAGGAAGCATCAGTGGAGAAAACCAGAAGGATGTAAACTTACTGCTAAGTCATCAGGACAACCTCTGCTAGTCTCATCTTTGGCTGCCTGATTTTGCAGGGCTGTGTCCAAGCCGTGGTCATTGCTATTCATCTCACAGCTGTGCTTCAGAACTTTCACCTGCAAATGGGATTACAAACGCAATCATTAGTGCAGATTCCCCAAGAAGCTTTCACAGTATTACAATTAGATTTCCCATTCTAGCAGCATCTAAATCAATATGATATGATTAGTTACTCTCGTGGATTACATGCTGCTGTACAAAACCTTCACACACAGAAATCTGAGTAATTTAATCAGGCAGTAATGGATTCTGGGAATGCTCCCACTGTCTAGAAACTTAAAATCATTCTGTCTCTATAATAATTTGCCATTATGCACCTGAAGCTAAATTGCCTGACATACCTGACAGTGGACAGCAGTGATTAAAACAGGTCACATCTCATCAGCCAAAGTGGCGACTCCCTCTGAATTCACTCAGAAAACTGAATTTGAGAGAGAGAATAAAACCACCTTCAGTTGTTTTTCCTGGTTATAGCTTAGGTTTTAAACTGTCTCTTTAAATATATCTATGTGTGTCTTTGTGTGTGTGAGAGAGAGAGAGAGAAAGACAGTGTAAGTGATATACATTTCTCATCATTTTAGTCAAGGCAAGAAGAGCATATGAACTAATGCTCCTGGGGAAATGCTGCAGACCCAGGCAGAAATGAGCACATCATTTTATCTCTCTGAAGGTGCTCAGCACTGCTGAGCAAGATATTGGGAAAGAGGACCCTTTCTGGAAAGGTCTTGGAAGGAAAGAGTCCTGGGCTGCCATTGTCAGCAGCTCAGAGGAGGGAGCAATGCTGTGCCAAGGAACCTGAGCTGCTGATAGCTGGTGTTCAGGAAAGGATTTGCATCTCATGTTTCCCCAGCTTGGATAAACAGCTCAGCCCTGCACCTCTGAGCTGCAGCAGGTCTGCTCTGCAGCCATCCTGAGACTGCAAACAGTCCTGAAAAGCAAACCACCATGCTCAGTGCTGCAAAGGCAGCTGACAGGGGCAAGGGGAAAACTCACAAACTCATGCATGGAGAAACAGCTACAGATTCATTTGAAAAACTGCTGCTGTATGTTTCTAGGTAGAAAATAGTCAGAAATGTGCTGCTGTTCATCTCTTACCCTACCAATATGCAACAGCTTATGCCTAAGAAATACAAGTCATTATGTTACTGTGGAGGACATTCTTTTTCTTACAGCACAGTTGCATTGCAACAGTCCTGACCCCTCATGCCTGGGGACTCCTGCTTTGAGGAGGATTTTTCCTATGGTAAATTGATATTTCAAAAAGCCAGTTGGCAAGAAAAGAAAGAAAAATAGCTATCTATGAAACTTTCCTAAGCAATAATTGCCAGTGAACTCTGCCCTCATTATAAAACTCTACATAGCCTGACATAAAAAAGCCCCATGATGCACATACACTTTTCACCTCTGCCTTCCCTGTAATAGTCTCGGCTATGTCACTCTGTTCAGATATGCTGACCAGAGTAACATAGTTACAGTGTCACTCTACACCTTGTTAAGGGTAAGGTGTGGTCTGTGTGCTGAGCCAGGTGTGGTGTGTGCTCCATGCCCAGAGACACCACAGCACTGGCACTGCCAAAACCCCACTGGCACTGCCCGGCATGTCAGCCCTCCTGCCGAGAAGCTGTTAGACAAATCTCTTCTGAATTCTTTCTTGGAGGAAATCTGTGGAGGCCATTAGCCAAAGGAATTGGTGCCAGTGGCATTTGGGCAGGGGGAGGAGGGTGTTGCCAAGCCCCTGGTCATGGCCACTTGCCCACCCACGCCCTGCAGCCCACAGCCCACCACTGAAAGGAAGGATTGACATTTACTTCAGGCTGGAGATTGGACCACTGCATTACCATTAATAAACAATAAAGCTATTAAGGCATATTAAAGCTTGGCAATGAACTTGTCAAAATGGATGATCTATAAATCAATATAAACAGCAGTGACAGGCAGTAATTGAATTCCAGTGGTTCCTCATAACATGCTAAATATGAAGGGACATGACATGCTGAAAATAAAGTAAGAAAGCTGAAAAATTGATAGCATTAACGTTCTCCTGGTGAAACGTGGCATCGCTTCAGCCCTTAATGGGGATCAAACTGTGAATACGTATTGACTTCTTCTTTTAAAACAAGAAAATGGCCACATAAATGTGAGACTTCCCAATTTAGAAATGGCTGCTCAAAAAGTTCACAGCGGCACTGGATGTCACTGCCACAGAGCAGCAGACAGCCCTCCTCCGATGGGTTCATTAGCAGGACCTCTTGCTTTACTTGGGTAGGAAGAAGGACGGGTTTTGTACAATCCAGAAAGCCTCTGAAGTTGATTCATCCATTTTCATCTTCCATAAAGGACCAGCAAAAGCCCATTGGGCAGGAGAAGTTAATGCTAGCATGCTGCCAGGCTCGGGTGGCTACATATCTTTCAAATTCAAATATAACAAGCCAGGCCTCAAATATCAGCGGAGATCGAGACAATCAGAACGGAAAGAAATTGGTGAAGTCGCAGCAAGCCTTTTAATGTAGATTCAAGTGACAGCAAATAAATCATGACAGCTTCTGTAGATGGAACCAGGGCCTCATTCTTTATTTTCTCTTGATGTGCTCCCCTTAGTGAAGCTTTTCTTAGTCGATTTTTTCAATTGAGCCCTATGCCACTGGAGTTCAGAAAAGGGAGGGTTCGGACATCTTACTGAGAATTATTTTCTCTGTACCACCTAACTCGCGGGCACAGAGCACTTGTATTCTAAAATCATGAGAGATATCTGCATTTCAAGGGTGTCTCTGGGCACAGACAGGGAAAGCTAGAAAAGAATTACATAAATGAGTGCCCATGTGTGAGTGGTGGCCTGGTAATAAGGTCCTGAGTGGTTGAGAGCAGCAGAGATGGGACAGGGACTGGTCACCAGTGCAGAATCAGTGCAATAGCCAAAGAGCAGCGGGTGTGCCTGGCCTGGCTGCCACCACTGGGCTAAAACTGCTGCATGGATAAAGTCCATATTTAACAAGTGGTAGAGCTTCATCAGGGCCACTCTGCACCATTGTGTCTTGAAAATAGCCCATTTTTGGAAGAGAGACAGGTGTAGGGCAGGGCATTTTCTGAAAGTTTCTCTGTTTTGACACAAAATTTAAAATTAAAATTGAAACAACCTGTAAGAAACAGATCAAGGAGGCAGCATTTTTTCCTTTTAAATATCATTCACTCTTTGGGGTCAGACAAGACTCATCTGACCTATCTGATGTACATGCTGTCCTCAGATTTGCTGAGCATGTACTGATGTAACATGAAAGGTTAAGGAAACCCGTGATAAAAAGTCTAAAACCTTTGGAGACAATCTGTAGAAGTATAAGACATGCGTCATCCATACCTTGCGTGGACACTGGTGAAGCAGGTCTCAAACAAAACCATTTTGCCTGTGGGGATATTGAGGGTGCCAGTATCCATGATCCCTGCCTGCTCTTGTACACCATTTCCCCCCATCCCATCCTAAACTCCTCCATCAGGAGCTGTGTGTACCTTCCTGTGCCTTTAAACCTGCAGGAGCTGGGAAGCATGATGTGCAATAATAGTCCTGGATTTAACCAACAGGACAGCTCTGACACATTGTCCACTGAAACAGATGAACTTGCCTTGACTTTTCCCTGCATCTGCATAATCCTTAATTTTTCTTATGTGGAGATTTTTTACTGTCATTGAAAAGATGAGAATTTAGTCAACTGAATGCAGTGCTGATTAGCTCAGTATTGTAATTGTGAACTCCTACTGCTTGTATGTTACAGCTCTTCAAATTCCCATTAAACTATTAATCTAGGTTTTATGATACTTCAGAACTGAAGTATCAAAAAACTGTGATGTAAGTGGAAGAAACCACAGTGGCAATTTACAAGAGAACCCACAGGAGTTATTATGAAAGCAACAAAAAACAAAGCAAGTGAGCCTGTTTGCAAAATCCAGAGAGTCTGCTGACCTGTGAGCACAAGTAAAAACCAGATGGCACGCAACATGGCAATAGCTGGCTTTTCAACACTGCCTACAGCACGTCACTGTGTTGGGTTCAGGGCTATGTCAGTGCTCATGCAAAAAATCCAGCCCTCTCCACTCAGATTTCCTTTCTGCAGCGCCTGTGGGGGAAGAGAAACAGCCTGTTATGATTGTGTTAATACACTGTTCACATTTCCATTTGTTGTTTTCTCAGTCACTATGCTCAGAGAAGGGTTTTGTACCATAAGAGAAACTTTTATTCCCCAAATACCTAACACCCCAGGGATATTACAACAGAAGCATCTCAGTCACTGCTGTGTTTGGAGTACAGCTCTTGTGTAGTGTAATTGTACCAGACCTGTTTTGCTAAAACAAGGCAGGACACAAACCTGCTCTGCAGAGTCAGGGAGCAGAGCATTGCTCACCCACCTCCCACTGCTGTGCACAAACTCCATGTCCTCTGCAGCAATCCACACCTGGAGCCAAGAAAGAGGCACTGTAGAAAGAAAAATGGCTTAAAATAAAGTGACCAGTGTGCAAACGAAGGCTTAGAAGGAAATGTGATAAATCTGTGCTTCTTCTGTACTTGGAGCAAAGCCAGGAAACAAGTTATTTTTTACAGGAATGCACCACCTCATTTTCTTATGAAATAATCATCTCCTTGCAGGGTACTAGAGAGGGATTTCCCTGGGGGAACTTGGTGCATTAGGAAAGTTTCCAAAGTTCTTGTTCCCTAGGCAAAGCAGGAGCTTTCCTCTTCACAGCCCCAACCCACATCCTAACCCATTTGTGACCCTTGGTTTATATCTATCCCTAATCCTAACTCTTGCTTTGCCCTATTACTAGAGGAAAAGAAAGACTGGGGTTTTTTATTGTTATTATTATTTTTCTGATGTGAGTCTGGGAGAACTTCCCAACCCATGTTTAGTGTTAGGGTTGAAAGAGAAATGCCAGTACACCAATGCAAGTGAGACTGAAATGGGATTGCAAAAGGGAAGCAGAGGCTTCAGAGATGGTGGCTGAGAGAAGTGTTTAGTATGGGTAGTATGGGTAATGGCCAGAGGAATACTGCCAATGGTTCAGCTGCAGTTCATTTAAGGTTAATACTAAGTTTAGGGTTAAGAGAGAAGTTCAGAGTTTTATTTGCAGTGGGGCTGGAAAATAGCAGAAAAATAGATCAAAGAATGCAGCAGCAAAATATTTCAAGTTCATCTGTCACAGTAATCCTCACCAGCTACTAGTGAGGTGGTGAGGAATGAGTGACACATTGCTTAGATGCACCATGCACCTCTGAACCCAATGATGCCTCCCAAAAGACCAAAACACCTCCCAGGGATTAGGTGCCCTTTCTCCAGCACTGGCCAACACAAAAAGGACTGAGATAAGAAACAAAGGTAGTTTTCTTTCACTATTTTTTAAAGACTGACTATTCATAAACTGTATTCTCTGTAATTTCTGACCAATTGCCAGCACTAGATCTGGCTCCTGAGTCAAACACACCATGTTCTTGAAAATATGATACCAAAAAAGATGTTTTGCTCAAAGTGCCTAAAATGGAGCCAGACAGAAGTCAAATAATGCTACCCAGACACAAACTGTGCTGAAACACAATTCTGGTTGCCCTTAGGTTCATTATTTCTCCCTTGTTTAAGAATAGCAGTGTTTGGTGTTTGCCAGCCACAGCCTCCTGCTGCTCGCCTGCCCAGGCACAGAGGAGTGGCACTAGGCTGCTTTCACTGTCTCCATGGCTGCTCCTGCAGATCAAAGACCTACTGACAAATGTAAGATATTTGATTCTTGCCAGCAGAAAGCATTTGCAATCTTTTGTTCACTGGACATGAGGACAAATAGCTATTTACTGTGAAATGCAGACTCATGCAAGAATTAAGTGCCTTTGGTGGTTATGAATGTAAACACACATATCTTCTTGAGATGAGACTCACAGATTCCAGAAATTGCTTCCTACTTTAAGTTTTGGGTGAGTAGTCAACTCTGGGCTTGAAAAACACACAGCTTACAAAGCATCCTTCCCTTCCTCTCCATGACTGCTAGGCAAGGGATGGGGAAAGCAGGCTGAGCCCAACTGTGGCAAAACCCTTGGGAGGATGTACAAAGCCATTTTTGGATTACATAATCCCTCTGCAAGCCCTTTCCCATTAAAATACAATTAAAAGCAGTGGCCAGGAGGAGTTCACCTTTAGAAAATGACACTTACAAGAAATCACTTCCTAAACAGATAGTTGCCTGAGTCCCTGAAATGAAGAAGAGGTTTGATGGATAAGAAGGCAATATTAAAACGTCTCCTCACATAAGAAAACAGAATGAGAGCAATCATCAGAATTTATCAGCCTGAGAGGAGCAGAGTGTTTTCTTGGCACTGAAGGAACCCAATACATAAATCAAAACCAGAGCATGGGCTCACAATAGAAAGAGACAGATGTCTCTGCCATATAAATACCACATAAATGAGCTTTCTGGAAAGGGGATCCTATTTAAGCACACACCACAGTGACATCTGAGAAAGACATAACAAAACAAAGCAGAGCGTGAAGCTGGTATCAGCTGGAGCTGCAGCCATTTTTAAAGGGTAATGACCATGCCAACCATGCTTAGGGGTTATGGCTTTGTTATTTCAGATCTTCTTTGCAAAGCCCCAATAACCTCATCTTAACACCTCAATCAACACCCATGTGTTTATAAATCACCAATTTTTAATTCATTCTGGCCAAAATATGGTCCAGACTCATCAAAACCCTGCCTCCTGGGCAACAGGAGCTCACTGTGAAAACAGGAGTGAGCTGTGGTTCAGGGTGAGCTGTGTCCCAGGAAGATACTGCTATATCCATGACACATCCCAATGCACATAACAGTGATATAACACTGCCACAGCTCCAGAAAATGCCCAGAAAACAAGCAATGCCCTAGAATGCCAGGCAGGACACCTCTCTTTTTATAATATGCCAAATATAAAAGTACAACCATAAACTCTCTTTTACGAAGATAAATTGAGTCTTAAATCAAATCAGACTTGAGCCCAAACATGACTTTTACATGGCTGCCAAATGTAAAATATAAAACATGACTTCAGTTTCCTAACAGAGAGATACAGACTATGTAGCTCTTCCTTGGATGTAGAAGGGCAGAAAGGAATAATGCAGAGACCAAGGTTTTGCAACAGTAGCCTGGGTGAAATACACATGGGAAGAATGGATTAGTAGCTCTTCATGTTAGAATACACTGTAAGAGCATGCAGGTATCACTGGGGGAGGTCAAATACAAACCTCTCCTTGGGAACGGGTGAGCTGACATCACAGCCACCTACATTAACCCCTGGCATTGATTAGCCCATTCCCCACTCCCTGGAAAAGCACTCTGCAAATAGCATCAGGCCTGACCTACTTCTGCTTGCTTAGCTGCAAATTTCAGTGATTGGAGCTTTTCTGTGCTGGGTTTCTTCCAGGAAAATGTCAGACTTTCCTTTCTTGCCCTTCAGAGGCATTGAGTGAGGCCAAGGTCCCAGAATGTGTTCCTATGGACTGGGCAGGAGACGGAGGGGTGAGCTGTGGTGTGGTAGGGCACCCAGCCTGCTGTGTGCTCAAGACATCAGATAAGTGGCACTGGTTGAAAGGAGTGATGTTTTCAAGGCATGGCTTTCACATCTGGATGAAGGCAGACTGCTTTTCACAGGCAGGGAATAGCTTTGTGAAGAGACATGGAAACCTGAGCAACGCGCTTAACAGCACATTCATTCAGTGAGAAGTATTATACAAATGTCATGTCTGTTGAACTCATTTTAGTGCTCTGAAGGCTGAGAGATGGATTGAATAGGTAAGGTCATCATCTAACTCCAGAAAAAATCTTATTGCTGCAGCTCAGAAGCACTATGTTCTTTTTACTGCTGAGCTCTGCCTCCCAAGCAAGAATATTCAGGGAAATCTAGTGGAATACAAAAAAGTTTTGTCTCTCAGCTCTTCCAAGGATACATGTCACCTCTTTGTCCCAGTCATTAGGAATTAGGCTGCAATTGATACAGTCATTTGGGGAGTTAGAGTAAGATAATGAATTAATTAGTTTTAGAGGGGTTTTTTTCATTGCTGTGACTTGACCATTAATCATTTCTTAACAGGATTTTTTAAATCCCCCTACAGTCACACAAATTGAACAGCAAATTTAACTGGAACAGTGACATTACATCCAAGTCAGAAGTAAGGAAAAAACTCCAACTGCACACCTCCATGAGATAGAAGTAGCTGTACCATGTTAATATTAGGAATTTTCCTATTGGTAAATAACACAGAAAAAAAAATTCCAACCAAGTTGTCCTTAAATTAAATATTCCTCAACTGAAAAATTCCTACAAGATCCATCTCCTCAGCTCTTTATTGTCCTGTTTCCAAAATGCAAGTGAGAATACAAGTGTAGGACCTTAACAATGTATATTTTTCTGCTATGCTGCATTCAGTGCTATATACAGTGCTCCATCCTTGAAAAGGAGCATGACCTCCAGTTTAAATTTTTCCTCACAGCTATACTGATGCCAGGAAATTCAAAGAAGACTGTAAATGTGTGGATTTGGGGTGTACTTTCAATATATAGATGTTAGTATAAATATATACATGTCCTAGTATTTATCCTAATTCTTTTCAGCTTTGTACCATAATATGTTTATTAAATCAATACATAGAAACTATTGTTAAGCAGATGGCAGAGTCTGGTCTTAATTTGATGAAGTAGTTGAAAAAGAAGGACGATTTTTCTTTGAAAACTATATGGGAATTTCTTTAATTATTTTCTAATTACTTTATGTTGCATCAAAATTCACTACAGCCTGTTTTTTCCATGAAAAAAGATTAAGAGATGAAAAAATTGCTTATTCAGCCAAGAGACTGAATGTGGATTTTTGTATTGCTGGCGAGTTTTGGAAAAGCTTCTGCAGTGACCATATTTACAAAAACAGCAAATTCATTCATATTTGACAGGCAAACTACATCTGAGTAAGGAAAGTACACATTTATGCACTGTTTGCACACAAATCCTCCATTACATGCTTTAAAACCAGTGGAGCACTTCAACTCCTATAGCTATGTATAAAAGGGCTGAATAATTTTATGGTCAGCAATAATAGCATTTTTACTTTTGCAAATAAAGGAAACTTGGGTCAAGCAGAAATATGATTGCCACAGGCTCTAAAAAGCAACAAGCACATATGTGTGTGTGTAGCATTGTGTACTCAATCAGGTCTATAACGCTTGGATGAATGTATCATCAAATCTCCTGCTAATATTCAATTTCACATTCTTTTCCCCCAGGTGAGGTGGGCTCTGCTGATTCCCAGAGGCAGAAAGGGCACTGCCACCCTGAGCAGCCTGGCCCCAGCACTGGATGAGGAAGGTTGCAGGACATTTGGGGCCATTTAAGAGCAAATTGGTTGAATGACACACTTGTCTGTCTCTCCTTGGCTTTTGTAGGGAACGAAGCAACTGCAGAGGAGGACAAGTGTCGGGACCCAGAACATTCCTCTGGCTACCCTGGGTGATTCCAGACCCTGGCAAGGGGCTCAGAGACCTTGGCATGGAGTCAAAAACACCCGTGTCTTCAATTTTAGCCCATGGAAAAAATTACCAACTTTGTGTGAAGATTTACAAGCCACAAGAGTTTGAGTAGAATGATAGTTAATTTGTCATGGGGTGAAAGAGTAGAATTTTGGGGATTTAGAATGGGGGTTCAAGAGGCAAGATGGAGGAATCTGGGCATGTCCTGTCCTTCTCCTTTTTCTTCTTCTTCTTGTCCTCCATCTTCTGCTGTGATGATAACACTGTTTGATTGGTTTAGAATAGAGACAGACTGACTAACATAGGTGATAGGTATTGGAAAATTATTGTAAATAAAGTACACGTAGTTCATAGTATATAAAAAGTTAACACCACCCCAAGGGCAGGTGCTGTGCCACAACCCAACCTGCCAGACAGATCTCAGCAGGTCAGAGAAAGAATGTAACAGATAAGAGAAAATAAACAACCTTGAAAAGCAGAACCGATGAATCTCGACTTCTCCTTCAGTCATGGGGCTGGGAAAAAAAAGATTTTCTGATACCTTGGGAGCCATTTCAACCACAGAAACCCAAGAGACAAGCAGGACACCTAACACTGGGCCTCTACCAAGGATGTGGAGAACCTCTGTGAGGTTTGAAGGACTGACACCTAGCCCTGCAGTCCTCTCCTTGGCTGGACATGGAGCTCAGGTGGCAGCTCTGTTTGGTGTTCCCTGGGACGTACTGGCTTCCCAGCTCTGTAGGATTGGCATGACTGAACCGCAGGGCAGTAATGTGTCCTAAATAGCAAATACCTGTTAGAGGTATGTAGATTGTCCAGGCATATTAGACAGTCATTTAATGAGGAATTAGGACACACTAAAAAATCTTCATAATAACAACCAGGAATGTCTTAGGTGGAGCCGATTCTGCCTTGACAAGGAAGAAAGGCTGGGTAATGCCTAAGGTGTCAGCCTGCACTCTGCCCCTCTTTCAAAGTGTGGTATTCAGATCACAGATCATGTCAAGAGAGTGACTGACTCTGCAGCCTAGACCTCAGTGGAGCCATCCAATCCTATATCCCTCTTTCCTAATTCCTCTGGGTTGCTTGTCACTGATGTTCTCTACAGATGCGTTTGAAGGGGCAGAGATGTATGGTGAATTGCTGCAAGCTAACCTAGAAGACACAGCACTCTTGGCCTGCTTTGAAGAGGGGTTGATTTTTAGTGATTTTCACATGGGCATCAGGGCCCTCTCGTGTCTCAAGGAAGCTGGAGGATCTTCCTCCTCAGCAGAGTGCCCAGGAGCATAGCACAGGACAGAAACACATGAGACATTTCTCTCTGACAGTATTAACTCTGATAATAATGTCACCAGCCCAAGAGAGAATATATTTCTCTTTCACAGACTGAAATAAAAAGTTAGCATTTTGAGAGCTTTGCATACATTAGAGGAATTAGATATACTGCACCACAAACACTGCAGTGCTGCACAGGGCCTCTGCAGTGCTTGGGATCTATGTGTCCATAAATCAGACACTCTGGAAAGCAAAAGAGGGTGATCTGTCCTTCAGCACCACGCAGTGTGGGAGACACAGCTCACTCCTGAAGGCATCGTGGCTCTGCAGCTCAGAGCTACCTGTGGGAGCCACAGCTTGCACCTTCAGCACTGGGGCCTCAGAGATGTGGCCCGGGCATTCAGCAGCAGCTTCTTCAGCAGCTTTTGCCATTGTGAGCAATGTCCCTTCCCAAACAGGTTCTGTTGTCCTTTCCCTGCCATTCCAGCTGCAGCCAGCATGCTCCAGTGGAGCCAATGGAAAAACACAGAGTTGTTTCCTCTGCACTGCTGTGCTTGGAGCTCTACCAGGGCAAAGGAGCAGATCCACAGGCTCCCTTTGTGTGCCGAAGGAATGCTGGTCCAGAGACTGTAACTGAACCTTATCAAGGAGCTGAACTTTAAACTGAAATTTCTTCCCTGTCCCGCTCCAACAATCACAGAAAGGCACAGCAGAGGAGCTGGTGGCTCCCTTGGCACTGGACTAGGTCTCTACAGTGCAAGTCATCTATTTCTTTTCCTAAGAGGACAGCAGGAGGCCACCAGTTTAAGTGACTTGCCTTAGTTGCTCACATGCAGAAAGAATTAATTTGCAATGGCTGTAAAGCAGCAGGACAGCCAGGTGCAATCATGAATCTCGGCAGCTCCTCATATTTATATTGGGCCCTTTGCAGCTGCTCTGGAGGCGCCTCACTAACTCTGAACTTCCCCTGAATACCAAGCGACTGTGGCTGCATGCGGTGCACTGTCCCTCCTTTCAAGAACACACAGACATAGCAGAAAAAGATAAAATAATCAAAGGGAGTGTAGGAAAGTTTTTCCATTTGGAGAAAAAGGGGAATTTTCTCCCTCAAGAGCAATGTGAGAGAATGGGATAGCCTAAATCAGGTCTCTTCTGCAGTCAAGTCAGGGCTGTCACATATCCAGGAGCAGGACAGCACAGTGTGTAACCCCTGCCAGGAGCTGGGAAACTTCTTTTTAGACCAGTTTTAGAAGTAGAAAGCTATTTATGTCTTTGTATATATACACTGTATGCAAGTGAGACACACCAAGAGAAGAATGTGCACATGGACCAGGGCATGTGCCTTTGTTAAGCCAGAGAGGGGTGATGGAACACGAATGCTATGAATTTAGAGTTTGGATCCAGCCTCTCCACAGAACTTTTCACTTGTTGGGCTGCTAACACAAGTGAGGCCGCCTGAATCGGGTGATTCATGTCCCATCCCCTAAATGGCTGGTGAAATTTTGCACCAGGACTTATGTGATTGGGTTATGGACCACACTTGTGCACCTTCACCTGTGCTTGTGTTCCAGTGTCTTCTAGGTATGTATGGGCTACAGGTGACTTTAATGCATTCTTGAATATTTTGGTTCTTGTTTCTCTTTATCATTGCACTATGGGACAGCACATGTGGGTGTGATGGAGTCACCCAGGCGCTGAGGCACTTGGCCCACACACAGCTGGGTGGATAAGTTGACCTTTCCCTTGCTTGAAATCCACCTCCTGATTACAAGTGGTTAAAAAGTTTACACTATGAAGTTTTGACACTTTCATTAAAAGTTTCATTGGCAGAAAGGGGACTTTTCTTAAAATGAAACATGGATGGGGGTCTGATTTAGTACATGAGACCTGAGCCTCTGCTTGGCAGCATCTGCAGTGAAAACTGTGCAGAGCAAGGTGATCAGCATGGACCTCTTCCAGGAAGGGGGACTCAGGCTCCCAGCACACACCAGCACTAATACATGTTACATCATGGTATGCCACAGAACCCAAAAAACTTTAAATGATGGTGGAGGGAGACTGTGGCCTCTGGCTGAATGTCTGCTGGCAGTGTACTCTCTGCCCAGATTCAGGCTGCAGCATGGGCTCAGGAGGCCTTGTAGGGACCAAGCTCCAGGCCAGACAACATCTGCCCCATCCCAGAGCATTCAGGGGGTGCAGCAGCACTTTAAAACACCTATAATGGGATCTGGGGCAGAAAGCACAGGCTGTAAGCTGTTAGCAGAGACAAATGGATGCCTGGACACAGAACCAAGCAGCAAAAGCCTGAAGTGGATCCGTATGTGTGACTTTATTTAAGACTCAGAGAAGCTAAAGAAAAGTTCAGTGTCACGGAGTCAGGCTGAGCAGCAGCCAACATGATTGAAAAGCAAGCAAGCAATAAATGGAGTAGCTGCCCATTCTGTGCCCTGGAGACACCAGCCAACCTGGCTGGCCTTGGCCAGCAGCCTGAGAGACGCCAGGTGTGAGCTGTACCACTCTCACTCCTTGGCTCTCAGTGTCCTCATTTTCAGTACTTAACTAGATGCTTTATATCAACATGCTGGACTCACTCACATACACTTCTTGGGATGTGCCTGATATCAGAAAGCTTTTACTCCTTTGAAGGAATGCAAAAAAGTAATGCCACAGGTTTGTCTTTCCAATGTCCAGTACGTGCATCCTCCCCTGTTGCTATAATGATATTCAAATATGATACAGAACTGAGGGAAAGCTTTTAATTTGAGTGAAAGACAGAAGTTCTTTACCCCATAGCCTCAAGGGACCTATGTCCTCCTAGGCTATCCCACTCACTAGCTTTGTACTCAACCCTGCTCTTCTTCTAAACCTCCATCATTTTATTATTTTATTATTTTATTCAGTCTTTTAGGGCAAAATTTCTGAATGTGTGTACTGAATAGAGGCTAAAATAAACCTCAACAGCCTGCAAAGATCTGGATTTTAACCACATCTATATAAAGAGGAAAGAAAGCAAAGTGTGTGTGTGTTTTGATTTTTGTCCTCAAATTGTTGCTGCAGCTCAAATCCCCTGCTTAACTAACTTGTGTCATCTGTACTTTTCATCTCCACCTGTGCAATCATTTTCAGAAACATTATTAGCTGTTTGATTTTTTTCCCCAGTTTGCTTCCATAGCAACATCCATCAGGGAGAGAACAGCAGGAGCATATGGAGAAGTTATAAAGCACATTTTCTACAAGAAAAGGAGGCCAAAGCATTTAACAGACAGCACCTAGGTTTCCCTTAGTAACTGAAATTCCAAAATACCTCTCTTGTTTTAGTATATCCTAGTATTAATTAGGCTGTTTAATGATGTATCAGTGCAGGCTGGAGGTAACATTTGGGTTGTCTTTAATTAATCAAGGTACTGGAACATTTCTTTGAGATTTAAACTTATTGCCAAAACACATCCCTGTTACATTTTTGTGTGTGTGTATTTTACAAGCAAGGCTTGGAGCTGTTAGACAGCCTTTGACATGCTAAATATTGTGGAAAACTTTTTGCATAAAGTTCCAAAGAGAAATGCCAGAGCTGAAAATTATCTGTTTGAATAGTTTGAAATCTGTCACCAAGGAATACCTAGAAGCTGTCAGGTCAATTTTAGAATAAGTATATGACAAAAAAAACCAAACCACCATATCTCCTGCATTTCTCTCCTTACAGCAGCAGCCCTTATAAGCTGGTATTTTATTAATGAAAACTGTACTGGTGTTCCTCTTTGGTTTAAAATACAGACCCTGAAGCTCAATATGAAAACACTAAGAGTTGTTAAGCCTTTTTAGCAAATCAAATACTGCAGTAATCTCTTGACTAGATCCATGTTTGTGCCAGTACATACTTAAAATGGAGATGTTGGTGTTTTGGGGGTGTTGTATACTGCGTAAGCATAAAACTGACAGGGAGACTGATGAGACTGCAGTATAGGATGTTGGTGGAGATCAAATTATTTGTGTCTGGACAAACACAGTGGAAGATGTTGCACCAAGAAAAGGTGCATCCTGCTGGCAGGCTGCTATTTGTTCCCAGTGTGACTGCTGCTTTGGAAGTGTGGCCAGTGCTGGATGCAGGAGGAGACACATCACAGTCCTCCTGCAGCCACTGAAAACCATTGTGAAATGCAGTTTTTTATTACTTCTTTATGTCTTTCCCCATCAATTCCTTGCTTTTCTTCTTCTCATATCCAAATTGTTCCCTCTTTCACACATGCCACTTCAGCCTTTCCCCCTCCCCCCCAGCACCTCCTTTGTCTTCACATCTCCTGTTGTCTTTTCTCCATGACTTCTTCTCTGCCTGGACCATTTGTTCACTGCCATCCTTAGAATCAGCCCTGCCAGTGTTTCCTTAAAAATTAAATCAACTCACTTCCCATCCCCAATTTGGAAGGAAGATCTCATTTCCTGCCATTTGATCATTTGCTTGATTTTAAAGCAGAACCTTGGTTCTAAAGCAGAACCACGTATGTGAAGTCCAGTCCTGCCTGATCAGAGGAAGTTTAAGGTTGCCTGAAGGATGAGCCCTTCTCTAACACCTGGTTCTCTCATATTACAGCAGATCTCTCAAATCCAGTTTCTATTAAGGATGGCATAGGCAGAATCAGTCTTCCTAGAAGTTATCAAACATATAAATAAACAGGAAGCAGTATTTCTCTCCCTTTATTTAAAAAGCACCTGCTGCATCAACTAAGTTGTAGCATAGATAGAACATGAAAAATTAGAGCTGGCAGAGGATAAATTGGAGAAACAACATTTCAGTTGGTGCTCCTACAGGAGTGACTCCTCAGACTAACCATGAGGATGGGCAGAGCCAGGTTCTCACCCTCCCTGGCTTTCAGAGGCAGCTCTGCAAATCCCAGCCAGAGCTGTTGGCCCAGCCTTAGCAAAAACAAAGGCAGCAGAGTGCTGAGCAGCCAAGAACAGGGAGGCTGAGACAGCCAGGGCTGGGTAACATGGCATTAGGCAGGAGTTCTCTGTGTCTCTGAATGCACCAGGTGGAGGGGACAAAACAAACTGGCTTTGTTCCAAAGAAGCTCCTGAAATTCCATTGCTCCAATGGAAGCATCTTCTAGTTTCTACTTCTGCTAGTGGGTATTTTTTATTTCTTAATGTGAGCAATATGTCATATATTCTAAATGTCATTTAAATATACATAATGTAACTACAGATAAACTTTGGAGACCAAATGAGCTTTATCTCTTTTTTACTACAGAGCTGTAGAAATAGAATAATGAATAGGGCTTTCTTTTTAGCAAATTAGAATGAGAATAATGATGTTATTTCACTGGTATTATTATTTTGCCATTATAATTAAGACTTTAAACCCCTGAAGTTAAATGCTAAGGCTAGCTCCTGCTAAATGCTCTACAGAAAAAAAATACAGGGCTACATTTAGACTGTCAGCTCTAAAGACAGAATTCAGGTCCAGGCTAAATCAAGGTGCCACCATTTAAGCTGCATGTTTAAGCTGATATTACACTCAAGGGGAGCCTAGTCAATGGAGTCAGTGGAGCACAAAGAGTGATTCAGCTTTCCCTATCACAGTCACACCTACAGTGATTCACAGACACCAAGAGCCATCTGAGATGCTGTGGGCACCTTGCTGGCATTCCTGCAGTGACTTCCCAGGCTTGCTGCCATGCTCACCAGCCTAAGCAAGTGTTCCAAGCAACTTGGGGCATCCAGAATAATGCAAGTGGCTCTGTTTAGGCACCCTCAACAGCTGGGAGGACAGCTTGCTCTCAGGGGTCAACTAACTGTATTCAGTTGCCTAAACAGAGGCTTCTAGTGATATTTGAGATGCTCATGAATCTTATTCCTCAAATACATTCCTCAGATTCCACATCAGCAGCACATGGTCTCTCTGTGCTCTATCTGCCAGGCTGGTGAGGTTGTTTCAGATACACACAGAACATTTCAAACTGTGCTCTCATAACACAGGCACTTAAACTGCACCTCCCACTGCCTGTCCTGGGGGTGGCACTCCCCAGGCCCTGTCTGTGGATAGGTGTCTCAGAGAGCTCACTAATCTTCCAGTACTGGAGTCAGATGCTCCAGAATATCCATCCTCCAGCACCTGCAGAAGTCCCTCTCATCCCAGCTTACATGGGAAAACTGACTCCATCCTGGTGCTGAAGGCAAGTATTTCAGCTGCTGAAGTGTCACACTAATGCCCAAGTGCTTTTGTGTCCAAGCCTCCTGCTCAAGCAATCCATCCAGATCCAGCCGCTTAAAGTCCACCTTAATAGGAGGTTACTCTAAGATTGTGATGGACAGGTCTGAGATTCATCAACATCAGTGCAAGTAAATTAAACTGGAATAGCAGAGCTTTTCAGGGATGTTATGAGCCATCCCTGAAGGCAGAGTAACTGAGATTCTTCTTAGTAGATCTCTTGGGGCAGATTAGAGCGAACGCCACCAAATGACAAGTGTGTATAAATATGCATATGGCAGGTTTATTTCAGAACAATCTGCTTGCAATGGAAAATAGGTATGTAGCTGGTTTCGTTATTAGCTGCAGAAATATAGCAATATAAAAGCACAAAAATAGCAATTAAGAAAATGTATAGGGAAAAGGAAGAAAAAGGTTTCGACTAGAAGGATGTTGCGACCCGTGTATCCAAGGTGAGACTCAGTTGTTGCAATTTTGATGTCCATTGATCAAAGTGGTGGTCACAGTCTTGATCGATCAGGGGAAGGGGAAGCCTGTGAAACACAATGTTCAGCAGGTTCAGGTTCAGGTGGGAATGCCCAGATACTCTGTGGGAACCCAGGAAATTCCTCTGGCTGCCCTGGAGGACTCGAGCCCCTGCCCAGGGGGTTCAGAGACCTTGGCACAGAGCCCAAGACCCCTGTGCCTTTGATTTAGCCCTTGGAAAAAACAATTACCAACCTTGTATGAAGGATTACAAGCCACAAAAGTGTAAGCAGAATGATAGTGAATTTATCATAGAATGAAAAATAGATTTTTGGGGTTTTTAGAATGGGGGTTCAGGGGGCAAGATGGAGGAATCTGGGCGTGTCCAGCCTTTCTCCTTCTTCTTCTTGGCCTCCATCTTCTGCTGTGATGTTGGCACTTTTGGATTGGTTTAGAGTAGAAGCTCACTGTCTAACATAGGTGATAGGTATTGGAAAGTCGCTGTAAATATTGTACATGTAGTTTTTAGTATAAAAAGATAACACTGCCCAGGGGCAGGCAGAGGGCCTCTGTCTGTCCTGCTGAGTGGACCTCGGCTGGACAGGAGAAAGAATTTTATAGCTAAGAGACAATAAACAACCTCGAGACCAAGAAATTAAGAGCTCTGACTCCTTCTTCGACTGCTGGGCTGGGAAAAGAGACTTTCTAACGCATCTCGGGGTCACTGTGACCAGCTAGAGACCCCAGGAATACTCCTCCTGGGGCAAGGAGTTTTACACTGTCTGAGGTAACACTGTGGATCACATGTGGATCACGCCTCTGGTGCAAGGTCTCAGAGATGAGTCTGGGGGTGCTTCAGGGTGTTTGATGGCTCATGGCACCTTCTAAGCCATGACAGCTGCTCTCAGGTCAGTGTGGCTCAGTCAGTGATGCCACTGTCAGTTATGGACTGTCAGCTCAGTCCATCCTGAAGGGATGAACACCTTCAGGACTGTGTGTGAATGTTCTGATACCTCCACTGGAGTGGGGGGAGAGATTTACACCTGAGCCAGATGTGTAAGAGAGGACATTGGCATGATAAAAAGCACTATCCCACCTCTGCAGGGTCTGCTTCTTGGCCTCTTCCCTTATCTGGGTGAAAATCCAGCTTGTAGCCTCTAGTGGTGGGTGTGCACCCCCTCACAGCTGGGCTGTGACTTTGCACAGCATCAGCAAAGCACACACTGCTTTAGCAAATGGCCAGTTGTTTGAGTCATTAACCATTAATTTTTCAGTTTCTCACAAGGGATCATTAGCAACTTGAGCAATACTAGTCCCAGAAGACAAAGGAAGGACTGGGAGGAATAAGGGTGAAGTTAGAAAGCAAGACTCCACTCTTCCCTTGATTTTAGAGAAAGGGGTATAAAAAAGTGGGGTCAAAAAGCAGGAGAGACCAATGTCACATTTATGAAGAAGGAAAATCAGAACACCACTTACACTCCAGGAGGAAAAAGACAGGGAAGGCAGGAGATTAACCCTGACTGAGAATCTGTGAGGTGTGTGGGTCCTCAGCAGTGGCACAAACAGAGGTCAGGTAAGTGGGGCTGGGGACTTCTGTAGGGTGAACACTGGGAGCAGGGATGAAGTTCCAGGTTCACTCTCTGGATTTAAAGGACACAAATACTGGTAAGTTAAGTATGTGGTGTGCCTGTTTTCATAAATAAAAAAAAAAAAAAGAGGAAGGATTGTGAAAAAGAAGTACTTGCTTTACTCCTGCGAATAAGTACAAAAACCTCAAATGTTAACTTTGTAATTTAACTCACCCTCTGCAACCATTCCTAATCCCCTTTGAGGCTCACCGCTTTTAATATTTTAAATAACTCTGCAAGGATTAAATAAGGATTTGGTGCTTTTATCCTCCTATGGATAACAATGTGAGGCTCTCTCACCTGTTCATTGCTGCACTCATTTTCTTTCCTCTCTGTGTATGTGACAGCAATTCTTTCTATTCCTCTGCTTGCAAAATACTGACATGTTTAACAACAGTTGTTCCTCAATTTGCAATAAGATCTAGTATTATTCCATAATGCCATCTAATTTGTCAGCTCTTACACCTCCACCATCCTGGAATCTTTTATTCTTCATCACAAGGTATTTGCATACCTCAGGCCATATCTAGCCTCCTTATGAAAACCAAAAGCAAACTATTCCTGTTTGTTTTGTAATGCATCAGCAGCCTGAAATTTCTGTTATCTGAACTGGTTGCAAACAATCCTCTCACTCACAGAGCCTGTGGAAGTGCCTTGGTTGGCAGCTCTGCCAGAAGCATCACCCTCCCCATTGCTGCTGGGTAAATTCAGTGAGAAATTTGAGCATTTGCCCTTGGGGGACAGTGCCCAGCAAAGGCCAGTGTTGAGATGTCAGAGCAGCACAGCCATGCAGGTATGCAGCCCCTGCCACCCTGGTGTCACCACAGCTCCAGTGCTGAACTCCAAGCTGAAGTCAACATGGCACAGCACCATGACCAAAGACAACGCCCTCCATCACCAGCACCCACATACCAGCATGGTGGCTGCTGCTCTGTGCACGATGCTGATAGTGGGAGGCCTGAGCTGAGTTGGAGACCAGCTGCCCCTAGTCTTTGAGGAGTGGAGCTGTGCATAAATCCCCACCCACTTTGCATTGGAGTGTGGACCCCATTCCTGGCCACATTAAAGCTGCCGGCACCTTATGCTATCCCAAAATCATGTGTTTAACCTTCACAGGCAGCCAGTGTTACAAGAAATTCTTGATCCTACCACACCTTAGGAATGGATTTGGAGAAAGGTGCAGCTTCAGTGAGCTGCCCAGGGAGCACAAATGTGCATAAACAATCTGCCAGGCCACATCCACAGCCAGGAGATGCAGGCAGAGGGTTTAGAGGCATGGGATAGGAGAAGAGAACACTACTTGGATGCCACAGTGTAATTCTCGGCCTGCATTTGCAGCCCAAGGCAGCACTAGTACCATCAAAGAAATTCAGGCAGGATCTTCAGGCATCAGAATTTCCTCTCTGTAGTCACAAGGGAGCTCTTGCACTTTGTCTTACTCACTTAGGCTGTCTCACTGACTTAGGTTGCTACATCTCTGAGGAGGATCCTTGCACCCCCCCAAGCCCACTCCAGCTCCTCCTGTAGAGCTGTCTGTCTCCAGCCCTGTCCCTGGCTCATGGATCCCCTGCTGCTGCCACCCCCAGTTCTGCTTGCCTGTTCAGGGGCTGTGGGTCAGTCCCCAGCAGTGGCAGCATGTCCCCCACCAGGGTCCCTCACAGCTCCACCCCTCACAGAGAAGCTCTCCTTCCCCAGGCTCTGGACCTGGTGTGGTACCCAAAAGCCCATCGTCACCAGAACCCAACATTCCCGAACACTTCACACACAGCAGCTACAAGGCTGCCCTTTTTAGCCCTCTTCTTTCTACCAAATCAGATGCAAATACTGTTTATTTATCCTCTCCAATTTTTGCCTGTGGCCACCTCTGCCACCTTCCTGCCAGTGACCAGCTGCTTGGTCTCGTCTCTTTCTTGATTTTGGAGCTCTGCAGCCCACAGAGAGGCAACGAGAGGGATGTGGGTCTGCAAAGAGCCACTCACCTCACGCAACAATCACATCCCGCCTTGTCACCTCTGGGCTGGGGTGCTCCTTGGGCAGCAGAGCTGTCCCACACACAGAAGACATTGTGGATGTGACAATGGGGTAAAAAGAGTCTCACACAATTCCACCAACTTTACTTTGCAGTCTTCATGAAGTGTCAGAATTGAATTTCCAGATACACCACTCCACCATGGTGAGAGATGCAATGCTTCAAGAACATATTTTCTTTCTTGTTCGGAAGCAGAGAAAACCTCACAAGAACAACTATTCTCATGGGATTTTGCCCAGATTTGGTAGAAATCTTAAGAAAACAATTCCATTTTGTAATATCTCTGACTCTCCTGTTCAAAAATCCCATGAGGATATTTTCCAGGACAGTTGGATTTAAAGCTGAGGTTAGTTGACAACTAACCTAGTTGTCAAATCCTAGTGAGTCTTCATAATCTTTTTTCTCCCTTCCTTCTTAATAATGACTTGGGTTACTGAAAGAGAGCAGTGCTCCCTGCTCTAATGTCCCTCCTTGGTGTTGTGCTGTCAGGAGATTTAGGCACAGGTGAACTCAAGCCAGCTGCAGGGTATGCACAGCACAGGGCTGCTCCCTGAGCCACACGTGGTGGGACAAGGGCAGGTCAGAAGTTGGCTTTATTCAGTCCTGATTGTTCACAGCTCCACAGCCTGGCTGTGATTACATGCAATTGGTGAAAAGCTGGTCTGGCATTGCTCTGCAGCAGCAGGAGAGCACAGAGGGCCTGGAATCTGTGACTGCTTTGACCAGGCTACCTGACAGTCACACACCTCTGGATTTCCTGTGTGGGTCTCACTGCAGCTCCAGTATGGCATTCTTCAAAGGCAAAACCAACAAAAGCATTTTAGCATTTTAAGTTACCCCATCACTAGATCCACCACTGCTACACAGCAGGAGTAAGGCACTGGGATTTGCTTCTATTTCCAGGGTTTTCAGTGTGGGAGTGTCCTGCAGGACTGAACTGTCTCCCACCCACCTGGGCACAAAGGGAGCTGGGGCACCATCACATGTGGTACAGGTGGGCAGGCAGGATTTGTAGCTGGTAGTGCACATCAGCTTTAAGAGGGAATGTTGTTTTGGGGAGAAGATAAGAAAAAAAAATAGGAGAGAGAGGAAAAATACAGGAAAAGGGAGAGTGCACAAGGTCCTTTGCAGTACAGTAACAAATGGTTTGGAGGTTGGTTGGTAAAACATCTTTGCAAAAAATAATTGGAAAAGGAATATCAGGGAGTAGAAAAACACAAGGAGGGGAAGGAGACAGGCTGCAGGAGAAAAGGAAATGAACAGATCTGGAGATGTTATCTGTGGCTGAGAAACCCCACCAGTCCTGGCTTGGTGCCAGCGCAAGTCCTTGCAATAAGGACTAATACATTCACAGGCAAGAGACAGGGATGAGAGAAAAAGAGGGAAACGCTGGGTTTTATAAATTTTGTCATACAAACCTACTCTAAGGAGAACTTGGTGAGATAGTGAGCAGACCCCCAAGAAGTAACACTTGCCTGCATCTCCTGCTGCTAAAACTTGCCTCCAATAGTCCCAGTGAGCTGCACTGCAGAATAACCAGGCACAAAGGCAGCTAGTCCCAGCTAGGGCTATGAGGAAAAATGTGTGGCTTAGCAACCCAAAATCTGACTCCTTTGGATGGATTTTCTGTTTGCAATGTTGCAGAATTCCCCACGTGCAGCTCTCCATGCTCCCCCAGCAGAGTGGGTGCACTGCAGGTCAGAACCTGCCTCTTGGGTGGGACATGCACAGCAGGCACAAGGCCAAGGGCTCTGTTATTATGAGGATCCTCCGGGTAAACTGGAGTTACATTGAGAAAGAATAATGGTATCACATTTACAGACACCCTCAATCCAATTCTAACAAAACTAATGACTCTCAGCTGGGCAGTGTCAAATTGCTGTTGCTCATTGATACAGATGAGCAGGGCATCTCCCCCTTTGGTGCTCGCCAGACCCCAAATGTTACAGAGAAGTTTTAAAGATCTGCCTGCAGCCTCCACCTGCAAACAGCACTTTTATCTCAAAGACATATCTTGTCTCTATGCCATTTCCTAGAGTTGTCAGGTAATCACAGCTGTTTGTGTTCTCCCAACAGATTTCATGGCTACAAGGCTTCAAAATGAACCAGCCAGGCAATGAGGCATTTCTCTGGAGAAGACAGGTTTTGACTAAACAGTTTAAGAGTTTTACTCACAGTAGAAGTAAAATGGGTTGTGTATCTGATCAGTCCAAAGCCTGCTCCAGTTGAACATAAATAAAAAATCATTACCCTATCCAAAAAGGACAGGAGACAGAAATTTCATAGAGGGCATTAGAGCTAAAAGGTCAGATCCATCAAAACTTTAAACAAAAAAAAATCAAGACTCATCAAAACTGCTGTGAAAATCTGTACAACACAGATCCCTGCAGTGCAACCTGGAGGAAAGATTTCCCAGTTCTGTCAGAGCAGGTGAAAAATGCAGAATAGCTTCAGTTAGGAATGTAGACCCCTTCAGCACCTCACAGGATGAATCTGGCCCTGTCTAAAAGGCACAAAATGAGAAAAATGAGATGGGGTCATCTGGCAGTAATTGTTTCTGTAATCTTCTCTTAAGTCTCTGAAGCAGGTCTAGCTGCTTCCTTGGCCTCATCCCATGACTCAGAGAGCTTGACCTGGGGAAATAAGAATTTCTTCCTTGTGTCTTCAAGCCAGAATATTTTGGCTGGAGCTATCAACCAGATAAGCAGCCAACAGCATTTGAAGAATTTGTGCCTATGGTGCTACACTTTGGACATGATGTAGTTTGGTTTTCAGCTCTGAGATCTTTAAAAGGTAATTCCCTGCATGAAGGCAAATGGCAAGTGTGACAGCCTGGGAAAAGGGAGCATGGGAAGCTCATTCATCGCCATGGAAATGACTGAAGGATTGAGGGCTGCATCCAAACTAATCTCACCAAGTTTCCCTTCCCAACAACCAGGAGAAACAGACAGATTTAGGGTAGAGTGGTGTTTGGATCTTTCTAGATCTCTCTCACCTGTCTGGCCGTTCAGATGTCTGTGTGGTCAGATCATATGTGCCTGGCATGTACCAAGTTTTAAGCAGTGATTTGATTTCCTGCTTTCCCCTGTGACTGTAAATTAGTGTTTTCTCCAGCAGTCTCCTGGGAGTCACCTGGCATGGTCAGAGAGGTTAATAAGACCCTGTAGCTAGGATCTGGCTATAGAGCAAGGTGCAAGGAAATACAAAACAAAAGCTTTGCTCATATTTATCCAGGCAAGATTTGTCTTGACAGGGAAAAAAAGGTCTAAAATATAGTAGAAACAGATCAACTGCAAAACATTTAGGAAAAAATGTGATACATTACTTGCATTTGATGTATTTTAAATGTCTGAGAGTAATGAACTGGCACCTGGCTCAAATGGAAACAAAAGGTCTCACTCACAGAGAGAGGAGAAGGAATAATCCTGATCCACATGTTGTTCTCAGAATGTAAACGTACTTCACACTCCTGTAGGTTAACACACCCTCCATGAAAACATCATTACTCTGAAAGGGTTTTATTTATATTCATACAAAGGGAAACCTGTTGCCCAGAAAAAATGAAAAAATATTGAACCAGATTTGACATAGACTGCTGTAAATATCAAGAATAGAGAACACAAGGTGGTCTTGGTGATAATTTTACTTTATTGTCACAAACAATTATCCCTACCTTCCCTGAGGTGCATACATGGAATGGCTGTGTATGGCCATTGGCTTGAGAGCAGGAACCTAGAAGCTGGGAAGAAGAAATAGGTATCCAATAAAGAGAAAAACCCAAACACTTGTGCATAAAACCTTCAGCTGACTGCTAGGCAAATTTATCATCAAAAAGAATACACACGGCTCATCCTTACAGTGCCTCTGCAACTCAAGAGCAGGGATTAGGAAAAAAAAGAGTAATCCACTAGATAAATGTTTGCTTCCTTTTCTCTCCAGTAACCCCTGTGGCCCCAGGCAGTGGGGAGCCCATTCCAATAGGCAAAGTAAGTGGTGCTTCCCTGTCTCCTGCTGACAGCTCGGTGAGGTTCAGCACTATCTGCTCAGGCAGGTACAGCCTGTTTGATATAACTGCTGCTCGCTGCACAAAGTGGCCAGGTGCTGTGACAGCTCGCTGGAGCTCTCCAAGTCATTCCAGCAGGGCTTTTCTACCATTATCCTCCCACAGCCCTCAGGGATATGATTAATTCATGGAGCATCACTGAAGGCATCTTTCTATGGCATATGGAGTTAAAGTGTCCTCTTCACAGAGCTGCCTGGGGACAACTGTGGAATTTGTACAGACAATCCCACTAGGTAGTCAATCTTGTAAAAGCACTGATATTACAAAGTAAATACAAGTGATCTATTTGTTTAAGGTTATTACTGTGACCGACAGGGTATTAAAACAATCTTTCTACTGGCAAAAGATATCAGGCTGCAGTCCCATTTGATGTTCCTAAGCAAGCTTTTCCTCTTTCTTTCTCAGCCACTGAGCTTTGGGGTGTTTGTCAAAATCGACTGATTGGAGTGCACCACACAACCAGCCCATTGAAATTCAATTCAGATATGGGGTTCAATCATAAAAAGAAACCTGAGCTAGTAATAACACTTTGATGTGCAGATGTATAAAAGTTTTAACTTCTACTTTCTTCTGAAACAAATCAGCTTCAAGTCATGCTATTTGATTCATATTTTAGCTTCTAATACATCCAAAGCACGAATACTGAACGTTGCCCTCTGTGGTCAGGAAAGTTACAGTGGGTGAGGTATGAAGGCTTCCATTTCACCCTTTTATCAAGGCTGTATATGGACACTTCCCCTTAACAAAAATACACTGCCTGATGTTCAGAGCAAAAGGTCAGTCACTTTATGTCTGGCCCTTTTCAAAAACATACCATTTCTGCTGGAACTGGAAATTTCAGCTAGGAAAGGACATCACTTTCCTAGATGCATTTGATATTCTGGCAGCAGAGACATCTAAGGAAAAAGTCAAACCTGGACACAGAGCACCCAGACACGCTCCCCTCCACTCCACTCTCTGCAGACCATGTCTCACTCCCCTGTTCACTTTCTTTTTTGAAGCACACAGTTCCTATGCAACTTGCAGTTTGCTTATCTATCTATTTTTGCTTTTATTTACATTTATCTTGTAATGTCCAATAACACCTGCACCAGCACACAGGCGCCTCAGAGAGATGCCAGTGCACAACCCTCCCTCAGGCCCTTAATTCCTGGCTTTAAAGGTGACCTCAGCTCCAAGCCTGACACACAGCCTGTGAGAAGATCCATCACCAGGGAACCAGCCCTCAGTTTGAGCTGTCAAGGTCTCCAGGTGTCAGCCCCAGCCCTCAGAGCTGTGCACATAAACTCACCTGGCACAAGCCTCCCGCCTGGGTTTGTAACAGCAGCCAAGGAATCAGATTATGTACCTCTTTGTCTACCTGCCCCATAACTGGCAGATTTCAAGGCCAGCCTGGATGGGACTTTGAGCACCTGGAAGGTGTCCCTGTCCATGGCAGGGTGGTTAGAACTGGATGATCTTCAAGGTTAGAACTGGATGATCTTTATGGTCCCTTCAGACCCAAACCAGTCTATGATTCTATGATACCTGACCATAATGCAAATGCAACCCTTGGTGAGTCCTGTCTGGTCCAAGCTTTTAGTAGAATCAACCCATACAATTTTCCCAGGCTGGCATTTGAACACTGTGGGCTCTGAAAGCTGTTCATTTCTATATCCACACGAGGAAAGAAAGATGGGTCCTTTTCTGCTTTCATGTTATAACCCTTTCATTTACACTTTTCTAGAGTTTTCTGAAATCCTCGGTATGCTTCTGGCTTGGTAAGGGTCTTTTGGCTGGGTTCAAGTTTTCTGGCTGGGCCCAGTCCATCTCCATGTCTTTGTGAAAAGTTTGCAAGTTAGAAGTCAACTCTAATTTAATAATCAAATGCTGTTGGAATGTCTCTGATTTAATTTTCTCTCTTGATGCTACACCTTTTAATGGAGAAAGAGCTTCTCCTTCAGAGCAAAATTAACTCCTGCCTCTGCTAAAATTCAGCCTGGCGCAGAGCTGGGTCACTGTGCCCTTCTCAGCTCCAGAGGGATGGGGGCTTACACAGTGCCCTTGTTGAGGACCCAGGGACGTGGCATGTGGGAAATGCCAGGAAGGATTCACGGTTCTCACACTCCAGTGTGTCCCTGGGCACAGTCCATTGAAAGGCAGCAAGAGGGACACGGGGGTCCTAAATGCATCTTGGTCCCAACAGGTCTTTCACCCTCTGCAACATCATCCCTCATTTATGCCTGAATGCACAAAATCCAGGTTGTCCTGGTGGATGGTCAGTGGCAGGTACCTACCTCACCAGCCACTCACTCCAAGCTGAAGCTGTGGTTCAGGTTAATTTTCCTGACAAGTCTTAACTGTAATTTAAATTTCCTACGTATTTAAGCTGAGCAATCTGTACTTCAGATCTCCTGAGCGTTAATAAAACAGTTATGAGAAATTTCAGGATAAAAGGTTAAGCCCATAAAAATATGCAACTCCTTTATAAAAATAACTCCATCAGGTTTTCAGAGACTGAGGAGACAAAGGCACTAATTTCTGCATTTGAAATAACTTTGGGACTGTCACTTGTAGAAGTCACTGGAGTAGCCACACTCTGTGAATTGGCTGCCTTAAACTTTCCAAAAGCTGCCACTACCCACTGGCTTTGCAGCGCAGTGTCAGCACAGAACTTTCTACTTGACAGCCAAGGAAGCAGCTTGAGAGATCAGGAGACATTCTTGGCCCCCTCTTGGGGCTCACCATGACGTTCAGGACGTGACCTTCTCCCAGCAGGAGTGTCCCAGCTGGACAGGCCACGTTCAGCACCTGGGGATGGTCTGTGCAGAGCCACAAGGACAATCCCTCTGCTTTCACTGACCACCGCAGTGCCACCAATGGCACTGGGAGGTCCTTCAGGCCACATAAGGCATCTGAACCACTCCTAATGTCTTCTGCCAGCTGGGATGACCCAGTTTATATCCCCTGTGACTGGGGAACCACTGGGGCTGGCTCAGATACAGCCACCTGGCATTGCAGACAGCCTCAGTAGGGTAGAAGGAAGCTGTTCTTGTCTCTGTCCCCTCCCAGTGGGGAGAATCAAGGCTGCCAGTGTTATGGGGTGAACCCAATTAAACACAGTTAAAATATTCCACAGCCATATAAGGATAACTTTGCTATTACTGGCTCCCTTTTGGGCTGAGATTGTGAAAAAGTTGATGTGTTAGCTGCCCAGCAGATATACAAACCTAATGGGGTCTGGAGACAACTTTGAAGATCTATTAAAACCCAGATCCTTTGCTTTTGCTGTAAAATACTATGAAAAATGTTTATGTAGTTCCTCAGGAGCTCAGAAATAATTTTAAAATAAATCAGCTTAAAATAAACCAAATAATTCCTTGTTATACGTGATACCATATTCATCCTCACATAAGCAGCTTTTCTCACTAAGCAATAGCCTGTATTTGTGTAGCAATTTTAGAAAGCCTGGCTTCTTTCTGTCTATCAGCCTTTAAAGCCTTTTCCACTGCAGTATTTGCTGGACAGTCAGGTAAATGCAAGGCAAGCATCCTTCTAGCTCATTACTGCTGATTACCCTGCCCTGGCTTGGCTTTTTTCTCAGCTTGCTCTCCAGGCTTGGCCTTTTCTGGGAACTGCCATCATTCTACACAGCAGCACAGCAAAAGGAAGTTGCTTTAAAATGCTTTCTTTGGTGGAGGGAAAGGATGCTGTGCAGTGCTGCTCACAGTATGTGATACTCCAGAGGCACCTCTGGGTTGGCCTCAAAAGTGTAGAAGGGGTCTGTACTTAAAAGCATGCAAATTTACATCAAAATCTGTGTGGCTAAGGGTGGTGACAAACACTGCAACAAAACCCAGTGTGGGGGGCTTCCTGCCTGTTTTATAATTGGTCACATACTAAACCCCCTCTAAGCTCCAAGTGGTTTGTTTTAGTTTTAATCTGACATAACTATTTATGGGTGGTCCCATGTCTTATTCAGTCTTACTTATTACAAACAATATTTTGATAGAAATCACTTCTCAAACCAATAGCTTAATGGAAGGGAAAAGTGCTCTCTCCTCTACAGCCTGTCCAGGTACAAGGCTGCAGGTACACATCACACATGGCACAGAGACTGCAAGTGAGGAGTCACCAGGTGGGGACAAACTGTGGCTGATGCCAAGAAAACAATGAGAATTTCCAACCACCATAATTTCAAATAAGATAGCTCACCATAGGCTGGCAATCCTCTTAAGTGTATCTTTTTTTGTTCCTGTTTGTGTTAAAAGTGAGAGCAGAAGCAGTAGGGTGCTCCAAGCATAAGCATATACTGTGGAATAGAAGGGGCAGTAATAGTACTTGGCCTTTATGTACAGGCTTTTCATCTGCAGGTTTCAAAATCCTCCCCAAAAGGACATTACTGTCACTCTCTGTGTTCTCCTGAGAGGAGAAGGGACGTGACCAAGTCCACCATCATGTGCCACCAGGTTCCCACAACTGCCAATTCTTGTGCTGTTCCCACCACTTGTCCTGGTGTGCTTGACATCTACTGGGTTCCTTCTCATCTCCTTCCTCCCCCAGGTGCCTACCAGAAAGGGACGGGAGAGGATGGGAGCAAACTTTCTGTGTTTGCTGCTGCTGCCAGGGATCCCCTGCTGGATGGTGCAGGTCAAGGGCTCTCTGCAGGCAAAGGCATCATCCCAGCTTCTCAAGGTGGCTGCCTGAAAAGCTGTTCCTCTCTCCTGCTGGTAAAAAAGGAAACACTCAATTAGTGCAGTGTTGATAAAACACAGCTCCAGGTTTGTTTGCCCTTTCTTATAAATGCATAATATGCATACTCAAAAGTAAATCATAGGGGAAATAAATTCAGTTGCTTTTTTCTATATGGAGAGCAACAAATACTGTCAGAAGCCTCTTGGATTCATCCCTTCAGCAACTACATAAACTTGTGGGGTGTTGAAGCACTGCCAGGAGAGGGGCAGAGTATTGCAGTGAGTTTGTACTGCCTGCAGGTCTTCCACACAGACAGATTCCTTAAAGGTGTTTCGAGGCAGTGAAAGGCTGGAGAGCTGATGCTTAAAAACATTTTAAGGTGAGCTGTGGTACTGAATAAGCAAAGAGCAGTGGGGAGCCCCTGGCAGCTGCAGCAGAATCTGGGCCTGTTCTTTACAGGACAAAAATGCATCTTCTGTGTTTTGTCCTCATGAGCTGAACAACACCAGCATTTCCATGGAGATGGAGGTATTGCATATTGTTGAGGAAAGGATGTGAATTTTAAACAGAAATATGATAGATCTCCAAATGCTGCTCAGGAGGCAAGGCACTGTTATGATAAAAAGAATGTTTTGCAGCCCCTGCCATGGGCATGGAGGGCTGACACTGTTAACTCCTTCAGTTCCAAACCCAATAGGCACCAGGACAGTGAACAGTCTGTCACAGCTTAAAATCTGTTCAGAGGTAGCAAAGTACTTGTCTGCCTGAGCACTCAGCCCCACTTTTCCCATGATACACCATTTCCATGCCAGAGTGGCAGAAAGTGCTCCCCCTGCAACAAATTAGGCAACTTCAGTACTCCGGGGGAATGAGAGTGTAGGCTCAGCATCCTGAAGGGTAAAACCACCAGATTTTGGATTTGCAGAAGAATTTTATGTGGGAAGTTAACAAAAAACCCCAAAAAAACATACATTCAAAATATTTCTATGTCAGTTTTCCATTAACTGCCAGAAAACACAAGGGAAACATATTATTCAAGCCAAACAAGTATTAGGGGCCGATATTTCTTCATTTTACATATTACTGGGACTTGACACAAACTGTGCTTGAAACCAGGAGAAAGCAGAGAAAGATCCAGGAAGGTGACTTGGAAAGTGGTTTCACTTCTAGCTGAAGAAACTCTCTCCTCACATAAAGGCCCTTTAAGCTTTCTTAGGAATGGTCTACCTCAGAAATATAAAAAAAAAGGTGCATTGTGCACCTGCATAAAAAATCTTGGTCTACCACTGTGGAGGAGCAGGCAGCCCTGCAAAAGCCCTCACCTGGATGGGAGTGGAGCACTCAGCCAGGAAAGCAATGGGAGGGATGCTTGGGAGACACACATGGAGGTGGCCAGCTCTACAGAAACAAGACAGGAGGTACCTGAGAGAAGCCAGATGGGAGCAGATGTGTCTGCTAACCCTGTCACAAGGAATTTAGCATGGTGGGAGGCAGGGAGAATCTCTGCTCCCTGCCCAGGAAAAGCAGGCTCTCTGCTTCCCAAGGGGTCTGACTGGGGAAAGGACCCTGTGCTGCCAGTGTCCTCCAGACCACAGCTCTACTGTCACACAGGACAGAGGGGTCCCCAAGGAACAGGCACTGCCATGAGCAGCAGCACCAGGAAAGACTACAAAGTCTTTCATTTATCTGCAAAGAGCTGAATGCCTTGTGAATGTCATTATGAAATTACTTTCTTTTATTTAGGACCAGAGATGGAGGGAGTGGAATGGGGAGTTAGAAACATAACCCCATGTGCTGCATTTCTGTCTGTGGTGAGTAAAGAAACTCTACCCCAGCAATCTTCAGGGCTCAGCATCCTTTCATCTTCTCAGAGAGGCATGCCTGAAGCACTAACAGCCTTTCCTGGCCCTCAGGCCACAGCAGCTTTCCCAATCCAGTCCCTCCTGCTCCTCAGGATGCCCAGCTGCATGGGCCTGTCCCCATTTCCCCTGTCTGGTTGTAGATGGAAAATCTCTCTCCATTAAATGCATGGGGGCAGGTCAAATTCTTGTCTTTCACTGCTCTTCAGATGCTGCACGAAAAGAAGCATTTTACATAATCTTGGTTAGACAAATGGCCCACTGAAGGCAATATTCATTAAAATTCCATATACATAAGAATCATTAAAACGCAGAGCTGCCTCGTCCACACACACAAATTTTCTAGTGTTAAATCATGGAATTTTAGCACTTAATGATGTTAGAAAAAAAAGTTAATATGGCCACAAACCACCAAAAAAACTCCTGTAGGCCTGAAATTCACAGTAAAACTATAGCTTGTTTGCTGGGTTAGGGGTTTTTTGTGGGTTTTTTTCAATCAACCCACAATGTCTGGAAACCACAGACTGAAAATTTCTTATCATTGCTGTAAATAAAAACACTGTGTGGGAGGGAGAAAGCAGAAAACACCAGGCTGCCATTTGGCATGAGACTTTTGGGAGAACAGGGATAAATCTGGCACAAGGCTGGGGGGATCTCCCTGGTCAAGCAGCGACCCTTGTCCATTTCAGCAGGCATGTAATATAACCTTCATAAACTGACCTAGATCCACCTCAAGGTTATTAGGGTAAATACATTTCCTCCACTAGGACACTATGGTTCTTGTTCTTCTAACAGACTGGGACACTTCTGGTAATTTCCACCTTATGTTTATTAAAGACCAGTTTATAGCCCACATCTAAGCTTCCTTTCAGATCAAATATCCCTGAGGACCTTTCCGTGAATATTGAATATATTCTCTCTCTTTCCATGTTTTCCTAGGCTAAACACAGACCCTTTGCTGCCCCTGGAATGGCAGCTTTTCCTTTCTACAGGCAGCCATAGCAATGGCTGGGGTTTGCAGGTCCCTGCTGGACACTGCTGATCAGACTTGCATGTTTGCTGTCCAGAGGATGGGTATGGATTTGAAGGTGGTCTACGTGGTCAATCTTATCAATGCAAAAGTAGCCTTATGGCTTGAGGGTCTTTGATGCTTGATGAAGGCAATGATTTACCATCCAATTATATTGGCAAAAATAGTTCATTTCCCTGGTGATGTTCTCAAACACAGCCAAGGGAGAGCTGAAGAAGGACATCCAGCTTTGTGGCTGTGGCAGAATGGGCTGAAAGCACAGCTCTCTAGCACCACTCATGGCTGTGGGCTCTCCCATTTCATGCCTCCCAGGCTGCTGACTAGCTTGGCCTTCGTGTGGGTGCATCCTTATACTCCATCCAAGTGAGATTTGGATGTGACAAAAGGATTCAACATCATGCAAGTTTCAGAGCAAGTGACAGGAGTACTAAAATCTAAGCAGAGCATAAACATACAAGGTTAGCATGATCAAAATGAAATTACCTTCTCCTTATTGTTTCTTTATAGACCACATATTGACCACGAAAGTGAACTGCTTTCTGCAGCATGTCCAATTGACTTTGGGAAACTTCCTTAAATCAAATTGGAAATGTTTTGCAATTTCTCAAGAGAATAAATGAGAAATAAATAGCAAAGCAGCATTTTACTGAAGTGTCTAGTCACCAGTCATCATTAGATCTGACAGACAGAACAAGATGTTTGGAAAACTTATTGAATACGGTCTGTTATCTAGCTATGTATCAAGGCTTTTACCTGGCATATCTATGGTATTCTTTATATAAAAAGAACTCTGTTGCCTTTGCAACAAAAATATCTGTTTATCCTAAGGACCTTGTTGTCTACAGTACGCTGTTTCTGAGCCCTATACAATCTATTTCATGGCAATCTAGCTCTCTGTTTTAATATTGCTGTGAAAAATCAGGAACGTTGCTGCTTATCTGGTGAAGGGCAGACAAAAATCTGCTCTTATTTACACTTGAGTAAATCTAAAATAAGTGTTGACTTAAGCTGCTAATCTAAATACCCACTGCTGTACCAGAGGAGAAACTCCTCCACTGAATGTTCATTTTTTTCAATAATGGCTGTCCCTGCATGGCTGAGCCCAGGGTCCTGATGGATAATGTACAGAGATTTTGAAAAAGTCATTTTTCTCCATCCTAGATCTTCAGCCTTCCTCTGACCCTGACTCCAGCCTTTCTCTGCTGTGCTTGAGACTCAGAAACTTCAGAAGCCTTTTCCCTGGACAGGAGCTTACAGGCCATGACCGAGGCACTTAAGCTCTTCTGGATGAATTATACTGAGCTCTTGGCATGCTCTAAGCTTTTCCAGACTTCAAATCATTCTTGCAGTATTTCAGTGTATCCTCTCCAATTTATCAGCATATTTTTTAAACTGGGGATCCAAGAAGTGGACAGTTTGTTCCAGTAAAGCTCTTGCTAATGCCTCACAGAGTGATAATTTCCCTTCCCACTTCTCATGAGTATTTCCTTCCCATGCAGCCGTGGATTACTTTAGCACTTTAACCCCTTGGCTAGTCTGGGAGCCCATCAGCCGCCAGCTACCCACAGTGAAAACACTTCCTGGCCACTGCTGGCTGAAATACAGCCCTAAGTCCTGTCACTGGTACCTGCATAAAAATATTCCAGCTGTGCAGTTCCATCTCCAGTAATTCAGCCCACTGTTAAAAGGTGAGTTACCCAAGGGAGCCCGAGCTGCTGTGCCCATGGAGAGCCCTGAAGGGCTGCCCTTTGTCCCCCTCCTCCACACAAACCTTTTGCAGTCAAGTCCATGGGGTGTTTTTGCACCCTGGCTGCAGAGAATGTGATGGGAGCATGACCATGAGCAGGCACCTTGTGAAATCCCAGTGAGCACCTCCACTGGGACACTGCTTTCTTAGACATAATTACCTTCTGAGATATGTCTATCAGCTGATTTCTGAGCCTTTTGGTAGGGATTTGTAATGCTTTATGTACAGAAATGCTGGGTTTTTTCAGCAGAATGTTGTCCATTATCAAATGAAATGCTTTGCAGTGTCAAGCCTGGCAATGCCGTTGCTTTTATCAGTCAAATGCATCTCAAAGAAAAAGCAATTCAGGTTCAACAGAAGTACTGCTCTGTGCCCATTTGCCTATACATACAAAAAAGCAATCAATCTGCAAAACCTTGGCAAATAAGAAAATATATTCAGTTATTTAAATTTTCAAAGAAAAATCTTTTGTTCATCCAGTTTGCAATGTACCTGAAAACAAAAAGGTTTTTTTCTCCTTCCTGATATTCAACAACTCCTATAAAGTCTGAGACAGCCAATTTCACTCTCAAGCCATTTAAAGTAGATGGATTGTAGCCATGCACAAAACTCTCTAATGAATAAGTAAAACTACAGTTACTTATTATATTATATAATAGCCATTTGTAAAGAACTGATCATTGAAGCAGCTGAAGTTTGCAGCTTCTCCCTGCCTTGCTTTATTTAATTGCCTTTGTCTGCCTGGTTTTGCTGGGCATTTACTGCCATCCAGTGCTTCTCTGAGATATGACTCCACCACCCACTATTAAGAACTAACACAAAGCAAGAGTATTCGGCTCTTAAGGCACTCACTGACCTCATTTGGAGAAGTGCTACAGGTATTTTACAGCAACGAGCCATGGCTATGCTGCAGCAGTGCCTGACTGTGCTGGCAGCTTCATCCTGGTGGGACTGGGCTGCCAAACCCTGCAGTCAGACCCCACCTGCCCAACATCCAAGGGGGCTGATTTGAGCTGCTGTTCCACAGCCGTCAAAGAGAAAATGCTTCATGATAAGAAATTTAAATCAAGGTTTGCTTTGTTTTTAAGATATTAATCTTCCATGATTTTTTTTAATTCACCGCTTACAACAAAAAAAAATTTGCTTTTGTGTTTTGTAGCCTGCAAGTACTCAGTGTTCACTGCTTCTGCTTGCCTGAAAGGTAAAGCTCCATACTTGAAAAGCAGTCATCCTACTGGTTTGTTCTGGGTTTTTTATTTTGTTTTTTTTTTATTTTTTGGACCAAACCCACACTTCATAAGAGCTGGTCATGTCTGTGCAGTGTGTAAGAAGGTTAAAATAGTAAAGATTTTAATTATACAATATCCATTTTTTAATATTTTCATGAAATGTTGAGTGACATTCATAATGTGTTGTCATTAAAGTGCAAGAATTCTACTGTCATTATATTGCAAGGGCTCCATATTGCTAGAGTCTCACACCTCCTTGACATTTCTTGTAGGCACCTCCCCCAAGCACCGACTCTTCCTTATCCTCACAGCAGCCAACTAATCCACTCTCTTATAACACTCTTCTTATTGGCTACAGGTGTGGCCTGTTAAAATCAGGCCTGTTCCCAATCTCTAATAATTGGCTCAGCTGCAACTCCTTAAAGGGGTAAGATTACTTTCTATACTATCTTTATTTCTTATATTGTATCCTCCTACAATAATGAACTGTCCATGAAGCAAAACACCCAATGCTACTCCAATATTACACTGTTTTTAATAAGACAGAATGTCTTAATTCCACAAGGAATAAACTGTGTCAGGCTTTGGAGAGGCCAAAACTGTTACTTCAGATCGCATGGGGGAAAGAGAGAGAGAAGACAGACCAAGTGCAACAAGAAGTTTAGGGTAGTCAGCCAGGGAGTCAGACGCAACCTTGATCCTGGCCAAGTTACTCAGACCACGTTTTGGAAGCTCTGTGCACATTCCTTGTTTTGGTTGGGTAAGAGATACCTAAATAGTTTTATGTATCCAGCCATCGTATTTGTACCAGCTAGTGGCACTTTCCTTGCTGCAATAAGATAATGCACTGTGGTAAAAACACACTTAGGATGAAATGCGTGTTTGTTTATTTAAACTGATTTCTATTTTGCTTTGTATGGTGATTTAAGGAAGCCAGAATCTGTAGTATACAGCACTTAAGCACTATTTTTATTGTGAGAGATCAAACACTGGAAAGGCTGCCCTGAGAGGCTGTAGGGTGTCCACCTTTGGCTGACTGGACACGGTCCTGAGCACCTTGCTGTGACTGACCCTATTCTGAGCAGGGGATGGACTAGATGGTCTTCTGAGATGCTTCCAGCTTCAGCAAGTTGGTTTTGTGTGCTACAATACATAGCTTTGTCCTGAAACAAAATGTTAGATAGACACAGGAAAATGTAGTACACCAACAATAAAATTATAGCCAAACACTTTAATATGGTCATAAGCTAACCACCTTTCACTTTCCAGTAAGATAATGAATCTCTAATGACACAGAAACTCATAATAGCATTCATAAATATCACATAATTATATTTCCTATATAAAAAATTGTTCAAGCATGTGCTGAAGTATTGCAATAAGCCTATTGTGATCAATACTCAGATTTAGACTAAGCATGTGTTAGATGAACACACAAACTTTACCTCTTTTAACACATTCATTTCTCTGGTATCTGTATTCCAGACCACAGAGCTGGCTAGTAAAGGGCAAAAGGAAAGTTACATATCCTAGAAGCTGGTGTGTGTCCAGATGAGATAGAAGTGAACTGGGAAAATGAGAGCCCAAAAAAGGGAAAAGCTGACCCAGAAAACACTTTCAGAGTCAACCATAAATTCCCCATGTAAAACTTCTAGTGCATGCAGCTGAGCTGCTCTGTATATTCCAGTCGAGTTTGGCCTCAGAATGGAAACATAGGGGAATTTTTTCTTCTACAGCTGTGTTTAACCAGGAAAGTTGGAATATAGGAAGCCTCTCAGCTATCCTGATCACCTTTCCTTGCCTGGCACAGCAGCCCAGTGGTCAGCCCATCCCTGGGTCCCAGCAGGCACAGCTCTCCCTGAGCACCAAGCCTTCATCTCCCCTTACCATAAATCCCCCCTACATGCACACATCCATCCCCCAGCTTTCCCCTTCTCCTTGAGTAGAATCAAAAAGCCTCCTCAAAGCTCAACTGCACAATAGGAAAAGAGGTGGTGGTTTCAAACTAGAGGAGGATAGATTTAAACTATATATAATGAAGAAATGTTTTATGATGAGAGTGGTGAAACACTGGTACAGGTTTCCCAGAGGAGTGGTGGATGCCCCAGCCCTGGAGATACTCTAGGCCACGTTGGATGGGGCTCTGAGCAACATGATCTAATTGCAGGTGTCATTGCAGGAGGGTTGGACTAGATGGCATTTAAAGGTCCCTCCTAGCCCAAATTATTCTTAGAATCTGTGATTCTCTGATGGGAACACTCAGATCACCACACAGAGACGCTGTGCTGCACCTGAATGCTCTTTCCTGAGCTGCTGTCCCACTGCAGCAGGAGGCTACAAGGAATTGCTCAGTGCAACGTTTCAATATTAGGTTTTGTGCTGCTGTGTTACATTATATTTTAAGGTAATAGTAACTAAAAATCTTTGCCTCGATTTATCTCCAAGATTTTATTTCAACTGAACTTTACAAAAATTATTTTCCTCTTTATCATTGTCTTTAATTCTGCATTTCTTACATAGCTGTGATTCAAAGAGGTTTCATTGGACTCACTTGGCTTTATAATAGATTCCAAATCCAAATAGTTTTATACCCTTCAGATGCCTACACAATGATGGCATGGAAATGCAGATCTATTCTAAGGGATCAAAACTAAACCTGTCCCACAGACTTCCACCCTAATCTAAAGCCAAACACCAAAAATAATTTAAAAATTCAGCCAGGATTTTGCTGAAAATCTGTATCGGAGACCTGAACCCTGGGGGTGTGGAGGGATAGAACGTAAGAAAATAAAGATATTGCAGAAGGTAGTCTCACCCCTGAGGAGTTGCAGCTGTACTAATCACCAAAGATTAGGAACAGGCTGCCCTTAATAGGCCACAGCTGTGTCCAATAAGGATGAGTGCTACAAAAGAGTGGGTTAGCTGGGGAGGAGAGAGCTGGGGTTTGTTGGCTGTGCTGTAAAGAAGGAGTCAGTGCTGTGAGGAGATGCCCATGAACAATCGCCAAGGAGGCATGGGACTTTTGCAATAAGATAACAACATGGGGGAGCAAACTGTCTTTTTTAATTGTTAGTGGGAAACAAAGCAACCTATTGTTGATTTTTTTTTGATTAGCTCTTTATGCCTTAAAAATAAAATCTCAGACACCAAAAAATTGCTTGAGTTTTGTGATTAATAAGTGTAGGAGTGAGTGTTGTTTGTTGGTCTTGCATTTTTAGAAGGAAAGTTAGAGTCTGATCCTATGGCTGGACCCACCAGCAGCTTTGCCACTCATGTGAGCCCCTGTATATCAAAATAATGCTCTGAATTTTAGCCTGGCCACAGCTTGTCCAAAATGGGAGCACTGAGATCCAAATGAGCTGTGATATTGCTTTACCCATGGCTCTAAATGAAAAACTGATAATTTTAAAGTTTATTTTAAAATCTTTATTTATTTTTAAATATCTATTTTAAAACCTGTAACACACTGAATGCTGAAATTATAGCAAAACACAGGTTTGCTTTTGAAGTGTCAAAGGAATGGGTTTGTTTTCTCCAACAAGTGTGTTAAAACTGGTAAAAGACATTACTTTGCCCTTGTTGTCAGTGATAATTTTACAAGATCGTTTCATCCTCCATTTCTTCAAAGTTTCATCTTACTGGGTCCCTGCATTGCCAGTACCTCAGCTTCCTATTTCACCATGCCTTAGTCTGTTACTCATTCTCTGAGGTTTCTCACAGTGTGTAACCTACATTTTTATCCTACCTTTTAGTTTTTATGCTTCACCACCTCTGAGGAACTCTTGACCTCCTAAATCTCCTGACATGAAAATATTTAAAAGCTACAAGGCCATCCCATCAACATCCCTCCTGCGCTGCATCAGATTCAGTTTCTTCAGGAGCTCCTCATGTCACTCAAAGTTTAAATTCTCTTTGGTTTATGCTTTCTTCATGTTTTTAGAAACTTTGTGAATCATGTGAATGCCTCTCCCTGCATTTTTAATTTTGTTTCTGAATCTGAAATGAGCATAAATATGTAATGGATGCTCCAGAGCCTTGGCAGACCTGGGCACTAAAATGAGTGAAGGAAAGGGAAAGAAAACTTGATTTGAGTTCAGCCATGAAGAACATTTGCCTAATTGCACCCAGAAATCTCTTTAGTCATTTCACAGTGCCTGATTTGGCAGAAATCCCACCAAACCTAAGACATCAATTGGGCCCTGTCTAAAGTGAGAGCAATCTGGGAGTCAACACAGCACAGGTAAATTCACCACACAGAATGTGGTGGGTTGTTTGAGTCTCATTTTTCAAGATGAGAATTTGGTGCCATTACCAAAAATGTTTGCAATGCTCCAGCAGGAGCTTTCTATCAAAAGGAGGTTTTGATTCAGCATTACTGTGGGTAAATGATGGCTGTAGTCACACCAAAGAGAGGATCCTCAGACTCCCAAACCTCCGTGTGCTCCCAGGAGGCTGCCAAGAATCCATAAGAAGCTGGGTTGAGAGAAAGCAAAGTAGGTTGCTGTCTAACTGGCACTTCTTCCCCAGGATTTTTGTCTGAGTTAGCTAAGCCTGAAGATTAATGCTACAGGGGAAAATGGGCACAAAGGGAACCTAAACCCATGGCCCCAAGGACTGCAGCTTCAGGAACAGGTACGTGCTGTAGATTGCAGCTTGAAACCAAAACATCGAGGTGTTTTCAAATGAGATGATGCTTTTTGAACAATTTGTTCAGATTTTTGTGTGCTCATGTGAATATTCCAACCTGCATCAGGCCAAACAGCAAATGTTGAAGAACTCATGTTCCCCCTGGGATATAAAACCCAATATGTACTTGGCAGCAGAAAACAAACAATCTGCAGTAGCTTAGAGGCTTAATTAAAAGCCAGCTATACCTGTGGTAAAAACTAGCAAACATTCACTTTTCAATAGTTTCTGTGAGCAATTCAAAGAAAAAAAAACAACCAAAATTCAAACCTACTTGACTTTACAGTGTAAAGAGAAAAGCAATTCTGAAGAGCAGCTGGGCTTTGGGAACACAACCCTTACTGATGGAGCCCTTGGAGATAAACACAGCTTAGACAAGCACTTAAGTGATGCACAGGATAGAAGAAGTTACCTTAACAAGATGTATTTTATAGATCTGTGTGTTTTTACTACCAGCTTGCAACTAAGACCTCATGGAAAAGAGAAGTGCTTCTGAAATGGTGGAAACAAAATGTACTGCCACCTCTGGTAGAACAGCCAATCTGAGACAGCCCCTCAGCCCTTGCTGTGCAGGGATGCAGCTGAACACCTCGTGGGGAATGCAGTGAAGCCCAGCAGAGATCACAGTGGCAGGATTTTAAAGAAATTATACTAAAACCTACAGAGTTCAAGCTTCTTTTAAAGGAACATTTGCTGTGAACCTTCCAAGAAAGACCCTTGCTTGCTCTAAGCCTGGCTCACAGGTGAAATGAAAGCTGTCCTTGCAGAGCTCAGTGCTACCCAGCTGTCCTCAATGCACTTTCCAATAAAAAGCCATTAATAGCCTCCAGGAGAGCAGATGAACAGGAAACAGTTTCTGTGAAATTCTCCTCCTTGCTGCTGCTCTAAAACACACTCTAAGGCTCATTCCATTTGTGTGAATGGTTTCTAAACAGCCCACTTATTTAAAACTCCGGTTTTGCTGTGCTAAATCTCCCTCCTAGATGAAAAGCCAGAGAGGCATTTATGGGAGTGCCACAGCCAGAGACCCCCTGCAAGCACAGAGCTCCTTCCTGCTGCCTTCTGGATCCACACTGATGCATTGCCAGGGAGAAGATGCAATAGCAAATCCCTTCAGTCTTGTTCATCTGTTAGTCAAATAAACACAGAGAGAAGCTGGTTAATTTGGTAACAGGAAGTCTTTCCTCACTGAAACATCACAGGCAATAAATAACCACTCAGTGGGTTTTTGTTTGTTCTCTTCATTGCTGTGTGACTCTGACAAAAGATAATTCATCTGGTGCTACATTTAAATGAGGAAAAACATATAAATATTCATTAGTACAGAAATCATATGGGGAAAACTGAAGATATTTGCAAAGAAAGGTCGTAATGGAAAATAAAACACACACAATTTATAACTGACTTTAATCCTTTTTCTCCTTTCTTTTGGACAAGCTCATTACAGAAGGAGAACTGAATTTCTGCAGTAGCTGCCTTTGCTCACAGGCCTCTGATGAGCAATCAGCCCTGTGCACTGAAGCATGAACCCTATATGTGTACAGAAATTCATAGTTCAACAAATTCCCCAGATCAACCCGGAGATGGAATAACAACAGAATTAGATGTGTTATTAGAGATAGTGACCCAACACCTTCATTTTTCTCCTTTCATTTACCTTTCCATCTGCTTGCATCCAAAATGACAAGTTGAGTCTGCCTTCACTCAGTCCCTTCTGTGATGAATTGTTTGATGAAACAATTTCTGCAGGCCAAAAATATTATGGTTTTCTTTTTAATTTTGATGTTGATTGTTTTGCGTTGCTATTCACATGGAAGCCACATATGGATGGAGGAGATAAAGGAAAATGTCACATTGTGCAGGCTTGGAATTAAAATAAAGTTCTTGCATCACAGTTTTTTTCACAGAGCCAACCACTTGAAAGATCCTGCATTGAATTTCTTCCACTTTTCTAAGAGGGATTACTCAGGGAGTTCATATTTCCCAGTGAAAGCAGCAACAAGTTTGGAGTGGAACAAGTTCAATAATTTTAGTATCTCTTGTTGTCTACAAAGTAAACTTCTCATCTAAATGTACCCCCTCCACATGAGCCTGCCACCATGACCCTGGTTATGGCAATTTCCAAATGGCAGCTCCAGATCCTCTGGTGCCTGAGCCACTGCAATGGGCATCTCCATGGCACCAACAAGGAGCCAGAGCCCTGATATCTCTGCTTCATCAGGGTCATCAGCAGCCTGCTGCAGTAGGCAGACACTGATATCAAATTATAAGGATATATTAGGTTCAGCATTTTTTGTGTACCTTTGCTCACCTTCTTTAAACCAGTTGTTATATAAAAATAATACATATACTCTCTATATATGTGTGTATGTATAAAATAAGGAAATGGTGGCAGTCTTAATTTTGGATTTACTAAAATTTTGGATTTACTTCAAGCATCTCTCCTACAGAAGGTGGACCAAGGAGCAAACGTTGCACCAGCAAGGCATGGCTGGGCCATGATGACACCAGGGAGTTTTTCAGGAACATGCTGCCCAAGTCCCAGCTTCTCCGAGCCTGTTTTCTGGAGGGGGCTTCTCACTACACATCACAGGCTGCCACAGGCTGTCAGCACTGCATGTGAATCAACAAGAAACACAGTCACCCCTAAGTAAAGGGAAGAAGGTCACGCAAAAATATCACAAAATCAATACCTCGCTTTTTCTAAATTTATTTTACAATTCATTATAAAATGAATGGCAGTGGCAGACAGACTCTAAAGCCAGATGCTGAGACAAGAGTATTTCCAGTTGTGCCTGTTGTGCCTCCTGCCATGGAAAGGCTGCTGTAAGCACCAGCCTCTTGCCTCTGAAATTAGAGTTTCATCACTTGTTGAGTCACTCAGGATATAACAAGTTCTACATTTTCAGAAGTGAAAAAGAATTCGGCCTTGAACAGCAGGTGATATTTTTGTATTTCAGCTTAAACTTTTTCTTAACAAGGAAAGGAGAGGCTTTTAATTTTCTGGAAGCCTTATAAAAATAGTCACAGTAACTTTACTTTGATAACTCCTGTCTGTCATATCTGGGACTTCAGACTCCTCTTGCCTCATACAAGTGTTAAACCAAAGGTGCACCAGCGACACCAGCAGCACAGAGTCTGCCATTTCATCTATTTTATTATTTTATCTGAGCTCTTCCCCTCCTCTGCCAGCTGACCAATATTTTTAAGATTTTCAGTCACTAAAATATATTTTAGAGCATATTTCATTAAACAGGAGACTTTGGAGTCACACCCTTGATGTGTAACTTTATTGAGGACAAATATTTAATGACCCAGTTTGCAAGGGGGTGGCACTGCAGGGTGCCCCCATCCCTGGATCAGACTTTGCTGCTGGCCAAGGGGTGATGTCTGTCACCTGCCTGTGTCAACTGTGCCTCTCTGGTATGGCATGCAGTGTCCTTTGTCTTCACACAAGACTTGTCAGCTGGCTGGGAGCATCCTTCCTGCTGCTGGAGGGCATCACAACTCCTGCTGGTGCCTAAACCCAAAACCAATGATACTTTCAGATAAGAAACACATTTACTTTATTCACTGAAGGGTTAAATACACATTTGAAACAGTCTCCAAAAGACTAAAGGAAGTGCAGGTGTGCCTGGACAGCTCACCAGTGCTGCCTCAAGGTCCCTCTCCTGCTGCTGCCCCAGCCCCTGCACATTGGGCCATGCTCCATGTCCCCTCCATAGCCAGTGGAGCTCACCAGGCACTTCATGTGTGATGCCTTTCATTCATCCAAAGCCCTCCAGCTAAAGCATGTGTCCTGATAGGTAGAGAGGTGTCCTGTGGTGAGTGCTGGGCTTTCCCCCGTCTGTTCCCCTTCAGAGCGCACACTGAGCTGAGGTCTCCCTCTGCAGATCTGCCAGTTGAGTTCCAGCCCAGAGTCACTGCCCATGGGCACAGCATCACTGCTGTGGTTCTTCAGCTGAAGTGCCAGGGCTGCTGGCTCATGGGATCCACCCTTCAGCTGACTGCCTCTGAGGACCTGAGAGCCCAGAAAGTTTGGGAACCAAGTTAACTCTGGATTTCCCTTCCCTGGTACCACCTCAGCAGGACCAGATTCCTCACAGAGCACAAGTCTGATGTCACACCAGTGCTGGAGCATGCCCCTGAAGGTATTTTAATTAGTTCAGGCTCGCTTGTTCTTCATAGTGGTTCACAAAGGCCCCACAGCTTTATCATCTCAGAGCTCTGAGCTGATGTCTTTGATAGCAGTTTGCATCAGATCTGTTTGCCATTAAATCATTAGCAACCCACAAAAATTGAAAAGAAATCAGGCTACTATTCCCCAGACTTTGGTCATTTCCTAATCTCATGGAACACACGAAAATAGCTATGCTAATGACATTGTTATGAATTTGGTTTTCTTGCTTATCATTACAATTTTAAAGGGGCTTAAATGGACTAGTAATCACCATAGCAACAAAGCAGCACTCAGAGGGACTACTATCAAGAGAATTTGATGTCTTAAAAGGGTATGTGGTTTTTTTACGTCTTTTCAATGAAATCTGGAGGTTTTTTCTGACTTTGAACCAGATAACAGACCTGAAACAACCAGGAAGAAAATATGCACATTCTCATAATAGCATTGAATTTCCCCAAATCTACACTTGTTATTTATTGATGCAAAGTTTAAGGGGCATGAACAGGGAAGCAAGTAGGAATTAGTCCACCGGGGAAGGATTTAAGTATGTGTTGGGATAAAAAATGCATTCCAGTTGTAAAAGACAGTGTTGTACCTGGGAAAGCAAATAACTGAGGCCTGCAAGAAGATCACAGTGTCTTGCTGTGCCTCAGCCTTCAGAGACTTTTTTATAACAACCTTTCCTGCTTCTACCTCCTCCTTCCATTGCTAAACATTCAAAGACTCTTAAAATTACTTGTCACAGTATACAGCACAGTCTAACATGGTTATTTCAGTTGTTCCTTAGATACTGACAGCAACAGCTAATTATATTAGAGATGAGATATAAATTTTTTTTAAATGTTTGCTACTGCCTGGCTAAAAATGTTTAGATCAATAATGACATTATCTGTTGTCTCTCTCCTATCTTTGCCCATTTTCTGGAAGATATGATGTGTTTCAGGAAAAAGCAAATTGAATCAGAGTTATAACAAAATTATTACTGTATTTTTTAAAATATTCAATCGGATCTGCATATACATCTGACAAACCCTCTCAATAAAACCCCTTCTGTGAAAATAAACCCACCTGCAGCTGAGGCTGGAGTCCTGGGATGTTCAATGCACCCTAAATCAGCACATGGCAGCAGGACTGGGAAGCAGGAGGGCAGCCAGAGGCCAGTTTCTGCTTGGGCAGATATTTACCCTTACTTACCTTATTTTGCCCTTCCTCCCCAGAATGCCTGACATCAGTAACCAGGCAGTAGAGACAGCAGGTACAGGCAACACACCTGCCTACGTGCAGGCCTCATTTAGCAGCCTTAGGGGACAGGGTTTGCCATGCACAGCTCCCTCCAGCCCTATAAAACCCAGTGGTTTCTGCTCAGGAGGGGCTGTCCCTTGGTGTGCCACAGTGCCACAGAGCTCAGGAGCCGTGTCCTGCCAGCCAGAGCACAAGGGGTGCCCTTGGGGCTCAGAGCCCAGGAGGGAGCTGTGGGTGGAGGGAGGCTGGGGAAGCAGCGGGGAACTAACCCCACCCACACTGGTCAGCCCCTGGGGCAACAGAAATGGCACTCTTGAGGGTAAAGACATTTTCCAAGCTATTTTCCACCTGTTCTCCTTGTTGGAGCCTAAGGAGCCAGCACACATCCGGCTGGAGCTGAGGCCTCTCCATCCCTCTCCTGCCTACATCTGCCGCTCTGCTGGGTTGGGGGGTGTGGGATAACAATTTATTTCAGCCTTTAGCCTCCACCTTGGTACAAAAACATTTCAGTATTACAGAGCACTTGGATTAACAACATTGCTTCTCTTCTTGGAATGGGCAGCTTTTTTCTTCTTATAAAGGACTTAGGTGCCTGCCAAAACCTTGCATCTCAATGCCACTGCAATCACTGGGCACAGGGACTTCTCCAAGACCTGCACACTGATCTGTTGCCAGATGCTATTTTCACCTCATTGCTGATGTGCAAGTAGAAACTGCCAAAGAGATCTAAAGCAGCACACTTAATTCCAAGTTCCTTCTCTTCATTTTTTAATACTAGCAGAGGAAACCAGCCCAGGGCTCAGGGAGGATGCAGGTTGTCTTCAACTATGAGCTGAATGCTCTCCACCAGGAGAGCTCACAAGAAAACACATTGTTAAAAACCCACCCCAGAGCCCTCAGAGGTGTCCAGGTGAGCAATATTGTGGGTGATGGAGACCTCCAGCTTCAGCACAGTGCAATCCTTGTGCCCCATGAGGATGAGCAGCTCTTCCCCGGTCTGTGCCCAGAACACGTCACCCCCACAGCTCAGCAGGCTCTGCATGTTACCCACCACAGCAAACAGTGCCTCTGCTTATTGAAAACACAAAGTCAGACAAACCACAAGGTTGCTTTTCCTAAAGACAGCATCAAAACCAACATCTGATAAATACACTTCGTTTCTCACAGGGGCTTCCCTTCAAATTGGTTAGAAACCTCACTCAGCAGGTGTATGTCAGGAAAAAACTAACAAAGGGAAAGGGGATCTAAATTAACTCAACCACATCAATAATAAGAGCAAATGGAGACCAAGGGTCCCCTGAGCCCAGACTGGCTTGGCATAGCACTGTCCCCCTGTCTCTGACAGCCACATTTCAGATCTGCAGACTTAGGCCCCAAAAGGAGAGCCTAGGTAGTTCCTGCAATCCAGGAACTATACAAACCAGTATGAAACCAGACAGAAAATTGACCTAATAGAAGAGGATGAAAGACATGGGACAGGGGAGACACTCCTTGTAATGGTGTCCCTCTCTCTTCATCATGGCTGCTCTCATGGTCTTGACACAGGGCGAGTCTTCTCCTCTCAGGTGCTCAGGTCTTTGTTCATCAACTCATCCACCGCTGAGCAACCCAGTGCAATCACCAAAAGAACACTCCTGAGAGAAGGAGAAAAGGGTCTCTCATTAGGGCTTTCTCGGCAGTAACAAAGAAACCCAACACCATAATTCCTAAAAACAAGAACAAAAACTGAGAAGTAATTGAAACCTGGCAACTATATTTTGATAATATATTCCCCACCAAAAATGTAAGCAGCAAGGAGGATTAAAATACAGTGTTATAAAGAATTTCAGCCATAGAAGAACATAAATAGTGTAGGGAGACTTGTAAGGGGGCACAGTATTCCCCAATGAGATGCAGCTGTGTTGACACCTGTAAGTAATTAAGAACCAGGGCCATAAAAGGGTGGAGCCGGACAATGAGTCAGAGGGCTGTAAGAAGAGCTAGCAGAAGGCTGCCCAGAAGATGACTGCAGAGGAAGACTGCAAGAAGCAGGAGAAGGCTGCTCAGGAAAAGACTGCAGGAGGAGAAGATGGTGAGTTCCCCTGGAGGGCATGAATAATTCCAGAGGAAGATTGACCCCAGGAGAGGGTTGGAGAGGCTTTGGACATGCCAGGGCTCTGTGGTAGTCTGGCAGCAATATCCTTCGTTGGATTGCTGCTGGATTAGCTGCAGAAGCTTCTGGCTGGGTGCTTCAGGAAAAGCCCCTGGAGGGGATGGACATGCATTGGGAAAAGCCCCTGGAGGGGCTGGACTCTGCTGTTGTAATGTATTGCTGTAATATAGAAGTATTGTTGTATTGTTTACTGTTATGTATAAGTATTAGTGTAAAGTGTTTAGGGCTACTGTGACCCACTGGGACGGAGTGGGGGAGGCGGCGTTGGTGAAGCTGAGAGTGGCAGGTGGAAGCCACAAAGAGGTCTAGACCTGATTATCTAATCAAGACACCTGGGAATAGGTGAGCCACCAACAAGCAATGAGGGATTTGGTTTAGGATATTTGAGGTATTTGCTTTATGTTATGACCGCCTCGACAAATAGAGATAGATGCTGGTGTAATGTAACTGGTATAAGGTATTACTGTAATGCATAAGTATAGTTGTATAATATATTACTGTATATGTATTGTTGTAAACGTGTTTAATACAACAAAATAGCTTATAAAGTGTGATGTGTTTCCATGTGGGGCTTACACATCAGGTTCCCAGGGCTGTGACAGGAGCCCTTCAGCCTCAGCAGCACTGAGAGACAAGCCAACCCAACCTTCCCCACCCTGCTCTGGTGCTCGTGGGCTCCACAGCCTGGGCAGCTCATGCTCTCAAAAAGCAAAATCATAAAGAGAGAGATAAATACAGCAGGTGCTGGGATCTCTGGCACCAGTGCAAGGATGCAGATCTGGGGGTGTTTAAGCAAGATGCCTTTCTTTCCAGGCTGAGGATATGGGGTGTAACAGGAGCAGGACATCCCCCCTCTAATGTGAGTTAGTCCTATCTTGGTTTTAAAAATAGCAAATGTTAGATACTGTGTATACCTGCAAAAAATTTATACTCAGGCATTTGTGGACTGGGATCTGGGACACCTGAGCTTCCTCCAAGCAGCTGCCGCTGCTGCAACCCACAGCACATCTTACAACTTAAAGATGAGATTTTTTGCAAAGATACAGGACAGCAGCAGGTTTTTTTACATGGCTTAACAACCCAGTCCTGTATTTACCTTCATTTTATACCACCTCAGCAGTGCCATCACCCACCAAGCCACACAGTGGCACTCGGCCCCTGTGGGAGCATGGTGTGGCTGGCAGCGGCTTTGGGAGCTGAACTGGGAAAGCTGCAGGGGCACGATGGGCTGGGTGGGCAGCAGGAGCAGGCTGGGTGGGGCTAAGGGTCTGGAAAAAAGAGGGCTAAGCTTTGCCAGCCTTCATGTGAATGTATCTGCTGTGCACAGAGAGGTTAAGTTCTTTCAGTGCACACAGCTGCATGTCCACAGGCACACATGCAGAAAGAAGGTAAAACCAAAGAGTAACATGGGCTAAAAATGCAAATTAAATCAAAACCTTTTAAAATTTAAATTTAACATCATCCAAGGTTCTTATTCATGGTTTTTAGGATGAAAACATGCCACACATCAGATAACATGCCTTCTTCTTCTGCATGGAGGCTGTGAAACAGCCATCCCCTCTTTTCTCCTGCTTCCAAGAGGGATGCGTCTAACCCAGCATGGCCCCTGAGACAGCATGCTCAAACAAAAAAAGCCCACGACCTCTCCTGGCTGTATTTCCTCCCTCCTCTCTAACCACCCCTGCTCTTATTGCAATGACCCCAAAAATTTGATGAGCAACACCACCCCCTCACTGTTTTGTTTTTTTTTTTTGCCAGCCCTAGTTGAAATTTTGAGGGAAGGAGCTGGGCAAAAGTCAGTGCTTGAAGGAAGTAGATTTAGCAGATTAAACATACTTCTAACAACAGCATTCCAACTCTTTAAATATTTGCACAATCAGGTTTTGTGCAGATTGCACACACAGACATTTTAGCTCAGTTTCTTTGCATTATTCTTTATTACTATATGCTCAGGATTAGCCCTTAACATTTATCCAAGTTATATTCAGAAGTCACCTCTGAAATCTGACAGACGCTGCAAACCTGACAAGGGGAACACAGAGGTAATTGTATGTCAGATCCCTTATGGCCACCAAAACCATACCTGGGCTGCAGATCCAGGGCAGCCAAGCTCACCTGTAACACCCCCTGTGCTTACTGGAAAGGGGGATAATGCACTGCTCTTCTCACTGCTCTCATCCTGTGCTGGGCTCCTGCCCTTTCAGGCTTGGTGAGCCCCAGCACTGGCATAAGATAGGAAGCAGGAGGCAGGGAGCTCTTAGTTTGGCATGAAACCACAGTCATCTTAAAAGGTTTGCTTGAGCAGAGCTCAGGTTTTTCAAGGTGTTTACCCAGCTGGACATGGAGCCTGGCACACCTGTAGAAGCAAGGCTCCTGTCATCTCCATGTCAGGAGATGCACCGTAAGCCTTCACTAAGCTGTCCACATTGTCAGGAATATAAAACAATAAAATTTCTCATACAGTAGAAATAAATCTTACACAGGAGTTAGTAAAGCAGCAGGTTTAAGATGTTTGCTGAGGTTTAGAGGATTTTGTGTTTATTTTCCTGAGAAGTCCCCAAATACAACTGGGATTTGCCACCTTGCATGATAACCATAGTGGTCATATATGAAAATGGCTGTATTACAGCAATACAGTAAAGCTAGATTTTTCATACAGACATTCTTTATACACTTTTTGGCATATTTAGAGTCTCAACATAATTACACAGCTTTGAAGACAGTATCTCCCCTTTTTCCAAAAGCCCTCCTGACCCCTGCTCAGTCACAGATGGTGATGAGGAGCACCCACAGTCATCACAAGTCCAGTTTTGGACTCAAAGCTGCCTCTCCCTCATATCCTATCTGTCTTCCCTTCACCATCTCAGCCCTGCATCACATAGGTAAAGTTCAGGGCTTAGCTGTGCTTTGCTTTCCTTGGAAAGTGCCCAGAGCCACTCATCTTGTAGAAGGATTTGAGCACAGACACAGCTGCCACCACTCCATGAGCTGTGCATCAGGGCTGCTATTTTGGTAAGTCACAGGGGTCAACACCCCATGAGAGCAATGTGAAGTTCCCTCCATGAGCAGGAAAAGGGCTTTTTAAGGCATCTCCCCTGCCAGGCGAGTGCTGGGAGTACTGATGACATCCTGTGTAGCTTTGGAAACTTCCTGAGCATGTCCACTAACCAACACCAACACACTTCCTGCAGGCATCCCAAATGCAGGGTATGGCAAGAAAAACACACCTGAAACGCAGGAAAGCCTTGCACTATGAGAGTAAAGAAAGGTGTATATATATACACATTCACACTTCATGAGAAATGTCCAGTGGAGGTTGCTGCTACCTCACACTCCAGGACCCATCAACAGATTTTTCCCAAATAACATCTAGAAGATGTAATCCTTTTTCCTTTTTTTCTTTTTTGGCAAAGAGCTTCTTTTTACCCCAAATACTTCTTGTACAGATCCCATTTCTACAAATATATAACTTGCATGATATTTTTAAGGATTGTTAGGTTTAGAATCAACTCATGACTCTGATTTCTGCTGTGTGGCTGGTTAGTATTTGTGACTGGCCAAAGACATTTCTGGTTGGGGGCAACATTTTTTCACGAAGCAAAACCAACACTGAATACAGTTGCTTTGTTCACAGATTTTATACCAGGAATTCTTCACAAATACTTATCTGACATAAACAACCTAGGGAGAGGATTTGCAGAATTTCTTACTGACTTAGCCATGATGGGTTAAAACCTCAAACCCTGTGCTCAAGAGATTGGCATGGGGATGCCTCAGCAAATAGCTTAGGCTCCTTCCAAACATTCCTTCCCAAACACCATTTTGCAGCAGGCAAAATCATCTATATCTACATTTGCTCCTCTGCAGATACATGTTTTGCTCAACCAATGCTTGCACCAGTAAAACTGGCTTTTTCAAGAAGAGATTGTTTGCTTTAAAGAGCTCACTCCACAAGTTAAAGAAGCATCTTCTTTCCCAGTCATGCAGATGATCAGGAGCAAAGACATGACAAATTAGCTTGAGGAAATGGAAGCCACTGAGTAATCCAAACCAGCAGATACAGCAATTTAGCTCCAATTTATACAAAATGGAAGATATAAGAGGTGAAGGCTGCTTTAGTGAACTTGTGACATGCTCACTGGGACATGGTCCATCAGTATCTCTAAATAATCAGAACTGAAATAACACAGTTATTTTTGTGAGAAGAAAACTCGAACAACACTGAAGGAGAAAAAACAAAGGTCAGTGGAAAAGTTCTCAGTTCAAAACTCACAGACAGCAAAGGAGAAATTTGGGAAATTTAGGAATGAAAAAAGAGCAACTTTTATCAATATCTGGTATTGAAAAGGGAAGGATAGTGAAAAATGAAAGCTGAAGGAAATCATTATCCATATTAAACTATATGTCAAAGAAATTGGAAACAATCGAAAGAACTTCAGTAGAGAATACAAAAGCAGAAATTTTGCCTAATGCACATCTCAACTAGGCTTTGCAGCTTTCAAGGTGCAGAAAAGTGCCAGCTATTTAAAAACAGAAAAAGGTATTTATCTACCCCTCATCTCTCTGCTTCCCAGTCAAAGCCAACTTGACTAAATACAGCATCAGCTCAAGCTAAATCTAGTATTAAAGACATGCTCATAACTACATCCTTCAGACACTGCATTACGCCCACCTTACTTCTGGAGCATCCACAAATCAGTGAGGACACTGCTGCAAGGGACTGATCCCTTTGCAATATCCCAACATCTCTAAGACAAAAAATTAACTTTTTACATCTTCTGTATTTCTCTTTTGAAATAAAAATATTTAAAAGTCTAAGATGAGCCAATAATTAATGTACTAAACACAACCTAACCTAAAACTAAGTTGGGCAGTTTAGTGAATCCAAGGATTCAGTAGAACTCAGACTTAACTTGAAAATTACTTAAAAGTAACAGCAAAAACACCCTCAGCTTCTCCAAGCTGAATGCTGTAACTGCCCTTTATCATTAATCCAGGACTGCCCAAGGCCATGCCTTGCTCAGGTGCACTGAGCCATTGTGTGTGGGTGACACTGCAGAGTGTGGCTGGAGTTAAATAGAGTGCAGGTGAACAGCTCGTTCAGCTCAATTCTGTTTTCCATGGGCTGCTGAAGTGACCTTGGCACAGCAAGCTCTGTTTTCACAAAGACCGAGTCCCCTCACACATACCATGGTGTCTATAGCCGAAACCAGACTGCCAGGCTCCACATTTTCCTTCCACAAAGCCTCAGGCAGGTGGGACTGAATCCAACCTCTGTGAGTACTGCTGCAGGCGCAACTCACCTTGTACAAACATTTAACAAAGAACACATTAAACCAGTACAAGAGGGAAGTTAAGTATTCTCTGAACAAGTTAGGTATTGTCAGAACACTTAAAATACCAGCCTAAAAATCATTATATTACCAGCTGCATTGCTGCCACCAGGAGAAAACTAAATATTGAAATAAGGAGAGCAGCACACATTCACGTGTGCAGGATCTGTCCCAGACTGGTCTATTTCAGATGAGCCAAACACTTGGAGCATTGTAGAGGCAAACAAATGGGCAGGGTGGCTGCTGTGAGCAGGGAGCTGAGGGGACACAGAGGCTGCAGAGCAGCTGCTCCTGATGAGGGAATGCTGCTCCTGATGAGGGAATGCTGCTCCTGATGAGGGAATGCTGCTGCTGAGCACCCCTCCTACACACCCTCGGGATGGAAAGGGCTTGTCCCTACCTCTGGCAGCACGGTGGAGTGGAGCTCTGGCTGACAGGAGCTTGTACTGCTGCCAGCACTCTTGTGTCATCCATGCCCTCCTGCAGTGGCATCTTAGAAATCACTGCTTGCTTTTTCATTCATTAAACTAACCATGTAACTACAAAGGGACTGATGTACTCACAGAAAAGACTATCCAAAACATTAATACACTCTCCAATAAAGTAACAGAATTATTTTAAATAAAATTCAAGTTCCTTGGGCTTCAAAAGCAGTGACACCCACCCGCCTCCCCCCAGAGATGGCTGTGAATCAGCCAAAAAGCATTAAATCACTTTGTTCCAAGAAATCAGGTGTAGTTTTGATAGATAAGTAACTGAAGTTTGCAAGAAGCATTAGCACAAAGCATTTTTAGGTTTATTTAAATAAAAATTATAATTTATACAAGACTTTTTAAACAAACAAGATTTTCTTAAAAAATGTACAGGGCAAATAATTTCATTATTTCAATTATTCATACAGTATAAGTCTTCTGTCGAACAAAAGTTACACTGATAATGAATTATTTACAATTTCAAAATATAGACTCAAACTTCAGACATAAAAATTTTAACACCCATTATATTTCAATGATTAGTAGAAATTAAACATCTGCCAAAATGTACAGAGTTCAGTAAAAACTACCAATGTTTTCAAACAGGTTTAAGTAGCCAAAAACCAGGTACATCCTTTCATCTCTTCACAGTCGGGTAAAATTCCTTTTCTCTTTGTCTGCAGAACGAGGGTAGAGTTTTGCTGCTGGCATCCTGTGTGATGTTGCTACTAATAAATAGATTGTTTCATTCAATCTTGCCTCAAAAAAGCTACAATGCACAGAAAGGCATGATTTCATATTTCAGCTTGTTTCGCTTTTGAATTTAAATGGTCAGTGATAAAGAATTAGTCAGTTTTCATCTCCCTTTTTAAATTGTCTTTAAAAGGGACTCAAACTAACCAATCAACTTCTAAAGAAGTTAAATCCAATTACACGTGAATGATCCAGACATCCACAGACATGAACAGAATTGCAAATATAAACAGCAATCAGACAGACAGAATGACAAGAACATCACTTTCAGCTATTTAAAGCACTTTACATTAAGTGTTCCGACCCAGCCTGTTTCTGAAGTGCACCAGGCTGTACTGCAGAACTAAGAAGGAATATTGGATTTTGAGGTGGGAGCTTCAGTGTGATCACACAAGTCCAGGATACATTCACTCACTGCCCATCCCCTCCTGCCCTCCAGAGGGTGCAGCAGGAGAGAAAAGCCTGAGTAAACACCCAAAGGTCACCTCCAGTCTCTGAAGTCAGGGACAGCCCGGGAGGAGCAGCTGTGCAGCAGGGAAACCGGATAACCCAATGTAAAGTGAAATTTGCAAAGTATGTACACAGATGTCTGCCAATTATATTACAGCTCTATTTAAAAAAAGCCAAAACAAAGAAATCCAGTCTGTTTTCTCTACACTAGAACCAATGTTGCATTGCAGTTTGCACTAGGTTTGCTGCTTTAAGGATTGCTAACTTTTAAGTTCACACTGTTAAAGCGTGGATTCATTTCAAACATCAGCACATTAGACTTTATAAGACATTTCTAATTTCTTCGTTCAGAAAATAAATTTTAAGAGTATATTGTACACATGAGGCATTTCAGTCTGGGAAAAGGATAATCCTATCTTTTCTCCCTCTCAGAAGCCTAGGTGTGGTTCATTGTCCTGGCACCAGCAGTAGAGATCCTATAGCTCCTCCAGGAACCAGAATCTAGGAGAACCCTGTACACGAGGGTCACCAGTGAACGGTGGAGGGGGAGGAGGTAATAAGTGCAAGTCAACTGATTTCCTACTGAAACTGCTGTTATGATCAGAGTGAAGGTATAAATTACACTTGAAAAATGATACAAAAATAAGAAAAAGAGCATGCTCTCTGTAAAAAATATAGTTTTCTGTTTCTTCAAAAAAAAAACGGATAACCTTAAAACACATCCAAGGGATTTTCTTCTTAAGACAAAATGAATGAATCTGATTAAGATTTATATAACATTAAGCTATTTTAATGCCTATTTTTTAGCTGCACTTGCTATTCAAGGAAGATTCTAAAAGAAAAGCCAAATTATAATATGTAGCAATTACAAAAAAGATATTAGCTGATTTTAAAGTAGTTTTGATGAGAAAGATTTAAGATCAATAATTTTTTCTTAAACATATAACCTGAATGTGTAAAGTTATGAAACCATAAACTGTCAAGCTACATCCACTTTAAACGGTGGCAAAATGGATTTCCCACCAGTTCATTTGTATTTGAAGTTTCTAGGCCCTGAGTTACAGCATACCAAAGGTGGTCTTAGAAATGCACCCATTTTTCAGGTCATGTACAGACATGTTCCAGTGCTACTCTAAAGTGAGAACTTGAAAATTGCATTTTAACCATTACAGTGGTTTCCTCCCTGTTCTTGCTTACATTTCCACCCAGGGTATACCCCATCAGTGTTTCACTTTACAATACTCAAACAAATGATGATATTCAACATGATTGCTTCATATAAAAATTGTTTTAAGTTCTCATATCCTACCTTTTCATGGCCAGACTAAAATAAGGTTTGTAGAGTTTAACCTCCACCTTCTTCATTACTTCTGTACTTATTGACACACTTCAAGTTAAAACTGTGCTAAGAGTTAAACACCCTTTGGTGTTTGCTACCCCTCTCCCTCCTTCATTTTACCCCTTTCCTTACAAAGAAAGGAAATTCCTGTTAAGAAAACAGAGAAAAAATCCATGAAATTAAGTGTCATTTTACATAAGAATTTGCATCTCCATTGCTTTTTTTAGGGCCATTCATATAATGTCTGGAGACATCTATACTACTCAACTCAAAGGACATAGCAAAGGAAAAGACACTCAGGAAGGCTTGGCGTAACTCCTACTGTGCTTTCATGAAAATGCAAATAAAACTCTAAAACCTCTCAGATGGGTGCTATTATATAGAGTATAAAAGCTCTCTAATATTAAAGACAAAGGTCAATATGTGCTTTGCTGCTAGACAGGCCTGAGAGAGTTTAGAGGAGTGCAGCCTTCCTGTTTTACCTGGCAGCTGGGTTTGTTATTAAAATTTAGTTCTGCAAGGGGGAAGACAGAAGCACACCAACGCTCCTCAAATTATGCTTTGAGAGAATTAGTGCTTTCAGTTGCTATATTATAGCATAATTTTATCACAAGGTAACCCAAGAAAAGAGCCAAATTAAAAAAGATCGCATCTGAGTTTAGTTTAATCCTTCCCACCTCAACACAAAAAGCCTTCAAGTCTTTAATGCATTACATACAAACGCCTTGTACATGCAACATGTACAACAGCTGAGCCCTTCTAGGACAAGTACCTATAGAAATATAATTATAAGATGCCTAACATTTTAGGAACAACATTTTGGTGCCCTCTTTTATAAAAAGCATCTGCCTGCCTTCCATCCTCTTGCTTTGGTTAATGAGGAAAGGAAGATATACTTACAAACTTTCTCCTCCAATTCACTGTACAAGTAATTTAAACATCTCTACGCAGGAAAAATTGAAGTTAACCAAACCAGTAAAACATCCTTCTGCAATGCAAAAATTAGCAAGGAGGAGTTATTTTAAATGCAGTTGTACATATGGAAATACTAAGAAGCTAATACTTCCTTGGTGTTGCCATCAGTTTTAATAAAGGACCCAATTAAAAACTCCAAGCTGAAGAAGGTGACTTCAGGCTGCTGCAGTCATCATTCTCACATCTCAGGGAAAAACAACTAAGATAAAGGGCCAAAGAATCCCTAGTGACATCAGTGGAGATAAAGGGATCAATCTGTTATATAGTCAGGTCTCTGAGCATCTTCCCAGCTTTTAATGTCAGTAAATAAACATTAAAAGTGCTTAATGTGCAAGGCTAATAGTGATGATAGCACTTTCACTGTTTTCATTTGGTTTTTTTCCTTTTTTACAAAAACCTTAAAAACAAACATGAAGGCATATATAAAATACACTTGGTTTATGTAACAGATAGAATATAAACCACCAGACAAGAAAAATTATTGCAAAATAGATGAGGATGTTCATTTTTTCACTACCAAGTCATACAAGAAGGAAGTTTCCTTTAGCTCTTCCAAGGTAAGACACTAGCTTTCAGTGCTGGATGATGCAGATGTTATTTTCATGTATTGGCTGAAAATTGCCTCAAAAGCTTCATCTCTGTGTACCATGGCACCAAACACCAAAGGCTAAATGACAGAAAAAAACACATCATGTCAGTCCACAAAGAAAAAGAATTTCCTCTAGGTTTATTTTTGTCAAGTCACTAGGAACAGATTAATTGTGGTAGAAATGCATTGATAAAGACAAAATAATCCTTTTCTCTATTAAATCCTTGACCACGTGGCATATTTTCTAATATTTTTCATTTCTTTAAAAACTTCATCTGAGGGTCAGCCCTCCCACCTGAAAGCCTCCTTCCCCATGGATACACTCAAGCCACCAGCTTTTTGTTTCAGACTGCATAGCAGACTGCATGCTCCTGATGGAGGGTGCTGGGGAAAAGCTTTCTGAAGTGTTAGAGTGAAACATTCCAGATGCACTAGACCAAGCTGAATATTTAATTCATTAACATTCTGAAGACAAACATACTGAATAATAGACAAATGAATTTTTTAAAAAAGAAAAAAAGGCAGCCACTTGCATAAGGGCATAAAAAAGCCTTGATGCTGGTGCTAACCAGAGGAGGAAAAGGAGGTAAGAAACCCAACACAGCAATACAGATACAGCCAGCTACTTACTTTCTGTGTAGATGGTGTTGATACAGCAATACCCATCCCTGATCCCGGGAGAACAGACAGCACTTTATACTACAAAAAAAAAAAGCCACATACAAAGACATAAGATACCTTCTACTGAACAACTGCAAAAAGATGCTGCAGAGGTTACACAATCCATCACTGGCCTGTCCTCCCAGCCACAACTAAGAGACCTCTAGTGAAAGCAGGATGAAGCCAGCTGCCGTTCTCTGGAGCCTCATTCTCCTGGACTTGCTGGGTACAGCCTCAGCTGGACAGCCAGGACCCTTGTCTCCCCTTCCTCCCAGGAGCTGCAGGAAGCATCCCCAGCCCCCCTGTGAGCATCAGTCCTGCCCCAGCCCAGGGAGCTGAGCTGGCTGCAGTGCAGGAACACAGGCAGGGCACACGTGAGAGGGGCCTGAGAGCAGCACCCACTGCTTCCCCTACAGGGGACATCCACCCACTCCTTGGAGGAACAGCAAGCAGACCAGAAAAAGCTGCTTTTTCAAAATTAGGTAGAAAACAGGGTATCATGGAGCAGTAAGGTTGAAATAGCATCATTAAGGTTGAAAAAGAGCTCCCACCTTTGAACACCACCATGTCACCTAAACCATAGCACCCAGTGCCACACATGGCTTGCTTGTTTTTTTACGAAGTCCATAAAGATAAGAAGGAATACAGTTGGCTGAACTCAGAAGCATTCACAGGGAGAAAGGGACATTCAAGTCAGACCCGGGTTTCCCATCTCCAAACAAAACCACAGCACTTTTTTATGCCTGACTGCATAATCCCTGTCTCATCTTCATTAAAAACACTACACAGATGCAAAAGAAACTTTATGGCAGTCAAGGCCTACTGAACAACAAAGTAAGTTGAAGCAGGATGTTTGAAAGCCATTAATATGAATTATTCATTCCAGTAGGAATGTTCAATTTGAGCATAAGCTGTCTGCTTTACAGACATGTCATAGAAATAGAAGGAATTAATTTGAAAATCTGGAGGTAATTATGCAGTAATAGACACCAGGCTGAGGTGTTTCTTTGCTCAACATGATTTAATCTGTGGTAAGGATGCAGCAGAAAGTAAGGGCGTCTGTGTTCAAGATCGGGACAAGTTCAGAAAGGGTAACAAAAAGTGATGTTAAAGGCCACAGAGAGTGGTGCAAGGGACCAGTAAAGCCATTAGTAACCACAGGCTGATAAACCTCAACCAGAGGAAGGACAACATTGTCCTTGCTAGGCTTCCAACCTTCCACTTCTTGCCTCTGTTACTGATGGGTCCCAATTAGATCAAACTCCAGCCCATCCCACTCTGGCTATTCTAATGATCTAAAAAATTAGATCATTATTTATCAATTTATCAATTTATTCTAATTATCTACCTTTCTTCACTGACAACAATCCTGCCTCCCTCTAATGCACCTGCTTTTAAGATGGTGCATCTATCAATATTCTCACCCAAACTGAAGTTAGGTAAATGCAATTCCTGCTACCAATAGATCTTCTTAAGGCCTACACAGCTGCGGTCAACACTGGAGTTAGTAAATAACATAACTTAAATTTTAAAAAAAATGCAGGAGGTAAGGTTTAGTAAACTAGCTTGTCTTCATGCTCAGAGCAAGATTGCTTGTGCAGAGTCTGAAAAAGCAGTTCTGTGAAACATTCATAATCAACGAATTACATTGCACTTATACAAATTACCAGTGGCATGGTTTTCCAAAATAGCAAAAACACAAATGCAAAACATGACTAGCTGAACAGAAAACCAGTTTTCTCCCCTATTTCCAACACCAACCAGACATACCTTCTGGATATCTGTTATGTCCGACAGCTTTATAACTTTATTTCTTTTTGATGATCCGGATTTTGAGCTTTCAAAGCACAAGTAACTGAAGACGAGAAAAGAAAGTGCTCATTTTGATAGAGTGTTTTGAAATAAATTTCTCAAACATCCTCTTGTCTCTTCTGAAGTTTGAAATCTCACAAGTTAAAATAAGTTTCAAAATAAAAAAAAAGACATTCAGTTCAGTTATGGCTTCTAATTTAGCACAAACATTTATAAATTCTAGCAGCTGGCTGGTGTGTCTGAAAGCCCAGAACATACAGTATACATACACACAAGAATTCTTGTATTTATATCACTGCACTGAATGGTTAAACCTGACAAGCATTTTAAAGACACACAAGGGACATATTTCCCTAAACAGTTGAAATACCAAATGTCAAAAGGCTTATATGTCTTTCACCATCCTAAAAGAAGATTAATGAGAAACACTGTGTTAGTTTCATGTTATTGTGCTGCAGACAAAAGCTCAGATTTCTAAACACTGGAGAGCAGCCTCCATCACTAGGTGACACTGCATACAGATGAGCTTTACTTCCTTTCATTACACTCCAAAGGAATTTCAGTGCACGACCCAAACAGTAATGACCATAACTATTCAGTCCTGGGAGGCTGGGAGGTAAGCAAGGAAATTTTTAAAAACAACCACTCACCCATAAAAATTTGAATCCAAAGCTTAATTTTCAGTTTTCTTTTTTGTTGCTGTTGTTTCAAGGAAGCTACACATTCAGCTTGCTTGAAAAATGCCCAAACTAAGAATATTTGTCAAATAGCTGTTGATCACAATTTTCAACGTTCACTTAGGTTTTAGTTTTCTTTTCTAGTATCTATACAGTTAGTATGTTATCCACATCAAGAGCTGCAGCTTCTAACAGCTGTCTGTACAGAGCTACTTTGCATTCCTATGCAAGCCTTTCCAAGGCAAAATCTCATCTGTTAAGCATAGCCACACAGCAGGTTCAGCTCTCCCTCTCCTGTGATACTGCCTTGAGGTTGCAAAGCACCTTGAAATGGCATTTTGGTTTCAAAACATTATTAAAGGATCCTTTTTAGATTCAAACACTTTAATGTCTTGAATTTCCCTCCTAAGAAAGGCGTGGAGTGCAATGACTCACTTTTCTGTGACATAAAGAACTCCATTCCTGATGTAGTCTGTGGGCATCTTCCGATCTCTGTTGATCAAGCAACAGCGCCAGCCATTTTCACACACTGAAAAAGGCACAACAAGAAATCTGACTTTAAGAAAAAGAGACTGGCACTATCCCCAACAGTCTCCTTATACAATAGAAAACACTGAATATTAAATGTCAGATAACTAAAAGTGCTTAGAAAGAAAAGCCTAAATCTTGTGTCCTACACACCGTAACATCTGTTTTAACACTTATTTTGAAAAAAAAAAAGAAAATAAAACCACCCACACAATTATTCCCTTTAATTTGACTACTGGATTTGCATAACCATAAAAGGAACACCAGGCTGTGCACTCTTTCCAAGAGCTGCAAGGGTATGGAATGAAAGAGACCACCTCCATTCATCCTAATTTAAAGCAAGACCTTTAAATCAAAAGCTTACACCTACACAATGCACAGAAAAGGAATTCAACTTCAAATTATCCTTGGCTTTTTACGAAATATTCTACTAATGTAGCCTTCCTGTGGCATCATACCTGGCAAAGGACGTTCATTCTCTGGCAGGTTAAAAACTTCATGGAAATTTCCTCTCTTGGTGGTATGAAAACGACTTGTGTCTTCATCTTTGCTTATTCCAGTGGGGGCACTTGAGCCCACATAACTCCTGGCGGTTGCTGTTTGAAGCTGCAGAAAAAAAAATATTATTCCAAAATCTGAGCAGCAACATTTAAGCTACACTCCCAAAAATAATTTAGCTAACTACTCTTTCTAAATAAAAAAAAAAATCAATAATGCAACAATTTTCATTAACTACTTCCCTAAATTAACTTCAGACTAGTGCACTATGCTGCTGCTAGAGCACAAGCCTCTAATATGCTACCTGAACATAACCTTTCAAAGTGCTGCCTTTTGATGGACACACTTTGCTGGGGTGAAGCACATGGTGCTAAATGCACCTATCTTAAAATACCATTTCTCTGCAGTAAAGGCTATGTCTCATTAGATACAGCTAAGTCACTGCAAACAGCTCCAATGACTGTAACTAGTGGGATTACTAACAGACAATATATTATCAATACTTGGCTTGTTTTCAAGAGATAAACAAAGAGATAAACAAATTACTGCACAAAAGAAGTCAGAAAGAAAAAAGAGAAAAAAAAAGCCACACAGAACTGAATAAGCTCATTATGAATACAAATGCTGGAAATGAAAGGAAGTTTTCCACACTATGATCCATACCTTTTCATGCCCTGACAGCTAGCAGGAAAAGAAACAAACAACACAAATGTGACAGTGACAAAAGAAAAAAAGTGAAATCTATTTAACAGTATAATAAACAGAATAAAACATGAACTGAGTGGCACTGCAAGATTTTGCTCACAAACCAAGAGACTACACACAATGAATGCAATTAAAAAAGAGTTATGAGTGGTTAGAGCACACCAGTTCAATTTATTCAGGTTGCATTAGAAGCAGTGATCTTTTCTGTGCTTTGAAGTTGCACTGAATTTTCAGAGTGCTGACACATAAAAAAAATTTGAATGGTTGCTGGCATCTTCGGGAAGAAAAAAGGTAGTATGGAGTTCCTAAAACCATAGTACTTGAGTAAAATCTGCTTTTAACAGGGCTTAAAAGTCACTGAGGACTGCTCTGGCAACAAGCCTTGCTTCTGGAAGGACAGCAGGCAGTTTCTTCTGGACAGCTCTTCCATTTTCATCTTGGTAGGGCACCACATGATTCCAAGAGCTGGCAGTAGCAGCTCTGCTCTGAGCCCTCCCATGCACATGCAGTTAAACAAGTGGCAAACTGACAACCAGCCCAGGACTGAGCTCTTCTACTCTACAGCCCCAGTGCTGCTGAAGGCCAGGCAGCCTTCAGCTGCTTTTCTGTTACTCTGCACTAAATTGGCAGCACTCAACACCACACAGGATTTACACACTAAGCAAAGAAATCCAAAGGAAATGAAAACTTGTGAACTGCAATTGCTTACTAGAAACCAGACTGACAAAACAAGTACAGCAGAGGGCATCTGCCTTTTTAGGGCACCTGTAAGACAATGATGCCTCAGGGGAAAAAAATAAAGTTAACATGAACAGCAAATGGCTGATTGTAACTAATATCACTTCTGCAGTGCTGAGTCCCTGGAACCAAGGAAAATAACAGCTTCTTCAACAATCTGTGTGCAACTAAAGATGAAAAGAATTTTCTGAAGGCCTTCTTAGACAACCTATTTGGCTGCACATGCCCACAACCAGGTGAAGTACCATGGCCCAAAATACAAAAATTATCAAAGCAAGAGGTCTAATGCTATTTGTGCTGGAATAAGAACTATTTCTGCTCTCTGCTACAATGTTTCCTATCTACCTGCTACATAAAGAGATTAAAAAATGGAGTTTAAACTTCAGTACCATTACCCATCTGGTGGCTGAAAATATGAGCAGTTGTGCCCTTACTTCTAGTCCTGCCTAACACATGCAAATGTTTCCTCTTACCACTCAGGCTTGAGACAACCAATGGCCAACTACTAAGAGAAAAGCATTTCCATAAGCCTTAAATCTAACCCGAAGTGATTGGATTTGTAATGCTGGGAGAGTCCTGATTGTCTAAAAACATCACCAGCAACCTGGAGGTATTCCTTTCCACTTGATCTGCCATCAGCTTTTGACAAATAACCTTTACCCATCAGATACTGCTGTCAGGACTGCTCTCTAAGGACACAAGGTCAGAGTGTGGCACAGGCAATTAATATTGCATTGTGTCTAAGTTTACTCTGCCTTGTACACTGTTGAGTAATAAGAAGCCAAAGCAAATGCACACATGCTGGCACTACGTGTTTTGGGCTCTGCTTTTCCCACGAAAAAAAAAATTTAAAACCTTCTTTGGTTTTTACCTTTTAGTACAAAAATCTCTTTTTCATACTATGAGGTTTGCAGAAATCTCTCAAGGGGTAAAAAAGTTTCTCTAAAATTACTGAGATGAAGTTAATGTGTTCAAAGGCATTTGGAAGCAGGTAATGCAGTCCTGCACATCCTTTCCAGGAAGACAAGCCAAGGCCACCAAGCCAGACCTGGTAGTACAAAACCCGTCTCTACTTGCAAAACTAAAACCATGAAGAAAAGCCAAAAGGAATCATTATTCTCTAAGTTTATGGACTCAAGTTCAACAATTCAGAATCTTTCCACCTCTGAGGCAGATTAGAGAGACTCAGCAATATGATGTCACAACTACCACAGTATGTGAAAGATAACCTGAAAGAGTGAGAAGCAAAGAAGTTTTTAAGATAATCTTCTGCAAGTAAGAGAAATACAGGCCATGGATGGCTTCATCCAAGTGCTTATTTACCCCTCTCATCCCTTGGAAAACAGGAACAGGAGACTCACTTTCTGTAAGAAACTGTCCTTGTCCACTTCCTTCTGAAATATTCAATTGTGCTGCAGTTATTTTACCACCCTCTGCTCCACAAGCCCCCAAACCCCAGATTTCCTCTTAATAACTGAGGGTTAATATCTTATCCCTTTTACTCTCCAGTTGTATACCCAGGCTGAATTACTGCTCAGTACTGTGCACTTCAGACAGTACTCAGACAGTACTCCATGAATGCAATTAGATATTGTGCTAAAAAGCATTAAGCAAATGCTAAAATGGCATTAGACTCAAGGTTTACTATACCTATTTTAATTTTTCAACTAACAAACATTAACAAATCCAGGGATATGGAAAACCCTGATTCAGTTACCATGTCAGGCCCCAAAAGAATTTGCCAAGATGCACAAAGCACAATACTTAGTGATTTAACTATGACATTCTTTAAAAAAAGAAAATGTACTTCTGGAGTATGACATGAAGTCATTTATCACCACTATGCTAAAAGGTCACCTAATACAAATAACCATGAGACATCATGTCTAAATATGTAAACTACCTTACTACCTTTGTAAGTGATTATCCCATTAGAAAGCTAATATACTTTAAAAAATGTAGTAAACTACCTTACTACCCTTGTAAGTGATTATACTTACAAAGGTAGCAAACTAATAATTTAAAACTATAAATAAATATACTACTATACTACTATAAAATAAGAAAAACTAATTTCTAAATTAGAAAGCTAATATACTTTTAAAAAGGTAGTAAACTACCATACTACCTTTGTAAGTGATTATCCCATTAGAAAGCCAATATACTATAATATTGCATATTATACTCAAGCCTTTATCTATTTTTTAACTGCACTTCATTTTAAATAAGTATGTAAATTTCCACTGAAAAAGGATGTCTAAGAATAGAGAAAGTAGATACAAAAATACTGTATTTGACAACAGAATTACACAGAATGTAGATTAAAGGAATTGGTATGAATATGGATGGTGTTATATTTGTGTGTTCAGCTTCATGATTCACAGTATATCTTTGCATACATCCACATTTTTGATAACTGATTCCTTTCATACAAGAAACAGAATTCATAGAAGAACTGTAAATCTTGAAAATAAAAAAAAAGGGATATTACAATCAACTAACATTGATTGTAAGGATTGAATTAACCTTCTCTTTAATGTGCTCTAGTCACTGGAGAAAAGGAAAAGGGAGAAAGGGATCTGATTTTCAGAGGCTGAGAACATAGGGACAAAAAGATTCATTACCCTTACCCGTCTCGACACTGTAGCATTAGATCTTTCTTTGAGCTGAGGATCTGTCAGGAGGCTTATCCAGATGATATAAGGAGTATCATACTTAGCTCTTAGTCTGGGGCATCGTTTGAAGATAAAATCAATAAGGAAAAACTTGACTCCAGCATAGAGTCCTGAAAAAAAGGTCACTTCAGTTTGAATGCTGAAGAGGCATTAAGAACATCACTCTTTTGATCCTATTTTCAAAAGTTCACAAATGAAACAGAATTCTGTATATTTAGTCACAGTGTTAAAACTGTCACATTCTCCTAGGTTTACTATTTTGTTATTCTTCTTGCAACACCAGAAAATTATTTTTCTTTCCTTCCCATCCCCAGTTCTTTTAAACATTTACATAGCCACTATTATGCAGAAGAACATTTGAATAATTCAAACATATGTTCCTTATTACCAGAAGCATTCTGAAAACATTATATACTACCAAAACAAAACACACACCAGAGCATTCAACTATGCAGCTCCTGCAAGAATTTCAATGGCAACAGAGGGCTCTCATGTACTACATAAACCTCTATCTTCCAGTCCCAACTCTTATACAAGTTATTTCCTTTTATTGTGCCATTCAATATGGGCTAAAATTCTCTCTCAAAACTTTACTGAGTGCAATTCAGATCTCCTAAGAATCAAACAATTATTCCTCACACATCTAAATTCAATTGCTGTGGCAAGCAAACCTACATTTATGTTCAAGCTAACAAAATTTGAGGTTCAGTGCCACTAAAAGGAATACTAATTTGATTACATCATTAGTTTAATGAGAAAAAAATAGAATTCTTAGTTCACAGTACAGGGCTTCACACCATAACAAAGAGTCTCATGATGTAGTGAGAACTCTTTTTTCAATTCCCAGCTGAAACTGAGTATCTGTAACAGACCCACCCAGTCTGTCCGTTTTGTCCAGCCCATTCTCCAAGTTTTACCAGTAATCCCACTAATACTTTTATTTTTTTCCTACATTGTCATTTTTATGCCTCCTGTGCCATGCCACATATTTCATCTACGAGGATGTATGAGCAAAAAACCCTCAACATACAGGATTTTCCAGAAGCCTTGGAGCTGACAGTCTGAGAAGTTCTGCTAACAGCTCGTCATAGACTTCTCCTCTTCAAGAAGCAAAAGCATTATCCAGTCTTTTCCTATTATACACTGAGATGGTTTTCAAAATGGTCATGACAAATGATGCCAAGCACAATGAAAATATTTTAGAACACTGCATGATTTATTAATGCAGGTTTTCTCTCTTAAACTCTAAAATTCTCCCTCTAAAGATCATGTAAGTTTTAACCATTAAGTCTAGACCGTAACAGGTGAATTATTTATTGTGTTTACCCAATGCAAGCCCAATTATCCTGTAGGGCAAAAAGCAGGATGCAATAAAAGCTGCCCATAGAGCAATGTAGAGCTTCTGTGTTATTTCTGGCTGGACCCACATGAACAAGCTGAAAACAAAAAAGAAGCAAAATTTTATTTCCAGTGTTACAGATATTGGTCAAGTCTTGTTTTAAAAGGGAAGAAAATCTTACAAGAGATAACTTACTTTTTAAATTTCTCCAGTATGTCTGCCATCTTGCCAAAAAGGTTCTGCGTAAGAAGCAAAAGAATTAAAACCATGTCCTGCATTGTTTTGGGGTTTTTTGTCCACATAATGAAAACAAATAGCTTTCTGACTTTGTTGGTAAGCAATTCCCAGAAGTGACTTTTTTTAAACTAATTTTTAGCCATTTATGTACTTCACAACAGTAAATACAGAACAGAATAGCAATACATGATGACTTCCATCTCATTTAATCCTGTTCTGTAACTTTTGTTTGATCCTTACAAGTGAAGAAACTATTTGATCCCACTGTCATGACTGGAAAGCACTTACATTATTGCAAATATTTTAAATTAAGCTGTCAATCTAAGAGTAAAGAGCTTCTGTTAGTAAGTAACAGAACTGCAGGTCTCTTCAGACATTTTGAGTACTGAAATTTCAGGAAGTGGTAACTGAGTTCATCAAAAGGACTATTAGCTTCTTGGAAACAGACCATTATCAGGTTTTATAATAAACCATTGGAGACAGCAAATTTCAACGAATTCCAAAAAATGGGGAGACAACTGACCCCTGCTCAGGACTCAGGCCATATTCTCTGACCAATCCTTACTGTCAGAGCACCTGAAAATTTCACCTTCCCAATAGATTTCCAAAGTTGTTCATATAGACAGACACCACCCCAGCAGGAGGAAGGAGCTGAGCAGCCACAGTCAGCAGGGAAGGTTAAAGCCCTTCTGACAGCAGCACAGCACCAAGCAGGGCACAAGGCTGCAGTCCAACTGCATGCTGCAGTCACTCAGCTGCTACCTCAGCCAGCTCAGGGAGCTGGGAGAAAACTTTCCTTCAGCCTCTGCAACACCAGCAGATCTCAAGGCTCGGAGCGGGTGGAGTTTTTTCAAACATGCTGTTTCAGAGATGAAGTGCAAACTGCTGAATTAACACAGCTAAACAGACCACAGCCTTCAGCTACATCTTAAAGGAACAGAGTCTCCTACATCAGTTCTATGACTAGCAGATTTGTGATATGGATCCACACTCCAAGACATTTTGAAGGTTCACCACCCAATCTACATTAACAGAAGCTTATATCGTATATAAGGTAGAAAACTGTGAGAACTTGCTGCTGCTCCCCTCCAGAGCTTGCTCAGAGCTGCAGTCAGAGAACCTCAACCCATTCTTTGAAGCATCATGCCATTTCAAAAACTCCAGGAATCTTACTGAGATCTCCACTGCTCACAGGTAAAGTTCCCTTTGCAGATGAAGTATTTCTTCTTTAAGCATTTGTTTTCACATGCTGCCTAACAACCTCCTTTGACCACCTGGAGCATGAACCCCCCTTGTTCCCAAGGAGGCAGCCAGAGAGCAGCACAGTACCTGAGCCTTCTGAGCCACATCCAGAACAAGCTGGAACTTTTCAGACACAGTCAGGTCCTCTTTTGGGTTCTCCTTAAGCAAGAAAGAGACAATCCATTGATTTGCAGCTCAGATAAAATGAATTTTACAAAACTTATCAGAACAAGGTGACCCCCCCCTCAACATTCTTAGCAATACCCATCTCACTTTTAATTGTCTCTACATTTACCATTTTCCTCCCTTGTTTCAGAGCTATCTTTTATGTCTTTCAGCGCTGGTTATTTTTATTTTTCAATGCTTTGGGGGGCTCACAGGAGACTTTATCTATAACTATCTGAAAGGAGGCTGTAATGAGGTGGGAGGTCAGTCTTCTCTCCCAGGTAACAAGGGACAGACCAAGAGGAAACGGCCTCAAACTTTGCCAGGAGAGATGCAGACTGGCTATTCAGAAAAATTGGTTCATTAAAAGGGTTGTCAAGCCTTGAAACAGGCTGCCCAGGGAAGTGGAGTCACTATCTCTGGAAGTATTTAAATGACACTTAGATCTGTCACTTAGGGATGTGTACCCAGACCCAGTGATGGGGTGGCAATGCTGAGTTAACAGATGGACTTGATGTTCTTAAAGAAAACAGAATGCAAGACTTCTTGAAGATCCCACAGGATCTAATTTGGCCCAAGCTGACAAATTAAAATTCATTTCAGAAATGTGTTTTAAGTTTGGAATATTTTAGGGTGAAGCATCTGAACCCAAGAGTGCTGTTACTAAAGACTTTTAAATTACAAGAGAAAGAAAAAAAATGTAGTGTCTTCACTTGCAGCTTGCTCTTCCTTCCTTTCCAGCCACCCACACAAACACAAAGGTTTAAAGGTGCAATTTTTTCTGCAGGCATACAGGTGAAGCTGATCAAAGACCTACCATCTGTTCAGAAACTTCAGGCACAATGCTCCACTGTATCCTCCAACCCCTAGGAATGATGGAAATAGTTAAAGAGACCAAGAACTCCATCCATCAACATGGCTTATTTGTAAAAGGTTAAAAAGCAGTTTTCTGCAATAAGCACTTATGGCTTAAGAGCAAATAATATAATCCCCAAATTAACAAAGAACCCACAATATAGCAGAAGCACAAGTGGCCAACAACAGCCAGCTTTAAAAATATTAGTTAAGTAGATACTAAACAGAATCACTACTTTTGGGTTTTACAACAAAACTTAATGGTGTGCATGGAGTAAAGGATTAGGAATATTTTTCTCTTATTTTTTCATGTGAAGAAAATTACATCAACTTATTCAGAAACCTATTTGCTACCAGCAATTTCCAGGGAATACAATGTCAAACAGAAAGTATCAATTAAGAAGTCAGAAAAATAGTTTACAATATGCACATTAAGGTCCTCTACACCATTTTAAGGTGTGTTAAAAAAAATTAATTAAAACAAACACCCAGACTTAATTTTTAGAAGAGACTGACTTTACAACTGGAAGATACTTTGGATAAAGTAATTCAAGGACTATGGAAAAAGGCAAAACTGCCATTTTAGGCCTAGGTGAACATTCTCTGCTGGGAAAAATAGCAAGCTTCAATACTGAAGGTGATGTTCTTCAAGTACTCTAAACATTGCAGAATTAGAAATATTAGAATTTCAGTGTGCTGAGGGATTTGTCTGAGAGAATGCAACATTGTTTATGATGACCCAAGCCACAGGATACAAAGATAATTCCCAATAATAGTAAAAGATTATAGAAACTAAGCAATGACCCTTAGGATATTTGAGTTTGAATTTCCCTGTGTTTAATGTAACTCACAATAGTAGCAAAGGTAGCAGTTTATAACTCAGTGCAAGGATAACAAAACATCTTTCAAACAAAGCATTACTTAAGAGAGTAAGCTAGTATTTATGCAAATACCTGGCTATGAGGTAATTTAGGGATAACCTCAAAATTGCTAAAAATAAGAACATAGGAATGGCCCAGCCATGCCATACAGCATTGATGTAAATCTGCAGATTAAGAAGAAAAAACAAAGAGAGATGCGGATTACAAACTGGGGTACAGTGAGTTACATGAAATACCACTTCCCACTGTGCTCTTGGGCTCAGAACCATGCAATTCATATTAAAAAATAATAATAAATTTTAGCCACTCTGTAATTGACAATGGCCCCACACTCAGGAATGCAAAATCAAAACTAAGAATGAACCAGATCTCCAAAGATGACACTTCACTAGTTCTCAGCTGCCCCAGAGAGAGTATTTAGTGTTTTCAACACTACAATTACTTCAAGCGGTAGGAGGAAAAAAACAGAAGAGGTAAACCCTCAAGTCTGTGAATCTGCTACATGACCATGATATGGCCAGCAATGGCACAGAAGCCATGGGATAGAAGTGGAGTTAAAGCAATTAGCTCCATACTGGGCAACACGATAAACTCTCACTCTATTATTTCAGGTCAATTAAATCCCAAATTTTTACCACAACTAAAAAGATTGAAGGAAAACAGGTTTTATTTTATGTAAAAAGTACAAACACAAAAAGCTTCAAAAGGTATTCTGTACCCAGCTTCTGAAAACAGAGACTAGAGTCTCTGTGAGAGACATTAAGGTTTTTACTGATAACCCCAAAGTGAAACATTGCTCTGGCTCCCAGGTCCCAGAGCGTTCAAAAAAACCAGCTCAAGTTTCTTTTTTCAGTTTTTATCTGAAATATGGGCTTACCAGGTGAGGCAAGAGAAAAATCAGCAGATATGGAGAAGGGACAGACAGAGGGCACTGGGAGGGAAGTCTCCTCCTCAAAATTCATTCAGCTGTGCCATGCAAAATGGCAGAAGGTCTATAACTTACAGGGAGATATTATTTAACAAAAGGTGTGTGACACTTTCACCACACAGCTACTGCCAATTCCTTTGACAGAAATTCATTTCATATACACTATGACCAAAAGAATTTAGATAATTTAATTAACAATAGGAGGAAGGAAAACAAATCATAACTCCACTAGACACTTTTGTCTCTTGGCATCCAAACCTCATTAAGATAGCATAGAAATGCTTGAACTTAGCTCACAGACCTGATGTTTGCACTTGGATTCTTACTGAAATCAAAGCATTTTGCCTCTCATCAGTATGATCCTATCAAATGGCAAAGAGCCCTGATGGGGACAATCAAATGCAACCACTATCAGCATTTCAGCCCTAGACAAGAAGAAACTTTGCAGAGCCTGAAGTAACCATTGAATTACCAGATCTGGGAGATGAGAAACAAGAAAGGAGTGAACAACACCCAGACAGTTCTAAGTTATTTTAACAATTACAAAGCTGGGCTAGAAGAGACCCTGGAAACACAATTTAACTGGTTTTATATATAACAAAAGTGACCACTACTGTTATTTTGTGTCAAATTAAATTGCACTTTTTGATTTGACTTGAACTGTAGCACAATCCCTACTCAGATATGGCAGTTTCAAAGAATTTCAGCAAATAATGTATTTTTTCAAGTTCTTACTACTCCTGGAGGAGTAGGATAACTTACAATAAAGGCAATAGCAGAAGTGTAGATAGAATACCAGTCTAATAAGGCAGAAAGATTCTTCACAAAATTTGTAACAGGTTTGGCACCTCTCTCTAGATGGAAGTTGAGAAAAAACACAGCATTAGAATTAGCTGGGAGTGGTTAAATCACTTTTAAATTACAAACAATCAAATTAGAAAACTACAGGAATATTCATGACATGTAATGATAAAAAGGCTTATCCAAATGAAAAAAATTAAACCCATCAATGTAATTGAACAATTAAAGAATGCATTTCCAAAAAATGAAGTGTTATCCAAGACAAAGATTACATCTCAACTCTTAAGTATAGACAAAGGAAAAAAAATAACATCATTTATAAGGGTACCCTGGATGCTAAAAGCAGCTTGTTCTCAGCCATGTTCACACCACCCCAAAGACCACTGTACAGGTCAGTTTGTCTCACTGTAAAGCAATGTACATTAACCTGACTGAATTACAAGCCACCAAGGAACAACCCAGAATCACAGAATCATTTAGGTGGGAAAAAACCTTTATGATCATCATCGTGTCTGACCATTAACCCAGCATGGCCAAATCCACCACTCAACCATGCCCCTAAATGATTTTTTCTGCCGAGTCTTCCCACCCACCATCACATCAACACTGCTATCCAAGTTGGTGTCATTGCAGACTGACAGGGAGCACTCCATGCTGCTGTCCAGATCATTGATAGAGATATTGAACAGGACAGGCCCCAGTACTGAGCCCTGGGAACACCACTTGTGAGCAGGTGGATGGAGCTCCATCCCCCACCACCCTCTGGGCCTGGCCATCAGCCAGTTTTCTCCTCAGCAAAGGTGCACCTGCCCAAGCCATGATCAGCCACTTTCTTCAGGGAATGCCGTGGGAAACAGCATCAAAGGCTTTACTACAGCCCAGGCAGACAACATCCAGAGCCCTTCCCTCCCTTGCTCTGCTTCACCAGCCAGATTAAAGCCAGGCTGGATCTCTTGGCTGTGTCTCTGCAGGAAGCAGCACTTGAGTCTCTGCAGGACTCTCCCCACTTTGCTGCTTACTCTTCCTAAGCCAAGCAACCCAGCAGATGACTCCCTGAAGAAGTCTGTGTGCCACTCTGCAGACTCTGGTCTGGCTGTCACTGCATGGGAGACTGACCTGTGTGGGAGAGGCCCACACACAGGCACACCCAGCCAGCAAGAGCAAGAGCAGCTCTTCCTCAGCTCCCTAAAACCCTCTTATCCTTTTCACTACTTGGGCAAACTAGCTGGGGAACACAAGGAAACAGGAGAGGGCTGCTGCAAGGCCACCAAGGTCCCTGTTGCACCACACCAGTTTTGCTTTTCCTGATGAGAAGAATGATGATACCTCCTGCACAGAGAGCCTCAGAAGCTCTCACTCTCTTTTGCAGTAGAACTCACAACTTTTCAAGTCTTTCTTCAAGAGAGCCTCAGAACTGCTGTCCCACTTTGTTTGGCTTGAGACTGAGCTATCCTAAACACACTTCCTATGTGAAGTAATTAAGCACTGGATTTCCTTAAGCATCAGCAGCACAACCAAAGCAGCAGATGAAGAAGTGAAAGGGCACACCCAAGGCACTGGAAGAGCTCATGGACTCAAGTGCTGCTTCCACCTGCTCTGCTGCAGCAGCCTACACCAAGCCCATAAAGAAGATTAAGACTTGAAAGACTGGAAATCACTGGTGACAACAACACTCTGGAGAGCTCTGAGTCAGGCTACTTGGACAACAGTGATCTAGATTTTGTGGCTAACCTAGTGGAAGTTAGGAACCACCCAGAATTTAACTTTAATGCTATTTTTCAAAAGGTATTCTGAAGGCAATGCAGGTACACCACTGACAACAAGCCACAAGTATTCTCCCAAACAAAACCAGAACACAACGAACAAACTACTCCATATACTTACTTAATCTTCTCATATTTTCAGTCAACCTGAAAAATAATAGATAAAAGCAACTTGTTAAATAGACAACTAGTGCACACTTGTGTACATTTGATCCTCGAAATACTCTTCACACTTATAAACTATAAGCCTTTATTCTTGCCTTTATTCTTGCCTATTCTTTATAATTTCTTGCTACAAAATGTGTTTCTACTAATACAGTCTACCTTGCATCAGACTGAGAACTGAAGTTTAAAAGCTCTCCAGCCTAACTAAGGCTTTGCTCGCTGTTTCTGGGAGGTATATGACAAAACCTGGTAAAGAATACAAATCTTATTTTATTTCATACAGCAGATAAACTTAAAATCTCATGTTTTGTCCAAAGCAGTCACAAAACTTTTGAGGTAGTTCTGTACTTTTGGTGTTATTATTTGTTATTGAAACACTTGCTCAAACCATGCAAAAGGCTGGTTAAAAAGAAAAAAAAAGTGAGAAGAAAAGTAACTTGTAAAGGCATCAAGAATTTCTCAAAATGACATTAGGGATTTACCTTCTAGCACTAAGTGGCTCTTCTGTTTCCACTGTATTCTCTTCTGGCTGAAATCTGAAGTCCTCAACATACTCCCCAAATTTATCACAAAACCACTTGTGGAGTCTTGAGGAGACTGTGTGACTGCTCTTATCTATAAAAAAGAAGCACTAAGTATCAGGATAATGCTAGAAGACACCTTTATCCAATGCCAGCCCATTCCCACACACCCTGTTTTGTTGGGAAGCACACTTGGCACAGCTTCCCCATCCTTCACCAACACTCTTTGTGGAAACTTGCAATTTACTTCTGCCATTGCACAGGAACCCAACTGCATTAAATTGGTAAAATAAAACTAAAAGTGATTCCTGCATTGCTCTTAGGACAGTACATGGAAACATCTTATTACCCAAAGTATAAAGAGTAAAACATCCTAACAAACAGTAATTTTTAGCAAACACAGTAAAAACATCTTCTGGTTTCTGACTTCTGTAAATGAAAGTCTGATGTAAATCTCAGTGCTCCCCGTTGTATTGAAGGGTCACCTTGAGAAAAGCAAGTGCAAAGCAAAACACTGCTGAGTAGAGAGCTGGACAACCCCCCTGCAGCCACAGGGATTTGACAGGAAAGGCAGGTGGAAACATAAGCGAGATTCTGCTAGAGGCATTTTCACTTCCACTTTCCAACCACTGATAGTTCATAAAGATTGTGTGTGTGTGTGTGTGTCTTCATAGAGCTATACAAAAAAAGCACTGAGTTTCTTTTTTTCTAAAGTCAGCCTTCAGAAATTATGCTGCATATACCAGTTTCTATATATGGAATATAAAGTCATAATGCTACCTGGGAAGTCTTACAGCAAAAAAATGAAGTGATGCACACTTTCTTTACGTCAGTTTCAGTGGAAAAATAACATAATATAGGGGTACATGGCAATAAAGTCAGGCTAAAAGCCTTAAGGCACTGCAAGTGAGAACAAAAGAATCACCTGTAACTCACAAAATTGTGGTCTAGAAGGAACAGACAGACTATTTGGAAACATAGCTCAATACAGCAATGTCACCAAGAGGATACTGGTCATAATTACTCCATGACCAAATTTAGTACAGAATTCCATTAAATTAATATATGATTAAACAGAGGCATGGAAGATTCATCAGCCAATTACAACAGCCAAAAAGATGCATTTAAGCTCGTGAGAAAAAGCCACTGGTGCTCAGAAATTTGAATCAAACCACTTATTAATGATTTACAATAAAATCTAGAAAAACAAGGAATCTAGTGACTGTTTACAGCTGGGACAACACTTCCATTTGAGAATAAAAATATGAAGTAGCTTCCCACATGCTAATACTTCAGAAAATACTGAGAAAGAAATTTTGACAAGAGGAAAAAAATGTCAGGTTGTAGCTCACATAACAGAAAGCACTGACACTATGGAAGTACAGGAGGGGAAATTTCAGATTTAGTTGACAGATTTAAAAGCCTAAATCTCGATCACAAGCTGTAGGAAGTGAAGTAAAAGTGTACTAAAAGATTCAGAATTTGACTGTTGCCTTAGTTATTTCATACATCAGTAGTACATTATTGAATTCATAATTAGCATCAGCTTGAGAAATGGCAGCGTAGGTGTCCAACAAATTAATAACTCTTAGTCTTACTCCTTCACTAGAATGTCTCTTCCTTTAGATGAAGGAAGTAGTAATATGATCAGTGGCATAACAGACCTTCTGCAATTGAGAACAAAACAGAACATTTTTTCTATGTATTACACCTGTTTTCTAGTAAGTCAAGGATCAGCAAGGCATGCCAGAATGATGCAGTGAGCCAATAGGTTTCATTACATACCTAAAGGCCTTACAATACACAATAAATTCCTTGCTCAGGTATGCTAAGTCAACTACAAAAAGTAAATGCAGAATCATGTACAGAGAGAGAAGTTGCTTGAATCGTCATTTATAAAAAGCTTCTTCAGAAGCAAGATGTGATCTTCAAAGGATCTTAAAAAAAAAATCCAACTGAACTAAGTGCTGTTAGAGATCTGACCAAGCTCACCTGTTCCATTGGCTTGTGCCTGTGGCTTTGCAGGTTGCTGAGCTGCAGGCACCTCTTCTGCCCTACAAAGAAAACAGAAACAATGTGAAATGTTACAGAGGAAGAATTTATTTCCTTTTGGGTAAAGGAAACACCAGAACCTCCATGGTTTCCATATCTGAGATTATACAACCATGACAAAAGAAAACCCAGTTTACACCCTTTCACAAGACTCAAAATATTCACTGCACTTGGGATCCTGGGAAATGCCACCCACTGTAAGGTGGCATTTAGCCATTCCTGTCACCAACAGCTCCACTTCATCTTACAACTGCTCTACAATGTAGTATTAAATTTCTTGCATTATTTATGCCTTTGTGTGGTATATTCATTGCAATGCCTGCCAGGAAAATTCTTCAGAGCCATGACTTTTCCCACAGCAATAAATTAAAAGGGATTCTATATCACAAGTTGCTAACCACAGCAGCAGAACAAAACCACAATTTAACACACAAATCTTGAATCCTGCCATTGCTACTAGGGTCAAACAACTTCACAAGAGGAACAGGTGTTAAGAATGATCTAAAATGTTATGTTGTAAACTCTCAAAATACACAGATCACAACCAATTTGAAGAATAACTTGAGAAATTCAAATAGCCTGAAAAACTGCAACAAAAATGTTCTAAAAATATATGTCAAGTAGCTGGCATCATTGGTCTCACCTTTCAAAATTACTCAAGAATATTCTCATCCATTAAAAGTGAACAGATTTTTTAAAATACAAATGCTTTTGGCATTCTGTACATGTGCAAGGCTTCAAATTACATTTGTACACAGCCTCCAACTGCCAACCTGTGTTGAGAATACTTCAGGCTTCAGTCCCAGAGTCTTCATTCATCCATGCAGATATCATACAGAAAGATTTTTCTAAGGAAGAAGGAGCTTTGACAACCTAGCAGCAGCCACAGCAAGCTTTACTTGACAGGGAGCTGTATGATTGAAAAGATTACTTCTTGAAATAAAAGTGTCAGTTGTGCAATTTCACCATCCCTCATTTATCAGGCAATGTAAGCATTTTCAAATGTTCCTTTCATCTTTTGCTCCTCAGAAAGGGAATCAAGTAAAACATGGTCAGCAAATGAAGAGCAAGAAGAGGGATCGCACTGCAATGGGCAGATTGCAGCAATACAGATGGACATACAGTCCTCTCTCCTGCTGTTCCTCTGGAAAGGACATTAGGAAAAGATGTCACTGTACTGCCTGCACATGGAAAAGGTCATTACTACTGCTGCTCAACATGACCATACATCAATGAACATGATGGAGAAACTACAGAACTTGTTACCTCCTTTCCTTCCTAAGCATTCCCAATCCTTAATGAGTTTTCCACATCCTTGTTCATTTCTAAAAAGAACACTTAGAAGTAATTTACTGATTTATGAATTACAGCTCAACATTTATTAGTGTTAATGAGCTGAAATCAATGGGTTTTGCTTTGAAAGACACTTGCTTTCACGATTCGTCAGGACTTTTCCCCACGGCTTCTGTATTTGCAGCAGAAAGACCTTTTGAAAGTCACCTGAAATGTCATCAGTTTTTTTTTCTTTAGCTAAACTCTAACTTTGCTTCCTGTGCCATTTTAGCCCAATTTCTATATAAATCACAGATTCCTCACCTAAAAACTCCTCCTATCCTTGCTTCTTCTCCCATACCCTTGCATCTCCTCCATTTCCAGCTCTCAAAAGACAGACAGCAATAAACATGATCAAATTTGCACCAACTCTCATACAGTGGTATCTTGTTTTCCTCTACCAGCCACACATCAGATGGTTACACCACATATTGAGCATTTCAGCTGAAATCTGTCATTTGGGCTGTTTCACTGAAGCTGAAGCCACATTTAGGTGGAAAGGAGGTGGTCATTAACAAGCAGGCACGAGCCAGTTACTCAGCCCATTCCAGCTGTGTGGAGGCACTGACTGGGGTGGTGTCACACCAGAACTCCCAGGACAGAGCCAAGAGGAGATCCCACCACTGTCAGCTGTCAGAGTCTTCAGGCTGGGTCTTCCTTTGACATGCTGGGATGTATTTTCAAAAGCAGCACAGTGTCATTACTCCCCATGTTTCTCAGGCAAAAAATCAAGAAAATCTCACCAAGAAGTAGCTCTGTAGAGCAGCCTTACTGGGCTCCATCAGGAGCACATGACAGTTGGCTTTGGCCCTTCTTGGTGCTTTTGTTTCATTTTTCTGGCAATGTCTTACTTGCCATCTGCCTGTTACTTCTTTCCCATGAAGAACCTGACCTTTACGAACCATCAGGTTAATGACAGCTCATTACTGCACCTGTGAATCAGGTTATAATTAGCCACTTCAGACAGATCTGTGACAGGAAGCTCAGAATTCATTGTTTGGGCTTGCACACCTACTGGGAAGTTAAATTGCAAAACTAGGTCATGTTGAACCATCTTGTTCATCAAAACCACTGACAGAGGGAAGAAATTATCTTTCCAGGTTTCTGAACCACTCTTCATGCTAGAGATAATTTAAAAGGCTGAAAAACATAAACAGTCCCCAGAACAACAGTGTGTTCCTATGTGGGCTTCCTAACAGCAGCCTGAACCTAAGAACACAAGCTGCATTAATTCCCCTTGGACACACTTTCCACCCAGAAAAAGGGTGTAACTGGTAACACCAACACATCCCCAACATGAAGCTAGGTCATCTTTATGCAACTAGAGATTGCAGCCATTTAAAGCACAGGCTGTTTGAAACAGATAAGAGCAACCTCAGACACTGGAGGAGACAAACACAAACTGTCTTATTTGTTTATCTCTCTTTTAATATACTGAGGCCAGGGAAGCATCAATATTAATGAATATTAGAGCTGTTCATGACCAGGACACATGCACCTCTCAAAAGCAGCTAGCACACTCTGATGCAGTGTCCATTCAGTGCTGCCCCACAGAACAGCACCAAGTGTTATTTAATTATTTAGTTGCAAGCATAACACAAAAGTTAAGGGAACCTTGACACTGAAGACCATTTCCCTAAAATAAACATTTTTGTTTGTGCATATTAGGCCCTGAATACAGCTGTAAGTTGAGATGTCTGTGAATCAACAGACTGCCCCAAAAAACAGGATGCAGACAATAATTGCTGGACAAGAGGTGCAGTCACTGCCATGATGTTCTCAGACATATTCAAAGCAATTTTCCCACAGGCTAACTCCAAGTTCACAAGCAACCCACCACCAGTTTTTCAACCACTGTTGTAAAAGATACTCAAGGCTGTTCACACTTTTCCTACTGCTCAAAGCAACCTGAATATGTGTGTATTTCCATCAAAAGCACATTCCAACCTCATACATGCATAAATAAGCAGGTATTTTCTTAGCCTAGTTTAAAAACATATCTTTCAGGTATGCATGGCTTCTTACTCTGAAGAGCTGTTAAAAAACCAAGTTAAATACTTCTCATGTTTTCCATCTCCTTCCATTAAAATACACCAAACATTTCAGAAGCCCTTGCTATTCTCATCTACAATGAAGGAATAATGATTTATGCAGAAGCATCGTCTGTTTGGTCCTTGTAAAAGTAGTTCACAATGGAACTAATAACAAGGTGTGCTGCATAAGTCACAAGCTGCTGGTAAGTGGTGTTGCAAAACTTTTTGTTATTTTTCTTTTCTGCATGACTGTAGCTCACAATTTGGAAATATGGCAGTTACAGCTCACACAAACTATTCCAGATTATTTATGCATCATTCTACTTGCAATATGTCATAAGCTTCAGCTGCCATACCAAATGCTGGGATGTTCTGAAATGTATCTGTGGAAAACTTCAGCTAAGGCCACTGTATTTCTGAATAATCAGATATTCAAACAATAAACACCAACACAAACAAAAGCACCAAAAATCCTCTTCTTCCACTCTAGTCTCTTCCCTGTGCACAACTGTGATCTCAATGAAGAAAGCCCATGTTCTTCACTAGAAAAAAAAAATTAGATTTTGAACTTGTTTTCTCCTTGCCAAACATTTTTTATCATGTTTTATATTGATACATGTATTATCTGCCTCACAAATACTTTTGAATACTGCAACTTTTAAAATAATTTCTTTCTTATACCAGAGCACAGTTTGATTTTCATTAGCATTAGTTTACTTCTGCAAGCAAAAAGAACAGTACATGAAAAGCCCAGCCTTCAACTAAGTTCCACAAAGCTGCTCCCTCCCCTACCAGGGGACATATGAATCTCTATTTTAAAACTGCTAACAATAACCTTAGAAGCAGGGTGAATTTGACATAACCAGACAGAACTTGCTGCAGTTACTTTGCTTAACAAAATTAAATTTCCATCAGGCATAAATATGGGCTATTATATATTTTACTACGCAAACATTTCCCCTATAGTCCTAATAAAAGTATTTTTAAATGTCCACAATGACGTGTAAAATACAGTAAGCAGTGAAGAATTTCACACAATGAAGTACAAGTTAAGGAAAAATCATGGGCAAACAAATTGTTCTCCTCCTGGGTAGAAACCAAAAAAATTTCAAAGTCTTATTTTGTTGTCACCTTATGCATCCTGCCTGTCACAAAGAGGTCGAAATGGTAGTAAGGCCAGTTAGAAAAACACTTTGGTAGAGAGGATAATTGGCTGAATGTAATCCCCAAGTGCAATACCCAAGCTGACAGGACTAATGCAATCCTTAGGGTATCTAAATAGCACCCAGGGAGCCATGTCACCCTACCTTAATTTAGCAATGTCACTCCTGCTAGAGGTTTGCTGCTGTTCACAACCCAACAAGGTACAGATGTCAACACAAATATTGATAAACAAAGGCTGTCCATCTCTTTTCTCTGTAAAACCTGTGCTGATAAGCTGCAGCGCGCCAGATGAGACTCTGAGTCAGCCTTATTATTGTGAAACAGAGTGGAATGATGAATACCATCGTGCAGAAGCAGAGAGCTCCTCATCCTCCTCCAGGACTCACAGCCATGAGGAGATCCCTGTCCCCCTTCTCTGTGCATGACCTGGAGTGCAGGCACAGCCCTTGGGACAAAGCTGTGCCAGCTCTACAGACAAGCACGAGGAATTTGCATCTCAAGCAACTCCTTCAAGGCAGCAAGTCACAGGTGAGAAATGATCCTTTCCTGAAGCATCAGTTTCATCTTCCAAGAGCAGAGAACAAGGCTCAGTGCTCTGTACAGCTGTCACTGTGCCAACTGATACTCTCAGCACACAACAAGCTCAAGGTTCTCCTCCTCAGCTGTCCACTCTATCAGGAAATACCAGTCCAGACACACAGCCAGACCAACCAGCACAGGTAATAAAAATGCACTCTCACATCCCAGCTGTAAGAGCAACTTTAAAATGTCACTCAAAAAAAGTCCAGATCACAGCAGTCTGGGCCACCTTCCCACTGCACAGCTGTGGTGCTGGTTGGGAACCAGACTGTTCCACAAGGACCTTCGAGAGCCCCTTCTAAGCTGACTTGGCAGCACAGGTCAAAGACTTCACATAGACCAACGCTGCACAGAACCAGCGATTTTGGAAAACCACCACTGTGAAATATCACCTGAAAAAATCCCACTGTAGTGAGAATAAGAGGGAAGGCCTCATCTATCTTTTATCTAAAGCCTTGGCGCACCAACACTGAATACTGCTCAAAGTCTTCAAACAGGTAAAGAATGGCAACTGAATTGATGAAGGGGATGGAGTATCTTAAAGAGACAGTGGAAAAGCTGGAACTCTTTAGTCTGGAGAGAATGTAGGAGAAGAAAGGACTCATTAAGGATGGCAAATAAACTGAATGCTAAACAGTAATTCACCATTTCTTACAATTCTGTAACTATGGGGCACTTCTTGAAACCACTATAAAATCTGTTAAAAAGGAAAGCAAATAAAATGTTTCTTTAGAGTTAAGAGGGGACTTCTGTAATGTGTTGTCTCCATAGTTTCCAGAAGAAGATAGCTCCAGCAATTACCAGTGTTAAATAAATTCATGGGTAACAGAGACTGAAGCGAAAGACAGCAATGTACCTTCTGACACCCGTAAATAGAGTGTATGTGTATGCTCACAATGAGTGGTAGAGGGAACAGGGACTGTTTAGCCTGGAGAAAAGGAGGCTCAGGGGAGATCTCACTGCTGTCCACACCTGCCTGAAAGGAGGTTGTAGCCAGGTGGGGGACAGCCTCTTCTCCCAGGTAACAAGCTATAGGACAAGAAGAAATTACCTCAAGTTGCACCAGGGAGTTTTAGACTTGGTATTAGGAAAAATTCCTTCACCAAAAGGGTTCTCAAGCACTGGAACAAGCTACCAAAGGATGTGCTTGAGTCACCATCCCTGAGGAATTTAAGACATGTAGATGTGGCTCTGGACTGCATGGTTTAGTGGTGGCCTCGGCAGTGCTGGGTTAATGGTTGGACTTGATGGTCCTAAAGGTCTTTTCCAAATGAAATAATTCTATGATTCCATGGGAGCAGCAGGCAGACAGAGAACAGAAAGAAAGCAGGCCCACATGTTTCCTATAAATAGCTCCTACTTCCATTGCTACTAGTGCATGTGGACTGGCCTGAGAGGGAAGGTATTTTTACACCTGAGTACAGAATCAAGTGGGAGGCTGGGAAGAATTTGCATGGCATTGGGAAATTGCTTATCCAAGCAAAACATTTTGCCTGTCTGCTCTTGCTTGTCACCTCTAAGTAAGTGGCAGTGCTTAGCACACGATCACCAACTCAGCCTGCACTGTCTCCTGATGACAGCACTGGGTGGTGAGCCACAGATGCTGCTGCTCAGCCCAGTAATCTCAGCTCCTGCTGGGGAAGGTACAACAGGCAGCTACACACACAAGGAGTCTAGAACAACCAGCCCCAAGCAACTGCTGTGGTCTGAAGATCTATGTAGCTAAGCAGAGTAAGGAGAGACTAATCAAATGTGATGCTTTGCATCATCAAGATGGGTGCCCTCGAGGCTGAAAGGACCTCTGAGCATGGGGAGGTGTTTCCATCTGTCACTGCAGTGGCAAGAAAGGCTCAAATTCCAGTTACATGCATTTAGGGCTTCGCTGTGGCACTGGGACATCCTTGCTGCTGTTAGAATAAGAGTAACAAAGATTGGACAGTCTGGAGAAGACATGGGTTTTGAGAAGGATCAGCATATGCAATGGAAGGCTCTGGCATTCAGTGGCTCCAGGAAAGCAAGACCCCAGAGGGAGGGCATCAGAAGAGGTGAAATGAAAAATATCTCAGCTAGAAAGGGTCATGGCCATTTCTATAGGTACAGCAGCATGTATGGTCAAGTAACTTATATGTACATGGATGTTAATGATGTAATTTTACAGGATAACATAGACAGCTGCTCTCTCTGTGACCAGTAATTTATTTTAAGAGCACCTAGGCTGGAAACATATGCTTTTACCAGCACTTCCCAGAGAGAGACAGAGATCTCAAGTGGCTTTCAGTTCTACAGTGAACATGCTTCTCTTACCTTGCTTTAAGTACTTCATTGACTCTTTGTTCTAGTTCTAATCTCCTCTGCCGTTCCTTTTCTAGCTCCTGCCTTAATGTTTCAGCGTTTGTTTCTTCTCTCAGCTTCCTGAGCTCCTCCTCTGTTAATTAAAGAAGAAGATAAAGATTTAGTTACCCTAAAGTATTTCTAAAAGAAATTTTAAAATCTACTTATGACAGATTCAGTATGGGGGATTTTTTTTAGCTATGCTATACCAAATATGTTCACCAGAAAAAAAAAAAACAACCAAGTATTCAAGGGCTAGACAGACTTCATAAAAAGTACACAGCTGTATCAAGTACAAAATGTTTCATTACAGTTGTTAAGCAAGGAGGAAAATAGCTCCAAAGTTTTCTTTTCAAGATGCAAAATAAGGCCTTGGTACAAGCTATCTTTACTTAAATATGACATACTCTTCATTCCCCAAAGAAATAATCAGCAGGAAAGGCTGTCTAAAGGCTAAATCCAGTTTTGTCACAACAACAACAAAAAAATTATCTGTTTTCTTCCCTCATGTCTGTGTGTGGGAAAACACAAAACCATAAACTCAAAAGAAGTTATATGATGCCATATAAACCCATGCCCATCAATTCCTGGCACTAAGTCAGATGGTCCCTCTATGAGCCTCAGCACCTTATAATTTTAAGAAAGGGTTGTGAAACAAGAAACTAAGCTAAAATTTTTACACTTTTCCAAGGTCATTGGAAAAGTGTAAAAGCTACTAACTTCCAAGTAATAATTTATATATAAATATACTCACAAATTTACTTATACAAACACATACACACTCCCACAACATTTTTCACAAGAAGTTAGTATCAAGTATGTATAAGGCTTTCTTGTGGCTAATTAGCCTTGCTTTTTGTCACTGGCAGTGTCCTTGCTCATGACCTTATTTTACTCTAGAGCTAAAATGGGGTCACTATTACTGACAGCTTTTCCCAGATAGGCATACATGAGACATAGCAAAAATAAGATTGGGAATCTCTCTCTTTTTCTTTTTTTTTCTTTTTAAACCAAAATTTACTTTACATTTTTTCTCTAGTATGGTTTTTAAGCTCAGTCACAACAATCAATAGCACAACAACAGGTGTATTTCAGGTTTACAGCAAACCAGAATAGAAACTACTTTCTATTTCCACTACCATTACAAGCACAAGGGGTTCAGGATTTTTACATTGTTTTACAAGACTGGAATACCATTTTATACCCTCCAGAGGGCTGTTACACAATGTCTTTTGTTTCTTCTCACATACTGCCTTCTAAATCTTTGATAATCAGAGAATTTTGGTATCTGAGCCTCACTGACTCCAACCACTATGGTTCTTGAGGAGGTCTGAAGCCATAGTGCAAATGTCTAGAGGAACTGATGCACTCTCCATGCCCCGCAGCAAGCCCTGTGCAGGGTGTCCAACCACTCCATCTGCTGATTGTCCTGCAGCAGAGTAGGAGCTTCAGAGCACCAGAATTAGGGGAGATGGGAAGAAGACACATGAATCAAGGGGACAACACTATGGCTTCCACGGTGAGGCTACAACTGAGCACCACCAAAAAGAAAGGAGTGCTGTTACCATCTCCCACTGAGAGATGGTGACCCTGGGAAGAAGAGCTGGAGCACAGAAACCACCATGCTATCCGCCAGCAACTGAAACTGAGAACCCCCAAGGGTGGGGTAGGGAAATGTCACTGGTATTGACTCTCCTATAAGTAAATGGAAAGATATGGATATAAGGGCAGACTTCTACATGGGGCTGTCCCTAATTACGTATCCACAAGGAATTTTAAATCCAAGAAGAAAACTAAATTTATAATTAATTTACCCTACTTTCAAGGGCTTGCCTTGCTCCAGAACAAGAGCCTGCACACAGCTGAGGGGAAACATCCGTTGCACTCCAAATGCACTGGAGCTTGTGCAATATCATGAAGATATCACAGAAAGTTCCAAAGCTTGATAGAAACTCTATCTTCTCAAGACCATTAAAGGGAAAAAATTCTTCATTACGCATTTTTTGTTTTATTAAAGAGGAAGTGACTATGCATTTTGTGTACATAAAAAAACCCACACACATTATAAATTAACCTCAGTGTCCTTGAAAGTCAGATTTTCCAGCTTCCTTAATTCCAGCTGTTCTGATTTTGCTACATCTTGTACTACTAAAACCAAAACAAAACCTCCAGAAATTGTACCTCTTGTCCTCCAAAGAGGACAAGCAGTGCCAAATATTCTTTATGGAAAGAGGCAGAGTTAAAGGGTGCACAGTGAAAGAGGCAGAACTCCTATAAAACAAACAAAAAAAAAAATACAACATCCAATCCTTAAGGACTGTCATTGCTTCACATTTCAGAGCATTTCCTAACTTTCCCATACATGACTGCAATTCAAATCCACCTCATCAAGCCCTTAAAGCAGTATTTGTTGCTACTTTGGCAGCAGTGTGGTCTGGCACTGTAAAACCTTCGTGTTCAGTTAGTTAAATACTCCTGAGTCTGCTAAGCAACAGAAGCCACAGAGAGGGGAAGGGGGACAAGTTCTTCCTTGCTCTCTCCCCTGAAATAATCTAACATTTGGCCAAGCTGAACTACACTTTTAAAGCAAATTTCTCTGTCCCTGAAGAGCCCTCCTGCAGAATGACTGAAGCTGGCTACAAAGAGCAGAGGTCATGGACCCCTGAGAAGAATACATAAGAATATTTCACCATGGTATCTATCTGTTGAGTTTTACAGATGAGTACCCTCCATGATGATGAGAATGGAGGGCTCCTTGGATTTCATCTTCAGTCAGTCAAAATTCAAACATCCTCTCCCCTCTGCACACACACAAAATGATAAAACATCAAACATCAAGTTTCAAGGTTCCAGATTAATCAGTTTTCATCATTTCCTTCCCAGGCACATCCATCATGGCTCACTATCTCCTGCAGGGCAAGAAACATTAAAATATTGCTGGAGGCTCAGTGCACGTCTTAGCTGGACATCCAGGTGAAGTGAGCAGCCATGAAGGTGACCTGGCTAGAGGGGGGAAATTACTAAAAGAAGAAAGTGTCTGATGAAATAATGACAGAGAAAATGCTGGTGTGCCTGGGAACTAGACCTGGGAACCAGAAGCATTGTTGAGAAGTGCAGCTGGCCTCTCTGAAATGCACAGCCTGGTACCTAGGAACCTGAGACATCTTGAGATACCATTGATAAGCACAAAAACAAGGAACCACAACAGCCACTTATCACCTGAAAAGGTGAAAAGTAGTCCAAAAACAGGGAAAGCATCCTGAGGAAGTAAGACCTGGTAATTGCCATTGGCTCTTTATCTATAGGAAAAAGAAACTAGTCTAGAAAAGTAATTGTACTGAGAGAACAGAAAACAACAAATGTTGGCTATTCCAAGTGAAATATAGAAATTAACAGCATCTATTGGCTGCTGAAGTGGTAATGTCCTACCCTTCCTTATTTCTGTCTAATATGACTTAATTTTTATCCAAAACAAAACTTCTCTCTCCAAGAACTTTGCATGCTGCACATACTTTTCCCTTCCTGAACAGGATGAACCCTTCCCACAAACTTTCTAAGAGATCTTGGACCCTCACCTAGGACAGTTTCCTCCAACATCTGGGATGGTTTGGCCCACTCTGACATCTGTCCAATAAGCCAGATACTGGTATCAATATAAACATATGTAAATGTGCATATAAATAATCCATCATAATTACCCTTCCTGTGGTTTTACTGGAAAGTTTGCTTCGTTAGTGAAAAGTTTGTAGTAGCCTGTAACACTATACACCTACTTAGTTGCAGCTATACTACTGATTGCTCCCAGGAATTTGTAATAGCTCAATATATATTTTTATACATATATACATACACATATATATACATATATATATATATTTGAGTTATAAATCATACATATTGTTGCTAGCCGTGATTTTTGTCACAATATGTAATGAAGTAGAGAATTTAGAGTAAAAAACCTCCATGCCCTTGAGCCTTAGAGAAGCCTATGAAGTCAGTCACAACCTCTAAATACCTACACACTGGGTAACTTTAGGTTTTGACAACAAGTGTGACTCTGGAAAAAAATGCTTTAGAAGCTCTCTAGCAAAGTCAACTTGTGTAGAAAAGCAGAACAATATCTGGATGCTACTGCTCTTTTAAAATGATCTATAAAAGTCTGTCAGACAAGGCAACAGTGGTGTTTCAATGACAGTAATCACTACACTTCTTATTGCTCTGTAAACCCTAGGTGAATTGACCCCATAGTAAAGACCATCATCAGTGATATATCTCACAGGTTAACAAAAAAACTTATCCATTTCAGTTTTTCTACAGCATTTTATCCTCTATGAAGTGTAATGGAACTGTTGCACCTGAACTCTTAGGATTTGACAACTAAAATTGAAAACTTAGCATTTCAAAAAGCTTAGCTGATACCATGTAATTGCTAAAAGACAGCAGCACCCAGTGTTTCATTGCATCATCTTACAGCATCAGCCACTACAGCAAATGAAAAATTTCAGTTTGCTCCACAGAATACTCACCTGTAAGAAACGTTCTGATAAAAAGCACTTTAGCACCCAAGTGTTTAGTATTCAGTATTTAGTTCTGGTGAGACTGAACAGAATGTGAGTAGTGTTTAGAAAAGAAGGATGGTACATCAGGCTAGAAAGGCGTGGCAGAATGTTGGATTTCTAATTCCAAACTGCTTGTGCAGTAAAGCGGATGTTTCCCTTAATCCCAGGATTGGAGGTAGATTAGGGAGCCTCCTCGTAGCTGTTTTATATAATACCATTTCTTCCTAGACCTACAGGTATGCTGCAAAATCCCCCTCTGGGACAAAGTGACCAAAACTTTATTTCAGAGCAGAGCTAGAGACTGCCAGTCACTGTTTCTAGCTACCTGAATTCAGTCTAGTGTTAAATCTAAGGAATTTAATCTGAGTTAAAAACTAGAAACAGCAAAAAGCATGTGTGCAACCCTGTCATATTTACATGGGGAAACACCAGTACTTAACAGGACAAAAATAACCCTTCTACATCTATGTTAATCATGGTAAATCTCCTTAAAACCCTTTGAACATTACTAGAATTCAAGTATGTTATTTAATTGTTACTAAACACATTAAATCCCAACCACACACGTTCAATCTGGATCTCAGCAGTTGTGCTGATGGAGCTAGACACTGGGAGCTGTCTCCAGGGCAGGCAGCTTCCACCCTTGCCAGACTCCCAATTCCTGCAGAAAGCTAATATGTTAACTTTGTCCCAGGGTAAACCCACTATATGACACTACTAACAAAATGTCAGGAATCTGAAAACATCAGATATTTTTATCATCAGAGACACTGAAGAGCTTTTAGTCTTCACCGTTAAACCAGCAGCAAATGGCAGTGCTGTGAAAGACATGGAACAGCTCCATCACTTCTGATAAAGCAAGGACAAACAAAGAATATTGTCTGACCAACAAGCAGTGATGGAGGAAGAACCTGCAATGGAATTCCCTAAGCTGATTTTTCCTGCTTACACTTACTCTGGAATTTACATACTCCTCTGAAGACATGGTCACAATTCATAGCTGTAACCAGATAGAGCTTAACTGTGCATTATTTGTTACCTGTTCTTCTTCTAATCCATGATTCTCCTTCTCCAGGGCATATGTTTTTTCCATCAGTGACTTGAGAACCATGGAGATTGCCAAAGAACTTATCATAAATCTACCCAAAAGATCTCAGATAAAACATTACCTTTTGATCCCAGACATTGGGAGACATTCTACTTTGCATGCCAGATGCTTGGCAAAGTGCTTATTTAAGCCACCACTCTAGCAGCTCCATTAACTGTCCTTTCATCCTTAAGTCACCTCTTAAGGTCATGTCATCTTTCATGCTTGGATTTCTACACTTGGCTTGGGAATCTCAAAGCTCACTGCTTAGGAGGATTACTCCAAGGATTTTATGAAGGAAGAGCCTAAAAATGTCCTTTGTCAAAACGGATACCAGTATTCTTGTTGTCCATAGCTCTTCCAGAGATGAACAACAACTGGTCTGGAAGAATTCCTCTTTTTTGGTTGGTTTTTTTTTTTGCATTTGTGAACACCTTGATTTGTCAATTTAATGGTTTTCCCTTATGGTCAGGCCTCTTGCTTGTTTGCATGAATCTTTCATACAGCAAAAAAAGATTTTCTAATAGGAATACTGGTGTCATAAAAAGCCAAAAGGCAGACAGAATCATTAAAGATTAAGTATCTTTACTGAGTGCATATCCTTCCCTCCTCTGCCCATTTTATACAGGCATTTGGTAGAGTGGAGAAGTGAAATGGGTAAATATAAACCCACATTTTCAGTATCACCTTTCTCCAGCTAAGTCTGCACACATCAAAACAAAAAAGTGACCCGTCATTTTCAGAACCAGTCATGCCAATTTCCCTTTAAAAACTTTAACACGGGTCTGGCAGTTAAACTATGGCTTTTTGCTTTATTTTGTTTCCATCATTCCTTTGTGCTTCCCTTTGCTCTTCCAAAGACAGAGCTCCTGCCCCAGTACTTACACTAAGCACAGCTTTAGAGGACCAGTTTTTGAGCCTCTTTGCATATGCCCACAGGACAGGGAGCAGCGTGCTGACAGGGCTCCTGCTCTGCTGATAAGAAACAAGCCAATTCTGATCCAGAGACAGTGGAGGGAAGGCAGAGTCTGAACCATCATCTTCTCTCAGTCAGTTAATATTCACTGGTAACACTTCTCCTCACCGGAACAGCAAGGGTTTCACATAAAGTGTTCTCTTTCATGTGATGAGGAAGACTGATTTACAAAACACATCATATTTTATAAAGTCTTCTTCCTCCTTGCAAGCTGTTCCAGCCTCCTCTCTCACCATTCCTGTCATGTCCTACTTGGAGTGGGTGAGGTTAGAAAGAAGGAAGATGCCATTGCTAAGGTTTGTACAAAATCATGATGCTAACTACCAATTAGTAACTTTACATTTACATTAAGTGCTTTCAGTGGAGCTTTATCATGTTGTAATAGACACAGACCAGGATCATTTCCCCTTCATTAGGGAAGGATTCTAAATTACACTTCCTGAAAATATAGCTTACTGAGACAGACCCCCTTCTCAAAACACCAAGTGGAAAGTTTTGTATTGCTAGATACACTTAAAAGGTCAGCTTAAAAGCAATGAAAAATACTGCTCCTCTATGAATTTTCAGAAATCTCAGAGAATAAAAATGCCAGAAGTGTTGCAAAACCCACCTAAAATAAACAGAGCTGCAAAAATGTTGTCATTATTGCAGGAATGGTTTTCACTCTGTGGTTTTGGCAGAAGTGAAACAGTCTATAAATGTTGAAATAACGTCTGGCTTAGGAATAGCAGCAGGCTCTTCCAAGGCTTTTGTGTTACTAAGCTAAGCAGGGAAATGCAGGTTCCACATGGAGCTCCCAAAATCTCTGTCCCAGTTATACAAAAGGGAGAGGCACAACAGCACTGACCATTGCCCTGCCTGGGTTTTCACACCATCTCTGCAATTAACAAAGCCAAGCTGGGCACCCAAAAAAAGGCAGAAACAGGCACAGCCCACATACATAACACAGTGTGTAGGTGGGATCTGTTCAAGGCTCTACAGCAGCTCAAACAATACATCCCTCTGAGCACTGTGCTGCATTTTTTGTGGTCCATCAGCCTCATGAAAGGCAGTGTGACGATACGAGACCCTGCAGCATTTGGGCATCTTCACGTACAGCACCATCCCCTGCATCACCAAGTGCATGCTTTGTACAGTGACAAGGGCAGACTGCACAAGCCAGGCTCAGACCAAGGATCAGCCCAGGACTCCAGCCTGCTGCTGTACTGGCATGGAGTCACATCCCATCCCTCTGCCCTGGTCTCAGAAACCTCATGCTCTGGGAAGCCAAGCTGAGAGTGAGCAAAAGCCCAATCTGTCTCTTCCACCAGTCAGAGCAGAGTCCTTGAAGATGAGAAATGGGTATCTGAATGCTCATTAGTCTGTATTGAACCCCCAAACAAGCCCTACACTGCTCACAACTGTGTCCTCCTAAAGCATTTCTAGGAAAATGAAGTCAGAGTTTTGGAGGGTTGTTTTGTTTTGTTTTTTCCCAGGAAGGCTAGAAATGAACTCAACATACACATTGAGTATCTTCGGGTATAAGCAAAACCTTCCCTACACCTCTTAAGAAACTTTCTGCAGTTTTTGAGAAGTCTCCCAGTCAGAAGTCAGACCTAGAAAAATTTAAAATTTGTTAGTAAGTAAATGAGAGTAGCTCTAGCGAAGAGACAGCACTATAGCAAAGCCTGGACTCACATATTTTTGCTGCATCATCTCTGGGTGCCCAGGATAAACATTAAAGATTTCCCAAAAGTCACCATAGGCAAACCAGTCTTCATCAGAGGAACTCTACAATCTCAAAAGAGACAGGTAAATCTCCTAGGGACACATTTTTAGTGCTAAGGAGTCCAGGATTTTAAACTGAAAGAAAGGAAGTTTAGAGGAAGGAGTAAAGGACGTGAGAAACCCAGGGTAAGCTCCAGTGCCACAGCACCCTCAGCACTCACCAGCATCAGCACACTGCCTTTCAGAGCCCTTGGTGCAGCATCAGGATCACCTGGCCAAGGGCTGACCATGTAACAAGGAATGGCCATTATGGCCCACAGCTGGTACTCGGGTCTCTCAGATAAACACAGAGCTGCTTATTCTCTTGCCAGGGTCTTCACATGCTTATGTAAATCAGCTCAAATCAGCTCTAAATTCTGCTTCAAGATTTCTGAACCTAAGGTTCAGGCTGCTAGGTCAGTAAGAAAACAGCAAAACCAATGCAGTGAATCTGTTCTGCTCCTCTCTAGCTCTGCTACTGCAGCTGGTGCGACCCTCATATCAGGAGAAATTAAACAGAAGGTGTTCTGACACAGTTGGTAATTGGGCAGCTTCACTGTCTATTTGCTGCACAGAATGACTGGGACTGTTTGAGGAGGTATCAGCATTTCTGACAGAACTGGACTTTTCAGCATAGGTCTTTTGTTGGTCAGCACACGCTTGGCCTCTGAGGTTTAACACTTTCTAACATTCCAGTTCTACCTGAGAATCATGTATGGATCTATTTCCATGAGGTCAGTATTCTTCTAGGTTGCTCTTAGAAAGAATCACCTGGTCTATTATATCAGAAAATGAAGTGGAAGCCAGAGAAAACACTGTGGAGTTAGTCACATAAATGGTTCAAAAAGGCATGAGAATGAACAGTGTGCCAGAGCAGAAATTTCAATGGGAAAGCAACATAATCCCAACTTCTTTTGTCATGACTGAGACCATGATTTGGTGAGACCACTGATTTGGTGAGACCTTAAAGCCTCCTGCCACAGACTGCTGTGTGGTGTGGAATGCAAAAACCCTTGTGGGAGAGGATTATATTTCCTTCTAGTACTCCTCATCCTCATGTGAGGTTCCTTTGATTTACCAGCTCATGACTAACCCTCTTCTCTAAGAGTCACCAGGTTTATTCACTCTCAGCTGGTGCTACCAACTCCTCTTTCCTGAGCTGCTGAATTCCACATTGCAAAAGGCTTCAACACCCTTGAATCAGAATTAGCTAATACTTCATGTAAACCACAGGATGCATGTGTGCTTACAAAGCACCTTGTGGCACCAGAACAGGAGCACTGATATCTCCAAAACTGCCCCCTATAAGCAGGCACAAGGAAGCAAGGCGTTTACCTCAAACAAAAAAGGTGCAAAAGCAGAAAGATTGTTTTGTTGGTTGTTTTGTCTTTTAAATGCAACAGCAGCAGGTACAAGGTTATTTTTTGTTAAGATACAACTAGGTTTTGAAGTGGAAACACTAAAATCACTACTAATCTTAGTATATCAATCTAACTGCCCTGGGTCAGTAGTTGCCATCCAAAACTGAGCCCTCAACTAGCCCAAGGCAGTGTTCACTTGTATTAAAAACTAGGTTATAATAACAGGAAGTCTTTTAGAAATAAATTATTCTGATTGTCCCAGCTCCAAGACAAAGCTTTTTCCAACCACATGCACTGGAAACTCCAGCAGACTAAGCCCTTTGCACTCTTCATTCAGCTGCTGTTCCAAGATTTCTTCTGAAGAAACCCACACCAATACCACAAACCCAACAGGCACATTTTCAGCATTCCTATAATAAGGCTCAGAATGAGCCATTAGATCAAGAGATTAAGACCATTCCCACACAGACAGGAAAAGCAACTTTAGCCCCTTTAGCTGGGAGAATCAGATGATCCCTCCCCCTTGCTTAAGACATTATCCAAGATTCCATTCTCTGCATGCCTCACCCTCCTGTCAATCCACAGCTTAAATCCCTTGCATTTCCAGACACATTTGATTTGCATTTCCAGCTCTGCACATGCTAAGCAATTCCTCTCCATGTTCACATCTCTGGGTGTTTAGATTACCTCTTTGCTAAAGAAGACATTCATCTGGCATCTCAGATCAAGATATTTTCCTCAGAGACAACAGCTTGTCTCCATACCTACTTGCTCTGGATCTCCCCTGCAACTCATAGAGGCTACAGTGAGGTTTGGGATGTGTTTCACTGAATGTGCTACTCAGCCAAACTGCACCCATTGCTGCTGCCTACTAACAGTTGAATGGAGTTTAGAGAAAAACTTTAGCCAGGCACCTCAAATTACAGACCCACACTGACCTGCAGCTGTGTAATGTATGTGTACATCACACATGACGTAGAGCTGAGAGGAAATCTCTCCTCCTTGAACCTCCTGCCTGATGACATCAATACAAATAAAAGTATAGAAGAGACCAAAAATAAGTCAGAATCAAGCTGATAACAAGTAGAATCACAGCACATTAAAAAGCAAATGCATGAAACTTTATATATTTCCCTCACTAACTAGCAATTGCTTTGATTTTTGCATGCCCAGCTGGAGGAAATGGAGTATGTGGACATGGCAAACAGTTTATGCAAAACCACAATCATAGCAAGGTGTCCTTAAGGGATTCCATAGTTAAAAACAGTATGGAAATACTGTAGAGCAACTAGCCTTCCTAAAAAACACCTACTGCAGCAATAGGATTTTAAAAAACTAATGACCAGGCTTCCTTCCAAGGGCAAACTGAAGTGAACAAACTGCACATTTCAAGAATGTTTTTCTGCAGACCATCAGTTCAGTTTGGGGAAGAAAACAATAATGAAGCATTTCTTGTATCCAAAATCCCAAACCAACTCAAAAGAGAAGGAAAAAGGAAAGGTAAGAACTCAGGAGCCATACGCAAAAGCTGAACTCCTACTTCACTCCAGCTGACAAACATGGTGACCTATTTCATCCCAAAATTTTGAATGGAAAGGGGCCAAATAAGGGATAAACTTTATCTCACTTATTTCTCAACCAGTTTATGATTCTTACTCTTGTTTTTATGTACAGAGTTACAACCAATTTGTCAGGACAACACTTATTTCAGCCACAGTGAACATCAGGCTCTGGTGAAGAGGTGAGGGCTGGAGACACCCCTGGCTGACTCAAGGCACCCAGCTGAACCACCCCACTGGCCTGAAGCCCCAAACATCTGCTCAAAGTTTACACAAAGGGGTAAAAACTTTATCCTCCTTATCCTTCACCTTGGAGTTCGCTACAAAGCTCTGTGCAAAGGAAAATTCAGCTACAAATAAGATTTGATCAGAAGGTTTTCAAATTACAGCATGAACCTGAGGACTACCAATACTCACAAACCTGTGTGCCCCATTTAGTTACTGTAAGAACATACTAAGAAGGGGAATGAATTCATCAGCCATGGAAGTGCCTGGGAGCCCTACCATGTTTTTACATCAAAAAGCACATCCTACTTCAAATCAGAAATCAGTTCTGCTAAGTCCTGCTGTTTCTACTGCACATTAGATTGCATCGAGAAATCACATGTGTCCAACCTAGCCTAAAAAACAGCTGTGTAACAGGAGCAATGTATCTTTGGGGATGGAATGAGTACATGGTAACTCTGTACCAAATAGTTAAATAAAATTCAAGTAAATCACTGAAACTAACAAGGCAAGTCAAACAGATCTTTCAGTTTCTACCTGACATTACAACCATGACACCTCTTCCAGGTATCGGTGGAAGCTGACAGCAGCTTGTTATAAATTCCTGCCCAGTCTCCTTTATCAGGCCTCCCTCATACATATCAGGAGGAAAACATATCAAAGAGGTATTGCCAAGTGAAAAACAAGTCACAGAAAATTAATGACAAATCCTTGAGAACATGCTGAAGATAAAAACCTAAGTCTTGTCATTGGATTATAGCCTAGAAATTGAACAGAATCTATAGTCTTGTTATTTCTACTCCTTAGAAAAAATCTGACAAGCTTTGAACACATAAAAACAACTCTCATACCCTGAAGTTCAAAACCAAAATATTAAAATGGCCATTTTGGGAAGCAACTGAGCAAGAATTCTCATTAGTTTATTACAGAGATCTCTACTTGTATCAAGTTGTTTTGTTTTCCGTTTTTCTCTTTTTAACTATCCTGTCTTAAAAATCAACAGTTCAGACCTGCTGAGATAAAATCCCCAAAATCTTGCAGCTTCCCCTTGCCATGAATGACAACTTTTTCTCCTTATGCACACATATGTACACATATATAAGCATAAACCCAAAAAAACAGCACTTTAAATTTCCAGACACTCTTCTCTGTATTTCCTACACCACTTACCAATAATACACATAATGTTAAGAGACACGTGCTTTAAGGTGCATTATTTGCTGAAACAGCTGCCACGAGAATAAACTGGTCTCCCTGTCATAAATCTCTTCTTAGCAATTACTACTAGAAAGAAAAACACCTATTGCAGGCACATTAAGGTTGACTTAGCTCTAAGACAACCTGCAGATGTCAACATCAAGACTTCAACTACGCAGCTTTTGTCACATAGTGAATATGTTGTGAGGAATGCAATGAGGAAAAAAATACCCAAGTGACCCAGAAACCCTGGGAATGCTTTTCAGTTCTTCTTAGGGAAGCATAAACCCACGTACTATCTACACATCAGCACACCTCAAAATTCTGATGCCAGCTCCTACAGTTAGAGAAACGTTATTTCAGAAGGCCTAAACTATTCCTCTCCACAGAGCATTTTATACTTACGTAAAAAGTGTTTTTCCAGTAAGGCTATTTCCAGGTGACCTTTGATCTCATTCAGTCTGTCAGACTCTGTTCTGTTAAAATCCTGGACTCCTGAAGCCATGATGGTGGTCCCTGGACCAGCCTATAAGAAAGCCAGAACATACTGAAAGTTCAGAAGGATTTTTTTCTGTGTGTGTGCGTGTGTGCGTCATTTAAATACATCAACCAATTTCTGGGCAGTAAAGAAACAAGCATGTGAGAAACATGCAAGATCAACAACTCTACATGCCTCTTTCAGCATCAGATTACCAAAAGAAGTGAATGAAAGCTAATCAAATGTGAATTTACAGAACACACTTCTGCAAACCTTGGGAAGCCACAGAAAACAAATATTTCCCACCACCACCCTCACCAGTTCTACTGCATCATCATTTAATCCCTTCTGCTGACTGAAAAGCCATATTTATCCTATCCCTCTCCTCTTCCCATAGAATGAATGGTCACTTCAAACATAAAATTGTGAGGCCAGCAAAAGTAATACTTTTCTAGATAATTACAAAGCTACTGGGAAACACATATTGTATATTTTAATATCCATCTATGGAATGTGCAATTTTCAAGAGAGCAGTCTCTCAGCAAGGAAGGGGCTCCCCACTCCCCCACAACAGTAACTCTCCCAGTTACTGCAGAAGGATGCTGCTGGTGCCCAGGGGCTCACACTGGCAGGCCAGGAGAGCAGGAAATCAGAAGATTGCATGCCTCAACAGATTTACCAGCATCCCTTGAATGAACTCAGCAGAATACTGGAAATACTGCAGAAAGCAGGAATTAAAAATCAATTGATTAGTTAGTGAGACCACTGACAACCACCATCTCCATGAATTAAACACAGAAAAACCCCAAGGCCACAGAACAGAAGGCAGGTGATGCCTTCTTTCTCTCATAAAGTGGGCATTTTCAGACAGCAGGGGAAAGGGTGGGTGAGCATATCTCCTGGGTAATGGTTGCTCAGTGCTTGTGTACAGTCCCCACCAGATATGAAAAATCTGTCAATGAGAATTACAGGAGTTTCTCTAGCAGTTTATACTCAAAACCAAAGGGACAGATTACAGAAGCCTACATCTCAAAAACGATCTCAAGACAAAAAGGGATTTATTTACGTATTCTGACTATTCCCCACTCCTTGTTTGAACCCTGCAAACATACAGGAACTGTTTTCCTTTCAAACACCAGTTTGCATACATTTAACCATGACAGCTTAAATTACATACATATATAAATTCAAGTAATCTACAGAAGACATTAAATTCAGACATTTTCTATGTTTTAGGAAAGATGTGCAGAAAGCTTACTGACAGCAAAGTACTTTCACAGTTGGGATTGATCTGTACTCTCAAGATAAAACAGTGTGGAAATACCTATTAAACATCTGTTTTCTTGTTTGCACTGAAACTGAGTTTAAGAACAGATCCTGAGTTTAAGCCTCAGAATTTGTCTGTACAGGCATATTAGCAATCTGTAGGCAGTCACTGCCCAGCATTTGCCTAGCACCAACTCCCCACCTGGGCTTGCTCAACACAGTGCCAAGCAGAGATGCTATTTCCAGTCCCCCAAGCAGCACCACCCACACAGCACTCTGTCAACGCTGCTGGCCCTGACGAGGAGCAGAAGCTGTTAGCTCAGCAGCAGCCCTGGGCTACTTCCCATTTTGGAGCTGGCAGGAATCACAGCACAGCAGAGAGGGAGAGAGCCCAGGGCAGTCCTCACACCGGGAGCTGCAGCACAGCATCCTCCGTGCCATGCCCACGTTTCCCCATCACTCCTGCCTTTAGCCAGGGAGGTGCAGCGAGAAATGCCATTTGCAACTGCTCCAGCCACTGCAGAAGATTATCAGAGACTCTTTTCAGATGAGCACAGGATGTAAATTGACCCCTGTGTTGATCTCTTATCTACAGAGCTGGGCTGTATTTATTTACACTGCAAGATTTAGTGCTATCACTTGCCAGACTTTTGGAGAGCCCCAAGGAGGATGGTGTGGCTGAAGCTGAAAAGCAGCACCCTTACAACATGGGCAGGCACAAGGAAAGTGTTATTAAAATTCAGATTGCTCCCCAGGTGTTAATGCATGGCTTTCTGTATTGTACACCCACATCTAGCGCACAGGGACAATCTCTGCTCCCAGTACACAGGATTTCACAGGGAGCTGTCTGAAGAAACAGTACCACTGCTTAAATATTTTATTGATAAACAAATAAAATCACATACAGGACAAAGAGCAAGGTGCTGTACTCAAAAGGAATGTGCCTGAACTGGGCATCAGCCCCGTGCTTATTCAGCAGCTGGTCCCCACGCCAGGTGAGGGAGGACAGGAAAAAGAAAGGGGCTAGCAAGTACCTAAGCACATTCAAGTTCTCATCCTCACTGAAGGTACTCAAGATATTTTACCCAAAGATGTGCTACATTTCAGAAATATGCCTAGAGAACCAGCTCTGCTTTTGCTTCTTCAGAGTTGTTGAGTGAATAATTAAAGCCCAGGATACCTTAACTGTGCCTCTGAGGAAGAAAGAAAGAACAAGAGGTGCAGAGCACTGGGGAGAGTGATACCAGTTAACATGGTAACACTCTCATTCTTAGAGTTTCCAAATATGTTTATCTGCTAAAGCATTGGATCCAAGCTGCCTGACATCCACAGATGGGTTAACAATGAGAAGGTACACATCTTTAAACTAGCTACAAAAGGTTAAAATCACCTTCTAACTCAGAGAGGAGAAAGAAAATCCACTGAGTTAAAACATAAGGCTGCTCACTAGAATACTAGGAGCAAGAGAATGTAATTAACATGTAATAGTAAAATGGTTTATTAAGATACACAGTGACACAAGTTTGGTGGTGCACCCAATTTCCAAAATTAACATCACCACAACATTTTATGAGCACCATTTAGAAACACTCAGAAAAACTGAGGATGCCTAGGACAGTGATATAGAAAACATTTAAGGAGATGTCTCTGTCACCAAAGCTTTTTCCCCACACCAACACATCTAAGAAAAGCAGAAATAAGGTCTCTACATTTGCTGAAGGTCAACTGCCTGCCTCTGAATTCAAAAAAGTCTCTCTGTCTGAAGCTAGCATATCTGGCTCAATTCACATGTTAACAAAATCCTTGTATTAATTCCAGTTTTATCTGGGTAAAGGTTTCTCCTCTGCTGCCTCTGTGGACAGCGCTAGGACTCAGGCTGGATTACCTACACTGCGCTGTACAGATGTCCTTTCTAGTTTCTGACTCACAGTAAAAGCCTTGAAGGCTTCCACAGAGTTCTGCTTTTCCTTCTGCCTCTGTAGCTTCGACAGCATTTGACACAGGAGCCCTCTTAAAAGGTTGGCAATCATTATTACTTAGCCAAGACCATGAGAAGAAGGCAGTGCCTAGGAAGACAGAGAAATGCCTGAGGTGAACACAGAGACAGAGGGGTTAAAGGAACATTTCTGATGAAAACAGACTGCCTGCAACCCATTAGCAGAGCTCAGGGTTGCTTGTCCAAGCCACATCCAGCTCCAGATCCAAAACCCACATCTCCCCACAAAAGTGTTTTTCAAGCCTTCAGCAGTTCAGGCTTTTCATAGCAACACTTCCCAGCCCGAGAGGTCTCTGCCCTCCCTCTCCAAAACTCCTTCATTCTGCAAGCCCTGGGATTTTGTTCTGTGCGTGCCACTGCTGCTGGACAGCCACAGAAAGGGTCCCAGTCACTTCCCAGCTAAATGGATCTGTCCTCCCCACCTGCAGAACAGCACATCTTCAGTATCACACAGAAACACAACTGCCCAACTCTATGCTTCTGATTTCCTTCCACAACATCATATGTATGTGGATGATTTTTGTCTAGAAATATCTCACAAAATGGTGGTCTAATTTCCAAGTTTCCTTGGAAAGGAACAGCTCTCAAACATGAAGGATGGGGAGCACTGAGGACACAACATGCCCATGCCAGGGGCAAAATCCTCCACTCGAGTCACTCCTCAGAGCCCAGAAAGTGGCTGGGACACAACACAGGGAAGAGATAGTTTAAAATAGAAATTTTTAACTTGCATTCATTTGAGGAAAAAAGAGGAGGGGAGAAGTCTTCAGCAATACAACAAACTACACAGCTTGTCTTGTGAAGTTCTAGCCTCCTGAGTTTTTCATCTGACACTTCATGGGCATTTTCTTACTTCAAATTATGAAAGGGCTCCCCATGAATGATGCAATTACCTGCTGTAGGAAAAGGAAAAACTCAACAACATTGCATAAGAATGAAAGCATCTGCATCAATAGTTAATTCTTAGTAGCTATTCATGGAAGCATACCCATACTGGCATGCTCCTAAACCACAGCTATATTCTACATAAATTTTTAAAAATCTAGTGCTAGCCAGGTTGACAGACTTTAACTTCTTAACTGTAATGTTTGCATCATGCTTTATACCTTCCAATCACTGTAAATGAGACGACCAAAAGAGCAGCATTTGAGTTTTTAATTGACATGTGTCAGGGAAAACCAAGCTATACTGCAAGAGCAATTAAAGTAATGTTTTCTGTGCCACAATAACTCAGATTTAATCCTAGCACACTGGCAGGGAACTTGCATAAGTAGATTAGACTGCTTTCAGTACAACATGCCAGATACAAGAGAGCTTTACCAGTAATTCTCACTGCCAGGTTAGTGCCAGCCTCCCCAGGTTTAAACACAGTTTGTTCTTTCTCTGCTCTGTGAAGGGGATGTGATCTGTCTGCAACACGTTCATTCATACACCTGCATGTAGAACAGGATCTTGTCTCCCCTTCTGTACAAACAGGAAGGGTAGCACTGAACAAAGGCGACTTTAATTACTGAGCAAGCAACATTACCTCAATTTCTAATGTCACAACAAATCACATGCTAATTGATTTGGAATGGACCAGGTTCCTCCCTCTACCTATTTTGCAACTGTGGTGATTTTACAAAACAATGCAGAAAGAGCGGTGCTGCATGGAGAGTCTAATATCCTTGCCTTAAAAGAAAAACCAAACAACCAGCTATGGTAAAGAGGGAATGAAGGAAGAAATCTAGGAAGCCATTCAGGAATTGAAAGAGATGCTTAGCAAAGAGTTAAATTTGTTAACCAGTACTGCTGTCTTGGCAATGATCTGATCACAGCACCCAAACACCCACAGGGACCTAAGAAAGTATCTCCTATTCAAGGCATATCTGGTAGCTGGGGCACTTAAATGAGAGGGGGAAACCCACACAAGCAAGCAGCCAGCCTGTAAGCTGAATCCAAACTAGCTCAAATAGACACCTTTTGAACAAAAACTCTCAGAAACCACTGAGAATTCAAAGGAAAATATAAATCCTTGAGCTCCAGAGTCCTTGGACCAGGAGACAGCTGGGTGCTTTACCCAAACACAGGTTAGGATGTTTATTATTGAACTAAATAGGTAAAGCTCAGTTTAAAGATAAAGAACAGGAAATTACCTTATCTGGCCATCCTTTCTGTCTTTTTACAGGGTATGAATTTTACATGTGTGACTTCAATAAGGCATGTGAAGTGCTGGGACTAAGTGCCACTGCACAATCTGTGGCCTGAGACTGAGCATTCACTTCATGTGCTGCAAGTGCAACAGAGGATGATGCTCCTCCTGGCAGATGGTGAGGGCTCTGCAATCACAAGCTTTCATGACAAGGCTTTTTACTCTGTAACCTCCATTTGTATAAAGCTTTTGCACTCATTTGTCAAGTTCAGATACATACCTAAAGAAGAGGCACATTTTTAAGAGCACTGTAAGCCCACGAAGCACAGAAGGGTTCTTCACTCATATGACTGCACTGTGCTGTTCTAATAGACAGAGATCTTTCCTTAATGCCTCCATAATGAATAATACACCAGACAGGGGCAGGCGGAGGGAAGCAGAGAGGGGCAGAGATGAAGTCTTTGTCTAGGGAATGGCTGACAGTGAAGATGCAGATAAGGGGACTAGGACCCTAATTTTGGATGCCTATGTTCAGTTCCAAGACAACAACCTTGCTTTTTCAAGACCATGAGTCCTGTACCCAGATTTCAATAGAAGCAATGAAGGAACAGAAGTGGAAGCACAGTACAGCTCACATCTATCTGAAAAGACATGTAGCCTAACTTCCATTTACACAGAAGACTTGCATTGGTTTTAGTGTGCTTTCAACAGTTTCCCAAAGGTATTAAACAGGAAGAAACCAGTAAGGTTTGGTTTTCCCATGATCAGTGTAATACAAGTATAATACTAAGTTGCTTACAGAGCCTATAAAACACTCTGTACAAGCAATTTAAGTTATGAGTTTTAGACACTGAATTCAAACCATTTCAGGCACAACTCAACTATATAATCTCAATAAGAAACAGACAAATAATTCAGAATTGTACTGTTTACACAACCTCTGACACCACTACTTTAATATTGATTTAAATATATAAGCATTGCTTTCTTTACTCTTGGCACCTCTGCAGCACAGGGGATTATTTCTTCTCCCTTCATTTGAGGGATGGGTAGCAGCACTGAGTGCACAGTGAGGGCCACCTGTTAATCTCTCAAAATTCCCATCTGAAATTTATCCCTCATACATCAGACCTTTCTCCTCATACCAATTTGCTTATTTTGCTCATATCTGTAACACAGCCACTGCTCTTAGGCTGTTCCAGCATCACCCTGGGTTTGGAGCATCCAAACATCTGGAGTGGGGCAAAACAAGTTTGATGCCATTTCTGCTTTCCTCTCTTTCTTTCTCCCTGATTTTAAACAACTGCCCTCAACTGTATCCAAGGACTTGGATCCAAGGACCACAATAGCCCAGTGCAGTATGTAATCAGCCAGAAAGCAAATACTTCTCCAAGGTCCCTTCTCAGCACACAGAGCTCAACATTTTGAGAAAACAGAGATCATCACTGCAGATGTGCAGCTGTTAAGGCTTTATTACTATTCAAAATTACAAGTTTACCTTGCTGTGCCCTCCACTACCCTCCATACCACCCAGGAGCTACTATTCCACTGCAGAAATACAGAAAATGGTACCTGGAGTTTAAGGCAGATCTTTCTGTAGCCTCTAGCTCTGCCATCCAGATACTTCTGATTAAATACAAAAGGCATATATACCAACACCAAACATAAAGACTGAAGTTTAATGAAAATGAGCCAGTATTTACCTATTAAAAACTCACAAAATACCACGTCGGAAGGACAGCAACAGAGATTAGTCCCAGTATGCACAATACATCTTAACAAATGGCAAATGTCTTCAGTAGAATAAGAGCAAAGGAACAGCATTTAACAGACTTCCTTGTCTGAGAAGCTTGAGGATTTACATATAACAGACTTTTTGTGACCAAAACATGCTCTGTCATTACCACCTGTTTGTTCCATGATTATAGGAAAAACAGTCTGGCAAAAAAGCTCTCAATAAGCAGAACTATACGTAGTACCACGAAAGCTCACTTAAATTTAAAAAAGGTAATAGCTACAGAACTAGATACAAGTTGCCAACCCCAAAGGAGATATATAAGCATATCCAGTTTAAAATCTTTTAGTTTACAGCTTCCTGTGAGCAAGCTCCATGCTCCTAGCAATGAGCCTTCAGACAACAGTCTGATTACATTTTGGGGATAAAAACTGCACAGGAAGTTTTCAAAGGGTGATATAAGTTCTGAATTCCAAGTCACTTTGACAATAGAATTATATAGACAAATCTAAACTAATACTGTTGCACTCCAAGCTCATGGATCCACAGCCATTTTTTAACACTTAAAGAAGGATTTTATTTTACTTTTTTAACGAATATTTAACTTTTACTGAAGCAATGTCTTTGAAAAAGGTAGGTGTGCTTTGATGCCTCTGTTTTTAAGCACCATAATGCTTTAGCATCCCCTTCACAGGTTTAAACCAGCTCTAATTGCATGGAAGCACTACTGGTTGTAACACTGTTGTGGAGAAGGAGCTAGTGTGACCCTCTAATACTAATGAAGCAACCAGAAGTCTTATCCTTAAAGTCCTGGACAGTGTCATTTGAGCAGATCTGAGCTCCTCAGGCTGAAAAGTTGCCTTTGCTCTTTCATATGTTCATTAGTAATTCAACAAAACAAATAAAAACCAGATATCATTCAGAAGCACATCCAAAGTTAACAAACCTGTCAACTCACAGTATCTAAAATTAGAAGTAGGGACAGGAAACTCTAGTATTAAGAAATTAATTGATCTTCCCACAAAATGAAGGCCTATTACTGGAAAGTTACTTCCTAGCCTACAATCTTCAAGTTTTACAACCATAATATAAGGATAAAGAATTGGTAATTTCTATTATTTTTCTGCCTGAAAAGTAAATAACATAATATAACAATACCTAAATTGAGTACTTACAGGGTCTCTCAACTCTTCATTGTCTCGAGCTGACGTTCGAGGTATCTTCACCGGGATTTCATCTCCACATTCAGTGTCTGAAGCATTTGGAGACTCTGCTAAATCAAGGAACTCATCTCTCTTGTGACCTCTGAACCTTATTTTGTCCAACTTCTTTAGCATGTTCAGCACTGCACTTTTCTGCTTTACCTTAACATGACGGTTGGAGTCTCTGCAAGATCAAGAAATCAGGAGTATTTTAGAAAGCTTGCAAGAAATCTAAATACACACACATTCTAATCACTAACTACTCCCAACCATCTTTCAAGTGCCTTCCTGCCACTTGAGGAAAAACATGCTTAGCTTCTTAACAGGAGTTTTTTCCACAGTGTAACAGATGCATGGTTTAGTTTGCAGAAGTTGATCATTTACCTTCTTCCCAGACTATCGTGGCCCCTCTCTCCTGGCAGTTTTTAAAGCAAGTCAGAATAGGCAAAAAGTAACAACCTCCACTCCAAAGAAAAGATTAGGAAGTCAGTTCCTAACAGGTTACTTGAAATAAAAAAAGTTTAGCTGGTAAGTCAATATTCTTCAATTTGTGATGCTTCTAATCAAAGACAGGAAAATCCACCAAGCTTCACAACCAAGTTTTAAATCCCCAGACAAACTAGAGCAAAAGAGTAAGGATGTTATCCTAGCTCACTACGACCTCAGGCTAACAAAACAGAAAGTACCAAAGGTTTACTGAAAAAAACCACAGACAGATCTGTCGCAGACATCTTTTCATTAAAAATCCTTTCCTTAGGATTTTTCCTCCTGAGAAGCTGAGAGGCTTCAGGAACAAAATGCAAACAATGGTTATCTGCTGCTGTGGAATGCAACAGGTGGATCTGTGATTGGCCCATCTTGGATGTTTATAATTAATGGCCAATCACAGCCCAGCTGGCTCGGACAGAGTCCAAGACAGCTGCCTTTGTTATCATTCCTTCCTTTCTATTCTTAGCTTAGCTAGCCTTCTGATGAAACCTTTTCTTCTATTCTTTTAGTATAGTTGTAATGTAATATATATCATAAAATAATAAATCAAGCCTTCTGTAACATGGAGTCAGATCCCTTGTCTCTTCCTTCAACATAAGCCCCCTGTGAACACTGTCACACAGATCCATGCAGAAGATTTCATGAAAAATTAGACAGCTGAAACAGACCATAAATCATATTCAAACACACTGCCAAAATCCTTAAAATTACCACAACTGACAATCTTGTATAGCCCTGAAATTATACTAGGAGAAGCATTTTGCTTTTTAAAATACACCAGAAGAAAGTTTAATTTATGTGCGTAAACCCATTGTAATGGTAGCTTTTCAAGACATTGCACTGTATAATTTCTGATTTAATCCAGATTTGCCAAACTGGTCCCATTCAAGGAATCTCACTCTGTAGCAAAGTTGCCAAGCTCCATCTTCGAAAAAAAAAAGCCAAACCCAACAGTTAGTTCCTTGATCCCGTCACTCCTGCTCTGTCAGTTTATAACAAAACAGCCACAATTATCTCAGCACACAGAGATGCATCTGGAGGATGATACCATGCTCTAGCAAATGGATTTTCAAAAACCTATTTTGAGGCACTTGTTCCTGGTACCACCATTTGTCCTCTGTGGTCAGCACTACCATCCTCCTCATTAGAAGTCATGCTTGGTTTCATGGCACATCATCCCAGACACAGATGTGAGATGGAAGTACAAAGGTAAATTCAGACACATGTCACTTCAGGAGTAAAAGAGAGAGCAAAATACAAAAACCTTTTGCTACCACAGCCTTTGTACCTAAGGCAATTCCCACCTCTCAGGACAAACCTCTTTTCAACAGAGCTCTTCAACTTTCCCCTATAATTCTCCACTTACCCTAACACTTTGGCATTGACTATTCACACCAACTTCAAACCAGATCATTCCCTTCAAATATGTATTAGTTTGCACCTCTGCCAAAGTTTCTTAGCACCTTTCAATTAAACACAGAAGTTTCAAACCAATACAAACCCCTTACAGTATAGCTGGCAAAAAAAAAAAAACACACAACACAAAATTCTTCCTTTATCAGTGATGCTTAAAGTTTCAACCTGTGTTTAATCTATCACTTCTAGAGAAACACTTGTGGTAACTCACACCAAGGTTATTTTCTAAGAACAGCTTTTCTTTGAAGTTCTTTTACTTGTCAGAGCTATGTTTAAAATAGAAACACTTCTTGCTCATTCATTGACTATTTGATGAAGAAACTTGTCAGCTATCACATCCAGAAATATCTCTAGGCCCTACTATTAATAGCAATTAGGGAACAAATGGTATGAGGGAAGTTTAAACCTCTGATAAGCACCAGCACCATTGTATGCCTCTCTCTCCCATCACAATGATCTCCATCTATGTTCAACCAGATTTACACACCCTGTAGGAGACCTACAGCAAAGCAGCTGTAAATCAAGTCCTGTCTGCTCATCATCCATGCTGCCACTGCTAATGATACAGCAGCGCATGGAAAGAATAAGGCATGGAAGAGTTATTCCTTTTCTGGAGTGGCTGGCAGCCCATAACAATGCAGGACAAGCATCCATCCCACACCTTCTCTATCCCTCTTTAGAGATGGAGCAGTGACTGCAGACGAGCATTGCTGTCCTGGACAGAAACAGCAGTCCTCAGCATTCTGCTGTTAGAACCACATTTATCCACTGCTCCTCAAAGAACAGGGCTGGATCTGGACATCTTTTATAGCCTAGTATATCCAGCAGTTCCACAGATGGATCAAGATGAGAATTCAGCTTTCTTTCCCCTTAGCATAAATTCACATTCACTTGAACACCTAAGAAATGAGAAGCAACAAAACCATCTTGAGACAAAGCAATCTCCAACTCTTTGAATGAAGACTGAAAAAAGCCACAAGGTCAGTGAATAGACCCACTGGCATAACTGCCAGGGATGGGCATCATTTTGGGAAATTGAGGTCCTTTCTCATCCTAGTATGGTTCATGCATTTCAGCCCTAGGTCACAGAATAACGCGGCCAACAGGTCACCCATGAACACATTTATGGTATTTTTTACTCACAAAACTGATGACTTACCCCTATGTATGCTACCACCTAGCCTTTTAAAAATGCAAACCTTTCTTTAAATCACTCCACTGAATGAAGTCAGCTGAATTTCTGATTTGACGAGTATGTCATGAGGGTCAATATTTCTAAAGGATTATTCAGTAGGTTAACCATTAAAGGAGGACATAGTAAAGAACCACACTCCAAGGCATTTCTGAAGTGCTTGAAGTACAAGAAGCTGGTTTATAAAAATATCTTCTCAGTTAAAATTTAAAAATAATAAGATCATTTTGTCTAAAAATTGTTTTGCATGTACCAGGTTCCCAAATTACTTACAGTTACATTACATTAACCTAAGCAGAAATGTAAGCTTGCCAACAAGCTCCTATGAAAAGTCATTATCTGGCCTCCAGCCAAATGCTGGATCTAAGACAGGCTTTTTATGTCAGCAGCCTGTTCCTGCAACCAGCAACTTTTTTTTTATGCTGACATTTCAGCAGTTTCACTAGGAAAAAAGATTCTTGGAGATTCTGTATTCCAACTGACTTGAGTCAAATTTAGGCAAGCTTGGGGAAGCTTTTGTAAAATGAAAGACCAGAATCTGATCTAGAATTAGATTTACTGTAAAATACAGCAACTAAGTATCAAAACACTTGCTTCAACATCATAGCTATTCATCCCTCACCTTCTCCCAACTACCTATCCTGGACCCATCCCTACCCAAACACACATTCTGAGCTGAGCTGGTTCAGCTGTGAGTTTCTGGCTGTTTCTAGTAACTCCCCATATTCACTACATCAAAATCACCATGCAACTCTGCACACGAGGAGCTCATAGTGCAAAGGCAGAGCCACATCTCACTCTGCTTTCAAACTATTAACAAATATCATAACACTCTAATAAAAATACAAGCATTTTAACTCCATGCATTTTAAACACTGCCAAACATGCATTTCCCAACACTGCCATACGTGTGACAGTAATCAAGTGAAACAGGTCTATCTTCTCCATGCTTAAAAAACCTCCTAACTAAAATAATCTTTAAAGATTTTCTTTTTAATTGCCATTAATATCTACCAGCTAACACAAATCCTTCAAGCCAGAAGCTTTATTCCTTTTAGAGAGGGCCAGGGAAGAGATGCCTTTAGTTTGACCTAATATGTAAAACCCTCAAACAACTGTCAGACCTTTATTTCAAATGAATATATCAACACCCAAAAACCAAAACCAACATATGCTCACATTTCAAATTTATGCTAAGAACAGAAAAATCAAACTTCCGCATGAAAATCGTACGGAGATCTACAAAAGATTTTTCAGCCTACATTTATAGAGACACTTCAGTAAGCAGACAACCAGCTTCCAGGGAATACTGACAGCCACCCCTGCCACCTGGAGGGACTTGTTCATGAGATGTGTTCCCATGGACAACCGTCCCACCCCTTTGTGCCACTGCTACACCATTTGTACTCCTGCATGGAGGTGGAAGAGGTTGGGATGCAGAGGGAACTCAGGGAAGTGCAGTACCCAATGCACTGCTGCTGTCTGAAACCTGCCTTAACTCACCCCAGAGGCTCCTACAAGTAGTTTACAGGTTTTGGTTTTCTGTCGCTGCATTTAGTTTTTACACAAGTACAGTCTGTGGCCTGGTAGACCCAGCAGGGATTGAACAGCTAAATCTTCAAGTGCACTTTTCAGAGAAAGGGCTCTGCTTCACAACAGAGGGTTCAGTCAGTTTTCCTTGGCTGTTAACAAAACACAAACCTGCTACACAAAGTCAAACAGCATTGCCTCAGCAAGTGTTAGTCTGGAGCCTGAGGGAAAACAAACAAAGAAACCACTTAAAACATCATGGATGAATTTCATTCCAGGTCAAAAAGGCCCTATGAGATATGACACAGTACAGTAACCTTCAAAGCACTCATGTTCCCTTTTGCTAGAAAAATAGCTTTTCAGAAAGCTGAAGATAACCTGCAAATCTAGCATACCCCTAGTTCTTATCTCTACATTCCATCTCCTTCATATTGTCCTTTCATTCTCAAAATACATTTCTGCAGAAGTCCAATGTAAGAGCTCTAGTATCTCAGCAAAGCCAGGCTGTGTGTGGATGAACAAATACAGACATTGTTGTCAAGACCAGGACATTTTGGTCTTATCAAGAGGAAGGGATGTGCAAACTGAGGGAGTGGAAAGTATCAAGATTGTGTTTGGTATTCATTACTTCTACACTGAAATGCTCCTTAATAATACCCTGAGAGTTGATAGGAGAGCAGTAACACAAGACAAACTCAATCCATCCACATACACTGAAAATTAAGCTTGGTGTATTCCTTTCCAGACATGTTTAACTAAAACTGGAAGGAAAAGTGAGTATATCGAAGCCTAACACAGAGCCAGAGTCCTCTGTATAATGTCCTGTGCAAAAAGTTTCCTCCTGCTACATTATTTTTCCCCCCAATTTTTCATTTTAATGAATGGAATCTCACTTCAAGTCACTTTCCGAACATTCTGTACTTATTAATATTTAAGAAACTAACCAGAGAAAGATCAACCTCACTAGAGAGCTCCTTGTCTGCTCAGCTTTTCACAGAATCAGAATGAGTCAGAGTGGAAGGAACCACAGTGGGTCATCTGGTCCAACTTCCCTACTCAAGCAGGGTCATCCTAGAGCAAAGGATAAAAGAAAAGGACACTTTCCTTCCTCCTGTGCACAGACCTCTCCCAAACTACTCTCCAGAAGACTCACATCTGTGAAGAAAGCCAAACTTCATCCACAGTTCTTGAACAGCAGGGAGTGGTTTTGTAAAGGTGAAGTTGGCACCCTTCAGGAAAACTTTGCATTAAGCTCGACTCAACAAAGACATTTAGCACACAGAAGGGGCACAACTCACACTCAACACAGCCCTTTTTTCATTTTCATGAACAGCCTCAAAATGAGATTGAGCTCATCCAGGACAAAACAACATTTTGGATTCTCGGTATATGATGTAATCACTTGTCATTGGAAACCAAGACTGTAATACTTTGGGCCACACATTCAGTTGGATTGGCCAAGAGCAGTTTACAAACACTCTCTGAAAATTACAAGCATTGCACAAGTGCCCTCAATTTCTGACATCACAAACACGCAAACAAATCTTCTAACTGAGCCCTCCCCACACCCATCACAACAAGTTCATCCTGAAATAACACTCACTGCCTCAGCGTCACAGTCTGGTCAAGTCTTCCTTGAATTACATCACCTTTGGCTTCAGGGCCATAACACACCCAGAACAAATTCCTTTCTGGTTTTGAGTAGCACCTCCTAAAAGCTCCTTTCAGGGTCAGAAGTCCTTAAAACTCTAGGAACAGACTAGACTAGACAGGGATAGACTATGGGGATGGACTCTGGTGGGTTGTTTCTCTTCATAATAGATGAAGTTATCAGGCTACCTTTGAAGAAGCATTATGCTTAGTAACTCAGGATTATTATGCCTGTAAATTTGAAAGGAGACAAACAAAAAAATCCCACCAGAATCACTTCCTCTGTGTTACACACTCCCAGCAGAAGCAACACTCAGTTAACACAGTCTGGAAACCAACAGAAGTTGTGCTTTGGTGTTGCAGACTTAAACAGATGCAGCTATTAATTAAATATCAAGTCAAACAATTTATATTGTCCACTGGGAGGAGGGGGGAGGGAGAAAAGAGTGGAAAGCTGTGTAACATATTCTATGGTTCAATATGGGGACTGGAGATGAAGTTCAACATACAGATCTCGACTACCACTGGTGAGGTTGTCACAGCAACCATAATGCAGCTTCATGAATATGCATTATGCTAAAATCTATCTTTTTTTCCCCCAAAAGGGAGTAACGTGTCATTCCGCTCACAACATGAAGCTCCCTGGGAGACAAATCAGGACTGCACAGTAAAAGTGAGCTGTCTTCAAAACCTTCAGCTTGGCTGCTGCAAACAAAAGGATTGGTGGAAGAGGGGAGACCCAAACATGGTGGCTTGAGGCTGTAGGGCTCTCTTCCCTGCCTTCCTCAGACAGTACTTCACACATATCTGCCAAAAATGTTAAGGCAGACACTCCCAAAATGAGCTGCTCAGTTCCTGCAGAGTTTCAGACCTTAATCCCTCAAGCACCTGGGGACCAGCCCTTCAGTCAGCCAGGCAGCAGCACCAGTGACCCTCCACAGAAGGATGGAGAAGGGGGAGCTGCTGCTCAGTGTCCAAGACAGCTGGAAATGGGGCCCTTGACTTGACCACCTCTGGAAATTTGTGGGTGGATGGTTCACAAAAAAAAAATCCCAAACCACACACACGTACCTATCCAGGTCAAACCCTGTTGTGTCAAGGAACAAAAGGCAGTAATTGTTTCCACTGAGTATCTGTGGGAGTTGTACTTTATCCTTAACTCCCCACTTACCCTAACACCTCTTCTGCTAACAGAGAGCCACCATATACACTTCTGTCTATCATCGTGAAACCTCTGTCTCTCATTAAGAAACCTAAAATTAACAAGCTTTGTTAAATTAATTTGTCTGTAAATTGAGAATTTTAACCCCTGAACAACTCCTGAAACTCATTCTTCCTTGGGACACCTGTGTGGGAGACAATAAAAGTGAGACCAGGAGAGCTGCACAAAAAACCTTGCATGAAGACTTTGCCTGCAGAGAGGATCTCCAGCAGCATGCAGGGACTGGAGGAGCCACCAGTTCAAGCCATGGCAGATAGCCTGTGAAAGGGTTAAAATGTTGTGATAAAGGTTATGTGATAAAGGCTGACATAAACTTTCCCTTCCAGGTCACCCAGTGGGCCCTCCTTTCTCCCCTGCTGCGCTCCCATCCCAATCCCAGAGGAGCCCACCAAGCCTGAAGCCCACTAGATTACAGGCTGACACCAAAGGGAGCAACCCCATTAATTTCTGCCACAGCCTTTATGTCATTTGATCACTCATGCAGTTTATCAGCTCATTGCTGAGCAACTAATTTCTGTGTTTGTTTTCTGGCAAGGTCAGTTTAATCAGAGCAGACAGGGATGCAGTCTCACTCCGGGAAGCACAGACTATTGGAGATTCTGCTACTCGCACACAGAAAACGTTTGTGGTGGTGGTGGGCAGAGGGAGAAAGCATCCTTTTACAGGAGCCACCTGCACTTAAATGACGTTCAACAACTGCAAAGCTTCACCCTAAAGACAGTGTTTATGAAGCTGCCACAAGGCACATTTCAGAAATGGGACCCAAGAGCTTCATTCCCTACTCTGAAGGACAGGGAAGAGTTTGTCACAGCTTGGCATTGACAAGAGGCTTTTTTCTGCTTCCTTGCTCTGAATTTTGTCTCCTAGTCAGGGCAGAGCTGAGGGTGAAGACAGGAAGATGAGCATCACCGTCTTAGCAAGAGCAGCTCAGAACGGGATGGGCTTCCAACAGGTAAGAAGCTGGGGCACACAGCAAGTGCTGCCCTCAGCAAGCACAGCTTCTGCCCATAAAAACAGAGACATGGGAGTGACAAATGGGGCAGAAGGACAGGACACAACTAACACAGGGTAAGATTAAGTCGTCACTGCATTTATCTCCTCTTCCACTATTCAAATGGAAACTCTAAGAAGTCTAACTTGACATAACACTCAGAATAATGCTGGTCTTTTGCAACCTACTTTAAAATAAATATTTAAAGTTGGAAGTACATATACTGGCAGGAGCATCTTATGAAGACTAATAAGTTTATTAAGAAGGTAATCACTGACTGTTTATAAAAACTGTGAGCCTTGCCAGCCTCGAAGAATTTTGATTATATTCCTTCAATGTAAAAATGAGCAAGTTATTGACACCTCTTTGATGCCAAGTTTTTCATCATCTCAACTGCATGTTCATCTTCAGAGGGTAACTACAGATAAATCAGAGAATGAAGGTACTGCTAAGAAAAAAAGACACTGTAGAAATAAGCTGCAATCCAAGCTTAAAAAAAGATTCTTTGAGAACAGCCTTCCAAGGTCTACACAGACTGGCTTGGTGCTAGCAGGTATTTCTTTGAGAGGACTCTCAGAAGCAAGTGTTTCATCAGCTCAGGGTGTCTGATCACAGCTCACTCAGCAGCCTATGAAAACAGAGCAAAGGTACACAGCATTGTCTAGTTTAGAAGAATGTCTGTGCACTCCTTTTTGTTTGTTGTGTGTAAAAACAAAGATGTACCCAAGTGAAGCAGACACAGCTCACAGCTAACGAGCACAGCCTGACCAATCTCTGCCGTGCACGTACAGCCACGAGCACAGCTGAGAGCACGAGCCAGGCCTGAAGGGGAGCCTGCCCCAGCCCTCACCACCTCTGCACCTCTGACATGTGAGAAACACTTCCCTGAGCCACACTGCCAAGCCTCCTGTACTGTGATTTCACTCATGGCCAGGCCATACAGAAGGAATTACTCAAGCTAAGAGGCAAAAGACCACAGGCTGCAACTGCTGTGTCACACATGCAGGGATAAAATGAACCCCCCTACCCTTCTGACACTAAGGAACCATAGGCCCATGTTCCCAAATACTTCCCAAATTACATACCTATCAGGATACCTTACTGAGAACAAGAATAATGGCCAGAGTACAACAAGATGGTCTACTTTGAGGGTCTTCCCTCAATTTAGGAAGACAATTCAGTAGAAGCCAACACTAGAACTTTGTGAGTATCCAGTTAACATGAAACCATCCGGATGCAAGTTTTCAGCGAAAGATTCCCAAGATGCAGTAATTTTGTGTACAACACTTTGTAACTTGTTTCTCTAAGTTTTAACTATCCTACTGCTGATCTGAGAATTCATTAACCTTCTGAAATTTGAATGTTGCAAAAAAAAAAAAATCAAGTGTTTCAGTTATGCCAACTACAAAAATCAAAAGACAGACACGGCTGAGGAAAAGAACTGAGCATTTTACCAAATACCAGTAGCTCTCCAACTGCCATGCAGCTATAAAAATAATGTTAATGCATTAAAGATTTTTAACTTCTCCCTTTGGTTAAATATAACATTGCAATTTCATGAAGAACTATAAAGACATAGCTAGCACATGCCAATTACAACCACCACTATAATTCAGCATCTTTTCTTTCCTACCTATATACTGGCCCTGAGCTTACAAAGAATGTGTATAATCTCCAAATCACAGACATTTCCATGCAAGAAGCAGAGCTGCTGCTCATTCTATTCCTTGTCACTTTTTCCCAACAAAAAACTGCAAATGCTTCTGAAGTTGGTGCTACAAGTACACAAGAGAGGGAAAAGGGGGGAAGTTAAAATACACCATGGATTACACAAGTTTGCAGTATTATAATTACTCGTCATGTCAACCTCTAAATGAAGGGGCATAATATCTTGTGTAAAAACTTGCATAAATAATGTGTGAAAGGACAGGCACAACACACAAAATGGGGTTTATCAGAGTTAGTTAAATGAAGAAGTAACACAGAAAGATCAAGTTTTATACAATAAGTCTGGCTTCAGGCATCAGCTTAATTTCTGGCACTATCTGTACTACACAGCCACTTGTAAAAGCCATGTAAACTATTCCTTGAAATCTTACCACCGAGCAAAAAAGTCAAGGTCAAGTTCCCACCAGACTGACAGCAGCTCTGTTGGAAAGCAGCACTCTGGAAAAGAGTCTCCTCATTCCACCCACGCAGCTTGTCAAAAGATGAGGGAGGTATTTTACTCCACGTAGAAGAGTTAGGAAATAGCAGAGGAAGTTGTGTGACAAAGGAAAGCACTGAATCTGGTCTCTAGTTATCACAGACCCCTCCTGCATTTCTTCTGACTGCAACCCTTCATGTAAGTCCAACTGCACTGCTGTTACATTTGCTGGAAAAAGAAAGAAATCACTGTACCCGAAATATGGGCTTGATATCTGAACTGCAATTACTTGTTTAAATAATTAACCTAGTGAAATGGCAGGCTCCAGATTGAAAAGCCCTGCTGCTCAAGGTAATCTTCCTTACAGGAGCAAACCTCTATTCTCTCACATTTCAAACTATATCATTCCCACAGTAGCCAGAATATCTGCTCTTTGTCCCCATGCTTACAGTAGAAATCCTACATTTTTAAAGAAACAAAACCCAAACCAAACTCCCAGCTATTATAGCCATACCAGGGAGCAGAGGGTACAGTCCTGCGAGAAACAAGATCCCCAAGGAATAGAACCACAATCCTGCAAGCTAACTCTCTTGTTCAGTAAACTGCTCAGGTCTTCTGCCATAACTTTCATTTCACATGTTGATTTTAACATGCTTGGGACAGCAAAACTCAGTAGAAATCTTTGCTATTAAATCTGATTCTTCCAAGAAGCAGCTGTTGTCTGGGTATCTTCTCCACGCTCTTTCCCAACAATCTCTGCCTGTAACATCAACTGCTGTCAAAAAAGCCAATTTGGGTGATACCACTAACTGCTCTAAGAAGAGGATTGAAGATGGACACCAGTGCCCAGAAGAAGGCTGCCACACACACTTAGCAGGAGTGAGAGTTCAACAGGCAACTGATGGAGAAGCATGAAGGAGAGGCTGAGCAAAGTACATCCCCTCACCCCACCAACAGCTACAGATGGGGACCACAGCCTACGAGGAAGTAGAATAACCTTGGAAAGAATGATGGAGAAGTCAGGGAGGGAAAGGAAAAAAAAAGACATTACTCGAGTTTCCCATGCATTCTTTTGTTTTCTCCCAAATTTTATTAGTTGACAAAACCTATTTCATTTTGCAAACAAAACCAAAATAACTCATTGCTCAAGACACTCAACACTGCTGGAAACAAGCTCCAGCCAGCAATCATAACACACTCATCTTCACACACACACACAGGGCAGCTCAGGTCCCCACCTCCAGCAGCCTGGCACACACAGGCTGCCACAGGAACAGGGACAAAACATGGAGACGTGCAGCCACATTCTATGAGCAATTTTGAGGCCTCCTTAAAGCAAGAATAGAGCCAAGGAAAACTAAAGAAAAAATTCCCTCATTTCAAGGAAACACAGAAATTCTGCTTTACATAAGTCCGTAAGGAAGATACAAAGCCTTTTCCTAACAATAAAACACACAGCCGAGGTAATTACCATAAGCTTGCCCAGTTCATACTAATTTGGTCATATTTGTAAAAAATTACCATTTTAATGGTGCCTTTTATATTCTATCACCTCATAACCGCAGATGACAAAAAGTTATGCAGAGGTGTTAACAACTACATTTCTGAAGCTGCTTGAAACAACTGGAACAAGATTATCTTAGAGCAAGTCTTTAAATAAAGCAGGGCATGTCAACAAACCAGCTCCACTTCTCTGCAAAGGGGGAGCCTGCTGTTAGCATCACCACCAAAGTATACACATAGGCTAAGTGGCATTTCTCCCAAGAGAACCAGCTCCTCTCTAGAAACAGCAGTACTAGCAAGTTTTCCACCAGGTTTCAACATGATATGTACTGAACACACGGAAAAAAAAAAAAAATCTCTCCCAGATTGGTCCGTTTGATCCCAATGATGGGGTAACACATTAATCCAATGGTGTCCACACTTCATGGATCAGCTTTTTGGTTCATTAACCAACTCTGTAAAAGCACTCTAAATTACCATACTTTTTGCATGCTCTATTATAAAAAAAACCCAGTACTTTCTTGTCTCAAAATGTCACAGCTACAACGCAAAGCCTGTCAGGCTGCTAAAATAATCCAAAGCCAATGACAGCAAATAGCAAACTGGCACATGTTGAGCCTTCAGACTCAAAATAGATTTAAATTAACACAAAGATAGAGGGAAAGAGTTTAGTAACAAAGTGAAGAAACCAAGGGAAAAGAAATAAGATTCTATCAGTCATCGTTTCAATCAGCCCAAACAAGTTAAAAGGCAGCTAGAGGATGGCATTTACATCTGCCTCTAAGGCTGGGACGAGGGCCAGAACTACACTCCTTGATCTGACTTATTTATGCCATGCTGACACTTCAGTTGGCAACCATAAAGGTCCAAGAGGTCAAAGTCCCCTGAGGCAGAGAGCCATGGACGTGTGTCTTTCCAAGCAGTCTGTCTGGAGCGGGGAAGCAAGGAGTCGGGAGCCACAGCCCTTGCAGCCACCCCCCCACCTGCCACCATAAAGCCACTTCAGCTGTGCCCATTTCAAAGCTGCCTCAGTCCACAGAGGAGATTTCTGGAGAGATCTCACCTTTCTTCATCCAACCACTCCTACAAAATAGAGTGTTTTTCCAAGTCGAAGCCAGAGAGAAGCCAGTGGTGCCTCATCTTAAAACCGAGAGGCCACATCACCAGCTGAAGGCCAGAGACCACCCACAGACCTCCAAAGGCCTCATGAAAATTCTCTAAAGAAGGTGGGGATGGATACAAATGAAGTCAGAGAGCGACATTTTCGGCACTTCTGTCGGTTTCTTAACAGGGATTTTTTACAGCTCTAACTTATTCCCAATTACTTAAACAATATTCAAGTATTTAAATATTGGAATTTTAAAACCTAAACCATAGCTTTCACTTTTCAAGAAGGATCCCAAAAGCTGAATTACAAGTCAGGCTCAAATTCCTGTATAGTGATATCAAGCCTTTTGTTTATACTATACAAATGTTTTAACAGATAGAGTCTCTCAAAGTCATGGAAACTTGGAATTCTGAGATTTTTTTGCATTAATGTCAGAAGTATACTCAAGACTGCAGAATATGATGGAACCACCAGCTAGTACTGAACTCCCACTAGCCTCTGATTTGCTTACATGATTGGCATAAAAGATTTTTTAAAAAAGAGAAAAAAGTAAAAGCTACACTACATTCTTCTTGAATATATTAGGGACCTCCAGAGCAAAATATGCCCAAAAGCAAATTACAAAACATCAAATTTGGTGAAGGGAAAGTAAAAGGAAAATTATATCTTTGGATTTCTTTGTTGCAGACACCTGGAGCCTCCACCCAGCTGCAGGATCTAGGCAGACAGACTAAACTTGAGCAGGGATTTGGATGGCTGGAAATGGGAGTCTGCTGTAAACAACACCTTAGTCTTGGAAGAAGAGTTGATGAGTAACAGGGACTGGCTGTCTTTAGGGTGAAAAGAAAAGTTGTAAATACATAATGAAGGAACAGTTCTCTTATGGATACCCCTGTCAAACCATTCTATTTGTTGGATAGTACAAAAGCTTCAGAAACTAAACTGAAGTTTTAATCTGGCACTGGTCTAGCTTTTAATTGCTGCACTCAACTTTCATGCCCGACAACACACTAGGGGCATCAGGCTTTTCAAAAGATGTATTGCAACAAGCAAAATAAAAACCTCTCCCTACTAAAACCCTACCTTCAGAACAGGGAGGCACACAACCCAGAGACATGAAAGCAAGTTTTTCCAAATTAGAAGACTGTTTCCTAGGAAGTGTGAAGGTTTCCGAGTGCCCAGGAATCACAACTGACACTGGGATCAGAAAGCTGGGTCTGATTTGTATACAACCAGCACTAAGAACTTTGACCAAGAGCTCACATATGTACAGAAAAGGAAGTCTTTGGATTTGGTATATAGTTAACAAACATACAGAAGAGGTAGACCACTTCCTACAGAATTCTTACACAAGGGTGCACACTGGACTACAATCACATTGCCAGTTACGACTACACTTTTCAAAACAACTTTTAAAGTAAAAGTTGAATCTACGAGTAAGTCCTTATTTAAAAATAAAAATAAGCTATTCCAATTATCAACTCATATGAAAGAAAACCTGCAAGCTTGTAGCTAATCTACCTCAAGATCTCGTGTCTGATGCTTCCTCTGTGGTTCAGAACCATCAGCAATGCATCTGTTTCCTAAACACAGTTTCCCATGTCTCATTTCACACAATGAGCAATCTGTGGTTGTTCAGCCATCTTCAAGGTCAAACCCCTTCACAGTGTTTCCAGTAAGTATATGGGTCTTCAACTGACTTTTCTTCTGACTTTTACAAGAATGCAGTATAAACCCATAGCAACTAAGCTACTGATTAAAAAAGTTCTACAAAACCACTCTGTGCAAGTACCAACACCTAGTTCTGCTGGAGCTTTTGAAATAAGAAGTTAAAAAACAAGGTAAGAAACATAAACATAAATGTTCAACAGTTAAATATGCACATGAAATATTTTGTTCAATGAATGAGGTCTGCTGTACTTACATATTAGCTCTCAGATGTTATTATGAACTTTTAGCCAGATGAGAAGAAAGCCTCCTTCAGGGTAAAACAAACAGCTGTAATTTGCTTCAGACAATAAGGAATACAAACTGCATGGAAGGATTTTCCATGATTTAACTGTCACCAACAGCAGACTAATGAGTCACAGACAACAGCTTAATACTCAGAGCTTATTGCTAAAGAAAAAAATATTTATGCAATTTCAAAGTATTAACAACAAAACACAAAATGAGTTTTGAATAGATCCCTGTAGTGTCTCAAGCCAGGTTAGCTGCAACCACCCAAGTGAAACTCAGAGTGGACACAGGACACAGCCAGGCTTGCACTGCACCAGGAAAACCAGACTGAAAATGTCAGCCATTGTTTCCTACTCAAAAAGCATATACTGTCCCTGCTCTCCTTTAACAGAGGACTGCAAGGGCCAGAGAGCTTCACCAAGCACATTCTAACTGCTAACAAAGTCAGCTCCACATTCCTCCTGTAAAATATTCCAAGAAATGGTATTTGTGCTTCATTTATTTTCAAGAGGGATAAGTGATCCAGCATTAGAGAGAATTTTTGTTGGCAGAGCCCTCAAACTGGGGAAGAATTGCTACTGGAAGAAACAGGAAAGAAGCAAAAGTAGCTTTACAAAATGTGTATTTGCTGTAAAAATATTGCCTAATACAGTTTTCTGGGGAAGTCGGAACTATTCCACCTCAGCTGGTTATTCCCATGACTGAAAGTAAAAAGAGCTGTTCAATGCATGTACATTCATCAGTCCCATAAGCAACCCTGCCAGGGAGGGAAGACAAAGTTTCTCAAAATAGGCTGAGACCCTTCTTAAGAATCAAAAGCTTTTGTTTTCAGAACATTTCTTCCAAATAGAAAAGGCTTGCTTATTATTCCAGATAATCTGGAAGAGAACAGAGTTCTCATTTCTGCAGTGTTTTGAAAACTCTTGACATTAGTTTTATTTACTGCAAGTTTCCAGGAAGCTCTTACATCTGAGGAAAATCTTGCAAGCCCAGCACCTGGTGGCAGCTGGCAGTTCTCTGAAAGGATCACCGTGCTCAGCCACACTGTTCAAGGCTTGTTGGGAAGGGCATTCCCCACTGCACACCCACTGTGATCCCACAGAGCTGCTGGGACCATGCAGGGTTTTACACAAAACCAAGTCACACCACATTTTGGTACAAAAAGTGATCTCAGACACTTGGAGGTATCCCCCGGGTTACTTTGTAGATTAGCTTTTAAAGGAGTGTGAGATATAGGATAAAAGTACTGCAGAAGTGCAAAGAATTATAAACTTAATCTAATTGTAATAACACCTGCAAGTGGTTTAATGCTTTGAAAAGTCAGACTACACAAAGAAAACATTCAGACAGATTGCCCTTTTTCCTACTCCTTCCAATGGCACAATCCTTGCAGGGCGATGCAAGACTTAGCAGTCTTCAGAGATGGTTTTTACTATTATCTGATGATCCCATCAGTCAAAGACACCCCAGTGTGAGTCCCATGAGGATGCTTTGGATGTTTTGCTGCCCCCAAGTTCCACACTTCACAGCTATCTCTGCTCCACACAAACAGGATGGCAGCTGCTGGGAATCAGACATCTCAGCTAAAGACAGCAAGGTGCATGAAGGCAACTCCTTTGTCACTACTTCCTGTCTCACAAGGGAAAAGCTGAGCAAGAGAGAAGATGAAGAAAGCCCCTAACACAAAAATGAGTTCAGAGATAGAATTGTGGATTACAGATCATCTTGCACTTGATTTCAATCACATAAAGGTCATGTTCATCAGGGGCTATGTAACTGCAAGGAATATCACATTGAAGGTACACAGCATTTCATCTTTGGGTGCTTAAAATGCTATTGTTTTTTCCTGTTCCAGCTTGGTATCTCGTTGCAATACTTGTGCATTTCACAAAACACTCAAGAGCCCAGGCTATAGCTCCCTGCACTCCCAGAATGGGGTTATAGGTATTTTCAGACCAGGCTCTACTGCTAAGATCTCTAAGGCTCAAACTGGACATCCCATTCTCTCCAGACAACGCAGAAGGCATAAACTCACCCATTGTCTGGGTTATCCCTGGAACCAAGTCTGACACTGGTAGTGGTCTCACTACCAGGGAAGTGTCATGGGAAGCAGCTTTACTCAAAGCACACAAACATACAGTTCCCTGGATTCTGATCTGGAGCAAATGATCTGGAGTAAATTACAGGGTTTAGACACCTTCATCAGTCCTAACGTAACTAGGCAGGTCCCTGAAGCTGTTCAGCTACAGACATCACCTGCCTCTAAAAAACAACATGGAAAAAAAAGATATCTTCATCAGGCTTCTAACACAGCAGCAGGGACTACTCAAGGTGAAGTCCAAAAAATGCCCACATTTTAAGAGATCCTTCTCCAGACACCTCCTGTCTCCCCACCCCTACGGCTGTGACACTCCTGAAAAACTGCTGACTGTTAGAAATCTGTCACATCTCTGTGACACTTCCCCAGGAATTACAACACATTTCTGACCTTGAGAAGTGCAGCAAGGCATTTTAAAGCAGTTACTGTGCACACCTGGGAATGCAGAGAAGAGATCCAGAGAGAAAGAAAGAAAAACATGCAAACTAGTTTCCGAATGCAGAAGGAATGCGAAGCCTCAGGTAGTAAAACACATAGTGAGAGGCTGGAGGATTTTTTTCTGAAGGTACCTCTAAAGCTAAAACTCTCTTAAGAGAGTCAGCTTTTTCATTCACATTTCTAACTTAAGAAGACAGTTTTCAACATTTAAGTTAATGATAAATTTTAGTTTATGAATTAAACCCTGCCTTGAGAGCATCTAAACATGCTTGTGTATCCTTCACTGAAAAACCTGGTACTAACTTTTGATCTCTGCATATTGGTCAGTTTCCAAACCAGTGAATTTGATGCGTTCCCTATGCCAGTAACCCTGATACCTGACATGAATATTGAAGGAACAAGTGGCTTTTACAACATGGTAAAATGCCAAGCACTAGTAATGCTAGATACCAACACAAACTGGTGCTGATAGTCCTGTCAAGAGATCTGGTAAGACAGTTTTAGCACCTGGAAACTAACTGCACTCAGTCATTAATTGCATGCATCAGGCCAGCCTGAAGGGTATGGTTTTGTTCTTTCCAATTAAAGTAAGTACAGACCTCCCATGTTGTGAAGTTACTTTTAGGGGGATACTAAGAAAATTTGAAAGGTGCCTATTAATCATTGTATTTGGACATAGACAAGGCAAGCAACTTCCAACTGCTTTTTCCACATGATTTTGCTATATTCTTTAAGAACCTTCAAAAAATCCTATCTTAACCAACCACGCATACTAACATTAACAGGATGTAAATGTAATGTAAACCATCACATTTATTTAATGGTAAGAAATTAGCATCCCCTCTCAAGGAGTTTGATGCAAAACCCAATGATAAAGTGATATTTTGTGCTTTATGCCTTTTTCTTGCTCTTCTCTCTCCCTCCTGTCCATGACCAGCATTAGCAGCATTACACCAACGTCTTTATTCTCCACCTGGAAGTGTTCACCTAAAAATAGAAGCCCTGTTGACCTAAAAATAAAGCCCCTGTTTACAAATTCTGTACTTAACATCAACTACAGAGTCACCCATATATGCACACAGCATCCAAACTTGCCTGGGTTTGTCTACAGACAGCTGCTCCCCTCCAGGCTCATCTCTGGGGAAATGCAGCTATGCAGAAGCGCCCAGGGCTGGGCAGGGCAGCCCCAACAGAGCACAAGGGTGACTGCTGGAGAGCCAAACCAGCCCACAGCAGGAATGTGCCCTCCCAAATGTAAGCGGACATTCATTATAAGCTGCAATGAGCTCCGTTTCAGACAGGAGTCTGCATCAACACACCCCAAAAACACATGTCCCCATGTGACTCAGCATCCAATGGTTACGCTTATTAGGCATGTGCAGCCAGCAAACCCAGTCATAAATCCCTTAATCACAGGTCAAAAGAGTTGTCAAAGCCTGCACTGACGGGATCAGCAAAATGCTGAAGTTAAACAAGGAACACTAGCTCCTATGGAAGGGCAGAAATACTCAAGAGCATAAATCAAATCGTCAGTGATTTACAGCACCAAAGTGACCTCTTCAACCTGCATCCAAAAAAAAAAAAAAAAGCACAATTTACTTTAGAAGTTTCTTATTTTTAAAGCACACTGGGAAACGTGAGGCCACCACTGTAGCATTGTGCCCAGTTCTGAGGGCCCCAGCACAAGAGATACGTGAACATACTGGAGATAGTCCAGCAAAGGGACTGGAGCATCTCTCCTGTGAGGAGAGGCTGGGAGAGCTGGGATTGTTCAGCTTGAAGAAGAAAAGGCTCAAGGGGAGGATTTTATAAATGTAGATAAAAAGCTGAAGGGAGGGTGTAGAGATGACAGAGCTGGGCTCTGCTCAGTGGTGCTGTGACACAAACACATTTAAGGGGCACAAACTGAAACAAAGTTCTCTCTGCACATCAGGGAGCACTTTTTTTAGTGTGGGGTGACTGAGAATTTGCACAGGCTGCCCAGGAAGGTTGTGGAGTCTCCATTCTTGGAGATACTCAAAATCCATCTGGACTTTTTCCTGAGCAACCTGTTTTAGATGGCTCTGCTTGAGCCAAGAGGTGGATCAGGCATCCTCAGAGGTCCCTTCTAACCTCAGTCATTCCATGATGCTGCTAAATAAAGAAACTAATTCTCTTCAATTACTGATGAGATACCTAGGGCAAGTTTAAAAAGAATACATCAAACTTCACCCAAAGTGTATCTACAGGTGAAGTGTTCTTTATGCACCACCACAGAAAGTTTTCTGCATTAACCCAGGATTTTGGTTGCAGCTTTATAGGAAGCTGCAACCAAACAGAACTTCAGTTTTTATTAAAATGCAAACTAGTTCTTAAACTTAGAGACAATTTTGAGTATACTCAAGGCATGTTTAGAGAACACTTCCTGTGGGTTTTTTCCCCTCATTAACACAGGCAAATATTAAAGGCATATAGGGGCTAAGATGCAAACAGAAAGTATTTTTTTCAATGCAAGCTGTGAATCTTTACTTTCCATTATCCTCAGAAGCAAAAAATCTGCATTTTCAATCATTTAAGCACCTCTGAAGATCTGGTCTTGTAAACCATGGAATTAAATTTACTGCTCCCAGAGCATGCACCAGGAGAAAGGATTGAGTGTTCAAGAGAAGGGAAAACACAGCAAGGGTGCTCCCACCCACAAATACAGCATTTCTGATTTGCATCTGATAACTGCTCTTTCAGTTTAGTCAAGACAAGAAGATTTACTTTGCAAATGAAACCATACTATTAAGGTGAAGAAAAACATCCAGAACCTACTCTCTCTGAAGACTGCAGAGCCTGTTAATATTTATGAAGTCTGAAGTAGCTTCAAAGACTCTTTACTTCATTTTTCTCATGTCATAACAAAAAGCAGCACTAAGTCATTAAATTTTAAGAGGAGTTCACAACTGAACTATAACTCTTTTAGTAAATTCTGACCTCTAGGAAAACGTGTAATTTCTTTGGTCCTATAGCAACGGCAACGAACACAAGGTGCAAAGAGGAAACTTGCATGTTCAGAAACTTCAAAGACCAAAACAGATAAAAACCTCGAAGCACCCAACATTACAACTGAAGCATTACATTTGTTGTCTGTATTTCTGTGCACAGATTATTACATGGATTAACCTGCCAGGTTAAGGGCAGTGGGCAGAGAGAAAATCTGTATTGAGAAACCCTGATTAAGCACTTACTGTCGAAAGCTTTCCCTCTGATCAAACTGTGTGTCATAAAAATAACATATTAGAGAAAGTGATCTCTCCTCCTAGCATGGATGCTGCCATGCAGACATTCTTTAGCTGCAAAAGTCTGTGTAGGAAAGAAATTGAACCAGTGTTACAAGATAATGCTAGAAAATTGTGCAGTTTATTTGGGCCTGACACAGGTTTGGACAAGAAAGCCTCCAATTCAAGATGAAGGAATCCTCTGAACATAATACTGGAGTATTTTAGTTATAGCCAGGGCTTTCAAAACTTTGAAGTTAGAGAGCATCACTGCTAAGCCTGATATGTACTGGGGGTAAGAGAGGAAGGTAGAGACCATGACAAACCATTGAATAGCTACATAACTTTAACCCAAAAAAGTCACTGAGGTATATGTTGCCCTTGTCTCAAGCCTTCCTGAACAGTTATTATTAGATCAGACCTATAAAAAAGAAAACATCAGGAAATGTGATCTATCACTCCTTAAATAAAAAATTATTCACTATAAAATTGTTAATGGGACCATATGTTACACAAAACACAGACTGGTGTTCAAGAGTCCCTATACATTTGGTGGTGATAGAGTCAAAAAATAAAATGTGAATTTTCAGCAGATGAAAGAAGGAGAAATGGGATCTTTGTTATTCTTCCAACAGATCTGTCATCACTTTGGGGGTTAAACAGCTAAAGCCTCTCCCTAGTTCTGAAGTTTCTGTATTAAGGATTGAATACTCAAGTACCAAAATGATGCTGAAGACATACGACACATATGTAGTACCACATGTATGTACTTCCTATGTATCCACAGACAATGTTTCACATGACCTTTAACAGCAGCCCTAATCACTTCTCAGACACTGAAAGGGTTCCCTTGCCAAAACAAAGTCTTCCAGCTGGGGTTTTTCCCCCCAGGTCTCAAACAACACTGAATCTCTCTGGCACATAACACTGCTCCAGCCATTCATTTGTATAATGAACTTCTATTCCTATAACCTTTCAATATCACTCATGGGAAGAGAAGGGGTAGGGGCAGGGAACAGTTTCTGCTGTAAATCACTGGGAGTTAGATTCCAGCTGGAAGGACAGCAGGGCTGCAGTCAGCCCCCTGATTCTGCCTCTTCATTTGGGATCTCTCTTCCACCAGTCTCTTTGAAACTGGGTCCCATGAAATAGCAGAGCCAGGACAGGCTTTTCCCAGCTGCTGCCCTTAATTCCTCACCCACCCCCCCCAGGCACTGATGTGAGGTCACCAGGACACAGCGATGCTGGCAAGGCATCAAGCAGGAGGTCAAAGCCTGGGTGATGCCTTCACCCAGAGCAGAAGCTGTACCATGCCAAGGAGCGGCACACACACACATCCAAACAGCAGCAGCCAACCCAAGGCTGCTTGAGAGCCACCCCCGGACCAAGGACATGCTGAGCACATCACATCTCAACAGTGCCACAGTTAAATGAGAAAAAAGACCAAAACCAAACCTATGAGTCTGATACTTGAACTCAGGTTAGTCCCAGCTACCACCATCCAAAGCCAGCTCCGAGAGCTTACCTGCAGAGCAGGATGCACGGCATGGCTCATTTCAGTTCAGTCTGGCATCTCGGCCCAAAACCACCTTTATTAGGGTAGAGGGATGAGCCAAACATTCTTGTGGCAACCATATGAAAAATAGTGAACCATAACTCAGGCTTTCATGGAATTTTGCACAATTCAGTGCCATAACAACATCAATTTTGTATTTTATCAGTTTCAGAGCTAGCAGCTTAACTGTCAGCTTCTGAAGAACACAGACTAGGACTAAAAAAAGCCTTCCCTTTCTGAACAACTAGATTTGGTATTTGATAACTAAACATGGCATTAAAAAAAGTAGTTAAGCTCACACTTCCAATTCTGTGGAATGAAGCTATTTATCACATGTTAAAACTAAAGGCAGGATACTGCCAGATAACACGAAGCACAGGGACCTGAGAGACCTATTTTATTAAATATTTCCTCTCCCCACCCACGTCTCAACCACCACTGGAAATGTGATACCGAGAACTTGTCCATCATTCATTCCATAATCACACAAGCTTAACAGTACCACATCTACTAATCTAAAACTCCTGAGCTGCAGCAACAAGGCAACACACAAAAACATGACAAAAAGCTGTCATTTCCATTGCCATTTGTGCACACGATGACCCACAGGAGCACACAGAAGACCACAAAATCTACGCATACCTATTGACCTGTCTGCAGGAGTCCAGGCTGACATCCTGAATTGCAAAACAGCCATTTACCATGCCATCCTCTCTGTCTCCTCCCGAGTAAGCTCTCCAGCAGCATTCCTCTGCTTCTACTGCTCCAACACTCCCGTGCCTCACTGCTCCACACCAAGAAGCATCCAGACACTGCATGCTCTGAGGAATCAGTACATTGCTGGCTGCTATTTAACACGAACGTGTGCCTAGCCCTGAACTAGGCTAGGCACAGCCACCGCTCAGGAATCAAAGCTCACAGCAGAACCTGCATTCCCAGCTCTTATTGCTAAATCGGATGCCACCCAGCTGCCACCCCGGCCGGGGGCGGGAGGAGGCAAAGGAGGGTGTGACGCAGCTCCCGCTGCTGCTCCTCGCCAAGGGAGATCCCTGCACGCAGCCGGGGAACACCGCCGAGCCCAGCCAAGGGCCGGGAGCGGCTCTGCCAACCACCGCCACCGGCAGCCACCACACCGGCCCCGAGACAGCAGCTGGGGAGCCCAGATAGTCGGGCTGCGTGTGCACACAAGGATGTGACCTTTACCGCGCTCACTGCCGCTCCATGCGCTGTGTTTACTACAGCCGCTGCCTTCTGGCTGGTGGCGGCGGTGCCACCGCCTGTCCCCGCAGCCCAGGGCGGCTCCTCCGTGCCGGCGGGGCGCGGGGAGGAGACGAGGGCCACTGTTCTGCCCGGGAAGCGGGGAGGGAGCAGCCGGACACCCCCTGCGCGCACGGGGACAGCCGTGCCGCAACCGCCCGGACAGCCGGGCCACCGGCCGAGACCTCCGTTGGCTGCCCCGCAACCTCCCGGTTCGCCCCTTCCCCCCGGCCCCGGGAGAGCCGAACAAAAGGGAACGGAGGGGCCAAAGGACAGCGATCCCCTCCCAAGGGTCCCCGTCCAGGGGTGGCGAGAGACACCGCGCCCCGCGCGCAACCCTGCCCCAGGGGGGTGGCGCCGGGCTAGTAGGTAAAGGTATGGACACAATTATTATTATTATTATTATTATTATTATTATTATTATTATTATTATTATTATTATTATTATTATGCCTCCGAGACGGCCAGCGAGGCACTCACCCTGCTCGAAAATCGGAGCAAACTCTCATTCACGCTCCCCGACGTGCCCAGGCCGCCGGAGCCAGGCGACGCCCCGAGAGCCGCCGGCCGCTGTGCTGAGCGGGGCCGGGCGCGGCCGGGGCCGGGCGCGCCCGCTCAGCCCGGACAAAGCGAGCGCGGCGCTGCTGCGGGCGAGGCGGCAGCAGGTGCCCGTCCGCCGCCGCGGCCGTGCCGAGCGCCCCGCGCAGCCGCCGCCGCCGCAGCGCCCGAGCCGCTCGCCGGGGCCGCGCTGCGCGCCCGCCCCGCCCCCGGCGGCCCTGCGGCGGGAGCCCGCAGAGGCGGGGGCGGGCGGAGCCGGCGGGCGGGCTATGGGCGGTGCGGCACGGCCCGGGCCGCAGCGGCGGCGGCGCACAGCGAGGCGCTCCGCCGGTCGCAGCCTGGTCGGGACCGGAGGCGGGTCCCGGTCCCGCGGCCCACCCGGCGCGGCGGCCGCCGGATCTGCGCGGAGCGGCCGCGAGCAGACCCCCGGTCCCGCCGCCCGCACCTGCCCCGCGCCACGCCGGCGCCTGGAGCTCGCCTGCGGAGGAGTCCAGACGCCCAGCAGGCAAGACCCTCCCCTGCGCTGGCTGCCTGCGGTGCGGCAGCGGTGGGCACCGCACGCCGCAGTGTCCGCAGCGGGGCTGCGCTGCCCGGGCGTGCGGGCTGCAGCACCGCCGTACCGCGATGCGGTGTGCGGCCAGCCCTGCCCTGCCCTGCCCTGCCCTGCCCTGCCCTGCCTTGCCCTGCCTTGTGCTCGACCCTGAGCCCCGCAGAGTCGGGGCTTCGTCGTTCCCCGGGCTTGGCCAATGCACCCAAACGGTGTCAGCCTTGCCAATGCTTTGCTGCCATGGTGGGAGTCGTATCGCCGGAGCTCAGTGCGCTCCGGTTAACCGGGGTTGAAGGCGAAGCCCGGGCCGGGCACGGCCGTGGCGGGGCTGGGGGCCGCAGCCGGGCACTGCTTGCGGTGGGGCAGCGGTGCCTACGGGCTGGGCTGGCACTCTGCAGCCTGACCGCGCAAATGCCGAGGAGCCCGGGCCCCCGGGGAAGGAAGGGATTATTCTGTGTACAGACCCCCACTGTGTCAACACTCTGTGAGGTCGTTAATTATTTAGTGAGTGTATAGGGCTGTAAACCATTGCTCATGCACTGTTTGTTGTGTTTTGTGTTGCTTGCGGTTAACCCTGATCTTTTTTCCATAGCTTAAAAAATGCAGGGAGTATACGCCATAGGAAACCCTTTTATTTCTCATTCTTCTCACCTCCAGTCTCACGGGTTTGGTGATGCAGGGGCTGCCTAACCGAGTGGCTACTGTGCAGCATAAGCAATATTACACAATTTTGTAATAGATTTGTCTACCTCAGCATGCGCCTCTAGCGCAGTGGAGGTGAGCTGGGGTTTGCTGTGCAGCGTCCTCCAGCGAGCCCCTGGAGAGGGTGGCCCTGTCCCCACTGCTGGTCTCCAGCAGATTTGTCCCTTTGCAAGGTGGTGATTGATGGCACGTTCTGTGCTCCCCAGCATCCTTGTATTTCACGTCATCTTATGCCCTTTGCATGCGGGCTTTGTAACTCTTTCATTTTTTGATACCAAGAATTTATGAATCAAAAGGTGGGGGAGTGAGGAGGCTGAGTCAGATCGTGAAAAAGGAAAGCCAAATGAGAGTGTGCAATTGCATATCACATTTACAAACATGGTTTCATTCATCTCCATATGTTGCTCCTGTTACTACTAATAAAGCTCTGGTTTCTCAGACTGGAGCTACCCTGGGAACACTGATCTTCCTGGCATTTTTTCTCTATAGCCTCCATAGTATTTGTGTTACAATATGTTATTTTCCTGATTATGTTTTCATTATGTTGAACAGGTTAATATCAGAAAGAATTTGATAATATGAATGTACTTCCCACACACTCCCTCTTGTTCCTATTATTTGATGTTCAAAGGAGTGACAGTTTATTTACAGGCAGCAATTTCTTTCCCTCTCTACTGGGTAAATTTCCTAATTATAATAAAAAAAAAAAAAAAAGCTTTTTTTCCTGAGTGCTTACCTCTGTTTTCTTCCTCTTTCTTTCCTCATTTTGCTAATGATAGCCAAATCCAGCATGGTGATTTTGGAGCTGCAGGAAATTTACCTTTATCTACTGAAAGATTTCTACAGAAGCCTCTATAGGCAAAGGGAGCCAGAGACAAAGGTCTACTTTAGCAGAATGGTGTCTGGGGTTTACTTCCCCAGCAGGGAGGAACTGTAGAGTGTACAGTAATTAACTTAATCCAGTGCTGAGAGAGAGGGAAGAATGATTGTATTGGGAAAGAGATTTTTTTCAAGTATCAGATGTAAGATTTAAGCAGCAATTTCAATGACCTTTGTCATTTCTGTTTCAGACAAAAGGCAGCAACCTAGTACGAGGGTATCATTGCCTTCTCCCAGCGTTGTCCTTTGTTCTCCTTGGGTTTAGCCTGTCACTTCCTAGGGTTTGCCTCTGTCCCTTGTTGGGACAGCAGCACCTCTCACCCATGACTCTCAGAAGTGCTGTGCTAGCAGGTGATTTTTTTTTCCTGCTGCTCATTTCCCATCTCTGCTATGCAAGGTCTTTTTTTCTTCTTATGGCCCTTCTTATGAGTTTCTCTTTCCTGTGTCTTATTTATACTTAAGTATTTCTGCCTTACCAAGCATTGTGCCCATTACTTTATCTTCCTCCTCTCTGTTTTTTGTCCACTCATGTCTTTTCTCTCATTTTTGTTCCCTTTCATATATCTTCTTACATCTCTTTTTTTCTCCCTCTGTGTCATTCTTTTTAAACCCTCTCCTTCTCTCACTCCTTTCTGATATCTCACTTCTGTCCACTGCCTAACTCTACCTTCCTCTTGACATTTTTTCTCCAAGCTGTTCCTTTGGTCACTGTCCTTTTCCTCCCTTACATTTACATATATTTTATTTTAATATTATGTATGTATAGATATACATATATTTCCACTCCACATCTTTCTCTCTCTAGCTGAAAACAAGAAATTACTCATGCTGATAGTCTGTCCCTATTTCATCCCTTTCTTAGCACCTGAGATACACTGCTCCTGCCCATCCTCAAACATACGTTTTGGGTAGACTGAAGAATTAAGTATGTGGGAAATGTTCCTAAATTCAGGTGTGTACTTGAGGAAGCATCTTGCTCAGGCTGCACTGTGAACAGAGCAGATGTTGTGCTCCCACTGACAGTACCAGAGGAGGACTTTAGGCCCCTTGAACTCAAGAACCTAATGACATTCTTTTTATGTTTCTCAATGTCACGGTTGTTTTTTGGTTTTTTTTAATAAAAAGACTTAAAATTTAAGTGAGGGACACTGCCATATCTTTGAAATATCCCTTGGATGCTGGACTGACCCAAAATAAGACCTCACGAAATGTTTTTCTTTCTTCCCCCCAATTGTTTTGTTTTATGCATTTGGTAAGCCAACTTTGTGCAGCTATTGGAAGAAATAGCTGCACAAAAGTGGCTTAACAAACGCAAAAAGTGGAGAAATGCTTTCTCCTCAGCAGAGCTAAGCTCTTCCTCTGGAAAGGGTTCTGTGTGGGGTGAGACTGGGATTTCAGCTTGTCAGCTTCCCTTTTTTCTCGAGCCAGAGGGAGAGGAGAGAGCTGTGACTGCAGGATCATATGCATTGGGTGGGAGATGGAAGAATAGATGCATAATCCAAAAATGCTACATTAACCTCAGAGGGTGGGGGGAAATGTTGTTTAATAATTTTTTCCCTTGACTGTCACTGACTACAAACACCATCATTGAGGATTAAGGACAATTGTTAGATTTTGCTATTTAGATAAGAGTCTTAGTTTTTAAAAATATAATTTATTCTTTAAACTACTTTTTTTTGTGTTGTTCAAAGAGCTTACTACTTACTGGCTGGAATGAAAACAGCTCCATCCCACGGATTCCACCTCCGCTTTGTGGCAGCTTACCTGACTCATAAAGAGAGTGGGGGGTTTTATGTGCCACCTACAGCAGCTCAACATTTTCCTTTGTGGTGAGACTTAATCACCACCCTTGTCATATTATTTCATCGACCTTCTTGGAGTAGGAATTCTTTACCTTTCAAACCAGCCTTAAAACTTCCTATAAAAGTAGGGCGAGGGTTTTTTCCTGAATTTGGTGGAAGTGCATAGGTGGTCCATTGCAGCAAGGTTTTCTGTGTTATTTTTTAAAATATAACCTTTACCTGAGGACCATGGAAGAGAGAGTTTCCATTTGCAGAGGACGTATCTGTGACACGAGGTGTGTCACCTGGAGAGTTGAAATCCATCAGCTGAAGGTAGAGGACCATCCCCCAGGTAATCACTGCAGGTGGTGTGTGCTGAGGGGGAAACTGTGGGCTTTTAGCCACCATGGTCAAGGATGAGAGTGGGCAAAATTTGTCAGAGACGGTGCCTCTATTAGACAGAGTCAGGAAAGACAGACATGCCTTTGGGCACGTCAGATCTCTCCTTATAACCTATTCCTTGTAACCTGTTTGTGTAACCTCTGTGACTGTCACTTGTGGGGAGAGAGATCATATGAAGTAGACTGATATTTGTCAAGTAGAAAATACTGCATGAGAGAAGACTGCAAGGTAGAAATGAAAACAATAAATAAATACACAAATAAGTAAATAAAACCAATAAATGAGCACAGAGGTGGCAATGCAATAGGCAGTGTGTACAGGAGGCAGTGGAAGAAAGGGTGGGAGAACAGAACCACCCCAGGTTGTTGGGAGTTACAAAGAGGACATGAGTTACACTAGAAAGCTGGAGCAGAAAGCCTGTGACATTTTTTCTGAAGAAATTCTTGAAATGATGTGGGCAAAGGGCAGAAAGGAAGGTATTGTGGAGTTCAGCACTTAAAGATAAAACCAAGTGTGAAGAGGGGCCAGGGAAGGCATTTGGTAAGAGTCTCCTCATTTCTCCATCACAAAGGCAGGTAGAATCAAGGAACAGGAAGGAAAGGGGAACATTGAAAGGACTGAAGTGAACCATTGGTGAATATCAAAGAAGGAGGTGTAGGGAAGGGAAGCTGCTTCCACGTTGACAGAAAGGCAGAAGTCCTCTTTGAGTCCTCTGGGGGAACTGGAAATTGACTGAGTGACAAGTGGGGTTCTACAAGATGGGAGACAGAGAACATTCTGTCAGGAAGGAGCTGTCTGACCACACCTAATATAAATATAGGCTGTTTTCATTCTTGATGTGTTTGTCTTAAAATGCACTGCAAGTGCAGCAGCTCTGCCCTGAAGATACGGAGGCTGCAGCCGTCTGGACCTTCCAGTACCAGCCTCCTCTTTCTTGCATGCCAGAATTAACCCTGTATTGTCTCCTCTCCTGCACTGTGGGTCCTCAGCCCAGCTCCAGTCATCCTCCTTATCGACTGCAGCGGCCTGATAACTGGGACACAGCTCAAGACAAGGACCCAGCAGTCACCTGCAAAGATGTGCTTCTGGAAGCAGAGGCACTAATGAGCTCTGCAGAGGGAGTGTGCTGGGGAGGCACCAGCAGGGAGGGAGGAGAGCAAAGGGCGAGCGCTTCATCTGAGGAAGAAACAGCTTGGGAGGCTGTTGGACTAAAACTAAGGGCGTGGAAAACTCAGGAGGAAAGTGAATGTGGGAGGATGGAGCCAAGGATGGTTAAAAATAACAGTCTTGTACAGCTAATATGGCACTCCACTGGCATTTTAGACCTGCTGCCTTTCTGAGTTTTGAAAAGTGAGCTTTACATTTAATTGTTCCAATTGCTACTGCCCATCCAGGACCACTGTCATTTTGTCCAGCAGCCTCCATTTTCTTCACTGCTGGTCTAGTGTTTGCAACCAAGTCTTCAGCATATTGCTCTTTGCTTCCTTGCCTGATGTAAATATTGGTGTATCTCCAATTATACCTTGATTTCTCTGGAAGGGAGGTGGTGTTTTTTAGCTTGCATCAGCGCAGTGACTAGCACACTAAATTCTTGCAATAATGATGCTATCACAAATTAGAGGTAAATCAAAACACTATTCACAAGCAATTTGTACAGTGTGGAATTTGGGCATGGGCTAACTTGACAGCCATTTCTTTTAAAGTTTCTGGAGATCTGCCAGTTTTTCAGCCCTGGGGCTGTTCAAAGTACTGTGGTAGTCTCTGTATGAGTACCACATGTGAGACAGGACCAAGTGGCAGCAGACCTGCTGGGGCTTTGAACCTCCTGGCACTTGTATTGGATGTGAGAAAAAGAAGGAAGGAACAATAAATAAAAGAATAAAGGAGAGAGAAGTACAAAGTGAAGGACATCTGTGCATTCTGATAACAATTCTTCAGTAGCACAACACCATAAAAAATGTTGCCTGGTTAATGTAGAGCAGTCACTTGCTATGCTGGAGTCATTTCCTAGAATTTTTATAATATCAAGTTTTGTCTTTGAAATATGGAAGGAATGGATTTCTTTGTCTTTCTCCCCTCCTCCCTTGCCTTTATCCTCCCAGTTCCAAGTAAGGATGTGAGGTTCCCTTTCATCTCCAGTGTAAATTTATTCATGAACATTATAAAACTGTTTATTGTCAGTTCTTGTTTCAGAGTTTACTTTTACCTTCAATGACTCTTGTGTCTTCAGTGCTTGCCCCCATCTGTTTCTGGAGAAAATACCACTTGCGTCTTCAGGGGAGCCTTGCCAGACCTGGCTGTCCCAGCCCTGCTTCTCTCCTCTCCTTCCATCTAACGGACTCTCCATTTTCCTGTTTCCTACAGAAGATGACCTCTAATGCTCAGAGGACTCTCTGCCTGTGGTAATGTGATCTGGTGGCAGCAGCAGAAAAAAGTGTCAGTAGTCTTGGATCGTGTTCCCAATCCAGTTATTGAATGATCTGGGGAAGGACATTTATCTTTGTTTCCCTGCAGGCTCCAGTAATAGTCACACATCTCTGTTTTACAGTAAAATTGCTTTTACTATGCCAAATTAATTATTAATACACACATTACAGTATTTTCCGTATCCTATAGAAATGAAATCAGATGCTGTGTCACTTGCTGTCCTTTAGCTTGTGACATGGCACGCAGTCCTTTTGGATATACCTGTCTGGTACCTCCTGTGTTTACAGTCTGTGCTCCCTGGCTTTGCCACCATTATAAAGCAGCTTTCACATATCCCTGACTTTTTTGATTGCATGCTTTCTGCTATTTTTTCTGAAACCATTTTCAGGACCTGCTGAAATGTGAGTAATGTAGCTGGGAAGGGATGATTGAAGTGAGAGACTCATTTAGAAGGAATGTTGGTCATGATTGATTACAGCTGCACACATCATGCCCTTGCCTGACACTTTCTCCCATGTGGGGGGAGACTTGGTGGTGGTAAGGTCCAGGTCTGTTGAGCATACATGCCTTAGACCCATATAGATACCTTGAAGGCTGTTAAAAGGTTTTGCTGGGTTTATTTTATCCATGGCATTGAGAATGTGGTAACTACACAGGTAGATCACTACATTGTGATGTACCTATCACATCACTCATAAAACCCATAATGACCTTGGCCTGGTCTTCAGCCTAACATGGGCACATAGCTTTCCACTTCAGCATGGGTTTATGTCCAAATTACTGTTCTCACTCAGTGTGGTTTGACCTAAGTACACATTTTGGGGTACAATCCCAGCTTTTGTTTCTTTTTGCTACACCAGTTATCCGTGGTGCTGGAAGAGGGTTACAGGAGCCTGCCAAAGCCTGGGTGAGGGGTGTGTAGGAGGAGGAGGTGCTGCATGTGTCTGCATTGGTTCCCACATAACTCCTACCTTAACTCAGAGCAGCTCTCATTTCTTGGTGAAGCTTCTTCTCCCTCTCCCTCTCCCACCCACTCTCTCCCTACGGCCTGCAGGTGTTGGGCTGTAGCTTCTCTCCTATTTTTGGCTGAATGGCTGAATTAGCACATTTTTAATGGATGCCTTTTTCAGCACTTATGTAAATAATCTAGAATTTTGATAATTCTCCGTTACTCCATAAAATGCATAAAAATAGTTTGCTTAAATGTGATAGCAGTTCTTTAAGCTTATTGTCATTACTAGTTTAGAGACCATGGTTCCACTGAAGAAGGAGTTATTTAGATATAGCAGCCTTAGTGAGGTTTTGCTCCCCTCCTTTTCCAGAGAAATTGAAATTATGTGGATAAAGAGCAAGTGATTTTCATTTTTGATACAGAACAGAGCAATTTGTTTCAAATCTGGAGTTTTTATTTTCAATAGCATAGGGTGTCATGGAATAAGTAAAGCACCTTTCTTAAATTGGTATTACGGACCCCAGTCATCTATGATTTTGGTTCTCACACCCATCTCCGCTAGTCTGTACTTTGCAAACCACCAAAAAGACGTGTAGAGCTTGTGATGCTTGTGAGCAGTGGAGCTGCTGTGATGTCTTGCTCCTTCTGCCCAGCAGGATTGTTCCAGCTCAGCTGGGACAATCAGCTGTCCTTACATGGTGAGCAGGCTCTGACATCTCCCTACCTCCAGAGCAATTTTGCTGAGTTAGTCTGAGGATGGGAGCTAAACCCTGCAATTGGACATGGGGTTGCTGCTGACAGGTTGGCTCCCAGTGGGTCCAGTTGAGTTGAAGTGGGATATGAAGGGAAAAGAAGGCTGTTGCTTGAGGAAGAGATTCATGGCAGAAGCAGAAAATCTTGATGATTCTAAAACTTGGGGAGGAAGCTCATGCTGCATTTTATGTGTGAGGTTTTGAGTTACTGATAAAACATCAGGAAGGAAGTGAGCCTGCTTGTGTTCTCTCTTGGGCTTCCTGAGGATGGTTGTGATAACACAGAATCGCTGAATAGTCCAAGTTGGAAGGGGACCCACAAGGATCATCAAATCTAACTCCTACAGGTTTCTCTGAAACCCTGACCCTCTGTGGGAAAGCTGACTGGAGTGTAATTGTAGCAGGTGCTGGTACTGGGTGTACCCCGCACACATTTAACAGGTATGGATCCATAGAAAACATCATTTTTCTTTTTGTATTTATTGGATACTTGCTCAAGCATGGAGATCAGAGCTATCTCAAAGCAAGTATACAATGAGTACTCTTACAAAGAGCAGAGAATAAAGCTTTTTAAAGTACTCCTTTATTAACAGTAACAAAACCTTGATAAAATATGAGGTCTGATTTTTGTGAAGTAATGAGCCTTTTGGATTCCAGTGGAAATCAATGTCAGCTGTTGATGCTAAACATCTCTAAACATTTCACATGTGCTTTCAGACCTGTGTTAAATCCCCATTGACTTCAGATGCTCTTTAGATCAGCATAAGAACTGCAGTATTTAGTCTCCTGACAGTCATTCTTCTTGCAACATTGTCTCTCTATTGCTCTAGTTGACTCATGGGTAAGATTTTATTTTCTTTAAAATTTCAATGTATCTTCTCTGCACAGAGCTCTGATGTAGGGCCCTGCTCCTTACTTTGTAGTAACTCTGACTGATACCCCTACAGCCCTGAGAATTACTTGCAACTTGGGCAGAAGTAGCACAAGAAATTACAGCTGTTACTGGTGATTAAAAATGTGCTTTCTAAAAATCTTAAATTGAAATTATAGAAAATAACAGAAAAGATTCCTGTAGTATTCTGTAGAGAACTCCCAAGCAATGGGTTAGCACCAGCAAGATAAGTATTAGTCAAAGAGCTCAGTGCTCTGTTCTGCTTGTATTTGTTCTAAAGAAATCTGAAAATCTACGTGAGCATCGTGGGCCTGTGCCAGGGACTGAGTTTGTAGCATTTCCTTCTTTGTCAGTGAGTAGAGGTCATCTTCAGTTTTAAGCTACAGTGACAGCTTTCTGTTCACTACAAAACTGCATGTGTATATCCAATTTTGAAAGGTAGCCATTAAATTAAAACCTTACAGGAACAGAGACACAAAGTGCAGCAGAGCATGTGGAACTAAGGATGGGGCCTTAGTGCTGTTACTGGATTACCTGGGAGGAAACCTAGGATCTCAAAACTGTTTTCTGCACCCCTCCACCATTGGAAGAAATCATGCATTTCAGACTAGTTTACCTTATTCTAGGAAATTCTCCTCCTCCTTACTTCAAAGCAAATATTACCTCATCATCACATGCTAGACAACATACCAAGGGAAAAATTCTCTTCAGACCAAAATACAACTATCAGTTTTTGCACGAGGCAACATCACCAATGTCTCACAATGACTCATCATGCTTCTGCTCTATACCTGAGGCAGAGCTTGCGACCAGATAATCACAAATATTGTTTGTTTTCTCAACTATGACTATATAATGACACCTGACAGATGAACAAGTTCTTGTATAATAGTAGATGGCCATACATAATAAAAGGAAGAGGATTTGCAGTTTGCAGAAATTTGTTTTTCCAATAATAGTCATTTGCTGACACATTGTAATTTGTAAACTATATTTACCAGATCTCACAAGCATTTCAGAGCAGGTGAATCCATTAGAAAGGCTTTTCCTTTTGGTGGAAACGTTCACTGATTTTTTACCCTTTGTGTTTCAAATAAAATTAAACAAAAAGCAGCAGCAAATTTCATTTAGTATTTCTTGGCATGCAAGAATAAAGCCAAATATTCTTTCTTTTATATAGTAGGAGAAAATGAGGAAAGGGGCAATAATTGGACAGAATGGATGGAACATTCTTATTTAAGAGGCAGAATTGTCAGCAGGTATCTGTTGGTTCTAGGAAGGATTAAAGTAGAACAACAGAAAATTAACAAATATCAGAATTTCAGATGTCAAAATGATGAGAGCTTGAGTTTTTTCCTACAAATATTTAATTTGTCACCAAAACCTCCTAAGAACAAAATGCTGATTCTACAAATGTAACTTTTATGGTTGAATTGGAAATTACAAAAAGGGCATGAGGATATAAAGTGAATGCCCCAGAGCTCATCACAGCAAGGACAGCTTTCAAAAAGAAAAAAAAGTTTAAAAAATCCAAGTGCTGTTTCCAGCCCTGCATGAGGAGGGGTCCAGAAGGGCAGCTCACAGTCCACCCACGGTTACCCATGCACACTGCTGGCAGCAGCTTGGCACTGCTCCTACAGACTCAGCAGCAAGGCCGAAAATGAGCAAACATCTTCCCTGCTTGTCTCTCTCCATTGATATATCAAGCCTCGGGATAGGAGACAGCATCAGGTTCCACATGGGATTTCTCAGCAGGGCTCCTCTCCCATTTCAGATCTGAGAGACTGTGGTGATTTGTATCTTTGAATATGTTTTTCCGTTCACTTTCCCTTTAATGATGCTGAAGAAAGGAGTGTCAGCACAAAGGAAGATGTATCTGTCACTGGCACTGCTCTGGTTTCTGGCAGCACTCAGGCTGCTGCTTGGAACTGGCTGGAAAAATTATTGTGGTTGGTTTTGTTGTTGGTTTTCTGAGGAAGGAAAAAACTGCCAGCACTGATAACTCAGAGCATACAAAGCCATAAAGAAAAAAACGTTCCCAGAGATTTTTCTCAAAAACCTGAAACTTTCCAAATGTGCTGCTTGAAAATGCCTTCTCTTGCATGGCCGTATCCTGCATCCCAGGGACCTCAGTGGCTTGGACCTGGAGGTGAACATCATCTCTTCTGAGGGATCCATGTGGGAATCTCAGGCTGCATTATCCCATGGGAGATGTCAATCAAGGGAACACAGCTCATAAAGTGTTCATAAAGTTCTACCCAGTTTCAGTCTCCAAAAGTCACAGAATGGATGAGGTTGGAGTTGCCTCTGGCAAACATCTATTCCATTCCATGCTCAGAGCAGGGTCAGCCACAGTGGGTTTCTCAGAGCTCTGTCCAGTTAGATTTTGAGTATCTCCAAGGATGGGGATCCTACAGCCTCTCTGAGCAAGCTGCACCCAATGCTTGGTCTGCCTCATGGTGGAGAAGTCAGTCATGCTGGCAACACTTCCAAAATAAAAACCAATAATTATTAACCTCTTCAGGTTCTCTCTCCAACTCTCTCTTTTTTTTTTTTTTTTTTTCTTGAGGAAACAAAGATATGCAACTATTTTTATGAAAAGAAACCATGCTTTTGAAGGTCACTTTTTGTTTTCCTCAACAAACTCTCCACAAGGACACTTTGGGAAAAATCTCACTAGTTCTGTCTTTGTACCAGAGCAGCACCTGCTGTGGGTTGCACTGCACTGTTGACAGAAGGATTGGTGATACTGTTGACCATTATTAACATTATTTATTTAGCACCTGGCAAATGCACTCAGGCTCTGCCTGCTAGGCACTGCCCAAATAAACCACAAAGAACACAACCTGTTTTCAAAGAAGGTCTTATTTGCCTGTTAAACAGTCAGCTGCAAAGAAATGGGTGGAGAGAAGCACAAGGTTTTGTGCTGATCTCTGAACTTCAGCATCATTGCTTCCCCCATTGCAGCCATACATGGGAGGGGAGTGAGGTCTGGGCTGTGCTACCCAAGGGTGTTGGCTGATCAAATGGATGGAGATGTCCTGTAGATGTGACCTGTTCTGGAGCCCTGTGAAATCACTCTGTGCCTGTTAGGCTCTATTCATTTTTTTTAAAGCTGCAGTAGAAGTGCACTTAAGAATTAATACTTATTTTAGAAGGAAATACTTTTCTAAATGCTCAAGAAATACTCGTTGCATTTTTCAGTTGTGGTGTTTTCCAGTCAGGAAATGAGCTCAAAAGAAAAAGGAGCAAGTGCACAGTTATTTCTTCTTGTAGAAAAATCATTTTCCATTGAAAAGGCATATTTTCAAGTCTACTAACAGGGGATTTCTTTTCCCAAGACTGTTTCCCAAATAGATAAGAAAAGGAAGAAAACTTGTGATTTCACCCGAGGAAGAAAATGTTGTGTTTAAGTGGGCAGGTGTCAGTTTTGAAAGGTGTCCAGAACTTTTGGGGCAGTCCAGCACTTGCCATTCCAAATGCCACCACTGGGAAGAATGCCAGAAAAAAATTAAGAAAGGACATGAGGTGGCAGAGTCAAAAACTTATCACATGAAAATCATGTCTTTGGAGAAGGAACTGCTGTTCTGGAGCAGAAACCCAGCTCTAAGGACACTAGTGCTGAATTTGGCTTCCAGACAGGAGGGTGTTTGGAGGGCTGTGGTGGAGACCTCTCTTCCCCACTGCACAGCATCCCAAGCAATGCCAGCCTGCCCTTGCAGCTGGGCACAGCCCTGCCTGCAGTGCCCAGCGTGGCCCTTGCCCAGGGGCTGCCAGAGCAGAGCCCAGCCCTGGTGCTCGCTGCGGGTGGGAGGCAGCGCCACACAGGCTGATTTGGAGCCATGGAGGGGATTTGGAAGCAGGAGCTGGTACCCGCTGAGGTGTGGGTGGGCACATCAATCCAGCCTCAGGATCAAAGGTGTCTCCTCCCACAGGGAGCAACCAGGAACTTGGTCTGGGCTTGTTTGCAGCAGTGCTGCTGCATCTGGCTGCGATTGCAGATGGAGAAATCAGACATCCACTCCCTCTCTCCCCAGGAGGAGAGGCAGGGCTGAGCATGCAGCCATTGCCTTGGCACAGGCACTGTTTAGGTCCTTCTCTGATACTCAGAGTGTGCAGACCATATGTTACATCCCAGCTTTCTCTCTTCTGTTTACTTCTATCCATTTCCCATGTGCCATCAGCCCTGAAGCTCTTTTTTTCTCTACTAGTCTCTCTTGGCCCGCAGACTGTAATTCCTAGGCCATCTTCAAAGGAGATGCAGAGCAATAAAACCCAGGCCCTGGGGTGATGCTGTAAGCTCATCCTCCAGCAAAACCTGGAGGAGCCTTGTCTTTCAAGGGAGCATTTGAAGTGTTCTCTGAAACACAAAACCATTTACCAGGTTGCAACACAGTTGTTATTCCCCTTGGCCCATGAAGTAAAGCACATGTAAATTTGTAGTGTAGGGGAGGCACACAGTTTTTTCATGGGTTTACAGACTGGGTTTTTACTGCACTTCTGGATGAGAGCAGTCAGCTGCAGGTCATGGCTCTGCACGTTGTGACCTAGTGAAGAAAAACTCAGAGGGAGGATCAGGCATCTTTGGTGTAAACTGTCCAGAAAAGGCTTGCTCTCTTGAAAGCAAAAAGTATCAAATAACAGGAAATATTTTTTTCCATCAACATGTACCCTGAATGCGCTTTGCTTTTTGACTCCTATCCACATTTCTGTTTCTTGGCCAGGTGATTCCTGCCACCTCCTCTAAGCTTTTCTACTCTCTGGTATTTTTGATAGCAAATGTGAATACTGATGTATTCCTGTAGCTCAGCCAGCTAGCTTAAAACTGTATTATTTTTTATATTTCACTGGAAAGCATGGTGTCAAACAATAGCCACAGAAATGCAAGCACTCTCAAAGTAAACTTCTAACTACATGCAAATAAAAAGAGTTTGTTTGAGATTGTAAGCCATGTGAAATAATTTTCACCAGTCTCATGTGCCTGCAGTGATACCTTGCAACAGTCTTGGGCCTATTCCAGCAGGATTTTATTTAATCCATGCTGCAGTTAGTGTTTTCTTTGGAACTGCAGTGTTCTCTCAGAAAGATGTTCAGGCTCCATCTCATATTTACTGAGTAGATGCCAATTAGGCTTGTGTTCAGAGATGTTGACAAGGCCAGCGTTGTAGGTATTTAAACAGAAAACAACAAAAAGTCATACACAGCCAGAGAAATTCTTGCTGGCAGTTCAGAAATGCTGGCAGTTCAAAAATGCTCTTGCAGGGTCATAGAGTGTTCGTCTCACATTCTGAGCTGTTACTTGCCTCCAACTCAGACTCTCTCATCTTGCAGTACAATTATTCTGTAGAAGGTCAAAAAATAATTAGAATTTTTTTATTTTCTCTCCAAGCATCTCCAAGACCCAGCAAAAGAGCTCTCAGGATGCCAGAGCCAGCAAAGTCAACCTCAGCCCCCAAAAAGGGCTCCAAGAAAGCCGTGACAAAGACGCAGAAGAAGGGCGACAAGAAGCGTCACAAAAGCAGGAAAGAGAGCTACTCCATCTACGTCTACAAGGTGCTGAAGCAGGTGCACCCTGACACGGGCATCTCCTCCAAGGCCATGGGCATCATGAACTCCTTCGTGAACGACATCTTTGAGCGCATTGCCGGGGAGGCCTCGCGCCTGGCGCACTACAACAAGCGCTCCACCATCACCTCGCGGGAGATCCAGACGGCCGTGCGCCTGCTGCTGCCCGGCGAGCTGGCCAAGCACGCCGTGTCCGAGGGCACCAAGGCTGTCACCAAGTACACCAGCTCCAAATAGCTGCGTGGCTGTCCCCTCTGCGGCGGCACCATCGAGCGCAGGGCCCTCCACGCCAGCACAGGCAGGCAGCCATGGTCTGGTGAATGGTCACAGCTATTGTCCACAGCAATCTGCAGCCTGGGGATGGGCACAAGAAGCTGCCCAGAGGAGGAGACAGCGATCTGGATGTCAGCTGATTTTCATCATCTGCTCAGGATGTGGGAAGGATCTGCCGAGGCTGGCAGTGGAGGCCCCTGCTTTTACATCTCATTCAAAGAACTGACCAGCCATGGTATATCCAGTCTCCTCTGTGCTTGGCAAACATTCCTGTTTGGCACTGGGAGGGGGGACTGGCAGCAGCAACACAGAGACACCCTCACTGAAGTCTTCCTGTTTGACTGCTTTCTCACAGTCATCTGACATGGCTACTGAGGAGTCAGCGCTGCATCCTCTCTCTCAGAGCCTGAATCCCTCCTGGTGTGCAGTGCCTCAGCCCACCCCGTGCTGGCAGAAGTGGCATCAACAGCTCCCAGGCACATATTGATTCAACAGCTATCTGTGCTTGACAGCCTGTTTTAAAGAGCAAGCCTGGCAGGCAGGCAGATGCCCACGTTGATAGCAAGCACTAATCCTCCTCCTTGGTCCTGATGGATGAGCCATGGAGCAGGATGAGGGTGCTGGAGCTGCCCACTGCCTCCCACCTTGTGCTGAGGTGGGGGGATGGACAAGGTGGGATGTTGGGAGTGGGTCTCTGTCTTTCCTGGCTGCTGCTTTGCCTGCCTTAGGACTTGCTTTGGCATGCAAGACATTGCTAATTCTGCTGCTTTTCAGAGACTTTTCCTGCCTTGATGCTGCCTGGGTGTTCCCTTCCACCATAAGTGTGGGCAAGATGGGGTGGTGCCCGTGGGGGTGCCCTCTCATGTGAGCAATAGGGTGGTGCAGGACAAGCAGCACAGATGTTTGGGGCAGGGACTGAGGATTTGGGAAGGTATCTGGTGTGGGAGCACAGGTGGTCAGTGCATTTTGAGGGGTGGGAGGAAGCTCACTCCCCTCAGAGATCACTGCAGGCAGCTTGCCTGCCCCTGCCCTCCCTGATTCATTCAGCAGTTAGAAAGCAAAAGCAAAACTGGGAGCTGGGTGGATATATAGGGACACTTGCCTGCATCCCAGATATCTAAAAGAATAAATAGTTTTAAACTACTTCAAATACTCCCCATATCTTTTCAAAGTCCACAGTAAGGTGAGCAATAATAAAATCATGATAAAGCCATAGAGGTTAAGGGAGGAATGTCTTGGTTACAGGTTTATCTTGCCCAGACTGCTGGATAGCAGAAGGGCCTGTGTAGAACTGGTGTGAAGTTGAAGCTTCCTACTCAAACCACAAAATTAGACAACATTAAAAAATATCAAAGCCTCTGGTAGGCAGTAACAGTCAAATAAAAAATATTCATGTCTAAAATAACAACAGCTTTCTGCAACTTACTCTGTAAATAAAAGGAGCAGCAAGAAGATAGGATCCAGAACTAGATGCAGATTCTCCCTAAGCTTCAGGACCTTGTTTTTAATTAAAAGGTGAATTCATATCCCAAAATAACAGCCTTGCAGTACATTTCTGTCTTTCCCCTGCCTTTATCCTGTTTCTTTACACTTTGAGAGTGATTGAGACCTTTGGCAAACTTATGTTGCTTTTGGAGCTGTAGGACTCTGCAGCTCCAGAAGATTTGCATTGCAGTTGTTTTTCCAGCTGGTCTGAGGCATAGCCCTGGGAGCAGCCTGGGGTCTCTGTGCAAGAGTGAAGGTCAGTTTGTATATGTGGAGTGCTCACACCCTGCTTTGGGTGTGAGCACCCCACACTTGAGAGGGGCCTTTCATCCCACCCTCTGCTCAGTGATACTACACAGTTGTGTCTCATAGCCTGGTGCCAGCAGCAATCTCTGCTGACAGCTCTCAGAAAGAACCAAACCCATCTCCCTGGGTGCCAGCACCCACAAGGAGCAGCTCCCAGCAACAGCACCTGTATTCAGTGTCAGTGGCATTGGGAACCTGGGCTTCTTGGCCAGGACACCTTGCAGGTGACAGCTTAGCACTTCCTTCTGTTTCCTATCAAACAGTCAGAATCAGATACCAAAGGTGAACATGTACCTGCAGTGAGCCCAGAGCCACCATCCTTGACACCTGTGCCACGAGAATTCCAGGCAGTGGATGATGCATCAGGGAGGCTGTTGAGAGTGAAGGGCTGGGTGGCATTGCTGGAACTTTCTTCCTCTGTCCCTGTGAGCTGCAGGTCAGAATTTATCCCTGTGGGGAGCTCTACTGAAGGCAGGAATTCAGAGTGGAATGAGCCCTCTCCAGTCCAAGCAGTGTGTTTGAGCCAGGACACATCTCCCAGGATCACCTGGCACAGCCTCTAAACTCTCACTCTTCTGAGCAGAGCCCCGCTTGAGTCTCCACAGGCTGCAAGAAATCAGGAAAACAGAATGAGGCATTGGCCCTCCAGGGTCTCCTGGGCAGCTCAGGGAGCCAGGAATGAGGCTGGGCACTCAGATGGGAGCTGCTCACTCCATACTCAGAGTACTGGTCCCATTTTCTTCTGCCACTGTTGTCATTCTCCATTTTTGGAGATTGTTTCAGAGGGAGGAGAACCAGTGATTTAAAGCTACAAAAATACTTGAAGGCTTAAATAACATTTTTATATTGTCTAAAGCCATGTGACTGAGACTGATCATGTCCATGCATTTATAGTTTAGGTTGTCTTTTTATTCATCATTTTCTCTTCACTGTCCATTTTATTTTTTTTTCACTCACTCCTGACAATGTGAAGCACAGGATTGAAGAACTGATCCATGTAAAAACAAACCTTTTTTATTTTTTTCCTTTCTTTCAAGCTTTGTTTTAACCCTGTTCTAGAGGCTGCTCTGTTCTGTCACTGTTGTGCAGACATTTGTGCCAGCAAAGGGAAGGGATGATCCAGGAAAGGCGAGGCTGGTATAAGCTAGGACTGACACAGAAAGCATTTGGGAAGTTAATGTACAGGACACCATCCTCGGCATTAAATGGGAATTAGTTTGAATGTGATAAGCTTGGGCTGAGCCTTAATATTAGAGGCAGCAGAAGGTGGTCTGAAAGTTCAAGGATTGATTGTCCTCTAAGCAATCTGAGGTGTGACATACTTCACACTTTCCTGGTAAGGAGGTTTGCTGCAGAAGATGGATTCTGCACTACGGGATCCGTGCTTTTAAAGAATACATATTTCCAGCTCTGGAATTGAGAAAATGTTTTAAAATTGAAGATAATATACCAAGGCCCACTGTCCCTGCCTGATCCCCTCTGCAGTCCCAAAAGCATCTCCGGGCCATGCCTGTGTTTTGCCAATTAAAGTAAATCAACTACAGATTGAAAGTTGGAAAGGAAGATGAAAAAGGTAATACAGCCTTGATACTAACCTCCTGTTAACCCCAAGGATATCACTGTATTTGTTATTTGTTATTTGTTTTCATGTACACTTTAAAAGAGAAAACAAGCTGCTATAGATCTGATTTTCCACCCTGCTTCCCCAGAAGGGCCTAAAGTCCATCTGCCTTCCACAGCAGAGTTCAGCCTATAGAGGAGCTGAGTGTCCCCTGCATGGAGTCTTGCTCCTGCTCAGGACTCACAGGTTTTTAGTCAAGCTTGGGGAAAACGAGCAGAAACCAGTGTGGAGGACGAGTGCCTGTCCTGGACACAGCTGTGTGCCCCACAAGGGACACTGAAGGGTCCTGCCCAGTGGAGTTGTGTGGTCTGTGCACCCTTCACTCTGGTGAGAGGCAGCCCCAAGTCCTGCCACCCCTGGAGCAGAGTTTGGCATGGCCTCTGCATAGCCCTGAGCTTCTGTTCCATCACAGCATTTCCTGAGGGTTTACATCCAGATCAAATTGTTTACAGGGAAAGGAGGAATGGGAACTGAATAATAAAAGCCACTTTGTGACAGAATTTGGAGAGTTTCCTGGGACCACCACCTGGGGAGCAATCTTTCATGCTTACTCCATGCATGGTATCTCTTGGGCTTATGTACACAGAGTTTTTCTGACAATAAGTGTTACATCAAGTATGATCCATGTTAAATTGCTGCTGGGTTATGACTTTAGTGCTAATTACCTGCTTTCTGTTAAGTGTCTAAATAAAATGTAACTTCCAACCTGTTGGAAGTCAATGGTACCCAGCTGTTGGAGTGTCTTTGCTTCTGCCTTATCACTAGTGTTCCCCAAGCCCTGCATTTCTCCCTCTCCATATTTCCTCCAGGCCTGGGGTGACAGCAGCCACCCTTCCAACAGAGATGGAGCACAACTGATCTGACAGAGGGTCAATCAAAAACCAGAGGAGCCCCTGACTGAAGGGATATCACAGGCTGCCACTGGAGTCCTCATGGGTGTCACTCAAGCCAAACATGAGTGCAACATCAACGCCTGTTTTGCTCAAGCCCTTCTAATGATCTTGTCCCAGGCAGAGCTGAGCCTGCCATCTGTCCTTGCCACTCTCCTGCTTGGGGTGTCTCTGCCTGGCACCCATCATTACCCCCAAGCAGGAACAGTTTGGACTGAACAATGTGAGATCCTGTGGCTGAAGAAGTGTTTTATGCACACGCAGAATTTCTGTTGATCTCAATTAACAATTGCTAGCACTAGAAACATCTTTTCTTGGACTCTGAGAAGTTTATAGGCAACAGCCATGGGATGAGATGTAGCATCTGAAAACTCCAGAAAAATAAAGATCATCCCTTTAAAGAATGATTGGTAAATACACTCCAGTGAAGCACTTACCTGCTGGACATCAGCATCATAATGCATTCACTGGAGTGGGAAATGCATGGGCCATGCTGGTCACTCTCTGCTGGAGAAACAAGACTTCAGACATGGCAGATAACAGCAATCGGAGCTAAAGATGTTTCTAATGTCTCTAAAAAAATGCAAGGTTAACATAATTGGGAAAAATCAGTATTTAGAGAAAAAAATCCCAACCTATAACTAGCTGATCCGAAGTATTTATTTCCAAGGAAATAAATTTTGCTACTTGTACTGATTTCCATTTTCATGCTCCTTTCCAGAGACACACCCACATGCACTTTCAAAACAGCTGACACCAAAGTATCACAAAGACCCAAACCAGGTTATAAAAGGTAGCGCATAACTTTATGGTCATGCTTCTCCAGGATGTTGGGAGATAATTTTTTTTAATTATCCAGTTATTATCTAATAATTACTGACTGGTTATTCAAAGACCATTAAGTGGACTCAGGTGCCAGATGAATGTTGGCAGAACCAAGTAGAAGAGCTCGGGAACATCAAAATAACTGATGAGAGGAAGAGGTTTGAATTTAGAGGAGCAGCCCTTCATGCAATGAGCAGTCCACCTGTAGAGCCTTTGCCAATGGCTGTTGAAGATGCTGGAACTGGTTCAAGGACAAACTACTGGGAGAAAAAGTCTTAAGTCCTGCTGAACACATAAACTGTGCTGAAAACTATTATAGGCTGAGAGAATACAGAAAAGAGGTGACTATATGTGTCTGTCCTATCCCCACAGTCTTTCTTGCCTGTTCTATCACAGCCACAGCTGGAAACAGGATTTTGGGTTGGATGCACCAAAGGGCTGGTCTGTACACACATGAACTGTAAAGAGTTTCAGGCAGTTTTCTTAGGTCTATGGGGCTTAGATCTAAGCATGAAAGAAAGTTTTTTACCTCATTTTTCTGTGTGCTCCTGCACTTGCTTTGATGGTTGTGTGGATTCTGTTACCCTGGATTACATGAAAGATGTAAGAGATGTTTTGTTTCTAAAATAGTTAGGGTTAATAAGCACAGATGTTGTGAGAATGAGAAATGGAGTTTCTCCTTTCTCATATAATGGAAAGCTGTTCTCAAAAACATTTCTCATTTTCTCCCTTGAAGCAGTTGATTTTTAAAAAAAAATACACCATTTCCTGTCTTTAAATGTCTGTAATGCTAATTCCACTCCCTGGCAACAAAAAGTCTTTTACTGAAATTCATTCAGAAAAAAATTATTACAGATTTAACTGTCTTCAAATAAAAGAAGAATATTCCAATAGTAATAGAAATGGGAAGGTTGGTAGGAATGAGAAGGGAATGGCAATGGGTGGGTGTGAGGTGCCAGAAGGGACCAAAGGCAGGAGACTGTGCCTGCTGCAAGATTGACAGAGGCTGGTGAGAACTCTCTGAGGAGCTTACCAAGATGCCAGCACCCACAGTGTGCTGCTGTCTGGAGACAGGGGAGCAGGGACAGGGAGTGAATCCTGGTAATGGCCAGGGCTGGAGCAGCATGGATGGTGTAGCTGCTACCAGAAAAGGTACAAAAAGCACATCCAGAGCCAGCACATGTCACCAATTCAAGAGCAGCACAGGAAATGTGATGCAGACATGAGGGCATCATCTCTCATACTCAAAGCAATTGCAAAGTTGGGCACACATATCCTGTGTGCTGGTCAGAGAGCTTGGATACAGCCATCTCATCAGGGTGCTGCTGCTGTAAAATCACTTTGTCTGCCAATAAAGACACCAAGTCACCCTCCTATAGGGATTTGTGTTGAGTTTGCTGCACTGTGGGTGCTCATCAATCTTTTGGGTACATCCAGCCTTGGGGCAGGAAAACTTTCTCATCTTCTGGGCGCTGCTCCCATTTATGGGCCATTAAACCTCCTCCTAATCGGGTGTGGAAAGCATTCTTTATACAAAGCACAGCCCTATTTGCCAACACTCAGAAAAATGTCCAGCACAACTTTTCAAATAAACCAGGAGATGTTTCTGACCTAACCTGTCCTATGGACTCAGCACATTCTGGTGAATACAATGCTTGCCTCTGAAAAACTCACTCTGGATGGGAGAGCTACGAGTGCAGCTGATACAAGCACCCAGCATCCAGTCTTTGCCTGACAGTGCCTGGAAGTGAAAAACAAAAAAGGAGGGAACATAAGTACACCACACTGAATTTCACTAAAGCAAAGGAAATGTGAGGGTATTGAAACTTTTTTTTTTTTGGTAGGCTTTTGGTTTGGATTGCCGTAGTATTCAAGGGGTTCAAGGAATCCTGGTCTTGCAAGCACAGATGGAAACAAGCTATTGAACTGCTCCATCCCGATAAAACCTGCCCTTGCACAAAGCTTTCTGAGGCATGACTAAGTTATAGCAAAGTGGGAGGCCTACAACAGTGAGGGCTGCCTGAGCATGTTGAGAGGAAGATGGTTGCTTTGTTGGGAGGTTGCTTTTTTGGGCTGAACATGTATCTCACAACTCATTTCTCCTGTCATCAAGGTAATAAAAAGTCACATCTGAATATTGACTTCAGAGATGCAGGATCCTCCCATCTCTTCTACAAACACCCTGCAAACGCTGCATCCACTGTACTCACACTAAGTCCAAGCTGCTCCCATGCTGACTTGCACTCTGGCCCTGGGTTAGAGCCAAACAACTGCAGCTTGAAGTGGGAGCTCCACAGTAGAGTGTGGTGGTGTTCGCAGGGGTCCCAGGACAAGGGAAGAGATGAGAATCTTGACTCCATGCTTCAGAAGGCTGATTTATTATTTTATGATATAGATTATATTCAAAGGAAATGATATATTAAAACTTACTAAAAGAATATAAGAAAGGATTTCATCAGGGAAAAGGAAAAGGAAAAGGAAAAGGAAAAGGAAAAGGAAAAGGAAAAGGAAAAGGAAAAGGAAAAGGAAAAGGAAAAGGAAAAGGAAAAGGAAAAGGAAAAGGAAAAGGAAAGCTCGTGTCTGTCAGAGTCCGAGCCAGCTGACTGTGATTGGCCGTTAATTAGAAACAACCAACATGGACCAATCAAAGATGCACCTGTTGCATTCCACAGCAGCAGATAATTATTGTTTTTCTTTTCCTCTGAGGCTTCTCAGGAGAAAAATCCTGGCAAAGGGATTTTTCAGAAAATATCATGGTGACAGTAGAGCAAAAGCATAAAACCAGAATTCATCCCCCAGTGCCTCTTGCAGCTTGTTTTGTAGCGAAAGGCCCCAGACACCTCACGCTGCAGCTGATCTTGGCTAGCAGAGGCTGTCTCAGTGGGGTGTGCCAGGAATCACTGGGCACTGAGCAGGACCCAGCCCGAGCTCCTTTGGCACGGATGGTTCAGTACAAAGGAGCCTTTCCAGCCCTGCAGCAGCCCCCCATGCCTCTGCACATCACACCTCTCCCCAGGCTTTAAAAACGAGGGACAAAAGTTCTTACAAACCCCTGAGACGGTCAATTCCCTGAACATACCCCTGAAATGCTCTTTGTGGCATTTCAGTGTCTTTAGATGGAAAAGAGAGAGCTCAGGATTGCATGCACCATCTCTGTTCCAGAGGCAGCTTGGCTGATGGATCCTCCTGCCATACCTGGGGGCTGCAGGGCAGGACACTGAGCACCCAAACTGCACAGAGCTGGGGCCAGCTGCAGGACAGGACACTGAGCACCCAGACTGCACAGAGCTGGGGCCAGCAGCTGCAGGGCAGGACACTGAGCACCCAAGCTGCATAGAGCTGGGGCCAGCAGCTGCAGGACAGGACACTGAGCACCCAGACTGCACAGAGCTGGGGCCAGCAGCTGCAGGACAGGACACTGAGCACCCAAGCGGCACAGAGCTGGGGCCAGCAGCTGCAGACAGACACTGAGCACCCAGACTGCACAGAGCTGGGGCCAGCAGCTGCAGGACAGGACACTGAGCACCCAAACTGCACAGAGCTGGGGCCAGCAGCTGCAGGACAGGACACTGAGCACCCAGACTGCACAGAGCTGGGGCCAGCAGCTGCAGGGACAGGACACTGAGCACCCAGACTGCACAGAGCTGGGGCCAGCAGCTGCAGGAAAGGACACTGAGCACCCAGACTGCACAGAGCTGGGGCCAGCAGCTGCAGGAAAGGACACTGAGCGTCCTGAGCTGCACAGAGCTGGGGCCAGCAGCTGCAGGAAAGGACACTGAGCACCCAAGCTGCACAGAGCTGGGGCCAGCAGCTGCAGGGCAGGACACTGAGCACCCAGACTGCATAGAGCTGGGGCCAGCAGCTGCAGGACAGGACACTGAGCACCCAGACTGCACAGAGCTGGGGCCAGCAGCTGCAGGAAAGGACACTGAGCGTCCTGAGCTGCACAGAGCTGGGGCCAGCAGCTGCAGGACAGGACACTGAGCACCCAGACTGCACAGAGCTGGGGCCAGCAGCTGCAGGAAAGGACACTGAGCACCCAAGCTGCACAGAGCTGGGGCCAGCAGCTGCAGGAAAGGACACTGAGCACCCAAGCTGCACAGAGCTGGGGCCAGCAGCTGCAGGACAGGACACTGAGCACCCAAGCTGCATAGAGCTGGGGCCAGCAGCTGCAGGAAAGGACACTGAGCACCCAAGCTGCACAGAGCTGGGGCCAGCAGCTGCAGGACAGGACACTGAGCACCCAGACTGCACAGAGCTGGGGCCAGCAGCTGCAAGCCATGCAGAGCCATGCAACTTGAGCAGGGGCCTCCCTGCCCAAGGGAGGGCAGCCCAGCAACCAAAACCAGCCAGGTTTTAAAAGGATTAGACGTGCATAGATGGCAAGAGGGATTTTCATAACAAAGGACTAAATAGATGCAAGTTTGCAAGCAGCAGCAGCTCTCTGCTTTATGGGAAAGTTACACTAGATACAAAGAAACCACAGGAAGGAATCTTATCCCACGCTGCCAGCTGCTGTGGGGCTTGCAGCATCCTCAGAAACAGCCCAGACCTACTGCTCCAGGCAAGGAGCCTTCCCCAGAAGCTCATGCCCTAGCTGCCCTATTCATGTCAATGAACAGTCAGGTCAGACTGTTCAGAAAGAAATACTCAGATTTTGGAAATTTTCCCCCCTTTTTTTTTTGTTTTTGTTTTTTGTTTTGGTTTTGGTTTTTCTGTTTCTTTTGCTTTTGTTTATTTTGTTTATAATTTACCATGTTGATAAAATTATCCATGTTTTCTTTGGGCTTTAACCTGGCTGTGGATAACTCTGACACACAGCTACAAAACTGTCAAAGCCTAAGCAGGCAACAGCTCTGAAAGTGGTGGGGGAAATGTGAACCCAATATCAGCAGTTTTGCTTCTGGGAACAAAGATGCCAAAGCACCTGTGCCTGTACAGGGCTGAACAACTTCCTGCTGATGCTCTCTCTGTTTGTCTCCATCAAGCTGTCAGGAAATGCAAGAGCAGGGAGCCACTGCTTGCTCACTCAGTGCTACAGCTCAGGGGAAGAAAAAGCACCCTGATTTCTTCCATCTGGTTGGCTGTGTGGGAAACAAGACTCCTATTTCCCTGCCAATGGTCCTGCCATTCCTCTTGTGCCTAACGTGGGGCACACCTTTCTACCCCACTGCTGAGGCTGGGCAGCTTTTTGGAAAAAAGAAATCAAGTAAAACAAGTGTAGGAAGAAGCAAGAATTTCTGAAGCAAAGGATAACAGAGCAGTACCCTAGAAACTGTTTTTCTAACATAAATTATTCGTGAGGAAGTGTGTGTGACTTGGAGCAGAAATCCTTCCCCAGGGAGTGCCATCTTTTCCAGGTTCCCCACCAAGGGCACTTTTGCTTACTAATATTTTTGGACAAGAGATCAATTTAGGAGGCAGCCAAGGGTGAGAACTCCTTGGAAATCGGACACAGTAGTAGTATTATTTAAATCTCTCACACATCTCTTTACCACAGCTCAGTGCCTGCTCTGGATAAAAATCCAACCTCTGCTTCTCATTCGAGTTTCAAAACAGATGCATTAGCTGGGTCTGATGATCCAAGTACTAGTAGTAGTACCAGCACCTGTTGTTGCTGTTACCAACCTTCTTGAAAGCTCTTTTGCCTGTCCTTGAAGGCAGTTTGACAGTGAAACTGTTTCCAGCACTGAAAATGGTGTCCTCTCCATTTGGTGGTTGTGTCACATTCCTGCACTTGTCAGATGATGACCCAGGAGAGGTAAGAGCCACATCAGACAGATTTCTCTGTCCCCTGGAGCCAGCCAGGGATAAGGTTTGACTGGGTGCTATAAAAAATTCATTGGAAGGCATGTGGTTAAGCTGACATCTCTGCTCACTTGTGGGATTTCATGGCACAGCACATCAGGCTGCATTTCTCTGTGCAGGGCTGCTCTTCTCTTGGCCTGGATCTCCCTGGCTCTGCCAGTGAGCCCTCACAACTGAGATTTTAGCTGTGGACTGCACAGTCTAAACCATGTAATGTGCTCTATCCTGTGTGTCTTGCTAGATGCCAGTTGCTGTGCCCAGTGAGCTCCAGTGAAAGATCCCAGTTGGATTCTCAGGCTGAATTAAGTGAGACTTCATTAAGAATTTAAATATTTTTAGCAAGGTGGAAAAATCCTTTTTCATCATCTAAGATTAAATTCTCTCCCTCAAGTCAGCCAGCCAAGACACCTCCAGCAGGGTGCTGAGTCACTCAGCTGAAGATGGAACCACCTTGTCCTTGCAGGAATGAGTGTGATATCATCTGGGCTTTGAGCCCTGAGCTGAAACAGCATCCATGACATACTGACAAGCCAAGCCAGAGGGGAGGAGGCCTTGGGCACAGCAAACACTCTCCAGCAGTCCAGTCCAAAGCCTTGAGCCTGAAAGGCAACGCACACACACAGAGCTCCTTCAGCAGCTCCTGTGCAAGCTGGCTTAAACCTGCTGCTGACAGTTACTGTCATTCCCATAGATAAATGTAAGCTGTGGGTACGGCAGAGCAGTTTTTGGTATAAATCAGTTAATTGAAGCTCAGCCAGCTTGTGTCAGGGCTGAAATAAACCTGAAAGATTTCATCGCAAACATTTCATTTTTATTTTAGAAATGCTAAAAGAATTAAAAGGAGTCTCAACACCAAAGAAAACAGCTTCTCTTCCAGAGACACTGCTCTCAGGCCCAGGACAGGCATGGCCAGGAGGAGCACCAAGGGATGCTGCCAGGTGCCAGGGCTGCTGCAGGCAAGGGCTCTGCTGCCCTCCCCTCACTGCACTTTGCTCAAGTGTCCCCCTTTGCTCTTCCTGCTGCTCCTCCCTGCACATGGCTTTGGCTGGTACAGGCAAGGAGGCTTTGGCTGCTCTTCCCTAACAGACAAGGAGGTACCAGCTCCTCTCCCTCTGAGCTCCTGCCTCCAGAAGTAGATTAAACCTGAAGAAATGAAGGGCTTATCCATTTCAAAGTCCCACAACAACAATCTAAAGGTGAGAAGCCTCAAAGGATCGCTCATCATGCCTCTGCATGGAGGAGGTAAGTTTTCACACTGCTGTTGAGGGAGGAGTTGTAGTCCCCACACATGCTGTCAGCTGCAAAAGCCCAGCATGGATAAAGGAACATCATTTTGCTTTACTCCTCTCTGCCTGGATGAGATATCTGATGTGCTGCTGTCTCTCATCACTGGAGTTAAGAGCAATTTCCATTCTGTGAGCCAGCTGACATGCACTAGCAGGAAGTGACCTATACCCCAGGAGGGCACACTTCTCTCATTTTGCAATGGAAGGAGCCTGACAACCTTCCTTGAAGAGCAATGTCTGGAATTAGGCAAGGCTGTGGTAGGTAAGGTGTGGCTGAGGGGGAGCACAGATCCATGAAAAGTCCATCCAGCAGTGTCTGGTGGCTGTGTATCCCCCAGGATGTCACATTCCTGACCTTGCCCCCAGCAGCTGTGTGTAAGTTGCTAACTGTTCCCCATGGTGAGCTGCTGGGCTGAGAGATGCTGAACAACATCTGATTCAGCTCAGTGTGAAGCTCATTCAGCTCAGGCTGGCATGAACATGTCCTCTCCACAGACCTGAGGCTCACAGGGGCAGCCAAAAACCCTTCCAGAGCTACAGCCCTTCCAGGCATCCATTTACCATCTGTGTGGCTTTTAGGGCAGAAACTCTGCCTGAGTCACCTCTCAGCAGGGCTCATTTGAAAGCAGGATGTCAGGGACTTGGGTCATCCCTCTTGGAAGAGTGGGGAGCTTCTTGAGAAGATTTTCCTGCAGATCTGTCCTCGCTCACCTGCTCAGCTGGCACAGCAGCTTTGCCTTCCCCACTGGAAGCCTTTCCACTGAAAGAGAAAACCCAGTGCTGCTTTCTGAATCCCACAGAGTGCAAGATAAATCCATCTGCAGGGGAAAAAAGCAAAAATAAAGTGTGCAAGTTTTGCAGACAGCTTTTGCAGGCCCCTGACATCAGTTGCCCACAACTGTCCTGCCTGCAGCTGCTGCCAGAAGTTTTTTGCCATTCCCATATCTGTCCTGGAAGAAGTTGTCTCTCTGCTGTTTGGAGACTGTGGGCACCAGCAGCAGCTTGAGAACAGTCTCAGACTCAGGAGCTTCAGCTTTACCTGCTGACTGCATTGGGCTGTCGCCATCAGGAAGGCAGAGCCACCTGTCTGGGTTTCTCCTGCACAGAGCTGCACAAAGCTGGGCAAATTCAACCAACAGCTGCTCAGGGACTCAGCTTTTGGTGCCAGTGGTCATGGAATGGCCTAAATATGCCCTTTCATCTTCTAGTTAGAAACAAAACAGGGAAATTATCCTTCTTTTTACCCTGCCTCCCATAAGAAAAGGAGTAAAGGAGAGCACACATTCCTGAAGCTTGTGGAGAGGGTTAAACATGGTCACAGACTGACCAGGCTTTGTATTCAGCCATCCCTGCTCTCCCTCCAGTGTTCCTTGTGCCTAACAGCTCTGCTCACATCTGTGGTGCTCATATCTCCCATGGGCATATTTTGCAGCAGAGTTTTGATTCCATGAAGTGGGTGTTAGCTTCACCCAGTGTGAATAATTTTGAAGGTGGCACTGCAGGTTCCCTCCTGTGCCCTGATTTGGAGATGCCCTGAGGCAGACAAACCTCTACACTCACACAGACATATTTTATGAAAAATCCTTTTGCTAGGATCTTTTTCTCCTGAGAAGATGAGAAGCTTCAGCTTCTCCATGTTTTGCTGCTTTGGAATGTGATTTGGAGAATTGTTTACCCAGCATGTGAAATTGTTTTCACTTGATGACCAATGGCAGCCACCTGTGTTGAGGCTGTGAGCAGTCACAAGATTTTATTATCATTCCTTTCTATTCCTTGCTAGCTTTCTGATGAAATAATCTCTTCTATTCTTTAGATAGATAGTTTTAATATATCATTTTCTTTTAATATAATATGTATCATAAAATAATAAATCAGCCTTCTGAAACATGGAGTCAAGATTCTCATCCCTTCCCTCATCCTGGGACCCCTGAGAACACCACCACACACTCACACAGAGGCAGCAGGGGGAGTAGGGACAGATTTTTGAAGCCTGTGTCTGTTCTCCTGGTGCTGAAGGAGCCAGGATCTAGCCAGCAGAGCACAGTGCTTTTCTCAGCAGCAGAGCAAGCTGTGTTTAGATCCCAGAGATCTGGGTCCCTTCAATTCTTCTTGCAAGTGAAATTAAAATGCTTTGCAATTTACTTCGTGAGGTACCTGTGGGAGCAGAATCTGACATCTCTCCCTAAAACTAACATGATCCTACTACAGTGGAAGTCTGGGGGATTAGCAGCACTTAATCACACAGTTCTAGGAGTAGTATAAATCTTCCTGTACTCAGGCTGGAGAGTCACAAGTTAATGACAAATATTTGTTCTCTCTAATGTGTGTACCAAGGGAGGAGTGCCCAGCTCCTTCCAGCTTTCCTCCTCCATCCCTCTGACAGCTCCAACACCGCCTGCTCTTAGAGCAAAGTGGGCACAGAAATAAAATCCATGCTGATTTTTGGACAGGCAGGCAATGCAGGCTTGTAATGTGAGAACATGCACTTTATTTTTAAGTACAGTGAAGAACTTGGGCACACCTTGTTGCAGATGGAGTGATGCACTGCACTTGAAACAAAGATGTAGCAATATTCTTATTGCTATAAAACATAAGTTTTATATAAGTATTTTAAGTTTAAAATATGAGTTTTAAAACATTTGACAGTAAATACAACAGTGATTTAATGAATTTGATGGCAAGGTGCACTTGGTGATTTGCTGCAGAGAGGACAGAGTAACACAAAACTGTCAGGGAGACTCTCCCATTGAGTCCTGAGGTTCAGAAAGATCCTCTTGCATTCTACACTCCTACTTTGAGAAGAGTTTAGGGATGGCTGGACCCAGATTTAGTCCCAAAATTGGTCAATGATTTATATGTAAAGGGTTTTACATGTACAATCAATCCCTTTAATCACTTAGTTAAGATTTCAAAGTTTCAGAAAATCTAGAAAGAAAACATTTAGTTTTTTCCACCAGGCTGCCTTTCTGTATATTGCTATTATTCTACCATCTTTCCTCCAGGACCCCACCCCTCACAAGGGTCATGGCTCAAATTCCCTGGGAGCCAGGACCAGCCTCAGAGGCTCCCCCTGCTTCACCTCAGCTGCCAAGGACCTTGAGCACTCTCCTTTGCCTCCCAGGCTGTCCCAAAAATGGCTCCTACTCCCCAGCAGCTCTTCTCCTCCTTGTCCTCCTCCTCATCATCATGTGCTCACCCCTCTCCTTCATCTGTAAAGACAGATATAGCCTATGTCTCCTTTTGCCAAAGCCTGTGAGTGCTGGATCATCCTGCCCTTCTCTGGTCTGCTCCCACTAAGGAAAATGATGAAAAAGAAGTTTCCGCTTTTCTTGTGAAGCTTTCAGCTTATGAAAAGCTCCATCACAGTACATCACAGGTGCAAATAGCTCACAGAGAAGACACTGGAAAGGCTGACTGGCCAGCTGGTCTCACCCTGCCAGGCACAGTCAGAGTGATCACAGCTAATGGAACCAGGTGCATTTGTAGCTCTGGGGCTTCAGACTGAAACACCATGGTCCAGAGAGGTGACCAGATCCCAGGCTCTCAGGGATCTGTGCTGGCAGGGAAACAGCATGAAAATAAACCCAGAGGGTGCTTTTCAACAGCAGTGTCACCCTGCTGAGTGCCACCAGTGTGCTGCTGAGCCATGTGCACCTCCCAGCACCGCCCCCATCTCTGGGATGGCAGAGATGGTTTTGTGTGGCCATGCTGGGACCCCCTGCAGCAGCACATGGCTGGTGTAATCACATCCCACATCCCCACCCCAGGGTGTCCACAGCACCCTTCAGATGGGCCTAGGCCCATCATTTACACCCTTTGGGTTCCAGGGGAGTGTGGTTTGAGTTTTTGGTCTGCTTTGCCTTTTTTTCAGTGGTGAATGAGCAGTTCTTTATGCTGTAATTATGGGGGACAGTTGAATATCTACAGCTTTGCTCTGCCAAGACAGACATGTACTATCAGTGCTCTCATTCCAGCTTGTATGTGCATGGTCTGTGGTTGTCACAGACATCTTTTATGAAAAATCCTTTCCTTAGGATTTTTCCTTCTGAGAAGCTGAGAGGCCTCAGGAACAAAATGTAAACAATGGTTATCTGCTGCTGTGGAATGCAACAGGTGGATCTGTGATTGGCCCATGTTGATTGTTTCTAACTAATGGCCAATCACAGCCCAGCTGGCTCAGACAGAGAGTCCGAGACAGAAGCTTTTGTTATCATTCTTTCTTATTCTATTCTTAGCTAACCTTCTGATGAAATCCTTTCTTCTATTCTTTTAGTATAGTTTTAATGTAATATATATAATAAAATAATGAATCAAGCCTTCTGAAACATGGAGTCAGATCCTTGTCTCTTCCCTCAACCTGAGACCCCTGTGAACACTGTCACATGTGGTATAATGGGGTCCTGAGCCACATGAGGATCACTGAGCTCTGCAATATGAATGATGATAGGTACAGGTGATATATAAGGTTCAGAAAAATTCATGTCTTTGAAAGTTCAGGGTTGATGCTACTCCTGTACAGAGAATGAATGATCTATGGAAATTTTGTCCTCAGTTTTCCATTAACTTACATTTGCTAATGTTTCTGCTCCATGTTAGTAAAACTGATAAAAACTCATGAAAAGATCATGAGTATAATATATACACTGTTGTGGATATCTAAGGTTTAACACCTTTGAATACTGGTGCCAAGACTTGGACCCTTTTTAATGACTCTTTTTGTAAGGCCACACTTAAAAAATCTGTGATCTAGAAAACACCTTACAGGTAAATTATTAAATTTTCCTAATTAAAAAAACAACCCTCCTTGTAAAGAGTTCATTGGCTATTCTTTGAGAGATCAAACAGTTATTCAAATGTTGTTATCATTGTATTAAAAGGTAGAGCAACTCTAGCATGATTAATTTTCCACGTATTGAGTAGAAAGGGATAATCAGAGTGTGCTTCACACCGATTGACTGCAATGGCTTTCTAATTAAGTAGATGACTGCAGAGCTAATGAGATTCAAAATTAATTTTTATATATGAATTTGGCCAGACCTATTTTAAGAACCATGAAGACAGATTGGTCAGAAGCTTGCTTTTGATGTCAATCAGACTGCTATTTTGGAAATGGGCATTTTATCCCAGGGTGGCTCTTTTGCAGCGGCTTTTGCCTCTACCTGGTGGCTGGAAGATGAATTGCAAGATTCCCAGGGGTGGTTTTGGTTGAAGGCAGGCAGTATTTTTGGATAAGAATATATTTTTGGATAAGAATATATATATAAACATGAAAAGCCCGCTAAGATTTTACTATTTGAGGACTTATCTTTTTTCCTCACCCCACAGTTGGGTCAAGTAACTATTGGAAAGGACTGGTCATGTGGATATGTGAATAAATAAGGTACATTCATCTCAGCATCAGCAGTCATGGCTCACATATCTGTAAGATTCCTTTGAAACTATCAACAAACAGACAAGCAAAACCCAAAAGATACAGTCAATTCTATTTTCAAAAGGCATTGGGTAAATCCCACAACAGCAACTTGTGAAATAGCTGCCATGGATTAAGAGAGAGTGTTTTCATGTGAGCAAGCAATTGGCAAAACCCAGGGATAGAGCAGCATTATTCACAGGCAAGGGGAGTCCCAGCTGGAGTCCTACACTGACATATGATGCAGCTCCTCTGAGCAACCAGCTTCTACAAAACCCACAAATGAAAGTTTAATAGACCTACAATAGGAAAAATAGACCTTCTGGGATATTGAGTAAAGTCAGTCAACTGTATGCAACTGTCCAAAATAACAAGGACAAAAGTTATTTCAGCAGTTGCAGAAGGGTTTCAGAATACACAGAAACTGGACAATAAAGTGGCAGGTGAAATTGCAGATAAAATACAGAATAGTGAAGTCAAATTCATCAGCAAACCCAGCTGTAGCCTCCAATGTGCAGAGATAAAACCTGAACGAGCTATTGCGAATCACAACAAGATACACAGTTCTGGGCCCACATTTCAAGGCAAATATAAATGTGAAAATATGTTACAGAAAAAACTGCAGCCATTAGCCCTGAAAATAAATAACTGGGGGGGGTGGGAACTGTGTGCATGAAGTCTTGAGTAGGATGGAGAAAGGGAGCAGAGAACATTGTCTGAGGGTGTTTGCAACCCTGAGCAGGTGGCAGATGCCACAGGGAAGGAAGAGGAGGGTTTCTCACACAATAATGCTGAAGTTCCACAGCAGTTTGTGGGAGGATGCCAAAGTTTGCACAGTTCAGAAAGCAATCAGCCAAATTCCTGGAAGAAAAATCCATTTGTCACTATTGAAAATGAAGGTGTTTTTTCTGGTCAGGAAGTCTTTGGACCTCAAATAGTTGCAGTCTGCAAGCACTTCAATGAAACACCAGCACTTTCTTGTCACCTCCTTTTGCTCTGCCTGCAGGACCTGTCACTGCCAGGGACAGGGTAACAAGCCAGGAAGCTCTTTGGTCTGCTTATTCTTGATTTTTTGGTATCATTTATATCCATTACATCTCACATTTGAAGGAAAACACCAAAGGTTACCGAGCATTTGCTGGAACACATCTCATCTCCCACCAGATGACATTTCAAACCTCAGCAAGAGTCTTTTACAGTGTCTATAACAGGAATGGAGACAGCTAGCCAGAAAAGCCTCAACTAAATGGGAAAGAAAATGGGAAAGCCTCAACTAAATATAAATTCCTTTATATTACTAAGTCCACAGTGTACAACAAGTGCTACACTGAGAAATTGCAACAAATTCCCATGGTATGTGTACTTAGGGAGTCTGTGTAGCATTATACCTCACCTTAATTCTGGCATACTCTGGTGAGCTTGACTTTGCAAAGGCACTAAAGTTCATTTAATTTGGTGTCTGTGTGGTTTTGTGTTAATAATTAGTAGAAATAATTTTTAAAATCACCAAAACTTTACATTTGTAGTGTACAGTTTTGTAGTTTGGGATGATTTTCCTTCATCAGACCAAGTATGGCTCAAGCTGCTCTCTTCCTGTGAGTGTAGGCAAAGCCTGCCCCAGACATGGAAACGACTCCTTAGAAGGTTTAGTCTGCCTGCACCTCTCATTCAGATTGTGTCCCAGGGCAGTCAGTGCTCCCCCAGCCCTGAAAGCCTGATCATGGCCCATGGTGAGCACTGGTGCTGAGCACCCCCTGCCATGGCCCCCCCACCTATGGGCATGGTCTTCACTGCACAGGCAGCCTAGAGCAACACCAAGAGCAGGAGAACAGGCCTGTGTGCCTTTCAGACAAGCCAACAGCAGCAGACAAACCCCTGCAATGGCACTGCTGGTTACAGCAATACAGAGGCAATCCAACCCAAGCAGAGAACTGGGCTCAGACCTGCCAGCAGACACCATGCCAGCTGTGACTATCACATCCCAGCATACCTCAATTAGCAGAACTGTCAGTGGATTATAGAACATTCTAGATGAACTGTTGTATTGCATCTAGCTGTCCCCTCCCATACCTGGTTCGGTGGGCTGTCCCATGGGTGGTCCCTCCCCATTGGCCACGGTCCTCTTTCCCCGCCCCCTCTCCCCTGGACAAAACCCCATAGCAGGCGGTCTGGGGTCTCTTGCTTCACCTGGGTGGCTGCATCACCTCACGTCCTGTCTCAAGCTAATAAACGGATACCTACACCCACGTGGAGGAAGAGCGCTCCTTGTCTTTTGTCCATCGTCTATGCTGGTTCCGTGCTGGGCTTGGATTCGTGCTGGCCGGATTGGATTCATATAAGCCCAGAAACCCACGGAACGCAGCAGGTGGCTCCCAACGTGTTTGTCACCCACGACGACCACGAAGAGGCTGGTACTCCCCACTAGTGGATTACGTTAGCTTTTGGGAATTCCACCTTCCTCTGCCTTTTTGTCGCATTTTTGCTGGCGAAAAGCCCGAGGTTGGACCGACACCCCGCCCAGCGCCCGAGGCGGACCGGTTCCGGCGAGGAACTTTTTACAGCCACCACAGCCTAGCCACAGTCCCCACGCGGGGTGAGTATTCCCCGCGGCTGTTAGGGGACCCCGGGGGGACCCTCAGAGGGTGGGGGGGCGCTCCCGGTGTAGGGAAAATCCAGTCCTGAAGAGGATTTGCGGTCTCCGCGCGGTTGCGCGGCGGCGCGGCTCCGCCACTCCGGCAGTGCCCGTGCGCGGTTTCGGGGGCTCCAGCAGCGTTCGCCCGCGGCGAGCGGCTCCCGGGGCCGGCGGCGCTGCTGCTGGGGAGCGGCAGGCGAGATTCGCGCGTTCCACCGCTGCGGCAGCGCGGGCGGGGGGGGCAGACTCTTTGCCGCTGGTGTTTTTGCCAGGAGCGGAGGTCCCAGAGCGGCGCCGGCACCCGGCACGGAGGAGCTCCAGCCGACCACGTGGCAGCCACGTGGTGGGGGGTGCCCAGCAGCTGCTGCTCGCCCTGTTAAAAAGCCGCGCGGGCTTACGTAAACAGCTTCGTCTCCCCCGCAGAGGCGGCGGGGGGGGGGAGCTGCCTGGATTCTTTCCCGGTTTGGCTGTGGACTAAGTGCTTTCGGTTTTCGTTTGTACAGGCTGTGAAAAGGTAGATTTACGTGCTACAGAAAGCTAAAAATGGGTGCTAAGTATTCTTCTGTAGCCCAGAGGAGCATTTATACCCTGCTTTTAAAACTCCTAAGTAGTCAAAAGGTTACAGTTTCCAAAGCAGTTCTGAAACAGTTTGCACGTTGGTTGTATCTTCATTTTCCTGAGCTTACCCAGCACAATGTTAACTCTATCTCTACCTGGAACAAAATTGGAGCGGTGTTAACAGCAAAGGCTGAACAGGGAGATAAAACAGTGTCTCCGTTTTTCCCTGTGTTCCTGGTCATTCGGAAAGAGGTTTCACAAAGAGATTCAAAAGGAAAGCCAGAGGAAATCTCACCTGCAGTTTCCCCTGTCCCCAAGCCCAAACCCTCCGCCCCTGAACTGGGAGAAAGTGGTGTTTCCCGGCAATTACGGGGTGCCTGGTGCTGCCAATGCTGCTGCCCTCCCCCCCATTCCCAAAATGGCTGCGACCACATGGTGGGCATGCATAATGCTGCTGGCCGCATGGCCGGAGTACAAAATGGCGGCAGCCACGTGTTTCAGCCCCCCACTCACCCTTCTTCTTCCCACAATCCCTTTGGCCCACCTGTCCCCTCCCCCAACCCCTTCCGGTCCAACAATCCCTTCCTTCCCCTAGACGCTCCTCCCCCTCCCTTCGGGTCTCCGCCCCCCATTGCATCATCTGGTTGCCCCGCCCCCAGTTCCCATGGTTGCCCCGCCCCCAGTTCCCATGGTTGCCCAGCCCCCGGTTCCCACGGTTGCCCCGCCCCCCTGCCTACAGCCCACACCCCCTTACCTGGGCCCCAAGAGGGTGGGGTCAAGGGCTGGGGGGATGCGGCCAGGGCCTGGGGGGGTGGGGCCCTGCCTGGTTCCCACAGGGGTGGGGCAGGGGGAGGGGAGGTCCTTCCTCCCAGTTACCAAGGTGCTGGGGTGGGGGGGGCAGAGGCAGGAGGTGTAGCCCCTCCCAGTCTCCAGGGGGGTGGGGTAAAGGATGTTTCCCTGCCTGCTTCTCCACGCAGTGGGGGAGTGGGTGGTCCCCTTCCTGGTCCCCAAGGCGGTGCGGCATGGGGAGGGGGTAGCCCCCCCACCGGGTCCCATGGGGGTGGGGCTGAAGGGACAAATCCTGGAGTCCCAAACTGGGAGGAAGGATTTATTCCCATGGTAGCCCCTGTCCAATATACAGGTGGTAGGACTGGTCCTAGAACATACCAGCCCTTCTCATATCACTCTAAGCGTGAGTTATGTAAAAGTCAATTAGAATTTGGGAGAAATAGTGAAATTTTTAGAAGCATGATGAAAGCCACGTTAACATCTCTTGAATTTGTTCCTGCTGACATTGTAGATCTTTTCCGGTGCTTGCTTACCCAGTCAGAGTTCGACCTATGGGAAAGCTCTTGGAAGAGATCGCTTAGGGATCTTGTGGAAGAACTTAAACAAACCCCCCAGGGTGCCAAAGATTTAGAAAATAATAACATTACTTATGAACATCTGTGCGGTGAGGGGGAGTGGGCTAAGCCGGAAGACCAGGCTCGGGTGTTATCAAAATTCATTCTAGATAAGGTTTCAAATATTGCACATAAGGCTTTTAACCAGCTACCAACTGCTGAAGCTAGTGGTAGCTTCCTTGACATTAAACAGTCTCCTTCAGAAAGTTTCTTGCAGTTTGTCGACCGGCTCCGTGCACAGGTTGAGAGACAAGTTCGGGACCCCAACACACAGATGGAGATAGTGAAAGAGATGGCGCAGAGGAATGCTAATGAAGTCTGCAGCAGGGTACTCCTTGGACTGCCCCTCAACCCCCCACCTACACTGGCAGAGATGATCGAAGCCTGTGCTAGGAAGGCGGAACTGTTTGCTGCACGGGAGACGGGGTCAACGCTGGCAAGCCCAGAGACGGTGGCCGCTGCAGTCAGGAGGCAACACATGTCACCAGAGCAACTTCAACACGTCATCTGCTTCATATGCAAAAAACCAGGACACTTTGCCCAGGACTGCCCCCAAAGCCAGCAACTAAAGACACCCTTCACACCAAAAAACCCCGATGCCAGCGCCCACCCGCTCGGCGCCTCGACATAAATGCAGCGGGCTTCCCTGAGGGGGAGGCCTCCCCCAAAACAGGACAGGGGGAGGAAGGGAAGCGGGATGCGGGAACACAAAATAACCATTTACAGGGCAAAATCTGGTGGTCTCACAAGCGTTTCAGGCTTGTGACCACCAAAGCTCTTGCTTTCAGGTCTACCCAGTGGACGGTCATTGGAGTGGACTTGCCAGAAGAGTTCCAGAATTTGACCAAAGATCACACAAGATTGTACAGTGAGTACTTTGTCATTGGGGACACTGCACACACACCTATGGAGATTGAGGTGGCCCCCATGACCATCAGAGGGGACATACCTAACCTCATTCTCCTGGCGCGCTGTCCACAGCCACCCTTCCAGTTGGCCCAGGGGCAAATCATCGCCCAGGCCATTCCCGTTCCAGCAGAAATTTCAGTAGATGACAAGGCACCAGGTGTATACTGGGCAGAAGTGGTTGGCGAGGACAAACCCATTATGGGATGCAACCTGAAGCTTGGAACAGAACACCTCCACGTGGAAGGGTTGCTTGACACTGGGGCAGATGTGACAATCATACCTGAAAGGTTGTGGCCGTCACATTGGGATCTGCAGCCTGTGGCTGGTCAAATTCAAGGTGTAGGAGGATTCACATTGGCAAAGATATCAAAGAGCATCGTGCAAATTGAGGGACCAGACGGAAAATTGGCCAACGTCCGTCCATTTGTTACTAATTACAAAGCTCCCCTGTGGGGTAGAGACACCATGTCCCAGTGGGGGGTCAAATTGGTCATCCCTAAAACACCCCAGGGTTTTTAAAAGCGGCCGCTGTCGAGCGCCCCGCCCACAAGTTAACATGGCTGAGAAATGATCCAGTCTGGGTAAAACAGTGGCCACTCAGTAATGAAAAAATAGAGGTGCTCGAGGAGCTTGTGGCAGAACAATTGGCCAAAGGACACATTGAAGAGACATCTAGCTGCTGGAATTCCCCGGTCTTTGTAATAAAAAAGCCAGGGAAGAACAAGTGGCGGCTCCTCCATGATTTAAGAGAAATAAACAAGAGAATTGCGGACATGGGGTCTCTCCAACCAGGGATGCCCTCCCCCAACGATGCTCCCCAGAATTGGCAATTGGCTGTCCTGGACATCAAGGACTGTTTCTTCCATATTCCCCTACACCCAGAGGACGCGCCATGGTTTGCCTTCTCGGTTCCCACCACCAACCGAAAGGCCCCAATGAAGCGCTACCACTGGAAAGTATTGCCTCAGGGCATGAAGTGTAGTCCATCCATCTGCCAGGGGTACGTGGCTTCGTTGCTGTCCCCAGTACGCACCCAGAAAAGGAAGCAATCATCCTACACTACATGGATGATGTGCTGTGTGTGCCCCGATGACATAATACTCCAAGACACACTTGACCTAGTGGTTAAAGTTTTAACCTCTGCTGGATTCCAACTGCAGGAAAACAAGGTTCAGAGAATGCCACCTTGGAATTACCTGGGCTTACAAATCACTCTGCGGACCATTGTTCCGCAGAAATTGGAAATTAAGATTGATCCCAAAACTCTAGCAGACCTCCATTCCTTGTGTGGGGCTTTGAACTGGGTCAGACCTTGGCTTGGTCTCACTAACAGAGACCTAGCTCCCCTTCTTAATTTACTGAAGGGAGAGAGAGCTAGCCTCTCCCAGGGAACTGACCCCAGAGGCAAAAACCGCCCCTCCAAAAAGTGCAGAAGGCTTTGGCCGAGAGGCAGGCTCACCGTTACAAGCCTGAGCTGCCTTTTTGAATTCATTGTTTTGGGAAAGTTACCACACTTACACGGGTTGATATTCCAATGGTTTGAAGTACAAAAAGGATCCACTTCTAATCATAGAGTGGGTTTTTCTCTCTCATCAGCGATCCAAAACCATCACACAGCCACAGGAGCTAATAGCTCAACTGATCTGGAAGGCCAGGGTAAGATTGGCGTGAGCTGGCCGGTTGTGACTTTGAGTGTATTCACCTTCCAGTCAGCCTTTCTAAGGAGGGAAAGAGCTCTCCGAGAGGTTGACCAGAAAATGGTTCGACCACCTGCTCCAGAGCAATGCCAGTCTCCAGCTATCCCTGGACAGCTACGGTGGACAGGTATCAGTCCAGGCCCCATCACACAAGCTGTTCCACGAGGAATTCCACCTCATTGCTCCTGAGAAAAGGAGTCTTAGGCCACTCAAGGCGCTTACAGTGTTCACTGATGCATCCGGAGCCTCCCACAAGTCGGTGATGACTTGGAGAAATCCACAGACCCAGCATTGGGAAGCTGATGTTGAGTTTGTGGAAGGGTCCCCAGATTGCTGAGCTTCCTGTGGTGGTAAGAGCCTTTGAGAGGTTCTCAGAGCCAATCAATTTGGTTACTGATTCAGCCTATGTGGCGGGGGGTAGTGTCCAGGGCGGAGCAGGCAGTTCTCAAAGAAATCAAAGATGGGCATCTCCACAGGTTGCTCTCAAAACTAATTTACTTGGTTTCGCGGGAGGAGCACCCCTTCTATGTGATGCACGTGAGGTACACACACCGATTTGCCAGGCGAGATCGCGAGAAGGTAATCGCAAGGCAGATGCCCTTGCCACTCCAGCAGAAATGGCACGCCTTCCAGACATCTTTCAGCAGGCAAAGCTAAGCCACCAACAATACCACCAAAATGTTCCGGGTCTAATCCGTCCAGTTCCTAACTAACTCGCCAGTCAGGCTCGAGCCATTGTGGCCACCTGTCCCAAGTGCCAGCTTCAGGCAGTGCCGTCCCTGGGGGTTGGGGTTAACCCCCGAGGCCTTGGGAGCTGTGAAGTGTGGCAGACAGACATCACACACACATTCCCAGTTTTGGTGCATGAAATACGTACATGTCAGCATAGACACATACTCTGGTGCGGGTTTATGCCTCTGCCCACATAGGGGAAAAGGGCTGCGCATGCCAAACAGCACTTGCTGCAAGCCTTTTCAGTATTGGGGGTCCCTAGGGAAATTAAAACTGACAATGGCCCAGCGTATGCCTCCAAGGAGTTCCTAGAGTTTGTCCAGCAGTGGGGAGTGGAGCATAAGACAGGCATTCCCCCACTCCCCCACAGGTCAAGCTGTGATTGGCCGTGCCCACCACACGCTCAAAGAGGTCCTGGCCAGGCAGGGTAATTCTGCAGCGTGGATGACTCCACAACAAAAGCTCTGCAAGGCCTTGTTTACTATCAATTTTCTCAATTGTTCCTTTGAAAACATGAATCCTCCCGTATACGCCATTTCAATACTAACAACGGTTTAAGTTGTCACAGCGTCCACCAGTTCTCATTAAGGACCGGAAACTTGGGAAACCAAGGGTCCTTATGAGCTCGTCTACCTGGGGGGGGCGGCGGGGGTTACGCGTGGTATCCACCCCTCAGGCCTTCGATGGATACCCCAAAAGTGGGTAAAACCTTTTGTCCCCAAAAACCCAGCTCCAGCAGATGGGGAGAAGAAGCAAGCAGCTGTCGCTTCCAAGAGAAGACGCCGCCGGAAGAAGAAAGAAGAAGCTTCCTAAACCAGTTAGCTGTATTCCGGCAGACCCATGAACTTGTATGTGTCTTGTTCGAAAATGTTTGTTTTCCTTTGTAGAACAGAAAATCTACCTCCCACCTAACCTCAAGATGAGCCCCGCCCCCGAGTGGTCATCCTCTTCACGCTGAGCAGTCGCACAGCTGCGTGGATCGTTTCTCAGCCATGCCAAACATCTGGGTGACCCTGGCACAGACACTCAATATGCCTGTCCACAGCAGCAGCAAAGGAGATTTCCTCCTGCTGCTGCATGGACACAGTGCCAGGAATTTGAAGGACTGTGCTGCATGAACCTAACATCAAAAGCACCCAACGTCCCACGCAGCTCTCTAGAAATGAAAGGCCTGATCGGATGAGTCAAGCAGGAGCCCGAAGACTGGTTCTGCAAATTGTCTAAGGACTGGGGACTCTCAGGGGTGGTGGGCCTCTATAATTAGGACAATTTTGTTGTTTCTTGTTGTTCCTTTTCCTAGTCATGTTAGCATTTGGGATTCTATGCCGCATACTTTTTAAAGGCTTTTAATGGTTTGGTCTCCAGCACCACAGGAGTCAACCGCTCAGAATTTTGTGGAACTAAAGCAATTTGACAGGCCCGCAAACTATGAGTGGTGGACAAATTCATAATCAGCAGCAGAAATAGTCTGGTACAGTTCCTTTTAGTTTTAGTTAACAGAAAAGGTGGAGGTGTTGTATTGCATCTAGCTGTCCCCTCCCATACCTGGTTCGGTGGGCTGTCCCATGGGTGGTCCCTCCCCATTGGCCACGGTCCTCTTTCCCCACCCCCTCTCCCCTGGACAAAACCCCATAGCAGGCGGTCTGGGGTCTCTTGCTTCACCTGGGTGGCTGCATCACCTCACGTCCTGTCTCAAGCTAATAAACGGATACCTACACCCACGTGGAGGAAGAGCGCTCCTTGTCTTTTGTCCATCGTCTATGCTGGTTCCGTGCTGGGCTTGGATTCGTGCTGGCCGGATTGGATTCATATAAGCCCAGAAACCCACGGAACGCAGCAATGAACAGCACCAGTGAGGGCTGCCAGGGAGGTCCCCCCAGCTCTCCATGTGTTCGATGTGCCAGCTGCTCCTGATCAACCACTGCAGTACTGCAAGCTCCCCAAGCAGCTCCAGTTGTGGGATTCAGACTCCAAGGGAGAGGGAAGACCACAGGAATATGCTTGATTAGGAGCAGCCATGTCTCTTGGATCAGCCTGCCATCACCTCTGTGCGGTGGGTTACACAGGGGTCTTAGGATGAGGGAAGAGACAAGGATCTGACTCCATGTTTCAGAAGGCTTGATTTATTATTTTATTATATATATTATATTAAAACTATACTAAAATAATAGAATAAAGGATTTCATCAGGGGGCCAGCTAAGAATAGAAAAGGAATGATAACAAAGGCTTGTGACTGACCGAGACAGTCTGAGCCAGCTGGGCTGTGATTGGCCATTAATTAGAAACAACCACATGAGACCAATCACAGATGCACCTGTTGCATTCCACAGCAGCAGATAACCATTGTTTACATTTTGTTCCTGAGGCCTCTCAGCTTCTCAGGAGAAAAACTCCTAAGGAAAGGATTTTTCATAAAACATGTCTGTGACACCTCTGCACACCCAAAGAAGGCTGTGCAGTGCCAGTGACAAAGTGCAGTGCCAGCCCTGACCCTGGGCAGCTCCTACAGCAGCTCCAGGTTTCACTGGCTCTGTGTTACAGGGGGATGGGATGGCTTGGCACAGGCTGACTGCAACCCATGACAACCACCCTGAGAAGGTCAGTACCAGGTAGAAAGCCTGCCAAATTGTGAGACTATTATGATTTTCCACTTTGCAACCACTTTCTACTGCAGCATTATATCTCAGTAAGTCGTAAGATATTGGTTTCAGATAGGGCCAGAAGAAAGGGAACACTAACTGATGCTCTCTCCTGGCACTTTCATCCCTCTCTTCTGTTCTGCCTCAGTAATTTACCTGGCTCTATCTTCCTTGCCCTGTTTTATCCTGCTTTTTTCCCACTATTTGTTGTCCTGTTTTGAACCACAGAATAGCTGAATTTGGAAAGGACCTCCAGAAGTATCTGGTCCAAGCCTCTGGTCAAAAAAGGTCATTTACAGCTGGTTGGCCAGGCCCATAGTCAGATGTCCTCTGAGTATCTCCAGGGACAGAGACTCCACAAGATGGAGACTCCTGGGCAGCCTGTGCCAGTGCTCAGTCACCTCTCAGTGAGAAGAGGTTTCCTTGATGTTCCTGTGATTTAGTTTGTGCCCATTACCTCTGGTCCTGTCACTGGGCACTGTTGAGAAGAGCCCAGCTCCATCCTCTGTGCACCCTCCCTTCAGGTGTCTGTATAACCTGATGAGATCCCCTGAGCCTTCTCTTTCCCAGGTGAACAGCCCCAGCTCACTCAGCCTTTCCTTATGGGAGCAGTGCTCCAGCCCTTCCATCATCTCCAGGCCCTTCTCTGGGCTGTCTCCAGCACATCCATGTCTCTCCTGTGCAGGGGAGTGCAGAACTGGACCCAGCACTCCAGGTTTGGGCTCCTAGTGCTGAGCAGAGGGGCAGGATCTCCCTGACATCCTCCTCCTGGGAATACTTTGCCTGGGAGGACACCAGTAGCTCTCTTTGCACTCCACAGTACCAGGGGAGCAACACTGCAGAGCTCACCTGAGAAGAGATGTTCCATTGAAAGGACTCTAACAGCCACCAAGTCCCTACCAATGGATTAGCAAGGCTAACCACTTCTCTATTGTAACAAATGCCACGGTGAGGCTGAACAAACCATCTGATCTAAAGTTACAGCATATGAAAAAGGCAAGGACTTTCCAAGACAGCCTTGCCTCAATCCATAAAATAGGTGAATATGGGGATTTTTGAAGGAATTTTGAATGAGTTAGAGATGGGATTTTTGAGTTTTTTAGATGTTGTGATTTATTTTTCTTATCTTCTACATAGGTAGGAAGGGTGAGTTTGGTTTACATCTTTATTGTGTGGTTCAGAAGGTCACAAGACTACAGGTGGAGATCATGGATTAGGACAGGAAGCAATCTTGGCTGTAGAACAGTAAAACACAGATTCAGGGCAATATGCCTTCAGCAACCCAAATATAAACACATCTCTGGCATCTGCAGGTTTATACAGCATGCAGTTGGATGAGAAAGCAAAGAAATAATATGAGAATTTCCTCTTCCAAACAAGATCAAAGGTTTCCCTTCACCGCCTTTCCCAAGAAGCAGCCCATTAGCAGCCAGTGATACCCACCCATGGGAAGTCCAGCATCCCAGCACCCCAGCACTTTGCCCCATGCCTACCCCAGGACCATTCCCTGTCCCAATCTGTGCTGACAGCATGCTCTGTTGTTTAAAATTTTCAGAATAAGACAATTTTGACAACCTTTTTCATCAGTGACAGCTGTGGGAATGCTTTTACTTCTACGTCTCTCAGCCTCCTCATAGTGCAGAAAATATTTCATTTTCTCCGCTGTGGGTGGAAATGGAGATCAGCACTTTCTAATGTTAGAGCAGTGCTCTCTGCATGAGTAGCAGAGTCCCAGTGTTTCAGCCACAGTCTGAAAACAGTGGGAAAAAAGTGCAAAACCCAAGGGCACCCTGCATTTCTCTCACATGACATGGCAGAAGGTGCAACTAACCATAAGGCGGCAGCTAAGGGCGACGCTGCACACTCCAGTAGGAATGGTTAGAGACATTCTCAGAGGATTCTTTTCACCTGAAAATATGTTTTGGGCCCCTGAGGACAATGAAATCATCAAAATGGCAGTTATAGCTGAAGTTCAGGTCAGGAATTACAGAACCATCAAGGCTGGAAGAGACCTTTTAGATCATCAAGCCCAAACTGCCAGCCCAGTACTACCCCTGTGCCCCTAAAGCACTGAAGTGCTCAGGAGAAGCAGGGTGGGAGTTTTTGGCCCTGCAGAGCCCTGTGAAACCATTGCTGTGGCATGGCTGATGATGGGATTTGACCCAAAGCTGCTCTCTGGAAATCATCTTGTGTGGCTCTTGTTTCTTTGAGGGCTGTGAGGCCCATTTTCCCTGTGGGTACAGGGAAATCAGCCTGGCAGCAGAGGCAGAGTTGGAGCACATGCCTGACAGCCCAATGAGCTTCCATTCCCCAGCCTGTGTAACCAGGGGTAATTTTGGTCCTTTTTCCTGACTACAGTGCTCAGACTAGAACACCTGAAGATAAGGCTGTTTTGGGGCATGGCAGATAGAACAGGAAATGGCTCCTGGCTGTAACTAAGCGGGAAAGAGGGTCTCTTGTATCCAACCACAGCCACTGTGGTGCTGCCAGCGAGGCTGCTGTGCGCTGAGGGGTTCCAGTCACTGCAAATAAGCTTCACCACTTTTACTTAAAAAGCAGAATTTGGACTGCTTCCCAGATTATAATTACCTATATATAAATAAAATGATAATTACACTATCTAAGAGAGACCTCAGAGCACAAAGCTGACAAGTGATGACAACTAAATTCATTAAGAGTGCAAATGCTCTTCCTCTCCTTTATGAAACAACAGTGAGTGATCTCTGAAGAAATCCAGCAGCCAGAGACACAGTCTCTGGTTAATAAGTGGTGAGCCTGGTGAAAGCTGCTGGAGAGGCAGGACAATGAACTGTGGTGCTCAGTAGCAAGCACAGCAGCAGAAAATAGAACAGCTAAGACACTAGATTTTGAAAATGCAACGTGTTTCATACATTTGGAGTGAGATCTGTCTTTCAGCTTGTTTAAACTGGGAAGTAAATCAGGGCAGGGGCCATTTTTCATCACAGAGGCCACAGGTGTGGCATGGCTTGCTCCCAGAGAGCAGCCCTTTTACCTTTCCCAGCACACACAGGGCAGCTCTGTCCAAATTTCTCACAGGGCATGGTCCCAACGGCTGTGCAAAGCCCAGCCTGGCGTGGGCTGCCCAAGGAGGGGAGCTGGCACAGGCAAAGCTCAGCCTGGGAGCCCAGCAGCAGTGCAATGCACACAGCCCTGATCCCTCTGGATGCCTGCAGATGGACGTGGTGCCTCTGTGTACCCATCCCAGAGCCAGAGAGAGCCTGAGCACAGTATTAGTGAGGCTTTTTAAAGTAGTTTTTCAAACACTTCCTATTTCTCCACATTCAGAGTTGCCAAGCCTCAGGGATGCTAATGAATGCTCAGAAATATGTTACAAAATGCATCTGTGAGAAAAAATTACTATTCTTGGGTCTCCTGGGAAAAGATGAAAAGAGGTTATGGTGCAGAGTGTGCTCCCAGGCCAGGACTAGAAACCAAGACTCCGTCTTTCCATTGAATTCTAGGCATGAAATAAAACTAAGGAAGGGGGGGAGTCATAATATCTCACTTGTAAATCCTACTGTGATTAGGAGAGGTGCTAAATGCTGACTTCACCTTCTCTAGCTGAAACATCCGCAAAGCTGTACCCCCATCATTGTCTGAGCAACCTGCTATTCTGACTTCAAATTCCCACATTAAGCATTTCAGTTAATATTTTTATTTTTCCAACAGGGCAACTAATTCCCTGCCTGCAAGTGTTTCATTAGAGCTGCGTGTTTCCTCCCCTAAGAGGCTGAAATCCCTTGTCTTTGAATGTAATTGAACTTCTAGAAAATGAACAGGTTAAACCAAGGTCACAGTGTCCTTTCTTTCACTCCACCTTCATGTTGATTACTCCTTGATAAGCTGTTAAAAGAAATTTCCTCCATGCTTTTCTTCTGCAAATGTTGCTGAGTCCAACGAGCCCATGGCAAGCTCACGAAAAGCAGGCTACAGGGTCCTCCTGCCAGGAAGGAGCCAAGCAGGAAGGTGGCTGGGTGTGTAGATGTTACAAAAGTAACCAGCACTGTTTAATCTAATGGCATCAAATCTAACCAGCTTCTGGAGAAGAATCTCTTGGCGCTGAGCAAGTAGGCAATACAATGGCAGATGATGCTTGATGGTGATAAAGACAAAATAACAGAGATTAGAGGAACAAGCCTAATCCTGTCTCTATGTAAACCATAAAAAGTTCAGAAAATGTTAGTTCACTCCAGAAAAAAATATTTTGGAGGCATTAAAATCCTAGAAAAGAGTATTTCAATATAAAATGGGTGTCTAAATATTAGAGAGAGCTGAAGGAAATACTAGGGGAGAAATTGGAGCAGTCTGGATTCTAAAATCATATTGCAAGCATCCACATGTAGGTACTGAGGGGTAGCTGCTGATGGTGGTACAAGAGCAGCATCCCCATATTCCCATGTAAATGCAGAGCATGCCTACCCCATAAGCAGTGCAGCCCTGCAGATTCTGCACAGCCCGAAGCCTCTCTATCACTACTTGAACTCCAGTAATTAAACTGCTCATGCTGTGCCATCTCCCTGCTCCTCACAGCTCCTGTAGCACCACCAGGAACTGCTCCCTGGTGGCCGCATCAGGGTGTTTGTAATGTGTTGTTGGACTTCAGTCCCAAACCCATCACTCAATCAAGCTAGAATGCCTACCAAGATAGGGTTTCCCTTTTGTACTCCGTTATCATTAATTAGTGCCCTAATCCCCCATCAAGCAACAGGGGCTGGCAAGGTAAGGAAATCTGTCCTACTGCTCCTTTATTTGATGAGCTGACAGCAAACTTCCAGCAAACTCTTGGGCAAAGCCACAAGAGCTGACTCTTAAATCTGTTTGTACATCATAAGGTGAGACCCTGTGAGAAAGAAAGGGCAAATCCTGCAAAACCAACAACAAAAGGTAATTTCCAAGGGTTTGTTTTTCACTCAGTACCTCAGTTAATGTACAGGCAAGATATGCAAAGTACAGAAAAACACATCAATGTGCAGACTTGGGCTTTCCCCTCTGTTTGTTTACTTGAACTGGATGATTAGTCTCACATTTTATTTATTAGTTTGTTACAGTATGTGGTACAGAGCTTGTTATTATGTAGAACTAGGTTTCTGATGCATTGATCTCCATATCACTTCCTTCATAAGTAACAATCAAGCCTTATTCAGCTTTTATTTGTTCTTGGCCACTGTGCAACTTTTGAACATGAAATTTGCTTTTCTATTGGTTTATTTGTCGTTTTGCATGTTGTAACTAGTGGAGCCTTTAGCTAAAGTGGGGAGGGAGAAAATACCCAAACCAATTTAGAGTGAGGAAACTCACAGGCAGTGTTTGAGTAGGGTGGGGCTGAGCTCCTTAGGGTAAATTATAAATGCATGGTATGAAGTCTAAAGAAATAAACAAGTTCCAACACCGAATCGCTGCTGTATCCACTGAGGATTTTAAAAGAGGCAACAGTGTGATTGGCTACAACAAACACCAAGAGAACTCAAAATTGTTTCTATCCTTTCTGAAAAGAAAAGCTACATACAGCCAAGAAGCCTTGAACACAATTACTGCAATAAGGATCCCAGCATTTTGAAATCCATTCTTGGCTTTAAGAAGAATGAATGTTAGCAATAAAAGTATTTTCTGGAACACTTCCAAACCTGTGTGGTTCCTGCAATAGGGGAAGGATCAAATTTCACCATATGGAGCTTGAACTAGTTCTTCTATTCCTAAAATAAACTCAGATTCAATGTAGAAACATAAATTGGTTTTGCTCATTTGACCATTCTTGGGCTGGACATGGAACAGATTGCATGGGGACTGGAAGTCCAAATGCCTGCTCACAGAGAAATATCTCATGCTTTCTTTCTGTAGTGATTGGAGAAATAGTCTAAAATTCTGGGTTTATCCAACTTAAACTCATTACAATGACCCTGTCAGCTCATGTCCTCAGTCTAGTTTGCACCCTGTGGCAGGATGAGGTCTCCTGGAGGAGCTGTGAGCAGACAGAGATCCTCTCAGGGGTGCCCTGTCCCAGAGAGCCAGGGGTGTCTCAGCCGGTGACAGACCAGGGCTCCTCCTTGACTCCTGCCACAGGCACGGGGAACCTTCAAAACTGGGGAATTCCTCTTTTCTCCCCTTTCATTTTTTATTAGGCTTTGTCTGGGATCACAGAAGATTGCTCTCTGCTGATGTGCAGTCCCAGACAATGAAGACACCCAGCTGTGAGGGCAGGATGTAACAGCAGCCAGCACAGGTAGTCTAAAAACCAGTGAGCTATTTGTTATTTGGGTTTGGTTTCTTTTGGTTTTTTTCATGTCTAATATGCTGCTAGTTTATTTGAAATAACGGGTAATAAATAACATTCCCCTCCAAAATCCACTATTATTCACTTCTAATGTGTGGCACAAAACATCCAGTTTCTTTCAAGTTGCTGGAAAATTGTAAGGTTGTGGAATAAATTGTGGTTAAAGGCTGTTTTATTACTACCTGTTGTGGTTTCTTAGATTATTTTCTCAAAGTGTTACTTTAGCAGGAATAGATCATTGGTGCATTTGTGAAATGAATAAATGCAGGTATGAAGATGTGATACATATATCAATTTATGTTAACACTATGTATATAGAGATCTCATACAAGATATAGGTTGTGTTGCATGGATACCTAAATTTGAGGATAAATTTTCTTCTTTCCCCAAGCAAGAGTTTAGAAGAAAAAACCCCTGGTTTGGGGGGGTGCACACTGCATATCACTTTTTTGCAATGTACTTCACAAATCCGATGCCAAAAAAACTTTACAAAGTTTTCTTGTAAAAAACTTGTTCTTTAAAAAAAAAGAAAAAGGTGAACTATTTTAACACAGCATTACTGAATGTGAATTTTTAAGTCTTTTCTCAAAGTACTGGTGGGCTAAGATAAGAAAAGCTCCATCTCCTTCTATAGAACCACCTCTTCCACAGGGATGGATTTACACTGAATCATTTTATTCCCAACCTTAAAAATACTCTTGGATCTAGATGCAGGAAACACCATTGTGCACGAGTCTTCCTCTGGGCTACAGCCCCAATTAAGGAATGATTCTTGATCTCTCCCCTGGTCTTGTAAACTTCATGTTTTAGGAAAATCCCTTACAGTTTAACTACTATTTTTTTTCAGCTAAGCACTAAATGAAGCTGGGTAACAATTTAATCCTTTTTTAAAAATTCATTTCTCTGATTTTTTTAAATCACTTTGGAAAGAAACTTGAAATATTTCACTCCTAGACAAGTTGAAACAGAGCTTTTTTTTAGCTGTGAAATGGATATGTCATCAATTGGTACTAAGGAAACAAAGGGTCAAGGAAAACCTCTCCCACTTGCATTTTTTATGAACGTTGCTCATCATGGTGATGTCAGTGTGATTTCTTTATAGGAAAAGGACAGTTCATATGAGAAAATCTGAAAAATCAGACACAAAGTATCTGCTTTTCTTTGGAGGATCAGCCTTCACTAAAAACGTGCCAGCTAAAACAAGAAGACGTGTAATTCTGTTTTTGTTCCCCACCTTGAGTTGCCTTCACCAAACGTTCTGTTTCACTGCTGCCTTCTCTGGCTCTTCTGGACCCACAGAGGCAGCAGCAGGGACAGATCCACCTCTGATCTAACAGCGACCCCTGTTTCCATACAGAGCACTCTGGGCGCAGGCATGAGTCATTTCACCCCTGAAAAGTCATTTGAGTTGCCAGAGTGTTAAACCATTCTTTTTGCTAGAGCAGTGAGTCAGTCGTAACAATTGTATTCACCATTTTGGATTTGAAATCTATTTTAATGGCAAAATAAAATGACAAATGGTGTAATGCATGCAAGGAACAATAAGGATATCATATTTAATCCCAAAACAGTGAAACATTAAATCAACAAGACGAAATTGACTGGAAATAGAAGGCAGGTCATACAAATAGGGAAAAGATGGAGCATTTTGTGTAATCATACACAAAATTGGTCTATACGGATTATATTACAGTATCTTTCCAACTCACAGTTACCCCTTATTGCAATAAAAAGTAAAGAAAAAAAGTTTAAACTGTCTTTTCTTACAAATCTATTTTGTCTTGAAATATGTACTTTTTGAAGAGCCAAGAAAAGATATTATTTCATAACAAGAGGTTATTTTTCCAATTGTGGGCATTGAGCATAGCAGCAAGAAAATGTAGAAGGAAGGAAGAAAAGTATGGACTTAAACTAAAGTCTCCTTATGCAAATCCCAAGTTGATATTGATTAACTCAGCTACCGGGTTGCTTTGTTTCTGGAGCAGGTCGCCGCATCCACTCAAACTGAATAAACGAATGGAAGTTTAAATTTCTTTTTTTTTTACTTTCTTTTCATGAGCAATCATTTTAATCAGAAGACATGCAAAGCCAAGTAAGCTTCTAAATTCCATTTTTTAAAAATCTCAAATTAAGTAAAGCTGAATCAGCAAAACATCTTCCAAAAAAACAATTTAAAAAGCTTTTTTCCTCCTGACAGACATGCTGGCAATTATCCAAGTGGTTTCTTTTTCTTTCTCTTTCTTTCTTTCTTTCTTTCTTTCTTTCTTTCTTTCTTTCTTTCTTTCTTTCTTTCTTTCTTTCTTTCTTTCTTTCTTTCTTTCTTTCTTTCTTTTTCTTTCTTTCTTTCTTTTCTTTCTTTCTTTCTTTCTTTCTTTCTTTCCTCCCTCCCTTTTTTCTCCCTTCCTCCTCCCTTCCTTCCTCCTTCCTTCCTTCCTTCCTTCTTTCTCTTCTCTTCTCTTCTCTTCTCTTCTCTTCTCTTCTCTTCTCTTCTCTTCTCTTCTCTTCTCTTCTCTTCTCTTCTCTTCTCTTCTCTTCTCTTCTCTTCTCTTCTCTTCTCTTCTCTTCCTCTTCTCCCTTCTCTTCTCCCTTCTTCCCTTCCCTTCCCTTCCCTTCCCTTCCCTTCCCTTCCCCCTTCCCTTCCTTCCCTTCCCTTCCTTTCCTTCTTCCCTTCCCTTCCTTCCTTCCCTTCCCTTCCTTCCTTCCCTTCCCTTTCCCTTCCCTTCTTCCTTCCCTTCCCTTCCCTTCCTTCTCTTCCCTTCCTTCCTTTCCAATGCGTTTCAGGGAATGAAAGCCACTGAAAGAATCTGTTTTATTCATAGTCTTCATATAAGTGCTGAAGAGCCTGAACCGACCGTGACAGATCGCTCTGAAAGTTGCCTCCCAGCTCCCACCAGTAACAAACTTTTGCGAAATCCCAGTCGGCGACCTTGGGCTGCTCGTTGTTCACCATCTCGTGTCTTCCTCCTGCGTGAAGCTCCTGTACGCGGGATCTCTGTAGATCAGCCTCTGTCCTTGCCGGCGGCGGCAGGCAGGGCGAGCACGACGGGCGGCACTCCCGCATTCCCGCATTCCCGCATTCCCGCGTTCCCGCGTTCCCGCATCCCGTCCCGCGTCCTTCCCGCCGCCCCCACCAGGGGCCACTGCAGCCGCGGGGATGCGGCCGCAGCTCGGGCGCGTCACTCAGGCGGCCGCATCGCTGAGGGAGAAGTAGCGCGATATACAGTAATCAGCATAAATTCCTAGAATTGACATTATAATCACCGGCGCGACATTTTCATGGGGAGTTGAACTTTGCTTCTTCCCACAGAAGTTTGCGAGCTGTTTATCATTATTTGCGATTGCCCCAAAGAAATCTTTAACTCAAGGCTCCAGATCCCGCCGGGTGCTCTGCGTGTTTCAGAGCCAGGCGTGAGCACGGCAGCAGATCTTGCGCCGGGATACTGGCAGCCCCCCTTGGGCCCCCGCATGATGCTCATTTTGCCCTGGAAAGTAGTTCCACTTTATTTTCTCCCCCTCCATTGCGAGAATTTAATAAAACGAATTTAAATGAATTTCTGTTTAACTTTGTCCTGGACGACGGATCTGGGACGACAGGTGGCTGCTGCGTGGGGAAGCGGCCGAGAGTCGCCTCCCGCGGAGCTCCGACCACGCGGAGCAGCGGAGCAGCCGCAGCGGGCCCTGCCCGAGCGCGCACGGCCCCGCCGGGGCGGGCAGCATCCCCGGCCGCCGAGGGGCGCCGGGCGGCGGAGCAGGAGCCCCGCGGGGCTGAAGTCGGCCCGGCCCCCGCCGCCACCGCCCGGGAGGGGCCGGGCGGGGCCGGCAGGAAACCCCGCCCCGGGCAGCGCCTGCCGCGCTCCGCGCTGCCTGCGCTGCTCAGCGGAGCCGAGCCGAGCCGGGAGGCTGGTGCGGGACGGGACGGGACAGGACGGGACGGGACGGACGAGGCGCGGCGGCTCTGCCGTGTCGCGCAGCCACGCGGGACCGCGCCGCCCGTGGGCCGGCCCCGCCGCGGGGGGGACCTCGGTATTTGATTTTCTTTTCTTCTTTTTGGCGAAGGAGAGAAGCAGCAGGTTTATGGTAATCGCCCTCTGGGGAGCGGCGGCGGGAGGAGGAGGAGGAGAGGAGCCATTTTGAACTCACTTCAAAGTTTAAGGTGGAAAAGTTGGAGCTCTCCAGCCTGCTGCCCGCGGACCGGCACGGGGCACGGGGCTTGAGGCCGGCGGTGCCCGGGAGGCGAGGGCGGTGGTGGGGCCGGGCCGGCGGCTGATGGATGCGGGCGGGCGGGCAGCCCGGCGGGTGGATGGATTGTGCAGCAGCCCGCTGCCCGGCCCCGCTGCCCGCTGAGCTCCGGAGATGCCGCGGCTGCTGTCCGCCGCCGCCTGCGTGTCCTGGGCCGCGCTGCTCTGCGCCCTGGCTTCGGCAGGCGGCCGGGACCCGCGGCCGCCCCGCGCCGCCCCGCTCCTCCACCTGCACGCGGGGGCCGCGGGCCGCCCGCCGCTGCCGCCGCCGAGCCGCCGGCGCTGCCGCCCGCCGGGCGCCTGAGGGCTGCGGGGACCGCGCCGCGCCGCGCTCCGCCCGCCGAGCCCCGCGGGTCCCGCGGCGGCGGCCCCTGCCCGCGGCGAGCCCGGCACCGGGCGGGCGCCGAGCCCCGCGGAGCCGCCGCCGGCTGCGCCCCGCTGCCGGGCACGGAGGGCGGCGGGCGGCGGGGAGCGCGGCGGGCGCGGAGCCTCAACAGCCCCCCGCAGTTCCAGCTGCCCAGCTACCAGGTCTCCATCCCCGAGAACGAACCGGCCGGCACGGCGGTCATCGTGCTGCGGGCCCAGGACCCTGACGAGGGGGAAGCCGGCCGGCTGGCGTACTCCATGGAGGCGCTCTTTGACGAGCGCTCCAACGACTACTTCACCATCGACGCCGAGACGGGCAGTGTGGTCACTGCCCGCAGCCTTGACCGGGAGACGAAGGACACCCACGTGCTGAAGGTTACCGCCTCCGACCACGGTTCCCCACGCCGCCGTTCGGCCACCACCTATCTGACAGTGACTGTGAGTGACACCAACGACCACGAGCCAGTGTTTGAGCAGCCCGAGTACCGGGAGAGCATCCGGGAGAACCTGGAGGTGGGTTATGAGGTGCTGACTATCCGTGCCACTGATGGTGATGCCCCAGCCAATGCCAACATGCTGTACCGGCTGCTGGAGCCGGGAGCTGGTGACGGAGTCTTTGAGATTGACCCACGTTCCGGGGTTGTGAGGACCCGAGCTTCCGTGGACCGTGAGGAGGTCTCCGAGTACCACCTGGTGGTGGAAGCCAACGACCAGGGCAAGGATCCGGGACCACGCAGTGCCACAGCTATGGTGCACATCACTGTAGAGGATGAGAATGACAACTACCCTCAGTTCAGTGAGAAGCGCTACCTGGTCCAGGTGCCAGAGGATGCCCCCGTGAACAGCCAGATACTGCAGGTACAGGCCACAGATCGGGACCGGGGCAGCAATGCCCAGGTGCACTACAGCATCGTGAGTGGCAACCTGAAAGGCCAGTTCTACATTCATTCTTTCTCTGGCGCCATCGACCTCATCAACCCTCTGGATTACGAGACTATTCGGGAGTACACGCTCCGGATCAAAGCCCAGGATGGGGGCAGACCTCCTTTGATCAACTCCAGTGGTATGGTGTCAGTGCAGGTTGTGGACGTGAATGACAATGCCCCCATCTTTGTGAGCACTCCCTTCCAGGCCACGGTGCTGGAGAATGTTCCTCTGGGCTACTCGGTGCTGCACATCCAGGCTGTGGATGCTGACTCTGGAGAAAATGCCCGCCTGGAGTACAAACTCATAGAGATGGCACCATCCACTGGAGGTGCCCCTGTAGCAGGTGACTCTGGGTTCCCTTTTCAAATCAACAACAGCACGGGGTGGATCACTGTGGCTGCAGAGCTGGACCGAGAGACTGTGGAAAACTATCACTTTGGGGTGGAGGCCAGGGACCACGGCGTGCCGGTCATGACCTCCTCAGCCAGCGTGTCCATCACTGTCCTGGACATGAATGACAACAATCCCACCTTCACAGAGAAGGTGTACCACCTCAGACTGAACGAGGATGCAGCTGTGGGCAGCAGTGTCCTGACCCTGACAGCAGTGGATAGGGACGTTAACAGTGTTGTGACTTACCAGATTACCAGTGGCAACACCAGGAACCGTTTTGCCATCACCAGTCAGAGTGGAGGAGGGCTGATCACGCTGGCCTTGCCCCTGGATTACAAGCAAGAAAGGCAGTATGTGCTCACGGTCACTGCCTCTGACGGCACTCGCTTTGACACCGTCCAGGTCTTCATCAATGTCACAGATGCCAACACACACCGCCCAGTCTTCCAGAGCTCCCACTACACAGTGAGTGTCAGTGAGGACAAGCCCATTGGCACCTCTATTGTCACCATCAGTGCCACTGATGAGGACACGGGGGAGAATGCAAGAATCACTTATATTTTGGACGATAACATCCCCCAGTTCCGCATTGACCCCGATACAGGCACCATCACCACCCTGATGGAGTTGGACTATGAGGACCAGGCCTCCTACACGTTGGCCATTACAGCCCACGACAATGGTATCCCCCAGAAGTCGGACACGACGTACGTTGAGATTCTCATCCTGGATGCCAACGACAACGCACCCCGCTTCCTGCGCGACCGCTACCAGGGCTCGGTGTTTGAGGATGTGCCGCTCTCCACCAGTGTCCTGCAGCTGTCTGCCACTGACCGTGACTCAGGCCTCAATGGCCGTCTCCTCTACACATTCCAAGGGGGTGATGATGGAGATGGGGACTTCTACATTGAGCCCACCTCTGGAGTGATACGCACGCTGCGCAAGCTGGACCGTGAGAATGTGGCTGTCTACAGCCTGCGGGCTTTTGCTGTGGACAGGGGCAGCCCGCCCCTGAAAGCCTCTGTGGACATCCAGGTGACCGTGCTGGACATTAATGACAACCCCCCTGTCTTTGAGAAGGATGAATTTGATATCTTTGTGGAGGAGAACAGCCCCGTGGGCTCTATTGTGGCACGCATCAGTGCAGCTGATCCCGACGAGGGGACCAACGCACAGATCATGTACCAGATTGTAGAGGGGAACATCCCTGAGGTCTTCCAACTAGACTTGCTCAATGGAGACCTCACAGCCCTAATGGACCTGGATTATGAGAGCCGGACAGAGTATGTTATTGTGGTGCAGGCCACTTCAGCGCCTCTCGTGAGCCGAGCAACTGTGCACATCCGCCTGCTGGACCAGAACGATAATCCCCCCGTGCTGCAGGACTTCCAGATCCTCTTCAATAACTACGTGACCAACAAGTCCAACAGCTTTCCCTCGGGCGTGATTGGCAAGATCCCAGCTCATGATCCCGATGTGTCTGATAGCCTGGCCTACACTTTTGTCCAAGGCAATGAGTTAAACTTGCTCCTTTTGGACTCTGTCACTGGGGAACTCAAACTCAGTCGTGATCTGGACAACAACAGACCCCTGGAAGCCCTTATGAAAGTGTCAGTTTCAGGTAAGCAAGCATTTGAGTGCATGATTTTGTTTGTCAGACCAGTATGGGGGCACGGCAGAAATAACACACTTGCAGTTTAGAGTGTAGCTCTTGGTTTCCTGAAGCAGCAATTTATCTGTGAAATTTTTGGAGAGGAACCACGAAAATCTATCAAGTCTATGTGCTGTGGATTGAAGTGGTGCTTTGAAGTTATTTAGTAAACGTGGATCACAAGGATAAATAAATATGAGTGTGCATGGAAGGGAGCATACTCCCTCAGCTGAGGTGGTACTGAGGCTGGAGCTTTTCTGATGTGGTTCCATAAAGGTAGTAAATGATGTAACTTGCAAAGGTAGTAAATGATGTAACCCGCAAAGATGCAGGGAATGCACAGGTATCTGTAATGCTGTCTCCCCTCCCTCTTTATTTTTCTGTAAAAAAAAGTTGAGATTTTAATATCTCTGCCTTTTCAGCACCAAAACATGTTCACTCCCTTCTGTGTACTCAGAGGTTTGGCCAGTAGCTCCTTAGACCTCAGCCCAGAGCTGGTGTGGCCCGGGTGGATGCTCTGCTGTGTTTGCACTGCTGACGTGCACTCCTGTGGGAAATGGCAGCTCTGAAAGCAATGAGCTATGGCTGTGTGACAGCTGTGTGACATGGCTAATGGCACTGCAGCTCCTTTAGTGGCACTAGGGGCGGATACTGGCCAAATGCAGCCCCAAATCAGGGCTGTTACAGGAAGGGAGAGACAGGGAGAGAGAGGGATGCTGTGCATGAACTTCACTGGAGAACTTGTGTTTCTGTGTGTATGTGAAGACTGTTCCATATTGTCCAATAGGTACTTTTATTTGAGCACAAACACACTCTTAGGATATTATTCGTTTTCTGCTCAGTTGCTTGTTTATCATGGAATTACTTTTTATGCCTCTAATTGTGACATCAATCGTGCAATGAGTAATTTCCTCTTCAGGTGCCACTCTATAAAGTTTACTGTGGACCTGATCCCATATTTCTGTTGACTTTCAAAGGTTTAGCCAGATACTTTTCTTGCTGCCTCTCTCTGCAAACTAAAACTAAGATTTGTGTTATTTTGTTTAAAAAAAAGGCTCAAAGTTCTAGGTATGTAAAATCACACTTGGGGAGATTATTAGAAAAATAATAATCAATCTGTGGCATAATCCCAGCAGCAATTGTTTTGCTGTAAAAGTGACCACAGTGTGCAGCAAGGCCTTGGAAAAGTGAGCCACACTCTCCCTTGTGTTTGTAGGCTTGAGGTTCTTTTTTCTTCAGAAAAAGGAAAGTGACATTAACTGAGCTGACTGATTTTGGTGCAGTGTATCCCCTGAAAAGCCACTCCTGGTTCTTCCAAAATGCTCGGGTGCAGCTTATGTGCTAAGGTAAATGCTGTTTCCATGTCCTGTGAGGACTAGCAGGAAAAACAGACAGTAGGCTTGTGACCTTAAAGAAAAACATTTGGATTAAGGTGCAGATGATTGCATGGGCACTGTCCGTTTGAACCAGTAGCTCTTTATCTGGTAGCAGAAGATAAGCACTCATCTTGGAGCACAAAGCTTGGAAGAGTTGTTAGGCTAGGTGAAGAGTGTGTTCAGTGCAGAAAAATAGCTGACGTGGATGATTCCTTTCTCAGTATAATGATTTACACGGTTTAAGTGGGTGAAGTCTCAGGCAGGAGTGAAGACCTGTTTTCTTATGCAGGAGATTGATTATTCCAGCATCCTTTTCATGTTTTGTGAAGGTGTGAACTTTGAAACTGTGCTGTGATTTCATCAAAATGGACTGTCTGCTGCGTGTCTTGAGATACTTGAAATGCTTATGTTTTTTATGGTTACGATTTTAAAATCATTTTAACGAGCACTAAACTATATTTGACAGTTATTTGGAGAAGTTGGCTGTGTGGAAATTAGAAGGGCAGTTTGTCGTGTGATTAGTCCATGAAAGTCTCACCTGCCTGGTTTCTCCGATTTATCTGATGCAGTTCAAAAAAGAGAGACAGAGAAGAAGCTCAGACAGAAGTACTCCCCGGGGTTATCTCTAAGTGTTGCGTAACACCTGCAAATCATCTGCTAAAATGACCTGCCAGTTAACTGGAAAAAACGTGTCTATGGAGTAGCCGTTAACCTCTCAACCCAGGCAAACACAAAATCCTCCGCTACTGCAGCTGCTCTTGGGTCAGGGAAGGACTGGAACTCCATATGAATCCTTGGGGGATTTGATCCCTATACGAGTCGGAAATAACAGTGGTGCTATAAAAATCTTATTTCTGTCCAGCAATGTGTTGTGCAGCAGAGGCATGTGAGTGTGTGCAGTGCTAGCCAGGAGCCCTGCTACTCACGGAGCTGCTTTGAGACGCTGATACATGGCTAAACGCAGCACTCTTTCATTTCACTTGGGCATTATTCAAATAAGCATGGTAATTTTTGCTTACTCCTTATAAACAAAATGTAAGAATCATGAAGAGCAAGCAAATGGAGCTAATAGGCCTCATAAAGCTGTCAGAAGTTTCATGTCCTCACTGTCAGAGGATCTGTGGCGTGGTGAGCAGCTGGGGCAGGCTCTGCCCTTGCCGGGGTGCCCGTGGGGTACCTGTGGGCTGTGCCCCCAGCCAGGCAGGAACCAACCCCGGCAGAGGAGGGAGGAGTGTGGGTGGTGTGGATATTAGCATTTTGCTTTGGACTGGGAAGGAGCTTTTGAAGTCTGTCTCTTTTGAAGTGAGTCTCCCTGGGTGTCCCTCTGCCTGTGCCTGTTGTGCAGAGCTGTCTGAGTGAACAAACCGGACCCCTTTTGCATCCAGCTCTTCCAGACATGCTCCAGGGTCCCTTAAAAAGGCACATTCTCCTTTTTCTAGTGTACCTTCAAGGGTTTCCTACAGAAAGGCAGAGCTTTAGCTTTATATTCCCATGTCTGCACATTGTGTTGTTGTTTTAACAACTGGGGTAAAATCTGGACTCTGCTGAAATCCTTCCCCTACTTTCCAGGAGGCACAGGATTTTACTCTGACCTTCTGAAACAGGTGGTCAAGAGTCTATCAGTCTGTGATTTCTTAGTTGTACTAATTGACAGGATGGTTAAATATGATTATTTTTTGTCCACAGTGATGTTCATTATAATGTTTAGTTGGATTTATTTGGTCCAAAATGGGTTAAACATTGTTGAAGTCACGTTTCATTTGCTTGTTAAACATTATATTGCAGTTCTTGCTGGGGCAGCAGGAGGGGAAGGCTGGTATGAGCATCAGCTTTTCACAAACATTACACAAGTTTGCCTGGGTATCACATTGCAAACACTGCTGGCACCTGCTTGGCTGTGTTGCCACAAGTAGTCCCACTTATCATCAACGACAGCTCGGTGGGACACAATGGATGTGTGTGCAAACCCCTCTGGGAACCCAGCCTAATTCAGCAGCGCAGACACAACCCAAACCGGCTGGATGCTACAGCTTTCCAGTGGTCCAGATAAATGTAAAATATCATTATGCAACAGACAATATACAATTCTGGGAAGGTGTTGCACCTCAGGCAGTGAGGGATAGATACCCAAGCATTTCTGAGGACTGTGCAAGCTCAAGTATTGTCTTTTACATTTCTTTAGCTTTAAATATCCACTGGCATTCAGTGAGGTTATTGACTATCAGCAAATAGAAATTAACACAGAGCTTGTTTGTGTTACAATCAGCTTTAGGAATTTTTATTCAGAGCTTCATAAAGAATCTTCATTATTATTGTAATTTTAAAGTCATTATTGCTAATGAATCTCCAGGTCTGTGCCTTCTCCATACAAATACAGATGATGCAGTACTTTGGTGCAGCCCTACTCAGAAAGGAGAGGCCACAGCTGTGCCTGAGATAGAAAGTATTGGGGCGTTACTGGTGTGTGGCAAGATTTGGGATTAAAGGGAAAAAGGAAATTCCAGCAAAAAGAGACATCTGTGGGCACGGAGGGTGAGCAGGGTGTGACCTCTCAGGATGTGCAGGGCAGCACCAGGGCACAGCCCAGCCTCATGTCCCCACCATTGGGCAGCAGGGCAGCTGCTTCTGGCTGCCACCAAGGACATGCTTCCAGGGACAGCAAGGGGCACTTAGCACCCAGACTGCTCTCCATGGCCCCCCTTCCAGGGAAACATTGCTACAGGCAGCTGGTGTAGGGATCCCTGTGGGTTATACAGGTGGGAGATGATGGAAATGGATGGGTGGAGAGTCCTCCCCTTGGAGCAAGAGATGTGTTGGGGCCTGTTCTGTGGCTGCAGGGCTTTTGCACGCTGACACCCCAGGCACCTTGGGCTCCTGCACTTCCCTGTGCATCCATCCCGCTGTAGAGCAAGGGGAGGAGGCAGCAGCACAGAGGCTGCTGAGGCATGGGAGGCAGTGGTGAGGGACCCATTTGGAAAGATGGCATGGAACCACGGGCTGCAGGATTGTATCCCAGTCCTTGTGTGGTGTGTTTGGTGGGACTGAAGTGAAGGATGATTGATAATAGCTAGTAGTGGTGAATTTGGACATTTGCATTTCTTTTCCTAAAACAGCAAATCAAGAACAGTGACCATCAATTAAAGCTAGGGTAGGTCCTGGATCTGCTGTGGCTACCTGAATCCTTTATTGCATAGGATCCATTATAGATGTGTGTCCCTCCAGCGTGCTGGAATGTGACTTTCTGTTTTCAGCTGCATGAGGTGTTCCAGCTGATAAAAAAGCTGTGGTTGCCTTTGTTGCTTCCCTACAGGCTTCCTTCTACTTCATGCCTGGGTTTCATAGGAGTGGTGTATTTTTTGTTCAAAAGACGGGAAAACATGTATGGCAATGAGGGGGAATTATTTAGTGGAAGTCTGACTGACAAAGTAACTTCTTATGAGATAAAAGGTATCTTCTGTCTCTCAATAAATAAAATGTTGATATTTTCTCGTCAGTTTCTGGGAAAGAGAGAAGCTAAGGGAGCAAGGAGAAAGTATAAGAAGAATGAGAATGGAGATATGACAGTGAGAAAGATCTATTAGGCTTTACTTGATAAAAAGTCTCATGGGAAAGAAATTAAATGTAGAGAAGTATGGTGGTGGGATTACCTTTGAAACTTTTTTCCTCTCATTTTCGCATTATTTGCAAAGAAGGAGATAGTTGGAATAACAGTTTTAAAAATTGGATTAGTAATTGGTTTACATTTCTGATTGCTTTTTAACCCTCAGGGTATATTAAAGAATTGCTTTCCTTGGTGTATTCTCTTGTGATTTTTTTCCATCTCAGACATGACTGAAGTATTCTTCCTTCTGACCTGCACCCCTGAGTTCAGAAGAAACCTGTCTTGTTCTGTTTTTCTGGTCAGGCATTTCAGAATTGTTTTAGGCTGGGATTGTGGAGCCTGCTGCAAACTGCCAAATACAGAAAAAACACTGAATTGTTGTCCAGGTAATGGCAAAAGAACCCTTTGTTTAGAATACAGGAACAGTTCTCTAAGTTTCCATGTTACCATGGTAGTAAACCTGCAGCAGAGGTAGTGGTGGGGAAAGTAGGTGATGTGGAGCAGTGGGATTTTATCCTTCATTATCTCCAACATCCCAGGTGTTACCTGAGGAAGTGTCTGGCTGCTGATAACGCCTATCGTGTTACATCTGCTCACTGAATGGTCCATTTTCCTTCAGTGTATGTACTTGATACCTTGGAACTCCCATCCATTGCTGACTCCCGTCTTTGAACTAAAGAAATTTTCTCAAGACATCCCATGACTGAGGAACATAATGTGAGGTTTTAAAGTATAACATGAGGTGAAGTAGGTAGTGTGCTCACTGCTGTTCTGTAGGGCGTTTGAGAGACCCGTAGCAGACACTTGGATGGGGACCCAGACATCCTCATGTTTCAACCAGTCTGGTCAGAGCATCTTGATCAGAGCATCTTGCCATCCTGGTACCTCCCAGCATCTTCATGGAGGGTTTGGGGTGGCTCAATCATGATCTGCCTCCCCCTCAGAGTGTGCAGCAGGTCTGTCAGACGCCCCTACAGCTGACAAGTTATCTGCAGTCTTTGGGCTGGCTGGGGAATTCATGGGTCCAGGGGCCTGTGAGAGCATGCCAGAGCTCTGATGGTGGTTCCAGTTCAGCCAGATGTGCAGCTGCTGCACACACTGGCATAGCTGAGCTCACATCCATCTGGTTATGTTGGGTACAGCAATTGTTGGGCACAGGTTTGCAGTTTCACTGGGCCCCTCAATTCCCTTGTGGGTCAGGTGAGACTGATATGAAGACCCTGGGAATATGACTGCTCTGAAAGCTGGAGCAGGAAACAACTAAATGTGGAGCAGAAACCTCTTTAAACCTGTGTGCAAACACCTTTTCAATATTTAGCAGTGTAGGCAACTCTATCAGTAATGCTCATGCATGGAGGATGAGTAAGGGAAGGATCAAATGTCAAGACACAAGATCTAGGGCTCTCATCCCTTCTCCCTCTCTTTCTTAAGCCTTCAGGCTTTTGAGAGTCAGTTGGTGAGGACAAGCTCTCTCGTCTGAGTACCTGAGATAACAACACAGCTTACCTGCTTACCTCAGTATTGCCCAAGTTACAGGGTTTGGGCAACTGCCTCTGTTGGCTTCCTTTGACCTACTGACTTGCATTTCCAAAAATATCTATGGAAAGTATTTAGGAAATGTAGGAGGGTTAGAAGAGCTGAAGATACTCAGATCAGGTCTAATGACAGTCTTTGGCAATCTTCCATGTTACAGTTTTTCTGTTCTGGTTTCTGTGGGAATTATGATGGTTTTAGGTAATACAGTAGTCCTGACTACTCTGATGTCTACTTTGCCATCCAAGAAACAAGCATGGTAGTACTGTCTTTTCTGAAGGATAGGTTTTTTTTGTTGTCTGCTCCTTTTTTAAGACTAGTTGTGCAAAAGATTGCATAAATAAAATACAGAACGAGTTGTCAAGGAGTTCAGTTCTTCAAAGATTTTTTCACAGTGGTTGTCCGCTTGAAACAAAGAACACCTGAGACCTAATTAAATTCAGTTTTGCCACTTTGTATTTCTGTGACAAGTGACAGTATTATTTTTCCCTCGCCCAATGGAGCTCTTTTTCCAGCGTTGAAAAACACTGAGCTATTTATAGAAGTAATACAGTTCTCCAAAAGGGGCCGAATGTAATCTTTATAAAAAATTTTGAAATCTGTTGAGATTCGCCTAATGCTTTTTTAAAAAATTCTTAAGTCTTTGCTTGAGAATGAATTGCAATGTGTTGATCTTGTTGGATTGAAAACAGCATTATCAAAGGTACAGCTTGGCTTTTATGGTCAGATCTCTATCTGGTACCATGATCATCCTCTGTATCTCTTCAAATGCTTCAGATGTAGGTTGCAGCCATGACTGGTTGATAAGCAGGAGGGCTGTTGACTGGAAATGTCCATCTTGCCCCACTGATTAAAGAGGGAACAGAAATGACTGACCTGGGCTGAGTGCCTTGCTGTTAGGTGGCTGAAGTTCAGTGGGATGAACCCACCCTGAACGTGTGGGCCAGAACAGAAGGGTTTGTTTTCTTTTGGAGGGATGATTGTACTTATTTCTGTTACTGCAAACTACCTGTAGTGACAGGCTTAGCAGACCAGATAGAAAAGATGGGGGAGGCTGTAATTTGCAAAGAGGAAAATGTTTTGCTGTGAATAATGTTAGGATATACTTTAAATATGATCAAGGTTTTGAGTGAATGAAGGGAGAAAGTATGCTTTTATAGGGATTTGGCATTCAACAAAGAAAGAAAAATTTTAAATACTTCAGAAAGATGATCTTCACACTTGAAAAAAAGCACTTGAACAGAAAAGTAGGATTTGCTGGAGAGAAAGGAAAACTGTTGGACTTTGTTTCAACAAGTCGTTCATGCTGCTAAGCCATAACCACCTTCATATTTATTCTAGTGTTTACCCTTACCAAGCACAAAAAAAGCAAATAAATGGAACAGTAAACCTGCAATAAATCCTCAGGGGACCACATGATAAACATAGACATGTTATGTTTATCACATACAAAGGAAAGTGATCTGTTTTCAACACCATTGCCTGACATATGATAGATGCTACATTCCGTCAGGTCTCCAGCACTTTTGGAAATTATGCATATGGTCAAAATATTTCAGTGCTTTTTGAAGGAGTCAAAAGAAAAATCCCTTGTTAACAACTGCTGTCAACGTGGCACCTCCTGCCTGCCGTGAAGTCTGTGGGCTTGGCCCAGTTTTAGGAAGAAGCAAAAGGTTCTGGACCCCACCAAAAGGGGCAAAGCAAGGACTATGCTATTAGATTTGGGTTTCCAAGATGTGATGGTCAGCACCTAGCAGTCTGACATTGCTGTTAGATCCCAAGGGGCTGGTAGGTTTGGAAGCTAATGTACTCAAGGTGGATCTCTGTAGCTCCCATGCCAGCGGGGCACGCATCATGGACACAAAGATCCACTGGATTGGTTAGGTTTGCTCTTTCCTTTCACTTGCTGCAGATCAGACTCCTTGATCCTATTCAAAACTGATGTTAGCAAGTCACTGAGCTCATTGCATTGAATTCCTGTCGCAGCACTTTTGAACTTTCCAGGAACCGGCTCAGCCTCTCATTTATTTGTGTGCTTGCTGTGTTCGTGCTGGCTCCGTTTCTAAAGGAGACCCTTCAACATCCAAGCTGTGACTTTTAGTTTTAAAATTGATTTGGCTGTGTGCATTTGGTTTAAATCATGTAAAAGCTGCCCCACACCAGTGCATTTCTTGTTTTAGCATACTTCAGACACTGCAGGCACCATTCAGTGGTGACTAGGGAGAGGCATTTGGCACCTTTCATGCCTTTGGTCTAGTAAGAGGACTTGGATCTAACCAGCAAGTGCTAGAGCATTTCACTTGTAGGTGCTTGTTCCCTGCAGCCCTATTCTGTTTTAGGCAGTTAAGTGTCCTATAAAGTGGGAATACTTGAAATACCATCCCACTACAGTTTGGGCACCTCACTCAGCACAGCCATCAGGACACTCAGCAGGGCAGAGATGGGCTGGGCTCCAGCCCTTGATCTGAGAGCTCTCACTGTGCTGTACATTAAAGAGGAGCTCAAGAAGGTTCACAAGCTGCTGTGGGACTCACATTTCCCATCTCTTTGGTGAGTGCCATCAGGCACAGGATCATGCTCACTCTTGCAGGACAGGAGGATTTCTGGTCATGTGCATGGGCATCTCTGCTTCAGCAGCACTGTGGGCACTCTGGCCTTCACCCTCAGCTGCTGGATGCTGCTTGGGCCATAACAAAAGTGGCATCACAAGCCATTCCATGTCAGGACTAGGTCACTTCTGGTTGTAACCAGGAACTGAATCCTTCTCACTTGGGAACTTAAAATAAACAAGAACCCTGGATATTTAATGGAGTACTTTCCTGTTGATCAGAGATGATTTGTTTGCCTCCTGGCTTTAACTATTTATTCTGACTTTATGTGGAGCAGCCCCCTGATGGGCTAAATACTCGATTATGGAAGAATTCATGGGCTCAGACTTACATTACACTGCTAAATATTCAGAGTCCAACCCATCTTTGCCTACTGTTTAATCCTCTTTCTCCTTGCAGTTTGCCATGATGACAGACTTGCTGGCAATTATGGACGCGTTGCTGCTCGTCCCCTGGCTGCAGTGGCTTTTCCTGCAGCGTGCTCTGGTGCTGCAGGCAGCCACTGCTGCCCCACACGTGTGCTAAAGGTCCCTTGGCAGCACTGACTGGGCTGAGCTGTCCCTTTGGTGACTCAGTTTCCCTTCTCACGGGGTGCATTTCTGGTGTTGGCCTCCTCTTACTGTCACAGCGTAATTTGGTGATGTGTGCTCTGCACGATGAGCTCTCCATCTGGCAGATAATTGCCTGCTAGTTTAAATCCCATCTTAACTTCAGTTTCTCAAGCTCATGAACCTGCTGGTGCCTTCTGGTTAGTTTTGCAGGGTGTTTGCAAAAGGGTTTGGTGCAAGTTATAGTGATGTGGGTAAATGTCTCTGGTTTTTTTGATTGATATGTAAGACAGATTAACTTTTAGTTCCTACTTACCAAGCTACCTGACATTTTTCCGCATTGAGTTTGGCAGAATGACGCCTGGGTTTGTAGACCAAGCTGCTGACAGCAGGCACTGGTTGTTTGCACTGGTTATGCAGAGTGGGAACCCTGGGTATGTTCTGGGACCTGCTGGATGCTGAGAGCTTGTTACACAATATGTGCTGGTGTTCCTCTTTCCTTCTTCCATATATTTTCTCCTTTCTCCCTTTGCACTCACTGGATCTGTTTGCCCTATCCTGTTGTGCAGCAAGGTGCTGCATCTCTGGAACTTGCTTGCTGCAAGTTTGTACAGGGCCAAGCACAGCAGAGACCTTGCTGGGCTGCTTTTGTAACACCTGCTGTAAATAATGAGCATAACCAGCAGGCATCGAGTGAGTGACTGCCCTGTGAGATAACAGCCAGCTGTGCTGGGATGTCCTGGGCCCATGGTGTGTGTGGCAGGCCCTGGGAGCTGGCTGGCAGCTGCCCACCAGGCACAGGGCCTGCTTGGTGTGGCAGCCTCCATTGGCACTGCCTTCCCTCTTGCATTTGGGGAGGCAGGGCAGATTTCTCATCCACTCTGCACCTCTTCTGAGCACTGTGCTGTCCCTCAGGAGGGTATATTGGCGCAGGGCAAGGGGCAGGGTCTGTCCCTTCCTGGGATGCCCCTGGAGATGGAGACGTTCCTGGTGAACCAGTGCATTGCCCATGCAGCCCTTGCACTTCCCCTGGCAGTTCTGGGTTTGAGCCTTCAGCAGTGATGGCTGCAGGCTGCAGCTTCCAGAGGTTTTGCAGGCACAGTCCTCGGCCCCTGGCCTTGTGCAGAGCCCAGGGAGCTGCAGCATAAGGTGCTGCTGACAGTCCCACAGAGGTCACCAGCACAAGCAGTCCCAGGACATCTGTGTCCAGCTCCATCTGTGTCCAGCTCCATCTGTGTCCAGCTCCAGGCTGCAGGGCATGCTGCACACTGGGTGTCACTTCTTGTTGTCTTTGCAGTCTGTGGGAGCAACACCTGGGTGGCCCAGTCTGGGTGTTGATGTTGACTGTATTTTTTTCCTATCCCTTGTGGAAAGGTGCAGTTGCCTTTATTGACTTGTGCCTTTGTGCCTCAGCTACCCTATGGCTCAGCTAATAACACTGTCTGGGACTTTATTCAGCTTTAAGAAGCTTTAAACTAAGAAATTCCTATTTACTACTGACAGCATTGATGGACATGACTGATTAATGGCAATAAACTCAGGTGAGAACTGAGAGACAAGGACATTTTTTGTGTTCTGTGCCGTGAACATGCTTCTTTTGTATGACTGAATTTTACGAACTTTTGTATGATCTGCTTTTAAAATGTGTCCTTTGCCAAGTGGTGGGGATTTCTTAAGCTGAGATGACTGATTCACTCCTTTATCTCAGCCAACCTGCATCAGACTGGGCTGAAGCTGAGATGCTGAAATGATCAGATAAAATTCTTCACACCACTTCTGGCAGTTAAGTATCCATCCTTTTTTTTTTTCCCTGGGGCAAGTCCTCCAGGAGAGTTTCTCCTGCTCTGAGGTTGTGTCAGTGACTCCCTGAGTTTTTGCTCTGAGTTTCTTTGATCAGTCTGTAACTGTTAAAAGATTCCATTGCTCTTTTCAAGGCCTAAGGGGAAAGTAAAGTGACAACTCTGATGGGCAGTTTGAAAGCTTTCTCAGACTGGAAAGCATCCCATGGGGCAAACAACTTTACTCACACTCCAGCATCCCATACTGGTCATACAGGATGGGTTAGTGCTGCATAAAATTTGGATATTGTGCATTTTCAGGTATTTTAATGAACTTATGTAAGTGACTAATGATAAGAAAACCCTAATTAAATTTTTCTCCTGTGATGAAACGGAATTTTAGAGAAATCAGGGTGAGATTTCAGCAGTTGTGAAATTCCCAGTGTTGTTCTTTGCACTGTAGAGCCTTTGTGTTTACTGCTGTAGTCATGTTACATGACATTGCCTAATACCCAGCAAGGCGTATTCTTGGCTCATTCAGCAGGTAAGATTCCCTGAGGGTCACTGAATCTGTCCCTGCACTCAACAGAGAGCTCAGTCTGATGGTTTCACAGCCATGTATTTGCATTTCCAGTACTTTTTTCTTTTTGCCATGCATTTTTCTTCTATTCTACCATGATTACCAAAAGCAAGGCTCTGACTAGTTTTGTGACCTGTGTCATCCCTTCCTGCATCCCACTTGTGGCAGCCAGCAGGCAGTTAGCTGGTGGTCTGTGCTGGGGATGGGTTTTCCCTCTTGAGCCCTGGCTCCATCTCCTGATGCAGTGGGAGGGCCCCACGGGTGTAGGCACCTTGCAGAGGTGCTCAGGTCATGGGGTGGGGTATTGAGCTTGCAGCTGAGAGCTGGTCCATTAGAACCATGAGAAGGTGATCCATTAGAACTTCAGGGTAATATATTCCCTTTTGGAAAGCACAAATCCAATAGTTAATAATCCAACACTTAGAAAGCACCGCTGTTTCTGTTCCTTATTAGACATCTTGATTAGTTTATTTTCTCTTTCTGTTCTTGGGTATTTTGTAGCATTTCGTTTTCTCCATGATAATTTATGAGTCACAAAATCTCTTGGTTATCTTCCATGTGATGGCATTTCAGCACCTCTTGCATTTCATTTAGCTGGATCATGTGTTGCTGCTTGTTTGAGGAAATGCTGCTGCTTCTCTGAAGAAATCAATATATTTTTACCTGGCTGTGATGTGCCAGGGTCGCACTGCCCTCTCCTTGGAGATGGGCCCTCCGTCAACTTAAACGGTACTTAAGGTGCTTGTCAAATACTGGGATGGAAAATTACTCCATTTTCTGAAATGACACTATTTGGGGGACTTAATTTTCTTTCCTGCCCCCTCTGTCTATGTATTTGAGTTGGTTCAGATGCAGAGAAGCATCAGACCAGCAGAAAAAATGCAGTGATGTGTGGGGCTCCCACCACAGGGGCTTAATAAGTGACATGGGTTTATTACATGAAGGGAAGTATTACATGCTGCTGTACAAGGCACTGCAAATATCCCATCTCTCTCCAGTTCTGATTGTTCCTAGTCAAGAAAAGTTAATATATATTGTAAAGTTAATATATATTGTAGAAGTTAATATATATGGTAAAACTGGGGAACAGAGAGAGTTTGTTTTACCGGAGGTATCATTTATGGTAGAAGATTGCATCCTTCTTATTGCAAAATAAAAACCAAAGAAAAGTATGACTGCTACCTACACCCCTGAAATACAGGAGCAGGGCAGTTTAAAGAAAAAAAAAGTGTAAGTGAATGTAATAAATTTAGGTGGGATGTTAGAAGGCAGTTTGAAACCTTCAGGGAAGCAAATTTCTGGGATAACTCCTCTGTGAAAGGATCCAAAGAAGTGTAGCTGGGTTTAAGATAAAGCTTGATAAATTGATAAGCTTCATAGTTTTAAGTAATATCATGTATATACAAGACATTTCCTTGAGAACCTTCCTCAAGCAGAAAATTGAACTTGCTGGTGGAAAAATTATTTCCTGTTCTCTTTTTGCTGCAGAAATTAAACATACATATTAATAAATTGTGAGAGCAGTTAGCTCTTTGAACTGCCTGAGCTTGTGTAATTTGCTGTGTGTTGGTAACAGCATTGCTATCTTCTCCTAAGCTTGGTATCAAAGGAAGGTATAAAATCCACAAGGTAACGTGGTTCAGATACATGAATGGGGCTGGAAGTTATTCACAAATGTCACAGGATGCAAGTGACAGCAAAGATGAACCAATCTTGCTTCTGGCTGTTACAGCCTTTTGCTTCCCATCCCCTGTATGACCTTGTGCTGGGCTATTTCCATGCACCAAGTTTCTAAAAAGCCAATCTGCCAATAAAAACCCCAACAAAACAAGCTTCTGACTTAGCATGAGGAAACAGCTGAGTTCATTGAATGAGTAGAAGATAATGCAAGGGAGGATGAGTGTTGACAAAAAGCCAAACTAGCAATAAAAAACAGACCAAAAAGTTCTTCGTTGGTGTGAAGAAACAGTTTAGTGCAGTATGAAATGAGTTCCAGCGTGGAGGTGGAGAGGAGCTGCAGTAGTCAGCCCTTCCTTTAGCTTAGGGCTGCTTTGCATTTGCAACCAAAGCACAACTAATTTTTCTTGTTTTTTTTTTTTTTAAGTAGGATTTCTGTTGCCTTATGCTGGAGCAGTTCAGCACATGGTTGGACAGACATAGGGATGGTTTGAAAGAGGAGGCATTAATTAGGTGGGTTTAGGCGCTGCCCTTGGCTTGGTTGTTTCTTTGCTGCTTTTTCTGGAAGGAGATATTACATAATTCTGCTCATGCTTGCATTGTGTCCCTCTGAAAGGTCAAAAGTTTCTAGAAAGTCCTTTTAAGTTATGAAGAAGTTGTACTGTCCCTCCCTCAGGCCTGTGTGACCACGTGGACTCATATCAAGTGAAGGATTTGTTCCAGTGCTCTGTGTGCAATACTCAGCACCTAATCCATGTAGGCAAGAGTGTCAGCACTCACCACTTTCTTCTGTGGGTACAAAGCTCCCAGCTTTCATCTGTGTGAATTTCTGCCACCCAGAAATTCTACAGCTTGAACCTACCAGAGATGTTATGATACAAAATGCAGCTGCATTGTACTAACATCAAAACCTCAATTAACATGGCTAAAAATACCTGTCTTGAGAACACACAGAGTGCATGAAAAAATAGTAATGAATGGATGCAAAAATAAAAACAGAATATATTTTCCCTGTAGGTTGCTGCCTTTCTAAGTTTGTTAATTTAAAAGATTAACAAATTTCAGTTAAAAAAGGTAACAAATTCTCTGTTAATAAGAGTTTGGCATTGAGAAAGTGTACATATTAATGAGCTCTGGCTCAGTCCTTTGAATTATCTAGGCACTACTGTAACTGATAAGTGAATGCTGATAAGCCTGTTAATATTTCAAGGGCTTTGCAGCTATAGGGGAGCACTCGGTTACTATCACATTCCTTTGCACTGCAGGACAGGTTTTTTATTTGCTATCTTTAAGGTATTACATACATACAGGGGTTTTTTTCTAACTCAGTTCACCTTGTCTTGCAGCAGCTCCTTGGCACACAGCCTCATGAACTCTCTGAAATGCTTTTTACAGCAGCTAGGCTCATTGCCTGCTCTGTGGCGGGGATTTGGATTGCAAATTCATGATCCAAACAAAGAGGGGGAATAGAAAGGGCTGGTCTCTGGCCTCTCTCACACTTAAGGAAACTTTGCTGGCTTCACAGGATTGTTCTGGTAACTCTGGTTACACTTCCAAAAAAAGAAAAAAAAACGCCTCTATCTTTGCAAAGATGGGTGCAGCCCCATCTTTGGAGAGAGGTGGTTCTGGGGAGGCTGCTGGGATTTCAGGCTACGTTGAGTTTTGTCCACACTTGTTCTCTTTTTCTCCCCTGCTTTGTTTCCTCCAAACCATGTATGGGTCTGGAAGTCCATGAGTTTAGAAAGCTCATGAGAGAGTGGAATAAAAAATGGATGGAGGCAAGTTGTGTATGCAGGATGTATCCACGTGTTCCTTCGCTGCTTGTTGGCTGCACAGGAGGGCCCTGCAATCTGAGCAGCAGCTTCCAGTAATTGATTTTGTGAGCCAGTATCAACTGGGTAGGATTTGGCCTGTGCTGGCTTGTGTTCCTTGAGGAGCAGAGAGAGGAGTCAAACTAAACAGGGTGACTCATGGGAGTCAGGTTCCTGCAGTGGTTTGTGTGAAAATGCTCAGAGTTGGGAAATGGGCTGTCATGGTTGTTAAATCCTTACCTCCCTTTGGTTTGCTGCTCTTTGGAGCCACTGGAGAAGGCCATGAAGTCCCTGTCAGCCACAGCCAGGGGAGAAGTCTGTGTGTGCCTGACACCTGACTGCCCAGGGGCTCTGGACAAGGACAACCACATTGCTGCAGGGCGACTGCTGAGGCTAAACCTGTGTGCTTGCACCTGGGCTTCCCTTTCTGCTGTCCCTGTCATTAAAAATGACCAAAATTGCTCAAAACCCTCATTTGTGTGGAAACCTCTACGGAGGACTTTGCACAATAAGCAGTGCTGGGCTAAACAGCCTGCAATTATTCAGTGTTTTGGTTTTAAGTGTGGTAACTACTTCCCTGAAGCCAGGTTCGTGCCGTGCAATGAGGAAAGGCACTGCTTTGCTGTCTCTTGAGCTGTGTTTTGATTTGACACCGTTCTCCCTCTTCTCTTGGGCGCTTGTGTGTTAAAGATGTTCAGCACATGCTGGAATCTTCACCTCTCTTGTGGCATAAAATCACAGGTTTTTGTCTTAATGGACTGGGAGGACCCAGGTAGAGGCAGGGAGAAGGTGGCCAGATGGACACCGGGATTACTCTCCCTCAGGAGAAATCCAGTCAGGGATGCTTTTCTCCTGCATGAGAAAAAAACCTCCTGAAAGGGGGAACTGGAAGGTAGAGCCAGCTGTGAAGCTCTGGGAGGAGGAGAACCTTGTTTGATCTGCAGATGGGAGCTCCTGTGGGTGCAGAGCCGGGTGGTGGCCGGGAGCAGCCGTGGGAGCAGCGGGATGGTGGCCGTGGGCGGGAAGGAGCCCCAGGGCTGCCTCTCACTGATCTCTGCAGACAGGAGCTGCCTCATGAAAGCATGGTCTTGAATATAATATGCACAAAACAAGCCTCTGGGAAAAGCTGCTGCTTGCTGGAGACATTTTTTGAGTGTATCCTGCTCTGTGAGGTACAATTTCTGTGAGGTACAACACACACCCTCTTTGGGTGAGTTTGTTAGTCAAAAAGTGCACTGACTTCCTTCTGTTTCAGGGGAAGCAAGGCTGCAGGAGAGGCAGGTAAACAGTGTAAGGGGATCTCCTGGCATGGCTCATTTTAGAGCCAGGAGGCCACTGGGACGGGGGCTTGGCTGGGCTGCCTGGTCAGTTCTAGGATAGAGGTAACAAAGATATATCCTGCAATTAACCCTAGTGGCCCTTTTATTGATGTGTGAGATCAGTGAGCCCAGCTGCCATACAGACAGCAGAAAAGAGTCTGGATGATTTTAACCACTGCTTTGCATGTTTAAGTAATTTAGAGATCTGCCCTGTTAATGTTTACAGAGGCTCATTAAGCAGGACAGGTATGCTTCCCTGCCCTGCAGGTTGAATGGCAGAGGCTGGCTGGGCTGGAGTGGTTCCCTTGGCTTTGTCCACCCTGGCGTGGCCAGATCTGTCCCTGCAAGTGTGCCAGCTCAGCAGGGTGCTGCTGCACCTGCCAAAAATTGCACCAGGTCCAGGGCTAACTGCTGTGTTATGTGGCAGCACTATTTGAATGTACAAATGTATAAATGTCTGTGGTGCCCTGCTTTATTTAGAGCCACAAGCATCACCTCTCAGACCTGCTAAATGCTGTGAGGACAAAGGGACAGCCAAGCAAATATCCCCACTCTTGCTCTGCCTAGCAACGTACACTAAGGAAAGTGTAGGAGAAACAGGACAAGTACAGACTGATCCTTCCCTCCTTGCACTGCTCCAGCATACAGCAGGCACATGTTTGAGGGCTTTTGGGGCCACAGGGTTCCCCTGATCATGGCACTGACTCACTGTGGGGCAAGTCAGTGCCACAGCCCATGGTCCCCTCATCTCTCAGTTTCTTTAATCCCTCTGAAGTTTCTGCTTTCCCCAGTGCCTGATCACAGTCCCCACCATTCAGATCCACACACCTGCAGAAATGGTTTTCTGTTAAAACATGTTGCCTGATCATCTCACTGAGTGATCTTTTGGTTTTGTATTGTGAGGGACTGGGATTTTTTATCTTTTGTTTTTCTTCTTCTTGTGATTTTTTATTTCCTTGTCATGCTTCATCTTAGCCATTGTCTTTCCATCCTATGAACAGTGCTCCTAGTCTTGTAATAGACTGTGAAGATGATTTCTCCAGATGTGCCTGACTTGCCTAGGGGGGTGCAAATGAAAGCATCCCAACGTATATGGGGGGGGCATTTATGGCCATACTATTTCCAGGGAAAAGGCAAATTGCAGAGATGATAATTATCTGCAATGTTCTCAGATGCTTTGAGTTTTGTATTTTTTCTGCAAAAAATTTTATTTTTTAAAACTTCTTTACAAAACTTTGGATATAGAAACATTGTTTTCCCCAGATAGCTGCTTCTGGTGGCTGCTGTTTGAAGAGGTGCAGGGTACCCTATACAGCTTTTTGTTACCTTCTTTGCTCATCTCTCTAGCTGGGCTGTTTTGGATACTGAGCTGTTTTAATGCCCATTTCAATACACAAATAGTAGCTGTATTGCCTTCCCACTCATGTCAGAGCAAAGCTTAGTCATATATTTCAGAGAAGAATGAAGAGCCAGGTGCAGCAAATGTATTTTTACATTTTATATTTGTATTTGTTGATAGTATTTTAGCCTGCAGAGCTGTGCTGAGCAGTGTTTGCTCTCCCCCTGTGCTGCAGCTGAGGGAGGGTAGCTGTGCCCTGGACTGAGCATCATGTCAGAATTAAGATGTTCATCCCTATTGGGCTCTTGCTTACATTTGGGCCCAGCTCCAGGTAATTCCTGGTAGTGGAAACAACCAGGAGAGGGTGGGAGACACCCATGAGGTCAGGGTCTCTGCACACCTTAAGCCAGAGCTGGATAGCACACCTGCCCAGCTGATCCCTGCTGGGTTCTGTGCAGGGAGCAGGGACCACTGTGGCTTTCTCATGCCTGGGGAAAGGCTTGACTCCAGCTAAACGTTTTACCCCGCTCATGATTCCTTTATTTATTTGTTTATGCATCTGGATACTTTTGCTTCTGTAACCACATGAATTGTGAGCACATCTGAACCTGATACTTTAATTGCTGTATGAATTGCCTTTGAGTTGCTAAGGGAAAATCCCTGTTTTTTCCTTCAACGGTTCTGTCGACCTGGTCAGGATTTTGCTTTGAGGTGCGGCAGGTGTGGCTACCTGGTTCCTTAGACCCCCTTGCTCAGCCCTTTCTGATAGAAAGACCAAGGTGAGTGCACGTGGACAGATTATTATTTTTTTTACAAGAACTCATTCTGCTAAAATCAGAACACACTGAATTTTTTTAGCAAAGTCAAAATCAACTCAAGAAAGAAGATTTCTATAGGCTTCTGAAGAAGACCAAAGCAATGAGAATATTTTCTGCTTAGCATATGGAGTACAGGGCTTTGGGAGCTTCATGGTGCTGTGGGAGAGCATCTTCATGGGGCCCCTGTCACCAGGCTTTTGGAGAACAACTTCACCCAAAATGGGAGCTCAGTGCTTGGCAACAACATTGGATGTTATTTTTAGTTGTTAGATTTAAATTTCTCTCTGTTTACTGATTTAAAAAGGGGAAAAAAGTAAAAAGAAAATCTTAAGCATCATTGTTCAAATGACATAAAAAGCAAAGTGTTTGTTGTTTTTCTTGTGTTTATGTTTTGGGTCATAGGGGCTTGATCTTGGATCAAGCTTTGGATTATGAGTCACTATAATAAAATGAAAAAATCCCGCAACTCTGCTTTGCCTTGCACACAAGTATGATATAGCATTTCCTTTATTTAATTTTTTCAAATTTTCCATATATGCTTTTGATTCTTTTTTTAGACTTAACAGGAATTGTATTGGTTGTGTCATGGTCACAGATTATTGAGCAGGGAATTATTAACCCAGGATAAGAGCTAACATGAGGATTACTGGAAAGTTCCTGCCTGTGACAGCTTTAAGTGAACTGTGTTACTGCAAAAGCTGCAGAAAGTTCAAATTGCTTGAGATCGTGCCAGAGGACTGTCAGTGGTCTTTTGTTAGAGGCTGACCACCTCAGGCAGGGCTCACAAAGGGAGCCTATTTTGTTTAAACCAAGCAGGGCTAGTTCTGTGCTCCAGAGTTACAGCCTAGCTGCCTTCCCCTACATCACCCAAGTCACAGCACTGCCAGGTTCCCTGCTAGAGGCTTTTGGAAACATGTTACCCGTCTCTCCAAAAGCCTCTAGCAGGGAACCTGGCAGTGCTGTGACTTGGGTCTCACCAGCTTGAATGGGAACTTGCTGCAAAGCTCCTGTTGTCTTGTGGACAACCTCTGTTTTTATCTGAATCACAAAGCTTGGTTTTGACCAAATACTGCTGGCTGGCTGCTCCATATGGCTGGTGACACCTGCACATCCATCTCGCTGAGGCTGAGCCCTGCCAGGTTGATAGGTCACTGAAACAGAGCAGTTCCCTAAAGCCTGAGCAATCCAGATGAAGCTCAGCCTTTTCCTAAGCAGTGCAAAGCAGACATCTGCAAGGACCCTTGTGTGGCTAGGTCTGGGGAACAGCGTCCACAGCCATCAGATTCCTCCTCCAGGTGCTGGGAGAGGTCCTCTCCTTTGGACATACCTGCTCTGCGCAGGCTCCATTGCTCTGAGGGATCTGAGATGTTTCACTCCTGCTTCTCATGTTGTCATGTAAAGCATCCTCCACTGAGTAACTGATGTGCTTGATTCCAGCATCTGCAGTATCTGGATTTTAGATCATTTCAGGAGGTATTTGTCTAGGTTGCCAAACCCTTGGAGATAGAAGAAGGGAAGACAGCAGCAGAACCAGGAACTGTTCTTCACTATCAGCTGCTTGAGAGGCTGAGATCACCCTCCAGGAAACTGGAAGATGTTGAAAACCACTGTACTGTTTGTACCTTGTGGGAAATGTGTAAATGGTGCCTGTAAGAGGCCAGCGGGAGGGCAGAGCAGTGGGGACTGGAGTGTTTCCATCAGTTCCCCAACTGCTCACACATACCAGAGTTACCAGAAGCTGTCCTGAGTGTGTGACCACAGCTTTCTCATGTGCTCTTGGGGATGCTGAGAGGACCAGCTGGAGAGCTGCACACCTGGCTGCTTGGTGCTTGGTGGCAAAGTAACCTGACAGAAGTTTAACAGAAGAAATGACCTGGTCAGTGGTCAGCAAAAGTCATGACTTTCAGCTTCTCTTGCCTTTTCACCTCTTTTCTAGATTGATTGACCAGCTTTAGCCTGGGAGGTGTTGCCTTCTGGGGTGATTTTTTCCATCACTGTCAGCAGATTATGGAGGCTGAGCCTGACTTTCTGCGCCTGTGCCTCTGCTGACTTTTATGGATGCACGAGTTTGTCGCTGATCAAGCTCCTCCCAGCATGGCCAGCATCTGTCCTGGGAGTCTAAACAAGGACCAGCCTTTGCCTTAGCTGAGAGACCACGTAATCTGTCTACAGAAGTTGTAGCTGGCCCAGGACTAGCTGTATGCTCTCATGGCTCTGCTGCCCTAAGACCAAGAGGCTGCATTTTCAGAAAGGAATCTGTTGCTCTCATGGAGAGAAGCATTACCAGTCCTACCCCACTGGCATGTCCTGCCCGCTCCCAGAGGTTGTTTTTGCTTAGTCTGAGGGGCTTTAACTGGGTGTTGTGTCTTGAAGGTGAGATCTGGTTTCTTGTCTCTTTACTGATGTAATTTTTCTGACAAAGCTTATTTTCATCAGCCAAATGTATTGGCATTCGTAAATGCTTTCTAGAAGAAAGGATCCTCTGATCCTGTGGCTTAACACTTCAGAGCCTAATTTTTTTTTCTCTGATGATGGCATGATAGGTACACAACTATTACCAGGTATTTGGTGGATGGACCTCTAGGATGTCTACAAATAGAATTATATTGTTACATGCATGTGACTACATATCACTGCAACTATTGTTGAGGTAAAAACATTAAGAGATCCACTATTGTTCCAGCATTTTAAACCCTAAATAGTGGCAGGAGCATGAGACAGTATCTCGGGTTAGTCTGACCCTTTCAACAGCTTTCTGAAGCAGCAGATCCTGGTGAGTCAGAGGAACAGAATACAGGTTTATGTGGATTCTTTCAGAAACAGAACAACAACATTGTTTCTGTTGTTTCCCTAACATCTGAAATTGTTGTAGGAGTTTTTGTAACATCTCTTTCTCCTATATATATGTGTTGCTTCTAGAAGAGAAGGCTCAGTACAGTAGTTGCCCTCTTAGCAAGTCAAAGGCTACCCTGCAGCACTGTATTCTACTCAGGCATGTCTAACACAAAATTAGTTCCTTTCTTTTAACTATTGTGTATTGTATAACATAGTATTGTTATTGGATAACACCGGAGTCCTCTTTGTTGTGTGTGTACCTACACGTGTGGAGAACACCAGTGTGGTAAAGGGGAACAATTCCTGCAGCACGTTGCTGGGGCTGTCAGCTGCTGATGCCGGCTGTGTGGAGCCTTTGCATCCCTCAGATTCAATAGCAACAGCTGCCAAGGCTTTTGTGCTGGCTCTGATTGCAAAACCACTCTCGGCTTGTTCCTCCCCGTGCCCAGCCCTGCAGCAGGCTGTGTGCAGGCTCTGGCTAGCGTGACCATTTGTACAGGAGGAGTCTCCAAAATCCTCATTTTGCACCCCAGCATCTGCCGCTGGTTCTCTGCCATGTGCTGTCTTAGCTGTGCCATGTAACCTGTGTTTGTTCGTTTCCCTGTGAAAGTAGTAACAGGTCAGAAGTCAGAGCAGCAAATGATCTGGCTGTGCCCTGGGTGGGTGCAAATCCTCGCTGAAAGGGAAAACAGTGTGGCTCACGGCTGCAGACCATCCCATGGGAATGCTGAGCTCTTGAGGGGCTGAGCTTATGGGCCTCTCAATTGGCACCGGGTGAGAACTGCACTGTGAATATTGAGGAGCCTCTTTTATCGTACTCCCGGTGAGGTAATTCTTATGGAATAACATCAAATTATTGATTAAATGGAATTCTTATGGAATAACATCAAATCATTGATAAAAGGGAAGCCCTTTATCTACTTATTCTAGAGAGAGATGGCAATGTAGTACAAGAAATGCTGTGTAAATATGAGTGGCAAGAAATGGTTCACTTGATTTTTTTGGTGGAGATATGGTAGAGACTTGGCAGATAGAGTTTGACAAATGCTAAAAAATCCATATTGTGGATTGAAATAAAATGCAAATGTGCAGAGGTATAGAATCTTCTCCTTATCTGTTCCTATGCATCTTTATAAGTTTACAAACTCATGAGGTACCAAAACCTTTAGATCCCAGAACACCCGTGTTTTACTCAAATGACGCTTATGGCAGGTTGGCCTGGCCTTTTTTTCTTATTATTCTTTCTGTTATTTTCTTCCTTCACAGCAGCAATCTTTTGGCCAGCTATAATGTAAAATTCCTGATTCTTTTTGAAAACTCATGTTTGCCAAAACGGTAACCTCATAGATTATTCTCTTGTCAGCAAGGCTTTTAACCACAGTTTTGGCAGAGCCTTAAAACATGCCCTTTCTCAAGAAAGAGTTGTCTGGGCTAGAAAATCATTGGCATTAAAAAGAGGTTGTCATAGTGATTGAAACCTCCTCATAGACATTCCTTAGGAAAAGTAGGCTGCAAGATGCACCTTTGTAGTCCCTTTTTTAAGTAAGGGACCCTTTAAATTGAAGAGCCTATTTCATTGTCTAAATGCAGATTTCTGTCACTTGTAAAACAATAGGACTCTGGAGTGCTGTTTGTGTATCAATGCTTCTTTTAATTACTTTCTACAAGAAATGACTCAATGGGAATTAAGTTCCAATTTCTTGCTATTGCAAGGAACCAGGTTTTTAGGTTTAAACCAGGATCACAGCTTCGTTCTGAGATTAATAGGAAAAGATTTGAGGAAGACACTCCAAGTGAGCCCTGAATGACCAGCTCTGAGAAGGCTTGAAAAGCACAGCCTGGGAAATCCTTCCTTTTAGAAGTTTGGTCTCTTGCCTGAAAAGACCAAAACAAGGTCGGGAATTAACTGTTACCTCTGGAGCAGGCAGATCCAAATGTGTCATCAGTGTGTTTGGCTCTGGACAGAACGATGCACATACAAAAGAGACAGCTGAGAACATGAACAAATCATTTTTATGCTAAATCTAGAAATACAGTATTGAATCAGTATGGTGAGGATTTTTTATAGAGAGATGTAATTATTTATTTGAATCACTGCTATATCTGTGCTGTATTTCTCAATAAGACTAAAATAAGATGAGGAGGCACATGTTTCTTGGATGGGATCTTCACTATATAAAGTGAATAAAAATGTATGCTAGATAATCTGGGAAAAGATTGAAAAAAATTAAGCTAGTGATAAAATATGTGCAGGGGCTGGGGTGAGGTTGCAGAAGTCTCTTGGCAATTATATCTTTCACTACTTGGAGTCCCTGGATGTGCTTTATTCCATACACCTACTTTCAATTCTTTCATAACACATGCACATGCAAGGGATATTAATTAGATGAAAGCTAAACTTGTGGCTAGCCCAGAGCCATCTGTTAGGAACCTACTTTTTTACCTGGCTGCCCAGCAAGAAAGGTCTGATCCTGAGCTATTTGGAGACAGTGGCAGAATGAGAGGTGTTGATGTGAGCTGCGCTGGATTTCAATGCCTGCTCCTGCAACAAAATTGACCCCAAATTCCAATCCTGTTGGGATTAAAGAAAGAGACAAAGAAAGAGACCTTCAGGAAGATCTTGTTATTTCTGGAAGTACCCAAAGCCCTGCTGGGAATGAGGCCTAATGAAAACCTATTATTGTTCTTATTGTTGTCTCTGAAGTCAAAGGGACTTCTGCAATCGACTTGAAAGGAGCAGGACCTGGGAGCCATTTATTTTACTTTCATTCCCTGCAGTGAGAGTTCACCAGTTCCAGAATACTAACTTCACGGTTTATAGGTATGGGAAAAACAATCTGAGGGAGAAACAGGGGCTATTTTTTTGTGTTGCATCAGGGTGTCTGGGGAGCTGGGCAAAGCCGAAAGCTGCAGTGTAGTTTAAATCTGTCTCACCATAGGTGCCAGCATTTTAGTTCAGATCACAAGTGTGCTTTTGAAGCAGGTCTGCTGATCATTCCCACTGACTCCACTGCAATGTGCCCTTCAGTGTGCTTTGTGCAGTCACTTGTGAGTGCAGGAACTGGGCTTCTCCCTCATGAAACTTGTCCAGAGTGCTCACTTTAAACACAGCCAGCTCTCAGGACAGAGCCAGGACAGGCAAGACCAGGAACCCCTGAATTGCATGCAGAGAGGTTGTCAGCCCCTGCTCTCTTTCACCTCGCAGGTCCTGCTGCACTGCCATGCCAACATCATGTGCCTGTGCTGCCACAGCAGCCTGGAGGGGAATATGTGCCCCACCCTGAGCTTCCCAGTTGCCCATCCTTGTCTGGATATCAGGCAGTAGCTTGGAGCAAGTCTGCAGGGTCTCATCAGGTGAGGAAAATGCACAGGAGGGTCACTAAGCTCACAAGATAACAGGAGACAGGTTTTGTCATTTTAGCACACAGCCATGTTTGCCCCGTGTCTGCCTTCTCTTGCTCTTAGGGTGCTGCAGCAGGTGCTGAGTTACTGCTTTCATAGAAAAGTTTTTCTTTTCATATATGCAGCTGATTTTAAATATTTCAGAAATACTGGAATATTGAAACATGTTTAGTAATAGATTTTTAAAGCAGCTCAGCACGGTTGGATGTGGCATTACACTCGGCAAAGGGATTGCTACAGGTGAACTGATGGTTGAAATAATGTTGTGAACAATTTTTTTTTCTGTGCTTTTGTCTGCCTTTTGAATAATTTTTTGTCTGCACTTTTGTCTGCCTTTTTGAAAGCTCTGAAGTTAAGGAGGACCAAAATCTGGATCCAACTCATAATTCTTATGTGTTTTCTCCACATGAGAATGTGCTGTAAATAATAATTCAAAAATCCTTTAGGAAGAATAATAAAGGCATTTGGCAAAATTTGGCAAAATTTACTTCAATACTCCCTTTATGATTGCTCCCACCAGCTACGGGTGTCTCTCCAGCTGCTGTTTCAGCTTGAAGACTTCTTCCCTGGGGTTTGTTTCCCTCTGCAGCCTTCCATCCCCCCTTGCCGGGTGCGTTAGGGACCCGCGGGAGCGCTGGGTGCAGCATTGTCTCCGAGTTACTCATCAACCGGGGGCTCAGGGAGGGCTGCCCCGTTGCCGTGGTGACCGGCAGCATCGCGCTCCGCTTGTAAATGCGATCTTTGACCAAAGCCACTGCACCGGAGGAATTTTCACAGCTCCCGGAGAAGACAAAACTCTGGGAGCCGGGATGTAAAAGGTTATCTGATACAAGGTGGATGAAGCGGAGGCTTGTTCTGTGTGAAAGCGAATCCCTCTGCCTCACAGTGAGGGAAATGTTGGGAAGATTTTAAAGTTTCAGGCGTATTCCCTTGCAGCTATGGTCTTGTTAAATTTGTTTTCTCTAGCTGCGGTACAAGGGTCCTAGGCAGCGGTAGGGGTTTGGCCGTTGGCCATTTGCAGAGGTATAAGGTCACTCAAAATAGTTCTTGCACTTGTGTGTTCGCAGTAAGGAAATTTTAATGAGTCTTTCATCGGTAGCAGCCAGATTGTATCTGCTCCAGGGTATCACTCATCTGGCCCCAGCAGAATTAACGTGCTGAATGCCCTGAGCTACGGGCTGAACTTGCAGAAAAGGAGCTCAAGTCTTTGTCTGCGTAGCCACAGCAACAAAACCACAGCTGAACTATAAGTTTCTCCAGGATCTGACAATAAACATGCTTTAGCCTGAAAGATTGTGATCACCTGCCTATAGGAGGGTGTTCTCAGTCGGGACTTTTTGCTTACCTGTTTCAAAGTGGTGGGTCACTGAATAAACAGAAATTGGGGCCAGAGCACTGGAGACATCATAATATCATTTAATTTACCATTGTATTTTGTCTCATTTGGTTACTGTTACATTATGTTAATAACTTTATTTTCCAGGGGAGTTTGTATGCATAGACTATATGTATCTATCCTGTACCACATTTTTATTTACTTGAATTGCTTAAAATGTTTAATTCAAGGCACAGGTTTAACAGGGGAAGGGGCTGGTGCAATGCTGGCTGAAAGGGAAGTGCAAGACGTGCAGGTGCTGGGATTGTCCCCTCTTGCTGGGACTCTGCCCTTTCCTGTGTGCTTTAGACATTCCAAGCTCTTCTTAGGATTTTAGAAGTCCCTTCCTTCTTCCCATATGTAGGAGTTCAGGCCTTATCTGCCCCTATTCTTTCAGTTCTTAAATGGAAAATACACTGGCACCTGTGCAGTTAAATAAAATACAAGAAATTATTGCCTGTCTGAGTTTAAAATCTGTGTGATGGCTGTGAGCAGATCCTCAGCCCTTACAGGGTGAGGATGGCATCTTGCAGCCAGCAGTGGAGGTCCTGCCCCTGGGTCAGAGGACATGAAGGGGTGACAGTGGCATGCTGTGTTGGCTCCAGGTTTCAGGGACAGGGTGAACATCTGGTCTCTTGGATGGTGTCAGGAATGAAACCAAGGGAATTAATGCAGTTAAACTTGCATCCGGCTTTTCCTTAGTTCCCTCTTTGCTACTGTGGGAAGCTCCCAAAGTGAGTATGATTCAGCCTGGCCAAACAATATGAGCTTTTGAAGATGCTCCCCTTGTGCCACTTTGGGAGCTGCATTCAGATCTTGAGAGGTGCTGCAAGGAGAGGCATCCCAAGGCAAGTGTGCAGGTGTAGCAGGGGGGGCTCTGTGGTGCTGCAGGACCACAGCCCCAAACAGAGATGATAGGCCAGATACAGTTTCACTGGGGCTTGTACTGTGGCATAAAAGGTCTTTTTTAGTGCAGCCAAGAATTCCATTAGCCTTTTCTTTTCCCAAACAGCCTGTCTCCTAACCACTGGCAGTACGTTTTGGTTACCTTGCATCGTATAGTGTGTCTTACATGATTTTGTTCTAAAATGCATCTCTTTACATTTGCTCATATTACAGTGAATTCTGTCACTTCACTACAACCAGCTCCCACAAGCCTAAAGTCATGTAGTGTCCTGGTGATTCCATGAGTCTGTTCTCACTGGGGAGGTGAGCAGAATTTGGTTGCTAGTGGGACCAATGCCTGTCCAGCAGAGTCTGTGTGATGTGGGACATTAAATGTGTTGAGGATATTTGTGTGGTCTGGTGTGTGAAGCCTTAGAGCCTATGAAATTGCAGTGATACAATGACACTGTGAAGTGTTTGAATTTACAGGAAATCTTTTGCTCCTTTCTTGTAATTTTGGAACATCTATCCCATTTGTAAAGACAGAATTCTCCCATTTCTTCCACTTGAATACTCTGAGAAAGCAGCTCTTCTGTTGTGTTGTTAATGTCTGTGTGCATCCTCTAGTCCCTATAATGTCACATCACTTTGGACTAGGAACCTGAGAATAGTTATTCATTACTGTAGTAGAAAAAGCACCCAAAAGATCCAAGTTTTTATACCATCAAATTAAAAATAGTAGATATTAGGCACTATCACTCTTATTACTGAGTAACTTTGGCTGCATTAGAAGAAGTCTGTACTATGAAAAAGCTTTTACCTGCTAAAAGTATCTTAAAATTGTTTATATTCTTGCTGAATTGCATGTGAATGGCCCTTCTGCTGGGAGAGATAAATACTGGTTTAATTGCACTTTTTGGTGGAGCTCTTTTGGTTTCCCTGTAGATTACCAGCAGTTTATACCCACTCCTGCCATTACCCATCATTGCAGAGAGCACACTCTCCAGTGCTGACTCTCAGAATAAATTGGTCTGAGAAACTGTTGGCAAACAAACTGCTGCAGTGAGATGCTTTAGAACAGCACTAATGAGGATAAATTTGCAGGGATATTTGGCATGATTCAGCATGGCTGTCAACCACGTTTTCTGTTTATGCCAGAAATACTAGAATGTGTGTAATTTGGTTGCAAGTAGTAAAACAGTTTTCAGATATAAACAGGTCATTTCTTTATAGAACAGAGACACCAAACAGTATTATAATAACTTTCAGGTCTGAAAATTCTGTCACTCATAAATATTTCTTTAGGCACCGACACTACAAATTCTTGCCTGAGTGAGCTATCTTGTCTACCTTGAGTGATTTCATTAACTCCATTCTAACTGCCAGGGTAGAAAGAGATTTGCAAGACCAGGTCACCAGTTTGACTTCCTTTCCCATGTAGTGCTAGACTTCATTGTAAGAAATTCCTTGTTACCATTTTCAATTCATTTTTAGGAGGAAAGGCTCGTTTTGATAAGTGATATAGACCCTATTGTCTGTCCTTTTTTCATATGGATTTTTCTTCCCCGTGGATTTTGTAACATTTTTCTCTGTTGAGATCTATTCTTTTAGGAATTGTTCTTTTGGTAAGAGCTGTTTGCTTGCAGAGATTTGTGTACCCAAAGTGCTGAGGTTGCTTCTACAGTGGATTTCCACGTCTCGCGTATTTGTCTCCCTGTCGGATTAACCGTTCTTGCTGTGCCACTAGGAACATCTGTCAATCTTTTCTGCCCTGTCTGGCTGCTTCATTAAGGATCTCAAATGCATGTAAACACCTTGGGGCTGGGCCTGTCTGCCTTTCCTCTTGGCCAATGCAGTGTGTTTAGGAAGTGCTGCACCAGCGACAGCTCTAAGTAACAGACACAGATAGGATGTGAGCACTCAGAAACAGTAGAAAATTCATGGTCTCGATTTGAAGGGTTTGGGGACTGGCCTCTCTCACAAAAGTCATTGGGACAGGGAGAACTTGGACTTTTCCAGGTCAAGCTTTTAATCTCCAGAATGTCCAGATTCTCTTCTGCACTGCAATTTACCGTTGGAAAGATATTTGAGGTCTTGGTTGTTTTGTTTATTTAATGGGATTTTTGTGTGATCACTTAAGGGAATCAATGAGTTCTTTTGTGTTTCTTAATTTTATTTTATACTTGCATCATGGGTTGTTGGACAGATCATAGGCACAGTTTGTTCTTGGTGCATGCACTTAAAGTGACATTTCCAGTGATGGCCATAAGAAAAAGAAAGCAAACAAATGTAGTAGACGCAATCCTTTTTTAGGGCACAATTACTTTTTCAAAGGATGGAATATGACTTCTAACCAGGAGATACCTCAAGGAGAAGAGAAGACCTTCACTGCCCAGCTAGGAAGGCAGAGGGGCGGGGCTGGCAGTCACTGGGACTTTGCCAGCAGGGTGGATGTGGACTGGGATGCCCCAGACTGTGCATTAGGCAGGTCTGCTGTGAAATACAAGGTCTTTCTCCTTTCCCTTTTGAAGTGCATTTTGTCCTTTTTTGGAATGCAGCTTCCTTGGGCTGAGCATAATTATCAAACTGTGATTGATAGCTGTTATCAGTGCTTCTCTTCTTGGACACAGTTCAGGGATGGTGTGAAGAGATGGCAACTACAAGTCAGGTCTGCCCCATCTAGAATGGATCTTTTCCATTTTTATATGGAACCTGTTCTTCAGAAATGATCCAAAAACTTTTTTAGTGGATGAGTTATGTCAGGTGAGTTTTCAGTTGTTTTCACTATGGAAAGTATGTTATGTTTTCTGGCTTGGCTCACACAATTCACTTCAGTTACCCAAGTCATGGGATCAAGAAGGTGAGGGACTTGGGATCAAGAAGGTGAGGGACTTCTATAATCCTCTTGCAAATTTGCTGAGGTCAGTAGAGTTATCCTACCTGAGCCCTTTGAGCTGACCTTACAGAAAATATGGGCATCTTATCTTGATTATGATTTCCCTCAGGGTAGGTGACATGCACTAGTTAACTGCAGACAGAATAAAGCAAGAACTTCCCTCCCATGTATTCAGTGCTCTCCTAAGCTTCCTTCCAGTCCTTCTACTGATATTGCCAGTGCCAACACAGCTCTTGCTAATTAGTGAGCCCTCATGGGACTTCTCACTTTCCCACTGGATGTGGATGGCAATCTAGGAGCAGGATCCTTCTGCGTACGCAAAAACAGAAGACAAGGAACTACAGCTATAGCTCACAGGGGAATTTGGTTTGTTGTTTAACTTTAGTTGTCTGTTTTCCAAGGAGTGCAGATGGCCTATTTCTGAATAGTGTACAGACTTGCATTTCCTCTGTGTTTTTCTTCATAAATTGTCTCTCTGTATATATTTGGGAATGTACCAATATCTATATATATTTCTCTTTTAAATGGTTTAAAAATCTCACTTTTTAAGGCAATGGCAAACTATGGTATTGTTAAAAGATATAAGCATGTTGCCTTCTTCTTATATTTAGCCCAAATACGATGAGTGGAGAGTGATTTAGTAGGGCTGTGAGAATATAATGAGTGCATTAGCAGGCTTATAAAGTCAGATTGTGAATCAAATCTTGACTCATGCACAAGAAGTTTTGACTTGCTGAGTTGCTTGTTGGATTTCACACAGCCAACAAATTAATGAAGTATATGAATTATTAGCCTTTCAGCATCTCCCTTTTCCTTTTTTAGTTAAAATGTTGTTTTCATTTCAAGTATGGACAGTTCATATTATAAAACTGTTTTGCTAAGTGTAGACTCCTTGTTTGCATTTTCCTTCCCTTTCTTGGTAAAATTGATGCTGAGGTTTCCAGATTTGCATTGGTAGAAGTCAATGTCCAGCCTCAAAGGGCCGTGGGTGCCTCCTGCATAAAGACTGCATCTCATCCTCCTTCCAGGCTGCTCTTTGCCCATCGAGCAGATGCAGCATGGTCGGGATGGCAAAGCAGGTTCCTGAGCCAGAGGAGTAACGGGGAGAGCATTTGCACTTTTTAATGGCATGAAACCCTTGCAAGCAAGCACATTTACTAGTTTTCTGAATCCCCTCACACCTGGAGCCCTGTGATTTCACAGCTATCAAATTTTCATTTTTGGGTTTAAAAAAAAACCAAAACACTTTAATGAGCAAACGTTTAATTGCTTTAATACAAGATTTCCCAACCTGCTGCAATTTCATTTTGAAATCACGTGTTGTTATGAGAAAGCTGTGCTCTGACAGTTGTGCTGCATTTTAATAGAGTCCTGGGGCCTGATTCTGCCATGTTTGCATTAAGCAATGCTTTGTTCCAGGAGCAGTTGTATGGCAATTACCAGGTGTACATTACTGCACACCATGAGTAAGCATGTGATTTAATTAGCTCATGGGAGATTCTCATTGATGTAAAAAGAAATATTGACCCTTCCAAAATCTAATACCTGAACTTTGGTGGAAGTATATAAAGCTGTTTTCTATCTGAATACCAAATGTAGTAATTAAACATCAGGAACTCACAGTAAAAATGTAATGGGACAAGTTGGCCACAGTTCTGGAAGAATTGTGGTATGGGCTGGAGCCTGTGCCGTTCCCAGGAATGGGAATTTTTCCTTTGACTTGGTGAAGAGCAAGATAAAGATCAGTGTGCTTAGTTCTGAGGGACCAGTTAAACAACTCATGTTGGTCACATTCTCACGGTAAGCCTATGGACTAAATGTGCAACTACTTCAACAAGTAAATGCCTCTAAATTAACACCGATAAATTAACTAACCTAATCCTTTGCAGTAAATAATGTCTGTTGGGTACCATATTTTAGCATGTTGAGATCTGAAAAGGTTTGTAACAGAAGAGTAGAGTATACACTCTAATGAGAGAGAGCAACAGTTTGTCAGCACATTAGTTTTGGGGATCTCTACTGGACACTAATCAATAGAGACTTTATTAGCAAAATTCTCCTTTCAAGTCTGTTTATGTATAATGCACTAAGCACCTTTTATCAGATTTTCTTTCAGAGGGAGTGGCAAGAATCTCTGATGACAAAACTCTTGTCAGTGTGTTGTGTTTGCAGCTAGCTTGAAGGAGGAGATATGTGCTGTACAGTATATTCTCATCAGGTGGAAAAGAATCCACTGGTTGCTAATGAGGTTTTCTTGATTTTTATTTTTTTTCTTGGTTGTTCTTCACTGAGTGTTTTAGGCTTTTGTTTGAAAGATGTATTGCTGTCCCGTAGACTTCTTTATTGTTTGTCTCTATAAAGTTATAGAACTGGGTTCTCACCTTCTGACTCTGAAGGGGCTTCTTGTCATCTGATGATTTTGAAGTTGGAAGCCAGGGGAGCAGGAGATCTTTGTGTGTGCTCAATTTATCTTCAAATAATTTAGGAGTTAGCTTCATGGGGTGTGGAGGCAGGATCTGTCTCCTTCCCTCAGTGGGTCCTTTCTGGTTTGCAGACTAAACTGGGTTGGTTGCTTGTCTTGCCTTCTCCACTTGACTATTGCAGCCAGCCTTGTAGCACGTGCCATGGTGAGGAAAAGGTGCCTGGAAATGCCAGGGCAGGATGTGAGCCCAGGAAGGGCAGGGACAGCCATTAGGCATCCAGCATTAGAGTCTCCTTTGCTTCCCAAGTCACACATCCTGAGGGTTACACAGTGTAACGTTTTGTTCATTGTCTGAAAAATTTGTGTGACTAGGGAAGTCCATAATCTGTGGTCTCTTTATTCATAAATACCAGCTCAGTAATTTTGTTTAACTCTTAAAAAATCTGCAGTGCTGTAAATGCCTATAGAAACTATGCCCTTTTGGATAGCATTTTCATTGGCGTCTTACCTTGGTATTCAGAGAAATTTAGAGGAAAAGTGTACTCCATTTTAACTATATAAAATCGGCTCTGATGATTTACTGCCTGACTCGCAGATATTATTGGATTCAAATGCCGTGTTTGTTTTGCAGTATATATTACTAAATTTGAATGTAAGGTTGCTGGAATACTGCAGACACCAAGCCTGCTGTACCTTCTGCACAGTGCAGCTGTCAAGCAGAAGATTCATTCCTTGTGCCACAACAATATCTTGGGTGGTTCTTGTTCCTAAATGAGGGAAACATTTCTTATTTCATTACTTTTGCCCTCTCCAAAGTGTTGAGTGAGGACTCTGTGTCAGGCAGCATTGAAATGTTGAAAAGTGGAAGACAATGGAAAGACAAAGATTTGTGCCCCTTCACAGTAGGAATCCCTCTCTGTTACATGGAAAAAGTATTAATCTATAAATTCCCTTTTAAAACTTACATCTATTGAAACAGGATTATTTGAACAACATAATAAAGGAAGTTATATAAAGCTTTTAATGGCATGATACGCACCACTTTCAATTATTAATAGAGAACTCTTTCATCAATGTATTTTTCTGTTTTGATGAGTAAGTGTTTTCACCTGAAGATGATGAGTGAAAGCTATGAAGGCTCTTGCAGAACACGTTGCCCTGGCAGATGAAGCCTGGGGCGGCTTGGGGCTGCTCATCGAGGAGGTGCCCGTTGCTCCTGCAGCGCCAGCGGGAGCTGCTTGGAGGAAAAACACTGCTTGACTTCCCATGCTGCTTGCAAAAATATGGCTGTAAAAGAGCTTGGTTTGTGCTGTTTCAGGTACCAGCTTGATCAGAGAATCCTTGCTTACTTCATCACATTTGTCCACTTGGACCAAGATCAGAGGCCAGTGCGACTCTGAGAAGAAACTTGCACCAGGGTGGACCTGAGGTGACTCCTCTGCCACGGGTCCTAGCTCCTCTCAGCTTAGACCTTGCAGTGAGATTCCTAAGGGGTGGGAAGGTTTTTAGGACCAGAGGAGTGGATTAACAGAAAAGCGTTTAATAAGGAGATTTATAAACTTTCTGTGTCAGATATGTATGTGGGTATTTAAGAACTGAAGTGACCACTCGTGGGATGTGTTATACATTTAGAGCCATGTAACAATTTCATAGCTGTGGCACCTGGGGTAAAGTAACTGTCTTCTTTGGTCACCACTCATTGTCTTCAATTAAAAATATTAGCCCTCTGGTTTTTTTCTTTTAGTGCTGCTTTTATAAACCTTTGGGCAGGAGCAATGCATTCTTGGCATTGTTGCACATTTTGGGGGAGCACAATTCCATGCATTCTTAGCTTTGGGAAGTGATCAGGCAGAAAGGTGTGAGCTAATGTCCAGTGATTTATGATTGTTCCACCAGAAAAGGGACACAAGACTTTAAACAATTACTGGCTGTATAAGCTCAGAAAGTTATTTTACACGGGGTTGTTTAAGCCCAAAATAGGAATAGTGATAGCCTTGCATACTGTAAAGTTGCACTCCTGTATAAATCCATAGGCATTATTTACTTGCATGATAATTTTGATAATGCAATAATGGGGAAAAGTTTGTAAAGAAGAGATTTACTTTCAGGAAAAATATTAAGACTGTGAAAGCTTAATATGTCAAAATGTTTGTCACTTTGTTCAGTCCGGGAGGTCTTTATCTTTGTGTTCGTAACAATGGTCTTCTCCAAGCTAGGATTTAAGTTTATTGATGGGCTGTCTTGGTGAATGAGGAACTTCCTTTCTTGCTGCTGAGAGAAAGAAAACAGCATACTTGACTGAGATTCCCCTTTTATTAAATCCAAAATCAGTTGCTTGACAACTGATCGTATGTTCTCAAGTTTTTCACAGCAGAAACCTTGCATTTAAACCTTGTTTTTATTCTACAGCATACATGGTGTAGTAAGACTCTCTAATTTAAATACAATAGTTGTAAAAGGAATATGTCAAATGCTCTCTCAATTTCACTCTCTTTCAGAAAGCATTGGCAATTCAGATAGGTAGTAAATTGTTTAAATTTACTTTTGAATTCTGTAAAAATTATCTACAATGTCATCACACTTCTAGGTTTTCTCTTCCCAGCAGTTTTGTCCAGGCAGAAAGACAGGACTTTGCCTATATAAAAGCACATTATGTCAGGTCCTTAGTGTGTGAAAATTTTGCCTAAGGAGGTGTTTGATAATTAGACTAATTAAAAGTAAGCACTAGGGCAGATGTGCTAAGGATATTTATGGAAGTTTATTCTCTGTATAAACAGAAGAGGAGCCACTTAAAAGGCTGAAAGCTTTATTTTGCATCTTCCAGTCTTGAACCAGAGCACTAAGTAGCACCACTGCTACTTTGGCTTTAAAGATAACACTGCTGTGGAGACTCGTGTGTTTTTAGGTACTCAGTTTTCTGGGTGACAGTCTTTTGAAGTTTGTGATGGGCTACTTTGTACAAACACATGTATGAAGTGTTTCCAGCCCTGGGTCATGATAAAGCCTCTTTAAAAGAAATCAAGTAGTTTATTTTGTTCTGGCTCACAAAAGTGGTATTGGATAACATAGTGAAAACCTTTGCTGCTTCGTGCATCAGGAGAGAAACAGCAGTCTGGGCCTGAACGGAGGAGAGTTGGATGTACAGAGCCTCAAGAAGTCAAGTCCCAGGGCCTTTGGGTTTATATTGTGAAAGAAATAAAGTGCATTTTCTTTTAGACACAAGTCATTCTAATTCTGACTTCCTTCAATTGGGAGCCATGGGCAGAGCCAGGAACTGGCTCTGAGGCAAAGCAGGGTGAGGGGGTGAGACCTGGAGGATTGGGAGGGAAAGGAGAAGGCTGGCTGTTGTGGGAAGCTGCGAGAGTTGGACACTCTCACTTAAACTGAAAAGTTTTCCTTTCCTGACTGCCCCAGAGTTTCCTCCCAGCCCTCCTGGGTGAGAAATACCTGTTGTCCCGGATCTGGCAAAATATCTGTCTCTCAAGGCGTAAAGATTCCTGTTTACAGCTTTACTAAGAGAGGGAATGTGTGAAAGGGGAGAGTGGAAGGGGAAGAATGCATGCTGTGTCTTGGGGAACTTGTGTTTCCCAGCATGTGAAGGACAAGGGAATTAAACTCCCTGCTTGAAAGATGTGACTCTTATTCATTGTCAGTGTTTGTCCTCAGTCCATATGTACCTATATATATTTACCTCTATGTGCCTATGCCCATGTAATGCATGGATATATATTGGGATTTTTTGATTCTGTAAAGAGAGTATAGAGTGAGAAATTGCTTGTATTGTCATATAATTACTCAGCAGCATTTGAAATAAATGGAAAATAGTGAACAAAATTCCTGTGAGTAAAAAACTCAACACTAAAACCCCCCCCAGCAAACTAAAAATCCAATTGCAATACGTGAAAAATTATTGTATTCAGTCTGTAGATGGAATGGCTTCAAATTCAGGTCTGAAAGTGGAACTTCCTTAAAATGAAGGAGTTGAAGAAAAAGAAAAAAAAATCCCAAGTCTGGGACCATTCCATTTCAGAAGTTTGAGCTTTCATGCTCTAAGAAGGGAAAAGCATTTGTCTTTTTTCAGAATACATACATGTGTTGGTTTACAGTCAGAAGTGTAAACCTCATCAGAACCACTGGGATTATTTCATGTTGGCATATGTGAGAATAATGTTTGTCTCGTGATCCTAATGTTTTAGCTCCTACGAAAACTCAAATCCACAGGTGAAACATGCTGATATTTTCCTGTGAAAGTGTGAATTCACAAGGCAAAAATTGAATGTGTGGAATGGTATCATTGAAGTTGAAAGAGGAAATTGTGCAAAGTCCCAAAACACAGACACTTAGGCCCAGATCTGCTGCCATTTTAGTGAATGCCAAAACTCCTATTGTTTTCCTTAGGAACTGGATTAAGACTTTTATTGATATCATGCCAGTTTGAATTCCTTCTCTTATTTTTGATCTTGACAATCACTTTTTCCATTGCAGTTTCATTAAAGACTTATAACACAGCATAATAAAGCTCGGTGAAAAAAATAACTTGATGCACCTAAATTATTATGCAGATGGATACAAATTAAAATGCATTCACATAATTGCAATTCTCTCTTTGCGGCAAACAATAGAATCTAAACTTTATTCTTTTTGCTTGCTAATCAATTTTCAGTTCATTGTCCCTTTTTTTCCCGAGGTTTCTAGAGTATCAAAGTAATTGAAAATAATTGGTCTTTCAGTTGTTTTACAGTTAGTACTTGAATAATTAAAAATTAAGCAGATTATGCATGTTGTATTTTAACAGAACAATTAATTCAGTGGCATTATTCAGTGGCCTCTGTCGAGCATGCCTGGCAGTGCTCAGCCCCAAACCAATGGAGACCAGTCCAGAACACAGAACTGGCCTCTCTATTTTGGCAGCCACTGAAATTGCTATTATGGACTCTCCACAAGGAAACAAAAATAAAAGGATTGAAGTATCCTTATAAACCCAGGAGAAGCTGCTGCAGCAGGGATTTGGGAGCAGGGGCAGTGAGAGACTTCAGGTGTCAGAGGGTGCTGGATCAGCTACATCTCATCTTCGTTCACTTTGGCATTTTTTACAAGACTGTGATAGAGGTGTCTATTTGAGGATTATATGTAGATCTGAATAAATAGTTCTTAGTCAGTGTCAACATAGTAAATTCTGTCACAGTTGACCTCCGCATGGCCATCTTCCAAATTGTGTATTTGCATAATTCTGAAAAATTGTAAACTTGGATTTAAGGTGTATTGGCTCAGAATTTGCATGTAGAAATAAATGGAGATACTGTAGGCTGTCAGTGTGCAACTTTGCTGTCATTCAGGCTGATTGATCATGGTTTATTTTTGTTTATATGATTTTTATATGAATTTAAAGATGTGACAGCAAAGATAAAGTTTTAAGAAAATTGATATATTGCATCTAAAACGTTTGCACTGAAGAACCAAAGTGTCTTATGCCCTTTTGGCTTTGGGTCTCCACAATGTCAATTCCTTTGCCTCCAGCCTTTGCACAGGACAGCTGTAGGAGCACTGCTGTAATGTTTTAGCCCTTCATACAGCAAATATTACAGACAATTAAAGACAGTTTGAAAAATGCTTTTATTTTTCAGATTTGAAAAAGCTTTAGTGAATAGACCAGCCTCCTATCTACAATATGCAATACAATTTTTCATATTACACCAAGTAATAGGAGCTGACACAAACAAGGGGAGTTCTGCAAGCTGCACCTGTTTTGGGGCATTTCTGTCACTTACCTGCATGAGCAGGGTGTTCAGGTGGTGCACACAGACACTGAGGAAATAGTGGTGTGATAAGAGGCCTCGTTCCCTCTTCAAACATTGTTTTCTTTTCTCTACACGTGGACACACAGGTGTTAGATGCAGAGTCCTAAGTCAGTCCCAGCAGCCTATTCCTCCCTGTGAAGCTCAGGCCAAGGCCTTTGCTGGTTAATGAAGAAGACATTTACAGCCTCCAAAAATTTTCACTGTCCTTGTGACAGGACAGGTTTTTAACAGGGATAATGAGGAGCAATGGAATCTGTTACATTCACTCAGTGCTCTGTGGTGGCTCTTAGGGAGCTGGAGCATGTTTTCCCTTTTTGGCTGGATCAGGAAAAGAAGCATAAGTTAGATAAACTCAGTTAATGGGAATGCTAGAGACACGCTGTCCCTAGGTTTTTCCCCTTGTTTTCATACATTTCATCCTACATACATTTCAAAAGGAATGGGTATTGCCAAAAGGAATGAGCAGCATGCAGGGACAATGAAACCTGAATTTGGCAGCCTGCAGCCTGCCAAGGGCTGGGAACCAGGGGGTGCAGCCTTCACAGGGCGCCAGACCGGGTAGGCTAGACCACATGCAAATCTTGATTTGAACTATAAAGGCAATTTTGGGATGGGTCTTGCTGAGATGGGTGTTCCAGATCATTCTCATATGCCCAGGGCAGATGTATTACTGTTTGAGCATTTGATTGAGACTCAGAGAGCTGTTAGCTTTACTGCTGGAGCCAGGGATGCCAAGTTCTCTCTTCAGTAATAGCCCTGTAAGCCTCAGCAAAATCAGTGGAGTTATGTCAGGTCTGCATCTTTGGGGGTAAGGACAGTGTTTTACTCCTGGGCAGACTTCAAATACATAGATAAAAAGGGACAGGTTTCTTTTGTCTTGCAACAAAAGAACCAGCTCTTCTCTGAACAGATTTGAGTGGGTTTTGGTGCCTTGAGTCTGTCATCCAGAGTGCATGAAGCATGGGATGAAGCTGCTCTGCTGGAGCTCTGCTGCTCCCTTGCTTTGCCACAGCCCTGTGCACATGCTCACAGCTGGGTGGGCTTGTCTGGAAACGTGCACTGAACCTATGTGGTTTTATTCTTCAGCTGTCTTCTAACACTCCACCCAAGCATTGCTAATAAAATTGTCCTTTCTATGGAGGTCTAATATCATATGAGCTCTGCTTTGGAGCAAATTTACATTATTTCATGGCATGTGGTGACAAGTCTGAAGTTGCAAAGCACTGGGGTGACTTCTGTGCCAAGGGCTGGAGGGGCAGCTCCTGATGGATACCCCTTTGCACATACTCAAAAATCTGTGTCAGTTCTGACTGCAGCAGGTTTGTGGGCTGTGCAAAGGGATTTCAGTAGGTGTGATCCCTCATGGTGCAGCTGCAAGGACATCAGCAGAGCCACCCACTGCTGAGATTTTCTGCTTTTTCCTTTCAAAGGAGAAACACGTAGTTTCTGTGGCTAGTTTGGAGTGTTACCTGCCTAAAAAAAATCCCTTGATCCTTATACTGTCTGAGAGGCCTCTCAGGTGGGTGAACACAAGCTTAGTAGAACACAAGAGCTCAAATAGTAATCAGGTGGTTGTTTGGATAGTAATACCTTTTTATCATTTTCTTCACAAAAGGCTTAGTGAAGGTGTGGATTACTTGCTAACAGCTGAAGTCAAGCAGTGATAGGCAAATCCTTTCCCTCTATTTACACAATATAACGCCAGAAAGCAAGAAATTTTTTGAAATAGTCTCTGTAAGCACTGTAAAAACAAATGTCTCCACCCTTCACAAATAAAGGCTTTACTGGAGAGGCCATTTGCCATGTATAGAGCAGAGAAAAGGAAATAAAGCTGGTAAAAGTATCCTGTTCATGATGGAAGTGAGAATCCTAGCTGTTCTCCTGTCCAGGTTTGCAAACACATCTCTGCTGACTCCATGAGCTCCATAGAGCTGAGCATGGAGGAGGAAGAGAAAAGCTTTGGGGGGACAGTCAGAACATCAACCACTTCCCAAACTGGTGCATTTTAAAATCAGGTTTGGGTAGAGGGTGATGCCCTTTGGCTCTTCTAAGAGCTCCACAGCATGGACTGCTGGTGGGACACTCAGTTTCTGAGGGCTGATGCTTGGCTAAAGCTCACTCCTGCCCTGAAGATGCCTGTTCCTGTGCTGGTTAGTCACTGGTCTTATGTTTTGTACATGTTAGCTGCTGCTCCCCAAGCAACCAGAGGTGAACCACAAACAGGTTGCAACAAGACCCTTTAAAATGCTGAAAGGTTAGAATGCAGCAAGTGAGATTTTCAGCATGTTAAAAAAAATCTTGTAAACCTTTCATCCCTGAAGTTTTAATGGACGTTTTAGTGTGTGTGTGTGTATGTATCTTTCTAGGAATAAAAAATTATTCCTAGTTGTTGTGCAGTGGGATACAAAACCTTGTAATGTTTTATCCAGTTGTTTATTTTTATGTTTTTCAATATGGCTACTCTGGGGCTTGGCATGAACTGGGAGGTATCTCAGATCTCAGCAAATCTCTGAGTTTCTGAGCCCTACATCATCTGCATTTGCACACCAAACAAAAATCCCAGAAAGGAGTATTTTTCTCTCCGTGTTCACGCAGAGTTAAGGATTACTCAGTTGTTTTCCTTGCAATGAGAAAGATCTGTGGAAGCCTCAGTTGCAGAACATGCAGCTGTTTGAAGACTCTCAAACCTCTGTTTCTGAAACAGTGATCTCCAAAGAAGCACAGAGAGCCCCTTTGAAGCACTTCGGAAGCTGCATGGTGCTTTCCATTTAACACATGCTGTTCAGGTGGCATTTTGGTGCTCAGTCTGATGGCCCAAAAAGCAGAGCCGTTGCTTTTGCCAGCCTTTCCCAGTGGGAGCTCCAGGAGGTGTTAGTGGAGGTGGTGCTCAGGAGCCCATGGGTGGGCAGCATTTGGGATGGTGTGGGGCAGGGGATGGATGGGATGGGCAGTGGGGTGGGAGCTGCTGCTGCAGTGGCCCTGTGCCCTGCCTGGGAGCACCTGTACATGGGGCACCTCAGCAAAGTTTACTGCTGCAGTGTAAAGGAGCTGAGCAGCCCAGGCAGGGAGTGTTGGAGAGAGTTGCAATGGAGGAGTGCTTTGAAATTCCTAATAGTAATTAACTGCCTACTGTGGGCTAGATGAAAAATCTGCAAATGTTTTCTCTTTTTAAATCCTTTTTTACATGCTGTATTAAATGGTAGAATTATGATGATCTGCCAAATAAGCTGGGGTGGCAAATGAAATGACCTTTATACAGGAGAGGGTGTTACATTGCTGTTCCCATCCGCAGTTGAAATATGTCCAGTGCACTTTTCTATTGTTTAAATTGCTTAATTGCTATGTTCTATGAAGGCATTATTTTGCTTATTATTCTTTAATTTGTAAGGTAAACTTTATTTGGGGCCAGAAGGTCAGCTTGTGAATATTTTTAGTTTTTAGGTAAATAATTTTGCTTTTAAGAAATCTTTCAGTGCTAATTCTCTGTGTCCTGTAAAATAAGTCTGCATTGAATAAAGTGAGGAATAAGAAACATAGGCTAATAGTAAAACTGGTCAGGAGCAGGGTGCCACTGGCTTGCCTGGTGGTACTATTGATCACTGGGTCTGCAGCATGTCATCCCTTGCAGAAGCAGCTTCTCCAGGAGCTTGCTTGGTTTCTCCTGGCAAAGGTAGTCTCTCATGCAAGGAGGAGGAACTGCCCTGGATGCCAAGCCTTGAAAGGCTGCAGACCCCTGAGCTAACCAGCATTAGTCTAGTGGAGACAGATTGATGTGCTTCTCACAGCAGGTTTTAAAATATTGCTAAAACCTTCTAAATGCTAGTCTATACAAGTTAATCAGCTGAATTGTATCCCTCCTCAGTGCCCTTGGAAGGCGTGCTCTGGATCTGAGCTTTACCTGAGCTCGGCTGTTTGCTCTGCTTCAGAGAAATGCAGCAATAACAGATGATGGACATTCTTTCTCACAAACGTATTCTTTTTTCCATACTCCTCCTTGAATGAGCTGGTGCCAGAATTTGCTGAGCTGTTAGGAAGGTGCCGGAAGCTGGTAATTTGCTCTCCTCTCACAAAAGCTACCAATTTTTTTGTGTAGTTCTTACCATCTAAAGGCATATATAATTAAGAAATTTAGTTGGTTTACAAACAGGTCATGGACCATATAATAAATTGCAATTGTTGACATTTATGGAGGCTTTTTCTCCCAAACACTGTTTGTGAAGGGCAACTGGCAAAGGCAAGGAGACAAAAACTGCTGTAGGCTCCTATTCTGGGCAGCGCTCAGCCTCTCCAGCTCCTCCTCCTCTCTCTCCCCAGCATATCTTTTGAAGCTCTCTTTGAGTATTTTCATGTATGTACATGTGCTACACTTCAAATGGTGCAGTAGTTGATTTTCTTGTACTGAGAGCTGTGGGTTCTTAATTGCTAGGCTGGTATTAATGGGTTTCATCCAAATTCTGGCTTTCCTCCGGTGAGGCTGCAGAGCACGTTGGTGATTTCAGCTGCCATGCGGGCTAGGCAGGGTGTCCCAGCCAGGCACAAAGTGTCCTGCCAGACCTCCCGTGGAGCTGCCACCTTCACTAGGTCAGTGTGGAGACTCTGGCTGTCCACAGACATTTGTGTCAGCCCCAAATCAACCTCTGGAGCAGCTGTAAGTGCATGTATGGTCTTGCTCTTTGTGGGAGAGCAGCAGAATGTCAAGCATCAGAGCTGCTGCAGGCAAGTAAGGGTCAGGGTACAGTCTGTCCTTGAAGCAGCCAGTAAATTTACCATCAGGTTTTTCTTATTTCAGTTTGCTGTGCATTGCATCTCATTCTTGTACCAGAATTATTTACTCCAGTTAGAGGCAGCTGATCTGAACTAAAAAAGTCTTGCTGGAGGCAAAACGCATATTCTGTCTTCATTACCCACACCAGACTGGTGAGAAAAAAACAAAGGCGGGGAGCAAGGAGAACCAGATCAGGGAAGGAGCTGAAAGCAGAAGCCTGGTCTGTGTTCAGTTTTTTGCCCATGATCTGGTGTGCTCAGAGATGTGGTTAGTTGGATTCAGGAGAAAGAAAATAAGGGTCAGTCAAGGAATGACCTGATCTTCTCAAAAACTGGCAGTATTGCATTGTGAAGTTGTGGTTCAGAGCTATTGGTAAGGAGGCAACACCAGGACCAAGCAGAATGGAAGCTGCATCCTGTGGGGATCTTCAAGGAACAATAGCATCTTTCATACTTCATACTTCATGTCTATAAAACACATGAATCAACTCACCTGAGGCAAGAGAAGTCAGGAGCAGCTGACATCAAGCACCAGGAGCCGAGCTGCTCATTCTTTTGGAGTTAGCGCATTTCCCGACCGACCCGGTCTGCGCTCTGGAGGCTGATCCCTCCTTCCCTGCCAATGTGAGCTGGGCCAGATGTTTCGAACACTTCTGCTCTTGTGTCAGACAGCTCACGGCTCCCACAGAGGCCACCATGCAGGAGCACTGTGAGAGGCCCAGCTGGACACTGCCATTGCCAAACCTAACACTGGGCAAGAGGTGTTGTGTCATGCCCTTGGTATCCCCACCGTGTGTGCTTATCCTGCAGCACTCAGGGTGTTGAGAACAGTCCTGCCCTGGGTGGTAGGGGACAGCCCTGCTCTCCCTCACAATGGAAAGCTGGAGATCAGTGTGCAGGGTTTGGCTTTTTGGATGGTTCGTGTGCAGTTCCACAATTGTGTCTGAGAGGCCACTTTCTTTGCACCCAAAATTATTATAGTTGGAGTTTTAGTGCAAAAGGTCCCAGAGTGTCCAAACTGGGATTTAATTTACACTTGGAAAACCCCTTGTAACAAAATCCCACCCCTTCTTGCATGACATGTGTTAGTGTCTCAAACACCAGTAAGAGCCAGAGAGAAGCTAAATGAAACTCATTTAATTTTTTTCTTTTGCCAGGGCGCTCAACCTGGTGTGAAAGACTCCTATTAGCAGGATTATTCTCTTGTCAGATGGGAGCTGGAGATAGTTGTCCCAGATGTGCATGCCTGGTTTGAAGGCCTGATTATCTTGTTCATGTCACTTCTTGGCCTCTTATCAAAGGAACTCTCACGCACATCACCTTTCAGCTCCTCACTCTCAGCTCTGCAAGGAGGAGGGGTACACTTAAACCATTTCCAGCTAGTAAGCCTGTGTTTGTATTTTTTTTTCCTCTGGGGCAATAGTGTCAAGAGGAACAGGCTCCTGAGCATGTTAGGTGGAGAGAGGATGGAAGAAAGTTTCTCAACAGATGAGGACAGAGCTGCTGTGCTGCAGCAGGTGGATTACAGCCCAGTGCATTTGCCAAGCAGGAGGTGCCTGTTGGATGGAGCCTTCTGGATGACTGGGATTTGATTTAAAATAATTTGATTTAAAATACCCTTTATTGGTGAAATAGAGCTTAGAACTTGAAACTATTATCAGGTGGCTCAAGAGGAGACCTTAAAGAAGGTTCAGAAGTACTGTAAATACTCACTTCTAAAAAAATCATCTGTTATTACTTTTATCAATATGTCAATAGAATAACTATAAGTTCTGGTATTCCTGGAGTTATTTACATGAACCACTTAGTAACTTTTTGTAACAAAGGTATCAAGAAGAGAACCAAGTATTTCCTGCTTGTAAAATCCCCAAACATCATTTGATGCCTGTCAGGGTGTCACTAGGCTAAATAGAGGCATATGTCCTTCTGAACATAATAAGTGCAGGAGCTTCCATCTCTGTCATTCACTGGAAGGGAAAGCTTGTCCTTTCCCAAGGCACATTGACAAGGGGATGTTTAATTGAGCTGAACAAACTGGTACTGAGGGGCTGGGGTGGGGGGATGAGCAGCGCTGGCTGCGGGGCAGGCGCTGCTGTGGATGCTGTGTGCTGCTCAGTGAGCAGTCCCTGGCAAGGACTGCCAGTGAGTGAGCTTTGCTCATTGGAGTGAGACCTGAGTGTGCGCTCTGCTCTCAGAGTGAGCCCTGAGTGCGCTCTGCTCTCTGCACTGAGCCCTGAGTGTGTGCTCTGCTCTCTGCACTGAGCCCTGAGTGTGCTCTGCTCTCAGAGTGAGTGAGCCCTGAGTGTGCTCTGCTCTCAGAGTGAGTGAGCCCTGAGTGTGCGCTCTGCTCTCAGAGTGAGTGAGCCCTGAGTGTGCGCTCTGCTCTCAGTGAGCCCTGAGTGAGTGAGCCCTGAGTGCGCTCTGCTCTCAGAGTGAGCCCTGAGTGTGCGCTCTGCTCTCAGTGAGCCCTGAGTGTGCGCTCTGCTCTCAGAGTGAGTGAGCCCTGAGTGTGCGCTCTGCTCTCAGCAGTGAGCCCTGAGTGTGCGCTCTGCTCTCAGAGTGAGTGAGCCCTGAGTGTGCGCTCTGCTCTCTGCACTGAGCCCTGAGTGTGCTCTGCTCTCTGGAGTGCCGGGAGTGCCCCTCCATGGAGTGCTGGGAACTGGCACTGCAGCCTGCCGGGAGAGAGAGAGGGGAATTAAAGGAGAGGGAGGAGGTAAGAGTTAAAGGAAGTCATTGTGGAGCTCCCAGTTAGATTGGCACAGGCAGCAGTTGTGAACTCAACTCTCTGTGACCATCTCTCAAGTCCAGGTGGATTGGAAGTTACTTCTGTGATTCCAGGAAAAACGCTCTGAAGATATTCCACTTTTACCATGTATCATTTTTATCAGTAACTCATCTATATTTAGAAAAGTGCAAGCAGTGAAGTTCATGTTGGATTAATCTGGCTTCTGTCATGTCTGAATCCTTCAGATGGAAGCATTACTCGTATTAACAATTTACTTGTATTTGGTAAATCAATTTTAACTATGCTGACTGCTGTATTTGTTCATTACTAGCACTAAACTGCCACATGTTGCATTACCAGCTAGTTGTTCCTTTAATTCTTAAGTCCTCTCAAATCTCTTTTCTTCTAGTTAGATTCTACTGTTTCTGTATCACAGAGCTGGTCTATAGATCTACTAGCAGAATCTAGCATGCATGGAAATGCATAGTGTGCTAAAATTCCCTACCTCTTTACAAGGTGTGAAAAGCCAAGCAAGTTTGTATTGTGGTGTGGTCTGCTCCTGGTGTCCAAGTGGCTTCCTCTTTTAGCTGCTTTGGGGTTTGTCCCATTTATTCACTCCCACAATGTTTTACCACCTTATTTTCTTCATTGTCATATGGGTTTTTGTTAGCAACTCTAGCATTGCATCACCACCCCTCTGCCTCCATTCTCTATCTCCATTGCTAGTCCAGGAATCATTGTTCTCTGTTTGGTGATGTTGCCTAGGTCACAAATTGCATCATTTATTAACGTTTTTGCATAGCTCACTTCTTTCCCATACCCTCTACATTGTGTGTGCGTACATCAGTGTAGCTGTCACTTATATTTCACTTTTTAAATTAGTATTTTGACTCTTCAGAGTTTCTTTAAGCCATAAAAAGGAGCAGAGAGTTGGCTGTGCAGAGTAACATATTCAGGCATTTCCCCAGGCTTGCAGAAAACCCAGATGACACAGACCTGAGAGGTATGTCTGTGTTAGGAAGATGTTTACATACCGGGGGCCTGGCAGCAGTGGAGGCAAACACCAGCCATCAGTGTGCCCTGTGTGGCTTTGTTTCTTGTAATGTATATTGTTGTGAGAATGTGTATTTCAGGAGTAAGAAAAACAATTATATTTTGTTTTAGATTCTATGCTCGAGCCTATACAGAGACCTCTGAGCCAAGTGCCTTCTCTGGTGTTTTGCACTTATCTTGAAGCTCTTCTGAACTGTCAGTTGTGAACACAGGGAGGTTAGCACCCTCTTTGCTTAAGACCATTTAATCTTAGTACTAACCTTTCATTGAAGAAGGCACCCCTGAGCCCTGCCACTGCATGTTTATTTCTGTGGCACTCCTGCATCCCTTGGCTGCTGTGCCATCTGTGCTGACCTGCAGTGGGTACCAGAGCAGTTGCAGAGGGGCCTTTCTCCTCCTTTTCTAGCCACACATTTCTAACATGATCCTGTTAAGAACTGACTTCCCTGCTGCCCTTCTCAGTAGTTTTCACTTGAAAATACTGACTCAGAAAATTCCCTGGTATTCTTGAGCTGATCCACACTCCATATGTTTATTGTATTAATCCCAAACTCCCAGAAGGTCACATCCCATCCCATTCTCACAGACTGCAGGTTTTGGCTCTTCACCATAACATAGCAGTCATGGTCACTCAGGTCACCTGTGTGTATCCAGGCTTTGGCTCATGTTTGCTTCTTGGCTGTGAGTTAGCAGAGTTTTGGGTTCCTTGTGTCCCTTCCATGCACTGCTCTCTGCAGGAGCTGAGGCTCAGTCAGTCTGAGCAGTCTCTAAGCCCACACAGTAAATTCTCCACAAACATATGCCTTGGGACCATAAATCCCTTTCTGCAAGAGATACCTTTGCTTTGTTACCCTTCTCTCCTTGCATTTTAGCAGCTTGCTGAGACCCAGAGGCAGGTGTACGAACACAGACAGTCCTAGGGACTGAAAAAAGAGATGGTGAAAGTTTGCAAGGTGAGGGATGGTGGAAGGGCAAGGCCATTTGTCTCTCTATATTTGCACCTACATTTGCAGTTGGGACCTTCCCTTATCCACATGAGCATGTGAAAAGGCATCAGTGGCTGCAGCCACCTGCACCTGCTGTCACCTGCTGTCACCTGCTGTCACCTGCCATCACAGGAAGGCAGTTCCCCAGCAGTGCTTCAGAAGAGAGAAGTTTATAGTGAGAAACAGAGGGAGGACTTTGTGGTCACTCTGGGAGGTAGAAAAAGGGGCAGACACTGAGAGGAGATGAATTGTAGGGTAAATCTGATGCTGGGAGATGGAACCCTGCTATGCTGACACAGCAGAGGGTAAATGACAATGTATTACTAATGAAGATGCAGAGTGACCTTAATGATGTGGAAATCTTGATATACCATGCCTACAGCAGCATGGCAGCTCTCTGATGTTATTCCTTAGCTCATGAGGATCCTGTGAGCCGCCACACTACTGCTTTGAGGACTATATTTGCTTTTGTTGGTGTGACACCTCTCCTTTCTTTCCCATCTCCTTTGAGCTCTGAGGTAGAATTTCCTACAGTTTTCTTTGCAAGATCTCTGCATCTAATCCAACAGAAGCATCAGCTTCAGGCAAGGACTGACAGGACCTGAGCCCACACTGGTAGTACCAAACAAAAACTAATATGTAGTTTCCCTTGAATGATTAGTTTTCATAACTGCATTCATGGTTTTCCCCTGCATGTGCTTCTCTGCCCATTTCTTTACTGACTGTTGGCAATTTGCATTTGAAGTAGCCGGCTTGAGTATCAGTAGATGTTTTGTGACATTTTGGGGTGCCAAACTGGGACCTGTTCACCTCCTCAAACATGCATCTGCCTCTTTGCCCTCCTGTGCAAGTCTAGCAGCTAAGAAGAGAGGGATTAGTCTCTCTAGACAGGGCTTTCAGAAACAGACTTTAATTAAAGGTGCAGGATGGAGCTCAGTGATCACCTCTGATTACTGCTGCAAATGCTTTAAGAAGAGAAATTAGAGCAATGGCGTATTAAGAGGTGGATTCTCAGGTATTTATCTCAAGCAGTTCAGTCTTTTTAAAGTGATTTGGCCAGATTCTGCCTCCTGGTGCCTGTGTGCAAAGCTAAAATAACTCCAGTACACCAAAGGTGTTCCAGAGCAGAGCAGTTACTTTGCTGCTTTGGGTAGAGACTGTTTTGAGCTCAGTGCTGCTGGGTGTGTAACTCTGTGCTTGGAAAGAGGAGAGGGAAACACCCAATTTATTTTAGAGTGGTTAGTGATAATAGAGAAATAGTCTGTTTCATGCTCATATGACCTTGTTGTTGCCACATTATTTCTTTTGACGTTTCTCAACTTCTGCTGGTGTCTTGGGATGTTGGTTTGGTATTTTCTAGGACAGTATAATTATTCAAATCCCATGCCTTGCACAGCATGCATCAAGTGAGCTCAGTACCTTAAAGTAATTACAGAAATATCATTACTTGATTGGCAGATAAAAACAGTTGTGAAAGAGAGGTACAAGATGCACTCAGAGACCTAAGGAGCCCCTCTGTACTTCCATGGTCTTCAGGGTACCCTGTGCTTTCCAGATGGCTCAGTCAGTAAAATGCAGCAGATATTAAATGATGTTAAATTAAAGAAATTGTAATATCATATCTATTGGCCTTGAGTAATGTCTGGGTATGAGTCATGGACTGATACAAAAACCCCCTAAATTCTGAGTGTAAACGTCTAAAGACCAAAGGGTGCATTAGGTAGGTAATATCAAAATGTTTCCTTTTTCTGGGTGCTGACTTAACTTTGGCCACCTGTTCCAGCATTTTCTGAAGCCTCAGGTTACTGCTGGAGAAACAACGTGTAGGAGATGGCTTGAGCCAACTGAGAAAGCGAGCTGAGGGAGGTCATTTGCAGAGCTTGAGCTGTTTTAAAGAGCACAGGAGCCTGGTGTCACAGCACAGCTTCCTGTTCACAAGAGCCTCTTTCAAAGACAAATGTGAAAGGATTTATCCACTAAACACAGAGCTGGCAGCAGTCCTGAAGCAAGAGTGTGGCGTTGGATTTCCGTAAGAGGAGACTGTGAAATGTCCTCTTTGCCAAACAGGTCTCTGAAAAGGACACAAAGGCAAATTGGTGATTTTTTCAGGGCTAGAATATCTGATTTTGAGCTTGAACATTTTTTGAAATTTTCATGGGATTTTTTTTTTTTTTTTTTTTTTTTTTAATTCTACATCCATCCTTAATTAGAAGATTGTTCTATATTTTTTTTTTATGGAACCAAAGTAGAAGATATGTTTTTCAACTGAGGAAGCACTTTTAAATTTTACTGTAATGAAGTTGGAATTCATGAAAGCTGGAGTCTGGCCAAACCCACCTCACCCCATGGGCTTCATGCCCACGAACAGTTTCCACCACTAAATGCACTGTTGGGGTTTGCTTCTGCATCACTGCAGAATGCCCATGTGAGTTGTCCTTTCCTACCTCCATGTCCTTGTAGCTACAAATGTGGCAGTTTGTTTTTCCTGGGAAGATGGAAAGAAAAAAATAGAGGAGTAAAAGCCAGCTTCTCTGGCTGAGGACCACTGTGGTAGAATTTGGCTGTGTTAGGACCCACCTCAGGGATCAGCAGGAGTGAGTCTTCCCATGTGGGATCTTTTTGGGGTTATTAATGCAGTACACTGACTGCAGGTGTTAAAACTGAGTGGTTTTTCAGCATTTAGGAAGCTCTCTCATGAAGATGCTCACTGGCTAAATAGAGAAATATCAGGGCTAAATATAAACAGGACTAAAGAGGTTTTTGAAAATGGAGAAAATTTTAAAATAGCTGAAATACATTTGTTTTCTGAGAACTTTGTCATTGAGTTGAGCCATGGCATAAGCCTAATTTTATAAGTGGAGAGAGAGAATGAATGTCTGGACTCAAAGGCATGGTCCAAAGAGCTGATGTACTGTCTGTTCAGTGGCCCTCAGAGCTTAGGTGGTGAAAAGAGGTGGTCTGGACACTGAAACATGAATGCTTTCTAGTAATTAAACTTCTGCAATTGTCTGAGCTCTTGGGAAGTGACTCCACAGTGTGAAGCATCCTGCAGGAATTCAGATTAGGTCTTTGCATGGAAAAATCCTGATTTACAGACATCTCCTTTTCACAGTGTGTACTACTAAATTTTAAAAATAAAATTAGTATTTTTATTTTCTCAGTGATAACATTTATCTCATTGCATGCCTACAAATGGAGGACACGGGTTTGGTATGTTTTATAGAAAGGTGATAGGATGAACCTCTACTAACGCTTGGTGAAATTTCATCCTTGTGACTCAGGGGTTTCTCAGGAAGCTGCACATTCTTGATATTGTACCAAAGTAGTCTCAGAGCTCAGGCTGAAGGCTGCATGTCCATCAGTCCTGTAATGGTCAGGCTGTGCTGAGATCAGTGGGATTACAGGGATAGGGATTCGTAGAATGAAGATTTTCGTGTTTTACCAGAGTGATTTACATTTTAAGGCTCAACATTAATGGTGATAGGTTTTGAGTATATTTTACATTTGCTCAGTATTTTATATTTTTCCATAAAACATAACTAAAACAATGAAAAATAATAGTTTTAAAGATATTAATAGGAATCTACTGGTACTATAATGAAGGAGATACATAAATTCTTTAGGTTTTGTAGAATATACAAACAGCCCTGGGAAAACTCAATGGACAATGAAACATTTTTTCCTCATGGGTAGTTTATTCAATGCTAGTTGGAAAATGCTGCTTCCATGGCACCATTGTGGTCATCAAATATCCAGTTTTCACTGTGCATCTCCTCTTCTACACCTGGAAATTCTGATTGGGTTGAAAGAAAAGGCTTTTCTACAGATGTTAAGATGTCCAGTGGTCTGGTGGGAGCATTAGTTACAATGGGATGCCTGGAAATGGTGAATTAATTCTCACAGAACTGGAAAAACTTTGTGCTGTCCATGATGCAGGTGTCCCAGGGAGTCATCCTGCCCTGCTTTGTGGTGGGCACATGCCTGCTGGGTCTTGCCATGCTCTTGTAGTAAGGCTTTGTTTGCTGCTGAATACCCTGATCTCACCAAATACAAGTCGCCCGGATTGCCTGCAAATTTGGCAGAATAGGAAGGAAAGAACCATCACCCAGAAGAGAAAGACACAGTCATCCTGCCCTTGGCCAGAAACATGTGGCTGCTTGGCAGAGCTCAGCCTGGCAACTCCTGGTGATGCCCTGCTGTGTTGTGCTAAGATCAAGCATGTATCAACAGCATTAATTTTTTCTCCGTTTATCCATTATAGTAAATTCCTTTAAAGAGAATATTTTCCTTGTGGAATTTGTTGGACAGTCTTACATTAGTCCTAGAATGCAAAATTTTGCTCCAGATCTGTGTCTTACAAAGTGTCTGGCAGAAAATCTTATCTGATTCTTAAAGAAGTGAATCATGTAGTTATGACTTCATTTCTACAGTTCAGCTGAATAGGAACCCTTAGATAGGCATTTGAGATTGCAGTATCATTTCTGAAGATCAGTGTAGTTTCTGTGTTTCACCAGTGGCTCCGAGTCACTGCCTTACCCACTTTCATCTGCCATAACTTGACCTGCCCTTCTCTGCATGGGCTTCCCCAGATGGCGTGCAGTGATAGGAGCCGAGCTCTTGCATTCTCCACATTTTGTATGGGCGGCTGCTTTTGTCTTTGGAAAAGTTTTGGGGAGAAAAATACCCACCACAGGTTCAGTACTATAGAAACAGGAAACGAGTGCTTTGTCTCTTTTGATTCTTGTCCAGCATTCTAGTTTTAACGGCAGGGATCCAAGAATAATCTCAGCTGACCATGCAGCCAAGCCCACCATGATCTCATTGCCAGTGGCCAGTGATGTGTAGGTGGTTAGTCAATCAGAAGGGGGTTGTTTTTGCATGACATTTTTAGAAGATTGTGTAGGTCACCTATCAAGAGAGAGTCCGGACAAAGTACCCAGCATTTTCCCTATAAATATTCCCACTGTCTGGTGAGTCTTTCCCAAAACTGTGAAAGTTTGGTAAGGGTGGTTTTACCTGTTTATTTTTGCTTTGTGTTCCTACTTCTTTAATCACATGATGCAAGCAATTTTATTTACATTTCTTATTTGCTTACATTTATTTCCTCAAGTTTCTGATTTGTTTATTCTCTTCTTACTCTGCTTAAGTCAGCAGACCTCAGTTAACAGAAAAGACCAGCTAAACTGGTCAGCTGAAAATCTAGTAATAAAAAGGAAAATCTATTCCCTTTGAAATCAAAAATGAAGGAAAATGTGATATTTTGTTTAATATTTTCATTCTTGAGATTTTTAATGGAATTAAGCTACTTGAAAGTCTACATTTTTCAGAATGTGGGAGATTGGTATATTTTTTGTCAGATCCCAGTGGATGGAGCATGATGGTCCCCATCTCTTCTCTTGAATTTTATCTACTTCTTATTAAAAATGCTTAAACATCAAGCTTGAGAGAGGAAAGGAGAAAAGATAGACTTATAAAGTCTCTGAAACCTTTACTTTTGGATATGTGTGCTACAAGTGAGAGATCCATGCTCTGTCATAGCTCCCATCAAAAAAGTTTGAGAACTGAAGTAGCCTGAGAGTATTACTTTGTTTATGTGGGTCCCTCATGTTTGAGTCTGAGTCTCCAGGGTCTCCTGAACCAACTTTTCCTGTGCCTGGTGCATGTGGAACCTGACGTGTAGCCATTATTGCTTGCCCTGTCCCAGAGACATAGCCCTCTGTTTTTACCTTGTATTAATTTGCAAATGCCTTAGGATGACAGAAACCACAGAAAACCAAAAAAAAAGAAGTGCCCATATGCCTAAGAACCCTCTTATTTCCCCAAGCTGGGCCTCCATAGTGAACAAACACAGTCAGCCACCTGTTGAGCTACCACAGCTGAATTTTTCTGGTGGTTTTTCTGTTTCAGAGAGCTGGCAAGTCTGCATCACCGCATATATCAATAACTTTCAGCTGATACATAGCTGTTTTGAAAGCTTGTCTGTAAACATAACTGTTGTCTTTCTTTCATTGTTCCCTTCTTTTTTTTCCACTCAAGATAGCAAACCTGAACCCCATCCAGCAGTGTCCCTGTGATTTCACTGGGGGTCACAGCAAGGAGCAGAGCATATCTCCAGGGAAAAGCAACATGGGAATATGGAGACATTTAGAGAAATAAACTTGATTTCATTTTGCTGATGCTGTTTTGAAAGGATACCTTTGAGGTTACTAATATGCAGTATAGGTGCAAAGAGTGAGGCAGAGAAGCAATTTCCTTAGCACTGCTCCCAGTTTTGAAACCCCCAGGCCCCCACCCCAATTCATCCCACCTCACTCTTGCCATCCTCAAAACAGTTTTCATCCATTCCTGCTTTGAAACTGCAAAGAGAGATTTGAATAGAGCTCTGGCTTGCTTGGGGAAGTTCTTGCTTTAATCAGACACTGAGTAAAAATATTTGCAGGGGATGTGTAGCTGTGAGGAGAATGGAGGCTTTTATGGTGATCCATGGGTTGTCCCCCCACAGCACAGCCAGCCCCCCACACAGGGGCTGTCCCTTTTGAAGTGGGGTAAATGACGTAAAAGCATCTCTGGGTAAACACACTGTTCTTATGTCCTCTGCACAAAATGCATCATTTACTTGAGGACCATGGCCTGAGTGGAGATTTAACGCTGGAGCATCCCGTGACTGCAATTGTTTGTCCAGTGCTTCCATGGATTTTCAACTCCTGTGTAGCACTGGGTACAGCTGGAGACCCAGAAAAAGCCCTTTGGCTGTAGGGTGAGGGGACAGCAGTGCTCCCTGTGCCTGGGCTTCATACACCTCAATGCTGGCTGGGATCTCTGCCTGCCCAGCAGTGCCCCACCAAGCCACTGCTGCCACCACTGCAGCACACTGTGAGATGGGGCTGCAAGCCATGAGAGTCTGCTGGGAAACTCTTTTGGCTAACAACATTTAGCTCTGCATTTAATTAGAATGAAAATGTGAATGATATTAAACCCCTCTTCCTTTAAAGTTCAGAGAAAATTATTGCAGTAATTAGGCAATAGTTTTGATTATATATGAAACAAGATCAAGCTTTATGGGAGGTGCTGGAGGCCCCAGCAAGTCAGTCTGTGAATTTATCGGGTGTAGCGATCTGGAGCAGGGGTTTTTCAGTTGAACAGGTCAGATGAGTGCTTTAAGTGCACAGTTTTCATGGACATTTGCAGCAGTGCTTGCACAACAGACATTAGCATTAAATGGAAATCTTGTCTTTAGTGGGAGTCTGGAACCTGCATTGTGACTGGGAGCTGGCTGTGGAGAAGCAGCGGGGTGGGCTCCTTGCCTGTGCACACCACAGGGGCTGGCATGGCCTGGAGCAGGGCAGGGCTTTGGGACTGTGCACCCCACCGGGGCTGGCATGGCCTGGAGCAGGGCAGGGCTTTGGGACTGTGCACCCCACTGGGGCTGGCATGGCCTACAGCAAGGCACGCCTGAACATGGCAGAGCTCCTGTGCTGTGCACCCCACCAGGGCTGGCACGGCCTGGAACATGGCAGGGTTCCTGGGCTGTGCACCCCACTGGGAGCAGGGCAGGGTTCCTGGGCTGTGCACCCCACCAGGGGTTGGGCACAGCCCAGAGCAGGGCAGGGCTCTGGAGCTGTGCACCCCACCAGGGGTTGGCATGGCCCAGAGCAGGGCAGGGCTCTGGAGCTGTGCACCCCACCAGGGCTGGCGTGGCCCAGAGTGGGACAGGGATCATTGCCTGTGCCCCCCATTGGGGCTGGCATGGCCTGGAGCAGGGCAGGATGCACAGGTGGGGACCTGGCCCTGCTGCCGAGCACAGCTGGGCAGGGAAGTCTGGCCAGTCCTTGCTAACAAGGAAAACCAGCTGAGGTACAGGGAGGTGTGCAGAGCCCAGAAGGAAAATTGCTTTGCATTTTAGTTAGAAGGGAAATCTCTTCTTTAGTTAAATAGTCGTTAAAGAGCTGGTTGTTAGCATGCTCATGCTATCTTCCCACATATCATACTTCCCTCTCAGTGTCCCAAATCCCTTCTACCTGTGCTTAATGCTCAGGACAGGGATTTGTTTCCTTGTTCAACCTGTTGCTCCTGCATCCCTGTCAGCATCCCTTGCCTGCATCTCAGCCTCTACAGAAGCTATAGCCCATGGGCACCAGGTACCTGAAGAGCAAGAAGTGATTCTGTGGGAGGGTGTTCGAGGAAATGAGGTCTATCTTCAGCCTTGCTGCAGTGAGAAGTCAAGAGGGCTTATTCCTGCCAGCAGATCCAACTTGCTTTACCTCCTACCCTCCGGAAATGTTCCCCCAGACTAGTGTTATCAACCCAATTAACATTTCAAAATTCTCAGCTTGCAGGTGCTGGTTTCAGAACAGCAATCTTGTACAATGTTGAGCAATCCAGTTGGCATCAATTTGTACTTAACCCCTGTTCAAGCTGCAGACTCAAATATGCTCTTTTTCTTTTCAGTATTGTGTACAAAGTAAATAATCCTGAGCAGCACAGGCTACATTAAAGATAATGATGCCAAAATTGGTTTGGTTTTTTTCTCTTTTGCACATCAGGAATTCACAGTTCCTTTATGCACAATTTGTCCTCCCACAAATTGGGTATTTTTAGCTGTTTGATTTAGCTGGTACAGCTATGGCTGCTGCCAAGGGAACTGTGGGGTGAGAGCCCCAAGTGCCACTGCTCACTCTCCCCAGGTGTCCCAGATATTCATCTTCTCTGCAAAAAGAAGTACATTAAGGTTTGAAGAAGGGGTGGCTTTGCCTGGAACTGTCTGGACACACTTGTTGGGATCTGTTGCTTGCAATGACCCTGACATCCTTTCACAAGTGGGGATGTGGCAGTGCAGTGGCAAAGCACTGCCTGGCACAGCCATGACCCAGGTGCATACCCCGTGGCCTGGGTGGCCTGGGACAGACCCCTGGGGTGTCTGAGTTGCTGCAGTGGCAGCAGGAAGGTGCTGGAGGTGATGTGGTTAATGCTGGTTTAAGGAGAGCTGGTCACTGGCACAGTCACACATTGACCCTCTAACTTTATAGATTCCTACATTGGCCAATGTTTTCAAAACAGAGCATCTGCTGAAGGGTGGCTGCAGTTGCTCATCCTTCCTGGAAAATGGGAGATGTTGAGGTACAGATTCAGACATCTGATTTTAGGAAAACCCTTTTCTACCTTTACAGCTCAGGAGGTGCTGTTCATGGAGCACATTTCTAGTGTCCACATGCTTGCCCTGCTCATCCCTCATGTTTTGCTTTCTGCTCTTTTGATTTTTCAACCCTGCACCATTTCCTGGGCAGACTGTTCTTGTCTGGGGCTGCAGGGTTGGGAGTGAAGCTCTGTGTGAGTGCACTGGCAGTGACTCTGGGAATAAGGCTCTAGGCCAGATTTTGGCAGGGAGTGAAGCCCACTGAAGTCCATGGGTATCTTCCTGTTGGTGTAATGGGCTTGGGAGCAGACCTGGATTTTGACATTCTTCCAGCAGCGGTTCCAGCATGAACCTTTGGCACTGTGTGAATAATAGATAGTTATTTTTATATATTGTTTCCAAAGCCCACAACCTGTGTTGGCAGTCAGTGCTCCTAAATGCAGGGAGCTGACTGGCAGCCTGAAACAAAGGGACAATATCAATAACATAAGCTTCATGTGGCCAAGGACAGTCTCTGTATAGTTGCACCCAACTTGCCGTATTGACAGAATTGCTCATCAGCGGTGTTTCCCATTCCAAGGAAAGGGAGGCTTAGACAGAATTCATTAGTGCCTGTCTAAGAAAAAATAGGATATAACACACCAAATGTTATGTTTTTTACAGCAAGTGATGGAGTGTATTTCTCATGGATGTTACTTTTCTGTTACTGTACCATTTAAGATCACTTTTCTCTAGCAAAAGAGACCTTTGCACTTTGAGCTGTTCCAGCTACAAAACAGAGACTCTTTAGGGACACACAGAGGATATTTGCCACTGGGCATCATGCTTGTCTTTTGGAAAGCTAAGACCAGAACCATCACCTGCTTCCTTTTCCAGGGAGCCCTGAGGGTACACTAAAACTGGGGTCATACACACTATCTAACCTGAAACACTTCCTCAGTGAGGCTAACTGGGAAAACCCTGAGATGGGAGATCTTTAAATTCACAATTATGCCCATTTTCCTCTTCCTTTCTGGTCATGTCTTCCTGGTCGTTCAGCAAGGAATCTTGCTTCGGTTTTCATCTGCCATTTTCTGTGCAGTTTATTTTCTTTCAGGATATTTTCTTTGCATTGTAAGCTCCTGAACTTTCTGTAACACAGAAGATATTTTAAGGAGTTTATCAATGGGTGTTCATAGAGTTCTTATTTCTACTCATGGATGTGAAGCTTTGTAATGCCTACAGCAATGTTTTGGAAGGGACAATATTAGCACACTGATATTTTATGCATTTTAAATCTGCTCCCATGGTGTTAGAAGCACAATGCAAGGAATGGAGTCAGCCCTGCAATGGTGGCAGCCCTGCAATGGTGGCAGATTCTCTGAGGCCATCCTCAGGGCAGGACTGTGCACTCTGTCACACTTTTATTGACACATGTTGATGTTTTACTGCTGTTTGCTCAGTGGGAAGTGTGGTTTGGGTGCCATCCCTGCTCAGACAGGCAAGCATTGCCTGCAATATTCATTTCTGTGACCTGGTGCTACTGATGTGCTCCTGCCACCCAAGCAGTGGAGAGGACATTAAAAGCACAGCATCCTCATCAGAAATTCCAGGTTTAGTGCTGGGCTGGGTGTGCATTAACTCCTGTATGTAAAGACATGGCTGGAAGCAATGGGGATGCAGCTTTGGTCATTCCAAGGCCTGTTACCAAGCAGTGGCTGCTACCCATGGCCACGGCTGCTTCTTATGATTTGGGAAGAGCAACAGGTTATTTGAACTGTGGATTGCTAGTCAAGGATTTTGCATGGCTGTTGTAAAAACTGGCATCTGCTATTTCCAGATGTGTTATAAAGCAAAATTAGAATGGGTTTGGGTTGGTATATGTGTGAAAGACAGCTCTGATGCTAAAGTATAAAGTATGCAGCTTTCAAAATTGGTACTAAGACATTTGTATGTAATAAGCTAAAAATAGTGTTAATTATTTTATTTCTGCAAACTTAAGAAACAAAAGAATCTTTCTGGCCAGGTGCTACCATTGCCAAATATGCATTTCAGTTAAACTTTGCTGTGTTTACATTTCTAGATAATAAAATTCTTTGGTTTATCGACTGCGAGAAGATAGAAAGCTGAGATTAAAGTATCTGATTTGATAAGGTTTGTTGTAAAGTAAAGGTAATAATGAAACAATGCCTATTTAGTCAATTTTCTAGTTATTAATGTGTTTTAGAGAGTGTCAAGCTTTCATCAGCTTTTCTTGTCTTCCCTTTTCTTTGTAATGCATCAGGGTATGTGTTTGCTATTAGGTCTTTTCATTAATTTGATGAAGGATGAAGATGAGTAATTCTAGTTTTAAGTCTCCTATTCATCAATTACAATGACTAAAAAGACAACAGTCTGCTTTGATTTCCACCTTGTAGAGAGTGCTTTTGTGGAAATTATACATAGAATAATATTGCCAGAATAAAAATTCAGTGTGCAGGGACCATATTTGTAAAGAACACATTTCTGGTGTAGCCACCAGGCTGCTCAGAATTCTCTTTGTTCATTCACGGGTCTGTGAGACAGTAAGAGTCTTATTTTAATGTTTCCACCTTGTTTTTGATAAACTTGGCTGCAATGGCTCTTAGAAGAACCTTTTATGATTTCTTCAGGACATTTGTGTTGCTTTTGTTGTTACCCCAGTGTCTCAACATTTTATCATCTGTACCCACTACTTCACAGTGTACATATTAAGTGCTATTATCCCTATTTTATGGAAGAGAAACTTGAGGACCAAGTGACAAAAACCATTGGTACAGGGATTTAGGAGCCAAGCCAACAAAGGATTGGTTGGATCCTTTTTCTTTCTTTGGACCAAAGAAACACTGTGTTTCCCTTTCCTCAAGCTATCTGGGTGGCTGGGGCTGCTAAGATCCAGGCTGTCTGCTCAAATCACTCTTAGCAGGATGCCTGCACATCCCATCTGCCAGCATGATCTGAATGTTTAGAGCTCCTTCAGGAAGACTCCTGCACCCAGCAGGTTTGCTGAAGCCCCCAGATGATGGCTGTGAGAACTGGTGACAGCTAAGCCTGGGGAATATGTGTGCACTCATCTGTTCCAAGATCTGCTCCAAAGAGTAAAGTGCAGCCAGAATTTTCCAGTGTAGCAACTTGAAGGTTGCTTCACCCCCCTGACTGAAACCATCTTGCACCTGCCATAAACATGATAGGGATTTCTTATGGCTGGATCATGAGACCTTTGGAAGCTCAGATGGTTTGAGCCTTTTTAGCAGATTGGTAGCTGCATATAGTGGGCACCTCAAACACTGAGGCCACGAAGTATGGCCACTCCACAAAACAGTACTTCCTAATGATAATTCTCTGGCATTTCTGGCAGGAAACCTTTTAAACACTAATGGAGTATTTCAATTGTAAATCTCAAAACATATATGTTACTGGGTATTTAAGACTTAAATAATTTCCCAAAAAAGACAAAAAATATTTCACTTTCTTTATTGCAGTTGTTCCCAACCTCAAAGCCAATGTTGTCTGTTGAAAGGAGAATAGATACTAATTTGGTCTCATAAAACCACAGATTGTTTCAACTTTCCTTGAGTTTCTGAATGAATAGCTGATCAGATCCTGTGATGCTGCTCTCAGCCTAACTGAGATATGAAAGAGGCGCTTGTCCAGCCAGTTCTATGGCTGTGCCATTCTTTTGTTGCCTATAGTACACATGCTCTGCTCCTTTTTTACTCTCTTTTTATTTTAATGCTCTGCAACAGGGTTGCACAAAGCTGAGTTGGCTTTTAAAACACAACTTCATTTTGCAGCTATATGTCTGTGCCCAGTTTTCTTTTGTGCTGCCCATGGAACAAGGAGGCTGTGTGGTATCTGACACCAGGCTTTTTTCCAGTGATTTATTAACTGTGTCAGAATAGCTGTTGTGAATGCTGGGAAGCTCTTGCATATTGTGACAGTTGATATTGATTATGACAGTTTGTAGACTCTACTGCATTGTCAGACAGTGGATCTTATTTTGTCTTCTTACTATACATACCACGGGCTATAGATCATAGTGTTTTCTTAAAAAAAGGACCCATTGTCCAGCATTCTGGCTGGTATGAGGGAATTTCTGTAGCATATTGTGCAACAAATAGCAAAATAGTTCAGGCACCCTATGGGACAAACAGGCAAATGTCAATTGCTTTAGGAAAAAAAAAATGAATAGTTTGTTCGGGCCTTTCAGGGGAATGAGCTGTGCAAATGATAGACATGGTAAACTAGTCTGAGGATGTCATTTATGAAAATACTGGAAATCCTGTATTGTCTGTTGACCAGAAATCCACAGACCATACAGGAGGAGTTTGCAATGAGGATTTTGGCTACCAATAATTTGTAAAGGTTGCTTTGGGTCTTGATGGAAGCTGTTACCGCAGATTTCTAGAATGAGTCTGAGGAAGAGAAGAAAGAGATTTTTGCAAACTTGGAAGAAAATGAAAGCTGGTATGTGAGCTTCTGTGATGGGCACATAGAATCATAGAATTGTTTATTTTGGAAAGGGCCTTTAAGATCATCAAGTCCAACCATTAACCCAGCCTTGCCAAGCCCACCATTTAGCCATGTCACTAAGGGTCACATCCACACATGTTTTAAACACCTCCAGGAATGGCAACTCCACCACTTCCCTGGGCTGCCTGTTCCAATGCCTGAGCACCCTTTTGGTGGAGAAATTCTTCCTCATACTTAATCTAAGCCTCCCCTGGAGCAACCCGAGGCCATTTCCTCTTGTCTTGTCACTAGTTACCTGGGAGAAGTCAAACAGATTACTCCAGACAATGTCCCCTCCTGGTGGACTGGTTTTAGCCAGGCAGTAGTTCAAGTAGCACACAGAAGAAGAGATTTTTCTATTTGGATAAAGGCTGCTTTAGTGGGGAAAAAGTCAACAGCTGAGCTTTCATAGACAACCTGATAGGAGGAGGGAGTCAGAAGCCATTTTGTTAATTATGCTGCTGTGATTTACTATATTGCTGCTATAAAACTGGAGGAAAAATCTTCCAACAATACATTTCTTTTTAAAACAAAACCATACTTGAGATGGAGTGGTGACAGTGAGTAGGAAAGAAATAATTCTGATTTTTTCTGTTCTATTCCTGCATGACCATAATAGGTCATAGTTACACTTTGAGATAACAAACCTTAGCAAAATGACATTAGCAGTCTATGCTGTTAGACTTTTGATCTCACACTGATGGATTTAAACACAGTTCCTGATGTAATTTACATTGATGTGATTCAAAATCCATTTCTGCACATACCTTATGGTTTAATTGAAACCAGGCTTAATGGCAGGTTACTTGTGCACTATTATCTCTGGGATACTTCAGACCAAGGCTGTGACACTGAGCTGTGGCCTAAGGAAACTGGGCTCTGTTCTTGACCCCACTCTGGGGCTCATATTGGTCACTCAAATCAGTTCATCTCTCTCCTCAGATGAACTCATGCCCATTTAATGTTGTTTGTTTACACTATGACATCTTTCAGAAAGAACATTTCCTACTGGAAGCCACTCCTGATCTCATCTGGGATTTCTAGATGCTGCTCTGATGCTAACCACATTTTCTGTAATGCAATCTGTATTTTAATGAGTCCCTAATGTTAACAAGGAGACACATTTAAAGTAAGTGATTTGATTTCAGTGATGATGCAACTTCCCATTCCACACATGCATTGAAGTTAGATTAAATTTAGCACTCACTGTGTCATAATTATTTTCCATAATGTCAGAATAATCTAGAATTTGTAAATTCACAGCGCTGCTGTAAGCCTCAGGGTGTGCTGAAATTTTACAGTGGCAGTTCTCAGTCCAGTGTCAGATATTAGTGCTATATTTTTATAATTATGGGTTTTATTGCAGAACAGGCACAGCAGTATCAGAAATGCCTTAAAGGAAGGATAAAATGGAAGAGTTTTTAAATGTCTGCTTTTTGCTACAGGCATATTTTATTTAAATTTTTTTCTAATAGTCATAAAATATTTTTAAGAAGTTACATGTGAGAAATGAAGAAGTTCCGCCACTCAAATGTGAAGACTTGTTTCCTTAAATGACTTTTCCAGAGCTCTGGCCATAATTCTCTATCTGTGCAGAGTTCTGGCTCCTTAAGCATGAGACCACACCTGAAGAAGATAATTTTGGTATTGTGCTGTGAAAGGCAGCAGCTTCCCAGTACCAGTTATAGTCTAGCAGTCACTGTCATGAGAGTCACGTTCCCCTTGGTTTCCCTTGCCCATCATAGGGCCCTCAGACTGTTTCCACACTAACCCTTGCTAGTTATTTGCCTGGCATCTTCTCCAGGTGTTCTTGCCTCTTTGAGATGTCTTGGGTCCTTTGAGTTAGAATTCTTAAAGAATTTTATTTTGTTTTCCCAAGAAAAGGCAATGGTAATAACTTCAGAAGGTGGATACATTTACCTCTCTCATCCTGGTGCCCAGAACTCAGTGTCTTGCAGGTCTGTTTCATTTTCAGGAGGCTGTGGGAGCCTCCCTGTCCGTAGGTTGAAGCCTGCTCTCTGACATCGCTGTTATTTTCTCCCTTCCCTTCAGATGGTGTTCACAGTGTCACTGCAGTCTGCACCCTGCGTGTCACCATCATCACGGACGACATGCTCACCAACAGCATCACAGTGCGCCTGGAGAACATGTCCCAGGAGAGGTTCCTGTCTCCCCTCCTGTCCCTCTTTGTGGAGGGGGTGGCAACCGTGCTCTCCACCGCCAAGGACGGCATCTTTGTTTTCAACATCCAAAACGACACGGACGTCAGCTCCAACATCCTGAACGTGACCTTCTCAGCCTTGCTCCCTGGTGGCATTCGAAACAAGTTCTTCCCCTCTGAGGACCTGCAGGAGCAGATCTACCTCAACAGGACGCTGCTGACCCTGATTTCCACACAGAGGGTGCTGCCTTTCGACGACAACATCTGCTTGCGCGAGCCCTGCGAGAACTACATGAAGTGCGTCTCCGTGCTGAAGTTCGACAGCTCGGCGCCGTTCATCAGCTCCAACACGGTCCTGTTCCGCCCCATCCACCCCATCAACGGGCTGCGGTGCCGCTGCCCCCCGGGCTTCACCGGCGACTACTGCGAGACGGAAATCGACCTGTGCTACTCCAACCCCTGCGGGAGCAACGGGCTCTGCCGCAGCCGCGAGGGCGGCTACACCTGCGAGTGCTACGAGGACTACACCGGTATGTGCTTATCTTATCTGGGGCCCGTGATTTATATGCTAGACCAGCAGCCAGGCCAGCTCTGTGGCAAGCTGAAATTGCTGGCATTCTTAGGCAAAGGGAGGGAAACTCCTGGCACTGCCTTCTAGTCAGGAGAAGGTTTGTGGGTGTCACTTAGGGTGGATAAGTCCCGTGTTTCTGTGTGTGCACAGTGGTAGGAACGGTGCCCTGCTCCAGGTCATGCACGGGGACTGTCAGCTGCTGAAGAGATTTGCACTGTGTGAATTTCTGCTCAAAATGCTTTATGCAGACACATTTCTTCTGTCTGGAAGGAAAAAGGTGGGACACATCTCCTGGTTCATGGGATTGCATGTAAACCCACTGCAGGCCCCTTCACCTACTGGGGCAGAGTGTGGGTGCACAGCCTCGGTAGGAGCTCCTCAGCCCTTGGTCATCAGCCAGCACAGAGCATTAGCATTGTTCTTGTTCCTAAAAAGCTGCAGTAATGCACACTTAAGGGAAATGCTGTAACTCAGCTCTGGTTTGTAAATGTTCAGATAAAACTCCAGAAGGACATAGCTGCTTCCAGGCCTGTCTCCACAGCCCGCTGAGGAACATACTTTGCCTCATCATGGACTTGACAGCTAATAAAGATCAAAGTGCGGCTTCTCAAATACTCCTGAGAAGTTACAAAAGAACATTAGGTGAATGTTTTCTGGTGCTTCAGTAAAGTCAGTGAGATTATTTATGTATTTGAAATTGCACACACATTTAAGCATTCTGCACTGTCGTGCTGCCAGCTGTAATTTACACTGACAGCTCAGCAATGTCTGCTGTGACCCCTGCAAACAAGGGGTGGAGCAGAGGGGGTTGGTTCCCAACACTGCCTCTCACTGCTGAAGTTATAAAAAATTGAAACCATAAATTATTTAAATTCTGATGTAAAAAAAATTTCGTTGATGTGGATCCAGCCCTCCAGGTGGAAGGCTTTTCCTTCACAGTCTCTGGCTTTTACCTCAGGGCTGTCATCAAAAATGTGACTGTGGAAGGAGCCAGGAGTTAGCAAGCAGGGACATGGCAGCAAAGGAACTGTGCTTTTCCCTGCATAGGGGACAGGAGATGCTCCCTCAAATTTCTGTAGGGCTTGGGGCAGCAGGACCAATCTGATAAGATGAGAAAAAATTTTTTGCATGATGAGAGAAACCCTGAATAGAACTGTGAGATGGTTGGGATATTTGGTGTTTGTTGAGGAGTTACTTTCACATCAAGCTTCTCATGAATGAGTCCCACAGTGAAATACATTTGAATGCCCATTATCCATAAATACACAATACACACAGAACTAGGCATCACAAAATAGATTTTATGATCAGTAGATTTCATTTAAAATGTTTGTATATTATTTTACTGTAAATAGGAAGTAGCAAGATTCATTAATCAAGGATATGCATAAAAATGAAGTTAATATATTCATGTCTTAGTTTTGGAATGACATGCATTCCATCGCATTTTTAGAATCTCTTGCTAGAAATCCTCAGAAAAAAAGGCTAAATACACTTTTAGAATGAAAGATAATAAGCTTATATTAATAATTGATGAACGTGTTTAATACTTAATGCTGTAGTCAGAACAAACAGCACATATTTAGAAGAGAAGCACCATATTATTCATACACAAAGAAAGATTTGATCTGTAAGTCTATTTTCAGTGCATAGTTGTTGAGTTAAAAATTAACTGTCCTGTTGTTGGGATATTAAAGTGGTCAGAAGTTAAGGAGGGAGCACTGCGTATAGCTTTGTTGTCTTTAGGTTTCAGAGTTAGCTACACTTGAGTGAAACACTTTCTTCTGTGGAAGGACAGTTTGATCACATTCAGATTGGCCAGGGAAAAACACTTCCAACCATGATAAAGAGGGCTCTGGAATGCTTTATCCCAAAAATCAATGCAAATATTGTACAATATTTCTGGCTTATCACTGGATGAATGCAGTAGAAATTTAGTATCTGTATATGGGATTGGTTGAAGTTACTTTGATGCCTTTAGGTTCCATGTTGCATAACAATGTTTTGTTCATCAAACCCAAACATCTACCCACATATGGTGGCCATTAGTTCCTTGATTTTCACCCCCTTTACAGAGTAAGGTTGAAAATGTTATCAACAAGAAATCTGTTACCAGAAATATTTCATGAAGGTGCATTATTGAATTTTGTCCCAATCTCCTTAAAGTATTGTTATTTTACCTATGATTTTAATAATTTAAATATATTCATATCCATTTGCAAGTTCAGTTTATGACTATTAATCATAATATTGTGTTTTCAGCTTGGATGTGAATTTATTGTTTACAGCATTCCAGATTTTCTATCTGTTTGATATGTAAATAGCACAGGTTGGTTTCAATAGCAGCAGTGTGTCTTGGCTCATGGGATGCAGGGGCCATAAATTGGAATGAGCAGGGAATTGCCAGGTCTGAAGGTTGGAGGACTCTGGTATTACTGAAATTTTATGATGGTACTAACTTGGTGTAGTAACATACCACTATGAGGTACCTATAAATCTTTCAATTAATTGTAAAAGATGAAATATGAATGGTAATAGTCTATGAAATGCAGCCTGCTTTGGGAGCTCTCATGTTTCCATTTCCCAATTAAGAGCCTACATAGAAAAATAATTATAAGAAAATACTAAGATCTGTCATCTCTCTGGGGAGATAGGCTGCAATTTGATGAGAAATCACTACACAATCATAACCCTGTACTGATTCTGACTAGTCACCTGCTAAAAATATAGTGTTTATTTCCTGTACAAGACAATTATGTCCTATCTTAATAGGATGGAATTTCCCTCCATTTTTCCACCCTGCTTTGAAGCCCTCCATTTGGTTCCATGTAATTGTTAGTCATTTATACATGATGAAAGTTTCTCTGTCTTCAGGAGTCTTCTGTTACGGGCACAAAGGTAAACTGAGCTTCCACAAGGTATTTCTGAAACCTGATTACTGCCTAGGCTGGGGTGATTTGGAACTTCACTTCCTGTGATGTAAGGATATGAGTGAGGAAGTACATATATTTTTAATCCTTTTTTTTCCAGACTTACAACCTCTAACTTCTTTAAATACAAATCAGTGTAGGGAAGTGAGCAATGAACACACTAATAGTAGTGTCATTGATGGCAGAGAGCTGTGTGCATGACTAAAGGTTAAGGGATGTAATTTTACTTAAGCAAACAAATTTCTTGAACACTATATAAAGCCTGTATAATTCTTCCAGCTTCATTTCACATATCTTTGAGCACTGCAGAAGCAGCTGAGAGAGCTGTGGGTGAAGGCTTAGAGAGAGGTGGAATTGTCTGTACTTCCCAGAGAGCAACCCCTGAAGTGCAAAATGATCATGTCATGGACACTGTTTTAGGGGCATGGATGCCACAGCAGTTCCTGCATGAGCTGTACTTCCAGCCCCATCCTGGTGCCTCCTACACAGCACACCACTGTGGCCATAAATCAGCAGCTTTTTGGGTGTGAATTCCCACTGTTCCTGCCCTGCCATGAGTGGTGCCTCCTCCAGTGCTGTTCTCGTGGTGCTCCTGCTCAGCAGCCACCAAGACTGCTCTCCTCTGTGGTCATGTTCCCAAAAAGCAAAATTTAATCAACACAGAACAAAAGCACTCCAATGGAAAAGAAACCCCACCAAGTCCTGAAATAAAGAAGAAATTCAGTGTTCCCACAGTTCTCCTTTGCATTATCACATTCTCTCTGCCTCCTTTGCTATGTAACCCCTAGCAAGGAGCAGTTTGTAGGGGAAAAAGATCATCAGAGAATTCCCCATATCCTTTGTATCTCTCCTTGGATTTCACTTCAGAGAGAGGAGAAATCTTATGTGGTTGTAAATCTTCTAGTAATCAAATACAGTAATTAGAGATTTTCTGCATGTTACACTTTTTCCCCTCCTAATTTGTATTTGTGTGATACCATATTGACATGAGGAATCATTACATCTAACGTGCCTGCTATTAATTCAAACTTTGTTGCATGAGAAGGTAATTATAGCTGGTTTCTTAGCATCCTGCCAGAAGTTCCTAATCATATTGCTTAGTAAGTTCTCAGTGTTTGGCTCTTGCAAACATAGAACATAAAAGTAAATGTGAGGATATCTTCTGCTTTATCTTTACTTATATCCATTCTTCAGATAGTAATTTCTCAGCTCACTCTGATACCAGATTCTCCTTTTTCAGGCCAGAGAGATTTATTTCAGGGAATTTCAGCTTTGAGGTAGAGAAATCTGGCAGCCACAGTAGTCATAATGAGTGTTTTATCTCGTGCAAGAAGGTCTGAAATTCCACCCTCAGTTGCATTTCTGCAGCTTGTTGGGATCACAGGTGTGTAACAGCCAAATCCTGTACAGCAAATCTAAATTTGATTCCTTCCTCACTGCATCTTTAACTCCTTGTTTAGCTTATGGAAGGCTGTGGTTTTGTGACAGCAAGTATGCACAAGGGTTATCCTTACTGGCCTATAGGGCTTGACAACATTTTCAAGCAGCTGTGACCGTTTTTCTTTAATACAAAACACCGAACAAGAAATTCTGTCATTCACAAACACTGCCATGAATGTAGAGACATTGTCCTTGCCTGTGACAGCTTCATTGATCATCTCTCTGATTCTTCATTCAAATATTAAGGGAAATAACGAAGATACTGAAATGTTTTGTATCATTGCTGCCTTAACAATATCTTTTAGTCTAGGTCTTCAGAGTTATGCTACTGGGATCCACATGGTTTTACATACTAAAGAGATAAAAACCTAGGCAAGGTCTAATACTCTAAAAAACATATAGTCAAATTTAAGAGTTTAAATACAATTACAGTTATTAGAGTGGTGGATGATTTGCAGTATTTCCAGAATTTGAACTTTTAATGGGGTTTTATGAAGATTTTCTGCTGATTTTGGATGCAGGAAAAATTGAAGAAGAGTGCTGACTAACTTTCATTGTTTCTCAGTGCCTCGAGTAGAATACCTGGTTACCTTACCTTGCAGTTTCTATGTGGCAATACTGTGAAAAAGCTTGTGGAGGGTGATTGCATGCCAGTGAAGGTCTGGACAGTGTTGAAGGTTTAGATGTTTTTCTATTTTTTCTCTTTTTCAGCAGTGCTATGCCATGCCATTACTCTGATAATAGTGAAATATTCTGCTTGTAGTGAAACTAGGACTGCATAACAGCATCCCCACTTCCTTTGATTGCTGTGGACCTGACTCTCTGCAGCTTTTTCACATCTGATGGAAAGATAAATAATTGTTTGCTTGTAAGATCCATCCTTACAATTAGTACTCCTTGGCTGATGTCCTAGCACAGTCTTTTCCATCCCTCTTCAACTTTCTCTGTTTCATCAGCCCTTTTCTGCCTGTAAGCAGTTATCTCTGTTGGTGTAGGCATGGCAAGCTGTGCCCCCACACTGCAGCAGCTGTGTACAGCCAGGTGCCTCTGTTTCCTCCCAGCCCCTTCCAAGCCCCCAAGTCCTCACAGCACTTGGGTAGCTTGCAAGGACCCCACAAGCAGGGAGGTGGATGGTCCAGAAGCAGAGCTTAAATCCTCCAAACACTTTTCAGAGCATGACTGGTGTAAAAGCTGGAACAGGCTGTCATTGTTGTTATTTATTATCTTCATCAATGACATAGACAAAGAGAACGAGCACACCCTCTGCAGATTTCCCAGATGACACCAAGGTGAGTGGTGCAATCACACACCTGAAGGATGGGATACCATCCAGAGGGACCTGGACAAGCTCAAGAAATGCATGGTATTGCCATGAGAATCTCATGAGATTTAAGAAGACCAAGAGCAAGGTCCTGCACCTGGGTTGGGGCAGCCGTGGTACCAACACAGTCTGGGGGATGAACAGATGGAGAGCAGCCCTGCCAGGAAGGACTCAGAGGTGCTGGTGGTTGTGAGGCTGGACATGAGCTGGCAATGTGCTCTTACAGCCCAGACAGCCAACTGTGTCCTGGACTGCATCAAAAGCAAGTCAAGAGCAGCTGAAGAAGGGCCACTCCTGGGCTGCCCATGGCTGGAAACTTGGGGGGATCCCTGTGAAAAGCATTTCTTGCCTGACATGGATTCTCAGCAGAAGTCTGTACACCCACTCACCTGGTGTGTTTAACTCTGAGATTTGCTGTGCATGTTGAAACAGGTCCTTGCTTCTTTTTGTGGCAAGGTTTGCTGTTCATGCATGCAGGGATGGGGCCAGCATCACAGCACAGCCTTACAGCTGGATCCAAATGATGCTGCACTGGGGCTGTGGCCCAGATATCACAACTGCATGACTGCTTCCTCCACAAGATAAGTGAAACAATAAAAACAGAATAAAAAAAATCAGTCAAATTCTGAAGTCTATTATTGTCATGTTTCTGCTGATTATATTCCTGTCCATGTCTATCACCAAGTCACAGGAGATGAATGTTGCAAATCTGGAGTTTATATCAGATTCTCAGGACTCACTACCATTTCTCTAGGTGGGTTTTTGTCTGCAGGGTATGTCCTTCAGCTAATCTTCAACCTACGCTCACTTGTCAGGATGCAAAGAGCCTTTGCTAATTGGATTACTGTGGTGTCTTTGTTGACAGTTTAGCTCTCAAATGCTGTACATGGCCTGCAACCCTCACAGCAATCTGCTATGCTTTTTCTTAAACCCAGGCAAAGAGTTTTATCGCATTACCCTCCTCCTGCCGTGCATAAACTAGCTACTGTTTAAAGTTCCACAGTTTCCTCAGCCATGTCCAAACCCTCCTTGCCCTCACCCCAAGGTGCTGCATGTGGGATGCTCTTTGATTCAGCTGGCCTGCTGCAAGTGCTGGGGGCTCAGATGCCTCATATGGAGCCTTGTGTCTTATCTTCCTTGCCCATGGAAATATTTGCACTGATCAAAGTCCTTTGCTGTCATGTGGAAACCCAGCTACAGACCTCATGTTGTGTTTGTTCTCTTTAATTAGTTTTATAATTATTTGACAGGACTCATGTTTTTGCTGGGTGCTCCTGCAGTGGAGGCACGATGGGTGCTTTGTGGAAGCAAGTAGCAGATCACACACCAATGTAATCACTTAGCTCTGGTTTCAGGAGCTACCTTAGTAATTAATCCCCAATATACTTATGAATTCAGCTCTTCCAAACAGTTCCGTATCAGGAAATCCTCCTTACTGATTATGGCTTATCTTCTTTTGCTTCTCCATAAGACAGCTGTGGGGCTGGCTGCTTCTTCCCTTTATTTAGCCACACCCCTCCTTTGTCGGCCAAAGAGTCTATCACTGATAATTTTACACTTTCTCCACAGATTTTGATTAAAAAAAAAAGTAAAAGTAGCATACAGCTAGAATTCAGTGACCAGAAAACTCTGGCAGTAATCTGTTTCAGGATGGTTCCATTCTCACAGTTACATTTTCACACTGGCTGACTCCTACTGCCCTTGGTGTTTGTGAGATCAGGTGGAAGATGGAGAGAAGGTTGTGGGGTTTTGGCTGTGGGCTGTACAGTACAAAGTCAAGGCTTGCTGACACGAGAGGCCTGCAAGCACAGACTGTGGTGGGACAGGGCTGCAGCTGAGGGACAAGTGCTGCCCCAGCTCTTCTACAATGCAGGTGTTCAGTATCTAGCCCTGACGGCCAGGTGTAACCTCAGGGTGTTCTGGGTTGGAAAGGACCTCTAAAGATCAGCTAGTCCAAGCCCTCTACCATGGCTAAAATTTCAGTCTCTTTCTTTCCAAGTTCAATTTCATGAAATAGCTGCTGTGAAAAGAGCACATTTGACCCTGACACCAAGGCCAGCTAAGCTCCTGTTTGCTGTCAGGCACCCTGCTTTGTGTGAGCAGGGCAAGCTGCTGACCTGGTGTGGGTGCCTGCCTGCCTCTGGCACTGACCTCGCTTCCCACCCCTTGGCAAGGCAATGTGCTGGGAGTATGAGCTCTCAGTGGTGTCCAATGGCAGAGAATACACAGAGAGCACCTCAGCTTTCCTGTTGGCATCCTGCTTAACAACAGCCTGCTCCAAATTTAGCATTCCCTTTATTCTAGCATATGTGAAATCTCTTTTATTGTATTTTATTGCGTATGACATTGCTCTGGCAATTTTTGAGCAGTTTCTTGAATTATTTTCCTGGTTTTATATTGATGGTATTTCTGTTACCACGCCTAAATGGGAGTCACAATTCTCCCAGGCTTTTTGAAAACCTTTGTTGTAGCACATTTTCTTATCATCATTGGTCAAACTGAAATAAAAAACATGGGAAGTGTAATTAATCAAAGTGGAGGTATATGCTATAATAATTTTATAGGTACATGTAAAACCCCTCCTCACTGATGTAGCTAAATTCCCACACACTGTCATAATTGTGAACATATATATGCATTGCAGATCCTTGGTCTGTCAGGAATTACATGCATGGAGGTTTATTTTCATTAAAATATTTTAAATAGCAGTTTATTAAACTACAGCAAATTTCTCTGTGACCGTAGTTTACAATTGTGTTTTCAGTAATTTAGCCAAGTTGAGCCTTGTTTAATGTAAGATTTGGGGGGGTTTTCCCCATTGTTAAATTTCAAAAAGGTCAGCTGCATAAAATTTTACACTGCACAAGTGCATTCTCATTACCCAAGCATACACTTGTTAAATGTCAAAACAACCCATATGTTAGACTACCCCTTAAGTGGTTGTGGTTTTTTCTCACTGAAAACAAATCAGATAGGAAAAAAGGAGGAGAGAAACAAGGAGAAAAACCCAAAAACTTGCCTATAAGTTATTTGTGCAGAAGATAAAATCATCATGAGATAGTGGTTTTTTCCAGTATACCTTGTGTTCTGAAAATCCCCTCACAGTGTGCACAGCAGATCAGAGCTGAAAACAAAAGAGAAAAAAAATCCAGGACATTTGAAGTGAAATATTCTAGATCTTCCAAATCAAAAATGAGATTTAGCTTCCAAGGATCAAGGTAATGGAGCTCCTTTTCTCCTTTCTGCAAATAAAAAACTGGGAAACAAAACTGGGAAGCAGTAAGACTGAATTATGAAAAACACTTTGGACTTCTGTATTTATATTTATAATTACCAAAGTAGACATTTTTATTTTCATCAGTGGATAACCAATGGGAAAGTGGCAGGAAGGATGATTGGGTGCAGAGAGGAGGGTATCAGGATGATATCCTGTTAGGAAGGAAAAAAAGCATGAAATAGTTTCTTGTGTCTCTGTTCTTTGTGTTATGATGATTGAAAGTTTCGACAGTTGAGCGCCAGACTGAGGCACTTGGCCTTGAACATCAAGATAATTACAGTTGTGCAGAGCGTGGTGGGAACCACAACTTCATTGTTGTTGCAAATGCTCTTTTGTTTGGAGCCCCACGGTTCAGTGCCTGCATGGCAGCCCTGCTCCTCCTGGGGCGGGTTTTGTGCGCTGCCCCCAGCGCGCCTTCCAGGGAGCCACACGCTCAGTCCTCACTTTCTACAACTCAACATGAGGATACTTTACTTCTCATATTCTCCACAGAGAAGCTTATGAGACCTTCTATACAGCATTTTCATATAGTATAATTAAAAAGCATGTTTTAATTAGATAGGCCAGCTTCAAAGGGTCAGCACAACTGATGTGCATATGTGTGTAAGGAAGATGAAGATATGAAGATGAATGCCTTATATTAATAATTAAACACATTCTAATTGACACAATGAAGTGTATTAACTCTAATAAGATAGTCATCACTTAAGGTTACTTTAAAATTGAATGATATTTAACAAAAAGGCTGAATTTTAATTCACTGGACTGCTGTAAGCAGAGTTAAGTACAAGCTATGAAAGCTGGCTGGATTAATTTTTTAAGAGTTCATTTAAAAACACTTTTTAAGAAAGTTACTTTTGAATGTCCATCTGTTCTGTAGGTTTAAAAACACATGGATTTTGAGATTTTCTGAGCAAGATGTGTGTGACATTACAATCCCTTTTTCATTATTCATTAAGAACAAGTCAGTTTCCCTGGTTAAGTTGCTTTTTGTTTTCAGTTTGTGTTCCTGCGCTGTGTACCAAATATTTTTGAGGCTACCAAAACATAAGATTACAGGATTATCTTTTTAACCTTAATCCTTTCAATTTGACAAGCAAAGGAGCATTTTTGATTGGGTTTTTTTCAGAATTTTCTTTCAATGTATAACAATGAAAATTTGATCAGCATCAGATTGTTTTGCCAGCTCTACCTATCCCATGATGCTAAACCACTGACCTACAATTCACAGTAAAGACAGTTAGACGGTGCTTTTAAGTGTACCTTTCTTTTAAGCTGATAATTCTCATATAAAATAAAATATAGAGCTCTGAACTGCCAGGTCTTCCTAACATTCACTTACAATAGTAGATTGACTTTAAGCATGGTTTTCTGTTGCGTTATTAATATTTTATGGCTTATCTTCAGTTATTCTCACTAATTGGCCATTACGCTTCTTTCCACCCGAGCTTCTGGGACCACCTAGGGTGTGAAGGGGCATGGTTTGATTTGGGGCCTGCCTGGTTCTAAATTGCCATGATATTTACCATAGCATTGGATTACACTGAAAATGGGAGAGTGAGATTTTCCTGTGAAAACTTCTAATTTTATGGAAAAGACAAAATGCGGGCTCTCACCAGCCCTCCTTTAGTGGAGACACGCAGAGTTAGCTGCTTGTGCTGTCAGTCCCAGCGGGCTGCCGGAGACCGGGGGAGATGGCTTCTGTGTTTTGTCTCCTGTGAGCTGAATCATCATGTCTGTAACAGTTACATGGAGAAAATTAAGCAGGATCTTAGTGAAATAAGGGCTGAACTCTCCTAAAGAGAAGAACAATGTTTGCCCTTGAAAGGGAGACACTGATCTTCTTTTCTGCATATTCTTCAGTCTTCATTTTTCGTCTTCTTTCAGAGGGCAGTTATTTGCAGATGTGTTGCTTTTTTGAACTGCTTTGAGATGCTAACTTGATCAAAAACAAGTGCTAGAGTTTTGCTCTTGCCCACCAATTTAGGAGCTGGGCGTTGCAACCCTTTGGTGATCTCTGTGGAAAGCAGCTTAGGGAAACCAGGCTGAAAGTGAGCAGGAAGCCTGATGGTGCCTGAAAGTGTGTCTGGTTTTCCAGCTCCTGAGTTCCTGTTGATAAAAATGTTATTGCACACACACCCCTGCCCCTGCCACCACGCCTTGCTTGCTCTCCTCATTCACATAAATAGTTTAATGTATTTTGAAAAGCCCAGTGGGAGGCCCAAACAGCCTGTGGAACAGCAGCCTTGTGGAGTTAAGGGTCTTGGTGGTGGCATTTGGTGCCCAGGAAGAAGTGCAGCTCTGTGGCATGAAATAATTTTTCTTGTCATCTGAGCAGAAGCACAATGAGACTGTCCCCTTCTTCTGCCTCGCTGCAGCCCGTGGAAGGAGGTGAGAACTAGGCCTGGCAGGTGATTCCCATGCTGGAGTGCCTGCAGGCGTGCAGAGATGCAAATATGGATCAGCCTGCAAAGGTTGTCCCAAAGGGAATCTGTCCTGCCAGCCATGGTGCCTACTCCAGCCTTTGGCTCCCTCCATGTGCCCCTCCTCAAGTAACACTCCTGGAGAGGAATCAAGGGGCAGAGAGCCAAGAAAACAAAATATAATATCAGATGAAGATATAGTAAATATCAGATTAATATATAGTAAAGGTAGAGGGTGATTGTGCCTCTTAAAAATAAATGGAGGGAGGGATATTCTTCTGTAAATGAATGTGTTATGCAAAGGGATGCTTTGTTCTTACACCTCCAGCTTCTTCACCAGTTTTAAGGTGGGATTTTTAGGAAGAGATTTATTCCAAGTAATAATGCAAATTGCAGACACAATGGCATAATCTAGTTTGAGGTTTATCTTTGACATCTATAATAATGTTATCCCCTGATAATACATTCAGAGATAAAGCTTAGGCTTTTATTGAAAGCCACTGCTTTATCACCATATCTTACACCAAATCACTGCAATTTGCATTATGATTAATTGTCTTACATGTAAAACCTGCCAGAGTTCAACAAAACAGGAAATTTTTATGAATTTCTTTTTTGTCATGTGTAGATTTGTACTGCGTTTAGCTCTGTGAGAGAGACAGAACCTAAAAGGTCTCTAAAGCTTTACCTTACAACTCAAATGCAGAAGGAGATGACACCTTGTGAGGGCCCTGTACATTACAATAAATGGTTCAATAATTTAGAGAGCTCAGCAACCATTGTCAAGTCAGTCAAGAGTAAAGATGAAGATGTTAAGAAATTACCCACTGGACCCCATAGGGCAAAATTTGTTAAGTGTGGTAGGCTAAAGGCTTGGATGCTAAAGGCCTTTTGCAACCAAAATGATCCTGGGATTCTATGGGTTTTTCTCCTCCACCACATCTAAAGCATTCCAAAAAAGAGCTTTTTCTCAGCATTTCCTCAAAAGCCTGGGGGTGATTATGTCTGGTGCTGTGGGAGCAGGCAGCAGGGGGAAAGCAGACACATTGTGTGCACCCTGCCCACTGGCCCACTTCAGGACACCAGTGCCCAGGTTTCACACAGACATCTTCTTTTGGAGGTATTGGCACCAATCCATGGGCTGGAAAATTGGAAAATCATATGAGTTACCTCTTTTTTTTTTTTTTTTTTTTTTTTGCCAAACCATAAGGTGCACTTCAGAGGTGGGTATTTTCTTAAATGGAGAATATTTTACTGTGGCATCTGGCTCCTTGCTCACCATGGTGCTGTCAGGAAAAAAAAATCATAGTAGTCCTGATAAATCTTGGTTTCACTTCTGGTGCTCACACTGTTCTGGCCTCATGGCTGGAAGGTGAAAGGTGAGTTGCCTGGTGTAGATAGAGTGGAAACTTAATGCCTGGGAATTTTTAATCCTCAACAAATACACACAAGGGAGGGAACACAGGTATTCAGTTGTGACTTTTGTCTATGCTCTGTTCTTGCTGGCACTGGTGCCAGTTCTTGCTGGCACTGGTGAAAATTGCATAGGGGAATGAGGTTCAGCGATCATGCAGCATTGAGCATGTATCTTCTTGAGAACATGCTCATAATTTCTGAATCCACAGACTAATTCATTTCTCCAACAGATGTGCCCCAAATATCGCTAATCCTCCTCAGTATTGTTTCTTCTCCCTGCCATCTCCCCCAATTATTCCTTCTCATTTAAATGCAAAAACACAAAACAACCCAAATCATCAACCCATCCATCCATCCTTCCCTGCAGGGTGTCTTTTGTTTTGCTTTCTTGTGTGACCAGGGAAGGGGAGGAGTCCAGGGAAAATGGAACATCTTTGCTCAGGCTGATGCTGCTCTGGGACCCTGGCCTGGTTTGGGGCTGTCAAAGGGCCAGGCACTGTTGCAGTGGCTGCTCTGCATGTGCATTGCACCAGTGGGCACAGCCTGGAGCAGTTTGAGACATGGGGACCTACTTTTGCTGCTTTTGCTTTTGTAAAACACAGTTTAGCTTGGTTTCCAGTGGGGAAGGATCAGCAAGAAGAGTGGGGTCCTGGCCTCTTCCTTGCCTGTTTGGCCCATGGGATATTTTCATGGTGGTCCTCCTCCTCCTCCCAGGAGCTTGCAGGAATCCAGAGCAGCCAGGGTGCAGAGGTTTTCCTTGAGGACCCTGGTGGGAAGAGGAACTCGGAAGGCTCAGGTAGCATCATCCTGTTGAGGTGTGAGTGGGAATGGGAGCTCCCTCAGAACAGACAGATTGGGCTGGAATTTGACCACCAAGAGCTCTCATGTACCTTGGGGCCAGCAGATGACACCCACAGCTTCAGAGGCAAATAAAATAAAATAAAAAGCCTCTCACATTCATTATTTTAAAGCATCTCATTATTAAAAATTTTAGGACCCTTATTTAGCTGAGTCTTAGGATTTCTGAAAATCTGAATGATGAGTTATCAGGGATGCCTAGGGGGAATTTTATGGAAGCACAGAGAAGGGAGAAGTGTGATGGTAAAGGAGAGGTGTAAGAGATATGTGTTTGTATCCAAAAGAGCAGTGGTATCTGCACAGTTTCCTCCCACCAGCTCAGAGCTCAGTCCTTATGCCCACGGAAAACCTAAAGCAGATCCAGAGATAAAAGGGTGATTTCCAGAGTATCTTACTATAGAATCATTTCTACATATCACCTCAGAGAACTGCTTGGCAAGCTATATGCATAGTGTGACAGGAATGCTTTTGCTGTTACTTTGTTTAGTGTTATAAGGTCAGGTTGTAAATACATAATACTTTGTAAATACATAATATTAAATCTGGAGTGGTTAGCAACTGAAATTCTGCAGGACAGCTGTCACTGCAAGTCAGCAGTTTGAGTGTGTGTGTATGGAGTATGTGTATGTAGGTATTTATGTATTATTTTACTTTAACATGTTTCTTATAATATGACTTTATAAGTCAGAAAGCAGCAAAGGAAGCAGAAAGCAAAATCCTATAAGAGGATTTGGGATAATTTTAATTAACCTAGATCAGTCCCAGTTCTAAAAACATAAACAAATGAGTAAAAGAAAAGACCAAAATGTATTTTCAATTTTAAAGGTTTAGTAGCAGTGTCATTTAGAAACCTCCCAAAGTCATGCCCATCAGTGTCAATAACATGGAGTCTGCATGGCCTCTCTGAAGTGGCAGTAGGAGTTTGGCCTTTGATTTCTAAGAGACCCAGATTTTTATGTCTGTTACTCAAATAACACTTCTGAGTCACTCATGTAAAATGTACATGAATTTAGTTGTCCCCTAATTAATCTCTGCCACTGGTACACCAGTGGCTTCTAACTTCTGTTTGATCCAGTTTCTCCACCATTCAGAATGAGCAGGCTAATGTTTCTGGGTAGCTGCTCTCTAACTTCTCTCATAAACCCAGTAGATGTTTGTTTGTTTGTTTGTCTGTTTGTTTGTTTGTGTCACATTTCATTGGTAGTTGGCATTTGCTGCCAATTTGCTGGGAGGTAAAGCTGACCTCCCAGTAGGTTCTGAGGGTAGACTCATGCACCACAGAGCCACTGAATTTCCCTTTATCAAGTAATGAATTTCCCTTTATGGAAAAAATCCTGTGCTAATTTTTATTATTTGAATCACACCTATGTTTTAGGCAAATTTTCCTGCAGTACATCCGTGTACAACCAGTGTAGAGAGGTGGGTATCTACTGGAGATGTTGATTCAGTTCTCCTAAGGCAAGCATTGAGCCACTGGACTCACAGATGAGCCATCTAAAATGGCTCAAAGCTGCATTTCCATAACAGTTAAACCTTTCTAAGAATTCCTGGGTGCGTGGTCCTGCCTCCTTCCCATGTGCTTGCTGTGCTATTTATCCCATCAGTTCTAGAAGGGACTTAATCTGAAGATCACTAACACTTCAATAAAGAAATGAATGGTGTTTTGCCATCTTAGCTCTACAAATCAGTCAGCTGCAGGATTACATGAATGCCTGCACAAGGGAGGGGGAGGGAACTGCAGCATGCCTGGGGAAAGGAGGGGACTGTGGTAACTCCTACTCCTCTGAACTACAGTGAAACCACCCCTGAAGCACAGGATCCCAACCTCTATCTTTTGTCCCAGTAGATTTCCAAGCTGATTCTGCAGCTAATTTGTTTTTAACAACATTCTTATTTCTTAGTGCACTGATTGCTCTGGTGCCAATTGTCATGTAAGGTTAGTAGTGCTTTAATTACTAGAGGAAAAGGAGGATTGATTTCCCATAATGTGCAAGACAGCAAATGCATTTTTAATGTAGTTGGTTCTTTATTAGGGCAAATGGTCAATAGGAATTGTTTTAAGACTTTAGTTGTTCTATTTCTTATTGTTTCTCCTTGTGCCTTAATTCTTATGGATTCTCCTTTCCATTTTAAAGTATATAATTTTAGGTCAGCTGCTTAAATCAGCTTCTCAACATGCTGTTTATTCTGGCAAAGCAACTATAAGCGTAGAGAAAATTAATATGTGTCTAGAGCAAGTGGCAGGATGAGGAAAGGAGAAAAGAATCAGTTCAAACAATTACAGACAGTGAGTAAAAAATTAATGTGTCCAGGGAAACTGATGAAAAAAGAACATCAGTGCAAATTTGCTGCTTCATGTAAATATATATTTAATGTACTGTTTCAGTTGAATACAATCAGAGAATAGTAAAAAATTTGAGGACTAGTCCCTAAACCAGGGTATTGGTGAAACACACTGCAGTTAACTGAACGTGAAGAGGAATTCTGTATGTATTTGGATGCCATCATCTTGTTTCCAGTAAACTTTCAAATATTTTACAACGTTGTGGTAAAGTCAAACAACCCATCAGCAAAACTACAGTTTTCAGATTTTTGCGAAGACCAGCTTATTGATGCACACCAGGGTGTTGCTTGAAACCCACAATGTTCAGCTCACAAGGCATCTGCAATTGTGAGATTATTGTCTCAGTTTTAAGACAGCTTATTTTTATTTCTTTTCCCTTTTTTCATCACCATTTATTGTTTATTAGTTAAACTTTTATTACTTTATTTGGAATCGGTCAGAGGAAGACCAAATCTAGCCAGCCTTTGTATTTGCCTGTTCTTGTTATTTTGCACCTGCTATTGTGGTGTCCTCACTTAAATAAACTTAATAACAGAAACTTTATGACTAACATCTTTGTAACATTAGTCCTAAAATCAAAGAGGATAGCTATGTATTAAATATAGGATGTTTGTAAATAGTTTGCAGTGTCCAAAGCAACTATGACATTTTGATCTCAAGGGCTTTAAACACTGGAAGCACTACATAAAGGGCTGCAGAAAAGCCACAGGACTAATAACTTTAAAAGTCATCAGTATTAATTGGGAGCCTATAAGTTCAGCTACTGCCATGTTACAGTAAATCATTTTCTGGCAAGGGCAGAATTTTTTCAAAGGCCAGGAATCTGCTGGCAGATAACAGGCAGCCACAGCCCGTGTTATCTGAGTGCATGCTTTAGCTTCAGCAGCTGGAGGGCCTGAGCTTCACATCCCCTGCTTGGATCTCACAGAGCTATGATGTGTAACTAGTTTGTTCAGTGATTCCTAAAATGCAAGCCAGTGTGAAAAATGAAATTATATTAGTCAAGGAAATGCTGTGAGGAGCAAAGGAGGGTTTCACAGGCTGGGTGAGTGGCTGAGCCATGCTAACATCACCAGCCTCACAGACTGACCCCAGGCTGTGTGTGACAGCTATTTGGGCTGTGCTTTTATCACCCCAGCCCCTCCAGACCCTCACTGCACAGCAGCTCTCCCTCTTCTGTGCTATTTTTTCCTACCAGACTGTGAGGCCACCCTTTTGATGGCACGTGCCAGCCCTCCGACCTTCAGCTGCGAGCAGGCACTGAGGCGCTTTTCATTCCCAGGGCTGGCACAGGCAGCTCCTTCCTCTCCTGCTCCTCAAGCAGCTCTTCCCTTAGGGCCTTCTGGCTCCAGCCAGCAACCAGCTCTTCCTTCAAGTCCATGCAGGCTTTGGTTCAAATTCTGAGGATGGTTTTTAGGCTGTGCCTCAAAACTCCTGCAGGGCAGAGCTGTGGGACAGTGGTGGGTCCAAGGGGAGGTGGCTGCCCTTGAAAATGACAAACCCAAGGGTGACACAAAGGTGCCTTCTGTTGCCAGTCCTGATCAAAGCAGAGCTTCAAATTCTTGCTCAGATGGCTACTCCAAAGGGCAAAAATGCTCTGTTTCTAAATAATTCCAGGCACTTTTGGAGAAAAGGGTAATTAAGGTTTCTAAGTTTAAAAAACAAAAGGCTTTTTGGTAACCTTTGTGCCTCAAAGCACAGTGACACCTTGGATTTACTGTTGAGATTTCAAAACCACTATTTTAATATATTTTGGTAAATGCACATAAAATATGAAAATTCAACATCAAAGAGTATGCATCAAATGCAGTCCTCATTTACATTACAGACTTAAGAGAATTCAGAATAATTTTAGTAACTGGGACATCAATGATGCTACAACTGAATAAATATGGGACAAAGAATCTTGAAGTATTTTATTTTAATTTACTTCTTTACACATCATAATGAAAAGAAGGAATAAAAACAATACAATATAACTTTTCTGTAAGCTTTTCTCTTAAATGGTTTTATGGCTGTATAGGTACCTAAACAAATGGTATATACATTCTTGTTATAACACAGAATTAATACAGAACCATCAGTGACTTCCAGTTTAGGCTTTTATATTTCACCTCTGTATTGCCATGGCATTTCCACAGCATGCTGCAATGCCAGGAATCTCTCCTTTTAGCTCACCCTTTCTCTCTCTGTGTATTCAAACCTTCGTGTTATTTGCTTTTACAAAATACATCATTCTGTTCCCAGAAAGCCTTGAAGATTACATTCTTCTGTGAGTCAGGGAGTTATTTCACAAAATATCCTACTACTTTTTTAAAGCAACAAACCTCTGTTTTTTCTTTCTGTAGGAATTTTGTTTTTCCACTTTTTTGAGAGTTTTGGTACACAAGATATGTGTATAAGGGCTGTGCTTATGCAGTGGATCTTCAACAAGTGCTTGCTGTAGTGTCCTCTTAAAACATCTGATGCATGTGTGCACCATATCCAGTATACTGAGGGATGTCTTGGATGATATATACATATTTTTCCAAAAGAAACACATTATAGAGCGTTTAAAAATATTAAGGAAAGTGTATTCACATAATCTTGCCTGATCTGTAGAGCTGATAAATTGAAACAGGAAGATATTTATCAAGTGATTTTCACAGCATTTCACTTAATATGTTAAAGTGAGAATATAGGAACATGAGTGCTGAAGGAGAGAAGCTCTAAGCCCAGGCTTGGACTCAAGGCTGTGTGGGTTATTAGTTCAGAGTAATGCACAGAGCAGGTCCATCCTCCAGAGCTGGCCCCACCTGGATGGGATGTGCCTGGCTCCTGATCACAGCAGTCTTGTGTTTGCTCCTGCATTTTGCCAGCTTAAGCCATACCTGGTCTGAAAGGCAAGTGATGTTGGTGCAAGAAGAAAAAGGCAGCAAAGCCGGAGAGCCAAAACCACCAAGCTGCCTGCCTCACCTTATCTCCGAGATCACTGCCCTTGGGGCAGTGGCTAAACCAGCTGCAAACCATGGCATTTACAGCCTGGCACAGAAAGGAGGTGCAGACCCAGCTCTGGGTGCAGAGGGTGCAGGGTATTGCTGCCTTCAGCCTCCTGGTGTGGGCAGCTTTGGCGTGGGAACCTGTGGGAGCTGGGCTGTGGAGCACTAAATGGAACAAAACTTTCCATTTAAATTTGCCTTTGTTAATGAGTCACTGCCCACAACTCCTGCTGCTTTTACTTTCGTGCAGGAATGTGTTTTCACGGTTTTAACTGTGCTTGGATCAATCACAGGACCACAGAATGGTTAGGGTTGGAAGGGGTCTCTGCTCCTCCAAACCCCTGCCAAAGCAGGGTCACCCACAGCAAGTTGCACAGGATCATGTCCAGATGAGTTTCAAATATCTCCTCTGAAAGAGACTCCACAGCCTCTCTGGGCAGCTCATTCCAGTGCTCTGCCATCCTCAAAGGACAGAAGGTTTTTCTCATTCTCAGATGGAACTTCCTGCTTTTCAGTCTGTGCCTGTTGCCGCTTGTCCTGTTGCTGAGCACTGTAAAAAGCCTGTCCCAATGTAATTGTATCATCTGGTGGCAGTGGTCTTGCAAACACTGAAGTGTTAGAAATGTATTCCTTCAGCTGGCTGTGTTGAGTAGTATTGCTCTACATTTAATTGTCAGACACCGCTACTGGGTTCAATTCAGCTGTATATGCCACCTCCAGTTTCTCTGAACAGTTTTACATGTGGGATGTGAACATACCATAGGAAGACACATGTCAAAACACCAGTGTTAACTAATTAACTCACACAGAGGGTTTGGCTTTCTGTACAATGATAATGCAGCAGCTGCTTTTGTCCCAGCCACAGCAGATATTTTAAAATTAATATCCTCTGTACATTTTTGCTTTTAAATTGGGATTCATTCTCAGATTTTCAGCAAGCACAGGACAGAAACCCATGGCATACATACAAAGCAAAACACTGCATTCTTTACTATTGTATTTAACACATCCTACTACATGCTTTGGGGATGAATAAAGACAAATTATTTAGGGGTGAAAAAACTTAGCAAGTGGCACACAGAATCCATAACTTCTATGGAGAGTTAATGTGCCCTTCTCCAAAGGGTTCAGAAAATTGTCATCACCTGCAGGATGCATGTGTGGGAAAAGGTGGAAGCAATCCCTCTGTCATCTGTATCCTGCTTATTCTTGCTATAGACATTTTGAGAGCTTTGTCATGAGCTCAGCCATGTCCTGCTGCCACTATGGGCAGCAAAGCCAAATCCCATTTGAGACAAAGTGCAACCATTTATCTGTTTTACGCAATTTCCAACTATAGTTAAATACCAAAACAATTTGCACATATTTTGGTTGACAGAGAATGTGCAGGTTTTTACCTCCCTCATCTAGATCCGTCACCAGGTCTGTACTTGTCACTCAGTTTGGAAGCAGCCAAGGAATCTGAAAACCATAGGCCAATGTTGTTGGATATTTGCAAGAGGATTGCTCAGCAAATCATATTCCACACTTCCCTGAAAATTCAGGCTTGAAGAAGATGCAGCATTCTTATCCCCAGCAATCACAGGCTTGTACCGCATTTGCTATGGGGAACAGGTGCAGAAGTTTGGAAGCAGCTTGACCTGTAGCAGAACCCCTTGGGTAGCTGAGTGTCTCAGCTTGATGCTGGGCTGAGGTGCCCCCTTCCCTGACGTCTGTTTCTCCCGTTGCAGGAGAGTCCTGCGAGGTGAACGCGCGCTCCGGCCGCTGCGCTCCGGGCGTGTGCAAGAACGGGGGCACCTGCGTGAACCTGCTCATCGGGGGCTTCAAGTGCGAGTGCCCCCCCGGCGAGTACGAGCGGCCCTACTGCGAGATGACCACCAGGAGCTTCCCCCCTCAGTCCTTCATCACCTTCAAGGGGCTGCGGCAGCGCTTCCACTTCACCGTCTCCCTCATGTGAGTCCCAGAGGGAGGGTTCTGGGGCTGGCGGCTTCTCGCTCCAGCTTGGGACTGTTTGGCATGTACTGATGGCCACCAAAGACCTGCCCCTGAAGGTCACTGCAGGGATGTCTGACAGTGACTCCTGTGAGCAGGGCATGTTATTTGAAAGCATTTGACTTTCTGCCCTGCTGTGGATGTTGCTGTGTTGCTGACTCACAACCTTCCCTGTTGTAACACAGGGTGATGGAGAGGGGAGAATGGATACCAGGACCACTCTGGCCACCCATCACCAGCCTTGAGCTGCAGAAGTGCTGGGGTGAATGTTGGATTTGGCACTTTTACTGTCTGGGCTTTTGGCTTCCTGATCTTCAGCCCAGCTTCAGAACCAATCCATTTGTGAAGTGCTGGGGTGAATGTTGGGTTTGATACTTTTACTGTCTGGGCCTTTGGCTTCCTGACCTTCAGCCCAGCTTCAGAACCAATCCATTTGTGCTCCTTGCTTGGGAGCACTCTTCCCATCTCCTGTTTCCTCACCTGTGAGAGGACGTATGGCTGACCACCATCTGGTCCTTCTCAGGTTCTTGCTTTGGGACAACCCCAACTGGTCCAGCTCCTCACTTAGCTCCTTCTGGCCTTCACACCCAGGTCCTGCTTCTGGTCCCATCCCAGCTCTCAGGCTCTAGTCTTATCCCCATCCAACCTGCCCCAACATCCACATGTTGGGAAGTCTTCTTCTGGGCTCTCACTTTTCTCCTGGGGGTGCTCAGGTGGGCAAGGACAAGCAATGATAGCAGGCACAGTCATGGGCAAGGGCTCTCCCTCACCAGGGAAAACCCCTCTTCTGGGTTTGCCGCTCTCCCATGGTTTAGCTGGTCAGGATTGATTTTTGGTTTTCCCTCACAGCTGACTGAGTAAACAACACAAAATGTGTTAGTCCTGACCCCAAAGAGCAGAGCTGGGAATTTTTGATAGGTACAGCAGCAGCTGCAAGGGCAGAGCTGCGTGTGTATCTGCCCAGAGAAAGTGCTCTGGGAGGTCAGACAGGCTTCAGGCTCATGTCTCCTCCAGCACCCAGCCATTACCTGGTGTTTCATATCTGTCAGGAGCCAGGTCAGTTTTTTACAGCATTTTTTTCAGTACTGTTCTTTAGCATAGTTTACTTTCCTGAGCTAAGATCCCAGAGAGACTCCCCATGTAATGCTACTATTAATAGAGGTAAGTAATGCCCCATCCTTGTAAATGTTCAAGGCCAGGCTGGATGGAACTTGGAGCAACCTGGTCTAGTGGCAGCTGTCCCTGCCCATGGCAGGGGGCTGGAACTGGATGGTCTTTATGGTCTCTTCCAACCCAAACCATTCTATCATTTTAGGATTTCTACCATTTTATCTTTCATCTGCCTTAATCCTAAAGTCAAAATTTTATGGAATCTTGAAATTTTGGTTAAATCAGAAAGCACAGATGTGGTTTGCACACAAGCCAAGAGAGAATTGTGCCTGTGAAGATTGTTTTAGAGCATCAGGTCTAAGTACACAGAAAAACTGAGGAGCAAATGGCTCTGTTGGATTTGTCAGACCCACAGTGAGCAAACAAAGGTGCAGTCTGGGCTGGCTGCCAGCTTGAATTGCCTGCACTACCCTTGACTTGTCCCCTCAGCCATGAGGTATCATTTTTCAGGCTTTTGGAAAGAGGGCTTTGACATTTAGGGTGCTTTAAGTTAAAATTACTCAAATGCCCTGTGTAGAGGTTGTTGAGAAATAGCAAAGTACTGTACAAGAGTAGTCCTTACACCGTGGTTTCTTCACCATCTTTAGAACCACGATGGCTTATTTAGTCATGAGCTAAACGCTGCCTACTCCATTTGGTGTGACTGTAAGATTTCTAGGCCATTGTGAGGTTCATCCCCCACTGTCTGCAATGGCCACACATTTAGCTTTTCATACCTGAAGTTCACTTTTATTTACACTAGCTATTTCTTTGGCTTTTATTATCCTTCAGTGGAGGAGGAAAACATTATGTGAGGATCAGCAAGAATTAGCAGTTTGACTGCTAATGATGATGATTTACCATTACATGTTTTGTGATTTGGGAGCATTTGTAAAATCCCAGGGAGTGCAGCTTCCCTCAGCCTCAATGACCCACTCCTAGCAAAGAGCAGAATATTTGCCTTGTCCAGTCTCATAACTAAAATGGGTTTTTTAAGTATTTAAGTTACTGACCATGCATGTCTTTCTGCTCCCAATATTATGTATCTTCCTTGCTTAATTCCAACACTTACTGCTCCTTCACTCCAAGAGACACTTATTGGAGAGGTTTTCTCATTATTTTTGCAAAATTCGGTAAGAAAGAGTCTTTTGCTTCCTGTGTCATGAAATGAAAAATATCCCTTCTATGAAAAAACAGCATTTTTCCCCCCAGCTGGTGGGTGACAACCAGACGAGTTCAAAAGCAGTAGTGCTTTTAACAACAAGTATAATATAAAAGTTGCTTTTGACTAGTGGCAAAGAATGGAACTGAACACAGATAAAGAAATATACAAAATGGCTTCATAACGTATTAGTTTAATAAAGAATGGTTTCATACTTAAAATTATTGTAGGAAATTGTAAGAATATGAGAAAATATTTTCAAAAAGAACTAAGCTTCCTGTTATTGCTGCCAGACTAAATCTTCCTGCCCACTGAAGAAGCAGCACTGGCATTATTCTGCACAGATCAAAATATTTGGATGAAGCAGTTATCCATGAAAAACTAGTCTTGGGAAATGTTTAACAGGCACTGTATTCCTGTTAAACAGGATGGTGATGGTGAAAAGTGAAAATTAAATCCGTGTTTTGATAATATTGGTATATTTCAATGGTATTATTTTAATTAATTTAGTTTGCATTTTACTTGTATACTATTATACTATGATAAAACTATAAATAAATATGTATATCAAAACTAATTAAAAGTAATCAAACATTAATTAATATTTTTATGTACTATAATGCATATTCTTTGAAATTTGAATTTTACAGGAAATATCAAATTTGTGACTTCTGTTTTTTGAACCAGAACAATTCATTTTCCTTCAAAAACATTAAAAAATATATGAATAAAATTTCCCATTTCTATGTAGCTCAAATTCTGAAAGGTCTCTATAATCAGTGTGATCCACAGCATACATATGTCTGACAAAAAATTTTGGTAAAAATTATTCTTTATCTTTGGAACTTTTTCCTTCAAATACCAACCCTAGTATTCTAAAATACTGCTTGGTTCCCATTCTGAAATGCAGGTTTTGCTGCATCACGTGAGATTCTTGCTATTAGACATGATATGACAGGCACGAGTCACTTCTTGTGTCTGTGGAAGACAGATTTCATTTCATTAGCTGTGTTCAGTATTTCATTCATTTGTAGGAAAATGGGTTAATTTAAATCAGGCATATTTCCTGAAGTTCAAGATACAAAATCAGACTAAATTGCCATTGGGAAACGCAAGAAATTCCCATGATTTCTCTCTTTTTCTCTCTTTATCTAATATTAATCTTTGTAAAAATGTTTATGTAAAGTGTAATTTTTTTTTGCATTTCTGAGTAGATGAAAGCTGTGTGCAATTCTCCAGAGATAAGAGAATTCAATTAAAAATATAAAATACTCACAACAAGCAGAAATATTTAAAAAATGGTCTGTGCTGACAAAAAAAAATAGGCTTTTTTAAAAGAGGGGTTTCCCCTTTTTCTGCAAGAAAGATACATCCCATATTAGTTGCACAAGAAAAACAAAACCCAAATGCACCTGTTGGTGCTGATCTAGTGAAATCATTTGAGTGTTTATTTTCCTTCTTCCAATTGACTGACCTGTTGATTGACTAACTCTGATTTTCCACATGGCATTATTAAAGTAACTCTTATCTTTCGCCTTATTCCCCCATCAGGCTTTTTTAATCAGTTGGTGACTGTCCTAGGACGCTGTAGCATTTAGACAGCAAGCAGGCAGCAAGGATCCCTCCTTTGAAGTGAAATGCTTTCTAGCTGTCACACTGTTTGAAGAGTGTAGTAAGTGCTACTGTTTGGCGAGTGTCAGATACTGCTGTTGCATCTTGTGTCTGCCTAATTTTAGCCCTCGTGAGGGTCAGCAGATCTCTGCAGAGTAGATTTCTGTAATTTCCATCTGCTTGCCTTGTTGATTGTGAAAGAGTAGATTTATCCTGCGGCTGACTCCTCAGTTTTACAATTTTCTGTCTGCAGATTGATTCAAAGGCTTGTTTATCTGCTAAACACAAAGCCTCCTTTCTTCTGGGTGACTTGACCATCACTCTTTAATCCATAAGCTGTTAAGCACAAGCTAACTCCATGTCTCTGTGTTCTAGGTTTGCAACCAGGGAGAGGAACGCCCTCCTCCTCTACAATGGGCGTTTCAACGAGAAGCACGACTTCATTGCCTTGGAGATCATTGAGGAGCAGATCCAGCTCACCTTCTCTGCAGGTGAGCTGTCACTTGAGTCAAGCATTCCTCCTTGAAGTCAGGAGATCCTCTCAAGCCATTTGGAAATGCACTTCAGTGATTTTATATGGCTATTTGCTGCCTCATTAATTTACTGGCTGACATTGCACAGTAAACAACTGATGCCGGGCGTACTCCAGATTGTAGCGGTTTGTGGTGATTACTCTCACTGTCGTAGACAGGAGCTTGTCAACATATCGGTTATAAAAGCCAGAGTTTATGACTACTATAAAAGATTGGCACTAGCCTGAATGCGGGCCTCCAAGCCAATGTTTGCTTAAATTTAAATGAGACTTCATTTTATCATACTGTCATAAATGTTGTGTGTTTATAGTACACCATCAGAGGTGCATAAATGTTATCTTAAAAATCAATGCAAGCCAAAGGAAAAGCTAGCAGAAGTGAAAATGGTCTGCCATTCATTAGGGATTGGGGAGGAGCAGTGCTGTCTCTAGAATGCATTTCTGCCCTGGAGAAGCACCTCCTCTTAGAAGAAGCCATAAAAAACAACAAATTGAAGAGAGCTGCATGCTCATTGCTACAGTGGGCCAGGAAACAACAAGTGGCAGCTTTGGCTGCTTTCTGCACTAGGACTGAGCAAGTGTCTTTGGTGCTTGTTGGAGAAGAGAGAGGGGAGGCCTGAAAAGCAAAGTTCAGGCAGGACATATGCCCAGAAGCAGACCTGTGCTTTCGGTGGCAAGGCTTTGGTGACTTAATGAAATCTCAGTAGTGCAGACAAACTCTGGTTGTCACAGGTTTAAGGTTTTTTCTACTGAAACTAAAACAAATATCTAGAAAGGGCTGTTGTCCTTTAAGTCAAGTGGAGTTATGTGTAGGTCAAGTGAGATGTTTGTGCCTCTATATTGGGCATGTAGTTCAGGAAATAATCCTGCTACTTCCCATTATCCATATTCAGGGCAGACATGTGGGCCCCAGTCAGCTCCTGTTTTATTTTTGTGGAAAGTGAGACATTGCAAGCAGTAAAGCCATAGAAGCAGAAGCACAGCCTGCATTGATATTGCACACTCATCACCAGTGATGGCTGCTGCCCTCAGACCCCATGGTAAATCCCATGTGACCCCATTGATTTACCAGCAATGCTGAGTGCATTTGTGGGCCCTTTGGGTTGAAGATATCCAGTTACATTTCCCCTTTTTTACCTGAAAGTTGTCCAAATTAGATTTTAAGGCAGGTTTCTGAATGGATTAGTGTAAGGAAAAAACATGCTGCAGAGAGATGTGCTTTCTTCTGTAGCTCTGCTTCACCTGTCTAAACTTGAATCAAATTGCTTGGAAGGTACCCTGAGGATGAATGGGAAAAAATAAACTCTGCTTGCACTTATATGCATTTAAATGTGAAGGAACTGCTTTAAGATACATGAAACTAAATTTAGATTTCCACTGCTGCACCTGAGAGCAGGTCTGGTCCTGCATATTACAAATGGTATTTTCTTTGGAAGGAGAATGGTTTATGTTTTATAGTTTTAAGTGGCTTTTAATGAACAGTACAAGTTTTGGACATCTGATCTCACTGTGTTACGTGTCGCAACAACTTTTTCTCAGAAAGCAGAGCAAAAGGATTGCAGAACAGTGATCTTCCTTTTGCAGACACTTGATAGCTGAATAGAAAGCCCAATTATTTGTATAGATTTTATCACTAAATGATAAAAACCATCATAGCAGGATGTCATACATGCTAAACTGAAATATGTATTGTTTAAATCACAGAAATATATAGGATGGGAGTTAAAGGAGAGTAGGGGACACAAGAATAATAGTTGACTTAGATATTTGTTGCAAATATAGAGTTGAAAGTACATTTTAAGCTCAACAATACTATGACTTTTGTTAGTTTACGGGGGGAGTTACTTTTCCTGTGGTTTATTATATAGAATTTTCCAACTGTTAAAAAAAAAAAAAAGAAAGGGTGAGCAATCTCTGCTGTGCCAGGCCTATGTACTTTCAACATGAATGTTTATTTTGCTGCTACCTTGAAACAGATATGCCTGGTTACTGAGCTGGGTCTGCTGACTCTGTCCTGGCTTAAAAGCTTCAGCTTTCCAATTGCAATGGCAAAGCCTTGCTTTCAAATATAAACACTGAAAGGCTGCCAATAATTTCATTAATCACTGGTAAAATTTTGCTGAGCCCAAGGTTACCATGGGTTTTGTACTAGAGTACTTTTGGATTTCACTTTCTCAGCTCTAACAGGGAGTAGCTTCCCTTCCCTGACAAAATAACCCATCACAATAATCATACTAAAAAACACCTCAAAGGGTGCTTTTGGCAAAAATGCAGAAAAATTCATGTACATTTCTCCCTCAGTTGGTCACTTCAGCAATAGCTGTATCTACCCAATGCATCTGCTACCATGCTTTGCAGAAGCGTGATAAAAACCAACATAATTCACCCAAATGTGCCAGAAGCTGGTTTCTGTGCACCAGAGTAACTCCATGGAAATGGAGGTATTTATTTTCTTGCAGGACAAACCCAATTTCCTCCCTGAAGAAGCAAGGTGTCTGCATGCTGTGCCCAGTGAGAGTCTCTCTGTTCCTTGCAGTGATGGTGGCTCACTTTTCCCTCCTGGCTGTTTTTGCAGGGGAGACAACCACGACGGTGGCGCCGTTCATTGCGGGCGGGGTCAGCGACGGGCAGTGGCACTCGGTGCAGGTGCAGTACTACAACAAGGTAAGGCTGATTCTGCTGCTGCTAGCCCTGCTGTTCATACAGCAACAGGGGCAGCTAGCTCTGACCTGACATATGCAGGTGACCTGAATTGCATTTGTTTCACCAGTCACCTTGGTACAGCTCTGCACAAATGGTACTGGTCTTGCTTACCTTGCCTGAGACAAAAATTCTCTCATAGGATGTTTGGGGTTTGACCCAGGAAAGCAAAACTAGATGTAGTATGTTTTTTTTCAGAAGTACTCCTAGGGAAACCTTCATGTACTTGGAGCTATTTTCATTTTCAGTTTTTTAAGCTGTTACAAGTGTCAGTGTATCTAAACCAACTGATTCATTTGTGTCTTGTTAAAAAAATGTGCTATGCAGCAGCCTTCAGTGTAATAACTATCAACCATTAGGGCAGAATTTCCTGAAACAAAGAAAATTCTTTCCTATAGCTGTCTTTTCTTGTCAAAGGGTGGGTTTAGCTAGCACTAGCTTCTCTGGTCTGGAAAATATGATTATTAAAAGGTTCACAGCTTTCAGTAATAAAGCACTGTCTTACTAAATAGTTTTTTTTGGTCTGCTATATAAAAAGATACACAAGAGAAACTCAAAAGTTGTCACTGCATGCAGTCCATGGCACTCAGAGGTGGACTCTGTGGTCCCTGTCCCTCTGCTGCCACTTGGTCACAGGGTCAGACTGACTAAACTAAAAGCATTGCAGGCTCTCTGTGCAGAGCAGCCATTTCATGACGAACCACAAAGCAGGATTTTAGAGTGTACAGTGTCACTATTTACAGGTAGATGTCAGAGATCTTCTATAAACCATAACAAAAATTAGAGTTCATTTAGTGACTAAGAGACGTTGCTTTTAAGTCTGACATGGAGCATTTTAGGGGAATCACATAAGGAAATAGAGAGGCATTGTTGGCTGTTAAAAAGGAAACAGGATACTGGTGTAGGAAGCTGAATGGAAGATGGAGGATTAATATGATCAGCAAGTTTTTTTATTTTCCAGCGCTGCATCCTTTCATCACAGTTTGTGTGGCAGTTTGAATGGGAGGATTAAAATTTTATTTTGAGTCCTAGATAGGATCTCCTAGCCTAAGGATATTTTATTGAGGTAGTAAAAAGCTTTCTATTAGTATTTTATATTTTAAAAAAAATTAAACTTAATTAAGTTTTGTGCTTAACATATGCAATATATTCTCCGCTATCTGGAGCCCAGAGAAGTAGAAGTGAAACTTGGTGTGTTGCTATGCACACATCTGTGGACACTGTGAAGCTCTTCTGCTGTTTCCGGGTCTGCATATTTGTTAGAGGATTACTCTGGCAGAGTGCACAGCACTTGCTGAGGCAGTGGAGGGACACTCCAGCTTTCAGGCCCCTGGGCACAGCTGCAGGGAGAGCTGCTGGACCAGCTCACTGAAGTGCCAAGGAGCAGATAAGGGGCCTGAGCAGCAGAGGAACGCTCTTTAAAAGGCAAAGAGATCTGACACAGATGTTAAAAATAAACCCCTGCCTCATTTTCAGGGCTTGCTATGGTTCAAGCAGACTGGTAGTGAGCCATGTTAGCAGCTGGTGTTTTCTCGTTGTTAACATGTGTGTCCTGTCATCATTTTCTTCTTCTGCCCCAGTTTTTTGAAGTGAAATGAGCGAGTCTCCACTGAACAGGACAAAATTCATGGCAGAGAGGGAGAGCAGAGTGAAACACCAGGAAACACTGCTGATTTACTGCCTTTGCCACTTGTGTGACATGAAAGTGATGAAAAGCAGGGTCACTGTGTGGAGAGCTGCACTGTGCCCTTTGCTGTCCGTGTGAGAGACTGAGGTCATCACCTTCCCCTTAGCAGCATTTATTGCAGGATGGTTAAATTTGGGCTGGAGGGGGGAGCTCACAACTTTGAGTAGATGGCACAAGTAGGAAATGCTCACCAGTATGTATTCAGAGTGCTCTCAGCACTTCCCAGCACATCTGAGAATTGCACATCGCACCAGCTCTCCAGCAGTGGAAGAGGGAGTGGGTGCTGCAGGGCAGTGACAGCTGGAGGCAGCTCTGCAGCCCTGCCCACCAGGCTGCCCCCACACCCTGCCCCAGGGTTAAGCCTTCACCTCAGCTGGTATTTGTTTGTACAGCAGTTTCTTGGCTGCTTCATGTTTTAACAAAGCTGGAAGTAAAGTTCCTGTGAGGAGGTTGAAAAGACAGGGACAATTTAGGGATTTGAGTTGTGCCAAGATAAATGGGATGCTGTGTCTAAACTTGACACAGTTGAGATGTTTGAATAACAGAGGACCAAAACTCATGAGTTTTGAAATATGAAATTATGCACACATATTAGTTTACAGCTACTGCATCCTTCCACGCTTTCCAGAATCCTACTGCAGTGGCAGTTCATCATCCCAAGGCTACACAGTCCCTTTGTTCTGCTCAGAAACCTTTCTGAGCATGCAAAGCTCCCCTGAGCTGTCTCCCTCCTCCCTGTCTCTGGCTCATGTTTGATCCTCACCTTCAGGCCCTTCTGGACTCTCCTCCCTCCTGTCTGCCTCTGTCTTTTCCTGGCAGCAGGGCCACAGGGGCTGCCTCCACCAGCATCCCTTTGGTGCGCCTCCCCCTTTTTCCATTCTGCTGTTTGCCTGGGGAGCTTCTGGTCTTTGCTCCTTTTTAGACATCTCTTGCCAATGTTGTCCATGGGAATAATCATCATCACAGATATCCTTGGAGATCCAATTTATTGATTTGTCTTGCATTAAAAAACTTGAGCAGCAGCTGTTTTCTTAATAGACGTATCCTGGCGATGTGCAAAGTCACCCTGCACAAAGTCAGTTTGCTAAAAACCATAATGAAATGAGAAACAAGTGTAGAAGTGACTCCTGTGAAGTATTTTCTGTACTTAGCTCAGAAGCGATGTGCTTGGTAATGTTTATCTTTAATGTTGTTGAAAAATGATGGTTTAGAATTAACTACATATCATGAAAGGTTCCCTGCCACTTGGGACCAAACACTGGAGCCTCATCAGTAAAAGATAAGTCCAGAGCTGGCTTTGCTCCTCTGTGTTTGCAGAGAGGCATCAAAGCAGTTCTCTGTCAGTTCAAGTATTTGATGCTTTCTTACCAACCCTGCTATGTGCCAGCACTGTAAAACATTGCAGTAAGGAAACAGATTGTATCAGAGGAAGGGAAGCAATGTCATTTCATTTACTGTGTAGTGATGGAAATGGATGCTCCCTTCGTTGGAGGAAACCAGCTGGTTTCAGTAGAAGTGCCTGAAGGAGGCACATGGAACTTGTACCAAGTGTTGGCTCTGCATTGAATTTCTGGAAGGGAAGACATCAAGGGGGAGGAATTAGAAGTTATAAGACAGCAGAAGTGAACTAGGAGTGTTTTATAACCATTATCTGGTTTCAGTTCTATATTAGAAGTTTTTCAGCTTCCCAGTAGCAAAGTATCAGTTTACCTGTTACTTGCCATTGTCAATGTTTGCTGACAGTGGGGGAAGACAGGGAGGAAGGCCACTTGCTGACTCTGATAGCTCAGACACATTATTTAGTGGGGTCCTGATCTTGCAGCCATTAAAATCAAGTGGGAGGTATTGAATTAAAGGTAACCTGTGGGTGACCTGCTTTCTCAAGAGGTATATATTGATAAGAAATTTAGAAGAAATGGAATTTAAAAAATTATTTTGAAAGGAAAAGTGGAAGGAGGGGGAAGATTTCAGCCTGGTAAATGAAACTAATTTAAAAATAGTAGAAACAGCCTGCTGCTTGTTTACAGGATAGCTGGTGTAGGGGGCAGCAGCAATGTCAGCTGCCCTATTTGCCTCAGTACTATACTTCCTCTCCAGGTGATGCGAATATAGTCAGCCTCTGCTGGAGCTTGGTCCTCATCCTTTGGCTCTCCTGAGCCTGCAGCATGAGTGACAGCGACCAGCTTTAGCTGTGCTGATACTTGTTTGGAATAGGAGCACACCCATGTTTGATGGTGATGATGCTCAGTAGCAATGGCATTATATGAACTGTCTGGCATTCATTGCACATACAGAGTCATGTATGATTGTAGGTAGTACCTGGAACAGCAAATTTTACTGAACCCAGTAGTGTGTGGTGTTTTTAATTAAGTGCAAAGTTCAGGCCACTCTCCCAAACTCCTGATAGAAACACAGTTCTGTTCAGCATTTGAGATATACCATCAAACTTATGTTAATGTTTCACCTGACTCATTACCTCAGGATAGAATTCATCATTTGGCACAACATAAAAATATTTTGAGTATGGACATGTTCCTTTAATTATAGAGGGCATGTACCTGTATATTTGTATTTATATGCTCTGTATATTATGTGTTACTTATACATACATGACATCCAAGTTGCTTAAGGATGTTACTGTTCTGTAGGCAGAAGGTCCTTGTGCTCTCTTTAAAGGAGCACAGGATAATTTTACCTCAATGACAGAAAACCTGGGAAAAGCATATAGAAACAAGCTCTCAGTGAGTGTCTGATGTGCAGTGCAGTAATTCTGGGGGATAGGGTGAACAAAGCCCTGAATGACTCACTGGGTGACTCACAAAAGGAACAACTTCGGTGTGCTGTTTGGCAGTGCCTGTGGTGGGATCCACTTCCATGGTCAGGAGGTGTGAAATGGTGGGTGCCTAGGAGAGTATCTCCACTGTACTGGTCTCTGAGCCTACAGTCTCCTAGGATGAGCTATTCAGGACAAATATTACTCTTTTTCCATAACTGGGATGAGATTTATTCTCATATCTGATAATCAATAGTAAGCTGCTGTTCTTTCTCTCCCTCCTTGAATGTCTTTGATTGAGACATGCCATGGGTTTTGTTTCAGATATTTGGCTGTCTTGGGAGTAGCCCACCCCTTCAGAGTGATTACAGTTAGTAGGGACCTGCTGACTCTCATCCCTCTGTGCTTCCCACCCAGCAGAACACAGACCTGCACTTAGCCTGAAGAAAACTGCAGAGAAAACAGGCAAATTCTTCAGTTAGAGATAAACTTGAAAGAAGTGAGGGTGATTAGGGTTGATCTTCAGTGTGTTGTGAATTCAAAAGACAAGAGGTGCATTGCTCTCAGTTAGACTCACATATGAATTCAAAAATTTCCTGCCTGTGGTAAGTGATGGTTTCTCTCGAGTTAACTGGCCTTCAGCTGGGGCAAGCTGCAGCTTGAATATCACCGAAGACTGAGTTAATACTGAAGAGATTTAGCTGTCAGCCCACTCATGCACCAGAATTTGCCAGTGCCTTCTCATCTCATGGAGGTTTTATCCCTCATCCACTGGCTGAAAGCTGTTTACAGTGCCAGAACACCCTGTGGTTCAGTGCCAAGTCCCACTTGTATCTTATTTTCCATACCTGGGGGGGGTACAGCAGCTCTCCCCTTGTGCTTGCTCAGTGGGTGAGTGGGTGGGTGGGAAGGCAGCTTCCTCCCTCCCCTGGGGGCTCCTTGGCCAAAGCTGATCCTGAAGGGTTATTTTACCCTGCCCCTACAGCTGTGTGTAGCACCACAGAGCTGATTTTTTGAAGTCTGCATTCACAAATCCTCCATACTATGGATCACTAGTAGTGCCCACAGACTGGCTGTGGATGCCAGGGGTGGCCTCTGGGCAAAACCCACCAGCTCCATATCTGGGACACCTCAGTGAACCCCATTTGTTCATGCCATCTGAGTGGGGCTCTCCAGCACTGTTGGACAGAGCTTATGTGATCCAGCTGTAGGCAGCTGAGGGTCTTGAGGATGGTGTGGATTTGGGACTGCTGCCAGCTCAGGTAGACTTGGGATAAAGCTGTTCACAACAGAGAAACAGATCCTATCTGCACTTGCTCAGGACTCAGGATAAAGTGGAAGGAGAGGCAGGGTCATGGAGGAAAAGTTAGGAAGAAAAAAGCATTTCCAGGCCAGGTCACAGTTTTATATGATGCTGTTCCTGTGGCTAGTCAGGCAATATGGTGGTCAGAAAAAGGAAGTTCTGTGAATATAGGTGTCCAAAGAGGCATAAATTAAGAGCATACCTGAAGATAGTATCTGTCAATGCTCTTAATGTTAAAACAAAAAGCATCTGCTGGTCTGTTCTGAACCACCCACCTTCACTCCACGTACACTCTTCATCTCCATGTGCAATTTTTGCCATGCCCAAGTGTACTGGGTTTGATGGGGTAAAGTTAACTTTCTTCACAGTAGCTAATATGGGCTGTGTTGTGTATGGGCTGTTTTGTATTTGTGCTGAAGGCAGTGTTGGTAATGCAGGGACATTTGAATTGCTGCTGGGCAGGGCTTTCACAAAGTCAAGGACTTTTCTACTCCTCAGACTGCCCCAGCAGTGAGGAGGCTGGTGGTGCACAAGGAGCTGGGAAGGGACAGCCAGGACAGCTGACCAGAGGGGAACCCCATGCCATATGATTGAAGGGAAGAAGAAGGAATAGGGGGATGTTCACAGTGATGACATTTGTCTTCCCAAGTCACTGTTACATGTGACAGAGCCCTGCTTTCCTGAGGATGACTGAACATCTTCCCGCCCATGGGAAGTGGTGAATGAATGCCTTGTTTTGTTTTGCATGTATGCACAGCCTTTGCTTTACCTATTAAACTGTCTTCATCTCAACCCATAAATTTTCTCACTTTTGCTCTTCTGATTCTCTCCCCCATCCTTTTGTGGGGAAAGAGAGTGAGCAGCTGTGTGGGGCTTAACAGATAAAGACTTTCTGTAGTTCCTCTATAAGGAAGGAAAGACCTGGAGATAAAAATTGCAATGTGTACCTGGCAAGCTTGGACATGTAAAGGGAAGGTTACTGGGTTTGGGGTTTGCTGAGTTTTTGCATTTCTGGGGAGCTAAGGATGCATCCCCCCCATTTTCTAAATGAAGCAGAAAAATCAACCAGTTGCGAAGTACAGTCCTGTACAGACCTTGTATTTCTTATACTCTTGCACGCCTTATGTCTGCCACTTGTTGGCAGAATTATCTTCAGGATTATCTTTACAGCAAATCTCTAACATTCATCACTGCCTGTGTTTTACTAGAGCCTCTGCTTTGATTCTGGGAGCTTGTGTGACACAACTGCCTAACAGTGGCCAGAGGCAGAGCACTGCTGAGCAACTTGAGGATGTGTACGCAGAATTTTTATTTTGAAAACTCAGGTCCATCCCTGTTCTCCCACCCAGGAGCCTGCTGAGACCAAGTTTCATGCAGTCACCCATCACCAAGAGGGGGTGACACAGTCATACCCCAAAAATCAAGATCTACAGGGCTGTGTGTTGTTGTAGTCATGGGCAGCTGAAGCATGGTGGCCACTTGCAATCCCCTGACACGGGCAGGCAGGAAGTGCCTTTTAATCCAAGGGCAGAAGCACAGGTGGCACAGGCAGTGCAGGCAGTGGGAGTGGTGCAGCTCTGTGCTGGAGAGGTGAATGCAGCAATTTGTTTTCAATACGGTGGGATGAGTGCAGCAACCTGTGACAGTCTGCTGCAGAGACAAGCACAGACCCTGCTGCCTCTGGCACACATGCCCCTGCACGAGGTGCCTTTGGAGCTGACAGATACGTTATCTTGTTTCCTTCTGAAAACAGAGACCATCTCTGTTGATGGCAAATTTGCCTGTTATGGAAATATATTCCATATCCAGAACTGACAATTGATTTTCCCACTTTGCCTTAAAAAAAAGGCAGAGTGCCTTTCACTACAACATTGTAGTGAAACTCAGACTGTGAAAATTGTGCCAAAAAACAAGGATGGCACTGGTTACTGCTTTCTTTCCTGTAAAGGGAACCAATCCTTGTTAGATTGGGTTCTCACCACTCTGTTGCCCCAGGACCAGCAGGCAGCATCAGGCAGTAGCTCAGCACAGGCTTCCCTGTGCCACCCCACTCCCACCTCGTGTGAGCTTTCCAGCACAAACACCTTGTTTGCTCAGCTCTTGGTCTCCCTGCTGAGCCTGCCAAGGCTCTGCCAGCACTGTGGGTGATTTATGAGGCAGGCACATGCCTGCAGCTGAATAGGGATTGCCAGCTCCTTGGAGAAAAGCCACATAGCTGCCACCAGCTAGGCATAACTTTGTCATTGGACCCTGGGTGAAAGACACTGCCCTCACAGTATCCAAGACACCACCCAGTATCGTTTACCTCTGAATCTGAGCAGCCAGGAAAAGTGGTTGGTGATTAAATTCATAGATAGGTATTTGGTATTGCCCCTTGTGCTGGGGAGCACCTCCTGCACCAGAGCAGGATTGCCCAGCTGAGTGCTGAGTTTTGTAACTTGGTTGGAAAAGACAGACCCCAACAGAAGCCAAATAACTGGAAAAACAATTAGCAATAACGTTTGGGTATGACTTACGCAAATGTCTATCACTGGTGACATCGGAGCAGATTTAATTGTGAGCTGAGGGAGAATTTTTGAAGTTAATCCTCTTGGTGGCTTCCAGACTAATTTGTTAAGGGATTGAGGGAGATTTTCTAAACAAACAATGCAGTTGTTGAAGATTATGGTAATGCCACTGTTGATCAGATGTGGCACTGCCAGAGTTTGGATTTTGCTGGCTCAGATTGACATGCTGTGTTTACAGCATTTCTGATTGACACAGACCTGCTTCAGCATTGCTTGGCATTGTTTGATAAAGAAAAATGCAGAATAGCAATTGCCATGTCAAGCAAACCATGGAAGTGGAGAGGTACTGGAAATACTGAAAATTATATTCAATTAGGAGCACCCTACTTCTCTGAGCATATTTTTCCAGAAGGAAATAGAATTTTGTGGCATTTCAAAACCTAAATTCATGATATTTCTAAGAAATGCCAATAGATCTTTTAAAGGCTCTCATAAGTGTGCAGGGCAGCACATTACAACATAGTGCTTCCTCTTAAAAGAACCACGTATTCTTACTTCAGATTTAACCATATTTCTTCCAATGTTACCATTCCCTTATCACCCATCTCATTGTGAATTGTTTAACAGCAGAATGTACAGCAGGGTCTGGAAGCCAGTGATGTTACAGCAAGGTGGTGGATGGTGCTAACTTCCAGCAGTGTGGGTGGTACACCTCAGCAGATCATCAATTTGTGCTGGATGCTTTTCCTTCTACAGCATTTTCATGGGATCAAAAGTTCTGCCATGGCTTATGCACAGGGAAGCCTGCAGGACACCAAAACCATAGGGAGCATGACCACAGTCAGTTCATTAGCTCAAGTTTTTGAGGACTTAGATGTACTTACCCATGTACCTGGGGAGCCTGTTCTTCATAGAGAAAGGGTTTCTTCACAGGGTTTCTTCAGCTTTACAAGAAAAAAACGTTTCAAGTGTAAAAGTCACTTTCTTTTCTAGCCACAACCAAAATTTTTAAGCAGCATCCTGAGAGACATTCATGTTTAATTTACTTCTCAGCTCAAGTGGGTAAGGAAATTTGACTGGAATTCCAAGGTGATTAGCCAGAAGCAGGTTATGAAGTTTTTTTCACAACTTTCTTACAAGAACAGAAGTTGCTGTATCAGCAGATTATTGTCCTTTTTGGTGGGTAGGCTTGTATACTGGTGAAAGATGTGGTAAGTAGTGCTGGAGGCTCATGTACAATATGAGAGTATGAGGGATTTGTAGCTATGCATTTGTATTACTGATCTGTATTTTTGGTGCTACTGGGCATGGCCATTAAAAAAACCCTATCAATTAAAATTGCAAGCAGCTAGAGGAAAGAAAGAAATGAGATTTTCATTACCGAAAGCATTCTGCATTTTGCATTTGAAGTTCAGAATGTTGTTCTAGTCAAACACATAAAATATGTTCTTCGTGTCTGAATGCAAAAGATATCATTTCCCACATGCTCAGAACTCAATTTTTAAAATGCCATGAGAAAAGGTATTCTCAGAAAAAATAGTTCCTTTTGTGAGTCATTTCCTGGTTTTCTGGCTCATGATTCATACACTCACATCCTTGCTGAGGTCAAATTCATCCTCTTCCACCCAAATCCAGAGGATCGTCAATGAAAGTCCTCCTCTAGGTAAGACCGTAGATTTGCTATACAGAGACTGAACCTTGACAGATTCTGATTAGAATTAATATACCTGCCCACAGTTCTGATGTTCTTGCTGTCCCCTGAAATCTTTAAATCAAGTCACTATTTCCCTTTCTAAAGGAACATTTTCTCTTGGGTGCACGTGATGTTATTGAGCAGGACTCACTGGGTTATGTTCTGTGGTTGTACAAAGCAGAAGACTGATTAGATGAGAACATGAGTCCCATAGATTCAAAAAATGTGACAGAATCCTGTGAAAACCTGTCTTGAGTTCCAGCTTGCAGTATTGCAGGTGGAAAGCTCAGAGGGAGCAGAATTGTTGCTGCACATTTGCCCCATTCTTACACACTTGCACAGCATCTACCACTCCCTCAGTGGGACTTTGGCCTGGCCTATGACAACCATTTACATTCCTAACATCTCCTGAAAAGCACTGGAGGGCTGCCTGGCTAATATTTACTTTTTCTTGCTCTGGCTGGTTGTGGAGCCCTTGCAGGTGTTAGTGGGTGTAAAGGGATGGGGGGTGGGCAGCTGATCTGCCCTTGTGGAACAAAGATATGTGAGCCTGGTTTTAAAAGTCCCTCCCTGCAATTCCACCATTATTTATTCGTGTGGACTTCAATTAGTAATTGTTTTTGTTGGTGTTTTGTTTGCTTTTTTTTTTTTTCTGGTGGAGGGTAAGTGTGAAGTGATTGATATCTGGGAAAGGAAATCAGGATTTGGCTGTGGAGCGACATTCCATTGTCTTGACACAAAATAACAAATAACTCACCTCTAAATCTGTGTCTCGGGAAATTAAAGTGTAAAGCAGTGAAAGTCATGGGGAGGTCATTGAGATGTAAAGTGTGACCTGCTCCCCAGCCCTGAGCAGCTCAGCTCTCAGTGGCAGCTTTGAGAAATCTCTGGGACTGGGGAAGGGAGGGAAAGCATGTACCCAGGGCCTGGCTTGTTCTCTCCCCCGCCTGCTTTTTGGAACTGTTGCTCTCACAGAGTTTGCAAACACCACCTGAAAAACACTGATTGTTGTGGTGGTGATTTTATATGCAAACACAAACAGTAACTTTTCAGAACACATCTGCACAGTAAGGGACTGTGTCTTGGCAAAATCAGCCTGAGTCCCTCCTCTTTTGGAAGCCTCATCTTTGTCAGGGCTGTTCAGTGCTTACTCTTCTCGCATCACCCAGGTTTTAAAGGCTTCATTTGTGTGCCCATCTAGGGTGTGCACCCCACATCTGAACTGAGTGTCAGCTGTGTGGCTTTTCCTCCTGGTGTGGGGCTCTCAGTCATGCTGGGGAACCCGGCACCCAGTGATGCTCCTGAGCCCAGTTTGCTCAAGCCATCTGACACCTCTGCACTGCAAAAATCCCAAAACATTTAGTGGCACCTCCCAAAATGGTGATTATTGAGATCTCTATGAGACCTGGCACAATCTGAATGGTCCTTGGCTCACCCTAAGGCCCTGGGGACAGGGCTTGAAGGTTATGCTCTGCAGCTCAGCCTGGCAAGGCCTTGCTCAAAGCCATGGAGTCATTGGAATGGCACCTCAGGAATTTGGTGCGAGTTCTTTGAAGTGCACTGTTATCACAATTAAATCATGTAGTAAATTACAGTAACTCACTGATTTGCAGTAACTTTTCAGGTATTTTGTATCTGTCTGTGTAGTGAGAGGAAGCAGCACTTTGCAGTTACCTGGCCTTGCAGAAGTCTCTGTGTGCCAGGGGACCCTCACAACGATCCAGCCATGGGGGAGGAAGCCCATGGAAAAGTGTGGGATTCCTGGATGTTATAGGCAGAAATGTGACTCCATTACCACACTAAGAAGCAGTTTGCTTGGCAAGGTGTCACCAGGGATTTGTCCAGGAAGGGGTTAGTTGCTGTGCATAAGTGTCACAGGTATTTCTTGGACTCTGAGAGCAGCCACATTGACATTCTGGATGCAAAAATATGTCATAGAACTTACAAGATATAAATATATATAAAGCAAAAAATATTTCAGAATTGTTCTTTGGCAGGTAAATAGGGATAAGTGGCAAAGGGAGAAGGATTTGCTGAAGTGGAAGAGGACAGCAGGGGAGGGAGAACAAGGGGGCTCTTCCAGCATCAAGGGATATGTTCTTCTTTCCCAGTTCGCCAAAGGTGCTGGGGAACATCCTTGTTGGTGGAAAGAGACTGAGACAGCAAAATAGGCAGAAAAAGGGTTCAGAGGGCAGGAAAGGTCAGGGAGAAGGGACATCAGCCACAGGGGGAGAACAGCATGAGGAAAGGGCTGCAGAGGAAGGACAGGGCACCCACAGCAGCAGAGCACTGTGGTGAGTGCTGTCTGCCACATGGAAAGCTGAATGTTGTCTTGAGGAGAGAGAGAATGGTCTCTTGACAGCCAAAACAGGTCTGTCTTGCTGTGTCACTGATTCAGCCTCAAAGAGCTGAGAAGCATCTGGGAATACACATTTGAGGATAAAATTTCCATTTGCAGACAGGGAAAACTCATCTTCCCATCAGCACTACAGCAGCCCTTGCCAAAATTAGTCAGAACTAAGAATTATACCCTTTGCAGTAGCTGGATGATATTTGTGAAGATCCTGGTCATGCTGTAGAGGCAAGGAGCATATCTGGATGCCGTGCCTGTGTAACCATGGCTTTTCACAGCCCTGCTGTGCCATTGCCACATGTGACAGGAGGGGCTGCTCCCCATCTCTGTCCCAGGACTGGAAGAGCAGCACAATTCAGGCAGTGCCATTCACTAGTGCCAGGTCTCATAGCTGTGCTGAAAGCCTCCTGCTTTGAATATCAAAGTTTAGCCTCTGGATGCAGCCCTAAAGGAGATAACAAATCAGGCCAGTAAAACTCGCTTGACTTTGTGGGCCAGCCCAGATCCTGATGATTGGTGTTGCAGGGCGTTTCTCTAGGAAAAGAAACTGGTCTGATGGCTTTTCAGGATTTGCATTTTTTACTCACTGATGGGAAGCTCTTTGGTTTTCCTTTTCACTGTCTCAGGCTCTCATGTTTCTGTACAGACTTGAATCAAATTTGTATAGAGAAATGCCATTAAAATATTCAGTGAATAAAGGGGATACATACATCAAAGGAGTAAGGGGGTTATGTGAAATGACTTGTCCTGCCTTTCCCTGGTGACTAATCGGGATCTGTTCTTCATACCGCCTATCTTCAAGGTGCTCTGGAAACCTGCAAGGGGAAACTCTAGAAAACAAAGATTAACGTTAGTGGTTTCTGTAATCTGACCTGATTTGGAGTTTCCTGATTGATCAGAGTGGTCTGCACGTCCATGCTAAGCTCCTCTGGCATTTCCTAGTCTCTCCCCGTGAGAGCGGGACCGTGAGCAGTGTGCTGTCCCTGTTTATTTTTTCCTGTTTGTTTATTTATTTTCCTTGCTGGGGGGGCTGGGCTCCGGCAGCTTGTCCGGGGAGACGGCCGCTGCCATGGGCCCTTAATGAGCTTTTTGAGCACTGAAGCAGCACAGCATCGCCTGGGAATGGCAGGGGCTCCTGCCTTCCCCACGGCCGAGCGGGAGCAGAGGCCGGCGGGTTAACGAAGCAGCCGGGGCTGGCGGGGCTGGCGGGCGGCCTAATGAGCGCCAGGGAGCTGGGATGGGACCCTGGCAGAGCCTGCAGCAGGACCCTGTGCCACTCACTCCAATGCCCCCAGCAGGACCCTGTGCCACTTGCCCCAATGCCCCCAGCAGGACCCTGTGCCACTCACTGCAATGCCCCCAGCAGGACCCTGTGCCACTTGCCCCAATGCCCCCAGCAGGACCCTGTGCCACTCACTGCAATGCCCCCAGCAGGACCCTGTGCCACTCACTCCAATGCCCCCAGCAGGACCCTGTGCCACTTGATCTGTTTCCCCCCATTATTACTATAGCTGGAAGCATTAAAAATCAAAGAGCCCCAAAAGGAATAACGCATTTTCCACCCAGCACTTTTGTGGGTGGTGGGGTCTGAACCAGCGCATTAACAATGAAGAGGAGAGTGTTAAAAAAAATAACAAGGAAACAGATTCTTTTTAACCTTTAACCACTCTGAAAGGCCAATAAATCATTAGCTACTAATTAACAAAAACAGAAGGGTAACTTACTGTCTGGTAAGGAAACTCTTGGAATCACTGAAGGGCTGGCACTTACTTCAGGATGGCTTTTCTTCTTATTAAAAAGACAAACAAGCCAAGCTCTGAATATTAAGCTATGCCATACAAAGCATTTTGCGAGAAGACTGTCTAAAATAAATATATTTTTAATGTGTACAGTGAGCTGAGAAAATGCAGAATTTACAATATGCAACATCTAACCCCCAAGAAATTGGGTCTCCTCCTGATGCCAAGTGTAACAAGGTACATTGTGTCTCATCTGTGAGCAGTACCGGTTTGCATTTTCTAAATGTTGGCCATACTTACAGTCTGCTGCTGAATCATCTCCTCAGCTCCTTCAAAAGACTCAGTGGTGTGGCTGAAGCAGGAGGAAGACCTCCTGGCTGAGGTTTGAGCTGGAGAGCACAGCTTTCAGCCTGAGCTCAGGGAGTATCCCTTATGTTGGAGCACTCTCTGATGGCTGACCAAAACCACTCTCGCTCTTCCCAGCTGTGAGAAAAGTCAAGTGGCAAGTTTTTATCTAGGAATGGAAGTTGGAAAAGAGTTGTCTGGTGGAGGAAATGTTTGTGAGACCTCTGGAATAGGCTGTTATCTTGCAGATTAACTAATAAAAGGGTGAGATCTAGGAATCTGAGTGTCACCACTGCTGCTGATTGACTAAACAAACATTTGAACTTTGGAGTATTACTATTACATGTACAGATACTATCTCATCTAGTTTAGTTTAAAATAAGTCTGCCTAGGATTGGACTACTTGCTTAAACCTCTCCAACAGTTTTGCATCCTGACTTGGAAACAGTAGGACATATGATCTAAATACAAGGGTTAAGTGTTTAGGACAAGGGCTCCCATTGTCTGTGGATCTGTATGTCTTTTCCATTCACTGTGCATCGTTACACCAGCTGTGTCTCTAATAAGTAACTGTGTGGGCTCTCGCAGTTTAAATATTTACTTAAACATAATAGAGAACCCAAACGAAACTGAGCCACATGAGAATATCCACCTCTGATGTTTTAAGTGTAATCACAGTGGATTTGTGCAGTAGATTTGCAAACTATAAACAGATGTGTTTTGATGACTTTCTCTCCTCTGTCTGGTCTCCACTTGTAAAACACAAGTTCACAGATTAAGCTTCTCAGGGTTTTTCACCTGGGAGAAGCTACATGTCTTTCTTCCTGTTGAATTTATGGGGAGAAGTCCAAACATTGCCCTATAACTGAGTTTCACAAAAATCAGATTTGGCATCACTAGGAAAATACCTCCCCATACTGCAACCTGAGAAAGTCACTACAAATGGCCAAAGGTAGTTCCATACCCTGTTGTGGCTCAAGAAGGTCACTCCTCCAGGTCACTGCTGAGGACAGTAGATGAGTCTCACTGTTACCTCTGCTATGGTCAGAAAGGGAGCTGCAATTTTCAAAAGACATCCTAGGAGGCTGCCATTCCTGTAGTCACATTTTGCCTGTAACTCACTCTGGGCAAAGGTGAATGTCATGGGTTAGACATGAGATGGGACATTGTCATTCATAGATCAGAACCACTGATCTTCATGAAAACTCAGTGGGGCAAAGTTAAGTTTCATTACATTGTTTACAGTTTTAGGTACTAATTGCCACCATTTGAGGAATATAAATATGATTTATCTTGGTTTACAGACAGAGAAAAAGATAGGGGATTTTTGCCGCCACATATTGATCCTAAGACAGGACTATTTATTTTCTCCAGGTGACCCTATATGTGACTATAACATAAAAACATAAGAGTCAGTATAACAAACAAAATGAATTTCATTATGGGATGCACAGAATGTTTGAAGAATCATCATGTGATGGTGATAAAAACACTGCAACACTTAGGGCTGCTTTTTCTTCCTTTCATTTGAGTCCGGAATAATGCACTTCTTTCATAGTTTGTTTAAGGGAGACCAGGTTTTCTCTCTGGCACTGTTTGGTACTCTCCTTGCTACTCAGTATTACAGCATGTGGTCTTTGAAATTTGAATCCCGGCTTCTTTCTGGAGAAGCACTAACTGAAAAGGCAGCCTTTAGGGTTAGGCAGCAAAAGGTAAATTTTCAGCTCCATGAGCAGGAACTCAGTTACATGACTTGCATTACTATTAATGGGGGTCATGCTGGTAAATTCCTGTACACCACATTGCACATTTACTCATGAGTGCAGAATTGGCACAGCTAATGAAACTTGCCTTTCGGGTAGCATGTATTTCAGGACATGGGTCTGACAGGCAGAAAGAACTGCTAAGTACCCAGATGAAAATCTGGCTTTTAATTCCTTGAACATATTTCCAGAAAATAATAGTGTGAATTAATGCTGGTTAGTGTTAGCTGCTCCTACTGTTAGGGATCAGTCTTGCTCCAGTAGGATTTCATTGAGGCAAAGATCATGCCTGAAATGTCAATGTGTGTGCTGTCATGTAGTGTTGGCAATTCACTTTCTGATGCATTTTCCAAGTACTATTCACTGTCACTTTTTTTCTTTCAAACATAGGCCAGTCCACTGCTAACAGTGGCTTCTACAGTCATAAACAAATACTTTTTTTAAAAATCATTTTCAGCCCTGCTACTTTCCCAACAACGATCCCTCCTGTGCCTGAGCATCCCCTGGTGACTACCACCCTACATACTCATGGGCATCTTATACCCTTTGTTCTTGTACTATGTCCATTCCAGTGATGGCATCTTATTTCCAAAACTCTTCTCTAGCCTTTACTTTGCTAGGCTAAACATGCCAAGTCCATTTTGCCTGTTTGATATGGTAAACTTGCTCTGGCTGCTGTTCTGTGCACCTGCTGTAATTGGAAGGTATTTTTAGTAAATGAAAACAAAACTGCCCAAACATTCCATCCTGTTCAGTGTTATGAAACTTTCCTCTTATGCATCTGTGCAACAGCCCAGTGTTGTATTGCCTTTTTAACCTTTCAGTCTCACCATGGTTCCTCACTGTTTTGTAGTTAATTAGTAGGGTTTTTTATTATTTTTCATCATTTAGTGCTGAGAGTTTTCAGAGTCTGCAATAGAAATTCTTGTCATCAGATCCCAAGTTTCATGTTGTGGGATTAATTCTCTTCCATGCAACTATTCAAAGTGATTTTTTTTTTAAATGCACGATACTCTAAATATCCTTTGCATCACCAGTAACCTATATTTAACATTAATCAAAGTATTTAATGATTAAAATCTGTTCCATGATTCATTGCTGAAGGAGCTCTTAACTTGGGCTTTCTCTGATAAAGTATTTTATTTATTTCCCAATATTTCAATTATAAATCATTCCCAATGTCAGCTGTTGAGAAGATGAATAGTGCGTATTACTTGGCACATATTTTGAGATCTTGTCCCATTAATTCAGTCTGAAAAGATCTCTTTCCTTTCCCAGTAACATATTCTTGCATTTTGGGAAAAACCTGACAAATTCTGTCAAATGAGACTTTTAACATGGTCAGCAAATTACCTTGTGTTTGAACTAAGTATGGTTTGAACTGCCAATAGATTTCTTTTCATTGACTGCAATATTCCCTTTCTTCATGGTTCTGTGTGGTCATCAGAGCCCAAGAGATGCCAGAGATCTGTACTGCAATGAACAGTCAACATCTAGAGAAACACTTTTCAGTTTCTATGTTAAATAAAAGTAGAAAAAAATCAATTTGCTACTGCAGCTAGTGACTGTGAAGGAGCAGCTGCAAAGTGCTGAGTCTCATCAGGTTGCAATCATGATTAACATTGGGCAGATCCCCCCTGCTGAGGGAATAAATGCCCTGCCTTTGTCAAGGCTTCCATGTAAGAGACAATAGATTATTTCAGTGAAGCACAAGAACATAAATGTTAATCGAATCATTCCTCTGAATGAATAGAAGTAGCACCCAGAACGTAAACATTTTAATTTTGGAAGGAAAGGCTTGCCTGTCAGTTGGTTAGTTTTCCATGTATTTTTAAATTTACTTTGAAAAGCTGCTCACTAACATTGCCATCATTGCATACAATAACATTTTTAGCACTTCAAATACGTGTGTTTCCTGTCTTTCCAAGCTAGGCAGTGCCAAAGTCCAGGGAGTAACGGAAAAAATAAAATCTGCCTTAATATCACTAAAGAGAGGTCAAAACCTTGTACTGAATAACTGCCAAACTATGTGATCACACTAGTTCTTGGTAGAGGAAATGGAAAATACTTTCCAACTGAAATTGACACCAGGAAACATGTTTTAAAAATGTTTTTTATATATTGGGATACTTACCCTTAAAAATAAATGTCTCTATACAGATGATGAAAGTGGCTGTAAGTATGTTAACAAATTTATGTGTCTATAAGTGAAACAGAAAGAATTCATTTATCCCCTTACTGCTTCCTTGTTTGCTGTACAAATAAGGAATTTCAGAGCACAGTTGTGCAGTACATGTTTTAAAGCAAGTGTACAGCAAGCTACAGATGCCCAGCCATCTTCAATTTTCATATGGATGCAGCTTTTGTTGATTAACAAGCAAATATATGTTGATTGTTGATTATCCAGTAAATAAAAAAATTGTTGATTATCCAGTAAATATGTATGGATTTTCAGTGCATCTGGTCAGATCTTGCTGCCTTCATTCCTGTGGGGTGTCCCTTTGCAAAGCCAGTAGAGTTAGCTCAGTGCGTCTCTTGTACCCAAAAGTGTCCTCAGAGATCTTGCACCTGCAATAGATGAAGACCCCTCAGCTCTATATGAATATTAAACATGAAGACAGTTTTCTTACAGGATTTGCTAGTTCTTCACTGAGGCTGCTATGCTTCTGTTTGCATATGCACCTTTTTTAACAGTCGTAATGTACTTCTCCACTGGACAAATCTGTTTCTTGAGTTTCTGCACAAAAAACATCATCTCCTGTCAGTCACTCTGGAATACATCTGATCAGTGACAAAATTAGTGAAGATGATGAAGGATCTGTTTGTAGTGGAAGCACTGATGTTTGATGGCTGGTATTGAATTCCTGGTAGTCCCATAGGAAAGCCTGTCTGTTGGGATCACTGAATTTTCCCAGTCAGTAGGTGCTGAAGTGGGGAGAACACCAAGTGACAGCAGGTGATGGGCACAGTGAGCCAGTAACAGTGGAGGTGTGAAGCTGAGTGTGATAATTCCAGCCTTGTGTCTCATGTTCACCAGGGCACATTGTGATTGGGTGGGCAGGAGTTTCCTACTGCCTGGGAGAAGCAGAGGTGAGGAAAAGCCAGGGCTTTTATTGCTGCTCTAAAACACATCTTCCATGCTGCACCTGCATCTGTGTGTCTGCACCAGAGCAAGCACAGATACATCCATTATTTCTGATTGTCCAGCTCCACAGGTCTCTATTCTCCTGTAACTAGAACCTGGGGGCTTCTCAGCTGACCTAGCAATGGGCAGTGGTTTTTCATGCACTCCATCTTGTAGCTGGAACAAGCAGGTTTCATCTAAGTTCCCTCCCAGTCATCAGACAACCCCTCACTACAGCTTTTATAGAGGCCTGAACTCAGTTTCTGGTAGCCTGGACAGAGTGCAGCCATCAGAGAAAATGTGATTTAAGCCTTTAATTTAAGCTTCAGTTGTAATAATACATCATTTTAAGGTTTTCATTGCATTGAAGTGAAGAGGTGCAAAATGAGCATAATTTATTAGAATTTACTATGCAGAAGTGGGAAAACACCTGTTTGATGTGATTTGGGCCAAAGAGGTTCAGCTGTGGAAAAGACCAAAGCCACTTCTGACCACCCTGTGTATCGTACTGGGCATATGTGGACTCTGACTGAAGTCATCCATCAGAGTTTTTCCTTGCCTAAATGTCATGGGATAACCTAATTTCTGCTGTTTCATTTACATCTTCTATTTTTGTCCTCTTCGGGGGGTAGTAAGAAGTGTGTTGTTGAGCTGACGGAACCAGCATTTAAATCCCATATGTATGCAGCAGTATGACACGTGCCATTTCCTTTTTGAAGCCAAACATTGGCCGATTAGGAATTCCCCATGGGCCCTCTGGAGAGAAGGTGGCTGTGGTGACTGTGGACGACTGTGACACGGCAGTGGCCGTGCGCTTCGGGAGCCTCATTGGGAACTACACCTGTGCTGCCCAGGGCACTCAGACTGGCTCCAAAAAGTAAGGATTCCCTATATTTGTGTTTTCCACTCATTCTCTTTTTCCAGTGAAGAATTACGAGCATGCAGTCGCTGAGCACTAAACGATTAACCAGTAAGTTGAAAACCAGATATGACATAACAAGAAAAAGTAACAAAGTTTAGTTTCGGATATGGAATTGCTTCCACCATTTGAGAGTCCTGTCTTAAAAGGAGGTAGAAATAAAGGATGTAAACAAACAACCACTGAAAATCACTGGGTGTGAGAAAAGGTTTCCTGTGAAGAAAGAAAAAGAAAAAAATTAGTGCTTTTGAGTTTAAAGAGGAGGTGAACAGCAAACAACACAGGGGGATATAAAGTAATGAGTGATAGCAGAGTAACCACTGAGAGACACATTGGTGCTCTAATATCCCAAGAGAGGGGCACACTATAAAAACTGGGGCTAATCCAAATGACCAGATGATAACACTTCTCACACAGTGTGGAGTCATTTAGTAGAACCTACATCCACTAAATGTTATTAAGACTAAGATCCTCAGAGGATTTTAAGAGGGTTGGCACTAGATGATAATTAAGTCCTTATATAAAAATGTACTGCTTCTCAACCCTGTGCTGAGTGGCATCAGCCAGTCCCTGCATGACTGGGGTCAGAAAGAAGTGTCCTGTGGCTACACATTTTTCTCTAATTTTCATTTTCTTCTGCATACTAGCAACTGTTAGGGACTGGTCACTGGATTCTATATGGACATAACAGCTCCTAAGTTAAAAGTGGATGTTATTGGACTTTGATTACAAGCTCTGGAAGTGCTCATGTAGCAGAGGGAAGTGCAGCTTAACTGTGCTTATGGAAGCAGTAAGATAAAGAACAAAAGAAAACAAATTCCTTGCAAGAAATTACGAGCATTTCTTTGTTTCTTCAGATCTTTGGACCTAACTGGCCCTCTCCTCCTTGGTGGTGTCCCAAACTTGCCTGAGGATTTCCCGGTGCACAACAGGCAGTTCATTGGCTGCATGAGGAACCTCTCCATCGACAGCAAGCCCATCGACATGGCTGGTTTCATTGCCAATAATGGCACTCTGCCAGGTATGGGCAACCAGTGCCCCAAGGGTCAACACCACAAAGGTCTCTGCCACAGCTGCACGTGGGACATGGCTTAGCATGTCGAGGCTGGTACCATGAGGAGCCCCAGGAAGGGGAAGGGGACACAGGGTTCTGAAATGACCCCCTGTTAGCACTGTTGAGGGCAAAGCAGCTACGGGGCAGGGACTTCAGGTGGTGTGTGGCATCATGCTGCCACTGTGTCTCTGGCCAGACCTCATTTGTTTGAGTAATGTGCAGTCCACACCTGTGCCAGGGAGGCATACAATAGCCCGTGGCACAGGGCACACTTCCAGGATTCAGCAGCACATCAGAAAGGACTGGGCTTGTTTAGCCTTTCTGCATTGCTGGGAGTTTCAGCCAGGAATTTAGTCCTAAATTGACTTCTCCTCTTCTATTTTTAAACTACCTATTAAATGTCATTTTGCTCTGAAAGCCAGTGGGATTAGTTAATGAAAAAGACAGCACTTACAATGACTTTTTAATAAATTGTGTTTGTTCTGTAAATAAAATTCTGCAATTCCCCAAATGTGAAACTTGCTTCATGGAGCAGCCTGTTGGAAGTTCTGATTTGATTTCCAGTCCCTGGATCCCTGATCAGGATTAGTTCCAGTGATTAGGCATACAGAATGTTCTCATCATCCTAAAACTGGCTCTTACACACAAAAATGGAAAGTCCCTTCTGTCCATGCTGCTGAAGGTCTGTGTAAGAGCTAAATTGCAGTTCTAAAGTATGTTGCATTGATTGTGGATTAAGGAGGGAATCATAGCATATGCCTTTGATAGACAGACTTATCTTTGTGCATTTAACACATGATCAGCTTACATAAACTTTTGCCATACACATTTTGCTCCACTGACTTCAAAAACATATATAAAAAAAAGAAAAAACCAAACCTATAATAGTCATGTCTTCTTTTTATGTAAAAACTCAAATACAGTCATTCAGAGCCTTTTTTTTTAAATTGAAACCATACAAAGTGATGGTTTTCCTGAATTACAGGCTGTGCAGCTCAGAGGAACTATTGTGAAACCAACTGGTGCCAGAATGGAGGCACGTGCATCAACAAGTGGAACACGTACATCTGTGAGTGCCCTATGCGCTACGGGGGCAAGAACTGCGAGCAAGGTAGGCTGCACAGAGCTCTCTGTGCTTGTCATGTGTGCACATGTCACTGCCTGTCATTGCCAGCTCATAGCACCTGTGTCCACCTGTGATGATTGAGGGTAGCAGAAGATTGCACCTGAGACTGTCACCCATTATCTGTTTGAAATTATTTTAGAGATCCCGTCTGTAGTAGATGACATACTGTCATGAATAAGAGCAGCTTTCATTGATTTACTTACATAAGCAAAGTAGTTCCAAAGAACTTGGCTGTATTTAGCAATTTGTTTACTGTAAAAATGCCTGATCCTAAGCCCCTTTAAATCAGTGGAAAGAATCCTGCTGACTTTACTGGGCTTTGACTCAAACTGGGGATGAATGTGCTGTTTTAATCACTACTTTTTTGGCAAGAAGGCATTTTGTGCTAAGAGCACTTTCGGTTTTACTGGATTTCTCTTTGATTGAGCACAGGGTGCATATATGTGTAAAACCTCATTACTAAAGGATAAGGAAGGAGCAGCAGGTGAGTTTTATAGGGTGTGAAGAACTTGCAGTCTGTTTATTCCCCTAGAAGTGAGGAGTGGCCTGTGGGAAGAGTCCCATGGCAGTTGGTGCTGCAAGGTGGCTGCTCCTTTGGAGTCTTCCTGAATGCTTCCAGCAAAGAAAACATGTTTCTACTGGGCCTAGTCTAGGGAGTGGCAAATTCTCTTCACTTTCCTGAGAAGCAGTAATATTAGCTTAAGAGGAGAAGACACATGTTTAAGTTTCTGTCTTGGAGATAAAGGTTTCCAGAGTGAAGAAAAGGGAAAAGGAATGGTGGAGACCTCTTCCTATGTTCCACCCCACACAGAGCCCAGAGCTGTTATTATTGCCCTTAGCCTAGTACTTGCTTTCTGTAGCAGCTTCTCAAATAGTTTGGGCTTCCCAGGTTTGTATGAAGATCTGATTTTTCCATGTGTCTCATGTCAAGAACATTTGTTGATGAAGTTCTTATGTTTTCTTCGTGATTGGCTGTTCTCTGTGCTACTAACCCACTCTGATGTATCCTGAGGGGAGTGCCAGGGCCCAGCTGTGCTGTGTCCTGTACTGGTGTAAATGGGAGTACTGCTATCACATGCAAGGACTCCCCTTCTCTCTGTTTAACAAATGGAAATTCAAAATTTGATCAAATGTTTGTTTTATTTACTATTTTCTTATCCCAAACCCAAGACCAATCCACAAAGTCTGGGATTTAGATTATCATCTGGGAGCTGCCCTGTAGCCATCCCAGGAAACTTATTTTAAATTCAGGTGAAAGGGATGATGGCAGTCACAGCAGCACTGCCTCCCCCAGTCCCAGCTGTCACCTCTGCCTCCAGCACTGTACATTCCTGCATGTCCCCTTTGTTAATGAAAAACCCCATGTTCATGCTGATGCCTCACTTTGTGGGGTTTTTCTGACAGTTTGACGGCAGCAGGCTGCTTGGTTCTTTAATGGTATTTGTAGGCCAGTGTCCCGGTGGGAAAATTGCAAGCCAAGAAAGAAAGAGAATGTGACCAAAGATTTCAGGAGCCCAAAGTTAAAGTCAGGAGATAGAGTCAGTCACAGTTATGCTATTCTCCTGTCTTTCAAATTTCTTATTTGAATGCTCAGCTATGATCCTAAGAGCATTAGCTATTATTAGGCAGCTATTTTTTAAAAAGTCTTCCATAGAGTATTTGCAGTTTTGAGTAGGAGTGCTGCATTTCTTTAATCCCTATGGCAGTGCTGGTTCTGCTTCAGGCTAACAGAGGACAAAGACTTTGGCAAGTTACCAATTAACCTTTTTTTCATTTCCTGCTCTTCAAAAACTCTGGGATCTGGTCTACGCTAGTGAGGATGGGATGTTTTACCTTCACCACCCTCCTAGAATCTGTTAATTCACCTTCTGGCAGCTCCCCTCTCCCTTTGCTGATATATAGAAAGGAGATAAAATTAAGGAAAACTTAGTTTCACCTTTATTGTAATTTAATTCTTTTAAAATATTAGGTGTTGCAATTCTGTGAAGATCTGTGAACTGTGTCTGACTCCCTCTTGGATGGCCAGTGTCATTGCACTAGCCTTGGGCTAGACCTAAACATAAGCTTCCGCCTGTCCAGCACCCACACTGCAGGTGACGTCCCAAAAGTGGGATGTTTCCCCAGGCCCTCTGTCTCCACAGGGAATGGCCCTCATGTGTTTCTGCTGACCTGTTGAGTGCAGGACTCTCTTTAGAGTGAGCATAGATACTCGGGCAGTGGTTCAAGTGGCAAACCCTGAGCACAGGATCAGTTTGCATTGCTGCACCACCCATGGCAGGGGGTCCTGGGAAGCATGTGGACCTCTGTGGTGACAGGGGAGGTCAGGTCCCATCTGGGGACAGTGGACGTGCCACCCCTCCATGGACACTCCTGGTCCCAGCCATGAGGAAGGGCTGGGGGGAAGAGGGAGGTCAGAGGGGACTGACAAATGGGGATTTCTATTTAACTAGCAGGGAAAGGTGCACCCTGGCCCCAGGGAAGGGAGGGAGGCTGGGAGAAGGTGTGGGAAGGGAACGGTATTTGCAAGTACAGAAAGTCACCACCAGTGAGAAAAGGAAGAAGGTGGCTAATTGCCATGCCAGTCCAGTTCTCCCAGGATCAAAGGCAAAATGCTTGCGCACAACATTCCCAGCCTTCAGCAGGTGGGAATCCCACAAGTTTGCATCCTGCCTCTGCACTCCAGAGGCAGATGGGCTCAAAAATCTCAGCAACAGCCTAGAAAACCAGCAGCACAGTTGGAAGCTGAGGTTATTGTGAAGGTCAGCAGAGTAGGGGAGGAAGGCAAAGGCTGACTTTTGCACAGGTGGAGTAAGAGAAAATAATCCTGCTCAACACTGATGTCCTGGCTACTTTTACATTGATGTGGTGCAGTGTGGGCTGATGAATTGTGCCCTAGCCCAGAATTGTGCCCTGGCCCAGACAGCCAGAATTCAAGTACTGCATTCAACTTTTAAGCAACCTGAGACATCTGTATCTGGTGACAACCTTTTTTAAAGTTGCCATCTGGTTTTCAAGAGCAGGCTGTGCTGCAGTTGTTCCACCATATGCCCTCTCTGGCAAAGGTGAGAGCGCAGGCTGGAGCAGGAGGGAGGAGGGCTGTCCCTTGGGACTGCCTGCCCTTGGCCTGATGTGCGGTGGCTGGGTAACCACATCTTAAGGAAGGGCAAGTCAAGTTCCACCTCTGGCTTGACTAGTGGTAGCCCAGTAGTCTCTGACTTTTTGTTTCTTACAATTAGGAAGCTAAAGGGCTTGCACTTTACTCTAACCCCTGCACTTCACTCCTCACCCCAGTCTTTCCCTTTGTAGACATCAGCAAGGCAGACATATGAGAATTTGAGGTTTGGCTTTATTCCTCAAAAAATGCAACCTCACATCAACTTTCCCCCATTTTCTGGTATGGTGTCATCCCTCAACCTTTTTCTAAGGACTTACACATATACACATAGTACATAGTAACACATATGCATTTGTATATACATGATCTACTACAAAAACTCCAGAAAGTGTCAGCAGATGTGGTAGTGTGGAGCAGAAGGGGAAAGACTATTAAGCCCTGTGATTTCCCTGACTGACATGGACTCAGCACATGATGAAATAAAAGCCTGGGTGCTAATCTGTGGTGGTTGTAAGCAGTCTCTAAGGCCTGCTTCCACTGGCAAAAAGCTGCCATGAACTTCACCAACATGCCCATAAGCAAGGATGTCAGGAAGGGGCTGACTGTAGGTCTCCTACAAGGTTCCACACATGGTGGAGGTGTCATATGAGGTGTTGCAAATAGCACAGATTTCCCATGGCTTAATTTATGCTTCTAATCAATGGGATCAACTAATCCATGGGACTGTAGCTCCTGTTACCCAGGGTAACAACTTTAAAAGTCCAAGGGGATGGGTGTTCCTCTATTTTCCACCAGCAAAGTGCTTTCTTTTGAGGGCTGTCGTTGGTGTCACCCTGTAGGAGCTGTGCTTGTGCAAGGTTAGAGAGGGGGGCAATTTTGCAGCTGTCACCTCAGGATATTTAAGGCTGGTGATTTAGGCAATTCCACACAAACTTTCTCCCAGTGAAAAGGCTGTGTAGCTGGGGCAGCTGAATAATCTGGCCCTGGAGTATTCACAATTAATTCATATTTCCTGTTGCCTCCCAGCCTTTTCCTGTGTTTAATCTGTTAATTAGAAGCAGGTAATCAAGGTTGTGTTGAAAACATCTGAAGCAACTGTTGCCCTCATACTTCCTGCTCTGTCCACCCACTCACCAGCAGAACTATATCAGCAGAGATCCTGAGCTTCCCTTTCTAGGAACAGCTCTCATGTGGGTAATGCCATAGCAGTGTGGAGGTGCTGCTTTTGAGTACAGACACCAAGATGCCTACCCACAACCAGGGTAGGCTGTGAATTTGCAGTATTATCAACTGTTTCACAGTAGCTACCCTAGACCAGCTCTTCATCCATGGTAGATTGAATGTAGTTCAGTGGAAGAGGGATGAGCTCCCTGTGACATAGCATCATTTTTCCTCTTCACATTTGTCCTGAAGGATAAAAACTGTTTCTGTTGTGTATTCTGATTCACAGCAATGCCTTCTCCTCAGCGTTTCAGTGGTGAGAGCATTATCATTTGGAGTGACCTTGACATCACCATCTCTGTGCCATGGTACATTGGGCTGATGTTCAGAACCAGGAAAGTCAATGGCATGTTAATGCAAGCCAATGCTGGGGCTGCATCCAAGATCAACATTCAGGTAAAGTGGTTTTTGGTTAGAAAAAATTAATACTCCCCCAGCAGTGGATATGGCCAGATGAACTACACAGCTCCATCCACCTAGCTAAATGCCTGTCAGTAAAAACATATCATTACTTTAGCCTTTTACAACGATCAAAAAGTGCATGATCAAAATATCATTATAAAAATCATATCAATTTAAGATTATTTTTCTAGTCAGAGGTAGTAGTGGGCATTAATATAGATGTAAAAAATGGATCTTTTCCTTTGGGGGTTTTTTGCCCATAAGGGAAGCTGGAGTCTGAATGTCCAAAATTATATACAAGGAGTTCTTGCAAGCATTCCCATCTTTACTTTTTGAGCTTTTTTTCCTTTTGCGTTTTCTTAGGAAATACTGTTGTCTTGCCCTCCACCTCCTTCTGCATCAAGTACAAATATGTAGCAAAAAAAGACATGGTTGTTTTTTTTTTCCCAACAGATACTGAACAACTATGTGCAGTTTGAAGTGTACAGTGGCCTGAGCCAGGTTGCTAGTTTGAAGATGAGCCAGTCACGGGTCAGTGATGGGGAATGGCATCATTTATTAGTAGAGCTGAAGAGTGCAAAAGATGGTAAAGATCTCAAGTACCTTGCTGTCATGTCCTTGGACTATGGGATGTACCAGGTAAGGCAGCATAGAAACTTTGCTACTGAGCAGTGCACAAATGCTTTCAGGAGAAACCAGGATAGAGGACTGTGGACAAGTACTTATGCTGTGAGACATGTTCTGCAGTGATTTATGCCTAATCAATGATATTAATTTATTAAGCTTTATGATACTATATCTTACAAAGAAGTCGTAAAAAGACACATTCCAATGTCTGGCTCCTCACAGCTTTGGTATTTTTATGTAATCTGTCAGCTACTGCTTGAGAGGATGATAGTGCTTCTTATCAGCTGTCGTTTTCCTCACAGAGCACTGTGCAGATTGGAAATCAACTACCTGGATTGAAAATGAAAAGCATCATTGTGGGAGGTGTTTCTGGAGACCAAGTCTCTGTTCAGCAGGGATTTTATGGATGTATGCAGGTATGAAATAAAAAGTGTAGCAATAAATTTTGAACTCATGAGAAAATCCCTGGTGAAAATGTGGGAGATTTCTTTTTCATCCACCCTCAAACATTTCTGTTTTCCCCATAAAAATTATCTAAGAATCAAAGTATCAAAGGCTACCCACTTTGCCAGATACAAATGTGATCACATAAGGGAAAAATATTTGAAAAAAAAATCTGGGTTTGGCTTATCAGGTGATTTCTTTAAAATGTAGCCTCATTGATTGATGAAAATAGTGAAACACATAATACTGTACTCTGAAAAGAGACTCTAATTTTAAAATAATTGTCTTTTGTCACCAGGGAGTAAGAATGGGAGAGACATCTACAAACATAGCAACACTCAACATGAAACAGGCTATCAAGATCAACGTAAGGGAGGGCTGTGAAGTGGATAACCCTTGTGATTCCAACCCATGTCCCCAGCACAGCTACTGCAGTGACGACTGGGACAGCTACTCCTGTGTCTGTGACCCAGGTAACCTGCTGGCACTTGTACAGGAGCTGGATCACACCTCCTTGAGCTCATCAGAAGCAGCACTGCAGCAGCAGCGTGCTGGCAAAGTGTTCATCTTCTGATTCTTCCTCTTCCAATCAGTATTACCCTTCTCACTCTTACTGTAGCACCCTGGAAGCTGCACTCCTGGGCTAAGAATCCAGGCAATGTATCCAGCAAACAGAAAGACAGTCTCTGATCCAAAAAATTCCTGTGCATCTCCCCTTTCCTTTTAATTTTTTTTTCTCAGCCTTTTCTGCTGTTGAATTTCAGTCTCTCACTCTGCATCCTAATCAAGATACTTTGAATGTTTTCTCTGTTTTGGAGCACGTAGCCAGCATATGCTGTCAGCGCCCAGCACAGTCACCTCCCATACATGCAGCAAGAGAATACAAAACTATTTGTAGCACATAGCCCAGATATAAAACTGGGAACCAAAGGCACAAGGGTGCCTCAAGCATGGTAACAGACTGTCAGAAAGAATGGCTTACTATCATTTTGTTTGAGAGGGAAAAGAGTGCTTCGTTTCTGACAGTATCTCAGGGAGAATCTACTGATTATCAAAGATGTGTTGTTAGTGTATAAGCTTAAGACAGACAGTCTTTTGGAGACATGCAAATCATAAATTACAATGGTTGCTGTAATTTTCTTACCTTGTCTCCCCAGGGTACTTTGGGAGAGACTGTGTTGATGTATGCAACTTGAACCCATGTGAGCATGTCTCCACATGCGTGCACAAACCTAGCTCGTCCCACGGCTACACCTGTGAGTGTGGACAAAGCTACTACGGACAGTACTGCGAAAGCAAGTAAGAGAATTATTTTGTTCTTGGTTTCTTGATCCTGCCAGGAAGCTCTTCACCTAAGGCAGCAGTCCTTCCACTTCCTGTTCTGCTCCGATAAACTTTCCTGTTACAATTTGAGTGGTATTTTAGGCTCCATTGCCTTTTGGCATTCCTGAACTCTTCCCAGAAACTAGACATGTTATTCAGGAGCCACTTTGCTTCATCAGCTGCTCAGGGGCTCAACCAGTTCTGCTGTGTTGCACAGCACTGCATCTCACCTGTACTTTGTGGTGGGCTTGGCCTGACTTTGCTCTGCATCTCTCCTCCAGCTTCCCCAGCACAGAGAGCAATGCACCAGTTTGGTGGCCTCTAGCAAGATAGTCTCTTGGCAGTGTAGGTCCAATCCCTGGGCTGGCAAAGAGCCATCTCTTCTGGACAGTCTGGGGCCTGTGTCTGTTGCTTTGTGGGAGAAACGTGCTGATTCCCTCATCAGCAGCTTCCTGGTCCCTGATAAGCATTCAGCAACCAGCCTTATCCCAGAGGCGGCACTTTGATTTACTGTAATATGGGCCATTCATGATGTGCAAATGAAGTGCATTTGTCTGCCTGTTTAGGAATGGCTCATGTGATGTTTCCTTCCCTTTGAAAACTGCAAGCTTCTTCCTCTGCCTTTTGTAGTGTGGGCTTGCAAATGTTGGCCATGCTGTTGCCAGATTTGTCTTTCATTCCTCTGGATTAGCGACACAGAGACATTGTCCCTTGTCATTATCTGCTGGCATGTGTCAAGTGCAACATTGTGGTTTTCATATTCTAAAGCACAGAAGTACAAACCTACCAATTACCATAAATAAAATTGGCATTGGTCTTCAAAACAGATGGAAATAGCTTTTCTTTCCTAAAAATGAGCAGCAGGGAGGGGATACCTTGTGCATTTCCAGGATCCCAGTCTCAGAGCCCTTGTCCTTCAGGCTATTGCTTGGCAAAGACTCCCAGATATCAGAGAATCAGAGCACTAGCCAGAATTAGTGTTGGAGCATCTGTGGGATAACCAGCTCAGAGGCTCACCCAGATGAAATAGTCCCAGTGAGAATGGGGGTTTTCCTTCAGCAGGGGTGGCCTTTGGTTTGCTGCATAGCTTCCAGTGCTGCTGCACTCAGTCTGAATCATAGCCTTTGATCCACAGTCCAGATCCAAGCTCCCATCCTTCCCTCTTCCATGTCTCCAGCCATGTGTCCTCTGTCTCTTCTGAGGCAGACCAGAGCTTTTAAGACCTTGTAGTGACAGTCTGAGAAAGCCAGGTTGGCTGAAAGTGGCTTTTCTTTATAGGATGAGCTTGCAGACAGCTTTGCACCTGAACTGGTGTCCCTGTGGGCTGGGGCAGGGTGGGGATGGGGAGTGGGATGTAAAGTGTTGGGGAGCTGTACTCCAAGGCAGTTTGTGGTGGTAGATAAACCAGGGCACAGGCTCAGAGCCACCTGCTCTTGAAAGTACTTAGAAAAACATTCTCTCTAGGTTTTCATAGCACTGATATTCTAAATTTTCCCATACTATACTATATTTATATTTATATATATTGATTGTTGCTTCAGATACATTACTGCCTGTAAGCTAATAAGGTTGAGTGCAGATTTGGTCCAAAGCTTTATTTTCACCCTTTTTAAGAGGGAACTTAAAATAACTTTCTTTCCATTTTATTTTCTTTAATAGGATCGACCTACCTTGTCCCAGAGGTTGGTGGGGAAATCCCATCTGTGGCCCATGTAATTGTGAGACTAGTAAAGGATTTGATTCTGATTGCAATAAGACCAATGGAGAATGCCACTGCAAGGTAAGCAAAAGAAGCCAGTCTCAAGTCAAAACTTCTTTAGTTTAAAAAGAAACTGTACCACTAATAATTACAAGTGAGTATCTGATACAAAGTACACAGAGTTGTGCTTTGTATCACATATATATGTATGTGCACAGTGGAGTTAATCATTACCCAAAACATTTTGCTGGCACCACCCTTCTCCAAATCATACTGTACAGCTCTTATCTTATTTGTGTTTGGAAAAGCAAGCCGAGAGGATGAAAGCCTGGCTCTGATCTCTGAAGTGCAGCCTGGTTTATCAGGGGAGATCAGGCCGGGGTGCAGAGGAGTGTCAGTGGGGTTTTGTGCATCACAAATGAGTAATGGCCATGAAACAGCTCGGGCCAGCTGGCTGAAGCTCTCCCCTGTGCTATGGCCAGCAAGAGGCCTGGCAGCTGGAGAGAGCTGCAGGGCTAAATGCTTTCCTCATCTCTGGACAGGCAGGGACAGATGGGGGACATGGGAGGGGAGGCACCTCGTCATGAAGGTTTTACAAAGGACTTCTCACAATGGGTTTTAAAGTGGCTTGAATGACATCAGAGGAGCTGGGCTTGTGCAGACTGGCGGCTGTGAATCTGGCCCCCTGCTCCTTTCCAAAATGCCAGCAGGACACACAGTGACTGTTGCATGAAATGGAGTCAGTGGGGTGCCAGCTCTGGCTCTTGTGCAATCCTAACGCCTCAGATCAAATGCATGTACTGAGGCGATTTGAATATGGGATCATTGCGTGCTCTCCACCCTCTACGTGAAACACAAATGCACAGTGCGGGAAGTTCCCTTAGTGGCTCGTTCATGCCATACAAGATAAGAATTGCAAAGCTGAGAAAACTGTAAATCCGCCAAGAATATGTTTGGTGGGCACTTGCAACAAGTGCCCGAGGAGTAATGTGGGCCCTGTGGCTCCGCTGCAAATGGCAACACAAACCCTGGGTCTCTGATAATAGTAACGTAACTTTTGTCTGTGCTCTGCAAAGTGAGCCCTTTTATGATGTACATGCCGCTACAGCAGGTTTCAGAAATGTAACCAGTTTGGAACTCAAAAACCTTGTGTCTATCATGTTGGTTTTTCTAGGCCAATTACTACAGGCCCCAAAGCAGCGACACCTGCTACCCCTGCGACTGCTTCCCATCTGGCTCCCACACCGGCGCGCCTGCGACATGGAGACGGGACAGTGTCCCTGCAAGCCAGGCGTCATCGGGCGCCAGTGCAACCGCTGCGACAACCCCTTTGCAGAGGTCACCGTGAGGGGCTGCGAAGGTACCTCGGCCTGGCCGTGCTGCCCAGCCATGCTGCCCAGCCTTGCTGCCCAGCCCTGCGGCCCAGCCATGCTGCCCGGCCATGTGGGACCAGAGCCACTGGCAGTGCACAGATGGGGACACTGTGGGGACACTCCTGGGCCGCTGTGAGCCCAGCAGCACTGCTCTGGCAGTAGGGGCAATGGGGGCTGCAGCAGCCTGAACGTACACCTCTCCTCCCAGATATGTGCCAGTGTGACTCATGGGGGCTGAGGAAATGGAAAAAAAGCTCTTATCTCTATAATTTTTCTCATATGGAAATGTAGCCAGCTGAGGTGGAGTAGGGGGAGCAAAAGACTAGCAGCGGCTTTTCCTTAAACCCAAGTTCATCTGCCAGGGCAGTGGTGGATTGCTGAGCTGCAGCTGAAGAGGCTGGTGAGAGCCCTCACGCCTTTTGCCCACAGAGGCACCGTGCCGTGCGCCTCATGCACTTTGCCTTCCTTCCCCACCTTGCCCATCCTGCCTTTCCTCTCACCCACCCACCCACCCACTGTCCTCCTGTGATCAGCACAAAGCTGCTGCAACAGCAGTGTGTGGGCAAAATAAAGGAGAAATGTTTTCCCACAATAAAGGAGCAAGCAGAGATAGGCAGAGCCAAAATCCAGAGCCCCATAATCATCCCGAGCTCTCCTCTGCCTGTACCTGTCTGTCCAATCTGTTGGATAAGGAGCAACTGATGGGTTCCAGCTTGGAAGGCACTGCAGAGGACAGGTATCCTGACAGGGCTTTGGAATTACAGGAAGGTCCTTCAGGCAGGTTGAAATGTCTCACTGCTATGATTTTTATCTTGTCAGAAAAATTGCATCATTTCTTTTTCTGCTTTCAGTAATTTATAATGGCTGTCCCAAAGCTTTCGAGGCTGGTATTTGGTGGCCACAGACCAAGTTTGGCCAGCCAGCTGCTGTGCCTTGTCCTAAGGGCTCAGTGGGTAAGTTTCCTGGGTAAATAATTACCTACTTTATCTGTGTGCCTCTCTCTCTTTTTTTTTTTTCCAAAGTGTACATAGGGAATAGCATTAATTCATTTGGTCTAGAGTCTGCAGCATAGCTTATATATCATAAGCAGAAAAGTATAGCTAGCTGAAATCAAATACATTTGGAATGCTAGCAATAAATAAATTCAACAGTACAGCAGATAAACATGCATAAAGCACAGAAGCTATATATTTTCAAAAAAGCAGAGCCTAATTTTCTATTTATCAAGCAATTCTTTCACATGTAACTTTCAGTTTCTAGTGACTTATAAGTGTTCTTTAGCCATACAGTTCCTCTGGGCAAAGATAAAATTAGGACAATCATATTCCTGATGACTGCTTTACTAGGGTTGCAACCTACTAAAGCTAAGAGTTGCAACAAAACTCACATTTTTCCACACAATATCTTTTCCATAAGCAAAACAGCTGAAAAACACCTTTTATAAACCAGATGAGCTATGTTGTTTTGTACAACAGGCAAATGACAATTTGCTTTTTCATATATGTCTCTGAAAACATGTATTAGATTTTTGAAAATAGAGTTCCCAATCTTTTCCAAAGGCTGTTCTGTGGGAAGTGAAAACTCTGTCTTGGTTCTGGACCTGCTAACTCTCTGCTATGAGTTTTTCTTAGGCTCAGGGAGTTATAAATAGTTGTGTGACTGCCCCAAATATTTCTAGGAAGAGGCCACTGCTTATAGATGTGCAGAAGATTTGTGGTCAACCTAGCTCCTGTTCTAAAGATGCTAGGAGATAGAATTTTTTTTTAGGTGAAGAATATTTTCGTGATTAAGCAGTATAAAGCTGAATTAAAATGAGTTTTCTGCACTGTTCTTGAAGTGGTTCACCCAAGCGTCTCTTCTAGGCAATGTTGCTTATAGTAATTGCACGTTCTAAGCAAATTTTACAAATTGTTCAAAGAAGTAAGCCTTATAATAATGAATATTCAGACTAAGAACCTGAGGCTTAATTGTATTCACCTAATAATGGAAGAGAAATAATATAATTAGATACAGTAAAATTAATTATAGTTCTTATTTATATATTGGTAATTAAATGGCTTAGACATATGCAGTATGTTATGTGCAAATTAACTAGCACAAATGTCAATTTTGAATTAGATTACTTGCAATTCATGGTGAAGGATCCTCAGCCAAGAATTGCACTTTAAAATTATTTGACAAATAGTACAAAATATAATAGACTAAATTAAACAGTAAGCTGCTCCCAGTCCATTTACAAGTGGCAAAAAGGCAATTATGCATGTTAGTCAAAGTGTTTAGCACATGCAGATGTGTGGGCATGTGTTGATGTGAATACAGCAATTGTCCAGGAGGTCTTCCTATATATAGGCTATTGCACAGGAATCTCAGTAGGGGTTGGTTTTCAGGAATACTTAGGAAGTGCAGAGTACTTCTCTTTTTTGGTATAAAGAAATGAATTAAGTAGTTTGAAAACAATCTGGCAGTGAGGCTGAGAGCAGCTGGGCCGAGCTTGCAGTTTAGCTGACTTCTCTCCAAAGCCTGGCGAAAGCAATTCCTGAAGATTAGTAGTCCTTAACTTTTCTCTCACAGGAATCCCCGTTGGGACATTGAAATACATGTGTAGCTTTGAGCAACTTAAAAATGTAGGAAATCTGAAAGTCTAGGATGGTTGAAATCTATGAATATTTACCCTGCACAATTCAGAAAATTGTTTGCTATTCATGCTTTGTTTTCTTCAGGAAATGCGGTTCGCCATTGTAACATTGAGAAGGGCTGGCTGCCTCCTGAGCTTTTCAACTGCACCACCAACACTTTTGTGGATCTAAAAATCATGGTAAGCTGGGTTTTCTCAGTTTTCCCTTTATTTTGTAAATAATGACCAGTTTAGACTCCAGTTTGATATCCTTGCACTCAGTCTTTTGACTTCAACCTTGAACAGCCTCATTTTCCATTAGGACCCTGGTGCTTTTCTGGCTCTCAGTTACATCTGTCATTGAGTTTTGTTGCCAACTCTTTCTCAAGACAAACAAAATTTTGACCGAACAATTTGTGTGCCAAAAATCCCTAAATTGTGATTGTAACTAGAATGAAAAAAACAATATATAATTGGATTTTTTCTTCCTTTTTATCTGATTCAGAATGAGAAGTTACACCACAATGAGACCAGGTTGGATGGAGATAAAACCATACGGATCGTGAGAGCACTGCAGAATGCCACCAAATATACACACAGCTTGTATGGCAATGATGTGAGGACAGCTTACCAGATCATGATACGGGTCCTCCAGTATGAGAGCCAGCAGCAAGGGTTTGACTTGGCAGCCACGAGGGATGTGGAATTCAATGAGGTAAGAGAAATACTGTATACTGTGCTGAACCCTTACAGTTTCCCTTAAAAATTAGGTGGCAGTGGGTAATTAAATTTGTCTTTGACCAAGGTGAAGCTAACATTGTGTAATTGCCTAATCTGTTCCACAAATAAGCCTTTCTTCTCAGATTAGAATGGGAAGTTGGTTATGCATGTGTCTGTGCATGCATGTGTATGTGTAATACAAATATAATAGAATGTGCTTTTCTAAAAAATATCATCATAGTAACAGCCAAAAGCAATATCCCCCATATGAAAAGAAATCATCACATTAATGTGTTTTTCCTGGCTAAAACAGTTTTGTGTACTATATTTATTTTTGTTGTAAAACATGCCTAATGTGATCATGCTCATTTAAATGTGCAGCGAATTAAGTCCAAGCCAGTTACTGACTCTGAAGGTTTCCTCTAATTCAGTCATGAGTTGGTACATTGAAAGACATTCTATATCACTGGTATTTTAAGGCAATGTGATTGCCTTAAAGCCAGAGAGCTTCTGCTACTCAGAGCATTGATGAAAGTCTCAGTTATTACCAAAGACCTGAGCAGGGCTAGAGAACAAGCTGTAGCACCCTCCCTGTCTGGTAAAATATGTAGTTGTCGTGGGAAAATGTGAAATTTAAGGCAGTTGGGAGTATTCTGTGATCTGATTATGTGAAGGCTGGATGACCCATGTCAGGCTTGTAGAGCTTTCCTCAATCCCATGTGTACAGGGGATACTGTTCTCCACTCTTGCCCATACTATCACCAAGATCCTGGCCATGGCACAACATGGAGTTCAAGCTAAAACATCTGTTTGGATCTGTGCTAGCAGAGCCCAGAGATTGGGCACCAGCATGTGGAATGACCCTCCATGGGTCAGGACTGGCATCTGTGCTGGCCAAAGATCTCTTTGGCTCCCTGAGAAGGTGTGCTACACCCAAGTCACTGCTTACAGTACTCCAGGAGGACCAGAACAGGTCAGGCAGACCAGGGGTGAAATTGGAGAGCCAAGCTGCACCAGGAGAGGATGTCACTAGAGAGTTAGGAGCAGGAAGAAATGCAGCTGAGAAAATTCCTTAGTGTCTTGGGCTGTATAATCAGCAGAGAGTGGAGAACTTCTGAAACATTTTATGTTTTAGATGCACCAAATTTTAATAGATTCAGTTTTTTCTTTCCTGTGGACTGTGAAGCAGGCCATTCAGATCTTGAAAAGGAGCTTCATTTCTAGTATGTTTTGTTTAGTAGAAATAGGAACAATAAGCAAAAAAAAAATTGGTTTGGAAACATATGCTTTAATTTATTGTTCTCTGCACTTGGCACTGAAATTCATACAGATGATGTTTTCAAGAACTCCCTAAATATTTTAGGATAGGTCAGGAATTTGAAAACTAATGAGTACAGCTCATGAATAAAAGGAGGCAACATCCTAGGCTGAGGAACCACAAGGGGAGAAGGAAAATTTTTTTTATAATTCCACATAGAAGCCTGAAAAATAGATAATAAAAAACCATAAATAATGTTCACAAACATGGAGGAGGCCTGGTACCAAGTACAGTATGTGTCTCCTGCATTCCTGGGATCCATGTTGTGCTTCTCACCCTAGGTGAAGGTGGTCATACTGGGAGTCTCTTTCAGCTCAGATACGTGCTTGCAGCCTCAAACAGTACAGACAGGATACAGATAGCTCCTTCTAAATGAAGCCTAAATATTTGTCTTGGCTATTTTAGAGTTTGTGGTGATTAATTCCTACTGCCATTTACGCCATTTTTACCTTAGTTAGGAATTAGATTTTGTTACAACAACGTAGTTCATATGTACACCAAGATTAAAAGCTTTTTAGCATTTTTCTCACTTAAGCCATTTAGCACACTCTTTTGGGGTCAATCTCCTTCCATTCACCCTGAGGGTCCCTTTGCATATTTTTCTAAGAAAGGGCAGAAGAGTCAGGTCCTCAGAAAGAAATGCCTTTTTAATACCATTTGTAAGCAATGTAAAAATGGGGAGACAATGACATGATTTAAGTTTTCTTACGCATTTTCAAGTTTGTCTATGCAAGTTAATATTCACTCTTAGCATTCTTCACTGTATAAGTTGTCTTCATTATCTAGGAAACAAAGCAAAAAAAATTAAAGTAAAAGAGGAAGTGATATTTCTAGTCATGGCTTTCTTTTGTTTTTCAACAAAAAAGCATTATTTTGATTTATCTGGGGAAGTTCTTCAGTGTACCTGCTAAGAGTTGTGCTTTTCGTGCGTCTGATCTCTCAGAAACAAAGAAAACAGGGATAGATTCTCCTCCTGCATTTTCTTGCTTGATTTCTTGTCGTTAGGAGGAAGAAAGTAGGCAGTGCTCTTACAGTCTCCAGTTTTGGCTTACTTGTAAAAAGTTTAGAGGGATTTGCTTTACATGACCAAAAAACCTCTGGGTGAGTAACTGGTGTGTATATTTTATATGGCTGCAGTAGAACATGCCTGGATTAAATATTTCATTATACACTTACCTAAGGCAGTCAGGCAAATAATTTTCAATACTTCTCACTTGAAACCCAGCTCTGTGTTTGATTCATAATTTAGGCTTGTACTTTATTTCTCAGAATATTATCAAAGTGGGTAGTGCTTTGCTGGACCCCGGCAACAAGGAGCACTGGGAGCAAATTCAGCGAACAGAGGGTGGCACCGCTCACCTGCTCAGGCACTACGAGGAATATTTCAACAATGTGGCCCAGAACATGAAAAAAACCTACATGAGACCTTTTGTCATTGTTGACACTAACATGAGTGAGTATCTGTGTTGAAAACTGTCCTTTTTTTGACTCTTAAAAATGTGCTGGACATAGGTGCTAGTTATTTGTTTTAATAGTACCCACTGAGAAAAATCATTGCATTAGTTTCAAATCCATCAAACCTTGATCCATATCTTTCAGTTGTCATGGGGGCCTCCTGGGAAGTGTCTGATCTGTTTTGCCTCTGGACCATGCCACTGCTCCACGGGGCTTTTTGTTGCAGTCAGAGCAGTGTAGAGATAGTAGGAAGGACTAAGTTTGTAAACAAAGGTAATGCCTTTTGAGACCAACAAATATAGTTGAATGTAGTAGATCTCATTTTTGGAGGAGTCACACCAACACCAGAAGAATTACTGTAGTACAAAAAAAAAAGTAACCCTACTATTGATTTTGTTGCGTATTATTGATCTTACTTGCATAGGTGTGGACTGCCCAGGGAGGTGGTGGAATTGCCAGCACTGGAGATGTTCAAGAAGCAACTGGATGTGGCATTTAGTGCTGTGGTCTAGTTGACAGGGTAATGATCTATCAAAGGTTGGACTCAATGATCTTATAGGTCTTTTCCAACCTAGATGATTCTGTGATTATTCCTCTGATTTTTCACATGCTTTCCTAACTTGGAACCTATCCAGAAAACCATCATCTGTAGAGATGCTTGTACTGAAAGGTATCTTCACAGAATCACCAGCCCTTCAAATGCCATCCTAGTCTTGCAAAACCCATAATCAGAACAAAATCTATGGGATCCAAAATATCCAGAATGAGTGTAAATTGAGAAGGAAACATCAGGCATACCAAGACACCTTGTTCACCTATCACAGGAAATGTCTCCTCTGACAAACAAATAACAGCTCCTGCACTTTGGACTGTGATGTATTTCATAGACATCTCTGCAGTGCGTATGTAGATGGAGCACAGCAACCACAGCCTGGTCAGCTTCTTTCATCATTTTCTCCCCTGCTCTCTCTATTTCATTTTCTTCCCAGCTACAAGCAGTCTGAGCTGAGGGGGTGTTGGTGATAGTCCTGCCCTGGGTGTGAGGTGAGATGGAGCCAGCTGAACTTCAGAAGTCCCTCAAAAGCCGCATTGCTATTTGGTTTTTCCTTCAGAGCTGCTCTAAACTATATCAGCCTGAACTTGTGTTTAGCTTTTCAAGCTGTTGCTTTTATTTCAGATATGAAGAAGACTTATGTGCCAAAAGTTGGTCTTATTTTCCCAACTACACCTGCTGTTGTAGTAATTGGCTACAAACCTTGTCCCAAGAATGCTTTATGTCCACAATCACAGGGGCAGAAAATCAAAGGCATGAGGCAGTCAAGTTACAAAGGCTGTAGCATCCTGCATCAACAGGGCATAGATTATTGTTGAACTATGCCAAACTGAAACACTTTGATTTTTCTTTAATAAACTGAAATACTTTCTTATGATTCAGGACTATGAGAATCAAATATTTTTATCTTCATACTCAGAAAAAAATGTGCTTAGGATTTTAACCCAGCTGAACTGAGATGAAAACAAACCCCAGAATTTCTTGCAGGTTGTAAATCATTATTTTTTTTCAATCAGTTCTTCCTGTGTAAAGGAGGTGTGAGCTTGAGAGTGATGAGGCAGCTCTGGCCTGAAAGAGGTCTGTTTTCTTTTGAACAGTTTTTCCAGGTGAACATGGTGTTAATAGAGTTTCCTAATGGCTCATCTGGGAGTTAGTTAGAACCTAGGAAAGGAGTGGGAATTTGCAGGTCTTAGCGTGGGTATTTCTTCATACAGAAATTTGCAGAGGATCACACCTTTTGGTGTAGGGTTACCCCCAGGACATGTAAATTGGCACTCAGTGACTTGTCCTAAATGAGAAAGTTAAAGCCAACTCAACTGCTTTTAAGTATTTGGGCAGTTAAACAGGCAGAGATGATAGGTAAGCTAGGGAGGAACTGCCAGTGGAGAACTAAGGAGTAGTTCCAGATAAAATGCATGTTATTTGCTTCTGTCAGCTGACTTCACAATCCAACAGATGTAGAACTATGGTTTTGAAGCACTCGATTTAATCTTCCCATTAAAAAACAAGTCTAAAATTGGAACATGCAGCCCACACTGGAGCAGGCCAGCAGCACATGGAGAGACTCTGTGAAGCAGGAGCATTCACTGAGCAGCAGCCAGGGAAAAGCCTCTGAAACCCCAGTCGGCTGCTGGAGAAGTACCAGTGAAGTGATCTACCTCAAGATGGGTATTAATAAAAATTTCTTCATTGAAACAATTCCCAGGCATTGAAACAGGTGGCCCAGGGAAGTCACCATCCCTGGAGGTATTTAAGACCTGTAGATGTGGCCCTTGGGGCCATGGTTTATTGCTGGACTTGGCGGTGCTGAGTTAACAGTTTGACTTGATCTTGGAGATCTTTTGCAACCTAAACAAATTTTTCATTCTTTATTTCCAAAGTTTCCAGTATGTTTTCATAGTGTGAGATACCGTCTTGTGAATTCCTTTCCACTGAACAATAAATGTATGATTTGATAAATGTAACATAATGCTGACACATAAACTTTTAGTTATTATATAAGGTGTTAACAGAAAAAAATTAAGTTTTACTTTCTATTTTGTGGTTTAAATTTTTTATCTGTATTGTGCAGTCATTTTAACCTTTCAGTAATGTTTCACTGTGGTGATGGGAAACTTTTATCCCCCCCAGTTATTGCTGTTGACATCTTTGACAAGTCTAATTTCACGGGAGCTAGAATACCACGATTTCATGAGATTAAAGAAGATTACCCAAAAGATCTGGAGTCATCTGTTGTCTTCCCTGATACTTTATTCAGACCTTCAGAAAGGAAAGGTAAAACCCTTCTGCTGCTGTTTGGTGAGCAATTATGGCCAGCTCCCAGGGAGCATGATGGATCCTCAGGGAGCAGAGTGGTACTGGGGTGAGAGCAGGGCGATTGTCTGCACAAGTGAGCATTATTTAGGGATGGAGCAGCTGTGCGTGTTTCTGAGGCATTTTGCCTGCCGGCAGTGATGGAGGCATGGGGGGCTGTGGGACTGGCTGTACCTGTCTGTCAGGTCTTGCCTGCAGCCCCTCAAAGCCCTGTCAAAGTGGGAGAAATGCTCTGCCTCTGTTCCCACCAGGATGGGATGGGATGGCTGCCCAGTGCCTGCAGTCCCACGGCTGCCTTCCTCCAGCCCCTGCAGAGATGGAGGGAGGTGGTGTGAGAGACAGAGAATCCAAATCTGGGAGCTCAGAGAGCTGTTTTCAGAACTAGGCAGCAAGGAAAAAGTCTTGAGCTGGGTGATCAGGGAGAATACATGGGGGAGTACCTGCTTCCCAGTGTGTCTGAAGTATCCCAAGATTGCTGCAAAGCACCACAAGGTTTTGGGCAAAGGGAGAGAGGGTAACTCAAAGTTCAAGAGATGTACCATTGTTGAATGTCTTTTGAATGAGGAAATAATAGCTCTTGTGAAAATAATACATAATAAGCTAGTACAGCTTTATGGCTTTTTGCTTAGAAACAGAGTATCTGCTTCTATGATTTGTATCTTTTCTGTAAGACAAAAGGGAATGGGAATTTTAAGAGAATCTTCCAAAACAGAAAGCTCATTAAATGACAGAATTAGCAGGGAGAAGTCTCGTGTGAGTAGTTGGTGTGTTCATTAATACTAGTTTTGCCATATATAAATGCATTTTAACATCATGCATAATGAGAAGATGAGAAGATGTTTTAATCTTCTCCTTAAGTTATGCCTGGGGTACTTATATACTTATGTACCTTTTAGCTTAGAAATTGCTTATTTTATAGCTAGACTAAATGGCTTTTCACTGTTCAATGGTTATTTGATTATCAGCTATATAACTATGAATTGTGCTGAAATTTTATTAAAAATGTCAAGTAGAACATTAGAAGCACGCTGAGTGCTCTAAGCCTGGAGTTGTAAGAACTCTAATTATTGTATCTTGGCAAAGTAAAATTACCAGTTTAAATAGTAGCTTTGAAGCTGTGTGCAAAGAATTTAATATTTCTGTTGATTCCATAGCAGTGCCTACAATGAAACCTTCAAATCAGAAGATACCCTCTAAGTTGAACAGCAATGAGTTCAGCCCTGAGAGTGCTTTTGCAAAGAGGAAGAAGCGACACCCAGACATTGAGACACATCACACTGTTGCCATGGTCATTATATACCGATCCCTGGGACACCTCCTGCCTGAAAACTATGATCCTGACAGGAGGAGCTTGAGGTAAACTTCAGACCTGTTTGTGGATTGTTCAGATCTCTTTTTCTGCTCTCTGAATGCGTGGGGGAGACAGAGCTGCTTTTATACTGGCCAAGGGTCGTTAGTGCTGCTGTTATCACTGCAGTACTGCTTCATGTCCTCCTCTGGCACACTGTGGGAGAATAACCATGCCAGAAGTGCCAGCAGTTTTTGGAAACACATCTGGAAGGCTCTTGGTACACCTGCCTCACTTTCTGAGCAAAAGCAACCTGAGATCTTCTATTTGCAGAATGTAGCTTTGCATTTTGATGTGTAGATCACTGTGCAATCTTTCTCCTTGTGCAGATTGCCAAATCGCCCTATCATCAACACACCTGTAGTGAGCACAGCCATTCACAGTGATGGGGAGTTTCCTCCCAACCTGGTGGAAAAGCCTGTCATAGTGGAGTATGCCATGCTGGAAACAGAGGAGAGAACAAAGCCTGTCTGTGTCTTCTGGAATCACTCCATCACGTATGTCTCCTGCTTGCTTTAGGGCTGTGAGTGACACCATCTGAGTAGCAGAAAACTCCTGCCCTTATCCTGGGAAGATAGTTCTGCAGGAAACCCTGTCTTGGTCTGTCTGTTCAGCTGACAACTGATTTTTGGTGGAATAGAGCCATGTAGTGATTTCCCACTAACCTGAGAAAAATGAAAATAATTATCATAACTCCTCAAACAAAGGATTAGCTATGCGGTTTCTAAGAAACACAGAGCTGTCATGTCTTTCTGCAGGGTTCATTTTCACCCAGAAGAAATAAATCCCACAATTTCCTTGTATTTGTCCATGCTATTTGCCCATGGATGTATGTCTGGACAAACATAGTCCAACTCCAATGTCTGAATTCATGGCTTGCCTGGGGTCTTTAAGTCAGGATTTTCAGGAGATGATTCAGCTCTTCCATGGGCTGAATCTTCTCCTGTTACACTCCGGTGACTATGGACAGAGTAGATAGCAAACAGGCACCTACCCTTGGTGCCTCAGCCAGGGCTAGTGCAAAAAATTACAAAACCAAACCTTCATTTTGGTAGAAATGAGGACTGAGGTTTTTCAGATAAAATTGGGAGAAAAGATTATGAATTTCTGAATCACAAATTTTTGACTCAAAAGTCAATGCAAAGGCAGTTGCACTGGTAAGAAACTTAACTTTCATTTCACCAACTATTGTGGATTTGCTTTCATTTGTTTTAGTGAAAAAATGGAGGGAGTGGAAATACCTTTTTTGGGACATTAGACCTTTTCAGTTTATGGAAAGCAATTGTAATATAGAAGCAGAATATAAGGAGAGAGTATTTGACTCTCTAGGAGGGAAGTGTTAGGAAAAAGATTAAATGTTCTGAGAGTCATTCATTTAGGTCTTTTGTGTTCAGTAAAGTTCAAGATAAAGACATCTTTTTCTTGAAAATTAAAAAAATTATATGAGCTGGAACTGTATATGCTGATGTTTCATTGGTTTTATGGCATTGTGGAAACAGCACAGTCCTGTTGGAGATATTTCAAGAGTGTGGATAAAAAAAAAGAAAATGTTTTGAGAGGTAACCACATTCATATTATGCTTTCGCAATATTATAAGTATAACATATATATTGCAATTTCCAACTACAAACCCAGGTACACAGTGAGAGGATGACATGGTCTGCCTAGGGCAAAAGGAATAGCTGTTACTTGTTTCCTAAAAACCAAAAAATTCTAGTAAACCTATGGAAAAATCCATTAAAGGCAATATCCTGTGCTGGAAATAAAATAGCAAACTAACCTAGGGAATGTGTGCCTCCTAGTCGAAGGCTTCAGGAGATTATATCATTTAAAGGATCAAATGCAACAGAAATCTCTTATCTTCACAGTAATAAACTCTTCATTTGCCCACATGTGAAGTAGTGTTTTTATATGCACTTATATGCACTCTGTCAATCTGCTGATTGTGAGGGAATGGCAAGTCCTTTTTCCTAAATTTTTAAACATTGTTTGAGCTTGAATAACTCATTAGCTCTAAAGTGATTCATCTGTTAGCTATTCGCTGGCAACTTCGGTGGCATTGTTATCTGTGTTACGTCTTCCTACAGCCACAATTGAAAAGCAGCTCTTACGTGGCATGTAATGAAAGGGCTTTTAGAAAGAGAGTGCTTTTTGAGAGGAAGTGATATTAAAATTTAACAAATATTTTATTGCTGAATGAAAAAGAAGTCTTATCATATTTAATTGAAAAATCTTTCAGTAACTGCAAGACTATTTTTATTACTCATTAACTTCAGAATAGAATAATTAATATTGATAGAAAATAATTCCTGAAGTCACTGGAGTGAACCATAACTGCACAGGGAAGAATTTTAAGGCAGCAGTTCCTCCCCATTGTTAATATAAGAGATCTTCTGGCATGAAATATTATTTATTAGAGAAGGTTTTAACCTTTTCTTTTGTACTTTTCAGAGGAACTGTATAATGATATCATATTATTGCTGAAACATATTTCACTCAAAAACATGTGTCCTTTTGTGGTTCTGGTATCATATAGCTTGGTTACAGACATTTTGTTCTGCAATCTCTTTCCTATATTGGGCGTGTGGTCACTGACCCAAAAGAAAATTTTTAATTTTTTTTTTACTCAAAACAGACTGTTATAAACCCCCAAAATCTGACCAGCTGTCTTATCAGAAACTACTTCAACTGAAGGCCTTTTTAGTTTGATGATAGGTACTCTTTCAGGCAGGTGACAACTATAGATAATTCTGTCCTGTACTTGCAGTCCTCTCTGATTGTGCAGCACAAGCTGCCACAGAGGGCAGTGGAAGGTGAGGGGAGATTGGAGGATGGTGCTCAGAAATGCCTTTTTTCCCCACAGGATTGGCGGGACAGGTGCCTGGTCCTCCCGAGGGTGTGAGCTGTTTTCCAGAAACCACAGCCATATCGCTTGCCAGTGCAACCATATAACCAGCTTTGCTGTCCTGATGGACATTTCCAAACGAGAGGTGGGTGATGTCAGGCTTGTGATTTTTGGAGACTTTGGTTTTCAAGGGCTTTGGCACAGAGCTTGAACTTTGTGTGTGACTCGGGACATTGTCAGCAGATTAGTCCCAGTGTCACGAGTGTGTTGCCCATGCCTGGCAGCACCTGCCACTGGGTTTGCTGAAAGGACCTTCTTACCTGGTTGGTGCATTCTCTGAACACTGTCCATACACGCTCAACATGTTTAGCAGCTAAAGAGGTGGCATCACCCACTCCTGTTGGTCCCTAAGTAAATCTGTATGTTGGCTCAGTATAATGAAAACATTGGCATCCTGAGTAGTAGATTTGATTGGAGGAAAAGGAAGGGAAAACCCCCAGAGTTCCTGTCAATCTGTCTTTCTACAGAATGGGGAGGTGCTTCCTCTGAAGATCGTCACTTACACAACCGTATCCATCTCGCTGGCGGCATTGCTGATCACCTTCATTTTGCTGGTCCTGATCCGCACACTGCGCTCCAACTTGCACAGTATCCACAAAAACCTGGTGGCTGCCCTCTTCTTTTCTGAGCTTGTCTTTCTTATTGGAATCAACCAGACTGAAAACCCGGTAAGACTTACTCTGTGTTCATTGCTAGAGTTGTTCTCGAGCTTTAAATCAGGGGGTTCATATTGCAGCTTTTACCTTCTCCCATCTGTTTCACTTTCTCCTCTTTTTGGCTTCAACACTTACTTGAAAAACATCAGATTTTTAGTATATTCATGTGTGGTTGATAACATTAATAGCAATGGCAGGCAATAGGACTATATCTTATTTTCAGAGAACATATGACAGCAGCCCTCTTGAAGGTTTATCCCAGGAACTGAACCTTAAATACCGATTTCTTCCTTTCTTTCCATCAGTGTGTTTTCTGTCTTGCTTTGCCTGTTCAGTAGGAGGCTCTCCAGTTTCCCCTGCAGCAGGTACCTCCCAAGCCCAAGTGGCTCCTGGTGTTGACTCACAGGTTGTCAGTGATGTGGTGCTGGTCAGGTGCTAATATGCACATTGTGCACCCACTGGCCATTCTGGAGAAGCCACTTGCCAGGCATGGGACAGCTTGCTACATCCAAGATTCAGCAGGAGACCCGTCAGTTTGCTTTGTGCCTTCCAGACACAGTGGTTGTTGGCTTCAGCCCATCACATCTGTTGACAAACCTTAGTGCAAGGCTCCCCAGCATTGTGCATGTCAAGAAATGCAAGTTATGAATAGACTGAGTATGAAATAGATATAAACCACACATGAAGTGTGTTCTGTACTTAAGACCTCATTGCTCTCTTAACCATGTGACATTATATGTAGTCTTGCTGCTGTTCTTAGTAGCACCCATCCCAAAAGCCGTGGCTGTCATTCAGACAAGTAAGAGACAGACAAGGGCTCCAGCACTGCCAGGCTGCACAGGCACCTGTGCCAAACAGGCTGGACACAGATGAGGGATGACATGCAACAAAATGTATGTCCTTAATAGATAGGAAAAATATTCAGAATGTTACTTTAGAGATTATTGGAACACTGTGAAGAAAATTTATCTTCTAGAAATCCATTAATGTACATGTTTCAATTTAATTTTTGAGAGGGAAATACAGTGTTGAGATCAAAACAAAACAATAACAATAAAAAAAATCATGCTGATTTCACATTATGCAAGCAGCAGAAATAGGGGAATATGCCTCCATTCAATGAAAATCATCACCATCATAGTAGTGATACTGTGGTGCCTAAACACACAGCCGCATTGGCTGTATAACGTAATCCTACACTGTCACTCTGGCTTCTAATATCCACTTGAGCTATAACATGCATTTTTAAAAGTATCTAACCTTGACTAATTTCAGCTTCCAGTAACTGAGTGCTGACAAGAACTTTTCCTAGTAAATTTGAGAGAGATCTCTTATAAAAATTGTCTTGCCAGGAAACCTCTGTTTAATAGTATTGCTTTTGGAAAACTCTATAAAACTAAGCTGCTGAAATTATTCAATTTCTAAGATTCAGGTTAGTCTGTTGGGTTTTTTTCTGGCCTTCTTCTCCCACTTTACCTTTTGAAAAACTGTGAATGCCAAACTGGATAAAGCTTTCCAGCTGGTTGCATCACTTCCAATTCTGTATACCAATATTCCCTTTTACCAGGAACCCAGGTCCTTTATCTGCTGCTGTGGTTAGATATTCTGCAGTGACCTGCCCTCTGGGATATGGTCTCATGTCATGTGTGAACTCGTGTTGTCTTTGTTTCATTATATAAATGTTTACATACTAAAATAACTTTGCTGAAAGGAGCTCACCTTGCCAATTGATACACAGCACTCTCTGTAACTTGACCTTTCCCATGCCTTGCTGAGCACACCACTCATTTTTCACTGCATTTCACTGGCAAGGGGTAGTTTATACTCTTTCATTCTCCAACATATCTGCTGAGGAGTTGGGTGCCAAGTCCACATCCCTACAGAATTTGACCAAAATTATGCCATAAATGATGGCTCCTCATTTCCAGATTCATTTCATAGTATCGTGAAGCACCAAGCAGAGGTTTATAAAAGTAGTAAAACATTACATCATTACATCATTCATTAAATCAATACCACAAATCCTAATGGTTGTACTTGGTGACATTGTTCTCTTTTACTCCTTCTCATTTTCATGCTTTGGGGCTCATGGTGTGATCATGTCCTGTAGTGTTACCAGGACTCAGTGAAACGCCCCACACCTTTACACCATTTACACAAAGATCTTTAATTTATAGAATGTATTTCATACAGCAAGAAAGCTGCTCCTTACAGCCTACCTAGACAATTTGAGAAGGCAGGAGGGCTGTAAGCCATGTCTGCTTGAGACAATTATTCATCTGTCTGTATGGAATGAGAGTTGTCTAACGAGTCATGCACTGATGAACATAAAGAGGTAAAGAATGCTGGAGCACAAATAATGCTGTGCTGCTTGGCACCCAGCCTGGCTTTTATGGGTTTCTGTAAATTAACAGTCACATTTCTGGGTGAGGTTTTAATCTTTCCCTGGACTATTGATAGAAAGTGATTTATTTTCTTTCTTTTTTCTTACCTGAAAAAGGTAATGCTCAGGGCAGCACTCTACTCATAAGCATGTGAGAGTAGGAACAAGAAAAGCACTACTTGAATAGAGGGAAGAAAGATGGTTTATTTAGTGAGCCACATTTTCAATAACATGTGATGTTATAATATGCTGATGTAGTAAGTGAATCCAGAAAGTTGGCAGTCTTTGTATGATTCTTTTGCTCAGCAAAGAGGTTAAATGTACTTTAAACAGGAAAATGTACATATCTGAGCATTACACCATGGAAAACCACTAAAAACTCATGCCAAAGTCTGAAAGTAAGGTCAGTGCTGCACAGCAACAAAAGGTTACAAAACACAATGTAAAATATTTTCGTACAAAAACCGAATGGTTGCACAAAGTTCTCTTAATTCAAGCTTATCAACAGATCCGTGGCAAAATTCTTTGTTTGGCTTCTGAAAGGAGAAAGTTAATTGCAAGACTGCAATTCAGGTGTCAGATGCTGGTAGTCATTCTTATTTTCACTCATCAAACTGTTAAGTTGGGAGAGAAAATTGGTCAGCAGGTATTACAGAAGGGCACGTATCTGATGGTCGTAGGTTTCAAGGTGGCTATTTGATCACAAAGATGACTTCAGCTACCAGTGTGCCCATTGTAGCTGTTACTTTTAGTCTCACTGTGGACCTGGTCTCTGATTTCAGCAGGTCCTTAAATTTTGCTGCTCTCAGTGTGACAGAGCTTAGTGATCCACTTTACTTTAAAAAAGCAAAATCTCTCATGGTATGAGCAGGTCTTCTTAGACTCTGAAAAACTTAATTAAAGGCAGTATATTTGTTCTGCCAAAATCTTTGTATTACACTTGCCATTAGCTACGCAGGGGGAACAAGTGACTCACTGGGTTGTGATTCAGAAGAGCAATTCTAATTTCCCTGCCCTTTCCCTTCTGCAGTTTGTGTGTACTGTGATTGCCATCCTCCTGCATTATTTCTACATGAGCACCTTTGCATGGATGTTTGTGGAGCAGCTGCACATCTACCGGATGCTGACTGAAGTGAGGAACATCAACTTCGGGCACATGCGGTTCTACTACGTTGTTGGCTGGGGCATTCCTGCCATCATAACAGGTACCCTCAAGCGCCCCAAAAAAGCTTAGTTTCCCTGCCATCTTCACTGGCCAGGGTCAGGGAAGTTACCTCATGCCAGACAGCTGTGGGTGTTTTCCTGAAGGAGGGCAGCACCAAGCCACGTCTAGCAGAAGTCAGCCTGAATTTGGCAGATCTGTGTACCAAATGTTTGTGTGCCCTAGCTGAAGTGATACTGATGGTTATCCAGTAACAGAAACATAATTGCACAGATTAAACCAGGACTTCATAACATTGCTTGGGAATGACAGTATTTTTATTTGAACAACTTTGCTAATAGCTTTCAGAAATTTTCCTTTTCTGTGCTGGTACCTCCAGATATGCACACACAGTCTCTGAGGTAACTGCAGTGGCTTCAGAAGCAATGCTGCCTGCCCACAGGACATTACTGCCCTTCACTGGACATTCCCACTGCCTACTGTCTACCAGCAATAAATACTTCTGAAGGGAATTTCAGTGGCTCTGTTTTATTTGGCATAAAACCAAGCTGGGAATACTAAAGCTGCCTTTTACTTAATTTCAGATACAAAGGCTGTAACTTTCAGCTGAGGAAAAGTAATGAAAATCTGGAGGCAGTAATCTTTTAAACCAGTCCAGAGTGATCTACTGGAGCACATCCATCTCCGCCCTCACTGTGCCTATTTTTGCCACAGACATTTCCAGTGTTACCCTAAGCACACGGTGCTGTGTTAATTCAGGCAGACAGCTCCTCAGGAACTGTGCTTCATGGAACAGTTGGAGTGGGCATTTTTGGTTCAACTGTTTCAGCATGTATCTGTAGCCATATGGGAAATCACATCATAGGCAGGCAGTTAACTTTTTTCCAATTAGTTTTATTTTTGCAGATAATATCATACTGTCAGCAATGGCAGAGGTTTAGGTGTCTCTGAGATCAAACAAATAGCTATCACTCATGAACACTTGCAAAAATATTATGGAACAAGTTAGATTTAAAAATACATACTTGTTCTTTTTTCTGTGTGTTTTAAGAAGGTGTAATACGAAATCACAGCGTAGGCTGGTATAGGTTAATTCTCTCTTCAGGGAGCTGGTAAGTTTTTCCATATCATTTTGTGCCTAATAATTTCTACTTCTATCAGCTTATAGTAGAAAGCACAGCCCAGAAGGCTCTGCCATTTTAGATGTACCCCAGACTCTTAAAACAGAAATTGTCCTTGAACTTCTGAAGCATTTCAGATCTGTGTGACTTTTACCAGTACATACAGGACTACTGCAGTATTTTCAGGAACACTGAAATGCAATCAGATATTTGGCAGCATCATTTCTAGGAGAAAAGAAGTATCATTAAATAACAAAGCTAATTAAATTTCAGACCTCATTATCTTTAGAAGAATTTTGTTGGAAGGGGTTTCTGCTTAAGGTTACTTTCTGTCCTGAAATCTAAATTCAGACCTTCTCAACAGATATGTATGCAGTTTAAATATCACAAGCACACCATTTTTACATTTTTCTACTTAGTCTCTGTGATATGAAACTATTTTGCACTTTTGAAACTTTCCAGGTTGCGTCCTGCAATTCAATCCCCAAATCTACTGAATTTGCAGTTCTGTTTAAATGAAAAGTCAGATCCCTATTACTGAGAAAGTAAGGGGATTTTGTGAAATAAAAGATAAAGAAAACTAAGCCTTCAGTTTGCCCTTCCAGGCTTATAAATCATCTGAGGAGAAAATTGTTTCATCATAAAGAGCACAATGTAGGATTTCTTGCCTCTAGATAACTTACTGTACATATTTCAATTAAGCTTCTCTATAAATTTTAATTTATAAACAGCAAAAAGGTTCCAACTTCATAACATGAACCCTAAACATTATTTAAATTGCTTTATGAGAGAAGGGTTGTTTATTTTTCTTAGTTGTGGTATAGTCTAGATATGGGAAGAAATTTTAGTCTTGGGACATGTAGAGGACTTTTTTATTTTAAAGACAAATACCATTTCATCTTCATCATAGCTATCCTGAGAGGGGGAAAACCCCTCCAAAACTACAGTAGCAGTGGCTTTTTGTATATTATTTTTTCTACTTTCTATGTTCAAACTGATATTCATTTCAAACTGGGACATAGTGGTCCTAAGGCATTTGTGATGGGACCAAGCTCCTTGAAGATGGGAACCTTGGCCTTTAGAGGGAGATAAAACTTAGTAAAATGCTTGCTCCAATGGGGAAGAACCACATTTAATCACAGCAGAGAAATGCAAAGTGCCATGAATAAGAATAGGATAGAAGTTGTGAGAAGGCTTACAGCCATCAAAACACTGTGGATCTGGAGTAGTCCTCCATTGGGAATGATAGTGGAACATTTTAAATCAGCTTTAAGCTTGCTCATTTTAAATTGTAGTTTGGTCCATCTTGGAGAGGGATTTTATGACTTCCTTGCCACAGGAGCAAGGGGCTGGATTTGGCACTCAGCAAGATCCCCCCAGTTCTGCCTGTCTCCGTGGCAGCACACTAACTGCTTGACATATGTGTGCAGTGACTGCTTTGCCATGGAGACTGCAGCCCTTGTGTTAAAACAGGTTCTTACAGAGCCCTAAAACCAATATCCCCCAGAAACTGGCGCTTTTCAAATCCTAAGCAAAGCAAATAAGCGGGAGAGAACTGAGGCTGCCCCACAGCTGCCTGAGTCACACATGGCTGCTGAGCCCTCAAGAGCTCAGAAGGGTCAAAACATGCTTCTCCTGCAGCCCTTGGCACACTCCTGTGTGTGTGTGCTGGGGCTGGTCCTATGGCCAGGACTCCTGGCCATAGGACCAGCCCCAGTTCCTACAAATGTTAGCAAGGTATCACTCAGCTTGCACACTCAGTCTGTTAAGGGCAACCAGGCTGCAGCATTTAACTGATGTGCCAAAATATTTCTCAGTATTACATTGCATTGGCTTAATTCTGCCTTTGAGTAAAGTGTTATTTCACGTGTTGTTGACTGCAGTAATATTTGAATCATGTACCTGAAGACTGCAATTTACCCCATTTGTTTAATGGAGAACTTCAGGGTAGGATTTTGAGAGTGAAAAAACGTTGCTGTCTGCCAATTACTCGTAGAGCCAGAGTCCCATTAATGGGCAAATCCAGTCCTGGGAAACAGACTGTATCCATAGAATTACATCTGTATAAAATACTTTATGGTCCCTTAATCATTTATGGCTAATTCTTTCTGGATGGCAACTGCTGAAGGGGGTGGTGGAAGGGCCAATGGGAGCAGGAAAGGAGACTAGTCCTATCTCATTCCACATTTCAGTGAAAACAGATCCAATATCCACTGCTTTGCCAAATAGCCAGTTTAGTTTTCATAGACCATAGGCCTGTACCAGATGTGAATATTGGCTGTGGGCCAGTTCTAAGCAGCAAGAGTGAAATGCAGCTACCTTTCCCTTTCTCAGTGTCCTTTCATCAAAGCATGCAGACTTCAATTCAGAAAAAGATGACTCTAAATGCACAAGCCCTCGTTGCAGAGAGCAGCAGCGCCGCCAGCCTTGGCCCCTCTGGAAACAGGACAGACGCTCATCACCGTGGGTGCCCCCGTGCCCAGACAGCATGCTGCAGCCACCTGCCATATGCCACCGGCCACAGGGATCACTTTCTGTGCCTTGAAGAGGGGAGATCTCTGCAGACAGGGTACACCTGTCTCAAAGGGGGGAAAGGATCTTTGCATGGGAATTACAGGGCTCATTAAAAGAGCTTTAAGCCAGGTTTGAAGGGGGAAAGGGATAAAGCCAAGCTCACTAGAGGCAACTGAGGGCAGGATGCCAGTGTTTGTGGGATAGTGTGCTAGTGACTCCTTCCGTCTGCCATCTCAGTGGAGGCAGGGCTTGGAGATCCATGTGGCAGCAAAGACACAGGTGTGTCTGTGTTAGAAACCATTGGAATGGTTACCTTTGTTAGGGGGTGTTTTGACTGTCTAGAGCTTGATGTTGGTGATAAGAGTTGAGTGCTTATGGGTAAGAATTATCAGGAAGGATGAGACAGATACCATGGTGAGAGTCTATTATAGCCCATCCAACCAGGATGAGGAGGCCGAGGTCTGTTAGAGGCCTAACTCACAGAGTCTCTTGGGAGGCAGTCATGAAGGGCAAAGGAATCCAAATATTTTACAAGCAGCTGAGAGAAGTCTCACCATCACTACTCCTTGTTCTTGTGGGAGACTTCAGCCTAACAGGTGTCTGCTGGGAATACAACACAGCAGAAGAGAGTCCCAGAGGTTCCTGGAGTGTGTGGAAGGGAACTTCCTGATGCAGCTGATGAGTGAGCTAGCAAAGGGAGATACCCCACTGGACCTGTTTGTTGTGAACAGAGAGGGACTGGTGGGTGATGTGATGGCTGGAGACTGTCTTGGACACAGCAATACAAAATGATAGATTTCAATTCTCTTAGAAGTAAGGTGGGGATTCAGCAGAACTTCCACCTTGGACTTCCACAGGGATGACTTTGGTCTGTTTAGAGGCCTAACTCACAGAGACTCTTGGGAGGCAGTCATGAAGGGCATAGGAGTCCAGGAAGGCTGAAGATTCCTCAAGCAGGAAGCCCTAAAGGCACAGGAGCAGCCGTGCTCCCCATGTGGTATAAGACAAACCAATGGGGAAGGCCAGCCTGGATGAAGAAAGAGCTTTTGCTGGAACCAAGGGAAAAATGGAGGAAAAAGCAGGCAACTCAGGAGGACTAAAAGGATGTTGTGATCATCCTCCTATACCAGCACTGGTGAAGCCACACTGTGAATCAGTTCAGTTTTGGGGTCCTCACTACAAGGAAGACATTGAGGCACTGGAGCAAGTCCAAGAGGAGCTGGTGAATCGTCTGGAATGCAAGTCTGATGGGGAGCAGCTGAGGGAGCTGGGGGTGTTTAGCCCGGAGAAGTCTCAGGGACACCTTATGTGAAAGGTCTTTTCCACCCTAAACAATTCCATGACTCTGATTTTGCAGGTCAAAGGCAAATCCCAGTTCATCACCATATGAGCAAGGTGTAGGTCACCAAGTCAGAGATCACTGTAAATCAGCAAGTGAATGTTGGGCTCAGAGACCGCCTTGGAATTGGCCAGGTTTTGAAAAATAAAATAATAGAAGGTGTGGTTTTAACTCAATTGCCTTGAAGCATTAACTCCATTTCAGACAGTGCCGAAAGCAGGGTGAGGTACCTGGGATGGCACTTCAAAATGAATCCCACCTGAGCTCAAGCACTTAACTCCCATAAGTTCCCAGGTTCCTTTGTCTCTGATGTTATTTTAGTGACAGCAAGTTAAGAATGCACTTTTTTTTTTTCATAGCATAGACATCTCCTCAGTTATGATTCATGTCATTCTGCTGCACAGGCTTATTGAAATTCCTCAACATGTCACTCACCCTCAAGGCTCACACTGTGTGAGAATCGCTATAAAACTGTGCTGAAACAGAATTCATTTGGAATTTACATTTTTTGTCATTTTTATGTAGCTGAACTTTGTTCTAGTTGGCAAAAATCAGAGTATTGTTTGATATGAAGTAATCAGAAGATTTTGATTTACAAAAGTTTTATTTCAATTTTTGCCTTCACAGAATTTCCTGTTGAATAAATTGCCATGATAATTTTCTTTATTTGAAATGACATTTGGCTATAGGCAGCACCTTTCTGATTTACTTTTTCTCCACTTTGTGACACAGGGCTTGCTGTTGGTCTGGATCCACAAGGCTATGGGAATCCTGATTTCTGCTGGCTGTCTGTTCATGACACCCTGATCTGGAGTTTTGCTGGGCCCATCGTAATGGTTGTTGTTGTAAGTAGGGGGAGTTGGCATCCAGAACTGTCTCTTCTTTACTGCTACCTTTCTCCTAAGTTTTGTCAAACAGTAGTCATGCAAAGCAGCCATGTTCTTTACATTTGAAGCAAATGTACTTGAGCTTGCATCTTTTGCTTAAATAGATAAGACATGAGCTAAGCTCCTGGAAATCAGAGGGCTGCTTGCCCATACATAGATTGCTTGTGGAACAATGGCTGTATGTCCAGAAACCCGTTTCTCATTTGCTTTGTTCCATTTTTGAAGGGTTGGTTTGTGAGATTAGTAAATAAATCAACAGAATGAGCCATAACAAGTCACTTCATCCAGAAGTCCTAAAGGAATATTAAATATTTCTACTTTCAGGAATTTAAAAAAATGGGCTGCTGTTTAACTTTTCCTTATAGCTTCTCCATCAAAGTAACACCAGAAGATAAATAGTCATGGGTTGATTCTTATCTTGAATGCCAAATGCAAGTTCTGGTCTCCTTGCCTCAAAAAGCAGACCTGAAAGCAGTGTAGGTTATGGTCACAAATCATCAGAGACATGGGACAGCCCCCACTGGAGGATCAACAAGTGGAGTGTTAAGCCTAGAGAAATGAAAGCTGCAGAGAAGGGAGGAAGCAGGAGCGTGTGTTGATTTGGAGAAAATGGCTATGGACCCAACCATTCAAAATCTTTCTCAATACAAGCAGTACCAGGAGATGGCAGATCTAGCAGAAACAGAATAAGCTGCATCATTTCTCCATAGCAGTTTAAGTTAGAAATTCCTAGAAACGGGACAATGGCAGTGGTAAAACCCTACAGGGTTTTGGAAAGTGAGTGATGCAACAAATTCTCAGCATTAATATTCAATAGAAGTGAATAAGTACAAATGCACCACCAACCTAGTACCTCCCAGCTGATGTGGAAATCAGTGGAAACTGGAGGTTTATTCAGAGTAATTATCACTGTATGCACTGCTAGAAAATATTCCCAAATTCTGGTTTGACCAACTGAAACAAGGTGCTGGGTTGAGGTGGACACTGATTTGGACAAGGACAGCCATTCTTTCCCTCAAGCATCTTTGCATAGGGTTGTCTTAGTGGGTTTCAAGTGCTAGGATGTCTTTGACTATGTTGCCTTGAAACAAGGTGAATCTTGGAATTTAGAGACCTGTAAGTTGAACAAGAAATATTCTTGGTGCCACAAACCACTTTAGGATAAAAATTGCACTGTTATTGAAAATAGAGCTGTAACAAATGTACAGAAAGAATCCATGCAGTTATTTCAATTTGTCTTTCAGATAAACACTGTCATTTTTATACTCGCAATGAAAGCATCATGCAGACGAAGGCAACGTTCATTTGAAAAAACAGGAGTTATGTAAGTTTCAGTGCAAAAACCTGTAGACATTCTGACCAGAAATAAAAAAGCCAAAATTGCCTAAAATCAAGTTTTGGAGCATGAAATAAGTATGTTTTTTTGGAGGAGAGTGTTGGTAGAGGCATTTGGAGCTGCTTCACCCCACCCTCTCCTGGGGTTCCTTTGGAGATCCAGTAAAACTTCCACCATGGTGCTCTGCACCACCAAGTGAAGGCAGGAGAAGGGAGAAAGGAAAAATCTATCCTCCTGGTGGTGTCATTGCAGTTCTTCCAGATCTTTCATTATGGTCTCTTCTACACTGTCCCTTCACCTCTGCCCATAGCATGCCTAGATGGACATCATTCTGGGTCTCCCTGTGCTTGCCTATGGCTCAGAAGGGCCTCCCCTCTCAAGTGCCTGGTTACCAGCTGTGTCATGGCAGAGACCCACTGACATTCCCGTGCTGAGGGCCAGCCTCCCTGCATCCCATGCTCAGTGGGATGAGCAGCATTGCAAGTTGCAGCCTGCCACCTTCCTGAGCTGTTGTGACAGCCTGTTCTCATTAACATCTGTTTTGCCCAAAGCTCAGAATTTACCTGTGAACTCAAATGTGATTAGCTAGTGGCAGTACAGCCCCTTGGATTTTGGGGATTTTTTTTCCAAAGAGGTAGCTGTATGAGATTTCAAATGGCTGCTTTTCATTTTTGTTTTTCAGCCCTGGCTGTAGGGTACTGTGTACACATTGGCATGGCTTTTCCACCCCTGGTGTCCCTGGAGCTAGACTTTGTGGTTCTGTGAACCCTAACCCTAACACTAAGCTTAATGAAAACTAAAATCTGAGAATGAGCTCCCTGGCAACATGGGTGGCCCAGTTAATAGCAGTGTGGAAGGAACAATGTTGGTGCAGTGCCATGCTCCCCTTGGCATGCCCCATGCAGCCCCAGTTTCCATGCAGCTGTTGGCTTTGTGCATTCTGAACCCTGCCCCCAGTAGTGTCTGGGTGTTAAGGATGAGGTCTAAATCTCCCTAAACCAGGGAATATAACTGCTACCTAATGGCAGCAGTTTTACTCATAATATAAAGCTTTTGCCACTAGATTTGTTTCTGTCTTTTGAAAGTGTCTGTGGAAATTGTATTTTTAAGCAAAGAAAATTTCCCTGAGTGCCCTCAATCCAAAACTTTGGGTGGTAACATTGGGAAGGAATGTGAGAGTGAAGGTGACAAACTGAAATGAGATGGACACAGCCATTTACTGCCCAGACATGTTCCTCAGAGTCATCAAGGCTGAGCAGCATGGGCTTGTAAAACAGTCAGATTTGTTTGAAGAAAGTCTTGGAAATGAACTTGGAAATAAATCACTTTTTTAACATGAACATGCTAAGCTGTGGAGTGTTTCTGTGAGAGAGTTGGAAAGTTATGAAAACTGGGAGTTGGTGAACACTGCCCTAATTTTCCCAAAGTGCTTTTCCAGTTGCCAAGTTGTTGGTCATAGCACCATCCATGGGGAGAAGTTGGGCTGCTCTCTTGTATCCCATCACACGGCAAACACCCATCTATGTTTGCTTTACAGCCCCGTGCTGAGGACAGCGTTCCTGCTCCTGCTGCTCATCAGCGCTACGTGGCTGCTGGGGCTCATGGCAGTCAACAGCGACGTCATGACCTTTCACTATCTCTTTGCCATTTTCAGCTGCCTGCAGGTAAGTCGGGTAGTATATTGTCTGTGGTAGACCTTGATGAGTACACTTCTACACCCAGACCTACAAAAACCTGCTCAGCATGAGCTAACTTAAGAAAAACTGAGATCTCAAGGCAATTTTTGCTTTCTCTTCTCAAGGAGAAGGTTCTTTTCACCAAAACTATAATTGTGAGTAATTACATCTCTCACTGTTAGTCATTCTCAAGGTAAGTGCACTACCATAGTAACCTGTGGCAGTAGGCAGGTATACAGGTATACCTCTGTCATTCTAGAGACAAATTCTTTGTTACTGTGTTCTGTGTGCTCATTGTCAAGTCATCCTGTTGCTATTGCAAACAAGAGACTGCTATATTTCACCCAGAGTCAATGGCTCCAAGTTCAAGGCTTCCACAAATTAAGTTACTGTTTATAGAAATGAGACAAATAAGGATTTTCAAATGCAATGTGAGCTGTATTATGGGTTTCCTGGGTTGCCTGTCCCAGTTTACACAATTGTTGATTAAAGATGCAGAAAATAGTTATTTGTAGGAGACCTGGCATGGAAGTAGTGACAGAGCTTCATGTGGTCACAATTTGAATGTGACCAAGGATGACAGTACCTGCCCTAGCAGGTCCCTGCAGTACTAAAACAGCTACTGCAGGACACCCAAGCTGCAGCACAACAGCCACACCTTGCAGCCAGAGAAAACAAAGTCTGATGGGTCCCCTTTGGACACATCAGTCAGTGCCCTGGAAACACAGCAGATAGGTCAGCCTGGAGCAAGGTTATTTTGCCAATGCAACTTGTGTGCTCTGTAATAAATGCACCTACTCAGGCTATAAAACCAGGCTTCCACAAATCTAAAATAAAACTAAATTAAACATAAACCTGATGAAAGGGATGAAGGTCAGCAGCCGGAATTCTGCAGACTTGCCCAGAGAGGCACAGGGTAATGTGGCATTTCACATCACTGCCTTCTTTGAACTTATGTTTTTAAAGAGACATTTATGTGAATTTTATTAATGAATAATCCCAAAGTGCTAGTGCTAGCTAAGATCACATTTGATTGAATGTTAAGAAAGTGAGCTTGAAGTTTAAAGTTACTCTAAGTCAATTGCTTTGGCTGAAGTCATGAAATTCAGGCTTCTTCTGATGTTGGTACAGCTGCAACTTCATGAGTATTGACTTTTCTATACTGTGTGTCCAACCAAAGTTGATAACAATTTGGCAGCTGCATTAATTCCCTCAGAGCAAGAACATGTGAAGGCACACACATGTGTGTGCCCTGCCCCCAGCAAAAGCTGTTAATGTGTGTTCCTGGCAGCCAACAATTGCCCAGCCCTGGGGACTTTACTGATTTTCCCACCAGAGGTATTGCTTAACCAAGCAACTTAGGCAACAGAAGCTGGGACCTCTCTGCTCCCAGTACCTCTTCACATCTCACAAGGCTTTCTAAAATGCAGTATTTCTCTTAGATGCAGTATTAAGGGCTCCTTTCACAGAAGTTGCCGAGTTCCAGAGGCTTTCGCTAAAGGCTGTGACATTTTTCATGTGCTGCTGTTGATTTTTTTCTCATCATCTGTGTAAAAGATCCGAAATCCCAAATTCTAAAATCTCTGCAATTTTCTAGTGGGACATTGAGGTTCCCTTTGGATTTCTTCCCAAATCAAGCTCTGCTCTGTAAATTCTGGAGAAATGCATATTTTTGTATCTTTTCCCAGGCCTGTAACGCATATTTGAACTTGGAATCAAATTATGAAGGAGTGCTAGGAGATCAGTCAGTGCCATTTCAGTCAAGAAAGAAAGTAGTTACTGCTTTTGAAATACACCGTCATGGACGACAAACTAGAATTCAGGAGTTGTTTCACAATGGGTGTTCTCTTACCGATTTGCAATATGGTAGTAGTGAAGCATTTACATTTTCCTCTCTCTAAAATTATCCAGGGGCTGTTCATTTTCTTCTTCCACTGCGTATTTAACAAAGAAGTGAGAAAGCACTTGAAGAACACTTTAACTGGAAAGAAACCTCTTCCAGATGATTCCACTGCAACAAGAGCTACATTGTTAACGGTAAGAAAAAAAGCATTGGGAGAACAAAAACATCCTCTTGCTGGCAGAAGTTACCTAAAATAAACTTATAGGTGGCTTATCTGTAATTAAGTGAACTGAATGATTGCTTTCAGTGACTTGTACAAAGACTACTGATGGCTTCTCTCAAAAGTTTTTCTTATTATTTTAATTGAAACCTTCAAGAGAAAATAATTATTTTCCCTGGCATCAAAACCCATTTGGTTCTTTGAAACTTAATATATTTGTGGGTAACATGAACTTCTGGAAGGATCATTCACTGTGGCTTTATATAGTTTTTTTCCCCTTTCAGCGATCTCTGAACTGTAACAACACGTATATAGAAGAGCCGAACATGTATCGCACAACGATGGGGGAATCCACTGTCTCCCTCGAGAGCACCGTCAGGTCAGCCAAGAGCCACAATAGCTACCTTGCTTATATTCTCAGGTAATCTGGTGGCAGGTGCATGGCTTTCAGGTGCTTGCCTTTCCTTTTTTATCACTCTTGTGGAAACCAGAACTCTGGTTCAAATGCTACTTGGTTTATGTCTTAACAGTTCTGTTTCATGTGACTATCGTTCTCCTTGGTGCATTTTCTGTTGCTTGTGTCTTTGGGACAGGGTTCCAGCAGTGCAGTGGTTAATCTAAGAGTGATGTTACCTATATGGGCCCTGCTGCTTGCCTGTTGTAATTCAGATGTGTCTCAAGGAGCACAGTTTAGCTCATTAGCTTTGGGCTTTTTCAGTGTGATTCATGTGGCACAAGGCAGATAGCCACATCAGGATAACCTCTGTCTCACTGTAAAGTGACTGTGCAGCGGCAGAGTGACTGTCTGCATGTCTGCCTTGTTGTTAAAAACAACAAAGTGACCAAGAAGGTTGTCCTCTGTTTTTCTTCTCAAAGGGATGAGGCTGCTCATAAACTCAGTGGATCCTCAAGTCAAGCAAGGGCTGGTCAGACTGAAGCAGATTCCTCCATTTTTCATAGGAATCCATCCAAATCCAATGGTAAGAATAATTTCTAAATGCTTTGACCCATTTGTGCACCTTCTTCTCATCATTTTCTTTGAAGTTTTCTGTAACAGAAAGAATAGTTGGAATAATTAGACAGTCTCATTCTCATTATGCTATTGGCAAAGCAAGCTGTGCAGTGGCTGCCTTACAAGGAAATCCTGAAATGAAAGTATCATATATCTGCTGCTTGTGATGGTTTAATTTTTATCTGATGCTGCACCAGCTATTGACAGTTTGTGGAGTCCCCTTTCTTTCTCACAAATTATTTACTGTTGCACTTGATTTTTATTTGGAGGAATTTTAATGTTTGAGACCTTGAGGCAATATTATCTTTACTGCTCTGTGGTTTGTACAAAAAATGAGAAGTGCCTTTTGTCTGATTTCCTTTCATTTTGGTCTTGACATTCAATTTTTTTTCCTTGTAGCAGTTTTTAAGTTAAGTTCAATTCAGATTCTTGGTATTTCTAGATATCTTGTTTTACTTGTGTGTTGTGTTCATTGAGATCCAATAGAGTTACTGTTCTGCATGTTAAATAGGGAGAAATATGTTCCCACTCTATTTTGCACATCCTGTACCTGTAAAAGGTTCTGCCCACTAGCTGAGCTGAGTGGTTGTGCTTCCCAGTGGTTGTGCTGCAGTCCTTCTGAGTTTATCCCATATACACTTACAGGTGTAAGAGCTCATTCCTGTCATGGCCTGGACCAATGCCTGCCTTTCCTTTCTCCTTGTGCACTTGTCAGGTAGATTTGTTCAGCTCCTATTTACACTGTCACACTGTGTTTCCCATGCACATTTGCAGAGCACGACTCAGACTCTGACAGCGAGCTGTCCCTTGATGAGCACAGCAGTTCTTACGCCTCTTCCCATTCATCCGACAGCGAGGAGGATGGGCTCGAGCCAGACAAGAAGTGGAACACATCTACTTCCAAAAACAATGAACATGGCCCACTCCACAGCACACCCAAAGGTACTCCCAGTGCAAGGGGAGGGCAGTGGTGCTCTCAAATAGCTTTAGATTAGATGGGATAAATTTGTCACACTACCACGTGACTGAGGCAGCATCTCTGCCTCTGTGCCTTGCTTCTGTAGAGATCCTTTGTTGTTTTCAGCTTGGAGACCTTTCTTCTTCCAAAGGCTTGTTCACAGGGGTGGCTGAGTACAGAATCATACAGAACTGCGCAGAATGCTGAATGCCTTAAGGCAGGCAGCTTTGCAGGCAGGTCCCCAAAGCACTTGGACAAGGCATTACCAAGCCAGCAAAATCTCATATGAAAAAGAGGAGAAAGAGGCCACTTGTTTTGAGGGCAGGGGGAAGAAATGCCTTCCTCTGCTCATGCAATAAAGGCATTGGTGTTGGGGAGGTCCTAGACCTAAAGAGTTGGCAATCATTGACCATTAATATAATTTCTGTGTGTCAGGGTGCAGGCATTTCTAAACATAGTTGATCCTGTCCTAATGAAAGGATCTTTAAATGACAAACATCCAGGCTATGTGCTGTGGCTCTTCACAGATACAGCACAGGGTGCCTGGGGTGCCCTCAGCCTTCAGAAACTAACCTCCCCAAGGAGGGATCTCTGACCCTGGAGAGCCGAGAGGGCGGGTTTGCCTCACACTTCTCCATAATTGAGCTGGCAACCTCACTCTGAGAAGGGTTTGGATACCCTGCCATCCTACCAGGTGATTTTTGGGGATTTAATGTACCCTGAGGGCAGTGCAGTCCAGCAAGGACCGACTGAAGGATTGCTCTGGTTTGATACACAGCCCCTCTCCAGCCACAGAGGCCAGGCAGTGGTTGAGAGAAGATATCAAAAGTGTTTTTTGAGCTAGTGTTTTTTTGCATTGCAGTTGATACCCTTCCCAATCATGTGAAACCCTATTGGCCCACAGAGTGCGTAACAGCCAGCGATGGCGAGGACCCCGGTAGGAAACAAAAACTCAAAGTAGAGACCAAGGTCAACGTAGAGCTTCACAGGGAAAACCAGGTGAACCACAGCAATGAAGCACCCCAGGACAAGGAGAATGAAGGGCAGCAGAAGGAGAACAGACCTCTGGGCCACCAGAATAACCAGCAGCCGGAACAGAGGAAAGGTAGCACAGCCAACCCAGCCTCACAGTTGGATTGGGAGACTGGGGGGTTAACGAGCATTAATTAGTTTAAAATGTAGCTCTGTCAGGGAAAAATACTTTCCAAATGGCTCCAACCTGTGTAGCCAGATACACCATGGGAAGCTAGTCGGTAGTTGCTGTAGTCTAATCTGTTGGTTATGAAATGAAGTGCCAAAGTAGAAGTCTTAGTAAGAAATAGAGACTGTAACATCAAGCTTACCTTGATCAATTAAATTACTGATACACTTAAAAAATTTATTATTTTCTTCTTTCCTTCACAGGCATCTTAAAAAATAAAGTTACGTACCCTCCCCCACTGGTGGATAAGAATATGAAGAATCGCTTGCGGGAGAAGCTGTCGGATTACAATCAGAGCACAGTCTCATCCAGGACTACTTCCCTAGGGACAAACGAGGGGCTCCGCTCTCCTTCGGACTCAGGGGTAACAGTGAAAAATGTTCGGAGGGAGCAGTCTCGAGACCAGCTCAATGGCATGGCCATGAGCCTCCACGTGGCAACAGGGCATGCTGACACCTCAGACTCAGAGTAAGTGCCACGTCGGGATGCCCTGGCTGACCTCCTATGGCCTCACCCTTCACCTTCCAACCCCAGACTCACACATGAACAAGACTTTCCTCTGGTGACTGGCCAGAGTCCTTCACCATTGACTGTCTTGATGGTTTGCCCATGCCATGTCCCCAGGCCATGGGGTTTCAGTCATGAGAAGGCCAAAACAGGTATCATGGGCAAGGTGCTGTGACAGACACCTGTGACTGGGTCACCCTGGCATGCTCTGAACTGGCAGGCTGATGTGGTACTGGCACACTTGGACAGGAGCAGCCTTGCTCTGCCCTGCCATCCTGCCAGGATTGGGTGGGGAAAGGCACAAGGCTGTGGGGGGCATGGTGTGAGCATCCATCTGGGCAGAGGGAAATGATGGCTGAGGCAGGAGACCCTAAGGCTGGAGAGAACACCAAGCTACTGATCCTAAATTACCAGGCATGTAATTCCCACCGGCTGCATGGCAATCAGTGTGTGAATTTACCACTGTAAACTAAATCAAATATAAACAAAAGGCTGAGCAAGCTCTCAGCCAAAGGGAATTCTCAGAAACCTCATTACTCATCATAATTCTTGCATTTCAAATTATGACAACAGCCGTATGTAAAGTCTCTGCTGGCATTTTATGCATATAGTCTGATTTTTTGTTAACATGAATAATAGTCTTTCACCAAAGCAAGAGAAAATTTCTCACCCAGCTTTAACTCTGGCACTTCCCACCAGGCTTTAAATACCCCGTTGTCTGGTGCACAGACCATTTCCACCTCACTATAAAAGCACATCTTTGGGCTGCTGGAAGTTGGCTGATGAAATAGATCCTAGCTAGCCAGGAAACATGGATGTTTTGAATAAGCCATAACTGAATAAGCTGCTACCAGGTAACACAGTCATTACTGGAGAATAACTCACCCACTGGTACTAAGCAACTGTGTTATCTCCAGAGCTTTGGCATAATGGAAAGCTCTGCTGTTGGCAGCAGATTGCATGAATCCATCTGGTACACCAGGCTTCTAGCAGCTTGTAAGATCTGTGTGTGAACCTTGTATCCTCAGCAAAGCATTAGACAAATACAAGCCCTCTGTAGAACTCCCTCTAAAGCATTTCTGTTGTGTACTGCCTGAAATTGTTTCTCCCAACTGCTCTTCCCCTCCAGGACAGCATCCCCCTTACAGGCATGGTAACTTCACAGAGCATGAGCCCTTACTAAGAAGGATTAGGTGGGTTTGGGTGGAGTGGTTTGCCTGTGCCTGTTTAACCCTAAGCCTGCACAATCACTTCTCTCACTAACAGCGGCAGTAACGAAACTTCAATTTGAACCATCAGGAAATCGTGATCGCCTCTGCACGGTTCCGCCCCCTCGCCGCGCTGCCGCCTCGGACTCCACCAGAGTGGCCGCACGGTGAGGAGGATGAGGTGGGCATCCACTCCCACATGGCTTCACCTTCTGGCAGAACCCTGACTGCTCCCGGCACAGACGCAGTGCCCGGCTGCCCTGGCAGTAAGGGCTTTGGGTGGTACGCTCCTCCCACAGGAACCCACGCTGAAAACATGAAAATGGAAACAGGGATGAACTGTGATGGACAGATACCTGTGCACGGTGCAGGCAGTGCTGCGGGGCTTGCTTGCTACAAGGGAGAGCCAAGGAAGAACACATTGCTTCCTAGTGGACCTACAATAAACCTGAAGACAAGCACTAGGAGGTGTCTCTTGTGGAGTTTTGATGGCTACAGAGTGAACCCTTGAGGTTGCTGAGCTCTAGGGAGGAATATTGCAACAAGTGTCCTTTGGTTTCTATGCCAGCATCTCTGTCCACCCCTCTATGGACACGTTGTCTTAAGAAAAAAAAATCTTTTATATATATATATAAAAAGTGTAGATACTTTTATATATTTTGTATGGTGTTGCTAAAGAAAAAGTTCCTTTGTATATTTTACATTTATACTGATCTTCTTGATTTGATAATAGGAAATCGATTTAAAAGATGTTTTGATATTTTTTATATGAACATTGCACAATTTTACTTGAATTTGGCGTTTGATAAGTAACTGAGGTTTGCATGGAAGCCACTTTCAGACACAATGCAGTTTTCAAAGTAATACAGTAAAGATTACATCAGAGTCCATGACTGTAATTTATAACTTTTGTTAACAGATTTTGGAACTCTTTGAGGGCACAGTATGCTTTTCTCATAACCTCTTCTAAAATCCACAAAAATTTCTTTTTTTTCATTTTTTGGTATTTTGATCTCATCTCACAAGTGCATTGAAATGTTCAGGAACTGAACTTCAGGTCTACACATATTTTTGTGTAATGTTCAACATAGTCCTTGTCTTGAAGAAGTCAAATCAGTATTTCCCTTACTAAGAACAAGAAAATAATTGGTGTGATTGTATGGCCTGCAACAAACCAGCACTCTGCAAGTCCCAGGGAGAGGGCCCTCCTCCCATGGCTCAAGTTCTGCCTCAGGTGCAATATTTTTTTCCTCTTTCTTGCTCACTGGATTCAGCACATCGCTAATCAAAGCAGAAATACAAGACTTCAAAGATGTCCAGATTTGTCTGCCCAGCTCTTTGACAAAGCCCTGGCCTTCTTGATATTTCAGAAAGCTTCATGGAAAGCTTAAGGTTTTATGTTTCCCACAAAATGTGCTGGTTTCACAAGTTAAGCGTGACCTGTCTGCTGTCTTTACCTTCCTGCAATGTTTACAAAAAAGAGGAAAAGTAAGATGTGAAAAAGTTTGCATCCAACAGTGTGAGGCAGATCATAGCCAATGGCTCCCATGGGGGGAATACACGACTCCAAGGATGACAATGGTGCGCCTGTGCCTGCTCTCTGCCAACAAGGCTCTTAGGGGCTCCTTGCTCACCACAGCAGCCCTTTTGGGAAACTACTGGCCATTGTTTGTGCAAATGTGTGTGAAAAAGAAGAAACAGAAAATGGGGCTAAATAAAATGCAGGAGTTGAGGAAAAGATGAGAAACTGTGTACTGTAATCTGGGTTTCGTTATATTCCTATGCATTTTCAAAGTATCAAGGGGGCCTTTGGAAGGGGAGAGGGAGGAAAGATGCTGTTCCTTTAAAAATTATGCAACATCCTGTGTGACATTTTCTGACAGAAAAAAAATTTTGAATGTTTTAAGGGTCTGGCACTTGGCTGTGTGCTCAGGCATTGTGTATAACCCACGCTAGTTGTTCTTATATCTGTGTATGTATATTTTGTCCCAGTAGGTGTAGGTAGTTTTTATTTTGATCAGAATTGTCGCAGTAAATGAGGGTCAGTTGTATTAATGACAAAAAAATTAAAACCTATTTTTATGACTTTTTAAAAGCTTTATGGCAGATTAGACACTGGAAGTTTGTTTTTTTTTAACAAATGTATATTTATTAATGTGCAGAACACTGGAATTGCAGCACAGATGAAAGGAGAATTTACAATAAATTAAGAAATTTTTTTGAACTTGTATTCTTCCTCTGGTGGTTTATTTCTAAGTGCAGTGCAGATAATGAGGGTCCAAATGTCATTTCCTGGGGATTAGCAGGAGCAGGAACGTCCAGGTACCCATCTGAGCAGAGGCTGTACAGCACCAAGCAGCCAATGCACAGCCCCTGCAGCCCAGGGCTCCATGCTGGCACAGGATGCCAAGTGTGCGTCCCATTCCAGCCCAAACCTGCAGAATCCATCAGACCTGGGAAACGGCCCATGGAAGAGAAATGCCCTCTGCTAACCCAGAGCAAAGCAGATCACCAGGAAAGCATCAGATTTAGAAAAGGACATGTGAGAGCAGCTCGAGGGGAGTGGCAGCCAGCCCAGCCCACGACAGCCTGCAGTGAGTGACAAGGGCCTTTTGGACAGTCTGGGCTCCATCCTTGGCTCTCCCAAACCATGGTGCTGCTCACCCAGTCCTTTCCAGGCTGCTGTGCAAGTCCTCATTCATGCATCTCACAAGGCCCAGCAGTGACCTGCACAGGTCTTGTCAGCTTTCTGGAAATAAAAGTATTTCTCAGTGTCAACTAGCCAGGTGGAGAGAGCCTGCCGTCTGACTTAGGAGCAAAATCAAATCTTCAGGATCTTCAGTTTGGAAACAGTTCTGCCAAAACTTGCCACTAAACAAACTCAAGTATTTATCCCAAAGGGAAACTGTTTTTAATTTTATTGTACAAGTGCATTATTTGGTGGAACACAGAGTTTTTTCTCAAGTATTAGTTCACCATTCTGTGGAGAAGCAGAAATAAGCCTCAGGCTTTCACATAAGCAGGTTAGTGAAGGGACAGGCCAGCCTGTGATCCTGTCTCCAGCAGTGACCTACAGCATATGTTTAGGAAAAGAGGATTATCAGACACACATTACGTGGCAAGGTGGCCCCTGCAGGGTCCACAGCCCCCAGCTCTCTGCAGCTCAGGCCTTCCCAGAGGGAGGGGTTGTGCTTGTCTCCAGCATTTCATCCATTTCCCTCATACATCTCTCATGTTGTTTTGGATCCATTTAAACTTCTAGCACAGAGCAGGCTGCCTCACTCAGTCACAAGCAGTAAGAAAAATTTCTTCCTTCAGCTTCATTGCTGTCCCCTACACCTTTGCTGCTTGCAGCAGGAGAGTCAGTGATAATCATCTCTCAGTCACCTTGCCCAGGTCAAAGAGAGAGACAGGCTCTGTCCTAGAGCACTTGAGTAATCTCTTTCCAGCTGGGCAGCTTGGATCTCTGTTCCATGTGCAGAAACACTGCTGCATCTTTTACCCTTCCTTCTTGCCCTTCTTCAGCCCATTACCAGGTCAACTACAGCCCTTTTGGTGGTGGCAGGGAGAGGGGAGACCAGAGCAGTCCACAAAATGCAAGCAGTAGGCCTGTCAACACCCCCCAAAAAAAGGAAATAATTTAAGAACTCTGCATGTCATTCACTTTTCCTGTCCTAATCTTTACAATGATATTTGGCCTAAGCAAATTGTAGCAAAAAATTCCATAAGAGTTGCACCACTGGCAGCAGCATGGCATGGTAAGGCTGCAGTAACACAAGCAGTCATGTAGCTCAGCCTCTTCAACAACTCAATATACTCAAATATCTTCAAATATACTCAGGGATCTGTCTAAAATCCTAAACAATAACTCCAGTAGAATTGCCTGCAATAGCATTTCTGAGCATTTCTTTCTCAGCTGCAGAGGATGCTCCTGCCAAGGTCTGGGGGATCGCAGAAAGGAGATCCCCAGCAGCCCTGGTGAGTTATCACCACTGCCCACACCAACACCACCTGCAGCAACAGGAGCAGCTTGGGATGCGTGGGCCTCACAGCCTCCTCTGCAGAGGTTCTGCCTGCCTTTATGCTCCTGTTGCCTTTATGCTCCTGCTCACACTTGTGCAACTCACTTCTCCCTAAAAGAAGCAATTTGTACTGGACTCATTTTCCATTTTAGTCTATTGATTTTTTGATCCATCCTCCAGTTTCTCACACTCATTTTGGATTTTAGTCCTGTCCATGAGGATGCCTGGAGGCAGCATCTGCAACCTTTACAAGCTACTTCTTACTTTATCATTCAAACTATGAATGAAAATATCAATAAAACTAAACCCAAGAGAGTTTTTGTAACACTTCTTGCCAAGCAAGTTTTGCACCTATCTCATATTGATTAACATCAGCTGCCCTGACAGTGTGTTGTGTATGAGAATAAAGTGTGGGGCAGTATCATTTACTGAGACATGTTCCATCTGCTGCTGCTGCTGCTCCTTTATGCACTGTGCCAGGCACTGTATTAAAGAAAATCAGATTAATCTGAAGTGTGTGTGGCAAAGAGACCGTGTTAATTCATGATTGTCTTCTAAATACTTCAAAGCATTTGTAAGTGCCCCCAGGAACCTCCAGAGCTCTGTAGTGTGCTGGTGTGTGCCTTGGTCAGACATCTGCTGCTGCCATCCCTCTGCTCAAAGATACTTCTGAATAGAAGAGTACCCACTCCTTCAAATGAAGATTTTGCACAGTCTGAACATACTGTCTGTATTTCAAGGGAGGCCCAGACTGATTTCCCTGTGGACTGATGCTTCATGGAGGTGCTGTGAGAGCCCAGCCTCTGCCCTGGGTCAGGAGACACTGCAGAGGTGGAGCAGAGCTGAGACCCCTGATAGGGAGAGACCTGTGCAGGGGGTGAGAGGTGTGCTGTCTCCTGTGCTGGAGGTGAGAGGTGTGCTGTCTCCTGTGCAGGGGGTGAGAGGTGCCCTGTCTCCTGTGCTGGGAGTGAGAGGTGTGCCGTCTCCTGTGCTGGAGGTGAGAGGTGCCCTGTCTCCTGTGCTGGGAGTGAGAGGTGTGCTGTCTTCTGTGCTGGGAGTGAGAGGTGTGCTGTCTCCTGTGCTGGAGGTGAGAGGTGTGCTGTCTCCTGTGCTGGGAGTGAGAGGTGCCCTGTCTCCTGTGCTGGAGGTGAGAGGTGCCCTGTCTCCTGGCAGCTGCCACATGTCCCAGGGCCATTGGCGTGCCCTGCCCAGCATGCTCTGACTTCTGGGCCCCCCCAGACTCCTCAAAGCCATCATTTTACATGAGATGCACCCAGGAAATAGAATAGAGCTCACAGCTCTGGCTTTCCAGGTGCTGCCACTCTCTTTCATTAAAACAGTTGTGTAACCAACTGGGTTTGCTGTATTAGTTTCTTACAGACTGGGGCTTTTCCCCTCCAGAGATGTAACAGTTTGCAAACCAAGCCCCTGGGTTAGTGTGTAGGAAAACCTCTTGCTTTTGGTCATTTAATGGAAGCTCTTTGGAAGTTCAACTGGAATGATCTTGTTTGCATGCTCGGCCTGTATTGTTTTTTCCAAGCAGAGAACATAGAGTTGGGTCTGTGGTTTTGCTAGATATTCATTCACTCAAGGAAACAGCGAGCATGGGAAGCCCTGTGTATGTATAAATAGGGCAGCTGAAGCAGAGGGTCCTTGTAAATGATCCATTCCCTTCAGGTTTGGAACATCCCACTGAATCCCATACAAAGCAGGGGCAGCTGTGGTTGGGAGCCAGCACAGCGAACAAGTTTCCAGGGGAAACCGTGAATCGGCCATTGATTTTGAGAAAAATCAATACCTTTTATTACATGTTTATTTCCTGAATAAAACAATCAGGAATGATTAACTCCATCACTTATAGATGCACAGGTTTCAGGGATGGAAAGGATCAGGGAAAAGTCCGGTTGGCTTAGGGGTTTTAGTGGTTAGGGTTCATACTGCTGGCACAAAATGGCCAAATGAATGGGAGTGAGCAGCTGGTCAGGAAGGACTGAGCTGCCACCAAAGCACTCCTGACACCCAGCTTTCTCCACCAGGCTGTCCAAGGAAAAACGTTTTCCTGGCTGATCTTATCTGGGTTATGCCAAGCACAGTGACAGGGCAGGTCCTGAAGCATCCATCTGCATCACTTCCCTGTGATGTGATCCATGCCAGAGCCAGTGCCATCACCACAGAGACAAACCCAAAGGGGCTTCCAGCAAGGCTGCTCCTTTGCTGGAGCAGAGCAGCAACAAAGCACTCCTGTTTCTTGCAGAGTGTTCAGTTTGCCTCTGTGGTGATACACAGACACACCATGCATCCCCTGGGATTTTCTGCAAGCTCCATCTGTGTCAAACATGCCTCTTAGGAGGTTTAACATGGAGCTTCAAGCCTGGTGAGATATCACCACTGCCCACATCATACCACCTGCAGCAACAGGAGCAGCCTGGAATGCATTTGGGCCTCACAGCCTCCTCTGCAGAGGTTCTGCCTGCCTTTATGCTCCTGTTCACACCTGTGTAACTCACTTCTCCTCCCTAAAAGAAGCAATTTGTACTGGACTAATTTTCCATTTTAGTCTATTGATTTTTAGTTTATTGATTTTTAGTTTATTGATTTTTTTCCATTTTAGTCTATTGCTGGGCTGGTTTTTCATGCCAGGTGCTCAGTACAGCAGCATCAGCTGCAGGAAGTCCATTGTGGTTAAAGCCTTGCACAGCTGTGGCAAGAAGCACCAGAGCAGAGCTGCCTGCTCCAATTCCCAGGATCAATCTATTGAGCTTAGACAGTATTTACATGCTTCTCCTGATCCATCAGTGATGCTCTCCTCTGGCCTCAGAAAGAAGGCAGCTTGCAGAGAGCCACGTTAAAAGTCATCAGTCTCAGCCCCCAAAGTCATCAGCTCTCCCCTCAGTATGGAATTCCCCTGCTTGCTCTGGAGCTCAAGCACTGCTGTTGCATTGCAGTGCAGAGGGGACACACCACATGAGGACAATCTCTGCTCCATGAAATGGTTGTGTGTTAAATAAGGCTCAACACCTGGCTACTAATCAGTTCAGAGATTCTTCCTGTGCTGTCTCCTTCACCCTAAAAGGCAGGTGTAAAACTAACCCAGTGTAACAATCTTATACCATAAAACACCTTTAATACTTAAACCCAGTGTAGATTTTTCTGATTTATTTCTAAAGGTGTTACCATATGAGTAAGTACTAATAGTACGTAAAGTGATTTTAAGTTTAAAAGCCACATCTGAAAGCTTTTAAACTTGTAATAGATTGGTCACATGGGTTTACTACATATAGCAAATTTGCTAACAGGCATGGAGCTGTTGGTGTGACATGGCCTATGGAGTCCTTCATGTATTCTCAGAGAGGAGAGATAAAAATGTGTGAAGAGTAGTTAAGTGACTAGATTAAAATAAAAAGTACCTTTAATCCAGCACCAATCTGAAATCCACCAGATGCTACATGGCTAGTTATCCTATTTTTGCACACCAGTCCATTCTATGTTTACAATCCATCCTTCTTTGATGTTTACAGTTTCATGGAAAGCCTCATCCAGTGTAATGAGACCACACCAGACCAGCTGAGTTTGCTTTGCCACCAGGCAGGAGCTGCAGCAGAGCTGGGGACCCAGCCTTTGGGACAGATTTCCACAGAGATCTGTGCTACCCTTTTTGATATGCAAATTTCACTGAAGTCCTTCAAATGAGAGAAGAAATGTTCCATCACTGGTTTTCACTCAGTCTCTCCTCCTGTGCTGCACTGAGAAGGGGGCAGAGCCCAGGATTTTCCTGCTGTGCTGGTGTTCAGCAGCCCTGGAGAGCACAGCAGACTGGGAGGCAGACAGAGGAAATCTCTACAGCGCCTGCCACAGGGAAGAGGAGCACATGGGGCATCTTCCCTGCTCCCAAGGACATGGCTGAACTTCCTGTCTCTGCTCTGATCAAATTTCATGGAAATAAAAAGAGAACTGGATGCACAGAGGGATGAAACAGCTGGCTCCCACAAAGTCAGTGCTCCATAGATCTCCTCCCTCCCTAGGGGCATTCTTAGAGAAAAGGAAGAATTCACCATTTGTCTAGGAGTCCAACTTGAAGTTTTTTGATAGAACCCAGATGTCCCATCTGCTAGCCAGAACTGCCACCAACATTGCAACCCCAGAGACACAAACCCAGGAGCCCTGCAGGAATGCAAAGCACCAGAGGAATTTCTGTCATGAGTCCCCACAACATTCTGGAGAAACCCAGGACAGTAGTCAGGTCACTTTTTTCTTGATGAATCTCCTCACTGGAAGTAGGTCTTCTGTTGCTTTTCACCACAGGGACTGATATGCTGTAATCACAAGACTGGTATTTTCCTGAGCCTCCTAAAAGATGGTGCTACTGAATGGGAAAAGTGCCACTGAATTATCAGAGTGGGGCAGCCACCCAAAAAAACTTAATTTCTCCAGGTAGGCTCTGTTTAAGGGGTATCTGTCCATGTGTGTCATTTTTTCTAGGACCTTAAGCTTGCAGAATGAGTTGGAAGCTCTTTTGCATTGAAGAAATTACTCTGTATGCTGCAAACCTGCCTAGAATGAGGGGTCCATTCAGTTTCTGTATTCTCAACTTTCTGTAGCTGGTGCTATGCCTGTAGTAAAAGCAAGATATTTTAGAAAAGAAAAACCCCAAAAGTCAGCGCTCATCAGAACCCTCACTTATTCAAAGAAGTGTAAGAATCTGGTACCAGTTCTCAAGAGAGAAAAACAAAAACAAAAACAAAAAAAAACCAACAAAAACCAAACTCCCTTTTACCTCCACCCATTCAGGAACCAGATGAGATGAAATTTGAGAGTGACCAGGAAACAAATGCCCTGCACAGCCTGGCCCAGGGGCAAGAGGGCAGGCAGGACCTGCACTCTGAGGGAAAGGTGGCTGCTTTCCCTGCTGCCAGGCTGTCACCGGCCCGACCTGTCCCGTGGTCTCTGCCCAGCCCCAGTGAGAGTTTGGCTCTTAAAGGTGCTGCTTCTCAGCCAGCCCATGGCTGAGCTGCCAGGCCTGGGCAGCGTTATCCCTGCCCATGGATAAAGCAAACCCACTGAGGGGCAATTCTTCCAATGGATTGGCTCAGCACAAATCTAAAACAAAAGGGAAAAACTCACAGTTACAGATGTGTTAATTGTCCCCATCTCCCAGCAATGCTGCCCACGGCTGGGAGACCCAACCATGATGCCCTGGTGCCTCCTGGCGCTGAAGCTGGAAATGGCACATCACCTGCGTGCCACATCGGTGTGATTATCGCTTATAGATAATTTCATTTTGTTCAGTGCTTTAAAGCATGAAAATACATACAAATGCAGAGAAACTGGTTTTAAAATTAAATCTGAGAGTGTTTGATGGCCCTGAGATCCCCCTGCAGCTCATTGTGCCGTCCCTGGCTGCAGAACCCAGCACAGTCCCAGCAAAGCTGGGACAGCAGAGACCCTCCAGCCCTCCCTGTGCTGAAGCCTCCAGGCCGAAAGGGCTCTTTTGGACAAAGAGAGGTTAGAAAATTCTGGTTTGGGAATAAAGGTGGAAGGGGAAATTGTATCCTTTACTCTGAAACAGCCTGATTCTGAAATCCCCAGCAGCAGAGGCTGTGCTGGGAACCTTCACTCCAGTCCCACCTCATTGCCTTTGGGGCAGAGTCTGCACAGGAACCTGCACACACTCATCTCCCAGCTTCCAGGGAGAGCTCAGCCATGTCCATAGGGGCTGGATTCAATACTCACATATATAAAAGTACAAATTTAAATGCTGCATCCAAAAATTTGGGGGTTTTTTTGCTTTTAAGTATGCTAAAAATATAGACCTACTGTAAAAAGGATAAAGCTTTATAAAAACAACAGCAGCTTTGCTCCCTGTGGTTTGCAGCTAAAGAGGGAAAGTAGTTAGAGTGAACATTCAGTTTTGAAATGAGAGGATGACAGCCTCTCTCATTCCCAAAAGTCAATGCAAACAGCAAGAGCCAATGCATTTACTGCAGGACTGTAAATACTGCACTGCCACAGTGCAAATGAAATCCTTCACCACACCTGTGCAACATCTCAGTGCTCCAAAGATCCTACCCAGGTGAAGAGAGAATCACAGGACAGCCCTGCTCTCCTTTCATGGGGACACTCCTGTCCTCCAGCACCAGCTGGGGCAGGAACACTGCCAAGATGGAGCAAAACCAGGACTGCAATTAAGATGGGTTTTACACAAGCACTTCTGGAATAAAACTGCACTTGGAGTGCAATTTTTCAGCCATTATACACTCAGAAACACAGGCTTCAAATATACTCACAGGGCTCAACAGAGATTTCAATTCAGAAATTGAAATTAGCTGACAAGAGTCGTGGTTTTTCAGTTACATGATCCTAATCACATTTGTGATAGCACATAATGTGTGCTATCACATTTTCTACTTTTTAAGGAAAGTCCTTTACTAAATTGTTATGCATGTGAGTCCTTGAAACCAAATATTTCAAGACCTGAAAAGCTTAATGACATCTTGAAAGTGAAATCACCTGTTTGCAATTTGTTGCCCAAAGCAGCAGAAGAAATGACCAAAATAAAAGTGAAAAGCCAATGAATTTTAAAAAGCACATTGATGCTAATCTTCTGCAATAGATATAAAAAAGAAAATTGACCTACCAGAGTGCTTCTACCTCATTCAAGCATAATCTTGGCCAAATTCCAGCCTTGGCAAAGGCTGCATGAGCAATGGTGTCAGTGATGGTCCCTTGCAGGGCACACGGATGCCTGACCCCAGCACCAGCCTCTGCTCCCAGCTCACTCCTTTACCTCCCTGGTTCCAAGCTGTTTGGAAAGGATGCTTTAAACATGCAAGTGTGGTGTTGCTGCACACGTGCAGCCTCCTGTGAAGCACCCCATGCAAGAAGCTATGTGCAATCTGAATTTCACAAATGCCCACTGACTCCCAGCTCACAGCAGTGTGGTGAGCTAGAGAAGAGCAGCAATCACCTCATCATGTCCAAGGGCTTTGCTTGCCACCTTGGCCAGAGGCTGAGCTGCAGCCCTCACCCTTCTCAGACAATGTACTAACCAAACATTGTTCATATTCATCTCTACCTCACATGACAATTCTTCAGCAGAACCACGAGGTTCACTTCTGATGATAAAATCCAAAGTCCCCCGAGCCTATACAGTGAACAGAGACCATTACTGGAGAGGTTTCCACCGAAGAGCAGCATGTTAGCTTCTGAATTTTCTGCATTAGCCATCCTGGATTACTGCTGTGTCCAGTGTTAAGGATGCTTAAACAAAAAGAAGGGAGCAGAGAATATAATAGCCTCTGTTCTGCAGGTTCTGTAGACATTCATTGCATCCAGTGCCAGCTGTGCTACAAGCAGGACAAAGTTAACCTTCCCTGCTGTGAGGCACTGGCTCAGCAGCTCTCAGCAAACCTGGGATCTCACTGCCAGTTAAAAGCTCAAAATTCTACACCACCAGAAATCCTGCTCCTGCACAACTGTACCTCAGGAACAGTTACCTTCTACTACCATGCTGAAAGACAGGAATTCATTCTTGCTAACTTGCTGCAATGAAGTTTTACTATAAGCTTGCGGTGTCCTCAATATGCACCCAGTCTTTATAAACGTATCTGATTTAGATGAAGTATTCAGCTCCTCCTAAGAGCACTCAGTTTTGAGACATGGCAAGATACAATCATTATCAGGTCTATATTAAGCTTAATCTACAATAAGGAAATCCCTGTGAATTTCTCAAGCACAACAATGCTTTCTCTTCTCCAGGAGACAAACCAAACAGCCTCAGACCTCAGCAGTTAACAGAAAATTAGTCAGTTGTGTGAAAACATTTAGCATTCAAGACTGTTAAGCCCCTAAGATTTGTAAATCTGTTTTATGTAAACATCTGAAGTGACTACCTAATACAGCTGAAGAATCCAAAGCATTTTTTGTAAAACTATGCAAAATGAAAAATAAGCATCTGTTGCCTGGAGTTCATTCCAAATGCTGAATTTAAACATCATTCATTCCTCTTGCAGAGTTCAAAGCACAAACATACACCTAGTGTAAAATAACATAAGTACTTTACTAAGGACAGGTACCTTTAAGTAAGGGGAAAAAAAGGCATTTCACTTACACATGAGAGATAGATTTATTATTCAGCCATGATTTTTGTATTAAAATTCCTGTATGTGTTACTGCTATTACAGAACACCTTAGGACATTCCTTGATACATATTAATACAAACAGCACCATACAGTCCAGCAAAATTGCACCAAACTGGCTTTAGTTTTAAACTCCTTCAGTGCTAACAGTCAAGAGCTGGGACTCTCTGGTTAACTGGCCTTATGAACCACATTTATTATAGTTTTTATTGTTCTCAGGCAGCAAATTCTCCAAAGTCCTTCAATAAACAATCCCAGGTGTTATGTTGCTGGTTCTATTTTGTCAACCTCTTCCTTCTTGGGGCTCTCCTCTCGGTTTTTGCCCTGTTGCAAGGTATACACTGATGGGCCCATCCTCAGGATCTTCCCACTGCCCAGGCACTCATCTCCCTTGTAGAACACAGCAAACTAGGAGACAAACACAGGGAGAGTCTTTTTAGCAGCTGCAAAACCCACAGTGAGCAACTTCAGGCTGCGCAAGACCTGCTGGACAGCGAGCAATTTTTATCTGTTCTGTCTAAATCTTAAAAAAAAAACCCTGAAACAAACAAAACCCCCCAAATTACAGAGAATTTGTAGGCTCACATGAGTGTAAATTTACAACGTTGGTGGAAATTTCATCACGAACTTCTACAAGGCTATCTCAAAACTCTTCAGTCACTGAGGCAGAGTGGATTGTGCTGGAAAGTTTCTTTTCCAAAGGGGATGACATATGTAACATCACCTGCATCTTCACTTTTTTTTCCCCAGAAAACTGTGCCCAGCCTATGGCGGCACTTGTCAAAACATGAAGGGGGCTAAGGACTATGGCAGCAGACCAAGGAAGCAACTGGAGCTCCCTGATGTGCTCAGCAGGTTCCTGCAGGAGAGGGCAGCCCAGACCTCCTGCCCTGTCTCACTCCCTGGCAGTAAGAGCCTGGCTACAGGCTCAGCGGCTCCTGACACTCAGGGGATTCTCATGCCTCCCACAAGCTCTGCCTGGATTCTTCTCAGATAATTTCCCTCCTGATGCATCCCACAAACCCCCTGGTACTGGGGATGTTGGGTGGAATGTATGCTGGGAGAAGGGATGCAGGGAATGCTTGAGAGCCAGTGTGCTGGAATGTGATGGAGTATCTCTATATCAATGTTATAGGCATCCCTTTTAGGCACAGAACCTCCTCTCAGCTCTGGCTGGGACAATGGAGTTCACCAGACAGAGTCTCACTACAAGGTTTGAACACTAAACCCATATTAAGCAGGCAATTACCAAATTAATGCCTTTCAAAATCTATTTCTTGCAAACAACAACAGCTTCTATTTCTGCATATACAACTGATTACCAGAGATGCTTCTATTATTTTTAAAATTTCTAAGCAAGTGTCTTAGACTATACAGATAGCAACAGATCATTTGAAACTAGAAACAATCTCCCTTAAAATAGTTGATAAACAGTCAAAATAGAGCAAACCACTCTCATATGCAAATAAATTAATTACTTTGCTCCAGCTAATAAAAAGCCACTCTGATTTGTTAGCCAGATAAGGTAAGGCACAAAAGTGGAAGGAAAAGTACTTCTAATAACTCACCTGTCCAGGTGTGATAGCTTTTGCTGGCTTCACTAGGGTTACCCACACACTCCCATCTTGGTTTAGAGTCAGGACACAAGGCACTAGAGCAGAAAATGATCAAACATCTGACAATTAACTATTATGTTTACATTAAAGAAGGAAAACCAAGGGTAAACAGATCTAAGTAAAGATACTACTGTACAGAATTGTTTTGTAAGACACTGCAGAAACAGGAAGGCCAAGCCAAAGCCAATCCACTATTACTGCAGAACTACATGAGCATGCTAACAGAGTTTCACAAACTGAGTAAGACAAAAGGAAAACAAGGTTTGACTACCCAGTGCCATCTGGTGCCGAAATCTGAAATGACATTCCATCATCTTCTCCCTGACCAGCTCTGCGGGCGGCTCCTCTGCGATCCAGTGCACCCGGTTTGTCCGCAGCAGGTCTCTGTACAGGGCAGGGTGATCTCGTGATGGGGCCTTAAAATACATTTATTTATGCCTGATGGCTTTGCCAAAGAGCATGTAACTTGTAAAGTGAAGCACAAAATGCAGAAGAAGCATCAAGCCATAGCAAAGTGAAGGCAATATGAGCAAGAAAGCAAACACTTATTAGCACTTAAATTGGGCTAGAGCAAGCCTGAATGATTTGTCAGTCTCCTACTCCTCAGAGTTAGTCTCTCTTCTTGTATGCTTTTCCCTCCAACTGCATTTCTGCCTTCTTCAGACTGAGTTCAGAAATCTGAACTTCTTTATCCTATCTCAACAAGATGCTACCTCCCTCTTCCCCAACTTCCCAAATTAACACCTCCCCAGAAAAGGCATTGCCTTTGACAAACTTGCTGCAGGACATACAAATTTTTCTTAGTTCTCCTGTCTGTTCTCAATTCTCATTTGATTATGGTCCCCTGCACTAGAACATCAACAAGTAGCAGCACACCTCATTATAATCACATCAGAATCCAGGAAGCATAACAACTGCATGAACAGGAAGCAACATTATCAATGCTAGCAAGCTGCAGAGCTCTGCATCACCTCATATGATTAGCCATTAACATACCAATTATTTATTATTTATCATATATGTTCTGCCTCAGTTTTCAAAATTGTAAAACTGTGTCACTGACTCCTCATTCTTTGACTAGAAAAACAAAGCAGTGATATATGATAAACCAAGGTAACACACATTTTATAAACCATATCATAATAACTAAGATAAAACCCTCATGCTTTAGAGTAGAAAATGAGAGTTCAGAGATTGGCTGATTCTTTTCAGCATTTGCCCTTTGCTTTGAAAAGCTCTATGCCAAAATCTAACACAATTTGGTGCTCATGAAAAGCCTGTTTGGAAAAGATGTTTCACATCTGCTGATGCTATGCTAGTTGGTTCTTGTCTCCCCCAAGAGGAAAGCCAAGAATTCTGCCCAAGTTAGGCCATGTTCCATACAGCAGCAGTCACAAAATGCATGCATTAGTCATTTGCAAACCCAGTGTTAATTAACTCACCACAAAGACATCTCCAGTGCTGACATCTTTATCTACAACAAACCAAGCATCCTTGAGGCCTGCCAGCCGAGCCCTCTGGCCTATTGTGAAGAGGAACCAACCTAAAGAAATATGAAAGTGGAATGCTGCTAGCAACTTTTCATCTTTTACTCTCAGAAGAACACATTAAAATAATTTCCTCAAAACTTTACCACTAAACAAAGAACAACAAACCAAGCTGTCTTAGAGAAGAGGGCCAGCCACAAACTAAACTAACATTTACTTGAAATTTCATCTGTACCTGAAATGCAAACTAAAGATTAAAACTTTATTTATTTCAGTTTCAATTTGTGGGTTATCTACCATTTAGTCTCACCAGTCTCCCCTCACTTTTATGTACCCATATAGCATCCTGTTGTCAAAAATTACTTGGGAGAGGAACTCAGTTCTGGCAGCTTGAACTAAGGACAGCAGAGGAAGAACACACAGGAGAAAAGGAAAAGTTAATGTGTCCATGATGAGGTGCTCCAAGGTGCATCACCGAGGTGCATTTTCTTCTGCAAAGTTTAGGTATTAAAGAATATGGAACTGAGGCACAGTCATTTTGAAGGAATTAAGTGAAAAATGGTCTCTTGGTATTAAACTAACAAGTAGATAGTATCAACAGAGTAACCCTAATAATTATTTGCTTTCTTGCAACATGGAACAAATAACAAAGAATCAGTTGTAGTTCAAACCTCTATTGTATACAGCAAATTTTCCATGGTTTACCAAACTAGGTAAAACCTGTACACTCCTTTGGAGTTTCCCAAAACTTATCCTTCCAACTAGAAGCAGTATTGTTCCATTTATCTAAAAGTAAGTTATTAAGGTGGGTTAGCCAATTACCTTTGTGTCTTCCCATCACCTTCTTATCTTCAATGGAAACAAAGTTACCGGGTTGAGGTTCCAAATACTAACAAAGAGGAAGAGGTAAGTCACAAGACAGTCCAAGAAAACCTCATAGCATATTTCAGATTCTGTCACTACATTCTCTCAAAGCTGAAAAACAACTCTTTAAGAAGCAAACTCTGCCCAAGCAGCTTACTGATTCCTCTTGATGCTGCTCTCAATGAAGATCAGGAAGGGCAGCCCCTATGAGCAGCTTCTAGGCTTCACTTCCCCTATCCTCACATATGTCAGGAGCAGCAGGATCCAGCACTGTGTCCCTCTCACATTCCAACCATTTGTCAGAGCCTGGCAGGCACAGGATGTTCACTTCTTTTGCTCCAGAAAATGAGTGACAGCTGGTAGAGGGGCAAGATACTTCCTACAGGCTGTGGGTGCCAGCTTCTAACTAGGCTTGGAGGTGGGACATTGCTACTTACAGTGGGCCACAAGCTGCTTGAGATTTTTCTATAGACAGTCTTTTAAAAACTGAACACCTGAACAAAACAAAGATTGTCAGAGATTTAGTGGTGCTTACCTCAAGAAGGAAATTTTCAAAGTTTCTTTCCCCAATGAAACAGACCCCCATACTCTGAAAAAGAAACATGGAGTTGAATACACAAAAGCAGAGAAAAATATTTGAAATAATGTCTATCTGTCCAAGATTTTTCCCCTCCCATGTATCCCAAACTATCCTAGGCATTTCATAAACAAATCCACAACATCTTCTGCAACACAGGTAAAATAATTCTATACAGAATCAGTGAGAGCTGTAAGAAGTAAGAGGGACAATAGGAAATAGAACATCTGTTCAATAACTACATTAACCTTGGTGACTAGGTTGGATGTATATTAAAAACAGATGTCTCTTTCATATTAAAGTACAAAAGTAACAAAATGATACAATAATGGTCCATCTCTTGAAAAAAAAACACTTTCAGAACCAAATAGGCTTTTCTCTTCCTTCCAGTTACTGCTGACATTCTTCAAACACTCATTTACTGAGGCTGAATAATAAACACGAAAAGCAATCAAGGCAGCATCAGCAACATAACTACTGCCTGCACTACAGCTTTTAAGATCAACTCATGAAGTCTCATCTGTCAGAGAAACATAACTTTTTTTTCAAAGAGTAAATGTAGACAAACAGTATGATCCAATCTCTAAAGACATATTGGGAAATAATTTTAAGTGAAGAAGCTCTTAAAAGCTATGGAGAATAAAAAAAGCTTCTCCCTTGCTGTGATAGAGGATGTTTTCCTTTAGGCTCATAGCATCCCACACATTCACCTTCATCTTAATTCTTCTGAGATACAACAGCAGACAAAATACCTGCAAGCTAAAATACACAACTAACCACAAGCTCCTAAAAGTACTTTTAAGGAAGTAGCCAGCTATGAAAAATGCTTCCCAACCTATTACATTATTCTTTTTCATCAGAAATGGATGTGTTGTCCCAGGTTAAAGTTCAAAAAGTTCAAGAAAGTTGGTTTTAGAGAGAAATACAAATAAAAGTGTTAAGTGTTACCATGCCTCTTTTTTCTTTAGCACATGATGAAGGTCATGTTCTGCTGCTATCTTCTTTACAAAAGTTTTTGTTAAATCCCCTAAAGGGAAGATGGTTTTTCTCAAAGCATCCTGTGAAATCTGACTTAGAAAGAAGGTCTGGTCCTTAAAGAGGTCAGCCCCTTGAAGGAGTTTCACAGCTGCAAAGTGAAACACATAAAGCATCTCAACATAACTACTATTAATAGTTCAAATTTATTTAGTATTTTGTTCGACAACATTTCTGATTTATTATTTTCAAATACATGTTAGAGACAGTATTTTACATGTTTTTCAAAATCCAACAAAAATAGTTGGATATTTCTGTATCACTAAAAAGATCTAGAAGATTCTGGTTTTGTATTATGCAGAATCCTACAAAGACTTACACTGCCTCATCTATTTCAATACTGCATGTATCCCTGGCAAGGACATCGACAATGCAAAAAACAAAAACAACTTTCACATTTCCTGTGAAATAGAGAATGAAGATTCAAATACCATGGAGTGTACTGTTCTTCAGAAAAACACTGTTTTGCTCTGAAATCACCCTACCAGAAATCAATGATTTGAGCAATCAGTGGAGTTATTACCCATGCTCAGAGATGAGAGTTTGACCTTTTTCTTTACAATAGATGAAATCTCCTGATTACCCAGATGAAATAGAACTGGTACAGTTTTTCAATCATGTTCTGCCCCCTCTCTTTAAAATGAATAGCTCTGCTGTTGTACAAACACTACTTAAGTGTTTCTTGACTCGAACACAAACTAGAGGCCAATAGCTCAGTTACAACTGATGATACAAAATCTCAGTCACAGGGCAAGGAAGCCCATCACAGCACACAACATCTGAAACCACAGTCTGGCACATATACAGACCATAGGTCCAGCTGGGGCCATTTCAACTTTCCAGAAGTAAGATTAAAACAAAGAAAGAAATAAAGCCCTTTAAGCCCAGGGGTGGACAAATGAAAGTAGGGAATCCCTAATGTAAAATCATCACTGGGGCAGCTTTGCATACCTTTAGTTTACAAGGTTTTCTCTTTGGGTATAGCATGCTTATCACCATATATCAGACATTCATCTGACTCTCAAAACAAGAAAATGTAATACTTGACAAGTCAGGGTCATTTTCAGTAATATAAACCCTTGTTTAGCACAAACAATCATCTACAAAGGCTGGGGTTTAATTGGTAACCATTGCGTGTAAGGTCACTAACATCCCTGATTCTGTGAGACCAAATATAGTTTAAATTTCTCTTTCATATGTAGGACAAAACATGAAATGAAGACACAACTTACTATTTCTAACTTCAAAACGGTTTCTGAAAAGCTTCTGTGGTCTTTTAGTATGTTTCTGTTGAAACACTTCCTCATCCTCCAGTGAGGTCCTGGCATAATGCCCAGTAGCAATTGCATCTGCTCCTATTAAGGAAAGAAAAATCAAACGTAACATAAAGGTACAAACTTGGAAATCACAGTTCAAAACACAACTGCAAACACACAATAAAAAAAGCAGAAAGTAATGAAAGAAGAAAACCTAAAGAGAAGTCTAATACTGACAATAATCATACTCCTGTGCTATTTAAATAATGCAAACTATTCACCAGCATGCCAGAACTTGTGCTTTTGTATTTTAAGGACCACCTAAGAATGTAGAACTTAATGGTCAGGTCAATGCATGTCTCTGAAATAAATCTGTTCCTACATATGAGCAACCTAATCTAGTGGAAGATGTCCCTGCCCAGGGCAGGGGAGCTGGGCTAGATGACCTTTGAAGATCCCTCCCAACCTGAACAATTCTATGATTCTTTATGTAAAAGCAACCGCAAAACCAAATACTTTGCAATGATTGACACACCACTACAGAGATGAGAGTTAGGCATGCACATGAAGTCATGCATTTCCCCACCTTTTAAAGAGTTTGTTTCCTTTAAGCATTTCCATGGCACACACTCTGTACTGACACACTTGAAAATGCCTTACCAAGGTTATCCATAGCATAATGCAGAAAGTAGTTGAATTTGATGTGCTTGTTACACAAAATATCGGGATTAGGTGTCCTTCCCAGTTCATACTCTTTTAAGAGGTCACTGTAAAATAAAGACTCAAATCAGAATCATTAACATACATCATACTCTCAGAAACTGGACAGTGTTCAAATATGAGAAGCTGAGTGCCAGTCCCAGAGAAGACTCAGTCACCATAAACATTTCATGCCAGAAATAAAATGTCCATTTGATTTTGCTGTGCAAAAAAAACAACGTTTGGAAGATTTTCTACAAAGTGCACTGAGGACAGGGTCAAATTATCACTTACAATCTTGTAACTGTGCTTTATTAAATTAATATTTAATAAATATTAAATATTCATTTAATACATATCTCTGGACAGATGTGGCTGTCCTCTGTGCACATCCTACTCATCTCTCAAGGAATACTTACCTACAGAATTAAACAACCCTATTAATTTTTTCAGTGGGACACTTTGGTGGTACACACCAGGAGAGTCTCAGCGGAACAGACAGTAACTTCAGCTGCAATATCATCACAAGCAGTCACTCATGGGGTTAAATTTTAGAGACATTTTTCTGTCCTTTTTTTCCCCCTTCTAGAAATTCCAAGTTTCTCAAAGTTATGTTGTAGTTCTACACTGCTGCATAATTACTTCGAAATTGCTGAAATAATAACTAATGAAATTAAACCAGAATACACTGCTACCCTGAGATATCAAAAGGCCTTATCACTGCATCATTTTGTTTGCCAGGTTGCTGTCAGTAGCCACTGCACTAAAGACCTGAGGGCACAGACTGGATTTAAAAGAACAACAGCAACCCTATTATTTGGTTCTACTTTTCTCCATCTGAAACAGAATCAATTCATTCTTCTTTACCATGTGACACTACATTAAAAAATAGAAAATAAAGCAACATATCTCTTATTTTCTCTAACTCCTTTTTAAAAGTTCTGAATTCAACAACTCATACTAATAATTAAATCACCTGGGTCTACCCAGAGCTGCCTCACACCTGACTCTTATGGTACCCCAGGAGCTCTACAAAGCAGTCACCACAAAGCCTCTAGTAAAGCACAGAGCCAGAGAGAGGGCAATGAAGGCAATGTCTACTGGATCTCTCTCTGACAGGATGAACTGAAACAGGCTTTGCATAAACCATGGAAAAGACAAGACCTGGAACAGTCCTCATGATAAAAGAGGAGGTGGATAACTCTTTAAAGAGAGATCCAGAGGAGGAGTAAATTTAAGATCAGTGATGACAGTAAAGAAAAAAGGATTCTGAAACAAACTTGTAACAGAATGTTAGGAAACACTGTACAAATAAATCCAAGAAGTTTTGTAGCACTTAGTTATCCTCTCACACCAAAAGGGGGAAAATGGAATGAACTTTGCCAGAAAAGAGCTGTTTTGCTGTTTTCTTCACTGACTGTCCAAAAATTTGGTGCTCAGCTTGACGTCATTTCAACATGCAGTACAAGTAGCATGACCAGGTTATTCCTCAGCTTCATGTAAGGTAATAACAGCACTACTTAAAGGGGGTGATGAAGATCAGGGTACAATTTTTATGTACTTTTGTCCAGTGCCTACAGATAAGTTATAATGTTATACCAACGTGCCCCTTTTTGTCCTACCTTCCATAAAAATCTCTCAGCTTTTCCTATGTAGAACTTTGCCTAAAGCGCAACAAATTCACAGAAAATCTGAGCACCCTCTTTAGAGAACAGTTTCAGATTTGTTCTAAGTTTAAAGAAGCAAGCCTAGGTCACAATCATTTTGTGCTAAACTGGATTCAGCACACATTATGTAAAATGCACTGTGTAAGTCACACACACAGACAATAACACTACCCCGTTAAATATTTTTTTCTAGTTGCAGTAAGGTTGGGCCAGTACATCAGTAGCTGAAGAAAAGCTGCAACAAAGCAATTGCTAAACACTCACACAAGCAGAAATCTCTTACTAACTAAAAAAAAAAAAACATATTAAAAGCAAAATATAAATTCTGGCCTTAAATACAAACAAGAGAAAAAAATAATTCCTCAATAATTAACAGGCTTCGTGGCTTTCTCTTAGCACCGATAAAACTGCAATGAATTGCCATTGCTCATTATCTGTCCATTCTTCCTTCCCATTGTAACACAACACCACATATATATCAGTATATTATATACCACAACATATTGAAAGAGCAGCTATTGTAAATGTGTTTCTACCTGAATACTTCATTCCAGTATTCCTTCACGTAGGAAACCTGGTGAAAGGGGATATCAAGCTTCTGGCACACCCGGTAAGCATCTTCACAATCTCTGTCAACGGAGCAAGCTCCCTGCTCATCCAGAGGGTCCCAGTTCTTCATAAACACACCTGTCACCTGGTAGCCTATGAAATGAAGGCAAGAATGACTTAGAAAGTGAAGTTCTTACAGCCTGGACACAAAGTCAGTGTTTCTCAAGAATGGCTCTAGTAACTGCATCTTACCAAAGACGTGAGCAGCCCTGTGCTACGTTTTACAGTACAGTTACTGCATAGCTGGTTTTTGCTGTCCGTAATAGCTAATCCAAACTCTTATAGCAACCTAACGCCACGGTAAATCACATCTCCCGCCCGCTCTTCAGGGCCGCTCTGCCGCCCCCGCGGTGCCCGGCTCCCCGCGCTGCCCTGCCCGGCCTGGGGCCGCTCCACCGGCCCGAGGGGCGGCCGAGCACGGGGGAGGCGCCGGCCGGAGGGGAGGCGCGGGCCCCGCAGCACGGCCCAGGGGCGGGCAGGGCCCCACCGCTCCCGCTCCCCCGCCCGGCCCCAGCCCGCACCTCGGCGGCGCAGCAGCAGCGCGGCCACGGCGCTGTCAACGCCGCCGGACACGGCGCAGGCCACGCGGCGCGCCTGGGCCGCCAGCATCGCCCCGCCGCCGCTTCCGCCCGCCCCGCGCCCCCACTGCGCCTGCGCGCCGCGCCGGGCAGGGCCAGGCCGGGCAGGGCCGGGCAGGGGAGCGCACCGGGCCAAGGAGCCCGGGACACCTCTGGCCCCCTCCAGGCCACCCGCAACCCGCACACAGGCTCGGCCCGACCCCCTCCCACTGCCCCTAAAGCACAGGACCAGCGCCGGGAGTCAGATAAAGGCAACATCTCCCTTCGATTGCTTCATGTCCGTTATCCCTCAATAAGCCAAAGTTTATCCCAGCTGGAGGAAGACTAAATCATCTGGCAGTAACAAGCTGTTATCTTCTCCTTGCTGTTGATTTATTCTACTGGCATTCACTTAAAATGTCTGTTTACAAACTTGCTACACCACCCTGAAGTCCAGTAGTTTCTACCTACATATTAGCATTTGTTAGCAAAACACTAGAAAAGTCTACCCAAAGCACACAATAAAAAGTTGCTATTTTGTATAGGTTTAGTAAACAACTCATTTATTTTAAATTAAAACTTTGTTGTACATAGAGGAATCAAATGACAATTGCTAAGAAGTAAGAAGCCAGGCTTACAACTCAGAAACTGGAATTACAATTCCAATTTTTTTTGCCTTAGAACAACATAGTTTAAATACATCCATTGCAGCACATCCATGAACAAAACCTTTATCAGACTGACTGTATCAAGAGTGTTAGAATTCTATTTTGTTAATGCAGTTCATCAGACAATCTACAGCCATCTTCAAAAAATTACACAAATGAGGAATAACACCAAAACCACTTCAAAGATCACAGTTGCTAAGAATTCTTCATTTCAGTTCAAATTCAGAACTTCAGTAGAGGGGAATCCAGATTTTCTTTGTTTACATCAGGGCTCAGAGTGATAAGAGGAGAACTCAAATCAATTAGCTGAAAGAAAAACAGAAACATTTAGCTATTGTAGTCAACTGTTGTGCAGAGCTACTAGCAGCTATAATCTCTATTATTCTCAAGTACTTTTCTTGTTTAGGGTTCCTATTAGTATCTAGAAGACAAATACAAGCACCACACTCCAGCTTTTGTGTTCAGGTTTTTAAAAACACACTCATTTTTAGACAAGCACAAGATTCTCAAAAGGTGGTTATTGCCCATACCTACCTTAAAAACCTCAAAGCCTTTTCTAAGTTTCACTACTATGCATATTATAGTGACAGTGCCATCCAGACAGGACACAGCACTTCTGAACTCCTCTGAACATGCCCCCCAAAGGCAGAGTTCTGCAATACTCCTCTTCTGACAAAATTTGAAGGGCCTGGTTAACTGAGCTCAACTACACCTTCTGTCAAAGGCTGCATCCTCACAGTTACCAGCATTCATCTAACAATGATCTAAAGGCATCTGCCTTCAAGCCACTAATGCATAAAAATGCTTGTAAAATTTAGAGCAGATTCAAACAGCACACATCTTCCAACTCAGGAGAGGAGCTCAACAGGAGAGGCATCCCTTCTTTTGTGATAAAAATGAGCTGCTACCAAGAACTGAAAATGTGCAAGAAAGGTTAAACAAGAATAAGCATGCCAACTCTACTGAAGACAACATTCACTTCCTGCTTCAGAACAGTTTTATTCTGTAACAACTGCTTTAGGTCCTAAGTTCTTTCTCCATCCTTCTCCTTTTCCTTTACAGACTGCTTACGGAACTCTAGTTCAGAACACATTGTTTGTTTTTAAACAAGACATTCTCTTAAGAGCACCTAATTATGCATATCCTATTGAGCTAATATTAAATAATTCCTATAGTGTGGAACTGCTCTGCAGACAGTTAACATTTTTCTGCTAACATAATTTGCACCAGATGATGTGAATAAAGCTTACCTTTATCTGCCCAGATAACATAGGCTTTGCAGAAGTAATCTTACTCACTTCAGGAGTATTGGAAAGGTCAATCAAAGGTCTGCTTTCACATTCAGAAGTGTGTGGGAGTGATTTGTCTGCTCCAATATCTAGCAGTAAAGCCTTTAAAACAAATAAAAAGAAAATCAGGTTTTCTCCCTGTTCAGCAAGTTTCCTTCATATACATTGAGGCAATCAATTTAGCTTATACAGCTGTAATAACCACAGATTAGGCTTAATTTACAGCTTGGTATCTTTCATGCAGGATTCATTGCACATAGTGTAAAACCCTCAGCTCTTACTCTCTGGCTAGCATCACAGGGAAAATGCAGTAAGGCAAAGCAAAAGAGATGCCTTGGGGCATAAAACACTTAAAAGTATAGTTAAATTTAAAACAGAAGATTAGTAATCATCTTAATACTTAAATGATTTAACTACAGTTACTGTGCAATGTTATTTAGCCATATAAACTATTCTCTACAGCTTCACACTCTAGTTATCCTTTTGTCCAGTTTAACTACCCCATACATGTACTAAGCAATTCTGAAACACACACTTATGCCACCAAGTAAGCTAACAAGGAACATACTGATAAAATAACATCAAGGCATTAATCCACAGATTATTCTAAACCTCAATATTTGTAAATCAATAGCCACTTTGTCAGGTTAATATTTCAGAACTACAACTTTAGCCCTTTTATTCTTAATGCCTGTGGAGTGCCAGCTTTCAGCATGAAGCCACTACATTCCTGAGAGAGGGGAAGTGTTCACTGAAATAATTACTTGGCACTGAAGTTTACTGCTATATGGACTTTGGGGTTTAATCCTCCCTCACTGTATGCAGATTTACACTCCTTTTAGGTGACTGAATTTAGCTAAAGCTGTGTTTTGGGTTTGGAGGGGTTTTTTAATCCCTGAAGGAGCTTTATGACTGCAACACTACTTTCCTAATTGAAGCTACAAGGATTTCACAGTACTCTTCCAAAAGTAGAAATTTAATATGCAATCTGCAAGTATTTGACAGTGCATTTAAGATGGAAACACACTTAATGGAAATACTGAGCATATGATGATCAGTGCTAAATATAGACACTAGAGGGTGCACATGGTAAGAGCCAATTGGGCACCACAATATAAAAAAAAGTCATTGAGCTAATTGAGAGCATCCAGAGGAAGGCAACAAGGATGGTGATGGGGCTGGAGGGGAAGCCTTATGAGGAGCAGCTGAGGGCACTTGGTCTGTTCAACCTGGAGAAGAGGAGATGAGGGGAGACCTTACTGTGGTCTTGAACACCCTCATGAGGGAAAGTAGACAGGCAGGTACCAATCTCTTCATTCTCATGATCAGTGACAGGACTCAAGAAAACATCATGAAGCTGAGTCAGGGGAGGTTGAGATTGGACAGCAGGAAAAGGTTTTTCACTCAGAAGGTGTTTGGGCACTGGAACAGGCTCCCCAGGGAAGTGGTCACAGTACCAGCCCGACAGAATTCAAGAAGTGTTCAGTGTAATTACTGGAGTGCCCTGTGCAGGGCCAGGAGCTGGACTTGACGATTCTGATGGGTCCCTTCCAACTCAGAATATCCTATTATTTCATTATTCTAATACATTTTAACTTCATGTATACTGAAGTGGTTTCCCTACTTATTCCTTATCTTGAAATAACTCAAGCACTTTACTTAGCAGTTTTGTAGAAAAATATTTTTTCATTTCTTACCTCAGGTTGTTTCTCTTCTGCCAGCTCATTTTGTGTTTTAGCCAGCTCGTTGTGTACTTCTGCCTCTTTTAATGCATTTTCTGCTCCTTCCGTAGCAGTTTTCTCTGGGGAGAAGTTAAGTACAAGAGGTAGCACAGCTGGAGGAGACGTATCATCCTCTGAAGATGTCTGTGTTTTACTCTCTTGTTTCTGTCTAGAACTAGGGAAAAGAGTATCAGAGATAACTGAGTTTTTAATCAGTATTAACTAAAGACAGAAAAGCCGATTTCTAACCTCATTGCCTCCTTTTTTACCCCAAGCTTTAATGACCAAAAGGCTTCCCATATTTTTATCCAAAAAAATGCTAGTTACCCACAAAATACAAAATACTTTATTCTGCAGAAAAAGTATAGCCTACTCATGCAAAAAAGGGATTATGAAGAATTTAATCTTACTTGACATTTCCATCCAGCCTAAACTTCACACAAAGTATTTTTGTTGTTTTTTCTAAACTTGGAACAGCTAGCAAAGAGGCATTGATTTTGTGTATCACTGAGCAAGCCCACTTCAGTCCCTGCTGAAAGGAAGTGCTGACACTGGCTGGAGGACCAGGGGCTGTAATCTGATTAGTATGATAAAATCACTGTAGACAGAATAATTGTTTCCTTGAGAGAAAAGACTATTTGAGACATTTGGCCTAAGTAACATGACACAGTTTTCTAGCCATGAATCATTCCTACAGTTCCTCTCCACCAGCCATAAAACAGGCCTGCGTACATATACATGGCCCTTGTCAGAAGATGCTGGGTGGATAATATGAAGAAGGTAACACTACTTTCACAGAAAAGAAAAAAAAAGAGAATTAAAACATAAGTAAAACTGCTCAGAAAATAAAGTTCAACTCAACAAAATCCTTGGGTTTTTGACTGATGCTTTAAAAAGTGTCATTTTACAGACCATTGGCAACAATATAAAACAAAAGTTAAAAGTAATATGCATTTTAATCAGCTGTTTCCCTTCATCAGAAGGCAATAGCAAAACAACAACAGAGCATCAGACACAAGTCTTAAATTTTTCCCTTGCTCAAGAAATACAAATAATTTCCTATTAAAGCTGTAATTCTTTAGTGTTAGATATTGATTCACCTCAGTACGGCTTATACTATTTTACCAGTCACAAGTGTTAAGTTTTTATTAGGCCTACACAGCTTTGTATGCTCAAATGGTTCATTCTAACATTTCGCAGAAGCCCTTGAAACCCGAGAGTCATCACTAGAGTTCACTAAGAGGCAGTTTGCCTACAATACTCATTTCATACATGAAGATTTCTGTCTTACCCAGCTGTAAAAGTCTTTTTGGTAGAAAAGCTGAAGCTCTGCCGAAGAGATGCAGCATGTGGAGAAGTTGGCATTCTTGGTATAGTTTTGGGAGTCACTGCTGGGAACCCTGAGATCCGACGGACAGGTGTAGGCAGGCCAGACCGCTTCACACTGGCCGGAGTCATGGTGGCAAACCTCTCAGGAAAACAAAAACCCTGGAAGGCCTTATCTTCTGAGCCTTTCATAGGAGTGCTGACTGCCATGGCACTAGAAGAGGAACATACCTTAGCCAATACCTTCTAGAAACTGTTTGAATAACACTATTCTACCAAATGACAGAAATCTATTTCCCTTCGGTCAGTAAGGGAACAGTAGTCACCTTAAGTTTGATGATCACAGCATAGTAAAGGCTTTACTCAATCAGAATTCTTTTATGAATTATTTTAGTCTATTTAGCACTGCAAAGAAACCTCTTCTGAATAGAGTGAGAGGGTTATTTGGTTTAGTTTTGGGTTTTGATTTGTTTTAAATCAGTTCCAATAGGCGTTATCTGGATTCCCCTCTACTGGAGTTCTGAATTTGAACTGACATGAAGACTCAGTTCCAATGAATGTGTCTAACTTGGCAGGTCTCAAGGGACTAGACAATGAGGTTAGAACTTTTAAAAAAGACTGTTGTGACACCCAACCATGTTGCCTGCTAAGAAGGATGCCTCAGTGCACTCAATTTTCAGTGAAGCCCTACCTTCCAGGTGTGCCACAAAATGTTAATCCAAGAGACGGTGTTGCTTTTGGTGCCAACTTGTTTGGTGTTGCATCTAAAGAGAAAATTTTTGTTAATTGCTATCAGATTCATATTTATTTCTTATATAGCAGTTATCTTTCAGTTAAATACTAATTCCTTCCCAAAGGTGGAATTGTAATGAAACAAATAACAAGCCTTCAAGGTAACATCTGCTTTTAATAACCAAAGTAGAAGACAGGCCATACAAATTATGTGCTTACCTTGAGTCTTCACAGGAGCCTTAGTTTGACTTGTGGAAGCAGACAAAATTCTAGCCTTGGGCTTTGGACACAGGCTTCCTTTTGCTGAAGTCCCATCTTTATTCTGCTGACAGAGCTGCTGCAGACTGGAAACAGAGCTTGGTCTCCGAATTCCACTGCCTGCAGCCTCAGATGATGCTGTAGAAGCTGAAGATTTAGGCAGGCTCATGGCACTAGGTATTTTGGGAGTGCTAGCTGATCTCACTTGCTTCCTGAATTTCTCAGTATTGGCAGCCTGCAGAGATGACACTGTGGCAGGTCTGACAAGGGCCAGCCTGCCTGTACTAGTTGAAAGCTTACTCACACTAGCTTTTGATGGCATGCTTGATTTTCCTGAAATAGAAAGTTGTACTTCTATAGTTTTTGACTAAGCAGAATAATTTTACTAACACAGGAAATAAAAGCAGCAATTTACAGCATTTAACTTCAGGTTCAAACAGTACAAGTTTAAGGAGAATATATACAAGTACTGAAAATTTATTCCTCAAATTCTTTGGCAATTTTATTTTATAATCTTCTCACCAAATTCCTGAATTATTGCAATCAAGTGAAAGAATATTCTTCAAGAAATGCCAGAACAGCATGCAGGTTCAAATTACTTCCAGCAATTACCCCCGGCAGAGCTGGCCCTGTTCCCTTAAGCAGCCTTTCAAGGAGCTAACAGTTTGAGTTACACTGATTAACACTACAGGCTAAACTACCACACAAGCATTTTTCCCAGATTTCTGTGAAGTTCTTACTTTTAGCCTGTAGGTTACTTTAACAGGAATCTTGATTAGACAGTTCTGTTGCATAAAATAGTTCACACTAAGCTTCTTATAATATGATATTAATCTCCCAAAAAGAAGGTGCAAAATAAAAATTTGCTCAAACTTGGTATTTTGATAGATGTACAAGAACTGTAGTCCTTACATCAATCAGTACTACTAGGAGACTATTTTCCTCATCCTTTGAGGCTTACTGAAATGGTCAAATTCATGGTCTCAACACAGTCCAAGCCTCTTGGCTGTGTTATCTCCCTAAAGGTGTTATTCCCATCCGCTTGAGTAAAGCTCATCCTTTATTTAGGCTTACAGAAACATGGAATAATGCCTCCCCACTTCCTTCCAAATTTCAGTTGTTTTGGTGTTTTCTTTTTCTTTTAATTCCAGTCAGACAATCTTAGAGCATTCAGAAGCTCACGTTCTTGGCTCCAATAGAGGAGATCATGCACAAAGGGAAGAGAATTCTTGGGGCATTGCTTCCTTTCTAGCTGTGTCAGATGTTCACATGTAGGCATCAGGTTTGCATTAATCTAGTCAATCTACAAATCATGGATGTCTAATATTTATCTTTAGTCCACAGGGATTTATTGGGCTAGCCTAGAAAATTTTATTCTCCATACAAAATACTTTTTAGTGCTTGAATGTACTGAATACCATTAAAATATTTCCAAATCCAAAGTCCGGAAAATGCTTAGCTATTTCCAAAATTGATTTGTGTCACAAATCTGTAGTAACAGCAATTACCTTTTTTGCCTATAGGAGAAATTGGTAAACTTGAATTAAGACTTGAGTTCATGCTGGAAACTGATGATGAAGATGATGATGACGCAGTCTTCCTTGTGAGACCACTGGCAACACGAGGACATTTCAGATATGTCATCTTCCTTAAGCCAGGCTGAATCAAAAGAAAAAAAAATGCCCTATTTAACACATTATTTTGTCATTATTTATATTGGTATTGTTACTTTTTACTTGTGAATTTTAGAGGAGCTCTTTAACTCAGATGACATTTTAAGAACTGAATTTTCTTAGAGACAAATCATTGTATCTGGATTATTATACAGAATTGGAACATCAGATCTAGGAAGCAAACAGTTATTTTTATTCTGCCACAAAATTGAGTATGGACTTAAAGGAATTAGAGAATAAAAAGATTCAGCCTAGGCAGCAGTATATCAGAATCCTGTTATTTCTATAGGTGATGGTTCTTGAGAGGCCTCTACCACATTTTCAGTAAAATCTGTAATACATACTAGAGGCCAAGCTATAAAGTGTAGAGCAATAAAATACATTCTATCAAAAGACTGGGATTTGTGCTCACAAGGTCACTAACACAACTGTTTCCTTGCTATGCAAGGATACATTTCCATTGACAAGGTTTAAATAAAGCCGCTTTTACACATTAAGTATAAAATTACACATGAAGTGTAACAGTGTAGTAATTTTACCAGCAACACAGCAGTGTCAGAAACCAGTTAGAAGAGAAGCCAAGAATTATAGTATTCACCAAACCAGAACACAAAAGAAATTTACTTGCAAATGCTCTACATAGTCATAATAGACAAAGTAATCAGTTACTATACCATGGTACCTACCCTCATTTTTTGTTCTATATATGTTTTCTGACTAAGGATTTTGAGGTAGAGAAGCACCAGAAGATTAAAGTTTGCTTTTGAAAAAAAAATATTGTAGACAGATTAAATATTCATAAAACACAGACTTCACTTGAAGAAAACATTGCCCAGAACCTGACTTTACCTTGTCAATTGTCAACAAATTGCTTTTTCCAGAAGCAGATGAAGGTTTTGCCACTGGCAGTTTGCCAATTGCCTTTGTATTTGTCTCCTTAGTTTCCCGTTCCTCTGTTAGGGGTAAACTGGCATTTTTTGTAGGAGACACGCTAATTTTAACAGGGCTTCTGTTAGGAGGAGCAGGAAGAGCATGCACTTTGCCATCTGACACAAGTTTCTGTGATGGCTTCTGAAAACAAGGTGGCAGCTGACATGCTGGGCTATCCTGCACACAGTATGTCTCCCGTTTAACGGGCCTGGGACTTATTGCTATGTTTTTGTTTCTCAGTATCTTCAGCTTTGACTTTGAGTCCTCCACAAATGTTTCTACAATCTTGTTTTCCTGTTCTTCTGATTGGCTTATTTTGGTCTCCTCGTCCTTGCTTCCAGTCTCTATTTGCAGTGCCAACAAATGAGCTTCTTTGAAAATTTCCACAAATTTCTCTCCTTGAAGTGGGCTCCACATGCGTTTATCATCAAAAGCAGACACACTCTTTTTTGCTTCAATACTGGCAGCAATACATCTTTCTTTGTGTCCCACAGGTCCAACAAAAACTTCATCTTCATTTCCACTACAAAGAAAAATAATTTAGGCCAGCACCGTGCATGTGTCCATTTTGAAGGGTCTACAGTACTTACATAACTTACCTTGTTGAAGAGAGTGAAAGGTCAAAATCAAACTTTTCATCAGTCAGAAGAGGAAAGTCTGAAACTATAAAAAGGATTCTGTCACAGCATGGATTTGCAATGAAAATGATTGCATTATGCTTTGACAATTTGGTGAGTGATGTCAGCTGGCAATAAGTTTAGCTACCAAGTTTAAAATGTTAAACTTAGGAAAACATATTTTAGGTCCAAGAAATTTAAGGTACAATTGTGAATATGAGCATAATTGTGAGATGCCCAAATACTGTGGGAAACAGCTTAATGGTAATTTCTAAGCAGCTGTAACAGCAACATGGAATGCAGCTTATCAGCAGCCTCAAATCAAAATAAGTGAGAACATGTAATCTTCTTGTTCTAGTTACTACAGAACAGTAGCAGGAGTCAGTGAGAAAGATTACTTTTCTTATTAGTTAATATATACATTAAATAAATCAGCAGCTGATGGATAAGGGATGAACTCAGATTAGATATACAGAAGAGAGGTTGGTGACATCTATCACTATTACACAAGCTTTAGCACCATGCTCCACAAGCTCCTCAGAAGGCTTCTGAGCAACAGCAGCCCATCCAAGGAGGTGAGTACACAGAGCATGATGTAAGGCAGACAGAGGATGTCTACTGCTCTGAGCTGGCCTAGCCTGTAACAGGGGATATACCACATAGACAATAACTCAACATGTTCTCCACCTACCATTGCTCATGCACATATCCAGCTTTTCTTCAGTCAAATGACTCAGGCTATCTACTGACATTTCTTTTTTTTCCTCCATAGTACCTGGAAAATAAAGAAGTAGACATGCAAGAGGTTTAAAAAAACCCAAAACCGAACAACAAGGTCACAGACCTTGATGACACTGCTGAATTAGTGAGGAGGTAAACATTCCCTTTAAAGACTCTCATATTTAGGGACTGCCACACAGAATCACAGAATAGTGAGGGTTGGAAGAGACCTCTGGAGAGTGTCTAGTCCAATCCCATATCAAGGCAGGGTCACATGGAGCAGGTTACACAGGAACGCCTCAAGTGGGTTAGCAATATCCCCAGAGAGGGCGACTTCAGGACCTCCCCGGGCAGCCTATTCCAGTGTACTCTCAATGTAAAGTTCCTATTCACGCTGAAATGACGCTTCCTGTGGTTTAGTTTAATTTAGCACTGCTACTCATCCTGGCGCTGGGCACCACCCAAAAGGTGGCTTATGAGACGCCACGCAGTTCACCATCCCACCGACCGCCCAACGCCCCACCTCAGCCGAGCTCGCACAGGCCCCCCCCTTCCCCGACCGCGACGGCAAACGGGGAAAGGCCCCCGGGCACGGCGCTGGGGCTCTGGGGCAGGGCCCGAGCCGAGGCGGCCGCCGCCGTCCCCCCGCGCCCCTCACCGCTCGCCCCTCACCGCCACCGCGCACGAGCCGCGCCGCGCACCTACCCGTACTCGGAAAGCGCGCCCCGCTCACGTGACGCGCCCCGCGCGTTCTGATTGGTCGGTTCGAAGGATACACGAGCGCTTCCGGTGCATTCTGGGGCTTGTAGTTAGCAGGGGCTCCCAACGGCTGCTCTGTTCGGCTGGGCTGCGCAGGCCGCCCCCCCCCATCCTGTCCTCGGGCCCTGGCCGTGGTGCGTCGTCCCCCCGTTCAGCCCGGCTTGCCTGGCCGGCCTCGGTGCTGGCTCAGCCTCAGCAGGGCGGGGGCATTGCCGAAGGTCTCGCCATGAGGCTGTGCTAGTGGGCGGAGGCGCCATGCTGGCTGCGGTGCGGCCTCCTCTGCGCCCATTCCTTTGGTTTCCTTGACACCTTTGCTGGATATGGTTGTCCTAGTGGCTTTAACTTTAGAAGTGAAGCTAAGCGGCGGTTCAGCTTGGACATAAGAGGAATTTAATCACAGCAAGCATGACTAGACATTGGATGGGCTGCCCGGGCCGGTGGTGGAGCCATCATCCCGGAGGTGTTTGAGGAAAGACTGGATGTGGCGCTCAGTGCCAGGTCTGGTTGTCAAGGTGGTGCTCAAAGGTTGGACTCAGAGCTCTTTTCCAGCCTAATAGATTCTGTGATATCCCTTTCTGTGAAGAGGATTTATATCTAATCCTAAAATGGCATAAGGAATAATAAGATCCATGGATGTCAGTCCCAGCTACAAACTATTAATTATCAGTCCCATTAAAACAGCCTATGAAAAACGCCAATCACTTGTTTTTAAAAATTTTTAAAAGTTTAATAGTAATAAAATGGTTATAAAAATAGTAATACAATTAGAATAATAATAATTTGGACAAATTTAATTAGGACAATATGAGGCAATAGAACCAAAGAGTTATGGACGTCCGGGTACCTTCTTCTGGGCAGTACAAGCCTGAAAAAGGACACATGTTAACAGAGGATTAACCCTTAAAAACAATAACCTGTTGCATATTCATACACTTCATACATGATGCATAAATTCTATTCAAATACAGGATTCTGTCTGGTCATTGTCAACTTATTCCTCTGAATCCTAATGGCACCTTCGAGGCAGGAAGAAGTTAATTTCTTCTGATAAGAGAGCAATAAATTCTTTTTCTCTGAAAGATTTATGTGTCCTGTGGCTTCTATCTCACTGCAAGTCCTTTCTTTTAAACAAAGCATCTTATATAGCATAGTTTCTATTTTAACATTTTTTTATAACCTAAAACTATATTTAACACACTACTTAAGAGAATTAATACAGCATTACTTTCTAACACAACACATATAATATTAATTTTAATATTTGTGAAAAGCCAATCATAAAATATGCATCTTTCACAAGCCTGACTGTTAGAATCATTTTAAAAGTAGAACCATGTTCATAAAAAGCACTAGGAAAACACCACTCTTTACATTTCTTCTGACATTTAATGCTGTGCAGTGCTTAGGGTTTTCTCTTCATGCATGCATGGTATGAGAAATTGAGTTCCAGTGATGTATTCTGTTCTAAGTATTTTTAGATGACTAAATCAACCAGCTGGAATTTATCAGCTGAATAAGAATAGTTAATCATAACCTGCAGATTTTCATATAGATAAGATACTCTCTAATCCTTTCTCCAGTTGACCATTTGTCATTTTTTTACCTTTCATGGAGCCCCAGAAGCAGTATGTATGTGACTTGAGTATATAGCAAGTGTCTATGTATTGCAGAATATGCACAGTCAATGGCTGGGACAAATAGGTTTCTGCTGAGTATGAACATGCTCACCTCACACTTCTCCCTCCCTTGGGGAGTCCCTTCTGGCTGGCAGTGGTCATGGGGAACTGTCCAGCTTAGTTGCTTGTAAAATAGGCCAATCCTCATTGTCACAGTTTCTGTCTTCCAGCTTTTTACATCAGAATTTTCTACCTCTTCTCTTTGATGTTTTCCTCATTGCTCCTTGAATTACTCTTATGGATGTAACAATTTCAATTTATTGGTTTCTTTTATTTCTTTCCATTCAAATTCACGTCATGATAATTCTTACCTACTCTGATTGTTTCACTTTTTTCAAGACTTAATTTATTTTCATAAAGGAAATTCTTCACTTCCTCAAAGGAAATGCAATTCTTCATTTCCTCGAAGGAAAACTTGACATTTCAAAAAGAATCAATTTGGAAAGGTGTGGTCTATTTCCCTGCACTTAATGTCATTCCATGCCATTTGATTGTTTTCCCTTTGTTGCAATGTTTTTTTTCTTTAAGTGTTTCATTTCATCTATTTCTTCTCCTGTCTTTTTGTTTGACTTCATTCCCGGATTCTGGGACTTTAGTAGATTTAATTTTGGTAATTATTAGCTCTTCTCACTGCACCTCATTTCATCCCAATTGATTTGGCTGGAATCACTGCATTCCCAAATTTCCTTTGTTTTTTAATTGCATTTTATTTTATCATATCATATCTCCTTACCAGAGTGTTTGTTACACTTTCTTCTCTGTTTTCAAGATTTCATTGTTGAAATTTCTGAACCAAAGTGAAAAAATTATAAGGTAATGGGATGACATGAAGCACAGGGAAATGGACCAAACCTTGCTGAATTGGTACAGTTTGAAATCACAAGATATCATTTCCTTTCAGGAAATGAAGAATTTCCTTTCCTGAAAGGAAAAAAAGTCAGAGAAAAAAGTGAAACAAACAGACTGGGGCAAGGTTATAATGATAAGAAATTCAATAGTCAAAAATAAAATTCTGAAATAAAGCTATTGTCATCAAGTGTAGGGAGATGACATGAATTGTTCCCATTTGCAGTTTGTAGTTGCAATGTCCCTGAAGTTCTTGGCTTTGTGCTTTCCTCAGCCCTAAGCTTGAGCCTAACCCTAAGCAGAGCAGTAAGAGGAGCCTGTTGCTGAGGCTCAGGTGCCAAGCACATGGGTGCTGCTCAGCAGAAAGGTGTGCAGGGAGCAGTCTCGGGGCAGGGCTGTGCTCCCCTTGGCAGGCCTTTGTAGTTGGAGTGTCCCTGGAGCAGAATACACCTTTTATTGTTGCATCTATCCATGTATCTGTTATTTAAGAAAAATATTTAAGAACCCAAATCCAAGAGTTGTAACTTCTTATATTCTCAGGATCAGGTCTGAAAAAGCAAGAACTGATTCGAGTCAGTAATTCTTTACTGATGTTTGGATTCCTTCCTCCAAGTCATTGTAATATTTTCTGTATTTAATATATTACTAATAATGAAGAATGAGTCTTTGTCCTTGGTAGCTTCAAGCTTCACTGGTTCCAGTGACACAGTTTTAGTCACATGGGTCAACAAACCCAGTTTTAATTTTCTGAAGTGTAAGTGATTCTTCCAGGACATATTTGGAAATTACTAGTTGTTTTGATAAAACTAAAAGGAACCAGTTTTATTTTTATAAAAACTTAAATGCTGTAACCAAGAAAAATGTGAAGGAAAGGCAAAAGCTTTTAGAAATGTACCAGAACTACAAGTTCAGATTTGTCTTAATAGCAATTATATGTGACAATAAGCTGAAAGTAACAGTTAAATGAGAAATACAGTTATTTTCAAGATGATGCAATAAAGTGTTTTGGGAAAGAAGGTTTTTGGTCTGTCTTTATAAATTACAAATTTAAATGTGTTTGTTTACAAGCCCTACAGATCATTGCAGGGGCATTGAACTGGTTATACCAAACCCACCATTAACCCAGCTGGTCATGCAACACCCAGCTTGGGAGGAACTCTGCATTGGCACAGCCTCTTGGTAATGAATGCCTCCAGGTGGTCAGGGAATAATAGGATGTATGTGACTTTGTTGCTAACCCTGGATGTCAAAATGTGGTTTTTGTGGTGATATTATTGACTGCTTATTGAATGTGATTATATTATAAAAGTCAAAGTTTTTTTTAAAAAGCCATCTGCTTTTTTCATAAAAAATATTTTAGTATTACCACACATATAAGTGATTGTGGCTTGAAATTTCACTCAAGGCAATTTAAACCAAATTGCAGTTGTAGAAAGGAACTAAGTTTTACCCCAAAATAGCTTGTGATCTAATAGAAAGTAATTCTGTTACAGCTCGTCCTGCATTTTTCATCACCACCACCCTCCATCTGTGCATTACTTGTGTCGTTATAAATTTGGCAACACTTCAGCAGCAAGCTACTGTTTATAACAAGAGATCCCTGCGGCTAAAAGAAGCCAGTCACTGGGATTACTCATAATTTGCCTTGTGAACTGCTCAAGGGAATTTCTTGAAGAACTGTGTCAAAATCAGCTTCAGAAACCATTAATTTAAGAGCTTTCATTGACACATAAGAAGTGTTCTGAGATTACTGTTGGTCAAGGTGGTGGGCTTGGAAAGAAGATTCTTTTTGTTGGCACTGAGAGAAAATTTTCTCATTTTGTGCAAGGAAACGAGGATAAAATAAGCTTTTTCCCTCTCTGCAAGAAGAAATCTGACGCAGTGGGAACTCAATCAGCCAGACACCATGAATGCTTGCAGAAGGTAAGCTGCATATACTGCATTCCCCTCAGGTAGGAACAGAAAAGCAAACTATTGCCAGAATATTATTCTCATGGTCTTCACATGATGCTCCCAAATGATCATGAACTGTTACTTGATTTTCAGCTACACATGACAGATTGTCCTGATAAAAATGTTAAATGTCTAATTCTGCAATTACCTACTGTAAAGGCTCAATGGCAGAACTTCTGTTTTATGGATTAATTCCCTTTCGGAGATTGCATTTCCTAGTCTTAGAGTTTCAACAAATCAGTTTTGACAGCTCTCTTCCAAGTGTGCCTAAGTATGCAATTTGTGGTTTAAAGTTTGTTTTTACTCATAAGCTCTATCTGTGCTAACATTTGTGGTAATCTCTTCTGTCACAGTAACAGCAGGAACATGTATGAACCAGACCTGCAATACCTCTAATCAATCTCAGACCCCCTTCTTAATGAAAATGAAATCACAAGCTAGTTAATCTCTTTTTGGCACTCCAGATGTAATTGTGCACATTAAACATTTCTTTTCTCTTAAAAAAAAAAAAAAAGGCAAAAGCAGCAGGAACAAGGACTTAGCACAGGGGCTTAGCAGGCAATTTTCAGTGAAGATAATAACTGGAGGTCTGTTGCCATGGGTGAATACTTCTAGTTTCAAACCCTTTGGGAAAGGTGACAAAGCAATGTCAAATGTTACTGCAGAGAATCCTGCAGATATGCTTTATATAGTTACTCCTGACTGGTATCTTTGCCTAATGAAAACCTTGACACAAGTCCCCTCTGAAAAGCACAGATAGAAAAACATGCCAGAACAGGATGGGAAGATCACATGCTGTGCTTATTCCTGTACATTAAAGCTTGAAAACTGTAATTTTTTATTTGAACCCTGCCTCTTTCATAATATTGCAAAATGAAAGGGTATGTTTTTTCTCATACAATGATCTGTATCAATAGTGAGGAGTAAGAACATTGTTTTTCCTCTAAGCCCATATCCTGTCACTGTGCCTGTCAGTGGGAGAGAAATACCAAATGGCTGGTAAATGTTTTGCATTTCCAATTATAGGAATTATTTTATTAGCTCCAGACAATCTGAAGAGCTCTTTTCCAAATCTAGTCAATGATTCAATGCACACTCTGGATTTAATTACAAACACTACTGAACTCTTAATATAGAAGAATAATTTTAACCTTAATCTTGCTTTTTATTATGTCAGGATACATTCTCTCCGTGCTCACAGACAGAAACCTAATGGAAACAGAAGTGAGAACTGGAACAGCACCTCTGGGTTCAAGCACCAGTATGGAGATGATCTTGTTACAGTCCACACCCTTTACACAGTGATCATCATGATCCTTCTAGGGGCACTCTGGGGAGCCTGGTCAAGAAAGGATTCATCCTTATAGCAGCAATATAGGAACTTTCTTTGTCAATATTTAAAGGAAATGTTTGTGTCAATTATCCATACTCAAGAGGTACAAAAAATGGTCTCAGCGTATTTCTTGAAACTGCTTAAGTGCTTGCTGCTTGTGGAAGTGAATCTATGAAGCAATTTAACAAGCCATGTACAGAACATCATTTTGTGAATAACAGAGACCTCTTTGACCTGTACACATTTATATTACCCTCAGCATGTATATGAAACTTTAAGCATGATATTCTAGAAAGAAGAGTTCAACTTCTGTTTTATTGGTCAATATTTTGTACATCCACCCCAACTTTCCATTTGTGAACTTTATGAGTCTCTACCTCTGCTAAATTTGCCTGTCCCAATCCATGGTAAAACATACACTGTAAGCAGGGAAATAATCTGCTGTGTCACAACAACATAGGAAAAAATAATCAACAAACCCAGGTATTATGCTGGCAAAGGAAAATACTGAAAAAGTCAAATTCTCTTCTCCATTGCTGAATAGTTTATATGGGATTTGCATCCATTATCTTTAACTTATGGTAATGACTTCGTAAATTCAGGAATAAAATTATGGAAAAAGCTGCTTTTGTGAATCTTTTGTCACAGAACCAGCTGGCTCAGTCTTCACCGTGTATATATTTATCTGCAACCACCACTTGCTTTTCCATAATTCACTAACATCTCATGGCAGCACCAGCTCCTACGTACACCAGCCCATCACTGATGGAGGCATTCCATACTCCCACATTTTCAAGGAAGTAATCCCACTCAGACAACCTGCAAGCTTTCTGAACATAGAGCCATTTGGCAGCTTCTGTTCAACTCTGTTGGTTTGTCTACAGCTGATGAGCACATGTTAGTGGACTGGCAGCTCTGAGGGACAGTGACTGTTGGAGACAATAGGCCAAGCCTTGGGAGCCTAAACTCAGCTTAAACCCCAAATTTTAGCATTGCCTAAACTAATACACAGTATCCCAAAAAAAAAACCAAACCAAAAAAAAACCCAGAAAAAACCACCACCCCAAAACTCTGCAAGATATTTAGACATTTTACAGACTCAGATACACATTTGTAATTAGGTAGTACTTGCAGACAAAACAATTCTTAAAAGTATTGTGTACCCCATTTTGGTATCCATCCATAATCAGGAGGGGTATATAAACTGAAATGTCTTTGAGAAGAGCTCCAGGAGTGTTAAGAAAGGTCAGTGTAGCACCAGAGACACCGGTGTCAGCTCTCAGCAGGCAGTGAGGTGGAGTTGCTGTTCCTCCAGCGTTACCCCACCTGCACAGACACCACCTCAGCCTGCTTTAACATGGGAGCTTTGGTGATGGTCCCCAGAGAACAGCACACAAAGGAATACTTAAGAAAACAGATGACTAGAAAATTAAATACATTGTCATAGAACATAGGGACCCAGTCATAAAACATGTAGGGTGAACATTACAAGTGAACACAGAAGGATGGGCCCTCCCTTGTCAATATATGTTTGAAGGATATGAGATGGGAGAGGGACCTACACATTCTGACAGCAGCACAAAAACCCCTGGTGATCAGGGCTGTGGGCCTCAGGGTGCTGGAAGTCAAACACAAAAATCCAAATGCACCCCACCAAGGGAAAAAAAAACCTAGAACTATTGACCACATATCAGGATGTAGCATTTAATTGTTAAATTCTGCAGGAATAATCCTGCCTCTGAAGCACTGGAGGTCCAAATACAGTATTGAAAATACAGTTTCCTCTTTCACCTTGTGATAGAGGAGATGAGGTATGAAAGTTTAGAAGAGACTGCTGCAGAACATTAAATATTTTGAAAAACAATTTTCTTAAAATTTTGCTTCCCTGGAAAACAGCCTTAGTTGATTTAACAGTAACATTAGAGATCTAAATTAAGTAAGTTTTAACGTGTTCAGAAAGACAACTGTATCTTTGCAGGGTGAACAAAATCTACTTTTATTACCAGTTTTTGTAAATAACTCATTTAACTTGGATAATGCAACCACATCTAGAGAAAACCTGTGGTCTTGCAGGACATAGTCTTCAACACAAACAGACTCAAATCATCTGCCTGCCTGAATGACACTGGAGACTTCAGCTCCCAAAATAATTTCCTGTAAATCCACCCATGAAAACACCTCATTTGGGTCTCACAGTAAATCACAATTTAACTTATGTCAACAGTAACGAGATACTTAATGCTTCTACACCAATGAAATAGATGGAGCAGTAGAAACTGGGAACCCAAGTTTGGAACTTGTATGTCAAAACTTTATGCAGTCATCATTTTATTACTATTTCTCCTGTACTAAACAGACTGGACAGATGTTTTACATGCGTTCAAAAAAGGCAATGGTTTAAGGAAGCCTGTCTGCTGTTATTTTAAACTAACAAAAACATTGTAGTTCAGCCAGTGAACCTTAAGATATATTCCATGTACCAACCAGACTGTCAGAAAAGGAAAACAAGTCTCTTATTTTCCATGGTCATTCTCACATGCTGATGTGACAGACTTTTGAAGACTCAACTCCTTCCAAGCTCCATTTTTTACTACTGCATCACATTTCCCTTTAGAGAGGATGATGCATTCTGTAAAGCCATCTTTAAAGCAAGATGTCAGCACAGCCATTTGCCCCTAATCCTTTGATAAACCTTGTCATTCCTTAGTACTTTGTAACTGAATTTGCCATTGGTCTGGTTGGTAAGAAAAGGACAGTATTTGTACTACTGTGTTTTAACTAAGGGAAGACTTAAATCAAAATGCAAAACTGAAGCTGTACATTTCTGCATTAAACACAGAAACACAGACAAAACCAGGTCTATATGTCAGTTCACTGGTCTGTTTACCGTAATCAACTCTTAAGACCTACCTCTCCTTCAAAATGTATGTGTAAGAATGTGAGGCATTCTCTTCCCAAGATCTTTTAATTACACAAAACATAATACCTCAGAAAACATCAGGAAAAAAAAATGCAGACAGCTATAGTTTTATGCAAATCTTAGAAAAACAATACAGCATAAAAATAACAAACAGTATGGATTTCTACCTAATTAGGACAGTAGTTAAACAGGATGCTTGCATGTGATTAAATGATACACATTCACAGCTGTTGCACCTGGTGACTACTGGAAATCAATAGTCCTCCTAGTTCCCTTTGATGGCCTTTCCCAGCAGTGGTTCAAAACACAAGTTTTACGTCCTTTAAGAATACTATGTAAGCTCTATTGACAATTTAAGTGGATACAACCTATGGTGCAAATTTGTCTATGAATTCTGCACCTGTCACCTGGCTCTGTGAGTTCAGCACCACCATGCATAACCCAGTGTTATGAAGCAAAAGCTCCACTCTTTATCCTTTAAAGCCAGCAGTGGATGACATCAGACTGTCAGGCGCTGACACCACCACAACATTACCCACACTGACCTTATTTTTCATTGTACACATCTCTGGTGCCCCTGCTCCACACTGCCACTGGCTGGCATGGCACCCCTCTGCCCCTTCCTGTCCTCAAAGGGTGGGCAGCAACTCTATCCCAGGAGCACAAAGAGGGAGATGTTGCTGATTGTTTATGGAAAATTTCCTCTTTCTAATCCATCAGAAATACTTGGGCTGTAAAGATGCCTTTTCTGGCAATAGTATTCTTAAAAGGGTATCATCCATCAGGTTGCCAAACCGAAACAAATCAGAGCATGGTTAATAAAAATGATTTACAATGTTTGAACTCTCTCTGGGACTACCAAAACATTTGACAATAGACAAAATTAAGTACAAATTTCCAAGCCTTTTGTTTAAGTTCAGCTTAAAGTACTGCCAACCTTCCCTTGTCAAGAAAAAGGACCAAAGTGTCAATGGCAAATTCTGCTTGGCATGCTGTCTGTGCTCAGAACACAGTTCAAGCCTGTGTCCAAGCCTGGTTAAAACTCAGATGTTATCACACTACTCAGTACTACTTCACTTCCTCTGAAATTTATTTCCACCTTTTCACAAAACATCTTTTGTTGACATTCTGCAAACAACACTATCCAATAAGGTGCCAATTTTTTCTTCCTGTGGAGTGACTTTGTACATCTGCAGAAAAAAAAACCAAGAAAAACAGGAAAGATGTATAAGGAGGAAAAAAACTGATGACATACCTTCTAAAACTATGTACACAAGAAAAGATTATTCCCCTCTCCCCTACTTTTATATTGGAAATTCCTATCTTCTTGTGACTGCAAGACAAAATTTGGACTGAGGCAAATTCTGAAACTGCAAGAATAAGGAAAGCTACGAAACTGAATGAGAGCAGCACTTTTAGCTCCATATGTTAAGTGCTATGATTTGTCCAATTTTAGAAATATGTCTTCTATCAGTACTTTGACAGACATGATAAAGATGACTTAAGTTACTTGAATTTTATCACATAGAAGACATATGCTTCAAAATACCTATTTAGCATATGGAAATCTGTTAAGAGCATAAATGCCCCAAGACAGCTCCTAACAGCTAATTAACCTGTTCCTATTTTAACCACCCCTTCTGGGACTATCTATGTACTTAAGCTTATGAAAATGCTCTAGACTGAAATTTTTAATTAAATTAATATTTGCCTGAAAAACAGGAAACAAAAGTTCTTGGATGGTAGGCAGCAATCAGGAATGTATCTTTATGCTCTTATTCCCTGACAACATTAATAATTTGAAGACTCAAACTTTGTGATGTTAGGGTGTGACAACTAAAATTTGTTTCAACTAAAAAATTCTAAGAAATAATCAATAATCACCGCTTAAAACAAGTTTTCAGTTGTGCTAAAGAAATACAGATCCTAAGTTAGTTATTTCTGTTGATATTTAATCAGACAACTAAATAAACTGCCCCTTTTCTCCATGTCAGTCCTCTCTTTTGGCTACACACCTTTTTAACTTTGGCAGTGTCTGTTAGCTGGGGGAGCTCATCAAGGGAAACCTGCTGGCCTTCCACCTGAGACGTTATGTCTGCCAGATTTACATTCTTGTCTCCATCCACGACCAGCACAATGAGTACTGCTGTGTCGCTGTCTGAAATGCCAAACTTTTTAAATGCATCTGAAATCTGAAAAAAAAGAGAAAAAACCCCAAAATATTTTGAGTCACTTTCTCGCTACATATCAGGAACCTTTTCAGTTACTGCGTCAGATACACCAAGAGTATAAATTGACAGACATTTTACATTAATGGAATTCTGACAAGCTACAAACCATAACAGCATATTAAAAATAAGAATTAAAAACTTCTATTAGTAGCTATATAGAGTGTTAAAGGAACACATATACTTAGTTTGGCTGTGTGGATCTTAGCAAGCTTTTCTGGCAAAAAAGAAATTTGTTCAATAAATCTTACATTGTTGCTTGGTGAAAGGCTGAAAATAATTTCTGCATAGAGTGTTCTGGTCTTCATTTTACCTATCTTCTGTAGATGCACTGCTTTGTTGGCTGCCACAAGAATCTGAAAAGGATCTACAATCTGTAAAACACAACAGGAAGAGTTACACAGAATTAACTTAGTCTTTTGAAATCTGAAAAAAATCCCGACCACTTCATTTTGATAGCCTAATTCTAACAAATAAAGACTAGATTCTGAAACTATTTATGGGTTAAATGAGAATAAAGGCACCAAACAGTAGATTTTAGACAGCATGAATTAATTAGCACATGAGGCAGATTTAAACTCCACCAAGCAGGATGTGAAATTAATCAAAACATAATGTTTTTGGCCAATCTTGCCAAGGCTCTGTTTAACAGAGCCGACCCTTTCCGCGGTAGGGCACAATAATGAAATCAGAAGGCACTCGCGCAGGGCCCGGAGGACGCGCAGAGCCGCTCGTGTGACAGCGACGGAGAGCACGGGCCGGCTCCGTGAGCTGCCGCGGGCATCCCGCTCCGCCAGGGCGGCACTCGCACTCGCTCACCATCGCAGGGTTTATCAGTGCTCCCTCAATGGACCCCTCCATCGCTTTTTTCCGCAGAGCAGCGGCATTTTTCACGTGCTGGAAGAGGAGCAGCGTGACGCTGCGCTCAGGGAACAGCTCCAGCCGGTGCGTTCGCTCCATCCACAGGGTATCGCAGCTCGACCGTGGAAAACACTGCGCTGACAACAGGGCGCCGCTCAGACCGGGGCCTCAGCGCTTCCCACAGGAATCCCCCGGTTCCCGGCCCCGCGTCCCTTCCCGCCCGGCCGGGTGCGGCCCCTCGCCCCTCCCCGGAAAGGCGGCGCCATCGGGGCCGGCGCGGAGCCGGCATGGAGCGTGCCGAGGCCTACGGCTTCTCGGGCGCTATGAGCGGAGCCTTCCTGCTCTCCTGCCTGCTCTTCGCGGCCGTCAGCCGCCGGCAGCGCGGGCCCTACATGGACGAGGTGTTCCACGTCCCGCAGGCGCAGGCCTATTGCCACGGCCGCTTCCTGCAGGTCAGGGGGGCTCACCCTTGCAGCAGCGGCAGCACAGCAGCGCTCGGGGTCGGGGCTGGCCGGACGCGGGTTGTGTAGCGGGTGGAGCCGCAGCAGCAGCCGGGAAGGGCAGAATTCAGAGCCCTCAGGGCAGCAGTGCCGGGAGCTGTCAGAACCTGCGGGCCGAACCGGGGGCCGTGGCGGGGCGGTGTGGCCGTGGCGGGGCTCGGAGCCCTGTGAAGGCAGCGGCTCCGTGACGCTGTGTTCGCTTTGCAGTGGGACCCCATGATCACCACGCTGCCCGGCCTGTACCTGCTGTCGGTGGGAGTGGTGAAGCCCGCGGCGTGGCTCCTCGGCTGGACGGGAAGCGTGGTATGCTCTGTGGGAATGCTCAGGTTTATCAATCTCCTCTTCAGTGCTGGGAACTTCTACTTACTGTACTTGCTTCTGTTCAAGATCCATCAGAAGAATAAGGTACGGTCAAAGTAAAGCGATGTCATGCACTCGTGCAAGCAACTTTGATGGCTTAGTGGGTGTTCCCTTCACTGACTCGGTTTTATGTAACTGCGAGTACCACCATCAGTTTGGCCAAGAAGGCACACTCCTATTCTCTTTTTCTTTTTTAATCTTTTTTTTTCGCATAAGGTTCAGTCCTCTAAAAATTCATTCTTGCACATAAGTAGGAGTCCTGTTGAAATAAAAGTTCGTAGATTGTTATCCAAAGGTCTGGATGCTCATGTCATTGGAATTGCTTAAGAGTCTCACACAACTTGAACAGCAGCTCCTCAGCTGCTCTGTGAGCAGCCTGTGCCATTTAAGGGGATTTATCATTTTTCAGCTGCAGGCATTTGGATTTGGCCTTGTTGAATTTCATCATATTTTCGTTACCCCATTCCTCCAGCCTGTGTGGGTCACTCTAGATGACACCTGTGCTTTTGAGCAAATTGCCTGGTCCTGCTTATACAGTGTCAACTACAGACTTGGTGACAGTGTACTCCTGCTGCTTTCTTGTCTTTGATAAAGGCATTAAACAGGACAGGTCCCAGTACTGCTCCCTGTGGTCCTTGGGTTGTTACTGTCCTTTGGGTAGAGGGTAACCAGTTCACCATCCAGCCAGTTCTTACCTGTCTAGCTGTCCACACATCCAGACCATAACAGTTCAGCTTACATACAAGAATGCTGTATATTTAAAAATCTGAAGCATCCACCACTGCAGTAAATGAATTTAGTGGTTAATGGCCTATTTAAAATGCTGCACATTAGTAAAGTTACTTTTTTTGACTTTTAACCTTAAAACATTTTTTCCTGTTCCCTGATAACTGAAGGATTCCCTTACTACAAAGAAAATTGGTGTATTTTCTTAGAGGAAATATCTTAATTTTTAAGCAAATGATAACACTGTATAGAATTAGATTAGAGTAAATAAATGGTTTCCACTTTTAATTTTATACTTCAAAGTGGAAACATAAATGTAAGAACAAATTTCATGACGGTAGTCTGAGCATTTAGTTATCCTTTGACATTTCTTTGGTTTCATCATTCAGAAACATCATGCAGCATTTTTTCATTTGTGATTTATTTGTAGTGTTGTTATGTAGTGAGTGGAATAACTGGGAAGAGTTTTTAACTGCATGGTCTCCTACATTTTTTAAAATTTATTTTCTGACTAATTATAATGAGGATAAATAATAAAAGCTACATTAAAGATCAGAAACTTGGAGTTGGCCTCTCTGTGGACTGGGTTCAAAAGAGGTGATAGTAGAGGCAGAGAATGGTGCTGTCACACAGATAAATAGAATCTCATGGTGAGATTGCAGGGGAATAAACCATTGATTTTATCTTCTTCTGCCCATTGATGCCCTTTTATCCAAAGTATGGGAGCAGTTATGCCCCCACCATGATTTTAATACCACAAATATGTGCACACCTGACATAGGAAAGAAGTTGGTGTATTTTCATTGCCATATTTTTAAATCTCCTGTAGTAAAGTTCTGTGCTTTTCACTTGGATTTTAAAATTGTGTAACTGTGTTAACATAGCAGGAACTTAAGAAAAATACAGCATTTGTGCAATAATGGAAACAACATAGGAGATGTTATATTGTGTTAATGGAATTCTGAAGAGTTATACTGGTTTTCTTTTAACATAGTATTTTATTTTATTGGGCATTGTCTAACCACATTTTTCTGCTTCTTCTTTAGGCTGTGTCTGGTTTCCAGAGGATCTTGTCTGCATTAACTCTTGCAGCATTTCCCACCCTTTATTTTTTTACATTCCTTTATTATACGGATCCAGGATCAGTATTTTTTACTCTTTTTTCCTATTTAATGTGCCTTTATGGTAACCATAAAACTTCTGCTCTCCTTGGATTTTGCGGCTTCATGTTTCGTCAGACAAATATTGTGTGGACAGTTTTTTGTGCTGGAAATGTTGTTGCAGAGAAGCTAAATGAAGCCTGGAAGATTGAGTTGCAGAAAAAGAAAGATGAAAAGATTTCTTCCAGGAAAGGATCATTTTCAGATTTGACCAGAATACTGCAGTTTCTTGTTGAATATCTCTTGTCACCCAAAAATTTAGTTACACTTATTGCTTTAACTTGGCCATACATCATTTTAGTATCCCTCTTCTTTGTTTTTGTCTTCATCAATGGTGGAATAGTTGTTGGTGACAGAAGTAGTCATGAAGCCTGTTTGCACTTTCCTCAGCTGTTCTATTTTCTGTCCTTTACTGGTTTTTTTTCATTTCCTCATTTACTGACCCCCACTAAAATCAGGAAATTCCTGTTGTCATTGAAAAAGCACCCTGTGCAGTATAGTTTAGTCACTGTCATCTCTTTATTCCTGATCTGGAAATTTACCTATGTCCATAAGTATTTACTAGCAGACAACAGACATTATACATTTTATGTCTGGAGAAAAGTGTTCCAAAGACACGAGCTTGTAAAATACCTTTTAGTTCCTTTCTATCTATTTGCTGGCTGGAGTTTTGCTGATACTCTAAAATCAAAATCAATATTCTGGATCTTAATGTATTTTGTGTGTTTGTTAGCAGTCACAGTTCCTCAAAAATTGCTAGAATTTCGTTACTTTATTTTGCCATTCTTAATATATAGGCTCAATATTCCATTTCTGTCTCTATATAGACAACTTCTGGAGCTAGCTTTTTATATTTTAGTAAATGCTGTAACTTTTTATCTTTTTCTAAATAGAACATTCCAATGGGAAAATAGTGATGAAGTACAGAGGTTTATGTGGTGACTTTTTTTTTTTGATACTTTTATACCTATAGGAAAACACAGTTCTGTTTCAGGACTGGACTCTGGAATGAAACAGTATGTTTTGCATCATGTAAGGACTATTTTCCCTAGCTGGAATTGGGAAGTAACCTCTTTGCTTATATTGTTGCAACCAAATGCAAGATCTGTTATAATGTGAAGATACTCCATATATTGAATTTATGAAAATTTAAAAATTCAGTATGAGGGGAAATGTGAGAACACCTTTCTGTAATTAATGTAAAATAAGGGGGATGTTTACTGTCATTTTTCATGATAATAAAATATTATATAACATGCCCTTGAAGGTAAAATAGTTTATAAATATGTTTCAGAGGTTTCTGTTTTACAAAGGAAGGATTTCAGTCTACTCAACCTTTTTGTTTATTTATCTGTGTTCATATTTATTCCTCAGATCAGGCCATTTCCTTCTAGGTTTACTAGTGGTCAAAGTATAAACCACTATTAAAGTACAATGTTTTCAAAGCCTCCTATGTCTCACTGAATTTTCATTACTTTTTTTGTCAGTAAATGCTTACATTAGTTTTGTAAGAGAATGGACTCTTAAACCACTAGAGTACTTTGAACACTTTATTTCAAACTGATATTTAGAAAACACAGTGGATGCTATGTGTGTGCACCTCTTTTGGAGGATTAAGTGTTACTGTACAATAAAGCATAAATGGCAGTTGGTAATGTGACCTGTTAGAAAGGGAGCAGTTTACAGATGTCAGACTGCAACGTGCAGTGGATTGCAGCCCTCTTAAATAATTGAGCTTTTATGTCCTGTGGCTCTGTGCTCACAGGTTTGTGCTGAAATCGACTCTGAGTGCACTTTGGAGTTGCACTGAGTGTTTCAAAGATCTTTGATGTGTAATCTTCAAGAAGTGCTAATGGCATTATTGAACTATTCTTTTAAGTATTTTTCATATTACAAAGTGATGTTTTTATACATGTATGTACGTATATATATTTAAAAGCATCTAGTGTGCACTAACATCAGAGTAAATGAAGGCTTTAATAGTTCCTCTGAGTAAATCACTTATATCTCAAGTCTCAGATATACTTGATTGCTACAGTATATGGCAGGGGAGAGTGGTCTCCAAAACTTCAGGCACTGTGTGGCTTCTTTAAATTCATTATTGTTCTGTGATGATAATACTTCAGCCAAATCTGTGCAAACATCCTATTATTGCCACTCAAGTCACTGGGAATTGGAATCATTTCTCAAGAGGTCAGTTCTGGGGAGTTACAGGCTCAGGTCAGAACTGTTACTGTTTTACCACGAAGATCCCTGTCCTGGCTCCAGTTCCTTCCCTGTACTAGCCCTCTGTGGGTCTGGTGAGCTCAGATTCTGATCAATGCCTCTGCAACCTGTTTCTCTTAAGGAAACCTCCAGCCACTCTTCAGTGAGTAGGTATTTGTATTGAATTCAAGATACTTGCCCGGTCCCTTTTTGCTTCTTGGCCTTTTGCCAGCCTGGTAATTTTTTGTCGATGTGTACCATAGGGAAAGCCATTTTCAATCAGTCCCTATTTGATTCTTCAGGTTCAAGGAACAAAAGAAACCTGAAATTGATAGCTTTTGAAGAATCCAGTGTGGTTCTGGCAGAGTCCAGGTTGCTGTGTTGTGATTTCAGTATCACAGATTTGGGAGGGGAAGTCTTGTGTGCCTTCTGCTTCCAGTTTTGTTTTTGTATGCCATGCCAATAAAATCATAAGATAAAGAGCATTTGCCTGCTTAAGTACAACTTCATTTGTGCCCTGAAATACTGAGTTGGAATGATAACATGGAAAGGCATGGGACTCTGTGTAGTATTCCAAGTTGTATCATAGATCCAAGGTTTTTTTCTGGTTTTATGTAGGGGAGCAGGTGTTAATTCCCTTGACAAAAAAAATCATCTTGCAAAGATCCCTGGGTAGTCAACAGGTGTTTTATCCAGCATGTCTATTTTCACTGGTTTCAAATGCCATCCTTGATCGACTCTGTTGAGAGACTGTTCATGCTTCCTATTTTTAAAAGAAGTAGCTGCTGTGTTTCAAGTGAAAAGAACCAGTTTAAATATGTACAATTTTAAAAACAATTTAAAAACTTTTTTGTTGTTGTTGTTGTTGTGAAAAGTGAATGCAAAACACCCACCAAAATTTAGAGCACAATACCTTTCTAATGAGCTCCACCCCAGGAGACACTAGAAAAATGACACATAGATGTCTGTGACCTGTTGGGGCTGTTTAAGCAGTATTATGAAATGGCATAATGTTTTATAATATAATTTATCACCACACTTACAGGTTTTAATTTAAAAGTAAAATGATAATATATTTTGCTCATTTGAAAGCAGGCTGAGTTGATAAAAGTTTATTTAAAGAGGGAAGTTGATGAATTACTAAAGTATGAAAGGAGAATGTATTTGTAGAATAAAGCTACATTTTCACTTTTGTCTATGAGCCTGAGGGTGTTTGCAGGTAATATTCAATGTTAGCCAAGTCAGTCCAGAAATCAGAGGCATTATATTGTATCAGAACTGGTCATAAAGAAAGATCTCCAAATTCCATCAGTATTTCCTAGAATTTTGACAAATAGCAGTAACACTGTGGAAATCCATTGAAAAATGGATTTTAGTATTTTGTATTTTGCTCCTGAAATATTTCCATTGTAGTTGTTTTAAATTTGTTAGCTGTTTTTCTTAAAGACATGCAAAAAGGGCTGTATTTATTGTGCTTCATGTTGCCAAGGTCTTCTGCATTCAATAGAACCATAATTGCTTACTTTAGGTTAATTCTCAGCAGGTGTCAGTGAAATTTCTTACAACAGCTTTAAAATGTTATTTTCTTGTAAATTTTGTTAGTTATCAATTTAGAATAGAATTACTAATTTCTTGAAGTATTCAAGGTAAAACCAAAAATAGCATAGCTAACATTTCTATAAAGGCTGCTTTGGAAAAAAAGGCTGTTTTTTCTTAGAAATAAGATGATTTTTAGTAACTGTTGGAATAATAAAGATAGCTGAATTGTTTTGAAATGGAGGAAAAAGTGTAAACAATTGAACCTTTTTTTCTTTCAGTTAAAAATATGTTGTTATTCAGCAAGATAGGAAGTTTGATAATGCTTTATGCTGTGAACTGCATTTCCTGCTGTTTATGAGCATTCTATATTTCATTCCTTATAACTTCCTTGACAACACATGTTCAAGTTCAGAATTAGCAAGAATTTTATACCATAAGCAATGCTGAAACATTTTTTTCTGTTAATTTTCTAGAGGGTTGATAAATAAGATGGATGACTTCTGTTAGAAAGTAAAGAAAAAGTGTTTTATAGTGTCTGGGGGCAGTTGAATTCTGTCCTGCTAATGCAGTTCTGGTGTTTTTTGTTGTTCACAAGGTGGCAGTCCTGTGCTGTCTTGTTGAGGTGACCAAGTGCTTTGTACAATGCTGCTTGAAATCATAATGTTGTTCCAGCAACACTCTGATAATTAGAAAACTTCAAGTTCTCTCATGGCTAACTGATTTAGCTATAATATCCTTGTTAGTTTTAAATATATACAGTATGTCAAGTTTTACTAGAACAAGTTTTGTTCGTCTTTAAAGTGTCTTTCCTGCATTTTTTTCTGTTTGTGAAATTTTCATGTCTGTTCTAAGAGAGCAAAATGAAACTTGAAATCCTAATGTTGTAAAGATGTTGTTTCTAGCAGATTAGCAGATTTCCTTTGGGTGTTTTATTATTAAATTTCACAGTATTCTTACTTTCTTTGCATATTCATTCTGTTTGTTTCTGTCTAAGAAGAAAAAAAACTCTGAAGGACAAATTGAGAAAAGTGCAATAATTATGCTTTTGAGGCTGACACATGGTGACTTTCTGAAATATTCAGTCTTTTTTTGGGTGACGCACATACTAACTGTAAATGCTGAAGTGTCTGTTTGCCCTATAGTAGTCAATATACCGTCTTTTACATACATCATCTAGTTTTCATGTAATGAAAAATTGTAAAGTCCAGTCCATGAAAATGCTTCTAATTATCTTAAATTTTGTCTATATTCAGCATCCTGGTTTTTTCCCCGGAAAATCATTGCACTCCCTGCTCATCCCTTGTTAGATAAGACATACTTTTTATTTTCAATTCAGTGACATTTTTCTGTTACCTGAGGCATGTTTTATGGAAAAATATCATTCTCAAAAGTATGCTTTAGATAGATGCAGATAATTGGTTTTGCTAACAAACATCCTTTTGCAAACAAAAAGGATCTGTATGAGACAGCAATGCTAATCTACCTAGCCATGTGTAGCTAAAATGCCCTTAATTTGCCAGTTTTTCTGCTTGATCTCAGAATATGCTCAGGACCTCATGCTGTTCCTTCAGCTTCACGAATAGTTGGGATACGAGGAGCAGGAAGCAAGAGGAAAAATGTTTCTGCAGGTCATTGTCATGGCAGTGCTGCCCTAGGTGGGAGTGTGCAAAGCTGCCAGGAGCAGGAGTCAGTGGATGCTTCTGGGGCTTAGAGGGCACCACTGAATTTAGCAGAGCACTGTGGCTGGCTAAAGTATGTGGTGATCAGGAGAGCTGCTTGCCATACATGAGTGGGAATGTCTTCTCCAGCTGCAAGGAGAGTCTGCTTGTTGCTAGAGCTGCCTGGATCTCTGGGAGAATGATCCTGCTGAAATCTGACAGGGAACTGGTTTGTTGGAAGATGTTTTAGGGCTTCACTGTGCGTCTGTAAATAAAAAAACTGTTCTTGCTGTGTTCAGGAGATGTGAGCTTACTTGAAACCCAGCTGAGTATTCACAAATGTGGAAGGAGTTACTTTCATTTTTATGGAATCATAGAATCATTAAGTTTGGACAAGACTCATAAGACTATGGAGTCCAGCTATCAACCCAATACCACCTTTTTCACCACTAAACCATATCCCCACCTGCCACATTCATGCACCTTTTGAACACTTGGAGGGACGGTGATTCCAGCACTTCCCTGGACGGCCTATTTCAAAGCCTGACTACCTGTACCATGAAGAATTTTTTTGTAATATCCAATCTAAACTTAAGGCCATTTCATCTGGTCCTCTCACTTGTTATATGTGAGAAGAAACCAACCCTGACTTCACTACAACCTTGGTTCAGAGACCACTTTCAGACACCCTCTTCAGACCTATGAATTTAATATATGTAAATCACATTTTCCTGTGATTCCCATTTGATTCCCATTGAATCTCAAAAAAACATTGTCTGTCTGATTTTCACGTTGTCAGTTGCCCAGATACTTTAGTGGGTTTCTGATCTACTTTGGACCTGGGCAAGAACAAGCAGGACTTTGAAGATTATGGGAGGATTGGATCAGACTGGTGACAGGCAAGAAGATTGAATCAACTTCTACAAGCAAGAGATGTTGCAAAATGTGTATGTTTATGTGATGATTAACCCAATCATTGTAGTAAAAAATTACTAGCCTTCCTAGAATAGTATATAAGCATATGTCATGCATAGTAAAATGGGATTCTGACCACCACCCACTCAGTCTCCCCAGCTTTCTCTCCATTGCTGATAGGTTTATAATACAAAACTGATGTATCTTAAAAATTAAACATTGTTAGAGCAATGTTTCCCATGTGCCCTATATGCTGGTTTTAAGTAGATGTAAATTAATATCCCATGCATTTAATTCAAATTGTCTTGAACTCTTATTAATAACAGCAGTGTATGTCTTTTCAAAGATGTAATTACAAGAGTTCATGTCCTTAGATACATTCGCATCTTCTGTAATGAAATTACATTTTGACATTTTCATATCAACCCTCCTAAAAGTATTGTCATAGAAATAATCTTGTGGAAATATAATGAAAAAGGAATGGTGATTATCACTGGCAAGAGTCTAATTTTAGGGTGATACTTCAGACCTGCAAGTTTAGTACATGTAAATCATGCTGCATTTTCCGGTGTTCCCATCAAATCTCAAAGCAGTGCCTGGCTGAACTGCAATTTAAATGACAAGTTTCAAAAGAACAAAGGAAACACAGTTGGGAACATCACTGATTCCAGGGGTAGCACTTCACCCTTGGGGTCAGTGCTGATCAAATGCCACCACATTGTTGGTGTGTGGGAGTGAGCATAGTATAACCATAGTCCTGGTGAGGGTGTTTTGCATGCTGCATGTGGGATTCCTTCCTTACTAGCTGCTCTGTGCATTCCTGAGCAGCTACAGCACTACATGCTTATTGCCAATAGCATTATTTTACATTAGAGATAGTTGTGAAGGTGAGAATTCATCTGCCAGGCATCTCATTGAAACCACCTTCCTGTGTGAGCTGCTTGCTGGTGCCAGGCAGGGCACTCCTGAGCTGAGGAAGCCTCATATCCAAGGCTTGAGGCCAGAATGATCAGTGTTTCAGCTGATTTTCCTCACAGCCACTCTGCTAGCTAAATTTGGAAAGTTTCCTCCCAATCCAATGTGTTGCTAACTTGCTTTAAAATCTCAAGAAGCCTTATGGAATTACCTTCTCTCTTCGGGTCCAGCCTCTGGAGAAAGAAACAGGAACACGTCAAAGGAAAAGGAATTTATTTGCTGTTTAGAGTAAAGAGTTGTATGTATCCTTACTAAAATGATATCAGTGCACATTTGCTTCAATAACAGTGAGCTTTGTTCTCTTAATTATGACTAGGATGGAACTTTCTGCCTTCTTTTCTGAAACAAGGAAGAAGAATAGTTTGCTTAAAACAAAAAATAAATTAGTTGTCTGGCAGTTTTCTTAAGAATTAAGAAAATATATTAGAGATTCTGGAAACAGCTGTTGTCTGAGAGAAGCTTTAAGTTCGCCTTCAAGAGAAATACTAGTAATTTCACTTCTCCCTCCTATACTGCTTATAAAATATATATTGCTTAAATTCTGGGCGGGTGGAAGAGGGGTGTAGCATTACAATGGCCTTGTCTGGCTGTTTGCCTGACAGGAGGCCACAAAACTTTATCTAAAACTCCTACCAAGGAGGAAGTTACTCTCCACATTATGTAAGTGAATCCTGTGGAGTTTAATATTTTGAAGCTGAAAGGGAGCTCATATTTTGAAAACATACTCTATTTAAAGCAGTCAAGTAGTGGTGACTTTGCCATTTTATTAGACAAGCTTTTGCAGAGGTTAATTACTTCTACTCTTAGGAACCTTTTCTCTCTAGTTGTGATCTTCTTGCGACATCAATTGTGCGAAGACAATTCTCCCCATTTTCCTCCTCCACTTGTGCAGATACATACAATTTGTGCTTGTGTGTGCAGCTCACATCATAACAGCTTCTTAACCTACTGACCTACAGAGATACGAGAATTTGGCATCCCAGATTGCTTTTCCCTAGCTTTATTTTCAGCACATAAAGTTATGATTAATATAATTGAAGACTTCACAAAACTTCTGAGATATTTTTCTATAAGGAAGAAGTATCATCTACCTAGACCTGTGCCCCTGCTCTGTTTAGCTGAAACAAAGTCTGTGGCACCTTGTATGCATGGATACGCTGACTGTGAGGAGCATGCTGCCTACCTTGTACATAAAACATCAATTTTTGACTTCCAAAGTCAAGCTAATGGAAAAATCACTCCAAAACAAATATATTAATTCCCACAACAACTGCTTTCATCTTTATTAGTGAAGTGGCTGGAGATATGCACAACAGTTTGCTTGCTTCTCCTTGATTATTACTATGTTAATAGTAGGACACGTGAAATTTTGGCTGAGCAGTTTTTGATTTGGCTGTTTCCTGTAGAGCTCCATGAAGTTAAATGCTTCTGGAGGCAAATTTAATTGATTGATTACTGTCTTAACCTCTAAAGCCAGGGCTAACTCAAGTAGCTTGCTGTTGTATTGAGAGGTTGGCTGTGTTTGCCTTGAGACACAGTTTCTTTGTGGAGATCAAGCACAGGAATTTTCTGTCAAATTAAAAATAAATGTGTTCAGATTATAAGATTTCTGTAAGGAAGCCTGCTTTTCTTATCCTTATACTGACTAAACCAAATTTCATTCGCCCTGATGAGGCTCTATGTACTCTCTAATACATGGAATCACTCTGCCTGAGGGCTAGAGGACTTTAGGCATTGTTTTAAACAGCTATCAGATCAGCTAACTTTGCAGGAAGCCTTTGATTTTGAATTAAAAGCTCACCACCACTATCAATTGGTGGGCTCATTCCTCTTGCACTTTCAAATCCTAGCATTATAATTAAAACTTCTTTGTGAATAAAGAGTATTTCTGGAAAACAATTGTCCATCCTACTAGCAATTAAGTCTTCTATAAGCCTTAGCATGCAATTACAGCAAAGATGAGTTAAAGTAAGCCATTTGTGACTGAATCTGAATCAAAGATGTTACCACCTGTGAAGATTCTACCTTGTTATTTAAGTCACACACAACAGAGTACATGATGCTCTTGAACTTTCTTGCCCATCAGTTTGTCAGAGAATAAGCAAGCAAGAAAAGCCTTTAAAGTCAGTCCTAACATTTAACTAACTGATAGTCTGCAGTTGCTTGGCAAAAAACTAGCCTGTCAAAATCAGCTTCTAGTCTCCTTTTAGGGATTTTGCTGTGATGGATCTCATGGTAAATGTTCTTCAGCCCTTTTTGTGTTTTCTTTCACAATGCAAGATCCTCTTCCCTCAATGTGGCTTTATTGCCTCTTGGATGAAAAATTGGTTTGGAGGTCTATTTTATGACATTAGAGAAGTATTTATGCATTAACACAAGTAATACTTCGACCAAATGGATCTATACCCTGCAGTCAAAATGCAAACAACAGTGTGTATTGACAGAATCCATTCAATACTTTATTTTCTCATTAAATCTAGCATAAAGTAGACAGGATAATTTGGTATCAGATTTAATCTTTCATGTTATTCTGCAAGTGTATAGATATTGACAATTTGCTTGGTCCTTTGAACATATACTTCCGAGGCAGAGTTGAAGAAGGTAATTACCATCCAACTCTCTTTTCCATTACCCACACACTAATTTAATTGAAATTGTAGTAAGTGCAACTTCATGAGATTGATCTATTTTCATTTCAATACTGCTTTCTCCAAGGACACTAGAGGATATAAATCAACAGGAACTACACACTAAAGAAATAATAACGCCTTCTGGAACGCTTCAGCTGCATGCACTCAATCTACAACCTGAAAGAACAGGCATAAAGACCTTACAGATTTTTGGATTTGTATATCCACTAGAATGTATAATGTTAAAAATAAAATAAAACTCAGGGCAGTGACTACTCTTTTTTTTTTGTAAAACTACTGTTTGATATTTACAACAATGGAACAATACAAAGATATACAAAGGTGAAAAGATTTCTTTTTACAGATTTTCTGTTGTCAGCTCATATAAGGTAGAAAGCAGCTGTGCACCAAATCTGAAAAGGTGGATCTACTTGTTCTTGTGCTCATCTGCATTTTTATCGTTCTAAATACCTTTATTAATCTGATATTTTCCTTTGAACCTTCACTAGGACTTCTGTATTTTCATAACAAATAAAAGTAAAAACTGTAGGATTCCTGGTAAGTTGCATGGAGAAAAAAGATAAAAGTAAAAGAAAGACTGGATATGGCACTTGATGCCATGGTTTAGTTGAGGTGTTGGGGCATGGGTTGGACTCAATGATCTTTGAGATTAGGTCTCTTCCAACCCAGTCATTCTGTGAATTCTGTGAAGTAATGCTGTGTGCATTTGCAGGAAGCTTAGGCCGGGAATAAATTACACAGTAAAGACCCTCAGCCTCCACTTTCATCCCTTTCTAGGGTGAGTGATCCCATTCCTCCCACCATAGGCTGTACCTCTTTTTGCTTGGCTGTTCTTCCTTTTGTGCCAAGCTCTCTTCTCCATGTAAGCATGTGCCACAGACTGTCCACAGTTGTAGCTGGCTTTGTCCTAGCCATCCTGGCATGCTGAGGCTGTTTCTTTATGTCATTCCTGCTGCTGAAAAACAAAACTCAGTGTTCATTTGGACAAGGATTTCAATTGATGTAAATGTGGGCTGTACTTATCATCAGCTTCATTGGGATGGCATCAAAAAGACTGGCCTGGCAAAAGGGGCATGTGTTCATCCTACCCTGGCTGTCAGAAGCAAAATATGCAGCGTGGGAATTCTGCTTGTCTTGGTTTTCTTGGCAGGACCTCTTCAGATGATTGATCTTTTTTAGCTGGGATGAGCTGACAGCCCTTTCACCTTGTCCTGAGATAATGTAACAAAGCTCTGAGCTCAGCAGGCTGTGTTGCGCCACCCTCAAGAAGCACAAAAGATGGCCATAAAATTGCGTGTCAGTTATTAGCCCAGCCTGGCCTCCTCCTCTGAGATGGTGCAGCATCAGCATTTGCTCAGCCTGGGAATGGATGGGTCTTCAGCAACCCAAAAGCCAAGGTTGTTTTATGTTTTGCTTCTTATTTGATCTAATATAAATTGTGTCCCTAATTCACCCATGGAAGATATTTTGAAAGGCACAAATGCAGACCTGCCCTTAAGTCTTTTGATCAGGCTTCAGAAGTCCTAAGATTTAGAAACGAAGGAAGAAACAATTTCTGTCATATTTTCTTAATTTCTTGTACTCAAGAGTATGCTAAATGTAGTTTTTAGAACTGAAATGAACATGGAAAACTGTTCATCTTATAACACTCTTGCTTTGTTCTGTACTTTTTGTTGTGTGGTTCCCATAGAAGGTAGCGGTGACTGGACAAGATAATGCATGAAAGAATACTTTTACTAGACATGTGACTACAGAATAAAATACACTTTTCACTGTTTTCCATGTACATGAATCTAACAGACTGAAAGACCTTACATTGGTATCTGCTGGTGACACAGGTTCCCTGGTGTCCCATTAAGAGTTTGATGTCCTTCAAAATGCTTAAGTGCAGCTGCTGAGAGCAGTCAAGTGGCACTCATGAATGGCTTTTTTCTTCAATTTCCACTCACTTTCTTCTTTTTGCATTTTGTCTGTGATATGTGACAAACTACTGTCATTGGCTTTCCTCTTAGTGGATAAGGACATTTTTCTGATTTTTTGTGTGTTGCCCTTATTTTCTCCCTGCATAGCATGGCTTTTTAAAAAGCTTTTTTATAAGCAGACAATGAGTTATTTACATAGAACCAGTCTTGTCCTCTTCTATCCTTTATTTACTTTTTAATACTTAAAAATTGCTTTGGATAAATATATTTCCAATGCATGTAACCCAACAAAAAATTACAATCAGTGTTTATTGAAGGAAATGTATTGGATAGTCTCCTTGCTTTGTAGCTATTTGAGAAAATACAAGTCCTCATGGAAGGAAAACCATTAGACTCAAGATTACTCTTTTATCATTAATTAAAAAGAGATTTTGCTTTAAAATAAAGATGTACATTTTGTCTTCAATCATAAAGCGCAGATTGGATTCATTCCCCTCTGGAACAATGAGAGTCAATATACTCAAATTCCTACTGCTCCTATTAAACCTTTCCTTTATTGTCAAATTAAATAAATCATTTGCAAATAAAACATCAATAAAAATATATTTTCTAGAAAAAGGGGAAGCCAAAGTAGGTGGATGAAGAAGAGAAGCCTGAGTACTATGTATTTATCAACAGTAATCTCTCCATTTCCAGATTTCTAGTAAGATGGTTTCTTTCTTCTGCCTGAAGAGCTCCTTCCCAGGAGTGAGCCGTGGTGCCGTGGTGGGTCAAGAATTCAAGACAGCTATTGCAATACTTTCTGTATTTCTTGAAGAGCTGAGCTCCCATCAGCCTTTGCTTTTCTGGCAATGTGCCCAATTTGCTCCTTTTCCTTTCTGGAAACTTAAAATACTTACTGACAGTTTAAACCTGAGAGCAGGCAGGTGACCTATGGATGAAAGCCACAGAGCTGAGAGCTCCTGATTCAAACAATGATGGGTTTTGTTGTCCACCTCACCTATTACTGTACAACATGGATAATAAGGAGAAAGCTGAGACCCTGCCACTGACTCTGTCATTTCAAATTTTCAGTTCATTGCAAACAGAGCTGTGTTGCTCTTAAATAGCCAGGATTTCTTGAGTGTCTTACTATTGGAAACTTACTGTATTTGATTTATAGCATTTCTGTAACACAAAACATTCCTGCCTTAAAAAGTAATAATCTTCCGTTCAGATGAAAATAAAATGTTGGTAATGCTTGGAATTAGGTATTGTGTAAGTAGAACATCCTGAAAGATGTTCCTTTATGAAGCTGTTGCTTGTTTCTTTTTTTTTCCCTCTCTTGGAGAGTATGAGATTTTCATTAGAAAATTACAAGTGGCACATGTTGCAGTTAGTCATATCTGCACTACAAGTATCTGTGCTAACCATAAACATGACCCAAGGCTTATTAGTCAGCCATAAAGAATCACTTGTCATATAAAGCCTGTCTGCAGGAGGACAGAAGATGCTTACTGGAATACAGTGAGTGTCAGGGGTGGTCCCTGCTGCCACTGCCACTGCTCCTCCAAAGGCACGTTAATTAAACAAGATGCAAAGAAAAAAATCTGTCATGTTCTTGTGGTCACAATCTGGGGAGACGTAACAGATGGTGACTTAAATGGTTTCCAAAACCTTTATTTGTTTTTGCTTTAAAAGAAATTGTTCAATAGATACCAGGTTCATTGAAATTAAACTGAAAGGGTATTTTAACTTTCTCCTTGTGTTTAGTTCCTGTTTTGATCCTGCAGAAGCCCAGAAGATAATGGGCTGGTGTGCATGTCTCAAATGCCCATAGCTGGTCATATGCTTATACTAGAAGATAAAGGACTAACTTACATGGCAAGTGTGTGATTTACTAATAAAACTCTGTATGTTTTGCAGATCCTCTGACTTTTGTTTTTTTTTTCAAGTGAGCATCTACGAATCTCAGGAACTCCCTTCTCCTTAAGGATGGGATGTCACAGAATAATAGACATCTCCCTGTATCAGGAGCTGTTCCAAGTATATCCATCTCTCACAAATAAATGACTACGCAGCTCAGGGAAAAGGAGCTTTCTGATCCTGTTGGATTTAAAAAAAAAAGTATACTCTTACTCAAACTTTGGTTACTAAAATCATTCAGATTTTGATCCACCTGGCCAGAGACAAAATATTGTAATTGAAGCTGATAGTGACATGGTGATCAACAAAGTCCTACAGCTTCACAGTTAGTATGATGACCATCCATTAGAATCACTTTGCTGAAGACTTGCCTGTAAGGAGTCAAAGGAAGTTACTGTATCAGACTCAAACCCTATCTAATTTTAATTTATGTATTTTATTGCAAGTTCTTATGTTGACCCTTAAATCTAGTACCAATCATAGTACAAACACAATGTGCCGTAATTTAAAAATAATTGTATTTTCATTTTTATTTCTTTCAGAACGCTAACTTCTCTTGATTATAATGTATGCCAAAACTTTGCAAAATATCCTTTTTCTACAGAGCACAGCTTACCCAAAATAATAAAGAAATTTTCAATAGCATCAGGATCCCAGAGGACGGCTTAAAAATTATATTCCTAATATAAAATAGCAAATACTTGCAAGAAATATGGATTCACATATAAATGCTGCCTAGTAACTGGGAGTCTCTATATATGCATTAAATAACCTAACAGAGTTAGAAGATTGCAAAGTTATCAATGACTCTGGTGTCTGCATATTGATTCCCTGTTTTAGTAACAAAGCCTGTAATTCATTCTGGGGGAAGAGAGACAGTCTTTGTGTGGGAGATTAGTATTACATTAAGTACTACCTTGGATCTTCTATTTTAATCATCCATAGAACAATGGAAGAAGTACCCTTTCCATTTGCAGTGTTGTATTGTGTCATCATACCTACAAGACTTAAAAACCACATTCCCAGAGCTCCTTTTAAAAGCATGAAGTGAAGGGAAATACCATGTTTGATGAAAATGCGTGATTAAGGCCAGGAGTTTATCTGGGAAAGCTGATTTTTTATCTCTGTTTTCTCATCTTTGCAATAAGGATGAAGAGAGAAGTTTGCTTTTCATTTTGGTTTTCCTGCTAGTGAGCATTACCTGCTGGGCACTCTCAGGTGCAGGAGGTGCAGCCCAGTTGAAGATTGCATGCAAGATGTTTTCCATTGCCATCTGTATGGCAGATTACCTTTGTCAAGTGGGCAGTTTGCTTTATCTCTCTCTTTGAGTGACCACATTCACACCTCCCTCGGGAGGGGACCTCTGCTGATAACAGACTATTGAATATCGGTGCATGACTGATAAGAACTATAACATCCCACTGTGAGATGCTCCGCCCAGAGGGAGGAGCCAAGCACTGCGACCCAGATATAGTCTGAGATTCTGGAGAACCAGCATGGCTTTCTCCAGGGGATTCCCCAGAGGAACAGCAGCTGTCTCTTCCTCCACTGGATCTCCAGAGGAAGACTACATCCTTCTCTACAGATCCTCCTTGCTCCAACAGAACCACACCTGATACTTCAGAGGACTGCAGCCACATTTTCAATCGGACTGCCACCAACACCCTGGCCCACAGGGTGTCAGGTTGGGTTCTGACTCTGTCAGTGTTGTTCTAGTGGACTGCATTGTTTTTTTTATTCTTTTTTTTCTTCCCTAATAAAGAACTGTTATTTCTTGCTCCCATATTTTTGCCTGAGAGCCCCTTAGTTTAAAATTATAGCAATTTGGAGGGGTGGGGAGGGTTTACATTCTCCATTTCAGGGGAGGCTCCTGCCTTCCTTAGCAGACTCCTGTCTTTCCAAACCAAGACAAGCCCCCAGCCCATGGCCCCGGCTGTAATGGGGCTCCTGCCCTGGGGCACCACCTGCCAGGCCCTGGCTGCCATGGGGCAGGCACTGTCCTCTCCTTGGGCCACATCAGCTCAAAGTCCCTCCTGGCCTTCATCCCAGCGCCCTGAGGACCCCTTGGCTTTGCTGCAAGGGGTCAGGGGAACCATGCAGGGCTTTCCTGAGGCAGGATTTCTGGGTAAAAGAAGCAGGGCAGAGAAGGTGTGTGATGCAGTTTGTTTGAGGGTCCCCGGGGCCCCCCTAAGCTGTGTGTTCCCTGGTAGCAGCAGGCAGGCAAGGAGGCTCCACAGGGCTTCTGAGGGTGCTCATTAGGTGAGGGTTTATTGGGGGTGCCACCCCCGGGAGCAGCATGGCTTCTGAGGGAGAAGGGGGAAGGGGAAGAGAGGGAGAGCCAGGGAGAAAAGGGCCAAGAGAGCTTCTTGTCTCCCTCACACAGTTTAACAGGGAGATTCAAAGTGGGCACAGAATAAGCCTTGGGCCAATGGGGTTACGGATCCATGTTACTTCAGGAGAGGATCACAGGCCTGGAATAAACCATACATTTTCAAGGGGTGAGACAGAGCATACCATTTAACTAAAATGTAACACCGCAGGTGTGTTTTTAAATTACTTCACCATGCCAGCATGCCTGTTTTCCATAGGTCTTGCCAAAATGAGCCTTAATTAGTGTCAGACAGTTTATACAGAATGACGAAATAAGTCTGTGTTGATGTTGGCACTGGAGCCACTTTGTTTCTAAAGGCTGTTCACTGAGATTGGAGCAACGCCATGACCCCAGGCACTGGCTTGAAATGATGGTAGAGAGTAAAGTGCCAGGAGGAGGGCAGGATGAACATCTACCTGGGAAATTAGCCAAGACCTTGTTTCAGTCTACAGCACTGTTAGAGAGGTTCCATGCTCTCTAAGGTCCCAGGTCAGGGAAGGAGATGGAAGGCTGGTCTGGGTGTGGTCTGATGTGGCCACTGGTGACAGGTGAGCCCTCTTCAGGGGCATTGGGGCACTCAGGTCAGTGAGTGCATTTCTGAATTATTATAAAATCTGTAGGTAGCCTTTTACTACTGTAAGTGTTTGATGAAAAAAAGAGGGATATTGTCACCATGATATTTTCTGAAAAATCTTTTTTGCCCAGGATTTTTCTCCTGAGAAGCTGAGAAGCCTCAGAAAAGAAATGTAAACAATAATCATCTGATTGCTTTGCAATGTGGTCTGGAAGTTGCTTACCAACAGGTGTATCTTTGATTTGTTCCATGTGAATTGTGTTGACTTAATGACCAATCCCAGTCCAGCTGTGTCAGAACTCTGGTCAGTTACTGGTTTTTATTATTCATTTTTGCTAGCTTTCTGATGTCTCCTTTCTTTTTCTTTAGTATAGTTTTAGTATATAACTTCTTTTAATATAATATAATATCATCATGTAATAAATCAGCCTTCTGGGAACATGGAGTCAAATTCTCATCTCTCACCTTGTCCTGGGGGCCCCCATCAACACCACAGGATATCTCAGAGGTCAGCCTGAATTTGGGAATGAAAATGTCTCTCTGAAAGCCTAAGTCAGATCAGCTTTGGCCAGGGACTTAGCTACCCGTGTTTAAATGAACTCCAACAAATTCTGAATTTCTGAAGTGTGCTCAAATATACATAGGTTTTTTCCTAAGACCACCTGTCTGGGTGTCTGTGAAAATTTGGCTGCCTTTACTGTAGTGGTACTACATGTCACCTCATTTTGATGCTCATCCAGCTGCTCTGGAGAAGATCCCTACTACAAGTCTGGCTAAAAGCCACTCCTCCTGCTCTTGTTTGCTCTAGTTGAGCCTGTGGTTGCAAATCTAAAACAAGCATTCTGAAACCAGCTTTTCTTTGATCTGTAGTGAAGCACATCTCTTCCAGTTAGAGTCAAAGGCTGCATGTCAACTTGTAAAACATGAACAAATTGAAGGGTGCCATCAGATTTCCAAGCAGTATGGGTAAGGAAGACTGAATATACCAACAGGCCATTTGCTGTTATTCTAGTGAATAACAGAGACCAGAACTTATTTCTGCTGATGTTGGTACTTGGTGGTGTTTATTTGCAAGCAGCAGCAGCAGCAGGGTTGTGAAGCCATCTGTTTACAAATCACAGTTCTTAACACGGGCTTAATCACTCATCTCAAGAATGCAGTAACAAATTATTTACATTTCTGTGTCTGACAGAAATATGTGCTCCTTCCCTTCACTCACATTCCCTCCCTACTTGCTCAGCATCTCCTGTTCCACCAGAGCCTGTTCTACTAAAAATGCTCTAAAGCAGATCACTTAGCCTTTTACCTGGGGACTCAGGGCAGGGTATTTGCTCTGAAAAGGATGTCATTTGTCACTGGCAGCTGTCAGGTTTACCAGATCCTTTTAAGATGTGGTTTCTGAGCTGACTCCAGTATTCTGGCGCTGCAGATGATCTTGCAAAGCACACGACTACAGTGCCCATGTTTCACCCTGCTCATTTAGCACTTTAAAAGCCTGTGTGTGCTGCACTTTGCATGTTTCCCTGCATAGCTGCACTTGGTGCATATTTGTACAAATATCTGGATGCCTCTGGGTGTAAAAAATAGGATGAATGTCACAATTTCTGTGTTCTGATCCCTATGGTGGATTTTCTCCCAAAGAACTGCAGGTGCTTGAATTTTCTCCCAAAGAACCACTTGGGGCTCTCAGTGACAATGGGAGTAGCTACTGGCTTCACATCCCACACTCCACTAGTTCCAAGATTTTCTGAAGTTTTTTTTACAAGTACTTTTTAGATTAGCCAGTGGGTGTCTAACACTACAAGCACATTTCTATGTAAGCAAAAGGTTCCTTTTAGCTTGTCTATAAACAATACAAAGATTTCATGGACTTTACTCTGTGCCTTGTGTTGAAACATATTCAAAAAACTGTCTATGTTATCTGTCCACAAAGTCTTAAAATTATATTTGTATTTACTTCTGAAACATGCAATATTGTGGAATAATTTAACTGGATTTGACCCACTGGCCTGAAGGTGCCACTTGCATGGACTGACAATCAGAATTTTGATAGTAGGTCCTTTGCTTGTTTTACTTTCCCTCCTTTCCTTTTTATTGCCCTTAATTTCCTTCTCTTCTACCTAAACTCTGAGGGAATCTTTTGTTGAAATGGGTAGCGACCAGATGACCAGGAAGATGAGTCCTAGCACTCAGATGGAGATGTCTAGTCCAAGGGCACTCTAGTCCAGCTGTCTCTAAAGCCTGACTTAGATCTCTTGATATTAGTAATAATAGAGTTTAATCACACTGGTATCTCGTAACATCTCCATTTAATTATTTTATGTTAACAGTAATAGCATTATACAGCTCCTCTACCAGACCTATCATACCTTTGAATATGTGGAACTTCTCTGCAATTTAACGAAAAACAAATTTAAAATCTCAATAATCATCATTCTCTGAGAAAATGAAATATTTTGTCAGAAATTTTGTCCATATGCCCAGACCATGACAAGAGACTTCTCCTGTTTCTGTTGATATTAACTGCTTGGAGGGAAAATGCATGGGTGTTTTCACAGGCACAAGACAAAATGGAATTCAGTCAAATAACTCACACAAAAAAAAAAAAAAAAAAAGGAGAGAGAGCAAAGAAAAACTGGAAAAACTGCAGGTGGAATGAAGCATAATGTGAAAAGGAAGACCTCTATATTTCTGAGGTCACCCAGTCTAGCAAGTATTATTCATTTGTGACAGAATGCATGTAGAAGCTGAGGAGGTGAAAAGACCAGAAAATATGGACTGTATGTGTCAATGTTTGCACCACTCAGTGTTGTTCCACTACACCAGACACTGTAATGGGCTGTATTATTTATGTCCTCCATAGCCCTGCTCCCAGCAAAACAAATGCTATCTTTGAGTAATCAGAATATTTATACCATAGGTCCTCAGTAAGGATGAATAAAGAAGTCTAGTGCTTTAAAGAATATTTGAACTTTTATGTTCAGAATTTCTTTAAACAGTTTAAAATAAAAATACTTGTTTTCTTTTGCCTCAGACCATTGGTTTGGTTTTTTAAAGAAAAAAATCTGTTTTGGATTAATTCATTTCCCATTGGACAAAATGAGGGAAATGTCACCAAGAAAAATATCTTAATTAAATCAGTGATTTCATTGCATCAAGAATCTCCTGCTTTCTCTGCTGTTTATTAATGTTTTTCATTTTCAAGTTTTGGTTTCTCCCAGAGTCATTGTCAATGACTTGAGAAAGTATTTTGTAGCAGAAGGACCAGCCTGCCTAGGCTCTCTGGTTTCCTCTCAAAGGCCACAGAAGCAATGTGTGGCTTTCAAATCATATTGTTTTTACAGGTAGGAAATAGGTGAGGATTAATAACCATTATACACCTCTAGAGAAGCAACAGAGAAAAAACCCTCCCTAAAAGGGGACAAACAAAGAAAAAAGGCAAACAGCTTACAGGGATGGATAAAGCCCGGGAATCTCTCTCTGCGAGCAGACACACTTCCAGCTCAGATGTTACAAAGGACTCTCTAGTTTGAACTATCAGAGAAGTGGATCAAACAGCACAGTCAGAAAGAAAGAAAAGGAACAGCACAAGATCAGATTTAGGCAAGAACAGAATAGTGATGATGCATCAATGAAATGTAGTAATTTAAGAAGGGATTGCCTGGTGAAGGAAAAGAGAGATAACCAGGCAGCATCACCTCAAAATCCTCTGTAATCCTCTGTGCTCCTTTGTGTCCTGCAAGTAAGGATGCTTTCTGCTTCCTATATGGTAAAAGCAGAAGATTATGTTTTCTATCCCATATTTATATCTTGTGGTGACATGCAGGGTCTTTGAGAATGTGTCACAGTCCCAAGGGCACTCATGTCCCTGCCCAGGCTGCCCATGGCCTGGGATCCCGTTTCAGCACAGTTCAGGACCACCAGTCCCTGCCCCAGTGATGCTCTCAGAGCCTGGTCCCCAACCCTGCCACAGCCTTGCCTGAACAAGAAAATAAGGGTTTTTTTCTGGTTTACTGAGTGAATTGCAGAACTCCCCAGGGCTTTGAGGGGGGCAGGATGTGGCCCATGGCATAGTTCAGTCCTCTACTGTATGGTGTAGCAGGTGATCAGTAGAGCTCAAAACCAATGGAGGTTTTGAGCATCTTTTTTCCATAATGCATGCTTGTTTTGTAAAAGATGTTCTCTTAAAATAGACACAGCCTGCAGCATGGAGCAAATACATTTTTTCAGCTAATCTCCAGTATCTGGTTGCTGATACTGTTGAAGATAATCCAATATATATTAGTTGTCTTTTTGATATTCCATGATAGGGGAGTTTTGTAGTCTTTCCTCCATATACCTAAAAGGGGTATGTTTTTCACTGCTGATTGAAATGCTCCCTGAATGCCAGAAATGCACTCATCCACATTTCAAGTGATGTATTTATCTGAAGTAGTCTCCTTCTGATAATTTCATTTGACGAATCAAAAACGCAGTTTTCAAATCCGTGCAAATCGAGACAAAAATTTTTGGAGAACATTTATAAAAGCAGTATTGGGGTCATATAATCTAGCCTTGATTCCTAGGGGATGTTTTATTTTCTTTTGATGTTGACACCTTATAGCAGCCCATTGAAATCCAACACCAACTTATTACAGTTCACTACCCAGCAAAAGATACAGCTGTGATGCTCGTGTGAAGAATATGGCATTTAATTCAGCTGGCTTCAGCACACAAGGACCTCCATCAACATTGCAGAAAGGCACAAATCTCTCATAGCTTTTACCACTAATTTGTCAGCAAGAGAGTTTTCTTTTGAATTTTTTTTTTTGCCACTGGGAGCCAGTTATTTGAATAAAGCTCAGTCTCTCCTTCCCCATGCTCTCAGTCTTTTGCTTCCTCTTCCCTGCCATTTCTTCTACTCTGATACATCTCAAAAAATAGCTTCCAGCATTCCCCACAGACTTTGTTATACTAAAAGGAGGGAAAATAAGCATTTCATCTAAAAGATTTGATAGGTGCAGATAAATCTATGAATTTATTTGAAGTTTCCAGCAAAAATAAGGTGCTTTGGATGGATAATAAGCAATCAAAGACAGTAATCTTAGAATATTAAGCTAGAAATCAGAATTTACAGCCTGGCTTTCTGTAAACACAATTACTGAGATATGCAGGTTGATTTTATTAACTTCCAAAAAACTCCAAGGCAGATGAAAACAAAAAGTAAGCGCCATGAATTATTCTAGAATTTTTTTTCATTTAAAATTACTCAAAAACCTAACGAGGCCCCAGCAACTGGAGATGAACAAAAATGTACATAGAAAATGTTACAATACTCTTTCTAGCTGCTCTGTCAAAATAGATTTCAAATTGCCAGGAAGGACAACCCTTCCCACATACTCTACCGTGCTTTCATGTGCTGGAAACCAAAGGAAAAGGTTTTTTAAGTTTTCCTTGAAAAGAAGGCTCTTCAAGAGCAGCACTGTAGAGAAATCAGAAGAGCCCTCTGAACTGATGCTTTTTGTTATGAATTCTTCTCCCTCCAGCCTAGTGCTGTGCAGAAATTATGCCATTTGGTTTTGTGCCAACCCAAGCACAGTCAGGATGCCACAAACACAGTCTGTCTGTTCGTCTGTCTGTCTGTCTGTGGTGAGGAATGCCTGTGCTGCTTTCATGTGTAGCATTTCAATGCTGCCTTGCCACAGGCTGCTAGATGTGGCTGTGATACCAGCCCAAGGGTTTGCATTGCTTTTTCTGCCTCTGCCAGCTCTCCTGGGCTCTCCCACAGCAGACTGGAGAATGAGGCAGCTGCCTGCACCCCTTCATGGCCAGATGTGACTTCAGGGCAGGCTGCACTTGGTGCCTGTTGTCCCACCAGTGTTTCCAGCCCAGCTCCACCCAGTACACCCAGTGCCACTCATATGAATGGGCCTTCTGCGCTTCAGGATACAAAAAATGCAACCATTTCCTGCTAGGGAGCACGGCATGGGCAGAGCAGCCCCGTTGGTGCCATCAATGCCTGTTTAGCAGAGGATGCCACGCTGTGGGTGTGCCACCAGGAGCTGCCCAGGCACATCACCAGCTCCTCTCCCACCTGCCCTCGGGACCACAGCAGCGCTGGTGACTGAGTCAAATTAAGGATGCCAGAAAGGCATCTTTAGTTAGGAAAACATCTGGCAAGTCACTATAACCATTTGTGTGCAAGAAAAAGCATTGTTTACTGTTGCAAATCCTTCTGGGGGTCTGTGCTCCAGCTATGCAGCGGCAGTTCAGTCATGAGCCTGGAAATAATTGGTGGGATTATTTTTGGAAATGTCCAATTGTCTCATTATGCCAAGATTAAATAGGGCAACAGATGTAGTAATTAAAAATGAAAAAGTGACAGTTATTTTTGGCTCAAATTGATACTATTAACTGACACGGTAGAGGGGCTTTTAAAGCCAAAAATATATGAAATAGCAGTCAGAATATCTGTTATTTCCCTGCTGTTTGTGAAAGGCTTATGAATCATGTTCTACACCCAGCCAATGGCATACCTTTATTTCAGATGCTATTTAAATTACAACTAATTTAAATGAAGAGGTGGAACTAAGGAAATATCTGAAGGTTTTTTTCAGGCTTTGTCTGACATCAGAAGTCAAATGACTGCATATCTTAATTTTCAGAAGAACATATGAGACTAATTAATAAAATGAACAGAAGTTGTACCCCAGGTAGACCTTTAAAAAGACCATATTAAATTTATATCTGCAATGGCAGAGTTAATTTGTATTTCCATAAGATCAGAATTGAGAATGTACTTTTTTTACTTATTAATATTATGTGGGAGAAACTTGCCCATTCTTACTAACCCATCATTTCCAGAGCATTGTATTAACATGTATCAGTAGTAACTGCACCAATTTTTTCTTACTTGAAATGAGAACACTAGGATTTGACTCTGCTTCTAACATACGCCTCAATATAGTCATAGAAATAAAAATTATTTAAAACCCCCACAACTAGTTGTAGGCAGAGCCTACAACTGGGTACATTCCCTGGCTATAAGGATTTGACTGAGGACTGTGTGTCTCTGAGCTCATTTGCACTCACTGCAAGGCTTAGATAAATGCATTAACTTTTAAAAAAGGTAATCACTATATTAATTTATCTCCTTCATCTATAATGCCAGGTAATGCATTTTGGCAAGCATCACTTATAAGTGGAATTATTCTCCCCTGGGAAGCTCTAAATGACTCCTCTTCGTCCAAATACGTTTTGCCTCAATGCACAGAGACACACAGGCTATCTTCCGACTTAAATCAATATTGTGGTCAACACTGAATCCAATTAAAGCATATTTGCTTGGCTTTTCAGGTGGTGAAGTAATGATCTTTCCCAACTCCAGCAGACAGCAGGGAGGTGCAGAAGACAGCTGGGGAGCCTGGACTGCACGGCCCCTCCTGGAGTTGTCGGGGTCACTTCATCAGCCCTGGAGTGTGGTGGGCAGCACCTGCCTTGGCTGGCAGAGAACCAGGGGCTGCAGGTGAAAGCTTTCCTGGCACCAACATCAGAGAGTTGCAGCACTACAGATTTTCCTTGAGCAGAGACACAAGCAGGCAATGGGAATTTATTGCGGTGCCTTTGCAGCCTCCACTGGGGGAAATCTGCTGCAGATCAAGCCCTTGACTTTCCTGGCCATTCTCTGCTCTTGCAGGTCCATTGGAGCAGAGATACTCTGCTCCTGCAGAGGTTGCTTCCCCTGCCCACACTTTGGCAGAGCTGCTTAATCTTAATTTTAAATATTTATTGGACATTTAGTCTCATGCCCACTACTTGGGAAATGTCTCATGTGATGCGTGTAAAAGCAAAAGTCAACTTTTTTTGCAAGAGGCTGGCCTAAAAAAAGCAATCTCCAGCCGTTCATTGCTGGGAATATACATTCATAGCATTCCCCTTGGAGTGATATTTCTGTGGCACTGTACTTTAAGTGAGGTGTATCCTTTGAGCAAGGCAGCTCAACTAATTTGCTGTGAAAAGTAGACAGTAAATGAGAATTTATTTTTGATAAACACTTGAAAATTTTCTATCTCAACGGAACACTTATGATACAAGAACAAATACTTGATGTCTCCTTCAGGATGAATTGGAGAAGCCCAGTTAGAAAGTTTGCATAGAAATCAATCATTTCCAATTCTACATAAATGCTCTCACGAATTCTGTGTTCTGCAAAATCAGGGGAATAAGCACATTTGTTACCATTAGTCACACACACGACACTCTAGACACTCTACAATATTACCTATGATTCTTTGTGCCAGAGCAATAGCTTCCAGCTCTAAATGCAGATCACACACCACAGACTTTATTTATGGCCTTTATCCCTGCTTCCTTGCAAACAGCAGGGCTAAATGGACAAAATGTTAAAAAGAAGTATCAGAAATCTCTGGAAGTCTTAGGAGAGCAGCTAGAACCCTTTTCTGGAAATCCTCTTATGCCTATATTTCCACATTGTAATGGGGTATTTTAAAGTGTCTGAAGTCCAGCTTTCAGGGGTAAATGGCTGGAGTAGGTTATTGTACAGCTGTACCAGCAGCAGGAACTAAGCAAGTCCCAAAGTGTATGCAGCCAAAGTGATAGGGAGGCATTTCAGTGTCATATGCTGAAGGAGTTTCTGGCACTGACATTTTATCTCAACTATCTGTCCCATGCTCTGCAGCTCACCTTCAATAACCCCCTGACAGAGGAAAAATGTGTGACCCTGAGGATTTAAACAAAACAGTCAAAGCTTGATCTTCCACTATTTTGCACATCTTTTGATGATCTATGGCTCTCTAGAAGAAGGGCAAAGTTGCTCTGAAATGTGGCCTTCCTTGAGAAGAAGAACTTTACACCAATTTTGTTTCCCTGGTGTAGAATGTAAATCACTGCACTGCCTACAAGGTGAGTTCTCCAAGCAGACTTGTCCTCTCTTTCTGCCATTCTGTTTAAAGCCCCTTTCACAGCTGAAGCTGTGAATTAAAGCAAGGGCAGGACTGCTGGAGAAGGTGGATGTCTCCAGGAGCTGAACCACAGCTGTGTGCTGTGGGCTGTCCTGAGCTCCTGGTGTGCACACAGTGCTTTGCCAGGCACTCAAAGGTACACATTTCAGTGGCTTGTGCCCCCTGAGAGCACAAATTATAATGGTGTTTTTTAAAGATGTCTGTGTCTCTAGACATTGCCTACATAGCCTTTCTTATAATTATAGATCTGTAATTATGTACTTAATGATGACACCCCCTCTGTCTGATGATAAATATATTTTTTCATAATAGCACTTAAGCATTGCATATTTACTAATCAAAAGGAAATTTGCAGTGCAAGTGAAGAATTACAAATTAATTATACCCTATCTTTGATTATACCATAAATAATCTGGATCATTTCCCAAGAAATTATATTAGAGCTCTTGTAAAGGCACTTACCCTGGGTGCCTGCAATGGTCCACATCTCGTGCTTACCCTGACAGTGTAAGAAATCCAAAGTGCTAAGTTTTCCTTACTACTGCCTCTGAAGTAACTGCAGTGCACTTAAAATAGTTGTACAATTCATGAAAATGAATCATTAAAAGGCATTGAGTTGAATTGTGCCTGGCAGATGTTGTCACAAACATTGCTGAAATACTTAAACACTTCTTCCAGCAAGTGACGATGGGATGCTTGGCAGCAAAATTATACCATACCCAGAGAAGTAATGCTTTTCATGCTAATGCAAGAAAGGCTTCATAAACAGCCTCTTGGAGCTCTACTGCACAGTTATGAGGGTGCTCCTTCCTCATCTGTTGGATAACTCTTGGTCAAGGCTACATTATCCTACCCATGGTGATCCCACACCTCAGCCCTGGAAAAATGAGAAGTTGCAAGCAGAAGAAGGCAGAGGCCAGTCTGGCCTGAGCTGTTCTCCGTCCCCTGGGCTCTGTGTGCAGCCCTCCCTGCTCACCCATGCTGCTGCTGCACAGGGCTCATCTGCTTCTCTCATCTGAAGCAGCTTGACAGGGTTAAATTTTAGCCACACAAACCTGAGTGGGGCAGAGGAGGACATCCTGGACAGCAATAAAGAATGTGTTGGTTTGAGATGGCCAATGCCCTGAAACCAAGGTTTTGAAAAACACAGTAGTTTTCTGTGTCCTTTCTGCTGAAGAGTTGGGTCAACCCCAAAAATGCTTTGGCAAGTATTGTAATTTCATGATCTGCAATGGCTTGTTTTGCATCATCTCCTTGAGTGCAGACATTTTTTAAGAGGACTTGATCATGGGCAAGACTGCAGGCTCTCCAAAACACAGCTGTGTAAGCTTGATTGAACCCCATTTTTGGTGAGTACATTTTGGTGCTTAAACATGGCATGTCCACATCAGACTCTTCTTCATGTCATACATGGTAAATGCCCCAGCCATCTTCCTGTGATCCAGGGAAAGCAGACTGGGCAATCCCACTCACATGACACAAAAAGTCATTTTAATTTTTTTCCCCTCATTAATGTTTTCCCAAATAAGATTTGTGTGGGTAGGGGTCAGTTCTTACTGTCAGGAAAATATCTTGGTTGGAGGATTTTTTAACGTCTGGAGGAAAATGGCCTTATCAGATTCCTCAGCAATTGAATAAAGCATGTGGTCTCCCAGCTTACCTAGGATTTGAATAAGATCCATGCTAATGCTGATGGCTTCAAAGCACACAGCACCTAAACATACTTTGACAGATGATTTTTCTTCTGTGTGCAACTGAAAAGAGTACATCCTGGTAGAGGAGTTTATCAGTTCCAGCCTAGCTAATGAGCTTAGTCCTCTTTCTGAACTGCTGAAATGATACAAAAGTGCTTGCCTGAAGGAGGCATATTGATGAAATTTTGCTTCAGCTCTGAGCACTGAGAAGCTCAATCACTTGGATCTCTCACCAGGAGAGTTTCCTCACCCACTGCAGGGTCTGCCTGAAGGGTGGGCTCTTTGCTGCTCTCAGCTCAGCCGTCAGCACCTGCTGATCTACAGCAGGCTGGTGGGTTAGCCAAGGAAGCAACAAGTGGTTGGGCTAGCTGAAATATTTTTCCGTGCATCATCCATAGATGATGGGGAGCTGGCCTCCTGACTGACCATCTCTGTTATGAAGGATACCCTCTGTGGCTGAATCTCACTGGATTTGTGTGACTTCAAAGACGCAATTGTTCTTGCTATGGTAGCAGTTGTTCCTTCTGCCTCTGGGCTAGTAAGCTTTCCTAGGACTTGGAAACACTCCTCATCTGACATTTTCTATTTTAGCAATTCAGAAAGTGGACACCCTACTTTGCAGTATTTCACACTATTAATTTGTCAATTTCTGGTACACAAATGGTAAGACACTTTCTATAGCACATAACCTCTAAGCAGTGTTACCAGTGCTTCACAAATCCTTTGCACTTTGTTTTTCCTTCTGATGAAAGGTCTCTGTGTTTCCTGGGTTATGAATCTCTACAGAGCCTGTCTCCTAACTCCCTAAAGCTTTCTTCCTTCTCAGAGTTATTGCTGCCATGCTCTTTTACATAACACCATTCAAAAGCAGGTTTTGTTCTGCATGAGCACATAATCATGTTTATAGTTCCTCTGAAGCTGTGTCCCATCACCCTCCTCCATGGTTTCACTAATACCCACCACCATGACGTTGCTGTTTGAAAGCTCTGGGGCACTGGCAGCTTGTGCCCACATGAGATGGGTCTCTGGGCTCATTGCACGTGGCTGATTGCCACAGCTGGTGCTGGGATGTGGCTCTGGGAAAGCCCCAGTCCCCATGGAAAATCCACATCTAATGGGGCAGGCAAGACTTGATATCAGCAAAGCAGCATTTGCTTTCTCTCTTCTTACCTACAGCATGTCTTGCCTGAAGCCTCTTCTGATGGTGAGAAATTGTGGCAGCCTGGAAACAATGTTTGAAGAATAAGAAAATGTGATACCACTAAATGGCTCTTTTATTCTATTGCTGAGCACACATTAACCTTATTTAAAAATTCCAGTACTGTGTGTGCCATGTATGCTAATATGGTTTTGCTTTTAAACTGAGAGCCCTTCTTTCCTTGCAAAGCTGGCAGTAAGGATATCTATTGAAGGATTTGTTGGTATCTTGAGCTTATTTATGTTAAAAGATTGAAAAGTTCCAGTCGTTATTGAAACTCTGTAATTGAGTTCTCCAGAGAATAGATGAATCAGAGAGCACTTGTGTTTTCCTGAACATAAAAAACAGTAAAGATTTCCAGAGACAGTTTGTTTGGTTTTTTTTCCCAGGAGAGGACATATATTTTTACCAATTTTAGTCAAGAAAAAACATGAAGGTGTTTGAGACTGCAGAGTCACTCCTGAAGGAATAACTAGCTCTTCAGAGGGCTGGAACACAAGGCATCACCCTGGGATATATCCTGGTTTCAGGAAAACTTGCTGGTCCCTGTTACCTGTGTAACAAAGAGCCCTAAAACATTGTTCCTGTGCCTTATGTAATAGCACATCAAGTTTTGCTTTGCAATTCAGAGTCCTCACTAATTGATATAAATTATTAATACAAAAATTTCATTCCCAAGTGAGGGTGAATTTAAGATTGTTTATGATTTTATAAGAAAACTGACATCCATGTTTTACAGTTGCTCCATTGCATGTTTTTGGTGGTATTCACCAATATTGAAAGCCCCAGCTCCAAACTCCTGCTCCCTCTTTGCAAACACTTGCAGATGAAGCATGTTCTCCCTGTCGAGAGCTAGAGCACACATTCAGCTTGCTCAGCATTTGGCTGCTGGTGCCAGAGGAACAAACCCCTCCACAGAGAGAGGGGAAGGATGCAGCAGGGCTGGAGACCCACTGGCCAGCCTGGTGGAGAGTCTGCAAACAGTTCAGAGCAGGAGCTGTTGTTTCCTGACTCGCATTAAGTCTAGAATGTAATTACCACTGAACAAATAACACTAACGATAACAGTTGTACTGCTGTACTGGTAGCTTTATGCTTCTCTTTGCATTGTGCTGCACTGTAGACCTTACCCTGGCTTTAAACCATGAACCCTGATTATTAAAGCACACAGAGAGGAATTGTACCCTCCTACATAGCCTATGCTGCAAACAGGGTGAGTGCCCCAGGTGCCTCGGGAACGGCATTGTGCAACACACAAACACCTTTAATCATCCCAGCACTGCTTCCACGGTGTCTTGTTTGGACTACTCAAAATAACCTACCCAAATTATGAATCTTTGCATAAGAAATGATGTGTGTTTCAAAACACAATGAGACACATTCTGCACAAAGGTTGGTTGGCAAGTGGGAGTGAGCCTCTGTGCAAGAGGCAATTCAGCAGAGAACTTGCATTGTCTTTAACACTGCAATTAACCTAAAACATTGTTCTTGTAAATAAAAAGATTTGCAGTGTGGCCACTGCCGTGGAAAGCTTGTGATGAAATATTTAGGACAGCGCTTTCTGAATGTGACTAATTTTCAGAAGGCATATCAAAGTTTCATAGTGGCACTAATTCAATCACAAGATGAGGAATGATTTTATTTTTATGTTGGGCTTTAACAAGGCTGGATGAGTGTGTGGGGTGGCTTAACAAGTGTGCATGTGCTGAGGGCCGCCTGAGTCACAGCTTGTGGAGAGCAGCTTCCCTCCAGCTGAGCACATCGTGTCAGGCTTAACGGGGCTCTGAGCCTCATGCTGCCTTCACAGCTGAACCCTAATGCAGGCAAACCTGGCAATTATGACAGAACTTCACGACCAGCAGCACAGCCTTTGGTTAAAGCCTCATTAACCACCTCTACCCTGCTCCTGGCCCAGTCTCTCCAGACCCAGACTAATCACATTGAGGGGGAAATAAAAGGAAGCAGAAGCGTGTTTCTCTGAGGTGCTGGTTGTACTTTTTGTGTTTTCAGGTTGTCCTCACACCCCACTGACCTGGCTCAGCTGTGGAGGGAGCTGTGATGGTGGGAGTTTGCAGGGACAGTCCAAGGTGCAGCAACAGCACAGCTGCTGCTGACACCCCCCACTGCTCCTACGCTTTCATCATCGTGCTGCAAAAGATCTGCTCTTCCAGCCTGATCTAAAAGTTCAGGAAAGTAGAAAAAAGTTTTCATGTAAAATTGCAGGAGAGACAGAGTGGAGAGGGGTGATGTACAAAACAAGCCAAAAGGCAGTACCATGGATCCATTTTCTTGGGATTAGGTGAAGACTAAAGTTCAAGCCAGTTGTATTTCTCCATCCAACAAACAATGGCTATTTAATCATGATCTGTAGTGAGTGGCTGGATCTCAACACAAGCCTGTCCCCCAAACCTGAGCCCCAGGACTGCCTGTGCTGCACAGCTGCCTGGCAGTGTGAGCACAGACATAGCACAGCCTCACCCTTCTCTTTCTTCTGATGCTTTTCAGCAGGTGCAGCATTTTTTCAGCAGCAGAAATGTTACCCAGGAGATGCAAGCAGGCATCAGCCTTGCTCAGGGCAGGACAAAGCTGCCCCCCTGCAGTCTGCTTTGCCCAGGGTCAGTCAGCCATGGGGTGCTCAGTGGAGTTGTTCCCCCAGGGCTGTGCAGGAGAGCATGGGACACATCCTGCTCAGAGCACCCATGCTGACCACGGGAAAAGGGCACAACACAGCAGTGTGGTGCTGGGAAGGGAAGGGGAGAAAGCTTTGCATCAGCTCTGGAGTCACAAGTTTGCCGAGCAGATGAGTGGTGGCCCTTTTGCATGCTGTGAATTTCCAGCACTGCCTCACTTGTGCTGGGAACACAAATATTTTCCTGTTGTGCCTGTGCCAAATCAGTTACAGCATCCAGCAGCTGTGCTGGTGTGTTTTGACTGAAGAGACACCACTTGATGTCAGCATAAAGTAACTCATTATCAACACATTCACCCAAATTCACATTTAGGATCTTCAGAAATTATTACCATTATATTATGCTACATGTTTAAAGCTTTGCAGCTAATTAATATGCACTGATTAATATGCAGCCCAGACTCAGCCTCAGGTACTGGGAAAGTTTCTGATAATAAAGCTACAAGCAGAGTGACAAGGACATATTACCTCAGCAGATGGCACAGTTTGTTAAAACAAACCAACACATTTCTAAGAGTGTTCTAATCTCCCCTTGAAACACATTTTAATTTAAAATGGAAGGACATTTACATAAAAAGGGTTCAGAGAACAAATATTTCACAAGTTAGATAAAGGCAGTTCTGGTGTAAGGCAATAGAAGGTGGGAAAACATAAACTAATAAAAAACATTCTCAATGATGGAATTTCAAGCACAAACTGTGGTTTGTGATAATTTAGATTGCTATGCAAAGCTTTTTTCTGGAAGGTGACAGCATAGTCTGTGTTCAAGAGTCATCAGCACAACTGAGGTACAGAATTGTGTGAATAATGATTAATCTGATGGGAAAATAAACATTTTATTTTGGAGGACTGAATCCTTTAAAGCTTTTATTAAACTTTATGTCACACTTGGAATGGAAACACTGTTCTGTAATGAGATCCTGAATATGCTGGAAAATAAATTAAAGAAGACAAAATTAATTTTTTGAGATTATAATCTGATTAGGCCAGTTGCTATCTGAAAAAAGGAATTAGCATGTCTTGATGAATTCACTGCTGGAAGTAAAAAAATGTTGCTGGATCTTTGGATGTAGTGGAAGAAGGTAACAAACTCCAAAGTGGACGTAGGTGGTTTCTTTGATTCACTCCTGCATTGTTCAATCCAATCCTTGGTTTTTTACTTTTTTTCTTTTACTAATCTGAGGCCAATTTAAAGCAATAATGGTGCCTAAATCTTTGTTGCTCCAAGACCCAGGAAGGATGACCAGACACCAGCATCACGCTCCGAGGCTCTCCACACCTCTGTCAGGAGACTCAGGCAGTCTGCACTGGGCTCCCCAAGGGGAGCATCACCTGTTTGCTGGGCTGACACCCCAACCCTGCAGCATCTCCTGCAGCCTTTCCCACAGCTTGGTGTCTGTCCAACAGAGAAACGGGGAAGATGACAGAGATAAGGTCTTTTCTTCCAAAAAGGGAGAAGAAGGTGCTTGTGATAGTGCTGGGCAACAATGCCAAAGGTGTGGGAGGTCTGTTTTCCAGCCTGCCCAGAGTTTGCTGGGCTGTCACCTCTGCTCAGCTCTGATATTTTGGCTTGCTATAATAATAAATAATAAAGTTTGCCTCTGATGTCCTTCCTCTGTTCTCACACAAAAGATAAAAAACTCCTCCTTGCCTCATTGTTTCTTTATTTCTTTCTGCCATTTCCCCTAATCTCCCATGCTTCCTCCTTCAGCTGCCCATCTCTCAGAGCAAGAGCTGTCAAGACTGTTTCTGACGTGTCTTTGACTTTCATGGGAGACCTTTAGCCCCTTCATACTACAGAAAAAGAGTACGTGTTTTTTATGGTTTTGCTGAGAAGCAAAACACACGCGACACAGTTAAGAAACATTTTGATGCAGAAACCTTTTTCACAGCGGATAAATTGCAATAATTTATGTTCTTAACAAAGAAACAGTGTACAGAAGGGTAATTCAGAGAGCTGACATTGCCATCCTGATGCCTTTCTTGTGGAAAGACACAATTCCAAAAGAAAAATTGTAGCAACCAGGAGGAGTCAGAAGAGCTTAACCTATCTCTACTTGCACCAATAGAACATGCAATTGGAAAGGATCAGTGGTAGAATTTTAACCTCATTGACAGGGGTCTCACTGAACAAGAGCAGATCTGAGCTTTGCTCTTGATTTCTTGATTAGTTCCTGACATTTTTTAAAACATGAAAGATAAAATACATTAACAGTCTTTGACTGGAGCCAGAAACAATCAGAAATTCAGAGATAAATGGTATTTTGCAGACAAGCAAGGTGTTGCCACTTACTGAATAACACAGGTAACTTTTTACTGCAGTTCACCTTCATGACATCCTCTTCTTCCAGCAATTCAGCATCTTGACTGTACTACACCCACTTTCATTTTTTTAATATCTCTCACATATTTTTATATTTTTTCTCAAATATTTAGATTCAGAATCAGAACATACATATGCTGACCACACTTTGCTTCTTTGAGAAGTTATGCTCAGGGACCATTATTTTTTGACCTGGACAACAGGCAGATATCCCAGACATCTGCAGTTCATGGGCCTCATAAAACTCATCTATTTTGAAAGACAATGAAAGAAAAAGAAAAGCCTAAACCAAAGCAAGTATTAAGTAGTGAGTCTAAAGGTAGCTCACGTGTTATCATCTCAGCCCTCCTCTTAGTCTGCTTGCATCAGTCATCCAATCTATAGCTGTTTAAATAAAACATGGGCAAATATTCACTGTCTGGTGCATCCAGCAAATTCACTTTCCCACATTCTCAGTAGCTCTTAGAAGCATAAAAAGAAAAATACCCACCTATTTAGTGTGCTTTAAAAGGAGCTAGAGATTTAGAAATACTTCCTCCCCATTCTCTTTTTCTAAATTCTTTACATCCAAAAAAAAGTCACAATAAAGCCCAGAAAATAAATGATCAACAAGCAAGAGAAGATATTAAGTTTATTCAGGAGCTCAGAATTATTTCAGAGAGCTGCTTTTCACTCCTATCAAATTCATATGTATAAATTTTAAGTCAATATGTTTTGTTAGCACTGTTAAGATAGAAAGCTGCCTGCTATCCTTTTAACTAAGTGGCAGGTAAATAAACAACCAACTGGCTTAAGCAAATTAAGTAAATATTGTTTGTGGGCAGGTAGTTTTGTTCAGTATGTGGCATAAAAACGTTTATTAATGCTGTTAACCTGGAGAAATGCTGAGGTAAAGAAGGGATTAGGCAAATGTACAGATTAAAACAGAAACATTTGTCAAAAACAATGTTCATGGAAAGCAAATAGTAAACAGTCACATGAGCTTGCTGAAGCCAAATGCTCCCATTTAATAAATGAGAAGCTTTATTAATCCTCCCTGACTGAAGTAATGCTTGGAACAGAGAACAGATCCAAGAGAAAATATTTTTCGGAGTCACATCCCATGAGTCCCTGGCAGCCCAGGCAGGAACCACAGCTGCTCCCAGGCAAGGAGGAGTATAAGGAAGGCAGCCCCTTGCAGCTCTCCCAGCTCCTGCCTGCTGCCAAAACATTTGGGGCTGATAACAGAGCAGCTAGAGGAGCTATCAGTTGTGTGGGTTGCTGTGATCAATAGCTGCCTTAGAGATGCTCCTGGTCCTGAGTGCTGTGCACCAGCTGTGATGCAGATGCCAAAAATGTGTCACAACAGGGCTGTCCCCATGCTGTGTCCTACACTTAGGCACTCGCTTACTACTGTGACACTTGCTCTGAGGGCTGCTCATGGTGGTGGCAAGCCCCCATATTTCAAGTGAGCCCTCCAGCACTGAGTGCCTTTCTGCAGGAGCACTGAGAGCCCTGTGATCAGCTACACGTCTCATCTTTACCCTAAAATGTTGTCTTATATATCAAAACTTCCATTATCATTATAGTGCAAGGATTCCATGTCACCAGAGATTCACACCTCCTCAATGTTTCTCATTGGCAGCTCCTCTAATCACTAACTATTCCTGGTCCTTACAGTAGTCATCTGACTCCTCTTCCCACCAATCCACTCTTTTATAACACTGCTCTTATTAGCTACAGGTGTGGCCTGTTAAGATCAGGCCTGCTCGTAATCTTTAGTAATCTGTCCAGCTGCAACTTGTTGGGGGATAAGATTACGTTCTATACCACCTTCATTTACCCACACTGTATCCCCCTACACTAAAATATATCTTCCCATTTGCCAAGATCAGGTCTTGAGCCACACATGGCCAATGCAGTTGGATTCATCTTGTCTAAGATCCAAGCACGATGGAGGTATCAGGTGTGGGGCAGCATTTTGGTAGGAACCCATCCACACACAGCACTGTTGTCTGAAGGTGCATCCCTCAGCCTCAGCTACAGCACTGCTCCAGTGTTTGCTGACTGCTCTGCCGCAGTGCCTAGGAGCAACAGCCTCCTTTTCCTTCAGCAAACAGCTTTACACAGCACTGACTTGGCCTCCATAGCTTGGACCTCTCAGCTTGCCTAGAGCATCACAACATCCCTGGAATGAAGTCTAAGGCAACCCCTGCGCACCAGCTGGCACAGAAGGCTGAGGCATGGCTTGCCACCATCATCACTGAAATGTCTTCCCATGGAATTGCTCATCAGCTTGCCAGTCACTGTGCCTCAAACTGCTCCATGTCCCCTCACATGAGCTGGAGGACCAGGACAAAGAGCAGACAGTGACTGCTCAACTGAGGCAGTGCATAGCACCTACGAAAGAATTCATGGTGTGGAAAACTCTCTCTTCTATCTTCTGCCTGGCTCCTGTCAGGGCATTTTGTCTTCAGGACTATTGTCCCTTTGTAGAGTTAGATCAAAAGTGAGCAGATGCTCTGGTAGTGTCTGGGGTGGGGAAATGACACATAAACCCCACATTAGAAAAACCAAGCTTAAAATAGATGGGCTCAAAGCCAAGATACTCCTTTGCACACACTTCCTCCCCAGGGCAGAGGAGGAAAGTGCAGAGATGTGATAAGTGCCAGTCACTTTGCTTCATGTATTTCTGGAAGCAGATTAGATACTGCAATGAGAACAACAAAGTAAGAACTTGAACTAAATATTTAAGTCCTTTGCCTTCTTGGGAGATGGGCCAAGGGAGAACCATAAGGAGAGATCTGGGATGAGAGCAGGCCACACACCTTCCCTTTTGTCAGCCTGGAAAGCTTGAGGTGTTTCTCTACTGAAAATGCAAGATCAGCAATGAATTGTTCTCCTAGCACGGGAACTTTTAGGAGAAAAAATCCCTAAAAATGTGCAGACAAAGGAGTGCTGGACTGTTGGCTGAAAAATGGATCGGAGTAAGTTGTTCCAAGGAGACAGCTCGATTGAGGATCCCAGGAAAAAATTTTTAAAAAAGGAAAGTGGGGGAAGCAAGGGTGTTTGAAAGATAGCTGTGATACAGACAGTATAACACTGGGAGAAGCTGGGGAGAGGAGCTGTGGACCCCATCCTTACCCAGCAGCCAGCCAAGCTCCTGCCCACACTGTGGTATGTGTTGTGGTGTCCCAAAGCAAACATGGAAATGTCAGGGGAATGCTTTTCTTTTTGGTTGAAGGGAGTTTTTTAGATTCACTGACTTCTCATACATTTTGTACAGTGGAGTGAAAAGTAATGCAGATCCCCCAAGAAACCTTCATGTCAGAGTTGAATTTGCAGCACATGACAGCTAATGCCACATGGCAGCTGAGGTTGAGCTTGAGCTTGCAGTATTTTTGTGGTGAAGAGAACATTGAGATGGTCAGTGCTGCAGGAACTGAGTTGCACTGAGTCCCTCTGAGTCTGGCAGCTACATTTTTTACTTTGTGCTGCAACATGCAAAGAGGATTTGCTTTGCCTTCTGATGTTTATCTTAATTTTGCATGTGTTCACAAGTCACAGGAGAAAATGACAAATTGAGAAAATATTTGTTTTCACAAAAACCAAGAGACTGTGGCAGCAGACAGCCAGACAAACACAGTGTAAGTGCCAAAGTCTGAGCTTTTCTATAGAGTGTGCCACGTACATGATCAGTTTTACCTGCCTAAAGGGCAATAGGAAATTCAGTCTGTGTGCTGCCATAATCACTGCAGTGTCTCTGCACAAGGAGCACTTGTTGCATCCCACTGCAGGTTCTTGGAACACCACCCAAAAGGGAGGCTGAAATCATCAGCCACATTTCATTTGGCTACGCCAACTGAATCTAAACAAATTGAAAAATGACCTGCCTGTAGCACTTTGAGGCATACAGCAGAAAATAACTCTGGAATAGCTGCTTATGTTCACCACAGAAAGATTTATTTCTGATTCTGAGCTTGAGCAGCAGAGGTAAATAGGACTACCTGTAAACCATTACCTGTCATGCCCCACTGCCCCCATGTGAAAAAACAAGAACAAGCATTGCTTGGAGTGGAGTTGGTCTAACAAATTATGAGGAGAATTGAATGTTTTCTCTCAAAAAAACAGCAAAAAACCAGGAGCTGCTACATCTGAAATGATGTTTGCCTGAAAGGTACCGTCTTTTGACAAAAGGCCCATGAGTCTAGCATTTGCTTTCTCTCCTGTGGTGCAACATGAGCCACTTTGCCCTTTACTTCCTACTTCAAGAGGGATCTTGGTGGTGAAACAAACTGCTCTATTTTACAAATGGCTTAAAATGCTCTGCACTGATGTATAGCCAAAATGGAGAAGAGCTCTGTATAGCAGTATGGCTAAATGTCTTTTTATTTAATTGTTATGTATTAAGTTTGGGGGGAGTTCTGTTTGTTTTGTATTTAATAATGGATTTTGGTGCCATGATATTATGCATTCCATGAAAAACACTGAAAAAAGCAGACCTTAAAAATGTTTGCTTGTAAAACCAAGTTATTTAGGTCCATGGTTTGCTACCAGCAACCAGCAGCGTGATTTCCAAACGTGGACAATGCTAAGGTTCCCTGGTCCATGGCATCCTACCTGTCCTAGACAAACACAGCACACGACAGCTTGCCTGAAGCATTTCTCTAGTTCCACCGTGACTTTATCCCAGTTTCCTAAGGAAACAAAACCATCTGAGCATGACCTCTATCTTTCCCTCTCCTCTTTTCTCTCAACTCTTGAGCCCATTGACTGGTTTGGCCTCCATGAGACAGAGGGCTGGAAGCCTCAAAGATCAATTTTCCCTGTGGATTCCGTGCAAATTGGTGGGAAGCTGCTTACAGAGTCTTTTAAAGACAGTTTTTAGTGTCTCCACCAAGGAAAGAGGTCAGAAAGCTTTGGTATTTCCCACTGCTTTTCAACCCCTAGACAATCAAGCAGTAAGTGCAAGGCCCCAGATTTAGTTTGGACTAACCACAGCCCATGTTCTGTCCTGCCAAGTGGGAATGCCACAGATGACAAGAGAGGAATGGAGGTTACTTAAGGAAGGAGGATGTTCAGGCGACAAAGGAAATGTATTAGTAGGACAATATGTCCTACTGGCTTGGCTGCCCACAAATCTGCTTTTCAGGATATTCTGTAACTTTCTGTCTCTTCCTTTTCTAAGTCCCTGCAGGCAGTAGTTGGTCCTTGGAAGATGTGATGACAAGGAGAAAGCTCTTTGGTGTCTGTAGAGAATGTAGAAGTGAAAATACACCTCCCAGGATCTTACCCTGAGCTGAAAAGAATTGGAAAAGTAAATGTTTCACTTTGTTCTTACATCCACATTGGCTACTGGAAATAGAGTACAAGTACAGGGTCCTGCCCTGGCAGTCTATAAATGCAGAAGGAAAAGAACAAACCCTGAGGGGGAAAGTCAGGAGCAGGCAGTGCCTGGGAGCTCTGTGGTTATCCATGAGGGAATGCTCTGCATGGTCAGCATGTGCTCTCACAGAAATCTCCTCCTGAGGGATTGCCAAGATGCTGGCTAGGGAAGCCAAGGCATTGTTGGCATATTGCTGTACCTTGGTGCTGTCACCAGGAGCTCTCCATCACTCAACAGCCCTTCTGCTCCCCACCACGCCACTCGAGTCCATTAGCAGAGTGTCTGGCATTTGCTGCTACATGCCTTTCCTGTTCTTCTGGCTCATATATAAGCCCTCTTGACCTCAATGCTGGTGTGATATATAAACAAGTTATATAAAAACTTCTCAAGTGCATTTTTGCAGATCACAGGTCCCCTGTATTTAACAGTCCAATATTTGAAGAGAGTAGCTAGGTTCAACCTGGGGTCAGGTCTCCTTTGAAGGGATTATATTTTCTGTCCTTCTGCTACCTCCCTAAACAAGAATTCACATATTTCTTGTTTTGAATGCTTTGTTTTTGTTATGAGATATAGAAAAAAGCAAGACCCAAAGTGATCTCATCAAATAAGAGCTGGGTACATAATGCTTCCATTGTGTTGTGCCACCAGATCATAGAGAGGGAATTCAGGCACTGCACTTGAGTGACTCTGTTAACTGCTAATTCCAATGCCAGCTTTAAAATCTGATTCTTTAATGCGGGATACAGTGAAACTGTCTTTGTACTGTGTGCATTATTTGAAATACCTTCAGGTGTTTTAAGATCTTTTCCACAATAAACTTGTATTTAGTTGGCAAAGCAATGCCCAGTCTGAGTACGCTGAAGATGAGGCTGATCTTGTCCATTTTTAGTGCGGTTCAGACTGTGTGACTGAGCACAGGAAAAAAAAAAATAAAAATCAAGAAGGGTTACAAAATGGGGTGGGGAAACATTGATGCTTTTAGGGTCTCAGATGGACCCTCAGACTCCCTAAAACTGCCTCTGAGCTCCCAGGGCTGCTGGACCACAGCCCAAAAGAACCACTGAAACAAGGCTCCTTACCAAGATGTGTTTATTTACACAGGTATCTCTATGAAACATTGGAACAAAAAGCATGTTCATAATTCATTCCCAGGTGCATTTGGGATGTCTGGTCCTGTCAAAGAAATATCAGGAACACCACCTAAAAACTAAACTAAACAGGGAGGACTAAACCACCTCCCTGTCTGCTCCTGCAGGAGTAGATTTGATCCCTGACACTGGCACGTTGGTGTGTGAATTTTACATATCCACGAGAATAAAATGATCTTAGTCACTTCTCACCAGTTTTCCACCAAACAAAAAGTATTTTAATTATTTGAGTGTCAAGCAGTCAAATGCTGTACCTCAGACACAGCTATTCCAGGAGAAAATTAGAAGCACAGTGGAGCAAACAATATGCCAGAGAAACTATGATCACAGGGTGATCTGAAGGATAAGTTTAGTAATGCAAGTGTTTCTTTGCTGGATGACTCATGGAAGGAAACAGGGGCTGGAGCTGCTGAAAAAAGAGCCTGCTCCTTGGGAGCATGAGCGAAGGTCAAGGATCAACTGTGTAAAACCAACTTTTTGTTTGACGTTAATAATCTTTAGGAAATGGATGGAGTGAGAGCAAATGTCAGCTCCAGTAATGACTATGTAACTTTGGGACTGTATAGAAAAGTGATAGCCCAGCTCACACTTTGCTGGTGGAAATAATGGGGAGAGGTGAGCTGAGGATTCAAGCCTTGCTTTAATGTTTTCTTTTCAGTTTTTCTGTGAATTCTGATTTATCAAAGGGACAGGAAGCAATCTTCAATATTTATCTCTCTGTATATATAGCATACAGGCATTTATATACATATATATACTATATATATACACACAGTATATATAGACACCATATATGTACTATATAGGCATTTTTACTGTTGTGTTTTGTCTGTGCAACAGCTTTCCAAAGCTGCAAAAGAAACATAATCTCTCTGACTGTCACTTACTGAATTTTAAAAAGTATAAATATCTAATAGATTTTTATGTTAAGATCCAGCTGGCATGTTATAATATTTAATTCAAAACATAAACATGGTATAATAATATACATATTATATAAGAATATGTGTTCAATTGTTAAATTTTACACATACCCCTCAGACCCACCTTACACATATTTTTTCAGTGGTTATTTTCAGAGTACCTTCTTCCAATAACAGTTTGTTGGAGCCTCATTCCTTCTGTCTCTTGCCAAAATAGCAGCAAGTTTAATTTTGTTTCTCTCCCAAATTGTGGCACAGCTGGCAGTGTGTAAATCCAACAGACTGCTCTACATTTGTGACTCTGCTCCTTCCTTCTAGATGAGGGGTGCCAGCTCTGTAAATTCAGAGGCCAGATAATACTCTGGCAGAAGGTCAGAGTATTAGGGGAGAAGTATGTAACATGTAATTCTGCTCTCTGTTATTTTGAATTTGGTGGCATTTGTTTCTAAATGGAGGCTTGTTGGCTTTTTTTTTTGGCAGGGCCACCAGCTATGGTGGCAGGGCCACCAGCCATGATGCATCTCTGCTTTGCACTGATGAAAGGAATGAAAGGAGTTTTGGTTCCCCAGCCATGGTGCATCTCTGCTTTGCATTGATGAAAGGAGTGTTGGTTCCCCAGCCAGGCTGCTCATGGTTTGCTGTCCTGTGTTGGAAAGATTTCCTGATAATGCCTCAAATGCCACTTCCTCTTGCAGGTCCATGTCCGTTTGTCCCACTCATTGCAAACATGAAAGTCTCAACAGGGAAGTCTCCAAGCTGACAACAACTGGGAGCTGGAGTTCTTGGGGAAAGTATTTTTCACTTACTTACCCTGTTTTCTTACTTCCCCAGATATTCACTTTGATGCTGTCAGAGATCATCCTGGCAGGCAAAATTTTAGTCTGATGCAGTACAGATATTTTTAGGACACAAAATCCAGTTTATTGCATTCTTCTTCACAACAGCCTTTTCTGACCTCAAGGAGTGTTACTGATTCTCCTCTCCTCCTGGCTATGCAATTCCAATTTTTCCAATTTTCCTTCAAAGGATAGAACCTCAGACCTCTCATCTTCATCCTCTTAACTCCTCCTTGCCTGCACCACATCTTCCTGGGGATGCATTACTCACAGCTGAACATGGGGCTGCAGCAGGGCCACCAGCAGTGCTGGGAGCCATAGAAGGGTTAATCCTTATGTCTTTCAGGACAAGTTGTCTGTTCACCCTCAGGATGTGTGCCCTTCTCCACAGTGGGTCAGCACCAATGACTCATGCTGCTCTCTGGTTCAAAATTCAACAAATTCAAAATTTGTTTGCAGGTCTCCCAGCATGCAATAAAGGCTTTGTTTATAGTTTTGGAATTTGTTCATTATTTTGTTTTTACACTTTGTTATTCTGCATTTTTAATTTGACCCCACCTTGAAAATCCGGTTTCTCTCACACCAGTTGTGAATGCTGCAAATCAAGCTCTGAATTAATGTATCTCCTGGATTCAGAGATATATTCGACTAGAGAAGCCATAATACTGACCTCTAAAACAAGTACAAAAAAAAAGAGGTAATTAGGTTTCATTTCAGCTGGAATATTTTTAAATGAGTGGGCAGAAAAATGCACATTCTTTCTATCAAAAAGTGCAAAATAGATCTACTTTTTGTAGATCTAGTGCTCAAGGATATAGAAGCAAAGTGCACTTGTGACTTTAGGGAGAAGACTATTGTACTAGCAGTAAGGCATATAATGAAAGTGACAAGTTTGGATATTGGGAGGAAAGGACTCTCAAAATGCTCAAATATTTTTGGTTCAGCCAACCTTGGAATGACTGAAACAGTGGTTCTGTGCCCAGCTTGCACTGTGTGCATTATTTGAATTGCCTGATTCTGTTTAGGCCAACCAATGTGAGTATTTTTGTACTACACAACGTTGTCTCTCTATATCTTTACAACATGATCTGCTTGACTCTTGACAAACAGATTAGTGGAGGGACAGGACAGGATACATAGACTGTGAGCTGCTGGGGTAGAAGTGATTTTCCAAAGGACATTTTTCCAGTTGTGCTGTTTCCACTGAATTTAACTGATTTTTTATTTGAGTACAGGGTGTCCATTATCTCTTAAATCTGCCTTCTCGTCTTCTTGAAAGTTCTATTAATTTTTCAATCACTATTGGACTAATATGAAGTGTAGAACTGCTTCCTTTGGCTCCCTTATTCTAAGGTAAGTGGAACACTATACATTTCAGGGATAAACACAGTTCTGCCTAAGACATTAATGTCCCAGACTAAAGACGTTGATCTCCTAGAGGATGAGACTGTGGAAATGGCAGTCTTGTGTTCCAGACATGTGGGACAATGCCAGAATGGGTTCCTGTCATTTGAATTTTGGATCTGTGAGATAAAAGACTTTGCCTTAGTGGAAGGCAAAACCCTAAAATCTAGTGCAAGGAAGAAGGGGACACATGCCAATTTAACAAGTGAGTGAAGAGAAACTTGACCATCAAACTTGACCTCTGGCCCCAACTGGCAATGGGTCCAGAGGAATCAGTTTAATATGTTGGCTGACAGAAAAGCTGTATATGATGTAGTAGATTATATAATTCCCATAATTTTTTCAACAGTTTTAGAGAGTTCCAAAGATGTTTACAAAGATGCTGTTTGGTTTCTACTATATATTCTGTAAGCTTTGAAGCAAACTTCTTTACAAGTCTTTTTTCTTGCTATATAGTCTCTGAATTGTATTACTTCCATCATGATTCTTGAATAAATATGGCATGAAAAGAAATTTAAATGTTAACATTCATTCTTGTTCCTGCACTTCTGAGAGGTTCTAAGAAGATTTGAAGATAATACTAAATGTTCTTCAAAAAAGCAGAGCTTTTATTATCTCTATCTACTGCTAGATGCCATGGAAAATCCTTAGAAATAAAATGAAACATAACACATAGAACCCACTGAGCTACCATCTAATCAAATGAGGTGATTCATAATGACAGAATACCATTAAAATGCAGGAAGAAAACTTCTCAATACTCTTATTCTGCATTTCTTATTGTTACTTGAAGTCTTCACTTAGGGAGTAATGGAAGCGAGCTGAATAATGAATACAGTTAATACAGTCTCAAGGAGTCTCAATTTCTTTCCTCTTGAGCTGAGCTGAAGGTCAAATAACTTCAGTATACTAGAAAGCACCAAGATGGTCCTTTTTAGACTCTCTTAATGACTACAATTTAATGGTGACAAAGAATAATAACGGATAAGGAGATGAGATATTTTAAAGCTTTACTTTGCTTACAGCAAAATAAGAGAATAATGCATTTCAGTTCCTTGGGCAAATGACAATAAAATAATCACTTTGCTAGTTTTAGGTGGTGCAGTGAATAGCTCAAATCAGAAACACAGACAACTGCTTTTTCCTTAATGAGTTTATTCCACTGATGAATGAAGACAAGTCAAATGATGCAGTTATTTTTCCATTAACTGGGTAATCATGGCTTGTTACTGAATTTAATCAATGGATATTTCCATATATCTAGACCCTACTGTGGAACCCTGTCCTGGGCTGAGCACCTTGTTCCCCTGTACAGTACCTGTATGATGATTTTCAAGAGTTTGATGATTTTGAATTATTTTGCAGTATGAGTGCAAGTCAGCAAGAACACTGCCCAAGGAGACCTGCAATGGAAATGTACACCCAGAAAATAGAGGCGCTTATCTGTTTTTTAATATATGTACTCATCAATGTTATGTTATGTATGCGTGTAACAGTTATAACTAATGACCATAACTAGCAGCTGGATCTGCAGGGCAAAGGCTACAGAAGATTTCTTTGTTCACAGAATCACAGAATGGGTGAGATTGGAAGGGACCCCAGTGGGTCATCTGGTCCAGCCTCCCAGCTCAAGCAGGGTCATCCTAGAGCACATTGCCCAGGATTGCATCCAGAAAGGTCTTGAATATCTCCAGTGAGGGAGACTCCACAGCCTCTCTAGGCAGCCTGTTCCAGTGCATGGTCACTGCACAGTGAAGTTCTTCCTCACATTCACTTGCACCTTCCTGTGCATCAGCCTGTGCCTGTTGCCTCTGGTTACTTGACCACCAAGGAGAGCCTGGCTTCATCCTCTTGGCACCTTCCCTTCCAATTCCCTTACATCTATTGAGTATTCCTCCTTCATATTTTCCTCTGTGCCTTCAGCTGGACAGAGACATGCCCTGCTGTGGGTGTGAGCAAGCATGGCCAAGGAAGGATTCATAAACTGGGACACATGGGTTTGGTCGTGATAAGTTCATGAAAGGAGGGAGTAGGAGGAGGCTTGCTGCTGGCACTGGAGCTTTTGAACCACTGAGGTAGGACTGTGAGGAATGGATAGGAGGTATGGAAAGCTTGATTTGCAGCCAGGATGAACAGTGTGGCAAATCTGAAGGGAGATAATTCAATATGAATGGTTGTGAAGCTCTTTCTGTATCTCCAAACCTTACTGCAATGCCAGGGAGCCTTCAGCGTGATCAAGAACCAAGAGAATACCATGGGGCATCATCCATCTGGACATCATTATGTCAAAAAAAGTAATCTTCATGGCTAATACAAATTTATGAAGTTTTTCACTTCCTTCTTACATTTTGACTAAAGCAAGTAAGGTGTTGCATTTCTCTCTCAAATTGTCCTGTACTTTGTGCCTGATTTGCCCTCATACTGGTATATCCACATTCCACCCTTATCATATGAGCACTGTGCAAGCCTTGGAGAGCTTTTCTCCATTACTCACTCCTTCAGCAGATGTTCATGTTTACCACCCTGTTGACCTTGTTAGCATATTTACCACTGAGTAAACAGTTTGTACTCTGCTCAGACTGTGGAGTCTATTTTGGCAAATATTTTAACCAAGGCTTAGTGTGAGTATGTGCCTACTAGTCAGTACACCAGAGAAATCTGCATATTAGAAGAAAAGGGTGAGGAAATAGAAAGCATCATAAAGACAACGAGATTAAATAGTGAGCTTTTCAGTGATCTCATATAGATGGCATATTGAAAGTATTCTGGGCTAGACACCAGGGCACATGCAAGAATAGTGCAGGCATATAAGGAGAAAATTAGAAAGTCTGTGCATAAAATCTCATACATCTAACAGTGGACATGAGAGGTAACAAGAAAATATACTAGGTTTAAATTAATAGTGAGAGGGTTATGAAAGGAAGAGTTGGTCTTCTTCTCAGAGAGAGACAAAGCTATTTGTAAATTATACTGAGAAGACTGTTCTGTTTCTTTTTTGCCTCAGCATTCCATGGAAGAAGAGTGAAAAAGGCTATGAATTCAGGTAGAAATACAAAATCTGCTGAGAGGAGAAATCGGTAAATTGATTTTTTCCCCAAAAATTTCTCCGGTAGCTAATGAAATTTCACAGGCAATTTTGAAAACCAGATGAAACACATCTGACAGCAATTAGAGGCTAATCACTGGAAACCAAAGGATGGATAGAGTTGGGGGCCTGCTTATTATTATGATGGGGAATAAAGTGAACTGGGGAATTGCAGTCTTCTTCTCCCAAAATGGGAAGAAATAATCCAACCATCAGTAAATACCCAGAAGATAATGAAGACTTAGCAACAGCTATCTGGGATTTGTCAGTAACATAAGATCTTTAACAAAGGTAATTTCCATTTACAGCAGCATGAGAGGCCTCGTGGGCTGTAGGAAGGAGGTCAGCACCACATTTCAGAAAGGCTGTGACACAGAGCTCCTGTTTCTGCACTCTGATGAGCTAGCTTGGACCAGGCTCCATGGCCAACACAGACACACCAGACGTGCTTTCCATGGGCACCTCTCCTGGACCCCTTGGAACCAAATATTTTTGCCAATGACTTTGTGATAAACTAAGAAGTACATTCATTCAACTTTTAAATAGCAGGATGCTGGTAAGGGTTGTGAATGTACTAGGGGATGGGGTGAGGTGTGAGAATGCTTCTGACTGATCCTGCCAAAATCAGATGTGTTTTCTGTAATGCTTTGTAGCTGGCTGGGGTGGCCCATCTGAGAGCTCAAGCACCAAAGGTCTCCTTGCTGGGTCCTACCAAACCCCTTGTGGCCTCAGCCCAGGGCTCACAGACAAGGCGGTCTCAGCACCTTGTCCTCCCCACTCCTGTCTCAGGGGTACCTCCACTGCCAGCCGGGCTGACCTGGGGCCATGGAGACTTTCATCTCCTACAACACAGTCAGCATGGAACAAGGAACGAGCAGAGCCAAGACCAAACATGATCTTCATGATCTACTGCTCAAAGCTCACTTTGCTGCACAGGAGGTCCTGTGGATGGGGAACATCCAGGCAGCCCCAAAAGGGGCTATTAGCCTGACATGTTCCCCAGCCAGCCTGCTGCCATGGGGACAGCCTCAACATTGGGACTCAAAGCCTAAAAATTATCTCAGCATGCAGATTAAAATTGCTTTAATAATGATTTTCACTTGGGCTTGCCGTTGCCCATGATCTCTGTGTTTTACAGGGACATTTAGTGCTGTCTCCTCTGCTGAGAGGCAGCTTTGTGTGTGGACAAGCCAGTGCCAAGGCTCATAAAGGGAGGGTGGACTCGCAGACCTGGTAAGCCTGCTGCAAAGGTGCTGCTGTCAAAATCCAGAGGGAGGAAAACTGGGCTCTGCTCCACCTGCCAGGCTGCTTCCTGCTCTCACAAAGCCCTTAGAAAAATGAAACCAGTCAAAAATTTGCAACCTGCCCGAAAAGAAACTTTCTAAATGTGATTCAAACTTTGAAAGATTTCAATCTTGAGTTGTCTTGAAGTAACTTGTTTTTAATGTTAATTTTCTACTACTGACCTAAAAAATCAGTCATTTAGACAACCCTGCTCTGTGCAGGAAGGATAAAGCTTATCACAGAACCAAACACAATTTTTCAGGACCTGTTGGGAAGAGGAAAAGGCCATACTGCTTGCCATTATAGATTCAGAGCACATTTCTTTGACCTGTCCTCCTCTCAAGATAAGCATAGTGCATATGCAAATAACTGTAATAAATGCCATCAACAGGCAAAGGGAAAATAAACACCTCAAGCAACTAAACTAGCAGCTTAAACTGAAGGATGCCTCTCTTCCTGGGAAAAGATAAAAGAACAAGTGCCTGACAGCATGTTGGGCACCTCACCTTGCTTTTTGAAGGGTAAGTCATGGTTAAAGCCTGGGAGTAGTAATGGCACTTTTGTTGTCCCCCATTAGCAGTGATGCTCCCTGAGGCGGCATCCCCTGGTCACAAAGCACAGCGGGGCCAGCACAGCCACATCCTCTTTGGGGACATGGATGAGGAGAAGACCAGCTCATCTCTGCTTTGCTGTGAGCCCAGAAAGCCCAGCACCATGGAGTGCCAGGAATGGGCTGCAGCATCAGCCTGTGTAGAGTGCCCAGCTGTGGAGATGTCTTCTGGACATGTCTCTAAGGGTGGACACGCCCCATGTCCAGAAAACATTCTCCAGTTCATCACATTTCTGTCCAAAATAAGATTTATTCCCTTCTTCCTTCTATCAACAAAACACAGGCGAAGGTAATTTTGAGCACTCAGTTAAAAATCTCTGCCTGTGCTTGGTCTGTGTTAGGGGGTGGCTGTTAGTGACAGCCATCCTCACTGAAAGCACTAAAGCACCGCCCAGCAGTGTGCACTGCCAGGGCTGCAGGCATCAAGGGCCTCTGGTACATCATCCTGTAAAAAATTCAGATTTTCCTTTGTGCAAAAATGCTAGCAAGAGGCTAGCAATCTCAGAGTTATATAAATATTTGTAATCTCCCTATTTTTTCATCCCAAATCCCCAAGGCTGGAATTTGATACCAAGGGATCCATGCCTATTCCTGCTGTTCCCAAAAATAAATCTGTGGGCTAAATATATCCCATGATCTGAAGGAAACTTGTCAAGGTGCATTTAAAATAAAAATCTGATAAAAAACTAAGGGAATGGCCTGCAGTATCTGACCCACAACTAAACACTGTACTAAACACTTAAGATATGTTAACACAGGAATGTACAGTTTGCTATCAGTTTTTACTGAGTCAGGAGAGACTATTGCATATGCGTATTTCTGCATGGGGAATTCCAGTTCTGTCAGAAATTTGCCTCTGTCACCATCTGAGCTCTTGAAATTTTTTTTTCTTCCAGTCATTTTAAAATGTAATTACAAAAATGAAAATGGTAACAGATTTGAAATCACTTCAGGACATTCTGCCAACTAGAAACATGTTGACTTTTTAAACAAATGGCTTGCTTTCCCTGTAATTAATTTTAAAACATTCATTTTTGCACTGACAGACATCAAGCAGCTATTCTGCAGCTGTCTCAAGATTTCTGAGCTTGACCTTAATAAATAATACAAGGTTTTCCTAATTTGAAGACTAACATATGCTTTTCTTCTTCCCCATTGAAGTGGATCCATTTATGTTTCCTGCAGCCAATGTGTTTGCTAGGGCAGCATATGCCTTTTGCACAATGTGATTACCTTTATGTGGGCAAGTAGGCCACACCATTAACAATTAAATATATTCAGAACTTTACATTTAACAAGAAAAAAATTGTTGTCTGTCCCCTTTCCCCTAATGTGCTGGGGGATGTAAACTGAAATTAGAGTTCCTGTTTCTCTCTGGCCATGGAGGTTCTGCCATTAGCTGCTGATGGCTTCCACCCATCATGTGCACATCCTCATGGGCAGTGCTGGGAGGTGCAGCTGGGACACCAACCCAGCCATGTCCTCAGGAGCAGAGGGTCACTGGGAGGCACTGCCAGCTTCTGGGCTGCTTTTGGTGGACCCCCTCAGGGAGCCCTTTTCCTCAGCAGCGTATATGCTGTGGGTTATGTCCACAGAAAGCACCTGCCAGCCCCCTGCAGACTCAGGAACACACACCTCTGGTGAGGCCAGCATGTGCTGGTGGCTTTTTGTGGATACTGAGTGTTCTGAATTCACTGAGTTCGTGGATTTACCAGGTTTGTCAGTCTCCAGAGCCCAGCAGGCTTTGGGAACACTCCACAGACTTGCTCTCCTTTGTCCAGTCTTTAGACTGTTGTTTTCTGCTTCCAATTTCCACAAGAACGTTCACAGGTACTTGCAGAGACCATTCATCCAAACTCACACACGGGGGATCTTGATACAATCTAGTGCCTTTTGTATATGCTACCTTGAGGGCAAGGGAGAAAGGCCCAAGTCTGTGGCAGACACTAAGGAGTTAAAGAAACAGGGTGTTTTATTTACCTCTCCTGCCACCATTGCTTGGTGCTGCACCTCCTCACGACATAACATCTGCCATCAGTAAGCCCAATATCAGTTTTGTGGGAGACTCATCAGTTGGAAGTATGGGATGCATCAGAGTCTACAAAAGTCCTGTTGTGAAAAGGTTTTTAATAACATGGCAAAACAAAAAGGCCTCTCTCAGCATCAGCAAATAGCAGCTCAGGATGCAAAATGCACGATATTTGCCTTGGATAGTGGGGCTGAGTTGGAGATGTCTCAGCAGGACATACTTGCTGCTATAATCAGCAGCTAAACATCAGTTCATTGGCCATACAGGTGTGGGACACTTTGAAGACCCCCTCAGTGTTGAATTTTTTAGGTTTCCACTCCCAAGGGGTTTGCTTTGCTCTCTGGAATATTGGAGGATGTTGTCACAGAGACTTTTGAAGAAGTTTTAAAGCACAGAGTTCCTAAGAGCAGCACCACACACAATGGTCCCTCACTCCTTGTAATGGCAAAGATACAGGACACCAGGAGGAGGAGCACAGTAACCCACCAACATTTAATCACACAAAACTGCATCCAGATAGCTCCCCACTTCCCCCTCCAGGAAAAAGGTTTTAACACCAATGGAAGACATTAACTGATTGGTGAAATGAAAGATCTGCCTTCATTTCTGTCCCCAGCCACCTGTACTGGGCACATTGTGCCTTGTCAGCACAGTGGCCTGGATCATACTGTGCTGCCTGGTGCCATCTCTGGGAAACACCCACTTAAGGTATGGAGAGAAATAGCTATAATTTTTTGAGATTAACTTTATATTCTATTTTTCATTCGAGGCAGGATCAGACCCTCCAGAGTTTATTGTTCTTCCAGTGACAAATTCTCTTGGAAAATATTGGTAGGGAAGACTCAGGATTTATAGTAAGCAAAATATTAATCAGCAACAAATACAGAGTAATTAGCTTGCTGAACAAATCCTATATGTCTTTACAGATAATAAAATTGCTGGTAAAATGACGACCACATAAAATTGTACAAATGACCTAATGGAAAAGAGTGAACACTTTAATAAAAAGAGGTTTACTGCATTGAGGAAGTATTTCTATTATTAAATGTTAGTAAAGATGGGCTGCATTGCTTGGTTTAATTCTTCTTCAGTCACCTAGCAGATTCCAATCTAGTGCTCTGGCCAGCTAACCTGGAACATAAACCTAATATTTTGCAGGAGGCAATTACTCTGTTCCTTCAGGTACCTCCTGAGTTTGGCAGCAGCACAATCCCTCTGGGAAGGCAGGGTAGGAACAGGCATCACTACTGCTTGCACTCATCTGTGCTTCCTTGCACCTGAGCTCCTGCCACCAAATAAGGACTGGTCAGTGCAAACCAGTGAGTTAGTACATGTTTTCCTACACTGTTACTATTCCTTTTCTCATTGACCTGCAATATAACACCCTGGGATCCTCCCTTGGCTCTCTCTGTGGCTCCTCTCCACTCCCCTCGGAAACTGGGGCCCACAGCTGTGGGGCAGAGATGCTTCTACACAGGTAGTGCTCACTCAAAAGTGTATCCCATGGGTTAGAGGGCTTGTGGTGCCTGTGAAATTCTGAAGCCAAACTGAAGTTAGTAGGGAGGACACAACACTGGCCTCCCCTCTGCCTTCTTGCAGCATTAGAAACCTTAGTCTCCTTCTTCCCACTCCTGCAGCTCCTACAGTGGTTAAATTCCACATGATGCTGAGGGATCTTGACCACTAATAGTAATGGTAATAATAGTAATAGTAATGAGGATAATAGTAATGAGGATAACAACCATCAGTATAATAATAACATGCTAGTGAGTAATTGGAGACAAATTCAGGACCTGAACCAGAAAAAGACAATCATGTCTTAGCTGTCAGATACCTTTCCCTTTAGGTTATGCACCAATGTTCTCAATATTAAAAAATCCGTAAACATTCTAGGCCTTCAAAAGTCTGCATATAAATCTTCTGTGTGTCTGCAATAACAGCAGGCTCCAGTTGTACCAGGTAAAGCAATTTGCAAAGTATGAGAACAGCCACCAGCACCTAAAGTGTGATTCCAGCATCAGATAAATATTTTCTCGTGCTCATTATGCCCATCAGGCTTGCAAGAAAGTTATCCATAAGGAAAAATAAGCTGATGCTGCTGTTTTTGTAAACTAGGAACAGGAGGAACTGAGTGCAAGAGAGCAAAAGGACTGGGGAATCAGATCCAAAGTGTTTTTGTGCGCCAGGTGAGAAGGGTAGGTGCTGCCCCACATGGCTCTCAGGATAACCTTGGCTGCTTCCACATTACTGTATTTCTTCTGTTCTCACAATTCCCTTCCCAACCCTGCTGTGTGACTGTGACCTGTGACCTGTGACTGTGACCAGGAGCCTGACCTCCCCACCTGCTCCTCATTTGTGTATTTGTCTGTTTGTCTAAGGATGTGCATGCAGCCCTTCTAGCCACCTGTACCTCACTCATCTCCTGTGGTAGGAGAGATATCATGGCCAACACAGACTCTCAATTAAGTGGATTAAAAATGAGCAGATGACCATGGGATTTGCAGGACAAAGAGGCATTTTGGCAGCACTGGCAGTGCTGACTGCTGTGAGGTGGGGAAGGCAGTATTGTTACCTGAATGTCAACTTTCACATCTAAGATGGTTTGGTACTTCCCTTAAACCAGCATGCTCTGGGTTTGAAGGAAGGATCAGGAAGTGTCATTTTTGATTAAAACAGCAAACTATTTTTGAAAAAGATTTTCTGTAAAGAGTAAATAACCAGCCAATGGTCTCAGTGGGAGACAAGAAATATTGACAGGCATAGCTCCAACAATAGGGATGGAAAGATTCAAATAGCAAATAATTTCCTAGGAAGCTCCTGTATCCCATTTTGTGCTTTAGCAACAGTTTGGCATATGTGATTCACAGTCTGACTTTAAACCCAGTGATGGCTTAGAGGCTTTATAGGTCTCTTTGTTACTGGTGGCTGCTGTCACAGGAGATGTAGAGGTGGCATTGTTCATTAATCTATACAATGGTGATGGTGTGACGCTGCATCTTGGCTGCAGAATTTGGGCGTGGGGCACCTTGATCATGGTTTATATGAGCTCTGTGGAGGTTTGAAGAGCTGCTGTGCATGCTCTTCCATTTTCTCACTTCCACCAAGCTGGAGCATTCAGGTTTGTGTCTGGTTACTCGCTCTGTTTAATGAATTTCAGTTGCCACTGATAGGAGGGCTTTGAAGGGAAATCACAGAATGTTGTGGGTACTCAAGTGTTCCTTTCTTCTCTGTCACTCACGCCCCTCAGTTTCCCTGTTCTCACTCTGTTCTCTGGGCATGGTGGAGATGACAGTGCTAAGAAAAAGGTACCTGTAGTAATGGAGAGGGTTGGAGATTGCAGCAGTGAAGACAAAACCTCCAGTTTTGTCTTTTGTCTTGCTGTCTTAAATACTACCACAATTCACTAGCACGGATTTAGCTGCATTTTATTCCTTGTAGGCGTACCTATACCTAGATTTAAGAAACAATGGAGGAATGAAATACTCAAGTACATGCATAAGGAGTTCCCAGTAGAACAAAAATCTCAAAAATTTATTCATGCTTTAAATTAAACTTGGACATTTGGTCCACCCCTGTTTTTATTTCCAAAGATAGGCATTATGCAGTACAACTGAGCTATTGCTGGAATCCAGTTTTTAGTCACCATTGACAAGATAATAATTGACCCAATTTTAGGATCATGCACAGTATGGCTCCTTTCAGGGCAGCCTCCCCTCCCAGCCTGGGCTGCTGTCTCTGCTGGGAGCAGGCGCTGCTGCCGGTGAGTCAGAGCACAGCGTGCGCTCCTCCTCCCAGGGAGAGGCCCTCCCCCCATTCCCTTTCCTGTTCTCCGTGAAATAAAATGTCTTCAGTGCCAGACTGAAATACGGCATTTTCTTATCCTAATGGAAACACAGGTGCCTGAGTGCCTGGGTGCTGTAGCAGTTCATTTGAGGGTCCCCGGGAGTCCCCGGGGCCCCCCTAAGCTGTGTGTTCCCTGGTAGCAGGAGGCAGGCAAAGAGACTCCACAGGGCTTTTGAGGGTGCTGATTAGGTGAGGGTTTATTGGGGGTGCCACCTCCGGGAGCAGCATGGCTTCTGAGGGAGAAGGGGGAAAGGGGGAGGGAAGGGAAGAGAGGGAGAGCCTCGGGAGAAAAAAGGCCAAGAGAGAACTATGGTCTCCCTCGCACAGTTTAACAGGGAGATTCAAAGTGGGTGCGGAATCAGATTTGGGCCGATGGGATTACAGATCCATGATACCTCAGGGGAGGATCACAGGCCTGGAATAAACCGTACATTTTCGAGGGGTGAGACAGAGCATACCATTTAACTAAAATGTAACACCACAGGGTGCTAGTCCCTGAGGGGCAATCACTGCTGGAAAGCGGGCAGGGTTGGGGTGGGGGGAGCTCTGGATAAAGCTGGTGAAGGAAAGAGCCTCAGCCACAGTAAAAGGATGAGGAGCCAAGAGACAGACCTTGCCAAGTGTCCTGGTTTAGGGCAAATTCGGGAGAAAACCTCTACTGGGGGCCCTTCCAGAAAGCAAACCCACACGGCCCCTCCCCCCAACTGCTTCAGGAAGGGTTCCGCAGAGAGAAGTGGAAAGAACCTGTTTATTTAACAGGCAAAATACCCCCAGCACACAAAATGAACAATACTGGATGACAAAACTCTTTCTCCGCTCTGGAAAAAGATGACAAATTCAGAAAGTCTCTCTGGGGGTGGTTGCTCTGTTAGCAGTCCCTCCGGCGCTGGGGCAGCTGCTGCCCAGAGTAGCCCCTGGTAGGCCACAAGGTGCAAACTCTCGATGTTAGCTAAACTAACTAATAAGCAGAAGCACAAAGCAAAGCAAAAAGCAAAGCAAAAAGCAAAGGCTGCAGTATGTACTCTCCTGTCTCTGTGTCCCACCAGCCATGGGGGAGCAGGCTGATAACAAAACCAAAACAAAACTTCACTCTTCAGAGCCAATCTTGAAGGCACAGAACATAATATCCAGCATAAACAGAACACATGAATGGAGATACAAGCGTCATAACATCACCCTAGGACACCAAGGTTTCTGTGTGAGCCACCTAAATGCAAACCAGGGCCAAGAAATCACCACAGACATTTTCTCCTGCCTGTTGTGGTTTAACCCCAGCCAGCAACCAAGCACCAGCAGCCACTCGTTGACACCCCCAAACACAAAATTGGTTCCAGCAATGTGCACCTCAGAGAGCAGAGGTGTGAGATGCTCACCATGGAAAGGGGAGTGATGGAAATGACCATTTGGCAATCTAAAACCTCCAGAAAATCAAGGTGTCTCCTCATGGATTATTAACCATAAGGAGTCTGCCCACAATTCAAAGGAATCCTCCAGGCCTCCAAGGTATGAGTAAGCTCAAGGAAACAGATTGGAGCTTCACACCAGGCCTCAGCCAAATGCAGCAGGTCAAGAGGGGCTGGAGCCTTGTTAGACAGGGCACTGAGCAGTGAGTTCAGTGAAGCTCTCTTTCTGCTCACGCATTTGGGGAACTTTTGAGATTGTGGAGGAAAATTACTGAGAGAACTGACTTCAAATTTTTGCAGCACTATCATTTTAGGTCAAGAAAAAACAGGAAACTAACATTGTCTCTTAAATCTTTAAGATGTCAGTAAATAAATGATGTGGTTTTCAGAACTGTAAAGCATCTCATTTCTTCTGCTGACTTCAGCTGGTGCCATTGGGTGCTTCAGCACTTCTGGAAATAAAATCATTTGTTTGCCAAGCCTCGAAAGGAAAAGCTGAGCAGGCTGACTTGAAAGTTCTTGTTCTTGCAAATATGAATATGAAGCAGGAAATAAAAATACAAACTGAATATGAATTGAACCAGAGTATGAAACTTATATCAGTAGTGTTCCCTCAGGAAAATCATCATTTGGGAGAAAAGAAAAAGTGCATGTAAAGACAAATTGGTAAACACCTTGGAAAGTAGAAAGGATGGGACTTGTTTGGCATTATTATTATTGTTTGCTGTTTTGGAACTGGTCTGCCTCTGCCTTTATTTTGCAGTATTTGTTGTGGTTCTGCATTGAACTAATTGCTTCCAGCCTTGGGGTCTGTCATGAAAATGTAGGCAGTGCTAATGCCTACTGTTAATTAATGTGATGGCAAAGCAATTGAGGAAAGGACTAAAATGTCAAGCAGTAGAAAAAAAAAGAATATGAAAAATGCCAGATTCCTGTGCAGTGAGAGGGGCAGGGGGAGGCTGGCACTGCTGCCAGTGAGGAGGGGCTCCTCCATGGAGTTCTCCCTGTCCTGGCCCACTGCAGCCATGTGGGAGGCTCTGCCAGCCTGCTCTGCGAAGGAGGGGGTTACAAAAGTGTTTCACAGAAAATCGACACAAAATCCCTTGGTCAGTTAATCTGAAATATTCTTGGTCAATTTCCTTTCCACTGCAAACAGTGTCCCAGCAAACAGAAAAAGCTTGAAATGGGACATGAGGGAGGTAATCCCATGGTATGCTGGTGTCCAAAGGAAGCAAAAAGAGTATGAGATCCCAACATATGATGTATCTAATATGATGCCCACTGGGAAAGCCAAAGATCAGTGTCTCATGCAATGGAAACCTTTTGTCCTGGCCAACATAAAATTAGGTTCAGGAATGTTTGATGCATTGATTCCTCAGTTATAGTTTAAATAGAATGGAAAAAAGCATCAAAATGACAGGACAATACAAAAATATTAGGACAAATCTTTATGTCATTTTTTCAAAAGATTAGTGTTTAATTTCTTTTTCTGAGCAGAAACTCACACATTTTAATTCAAATGTCCTCACACCAAAATATTTATATAGATAATATATATTTATATAGATAATAATTTTAGTAAAGGACTTCAAACTACTAAGCTTCTACTACAGAGAAGGGATCCACTACTTAGAATCCCTATATTATATAGTTTGCCTAGCAAGGCATTTCATCACACAGAAGGGAGAAATGCCTTAATACACTGTTGTGATGAAAACAGAGAAAGATAAGGTTCAGAGGCTGAACAAGATGTTAAGACTATAGGGGAAAAAGGCACCTAAAAGCTGCTGAAGAAGAATCACAGACAATGCAGTTGAGACAATCTTTGATTATATGTAGTTTCCTCATTAAAGGCATTGAAAAAACTTCACAAAGGGAGGTGAAAGCAGTGTTACAGGCAGGGGAGGTAAAGTGGAGGATGATGAGTGACTGTCTGGCTCGCCCTGCGAGCCAAGAGCAGAGCCCAGGTTTGTCACACACAGCTGAACAAACCTTTTACAAGACTGGGTCCTTTTCTTCTGTGACATGACATGAAGCCCAGAGTGGCTTTTCTCTCTGGATCCTGACACAAGACATGAGTCAGAATAATGAAATACAATGAACCATCACGTGGACTTCTCTAAATCAAGCTATGCATTGTGTTAATATTTCTGCAAACCGGTTTGGCTGTGCCTTGTGAAGCCTTGACATGTGCTTAAGAGATAAGTCACACAAGCCATGGGCTCTGTGTTCCTTGTCCTGGAGCACTGTCTGCAGTGATGTATTGTGTGCTGCTGAGTTACCTGTGGGATCACTGGGCTTTAAATTCCAAAATGCCAACACATCCGACCTCTTCCAGCTATCGTCAAGGGAAGAGGGATTTAATGAATTTGAGAACTGGATGCAATAAAACTGAATTTAGGGACAGGAGGGACCACTGTGATGTTAGTTGATGCAATTTTTAATTGACACAATTTCAGTCAGTATAAGCAATGCATTAAAATGTTCCTCTTGCTCTAACTGGTCACCACTGACTTGCAGCTGAACCAAAGGGCATCTTTGGGAGTAAGGCTGCTCAAAAATGCCATGCTAATCTATTTCCAGTACTTAATGAACTTTCAGTTTTTTGAAACCTTAATATTCTGTCTTATTTAAACTGGAATTTCTTCTTACCAAACTCCAGATGAAGATGACACGATGAAATACACTTTTATTTCTATTCTCTATAATACAGCATAAGGTGCCAGCCCAGAATTACAAAATGTGAAACACTGCAATAATTTCTAAAAAAATTTTATGTGTTTCTGTCTATTTTCTCTTTCGGTTATACATGCAAAATTATGCTTCTAGGCTGAAACTGCTTTCCTGAAAGGTGCCAATGTTTTTCCAGTATGTGTATCAGCAGATCAGCTCCTGACTCACACTTTCCCTCCAGGACTCCTCAGACGGCAGCTGCAGCAGCTGGGCTGACTGCTGGGGCACTTCCAGACATCTGCCTTGTAAGCAGGGATTTGAAAATGCTCCACTTTGCACAACCTTTGCCTTAGGGTCAAAATTACTCTTTCTTTTTTTAAGCTCGTCGTGGCTGTCCTTCTGGGGCACCTCTCACATTTAAACCTCCCACTTAGGAATCTGTTTGGTTTTATTTTGGTGAGCATAGAGTTTAGCAAAAGTTGCTCATTAACAACTAACTTTCCATAAACCTAAATTTTCTTTTTTTCCTATTTCTCAATGCTATTGGATTTCCCATGTGTGTTTTCATGGGATTAACATCAATGTGACATTCTATATCCCTAATATATCTGAGCTTCATTTTGTAAGAATGTCTTTTGTCCTCCATTCAGAAGAGGTACCCATTTGCGTATCACCATTTGTAGGCTGTTCTTGACCCCAGAGCATGGAAGAATTCTCCTGCTATTTAAAAACCCCCACAAAAGTAACACCTCTTATACCTCCATGCTGATATCTTTCTGTTAGATCAGCCTGTGGTGTGCCCAATGTACAAAGCAAGCTGAATTCTCTGCCTTAGAAGCAGACTGTCATTAATTGCTTTTATATGTGTTTGCTATGATTACACTGCCCTTATTTCCAGTATCTGTTTTGAAACACAATATTAATTCATTTATTTCCTGTGTCACAAACCAATCTCATGGTGAACATTGCTTTGCAAATGTATTGACATTATGCATCTCTTGAGAGCTTTGTCCTGCTGTTTGTGCTATTTTTTTAATGTTAGAAGTGTCGCCCTTTCATAAAGTAAACTGCTTTGGTTGCAAATAGAAGAATTTGCTCCTTGTGCTGAGTACATTTGGATCTTATTCTGACTGTTGTTATCTTGTTTATGGCTTCTGGGCCAAGCTGTGTGCTCACCCTTGACTCTGTCTTTGTTTTTCCTTAGGTGCACATCAGCCCTGCTGCTGTCTGCTGTCCTTTGTGTTTGGGAATCACAGCACAGCTTTCCTTCTGCAGTGACTCAAGGCAAGTGCCTTTCTGATAGTACCCTGCTGATTTGAACTACCCACAGTTCTCTCAATTCTAATTAATCCTTATGGTAACATGGCTCAAACTTTGTGCACCCCTTAGTATCAAGCTCAGCCAGAGTGCTTTGCTTGCTTTGGCTTCCCAGGAGCACAAACAATGGGAAATTATGGGAATGCAGGGACATAAATGTGGTTGTTAAAAATTAACATGAAGAACCTCACTGCCTCTTCAGATGCTTAAATAACATTTGAAATCTGTCCTCTGATATTAGTTCTTCTCATTGGATAGTTTTGAGAATGTAGTTATTGCACAAGGATTTTAATCTGCCAAGTTTCTCTCCTGTCCCTCTCAGAAGCTTTGAAAGCTCACAGTCTTCTCATCTGCTCTGCCTGTGGCTTTGGACAGAGCAGTTCAGAGCACCTCATTGCCCGCCTTGTATCTGAAGGCCAATCTGGCTCCAGAGTACAGAGGAGAAGTGACTCACAACGAGCTCGCTGGACACTGAACTTCATTCCTTCCCTCAAGCACTATCTGTGTTGCTCTGCTCAATTTTAGCACTTGGTCTCAGGAAAATCTCATCCTTCAAGGCTACAAGGGACCTTCACCATGGGTAATGCTCTTCACACACGGCCGTGGGGTTTCAGTCAGGAGTTCCTGCACCTGCTCTGTGTCCTTCATTGCACTCAAACTATCTAGACAGACACTCACCTTTGATGTAATGCTCTCTGCTGCCAGGGAATTTCCTGTCTTTCTAGGTCCATGCTTCCAATGGCTAATTATTTTCACCTGAAGATTTACACAAGGTGTCTTGCTTGAGGACATGGTGATGTTGTAAAAGGAAAGTTTTGAGGCTGTGGCCAAGAACAAGGCACTGAGAGAGGTGACTGATCACATTGCTCTAGGGGTGTCACGGGTCCTTGACCCTTTTACTCTGATAATTGTTGTTGATCTGGGGAAAATTCCTCTAGTGTCCCTCTATTGGAAGGTCTTCTCTGGGAGCAGGTGACTGTGCCACCCCCTCAGAGGGTACCTTGTTCCCTCCAGGGATTTAACCAAAGACAATCTGCCTCTCTCTGCTGATTACAACTACAGGCATGAGGTTTTTGCTCCCATCCCTTTCACCAGCTGCTCTAATAGATTTTGCTCAAGGGAAATATACAGGAGCCAAGGAAAAGAAGACTCCAAGACTCCAAGCATGTTCTTCCTTAACCTTACAGCACAAAATTTTTAAAACTGAACTTCTTTAAGCTCTCATTAATATAGTTGGAGAGGTTGGATTTTTTTAGGTTTGAGATTGGTTTGGTTTGGTTTTTTTGTGTTTTTTTTAGTTGGTTGGTTGGTTTTGGGTTGGGGGGGGGTTTGTTTTTTGTGGTTTTTTTTTTGTTTAGTTTTTTTGGTTTGTGGTGGGGTTTTTTTGGGGTTTTTTTTTTGTTTGGTTGGTTTTTGTTTTGTGTGTGTGTGTGTGTGTGTGTGTGTGTGTGTGTGTGTGTGTGTGTTGTCTTCAGAAACATATTTGTGATTTTCCAGTAGCTTTTAAAAATGCTGAACCTGAGATTTCACTAAACATATGTGATGGTAATCTACCAAGTGAGTTTGGGCTGTCAGAAGATGTAATGAACTCTGTATGGCTCCCCTGTGGCTCACCAGACTGGGGCTAACTACACACTTTCCCAGGAACACATATTGTGCATATTTTTCCACTTTCCAAGTTTTTGATATAGATATTGAGTGGCACTAGCCTAGGCAGTATTCACCTGGGAGGCCCTGAACTGTGTGTGCTTCAAGCTGCAGAGAGGAGCTGGTGGCTTTTGAGGGTCTGTACGGTGAGGGTTATGTTTCAATTACCAAGTGAGAATTAGCGACAGAGCAGGTGCTGTATCTGCATGGGCACAACTCTCTCTGTGCTGGGGACTTCCCCGTGCCTGTCTCAGTAGCATGCCTCTGCCAGGATGCATCAGAAACTGATGCACAACATGCATGCTCCAAAGCTGCCAAGTCTGTGGAAGAAATCTGGGCTGAGTGTTGCCCTCCTTCTTCAAATTGTAGAGTAAATGGTGCAGATGGCAATGAAAGTGCCCCATGGCAGAGTCTGGCCTGTGTAGTCCTTGCTGTAAAACTCAGTATGGGATTGTCCTGGCGGGTGTCTCAGCCAAGCATCCACCTAGACCTGGGGTAGCTGCTCGTTCTGGCCCTGCCTGCATCTCTCTGCTTCTGCCTGGGGCTTTCTGACACCAGTGGTCCCCTGGCCTGTCCCTCCAGACCTCAGCCAGAGGTGAGAAATTACCACATGACATTGTCCCCAGGTGGGGCTTTGGGATGGAGGCAGCTCCAGCGCCACGCAAATGAGTCAGCCTCCCATGTCACAGAGTGTTTCTTAATTTAGATGTACCAGGCTGCAGTTCCTCCAGACATTCATCCTGAGCCCTTGTGCTCACATTTGCTTTATTGTTGGCTCTCTGGTGGTCTCCTGTGGCTTTCTGAGGGTGACTGACAGCCACCCAGGGGCACCACTGGTGAAGGAGGAGCTGTGCCACGAAGGGAAACATTTCCACAATGTGACCAGGCAAGCAACATCAATTGCTTTAGAAGCAGCATTGCTGTACTAAGCTCCAGAACTTGGCCCATGTGTCATGCTTGTATCACAGACGTATTGCCCAAATGATTGTGGAATCAAGGTCTTTGAATGTGTCCCACCTCAATTAATGCACATTAAGGACTAAGCATTTACTCATATTATTATTAAATTTTGTTAATCTAAGTAATGGGTCCTCTTATTGTGGTCCCTTTTGCTAGTCATTGAGGCAAGAGGTGATGATTTTCTTTTCAAAGTGAAATCTTAATAGTGTCCCACAAAGGGTGTGGGGGAACTCCTAAAATCAACTTCCTCAATCACTACTTGCAGTGGGAGCATGACAGTAGTCAAATGTGCACCTTGTTTGGCTCACCTTGTCCCTGGCTGTTATCTTGCTCAGTTTCAGACAGGTTAATAGTGAACCTACAGAGCAAGTAATGGAGAGGAAGAAATGATATTTTATTACTGTTATTAATTATTTTCACTATGCTGGCTTCTAGCAGTGGAGGCACAGAACAGGTCCCTGCTAGGGAAAGCACTCTGCAGGTGCAATGGAAAGGCAATTCCTGCCCCAAGCAGCACAAACATTAAACAAAAAGATTATGAGAGGAGAGACTAGGTCTCAGTGTCATAAACTTCTTATTTCCTTCTGCAACGGTGAAAACATGAAAATCAAAGATTATTGCCTGACAGATGTTTCCATAAAGCAATAAAACAAGCAGGGAGAAGAGCAGTCTTCCATGAAGACAATAATTTCCCTTTGGATGCTGGACTGCTGCTTCACTGGGAAGTTTTCCATGTCCTGCTCTATCCCCCTGACTGGCAGCCATTCTTCTCTGTGAGCAATTTCTTGAAGCCAATGAGGGAAAGCCTTGGGACAAGAAAACCTCTGGAGTGGGAAACCTCCAGAACACACCTCTTCAATGCTGTGTGTTCTCTTCAACCTCCTGCAGGGAAACTTCTCCCAGGGGCTGCGTCAATACTCAACAGAAATAACTTTCCTGTGTTCTCTGTGAAGTCATGTGTCAGAATTACTCCAGATATTTTATTAATGGGACAATGCCCACATGCAGTGTACTGGAGCCAGCTCTTGGCCTCTCCAGACCAGCAGCAATACCTATACCACCTCTAGAAGGGTGAATAAGTAATGCCCTAAGCAGCTAAAGCTCTCAGGTGCTGTTTTCTCCTCAATACCAGTACGTGTGAGTGAGGGTCTGGTTTTGGAGTTGAAACTGCTTACTGCATCCCCAGCATTTCTGTGGCCATCGGGGAAAAGGCAGTAATGCAAATTTCTGTTTTGTGGTATGATCTGAAGAAAGCTTCATTTAGTAATACCCATGTATTATTTAAACATTTATCACTTTGCTCTTTCTCAGAACTGGTTCTCATCAATTTATCATGTGCCTTACATTTTGCTACCTACATTTTCTTCCTTTTTGTAAATCTTTTAAAGGCAACCTGAAAAGTTACAGCACCAACCATGAGCCACTTTGCATGGTGGTGGCTGGGTGCCTGAATTACTCTGCTGCTCAGGGTTCAGAAAATTGTGTCTGAAAACCCCAACCCCCCTTTTCTGATGGTAACATCCCGCTGCCAGCACCCTTCCTCTCCACCAAGACACCTAACCCCAGACAAGGCACTGAAATAAGACCATAGGGATGTGAAGGAAAACAGCTTTTGGTTTCTCTCTCTGCCTCCTCTGCCCACCTTGGCATCCAGGCCCTGGGCAGTGCTGGCTGGGGCACAGAACTGTGTCCCTGAGGGCTGGAACCAGCCTGCAGCATCTGGCTGCAGGGCTGTGATGAACAGCTGCAGCAGTGGTACTTCCTGGCTGGACAGGGCATTGGGATCTTTGGTAAGTGCTATGAGCTGCTCCTCTGGGTCTGGGCTCACAATCTGGGTGGTCTGCAAAAACCTGACTAAACCCTGGCCAGAGGAAGCTCCTCAGCCATCCTGCTTCACCCATTATGGATAAGCAGCTTCCAGATACCCTGGGGGCAGTGAGCACCCAGGAAGTCAACGAGGAAAGATGGAATCTCTCCCTGCTGGAACAGAGGTATGGGGCAGCTGAGCCCTCTCCCCTGCTGGCATGGGGAGAGCTGGGACCAGCATGCTGCTTGTGCCCATCACCCCAAAGGGTTTCACAGTGCACCAGATTCCAGCTTTGAACATTTAAGTGTAGGCTGGCTGCTTCCCCCATCACAAAGGAGTTGTTTCTTTGCATGTTTTATTTATAGACGAACATTAGCATTTGCAAGAGGAATGACTTGGGCTCTGAGTTATCACTTCCTATTAACCTGAAATTATTGAGTGTCTGAAATTCGTGAGGAAACCCAGTGAGCAGAAAGTATAAGGAAAATGTGCCTCTCCTTTCCTTGGAGCACAGAGAATAAACAGCCTCCCCCTTTTGGAGGGCTGTGCACAGAAATGTCAAACAAAAGTGACAGCAATTGCCTTTTTAAAGAATCAGAGACATTATCCATTTTCCATCTCATATGTATACAGCTCTTAATATATATTGCATAACATGCACATTATCAGATTCCTATTTGCCATTAATAATTGATTTTAGATTGCACAGAAGGGCAGGTCCTGCAGCCTTCTGTTGTGCTTTACAGCCCTTGCTCCTATGAAAATGTTTCCCTCTAGCAACAGTACAGCAGCCTTGGGGTTTTGTTTGAACAGGATCTGAGGGGGCTGAGGAAAAAAAAGTGCCTTTCAGCTACACAGGGCTAGGCAAGGGAATGGGGAAGGCTGAATGGCTCCTTTGTCCCACTGCTGTGGGGCCAGACCCATTCCCATCCCCAGCAGTGGATTTCTGTGTTGGTTTGTGGGGAGCTTGGGATATAGGGCAAGGCTCATCTTGGCAAATTTAGATACCTACAGGGTAGGCACCTTAATCTGATTGCCTAGGTCCCTCCTTCATCCTGCCTGGGGCCAGCTGCCCCACACAGAGGTGGCCAAACAGGCAATCACAGATGGCTGAGCTGCTCTCCCCTCTGCCCCAGTGACAGCAGGGAGCACTTCACCAATTAGCTCATGAGAGATGTTTAACTTCTTTTCAGGTTTATCAGTGATCCAGCAGGAAGCTTAGGCTGTGAGGAGGAGGGCATTCCTCACACCCCTAGAGCAGACCCTGCAGTTTTGCAGAAGGCCCTTGTTGTCCCTGAGCCCAGATATCGGGGCAAGGCTCGGAAATGAAGCCCTCATCTTTTAACCTCCACATCTGAAAGGCAATATTTTTAGTGCCTCATTTTCAAGCATTCTTCCTCTTCATTCATCCAAATCACGAATAATCATTTGCATTTATGAAGCAACTTTTAGGCAGAACTCTGAAATGCTTTACAGATTTGAGATGGCTCTTTAAATTGCTTTTTTTTAAATCCTCCTTTTGCTCTGGATAGGGACAAGCTGGTATCAATCAATTCTTTCCATGCTTATGAACTTCCATGATCTGTGACTGACAACTTTAATAATCATCTTTATGAAGCCTAGGCAGCATCCAGAGTAGCACCTAAATGGCCCCCAGGAGCTGTAATTAAAATTAAGCCGCCCATGGGTTGCTTTGATTACAACGGGGCAGGCCAGCTTAACCTTCAATTTGTGCTGACTTAAAAGATGGCTCATACAGAGAACCTGTTTGCCAGACGTAGATTTGAATTAATTATGCTGATTCTCTGGTTTTATTTTACTATCTGATTAGGCTTACAAATGAAATCACAGTCCCATCTTTTGCAGAGGCTTTGGTGGAATGCCACGTCCCAGCAGGCTGCTGTGGATACCTGTGGGCTTTCTGTCCATTCCCCAGCACAAGGGAGGTGTTTGGGCATCTGTGGGAGGTGGTGGCCTGTCATGCACCCACTGCTGCACTATTCCTGGCCACAGAGACAAAGCTTCTAATTTGATCTCAGAGCTGCTGGGCTGGAAATGTGCACTGAGCATAAGCAACCAACCCTGGCAAACCCCAGCTCAGCCAGATGCACTTCTTCCTCCTGCTTCTCACTAATGGAACAGGTTTTCAGGCATTTCTTGTCTTTCAGCTGCAAGGAATAGACTCTTAATTAGCAGCAACAGAATCTGAAAAACTAATCAGAAAATATGATTTCTTAGGTAAGGTTATTTTCTAACTTCTGTGTACCAAAATACAGCTTCATATAGGGCATTTTGCATAAATTAAGCTAGGTGTCTCTCATATTGTTTGGTTTGAAAAGCCAGAACTGAAAGGTGGTGGATGCATTACAACAAGGCTGTAATTTTGTTACAATCGCTTTTTGAAAATGTCAAAATACAGATATGAAACCTCCCCCTCAGCAAATTTACCAAACCCCTTGCAAACAGTTGAGCAGCATATAGCATTGCTTCTTATGAAACTTTTTGTGTTAACTTAATAATTATATTCTTATTTCTTTTTCTTTCCTAAAAGCCTGTATCATATAACCACCTGACCTACAGTATTGCTTTCCCATAACTTGACAAAGTACATGGAGTTGGGGAATTTCTTATGCCTGTTTTCCTCTGTTGTTATGGTTTAACCCCAGCCAACAGCTCAGCCCCACAAAGCCACTCACTCACTCACTCCTCCATGGTGGGATGGAAGAGAAAATCAGAAGGGTTTAGGCAAGAAAAATTTGTGGGTTGAGCTAAATACTGTTTAATAGGTAGAGGCTGCGCACACAAGCAGAGCAAAACAAGCAATTAATTAATCCCTTCCCATGGGCAGGCAGGTGTTCAGGGGCTCCATCATGGATAACAATGACTTAGGAAGACAAACACCATCACTTGGACTGCCTCTGCCTCTTCTTTCTTCTTCCCCCAGCCCTATATGCTGAGCATGATGCCACATGGTCTGGAAAACCCCCAGGGTCAGCTGGGGTCACCTGTCCTGGCTGTGTCCCCTCCCACCCTCGAGCCTCATTGCTGGTGGGGTGGGGTGATGGGCAAAGGCCTTGACTCTGTGTAAGCTCAGCAGGGACTAAAACATCCCTGAACTGGCAGCACTGCTCCAGCACAAATGTACAACACAGCCCCATACCAGCTACTATGAAGAAAATTATCTCTACCCCAGCCAAAGCCAGTAGACTGACAAAATATTATCATTTTCCAGCAGCAAAGACATTCCATGTGGTATTTCTGCACCTGTGGTAGTTCCAGACTGCATTTTTCATTGTCATCTTTTAATGCAGTACAGATAAAATAAAGCTACTTGTGCCTTTATCGGTGAGTATAGCACAAAACTGGCTTGAACTCCTCTTATCAGTCCATGAACAGATGAGTAGGTTGAGATAAGAAAATACTAGAATGGAGTGACTGCCAGTGCCTAAGAACATGCATATCCCTGATGATCTGCAGGGTGCCACTGTCCACAGCTGCCTACCCCTGGCTTTCCAGGCAAAGCTGGCACACACACCTCTTGTGGGGCAGCAGCCAGGGGTTCTAAGTTGGCTAAATGGGGGAGAAATCTCCCTCTCTCCTTGTATCTGCTGGTGGAGATGGATCCCACTGGAGGATGAGGACACCCCATGAGCAGACCACAGCACCACCCTGGGCTCTGTGCACACAGGACTCTTGTACAGGACAGGAAATATTGGCCAAGCACAGCTTATTTCTCACATGTGATTTTTAAAGTTTCAAGATACTGCTTTGGCAAGTTCAGGTGGTTGATGTGATAATTTCTGCTGCTCTTCTGTCGAGGATGTCCTTACAGAGAATTACTTCCTATCTTCTGTAAAGTTATTGGCTCAGGACGTGAGCAGCTTCTTCAAACACCATCCTAAAATGTCCACTGCAAAGATAGCAGAATATTAAGTGCTTTGGTAGGAAGGTTTTGGAGAGTTTAAGCCTAAAATTCCTCTCCTCTGTTAGCTTCAGGCACTCAACTCTTTTAGTGAGAGCCACAGTGCTGCAGATACTCTGAAAAGAGAATCAGGAATTTGCTAGATCCTTGGCTTATCCTGCACTGTGTTCCAGATGTTGTAGGAAGGCTTTAAATACAGGGCCAGAGATTTACTTCTTAATTTACACAAATTATTAAACTGGCAATCTTCATATTGCTGGTGAAACCTTATTAAAATTTTTCAAATTATCATTACAAATTGAATCTTCTCCCGTGTGTCTAATGTACTACGAGTCCTATTTTCTTAGCACAGCAATATTTCAAGTCTACAATTAAAGCCAGAAGGATTGGTATAGTAATTAGCCTTTGAAATAACTCTATCTGCAGTACTCTGATGCCTTTTAATATTCGGTCAGTTAATGGCAGAGCTCTTCCTAGCAGCAGCTCTGTCTCTGCATTTTTGTAATGCCATTTGAAATGGGAATTGGTTTAACTGGGAGAGGGCTGGGTCCAATCACCTGCAGTAGCTGAGAAATACCTTTGGATGGTGACTGTAAGGACAAGGAAAGAAGGACCAGGCTTTGCCTTGCTTTCAGAGACTCTGGGGACCCAGCCTGGCAGGGATGTATTTCCTGTGCCCTGCAACAGCAAGGGAGGAGCCCAGAGCCTGCCTTTGCCTTACCTGTATGTGACCTCCCAAAGATGTGTCTCAGTGACTGGGTACAGTCCTGCACCTTCTGGGACCGCCTTACCTGCATATGTCACCTTCTGCTAAGTCCTGAGCTGGGGCAGCCCATTTCCAAGGCAGCTTCTCAAAAATATTCTGCTTACTTGACCTATGTAAACCTCAGCCACAAAATCACACATAATCAGCAGACAATAAATTTCAAAGTTTTAAGCAGGACTGGTCAGGGAGGAGAAAGAAGAACCACAGCCACATACAAATTCTGCCCAGTGGCAAACCCATCACTAGCAGCTAGCTGATTGTGTTTCTGGAGTTAGGCAGACTCCAGCCCATCTCTCTGCTTTAATCCCAGTCTTGTGATGGCTCAGGGGGACAGCAAGCTGGTTTAAAAGCTTCACAGGCATGGTGGTTGGATAGCCCTTGTGCAGGCATCCAGCCCATCCTTGAGAAAGAGTGGGACAAAACACAGTCAGGCACAGCAACTCTTATGTCTTGCCTGAATACTGAGGATCTCCACAGCAGAGGCTTCCCCAACTTCTCTGGGCAACCTCTCTCTCACTGCCCTGATGAAGGGAGTGCAGCCTTACCACAGCTGATGTGCCTGGCAGCAAGGCTTGGTGTGTCCTCTCCCAGCAGCCAGGAGTTTGTGCCACTGCCAGGGTGAAGGCAGGGGTTACCCCACAGGGGGATTTTGCTCCTCTGCTTGGAATACAAACAGCTGGGTTTGACTGCTAAAGCTGCTCTGCATCACTGCTGGGAGGCAGCACTCTTGGAGGCACAACTGCTGGAGGTTATGTGGAGATAACTGCTTTTTTTCCCCTGGATGTCAGTGGAAAGTAAAGCTGCAGTTGTGAACACTAAGGACATGAATATATCTCTAGTGCAGGTAGGTTAAGTTTTAATTTACCTCCTGCTGTCTCAGTCAAATGTCAGGAAGAGAATTTCAATCGTAAAGTACCACAAAGAGCCAAGGTAGTATGGGAGGTCAATTAATAGTTCAGGTCCTTTAAAAATCCTTTAGGTTTCCTTTTCACAAATCAAATGAATATGACCATTTTCATGGCTGCTTTGATTATGTTGTTGCTTCCTTCCTAGAGCTCTGTAAGCATCATGAGTGTGCAGCTGATATTAACTACTAAGGGACAGATTATTAAGGGTAACAGCCCTTAGACAAAGAATGTGGGAGAACCAAACCAAACAGAATTAAGTCAATCAGCTTCAAGAAAGAGATTTCAGTAGCCAAAGAGAGATAATAAATAATAGTTTGTAGAAAAACAATCTAAAAGTCAATAGTTCAGGAGAACTGTCAGTTCCTTGTACAAAATGACATTAAGATACAATTCTACCAACATGTAGTCACACTGGAAATTGCAGCAGGAGACCAGTTTGGACTACTTCAGCTCTTCAGTAAACTCATACAAGAAAGAAGTACAGAAAAAATGGTCTTGAGGTCAAGTGAGCAAGGATGGCTATCAAAGAACAGTATGTGCTGGAAGGGAGAAAATCAAATTCAAGAGAAAAAGAAATAAAGAATAGCAAACCCCACAATGTATGGAGGCATTGGAAAGAGAAATATCAGATGACACATTGGTTCACTACTCACTGCAGAAGGAAAGTTAATGACAAGAAATACCAAGGAGACAGAATGCCTCTTTTGCGTCAGTTGTTACAAGATGCTTTGGTAGTGATTGAACAGCTACTCTAACAGAGGGGAAAGGGTTCAAACTCAGATTAAAAGAACAGAAACATGAAAGATGTTAGAAAGTACAGCAATAAATAAAATATTTTCAAATTGCTGGAGCCTCATGGAATTTGAAAGTTGGATGCTCTCCAAGGATACTTCGAGAAGTTCATGTAAAATATCAGAGTAGAAGTGAAGAACCAAGAAATTCCATAAAATAAAATTGTATCTCTTGCTGAGAAAAGGCAAAAGGAGGCTCTGGTAAATGCACATAATTTGGCTTATTTCTGAATCTCAGAAGAGGTCTTGAAACAAAAACCATCCCACTTTTAAGTGTTTCAGCTCTATCACATATACAAGAAATAGCCACTGTAGGTTTGTCATACACCAACAGTGTGTATTGATGGCTTTGGGCTGTGATCTTCTTGACACCTCACAGATGTCATGGGGTGGCTCCTGAGACTGGACTGCAGGAATGGAAGGATACAGGCTCCTTAGGAATAACAGGCAGGAGAGATGAGAAGGGGGTGTTACCCTCTAGGTCAATAGGCGATGGAGATGTGCTGCCATGACCTGGGAAAGGGCAGTGGGAGTCGGTCAGACCAACATCCCACCTTGATGTGGGATGGCTCATCCCGTCCCTGTCTCACACACAAGGAATCTGGGAGCACACAGGAAAAGAGGGGGAATGTGGGGAAGGTGCTGCTCTGGTAATGAGCCTGTGACAAGCTGCTCCAGGCACCTCGCCTGCCCTACGGAGTGGGTGATACCAAGATATCCATCAGGGATTGTGGCAACTCTGATTTCTTCAACAGCTGATGTGAGAGTGACTTTGAAGGGGCCAGGGCCATTTCCCTGCCCCAGCATGTGCATCCATGGGTATTGCAGGGGGATCCCCCTGCCCTGATCCCAGCCGTGGCAGGCACAGGAGGAGCTGCTTCCCCTCTCTGGAGTGGGGACAAGCAGGATCATGGTTGCAGGTGACCTGACCAGTGCTGTTCCTGGCGACACCAAAGAATTAAAATGTAACCCGTTCAATATGGATGCAGGTGACACTGAGACAAAAGCTGTCACAGGACATGTAGGAGTTAATTGAGGGGATTGTCAAATACCATCAATAAAGTGATGGAGGAAAAAATGCATCCTGCTCTAACAGGTCTTAACACTCTGGCCTTTCCAGTTGATTGTTAAGAGACACACAAGGAATTTTAATCCTATCTAGAGAGTGCTGAACAGTGTCCTTCAACTGATTTTAATTACCATAAACACTGTCACTGTTTTTCAAGTTTCAGTATTCAGATGCAGTGAGCAACGCCTGCTCCACCAAAAAAAAAAAAAAAGTCAGACTGCACAGTGTGAAGATTAATTCATGGTCGCTGTCAAGGAACTTGGATATAATAAAGGAGAAATAAAGTGTTTCTTGTAAACCTAATATTAAAACATTGTTCCTTTCTGTTCTTCTGCAAAGAACATTTTAATGGGACTCTGTAGGTGAAAACTGCATTAAAAACAATTATCTCTGTAATTGCTATCTTGCTGCTCTTGACCTCAGAACACACAATCCTGTACTCACTGCAAGGGAATTATTCCTGGGATAGATGCCTATGTAAATGGGGTCAGATCTGTGAGACATTGAAGATCGATGGATAGCAGGAAAGCAGAGTGATCAGAGGTTACAGATGAGTTTTCACTTGTAGAGGACTTGTGCAGAGGCTGAGCTTCCAGCGTTTCTTACCCCTGCTGCTCCAAGCGCTCACACAATCACTGCTTCTCTGGCACTGAACAGCCAATATTGAGGGTGTCTGACAGTAGCTGTACTCTGAACTGCTTCCAAACACTGCACTATTTACAACTGCAAATGAGTGCCCACGAGCAACTGAGGCTCACATTCCCTCCTACAATGGTACCTGGCACTCAGTCAAAAAATATCCTGGCAATTGCCTCTGTGTCAGATGATGAACCTCAGACCAGATTTGCTGTGCAAGCCACAGATTTCCAGTGGGAGATGTATTGAAACAACAACAACAAAAGTTTCATCCCACCTTTTTACATATGACTAGATTAATATCTATGGCATTTGGCTGCTGAATTAGGATTCAGGATTCTGGATTCTGTAAACTGTCCTGTGCTGTTGGAGAAGGGCTCCCTAGTAATCCTGATGGAAATCATCCAGTTGGGTTAAAATGAAAGCAGGTAACAGGACTTCTTACAAACCTGTCCCCTTTCTGCTTTTGCACTGGAAAACAGGGAAGCATCATCACATTTATTTCATTTGAATCCCTCTGGCAGGATGGCTCTCTGTGATGCTCAGACCCTGCACCCTCAGTGCTGCCTGCCAGCAAAGGGAGGTAGAGACAGTGCTTGTGCAGCTGCTCCATGCACCCTGTGTGTGTGATGGCTTTGGTTTGCCCACTCAGCTGGAGCTGTTGCTGACACTCCTGACAGCAGTGTCCAGGGGCTCAGGACAGCCCAGCACCTCATGGAGCATGGATTGCTGTTGGAAAGATGCAGCTGCTCGGATGCTCTGACCTAGAGGTTGTTATGAGCTATCCCCACCACAGATGCTGCTTTTAATCTCTTTAACCATTGCAACTAATTCAACAAGAGGCCCTAAAATACCTGTTAGTTGTGCCTGGCCCATGATGCTCAACTGGGGAATTTGAGGATTAAAAGCCTTTTTCCCATTATAAAAATGGGTGTCAGGCACCTTGCTGCCATAAATGGCATGGGGAATTTCTTCCTTACCTTTTGCACAAGACAAATGCTGTTTCTAGATCTTTTTGTCTGCAAGGTAAACATGGAATACTCTGAAAAAAATGTCCCTGAATCTGCAGAGATCCAGAAGTACCAGCCTGGGACAGTGACTACCACATTTACCTGAATGGAACACTAAGTGTCAGGTCTGGCCGTGCCACAAAGAGCTGAGCTGAGAGGACTGGCAAGGGTGTCCTGTTTTTGTTCTCAGGGGTTAGAGTATTAAACTGTCCCTGATGTGCTGGAGCAGACAAGACTGAAGGCCCTAGGGAGAATTACAGCTGATCACACACAAGGAATCAGGGAGCACACAGGGAAAGAGGGACACTTGGCCTCTACTTTTGACTTAAACTGAGTGCAGATGCCTGAAAACAGCAGGTGAGTCAGAGTTTATCTATGGGTATGACAGCTACCTGCAAGTGGCTCTACACTGGTGAGTGTGTCAGCTGGACACAGCACAGTTACAGCAATCTCCTCTGCATGTACCTAGAGAAACTGTGGAGGAAATGCTCTGCCTCTAAACATAACCTTGTTATAAACATCTCTGTACCAAAATTGAGTCCAGACTCTTCAGAGGAAAATGCCTGCAGCCTCCTCCTCAGGAGAAGAAATGACCTCCCTGCAATGCCTCCAGCTGAATCTCCAGCTCCCAGGCAGAAGGCAATTAGATGGCCAAAGCTACAATTCCTGGGTCACATCAGCAGTGAAGCTGCTCCTGGATGGTGTCAAGTAAGTTTGTTCAGTGAGACAAAATGCAAATTTTAAATCAGTGGGAATTACCAGTTTTATTGGGTTGATCTCACTCTTTAAAGCTCAAAAGGAACTTTCATTTTATTTCTGGTTACAGTTTCAATGCCTCTTGCATTCGGAAATGGTTGTTCCTTCTCTCTGCCTGGCAGTGTATTAGTCAGAATACTTTTCACAGACTCCTTTATATACTGAAATTGGTTTTAGAAGAGGGCACCTTGCCAGTTATTTTTCTTCCATTTTCTTGGAAAAGGATCAGACATATTTATTGTCCTTGTATTTGTAACCATGGCAAAGTATCTTCTCTTTTCTGATGCTTATGTGGCAGCGCTGCTGTTTTCTCCTGGAAGTGTGTCAAACTGCCTCCCAGAGCTTTTAAGTCCATTAACATTTTCATAGGTACCTTTCTTACAGATGTATTGGAGTTGAACTATACAATCTCCTCAGCAGATTTTGGGCTTTGTGTTTTGTAATGACATGAGTTCTGTGCTTACATGATCAAGGCTAGAGATCAGTGGTTTTGTTTGGTGGATATGGAAGAAAAAGGAGGAGTATCATTGTCCTGCCCAAGAAATGTGAATATCCCCAAGCAATGCCAAATCCCTGGGGCCTCTCTGCTGCAGAGAAAGATACTGTATTTTTTCCAGAAATGTACTAATCAAAAAGCAGATCTTTTGGGTGCTGAAAAATGACACCAAAGCATAACAAAATAGGGAAGTACAGGTGTGCAGAAATGTGAAAGAATAAAGTTGCATGAGGAAAACAAAGATAGTAAGATAAAGTGTAAATGTTCTAGATGGATTGAGGCAGCGAGGACTAATAGAAATGATATTGGAGGAATATTTCAAATTTCTACCTCCTGTATTAAACAAATTGTCTTCTATTAAGATCTTCAACACAGCAAATTTTCTTGCTTAGATTTTTGACCACTCTCAATTTCAATTGATTAAGCACAGCTAAATCAGTTTAGGATAGCTTTAAAGATGACCTGAAAGGGAAAGAAGTACTTCTGCTTCATTACCAAGTAAGCATCTTTTTCTTAATGTCACACACCAAGGGTATGGCACTTCTTGTTTTCTTCAATATTTTCAGTTTTTCATTGTGCTTTGGGAATTTCTAAATGATTTTCACAAGGTATTTGTGTATATTTTGTTGTGTGCATATACAATCAGATCATACAGTTATTTTTCTGCAAGACTGGAGACCAAATATATTGATAATACAAAGAGAATAACATTTGAACAACTGACAGAGGCAGAAGTTTTAGTCAAACTATTTTAAAAGGTTTGACTTTGTTTTTAGGGTTTACTACCTCCAGCTTCCCACAGTGCTGTTTGTATCAGCAAAAATGTGACCAGCAGGTCTAGGACAGGCATCATTCCCCTGTACTTGGCACTTGTGAGGTTGCACCTTGACTCCTGAGATCAATTTTGAGCACATCACTACAAGACAGACACTGAGGTGCTGGAGCATGTCCAGAGAAGGGCAATGGAGCTGGGGAAGGGTCTGGAGCACAAGTCCTGTGTGGAGCAGCTGAGGGAGCTGGGGGTGTTCAACCTGGAGAAAAGAGGGCTCAGGGGAGACCTTGTTGATCTCTACAGCTGCCTGAAAGGAGGCTGTTGCCAGGTGGGTGTTGGTATCTTCTCCCAGGTAACAAATGACAGGATCAGAGAAAATGGTCTCAAGCTGTGCCCAGGGAGGTTCAGACTGGAAATTAGGAAAAATTTCTTCACTGCAAGATTATCAAGCACTGGAACAGGCTGCCCAGGGAAGTAGTGGATTCACAATACATGGAGGCATTTAAAGGATGTGTAGATGTGGCACTTAGGGACATGGTTTAGTGGTGGATTTGGCAGGACTGGGTTAACAGTTGGTCTTGATGATCTTAAAGGTCTTTTCCCATCAACAGTTCTTTGATTCTGTAATACTGGTGGCTGCAGGCAGAGGTAGAGCCCACAATGAAGATGCACAATGGAAAGATCCAGCATTGTAAGCAAACACAGCATTGTTATCAAACACAGCAAACACTTTGCCCTGGGCCCTTCGTCCTGCAGCTTAGCTCACATCTTCATGCACCTGGAGAAAAGGTTCTATCCTCTTACATTATTGGGATGGTTGATTTAAGAGTCAAGATATTTAAACTAGAATTGGAGATGAAAGAGAATGACAGAGTCTGTCTCAACAGGGATGAAAGACCCAGAGGTGTCAGAGGGCAACCAGAGCCTGCGTGTGTAAATGGCCACATCTGAGCTGGCCTTCCTTTATAGTCACCAGAGAGAAACAGGCACAACCTCTGTGAAAACCCACTGCATTCTAATGAAGCTGACAGAAACAATCCAGCTTAGTCACACCCTGTGAGAGCTCATTTCTCACTCTTCACAAGAAAGGGAGCTCAGGGTGATGGGCTTATCTATAGATATTTGCACCACAGATTTCTAACATTAAGGCAGATGGATCCTTTGATTCCTTCCTATCTGGCTTCAGTTCCAACAACTCCTGCCTCTGTGTATTTTTTCCTGTCTTCAGAAGTATTATATGACTTACAAGACAAGCTTCTTTGGGAAAGAACAAACAAAATTTATCAAAAATGAACTATGCCCTCTTGATACAGCAAATAGACTTGGATGAAATGAGATAAGAGAGAAACCTGTCAATATTTGATGGCCTTGTAAATGATAATTTTGGCACAATTGTGCTAATTTGCAGCCTGTCTGCTGCTGTAGAGTCCAGAAGTGGCCCCTTGATGCTGTTATTAGCAGTCATTGATTTCTATTGCACTACAGACATGCAGATTTCTTTGCCAAAGAAATTGATTTTTGGAGGTGTGCAGGGTTCAGGAAGCCTGTTGACTGCCCTGAAAACTGAGGCCATTCATGTAGGACATAAGGCAGGCCCCAATCTCTCCACAGTCTGTCCCAGCCCCAGTGTTCAGAGCTTTCCCAGCAGCTCCCTTTCCCTGGAGGTTTGAGCCAAATGAATACTTAGGCTGATATTAATGATCTCATGAAAGAGTTCCTGTTCCAAATACCCCAGCCAACAGTTCCTCTATAAAAAGGTAGGCAGTAACCCCATACAGCAGAATATCCTATCATACAAGCATTCTCCTATATTTGATTTTCTTCCACTGTTTGTTGGTTTTCTTCTTTTGTCCAGAAGGACATTCATTTTGGTGGTTCTCCATCAGCCCTGTGCTCTTTAACTCTGGATGTTGGACTGCTGATGAGACCAGTTTGACATGATGGGACTGAAAGCTGACAGAGAGAGCAAAATCTGTGGTGTATCACCTAGGGTCTTTAGCGAACACCTTCACAGTTGTTTTACTAAGAAGTGGTCTGTGCTCCTTGGTTTGTTCAACTCATAAAGACAGCTTACAGGGCTTTGAGATCCCAGAAAGAGATTAAAGCAGATTCAATCAGCAATTTAAAGCCAGCCTTGAGAGGGGAAGGAAAAGCCATACATGGCTAACCAAAAACATGAAAATTGAATTCACAGTTGACTGGTGGCACAAAGGTAGGACAGGAATAGATCATTTAGTGCAACACTCGGCAAGATCCAGAACCAAAAATTTTGGCCTGAAAAAAAAGGTCTAATGTAGGGAGAATTGTAAGGGGGCACAGTATGTAATCTTATCCTCCAATGAGTTGCAGCTGGGGCCAATTAAGAACAAGTGGCATACACACCTGTAACCAATTAAGAACAAGTGCAATTAAGAAGCAGGAGAAAGACTACAGGAACTAGAAGAAGCCTGCAGGAGAAGGCTGCTGCAAGAAGCAGGAGAAGATTGCAAGAACCAGAAAAAGGCTGCTGTGAGGACTAGGAGAGTCCCAGAGATGGCTGCTGCGAGGACCAGGAGAGTCCTAGGAGAAGATGGTGATTTCACCTGGAGGGGATGAATAATCCCAGGAGAGGGTAGACCCCAAGAGAGGGTTGGAGAATCCTAAGAGGATGGACTCTGAAGCCTGTGGACATGCCAGGGCTCTGTAGCAATTTAGCAGCAATATCCTTCCTTGGGTCGCTGCTGGATTAGCTGCAGTTGCTTCTGGCTGTGTGCTTCAGAAAAAAACCCTGGAGGGGATGAACACTGTAATATATAAGTATGGTTGTAATGTTTACTGTAGAGTAGAAGTATTGCTGTAAAGTGTATAGGGCAACTGTGACGCACTGGGACGGAGTGGGAGAGGTGGTGTTGGTGTAGCTGAGAGTGGCAGGTGGAAGCCACAAGGAGGTCTGGACTTTATTATCTCCAATCAAGACACCTTGAAGTAGGTGAGCCACCAACTAGTAATAATGGAACATTTGAAGTCTTTGCTTGTGGGACATTTGAGGTCTCTGCTTTGTGTTATGGCTGCCTCGACAAGAAGAGATAGCTGCTGTAGTAATGTAACTGTTATAATGTATAAGTTATAATGTATTATTGTAACATAGAAGTATTGTTGTATTGTGTATATAGTTATAATGTATTACTGTAATGTATAAGTATTGTTGTAAATGTGTTTAATACAACAGTCTAATGTTAATAGAGCCCTCACAACCCACCCCCCACGCCCCCCGCCATGTTTGTCAGTCAGTGGGACTCTGTTACAACAGTCTTAGGTTGTTTATCAGGGCCGAGGCCAAATGAGCTTTTCTGGGATCATGGTGCAGCTCAGGGGCCTGAAGGACCCTGCTCCTGCAGGGACAGCCACGTGCTTTGGTGAGGGGCAAAGCAGGCATCACCCTCAGCTCAGGCTGCAGGCAAATCTTGATACCACTTTGGGAGCATGGAGCTGCAGAGGTCTATCATCTAGCCTGTAACGCCTATTTTATGTTATCAGTTTTAATTTGGACAGGGCTTGTGTTATGCTCTTTCACTGTATCACCCTGCTCTTGGGGGAGAGGGCTCACAGAAGTACCTGATTTATCTTCCTTCCAGCACTTATTGCTTTTTGCTTACTGCTCCATCCTCTTCTAAAGGCTAAAGCCTAATACATCCAACTTTCTTGGTCCTTTCACACATCAGTCCCAAGATGCTGCTAATGAGAACAAATTATATTTTGGCATTAAAGTTTTTGAGATCCAAGGGGAGGCCTAAGGTACAAGAACTTAGAAGATACGTACCATCAATTTGTGCAATGACATTAAAATGGGGCTCTAATGACTGGAAGCTGATCCTGGATAAATTTAAGCTAGCAGGAAAACAATGACTTTCAGCAGAGTAATTCATCAGTAAAATAGCTGGGCTGGGATGATGGAATACTCAATTTAATTGAAGATGAGATGTCCCCTTCTGGAGAGGTGATTTGCTTGAATTTCTTGTCTGGTTTCTAAATCTGTGTGGGAATTCTCCTTTACTGTTTTTTTTTCCCTTGCCCAGGTTTGCATACTTTGAAAATTATTTTGTCTAGTTGAAAAATCAATAATCACAGGAAAGTCCGCAGGAAAGTACTGTCATGTTGGCCATGCTGAAGGGAAGACCAGATAGCTGCTGTCTCCCTCACAGACTTGTAGGGCTGTGAGTTTATGCTCTTGTCTGCAACCACCCTACTGCTCTGTTTGCATTTTAACCTCTGAGTGTCCCAAGGAATTTCTTTACTTCACAATCAGGGTAATCCATAGCTGGTGTGTTGGATTTCAGCAGCAGCAAGGGCTGCTGTAGACACAAATGGGTTGGGCAGCTGCTGTTGAAGGTCCATCTTCATGTCCAGGGGCAACAGATATGTGACCCTGCTTCCCTGTGTGCTCCCCAGCTTTGGTTGGCGCTCACCCAGGAGTCACCCGGCTCCTTGGGCAGAGAGGCAGACAAAAGCCCTGAACTGCAGTGGGTCTGTGCCTCATCTGCTCAGAGGATACGTGTTTGTTGGCATCACCTGGAGAGCTTGACATGCTTGTGTTGGAGAAGCTGGGAGGTGGAGCAGAGGGATCTGGTACCACATTCTGCCACATGCCCCACATGTGCTAGAGCAGCAGTATTGCCCTTTTCCAGACTGGGGAAAGGATCTGCTCCCAAACACACTTCTGTTCTCTGTTTATTGGCAGTGACTCTGGAAGGGAAGGTGGTTTGGAGGAGAAGTCATATGAATTTATAGCAGGTCCAGCTGATGGATATTTCTCATGTGTTCCAGTAAAGGACTCCTCCTTAAGACAAAGGATCTGCCTTGTGTGAGGTACCACAAAGCAGAACATCAAACACCTCACTCACTGTCAGCATTCAGAAAGCTCTGGCCCTGGGCTGAAACTAATATCAGGTGTCAGGATTTCAGGAGGCCATGGCTGTACTTGGGAAGAGGGAAAGAGCTCTTCTTCTTTGTGTGAGGATTTTTAATCTGTCTTCTGAAAAATACAGGACACTTCAGCCTTTACCTGTTGAGGTTGTCTTAGAATGTTATGAGAATTTCTCTGACCTATGTTAAATGCAGATCATTGAGCCTTTTTACTGCAACAGTAATGTGTCTTATAGGAACTCCTGACAGACAGTTATACAGGTGGAAAGAAGACAAGAAAAAACCCCCCTGCTCCAGCTGGAGCTTAGGCAAATATCCTCCGGGAGCCGCTGTTGGTAGAGTCATCATCATCTCTGCAGCCAGGAGCTGGGAAGAGCTCCTGCTACCACACAAACACTGCTCTTCGAGGCAGTCAAGCACAGCAATGTATCCTTTCAATGTCTAATATGACTGGTGAAGAAAAGGTAATTCCTAAGTCCTTAGCTGACAGTGAGATTAAACCTGGCCCAGCCCATGAGGCTCAACAAATGAGCCAAGAACCAGCTGTCCACCTGAAATATATGGCAATGGCCAAACCCAGCACAGCAGTGTCCCACCTGAAACCTTTCCATTCCTGGGGGACCCCTGGTTCTGTAGACAGAGCTGTGGCTCTTGCACCACCAGCAAGATATTGGAAATTCAACATGGTTTATTACCATCTGCCTGTTGTCTATTGTAGCATTTATAACAAAAGGAAGGCAAATTTTTCTCTGACAGTAAATCTACACCATGGAACAGAAGAAAAAGCTTTGTTTTGACTTGTAATCTGAGCAAACCTGACAAGGAAGGAACAAAAAAAGCAAAAGAACAAAAGGCCATTTTTAATAGCAGTTTTTTACAAAATAGAAATCATGAAGCTGAAGTAAAATAGCTGAAATGTTCAAAGTGTTCCTGCTGGAGCCATTTACTCTCAGTATTTTTCCAAAGTCACCTTCTAAACAACTAATGCAACTATTACCTCTGTAACTGTGTTAAAAACATTTGACCACTTGTTGGCAAGTATTAAGGATTTTCAAGGAAAGAGGAGTTGTGTATCTGAAATTCATTCTCAAAACAGTTAAAAATAATCTAACTCAATCTAGGGATTGAGGATTCTCTGTGAAACCAAATGAGCAAGGCAGTAAAGTACAACTTGCTCTATCTGCTATATTGCATCTCTTTCTCCTCAATATACAAGGAATTATACTTTTCGACGTGTGTGCACCCCAGATTCGCTGTCTTGACATGCTTTTGATCCCCATTAAAACTCCAAATCATACATGATAATATATGTGAGTTTTCCCATGCATGATGCAAAAGTAATACTGAATTTCTTCCTTTGGCATTCACTGGATGAAATGCACAGTTTCAGTATAGCAGAGAAGACAGGCATGAGGTCTGAATGTGGTCTTTGAAGATAGCAAGCTGGTCCCAGTCCAGGGCTCAATTTACCCAGTGCTTAGTGTGTGGCCTTTGACAAGGGCTGCAGGAACCCAGGAGTCAGCAGAGGTCCATGATCTCCAGGTGTGACATAACTGAACAGGTATTCCTTGAAACCACTTGGCTTTCCCAGCTGCAGCAAAAGAGACATTCATCACTGAAGATTGCTCCAGACAGTCATGACACTGTTATCTCAAACCATCCCCAGCCCAGACCTCATGCATGTCATGGTGGTGTCAGAGCCACATTTGGCAGGCTCAACTACCCTGTGAAGAGCTTCCAGGGGAGGGAATTTGGAGAATGTACCCCATTAGGGTTTCTTGTATTTGGCTGATATGCATAGAGCAATCTCCATGTATTACCCCGTTCAATGCTTCTCCCTGCCTCTGAGATGCTGTCAAGCAGATTTCTCAAATGCACAGAAGAGAGTTTGGGAGCAGATCCTTCCCCCAGCCTGGAAAATGGGGATGCTGCTGCTATGGTGTGTGAGAGGTTTGTGGTCCTGTTGTAGCACACACCGCTGTTCAGCCCTGAATCTGCCTCCTTCAGCAGGAGAACAAGGCATCCCAAGTGTTTTGGCACAGATGGAACCTCAGCAGCCCTGGCTGCCATGCAGCCCACACAGGTGAGAAACTATGAGCAGCCAGGGTGCCCAGACAGAGGTCCATCTCCACAAGCATCAATGACTGCCAGGATGACACTGAAATGATGAAATATCCCAGTTATTTCTTGGAAGTCAATCCAGAGGCTACTCTCAGTGGGACCCCATCATTGTGCTGAAGCAAATACTCTCCTATCATCCTTGCTCTGTTTTTTCTAAAGCAGCATGGCCCTGTGTATTCAGCAAGGAACACAGAGTTGAATGCACCAGGAGATTGCTGCTGAGGATGTAGATCAAGCCACTCCCTTCCTGACACTCACCTCCACAGACTCCATTTCCTCAAGCTCATGTTTTCACAGAGGGCTCTGTGATGGAAGGGGTCCCTGGATCACAGCTGCTCCAGTGCCCAGCTCAGCTTACATCAGATTCCTCAAGGTAATACCCAGTTGAGAATGCTGCCAAGAGAGAGGCTGACTGTTCAAAGGAGACCTTCTCTCCTCTCTGCAGCACATGTAGGGTTTGGGTTGGTCTGAAGGATGGTCCCTGGTCTGGATGGTTGTGGTCAGGGTAGTGCTGATCTAGAGCTGAGCTCTGAGTCATGCCAGCAGTTCCTGAACTGCTCTGCGTTGCCAGCTCACTTCCCCACAGCCTGTGAGCCTCTGAAACTATTCAGATTGCTTCCTCTAGTTGAAATATTTTTAACCCACCTGAACAGCCCTAAAAGTGAGATTCTACCTCAGATTTTGTTTTTCCTGGGGATGAACTGATAAAGGAGACAGGAATAAAGAGCTGGAAGAGCTGTGAGCTGAAAATAGGACATGACTGTAAGATGAAGCACAAGAGGGACACATACAAAAAGTGAAGGCAACATGAATAGTGAAGAAAGACAACATTCAGAGACCAGGAATAGAAGTCATGGAAAAAACAAACTTCTCTCATATAGAAAGCTCTTACAACATCAACTGATTTTTGTCCTTGTACCTCCAAATGGGAAGGGCTCTGCCTCCCACACCAGGGAGGATGTGCCACAAAGGCACAGGCCCAAATGGAAATGGTAGCAGTTCTTCCTCCACTGCTTCACTGAGGGAAAAGTAGAAACTCCAAAGCACAGAGTAGCCAGGACATGTAAGAAATGCGGTCATTTTAAGTTATGTATTTAGAGCCACATCCTGTGTCTGAGCCCTGCTCTGCCTTAGCACCCGCCTGCTCTCAGTGAGGATTGCCCCATCACCCTTTTCTCCTGACAGGAAGCAGGCAGTGTTTACAGCGCTCTTCTTGCCATTCCCAGCTCCTACCAAGAGAAGTCTGTGTGGTTCAGAGGCCTCACTGCTACCCAGGGGAGGTAACTGCAAGTACAAGTTTAAGAGCAGAAGCTTCACAGCCTCTGTGGGTGAAAAATCAAACAGAGCAGACTAAATGGATTACACTAATTAGGAGATGCAATATCCAGAGAAGAACAAGACAGTGCTTTCTTTGTGGGTATTAGCTGTTTCACAGATGAAAAATAAAGTCTTCCCAGCTGATCTGTCCTGGCTAATGTCCTTGCAGATAGGCTTTGGAATATATTTGCAAAGTCATTGGTTTGGACTTATATCTTCAGTTATCCCACATCGTCTAAGACTTTTGCTATTGAAGTTCATTCATTGAAAGAATAAATAAAAAATATGTTTAGTAATTGAAGGAAAAACTAATGCTGTTGTCCCAGCACTTGGAAACATGTCACACTGTCTTGCAGTCAGCTACGTGAGAGCTAAGTCTTGTTATGTAACCATAGGGAGGTTTTGTTCTGCACCCCTCTGGCCAGGAGGCTGCCAAGACTGCCCTCAAATTCACCACTGTCCAATGTGATTCATGGTATTGCTGGTGCAGACCAGGGTTCAGCCCTGCACTCAGGAGCCTCTCAGTGCTGCAGCTGCTGACAGCTGTACCAGGACAGCAGCTGCTGCTGCCAGTGACATCTGCCACACTCATGCTTAAAAATGGAACAGCAGGACCTGGAAGCAGGATAGGGTTGAGCATTGGAGCTTGGGAATCAAACAGAACTATCAGGAGTAGGGCAAAGAGCTTGCTGGTGCATGCAAACCTATTTAATACTTCTGGGCAAGTGGCAATGCAGTGTACTGCAAGCAGATAAACACTGCTGAGATCTTTGGTTTGTAAGGCTTAGTCACATCACACTTGCCACAAACAAATGCTACACTCAGGGACAAATTAGTGAAGGAGGTCTCTTTTCTGACTGAAATCTAAATGATTTTTATGCTGCCACCTGACCTTCTCCGAATATTATAAAACCAGTCTTGACCCTAGCAAGTCATCCCTGTGGATGAAGAGTAGGATGCTGCTGGCAGCTCCACTGCTGGGCAGTGAAAATGCTGAGCTCTCCTTTCCCCTCCCCTGCTGCCCAAACTCTGGGCTGCAGGCCTGGAAGAGCCCCCTGCCCACACCAGCTGCCCTGGCAGTGCAGGGCTCCTCCAGGCTTGCTCCTGGTGCCTGGGGTGCACTGCAGACACATCCTCAGCCCAAGCTGCCTGCCTCCAGCCACATGGTCCTGGTGCAAATTGCTGTTTACAGAAATGATGTATTTTCCCCTTTGGTCTCTGATTTCCCTTGTGCAGAATCTTCCCAATTAGGGATAGATTTTTCGCTGTTTAGTAGATCAGTCCCATGTTTATGTATTAAAATTTTCTTCAGCCTGTTTATTCCTCATCAAAGGGTTTAATCAGCAATTGTGCTTTAAGGGTAGCCTGTGTTTTTATTATCTACTTAATCAGATGAAAGAAGGCTCTTTTGTCTTTTTTTAAATTTATTTATTCCTAATTAAGAAAATGATAAGACTTGTTCCATAAGAGGACTGCAGCCTTGTGGCTCCTAGGCAGGAGCAAGCAATGCTGCCAGGGAAAATATTTTGTACACAATCTTCCTTTCAGATCTGGTTATAAAAAAGTAGTGGCATGGACATGATCAATTTGATAAAAACCAACTGCTCACTTACTGACCCTTCCACCAACCTTGGACAACTTAAAATGCACTTATTAGAACAGTTTATCCCTATTTATTTTTATAGATAAATATATAAAGTCTAAATATATAAACTAACATATGTAGTCAATACACAAACACTTCTTTTCTTTGAGGTTAGTATTGATTCCAGCAAAGCACAATTATGCTGAAAGATAGAAAAAATATAATAAAATGCACGAAATTCGAATCCGCTAGAACAGCTCTTTGGTCTTCCCAAACCATCTGCTTCTCAGCCAGGTGTCTCCTGCCCTTGCAGGAGGAACACATACCTGGCTGGAAACCAGGCTGCAGAAGGACCCAGTGTTACAGCAGCTTCCCCACTGCAGGTTTTAGGTCAGTGACAACTCATCAGTTTTATCCCTTCAATATTCTCTTCACAGCTTTGCTCTTCCTCTTGGGAACCAGCACTTTGCTCAGTTCCTTTCCTTCACTGCAGAGAATTTCTGATCTTTCCATGGGATCTCCTTCAGTGAGCTCCTTGTGGCCATTGCCCTTCCACAGGCGAGGCCTGCTGGGCAGTGGCATCTCCAGGGTTGTCCAGTATGTCACCCGTGTTGTTGTGCCCCATGGTGACAGTGGTGGCAGGGCTGCACACCCATCCTGTGCTGTGCTTGTTCCTCTACCCATTCCCCACATCCCTGCCACGATGCCCCTGCCACCATTCCCTGACCACACAGCCCCAGCCACCAACCCAATACTGCTCCAGCAGCCAGTGCAGTTCTCTGGGACTGCCCTCTCCCCTGGGAAATACATGAGAGGAATAGCTGTGTCCTTTTGGCAGTGTGACTGTGTTTGCAAATCCCCTTCTCCTCTAAGCCCAGGATGAATGCTTATGCACACACAGGTGCCAGACCTCTGCTCTGTCCTTCTTCTTCCACTAGAGCCCACGACAACAGATGAAACCCTCCAAGACTACCTTTTCTGGCATCACAGCCAACACTTGACTTGGAAGATTTTCATCAGCTTCACAGAGCACTATCATGGCATTACTTCAAGTGCCAAGTGCTTGAATTTAAACCTTGAGAATTCATTGCAGACCAAGACTCTGCAATCACTCCCGGATCCTCCAGTGATAATTGGCCATCAGTTGAGGCTGCCAGCTCTGCAGACAGCTGTATCCTAGGACAGCCTGTGCAAGGATGGACTTCCAGCAGAGAACCCAAGAAAGGAGGCTCATCACAAGACAGTTTCTCATGGTTATCATTACTATATGATCTCTTAATTGAAAGCACCTATTTGGCAAATGCCTTCTTTTTGTGCTGGTTTTGTTGGTTTTTTATTCAGTTCCTTGTGAGAGCAAACGCCAGCCTAGTGATTCTGACAGCAGGTAAGATCTAAGTTATTGAATTTTACCCATTTCACATCTTTGATCTTTATGAAATTTGCTTCCCACTCTTTGATGTGATAGGACAGGGGGTTATTCTTGCTTTTCCTGTCAACTCCTACCAGCAGCTGGGAAAATGGTGATTTCCTTGTGAAAAAAAACTGCATTCCAAAAAGCATCAAAGCTGTGATTCTGCCTACATTTTGCTCAGGTTTTGCTTAGGTTAACTGAAGGTTTGTCAGCAGCCACACAGGTGTAAATGAGAAATATCTCCATGCCTGACTCATCCAATACTCCACCACATATCCTACCTGGCAAGAGCCCCTGTTCATCTGCTGCAGCACAGATTTCTTGCTCTCAGGACGGGGCTGAGAGGTCAGAGATCCCTTTCAGGACTTTGTTTAAAACAATAATCTGTGAGGCCACAGCTTATGCCCTCTTATCTCCCAGGCTGACTGTGCCCACTGCCAGAGCAAGACCTGCCCTGTCTCCCTGGCTGGGGGGCTCTGCTGGCACCTGGAACACAGGTCTTCAGACATCAACTCTTCTGCCTCTGCCAGATGGGAACACTGGAGGAAACAAATGTGCTCCCAGAAATGGCGGCTCCTTTTGTGGCTTTGAACAGCCATGTGTCACACACTCCTGCTGAGTCTGACTTCAGGTACGACTTCTTTACGAGGGCTATTACTTCTTTCCAGAGCAGATTGTCCCGATGATGGACATACACAATGGTTCAATCTTTAGAAAAGCCCTAAACTCCAGGAGAAGGGCTACTGAACCAGCCCTAAGGACCAGGGCAGAGGCAGCACAGGGCCCCAGATGGGAGTCTTAGAGGAGGTCACTGCCAGCCCTGCCCTTCCCCACCAAGCCCCCACTGGGGTTTGCTCCCTCAGCACCTGCCTGTGGGGCTCAGGGGGGTGTCATGATGAAACAGGGGTGGTTGTCACTGCAGTGCTCTCTCACTGCAGCCCTGTGTGCAACAGAAGGTGCTGGACAAGCCACGAGGGTGGAGGGATGGAAAGCATGGCAGTGGGAAGAAAGGGAACAGAGGGAGGTGCTCCTGCTTTGAGTCTCTGCTGAAGCTCAGATTTGAGGTTAAACAGCACACAAACTTAAAACAAACAGGTGGGAGAGTTTTCAAATCATGCAGGGACTTCTCCCTCCCTAACTCTTGTGACATCTGCCTGGGCACAGGCACAAGCCAGCAGGGAAGGCAAAGCAGTGCATGGCCAAACCCCTGCACTCCCACTCCTAATGAAATTCACGCAAATTTTAGAAAGCGATGGAGATGTCTGGAGCTTCCTCCACCTGCCACTGCCTTATTTCTAACAGATGCCATAATGAGGCACCTGGAGGACAAGATCATTTAGTTTTCTTTAGAGTAATCACAATTTAGATGGTCTGTAATTTAATAAGAGTGAGAAGGGAGCAGCAACCAGAAGAGCTCTCTGGCTGCTTAGGCCTGATGAGCTGCAGCACAGGGGCCCTGCCTGCCCTGTAAGCAATGCAGCTTTGCAGTGCTCACTTACAATCAAATCTGCCTGCTGCTACCCTTGGGGGTCGAGCATGCTGGCCTGAGGCACAGCCACCCAGCAGCTGGGTGCCCTGGCTGCCCTGCTGCACCTCTTAGAGCATGCAGCAAAAGTCCAGCACACAGCAAAAGCCAGCAGCTCCTGGAGAGAAAAGCCCATATTGCAGCTCCGACCTACTCAGGAGGGGAGCACTTACCCACAAAGTACAGAGATACTTTAAACATCCCCTTTTTCCTATTCAGTCTAACAGATTTTAAATAAAGCAACATTTCAGTTGGTTTTGCCATTGTGAAAAAAGAGTTTTTGGAGGCCTGGTACTTCCTTGCAATGACAGGTAATAGACAAATCTATTGATAATGACACAGTGTACGCATGAACGAGCATTTACAGTCTTCTGTACCATGGCACCCAACAGTGCCAGAAAAAAACCCTCACTAATATGGTGGGTGCGTGCTCAAACACATTTCTTCTCTTGCTAATTCTTCCAGGACAGTGGGAAATGTTGCAGTGCAGCTGACAGCATTTCTCCAGTAATGAAATGCTGCGATTCAGTGGTTTTTCACACTCACAGTGGCATCACTTTCTTCCTGCCTGCATTTTTTTTAGAGGCTTAGCAAGATGGGAAAAGCTACTTCAGAAGCAACTGTGGTGTGTCTACAACTGAAATGTAGGTTTGGGGTTTTATATGCTGTAAAACCTTGTCCTGTGCTGGAGGGCACTTAGCAACAGGTAAATAGCCAATTTCATTAGCAGGTGTAATTTCTCCATAGTGTCAGTTCTCATGATTGAATCGCTGAGTAAAATGCTAGAAAGCAGTTTTATTTTAGGCTTTTTGAAGGGCTACCACAGTGGCATTTGCTGAGATTTGTATAGGGTTATGTTATAGAAAAGAGACAAGTTTTGAGGAGGTCTGGATAGGAGAAAAGGAGGATAACTCATGTTTAAAACCAGAGGGGTTCTTGTTATCAGATATTTTCATGGTTACAACAAAAGAGTGAATGTCTGCAGCTCCAACTGGAGGAGAAAACCATGAGCTCAACAGAAGGTCAGTGAGGGAGAGCAATTACAGCTTGCATGGTAAAGTGATTTCCCCTCCATACAAAGGGGGCATTTATTTCTGAATTTTAACATGATAAACAGGAAAAACACAGATTTAAAAGCATCTGATAATGTTAATCTAACAATAGCTTTATTCCAACATCCTTTAAAGATTCCTCAATTCTTTTATGCAAAGATTTGCCTGCTGTCAGTGAGTGAACCAGGGATCTGAGGCAAATACCAGTTTTTGTTACTGAAGGAACTGCATGTTTCAGTACAGCCTAGTGCTATGAATCTCGAGGAGCTGAGAGCATATTGTGTTTTGTTCCTTTTAAAGGAATCATAGGGAATATTTCTGGGTGTTGCTGGGTTTTGGTTGGTAAGATCAGTTGACTGAGTACATCAAGCCAAGGTGTCATGACTGTAGAATTGACTGTGCTTAATTATCAATGGGACGGTTTTCCTGCTGTTCCAACACCTTGTTGCAAAACCTCAGGTGTACAGGTGGGGACTCCCATCTTGCTGTCCACTTATACCAATTTGCTTGGCACATCCTGCTCCTCGCCTGACCTTCACCACGAGACTTGACTTTTCCCTCCTCATAGCCTTTGGTCACACAGGGGCTGGTCACCTCACCTGCCCACTGGATGCAAGTCTCCTAAGGGTCTCTGTCTTCATGAGGCTCTTGAGCCATACTTTGGAAACAGGTGACTGGAAGCACACATGTATTTCAGACAAGATCTCACCAGGGCTTTCTTCAGCCCTCCTGGTGCCTTCCTAATCCCCCATCACTCCAGTCTTTATCCTCTGCTTTATCCTTTCTTCTTTCTTAATTAGGCCACCTACCTTTGTAGGAGTGACGAAGGGGGCTTCAGGAGGATATTTAACCATTTAATGTATTATTTCCCTGTTCAGAAGGAGGCTGCACAATGAGGGAATCCCTAGCAACTCTCCAGTGTGATCTAAACAAATTTCTAAGACATTTCCCTGAGATGCACTGGAAGGGGCCTCCAGACAGTTTGGGAGGTTTTTCTGTCTGCCCATGGAAGCCACCCCTGCTGCCAAAGACAGCAACATCACCCATCACTGCTGGCCTTTGAGAACAGCACCCCTTACACAGACACAGTTACCATACTCCTTCTGGTAATCTGCATACAAACACACCGAAGTGCTTTACTTTTTTCCTCACAGGTTAAAAACCATCTGCTTTTTTTCTCTCCTGGACTCTTTCAAAATTGTCTTTGTTCCTAAAGTGTGACTCCATGGACCAGACACAGCTCAGGCTTCAGCTCAGCTTAGCCTGGAGAAATTATTCTCTCTCTTGTAATATGAACACACCTGCTGTCACCATCTTCCTGGGTGATCTTTGCTTTTTATGCAACAGTATCACAATTTGATTCATATTCTGTTTGCAGTTTAGCTGTAATCCACAAATTATTTAGTACCAAACTGCTGCTTATGAAAGTGTCTTTATTTTCATTCCATTTGTGCTTATTTATCTCCCTCCTGAATGTAATATTTTCCACCATTTTTCCCTGACCTTCCCTCCAACTCATCAAAACAATTTTTTAATTTATTCAGGCTTCCCAGCCTGCAATCCTGGTGAGCTAATACTTTCATTCACTCTAAAAATGTAGCCTCTGACTCCTTTGTTTACTGTGTTAATGACAATTGCCAGAAACTGTCATGAGAGACTCATGCTGGACTCTTCCTTTCCTCCAGGTTTGAGCACCTATTGGTATTTTCCATTCTCTCCTGCTCACAGAAAGCCATCCACCAAGGCTGCCTGGTCACTCCTGTCCTTCCAGGGCCTTTCTGCCTTGTACCCAGGGAAGTATTTCAATCTTCTCCACAGTCTGCAGTAGCCCTTTGCTCATGGAAGAGAGACAATTTTCTTCTCCTTGAATTCCCTCTGGCTGGTGATTGTGTGCTGATGGCCCACTCAGTTTAAAACACAGCATCCAGTGCTAATCACTGTGCACATCCAGTCAACTGCTTTGATTTCATGTTCAGCCTGAAGCAAAGCAAACCACAGAGCAGCCTGTGGCACAGGGACATACAGGCCCCTCAGTCATTACTGCAATCTTGTTCTTCTCAGAGCTGGGCAGGATTTTTGCTCCCTGGGAAACAAAGCAGTGCAGGAGTGATGGAATTGTTCAGTGCACGGGCACAGCCTGTAGGGGTTTGGGAAGGTTCTCCCACCACGTGTGGCACAGGATCCACACTGCATGGTTCCTGGGCAGGTGTCTCACAGCACCTGTGCACCTTCTGCAGGATGGGATATCTGTAAGAACACTCAGTCACTTCAATGCCTTCGATGGTTTGCAAAATAAAATCATTAAATAAAAATTCCAGTGATGAAATTTATTATTGTCAAGTGTTCAGCTGCAGGCACATGCTCCAAACTGAAGTACTCTACATCCTTTCTTTAGATGGCCAGCTTGAAAATACCAGCCATCCACAGTCCCTTGCACACTCATGGCAATGCATAATGCTGGCTGGAAGGAGCACCTGAAACCATACCCTACCAACTCAGTGGCAAAGAAGCAAAAATCCACCATGGAGCACTGCAGAAAATGTGTACAAGTGCTACAAGCCAGTTTAAAAATGGAGGACATTTCACATGAAAAAAATGAACAGTATGAAACCGCAACCCAGCAATGGGAACGGACACAGTCTGTCCTTCTGAAAATGTTTCTGCTGCAGTGACACCCACCTGCTTCCCCACACATCCACTCAGTAGGGCTAGTCCTGCTCTCATGCATCATCCTTGTTTTGGGAGCTCAGAGTTAGAGATGACCTCTGGTGGGGAGGGCACCCCGCAGAAATCCTCTCTGATCATTTACCCAAATTGTTCTGGCAGTCCTCAGTGCCCCTCTGAGAGTCCTTCCAGTTGATCCATGTGATATCTGAAGTCTCAAAACTGCACCCAGTACATGAGCCAAAGCCTTATTAATGTGAGAACGTGGATTATCTCAGGTGGCCATTATTCAATGTTTTACTTATGACACCTTCCTCTCTCTCTCTGTTTTGTGACCCACTACAGCCTCAGACACTGTTCTAAGGAATTGCTGCACAGCCAAAAAGTGCTGTAACTGTGCAGGGGATTTTTGTTACTCCAGTACTCTTACCTATTTGTCCTGATTGAATTTGCTCCTCTCTTTTAGGCATTTTTTCTAATTCATAAAAATAATTTCAAGTTTTAATTCAATTTTTGGAAGTGATTAAATTATCTCCAGTTGATATAATCCAATAATTTAATAACAAAATATTATATATGGCTTCATCAATGGAAATGGCTGAGTAATATCAAAAGCAAGACAGGTCCCTAGGGAACAGCAATTGTTCTATTTCTTGAGTTTGATGATGGAAGACTGATAGCATTTTTCTGAACAATCTGACCAGCTTTATAGTGCTTCACAACACTTCAAACAAGGCCAGTATCCTGCTTTGCTTTTAAAATGTCTTCTTAAAGCAGCTGTTTCTCTTTTTTATCCTAAAGCTCATTATATTGCTTTTTAAGAAAATTGTTTCAAAACTGTGTAGTAGTAGCAAAATTTTATTGGTAGAGGTAACCCTTAGTCTGAATTTTTAATTGACTATTTAATTCAATGATTATCCCTCTTCTGTGAAGCTTGAAGGAAAAAACCACACTGAGTATTTAGGTTTTCCCTAATGGACTAAACATTCATCCTTTTGTTAAATAATTGATTTAACTTTCCTTCCCTTTCTAGCAGAGGTTTCATTAAGCTTTTACAGTCATAAAATTTTTTGAGTTTTTCTGTTCTTTTTTACACATATCTTGCTTTCACATTTATACATAGCTACATATTCTTTCTATTCTTGCTGATTTTTCTTTTTAAAGAACTTCTAGAGCAATTATAATGGCCTCTTACTATGCTCCCAGGTTTCCCATTGCACTGGTGTGACTTCTCATTATGTGTCCTTTTATTAGTTCTTAAAGATGATAAATAATTTATCATTCTGTTTGTTTCAACCATTTTATTAAGTATCCTGGAGTGAATTTCATCTGCTCCTACTTAGGTGAGAATTTCCAGCTTTCCCAAATGCAACTTCTTAGAGAATCCCTAAACCCTCCTGAATCCTCTTCATCTCCTAGAGACACGTCCCTGTGGCACCACACAGCAAACTCTTTTTGTAGACCACTGAGCTGATTTAAGTCCATGTAAATTCTACTGTATAACTTTCCATCTTGGCCTAAAATGACAAAATTCTATTTTCTAACCAAGATCAAACCAGTTTCTTCTTCCAGATTAGCATCAATTCCTCACTAGTCTGAATCAAACCTAGGAGTCACTCTTGACTTAGACTCCATGAGCCAGCGGAGTCTAATTCAAGAGTGAATTTCCTCATTTGAGGGAAATCTGTGCCAGAAAATTTTCTGCATGTATTATGAAGAAAATATCTATTCCAAGATGGAATACCAGTGGAAGAGAGGTTTTGTCAAGGCCAACAGTTTCTCTCAGGACAGTTCATTTGTCACATAATGTGTCACCTTCTACCTTTTGTAAACACAAATACTCTCTGCTACTCTTCAGGCGTGGCAAACGAGTAAATTTTGATAGCAGCTAGCATTTCTTGGGAAGGAATAAGAATTTTGTGTTCCATTCTTCTTGAGAATAAAGCCAGGAGTAAAAATGGCTGTAGGTGATTTTTTGGAGAAATTCAAGCTCCGAGCTTTAATTCTCATCCCAAAAAAACTGGAATGAGAGTTAGTATGTGAGATTATGTAATGATTCTCCCATGTTACAGATTCAAGATGCCAAGCATAGAGACAGGGACTCTCACAGGTCTGGAAAGAGCCCTTTGCCACTAGAGTTCTCAGTCCACTTATCACAACTATTTCTTTCCATTAAATATGTTATATTTAGAACCCAATACTAAACAGAAGAAAAAAGCCCCGACAGTGTGGAATAGAACAGACTGGTGCTTAGGCTGGACAGACAAAATAACTTTGATGAAGTAACACCTTTCTTTAAAAGTTCTTTCATTTGTTAAATGAACTGCTAGATTAGTTTTGAGATTAAACTAATAAAGGTACTGGCTAAACGAGAGCTAATAAATTACTCTCAGCTGTGTAAGTTTGTTTGCTGGTCTTCCAGTGATATGTTGAATACATGGCTCACTGGGAACCAGCACAAATATCAGCAGAAAGATTTGTCTAATCAAATGAAACAAGAGAAACATAGTATTACTTCACTTTTTCAAAAGTGCCAACACTGTTCATGCAAAAAATAAACTTAGAAGATGAAAGAAGAACACCACCACCAATATTAGATTTAAACTTACTCTTTATGATGCACTTTCATCAAAATTTGTAGTTGCCAAGTATCAAATTTCACTCATGCAACATCAATCCACTAAGAAATACATATTTTGGTGAGAAAATTAAAGTCCATATTTATGTAAAAACTGTTTCAAAATAAAAATAAAACAAGATTTTTTTTTTACCAAAAAAAGATTTTTTTTTTGTTTTTGTTAACAGAATAATTATTTGGAAAACGTAATTTCCCACATGAAATAGTTAAAGGAAGTTAAATATATTTAAAAATGGAAGATTCTGCATTTACATAGTTATGCCATTAATATTGAAGATATGTTTTCTGGCAAAAAACTTCTCATGCTTAAAAAATGCACCTTAGTTTTATACTGTACATTACAACATACAGTAGTAAGAAACAGAATTAGTAAACAGGTTATATGCAAAGAAAAAAGTTACGTATACAAGACAATTACAACTGTGACACAAAAAAAGAAATGTTCTGTTTAAACAGTATCTGAAGGCAATTCACAATCATTTCAGGAGTTCCGTGAAATTTAAGGCCATTAGTTCTAAATAAAATGTATCTGACACAAACTCACAAAACTGTGTATTTTGTACAAAATATACATGCAAAACCATTTTATAATTATATATCAACAGGCATATAATAAATTTTTTTGGGTAGTTCCGTACACAAAATTGTGAACAAAGCAACATAGTTGTGCAATTTTTAAAACCAGTTAATTAACTTTATTATTCATGCACCCTGAATGGAAATGTGATTAAATGACAATATTAAACCCAAATATTATTAAGCCCAATATCCCTTTGAATGGGCAATCTAGACAAAAAAAAAAGTTAAGATTTAAAATTTTTGGAGTTTAAAATGATCCATTATAAAACATCTGCTGTAATCACTTCAAAAGACATTTCTGATGCAAAATTTCCAGTGCTTTAAGGAATGTATTGTATGATTTAATGAGCTCAGTGAGTCAACTACAATACTCTGATGGTTCTGGATTGAGGTAATTTTCTTTAATTAATTATAGCAAGTAACTATTCTAATTTGTTTCAGTAGTTAGTTTAAAAAACTGTAAACTTAGATAAACTCAGAAATTGGAGAATCTCTGAAAAAATACACATACCTCCCCCTCAGTCTGGAGCCAGTTATAAGTCAGATGCTATTATGTTATTCACATTTAAGAGTTGAAATTTTCAATACATGAGATGAATGGATACTGAGAACTGATTGAAGCACTTCAGTTAGTTTAAAACACATTGATATATTTGTCCTTAGCTTTCATTTGTATTTGTCTGGACAAACATTCAAAGAGATATTGCTTCTCTTGTTATCTTGTGACAAACTATTGCAAGCTAGAAGACATGTGAGCCAATATTCCAAACTTTTATTCTTAAGAATAGTTATAAAAGTACTGAAATTTAAAAATAGTAACATGTAAACATTGATACAGAGTAATAGCATTCCTATACATTTATATACACACAGTATTCAGAGAGGGCCCAATCTTCTGAGTTGAAAACCTGACTTGTGCTTTCCCCCCTCCAATAAATACATCAAAAAAGTAGGGTGTTTGGACTAAAAAAAAAAGTCCCAGAACATCAACATTTTGCCCCTAGCATTTAAAAGCTTTCCAGTTGCTCATGCAACTAATAGGAGAATTTTGGTATGTGAAGAGAATTTTTCTAGCTCCAAAATGTTATCAGAAGCTACTGCTGCATCCAGAGATTTGTGGTAAATGCTAAACACTTCAGAGCAGTCATATCTGAGTCTGCAACACGTGAATTGGGGGTGTGTAGGGGGGTGGTGCAGGTGATGGCTTTATTCCTCTGACTCTCATGTAGGACAGAAACTGCTCTGGGATTTCAGCCAGCACATCTTTAGCCAGTCTTGCCATGCTCAACACGTGGTTTCCACTTCTGTCAATGTAATCTCGGAATGGCACAAACTACAAAACAAGAGATGTTCACTCAGACACAGAATGTATCTTACAACATAAAATAAGAAAGCTCAGCCTAGGGGTAAGAGTACATAAACATGTTACCTTACACAGTTTTAATGTACATATACATACATTGCATTTTATGTCATGTATTTTATAAATACACATTGTATCTCAATTTTTATAGATCTGCCTTCTAATAGAAATAGTGTAACACTTTCACTTGGGTGAACCCTTTCACATGAGCCATGGCTAGTTCAGGTTGCTGATGATGTGCTTCACTGATGTATTAGGGTTATCTCTCAACCCCTTCCATGCAAGAAGGTAATTTTTGTCTCAGAAAGCCATTCTCAGCTTCCATTCCCTGCTCCTGCAGCCACCCACCAGACTCCCTCCACTCTGGCACTTGCTGAGTAGATTTTTTTGACCTCTGAAGTGAACAAAACAGGAAGGATGACTTTATAATTTTTGACCATTTTGCATTATACCTAGTAGAACTCTGAACCACCTGAACACTTTTAATATGATATTAACAAATGCATAAAGAAGCTAAGTAAAAATGACTGGATCAAAAAAGAACTTGTTATGTGATATTCAGATGTTCAACACTTAAACCATTTACCTGCCCAGCCCTGGCTTGGATTTTGTAATACTTAATGGGAATCTTGTGCTACTGGCATACCAAAAGGAAACAATCCAGGCTCCTTGATTTTTTTTCCTTGTGTAAAAAGGACATGCAGTCTGGATTGAAGAACATGTATCTCAACCTAAGAGATCCCCTTACCCATTAGTCTGCAGACATGAAATCTCAGACCACTGCTCTGTAACAAAGTGGGGATATGGCAACAGTGTAATTGCTGAAATGCAGTTATACAACACAGATGGCCTGATGTAGCTCTTCTCCTCTCCCCACACTGCAGAGATGCCAGAGCAGCTGCAGGAACTATAGACAGGAAAGCAAACCTAGAGATGTACAGGGACAGCTAGCATGGAGATGGCAGAGGAATAGAATGAAAGGCATAAGAGAAACCAAAGAGAAACTGATGGAATGCCAAGTGCTTTTCTGTAATTTAAGAGTTTAATTAAAAAGGCTGATATGCAAAATTCTTAGGAGAAACAACAGGTGCATCACTATAAGTAAATATTCTCCTAAAATGTCTTAAATAGCAAAAGGACAGGAAAGGAGCAGAAATTAAACAAAACTGAGGAAGAACTGGTACATATGTAGTACAGAGTCCCACAACATGTATCCATACTAGTGAGGAGGAGATAGTGAAGAACATGCCTCTACATGAGCTGCAGCCAGTAGTAAATATAACACATACAGTGGACTCACTGTTAACAGACAAACTTTTCCTGTACTAATTTAATCAAAATATTTCACAATACTAGAATTAATAGGTAATTAGAATTAATAGGCAATACTAGAATTAACAGTAATACTAGAATTAATAGGTAATACCAGAATTAATAGGTAATTCACAATTAGAATTAATAGGTAATTTCACTAGTTAATTTTAATTAACCTAATACACAAAAACCCCACTTTTTAATTTGAGTAGTTAGTTTTATAAAGGCAAATCAGTTTCAGCCTGCTAGATACAAAATAAAGGTCAAACCAAATTTAGACAGTTTGACAGAATCCCTTTTTATTTATTTAGTTAGTCTATAAAGTCAATATTTGTTAGCATTTAGACAGAAAAAGAGCACAAAATAATACTGTGTTTGGGTAGTTCAATATGGCATGGGGCAACATTCTGATTAAAATATATTAATAATAAATATTTTATTACAATTCTGATATGCAATGAATTCCAAAGAAATACAAAAGGGTATTCACTGCATTTTTCTTTTCAGCACAGGTTAGTAACCTCAAAGCAAAGCATTTTCACAAATCTTGTTTATAATATGCTAGAACTCTGTCCATTTATGCTCTTTAAAGCTTTTTGGGCTGTTGGGCAAGTGTAATGCTCGCCAGAAGATACCTGAATTAGCTTTAAAAAATCTGAGATGGCACACAGGGCTTTGCAGAAATATGAGCCTGGGTTCCACCCCACACACTGCTCTGCTGAAAGCACTGACATTTACAGAACAACACATTACAGACAGCCCCTCTCCAGCCCAATGCGGACACCAAGGAACACTTCAAAGACTTTGACAAAATGAGAAACTATTTCTTATCTCCTGTTAGCTGTCTTACATCATCGCTACCTTCAAAACTATCTGACAGCAATGACCAAAGAAGCCAGCATGTTTTACTCTTCTAAGAGTTTTGGTATCTCACTTTCTCATCAGCTGTTATCTCTATATGTTGCAAAAATGAAAAAAATACCTTTCTCAACTATTAGAATTCAGGAATCCATGACTTTCTTTAATGTATATCCATAGAGAGTATGAGGGTAATTTAATTTCTATCTTAGGCTCATTTCTGATCCCCATTTAGAAAAAAAAATAGAGAGAATTTTAATGCAGCATGCAAAAAGACTGAAGAAGACTGAAAAAAAGAGTTCTGATAATTTTCATTTCCATATATTTATGGTTTTATTAGAATAGAAAAATAAAGAAAGCTACAAACTATAAAATCAGGTGTCAAACACATGTTTTGAACACATCCTTGGACTGAAATATTACATCCACCAGCAGTTATCAATCAATCCTTAAACATTCACGTATCAGCATTTGTAACATTAAACATTTTGAAGTTTCAGTTCCTGCAGATATAAATGGAAACAAATAAACATATCCCAAAATTCATCAGCTGCTATCTGTCCTTAATTGTCATGCAGTATGAGCTATTGATATGGCTCACTTATTTTCCCTCTATATATATTCTATTAAACAACAATATAAAAATCCAACCTGTCTTGAACAGAAATAAGTGCGAACAAGTAAGAGGAAAAATAAGTGAACAGCATGAAGTCTGACAAATAGGAGGAATAAAGGAAGAAGAAGAAATGGCAGTTCTAAGGTGAGGTTTGAATCTGTCAGTGTTTAAGAGGCATTTGGAAAATGTCCTTATTAACAAGTTCTAACTTTTAGTTAGCCCTGTACTTAAATGGCCATGCAGTTGCACTAGATGTCTGCTCTAAGTCCCTTCCAACTTAAATACTCTATTTTATAAATGTGTTCAGGCACTACCAGGAAATATGGCGTCCATATAAGATTTACTTTTAGCCAGTACCCATTTTTTCTAGAAACATCATGTTTCTCCAAATTTTCAGTAGCTAACTCTTCTCCATGGCTGTATAGCACCAAGACTTTATAACAATGCCCTGCCAGTTAGGGGTCATTTTCTAACAAATGCAGATCTCCTCTTGTGTGTTATAAAAAGGCTTAGAGCTGTCACAGAGAGTTTCTGAGCTTGTTATAAACACCTCAAGATAAAGTATGCCAGTGCTAAGGCAAAATGAAAGGTAGGAATATAGATAGAAATGAGAATTCAAAACAAAGAGGAACAGTAAAATCTCTCTATGATAATATATTTTCTCTCCCACCTGCACAATGTCTCTTTCTGCAAATCTTCCTCTTGAAGAAATCCTCACTACATCCCCATCCAGTTCTTCCATAGCTTAAAAAAATAAACAAAAAACCGTTATGAGTTCAGGTACACAATAAAATCATCCTACTGAGAAAAAGTTCAGACAGCTTACACTTTTGAGCAATAAAAAACCAACAATTCCTCTTTAGATAACTCTGTTAAGATCATTTGCATCAGAAAATACATCATGTTTTGTAGCTGTTTTGCACTTTTTCATGGTGACAATACATACTTTTAACTTTATTGTCACCTTCAGAAAAGAGCAGAGTATGACAAAGTTTTTATCCTTTCATCTCTCAAAACAGCAAGTACATCTGGTTTTGTAAGGCAATATATATATATTTTCAGAGGTGCAGAAAAATTCATCTTCAGCAGCTATTGTTACAGAAGATATCAGAGGATACAGCACAGAGAGGTAATAACTCACAGTCACATTGAAAAAGCAGTATCTTCTAATGCTAGGGAATGAGGAGTGCTTAAAAAAATTATTAAATTTATTGGGTAATTCTTCTTGTATCTTCTGAGCAGGATACAGGTAAGCTCTGTTGTCCAGATACCTGGAAGCTATTCTAGGTGGAAAGATGTACCTGCTCTCTTGTCAGTGTTGAAATGGATGGATTTGGGAGCTCAGATTATTGCTGAGATGTTGGATCTGCAGTTCTACAAACCTTCTTTTAGTGTGTGCTATGAAAACCAAAGCCCTGCACCTCAGCTTCTCAGGGGTTTACAAACTGGGCTAAATTCACCGAAACTAGCACTTCAAACACTAGTTCTTCTGAAGCAAGAACTAGAAAGTATAAATGACAGCATCAGGAGCCAAGCTAACAGAGTATATTTGCTCAAACAAAGCAATCAGTAGGTCTGCAGAGCATGTTGCCTGATGATGCTGTTGCAAAAATGTACATGTGTTCAAACCAGGACACTGAACAAGTGTTTGAAGGAGTTCACTAAAAATTTCCATAACAGACATGAAGCACATCCTGCCCAGGAAACTCCAACCTAAAACCAGTATTCAGGGAAATATCAAATTTGCTTAGTCTGTTCTTAACATTCTCTAGGGAACTACTCATGGCAATGTCAGATACAGAACACTGGGCAGAAATGCTTCTGTTGTGACCTGTTACAGTCATCCCCACATCCTTTAGTGAAGCTCTACCAAATGTATGTGTCATCTACCCAAATTTCAAAGTTTTAAGAACCCCTCTGGTTTTGCTCAGGGGCTGGGAGATGTAGGGAACAGGGAGATCTGAAGAGGAGCAGCTTGGTCTCTCTAGGGCAGAACTGAAGCTCCAGGGGCACTCGAATGTGCAGACACCCTGAACATCACCCTCCTGCAGGCACAGCAGACATGGAGTCTGTTGTTTATTCCAGAAGGAATTTCTGTTTATTCCAGAAGGAATTTCTGTAAATGGAAGTAATTCCTCTGTCCTCTTGGGCACTGAGGGACCACAGACTTGGCATACACCTCATGGTGAATCTCACTGAGGCAGTACACACCAGGATTGTGGCTCCAAAGATGGAAACTGCATCCTGCAGTACAAACAGAATCCCAGCTTCAGGAAAGGGGGAGGGAGGACACCCCAAGAACATGTCCTGACTGAGAAAGGGAGCCTGGGCAAATCCAAGGACTAGACAAACAGGGAGAAAGGGAAAATGCAATGGAGGGGTCGGAGAATGGTAAGTAACACAGGACTACACTGGAATTCTCAGGAGTAAAAATGAAGTTTACAAATTCCCATCATATGCATTTATGAATATAAACTGTCCTTTCTCACTGATTGTGGCATACAATCACTTGAAGTGTAAGTGTTCACCTGGACAATTTCTTCATGGAGTAAGATACCTAAAATTATGACTACTATACCACTTGCCATGTAGCATAAGAATAATGCTTGTAATAAAAGAAAATAAATTTCAAATAAATAATTTTTGTCTTGTTTTTTCCTCTTTTTCCCTACATTTAGAGTACTTGTACAAAAATTAACATGTACAGTCATTAGTGAACACTAAACATCTGTGGCAGTAGTACTAAGTATATTTAATGTACAACAGAAGGCAAACTGTCTAACCAGATGTACTAGAATTAAAAGAAATTATTTAGGACTTTGAGGAACAGACACACACAATGCCTACACTTCATAGGGCACTGATACCTACTTAATAAATTAATACAAATAATGGAAGCAGCTTAGTTATTACAACAGAGAATGGTGTTCCAGAATATCACAGAAAGAATATATAAATAACCTGGTAATTTCTCTCCTGCTGTAATATTCTGTCAATGCTGCTGCACAGTAGGGCTCACTCCTGTCACCAAGTGAAACCCTGTTTAATCCAGATCACCTCAAATGTATTTATTTTTCTCAAGATTCTATTACTGCAGTAAGATCAATATTTCCACTCAACTGACACTTCACAAGGCATCTAAATATTTGTGTTGAAGAAATGGAACATTTCTTGAGTATAGTTTACTTTACTGTAAATGCTGAGCCCCCATATGGCTCTGACTTGAACAGAGAGCCTGAGGGGCTACACAGCTCCACATGGTAGCTTGTAATCACACCGAGTTATCAATCAATCAATCCAGCTGGAAATGCCAGCAGCACTCAGTCCTCGCTTCATATAATGTTCTTTTAAAGACCAATATTTGTTTGAAAAGCTACATATTACTAAATTGTAAGCAAATCTAAAAAAAAATTAGAAAAAACACTACAACACTTACCATCAAACTCTGCTGGTCCTACACCCACTATAATTATGGACATTGGAAGCTTTGAAGCCTTCAAAAGAAGAAAAAGAGATTTAATGCATTACATAACCTCTGTCAATAATAGGAGATCTGAGAACAAAGTGAACAAAAACCATGCAGAAATTATGTTTTAAAGAACAATTTTTTCCCCCTAAAAAAGTTGAGTGGAGTAAACTGTCTGCTTAAGTGGTATAAAACATCTTGAACAAAGATAGAAAGGCACATGGTATTTTATTTTTTCATTACCAATTCTTTGAATCATATAGGATGCTAATTAAAGACAAGAAACGATGTTAGCATTTAATATTAATATGACAACTAAAAGGACAAATTTCTCCTAGAAACTTTTGTAAACTGACAGTAATTGCAAATACGTACCTAATAACAGTCTGACATTTATTTAAATGTGCTTTGCTGTTTCTTGATTTTACACAGCTGCTTGCATCTATGGGATACTATTTTGTACATTGATCTTACGCCAGTTTTTAAAAGGAAAGAAATAATCTATTTGAGCAATATGTATATTACATTTATCCCATTAATGAAATTTTACTCTAGTCAATCATCCATGCCACAGACAAGCAAGATATAGAATTGGCCTGTGGTAAGATTTTTAATTTTACTTTATCTTATTCATTCAAAGGTATCTGCCTGTCTCTGAATAAACTCTGTAAAATCTTTAAAATTACCAAGACACTATCTTAAATATTGGACTCTCCTGTCCTGATAGTAGCATCAGTTCATAGAAATAATGTGAATCTGCCTCTGATGAAGAAGGTATCAACTAAAACCAAAGAACATTCAGCAAATGTCAGGGTTGACAACTTACTGAGATAATTCTGGTAACTCTGTTGCTTATTGAGATATTGTGATAAACTGTAAAATGCCTACAGTCATCTTAAACATTAAACAGGAGCATACACTGCTTCTGTAAAAAAAAAATCATAGATGTACACCTTCTCTTACTACAGAACCTTCTGCTTTCTAGAATGTTATTTTTTGATTGTAAAGAAAGTATCCTTTAAAGAGATTCCTACTCACACAGACACTGAATTATGTGATACAATGAAATATGAAATAGTAAGTGGCAAGGACAGCATAAAGACAAAGAGTTAAACTTTTGCATATAAACCTAAGTCTTGGCATTTCCTGAATGACAGCATAACCTTTAAACAGTCTGGTAAAACAGAACGTGTCTGACATATATGCTGTAATGAGAAAGATGCCTAAAAGCACAATTAATGTTCAAATTGAAATATACTCTGAGTTTTATACACATCAAGTTGCATTGGACATCATTGCCCTTTTTAGTATTATGGATATTATTAAGACTGAAAAACCTGCTATTGAATAGCATTTAATTAGTTCTGGCATGGTATACTGTGCTCACACTTCAAGAAATACGCAGAAAAATGAAGGCAACTTCATAAAAACCCCAGACAGCAAATATTATCAAACTTCCACTTATTCCAAGCTAACACCACATCTGCTGTGTTTCCAGACAGTTGCAGACTAACAGCCATTATTTGTTGAAATGAACTATTACTGAAAACAAGGGTTTTCTGTATGTCTTGGTGGCAAAGGAATTAATCTTACAAGGTATCAGCCAACTGCACTCGCTGGTCTCTTATGCACAGACTTCAAATGGAAGGGTGAGTCACAACCAAGAGCTGCTCTTTTTTTCTCCACTGAGTCTTTTTGTCACCTAAAAGCAGCTCATCTAAAAGAAATTATGTTTCAACCTTCTAGTCTGGGCTGGAGAATGAATTTCCAAGCTTACTATGACACAGACTCTGTGTATGTGCTGCAGGCTGGGACTGAGGGCATCTTGGTCCCCAGGGAGAGGCAGAACACTGGGGTGGAATTTTCATGTGCACCCCACAAACTTAAAGAGCATCAAATCTCTACAGGAGGTACTAAAAGTGGGTCTTCAAAACTGTGCCACCTAATTCTGCACTATTCACTTGGACATGATGCTAAATTACTTTAATGTAGGCTTTTCAACTCACCACTCTGCTGTTAACTAGTTCCACTGTGGTATGTTAAAAACTACTGGTAGAGATCTTTTCCAAACATGTCTAGGAGTGTTTCTGTGAGTACTTTTATCTGAAATTTCCCACAGGCAAAAGCACAATAGAACCTGCTCATAATACAGAATATTACCTATACCCATGGCAGTTTGGAAGAGAAAAATACTGAAAATAATGCAGAAAGTAAAACAGAAAATGCAGAAACTAATAAATAAGGAACTTACAGAGTTTTAGGGGACTGTTTTGAGGGAAATCAGAAAATTGGTATGCTTGCCATTCAGGATCAGAAAGATGGGGGCAGTTTTAAAAAAGTGTGGGGATCAACACTGTCAGCAATTATGAGAAAGAAAAGAGTTTACTATGAAAAGCTGCATGGTGGGATGTGCATGAGGAAGGAGGAGGCAAGAAATAGATGAGTAAAATCATACAAACATACAGGGCTAGACAGAAGAGTATCACCACAAAATACTAATTAGGTCAAGTTGACTTTTGCTTTCTTTTCATCTTTATGCATAATAAACTTCTCCTATTTGGTAAAAATGGGTACTCATGGAACAAATCTAGTGCCTGAACTATTAATCCACTTACTTTATTGCCTAAAAAATGAATTTCTACAAACATTATTTCAACACTTTCAATGAAACTTACATTCACTATGGATTCTTTTGTCTGAGCCATATCAGATATAACTCCATCTGTAATAATGAGAAGAACAAAATACTGGGAGCCATCTTTTACTGAAGCAGCATATCTAAGGGAAGAGAAACCAATATTATAATAGTAAAAAACCTTTATAAAAGGAATTAATATGAAAACAAGCTGGAATTGCAAAATTTGACTACCAAGGACTAAAAAACACAGTGAATTTCAAAAGTAAAGACACTCATATCTAAGCCAGACTTTATACTTTTAAATGAGAACATTGAAAAAATATAACTAATACAAGACTGACAATCTGCATGTGTTGCATCAGCGAAAATGGGAACTGCACCACTACCAAAAGGAGCAGGGACAGAATGTGCCTCATAAAATGATGAGATGTTAGCCTAAATTGTTTAATAGGTATTACTTATGGGATACATAGCTGCCTATGAAGGGTATACATGAATACTGAATGGTTGGGTTTATAGCACAAATAAAACTTAACAGGAATCAACACATTGCATATTTTTCTATTCTTTTTTTTACAAATCCAGGTTACTTACTGTTGACCATGATTGCAGATTTATAGTTCACATTTATATGCAGGTTTGTAAAAGGCCTGAACATGCACCCTGCAACCCTGGCCTCAATATTAATTTCTGACCACCCACAGATGTCCTTTCCTGCAAGACTCAAGCTTTTTCTTGTGCTGTACAGGAATGCAAGATAAAATACACCCAGTGACACCCAGTGCCATTCCCACCTCAGTCAAAGGACCCAAGAAGCAACTACTCTTTGCAAAGTCCTGAAAGAGAGTGAACCCAAAAAGCCTCACTAAATTCTATGGCCTGAACAGAAGAACTTTTTAACTTTTTTTTGTGGGAAGCTGTTTGCTGCTTCACAGCCTCTACAGTTCCTACTTTTATGAAGACTCTTGGTGCTGTGAAGAAGTCAAGAAGTAGAACCTTGTGCAGTGAGTTGTAGAGAGAGCAGTAAAAGAAAAAAATTAGTTGCCTCAGGAATGCTTTTCAATACACGGCCAAATACCTGATATGACTGTGAAATAACTCACTATTTTATTGGTCACTGAATATGAAAGGCCTGGCTCACTGAGCAGAGCATGTTCAATGATGGCCACAATGCTTACATATGCTTGCAAGATTCTCTGATGATAACACAGTGCATTGGCAAGCAACTACTTCTGATAAATACAGTGCTGCAGTCACAACATTTATAAGAGTTTGGAGAAAGCCACAACTGATTTACAGAACATCATCATCTTCCACCCTCTCCCCAGGATCCAGATGGGTAAAAAAGCCATACAAGCAGTGAACCTGTTGGATATCACCTATTTGCATGCAGGCAGTAGGGACTGATAATTAAATATTGAGATTAGCAAGACCTACCACGGAATACATTTTTACTGCCAACCAGAGACTTCTTTTATCTCACTTTTCCACACTACTTATAAACTTTCCAATGATGATTGCATTGACAAGGTATGATGAGAGAGTAAAATAAAAATTATCCTCCCTGAGCACTTGACACTGTCTACATACCTACACTGAAGAAATGGAACAGAAATCCGGTTATTTCAAATTTTTCACAGATTAAAATGCTCCAAAGCCTTTTGCAAGAAAGATCTTACATGAGGAAGGGAGATGGGAGATAACACTAAGTTGAATCTGGTGTAGTTTAGATAACTCTTTAACTGGGGAAAGGATAAAAAAATCATTATCTGCCTTATTGTCTGCCTAAAGAGTTTCCAAAGAATACCAAGATCACAACAGGACAGTAATATCTGACATTGGTTACAGAGATTTCATCAGAGGCACTCTTTTAAGTAGGAGGGATGTGGAAAGAAGAAACTTCTTTGAGGATGAAAGTAGGGTCAAAGAGTAACTGCAGGGCAGTACCATGTCTATGAGAGTCACCAGAATAATCAAGAAATTGAACCTTGAAGGAAAATGGTGTTACTGAGAACTGGACTGATACACAGATTGCTCTAGGGATCATGCAGTAGAAATCCTTGTGAAGACACTCAGCTTTCCCACTATAATGTAGTATGATTTACTACTAGGAAGAGCTCCCAAAGTCTGCAACAACTTGATATTTAGACAGAAGTTCAGTGGAAGGACTACTAATAGTGGTGGACAGTCTTCTGTTAGTCTGCAAATGTTGGCAAATATTCCTGAAAAACAGCTGGTGAGAAAAAGAACTAATTTTATGCCAATACTTTGATAAAACTGGATCCAAAATTTCAATTTTTGCAATTAACAGCAGGCTTGAGATAAATTGCCAAGTTCTGGATCAGGTATCTCAGCTGCTATGACCAGTTCTGAAGAAAAAGAAAGAGCCAGAAAAATTATTGGGTTAGATTTCCAGATAATGTGGCCAATGCAGACACTGAGTGCCACATCTATGGAAAACTGCTACTGAAGGGATCATGTCAAAGGAAAGATTAAAGGAGACAGATACTCTCAGATGACAAGCAATGTAAAATACATGTACATCATTTTAATGGTATGATCTGAATACAAAACAACTAACCCTAATGATAAATAGCTGAAATCAGCTATCTAGCCATGCTAGGGGGCACAGAAAATTCTCTGCCCCACAGAATTTGCAAATTATTTTCTGCTGGCCTGTAGAACTAACAATAGCAAACCAGATAGTACATAAATATCTCTTGCTGTTAAAATTAGCCATTTTGCAAGCTTATAAATAAAACATTACCAGTACAATGATTTACACATCCCTACTTCTTTATTTTGCAACCAGTAGTTCTTTGTGTCTATAAATAAAATAAAATCTGTTCAGCAAATCACCTAAGCCATATCCCTTTCCTATATAAATTCATGGAGGTATTATACTGCCAAGGTCTTCAGCTCAAGATTATAAGTCAAGATCTTGTCTGCCAAAATAAGGCAACATTATCCTTCTTAAGAAACTTTCTCTAAACACAGGGAGGTTTTTACTGTGAGGAGTTAGATGAGGTGTTGCATAACAGCACCATGGCTCCCCAATGGTGACAGCTGTATCACTGCCTTGAAAGTGCCACTACCAGCTGGGAATTGTTGGCACAGAGAGACCTGCAAGATTGTGTTGACATTTGGGACATTCAGAGATTAGAGAAACTACACATACATAAAAAAACTCAGAACTTATAAAAAATTTTGACAGACGCATATATTTTCTCTGAAGTAATAATTCTGTGCTCTAAAGGACAAAAAAGGAACATGACAAAAATTTTATTTTCTTATGATTTCTGCTAAGATTTTGACTCAGGCTGGTCAAATGGATCACTTGTATTTCTTTTTAATCAGCAATTAAATTCTGCATAATACCAGCATATGGTCTTCAAACCTACTCAAAGTCACAAGGTACTTAATTTTGGGACTGAATAAACAAAACAACTGTCAATAAATACCTTTCTCTGTAACTGTCAGCCTTTTATATGCAGCAGTTGTTCTGACACAAAGAAGTTTCTGCACAGCACCTGCTGTGATGCTTACCTGGCTACATGATTAATTACAGGAGCAAAGTTTGTTGGTCCATAAAGCTGTACAGATTTTAGACTCCTGTAATATGCCTCCATTACACCATCAATTCCATGGCAGTATGGATTTTGAGGGTTTCCATTCTAACAAAAACAAGAGATGATTAATCAGTATAACTAATTATGAAGTAAAAACTACACAGGTTAATGAACACTGCCCAGTGTAGATATGTAAAAGGCAAAGAGCTAAGCATTCTAGGATCTATTCAGAGAGTGCACTACAAATGCCCAGTGTATGTGCCAAGTCTGCTTGTGAGTGTTACCTGCTGAGGTGAGGAGGTTCTGCCAGCCCCAGCAGTCTGGATCACTAGGGCTGGCTTCTAGACATAAACACCACCTTTAGTGTAATTAAACACTCCTTCATATATACAACAGTAACAGGCATTTCCCTGTGTGGATTTAAGGTATGAATTACAGGTCAGATGTAAACCTGGAAGCATGTTTAGGAGCACAGTTCAGGCTCAATGTTTTATTCTTTTAAATATATGAGAAAAAGAAATGGTAGCCAGATCCTGAGTTCATACACTTAGAAGTGTGTAAGGTAAACAATAAACTTTCCATTGTTTTGCCCCAATATTTCTGCATTGAAAAAATTATTTTTGACCTGGTATAAGCAAAAGAAGAAAGGAATTTCCTCTTTGGGAGCCCACAAAATGGCTGGTACTGTAAATTCTTACGGTAGGCATTTTACTACCTATCTCCATAATGACTCTTTAATGAGGATACCTATTAACAGATGGCAATACAAACACAAAAGCAGAATTCCAGACCCATGTCAGGCCAGGAAAATGATCAATGATTGTTCAAATCATCCTACTCTCCTTCATATGCCAACACCTCATTGGCTTAGTGTGCCAGTACCTCATTCTGAGGTAAAGTGTACCTGCCTGAGAATCTAGACAACCAAAGAGGATTTTGGACAGAATTTGTCTAAAACATTAAAAGAGAGAGCTGAAAACGCTGCTAAGCATTACATGGGAGACACCTATATATGTTTACATATGGAGGAAGGAAATACACACACACACACATATATATATGTATATGTATGTATGTGTATGTATGCATGTATATATGTATGTATGTATGTGGTGCTTTTTCTTCTGTAAAAGTATCATGATGGCTCATAAAGTAACTGAATTAATTTTAGAAATAGCCTTAAAACTCAGATGTATCAATATATTTGGATTTGCTATACAAAGTCCAAAGTCTGCAATTTAAATGGGTATTTGTAATTGCACCTGTTTTAAATTGCATCTATGTGGAAAACATTTCCCTGAGGTAAGATATGTTGCACTCTTTTCTAGCACAGGCTGACAGAAGAAATACACGTCCACAGTCACCAATCTGCTGCCATGTCTTTGATGCTGACTGATTAGAACTCCCCTGGTACACCTACATTTGCTATAATTCTGACACATTTATCCTACCCTGAGAAGAACAAAAACCTCAAAATAAGCAAGTAGATAAACCAACACCAATCACAAGCATCACCCTTCTGGCAAATCCTGGTAGATTTTAGGTTTGTAATTTAACCGACCCATGGAGGAATCTCAGACTTGTTCTTATCAACTCATCTTTTAGTCCACTTAGATATCCCTGTGTCTCTGAACTAGCAGCCTGTAAAGACAGAGATCCCAGAAAATGAGACAGAATAGTAAGAATAATAATGAAATTTTATCTTGGAGCATGATTTGTTTGCTTCTTTAGAGATATTAGCTTCAGTCTGAAGCCTTTAAAGCATCTGTTTCTCAAGCTGCTACAGCTGAGGTTAAAGCTTATTACTTTTCTTTACTACGATTTTTGGCCTGCAGGGACTTCTTGACTCCAGATTTCTCTCCATAACTTCAAGTGAAGTAACTTCAGTATGATGAAAAGTTTTCAAACAACTATTTAGAGTAAGCACAGAAGACTTAGCACATTCTCTTGTTCTTTACTTGTCCAGTAACTGCTTAAGACTACAACCTTAACTCCCAAAATTGTTGTAGTAAAGAAATTTTAAAAGTATATTATTTATTTACTTACCAGTGCAAATTCATGTGATACTCTTCCATCTGGAGGGAGTCTAGCTCCAAAACCTAGAGCTGGGAACATTTTATCACTATCATAGTCCTGAATTATTTCCCCAACAGCTCTCAGTGCCATGCCATAGGCATTCAGCTGATAGGGGTTCATGTAGTGCAGTGAAGTTGGCTGTAAAGGGTTACCTGTTGAAGCAAGGATCAGATTTACTTTAAAACTAAATCGCTTCATCACATGAATTTTCTCTCTTAAAAATAAGAAGTTGTATCAGGTAAAAATGCAGTGTTCCAAATAAATTTTAAAAGTAGCAGATTTTTAGTAGTTCTAAATACATTTTAGCAGAAGTAGCTGTATTTCAGCATTGAAAGGGCAGCAAGAAACTTGTAGATTTGTGCAATTTATACATTTTTAAGACGAAATTTACAAAAGTATTATGGCATTCTGAAAGCAGCTTTGGAGGAGGATCACAACTTATCTCTGCTTAGCCCCACTTCAGCCTCACTCTCCCTGGAACTATTTGGTCCTTCTCAATGGGTTCTTGTAAGTTTTCTCCCAGCAGTTCAAAAAAACTAAACAACAATAGTAATAATCAAAAATTACACAGATATTTGCAAACGGCTTCTGGCTATTAAATTTTATATGTAGCTTTTCCAACTTTTATCTGTTCTGTTTGTCCTGCTTTCCTAGACAGGAATTGGCCTCTCTTCTGTTCCTCAGCAAAATGGAATCCTGAGTGCAGGTGGCGCCAGCTGAATACTGTTACAAACACACACATATGTGCACTTAAAACTGAGCACAGCACAAACACACATAAATAAGATGTTTATTTTTATTCTTACCATTGGAGGCTGTGAAATCAATAGCAACTGTGAAATTGATTTGGGTTCTGCAGAAAAAGCAAACACAAATCTTATTAATAGTAGTACTGCTATGGAGAGAAATAAACAAGAGATGGTAACATCATCTGTGGACAAACTGTAGGACACTGACTTTCTAATAGAGGAAATAAACACTGAAAATACTCTTATATAAGGTTCAAGCCAAGGGCTACACAACACAAACCTATTAACACACTGAAAACAGTTACTTGACTCCATCATTCTTTTTTTCATTGTTTATTAAAAATCCTAAACAAATAATTAGTAAGACCTCAACTACCATAAATGTTATTAATTCCTTTTAACAGTAATACTGATTTTCCTTTGGACACATTTTAACCCTGGCCACGTAAAAGGTCCTCTCCCAACTGAGGTGGAATACCAAAACAAAGCAATGTGCCTTATGGATTCAGTGCTGCATAGATCAACACTACTTTGCTATAATTTAGTTGGCATAGAAATACATGATCTACTTGAAAGTGACAGATGATTTTACCCTATCTTCCTATACACTACAAGAAATGAAAAAAGTATCTTTAAAGGAACAGTAATCCTCACCTCACAGCCACAGAGAGAGCAAAGTGAAACCTGTCATCTTTTAATATAAGTTCCATCAGTACTGACATACATAAGGGAACAAATTAAGCCTGAATGTAGTTTTTGACTAGGTTTGATTATGGTTTTTTAAGCAGTACATTGGAAGGAATCATGGATTCCCTGTGGCTTCAGAATGACAACCAGCTGGTCTGTCAGCAGGGGGGAGCAGTGGAAGGTTTGAGGACCATTTACTGCACAGAACTGTACAACAGAGCTGTCAGAGTAACTAATTCTAAGAGGCTGCATCCTCTCCATGGCATCTAAACCCCCAGTGTCACTTATAATTTCCCCTTTGCAGATGCTTGTTGAGCCAAATGCTGTAACAACATACAGAAGATTTTTCTGATAAAGTCTCTTCAAGATCTTCCTCTTACATGGTTTTATTACTCCTTGATAGTCTCCAAGGATACAAGAAACACATGGCAAAGCTTCTAAAATACTTTGCTATGGCAGCCCTTGCTTTGTAACTTTCTCATGCCAGGCCTCCTGTGAACAGCCAATATGCCTCCCATTACAGTGGAGAGTGTACTGCCTGGATTAAAACAGCTGTCATGAAAGGAGATCTGAATTTCCCTTTTGACCATCAATGATTCAATACAGTTCAGCTAAAAATATGTGACCAAATCCTTTTGAATCTAAAAAATGTATGGGTGTTCATTTCTAAAGACCTGGATGAAGGTAACGCTTTTAACATGAAGGAGGAAAACATTTCCTCTTATTTTCCACTAGTCTGGGACAGAAGAGATGACCAGATATTTCAGTAGCAAAAGGATTGAGTTCCTGAATTTTACTGATTTACAAACAACTAGCTCACTACCTTTTCCAATAAGTCAAACCAGTGAGAAACATTTGCACTGAAATCTCTTTTCTGTCCACTAAGTCTTGGAGTTTTGTGGATTCTGGTCTTTCTTCCAGATAAAAAAAAAAAGAGTAGACACTAAACTAGGGTTGATAGTCATTCCTCTAAGTTCAATTGCATTCCCTTCCAAGATTGTATCCCTTACATGGCTGAACTTATTCATATATTTGGAGGGAATATGTTACTAACTGGGGGCTGTATTAAGCAGCAGGAGAAATGTGATTTTGAAATATACATTATTTTTAGCACAACATACTTAGTTTAAATGTGGGAAAGTCTGTGTGGCAAAACATGTGATTAAGTATCAAGATGTAAAAAAAAGTCAGCTATTTAGGAGGTGCTATTTGATGTAATATTCAGATGCAAAAGAGACATCCTTCTCTTTTCTGCCATACTGCTATAAAATCCAGTCTTACTGAGTAAAGCAAAATCTGAGTTTATGGACAAACCTCTATTTCATTCTCCAAAGCTCTTTAAGAAAACAGGAGTCATATAGATGATAGTGGTAATGGAATATCCCAATTAAACAGATGCAGACTCAAAACATAAATACATAAAAATAACCCCATAAATAAACACTGTAATTATAATTTGTTAAAGCTGTCAAGATTTCCATGACATCTCCATTAATTCTAAACACCTCGAATTACAATGGAAGTTTTGAACATTAAGTATTTTATTAGCACCCATTTATGGAAGAGCAAATATGCAATTGTGCCTATTGCAGAATCAGTGCTTTCTACCTCCTGCCTATCTAAATGGAAGAAAAACAGGGAACTTAAAAAAAAACTGGATTTGGAGGACATGATAGGACAACAGACTGATTCATGACAAAATCTTCTCTTTCCCTTTCCTTCAAATATTTGTCAACTGGACTTTAACTGATATGTAGTCATATTAAATGAGACAAACAAAGGAAGGGAGAAGCCTAGAAAATAATTGAGTCTGAGCCTCCTGACATGAGCCTCATGTCATGTTTACATAACTGCATATGTTGCAGAAAGAAAGTCAAGATTTTACACAAGTACTTCTACAGTTTTCACTGGCATGTACATAGAAATAATTGTATGAAACACTAAAAAAGATTCTATATAAAATAATTAAATAAGTATCACTGCTCATACTTTTAAACAAAGAGCACTCTACTGAATGATATTACTCTTGTCAAAAGAACAGAAAAAAAGTTTAAGTTGAATTTATTAATATTTCAAGTCTTCTCTGACTTGCAGTTAATGAAATACACTTGTATTGTAACATCTCAGTGAGGAATGTGATAGACCACCCTGGAAATATTACATAAGCAGCCCCTATTTAATTTTCTTTTCAAATTTAGACTCAAACCTCAACTCCTCAGTTCCTTATACATGCTCCTTCTGCAGAGATGAATTTTGAATGAATGGGGAATAGGATGGTCATGGCATATTTGTACAGCACACTTCAAAGGAAACAGCTGCACTAGAGGCAAGACTATTTCTTCATGCATTTGTGCATACACAGACTTCAATCAATAGAAATTTCTGGTGAACATGGATGGATGGCCATTTTCAGCTTCTGTCCAAGTCCCCAGCAAGAATGTAGGGCTGCCACTGTTGGGACCACAGGTAAAGCCCTATAATAGTACTGTCAAAACACAGCACAGATTTTTATTTCTGTTGAACTCTGGTTGAAGATTTAAAAAAAAAACCAAAAAATGCAACTTGTTTCTTCACAGGTAATCAATGCTCTTGATGTGGATGCATACACAGACTTTATGCCTCAAAAATCCAAAAATAATTGCCTAGGAATGCATAACAAATTTCCATTATTTTAGAGAAGTATAGTGTTCTGGCAGCGATGTTAAGAGCCAGGAATTTTTCAGATTTGGTCCCTTTCCAGGTACGTTCTGGGGTAAGACATTTGACACTTCTGTCTCTACTTCTCTTTAGAAAAAAATGATGATAAATGAGAAATCGAACGTGCTAAAAATTTTAATTAATATTGAAAAAATGCCTTTGAAGGGGAAAAGGTCTAAATAAATGCCAATATTAAATACACCAAATCTCAGTATAATTGGAAGAAATAGGCAGCATTTTAATAATTTAATAATATATAGATAATTCCATTTTGTTTAATCAAATTTTCTCTGGCTGATCAGAAGTCACTTTTTCTCAGTGTTTTAGTTTAAGTCCAATTCCAACAGTATGAGCAAAGTCCCATAACTTAACTTAGTAACTATCTGCATGCTTTATGTAGGAAAGTACAGCCCCTAAAATGAGGAAATAATCCAGCTCCTTACAGATGCTACTGAGAGCCATAAACAAATTTGAAAACAAGAAAGGTTTGTTGCTAATCACATACCCGCCTTTAATATAGTCAAGGAATGAAACTTCTGTTTCAATTAGGAAGGAAAGCAATGTTACCTGAAAGCAAATAAAAGAGAGTCAGACATGAATTGTGTGTTTCCCAGGTGAACAAGTAGAGACATAAGCACAATGTTTTTCGAGCTCTGTCCTTAGGACGTAATTTCCTACAGTATTAAGGGAAAAAAGAAGATTAAAAAAGATATTAAATAATTTCAGTATGCAGCTCTTGAAAGGGAAGAGACAGGTTGAGAAGTCTATAATTGGCTTCTGTTTTTTTTATTTAAGGAGAAGGTAAGGGGCAGAAGATTGCACTCCAGAGCAGGTTACCACATACATGTTTTCTGATTTCTGTGTACTACACCTACAATTGAATATTACAGGGTATATGATAATGCATCTACTCTATGAGCACTTCAACACTGTTTAAAGAACTCAATTACAATTATTTATGTAATTAGTCATCTCACATTAAATGTGGTATTGAGTATTGATGCAAGCCTAGAATGCAAAAACTTAGTAAAGTAAACACATATAGGAAATATACAAAAAAATTAAAGTAGTATGTGTATACATATGTATGTATATGTATACACATATATCTGTATATATATAAAAATACAATGGTAAGAAATTTCAGCAGTCCCAGATTTTATCATTCAGAAATGACAGAGATCCAAAACACAGAGTAATCTAAAGGTGTTACTGGCATTCTCAGCAATCAAGTCACAGAGGTATAAGCTCAAGTGGAAAAGATCCAGCATTCAAGATCATCATATATTGTGCAATATTTATGAAGCAAAGAATTAAAATTTTAATTTTATTTACACAAATTCTCTCATTATATGTGCAGCAGGCAGGCAGTGAAAACCGCTTAAGTAACAACTTAGAGCAAATCCATGAATAAACATACAAGGAATAAAAAGGGAGCGGAAATCTATCACAAAATTTTGTGTCCATCGGCAACAAAATATAAAAATTGAAAATACTTCTATGTTGTAAACTTAGAATGAGATTACATGTAGTAATTCTGTCTTCTATCCAACTTCCTTTGTCACAGTTCTGTGTGACTGAGTGATCAGCTAAACTTAAAATCACCAAATTACCCTTCCAGCTGAGAACAGAAGACCATAACAATGTTCTACCAGGCTATCAGTAGCATAGCCTTGCAAAAAAGACCAAAATTTCTATGCATTTTCCCACTGGACACAGTAATATTAATGGTTTATCTGCTCTTACAGCTGGTTCTCTCGTTCCTAATTAATTTAAGCAAATATTTTCACTGCATCTGATTTTAAAAGTCAAAAACTGGAAACAAACAACTCCCAAAGTGGCTGCAGTACTTACATATAGGCAACGACTATCACTGCTTCAAGTTTTATGCAGGGAATTTTTTATTTCACTATTAGGCTTTGTTTAAAACTAACCATGTATTCTGAAACACTTCTGCCTAGTATGTAATTTGATTGCCTGAATTCAAAATGACCCCTTAAGCAATAACAAATTGAGATATGCACTGTATGTACATAGTCCTTAAAGGCAATAGTGAGGTAACAGTCAATTATTTATATCCACTTTTAAGTTCTCCAGAACTCTACTTCCTATTAATGAAAATTATGGTCCTGGTGCCTGGCTTGAAAATTTAAAAATTTGTGGGATATCTTGGGTAAATTATGAGGATGAGAAAAACAAAACTGCAGGCGAACACATAAGAAAGTGACCATGTGGAGAAGCAGAAGGGAAGCCTGAAGGACTACTAGAAGGAAGGGCAAATGGGGACAGAGATGACTTGATATCAAAAAAATTTACAAAACCAACAGAAGAGAAGGAAAAACAAAAGAAAAGGTAAAGAAGGAAAAAGGAAAGAAAATTGCTAACCATTTATTGGAAATTTTGATATTGGAAGTAAATTTTGTAATTGGAAGTAAAGAACGAGACACAGTTGATTTTGTCTGTTCAAATATGAGTAAAATATGTTTTTTCAAATGAAGACAGATACTTGTGAAGATGGTAAAGTATTCTAAACCAAAATTAACATGAAAATTGAATGTGAAAATACATTTTTTTGCCCTTCTGTACCCTATGCCAGATTTCATACCTAAAATTTAGCACTGATTGAAAACAACCACTTTACATTAGTTTCTCACTCACTAATTTAATGCAATAGACTTGCAACTTGATTTTAACATGATGGATTTTAGTAAAAGGAATATGTTAGCAAAGAATAAATTACCTAGTGAATTAGATATTGTATGGTAAATTTTAGCAGGTAAGCTGCTTTTGCCAATTTTTCATAATTTAAAGCAAAGGTAGAAGAAGAAGTGTTTATTTTCTCACTGGTAAACAGACTTAAGACAAGAATGTAAGAACGTCAAAACATTCCTCCAAGGCTACTTTTCAGCATGAAAATAGCCCTACTGAGCCCTACTCAAGAGTGGAACTGTTCATGTGGAAAAAACCCACATGGTGGATATGTTTACAAAAAACATCTCTCATAACTCATTAGGTTTTCCACGATTCCAATCCTCAAAATTTATCTTCACTTTTTTGTAAATGATGGTGTGAACAACATGGATGCCAGGACATCAAAGCTGAGCAAGTGCTAAATGGAAATAATTGCATTGCTACCAAATGGTTTATAAACATGAGAGCAGAACAGGCAATGCAAATCAAACAAGAGAAATTCTCATTCCAAACAATACTAACAGATCTTTCAAAATAAATTTACAAACACCCGTTGGTAATAAAAATTGTTGACTCTTTTTGATTTTGCCATGATAAGCATACCAGCTTTTAACAATGCTAACTCAGCAGATACATTTTAAAAGAAAATTTATTTGTAAAAGTGCAGGTATGTTTCAGACAAAAATTAAAAAGTGTTTTCAGTCCAATAGTTTCAATTATTTGACTGAAATTTTGGTAGAACTTATTTTGAAAACCACTGGCGACTTGACAGCACATTTGGACAAATTTTATATCAAACCCTTCAAATTAAAAAACATCTGAAAATAAATGCTGTGTAAAAGTAAATAGTTTATTGTGGTCTTAACAGAAAGTTCTATTCTAATCCTGTTAAATAACAAGTCTACTACACTCTCTTTGAAGCAAGAAGAAAAACATCCAGTAACATAAAATACATTTACTTACTGTTCCAGAATTAACATACTTTTTCTTTTTTCCTTTTTTCTTTGGATTTATTACCTAGAAACACAGGTACAAGCATTAAAACAGTATGATCCAATATAAAGATAAGTGTAAGGTATTTTCAATGCAGAAAGTACTCTATTTTCAGTGCATGTTGAAAACCAGTGAATTTACCTTCACGGTACTTGCCAGGGAGCCAGTGCTGATACTCATATTTGACAAATAAGGGATAGGGGCAACAGAGGTCAGAAAGTTCATTATATCTGAGAGCTCATTGAAACACTCTGAATTTTCCCAAAATTCTGCATGGTTCTGCATTCCTGATCACAGTGTTTCAGTGTATGGTGTCACTACTTTGTCACCTCACAATGCATATCTCTTCACAATCTAGTTAATCTTTTTCCATCTGCTCCTCACAGCACCAGAGAAACACCAGAGTTGTTCTACTCCCAATTTCTGTACTTGGTGCAATGACAGGATCTGCTGACAGGAAGATCAAGTTTCATGAAATAGGTAATTTCAGGAAAATGTTGAAGATCACCACCTGACTGGCACACAGGAGTTTGGGGGGGCCTCAGTGCACTCCCAAGATTCTTTATGGAGCTAGACTACAAGGCATTAAATAGTTTTCTTGAATGTCTGGAACTCATGGCCATGAAATTTATCACTGTAGCCACCAATAATTCTTTTCTCTCTCCTGAATACCTACAAAAGGCAAGTCTCAGTTTTGTTACATACACATGGAAATGTACTCCTGCTTTTCCAGAAATGCACATGGAATCAGAAGCAAAGCATTATTTTGTTAATTAGATCATTCAAATATCTCCTACATATCTAGGAAATTCAATGCCTTATGGCTTACTGCCAAGTTTTACTGTAAACTACTCACAGATGTTCTGCAAATGATAAGGAATGAAAACATTCCCAATTGAAATCTTAGTCACTTATCTGGTATAAAATATTTAAAGAATTTTGCCTGAAAATGGGCAAACTAGTAGTAATACTTATCTTCCAAAGATTTTCTCCCCCAACCAAAATGAGATTACGTTTAAAGATCCTGTTCCTTGCACAACACAGAACAGCTGTGAAATGTAAGGCAGAGAGAAACAACTATGATTTGAAGTCTTCCCAAACATGCTAAACAAGTGAGTCCCTGTTCCCCCAGTATGCCACACTGATGTTATACAGTAAATATTCTGCCAAGCTTTCACTCCTTTACACACATATACACCCATTAACACTTGAAAAAATCCCAAGTAACTCCTGTCCCTCCATTTAACAGTGTCTGATGAGCAACAGACTAAGCCTGTGTAATGGTGGCAATTAACAATGAAGCAGTTCTTATTGAACCTAAATTTTAGCCAGAAAGTGACTCCTGCTGACACCTGCCCAGAAGAGGAAGATGAAGGCAACAGGCAGCCTGTCTGCCCTGTGGCAGTGCATTCACTGCTCTCCAGAATTCAATGGTCAGGCCTGAATTAGCAGCATATTGCTTGCCAGCAGTCATTAAATGCCAAAGAGAAGATTCATTTGAACTTTCTGCTTCAGGTGACTTGGCAATTGGCTTCTTAGGAATTGCAAGAAACTGCACTAGAGCTTGGAGTGAAATATCATGGGAAACAAGGCATATACTTGGAAGCAAAGATGAATTAAATGACAGCTTGTTTCTCTCCTATAATTCACAGTATTATAATTATTATAATATTTACATAGGGTTCTTTTTTTTTAAAAATTCAGATAACTTTAACAATTAAACAACATTTTTTAGCCTCTGAAAATTTTACATCCCAGCAGGAACCTAGAAAGCTACATGACTTATAATGAACCTATTAAAAAAAGCTCAATTGCAAAGAGGTGGTTCTAGCAAGGTTCCTCATCTTTAAATAAGGGACACTCACTCAAACTTCTCTACTTGCCTTGGGCTAGTTTGTAAAAGTAAAATGTTTAAAAGAGAATTTGCCCAGTACCTTGTGCTCTGATACTGTACAGACTAATTCAGTAGAAGCAGTACCCAAGTATGGAGGATTGCAGTGTGGGGAGGCAAAGAGGAGCTGCTCACTGTCCCTGGGAGTATGATACTGACACTATATTTAAGAAACTGAAAAATTACCTAAGATGTTATGACAGAATACTCCTGGTAGGGTAGGATTTGTGTCAGTGATACAACAGGAGAGGACATTTTCACTGCACACAGTAATCTGTGTTATGACACTATTCACAGGAAACCACTATAACTTACTGTAACTCTGGGGTTGATCTCAGATCTAAATGAGACAAAAGCCATGGCTTTCAGTTATCTTTGTCCTGCTCTGCACAGCAGCACCTTTCCTCGTCTTCAAAATAAAAGTGCAGCACGTAACTGGAGCACCTTCCTTCCCTGACTTCTTTAGTGCTTACCTACACCATTGTATTTGCTACCACCTGTATTAGGACTATGAAAATACTGAAGTTTAATGGCAGTAGTCTGAGACCAATTAAAGGATACCTTAAGGAATACCAAAGACCTGCACACCATACAGAAGCAAAAAAAAAAAGGGTTATAGCCACACATATGCCTTCTCATTAGTGGCAATAATAGCTTTCCATTGCTTTCAGTGTTTTCCACTGCTGTTTTCTCATTTATTTCCTGAGAGTGAGTAAATACTCATAATACTTACCTCATAAACATTGAACTGAGACTGCCCTCTCGACAGCTCTCTGTAACTTGTTGTGAATTCTCCAATGAAATCATGGCTGTTTGAAAAATAAGATTTTAAATCAAATGCACAACATTTAGGAATTTAAACATGCGTTTTATCTATTAATGCAAAAGAGACACACACCCAATATGAACTGACACCCAAGAAACAAGTGATGGCAACAGATATAATTTGCTTAAAAATCTTTTTTACTCCCTCTGTTTTGTGTAATGCAAATTTAGAGTTGGAAAGGATTAGCTTAAATCATTTTGATGTCTTTTGCTTAACTTAGCTGCACAATGAGGACTACGATGTAAATCAGTGACCGACTCCAACATAAGTTTACAGAACCAGAAAAAACAGAGCAGGCTGCCAAAAACTGTCACCATTTCCTCAGTGGATGACCACTGGCACTACAGACTCTGAACTGTGTATGAGGCTATGTGAGAGAAAGGGAGTTACTGAAAGCAGGAAAGAAGTAACTTAAACCAGAAAAAAACAGTCCTCCCAATCAGTCTAACATGACATTGAACTTGTAAGAGGAAAACCCAAAGCTTACTTCACCCTTGTTAAGAGGGTGGCAAGTCATAGGGGGAAGGCTATGGCTAAGTTTATAGATACTTGGGTGGTTGGGGTAAATGTGCCTCTGTCTTCCCATCTGGGAAGAGAAAAGCAATCCACTGAGGCTACTCAGCTTATGGTATTATTGGCAAGCAGATCTCAACCTAACAATAAAGCAGAGGTTATCCAGCTTCTCCTTTCTAAGTTCTATTCCTGCTCTAGGAATACATTTGGCATTCCTGTGCTGTCGTTCAAGCTTTAAAAACTGCTTTGCCAATACATAAGCAGGGGCCGGCACACTGCCCAGGAGCACTGTGAGCAGGGTGCCAGAGGGGGTTGTGGCATGGGAAGCACCCTGAGGAAGGTGCCCAGGCTCAGGAGCTGGGGCACAGAGCCCACAGGGCTGCCAGATGTGACTGAGCTGCAGGTTTGTACCTCAGAGGCACCTGGGATGGGAGGGCTGCAGGGCTCAGCCCCAACTACACAGCTCCCAGAAGTCACAAGTTCTCTCCCATTCTCTGCTCTGCCCAGCTGAACTTTCCCCACTGCTGCTCCAGATTTCCCAGCTGTGCCCTAAGAAGGCATTGTATTTCCTCTACACTCTGCCTCCACATCTGGTGAGCTATGAAGCTGTTTTACCTTCCCTCCAATGGTAAACCACAACAGAAATGCAAAGTTTTATGACTTTGTGACTTGCAAAACTTGTTTTTAAAAAATTCAGCTCAGTTTTAATTAAGCTATAAATATTAAAAGAAAATTTAAATAAATCTGAATGTTGCAAGATGAAAAATGGAAACAATCCATAGCAACATGAAATTTCTTTCTTGCTTTATTCAAAATGAAATTAAACAAAAAAACCCTCAAATATAAAACTCATTTTCTGAAATCAGCATGAATTCACAAAATATGTAAATTAAACAAATAAAAGGTTCAGTCCTCATGCTGATACAAAATAAGCAAAGCATACTGTAAGAAAGCTTGAGAAATACTCTATGTTAAAGATATTCCTCATTACCCAGATTCAAAAGGGACCACCTCACATGAAACACTCCCCTTTCAGCTGGGAGATCATCAAATTGCTTCCAAAACAAAGACTTCTCTTAAGAAATGTATTTTGGAGGTATATCTCTGCTTAACTGCTCCCCACACTGCAAGGACTATTTGAGCAGGGAACAGAGGAAGCACCCACAAGGTGTATTTGTATTTAACCTTGGGTAACCATGGCACTGGAGAAAAATATATATTGCTTAAAATAGAACTTTTCCCTTTCCTAACAGTTCTAACCTTTCATTTTCAAATCAGGTTGTATATTTAAGGCAGAAATCCAAACAATAGTTCAGTGACTACCTACAAACATGCTACAGCAAACAGGAAACATGAGCCATGCCAGACAGGACTATCCCTGGGGAGCAAAAGAATGTGTAGTGCTTAAAAATAATTGCTCCTGTAATTCTAAGAGACACTGGAAAGGCTCCTTTCCCTATGGCTATATCGAAACATGAGCTAGAAAGATGTGATTCCTCTGATGAATCATGTTGCAAAGGTTTGGGCACACATAACCAGTCTCAGAGCCTCTGCACTTGCAAGAGCACCAGCCAGGATCTTTGCACTGGGCACTCAAGGGGGATGGACATGCCACCACCAGGCTGGCTCTGAAGGCTGAGTGCCTGCTGGACAAAATGTGCCATTGCCAGATGTATAAGTCATTAAGAAAATATTCTAATAATAATCATCACACTTCAGCAAAGCGATCTCCTTATTAGTCTCTGGATTGAGAATCCAAAGTACTTATTCTCTTTGCCTGCCCAACACCAAATTTTCCTAAATTTTCATCCATGAGTGGCATATGAGAACACTGAACCAGAGTCTTAGCACACAAAATTATCTTAAAGCCCATTTCCCTATGTTTTCCACTAAAATATCTTAAAGTCCATCTCCCTAGGTTTTCCACTTTTAGCCCTGCGTTTTGAAGTACTGAAAATCACTTTCAAAACTGTATTAACTTTGAATTTTTTTTTATTATCTAACGAAAAAAAGCCAATAGAGGAAAGGACAATCATAATCAGAAGCATGTCAATGAATAAGGAGAAAATGCAAGAATTTAAAAATCAACTACCTAGCTGGAGAAGGAAGATGAAGGACAAAAAATAAGGTGGAAGAGCTTAGAATCTGAAATTTAAAATCTCTCCTACAGTATTGATATTCTCAGATGAATGCTTCTGTGGCGCAGCTTAGCATGACAATATTTACAGCTTTCTAAGTCAATCCCCCCTTTTTCTATGTAACAGTTCATAGATGTCAAGACTGTGAAATGACTTTTGCAACATGTATACAAAGTGATGTTTTTTCTGAAATTAAATGAGAAACCTTTTAGAGAGAACTAAAAACATCATAGTATTGCTGATATGAAGTTGTGCACTATCTTGTATTTTTCCTTCTGCTAGACCTGTCTGCTTCATGTATAAGGACATTCAATAAAAAAAACCTAAAAATGTGACTGTCAAACCACTGGCCAAGTAACAAAACCAACTTTTGTGACTTCTTATAGCATTAAATATTTTGGGGTTTGTCACAGCTCTTAGAAGCAATAAAAGGGATCAGAACAAGTTGTTCATATTTTGACAATTTTTATGCAAAAACTGGTTTGACACAAAGGATGTTTAGTAATTAATAGTGTTAATGTTATCAAGGGCATGTATTACTTTTTGTCGAGAAGTTTTGTGTGATATTTGAAAATAATAAGAGCTATTTGATGACAACAATATGATCAAGATATTACATCACAATTACTCCAAGAATGTAGTTTAGGAACATGAAAGAAGTTCAACCCAAAGCACCATGGTGCTACTTGCCAAAGCACAGGTAACACAGAATGGGGAAAAGGGAAAAAAACTTCTCAGTCAAGACTCAGGAAGTCAAAATCCAGTCAAGCCATGATTCAGAAATCAAGTATATAACTGTAATTTTGTCTTCCTGATTGCAGAACAGCCTGTAATATTCAGAATAACTTGATTTGCTATCTGGAGACAAGGCAATCTTTCAAAGATTGGTCCAGCCCAGTCTGCACATCTCTGGAGCAAACAGATTCAGCGTGGTGAAGTGTCCAGCTGGTGTAACAACAGCTCATAAAAACTGTCCATCACAAATGGAAGTTAATATAAACTGAGGAACAGCAGAGTTGTACAAAAAATTGTCAGAGTAACTCTTGAATGGGATTCATTTCAGATATACTTGGCAATGTCAGAGTTAAATTAGGCACTTAGGTTTGGCTATGATCACCCTGTAGGTTTATAGGCACCAGCAGCTGGCAATTTATTCCAGGTAGGATGGATTCAATCAGACCATTTTCCACTGTAAGCCTCTGAAATAGCTCAAATGATTATTTCAATCTACTCGTCTGATTTTTGCATTGTCTAAAATCACATGAGATGAGTTCTGTGTCATCTTTCAGAGGAATTTTACATTAAAGATGTCAGTGCTCTGTATGCTTCTAAATTCAAAATAGACAGAAAGCAAAAAGCAGCAAAAAATCATTCCATTAGAATAAGAAGGAAAACACGTAAATGGTATCCTTCATTTTTTTGTTTTTTAGATATTAAGTTTATAGGTATTCAGATTGTGATGTGAGCAAACACAGATAATATCTGAAACTATTTGAGACTGGAGAGGCTGATGATTGCCTACAATGCACAGAATGTTCCAGATTTCAATCAGACTGGCAGTTACTTAGTGTTATTTGTCAGATTTCTTCCTTTTCCTGTTAATCTCACAGATTTTGGATAAAGTGAGACAACACATGGGGTTTGATACCTTGATAAAATATAATCCTTGCTTTTTATTAATGTGGCAATACAATTTAACTTTTCATTGCTAGCTTATTTTCAAAAAATGTGGTTTATACACAAACATATAAAATTTTTAAGGATTTGCCAAATCTCATTGAAAAAAGAATGTTAATAGAAATTCTAATAGGGATGCAATGATTTTTTGCTAGTATGGCTTTTTAAATTTAAATACACTTATTTTAATTGCTAGAATATGTTATGTATATATGTTATTTCTCTCCAGTGAATATCTAATCAAGAAGGATGAATTTACACTGGCAGGTATTCATAGAGGGTAAATGTGAGATAAGAATGCTTGTAAATCAACAGGCTTCATGATGGAAAACCAAAAAAGACAAAATTATAACACAAGAGGGCTGAATAGGCTTTTGGATCTTGTCAGCAAGTTAATGAACAGTAGCACAGGATAAATTTGCCTACTATGATTACAAGACATTGCCAGAGAAACACAATATCATTATCTATAATACTAGAAGCAAATTTCTTTGGTTGTATTAGAGACATTACTGCTGAATAAATAATATGCTTTTAAAAATCAAAACGGAAGCACATATCCATATATTTTAAAATATAAATTATGATTAATAGGAAATAATTAAGACAGACCAACTTAAAGATAAATGGAAATAAACATATTACTGTATTAAATTTCAGTTCTACTATCAAGATTCATGAATACAGTTTCTAATCAAAGTATGAAGATATAAGCTCAAACGCTTTTAAATAACAAGAGGTATCAATCCACTGTGTTAAATGATAATTGTACCTTGTCTGTCAAAATAAAGGCAATTTGAAAGGCTCATTTCTTCAGAAAGAACTGTACAGCCAGTACAGTGGAGTTCACAGCTCTTAAGAATAACGGATATCCCTCCTGAATTTAGCAATAGAAATTCCACATATATTCCACTGTCCTCTTTCAAGGGGGTTATACAACACTCAGGTCTTCCAACTCCAGAGTCTACAATAACATTTTGATGAAGACAGACATGGAAATGAACATTCAGACCCAATGTGAAATTAAGGCAAGGAATAGGTGGCTTCTACATTCCAATATTTAGGCCACCATGAGTAGCCACAGCAGACATGTGCATTTTATCATGTTCCATGGATGAACATACACACAGCAGGTTTGAAATAGGCTAATGCATCAGTATTTACCACAACTGCAAAACACAGAGCTGCACCAGAGCAGAATTTTTCCAGTACCTGTACCTCTAAGTATTGACAAATAACTAACTTTCTCTAATATTATGCTGAACACTAAATATTTATATGTTTTGCAATGTGTATATACATGCAGGAATAACCCTTAAGTTTTACAGAAATAATGTCTTACCTTCCATCTCTATCCCAGTCATACACTTCTACTTTAATTGTCCTAAAATAAAAAAACAAACCAACAACACAACCCTATTAAAATGCTAAATATATACCCAGATTGCCTTTAAGATTAATATCATAGGGGTGCATTAATTGAGCCAAATCCAAAAAGCAGAATTTTTCAGTGATTTCTCATGGGGCAGCAAATAGCCTGTCAGGTTACACCACACTTCTTCATAAATCAATAGCTAAATACATTGGAAACTAAGGAAATAATTAAACACATTGGAAGTTTGACCAACATATTTTTACTTGCTGACGCTCTGAATTTTCTGCAGTTTTTAAAATAAATGATTCTTTAAACCTTAAAGTATTATAAATTTTTTAAGAACTGTTTCCTTATGAGTAAAGTGAACCCTTGAGGGCAGCTGTAACCTTGCTTCAGGGATGACTGGGAAACAGATAAAAAGCAAAACCCAGACATTTTCCAAGTAAAGATCAATCATATTTCACATACTTTAAGAGTGGATTTCTTAAAATGCAAATACTACAGAGCATATTATCATCAACATCCTTGATGAAAGAGGAAAGTTCAATGAGGATACAGATAGTATACAGCTTTGTTCATCTCCTTTTACCACAGAAAGTGCACATATGTAAGCAAATTCAACTACCACTAGCAGCGAATCCTATTTGGTCTAAAATCAACTGAACATGGGATAGAAAAATAACACCTCCCATATTTTAAGCAACAATGTAACTTACTTTTATTCTTCAGAACAGCTTCACATGAAGTGAAGTCATCAGGGCTGTCTTATTAATAGAGGGGACAAGAATCTAAGCAATTACTTTGTAATTTGCTTTCATGGAAGCAGTTCCTTATTCTTCCAATTGCATACAGTCAAATATATATTGATTCATTTTCTTTACTAAGAAGGGACTCTTTGGGGATAAAGCTGAGCAACAGCTGGTATTATCTACAATATAATATCAAGCAATTCACACCTGGATGTTGTTCATATTTTTTATGATATTCCAAAATATGAAAAGAAGGACTCGCTTTGTCTGGATGTACCTCTTTTCAACTCAAATTTAAAGGCTCTTAACTACACCATTTGTTATATTTTATAGCTCTTGCATAATTCAGGTTGGACTTAAGTTACCTTACAATGAAAACTGATTAAAGTGAAAAACAACTCCAAACCTCTTATCCTACCAAGTATTTCAACCTTCAAAGGAAACTACTTTCACCTTCGGAGGAATTCAGCAAAAAAAGGCAATATCACAGTGTTTTTTCCCTAGACAAGCATTATTTTACTTCCATTTCAAAACCTGTTATGACAGACAGACACACCACTAAGTTAAGATTTATGTAAGGTTTAGTGGGATTTAAGTTTTGAATAGTCTTACAAATCTGTGTCCAAATAGCAAAATCATCTCAGTGAGAAAACTCAGATTATCAAAATAAATTATTAAGACTATCAAGATAAATTCCTGAGAAGGATCTTCAGACAGGTAACTGCAGTAAGAGCAATTCATCCTTGAATAAAGCTCCTCTCTTTAATATGAAATTTATTTCATATTAAAGGATTAATTACGGATCTTGACTTTTATCTATTTTACATGATATGCGAGATATTAAAAGACCTTTTCAATCTTCCCGTACTGAAACTTAACCTTTACCTTAAAGGACACAGTTTAGAGGATGGGTTTCCTAGTTTAATATTAAAAAACTCCTTTCATTTAAAAATAATCAAGGTTAGAGATGGGTATGTCTGTTTTAAAACTTTTATGCAGAAAATAACTCCAAGTGCTTTTTGAAAGCTCATACTAGGAGAAAACAAGACCAAAGACACATTAGACACTAAGTACTATTGCAGTACTGAAATGCCATTCCTGTGATGTCTGAAAACACTGTATAATTGCATAGTTTGAGAAAAAATAATCAAACCCTGGTCATTCCATAATGAAAATGTGGACAGAGTTCACTCAGAAGCATGCACTAGCTGAACATTTAGTCTCCCCAATAGCAGAATAAACTGGTATTTTGACGTATTTTTACTAATGACATTATTCCCACCTTTCACATCTATCACAGAACCCAGAGCACCAAAACTATATCTGTGAAACTATCACTATCTGAAAGAGACCTCTGGGGTTTGTGTTTTTATGTATTACCACGTGGATGTTAGGAATCAATCCTTACCTTTAGAAAGAAGGGTTTTCTAACTAAAAAACCCCAAACCTCTTAAGTTCTTTCTGGACTATCAGCAGGTTAATTTGAATTAACCTGAGAGCTAAGGACTACTTCTTAATTTGAAACATGATTGTTGTATGCAGGACCATGAAGTTCCATGGAGCCTTTATTCACTGAGCACATCATGTTGAAAGCAGGTCAACAGCAGATACACAAAAATAATTTGAGGAGTACTATTATACTTTCAAGTTCCCTTAATTTGGAATGCTGGAGTTATTTCAATATGCCTGCACCACAACATCTTTTCTACTTAATATGAAAACTTTTTTCTTTAATATGATAAACAGTGCAGTGTTCAGAAACTAGCTTAATGAATACTATTTTGCTTATGCATTATGCACATTAACCCAAATGCAAGTAAAAAATTCTATTTGAATATTCTCATTACAAAATTGCTTTGTTTTTATTGCATCTAAGTGAAAGAGTAACCAACATGGCCATTTTTAAGGAGTCTCAAAATACCCATTTCCACTGAACTAATTTGTTTGTTATTAGTGGTAAAATGTTGGTTAAAAACATGTTATTATTACCACCTAAAGATAGATCCTTTTGCATGGCACCACTGAAAACTTCAAATCTGAAGATGACTACTTTCTGTGTTTCCCATCTACTATGCATTTTAAAGGCTTTCATTTATTAGCACCCTCTGACATTGCATTGTCACCCAAGGGAAACAGATCATCATTGTTTTTCATTGAAACATTAAAAAATATTTGTGTACACTTGTCACAGAGATCATGCTTTAAATTAGTCTTTTCTTTCTGTTTCTAATTCACACCATAGAGAGCAAAGAGCTTTTTCCAGAAACCACCACTAGCATTTCCCACAGATTTAGCATATTTGCTTTATTTTTCTAAATTCTTTAACGTGATGAATGGTTTTGAACACCTATTATCTTTTCAAAATGTTGACTAAATAAAGAACACACAAATTAGGGAGAAAAAAAATATGTATATGCTAAAAAACTTAAGCCACATCTTACCGGTCATAGTCTCCATTACAGAGTGCTCTGACAGAAATCTTGAATGCCTGCCACACTGGATTCAATGTATTTTTCACAACTTCTGTTTTGTGGCAGATTGTAAAACTGCAATTAATACAAAAAATTAATTAAGATACATTTTGTATTTATTTACTTTTTCTTTTGCGTCATCAAAGACGGAATGAAAAGAGCTGTAATCATTCATACATACAATGTGCATATAAAATATAAGGTAAGATAATAAAAGAGAAATATGGTGAAATCAGAAGGAAGGCAAAACTGAAGAGGCCTGCTGGAGAGAGATTACAGACTAAACTGCTAAACAACTCTTAATCTAAAATGGTTTTACCCGAACTTCAACAGAAACTACAACCATTCAGTGAGGATTTCAGGGAAGAGCAGTTTCCATCCCACTAGTTTAAACAGACCTTGTACATGCAGGAATTAGTCACAGATCCAGAAAGACAGCAATCTTGTGAGGATCTGACTCTTGCTTAGAGATTAAGAAACTGAGCCAAGGGAATAATGGCTTTCAGATTTTTATTCCCCATTTTATGTCCATGAATTTTTAACCAGGGCTGTCTTAGGTAAAACATGTAAGCCTCTCTAAGATTCAATGATCACCTTCTCTCATAAACTTTTTTAGCACATTCTGCTTTCTCTAAATGATGCAAAATTAAAATACCTCTTTTGAACCCCCATCTTGGGGACTGAATTGTTCAAAAGAAAGCAAGGACAAGGTCACTGGTGAAGTCATTACTGAAATTCCTCATCCAGTTGCAACTAAAGTTATCCTTCGAGGGAATGTCCTCCTTGCACCCCAAACACCTACACTTTCAGGCTGCAAGTACCAGCACTCCCAGTGATACCCAGAGAAATTTCCCAAGTGACCTTAATGCCACTCACAAAGGAGCCATAACTCCTCCAGGCTTGCAGTTTTATATAGGCAGTGTTTACTCAGGAAACTGTTCCTATCATCTGCCTCCAAGAGAAAAAAAGCAGGTAATAGATGCACACATGCCCATTAACAGATTTATGTTAACAACTGCTCCAGTTAAGCTACAGAGAAAAGCAGCATCATGTATGATGATACTTGGTTTGGTTTGGTACATGTTAGATGTGAGGACTTTCAGTTTCCAAGAAATCTTAACCTGCTAGTAGATCCCCACAAAGGCAGAGTGTTGTGTTGACCAGTGCATGTCAAGGCTTAGCAGTGGAACAGAAGAGATTAGTCTACTTTAACAAATTAAAGCATTAATGTAGCAAACAGCCATTTGTAAAAAATATAAATTCTATTTCAGGGCTTTTAAAATTCAATTTCCTAGAACTATGTCAAAAAGATAAAAGATACTTCCTAATTTAAATTTGCATCATATAACATTTCTATCTAAACACCATTTCTAAACATTAGCATATTTTGCATCTACAATTTTCTTTGAGAATTCTATTTAATTTAAATGCATACTATATCTTCACAAAAGTAACACTATTTAGCTATTTTATTACAATTAATTGTCATAGTGCTCTATATTTATGAGACATTTACCTCTTAAAACCCTCAATTGCAGTGTTTGATCAATTTGTTGTAATAGTTTTATTTACTGCCTAACATGACAAACTGCAATCCAACAAACATTATAAAACAAACACAGCTTAATCTGGAAAGTATAAAAAAAAATGAGAACTATATTATCTGTAAATAATTAAGTTGCCTAATGGTTAGCAGCAAAAATACCTAACAGGCACCTACCTGCCATCTTCATTGCTTCGATGAAATACAAGGAAAGGATCAGATTTCCCAAAGAAGTCTTTCTTGTCTAGTTTGTTTGCACAAAATTGCATTAAAACTGAATCCTGAAATGGGTAATAAAGAAAAATTACAGACAGCATGCACTCCACTACACTAAAAAAAAAAAAAGACTAAACTATGCAAATAGAAAACAAAATAAAGGGGGGTATCTGTCTTCTAAATGCTCTCTACACATCCACATTTGTGCAATGTCTTCATAGTGCAGTTTGAATGGCTGGAACCAAGAATTCCTTTGTAGGGACACCAGAACAGGAACAATTTTCTATGCTAAAATGGCTCAGGATTTTTCAAGGATTTCCTGACATCCAAAACTGCATTCTGAAAGAAGTAGATGCACAGGCAAGGAAAGTATATTAAAAGTAATTTTTAAAATTCCAGTCAGACATGATTCAGCCTCATTCCTTCAGTGACTTAGACCTGTTGTTGCCTGTTCCTACTGCCTGTCAAGCAAATGGCTGCTGGCTCTTAAGAGTCTGGATTCTTCAAGAAAATGAGCCTGAAAGGTACCAAGTACATCCAACCTGACAACAAATAAGGAGACAAGTTTCTTCGCTGTGATCAGGCCAACTGGAAGTCACACATGTCCTCTCTTTGGGCAAAGTCAAGAATGAGAAAAGGATGATAAATGCAAAGATAAACTTGCAGATTTACCAGCTAACTGGGGCAAGGCCTGCTGGAAGACTGCAGATGAACAGATCTGGAGGTGCAACAGCAACAAGAGGATGATGATAGAAAATGTGGGCTCACCACTGAGTGGGGCAGGAGACCAGGTGACAAAGGACACTGCAAGGTCCATGTTTCTCATAGCTTTTCTGTGTCTTTTTCATAGCTTTCTATCTTACTGCTAGGATTTGCCTTCAAGACTCTTGGAAACCTGAAACCCAGACCTGAGAAAGTCTGGAACAAGAATAACTTGTGCTTGGCAGAGGAGGACCAGGAAAGGAACATTTAAAACAGACCAGACACAAAGAAGTCCATGGGACTTGGTAGGAGGCACCTGAGAGTGCTGATGGAGTCGGCCAACATTACTGTGGGGCCACTTTCAGTTACCTCTGTAAAGTTATGATGTTCAGGGGAAGTTCTCCTGTCTTTGAGAAAGGGCAAGAGGATCCAAGCCAGTTTTATCTCAAACCCTGAGATGATGAGAGAGCAAAAAATCCTGGAAAACATATGCAAACACATGAAAAAGAAGGTGGCTAAGAGACATCAGAAAGGATTTACAAAGGGGAAATTCATGCCTGATCCACTGAAAGCCTTTCCTCACAAAATGAGTGGCTGACTGGATGAGAGGAGCCTAGTGGATGTTGCTTATTCTTCACTTTAGCATGGCCTTATACAGTGTCTCCCACAAATCCTTACTCACAAATTAACAAATTACAGACTAGAAAACTGGACAGTGAGAGACCCTGAAAAATGACTGAACTGCTGGGCTACAAAGGGTCATATTGAATGGCACAAAGTCCACCTGGGCCCAGTCACTAGCAGTGTACCCAAGGCATCAAAAATGGGCCAAGAATGCTGAACATCTTCATTAACAACCTGGATGATGAACAGAGTAGACCCACTGCAAGTTTGCAAACAGTACAAAACTAGAAATATCAATTTATACAACTGATGGTTGTGCTGTCATTCAGAGACATCTGTACAGGCTGGAAAAACGAACCAATATGAACCTCATGGGGTTCAACAGAGCAAAATGCAGGTACTGCACCTGAAGGGGAAAATCCCTGTGCAGCAGCACAGGCTGCAGGCCAAACCTTGGTAGCTTGGCAGAACAGGACTGAAAGGGCTTGGTGGACACCAAGCGGATCAATGGCAGCAAAGGCCAACAGCCTGCTGGGCTACATTAGGAAGGGAAGAGTGCTGACAGAAAGCTGAAGGGAGAGACTCAGCTTTGATGAGGCCACTCCTGAAGTACTGTTCATTCCTGAAGCACTGTTCTAGGCTCCCCAGTACAGGGAAGACACAAACATGCTGAAGCAATTCCACCAAAAGCATCACTAAAATGATTAAGGAATTGAACCATCTCTCATCTGGGCAAAGGCAGAGATAGCTGAAATTATTTAGCCTAGAAAACAGAAGGTTTATCAATTTGTGTAAGTACATGACACTAGGGAATAAACAGCCTATGGTTAGGGGCACCCAGTGGAAGAAAATGTGGCAATATGTACATACTTAAAACGTGAGAAATTTCACTTAAATATAAGGAAAAACCTTTTTACTCTGAATGTCCTGAAAAGCTTTTACAGAGAAATTGTGGAGATTGTTTGGACTCAAAACCCAATTGCACAGAGAGCCCTGAGTAACCTGCCCAAAGAGGAGCGGGAGTCTTGGACTAGATAATCTTCCAAGGTCTTTTCCAACCTCAGCAGTTCAGTGATTCCAAAACTCATTGACATTCTGAATATGAGCTGTAAAAATTTACATAAAGTACAAAAATCCAGAAGATCAAGTATGTGACAGCGGCTGAGACATTGCAAGAGACTGTGAGAGAGTGAGGACATGAAGTAGCATTAGAGAGAATGCAAGAGATATTGAGCATTGGCTTCTGCTTCTTTCTGCTTCTTCTCTCTGAAACTAAGAGCAACTTAAAGGAAAACAGTATTCTAACTTCTTACATAAATCACAAAATGCAAATTAATAACTTATACTATTAACAATTCAGTGCAGTGTAAAATCACAAAATAATTTTCATGTTATTTTTGGAAAGCAATGAGTACACTTACTCTGCAACACCCTAGTTCCTCTGCTGTTACTATGACTGTTCCACACTTCTTCCCAGGAATTCCTCTGCAAAATACACAACCACATCACCTTAGTTCCTTAATATCACGTGTTGTTCCAATCATGTATGAAAATTACAACTGACAAGGAGAGCACAAGGTAAGTTTTCAAGTCACTAAGCTGATGGCATGCAATTCAGTTTCCCTCTTCTGCCACTCGTCCTGTGTAAAAAAGTTGGTTTATCCTAAGTGAATTGATAATGAGTTGCATATTTATTCTAACTACCAAGAAACAAATCAGTTTTGATTGTAAAGGAAACAGCATTCAAAGTTTCAATAGGTTGAAATAGTATCACAATTCTACTATCCACCCTCCCACTGATGTTTCCTTTAAGAGATGACTCTACAACTGATTTGTGAAAAACATCCTATTACAAACTTTACTTAAAAAAAATACCTCAAATATAGTTAAAAGTAAACACCAGCATTATTTTACAACATTTACTCTGAAATGTCTACGAAGACATGTAATAATCTCACCACCATATCTGATACAGGAGTTGCAAAAGAAATTACTATTCGCCCAGACAGCAATTAAAAACACAGGCTGCAACCCCAGAAATCCCAAAACAGTTCCTCAGCATAAAAAGCAGCAGAGAAACAGAAAACCCACACACAATCTGATAGTATTCAGTGCCAGCAGCCTTTTGGATGGGGACACACTCAACAGAGAAGGCCATGGGCCTTATAAAAGAAGGACAATATTAACATGATGGTTCATAAAGAGGTGAAATACTGCATCAAGATTAGCACAGAATTTCTCTTCAGATCAAATTCTCATTATTCAGGGACTAAAACTCTGCCAAATGACTTGTACAGTTTTTGATGCTATTAAGTACAAACTTTGTATGCTTAAGTCTGCATGTATGAAAACAGTACTGGACCATTTGCACAAACACTAAAGAGTTTGGTCTCTTACAATTCCCTAAAAAATCATTCATTAAGAAAAAAAATCCTTAAGTGTAAAGTAAGCACCCTGAGAAAAACTTCAGTGGTCACAGATCAGGCAAATGGGACAAACTTTAACTAACAATAATGCCCTGTAAGAAAATAATAAAATAGTTTCAAGCTGGTCGAAACTTCAAGTCTGAAAAAAAAAATTACTTTGAGATTCATCATTACAGACCAGTCTTTCCAATTGGCATAGAAATACTGACCAATACTATGTTAAAGACAAGCATGTAAGAGTTCCACCTGTTTAAATCCAGAATGCAGTGCCATTGCTCATCTTCCTTAGCTCTAAGGGATGGATGGTAGTGAACCCTGGAACTGGTTCTATAGCATTGAAATTACAATAGAAAATTTATGTTTGGGCAACCAGTTTCTCAAGGTTTCTCTGGAAAGAGTTACAGATCAGGGTTTGTGGGGTAATAATGAGATAGAGAGATAGAGATATATAAAGAGAGAGAGAGAGAGATATTAATTGTAATCTGCATTGCATAACTGCAGTCAGCTCCACCATTCAGGGCTGGTTATCTGAAACTCAAATACAGAAAATGTGCCAGTCTAAATGTGAAACTAAATAAAGGAAAATAAAATGTGAAAATGTACATGCAGTGAGAGTCCAGAACCTGTAGGCTTCTCTACAGTGATCACCTCTTTTTGGACAGTATTTGAAGGAGCAGGTAGAGGAGCATTGTTAGAAGCACAGAACAGACAACCATCATCAAAGAAAGGTTTTCAACAATACCTGCATGTCTGTATAGGATACAGTTTTGAGAAATAATTATTGTCTCCTCAGAATAAATAATTCCACAATTGAAACACCACATCTGCAGCACCAAGAGAAGTTTAAAAGGACACTCTGAGGAATACTTGGGCTTTAACAAGGACTGAAAGGAGGACCTTTATAGACCCTGTGTAAAAGATGGCCATTTATGTGGAAATTCAAACCTGAGAGGTAAAAAAGAGCCTCCAATTTTGCAAGCTGGAATTGCAATGAGGCAGAGGATGGAACATCTTTCAGGTCACTCAAAAATTTACAGGCTTATCCCTGAATTTGCAGAGCCTGGCCCTCTGATAGTCACACCCACAGATAAAAGGACAGGACAAATATAGGAAGTTCAGGTATTTTTCTATCAGTTATGTTCACAGCAAAATGACAGGAAAAAGAACTTCACATAATAGGCCAGCTGGTTCCAATAGAGCCTCATTAGCAGGCAATGGCACTCAGATGTGAATAACTAGCCTAGAATGCTCATTAAGCTTTGCAGTGGCCCTATCTCCTCATCAAAGGAAATCCCTACAGGAATGCACTTAGCAGATCCTGAAAAAAACCATTGCTCAGAGTTAGAAATGTGGCCAGCATCTTCTCTCAAGAAGACAGAATGTTCAGAGATCTAATTCTGGATGATGTCTGAGCAGGTGACACACTTGAGAGAAAAAGGAAACCACACCATTTTGGGAAGTAGAGGAATCTGCACATTATCCTTTCATGCCAGTACAGCTGGAACACAAGAGGCCAGGCAGAGTAAATCCTACACATGGAGCTTGTCTTGAGAAGGCATTTAATGAGTCTAGTAACCCAAGAGGTAAAGAGAACAAACGTTACTATTAAAATGTCACATTATCCATTTCACCTTCTTTGAATCACTAGAATTATTTTCCAATAGGAATTATCCAAAATAAATGTTCACATCTGTATCTGGCCAGTCTGTAAAATAAAGTGCAACACTAAAGTATGTTCTTGAACAAAAAATGCTCACTGTCACAAGGATAACAGGCTACCACACTACAATACTGGGAGCCAGACTCTCCTGTGACAGACTGCATAAAATTCCCAAGTCCCAAGTAATGGTTTCAGAAACAGAGAGGGAGGTTCAGGGGACAATCTCACAATTGCCAAGAAGAAATACTGTCGGGTTCATGCCTCAGAGGCGTAATCCACTGGTGCTTGTAACACCAATGAAACTGCAAGGCATGCACACCATGTAGCCAAAGAAAAATGCGAATTGTGTACCTTCACTTTTGTACTTGCCATGAAGATTAGTGCAAGGTGTGTTTCAGCCTTCCTGCATGACCACAGCAATGGTGACCCTCTAGGCTTGAGATGTTTAACTCTGAGGAAGGACAAGACTACCCTTTCACTGCAGACTTCCTCAGGGAACCTTCCCTGATGATACACAATCTGACTTGAAGCTGGACAGCTCACAGCAGCCATGGAATCCTCAACTGTGTCAGACTTTTCAAATGCCTAAAGTAGATAGAGCTTCTTCTAGAGAATAATAAGCTGCAAGTCTTTCTAATTTTCATTTTGAAGGAACATCAGAGCTTACTTGAATGCCAATCAGAGAATGGAATTCAAGCTTCTCAAACTGCTTAAGTATAAAAAGTGCTACTTCTGTGGGGTAGCTGATTGGGACTAAAACAGCACCAAGCATTCTCTTTATAATCCATTGGCAGAGAACTGAAGAGGGAAAATGTTAATGGACTTCAGAAATATGGTGAGAAGATAAAGCTCTCTTAACTCATAGATCATAAAGAGCATTCAGGCTGTGAGAACACAGACTTGACTTCATAAAGAGAACCGTAAACTCAAAGCAGTAAATATCCCTAAGAAGGGAAGACACGCAACATTGCCAATTCAATTCTCATTGTTTGACTATTAAGAGACATTAAACATACATCTACAAAGCAAACAATCTTTAAATGCATTGCAAAATTTCATGAATAACAGAAATGTCTCCTAGACACCCAGACTTCAGAGAGTCCAGAATGGACAATCACTCAGACAGTTGTCAAGTCACAGCACTGTCAAAAGCAGCAACGACAGAATAAACAGGGACACTATGAAGAACTAATAAGAAGTCAAACATTCTCTCATTAACACGTGTCTCCCCACACGTTGGGTCCACTTCGTAACTACCATACAAGACAGTATCAGAACCAAGAACTGAGAAATGCTTATTTACCCATGAGAAAATATTTTACACAGGCCAAGAGGTCTGTGAAGACCTCTCCCCCACAGAATCTTCACTGATATATTTTCTTTTCTAATAGATAATTCAAACTTTAAACTTCACCTGTTACTCATTTCAGACTTCATTTAACCTGTACCAAATGCTTAATTGCTGAATGCATGCCTTTTAATCTACATGTTCAAAATAAATTTCAGACATTTTCTCAGAAAAAAAGAAGCGTACTGTGCTGAATAATTGACTAATTGTGCACAGAAACAAATTTGAAGACTTTTAAAAAGTCAGGTAAGATTCATCTTACTAAGTATAAGTGTCTTCAAAGTTAGCACTTTCTCTGACCAAGTGACCACAGGCTTGCAGCAGAATCAACTGGCAATCACTCAGCCCAGCCCATGGAGCTGTGGCAGTGCAATTTGCTGTGGCAGCTGGCATGAGCCAGGTCTACACAGTGAAAAGTCAGTGAGCTGTTGTTTTAGTAGAAGAAAATAGGGCCAACCTCTTGTCCCAACTGACAAGACAGTATTTCTGTGCTCAAACTGTGCAGCCATCAAGAACTAAAACATGTCCAGACCAAGCAGTGACCTGCTGTGTGCTGCCACTCCCCAGTGCTGGGGCTCTGGCTCTCCTGGGACAGCCCTGGAGCTGGGCAGGGGTTGTTCCCTTATTGTGTTACTGGAGCTCCCCTGCCTGTGCCTTGTACCTCTGTGATTCTTTGAGCGTGTGGAGATGGGTTTCCACAAGCTGATGACTCTCCTGGATGGGTCTGAAAGCAGCCAGGGCAAGTATTTGGGCTCCCCCACCTACCACTGGGACACTCTTCTCGTTTGTTCACAGACAACCTTTTTAATCACACAGCCTAACACAACTTCTCTATTATGACACTTACTGTACCAGTCCTCAAGGTTATTTCCTAGACGTGTTTTTAAAGTTTAATATCCAGAACGGGATTAAGAGGAGAATCACAAAATACTGTTGTCTAATAACCACAATATTTGCTGATGTTAATAATTTTGTATGATCGTATTAGCAATCTGATAATCTGGTCAGCTGATTCTTCACTGCTTCTTCGGGAAGGTTTTTTGCAGGAACTCAAATGCTTAACAAAAGGTAATTAAAGTTTCATGATGTGCTAATTTGCAAACTAAAACAGAAACATTTTTTAGATTAGTACACTCAAGCTATTTCTAATGCAAGATGTAACAAAGTTGACAAAAATATGGATTAGTAAATTCATTTGCTAATTGTCCAAAATTAAACCTAAAATATCATAGCCTATATAAAGAAAGATTTCTATTGCATGTAACTATTTACTCTGTCTTAAAAGCCATATCTGTCAATTCTGTATATCAAGGTATCTCACAGCAAAAAAGCCCCACAACTCTAGCCTCATGCAGCAGTATGCATTCATCCAACATTCCAGAATACTTACACAATTGATTTTTCCAGTCTGCTCCCCTGTGATCCCACTATTTCTCCCAGTGTGCAAAACATCTGTCCCAAAAAATCCTGAAAAGCAAAAACATAAAAACTCAGAATCCGTATTTCACACAATGAAATTTAGTTTCCCATTTATCTGAGCTGTTCCCTACTGAAGAACAGATTCTGCTGAACACCACATCTTAGTAATAACTATACAACAGTGAATCATAAACAGACTCACTACCACCTATTTCACATAACAGTAGGTTACACTCATAGAAGTAATTCTAAGGCACTACACAATCACTATAGTGAGGATGTAATTGCACATCAATGGCTAAGTCTCATCTTTTCACTGTGAAGCACACACACAGTATTCCTTCTACTATCCTCTTTTCCTTTGCTCCAGGTTCTCAAAGGTTCTCTTACCAAAGCCTCCCTGTATTTATTTTTAAAAAAATTCACTGAGAAGCCTCTGAATTCTACTCTTGCATCTCTAAATGTTAAAGTTACTATTTCATCACTCCCACTTTTATATTGATGCTGTCTTGAAGGTTTCTTCTAACACTGAGACACAATAAAAACATGCTTCAATTTTAGGACCCAAAAAAGTATCAACTAATTGCAGTATATTACATATCTGAAAAGGTATACATGCATGCTCAAATATGCCCTTTGCAAGAGAAATGTCCCATTAACATTATACTCATTACACTTATGTGTTTTCGCTCATAGCCAATCACTGTATTTGTCTCTGTGTACCTGATGTTACTTGAAGTCAAAAGAAAAGAAACAAACTTAAGAAATAAGCAATTTAACACAAGGAATTATAATAGTGAGGAGGAACTTACATGTTTTGACAGGTTAGGACTCTTCGAGTCAACATCATAGCTTAGGAAAAAAATAAAGAAAATTTATATCAGAGTTGCCAGATGACATATCTGAGGACAATTATGTAAAGAAACAAAAACAAAACAATTCTTTCACCTATTGCCATGTGTGAAATTTACACAAACAAATTTGTGAATGGAAGTTCCCCAGTAAAGAAGACAAACTGAGTCATCATATAAAAGACTTTGGTTCACTAGTTATTTGAAACTAAATCATTTTCAACAAAGTGCAAGCTTTAAAGAGAAATTCTTCTGATATTCCTTTTTGAACAGCAAAAGATGGCAAAAAGCAGAACAAAAATTAAAAATTAACCCTAGAAAACAAACTAACTTGTAAATTATTTTCTTAGGTAATTTTTCAGTCATTTGAATAAGCAAATAGAAATAACTAACAATAAACTAACCTGCTTTTAGCAAGAGTTTTACTTATTCTTTTGAGTTTATCATAATCTTGGCCTTTCTCCAGCTAGAAAATATCATAGCTTCCCTTCCATAATCAAGTCAAGAGTTAAAATAAGTTACTCTCTGAATTTAAGAGACATTGGAAAAAAAATAATGTAAGAAACTCATACAGGATTACTAATCTCTATACTTCAATAGTCTTCCATCTTTATCAGATAATCCAAGTAATAGGAATGCCATCCCTCTGGCTGTGCTGCCACAGCTGGTGCTGGGACGCATCATGGACCAGATCACAAGTCAGGATGGCAGGAATACCATAACACAGCTGGACGTGGTGCAGCACAGTCAAAGCCTTAGAAACATGTTCATAAAGAAAAGAAATTCCTACAAATACCATTAACATGAGCTAAAATCTCCGCTTAAAAGCAAGGTGTTTGGTGAAATTGAACAGAAAAACACAACTTATAAATTGACCGGAGGGATAGCTACAGAAGTAAAACAAAGAATGGCTTCACTGGCAAAATCACTTCCTGAGTACCAGCAGTGAGCAGAAAGGTGCCTGTGACGTTGTGGCTGTACATTTTGGGGGAGGTCATGCTCATTTATTGATGCACCAAATATCAAAGATATACTTGCCACTTGATTTTTTTCCCCCCTCCAAAATATATGAATCACAGAAGGAATTTCTTTGAAAAATAACAACTTGGCCAACAGTAGTACACAATTTTGCCAAGGAACTGAATATAGGAAGCTTTCTAAGGCTTCAGAATTCGGATTTAATCCATGAGTGGCTATGTGAGACTCACATTTCTAATTCCGAGTTCTAAGATATTTAATTTTTCATCCATCACTGGTACAGGCCTCTACAGTAAATTCACACAGTATGGCTATATGGTCACTTGCAGGCAAAGACAGCAACAGCTATTCAGCTTTGAGTTCAGAACACACTTGGGTCCAGGTAACCCAGGACAGCAGGAGAAAGCAGTCAGGTCTTTCTGATGAGCACAGAGAACATGTGATATTTACAGCTTTTCATAAACAGACAGGAGTCCATTTCTCTGACTACATAAAGAGTTAAACAGGGGACTGTGTTTTCCCTTCCAGGTCCAAGTCCTTTCCAGACAACATTTATCCAGAAGGTCTTTACAGATTCCCCTCTCTTTCTGTAGACTGACCTTTCTCTTTTTCAGTTCATTTCTTTCACTTCTCATTTCTGCTGCACTGCCCCCTCCCCACACCCTGCATCCGATGAGAAGCAGGAGGCAAACAGACACAGATTTCCACAGAGCCCCCACTCTGTGGCTACTTCAGCACTGCTTTATACTTGGAGAAGAATCCTTTATTTCACAAATTGATTAGCTCTGACTTAAAACTTATTTTAAATAACCCACAATAGTTATACTCCACAGATTGAATGATATTAAACCTAACTTTTAAAACTACAAATAAAGTCTGCATCAGGCTTCCACTGTGATTTGTACCCAGCCACCTCAAAGCACCCTGTAATCTTCCTGGCTTTAGTATTTCCTTTCATTCCTTGAAATAGGTGGTCTAGTACATCTTACAAAGGAAGTGAAAAGAAATAGGAAAAGGGGTTTTCAACTAAAAAAGGACATACAAAGAAAATTTGTGGCCACAATGCATAGTGTGATGCAAAACTGCAGCAAAAACTTAATTATCTATGAGGGTTATTCATACTCTCTCCTAGGGAAAGGTTAAGAAAGAACTGCTAATAAAAAAGAGGATGAAAATTAAAAAAAAACAAGACAACCTTGATTATCACAAAGACTGAAATAATCAGAAAGGACTGAAATATAAGAGATGACATGCAATGGTGACATGACCTGGTAACTGGACTCTCAGTTCTGTTTTCAAAAGAATGAAGTGAAAGTCAAAACAATTCCACCAGTGGAACGAAATGAGCATATCTGGAAAAATGTCAAAAGCCATCTACTTCTCAAACAAACTGCTGTTGTCTTAAAATCTTAAAATTTAGTATATTTAGATGCATAGTAAAGAAAATTTTGGCTCTGTACTACTTGTGCAGTATTTTATTCCTGGATAGTTTATCTGTACCTGTTTTGCTGGCTGTGTTGCAAGAATATTTAAACGTTTTAAATCTTTTCATTTCTATTTCCTGAAAGTAATAATTGTAAGCATAATTGTACTTTGACTAGTTAACATCTGCCAATTTCTTAAAACTCGGTCATTATTAAGTTACACATTTCTTTCTGAGGATGCAATGCTAAATCAACTGTGTATTACATTAATTTATCCTATGTCAATAGATACCATCTTCCTTCAAGTAAATTTTATGCTGGACAAAACTTTACATGCTTACAGAGGCTGCAGCATTAGAGTAAAAGATTGTTAACTTACAAATCAAATCGCAGATTCTCTCTTTCTTCAAAGAAGTAGTCCATTATAAATTTTCTTACAAAATCTGGATTTAAAGTATTATCAATTACTTCTGTTCTTCCAAACTGTAAAAGAAAACTGTAAGTTTAAGCTATATGCTATAAGGAAGTATAATTAGACTGCCAATACCAGGAATATGTGAGATATATGACAGCCTGTAAAAATCTCTTAAACAGTTGCCATGAAAGAAAATGACTGCATTCACATGAATAGACCTGTGGATGAAGACAGAGTGGCAGAAGACCTCATATTTCAACACAGAGTGGTACACACCTTGTATTCTATGACCTAAACTTCAACATCATCTCCCAAAGCCAATAAAAATCCACAAAAATTTGAATCAGTAACAAAAATCCATTGTTTCCTGAAGAAATCCGTACCAAAGAAAAACTCCAACCAATCACAACAGCAAGCAAAACCTTGCATATATTGTTTATTTCAGACAGCTTTAAATATTAGAACACAATCCTTCTATTGCAAATGTATCATTTTTGCACTCTCCATCTTCTATTTCACTTCAGTTCAGCTCTCTCTTCAACACTCCCCTCTCTGAGCTTTTGGAAAATGCCTTTTCCTTCTTAATGTTTATAGAAGGTGCCTCAGCCCCTGACAAGCTGAAAATATTTTAATTAAAAAAAAATTCAAAGGTAGATCTTTACCACAGCTACAGACCAGTTCTGCTGACCCTGACCATCACCACAGCTCAGTCCTGTTTGAATGCCTTCCTCTCTTGAGAGCCACAAACCCTATCCAAACTGACAGCCAAGTCTGGCTTAATTTATCTGAGGGAGACTGTAAAATGGGAAACTCGTGTTTTCTCTATTTTGTTTTCTTTTTTGATGGAAATGTGTGATAGAGATATGGAAATTGAGATCAATGTGACTATATTTTAAATGTTTGCTAGTACACAGGACCCCCATAAGCCTAGCATGGCATTCAAGAGGCAATGCCCTCTTCTGCTAGGACAAATGGCCCGCCTTAAATATACCCAAAAGGTTTATACATCTGTGAATATGCAGCTTACCTCTCTCCATTCCTTGTTTCCAATTGCTTGTGTGTACAAAACACAGACTGTGAAAGGAAAAAAAAAAAGTTTGGTTATTTTCAAACTTTAACAAATCCTTAAATTAAGTGAACTAATTTTGTAGTCTCTTGTGCTGTGGAAAATAGTAACTAGGACAATCAAATAGTAATGTTTTCCCTCAGCTGTCAACAAGCCTAACCAGACTGGTGATCATGTGGTCTAGCTGTTGCAGAAATCAGCTAATAAATGGAGTGCTTCTAAAATGGGAGGTGGCACTTATGCCTGACCTCCAGCAAAGCACTTGACAGTCTTTAAAGACAAAATTGGATAAAAGCAGGTCTTCTTTAAATGTGGGTGGTCAGGCTCTTCTAGATTATCTAATGCACAATTACCCTAAAATATACTTCCTTCAAGAGAGAAGAAAATTAAAGTAAAAAAACCCCAAATGAGGACTCTACTGAAAAGAAACAGGGGAAACAGAACCAGAGAAAGGGGAAAAAAAAGACTTCAGAATTAAGGTTTTCTTCCTTAATTCTGCTTCAAATTATTTATATATATTTAAGCATCTCACATATGTGTATTTTATTTTTTTAAAGCCTGGTAAAAAAAAAATCAATTAAATTTGTTGACCTAAGCTGATTTTGAAAGACCAAGCAGAACAATCCCACAGGTGTCACTCAGATTTCTATTTCCAGTACAGCGCTCACTACACATTAAGCTGCAGCTTTTATCACAAGGACTGGTGACAGGGGTGCAGCGATTATAATCAGCTCTTTTAAACACTATTTTAAGTACAGATCATTTGCACTGAAGGAGCATTATAAACCTTACTTTCTACAGTCTTGAACTAGTTGCAGGTAACTATGATAAAGCAATTTTTACCTGAAACTCCTCTTCAGATCCTTTCTAAACAACAGAAATACAGGTATTTCAACTTTTTTTTCCTCAACAAGTTCTTTTCCTGTACAAATCATTATTTTTCAAAAGAAGGTGAAAATAATACTGTTTTAGGCTGTAGCCTTGAACAGCAAAGGTAGAGGTTTGATTTTGTTCTCAGTGAAGTCAGAATCATCAAGAGATGAAAGCAGAAATGAAGTCAACCTTCTAACTACATTTTCTTACTTAAAATGCACTTGCTCCACACCAAAAAAAAATATCCCCTTGGGCAGTAGCAAATAAGAGGAGAAACAGAAAAAGGCAATTTCAATATTTTAGCTCATGTGGAAGCTAAAAGTTAACACTTTTATGTTTTAAGTAAGATGTCTTGTAGATGAAAAAAAGCTTTTATAAAAAAATATTCAAAATAATTCTCAGGAGATGTCCATCTTTCTCCACTTACTCTAAATAAACCCTTGGCAATCATGTGCCTACCTTTGGTTACTGTTTATAGTAAAGTGTATCCAAACCAAAAAGCCTATTTTTATAACACACTCTGGAGTAGGCTGCTGGAGTGTATTACATGAAGAATGAAGTGAAATGGGAAATTGTGAGAAAACAGAATGAAATAGAAGCTATGAAATCAGCTAAAGAAAGTTCTGTAGGTTACTGAACTTCTGACTACCCATCCAGAATTGTAGAATCATAGAATATCCTGAGCTGGAAGGGACCCAGCTGGAAGGGATCCATCAGGACCATTAAAGCCAAGCTCCTGGCCCTGCACAGGACACCCCAAGAGCTGCCCCATGAGCCTGAGAACATTGTCCAAACCCTGAATTCTGTCAGGGTTGGTGCTGTGACCACTGCCCTGGGGAGCCTGTTCAGAGCCCAACCACCCTCTGAGGAAAAACATTTTTTAATAATGCCCAACCTAAACCTCCGCTGACACAACTTGAGGCCATTCCCTCAGGTCCTGTCACTGGTCACCACAGAGAAGATCAGTGGAAGATCACAGAATCACAGAATGACCAGGTTGGAAGAAACCTTCAAGATCATCAAGTCCAACCCATGCCCCAAACACCTTAACCAAACCATGGCACCGAGTGCCACATCCAGTCTTGTTTGGAACACATCCAGGCATGGTGACTCCACCACCTCCCCAGGCAGGCCATTCCAGTATTTTATCACTCATTCTGTGAAAAACTTCTTCATAATATCCAACCTATATTTCCCTTGGTGCAGCTTGAGACTGTGTCCTCTTGTTCTGACAGCTGTTGCCTGGAGAAAGAGACCCCACCTGACTACAACCCCCTCTCAGGAAGCTGCACAGAGAGATAAGGTCGCCTGAGTCTCCTTTTCCTCAGGCTAAACAACCCTCCAGTAGTTGTAGACTGCAATAAGGGCTCCTCTTCTAGGCTGCAGATGTGTCCAATATTTTAAATATAATGAAAATAATAAGCAGTCTAATAAGACTAATAAGCAGTCACCTCATACAACATTTTATTGTAAGTAAAAGGTACAAGTCTGACAGGGATACATACATGTGTACATCCCAAACTGACATTTCAAAAAAAGTCAGCCCTAATGAAAGCTATAGACAAGACATATATTTCAGTCTTTCTGATAAATACTTTGTAAATGTAGAAAATTTTTGATTTTTTTTCTATCTTTCCTCTAAAATGAATACTTTGTAAATGTAGAAAATCTTTTAAATTTTTTTTATCTTTCCTCTAAAATGCACCCATAAATTTTAGGAAACCAACCATGATACTGTTCTCCATCAATATTAAGATTCACTATCTCAAATGGCTCTTGGAGAGAGTTTTGTAAAGATCCTGATACACTAATTGCATTAATCACTAAAAAACTTTGTCAAATTCATATGCAACTGGAGAAATGCAGATAAATATGGTAAAGCTGATCTAAAGCACTTGGAATGCTCAAGCCAGAGATTAAAGGCTCCATAAAGCAACCCATCTTGTAGCAGAAAACAGTTAACAGCATTGTCATGAGGGATAGGAAGGAGTACAGGAGGATAAATAATATTTCAAAAGCCATCATATCATGCAACCACATCCCAAGACAGAGCTAAAAAAATATTTTTTCTCTCATAATCTCAAAAACTGAGGGAGCAATGAGAAAGTTCACAGCAGCACACTGATGAAGAGCAACTGAGAAACCCTTTTGGAAGGCTTTGCCAAATGAGTTGTTCCAAGAGCAGATACAGCTACATCTATACTCAGGAATATTAATATTTAGTAATTTTTAACTCTGGACACTGATACCACAATGTCATATCCAAGGTAAATTTAATTAAGTCTTGTAATGAAAAAGAAGGTGGAAATGTCAAGACTTATCACTCTGTTATAGACACAGTTCCCAAAATATTATAGATTATTATAGCCTGCAGCTTCCTGTTTTCCCAAACAGACTGGGCCTCCCTTACCTGCTCTGGTCCTCTCCCTTTCAATGAATATATCCTTATCCTTTAGTCTGGCAACTACTGCTACATCAACAGTAGTTGATGGGCAACATTGCCCATCCCAGTTTTCCCAAGCACAATAACATATTCATTCCATTTCAAGGAAGACACCCACAATGAAACTGACCTTTTCCCCTGTGCTACCTAAATCTTTCCATGGTACCAGTTCTAGCAGGGCTCCCCAATACTCTTCACTGACCAGCTTTTATACCTTCCAGGCAGAGATATCCTAAGGTCCCTTTGTCCCATCTGCCAAGAGATTCTTCTAATTGTTACTATCCTCCATGGGGAGATTCCCCAGGGAAGAGCTTTTATGTTTTCAGTCATTCATCCTGGGCTCTGCTGATGATCAATACTCAGCAGCCACAGGGCTCCCCAGGAGGAGTGTGCTGCTGCCAGCACAGCTCTGCAGGGCTCAGCTTGAGTTGTCAGAGCACAGGAAGAAAACAATTCTGCCCGTCATTAGACAGAAGAAACGTGCCAAAATCATTCATCTGTATCTCCTCGGCAGGTCTTATCCCTACCTCATCAAGGAAGCAATGCTTTAGCTCAGCTTTCTGCAGGAAAAATCCCCAAATCAATAAAACCCATAGATTTAAAAATATTCCTAGAAAAAATGGTCTCCAGACTGGGAGAGCAGAATGCTCCAAACACTACAATAAATCAATATATATGACTTGCTTTCACTCCACTGAGCAGAAAGCACTGTCAGTAAGAGGCTTCAGTATTGTTTGAAATACTTCCTGAACAATGGCTATCCAAGCCTGTCCCATCTATATCTACTGTCTCTACAGTCACTTGCCTCTGGGCAGGCAAAGTGACAGATTCCTCTTGGCATGAATATTCTAGATCACAGGGAAGTGGTCAGAACTGGAATACTGAGAAGCAATTACAGTATTAAATAAAAGGCCAAGCATTATCTCCTAAGAGAACCAGGAAAATCACAAGTTCCTTTTTAATTTCAGGAGAAGGCTGTTTATATTGACATGGAAGTCAGCTACATTCATGTGTGTCCCTCTGAGAAAACGACCAAGAAAATAAATTGGATTTTCCCTACCAGTATGATCCTTAGATAAATACATTGGAGTTTGAAAAGCATATTACAACTAGCCTAGGCAAAAGCAATGAGACCTCAGCATACAGAACGACTCTACATGGTTCTTTCTTCTGAGATCTAATGGCTGCAAATTCAGTGGCTGTAAAAGTGGATCCTGTGGCAGTGGCAGGATGCTGATTTTGACACTTTTTTAGCTATAGAATAAACCTACTGTATACAGAGCAGCCTAAGAATGGCCTTTGTCCAAGTGAATAGACACTGAGGAAAGCTGTCCGGTACTTCCAAACAGAGAAGAACAGGAATGTTTTATACTACTCACCCCTTTTACAGTACGGTCACATCTCTGTGCCCAATTAAAGGACAGTGCAAGCAAACTAACTAAACTGGCTAAAACCTGCAGAATACTAAAACTGGATATACCCTGTTTGGAGAATACCCAAAATCAGAGCTGCTCTGACAAGGAATTTCTAGAGTGCAAATACAATAAGAGCACTTCCAGAGTCAACAGTTTCCCCCTTCTCTCTTCACCAAGGACAGTATTACTGTATTCCATGGTTTTATACTGCTTACCTGTGACAGACAGGCCTGACTGGCAGCATAATTGGGTACTCACAACTGGACACCAGACCCTAAACCACACTGCCAATTTGAGTGCTTTAAAAAAGCTATTTACATTAATTCAAAAATAACAGGTCTCAAATTGATAAGCAAGTTTATGATACTTTTAAAATATTTCCATATACTCTGAATCCATTAAAACATACCACTAGTTTACTTCTCAGAAACATTTTTAAACAGATATTAAGATTTCTTTAGGTTCTTCTGCCACTTTGTTTTCATGTTTTTCCCAGAAGGGGTCACCCACCTGCCAGGATCACTTTGGTTTGCTCACTTGTACGTTCGTGGGCTGTGCACAGGCTACAGAGCCTTTGGAGGTACTGCCCTCTGCATGGAGCATCTCCTCTGCAGAAGGCATCTCCAGCAGTCCATCTGCACACATGTGGCTCTGGCAGCATGTCCAGCAGCTCTGTCTCTAGCTTGCAACTGCTGGCCCATTTTTACTGTGACATGTTTGAGCAGGGCACTGTGTGCTCCCCTGGCTGCAGAAGCTGTGGCAGGCAAGTGCTACTGCCGTGGTTTCCAGAGCTGACTGGCACCAGCTGTGACTGTCACAGGGTGTTCACAGCCTTCTCCCACACAGCTCACACTGCAGCGAGCTCAAACACACTCAAACCCTGCAACTCTTGCCTCATAGTGCCCTAGCTGATAAAAACTTGAAGCACCTGTCCTTAATAATATTTGACCTATAGACACCTATCACTTTTGCCAGTATGAGAGATCTCTGAATTCATTACAGGCAACAGGTCACTGAGTATTTTTCAAAACAGTTTAACTAAGGGTCTTTTTTACCAGAATTACAGAATTGTTAGGGGCCTTTGAAGATCCAATCCAGCCCCCAACTATTTTTTACCAATTTTTTTAACCAACTAAAATTCTTTATCAAAATGCAAAACACTCAGTTTTGTGTCTGAACGATCTTCATACAGAGGCATGGTATTGCCTATGTCTTCTGGGCGTTTTTGGTTTGTTTTTTTTTAAAGCTTTACAGGTTAGAAATTTCAAAGGTACTCTTAAATTCTTGTAGTTTTTCCCCAGAAAGTAGAAACTTTTCCTTTCAAAAGTGTACTGCGGAATCTCTCTCAAGATTTTTTTTCGATGCAGAATGGAAACATACACTCTAACAAAAGTACTCAAATGTTTCATACTGCTACATGATTCAGTATTCAAATAGCAGGACATGGCTGCATGTCCAGTGACTTGATACAAGTATATGTATCTTGGGTTATTTCCAGTGTCAGTAAGCACAATATGTGGTATCCCAAGGAAGAAATGCCCAGGCTTAAAGAAAGAAATTGAACTTATGGATGAAAGCAAATGGAGAGTTGTAGGGGAGACAAAATGACACCACAAGCCAAGGACCAGTCTATTAACCACACAAAAATCCTTTGAAGAACATTATCAGAAAAGAAAGGAACTATTTTGTAATCTCAGTTCCTTGATTAAAGTTTTCATAAAGGATCCAATACAGGAAGATAGTAATGGATTTTAAATCAAAAGTCCCATCATAAATTCATAGACATGAGAGTTTTGGGGGATCCTGTCATAATTCAGTTTATGAGGAAAGTGAGTATCACTAGCTTACAATTCTGAACAGATTAACTAAAAATCCATCATAAAATTTTTGATCAGGGAAGATAGTGTTTCCCAGAGATTAATTAACCTAATTTTATTTTTCAGCATTTGACTCTAAAATCAGTGGACAGTATGTACTAGCAGCAACAAATGCTTCTAGTTTATTTAGTATTTTGCCTAATAGCTTTGAAAAAGATCTAAACCAACAGATACTAAAAAAGAAACAACAACCCAACTTTCCAGAATTTATAAATTTTAGGAAACTTTAGGTTAAATACTAAATAAGAGAGTATTTAGCTCAGGAAAGCAGTATTAATAACAGTCTTTAAATCTTCAGTTCACATAACATTATTTAGAAGTGTACCTTATTCAAGTGTAACTTAATTCTTCTAAGTAATTGTCACAAAGACAATATAAACCTAACTGACACTAAAGAAAATCACTCACCTAATTTTATTCCAGTGTTTGCACATTTAAAATATGTAGTAAGAAGAAACAATAAAATACCATATACTCACTTGGATCAGATTTAGAAAATGTATCTCTGTCCAAAAGATTTCTATAAAAAAAAAAGAGATAAAAATAATTTTAAGTATTAAAAAATGCAAAATATGCAAATCAGATACCAGTGCACGTATGTTTTTAACATTTTTAATCAAGAGTCAGTTCAGTCTTCTCCCCTCCTAATACACAAGACTTAGCCAGCACTAACACTGGAGTCACCTTATGTTTCATTTTATTATCCATTTTGGATTTGAGCAAACTGTGGCTCACATACTCCAATACCATGAATCAAAAAACAACCACATGTATGTTATATTTACATGTAACAGGCATCAGGAAGAGAAATACCTTTAAATCACAAAGGTCTACCAGAGATTAACTTGCCAGCTCAACCCAAAAACCTTAGACTTTACAAAAGCTTGGCTATGAGATTTCAGAGCCATCAAGAGGTATCTCTAAGAATCTGTCATGGACATGTAAGGTAAAGAGAACTAATCCATACACAGGACACACCTAGGAATAAACATTAATTTTGTTATGGAATGCAGTCCCAATATCATATCCACACTTCAGCCAGCTGAGAAGCATTTCCAGATGAACAGACTTAAATTAACAATTCTAAAGAATCAGGTCTGACCAGAAACTATTCTCAGCATAGTTACCAACATTTCATTATTTAAAAAAATTAAATTTTAAAAACTGTCTTAACAGACTAGAAAAATGTTTCAAAAACAGGATACCATTGAAAAGAACAAAGAGCTAATAAACTTTGGAAGGTATTAAAATTAAGAGCAAAAATGCAGCATATCTACATGGAGCTGGATATACAGCAGTTATGTCAAAAATAGTCCTAGACATTACAGTTGACCACAAATTGACTGCAAGTCAGGAGTCTTGTACCTTTGGGAAAAAGGCATACTGGAACACACAAACAAAAATGCTATTTTAGACTAATCATCTGTTCCTCATAATACTGACAAACACTCAATTCAAGCAACAATGTTTTGGACGCTCCAATTTCTTGCAATCTAAGACAGATAGGGAGCCACTGGAGTTCAGAGAAAACAGAAATAACCAGAGGTATATATACGGTATCTATGAGGGAAAAACTGCTACAAATGGAAGCTGACCTCGATGCAGACAGAGCAAATAGGAACAGGTTTAACCATAAATTGAATCTTCTGCACCACAGGCACAGAAGTTGAACTTTATTCCATGGTTTTACCACCTTTCACCATTAAAGGTGGGAGGCATGATATGAAATATCCATTGTCTGCAAGAACAGATAGCTACAATTTCTAGTAAAGGTCTTTGATCCTACCCCAGAGCAAAAGGAAGGATTAAATAACCAGTTTATATCCCTTTTAGCTGATTATTTTTAATAACTAGTAGTGCCTCTTCAAGGGTCACCATTAACTACTCTCATTCAGATCTAAATTACATTATTTTTGTGCTACTGAACAGTGCTGAAAAGCACATTAATATTTTGTTCAATACAGGTGTTCTAAGTGGTCCAATTAAGCCTTCAGCAATGAAAAGATACTGTATTCCAAATTTAGGTATTACCAAGTTCACACTTCAGAACAAGCAATACGAACAAAAAAATACCTTGAAAAGAACATTGGACAGATCTGTTTTAGTTAATCTAGCTAAAGTACACACTACTTTTAATATTACTACTTGTGAATACACCTGAATTCTGCACACACTAATTATTCTGAACTTCTCTAGTCCATTCAGAAATGTAATTTTTATGCATACAATTATATTCAGTGAAACCATACCCTACCTTGACGAAAATCATGCAAATATAAATTGGAAGTATTAAGAAACCCAGGAAAATCAGTGAACTCAAATCAGTAGTTGATAACAATCACTACAAACTGCTTTAAAAGACAGTACCACAAGTTCTGCAATATTGGAATTGCCAACCCAAAATGAAAATTGCCTCCTATTCCTTCTTAATTATACATATCTAGAACCACTACTAATACACCACTAATTCCTGGTAACTAGAACTGGATTATCCCAAAATGAATTGCATTAAAAGCTCAAAATTAGACTTATATGGAACAAATAGTACATTAGATTTTGGAACAGGCTTCCCATACTCACCATTAGAATTCCAAACAATTTTAATTCCTCTGTATAATGACCATACAGTGACCTTATAATTGCTATGTTAGTGCTTGTCACTGTAGATTAGGATTAAGGAATTTTAGTCATGTTTATACTGAGATAAGGTGCTTTGAGCTCTTTAGATATTTCCTACTCTTTTTGTGTTCCTTTCTAAGTTTTGTTCCCCTCTATTTTCCCACATATATACTAACATAAAGAGTGGCCTGGTACTGTAAAGCTTAGTCTATCCTGATACTTCCAGCAGCTCCAGAAAGCAGCCACCATAGGAACAGAAGAAAAAGAAGGTAAGAATCTGTAGATGAGAATCTACAGGTTCTTAAAGAATAGTAAAGAATCTAAAAATAAAGAATCTAATGAGTTGAGAACATTTCTACAGAAGCAGTATCCCTGATAGGACTGCAAGTGTAGACCCCCAAGTTTAACAGTGTATTTCAGGTCAGTTCGTGCAATGAAGTTGTGGTTTTGAACTAGTACAACTTGCAACACCCTCAATTCAACCCTTCACACACTTTCCTACAAATAAACAAAGTCTTCAGCAAAGTTTGCAGCATTCCTGATTGTCCAAACCATAAAGAGCCAACCAAAATAGTAATGTAAGAACTTGGCAAGCTGTTCAAGCAATGCAGCCAATTTCAAAAGGAACTTTAAGGAAAATGTGTCAACAGAAAAAAAAAAAAAGAATAAAAAAGAGTCTGATTTAGCCAGTAAATCCTCTAACACCTCAATAGGCTGCTTAATTTCATTTGTGTGTTTTCATTTCAGGGGAATAACAATCAAAGTGCTCCTTTAAATATAAGAAAACTACACAGTAACTGTGCATAGGACAATCTAATAAATGGTAGCACAAAACAGAAAGCAGACTGAATGTATTTCCAGAACTTTAGGTGGTCTTTGTACTCTTCATTTTCAATGGCACTTTCTGAACATGCTGAGCAATACAAAGTGTATTTTTTTAGTGAGAAAAGCATTGTCTTCGGTAGCAAACTGTTTTGTCTCAGGAAAGCTCACAAACTCAGAAACCAGAAATATCTGGAACTTCTTTTTCTTTCTCCTAACCAAAGTATTGAGAGAAACAGACTATTATTTTAAATGAACTTGGAGAGTATATTTTTTGTCTATGTCCATTAAGCCTTGCAGATAAAGAATGCAAATAGAAAAGAAATTTCTATCAATTATGAGAGAGGGGGAAAAAACCAGAACTTTTTTTCTTGAGAAACATTCAAATCAAACACCTATAACAAGGAAGTCTGGGAACATCTGTGCAGAAAGCACTATTCTACTAGCACAGATCTTGAAGGAATTCATTCTGCACCTGCCCATTCTGGTGTGGACCTTCCAAAATAGTTGGAACAGCATAGATGTCTAGGGGGAAAAAAAAATAATAGGAGCCATGGCAATAATATGGAAATGCTGGGATCATTTTTTTCTGTATAGTGAGAGCCATTTCCCCAGGGTGGGAAAGAAAGTGATCAGTAAATAAGATAAAGTTAAAACATATTTAGCTTTGTTTGCATAGTTTCATAAACTCCATAAAAATTTATGAAAATAACAGTCCAGTGCTCAAGAAGTTTTTTAGAATAGAATGTTTCAGTTAGAAGGAGCCTACAATGATCATCCAGTCCAAAGGCCCAACCACTTCAGGGTTGACCAAAAGTTACAACCCATTATTGAGGGCATTGCCCAAATGCCTCCTAAACACTGCCAGGCTTGGGGCATCGACCCCTCTAGGAAGCCTGTTCCAGCACCTGACCACCCTCTCAGGAAAGAAATGCCTCCTAATGCCAAGTGGCTTGTACTGGTTAACCTAAATAGGACACATGTATAAATCAGATGCTTCACTGATCTAGTCAGCAGTGGTGGCTCACCAGGAACCATCACAGCCTTTACTGCTTCCTACAATCTCTCACCCACTATGCCCTATGTAGATGTTGTCAGATGTATGCTAAAAGTAGCATTTACTCTCCTTGCCCACATACACTTTCCTTCAAATTTTACTTTATTTTAGTGATCAATATCTGAACTTCCTTCTCTGTACATTTTTTAAGCCTTTGTTAAACCAAGCTGATAAGCAGAAGTAAATCCAATTCCCCTGTTAGAAATTAGAGAATTCTGGCCTTCAAGAACAGACCGCAGTAACTACAGAACTAAGCAGCTTAAAATCTGATTTTCTAGTTTCAAAATTTTTAAAAACTTAAAAATCTGTATTGACTGGAAAAAGAGTTACTTTGCTATCGACAGCTCTGACATCTTTAATTATAAATATGTGGTTCACTTCAGATTAATTTGTCAAAATCTCTCTGGGTGCTACGGCTGTATGTTTCTCTTCCTCTTTAGACTTACATTTAAATGCATGCAAAGATTTCTTGCTTGTGAAATAAAGCACTCAGCAGTTTGCAAACACAGAAGTTGGTTACTCATGCAAAATAATTTTTCGAAAATATACATTTTCAGTATATATTTGTATTATATATTATAAGCACATACTTCTCTCACACTTTTATCAATCCATGGGGAAAGGAATTGTCCCTAGCTCATTAAATAAAAGCATTCCTGTTTCCCTCACTTAATGATGGGCCCACATCACTTTTTCATGGAAGATCCTGATAATGACAGGAGCATCCTAATCACATTTTAATGTGCAGAATAGTACTCACTGTACTACTAACTGTAACATAACTGTATTATTACCCAGTAGGCACTACCCCTCAGCCTTAATGGCACCACTGAACTTGCAAGGATCAGTCCTAAGATGACGTAGGATCCAAAGAGCCCACTCAAGTGAAGAGCCCACTTGACCTACCTGCAGAGTAATTGCACAAATTACTCAGTGGCGGCTTAAGTAGCCACCCCTCCACAGCTATTTACCCTCTCCTTCTCTATTCTGTCAGAGCACAACAAAGCCAGCTATTAGCCTCCAAATCTCTAGATTCTAAATGCCCTGGACCTAACAGCAGATCAGACAATTTCTCAGAATTTTACATTATTGTCAAAATAACTAGTTTTCTTACAATAGGCTCACAGGTGAGACAACAGTGACTCTACTGACTAACAGGCAATTAGGGTGACCTGTTCATTTCCGTTCAAACCATCTCCACTCTTCGGGGCACGGGAAGAACCGGAAAGAAAGCAAACATATCTCTGATGTGCAAGCTTAAGAAAACATTCACAATACCTCTTCATAACCTCTGGAGAAGTAATTCACCAGAAAACAAATAATTTTCAGCCTCACAGTAACTTTCATTGTCAAGCTATATTGATTCAGAAGCCATAAGGGAAAACAGAAAGGGAGAAGCAATGAGAAGGGTAAGATCAGCAGTGCTTCCATGAGTTTCAACACAACCCACAGCCATCTCTGGCTAGATGTACACAAACAATTTTAGGATGAAACCTCTATTAAAACTGCTGATTGCTCCTGAGGGTTAAAAAAACCCCAAAGGAATTGCCAAGTTTATTTACTCTAACACAGCAATAGTTTTACAGGAATTCTGTGGAACAGATGGAAAGTACTGGGTTATAAAAATACATTTGTGCAGATGAAACAGACCTAAACATAATCTTAGGCTACCCCCGTTTATATTAAAAAAATAAAGACCAATTAGTACTATCACAAACTGCTGGAACTCTGCTTCAGTACCAACCCAAAATTCTATTTGAAACCAAGAGAACAAACCATCCACATTTATGTTGTTAGGGCTGGGCAGGTAAACAGTCTCTGGCTCTGAGCTGGTGATGTATCCTGGGAAATGGCACTAATGACTGCTGGTGGTCAAAAGAGCTTTTCAATCTAGAGTCAACTCACCACTCCTTTCCAGGTACTTTCACTCAGACCATCCAAATCCATGGATATGCTGCCCTAGGTGAGATCTGATTTCTTTAGGAATGTATAACACATCTAATACAGCATATAAAACCTACAGATTGGTTTTGTAGTTTTTCTGAAACAACTTTTTAAAAGGTATACCTCAAAGAAGTAATTTTAAAAGGAAATATATACCATCAGTGTAATATTCATGCTTTCTCTGCCAGTGCAGGACTTTTGGTTGGTGAGTCGCTGCTCAGATGGGCAGATAAAAAATTGAGAAAAAATAATACTACCACAGAAAGTCTTCATAAAAATACACAAAGTTATTGCACATTTCCTAGATCTTTTCCTGCTGCCAGGCCTTCCTGTATGCCACCTTTCTGAAGCCTAGGACAGTGGGCTTCAGCTGGGCGAGGGTGTTACAGTGAGACACCCATCAGTGTCCCACCTCCTGTCTGAGGACAACCATGAAGTTTTCAGCGGTGGCAGGGGAGGAAGAGGTGGTCTCAGAAGGAAAATGATGTTGATGACTTCTTCCTCCCCACTCCAAGGACCCCCAGTGGAGTTAACATGCCCTGACTTCATTCATCTGCAATTCCATTCTACATCCACATTTACTGTACACCACATACAGCCTGTATGACATCTGCTTGAGATTGCTCCTTCATCACTTTCGGTTTTGCCCAGCTCCCAAAGTGCACTTCTTTATCAACCACTGGTGACCTCTTCACAGCACTGGGGTCCCCAGCAAGGGGGACATCCTGAGCACCCTCTTTTCACCCTGTGCTGCCACACTCCCATCCTGTGCCCCCACTTGCAAAGCCTCTGCTATCACACTGTTACAATGCTCCTCTGCACTGCACCATTCTGTCAGGGTCACAAATACATCATTACACATACAATAATTACTTGCTACTACTATCTGCTGAAGGAAATATGGTTATACCACACAATTATACAAGGACAAGCCAAAAGGAAACTAACTAAGCAGCAGTCACCCAGTAACTAGAAAAAAAGAGAGCAGGTTTGGGCTTGCAGCTAAGTAAAACCAAACAAAGCTCCATGTAGGCAAAGGCACGTTCAGACAAAACCTGACAAGTCCTGACACTCCCAAGGTTGTGTGAAACCTGAAGCCTGCATGAGAACTGACATGTTAAATGTTAATGACTCGAAAATCAGATTTGCAAAAGCAACAGGTGCCTTGCTGAGGCCAGATTGGCACCCCCTAAACAAAGGGGAGAAGAATAATTTTTGGGTGTGTGGTGAAACCACTGGTCTTCTAAGAACAGCCCAGGTGTAGAGGAGGTGCACACCCAGCCACCAGAGGATGACCACACCAAACCAAAAAGGCCAGTAAGAAGCAGATCCTGCAAGGTGGGGTAATGCTTTTTATCATGCCAATGTCCTCTCCTGATGAGACTCAGGTGTAAAACCATCCCCTGGGGGAGGTATCAGGACACTCACAGGTAAGCCTGAAGGTATTAATTCCTTCTGGTAAGTCACAACTGGCTCAACCTGTGCAGTTATGAGAAAGAGTGGTCATGTCTTAGAAAGGGCCACAAATCTTCCAAGTCCCCTGAAGCACCCCCAGACTGTGCATGATCCACAGTATTTCGTAGTGTAAGGCTCCACTCCCAGGGGAGGCACCTGGGCCTTCCCACCTGAACATATATTAACCCATTAAACCTTTTCTTCCCAACCCAAATGCTTCCCTGTATTTCCTCCCATTCCAAACCACAACAGGGGGACTTCTCCAGCCCCAACAGATAAAGACTGTGACCACAACTTTGACCAAAAGACATCAAAATTGCAACAATTGAGTCTCAGTGCTGGATCCACGGTAGATATCTTTCCTCTTTTGTACTCTTACCCTGTCCTTCTTTTCCTTGTATATTTTCCTAAGTGATATTTTTATACCTTTATATAACTATATCTCTATAAATAATAACCAAAGCAGATACATACCTCCTTTCCAATGTAACACAACTGTTCTGAAATAAACCAGCCATGTGTATACACACTGTCATTCAGTCTTGTTTCACTTTAATCCACCACGAGGGATCTATCAAGAACTTTCAGTTACCCATTTCAGGGGTGGGTTAAAACAGCCTGTCCCTTGTGTGTGGAAAATCACTCCATGAAAAGCCACTGTCCAGGAAGGAGACAGAGGAGTCCTATGCCATTATTTGAATAAAGGGAGAGAGTCTACCTGACCACAAGAGCATGGAGTTTCTCTCTTGAGATTTCAGAGGACACAGCCCCCTTTTATCCTAAAATCCCAGCCACATGTTGACTTCTTCCCTTCCCCAGTGGCTGCAGTACTAGGAAGGTACAGCCTTCCCAAACCACCTACCACATTCCCTCTTTGAACACGTCATTTTCCTCCAGAGTTTAGAAATTTGGGCTACGTGAGTTCTGCAACAGACTTTGTGCTGACCCATTTGTCTATTGCTCTTAAGTTCAGGAGTCAAACCGTCTGGGTTCTGCAGCTTGAGGATGGCAGAGGCACTAAGACCCATTTCAAAGACACTGACTCCCATTTCTCCTTAAGACACTCACCCATGGAACTGTTTGTAAAGACACTAGCATCCATCTTTCCATCACTAGCTATTGCTAGACAGAGCCTATAGTGCAAACAATCTGCTTTAAATTCTATTAGTCACACTGCTGCACGTTTAAATTTCAAACAATACAGACACACAGGTGAAAACTAAACTTGCACTCTATCAGGAATGCATCTCCATGACTATGGACACTGTAAACCATTTATGTTTTTTCTCATCTGAAACCAGCTGGTCCTCTACACAGTATCATTTCAAAGAAAAAAACAATATAAGATCAACCTTCTGTTGCCAGTCATAACCACTCCATGCACTTTTAATCCAATCTAGAAACACATACACAAAGAAAGCAGGTAGATGAAAACCAGGTTTACAATCAAAATTAATTTCACATTCTATATTTTTACTATACAGAGTTGAATAATACAAGCTTGAATAATTAGTTATGAATATCTCTTTTATCGTTATATCTTTCTGTGACAGGGACTTCTAACAATTTATTAATATTAAAAAAACCCCAGAAGGTAAGTATGATGGCTGGAGAGACATGATCTTGCCAGAGATCAATGCCTAGGGCAGTCAGAGATATACTTAAACATACTTTCAAGTATTGCAAACAGTTGGAAGTGGCTGGTTAAGACTTTCAACTTTCTACTACCAAACAAAAAGAAAAATTCTGAAGTGGTATGCTTTGTTTGTGCAAGAAACTTGAAATGGAATAATTTCAATTACTGAGAATAGGGATTGCTTAATTCCATTCGGCTCATTCATATATGTTAGATTCTGTACAAATTGTGAAGTGGCATAGGACTGATCCAAAACAGGCATGGACAACCAACTGTGTTTCTGTTGAATTAACTGTGACAGGTGTTTATGGTGCCTTTATGCACATGACGCCTGTTGTGGGAACACAGGCAGTGTAGAGTTTACCCAACATAAACCCAGACCAATAAAGACACGCTGCCTGATTGAACATAAAGCCTTTCCAAGCAGCATTATCATAACAAACGTTCTGAATTAGCAAAGTGACCCTGCACTCTGTCAATATTTTAAAACCGTCTGTCCAATAACCATGTCATCTTTGATACACTACTAGAAATCAAAATGATAAAACTACAACTTCACTTTCCTACCGATATTAAAAAACCACTCTCAATAAGATAATTCTGATTGATAAATCCATAAATAAGTATTAACATGAGATACAATAAAACTCTTGACTTTTTTATTGACATAAGACTGCAGAATGGTTGCAGAATTATCAGGTACTACAGGAAAAAAGTCTAGGCCTGTCCACCCAGTAACCATGATAAACAGAAACCATCATTATACAGATCAGAAAAAAAAAACAAAACAAAAAAAAAAAAAAAAAAAAAAACACACAAAAAAAAAAACAAAACAAAACAAAAAAAAAAAAACAAGAAAACCTCGAACCCATTAAACTACACTGAATTTTGTATGCTTACACAGATCACAAACTTCAAGATACATAACCACAATCTTGCAGCTCTCAGCCTTAGATAAACTACTTCAGTCAACGCATAGTAACAGCACTAGCAGAGGGAAGATGGGAACAGAATATGGAGTTTTTCAAGACTTAACTAGATTGGAATCAGTGCAGGACATCAACAGAGGGAAAACAGGATGACAGGTATATGGCCTGAAGCTCACCTGAAGCTCACATAAGACCACAAGCTTACACACACAGCTGGTAAGAGAAGACTCCTGTGTAGACACAGGGTTATAACCAGCATGCAGCGCAAACACCCCTGCAGAGGAAGGGGAATCTTTGGGCTGGAAAACATAGTGAGTAAAAGGAGGGAGTGCAGCCTATTTCCACTCTTTCACAGACAGACTGCAGGGACAAGGTCTTGGTCCTTCACCACATGACAATTGTGCAAAATTATGTCAGGCAGCGACATAAAGGTTGCATGGCAGGTGACAGCAACATTTTCATCAGATCATAAATGCCCTTCAGCACATGTGATGAAGGAAGAGACAGAGTGCAGAGGGAGATGGCTACTACAGCAATTGATCCAGACAACAGTGGACAATTACCAACACCAGAGGATGCTCTGGGATACATATGTAAATTCTTCTGCAAGATTAGAGCTGGCTCTTGACTCAAAGATTCTGCTTCCTGATAAACTACATCTTAGAGAGTCAGGAAAGAATTGTGAAGTTTTTATTTGATAGGCACTGAGTAGTAATAACTAGAATTAAATTAATTTCTTGCTTTTCTAGCATTTTTAAAATTACAGCTAATGCTGGCATTCAAAAGCTATGGGGATGATATAAAAAACTTTTAGTCATAAAGAACATTGCCTGACAACCAAAACACTTCTGGATTTTACAATTTTCACAGAATTTCTCATCCCATGAGATGCATTTCTCCTAAAGGCTACCTGATGTGACCCTGAAGCTAAACCAGGATGACTTGGAGAATATCAAGTAGTGCAATGCCATCTGCATAGTGCTGAATCTGGATACTTTGGCAACACTGGCAGTTTTGAGGATGCAGGCAAATTGGGAAATGCTGACAAATAAACCACATGGAATTGAGAGCTAAAGGAATAGAAACTCTACCCTTACTGAATAAGAAAGACAGAAAGACAGAACAAAGGGAAGAAGAGTCACAAATTTACTTTTTAGGACAAACAGTGGGCACTGCTTCACTGACCACAAGTTACACTACCTGTACAAACTGGAAGAACTTCCCTCATGTCCTCCAAGGAAAACAAGCAAAAACCCACAAAAACACAAACAACCCGCCCAAAAAAACCACAAAGCAACACCACAACAACAAAAAACCCCAAAGCTAAACAAAAAGAAAAACCCAAGAAAAAAAATCTAGGAATAAATGATAGTTATCAACAAACAATTGTTGATGTAAATTAGTGACAACATTGGTCCTACAACTCTTCAAAAATTCAGGAAAAAAACATCATGACCCAAACTGTTGTTAAAAGCATTTCTCTCCAGGTATGAAGGCATATACGACTGCTAATTATTACAGAATTTTCAGCATTCTCTGAATTTTGCAGCTTGCTCTTGCAGTCTTTCACAATTTCATTTAACACCACATTTCACAAGCTTTAGACAATGAATGTGTTTACAGATGAATCACAAACGTGTTAACCATTAATCTCTGCCCTAGTGTCACTCATGTTATACTCTGCTCTGAAGCGTAATTTTGTAATCAAAAAGTGTCATCCAGCACATACAGAAGAAAGGAATCTCCATGGAAATTCCCATCCTTCTGCACTTGACATCAAGACAAATGAAAAAGTTTTAACAAAACTGACACGGCTTTTTAACAACATCTACAGAGAAACTGCTGCTGTAAACTATATACTGAAATTAGTTGCAAGTAAGGTCAGAATCGACTGACTCTGCTCTGTACCTGCATTTCTATGTAACTATCTGATGGATTACTGTGAAACATGGCAGGTATACACAAATGATACCTGGAATTAAAGGAACTCCCATACTAGAGTGAATTGGGTCAAATTCAGCATAAGTGCACTAACATCTGTAACTGTGACAGCTATCTGAAGAACTTAAAAGTAAAGTAAAGGTCCTGGATTGTTTTGACACATTACAGCACACCCTTCCTCCGACAACAGTCGGTGCTTGTGAACCTTGCAGAGACAGCAAGTACAACGGAGTGTTTATATGCCAGCCTGGTGACTGTTTCAGTATTAAGAATTGAATCTTACTCTATTCCTCACTGCTTCAGCCTTCTTTTGAAATTCACACTTGATAAAACATCAAATCAAACTTTATTTACTAAGTAAAGAGAGGGAGTGGTCTGACAATTTAAGTTTAGAGCACTGCCGTTCTATCGTGGTAGTACTACAGGTAAACAGCAACATTATAAAATGGGGAGCTACATTACAAAATGAAGCACCGGACTGTAGAAGAAACTCTGTCGCATTTCCCATCAGGAAATACACGGACAGTTCAAATGTTCCGCTAGAAGCTGCCAACTCTGCTGGCGAAAGGCGTCGCCGCTTTGCAACTACTAGGAAACACTTAAGGAAGTCGCGGAATGTGAACGAAGACACGAATAAAAAAGCGCACAAATAAAACTATTTTTAGACCTCTAATGGGAAAATCTCTGCATCTCGGGAGAAAACTGGACGTTTGAAATACCGATAAACAAGCGTCAAAGGAACAAAACCACAGACACGACATTAGGCGTTACGGGTTGGCAATTTCTCGGCAGCAGCGTTACGATAAAACATGACGAGGCAACAAAACACGCCCGTACTCCTAAGTTTTGCAAGGGAGCCTTGAAGAACCCGTGACAGGATTGCTGCGGACGGAAGGTCTCCGTCCTCACCACGGCGCTTGGGACAGCTCCAGAAGTTAAACACTGCCGGGTAACGCGGACTGACTCCCGCTCCCCGCGGCGGCGCGGGCAGCGTGCGGGGCGGCGGCAGCCGCTGCCCGTCTCGGCAGAGCCCGGAGCCGCCGCGGGAGCCGGCGCTTGGCCCCGGGCCCGGCGGCATCACCCTGCGGCGGACACGCCCGGTGCGCGGCCAGCGGGCTGCAGCGGGCTGGCAGCCGGCCCCGGGCTGCGCCCGGCTCTGCCCGAGGATGCGCCGGCATCCGCGGCTGCCCGCGCTCGGCACGCTCCGAGGGCAGGGGCGAGAGCGCCTCGCACAGCGCGGGGCAGGCGGAGGGCGTCCCGCACTGCCCCTCTCCTGCCCGCTCCACTGACAAGCCCAGGACGAGCGGCCCCCACCCGTCCGCCCCCTCCGACGCCGCGGGGCGAGCGAGTGGCGCGGCCGTGAGCCGCCTCCGTACCTGCAGGACACGGAGAGCTCCACCTTGGTGGCCGGGATGCTGGAGCTCAGTACGTTAAAATCCCCCACGGACGCCATCTTCGGAAGCCCACCGCTTCTGCCCAGCTCCTGCTGCCCCGCCGGCTTCCCCAACCCGAACATGGGACAGAGCGGCGCGGGCGGGAACGAGGGACGGACGGACGGACGGAGGAAGGGAGGAGGCGGCGCCTGCCGGCCTCCACAGCGCGGTGCCGCTGCCGCCCGTGGCGCGGAGCCCACTCCGCTCCGCTCCGCACCCGCGGGATGCGCCCGCCGGCTGGAGCGGCGAGGCGGGAGCGGGCCGTGACGTCACCGCCAGCGGGAGCCGAGCGTGCCCGCCCCGGGCGCGGGGAGCCCGACGGCCCGAGCGGGGACACAGCGGAGCCCTCCGGGGAGCGCAGCACCGGGGCCACCGCCACCCCACGGCGGGCGGGGCGGGGAAGTGCCCCGCTGGAGGCGGGCCCAGGGTGCGCTCCCAAGCGATTTCGCTCCCGCGCCTCCCCGGTCTTCTCTCCTGAGCCCTGCACGGAAACTCCCGCTCCGTCCTGTCCCGCCCCGCAGGCTGTCCGGGGAATCTCCTCCCTGCGTGTTAGGGAACGAGGGAGCTCCCCGGTGTCTTCCCCTTGGTTTCTGCACGGAAACTCCCGCGCCGTTCTGTCCCGTTCCGCGGGCTGTGCCGGGAATCCCCTCCTTCCGCGTTAGTGCGGGTGCGAGATATGCGTGTGCGGGTCCCTGCGCCCCGAGCAACCGCAGCGGCGCCTGGGGACAGCGGCTGCGGGCGGCACTCCAAGGCCGGGCGCGGGGTGACCGTCCCGGGGCCGCCCCCACCAAAGCCCCGGGCGGCGAACGCGCGAGGTCGGCGGGGCAGGGCCGGGGCGCGGGGCAGGGCCGGTGCCGCCAGGGGGCGCGGCGGAGCGGCCCGGAGGGCAGGGCAGGGCCGGTGAGGGCTCCGCGGGCGGCGGAGGGAGCGCGGCGGCGGTGTCTGCCCTCGGAAAGCTTACAGCCCTTCCCATCGCAAAGCAGGCCAATTTACCTTGGTTACTGCGTGCATTGACACACTGAAGAACGGGGGCTTTACTCTCTCACACGTGCGCAGACCCATTCCTTTTTTTTTTTCCAAGACCACCAATCCAATTGCCCTGAATCTGTTCATAGCAGTTCACAATAATCGCGACAATTCCATCATCTTGTATGTAATGTGTTTAATTTGTATCCACTATTATGGCGTCTAAGTAGTCCCCAATATTTATTTCTCATCACAGAAGTTTGAAGAGAGATAGGAGTCCTTCCATTCCCATGTCACAGGTGGGAAGTTAAGGAGCAGGCAAATTAAATGCCATGTCTGTAGCTACACAAGATGTAGGACAGGTCCAAGTCCCCAAAAATGATACACTGAAATCATGTACTGAATTCCTCTACTCCTCTGTCTGTTGAGAGTTTTACATATAGCAATAAAGAAGTTTAATGTGTTTATTTGTAAAAGAAATGTAACTCCAAAGCCACAAACGTTACCAAAATACATTCATTTTGAATTTCATTTCCAGATTCTTGTTGCTGTAATTCAAGTTCAATGCTTGATCTCAGGTAGTGCATCATAATAATGGTAAGAGAACCTGAATGTCAACACCTGGTTAGCTCATAGCAAACAGAAGGAACTGCAGTGGGAATGCAGAAGACAGTAACATGTTCTTGTGTACAGCACACATCTGAAACATGACTCCAGTGGCAGAAACTCAAGGAAGATACCATGGATATTTTATTCAGAAACTTCTGATCACATCCCAGTTCTAATCTTCTGGCTCTTTGTTTTCAGGTTATCACCTGAAATCTCATTTCTTTACTTTCATTCACTTGTCCAGAGCAATTTGTTAAGCACAGAGCAATTTCTCATCAGATATCTCCAAAGTACTTCCTCTTAAACCAATCTGTCTGAAGTTCTCAGTACAGCCAAGAAACCACATACCTTCACAAGTATTCTAGGTATGTCTGCAGGCAGCCAAAACAGTAAGCCCGCATTGCTTAAAAAAGCCAAACAAAAAAACAAGAAGGAATTTAATTCACTGCTGTCTTTGTCTGTAGAGTAATGTGAAGGGATGGGTGTAGGAGCAGTGCTGTCTTGGGAGGCTAATGCTGAGTACAAATAAGCTACTAGATGACTACAAGCTAAAGAACAGTTTTTGAGAAAAAAAACAACAACTGTTTTTCAGCTTTATAATACAGTTCCTCCCTCTTTTATAATCCAATATAAGGATCTAAACATGATCAGTGTATCCCACAGGGCATGGCATGAATAACTGAAAACATATGAAGAGTTATTAGAATAAGGATAGTACATCACTATAAATGATATAGCTGTTATAATTCTATAGATGTGAGTAATTTAAATTATATCATGTAAGTGTGACATGATCTTATTCTCTACTAATCCACTTTACTTTTGGTTACGTGGGGGTTTGTTTTGATCCTTTTTTATATTATCTGATCTTAATATTTTATTCTACTTAGAAAAATGGAAATTGTTGGCGATTGCTGATTCCATAAATAGAGCACCCTATGAAAATAATGGAGGAGTTAAGGAAATTCAAGTCTTCAGTGTTGCTGGGGAGATATCCATCCTCTCTCATCACATTTATAAAGGCACAACTATTTTGTCTTTTAATGTTTCAGCTTAGAGTAAGTACATAGTTCTCATGCACTGAGAGCGATTTATATGGGAAAAAGAAAATAAAAACTAAACCAAGGGGTAGTTGAAAGATAGGCACAAATGGGACTAAATATACATTATTATCATTACAGAGAGGCACCTTGTATTTTCTCATTCTTAAATGGCACTAAGGTGTGGGGACTGGAACAATGTCCAAGTATTAGGACAGAGGCAGTTTTAGTATCTGAAATTTATGTACAGAATACCTATCAGATTACAGTGCAAAAAGAAACATAAGAGCTGTGTGTGGTATATGGTAAGCTGACATTTGAATGACATCAGTGACTCTCTGAAAATTTTGCGATGGAAAGCAGGACATATTTTCCTTGCTTTCTTTTATGATTGTTACTTTATTATTACTAGCTGTTGCTAATTATCAGATGCCTACATAACTTGTTTCAATATCTGCAACCTAATTTAAGGAATGAGGGATGTATTTGCAGTAATTACAGCATAAACTATGAACAAACTAGAGATTCCAGAATAGCTGTAATGCGTAACACGGGATGATTGCTTTAAAACATCACAGCTTCCAGGTTTCAGCAGCGTAATTGAAGCCGAATGCCACAGGATGCAAACATTGATTACTTCCCTCCACCCCCTCAGCTTTCTGCCATTATTAGACATCTCAAAAAAGAAGTTTTATGATTAAATCTTTGTACTACTAAAGAAAATAAACCACACACAGACAAATCTGTAGGAAGTTAAAGAACTGGAAATGGCATCTATTCTAGTTATGTGATAGAATAGGTGGATGATTATAGAAGTGAGCTTAGAAGTGAGCTGCAGCATTATTGGAACAGAATAATGGGACTACAATGCATTTTCATGACAATGACATGCCTACTCAGTCTGTATTTGTGATGAACATATTCCCTTGTTCTTCTTCAAGCATCCATTCAATAGATCTCTCAAGTAACATTAATCAGATGTCATATTTTTATCATGGGTGCCACCAAACTGCTTCTTACAAGACTCTGAAGAATGGGGTGAACTTAGCCATAACTTGGTCCTTTCTGATAACTAAACACAGCCCTGAAACAATTCCAATATCCTAATGTACACTGCAGTTTGAGAATTGTTGTATCTTTCTTTCCTGCCTTTGATTAATATAGTTAATTTCCTCCTTTGCTAGTGCTGATTGTTTCAATCCATTGAACAAAGACAAGGAATTTAGCATTTGCTGCCCCAGTGAAACCATCAGTGCCGCCATCACTACTGAAACCATCGGCAGGAACCGTGGCTGAATACAGACTACAGGCTTTAAAAAGCATCTGTAATAGAACATGCTGATGGATACATTCAGTCCCTTTATTCTTCGAGGATGAATTATCTCCTATAACTCCATGATTTTGTGATCTGCTTTCAAAACACACAAATACTGATGAAGCTTTATTTTTGTGAAAGTAAAGTCTAAAGGAGGTGTCAGACTCAGAGGTTAGATATAAAGAAAAACTCTCCACTTCTTTCAGGGTTTCACTTTAAACACTACTTTTTCAAGGGCTAGAGTATACAGTCTCACAGGTGTCAAAAAGAATACATTTCTTCTTCTTCTTAAAAAGAATCTAGGTCTTCTGTGTTTAAAAGCCTTTGAAACCTATCCTCGGTGTCTGCATAGGAGCACCTCTGTTGTGAGGACCCAGAAAACCTTGTCACCATGGCATAAGCGTGAGGAAGGTTAGTGAGTCATCAGTGCAGAGACAGCTAATCATTTCACCCTTTCTGTACCATGATGCAATTAGTGATGCTTTTGTTTGTATACCTCTCTACTCTTTCCATGCAGAATAAAATCACAAAGTATAAATAACACTTCCCCTCTTCATACACACAAAGGACAGCTATCCAACAAATACTCTTGTCTCTCTATATTATATTCATTTACACTAGAACTATGTTATGTATCAAAGTACCTTTAGCACTACATAATTTTCCTATATTATTTCAAATTTTCTTCCACATTGATCCAGCCAGAAGAGAGAGAGATCAGCAGCACAACCAAAAGGCTCCTTCCTGCCACATCCTAAGTGTTCTTCCATAGAATCAGGTTAAGTAGTGTCAGTTCCTGACACAATTTTTAGTTAGTTCAAGAGCTCTTAAAAATGGCAAAGACTGCTGAAACATTCTCAGAGTCATCCAGGAGGTGTAACGGAATCCATTTCACATCTCACACCTAGTACTACATAGTAAGGTCTCTACATCTATGAACAGAGGAATTTTAAATCTACTGAGCACTTTTTCTGGCTCTCAGAGTGAAGCAAGTAGTGTGGAACTTGAGTTCTAAAAATGTGACTTGGGAGTATTTTTAGTACAGGCTTCTAACTGTTAACAAAGTCAGATTAAAGTTCAGAACTTCAGGTTTCATTTTAAAGGACAAGGAAAATTGATTAGATGGTTTTGGGTGAAAAAGTATTATTCATGCACCTTCAACTTAGCATTGGCCATCCAGATTTCTTTTGTGGACAGGCTGCCGTAAAAATGTAAGGATGCATTTTAAATAATATTTCTAGAAAGACAGTTTATGACTGGCTCATGGTAGCAGTTAATTCCAGGTTCTGCTAAACTAAGTGTTTACTACGGCAGGAAGGATGGTAACAAGAAGATTGTCCGCATACAATTCATTTCAAAAATTCTGAATAACAATGTTTTTTTCAATGAACAATGATTTTTCAATGATTTTTTCTAATCTTAGACAGCCCCAAAATGAAACCTCGAGATGTTTGTGACAAGATCAGCTGAACAATTCAGGGAAGTATTTTAGTCTCAGAAGAGGTAGAGGAGAATCTACTTCTTGCTCTTCAGTTACTTCCCATATTCTTGGACTGCTCTTGATGACTGGAATTACTTTTTCCTTCCCTTCCATGCCCAATCACTTCTAGGCCTTCCATATTTCTAAGCAATATCAGCTGATTTACAGAAAATATTTGTTTGTTACAAATCTTTTAGGAATAATATGTTTCACAGTTTTTTTCTTTGCCTAATCTCGACCCATATCTTTTCCCTCAGCATGCTTCCAGAATATTCATAAAATCAATGCCACCATTAGCAATACATCTTGGGAGGCCAATTCTTCATATGTAACACTTGCTCTGTGAATTTGGCTAATGCAGAAGAAATTAGCCTCTACAATTTAAAGGTATGTTATCCAGTTATTTTCTTCATGTCAACTGAAGTCAAACTCAGTTATTTTAGGAAACAAATAATGACAGCATTTCTGAACCAACCAAACAGCAGCAATGCCCAAACTGCTACCTCCTTCTCTGTCACCCAGGTGGTGGCTTCAGTACTCATGCACGTGACTTTGTTTATTTCCTGATAACATCAAGGAGATATTGGGTCATGCCATTTTAGGCATGGAAGAAATCAGTGACTCTGCCAAAATAGACACAGATTTAATCTTTGTGAGTAGACTCCAATACAGATGTCAAGCACCAATTGCTTATCTATTACCTCCTTGCAAATATTCAGACAAATGTGTACACAGTGAGGGGGATGACCTGGACTAATCTGGATAAGTGTTGGATCCACTGCTTGTCAATAGTCACACACTTGAATTCACATAGATAAATACTCTGGATGATATATCAGCTTCACTTATCATTTCATCTTCCCAGAAGGATCCTTGTGGAGTCAGGGTAACACTACATATTCTAATTAGCCAGCAAGAAGCAAACCCAAACTTTTCTGTCAATTGCTTTTTAACAGTTTTATTCACAAATTTCTCAGTGTAAGCCAAGATAGTAGAATTTCAAAAAACTTGTTACCATATGTGCCCATACCATTTCAATGGCTTCCTCATTTTGAAAGAAAGTAGTGGGTGTTTCTGTATTCCTTCAAAGATCAGTGAAATCCCAGGATGTTGCCAGGCTCCTCCATGTATTATTTTTCATGCAGTCAGGCTTACAGTGAAGCTCTGTCCCAAATTAATTTTGAAGGCTGCATGTGATTTACTGTATTGAATTCTTCATTATTTTTTTCCCCAAGATTGTACTTATTTTGTGGAAGAAACAGACAAATGCCCTTTGGGCAAAAAGAGAACATGGTTCTGTTTTCAGAGAGGAAAAACTTCATGGCTCCTTAAGACTTTCTGTCATATTTGATAACTCACTGTTAGACACAGAACCAGAAAGCCTAAGCCTCTCCCACACAATGGGTTCCTATGGTCTGAGTTCTGGAAAGAGGAGGAATTGTGTCTGGAAAGATTTGTGAAACGGTGTGAGGATATAAAACATTCTGTTTCCCAGCTGAAAGATTTTCTGAGTGGGTAACAGATCTTATCAGTACTATCCGTAATGTTGATTTGGCTCCTGCAATTGATTTTATGCCTCCACCTATAAGGATGCAAGCAGCAATAACTGCTTGAGAAATAATATGAACATCATGAAACACCTCCACTCCCATAATTATCAATCATTGGTCCTCGATAGGAGCCTCAAGGTCATATGCTCAGTCTAACAAAGCAGACTTTGATCCATTTAATCACTTTGGCTTTTACCTCCAGGCAAGGCCTCCAGAAATAGGGGATTTTTCTTCAGCTACTCAAAGTTTATCATTTTAGATAAAATGCAATTTTATGAGTTACTCAGTATGGTTGGGCACTACAGAGCCCATAGCTGTCTCCCAGTGTGCAACCAGACACCAGGTTTCTCCCAGGGGAGGAGCTGTGCAGTGATCAGGGTTCCCCTCAGTGAGCCTGGCTATTTCCTACACAGCTGGAAGATCTCTGCAGCCAAAGAGAGGTCCTTGTACACAACATATTTTGAAGAAATGCAATTACTGCAGGACATTGTCTTCTCTTTCTTCCAATTTACCAGAAGCAAGCTCCAAACTGACTATACAAACTCTCAGAGAAGCTGATTTTAATCACTCATGACTCATTTATAACTATGAATTAAATTTTCCAACTTCACAGCATTTATTTTGATTGCATTTTATAATGACAGTTTCCATCCTAGTTACCAAACACTAATTTATGATATAGGTTAATTTTGCGTTATTAATGAACTATCAAAAAGGCAGTGTGACTTATAGTACTGACATTTAGCAAGTCACTAAAATATCTAGAGAAGAAATAAGAACTTCATAGTTTCTTCTTTTCCTGTCAGGAAAACAGAAAAGGACCACATATAGAAAAGTGAATGTTGTAAGAATATTGCTTCTTTTTTCATCCTTATGTATTCCCTCACTCCTAAATTTTAATTTTATATTATTTTCCATTCAATTAAAATACCTTAAACAAACAATTAACAGCATGTGGATTGTCTTTTGGGAACACTGTCCATCAGATTTTTCTCATTTCATGGCAACATTCAAGCAATTAAGGTTTTAATGAGGGCTGAAAATTTCCAGCCCAAATAATGTAATGAGTTTGACTATCTTCCAGAACAACTGTGGCACTAATGCAGGAATGAATTTAACCACATGCTTGAATTCATAACTGTGTTGTTGAGCAGCAGCTGTCTGTCTCTTAAGTGAGGTGTAAAGCTCACACTTAACATTTGCTGGGCTTGGAGGGTTCATTGCACCATTGCTTTGCCTGTGTGAGAAGTACAAAGCACAATAGTGCCATTTTCTCACATGTCACATTCTGCTCTCTCAATGTACTTACTCATATCCACAAATTACTCAAATGAGACCTGATCCATTACTTATTTTCAGCTTTAAAATATCACTAAAGATTGCACAATATTTCTCAAATGGGAGGTAAATTAGATTCTGTTACTTAACAGAATATGAAAAATTAAACTGTATAGGCACCATGGACTGGGCTGTGCTGATGAGTGCCAGGACTCCTAATTCTCTATCTGAGAAACTTTAATTTCCTCTTCTTTTTAGAAGGTGCCCTAGGGTAATTTTATGATGCTTGTATTGTCTGTTCTGTTTATGCTGGATGTTAAGTTCTGCACCTTCCAGGCTGTTCTGAGAGCAAGGTGGGCAAACAGGAGCGCGCAGTTTGTGCTCAGGAGCTGCGTTCACTGCTCCACATTCCTGCTCCTGGACTGTGCTGTCTGCAGCACGGACAGACAGACAGCAGGACAGAGCTCTCCTTTGCTTTTAGTTAGTTTTCAGCTGGCTGAGGCAGAGCAGTTCCCTGGACAGTGGCTTTCCTTTTCCTTGGAGCTGTCCAGCCCTGCCCTGCTCTGAGCACCCAGCAGAGCCCCTGGAGCTCACACCTGGGCTCACCGGGGCCGGGGCATTTCCAGCTCAGGAGGGGCTGGGAGAGACTGAGCCAGCTGAGCTGCAGCCACAACAAGGACCTTCTGAGTTTGCCATCTCTTCAGAACAGAGAGAGGTTTTATTGTTTAATATTGTTCACTTTTATGCTTTGCTTTGTTAAATAACAAAGTTTGCTTGTTAAATAAACAGGTTTTTTCCACTTTTCTCCAAGGAAATATTTTTCCCAAACCATTTGAGGGAGGGGTCGATGAATTTGCTTTCTAGAGGGACCCCATTCAGAGGCTTCTCCCCAAATTTGCACTAAACCAGGACAGAAGGGTTTTGCACCCTGATAAAAACACTATTTGTTTTCCTAAAATTACTTCATACACATTATTTATTAGACTGTGAAATAAACATTCATCTTCAAAAATAAAGAACTAATTAGTTTGGGGCAATTGCCAGATACCAGCAGCATACTTTCCAGAGCCACAGTAGCAAGAATTCTATGAAAATTATTCCACTATTTAGGTAACCATAGCACAGTTGTCTTCAAGTTATTCTGCAAAAAAGATACTGGCTTGCTGCCAACACAACCAGCATTTGTCCCAGCTGAGAATGTAACTTCATAAACACTTCAATATTTTTTTTCTGGTGGTAAGAAGAAAGAAAAAGGAAACAAACCACCAGAGAATTCTAAAACAAATTTAGAGAAAAAGTATATTGCCAATTTTAAAACTGTCACATGGACTTTAATTCTGAATGTGCTTCAGAGATAAACAAAAAACTCCTTGAAATAAGAAAAATATTTTTTATTTGAATAGTGATTCCCTGACTCATATTAATATGTTTGATTTAAAATTTAACTATAGAAACACAAAAAGTAAATTAACTAGTTCAGTAGCAATGGTAAATTATGTTTACTTTGCATGATTAAGAGAAGGATTAGAATGATTCTTAAACATATTGTATTTTAAACAACCTAGGCCAAATTCATCCTTAATGGAACTCAACAGAACTGAATTGATCAATGAACTAATTAACCCTCTTGAATTTAACAGATAATTCAGTACAAATTAATATTACACTTTAAATATTAACTTCAGGTCCTTAATTATGTACAGTTTTGGTGTATCTTTTCCATAGTGATATAAGTAACATAGCTATGTGGGGATATATAGTAATTTTTGAAGAAGTTTGATTGCAAGATATATTTTGAGTCTAGTTTGTATGTCTCCCAAGAAGCAGTATAAACTTCTGAAAGGGAAAGGCACTAAAAAATCTTTTACTGTTGAAAGTGTCTACTTTTTAAAAGCTTTTTGGGAAAATATTATGCAGTTTTTGGCATTAATCTATATAAAGAACAAACTTGGGCTCCTAACACATGGATAAACTCCCTACACATATTTGCTAATTCTACATAATCCTACACTACATTATTGCTACACATAGCAATAATCCTAGCACTCAGTCCAGTTTTAGTCTTGCAGCATACCTAAATCCAAGAACCAGTCCTAATTCAATACAGAATAAAATCCTCTGCTACCTGGTAGAAGCAGACTCCTGAGCATTCTCCTAAGTGCCACTTAGATCCCAAGAGCTGTATCATGCACCGGGGGTCAGAAAGGGTCGCTCTCAGCTAGAGTGAGAACTCAGCTTCTTTTTGCAGCTCCATCAGTAATCTTGGGTTTACCTTCTGCAAGACTAACCTTTGTTTTGGCTTGGCATTGGTTGAGAAGGCACTCACTGCAGAAGCTTGGTATGGCAAGGAAAGCTTAGGAGTCATGCTTCAAAACCTACCTTATCATCCATTTTCAAATTAAAAACATGTTTTACCTAGTATTCTATGAGTCTAACATCTCTAGACTTAACAGTCCTTCCAGGTAGAAAATCTTAATTATGAAAATTAGTTAATTCTTCATTATTATCTAAAGATTCATTTTTATCCAGCTTTTAAAAATGACTAGCTTTAATTTTACTTATTGCTATAGATGTTTGTCAAACAATCAGTCTTACATGAGCCTCAGTACATCATGAGGCCATCTTGGCACAGCAGCTAACTGAGCAGGGAAAGCACTGTTTCACATTATCCAAAGCATGGAAACCTGCTGGTTTTTATCAAAGAATGGTGGGATCATTGGAGTTCAAAGTGACCTCCGTGTTTCACCTAATCCTCCTGCTCTAAGCATGGCTCTTGTCAATGGCATGACAAGTTGCTCAGGGTCTTGTTCAGCTGAGGTTTAAAACTCCCTAAGGCTGGGGTTTTGCAGCTTCTCCAGGTGGCCCTTCCCAACATCTAAACACTTATAAAAATTTGCCCTTATATCCAGTTAGGTTTTTCTTTGCTGCAGCTTGTGACTGTTGCCTTTTGTCCTTTCTGTTGTGCACCTCCAAGGCAGAGATCACTCCCAGGTATCATCAGAGCTCCAGTGAGGTAACAGACAGCAGCAGTTACTCTCCTCATCCATCTCATCTCCAGACTACACAAGCAGAGCTCTCTCTGCTCCTCTTGCTCATTATGATCTAATCATCAGCTCCCTAATCATTCTAATGATCTTGCACTTATGTACCTCTGCAGTTGAATGTCTTTCTACAGTGGTGACAATGCAGTTCAAAGATGTGACCTGGGGGAAAAAATCCCTGGTAGCTGGCTCTGCTGCCACAGTCCTGAGTGTTGTGGTGCCTGGGGTGATCTCTGCTCATTCATGTTCAGTTTGTTGTCTGCCCAGGGCTTGCTGCAGAGCTGCTGCCCAGCCCCTCAGACCCCCTACTTTACCCCTGTCTAGGGGAACCCACACCCAGTGCAGGCCTGGGCACTTGGGACCCACAGTGAACCCTGCGCTGAACCCCACAGTGCTCCTGTTGGCCTGACACAGGGGCCTTTCTCCACACAGCAAATCCATGTGATAAAAGTCCTTATTGCTTATTGTCTCAAACCTGATATGGGGTTTTTTGTGTCTGATTATAGCTTTTCACAGCATACGTAATGTCGTAAAGCAATAAACATCAGGTTACAAAAGTTAGTTCAATTTGGTTTTTTTAACATGAACCATTAATTTTTGTTTCTTTCAGAAGTCCAAATCATAGGTAGAAGGTACTGTAGGTCTTAATATCATCCTTGGCGCAGCTTCCCAAACAGTCTGTGAACTTGACACAGTAAAAGTGTCTCTCAGGTTGCAGAAGCCAAGCCATAATCATCTTCTGCACCATCAACTCACGCCCTCCCCACAGCCCTTGGTGTTCCTAAAAAGCAGATACAGCATGAGAATCTATTTTGCATTACTCTTCAAAGCTTATATATTTCACTGCACAGTGAATCTTTGCACTTTACATTTACCTCGTTCTTTCTATTGTCTGAAACTGAATTCCTAGTATTACCATTTTAGTTTATCTTTGTAAAGCTCTCTTTAAATATGCTGTTCCTTTTATAGCTGCTTTCCAAAATAAGCTTCTTACAGACATTTGCTATCTAAATCTAATTAATTAAATTTAATTTTTTTTGTAGTAAAGGAAGACAAATAGGGTGACAAATGCAAATACTATTGCATATCACTCCTCCATCAAAGTCTTTTTCTCCCAGTATTCTTTCTGAGAAATTGCATCTGCAATGCAAATTAAAAATAGTTGATATACAAAAAATAGATGATATACAGCTTTATTTAATTCTCATTTTTTGATGGTTAAAACATTTCTAAATGTCCCTTCCTCTTTGCAGAGAAAGGCCTTTGAAACATAAGTATCTTATTTTAGAGCTGCAGAATTGTTCAGATTTTAACTACTCATGTCCTCTTTTGTTTTTGATGTCAGTGGAATGCATATACTTTATTTACAGTCCCATAGAGAGAAATACTTTCATGATCTGTTTGCCATATTGAGGAATAGATCAGATATGTAAAAAAGGTCTTTCTTACAATGAAAGGGACAGCTTCAATTGTATAAGCAACATTATTGTTGCAGACTTTAAAATTGCAGAAGTTATTTAAAAATATGGAACTATGACTACAGAAAAAAATACTATCTTTTCAAAACTACTTGCTTAGAATAAAGTTAAAAATTGACAGGGTTAAATTATGATGTAATGATTTTTTATGTTGCCACTGCTCCACACCACTGTTATTACTTAAAAGTGAATTCTGAGAACAATGTTGCATCCAAAATCACATTATGGGCAGGAAAGAGAACACCTTATATGGAAGCCAAGAATTTATTATCAGTCCAATGAAAATCTCAACACTAATTACAATACAATGACATTTATTTAGATTTGTCTAGTCACAATAATACTTCCTGCTACAGTACAAATTATCTGATCAATTTAGAATGACATTAATAATGGAGTCAAAACTGTTGTACAAAACTTTCCTAATATATAGCTCTGCTCTTGGGCTCTGCTCATGGGCTTTCCTATTTGGTCCTGTATTTGATGGCATCAGCACTACTTGAGAAAAAGAGGGCTGCAGCAAGCATCAGCACCTCATGCCCTTTGCCAGGCAGCTGTGGTGTTCATGATGGAGCTCCTTCTTTGCTGAAAGGAGGTGTATGATGTTGATGGTTTCTTCCTCCCTACTATGAGAACCTTCACTTGGGGCAGTTTTTCTAGACTGGTCCTGCAAGCTCCTGCCTCATTGCTCTGCAACTCCATTTTACATCCAAATTTACTGTATGTGGTGAACTTTGGTCTTTCAGCCCTTTTGGCTTTGTCCAGCTCTCAAACTGCACTTCCTTACCAACCACAGGTGACTTTGTTGGCATGTGCCCAGCAGGAGGACATCCCAAGCACTCTCTTTTCACCCTCTGCTCTCACACTTGGCATCCTGTGCCCCCATTTGCAATGTCTCTGCTATCACACTGTGATGATGCTCCTCTGCACTGCATCGTTCTGTGAGGGTCACAAATACATCATTTTCACATAATAGCTACATGCTACTACTGTCTGGAGAAAAATTCTAATTATCTCTCTTTTTTAGGTGTTGGTGAGTATGTATGTTCTATTTAAGAAGTGTGAACTTCTAACATCATCTCTAAAATTCTTCTTAAAGGGAGAATCTGATAATTTGGACACTTCAAGATGTAACTTGTAGGGACTTTGGTACTTCTGGACTCGGTACTTCAAATTCTGTTCTGACCAAAGTAATGCAATAAATATGAAACAACTAAATCACAGCAGAGAGCTGAAGAATAGCTGGCACACAGTTATTATTAATAGTTCTCTGAATTCTCTTTGTGCTCTGCACTGTCTTAACACTGGAATTGTTCCTGCCTCAAAGAGAGTAAATTAGGCTAAGGTTCAACATGTGGATTTTAAAGATAACTTCAGAGGATGGGTAACAGAGAGCATACAGAAAACAAATAATGCTGGATAATTACTTCTATTGATAAAATCTGTGAATGGAGACAATGCAATGCAATGATTTTACTAAAGGATTTGATTTAATTTCTCACCAAATGATGTTTTGATTAAAAATTAGCACTATACAAAATGAATGCTGCACATGCTAAAAAGAATATGATTCAGAAAGTAATTCTAGAGAGCATCTATAATGGATGGATCAGGATCAGTTCTATTCAATGTATTTATCTTCTACTGGGAAACTTCACAGATAAAATATAATGGAGACCATTATAAGGAAAAGAAGTAGATGGATCAAGTGATTGGAATGTCATGGTAAACTGGGTTCCCTGGAGTAACAGTGCAGTGTAGTTCAATGCAAACACATTCCTATAAGGTGCAAAGATATGGATCATTCACGTAATATACAAAGCCCTGTTTGAGAGAGCAGCATGTTGAACACAAAATTGGAGACAAGATGGATAGCAGCTTTGAACAGTTTATAGTGCTGTAGAACAGGAGATGAGTTGCAGCCCTGTCCCCAAGCACAGACTGGCCATGAGCAGCAGATACTGTTTTACTGTTTTGAAGAGGCCTTAGGAAATACAGAACAGGAGTCTGAGTGTCTCAGGAGAATTACATCAATGCACCTAAGCCAGGAAAAATTCTCCCCATTGGAAAACAATATTTTGTACACATGAGTTTAAATAATAAAAACTTTTAAAGGATTGGCTGCAAGACAATTTACAGCAAGGAAAACTACCTTCCTCAGAACATACTGGCTGCAGTCTGGTCCTCTTTTAATCATCTCCCTTTAAATCATATAATCCACCTAGTCAGGAATCGAACTGCTGTCCCAAAAGACAGAGCTTGGCTGGTGCTGCATCAGTTTACCATGTCACCACTGGTGCTTTACCATGTCACCACTCTGTGTTGGTTGGGAGAAGCCAGACAGGCCCTGTGCTTTGAGCTGAAGTTTGGAGCTGCACTTGCCCCCGCTGGCCGCTGGGCTGGCTCGCAGCTGCCCCTGCCAGCTGTGCTCCCTGCCAGGTGTGCCCTCTGCCCGCTGTGTTCCCTGCCAGGTGTGCCCTCTGCCCACTGTGCTCCCTGCCAGGTGTGCCCTCTGCCCGCTGTGCTCCCTGCCAGGTGTCCCCTGTGCCAGCTGTGTTCCCTGCCAGGTGCCCCCCTGCCAGCTGTCCCCCCAGGTGTGCCCTCTGCCAGCTGTGTTCCCTGCCAGGTGTCCCCTCTGCCAGCTGTGTTCCCTGCCAGGTGTGCCCTCTGCCCGCTGTGTTCCCTGCCAGGTGTGCCCTCTGCCCGCTGTGCTCCCTGCCAGGTGTCCCCTCTGCCAGCTGTGCTTCCTGCCAGGTGTCCCCTCTGCCAGCTGTGCTCCCTGCCAGGTGTGCCCTGTGCCAGCTGTGCTCCCTGCCAGGTGTGCCCTCTGCCAGCTGTGCTCCCTGCCTGCAGGCTGCTCCGCCCTGCCTCTATGGGCAGAGGCTGCAGGCACTCTCAGCTGCAGGCTGCTCCGTGCTTTGCTGGATTATTTCACTTGGGGTGTTTCAGCTCTTAGGGCAGGTCAGTGATGCACAGGAGTGTGCTAAAGTCATTACCACAGGAAAAAAAGTCCCCAAATACTATCTCTTAAAGATAAATTCAATCACTCCTTGAGTTCATTTTTGTTAACTCTTCCTACTTCAACAATTTACTGTAGATTTGTAGGATTGTCCAGGATTTTCCCATCCCTATACCTTAGCAGATTTTAAGAAAAATGTTGTCAATACTACAAAATACCTATGAAATGTAAATATGTTAAAGCCTGACATGTTGTCTGTTGAGGTCAGTAGTTCCCACTGTTCCCCAGGTGCCCAGAGTGGGTGCACCCTACACCACAGCCTGTGACTCCCAAGGAAGGCCCAGTGGCCCCTGAGCAGCTTACCTGAGCAGAAATAAAGCCTAGAAGTTAATGCATCCCAGTACTTGCATGTAACAGAACAAACAGCAACAACATGTCTGTAATGCTTCAGATTGTGGTGGGGTTTTGAAGTTTGGGTTTTTTGGGTTTGTTTTCTTTTTTTGGTGGACTCTTTTTCTGCAAGAAATTGTTTTCATTCCTTGTTTTTCTTACAGCTTCAGCTACGCAGTTTGAACATCCAGCTTTTCCTGTCTGTAGCATTTGCTGCAGGACTGAAACAACAGGAAAAGAGCAAACTTGTTAGGCAACATCAGTAAGACTGATCACTTGCCTATTTTTGGCTGGTTGTCAGAGCAAGATTAAGGAACCAGTTATCCCACAAGCTAGCCTTTAATGGCACCCTGCAGTGCTACTGTAGATCACTTAGCTGAGCCACCAGTTAGATGGTCACTGCTGTCATACATACAGGATGCAAATATTTCCCAAATTTAATGCTAAACTATTAGCCTTGCTCTTCGCCTATTCTGCAGATAAATTTTAAAAACTCCTTTTCAAACAAAATTTAAAAAACAGGCACAACTCTAAAACTAGTCTAAGGGATTGTGTGGTAGGTTCCCCCAGGCTAAAAGAACCACAGTTTGAATGGGAAGGAGGAAAAGCTCTAAAACTACTGTTCTGTGACCAGCTGTGCTATTCTGAACAGTGCTCATAGAAAAACCACAGCTCATTTTCATGTCTCCTAAGTCCACATGCACAATTACTGTGTCCCTTCCTATCTGTTGACAAAACCTTTACAGGCTGTAGTGTGAATAGCATAAACTGCTTCGTCCTTGTGATTGGTTTTGCAGTGTTTCAGTTCACATTATTATTTTGCAGCATGATATGTTTCATGCTGAAGGACAGTTTATGGAAAATGTGGGCCTCTCACCTGCTGTACAGACTGGCTTGCCTGGGGCCTTCTGGGCATCAATTCCTTGGAACAAAAGGACCATCTCTAGCAGGAGCCCCCCCTCCTATACTTTCTTGGAGACTCATCTAGGGGAAAAAAATTCAAAGTGAGATTTGCTATTCAGTTCCAATATGCTGCCTGATGACCTGAATAGCTGCAATTTAGAATCCGTTGAAACTCCTTGGATGGAAATCTTCTTTTCTGGTATTAAAGCCTCCAGAGTAGATGTGCATGTGGGGATGGGTGTCTAGGCTCCTGCTGGGATCAGTGACAGCTAGCAAATGCTAGCAGTGGAATCCAGGCTGGGCTAGACCCAGCCAGATGTAGGAGCCTGCTCCAGTGGGGGTGATGCCCTCTGGGGGTGCCATTGTCTGCACCGGGGCACCCCCACCATGTCCAAGTCTGGGCTGCAGATACTACATTTAAACTGGAAGAATCTCACTCCATCTCTTTTATTTCCTGTGTTCAGGAAGTCCAAAGAAAGCAGAGCACATAGCAATAATCTCCTGTAGCAATTTATAGTCATAAATGCTATAAAACAAATAGCATTAAGGAAAGGACTGTAATAGGCTTGACTTGTTAAGCATATGCAAGGATGAGTTGCATAGGAACTAACACATAAAACTCATTGTAATTGTGTCAGTTATAATAGCAACTACAGGGAATATAAATTTCATACTCTCTCTAAATTAGTGTCTTCTGTTTTCTAGAGGTGGAAAAGAAGAAACCATGAAGAAAACATTTGCACTTTAGGGATGGATTGTGAGATCTACTTATAATAGGATAATTATTGCTTTTTAAGGTTCAGCAGAAGATATGCTTATTAAGCTTAATAATGGCTCTATTAAAAACACAAAGCCAAATAATCAACAGTTGTCCTGCCTCAAAAGAATAACAATTAAAGGGTGTGATGATCTAGAGCAGTAAAAAGAATAACAGCAAAATAGGCAAAAGTGAGAGAGAAACCACTCTGCTTAGAAACTGAGTATTGCAGAACAAAAGGCTGTTAAAGAATATCTGAAGTAACCATAATGCTTACAGAGAATATTTGCCTAGCAGTGAGTATCATTAAACAAAAACTGGAGTCACATTTAAAAGCATACTGCTTTTTTCATAAAGCAACATTTCAGTACCTGCTGATCTGACCTCTGCACCTCAAATCAAAACATCACAACAGTATTACAGATGTAACATTAGGAGTATGAGAGTTGATTCACTGTCCCAAAAAAATTAGCAGTAGCAGGCTAAACTGCAGAAAGAGGAGCACTAGGAGTATTTTAACATTCTGCTGGTAGTGCTGGGTTCACATTGTCCTTCCGGATATTAGACTGAAATTTTTTCAAATTTCTGTCAGGAATGAGGTTTTGCAGGGAAAAAGATACAGCATGTATCCTCCCTGATGTGTAAGGATTAACTCAAACAAAAATAAAACCCCCAAATTTATCTAATTGTTTTGGTTTTTTTTTCATTTCTTTCTGTCCTTTCACAAGTTCTATTAATCTTTAGTGAATGCTTCAAACAGTTGTCAGACAATTTAGCCAAACTGCTGGGCTCAATTCAACCTAACTTAGAAAGCAATACTGTGCAATAGGACCAAACTACCCTGGAGAAAGACAGGTGCTGAAGCACCAACAGCAACCCCATGCCCTTTATGGTCACTGACTTCCATACAGCCTGAATGCTCCCTGATGGCTGGGGTGCATTCCATGCTGTCTTAGAGAGCCTATTCTAGTTCACTTCATGTGCCCCTAGACCCAAGTGCAGAAAGTGGAGACAGTTGGGAGCTTCCCTTCAGAAGCTTGCTCCTTGTCTGAACTAAAATCCTGTCACAGGTTCACCTTTGTCATATGCACTATTTGCAGAAAAGTCAGTAGGAATTCTATGCACCACCCAAAATAGGAAATTGAGTCCTCAGACAAATCAAAACCAAGAATGTATACAAATATTTTATTTAACAATGGTTTCATAATCTCCTACAAAATCTTTAATAAAACATCCTGTTATTCCATAGTTATCGCCAGCTTGACATGAACATTTAATGTGCAAGTCTATTTTATGAATATATCAATAGCTACTTTTTCAAAACAGAACTCAAATGGGTATCTGCAAGTGATCCAGGAAAAAGAGAGAAAGGAAGGAAGGAAGGAAGGAAGGAAGGAAGGAAGGAAGGAAGGAAGGAAGGAAGGAAGGAAGGAAGGAAGGAAGGAAGGAAGGAAGGAAGGAAGGAAGGAAGGAAGGAAGAAAGGAAGAAGGAAGGAAGGAAGGAAGGAAGGAAGGAAAGAAGGAAGAAAGGAAGAAAGGAAAGAAGGAAGAAAGGAAGAAAGAAAGAAAGAAAGAAAGAAAAGAAAGAAAGAAAGAAAGAAAGAAAGAAAGAAAGAAAGAAAGAAAGAAAGAAAGAAAGAAAGAAAGAAAGAAAGAAAGAAAGAAAGAAAGAAAGAAAGAAAGAAAGAAAGAAAGAAAGAAAGAAAAAGAAAGACTTATAACACACACAAAAATACTGTTGTCTGGTAAATGTACACAGAAGAAGAACCTCATCCATGTACAAAAGAACTCTTGAAGACATAACAGTCATCTTCAAATTGTTGCTTCATGGTTTGAAACTTCCTTTATGTGCTGAAAGGCAGGAGTGTCTGTGTCAGAGAGGCAAACAGACTCTTGGCATCACACTGGAAGCACTGCTTTAACTCTCATTGCTTTCCAGCTGCCTATAAATTCCAGACATTTTAAGTTAGAGTTTCTCAAACACATTCTCCTTTTCTAGCCTCTAAACCTCTATGATCACATGAAACAAATTAAGAAATAATGAAATGCTGCATAGTTTCTGCACTATATTATTTTCTTTTACGTGTTACTAAAAGAATTGTTTCTTTTCTGCCATTAAGTACAGTACTTCCAGCTGCTTGATCTAAAAACACATCAATGTTATGAAACTGTTCCTTTGTCTTTTCCAGCTTGGCAATGGCTCAGAACAGCTTTCCCATCAGACTTTGCCCATGGAAGGAAAAAGAGAGGAACATTGCTTGTATCTTCAAAATTATTGTGTGAAGTTTTATATATATATGTGTGTGTACATATGCATATATATAGATCCCATAATTGCCATGCTTTTTATCTCAGCTTTCTCAGATTTATTCTCCAGAAAGCATAATCAGGTGGTGAAAAAAACTGATCAACACCCTTTCAAAAAGCAGAGAAGAGTGTTTCTTTCCTTTTTACTTCCTCTGAATTCATATTGAAATGTCTATATTTTATCTGGGCCTAATTTATTTATTTTAGTTTTTAATACTAGGAGTTTAAAGACCTTTTATGGATGATTGAAAAGCAATTGTGGCATCATGGTCTACCAAAGAAGAACTACAAATTTATGATCTCAACTCTTGATATAGAGGGAAAATGCTCCAAAATGGCATTATTACTGCTTGGAAAAAATATTGGGACAAAGGTTTAAAGGAAAAGTTCAGACAGACCTAAAGTGGGCAGCTATAGCAGAACTGAGAAGAACTTCATCATCCACCATCATCTATTGATAAAGAGAGGATCTGGAGAAGGCAACTGATAGAGTATTTCTCACAACAGTTTTAGTAATGGTTATTCAACCACAGATGTCCTGTTAAGTAAACATCTCCCTTGGCAGACACAATGTAGTCTAATCATTCCTGACCACGAAATATCAACTAAGAGTGATATCTGTGGGGACAGCATGAAGAAAAATCAGGGCCCAACCACAGAAAGGGTAAAATTTTGAGTAGCTTGCCTGGTGCGAGCAACCTTCCAGATGTGAGTTCCAGCATTATCGCAAAACACCAAGTTCTGCTCAGCTTTGCAGTCTTGTTTGATAAGTGAGAAATAGATTGCATTTCACAGCACTTTCCCAGCTAAGAGGCCGGTTCTTTGTTCTCCAAATAATCCCTGTATATGCAAGAGTTTGAGATGAGCAGCACATTTAATTTCTGCACACCCTCATTCTCTCCCCTCCATGTGTGTTTATGTGGGGGAGAGGGAAGGAAAAGGTGGGACGAAGCAGCGTAGTCCTGAGCTATTGGCAAGAGACGGGAAAGATTCTTCTGTATCCCACAAGCTCTGGACTTTGGTCTCACCAAAAACAGGAGGTGGGGCTGCTATCAAGTGCTTGAAAATTGCATGAACAAGAAGGAGTGGATAGAGCAGGAAACTTAGCAGGAAACTTTACTTCACACATAGCACCCCAAGATGGTTTTGGTACATCCCTGAAGCTCCATTATATTTGAGCACAAGCTACAACTGCAACAACCTCCCAAGCAAAGTTCACTGAACTGAAAGGACACACAACTCTCATTACTTTTGGATTTTTTTCCATTTGGGTCTTTCTGGTAGTATAACTCTGCAAAAACCTTTTGAGAGTGTCTATATAATCCCTTCTGGGTCACCAGGAAAAGCCTCACCATCTGTCTCAGGCCTGGAACTGCTCAGAATAGCTCCAAGGCTCCACTCCTGCTACCCATGCACCTCTCTCTGCCTCTGCACTCTCAGGGCTTCTCCAGCTGACTGCACTGCTCCCAGGAAAGGACATTTTCCTGCCCTCCCTCCTTCATGGCTTTTGCTGTGCCCTGAGCAGCCAGGACAGTGCACAGGAGTGTTTGGGGATCTCCAGCCTTGCTATTTGGAGCTGTGCTGTCTCCCTAAAATTCACAAGGCTTGCTCATTTCACTGAGTGACCAACAGGAGAGGACACTGCACTTTTTTTTCTTTGAGATACTTGTAGGATGACTTCTTGGTAGCCATGGGGCAGTGGCTGCCAAATCTGGGGCATGACCTGGGAGACTTACTAGAGTTTATATAAGCAACACTGCATCTGCGCTAGTTTTAATCTCTATTGTTTCTTAGTCCCTAGAGAGAGATTCCATGTTTGTTGGCACATCCTCTGGCAGCTCTATTTCACTCTTGGGATGGGAATGTGCCCCACAAGAGAAAGCCCTGGCAGTCTCCTTTCCTCTGAGCCCAGCAGGTTCATCTCACCTTCATTTCCTAATCCTCCACCAAGGATTTGCATTTCATGCATTTGCAGTGAGCACAGTGGCCAGTCTCCGGCCAAGGTCTCTGTGTGTCACTGCTGAGGCTCCAGACACCTGGATCCAGGAGCAGGGAAGCCAAAGTGCCGCTTCCCAGGCCAGGCTGTGGATCCTGGTGGTGGATCCTGGTGGGTCCATGCGCAGGGGGGCATCCCAGGAGAGGCTGCATTCAGGCTTGGATGATGGTGCTGAGCCCTGATGTGTGACTGTTCCTGTATCCACCCCTGGTCACCAGACTGCAGGGGAAGCTGCCATTCATGGATGTCACATCACCTTGCTGTGTCACACCAGCAGCTGTGTGGTTTTTGTCCCTGGGCAAGGGATGAGGGCCAGGAGCGGGGTCACTGCTCCCCAGAGCCAGGACCAGCTCTGCTGTGGGAGATTGGTTGTTTACCTCATGCACACTCTAGACCCAGGGATATTTTTCATCTTTGTTGCAGACCTGTGAGCAACATGAGGGGCAAATAGTCCCTACATGAGAATGGCATTGAATTGCTTTAATTTTCAGGCAGATTCAGGTTCTACTTGGTGACAGGAAAAATTAATTACCAAACCTTCACAAGAAGTTATTCAAATATATTCAAAATATATTATATACCAGTATTCACCAAAAAATCTGATAATATCAATGACATTTTGTAATCTTTGTAGCTATGTGGAGACCTCCAAAAGCACTTGTCACAGAAATCTCCATATGTTTTGAAAAAACCTACAAAATGTCCTTTCATTATTCATAATCATGAACCCAAAAGAGACTGCTGTGATCACTTGGCATGACACAGGCTAGGGATACAGTTCCAAAAATCTCCTGAATTACTGAGCAGGAGCATTGCTTTTAGAAAAGCACCTGCTTCTCTTTAAAAAATTTCTTCTGCAGGAGAATTCACCATAGTTCTTGACAAGCTATTCCAACAATTAAAATAGAAGTGTTTGAATTTGTCTAATTTTTTTTAACAGACACCAAATCTTACCTTTGCCAATTTCAAGAGCTTCTGCCACTGCATTTCTGCCCCCTAGGTACACTGAGACTCTCACGGGACTGAGCCTTCTCCTGGCCATTAGAGACAGGTTGAGCTCCACAGTGCATTCACAAGAAAATGCTTTTTTTTTTTGGCAGCCTTTCGGACATTGTTGTGGCTTTACTTTGTGGCAAGCTTATTTATGTCAGTTTATTCCACATATCTCTGACACCAGAATAGGACAAAGTGTTCCAACATGATGGTACCAGTATGACAGATGAGTTATAGCATCTCTGCCTTTGCTTGTCTCTATTTCTGAGGTTGCTCTACCTCCTTTTTGATTAAACCTTTTATTGGGAGCTCATGCTCAGGTCCAACAAGCTCCCACATCTCCTCCTGTGTCTCCTTTGCTGTAGCAGAGTCACATCTTCTTTTGTCTCTTCTTCATTCCAAGACATGCAGTATTTCATCAGGCCATATCAGAACAGATTTTTTATGTCTGGCTTAGTGAGCACAGCATAGCAGAGCCCTCTGTGCACATCCCCTTCATTTAATTTGTTCTACTTCAGCCAGTGTAGCTGATTCAGGCTACCACCATCTTTTCATGTTACACAAAATAAACCTTAAATCAACATAAACCTTTTGCAAGAATGGACAGTGGGGATCCTTTGAGATTAAACCTAAAATCATCCATTTTAGATGAAAAAAATGAAGTGTACAGGGAGTAGTATGGAGAATGTTTATTTTTCCTTTCTCTGCAGAAGAAAAGCCTAATGACATATTCTTAGGGGTCAGTGTACCTTGGCTGGTGAACTTCTGTGTTCTCTCTATGGCTTTGTAAGGCAGAAGCATAGAATCACCAGGGTTTTGAAATGCAAAGTAAGATTTTTTTTCCCTTTACATTTCAACTCCTTCAGATTCTGAGGAACTCAGCTGGTGGGTTTTATGGGTAACAAAGGCAGGATGGAGAAAGCAGCTGACTACCAATGCTTTTAAATCCCAGCCTGAGAAGTTCTCACTCCACTGAAAAGCTGTAATAAATATAATCCACACCAACACTTGGGGAAGTTCATTCTTTCATCCAATATAACCTTAAAAGACAGTAAAATATTTTTCTGTAGATTCCTGGGTTCACCTCATACCACTTTTAACAGGTGATCAGTATTTTTTGTTGAAGTTGTTATCCTTTTTACAAGAAGAAAAAGGAAATTTTTGGAATGGGAAGGAACAAGCAGTGTAACCAGAACTTCAAAGAAGTGTAGATGATCCAAAATTACACCTCACCTCAATGCTCAGAGAGGATAAATAGCCAGATATACACACATGGCCACACAAACTCCAGTTTTCTTTGATGTCCCTATTACAAATGCTGACCAAGGGCTGTCTTGCTTGCATTTATGAAGTAAATATGTGAAATCAGAGCCCAAGGCAGATGTATTACTGACTAGTGATTTCCTGTTGTGTTCACTGAAGCTACAAGGCACAAAATAACAAGAAAGGAATAAAATCCAGGTTGTAATACAAGCATGAACAGCACATTGATGCTGGTAGGAGTGTATTTTTCTGCACTTATTTTATTAAGATATATCTGCAAGTGCCAGTTTAGTCACTGATTTCACAGAAAACTTGTGAACACTGACTGACTCCACGTTTAACCAGCAAAGAGCTCTTTACAAAAGTGACATCTCCAACATCTCCATTGCTCTCCAGCCACATCTCGTTTCCACACCAGTCTCCTTTTTCACCATTTGTCAGCAAACTCACCACCTCCCCTCTCCCAGTCCTGCTTTTACCCCACACTGTAAGCCAGATTAGAGAGAAACCCACTGAACAGAAAGAGCCCTGCTCACAAACCAACCAAATTCTGTTCCCCAGTCCAGGCCAGAGTGTTTACAAATTTGCTTTCTCTAATAGATTGGTGTCTTACTCTCTTTGCTGTTTTGCCGTGGTGAGGAAGTAACATCCTCGTATTTGGAGGAAAACTGAGAGCAGGTACCTCTTAGGTGCCATTGCTGCAAAGACACATGGAGGAGATTGGGTTCTGCACAGGCTGGTCTGCTTTATGGGTCCCCATCCATCCCACACTGTCAAGCCATGCAGCAGTTTTCTGTTTGTGTCTGCAACGTGCTCAGGGTGAGCAGGCACGGGGCTCTCCCAGGCAGCACCAGAGGATGACTGCAGTGTCATGACTGACAGTGTCTGTGGCCCGCAGCCTCTGGACCAGCACCTCCTGTGCTGCTGGAGCCCCTGCTGGCCTTGCTCTGGGATCTCTAGTGCAGAGCCATGACACACAGTGCAGACACATCCTCTGGGCCTCTGCTGTTCCTCAGGTTTGTGCAGCAAGCACTGCTCTGTCTGGCTGCCTGCTGATGGTGTTTGCTCCAACAGAGCTTCTCCTCCTTTCCCCTGTCCCAAACACACAACTCTCACAAACCCTGCTAACATCATTCCTCTGCACAAGGACCTTCATTTGCAGAGTCCACAGACTCAGTGGCACACTTTTCAAGTGTTTATTTCGTCAAGGACTGTAGTCACGTGCTGTATTCTACAGCAATGAAGATGGTCTGTTTATCTGTCACCTTGAATCCTCCTTCATCCCACTGCCCATATTCTGCTCTTCCTCAGCCCTTTCACACCATCTTCAGCTACACCTTTTTTTAGTATCTTATTTTCTCCAGCTTCTTCCCACAAAAACCCTGAAGTGCAAGTTGCTTTCTCTGCACTGTGCAGAGCAAACATATCTCACATCAGACCTTACTGCTGTTGCAGCGTGATGCAATATCCTGTTTTAGCTATCCCAGTCCTTTCCCAGGTGTGGCAATACCTTCTCCCTTCCCCTCCCCTTGCCTCCTGCTAAGTGCTGTCCGTCAAGCTTGACATTCCAGCAAGGGCGTCGTGTGGTTGGCTAAAGTTCAAAAGATGCCCCTCAGGCCTGGGGTCATTGGCCTAGCCAAGTGTCACTTGTCCCCTGAGACTCCCCCCCTCCCACCTGATTGGTGCCATACCTGCCCCTTTCCTTCCCCTCCCCCTGAGCTTAAAAGGACACTGAGACCATGCGGTCAACATTCTGTTGGAGCCGTTACCAAGATTCAGAGATCTGTGACCCTGGAATAAAACTCTGGATTAAACCCTCTGGCAGAATCCATCTCCTTTTCCCCTTCACCTCGCCTAAACCCTTTCCATCAGAGGTAAAACCTGAGTTCCTGCTTGCCTGGACTTGTTCCAAGTGCCAGCTGCAACATACAGCCAGCCAAAGGTGTCTCTGAGGTGAAACACCACAGCTGCCGCCTTTGGTCAAGCAGCAAGGGTCAGATGAGCCCAGGCACGTTCCACCCTGTAATATTGGGATCCTGTTCCAATACTGCAACCAGCAAAGACTCTGGAGAGACCCAAGTCTTAAGGTTCCTCCACAAGACCCAGCTGACTTTGAGAAAGACATGCCCAGGCTGCAATCACATTTCAGGATGGAGAGAAAAAGTGAGTGATCCCTGTAGTTGCATATCTTGTAGTCTGAGACAATGGGCTGATTTTTTAGATATGATTATATAATAATTAATATAATATTATACTAATATTGATTAGATTATATATTATATGTATTGCATATTATATTAATGGCAGGTTATGTATTGGGCTATGGAAATTAATTGGTTGTTCCTTTTTTTTCCCTACCATAGCTTTGAAAAAAACCCAAACAGTGTATGCTGTGTAGAATACAGCCCCACTGAGAACATTTCCAAATATTATCTCCATTTTGGTGAGACAGAATTTTCAGGATGATTTCTTCTATGCTATTTTGAACACACATCAGTTTATGTTAATACTCACTAACTACTATTGAAAATTTTATTTGAGTAATACTGAGTTACAAATACTACATAAAAAAAGATCAGTCATCAGTCACCAGGTTCATATGCTATGTTTTACTAATTTTTTTTTTTTACATTAAAATCAAAGTGAGATGAATATCTGAGGGCTAAGGATGCTAAATTAAGTCAGTGTGTTCTGACCATTCTAGTGTAACTTAATGTTGAGTTCCTTAGTAAGTGGAGCAGAAATCCGCAAAACCAGTTTCTGTGGAAAAAAAGAGACAAAATAATGAATTATGTTAGTGTAAAAAAAACCCAAAACAGTTCAAAACAGAGATTAAGAAGTGACATTTGAGTTTAAACCTCCATGATTTCTTTAAGGTATCTGAGACTACCTTGATGGCAGTATGCATCTTTCTACTGTTGTATCCAATTCAACATCCCTTTTAGAAATTCAGGAATGATTTAAAATTAATCAATTACATGATTTAAATATTAAATTGTAAATACAGTATCTGTCCTGCTCTCTCCCTGTTCAGTGTTAAATTTAATGTATTTTGGGCCACTCACATAATTTCCACTTTTAGTACTTCACCAGTTTTATCTTTAGGTTTCTGAATTAATAATCTCTTAAAATGCACAATATCCATTCACACCTCTTTGCCAGCCCACAAATTCGTGTTAATATCAACAGTCTGTGCTTACTTAAATCACTCCTTCAAAGATCTAATATTTTCATCTTTCATCAGAAACAGCTCTCTACCACTGCTTGGTGAGTTGGAATTCCACTTCTTGAATAATATGCCTTTTCTTCAAATACAGGGAAAAATCCAGACAAAAGTACTGCAAACCCATCCAAACACCAATCTGAAAATTGCCAGGCAGCCAGAGAGGCTACTCCAGACTGCAAAACTGCATGGACACTGGGAGCTATGGATGTTGGGAGCCTCTGCACTTCCCAGCAGAGGATGCAAGTGTGATAAAAAGAACCTTCCCTATGCCCACTGTCAGCACAAGCCTGGCCAACAGATGTACCCTTCGAACATCCCTGCTGCAGTCACTGTACAATGCCTTAAAGCATAAGACTCCAGAGGAAAAAACAGATAACAGACTCCTAATAATAGGAAGATTCTGTGATATTGCAAATGTCAGATTAGGGTAGTGCTGCATGAATCAGAAAGAAGTGGCTTATTACTAAGCAACCTGTTTCTATTTATATACAAATAAATATGGCTCAATAAGCACTTCAGCACTGCTATTAGGTAAATTTGCTTTCTGTAAACCAAAACCAATATGGTCGAAGTTACTTTCTACTGCAGCCCTTTAAACAGTGGGGTCTCTGCTTGTAAAACTATTATACAAAATGTAATCTCACTAAGCCTGTAAGAAAGTGGCGAATTTGCCCTTTGCATTTTATTTTTTTAATTACATAAATAAGTATTCAAGATCTAAACCCAAGCTGCTGCTAGTGCTCTTTTTAATTTTTTTTATTATTAGAGGGTCAAACGTGAGAGGAATATAGGTAGTGACACTGTAACATCTGTACAGGGATGGTGGGAGAGGTTTGACTAAATCTCTCAGAATTCCTCTCAGAGAGGAATATATTTAGCTGGTGTAGAAAATTTAAAATTTAACTTTCTCGTAGTTTTGGATCCCTACAACATCAGCTTGGTGGGTTTTTTCCTACAGCCTTTGAAGTAGATCTCAAGTCACCAAGATGATATTTTGCTCTAAGATTTTAAATTATATTTTTGAGACAAGCTTATTAGTCTTTTAGAATCATTTTTGTATGTGAGGCTATTAGTCTGCAGTTATCTTCTGGATATCTGTAATTGGTACCTTCAAGCACGTCTCAATGGAATGTTTTCTTTACCCTGCACATTTATGTTGCTTTCAGCTTGCCTTAGAGGCTGTTAAACAATTTCTTCCCTTGAGGCAATACTGATTATGTTTATTTATGACATTGTCTCTGAAAGTGAGATTTTTACAATTCTCCAAGGCAGAAGTTTATTCTCAGCAATTTTCTTCCTTTACAGATTCCTTCAATAAAATAAATGGTAGTACCAGGTATGTAAAATGGGGATCACTCTTTGGTTACAAATGAAGCTTAATCCCTAAGCCAGGTGGGTAGGGTAACATAAGGTGTGACATCCACTACTTGTTGCCTCAGTTATCTTTCACTGCATGATGATTTAGTGACATTTTGCAGTGTTAACATCAGGAGTTCCCTAGATGCAACCAGTGCATACAGACTGTGAATGACCACTTCAGCTTGGTGGCTGGTGACAGATATGGGACAAGTGGCCAGAGAAAAGGAAGCAAAAGGGTTTGCTGCTTTTGTCTATACTGCTGTGCAAAAGAAAATTGGGACCACAGAGGCTGCTGCTGCTTAGGATTTATTAGGGGTGTTCAGTCCATCCTCTCTGGAATGTCCCCACACTGGTGCCAGAGGAGCACTGCACAAGCAAGGCATGCATTTTGTTCTGGAACACTGAGGCTTGGGACTTAAAGATGCTGAAATTTTACGTCTTTGGAAGATAGGGAGGTGTTCCTTAGAGCCAACGACACTGGAGTAATTTTTGGACACCAAGTAATCATGAGAAAAAAAATCCAAACCACTTCTTTTCAGCAGCAGATAAAAAACTTTGACAAGATTTCTCATTTTATCAGAATGATAAGAATGCCCATAAAACTGCTAACTGTGCTCTCAGGTCATGGATCTGTATCTTCTTTCCAGTATTTCAGTAGTTTGAAAATTTGTGTAAGTGGCAGACATTAAGTAAAAGAGAGTGCAGATACATAAGCAAAGATTAAAGTTTCCTAAAAGAGTTCTTGCTTTTGCTTTTTTTTCCTCTCCTAAATGTCAGACTGTTGTATCAAGAATGGGCATCTGGTGTTACTTCAAAATGTAAGGGGGTGTGGATGAGAAACAGTTCCTGTCCCTCACTGACTTCATCTCTCTCCACTGTTCTTCACCCTCCTTTCCCTACGTTTTTTCTTAACCTCTCAGTTCAGGTCTTACCCCACCCATCTCATAAGACACAGCATCTCGACGGATGGATTTTCCATTCAGAGACACAGCATGAGGTCTCCATTTCAGGCCAAGGATGGTAATTTTGTTGTACTTCAGAGTGTCAGCTCCACGGTAGCCATCTTTAACTATTTCTGTCTTCAGGTGTCCCTGGAAAAATCCACAGAGAAAACTTTAGCACCATTACAGCTCTTTAGAGGTGACTTTCTGCACACTTAGGTTTCATCCTTGTCACTGAACATACACAGTGTCTTCCAATGTAGACATTGAAGTCATAAAGGAAAAAACAACAGTCACATTAATTTGTACATAAGAAAGGTTTCATGTATGATTATAAACTAAGAAAGTAAATCACATTTACAGCATTAATTGGATTACAAATAAAAAAACATGTCCAAGAAGACATATTTTTCTACTTTTAATAAATGTAAATTTTGTTCTTGTACCCATTACAGAGTACAGTGGCATATGCAAAGCCAAAATCCAGATACAGAGATTCAATTAGTGACCTTAAGACAGATTTAATTAACATCCCAAAATAGCTGCTTTAAAACACTAGTATCTTCCACAAACAGCAGCTGCTAGATGTTTTGCCCCTATTTTATGTATCACATCTCCTGCTAGAAATCCCTGTTATGTATGTCCCAGCTTTAAGAGACTAAAGGAACATTGTATGTCCACAGAACTTTGCTGTACTTTTTATTTACCATACATCCCATATTTAGGGGTGTACCAAGAGGACATACAAAGTCATTAAGCAAATTCATTTGGATCACCAGTGACAGTAATTTCCCATACATGCAATGAAGAGGAATCATTGCATTTGTTATGTGATCAAAGTTGTTGAGGAAATAAAGATGAATTACACTGCTCAGGAAATGATGGATGGCTATGCAATCATGACTTTTTAAAAATATGCCAAGGAGAAACCCATGATGCAACCTTTTGCATAAATTAGCTTATGTTATTTCAGTGGTGCATTGTAGGAGGGGAGCAGGAGCTAGATCACAGTACACGTAACTTAGGGCTGTGCTTAGACTGCTTATTTCAGGCATCCACACTAAAAATAAGTGCTAAGCCCCAGCACACTGATTTAAACTGCCTAAAAAAGGAATGTTGGCTATTATTTAGCAAATGGGGAGAGACCTGCGAGAGCATTTTTTAGGGTACCTATTACATGTGCTGTCTTACTCCCTCTGGCAGAGCTCCAGCACAGAGGGAGGCTCAGTTTAGAGAGAGCATCTCCCTATGGTGTTTTACACTGTCTCAGGTGTGGCTAAGCAGGACAGGAAGCTCAGGTGGCCACACTGACCCAGGAAGCACAATGTAGTGCTGAACTCAGCTCTCAAGCTCAAAGGCCCAAGGCAGGACTCTTCAGCAGACACCATTTTCCCTGACCAAGGTTTAGAACTGGAGGTCTTGGGGAAACAATCACAGAATATGCTGACTTGGAAAGGACTCATAAGGATCATGGAGTCCAACTCCCTGCCCTGCACAGGGCAACAGGATGGTCTGGATGGATGTGACCTGCTCCTCCCCAGGCATCTGACAGTTGGCCAGGAAGGTCCTGACTTCTTGTCTGAGGCACTTCTGGATATCACTCAAAACTCCATAAATGCAAAGCAACATGAAGCCCTTGATCTGATGCCAGGAGCCAGGGTTTCTGTACTCTGAGCAAAAAGGGTCATGAGTTTTCTGCTTACCATGTAGCTCTGATCCTATCAACTTCACCTTTTTTCTCCCCTACATTTTCACCCTGAATATTGGACCAGTTTTAGGAGAAACTTCCCTTCAGGCTATCCAGTCACTTAGTGCCTAATGCAGCCTTTCAAAAGCTCTCATTTTATTGGACAACCCTTCCATCACCATCCCTTTAGTACACTGTGGACCCACCTGGTACAGGCTGAGCATACCTGCCTTGTCTGCCACCCCTGGGGATCAGGACCTCCCTGCTCATCCCTGAAGCATAGTGGATCTTATACAGGTGGATCAAGTATTCTTCTAGCCTGGTGGGCTTCATGTAAGGGAACACTTTGACTTAGGTCACTTAGTCACTATGCATATTGGAGGGGATATGTCAAGGGAATTAAAATGCCAACTGCAGTGAGACAGCACCACAGAGCAGGAGCTTGAAACATTCTCTGAGAATTAAGTGCCTGCCCTTATCTTGAATTCTTCTTTACACTTTTAAGTTATTTAAATGAAAATATAAATTAAATGATCTAATCCTGTAGCCGTTACTTTTGCAGCACCCCATCCTGGGCTCAGAGTAAATGCTGTGATGTCAGACCTTACCAGCAAATCTCTCAGGGAACGAAACTTGAGAGTTCTCCTAAAACTAGGTGTGATTAAATTATTCTTCCACATTTTTCAAGAATATAGAAATGTGCAACAAATACTAAGACCTTCATACATTTCTCATACTTGAAATTGCTACTTGAGATTGACTGTTTTCTTTATAAACACATAATAAAGATTCGACATTAAAGATTACTGGAATGCAGATAGGGAATTTAGTCATGGATTTACAGGCAGAAGTCAAATATGAGCAATGAGAAATGGAAGTGCCAGAGAAGCAACAATCTAATTTGCACAGTTCAAAATTTAATATAAAACTGGATATTGTTTTTCTGTAGCCTTACTGCAATAAATTACTATACTATAAAAAGTGATTTTTCTTCCTTTTTGCTGTTGAAATACCCTTTTCTTCTGAAAAAGAAGGAATATTTTTTTCTTGGTAAATCAAGAACAAAATAAGTTAAAATTAAATTTGAAGTCTACCCATGTGGTGTTAGTTCCAGGAAAATAGCTCATGAACATACCAGGCTACATAATAAAGCCCATTGGCCTACCCTGGAATGCTCTTGCTACTGGAAGACCGATCTTCTAGGAGCAATATCACAACAGGGGTTAACATGATTTTATTCTTTTGACTATTTTCTATAGATTACTTTGGGACTTATAGGAATACGTGGCATGAAAATCATGTAATCATTTAGGTTGGAAAATAGCTTTAAAGTTATCAAGTTCAACTATTAACCCAGCACTGCCAAGTCCACCAGTAAACCATGTCCTAAGGGCCACATCTACACATCTTTTAAATAACTCCAGGGATGGTGACTTCACCACTTCTCCAAGCAGCCTGATCCAGGGCCTGATAATCCTTTCAGTGAAGAAACTTTTCCTAATATAGAATCTAATCCTCTCCTGGTGCAACCTGAGGCCTCTGGTCCTATCACTTATTCCTTGGAAGAAGAGACTGACCCCCATCTGTCTCACCCTCCTTTCACACAGTTGTGGATAGCAACAAGGTCTCCCCTGAGCCTCCTTTACTCCAGGCCAAACACCCCCAGCTTCCTCAGCTGCTCCCCAAATGACTTGTGCTCCAGACCCTCCACCAGCTTCATTGCCCTTCTCTGAACACAAGATCTGAGGTGTGGCCTCACCAGTGACAAGTACAGAGGTACAGTCATTGTCCCAGTCCTGTATATTTCTGATACAAGCCAGGATGCCCTTGGCCTTCTTGGCCACTTGGGCACATGCTGGCTCATGTTCAGAAGGCTGGAGACCAAAGCATGCCATAGTCCATATACAATATCCTATTCGTTACCGAATGCTAGACTGGCAGATGAAATAGCATCTGTAGAGACAGGTTACTGAAGTAGTTTTTTTTACAGTAACTCCCACAACTTACTATCATATACTTAATGAGATTATGGTAGATATATTTCACAGTATTTTACTCGATTGAAGCCTTGACTGTTGGGCTTTTCTACAGGTCTTTCTCAGGACATGTCTGCACAGAACTGAGCGCTGTGTGAAAGGCATCAGTGCACTGATCCTGAGCTAATCTGTTCCTGTGCTGCACAGAGCATCTGATCACCACAGTGGGTTGCCAGAAGCATGCTGGATCTCTCCACAGGACACCCACCATGGGAGCAGTGTCTGTGCTGTCAGACAAGGAAATGTAAGCTAAAGAACTGAGACTACATAATTCTCTGCACCACAAAACAAAAACATTAAGTGATCGAAGTTAAAAGGTTGCTGGAATATCCTGAAGAGAGGAATCCAGCTTTCTCCCACCTGTCAGACTGAAAGTCACTAGGTGGAACACAAGAGAAAGGTCCCTTGACCCCAGAAGCTGCATTAAGGGGGAAAAAACATTGAAAATGTGAAAAGTTGAAAATTTTTTTCACATTCATATTGCAGCAGGGACATTAATGACATGTGTCACTATGATACTCAATGAAGTAGACATAAAACTGCAGGATCATAGTTGAATTATTTTGTAGCTAGCTGTAAATGAAAGCATTAGGTAGCTTACCTGGTTTATAGACTGAGTTAGAAGATAAAGATCAGCACCTTACAATGGCTACACTAAAATACAGCTACCTATATGTAAGTAGGTATCTTGTACGTTGCCACTTACTTTGCTGAATTTGTATTTAGCCAAGAAGTAGTTCTCATTTTCAATAGTATCTGTCAAAACACAAAGCAAGGAGGATTCATATCAAAACAGGCAGCAAAATCCATAAGCAGTTCACATTACGGTAGCAAGCAGCTAAGGTCAAGCTAAGATGATTTGTGGGCTATTTAATCTCTTCCTCTAGTCTTAGGTTGATCTCAGGAGAACACAATGTGAGAGACTGCCCTCTCTAACAGATCAACTGCTCCCAGTGTCACACATTTCTCATATCAAAGCACTGACTTCAACAGTAATCAGCTCTTCACCTTCACAGAATCATAGAGTAAGATGACTTAGAAAGGATCCTCAAGGATGATCAAGTCCAACTCCCAGCCCTGCACAGCACCATTCCCAAGAGTCACACCATTTGCCTGAAAGCATAGCCCAAATACACCTCTAGAACTCTGTCAGGCTGGTGCTGTGACTGCTCCCCTGGGAAGCCTGTTCCAGTGCCCAACCACCCTCTGGGTGAAGAAACTTTTTCTGATATCCAACATCAACCTCCCCTGACACAACTTCAGGCCACTCTCTTAAGTCCTGTCACTGGTCACCACAGAGAAAAGATCAGGATCTGTCCCTCCTCTTCCCCTCATGAGGGAGTTGTAACTGCAGTGAGGTCTCCCCTCAGTCTCCTCCAGACTGAACAGATCAAGTGACCTCAGCCACTCCTCATAGGGCTTCTCCTCAAAGTCCTTCACCATCTTTGTTACCCGCCTTTAGATGCTCTCTAATAGTCCTTTTCTCTATTGAGGTGCCCAAAGCTGCCCCCAGCACTCAAGATGAGGCTGCCCCATTGCAGAGCAGAGCCGGACAATCCTCTCTCTTGCCCAGCTGGTGATGCTGAGCCTGATGCCCCCAGCACACAGGTGGCCCTCCTGACTACCAGAGCACTGCTGGCTAAGGCTCAATTTTCTACTGCTCATTCTGGGGTCAGTTCTCCAGCTATTTCTAGCAGGAGGCAGTGCCATTATGCTGCTGAAAGGTGGCCTGAGGAGAGCCCTGTATGCAGGCAGTGCTTCACAGCAGGGGACCAGGCTTACCAATGGAATCACCATCATCCCAGAAGAGAGATCCAGAAGCTTTTCCTCGTTCATCCAGGGCAATAATGAGTCCAAATGGGTTCAGGCGGCTGTTGACAAACATGTTGAGAATTGTCACTACAAACCTGTGGGCACCGTCCCTTCCAAGCAACTTAACAAAAACTTCTGAACACAACTCCCTTTTCAAGGTTACAAAAAAGGTCATGACAGAAGAATGACAACAGCGTTCACCAAAAGGACTCTAGAAGTGATGGCAAAATCTTTGCCTTGCCTTGTCCTACTGACGTCTAGATTCCTCATGTTTTGAATGCTCATGTGGAAAGCTCCCCCCCTTTTGTGGCCTCAATGTACAATAACTCGATGGTCTGGGAGTCAACTGGCAACCAGTACTGCCTTACTATGGCTGCTGCACAGTGCTGGCCCTCTCCTTCCTACTCAGATTAGCTTCTGAGGATGGTTCAGATTTGAGGCCAGTATATTATCCATTGGCATGGGGAACTATTTTTCCTGAAGAAAGATTTGAGCTTTCCCACCTTGTTTACAGCATTTGATAAATTCACCCAAGAAGAATTTTGTTTTTCCCCTTGCATACATTTACTCTGAATGATTGACAGCAGGTCAGTGTGGCAGTAAGAGGTGCAAAAGCTTTTCTGAGCATATTCACAGAGCCGGGAGTAGGCGTCAGCTGTGCTAACAGGGACGTGGGTCATCTCTGAGGTGATTTCTCCTAATGAAATGGAGCGAATACTGGTATAAAAATACTGTACTTATCGCTTGGGATGGCAGCTGGGAGCTGCAGATAGTCTCTCTTCTGTACTTTCTTTTGATTGCTCTTTTGACTGTCTGTGGGTCTGACCCACACCGTGGCTGTTGGTGACAAACACAGGTGACGTTACCTCTCAGTAGTGGTGGTGGCTGGTGCCTGCTCCGGCAGAATGTACCCTCCACGGATGTACAGAGGGATCTTGTCCAGTGGGGCATACACAGTATAATAGCCCTTCTTCCAGGAACTTGGCACTTTACGACCCTACCACAAAAATTAATGCAGTTAAAAAAATGCCAATCCAGACAGTATACATACTGAAAAAGAGAGCAAAGGGTAAATTTTCATTTCAGTTACATCAGTGAAAAAAGCAAACTAAAATATAGATTTCAGGACTGTTATTCTAGTTTCCTTTTTAACATGAAAGAGGATCTAGCCTCTGCAGTTATCCATATGCCTGAGATAGAAGCATCATGACTGCAAGATAGCAAATGGTCTTTAAAACTGGTATCATTATTCCATATGCTGTTAAAAAAAACCCCAGTCATCAAGACACTGAGCAAAAAGAAAAAAAAAACTTTTGCTTCCTCTTTTTATACATACGGAGCCTGTCACAATTCAGTTTAAGGTAAGTGATTCATAGTCATTTGGGGATGTAAACTGTAGATTTTCTTCTCTTCTAAGAACAATTCTTCCCCTTTCAAGAAGTAATTACAGCACTCAGAGAGTGAAATTTGTGTGTGTGTAGACAACCAGCATTAAGTTCTCTGCATCATCCTTTTCTGGTTTAATGTCTCAAAACCTCAAGAAAAGACTTATGTACAGAGAAAATAACAGGAAGGCTTTGCTCTTGCCCTCTGTAAATTATGATGATGATTTATGATAATTATATGATTTATAAATCATATATTTACGATTTATTATTTTTAGCCAACTTCAGTTTGGATAAGCACCATGTGCATGACAAGTAAGTGCCAAATACTGGCAGGTGGGCAATGCCAGGGGCAGGCACATAGGCAGGGCAAGGGACAAAGGCCACTGTCCCTGTGCCCGGCCCAGCAAAGGTGTTCAGAGGGAACCATGAGGAGAGCTGAATTAAATGCTGGACTTTGCAGCATCACAGTCTCATGAAAAGAGAAAAAGGAAAGGATTGGATGAATATCCGAGGACACCAGCCAAATGCTGAAAATGACCAAACTTATTTTTAAAAAAGTCTGCATTTCCTCTGAGAGCAGTTCTGCCCTGCCTGCTCCTCTGCCAGGGACGCTCAGGAGACTTAACAACAGCCTGATGATCCTGGGCTCACATTTCTGAAAGCTCTTGGCATCAGCTCAACTGCTCCCATTGATGCCAAGCTGGGCTTAGCCTGCAGATTGCAGCAGAGCACCTCTAGAAATGCTGTCCTGGGGATGGTGTTGGAAAGGTCACGGCCCTGAAGAGAAGGTACTGGTATGTCCCACAGAGCAGATTGTTCTGCAGCTCTTCCAAATATGCCTTCTGTCAAAAGTGATGCATGTGCAAAAGTACATGCACAGGAGGGTTTGTGGCATGTTCTCAGGAGTGTGGCTTAGGTTTCTGCCTCTGTCTGCGTGCATGGAAGTGTATCAGAACGAGAATTAAAAGTGAAGGGCAAAGAAAGAAATCCTGGCATTTTCATGCACATCTAGGCTGCTCTTGAAAATTCTGTCTGCTGTGTCTTAGAGCTTTACATGGCAAAAATAGAAAACAAAATGTTACTGAAAGCTGTGTCATTTATTCTCCCAGCTAGCCTGATGCAGACTTTTTCTTCTCCAGTTTTCTTTATCTACAGATGCTGAGGTAAAAATACTGCTGAATGTTGCTAAAAGTTATTTTGCTGGAATTGTACCATTTTAAATTATTAGGAAAAAAAGTAAGAAAATTAATCTTAAAAATACATACGGTATAGTAGTCGAACCACTGTGCATCAGGGAAGTATACCTCCACAGTTCTTGCTTCCTGTAATTGTTATAAAGAGATTAGTCTTTTTCTTTTTGTATTTCTGATATTACATTAGCTTTATTATATTTGTGCATGGAGAGATGTATGCTGAATATTCTAATAACATCAAATTTTGGATATTATGGCTGAGTTATTGTCACAGCTGTGGACTAGTGCTGGCTAATCTATAATACTAAACAGACAAGCCCATCCTATTTGGGGGTTTTATTGCCATAGCCTGGGATGAGTCAATGTTACATGATTATTTTATTCTAGTACATAGCTCTATGTCTTGCAAATGTAACTGGCCTAGATGCACTCCTCCAACATCTGAGCAGCCCTAGTGATGGCTATGGCAGCTTTTCCAAGACAGGGCTTCACCTCTGAAGTGGGAGGACACCACTGCTCAGTGCCCCTTGCACCATTCCTGTCCCAGAAACAGGCAGAGAATGAGCTCTAGCACACAGAGGATGCAGATCCTTCTCTTCTTGTAAACAATTTAAAGTTGCAGATAAGTAATAATAAATAATAAATGTTTTGCTAATTGCACAATTACTGTACTTCATTTGCAGCATGTGTTGTGTCAGATCACTGCAGGGATGTAATCATGCTAAAGGCACTCTGTATTAATAACTCCAGGAACAGCTGGGATCAAAACATACTTCCATTTTTGTTACAAGTTGCTTATTCTCACAAACAGATTAATTTTTACTATCAGTGTAGATGTCTGTCCCTTTGCAGAATTATGGATTAGCCCCAAGGACTACCCCAGGAATGTGGAGCAAGAAAAGTAAAGGTGGAAGAGTTAAGGAAAAGTTACCATTTGACATTTTAGGGGTTTTAGATGTGTGAAAAACCCTATAAAGGCAAGATGCTCCCCTCTCCATCTCTTCTCAGTATTATGACAACCCTGGATATTCTGGTCTACAGAAAAGTGTGTAACCATCATCTGAGTCATGATGATTTCAGGGCCAGGTTCGATTGGGCTTTAAGCAGCTTGGCCTAGTGGAAGGCGTCCCTGCCCATGGCAGGGGGACTTGGAATTTTAGATGATCTTTAAGGTCCCTTTCCACCCAAACTATTCTATGACTCCATGATTCCACGAGCCTCACCTTTATGACTCCCTAAATAACAAAGCAGTGTGCAAGGCAGTTCTCCATTCTAACTCTTTTTTTGATATCTCACTTGCTCTCATCCCAGGACTCAAGGAGTGAAAGTCAAGTCATCCCTGACTCATGTTCTCTACACAAGCAGATGTCAAGCTGCAGTTTGACACAGTCACTGCTGGCCTGCACTGCCACAGTGAGGGGCTTACAGCACACCTCTGCCCCTGCCCTGCCAACTGGCCCAGCCCTGGCTGTCAGCTATCACACTGTAAGACCCTGCAATGTGCTGCATTCCAAGTTCTGCTTCCCTCATCACACCACAGGCAGCCTTCATTTTGTACTGCAGTTCTTCAAAAAACATCAGGAACTCCTTATCTAGACCCCCTATCATTTCATTTATCCTTATAATGTCCCCTTTTATTCAATTCTTTGCAGGAAGCCTTCCCTGGTTTGTCCCTTCCTCTTCATGGGAAGGGTTTTTTCCCCATCCTTTATCATCCTGCTGGTCTGAGACCCTGTGAAATCTTCTTTCTATTCTTCAGCTATTAGAAACCTGTGGGAGTCTGAAGATAAAGGACTGATGAATGAAGTGCCTCAGTGGGGTCAGAATGGTTTTAGAATTTAATTTATACTAAACTCACAGAGACAAAAGGGTTGGTTAAAAAACAAGGTAACAGTGTCCTGTTTAAATGTTTGATCATCAGCAACATCTAGAAATACATCAGCTATTCTGGCAGCATGCTGATTGCAAACAGCACTGGGATACATCCCATGCAAATACTTAGATCTGCTCAGACATACCTCTCTTGTGCTGCCAGCAGTCAGTGGTGGGCAAGGAGAGATACACACCCTTGCTCCAGCCAAGCAGGGAGAGCCATGTGCCCAGCACAGCAGAGGGAACTGCTGCTTTTTAAAACCTGTCCTGTTAGCAGCTTACAATATCATTATCGTTTCCATAATGACTGCTTTTGCCTGTGATGCTGGGAGACTCCTACCACAGCCCCTGAGAGCTGCAGTTCCAAAACACTGTGGGTGAGCAGTAATATGGAAACCAGTTTGCTTTCATATCTGTGTGTTTCTTCCTAGCTCGACAATTACTGCTCTGTGTGTGTCCTTGGAGACTGCTGCCAGCACAATAACAGGAGCACGTGAGGGGCAGCATCCAGCCTCTTTACATGCTTTCCTCACTTGGAGTAAAAGGGAAAGGCTGTGCCCTCACTTTCATCCTCCCACTTCAAGTACTGAGAAGCTCTGTACTGCCTGTGCTGCTCAGAAACGTGTTCTGAAGCTTTGACAGTGGAGAGTAGAAAGGGATGGATATGAGCAAACATGCTGTGAATGACATCCAATGCCCTAAGCACCACTCATTTCTTTTATTCCAGTGCGATGGCATTTTTAATTACAGTACTTGCCTCTTCAAGAACAGGAGCAATCATAAAGGCAGATCCCCAAAGGAAGGCAGTATCTATTTCATGAGTCTCTGGATCAGAGGTAAATCTGTTTTGAAAGTTAAATACACAATGTTAATTCATAGTTGATAGAATTTGCCAAATATTTTGATATTATTCACTGCGACAAGAAATCTGCTTCCTCAAAGTATCCTTCAACACAGCCAAGTATTTTTTCTGATTGAAGGAATGTCAAAAACTGGACAGAGATTCAGATATTTCAGTAGCACCTACCATCCCAGAGCAGACCAGAACTCTCGCAAAATGATGAAGCTGATTTCTTTTCAGAACAGCAACAGTGGGAAAACAACTTACTTCTGTTCAGTGGGCTGAGACTTCATTGTGGGAGCCGATGAGCAGGACAAGGGCCAGGCCCAGGAGAGGGAATACAGAGGAAAACCACTGTGCTCTAGGATCTAAAGCATTTGTGAAAATCCTTGGATTTGGCCTCCCACAGCTTTCACAGATTTACATTTGAAATTGTTTGCAAGACAAACACAGAGCAACACTCATACATATTGTACGTTTTAGCCGCCTCTCCTGAATGGATGGAAAACCTGTGGAATTCAGTCCATTTTATTCAATGCACTAAACTTGTTTTGGATTCTGATCCTGTTCTCCAGAATGGTCACAGTACCATTTGCCTGGCATCACTTGCCTTCTCTTGGGAAGAGATCTCTATTCCACTGTGCATTAGCTAATGAAAATACTGAATGGCACCTGGCAAAGAAGAGAGATCCTTCCCAACTCAGGAACCTCCTTTCCTCCAGCATAAAATCCTTGAGAATTTAAATAGGTTTTCAATCAGCTGTAAGTCTCTTCCTGAAGAAGTAATTAATGGATCCCAGTTCTTATAAGAACATCACATACACAAAAAATTCACATCTCAAATCCTCCTAAAATCAAAGTACCTTCTATTTCCTGACCTCTACTACTCCTCTGCCTCTCTGTCCCTCCAACAGCCCTGCTGCCTTGTCAGAGATGGTAACTGGTCTGTTTTTCATGCATTTTTGACAAATTCACACTGCCTATTGCATATTTACACATTATTCTCTAAGGATGTATAAACTCCCTGTTTAAAAATTCCTTTACTGTGTCTCTTTCACAGGCTTTGCAGCTGCCCCTGTCTAAAGCCAGGTCTCTGTTGAACACCAGCTGGAGCAGAGTGGTTCAGTGTCAGTGCCCTGCTCCACACCCTGCCTGCTCAGGGCAAAGGCACACACTGCACCCAGCCCAGGCTTACAGAAATCTCCCCAAATAAGTAAAGATAATTTGGCAATAAAAAGACACCCACTGAGTCCTCAGTTTCTAAAATATTGTAAACTTAGGGGAGTACATGGAACTTAAGAAAAAATGTTCTTGAAGGCATGTCTTGGGCTCTCCTTGAAAGAAACCTCAGTTTGTTCAGAGGTTTTTTTTTTTTCCTGTCCAGAACAGTAGCTCTTTTGGACACCTTAATCTTGGTCATTATTGCATTGTGACATAATACTTTTAAATGTTTAAAGCAGATTATGGCTTTTGATGAATTACCTTGTCCTAAAGTTTTTGAAATATAAAACATGAGTTTTTCTTGTCATCTCAGTAAGTTCTCTGTATTTTCAATTCAACTGTGATAAAATTGTAACAGTAATAAAATACATTTTGTTGTGGGAGATTGCAGGACAAAAAGCTGATCAAGAAATTATGAATAAAGAAGAATCAATTGTTTTTGTACATGGAAACAAGATTCTCACCCTTTTACTCAGCACAATTTCCTCTTGCAATTATAGCAACCACTAGCACAAATTCAGCAAACAAATGAACTTTCCTATTTTGAAACTATAAGCCATTAAAGCATGCTGTCATCTATGAAAGGTCTTTAATTCCATCTACTGCTTCCTCTGGTTAGATGCTGGCCTCTTTTCTGTCATATTTCCCTCCTGGTTAGCCATTAAACACATCTTTCCCTTTCACTAATGGATTACCACCTCACAGTCTTTTTTGGTATCAATACCTCTGCTTTATGGAGTGAAAGCCTCTGAGGTAACAAATACATTTAAAAGAATCTTCTGGGATGTTGTTCGTGTTTGTTACTTGAAACAAGCCCCTAAATGTTCCAAATGGAATGAAATGTCCACATGAAACAGCTATTGCTTGGAGACTCCCTGCCTAGGTATAGTTGTTTTCATGGTGAGGACTCTGAACTCATAAGAACTTCACTAATGCAGGGATTTTTTAGTTTTCCTTTGTATTTTTTACAAGTAAGAGGCAAGGTTGATGTAAACTTCCATCATCCATACACTGAAATTTCTGTTTCAGTTCTCTTTCTCAAAACCCCACATTTCTCCTCCTGTTAGCATCTGGGTCACTTTCTCTGCTTGGGCAGACCTACTACTAAACCACTTAATATTACTTAGAATTAGTAAGAAATACACATTAAGTAATAGCAGTGAATAATAGTAGCCAGAATTAACTACTAGTAGTAAGAATCACTTTTAACCTATTTTACGATCTAGCTATGGCAACATTAACAAGTGATGGGGCTAGGGTGCCAGCAGTGGCACTGGGGAGGGAAACATCTCCTGATGCCTACCCTACTTACATGCTTTTGAGAGGTTTTATTTCCTAGTAATCCAGTAAACTCTGGTCCTGCTGACTAAGCTCCCATCAGTGTCTGTAGTGAACCTCTCAGCTCAGTTTCATCTGACAAAAGCCTCTGCTGGTGCATCTGAAACTGCTCTACAACTCTAATCAAAGCAAATTTGGAAATTTGCCAATGTGGGCATGGCCCACATAGAGTACAGGTATGCTGGCAATGGTCAGAAAGGCAGCTTTATTGACACTAGAGGAATTCTGTATTAGCAGAGATTAGCTAATATGAATGCAAAATTAACTTGGGCATTTCCAATATTAACATAAACTACATTATATTAAGCCATATATTAAAAAATACCTAAAATAAATACTTTAAATAGCATATTACCAATTGTAAATTATGAGTACCTGTAAAATGCTCCCTAATTTTATCCAGTAAAATGACATTGCCAAGTAGAAAGAGTAAGGATACTTCTTTTAAAATGTATCAGTTAACCATTATGCTGAGTAAGCAAACCAGATGTTTTCAAGCATCCTTTCCATGCCTGAATGGTCTGCACTTTGGTGTAACCTCAGTTTAATTTGAAAAAAATGCCTTACCCTTTAACCAGAATGTTTTTAAGCTAAAGGCAAAAAAAAAGAACATTACACAGTCTAGGACATAGCCTGCACCAATGAAATAAAATTGTGGCAGAGCTTCAGGCTTTCATATGTATTGTTTGCACTCCTTTTGCTCAAGTCTTTGCATAAAGCATTCTGAAGTAGAAAATTAATCAAAAGCAGGTATAAAACTGATTAGAAGATTAGGACAGGGAAACTAAACCTCAGCTGGATTCCTGCTTCTTCCAAAAAAGAAAAAATTAGTTGTTCCAAAAATCTGAGCTTAATTTTCAAAGTGGCTTTTCAGTCTGCATTTATTAATCTCGGTTTTGCACCTGCTTCTACACTCCAACATCTCTATCTCTGTTTTCTCTGTGCAATTTGTGGACACAGATGTGGGTTTCATAGATAGCATGCAGATCCAAGTGCTAAATTGGAAAAAAACCCCAAACACTATGGGTTATTGGACTCTCTGTATGAGGCCTTTTAGCATTCTGGATCAGAATACAGATTTCATCGATTTCATTCAAATACAGTAAATACAGGTATGTGACTCTCATTTTTGAAATAAAAAAGAACTATATATTTGCCTAAGACTAAAAATTTTCAGAATTCTTCTTTCTTAAGTTTGTCTTTTTCACTCCACTGGAAACAAAAACAGGCTATATACTAATGGAAATTAATTGCATATATTAAGAGTTATCTTTGTGCATATAACTTGATTGATTTAACTGTTCAACTGTTATTTTAAAAGAGAGGATGCAATAATAATACTGTGACTATCCTCCTAAGGATATCAACCATTACCTACATAAGAGCTCACCTACTTTGTGAGCAAATCAGAATGAAAAAGAGACTCCAAACTCACTCGTGCATCAGTGAGCGCACCACGGTGCCCCCGTGAACGTGAGACTCGTAGAACAGGGTGTACAAGTACGGCAGCAGGGAGTATCTGATCCGAAGAGTAGCACGAGATATCTCGGCAAATTCATCTCCAAACACAGCTGGGTCTTGTTCCTGTCCAGGAAAAGCTTAGATTTGTACTGAGCATTGAAACAAACTCAGCAGAGAAGCTGTGTGCAGCATAAGGAGAGCTGTGGCTGGCATGATGCTACAGAAGTAGAGTGTTTAAATAAGAAAAAGCACTCATTTGCAAACTGCAAGATATATTAAGAACAACATCCATTATTCCCGAACTAACATTTGTATAAAATTCTTAACTTGAAAAATTCCAGTGAGTTCTAAAAGATCAGGCCCCACCACAAGGTATGTGAGCCCTCTGCAACCACCCCTAAGCTTGTGAGGAGATGGAAGCTGGGGCTCCATGCCTGTGCTCAGGAACAGATACCCGGCATCTAGAAATTAATTTATCCTGGAGATGCAAGCCCTCTCAGAGAAAGGAGATGCAACACACAAAAAAGGGAAGACTGATAATCTGCAGATCAAAGTCAAACGCATAATTACATTGGCCACAAATGTAAAGGCAAGTCTAGGTAAAAGAGTAAACTCATAATCCTACTGAAGCCATCAGGTGGCCAAAGTCACTGTGTGTGGTACAGAAAACATTTCATCCATTCAAGAAACTTGATTTCTCCTCCTGTGAGCCACATTTTAGGATGCCCTGACTGACAGTGTACCCATACATCAGCAGTGCCCCTCAGCTTCTACTGCCAGCAATGCTCTCCTGTGGGACAGGGCATGCACTGGGTGCCACCATCAAGGGGCAGGTTGCAGCAGCCTGTCTGTATTCACTGGCTGGGTTTGGTCCTACTCCAACACAACCTTGCCTCTCCCCTGGGATGGCAGGCAGAGCACGCAGCCAGGGGCAGTGCTGATTTGGGAAGAGCTCCATCTTTAATTCCTCCTGTCAACCTCTCCAGTGCTAAACAGCCAGCTTACAAATCACATGGCTCCCTTTCTCCTTCATGACATCTTTCCAGAGTACTCAATTTTCTCATTAAAGCTGAAGACTATATGATGAATTCCAAGGATAATGAAATGCAAAAGAAACAGAAGTAACAAAGCTTTTTATATTATCTAGTGCTTTTCAGACAAGAAAAATATTAATTAAACTGTTTGAAATATCCAATGAATTAGGCAAAGTGGGTATTTAAGATTTTATTTTAACACTAACCTAATGTTAATTAAATTCAATATTTAAGTAAAATTTCACCATTATTATGTTTATATCAGAATTACTCACTAAGAATACTCCCTGCTGGCTCTGAGCTCCAGAACATCCATCTATTATTTCAAAAATTGCACTATATTTTTACCAGTGTTCTGACACTATACAAACACTGCTTAATTTCACAAAAAAACAGTCAGACTTCTTAGGTTATGCTGAGTCACCCAAAATGCCTGTTCATTTCCTTCTGTGAACACAATATTTTAAATGCATTTAAGTAATCCAATAAAACCAAATATATCTCTCAGTTGCAGCACCCATCATATAGACCCATTGCTTTCTTCTTGTTTATTAAATTGTGCATATGAGATTGATATCCACTCACCCAGGTCAGACTCTGTTTGCATGCTCAAAGGGCCAAGCAACCATATAAATATATATATGTACACCTCTAACTTTAGTGGAGAGGCAAATGGAAAATATTTCTCAACATCAACAGCTAATGCCTCACAGACATTTCTTCTCCTACAAAGAAATACCTCAGGGATCTACAGGCTAATTCCTGACCCTTGTAATGATAGTACTATGGTTTATTATTCCTGCATTTGCCCAGTTGCTGAACATCCATAATACTTTCATGTAGAGACAAAGGTCTACCTGGGAGTGTAAATATTGCAGCATTTTGATGATGCAACTTTAAAGAAACTGAAGATTAGCAAATAACCTGAGCTCCAGCATTGCACAGATCAGTTTACAGAAGGAAAAAACCCCAAACATTTCTTGAACAAACAGAACCATTTCATCATGGTTGCAGATAAACACAGAATAATTACAAAGGATAGCAATTCAAACTTCATAGCTAGAAATGACCTGATACTTCTTCCTGTTTGCAACAAGTGTTTAAAGGACTTTTATGGTGTTGAAACCAGGGCATGGATCTGGACTAAGGCTGCACTTTTTCATTCATCTCATGGCTCATTAGCCTTTTCTGGTCTTGGTTGCTGCTTGGCTGATAATGATGTCACTATGGGTGCCTCTCCTTGGAATTCTCACATGTTTGTAACTTGCTTTTAAACAGCAAACATGGTGTATAATGATCTCTCTCCCCCTCCGCAATACTTATTATAATTACTGAAGTATTGAAACCAAAGTTGTAGCAATCAAGGGAGTAGGAAGATATCCCAACACTCACTGGCTCTTAAATAAAACCTGAGCTTCAGTAGGTAAAAATGAAACAGATTCATTTTATCAACAGTGTGAGAAGACCGTTGTTTCTATGTTATCTTTACATTACGGGTGGGAAAAATTTACATTTCACTGTGTAATTCCTGCTCTCAGTGCAGCACTCCTTTTCACCTACTGCTCCAGTTTACCCAAGAATGGCAGGTTAATTTTGGAGAAAGCAACACAAATCACTGTCCACATAACCATAATCATAGGCTACAGCTTTATGTAACTTTGTTTACTTACTATGTTTCCCTCTGAATTGTGGTTTCTGGAAAATGGATAGAAAGAGCCAAGCTGCATCCAGCGCAGGCAGAGTTCATAGGTAGTGTTGTAGTTAAACCCACAGATATCAGCACCAATCTACGAAAAAATTAAATTGTGTTTGTGATTGTGACTGAAATCTCTCCCAAATGAGAGACTACAGAAATTTGCTAATAAAAAAATTTTTGGAAAGAAATCCCAGTTTCGAATTACTTTATAAGAATGCTCTATAATGATATAAATTTTTCTGTGACTGAGGTTGTACTGTCTCCTAGAGCACCAAGTTTACTGTGGAAGATCTGACTGTATTTCAATAATTCTACAAATTCTCCATCCCAACTTGCAAACCCAGAAATATATAAATGAGCCCTAATCACAGAGTACATAATTTGAAATCCTAGAGTACATAATACAAAGAGATCGGTTTTGGATGGCATGCATTAGGTCAGTCTGAATCTTGCAGTGCTGTTTTTGTTTCCCTTCAGCAGCCAAGACTGGCATTTGGCCTTTTAATATGCAGTTCCTTAGGCTGTGGGGGCTGTTACTGCTGGCCATCTTAAGTGGCCTGTTTCAGAAAACATTTAAGCTAATTTGAAGTGATATTGTGTATAAGCCAGCACCTGCCTGGAGGATGCCAGACTTACATAGGGAATGCCAAAGAGGTTGAATTCCATGATTCCAATGATGGAGCGGCGCAGGTCCTTCCACAGAGAGAAGTTGTCACCGAGCCAGTGAGCAGTGTGCTTGCCGCTGCCAACGAATGTGGACCGGCTCAAGACGAACGGCCGCTTTCCAGTAGCCTGCTGGACAACACTGTAGAGAAATGCAACAAGATCATCTAAAACAGGAATGGTAACCAAAACATCTTCAAATCAACCTGAGCGTTCAGGCACAATTTTATCTGAAAGGGTATTATTCATGAAACAATTATTATGGTGATCCCTACTCTTGTGATCCCTACTCACATGCAAATGTGGCTGCCAAACTGTATATAAAAGGAAGATTTACACAGTGGCCAAAACAAAACCAACAAACAAAAAATCTATCTGATTCACTAAACAATTTGCCTCAGGTATTTCAATCTTCCTAAATAATAATTTGTGTTTAATTTATTCTCAGCAGTGTCTCAAAATGAAAATTCAAACAATAATTTCCTTTCTATACTAGTATATTTACTTAAGTGTCCAACGAGTTCCTAAAAAAGAATATAATATGTATTTTTTTCAACACAGGATTTATTTAGAGATCTGTATTGGTAAATAAAGTTCCAATATCCAGGAACTAAAAACATGAAAAACCCCAATGAAACACAAAACCAAAAAACCAAAACCACACAAAAATATCAAAAGTATATCTAAACATCTTATAAAAAATAAGCAATCAATATAGAAAAAAACCTGTAATAATTCAAAATGCCACCCCATCCTTGTAGTATTTTCTCTCGTTTCCTGTCTTTTTTGATATATGAGGTTTCATTACAGATTTAGTGGTACAATGAATTTATCTTTGCTTTTTGAAAATAATTTTGCTGTGTCACCAGAAAATCAAGAGAATGTGCCTTACAAACAAATCTATTACAAAATTCCTCAGAATAGGATACTCTTTGTACATAATTGTAAATTGCAGTATTTTATATTGCAGGAACTCAAATTCAACTCTTCTTTAATATGATTTGGGCAACACAATTTAGGTTCTCTTGGAAATTCTAGCATGAAATATTAATCATATTGTTCACCATCTACTTCTTTCTCCCTTTTCTTAATGAGATTTCATCAAGAGTTCTTTCACCTGTATTCATCATGGCCCAGTGTTTGCTCTTGGGTCTGTAATGGCACAGAGATTATAAAGTGCTTCAACACTTGCAAAAAAGCCCAGCAGCTTTCATGGAAGAAAGCTGAATGTATTAACTTTAGGGGCCATATGCAGCAAGAGGTGCAGTTCTTTAACTGTGAGGGACCTGCTGGTTCTGGTTTGCAGGTGCACTGTTGGGCTAATAACTGTACAAGACTCCATGTGCTTCACATAAATGTTATTTTGGAGCTTTTCATGGATGTCTTGAGCAGGAGTGCTCTCCTCTGGCTGCCTTTGGCTCCATGTGCAAATACAGGTGCTAATGAGCGCAATATCAGATCAACTCAACTATGATCCAGAGCTGCAAAAACAATTTGTAACAAGTAATTTATTGAATAATTTCAGTCTTTCACAAACCATTGCAGAGCAGGTCCTAATGTTGTCAAATGCCTTTGTTGATTTAAATTATTTACAGAATATCATGTGCAAATAACTCTTGGCATTAAGCTATGCACAAACTGATTGCTGCTAGTTTATGTATTCAAATTCAAACCATTTGACATAGGCCAGATGACACATTTCCTATTCTCTGTCTGCCTTAGAATAATTCTTAGAATTGCTTTTTTATATGAAATTGTCATTCATTTTCATCCAATATCTTGCAATTGATGCTGGTGCTAAATATTCCTGTCAGTAATTTCATTTAATATATTCTTTGTGAAGAGTGAATGCAGAAAGGATATACAACCAGCATTGAAAGGAAATCTATTTGAGAAACCCAAATGAATATGTACAAAAAATACTTCAGCAAAGTCTCCCAGCTTTGCACCAGAATCAACCCCTGCATATACTTTTGGTGGTCTTCACCACATTTGGCCGAGTAAAATAAGTTTGTTGAGAGGATCTCTTCAAAGACTGGGGAATAGGGGCCCAAAAACCATGGTAAGAAGTCCAGGGCTCAAGGTCTTCCTGTTCTTTCTCTCAAAAGCAGAACTGTGCTTCAGCCAGGCCCATAAGTGTTGGCAAACTACTTCTGTTTTTTCCCAGGGCTTCCCTTGCCCTGGACTTGGCATATAAAATACAAACGCATCAGCACCAGAATTAGGCTCACTTAACCATGCCCTCTGGATGCTATCAGAATCCAGCTTCTGAAAATGAGTGCTAAATGCTGAAACAGGCCACACATGGACCCCTGCTTTGGCTCTTCCATTGTGTTATGAAATTTCCCAGTGTTTTAGCTCAATCCCTGCTGGAAAAGCCATGATCTGCCCATTTCATTTAATCCAACAGCCAGCTTTCCACAGCAACAGCCTGCCTGCGTAAGCTGGCTTTCAGTGCTTCCCAGCTGCAAAATGAGTTTTACAGTAGCTGACAGCAACTGTGCTGCAATGCAGCTCTAACCTCCTGAACCAACTGAGGCCCAAGCCAATCTGCAAAGCACTGCCTGCCAGGAACCAGAGGCAGCTCCAGAAGCAGCCAGGGGACCTGAACAGTTTGGATTCTCCACTGACAGTGACAGAACCTCCTCTACCACAATAGTGAAGAGACAGACAAATACTCCTGACACCACACAAGGCTGCTTCTGCTGCCAATGCTCATGAGACGCTCTTACAGAGCACAGGAGCATCTTGCTCTAGATATACAAAAGCAGCAGCTGTAAAGTTAGGCCTTATACATACATCCTGATTTAGATGAGAAAAGTAAAATCAGAAAGGATTCTGTTCCTTGTTCCAAGGTTCATTTTTCTTGAAACTTCTTACTAAATGGCAAACAATGAAACAAGACATGGGTCTGTTTCTTATTAAATACTATTACAGATTTTCCAAGTAACACCAGTGCCTTTTAAAATGCATTTTAATCACCTGGAATCTGATTACAAATATTTAGAAAACTTACTTGAATGTTGGCTCTGTCTGGGACCAGCCAAAGAGAGAGTGTGTGTTGTAGTGCTCCCCGAGGTAAGTCTTGGAGTCAGGACACAGTGTCTTTTCCGCCAGGGAACGATCAGTGATACCTGAGAATGATACAAATCACTGTAAAATCATATACATCACAATTCAAGTCTCTTCACGTTTCTACACATTTAGGGGTGAAAACACCAAAATATTTGGGAAGAGGAAAAGCTGAAGTGCTGGACCTGCACTGATTTGAGGTTAGCACATAGCCACAAATACTTGTTTGCACACAGGCACATGTCCTTGGAGAGGGGAGATGCCTGAGTACACACTGATAATTAATTTCAAGTTCTTTGTCCAATAATTCAAAATATCTGTACAGGTGTCATGTATTCAGTAAGTAATAGAAAGAAAATATCTGCTTTGATGAATTAAGAATATATTATTTTACACAATGACAAATTTTAGTTAACAGCAGAAATATTGCTCAGATGCTGCCTGGTCCTTGATCCCATATCATGGAGATGCTGGCAAAGCCCATTTGGTGCAAAAAAAATTTCCATCCTCTTCAGGTAACCACTGTGAAAATGCCTCATGAAGTTCAGCAGGAATTGGGCAGGTCAGATGTTTATACATTTGTTGGGGGTTAGTTTCCCTTCCTTTTGTTCCTTTTAGGGAATTTTTTCCCATAAGCCGCTAGGAAACACTAATGACTGAGTACCTAAGAAAAACAGAAGGAGTGGCCAAGCTCAGGGGAGGAGGACATCTGGTTGCACTTCTCTTAGCTGGAGTTTCTCTCCGAGGGGAGAGAGACCGCGGGAATTGGGCAGGTAAAGGACAGGGCTGGGGCAGCGGCTGGCTCTCTTCCTCTCGGCTTTGGAGGAGGACGATCGGAGCTGCTGCTTGGGGAAGGGAATTCGCTGCTGCTGCCGGAGCCCAGCCCAGAGCTGCTTATTCTGCTGTGGGGTGAACCTCTGCTTTTGAGAGCAGCCACTGAACAGGGACCTCATTAACATCCACCTCACTAAGAGAGGGACCTATCCCCATCTGTCCAGGATCCTGAGCTCGCCTCTCCCGGCCCTGCTGAGAGCTGGGCCACCGCTGCCCCGCCCCTGCTGCTTCTTCCAGCACTGCTCTGAGTTTTTTGCTGCACTGTAACCCCTCACTCCCTGCCTGCTGAGACATCCTGCCACCCCATCTTGCTGCTTGCGAGAGTCCTGCTGGGGCACCGGGACCGGCTGCCCCAGGTTCGTGAAGCAAAGCCAGTTCTCCATCCCTTCCCTCACCACCACACGGGCTGCCCGAGCCCGCGCCGCAGCGCCCCCTGCAGCCGCGGGGGATGCACTGCACCTGCCCCGCCCACTGGGAGCAACAGCGCCTCTGCTGGCCGTGCCCGGAACTGCACCGAGGGGGAAAGTGCGGCAGCCAAAAGGTCGGGACGGGGTTCCGGGTTCTGTTTATTATTAATGCTGCAGCTGCTGTTGTTTTGTTTGCTTTGTTACACATACTAGTAAAGAATTGTTATTTCTATTCCCATATCTTTGCCTAAGAGCCCCTTAATTTCAAAATTATAATAATTTGGAGGGAAGGCGTTTACATTTTCCATTCCAAGGGAGGCTCCTGCCTTGCTTAGCAGACACCTGTCTTTCAAACAGACAACATTATATTTATTTTTAGAGATGGAGTTGCAAATATTATAAAATTCTCACAAAATAAAAAAGAAAGTGAATTCTAAAATATTCTTTTTTCTCATGCTTAATTAGGTGCATGCACTATTGTAAATATTTCTCCATGAACAAGCAATCTCCCTGCCTAATCGCACTTCCTGTATGGTTGCAGTTCATTATCACAATTTCTCTGTACTTGAAACCCCATTAGCCTCTCAGCCCTGCTGTGCCACTACAGCTACAATCCTTGTGTTTGAATCTTTAGACACAAAGACTCCAGTGTCGGTGATCTACATCAGAAATAACTTAATTTATAGGCAATTTCCAAGTAACTTTGACTGATATGTCTTTGAAGAAGACACTTAGTTTCTGGGGAAAGTCACACTTAATGTCCCAGTGGTTCTTGATTATTAGCCCTATAAATTTAAGGTGGGATAGGAGAGAAAATGCTACCACATGAATCATAGGCTCATGCTTCATTCTTATTCTGAGTATTTTGTATTCTGCCTCAGTAATACTGATTATTTTACAATTGCATATTAATCTTCAGTATAAAGTGTTTTATAGAAAATGTATTTGAAGGACATCTGGCTTAAACAAGAAGTTCAAACCATGGTTATGTGTAATCATGGTTATAAAATTTAGATAAGGAGGTTGAAGGCTACACTGACAAAAAGCCTGAGGCTCTGAGACTGGGACTTGCACAGATGAAATCACCTAAGACAATAGTGAGCTCCCAAAACTCTGCTAACCCCAGGAAGGTCCTAATATCTTACTGGACTAAGCTTAGGGCACCTCTCATACCTACATAAGTCAAGGGCTTGGACAGCTATGAACAGGCACCTATTCTATAAAGTGAAACAGAAAAGAAAGCCCTTAAATACTGGTTTATAATGGATTCCCTACATGTTGGGATATAATGCCTAGGGCTCCTGGCTGCAGAAGGAATACCAGTACCAGAGAAGTCTCTGGGAAGACCTTAGAACAGCCTTCTGGTACCCAAACACGATCTACAAGAAACCTGGAAAGGGACTTTTTAAATGGGCATGGAGTGATAGGACTCCATGAGAGGGTAATGGTTTCAAGAGAGTAGGTTTATATTAGACACAAGGAAGAAATTCTTTCTGGTGAGGGTGGTGAAACACTGAAACAGGCTGCCCAGAGAAGCTGTGCATGCCCCATGCCTGGAAGTGTTCAAGGCCAGGATGGATAGGGTTTCAAGAAAGCTGGTCTGGTGTCCCTGCCCACGCTAGGGGGGCTGGAACAAGATGGGTTTGAAGGCCCCTTCCATCACAAACCCATCTATGATTCCATTATATCACTCTAACACTGCTAGTCACAAGCAGAAGCAGGGGCATATGTGCATGAGTCAAGTCAGAGAAACTGGGCTCAAAACACTCCTGTCTTCAGTATCTCTCAGTGTCCTTACATGTCATGCAGGCCTCTAGGCCTGAGTCCCTCCTGGTAGCTCAGACATCAATGCTAATCTTCACAGAGCTCAGCTGCAGCTGCATGGCTCACAAGCCACTGCATAGGCTCACTCTCAGTCCTCTATTTGTGATGTAAAGGGAGCTCTGCTCTTTTGGCCAGTTTACCCAGTCTCTCACATCTTTTATGCAGCTCTGAAGACTGACAAAAAATGAAAGTAATTTAAGGCAAAGGGGGAAATTCTCATCAGTTCCTGGGCTTTGGTCAAGACCCACAGGGTAAGTATGCAGTGGTTACCCCACAAAGAGAGCAAACACCAAAATCATCATTAAAAGCTCTCCTTCTGCTTTCAAAAATTCACAATCTCTTTCTAATATTTTGTCATGTTTTTGTTATGCTTATGTTTCTCTTATATTCAAAGTAAAAAAAAAAAAATTGCCATTTAATAAAGAAAATTTAGAATTCTCATGAGAGTACAAAAACCTGAAGGGGAAAAGGGGACATTTCCAATACTCCACTGCCAATACTCCAACCCTCATGCATCAGCTTCCTACTGCACATTAACATTGCTCAGGCAGCTGGGCTTTCCTGGGGATATGTTGGCTGGATTAACTACCACACCACTGGCAATAATCATAGGTACTCATGGCCTCCTGAGGACGAATGAGCATATCATTAACTCAGCTACTGGAAGAGATTTTTCCATTCCTGTAAGTTTCCCATAGTCTTAGACATTTTAAAACTTATTTTTAGCCTGTTTCTAGTAACACAGTGAAAATTTCTTTCCAAAGAGAAAGGAAATATATTGAACTATGGCACCATCTGCTTTGTCATAGTTTGTGAGAAGGCCATCGCTGAGACTAGCGGTGGCAAGGGTTACTTCATAAGTCTGTAGCTGAGTTACCGTATGTAGGTATCTTGCTCTTTTTCTGATGTGGACCAGTTGCTCAGAGAACAGCAAGAAAGGTAATTTTTCTAGTCCTGTAATGAGGCAGAACCTTGGACAGAGGAAAGTGATTGTTTTTGATACTCCATGAAAGCTGAGCCACTGGAGTCTTGAACAAATATGTAATTGAACTTACAGAATAGGCAGCGAAAGATGGAAAATCAGAGAATGGAATTATTTTTTCCCCTAAAATATAGCCAATCCAGGTTTAAAACAAAACAAACAAGAAAACCAAAGAAACAAAAAAACACCAATGAAATTATAATATTAATGTTATTCTAAAATATAATATCATATAAAATAGGAATAAAAATATAATATTAATAAATAATTCATTGCAATGAAATTATACTTACTAGGAATGAAAGGAGGGTTATTGATTTCAGTATCAGCACATCCAGGAATCTGGCCTCTCATGAAATTGGATGGTTCGTTCATATCCTTTAATAAAGAGAGTAAGACACATGAAAATCTTCATTTTCTTTTTTCTAAAGAAGGAAGAGAAGATATAATGGGACATACAATCCAGATGCCATCATAGTCAAGGACATCCTTGAACTCCAGACACAACTGGGTCCACCATTCCACTGTCCTGGGGTTGCTGTAGTCAGGAAACACACAATCTCCAGGAGGCCAGGCCTAGGGGTTACAAATGTAAATCCTGGTTATTTTCCCATTTCTATTACACTGCTGCTTTATTGTTTTGAAGCAGCACTAGACAAAATGAATCACAAAATTAAAAAACCCACCTGCCCAACAGCAGGAGTCACACCATCAGAGTTGTTCACCCACACTCCCATTTCCTGGCCGAGTTCATAAGGTCTGTAAGTGCCTGGCTCCTCATCCTTGGCTATGAAAGGGTCCTAAAAAGAGCAATCACACTTCCTTTATTGAAATCCCAGAGGTAACAATTAATCTTCTATTTTATATTTTATAAAAATTTGTGTTATGTTTTCTTAATGCTGACTGCAAAATATTGGAAGAAAACAGCATTAAAATTTAATAGGAGTCAAGAGCACATAATTTAGAAAAAGTCATTAAGGATATGTCATGAGTATTTCTTGTGTAAGGCAAAAGCAATGTGAAATTACTAAATATCCTCACGTTTATTTTTTATGAGACTTTCTATGTTCAAATTATTTTAAGACAGGCACTAGATTTTTACTCCCCCTCCACCAAGATCTCTGCTGTGGCTGGGTGCTGTGCTGGAGATTCCCACACTTGAGCCCCTCTGGGTTTCCTCCAAGGCAATCCGTATTCCAGCTGCCTCAGCACCAACAGCTCAATATTGGAATAACTGAAACTTTTCAAGGAGCTTGAAGCTGGACACATCCAACCTCAAAAGGGCCCTGTTAGCCCTCCATTCCAAACCAATGTTGGACAAGGATATGTTATGCCAGTCTGATGCAGAGAACACAATTCACACCTGCCTGTGGGGCCTTACACCTCTGCTCTCCTCAGGCACCCAGAGCACAGCATTTTACATCCCACAGCTTGTTCTTGCCCCTTCCCACTGCTTGGGGGGTCACCACCTCCCACTGCTGCCCCTGATATTGACACCAACAACTCCTCTCCCTCAGGATGACCTTCAGTAGCCACCAAGCTGGTACAAAGAGAGTCTGATCAGCTCCTGGGGAAAGACAGAAGCCCACCCACCATGTTGGAAGTAATAAAGTTAAGAATACTTTGAGATGTCAGTGACTGAAGAGGTACTTTGGTGCTCTGCCCAGCATTCAGCTGCAACCAAAAGGAGGTAAGTGCACTTTGCAAGACATCCCTAATTGGAAGCAACTATCTGCTTTGTGTTTTTTAGAACACATAAAGACTGCAGCCATTTTAGAAGGGAATTCTTTACTTTCTCCTTAGAAAATCTTACTTTCTCAGGTTCTGCTCTAGGCAAAACCTTTCAGTTATGAAACACAGTGGAGAAAAACACCATTGAAACAATTGTTCCACTCATTTGTAGCTTCTGCAATAATTTAAGTGAACATGAATCAAAATGTGATAGAAGTCTAACTAATAAATGTCTTAAAAAGAAAAAAGTATCAGAACCCAAACGGTAAGTTGCTTTAAAGGCTTGTTTTAAATCTCATTTAAATATGTGAATTAATTGGCTGATTTACTTGTGAGCCCTCTGATAAGCATAGCCCTGCTGAGGGAAGTATATTGTCCATGCCTCAACAACAAAAGCTACAGCTAAATCCCTGCTTTAAGTCCGAAATTTTGTTTAACTTTATCTAGCTCTAGTGTCACCTTCATAAGGACTGTAAGTGTCTATTACATTTTTAACTTGTTCAATAGTCCAACTTTGCAAAAGAGAAAACTGTCCATCTGCAATAATTATCTTATAATCGTGGTAAAGATGTCTCTCAAGGGACATGAAGGCTAGAAAAAGTCAGCTTAATTAGCTACTCCTAATGCAAACTTATGGTTTCCTTCAGCTGAAAGGTTGTTCTAGAGCATAAATCTAATACATTATGCAGGTTTAGTATTGCCCTGAAGAAAACAAAAGCTCCCTGTGCCTGCAGGGGTTGTTTGTGGGGAAGGAGCTTCATGCCTGTTAAATCTTCACTCATCATTTTAGCATTTAGGAGAAGAAGTGCTGAGCATCCTTAACTCCAGCTGACTGCCTGAAGACCTGTGAGCCCCCAGCACGTACCCAGACTGATGCACTTCCACCTGCGGCCCCACCCCAATCATATATTTTGATGCATATCCATAAAAACTCATCTCTGGAAATTTTTGGCTCTATAGCTCACACAATTGGACTTTAAAATGTTAAAGACATTGAGCATTATTTTGGCTCATGAGCATGTTGCTCTTGCGTTTCAAGTATTTCATCACTTATGCCATTCCTAGCTGTTTCTATTTTTAGCATGACTTAATAGACAGTATACAAGGTGTTTCATTAAAGATCCTCTTTAGTAAAAATGTTTATAATTTTTCAATGTACTCATTGTTACTTTAGAACGTCTTTGTTTCTAAAGAATATATTTGTTCTGGTACAGCTGAAACATGCAGTTATTTAGTGCAATGATGATGACCAGGTGCTGACATGCAAAGTCACAATTTCCCCTAAATAGAGGTGGCCTCTGAAAGAGATTAGGAGAGAGGAGAGCTGAAGGGCTGCACTTAGAGGCTCCAGTAATGGAGCCATGCTACTCTCAAGGTGACCATAGTCACAGAGGGCTCTCAGCACTGGGTGCAAGCATGGGGAGCAGACCTCCTGCTGGTGTGGCACCAGCAGGCACAGTGATGGTGGCACAGCTGAGATCAGGGTACCATCCTCAGGCAGGTTGCCAGTGTCAGTACTGCTGATCTGTGCTTTCCTTGTGACCAAAGTGGTCTTGAGATGATAGATGGAACCCATTCCCTAAATCCATTTACTACAGGTTTTCCATGACACTAACTGGCTGTCAGAACCCATTTACTGAAATCATCATGAGGGAGGCAACAATCTGCTATATTTGGAGAACTCACCAATTCCTGTCACTACCCAAAGGAAATCTAAACAGAAAATTGTTTTTTCAGTATCCAACTGGATTACACTTGCCTTGATTGCACCCACTGTGACTTGGGAACGAAACCCTTCACACTGCTCCAGCTCCCAACTCAACTTAGGGGAATACTTTACATCGCTAAAGAATGCTAAAAGACAGATTTTGACAGAGATATCAGCAACTGTAATAAAGTGAAAATAGAAAACTTCAGTACCAGTGCAACCTATACTTCTCATTAGCTTTTAAACAATGAAGGACAGACTGGCTCAGCTTTTGTTCTTTTTTCACAAGCTTGGCTAAAGAACAAGAGCAGAAGACAGGCCTCGGTTACAGGTTAGTGGAAGGATGAAAGAAAGGTTTCCTATCTGGATTCCCATTAGCTCATTGCATGAATTAAGAGTTGCTATGTTCCTTGTATCTGTCTAACAGCTGCATTTATACAGCAACACCTCCCTGCACTGCTGCAAAATGTGCCATCTGATAAACTGAAGGGGCTTAAAAATGTTGTTGAAGTTAAACTCATAAGGAAGAAGATAATGGATAACTAAACCATGACTGCTTGCCTGTAGCTTCATAACCAGCAGCAAGTGCAAAACAACTGGAGACATCCCAACAGTGATGAAAAAGAGATGACTACCATGCATTTACTGAAAGGCAAGAGTGCATAGGAAGAGCTACCCCAAACTCCTGGTATTTTGCTCCTATATTAATGTTTTGCAAACTGTTTTGAGATAAACCAATAAATAGGCATATGGTATTTAATGTTACAGCTCTAAGAGATTAGATCCTTTTTAGAGCAGTACTGAGGTTACAGAGAGCCTAAACTGCCTAACAGTTAGAAAGAGCAATCACTCCTGACAGCACATGTGCTCACTACTGCTCAGTTATTTACAATGATGTATCCATTTAATTTGGGTCTATTTTTGTCTTAAAGTTTCTTTCCATCAAAGTGACTTAGTAATCTGTTACTATTTAAACGCTGTGCCTTGAACCTTCACTGATGAAAACTGATTTCACTGCTGCACCCCCGAGCTTCTCAGAATGGAACCTTCAGGGGAAGGCATCTTTAGGGACAAATGGCTAGCAAGCAGCATTCACTGTATGCATACTGCTGTTTCCATTATCAATATGAAATTGATCACTTGGGCTGCGTGGTTTTGAGAGTCCTAGTAGTAAATGAAATTATAGTATACCAAAGCAAAGAGTAGGCAAATAATAAAAGGTATGTTTAAAGAAACTATCAGAAAAATCACAACTAAAAAGAAAACACTGATATAGCTATCTGTGGTGCTGACTAATCCATCATCCTCAGTCATGTTTTAAACTTCAAAACAAACTGCGAGAAAAAAATAAGGACAGGAGGGAGGCGCTTCTGCCTTTATCTATTTAACAAGATAATGTGATTTTTAGATGAGAAAACTGCAGTAGCTCTTGCTTATCGTGACTCCAGATACACCAGTGCAAGTGAAAGAGCAACTGTACCACAATTCAGGACTCTGCTGTTCCGTCTCTCTCTCCACAAGCCTTTGACAGGACCCCCAGGGCAAGAAGAGCAACATGGCCCTTATTTTAAAAGGATTGGTTTGACTTAGGGTCCAAACAAGTGGACCTGTCCATCATGATTCAGTCGGATTAACTGAATCCTGGTCTCCTTAAAAGCATGAGCCATCAATATAATTGCAGGTAAATGTGTTTGTTTAGACTAGCAGAGAAAGGCTGAGGGAGAATACACTTATTTGAATCACTGTATGAAGAAAGAAAATAAAAGGGTGAGAGACTGGCAGTTGGAAGTAAAGACAAGTAAGTAGTCCCCAAATGAACGTAGTATCCAAATGAAAGATATAAACTCACCATTTAGGTAGAAAACATATTACAAATCTACAGTTACAGTAAAAAGTGCTGAGAGAAACCCTGTGGGATTGTCTCCTCCTCCTCACCCTGTGGCTGCAGGTCAGCTCAGCCATGCCTGAGCCATGCCCAATCCATCTGCTGGGTCTGTTCATAGCACCCACCTGGGGAGGGACCCTGGCCCCAGCAGCTGTCTGTTGCTCAGCTCACCTTGCTGACAGGCAGCTTTACCCTAACGTTTGCCTTGAATCTGTCCTGCTGCAGTTTAAATTGCTTTTCCTCTTATCCTGCCCCCAGTGGTTATGGAGAACGAATAGCAGCCTGCTCTGGGGAGTGCAGCCCTCCTACTGCTAAGCTGCTGGGGGACACTGGAGAGCAAGATCTTGTGAATTTATCAATGGATTTTATTTAATTTCCTAATTTATTTTCACCTTTACTTAAATTTCGATTTAATTGGTCTCCAGTTTCCTTGCCACCATTGGCGCTCACTTAGCTACTGTGACGGAGTCATTTTGGCACAAGGACATGTACAGGGAAGTGCTGGAGAGAAACAGCAAATTTTGTTGGAAAAATTTACTGGGGAAGATGGAAAACTCCAATTTTCACTAGTATCCAAATTAATTCATTTGTCCATGTGCCAATTTTGGTCAGAGGTTCAACATACATTTTCCACAAATTTGCAGACAAGTAATCATCTCTCACATTAACATAGATAAAAAGTAAGTACAAAGAAACATGAATTGTAGTTAGTATATTCCAGAGTGATTAGGAATAGAATTTTTTCCACTATTCAACTATTTTTGTATATGTCTTAAAATAATTTGTTCATTTCAGGGAAAGAATTATATGAAAGCAATGTCAACTCAGAGGCAAAATTTCTCATAACTGAGTGGGGGAAAAGTGACAGAGAATTAATGTTTTGATATAGAGATGATACTGGTAGAGAGATATCGAATAAAGACAACACTTCTAAAAATTAAATCTGTGAGAACTTTTTCTTCAGCTCTTCTCAACATATGAGGAAATGGAAAATCTGCTACACTAGTATACCTGTGTTAGCACCTTGGTACTGCTATGAAGACTATGCTGGGAATAATTCTTATAAATGGAGAAATAATTAGCAACATTGTTAATTTACCAGAATCACAACGTTGTGCCTTCCACTCTTCTTCATCTCCTTAAAGAACTCTGGCAGACCAGCAAAATTCACTTTATCATAGGTAAAGTCCAGGCGACGTTCCATGTAGTCAATATCATAATGTTGGACATCCTAAACATTTTTCAAGTAAAAAATTACATTATTCCAGTAAAAAATTACATTATTTCAAGTAAAAAATTACATATACTCCAGAGCTTCATCCAGCTCTGGAGTTCTCAGACAGGGAAGACATGGATCTGTTGGAGCAAGTCTAGAGGAGGGCCACAAAAAAGATCAGAGGGCCTGGAGCACCTCTGCTATGAGGACAGGCTGAGACAGCTTGGAAAAGGGAAGGCTCCAGGGAGAACTTACTGAAGCCTTTAAATACCTAGAGGGGCTTGTAAGAAAGTTGGAGTCAGACTTTTTTGTAGGGGCTGTAGCAATAGGACAAGGGGTGGTGGTTGCAAACTAAAGGAGGGTAGATTCAGACTAGATATAAGGAAGGAATTTTTTACAATGAGGTGGTTGCACCCCAGGTAGATGGTGAATCCCCCATCCCTAGAAACATTCAATACTAAGTGGGACGGGACTCTAAGCAACCTGATTTAGTTGAAGATGCTCCTGCTGATTGCAGGGGGGGTGGATTAGATGGCCTTTAATGGTCTCTTCAAGCTCCAAGTATTCTATGATTCTATAACTGCAGTATTTGATACAGAAATCAGAATGCATGCAATGGTATTTCTAAAAGGCAACTAATGTATGTAATGAAACCTAAGAGACTGTAATTGTAATCCTAGCAGTGAACTACAAGAAAATGTAGAAGCCCTAGTTTAGCAACTATTTTGCAGTGATCTGCATCAGAAGTTTGTTTTCCATTATTTGTTTCTAAAATGATAGCACCTCATACTGCATAACAGCAAATCCACACCAAAATCACCTGTTATGCAGCCAAGAGCAGCACTTAAACATCATGTTCACAGCCCACTTTAAATGTTCTTTTCAGCATTATGAAGATATTACATGCAAACCCACTACAAAAGATTATGAATATCCTTTTACTCTACAATTCTTTTTGTAAGATAATTACTTTCCCTCCATTATAATTGTATTCACTTCAGAGTGTAAGGTTAGCACACACAGTGAAAGATCCATACTCACATACGGGATGTCATAGCGCTTCATGCGATTGACGGTTTCATTCAGAACATCAAGGCTGTTGTAGCCCCAGCGGGAGAGCTGGAATCCCAGAGCCCAGTAGGCTGGCATGTGTGGGCGTCCAATGGCCTGCAGCAGCAGTGAGGAACACAGAAACACAAGGGTGAGAGGAAAAGAAGTTACTCTGAAACACCAGGAGAGGCTTCCAGATCACTTAAAGCACAAAGGCCAGGGCACAGGAATCACCCTCCCATTAAATGCCCATTCCTTTCTCCGAGCGGCTCTTGGCACAGCATGCTTGGCACTTCTGGTGGATCCTTGCCCTTCAGAAAGACTCCATCCACACCAGCACTGAGCATCACTTCTAAGGACACCCCGGTGGAGGACATGGTGTATAAAAGCCAGGCTGATGTTAAATGTGGTCTCAGCCTCTGCACAGCAGCATGTGCCCTCACTCACAGGGCACATGCCAGCAGAAATCCATTGTGGAGCCTCATGCCACCTGATCCACAACAAGTCCACAAACTCCTTGGTCAACAGAATCTCCAACCACACACAGCAACACAAGCTTTGCAAACTTCTCTTGCCACATCCAGCTGAACTAACTTATCAAGAATCTGATCTTTATTTGAGCTCTCTGAAGTTTTAATCATATTTACACACCAATCTGATGAAACTCAGTTACTTGTGGCTGACTACTGTTATTGCTGGCCACAGCCTTGTGTTGCCAGGCACTGACAACCCTCTTCAAGGCCAGGCTTACTGTTTGGTCCTGAAATTCTCAGCTGAAACACAAGGTAATGAGTTAAATATGATTTATAAATATTTGATTTCCACTGTCTGAATGTAATCCATCTGTAAATGGCATGAGGAAACTCAATTGAGAGCACAGGGAAGCAAGGCATCCTGCTCTGCTTCCCCCGGTGAGCGCTGCTGTGGTAACCTGGGATGAGCAGTGGGCAATTACAATGTGTCTGTTGTACAAACAAGCTGAAGTCTGGTTTTGTCTCATTAGTACACACCAGTGTTTTCTGGGGCACATCTCCTGAAATCCTTACTTCAGTTAAATCCAATGAAACTAACCTTTGATTTATATTTCCAACGTCTTTGCACGCAATACATGAAAATCTAGTAGCTAGTAAGCACCCATGACTTATTAATCAGCTGCAGGTATTGTCCCCCTTTGGCTAAATAATGGTCCCTCCCTTATTTCCTTGTGGATCTCCATAGTTAAGTAATGATGCTGAAAAGTGAAAAACAACAAAACTTGCATATTGGCAGCTAAACCCCATCTACTTCAAATAAATAAAACAAGGCATTTCTGGCAGTCTGTATCTATTGCATTGCTAAGCTCTCTGGAGATGCATTGCATGAAGGCACACCTTCCTATGGGATTTTCTCTAGGAAGTATGACCTGGGAAAGCAAGGCTGAGCTTGAAATTGCTCTAAAATACATCACAAGCTAGAGCATCAGTACACAGATGTACAAAGTGCATCAGACAGAAAACCACACTTGGGAGTGAGGCAAAGCTGAGGATGCTTTTAATGCCCCTGAGCTGGGAAAAAAACAGGGTAAATTGCTTCCAAACAAGAAATGCTTGGGAATACACAGCCAAACATTTCAATTTGGCTACAGTGTGCTTTTACTTGTTGGGGTGCTGCTGTTTCACATAAGCAGAAACATAAGGAGGCCATAACCAGTGGTGAGGCTAATGCTTTGGGTGTCTCCAGGAGGGACACTCCAGCTGATCTGCAGAGTTGCCCCATACACCTGCTGCTTGTCCTGTCCCACCAGACTTAACTTTCCTGATCCTCCTCAACACTTCTCCTCCAATTCACCTGGAGGCTGGGGTATTCAGAAGAAGTGAGAGCAGCTCTCAGCAGTGTGTTCCTGCCACATTGGCACTCAGCTTCCGCTGCACACTGCTGTGCCCTTGCCAGGGCAGGCCCTGAACAGACAAAGGTGGTGCCCATCATGTAGGGGGAGGCCAATGGGCAGACATGCTATAACTACCCTGGAGCTATCCCATCTCCTGGCACATATCACCAGTTTTTTTTCTGGACATATCTGATCACCCAGACCATCTTTCAAGCTACGCTGGAGTTTTCCATGGAGAGCTGAATGGGATGTGATGGCTCAGGACAATCTCCCAGACACCTTGTGAGCCAGCACCAAGGTGTCCAACACAGCATGGCAAACCTCAGGGCAAGAAGTCTTCTTCTCTGGCACACCCACACTCACCGTGTTAAGGACAAATTCATCTGAGGAGGCAGCAGAGCTTGTTTTAGACCAGCAAAGGCTGCAGGATGAGCTTTGTGAACCCACCATTTTGTGCTCCTAAAGCAGATGCATATTTTGCCCTTGCTTTCTCTACTGGAAACAGAGAATGACCTCTACAAACAAGGTTAAAAAAACAGACCAAAACAAAAGAACTCCCTAATGAAATAAAATGCTTTGTGCACAGGCTTCTCATCTTGGACAAGAGAAATAGGGAAAACTGGCTGATAAATATTAATCCTGCAGCTCAATGCAGAGCCCTGTGCCCTGGCAGGATGTCTGCATGGCATCTGCTGCCTCTTCCCAAGCAGGCTGGGAAATGGGAAAGGGGGAACCAGCCTGGGCAGAGGCAGTGGGAGCTGCTGAGCAGCTCTGCTCTGGATCCTGTGACACCCCAGGTCACTCCTGCCTGGGGAGAACAGCCTGGGACATTGCCAGTGCATTTCAAGATTGGATGGGGATTGGCTTCTTCTCCACGTCCTATCAAGCATGCAGGTGGAGAGCACTGGGGCTGGAGGTGGAGCTGTGGCCACTGGTGTGTCAGTCAGAGCCCTTCCAAAAGACCATGTCCCCAGCACTGGGGTTTGCTGGGGTTCACCTGCTCACCCCTATGGGATGGTGCTGTGTCATTCTGGACCACAGAGTGAGACAGTATTTTGTGACAGCATCCCTTGAGGAGTTTGGCATTACAGCTGAACCAACAGAAAAATATCTACCTTGCAAGGAAGATATTAAGCTTTTAAAGCAATTAGTTCTCTAGGTTCACCAGGCTGGTGCATCTATGGTGAGCTTAATTGAAACCAGCAGAACATTTGAAGAGGAAGGATGAAAACAGGGCAGCTGGGAAAACAAATGTTCTTTTTTCTAATTGTGCTGTGGACTCTCTCTAATGGATCCCCCTGAAGCTTCCTGATAAAGTAACTGACATATGGTACCCACTCACAGATGGATCAGCAGAGGCAGGAATGTAATTTTGCAAACCTGAAGACTCAAGTTGGATTTGATATATATTTAGGATCTACTTAATTCATACAGATTGCATTCTGCATACAAATGATCAGAAAGTGCAGCAGCCAGAGAAAGCCTGCTTGGCAAACTGACTCCCATAGAATCAGAAAAGGTAGATGGGGTATGGCAGGGGAACTGAGAGAGGAAAACATACAAACAGCAAACATATGGAGTATCCAAAATGAAGGGGGAAAAAAGCACAAAGATATGGTAGTGCAGAACCAGTAAAAACAAAAGATCCTATTTTCTGTTCCAGAATTCTTCCTGCACTTGCTTCTTAAATAACTCGTGGTGTTTAATAAATTCACTGTTAGTGTTTGCATGTTTACATAACTTAGCATTATGTGTATTTTTTTTCACTTTTTTCAGAGCCACCTGAGAGCTTGAGGAGGTACCCTGGAAGCATTTTGTGGTAAGAATGAGGTTCAGGGGAAACAAGTATATCTAACAGATAAAATCTGTGACTAGGGGGCAGGTGATCTATATTCATTTTCCCTGTGTTGGATTATTGGGCAAATAATGTTACTAATATAAGCATCAATGATATGTACTAAGTTATAAATTCTATAGAGTAAATCAGGATCCTATTCTGTTAACACTATGACCAAAGACGTTGATGAGAGAGAGACAGATGCAGAGTTATGCCTACATATCACAGAGGCTGGAGAGAGGTTCTCTTTCCTGTGCTCACAAAGGAGCTGAGATGTCCTGCAATGCAGATTGCTAATCTTACACCCTAATTAGCCACATAAAATGATTTCTGAAGCTTGATATTTGCTTCAACTCCCTTTCTTCAAAGAGGAGTTATAGGAGAAAACTGTAAAACCCAAGTGGGCTAATGCACTGGGTTTAGTGTTTCTGTATGGCTAAACACACAATGGATAACCACAGGTGCTCCCATGGCCCACATATCTGTATCTAGCTCATCTTCTGTATGGCTAAACACACAATGGCTAAATTCCACAGGTGCTCCCATGGCCCACATATCTGTATCCAGCTCAGCTGCTATGACTAAGGCAAGCAGCTGAGTGCTGTGGGCACCCAGTCAGTTAGAGGGCAACCTTCACTCAAAGTCTGTTAACAGAAGCTAAGCTTTGATTTAGGAGAGCAAAAAGAAAGGCTCTGCAGCTGCTGAACCATAAAGAAGATGCTCACAACCTCAGGAATATAAAAAAATTAAGGATTTTCAATGCCAAGGTCTTCAAATATTGGTTTTTCCTGCACACAACAATTATCAGTTGTTTATTCCTTCTTGAGGAATTCAGCTGCAAGACTCTCACTGAATCATCTGTGACAAGATCTATGTACAAGCAGGTTCCCCATGTTACCTCTCCAATAGGAGAGTGGACTAGAGACCTCTGAGGTCCCTTACACCTGTAACTAGCCCACAGCTCTGTTAAGAAGGAAGCAAACCAGCAATTTTCTCTCCAAACAGAATCAGGAGACCTACAGTATGCTCACTTACAGCTTGTTATTGGATAATTTGTGATAAAATAACAAATTCAAGGCCTTTATTCAAGAGCTATTAAATATCTGTTTTTTGAACCCCGACATTCCTGAGCATCTTGTTATGGAGTTCACACACTACTGCTGTGCACTGCTGGTCTGTTCTAAAAGGCCACCAGTGGCCTTGGCAATGTTGGCCGGGTATTAGGTGTGACTGCAGATCCTCAGCCAGGCTCAGGTCAGTGCCTGAACTCTTTAGCTAGTTACTGCTTTTTCTCACCCCCCTGCAAACGGAGGTGTTTGCTGTTAAAAGTGAGGTTTGTGTTACATAACTGTTCTGCACACCAGACATCTTCTGCAGCAGGAGAAAAATGTGATCACTGTCATACAGAGAGAGCTGTACAGGACAATCTCAGATGTCTTAGACATGGTAGGAGTAACACCCCACACAGCGGGCTCAGGGACAGGAGGGAGCAGAGGAATTGGGCTGGAGGCTGCTCCTTCCCATGGGACCATGCCCAGCACAGACCCCATAGCTGCTGCCACTGCTGCAGCACCCAGGTGCCAGTGGCAGGATGCATCCTACAGCTCACCTCTGCTCCCTGCAGCACACAGCAGAGGGACAGAGGTACCAGCATTCACCCTCTGCTCCCTTCTCACACCTTGCCTCACTCTTGGAGTCCATTTAAAGCAGATTATCCTTGGCCAGGCTGGCATCCAGGGCCATCACAGCCTTTGCTGTTACCTGTCCTCACTCCAAGGATGCAGAGAGGCTGGTGACTCTGGCAGAGCAGCTCCAATCAACCCTGATCATCCCAAGAGCCAAGAGCCCTGCTCTTGGCATAGCCTGGACCCAGCAGCTCTGGCAAGGGTCTGTGGTCCACCCTGGGTGCTGGTGACAACCTGGAGAGGTGTGTGCGGAAATCTTGCATGCTCCAGAGGCCAAATATAGAGCTTTGTTACAAAGCTGTCCTAACTCACTGGTTTGGAGGGAGCCACATGAAAGCCCAGAGCAGAGCTAAGCTCCTAAACCTCTCACAGAAACAAGCATAGCAGGGGCAGAGAGGAGGCTCAGATCCTGAACTGGCACTGAAGGCAATGCCACAAAATATCTGAGAAAGGTGTAAAGCACTTTTCTCTGGAAACATCTCCCTTGTTCTCACCAGCTGCACAGCCACTGGCACCTGGCCACCCTGCCACACCAGTGGGGCCATCCCAGAGAGATAAACTGAGGGGTCCCTGCAAAAAGCAGTGGCAGGGGCAGACTTGCTCAGGAGGGAGGCAGGTGCTATTCCACTGAGAAGCTCTGCAGCAGTGCAACCTGGTCCCACCAGGGGCCCCTGCAGCCAGGAGCTCCCAAAACACCAATTCACAGAGGAGACCCATGCAAACAGCTCAGAGAGCCGAGGCATGCTGCTGAGCAGTGCCCTGCAGACATCAGTCACACTTCTCCTTTCTACCCCTTTTCTTTCCCTACAGCATGGCAATGACTGCACAGGGAAAATCCTCTCAGTGTGACAGAATAGACAATTGAAAAATAAAGTCTTTTCTGTCTCCTTCACCTTCCCACATATCTTGTACATAAAAGCCAAATTATTACCCTAGAGACTAATAATATGGTAATTGTAACATTTTTGACCTTGGAATTTCAGGATGTTTACTGAAGAAGTTATTATTTCACATTGAAATTACTAACATGCATTCTTTAAGATTCCCTAGAGAGTTGAGCACAAGCTCAGAGAATACAGAACAGGATTTTTTTGTCCTGGCATGTGACATGTCTCATTAGGAGACACCCACTGCTCTCCTTTACTTTGTTTTCTTTGCTCCAGCTCCATTTCCAGAGACAGGGGTGGAAAGTGAGCTGCCACTACCCATCAGCTGGAGAGTGAGAACTCTCTCATTTTATTTTCAGATGCTGACCACCTGCTAAGCCACAGAAATGCTGCCTTCAAACACCAGTAAAAGACTTTGAAAAGGAACAGGCGTGGCTCTAATTTCCATCGAACTGCTGCACTAACTCCCTTGAAATGGGGATCAAAGCTCCAGCCTGGGGGAGAGTTGCTTTACTTTTCCCCCCTTTCCCCTCCCGGTTTTATTACCCACGTGTAAAATCCCAGCTTGCTTGCTGGTCTGTGGCAGTGGCATCAGAGATAGTGTGTGCTGGTTTGGGCTGGGATATCGTTAATTTTCTTTATAGTAACTGGAATGGGCTGTGTTCTGGATTTGTGCTGAAAATAGTGATGATAATTCAGGGATATATTTGATTTTGCTGAGCAGTGCTTACACAGAGTCAAGGCCTTGTCTGCCCCTTACTCCATACCACCAGTGAGGAGGCTGGGGGTACACAAGGAGTTGGGAGGGGACACAGCCAGGACAGCTGAGCCCAGCTGACCCAAGGGATATTCCATATCAAATGGCTTCATACTCAGCACATAAATCTGGGGGAAGAGGAAGGGGGAGCTGGATATTCAGAGTGATGGCATTTGTCTTTCCCAGTAACAGTCACACGTTCAGCCATTCCCCCGATTCCTGGGGGTGTCTAAACACCCTCCTGCTGGGAACTGGTGAATGAATTCCTTGTTTTGCTTGGCTTGTGTGCACAGTTTTGCTTCACCCATTAAACTGCCTTTATCTCAACCCACGAATTTTCTCACTTTTACCCTTTGGATTCTCTTCCCCACCCCACTGGGGGGGCGTGAGTGAGTGACTGTGTGGGGCTGAGCTGCCAGCTGGGGTTAAACCATGACAGACAAAGGGAGGGGATGATGTGCAGAGGGACAGGCACTTTAAAAGAAGGCAAGCATAGGATATGGAGGCTTTAAAAATCCAAGAAGGACAAAATGTTTGCCAAAGGTCAGAGCTCAGGCCCCTTTGAGGGGTGGCATGGGGAAAGGCAGAGCAGACGCACATCTTGCTCTGAGCTCTGAGTGCCTGGCTCTGGGATGCCCTACCCTGTTCAGCCTTCCTCAGGGAAAGCTAATTGCAGTCTAATCCTCAGGGTCTGCACTGTGACCCCCCCTTCTCACAGTAACATGCTTACTCCAGTTTTGCTCCACACTCTTTAGGTTTGGCACTGACTTCTTTACATACACAGCTTGCATCTGAGGTGGCAATTTTCTGTGGAAAAGCCCAGTTGAAGCCTCATTTGGTGACCAGCAAAAACATATTATCTGCTACTTTTTTCCGCACAGTCCTCACTAAATAAGAATTGCACGTACACTTCCAAATCAGCCATTGGCATGTGCACTCTCAGTTCTCTGGAAAACATTGGGCAATTGGATAGCAAGTAGTTACACTCTGTGAGACAGCAGTAAATGCAGTGTTATACATCCATGCTCTCCAATGCAATTATATGGGTTTTCATTAGTAAAAACCAGCCTGATGGCTGCAAAATCAGCAAGCAATTCCACTGGCAAATAAAGGCTTGAAGACTTCAAAGTCCATTCAATATCTCTGAAATCCAACATATGTAAAGTTCCCAAACATTCCCATCTGTGCTCTGCCTAGTTTGTTTTCTTGGCCTGCAGTATCAAAATGCAGACTATAAAACTGTGAGAGCCCAGAGAGGAGTAAGCTTAGACAGGTATTTCTCTAATCATTGCATCCCTTTAGGGCATCCCATCCTGACATATTGCAGGAGAGGCTGGAATGTGCACTGAACAGCCAGCCTGCCTGTGACACTCAGACTGCTCACAGATGCTCGAGCACACGCCAGCTTTCCCATGGATCTGAAGCTGCAGCTTTGTACAAATGGATCAGGACAAAGCTCTGCCTGCACTACCCACTGATACTACCAGATACTGACAGGACTGTGTTACAAGGCACTGTTCCATGAGCCATGAGCACTTTTCTACTGACCTCAGTGTACTGCTGAACCACATTCTCAGGAGTTGGTCCCATGAAGAGATAGAAGTCGAGGATCCCTCCAATAGTGCGGAAAGTCAAAGATGGGTTTGGAGACAGAGTAACATCTAAAAGGGAAAAAAAAGGCCCTCAGCACAAACCAACTCTGCACTATACATGGGAATAGGTCAAGAATGCATCAGAGGAGGTTGAGACCCAATATTAGGAGACATTTCTTTACTGAGGGTGGGCAAATGCTGGAACTGGCTTCCTAGAGATGTTGTTGATGCCCTGAGCCTGTCAGTGTATAAGATCATTTGGACAATGCCTTAAGAACATGTTAAGCTTTCCGTCAGCCTTGTAGTGTTCCGGCAGTTGTACTACATGTTTCATGTCCATTCCAACTGAAATATTCTATCCTATCCTATCCAGATGTGTGCACCCTGGGCTCTTCTGTGCACCTTGTGGGTACGACTGGATGAACAAACAGGGCCTGAAGGTAGGGAGGCCCAGTGTTTCTGTAATCTCTGCTTTCAGATTGGCATGGTGCAGCAATAAATCACAGAAACCCACACAGCGTAGATTGCACAGATCCATTTATCTCAGATTCATATTTATACAAAGGATCAACAAGTTTGTGTTTAGGGTTCCTCTATGCTATTTTAATCTTATTGAAAGCCATTGTCTGCCAGGGGAAACTGATTTTATAGACTAAGTGAAGATTCCCCTTTTCTGAAATTATACCACTAGATTTATGCAGTAAGGTGACCATGGCAACATACAAAACTATTCTCCAAAGAGAGAAGATAGGACTAACCTAAACTGATTTGATTTTGTTATGCCAATCTCAGAGGAAATTTCTTCCACCTTCTTCTTTCCCTCTATTTGCATCTATTTTCATTAAAAAGTTAAGAATGTATTTTCCCTGAAAATGCCTAAAAATGCTCAAATTCCTTGTTAAAAATTCATTCTACTGAAATCTCTTTGAAAAATCTTTGAAAAATCTATTAGTCCTGGAAGCTTAGTTAGCCACACAGTCACTCATATTTGTACCACATTAAAAAGCAGTCAGTAAAACAGTACTTTATACTTACTAATCTATCATATTTCTATACGCAGTCCATCTAGGGAATCCATATATCTTTTTACCTTGTGCATTGGAGTTCAGAAGGAGAACACCGTGGGCATTGGCGTCTGGTTCTACGCACATGTAGAAAGGGTGAACTCCATAGAGGTTGGCAAATGACTGAAACATAAAGAACATATGAAGTATCACTTGACTTTGCTATTTTTCATAGCTTTTGTCAGGTAGCTACCTATGCACAGACAAGGAAATAAATTCATTCATATTCAGAGACTTATTTTGAAAGGTTGGGAATTCTTCCATCTAAATTGGTGCAAAGTCAAATTGACAGAAGAGTTGGTTTTTTTTTTCTGCCTTACCACAATGGAATTTTTTAGTCTTCCCCAGTTAAAGCTTTGATATTCTGCTAAATCCTTCAAAATGGCATGAGTAAGAATTGCTTTCCTAGTTAAAACAGATTCAGCCCTGGACTCCAGCCAAATATCTAATGAGTCCTGCTGGAGTCCAGCTTGTTTGGATGAACAGGGATTGATCCAAGCATGAAATGCAAAGCTCTCCTGAACCAGGATCTTGGCACACAATATACTTTTTCCTGAAAACTGCACCGTGAGAAAGGTTCTGATAAGTGTTTTCAAAGTTCCCTCAAAACATTCATGGCTTCGTCTTTAATGAAAACTGATGATACCCGCGAAGCTTGTGACATTCCATGTTTGCCACCTCCTTTTGGTGACAGGCTAGGACAAAGTGTTGCAGAGTGAATTACCGTTGGTGCCTGGTCCCTGGCGTACATGCCATAGGTAACAAAGTTCATGTTGTGCTTGAAAGTCGGGTGCTCGTGTTCACCAAACCCATACACAGAAGTGGATGGCACAGTGGTGGTGATCTGAAGGAACTGGTTGGAGAAAAACAGATCAACCAGGGGACTGTCCCACCTGTGACAAACAGAGCGAGACAGGATTAGTTTGTTTCTCTTTGGAAGGTACCATTTTAAGTTCATGTCTGGCTATTTGTACTTTTTATGTATTTTGGAGAATAACAGTATTAAAAGTTCATTAAATTCTATGCATGCGTCTAAAGTGCTTAACCTAACACATTAAATTCATCTTGCAACGGTTGAAGATATCTCATCTACTTATGTAAAAAGAATGCATCAATATAATTTTTGAAAAGAGCAACTAAAACAACAGAAGACAGACTATAAATCTATTATCAAAATAAGTGGTTGCTTATGCTATTTCTATGACAACCAATGTGAAAGGCTAAAAATTGTTATTACACAGTGGAGTTCAGAATACTTAATGAGAACAAAAGACATTATATCAGCCTTCTTTAATGTTTTGCTGTATCAGGACCCAAATACCCCCAACTTCATGCAGGTGCCTAAAATAGAGGTATAGTTTTCTCCAGACTCTGCTTGAACAAGATGTTTTTATTGTGATGACTCTCCTGCTTCTCTCACCAGCTTAATGCATTTATTTCTATTGAATCATCTGTGGACACAGGATCACATTTTAATTAGGTGCTACATTCTGTTTCTTATCTCTAGAGCTATAATGAGCTGCAAGTTAGATGGGGGATAACATAGTCAAGCTGTGGAGAAGTGTTTTGTTAATGGTCATGTGTATGCCATGAGTAGCTCATTTAGATAGCACCCTCTCGAGCCTTGTTTAACCATGAATTTGTTACAGCTAATTAAAATAAATGAGCCCAAGCCATAGAGCACAGAAGTGGCATAACTCTCCTTTTAATGTTCTTCTGTCAATGATTTTGACAAAATTAAATGGTAGATCAAATTGACTGGTAAATCAGAGAAATGGGAGATGGGTGGTGTTGGTGGGGAGCAGCTCTAACCCTCACAAGGAGAGCACTCTGGTGAGTGGCCTGCCCTCCGTGCCACCAGCAGCCCTTCCTGGGGACAAGTCCCTGCTGCTGGGAGGACTGGGAGGGCACCACTGGTCCCACCACACTGGCGGGCTCTCCCCACGAGGCTGCAAGGACGGGCGCTCATGGGGATGCTTGAGGCACTACCTTGCCTCTCCATGCAAAACTCAGGCACAAGATATCCCAAAATTTTCCTAGAAAAATCCAAAGTCACACACGGATACTAAAGGGTCTGTGTGTTTTTTAAAAGTCTATTTGTCCTTTCCTACAAGCAGAAGAAGAATTTGTATGTAACTCTTGATTTGGATTTTTGCCAGCAGGAACCCCTCCCTCCCTCCTTTCCATCATCTCCACCTACATGCAGTACTGAATAAAATTATTTTCTTTTAGAAGAGCTATGCATGCAAAACATCCCTGAGAATTAGATCTAGTCCTTGACAAATAAAGGCCTTTCTGCAAGAAGCAGTTGTCGTGCAAGAATAGGGATGGCTCTGGAGCTATAGTCCTGCCCAAAGGAAAACTGTCACACAGCTCTGCTCTGTGCCAAGACAGGAAGGGTCACTGCTCTGAGCAGACCAGAGGGATAAGAAAACCTCAAACTATGCCAGAGGGGAAATACTTTTGAAAAGTTTAAATATCTGTCCTAAGTCATTGAGCTCTCCCCATGATGTCTGTTCAGAGGACATGAGGCTTTGTATATTTGTGGTACCCACATTATAGCATGGACATTTCCTATCATGAGAACTCTTAGTGTTACCATGGCATAAAAGTATTACTTCATTAAAGTATTACTGCAGCTCAGCAAGTCCCCTTCCTGACCAGGAGGGTCACTGGGGTGGTGCAAATGACAGCCCTAGGAACAAGCCTTCTGCCCCACCGTATCTCTACATGTTGTGGAGAAACTGGTTTATGACTCATGCATTCCTTCAGGCAACTCTACATCTGCATGACATTGCCATAACAGCGCCCTGCTCTGCATCCCTCCATGGCTCAGCTCCCTGGGGCTGCCACCCCCACCAGCACAGCTCCCCATCAGCCTTGTCCTTCCCTAGACCTCTTCATGCCAGCATAGCTATGCACTAAATATAGCATTAGCCATGACATAAAAAGGCTGGTAATGACTCTCTTTTTTTTTTTCTGGGCATCATTATGTCATCTCCATCTGAAGGAAAGCATGAACAGGTTTTCCCCTGGCACTATTCTCTGCCTTCACTCCAAGCAGCTTCCTGAGTCCTTGTGCTCCCTAGCACACCATGGTAGCTGTTGTGCTACTTTATGTGTTTGCACATGTAGTGTTGGCAAGGAGCAATCACTTAGATGAAAAAAATATGGCATTCCTTAAAACCTTGGATACAATAAAAGAAAATGTTATATTTCTCCCACCTTCCCTCCTGCTAGTTTGAAGCAGATAGAAGGAACAAAACAGGAGGGAGCATAAAATTACATCATGTTTGCAGGAATTTGCATGGTTTTCCTTCAAGTGTCCTATGAACCATAAAACCACTGTGATGGACAACAGAAGGGGTCTTAAAAATGTAAAACCAGAGCTGAACAGTTGCTCACTCTCAAAACTGCAACACCTGCTAGAAGTTAGACAAGGCAAAGTCTGTGATGACAAGAACCCTTCTTTTTTGCACAAGAGGTAATAGCTGCAGTCACATTTACTGCTGAAAGTCTTAAGCTGTTAGGGTGTCTGTGGTAGGAGCACTCCTGCCTATGGAAATGCAAACCAGCCTCCCCACACATCTGCCTGGCCCATTGTCTTTGAACAGTGAACTGCTGCCTGTCCAAGGAGTCTGACTGATAAAAGCTGCTCTTTTCTTTCATACATGGTACACTATACTAAAGAGTAAACCTCTCTAATTTTTAACCTCTTATCAGGAAAAAAAGAATGACTCAGATTGAAAAGGTCTCTGTAAAAATTAACATTTTTGGCCAGCAAGGGAACTGGTCTCACACCAGCAGTGAAGCCACTGGCTATCAGGATGAAACATAACTGGAGTGGACCAAGGAAGGACTATTAAAAGGAAGGTGAGTAAGCAGATAGATAAAACATCCTGCTCATGTTGAAGTTCATGACTATCATTGTCACAATGTTGAGGGGGATGACTAAAAGGCTGAACAAGATAGTTTTCAGGAGTGCAATCATCAGTCCTTTGTAATATGAACTGGACACGATGATTTACCTCTCTGAACAATACTCTGTTGGGGTTTATTGGAGGTCAATGGCTGCAGTGTGTGCAGTGGCCCAAAGCACTGATTCACCTGCCGTGAGCAACCAGCTGGTGGCACTTCTAAGGGTGGTCTGACAAAACCTCCAGAATGAGCAGACTTGGGACACAGATATGATACATCATTAGGACAGGCATCGTGCATTATCTGGACATTCAAAAATAATTTTGAGTTGGGAGAGGTTTGGTCTTTTTTTTTCCTTCCTGTTGCAATGAATCCTGGAGAACTGAGCTCATTATTTGAAGTTGTAAACAACTGGTCCAGTCACTTGGAGAAAACGTCCTCTATAACATCTGCTTTTCTTGGCCTCCAGACCACCCCATATATTATCTGCGTGCAAATTTAGTTGTAACTTCCTACAGCTATCCAAAAAGGGAGTCTAAGCCTCCTGGCAAAGCTTGGGCACACTATTCCAGAGGGCCTGGGCTACCATAGTATGCACAGGCTGCCCATAAAGTGCTAAAGCACCCTAGGGAGTGAGGAGTACACACTCTATTTTCAAATGAACCTCAAATAAATTGATTGACAACACACTGGAGCTGCTGAGGAGCATCACCTAAGGAGCCCAGATCTCAGATTGCTAAAAATACTTCCACTGACTGCTGGTTTTGGCTGGAGTTAACCTTCTTCATAGTAGCTGGTATGGGGTGATGTTTTGGATTTGTGCTGGAAACTATTGATAATTCAGGGATGTTTTAATTACTGCTGAGCAATACTTAACAGAGCACAACAGGGCTTTGGTGCTCATTACACTGCCCCACCAGCAAGGAGTCTGGGAGTGCACAAGTAGCAGGGAGGGGACACAGCTGGGATAGCTGGCCTCAAGGTACATCCCATATTATATGGCTTCATGCTGAGCATTAAACCTAGCAGGAAGATTGGCTGGGAGACTGCTGCTCAGGGACTGGAAGGCATCAGTCAGATGGTGGTGAGTAATTGTTGTCATTTGCATCACTTTTCTTTCTTGGGTTTTATCTCTGTTATTTTCCTTTTAATTACATTATTATTATTATAATTATTAATATTACTATTATTATTAATATTGTTGTTATTATTATTATTGCTACTACTACTTTTACTTTTTTTTCCTTGTATTAAATTGTTCTTGTCTCAACCCATGAGTTTTCTCACTTTTACCCTTCTGATTCTCTCCATCTTTCAGTCAGGAGTGAGCAAGCAGCTGTGTGGTGCTTGGCAGCTGGCTGGGGTTAAACCATAACAGTGTTTCACAACAGCTGTATTCCTTATTAGCTGTAACACTTGGGACACCACTGCAGTGCAGAAGGTCCACAAAAAGACTGAATTTTGATATGTTTATCTTCCTTTAAAGGTGATTTGTCAAGTAGGTGGAGAAAATCAGCAGAAGTAATCAACAGATTTTCCACAAACATGACATTTATAAAAAAATAAGAAGTGCAGAGTATATTTACAGTTATTGACACATTTCTGCTCTACTTCTACTGTATTCATTGTGTGATATCAGGAAATGTCCTATAACTCACTGGATATACAATGCTTAATTTTGCTCTGAAAAACACTTGGTAAGTGATATACCTACAATATTTCTTGCCTAGGTAACATAAATCTTAATGATTAGAAAACTAAAATAATGGCTCCTACAAATTAGGAACAAGCCCATTCTACCTATGATGCATACGATTTCCTCCCCTTGCGTCCAGCAAAACTGCAGTTATGACAATAGCATTATAAATCATTCTAATAGCCCTGCCTATGTAAAACACCTTCGTGGTAAGTGGTGTCTGTGCTAAAAATAAAAAAAGGCAGCTGAACTCTACAGCAGCCTTTTTGGAAATTAAGGAAAATCTTGATTAGGTTTTGGTTATTTGTGCAGTATATGCCCAAGTGCAATAGCAAACGAGGTAATCCAAATGCTTAATAGAAAGTAGTCCCTATCTGGCTTGCAAAAAAAATGTTCTGCCTTCCATTATTTGTGTGACATCATGAAGGAAAAGCCAGGATATTAAAGTGGAGAATCAAATCAGTAGTCCATCCCTCTGCAGCCTGTCTCCAGCAATGGCCGAGGCCAGATATCATAAAGGAAGAGGCATAAGATGTCAGTCAGAGCCAGCCTTGCAATAATCTGCTTATGGAGGAAGTTTCTGGCTGTTTTCATAGAATTAACTGATGTTGTGAAGCATGGAGACAGAAGTATTTGGGGGTTTTATTTTCCTGCAGATGATTTTTTTATTATGCCTGAATGTGTATCCTGCTAGGCCTCCTGTGCCAGTGCTGCCCTGGGGCAATGAGTCCCACAGAGTAATCACACACTGCAAAACAAGCATGTGTTTGTTATTTATCACTGCCTTAAAGCACACACTTCCCAGCCTTTTACTCTCTGTTCTTGAGAAAATCTGTGCTTTCTTGGAGCCTTGATGCTCTCAGTTGATAGTACCTCCTCCAGTGGTTGCTGTCATTAGTGTGGCAGGAGCAGCAAGGAGAACAGTGCTTGCCTGACTGTATGTGCCACAAAACAACCCACAGGCTCTTTAGCTTGCTCACCTGCCTTATTACAACACAGCATTTTCTCCCCTGTTTTTACTAATGTAGGGTCCTGGCCAACAATAGGACAGTTTCCCATAAGAGCTGCAAGATCAACCAGGATATCCTAAGCAAAGATTGACTAAACTAAAGCCAATCTCTTGACATAACATTTTTCCACTGACCACACCAATTTTGCCAAAACAATTATTTTCCAATCATGATGGGAGTAAAAAGAGGCTCCCTGCAGCCTCCACTGCCCGAAAACGATGGTAGTTTGGGAGCTTCTTCTCTGGGACAGGAGATTCATGCCCTAGTCCCTGTCCCTCGTGGTTCAGAACTGTGACTTGCAGCCTTAAATCAGATGCAGGTTTCTAGTTTTCTTGTGGAAAACAGAAAGCACCTGACTTCTGGATGGGAGCAGAAGCTTTGCTGTGTCTCATCTGATCCCCTTGGCATCTCCCTAGTGAATGTGTGGACATGGCACCTCTTTACCCCCATGGCTTTGGATAACTACTGGCACAGAAAAGGACCTTCCCTGGCTAGTGGCAAAACAGCAGGAGCATTGGAGAGGGAGAAAAGCAGAGCAGAAGGAGACAGGATGTGATGGGACAGAGAACAAGACAGCAGTGGATGAGAAGGAGAAAAGTAAGAGGGAGTAAGCAGAGAGGTATTGCTGGGAGTTCAAAGGGAGGCAGCCCAAGAGCTCCTGGTCCCAGCAGCCCCCAGCAGTGCCTGGATCATCTCCCTGCATGACTCTGTCTAATTTTCGCCCCATGCAGGCAAAGCAGCAGCTGTCAACTGATTAGCTTGAAGCAAGCTGAAAATGTAGCAGGACATGGCCTTTTATTCTTGCTCCTGGCTCTGCTTGAGGTTTGCAATCAGCTGTTAATGTCTCTCCCCCCACACAGTTTATTCCTTTCCCCTGTTATTGTGATTACATGGAGCCCTGAGTTTGTCCTGCCCTCCTTGGGTAGCTCAGCTACGTCTCCCTGCATGCAGTGAGTGTGAGAAATGCCCTTAAAGCACACTCAAAGCCTCCTCTGCCTCTCCCCTGCAGCATTTCTAATGTGGAATGAAATCACTCCTCACAAGGAGGAGGCTTTGTGCACAGGAGTGCCAGAGTGGGGATGGGGTTTTCTATCAAGCAGAACAGACAGGAGCCTGACACCCCATTGCTTCCCAGCACAAAGCCATGGATGGCAGGACAGACTGCAGCTCGGAAAGGAGGGCAGGGAAACACAGGCGTGGGCTTTGATACAGCCACCCAAACCTACACTGTGTTGCTGCCTGGGACAGGCTGCTTCCTTCCCAGGTGGACTGTCAGCTGTGCCAGAGCATGCTGGGCATCATGAGGGTATTTAGGCTTTCTTGTGGCGGTAGGTCATCCAGCAGCATGGCTCTGCTAGCAAGGGATAAGAAGCATAAGGAAAAGAAGATTTCTGAGGATCTGGAATTGCTTTACTATGGAGAAGTTTTCCTCAGAGATATTTAAAAGGTCCAGGAGAGAACCCTGACCTGGTTTGTTGCAGACACAAGTTATTATCCACCCACACCTGGGGAGTGCAACTGCAGCACCTGTTGAAGAGGTTTTATTTGCCCACATGGACTGTTCTGAGCAGTGTTTGTGTGCATATAGAAATCAACAACTGATTCAGCTGTTCATTGAGACAGTAAGGCCATGGCTGTTCACGTCTTAAAACAGGAGGCTAAAGTCCCTCCAGGTGTCAGGCACTTGTCTGTTTCTCAGAGACACACAGCCTGCCCTAACCTGGCCTGGGCACAGACACCACCACCTGTGCCGCTTGGTGCCTGGGCGCCCTGGAGCAGCTGCTCCCACTTCTGGAGGGAACCCGAAGGAAAAGATTTGGTTTTTAGCATTCAAACCTGCCTTTGGGCAGGTTGAACTAACATGAAAATCTACTTAACCTGACAGATGCCACCAGTGCACCCCTGGACCCAGCCAGTCAAGTGCAGCCACTGATGGGAATGTTCCTATAATGCTGATTGCTGAGGGCTCATCCCTCCCAGTAAAGTAAATGCAGCCAACCATAGATTTTAGGCCAGGATATATAACCTGCTTCCCTGTTTTGAAAGATTCCATCTGCATAGCTCTTTTGGTAGCTAAGGAGATTGCAAATCCCTCTAAGACAGGCTGTGGAGCTATCTCTGAGCACCTGCATTTCCTCACTCTGACAGGATGGACAGGCAAACAAATGAAGGGGAAGCATTTTTGCTCCTCACACAGGGAATACAACTAAACTAAACATCATTCAGCTGTGAGAGGAATGGCTCCCTGACAGGATCCTTTAGACTACAGTACTGGCTGTGCCATTCCACATGAAACCAGAATTCCAAGGAACATACTATTTCCCTTTCTGTACACAAAATCCTGTGTCTCTGCTGGTGACAATATTTTGGGAGCAGCCCTGCAACTGCTTGCAGGATAGAAGTCCATTATTTGTGCATTATATTCACCCACAATTTCCTCTTTTTTGGCTTGGCTGGGTTTCAGGAGCACTCCTTTACCTGCCTGGAGGCAGTGTACAATTTCCCACGGGGACGCTGGAGAGCAGAGCATCCCTGCTGCTGCTGTGCCAGTCCTGCAAACCAAGGCTGCCCTCTGCCTCCCTGGGCTCCGCAGCACAGTACGGCTGCACCCACACCTCTGCTGCTGCTTGGTGCACAAAGAGATGGAGGGGAAGCCAGGAGGCTTCCCCAGGCCCACAGCAGGGCACTGAATGTGCCCTCCTGGAAACCTGCTCAGTGGGGACTGACTTGTGTTCCTCTGCCTGTCACTGGAGCTGTGCCTTTGGCAGACCCTGCATCTGCTCCATGGCAGTCCCTCCCCTTAGCTGGGACATCTCAAGTTTGATCAACCCAGGCTAAAGCCTTGGGGTCTGGGTAAAGGTGAGGAGGGCTGAACGAGAATGGGTCATGAGCTAGGCCCTTGTTATGCATTCACCCTTTACACCAGCATTCCAATTAATAAGCCTTTACAGGAAGAAGAAGAAAATTGGGCCTTTAACAAAAGCCCACTGTTTACACAGAGCTGTTAAGTCTAATGAGAAATTAAATTATTTTTGTTATTATAGTAATGCATAATGCATGCATTTAAAATAGCCTGCATAAATAAGACTTTACAGAATTGACTGTGACATGTATAAAGAGATGCCATGAGACTGTAGTTCAAAAGGATGGTCAGGTCATTAAAAACCCAGCATGATGGTTCCATCTGCAGACCATTCTAGAGGCTGTATTGTCTCATTTGCATCACTCATGTTAAGCCATCCTTAAATTGCTCACTGCCGCATTCCCAAAAGCAGCTGGCAGGAATGCACCTTGATTGGGACTCTTTCTAAGCAGCATTATGCACTAGAGATGTGTTGATGGAAGCCAAGGAAAAGGGAAATTATGACACCCGGTGACATTTGTTAGTGAGAGGAGCTTTTGCTGAAGTTAAACTTACAGTATTAGCTTGAGAAAACAAATGGTATTTTTGCAGAGGGACAACTAGAGCCAGTGCCATTCAGTGACATCAGTGGAAATTCGAGGCTTACAGCCTCCACTGCTTTGAGCTCCCTAGACTTTCCTGCTGGAAAGTGTCAGGAGACCTGGCGCTTAGTTCCTGATACCTCAAATTTCAGAAATCTTAGCTCAGTGCTTCGATGAGTTGAGTTTACCAGCATCCCAAGCCATGAAATTGTAGCCTCAGAAGTTTTTGACTTACTGCATAAACTTTTATACATGCACATAGATAATTGTCTGGTACACGGGCACATACCCCCATTAATAATGAAAGCCATTCAGGGACAAGGCACAAATCTGCATTTATACCACATCCTTTGAGCCCTTGTCCCACAGGCCCAAGCAACAGGGTGTAAGGAAAGAGTGTTCACCCCATCACACCTAACTTTTACAAAAAGCAATATGAATCATGCGTAGTACTCACAGCACGGTGCCAGTACTCTTCCTCTTGATCGTGAAGTGCGTGGAATCATCGGAGAACTCCACCTCATAGTTGGCTTCTTCAGCGGTGACCCCGGGGCCATCGATCTTGAGTGGGACTTCAAACCGCTGCGCACTGGGGTCGTAGAGCTAGAGCGAGGTGAGCAGGGGGCAGGTCAGCTCACTCCTTAGCATGAGTCACTTTGGTTCAATGATTCCAACCCCCCAAATACTCACCCTGAACCGGAGTCTGTCCTTGGTCTGGAACTCCACTTCGAAGACGATCGGAGAAATGTCATTTCCGAAAAGGGACATGGCCTGGCGCTTGTTCAGCGTGACTCTGCAGGGCAAACACATGCTGGTGACCACCACGAAGGATCACTGGCTGAGACCACCCTTGGGCAGGCAAGGGGAACCACCCAGCTGCTCTGTGGCAGCTCTTAAAAAACAAATCATTGACTTACTGACAGAAATAATCCCTGAGGCCAGTTTAGGCCTTCCTTGATGTTAATGGACAAAACAGAGGCCACTAAAGAAAGAAGACCTCATAACTTCCTGGGACATAGCTGCCAGGGCGGGAGGGAACACTCCGTGCCTGCACCTGGTTTCCTCACCTGAGGTGTGGTGAGAGCGCAAGCCCCAGTTCTATGGCAATGCACAGGGAAAGGTGTCCCTTTCCCTCCTTGGGGAAGGAAAGTTTTCAGGGGGATGTGTTCGGGAGAGCGGCCAGGGCGGCAGCGGTGGCCGTGGGGCAGTGCCGGCCTGCAGCGCCCAGGGAGCCTCCCGCACTCACCTCCAGCCCTTGTCGGTCTGCTCGGGGTTCCCGCTGCGGGCGTAGCCGTAGGGACTGTCCTCCGGGAAGAAGCACCAGGGAGCATTGGGCACATCGCTGGAGCACCAGGTGCAGCCCCGGGCCTCGCAGGACTCCTGGGAAGCGCCGGGCTGCGGGTGGCAGTCAATGCGCTTCCGCACCGCGATGCTGCTGGGGCACTGCGCGTCCTGCTCCTCGCCCAGGCACCCGCCTAGGGCTGTGGGGGAAAAGCCGTCAGAGCAGCAGGGAACCGCGTTAAAAACCCCACAGCACGGCAAACCTCAGTTATTCTTTGTTCTGGATGTGCTTTCTCCCCATCTTAGGGCTGGTACCCATTATCCCTTGGACTAAGATGATGGCCGAGGAGCAGCTGCCTGCTCATACCGGAGCAAGAGCAGCAACCACTTTCTTTTACAAGCCGAGGCACTGGGTCTGCATTATTCTGCACTCAGAGCTGCCTGTGCTTAGCTGAAGCACGACTTGCTTGAAATACTCATACAAAGTTAAATAGCAGCGTAATGAAGCTGCTGGTGAGGCGTGAGAGCAACACTGCAGGCTGGCAGAACAGGAGGGAGTCTTCAGTAAAGACTGCTATCAATATTAAAATGTTACATTTTCTGTATAATTATGTTATACAGAGATGTTTTCTATCTATAGAGATACAAATATGTGACAAGCAGCATGCACTTATATGATATAAATAGAAAAATAGAGTATATGTTCATATCAGGTTTCTTTTCTGTATCATATGACAGCTGTATCTACATAGTATTAGTAGTTTGTTTTAATATAGGTATGATTATGAGTAAAGGGAAGATGCCAGCAGTAAAAGAAAAGGCATATATTAGTCATTCACAGAATCATCATGAAAAAAAACCTGTTAGTAAGGTGCTAAATTTTCCTTTTTTACAGCTGCAAGTCAAGCCCTCTGGTTGAGAGCCTCCAAAGAGCAGGGGGACCACAAGACCAGCTCCCTGCTGTGCTGACAAACTGCTGTTGGTAAATATTCTCAGAGAGAGCAGGCATATCACAGGCAGCATACTTATTCTGAAGTTAATTTATGTCATTTTAGTCATTACAGCAGTATTCCAAGATTAAATCTACTTGAACAATAATTGCCCTTTCTACAAAATGACTAATACCTCTGCTTTCTTTTTTTTTTTTTTTTCATGTGGACTGTTGTGTGCTTGAAAGCCTAAAATATGATTGCTGATGCAGTCTGGGCTTCTCCACAGAAAGAATTATACAAGCAGATGTGCACAAGCAGTAATTATGTATACTAGGAAAATTTACAGAATGAAATAGTAGATTTTTGCTAGAGAATGCCATCATGCTGCAATGCCAGAGTTGGTTTCCAAGTGGGGAATACGAACACAGAAAAGCAGGAGTGCCACCTACATTTTTTTTGAGAAAACTCTCATGCCCCTTTTAGACAGGAACATCTGACACTCAGGTCTGATGCTCCCAGGCTGCTCAGTAGAGCTCACTGCTCGCTGCCACAGTGCCTCATTATCATCTTCCTGAGGCTGGAATTAACAGGAATTATCTGGCTGTTAATCTGCACCAGCTGCTGGGCAGGCAGCATTGGTTTCCACCTCTGTTTGCTGGAGCAGAGAGTCAGGTCCCACAGGCTGACTGCTCTCTGTCCAGCATTCACCCCTCATGATACATCATATAGAAAAGCTATAAATTCTTATCCTCTTTTTCATCCAAAGCATAATAGGAATATGAGCATCCTTCTGCAATCCTGCAATTATTTCTTCTTGGAGCACAAAATAAACAAAACCTATCACATTTAATTTTGGTCTGGAGTGTGTTTTCTAGTGAAAGTCAAATGCAGCATTAGTGTTTTCATTGCTGAAATCAAGAAAAGTATGACTGAACATACTACAGCAGATTGTTGATGTGGTGTCATTTTACACAGGATAGGTTTGGGAGAGACTTTTATGAATTAATTTGTATTGTAAAATACTTTCAAAATACTTCTTATGAACGAGATTGTGGATGACTAACCTAGTTCAAAGGGAAAAAACATTCCCCCAGCAGGAGCCAAGAAATTTCTTCCATTTCTTTTCCCATTAATGCAAAGCTTACATTTTCCAGCAAATTTTAAAAACAAAGACTTGCAGGTGTGAGCAGCTGAATAGGGCTGCAGCCTTGTTCATCCCTTGTTCCCGGATTTACTTCTATTGTAGTACAAACCTGATAGCAGCAAGTGGGAAGATACAATTTTCCTTCCCTACTTTTAAAGATAATTTAAAAACCATAATTTTCACTGTATTTACAGCCCATGTCTGTAAACATACAAAGACTAAATCCAAACAAGTAGTTGAATATATAGCAACAGCTATGGCTACTTGCTGCTTTTCCATGATAATTTCCATGGGAACAGAAGCTAAAGAAAGGCAGTTGGAAAGATTTAGGTGAAAAATAATTCTCATTGATTTTTTAAAACCTTCACTTTAATTTTGAAAAATTGGATTAAAATTAAGGCATAAGGAACGAATTGAAGTATTACCACACAGTTTTTCATTTAATAGTATTAGTATTTACATTTTAGGTTCATCTGTACATTTCAAAGGCATTTTCTGCAGAGTTTCTATTCTCCAGCAACAAAATAATATGTATTCTCCCTTTACTATGCTCTGGACCAAATCAACCTCTGGTATGCTGGAGTAAAAATTACAGAAAAAAACCCAAAACTAACAAAGCAATAGGTAACTTCAGAGCTGAATGATCCCACTGATTCCCTTTTGACTATGTGGGTGCCCAAGTGCTGAATGCACCGTAGGACTGGGGCATATTTCTAAAGAAGTCAGCTCTGCTGTCCTCCCACAGTCACCTCAGGTGGAGTCAGTGCCATGCCTGTTCTCTCCTTTTCCATGGAAAACAGTAATTTCTTTTAATAGCTCTTCTATCATTAGCACTTTTATATTTTGCTTATGAAGCCTAGGACAAAATAAAAATGTGGTATACTTACCTGCAAGCACAACAGCCAAGAAACACAGACTCCTCATCCTTGCCATGGTTGAAGGAGGACTTGTGCAGGCAGTCTGAAGCCTTTTATACAAGGCAGGGGCACGTTAAGCACTTGTTCTGATACACAATCAGAAGCATTGCAAATATGTTCTCAGCATTCATATCTTTAATGAGATTATTTGTAACATATGACCTTGCCTGTATCTAAGCAGATATGATGAGATACAGTCTAATTTTTCCACACACTTTGTTCAACTTTTGAATTCCAACTTTGAGAGGAAAATGTGATTTTTCCATGACTTCTTAGAAAATTAATTTTTCAGAGACCACCTTTGGTTTTTTTGACACAAATATGTTCAGACAGTGGGAATCCAGTGATTACCTTTTTCTGATTTCATATTATCTTTTGTCACATATATGGGTTTACAGCACAGATGAAGTTTGGAGAAAAACAAACAGTCAAAGAATTCTCCATTAAAACAAGACAGTGATACTGTGACCTTTACAAAATGACATTTTTCTTCCAATTACTTGATGCCAAGAAATTTCAGAGCAAATGTGTGAAAGCTTTGTTCTACAGTAAGACTTGGTTTAGGTGGAATATCTTTCTGGAAGAAAAAAATAAAACAACCAAAAACCTAAATATTTTTTATGAATCCATTAAGTAACATTAGTGCCTATCAGGAGATAGGCCAAATAAAATATATGCCCTGCCAGGCATCACTGGAGAGGAACATCTGCAGCTCAGGCCAGGGCCACACAGCCCATGTGCTCAGAGTCCAGCAGCTGGACAGAGGCAGGCTTTTCCCAGGGCTGCAAGGGCTTCTGTCCTGCACTTGCAAAACACACTATTCACATGAATCTTGCACACACAGCCATGAGTGTCCAGCCCCAAAAGCAGGGGTCACCAAGTGATTGGTATCATTTGTGTAGCTTGGCACAACACCTGCTGGGCCAAGGGGAACGGGGACCCTCCACCAGGCACAAAAACCTCTCATGTGAGTCTTGTATGTAAATCCACTCTCCACCGGAATTTGCTCAAGGTTGTCACATAGTCCCAAATAGTTTGTGTGTATATCCTTTGAGTAGCTAAAAAGCATGATAGACAAACACTAAGTGGTAGTGCTGCTGCTTATTTTAACTAATTTATACATTGTTTTAAATCAATATATATCATCCATCACCCGTTTCTATCAACACTTGGAATACATTGGTAACCTCAAATTGCAAGCAGTATGTTCATCTCCTTTCAAGCTGAGCAGAGAAGGAAGTAATTCCTCCAAGATCAGTAAGAGGCATCAGCACTTTTCCTTGTTTGACAGACCATATGCAATAAGGCAAGAGAGGTATCATCTCATAGGAAAAGGAGTCACCTGCTTCATTTTATGTCTGTACTGTATTAAGTGTGAGGGAATCCCCCTAGGGTTCCTAAGTACTATAAAGACGCAAATAATGGCCAAGGGGAACACAGACATGGGATATGATGGGATATATGGGCTATGGTGCTCACCAAGCTACTCTACTGCACTGTGTAAAACAGTGAGTTTTAAATTCAACACCTTTGCAAAGGAAGTGATTTTTTTATAAGGAAATATGATGGACAAGGCAAAAAAGCAGTTCACATTCACATCTTTATTTGTTACCTACACAAGCTATAATTTACAGACTGATATTTTCTGAAAAATAAAAACAAAACAACCAAAAAAACCTCAATATCCAAACACTGTTTCTGAATCTACATAAAATTTTAAAATTTGCAGAATTTACAAATTAATATTCAGAGCAGTTGGGTAAATTATACATCCTCCCTCAATATCCAGGTTCCAAGAGCTTTAAAAGTCATACAGGCACAAGATAAGATATTTTCTTTATACAACCATCTATTTACATAGCTTTTCCCAATAAACGTGGTTCAGTTCTCAAAGTAACTGCCAAGGTTTGCAAAAGAGTGTATTTAAAATACATTTAGCAGCATATAAAATTAGATAAAAAGGAAAGACAATTTGCTTAAAAAAAGAAAATGTGAGATGATAGAAACAAATCAGTAAGAAAAATAGATTAAGATATATTTATCAGAACATTATGAACATCTAGTCATTGCAGAACATAGGCAAAACACAAATAAAACATAGCCATTTGTGGGCATTTGAGGTCTAGTCCTGAGCACAAAGTATACACAGCTGCACAACTTTGGTCAACACAGATTATATGCTATCAACACACAAGTGATATGGCATTTGCTGTTAGCAGGATACAGCTGTGGCAGGTAGACATACCGTTAACAGCTTCTTCCCATCTATTACTCACTCCACTTTCCTAACAACAGTGTAAGTGACCTTTAAAATCTTCAAACTGCCTCTCATGATCAAAGGCTTATTCCTGGGGCATGTTCCTTCTCCTGTTACCCTAAAATGCAAAACAGCTGATCATACTTGTGAGTGAAATACAGCAGAGCACTTTTGTTATATATTTCAGGTTATAATTTTGAGATGGTCATTAGAGAAGACTGAATTCCAGTTAACTTAAACTGCAAGTATTACATATGCACACAAATTCAGCCATAATATATAGAGATACACGTGACTGTTGAGACTCAAGCATGTTACCAAGAGGTTATTAAATACAGTACATATTTTAAGGACAGCAGGTCTAGTGGAAGAGTTCACACATTTTCAGTCCATTCCAGTCATCAGTGTTTAACTACTAGACATGCAGCAAACTGCATAGAGTGCACCTCAAATTGATCAATGTATTCCTTTATCCCCTGTAATTTCAATTACTGGCAAGATCTTCATTTGCATCTCCTGTATCTGAGATCTGTCCATCTATTATATTTCGAGCTTTCCAGATCCTCACAGTGCGATCACTGAAAACCAAAACAAAGCAGTATTAGAGCACTCTGATTACACTGGGGAGGGAGAGAGGGCCAAGGGGGGGCCAGGGACACTTCCTTAAAAGCTTGAGTGCCTTATTCAGAAAGGTATTGTTGGCAAAATACCAGCTCTTTAATGGACATGCAAGGGTTATTCTATCTCCAGGAGACTTCGTAATTTAACATGTACAACACTGAAGATTCCCTAACCTTATCACAGCACTGGCTATGACCTTTAGCCATCTAAGAATGTATAAAGACTTTATGCCTAAGGAAAGTAAAGAGGTGTCAGTCTATCATAAGTAAAAAAAGCACAAAACCATAAGAAAATATGAAGTCCTAACTCTCCAACAAAAATACTCAACAAACCCAAACCCATTTGCAAGTTGCTAGACAGCACATACCAGTGAGCTGATGTTTAGAAGCCCAGACTGTAGTTATGTACTTTTGGAAAAAAATCACTATTTACACAATTTTCAATTATGTGTAAATAAAATATCACAAAAAAGGAATTACAAAACGCTGTTATAATTTAGAAGTAAAATAAAGAGTTAGTCTTGTTAAATATCAATTTATTCCATGAAAGGGAAGTTATTAATTTCTCATAAACATTAACTTGAGTGACTAGCTAACACTGAGTCATATATTCCTCACAACTCCCTCAAAAGAAACCAGCAGGCAGAGAAGACTTTGTGACAGTTAGAAGTATTTTCTGACTTGTGCCTTCATTTCACTGTAAATTGTTAGGAACCATCTAAATTTTTTAGACCTTAAGCTCACTGCTAGAAATACCAAAAGACTGAAATTTTTTAATGACAAAAAAAATGAATTTCAGATGCATGTATTTTCTAAATGGATTAATAATTTTTAGGCAAACAGAGACATAAGCTTTGACTTCTCTACCCCTACCTATTAGTGCTTAAACAAAAAACCTGACCACCAAATATGAAAACTTGGCAACTTTGAAATCCTACTATGATTCAGAAAGACCTGCTTGTAATTCAGAAGGCCAGAAGCTTCCACAATTGGCACAAGAATGTAACACGTCAGCTTTCACAGCTCCTGTGCTCAGACTACACCACAAAGGGGCTCTGTTGCTGTCTCCTGCATATTCTCCATAACAAGGTACTTTTCTTGGTCAATTCCCCTGAGGTTTCAGGTCCTCAATTTGCTCACTTTTACTGAGCAAACAAGTATTCAAATTGAAGTGTTTACAGGACAGTAGGATGGCTTGCAAAGCTTCTGCTGTATACCAGCACTTAAAAGCAAACCAAGCACAAATCAACAGCCATGTGCCATGGCTTTTAGGAGAATTTGCACAGGTAAGGAATGAGTCCTACCAGGAAATAGTCCAACTGCAGAGACAAGCTTATAAAGTTCTCAAGTACTGCCAAATTCTCCCTGCCATCCTGTAGATCAGTGGTCTCCAAACTTGTTTTGATCATGCACCCCTACCACTCAATTTTTTTAAGCCCAAATTGCTGTGAATATTTATTAATTATATACACATACCACTGAGTTCTAATAATTTATTCCAGCACCCCAGTGGGTCATGTTGTGCATCCTCTGGGGTGCAAGCATCCCACTTTGGGGATGGCTGTGATAGATATTAGCACTGAGGGGCATGGACTGGACAAGGTCTCCTGATGCTTTCTATGAAGTGAGTTACACATGTCCTAAACACATGTGCATGGACAGAATTCTAGCAGGGGACACAGAAAAGAAAGATGCATGGAAAAGAACTCACTCTGCTGCTGTAAAAATCTGGCTGGAGTTGGTGCAGATGGCATTTATAGGGCTGTCATGTCCCTTCATCTCCCCAATGGGTGCAAAGGTGTCCACGTTCCAGAGCTTGAGGGTGCCTCCCCTGCAGCCACTGAGCAGAACCGGCACCCCGGGCACCAGGCCAAGAGCACAAACCCAGTCCTTATGAGCATTGGGGACTTGCTGAAAGAGAGAAGGCACACAAGTCTCACAGGGCTGCAGAAAATTCCAGAGGAAAAAGCGCAGAAGTGGAAAAATCCCAAGTTGTAAGCCTGATTCCTTGTCCTGCAGCAGTTTAGCTACATGGCTCTGGGTGGCTTCTGCACCTTTAGAGCAAGGAGAGTGCTAACTTTCCAGGAGTGTTTCTTTTTGTGAAATAATACTGCAAAACAAGAAGAAAATCTAATATGCACAATTGACCTAATGTGGAACAGAAATCAGTTTAGGATAATGCAAAGTCTGCATGTTTTCTAATGCATATTTGAATGCATTTTTGAACATATCGTCTCTGTATGTGTTTCAAGTCTCTGTAACTGTTATAAAACACAGAAAAAGAAAATCCAAAATACTGCACAAAAATACACCAGGAAGACAGAAGCTGTGTTTGCCTTCTTTCTTTCCTCTTTTCCCACTACACATTATACATTGATTTTGTGATGTTGCACTTCACAGAAACACATTAATTCTTTATTGAGGAAGGGCACTAGCATTTTAGTTCTCATTCAGAAAGCAAAATGCTGCACAGACCAGCTGAGAATCACATCCTTTTTTTGTTCTCAAATTTATTTGAACACATTACTGTTCTCACAAATAAATACACAGGGAAAAATAAAAATATGGGGAAATAATAGCCAAAATTTGCTGTCTTTTGGGGATACCAAATGTGGCTTTTCTCTAGTTCAGTTTGGTAAGAATTGCTTTGCTTTGCTGCATTGCTCATAATGGAGTACATTCAACTTTCTAGGATCACCTTGGTGTTTCATTTATAACATACACAACAGCACTGGTAGTCTGATTCTGCAGCACTCCATGAAACTGGGAATGGCGGGGGGGGGGTGGTGGTGGTCATGGTTCTTATAAATCCCAATTTTGTCACAGCAGGGTTTTGTGACTTGGGATGTGCAACACCAAGTGAAGCAGATGATCTCCAAATTCTTTTGAATAGCATGCTTGTTAAGGGATTTTCATTAATTACAGAGGATCAACATGTGTATGCCAAACCAGAACCATTACCATTTCTGCTGTAAAGCAGCTTGGCTCTGTTTCAGGTTTTGGTTGCTGGGTAGATTAAGGAGAGCAGCTGTTCAATCTGCAACCTTGGAGGTTTTGAAAACTCAGCTGGGCAAGGCCTTGAGAAACCAGACAACTACAAAGTTGGCCTGGCTTGGACCAGAGGGACAACTTTACATTGTGTGACCTCCAGCAGGCCCTTCCACTCCGATTTATCACATGATTAGCAAAGCAACAGCATTTCTTATTCCCTACAAAAGACAATGAATAAAAATTATTTCTATTCTGTCAAATGCTTCAGTCTCACCTTCTTGAGAAACATACAGCATTTTATAGAAATGAAAAGAAAGAATGAAGTGTGAGATTATTCTTATCAAGTTCTAATTTTCAAACCAACAAACAGGGGAAGGCAAAGTAGAGAAATCATGTCCATATACCAAAAGGAAAGCAAGGAAAGTGATATAACTAGTCCAATTTACATACTTATTCACCCCTGATCCTCTATTCTTTCTGATGTTAAATTAATTGCAATAGCAAAAATGCATATTGCATAATATTTTAATGAGCCTAAAATGCAAGAGTGAAGACACTCCTTAAAACTTTAATGAAGTCACTCTGAGAATACAAAATCTTTCCAGTGCCTATGATTTTGGTACAAGCTGCTTAGCACAATTTTCTGGACAGACAGATGCCAGGGCAGATGTCCCAATATGGGCAAGTGAAGGTTCTCTGTAGGATGCTAAATTTATGAATCCTTATTTTAACTGTGAAGTCTTTGTAGTATTCTGAAAAGGAACTGGCACTGAACTGGATAATTTTGAATGAAGGTCAAGAAAGTTTATATATTTATGTAATACTAATTATGCCCATATAGAAATTTTCTTTTTAAAGTAGCTAGTCCATTATTTTCTCATGTTCCAATACTTTAAAATTTAATTTTTTTCCTTGCTATCAGTTTGCATATTAAATGCATGCTCCTCCTTTCTCTAAAAATTACTGCAAAAATAGCACTCTCTTCTGGTATTTGTTTTTCTGCCTTTCAGTTCTTGCTCAGTCTCAAGTTAAATAATCACAACTATACCTCAAGAACCTCTCATAAGACCTAGAAGAACAGATCAGCTTATAGCAGATAGACAAAAAGTAAAGTTCTTCATGCCAAAAAAAATTGCAATTTCCCTGGATTTGAGGTCCTTTTTACACTCACTCCCTTTTTTTCATTTTTACATAAGGAAAAACATAGAGCAAATGTGTTCTGACAGCAAGTGTTATTGTGAGTGTGTTGTATACATAATGTAACACCTGCACTGTACAAGGAGATGATCTAAGGTCCAAGACTGGGTGGAGTGAGATAGGCTTCTCTTCACAAGAAAATATTCTGTAGCCTGATCTGAAGTATTGTTTCTCATTAATAAGTTCCCAATCCAAAATTTACTAACTTGTCAAAGACAAGTCACAGATGAGGCAAATGCTTTTATTCTGAAGCAGAAAAACAACCCCCATGTACTCAGAGCTAAAACAGGATAACCACTTTACTAGAATTTCCTAACGCTACATGCACAGAAAAGTAACTGCATGTAAAGATCAAGTACATTATTGATTTCTTGCTTAGTCAGTGCTCTATGCCTTCCCTATTAAAAGCACCAGTATCTATGTGAATAGTCATTGTACGACCCTGAACATTTATAGAGCCTGAAAACAGTTCTACAGTGTGACTGTCACAGCAGCTGCATGATTTTTTTCATTACCTGAAGAAGGTCTTTTTGAGACAAATCCCATTTCTTAATTCCATTATCTCTCGAGCCACTAAAAAGGTTATCTCCCATAATAGCAAGTGCTTCAATGCCATCATAATGAGGAGGTTCAAAATTGTGTGTAGGACTCACGCTTCCAAGAGCCCCTTCAGTCACATCAAACATCTAAAATAAATAATAAAATATGTTATATGAAATTTTCTGCCATCTAACCTGCTTGAAAGTCATGCAGCAAATAACTTCAGGGAAAAAACTTATTACAGTCTTATTACAGGCCACAGTATCATGATGTATATTTGACAGAATTTATCTACCAGAACCACTCCTTTCTCCTCTTCCACCCCTTTCCTGATGTGGGAATACTCCCCTGACTTCAGAGAAGACTGCTCTGGGAAGAAGTACAACTACTCAAATATCCTATACACTGCAGCTTCAGAGGAAGGGCCCATGTATACCCTGTGTGGTGGGCTACAGAAACAAAGCTCATGAGTGAGTTTGGGAAACATAACTCACTCTGGGAGAATTGCACAGCTAAGTAGCTTCAGAAAGAGGCATTAATATGTTTTTCTGAACAAGTTGTTTTGGTAAAGGTTACATACTGTTACACACTGATGCTTTTCATGTACTAGACACACTTCTCTCCTTGTCTGTGCTCCAAGAATGGGGTGTTAAAACAAACTCTTTAAGAAAGGTTGCTTTAACAATTTAAGCCATAATCAATCCCATCAGGTCTTTGTTGCTAGAGCTGCAGTGTAAGCAATTCTGATTCATTTTGCATTGCGAGGAACCAGAACTCACCCAGTGAGACTGAGCTGAAAGAACAGATGAGCTGTAACTTTTTAAACCACCAGCTCTGTTTCACAAGCAAATGTCAAACTTTATCCTCTATTATTTGCTCTTTATTGGCCTTTTAGACTGCATAAGCTTGACAGTAGAAAAGCGAGAGCTTGGTAGTGTAAAATAATACCTTGTGAGCTAAAGGTATTTTAAAATAAATTACCGCATTCAATTAACATGCATCAGTTCCAATTGCAACAAAAAAAATTCAGTGATAAACCACAAAAATCAAATACCTGCAGATGACTAATATTACTGACTCAGTAGACAAGACAGTAGTTTCCTGTGACATTACAGTATCTGTTACCAGGCCTGGTAGCCCAACAGACCTACCCATGCAGAGAACCACACATTGTTAAGGGGTTAAAATGGACCTTAAAGATCATGTAGTCCCAAACCTTCTTTGGTAGTAGGGACACCTGCCACTATACCAGGCTGCTCAAGGCCTTATCCAGCCTGGCTTTGAATAGTGCGAGCATTGGGGCATCCACAACCTCATTGGGTAACCTGTTTCACTGTCTCTACACAGCAAAGAATTTCATGTTAATATCATAACCTAAATTTCCCCCTTTTCCATCTGTGCCCATTACTCCTTGTTCTGTCAGTACAGTTCCTGATGAAGAGTCCCTCTCTGGCTTCCCTGTAAGCCCCCTTCTGATAATGGAAAGTTACGAGGTCTCCACATAACCTCCTCTTTTCCATGCTGAATGGAAGCATTGAGAATTCGTAGACAGCTGCACATACAGATCATTTATACTATCCAAAGTGGCTTGAGAATTCTGGAGGCATTCACTTTGGAGAATACACACTACTCTGAAGCACACAGAAACGGCTGAAATATCCCTGGACATTGTAGTGGTGTAAGTCAAGAGGCAGGCAGACTTAGGAGGATTTATATAGCCTGGCCACAGAAAGGAAGGACAGAAACTTCTCTGCCTGTTGACAGCTTTGTTTTCCAAATGCCCTCCCACCTCCTTGCTTGTCACAGGAGCTCACAGCATGACAAACTTGCATTACATGATCCCACCCTGTGGTTCCCACTGAGGTCCTTCCCTCATTACTGTGCCAGGATGGCAGCTCATAACTAAACCAATATTCTCAACTGTGCAAAGAAGTAATTCTCAGAGTGTCTGCCTCTGTCTCCCCATTGCCTAAGAATCCCCTGGCCTCTAACCATAGGGACACTGCTGACAGGATTCAAATCCACAGCCCAAACTGTCCAACTGTGCACCAACCTCCCTGGCAGTTTTTTGCATCTGGCACAGTGCCCAGCCAAGCATCCAAGAATTGCAGAATAATTTGAAAAAATGAAAGCCTAGCTCAGTGAGAAAGCTCACACAGATTCTGGATCCTGCTCCACCCCCAGCTGTGATCATACATTCTCTCCAGTGTGTGAGAAGAACAGAATAAAGGGTACCCCCTCATAACAAGCTAGGGTTTCTTGCCCATTCTCTTTGGCCTCATGCATCACACATTCTTTGCAGTGTGAGGGTCGCCTTTATATGATGATCTACAATTCATTAGGTCTGGTTACTTGGGTGTAGCCCTGAGGAACAGGAGCTTGTGGGTTTAAATAGCCACTGGCCAAGGTCAGCCAAAAAGAAAAAAAAAAGACAAAAAAATAACCCCCTCCTCCCAAAAAACCAGATTCCACATCCTTGAGTGAATTAATCACAACTCCAAGAAACAGAAAAGTATATTGGCCACCTTGCCTGAAAAGTGCTGACCTGGCTGAGAAGTGCTGACCTCGCTGTCTTCCCCACTTCAGAGCCTGGGCTAAACCCTGGACTCTCTTATGTGAGGAACACACAGGGTGTCTCTGCTGAAACAATTAGGTCTGCACTCCAAAACAGAGGCACTGACTTAAGATAAAGAGCTAAATGTTATATAAAAGTAGGTGTTATGAATATTTCTCCAAGACTTTGTACACCTGACATCCAATTTAATGGGGATTAAGAAAAAACTAAACTGGAGACAACCATGCATCCATCTTCCTTAGTAAAACAAAAAAGGCATTGAAGTGGTAAGTATTATGACTGAATATTATTCATGATCCATGACTGGTGAAATAATTTTCATTTTGGCTATCACATTTTGAATGCGTAGATGTAAGCTACTTCTGCTGAAGCCTGCATCCCATGCTGATGTGCCAAGTTACCTTTATATAATGATCCTTTGAACCAGTTATAATAAGATCTTGTCCATTGGAGATTTGATCGACAGTAAGGCACATAACAGGACCCTGGTGACCAGTTAGCTTCCCTGTAGACTGAAATCTTTAAGGATAAGAGAAGAAATGAGGATTTGTTAATTTTTCACATATCCAATACAGTCCATAGCACAGCTTGTGGCAAATGGATCATTTTATTTTCCCTATGTCTTCAGTACTCATCCTCTTGTTTACCTATACTCTATTGTTCATATCCATGGATAAATATTAAATCTACATTAAACACAACAAAACCACTCTACTTATGCAAAATAGGAATTAAAACATTTTAAAGTAAAGATGAATCAGTCCCCTCATAAGTATTTTCTGTATTTTGAATGCACTCTTTGGGAGCAGGTGCTGTTTGGAAAAGTGTAATTATAGTGCAGCTATCATAACCCCATATTATATTTCATTACTTCCATTGGCTTCCATCATCTCATCAACAATTACTAGTCAGGATTCCCATCCTCACCTTACAAAAGTGTGTTTTGTAGTGCCTGTCAAACAAAACCTTGTGTTTTTCCAGTCATTTTTACTGAAATGATTCACCACAACCTTAACACATGAGAAAATCATTATCTCAGTAACCACCACAGATGGGTTAGTTGATCTGTAACTGATACCATATTTTGCCCAGGTGTGGACACTACCATATAGAAGAAACACTTCACAGCCTGTTTCATATGCCCAACTTTGCTGCCTATGCACATGTAACCACCTAAAAACATTCTCTTTGGCTGGTGTTCTGTACCTTTTCAGGTCCCACATCCTCACTGAGTTTCCAGCAGCTGCATAGAGGAATGTGCCAGTTGGATTTAGTGCAATTTGATTGATCTGGTTCTCTCCAGCTGGGATAGCAACTGTTCTGTTAGTACTTCCTGAACACACATCAGCAGGCATAGCTTGGCCTGAAGACCTGTGTACAGAGAAGGAGAAAAAGGAAAAAAAAGAAAAAGAAAAAACCCAAATTCTACAGTTAGTTTGCCATACTTTGTATACTCTCTAGAAACAAACCTATTTCACTGAGCAAAAAAGGCTATAAGCCAATTATGAATACTGAACATCTTATAAAACTCTATATGCAAATTGTTTTGTGTTCCCATATATTACTGGTGTCCCATACTGACTTAGCCTGAACATGTAAAGAAACATTCCAAACAGTGTACTTATATTACACTGTACTGCAACACTGAATTAAATATAATAAAATGTATCTAAAATTAAGACTCATTTGAATGCCTTGGCATCTGAGGTTCAGCATACTCACGTCAATGTCCGAATGCACTTGGCAGAATCTCTGATGTCCCACACCTTGATATAGGAGGTTGAAACTGTGAAGACCAGGCTTGTGTAGTTGCAATATTTAATAGAAACCACATTATTTGGGTGACCCCCTAAAGACATAATCTCCTGTCCAGTTACCAGATTCCAGACTTTACAGGTACGATCTAAATAAAAACAAACAAAAAGGGGAAAAATATTAACAACTAAAAAAACCCCTGAAAAATCTCATGCTTTTCCTAAACTCAGTTAATTTTTAAAAAAGTACATTCATTCATTTGCACTCATACATTTTCCTCCATTTCTGTAGACACTGCAGAAACACAGCTAAATTAAGTAGTTCTTTAGAAATACACATAGGCATCCATCTATCATTATCAAAACTAAGCAAGGTTGATCATTAAATGTGCTTTCAAGACCTGCATATTAGCTCCCAAAGCATTTTAAAAGGGATTAAAATCTAAAGGGAAGTGAAAATACAGACAATTTAGAGGCTGTAAAGTGTGGATGATGACAGATGAAGAGAAGAATCCAATTTTTAATTCAATAATTCATTATTAAAAACATAGTTCAGGATGAGTTTTGAGACTTAGCATGGCTGAGTTCTGTCTGCCACAACACAACTACAAATGTGAGAAGGGACCCAAACTCTTCAGTGTTTTGGGGGCCTCCGAAAATCCCAGCAGAGAGTGCTTTAGTCACTGTTTTGATTCCATAGCAAAGGAATTTAAATACTGCAACCTTTTATGTCTAAAAATCCCAAATGCACAGAAGTTTTCAAGAAATCTGCAACACTCTTGGCAAGCACAGGAAACTCTCCTTGCTGCACCATGTCTGTATCCCTCCATGTATTTCAGATATACGTTTATACTGAAATAAGTACTGGAAGGATGAAGAGAAAGCTTCATGTATAGTCTCCAGTTATGATAGCATGAAGGTAAGTATAGCAAGACCTGTCTGCCACTTTAAAACACCAACTACCAAGATCAAAGGTCTGCAATGCACACAAGAGCTTACTGGTATTTCTAAATTTGTCTGCAAGTATTATCTGATGTCAGTGAGCCGAGACTTTCTGCTTCAGCAACCATTTCCAAAAGATTTAACTTTATTTAATTAAACAACTGTCTACACTCTTGAGTAAAAGCATATTTGGTAAACTCCCCACAAAAAATATATACAGGAAAAATTCTCCCAGAAGTTTAAGAAGCTAGGATATGACTTCAAAAAGGTAAATATTTGCAATATCTGCAAACTTCCATTAAAAAAAACAAACTACCAAACCTTTAGAATACAAATCATAGTGTCAAAATTTTATCTGGTGGTATCTTTAAGCCAAACTGAGCAATGATACTGGAAATTCATTACAGACAGGAGGAAAATGGTTCTCTTCAAAACACTGCTTCTGTCAGTTTGAGAAGTTTATAGAGTGACTGCACCATCCAGTAAGGAACTTAGAGGCAACTAAAATTCCAGGCCCTCCCACAGCTTCCATGCAGCTCTTATAACAACAAAGGACAGGCAATGAGATGCATGGAGGAAGCAGAAGACACCCTCAGATGAAGAAGATAGCTCAAAGAACCAACTGTGGCATGAAGGGTATGCAAATCCCGTGCAGTAGAGCCAAACATGTGCCAGTTCCCAGCTCCACCCCCTACCTGAAGCTATTTGCATTGCATATCATGTGTGTACATGCTACCATGACTGCTTCCATCATATCACTCAACAAATGTTAATGTTACTGCTTTTTGTGGTTTTCCACTACAAATAGGCAGCCAAATACTACACTTTGGAGTTAGAAACCTGTAGATAATTACTGTAAATCTGCCTTCAGCTTATGTTGAGAAACAGACCCTTAGAATTTTCCACTGTGTTTACAGCACTAAGCACAAATTAAGAATTTCACAACACCCCAAGTTGTCAAAGCAGCCTCTGTAGACAGCAGAGGTGCAAAGAGCTTGCCCAACCTTTAGATCCAGTGAAGAGAAGATCATCAGTTGCATCAACACAAAGCACAGCCTTGGTATGTCCCTCAGCTGTGTAGATACACTGAAGCAGGGACGATCGGATGCCTTTTGAAGCAGGAAATGGGTTAATTATCCCCCTAGAGAAAAAAAAAGGAATGTGAGTTGGGCATAGTAATAGACACAGATAAAACCTAGTGTTCTTAGATGTGAGGGCAAAACAGCTGAATGCCTTTCATAAACTACGTAAGGACTTTTGCTATTTAGCCTCAACACACATCAACTATGGCCTATCAGTTAAAGGAAATCACATAAAAAACGAACAAATGAAAAGACAACAAGATGCTAAATGCTGGGTACATGGCAAAGTCTGCATAATACTGAACATACCAGGACACTTAAAGCTTCTGTATGCCCAAGATCAACCATCTAAACAGCACAATCTGAAAAATGGAGCAAATGTAATGCGCAGTGCCAATTCCAAACTCAGCATCCATTTCACATCACCTGCATTCTATTGGCAGACACAGAGAACTGCTGTTAACTTCTGTGCCTGAAGAAGGCTCCCATTGCACCCTGTACCCAACAACACACTCATGTTCAAATGGCCAAAAGGGAGGATGCCTGGAATGCTGACACCCCAGAGGAATCTTCCTGGGCACTTTCAGCTAATTCTGTGGTGATGCCAAAAGACTAACTGGCCTGAAATAAACACCTCACAATTTTTTACCAAACAAAAATTACTAGCAGTCTAAAATCCCATGCATACAATTGCATGCACACAGACATCTTTATTTCTGTGAAGTGTAGAAAAGCCTCAAGGTAATGCCCAAAACATGCAACACAGCTGTGACCTGGCCAGCTTGCAGTTAAGACTCACTGTCATGCTCTTTTGGGAATCACACACATAACTGTGATGAAAAGGAACTAAACCATAGCCCTGTCTCATCAAAACAAAACAAAAAGTATCAGATCCTTCAGGAAAATCTAAAAAATTAGTAATATTGTCCAGAAGTTTGCTATGGAAAGGAAAATGTCCTTTATGATACAAGCTAACTTTGTGACAGCTGGTTAGTCTATCTAGTACATTGAAATTATGATTTTAAACATTTTTACAGTTCAGGACATCTTCACTCATATAATTGATTACTCCTCAGCAATCCTTCTTTAGATTTTACTAGTATTAATAGCATCTTAAATTGTGTAACATTATCTTCCTCATTGTGGAAAGGTTTTCACCTTTCATCTGCACCATTTTATGTTTTCAAGAAAACAGGAACAATTTGCTTTTTAATTAATTTAGGTCTCTATGCTTTTGTTTTCTAGCATCATACCAAACTAACATGATTTCTCTGTAGTATTCCCTATAGGATCATGCTGCCTCTGAACTGAATTATTCCTCCTGCTGTTCTCACCCACTCACTTCCATGACAATTCATGTAAAATACATGTCCTGGAGCTATTTATCTACCTATATGCAATGTTCTAAAATCTACAGACAAAAAACCACTACAACTGCTACAATGACCAGCCAAAGCCACCATGACATTATTAGCAGTTATTTGACTGCCCTTCTCTAGATAAACTAATTTTTCATTGGGTACCAAAATCCTAACCCACAGGGACACAAGTGGCAACATTTCTTTGATCTCTTAAGCCATTGTGCATTGTCTCAGAAAGAAGTAATAAAAACTACTCATTTTTATTTACACTAGGATTTCGTTTTTAGTGATCAAAGCATACAATGGAAAAAGAAAACCAAAATAAGGAGAGAAGTAAATAAAACATAAGAAAATGTCTGCTCCTATTTTTTTTTAAAAAAACAAAGAGAGAAACAATGTGTCTCAGGAAATGTTTACCCCATACTTCAGTTATAATTAAAACACCTGACATGCTCAACAATGATAAAAGAATACCCTAAAAAAGGAGAGGGGGAGACATGCTTGACCCAAATCTCAGATATTTCATGTTCTGGCAAAAGCGAGAGAAACAATGCACAGGTATCAGGAAAAATCATGCAACAGAATGAAATGTTTTAAGAACTGGAATAACTTTGATGAGAGATGCCAAGAAAACAGAAAAGAGAAAGAGAGAGTACCTTTGTACCTCCGACAGAGAGGAATCACTTTCATCAGACCTACAATCAACAGTGGTGGAATTGTGAGGAGAAAGAATATAGGTATCAGCAAAGGAACGCCTCCACATGAGAAGAACACACAACAGCATGGCCAACTCAGAAAAGCAATGCAAATCCACAAACATTATGCAGCATTGCTCAAGGTAGATCTCAAACCAATGATGATATGGGGGGTAGAGGGGAAAGAATAATTATCTTAAAATATCACTCTCAGCAGTAAGTTACAGTAGACTGTTTCAGCTCCAGAAGATGAGTAACAGCAGCTGAGCCATTTCTTATTTCCCCAGCATTTTCTTAGAGAAGTAAAGGCAAAAAATTAAAAGGAGAAGATAGATGCACAAGTTAACCTCCATAAGATAGTGCTTGTTGAGAATATCAAAAGAAAAAAAAATACTTTGAACATCAATGCCTGCTAAGTGTAGAAGAGACATGCAAAATATTAGTCATAGAGATATAAATGTTAAATATGATAACACACTCAAATAAATACAGTGATTTGCTAGCCATGCTGAGTTTAAAATCCCTCAACTCTCATTTTGAAAAATGTTTTAAAAAACCAAGAAAACATACAAGACAATATTTCCCCAAGACACGATGATTTTCAGTACATCTTAAGATGTCCTTCATTTTCAACTCAGACAGATTCAGCAGTTTCTGTTTGACTTCACAGTCAGTTCAGAGAAAATGAAAAGGGTTTGGTGGGAGTTAGCAAAAAGAAAGGTAAGCTAAGATAAGGAAGTCACAAGCACAGTTACTGAAAGCCTTGCAAGCCACTGCCTGGTATGTGGTAGCTGTAGACCTCTAGAAAAAAACCCATTTTATTCAAAAAATAGGGCAAACAGACAAAAGCAATTTCTTATCTTGCTATAGTTACAAATAAAGGTTTATTTTAAATCTGAGTTGCAGTGCATAAGCACTGTGTGGTATTTGTGTCAGTATTGAAACCTGTAATAGAGATTCTAGTCAAGTAAAGCCCACTGCCATTTGGAGAAAGGTTCCTAAACAGATGCCTAATGTGAGAAAAATCTGTTCTACTTCTTCTAAACAAGATATGAATATCAACTTCTCCTGCAGATCACCTCCTAAAGTCAGTCTGTTCAATAATTTGGATAATCTCTAAACAACTGTGTTCTAGCCATTTCAATGTCCCATCCTCTGAGATGCTGTTGTAAGAGCACTCTGAGCAACACTGGAGCAACTGAGTAACTGTCAAAAGCACTATTTCCTAAATTATCACCTAAAATCTATTTTTGAGTGTAAACACACACACAAATACACAAACATCTAAGAAATCTACCATTTTCTATTTTGGGTTTGAAACTACAAATACCAGACATAGCCTAGAAAACAGGAAACAAGGTTCAGCAGGAAATTTCTCTTCTCAAATTTTTACAGTGGTTCCATGGTAGTTTAAAATATTTCCTTTGAAAACTACACAAAAACATGAGAAATATCTCCTCCTGTCTTGCAGAAGGGCAAAATTTCTACCAGACACTACACTGAAAACTTGAGCACACTTTGTATTTCCCTGGTTGGGGGCTGAGGCTTCCCTTTGTGACTTACTTATCCTGCTGAACTGATGTGTTTCCCTGAGAAACAGTAAGACGACTAAAAACATTCATTTCATTACGGGGCCGGCTTGGTGGGGAAGTAGGAGGTGACAGACTAGCCTCTGGGGCTCCAGAATCTGAGCTACAAAAAAAAAAAGAACATCTTCTTTAACAGGTTATGAATGGTTAGAAAAGTTAAATGCAACATGCCTCAAACGTTAGATGCTCTTCTCTTAAGCAAATAATTAAGATTGTAATACAGATATTTCTCAGGGAAGGCAAAAAGCTTAAGGCTGCAGGGCTGCAGGGTGCAAGATGGCAAAATGTTCAAAGATTAAGTGGTAAAAGTGAAAGCTACAGGCAGAAAACACACATGTAAAATTAAGACATTCTTATAAAATTGAAGACTCTTAGAGATATTGTTGACTTTGATTAAAAAAAAAAAAGTAATTTCCAAATGCTCCAAAGGACATTTTCTCAGGGCTCTGCCCCTAAGTTATTTTGTACAAAAAAACAACCTGGAAAAAAGCCCCAAACAGCCACGCATAAGCTGAGCAATAATATCAACAAAACAAACTGTCCTGGTAGAAAAGAAATAGAAAAATTCAGATTTATTTTTCAAGAAAATTCAAAGTTCAAATTACATCAGAGGAAATAAATTTAAAATAATCTTACAGTTTTTGTTCTTTTGTCTTTGTCTTTTCCACTGTTTTCTCATAGGTTTTTCTCTTTGCTAAAGGTGAAGGCTCAGGTATTTTCTTCTCTGGAAGAGATGGTTGTCTCGAACTAAAACAAGAGCAATCATTATCTCACTCTAAGGCCCTTCACAGAACATTACCTGTCATTTTCTCTGTGTGATTTCAAATTTTAGAACATATTTAATCTATTGTCTCTCTTGAATTTAAGGATTATAAACTTGTTCTCACACTTGAATATAAAAATATACTGTTATTAATGTTCAAAATTGATCAAAATATAGAGTCAGATACTGAAGAGTTAAAGGACATATACTAATTAAATAATAAAAGAGACTCACTAAAAGAAATACAATGGAGTACGCATCCCAAATTAACATCATGGAAGTTCTTAAATTTCAGATTCCACATTTGTATCTACAATCGACCATTTAGAGACAGGAAGAACAAAGAAATAACAATGATTCTTATACACAAATGAAACTTTGCAGTAACATATTAATGTTAATTAGGAAGTGAGAAGAGGTACTTTCCATTGACAAGCTATTATAACATGGTTTCTCTTTGTCCCCCACTTGCCTTGTCCCTTGCTTTCCATCCCTTATCTCTCCAGCTCTTGCTCCGAAACAATTCCAATTCACAGTTACTGTGGTCTTTCTCCCAACCTTTTATTCCCCATTAAAATTAGCAAGAAAATCAAGAGGACAGTATTAAAGCTGACATCCAAATGTTTTCATTTTACCACAGGCAGACAAAAGAAAAAAAAGGAATCTGAGTGGTCTCTATTCTTCTGAACTCCCATTTCTCACTAGCTGAGCAATCACAAAAGCAATATTTGTTTTCTTTTTCCTATTTATTTGTATTTAGAAAGATTTTTTTCTATGAATATGAAACACTCATTAAAAGCAAGAAAGCAGATTCTGAAAGTGTTTTGTTCCATGCAACTCCATTAATCAGATAAAGCTCATTTGGCAGGCCACCTGCCTGACATGGTTATGACCATCAATCTCAGAGCCCTACAGGTTCTGAATATGCATAGCTTCAACTTCTTTACATGTTTCCCTTAAGAGGAAATCTGTGCTACTACATAAAATCCACCTGGAGACTGGAATGCAGAATAACATGATTTAACATGGACAGCACAACCACAAACAGCTACTTGACTCAAGCAGATGAGACAGTCTCAGGTGATCACAAACCCTAACTGGAATGTGAGGGACCTGTAGGACCAGGTGCGAAGAACTGCATGTCAACCCCAGAGCTCCCTGGGGTCTTCAAGAGACAGGCAAAGGAGGACAAGTGATAACCTGCCTGGTTTTGCACAGAAGCCTAGCAGCTAAGTCATAAAAAGGGAGAAGGTGGGTCCAATTCCCTCAAGGCCAGAGCATCCACTTCTATGTAGGGCTCCCTTATCTCTAGGCATACTGTGCAAAGGACACCAAAAAAGGTGGACACACTCCCTTCCCTCTCTTTATGCTGACCAGCATGCATTTAGGGATGCAAAAATCCTGAGGTCACAAGGTAAATTCTATGAATCATGCTGACAGGTCTTCCAGCAAGGACGACAAACAGGCTACAGTGTCTACTGCCAGGGTTGCTTACATGTCTACTGAGCAGCTGCTCGATTAAATAAATCAAAGCAGACACTGGAACCCAAGCTCCTCTGCCTCACACTGGCATCCTGCATACTCAGACATGGAGGCAACTTTCACTTGCTCACTCTCTACCTGCCCTTGAGTCTTCCATCTTTGACTCCACAGTGGAACATCCTCAGAAGAGGGTGTAAATAGCATCATCATTCTCTGAATTCTTTCTGAAAGCCTGGGAATGCAGGTATTATAAAAATACAGCTATCTTGCTGGAATGAACTTCCTAAGCACAGGTGTAAAAACCAGGTGCATGATGGCAATGACCTAACAGAAAAGGAACAGGACACATACCTACTTCCAGGTTTCCAGAGCCCTTTTACATTTGCCAGGACATCAGACATCTGAAAAGAGCTGACACAAGTCCTACAGAAGACAACTATCCTCTGAAAAAGCTGCTGGAGATGACTTGAGCATATCAAAGAACAGCACTAACCAACTTTGTAAGCAGAATTCCAGTTAAATTAACTGTTGGCCATATGTATTTAAGTGCCTCCCTAAATAACAGAATAACAATGGTCTGGATTGCAAGGGACTTAATAGATCACCTAGTTCCAACCCCCTTCTCTTAGGCAGGAACACGTTCCATTAGACCAGGCTGCTCTAAGCTCCATCCAACCTGGCCTTGAACACTTCCAGGAATGGAGCATCCACAGCTCCTCTAGATAACCTGTTTGACTCTCACAGTAAAGAATTTCTTCCAATATCTCATGTACGCCTACAATCTTTCAGTTTGAAGCCATTACTCATTATCATATCAATACACACCCTTGTAACAAATCCCTCTCCAAGGACCACGGAATCACCACAGACCTTAGAAAACTGAGGAGGTTCCAGAGTGGAGCAGTTTGTGCACACGCAGACACCTAAATTTGCACCTAAACATACAATTAATTTTCTGTCTCTTTGAGAATCCATATTTTGAATTACTGTTACAGTCTCTACATTCCCAAATGTCGCTTAAGTAAGTGGCAGAAGGGAGAAAACATTTATTGCAGGTAAGGTCCAAATCTCCTCCTGAATAATATATTTTATTACAAGAGATATGCTGGCACTACAGGCCCATAAGGGAAGGCCAGATGGGTCATAAAGACAAGCTTTCTTCAAGTATGACCAGATAAACCAGTCACTGCAGATTGATTGTGGGTATTTTTGATCACTTATCTACTGAAACATGATCAATACCAATTCAATATGGTGAGGCCTACTGCTGACTAAATTGACTTTTGGACAGCATGTAACTCTCAAATTCTTGCAGAACATAGTTTTGGGAAAATCCTGGTTTGCTTTTTTGCTGGCTCACTTTCAAAAATGGATACATTCTAGAAGATGGAGTGAGGCAAAAGTTGGTATTACCTGAGTCTTGGATGTCAGGTCATAACACTTGATGTTTTAGATCTTGAAGCTTCAAAAGTCTCTACTCATCTTACGCTAACTGCTGAAACAAGTGGGGTTTCTCCACCTATGCTCACACTCAACAGCATTCTTTCCAAGCAGATTCTATTTGCACTGAAGCCATCAGCATGGGTTAATAATTGCTGTCAGCAGTGTTTTACTGTTCACAATTGCCACCTCAAGCACATGCCAGAAATACATAGTAAAAAATACAAATTGCAAATGTGCATTAGGTAGAGACTGCCGTAAAAATATTATGCAAATAGGACAGGTGAATATTAAAAGATGCCTAACTCCAGAACCTGTAATGTGAAGATAGCTACGGGACACTGAATGTGGACACATCACTGAATGTGGGAAGTGCATTGAATTTACACATGAGCTTGTGCAACCCAGGAGCTAGTACCTAAAAAAGCCAAGAAAAGAGTCTCTAGCAGTGAATGGCCAATCACCAGCAGTGATATTGGTAGAAATAAAATGAACAGCAAGATCAAGTGAAAATAAAAAAAGAGTGTGTGTGAGAGACATCTGCTGGTCCCAAAGTAAAATGACAAAATTATTTTTAGTTCTGTTTAGAATTAAGAGATACTTTCAATTAGTAAAACTGTTCTGCAGGTAAGTGCAACCCGCAAACAGAAAGGATTTTTGAGAATTCATAATATCTAACATTTTCCTTTCAACTTTTTACTTGAATACTCTATTGTTGCATAGACTTCTTAATTTTATGCGTGGTCCATACACAACAACTCAGAGAAAGACTTTTCCTAATAATTTGGACCATATACAATTATCATTATAAAGGTTTTGGGTTGCGTTTTGTTGTGGTTTTTTTTGTTTAAATCTCTCTTCTGTTCTAATCAGATTCTCACTACCTCCCTAGAATGTGCATTTCCCGTAGCACTAATACAGCAAACTATTCAAGGTATTAGAGGGGTTTTCCCCTCTACATAGAACACAGTTTCAATAACAAAGCAGCTTAACAGAACTTACATCTTCAATAAGAACCACAGTACCTACAAGATTGCATTTATACTTTCTAGAGTGGTGATGGCAGAAAGGAAGGAGCTTTGTCAGTATTATTTAGTAAGCATCAAGTATATCAACCTCGTCTGTAAAGTTAATATAATAGATTACAAGAAATTGGCAACATGCATTTTTTAAAAGCAAAGGATAATTAGTACAGCATGGCCAAACTTACATGCTGCCTATCTTAGAAGGTAAGCCAGATGGTGGGGGTATAAACTCTCTGTCCCTAGCAGAAGTGTCATGTGTGTCAGCAGCCACCCCACTTTGCTGGGTTTCTGCGGCTGCTGCAGCAGAGCCAGCTGGGGCAGCGTCTGCGGCGCTGCTGTCGGAGCCCAGGTCGCTGCTGGCCGCGTACAGCAGCTCCATCTGCGTGGTGGTCCTGCGGCGGGCCTGCAGACACACAAAACCAAAAACAAACTGCCACTTCAGCCTGCAAAGGTGTGTGCCAGGAGTCCCACATTCAACTCAGCATTAGCTGGCAATTAGCATCCCCCTCCAACACTTGGCAACTGCCTTTGGAAACTAAATCAAGAAGCTCGTCTCTGCTTTTGGGCAATGATTTCAGAGGAGGCAATTCAAATTCAATGGCATGAAACACTGATTTGACAACTGGCTTCCAAGGATATCCTTTCAACCAGCTGCCTGCCAACACTACATGAGTTCAATATTAATCACCTACGGTTTATCCAAATGAAATGCTATAAAGCAGAGAGGAATAAAGTAAAGTGTCAATTTAAATAGCTACAATTATACTGGTGTGACTTCTAACATCAATGCTCCTTCTCGTATACAAACTCTGCTTCTTCCTTAGTTTAAGTCAACTCAAAAGTCCACATGAATTAAAATTCATTCAGCATTTCAATGATTTGAACACAACAGAAAAACTCACCAAGGAGCTAAGCTTTATGCAACATGGTAATTTGTAAAAAATGGATCATACATGTTAGGTATCAGTTTACAGTGAAGTTAAGATCTATTCCTCAGGGAAATGAAGACCAATAGGGAAGACAAAGATCCAGTCTGAAAAGAGCCATTACAAAAATGATATGTTTATTTCTTTGCATTTTTAGACCACACTCAGTTAAACAGCCCCAAAAGCTGCACACCAAGGAATGTTACCAAATAATTCAACAGCCAACACAGATGGTTCTTCCAAAGCCAACTGCAGTTGGAAAAGTGGAGGCTAAGCTTCTATTTATTTTGCAAATTTGGTTTATGGTCCTGTGAGCACAGAAGCAAAATTGCCATCAGTGCACATTTCCAGTTCCCACTGTCATTAATATTAAACTGTAGTCAGCCTAGATATAGTCCTCCATTGTCGACTGTAATTAAGATACTGGAGGTCAAACTTCTGTTCATAAACTTCAAGATTTCTGTGACAAATTGCAAACAGTAAGTATGTTCACAGTTTCCACTGGCAATAGCATTGAACTGTAGCCTAAGTAATACTAATCTGCAAAACTACACCAGTTTGGACTGCAAGTAACTGGAAGAAAACATCTCTTTCTGGAATTCTAATAACTTAACCCCAAAATACTGAAGAAGTTATTTTTATCATTGCTTCTTAGAGACGAGTGTCACACAAAATCATATTGCAAGCAAACCATATCTAAAGTACGTCAGTTTTCCTTTTGCATGTCTTCATTCATTAAAGTCTCTTGGGCAAAGCAAGGGCATTCTCCAGAAGGTATCATTCAATTATGAATTATTACAGAATCACAGAATTACTTAAAAGACATGTAGAAGAATTATCATCATCATCATTGTACATCCTACCTTGCTTTTGGGCTTGACTTCACCACAGAGCTTCAAGAGATCTGAAGATAATGAACTAAAAGAAAAATTGCATCACAGTTAGAAAGTCATACTTTTTGCAGATTTGCAGGTGCATATTTTTATTTTATCTTCTTTCTACTGAAATTGTGGGCAAAGTATAATAAAACAATGTTAGAGATACTTTCTAAAGGATACATGATTCTGCATTACAAAAGGAAGAAATTGCAGTAATTTTTCTAGAATCGGTAGTAACAAAGATTTCCTCACCTTCCTTCTGTTCCAGGACTATGCAATGGGACATCCTCATCAGTACTATCTTCCAAATTTTCTAGAAAATTTCCAGAAGAATAACATTAGTCTGTCCCTCTACAACAGGATGTGAAGGTTTTAAGTGTATACAAAGCAACTCAGACAATGTTGAATGTAGATGAACAGAGTACTAAAGATAGGTATTTTCAAAATTTCTTGACTATTTTCTATCCAGCCCCCACTGAATTTTCCTGACACCTAAAATAATTATTTTCATTCAATCTGAATACATCATACATCTAGGCATACTGTGCCAAACGTGGTCCTCTGTCTACTGTAGCAGAGGAAGAGATGATCGAAAAACAAAAATTCTAGAAGTAAATCTGTAAGAGAGCAGATAAAGCAAAGAAAATTATCTGCAAGACATGGAAGATATGGGATGCAAATCAATGGACAGTAAGAATGTCTCTTTCTCCTCTTTTTTTCATCTTGCTCCAAGACAGAAACAGCCTGGCTATAATGAAAAAGAAAATTATATTTTTAACTAGCTGGTGAGCTGAGGCTCAGCCTTCTCTGATACAGAATGCTACCAAGCATTTGAGCTGACAAGAAGCAAGCACTTTATTAGTATATAAGGATTCATTTCAAAAGAGGATGATGCTACCACTTAATACTGTAGAACGGCTTCCTAAAAAGAGATTAATTTCTAAAGAAAGCTGCTCAGTAGAAATGTTCCTGAAGCAAAAATGGGTGCACAAACCTGTCCACAGAAGACAAAACCAGCATGCATGCTGCACACTAACACAGTCAAACATCCAAGTAACATGTCTGCATGCAAATGGTGCAAAACATTAAGCTGACACAATGAGTCAAGGGCACATGTACAATCAGTTCTAAATTGCTGGGAAAGCAAATCCCCTGAATTGTGTGTTATTCTAATAATACATTTTAGGCATAGATCAAGGACATAGGTAACACATTTTTGCAAGCCAAGTCCCTTATTTTTGAACATACGAAATATTAAGGATTAAATAACCTTGTAATGACATTCCATCACACCTCCTCTTTACTAGGAGAGACACTGACTTTCTTTACTTAATTCCTGTCAAAAAGCAGATACCATTTGCAATGCATAGAACAAATATATTTGTAACCCATATTGAAACAGGTTTGTCCATGTATATGTCTTTATGTTCATGCTTTGGAGAAAGGGAGGAAGGATATGCATCTTTCAGGTGAATTTTGAGAAAGAATGGAAAAAAGAGAAGGAAAATTCTGCCATTTGTGTATGCTGCATCTAAACATGTTCCCTGAAAAAGTTAAAACCATCAACCTAGAACCAACACCAATAATGCACTTCAGAGTTACCCAACTGCTTAATTAATTTTAACAATGTAATCTTAATTATGAGAAATACAACAATATTCTAAAGAAAGTAGGGTCACAGGAATAGCACTCTGAATTTTCATGTTTCTTTTTGCTCCATCATGGATTTGAGGCCAGATTAAAATCTTTCAATACTTATTATTGTCATTAGAGTTGTTATTATTGCTATTATTATTATATGCTTTCTGCAAAAGTGGGGATTTAGAGTACTGCTCCTTTCAGTAAGGCAAAAGCAGCATCCCTAAAATAAATGCATTTAAAAAAAATATAGGATTCCTATTAGAATTATGTTACTTCATCCCCTACTCATAAAAAACTTGTGATCTCTTTTTACAGGTAACTAAGTAGAAAGTGTGGAATGACCACAAAAGGTGAGATTTTATTTGTAGGCTCACTCTCATGTGACCTGATGAGCATCTTCAGTTTGCCTGCAATTCAACATAGGAGACTGCCCAAAGCCCCAAGATAGAAAGCAGTGCACAGAATCAACACAAAGATAAAGAGCAAGATTCTGTGAGAGTAAGAAGAGATGAAAGGAGAAATGAGGTTAGTAAAGACAGTAAAGTTTGCAGGGATAGCTGCTAGCAAAACACTGCTTGCAGAACAGGTGGAGAAATTTCTCATTATTCATCTTCATCCTCATGCAGTGCAACTGGATGGTACCAGAACAATGCCACACACCAGCACAGTTCACCCAGAGAAATGACATTTGACCATCTGCACATAGATGATTGTGAGTCACATCCATTAATGTCCATACAACTCCTCAAAGAGAAGCAACATTGAAAACTCAATTTCATGGTCATTTTAACTCTTCACAAGAGCAGATGGGATAGTGAAGGGCATCTGGTTCATCCACCAAAGTGGATGTGCACTGAAAGTCCATTCAAGTCAAAACCTGAGCCTGTGATGTACTCTTCTGCAGACTGAAACTTCTTGTCTACAGCTGAATTCAAGTGCCTAACTACACTGGGGAATGTTCAAGCTTTTCTGGGCGCCAAGTGTATTCAAATGGATAAAAACTTTTGAAGACAGTGGATCTGAAAGCAGGCATCAAGACAAATACCATGGAAGTGCAATCCCTTTGCTTGGGATAGGGCTCTCTGTGCTCTACCACTGAGATGTCAGGCATCCTGGTGAGACTGAGTTCAGAATCTGCTGCCACCCACACTTCTACCTGCGGGAGCTGTGTCAGGCTCTGCACCAACAGCGTCCCTGTGAACCAGCCAGCAATCCCAGCAGCAAAGCCTCACTACAGTGGTGTCTGAACTCCCTGCAGCTAAAAGGCTTCGTCACTAGTGATCCACAAAACACAGACTACAACAGTCTTGGACCTAGGTTAATGCAGCATATTCAGCTGCATTTCCTTCCTATAAAGTGTTAGCAGAGTCATGAGTGGCTTAGATACTCTAAAAACCTCAGGTCATCCTTGCAAAGTGTTAAAAAGCTCCTTTAATGAGATAACACTCTATGAAGGATTTGATTACAGAGCTAATGTTTCAATATATTTAGCAAGTTGCTTTTCATTGTTTGAGATGTTATTAATAAGTAAAAGTCTGTCCAGAGCTAAAGAAAATGCAGTGCTATCAGGAGAAACAATGCTCCAACAGGAGTGAACGTGCACACACATTAAAGGTCTGTTCTAGACACACTATGACGCTACAAACCATTGAGGTTCCTGAATAAGTAACTGGCTGCATGCAGCAAGATCCCCTGACACAGATCTTCAGGTATCACTTGACAGGAGACTGGCCAAGTTCTCACCATCTCCACATTATGATCTATAGATTTCCATGTAGTTTTGTGCTTTGAAATGCTGTGCAAACTAGCACAGGACAGCAAAATGTGATTAAAAGTAGCACAAGACAACACAAAAGGAATTATCACTGGTAACAGGATTGTTTTTCTCAAGTTCCAAATATAGCAAATTCTTTGGAGGGAAGAAAATAAGCTTAATTCATTTGGGAATAACTCTAAAGCAACAGCAACAAGAGACTTATCTCAAAAATCAGTGAAGTCAGTAACTTAAACCCAATTGAAAAAGTGGGATATAATCCTGCATTCTGTACAATATTTACATTACAAAATGAGCTATTTGCAAAAGGTTAAGTGACCTGCAAATTAAGAATTGCCTTTTTTCAAACCTAAAAAGATCAGTACAATTTGTCACAACAGCAGTATATCACAAAATAATTTTATGTAGTCTGAACATACTTTGGGCTCGCAAGCACCAAGTTATAAATTTGAAATACAGCTCTGCTTACTGTCTTCATTTTTAACTACCACAAGGTCTATTACCACGAGAGCTAGGGGTGGTTTCAGAAAGGGAGAAATGCTCTTTAAGCTCATGATAATGAGTACATTTACAGAATAGTTCATGCAAATTTCACACACTCACAAATTCTAAGATGCATCAGTTAGTGAACATGAATGAATTAGTAACTCATGCAGCTGTACAGTACACAGAAAGCTAAACATACTTACCCAGTGGTATGCTATCTAGGTCTGTGTAAATACAGCAACAAGGAAAAAAAAGCAACATTCCAATCAAAACATATCCATTTATAAAAAGAAATAAAACAAAAGTACCCAAATGTATTCTAAATCTTTCTTAGTATCATCTCATGAGAAGTAGAATAGATGCCGTAACGACATAAAATGCCAATCCAAAATCCCCAGCATATGATGACTGAACGGGATTGAATTTTTGAACATCCCATTCGGAAGTTAAAACAATTCCAGATTGTAAAAATAACAAGCAGATTATTTGAATTTAAAAAAAAAATCTCAGTAGTAAGAAAACTTTGTTTCCTACATTTTACTGCTGAGAGGGTCTACTTAAAAATGCCATACATGCATGTCAATTGTGAAATATAAGATGTTACAATACAGCATCTATTCAGAAAAGAAATAGTCTAGAATACCCAGTACAGCATGCATAAAAGGCAAACATGACATGCAGGTGACTATTCAGAAAACAAGACGAAAAAACTACCTTGCAAAGCATGACCCAGAAAAGCATCAAGTTCAGGATTTAATTCAGCTTTTTCTTTTAGCATATGAAACAGCAGTTGGTTTTGAGTAGCACTAGTAATTTCTGTCTGCTTAAGGCGTCCCTCAAGAACTTTGATCTGAGCTTCTTTCTGAGCTGCTTGGAGACCCTAAGAGAAAGAAAGATGACAAATGTTTTATTACAACCCTTGTTTTACAAAATTAAAATTGTCAAAATTTTTTAAAAACTATAAACACAAAAAAATGTGGACATTGCGGCTGCCTTCTCACATCCTGAAGATCAGGTGTCAACAAAGGATCTTTTTCTTTCCTTCACCTTTTAAAGAGACTCATTAAGCATTCCTTTAACTTGCATTCCTCAGACTGCCTTGCAAATACGCATCTAGTGGCTAAGTGGGACATGACTCCCAAGTGCAATTCAGAGTCTGCATTTTTTAAGAGTAGCAAGTATCTGAAAGACCAACACCTCCACTTTTCCCAAAGAACTACTTTTTAAAAAATTATTACCTATGGTACTCTATGACAAGGAAAAGGGGGAGGTGGAAGTGGGACAGGGTGGGACACAGAACTGTAATCTTTGCTACCCAAACACTGAGTGAACTTTCAGCTTCTAATGAAAGATCTTATGGCCCAACTTACGACAGAATTCATTCTAAGAGAACTTCCCTAGATCCATGGATTTGTGGGAATTTTTTAGTTGTAGAAAATATAGCCAAAGAAATTTACAGAACGGTTTCCAAATAGATTTCCAAATTCCAAAAGAAGCAGCATGGAAAAATGAAGGTGCAACACATCTTCTCAAAGGCTTGTAGGGCAACAGCAGACTTTGAGTGCTAGTGCTAGAGTAACAAGTGTAGCCCTATGAATTTACACCCTACATTTTGATTGAACTAAAGCTGCATATCAATAGACACATTCTAAAATTTCAAATTCTGAAAACAAACAAGAGAATAGACAGTAGGCACAAGCAATTTTGCAAAAAAAAAATCCTTCAGCTTTTCTATGTGATAATTACTAAACAAAAAGATGATAGAATCCTTTACATAATGGAGCTTTTAATCATAATAAAGAGAAATTGTTAACAGAGTGAGTCAGAGGCACTTTTCTCACATTAACTCTGTTACAAGATCCATTCAAACACATCCAAGGGCTGAAAAATATTAGAAGATTGAAATTTCCATAAGCCAATGTGATTGTGGGAATGTTTTTTACCCTTTTTTTTCCCACAAACTTTTTGGATTACCCGCATTGTGACGAATCAAAAATGCAGAAGAAGCTCCAGAGAATTGGTCAGGGGGGCTGACTCAAAGACAGTTTCAGTATCATTGAAATTTTCCATTTGACTCAATGAGACAGAAAGAAAAGCAGCAACAAGAGCACAGACACATGTGTACACAGGGTTATAAGCTGCCAAATATTTATTTTGAAAATATGAGAGAAAACTTATTTCCCCAACACCTTCAGAAGAATCCCTGTGGCTCTACTCAGGCTGAAGTATGTCATGTATCAACATATAACTTACATTTTTTGAGGTTCATATTTGTACAAAGGTGGCTCAGCCAGTCTTTTAAAAAGAGATCTCTAACTCTCTTTAGGAGTTTGTTGAAAAACAGAGATTTATTTGATTACAAAAATCTAGTGCTCTTGTAAGAACAACATGAGATAATTAATACAGTAAAGAAGGCTCTATTGGGGGTTGAGAAGCAGGCAATAAGTTGAAGAGGACAACAGATCTCAAGGGCCTTCACACTGAGAATCAGCATGACTCAGTAACGTCGACCAGCTTTGCTTTGTTTAACACACATTAGTCATGTCTTTATGTCAGTACAACATATCTGCTCCTGGCCCATGCCATAGTCCTGGCACACACATACTTCATTTAACACATTACCTTATTGATGCCCATCATAAGGAAGTGATCAAGCAAATATCGAGCTTCTGTCAAAGTGCAAGCATTAATCACTGCTGTTACATCCAAGGTCTCTCCTTCTTCCTATGTGTGCAAGAATAAGCCCAATCAGATTGTGAAAAAGTCCCAAGAATTATATTAAGATATTGCCAGTATAATAGAAAGCATCAGCTTTGACATTTAAATGCTTTGCAATCTTAATTTGCATTACACTATTGACACTAAAACTCAGGCATCTATTGTAGAGGTCTTCATCTCAAACTTAACATAAAAGTTTTCACCAATTTTCACTTCCTGGCTCAATAATTACACAGACAAACAAAAACTAATTTCTTAATGAGAACACTTTCAGAGCTAACACAGTTGTGTTTTCTTGTCCCCATTTCACCATTTTTGCAATAATATTTGACCTACCTTTGCTTCTTCCATTTGCATGATGTTTGCTTGGCAGTCAGAAATGCTGTCGTTGATGTAGTCTATATTTGCAGTTACTGATTCCATCTCCTCATTTATGTTTTGGACATTTCTATCTGCTTCACTGCCACCCCCACCCTTTATGAGCTTCTCCCTTTTCTTTGAAAGCTTATCTCTTCTTTTGGTGAGTTCTTCACGTTGCTATTTTCCACAAAGACATAATATTACAGAAAAATGAATTAGTAAGCCCTTAGAACACTGCAGTGCCTTTTTGTTTTCCTTCATTTGCTACAGTTTAACTAACATATCATCATTTTCATGGGAAGAAGTTACACAGGGGAATACAGTAATCTATTTGCACACGATGCCATTAATGTGCTTCTTAGTTCTTACTAAGCACAGCAACCCCGTTGTTCAAATGTTTACTGGAGCCAAAAGTGTCTTCACTGACTATGAGAGATTCCACCCACTTTACCAATGCTGCCACAACAGCAGTTAATTGACAGCAAACATCCTTGCAGAGCTCCCTATTTAATACAATGATACAGCCAACAGTGCACAGCAGATCACCCACCGTAAGCAGCCTGTTCATATCTGCCTCCATGTTGGAAATAGTCATCCTCTGCATAATAATGTCAGTCACTCTGCGTTCCAGCAGCTGCCACTTCATCCTGGCTGCCCTCGAGGAGTAAACCCTGCTTGTCACTGCTTTCCGCTGGTACTTCCTCCTGTGGCACGTTCAAGAGAAACACACAGCTAAGTCTGAAGTAGTCCAGTGACAAATTTGAATGTGGAAATGATCAGGCTGGAATAGTTTTCACAAACAACTTAAAAATGTCATGCAGAAGTTGTTGTAGGTTTTCACAGCACCAGACAGCTGCCTCTACCCAGCCCCAAACTCTACTGCACTCTAACATGCTGCGCTTGAAAAACAGGTTTCAAACACTGCAGCATCTTTCATGACACACTACTAAGTTCAAATGCCATGTAGGTGTTGTTCCCTATTTAACAAGAAGATCTGCTTCAAATCACAGTGGAAAAGCACAAATAAATCTGATACACTGAGCTCTATTTTCCATCAAGTTTTTCCATGAACTTAACACTGATGGCATTGGACCACCAAGGTAATTTCTCTTGAAGAGCAGATTTAAAAACCCTCAAGATTTCAAAATCCAGTTTATGTGACTTGCCATTTAATGCCATTTTATATTATTATGTTATTGTCTTAAACCCAGAAAACTGAAATTGCATTTGATAATGGTAAAATGCCCATTTTATGAGCATTACATGGTAACAGTTTGACAACCAACAGCTCCTGCAACAGCGCCTGCTAGAAAGTCCACACAAATTTCAGTTCTTGTAAGAGACCCCTAAAAAGTTTTAACCCTTACCCTGTTCCATTTGTTGCAGTTACAGGTAATGCTTGAACCCTTGCAACAGGAATTCTCATCTTCTGCTGTGCAGCTGTTCTGGAGCCATCATGCTCTCCTGACAAACTAGAACTTGCTTCCTGCATGGAATGCTCAGGCAGGCTCAGCTTCCGACTCACTTTTCCTGCTACTTTATCAGACAGAGGCCTGACTTGCCGGCGAAGGGCTGTGACCTGAAACACAGTGCAAAGACACAAGTAACTCTCCCAAAACTGAGTTCTAAGTTTCAGCAATACAACATCATTCTGTTTTCAAAGATGCATTGCTGTTTTACCACAGTACCTCTTCAGTTTTGCGACGTAAAATAACTTCTTGGTTTCTTTTCTGAGCTTCCAGAAGCTTGAGCTGATGCTGTGAAAAAAACAGAAACAGCATGTGATATTTTTTCCATTCCCTCTCACAAGGACTGCATTGTATAAACAAAAAAAGAGACTTCTACAGATTAATACAAATCTGCAAAATTGCTGTGACATTAAGACTCAAGTCATGATTATTTCTTGATCTTCCTAGTGAAGAACAAAACCAAATGTTTCACTGTATCAATTCTATCAAAACCAATAATTCCATGCAACCAAGGTGGTACAACAACTTTGTGAAAATTCACTAATCACGAATTCACTGATAACCTTGATATACATACTCAAGAAGCACAACAAGACATAGAAGACTTAGCACCTGAAGCTAGGAACTGTGTTTGCATGGAAGTCAAACCAAATTTTGTGCATTTTCATGGTGAATATATACAGGTATATGCCTGCCTCAGTGAATGCATATACACACTGTGTGCCTGTGATGTGCAAGCAGAGGCACATCATAATGACATGTGCTTATTCCAAATGAAAGTTCTTTATCTGTCAAATCACCTCTCGTTTGCGTTGCTCCTTTTTAAGCTGTGCAATCTCTCTATTTCTTCTAGATTCAGTCATTCTAGCTTTCTCCTGCTCTTCTTTCATTTGTTTCATCAAGCGAACCTGTAAAGAGGTTATCACTTAGAAAAGCTGTTCGCACTCAAGTGCTGCTCCCTGCCCCCAACCATATAGTTTTCTCTTTAAATTGCTATTTTCCACTATATTACATGCTTTTAGCCATTTATGTCTTCCATCTAATGTCATCTTCACTCAATGCTGAATAACAGCTAATAAGCTGTGCAAGCTTATGCATGTTTGATACCTTAATTTCTGTTCATTAAACCTAAAAGCTGCCCCTCTCCCCCAGGAACAGCCTGACGCTTGCATCTCTTCTATTTTCAGACTTTCAAGCAGACAAAAGCAAGAACAGATTTATCAGATAGATGGATGCACAGAAGATTTCAACCTAATTTTCAGTAAACATTCATTGCGCAACACTTCCATTTACTCAAATATACCTTGGTTTTCTTCATCTCTGTCACCTCCTGCTGCAGTTTCTTCAGCTGCTTTTCATATTGAGACTGATTTTTAAGCAAACGTGCATGTTCCTTTTGCGCTGTTTGAAGTCTCTGCAGTTCTTTATTCATGGCTTGGAGTTTCTTTTCATATTCTGACTTGATTTTTTTTGCCTTTTCTTCTGAATAGGTCTCTACAGAACCTAGAGTAAAAGGGAATTCTTGATCTGCTTTTGTTCAGGGTACTTTTACTTTGCCAGCCACAGCAGATAACTACTTCCTCTGCTCTAGCACTGCTATAGTCTTGCTCTGCAATACCTTAAACAACTTAATTTCTCTCTAGTTCCTGCCACCTGCACTGCTTTGAACTTCCCACCGTGTATGCATTCTGGGATAAGAGACCAACTATTAACACTTTCCTCTGACTTCTTTGTAACAAATATGAGCACCTGAAAGCACAAATACACACATTCACACATATGTGCACAGGAGTATAAAACCACTCCTAAAAGCCATCAAGCCTAGTATTCCTCTTCTGACGCTGATCAACAAGGGAAGTGCTAAGGAATGACAGGGGAACAGCAAAAGCTTAGACAGTGTATAACCATAAAGCATATATATGTTTAAAAAAGAAAAACAAACAAAATACTTTCCACAGCACTCCCAAAGTGCAGTTATTTGTGGCTTGGGACTCTTGAGTCATAGGTAGTGTGTCATCTCAATACTAAATACATATCTAAAAAGGTTTGGTCAGTAAACACCTCTGAAACGTGTGTTTCACTGATCCTTGTTCTTATTCTCAAGCAAATACAAAGAAAGTGGGGAGGAAAGAACACAAAAAGACTTTTAATCAGGAACTATCTCCAGGATTATGAGAGTTCTTAGAAAACTGAAAATGCTTATTCACCCAAATCAAATACCTGTCAGTAGCAATGCATTCAAAAAAATTCTTCTCTCAATTCTGATAGAAACTAGAATGATTAAAGAATCATTCACTGGCATTATGGGTACAAAACATACTTCTGTCTTCTGCAATTTATCATCAAATTTGAAAAAGAAAACGAGAGAAGTAGAAAATGGTTCAACAGATTATACAAGATCAATAATTTTCTACTTCTTACCCAAGTTTTGAAGAACCTGATCTCTTTCGAGCTGAGTGTCTCGAATTTTATGTTGTAGCATCATTAGTTTCTCTTCATACTGTTTTTTCAGTGTTTGCAACCTTCGCTGGCTGTTTTCCAGCTCATCTATCAGTTTCTGCTTAATGGCTATTTCACAGGTGATATTTGCCAAGTCAGCTTGATAATTTTCTAAAATAGAAAGATTTCTGTTAAAGTAAAGCAAGGACCACATGAACATAGATAATCCTTGCAATCTTAGGGTCACTGTAAATACATATTGTGCACGGGAGGATTCCACACAAATTACAATGAACCTGGCCTCTGGTCAATTTCAAAACCCATACAGGGACTCTTGATCAGCTGTCTATTACATGTTTTAGCACCATAACCAAAAAATAACTCACAGAACATGTTATTCACAGAGAATAACACACAGACTGTTTACAACACACTTTCTTGCCTACCAAGACCTGAGGTTTGACAGATATTATTTGCAAAACTCTACAGAATATTGCACTGACATCACCTTTTTCATCAGAGTCAGAATCTGATTCATCTGAGCTTTCAACAACTTCCATATCGTCTTCATCCTCATCATCTTCCTCTTCTTCATCATCATGATCACTGACTTCCTGAATTTCCTCCTACAAAACATACAGACATTAAAGCAGCCCCACACTTTTCCATGCCTCAATCATTTTTGACTATCACTGTGAAGGCGCAATATTCACCTAGCACATTATTAATTTTCTTTCTATAACATTGTAAATCTTTAAACAATGAACAAATAAACGAAACACTTATAAATACTTACTCCCTCCAATTCATTATTCTCTCTCTCTGAAGTGCCTTTTTCATCTCTTTTCTCCTGCTCGTTGTCTGTGTTATCCTCCTTAACACTAGTAGAAGAGGCAGACACAAATTATTCACAAACTGAAATGGCAGTTGTTTCCCAACCCCCAAACCAGTAAGTTGCAATTCCAAATAATGACGAAAACAAAGTGTAGTTAGAAAAATGTACAGGTGTTGGGTGTGGGTAAAACACAACTTCCAAACTTCTGCAGATAATAAAATAATGCCTAATTACTCTTAATCTTGGTTTGCAAGGTAATAGTAATAATTAGCACATTATTCCAGCATAATGCACACTGGGACAATCAGAATATACATCTCCATGTACTACAGCAGTACTCATTTTGCATGGAAGTTGCAGTGTACCCAGAGTAGCTTTTACAAAACGATAAAATAACATTGTGTGCAAGTACAATATACATTACAGGCATTCCTGCACTTTCAAGCTATAACAGAGCCTGCTCTACTTAGAATAGTCTTAACATTTATGTATAAACCTTAAACAATATCCTAATTTATTGTACTGTAACCACTCTTTTGATTAGTTATCTACTTTGACATAAAGGGAATGCTCAAAACACTGACACAACAATAAATAGGGTTTACAGCAGGGGTTTGTTTTTTTTTGGGTGGGGGGGTTGTTTGTTTGTTTTTTTTTGTTTAGTTCTAAATGTTTGGTGTATTACCCATTAGGGCAAATTTTAACATTTTTAAGTGCACATTTAAGGCATCACATGCAAATACAAAACAAAAAAATATGTGGCACTCTACAAATTGTCCCAGACCAGGTATCAATCCCTCTAGTGCTACATGTACAATATCTAAAGCTCCAATGGATGGGAAGTTGTGACAGAATAGAGCTAGACACCATAGGGGGTACTAAAAAAAATGTGGGTAGGACTGCTTAGTGTGGAATCCACCTCAACTAACATCAGCTGCATAAAAGTTTGGCAAGTTGTGCAGTCAGTGATCAGGCACAGAAACTAGAAATGCACATCTTCCCCCAGTGATATCAAGAGGAGCTCAGATTCATGATCAAACTCTTGGGCAAATCCAATACTCAGTGCAGGAACAAGAAATATACAGTAGATTTGAGACACTAGGATTTGGTGACACCTTTAAAACACAGCATGAATCTAAAATGTGCCTGTTGAATAACACAGCGCTGTGTACACATGATTTTCTGTTGTATTACTGTATTTTCTGTTGTATAATTATATCTTTTTAATCTGTTCAATGCTAACTGATTCCCTTCTGCCCCACTCATTTCCAGTTATGAGCTGACCATGCACAAAGCAGAAAGCTTTTGCTTGGATCATCTGAATCCATGCAGCAGCTAGGGATGCTGGAATTTAAAAATCTAACCAGATTTGTAAACAAAAAAATGCCTAACAGGGAACACTGTGTCACATGATCTCATTTCCACAGATTCTCATCTCCCTCAAACCAGAACATGTTCTATGTTGTTTATTAAGCCTAAAAGATAATGGATATTAGCTGCAATCCTCATGCAAATTGAGGCCAACCTCCAGTTTCCCTTCCACTCAGTACAGAACCAACCACTACAGAAAATTTGTGTTCTGCCAAAGAAAGGGGACAGACAGGAAGAAGGAGAGCCAGCAGCTCTCCCAGGTAGAACTGTACTGCTTAGTGTGTGTGCTACTGGTTTGTGGATTCACATCATCTGCATCAATTCAGTAGGCAGGTTTTTTGGATCAAAGTAGACAGCAGAAAAATAAAAACTCCTTTAGTTTCACTTTTAATCATACTACAGTTCTCTTTTTAGAGGTCTCAGCTTAACTGCTCTCTGTGAATGACTATTCATCTACTGGTTTGGCTGAAATAGAACGGGAGGAATGACCAAGGCTTGTCTTATGTTTTCAGAAACCAAAGCAGCAGACTTGACTGAGGTGTGATGGTCCAAGACACTCTTGATCTCACATGCCAAAGTCATTATTGTCATATACTGCCTGCTAGACATTTCATACTATATGTGCTACTGCACCTTCCTCCTGCCTTTCATTTCTCTTAGGCCATGCAAGAAAGAAAACAATTAATTCAACAGGAATGTCACCTCCCCACAAAAGCTTGCTTGACCCTGTGTAATTCCAGAGTCAACCTTAATTCCACAACAGAGCTTTCTTCCAGTTAAAACACTAGCTGGAAGTGAAAACCCGGAAAGAACTCTGAAAATTAACTGCTCCTGAAGTACCTATGAAGCTGCCCAACTTCTTTTCATGTATGACAACCAGTTAATTGAAATGACAGGTAATTAAAAACCTGGGAAATATTCCAACCTTCTTTCTTCTTGACTGCTTTCCTCAAGTTTCTGTAGCCTTCAAAAGCACGAGGTACAGTATTGGAAGGCCAAGCCAATGAAGGACAAACCAGACAGTGAAAAGCAAAAGTGATAAGAAGGTAAAAAAATGATATATATGAGCTTGCGGAGTTTAAAATGAAATTTTAAAAGATACCATCAAGAGACAACAAGTAGTAAAAAGGCAATACATCCTGGACAGTTGGAAAGTAAACACAGAAAACAAAAAAGAAGCATGTGTAGGTTAACTAATTTGCCACTGATAACAAGTAAATTCAAGTTACACTAAGAAAGAAATTTTAGACTATATATTTAACCTTGTGAATTACTTCTAATAATGGATTAAGAAAATATCTCAAATTCTAGAAAAAGCTTTCTCCTCTTTCTCCACTTAAAACTGGCTGGTAAAATACTGAAAATTGCAAATACTCCCACCGACCCAAAGTTATATAGTCTCAGGAATATATCAGGAAAAAAAAACCAATGCACTAGTTTTATATATGCTGATAACATATTGTCATATAAAGTAGGAAAAAGAAAACTTTTTAATCATTACTTTACTAATATTCTAAATAATATATTCTGAATATAATTAATACAAAAAATCTTCAAATTGCATTCATGTTTTCGTTTGGGTTTTGTTGTATGTTTTTAAATAAAAAGTAGAAAACTGCAGCTTATTTTTCTGGGATTCAGCAAGTACATGTGAATAATTTCTTGTTATTTTTTAATAAATTAACAAAAAACATGCACCAGAAGCAATGAGATGGACAAAATGTTAGTATTTCTGCCTGCACTTTTTCCTCTTGAATAAACGTGGATTTATCAGTAAAAAAAAGTCTGTATGACATATATAAGCATAGAGATGGCTTAAAATTCATCAACTACTGAAATTCCTCATTTCCCATTTTGACAAAGTTTCGAGCAAGAGCTTTTGCTGCCTTTTCACCTTATACTGCCAACCACCTCCCTTTGGTATCAGCTAGGAGGTAGCAAGCTGAACACCATGTAACTTTCATCACTAATTTAGGTTAATTAAGGTTAGAGGAGTCAAAAGAAAACAGTCAGAAATGGTTACCAGGTATGTAAGGTTGACTAACAACTGAAAGGAATGTGGAAGATTTGCTCAGGGGCTTCTAGTGGGTAAGTCACATTAAGTCAGACTGTGGGATACTCCAATCAGTAGGCAAAATATTACTGCTGTGTAAATTGTTTCCAATAAACTTCATGGCAGGTGCTTATTAAGGCTACAGATATTTCACACTACATATTGGCTGCTCATTCAGAACCTTGCTCTTAGACCTTCAGGCCACCTCACAACAATTTAAATAAGTTCTATGTATTTAAAATTATGCACCTTTTGTCATACTGGCCCATACCCAGGAAACAAAAGACTGAGAAAGGCAGCAGAGGGGCAGAAATAGTAGCCAGGCTTACCAATCCCATTTTAATAGAAAAGTGCTAGTTAGACAACTTTAAAAGAACAGCAACATTAAAAAGAAATAGCAGACTAAATGTACCTAAATGCCTACAGAAGACAGAATTATAACAAAGAATCCCCCATCAAGCTGCATGGCAAAGTGTCTGTGCATTACATTAATGTACACACTGCCAATTCCTGAAATTTCAATAGAATAAAAAATCACAGTGATATAGCCTTAACACAGACTTTTCACTAATTGCATAGAAGCACCCTGCAGATGGCAAGAATGACAACGTATAATCCCTTTAAATTCTAACATTTCTCAGCATCTAAGGAATTTTCCTCCCAATACGTGCACCTCAGAAATTTCTAAGTATTTATTACAAAGCGGTCTGCAGATAGGCCAGTAGATAGATTCAAACCTTAGCAGCACTTTGAAGAGTATGACCCCATCTTATAGAACACAAAGCTCACTTTAAGATGGAGCAATCAAGAGGCCTTTTCCAACTTTAATTTTTCTATAGCTCTCTAATTCTATAATGCTAGGATTCAAAACTGATCTCAAAAATAATTTATGGTAAGTAGTCCCTACTTTTGGATCAGACTACTTGGCCATCCCATCACAATATTATTTTCTTGGTGTCAGAAAGTATGACTGGCTTTCAAAAAAACAAAATAAAACAAAAACAAACCACAAAAACACAACCTAACAACTGCAGCTCTATCTAAGCATGTAGTTAAATGTATGCTTGATTTTAAAATGTGTTAAAAAACACAAAATCAAATCTCTTTGTTCCTGCATTTACAGTTAAAGGGCATACTGAAGTGCTTGGCTGAAGAGAGGACAGAACATTCTGCTGATTTTATTTAGTACTTCCATCTTACCCTCAAGTTCATACAAAAATGAGACAAAATCTATCACAATCCCTCTAAAAGTCTTAGAGCTTCCTAAAAAATGATATGCAAAGAATCTAGTTGTACTTAAAATGACTGTTCTCTAAAAGCATCAGACATTTGTGTAGTGAATGGATTGATTTATAGATACAAGACCTAAAATTAAAAATATGACTGATCCTCATCTACTTTATACTTTGACTTTTTCAAGCTTAAACTGTTATAGCTTTACTCTGAACTTGTAGAAGTCTGAAGGACCATTATTAAAAAGAGTAACAGAAAAGAAGCATGGAAAATTTCAAGTAAAACTGAGAGATTTCTAATAGATGCAAAGTCTCCAAGTACACAAAGCCTTGCTGTGCTAACTGCTATCTAAACAGGCATTTCTGTCAATTTCTATGAGGATTTTAGTAGATGAGAAGTTGGACTGCAAAAAAACAGCAAAGCATAATGTTGCAGAGAATTAGGAAACCTTAAATTAAAAAAACATTCACAGAAGCAAAAGATAAAGCAAAAGAAGCCATTTCAACAGCTACCAAAGAATCCCCAGCTATTCAGAATATCTTTTCTTCAGAAAGCTGTTTCAGTTTTGACATAGAGTTGAAAATCATTTTACAATTTTTTTCAAACTTCTGTTAAATTTCAGGTGCATTTTAGAAGAAATTTTTTTAAATGAAAATTTAGAGAGAGCACCTGTGCTTTTATCATTGTGCATAATTTCATAGAAAAGTTCATTACAAAGGAGACAAATAAGACTTCACTGGAAGAAAAGATGCAAAAGAAAAACCTGTAACTTCAGCATGTAAAAGGGTTTGAGGTAACAGCAGTTAAGGGTCCAAACCCACACAAAAAGCCTTTTTAAGTCTCAGTAATTAAAAAAATAGGCCTTTTTACTAAGAAAGAGAAAACAATTAGCATCATAATTCATACACCACCTCTTTTTCTTTTTCCTTTCTTTTTTTTTCAGCTTTTCTAGATCTTTCTTGGCTATATCTAGAATTTCCATGGTCTCTTTCTCTGAGGAAAGCATAGAAGCAGAAAATGCTGATGGTCCGCCAAAGTACGTGGCTCTTGATGATGCTCTTGACAAGTTGCGTCGAAGATTTTCATTCACTGCTTCACTTTCTAATAATTTTGCTCTTAATAAAAAACAAAACAAGGAAGAATTGTAGACCATTAATTACAACTATTGCCAGTACATCAATGTAGTAAATTCCTTTAAAATACCATTTTACACAATGGTTATATATGTTGTACACATATCATATAACCTTGACAGAATACATAAAAATATGTCTGTATGAACATACACACAGATGTATATATACACAGATACATACCTGTACATGCTTTATGAACATAGATAGTATATGAAAGCTACACAGAAGCTCTAATATAAACTAAGGATAGGCCAGATTATTTTTTGCATGGTATATGTCCAAGACATAGATAAATAAAAATATCTAAAATATTTGAAAGTTTTTGAATTTTAAAAGAAAGTTGTTTTTTTAAATTTTTTTAAACAAGTAATTTCTCAGTGCCGTCATTTTTATATGAGGTTATAAAGTTCTGAAGGACTGTTCTAAGTTTTACTGTCCTTGGTACAAAAATATTAAGTTATCACCATAATTTAGGCAACATCTTACTCTCATTTCTATTGTCAGTTTGATCTCTAACATTTTACATTTTTGTGTCCAAGAGCAACACCAGATGGTCTTAGAAGCTGAAGGACCACTCTCCTAAAGTAATCCCTACAGAGGAAAACAGCCGAAGTATTGCTAACACTTCTAATATATTTTTAAACAAAAATCGTCCAAATACGTATAATGCAAATACCTGAGATCTTCTATTTCCTTGATATAGTTATGAATCATGTTGCTAATTTCTTCATTTCCTTCCCCTTTGAAAGACAGAGGGAAAAGGGGAATGAGGGAAGGGAAACATAGAGAAATGGTGGTAACAGTATAAACATATACAAATAAATAGGCACAAGGTACCAGCAAAGGGAAACAGTCACATGGGCTACACATATAAATCTTAACTTATTTGTAAAATAGCTTTCCTTCTTAAACTGAGTTACATTTTTTGTTCCTCTCTCATATGATCACCATACGTAACTTGTTTCCCATATTAGCACATTTTAACAATGCTTAAATCAAAATTACTTATCTGGAGTTTAATTTGGAGTCAAATTAACTTGGTGTGGTTGTTAAACCACCACAGGGGCTAAGCATACAAATAATTTATATATAAAAATAGTATTTAATGTTTCCTCTTGTTCACATTTCTAAATGAATGGTCAAATCAGGGTACCAAACTATTTATATTATTAAAAAAAGACTCCAGAAACAGAAGAAATAATCATATGGGGGCCTATCCCTGCCAAAGCAGGTCCTACATTGCTAATAAAAAGGCATAATTTCATTTCAAGGGATCAATGAAGCAAGGACATACAATTAATTTAAGTTCATGAGTTTATGAAGCAGTTTTTGCACATTCACAGCATACCTGTCCTGGCTAGCACTTGGTTGGCCTGATCACTCATCAGCTGCGTTATTCTGGCTCTAAGAGCATCAATAGTCTCTTGCATTGCTTTAATTCTAACACGCAGGTTGTTGTTTTCTGTTTGCAGCATTGCATTCTCATGGAACATGTCATTGATGCTTTCAACGCCTTCTTCATCTATAATCCTTTTACCCTTCAAGAAAGTAAAAATATTTTATTACTAGTCAAGGCTGACCTACACTTAAAAAAATTCTAAGTTAGTAAATGCAATCCACAGATGACTTAGAATGCCAAGCAGACACTCATAACACAGGATAATCTCTCAAAGAGTTTAAAACAATGATAAAGGGATAGTTTTCAAAAGACTGATGTCTGGGCCAACACCTTAGCATCTGGGTTTTGTGTAATTCCACATTAGTCTGAAATACAATACTTCTTGAAGAGGTTAAAAACAAGATAACTCTTTATCAAATCAGAATACTAGCTCAAGAAGAGCAAAAGGTGATCCTGTTTGGTGACAACCTTTATTGCTCAAAACGCTGAATTAAATTCAGAAAGAAACAGGCATGAGTATTTGTCTTATATACTTGAGACTCGATTTTTAAACAAACTGTTTTAGCCATCCAGGAAGTTTTCAAAACATACATAGTAACTGTACACATTCACTTATGCATCAATCTAAGTTGTGGTTTGGTCATTTTTGATTTCGAAGTGACTTTCTCATTGCCTTTCAAAAAGCAAACAGCATGCATCATCAGTAAATATCACTGACATTTGCTGACATCTCTTTGTTTGGGGATACAATCTACATTTTCTAAAAACATCTGGTTATCTCTGGAATTAAGTGTTGTTTACGTCAGGGCTGCTTTTCCAGTGTTTTTAATGTATGAAGTGGAAATAGTCAATGGGGAAAAAAACCCGGTGAATTATAAGCATTTTAAAGCAGAAGAAATCCTAAGAGGACAAACTTACAGTTTTGTATTCCATGAGTTCCATCTGTAACCGTGCAATCTCACTGCGCAAAGCATTAATTTGTTGACTGGCCCTGTCCTGATTAACCATCACCTTGTTCTTGATGTTCCGTGCCCGGTTGGCATACTTCAACGTGTTCAAAGTTTCCATGAAGTCTCGATCTGAAGGGCTCACACACGCTATCATGAGCGTTTGACTGGAAGCCAGAAACATAGGTCAGCATCACACACCAAGGAGAAAAAGAGCAGAGAGAAAATACCAGGTCCTCAGGCACAAGGTGAAACAAGAGTACCAACTTTATGGTATTTGTGAAAATATTTCTGCATCTAGCTCACTCCAAACCATGAACCACAAAGGTCAGCAGGTGCTACAGGTGCTATGTCTTGTATCTCCCTAGCATAGGGTAGGAGATGCTAGATCATTACTTGTTCCACACATGAAATTGTAAAAGCAATTAATGAGCATTTCCAGAAACATTTCTCAAATTACATTCAGTTTGCCTAATCATACATAAACTCAGATTAAGGAATTTATAGTCAACCTAAATTCCTCAACAGTGATTTGGATCATGCAGCTGTCAGGACTGCCTACTGTAATTCCTGAGTTGCTTACCTACTTCATCTGAAAGATGCCCAAATCCTCATCTTACCTGTCCATACATGTCTAATGTGCCTGTTCTCTACCTCAGGTTCTGAACTGGCTGAGTTCTCCACTGCAAGTTATCTTCTGTTCTCCAACAAAAGCCCAAAACTAGGACTTACCCTTAGCACTCTATGTCTGTAACCGTATTTGCACCACATTTCATAACACCACTGCTTAGGGCAACTTTCTGCAACAAAAAGCAGCAGGATCTGAGCTCTTGGCCCAAGAGGCCTATGAACAGCGACGCTTCTTTCAGCTTCCTACAACATCCTCTAGCCATCCCATCATGGGATATTATTGCAGGATGAGAACACAATCCATGCTCCAAATGAAATATCAAGCAGATTGACCAGTAGGAAACAGTAGGACAAAAGCAGAAAAAAACCCAAAACAATTTTCACTCCAGCCAAGTGCTTCCATCATTCAACAGGTTCCTTCCCTCTCTCCCTGGAGCATACTCATTTCTTGTCAGGTAAGAGCAGCCTAGAAGGTCAGAACCAGAATTCCAGCTGCAGGTCACTCTGAAGGTGCATACATTGCCTAAATTTTCAACAGAAAGGGAAAAACATCTGCATTTGATGGACTGAGAACACTCTTCCAGGTTTTAAAGGAACTTGCTTCTCCATTGCATGTCACAACTTGGATAGTTAAGTTAGGAAGAGTGAACTGTCTCTGGGGCAAAGGAGCTTTATCTGCATCAGGCAGGCTGGATTCTGATCTTCACCTTCTATAATTTCAGACTAAAACAAACAAATGAATCCCTGCAACAACTCTGTAAGGCAAACAATCATATTCACCATATACACTGGGAAATCAAGCTAGAAAGAGTAACTAGCCTGGGGCTACAAAAAAATTCACTTTCAGCAACTCTTCCTCAGTTCTCACCTGTATCTTTGTGCCAGTTCTCCAAACTCTTTTAGTCCTCTAGATAAGGCCATGCAAGATTGGGAACAATTTTTTTAATCCTGACATTGAGAATGCGCTTACTTTTCTAAACCTCAGGGGACTGGTTCTGCCTTGTGTTCAACTTGAACTCCAGTTTCCTATCTAAACTGTAAAATGGACCAGGGTTTTTTGACACTGTTCTACTTCCTTTATGTCACCACGTCTTTAAATTTCTCGCCCTGCTCCCGAAGTTAGGAAGGTTTGAATTTTTCATATTATACATTATAACATCCCTTTTAAAACACCAATACTCCATATTTTTATTTGAATAATTCAAGAAACATTAATATTTAAGTGCTGCTTCAGAACTGTTACAGCATTATACTTAAAATAAGGATTATTGTGAAAGTAGTACAGTGATACAATGTTTTCATCACTGTTAATTTAGGATTAATCCAAATCATTACTAGTAGATTTCTGTAAGTATTTTTTAAGAGAGAAACAATAATGTGGACAGTTATACCTAGGGTAGAAGTTGGAAGGCTACAGAAAAGGCATAAAGAAATCTAAATCTGATTGTCCAGGAGAAAAAACTGCAATAGATGTTAAAATTTAGCTTTCCCACGCATTTTGATTGCCAAAGCCCAGACAAGAAATCATTAAAAATGTGAGGGTTTTATATTAAAATATATATGAAAAAAATCTTCCTTAACAGCAACATGCTGATTTGAGATGTCTCAGCATGTATGTCACATACCAAAAAAGCCAGTGGGGAAGGAAGGCTTCCACACAATTCTCATCAGAAAAAAAGACAGAAAGAATACATACAAGTATCATTAAAACATTCTGGGGCAGCATTTCCTATCTGTACATTTGTGCTAGTTTTGGCTGGGATAGAGTTAACTTGATTCACAGCAGCTTGTTTGGATTTGTGCTGGAAACACCTACCATAGGTCCATGATGCAGATATGTTTGAGCTGCTGCTGAGCAGGGCTTTCACAGAGTCAGGGCCATTTCTGCTCCTCAGGCTGCCCCACCAGTGGGTGCACAAGGGGTTGGGAAGGGACACAGCTGGGACAGCTGAGCCCACCTGACCCAAGGGATATTCCATCCCATATGGAATCGTGCTCAGCATATGAAGCTGGGGTAATGAGACGAAAGGGGGGATATCCAGAGTGACAGCATTTGTCTTCCCAAGTCACTGTAAGGCATGATGGAGCTCTGCTTCCCTGGGAATGGCTGAACACCTGCCAGCCCATGGGAAGCGAATGATTTCCTTTGCTTTGCATGCATATGTGACTTTTGCTTTAGCTAACAAAGTGTCCTTATGTCAAACCCTGACTTTTCTCCCTTGTGATTCTCTCCGGGGGCAGGGAGGGAGTGTCCGTGCGGGGCTCGGCCGCCGCCCCTATCGCACACTAAATAAACTCCGGGACTGCTCCTGAAGAACACGGGGGGGAGCCGCAGAGCTGTCAGAGGCGAAGATATTTCAGAGTCAAAATAGTATTTCTACAAAAGGCCGATTTTAAAAGAGTTTGCAAAAACCATGCTCAGTAGATGGTGTACTTGATAAAAATTTAATGAAGTGCTTTTTGCATTTATTTACAGAAAGAGCTTAACAGAGCTATGCTGTTTGATTTCTTCTGATTTGTTTGTAATTCTTGAATTTCATTCTCCCTTTTGCACTTTTGAAAGTTTCTAGCCCTTATTTTACTTGTTTTTTCTGGCTCCCCCTCACATTGCAGTGCTTCAGCTTGTTACTAAAGCTATCCCTCTGAAGAGCATCACAACAGTTTGAGAATTTTCTTCCACTTCTCCCTACTCCTTTGGGTAAAAACTTCCTACTCTCCCAGACATAGGAGCCAGGCGTATTGGATCACATAAAAGAACAAGAGTACTACCTTATTAAAATATACTCAGCTTTGGTCCCTCATATTTGTACATGTTAGCATTACAAATACAAAATCTGTATTATTTTAATAAATTTGTTAATGTTTCCTTATATAAAGCCTTCAGAGGTCCAAGCTCCCCTTCACTGGATGTTCAGAATGTATACAAATGGATTCATACAAACCCTGGTGAAAGACTGCTTTGTTTTTATTAGGCTGCAATCCAGCATCGGGTAACTGAACAGATGCATCATAAACTGAGATACATAATCTCTAAAAAGATGGAAGTGACCTGTGGGTGGTAAACTGACTCCAAGCTCCTGTGCATGGCAGTCCGAGCAAACAATTCACCAACATTTAAAAAACAAAGCAACTACAACAACAAAAAAAACAATCTCTAAATGAGAAACTCATCACAGCTTTAAAATATGCTGTAAACAAAATCTACCATTTGTACTATCTACAATCTACAGATATTTTCATGGGAAGAACTTGCCTGAAAATGGTAACTTAAGTAACCTGAAGCTTCATGTCTAGTAAAATAACAATAGCACTGAAAAGAACAATGCAAAGATCCTCCTTAAAATCTTTCCCTTCCTTTGACAGCATTATTTGCATGCAATTTATCTCCAGAATCTTCCCCCAACAAGACTTTGTCATTTAATGTTCATTTTACTTTCTGCTGATTATGTTCTCATTCGTGCTCATTCACAAAGAAATACATAAAATGTTCCAATTTTCATACCTGTTTCCCCCAAGAGAGTCCTGAAGTAGCCTTGTAAGCTTTGAATCTCTGTATGGTACATGAGTTGCCTTCTTGCTTTTATCTCCCAGTGCACTAATTACATTGCCAAGTGCCAGCTATAAAACACCAAATCACAAAACACACAAGTCAGAATCACCTCCTGTGTAGTTTTATATTAAAACCCCTATAAACTGGAGTCAGCATATTGTGAGAAAATTAATATATTCATGACAGTTAGCATAAAAACATTTCTGAAGACTTCTGTATTTTACATTTAGAAATTCTTGTGTTATCAACAGTGCATCAGATGGCTTACAGTCTGGCACGTGGAAGTGCCAAAGCGCATAGCACAATTCATATGCACTACTAATATCTCATGTCAGTCACAAACTAAAGTTGGTACTACTTAATCTAACAAATATTTGCTTTGGATGATAATTAAATTGATCTTACTTCTAACAGTAGCTATAATTTCTTTAAAATTAATTTGATCAATCTGCTTTATGCTACATTTAGAATAAAATATGGGGCATTTTATGAAGAAAAAACCCCCAGAATTTAGTACCTCTACAGTTATAAAGCAAAAAAGATCTGATAATGATTTGAGCATTTAAGACTTGAAATTAAAGGCTTGTAGTCCATGGCTATCCTGTTCCATTACTAAAAGGATCTAATGCTTTTTTACAAACAATCAAACATTTGGCTGTGAAATTATTTATGTGGAAATGCACACACTTAGTCAAACTGAAGGACTTTGCTTTAGGTGGCGCCCTGTACTGCAAGTTCTTGCTTTGGAAATGCTGCAGTGATACCAGCAGATGAAGAACTGCACACACCCTGCTTGCTTTGAAGGATTTAAAGCACTTTCAATCTGTTCCACAAAACTGAGGGCTGGACTTCACTGTAAATAATAGGTTTGTGATCTTATATTAGTTACATCACACTGATTTTCACCTTCATGCACTTTATGTGTTCTTTGTTTGGACACAACCATGTCATCTAGATCCCCCAAATCCTGCTGGCTTTGTGCTTATGTCAATGATGAAATTGAACTGAATATTCTCTCTTCCATGTAATATAACCAGAAGAACTACAGAAAATAACCAATGTCATGATGGCAAGAGACTCATTGAGAAAATTCTAATTGTAAAATACCCCAGAAAACTGGTACTGCACAATAGCCCAGGAAAAAACGAGGTATGTTTTCACATATAGAACAGACATGTACTTTTGTGTCTCATTTAAAAGAGTTGCACAGAGCCTCCACATAGCCATGGTGCACAAAACAAAGATGTGAAACTACAATCGCCACTGATAATCACCAGCTCTATTTTTCAGTGCAGTTCAGCATTAACAAAAAACATTAAATACAGTTAATTTAAAAATTACTTCATTTTATACAGTTAATTAAAAAACAGCCAGTACACAGACAAAAAAAAATTAAGCTATAAGATATAAATTTCATTTCTAAGTGTTTGGCCTGGAGTTGTTTTACATCATATTGTATAGTTGTATAGTCTTACTAGTCCACAGTTGATGGAAATGCCTTCCTTTGCCCTTTCTCCTGTAGCTCCTGTTCGCTTTAACCTTTCAGATCCCGCCAGATCAACAAAATGAAACTTGGCAGTAAGAGTTTCATATTCATTCATCTCAGAAGACTCAGATATTATCCTGTTGTCAGTGGCATTATCCTGAAGCAAAGAAGAACCCACAAGGCTTGGTGAGATCTTTCACATTAACATTTGCAAAGTTCAATCAACAATTATTTACAAAACTACCTCTTTACTAGGACCATCTCCTTATTCTTTCTTTTATAACAGTATTTTGAAACATACTATCTCCATTTTAATCATAGGTACTAACATATTATTCTTGAAGACCTAGTTCTAGATGCATGTGATTAAAAACTACTTTAAGTACAAGCTACTATTGCTTCTTGATGAAGAAATAATGGGAAACATCTATTAAAATATACACGTCTCCAGCAAGGTCAGCAACAAATTTGTATCTCTCCTAAAATGCACTCTTGAATCAATTGTCAAAGGAAACAGATTTAAAAAAACCAAACAACTCTAATTACATTATTATCCCACAAAGTCACCAGAACCAGCTAGTTTATAAACCTACTGAATAGCTGAAAGATATTTTGATTTTATACCTCTCTAAACCCCACCACCAGCCTCCCTGTGGGATGATTCTTCAACTTACATTCGGAATTTTTGTTGGAAACCATTTCTCCTAGCAGTCAGTATTCCACTAGCACTTCTGACGTCCCCAGGAAATAAGAACAGTAGAGGGAACAAGGGCAAATGAAGAGGTTCCTTTCTCCCTTCCACCTTCCTCCCCCAGGTAATGACCAGCACTTGCTGCAAAGCCTCTGTCAGTGGAGGGAGCCTGCCCAGCATTCCAAAGCACTGCAGGAAAATTATCCTTTTCCATTACACAATCCCAAACTTTTTTATGGTCGATTAGTTTGGTTCTACCATTCACTGTAGACTTCTATTTTACTTCAAGTGTAGTTAGATTTATTGTCAGGAAAGTAACACAATGAGAAAAATCTTTAAATCACTCACTTCTTGACCTTGCTGGTAAGACACCCATTGCAGGGCAATTTCTACTAACTTGGCACGGTGTCGGATAATAAGCACATATGGAGTGTATACTGGATTCATAACAAACTCTCACAGCCCAAATTACAAGCTTTATTAGGAATTTCTAATCACATTAAGCATAGAAAACCCAGAAAAACCTTAAAAAACAAAACCAAAAAAATCCAAACAAAAAAAAAAACCAAACAAAACCAAACAAACAAAAAAAAACCCCAAAAAACAAACAAACAAACAAAAAAAAACACCAACCAAACAAACTCAAGCCTAATGAAAAAGCCAAACACAGACCCTCAGGTATTCTGTGGTGACGTTTACGTCCTTGGCCAGCCAGCCTACAGTTCCCTTTGCTACTGCAAAGGGTAATGCAGGTCTCTGCAGACCAAACTCTTCTGATGGTAGTTAAATATTTCATGCATCCTTTTGTAGCAGTAACAGAAGAGAATGGGAACTGTGCCACTTCCACAAGACCAGCAATCATTATTTCTGTTATTTGATGTTTACACTCTGGGGGCCACACTCTTATTCCCAGCCCTCAGAGCCATGATTAATGCATCCCTTCACTGTCCCTCATTTAGCAAGTGAAATGCACATCCAGAAACTTCCCAGAAGCCTGGCTGGTGTGCAAAGAGCCCCAGGAGCATGTCTGAGCACTGCAGCCCTGGCTGCCTGCCAGCCCTGGGCACGGGCCACCGCACAGAGGGGGCACGGCCACGGCTGTCACCCGAGAAGGAGAAACCGCGTTGCCCTAGTAACAAAGGTCTCCCAAAACTGTTGTCTGCAGAAACTTGAGCTACATCTCTCCTGGCCACCCAATAATAGCTTGTATTAATTTAGAGTCCAGGAGCGTTCAGAGGACAGTGTCAGGTCTATCCTCTACTCTCCTAAACAATATGGGGAAAGAAGAGGATGCTGTCTTAAAAAATTAAGGGTTTAGAAATGCCCAGCTCCACAGTCAGATTATCTTGTGCGTATCTCCCAAGAAAAGCTGAAACAAAAGAGTTTGACATAAGGCAGAAGGTGGCCACCTCTTCCTCTAACACAAGCCTCTGCAAAAACACAGGCAGAGCTGGAGCAGTTCAGCTGGCGAGGAAGGCTGCAAGTGCATCGGCACAGGGGGACTGCTGTGCCAACAGCCTGCAGAAACAGGCCCCCAGAGGACTTCTCACTCTCCAGTAGACAGTGTGCAACAAAAATTTCCAAGCAGACAGCATCACCACGCAGCGACTGAAGTGCCCTCTGTGGGCTTGGAGTGTGATGCCAATCCCTCCCAAGTGAAGACAGCTGACCACACCATCAAATCCACAGTTTCAGCATGGAAAGCAGAAAGAAGTGTTTTTAGCAGGTGTATAAAGCAGGTCTACATACCACAAAGGACCAGGAGGGAACACTCATTTTGCCTGTAAATGATTATTTGCCGTATTAAAAAATAAAAGCAACCCCCCAAAAAGCACTGCAAATCCAATTCACTGTTCCACATGCTTAAAAATGTGATAACTATGGGTCGGATGCTAGCCAGATAGTATGTAATATTTAAAAATTATATGCAAAAGACCTTTAGAATACTCAAGTTAAGTCAACCTGAAGGTAATGTAGTTTTCAGTAATGTGGATTTCTTCAGAGCTCTCCCCTTTACAACATACACCGAACAGCAACTAACAGCTGAATGCAGAATATTCTACAGAACAGCTTCATGTTCATTCATAGTTTGAATTTCAGGTGTATAGATTTAACAAAATACCTGCACCCTGAATATACAGCTATTTAAAATACACACACTGAGCCTCAGAATTTAATGCTTTTCTACTTGCACCTTATTGGATATCAACAATTAATCTGAAATATCCAAGCAGTTTCAGTTAGCTGACTGCAAGTTTAAACCCACTAACTGCTAAGACACTTAAATGTGCTTTCCCAATTAAAGACAAATTATATTTTAACTTTCTCACTTGTGTATGTCGCAACAAAATACTGAAGAAAGCACTAGGAGAGAATAGGTAGGTTCCTGTAAGAGTCTGCAATTTATAGTTGCCTCTGGCTAGAGGATGGTTACATACACACAGATTAAATCAAATTATTATAATGCTTAGCAAATTCATCAAGCATTATGATGACTACAGCATCCTTACTAAGTCCAATTCAAATAGCAGTGGCTGCCAAAACTATACCCATTTTGAAAAATGGCTACTAAAGAGAAGTTTACCAACAGCATAAGTACGTACGGCATTAAACGCGGGGCAGACTCTGGTCTGACACAAGTGTATGGTGAAGATAGCGTGTGACCGTGAGCTCTGAACGTTCATCTGAGTGCTGGCAGTGGTTCGAGACAAAGCTCCCAGCTTCAAGCACTGCATCATCTAGAAAACAGGCAACAAGGACATTGCGTCCCTTGCTGGTTAAAGGTAAAATGTTCTATAGCTAAAATTTCTCTCTTTGCTATGCATTCAGTTCCTATATGCAAAAAAAAAAAAAAAGGACAAAGATCCTTAAATAAGCAAACTAAAAGTATTTTTTGTGATTTCTGTAAAATACTTAAATCTTCGTATTCCCCTCTTTAGCGTACCCTGGTAGTAACATACCTATCTTCATTCACCTGTACAAAAAAAAGTAAAATAACATTTGTATTCAGATTTACAGTGTACGTGAATAGCAGTTTATTTCACATCAGCCAAAGGCAAAGTTTTCCTCTCAAAGAAAAAATAATATACGTAAGATTTGGGAGATCAGATTTACATATTCCCCCAACAGAACTATATTATGAACAAAAGTCTCTTCCCAGCTTTAAATGAAAGTGATATGTACTTAGTATCAAATATATCAGATTTAAGGCTAAAAAGAATTAAGAAAATAAAAACTTTAGCTAGCTTTTACATTTAATTGCCCAGGAGACAGATATAAGCTAGCATGACCTCGATTTTTAAACAGACATCAAAGCATACAGACATTTTTAGAATCTACTTGGCACGTTACAGTGTAATTTATTTCCAGTTATCACCTCAGATTCTCCATTCACAGTTCGAGTTGTAACGCCCACTGTATAAATTCCTCCTGCTGAATCTTCATGTATTTTAATATTTGATTTTTTATTCTTCGCATCAATATCACGTGTGGTATCAAACAGATCAAGAATTTCTTCATTGTAAAGCTGAGGAGAAAAAAAGACAAAAAACATATAATTTTTGGAGGAATTCCTCCAATGACTATCAAATCTGTGCGTGGCACATACCAAAAGTTGTAAAAATCCAAATGTCTCAGCTCCCGAAAGATGTGAGACATCCAAACTTACAAGGACAACAGGTGACAGAGCAGCTGCAAATTAAGTGACCTGCACAACTTCCTATTATGCCACCCCAAGATGCAGTAAATTCCTTCACATTGCCAGATTTGAGGTAAAATTCTTCGGTGGGACCAGGGAAGAGGAGGAATGTGGTGCCAGCAGAATAAGAGTGGTTTCTGTGGCAGGCACCTGCTGTCTTCAGATTTAACCTTGGGCTTTTCTTTTGTGGATTCAGTTGTCTGCACCCTGCTCCAAACACTTCCAACTCACTCCACTTGCTCTCCCTGCCATTGCACCTTTCCTGATCTCCTCTCTCACACCTCCGCATTTCTATGGCTCTCATTTAGGGAAATCTTCCTGGGCAGGAAGGAATTTGACATATAATAATAGTTTTCGTGCAAGCTGCTTCTTAAAGACACCAAGCATCAGTCCAAAAATACTATGGCATGGCTTCTTGAGCTGGGCTTTTGTGGTCCATGAGAATATCCTCAACTTTATGCAGTGTTTAGATTGAAGACATCGGGGGAAAAAATCCAGACAACCCACCCAGAAAAAAACCACTATCCCACTGAATTTCATGGCTGAAGTCTCTGCCTGTGTACCCTGGAACATATCAAGTGTCTCTAATTTAGTTACACTAATTCATGCCAGCAAAGCTCAGCCAGGACTGATTCAATTCCTGATCAAAATCCCTAGGCAACAGTCAAAGAACCACTACAACAGATCTGTAGTGGTTCTGTTCACACAAGGTACTTTCTCATAGCAATGAAAGGAAGTGGCTTTCTCCTCTCAAAAGCAAAAAGTCATCCCTGAGAAGAAAAAAAACAGCATTTGTGAATGTGATGCTTTTAATCCTTTACACAGTAAAAAAGGAATTATATTTAATTATTAGGCATAGATAGCCTATGTAGGAATCTTCTTACTAATGTTTTACCTTCACAAATTCAAACAAACTGATGCCACAGTTTGGAGCAGATCCTGATAACACACCTGCAATTGGATGGGACTGCATATGCCTGTCTTTTGAAAAAGCAGGAAAGCAAGGAGTTAAGGGAGCCAGACTGCAGCCAACTAAAGAAAGGCAAGAAAGCAGCAAACAGAAGTCACTGTTCCCAACAGTTATCCAGCTGTAAGACTTCAAAGTTATTCCAAAAATACAATCTTGCTTCAACTTGCTCAACGACTAAATTATTGTTTATGCAACCCAGCTCTAATGGTAGACAGGACGGGAGGAAGAAGATACTTTTTGACACAAGAATAGTGTATAATATCAAACTAATCTGAAAAAGTTCCTGCTGGGAAAGTTTTAGTAAAAGAAAAAAATCTACCAACTAAAATGACTTCTTTTTTAAGGTAGAAATTATTATATACATCATTTAACCTTTCTTTAAATAGATAAACAAGACAGGTTTCAGTATGTACAGTTCAGCTGAAACACATTGCAATGGCTGCAATTGTTCATACCATTCTCACTGTAACATTTAATCACTGCCCTGTATTTTGGGACTCAATCATATTTGTAATGTTATGTCAAAAAACACAATAAATTCAGAAACCACACTGGTTACTGCTCCTTAGGCTACTCATGTTGCAGCTGCCTAAGCAAAGCTGCAGCTCCCTGGTGCACAGAGTGGAGCATTCCCACAGCACATGCTCAAGCCAACTCTCCCTGGGCAAATATTAGCCAGAGCAACAAAAGGTTCTGCATAAGGGTAGCAACACCAAACCTAGACTGATGCAAAACTAATGCCAGCTTGTTAATGACTAAAGGACTTGGTTTTATTGCTGCTGAAGTAAACTAACAGCGTTTCTCAGGGTAATATTGAAGTGGGGGTTTCTACCCCCAAGCAGATAAAGTTGTACATACTGAAGTAGCAAAACAGATTTACACCTGCTCTTCCTAAAATTGATTCTGCCTCTCTGTGTGCCTGAAGTATCAGATTTTGCAGGCTGGTAGTAAATGTAAATACGTTACACCCAAATCAATCAATTTAAAGAGCAGTTCCACAGCCAGGAGACACAGTATAAACCCTACAAGGCATAAAGCAACAGCTGCTGCAGGTCAGAAAGATTACACATGTTATGGCCCCTTACCAGTAACTGTGTCTACAAGAAAGTACAAGGGGAGCAGTTTTGCCACACAGATTTTGAAAGCTAAAGATATCTATGACAAAGTGACAAAAGCAGGCAAAGCATGGTCACTACTTGAAGCCACAAAGTAGAGTTAGGGGGCTTTTATAATTTTTTGTTTTAAAGTTGTGTCAAGAATTACCAATAGGCAAGAGCAACAGCCCTACAAACAGAAAGGGATAAATGATGACAAACAAATATTCCTATACTTCAAAATAACACTATAAAGGGAAGTAGTAAAATAATTTGAGTAAGATAAAAGGACTTTTTCATAAATTGAAGAGCTGAAGCAAATCCCATACATTTTCCTTGTGAAATCTTATATGTTAATTCAAAACATCTTGGGAGAAAAGAAAATTTAAAAGAAGCAACCAGAAAAAACATTTAATTGGTTTTCTAAAAAAAAAAAACCTACCAAAAAATCCTCATAAAGTTACATCCACAAATGTGGATTATATTTACCTCTAAGAATTGTGCATTCACTTTAAAATCTGGAGGTGGAAGTCCTTGCTTAATAGCACCTTGTTTTTTTTCTTCAATACATCTGAAAAGGTGCTTAACAGCACGTGATATAATGCCTTGCTCCTCTTCTGTTATGTTGACATCAAATCCAGTGCCCATGGTGTATGTTTTGCCAGCACCTGTCTAATTTGAAAAAGGAGTAGTCACTAGAACATGTTAATAGCACCAAATCATCACAGAAATACAGTTTGTGCACACTAACGTTCACATCAACCTGCCATCTTTACAATATTAACACACACAACAACAGGTCACTTTGGAAAATGGATAAACAGCAGAATTTGGACAAACTCTACTGTTTATCCAGAGATCACATACAAGCAGGCAGAGAGCAGTTCAATCTTTCATAACCCTTCCCCTAGAAACTCTCCCTACCCAGTCCACATCAGCCTTGAGCTGTCTCCTCTAGGTCAAAAGATGAGTTAATGTTTCCAACCAAGGCTGTTAATTGAAACGTGTATTTTGAAGGTAAAAGCAGCATTTGCAATTCTTTACTGAAGTAGATCAAATGACTCCCTTAATTAAGATGTCTGAATATCCCAGGTATTATATTCCCATTGTTCTCACTTTATACTAAAGAATACAAGCTCTATCTTCACTAGGAAGATAATTTAATTAAATGTTAAGTCCAATAGAAGTCAAGGTAGTGTAGTGTTTTCACTTAATTAGTGGGCCAAGTCTAAGACAAAGATAGGATCACACAGCTGAACATAATCTGCTAAACTGGATCTGCAAACTGCTTTGTTTGACTAGAAATAGACTTCACCTGGCTAACTTGAGATGCAACACCTAACAGGTGAAATTCAGCATCCAAGACCACATTTTATACAATCAACTTGTAAAGAAATATTTGGAAGACAGTAACACTGTCTACATTGTGCTCAGCTTTGAGTGTGCCCAGTGTACTAAGAGGGTGTGTTCTCGATGAAAGGTTCTCTGACTTTGGAATCTGATCTCTACATTTTGCCCACAAGCAAACAATGTGGCCTGAAGTTCTCCAGGATCTATTTTTAAAAAGCTCCTATTCCCAAAAGTCTCTAAAAATGCAGTGGGTTGAAAAGTTGCTCAGAAAAGAATCTCAGTAGAACCTATCTCTATAGTGCAAGTGAGTAGGTCAATAATTTGTATTGCTGCATTGAGGTGAATTCAGGAATTATACGGACTGATACTATTTTCAGCATTACTATTAAATTCAGATCTGTGGCCTATATATATATTGTGTTTCAACTGCCAGTCTGAACAGAATTTATATAAACTTAACACTCTCCTAGAGGGTAACTCATTGAAAATAAACCCACGATGCTAAAACCAGATTAATGCATTCAGAAATTTAAGAGAAAAATCAGTTTCAAAACACTGTTTATTCCAAAATAAATGCTTTAAAACGACATTGTGAAGCTTACCTGGCCATAAGCAAAGACAGTGGCATTATAGCCTTCAAAGCAACCTTCAATCAGCTTTTCTATGCACTGTACATAGATCTCTTCTTGCTGTGAGTCAATGTTAAAGACATAATCAAAAGTGAAGGCCTTATCTTTTCCCAAGAACACTTGAGGTTCACCAGGTGTGACAGATGTACAGATATGGCATCCTTCAATCTTCTCTTTGGCTAACTGAGGTCTAATTCTGTTTTGGAAGAGATAAAAAGAACTATTAGAAATTCTCGTAATCAAAAAGAGGAGTATAGAATAAAAAGAAGGGATCTGAGAATTCCTTAATGACTGAGAAGTGAGAATTTCTCTTCACCAAGCCAGAAGGATTTTGGTTGTCTGAGCCACAGTACAGACTGCATCAGCCATAAAACTGCCCATGCAAATGACACCATCTTTTCTGAAGATTCACCTACTTCAAGCTGATGACCTGCCCAGAACTCTGAATGTTTCTGTATGTTTATTATGCATTACTGAAGAGTCACTTTTCTATGTTGTTTCAGACTTGGAAATCAAGATTTCCAGTTTTATCAAACTTCTGCATGCTTTCATTGTAAAAACAGTAATTTTACTTTTTTTACAAGCAAGTTAAATGTGAAAAAAAAATACAGGAGAGTTTAAATAGCAATTTGGGAGCAAGGACCCACCAACACCTAGCTCAGCTGGTTAGAGCCTGGTGCTAGTGATGCCAAGATTGTGGCTTCAGTTTCTATATGGGCCATCCACTCAAGAGCTGGACTTGAAGATCCTTATGGGTCCCTACCAATTCAGAATATTCTCTGGTATCATCTCAAATGAAAGCCTCCTTGCTGTGAGAGCAATGACAGCAAAGAAAAGGCTACATTGCTTCTTTCCTTTTGTCAGAAAAGGAACTTGTACAACCAGAACACTTCTGTGAAATGCTTGGTTTCAGTGAAATACACCTTCAGACAACAGAAAAAGAACAATATTTAACAAGTTCTAAAGGTAAGAGTGTCTCATTCCTCATTATTCCCCTCTAAGGCAAATTTCAGCTTTTATTTCAGTTTGTTCAGCTTCTTATTTTACAAAGTAACTTGTAGAATATAGCTTGAACTTCTTATATTCTATAATTTTACTAATTCCTCCGCATTCTTAACACTCTTGCAGCCTCATCAAATTGAATTCATGTACTGGCCTCACAACTAATAATGACTGCAGAAGCTTGTGATTCCATGGGTTTAATGATTAACTATCAAGAAGAAAAACTCTGGCTCACTTAACACACTGCTCTTAGCTGTAAGTAACTAATAATTTGCTTACAAAGCTACCTTTTTAAAAAGATATTTCCAAGTTCCAAAAGCAGCCCCAAAAAAACAACCCAAACCAAACCCAAACACACAAAACCCACACCAAAACATGCGCAGTGTGAAGCTTAAAAGATGCGACAAAGAGGGCTAATAAGAACGATAAAAAGATGCAGTACAGCTACATACAAACAGAAACATGGAATATTTTATACTGACCTTCCAATTAGATAAAGCTTCTGTGTGGCTACAGGCACAGAGTATACTTAAAGGCACATATTCATCTCATATTCCATGTTTTAAGGGACATTAGTGCTCTCTTTAGAGTAGCTGTGCTGCCTTGAGGCAAATTCCCCAACATTTTCAGATATTACATGTTGGTTTGGATGACAGACCAGTTTCGATGTGCACAATTTACACCCCCTTCAGAGGAAACTAAGCCAAAATGCTCAACTCCAAACACATAAAACTTGTTCCAAATTCTAATGGGAGCATAAGGGCCCAAAGCTACCTGCTGATCTACTGGGACTGTGCCAACACCTGCTGATACAGAGAGAGCTTGTCTCCAACAAATGAGTGGATTGCTGCAGACTAATTATGTACATGTTAGATAAAGTTAGAAATACCCTGCTTGAAAAAAAGATACCAAAAAAACCACCAAAACTCACAGAGCATGATCAATCTACTCTTTACTGCAGATTCTGAATTTTTCACTGAGGGATGTGCACTGCTGTCAAGAGTATTTTTCAGATTTTTTTATTCTGAAGGTTTCATTACATCCCACATATGACACTGGAGAGTAACCTTAATTTATCTGTATGGTTTGTACACATTAATTCCAGTATAGAAACTTCTTTAATGATCAGGAGGTACCACCCTTGTCAGCTTACCCTCTCGTGTAAAGTGAAAATTAGCTAAACCTTTGAAAAACATCATTAAAGATTATATGATGTGCAAAACAGGCATAAATAGTCTACAACTAGCATTTGCATTTAAGGACGCAAAGTATATAATATAGGTCAAATTTTCTCTCTAACAACATCATAAGGAGTTTTTTTTTTCTTTAAATGAAATAAGAATGCTAAAAGTAATACAGGATTTACATAGCTCCTTCAGTAACAACCAACTTGATCCACTTGTACCTGTGTTGACTGAACACAGAATCTGATAAATATGTACAGAAGCTTGTAATACATTTACTTCCTTCTAAATTAAGGAAATTTTGGTAATAAAATAGCTTTTATTTCTAAGTAGAGAAAGTCTTCAAAGAAAAATTAATCATACGCCTTTTCTAAAAGCATTCTACACAACTGGAAGGTCAAGCAAATAAAACACTGCAGCTTGATGTCTAAAACAATAGTTTGAAAATGCCTACTCAGTAGGTTATTCTGCTGCCTTCTTCTACTGCTGTGAAGTCAGTCAGAGGGCAAGCTCCTTTTTCAGACTAAGCACTCTTGTTCTTTCACTAATCCAGTGCACCAGCACAGAGGCCATTAATTGTCCTTACAGGAATGAACTCTGAAGGCTCATAAAGGTCCAGAGGCATGTCTCATTGCCTTCCAGAGTAAAACAGCTTGGGAAGGTCTCTTCTAGAAATCTAGATGGGAAACACATTTTCAACATCAAGCAAGCTTTAGTGCATCCCAAAAACACAACTTGTCCCCAGTTCCAAAAAGGCTTTTAGCAACAAATTGCAGAATGAAGTCAAGGAGTTTTTTTAAGAAGCTTCTTCTTCATATGTTTTTATTCTACGCTTGAAAGAAAATTAATTTTCTACACTGATGAACTGATGCAATTATGACAGGTGCCAAATAAATTTCTCCCTTCTACTACTAAGTAAAGGCTGACTGACGATGAAAAGGAACAGCATGCCTAAAATATCAATGATTTGCATGATAGTTATTCCAGTGATGACAGGACTGTAAGGCGAGCAGTTTCAATGTCGCCCAGCAGAGACTTCCCACGAGATTCCTCCCAGCCAGGGCCAGGTCCTGCCCGCAGCCAGGCAGCTCCTCCCAGAGCTCTGCTGCTCAACAGCAAGCTGCACACATCAGCCCAGCACAACCAGCCCACAGCTGAGCTGAGGGGCATCTGTGGCACTGCTAGCAGCTTCTCACCAGCTCAGCCACTTCCCCTGGTTGTAACACAGAGATCCAGCAGTGATGATGGGGTCCTTCCTCCCTAACTTACCACTAAATCTGAAGGCAGTGCTAGGAGAAAAAGCAGCATTCTACCAGCATTTAGGAAACACAAAGGAAAAACAAAGCACGTCTCACCACAACAGGGAAGCTTCACACCAAAGACAGACTCCCTTCTCATTCTGTCACTGCTCTTACACAATGTCCCACCCTGCTGTGGAGCTGAGAGGTAGCAGAAACAGATCATGACTGCATCAGGTTTGAATGACATCTCCCCCCAAAAGAGATGTGCAAACAACAAACCTTCATCACCAGCCTGAGGCCTCCTCAAGGGATACTTCATGCTCTGAAATCTATACAGCTCTCTTGCTAAGTTTGTGTCCTAGGTTACAATACAAAGATATGTTCTATTCCCATCCTCAAGAGCTGTTGAAACCAGGAGGAGCATTGTTTTTTCCTTATCTCCTGTTAATGGGCCCATCAATGCCTTTTCCACATGACTCAGGGATCCTAACTCCCTCTGGGAGCCATTTCTGTTAAATGGACCCACTGCATGACTCATAGAATGATATCAGCCCATTGCGAGATGCTCCACCCAGGAGGGAGGAGCTAAGCATCCCCACCTGGATATAGTCTGGGATTTGGGACACAACAAGCAGTCTTTCCACTGGATTCCCAGAGGAATGCTGTCCTTACCCACTGGTTTCCAGAGGACAAGAGCTACCAGATGGTTTCCACAGGATCACCACTTCAACAAGACCATTTAATCTGGACTGCTGCCACTACCCTAACTAGCAGGGTGTCAGGCTGCATTCTGACTCTGTCAGTGGTTTTTCTTTTGTATTATTGCATGTATTTGGATTTTTTCCCTTTTCCTAATAAACTGTATTTCTGACTTGGAGTCTCTCACTGGTTTTGCTTTCAAACCAGAACAGTTTGCCATTAAGCTAATGTGATGTCCTCAATGAGTAAGCAGAGATTCCTCCCCTTCAACCTGATTTCTGGCCACTTACAAACAACGTGAGTGCATCACCCAAACCTGTTAAATGGACACACTGAGTGTGTGGTCCAGCACATAGAAGTCCTCATAGAAGTCAGATTCAGTTCCAGCACTGCCTATAGGAACATCTCCTCCTTCTCCATCCCATACATGAACTGGGAAAGTGATTTTTTCCTTTCTGCTTACAGTCAAACATTTTCCACTCTCGCGTCTTAATGTGGTCACTTCTGCCAGCAGAGCAGGCAGCACCCACACTTTAAAAATGTGAAAGAATTCATTCTGGTCATCTCTTCTCACCCAGCCTGTGGTCTGGCAGTCTGCCACTGAGATTTTTCTCCAGGACCAATTTGACTTCACCCATTTTGTCTTCTACATGGCCCTACCCCACCTGTTTTTCAGGCTACTCTCTTAATTGCAGACAATCAGGCGTTTTCTACCTATTTCCAATCACATCTCCTCAGATGTGGCAACTTCCCAAACAACATTTTGCTTTCCATCCTTCCCTCTGCTCCTCTCCAAAGCATGAACACACCCAATTCTTGTTTACATGTACTTTGCAGCACCTCCAGGCCACACACATGAAACTTAATCCCCTAAATCTCTCCTGCCTCAGCACACTGGGACAAGTTGTCAAATTAGGGAGTGCTAAACCAGCCAGCGGTTGCACAGTAATGCACTGTATTGTACTGGAACTAATCCCTCAGCAGAGCAGGGGCACAATGTCTCTGCTAAAAGTATTGTCAGCTAGAACAGGCTCAGATAATACAGTTCAGGGACTACAGTCATCATCAGACCAATACCCTGTGTTATGCAAGACATCAGACTTTACAGAATTGATTCCTGTTTAAACTAGATAATATCATAATATCTCTTTGAAAAGCATCCTAAATTTACTTCTAGGGATGAAAAATTGTCCCAGTGATCTAAATATATATATGTTATTTACATAAATAACTACATGCATATATAAGGATTATATATATATATATACACATACACACACATCCCTTTTCACTACTAAACAATTTTACCTCTGTGCCTGTTTATTTAAAAACCTCTCAATTATTTAATTTTACCCAAGCAATCTCTAACCATCTATGATCACGTCACCCCTTAATCTTATTTCATACACTAAACAAGACCAGAGATTTTTTTAATTTGCATCTTCATGAGATGAACTGTAAGCTCTAACAAAGGGTAATAATCAAAGTGTTTACCATATGCCTTCTCAGCACATCTAATAGCAGTAAGCACACAAGAACTTCTATGACTGATCTAAAAAGGGCAAAGAATCAAATTATTCTTGTTTTACAGAAAGCAAAGCAGAAAAAAAAATCATAGGTTAATCTTTCAGACTGCAATGACTATCCAGAAGCTGTGTGTTGGAAAAAAAAGATTATTCTGAAGCCCCATGTAAAGCTCTTTTTCATTAAAAAGGCTCTGTGGGGCAAGGGCTGTTTTCATCTTGCTCAGAAAAGCATAAATTCAAACCACGTGCTAGGCTGAGCAGGAAACAAGTTAACCTGTAAACCCAAGACTCTCCAATACTTCTCTACTACACTAAGCCTATTAAATTTTACACAATTAATTTTCACATGTAGGTATATGAAACATTAAATCCAGAAACAGCTAATGAAATACTTAGTGAAGCATAGCAGGCAATATGAACTGGGAAACAGACAAAAACTGCCCCAAACCAGAAGAAAACAGCTTCCAACTCTTACTTGAGCATCAGAATTCCCTCACCTTACTACTCCCTTAAATTTACACTCATCATTTCACTCCCATTAAATTCCCTTCAGAGCAAACAGGGAGTAAAGAAAGCTAAGCAGGTTTCATCTCAAAGATACCTGATATTTAGGCTTGCATAAACTTTTCAGTATTTTTGCTTGCCCACACTGGAATCTTGTTCTGTGATTAGCATCACTTTCAAATGAGACCATAACTATAATGTCTGAATGCACTCATCTCAACTGCACTTCTCAGCAAGCTTTAAGGATACAAAAAGATCTGGCATGTGAGAAACTCCAGGTTTATCTCCTGTTAAAACAGCAAAAAGGGTGCAGGAACAAATCTTTAGCCTTGTACCAGCAACTGTCACCTACTGAGAGTTTCTGAATAGTGGCATCACTAACGGTATAACCCCCTAGTAACAGTATCAATCACTGGTATTACATGCACTGGTGTCAAGATGGAAAAATGGACATGCAATTACAGACTACAGTGACCACATGAGACACGGCTCAGCAGCTCAGCCACCCAGCACATGGCCAAGTCCTTCCCCCTGCCACGGGTGAGCTCCCACCCCAGGAAGCTGCTTCACCCTGTGCCAGAGGCCCAGGCACACAGCAGCCACCAGCCAGGGCAAGCAGCACTGCCTCACTGGGACTGCAGCTGCATCGCTCTTACCCAACATTGGGCACTGCTCCCATCGCTGTTCCTCCGAAGCTGCCATGGTCCAGACTGAGCCCAGGGCTGCCAGCAGGTGCGTGCCCAGAGCCCAGGTGTTCTCAGCCTAAACTTACACCTCCTGGCAAGCACAAGGGAAGCAGATCTTTTGCACATGTACTAACACTAACCTACCTGATGTACCTGAAAACTTCTTGGTGTCTAAAGGCATTTCAATACAATGGCAACTATACAATTGACAATACCAGAAATAAAACCTCCTGAAACAGTCTAGGATATTTTTAAAAAATGCAGTAAGGACGGTGACAAAAGCTTATGCAGGATCTACACGGGTCCCAACTTTACTCCAAAGTCCTATTAAGATACTGACAAAAAGGTATTAGCATCCCTTCAAAATGTGTAGCCATTAAATACGACCGTTAAGCCTTAACTTAAAACATCCATCCACTAAATTACCAAATGGGCTCTGAGGTATAACATTTTCAATAGCTAACTTACTGTAATACACACCAAAAAAAAATTATATTCAAAAACATCTGCAGAAAATATTTTGTTCCAGTGCTGCAAACTGTCTCTTCCAGTTTGCATTTAATGAGAAAGCAACACACGGAAAACCAGAACAAAATTAAATCGAGGAAATATACCACTGCCATAATTAGATTTGTCCAGTTCTCTCATACGCTCAAACTCTACCTCCTCAATATTTTTTTTTTATTTTTACACACAAATTTAATTTCATGAAACAATTACCCTTTTCAGTAAGTTGGGTCTGGTCAGGTCCCACAGCCATTAGCTGCTCATGTAGGAGATGACATTGGCAGTGCCAGGCTGAGGCAGTTCCACAGGCTGCTGCTTGCCTTGCTTCAAGAGCCATACAATAGCTGTATCTCCAGGCAGCCACCATGGCCAGGACACAGCTTAGCACTGTGATTTCAGATTAATTCTTGTGAAATTCTGTAACAGCCTAGCAGGCTGTGCAACACAGATGGTATCCCCAGACTGGCAGGCACAGCCCCACACTTTTGCTAGGAAAAGAAAATGCAGAGGGGAAACACCAAGGCTTGCTTTCACATAATTCCTACTGCTCTGCATGCTTCCTTCCTCACACCACACCCACAAGAGGGCTAGCAGATCCTCCAGAAGACCTCCAGCATCTTTCTTGATAACATGAATGCACACATTCACACAAATCTTTGTGCGGTTTTATTGTGAACTAATTTACTCTCTAGTGAGCAAAGAAATTCACAACGTTTGAGAAAAATTTGGCTTTTAAGAGAGAGAGAAGGGAGACCTGTATTGCAGGGTTTGTACTGGCCTGGGTTATTTCTAGTTCAAGACAAGGTCATCTCTGATGGAAAAGCTGCACTACTATAAGCTTCCACATGCCTGCCAAGCACAGGACTGGCACACCTCCAGATCCAAGTGCAGCTTGAGTAAAGCCAAACAGAAGTGCCTTTTCCAAAGGCAAACGTTTTTTTAAATTGTTCTATTGTGCTACTTGCCTTGGTTTTCTTAACCAATCTATTGTTATATGTGTCACCTGTCTCAAAAAGGTAGAAGAAAAAATAACACATTATCTAAGATAAAATGAGAGCTAAGCAAATGCAGCAAAGTATAACTTATGAGCTAAAACTTGAAGTATGTGTGGTTTATGAGCAAGAAATGAAAGAAGGAGTTAGACCTTCCTAAAAGTAAAATTCCAAGTTAATTTCATACCATACAGGAATGCAGACATGCCTGTATCATGCAATGAAGTGGCAGAATAGAGACCTTGGTCACAGCAATCAGAGGTCAAACATGCTTTGGTGCTGAAAGGGTCAAATGCACCCTGGTGCTGAAAGGGACTACAATTACCTGATCTCCACATAGCTGATTAGCCCCAAGCAACTGCCCTTCCCCATCAGGGAGCATGAACAAGTCATTCTCGAGAGTAAGAAGCAAGATTAAGTATTTCTGGTGCACAAGGAAACACAGCACTCAGCTGCACTACAGTGTGATTGGCATTAGCTCAAGCTCTGGTCACCATGCTGCATGGAACATGCGGACATGCACTGAAATAAACAGGTCACTCACTAGCTACCTCTCCTCTAAGGATTAACTCTGAAAATAAAATCCCTGAGAATCCTTATCACCTTTAAATAAGAGAAAAATAAGGAACTCCAGAAGGTGCTAAGTCATTTCAGTTTTTATTTGAGAGGTAGCTTTCAGTCTAAGAAAGCCCTGTGTACACTTTCATCTTTTTGTCTGCTTACACTGCACTTGTGGACATCACCCACAGTTGGCAGAACAGCAGAGACATCTCAAATACTTGGTTCAGACATAAACAACAGGTTTCCCCAGGTGGTCTGGGAACCTAACATTTCCAAAAGGCCAATCAGGAATCAAAGAAATGTCTTCTGAACCAACAAAACAAATACACAATCAAGGGAAATTGTAACTAAAACATTTACTCAGGGAAGCAGAACCATCTGTGGCTATGGATTTGGATGGCTGCTCCTTATCACTAAAACTATAGTTTACCAGAGGGTTCAACCAGTCTGCAATTTGATGGCTGTGCATATGTTTATATACCAAGTTCAATATCCACAAAACAAATTAAGGACAGTACTGCCTTTGAATTGCATCTTAGATCTGTCCCTCTGACAATGACTGCACTTGATTCTTGTAAATTAAAGGTTTCGATTGAAAAATATATTTTAGCTTTTAAGACTACAGATTTCATGCGTAGAAGTATGGAACACATCTTCATTTCACTGGTGGTGTTTCACATCAATCACTAGCACTTACAATAATGAAGGCTAGTATAGATTATTATGATGAAAGATTTATGGCAATAGTACCTGATTACAACATTTAAAGAACATAGAGGTCACAAATTCAAGAGAAAAGGGAAAATAAAGGTCTTTTTGTGTGTCCCCAGACCAGTGTCTACAACTACAGCCCTCATGGATCCAGGAGGCCAATTAAGCCAGCAAGCATATCCTTCTGAGGGTAAGGATTCATGAAGAAAGCAACTCTACATACCAAAGAAAGAGAATGACACCCTGTATTTCTTTTGCAAATTATGGAGGTTTTTTCCCTCCAAAATATAGCTTCAGCATGAAACTCAGCAGCCTCATCATTCCTGCTCTGGGGCTCACAGCTGTGAGGAGTGGCTGAGTCACTGCCTGGTAAAGCTCACCAGAGCCTGGTACTAATTATGTAACAAGGGCAGCAGCAGGAAAAGGAATACACTTCCTGTAGCAACTTTCTGCAGCATGACTGAATGCTTAACAGAGCTTACATGTGCTAAACAAATACCATTATAAGTAAATTCAGATGAAAAAAAGTTTAAAAAAATAAAAGTTTAAGGAAGCCTTTAATGAAGAGTGCATAGCCCAGCAGGCTAGTATCCCTGAACCAGGATAACAAGTGCTGCCAGGATCTTAGAGACACTTTGCTTCCAGAAATATTAGTGTCAGTATTCAACTGACAAAGTAACGTACTGTCAAAAGTAACGTGGTGAATATGGGGTATCCAACCACCCAAACCACTGTAGTCACTGCTGCCTTACCAAGCTACAGAATAACATTTATTTAGGTCCAACAGCAAAAAGGGGGAAGAATTAAAAACAAAACAAACAAAAACCTAAACAAAGCCAAACAAATCCAACAACAAACATCCACAACACCATCAAACAACACTAAACCACAAAAACCACTAAACCACTGCCTTGAGTACATCCAAACCTAAATTCAGTCACATTTACAGTTCAGGGATTTGAGATACAGCTACAGGGATTTTGAGATAATTTGGATACCTCTTGTATGCCAGCAACCAATCAGCCCAACATATACAAATACACTAAACCTGTAAAAAGAACATCAGTCAACAAAAATGTGGTTGGTGTCAACTCTTTTTAGAAAGCACACTTGTAACTAATGTTTAATTACCAGAGTCAAACTTTACTAAAAGCACTATTTTGTGAGACAGCTGGTTTCAAAAACATTGCCAGCAGCATCATGACATCAGCAAGCGACCCAAAAAGTGACCCACATAAAGGCACAGAAATGACAGTGGATTTCTGGTTCAAAATTTGAAAATTCCATCTTGCAGAGCAGTAACATTATTTTTGCACACCCTCACATACAAAAATATTTATCTGCAAAGTCAAATAAATAATTTCAAAATACAATTATTTAATGCAATTAAGTGAAATATTTTAAGAATAAGAACATGCATTCAGGAACTTCCACACATTACAACTTATACTTGATTTCTTAAAAGCATTGATAAGTACCATAAATATATTCAGAAATAAGCAAGAAAAAAAAAGTGTTTATTCACAATAGGAAAATAATTTTTTTGAATAGAGCAAAGAACTGATGTAATGCAAGGCTATCCAGATGACCAAAAAATTGTCAGTCATGCCAAAACTAGGCTTCATTCAATTTCTTGCTCTTCAATAAGATGTTTGTTCCAGAAGTTCACTACTTCTTCCAAGCAGCCTAGTTTTTAAAAATAGGTACTGTTATTTTTAAACAAAGTTATAAGGTTTGCTATGTCTGCAGCAAAAACTCTTAATTGCCTCCCTTACCCAGATTTCCCTTTCCTTTCTAAACAAGCACACATATTCACTCCCAGCTCTTCTAGCTACAGCACACAAATCACTACATGTTCAGGGCAAGATTAATGTAACTCTGAAAATTGTTTTCATTTTTCCCCTCCATACAGAAACACTGCCTTCCCAGTTGTATATTCTCAAGTTTAGGGCAGTCGGTTGCTTGACACCTCTGAGCCACAAGTCCAATAATTACATTTCACCAACTCAAAACAAACACAGAGTTACCAACATACCCATAGGTAAAGCTACAACCCACTTCATAAGTAATTAGAGCTAAATAATAAAACAAAAGAACAGGAGGGTCAGGTCAGTTTAAAAAAAATTACCAGTTGTCATTAATCATTACTGAAATGATTGCTTAGCTAACACTACTAAAATAACCAGAGACTTTACAATGGGACAAGACAGCTAAAAACAGTGTTTCAATAATCTGTGCTGAATAGTGCCTTCACTCTGTTAACTTTCAAAGCAACATTCCTGGAACAAAAACCACTGTATGAGTTTTCTGCCACGCCTTCCAAAGGAAAAAAAAATCAACACAAAACCCCACGTTGTATCCATAACACCCGATACGCCAAGTCCCAAAGCAAACTGCAGAAAATTTCTTCATATTTGTTGTTGACTGTTTCTAATGAACAGAAGTTGCTCTGTTCAAAAACAGAAGGTAGACTGTTCAAGCAGCGACGGAAAGCTCTGAGCTGGTAAATCCTAACTCTGGAGTAAGGAAAAAAAACTCACTTGCTTTATTTGGTACTGTCTGTTTTCAAACTCGCAAAACAGAAAGAAACAATGTTATCCACCTTCTCCAGTCACACTGCTTCAGCTACATATTGTTTTGTCTGAATGTCAATCCTCAAATGTAATTATTTTCTTCTTGTCTATTCATTCTATTTGCAAGGCTGCAAAATCATTCACACCAGCAGCAACAGAATGAAACAGAGACCATTTTCCATCCTTCTCTTCCTATGCAGTGACACTGTATTAAGCTGCACCCTAAATCTGACTACCTTGCTGCTCTTTCTTGGCTTGAAACATTCAGTTAAAATCAGGACAATACAGGAAACTACACTAAAAGTTCAGTAGATAGCATTTTCCCCACACTGAGCCATGCTTCAAACAGATTGATTACTACAATGCTGGATGCTCTTTTTCTGAGAGTGTTTCAGGCATAAATAAACTGAAGCATTATGAAGCATTTAATAAATATAAACTGTCAATCCCCAAACTCTCCCCCACCCTTCCTCAATCCCCACCAAAGCTGAGAAGTCTGCAAGTCTCTTGGTACTCATTCTTAACAACACTCTCCATTAAGCTGCAACCAGGTGCAAAACTTGGGTTATCTACAGGTCATAGTCCTTTGTTCAGCTAAATGCAGGCTGACTTTCAGATGTGGTGGAGAGGGGAAAAATTTTAGCAAGAAAGTATTTAACATTTATATGGAATACCAGTAGAAGGCTGAAATAATTGGAGCTTAAGTAACACAAGAAGTCAAAAGAATGGGATTTATCACAGTTGACTGGTTAAGTAAGTTTGGAGTTGGTACTGGTCTATCAGGGCCTAATTCAACATCCCCTGTGTGGAACATGTAGACATATACTGAAATAAACAGGTCACTGAATCCAGAAATCCACTGGAATCTGGAACCTCACAGGAAAGCCAGTTTCACACAAAAATCCACATCCCAAAGCTAGAAGAACGAGAGGTCTCCTCTGCAATAACACTTGTGCTTAGGGCTGAGCTGCGCCATTTCACATGCTCAGCCTTTCGTTGAGTTCAGAAGGGCTTATATGACACTATATAAATAGTGACTACAATATCCAATATATCACTGGAGATTTTAACCTAAGAAGAGAAAGAGAATGCTTTGCTACCTCATCAGAAAAACATGGGCTGGTTTCATATCCTTCACTTTTGATAATAAATAAAATAGAAAACCCTGTGTGATTTTGTAACTGTTTAGCTTCCACACTAGGACAGGTAGGAGCTCCTTGTTGCCTAGGCTAAACAAATTCAGTGTGGAAATCACTGTGGAAATCCAGTCATTCTCCTGGTTTAATTGCTACTGGCATGCAAACCTTGCTGCATTAGCAAGCTTACAGTTTGGAATTAGCACTAGTATTAATACTGGTACATTTCACCAAAATAATAGCTCCAGGACAGAGCACATCCATGAAACAAGTGCACCTCGGTCATGCAGCACAATGTAAACTGCACGAGACTCAGGGCATATCCTCTGAATAAAGTTTATAAAGAAACAATTCCTTCCTTCCTACTTATATCTGCTTTAGACAACCATTATCTATGCTGGCCTAACAGCAAGGCTAAGCACTTTCTGCTTCATGTCCTAGCTCTAGGCTTAATTTTTCATTACAGCTCAGGTTCCCTGATAAGATTACAAATCCAACCAGAAATCCAAAACTATTAATGCAAAGTCACTTCACAAAAACAAACAAAACAACCAACCATCAAAAAAAAAAAAAAAAACAACCAAACAAAAAAACCACAGCAGGGTAGCTCACACAGATTGAAAGCAACTATCTCCATCTTACATCACAGGCCCAGGAGGCTCTGACTCCATTTCTGGAACAGTTCTCTGCTGTGTGCAGCTGCTGGCCTGGGCACTGCCCTGCCAGTCTCCCTCAGCTCCAGTGCACACAAAGCAGAAACACCTGATCCTGGGATCATTTCTGTCTGCTGAATGCTTGGCCACAGCTCCTTGGGGACATAAGGTGAAGTCTGTCCTGACAAGCTGCTTCAAGGTCAAAACCCATTTCTTTTGCCTTGACTCAATTAAATCAGCTCTTCTTGGCAACTAATACTTCTAAATCGGGTATTTCCCAGCTGCTCTCAGAAATCATCAATGCAAATCACTTGTGGTTTGTCTGCATCAGAGTTCATAGTCCCTCATACACTGGAGGTAGCACAGACGCTTTCAAATTAAGTATTCATGTATTAACTGTTTCAAATTGCCTTAGAAATTTAAGTTTATGGTAATTGTCTCACTGTAGTCCTGATCTGTAAACCAACTGAGATGGTTACAGACCTGCCACAAAATTTGTGACCAAGCACCTCATTCCTCCAAGCCCTTAACATCAGACAAGAGAGGAGCTTCTTTGGCTTGAATGAGACCTAAGAGGACAGTGCACGAAGGGAGTGTTCACAAGGTTTTCCAGGAGCTAAGAAGGAACCTCACCAGAAAATGGAAAACTCTGAGTTCATACAAAATGGTGTGTGAATGGCATACTGGTAGTGCCTCAAGGCCAGGGAGAGTATTACACTGAGGTTTATGTAAAGCTTTCATAATGGGTCACACATTTATTAAAAGCTACAGACAGATACATCTCTATAATAATCCATAACTTTACAGCTGTTTCAGGTAGTTTTCCTCACCAGCACCAGAAGACTGGATATTAGCACAAGCTACAAACTCTGCATTGCCAACTGCTATGAATCAGGCAGCAGCCTCCCACACCTCTGACTTCCACTCCATGGCTGCACTCAGAGCCACTTACCACCCCTGCTTTTACAGCAAAAAGGGAAAGAGGGAAAAGATCATTCCACAGTAACAAAGCTCTAGTGTTTTGGGCAACCTTGTTTCCACTTAAAAGAATTTTTCTTAGTACTACAGACAACATTTAAAGGATGGGGAAAAGAGGTAAAAGGCCATTTACTCCAGCATATGCTATGGTACCAGATATTTAGAAAGAAAAATGGAATATTTAGACAAAACTTTTTAAGGTAACTGGTGTTCTACAGAAATTGTCAGCAAGTATTTAAAAAGTCTTAAGAGGGGATCAATAGCTCAATACTTTTTTCCCTGGAATTTACAGGTTTCTCCAGAATAGAACTTTAAACTTTTTCTAAGACAGTCTGTTTTTACAATTTGTGTCAAAGAGAGAAAACTGTGTTGTTTAAAATTTTAATATTTTGCTACATCATGCTATCCAAACTGTTAATTGTATGTTTTAAGGGATTTCACCACAGAATCTGAAGAAAGGCTAAGGCAAGAAAGATAACAAAGAAGGCTCTTTCAGCTTTTAAAAAGCTCTTTAAATAAAAAGAGGAGTAGGTTTTTATGGAAGTTTTTTGTTATTGTTTGTGGGGGTTTTTTTAAGACATGACAGCTAAGCAGATAGCATGACCTTAAGATCCTCCCAGGAAAGTTTGTTTTCTCCCTGGTTTCAACTATAGACTTTGACTGCCCATGCCTTATCACTTGACTTTTGTTTACACAGAAATACAGAACTCTGTCATCAAATGAAGTGCAACTGTAATGCAGCCCTTACGTAAGCTCAATCACATGAATAATTAGCAAGGCATAGAAAACTACAAATAGCTTATTTCCCAACTCACCATTAGAGTTAACCATTTCTAGACCACTGAACCAAGGATCAGTGGCTAAGGAATGGGAACAAGATAAATTGGAACTGTGAGAAAGATTCAGGACAGGAAGCAGGATTACCTAGCACAAATGAAAGGAGAGGATTTCTTTGACTTGGCATTTGAGGTCAGGACTGGTTTTATTTCAAATACAATAATGTTTTTAATAGAACACAAAATTAGATTCTCAATCAAATCCAGTTGACTGGGGTTACACAATACGTCATTAAGTGTCAGAATGGAGAAAAAATTTATACAATCTTTTCTGTCTTTCCTATACTGCCATCCTCATCTCAAGGAATCACAGAGTTTTCAGTTCAGAGAAACAAGACTGCAGCCCTCTGCTCCCTGGCAGGCATTGCAATGCATTAAGTTGTTTATCTCCAATCTGTAGCAGTGGAGTTGGCAGAGGAGTTTTGGCAGAGGGGTCTTGCAACAGCAGCAAAAATGGAGCAACACAAAGACTCAGCAGCTGAAAAATAGTCCAACAGTGACACTCTACATAAAACTTGCTGACAAAGCAGAAATCAGTACCTCTAGCAATTATTGCTGGGGCTTTAAAAAAAAACAAAAATCCACACCCCAACGAAATCTGGTATGTGTAGTCCTTTGTTACCTACCTTAGCTAACAATTTAAACTAACTAGAGCAAGACTGAAATGTGAAAAACAATAGGCCAAAAAATAGCTTTTCTTTTTTAAAAGAAAAGGCCCTACACCCCACAAGAGAATCCCTTGTGTAATCTGTAGTTCTCCTCTAATTTTTGCATCAGTCTCAAGCACACTGAACTGAGCAAGTCAAGTATGCAATAGCAAATAACAAGGATATCCAGAAAGACATGCATTAGATTAAACAATTTCTGGCTGTCTTTGAACCTTTCAGACTTCACAATGAAACTGGAAGTCCATGGCTCTACACTATCTTGGCATCCCTATCTAGCTGTGGAGGACTAAATGGAGAGCTTTGAATGTCTGTTTCTTTTGGAAACAAAACTTCTCAGCTATTTCCAAAGTAACTGAAGACATACCATACCCTTGTGCTCCAATTGTACCTAGATCAACAAGCAATAGGAGTCTCCTCAGCACTGAAGGAACACTCAGAAGACAGGTTCATTGTTACTCCAACACCACAGCTGGCCCTATAAACAGCAGTGGACCTCCAAATCTGTGTATCTTAACCCTCTACTGAAGAAAAATACCTAAAACAAGTCACATGGATGATTTAATTATTTCCAGTCTTGGAAGTGAAGGGGCCAGTGTTCCCTAACCACAGATTAGCTCAGCCTGGCACACAGAAGCAAGGACCCATAAAAGGTCTATGGCAGCACCCACCCTGACACACAGGAGTGTATCCAGAGGATTCCCAGCACTGATAACAGTTGCAGCAGAGACAGACTCCTTGAACACAAAAGTTATCTCCTACATTTTATTTCTTTATTATCAGAACAGAAAAATAACATGATGCCAATTCAAGTTACCTGTGAGCAAAGGAAAGGACCTCATACACATTTGCTGTGCTGGAGTGACCATCCCCCTCTACACCAAGGAGGTGGCAAAACAGGAGAGCAACTATTACAGCAGTGCAGTACATGACAAGCATTCTGTCCCACTGGATATTTCCTGGACAGACATACAGCCTTGAACAAAGGAAGTCTTCTTAAGGTGAAAACTGCATGTATAAATTAAAGAATACACATATAAAAGGAGCAATTAGTTGCCCAGCTAGACTACAATTAGTCATATTTCCTTGGCATACTGGTAAAACTTGGAAGTCAGTAGCACAATTTCCTAGCTACAATCTGAGAAATCAAAAGCATATAAATTCAAGAGACACAGATGTGAGCTTTGAAGCATTTTATTCAGTCTACCAATAGATTCCTCTGTTTTAAACAGATTGAACTTCAACCAGACAGCTCTTACACATACTAGGCAGATATCCAGCAATACAAACCAAACTGAATGTGAACTTTGCCCAGCGCTCCACACGCATTTTGTGAATACACAAATCTAAGTAAATAAATCAAGTGAAAAAAATCTGTTCTTCATATACAAGACAAAAACTGATAATGCACAAATTAAAAATAATTTCCAAAGAAATTATTTGGAAAGATAGTCAGTGCTTTGGGTTGTATTCACACATCACATGCTTCATGGGATAAATCACTGACTATTGTACACATTTCTTTCTGCCATACAGAAGAAACTGTCTGAACAAGCTAGAAGAACTGAAAGAACGAAATATGAACTGCCACAGTACAAGACGGGAAAGAGATTAGTCTATAAGATGGCTGAGAAGAGCACATCTGAAAAGTAAAGAAACATTAAACAATGATGGAGGGTAACTATTCCCATCAGTCAGCTCAGTCAAAATAATGAGTAAGCTTAAACTGTGGCAGAGAAAATGCACACAGGTGAGCACCACATATTCCTGCTGGGGAAAAAAGACTGTTAGCCCAACCTGAATCACACTCCAAATGCTTTCACAGCTGCAATATCACATTTACCATGAAACAGTCTTCAAAAAGGTAGTGGTGGGTCATATGAGGAGAAAGAAGAGACTTTACACAGAAGGAGTACAGCAACCATGCAAACAAACAACAAAAGCCTCCGGTACTTCACCCTGTGCATGCTTACAACACATTATCTCCTAACAGCAGCCCTATCACCAGCACTACTGGATGACTGTCAGTCCCCCAAGAATCTGATCTACCATATTCAGAGCTCAACTGGAGAAGAGGCTGCACCTCCTTTGCTGAAGGTGTCCCCCGCATCTCTCCTTTCCAACAGATCACAGGCACAGAGCTCTTCAGTGTCTTCTTGGCTTCCAGGCCTTGCCTCCTCTCTGTCAGTGCAGAAGAGAGGATTACAAAGACAAAAGGCCCAAGCTCCTTTCTGAGGTTCACACTGGGAAGACAAGAGGGCCTGGTCACAAAACAAATCAAGAGATTTCCCAGTTCAGGATAAGGAAGAAATCTGATCATCAAAAATTGGAACAGTCAAGTACTGGTTGCCCAGAGACACTGATGAATATCTATCTCAGAGGTTTTTCCTAAACCTCTTTAGACAAAGCCTTGCGAAACCTCACCTGAATTTGGTTTTGACACTGCTTTGAGGGGGAGGCTGGATCAGATGGCCTCCTGAGGTCCCTTCAAACTTGGATTAATCTAGGCTTACCCTCCCAAATCAGTAAGGCTTTACTGTTCATGTGGACAGTGAACACATCTGTGAACACATTCTGACATTTGAATGGGATCATTCAATTGTACTGAATTCACGTCCTGGCACCCCACATGCAGCTTCACAGAATTACAGACAACTGGGGTGGAAAAAAAACTCTGAATGTCAGGGTTTATTCACCCACTCTACCCTTCTGGACCAAAGTATTAATTAATTAACCAATTAATTAATTCAACATTCAATTAAATATTTAATTTAAATACTAACCAGTTAATCCAAAATCTTCCTGGCAGTTACCAGTCTGAACTGTTTTGAAGAGTTTCCTATAGGGAGAATTTCACATCTCCATAGACAAAGCACAGATTTATTTCCCTCCCTAGTCTGTTCATTCTACAATATCCATCCTTACAATAAATATTTTCTCCTCTCCTTTACTTTTCTTACTGAAATTTAAATCTACTACATTTTATCACCTTCACCTTGAGCATAAAGAACATTTTATTCCCTTCCACTCCATACATGACTCTTGGTATTTTAGGATGTGTCTCTTATAAATCTTCACTCCTCATATCTCATATGGAACCAGACATGTTTTCTAGACAAAGAGCCCTTTCCTGCCTCTTTTCAATTCCTCTTAGTCGGCCCACATTTTTTGTGAGCAGCAGGACCCAGAACCTACCACTAGACATCAGCAGCACTGAACAAAAAACTGATTTCTTTGCTCCTTTGTAAAGACTCCAGGTTCTACATACACTGAGTTTCTTCTTTTGCTCCACTGCAACACTGCTGTTCCACACTCATGAATAATGTGTACATTCCTCAAACATTTGCCTACAGCAGCAGCAGAGAGTGCATCAGCCCTTTGTTTTTAATCAAGTATCTCCCAAGATGTAGGTCAACAACATTCTATGCAAGTTCCCTCTTCCCGAGGAGGCATTTCCACATTCAGCATCCTGAGAGCTGGAAATCAACAGGAGCAGGGGCCAGATGGCACGGGCCAGCCCTGTTCTGGGGCTGCAAGCACAGAACAAAGCACTTTCATTTGAAAATCTCAGCTGTACCATGTTTCTTGGAGGTCCCTTCCAACCTTGACAAGCCTATGATTCCTCTTCAGGGCCTACCAGGGCTACACTTGTTGACATTTAGAGAACAATGAGAAGTCCATCTGTTCCTGCAAGCTTTGCAAACAACAATGTAATAGATCTACAGCAACATTTTGGAATGCAGAGCCAAGACAGTGGGTTGACCGGCCAATGCAGATCACTTTGAAGACTGTGTGAGGAAGACAAAGAAAGAAAGAGAGCAACCAAAAAAAGACATGCACAAAACAAAAAGCTGAAACAATGAATCAAACAAACAAATATTAAAAAACCCCAGAGACACATCCCCCAAGAGCAAACTCAATTCAGCCACACTTCAAACAAAACCCTTTTGGGAGTACAAAAAAGAAAAAAGAACATTAATTATACTAATGTTTAACTGTCAAATAGTTTGCTTGCAAATACCAATTCAGTCCTATCTCTCATCTCATTTTTAGAGCTTACTGAACACCAATCCACTTTTGCTGAACTCAGAGTTCTGCTTGTAAAGATCAGAATGGCAATTTTATTGTTCCTGAGTGATGGGCTGACTGATCAGGTTAGACAGAAGCATAAGCTGGACTCTAAGTGATGTAGATTGAACAGGTGGCCTTCTCTCTGATCTGCAGCCTCTTCAAACACAAGTAGAATCCTTCTTGTTTCAATCACCTCCAGAAAATATGCACTCAGATACTTAGCCACCCTTAGCCCAACATAAAAATATTTTTCTGATCTTTAACGCATTCCAAATAGCTTGCTCCTAAACACATCAGCCTTTCCCAAATATACCACTAATCCACATGCATGATATAATTGTAACTAAAAGAAGAAATACAGGTATTTAGAAGGTATCAACATCTATCGTCTGCAAAGTAATATGTAAAGATAATTTTAAGGAAAAATTCAAAGGCTTCACATTTAGAGTCTAAAAAATATTTAACATGTACTTAAAGATCAGACTTCAAAAAGAATGCATTTGAGACTAGGGAGTGAAATAAACCTTACCTGGGCAACTTATGCAGAGTGACAACTAAAGTAATATATTGTTTGCTTAGCAGGTAAAAAAAAAAGAGTAGTCAGCTACTTCCTCCAGATCAAAGTGTCTGGTACAGGCATATTTTTTTTTTACTCTTCACAGAAATGAGTGGAGAGGAGAGGGAGAAACAAAGCCATATATAGAATTTTTAACAGTAAGACTTTTCACAGAAGGTAATGACTAACTCAGGTGTTTTAGCAGAGTTGGTTTTCTCATGATATTACATCATGTATTATTTATATCTGTTTACTTTGAAGCTACGTCTTTGGCCTGAGGATCTTATGACATAATTCTAAGATGACAATAAACAAAGTGCCAGGGGAGCATGGGGAAGGAAAAGCAGGAAAAGAATATTAAAAAAAAGACAGATATTACAACCTACACTCATACCCCTTCTGTATTCTCATACAGGTGGAGATGGGCACACAGGGATGGTGTCCTATGACAGAATCAAACACAAAATAGAGGCAGTGCTGCAGTTGGTAAATCAATACCACAGAGAGTGATTAGCAACTCTAGGACCTTGGGATAATGAGCTACTCAGAATGACACAAAAGGTCTCTAGACTCATCTCCCAGTTAGTCCCATGCTTAAGGAAAAAATGCCCAACAAAATGAATGCTAAGGATTACTGACTTTGAAATACAAAATTAATTAGGTAAATATTTTGAATAAAATAGATACACACACATCTTAAGTCTACCTTTGTATCACTTTATTCCAAGAAGTCTCACAGACAACATGGTACCAAATACTTAAAGGAACCCAGATACACCACTTTCTACATTTTATGCAATATGAGATGTATAATTTTGAGGTCATTTGCAGGTTTGCTAGGAAATTTCTCATGCATAGTAATACAAGGCTGTATTTCACCATTTGCAATGTATTTCTAGAGGATAAACTCTTCTTTTGTACTTTCACCTATTATTGATGATTTGCATAATTTCTTAAACAACATTGCTAACAAATCCTGTATTTAATATAGTTTCTTGACTGACATTAGTACTTCACAGCTATGCAGCTTCCCAGCTTAATATATCACCTTAAATTTGTTTTAGCAGTATTAAGCAAAGGATAACTAACATAATTAGAAATGGAAAGAAAAAACCAGCTCATTGAAAAAATACACAGCTTAAAGATAATAACCAAGAGGTTGGAGAATTGACTCAAGATGTGGAATACCTTTTTTCAAGGCCCCAGATGAGATTAGACCCAGCAAACAGAGAAACTTGTTTGATCAAACTCTTCCATTATCAAAAGAGAACACAGCAGAAAAGATAAAGTGTCAGACTGAGATGTCTCACAAAAGGGAAACATTTTCTGTCTAGTCCTATTATCAATAACATTCCATGTGTTCAGCTCTGGTAGTTGAATGGTAGGTAATGCTACATACAGCATGCTGCAGTCCTTTAACTCTCACTCACATTGAAAACACTGCTTTACTCGTGCTTTTACAGGATCAGTTATGCTGAACGTAAAGGGAAAGGAAAATAAGTATCCTTCAAAGCTACAATATCCAAGAGGAAGCATTTCAGAAACCTGGAGTACTCGAGAGCTACTATGGAAAGATTACATTAAATCTAAAATGTCCGGCAAAGACACGGTTATTTGCTAACCAACTGAACCATGCAGAGTTCCTACAGCAGCATAAATGCTGGAGCCAACAGTGAGACATTAAATTACCTAGACAACAAATGCTTTAGTCCATTTTTAAATTCAACAATGGAAGTGCACTGTTCAATTTGAATGCCTATAAATTGCTGTGTATAGTCGAACAATCATAACCTTTTACTAAGGTCTTGTTGCTCTCGGCTTTCTGTGTTGGAGCTCCAGAGCAAACAGGCTCAAGGGATAAGTCATGCATCTTTGTTAGGCAGACTTAAAGATGCTTAAAGGGTGCACTGTCCCAAACAGCATTTGACAGCTGATTTAAAGAAAAAAAATTCTTTACACAGAAAAATTATTATTCCAGCAGTGGCCAACTCTACCAAATCTGCTGAGGATACTACTGCAATAAAGGAACAGATGGCACTCGCTCCTCACTCTTTATTTCCATTCGGATTCTATTCAGGAAATATTTTATGCTAATCAACCATAAGATCTGAATCAGCAGGTTTTCACATTTTAGAATACATTTTGAATGTTTTGTTTCTCTGTGCATCAAACTCACTGTGATGTTAACCTTATTTTTTCAATATTCTCCATTTGTATCTTATTGCTGTAATAAACACATCAAACAAGACCATTTTTGAAAAATAAGGCAGCATTTCTCCCCTTACACTGGATCAGATATATTTCACAAGGGAAAAGTGGAAATTAAAACAGAACAAAAACCAAACAAACAAACAAAAAACAAAAACAAACAAACAACAAAAAACCCAAGGAAGAATAGGAAGAAAATTTTTTAAAAAATTTAAACTATTAAAGAGAAGAGAAAGAGAGCACAATAAAAGACACAGCTCATGTAGTTCCTCTTGTTAGACTTGTTCAGATTTGGTTTGATTTCTAATTAAACTTTCTTGTTCACAGTTCAAATGACACTTCTTGAAAGTGTTTTACATGGGAATAATATTAGCACAACAAAAAATTTTCTAGCCACCACAGATATTTAGTATTCTGCTGTATTTTCTTTTAAAAAAAAAAAAAAAGCACCTAAAGTTCCTTGATTTCACCAGCAGTAGCCAGGTAACCTAACATGAAAGCAGGAATTCCAACAGCCATCTCTGAGTGGGCAGCAAGGGCAATGTATAAAAGGCTTAAAGCAAATCAAGGGAAAGCAGAGAAGGCAGAGGGTGGGAGAAGGACTCTCTTGATCCCATGCACAAGGGTCATTCAACTGCTACAGAAGAATTTACAGATGTCACACAGTAAACCTGAAAATGTGAAGCCCGGAGTTCAGTAATAAAGGAACGTCTAGGCCAACAGATCATAAGTAGCAAAGAAAACACCATGAAATGGAAATTAGTGACTAACTTGATGGTTTTTCAAACCAAAGTAAACTCCCAAGTCTTCTACAAACTTTGGGAAGTGACAAGCTAAAAACATAATTCATCCAAAAGCATGAGGAGACTGCTGAGGTACACCAACCACCGCCATTTCTTCTTCCTAAATTCAAGATACCCATCTTTTGGCAAGGAATACATGGCATTAAGGGAAAGGTCCAAGAAGGATTTCGTTCCCTTCCATCCAAGAATGAGTTTGTGTTTACAACACAAGTGGTGAAAAGGGAAGTTTATTTCCTAGAAAGCAAGATCACAGATTTCAGCCTGCCCCAAGCAATATCAGTAACGGATGATCGAGTCAGATATTATGAAACCAGAATTAATTCAGCAGCAGATGGTGCCGTGTCTTTTCTTCAGCTAAAATGCAAAACATACCAACGGGGTAAAGTTTCAGAGAAAGACAAGGGGATGTTTGTGTAAGTCAGACAGCAAAGAAAAACATCAAAACTAACAAAAAGATATGAAACAGGAGCTTTCCATTAACAGATTCCATGCAGAAGAGTTATTTCCCAACAGCTTGCTATTTAATGCTGCTGATAATTTCGCTTTTATTCTGTGGGGCATTCTTGTGTACTTACAGACTGCTGAACTTCATTAACACAGTTACATATTTTCCCAAAAAAAACTTTAACAGCTGATTACAGATGGGAAATAATTACTGTCTATTAAAATAAAAAGTCTGGTCCATTCTAAGGAACCAATGGATAGTACTGTAGTCTATTGCTGTTGCTTATCTAGTTACAGAATGATTTATGAGAATGCTTAGCACTATTATGGGAAGCATGAAATTAGTATTTCCAGAGCTTAAAATATATACCACAGCATACATGTCCATTCATCTAGCATCTGAGGTTCTGTTCAGGATGGGAAGCTTAAACACATCTGTAACTGCTTGCACAACAGCAGCCCAAGAAAGAAAATCAATCTCAGCTGCCATCAAAGTGATTCTAAAGACACTTGTCTAAGAAGGACAGGTTCCTTTCACTCTGTTCCTTCTGTCCTAGTGTATCTAACAATAGCTGGATCTAGCACAGAGGAAAACAGCCTCACTATAAAGGCATAAAAAGAAAATGCTTTAAAAGAAGAATGCAAAAACTTGAAAATGTAGAGGGAGGCATGGCAACAAACAGCAGATTCTATATGGGGAGGAAAAAAACCCACACAGAAACTAGTGAAGTAGGAAAAAACCCTACACAGGACAAGCAACTGATCACACAGTTCAACAACAGGGGGTATGAAAAGAATTCCCTACCAAAGCTTTGCAATAGGAAGCTAAATTTGCAATGGATGAGCATATTCTACTTGTGTAATCAAAAGTCAACACTGTATCCTAATGCCATGCCACAGTAAACTTTAGTTGTAAAAACCTCTAATCTCCACTAAACTGAATTAGTAATCAATGTGTTTTTCCAGCTTACTTCATCTCCCTTTTGGAGTGTGGTTTTAATTCATCAGCTGCACTTATTACTTCTACTGTTACTAAAAACATTTACCTGTAGACCCATTAACCTGTAGACCCATTACATTTTGCACACAGTTTCTATACTTGGCAAACATCAACATTTCACTTTTGTGAAGCAGTGTCACAACATGTTGCAGACACCCAGGGTGGGTATGAAAAAGAAAATTTTTAGACATCTCAAGGTAGAACTGGGTACCCAGATCCCAGAGTCTCTCTATACACATGAGGAGGAATGCAACAACACTCCTGTTCTTCACTTAAGGGATGAAACAAAGCGGATGTCAATCACAGCAGATGAAGCAGCACCAGTGAGGCACTTTTACCAAAGCAGGGAAGAGGGGAGATACACACAGGCATACCTAGGATGATGAGAAGTAGAAACTTTAACTACTCTGTTCTTTACAGATATTAAACATGCCTGATCATAAAACACCATCCCCTGAAGCTTCTTTGTGTTCTGCCCATTAACACAGTTTCAACTGGGCTCCATCTTTCACGAGAACATGCCCAATGCCAAAGCTCTTCAGCTTCACCAACTGGTAATGCACGGTTTTTTATTGCCCACTCCCCCTGAGGTGTCACCCAAACACGTCCGAGTGACCATCTTTCAGAGTGACCATCTTCTCTTGACTACTGGTCAGCTTGTACAGCAATTCATCTTTTCACACTGGACTTATTGTCTTCTTCTGTTTTAATACAGCATCTCTAACAAATCAACACTGAAGCTTATCATCTGTACATCCAGGGCCTTCACTGACTCCCAGTGGATCAAGGCCATCTTTCACCTTTGAAGGGCTAGGAGACAGATATTTCCTTCAGTGCTCTGCACTGCTATTTGGATCCTGCTATGGAGAAGACATAACAGACACCCTCCATGCTTTATCAGGTACAGTCCTCCATACAAGACTTCTTGTTAGACCTATCCAAACATTATTGTTCTCCAGAAGTTCTTCTGTTTAACGTGTATCCAAAAATGCAAAGGACTGAAATGCAACCTTGATTTCTTAGATCACCACTGCTAGAACATCCTAAAATGGCCCCAAGCCACGTGGAGCAAGGACAGGCACGAACTGTTGGAGCCATTTCAATTCCTGCAACCCAGCTCAAGTCTGGTTGGTAAAAGGGTAAAAGTAACTGCACACTTCTTGGGTGACCCATCCAGCCCCTTGCATGGGTCATACAACTGCTCTGAAGTGCAGTAACAGACCTAGACCACTGGCTGTTGAGGATCTAAATCTTAGGTGAGAACTTCATCTACCCAACACACCACAAGCCTACACAGTGTATTTTGCTGGTGGACACCACTAAAGTTGCAAGAGACAAGAGTTAGAAACTATAATCTACATCCTTTTGTGAACTTGAAACAGTTGCCTATGATGTTGATAACATTTCATAGCCTTCTTGTCAAAAGTTAGTCTTCATATGCTGAAAAGACACTTAAAAAGGAAGACAAATTTTAGACTTACAAAAATTATAGTTTTTCACATTTAAAAGAAAGTTCTCTAATCAGATGACTGTTCTCTCATGGGGGCTCTCTGACTTTATGTGAAAACAGACACTAGTCACACAGAGAGCAAAGCTCTTTGCCAAAGTTGCACACCATCATCCACAAAGTCCACAAGTCTTTCAGTGGTGGGTGACTAGAGAAAAATCTTTTCTCAATTGGGGAATTTAACATTAGTTACTGGATTATCTACCAAACTATTTCCAGCTTTCATGCTTCACTAAACCGGAGCTCATCAGTCACAAAGCCATGATTACACTGAAGAAAATGGAGAGCAATTAGCATACCAGATGATAGCTTAAAGCTGGTGCTAATTGGAAAGAATGAAGTATTTTTCATTCCTGTTGGATACAATTAGGTGAGACAACCACGTTCTGGAAAAACAATTTGCCAAACAATTTCAGTGATGTCTACTCTGTAACCTATGTTTAAAGTCTAAGCAAATTCATGCCTTTGGAGTGTATCTTGCAACCATGGGGGTTGCGCACTAAAAGCTGGTCCAACTGTAGAGAGAGCCTTGCTCAGAAACATACACACAAAACACAACAACTAATTAATCACAACTGTGGAGAGCATTACTGAACTGAGCTCAAGTTGCCAAAAAGAACTGAAAAGCAAAACCAGCAAGGAAACAGAATATAATACTCATAATGCATGGTACAGCATGGCACCAATACACACTGAGATGCAAAATCAGTTGAATTATAGGACTGCACAAAATACACAATCAGAAATAAAAGAAAACCATCTACAAAGAGCTACTGGTGCAAAAACAATTATTGTGCATGCTTTTGTTCATGAATGCTAAACAGAGAGGGGAAAATCTTGTACATGAATGGTTAATTTGCCAAAAGGAAGAAAGCAGACTGGATGAAAAATGCAATCCTTCATTATTAGTGAACTGCACTCAGGCACAAAATGTTAGTTAGACAGTTATACTGCAGAAACATACCCTATAACATCGGAGATTTGCTGTCAAAAACTACAGTTGGGTGACTTTAATTTACTTCAACAAATTCTTTACCATATATTCTTCTAATCTATTCACCACACACCTACAATTATAAATGTATCTTCACCAGTAGGTTTTTTATTTAATTCCAAGCTGCAACAAACCTCTGCATTTGTAAATGAACTTCTACATCACTATTTCTTTTGGCTCAGAAAGTATTTAATACTTTCTTCAAATGAGAGAGCAGTCTGTAAACCTGTAACACACCCTGTTTTTAGGATCACACCTATCTCATATTTTCCTTTTTAAAAATACAGCCTAATTATGCTTTAGAACAGTACCTCCCTGAACATTATGTGAAAAATGCTTCAACAGATAGCACTCACAAAAGCATCTCTCCCAACAGAAAATGCTGCTGCAATCAGACTTTAATGAACAACTGCAGCATACACACCACGTTACCAGGCAGGGGTGGTGCTTCTCTGTTTACTGAAAATGTTATTGCACCGCTCTCCCAACTCCATGTATCAACAATTGCACACAGTAACATCGCTTATTTCTGCATCCTTCAGAGAAAACAAAATAAACCTAAGAAATCACCCTCTTCATCTTCCTGAACAGCCCTTGGATTCTCTAATGCAAGACTGTCCAAGGACCCACTGAGACAAACAGACCTTCCCCCAAGGTCTGATTTCTTGTGTTGTAATACTCCAAGTGTGCCAGCATAAAGAAACTTCTTAAAAGTAAAGAAATAAATCGACAGTATCACAATTAAACCCCAAATATTGACGTATCTATACATAAACAGACATAGATATATGCACATATACATGTATTTCTTCTCATGCTTCAATCATGTAAAGACATCTTGAAAACTGAAGCATCCACGGGCTAAACTGGAACCTCTTCAAACAATAAAATAGTATTTTCACGTAGAAAACCGAGAAGAGCCAAGAGCTCACTGATGAATAGCAGATTTTTATCTCTGATTAAAGAGCAATTTGAATTAACTGATGTTATAAAATTATTTAAGCTCCCCTCCCATCATGACTTCTACATACACCTAATTCCTATGTAGCGCGAGCAGCCCTATGGGAGTCCATCCGTCTGGTATGTGAGGTTAGGCACAGCCTCCGCGGGATAAAAGCCTTTATCCTTCTAAAAATACTAGCGTGTCTCCTAAAGCTCCGTGATGCAAACAGCATCGCCACAGTCCAGGGGCTGCTCTGCTTGCATGAGTAAGCACTACCAGCACCGGGCTATAATTAGTTAGAGTATTTTTAGGGTCACTGCTCAAAATTAGAGAGAAATGACTGAGAAAGACCCCAGAATGGTGGGGGGTTCCCCTCTCCTGTGGCTAGTTCCTACTGCTGTGCAGAAAAAGAGGCTCCGCGGGGGCCGAGGGGAGGCGACCCCCTCTCCGCAGGGAAGATGTGCCGGGCTGCCTCCCCCGGCCGGGTGGGCGCCGGGAACGGCCCCGCCGTCCGCCCCCGGCCCGCAGCAGCGCCGCTTACCTGACCGCCACCCGCACCGAGCTCTCGTCCGGGCCGCCCGACATCGTGCCAAGGGCGAGAGGCGGCCGCAGCCGCGCCGGGAGCTCCGCCGGGCCGCGGAGGAGGTGGGGGCACTGCTACGGCTCCCCCTCACCTCCTCCTCCTGCTCCGCCACCTCCTCTCTCCAGCCATTTTAGGTGACTGAATGAATAGGTAGGAGCCGCGGCAGTACAGGGCGGTTCGCACTGCCCCTCCTCCCCTCCTCCTCCTCCTCCTCCTCCTCCTCCTCCTCCTCCTCCCCCTCCCCCTCCCCCCGCCGGCCCGGCCCCGCCAGCGCCTGGGCAGGGAGCGCTGTCAGTCAGCCACCGGCGGGCCGAGCCACGGCCCCGGTCACCGGCCCCCCGCCCGGCCGGGCCCGCCCGCTGCAGCCGCAGTGCGTCAACGGCCCCGCCCCGGGCAGCCGCCAGCGCCGGGAGACCGCGGGTGTGAGGGCGCGGAGCTCCCGGCACAGACTCAGACACCCAGAGACACAGACATCGCCTCCTCATGCCCCCTTCACACACACACACGCCCCTCCTGAGGCGCCGTGTCTCCACGCACACCTGTTCGTTATGTGGGCACACGCTGCTCGCGTTTGCTTTCCCACGGCACACACCCGGCTCCCCTCACGCCTGCTCGCCCATGAAGGCTCGGCACACTCAGCGCGCACCATGCGCCCTGCCACTCGTGCCTTTTCCCCGGGCTCGCAGGGGCACACGCGTGGCGCTGCCCGCCTGCTGCAGCGCTGCACACGCACAGCTCCTCCCCACACACCTCTGCTCTCAGGCCAACAACACGCTCGGCTCTTGCACACACAACGCACAAGGGCTCTGCATCAGCTTCCAAAGCCTCCCTCCCGGGAAAGAGGGGCTCATCCCGCTGTCGTTTGCCCTTGCACGTTTTTCCCTTTTCCCGGGCAGGAATGAGATGTCCTCATTCCTCTTCTGGCCCTGTGTTGTGCTCGCGACCCTCGTGCCGGCGGGAGCACGCAGTTCTCCCACCTTTCTGGGGTACTGGCAGGTTTGTTTGCCGAAGCTGCTCCAGCCAGGCATCTCTGTTCTCACTTCGCTAATGAAATGCCTGGCTTTGAGCTGGAAACTGAGTGGGCGGATGACACTAATTTTTGATGCAAATCGTATCCCTGCCAGGAAAGAAGGCTGATTATTTTGCCCAAAACAATTCACATTCCTAAGGAAGATTTTCCATCAGAATAGGCCCGGGTTTGAATTCTTAATGATATGCTAAAAACCTTGCAGTTCTAGTTGTTTTGCTTTTGATAGTGAAGGTTGATCACGCCCAGGCCCCAGCCTCTGTCAAAGATGTGCAGGTGAGTTCTCCCATCTGGATGGGGCCTCTAGCCACAGCCCTGAATCTTTCAAAAGTCTCTCCTTCTCAGCAGGAACCCACTGTGTTATGGTTGCTCTGCACGTTTCTCATAGTTATTTTCTCTAACTTTTCTATTTTTCTTTACTTACCTAGAAATTAGATTGTTTCTAGAAAATGGCCAGCCTGGAAGTTGCTATACAAAATTATGGTCTCCTTTCTTCTGAATTGCACAGCACCAGCATTCAAATCCCTGACAGCATTTGAAAATAGGGGAAACTTAAGCAACATACCATATTGCTGAGGTAAACTGAGATAATATTTATCCAAAAGGCAGAAAAATGCAAAAGGCAGACAGTTCAGTATGAAATCATTGAGGGAGTCTGGTACAGGCAGAACAAAGACTAGATCTTCCTAGGCTTCTCAGCTCATTATTCTGTATTTGATGCCATAGGTCAGATGCCTTGTTTCTCCTTTTGCCACGATATTTTATGGGATGGGCAAGATAGCCGATAAAGTTCCTACAGGTGAATTGTGTTTGCATTCATATCAAACAGGCTGAAAATGAGAGTGATAGGAGTTTCATAGTTCAGGGTGTTTCCATCTAGAGGGGACTGAAGACTCTGGCTGTGTCATGCATCTGTGGATATTGTACTGAGCTCTTTGAAAATACCTGCAGCTCACCCACAGTCAGTGGAATCCTATGGCCTAATTAGGTTCTCACAATTTATGTGCACTAGATTTACAAATCCAAATCTTATCCAGAAGTATCCAATGCATTTTTTTCAGCTGGCACAGTTACAAGGTTAATGTAATAAGCATACTCAAGCCAAATGTATACCTGGGCCCAGCATTTATTTCACATAGCATCTTTTGCTGTCCAGCAAAGCTCATCCACATCATATTGCCCATGCCTGTAAAATCCTGCTGAGTCAGTGTCTCTGGTGTGCTATGTGAGCTGTGCTGAAAACCGAGCAGGGAGTAGCAGCTGCAGGATGCTCAGACTCAAAATCATACTCTAGACCTTTCCAGGGCCATTTCTTTTCTGGCTGTTGTGTGACTATTAGACATTTGCTACAGCTTGACTTCATCCAGCCCTCTCTCTTCCATACTGAAAAAGAAGTTAGCAGATCAAAGTCTGGCAGAAGTTCTCCTGAGCTTAATGTCACATATATAAATGGGTTAGTATGCACAAATTTCAGACCTTAATGACAAAGGTTTTTTTATCCCCATTGGTATTAAAAAATGTTGGTGCTATAGTAAAATTTTTCTATTTGAAGTTGTGTTTATTTCAATCCTACAGTATTGCCCACATATTTTCTGTCTTGTATATTTCACTCCAATTCCAGACTGTTCTGAAATTGATCTAGCAAGTGACATTTAGCTTCTTACCATGTTTCATGCAAATTGCCTGGTATGTGTCCATTCAGTAATAAAGCAGGAAGACATAGGCCCTGTTTCTATGCAGGATTTTTCTCTGTGTTCCCCATTCCAGAAAACATACAACCCTTCTGTCAAAATGAGCTTTTATTTTATTTTTTTCCCAACTTGTCCAATGTAAACAAGCAGCATGCTATACTGTTAACTTGGCTGCACCAGGAAACTTGAATCAAATCTGCTTTTCATTTCTTATAATGTGAATGACCTGCGCCCTCCCGCATCCTATTCATCTCCTTGAAGGAGTAACTTGAATAATATTAAGGGCACAAAATCTCCCTTTTTCTATTGTCTAAGTATGTAGCTAAATTGCCAGTGTCTAGTTTATCTTTATAGAAAGCTGTATAGGCTAGATGGTAACATTTACAGATTTGTCCAATCTCACAGCTAATGAATGAAGCTTGCCTAAAGGTCCCCTGTCCTCATGGCTACAGCACCACACACACGTACCAAACACCTCTGGTCGCTCCCTGAGCAGCTGCAGACAGAGGGGGGACAAACTTCGGGGCTAGGGAGTGGGGGGAGTTTACAGTTCTGGTCCCTGCTCGGTGCTTAGAGAAGGACTGCTGGGAACACCCCTCATCCCTCCCTGGCAGCCATCCCGGTGACAGTGCCACACTTTCACTGCCTCCATTCTCCTGCCACCCTTTCACTGCCTGCCTCCATTCTCCTGCCGCACTTTCACTGCCTCCATTCTCCTGCCACATGACTCAGCACCATGAGCTTCATTCACTGGGCAACCAAACAAAAACCTGTGCTTGGAAGGGTGAATGCTCTGCCTGACACACACACAGCACACCCTGCACAGATGGTCAGGCTGCCCACAGAATTCCTGTAAGCCTCAGAAGCTGCCTAAAATCACTGAGCTGCACACAACCTGAATGAGCCAAGCAGACCCCACTTAGGGGTCAGAGCCCTGTGCTTTGACCTGTGGATGTTTGCAGACAAGTTGTATCAGCTGTGTCTATGCTGTGCCAGCTGGGTTTGAAATTATCTAATTGAAATAGACCACTTCAATTTTTTTAACTGATAACTTAGCAGTGCTAAATAAGTCAATTTAATCAAAGATTTGGCTTGTTAGTTGTTTATTTCTTTGACCTGTTGAACATTACTTTGAAGAGGAAATTCTGTTAAGCAACAGAGGTGACTTGGTTTCTTTGAGACAGGCAATAATATATAAATCATTGATTTCTGATTAATCTGTGTCAAATAGATTAATTTCACCATGACTGGTAGAAGGCTTCAAGAAAAATCCTTAGGTTTTGTCAAGTCAAATATTAGGTTTTGTCAAGTTAAGCACCTGACCTGGGCATCTCCCCACTACTATGGAAGGCAGAGATTCTTTCAGATGCAGACAGTGAAACACTAAATATCCAAGTGCTATAAATTAGCAATATTGAAGGACATTGCATCTCATCATCTGCGTAGTTCATGCTGTTTTATCAAATTCACACACACAAAATAATCAGCTAGTATATAATCTCATTAGTGACTATTGTTTTCTTGAATGTATATACTAAAAAAACTCCTTTGCCACAAAGAAGCCACAATTTATTCCATGATTTTTAACACACCATGAAGCCTAAACATTAGGCAAATAGAATATAATCTATAAATTAAAATGAGCAAAATTTATATCATATTCATTCATACAATAATTTGAAAAATGGGAATATTTGGGCTCATATAAGTGTCCACAGATTTTCTCTCTCCTTTTTGCTTGTCCATGTCTGTCCATGAACTGTGACCCAACAATTCCTTGTATTCCAGTATCTTTTGATGCAGGAAAGGTAACTGAACTCCTATGCAACTGGGTTTCATGAGCTGTTGCTGATGGAAATTATGTGAGCAACATTCACGCATCAGCAATAATCACTCCATTTTCTCTCATAAACACTAAACTCTTCAACATTAATGTATACAGTGCTTCCAGCTTTCTACTTGGCAAAGTGAAACTTCTCTTTTTATTTTCTGCTTGATGCCTTGGGCTTACATGAGCCTTAGGCTTTTCCATAATCAGCTTTTGGAAGATCTCCACTATGAACAAAACTAAACTTCTAAAAACTGTTACAATTTGATTTTTAAGAACTTTCTGAAAGTAGGTTTTTCTTCTCTGACTGGCTTCTCATTTTAAACTGCAGGTCTTGGAAAGCAGTCAAGCCTATAAAAGACATTTTAAATATCTACCATTTTCTTCCCATCACTCACTAAGACTTTTGGTTAAATAACAATGAGTAAAGAAAAGTGTTAAGCCACTCTTAACTGGCAGGCTAAAATATGCAACAGGGGAGCATTTGCTTCTAATAACTGTGGAGAACAAAGCAGGCTGCAAACTTGGCTCATGACAGGATGGGGGGAAGTAATCTCAAAGTTGAGAAGGAAAAAAGGAGTGCAATGTGATGTTTATGTAATCAGAATAACAGCAGATAAGGAAAGGAAACAAACTGGTTTAGTACAGATGTCTGTGGAGAGAAGAAGGTAGAGAAACCAGAAAGGACAGGGTGGAGAAGGAAGAGGGATTTCTGGAATCAAAGCCAAGCAATGGCTCTGCAGGGTTATTTCTGGAGCTGATCAGCATAAGAGGAAAAGCAGCATGAGGCACCTCTGAAGTGAGAAGAAAGGAGGTTGGTGTTTTCCATCTACCTTCCAGAAAATGAATGAACTGTACAGGAGAAAATACAATGAAAAGAAACATATGATTAAAGGATCATATCTGGAGCTGAGCAGAGGATTCAGTAGGAATAGAACCACTACACTTGATGAAGAAAGAAAGTATTTAATTGTTTACTAATGCTTTTTACTCATAAAAAATTTATTGTGTTAACTACATTATTGTTAACAGAGCAGTATCATTTCCTTGGCCCCTGGCTAGCCAGAGTGGTTCTGTTATATAAAAAAATGGGCTTTTGCCCATACACTTATCTTTCATCTGGGCCTAGGGAATGCTGTAATTTGTACTACTATAACTACTGTCTATATTAAGATGGTCATATAAGGTTCATATATATTTTGATATAAACACGCATATTGTATTATATCCCATGTAGCACAAATACACATTAGATCCCCATTGAACCAGTACTGCCATACTAGAAGAAAATACATGAAAAAAAAAACAGAGCTAAAACATATCTCTGGAGCAAACCTCCACTCTGTGATCTTAAACAGATTCATGATTCAAATCAGTGGATATCACTAAGAATGAATATGCCTTTTATGTCACTGTGTTTTGAGGATTTGTTGGTTAACTGAAAGTTGGGATCACCTGTTTTGCAGTAAAATCTTCCAAGTTCACCCTGGCAACTGGAAGTCCCTTCAGGTAGTAAAGGACGAATCTAAATAATGGAGCTGAGTGGGAAAAATACCAAAAAAGTAGTCTTTATAGTAATGTAATTTAGTTCAATCATTTATGATAACACTATTAAAATGTAGCACAGTATGAAGAATAAAGTAAGTCTTAGCAGGACAAGACCTTACTGGGTCTTTGGATTGTTAAATATCTCCCAAGGTTAGCCAGGTCCTGTGTTTTTTGCAAGGGACTTAATCCTGTGGGTCAGAATCTTGTGCTTCTAAACCTGGTCCTTGGGCCTGACTCACCAGTGCTTTGAAATAAACCCAACATGGTCAGGATAGCTGAATGTTATGCTGCCTTCGTGTCACTGCAAAAGAATACAGAGTAGTAACTGTGTAAAGTAGTAAATAAAGTAGCCAGCTGCTTTACAGATCTTAACCGAAGTCTGTACAACTCTTTCCTTCTTGTAGAGAGGAACTGAGGCAAGAAGGACACATGTATTGCAGATGCCTGTAGAAGAGATGCTTGTCAAAAACAATATTAGAGCTGATTCCTGTGCCTGTGCAAACACTATTAGACCACACCTTAACGAGATTAATTATTAATACAAAAGCTGCACGGGAAATTAATTTCTGCTGCCTCTCACCAAAACCAGCTGTTCAGACTTGAATGTGTCACAGTTGCACAACATACATTTTGGCTTAAGGATACAGTTACCCAACATGATGGATTTTTCATTATGTCCTTCCTAATAGTATCCTCATCCTTCCTCTGCCCTTCCCATTTCCCTCTTCATCATCGTGGTATCAATTTTTGGTTCAGCCTTCTGAAAGGTACTGAATTATGGGAGTCCTGTATTTGTATGGTGAGCACAGCATTAGCAGTCCCAGGGCGGACTCCTCTGGGCAGCATCCCTTGTGCAGCCTTGCCAATCTGCCCTGGATAAGACAGGAAAAAAATTACTTTATGCATTTAAATGAAAAGCATCAAACCCTAGCACATTCCAAATGGAATCAGTGTTAAGTTACCCATCTCTGATAAAATATCCAGATGAAAGTAGTTCCAATGAGACTGGGAAATTTTCTGTTTCCCTGCAGAACCTGCAGATGACTACTAGCAGAGGTTCCTCGCTGGCCAATTCTATTATTACACTGTGCAAACATCTTATCCTTCTGTGTTCCCAGACTCCCTCCCAGTTCTCTATTCACTGCTTATGGAGTGCCTAAGATGCAGATGGTGATTTCTTCAGTTTAGAACTTGTACAATTTTCTACAAAATCCCATTTCCTAATTGTCATCCTTAGGCATTACCACAATAAAACCAATAAATAGTAATAACAAAAAAAGAAGGATGGAAGGTGGGTGAAGACATGACTAATTACCTAAACAATACTTGGACCACAAGCCACAGAAAACATAGGAGCTTGGGGAAGAGCAAGTGGGTGGAGAGTTACCTGAACAACAGAGGGTTGGGCAGGTAAAGAGCAGATATTGCAAGACAAAGCGGAGAGTTTTTATTTTGATAGCATCATGGAATTTATAAATTAAGGGATGACAGCTGTAGATTAAGCATGGCACAGGTTGCTTTACTCTCTCTGTGTGTGCAGCCTGGCTTGGCACTGTCACACAGAAAAAAGCTGGTTGAAATGGTGATATAACAAGCTGGGAGATGCGAGAAGCAGAAGTTCCCAAGCCAGGTTTGCAGAAGCACCACGTGCTGTACCATGGCAGCTGCAGCACCAAACCTCACCTCCCCTCTCTGTGAGGAAGGATGTGCTTCCATCTCAGGGCTGGGCTTACACTTGGGTGGAGGAGAGGCATGCACTTATCCAGGTAGTAGCAATGGTCAAACAACTCCTCACCTTCCCCTGGAAAAATGCAAGAAACTGAGTCTTGTTTGCCTTAATATTTATTTTAATTTATTTTTATACCACTTACTGTGTGTCTATCACTTGGAAACACTTAGGCCAAAAGATGATACAACAGTGACAGACTGAATTTTATTTAAATTTATATTTGTGGACTGGGAGTATAGATATAGTTGCTCTTGAAATGAAAGAGCACTTCTTTGCACAGTGGGTAATGAACTTCTGGAATTCATTGCCACAGGAGTTTGGGAAAGCAGGCTATTAGCAGGCATAAAAAGGGATTAGACAAGATTTGTGAACAATGCCTCTATTAACAGATAATAAAAGGAACAGGCAGCCCCAATGTCTGTGGGCTTAGGAGACTGGACCAGAGGAAGAGGCCAGGTACACATGCTCTCCTTGAAAAGCATCTCCTATGTTCTCAGGCTATGCTATCTGGATCTGCCTTGGCCATCTCTGTTAATGTTGTGTTGGGAGTGTGGGGCACTTCCCAGGCTCTGCTGGGGCCTTCAAAACCTGTGGCTCAGCCAGGGCAGATGGCCAGCACCCCTGCAGATACCCCAGGGCCATCACTGGGCAGCAACAGCACCTGCAGAACATTTCTTAATGCTCTGATGGGTTAAGCCCTAAGTGCTGCTGCTCTCAAAGAGGGCCAGAAACCAGCGTGGTGGAGTTGAAAAGGAGTTATAAAGAACAAAAAGGAACTGGCTTTAACAAACCATTCACTGAGGATCAGGAAAATATAGATGGAGGGAGACAGAAAATTCTGTTAATACAGTACAAGTCTGATAGATGTTTGGGATAGCACTAAAGGAACTCGCTCTCCAAAAAGTGAATAAAAACAAGTATTCCTTTATTTCAGGGGACCCACTAGAAAGAAGAGTGAACATCAAACTAGACATGACTTTTCAGCTGTCTCTTTTTTCCAGCTGAATGCTCTGAATCCACTTGATTCTGCTCATACCATTACTGAGTACTTCTACTGCCCATTTCTGGATTCTTCCAATTCTGTTACCTCCTGCCTGAAATCAGGAGGCTGTACTGAAACTAACTCCATGTTAGGCTGCACCATGGATTCTTACCCTAGCACAAGGATGTTCTCTGTTTTTCCCATTTTGTTTGCAGGTCCTGAGGCTATGTTTGTCTGATTGACCAGCACTGAGCTGGCATTTGTTATTCACCATCTAATATCTTCTTCCTGTATGGTAATAGTGAAATCTTTTTCTACTTTGTTTTCCCTGTAAAATGAAAGACCATTTTCTCCTCTGTCTTTATGCTCTGAATTTCATTTACCACTTTTCATCACTGAGTCATTCTGTATTAGGAGATTCTACTAGACATTGTCATAACTACTGAAGTTATTATCTCATTCTCTGGCTTTCCATGGAAAATGTAGATCTTAGCAAATATTCTTCTGAGGCTGAGGTAATTAAAGCATTGAAGAAATTAGGGCTGTTTTAGAAAAATACGAGGAATAAGGAGGACCTGTAATGTATGATAGGCTGGTACAAGGGAAAATACTTAAACTAGCTCTGTGTGTGTGTGTGTGTGTGTGTGTGTGTGTGTGTGTGTGTGTGTATCCCTGGTTACATAATAGCCACAGAGCACATAACTAAAGAACAGAAATACCTGGAGGGAATGAACGAAGAAGACTTACAGAGGAACAAACTGTGATTGAGAATACAGAAGGAGGATCTCAGGAATGAAGTTCATGACAGTGGTCTATGTTCATATCCCAGAAAATCTCTGGGAAAGTAAGAAATCCCTCACTGCTGGGACGCTGTAAATACCACTGGCAGAAAAGAACCAGGAGCAGCAGCAGTGTCCACTCAGAAATTACTGTGACCTTATTTGTATCTCTAGGCCCATGGACAATGGCTAATCAACACAAGAAAGAATTCTGGTTTCTTTATACTTTTTCTTCTGCGTTTTCTGTTCTTTGAGTGAAGTCCTACTGTAACAAATGTGACAGTGTAAGGAAAAAAAGTCCCTCACAACCATTGAATAGTAATATAGTAGAGAAAAGAGCACCACCTAGTGCTAAGTGCTGTTTCTTGATGCTGGGGTGTCTCCATACACTCTCATCTTCTGGATGTCTTGATTTTAGTGTTTTCCTGCAGTTTACCCATCCTGAGAGGATGTAATCCTTGGCATCAATGAGTATCCAGGCTCCTGATAAGAGCAGCTGGTTCATCAAGAGCTCAACATCTCACAGTTTTGTGCACACTAAGGTAATGCCCTAGGCACCTAGTTAACATAATTGTGGTTATTTGTCTGATTCATTCAGGCTGGATTCTACTGCCCTTGCTCACCCAATGGAGTTTTGTGCTCCACAGATAAGTCTCTCTGCTTTCACTCTAGTGAAAATTAATCAACACTTATGGGACAGGCTTAAGATACCAGAAGACCAATCTTCTAATGCTTGCACTTATAAAGACAAGGATTCATTGCATTTACAGTCTGATCTTACACTCACATCAAATTTTTCTAGCTTTTCTTGGATGTGTGAAAGTTGTACTTTTGTTTGTTTGTTTGCCTGTTGAGGTTTTCCTGTTTGATTGGGGGTTATTTGTTTGTTTTTAAAATATCCAGGAGATCTTCAGAAAAACCATTGTTTTACGTGAGAGTTGCCTTCATTATCATGATGATAGATCATATGCAACCTTAATTATTTTTTAAGCATTTATAGTTATGTTATTGTTTGTTTTCTTCTGATTATCAATCCACATTATGTTAGTGTTCTTATTTTTGGTCTTCAAAGCCTTCCACTTTGTATCACAGCACTGAGTTTTCTGTCGTAATGTAATTAAAATTTCAAAAGAAGACCAAAAGCAGGTAAATCAACTTAGAATGATTCTGCATCAGCTATCGTTATGTATTATTTAAATAGCTCCAGACTTGAAGACACATGTAGCATTGGTTATATGAGTTAATTTACATATAAGTATCTATAGAAAAATGTAATTTAAACGTCTTATTCCATTAAAATTCATTATCTTCGCTGACACCTATGGCCAGATTAAATTTCTCTGAGAATGCAGTATTTCTTCTTCCCTTGAAATTATTCAGCATTCACCATCATATTAACAGGAAGACAATGAAACTCAGCTATTCAAATTCCTTCCACATCCTCTGATTTGCAAAGCATAGTTTAGCCTATAGAGCTTTTTATTTCTGTCCTTTGTAGTCCTACATTTTTATCCTATCTGAAAAACTTCTCCAAGTGCAGTCTTCATCTGAAAAGAAATGCTCTGTGACACCCAGAGCTCTTTCTGCCATATTGTGTCTATAGTCTCACTGTTGCAAATACTGCCACCCACTAATGATCATTTCTTAGTTTAATTTCTAAAATATCAGGTGATTGGTTTGGATGTTTTTCTTTATAGGAATGTTTTCTTGTTTTGTGAGTTTTTTTGTAGTTTATAGGATCTTGGTTTATTCTTACATATTTTTGTCCTTTACCAAGAGAAAACAGTAGAATTTGTCTGTGTGAGTATATGTGTGTGTGTGTATGTGTGTATGCATATATATAAAAATAGTTTAGAAAGGGCTGGGATTTTGCATCTTTTCTATAGTAACAACTGTGGGGAGCATGGGAGAGTCTGTGGGGAGTATCTCATTGCATGTGGGTTTAATTCTGTCACCACACTCAGCAACAGAACATCTATTCATAGTTACACTACTGGCATAGTAATTAACTAATTAGCAGGTACTAATTGATAAAATACAGCTACAGTGAATTAAATAACCTGTGCACTTCTAACTAGGAGAGTTATGAGTTCATACTTTTTCTCCTCAGGAAACTAACAAACTCCTGAGAAATGAAACCAAAGCAAAATTATACTTTGCTGTGAGTAAACCAAGAGCAGTAAGAGACTGGCAACTGCATAAAGTTCAGGTTTATGGCCCCATGCATGGAGAGTGTGCAGCCCTACATTAATGATGGGCAGCAGCAGTTAAGGTCCCTGCTGTCACCAAGGGCCTGCTGCTCTGCCCTCCCCAGTCTGGCACCTTGGCTTTTTCTTTTAGAGGAGGCAGAGGTCACCAATCCTACCCTTGAAACTGAGTGGGGCTGGACTCCCTTTACACCAGTACAAGGAGAGGGCAAGCCCTGCTCCACTCTACCTGGAAGCTGTTCAAGCCTCCTTCCCGTGTTTGTTCCACAGGGTCTAGGGAAGGAAAAAAGTATACCTGTGTTAATGCCAGTTTGGGAGAGTTAGTTATTCCCTAGTGACTTCTTTATTTTCTCACACAGCATGCCCACTGTCAGGAAAGTTTGGCAAGGGTGAGGCTAGTTACAAGCAAGAAGCCAGAGTCCTGCTCTGCTGTGATGATAACTTTTGCAGGAGCAATCTGATGGCATCTATTTAAAAATTGTTACAGACCAAAGATTTTTTTTTTTCCCAGACTGCCTATTTGTTCCCAGTTCTGGTTTTGTTCTGTGTTTTCAGCGAGCATATAATTACCATGAATTATATAGCAGAACAGGGTGTGTATAAGGCACACCTTGAACAAGCAGGTTCTCATTGGCTTGAGCAATGGCTTGAGAGGTGTTGTTTCCCAAGCACAGCTTGCAAACCCACGGTCTGGGAGGCTTCTGCTGAAAACTGTTTTGTTTTAAAACTTTGAAAAGCGACATATCATATCTCCTGCTATGACAGGGCAAGCTGTAGCTGCTGGATTAACCAACCATAGCCTCTCCTTATAGCAAACATAGAAACAATAAAGATCACAGACTAAAATTATATTAAAGCAGATACAGATACTGACTGTCAATCATTTTTAGCAGACGTCTAATAAATCCTTCTTTTTATGTTTGGGCAGGATAAAGTAACCATCTTGCAGATTTCATCACCATATTTCAGTTTAGTCCTAAGATCATTCATAGAATGGTTTGGTTTTGAATGGAGCTTATAGATCATCTCATTCCAACCCTCCTGCTATGGCCAGGGACACCTTTCACTAGATCAGGTTTCTCAGAGTCCCATCCAACCTGGCCTTGAACACTTCCAGGGCACCAAGATGAGACTGACTAATCTGTAGTTCCTGATATCTTTCTTTTTTCCTTTTCTAAAAATGAGGGTTATGTTTCCCCCTTTTTAGTCAGTGGTAACTTCACTGGACCACCACAACTTATCAAATATGATGTGTATTGGCTTACCCACTCCCTCCACCTCAGGATCCACAGATGGTTCCCATCAGGTTCCATGGACTTGTACACCTTCAGGTTCCTTGGAGGGTCTGAAACCTGATCTTCTCCAACAGTGGGCAGCTCTTCATTCTCCCAGTCCTGCTGACTTCCTCTTTGCATCATTCCTGACTTTGGAGGAAGTGACCTTTGAATATTAACCACCTGTCTCAGGCTTCTCTTCCCTCCAGGACTTTCTCCCATGGCACTCTATCAAGCAAATCCCCAAACAGGCCCAAATCTGCTCTGCTGAAGTCCAGGGTATTGAGCTTGCTGTGCACCCTGATCACCACCCTGAGGATCTCAAACTCCACCACTTCATGGTCACTGCAGCCCAGGCTGCACTGGAGAGTCACATTCCCCTCCAGATCCTACTGCTGGTGAGAACAAAGTCCAGCACAGAACCTCTCCTTGCTGGCTCCCCTGTCCCTTGGAGGAGTTACCACCAAGGCATTCCCGGCATCTCCTGGAATCGCTTATGCTCTACTGTGCTGTCCTTCCAGCAGATGCTGGGGGGGATGAAGTTCCCCATGTTCTGAATGTGAGAACACCCATAGAGGACCTCCTGTGCTTCCTGGCCTGGCAGCTGTAGCAGACCCCAGTGCAATGTCCCCTGTCCCTGCCCTCCCTTTAATCCTGACCCACAGGCTCTCTCCTCTTTCCCCCAGACTTTGCTCCATGCCCTCCAGCTGGTCACTGCCATGAGGGCAGCACCCTCCCCTCATGTCTCCTGTCTGTCCTTCCTAAAGAGCCCTGTCCTTCCATTCCAGCACTCCAGGCACAGCAGCCATCCCAGGACACAAGATCACAGCCCTGCAGGGATGTGCACATCTCTGCCTCCTCCTGCTGATCCCCTGTGCTGTGTGTGCCTGCACAGGGCAGTGAAGCTGGGGCCCAATGAAACCAACTCTGGCTGGAGTGTCTGGAATTCCTTTGTGCTGCCCTTCAGGTGCTCTCCTGCTGACCTGTGATTCCACTTCAGTGTCTGGGCATCTCTTGCTGTCCCTGGAATCGAACTGGTAGGACTGGAAAGGACTGAGATTTTCCTCCCCTGGCACCCTTACTTAAAAGCTTTCTTCACCAGCTGGGCAAGCCCCTGACCAAAGATGTTCTTCCCTTTCTCTGCCAGATGGACCCCATCAGTAGTCCAGGTTCTCAAAGCGGGACCCATGGTACAAGCAGCCAGCCCCTGGCTGTGGCCCCAGTTCTGTGAGTATTTGTTGAGTCACCAGGTTCAGCTGGCCCTTTCAAACCCCTTCCCTTTGACCAGGAGAACTGATGAAAAAATAACTGCTCCCCAGAGCCCCTCGGTCTCCCTGCTCTGAAGTCCTTCTTGATACCTCTTGTTACAGCATTAACTTGATGCCCCTGTACTCAGTCTGTTACAGAAGCCTTTCATGAAGGCATCCTGAAGGCTTCAACATGCAAGGTGATTTTAAAAACTATCAAAAACTAAAGAGAAGAGCAAATCATTGTCAGACAAGCACACAGATAGAAGGAGCTCCCCTGCCTGAAAATCAGTGCTGCTGCTCCAGTCAAAAGAAGAGGTAAATGATTATCATTTATAGGCACAGGACAAATACACAGGAAATATTTGTTGACATTCATTCTTCCTGTTCACTTTTTTCTGTGTAGATCTGCTCAGTCTAATTCCTCAGTTGTGTTGATACAGCAGCAATTCAGATTTTTTTCTGGGAACTTGTTACGGGTACCTTCCATGCTCCTCATTGACAAGGTAAAATGCAATAAACCCAACCTGGTATCTGAGTGATGGTCAGCTCAGGTGCTAGATGGGGACAGGACACAAAGAAACCCCCAGAGTGTTACAGAGTATTTCAACACTACTTTCACAGAGTTAAGGTTCTTAGACTGAAGACCCAAAGACAGTCTTTGTGCTCTGAATTTCTCTATTTACCTGGTAAAACAGTGACCACATTTTGCTGCTTGACAAACTGTGGGACAGAGTTCTACCTCACTTCTTTTTGCTCAAGCATAAAGTGCATTATGTAAATGCAGGCCTGTGACACGTGTTCATGACATCCCTGTCACAACATAACCTCAGTCCAAGACTCCCAGTGACTCTCAGAAGAGACCAAAGTGCTCCTGTGTCCTTGGTGAGGTGCTCCTTGGTCATACAGCAGATGAGTGGTGGTGGTGGCCTGTACTTTGCCATGTGATTACCAATGATAATAACCAATAAATAACCCCTTCACATAGCAAAGTCCAAGCCACATTGTGAATAACTGGGGTTACAGTAAGCTACCCCTATGGGCAAATTTTTATATAATTGTCCACTATGAGTACATGTTCACACAGCTTCCAAACTGTCTTTCAAATTAAGCTAAACCACTCAGACATGTGGCAGCTCATTCACTTGGCAAAGCCTCTCAAGACCCACAGAAAGCTTGGTCAGAATTTGAGTTAAAACCAAAGGAACTAATGTAATGCTACTTTTAAGAGACAATTCCTGCCTCCCCTTGTCTAGGCAGCGATGTGTGCAGCCATATCATTAGAAAGATAGAATTTGTCATTAAAGCCTTGTGCTGCCTTTTTCCTCTAAATCCTAAGTTAGGAGGCAGCAAGAATAATCAATGAGTTGTGTTAAGGCCTGTAAGCCCAGAATCCTTCTACATAATAATACAACTCAATATTCGTCGCTTCTAATTTGCCATTCAGTCTTCAGCGTAACTGCATGTATTTCTCCAGAATGCTCAATAAAACATCCTTAATTATACAGGCTTTCCTGTATATTTTCTAATTCAACTGTTACTTACAGTATTTCTTTTTAACCTGTGGGTCATGTTCTTTGAAATGAATCTGAACTTTAACCTCTTACCGTCGTCAGCCACCTGCTAAGCTATCTTCTATTACCCAACAAGTTTTTGTGTTGAAAATACTGTGATTTATGTACTACAATACAACCCTCTATTTAGTTACACATAAAATCTTATGAAATCTTTTCTGGAAAGACTGAAATTTTCCCAGCTTGACTCAGTTTAAAGGTATACACATAAAATAAAAAATAAAATAATCTTGTTTTGTTATATGGCATAAAGACAATGCTATCTTTTAAACTTTTAGTTGGACTATATCTTGCCATGTTATCTTGTCATTAAGAGTTTCAAAGATGTAATGTTTTTTGTAAAGGCCAAACTCCTGCACACCCATAGTTATGCAAGAGTAAAATCTTTCCAGATTAATAGGAAAGTATCCAGCACTCATATTCACAAAGAAAATATGAAAACTCAGATTAGCCACATATTGAAGGCTTGCAAGTTAGAAATATTAAGATAACAACAAACCAAGATTTGTTGTTTTCTAAAAATATCACTATTTTTAAGAAAAACTGCTTGAGGTGTGGCATTAGCAAACATGAAACCTTGCTCCATGTTTTCTTCATGAAAGTATCAGAAGTGTTTGAACTCTGCATTGGAAACAGATTGTGCAAGCCATCCCCAGCACGTAGAACCTAGTTTTGAAGCATGAAGAAACAGGTTTGGAATCAGCAGGGAAATGGTACTGAAATATCTCTAGGTAGGAACAGGCAGGGAAACATTTCATCATGTTCTGTAACTCGTGGGTCCAGCTGTTTGTGGCACGTGCAGCAGCGCTCATAAGGAAACCTATTTCCAACTTTCATTTACACAATACATGTGGCAGGCCAGGAGAGTCATATCCAGGCAGCATCTACTGGATGCAGAGGAAGAACTATGCAGAAAAGACAAAAGCACCATAGAACTTTGCCCACATGTTTCCCAGGCTGCAGCAGATTAGAAACATTCCAATCTTGCCACCGTGTTCAGGACACAATTGATAATCATCAGGAAACACACCTAAAGGTATGCATGGGTGTAAGTCTGTGCTGGCAACATGGAGTGGTGCTCAATGTGTGCATCTCCACAAGGCACATCAACATAAAGCTCTCATAAATCTTGATTACAGTGGAAATAAAGAGTAATTTCACATCCATGTGGGCTGGCTGGCAATCCACCAACAGCCTTCATGCGCTGTTTTCTGTCCCACCCACACAACAGTCACCAGTTCAGCTGCTCTCCTCCTCTGGAGTCCCCTGCTGTGGGTACTCGTGCCAGCTCATGCCACACACAAAGCACTAGGTGGCCCTTACAGTCTGTCCCTGTGCCCCACACACTCATCATGTTTATCACTGGCCCCAGTGGGTGGCCTGGGACAAGTGTCTTCCAGCACAGCAGGAGGATGCTGGACGTGCTGGTGTTCAGTCAGAGAAACCATAGCATGCCAGAAAGGCATTGCTGTGGTCATGGCTGGATGTGGCCAGAGGTTCCCAAAGGCATCTGGGGGTCCCGTAAGGACCAGGGGTTCAAAGTTATACAAATGGGTTAAAAAAGAAGCATTAAAATTTTCTTTGGCCTATACAATACTGGCTGAAGGGGTTGAAGGGTGCCTGGCTCTAATAATTCACTGAAGGTGGGCAGCAGCTCCCCTGGCTGTGGGCAGGCTCTTCTGGAGTGGGAATGAGGGCTCTCTGCTGTGGAAAGAGTGGTTTTCCAGCTGCTCCACCTAACCCTGTCAGCTGGTGAGGGATGGGTCCCTGGCTGGCAGTTCCACCCCACTGCTCTGGCTGGGGAGTGGCTCCTTCATCTCTTTCTTGGTTGACTTCATGGCAGCCCTTGCACAATCCCTGGAACTACTGCCAGGCATCTCTGTTATGTGAACACCCTCAGAGCTCTTATGTACTCAGTTTGAAACAGACTTCAAAGATGAGTTGCTTCTAGTCTTCAAAAGAAAGTTCTACTGCCCCAGAGGGGAAGCATTCCCTGGCTTCCCTCTTGCCCAGCTTTCCCTTTCCTCCATCCCACTGCTGGCTTTTTGCTCCACTGAAGAGCAGCTGCCCTTGCTGAGCCTTTAACCTCAGCCCATCAGTGTGAGATAGGAGTGGTGTTTCCTCCTTCCCCAGTCACTTCCCCCATGCAGGGCCTGGGCAGAGCAGCAGGGTGCACTGGAAGTGCCCTCAATCCAGGAGCCCTGCAGGACACCCCGGGATGCTGCTGGCCTCAGCCCCACACCTTCACTGGGGCCAGAAGGACATGGTGTTTGGGGAAGCCAGGCTGGCAGCTCTGCTTCCAGAACAGCACAAATGCTTAAGAACAGATCAGAGGAACTCACCTGTTTTCTCAGCAAAGCAAATTCTCACCCTTTTTATCACAGATCTCCTAAGAGCTGGGCTTCACCCTGCCCTGGGAATTCCAGTTCTGTGGAGGTAAATAAAGGACACATATACATCTTTTTTTTTAAAAAAAGGAACTTATTTTTGGTTTCACAGCCAGAGAATAAAGCCCAGAAATATGAACCACAGGTAAGGCCAAATGCAAAGCAATGCTGTGGATGTGTGCTGGGTAGGTACTGCCTGTGCTGTGTGGCAGCTCCCTGTTCTGGGACCTTCATCAGCACCTCCTCTTGAGAAAGATGTACCAGGGTGTAAACAGTTGTACTCAAAACTCCATGAATAAACAGAAGCACAAGAGGAAAAAACTAAAATTCCAAAATTTCCAATTTCCAAAACACATGACCTCCCCTTATTTCACCTTGGAAGCCCAGAGTTGGGAGCATGTCCCTCTGTCTCTTGTCTTCAAACTCTGTGGTCTGTCAACAGACAGCCAGTGTCAGCGATCTCTGCAGCAGAAACCTGTCTGAAAGGGAGCTCTGACAGCCTCAGATCTGCTCTCCCTGGAAGCTCTTCTGGGCTAACCTCTTCAAAGTGCAGGAGGGACACACCATCTGCCTGCTGGATCAGAGGAAGAGTGCATGAGATTTAATTAAGATGATTTTGCCCTCCAGTCAGGCTGTTTAAAAATTTAATTTTAGTTCTCCTGCCTCTTCCATTAGACTCATAAGTTGGAGGGAGCAATGTACCCCGAAGTATTGATTCTGCCTCTCAGATGGCAGTGACCTACATTCATGGGTGCTCAGCCCAGGACTGGTTGCTGTCCCACCACTCTGCAGACTGGAGGAATGAGCAAGGTGCTGGTGTGGATTAGAGGCAGAGACAACATTAATCCTTTACTTTCTTTTAAATGCACCATGATTCATTATCTCAGGCAGGATCCCATATCAGGTGCATTAGGAAAGCTTTGTGAGAGACAAGCTGAGGTTGTTTGATCAAAGCTCTGCCCTAGGCAACATGAGAATTCTTCCCAGCCTACTACAGCTGGTTTCTGTACAGGCAGACGGCACCAGTTTGAGTGCTGGAATTGACTGGAAGGAAACTTCGATGTGTTTCATTCTTTTACCATTTTTTTTCCCCCCTCAGCTTATCAGTCATGTCAGTCCTACTCAACAAGGAGTAACTAAAGTCCAAATTCAATTCATCTTTGATTTGCACCTGCAAATCTTACATCATCCTCACTGCAGGCTTCCTAAGTGTGGCAGATGAGTATTCAGCTAGGAAAATGTCAGCCTGGAAGAGATAAAGTCATGAAACTCTTGGGAAATGTCGTGGTTACTGAGCCTTGCCCACAGCAGTGCTGCTGCAATGAAGTAATGTAGTGTGCAAACTGTGGGGAAAAGAATTTGGGAAGGAATTTAGGATTTGTGAATAATTTTGACTTAAAATCTCACCAATCAAATATGCAGTGTATTGCATAGTCAGTCACTTCTAAGAGCAACTAAGCATCTGAAAATTATATTCACAATCAAAACTGTTAAGTGCCTTCACAATGTTAAGGGCCATGAATCCAGTCCCTATTTTATGTATTCTGCCTGAAAGTAATGACAATTTCTTAGCCCACTAATGGCAAAGGGGGTTGCACATGTCATCACTGGAACTCACTATCAATAGTGATAGTAATTTCTTTACAGGAAATTACTGCAAAGGAAGCAAGCCTGGATTGGCAATGCTGTGCTGATAGGAGTCTGCAAACTCAGCAGCAACGTGGCCTCTTTCAAGTTCCTCTCTAATAATCTAATCAGGGTCATTAAGGAAACCTTTTTAGAACAGCTGAGTGCCTGCTGACTGGTGACTCTGAGCTTCAAGGTTCAAACATTTGCTTTGTTTAGTTTCCCTGACATGCTCTGTGTTCACCAGCAACAAATTTGGCTCCACTGCTCAACGTGGTGTTCAACTCAGCATCACATTTCATTCCTGCCAGAAGCCCACAAGACTGGAGCTCTAGCAGCACTTTCCAAACAGCTTTCCTGGGCCTTAGCATTACATGTGGAACAGGAAACATGAAAAAGAGACAATACACAAGAGCTTGGTTATTTGTGTCTGAATCTGGTGCTCAGTCAGCTGCAACACCATCTGGTTGAGCTAAAGAAGTAAGACAGAAGATGAAGAACTCTCCCAGGTCTGGAGTATTCTTGAATGCTCACAGAGTGCATTTCTGGCGAAACTCTCAGCCTGAAACTCTCCATGGCACGCAGCAGAGTTCTCACCTGAGCCACTGTGGGTGAGGACTCATCTTCAAGGGCAACAAAGCAAATAGTTTCTGCTCACACACGCCTCATTCTTCAGGAGAGCGTGTAGCTGTGCCTCTTCTCCCTCTACCCACAAGGAATCAAAAAAGCCTTGAAAAGATTGTGACAGTCAGATAGGATTAAGGCACAAGCCCAAATAGATTGTAGCCAGTCTGAGACCTGTTTGGGCAGGTGGGTGCAGACAGCAGAGGTCTGCTGGCCGTGCTCTGGGCTGCAGGCAGCCCAGCATGGTGTTCTGCCTGGCACTGGGTGAGGCAGGGCAGCTCCTTTCCTGAGGGAAGGAGTGAGTGCCTTTCAGGGTGGGCAATGCTGACTGAAATGTGCTTTCATGGGTGCTGGGGAGGGGCAGCTCAGGTCTGTCTGTACTTGCTCCCAACAAGTGCAGGAAAAGAGCAGGAGAGACTCGTCCTTCATGGCTCCAGGTCTTCAGTGCTTTCCTCCCAAGCTCTCTGAGCAGCAGAGCTCAGCAGGGTGGCTGTGTTGTCCATGACAGCCTAGGGTGCTGCAGTCTCCTGACTCCAGCAGCACAGGAGTTCCCACTTTCCTGCTGGCCAGGAGGGATGGATTTGGCACCACTCAACACAAGCCATAGATGCCATCAAACAGCACCCTGTGCCAAACAGGGACCTTCTGCTGGAGCACCCCAGCACCCATTGGAGTAAAACCTGTCCTGGCTTCATTAGAGTCTGAATTCTTCCAGCTTCTGCATCTCATTTATGTCTCTTGCAGCAGCATAAGGCTCTGAATTAGCAAAGTAAACACACATCTTGAAGCACAGCTTTAAACAAACTGAACCAAAACGCTTTGAACATGGCCTTACACTCACAGCAGACTAGGCAGGTATTTAGTGATACAGCCTTAAGCTATGTCCTAGGTAAGAACATTATTTGGGCCCATCTGGTTTGTCTCTAAGATGCCCTTGAGAACTCCAAACTGCCCTGGAAATTTGGACAGGCAAAATAGGAGTGAAAGTCTAGAGAGTGCGAAGATTTTTTTGGGAATAATCCTTTTTTGGAGGGGAAGAGGTTGGAAAGTTTGGGGCCCATGCCAGTGCAGTAAGCTCTGTTTTCCCAGAGGTACTCAGAGAAGCAGAGGAGCACCTTGGTGGTGTCCCAGCTCTCACCAGAACAGCTCCATCCTTGCCCAGTGTCAGAGCAGGGGAGAGGGTCTCAGGAAATTGACAGTACCACATCAGATCAATTACAGGAAGATCTACCAGGCTCATTTTTTAGAAACAAATACTTTTTAATACCTTTAAAACTGATGTTGGCACTGGTTGGTTTTTTGGTTTGTTTTTTTTCCTGGTTGTTAATTAAATCCTCTGCCAGACAGAAGCAGTTTTCAGCCCATGACTTGAAAGAGGAATTGAACCTACTTTCAGAAATCCCTGGAAAGAAGTCCTTTCAAAGGAAGTGCAGTCATTCTCCCAGGCTGGATTACCTTGCCTCCACTTTCATCTTGGTGTGAAATACATTATTCACTCTTTTTTTCACCCATAATAATTTAAGCCAGACTCTAATAAACAGAGTCCTCATCCTCTGATGCTCAGCAATGAGCCACATGGCACATACATAAGGGAACATTGGCAATTAGACAGGAGTTGAATTCTCTGTAACATGATTACAGCACAAAAATAGGCCAGCAAGAGACTGCAACAGCACCTCCTTGTATGCTCATTTTGCACCAGAAAGGATATGGCAATTTTCAGAATTTTCCTTCTGTGGCTGCCATTTTATACTGCTTATAAAGGGATTTTGGTTGAATAGCAGAGCTCAGACAAGGCATGCTGTTATTTAAGAACAGATTATATGTACGGGTTTCCTAGAAATACTCCAAAGGACACTATAAAAAGGCAATTGTGTGTTTCTGATGAAAACTGAGGGCTAGGATTAAAAGAGTATTATTTGTTTTTCACAAGAATGAGCTGTGTAAGTTTTAAATCAACCTGGCTTTTCAGGCATAAAGGGATGCTGGGAAGAGTTTGCTCAGTGCAGGAGTGCCCTGTTCCTGCGAGTGTACATCCAGCAGAACCCAGCTTTACCACTACCAGCTGCTGCACCTCAGTACCTTGCTTTAGGACCTTGCCAGCTGCTGCATTTTAGTTGTGCAGACACTACTCCTTGAGACTTTTCCTCAAATGTTTGGATCTATAAAAAAAGCAGATGTATTAGACAGGACCCCCCTCACTGCCTCTCTTCCAGCACTTGCCATCAGAGGCACCGCCCCGGATGTCTCAGTGCTGCATCCATCCCAGCAGGGACAGAAAATGGGACAAAAGGGTGGGAAGGAAGACTCAGTACAACACATGTAATAAAGATAGAGATCCCCAAACACACCAGCACAGCAAACACCAACTGATAAAGAAGTATCTCATAAACTTGATGTATTCATAGCACACTGTGGCTACAATTGAAGAGAACATTTTAACTGAGAACAAGAATATTGGAATTACTGAATGCATTTTTTTTTGTTGCTGTAAATATTAAATAGATTGAGTTTGCTTCAATATCATATTATTTAGGTAAGAATCCTAATTCCCAAAGACTCAAGTTTTTATAAAAACCATTATGAATCTGATCTATTTGAAATGAAACTCTAAAATCCAACAAATATGAACTCTCTTTCAAAGACATTTCAATCTAAATTACTTTTATAACAATTTTTTTTCAGGCTAGAGTTGATCAATAAATGAGTGGGTTTGGATTTTTGTGTTATCCTAGAAATGCTCTGTCAGAGACACCTTTGTATGTTTGATGACAACAAAAGAAAATTAATGTACTATTTCACAATTGCTTTATTTCCAAGACAGGTTTCATTATTCTCTTTTTCTAACATCTGGCTCCTCCCATTGACTCTTCTGGACTGTTTTTTTTCCCAGAGCTCATCCCAGCCTGGTGTTTACTGGGAGCCCAGCCCCAGGACCCAGCTGGCTCCTCAGCCCTGCATCAGCCACCATCACAATCTCTTTCTCCCTTTTTTAATTACCTGGTTAAAACCAGATTGTTCAGACACATCAGACTTGCACTGAGTCAGTGCAGTATTTTTTAAAAGTCACTGTTATGCTCTCAGAGATGGTATCACATTAGGTTAAAGACACTAATTTAAAAAATACAAAGCAGGTGCAGCAGAATGTGCTATAATCAGAAATAATACAGAGACAGTGTTAAGAAGTTCTTCCAGATATTCCCCACCTAATAGAAAATTTCACCTGTGGGAAGTCTTTGAACACCTTTGCCCTGAATATTTCCTGAGTCCTTTTAGCTCCCATGATGCAAGCCTTGCTGTTCCCTCTCTTCTGGGGATACCTAACCCTTGGGCAGAGGCTCAGGACTTTGACACTTCACATCAAACCCATGGCACCAGTGCTTCTGATCAGAAAGCAGGACTGCTCTCCAAGGAGCGGGCACCAAAGCATTTCTTGTCAAAAAAGGTGAAACTGAAGTGCAACCTCAGCTTTCAGCTCACCTTTTCCACTACCACAGTTTGATGCATCAGCCCCAGCCTGGCCCTACAGCCTGCCCAGAGACCCCCAGAAATGAATTTCTCATTGCTCATGTCCTGGACTTCACTGTGCCAGCGCTCTCCCTCTGAATGGGTGCAGTGGCTGCAAGGGAGGCACAGGGGACTGACTCCAGTCATCCTTAAGAATCTAATTCTCAAGTGACCACCATCTCCACTGGCTCTTCCACTGCACAATCCAGGTCCTGTACCACAGAGTACCTCACAGCTGGAAAGGGGCTGGACACAAACCAGCTCTGGGTCAAGGCTGCTAAGGAGCCAACCATTGCCCTCACACTCCCTAAGGAAAAACTGCCTCTTCTGCTAGGCCATTGTGAGCTCTTGCTTGTTGATTATTTGTGGCTGATGCTCTGTGCAGAACTGTGTCTTACAAAAACCCTAACAACCTTTGGGAGTGATGCTGCTGCTGATGCTGCACTGCTGACAGGGTCCTCTGGCTCACTGCTTGGTGTAAAAGCCCCAGCAAGGGGTGGCAGCTCTTGTCACCTTCCTGTCATCAATCAGGTACACACCGAAGTGGATGGCACAAAAAATGAGAAACCTCACAGCAGCCTTTGATGCCAGCCTGACCTAGGAATGAAATACTTGTTTTAACTTGAAAATGCACAGCATCCACCCCAGCTTTCCTGCTCCATCACAGAAACAAGGGTTGGGAAAGGACTCCCAGAGCACATGCAGGCAGGTCCTGACTGCTTTGTGAATGACTCATAAGGAACACTGTAAACTGAAAGTAAATGCAACATGTTTTATTTCAGATTGGAATAAATTACAACTGTAAAGCATATTTTATTGCTTTATAAATTGTCTGCTCTTAAAAGGCATTAATATCAAACATAAACAAAACAAAGACACATTTGATTAACAGTTCAGTTCTCCTAAGCTTCATGAACAGCTCAGTAGGGGGATTTCTTTATATGATTGGCTCAGAAATTTGACTTTGACATGCATTATCACCATTCATAAGTTTGAGTGGACTGTAGATGTGTTCATTTGCTTTAAGATATAATTTTCTCTAAAATATCCCATTTAATACCCAGTCCTTCATTCCCTACTCAAACACAAATGCCACTGCTTTTGAAAAATTCCTTTAAACATACATGGGAGGTTTTCTGTCCCTGCAGAAGGAGGACTTCCAAGTCCAAACCAGGAATGAGTCTGACCCCAAAACTAAGTAAAAACAAAGTCCTCCCAGGTTAAAATAGTGAAATTCCATGCACAGAAGTTGTGTCCTTTCATTCTGAACATTCTTGCAAAAACACTCTGCATTATCTACACACACTCCACTGAAGAACTCATATTTTTGTAGTACAGATACTACCTGCCTGAAGCAGGTAATAATTTTGCCCATCACCTGTGCAAACAGACTTCTAGGTGCAAACAGCCCCAGGCAATCCAGTGTGCCCTGAGCCCAGGGGAGTGAGAGGGTGCTCACAGGGCTGGGTGCGCTCAGCACTGGGCAGCACCCAGCCCTGAATGCACAGACACCATGACAGGGTCTGGCTAGCTTCAGATAGGTATGACAGGCAGAAAGGAGGCTAAAAAGTCATGGCCTCAGCCTCCTGGAGAGCCACAGCTCCTCAACACCAAAAAGGGAATGAACATTCATAAGCAGCTCTCATTGCACCACAAGAAAGCTTCCACCAAGGTATCCTGTCCCACTCTGACCCTCTTGCATGGCCAGGGCCATGTGTCCCCCATGCCCTGGCTCCAGAACAGTTCTCCATGAGCCATTCCTGAGCAGGGAACATGCACCTCTGCTAGGCTGGGCCCAAAGCAGCACAAAATGAGCTGGACTATGCCATGTAAAACTCTCCAGAAACAGAAACGGAGACTCCAGTCTCAACTAGCCCTTGGAACAACACAGAAAGTTTGCAGAAAATACCTCCAGGGCAGCTTCTCTTCCTGCCACAAAACTAACTTGAAATATAACGAGGCCCTAGTAGAGAAATTCCTTCTAAAACCAGCTAGGTATCACTCAGGAAGTTCCTGTTTAGAGAAGTGTTTCTTCTCATAGTGGCCTCTAATGTTCTTGCCATGCCTACTGGAGCACAAATAGCTGAGTGAGATGCTGGAGTATTTTACACCATACAGCTGAATGAGAATGGTTGTCTATTACTGGATCCAAGAAATAAATGTTGAACTTCAAAGAAAATATTATTAGACTGATCCAGGTCTGATTTCAGTTTTCATCAAAATTTCGTAACATTAAAGTTCATAACATCAGAATTTCAGTAACATATATAAATTTCATATGTTTTATGTATGATCTCATTTAAAAAAAACAGCAAACAAACTTTCTTCTACTAAACATGGTTTCCTCAGAAGAGATTTGTTTTGTGCTATGAGGGATATCCAGCTTCGATCTCTAAGGCATACAGCAGATTTCAGGTACTGCCTTTAATGGCTCCCAGCAAGTCAAACACAGGGGCAGAGCTTTGGTGGGATATCTGGAGCTGTGCCAAACTGGGCCAATTCTTCAGCAACTTTCAGTATCCCACTCATTCAGGGAGTGGATAACCCTGGTTTAGCTCCCAGCCACATGTTAAAGTGCTTAATGGAGAGGTGGGGAACAGCAATGCCCCTTCCTCCACCTCAGGTCCTGGCTTGGGAAAGGCTTGTGGAAAGGTGGCTTTGGGGCTGCCTTGTGCTAGCAGGATGCACTGCAGGTGGGACAAGGGGAATGGTGTGCATGGTGTGCCCTGATTCATCTCATCTTAGAGAAACATCAATCAGAAACCTGCAAGCTTTTACACTCATCACTCATCTCGGTTATGCTCACTGAGAACAGATTCTTGGCTGACTTCTTTTTTTCCTTAGCAGTTATGAATTTTGCTTTGAAGATGAGAAAGGGGAAAGCTCACCTTGAGGGAGAGGGACAAGCACAGACATTTGCAAGTTAAAATGCATACATGTATCAGCCACCCCTGCAGTGACCTCCATCTGTGCTTTACGATACAACTTCTTATTATCTTGAACCTTAATTTTTCAGCCTTTTCAAAAGTTCCTAGGAGCATTCCTTTCTATATCAGTGAGATGTCTCAGGGGGCTCTACAGAAAAAAACTAATGAAAGGAACCAACTTTTGTCACCAGGGTAAATTACAGGGTTACATTCAAGCTACAGACACTGAAGGGAGCAGACCTGCTCCATTTTCTGGTGCAAATGCCATACCAAGCAGTGAGCTGAGCACACTGAGAAGGAATACTCAGCAAATCTGCTAAAATATTTCCCCTCTCCAAACAGCTCTTAGCAGTTTATGAACTGCCTCTCTCAGATTAAGAACAACAGACAGAAATCTTCTAAGGAATCACACATTTCTAGGGAAAAAAAAAAACCCAACAAACTTCAGGATTGCTACATCTTGGCTAAGGCTCATTTGCCCATCTGCAAAGGTTCTTCCCCCTCTGATCTTCACTCCTGAGCTGCCCCTTTGCTGTGCACTTGGACTCAGAGAGAACAGGACCTCCTAAATACATTCATATCTTTATTCCTAATTCTCCAGCTTTTGCATTCAGCAAGGCACTCAGGCCAGCACTGTCTCAGGCAGCTCTGTTAAAGCAGCTTCTGACTGACTGGGGACCTGAACTGAAAAGCTGATGGGACAATCAGTGAGTGCATCTGAAAGCAGGCTGTTACCCAGTGCATTTGCTCACAGGGAGGGCAATGTTCAGCAATTCCACCAAAATATGGCAGGTATATTCATTAGTGGTTACCAAATACTCTAACTTATCACAGACCTTTGTAAGTGCTGAGCATTTCATTTGGCAGGACAGCCATGCTTGAGAATTCAGCATATTGTTAGAAACTGCCATTTCCTTCTCCTACAGCCCTTCCCACCACAAAGTGTCTCATGGAACAAACAAGTGTCTATACTGTGACTATGCCAATGGAGGAACTGGGTCAGACATGGATGCCAGCTGGATTGGACCCATAGAGAAGATGAATGATTTAGTCAAGCCAAAACTAAGTCACTTGATGCCAGGCCCAGTGCTCCATCCACACCACCAGAGGTTACTGAGTAAGGGACATAAATAATCCCCTGGAGGAACTGATGTATCATGAAGGGCAGAGAGCCTCTGAAGCTATGTAATGGCATAAAGCACAAGTATATTACATGTTTAGCTCTGTCCCTGCTTCTCTGTCATGAGGGCAGTGGCTTGCTCAGACAGTTGTCTTCTGGTCAGCCTATTACATTATTTCCTATGGAAATGCAGGTAAAGGCATGTATACTATTCAGTAGTAGAACAGAAATCTTGTTTTACATGGGCTGAGAGAATGTTTCTTATACCCAAATGAGATTTTTGCATGCATCTGCACACTCACCCAGACAGTGCCCCTGCTGTGCTCCATGCCTGAGTGTCATGCCCGGCTGCTCTGCGTAGCAGGCACGTCATACGCACACAGTGACCGGTACAAGAGCACATTCTGCAGGCCAAGTCTCAGGCAAAAATTCATCTATAAAACCTAAGAGTGTTGGTCGTTTCTTGCAGTGAATTGGGCTTTCACTAGGAATTAACATAAGCTTTAATGACTAATCTTATACTCTGTGCACTTGCTTATTTTCTTTTCACAGTTCAACCACTTTCCTCCCTAATACTAAAACACTGAAGTCTTACATAGCATTCAGAGCATTATTTTCTGCTGGCTGTGTTTTGCTATGCTCTAAGCCTCTGTCACAATGCATGCAAAGGATAATGGCTGAATTTGTAATGCTTTTAACTAAAAAAATACTTTTAAAAACATAAACCATAAATTATTTATTCTTCTTTGTCCATTGTTTTAAGCACTGAATCTTCTCCCAGGATTTTACACAGTTCATTGAGTCTCTGCTGCATTTTAGGAATTCCTGCAAGCTGGGATTCCAGTCTCTGTTTTTCCTCACTCAGTGTCAAACGGATAGCGGTGTCCAGCTGCTCGAAACGCCAGCCACCTTGTCCATCAAACTGCAGCAAGTGAGTGTGGTACTTCCTGCAGCAGAAATTGAAACATTAGTAATGGCTCAGGGAACAGATGCTTCCTTCTTGCATGCAAATTTGGATGTATGTGTCTCTTTTCAAAGGTGCCTCTAAGGAATTTGAGCTGTCCAGTTCTGGATCACTGGGTAAGACTTTTTTATTCAATGACTTGTCATCCCAGGACACTCTTTCACAAGGGATTTGGGTATTTCAAAGCCTGTCACCAGGACTGCCCCAGGCCAATAGTGAAATTCAGCGGGTGCCAGCTGGAAGCAGCAACACTGGTGTGAGCTCCCAGCAGGGGCAATCATTGCCCCTGCAGCCCAGGCTCTGAGCCCCTCCCCTGCAGGGATGCTGGCAGGAGTGGGCAGCAGGGCCATGGAAGGTCCACTCGTCACCTGCTGTCCCTCTTACTGCCTCCTTCTTAGAAACATTGTGTCTACAGCTGCCTTCACTACAACTTTATCCGATGCCTTTTCCCCAGGAGCTACAACAGCAGCATCAGACAAGGTTCATTTCTCCCTCAGGAATTCTAGTCCCAGTTTTTTTTTATTTACCTCCCTTTCTGATAGATATCTTACCTCCTTAGCAGCAAATACAGTGTAGCAGGCATAATGCACATGATCCAACTGATAAAACTCAAGTTTGCTCAAATTACACCTCAGTTTGTTCCTCTGTGTCTTATAAGGCTGGCTAAAGGTAACTTTAATCCTAAAACATGGTTCAATTTGCAAGGGGCCAAAATAAAAAAGTCTGTATAGGAGTAACAGATCTTTCAGTGAGTATCAGGATGTGTGCACTGAAAATATTCAAAGGTGTACATGTGGAGTTTGTCAGGACCTGACAAAACATTTTTCAGGAAGTGCCAGAGGAAGGGCACAGAGTTCCCTCAGAGCTGCCAGTATGACTGTGTAATTTATCACTATAAATTATAGGAGGTAAAATGCATCATAAAACACTGACTGTAAATCTCATCCAGGGAATGTGAGAACTTTAGTGAACTCAATGGCTTATGACATGGGACTGAAAAGAGACTCATCTCCAGACTAATATTCACCAGTTTTTGCATATTATCCTTTGTGATATAAAATACTTAACCCATCCTTCTATTTTTCTACCACCAAACTCCCAATGGAAGAATGAAGAATAGTTTAACCACTTGCCACATTTCCCATCTTCTCCCTGCCCTGGTAAACTCCCCCTGGACACCTCATGTATCTAGTCACCTTTACAGAATAATCTGGTGATACCTGTTGTGGCTGTGGCATAGACTAATTAATTACCTCTTAGACATCTGCATATTAATAACTGAAAAAACTGCCCCAGTACAAAGAATAAAGGCCAATCCACTGCTTGTCAGAGAGCTAAAAGCACGGACCATGATAAAGCCCTGAATATACTTACCAAAGAGAAGGCCTGTGTGTTATGGAAAGCAGGGATATCCCAGCAGCTTTTGCAGCTTGGAATATCTTTCCTTCGACATCAATGCTTACAGCACTCGTACATTCATCCAGCAATGCATATTTTGGCCTTTTAGAAGCAGATAAAGAACATTAATCTTCTAGGTTTTGGACAGTACTCCCATGTACAAGGTTTAATTGAAAGAACAACAGGAAGTAGAGAGCTATTTTTGCCAGACAGCTGTCTCTTATTTGCAGCTGGAAGCTGGCTAGAAACAACATGAAGTTTCCATGCATTATTCAGGTGAAAAGACAACTTCCAGGAAAAATGGGGTTTATTTCCTGTCCCATTTGAGTACACAGTGACCTAACTGCTATGTCCTAGTCTGACCTAGTATTATTTTGTACTCATCAAGTCATGCAGTAGCTAAAGCCAACTTGAAGCTTCCTATCCATTGCTATGTAAGGACTGGGCTGCCTTTATGTACTTTCAGTCTCCAAAATCAAAAAAGTTTCAGGAGCTTGGCTTTCAAACTCCAAGAGCTTCTTGCAACAGTCCATCACACTTTGGGAACACTTGTAGGAGGGAAGATGCTTGTGCCTGAGATGTTACAGAAAGAAATATCTGAAAAAGGAAATGCTATGTTGCCAAAAGCAAAGCTTAAGAAGCATTATCCAAACCAAAGACAGAGCTTGAATGAATAAACAGCAAGATTTATGCAGGTCCTATGCTAGACAGTGTTACATACTGCATGCAGATTATAGTCTACTACTGCTCAAACTGTAACAGGATCTGCAAAGCTCCTTCTCATTTTCAAATGCTTCTTAAGGAATGAACCATAACACTTACTTGTGGTAAAACATCCGGGCCATGCCCATCCTTTGTTTTTCTCCTCCTGATAAGACATCTTTCCAATCCATGATAGCATCCCAGCCTTTTAAAAAAATGCAAACAAAATGAGTCAGGACAACATAAGCTTATGTAGGAAATGCAGCTTCACTTGCAGCACCTCTGCAATCTGTAACCAGAATCATAAAGAGCATTTCAAGTGCAGAAGAGACAGCTCAAGCTACTGAATCACATCTTCTGAAATACCTCAATGCCTATCCACTGGCAATCAACTGGAAAAATATCCCTTATATCATGACAAATTTGAAAGTGAAATTTAGACTTTTTGGTCATATAGATATTTTCAAAAAACTTTACTTACCACCTCTTTGAAAAACTCTTTGACTTGTATGTAACTAGTAATTTTATTCTGCCATATTTGTTTCATGGAACAACACTCTGTTTTTTCTTGAAAGGTATGAGTGGAAATTTAAAAGCAAAGTAAAATAAATTAAGTGTAAAAAATAAAGAGCAATGTCAGACTGCACTGACTACTGTAGGCAAAGAAAACTGTCAGAAAACCCAACAGAAACACAGCTGCAGACAAAGGGATGTATCTGTGAGCACAGACAGACAGGAAAACTGCAGTCAGGCAGGAGAATCTTCTGTAAAAGTTTCCTAGTATCTTGTATTTAAAAATAAGCCACAACTGCTATAACATGGGGTATCCTTATTTAATATTCTCCATGGCCTTTAACTGACTTATTTCTTTATCACTTTCAGGTACATGCAACAGAAGCATGAAGCATTTTATCTGTGATCTTACAGCAGACCTGTGTTCTGTACTTGGGCATGATTAATTCCTCCTACAGAAAAAAAATGAAGTAACAAATTGCCTTACTGAAAATAAGTTTTCAGTCAAACAATCCAGATGGATAGAGTAGCAAAAGATATAAGTTTTAAAAAAGAACAGCGTGGATGTAGCAAAAGATCTTATAAGACATTTTTCTTAATAGATCATCTATTCATGAGGCAAGCAGCTGAAGCAGGGCTGAGAGAAAGACAACATTTTTTCAGATCAGCCCCAGAAATACTGTAACTAAAAAGTTAATAACACAGTCAAAACCCCTTTTCTGCCACTGCCAAACTTAAAATAAATATTTGCCAGAAAAGACAAAATAGGGTAAAGCAAGGAGAGTGGGCTCTGTTATTTCTGATACCTGAACAAATATGAGACAATGGGGCTTGTGAAGGTGCAGGAGGCTTGGTACTGCTCTGCCTGTGCTTGGTGCTGTACCAGGCCTTGGCAGGACTGAACAAAACATCAGTGAAACATCTGATGGGGGGCTGTGTGACCAAAACCAGTAACTGATAATGAGAGACACTAAATTTCAAGATTTTGCTCTACATAAAATCAGAAAATATAATGTAATGATTTTTAAAGAAATATTTATAAAGTTAGATTCAGAAACCAGGCATATGCAAGAAAGACATCACCTTTAGTGATCCTATAGTTTTTCCCTGGTTTCCTTCCATTCCTGTTTGAGGATGCCAGTGGGTACCCTCCCAGGAGCACATAAAGTGCTTTCTCTCAGCAGGCTCCCAACAAAGATGGAGCTGTGTAGTGATTAACTGAATCACCATTTGGATGTCCTCTGGTAAAGGGAACAGATACAGGCTGCTATTGCTGAGCAGTCCCAGTGCTGGGACCTCACAGAGAGCTGGAGTGCTCTTCCACCAACACCCTGAGCTTCCAAAAAGCACTCTAAAACACCTGGAGCACTCCCTTTTGGCAAAGGGTTCTGTCAAGGGATGGGAATGGTTCTTCACAAAAGCCATAGAAACAACTGTGCTTCTAAAGACAACATTCAAGGTGCTGCTTATGTTCTGTTATTTTTAAGCTGAGAATACAGATGAGCTTCAGGACCTGGATGTGAGCTGGGGTGTGGGTACATGTGTGCACATGTGCCTGGGGGAGCAGTGCCTGTGTTCATACAGTTTCTTCCTGATCAGCTGGTTTATAAAGACTTATTAAAAGACAAAAAAGGGAATGAAGTTCAAAAAGAAGCATCCTCTTGTCAGCAAAATAATTCTATTATTTACTCTAAAGGTGTAGGATTTAACCTTTTAATTTACCAGGATACAATGGTCATCTCTGTGGTTACTTCAACTTACATCATAACTGAGTATGACGTGCATCTTGTCTCTTCCTGCCCAGCACCCTCCCCGAACTCTCCTATTTTCCACTTGGAATGCCTCAAACAATGGATAAGGAAGTGTGCAATTTTATATTATCCGTTTAAAAAACTCTTTTCTAAAGTCTAAACAATTTCATCTGAACACTTAAGCATTGTAACTCACGCTAAACTGACTCCCTCCTGTCTGTGAACAATAGTGCACCTACTTGTCTCCTGTTTCTTCCTGCTGACATGGCACAGGTCAGTGAAGGTACTTAAGTATTCTGGAAATAACAGCCAAGTCAGTGGCTTAGGTCACCCATAACTACATCTACTTCAGAAATGAAGATATGAAATGGCTCGCCCATGAATGCAGCACAAACCTCTCAGTAAGTGCAAGCACAATCCTGGCTTTCAGAGTCCAAATTCCTAGCCCACCTTCTGGTTATGGCTTTTGCAGCCAGTAAGACAAAGAGCATGTTTAATGTGCTGGAGCACAGTAACAGCAGCAGAAATACATACAGCTGCCTGCAAAAACTAGTAATAGCCTCAGGATAGCAGCATTTCATTTTCTTGCATGGCTTCTTTTATTTTTAATCTCAGTTTTCTGAAGGAAAATGCAAGCTGTATTTGGTAAAACCGAAATGGGTTACTCCTGGGATCCTCAGCCCTCTGCATCCTTCATCCTTAATTCCTTTAATCTCAATTTTCTGAAGGAAAATGCAAGCTGTATTTGGCAAAACCCAAATGGGTTACTTCTGGGATCCACAGTTCTCAGCATCCTTCATCCTTATGAATCCTTGCATTTTCATGCAAGAACGATCATTCAGCTGCCATGAAAAGATAAGCTTAAAAGTTCCTTTTTCAGATCTACATTCCAAAGCACCTTATCAGACATGGACTGAAGGACAGAAGAAAGGCTAGCACAGCAGATCACAGCCAGAGAGCCCACCCCTGCTGAGCTTTTGGGCTGGAAGCCTTTTTCACTGTGTATGTAAAGAGAGCCCAGTGCTGTGCAGGATGAATATGCAAGGACAACCCAGAGCTGAGCAAGGAACAAAGAGACCATGGATTCCATGAGCCCCAGCTCAGTAGGACACTGCAGGGATTTGTGTCTCTGGATTTCAGAGCCACTGGAAAAGCTGGCAGAACTCTCCAGAGTTCCTGCTGGTACCAGCAACAAAAGCAAATCCAGGGCTAAAGAGATCAGGTAAAATAATCTCAGAGAGAGGAAATGGGCTTGTCCGTCTGTTTATACACAGCCTAGCACAAAAGCTCCCTGGACAACACCCAAAGATATGACAAATGTGCAAAATAATGAGGAATAATTATAATCTGGGGTGCTGAGAAACCATAAACAGGTTGAACTTGCTCAGTAATGCCATCAGCCCCAGCCGGACAGGCCCAGTCACGCGCGCACGGCGCAGCTCACGGCCTCATGGCTCCTCTGGTGTGACAGGCTGTCAGCAGCCCAGGGCTGCCTCCCCACTGACACTTGTTAAATATTCACAGATTTTCAAAGCAGGTCAGAAGGAACTACTTTATGTGTATGTACTCCATTTCTGCATGCTTTTAGCCCCCATTTCTGGACATGCTTTTTCATACATGCTGACTACAACTTTCATTTGTATGAAATTATGGCTCTGGTAGAGCTAACAACTTCATAGGTGTTGATGGGGGCACCTTACAGGTAATAAAAAGGTAACCAACAAAACAGCATTCGTCTAATATCCCAGTGGTGAGAAAAACATCAGTGTGGAAAGGGAGCTCTGCCTCCAGCAGCAAGGGGGCTACTGCCAACAGCCACTGCACTGGGTTCTTTGAGGGCTTGGGCTCAGGAGCATCCAGAACAGTGGTGCTGAGGAGGGGGACTGTTGTTTTGGTGGATTTGATGTATTCTGTTGATGCCAACTGAAAAATGTTTCATGAGGGTAACACAGAAGCTAAATGCCAAATTGGGCTATTTATTTTACTTCCTTCTAACTGGGTATCCCAGATTGCAAGGCAAGATGTATTCTATTTGTATGGCAGTTGTCTTCTGTTAAGTGGGCAGTTTTCCTTATCTCTTTCACAACCACTCCTCCCTCTGGGGAGACATCTGCTGATAACAGGCTATTGAATGTCACTGCATGACTGATAAGAACAACAGCATCCCATTGTGTGATGCTCCACCCAGAGGGAGGAGTCAAGCATTCCTACCTGGATATAATCTTGAGGTTCTGAAACACCAGCACAGCTTTTCCACTGTTCCCAGAGGAACAGCTGCCTCTTCCACTGGATCTTCAGAGGAATACTACACCCTTTCTACAGGATCCCTGGTCCAACAGAACCACACCTGACACTCCAGGAGGGCTGCAGCCACAATTCCAATTGGACTGCTACCAACACCCTGACCAGTAGGGTGTCAGGCTGTATTCTGACTTTGTCAGTGTTGTTTTGGTTTACTGCATGGTTTATTTTATCTTTTTATTTTCTTCCCTAATAAAGAACTGTTATTCCTGCTCCCATATTTTTTGCCTGAGAGCCACTTAATTTAAAATTTATAGCAATTAGGAGGGAGGGGGTTTACATTTTCCATTTCAGAGGAGGCTCCTGCCTTCCTTAGCAGACACCTGTCTTTCGAAACCAAGACACTGGGTCAAACCTTAATGCTAGAAAAAGAGAGGAATTTCTGTCATTGGCAGCAACAGAAACATCAGACACAATACTTGGAATGCAGTGATCCTTGTACTGTTGCAATGTGGAAGTAATTCAGCTAAAAACAGTAACATTATGCCTGAACAAATAATTTGAGTCAAAATTGTGCACCTCTGGCTTCATCTGGCTTTTTTATAACTGTCCATAAGGAGCAGAACACAAAACTGCCAAGTATCAGATTATACACATATGACATTTGTGATCAGTGAAAGCAAAGCACAAGAGGTTTATATGAGATTTTTCATTATTTCATAAGGAAAAATGTTCAATTTTTAGTTTAAAAATATGATTTTAAGCAAAAGGATAAAATAAAAATTTGAGTTAAAAATATTAGTCTATGTATAAACAAAACCTTTCAACTGCTCACTTTCAGCAAGTATTTCTGTCTTGCTGGTTCAAAAAACCCCAGAACACAAGTGTTTATCCCAGACCAGGGCAGCTTTAAAGAATATCTAAGCATATCAAATCCATGTAACATGTCAAATCACATGTCACAGATTTCCTCACTGCTCCTACCTTGGCACTTGAGTCCTGTAAATGCCCAAGAAGAAAAGGGAACAAGTATATTATGGTCCTAAAAACTTCCTGGTATGTGCTAATCTCTCTCCCTGTTTTCCGGCTTTGCCCACTTCTATCGCTTTAGATCACAAAGCACCTAAGACACGTTTTTTCCCAACATTTGTTTGTGCAAACTTTTGCACAGTGTGCCCTTATCCTGAGCTTCAGTATAGAACCAGTGAACATTACCAGTGTCCTCTAGCCCTTGTTAATAGATTGTGTGTGTTGTGCGTGGGCAGTCAGACAGACAAAAGAGCAAGAACAGGGTCAGCAATAAATACTTTCATTAACACGGAAAGCAGCAGGAGGCTGATCCAAACCTGGGGTTCCAGTGACTGTAGCCATCTTGGACATGGGGCACAGTGACTGCCCCATCAGCAGTTACACACTCCAGCTCAGGGTCAGAAACCACAACCACGTGCACTCTGAGACTGCTGGGGGGTGGCTTTGGCCAAGGGTCACATGTTGTGCAGTCCAACCACAAGTACCAGCACACAGTGAATGCACACGTTCCACAGTGACTTCTTACCACTGACAATTTAACTGCCCCTCCTTTTCCAGCTGCCCATTCCAACATTCCTCCTTGTTCTTCTGCAATCTGAGCACCTCAGTGAAGTAAGTGACTCAGGAATACAAACAGGAATAGTTGTAGTGTCAGTGTAGGAAGGAGAGGCCTTCTCTGAAATTGTTCTGGTCACTGAGCTTAGCTCTGCCTACTTTTTCTTGTGTTATAGGATCAGATTTGAATAACATGAATCAGAATAATAGCAGATTCTTATTTTCTATTGCAACAGTCATTATTACGTTCTTAACAAAGAAGCATTAACCCACGGTGGAGAAGTACCTTTAGGTATACAATTGCTGTTGTAAATTATTACTGCTTCCCACTCTAAAATGTGCAGAAAAGACTCTGAAGTCTCTACATATACTTTAGAAAAAAAAGACAGCTTCTGCCTCTTTACAGAACAACAGGCTGCCATCCAGGAATGGGAATTTAGACATTGTCTTGGGATTCCCAGTGGTTGATGAACTACTCTGTGTTGTCAGAACGATCCTGAGACTTGCCAAGCACACAGAAGGCAAAGTACCTGATTAAAACCAGCACTGACAGCTGGCAGAGAAAGGCAGAGTCCATTTAGCTCACCCCCTTAAAGGGGTCTGAAGATCCTTTTTCTTCTCTCTAAATGTTACCAGCTTGGTCCTATGTCTGTTTGAAAAGCATAATGATGGGGGGGAAATTGAAATTAAAGATTAGTGTCTGACAGGAACAAAAGGATAAAAATTATTGCTGTGCTTGGGGGAAAAAAAGCCATGAAATTCTCCAGTTCCTTAGATATAAAAGAAGTCTTTAGCATCTTGACATTTATAGTGCCAATATATCTATACACGCTGTCCTCAACTCTGAGAACAAACAATGCTGAGAACACATGGCAAATGAAACAGCAAGCAGTAGATGGCAACGTTCTACTGCCAGCCAATGTTGCTTGGTTATTTTTAACTTGCTCAGTCTGGTGGGATGGTCTCAGACACCCCTTTTCAATGCAGATAGTTCTGCTGATCCCACAAACTAGGGAGGTGAAAGCAGACCTGACTCTCTCATTCACATGCTTTCAAGTTGATGTAGTCAGCGACATTACAATGTTTTAAGGCAGTTTTTATGAAAATCAAGGAAAGTAAGTCATCCCACAATACCAGGAAAAGACTGGCCATCACAAGACAGTGAGGATCTTCAGCCTGGACATGGATTTACTGGGATGGGGAGGAGCACTCAGCTCCTCCCCCTCTGTTAGCATCAGGAACAACAACCCTGTGTCTGTGTAGCTCCCACAACCACAAAGGTCTGAATCCAGTTTTGCCAGTTCAGTTAGTAAAGGTCAGTCACACTAAGACACACACACAAGGAATGGATTTTGTCAAGTTTTTAGCAAAAATATGCAATTTACCTCCTTCTCTTTGAACTATGTGGTACAGATGAACCATATGCAGAATAGACTCCAGATCTTGATCTTGGTAGCCTTTCTCATGCATGTCTTCCACTGAGTCTGGATAGATGACTTGATCCCGTAGTGTTCCAATGGACATGTAGGGCCTGAGGAACAATACAGGGAAACTGGTAATCTGAGGATGGCTTCAGGTGAGCACATCTTGCTGATGCTCTATGACCAGGGTATAAGGCTTTAAACACAATGTAGCTGAAACTGGATTTATCCAGTGGGTGCATTGTGGGTGAACATTTTTCTAAACTTACCTTAGGGACAATGTATTGTTTCCATAACAGTTGATTACAGAGTAACAACAAGGGTAGTGTTAGCATGGAAACACAATGATAGATTAGGCAGAATAAATATCCACTTCAGAACCCACTTTGAATGCTTTCACTTGGAATCAGCAGAACTATCCTGTATTCAAGATTTGGTACTCTTAAAGCGATTTAGAAATTGATTTAAACACACACATGTTAAAATCAAGTTGTAACAAAAACATTGCAGCTCAAACTGGTAAAGAATTCCATGGTGCAGCAGGAGACACACAAATCAGACAAGAGAGCACTGAAAACATTCTTTGCACTGAAACCCTTCTTTCTCTATTATTCTGGAGTGCAGAATTTGAACTGGGCATAACTTAGCTGGCTCTAAAAGCCAGTGTACCACCTCTGAATTGCAAAGTAGCACACATTAAAGGCGCTGGTCACCTTAAACCTCCCAGCACCAGCCTCCCTTTGCCAAGTACAAGGCTGTGCTGTATGTGAAGCAGCTTCTTAATCACCATATTTCCAGACCAGGTAATACCATCTGTCTTACTCAAACAAGCTGTCTCTAATTCGAAGCCAGAGTCCCCAATCATGGTTGGGGAATGGCTATGGCCAATTGCCACAATGTCATGAGCTGTGCCCAGCCTCTGGTACAGCCCAGGACCCCAAAATCCTCCTAGTCTCAAAACAAGAAAACTGAAAGAACAGTATCACAGCTCTCTAAAAGATATCAGACCATTCAGGTTAAGACAGCAAAGGCAACCTAAGACACATCTACTTGACCATTTCCTTTGCTGGTCTAAGGATTTCTTGTGAAGGACAAATATTCATCCTGTCTCACAGACACTGCTGATAGCTCTTGGAAACTGGAAACACCACAGGAACAGTCTGTGGGATTTTGAGTTTGAAAGGGAAAGTCAGAGCCAAAGAACAGTCAGGCTCCAGACTCTGTCCTGCTTTCTGTGCCAAGTGTTCCACAACTCCCTCTGGGTTCATCTGCTAAAACAATACTAGTCTTATTAAAGCTGTAGTGCCAGGGGATGATGATAGAGAGGAGCAGTCAAAACTGGGCCAGCAACGAGGAGGCTTCCAGGCAGCTTGCTCTTGTCACCAAGAACTGCTTCCAACGACTTCACAGTGTGTTGAAAAGCAGTCAGTTTTCTTCCCTAAAAAGCTCTGGCCCCACATGGTGGGAAGGTCTCAGCCATGCAGAGGCTTTGCCTGGCAGAGATGTGTAACACCTCAGCAGATTTCTTCCCTTCTCTTGGAGGTGTCTGCAGAAGGGTGGATCTATCCATCATTAATCTGAGTCTCTAAAATGCACTATAGAGTAATGTGAAGGAACTCACAGTGCAACAAATGAAGGATTAGAGAACTAAAGCTGCCATATAAACTAAAATTCACATGCAAGCTGGCATCAGCTGCATTGGTTTTAGTGCTGCAAACATCCAGGGTGAACTGTCTGTACCCGCCTGTGGTTAAACTACTTTCACCACCAACTGGGTGAGGATGGGAAGGGCAGGGGATCTGAACTCTGCAAATATTTGGTCAGCTCTATGTTGTGGCAAGCACCCAGATGGAGCAAAACCAGAACCACAAGTCAAATCTAAGCACTGCTTGCTCCTCTTTGCTCATTGTTCTACTCTCTGCTTATTGTGGCAATAGCACTGCTCTGGGCCGCTGCACGAACACCAGCACCAAGTGCAGTGAACCACTTACATTAATTGTGATATTGCAAAATCTCAACTCTAAACATTAAGTAACTTCATGAAGTAATGAGCTATTACATATCCAAAATGGTCTCCATCTAAAATCCCAAAGGGCTCGACTTCTTGTATGTGTAGAAATCACTTCACTTGCTCCAGACTGCTGCCACCTCTGGGACAGAAGAGCAACTCCACCTGGGCTCAGAAAGGTTTAAATCAGCTGGTAAACTGTGTAATTTAGGTGAAGCTGCAAGTAAGGACAAGGAGGACAGAGTATCTATCATATAATTTGCCTGGGGTTTAATGCCTCACTCTTGTGAAGTATGATCCTGTAATGACCAGCAGCTCTGAGATTTAACCTACGGCAAAACAGGGAAAGTGATGCCCAAACATACAGCGCCAGGACCCTGGGTGACATGCACTGTGCCAGGACACTGGGTGCCATGCTGTTCATTGGGTCACCAGCACTGCTTCCCGGCCTTCCTTTTCCTTCTGGCCTCACAGCTAAACACACTGGTACTACCAAGCATGCCTCTCCCCACCTAGTTTGTAAAAATTACAGAAAAGCCCAGCTTGCAGTGGAGTAACAAACCCCATCAATTACTAACTAGCAGAAAATAAGAATAGCTTACAAGGAAACTACTGTTACGAGACGGGAATTATGTGTCCAAAGAGAGAGCTACTGGAAAAAGCCTAATTATATACTATAGCAGTCAGAGTCCTCAACTGGAAGGAGGGAGACTTTAGTACCGGTCTTTTTTTCCCCAATGCTCTCTAAGATAAAATCCAGTAACTACCCTAACCCTTCAGTAGCATTGTAAAAACATTTAAAGGAGGTTCTAATCTTATTGAGGTGCCTGCTCTCAGGAGAGACACATGGGTTTAACATCTAGCTCTCCATTTGCCACCTAAGCTGCAGGAAGTGGCAGAAGATCAGACATACATTTATACACAGATATTCCTATAGGTTAACTCTAGGTGGCTCCCTTCACCTGCTACATAGATATTATGGACCATTTTCCAAAAGCTCAAATATCTGGGGGTTCCCCCCATATTTGAATTTTCTATCATCTTGCTTGTTAAGATCATAATTTTACAAGCTGTTATACTTTGTCTGGAATCACCTCAGCAAAACTCCAGTTATTGCAATGCTCCTGGTTTAGATTAATAGTAAAAATTCCAGTTTTCACCAACAGCAAATCTTGATCAAGAGCAGTCAACAAGAAACAAAAGCCTCCACTAATTAAAGTAACTGAATTCTTAACTCTTCAATGGCATTAATAAAATAAACAGAAAAAAAAAGATGACACCACCACTACAAATTTGAGAAAGTAAAAGGTCTTGAATGAACATGAATTAAGTTCTTTTTAAGTAGTGCTGTAGCCACTCTCTTGAACAGAAGGTGCTATCATCAAAGAGTTAAAAAATAATAAATAATACTTATCAAAATTTAAAAACCACAACAGTCTGTTTGCTTATCACACTGTGTCGAGTTCAAGGAATTTTAGGGCCAGCTAAAGTTTCAGTAACTGTTCTACATATATAAATAATTTATCTGTCTTTAAACGACCCTACCCTGAACTTTGCTCTCCCCTCATACAGAACTGGCCACAAACATCCTCTAAATATTTCAGATAGATCAGTTACCTATTGGAAAATTCTACCAGAGTGCTAAAGACCATAATGCCAAGGAATATAACAGGAAATGAAATGCACAGTATGAAAGGCAGAATTCTCAATGCATATAATTGGAATCTGATATCAAAGGCTGAAAAAAATCACATTAATCACTCTGTGGCTTTTTTTTTTTTTGCAACAAGGCTGTGCACATTTCTACAAGAAAACAATCTAGGAGCAAAGTGCTATTCATACTCAGGTATCATCTCATCTCATCTCATGATTTTTTACTATTACCTAGAACATAGACAGAATATTACTAGAACTGGTCAGATGGCAAAAAATGTTTAAGGTGAGCAACTCACATAATTATTCAGTTCAGTCTGTTTGTATCTTGTGATAGGCAGAGAACACACAAAAACACACATATAATTAAAATCAAACCATAAACAATTTCTACAAAATTTTAGCAGATAATGCTTTCTGAAATAATTATACCACCTGCAAGGAATCAATCAAGTGAAGAGGAAATACTCTCCTTTTCTTAAACTACCTCTGGCAGTACTGATGATAAAAGGATTATATGGATGGACGATCATGAAGATCAATGAACTGAAGAACAATGAGCTACTCTGGACAAGGTTCTAGCCTGCCAGTCCCACCAGGCATACTCCAGACTAAGAGGTGTTTCTGAGTTTTATCACAGCAGTGTAACACAATGAGCAAGGCAGTTTCCCTCTTCTAGAATGATCCCAAACTATTCACAATTTTGTAGATAAGAAGTGACACCTTATTTCACAGTGAAGAGGAAGTGCAGACAGCAAAGCCTCTAGAGCAAAGGCTGGTTTTGCTCTGGGTCTCTACTGTGTTTAGTTGCCCATGGCATAACTTCTTCCATGCACTGTGATATCAATACGCAAGCGAAACACCTGCCAACAAGTGAGAAGCCACACACTGCACTGATTTCCTTCTCTTATCTGCTGGGAAACACTGCATTACACAGGATAGAACAAGACAGAATAGAGTCACACCATGTATATGGATACATGGAACATTATTATAGACATTTTATAAGCATTATTGATATGTGACGTGGCTCTTCAAGGCAGCTGTAGTAATAAGCAGAAACTGAGATTGATAGGGTATAATTAATACAAGATATTATGCAAATAACCAAGCCTGGAAAAGTCTTCCCTCTTGGGAAAGCCACACTCCCAACTAAGCTATGCAGATGCACACATGATGAACTGAAGAAAAGAAATCCCACCTGCTACATTATCCCATGAGACCATGACATAATTAATGACTAAAGAACAATGAAGTGAAAACCCGGTGTTGTGAGGACTACTCTGCATTGTCAGCAGAAAAGACTCATCTCACCTAGAAGTTACTGATGCAAGTCTGAGTTAGTTACCCCTGGCCCTCTTTGCAGTCATTGGTGTCCTCTAGTGAACTGGTCCTAGGACACAGACCAAGCAGCTGCAGTGAGGCCAGATGGAAGACTGTTGTGCACTATGGAGCTGGTGATCCATGGAACAGCTGCCTTGAGTGGCCATGGGCCTGTGCTACACTTTGCTGCCCTGTGCTGGGTTGTGCTGCACATACAGCTTGGCCTTCATGCTTCTGCTGCACTGCACTCCTGGCTGCAGGATAAGCTTTGTCAGCTAATCTTCACAGAGGAGCCTGCAAGCAGCTCCCCCCTGGCACCAGCAGTAACACCTCGGGCTTGTCCTTGTCTTTATCTTGAAGTGAAGCAGAATGTTCTCATGGTAACATCCTTTGGTCTGACAATGGAAGTGACAAATGGCATTGTTCACTCCTAAGAAAATCCTGCCAGAGTGCTCAAGACCATAGTGCCAAAGAACCTTAGCACAGATGGGCCCAAGGGCAGCACATGCTGTGCTGTGACCAGAGGTCTGCCTGATGCTGCACAGTGCTGGGCTCCTGGCATCTGATGGGATTCAAGCTCACAGAACTGGTGATGGGACAGGAGCATCTCTCCTGCGAGGAAAGAGACCTGGGAGAAGTCTCAAGGAGATCTTATCAACTCATATGAATACCTGAAGGGAAGGTGCAAAGAGGACAGAGCTGGGCTCTTCTCGCTGGTGTCAAGTGACAGGATCAGAGCTAATGGGCACAAACTGAAACAGGAGATGCCAAATGAGCATCTAGAAACAATTTTTTCACTGTGAGGGTGATCAAGCACTGAAGCAAGTTTCCCAGACAGGCTGGGGATCTTCACCCTTGGAGATATTCAAAAGCCATCTGGACATGATCTTGGGCAAACAGGTTTAGCCTGCAGGCAATCAAACACAGAACTAGAACCTAAAAAATGTGTCTGAGTGAGCAGACCATGGAGAAACTGGGAGAAGGCCGAATGATCTTGGAGCTGGGTTGCAGTTCTGAAGTTTTGGAGCCCAAGACACAGGGGCAGGCAAATGGCAAAGCCTAAGGGGCATGGGAAGAATTACTACTTTCACTTCAAGAAGGAGGTGTTGGCTATGTCTCCTACCTGGATTTTTAAAAGCATAGGGCACTGTAATGGAGTTTCTGATTGAAAACTACAGTAGGAAGGAGAAGAAAGGACTTATTCCCAGGGAAGTCGATACCAGTTGTTATTAGAGCTTTCAGGTGTCCTTCCCTTACAAAAAGCCAGCATCCTTTTAGTCTTTTCATATCCAGCTTTTTATGTCAGGCAGATTTCATAGTTTATGCTTCCCAGTGCTTCCCGTTGTTATGTAACCAAATTGATTCTCATTACTTGATATGCATAAGGCATCTGAAGCGTGCTTTATGATGCTCCTAGGTAAAATATTACTGAAACAGTAAACAGTTGCCATTCTGTTCATCTGTCACAGATCCTTGGTTGCACAGTTTCAGGGCAGGTGCATTAAGCTGGAGGAAACTGCTCAAGCTGGACTGAGTAATGGGAGCTCAGGGCAGAAACTAGGTCATGTAAACGCAACCACCATATTACTCCCTAACATGCAACTTTGTCTGTACCACAGCTAAGCTACACAGAGTTCTCAGTTAACCTCTAGGTGAATTTCTTCCCTTGGCACTGCTGTCAAAACTAAATTTTGAAGGCAAAAGAAGTTGTGGATACCCCATTCCTCTAAATGCTCAAGGCCAGGCTGGACAGGCCTTTGCACCTGGTCTAGTGAAAGGTGTCCCTGCCCATGGCAGGGGGTTGGAACTGGATGGTCTTAAAAGGCCCTTTTTAACCCAAGGCATGCTATGATTCTATGAGCTGCTCATATCAGCAAAATGAAACTAACACAGATTCAACAAACTGGCAGGATAGATCCTATAAAAACCAGCCATGTATTCAGTCCTTACAATCTATTAATGGCTTTGTAATTATAAAATGTTTGTCAAGCTTAACCTATGTACTTAAAAAAAGTCCAATGCTTATTTTTCCTAGCTTTTAAATGCAGTTTCATAAACAGTCTGGCACATAGATGGATGACTGGAGTAGAAGTTGAGTATGTATCAACGCATCTCAATTCCTCACCTACATTTGGTCCTCTTGGTATCTCCCATAGTCACAGCTTGCTCCAGACACGCTCCAGTCTGAAGGCACTGAGGGATCAAAACCCTGGAGAAGGCTGAAGTCCTTCACAAAGATCAGTTTAGCAGCAGCCCTTAAATGTTGGATTTATGTAAATACATTTTAAACCTAAGGTAAGTCCCAAAGCAGCAAGTTGACTATATACTTCAGTCTGGAATTTATGCAAGACTTTCCTTAATAACAGAAAATACCTGAAAACTGTGCTTTAATCAGCTGAGTCTTGTGTCTGGGCAGTAGAGAAGACACCTGGCATGGCTTGAGGAGGAGTTGCAGCTAATCCACAAAACCATTTCCCACCTCTGCCTATCAGTGTTGGTGAATTTTGTATGCAGTGTCCTACCAAGAGGTAGTGCCATTACTTGTGAGCAATCAGCACATAGACCTAATAATAAACATTCAAACTTTCCAGCTCTGAGTGAGCTTTCAGTGGAAATTGAGAGGTTTCACAGAGATCCTGGCAGGCAAAGCTTCCACCAACCTACAGGGCAGCCAGGCAAGAACTTTTCTGTTCTAGATGAGGCAAGATGGAACTTTCATAAATCAGAAAGAATAAGTGCAACCATTTCTATAGGAATGACAAAAAGATGAAACAGAAGAAGCTGTACCCTGGCCAAGGAGAGAGCCTGACAGCCCTCTCAGATGCCAGCCAACAGTTTCTAACAAATGGCAGAACTGTCTGGAACTGATTAATCCCAATAGAGGAAATATAAGATACAAAATAGCAGGCAATCTTTAAACCATATCTATATCAATATAGTATACGAACTATTGCACATAGTGTGAAGTGTGTTATGTTTTTTGTTAATGCTTATGTATCAAAGACCTTTTTCTCCTCTGTCAGATAAATGGTGAACTTTGGAAATAAACACATTGAAAAGGACCATCATGAACTTGACAACAGCAAGTCCACAGACAGACAGATGCAGTGTACCAGGGAGCAGGTATCTGTACAGCATGCCATGAACTGATGGCAAAGGACCAAAGGAACAAGTCGATGTGGTGATGCACTATCAGCAAAATGCTGAAGGGCAATGACAATCACTGGTGCAGTGTTGGCATGTGCAGAGTACAGCTTAACTCCACCTGACTCAACTAAAAAGATCATAGTTAAAGACAGAGCAGTATCAGCTGAAAACAAATTAGGATGTGCAGAATACAACACAGGACAGAGACATCTGAGCCAATCTAAATGAGATGAGGCCACAGAACTCATAGAGGTGTATTTGCACAGCACTTCATTCAGGCTGCTTCTCCATCAGACCACACACTAACAAGAAAGCAGTCTGATACAGAAGAACCATATAGATACATACTCCATTTGCACAAACTTCTGTATGTCACATAGGGTATCTGAAAGTGAAACACAGCAATTTTGCAAGATTAAATTGTTCACACAATCAAGAACTGTTTCAGGATGAGTGGCCACTACTAACTACTTTGTGCTTAAAACAACATTTGAGTTACACTATAATCTTTGAATTTTCATGTGCTTATAATGTAAAATTTATTTTATCACTTTATTATTATTTACATCACTTAGAACTGAAACATTCTTGCTTCATGCATCCATATGATAAATATCCTTGGACTACCTGAGGCAAATCACATTAGACATTTGGATTACTTAATAGAGGTAAGGAGAGGAAAAATATCTCTGTGGCTGATGTAATTTTGTTTTGTATCCGAAGATATTTTTAGAATATAGAAGGAAAAATGCCAGACAGGAAAAGACTTGTAAACAAACCCCAAATAAAATACCAGAAATAGAGCCAATGTATGTAAAACCAAACAGCTTAGGAGGGCCAGATAAACCTTTAAACTGTTCCATTCCAGACTGTCCTAGCATTTTTAAGAAGGCAGCAAGACATAGGGTATATAAATTTTAAATGACAAAGAACAAACAACATTTGACACTAGTTTATCTTCAGTTGCCACCCTTTTAGCATTTGATGACCCTGGCGTCGAAAGAAAGAAATGTTAGAGATCTACTTGAATGAGCAATAGCAAGAGAGAGAGAATACAGAATTGGACCATTGCTGTGACTGCTGAGAAAGTGGGTAGGTCTTCTACTAGAACGGCACACAGAATAACAAAGAAACCATGCATGCTACTGGACAAACACACAAAAATAACCAAATTAGAGTAAAAACAAGCTGGAGAGAAAGAACAATGGCCATGGATGAGGAGAAAGAAGTACAATGTATTACTCCAGGCTCTATGGGAATCAGTCCTCAAGAAAGAGAAAATGCTGATGGACATTTTAGATACGTGCTGTGCTAGGAAGACTCGAGAGTCATGATCAAAGGTTATGGAACTAACAGGGACTGCATGAGACATTCTTCCACACAAATAAGACAATATGACACAGCAGGCAGAAAATTATTAACAATTTATATCAATAACTCAGTGGTGATTAGAACTTTACTGCAACTTATGGTGCAGAGATATTGAGGAATATTCCTGTGCTGTTGTCAATGTAACCTGCAAGTATGTAGCTGTGTAATTCTGCTGGCATTTAAATCTAACTAAGAAAATGGGAGCCAACATGCGCAGAATCTGTTTCTTTACAACTGAAAAAGCTGAGACTTTTAGTTGGAGAGCAAGAAAGGCTGGAGTAAATGCTAGGAGGAATTGCCTGCTAGAGCTCTCTAATTCCATGAAGATGGAGTGAAGAGTCTGTTCCCAAGTATAAGACCATGAAGAGTCTCCTCCCAAGAATAAGACCAACAGAGTAGAAGCAGGGCACATTCTGAAGAAATAGGCTACTTTCAGACAGGTTGTGAAAGGCTAATTCCCAAGTGCTTCAGGTACATCTTGCGTCACTCTCTACAACTTCCTGAAAGGTGGTTGCAGTCAGATGGGGATTCTCCAGGCAGCACTTGAGAGAACAAGATGACACAGTCTTAAGCTGCGCCAAGGGAAATAAATATAGGCTGGATATTAGGAAAAGGTTTTTTATGGGAAGAGTGATAAAGTACTGGAATTGTCTGCATGGCGAGGCGGTGGAGCCACCATCCCTAAATGTGTTTAAAAGAAGACTGGATGTGGCACTTGGTGCCATGGTTTAGCTGAGGTTATGGCATGGGTTGGACTCAATCTTAAAAGTCTCTTCAACCTAGTGATTCTGTGTGATTCTGTGTGTGGCATATCTTCAGCATCAGTACTCATGTTACCCACTACATACTTTGTTCATTATTTATTATTTTAAATGATGTTTCTGGATTCTGATTTGAACCATGGTTCCTTACCAGCTAGAGTGACACGTGTTTATTTTTTCATTCATGCTACATTCTTGGCCAGGATTCAAAGAAGAATGCAAAGAGGTGGTTAACACAAACAAATTTTACTTGCAAAAGAGGGACAGAGTGAAGCAGAAGAAGGGGTAAGAACATCCACACTGCCAGTTAGTGAGTCTCCTATGTGATCTGACAACTTGTTGAGGTGTGACCAGCTCCTAGCACTGAAACAACAAGCTGTTTCAGGCACCAAATGATGCTTGAAGGCTCTTCAAGCCTCCACCTCTTCTGCCTGCCCTCCCTTCTGCCCACTCTCTTCTTGGACAGGCCTGTCAGGGACAGTGGCAGAGCCTTGAAGTTTCTGGGCTTTTCTCACTCTGCCCCCAGTTTGTCCCATCAGCATCCACCAGAACTGTGACTGATTACAGATCAATTCTGCAAGGCCTAGTCTTATATAAGGGGAGGAAAAAAACCCTCACAATGTTTTACAGCAAAAGATAAAACAGCAGTATAATTATATTAAGTAATCTAAAAACCCAAAAAGACAGGAATTCTTAAGGCTCTGTTTTAAAGCTTACAAACCACTAAGTAATGCTAACTACAAAGTGTCTGCAGTGTGGATGAAATTTAGAGTATACAATGAGCTAACTCATATTTTAATAAATCATAGCTTTGTATGTAGCTTTTGTACTCGAAAAAGATACATGATTTCCCACACATTTCTGGAATACTATGCTGAAACATTAAAAAACAGAAATGGAAAAAATAATCTTTTCAGTGAGCTCCTATTTACTGTGGAGTATTCTATTACTCAGCAGTCACTGTATTCTCCACCATTCATGTGTACAGATGAGGATTCACACACCTGACTTAGAATGGGCTGATGCAGAACTAAACTCAGCCACAGGAACGCCAATGCTTCAATGGTAACTGTGTCCACTAATGGAAAGCTCTTAGATCAGAGATGTAATGTATAAACACAAACACGGGGATGTCATCCTAACTTGCTGCTCTGATGGACATCCACCAACTCAAGAGCTTTCTGCTGTACCACAGTTTCACCTACCCAGCAAACCAAACAGTGAGGTAGGCTGATGGCAGGCTGATCCTATCCTACCATCTCCCAGATCCTGTCAGCCGGAAACATTTTCCGGAACACTTTCCAGATTGACAGGAACAATCTTCCCTAAGGTTATGATGAAATACAAACATGATGAAATGTAGGCAGGGCACTCTATTCTTCAACCTAGAATTCATAGAATTGTGCCTAACAAAGATAAACAAAAGGTAATCCTGATAAAGCAGCAATTTGCACAGGATTAATAAGTAAAATGGTTGCACCAGCAGGACCTTACAAAACAAACCTCTTTAATTTGGGGACAGTTTAAAAACCATTACACAAATTCTAAATGTATACTAGAGCCAGGGACAGACAAAAAACCCCAAGGGAATGTATGACGTATTTAGGCCACAAATAAAAGAACTCACAGATAGATTAGGGCAAAAAAAGAGAAAAACCTGGACCATGTAAGGCAATCCACACAAAAGCCCTAAAACTCCAGCAGATCTGCTGCAAATCTTGTCCCAAAATGTACAAACTTCAATATAAAAAGTTCTTAGTATCTCAGATATTCATCGAAGACTCTGTATGCCCAAAGAACAAATACATTGGGCAAAAAACCAACTTGAGATCCTCAAGGACAGCCAAACTGCTGTCCTTTAGCAACCCCTTCAGCCACATTCACCCTACAAGAGAAATCCCTACAAGATTCAGTCTCAGTCCCTGTCCAAATACAAGACACTTATGAGTGACAAGCCACATTTCTGATTGTACAAAACACGCTCTGACACAGCTGAATTGTCCTCCAGAGTACACTTCAGAATCCTCAGCCACAGTCAAGGTGTAGCACTTTTGCAGAAGAGCTCTGTCACTCCTTGTTGGCCCATTTACCCAGACACGGCTCTGTCCCTTGGGAAGGGAAGCACAGAGCTCATGAAGAGCCACAGGGCTGAGCTAAGGCAGTGTCCCTTGGATGCTGCAAGGAGAGCCCTCCTGTTGGGGATCCTACTAGGATGGACTGTGTATGCCAGTCCCTACACTGCACATCCCCAGTCCTACAGCTTTGGTCACCGAGGGATACAAAGACGTTAGGTGAATTCTGACTAAAACTTTTTGAAATGTTTCACAAAAGACGTCTGCTGGACAAACTCTTCCAGTACTGCAAAGTTAGGGGAAGCAGCTAACAAAGAACCATGATTATGGAATGAAATCCCAGCAGATGTGATGCAATCACCTCAAACCAGCACCTTGGCAAATTTGCCTGAATGCAACAGGAGTCTGTTTGCTTTCACAGGATAAAGGGAATGTAAGTAAAGGGAAAGGGCTGTAAGCAAGCCAGCCAGATGTTGATCTGAATAGGGGCTGGGATCACACAGAGGAAGGAGGTGTCTGAAACTCAACATTTTCTTCAAGAAAAAAACCTAGATTAGCTTTTTTTCTGAGTAAACCATTTTTAAGACTGCCCCGCACAATGGGTGTTCTGAAATAATGTTTTGAAAAACGTTTAATAAAGTATTTTGCTCCAAACTCCTGAATAAAAGTCTTGAGTGAACCAGAAAAATGACAATGCCTAGCAATAAATTATGTAGATATTTGAAAAAATCATAGACCAGTGTTCTTTGCTAGCTTCACCTGCAGCAAGGAAAATCTACTGATCAGTTCAGTATATTCCATTCATCTCAATATCTTGTACTTTTTAAACAAGTCTACAAACTGTTATCACAAATACTTCTTTTGCCCATGGGAAGAAATGAACTACAGGAAGTAAAGATTCAGTGTTTGACTTTGCTTTTGCAAAACAACATAGTTAGAGGTCTCTAAGGAGATATTCTAGAACCAATTGCATAAGAGTATATACTGAGAGTCCAACAGCATGTCAGAGTACAAAGAAAGGACAACAAAGCCAAGTTTCCATTAGTGAAATGAGCGCATATTATTAAGAAGGCAATCTGCAGTTACTGTTGGATTCGATTGTGGTCTTGCAGGGTGAAAGTTAAGTTTTGGTTACTTTGACACTTAAGAATCAAGCCACTCTCACTTGTTTCGAATCTTGGTTTTAAAAGAAATCAGATTTGAGATACACGAGGTCTATTTCAAATTTCTTTCAGACACCAGTTTGTTCCCACAATCCCAACTATCCAGGACTTCAGCCATCTGAGGAACACAGGCTCCAACATAAGTGTCTGTGAGCCCTTTCCAATGACTAATGATGCTGCATCACCAATGAGAAAAGAGCTCTTATAAATACACTTCACACACCTGAGGCTGTGCTTACCACCTTTACACTTGGATGTATACATCACAGATTAGAAATATGAGAAGAAGGGCCAAAATTCATGTAAACAGGTAAGAGGCACCACCTTCAGCAAGACACATACCTTTGTGGTATATAAAACATGTGTTGTGGAGGGGGCTTGTAGAGAACTCCTTCATACACAGGCCATAAACCACTTAAAATTCTGAAGAGAGAACTCTTTCCACAGCCATTGGGTCCAGTGATTAAAAGATTCATCCCCTCCTCGACCTGCAAAGGGGATGAAAATGCAAAGATATTACTACACAGTGTATGTGGCACAAGAGATTCCAAGACCCCTAAGAGGGGGTTACATAAGCATTTATACAAAATTATCAACCAATTTCATTGATTAGCTGCATGTATTCTGGAAGCAGTGGCATTAGATAAAATATGTGGGCTGAGATAATGCAAATAATCTCCTTTATATCTGACTATTTCTATAAATAATGTTTACAGTAGTATATGGTAGTAATATTTATAGTAATATATTATTATATACACGTTAATGTAATATGTGATATAATTACACTACAGCATCAATACATCACAGTCAGAATCAATTGTTCTAATGCAGATTAGGTCCAAAGGTGTTAACAGTGTTTCAAACAGTATTGTGCCTATCTGTGATATTAACTACAGGTATGGGAGGTCAATCAAGTGATTTGGAAAATTTATTTCACATTGCCATTTCTCACTTAATTACCTATGTTAACTTGGCTGTGATGACAAGTGATTTTTTTTACTCATTTGACTATTACCCTGTGTACATATGAGTGTATATTTATGCCTAATCACAATGTCATTATCTATGTTTTACAGAAATATACTGACTTCTGTATTTTCTTTGTTTCTGTCTCTTGAGATGAATAAATCGAAATGCCTGCTTGATCATAAGGTTGTAATTTTACAATTCTGAAATTCCTGCACTGAAGTTGTTGCAAGTTTTGCCATAGCTAGGACCATTTCCTCCTAGTTTCTAATTCAGAGGAAAAGGAAAATCCTGCTTTAGCTAAATTAAAAGATGCGCTGGAATTGTTAAATTTATTTCTGGTAACTTCAACTCTTTTTAAAAAGAACAACACCTACACTGGAACATCAGATCAGGATACATCTGGGAATAATTCAGTAAAGGTCACTGGTTAAAATTGTGAGCAGGTACCAAGAGGTGTCTGGAATAGGTTTTTAAAAACAATACAAGCTTCTGCTGAGTTAATGCTCCCCAACTGGACTGGTGAACTATGCTGTCAGCTATCAGTCAGTACTGCTCTTTGTGGTGATCAGGAAAAACTACAGGTTTGATTTTTTCACTGTTGCTGTGGCCTCAGACTTTTAAAGGAGCCTGTGTGAGTAAAGCACCCCAATTTGACTGAATTTAACTAAAGGTGGATGCACACTCTCATGTACACCTTTGAAAATCTCAGGTTAGTTTTTCACCTGGAAACAGCAACAGAAATCCTCCCTTTTCTTTCTCTGAGCAGGAAAAACTCCACATGTCTGCCTCTATTGAGCTACTATGCCTACCTTTCTGGACTTCCCCTTTTATCCATATGCTCCTCCAAGTACTTAATATAAGATATATGAATTCTGTGCTGTTTATGTTAATGTGATGGCAACAATCAGAAGATTCTTGCATATCATCTTACTTTGAAGTTTAGTCTGGAAACCACCACATCGCCATTTGGAGTAATTATAGGAACATTTTCACAAATAATTCCTTGATCAACATCAATTACTTTCCCTAGAAAGAAAAAAAAGCCAAAAATTAGAGTTTGTGAAACCCTCCATTAAGCAACGACTTGTGACAGCCTCTGTGCACAACTGAGTATATTTTCAAGTAAGGACTGGTGTTTGAGACAGCTCTTTTATGTGCTCCAGGTTCCCCTATTGGAAAACCTGGATAATAAATCTTAGCTAGTCCAAAAGACACTGTCAACAGTAGCCAAGAATGTGCAATGAAACCCAAATTTGATCCTAAACACAATGCACAGTAGGCATCATAAATATGTGATGCACTATAAAGATGTGTTCATTCAAATTCTACTTGTAGTTTCTGTATTCTGCTTTAAATAGCTGTTTAATATCAAGCAGTAAAAAAGTTCAAGGACAGCCTTAGCCACAGGCAAACCAGTTAACTTTCTTTGAGGATTTAATTAGGAATCACTACCAGCTATGAAAGCTGAAGCACCTTTCAGTCTCCTCCAGCAACGAGAGCAAAGGAGAAAACATTTAATGGCTTGCTTCCATCTCTTTTTGATGCCACAGACACTGTAAACGTGTCTTGTAAGTATTTGCAGAAACTCATAAAATATTTCAGTCAGGTAGATACACTTGGCATTTGGATTTCTGGCAAATTAAATATACAATCTCTACTGGACATCCGGATACTCCGTAATACAAGGACCTTGATATTAACTGCCCTGGAAAGAGTAAAAGAATGAAACTAACTTCTCAGACATCTGTTAATGGTCTTATCCAACAGAACCCAAACAGCTGGATTCCTAGAAAAATATTAGAAATTACCTTTATAGACAAGATGCAAAGGGAAGATATTTCTCTTTCTATTAGAAAGCTGTTTACTTAAACTAATCTGAACAAAGAAAAATGCAACAAAGACCAAGTTAGTTAGTTAATTATAGAACATTCCGATAGCATTTTCTTCACTTAAGCTTAGTCTTACATTCTTCCTTTAGAGGCTCTTTGTTCAATTGATTTTAACTTTGCCAAACCATAACAACCTGGGCAGAAATTTTTATGCCATGTATCAGTCCAAGCGTTCTTTTTTCGTAAAATAAATTTTACTTAAAACAGCATGAGATTATGGGGGAAAAGTGTTTTTCTGTTAAAAATAAATTACTTTGATATAGTGGAGACACTGTAGTTAAAATAAATCTATGATAAAATATAGTCAGCTAGTAAGAATTAAGTGAACTTAATTCTCATTTCCTAATCCTAATTTCACAGCATTTGATTGCAACTTTAGCACACTTTTAAAGTATATTTATGTGTAATCAGAAACAAAATTTGACAGTATTTGTACAAGATGTACAAAATTCTGTTTAATTTTTAAAATTCTGAATTATTAAATATGCTAGAAGGCAATATTATTATTTTCACATTTGCTGACAACAGTAAATGCAAGGCACAAAACAGACACTGCTTAATTACAAAGACTTATACAGGATGATTGAAAAGAAAATCAGTATTATGTGTTCAAAGAGCCATTAGGGAAGCAGAATATTAAGATTTTTCTTCTCTAACAATGCAGGCACACACAAGCATGTGAGCATGTGCACTTTTATCCACACACAATCCATTCTTCAGGGATTTCTGAAGCATTGCAACCAAAAGAAAGGAGGAAAACCAGTATTACAATAGCACTTGTCATAAAAAATGTGGAGCCTGTGGCCTAGATTCATCTGGCCTAAATTCTTCCTAAATCCTTGTGCACAATGCTTGGTCTTGGCTAGCTGCCTCTGAGAGCTACAACTACACAAGAGCAAATGCTTGTCACCATGGCTTAGGAGGAATTCAGACTGGATGAAAAGTGTCTGTAGGGGAATGAAATCCTGGGAAAAGGTTGCAGAGAAAAGAGGAGTGGGGTTTAGATATAATAGACCTAAAGGGAACATGAAGAGCACACTTGCATACATGAAGTGTATTTGGTTTTGGTTTTAAACACAGTTATCTAAAAAGAGACCCAGATTACTTCATTGCTCCATGAACTACAAACCTTTTCTCATGCACATAACAACATGTAACAGTTATAAAAATCCATTTCTTTAAACATCAGCCAAGCACTACTAAGATCTATAAGATTAAGACATCAGCTATTTCCATACCTATCCACCATGCTGCATCATACTTTGTTATAATGAACCTTGTCAGAGGACCTTTGAGAAATATGAGCTGAAGGGCAGCACTGTTGAAATTGCTGCAAGAAGTTATTTCACAAAGAGCCCTTTGGGGCCTATAACTCTACTGAGGCTTAACTTTTCAAAAGCTAAAGGAAGAGAACAAGGCTTTTCAACACCACAGAGGGCAGCAGCAGAAATGCTATGTTGGGAATATGAGGAAAAACCCATTGCAATAGCTGCCTTTGAGTACCTCAGAGAGAAGCTGGATGCAAGAGGCAGAGAGAGGTGGCACAACAAGGAATGGATGTACACAGAAAATGCTCCAGGGAGGGTGGAGCAGAAAGACAGAGGCACCAGAAAGACAGAGGATGGGGTCAGGAGGGAAAAAGTATATATTGATCAGATCATTTGGGAGGTGAGGAGAAGGGTGAAGTTATCATTTTCAGTTGAAGATTCCCACTAAATTACGAAAAAATGAGCACAGGTTGATCTTTAATCATGGAAAATGCAGTATTTTTGGGAAAAACTACAGAACCAATCTGTCTTTTTTCCTCCAACCTCAAACAAAATAATGTGATGGCTGAAGATGAAAATGTTACAGTCTCAGCTTTCTGAAAAAAATGAATGGTCTGAGGAAAACAGGCACCGTCAATGTAAGAATACTAATATCACCATCATATATAATAGTATAGTTGAAATGCCTTTTCATTGAAAGTTTTTACAGAAAACATTTGAGCCATTTTGTGTATTAGAAAAGCACACCACAAGGATAGAGTTAGAAGGAAGCAGGGGGTTAAAATGAAAGGCAACATGATCTCTGGGGCATTAAGGCTGAGAGGCTGATTAGCTACAGAAAAAAACCTCTGTTCACCTCCTGTCCCACTGTTCCATGCCTCCTCCACCACCCCTGGGAAATTCATACAAATATGAATTAATTACCTTTGATTTCTAAGGGCCCATCAATGTGTAACTCTGCCTTATCTTCACTCCTGCTGTTGTTTACAGACCCTTGAATAACAGCAGTTCTTTTGTAGATGCCTCTCTTCACCTCGTCAAAGACTGCAAACATGTTGTGGACACGGGCGGTGTAGCCTGCAAGCTCAGTGACCTGAGAAACAACAAACACCTCATTTCAGTTATGCTTCACAAATTCTACAAATTAAATGTTTGGCCAAAGATCAACATGAATAACAATGCTGATCATCACCCATCGACTTCCATTCCTTGAAATGCTGTGCTAACCCATGTGCCACCTGTAGCTTCTACCAAGCAGCAGACAGGACAGCTGAGCTAAGCCCATGTAAGCTGTGATAACTCCAATAAATGAAGAGGTTGCAGAGACTGTTCATTTCTGTAGTCTTCAATGAACAGAGAACAGCCACTAACATATCTGAAAACAAAGAGGCTGGTACACAAGAAAAAACCAAAATCTCTGCATTTTCCAGCAAAAATAGAAGTCCACAGAAGTCAGGAAAAAAGGCATCTATAATTACTAATGTTTACTTGCTTGTATTCCTGAAACCTCCTGTGGGAGAAGCGTGCTTTTCTGTGTAAAAGAGGCAGCATCAGGGCACCCTAACCTAAAATACAGTACAAACCAGAAATGAGTCTTCTGACACCTTAGACTAGAACTGGGCATTTTTAAGATGGTGAGGTCTCTTAAAAGGCTTTCTCCTTTTTTGGGTTTTTTTTTGGTCCATTTGCCACAATTTTCACCTGGTGAAGACAGAAACAACAGATCTCTGGACCCTGTAACTCCATATTCATGGGCTATTTAAGAGGTCCCAAAGAACTACCTCCATCTGCTGGTAGTAAAGAATTATGCCAAGGCCTTTTATTTTAAATGTATTATTAAAAGGATATATTTTTATACAAAATGCAGAGAGGACAAGAAAATCAGATCAAGATTATAAAATCCTTGGCTTGCTGTGATTAAATACATACACCCCATGACTGAGTTCACTCACTATGGTGTATATAATTGCAAGATTATTTGAAATAACTGGAAACAGTTCCATAATTCTCCTGTAGGTTTCACTGTTTGTGCTAGACTCAGAAATGAGTGCCAGCTCTGGCCACATGACCATCACTCCACCAGGATGATGGAGAGAATCCTGCATGTGATAAATGAAACTCCTACCAGCTGTGCCCCAGGAGAACCATAACATGTAGTAAGCTTCTATACCATGACTGTAGAAACTCACTTCGTCCAAACACTAAATACCACCACCTAAACTACTGACTGCAAAGAAAAGTTGAGCCCACCTCATTTGCACAGTGAATTACACTGACTTGAAGGAGGCTGCCTTGGTGGAGGAGGTGGGCAAGACCTGGAACTGCACTACCACTTGACATGGGTTGAAGTACAAGTACACTGTGCTTCAGAAACTGCCTGAATCACAAAAAGGGAATGACAATGTGGTTGAAGTACTGCAGGGTCTTTTGAAGAGAAACATAAATGTAAAATTAAGATGGAAATTCATGGAATGGCTCTTTGGTCTCATGCTGTCTCAATTAGTATCTTACCATGTTATAGACAAAATCAGTTTGTTCAGTGCTTCCTCTACTATTTTTGGCTACTTTTTTTGACAAAAAAATAAACTCATGTACATTATATAAATGACTTAAATGCTGAAAACAAAACACATATTACATCAGTGTATAATGGGTTGTCAGTATCTTGACAACAGAGATCAAGGAGGGGAACAGCTAGAAGAGAATAGGTTAAAAATCACAGCCCATTCAGACTTCTGAAAACAGCACAGACACTGGCTTTGTCAAAGTCTGTATCTGAAGGTGCCAAACCACCCCTCCTCTGACAATTTACAAAGCTGTAGCTGTTATGGCTGGATTCCAAATAACAGAATCCATAGTCTTTGATTAGCTGCCCAGCTAATGCATTCCTCCTCACACTGCACTGGGAAAAGGGGTTCCCACCAAAGGGATGAGCAAACACCAATTCAAATATGAAGAACAAACATTCAGAAGGAAATGTTGAGATTAATAGCACTGACTCACTTTTCTTTGGCTTAACAGCCGGCATTTAAAGAAATCCACAGGAGAGACAATAGATTAAAGCATAGCTCTACTGGAATTTGGGTAAGGACCTGAAACAACATCTCTGATCTTCTGGATTAACATTCTGTACTTCTAGAATACTTGTACTCCCAAAGTGAACTTTTTCCTACTAAAATTTCTCTATTTTGAAAAATTACTTACAATTTAACACGTTCACAAGATACTGAAAACAGCCTTACAGTTCAAGCGGCCCATAAATAAGCATTCAATTCTCCTTGTTTTTCATACAGAAACACGTTGGTTGCCCAGTGAGGTAGAGATACCCCATCTCTGGAAACATTCAAGGTCAGGCTGGATGGGACTCTGAGTAACCCAAAAATAGCTGAAGATGTTCCTGTTCATGGTATGGGGAGAGGGTTGGACTAGAAGACCTTTAAAGACTCTTATAATTAAACTATTATATGCTTTTGTGACAGTTCCAACAGAAGAATCCCAGTACACTGAAGGCAGCCCAAATTCAGGTCTGTGCTCCAAACAGAAGAGGAATTTGAACCTTTATCACTGACATTCCAAGAACTTCTATTACTCTCTGATGACACCTGATCACAAGTATTAAAAATGACATCTACACATTGCACCATACACGCAACTGTGCACTTTAGACTCTATGTCAACTTAACCCTAAAGATTAACTACCAGTTCAAATATCTCCATGGATTTAGTTGCAATACAATTTGCCTTTAAAAACTGCACTACATTTAAAAAATATTTTATATTAAATGTAAATTGTTTTTCTTTTTTTCCTCTTCTGTTTCATGCATTCAGGATGTACATACCTCTTTGTATGAAGACATAATCCTTTCAATAGCATCTGCTCCAGAGATCAGCAAGTTTCGTGATGTAGTAAAAGCTTCTGTTCTTTCACTAACCATTGCCTGCTTCTGCCCATCTTCCAATTCTGAATGTAAAAAAAAAAAGTTTTGTTAAAATATTCTGCTGATAATTATCTCTACAAACTAAATTATTATTGCAATGTGAGCTATTATAGAGCAGGCTTTTTCTTTTTTTAAGAAAAAGTTTACTCTATGAAGACAACCTTTCAAAAAGAACTAGGGAATGTAACTACCATATCTTGGTCAAAAAGAGTTTGGGAGCATATGGAATTCATCTTGTTAGGCAAAACATCCTGTTATTTTATCTATTTATCTACATGGATCATTGTCCTTTTAATATGTCATCCTACAACATAAATTTTTCAAAATATTCAAAAAAAGTGAAACCTAAGCAATGATCTGAAACAGATTTTGAACATAATTTTTAACATTTTTGTGATTATTAATTTTCAACCTTACTTATTACCGACTTCATGTAGAAGGAGCCATTCACATTTGTGTAAATCTGGCAACACTATTATATTTCTGTAAGAAAGCAATAAACTCTCTTGGTATCAAAGGCATGGTTTCAATAGGATAACTCTCCCTCACAATGAAGTTTCTCTTTTCATCTGACCTCAGAACACAGGTGTGAGGCTTTATTTATGACAATGCACCCTGTTAACAAGAATATTCTTGCTCCAAAGAAAGGACTTGTCTCATAAGAATGTCAGCAGCATTAGGCAAGGAGAAAACAGCAGCAGAACTTGTATATACAAGATATGTGAAAAGTAAGTATATTTAACATATCTACGTACACCATATTGCTACAATGGGTCCCACAGATTCAAGTTGCAAGGTTCGTTTCCTGAAGGAAACAAGATTTAAAAAGAAGTGCCTGACTATTTTGAGGCTAAATGTTGTTTCAGTGCTTATAATTGCAACTACCAATCACTGATGTAGTAAACCAGTGGTATAGCAAACCACTTTTAAAAATTTTCCACATAAGAGATTTACAATGAAAGATCTAAAAGGTTTTCTGCATCACATAACTATAGATGCATCTCCATAAACTGCTTAAATCTTTTGCAGAATGGGATCAGGATATTATTTTTTTCAAAAGTTTGTAAAGTTCTTTTTAAGTTTCTTTTTTAAACTAAGCTGATGCTAGGAATCGTGCTAGGCAGGGAAACAGGTGGATGCACTGTGGCTCCTGTTCTAGCAACTGTTACCAACACCCATGTTTCCACAGTGCTCACGATCAAGAAAATCTAGGAGGAATTCCTTGCAGGTGTAATGCGACCATAAATTTCATGGGCTAAGTGAAGCAATGCAAGAGTAGAGTAAACAGCATTTTCTTACTCTCACTTCCCTGACAAATCAGATTCTAGAAATCTGGTGTCTGAGAATCTACAGGGAGTACCAAAGCCAGATGCATCTCTCTGTCTTTATTAGTTAAATCTAAATGTTATTCTGTTTTCATTTACACATCCATAAAGGATTCCTACACAACTAGATCACTGAAATACACTGTATTACAGTGAAATACAATGGAATAATTATTCAATATATAATTAATTATATAATAATACATTATTAATTATATAGCAATTATTTATAATTTAATTATTATTACTGTTATATACACTGGAATAATTATTTAATATAAAAATAATAAACAGAATTAATTATTTCACTGTATTTCACTGAAATAATTAATGAAAAACTTTAAAAAATTGCTACATCATAACTTTTCATATATATGTGTGTGTGTGTATATATATATACACACACACAGAGAACATCTATGTTATTTTTCCTGGGTTTAATTATGATGTTTTCTCACTTCAGTTCTACATCAGCACACTGTCAACTAGTTGTATGCAATCTTGCTGAGACACAATGAGAGAAAGGTTTTTAAAAAAATATAGAAAAGCTCTTGCAAAGAAGAGATTACAAAATTCTTACTGATGTGGCTTTCACTTCAAAAAGTTATTTCCACTCCAAGAAGAATACATTTAGTGAATAGGGAGAATTCAGGAAATTCATTAGTAAAAGAGGATTTAAAATTTGTTTACTTCTGACACAACCAATTTTTGTTGATCTTGTTGGAATTATAGCACATGCAGCCCATGCTATCTGGAACCACCACAATTAAATTATCTAGGAATCAGGTATGGTTTAACTGCACTGATTAACATCATTCCTCCTTCATGTAAATGCAGTATTTACTGAGGGCTGCTTCCAGCACCCAGGCCAGCTCATCTAGCAAGAGTTTAAGGATCTCTACAAGCCACTGCATCAGTCAGAGTAGGGATATTTAAAAAATTGAAATTATACAGAATTTATGAGCACTTGACAGGCCCAAAAGACAAACTCTTCTATTATATAACCCAGCAATATAATTTTTCTTGAACTTTTTGTCCAAAACATTTTTCATATGGCTGGCCTCCTGTGTTTGAAAGTGTCACATTTTAACACACAGACTGTCTATGTTTCATACAGAATCTAACATTTCCATTTTTCTTTTCCTTTATTTAGTTGATAGTCACACTTATTTTATAAACAAAAATAAATGTTCACTGTGTCTAGAGAAATCAAAGTCTTGCTTCAAAAAATAGTTACTCTCCATAAACTGAGACACATTGGGAATGTGAATTGTTTAATACAAAAAGAATAAGAAATGTTATCAAAGAGAAATCTTGTCTTTGTCACCTAAATTCTTCACTGAAAAATATAACACAATTTTAAAATTTCAGTCAGAAATATCACTGTCAAAGATACTTTTCTTCTTACTGTTCAAAGATACTGTCACTGTTCTTTTTTCTTATTACTGAAGAATTATTGTTTTACTTTTTCTTTCTCTTCCCTGAAGAAGTGTACAAAATTTATGGCTTTACACCAGTAGTCTCAAGTCTCACCATGGTACCAGTTTTATACATTTCCCTGACTCTTCTGATTTATCCTAACACAAAAAATCAGCTTGCTTCAGATGTGAACAAACTTTTGTGTGATCTGCAAAAAGCACTGTTTTCCCAAGCAGGTCAATGGTAATTTCAGCATAATCAGGTGTGCTTGATTCTCTGAATAGCTGTAATACCTCACACTGGTCTTGACAGTGCTGCCAGTATTATGTTTGTGAACCACCATTATGGTAAGCCCCAGAACTCAATAATAAACCTGATGTTTTAATAGTTTAGGATGCTGGTAGCAAATATAAGTCTGCTTTAAAATGTGAAAATGTGAGCCACTGCTGCATCTTTGCTCTCTCCTACATTTGAAATGTATTTAACAAAAGAACAAACATGAGTAACAGGAATGTTATTTAGTTTAGCATGAGTACAAGTCCTTTTTTATTCATGCTCTAATACCAAGGAGATATTTACAACATGTGGTTAAATGCTCCTTTTCTTGATTGCACTCACTCCCATCTTAGCAGAAAGACCCTTATCACTTTTTCTGTTGTGCTGATAACCTTCCCTGTGAGGTGAAATGCCTTTGTATGGCCTCTTCAGTTTGGAACAAGACATCCTGATATTTTTGAAGCTGTTCCCAGGATGCCAGCCAGGGTGCTGATGTAGTGCCCTCCTAAGGCACGTGATGGGCAGCAGCTCAGGGAGCTGAACACCCAGCCCTGCTCTGGCACAACTTTTTAGTGAGACAGCTAAACCACGTGGGCACTGCACAAAGCCATCCCACAGCTCACACCAAGCTTGTCCACTTGGACAGTCCTGACTTGGAATACAACTTCCATGAAAGAAAGAGAACTACTGCACAGAAAAGAATTCACTCATTCCTAATTCAAAGTACACAATTTAGAACTGATCCTTCTGAAGACTTTGTAGGATTCATGTTATAGGAATCCTATGAAATTTGTAATATATTAAGTTCTAACTGTGCATGAGGAAGCCTGTTAAACTAAATTAACCAACAGCCCTCCTTAATACATTTCTTTTTGCTCTCTCTTTTTTTTTTTTTAAATAGCGTCTGCAGCAACAACACTACTTGATCTCATTTCACTTCCAGGAAAATTGTGATAGGATGTCAAAAATGATACCATCCTAGCCTGGAATCTGAATATTACCTTCTCTTCTCCCAGGGAGTCAGGGAAAATCAACGGTTTCCAAGAGGTCAACAGTAAGAGAAAAATTACCTATAATTATCTCTAATTACACCGTGGTTTATGGAAGGAGAAGACAAGCACTCTATTAAAAGTTCATAGTATCATTTTGCAAAAGGAGATACTGTAAAAATCAGCTTGCCATTCCAACAGTGACTAATGGAAAGGGAGACTGCAATAATCATTACAATCTTGTGTGATACCAGGATCCTCTAAGTCCTGACTTCATACTATTTATCACACATTCCAAGTTGGATCATTTGCTCAGCTGACTTGCTATGCTTGCAAGTTATACATAAGACACAGATGTTGTAAGAAAGTCTGTGAAAAATAAACCAATGTGAACAGCACTCAAGGGAACTACAGTCTTTTGAGGACATAACTTTAAAGAAACATTTAGAAATTCGATGTTAAAAAAGATGTTATTACCACCATCTGCAAATCCCGTTGCGGTGATGATGGGCACAGCGACCATGATCATACCACAGCTACTCCAGACATACTTCATCAGGAACTGCTCTATCATGATGTACCATAAACGTTTGGACAAAATGAGATTCATTTGATCTGTCAAATCCTTGTAGCTTTTTTGCAGTTGTTTCAATTCTACCTACGGTTAAAATAATAAAATAATTTATACCATGAAACAAAGATGGACTTGTAGTACAAGATACGCTCTCATGTGTAGAAGAAATAATCAGTACTCAGAGTTGTCACTTCTGAATCACAACTGCCATGTGGTACTTCACACTCACTGTGCTGCAGTATCACAACGAAAGTGCACAGCTTTATGGAAGTCAGTGGACCTGGTTCTTATTTACACCACTGTCCCTCGACAGAACACTGGCAGGTTTTCAACTCTTTTAAGATCTCTAATTCATACAGGAACACCACAGCAGTCACAACAGTTCATTCTAACAACCAAAATAAGATTGATTTAATGTCCTTTTAATAAAGTTGCAGCTGTAGAGTTTCACAGCAACTGAAAATTATGTTGGAAAGCATTTGGGAATCAATTATCTTCAGTGACTTAAAGTTGCAGGGTTGATTCCTGAAATGCTGCTTGTTTTTGCAAGCAGTCTGGGGAAAGAGAGAATTATCCCAGGAGGTTTAACAAGTCAAAGACAGTTGCAAGTCAATATGTATTCAGTTCAAGCCCATATATGTGGGGATTGAGAAAATTTATAATTTAGCTGCACTTAAAACACTATTACAGGCAGCTTTTGAGAACGATTGTGTCTACAAAAATAAACCATTAGTGTTATATAATCATTGCCTGAACTGAAAGAGTAATACTTCAGGCTGGTTTCCAGCTTTCATTTTCACTTGCATGAAACAACTTTTTCCCCCAGTTGTGTTTGAAAGGTATTACAGCCAAACTTTACTTCTAAAAAAATATGAGGAGTCCCTTTATAAGGTGGCTTTAAAACAAGCTACTAGTTTATGTAACTGTGATTGCAGAAGTACTGTACTTATGCTATTTTAAGACTGGTGACTACATCTTTGCTTGGCTATGTGAAAGAGTGTCAAAGGTTGTAGCATGCTCTGAGCCATCACAGAGTTCCCCCTAGACCTTCTGGTGTGCCATGGTTGCTATTTCTGCTCAATTAAATATGGTGGTTCATACCCATGGTTGGAAAAAAGAAGTCTGGAAAAGTTAATCAGAACGGACTAGGTGGGGAAAACACAGCAAGGTAGATTAGTTTTCGAGATAAGCATAAGATCCATCTGCAAAACCAGAACGCTGTCAGAGTTCAAGGGAACTGTGATCTGCTCCCCCCAGACACTGCTCCTGAGACGGCACTTCCTAAGAAATGGGAAGTGCCAAGCTGTAAACAAGTTTAAATGTCAGAGGGACCCAAAATGCTCAAGAAGTACTTGAGTACTTCTTGCGTACTCAAGAAGGGCATCAGGGGAAGCATGGGTCCACTCCAGCACTGCAGGATCTACCCCAGTGCTCCCAATTCCTCTCCTCCTTACCTTGTGCCCTCGGTAAAAGGCAATCTCTTCCACGTTGGCGATGATGCGCGAATGTATGAAGCGCAGATAGCCCTTCTTGTGAGCCTCCTCAGCCACCAGTTTGCCGAACTTGGGCGAGCAGGCTTTGAGCACTCGGGCCGTGGCATAGACGACGAGACCGGCCAGGACTGTGGGCCCGATGGGGTTGGCCCCCCGGGACCGTGCTGTGCGGATGAGGGTGTAGGAGGTGAGCACAACATCCAGGATGGGCTTGGTGAGGTTGGAGTAGAGATGCGCCACGGACTGTGAGAACATCATAATGTCCTCGGTGAGGGACTGGTCGGGGTTAGCCAGCCGCCCGTCCATGCTGATCACTTTGTAGTAGGTTTGGTTGGCAAAGTAGGTCTCGTAGGCGTGATCCACCAGGCGCGTGCGGAAGGCGAGGGCCAGCTTGCACTCCAGGTACCGGATGGTGCTGTTCACGAAAGTTGCTGGGATTGCGATCATCAGCCACTTGATTAACTTGAAGATAAAGCTCCTGGGCTTTTTCTCCACAATGCTCTTCACAATTTTTCCATCGAGGGCGGCCACATAGATGGAGAGGAAAGTCCTGGATACCAGAGCAAACGAGTGGAGACAGAGCAAGCCCAGCTCGGCACTCACCAGCTTCGGGAAGAACAGTCTGCGGAGTTCCAGCAGCTGCTTGAAGAATTCCGCGTCCACGGCCGGAGCGGCTCTGCCCCGGCTGCCGGCGCGGTGCGAGACCGCCCGGCCCGTCTCATCGTGCGCGCCGCCTCTGCCGCTCGCCCGCTTCACACGCCCGCGGATGATGGGGTAGAGGATTCTGAGCCCGTACGCCGCGGCCAGCAGGCACGCAGCCTTCTTCGCGGCGCCCGCCCTGCTCCACTGCACCCGCCGGGCTGCCGCATGCAGCATGTGGGCCATCCTGCCCGCCTCGGCACCGCTACGTGCCGCTCCTAGCGCGGCTGGCTCATGCTCGCCGGGAAGGCCGGTCCCGCCGGGTCTTCATCGGGGCGCTGGGCCCGGCCCGCCGCCGGCCGCCGAGCCGTGACAGATGCCGAGTGAGCGCTGCCTCCCAGGGGTGATGGTGCCTTCAAAGCGCGGCGCGTTGCACAACGCAGCCCCGCGCGGCGCAGCCCGCCCCGCCGACCACCATTGGCTGCGCCGCGCGGGGCGGCACCGGCACCGGCAGCGGCCCGGCCGCTCAGCGCCGCCGCCCCGGCCACAACCGCTATCGCTCGGGGCGCGGCCGCAGCGGCGGCAGCAGCGGCACCGGTCCCTCGGCGCTCGGCTCCGGGTTCACCGCGGGTCCCCCGGCGCTGGGCTCCGGCCGCACCGCTGATTCCCCGGCGCTCGGCGGGTCCGCGGAGCTCGGCCCTGCAGCGCGCCGGCTCGCCCCAGGCTGCGGCCGGCCCTTTCCTTCCGCCTGCCCCGCCGAGCAGGCTCCGCCTCCGGCCACGGCCTCGCCAGCGGCGCGGGGGGAGCGGAACGCGGGGCGGTAGCGCCGGAGAGCCCGGGTCCCGCGGCAGCCGCGGCAGGATGGGCAGCGCGTCAGCCCCGGCACTCCCGAGCCTGCCCGGGACGGGGGGCTGTACCGCCGGCCCGGGGCTGGGGGCGGCCGGTGCCGGAGCGCCGCGGCAGAGGGCGGCGCAGCCGGGCCGGTGGCCTCGGGCAGCCCCGGGTCGGAAATCGGCCGGGCGGCCGCGGGAGGGAGCCGGGCAGCGCGGCGTCTCCGGGGCAGCGCCTGCACGGTGCGCGTAATTGATTTCCTGTCCTCTCGCCGAGAGGAAACCGGCATTGTGCACTGGCGGCGTTATTAGCCCAAAATAACCCCGACCGAGTCGCACGGCCCCTGCGGTGAAACCCGGCCAATTTCACACAAAGAAAGCCACAGTAAAGGCAGTTGTCTTGCTGCTTTATTTTTCTGTTTTCTTAATTACTTATTTCTACTGCTTCACTTGTTTGGAAAAGATACTGAAATTGCAGGGCGAGGATCAGAGTACTCACTCTGGTACTTTTACACTTTGAAACTATAGTACTAAGGTAACTGTGTAAGATAGTATATGATAAAACATTAGTTTAGAGTGTGTATATCAAAGTGTGTTTTTAAAATGTGATACTAGGTGTTTATGGCAGTAGTGAAGAGCCCGCTTTTCCCCTAAAAATGAAGAGTGAGGCTACCTGCCTCACAGTAACTCAGCAAATACTGTGTTAAATAATTCACATTACTGTTAGAAACAACCCCCCGTTGAACAGAGTGCAGTGATGATGTTTAGATAGCAACACAAGCTTCAGGATGAACGAATGATAAAATTGATTTGAGAGCAAGTGAGGTTTGCTTTTAAAAATGAGACACCACTTATCAAAACAACCAGGTGCCTTCTAAGAAGTCCAGTAAGCCAGGACCACCAGGACAAGAAGGAAGCAAGGAAGATCTATTTCTCATTTCTTCCTAGGAGGTTGCAAAAATTCAGCCCATAGTAGTCTGGACAGTTAGGTAGAGAGGATATGGGGTAATCTTCAAGTGTATTCTATTTTTGCCAGTGAGCTCGGGCCAGAGATCTGGATACAGGCCCTTCTAGCCTTTTTTTTTTTTTTTTTTCCTAAACACACAACTCAAGATAAAGCTAGAAAAATGTCAAAATCTGACCTAGTCTGGTACAGGAGACATTCAGTTAGTAGGTAAGCCTGATTTAACTGCAGATTATTTTGTCAGTAAAATAGATTTTTCACTGCACAGAGATACAAGATACACTGGCTAAGAACTTGCTTTGCTTATGGCTTCTTATTTTTTTAATCATGCTCTCCACTGGATACTTCCCTTACTGGCTTGTGTGTAGCACAGCATACTCTTAGATTTTGCCAAACCACAGCTATTTGCAATATTCCATTACTCTAGCATTTTCTTACCAAGGGGAAAGTTCACAGATCTCTTTCAGTTCTGTGTATCTGCTGACCTTTCACTTCACAGGATCCTGGATGACTGAAACTTCTGGTGATTTGGTGGTTAGTGCAGACGTACACCCCACATTCAGATCTGTGGGAACATTTAAGTGAAGCAAGTCTAACCACACTGTGTTTCAGTCAATAAAAGGAATGTATTTCCTTCTTTTGAAAGGATGAAGAAAAGACTGAACTGTTGTTTTAAATACCCCCTTTCTTCTGTTCTTGCTGTCTCAAGAGTTTTGCTCTGCCACAATCCTGCTCAGTAATCCATGCACAAACTCCTCTTTGTGGAGCATGGCCTTAGGTGTTAGATGTTTTTTCTTTTTACTGCTGAAAGCAGGAATTTTACTGCATTTAGTCATAATAACACTCCCCAATAGTACTGGAAAAATAACTGCCAAAACTGCAGTAATATTGGTGCAGTGTTCCATGCTCTGTAGTCTCCACATTTTCTACTGACTTTTTTATAAACTTCTGGAGATATGTGTAATCAAGTAAGTTTGAGTAACTGAAGCTGTGGAATTGAAGGGATGTTGATATTAGATCCAGACTATTTGGGGCTTATCCTTTCTTAAGGGGAAACTCATTTCTTAGTGTCAAGTGATTGGTTTTTAAACATAAGGTTAGTTTTCATCAAATGCATTAAAATAAGTTGTGTGCATTTTTTAAGTAGAGGAACCAATAACTGAGGAGGAAGAATATATGGCAGCAATAAGTATCAGGGTGAGTAAAGTCCATGAATGCTTGTATATTCAGGAACTAGAGTGTAATCATGATAGCTGATGCCTCTTTTCTATCTTCTGTTTTGTGCCCACACCAGCACTTCATCCTTGCACAACTTTGTGGTTGTGATGAAGGTAGTGGAATTGGAACATGCAGGCTATTATGCAAGAGATAATCATAATCAATCATTACTCAATGATCATTTTTTCTACCATTTGATTTAGTGTTTGAAAAAATGATATGCAATTTTTTAAGCAAAAGACCATTTATCTGATGTCTTGTATGATCCTAACAGAGGGTCCAATAGCTGTAACATCATCTGCAGTAAACTGACATTTCCTTGCTGCTTATGGAGTTATCCACTGTGCCATAAGGACATACAAAAAAAAAAAAAAGTAGAAATAGAAAAATAGAGAGAAAAATAGAATATAATAATAGATATAAATTTTATGTAAAAAATATAAATTCTGTGAAAAATAGATATAAATTCTGTGTTTTGAATCATTGCCATTTAGGATCTTTAAGACTTAGATGCATGTAGTCATGCATTCAGTACATAGCAATTTCTGTGTGGACCAGTGTATGTGAAACTTGTAATATGAATCCACACAGTGCTTGTTTTCAATTACTAGTAATGAACTGTAAATAATGTCCAAAATATGATGTACTGCTATATGGTAAGCTAGGAACATCTGGTTTTTTCTTTAATTTTGAGCTGTAGGTTTGCATAGTGGTGTGGGAATAGTAGGATTTCATTTGAGTCAGATTCAACAGAGTATGAACAAGAAGCCGTTATTCAAGTAAATACCTTTCTCTGAAGTACTTCCAAACTTTCTATTTGCTTTAATGTCATCACTTATTTAAGTACAGAAATACACCCACAGAATTAGTTTGCAACGTCAGGGCATACCAATGGCAAATTTGATGTTTTTATCAGAAAAGGGTGATAAGATACCCCGACCTTTGATTTCAAATTTGTGTCACCAGAAATTATCTGTTTATTTAGTCTGATTTAGAGAAGCTATTGGCTATATTCATATACCTCAGTAGAATATCCAGACACTGTAAATCCTTTAAGTGTAAATCCTTAGATCTAAGACAAGCAAGAGCTACAGTTTTAATGGCACGGATGTGGAAGCTTGTTGAAGTGTCAGTGTGGTGACCCTTGTGGCCTGATCCTACCAAGCAGTTGATTCCAACTCTTTTGGTTCTAATGAGGCTGTAGGGGTACCCAGACTAGGCAGAGCTGTGTTATCACAAGAGAAGAGAGAGGAAACAGGAAGATGCTATTCTGTTGCTTAGCTCCCGAGTGTAAGCATCACAGGGATGGTGTAAATGCGGAGCATTCCTGCACCAGAAGTCCTTTTTCCCTTACTCTGTCTTTTGGGAGATACACGTTTGCTGCTGTCAATTTGAAGCCTGCATGACTTGTGGGTTCTAATAATTTACCCATAAGGGATTCAGGTGATCTCTCTGACAGGACAGTCAATAGCAGACTGATCACCAACAGTTCTGACTTCTGAGAACAGTGGTATTCTAGAGAGAATACAGCTCTAGAAAGAAATATAAACAAGCTGTTTTCCCTTTACAGAGTGAGAGGGAGAGGGAAATAAGCAAGGGTAGAGGTCAATGTCAGCTGCTCCAGGCATGGTAAACTGTCGAGTGATATTCTCAGAAAAGGAATTTCACTTTTAATATTTAGGCTTTAATACCTAAGCCTTTAATATCTAGATTTTTCTTTCTTGTTAAACTTATTCCATACAGATAATTCAGCTGAACCAGGATGTATCTCTTATATGCCTTCAGAAGTCTCAAATACATTACATATGTTTTTCAGATTTTACTTTAAATCTTAAATGTTTTTGTTCTCAGATCATCTGAAGAAAATTCTAATGCTGCCTTATTAAACCTTTTCTCAAGTGCATTGTAAACTCTTTAAACAAGCTGCATGCCAGGTGCAAGAATACAGGCATAAATGGTAAAATCATGTAGCTGGTGTCAGTTAACAATGGTGATACTGGCACTGCCCACAGCAGGTCAGTGTTCTACTCTGTAAAAGTGAAGGCAGGAATAAAAGAAAAACCATTCTTTTACTTCTGCACCCCAAACACGGGATCTGCTGCCATCCTTCTGTCATGCCTCAAGAATTTATTTGAGGGTTTGCAGCTGGTATGTCAACAAAAAGATCATCTACTGCAGTTTGCTTATTAACTCTTATTTGGGAGACTTCTAAATATTAAAAATAAGCAAATAGACCAGTGCTTCACCCAGCACAGTATTCTGTCTCTAGCAATCGCTCTAAGCAGATACCAAGAGAGAAAAAAATTGCAATTTAATGTGATGCTGCAGCTTCACCCAACCTCTGGCCATTTTAAGCTGTGAGAATTTTGTGAGACTGGGAGGTTTTGCTATTAAACATTCCTTACAATGACTCTTAAAATTACTTGTTCAGTCTCTCTTAAAGTCTTCTAAACTCTTAGATAAATATGAACATCTGACAAGCCATTCCTCAGATTTGACATTTCATATGTGAAGAAACACTTCTTTCTGTTTAATTTGACCCTGGCTCCCACAAATTCCACTTTATGTCCACCTATGCCTGTTCTGGAAGAGGCATTCAACAACACAGCTTACTCTTGCTCACTCTCTACCCTTCTCCTCTCCCCCCTCACCTTTCCCATACCACTCAGGAGTTTGTCAGCCTCTATTCCATATCAGTCCTCAGTGCTTGAGTGCATGAAAACAAGAACTAAATAGTCTCTTCCCTCCCCTTTGCATTTTATTCAATAGCAGGACCTTCCCTATTATTTCACAACTTCTTTATTTTCTTAAAACCTTCAGTAACAGATGTTGTCAACAGCCTTAATTAAATCTATCAAGACAGCAGCAATCACTCTTTTCTACATGTGTTCTACAGAAACTTCCATCAATAGAAGCTCCACTGGCTTTCTACATGCTGTAGTATTGGAGATAATTCCTGCTATTTTTTTGTGCAGAAGTGAGCTTTCCAGATTGCCACAAAATTCTTATTTTTTAAATTGTGTCACATTTGCTAGCCTCTGGTCTCCAAGATGACTCCAGATTCAAGTGGTCCATTCCACAATGCTGCATTACAGAATTCTTCATTGAATACCATTTAGTCCTGGTACTTTGCTGGTCTTCATTCTGCCTTGATAAGATCATGACCTTGTCTGCTGTTATTTTCACTTTGGACAGATCCTCACTGTTCCTGTTTCCCCAGGAAAGATTCCTGCATAAAATTGTCCCCCATTTCCTCATCAATGAATACTGATGAAAAAAGCCTGACATTTCTTTTCCGTAACATCCAAGTCTCTTCTGAGCACTCGTGCTATTTCTTGGCAATTAATTGTCCCTTTAGGCTTTCTAGAAAGATTTTGCTCCTAGTTTATGTGAAGAAAAAATATTTAGTAGTTTGGTTACTTTGCCTAGTTGTTTCCCATTTTTCTGGCCTGTTGTAATTGTATTTGTATCGTTCTCTGAGTTTGTGTTCCCCTCTGTTATCTTCTTTTTGCTGTGGTTCAGACTGTCTCTCTAAGTCAAGTCTGGTATCCTTCAGCTTTTTCCTAACCCCTTGTAAGGATTTAATTCTCTCAGCTCCCTCTCCTAATTTGCTTTTGACACTGTTCCCTAACTGGAGTTTGGCACATCTAGAGAGGATTCTTTGGTTAATATCTATAGAAATACTGTTTTTGTAAAGTGAGGTTTATCAGCACGAGACTCTGTAATAGACCTCATGCCCCGTTCTCCATCAAGCCAAGGATGGCACTTTGTCTTGAGAGTTCATTCTGTAAAAAATTACTACTCCATCCAAATAATACCACCTAAGAATGGCACCTGCTTCATATAACAATTTGTCAACCTACTGTTGTCAGTAGTACTGTCCTGGCTGGTGGTTTGCCACGTGGATCCAATCCCATGTTCTTCCAAGCTGGGCATTGAATTTTGACCTAGGTAGATTAGGTGCTTCTCTCTGAGCTGGCCAGTTTGCTGTGTTTGGAAACTATTTAGCCTCTCTACAATCTTCTATCTCTCCACCCTTTAAAGGTGAATAGGGAAATTACTTTTCATTAAATTAATTGAAAGAGAGATCTATCTTTCAAGAGGAACTTTTAAAAGGGGAAACTTTGTTTTTAAAAAAAAGCTTTGTCTTCTGTTTTGAACTTCCTCAGACTCTGTCATGATTTTGCAATATCACAGCCATCTTTTAAAAAGTACTCTTTAGGGCAAAACCATCAACCGGGTTACTATAAAACACCACAAGGTCAGTGTTGCTTTGTTTCTCCATAAGCTGATCTCTCAAAGAAGGGAATGGCATCGAGTATGGAAGAAGGCCATGGAAGGCCTGGAAGAAGGCCATGCAACTCTGTAAACAAAGTTTAAGCACTGCATTTGCCAAAGAAAATCTTCCACTTGGAACAGAGTCAGGCTTTTTTAAGTCATGCATTCCTAGCAGTAGATAATTAGGTCAGTACTTTGGGATCTGAATAAGTGTATCCTGGTATTTAAAAGTGCCAGAAATTCTCACCCTGGATAGAGATAGGAAAGCATTTTAGTTTCCCTACATCTTTTATGCAGTTTTCTACAGATGGATTTAGTTACCTAATGCTGGATATCAAGATCAAACAAAAAATCAAAGTACGTTAAATTAACATTAAAAAAAATCAGTAATGATGTAAAATATTTAAATGTAACTGTAAAAGTCACCAGTTTGGGTTTGTTTTGGATTTTTTACTTAACATTCATCTCTTTAAAAATTCCTTCCTTTATAATGAGCATTAGAGTAGGACACTTTCTGGAAAGGGGAAGGTTCGTTAAGAAACATGAGAACTATTTGCAGTTCTGAGAAATTTCTTGGAAACATATCTTGTCTCTGTTTCTCTCTCGATGCCTCTGGGGGGTATGATTTTACATAAGCAGTGTCTGTTCACTCAAGGGAACGTGTTTAGGGAGAGAAACATCTTCAAACCCTCAGAGTACAATAATGCTGCAGACAGAGTTGGCACACACTTTGAATTCACAGTTTCATTGTCTAAATTGGCTGCTTCCTCTCTGAGTGTGTTGGGACATAGAGTAGGGCCCTAACTTAAATGCTTGAGTCACCCATCAGAAGACCTCCCTCTCTCTTATTTTATTATTCAGGAGTTCTGTAAGGACCTACTCAAAGCTGGGTGCCAAAAGTTGCACAACATTTCAACACGAGCCTCCCTGGAGAAATGCTTTCTTAGACTGCTTTAGGATGCTTTGATATGTCTCTTCTATCTAGAACTGATCTGATAATGAAGAAGCATGTCAGAAAGGAAAATTCAGGTGCTGAAGTTTGGAAAGCTGTTCTGAAAAAGATCCTGTATAATACTTTCTTAACGAAGGAACATGAGATATAGTTATTCTGAAGAGTAGCTATAAATGTTAGAAAAAAGGGAAATCTTTAAACTTAAGTCTTTGACAAATAGAGGAAGCCTCTTTGTTCTGTTCTTATTTCACTTCCCAGAGAATCAGCTAAGCTCTATGAAACTCACTCTCATGAGCTTTTAAAAATTAATGATATCATACAACTCTTTGAAATTATGCCATAATTCAGAAATTCAAATGAATTATTTCAAAATTTTAAAATGTTGACAGTCAAGGCAAAATATGCAAACATTGGAAATATAATCATATTCATCTCAGGTATTATATCATTTTTTACTTTGCCCTCCTCAAAAAAGAACTGATGTTTTATTTTATGACTGTTTGAAAAGTCATTAGCTTTATTTGCAAGAAATAATTTGAGGAGGAGGAGATTTATTATGTTGAAAAATAAAGAATTGAATCTGCCATGTAACTTCTCCTGGATAACTACCAGATAAAATAAGTCAAAAATAAAGAAAATCACACTTTTTTAATTTAAATCTAGACTGTACTGTGAAAAAGTAAGAGTAAGGGTGATATAGAAAATATCGTATATTAAAAACAAATGTAAAAGGTATTTGATTATGTTATACATGAAACTACATCTTAGACATAGTATAAGCAAGTTCAACATTTACACTAGATTAGAATTGAAAATAAAAATTATTATTTGAAGTGAAGAAATTAAATAAATGTTCAGTCTGTCATCTGTCATATTAGCTGTAGAGACGCATAGACTTAAAATATGGATATAATTTATCATTAAGATTTTAATCTAGTGTTGTTACAAGAAACAATTACGTATACTTATCAGATTCTATAAACAGCCTAGCCAAATTAGAAGTATTAGAAAGAAAAACATCTTGCCTGATTTTTAATTTTAGACTTCTAATATCTACTCTGAACACTCTTCACATTGTTGTACTAATGCTAATCAAACTTTAGTACTCTGAAAAATGTTAGGCTAAAGATAACTCAGGAAAGAAACAGCACAGGAAAAGATTCATGTAGAATTTTGATGATTGTTTTGTAAATGGGTGCCTTCACTTGCTGAGGCGATGGAAGTGAGTTATGGGGAAGGGAGCAAGTGGAGCTGTGCTGCTGCCAAGAATCCCTGAGGGGGCTCTCCTCGAGGGTTAGTCACATTTACACACAACAGCTCATCAGGCAGGACCAAGGGCAGCAACATCTACCTGTTGCTCATTGCTTCCCCTGTTGCCCCTGAAATACCTGAGGAAGAGCAGGATGGAAAATGCTCTCTTGTCCTAAAAATCACAGTGGTTGTAGCAGAGACAAGCTGGACTTGAAAGATAAATCAATTCACTTGGGACAAGATGCTCATGACTCCCTTGGGAAAGGGCGATGGCTTTGGCAGCAGCCTGTATGGAAACACCAGGGGTAGAAGAAGGGCAGCAGCAACCAGAGCATCGCCTTTTCCCCATCAGTGCCTCGCTTGGCTGTCTGCATCCTTCCCCTTTGTCTGTCAATCCCTGTACTACCATTCCTCCTCCTCTGCCAGCCTGGGGGCATGGGGAGCAGCTGCCCTGGTGCTCGCAGGGCGGAGAAGGCCCCTCAGAAGGGTCCTGTGGCCCTGCAGGGAGGCTGCAAACCATCCCGGGGTAGCCATTGCCTCTGCCCACAGAGCCAGCAGCACCCAGGGCAGCCCTCCCTCCCTCCCAGCCTCCTCAGCAGCAGAAAATGAACTGGGTGGGTGGCAGTCGGTAAGTGAAACTCTTCAAAGCCAACAGAAACAGCTCCATGCTGTGTCAGTGTCCCTCACAGACTGGGCACCGCCATGGTGTGTTTAACAACCCTGATGCCCCCTCACAAACCAGGCACTGCCGTGTTGTGTGTGGCAGCCATGGGGTCCCCTCACAAACAGAGCACAGCCATGATGTGTGCTTCAGGCCTCATTTCCCCCCACAAAGTGGGCATAGCCATGGTGTTTGTGACCAAACGAGTGTCTCTCCACAGAACAGTAGTGCCACAGTGTGTATGGTTCAGGCCTGGTGTCCCCTCACAGACCAGCAGGCCGTGGTGTGTGACAGCCCCGGAGTCCCCTCCAGAGCCAGACTGTGGAAGGTGCAGGTGCCCTCCACCCCAGGCAGGGAGTCACGTTTGGGCTCTGTGTCTCTCCACAGACAGGGGCTGGGTGAGGCATTTCTCATGCCCTCACAAAAAGCAGTGCTTACCATTTGGGGAAAAGGATGTACAGGTACTGAGATTCACTGAAATAGTAAAGCATCACAAACTGAGTTGTAATGATAAAGAAAGAAGAAAGATAATATTCTGTTTCTTTGGGTGCTGTGCCCTCTGCCATTCTACTAGAAATGTAAACCCCACAGATTTTGTCAGCCATTGGGAAGCAGCATTGCTGAACACAGCTTTGTAATTGTCTGGGCTCAATGCAGAATCAAACTGAAACAACACCCTACCCATCTAAAAGTCTTCCCAGTCTTCCCTTTGAGTTTTCTGAATGTTGCCTCTGTGAAACAGGAGGAAGGGAGAGTTTCACGTGGAAAAAACCCCAAAATACCAACCCAAGCTTTGTTCTAATTACCTGCCTCCCAGACCCTCTGTAAGAAAACCTGGTGTGTAGGTGTACTGCACATATTCAGCAAATACAAATCAACCTGCTGCTTGCTGCTGGTGGTAGATCTGTCAGGGCTCCTTGGGTAAATCTGGGGTTTACATTTTAGGTGTTAGAAAACTACACATCACTGGGTTCTCCCCACTGCAAGGGTGAATGTTATATGCATATGTTTGGAAAGTTTGCTCTACTTTTAAGCAAAAGGTAATTCCAAGGGAATACTCTAAATTTCTAACCCTCACAAAAAGTCCTAATCTTACTGACCTAAGGACTGCAGCCACACTGACTCTGCCCATGGAACAGTGACCCTGACTTCCAATTTTATGCACCAAGTCCTACAAGCATTTCACATAAGGCTGTGTTTGACAGGTGAGACAAGTAGTTGGAGGTATACCTGTCTCCTATATTGAGCAAACAACAGCAACTTGTAGTGTCAATCTATTTTGCTTTCCTGTTTTACAAAAGGTCCCCAGTATTCTGGAAAGTCCCAAAAGGCAAAAACTCATATAGTGCTGCTTTTGTTTTGCTAATATAGTTTTGTAGCTATATTGCAGCATGACAAAGAAAATTAGGAGGAAATAATAATTGACAAAGATTTCTTAAGTTTTAAGAAATTACAAATTAGTGAAATGTGCGTACAAGTCAAATGATTAAAAGCTTTTTCTGTTTTGTTTTTTCATGTTAAATGTGTTTGGTAGCCTAATATCAAATGTGGTCCTATCCTTACAGGAGTAAACTGGGAACACTCAAAATTACCTCAACAGAGATATGTTGACTTTACTACCTGAAGGTTTGATCCATTATAACATAGCATAACACAACATAACAAACACATAACATATTAACATATTTGTGTCCTAAAACTGAGAACCGCTGATGAGAAATTCAAGCCATGACTCAAGATTATACTTTTGCAATTAAAATAATAATTATTTGCATTTTACAGAAGCAGAATCATATTAAAGCAAGAAAGGAGAAAACAAAAGGTAAACAGTTTCAGCCCTATTGGATTTTATATTGTTATATAAAAGCTTTAGTGGGTTCACTTAGGTAAAACTTTCAAAGCCTTTGGAGTGAGATTCAAAACAATAGCTAAACAGTTACAATGCGTTTCCCTGACTTTTAGGGTAAAAGTCTTGTTCTAGATTTACTAAACTGAATTACAACAAGAAGAGAAGGTGTGAATGAATGAATTGGCCTGTGCCCAGTTTTGGCTTTCCTGGATTACTTCTGTTACCATTTTGTGTTGGTATATGGGAGCACAAGGGATTGCTTGAAGCCTCAGGTGATAACCATGTGGTCAGCTGGCCCAACACACACCTACACAGCCATCCTTCTGGGCCCTGTAAATTAAAATCCTTCTTCTGGCATTTGCAAAAGGAGGATGGTTTATTTGTATTTTGAATCTGAAAGTGAAATAAGGGAATCAAACTTATCCCTGGCATAGCAGGAGACATTTCAAACAGGAAAGAAAACAACAAGAGAAATTGGCTATAACCATAATAAGTGGAGTCAGTTTCCTCCTCAGCAGCAGGAAGAAAGAGGCAGTATAGGGAAGCTCCACCACTGAAACAGATACCCCTAATACCCAGAGCATGGGCACAGGAATATATAGGTTGAGTAAAAACAGGCTGATTGTATAGAGACAATTACTCAAATTCAAAACATTTACATATGGGAATCTGGGACCAATCAGCAGCTTGTCCCCATCACTTTCCCAGTTTCCTGGAGCCCTGTGAGCTCTCTGTTTTCTCAGGGATTACTGGTCTAAGCCACATAATTTATATTACGACCATGTAATTTGTTTCAGTGGAGAGGGAAAACAGGAAAAGACAGGATTGTTTTTACTAATGTAGTACTAAATTACTAGACACAGTGGTAATTTTCTAATTGCTGTTATGTAATTATTAATAATTTAGTAATTTAGAGGTGATGGGGAAAATACATCTGGGACAATGAAGGGAAGTGGTTACATTTTGGGGTGTGGGCCCTGAAGTAAAATGAATTTTGAAGTGTTGATTTGTACACAGGATGATTTTACCTTACTGAAGATATTTGTCTTAACTGAAGAACAGATATTTTCCATAGATAATATTATCGTGGTAAGCTAAAGATAATAATAAATGATACTAAAAATTAGTTACCAACAAGCATGTTAGGTATATTAGTTACATGTAACCTGCAGTCATGACAGGGATTACATTTCAGAAGAAAAGCCAATGCTATTTTTTGTTTTGGCATAGCCTTCAGTTTTCAATATCTGTATTTTGTTTAGAAAAAAATCTTACTGGGTTTATTATTGTCCTGATAAATTCAAAGTGTCCGTCATATCTCTTTTTGTTCCTTGTAATAAAAATTCTTTCTGAATTCCTAATCTTACTTTTTTTTTTTGTCAGAAAACTATTTTCTTTGTCGAGAGAGAAATTTGGAGAACAATAGAACAATAAACTCTTTGTGTCATTATACATGGCACATCTGGTGTACTTAATCTTGCTGATTTATTTGCTTATCTTACATGCTTCCTGAAAAGACCGTTTAAATTTTTTTAGGACTTAGTCCTTGCCACATTTGGTATCTTTTATTTTAAGAAATATTTTTAGTGGTTGTACACAAAGTTTGAGAAATGAGCATTTAAGGACTAAATTTTTGGCATCAAGATAACAATGATTTATTTTGAATATGACCAAATTATATTTGTATTCTTTTTCAAGGCAATAAAAATAAAGTAAGAGCAAACAGGGCATGAGAATTCAGAGATACTTAACCATGTGCTTTTATATTAGGAATAGTTTGCTCTTGCTTGCTAGTTTCAAAAGAATTACCTATACTGGTAATGCATGGTTGAAGCTTCTGTCAAAAAGTTACTCTGTCCTTTAAAAAATTAAGGAATACTTTGAAAGAAAGAAACTGAAGTCAAAAATGAAGCTCCTGGAAGTATCGTCTCCTAAAAGTTCAGCAGTCAGTTTGGATCTTCTTAATCTATATGTGGTTAACCAGATATCAACCAAAAAAGAAAACACTGGTGAGTTTTGTGTATTCTGACACATCAGAATTAGTTATTCTTAACTATTACTGCTGTTATTTTAGGTCTTGTTCTTCCATTTACAACTTAACACTCAAGTAAATGTTGTTTTATTTTTAAAGTAAAAAATTTTATGTTAATACAAAAATTATGACTGAATAAAATGTCTGGGCATAAGAGGAATCAAACAGCCTTGGCTCCTGCCTACTTCACCTTTATAGCCTTGTGCAGTGTCCTTGTTCCAGGCCAGGCCAGGGTAAATATTTGCAGTAGCCAGGACAGGCCTGGCCAGGACCCTGAGGTGACTCCACTCCCTCACATCATGCACAGGGGAAGGAGTCCCATCCTTCAGTGGGCAGTGGGAAGTGAGTGGCCAGGGAATGTTGTGCTCCCTGTAGTGAGCACCTGCCTGTGAATCATCACTCTGTTATGAATATAATTTCTTGTTTCATTGCTGCTTCCAGTAAATTGTTCTTATCTCAACCCATGATCTTTACCTTTTGCGCCTCCAATTCTCCTCTCCATCCTCTGCAGAGTGATGGGGAGAGGGAGAAGGAAAGGGAGAGGGAGATGGAAAGGATGGAGACGGGAGAGGGTAACACACGGTTTGAAGTGTTTCTGTGGGAACGCTAAATTGGAGAATACTGTTCCTAAACTGCTACATGCACTTATTACCTTCCCCATTCTATTAATTAATTTTACCCCAGATTCATTACTTTTCCTCTTTACTGTTGAGTGGGCCCATTTCCCATCCATTTCCTTTTTCATAACTTTGGAGGCATTTGGAATAGTCTTGTCAGTTCTACCCAGATTCTCTTTCTTAAAATCCGTTATGAAACTTCTTGAGAAACTTCACTAAAACTTGAGTCCTAGCTCTTTAAATGTAGATGTGGGACTTAAGGATATGGTTTAATGGTGGACTTGGCAGTGCTGGTTTAATGGCTGAATTAGATGATCTTAAAGGTCTTCTTCAACCTAAATGATTCTGTAATTCTATGATTCTTGTCATCTGTGACATATTCATAGACCAGATTATGGAACATTTTTTGTCCTGTGCTCAGAGGAGTAGAAGGTGACTGAGGAAAGCAACAGAGCCTGTACACATGCAGTGGCTGACTCAATAATTTCATACTATTGTGCCATTTAGAATAGTGTTTTTGTATTATTAGTAGCAAAGAAAGAAACAAATATGGCTTTAAATGGATTAAGAAATATAAAACAACAGCTTTTGTACTCTAATGAAAATTCAGGAATTTAAAAACTTTCTCCAAGCCCAGCACTGACATAACAAATACATTCATTGCAGAGAACGTGAGGAGACCAGTCCACATTGATATCACTGAAGAAGAAAAAAAACCCATCAGGAGACATAACTTAGAGCTTCCCACATCACCCCTACGTACACAACATAAGTCAAACTTAGATGATCTCCAGAGCAGGTACTTGTATAAAATAGGCAATAGTTATGCAATTGTGAGGTTCTGGGAGAGGTATTTCATTAAAGTCTTAACATTTGGGGTATTAAGAAAACACAAACATATCATTGTAAAGAGGGAAGTTTCACAACCACTCCTGTCATTCCAGTGATACTCTTACTGTGAGAGGATAATTAATAAATTCTGAATAAAAAACTGCACATGAAGCTGGGAGATTTTAAAAAAATGCTTAAGTGTCTGTACTCATGTCAGGTACTTATACTAAGTTTATCTCAAGGAGCAGGTTATTCAAACAGCATTATGCACTTACACTGTTTTCCCATCCAGCTTTGGACACCCTGAAGTGACCAATTCACAGACAGGCTGCTCACAACTGCCTAACAATCAGGCTGCTTTAAGATGTGTGGAAAAATATGTCAAGTTATTCTGAAATTAATACTCAGAATATTTTAATAATTTTGATCTTGTATTTCATAGGCTGTTTTTATTCATTTTACAAGGTTACAAAAGCAAGTTTTGGAAAGCAGAAGACAACATCTCTCAGAAAAGGTAAAATACCAGCATAAGGTAAGTTTATTGTTCTAATGATATAATTCTAAAAATTTGCAGTAATTAGTGTATTTTTAAGAAATTTTTCAAAGAGTGGACAAATCTCATGGATACTGAAACACATGAAGTCTTCTTTCTCTTTAAGACTATATGGATAAATTATTTTCATGCTGCTTATATATTTCTTGAAAAAAACTAAAAATGTATTTATATCCATCTCTCTTCAGGATAGCATTTGTGTGCATGCTTCAGATTAAGTAGTTATTAACATGTTTCCCTGAAACAAGCCCTTATTGCCTTAAGTTATTAGTGAAAAGTCAGAATATAGAAATTCTATATTCTATATCAGAATCCTAATTCTGTATCAGAATATAGAAAATTTTCTCCTCTTTGTGGTTTATGTGCAGAGATGTAAAAGATGCAGAATGGCTTGATTACTTTAAATTGTATGCTTAAATCAAAACAGTTTTAGTTAAATAAAATATGTCTTTGTTATGTTTTGTCTAGCTCATTCCACAAGTAATAGAATTAGGCTATGTTGATTCTAGTATGGAAAATGAAGACAACACGGCAAGAGTTTTTAGTGCTTGTCCATTGCCCTCCTCTGGCTTTCAGTTCTCTAACTGTACACAGCTTTCAGAAGAAAATTTCAACACAAAACTAACGGGCAACTTTTGGGAACAGATCTATAAAAAAAAGCTGCAAAATCAGGTTTGGTTAATATTTTACTTCTATGGAATTACTTTAAACTAACTTGCATTTATTTGGTGTGTAAAACTAGTGTAATGGTGATGGTAATTATGATTGATCAACATTTTTTGTAGGCGGGTGGCAATGAATATTCTGTATATACAAATATATTTATTTTATTCTGAAATAAGCTCAACTTGAGCTTTTGCTCACTGCACTCTCAGTGTTGCAGATATCTGCAGAGAGAGAATTAGTCACATACTTTTTTCTTTTGCTTCTGGCTTCTAAATTTGGTTAAAGAAACCTGAAATATATTATAGTTAGAAATACAGCTTTCTTAAACATACAGTTAATGTAACTGGGTGTCGCATGATCCCAGGTGATCTAATGACCTAATTTTTTATCTTTTAATGTCTCAGTGATTAACATAGTTCTTACAGTATTTTCAGTGCTCTGAAACTTTTTACTTTTAAGAAACAGTTGAAAGTTATTTGTTCTGATGCATACTACTATTTTTTCTTTTTGTTAACTTTGTGATTCTTAAAAGAATCATCCTTAGAAAAGTGATAGCAAATATAATATGCTTTATTTTTAGCAAATATATTAGTCATTGAAAATAATAAAAAAATTATGTTTCACCAACGGTATTCTGAAGTTTTGAGGTAAGTGAGGAAGAAATGCTCAAGGAGTTTCAGAAGGGGAGATGATGGGTTGTTCAGCGAATGAGCAGGCCAAAATTCACAGAAAGCTGACCTGAAAAACAAAGAAGCCTGAGAAATATGTTTTCAAAACACTACTATGTTTTGTCCACTCCTATGTGCAAGAGAATGATTCGATTCTGGAGACCAGTTTGGCAGAATCAGGGAACCCCTGACTGAGGTCGAATGCAAAAAGGAAGAGTGCAAGGAGGGATGGGCAAGGCAGGAAGAAGACTGAAGGATCCCCTCAGCTGGGAGGAGTGGCATTAGGATGGCCAGAGCTGAGAATCACAATGGGTGAGAAGAACAGCAAGGAGGACTTCTGTGGGTGTGTCATCAAAGAAAGGAAACCAAGGAAAATGCTGTCCACTGCTAAATAGAGTTGAGACCTAGTGAAAAATTACCTATGGAAAAGCCTGAGGTACTCAAAGACTACTTTGCTTCAAAATTTTCAGACAAAATCTGCTCTCTGGCTCATCTTAAAATGCAGTCAGGAGTTGGGGGAGTTGAATGAACCAGTCTGGAAGGAACAGGTTGGAGAATCCATTGTAACTTGGACATAAAGAAACATATGAGACTGGACAGAGTCCAACCTAGTATATTCAGGGTGTTGGATGACATCACTGCAAGGCAGATATTTATCACCCTTGTAGGGCTGTGGTGAGCAGAGAAGCTTTCCAGTGAGAAGAAGTACACAAATGTTATGTCCACCTGCAAAAATGTATGCATGATCTGGGGAAGCATCATCTCACCTCTGTCTCTGGATTAAGGATTAAGGAGCTAAGCTCCCAGAGGCAATTCCAAGGTACATGAGGAACAAGAAGGTGTCTGCAAACAGCCATCAGATTTTGCAAGGTCTTACTCTGCCTGGTGGACCCAATTGCTTTCTGTGATGGAATTAGTAGCTCTGGGAATTAGAGAGAAGAGCAGGCATTATTTACCTTGACTTGAGGAAGGCTTTTGACAAAGTTTCCCACGGGATTCTAGTAGCCAAAATGGGCGGCTATGAACCAGATGAATGAAAAATAGGATGAGAAAAAACTGTCTGTTACTGTCGTGCTCAAAGTAGTTATCTGTTGGCTAAAGTTTGTTTGGCAACAGTTGGGCTGCAAGGAGGTTTGGGCTTCTGCTGTAAAGATATAAAGAAATAAAAATAGTGGGAAAAGATGTATATTGTTTGCAAACCCAATGTGAAAGTTTTAAAGACAATTATGTATATTCACAATTTGACAGCTTCTACTGTTTTCTCAGCCAGGTAACAGCTTTGATGAAGACCCTTGGAATACAAACCCTCCAAGGCAGTCTATTTTCAGGAAGTCTGATACAGTGTCTCAGGAGCTGTTCAAGCCATTTGATAGGTAGGCAGTGATTTTACATTAATGAGGAAAATAACAGTCAATTTTAATAAGAATAATACTAAAATAATCAGAACATTATTGCTACTTGTTTTTTTCACTGACTGTTTTTCAAATAAAAATTGAAATCAAACAGAAATACTAAACAAAGCTATTTAAATTTGCTGAAAGGCAACAAAATCTGAATTTTGGGAGGCACTTGGAACCATTATCTATTTTTTGCAATGTCACAGACATGATAGTGTTGCTGAATTCACCTTGAATGATAGCACAGATTTACTAAGAGGTCATGAGGAGGGGCAAGCTGCCCCAGGTGTTATTAGTTCTGGGCAGTGTTGCAAGTGCTTTTCTGACAATCTTGATGCAGTAGCAATTGAGCATCTGCACCTGCATTATTTATGCTAGGGGTTCCAGGAAAAAAGCATTTTCTTTCCTTCTCTTTCATATGTGATCCTACTATAGCTTTCTTTTTCCCTATAATTGATTCAATAATACTTCTATGAGAATATACACTTTGGTTTTAAAAGAATGGATAGAAATTGAGAATATATTTCTTTTTGTATGTGCTGATTAAAAATCTTTCAAATCACAGATGATTTAGGGCCAGACTCATTTGTACTGAAGATTTCATTTAATTTTCTTTCCAGCAGCTCTCCCTTGGACCTAGAGGTCTTACATAGCTAATCTTACTTTATTCCTTCTATTCCATCAGTCTGTCATTTGGTTGAAAGTTCCTGTCCATCTCTAGCGTAGGCTGGATAGAGACATAAAAAGGCCATACAGCATTTTGCTGTTCCTGAAGGGCCTGCAGGCTGTTTGCTTGGGGAGTCAAGTGACCCATAAAATCACTGGCCAAATAATAAGTAAACACATCAGCCCCTTTAACTTCCACTCTTCTTGTGGCTTCTCCTGGCTTTCTCCAGCAAAACCTAAAATTAGCACAGTATTCACCTTGCTGCACATCTGAGTGAATTCCTAATTCATACATTTACACTGAGCCCTGTATAACCTTATCTCACCTACATCTCTTCTTTCTCCACCAGCTATCAGGCCTGCACTCATCTGCTTATCCTCTCATCTTCTACCCATTCATGGGTCACTAACACCATTTCCTTTCCAACTGCTCTTCAGATCCATTTCTTTGTATTGTCCTCATTTTGTTTTCATCCATTATAGCCATAAATTCTTATACCTCAAGAGATCACGAAAATTCTTCTGCGAAGGGAGTTTCTTTCACTGTATGTGAAAAGTAGGGTGTCAGTTTATACAGTTGTTTAATGTAACATACTGATGATGTAATCAATGTGCGTAATTCTGAGACTTGTGGCACCTCAAGGTTATTAAATATTAATTAAAAGTTTTAGGGTCATATTTCCTCATCTACTCTTAAATTTTATTTTGCATAACAAAATATTCAGCTGGAGTTGAGAAAGGCTCTGAATTGCTTCACAAAATGGTTTTACCTTATTCATGTAGATCTATCCAAGTATCCTCTGAAATAAACTCTAGTGTGTTTAGCCTTCTAAAACTGTCCTGGTGAGGTTTCTGTAACTAGAGAAAACTAGTTTCTCATTTAAATTCCATAGAATCTTTATTCAGCTCCAAGTATTTGCTGATCAAAACACCACAGGTATTTTCTCCAGTAAGAGTTTTCTGTACTACATTTCAGTTTCAAGTTCTATTGATAGCCTTGCTTAGAATGTTTTAAAGAAAGGGGTTTTTTTTTTGAATGGTCTTTTTTGCCAGATCTCTGTCCTTCAGAAGAATCTCAACTTTTTGCTCAGAGTTTCTGAAAGGTCAGTCAGCAGATCCAGCCTGGAAAAAAACACAGCGAAAATGTTAGATTAAGAGCCAAGTAAGTGAAAGCATGATGGCTTTCATATCCATGATGCTCACATGATAAAATCTTCAAAACCACTACTTTCAGAAGTGGGGTAGGGAAGTAGAGGCATAACAAAATGTCTGACTGGCCTCCTGACAGTGGAACAGAAAAATTCTGTGCTGAATCAGAATTACTGATTTCAAGTACAAATGAAAGTCACTTGTTATGTGCTTTCAGTATGGAAGAGAAATACAGTCTTAAGCAACCTGCTTTTATGAATGGAAGAAACTCTTTTCCTCTTTCTTTTTCTCCCCGACGTGGCCGCCTTTGGTCAGCTGGTGGAGCAGCAGTGACATACTGTGGCTGATTTTATAAATCACAATTCTCTGTCCAGGAGGATGTACTCCATGGCTTTGTATATTTGGAGACATTAAGAAATAGGACCCCTTTTAAATCAACATTACCATAAAGTAGATATAATACATAATAAAATACACACTTTTCAGTTGAAATACTGTGTATTTAGGACAAAATCAAGTGTAATGAGCAGTGAAGTTTTTAATATTTTTATCATCAAATTATCATAAAATGTTGTGTTAACAGTATTTTGCTTGTCTGTGTACTCAGCAAAATGTTTTTTTTCTCTTCTACCCCTGTTATACCTCATTGCCTACCCCCAGGCCAGACTACATGAATTCTGCCAGGAAAAATCCAGTGATAATAGCCAGTAATGAATCAGAAAACTGTGAAGGAATAAAAGAGCCAATATTTGATGTTGTGAAAGAAACTACAGGATTGAAAGATGGAAGTGGTTGTTCCTTTCTGGCACTATTTGAAGAAGAGAGTCAACCAATCCATAATAATCCTTCCACAAAGCATTTTAATCCTTTTCCTAACCAAAGCAATAATGACATTTTTTTCACTGTTCCTGATGTTCGAAATCAAATTACCAACACAAATTATTCTTGTGACACTAGAAGAGTTTATCCTGCAATCAATGCAAAAGAAGATTCTGTAGACAGACACCTTGAAGGCATTTTCACAGCTCCAGAACAGGTTTTCCTTAAAAGTAATAATGTGTCAAATACAAGCTACAAGGAAACAAGTGCACTTCATAAAACACACCGACAGAACTGTCATGAGGGACAGCATTACTTCATGCCCTGTGAACAGAAAGAAAAAAGAGCAAACCTTGAAAAAATTGGTGCGTGTCATATTTTAAGGACATGTATTTTGGGTTTTATTCTCCTTTTAAAGATATATGTTCTTGTAACCAGAGATGTATCTGCCCCAACTGAAAACATCATGGACCTTCAGAATGCAGTCACATAATTTTAAAACCCACTATTTAAATTATTTTAAAAATTTGACAGAAACTTTTATATAAATTGTATTTATTCTATTGCATTTCAAAATCAAGGTTTACTTTTTCTTTTATTTTAGAGACATTTGCTTATTACCATGATCAGCAGAATATCTTAAAGGATAATGTGCAGAATTATTCAAGAAAAAAAAGGTGAGTGTCATGGAAATTACCAATCTATTAACCAGTGATAACTGCAGAGACTTTGCTGAATTGGAGAAATCCTGCTAAGTGCACAAGAAGGCCAAATTTTAAACAGTATTGCTGAGGACTTAGGTTTTCTTAGTGAAAATAGTACTGTACATTGTGAATAAATCTATACACAGGAAAGCCCATTATGCCTCTGTGTATCTGCCCATAATAAGCACACAGAAATACTGCTTCATGGGGCAGTTTGGAGATCCTGAATTAAGCTGTTGATCTGGCTTGTCCTCTAAAATACTCTGTCTCCTTCCACTGGCTAGAGAGCAAGTGTCTCCTCTGAACTATGTGAGTGCTCTGTGTTTTACTAAAGACTTGTTTTTCAGAGACTGATACATAGTACCTTTCATTTTACAAAACAGCACTATCTTCTGTTATTGCTTCAATTCCATTTTGCATTCCAACAGAAATTAAGTTTATGAAAACATATTCTTGGTGTTAAATCTCAGGTTCAGAGATAAGTCCAGTGATCTCAGTAGTGGGAAGCATTTAATGGTTACTGAAGACAAAGTAAAAATTGAAAAGTCACCAGTGAGGAATTTAACTCAGAAAGGAAATAAAAATGCTGGGGAAAAATCACTTACCAGAGAACTTGTGTTTGCATTCCACAGTGACGACAAGTCTGTGAAAGAAACAGCCTGGAATCAGAACCATGTCTTTGTGTTTGAAGAGGTAACTTTTAAAAATATGTCTTTTTTTTTTTGTGAAGCCCTCTGTTTGCATGATTCATTTGAGGTGGAGAAGGATTGTCCACAACAGTTAGAAACTAATGTGGCTTCACTGAATTAACTGCCATGGAAGCTTCTTTTCCATCATGGTTTATGTGAGGAATTCAGAAAGAGCTGCTGCTGGTGACATGGTTCAGATAGACAGGTCCACAGTTCACATGGTTTCATCCACACTTTGGCTGATGCCTGAAAGACATTGGGTAAGTTACCCATCAACACTTAAGGTCAGGTTCTGCAGGCAATGCCCAGACATTGTATACAGGATGCTTCAGTATTATAAAGGAGCTTTGTGCCAGTATACATATAAAAAGTGTTTCAGATGTCTTGCCTGTAAAAGCCACATATAGTACTACTCAGGGGTAAAAATACCTCTTAAAATAATTTGTGGTACAGTGCAGTGATTCCTTTAGGTAATACAGAAACTGAATGTTCCTCTCTTAACCGGAGACACTGATCCAGCTGAACACTCACTATTATTTTTAACACCTTATTATTTTTAACAGTTTACAACAGCACAAGAGAAAGGGTATAAGTTTGGACTGAGTTCATATCTTCATGAGATGGGTTAGTACTATTTATACACTATCACTTAAAAATGTTTTCTCTACATGTGGAACTGAAACAGTTACTTTTAAAGCCAGGGAGAATGATCTTTTTAGAATGTTAACTTTGATAAGGGCTTGTATTTCTGATTCATACAGCACTGTAAAAAGACAACTAGCATTACCAGGTAACTAAGAATTAGCTGTGCTTGCTTTTCCTTGAAGAGTTATTCTCTTCCACTAGACTATATGCTGTCACTCCACATGTGGACAGAGGGAGGGAAGTAAGTGAGGCAATCCTACATCCTTGGTGCTCCCTCGTAGCTGTAGGGTCAGTGTGCTGGCTGCATTTCAGAGAAGAAGGTCTCTCAGGGATGTCCAAGAAAGAAATGTGTAACTTGTATGGCAGCCAGTGTGCACATGGAGTCTGCTGTGCTCTCTTGCAGACTGTGCTCTCCAGAGTCCCTCCTCCTTTTGGGTAGCCCAGTTCTGTTGCTGATTAACAGCACAGCTGAGGCTTTGGGGGCCCCATCTCACAACCTCTGTAAAGATGTGTTGACCTGAGAAGAGAAGAACTGGCTATTGCTAAGAGCTAGATTGACCTTGCTAGCATTTTGTTCTTTAAACAGTATCTTAAACCTGCATCAGAAATAGTAATGTTTAATTCTACATGCTGTACTTGAGAGCTGGATCTTTGGGGATTGTTCCATGAGTAACCTTTTCTTTCTTTTCATCTAATTTTTCAAGATGTGGACTCACCTCTCAGCAGCCAGTCTTACAGTTACTCTCCTAGGCAGTCTGAGAGCTATTTGAGCTCTAGTCCTGACACAGTAAGTAAATCCTTGTGGGCTGACAGGGCTTTATTTGAATCATATATCTATGCCCGAGTGCACCTAAGGGTGGATGTAGCTGGAATCTTGTTTTGTTTTGTATGAGATAACTTCATGTGTGATGAGGACAAGAAGTTATCAGCTGTAAATTTTCCTTAGTTTGACAGATATGTGGTCTGTTCTCTTGATAATGACTGGCCTTGTGGAATTACATAGCATGACTGTGGGAAGATGCTAAGCAATGTTCTATGCTCTTCCTGTATGTATAGCTGCCTTACATTACATGCCTGTAAAGCAGAATGATTTGACACACCGTGTTTTCAGTCATTCTTGAACACAAAAATGCCATGTGTGAGAGTATAAATTGCATATGAGAGTGAAGGTCTGCATTGGCCACATTCTCTTCACCAAGAGCCATCCTTGGAGAAGGAACAAAAAAAAAGCCTGTAAACAACCAAAAGCAGACAGTTCTGGCCTTTCTGTTTATTTCACTTAGCTATTAGGAAGTCATTACTTTAGTCCTTAGTTACTGAACTATTTGAACAGTTACAATTGTACAATTCTGTTCAAACAGTCTGAAGATGAAGACACAGCCAAAAAGAAGGAATATCTGAATGAACAGTCCTTGAAGGCACATGGTGCCAACCTATTCTCAGCCTCAGTGAGCAGAGAGGCCCCCAAGAGCTCTCACACCCGAAGTGTGGGTATGAAGCCCAGCAGTACTTTGGCTAGAAAAGAAGCAAACAATCTTCAGGAGAAAGACTCTAATTTTTGTGCCACAGATGAGGAAAATAAAACCCACACAGCTCTGTCTCAGGGCCCATCACACCATGCCTTTAAGAGGGAGCATGTCGGTAGCAGCACCAGGTGCGATGTTTGGTCGCAGACCGAGGGCCCTGTGGCCGTAGAGAAGGTGGATGTGGGCACCCAGTGCGGCACCCTGAGGGTGTGCAGCTGTGGGGGATCGCTCCCCGCTGCCCGCAGCCCAGGCGGGGTCCCCCCTCCCGGCACTGCCGGCACGGCAGGAGAGCAGGAATGGCCAGCGCGGGAGGGACAGCTGCCCGCGGGCAGCGGCAGCGCGGCCGGGACAGACGCCTTCTTTGCCGAGGCCGAGTACCTGAGTTTGGCTGGCAGGACTCTAGAGGTGCTGAACTACATTGATAAAATGAAGGAGAGAGAGAAGCAGTGATCAACTATAATAGCACGTTAGGATCACAGTAGTTTTGTCCTGCTCTCAGTGTATTTCATTCAGTTGGCATACTCTGATTTTTCTAGCATGGTTAGGCAAAAGATACTTTTACTGTTTGTTTGCTTTAACTATCAGTAATTATGTGTTTCTGTCTACCTACTGCTATCTCAAAGTATGGGTTTCTATAGATATCCAACTATTAACAAAGGATTTTACAATAGCCCAGTAAATAACAACATCGGGAATTATATTGTTTTCCCCACCATATATCTGTAGGATTCTGTAGTTTAGAATTGATTGACTATGTTTCTTTTAAGGAAGATATTGTTCTACTTCAAAAAATATTTAGTGTGGCTCTGAGTTCAGAGCCATTTTCTGATTCTCACCCATTTTAACAGAAAAACTTGCCTTTGTCATATGTTCATACTAAACACAAAAATAGGAAACAACAGAAAATTTACATCTGTACACATAGAATAGAATGTAATTTAAAAATATCTAATTTATTAAATTCTTTTAAATGCTCTTTCTTTTTCCACAGAAGATCCAGTCATTCATTTTCTGGCTGTTAATCTAAAAAAATCTGTCATGTGTTTCTGTCTTCTGTCTGCAAACTGAAAATCTGAACTACTTGCATCTTCATTTCAGTATTTGTGTGAAGCTACAAATCACAGCAAATAAAAGTTTCTGATAATATTGTTTCTAGATTCTATTCTTGGCTTCTAAAAAGTTCCTGGTACAGGTGTCTGTTACTAACATCTCCTTACACATCCTACAGATCCATACACCTTCACTTCTATGTAGATATCTCTCTATCTTAACTCTGTGTGTGTATGTGTGTGTCCATATATATACATACACCTATGTATATATAGAAATGCCTGTGCTGGCATTGGCCAGCTGGCTGCATGCAGGGTTCCTCTTCTTCACAAACCGGGCTTGGGCAAAATTTATGCTGGAGACTTCCTTAAACAACAAGAGATTTGCCTCTATAAGGTTATTATGCTGTGTTTTCCCCTTAGAGTCTGCTGTGAAAAGATTCCCTGCCCTTATTCCCACCAGGTCAGGGGTTTTTCTATGCTTTGTAGAAGGGGTGAGTGTTACCCAGCCTGGATGAGACTTGTCACCATTCTTTGTTCTCATCATCAAACAAGTGGCTGGTTTTGCTGCTGCTTTTTTGTTTTTTTGAAGCTAAGTCTCATTTTTAAAAGAAGGTCTACATTGCTCAACAGTTTGCAGGTTTATGGCTGTGCTGTTTTTTAAAATAGCAGCTCAGAAATTTCAGTGGACTGTTCTGTACTTGGAAGAAAATAGCACTATCTTTTATATGTATGAATTGCATACATAGGAAGTGGTTTGCACAGCCAGAGTTCTAAACCATGTAACTGTCACTTAGCCAATTCACTGCCTGCTTCCTAAGGCTTGACACAAGCAGATTTTCTTTTTTAGGTTGCCTCAATTTGTTGTCAAAGCAAACTCCCTAGTAATTTTTTTTAAGCTGCAATATTCATCTTCTTCACAGGAGATATAATTTATTTGAATAACACTATGATTTTCTGAAGGCTCAGCTGTTAGCCATGGTTTCTAAAGCATAGATTTTCACTCAGTATGACAAAGTCAATTCAGATCGTGCCACACCAGCAGCGGCCCATGCTGGCCTGAATGTTGCTTTCCCAAAGTCCCTCACACCTGGTACATACCTGCCAGTCCTTCCAGTGGTGTTTGTCCAGCTTCCCAGCCTCCCCCACAAGGCACTTGTGTCCCCAAGGCACTTGGCCTGCCAGCCTGTAATACACTGTGGCACATAATAGCTAAAAGCTCCAACACTGTATGATTTAGAGGGGTTTTATTACCGCAGCAGATGTAAAATTGGCCAAAGAGTTCCTTGGTGTCTGGGTTAGAGAGGTGCTGGTGACCCAGACAGAGATGAACTGCCATTAACTTGCAGTGGAAGTTCTGCTCCTGGTTTCTCTGATGCTGGCATTGTTGCTGGGACTCTTAAAGCATGGTTAGTTTTACACTGAAGTGAGCTACCCACGTTCAGGCAGATACTCCAGATCTGCAGAGCTGGCCCCTTAGCCAACATATTCCCAGCCTGTGCCTGTGAACCTAAGGGACAAAGAATGCATGTTGGAACTTAGGTGGGAAAAGAGGGACAGTTGCACCATATGGATGTATGTGGGGGGCGTTTTAAATGCTCTTTATTAAGTTATTGCTCATATTTATCATCGTTAAAAGCCTCTCAGTGGGTATCATTTATTTTCACTCCAGCCACTGATATAGAAGATCTCACAATCTGTCCAATCTCAGGTTTCAGCCTGGACTGCACTGAAATTCCACTGCTCAGTGCCAGAAACTCAGCCTCTGACTGACTGTACATAAGAGCTGCATGTATGTCTCTAATGCAATAATTCACCACTTGGGATATCAATCACTGTAGGTAATCATGTTTCAAAGCCTTTGGATGAGAGTATATAAATTCAAATTACATTCCCATTTTTACCTGTAATTGCAAAGCAATCAGAAGAAAGAAAACTATCTTTGTAGTGGTTTGTGTGCAGGCAATGATAACAATGTGTGCATGCTCTTTATAGCCACTAGAGAAGTATTTTAAAGCAGTTGCATTACTATTATGGCAATTAAAGAGACTTGTGCTTTCTCCTTACCTCAGCACCAGTCTGCCCCTCTGTTAGGGTACTTTCTTTCCCTTGATTTTTTTGTGACTTCAGGGAAGAGCTGAGTTTGGTTTAATAGCAAGTAGTAACCTCAAACTGTACTTTCTTCAGCTGATAATTCAGCAGCAGTAATGATTGTCATGTCACTAAATATAATGATTGTCATCTCTCTAAATGCATTCAGGCACCACCAGCTTTCTCTGAGGCAATAGCTTAGGCAGAGGCACCCCTTTTTCATCCATGCCGTTCTTCCTGGCAGCATGCTGAGCCTCCAGGGAGGCCTGGAAATACACATGTTTTTAACTGTTTGGTAAGCATCAACTGTAAGTAGAATTTTGTTGGGGAAAAGGACAGAATTCTGTAATTAAGCAGAAAAAGAGGAGCTTATTGGTGGAAAATACTTCTAAACACAGATTGAAGGACTCTCACTGAAAATACTACCGTAAGCCTCTGTCAGAATCAGTTTTAATATACAGCTCATAATTTAATTTCCCTCCAAAGTCAGCTCTAATTACCGTAACCTGTAAGGTAAGATTTTCTGGGCAAGCACCAAGAGAAGTTTGGTCATTAATGGACCAGTTTGTTGCTGGATGTTCTGCCAAGAGCCTCCACAAACATAGTAATTCTTATTTCATTTTCATGAAGGATTATCATTATAGGAAATGAGAGGCTTAAGTCTTCATACAAGTAATTATTTCTCTGGTAGAAACTGTGAATTGGCTTTTTGAGGGTTTTAACAGATAGCAGACTGAGGGAGGATGAGGTTTCCTGGAAAAAATATTTAACTCTGCATTCAGTGCCTACTCTGTCCTCACAGAAGTCAATGACCTTTCTGCAACACTTCCTTCAGCCTGTTCTCCCTGACAGCCTCTGACAGGTTAGAGGTGACAATCCCAGTCACCCAAACCAGAGCTTGCTTCTCCAGGGCTGGTGATGTGGAACTCCAGCCAGGTCTCCTGACTGTCTGAGCTGAATGCTGAATGAATGTGTCCCCCTCTGCAGCCATTCTGCAGTGACTGCCCACCCTGGTGGTGCTTGCTCTGGTGCCACAACCCTCTGGGTGTGCAAGCCAACAGGAGCAGCTCCTGGTGAGCTCCCACACAGCACACGGCTGCAGAGGGTGCTGATGCACCTACTCTGCAGGAGGTGATGGGTGATCTTGGGCCCAAACACAGAGGGGTGGAGAGTGAGAGAGTCAAGATAAGGCAGGAGGCTTTAAGAGGCCTGTTGAATTGTTTAATAGAGCTGAAAGAAAAACATGTCCAAATGAACCATTTATTTGTGCCTGTTTGCAGAGGGAGTGCTATGATTTACTGCCAGTGTCACACTCAGCACATGGGTGCTGGCCTGACCCAGAGCTGTGGCTGATCGTAGGACAGACCAATATTTCTTACTGCAGAAGATTTATTTCATTTCCTGGGCTGGTGTCATTATTGAGAAACAGGAGATCTGTAAGGAGTTTTGCTCCCCAGAGATGCTTCACTCCATGCAAACAAATTAATTTCTGGAGAACCCCAAACCAGCTGAAGCTGGCAGGGATCTCCAAGCTTGCCCAGTGCAAGGCCCACTCATAGCAGGGCCAGCTGGAGCAGGGTACTTGGGGCCGGGGCCAGGGCCAGCTGCTATCACAGACACCCAGGCTGGGGCTGGGGAATAAGCCCTGCCAGGAAGGGGCTCCAGGGAAGCTGTGCCTGCTCACAGCAGCTGCTGCAGATGGAGGCAGCCACTGCCTGAGCCACTTCCTCCCTGTGCTGAGAGCAAGGCAGGGGCCTGGGGCTGGAGGAGGGGAGCTGTAGGTATATGGGGAGGAAGGCTGGGTGCTGCTGCTGCCCTGCCCTGCTCCACCTCCTTAGAGCACAGCTCCTGCCTCTCTTGCCTCTCCTCCCCCACATTTCTGTGCAGCAATGAAGTGTTACAGTGTGAAGCAGTGTCCTGTCTTGGCTTTCCCACTTCCCCTGTCCCCTCTCCCTGCCTCCTGCTGAGAGCTGTCCATCAATCTCAGAAAGTCAGCAAGGCCGTCGTCTGATAGGTCAAGTTCAAAAGATGCCTCTCAGCCCTGGGGACAATTGGGCCATCCAGGTGTCATTTGTCTCCTGAGCCCCCCCGCGCTACCTGGTTGGTAGCTCACCTACCCCTTCCCCTCCCCCTTTCCCTGAGCTTAAAAAGACACAGGACCATGCGGTCGGGATCCGGTCGGGGTTGTCGCTACATTCAGAGGCCTGCGTGCCCAGGAATAAACTCTGGACTATGACCCCCTAGCCGGATCCATCTCCTTTTTTCCTCTTCGCCTCGCCTAAAGCTTCTTCCTCAGAGGTCCAGCCTGAGTTCTGTTGCCTGGACTTGTTCCAAGAGCCTAGCTGCCGCATACAACTAACCAAAGGTATCTCTGGGGTGTAACACCACGGCTGCCGCCTTTGGTCAGGCAGCGAGGGCCAGACAAGCCCAGGCACGTTCAACCCGGTAATATTGGGATTATATTCCAATAATGAAGAGCAGCAGTGTTTCACCCCAACACCAGCTCATCCCTGAGTGCACAGCCACAGAGCTCCTCCAGCAGCCCTGCAGCCTTGGGCTGCACTAACTATGGGCACTCATCACTCCCCCACCAGGGACTGTCCCAATACCCCCAGTGTATCCCTGTGAATCCCACCAGCCACAAGGAAGCATGACATATAGAGAGAATACAAAAGGTATCTCATCTGCTACCAGGCTGGCAGGGCAGCTAGCCTTCACCCAGCTTACAAAAACTTTGCTTGCTCTTGACTTTTTCCCATCATTTTTAGCAGCCCATGAGAGGAGAGCAGTGGGGACAGCAGCTCCAGCGTAGTTCCAAAGCTGCATGGGGCATATACCTCTCCCTCAGCCCCCTCAGCCAACCTGCAGGTTATGGGCACCTCAAACACCAGGGAGAGCACAGGAGAAGCGATACAGCAGGAGACTGACTGACTGCAGTCACATCTTCTGACAAACCAGTGGCAGGGCACACTGACCAGACATCCCGGACAATGAAGGAGCTCACTGGGAGCAGCCAGACAGTTTTGATGCCATCTCCCCATTAATATATTAGAACAAGTACCAATTTCATGGCAATGCTTATTACAAGGCACCACTTCCCAGTGGGGACCTGGCCACCTGCTGCAAGCCACAACTGCCACTTTAGGGATGAAGTCATCTGGCACTTGCAGGACAGCTCCTTGTGTGACTGCCAACAGCCTCCCCTTTGCAGCTACAGCGATGCTGAGTGATCCTGAGTGAAGGCTTCAGGTGGAAATGTGTATGTGCGATTTGGTGACAGCTGGATGGGGACACGGGGTCTCAGCAGCCTCAGCTGTGGAAATGGTTTTGAGAAGGAAAAGCTGCGGGGCTGGGAAGGCTGAAAATGCCACATGTTAAGGAGAAGGGCAGCATGTGCCAGCAGAGCAGGGCTTGGCTTATCCTGCTCCTGACCCTGCTCCTGTGCCTTGTCACCATGCACAAACTGGTGGATGCAGCTGAGAACAGAGAGCTGGCCAAGGAATTGTGGACTAATTCTTTCTATATATGCAGTTTTGATAGATTAGGCAATTAAAAAGTGCACTGCAGCACTCAAGAAGTGTAAAAAAAAAATTAAAAGTTGAAGACTAAGCCTATGAATCTGAGTCCTGGGAAAGAAAACCTCTGTTTTTTAGAGAGAGATTTAGATCTTGGATCAGCTGCATCCTCAGCCCAGTGGTGTCTTCTGAGTTTGCCCCCCTCTACCCAGGACAGCTTGACACTGTCCCCTGACATCATGCATGGTGTGGCACAGACACTATGTGCCCACACTCACACTTCTCTAACCATCCTCCACACCTTATGCCCTTCCTTCCCTCAGCCTCTGCTCAGGATTTGCTTTGTGTTTTTCCCTGCTCATGTTGCCTTGGCAACCTGATCCAGTCTCAATTCCACATATCACCTTGATTATGAAGTTTAGCTAATCCAGCCCCCTCTGCCCTCAAACTGCTCATGTATCTCACACCACCTCCCTGATGGGCCCCCGAACTCTCACTGTTCCTTCAGGCATGGATCTTCCCCACCTCTCCACCCCCTTTCTCCACCTTTAATGATTTGTAAGTAACTCTCTTTCCAGTGGGGATGGACACTGCAGTGATTCACTGCTTTTATGAAAGAGGGGGGGCTTTGTTTTCCCTTCTCACACCTGAGTCCCCTCAAGGGATGTGTTCCCTTGGCATCAGTGCTGCTGTGGCAGCTTCCACGCTCCTTAACTGAGCATAACTCCTGCATCTTTGTAAGGATCTGTGTGTTTTGATCTTCTGAAGAATGATCCATAGAATGGCTGCTTTGGAAGCCTTTCATTTCCCTGCCATTTTCTACCTGCAATAAAAGGCACCTAAGTCCCCCCTGTGCTGGGGGAGTGTGCTGGTGCTGGTGTTAATGTGTTACAAGATTGTGGGCAGGTCATTTTGGATGTGTGCTTCTCTTCCTTCCTTCACACAATACATCTCATTGCTCTGTGTATGACTCTCTGCTTTTCTGTTTGGCATTAAGGATTCTATCTGAGCTTTCATGGGATATCACAGCCCCCAAAATCAGAGTGTGCTAGCTAAGGCAAAGGTTTCACATCAGAAAAACAGATGGATCCTTGTATCCTCCTGAAACCCAGATCCCAACATCTCCTATAAAAGTATCCAACCAAATTAAACTCACACAGCCCTCCAGATTTTTCTGTCAAAATCAAGATGCAGAAAATATTCCTGGTAGTTCTGCAGTTAACTCTCAAAAGGCAAAAGCTTTCTAAACTTCAGGACTATGTAGACCTTCTCAATCACACCCACACACATGCAGGTATGGGGAAATAACACATGATAAACAAGGGAGTGAAAACCTGCCCTGGAGACCAGCTAACAAACAGCCCCAGGATGAGACTGTGGAACTGCTGATGCAAGTGTGTGTGACTGGTTCCCACAGAGCTCAGCTGGTTGCTTGATGGGCTGAATGCATTAGAGTGTCCATCAGGAGAAGAGCTGAGATGCCATTCATTTTGGGTCAAGTGGAAGTGAAACTGCAACAGCTGAAGTGCCCAAGTATGTTTGTGCAGGGAGCTCTGTGGGGGTGAGGGGCGAACTGGAGGGACACCGGCTCAGGGGACAACTGGCAGCAGGTCCCTTCAACCAGCCCAGAGCAACTCAGCAGGAGACCACTGAGATTAGAGAAAAAGGACTTTTTTTTTGAAGCTTACCTTTTTGAAGTTCCCCACTTACCTCCCACAAATGTTAGGAGCCTTGAAAGAAGGCTCTTTCTTGGTGAAGCACTTGGTGCCTTGCACAAAGCAAAAGCCACACAGCACTCTATGGGTGACTTCAGTTCAGATGGGGCATCACCCAGTCCTGATCCTGAAAATCTCACTAAGATTTTGAGCAACTGCTGTAACTGCCTGCAGTTCAGTTCTACACAGGGGAGAATGCATTTGGCAAAAATCAATCCATCAGTAGTTGTTTTGTAATAGTAGCTGGAGCATAGACAAATGGCAGAAGGCAAAAAAAATTGAGTGTTTAACAGCAGAGCCATCAGATTTTCATTATCCCACAAAGCTGCCATGTAGTTTTGGTGACAAGTAATATGAGCTGCAGTCACTCATCACCTTTATAAGCACCATCAGCCAGAAACCTAGAAAGAGATGCTGTCAGTGCACAGTGCCGAGCTGCCTGGCTCCCCTCTTGGAGATATGCATTGCCACAGATACAGGATTGCCAAGCAGTCTCCCACTGCAGCTTCTCCCCACTGGCTGTGATCTCTCTGCATGCTGGACCAAAAGGCTACAGCTCTGTGAGAGCCAGCTCTGGATCTCACCAGGATTCAGTTGGGGTACCTGTGCTGGGTGGATGTAACAGAACCATCTTCCATTTGTTCTCGTGGGTGCAATTCCTCTGTCACACTGGGGAGTGCAGCCAGGGCAGCCCCAGCACAGCACAGTCACAGTCATGCTGCTTTTTTTAGCTATCAAACCGATTCCAGCAATTTTCTTAATAAAACACACAGAATTAGGACAGTTCTCCATAAGAAAACAGTAACTCCTGCTCTTTCCTCAGTCCATAATCAAGTCTGATGGTGTAAATTGCTCTAAGGAAACCAGTCTGCTTGGGCAAAGGACATTGCAAACCCATGGTGAGACATTGGGACAGTTGGCAGCTCTGCATAGATGCATTCGGCTCTTCACACAAATCCTCCAGAAAGGAAGGGATACTTACCTGTCTGAGCTCATTTTGCTGAGCAATGTTAAGCTGCCACTCTAAAAGGTGACCCGAATACTCAAACAAATGAAACCTTGAGAACAATTGTGTAATTAAGTATCTCACCTTTTATTTTGCTCATTTACACTTCTGGCACTGACAATTCTTTGAAGATATTTATTTTTATGTAAAGACCAAACTTCATTAAAGCAATCATAAGTCAATTAAATAATTTTACATCACTTAAGTTTCAGAAAATGTACAACACTTTCATACATTATAGGCTTGACCGGTTGGAAATGGAAATGGCACATTTTCGACATGGTTAAGAAATGACTTGGACAACCCAGCAAACTGTTTTGCCAAAACCTGTTTTGTACTGAATACCATAACCCGTGCCCAGGGATTACAGTGTGCCTGATGGCACCATGTGCACATTATTCAACATGGAATTATTACTATCAGCTTGGTCCCCAGTAATGTCTCAGATATTCTAGATGGCATTTGTCCCACCAAGATCCAGTTAACCATTTTGTAGAGGAGTGAGATTCACAATGGAAAGCAGAGACATGACTCGTGCCACTTCCCAGGGATGTCCCGGACCAGCAGGACACTGAGCACATGGAGAATATCAAGCACATGCATAATCCCATCAGTTTCCCAGGGACTGTTGGAACACTGGAAATCAAACAGATGGCAGGCGTGCACGAGGCAGGGCCTGCAGTGTAACGAGCATCCCAGCACCATGAAACCACCTCGTTTCACACCTGCTGAGCATCCATGAAGTTTCTCCTGCAGAAGTCACAATGATGGTCATACATTCAGTCCTCTCCAAAGTCTGTGTAATGTTTAAGGCAGCAAGAGAAATTTGCCTTTATTTTAACACATCAGAAACAGATGGTTCCTTTATAAATAGGTGGACAATATTCATAATTCATCAGTATGCTCCTTGTTTATATAAATGTCATGAAAGGCCAAAGCAAATTCTGACAGCATTTTTCTCAACAAAATCAAGGAGATTAACTGAATTGGAGTTGAAGCTTTAAAATTACATGTGCCAGATCATTCACATGTAACATACTGTCTAGGGACAATGTGAAAAAGCAGGGATTTAGATGAAGTCTGTATTGTTGAGGCCTGACTCTTGTCAAACTTCCCCTGGCATGAGTGAGCTCTACTGAAGCCAACGAGTGAGCACCTCTGATGAGAGGTGTAAGATTAAAAACATGCCATGGTTCACACTAACAGGTCATTGTGGCTAAAGTATATTCTCATATACAGAACTCTGCAACACTATTAACACCCATTTACAAAACACTACAGTGATGGTTATTGGCACATAAAAAACTCCTTCTCTATATGAAAACATACACAAAATAGATAAGAACTGCCTTTTTTTTTCAGACTTTTAAAATTTATATATAGTTGCCTTTGAGGAATTTTAACCCCCAGTATCACAAACAACAATATTTCTTTAACAATGTTCACCTAAAATTTTACTGTGCTGACATTTGAAACACTGCCACAATCTAGACCACTGTGGATTATGCTTAACTGTACTGTACACAAGGTGATGAAGATTGATAGAAAACCACTAAGATTTTTGCACAAAAGTATGACTTGTTAAAATCCAGAGAACAATTGAGTCACTTTATAGGCAGCAGCTACATGTAAGCTGTAAATGTTACCCGCAATAAAAACACATTTTGCCATAAAGCACATATTGTGGCATTATCTGCTTCTGGCCTGGTACACAAAGCTTGATTCTCTTCCCAGTGCAGAGGAATGGGTTTGGTTAGCTTGATTCTCTCAGAAAAAAGTGCACAGATATCTTACTCTTTAAAGTGCTTTGCAGAACCATCTCTTCTGCCTTGATTTCTACCTCAAGATCATTCTCTGCTGTAAAGATTCTGCCTCTTCCGCAGTAGTGATGTTCAGCCAACAAAGCCAACAATGCAAGTAAAATTTCAAAATGACCATGTTAGAAGAGCATCACCAAGAAGTAGAAAGCTGGGTAAAAAGTGGAGAAGTACAGGGTCTGTCTTTTTCTGGCCCGCTGAATGCCTGTGGGACTGCATGGCCTAAGGCAAGACCCTTGCTTAGGGCCTGTAGCAGCCCCTGAAGGTCAAAACTTCTCCCCAGTGCTCAGCCCAAGTGAATGGCAAAAGAGATTTCACCAAGGAAAAAAGCACAACTGTGCCAACTCCCCTGCCACATCCTCACCTCCCACCAGGCATGGGAGAGCAACACTAGAGTGGTCCTTCCCCTGACAGCCCCTCCATTCCTATCCACAGGGCCAAGCACAGTCCCTCACCCCATCATCCCCACCCTACAAGGGAGACAAGCAGAGACTGCTCCTGCTGGCTACAACACCCATCTCTACTGAAACTTGACTTTGTGGTGCCTTTGGTGCATCATTTCCTTCTTCTCCCCTCCCAACCCTAACTCCTACACGAGTGAAATGTGGCTTTATCAACCCATCCCAAAATGAGTTAGTGTTGGAGCAATGATCTTTTGTGATTTACCCTTTCTTGCCCCACCACTTCTGCCAGCGTTGTCACTGCACCTCCCAAGGGAACGTCCACAAGAGTGACCCATCCAAGGTGCCCACACAGCAATGAAACTCCAGCCCCCAAATGGCTCCTGGGCCTTGCTTTGACTCTCTCTATTTTCAAAACAGGTTTGGTTCTCTTGTTAAAAGATTATTTTGATCAACAAAGTGACAAGGGGAAGAAAAAAGTGCCAAATTATCTCAAATTACTCAGCATGGTGAACAAACTACTCTATGCAAATTAACATGAATTAAATTTTTAAATATTAAAAATGCATCAGGACTTGCTTCTTTTATAGTTAGTGTTAGCTCACAACATGCAGAGTTGGTGGATAATTCAGAATTAAAATATCTCAAATTGCTGTGTATAATCAATATGCCCAACTCTACCAGCAGTATTACTCTAACACTCCTGATGCACAGATTACCTGAATTAAGTGTGCAGCCTTGTGAAGAAACAATTTCACATCTTCTGCAAAAAGCTTTCAATAAAAGAATATTGTGCTTAGACATATTATTTATGCTACTTCATAAATGAAATTCTTGTAATAAGAAATTACTCAGTTACACTGTATTTTTATTCTTTTATCTGGAATGTTACTAAGTCTACCTTTAGCAAAAATCTCTTAAAACTTAAAATACTCATAAATATAAAAAATATTTGCAAAATAGAAACATATTTCTAATTTTCTTCATAAACTCTAAATGTTCACAGATTCTAAAAATAAAACCCCACAGCATAAGATTAATTTGAAGGATCTAATCTCATTTTTAATACACATGATGCTTGGTTCAGTGTTTGTAAGGTATGGAATGCTTTCTTGGCGTGAAGAAACCCTAAAAGGAAGACTTAAATCCCGCTCTCCGTAGGCACAGAACAGGGAGGGACAATAAAGAAGCCAATGTATCTTGTACCCTCATGGCCAGCAGCAGTGAGGAACAAAATACATGTTTCAATTGCTGTGTCTTGGGAGAAAGAACAGGGGATACAAACCTTCAGAAAAGTGTTTTCAGTAAGACTGAACCTGTGTGAGAAATTGAGCCCAGTGCTGTATGGGACTGAGCACCCTTTGGGAAGGTCCATGGAACAAGGCTGGCAGAGAGTAGGATGGATCTTCTGCTGCTAAAAAGCCCCAGTACTGCCTGCAAAACAGAAGAGGCTGCTGACCCTGTGACAGTGACCTTTCCAGTGATTTCACTGCAGTTCTGCCCAGTCCTTGCACCTTCCCTCTCCCTGTGGACACAAGTGAGGTCAGCACTGACACGGGGCCAGTGCTGGGACCTGGCTCCCACTCCAGACACCCCAAGCAAGGGAATGTTCACAGGTGTGAAGGTGCATGTGGGCTTGTGCTTTTTGGGGCTGTCAGAACCCCAAGTCCCCATCCCCAGAAGCCAGAAAACACCCACTTAAACCACTTAAACTGTGTAAGCACAGATTGGCTGTTTCAAACCTATTCACACACTGCTCTAGGTAACGAAACTGCTTCCAATTCGGGCCTTCAAACACCATTTTTTGGTTTCAGAAATAAGTTAATTTCTCTTTGAACCGATTTTGTTCTTCTCTCTGTGCCAAGTAGCTAATTTTCTCATTTCAGGTACTGCACCTTCAGTGAAGGCTTCAAAGAGGCGACAGCCAAAGGGAGACATCCCACAGCAGGGGCATTTGTAGGGAGGTCTGAGGACCTCAGCATTTGCAATAGGTAGATCTGGAGATCTCAGCATTTTCTACAGCTGGTGCTTTCAAGCATTAAAATATTGTGCGCTTAAAAGGGAGGCAAGATGGAAGGCATGAGAATCCAGCCCTCTCACCACACAGGGGACGTTCAAGGTCGAGCTGCTCTTTGCAAAGATTCATTTGAAATTCCCTCTGTCTACTATGTTTTTCCCTTTTAGCCCCAGTCAAGTCACAGGAGGATTCCTTAAAATGTTTTCTTTCCAAAAATATTTCTCTGATTAAGAAAAAAGAAAAAAGAAAAAAAGAAAAAAACCAAAATACACCCAATCCCTGAAGGTCAATAATCGGAGAATAAGAACTCCCCCCACAGAAGATTAGATAACATAATGTCAGACTTTTTACAACAACAAAACCCCATGTTATTAGATAAAAATAATTTAGTAACAAATGTCCAGGCTTGGTTTTGATAGCAACCCAACATTAAAAACATTTTTCAACCCAAGAAAAACCCACAAACCAAATCTATAAAAGCTAATGAACCTGATGACTTCTTTAATCTTTACACAATGAAAAAATAAATGTATTTTCTACCAAACAAATGGGTATCAGCCCACAGGCAGAGGAATTTTCCCACATTCTTTCATGAAGCAAATGTTTCAAAGATAAGAATTTGAATTGTTGATGCTTTCAAACTCATATCTTTGAAGACTTAAAGCAGTGAGGACAGGACAAAGAAAAAAGAAATAATATTTTTATGTAGCTGCATAAAATTCAATTTGCCAAGGCAAGCAATCACAGCAGGTGAATAAAATACCATTCATATTTTCATTACCATGCTAAAGGCAGCCAAGTTAGTTTTGTGCCTGACATTTTCTTGACAAGTTTGCAATGCTTCGGTAAGGCAATTAATATGAGATGCAGGCTTCTGCCCATGGCTAACATTTCTCTTTAGATCCAGCAAGACACCAATTGACTATGGAAATTTGAAGAAAAATGTGCTGGGAGTCATTTACTCGGCACATATGGAGATACACTGAAGGCAATAATTATTCACAAGCAAAAGGCGAAGGAGGGATGACCAATGTGCATTTAGCAGCACAAACCCTCTCCCCTCCTTCTCTTTCTTTTAGCTAATGGTATTTTTGTGTTCAAAACTAGGCACAAACAAATATGTTCAAATGCTAAAAAGGAAAACAAACATTTTTTTTTTAACTGAAGCCTCTATGTTGTACCTAGCAATATATAGCAGTACATTTGTACATGTGGCCATGTACTGAGCTCTGTTGTCCTGCTGTCAGTAATCAATTTTGGCAGTTTTTCTCACAAACATCAACTCCCAACTGCAGCATGTACTCAGGAGCAGCAGTGGGTGGATAACCCAGTGTAGCACAGGCACACACCACCCTAGTGAACCCCCATCCAGGTAAGTATGGCTCTCTACTTGCTAGCTCAAATAAATAATGGAAATTCTCTCTCTTTGGGTAAATTTGGGAAATGTCCCTCTGATGGTTACAGCAGGTATTTGTATTTTCCCAATCAGTTAAACCTTTTAAATGGTCACTGTTACAGCAGCTTATGCATTTCATCCTTTGTCATACTGCACAGCAGAGCTTCTTCCTCGGCTCCTATGGGATGGGGATCCAACAGCTGCTTTCTCATCAGCCACTCGATTATTTCAGGTTTTGTCAGCATTGGAGATAAGAACAGCCCCTGACCATCTAGCATAGCCTCCTGTATTCATCTGGTACAGTGCACCCTACTAAACCTCTGGGGATGGAGCAGTGTCACACACACTTGGTAAAGTCACATAACTGTGGAATTCAATCTCTTTTGGAAGCCATTGCTTTCAGTTATCAAGAAAACGCTAGCATATTGAATTTCCTCCCAAATGGAGCATTTTTGAACATGAAGGCATTTTTAAATACACAGTAGAAAGGAGAACCAGACCAGAAGCAGGGCAGTGAGGTCATCAGAGAGCTGCTTTTCCCCCAGAAGGCTTTTAAATGATTAAATACATCAGCAGCTGAAAATTATTCCACATCAGAAGCATCATTGTCAGAAAGATGGTAATTACTTCCCTTCACCCGAATATACTCGATGTACCTCCCTTCATCAGAATCTGACATACCACATGTACATAGCCTGTTTTCAAACAGAGATTCAATTTCCTCCAGTTTTTTCCCTTTAGTCTCAGGAAGGCAGCCATAGATGAAAACCAGTCCCAAGGCAGCAAAGCCTGCGTAGAGGAAGAAGGCTCCTGCAAAGTAAAACCATTGTCACAGTCAGTTACAGAGGTCCCCATCCCTCCCCCGTGCCAGGGCAGGGGAGTGGCAGAAGCAGCAGGCACAGCACACTTTGCTTTCACACAGCAGCAGAGTGTGAAAGCAAAGGCTGGAGTGGCAGAGTTACAACAATGAGCTGTGGCTGTAGGAGAAGGACTCTTTACTGACTCATTCCTCACCAAAGTAAATTGACAAAGGCAATTCCAATTCATGTGAAAGATAATACACATCCTTTCTGGGCAAGTCACTCTGCTCTTAAAATAAACAGCAATTAGACAATCACATGCCCAAATTAAAAAAAAAACAGATGTGAAAGGAAAAAGCTTTCTTGGTTTGTCTTGACAGTGAAGGACACATTAGAGAAGTCTTCAAAATGAAAAGCTCTAGCAAAAGAAATGAGTCAGGATTAAAATAATGTTTGTGACTTTTACACTTAATTATTATTTAAAAGTGCTTTGTGGTGACAATTAATACTGAGTTTGTTCCTGCCCACAATCCACCCAATCTAGAGGGGCAGAGCAGGTAGCAAAGGACCAACAAACATTTACCTAGAGCTGGTACACTGATGGCTCAAAGGAATAACAAGCAGAGCTGAAAGGCTCTGCACAAGTAAGGATGTGAAGGTCACATCATCTCCCTGGCAGATTAATGTGATTTAAATGACTTGTACCAGAGTGGCTGAGCAGTAACCTGACAAACACACCACAGGGTCCCACAGACAGCACTTTATCAACAGCTGCATTTCTGCAAGTACCATCTGATACTGGCTTTGGATGTCACCATAAAGTGGAAAACTGCAGATGCTGTCACCTTAAGTGGGAATCAGCATTATTTCACTAAATCAAAAGTGGTTTTTTCCAGCTTCTCTGTTTTAATCAACTGTCTGGGTTCTCAGTTAAGGACAAAAATAAATGCTTCTTATGAAATCCAGACCAAACACTAAGATCCAAGCAGATCTCTACAAAACCACAGTGGGTTGAGAACATTGCTTTGACACTTCATAACAAAACCAGTGGAGGGACCCAGAATCCATAGAAAACCTCTGTGCCAATGGCAGTACTGCACATATGGACAGTACTGTGACTTACCATAGTATGTCAGGTATTCAGCTGTATGCAGAAATGTCAGTGACACGAGCACATTGAAAACCCAGTTGACTCCAGAAGAACACGCGTTTCCTGTGCTTCTGGCCCAAAGTGGATAAATTTCAGAATTGACAGTCCAGGGCATAGGACCCATCCCTAAGAATCAGGAATAAAAAGATCAATCTGACTTTAGTGGCTGGACTCAACAATAAATTTAACATGCAGCTTCACTATTTGACATTTTAAACTTATAAGCAAAACCAAGTATTTTCTTACCAGGTGCAAAGAAAACCAAATACAAAATAAGGCCCAGAAGTGCTGTCCAAGAGTACGGAGTGGGGCAGAAATTGTATGCCCAAAATAAATCTTCCTTTTTGAATATGGATTCATTTGAACACCTGAAAATCAACAAAACTCCTTTTTATTAAAGAATTTTCAGGGCACTACTTGACATTGCAATATAAACATGGCAAGTAATGTACAAGGTTTTGAGCAAAGTTCAAGAAATGTGTTTTTTTCTCAAGCCTGGTCTTAGGAAGAGAAATCAGCAGAACATCCCCGAGTTTAAACACTTACTTATTTACAGACCTCCCTCAAACAACCAGTCATTACTACAAAAATGGTGATACCAAAGCCATCAAGGCCAATTCACAGGAATATCACACAGTGCAAAACCAGCTGCAGCAGCAGGGCTTTGAGATAAAGATGCTGCACATAAGGATTTAAAGTCAGATGGAAGTTAGTCCTTACATCACTGCTGAACCAAATACATGTGGCACACTTCAGGAGTAATCAGCAAAGTCTGTGGAGTGTGCCATGGTCAAGTGAAGTTATAAAGAAAAGAGGTGTGTATTTTCCTTCCTACACAGTGAAACAGTTTAGGAGAAGGCAGAGCTTTAATTAGGTACTGAAAGAAAATATGTCTCTATTGCAGGGACCATGTGGGAATTCTATATTTCAAGGAATGGGTATAAGATCAGGTATTTCCCTCTTTCCCTCTGACTGCCAACAATATAACATTTCTTAAAGGCATACTCACAACTTTATTTTTTGTTCAATTTTTTTTTTAAATTAACATTTGTTTAAAGGAACAAGTCATAAATGTAACTAGTGAAACTTTTCAGCTGCCACCACTTCAATTGCTAGAGATTAAAAATCCTACACTTTTGGGAGAGAGGACTTAAGCAGACAGTACTCTTTCCTATGCAAAGAAGAAATCACAGAGAGCGGAACATCTGCCTGGGTTATGATTTCTAGATTAGCTGAGCACTTATGTGAAGGACATGACCCTCTTGACAGTAGGGAAACCAGAATGGAGATGCCTGCAACAGGCAATAGGTGGGCAACAGGTTGTGGATGGTGGAGTAACAGGCACCCTGCAATGCTTCAGAGTTGAGCAGCAATGTGCCAAGCACTGATGGCCAACCCCCCCAGCATTCCTGGGGCAGAAATCTTCCCTTTGTCACCATTGATGAAAGGACAACATTTAAAGCAGGATATCATGGTGAAGTCGCAGACCCAGTTTCAGTACAGCTGGAAATCCAAAGCTCCAAAATATTTAAAAGAGAGAGGTTAACCCTACAAATACTGGAAAATGCACATCTGAAACCTTGGTAAAACCCTAATGTTTCCTTAATGGCAGTAACCTGTAAGGTTTACAGTTCCACTTTGCACTGGAGCAGCACCTGATCAAGTGGAGAAATGCTGAGCCCTTAATTTGGGGTCAGCAATGCAGCCAGGGCTGCCAGTGCACCCTTCCACCCTTCCTCAGCTCTGCCTTGCTGAGTTCTCCTGGAAAGGCCATCTTATCCAGGGCATTGATTCATTTTCACTCTTGAGGGGGAAAACACAGAAAACAGATCAGCTGAACATCCCTCTCAAAGACACATCCTTTGTGCCTGGGTATAGATTGGCCCACTGCAGACACAGGAGTGCTTAGTTCACACTGCTTCAACATCATCACTTCTGCTTCTTTTGCTGCTGCACAAATTTCATTTGCAGGTGTTTGTAATGAATACAAGTTGATGAGCACTTTTAAGCATCTTGATGCTGAGATGAATTTCTCCATTCTGCCCAGCCAGATTGGCAGCTCTGCAGAGAGGTTTCTCTCAAACAAAACTGTAAACAAAGACATACTTGGTTTATTATCCTGCATCCATCTCCATGAGATGCACAAACCAACATGCTGATTCACACAGACACAACTGCAGGCAGGTCAGTGTGTTTCCTTCCCCCGCCATCTTTCCCCAATTGTGTCCTGCTTCTGACAGATTGGGATACAAATGATACAAGGGAAAACCAGATGTCTCCTGTGACTGAGCTACTCATCTATTCTCCACTGTCTGCCCCTAACAGAGAAGGAAATTGTGTTGCAAAAAAAGCAGATTCAGTGCAATGAAATGGGAAAAACAGCACTTGAGACTAGATTAAATAGAAACATGGCAGTAATAAACTGTGCTTTGCTTATCCTTCAGTTGTAAACCAGCATGGTACACATAGTAAAAGCAAAGACATCTGCATTTGCTGGCATCTTGCAGTGCTTGGAATGTTAAAAAAATAACACTTCAAGGCTGGAGATTTGTTCAAGCTCTATTGCTGTGATAATTCTACTATTGTACCACTGTTTATACAGGACCTATTATTTTGCTGAAGAACATACTTATAATTAGCATACAGTTTATTACCAGAGAAAATTTTGAATTTTGTCCTCCATGAACGGAGCATATATGATGGAAACAGAGGACCAGCTACCCATCACTTCATAAGCTGAAATACAGAAGAAAATCAAAGAATCATAGAAAGGTGTGATCTGAAAGGGACCTTAAAGATCATCAAGTTACAACCTGCACCTTCCATGGGCAGGGACACCTTTCACTAGACCAGGTTACTCAGAGCCCTATCTAAACTGTCCCTGAACACTTCCAGGGATGAGGCGTGCACAATTTCTCTGGGCAGCCTCTTCCACAGCCTGTTAACATCCCTGTTGATGGTGGCCAAGAAGGCCAGTGGCATCTTGAATACTGGTGTCAGGAATATTGCGGCCAGCAGGAGCAGGGCAGTTAACACCCCACTGTACCCAGCACTGTACTGCACCTCAAATCCTGTGTTCAGCTCTGGGGTCATCACTTTGAAGAGGACATTGAGGTACTGGAGCATGTCCAGCCAAGGGCAACAAGAGTCATTAATGATTTAGGAATCAGATCTTATGAGTTCTGAGGGAGCTGGGTTTGTTCAGTCTCAAGAAGTGTCAAGGGGCATCTCATCGCTGCCTTCAACTACCCAAAAAGAGATTGTGGTTAGATGAGGGCTGGACTCCTCTACAGTGACTGAAGTACGAGGACCAGAGGAAAAGGCCTTAAGCTGAGACAGGGGAGATTCAGGTTAGATTTTAGAAGTATTTTTTTCCCTGTTAGGGTGGTCAGGCATTGGAGTAGGTTGCCCAGAGAGTGCTGGAGTCACCATCCCTGGAGGTGTTTGAGAGGCTGATGTGCTCTAGTGGTTACAGGGGTAGTTACAATGGCTGGGCTTATGTCAGACTTGATCTTAAAGGGCTCTTCCAACCTTGATGATTCAATGGTTCTAGAAGGTTCCCATGGGCCCAGCTGTCAGGCCTGTGCAGGCCCCTCTGGATGGCATCCCTTCCCTCAGGCAGGCTGACAGCAGCACAGAGCTTGGTGCCAGCTTGGTGAGGGAGCACACAATCCCAGTGTCCCTGTCATCAACAAAAATCCTAAACAGCACCAGCTCCAGTGCTGACCCCTGAAGAGGGCCACTTGTCACTGGTGCCACTTGGTCATTAAACTGCTGACTGCAACACTTTGAGTGACCACCCAGGCAATTCCCTGTAAATGTACAAGTGAAATGATGCAGTCAGGTCCTGGTGCAGAGTTTGCATGTACCAATATGCTGGGCAACAGTCACATTGGTACAACCAGTGAGGACACACCACATCATAGCCTCTGAAACTACTGCCAGACCAAAAACATGATTTTTTTTTTTTTGGCTAAGTGTTTTCTACAGGCTACTTAAGATGTACATCAGTTCTAATTAATGAAAGCCTGACCTACCAACAGTAGATGCAAAAAATTCAACTGACTGAAAATAAATGAGATCAGTAGGTTTTCAAATTACAAGCATTATATGGTCAGTTTCGAAATCACAGAATCCACCCTCTATCAGATACGGTCTGAAGCTCAAAAGAACTAAAGCTTTGCTCCCCATCTCCTTAAATTACGTTCATATGGCACATAAAAGAAGGTAAGAAAAGAGCCAGTGTGGAGAGCCTAAAATATTATTGCAAATTACAGGAGGGTGAAACAGGATAAAACCACTTCCCTTGATGATCAATGTAAATTTTTGTAATACTTGAGCCATTTTGGCTGTACAATAATTCTGAAGCACAACACTGAAAACCCCAGTGGGAGAAATGGCTGGGCAAGACATAGCACAAGACAGAGACCAATTTGATTTTCTTCTCAAATATCCATTAATTTTTCCTTTGCTGTGCAATGAGGACTGTCTAGCCCTAAAGATACAGCTTTTTCTTGAATTAATTGTTTCAATGTGAACAGTTAATGTATTTTTAATATGAAAGCTGCTGACTTCTCATTGTCTTTTAAGCCCTTCAGAAGCATCTTAAATGGATTTAGATCAAAAATCTTAAAAGGTCAAAATTCAAATCAAGTCAGGCAAAGGAAATTATTTTTGAAGAAAAACACTAGTATGATAGTCCATCTCTGTAAAATGCTTGTTAGAACAAGCATATTTCAAAATTACACATTTCACTCTGAGATAGACTTTGACATCAGGTGCTGATGGCAGACAAAGATTTTATAGTAAATTCACAGTTTCACTAATCCCTCATTTCTTTGTTCTAACACTAGTAAAACTACGTAAGGACTGCTCTTATGCCAGCCTTTTGTGCCTGGGTTATCAGGATGATGATAATCTACAATTTACCAATTTAAGTCTCAAGTGTAAAACAAATATATTTGATTTACTAAATCTCCTTCAAGGAGATTTTTACAGTCTCCTGTGTAGAGTGCTGACTTTCACATCATGGCAATCCACTGAACAATATAAATTTATGCCAAGTTCATGGTCTCATGTTTTCATCTGAAGTCTGTCATGGAAATGACAGAGGACAAAAGAGACATAATTTAGAGTAGCTGCTGTTTGGATGGAGGAAGGTTTTTGTGGATGATGCTTGGGAACAACTAAGATTATTTATCCACAATCAATTACTCATCCTGTAGAAGAATCTGAATCTCAACATTTGGATTAGTCCTCATAAGTTCAAGCCCCTCCTCTTCTGCTAATTGTCTGAACAAACTCCCAATGACCTTAGAGGGCAGAATTTAGCAAGGTACCAGATGAACTGTGTAATAACTCAGTGGTAGTCAGACACCTAACTAAGGAGAGCTCCGGAAACCACCCCTACCCTGTCCATCAAGTGGCCTCCCAAATCCACCCATATACATCCCAAATAGTTACATCCGCACAACCCACAGAAACCAGTTAAACCATGAGCAATAATTTCACTATAAATCAGCATATTCTGTTTTAAGGAAAAATCCTTGCTCCTTTTTTATACATGTGGTAAAGATGCTGTCTAAAGCATCAAATGAACTGCAACTCAACCTGAAGGCAAACAGATTACTTTAAACCTGACTAATGTCTGAATCAGTAATTTCTAAGCTTTCCCACAGCTCCCTAGCTACTGTGGTCCATGTCTCAGAAGTTCCACACCTCTCTGGAGAAGTCTGCATTTATCACTTTCACATTATAGTTTACACAGAGAAATAATTCATCCATTAAACCAGATGTTACCTAAAAATTTACAGATGAAGCTTCTTACACCAGATGACACCAAATGAAAAACAAAAAAACCCCACCCTAATAATCCCTCAACCAAAACCAAAAAAACCCCAGAATTCCAGATAACCAGAAAAGAACAAACAGATATAGCCTTGAAAAACTATTGCCATAAAATAGCTGAATCATGGGATTCAGCTATACATTGCTTAACCTTCATTGCATAAAATACAGAGTTTTGGGACACTTGTGGAAGCCTTTTGCTATAACTGGCAAAGAGTTTTAAAAATACTAGTATATGTTTCAAAAACCTGGAAAAATAATTTAGTTCACAGCAAAGAAAGCAAAATTGCACCTCAGTAGATGACTGGTGCATCTGTACGTGATGGAAAAAGTCTTTATCACACTGATCCCCCCCTGCTACAGGATCTATCCATTACAGCTACAAACTTGATGATCTTAAGAGCCTTTTCCAATCAAAATGATTCCATGATTCTCAGTCATGTCAGAACACACACCTGCAAGAGACTTAGCACACTGTTCTGATCTACCTCTGTCCTGGCTACCTGATCACAGATGAACATAATTTTAAAATATTATTATTTATTTATGTAAGAATCTTTAAGTTTGAATTCAAACACTTTCACAAGCTGAGAAATTCCAGCTTTTCAACTGCATCTGAATTTGCCTGATAAAGAGATTGCTGGAGCTGTAGTTCAGTCTGAATAGTCTGAGTAACAACAGCCTGGAAACGGAGCAATTTTTCCCCATGACAAATAGTTGCTCAAAATTAATCACATCAAAGGGGTTCTGAACTGTTTGCTGATCTGGACATTTCAGTACTTTTGTAACCACCTATCAGTGGATTCTGAAGTGCGGACAACACAGTTGTTGTGTGTGCTGCCAAAGGAAGAAACTCAGCTGTGTGACAGTGCCAGCTGGACACTCCTGAGTGTGGTGTTGTGAGGTCCCCAGGACAAGGTGAGAGATGAAAACTTGACTCCAAGTTCTCAGAAGGCTGATTTATTATTTTATGATATGATATGAAAATGACATACTAAAACTATACTAAACTGTTGGGACCCAGGACACACCTCTGGCAGTCCAGGACACCAGGACCCCTGCTAGGGGTCTCAGAGACCCTGTCACAGAGCCCAAGACACCTGTGGTTTTGATTATGACCCATGGAGCAAATTACCAACCTTATATGAAGATCAGCAAGCCACAACAGTTTAGGTAGAATAATAGTGAAATTATCACGGGCTGGAAAAGAAGATTTTGGGTTTTTTGGTATGGGGGTTCAGGAGGCAAGATGGAGGGAACTGGGTGTGTCCAGCCTTTCTCCTTCTTCTTCTTGGCCTTCATCTTCTGCTGTGATGTTAGCACTTGGGGATTAGTTTAGAACATAGGTGCACTGTCTAACATGGGTGATAGGTATTGGAAGGTAAAGGTAAATATGATATACGTAATTTGTGGTATAAGAGACGGAGCAGCCTTGGGGCGGGCGGAGAGCGTCGTGGCTGCCTTGCTGGTCAGACCTCTGTCTGCCAGGGAGAAAATTTTGTAGATAAGACTTAATAAACAACCTGAAGACCGAACAACAGAGAGTCCAGTCTCATTCTTCAGAGCCTGGGGTCGCTCCCTGGACCACCCAACTCACCTCGGGGGCAGAGAACAAGCAGCCGACCCTGAGACTAAACCATAGAGAAAGGATACGGACAGAAGGCCAGCAAAGAAATGACAATGAAACTCGTGACTGACTCCTCAGAGTCGGACACAGCTGGCTGTGATTGGCCATTAATTAAAAACAATTCACATGCTGGGTAAACAATTCTCCAAATCACATTCCAAAGCAGCAAAACATGGAGAAGCTGAGGCTTCTCATCTTGTCAGGAGAAGAAATCCTGGCGAAGGGATTTTTCATAAAATATCACAGTGACCGCTGAGCTGTGGGGCTGAGCAAGCCCCTGTGGTGGGATTAGACAACTCCAATCTCCCAGTGAAAGACGCTCAGTTTGGGATTTCCCTCAGACTTCTTTCATCCTATCCAGGCACCTTGCAAGTCCCTGTGGCTACCTCCAAGCTGTCAGCTACAATCCCCCACTCTGCTGTCATACCCCAAGGGTTTCAAGCTTCATTCTTCATCATATCTGCCAGGAGGGGAGAGACAAATCTCTGCTACTGCCAGAACTCTGTCCAACAGGCTTCCCCATCATCTTTTGTGTGCTCCTTACCTTGGGAAATGGACTCAAACCAGGAAAATGCAGAATAATGTTTACCCAGTGTTAAAGCCCAACCATTTCAGACCTCACAGCAGCTGGCAGTGCACTCAAAAACTGGGAGCAGAAATAACTACATACCAGATTTTTGTTACAGGAGACAAAATTAACTTCACTGCACTATACAGATATTGACTTATTTTTCTTTCCAAGCTTTCTCCTACTCTTCCAAAGTATCAGATGGTCACAAAAAGTGTCAGGAAACATCTGATGTCTCTGTGCTCTACAGTGTCCTTTCCTAGTTCTAATTCTGATCCTGACTGGACACACTTGGTTAACCCCAGTAAAAATTAGAATTAATTAGTAATAAAATAATTAATTAGAATTAATTAGTAATAATTAAATTGTATGATTTCATAACCATAAATAATTCAAAAGTTATATTAATAGCACAGGAACTTGTGAGAGGTCATGCAACTATGAAACATAATCAACTGTTCACTTAACAAATACCTAGTCATAAGTACAGAATTTTAATGGGCAGAATTCAAATTAAAAGCTGATCAAAATGCAAAAACTTAATTAGTTTTGAGCATAAGCATCTTAGCTGAATGCCACTGTCCTTCATACATTTCTGCCTGTGATTGTTTCAACTACTTCAATCACTAGATAACAGGTCACAGTGTCTTCATGAGAAGACACAAGAATATATTTTTTGCCACTTGAAACATAATTCTGTGTCTTTACAAGCTAAAAAAGTCTATGAAAAAGCAACAATAAAAGAGTGACCTATTTCAGGTAAGGCTCAGAAGGCAACAGCAGGTAATGTAAGATTTCTGCCTTTTTCCCCCTGTCAAGGACACACTCCAGTGGCTTACTTACATCTATGTACTTTAAAGATTGAAATCTTCAGTAACTTTTCCTGTTTTTTCATATGTAGAATACACTGATTCAAAAAATTAAAAATAATCAGAGTGTTTCACAACCACTAAACTGTCCAACAGTTCTTACTGAAATATTCTTAGTATGCAAATAAATCTTATGTTTGTCCCTTCAGCATTTCCTGTTGCTAAGGTCTGTGGCTCTTCAAGCAATTGTGCCCAGTGGTCCACTGAGATCTCACCTCTCATCACAAAACTATTTGTTCATGTCCTTGAACAACTTCACTAACCCTAAATCTTTTACTCTCTTTCAAGACAAGTGCTACTATTCCTTGTAGCTTCCAAACTAATGATGTGCATGAGAACCCCAACTTTATAAATGCTTTATAAAAGGTGGGCTCCAGCAGAGTGCCCTCAGCAAGTCATGAAGCCTCCCAGATTCCAGTGCTGTTTTTAAAAAGCCTCAGCCAATCCTCAAAATAAGAAAGATCCAGTAAGAGATAAAGAAACAGTTTAGTTCAGTCCTAATTCTCATATTGAAAGACTTCATTTAAATGCTGCAGTTCCCACTATTTCTTTCTTTCAGGTATTATCAACTCTTGAAGAACTTCCCAGAGGTGCAGATCAGCAAAGCATGTTTAGAAATTTGAGTAGACATGATGGAAGTGATATCACCCAACATTTTGAAGCCTTTGCCATGATCAATAGGTATTTTAGTATGACAGTAATATAAAAAAAAGATAAGAAACCCACTGCATTCTACCAGATGGAGTGGAAAAAACTCCATGACCTGGTAAAGACCCACAATTAGGGTGCTACAACACTTTTATAATCATGTATTCATGTGCAGGTCTGGATGGAGACATGATGTGTGTGATGGGGCCGTGGCTCGGGGATGTCACTTGCACACAGAGTGGCCAGTGGGACATGAGAATTCCTGCTCCCACCACCTTGGTGGCTGCCACAAAAGCTCAATTTAATTGTGTTCACTGCAATCAAGTACAAACTGAAAAGAAAACATCTCATGCCACAGTAAGGGCACAGGCACATGGCAAACTCTTGTAAGAAATGACATCTGGGAATATTTAACTGCTTGTGAAGTAGATGCCATTTCACAGATTTAAAATATAAGCACAAAGCTGTCTCTGCATGACAAGCAGCAAAAAGGTATCACAGAGTCATTCTGGAAACAGAATGAGCTATTATTTCCCTCTTGGCAGCCATCATGGTTGAGAAACACTTGTGGACTCCCTGTGACCCCAGAATGGGCTTTAAAGATTGTTTAGTGGCTTTTCTGTGGTTATACAGAAATAGTTCACTTTTGGAACAATCCATTTCAGCAGTGAGCACACACACCCAGTCATTGCCAGCTTCCCCTGCTTCCCTGAAAGGAGGGAGTGCTCATTAATGATTTGGCCATTTCTTCTGAAAGGCAAACCTTTGGGGAATTTCAGGGATGAGCACTAACTGGGAAGTGTCCATCAGTCACCTTGGGGGCTGCCAGAGCTAACTTGTGCTGCCTGAGGCTTTCTAGCAAAATCCAGACAGATTTAGTCATTCTATTCCTGCCTACAGGCAGGCAGGCTTCATTCTGTTGGAGCTCTTTCAGGACAAAATTGCTTATAAATGTAGGAGATTCAAGTACTTTTTGTTAAAAACAGACTGGCAATGAAGACCCATGACAGACTGGCTCAGTAAGAATTCCACTTGTGTGCAGACCCCTTGCTGCACCTCAGTGCTCCTGGTCTTCTCCTGAACTGCAGCTGCTCTGCTGCTCCTGAGTTTTTGGTGGAAGTTCTGGGTCATCCCTGCTCTGACATGTTGGAGAGATCATGGATGGAGCACCAGACTGCAACCAAACTACTGACAGAAAATTAGAAGAACTTCTAGTTTTTCTTTCCACATTTAAAAGCATTTAGTCTCTCTGATTGCAGCATTGACACTCAATAATAAAATTACTGAAACAAACTGGTCTGAGGATTATGATGTCAAATGCAGCACTTTGGAATTTCATGCAGGCTTACCATAAAACAAATATCCACCTGATGTTTAATCTCATTTGGTTTTTCACCTGAATTTACATTTCATTTTCTTAATAATAATTATAATTTCCAAAGTTATTTTGGCTATAACAGAAATACCAACCAGCTACCTAATCACTGCAGAAATATCAGTTCTCCCAGGTGTTGCCTCTTTTGAATGCTAAATAAAGACAGAGAGGTCCAATGAATACTGGTGGGAAGGGCTAAGTGTAGGGCTCAATAATAATAAGTATCAACATTTTAATATTAACTGAAGAAATATTAACAGAACAGCATGCAAGAGCTGCTGGCATGGCATAAGAAAGTCTATTCTCTAAAACACAGGCAAAGACCAGCTGCAAAGGAAAAAAAGGAACATTTTCTATTCCATTAATCGAGGAACTATAAGACAGCTCAAGGTCACAATTTCAGACATCTGAAGTTGATTTAAACAAATTCCATCCAGACTTCCTACTCTTACTTAAATTTACAAGTAACCTTTATTGATGCTTGTGCTGTCCACCATGTGCCAGTGGTAGTGTCAAAGGAATGTCTTCATGTCAAAATCATCCCTTGAGTGACAATTGTCAGAAGCATTTCCAACACTGTGGTAATCAAAGACCAAAGAAATCAAGGTGGTTATTGTAACTTAGTATCAAGGTAACTCAGAAAAATTCACCCTCCAAATGAAATAGGTTCTACATTACCATTTTTTTTTCTTTTCTGAATGCTTCCAAACACTTTAGAAAACAACAAAGAGAAAAAAAATTGATTGTTTTAACTACCCCAAAGTTTTAGGCATACAGAGGTATCATAAAAACTGCACCTTCATGCTGAAACCTGGTATGTGAAGCTAGCAAGGAATGGCAAGATTTTATAGTTCAATTGAGAAAAACAAAGCAAATCCCACCCAAACCCCAACCTCAAACCACAGATGGGACACAGTGACACAATTCCAGCACAACCTGGGTCTGCTCTGTGTCTGCAGGCACACTGCTGAGGCTTACAGATAATTTATTGCTTATTCCAGGCAGCAGACCCTGTACCTCCCAGCTGAAGCAGCATTGTGCAGAAAGAATTTTTCATAGTGCTGTTAATACCTTAGAACCTCAGTTAACCTCATATTTCAATGGGAGCTGAAGAGAGAATAAAGTATCAATCCTTTGGCAATTTTTACTGAAACAAAAGGAAAGGGGAGGGAGACTTTCTAAATTTGCTTTTCTTCTTGAATCTGAGACAAAATACCACATAAGGACAAGGAGTTTAAAATAGAGATCAATATTACATGCATTAGCATGCCTTTTGAGGACTTCCCTGCTCTGTTCAATTTCTAGTTATTGACATACATATAAAGTTTACATTTCAACAGTTCTAACAATAACATTTTGACCACCATAATCTTCCATCTAAGTACTGAACTGTGACACTTGTTTTCTGTAACAGCAATTTAGACACAAATATTACATTTTAACTACTGTCAGCAACTGTTTGCCATCACAACTGAAATCTAACCAGACAATACTTGAGATCTTGCATTCATTGTTTTAAATAGATGATGGAACAGTATTTTTTAAGCAGAGCTTTTCCCTGATTCCAGTAGGTGGCAATAGCTCTGCCCTAAAAAGCTCAGAGAAACCTGTTTCAGAAGGGGAATGAAGCACTGCATCCCCACCCATCCCTGCTGTACCAGGGAGGCTCTGAATTAAATCACCCAACAGAGCTCTCCAAAGAAGATTCCTCTGCTGTCGGCCCTAAAATTCACTGCAAATCATTAATGTTGTAACTGAAAATGGAGCCCTAAGGCTCTAAGAACACTTAAAACAAGATAATTATTTCATGCCTGATTTGTGAGAGCTAGCACTTAACACAGAGTGCTGCTCTGCCTTGATTTGTGCACGCAGGTGCAATACCCATGCCTAATCTAACGAATTTCATAAAATATATATATGGTAAATGGTTTCATTATCTCTGGTTTAAGAAATTTATGAACTTTGGGTACCAAAGTCTCCATTGTTATATTCAACTCAACAGTCTGGGATGTGACTGCTGAAGAACTTGGCAGAAATCAAAGTAATCATCTATCCTTCATGGCCTCTGACATCTAAAAAGAGTTTTACATAAATAAGTGCTTTTTAACAATAGCTATTTTTCCAAGAAAATATGCTAAATGGGAATACACCCCACCTGAATCACAGGTCTGAAGAACTCAATAATCATGCAGAACCTCAAACTCATCCCTTACTATTATCTCTGCAAAGCTAATTGACAGCTGTGGAAAGCTGCAGGACAAAAGGAATTCTGTGCATCCTGCAAGGAGGAAGAAATGCCCAAAGTGCTGCTGTTGAGAAGCATGACCTGCCACCTCACAGCCTGCCACCTCCTAGCCTGTACCAACCAAAGAGCTGAGTTAAAGTAAGGCCACAACTTTAAATCAAAGGAATCAATAATTGCAGTTCATCTTGTGCCAGGAGGGATTGATGTTACTGCCTCCATTCAAAGGAAATGAACCACACGCGCAAACAGCACATGCAGTCATTTCTACGACTTAAGCTAATCAAACATATTGAGTTATTCAACAGCTCTACTGCAGAAATGTGTTGATTTATTTTCCCTCAAAAGCAAAAAAAAAAAAAAAAAAAAAACCCAAAAAACAAACAACCAACAAAAAAAACCTCTAAAAACTTAATTCTTTTAAGAAGGGAAGATATGAAAATTTTACTGTATCCCATGTTGTGATTATTGAAGAATTACTTAGTATGGAACAAAGGTATGTAAGATGTGGATTAGGGATGCTCTTAAAAGCACAAGTTGCTGCATGGAGGTTTGGGTTTGGCCCTGTTGAATGGTCTTTATCAGTAAAAATCCACAGCGGTCTTTCCAAAATATTTTGCACCCTCCAAACAGAGAAAACTTAATTTTAGTAAATCCATCTCACAGTGTAAAATCCTAAAGGAATCTGCTGAGACAGTCTTCACAAATTATTTTTATATAAATTCAAACTTTATAGTCAATAACCAAATAAATGTGAAAAACAGCTATTGGAAATTCTCCTCTCAGATAAAAAATCCACATGCTCCCAAACAGGAGTCAGTTCCCTTTCCTGGGTCCAAGGCAGGAGGGGAAATCCCCATCTGTGCCAGCAGCAGCTCCCTGAGCCCCTCTGGGATGCCCTGGGATGAGCAGAGCAGGGCTGAGCTCTGCCCTGCTCAGCACGGCCCCAGCAGGGACACACGGACGGCTCTCTGTCTGTCCCTAGGAAGATGAGCAGCTGGAGAAGCTAATTAGCAGCAGCTCCTGTGGGCAGTAAAAGACTCTCTAATGTACATTTCATAAGAGAGAGAGAAAAGCTGCAGGAATTATCCTCATACTCCAAGCACACTGATGGGAGACTGACAATTCTCTTGTACACGCTGGCATTTTTTTCTCCTTTCCTTTCCCATCTCCTTTGTCAGCTAGGAGCAAACATGCTTTTTGAACAGGGAACAAGAGTATTTCCCTTTTAGTTCCCCTTCAGCTGGCCAGAGAATGAATGAAAAAAACTGAAGGCTTGCTTCTTCAGCAGATACATATTTAAATTTTGAACACCATACCATCTTCTTCTTTGGACCACTTTTAAAACGAAGAACACTGACTCAAATATTTTTCCATTTAAATAACACAATTTTTTCCAGCCAGCAGCATTTGATAGATAACGCTTTAGCCCGAGGGCTACTTTTGTTTATATATTCCAATTACCTCAATGCTTGCATCTGAAGTAGTTGTACCAAGTAACCCAAAGAGCAGTTGGCATTCCCTACCAGAATGCCTTTTAACCAGTAACTGGAGTACGATCCAGAAGCATGTTTTTATTGCAGCACAGTGCAATAAAAAGGAATGGGTAAAGAACAAATGTACAGACAGTGTTTCAAACTAACCAGCCCTGCTTTAAAATCCTGTTTTGTGCTGGGTGTCTCCAACAAATAAATTCTGCCTTCAGTATAAAAACTAAACATTTCCCAGTCAGAACACATTCACTTCATAACAAGGCTTTTCAAGCATCCAGAATTTGCCACTGGTTGAGTAGAAATATCATGCTAGAGCTATTAATAGTAATTCCTAAGCAATTATCTGAAAGAAATGTAAACAGTTTCAGTTTAGATTATTGTGTTGCTCTGGTCACTATTTTAGACCTAAAATTCAGCTACAATAAACAAAGTACTTTATTTGTACAGGCATTAAGATATAATTATGTTGTAACAATAGCTAAAAAAAAGTCTTCCCTCTTTAGCAAGTTAAACAGTAAAAAAAAGGACAAGATTATCTTCTATTAAAGTTACAATAAAATTCCGCCCTCAATTATTTAATTACACCCTTGCAATATTTCAGCACATATATAGATTCCACCATCTTTATATATGCTTAAAAGGGGCTTATTATGGTTTTCAGCTCCAGCATGAAATAATTTCCTTTTAAAATAATTTTAAAGTGTGATGTCTTAAAGATTTGAGCAGGAAGAGTGGCTGAAAGGATCTGAACATTAAAATTCCACTTATTTTACTACCTACTCCTGCCTACTCACCAATAAGACAGGCTCATCAAGGATTAAGGATACAGTATTCTATATTACTTTATCCTTCTATTCTTCCTCTTTGCTCTTACCAGTTAGCAGAAATGGCTTTAAAATATGCATATGAGATTTCTTAAGTTCCTCTTCCACATCCCTTTTACAAATCACACTGGTATATGCAACTATTAGTCTGTGATTACATGTCTGATAACCTCCTCCCAGGAAAGACCTCGTGCCTTGGAGTTTGGCTGACAAAGACTGTAATCAGTTTCAGATCTTCTTTTAATTTCTGTTTTCACACAACTCACTAATATATATTAGATATTATTGTGCTGAAGTACATACTCCAAATCCAACAGGACAAACAGGATTGCACCCTGTCACACAGCTGCTGCAGGTTTTCATACTTACTAGCACTGGGGAAGATATTCAGAACACAATTCTGCATCTATCTTGATTTTATTTTCTGAACAATATTGAGGCAGAGAGGGGCATTTTATATTCTGGTTCCTCCTGAAGTTATGAATATTTCAATTTAGCCAACATTTACCATATCAAGAGATTTCTCTAAGACTACTGGTTATAATCACAATTCTTCTGAGTGCTGCCAACATACATGCAAGATGTGAATATTCTCTTGATCCTACTACTTTCCTGAATCCTTTACTCCCTCTACTATAGTTTTTTACATGGTAAATATGAGAACCATAAACCTATGTATAATCTTCATCTATTGATCTGACTACTTGGTAAGAGAAATACTAGTTTATCTTCTAATTACTGCTGAGTTAAGCATGAATTTTCAATGCAGACCCTTGTAGAAAGGCTTCAAATAATCATTTCAGCAACAAAATCTTCTAGCAATACTTTCTGCATGACAAAACAAGCCATGAGTACTTAATTCCTGAAAGATTGCTCTGGGGCTAATCTTTCTGTGGTACCAGTAAAAGTCTGCAATGGTGTTTCCCATGACATACTGAGAGCAGATTCTCAGTCTTCAAATGTGTAAATTTACACATACATTCTTTTTACATTAGTAAAGCAGTCACAGGAACTTTTACAAATGTATCTGATGATGCAAAACAAATGTAATGAACTTACACGTCTGTCTTTATCTACAAGGGAGAAAAGTAACATGGTACTTTCAGAAAAATCTAATGTTCTTACCAAGAAAAAGTATTCTAACAATTTTAAGAGTCTCATCTGCTATGCATTAGACAACAGGGAATGCTGCATGAATGTAAAGCTCCCCAGAATACTCTCGAGGCTGTGACAGACACTGGCATGTCCCTTGTTGGACATAACCCAATCTGTTGTCTGAGAATCCAGCTAATGAACTCCCATGAATTTATATTTTCTAACCAGTGGAATCTAGTTAGCATCCAGGCTCAAATGCCAAGGTCATTAGGCACACTCCTGAAGCTGGGAAAGAGGGTTTGACTGCCTGCCCGACCTGCTTGCTCTCACTGCACAGGCAATTCAAACCCACTTTTCCCCCAAAGAGGTTTCCAAGACACATTTAAATCCCTCAGCAAACTGGCAGATATGAGCAACAGGCACACAGTGAAACATAACAGCATTACTGAGCATCTGTAAACATGCCATTAATTTTACATGGAAGGAAGATGCTCAGGAGAGGACTGGCTAAAGGAAAACAGAGCTTCCCAAAAACAGAGAGAGCTCTTCTGCTCTCTTGCCTTTGCAGTGGCTGCCCTTAGAGAGGGGAGTGCTTCTTTATGTTGAGAAAAGCAGGATTCTCCATGAAGCATTAAACTCCCCTGGCACAGAGATGTTCCTCTAACAAAGTTAATAAAAATGTCTGAAAACAGCAAATCACTCAGCTCCTGTCTCTTTATAGATTTCTGTTCCCAATCATTCTCCTCTGGGGGCTGTGGAGACCTGCCAGCTAATTGTGAGGACAGGATGGCTCTAGGCTTGTCTCTGATCTGAGGATGATGTTATTATTTCTTCATAATTGTTTACTGTATAAAATCAACATCGTCCTCTCCAGAGGAAGATTGCTCAGAGTTGCTCATGAGAGCGTTTCAGCTCAGTTGTGGGCCTGCTGTCGTCTTGACAACATACTCATGCCAAGGTTAATGTCACATCAAGGCACTGTAAGTACCTCCTTCCCTTGCAGTTATTCTTTCAACTGTAAGGGTAGTAATGCAATTTAAAGTTTCTTCATTCTTGGCTGACCTTTAGGAGTATTGATTGCAATTACACAAAGAGAAGTTTCTCTGAGTACTGTGGGAGTAATTTAGGTTGTGGGGAAAACCCCTGGATTTTGGGTTGTGTTCAGAAAGCACAGCCCTGAAAGCAATCACCTCTGCATTTTGTCCTGGCTGAGAGAGGGACTCTGCCCACGACCCCTCTTGCGCCACCTGAGCTTCATATGGGAACCTTCCCATTGCAAACCCATCAGTACAACTGAGCTAATGCTTTTTATTAAGTTCATGGGGATTTCACAATTCAATGTTCATGAAGAACAGAAGTGCAAGGCTTTCTGAGCTACTGCTACGTGTGAAACTTCCCTAAGTCTTGGAAAACATAGTCCCAATGCAGAACCATGAGACCACACTGAAAGAAAAGATACAGCTCTTCTTCTTTTACTACAAAGTAAATAATTTTAGAATATTCTTGCTCATTGTCTTGGAACCATTCTTGATGTGTCCCTGGGCAGAGCCTGAGGCAGCAAGATTTGCAGGTCAACAGCTATTTTGTTAACTGGTTCAGAAACACCAAGGGCAGCAAAGCACCTGCCTGTGCTGGTGTCCTGGGCAAGACACTCCTCCCTGCGTTATTCTAATAGCAGTCATGCTTATGTAACTGATTAAATAATGAAAAATACATCTCTGCTGCTTGTGGTACATGCAGGATCTTACAGGCACAGCCTCCATGCTGCTTAAGCTGTGACTTGGGCTCGGTCAGATTTATTCCTGCACAGTCTCTGTCTCCCCCAGGGCCACTGCCAGCCACTGAGTTCCCAACATCCACCAGAACCCAAACGCTATATTCTTCTTGAAAAATATGTGGATGCTTTAATTGTCTCCCTGGGTTTCTATGACAACCACAGCAACATAAACAGCCTTGCTGGCAGCCACAAGAGACTGAAATCTCTGCTCTCTTCCCTCCCCTCCCCAGAACTTCTCAATGTAGAACATACCGTAACCAAACAAATGCAATTAACAATGGAGGTGGTATCCAGTACACCTGGCTGGCACTGGGGAAATGTCTTGGAAATAAAATGCATTACAGTATTTTATAGTAACAGTCAAAGCATTGCCCACTACATCAGTGCTATCAAAGTACCTTGGGACCAACAGCGAAAAACAGTGCAAAGCTATAAATACATAAACAGAAGTTTTCTGTGTCAGTCTGCATGGCTGCAGAGAGCTTTAAAAAATACATGACAAGGCCTTCTCTGTTAGTGCTTCTGAGCACCTCCCACCTTGGTGGTAGGTTACACATCAGGAATAGATAAGCCCCTGAGTAAATGTCAGGAGAGTTGGGGTTCAGATGGCTGCAGCTCCCAGCTTTCCAGCAGGAAAATCATAAACAAGATGTGATCAGAGCAGCAGCAAAATGCTCTGCATGGCACTGTCAGCCCGAGTCCAGGAGAAGCTGCTTCTCTAACTCCTTCATCAACATCATGAGAGCTGCTGCTTCTGCTAATGCTCAGACATCTGAGGTCCAACAAGTCCCAAACAAATAGCTCAGAAACAAATTTCTTCTCTCCTGAGCAAAATTAATGGCAAAATAGATTTTCCATGAGCCAAGGGTAACCCTGGAGGTTTTAAGCCATTTAAACTCATTCATCTAACACCGGATGCATGAAGCCATCAGGACACACAGGAGTTGCAAAAGAGGCTGCTGATAATTACAGCTATCAGCTGTCCACAGCCCACAAAATCATCTCTCCAATTATTATACTACTTTCTGATCACCATAATGCCATGTATATTTTTTAAGTAATTGCCCCTGTATGTCTAGCTTATGACAAAGTAACTTTGTGAAAGAAAGGGCTGCAATTTCCTTCCCCAGTGCTGTAGTTTGTCTCAGGCATTGTTCTCCCTATGCTGCCAGGGAGATACAGATGCCTCTGGCTGCTCTGAGACTCAACTGGGGATGGAACTGTGCTGTTTTCCCTGCAGCAATCTTCCCTTGGCAGGGAAATCCTAAGGCTTTGTGGGACTGATTTTGCTGTAAACCAGACTCAGGATTTGAACAAATGGAGCTGGGGAGTGGTATGAGAATCTGAGCCCATGGAAACAAAATCTACGGGGATTCCCCATGGCCAGTAAGTAGAAATACACCTATCTGTGGAGAGAAGGAGCAGAAGGAAAAGAAGGCAAAATGCTTCCCTCTCCCACAGGGCTTGGAAGGCACAGAAGGCACCACCTGACATTGCACAGCTTGAAGGATCAGCTTTTTGAAAACTGAGGCAAGAAAGAAATTAATGAAATAAACACTAGAAATGGTGAGGAATATTCAGAAAAAGAAATGTGGATATTTTATTGGTTTTCCATCTTTAGGCAGGACTTTCACAGTGGTGACTACCAGTACAACATATATAAAATTTTTTCATTTCCTTTTGAAGGATTTTAAGCAGGGTCCTCATGGTATGGAATTCTTGCACATGGAAAGACTGCATTTTGCAATATGAAAAGGAAATATTTATTCTCCCCTGTCTAATTTGCTCCAACAGGTTGTACAGCAAAGAGTCTATGTGAGACGGAATCATGAATATGAAATAATTGCCTATGCCCACATTTACTATGCTAAAAAATAGCACTGGCTAATGAAATAGTTTAATTTTATCTATTAACTATTCATAACATTTTTTGTTTGCATTTATGTCTTTCTGCATTCTAGAGTGATTCTGCTAATTGCAGACAAGCTACTTAAAACTACAGCATATAGGAAATGAATGTTGACTTGGAATATAAAGAGACATCTGTTACCTTACAAATATGAGAGTCCACACGCTGCAGGTCACATCAGGGTATCAGGCAATATGCAAGGTATATTTCATAATGTGACGTTGAAGTTAGTGACAAGCAGGTCAGATGAAATTTTGTAGTTTTCACAGTTATTTATTAACTGTAATAACCCCCAAATGATCACAGTGCTTTTAAATTAGGATTACAAAAAATATAAGCTTCTCTTTTCTGCACTTGGAATTAATTACTAGGCCTAATGGTACTGAAATCAAAATGAGGGCAATTTTAGAGTAATTTAAAATTAATGATTCTACAATTGGTAGATATTTTCATACTTTTTAACTTCTGTCCAGTATGACTCAGTGCCTTTGAGACAGTTTGGTTTAAATTCTAAGAAATGTGTATGAAAGTTAATAAAATAAAAAAAAGAAGAGGCCCAAATCACCACACAAACCTTTGCCTATTCCCTGAGTATGTTCATGGTGTGTGGGTGGCTGAGATGAATTCTGTCGAGGTGGTTTTCTCAGAAGTAATTACATAATTCCCTTGTGCCTCTGAACCATTCTAAACCCCAATGCAAGCCCTGCTCATTACTAAAGTATTCATAAAGCCTCTACAAGACAATGTTCCACCTCACAAAGCTTTCCTTAGGCATAGTCAGCACTTCAGAAAACCCGAAGGTTGCTGTGACTTCACAGGAAGTTTTGTGCTGCATAAAAAAGAGGTGTGATGTATTTTGCACACGTTTTTACATTCAAGTGCAACATATGGCATGACACCCCTTTCAGGCACAGAATCACAGAAATCTGTGGCCAAACCCCATGCTTTCGACAATTTGATCTTTTCAGATTTTGATAATTTTAATTAATTCAGCTGAGCTGTTTCTTTAGTAGGCCAATATTAAAAGTGTGGTTTAATTAATGTATTTTAAAAGAAAATTAATTCAGAGGGCTTTAAGTATATAACAAGGGAATGTGCCACTTCAAATGAATGAAAAACATTAAGGAAAGGTAATTTTCCTCACTTCTAGTGTACTTTTGCCATGCTTCCTAAGTGACAGACTACACCAAAAGGGCTGCACACATCAAGGTCAAGCCTTTAATTTAAGAAGTAATCACCCATTTTTGACAATGCCAAGTTACTTTCTTCTTCCTGAACATCTTAAGAATTTAACACTTTCTGTAAAAGCAAAATTATTCTCAATAGCATAAAATACACTCTCTGTAGAGCACAAGGCTAAAAAATCTTGACAAGTGACATACCTGCCCCAAGCTGCTTTCATTGTAGAGTGTTTATCAACAGGAATGCATGAGGACTCAACAACACTTGACTTATTCAATTTGTAGCAGAGACCACAGTCTGGATCTAACATACATCCATTGCAGTAACTGAAAGAGAAAAAAAAATACTAAAGCAACACTTCATTCATTACTGGATGTCAAAACCAACAGCATCTCCCAGTAAGTCTTGGAATGCACATAGCTAAGTTGTCAGGGTTGGAGACAAGACCAATCAGTTCTCCAGAAAGTATCACATATTGCTTTCAACCTCTTCTGTAACACATTTTGGTAGTCCATCTGCATCTACCCTGTGATACCTGATCAAGTTGTAGGAGAATTCATTCATAGAATAAATTTAAATTGAAAAAAGACAGACTGGAGTTGAAGAAAAAGAATCATCATAGAATCATGGAATGGTTTGAGATGGAAGGGACCTTAAAGATCATCAAGTTCCAATGCCCACTGCCATGGGCCAGGACACCCTTTACTAGATGAGGTTTCTCAGAGCCTGATCCAACCTGGCCTTAAACAGTTCTTTGGATAAGTCATCCAAAAGTTCTCTGGGCAACTGCTTCAGCAACTTACCACCCTCACAATAAAAGGGCTTCTTCCTAATGTCTAATCTTAACTCTCTATTTCAGTTTGAAGTCATTCCTCCTTGTCCTGTCAGACATCATACCTAATCACCCATCTAGAATTTGGGCACCCATGGATGTGAGTCAGTCAGAGACCACAATACCACATGGCTGTCTCTGTGAGCAAACTCAGCACCTGAATTTCCACTACATTTGATGGAAGGAGTCATTATGTCAGTGCGGGCAATTCACATACAGGCACCAAGTGCCCAAAAAATATTCCATCTGCCCCTTACCTGTCACTGCAGAGTGTGCAGGGCTTTTGCAGATTATTCCCATGCACTTGCCAGCTCTGTAGAGATGTCTCTGATTTCCTTGGGAGTCTCAATAGGCAGGAGATGCTAACATTCAGGCAAAGTTTCCTCAGTGCCATTCTGTTGGTTGCTCAAAGGACTAGATAGCAAAACTGTTCTCTAGATACCTCTGGCTGCACTGACCACATCCCCACTGACTCTTCTGGCAGCCTAGACACCAAGGGCCCTACAGATACTTCACTGAGGAGTCAGTCCAAAATCTCTCTCTAAAATGTGACTGATGGGGATGTAGGCATGTGAGCTACAATAGCATCCAAAGCTCCCCATGCAGTGCAAGTTACCTAAAGCTGTTGGCACAAAGCCCTGCAAACACTCACTCACTGCTCCTGTGTTTGAACTATACAGGTATTTATCTCCCCTGGAAGCCATTTTAGATTCAGACACACATTTTCACCAGTATTTCACCCTGAATATCTCAGGGATAATTTTAGCCAGTAAAAACTAAAAAAAATTAGGTACTGTAAAGCATAGAGTGAGCCTGGAAATTTGAAAATAAAATTCAACTTTGAAATGCAACATCTGGAAATGTATAATTAAGCTACCAAAGTAGCTTTAACATACACTCCTGTAACAACAAAATCAAGAAAATAATATTTTCTGAGAGTGTATCTTTAACACAAGAAGGAATCGGTGAATTAAGGGATATCTTGCTTAAACTACTTAATCATTATGAGAAAAAGTAGAAGTAACTATAACAAAGTCTCAAGAAATTAAAACAGCAAAGCAGATTATATGGATATAAAAAGTCTGAAAGTATATGCTTAAAATCTAGTTATTCAAACTCTTTGTATTATGATGTTTCTAAAAGAATTATAAGGTCAATTCACATGGTAGATGGCAAGAAAAGGGCTGTGTTAAGAAAATTTCCCTATTTCTCCCGATTTTCAGAAAAGTGTGCTCTTTGCTATTGTGTTCTTTGTAAATTATTAAATTACTGCTGAATTTCTACGTTGTCTACATTTAGAATATAAATTCTTTTAAACACACCTTCCTCTGCCTAACTGATTGGTCAAATTCCAGACTAAACAGTTTGGGGTTTTTTTAATTAGGAAAGCTGCATTAAATCTGCTCTTGAGATATAGACTGCAGAAAATATTTTTCATTTTTCATTTTTTTCAGAAAAAAATTTCATTGGAGATGAAACAAAACTTTCAGATAAAGGTCAATCATTTTATCTAACTGTAGAAAACATTTCTTCTCTTGCAAAGATAAATGAGAAAATTGTAATTCTGCAATTAGCAATCTTCAAAGGAAAGGCCAATACCACTATTACAGTAGTGAGACTTAGTTGCATTTTGTTACATTGATATTAGTACATCAATGGGCAGTAACCAAGAGTTTACAGGAACAGAAGACTGCATGTGAATGAAAACATTTTTATAAATCACAAATGTATTCAAGTATGCAATTATAATACAAAAAATGTATAAAATTAACATATTTTCTTATATTGAAAAGAATCTCATGATATCAAACGGGATTGCAACATATGATTTTCAAACTATAGAACCTTTTCAACTGAAATGATGTAATCAAAGTGCCTGTAAGCACCATGAATTTCTAAAAAGATACAGCAATTAGTGTCATCTTTATGGTGTTACCAGCAGAGGACAGGGACTGGACACCTCCTGGTTCCCTCAGTGTCTGCACAAGAATCAATACAGAGATGAACAGCAGAGCTGAATTTGCACTGTCTGCTCCATCCTGCTGGGTAACTCCACACAACCTCATGTAGTGCTGGTATCGGTTAGCTAGTCAAGTGGGAAACACAAAATATCTTATTTATTCCTACTCCCATCCAGAAAAAAATGAGATATTTGAGTATTGATTCCTGTGTCTGTTTACATGGCTGCTGGTTCAGCTGATCCTCTGGCTTTATTGGATATTGTAGAATAATTCAGGTTGAAAAGGACCTTTAACACCATCAAATCCAACTGGTCTTCCTGCTGGCATTCAACATAGTAAGGGCTGCTGGATTTCATGTTTTGCCAAATGTCAGAGGTTATACAGAGCAACTGCTAACAATTTAACTAACTTAAAATTATTCTTTTCCATGGTTTTTCTGAAGTTTGTCTTCCAGATTGAACAGTTAAATAACAGCTCTTTCTAAACCCTTGATGTTTGGGCTAGGATTTCCTGTCATCCTATATAGTGAATCCATCCAATCAGACACTGACTTCTGATTTTAGAGACAAGATTTATTTATGCCAAAGGAAATACAGAAATCTAACACACAAGACCTAAAGCACTTCAAATCTAATGCCCAGCAGACTAAGAGCAGGCAGTTGCTATTCAGAACATTTGGCATTTTTCTGTGCCCTGTCTTATCACTGATATAAAATTTTATGTTATCTTTGATGAGGGACATGGTCATTGCTTTTTCCAAGATGAAGACCAGTGTTTTTTTCCTCCAAAACCCCAGCATATATACATTACAATTGTTTCATAACACAATAAAGAAACCTCTATCAGTTACTAAGTCTAATAATAATAGAAAATGCAGCATGAAATAAGTGAGGAAGGTTTGTTTCACTGAAGCAGTTAAAAAACAATCAAACGCACCATGTACTGAGGCTGCTCACTTTAAAAATAAAATATATAGTTGTTTCAGGGTCCTTCCCTCTAGCCTCATTATTATCTGCTAAACTATGTAAACAATTTGAAATTGAGCACATATTCTGACATACATGCTCATAGTGATATAAATAATAAAGGATATAGAATATATCAGGAAAAGAACTGCACAATTTAATACTTACTGACATGAAACAATTTCTAAAGAGCTCGTTCTTGTTCTCAGAAGTACCTTATCAGTCCTATCAATATATATATATATATTGAAATGTATGTCTGAGGATGAATCCTTAAAAATATTGGTAATTCTTCAAATCCCACTAGAGATCAGTTATGGCCTTGAAAGCTCTATCTGAGAGTACTCTTGAATGTCTAGGTAGGAAAGGAAATTTGCATCCAATCATAAACAGGAGATATGCTTCCTCTAGTTATCCTGAGAAATTTCTATTTGTGCGAAGTTTACGAGCTAGTGTCTTGAAAACAAGTTAATCTGTGAAAAGCCAGTTCAAAATTCCCAGGCAGGCTGGTGGTCTGTAAGACTGACAATTCAAGACTGAAATACCTGGGAGAGATTATTTGATTTTGATGAAACCAGGCAGCACTACAGCAGAAAGGTTTTACAAGGAGCCTGTTTCCCTCCCTGCTTGCCAGCTGGGCTCCTAGGCAACCCAGGGAAGGCAAGTGTCTGGAGGGCAGAGGCTGCAGCCTATGAGGCACAATAACAACAACCAGGCTCCAGAAGTCCAAAAATGCCCAGCTTCTCTGCAGATCAGTGCCATGAACTCAATAGAACAAAGTAACCTGGCCTCTCAGTTCATGGGGAGCTGCCACGGAATGGGATTTCTGCTCAAACATCACAGCATGTTTGCTGAGGAGCTGATGGACAGTCAGCAGATTAGATATCCCCATGTTACTGTGATATTTTCTGAAAAATCCCTTCACCAGGATTTCTTCTCCTGAGAAGATGAGAAGCCTCAGCTTCTCCATGTTTTGCGATCTGGAGATTGTTTATCCAAACATGTGAATTGTTTTTACTTAATGACCGATCACCGTCAGCTGTGCCAGACTCTGAGGAGTCAGTCCCAAGCTTTCTTCATCATTCTTGTTAAGCCTTCTGATGTATCCTTTTCTTTCTTTAGTATAGTTTCAGTATAGCATTTTTAATATAATATCATAAAATAATAAATCAAACTTCTGAAAACATAAATTCTCAAATTCTCATCTCTCACCTTGTCCTGGGGACCTCACAAACACCACATCCCCAACCCTGTGATTCCTCACTGATTCTGCCAACACACTGAACACACGTCCCCTTCATCCAACAACTGATGTCTAGAAAGACTGACAGCACCAATTCTGAGGTTCTTTGATAGCAACTTCTTGCCAGCCTGAGCAGCAGCAACTTTCAGAACGCTCTGCTTTGGATCAGCCTGCCCAATTAACTGCTCCTGAGGTCAGAGGTTGATCACAAGGGCCACAATGCCATCCTCTCTCACAGAGATCTTACACTATGTGGATGAATTACTAATTGACTAGCTGTGTACAGTTTTCTTGATAGCAAAATTACTGTTTTCTTTCTTCCTAACAGTGTGGTTTAGCAGGCTCTAATGCAGTCTCTAAAAATACTGTATAAAATCTCTGACCTGCCAAAGTGACTCTCCAGATGCTGATGAAAGGTTCCTAACTACTTTTACCCCCCTGCTTAGAATACTCCATACTTATGTTTGTTTCACCATTACATTTTGCACTTTAAATTTGCAAAATGACCTTGTAAGTAATGACTCTCCTACAATTCTCAGAATCTTGTAATTTGAGCTGCAAGTTTTACCTTGCCACTTATTGAGTGATTTAGCACTAAAAGACCTTTGCCCAGCGCCTTTGCTCTGCAAGTACAATTTCTCTTTCTCTCACATAATTTTTACTTTTTCAAGCTGAACCTCAATTAAAAAAAAATCATCAATTTTCTTTTTTTGCCACATTTTAAAGAACTTTCAACTTTGCTCTCTATTTTCTGCTATCCAATTACAAAATGTATCAGTATGTTCCCGTATGGTCCTATTGTCCAGCTACAGAAATGCAAACTGAGCCTGATAATGGATCCTGGACTGTGTAGCTGTACAGAATGTGGCACCTGATTTCATAATATTCTACTGCATGAGTAGCAGAACAGCCTCTCAGAGTATCAAAACATCCCCAAATACTGACTTTTTTTGTGGACAGACTCTTTCCACTTCCTTCAGATCTATCATTGACACTGACTATATGCTGCAGAATCAGCCTGAGTATGTGAAGATGGCTTTTTATGGGAAAATCTGATTGATCTGTTACATGCAAGTTGGACCTGATGATCCTTATGGGTCCCTTCCAACCTGAGATATTATATGCAGGACATTTTGCTCATGTCCTGTCTTATCCACAGAGTAAATTCCACTGTTGTGCACTTTTTAACCCACTGCTCTTGCTCTGTATGATGCAAATATTCATATTCCTGAAGATGGTTTTTCTCACAGAACTGCAGTAACAATAAAAACTGAGGCAGGAAAGGCTCAATGTAGGGACAGGAGGGTCTTGCAGCACCTGCTGAGGATTAGCAGATCCCACCTAGAGAGAATACAAACTGCAAATCATTGCAGGCTGGAAGGATGTCATTTTGACTGTGCTGCTTTCTTGTATTTCCAGCTTGCTGTTTGGCACCCTGGAAGCATGATCCTGGGCCAGGTGGATCTTTCATCCTGCTCTCAGTTTACTCTTTGCTTCCAAGGCTGGCTATGCACACAGTCTCTGCCTGCCTTAGCATGCAGTGCAGCTCCTTTCCATCTCCTTACACAACAACAACAAGCTGGGATCAAGCTTTCCTTGCTTCTGTTCTTGTATTCTATCTACAAGACACAAGACAATGTCTCTTCCTCCAGCCTGGAGCAAAAGGAAATGGCCAAGGCAGCTGAGCTGAGCATCACTGCTCAGGCCAGGCCTGCCCAGCTGCACTCACCAAGGGACATGGGCAACTGATGAAGCCAAACAGCCAAAGCCTTGAGCTCAACAACAAAAAAATCCAACCAAGGACTTTTGGACAAATACTGCAGTAGACTTATTAGCTCTGTTGACATGTTAGGACTTTGATACTTTCAGCCAGATGTACAACTAAGGATCTTAAGGATTTTTTGACAAATGGCTTACTTCATTTTTATACACAAACTCATCTCAGTTAGGTATCAGGATCATGTTTAAAACTGCCTGATGCTTGCACCTGTGGGCTTGTGCTCTTTGCACAGGCTTCACTGCACCTCAGGCATGAAATCAAGCCTTTCTTTATACTTCTGATGGTTCCTGTGCTGCTTCCAGAAGTGAAGCACTAAATTCAGGTTATATATAACTGGACAAGAATATAGGGGATGCTTTAAGCAGTTAAATTGTGTGCTAATTGCAGATACCATTTCCAGCTGTTGTATCTGGGACATAGGAAACAAATTAATTAAGAAAGAATGAGAAAAATTCAGTTGGACTTCAACAGCACTTTCCTGCTATTATAAGAGACCAAGCAACAGAAGTGTATTTGCTAAGTTCTACCAACACTCTGTATCTGTTTAGTGGTGTCCATAAGGAAAAGCTATAATTTATAATCACAGCACTTGGATGCTAATTGCAGTTCTGTAGCTTACCACACAGATACTCCAAGAGATGTAAATCACAGTTATGTTCAAGTATGATCAACCCTTTCCCATCTTCAAATCAGGCTCCTGCTCCATCTATTCCACTGAGGTGATTCTTTGGTGTCCTCCCTAAAGTTCCAGACCAGCCCTGAATCTTTACCCTTCCTGATATGCCAGCCACCTATAAATACATTAGCTTTCTTCAAACATTCCTTAAACCTTCTTCACAAAGGCTCCCATGCCTCAACTACGCAACATAATTTATAGAAACTCACAGAAATTGTTCTCAGCCTCTTGGTGTTTGCTATTTGTGCTTTAGGTGTGGTGAGGATGTGAAGGTTCATCTATTCTCCTCACCTACCACAATCCCATGAGGATGATAACTCTACAATCCTGTCTAGTCCTTAGGGCTATCCCCCTACTGCTACAAGCACCTTGGCAGCAGACTGTACTGAACTGCTCACATCACATGAGAAGTGCCCTGATCTATTTGCTAATAGGTATTAATTGCATCTTGTCTTTGATGATCTTTTTTTCTGAATTTATAGAGCCTCCAACTACAGAGCTTCTTGATTTATTCTTGGAACTTGGCAACACAGACAATAAAGAACAGAAACAACTGACTTAAACATGCCTTTATTTTGGACAGAGTGGCTGTCTCTGTAGAATAATTTGTTTTCTAAACTATTTTTCCAAAGAGACCCTACAGGTAGATAGTATATTTTGAGCTTCCAGGTAGATCAGATAGAAGCCCTGTTCAAACTTGATTAAAATCATTCTTGTGTGACTAAAACCTGCAGACCTTGTAAAGTGTAACACCATCACTTTGGAAGATTTTAAAAAAATCATTCCCTAAGCATTGTTTTGGGTTTTGTTTAACAGCAAAGTCTTAGAAGTACTAGCAGAGATGTGAAGTGTTAAAAGGCTACTATATGAATAACACCTTGTTTCCTCACAAAATGCAGAGTTTGAGTCAAAGCATGTGGAAAACTTACCAATGCTTACAGGAGCTGCACTGCACTCAGACATTATAGTTCAGGTAAGTTTCTTTTCAGATCTTTGTGTTTAAATTGATGAGAGAACGTTTTTTTTTCCCACTCACTTTAAAGATGCCTACTACATGAACTGACATATTCCTTCCTATCCTTTATAATTTAAAATTAAATTACAAGTTTTGATTGATAGGACCAACATGCCAGCACAGGGAAAATTATTACCAAGCAATATATCACTGTATTATTTACTTAATAAATTTCAAGACTATGTTGAGGCCATTCCACAGTTCTGCAACATAAATTAATAGAATTTTAACTATGCTTCATAAGAGCTGGCAAAAGCATTCTCAGACATGTTTATCTCTCTTTATATTCATAATTTTCTGACCTCAATGGCCAAAACACATTACTATATTTATTATTGTAATTCTCAGTTATCAGAAAACCAGTAGCTCAGGCACTTTGACATTAGAAAGAGAAAATGAGAATCATATTTTAACAAATACTTGTTCCATGATACAGTGACATTATGAAAAATAGCAATGCCTAGTTCGTTGATAAATCAGATTGTCAATGTGTTCTCAATAAAATAAAGTTCAATACCTAATACACCTACTATATGCATCCTAAGGCTATCAAATACAATAAAACCAGCTTCAATTACTAGGTTAGCTGAGTTTTTCAGGACTGATCACAATTACATACTTCTGCTATATTCATAAAGAAAATATACATTTCTGTGCATTAGCTATCTTATTAAATGGCAATGTTGGAGTACTAAATATTGTTGCCTTCATCTCAGTGGTGTGTATTTGTACAAAGGATCATGAACCACATGAGGGTGACTAATTCAAAACCGAACAACAGAGTCCTTGTGTGCCCAGCACAGCTGGCACTGCCTGTGTTATTTTAATCAGTCTGAAGACAATCTGTTCAGGAAGGATTCTGAGAAACTTTGTGTGCTCAGGTATCATTTCTCTAAGATATGAGGGCTCACCTAAGCTTAACACAATATTTACCATTTTCATACAGTAACTGACAGGAAAAATATTGCTTAGGCAGAACAGGTTTGCATTTTGTCTTCTAGAGCAGACCAAGTTTCAAGAAGTGCAGAGAAAGACATGAATAGAGATAAACCAAGCAAGAATACAGGGCAGCAGGACCACAGTCATTTTACAGAAATGGCCCAATGTCCCAAACAGTCACATCATTGATTCTTTAAAGATTGGGAAAAGGTGGGAGGGTAGCTGATACACATGCCCTAACCTAATCCTCCTTCCAGAATCAGGCACGTTCCAAGTAAAAATGGGAATGTTTATAGAGTTTTGGTAGTCAAAATAATCATAGGAATGGATAGTTCATCTTTTCACTTCTAAGATGACAAATTCTGGAATGGTGTTGATTTGTATTCTTAAATTTACCTTTCAGATTTCTGTGGCCTTGATGATAAGTACAATCACAGCTGCTGAGGAGATTAAGCTCAAATAAAACAGGTGGTCACACTGCAAATATCTACACAACCTTATACAGCTGAGTGTGAAAATGAAATTTGATTAATGGACGGTGCAGAGAGGAGCATTCACCCTGTCTCTCCTCAGTGAGATACACATCCACTTCCAGCTGTAAGGAGGCAAAATAAATCACAGTGTTTGGAGTGCCTGGTGAATTTGAGGTATTTCTATGATTGAAATTTTTTTTTCACAGATTAATGAATTATTTTTTGGCTGTTCAACAATAATATTGTACATCTCCAGACCAAATGAAAATACTTTATTTTATTTATATTATGCACAGCACATCTTACTGGTTTGTTTTCTGCAACCATGTACAGGTGCCTTGTAACTCCATTTGCATGGCACAGCTCTTTGAGAACACAGTACTCAGCCCTGTGTGCTTTTTTGAGTTAGGACAATGACTGTCCTTATCTGCTAGTCTTTCTATCTTCATTGTTATTATAGCAGCAGGAATTAGTCTGTGCAGAGGAATATGGATCTGAAGGAACAACAAGCAAACAGACTGTTTGTAGTACCTGTAAGGGTTCCTTAATGGACACCCACACTTTAACCCAAAGGATTTACTAACATAAAAAGCATTTTTACTCTGCACAGTATCAGTGAAGCTTCTCCAGCAAAAGAAATTCTACTGATGTTTTCATAACTTATAAATACATTTTGACACAGACAAACACAAATTATTTTTAGGAAACAGCCCCACACTCTGAAATGCCCAAGCTGCAATCAGGTTTAAACTCTAAGTTTACCTCAGCTTAGAGAAGCACTGTGTCCCCATAAGAGGAACAGAACTACAAACTGCAGGCACATATTTAAAGCAGTTACAGGGAGATGGCATTTTGTGTTCATCTTCTGAAGTCCGGCTGCCTTTTGCTTCTCCCAAACTTCCTGAGACCTCTTGAAGACTTGCAAGATACAATGCTAAGCAATCTGAGATACCAGCAGTTTTACTAGAATGAGCTAAAATATGGGTTAAGGAGCAAGGGACCACTGCCATTCATTAACTTCCCTTTACTTTGATTGGATATTCTGTTTGTACCTGTCTCTACAGCAACACTTGCTGCCCTACACTGTGGATATCTGTACAGTAAAGTCATTATTCTTAGAGCAGCAAAGAAAATAAGCAAGATTGATGTTATACAGAGTAGACTTTTACTTCCAAAGCCTCAGGTTTGGGAATCTTTTTGATTCAACTTTATAAGTGCCATGGTGAATAACTCCAAGGCCAAAAAGGAGAGAGAGGTGAGTCACAAAGCTCAGCCTTCAGCTTTTCTCTGGTTTGCAGTCCCCATCTCCTCTTCCTTCCAAGACCATGAATGTTATGCTGAAGTTCTTCTAACCAAAGCAGAATGCCAAAACCACCATCTACTTTCCCATGACAAAACCAATATTTTGTATTTCATTGAGCTTATTGACAATATGCATAGAAAGCCACAGTTGGATCTTAAACAGCCACTTTTCCAAGTCAAATATATGCTTGTATGTCATACACTTCAGAAATAATTAATACTAATATTCATGATGCTGAAGGAATTCTTCCTTTGGCTCCATCTGGATCACAGTTTGGTGATGTTTTGAGGCATAAAAATTTATACAGTTTTAGGTACACAAGTGTGAAAGTTATTATTAGGCACATCAATCCCTACTTTTTTGTACAAACCTTTTAAATACTGGGTGCTGTAGCCCAATTCTGTGCTTTGTGGGCAAATGCATCCATTTATTATTTTCAGCTCTGGCTTTTGTGCCTCTACTAAAGTATAGCATAAGATTAAAATAGAAGCACCTAAAGCTTTCCCATATGTTGCTCGTTATTTCCACCTCCATTCACTTTGATCTTTAAACAAAAAGAGCTCCCTCTATTTCAAAATACTCTCAAATGAAAATGTTTAAATTATTTTATTGCTCTTTTTCCAGAACCTTAGAATTTTTATCTTATCTGCTTTTCCCCACTTCACATCAGAAACAGAAATCACAACAGATTACAAGTGTTCCAATAATTCATGAAGTAACATGCCTTTACGAGAACTATCTGCTTTAATTTTTCATGCTTTTGCCCAGAAGGACACACCATGAAAGCCATGAAAATTTCCTTCCTGACTGGCTGTGGTTAACTCAAACATGAAAATTCTGTTGAATATCTTTCTTTTTTTTTTTAAGTAGGACTAGCAATAGTTCCTGTATGTAAATTTTATATGGTTTCAGTTTACATTAACCATCTAGCCTTATTAAATAACAAATTATGAGTTCTGCAAAGGGTGCATCTCCTCTCTCCAGACATCCTTCCCAAACAGTTAACTGAAGTACTAGGCAAATCCTTATCACATTTTTCTTTTAATGTAATCTGATTGCAAAAGGAGAGGATTTTCCCCCTTCACCTCTTTTAACCAGACTACTTGCCATTTTGTACACAGGCCCATCTCAAAAATTGCAAATTATAGCTGACTCTGCAGTAGAAAACAATTTTTAATACAGGAATCATTATATCTGATATTATCCTGTGTTGTGGTTATTTGTAACTATTTACACTCAATGAGGACCTTCCATCCCCTCCCAAGCTTTCTGTAAATCTTCAGATCTTCAGAGTCTTTCACCTAAGACATTGCTCTGGCATGAGAAAAGCCAAGAACTGTATTTCTAGCCAATAGTGCTACAAAACCAGAAGTGTACCTCTCATTTCTTGATATTTATTTCTACTACAAAAAGACAGATTTTGGACATAATTAAGAATTTCTTCAGGCATTGAACTAGTCTTTTCTGAATAGGGAATTTCTAGTCTGTCAGCTAAATGAACATAAGAGCACTCACGTGTGACTAAAACACACAAAATATAGAAAATGACACATTCTTACACCCCCAGAAGTAATGTTATTTGAAGCTATGACTGCATATGGAAAATAGGTCAAAGCCTGCACATTTATTATAATTGTTTATTGGTATGCAATTATCTGAACATTACTTCTTCCTGCTCAGGAAAACAACAGCCAAGGAACCCATCTTCTTGAAGAGTTTACAGCTGCTATACATGACAAGCAGATGAATAACAGCAAGCATTTTTATAAATTCCTTATAAAATATTCCTGAAGTTGTGTACACTGTAACTTGTAGCAGGTGTGATATATTAGAAGAGGCATATGTGGAATTTGCCACTTAACCACCTTACTTAGTCCAAGAAATTCCAAAGGAATACTCAGAGAATTTAATCAAAAAGTCTCATTTTCTCTACAGAGGGAAGTTAGGATTTTGAATTTAGATGTCTAATTTAGTTCCTTGTACCAGGCATTGTGAATAATTGTCTATTACTCACACTAGGTTGTAAAAATTAATTGGAAACAATCTTCAAGAAGATTGGATGAATGACCACGAAATCTCACCTGTATTTTGTGCAAGTAGAGTTTTGATGTGAAGGATCTGTTGGATTAAGTGTGATTCTTGGCGAGACCTGAGCTGATAGCAAAAATCCCGAAGCTAGGATAATGAGTGCTACAGCAGTACCTAAAAATACAGATAAAGAACAATGTGACACTTTTCTCCAGAGCACATGAAATAGTTCTTTATTGACCTGAACTCTGCTTGGGAAAGCAAGGCACCCCATCACTATGCATACAGCATTCCCTAAGGAGTTGCAAAGAGAACCTAAGAAAAATACCCTTTGCTACATCCACATCCTAAATTAGGTTAGATATTAAAGTCAAGTGCACCAGCTTTCATGTCCAGATACTAAATTAGTAAGTTGAGACTCTTTTAATCTGTGGAATTGATGACTGCTTGAATGAACAAGTATTATTATTTTTGATGTTGAAAATAATGTTGCAAAGGTAAAATTTATTAGTGGCTTTGAAATCACCATACATTTCTCCACTCCCACACCCAGACTTGCAGGCTTTTCTGTAAAACAGAAAGTAGCACCAGCTTTTCCATTGACTCTACTTCCCTTTGTGAAACTGGAGAAATTTGACTTTTCTTAAGAACACCATCAAAAAGTGCAACATATCTTGTTTCAAACAGCACATATAACATCTGCTGGGAAAAAGTCCCCTTCCATTTTTTGCTTCCATTTCCCCCAACAAATACCTTGTGCAACAGGCCATTACTGGAACATAACTCATATTATTTGCCACACACACAATATACAGTATTATTTTAATGAAAATTGATAAACCTCATGATATTACTGCAGCTGCCTCAAGCTCAGAGACTTTTAAAAGTTCAACTCTTGCTACTCGATGACACATCGAGATCTGTGTTGCATAAAGGTTTCCTAGCTGGCAAACACACCAGAAGTATGTGAAAAAAGTATGTGAAAAACACACCAAAGTATGTGAAAACCTTTCTCAGACATAAAAATAACATCTGAACATCTATAACATTTACATAATAATGTTATCTGTGAATATGCCTGTGCACAGCCAACAGGCACGAATGGCTGGACCACACATTGACCTGAACTGAGGCCACTAAGAGCTTAAACTCACAAACTATATGTGCAGAAAGCACCTTCCCACCATGAGATATTCCACACGCGGCTCTCTTCTAGCTATGGCTGGTAGGTACACTAATAATCCCAGTTTTCAGGGCAGGCTGGATATTGCACTAGATGTCTTGTACTTTCAAAATGCCATAAACCAGACAGCAAATATATTTAGAGAGGGTCTATAATCTGACTTATATCTGTTCTAAATATGCTCTGTGTTGTAAGTCAACCAAATACACTAACACTCACTTCCAGTATCTTTGTAAGTATCTTGTTTCTTTGGAAAAGTACTGAATATGTAAACTTGGCAAAGGAAGTTTAACATGTTTTCATTCTGTGGATGTTTTTCTATGATGAACAAAATCAAACAATCCCAGTACATCATTAGCTCAGGTGGGAAAAAGGAAATATCCTGAAGATATTTTAGACCCCCTCTGTTACAAAAAGAGATAGAAATTGTACAATGCTCAAGTACCTTTCAAATTGACAATTGCTGAAGGGAAAGAAGAAAACACAAATAAAATTAATAATATACTTGTCAGAGTTCCTGCATGTTTTCCAACTAACAGCTTTGAAGAAAGACATTAACTAAAGAAAAATGAAGAAGAAAAATAAAGAAATTATACAGATAAGACAAAGAGAGATATAAAATGGACAGGAAACTGAGACAAATCAGTAATTGTAGTAAAGAGAACTAAAACAGTGGGGTTTTTTTTCAGAAATTTAGTATAATTTTTCATAATGTTATCTGGAAGGTTCCATTTTTCAAAAGTTTCTAATATTTTGAGAATGATAAAGACATAATGAAATCTAAAACATCTCTGACAAACGTTTTCCGAAAACAGGAAAAGTTGCACAAGATTACAAAATTAAATTACAGTATATTGGCTTTTAATCAAAATATTAATGTTACTCTCTGATTATACTTGTAGGTTTTTATCTAATAAACATCGAATCAATTAGGTTTTCTTAAAAAAAAAGCCCCACATCCTTGCAGCAGCAGGCAAAAGCAGTAGTTTTGTCTTCATTTTATGCAGTGGGAGACTGGGGCATACCTGGCTTCCCCAAAGACCAGAGAAGTTGCCAGTAATAACTCAGTGTAAATTGTAAAGTCCTTAGAAATGCAAACCAAAGTAGAGCTGTAAGATATGTTTACCCCATGAGAAAACTCAACATGGAAAACAAATCCATCAGTAGATTTAGTAATTATCATTCTATTACACAGCCCTCTTGCTAAGGAAAACATACAATATCCACCAGTATCTAAATCAAATGTTGCATGACAAAATTCTAACTAGTACAGAGGGATGATGTATGATTTCATGGCTGTCATTATTTGTATTATCCTTAAGGAGGGACTGTAGGATAAAACCACAGCAAGCATTAGAGCTTGGCTCAAATGATGCTGCAGACAGGCAGCCAGCAACCAGACACAAAAAAAGACCATTTTTACCCAACAATTACTTTGTGTCCAAACATCATTAACAAATAACTCTTTAAATGCATTATGCTCCATTGTTAATTCTGTGTCTTATTGCTATATCCTCCTCTGATCCATGACTAACATGCTTTGTAAGAGACATTTATATCTACATTTCAGATGTACAACCTTTGAATATGTTAAGCAGAGTCATAAAGCAAAGAGCTCTGATAATAAGAAAAGTCCATGTTGGTTATCACAGCTGTACAGCTGGGTCCAGAAAACCAATAAATTTTTGGAGGGGGGGCCTGGCCAGACTTATAAAATTATTGGGGCCAAATAAAAAAATCAATCAATAAATCCTCTGTTTCAATAGGCATTAAAGAAGAGGCAGCACCCAAGAATCAGAAGGGTCAGTGCAAGCCCTGGAGAGATCCACACCATAGAAAGACAGGACAACAGACGGTCTGGAGGCACAGAAGGACATACAGGGGAGATGTATTGTAACTGATGTGGAACAGACTAAAAGTAGCAATTTGAGATTTTTTTTCATATCTTTAAAATGTGAGAAACATGCTTTGAATAACTGTGTACCAAACAACTCGTGTCACTGTGTTGCTGCTGCTCTGCCTATATAAACACATTCAAATACTCAAGTGTAGATTAAGTCAGCTGAGAGCTGGGAATTGCACATCCAGTGACATGGCAGCTGGTGTCCCTCTCTGCTGTGTTGCACTAACTAGAAATTTGGATCCTTGACAGCAACAGCAGAACAAAATATGAAGACATGAAACCTTTACAGCCAAACACTTGTGAACACTATTTCAAGAGGAGTCGGAACAGTTTCTCTTTACAAAACCCTGTGGAAACATCTGACCCTTCCAGACATTCAGCCAGAGGCAAGTTTGGTCACAGATCACTTCAGCAAAAACAAGCACAGAAGGCAGAAACAAGCAGGGAATTACCATCCTAACATGACACACTGAACACAGGAAGGCTGCTTGCTCTGCCTTTCTCTGCTTTCAAGAAAAGACTATGTGATGAGTTATGGTGTTTGAGTATTTGGACAAAATGTACAAAACCAGAATTCTGTCTTTGTGTATCTCATACTGGAGGTGAATTAGAATCACAATAATGTATGTAAGGTATTTACTGTACTGTCTCTGAGTAAACTATGCAGAGAACTGCATTACTCTTCACCAAGTGCTGCAACGGCTGTGCAATATGCTTTCTCCGGTACACCTTCATCAGATGGTTCTGAATTCCAGTTAATAAGCCCAAAATTAAATATGAGACTTAAAAACTAACCACCTGTGATGTTCCAGGCATTTGATTCCTTAAACTGGAAAAAAAGGCTAAATGAAAACATTGTAAAACACGGCTTCAAGGAGAAAGTCACCTGAAAAAATAACTGGCTGTCACTTTTAGATTAGCCTCTAGCTGTGGTATTTTACTCATAGGCTTGAAAACATGTAAGATTTCAGAGAGAGGATGGGATCAACACTGTAATTTTAAAGAGGACTACTTTGAAAACTGCACTTGAAATTTTATTTTCCTTTAATTAATAATTATGAGGAAAATATAATACACTAATGAAACACTCACCTGTTAAGCTACCAAGTGTAAGCTTCCGGCGACCCATTCTTTCAACAAGCCAGACTCCCACAAGAGTAAAAACAAAGTTTATAAATGCTGTCAGTGCAGCCAGCCAGATTGCAAGCCTGTCATCTTCCACTCCTGACATCTGCAAAATGGTAGCACTGTAGTACCTGTGAAGGGAGGGAGAAACAAATAAGAACACTGTTTATTTCAATTTGGCTCATGTTATAGTTTCTGATTCAATTTGAAAAATATGATAACAAATATCAAATGTGACCTCTTGCATAATGCAGTTAAAGACTGACATACAATCACCCTGGGAAATCAGGCATAACCAAGGCATAACTTGCACCTGACTAAAGTTTTGACTTGAGGACATCAAGAGATGAACTGCCATTCTCTTGGCTGTTTATATTTTCAATGGTCACCCACATTCTGCTAGAAATGGGGTTTGCATTTTTAATTTAAATTAATCTGCCTTTCATATTAATCCATTGCTTTATGCTCTTTTTGGGATTTTAGCAGTCTGTACATTGTCTAGGGAAAGACAGCTCAAAATCAAATAGATTTTCAGTCCTCTTAAAGGTCATATAGAACTAATCTATGGCATCCAACATGTTGCCAGTGACACTCTCATCCTCTTGGTTTTAGGTTTTGCAGTCTTATTTCAGTGCCACTGAGATGCACAAAACCCTCTCCATGGCATTACTTTTGTCTTAACCAAAAAATGATTGTTTTGAAATGCCTTAGCACCACACTGCAGGGATGTGAATCTGCACCCAACAGGAGCATTTGACAGAATGTTCTACTTCTTTCTGATTCTTTGTGTGGAATCAATTGTTCCACACAAACAATAACTCATAAAAATTGAATTGAGCAAAATGAAAAGGAAGGAGAGTGGAAGCCTTCTACCATTTTTCACAGCAATCAAATGAACACAGACTTTGTGCCCATGTTCTCAGGGAGAGCTAAATAAATGCCCAAGGAGACACAAGTACTTTTGTTGATGCTGTAGAAGCACTTTTCAGCTTCTATTAATTTATGCTGACTGAAATACTGAATACTCAAGCCCTCAAACACCTTGCATCCAACAGGCTATCACACAGGAATAACCATCAAAAATGTCAAAGCTTTTTTTTTTTTTTTTCCTCTGGTCAATATGTAGTTTGCTTTATGTCCCCTTGTTGTCTTAACACCCAGATGTGCTAGCCTCAGGAGTACTAGCAGTTCCCATCCCTCTATTCCAAGCACATTCTGCTTTTTACTTCAAATCAACAGCCCGTGATGGGGCAATATGCTGAGATGCCATTTAAGACACTGCTGCCCATGACTATGGGGAGTGTTACCCCCTCACCCACAAGGCATTGAGATTCTCCCAGCCCTTTCCTCAGCTCCTCCTCTCCAGTGCAGCCATGGAGGCAATGGCCACACAACCAGCTGGTGGTGCAGCACGACAGGGCCTCCAGAGTGAACCTGCTGGCACTGGGGACCCAGCACCTACAGGTGGTTTTGAGCCAGGCTGGGTCTCTGCCCACCCCTTGGAGACTGCAGTGACTCGCCCAGGCTCAGCCCCTGTCACAGAGCTGCACACTTGAGGTCCCAGCCAGGCTCTGGTTCCCAGGGAGGGAAGATTCATGAAGGAGAGATATCAAAACATTAATGTGTCCTCATGTCCTAAGGCCCCCTAAATTAAATTGCTAACTGCCTGTCAAACCTTGCATAGTACTGCACTGTTTCAGCTGCCAAAATGACTCAGTCTCTGATTTCCCAATACACATTTCTTTTTCTGCATAAGCGTAGGGAAATAACAAATGTCAAGGGTTGGCCTGCTGACACCTACTACGAAACTCCTATTTACTTCCACCAGACAAGGTTTCAGGAAGCCAAATTTAAATCCACATATCTAAATCTTAAAATCCAATTCTACCGGGAAGTCAGAAATTGCCAGTTGTCAGCAGCAATGTATAATGTAGTGTCTATACAGTCAAAAAAAGCAAAGACTAAGAAATCACATAAAAGCATGCAGATGTCTACTGCATAATCCCTACAAGCATGCACCTTTTGCCCCTATCATTCCTTCTCATTGGTTATTGCACTCACAGGTTATATATTTTCAAATAGAAGCCTGCTGTTTATCCATAAATAAACACCATATTTCATTTCTGTGGAAAACAAACCAGGGAACTTTAGAATCTGCAAATCCAAATGCCAAGCTACCAAAGCCTGGGTGTTGAACATGTCCATAGTTATTACAGCATAGCAACTTATTTTCCAAAATTTAAAAGGGCACTTACATAGATTATAACAACTACTAAATATATTTGATATGTTCACCTGTTTTATTGTGCTCATTTTTTATATAAGTCTGTGCAGCCCTGCCTGTATATTAATGTAACAAAATGTCAGTCTTTTCAAGTTCTTCCTGAGAAGGGAAAAAACCTACATGGTAGGAAAAGCTTAAACTGTGGTATTATACAAACACAGCTAATACTGCAACTCCTGCAGGGAATACAGCTTCAGTGACAAAGTTGTGCAATCCTAGCTTATTTTCTAAAATGTAAAGAAAATTTAAAACACATGTGAATCCTTGGAATTTTTAGGCAAATACTGTATCTTAGAAAGCAAATAAATACATGCAAATACAAAGCCACACAAAATAACTGAGTTGGATATATACAGAAAGATTTTTAATAGAGTTGATTTCTGAGGATGTCAAAATTATTAAGAAATTCAGCATTATGAATTGTAATATCAAAAGCTGCAGTACATGGAAGAAAAATAAACCTGAAAACATATTCAGGTTTCCATATTCAACCCTCCTTAGATTAATCCTTTGATTCTATATTGAAAATGAACAGTTTTGAAGGAAATTAAGCGTCCAAAACCACTTTCCCTCCCTTTTTTCTTTTAATGAGTCAGGGTGTTTTAAAAGTGACAATGTCAAATGTTTAAAGAAAAGGATCATTTCCTCCCTTCAAGCAGATCTTACAGGATGCATCAGGGTTTCCAGCTTAGCATCTTCAGCAGCAGAGAAGCTGCTCACCCTGCCAGGCTTTGCAGCTCCCAGGGAAAATCAATGCTTGCCCATAAGGTGCCATCACTGCTCTGAGCGTCCCCATTTTCTACAAGACGCTGCTCCAGCCCACCTGTCAGACTAAATCCACTCCAACAAAGTTTCTGCCTCAGGATTTTAGCCTTTTTGGACAGAATTTATAACTCTCATAAAAGTAATGAATAAATCTAAGGCTCTCTTTACAGAAACCTGAGGAGCTCTTCAAGGGAAAGGCTGCCACATCATCTCTATGTCTGTAATGGATTTTTCCTGGGAGGCAACCAGGGGAGCTGCCACTATACACTTAAACTAAATTAAACCTTCAAATCCCCTGTTTGGCAGCAACAATGTACTGTGTTATAAATGCCTTCAGCACAGACTGAAATGACACAGTGAAGGCCACTTATTACAATCAGTATATTATGGTAATATAAACACTCAGAATTTAGTACTGTTTGACAGATAACTACATACATCCAAAGGTTCTCTGATTCAGCATGTGCTATTCATGTACAAGGTACATGAAAATGATTTAAAAATTACCATATAATTATGGTAATTAAGAAAACATAGGATTTTTTTTAGCGTCCAAACAGACTAAACTCTGTAGCTATTAAGCAAAATAAGTGTACCAGTGTTTGACAGGCATTAAAAACCTTTAGAGGATTAAGATCACCAAGATACACAAAAAAATTCACTTCCTTAAGTTACCACAGTACTGTCACATACTTATTGAGTCATGTGAAAATACTGTTGCAGTATCTGCTGTGAGACTGAAAAAAGATATTTTCTTTTTTTTTTTTTTAACTTATCTACTCTGCACCAGATACCTCTTTGCCAACAGTCAGTGTGCTTTTCACATTTACTTATTTCACCTACTCATGTGGGTCCTTCACAGGTTGCACCTGAAACTTTAGGGGACAGAAATTGTTTTGCTCTTCATAACAGAAAAATAGTAAAATACAACAAGCTGGATCTATTTATGAAAATAAAATATATTAGGCATGAAAATAATACCAAAGTATGTATCAGTCTGCAAAATAGTGCTCTGTAAATTTTCAGACAGAACCCTGCAGTTAAAATCCATTAAAGAGATAGGTTGAATTTACTGAAGAGGTAAACTGGAAAGTAATAGGCAGAGCTGAAGATTAAATGAAAGCACTGGAAGGAAAAAAGTCTTTATCCTCCTCCTTCTCTTCCTAAAACAAAGATCAGTTTCCAGCCAGAAAAAATAGGTTGGGGTCCATAACACTTGTATGTTTTGCACTGCAACAAAAAGCAAAGTAATATCAACTTTTTCACCTTGTCTTTAGTGCCTTTACTCAGTGTATGAGTGCCCAACTCTTCATCAGAACCTTTATGAAAGAAAATCATAATGCCATCCCTGTTTTATAAATGGAGACCACTGGGGCTTTTGGGAGAGAGGAGGAAGAAGAATGACTATTTGCAGTTATCCACCAGTACTACCTGCAGCAGAATAATGACACTCCAGAGCCTCAATGTAGATAAGGGCTGTCTGCAAATTACTGAGTATAAAAGCAGGGAAAGAAAATCCCCCAGGTGTTTCACAAAACATACCTTGTTCAATTATTCATTTATTCTGACAACTTCAGTTAAATTTAAATTAGGTTTAATATATTCCAGGGTATTCTAATGCCTGCTGTAAGTTCTCTGGGATCCCAAAAAATGAAATCAGTCCTCATTAAAATCAATAGACCTGCAGAATGTACATAGCACTAAAAAAGAAAGAAAAATCAATTTAAAGCCAAGGCCAGCAGCAAACAATGGGAGTGTAGACACAAGAGTCTCAAAAGAGCCAGGAGCCAGCATGCTTAGAGCAATGGATCTTGGAAGGTAGGTTTAGATTAGATATCAGGATCAAATTCCTTCCTGTGAGGGTGATGTGGCAGTGGAACAGCTGCCAGAGAAGCTGTGGATACCCCACCCCTGAAAGTGCTCAAGGCCAGGTTGGGTGGGGCTTTGAGCAGCCTGGTCTAGTGAAGGTATCCCTGCCCATGGCAGAGGATTGGAACTGGGTGGTCTTTATGATCCCCTGCAACCCAAACCATTCTATGATTCTGTGTTTTTCCATTTTAATTAGAAGACATTGCATTAAAGATGTTTTTCTTGCACAGTGTAATAGGCCAGAGAATGGGCTGCACTTCTGGAAAGGCAAGAGCATGCAAAACAGATAAAAGTAATTTAACCACAAGTTAAGCTCCTGAGATGACAAACTGTCCTCCTGAAAAGAAAATAAATAGAAAAAAATAGAACCAATCTCAGACCCTATTGCTAGGGACACTGGTTGGACAAAGGGCAGGAGAGTTGAGAAAGCCAACAGTGAGAAAAACTCTTCTGCAAGGTGAGGCTGGGCAAGGCCCTGGCACATGGGCAGGGTGGAAGTGCCCAAACAGAGCAAGGCAGGCACAGCAGCCTCTGGCACTGCTGCACTGCTGGGGAGGAGCACCCAAAGCCCCTGTGATGACCCCAACACATACACCCCATGCTGGAATAAATGGTGGAAGCCTTCTTTAACAAACTTACATTAAATATACACTTTCATTTCATTCTTAATTAGCCTGTTACAGCACCAGAAACACACACACACACAAAAACCCCTTACAAACCTATTGGCACCAATCCCACATTCATTCAGGGAAAACTGCACGATGAGCAATGAGGAATAGCAGCATGCATATGTGCACATGAGCACACTGTAGCTGCAGTCACTACTGGGCACAATGCCCTTACTAGTAACAGTTTTAAGCATATGTCCTGTGTAAAAAAAAAAAATAAATTCTTTGAAATAACTGGCACAAAAGTCTTCCCTGGACTTCAATGCACAGATGTACCCATATTACCAAAAGTCATTTCAGGACAGTTTACAAAACAAACCCAAAAGGGTAATTCTGGAGTGACTCCATCTGAGCTCATATTTGTGGTGGCAGATGAGATCCTTTTCAAGAGTACAGGTTTTGGCAAAAAATATCCTATTTTGACAACCTCAACTGACCATCCTAAATCTGCATTCAGGAATTCATATTTTTAGATTTTTCTGGAACCAAATTCTAAGAAATGGCAGGTGTTCAGTGTCTTTCAAATCCATGCCACTCACTTGTGGTGCTTTAATTGAAATTTCTAAACCCAGTCTCAGGTTTTTATATTCATAACATCAAATATTACCCTTGTGATAGATTTCAGACATATACTGCACATCATCAAGATCTCAACAGACTTGTATATTCTCCTTGCTTAGAAAACAAAAGTAATTGGACAGCAAACTTAAACATGTGTAGCATGTGAATATTAATTCAGCAGTGTCTGCTTGTATTACACAATTTTTTGTTGTTGTTGTCCTTTGTCCCATCTGTTCTAGCAGAGAAAGGAAAAAATCACAGCAGATCCAAAAAATTTCTTATGGTGGAATCACCAGTGTAGACAGTTTTTTTCATTTCATGTTCAGGATGGGTAAAACCATAGGATTTACATTACCACAGCATATAAATGACAATCAAAAAACCCAAAGGATTCAAATTCTGATGTCTGAATGATTAATCTAGCCAAATGCAGCATTTGGATGCTGCTTTTGTAATTTCCTCTTCAGTTTCAACAGTAAAACTTGTCAGAATAGCCTCATTCTTTCCCTCTCACTTACTAAAAATGAATCTGCAGGCATCCCAACTATGCATTTCTGCTTTTCTGCCAATAAACAAAGCATCAGTCTCAATTTTTGATGCTCTAGCCTCAGAATTCCATCAGACCTCTTCCTACCCATGCTGTTTCACTCCGTGCCCTGACTATGCTTTGTAGAGATGCTCTGCTTACAGCAGAAGTAAGAACTGGAGTATAATTCCCAGTCCAAAACCTTTAATAGAAAAATATATCAGCTGTAAAGACCCAGAACAAGCTTTTAGCACCACTAGAGAACCACTTGCAGAAGCTGAGCTTCTTTCAGCAATTCTACCTGAGGAAACTGAATTTACTCACTCCTCCAAGGATTTAGCTTTTAGCTGGCACTTTCCTATTTGTTATGTGAGTGCAAAAACATTTCCCCAGTGCTGTGAAGTTGGTGACATCTGCACCAGTTGCTGTTCATAAATGGTAAGGACAATTAAAGCAGCTACAAAACAAACCTCTAGCAGAGGGCTACAATACATTTCTAATGTGCTGTGAGGTATATTCAGCATAGGCTGCACAATGGCAGCAAAGTGAGGTGCTGTGAATGTGCTGCCTGCTGAAAGGGACAAACACATTGCTCTTCAATACAAAAGGGAGTGCTTAAGCACCACATCAAAACTGCTACAGCTATAGAAAGCACAGCAAAGACTCATGTAATACAGAGCTAAAGGCTAATGTAATAGAGCTAGATTCTCTACAGAGCAGAATAGCAACCTTTTAATCTGTGAACCATATGCTGCACATCAGATTTGTTTGATAATCTCTGGAGTGTATTACACTCTGCATACTTCTATTCAACAGGGAAATTCCATTCTAAATTTATGCGGAGAATCTTACAGTTTTCTTTAAAAGTTATGTATGACTTGACCACATAGGAGAGAACTAGCTGCCACCATTTACTGCTATGTCTCATGTATAGCACTTGTATTTAAAATTCAATGAAGCTGCTAGAAAACACATAAAAAACCAAATTTTATATGAAGTTGAATGAAAATTTCAACATAAAATCAATAAACAGCTGAAAAGATTCTAGGCTATATTTTTTGAGTCCCTTTTGAAAATATATTTTACCTCCTCTCTGAAATAAATCACTGTTACTTGGAAACACCTAATAAAGGATAGATACAGAACAGTCTTTGTGTTTAACTGCTTTGAGCAAATACTTTCCACATCCACAGTCCTGCTTTGTTACCTCCAGGTAAAGATCGCTTTCATGTTTATCATTTCCTTGTTGCAACTAATTAAGCTGCCAAATTTTAAATCCCTGGCAGCTTATCCAATTCAGACCAATTATTCTATGTGCAAGGACAGCTTGACTACATTAAATTTATGTTCTCTGTCCTTCAGAATTCATCATGGGAGCTCAACGCCAAGATAAAAAAATCTAAATATTAATCTCAGTTCTGTGGAGATGTAATTTAATTTCTTCATATTTGTTTATTCTCAACAAAGTTTTAAATACTTTTCTATGCTTCTCATGAGAAGATTCATAGGGGGATAATACTTGAAAACAGCCTAAAGAAAAGGGAGACAAAGTAGGTGTTGATCAGTTCTCCTTCTGCTCACCCCAAGTACACTCTAGAGGTCTGTGATACAGTTTAGAAATAAATTGGACAAGGGGAAATGTCCAAAAGGGGGAGATGAAGAGTCAGGTTATTTTTCAGGGCAATGAATGAAAATGAAATCCAGATCTTTCTTTTGAAGTGTTAAGAAGCTAAAATTGTCTTTTGCTACCTTTCAGCCTCTGATTAAGAAGGTGCTGTCAAGGTCATTTTCCTCTCCATATGAGGAGCCTCTTCTGGAAAGAATGATGGGACAGACCAGCTCTGCTTTGAACATAACGTGCAGCAATTCCCAACACAACCTCAGCATTTATGTGCTCAAGTGACAGGTACTTGGAAAATGCTTCAAAAGGCTGCAGTAATAGCATCAGCCCTAAGCTCTGCACTTGGCAAACATTAATCACAAGAGCAAAGTGAAGAAAAATGAAGGTATTCTTTCTTAATTAAAAAATGGAGACAAAGAATAAGGAAGAATAATTACATTTCTTTAGTTGTGTATTAATGCTACAACATAGTGAAAAATTAATCTAATCATAACCATACTACACAATCTGTTTTGTACCCATTGATGCATATATTTCCTTACTGGAAATAAATTTAATGTACCAAGAAGTAACACCCAGGGTGCTACAATTCTCAGTTAGGAACAAAACAAAGGGCCTCATTGAGAGTTAAGCAGAATATGCTGCTGAAATAAAGATTTATTACACACACCTTAGTATAACGAGAAGGCCCTGGGATTTCCCATGCTAATACTACTTCAATATATTAATGTATATGTTCAATATATACATTTACAATAAAACCAAATGCTGAACAGTGCTGAAAATAAAAGCTTTAATATGCAGGTAGTCTGCTGCATATTATGTTGGAAGTTTCCCTCTTTGAGCTCTAACTTCATTTTAAAACATGAAAGATCTGATATCTGATAGTATCAAACTCGGTGACAGTATGAACAGGACCACAGTGAAAGGAATAAAGTTAATTAGCCTTTCCAGTAGCTTTTTCTCACAACCTTATTGAACAACATTTTTGCTTATACCTTTACTCATAGTTCTTGAGCAATGCCACTATCCCCAAACTAAAACTGAACTAAAAAATCAAAACTTTCCAGATAAAAGAAATTTTCAACATTTTCTTGTTCTATCAAAACCACTTACTTGTTCAAAGAATAGGTATCTGGTTGTTCTACAGTTTGACTTTGCTTTATAAAATCAATGCACTGTATCCTATTTATCCCATTTTATCTAATTACTCTTCACACTTTAATTTTTCTTTTTGCTTGCACTCCTGTATTCAATAATTTCTAACTGTAATCTCTTGAACCAAGAGCTGTTCTGTTTTACATTTCTACATCATTTAGTGCAGCACTATCCTGCTTCTCAAATAAGCCTTTAAAATGCAATAATTACACAAATACATTTATTAGCCTTGAGGCCAGCTACCACAAAATTGTTCATTTAATGAAACAGCTTTATGTTTTCCTGTATTCATATGCCAATAGTAATTATTGCTGTCAATGGATTTAATGGTCTCCCTTTCTGAAACTTCCTATGATTCAGCTATTCCTGGATCCGGGAAGGAAAAAAAAGTACACTTTCAAGACCTCTCTAACACACTAGTTACTGTATTTTTATTTTTCTTTAACAATACCAAATATATAAGATACAACATAATGTATACAGAAAGCCAGAGAAGTCAAACATTCAAATTAATGGAATCAGAAAAGAGGGAAAAAGTCCTATTGCCACACTGACTGTGCCATTACCTTATCTGTGAGATGAATTGTGTTCTACACAGTAATTGTTTTTAAACACATTTTTCAACACTCAACCACTCTCAGCAGATAAGAACAAATGGCAACCTAGGCAAGGTTTGTTTAGAACAATCTTATGGGTCTTATGTTAATAATGTAGTAAGTAGCAAACAGCATAATGTTGCCTGAGGCAAAGGTAATTCAGCCCTAGTGCATTCAAAAGAGTAATTACTGTACCTGGTTTTGATTATAATATTAAAAAAAACCCAGCAAAAATGTATTACCAAAAATGCAAAAAATAACATTGATTTTTCCTTCTGGACTTTGTTTCTTTCTTTGATGATGATGATGGTGATGATGTGTTCAGTGCTCGTAGGTTGCAATATTTAACTCCATTCAGATTATATTCACAGTTCATCCAGTAGGCTCTACTGAAATACTTATCTGGCAAATACCTTTCACTTCTGATTAGACAGGTTACTTGGAAACCAGAATGAAATTTTTATTGAGATAGGAGTATAGAACTGTATAGAAACTCAAGTGAGAATATGGATGCATTGGTTAAGGTCTCCAGAGGAAGCCAGTACTTCTTGACAGCTTTAACTCAAATCCCACAACTGGGATTTTGCTCCAAAATGTCACATTAAACAAAAATTTACTTTACAGTTGACAGCTTCCATGTCAGCTATCTAGAGAACTTAGGGGCATACAAGAATTGTAACTGAAATATTTTAATTAGGTAGCAATTACAGGGCAAGAGGCATCTGCTTTCAGACAGTCAATTCTTCCCAGAGGTCCTTTTAGAAATAGCAACCTTAGCTAAAAACAGCATCTTGACCTGACAGCTCAGTGACAGAGGACAACTGCCATCAGGCATGCAAGACAGATGATAAACTGCTTCACAAAGTGTTCTGCACCAGGCAGTGGAGCACTCTGACTGTGGATCCTCACTGCACTGGCTTTGTTGGCCTCCTAAGGAGGACTCCAGAAATAACACTGCAGTGAAAGTCCTTTTCTTCTCAAAGGGGCCAAGACAAATTAATCCCAGAAGGCTAGGAACAGTAAAGCCAAGAGGAGAAAACCCATCACAAAAATGAAATTTCTATGAGTTTCATTGGCACAAAAGAAAGATCTTCTTGCCCGAGGAGATAGCAATTAGCAGTCCTGAGCAAAATTTCATTTTCAAGAGGAGAACCAAAGTGCAAATGGAAGATAGAGATCTACAAAAATATCAAACAGCAGCAGTTCACTGAGCAGACACGCTTGGCTTATGAGGCAAGGGAAAAGTGAAAAACCTCCTCAAGCAAAGCTGTCCATGAATAGGCTTTTCCCCTTTTAATGGGAAGGTAATGACTAAAGGTAATTCACCTAAATGCTGGGAGACTGTTTTGATATTTTGCACTATTTTTTCTGGCCCTATTAAAACTTCCTCAGATATGACCTAAAATGTTTGGAGCAAATTACTTATGAAACTATTTATTACATATATATATATAAGCATGTATTTATTATTTTATTTATTTATTTAAGAGTTAGCAGACCTATTTCATAGACTAGGACCTAGTAATTTGGCTTCTCATTTATTTTTTTCCTTCCTCTTTTTTTGAAGGTCAGAGCTAAATTTGTCAGCAGGTGACTGTGAATGACTAGTAGGGTGACATTGCCTATGTTCTGCTCATTCCCACTCAGTGTAAAACATCTCTGCATATAGGAAATCTGGGTCTTTTTGTTATCTCTGTATTCCCAGCCACTAAATCTGAATGCTGTTGTTTTGCCATAACCTACCTTTTGTTATTTGGAAGGGTTCACAAGATTTAAAAAAGTACAATCATATGGATGGCATTGGATTAGTCACACACAAGGTCAGCCAAACAGTGACTGGCTCACAATAAAAAAGCCAGAGTTTAAAACTGTGGAATACAAAATAATCCCACAAAAATTCAATGGTGTATTACTATCTGATACAAAGAAACATTTAATAAAATACAATTTTATTTTTCAAATATTTCCTAGGTCAAAATAAGAGAAGTTAACAGACACACCAGCACACTAAAACCCCACTATTCATCCAACTTCTTGCTTGTGTTTCTATCTGGTTTTCCCTCCTGTTGCCTTTGTCTTCACTCTTCTTGGCTTCTAATTTGAGCTTAATTCCTTCCCAGGATCTACTTACTGCATCAAGAACAACACCCAGAATCCACCCAAGTAAGCTGTGTCTAAGAGGGAAATGCTGACTTTCTCAAACTGAAGTTTGTTTGGGGATCCTTGTCAAGAGAAGAACAGTGTGTGCATCTGCAGTAGCAAGACTCTCCACACATACAGATTCACTGTTCCTCCTAACTTGTTTCTAATAACATTCCATACCTGCAACAACATCTTTTCTTTCCATATTTTAATGTGCTGAGAAGTTAACAGTTCTTGAAGCAAAATTTCTGCAAAAGTAATCTCTTAAAGCTAAGTTGCTGTTTTATTTCCTAGTTCTCCAACACACATACTAAATGTGCATTCTTTTCCTTAAGATTTTACCTTTTCCTCTCAGTCTGACCTCAAGTGTCAGCCTTGGACTCTCCACACCTCTCTAGAGAAAGTAAAGTTCTAATAAGTATTGTACCCTCAAACACCAACACTGACATTGCAAATGACAGATCTTACTTGCACTGGCAAAAAATGGGTGACATCCAGCTATTTCTCACAAAGAATTTAAAATCTGAGCTTCATTTATTAAAAGTGCTGTCACATATCATCAGCAAAGCTCCTTTCTCTCATTGCAATAAATACAAAAGATTATCTATGTGGTATTTTTTTCTCCCTTAAATGGAAAGACTACCTTTGTTAGAGAAATGAGACTCATGGCCAGTGCAGAAGCTGCTGTCTGTGACATTTGGCAGCACAAGACTACGACCTTCCTTCTGGAAGGAAAGCCTGCATGAGGACAGAGCAAGCTTTTCATTGGTGGGCATTATGGGGAAAGAGGAGGGGAGCAATCAGATCATTATATTCTACATTTAAGAAGAGAACTGTCTGCAGAATGACACTGTTGGAAGCAGAACATCACATAGTTTCATTGCTAAAGGTTGACTGCATTACCGAAACATCTCCAGCACCAGGAAGGACTCAGTGTGCTAAGTGCTGTTCAGAAACAGAACAATTAAATCACCTCTCCCAAAAAGCTTGCAATATAAACACAAGGCAAAAAAACCCAAATGGATGCTGACAGATGGGGAGAGATGAGATAATGAGGAAGCACCGCTAATTCCTGACTTGAGACCACGTCAGCACACTGACACCACGACTGCTCACAAAGATTTGCTTTGAGAACGGTGCCTTTTTTTAAAGAACCACATTCAGGAAGAGAACTTGCATTACAAGGAAAAAGGAAATTACAGGTTGAGAGCTTACAGTAGATAACATAAGTGAGAGGCCTGGATTAGGGAAACACCAATTGGTATTGGGAAGATTGCTACTACAGAGAAAGGAAACATCAGTTTCCCTGAGTGGTCAATTATACAACTGCACAGCATATCTACCTGTCAGCTCTGTCTTTTACAGAGAACAAGCAAAGTACAAAAAAACCCTAAAGCTTTTAAGCTCTTTACACCTAGGCCCAGTGGCTACAGTAAGCTGTGCTGTCCACGGGGACTCCTCTGGCTGGCAGAAACCTGCATGTGGAATAAGCCCAAACTCAACACATTGATCTTAATCAAAATACACTGGAGCAGACTAGTTCAGGGTACTGAAAGCTTGGATCATCATGGCATCTTCATGTTGGAAAGCAGCAAGCACCATCTCTCACCTTCTCACAACAATTTTTATTAGGAATACTGGGAGAAGCCAAAAGGTTATGTGCTTTGTCCTTGAATGCTGGAGATTTGGACACCCCTTGAAGGTTAAGGCTGCTCTTGCCTTAGATGCTCCTGCTGCCTTAGCAGACACAGTAACATTTTCTTCAGACACAAACCTTATGCCAGCTGTCTTTTCATTCAAGTCCTTATCTCAGACTGGCATTAAGAACTCTTTGTGATGTAACAGTCTGCATTTGATGGAAATAACTGTTGGGCTGGGAGCTGTCAGCATTTATTACAGGCATAAAGAGGGCCAGAGAACTGAGACCAGAGAAAAACAGAACTTACACAGTTTTGAGAAGAGGCAAAAGTGTATGATACAAAGGTAGTTTCTGAAGAAGGAATACTGACAGAATGTTAACTTTTGCTAGTCATGCTCTCACATGGGGAAGCATGGAAAAAAACCAGAGACGACGTAATATGAAAAATGCATTGAAAAAAAATCTTAAATAATACTTATCTAGCAGACCTATGTGAGCTACAAAATTCAAAAATTTCACATTGAAAATGTATCAAGTAATAGTATGCACACAGCAAATAACTGTGCCTTGTAGCCTCTCTTCATTGTTCTTCTCAGATACTTGCAGCTATGTCATGGAAGAAATCTCCCTCAACAGCTGGTCACAAGAACACCAAATCAATTACTGCATAATTCACAAAAAAATTAGCTTTGTTGAGCAAGCAGCCTTTATGACTACTATTATTTGACACATTGCCCTTTGGTGACTGATACCTTGCCAGAAGATGAAAAACCAGAAGAAGCCTTTCATAACACTGCTGGGGAAATCTGATCCCACAGGTAAGATGGCATCTCCTGAAGCAATGGTGATGCTCTCCCTGCCAAGTCAGACCTCAAGCATGATGGACAGAAAACATGGGTTTAGAAAACTGCAGGGTCAAAACCTCATGGCTAGATAAATATTTGCTCTATGCCTTCTCACCACCAGGTCACACACTGTTCAGTCTTCTCCAAAAGTTTGTAAACCTATGTCCCTCATATGGGTCATCACTCTGATCACTCTGATTTACTCAATGAAGACAGTGCCATACTACCATCAATGGGTTCCATGTGACTCAGATACACGGTGGTCTCCAAGTGTATAATCCTCATGATGTCCAGCCTGAACCTACTCAGAGCCTTCCTGCCCTCCAGCAGATAATATCCCCATCCAACCTGATGTTGTCTGTGAATTTACTGAGGGTACATTCAACCCCCTCATCCAAAACAGTTACCAGTTATTAGATTAATAATACATATAAACAATAATTACTTATGCACACAATATAATTAGGTATTTTTTTCCTGAAAAGAATTACAAAGCACCTTTTCTTAAAAAGCTGGAAAACCAGTATAAGTACCTAAGCAGAGGTGGATAACCTGCTCTGAGGGGAAACCACAGGGCCACAATGAAGCAGCAGCAGATTCAGTGCTATGTGTTGTTCTGATTTACTGAGGAAAGCAACTCAATTTTAGCATTACATTCTGCTCCCATTCTCCTGCTTTTGCTCCTCTCTCCTCATAATACCTCTAATTTCACATAGGTAAAGACCTCCCTTACAGAGAGGTTTCTGCCTGAACATTTCCTTCTATGAATACAGGTTCTGCTGGTTTGGATACCTCTGTGCAGCTCAAGCAAGATTATACCAGACAGCAGTGCACTTCTGGCTTTAGTGAGAAAGCTGCTTATTTAAAATCTTGCACAAAACCAAACATTCAGAAAATAACTAATACTGTGAACTTTTGAGAAAGCTGACTGACATGACAAAACAGCCAAGCCATGTCATATTGCTACACTTAATCATTAATTAGTCTAATGAACACTGAAATCCCACCAGATAGGATGAAGCTGTGACTCAAAGCAGCAGATGTGATTCTGGTCTGAAACCTCTGGGGAGTATCTGTGACAGTGACTGCAGCAGTCAGCTTGAAGAGCAGTGCCACAGAGGAAGAAATTTCTGCCATGGAGGAAGAGATTAGTCCTTGAATGGCAGTTAATTTGTTCCAGACAGAGAATTTTGCTGTCAGGAAAAGAAAATGTCTTTTATGAAACCAGAATAAATCCCCAAATGGGTTCTCTACAGAGAACATCTAGTTTAGGGAGGTGTCATAAATACTGGTTGCTTATAAGTTCTTCATGACTTTATTTAGAGAGAAGAAGAAGCAATAAGCCAATGCACAGAACCTAAGATACACAAAAATAAAAATTGTAGAAAGTGTATGGCAAATATAGTTCAATGCTCCTGTACATGATGGTTTACAGTGCAGCAAGCATGAAATCACTGCAAGATTATGTTGTTAGAAAAACCCAAAAGTTGATTTATTGAAAAGATCAGCTTTATACTGGAAGAGAAGATGAAAGACAGAATGTGGAGCTGCCAGGTCAGTGACAGTCATACAGCTCTAGCCACCCTGCACATAGCACTCAGAACACTAAGAGACTCCCCTGAGTCATCATCAAGAGCTGCACAGAAGCTGAACTACAATTTTTTCCCAAGGTAATAGTCCAGATGAGTCTTTTGTCTGAGTTAGAAAAACTCAGAAGTATGAAATTGTGTCTCTGTGTGAACACTATTGTAATATACACACTACAGGAAGTTAAAATGTGTCACTTAAGGGCAGTAAGTTGCAAGTCTGAATTAGAAAATGTGCTTAAAGTTTCTTGCAAGCATACAGTACAGGGTTTTAAAGTCATTGTAAGAAGGACTGGAGGCAACATAACATGTTCTTTGCAGGAATCTACTGGTTCCCTTTGTCTCTTGGCTGAGTAAGTCTCAGGAGTAGCATTCCCTCAGAAAAATAACACAATTTTTTAAAATAGAAAACAGAACAAGCACAGCTTTTAGAGCAACCTGCAAAAGAAAAAAAAAGTTATACAATATCATCTTTTTTCTTTACAAAACCATTTGCTTCAGCATATCCTAACAAAACATAGCAGAAATAAGGGCTCAAGTGTTGTCACAGCTGACCAAGAGCTGCTTGCTCAGTTTTCAAAAGGCAAAACCTAGACAGGGCTCTTAGATTCTGCTGAGAGGATGGGCAATAGAGCCAAGCTTCTAACCATGGGATTAATTTCTTTTTCCAACAGTGGCTTTACATGACATTTCAAAGCACTGTCCATCCCAGCTGATGTGTTTTTCTTCTTCTTCTTTCTGTACTTCCTTTTTTTAATTTCCCAATCTAGCACTGGCTAGTCTTCCTCCAACACCAGCTGTCTGCAGTAGCATATTACACTATTAAGGGATTAAGATTTACAAAACTGGACAAAAATCCACAGTCTCAAACTGCTTACCCATATTTACTGCCTGGTTAATGTGCATTTCTGCACTGAAGAGTTTGCAGAGATGGTGGCATCTCTTACATTGATGCAAGGAAAAGCCACTGGAGCTGCTTAAGCATAACTGAAAACATGGCAGGGCAGCAAAACCCTCTTCAGAGATGCGTAAAGAGGAGGCGACCGTCCCAGAGTTTGCAGGAGGAGAGACGGGATCTGACAATATGGGCATGTGTTTAAATGATTTTCTAGCTGGTTAAAGCTAACAAATATGATAGATCAATATATAGTGAGATACAAAAACCTGTAGAGACTTGACCAGTATCTTGCAGAGCCCATGCTCCAGGTCAATTGTGATATCCATACACATATATACATACATACATACATGTATATATATATATATATATATATATATATATGGGGGGAAGGGGGTTTGTTTGAGGGGTTTTTTTGATACGTCCTGATTCTGCCTCTGTTCAGAATTATGGCAATGCCTGCGTTAGTTTACCACAATGTGCCAAGAATCATAAAAAACTGGGGTTTGCAGTAAGATAAAAGCATTTAAGATAGAACTACATGCCCTGAAAAACACAATGAGCTAACTCTCACTAATTTTACTTATTCAGAACTCTAATAAGGCATATAAGATAGAGAGGACTACTGTAATAGATGTAATATGTTTGTAATACATTTGATAATATTCAAACTACAAATGTGTTAACACATATAATTTCTCTACTATTATATGAAATAGAAAAGAAAGAAAGATTACTTGGAATTAGTACATTTTTCCCTTGAGAGCTGTTCCATTTCACTAATAAGTCATTCTCCATTTCTACATGAACCAGAAAAAAATACGAACTGCATCCTGTCTTTTATTTCCACTGTAAATTAGCAACATTACAGGCATGTGTCACAATCTAAAACAAAATTTGGTTCTTAAATATTAAGATGGTTGAAAAATCTAAAATTCCTGGAATGTGCCATCACTAACAAGCATAATTTACATTTCTCATTCTGATAAGCTCCTCTTTCTTCCCTCATTCCTGTGCAAATGGGACAGAGCTGCTGGCTTAGTGTTGTGCTAGGATTTCTTTTAGTTTGTATCTCATCTGTAACAAATTCATCTGCCATCCGTATTAAACTGTGGTTACACAGTTTCAGTTCTCACATTTCGTTATGGGCTCATATGTAGGACACAGGAGGTTTTAAAAGGTAACGTTCAAAACTTTGTTTAAAAATAGCCTAATTGGTCCAGGTTTAAGTGAGATCTTACCTGATTCCTTAGATGCCAGCATGTTCCTTACTGCACCAAGTCCTTAAGTACTTTTTTCAGTACTTTCATCTGCTTCCCTCTCTCACCAACATGCAGGGGCAATAGGTATTCCTTTAGTAACAGGAGACTTTAGCTTTTGTCAACTCCTGTTTTCAAAAACTAATTTCAGTACTTTCATTTAAATATATTATTTAAAGACCTGAAGTTGAAAACATAAAATTTTAGCTGCTCACTTTATCCTCTCCTTCCCCAGTCTATAAACATGCAATAGAAATTATATAACCGAGGAAGTAAGAAAAGGGAGTAGAGTAAGAAAGCCCAAATTGTCTTAAACTGTTTTTGTTGTGCCTTTGTTTCCTCCCCTGGCTTCTAACAGGGCTCTCCCTCTTTCTTCTAAAAAAAAAAGCCTCATCCACTCATAAATGACCAAAAGATTCAAGTGAGGAAGGGGCCTCCAGCAAGCAGAAGTTTTAATCAGCAGTCCAGTATATCCCTGTTCCAATTTCCCCTTGGGAAACAGATGAATAGCTGCTGATAATAATCTGCTCTCACACTCTTTTCCTATTTTCAAGATGTCTGTAAAACATGCTTTGGGCGAGTGCAGTATACAAGTGACTATTAAAAAGAATTAAAATACCACAAAAGAATTTTATTCTTTCATGAAAATGTTTTAAAATCATTGTCTGAATCATTCTCCCAGACTTGTTAGAACTCTGTAGAAAAAATCCCCAAAGACTTTAAGCAGCCACAGGTGAGACGCCTCTCACCTGCAGAGGCTCAGACTCAACTTGAGCCCCATTGCTGGAAACTCTCCAGGAAAGAACCAGCCCCCCCAAAAGATGAGAACCCAAGCATTGTTTAGTTCCCTCTCCCTCCCTGGACTCTCCTCCTCACTGGCCTTACAGACATTATTCTTTCTCACCACACTGAGGAATTAACAGTCTCATCAGTGATTTCTTATTTTCCTTTGATCTGGTGTCTGTGCTCCATCTCACACCTTCTGTATGGCCCATTTTCAACACAGCCATCACTTTGCTTTGCAGACTGCTCCCAATAACAAGGTCTGGATTAACTTTTAGATACCACCATGTTTTATTCACGGTTCATTTCTTGACTATTTTCATTTATAGCAAGTCTTTGCAATGCACATAACCTTTCAACCTTTTTTTTCGGGGGGGTCTCCAATCTGTGGCACAAGGCATATTGACTAGCCTGTGGCAGCTTAACTCTTATTGACAGACTCCAAAGAATCCAATTTACAGAACTGGTTCCTCTGCCCTTAAAGTAAAGGTGAATAAACAGATCTAAAGGGCATCATATCTCTTACTCTATGTTTGAATGGCACCAGTAATACATTTCACTGAGGTTGTTCATGTCGCTGTATCAGGTAGCACCTAACCAGGCGACCTTTTACACTTTAATTTTGTGTCTTTTCAAGATTGATTACATTGTGAACTTGAAATTGTTTCACATTTCTGTATTCCCTGTCTTTCACCTAAGAGGAAGACACTTCCATATTGCTACAAATACACTCCAGTATTTGAATAATATGTGCCCTCTAGGTTTTGCCAAGGGAGCCAATCTACAGCACAAACCAAGCCCTCCCCTTACTATTCTATGTGATTTCCTGATAGGTCTCAAAATAAATCCTAGAGACAACAAAAATGTACAGTTCAACAGAATGATGCATATTAAACATTAAAAAGGATTTTTTTTTGTTGCATTAAAAAGAAATTTTTACAAGATGATTAGAAATGTTCAACAGAGAAAAAGTGTTGAGACCTGTTGTGCTCCAGGAGCTGTTTGGGCAAATAATACCTTAAAACAAACAAACCAGTAGTGCTATTTAGGGAACCTCCCCCAGCAATCATTCATAAATTATTTTAAAACAGCATCACTTCTCTGACTTCATTTCATTACTTGGCTTTACACATGAACAAACTGAATGAGATGCATTTATCCGACTTAACAGCTACACTGTGTATGTACCACATATAAGGCAAAGACATTTTCACACAATTTATCCTGCATGGCCCTGCAGTAAAATTAACACTGGATTTGTGACCTGAAAGTTATTACTAAGGCAACAGATAAAAATCAAACAGTGCTATGAACTCATTACAGGAAAAAGGGAGAACAGAAATCAAAAGCAGAAAAATGTTGAAAAAATTCTATTAAATGCACAAATCCTTCAATAACACCAAAAGAAATGTTAGAAAATATGGGTTCAAATAAATTTCTTCTTTAAATAAACACTTTACTTTTAAGTTACCTCCAAAGTGACAGTCTTTCTTTAAATATGCTTTCACAGCCTGAAGAACTATAGGAACAGATACTATCACCTACCATTGAGTAAACCACAGTAAGGTAAAACAAAGAATACAATCAGCAGGACTCTGAGTTGGTTTTCAATGTTTTAATATAAATGTCCAACCTTCTGACTGGTTTTTCCCAGATTTCATTCATAAAAAACTGGGGGTAAAATTATGCATTTGTGCACTTAGTCTCTGCTGACCAGGCAAGATGAAAGATAAAATACATGCCAAGTGAGCAGCTAGATAGCAGGATTTCTTTTACAGGCATTTGGTATGCTAACTCCTATACAGTTCTTTGAATATGTATTTTTGAACATGTCATAAAAATAAACATTGATTTCCAAATGAAGCTATTACAAGCCTTTGTATCAGTAACAGTCAACACAAAATTTACAAGGAATTTACTTCTGTGAAAGCATTACACTGAAAAATACCAATTTATTAAAGGCATTTAACTTAGGGTTTTGTTGAAGATTTTTTTTTTAATTTAAGTATCAGTTCATACTCAGATCCTTTTTAATACACCTGCAACACTATAAAAATGATTAACCAAACCATCAGTAGATGGATCCAGACTGTGGCAAATCATTTGCAGCTGTCACACCATGAGGCTTACTTTTATTTACTTTACTTTCATGCTATTCCATTCTTTAGTATATATTCTTCTAACCAGTAATCCAGGACAGAACTTAAACAGAACAGTAAATAAGGAAAATATTTCATATGGTCATTCTTCAACTCATGGATTTAAAGGTCCAGATTTGGGGAAAACCCAAACAACACAAAACTCCTACAACTAAGCAGATGTTTAGCACCAGACAAATAGGGAAAACCAGTAATACTTACAAGATTTATGAAATGAAAAAAAATCCAGTGCTTCAAAACAGAATGAGAGCCTATGATTAAGAGTCCCTTATAATACCTCACATCAGCACCCTGAACCTGCCTCCTGTGCCATTTCAGAAGGTTTTTCATTGTTTATTTTTTAGACTGACAAAAATTATAATGCAAATAAATCCACCTCAATATCATTCAATGTTTTTGGTGGTCTAGGATTTTTTAAGTTTATGTTTTAGGTGGGGGCTGTGTTTGGTTTTCTACCTTTTTAACAACAAATGAATAGATGATGAGAATTATCAGAAGATGTGGGGTATAAAAGTTTAATGTAAAGGAAATTAATCTTTACTTATAAACTTACATTAATCTGCTATCATATGTCTACTAATCTCAACACCAAAGTATGTTATTTCCAATACTTTCTCTATTGTTGTAACAGTTGAAGCAATTAGAAACTACAATTGTTTCTTACTTCCCTCAAGACACTCAATATATAGTACTTCTAAGCACTGAACTGTATTTCAATAATCATTCCACATTTTACTTCATTTCATCCCATCAGTCCCATTATATAGCATCTTGAAATACTTCCTTGATTTTCTAATAAACCTTCAAAACTTTTATATCTGAATTACCTATCCTTTGATCTTCAACAGTTAGAATAAGGACGTACCTGTAAAAACCATCTTCCAAAAACTCTGGTTAGCTTGATCAACAAGGCAAGCAGCTTAAGCAGGATATGTATTTTATAGCTTTAATCTAGTTAACTACTCCAATCATGATTCACTGCTTTGTTTTGCATCTTTCTTTTTTTCTTTTAAGTGGCATAAAGCCGTGATTTTTCCTTTTCTATTTTAAAAGGAATAAGAACACAAAATGCACAGAGAAATGGCATTAGCAGTGAGAAGCTTCAGCCTCAGAGGGAATCTTGAAGATTGATGTATGGCATTGGCCAAATAACCCAAATTTCAAGTTTTAGCTTCCTTGCTTTATGGCAAATTACAAATCTATACTTTTAAACTACAGGAGAAAATGGCTTTGGTTTAATTTTTTATTTTTAGTGGAAATTTGGCATAGCATGGATTTATTGCTAGCAACCCTGACACACAGGCGACTTGTTTTTAATACAAATGCAGTTTCTTACCTGTATCCTAACTACCCTCTCACAGTTATTTCAACTGATAAAGTACAGCCTTTGGAGCTAAATCATTAAACCCACAAGTTTTTCAGGGTTTGCAAGCCACCCTATAAGCACACACAAGAATATTTAAGAAAAACACTTCAACTTTTAAACAAAAATTCTAAAACATAGGAGTTATCTTTAAAACACAGTAAATGATACAGAAACTTGAGCAATATAAGTGGATAAAAAATGTTCAAGTTTACTGAACTGCCTTCTGCTGCCTACATCCATCCAGGTCACTCAGTCGTGCAGCTTGTGGGTAAGTACAAAACCAGAACGAAGGCTAAGACCTAGATACTGCTCAGAGCTCTTGCACAGCTGTAGAGCCATATTGGACAGCAGCATGACCCAGCTGTTTTCTCTTCCCATCCCTCTCTGTGACTCTCAATACCAAGTCACCACTACCTGCACTGCATCCTGCCTGTGGAACAAAAGAGTTATTTCTTTTCTCTCAGGTCTGCTGCAGTGTTCCTTAACAGCTGATCTTGTGTTGGCTGGTTTGGTTTTCATTAATGGATGAAGCCATTGGCATCCTGTCATCAACAGATTTCTGTTTCAGCCACTTCCTAGCAGATTTCCTAAGGCACACTCCCCTTACTAGGGGGTATTCCCTTCCCACATCAGCATTTAGTAATACCTGAGAAGAAGGGAGAACATCACAGCAAGGTTCAGAGAAACTGTCTTTGGGCTCCTCCCTGGCCTGCACTGATGGAGAGGTGAAGGCAAACAGAGGGGATGGAAAGGATTGGCTCTGCCAAGTCACAGCTGCTGTAAATACTGCCCAGGCTTCTTGCTGAGAGCATGTGATGAAAGGGAATTTCACATTTCTTGTTATTCACATAACAAGAACTGCTTCTGCCCAGCCTAAGGCTCTGTACATCCAGCCACCTTCACCACCTGAGTTTGTCCTTGGCCACAGTTCCAAAGTTGCTGCTTCTCTCTATAGGTTGTGTGATAATTTTTCAACTTTAATGAACAGATTTTTAACAAACAAATTGTTTGGTTCAGATCTACCATTTTACTTGGGGAAAAATAATTAAAATTTAAGAATAATGATAATAATAACCATCATCTCCATCACCTGTTATGTTACAGGGCTTGGAAAAAATACTGTATAAGCCTGTTTGTACACAATAAACTTGTGTCCAGTGTGTACAACTTGGGGGCCACCAGATGTTTGAAGCTGGGTTCTTTTAAATATATTTTATTTTCAATGCACTCTTTAAAAGAAACAAGCTCAGCTGTGATACCAGTACACAGCCTATGGAAAAGTGGTTGCTGAAAATGCAGAACTTCCAAAAAGCCCGAGTCAGAGTTTCATTTTCCTTTTCAAGTACTGTGAAACTGATATAGGCAGTTTCCATAAACTCTCATTTAGAACGTTTCACAGTGAGTAATATGAAATTATTTTGCTTTTTAACTACAATTTGTTCCTCTCAAGAGTTGTTATAAGTTAATCCCATTATTTCTGTATAGCACATACAACAGAGACAGCTGGTGTAATGGGACACTCAGCTCACCTAGCGTGTTTGACTAGACTTCTGTTTAGTTCTTCTCCCAAAAATACCTGCAGTCTATATAAAAACATCTATATGCCACTGAAGTATTTTACATTATGAGTTTGCACACAGCACTACCTAAAATATCCTGCAATATGAAGGAAGGCTAAAATGCTGAAATGAAGGTGAACATTTCCAAAAAATGTTATTCAAAGAATTTATGAAAACCTACAAAAAAAATCTCTAATGAATTATTATCTGAAAAGCAAGTGGATGTTCAACACAGAATTTCTTTCTGTTTTATTAAACATCTCCTAAAGCTTTAGAGGAAAAGGCAAAATCTAAAAGAAAGATATAAATTGGACAGTTTACCAGCAATTAAATACTGAAGGATGAAAACCTAACCAGACAGCAGCCTTAATGTCATGGAGTCATCAGAGAAAATTAGACTTGTCAATTACCAAATCTTCTCAATTATCCTGACAATTCTACAAAGTTTGTATCTGGAAAGAACATTAATGCAATAGTGCCTCCTTTAGTCAGACTTAAAGCCCAGTTGGGTCTGAGAATACTCAAGAAAAACTGAGGTGACAAGTTACTGATCACCCAAAAATAAATGCCACATGGCAATCTGCTTGGCACTTACTGTGCCAAATTTGAATTTAAGACAAGAGTACAATAAAAGGTACTCTCCTTCAGTAATTCAGTGCAACTTGGATGACATTTAGCATTGTGCCAGACTGGGGTTTTGTTTTGTCCATTGTTTCTTTTTTTTTTAAAGACAGTATGCTGCTTTCTGGATTTGGTTTTAAAAGGCACAGCCAGAGAACACAATAGAAACCTACACAGCATTAAAAGTCAATGCCTAAAAGTCAAAGAAAAATGTGAATCACCATTACTTTTCGCCAGTAGAACTTCTGTTTACAGATCTCAGTAACTATTTTCCAATATTCAACACAACAACCAGTGCTCTAGGAAAACCTCATTTCAATGACCAGCTTATTCATTATAAATCTGCCATAACTTGTAAATACATTCAATCATTAATTATAAATTTCTATATTGCTGCTGATGCTGAAAGAGTGGAGAAGGTTACTACTACTTGTGCAGCAATACACAAAATAATGTATTTATTCAATGATCTTTAAAAAATGAAAAGTTTATCTGCAGTCAGATATGCCAGATATTGTCCAACGTTCCCTCTTCAGTATTTCATTTTGAAGAAGTTAAAAAACTGGAATTTAAAGATGAGTTTGAGTCTTGACTTGTCCCACCCTCTGGGGATTCAGCTGCACACTCATGTTAAGCAGAAGTACCAGGTTGGCTCTGAGGCTGCAGCTCACAGGTGTCAGCTCTGAAGCTGCTGCACAACAGACCTGGCAATTAAACCTGCCAGGAAATAGACTTTTCATAAACTCCTCTCTGGTCTCTATTCAACTCCAGAAGTATCCTGACTTCTTTCCCAGTCCCACTCCTATTTTCTTGCAGTCTCTCATTCACATTCAGTACAATATTTTTTCACTTTCTGTATTAATTCTTCTAATATTCTTATCTTCAAACCCTAAATTTCCACTTGTTACATAACCTCCTCTTATCTTCTTTTGTATTTTTCTTCTATTATCCAGCTTCTTTTTCCTCTCATTATTCTGAGCTTTTTTCCTTCTCCATATAGTATTTTATTCCCCTCCCTATTTCTTTCCAGCTGAAATAAAGATTATTCTTTTTATCATCCTTATTTCTGGTTCTTTCATTTGCTTGCATAAATTAAAAAAGCAACACTGTTAGAGCCCAAAAGCATCTGAGGACCAAATCCAAGCAGCAATACATTTTATATGTGGGTTCACTTAACTTCTAGGAGATGCAAAGATATCTCAGAAATAAAAAACCATTTTATTAAATAGGAATAACAGATCATACACACCTGCAAAATAGCTTCGCAGAAATGCTGAAGGCCATATGCTCTCCCTGTTGACACATTATACCACTTTCCTGTTGCAGAAAGCTTTGCTAACACAATGTGAAAAGATAATGGCAAATTACAAAATTAGCACCACATCAAACTTAGTGCTTCAACTGCAGAACAAAGTATTTTGTCTGGCTTTCATCACATCCACTCCAAGTATTGTGAGAGTAAGAATAACCAAGATGAAGCAGCTGTCTGTTCAATCTTATCTCAGATTTATAGTCTTGAGGGCACAGGCAGTCTTTGGGAACATACAAAAAGCCTCTCAAAGAGCAGCACGGTCTCCAGTGTAGGTCATACCACCTGCAAGCAATTCTGTCAAGACAATACTGAACTCCCTCCAATTATGGCTAAATTACTGCCTACTATTCAAGAGAACTTGGGATTTTTTTTCCAAAACCTTTCTTCCCCATGGTTTGGAAGTATTTTAACTGCCACAAGGCTGCACATTACCAGAAATGTTTTCAGAAGTCCTGGTTCTGCAGGAACATGAGCACAGAGATAAAACATCCATTGATGGTTTTCACTACACAATGTGGAACAGTTCAAATCCTTTAAGTCCCCTCTTCCCCCCACCCTCCAAAACTGGAACTTCTTCAATTTTTTTTTTTTTAACCTCAAAATGGTCCTCTTCCCCCAGCTTTTAACTATGGGCAACTTTGGGCTTCAAAATATCTTAAGTTCACAGATTTAACCAAATTCTAGGATATATTAAAAAACTGATTTGTAATAACTACTCCCCTGGAACAACTTCCTTCACAAGGCCTTTCTTAGTCTGCTGCCAACCAGACTTGGGCTCCAGGCTTGAAATAATGAGCTTCTGTTTTCAAGATGAGAAAACACTAGAATGATAAGAAACTGAGAAGTTAAACCATTTCAGACCTGCTCACACCAGTGTGAGAGAGATGCTTGTCTAAAACTTGAATGACTTTAACAGGTCAGTTAAGCTGGTGAAAGCCACGACAAAAAGGAAACATTTGTTCTGCGTCAGGCACTGCATCAGACAGCAGTGATACCTTGTTCTTAGGGGAAAAAAAAAAGGAATCAAAGCAATAGGTCACTGAGCTTTATTCTTTTGCTGACTAAATTTATCACGCTAGATTTTTTTCCTGTGACAGTCACAACCTCCTTAGCCTATTTTTACATTTTGCTTCTCTTTTAGATCTACCTCCTCAATGCAGAGGTTGCTCCACATACTGTTCTCACCAATTCAGTAACATCCTGTTCCTGATGAGTTTCTGGTTCCTCTTGGCTGGATTTTATACACATTCATGTGTATAACAAATGTGATTCAAATATGATATGAAACTATTTCTGTGCAAAAACCAAATCAGTTTACTGCACAATGAAAAGGGCTGAGCACAGCCTTCAACAATTCTAACAGCAACTCTTCTGGTTTTCCTCTCCCCATCCTCAAGAGAACTCCAACTACACATGGACTTCATTGCTCTCTCTGGCTCCACTACTGATATCCAGTTTTTAACCAGAGAATTTATACCAGATTACTGAATTATTAAGCATGGAAGCTCAAGATTTTTATTGTTATATCCCTGTGTTTCTTGCAGGTAATTTTTGCTTTTTAGCATCTCTTCTTCAATGGGTACACTCAGTGACTACTTTTAGACCACTGCAAACTTCCTCTAACACCTGCAATTTTTGATTCAAGCTTTTCTTTTCTAAAATTGATGAATTATTCAGTAAAGCATATATTGGGCAAGCATTAAATCACTCTACAATTGTGTTATTTTTGATATTTTCATGTCCCTTTGTGATTTGATTATAGGGGTTTAAATGAGCTTTTCAGATACACACAAATTCACTTTGATAGCCTCACTTTTCTTACAGTAAAATACAAGATTAAACAAATTATTTTATAGCAGAAAGAGCAGAAACTCTCAAGCCAGAAGATTAGAACAAGTCAGGGCCTTTCATGGATGCTGCCCTGTTGAGTTAACTGGTCAGAGAGCAACCAGAGGCCAAATTCTCTGCCACACAAAGCCAGGCAATGTGGTATTCACATATCTTCTGAACAGAGAGAGACATAGCTGTCCCAGGAAAATCCTGGGAAGCTGTGAGGAGCTGTAGGAAACTTAGAGAGAAGAATTCAATTATTATCTCTCTTTCTCCAGAATGTGCTATTCACAGTTCACCAATAGTGTGAGAGAAGAGTCCTAAAGGCCAATCAGGTCTTAAGTTTACCCTTGTTTCTATAAGAACTGTAGATTTCTAATAATAAAGTCTTTTTCCATGCCTTCTGATGATAGAGTCTCTATATCACTTTGTCTGTCCCTGATACCCCTTCAGTGATAAGGCAACTGCAAGTTGGGGTCATCAGCCTCTTCTATGGCCTAAAAGGGGCCAACAAACCAACAAACAAGGATTTACAGTAGCACCAAAGGCACAGTGAACATCTCCTATCAAAATACCTGTCGTGTCTGTTTTTGAGAAACCACTGAAGCAAAGTCCACACAATACTAGACCCTCCAACCATAACCAATGCCTGCTTTCATGCTGCAAGAGAACAGCAATCCCAGAATGACACAACTAAACACTATGAAGAGAAAACTAGTGCTTAGAGAGTTAATACAATCTGAGAGTTCCTTAAGGTACCATCTAATTACAGCATTAAAAGGCATTTACCAATTTTTATGTAACCAAGCCATCAATAGACAGCTGCTTACTTGTATTTGAAAAATGTCCTTTCACAGGAGAATGTTTGTCTTGCATACCTGATAACTAAAAATTTAGTTATAATGGAATATTAAAAGAGACTGGATATTGCAAATGGTTGACAATCCAGTCCTTTAACAACAGTGCCTTCATGTGTTTATTACAAGTATTTTATTATTTTAAAGCTAAGATTCAACCACATTTTATAGTTGTAATTCTGTCCTCCTACACATCCACAAGTAAATTAGGTCAATTCCAAACTATTTGTAAAACCTCCTACACAGAAAGCAGTTTGAAATTTTAAAACATAGTAAGTTTAAAATAAACAAAGTCAACCTACCAGTGTCATAAGCCTAGTGAACAGTCAATTTTTTGTTCTAGCCTAATAGGGCATCCCAAAGTATTATGAACCAAACTGTGAGAATGACTGTCCTTGGCCAGAGATTGCATGCACACCACATTTCATAACATTTTAATAATGTTTATTATGTAAGTTTCCCTAATTAACTTCTAAATGTATTTCTACATTTGGCATCTGTAACATCCTGTGGCAATGAGTTTCAATATGCAATTATGTGTTGCATGAAAAAATGCTTATTTTAAACCTACTGCTGGGTAAGAGCTAGGAGTCACCAAAAATGTGTTAGAAGAAATGATGAATAATCATGCTCTCCCCATCCTCTCCATAACATTAGTAGCTTTATATACCTCTTGTATTTCTTCTGACCTCATTTCTTTTCCAAGCTGCAGAGTTCTAATCACCCTGTTCAAACACAGGTATCTCTTTCCCCACACACAACCTGGTTTACTCTTATTAAAAGACAGGACATCTGCAACTGTTTGTACTATTCCAGATGGGCCATGGATGCCATCATGATGTTTGTATAGAACAATAATGCAATTGAAAGCCCTCTTTTTTGAGTAGTAACAATTTAGACTGCCATGTATGTTAGTTACCCAGTTCCCTCCTGCAGGCATTACTGAATAACATTGTATAGTTAATGCACTTGCCATTCCGCTAATTTGTTATCTTGCATTATCTTCCCACAACTGTTCATGTTCACAGATTCGGGGGATCTTTATATTGTGAATGCTGTATGAATATATAAGCTGCTACTTTGTTGTTTAGCTGCTTTCACAGATTTATTAAAGCAGCAAAGATCTTCATATAGATCATTGTAGGAGTCTATTCTTGGTTTGTGATAACTGATCTTCTATGCTCATCCTTTTTTCTCCTATCTTAAATAGTTATTTACGTGACAGGACTTCTCACTCTTATGACTATATGATTTCTTCAAGAAACTTTGGCTGCTGCTGTCATGGTTGCTTAAGATGGTTAATTCATGTGGGATTTACAGTTCTAACACAACCACGGACTCACATCCAAGCAAGCTAAAATCTGTCTACAACAATCACGTTGGCTCTTCTTTGTTGTTTTATGTTGTACGTGCACATGTTCATTTTTCATATTTATTAACAGACATCTTATTTGATTCTATGAAGTTTTAATTAATTTTTATAGAGACCAAAATAAAACTTTTTGGGCTGTAGCTTCTTGTAAATTATGCTACATTTCCAAATTCAGTGATTATGGATAGAAATTACTCAAGACCTGTTGAGTATACCCTGATTAATTTGTTATTTTTTAATCAGCTTGCTCTAGATGTTTTCCCCTAAATACCTGAGTGTCAAGCAGACCACCTGAGACATCTTAAGTAGGCACTAGTGCAAAAAGCTTCATATACCCTCTGTAATTAACATGAATGCAAAAAGTGTCTTTGTGAGATTTGGTGCTAAACACTCCTCTTCTGCTAGTGTACTCCCAATGTCTTGATCCCTTCTAGGCCTGGAGATTGTTAGGTTTCTTGCTTCTGATGTGGCTGAAAAATTTACCAAAGCTCTTTCTGTGCCTTTTTTCTGGCTTTCACATATAACTTACCAGTTTTGTGTCCACATGTTTCCCACACTGGCTTAAAATTCCAACTTTATGAAGTCTTTCTTTACCTGTTACAGATTTCCCTCTTGTGCAGTTTAATAATACTGAGTCTGGGGCATTTTTTCTTCCAGTATGACAGATGGCAGTGTTTACTCTAACATTTAATATGGTAACTCTTGATACCACTAAAAGCTTTATCCTTTAAGCTGTTTCTTTTAACAATTTCCTAACATGCATGCTCCCTTAGGCATAGTTCTCTCTTTAAAATCTTATGGCAACATATTTTATACTTGCTCTTAAAACAACATGGCAACCATATTCATTCTGATTAGTCATGTAGGGCAGCCCAACAATAATTTCATCTTAAACAAGGTCTTGCACATTACACATTTGTTAAGAGCTACTCCTGTTATGAGTTGACAGCTTGTCAGAAAACCCAATACATCATTCTTCACTTCCACATTTACGCGTACGAGTTTTCACACACATAACAAAACCATGTAAAAGCAGGAAATGTTTCTTCCCTCAGCATCCTTTAGCACTTCACAGTAATGTTCCACCTCATTAACATGGTTAATCTAACCCTCACCTTGCTGTGATCTATTTGCACACACATTCAAACCATAAATGTGCTTTCTTATGCAGACATACATAGCCTTGACCATAAACCCTAACACAAAAATGCATCCATCAGAATACAGTTTGTATTCTCATATCAATAAAAATGGCAGGCTTACCCCTATACCAACATCCTCTTGTACCAATTTACTGTGTTGCCATATATGCCAACATCTGAATTTCAAACCAGCATTCCAGTTCACACTCAATTTTTCACCTTTCAGACTTTTTCCAGAAGACCATCTATAACTGCTAATGGTCTAATTGATTTTTTTCTAATTCTTTATAAAAAGAAGCAATTGGGAAATACATACATGACGGTGTTAATCCCTGACAGTTGTTGAAACATCTGCAGACCACAACCCACAATTAAGGCTCTTCGAGTTGGAGGGTATGTTAGCATTCTGCAGATCACAGGTCCAGCTTAAAAAAAAAACAAGACAACAACAAAAGAATACATAATAGTTCTTAAGTGATTGCTATCAAGACAATGTTGCCAGGCATAGCAGACTTTGCACCTTAGTTTCAAGCAAACTTGTATTATTTCCATTATTTTTGAACAATATGATAATTTCAGTTCTGTTTTTCTGCACTGTACTACAAAGAGGATTATCAGGAAGCCCAAGCAAAAAATGAAACCACTTTTGTACAGTGTCTACTACTGGTGTGAAATGTACAGCTCTCCTTCTATCACACTGACAGGTAACACATTGGCTGCACCTGAATGTACTCAAAAGTTACCACAAAATATCACTCTTGTTTCCTTTCTAAAAGCTTCTATTTTTATTGAGAGGTTATTTCAGAAATGCCATTACTCAGGTCTGGATATTGGAGATAAAGTGCTCTCCTTTGTCCCCAAAAGACCCAATTTCCACAGACCAGTTGCAGGTGGGGGTACTTGGAAGGTACTAGACATTTATTCTGCATAGCTGGAAGGCCAGCAGAGGGAGCAGAAATTAATTACATTTATTCTATACCTTTGGTAGCAATGGTATGAGGCTGAATTTAAGCGTCAATGAAGAAAAAAACCCCACAAAAATTTCTGGCTAACAGAAAAAGCTCTAAGACTTTAAAAGTATTCTATTAAAAAAATACAGAAAGCTATGGGATAATAGGCAAAAATCTTAGATTTCTGACCACAGTAACCACAGTATTTACTTGAACTTCTCTCTGCCCAGCGTAGTGCTTTTAGTGTTTTTTCACTGGTAAAGTCTGGTGAAAAATTCTGTGTTTTATACATTGTCACAGACATCCTTTTTGTGAAAAATCTTTTCTTTAGGATTTTCCTTTCTGGGAAGCTGAGGCCTCAGAAACAGAATGTAAACAATGGTTATCTGCTGCTGTGGAATGCAACAGGCTCATCCAGGATTGGTGTCCTGTGGATGTTTGGATGTGGTGACCAGTCACAGCAGAGCTGGCTCTCGCGCTCTGTCTGAGCCAGCTCCTTTGTTATTCATTCTTTTCTTTTCTATTCTTAGCTTAGCTAGCCTTCTGAGGAAACCTTTCTTTCTTTTCTTTTTAGTATAGTTATAATGTAATATATATATATCATAAAATAATAAATCAAGCCTTCTGAACATGGAGTCAACATTCTGGTCTCTTCCCTCATCTGAAAACCCCAGCAACCACTGTCACATCTTGTCACATCTAGTATACTGACTGAGAACATCTAATTGCGATATGAATAAGTCAAAACAGTTGCCATCAAAGAAAAAATTTAAAAAGAGAGAGGTGAAGGGGATCTACATATTTATATTTTCACTGTTTTCTGAGCATACAGAAAATATCAGAAGTATTGATTTAGTAAAAAACTCTATATGAGTCTGTTAGTGAGGAACAATTTACATGCAGAATTTCAGCTTCACAAAGCTGGCAAGCTATGAAGAGTTTCAAGAGTTGGACTCAAGAAGAGGGTTTAAATAACATTTCCTTCATTGAAAGATAATCAGACCTACCTAAGAAAAACGTATTTTCCTTTAAAATTATGGTATTTGTAATTCATATCTCAATTGTATCATCATTTAACTTTGCTCCTTTAATAGCAGGATACAGCCTGACAAACTTTCTAGCTGGTTTCCAAGTAACACTAACATTCAGACAGCACACAGTCCCACATGTCCTGCCATTTAGCCACATCATCACCTCAAAATTCTCCAAGTAAAACCAAGTGACAGATATAGTCAATCCATAGACCTCATAAGACATTCTCAGGCAAGCCATATGACATCACTGGGCTGACAAGGATTCCATACTCAAAATGGCATTTCCTCAGTGGAAAAGCACCAAAGCCAGCTGCTAGCTATTTTGTAGTCCAGAGCTTAAATTTCAGAAAGAAAAAAGATTTACTAATACATGTACCCATAAAGTTTAACTCACAAACAACAGGCCTAAGGCTTTCAGACCCTGTGTCACATGTGAGTATGGAGTCTTGGGAGCTAAAAATCTTATCTGGCAACTGATTCTGCAGCATCTCTTGGAAACCCAGGCTGCTGAATGCTTTCATTCTTATAAACTCTGTATAAGGTCCTTAATGGAGTTCAAAATCTATCTTTATTTTCAAGGGACATTTTGATCAACCTACATCTTCAAAGCCATCATCAATGATCCTGCTCAATGAGGAAGTCGGAACTCTACAGCAGGGACTGTTAGGAAAGGAGGCAGAAGTGTCCTAAGGAACTGATGCAAGGTTTTTAATAATTCCTGAATCACTCAGCTATTTGATAGACGTTTATAAAACTTTATTCACAATACAGCATTGTGCAAAACAATTGGGAAGAAGGCACTAAAATGAATAGTGAGAAATTAAAGCAGCTGCTCTCAAACAATGGTTTGCAACTCAGAGGGAGTCTTGAACTCTCAACAAAGCTCCATCACACAAATCAGTTTGTGCATCTGAAGCACAGCCCTGCAGAAATGCTGAGACCTTTGTGAAATTTATATTGTGAAATTTAGACCTTTATGTCAGAACTTTACATTTAAGACCTTTAGAACATCCAGTCAAGCTAAATTCAGTAAGTACTTGAAATTTTTCAGACTTCTGAATAATTTTATCAGAAAAATTATGCTAAAAATTATCATACTCCACTCATTGTTTAAAAAGTTTTGCTCCAAACATGTACCATGGCAACCACCACATACCAATAGGCATACACAAAATTAAAGGATTTTCTTTCATAAAATTCACAGCCTTCAGGTTTACAAACCAATAAATGGAACGAAAGAAATAAAGAAATGCTAATCTCTGTATTAAAGGAGCTTTACAAACTCAACTAAAAAGCCCAAAGGACTTTGACTGTGAGGTAACTGATCTTATAACAGCAAATGAGTGTGAAACTTTTTATTAAAACTATCTAGCTCTGCAACTAGCTATACTATATTTGCATTTTCTTATCAGCATGCCATCCATCCATATTGTTGAGTTCATATGTTACCATGTTCTTAAAAATAAACAACTCCAGGCATAACATGGATTTTAAGAACAGAAAACGGGTTTAAAGAATGAAAACCAAAAAAATGTTCAGAATTAAACACATTTTCCTTCTCAAAATAAGTTTTCAGAAAACTTAAATGGCACTTCAGTAGTTTCTGATAACCCTTAAATATGCTGTCAGTTATGACAACAGATTAAAATAGCACTAAACAATAAAACCATTACACCTTTAAAAAAATGGAGCAACGTAACCCCCCATAGAACTCAAGGAAACAGATGATTTAAACATATACCACAGAAAAAAATATTTGGCGATTTTTACAAAGGGCAAAATAGGTATTTGTCTCCAAAAAGTCAATGTTTTTGTTAGTGATATTTCTGCCTTAATTGTTGTTGTTTTCATCTAAGATATTTAGACATATTCCTGCATCAGAATCACTTCATGTGAACTCGAGAAAACACCAAGATGCTTGTTTTCCTTCTTCTAATCTGTGAATAAAAATGAAATCAGAATGATGAGACCTCCTAATGCCTTGATGAATTTAATGAGAATAGATTTGGCTGGACTTTATGTGCTGTTGTTTCCGATAATTACTTTAACTGAAGTAAAATTCTTTAACACATAATATTTACAAGGTGCAAAACATGCTACAGTAAAGGGCAGCTGGAGCTTCCTCTATGCAAAACAACAACATGAGATAAAGAGCAATGGAAAAACAAGGATACTGCTGAAGGTGACATTACTTGAAGTGGTGACACACGAAGTGGATCGCTGGGATCCAAGTAGATATTTCATAGCATAATCTGTCTACCAAAATAGAATTCATCCTTATAAGCAAAAAGCAAAAATAGAATTGGGAACTTTAGCTTCACATCCAAAAAAAACCCCCTTATTAGCTTACACAGAGCCAAACAGGGAAGGAGAAGCTGTTCTTGTCAAAACATTACTTCTGAAAGTGAGTGATACTCCAAACATTATATTTTACGACTGGTTATCTGAAACTTTTAACAGTAGCTTGCTATATTTTAGCAGTTATCTTTGTTACTAGGCATAACCCACAAGTTAGGCTTGGAAATTATGAATCACCTGGTAAGACATTTTGATTTTCATCAAAAATGAGCAAAATGGATTGTATGGCAATCATAGGAGCTTGGGTATGATCCACAGCCAACTAAGAGATGATTTTCAAAGGCAACACAACAAAAACCCTAGTTCTAAAATGAGCTTATGTAATGAAAGCTAAAAAGTAGAAAAATTAGTATTAATGAAGTCTTGATATCTGCTTCTGAAAAAGAACTGCATTCACTTCCAGGAAAAAAAGAAATTATAGTATAGACATAAAGCCTAAAAATCCCACAGCAAAGGCAGGCAGACATCTGGTGCCTGAAAACCCTGTGATTCCCCATCCCTCATATTATTAGTAAAATAACTGGACAGATTTCACAGCCAGGAATCTATGGTTAGAGACTGGGCCCTGACAAAGTCATCTGCAGGTTCAAACATTCTTCTGCCAGCTCATCTAGGTAACAGCTTGCAGCAGCAGCTTAAAACCTTATAGGGCTCCTGCCAGCATTTTGTACTCTTTGCATTTCCAAAAAAGGCAGGTTTAGCCAAGCAACAACACAGCCACTCATCAGTTTAGCATCAATTAAGCTAAAGATTCAGATTAGTTTTCTGGCTCTTTCTTGTTCAAATGCCCTCTCTTCCACTCAGATAAATCTTCAAGGAACTGGTCTACAGCAGGGACCAAAAAAAGAAAGTTTGGGCCTGTGATCTCAAAAACAGAGGACAAACATGGGAATTATTTCTGGATTTCTCTTCCTTACAAAATAACAGCTCCCAGTCCAGCCTTCTGGGCATCATCTGCAGAACCCTCCTGCAGAATCTCCCTTCACCTGTGACTCCTACTCTAAAGCACTTACAGCTAGGTATTATTCCCTGTGTATGAATAATATACTAAAACAAGCACCCTTCTCCTCTCCTTGCCTATTACATGATTATTTGCTAGAAGTAACAACTTCATTAATTTTTCCTTTCTGTAAAATTTAACAAATCAAAAGAAAACAGAATTAGCTTTAAGATCAAAACTGGATTAATTATCCTGTGAAGATACAAACCAATTTTACTTAAGTACCATGCCCTTCCTCAGTATCTTATAATGTTTCCAGTAACATTGGAAGAACCACTCCCAGCACTACAAGAAAATTCCTACCTCATATAGCTTAAGAGATGGGATTGTTGAGCCTAGAGAAGAACAGCTCTGGGAAGATGTTATTGCAACCTTTTAGTACCTAAAAGTTTATAAAAAAGAGGAAAAGGGATTGTTTGCATGAGCAGATAATGATAGGACTAAGAGGAAAGGTTTTAAACTAAAAGAAGAGAGATTTAGATGAGATATTAAGAAGAATTATTTTACTGTGAGGGTGGTGAGACACTGGAATGGGGTTGCCCAGAGAAGGTGTGGACGCCCCATTCCTGGAAATGTGCAAGGCCAGGTTGGATGGGGCTTTGAGCAAACTGGTCTTATAGAAGATTCCCTGCTCACGCCAGAGGGGTTGGAACTAAATGATATTTAAAGCCCCTTCCAATTCAAACCATTCTGTAACTCTATTCTACCCAGACAACCTGGTCAAAAAGCAAGCAAAAGCTAGTGAGACATAACCACCTGGATTCTAGAGAATTAGGCTGGGCAAGGAGGTTTCTGTTGTCATCTTATTGCAAAGCTCCCATACCTTCTCAATGATTTCTCATGGGCATCTCCTCACAGCACTGACTCCTTCACAGCACAGCCAACAAACTCCAGCTCTCTCCTCCCCCAGCTAACCCACTCTTGTGTAGCACTCTTCTTCTTATTGGACACAGCTGTGGCCTATTAAGAGCAGGCCTGTTCCTAATCTTTGGTGATCAGTACAGCTGTAACTCCTCAGGAGTGAGACTACCTTCTGCACTATTCTCTTACATTCTATCCCTCCACAGTTTTCCATGCCTAGATGAACTGGAAGGCCTTTTTTTGTTTGCTCAGGAAACCTGGATTTCAAATAAATGGTCTCTCAAAATGATCTTTTTAATCCACGCATTGTGAAAAGAAACCCTAATATAGATTTTTTTGTTTTGACAGCAAGTTCAGTTGGTCTTTGGGAGTTCTGAAAATAAAGACATTTTCTTTTATCTGTAAAAGGAAAAATCTTTTCTTTGATACCACATTCTTTGATATAAAGCTTTGGTGATGGAAAATCTATATGACTGAGTACTTGCACAAAGGCAGCAGAAATTAATAACACCTCTGCATAGAACAAGAAGCAGTGGCAAGTAGGGAAGCAAAAAAAAGGACTGCATTTTGGCTCTGTATGACTTGTTCTCTGTAGAAAACAGAATCTGCTGTAATGAAGTCCTTTAAAACTAGAGAAACAGACCACAACAAAACAGACAACAAAGAGTGGTATTTACGTGATGCCAGAGAGAGTTGATAGAAATGGCCACAATGACCAACAAGAATCTGCACTGGGGAAAAGGGATCCCACTGTGATACTGTCAGACCTGTAGAGTGGGAGAATGAGCAAGAGGGAGGTTTTCTTGTTTCATTGACATGAAAACTGGCTGGGAGCAGAGAAAAGCAGGGATCACATTGTGATTTATTTCTGGCTGTGGAAAATACCTTAGAAATAAAGCCACAGATACTAAGGCAGAATTGTGAATACCTACAGCCTGCAAAACAGCATTTCTTTTTTAGGGTCTGCTCCAGAACTCCTGCCTTACATAGGGAACAGTTCTGTGACCCTCACTTAGAGCTTCAGAAAGCAGAGGAGGGAAGACAACATGATGTAGGAGCATTACGCAGGCACAACCAAAATAAGCCAAGTGTTGTAACAGCCTGCAGAGCTTCCCACCCCCCTCTCCCATCAAGTAGTGAAGTGCAGGGCAGAGCACTTAGCAATCTGGAATCAGAAGGCTTTTTTTCTTTCATTTTAAGTTGAGGAAAGAGACTTAACAAAGAACTGCAGGCAGGGGTGTGTGTTGCTGTTCTTTTTCAATTAAAAGAGCACTAAAAAAGCTGATGACTCAAGAGTTCCCTCCAAGTCAGTAGTCTATTCTCAAGCTGATTTTCCCAGCTGTTACTGTATTAACACCTATATAGATATTGTATTTTATTGTCTGGACAACACATTTCAAACCTTACATTTTTTGCAATTTGTTTCTGCCAAAAATCTTGGCTTAGTGATATTATTTTGCCCCCTCTATCCCTTGTTTCTAAATGAAATATCTTTATTTCTGCCCGAAGCCAGTAGTTTAACAGTGAAAGCATATTTATACTTCTTGCCCTTCAAAAGAATGAGACTCAGGAACCCATTCCCAGGACGGAATGGGGAAAAAAGCAAAGTTTAACAGAACTGAAAAAGGAGCCTGGAGGGCAATGAAAGTCTCCATGGGAATTTATGAATAGAATCAGTTATCCACTCTAATATTTTGCTTTATTAATAGCATATTTAGTGTAGACCATCTCCTTAAAAATGTTTAAGAACCCAATTTATATAGGGGCCTAAAAAATTCCTCTCACTTTTTAATAACCAGATGCTGTTACCATAAGAACGTCATTAAAAATAAAAGGAAAAAAGCTCAAATTGTGATGACATCCACATTTAAACAGATTATAAAAACCTGCTTTGAAATCAGTACAATTTTAGCACAGCTCAGCTAAATTCCAAAACCTAGCGAGAAGAAAAAAAGTCAAAAGATCACTGTAGGTTAAAGCTAAAGTGCTATAACTTTGGCTTCCTAAGAACAGGACATCATCAGTGGATATGCAGTTGACAGACAGCACAGCAAAACAGTGTGTAGCTGAAAATAGTATGTCTTAAGAAACTGCTTCAACTTTTTTATTTTAAGAAAAGCATTAGAACTTGAGCACAAAGCTGAGTTTCACTGAAGACAGAATGACAGATAAACACCTAAATTTTTCACCAAACTGCAGCCTAAGATCACACCTTACCTCAAGGTACCAGTTAATTTATTACATTTTAGTATTAACCATCTTCTATCAGAAACACCAAGGACTCTGAGGCAACCATTACCACTCAAGACCACCACATTTTTCATCACAGATAGCCAATCACATCCTGGCAGGAGGAGCAGGAGCACTGTCAGCATGTCAAGGAAACCTTTTTTCCTCTCTACCCTGCAGCTGCAAGCCCTGCAGCAGGAGCAGCACATCTGTCCTAGGTTATAATATAAAGATGTATTCTATTCCCATCCTCAAGAGCTGCTGAAACCAGGAGGGGCATTATTTTTTCCTTATCTCCTGTTAATGGGCCTATCAATGCCTTTTCCACATGACTCGGAGATAACTCCCTTCAGGAGCCATTTTCGTTTAATGGGCATCAAGGACCCACTGCATGACTCATAGAATGATATCAGCCCATTGTGAGATGCTCCACCCAGGGGGGAGGAGCTAAGAATCCCCACCTGGATATAATCTGGGATTTGGGACACAAGCAGCAGTCTTTCCACTGGATTCCCAGAGGAATGGCTGCCCTTACCCACTGGTTTCCAGAGGACAAGAGCTACCAGATGGTTTCTACAGGACCACCACTTAAACAAGACCATTTCATCTGGACTGCTGCCACCACCCTAACCAGCAGAGTGTCAGGCTGCATTCTGACTCTGCCAGTGGTTTTTCTTTTGTATTATTGCATGTATTTGGTTTTCTTCCCTTTTCCTAATAAACTGTATTTCTGACTTGGAGTCTCTCACTGGTTTTGCTTTCAAACCAGAACAACATCCCAGGGCTGCCTGAGCCTGGAGCAGAACCACCAAGGTGGGTGGGCTGGAGCACAGGACATACAAGATGCTGGATCAGTTGGGGTTGTTCCATTTTGAAAGAGAAAGTAAAGGGAAAAGGTTCTGCTGTCTCCAGATACCTAGCAGAGGGGCAAGGAGAAAACAGGCCCAGGCTCCTCAGAGGTGTGCAAGGGTAAGACAAAAGGCAGCAGGTAAGTTGGGATGCAGAAAATTTGAACCAGGTGTGAAGTCTGTTTATTTTCTAACATGGAAATGAAAAAACACAGAAAGCGAGATGCAAACAGGTCACGGTCAAAAAATTAACTGATAAGTTCATGCACAACCTGCTCTAATTTATTCTGTTTTGATTAGGGATTGGATTAGAGAACCTCCAGAGGTCATCCACAAGATTTTTGCATGAAACATACAGCATTCCTAAGATCTGTGATGGTACTAGTTATCATAACCAGTACTAATGAAAAAGTACATTTGGCACTTTTCATGGTTATCTTAAACAACAGTGATTGAAAAGCATCTGCCAACAGCAGATGTTTTGCAATTTCAGTACTAGGCTTCATTAATCAAGAGCCTGTCAGTCACACTTGACTGACAGCTTTTTTTCTGATTTTATAACCTCTGCAGAAGATACAGATCAATATTGAAAACAGCAGGTGTAGAATACTAAACCAACAGCTTCCATAACTGGTCTGAAATACAACAAAGAAATAAAGGAGAGCTTATTTCATCTTTTCAATATATAAAAGGGGCTTATGAGATAGATGGGGAGAGACACTGTATCAGGATCTGCAGTGAAAGGACAAGAGGTGATGGTTTTAAACAACAAGAGGGTGAATTCTATTGGATATAAGAAATAAATTGTTTACTCTTAGGGTGGAGGCAGTGGAACAGGTTGCCCAGAAAAGCTGTGGATAACCCATCCCTGGAAGTGTTCATGGACAGGTTGGATGTGGGGTTGAACAACATGGTCTAGTGGAAGGTGTCCTTGCCTATAACAGGGGTATGGAACTCGACCATCTCTAAAGGCCCCTTCTAACCCAAACCATTCTGTGATTGTTAAGTGCTGCATTGAGGGAGTTCTGGTCCCCTCTGCTTTCTCACCCTCATCTCAAAATGAGGAACATGGTAGAAATAGAGAAAGATCATTAATAAATACTCATAATGGACAGTTCAAAGTCTCTCACATACTGGAATATGTGGAATAAATCTGCAAGCAATTTTCATGTGAAGCAAATAGTCTTACGTGAAGCAGAAAGCTTTCTTACCATTTTCAGCATGATGAAGACAGAATGGCATTGTGTAAATGCCATCTTTATTAGCAGTTTCCTTACAAGTTTAAAATATTTTAAAAGGCAATTCTTTAGAAAGCTGCTGGAAGTCCAGCAGAGTATAAGATAATCCTCAATCTATTTCCCCACTTGAGTACACACTAGAAGGTAGACACATGCAGGGCAAAGGCCTTTTCAAGGCTTCTCTGCAGCCTCATACATCTAGCAGATAGAAAGTAGGATCAGAAAGGTTGTATTAAATTATTTAGAGACCTGAAACCCATTTTTCAAGAAGATACAGGAATTCTGAGATATCTCCTTGTCATTTCAGTGAAGTAGATTTTTATGCTGCTTTTAAACCCTTTCCAAGTTAACCATTCTCTAAAAGAAATGACACTACCTGAAGCCTAACATGGTGCAGACAAACTTCAAACACTCTTGAACATCCGAGTGGAAGTATGTGGTCAGCAACTAGTGGTTACCAAATAGCATTTCAGTGTCCCAAGAAGCACATGGCTTGTCTAAATTTGAAGGAAAAAATACCTCTAGTATAGCTGAAATGTCAGATAACCTTTTTTGTTTCAAGACAAATTGTAGATGTCCCACCCATGATCAGCCATAAAGATTACCTGTGGCACAGGGAAGTGACAGAATTTTACCCAGATATGCATATCCTCTACAATGTACAGGAGCTACTTTTCCAGGATGTTTAACTACTTTCCACAGGCAAAAGAACTTGTTATGAAAAACAGATATTTGAAGGATAAGCAGTAAAATAAACAGGAAAAAAATCAAGTCCTAGGTCCTGCTTAACTAAAAAAAAAGGCGGGGACAATCACTTAATTTAGATTTTGTCAAGCTGCAGAGACTGATGAATGTAAAAGGCAAAACTGCTTCATATCACCAGTGAGTTACAACAGTCTGGTTGGTGTTGGATTGGGTCAGGAAACAACGAAAGTCAATTTTCAGCATCGGATATAAGAAGCATCTGCATCTTTCTATGGATGCAGAAAATATTTTCATGTTTCTCAGTAAAAGCATCATTGCCTAACTGTGCCTTCTGCCAGCTGCCACTAACCTTTTGAGCAGGCTGAAAGGAAAAATTCTTGTAACTTGTAAACAAAAACAAAGGGAGAGCAAAGCTGGAAAAAAGCTGTGGAATTCAGGCCACTGATGTTTTAGAGTGGATTTCCAAACACCCCCATTCACTGACCTTGTATTTGCTGGCTTTCTCTGAGCTGTCACTTAGTCACTGAGAGAAATCACCACAGCTGATCATACAGATTCTGCTGCTAATCTGAGAAGCTAATTCAGTAACTGTCATTCTCCACCTATATACACTTTATGCACTTTGTTCCTACACAGCCAGGTTAAAGACACCAGCAGACAAGCATTGAAGAAGGAAAAAGCAAACTATGTCTGCAGTCATAAATGCATTTCTGCAAGTCTTTTGCCAGAGATAACTACCAGCCAACAAATGCATGCAGTAATCATTGTTCAAGCACCTTAACAGTCATCTAAAGGGAATAGTGGATATTTAAAATCAAATATAGTAAAACCTGCAGAGTAATACTAAGACACAATTTGATCTCTGCATCTGACACACTAAACTACAAGCAAGCTACAAGAAAAGTTTGGCCATTGCGTGGTAACTTGGAGATGAATTCCACCACAAAGGAAAGTAATTCCCTTAGGGACAGAAAATATTATGAAATCCTCCCATCTTTGGAGAAGTGGGTTAAGAGGAGGATACACATAAGCCCTGCACTCAATTATCTTGCAGGTAACAACATGCCTGCACACTAAACAACACAATATATTTTAACAGAGAAGATCACCTATTTCTAAAGAGAATTAATTCCTCTGGGATTGCACAGTTTGGAAGCAGTATGACCATGCACATGTCAGCAAGTAAGGCAGTGCACTAGCAGGGATCACCAGGTCAAAGCTGTTTGAAGCTGAGGTCCAGAGACATCTATGGCATGTCATTTTTAGGTTTTATGTCAAACTAGATTTAGGCCAGTCCCCTAAGCAGAACATTGCCATGCATGGACTGTTAGAAGCTGCCCTGAGACTCGCTCACTGATTTAAACTTCACATCTCCAGAAGAATCTGAGCACATGGAATGAATCCTTGGAGCAGACCTGTGGTTTAACCTCCCCCAGAGGAAGTTAATCCATGGGAACTGACATCACTTTTTGATTTGATCAAAAAGTTTGTGGGGATGGCAATGGGAGATGAGAAGAGACTCACTGCAGAGCTACACTGCTGCTCAGAGCCAAAATGCTAATGCAGAGGCAGTCAATGCATCTTCTACTGATAGCAGCTGGAATGATTCTGTACAAACCACACTAGGAAAAAAGCAATTATGAGCTGCTCATATGAAGTATTACATTTTAATTAAAATTAATTTAGAATAAATATAGGACAAAATTAATTCAGTATTTTGTAACATTAGCACAATGTATTCAATTGTGCAGCAGCTCCCTGGAGGTCTGAGTTTTGGGAGTTTTTTCCTGTCTTTTTTTAGTTTCCTCCTCATTACTAGTTCAAGATAAAACCTGAGAGCCACATCATGTCCTTCATCATTACTCTTGATATCTTTGACAAGAAACAGAAGAATACTTTTTTTCTGCAGAACACTTTTTTTTATTTTGCAGAAGAATTGTAAGGTCCTATTCCCCTTACTAGGGCTGTACATCTTTTTAAACAAGCCTAGTAAATAGTGATAGAAAACACTGGAGTTGGGGGAGCAACAGCAGAAAAATAAAGACAAGTTCTGCGAGCTGGTTATGTTCTATGCACTCTTCCTTCGTCCTTGATTTTCAGGGACAACCAAAATCCAATTAGGAGGAAAAAATGTATCATGTTAGTATAGGTTCCTCAGAAGAGGTCTGGCAAGGTTCAATAAATCGGCTTTTACTTTTTAAAATCGGTTTAAAGAAGTGTTTACCATGTTGCTACTGAAAGCTTTTGGAAACCAAAAGTATGCTTTTGATAGAACGAAAAAAATCTTTTCCAATGGAAACACATTTAGGTACACGTTATTGTTACAAAGCCAACAGCAGTGTGAACACTGAGGAGATTAGCACATCAATGTTACTGCAGTGTGTCTTGATAGTCCCAGCTCCAGGGAAGACGGCTATTTTAGTACATTTCCAATGTGACAGTTTCAGATACAAGCCTTCACATCAAATACAAATTATTCTACTTTCTCCTTCTCAGTGGCAACACCAGATTTTCTTCTGTCAGACCTGCATACACCTTCTGCCTATTTAAATGCAAGTCTCAAGGCAGGCATCCCACCCTCACTGTCTCCTGCAGCATCCCAGCTCCACTGCAGCTCCCCTGCCCCTTCCCAGCTGCATCCTGCAGAGCACTGGCCATTTCACAGCAGCTCTGGAGGCCTCAGCTCCTGGGCATCCAATGCTTCCTCACCAGTCAGTGCTTGGAAACACCACAGGAAAGGGGACATCATTGGCTTTAGATAATGATGACTTCAATTAACAATTGACTGAAGATGACACTCTTTTCAGTTTTTCCATATTGCAAACCATCCTTTGGAGTATTAAGAAAATACATAAAAACTTCCAAAGAAGCTGAGCAAGAGCCAGCACTAAACTGGGACAAAACAAAGCAGAAACTTGTGCTTTCAAGTGATAGTTTTGAAGAAAAATATTTGCTGCTCTCACATGCAAGGGATTACGAGAAAGTGTTTACTTGTGCCACAAAAATACAACTGATTCTCCCACACTGACTCAAAGTATATCAGGGCATTTAGAGCTGCTGCTTCCAGGTGCATTGCAGACCTTTGAAGGTGACAGGCTGGCTCTCTCACTTCTAGACCAGATGTGGCAGCATCCAGCAGCAGCCAGGGTCACTCTGTACTGGGAAAGCAGCTGCCAGACAAGGTGATGCAGGTGACACTGAAATCCCTGTGACTGAAGGGAGCATTTTGCAGAAACACAACACACTACATTCTACATGTTTAAAATAACATATGAAAAAGGAAGTGGTCCAATATCACTTATTATTTTAAAAATGCACACAAGTTTCCCATGAGAAGTACTGAGGCTAGGCCGTAAGTCACCACTCACAATAGATACTGGAAAGATGTGGGATCCAGCAACATTTCTATCAGCAAAAAACACCTAAAATTCATAAAAAAAACAAATCCTCTTCACAAAACCCAGATCCTCTACAAAAGGGTATGGGGAAGCAACAGCTTGTGGGAGAGGAATGATCCAGAGGCACAATCCCACACACGCACCAACAAAGGACATCAACACATGCTGCCCTTCCTGGAAAAGGACACAGGAGGGGAGATCTGGCTCCGGCACCCGGAAGCTTCGCAGCTGAGTCAGGCAACTGCTCTTTCCTCTGTGCTTTCTACAGATGCCATCCTATGCCACTGCCAAGTGTTTACCCCAAAACCACCCATCAACCCTCTGCCACATGCCTCACTCATGTGTGCTCAAACCTTCCACCAGGATCCATCACATATAACACAGTATTTTATGGATGAAGTGCAGGCCTCCAAAGATGTGATACATGACACTATTTATTAGAAGAAAATAGTCTGAGTATTTTTTACACTGATTCTTCCAGATAATTCACTCTGTAAACTAACCAGTGAGCACAGCTAGAAGAAATTGAAGTAATGTCATCCCCCAGTGTAAAAGAATTCAGATTTTAAACATGTGACCTTCCTCAGTTAAGGACAGGAACTCAATTCTATGATTGAAAGAGCAGCATTTCACTTCACCATTCATGTCTGATAGATGGTATGGCAATGACATTGATTTAAAATGAGAGGCTCTTCTATTCTCAGTGGACAATCATCACAAATGTCACCTACGTGACACGCTTCTTCCCAGGCCTCAGGTAGAGAGCAGCTCTCAAAAGCAGCCAATATGACATAACAATAGCAAAAACATACAGTTGTGTCTAGAAAAGAGATATCAACACTTGAGTGACCATGTCAGACTGTCACTGTGCCTTTGCATTTATGCAAGGTGACACTGAACCATCCTGGCTCTTCAGCCAAGGAAGCTCTCCTGACACACACTGCTGTAGGAGAACAACCCTGACTCAGCATTTGTTACCCAATTTCAACATGTAAACCAGGTCTCTTAACCCTTCCTAACACTACACTCTGTTAACACTAAACTCCTCCAGAAGTCTGCGTATTTGCTTTATAATCTCAAAGTTCATCAATGACACTAACTCCCTGTGACATGGCCCTACAAGGACCAACTGCAAAGATTGTATAGATTACAAATTTTCTACAAATGCACTGTAGAACTTTAAACAAGAAAAGTCTTTACACTAAAAACAAAATAAATTATTCCAGTCTCAAGCACTGTGATACAGATCTAACATCTGAATCTGCAACATCTTCACTTATTTTACAAGGATGGAAAGAAATATCTAAGAAGGTAATAAACACATTTATCTGTCACTGAAGAAGTGAATTTTGTCACATTTGGCACATGCTGGAAGGCAAGTCTCAAAGACATGCAGATACTAAAGAGCTGAAAACCAAAACAAATTCCATAATGATAATAACTTTACATTTAATAAGAGGAGCAGAAATATTTGGGGTTTTTTTTTTTTTTTTGCCTGCTCTTGCTTTCTCAAAGAACAACACTATGATACCAGTGGTTTGGCATCAAAGAAAAAAGTAAACCGAATAAATGCAAGACTTTTCAAATAATTCAGTTACTTCTTGAAGTGCACTTCATATTTTATATATAAAAGAAGAAAAAATCCATATACTGCATTTTAAAAGCATTTTCCTTGCATCCAGTGCACATATTAAATTTCAAGAATTGAAAAAAAAGTAAATTTTACCTTAAATGTATACAAATATGTACTCAGAATGAACATTTCACCTATCCCTCCTAGGTATACCAAAGGAGAGCGTCTGATGGTCTGCTTGCCCCAGAAGTTAAAAATCTTTCTGGATGTGGATAGCCCAAAAAAGGTTTGAAGAGAAAGATTAAGTAAATTACTTAACTTTGGGAGGGAAAAAGAAGTACATGCCATTAAAACCACACTTTTAACATGTGAAAAAGCACTTCCCTTCTGCTCTTTTTCAGAGTCTGGTTGTTTGTACTCAGTGACTACTGATACTCGCAGAGTTATTGGGGAAACTTCAGCTGTGGCTTCTACAAGTCCAATTTTTTTCTTCCATTATGGCAATAGTGTCATAGCATGTGCAAAGTGCCCAGACTGATCCTCTGCACATTAACTTGGGGTAAGATATTCTTGAGATGCACCACCACATCACTCATGCACAAATGGTGCACTCCACTAAATGGGAACTATTTCGCCAAAAATGTTCCCTGATGGCACAATACTATCACAGAAAGCATCAAACAACCAGCCTAAACACAGAACTGATCACTACCTCCTGCTAACATGGGGGCAAAGTTTAGGACATTGCTCTCAATGACTAATGCACAAGACTCTGTGCCCTTTAGATTTGACCTCTAGCAAACAAGCTATAAAAGAAAAGAAAATCCACTTAAGGTAGGCTGACACGACAGATACAGACCAAAAGTAAGCGTGGGCAAAATTCAGAGTTCTGATTTCCCTAAGGTACAGCCAAACTTGCAAACCTGCAGTTGTGAGTAGCAAGTGTCAGCTCAATTTTTCCTAACCATGCCTTGCAGATACCAATTCATTAGTCATTGTTTCTGAAGCAGTAGAAGAAACAAGCAATACCTATCCTGACAAAATAGCACAAGAATTAAAGAAATGAAAAGCCAATGGCAAATCTCAAGAAGTTACAAAAACAGGTTAAAGAAATGAAGAAAATATGAACCAACTAAAAGTGGCAGGGCAATGAGAATTCCCTAGAACTCATCATTCAGGAGGTCTGTATTTCAAACATGCATCAGGGATTAATTTGTGACTCCTGTTTTGACTAAGAAAGCCTTTTATACAAATTACATTTCACCTCTGAACCAGTCAAGATGTAATGCAACTGACTGTCTGCATCTGTCTGTGGGGATTCATTGACCTAGTTAGCCATATAACGCAATTTTTGGCAATTGCTTTTAAGTTTTTTGCTTTGTGTTGTTTAGTATTAATTTTTAAAGAGACTGTAAGAGTGTCACTGCATCTTTGCATGCCAGCTCAGCTGACACACAGAGAGCACAGGAACAGGCTCCACTGATGGTGCTGGGTTTCTAAAACACTGGGGAACAGCATTACAGCACCCAAAGCTTGTGAAAGAACACATGTCACAGCACCAGCTTCAAATGAAACAGTCAAGCCAGCTGAGGCAGATGTCTGAGACAGCCCCTGTCCCACCCCATCTGGTTGTTTCAGACTTGTGTGAGACCTATAGACCACTGAGAAATCCTCCCCAGCATCTAGGATCTGACCACAACACGGAGACAATTTGTTGTAGTTTCACCTGCACAGAGATTACCCAAACTTGCCTCCAAACAAGGATGTACAAGAGAACGTCACCCTGAATGAAGTGGGACTCTATTCAAGAACCATGGAATAACATCCTGAACACTGCTCAGTTTAGCAGCACCCACGTGGGCATATTTGACAGAAGTGTTGGTACGAAGCCAGCTTTGTCAACATCCATGCTTGGAGCTTCTGAAGAGCCTCCACCCACGGCTGGCACACACCCACTGCCCTCCCCTCAGCGCACATAGCATGCTCCTGTGCTTCAGCTTCAAAGTTTGAGCATGGTCTCATATTGCCAGGGGTACTTGTGCGAATCCCATCACAAAATTCAGGCAACCCTTAGAAAGATCCTTTGGTGCCAGGCCCTCGTCTGCTCATTCTCTGTGAAGTGGGATTAGTACAACTTCACTGCATGAAGGATTTTGAGAATACAGTTGTTCAGAAATCAAGAGATGCATAATTTTTATATAGAAGCATTTCCTAATCATATTGCAAAATAACAAATACTTTTTCTGAAACAGACTGAAGAACTCTGTTTACAGGAGACAAATACACAAAAAAAATCTGTTCAAAAAACCCGAACTAGTTGCTGTAAACTTTTGGAAACCTTAGTTATTACTCTAAGAAAAGCCAACCAGACTAAATGCCTAAGAACACCTGAAAAGATGAAAAAGCCTCAGATTAAAAAAGCTATAAAATTAAACACTAACTTTCCATACTGGAGTTAATCAATAGCTAGCTTTTAAATAGGTGTAAAGTACTAAAAGTTTACACGTGACCAGAGAGTTTCATGGATAATGAATCCAAAATCACCAGAAACTCTTTTGTATATAAATATATGTGATATTTACTTAGATAAAATACCATATATGCTCAACTTCTATTCTTTCCTAGACACTTGCTGTTGACTCCTGCTGAAGACATAGCTAATGGGACTACAGAAGCAAACACATGAGCAGAATTACAGACAATTGAATGCTTTTATTTCCATAAAAATGTGAATACTTCACTTCTGCATGTCCTTCCAACATTACTGCTGAATGCTCTTTTGATGCTACCAACACATGTGTACTTTGATAATTAAGAAAACCCAAAAGTGCAACTATCTGCCTGCAGTCACTTGAGTCCCTTCATCATGTGCAGTAAATGAGACAAGAAGAATCATCTAGCAGCACATTTATTGCCTCTAGAAGATGCCATGTAACAATAATAGTAAATGGTGTAGGCACAATCCATAGGTGACACCTACAGTGTGTGAACTATATTGTGTCTCAGAAATGTGCTGAAGTCAGAAGATTTGATACATTGAGTCTATTCTCAATTCTACCAGAAATTAAATCACACTGCCTCAACTATTTATCCTGTAAAACAGCAAGCTGATCTTCATCTCTCATGAATGAAACTAAGAACCACTACCTATAGGCTGTCCAGTACCCAGGGGAACAGCTAAAAAAGGAACTGAAGCCTTTATTTCCAGCCCATCTTATACACCCTCTGTCCAAAACACTCAAAATGGAAGAAAATAGGAGAAAATTGTTTGCTTGAGATATTAAGGAGTTTGGTTCCATGCTGTGCTTCCCAACACTGGAGTTCAACAAGAAATGCTTTTTCTGAGAAGAGAAGAAAGGGCAAAATCCTCTGGTTTTAAGGTTCACCAGTAGGTCACAATTACAGGCTACTTTACCGAACACAAAAACTTTGCTGAGGTATTATCACAGTAGTGGTGCAGTTACTGTAGTAACAAATGTTCTTACACATTGTTACTAAGAAATAGAATATAGGAAAATATACAGAGCCCTTACAGGCTACACCAAACATTCTCTGCTCTCACTACACAGTAAAATGAATCACTGAAAAAAACCCACACAGACACTCCCCTAAAGAAAAACATGAGTCCGTACTCCATGTAATTAAATCCTTTAAGTAAGCCACTAGCAATTTTTTCTCCCAATTGAACAAATAAATTTAAAACCTTCCTGAATGAATTTAAATGTCAAATCCAAGTTTATTCTACAGCTAAAGTTTAGCTGTAATGCACTAGTACAATTCAGGCCCTAAAGGCACCTTCTATTATAAAAGAATATCTCATTCAAGGCCTATATTCTCAATGGGACTCAAGTTGCAGATAACACTTTTCCCCTTTGCAGCTACTTCAACTATTATAAGCTGCTACAAAAAAAAAAAATTTGAAAAAACTACCATTCTTATCATCATGGCCACAAAATATTACTTTTTCATATGATACCATACATACAGATTGACACAAAAGCGATGAGTAGTTATCCATTGTTATGTCTTACAATTAGAACTCACAAATTTTGTCTAATATCTCAATATCATTAATCATTAATGTCTCAATATCATTATTACAAAATATTAGCAAAAATTGGTTCTATTACTGATTTCAGCATAAAACAATATTCAAATTTGCAAAAATACTTAAAAGTTAGAGGGAAACCTTTATCACCAAATAAAATTAATACATTTAGGAAGAACCAGAGGAGGAAAAGAAGACTTTGAAATTATCCAAGTCATGATAAAAGAAATCTGCTTTGAAACTGCTGCTAAAATGGAATACTTCTCTTCAGATTCATTCAGTTCCAAAATACATGTAGGGAAAAGGTATATACAGGTTTTGCAGGTTAATTTTTCTTACTGAAGTTAGGGAAGAAAAGAACATAAGTTTATCATCAGGACAGAAGAGTGCAAGCTTATTAAATCTACATTTTTTTAAAAAATCCTCTCAGTTGAATTTGAAAACCAGCTTCAGCTGATAAGAAAAAAATTATAAAATCAAAGCATATTAGAAGACCTTATTTTAAAATATTTTTGTGATGCTACGTCTCTTAACATATCCGTTATAAATTGCAGTCTAGTAAAATGCATCCAAATCCATGAAAGACCCATGAAGGTTTTTCAGAATTCATGTTTTCAATGTACCTGCCTGCATCTGAACAGAGAATATCTTGGCCTCCCATCAGCCACATTTGGGAGGAGCTGTCAAAGACAGAGCTATACAGCCCAGATGGTATTTAGTGTTTTGAGCCAGGCTCTCACAGCACAGCAGACCTGGCTGCAGACAGCAGAGAATGTTTCCTGGATCAGAATCCTAAGCTGTGTGATAACATCTCAAATTTGTAAAATACAAACAATTTGCCTTATAGTAATTAAATAACAAAAAATATAAATTCTATCTGCTCTGTAATGCTGCTGGGTAACACTACAGTTGCATTCAAATATAGAATAAATGAAGCTACATTTTAAAATGTGTCTTTCTGTTTATTTCTGAGATTTACATCAAATACTACATGTCAACATATTATCATGATGCAGCCTTGGAGTACATGCACTATTTCTAGGCTTACAGAATCATTCATCAACCATAATTTAGTGCATTTATTCACAGATTTATATAATATAAAACTGGCTGGTTTTCTGTGATAAAGCATTCAAAACCAACAGCTTCTCTGGCTCCCAGCAGCTCAGATATCCAGATATCCTGTGCTTAGGTCTTGATTGTTCCTGCTAGATAGGAACTGGAGCACAAATCCACTATCCCAGCACCACAGGCAGCAATCAGGTGGCACAAACCCTATGTGTTTTCAAGATATTTCATCTATTGTATTTGAGTAGTTAACACCAATTATTTGAATTATCAAGGACAGCCACGTGAGCACCCACTGGGAAGAGGCAAATCACTGTGTACCTTGTAGATAATACCAGAATCTCTGCAGATTTAGGTTGATATTTTCACACAAAATATTCCCAGGCTATAACTTTAAGAAAAGACTGTTGTTGCAAAAGAAGACTTTATGAAATCTGACATTATATCAACTGAAAGATCCAGTTTCAACCTTGGACTAGTACCACATGTTCCCATCCTGCTAAACGAATTTAAATTCCTGTAAAGCTCTGTCAGGGTATCGCACAAAAAATCAAAATGTATGAGTGACCAAAAAGATACCACTTGCTTTTTATGTATGCACACTGTGCTTTAATAGCAATAAATTCTGGCTGCAAAATAGAATCTTTAATATATGAATTAGGCTGCCCATACTCCCTTCTTAAAAACACAAAATTCCACAGATACTGAACCTTGTGCTCTCTGAAGTCTAGCCTATGGATCTGGGAAAGATTTGGAGCACAAAAAAAAGCAAACAGCTTGAGTGATACACATATGACAGATAGGACAGGATGATTAATTTGAGGCGATTCACTCATGAATAGGTGGTATTTGGGTATTCTATAATGGATTGTTCTAATAATGTGCTTCAGTGGATGTGAAGCCCTGAACAATCTAGTCTGGAATGAAATGGTGTCTCCATTCTTATCCTGAACGCCAATCAGAGTAGGATTATCACTTCTCATTATAATCTATTTATTTGCAACCTGCTATCCCACCCCACCAATCTCATGTTCTTTGGTAAATACTGCTTTAATTTATCTTCTGATAAAAGAATCTCATGCCTCTTGTCTCTTGAGTACTACTAAAAATACTTCACAAGCACTAAAAATTTAAAGTCTTGGCAAATTATGAAAGATGCAAAGGTAATAAGTATCACCATTTAAAAATACTTAATAAAATCTACTTAATAAAAGATTTGCATATATTCAGATTTTATATATATCTTTGCTATTACGCACAGTGGAAAAAAGGAAAAATTAAAGGAGGGAAAAGCATATATATATCAGAAGGAGCTTACAATCTAAAAATTTTTGAAATTAAGTACGGGGCAATATAGATGAATTTCTCTTTAATAAAAATCTTGGAATTTTTTTGGCTATGAAATGTACTAATCTGCAACTGCCACCTTTATTTTAGACCAGCAACAGTCAGAACCACCTACATTTTAAATTTGCTTTTATTGCCATAGAAACGTAAATTTGCTTTAACTAAAAATGAAGTCTTCTGGCTCAATCGTCTACTTTCTATAGCATACACTACAGGAGACAAAATTTATTCATTTGCACATCCATACTCGCATACTTTTAACATAAGCGACATCCACCTCAGCTACTATGAAAAATCACATGTGGTTTGTGTTAGATAGGATAGTTATAGAACATTTATATTAAAATGAACTACTTCAATCTATTCTATATAAACTCAAAAGGACAGAATACTTTAAAATTATTAATGTTCTTAAATCAATCCAATTTCAAGTATACTTTTGCTGACTTTTACTTCAATAGTAATGTTCAAAGCAATCATGCATCATTTTATTAAATAATTATAATTAAACCTTTCCATGTTCAATAAGAGATGGGAAACAAGTCAGAACACATAGAAGAGAATGGTATTTTTGTTCTCTTTAAAGCCACTGACACCAAGGAGAATGCACACCATAAAATTAAAGAATTAAAGACATCCAATGCTAATAAAACCCCAAATATATTCATGCAGTTTTAGTACCAAAAGAGAGCTCTAAACTATTTCTGTAAAATACTAAAGTGCTGTTCTACAAGTCAAAGAAGTTCCTGAAGTCCTCCCAGGCCCAGCTCACACAGGCTGGGGCTCACAGACACCCCAGGACCAGCACTGGGTTCCCACCAGCCCCTGCCCAGCTCTGCAAAGCCACCAACAGAACAAGGCGGATGTGTGTTACAGCAAAGATGGTTTGTGATGCTCTACAACAAAATGTGAAATGGGAGAACCAGTCATTTCACCAGGAAAGGCAGAGTAAGCATGCAGCATTTTCAACTGGACATATTTAAACTGTAACATGCAATACAGCAACTTGAGCTCTCAGCAATTCTACTATCTCCTTGCAACAAAAGTGGGGAAAAACAACAGCATGTAAGGTTTACCAATGCTAAATTTTGGCCTGAAGTCCACTGTCTAAGGGAGGAATTGAATACTCACTATTGTGTGGCTGCGAAAATAAAAAAAAAAATTCAAGTTCTCCCAACATTAAATTACAGAACAATTCTAAATAAAATTTACAATATTGGAGAAAAAATAATCACCATGGCTGCACTGCAGGATAACTTACTTTGACTAGATAACATTTTCCATATGACTTTTGGAAACTATTTGAATATCCATAGATATTAAATTATACTGGCTTAGAAAACATTATTTCTTCTTAAACAGAAATACTGAACAACAAAAATTTTCAAAACCACCATTATCCATAAGTGCAATATTTACCTCTGACTACTCTAACTGTTCAAAGGAAAAAACAATACAGTAACTGATCACTACAGGAACAGTGGAGTGATCCTTTCCTCATAGGAAAAAGACATTTAACAGAATAGTGGTTTCCTGAGGGGAAAAAAAAGTTCTAAAAAAACAACCAGTGGTTTTTGGTGAAGGAATTGTTGATGGAAGGGGTGGGATTTTTGTTGTGGAGAAGTTGGTTTGGTTTTTTTCAGGAAAAGGAAAATCTGAAAATAGGGGTGGAAAGGGACAAGTCATAGTGATTTTTTTTTTATTTTCTGTAATTGTTTTCTGAATTGTTAGCTGAGCTAATCAGAGCTTTGTTTGTGCAGTTATTTCTTGAACATGACTGAAATACAGTTAAATATTTGTGAAAGCCACAATTTCCAAACAATTCAGAGTAAAAACAGCAAGAAGAAAGTCTAAATTAATTAGAAAAATTATTCATTGTGAATTATTTAAGCAGCATTAGTTATCTCATGCACACACACACATACTTCAACCATATAAACCCTCTCAAATCTAGATGAACATTTTCCAGGAAACTTGTAGTATTTTAGAATAGAAAATAGTGCAAAAAATTCCTAGAAAATACTTCACTTACAGAAACATCCCCAAAAAAGAGTCAGCCCCCAGACACATTCATTCAGATGATGAAAGGAAGAGGTTGTGCTCACCCTTCCTGTTCTGGAGTGAAATAACACAAAGCGAAAGCTCTTTCCTAGGAATTTGGCTCAAGAGCGAGGCTACCATACTACAGCTGTTGAGTCTCACAATGGCTGTGGGGATACTTCTTAAAAAAACTCAAACAAACAGCACATGACTGAAAAGGAAAGCAGAATTCTAACATTTTATTGTCCAAAAGTTATGAATAAAACAAAATTGTGAACTGGGTCACCATTTCTAAACACTGCAGTCAAACAGAATGAATGCAAAGACAGAATCAGTTTCTTATTTCCTAGATGAAAGCACTAGGCCTAAATACATATTCTAGTCAAATAGCCAACATGGAAGTACCATACAATTTTTCAATTTTTTTCCAAAGGAATAATCCCAACAACTTGCTTTCTTAACCTAGGGAAAGCTTGAAAATATTTGTGTAAAGCAGCACAGGTAGTTTGGAAAGCACAGCAGCAACATACACAGCAACAAACAACAATAAAGCTTTTGTTTGTTTTTTTTTCCAAATCCATCTTCTGTCAAACAAAACACAATCCACATCTGGCAGCATGTCAGTTATGGTAGATGTCCCACTGGTTGACAAGATTTACCAAAGTGTTCAGTGCATGAATACTTTAAATTAACTATCGGGCAGTGTGCAAGCACAGCTGCTTATTCTGAACCAAACTCTTCAGGTTCACTAGAAGAACAAAGTGTCTGGAAAGCAGGAGAGAGAGAAAAAAAATCCCACCCAATGCTATTATTTTAAAAGAAAAGGGAAAAGATGAGGATGGACAAAAATCAGACAGACAATACCTTGGTGAAGGTCTCCAGGAAGAACAAAACTTTATTGTATTGTAGGAGCAGAACATGGCCTTATGTAAAAGAAGTAAGCACAAACACTTTGTAACCACTTTTAATCTCTAATGGTTTCTTCCTATTAAAAAAATACTTCAATTTAAACAGGCTGTATAAACACTGTGTTCACCTGACTACTGAATCAAAGAAAAACTACTGCTGTTGCAGAATCATTTACATCTGCTGGATGGGCCAAGCCCCATCCTTGTGCAAAGACTGTCGCATAAAAAAGCTGCCGAGGAAGAGTCATACAACACTGCAAAACATTATTAAAAAAAAACCAACAAAAAACCAAAAAAACAAAACACCAAAAAAACTTTAATGATTATACTGAAAAGGTTAAAGCGTGACCAACAGATAAAGACTGCCCAACTACCTGTCTGGAGAATTTACATATAAATATTGCTATTAAAATCCTTAAATCTATTTTTGAGTTTCTTTACAAGGTCTGAGGGCAAAGAAGCACCAAGATTATCTCCAACTTTTACTATGGAACCTGCTCTAAGAGCTAGCTCAACGAACCATAGTTCTAAGCTTAGCAAAGTGTTAAAAATATTCCTCAGCAGTCTATAAAAAAATTTCCTCCTATACCCATTAACATTTTCACACAACACTATATTTTGTCTGAATCCCTGTTGCATGTAAACAGGAGGCTCAGGCAGGAGCATTTGACTTAGAATTGTGTATTCAGTGCAGATGCTAGATTCAGCAGAGAAATGATGAAGAACCAGGCCTTTTTTTTCCCCTTTTCTAATTAGCTGCTTTTGAATACCATTAGCAGCTCTAGAGGCACCATAATTTTATTACTCCTTAAGAAAGATATACATAAGTGGGAAAAGTAGATCCACAATTTCAGATGAGGAACAAGTACATCAGTGTACCCATGCCAGAAATAACACAAGTCCCAAAACACAAATGCACTGTGAAGGCAGTGTGTGCCCACCTCTCCCACAAGAGTACGCAGGAAATTCAAACCCCAAATGGTTTCTCATTTCTAGCACAACCAAGTGCTACCACACTGCTGGCACCCAGTTCACACCCAAGCTGCCCTCCAGCACACTGGCAGACTCTTTAATTTTTTTCTGTTTCTTTTACTATTACTCATGTTATACACATCCACTTCTCTTTTTGTTGATCAAGAATATTCCACCCCCCAAGCCCTTCAAGTTAAATTTTGCAGGAATCTTTTGTCCAGCTTCCCCAAAATTTCATCACACACTATTTTGTGGGTCTTGCCCTGACTGAGAAGGAACTACTGTAAGTGTAAGAAATATTGTTTCAAGTTTATGCTATTTTATGGAAGACTTTTGATAACAGCCCAAGTTATACAACTAAGCACTACTTCTAGAAAATCCAAGAAATGTGTCTAGCTTATCACCTTCTAGCACTGAACTGAGCTCTGAGAAGACATGGAAATAGGGAGGGGCCAGAAGCCATTAGCTTCTAGCAACTGATCTAGGTCAAGTCAGTTGGACAAATAGTTTAAGTCCAAAAACAAGTAGCTTTTGTATTACAAGAAATAGATACTTTCCTATAAATATAAATTTCTGTAGCTATCCCAAACAAGAGATAATTTTAACACTTGAGAGCCAACCAAAAATGTCTAATTTTGGCTGCTCATATTAGGAAAGAAAAATAAACTATACCATTTTAAATTGTCCAAGGGGCAGGGGGAAGAAGCATAGGGATTTGTTTGTTTTTGTAGCACAAGTTACAAATTCCTATTCACTTGGACTTGACTGAAACACACTATCCTTATTCACTGCCTCTTCTTTAGACAGTTTTTGATTTAGAAGAACCACCTTCTCTGATAAAAGAATGTTAATTAGTAGTCTTATTCTTCCAATATTTTTTCACTCTGAAACCTATTTTTCACAAAACAGATACCTGTTCCTAAATAAAGCATGAGGTGCAGCAGAATGTTCAGGGATGCATTCCAATACTGCTTCCAGACACGCAGTCCCACAATCAAGCTTAGAAGAGCAGCAGTTCTGAACTATACAAATATCAGCAAATTCAGGTTCAACGAATAAAATTCAGGTTCTGTGAATAATGTTATTTGGCTTAAAGCAAATTCATTATGCTCAAATCTATTGTTGAACTGATAAGAGATGAAGTATTTTAAATTTTATTTTCCAGACTTGTCGCTTGAATTCTCTGTAAGCTTCAGAAGCTGTGACCTAATAAAAAGCTTATTAACACTGACAATAAAAAGCTAAGTGTATTTCCAGAAATTTCACAGTGGATCTAACAAAACTAAACTAAACAAAACTAAACCTGGAAGTGTCCTGCCTTTCAGTACTTCCCTATACCTAGAGGAAGTCTTACTTTTCCTGCCCTTTAGGACTACCATACATGAAATCTGTCAGGAATTCAGGCAAAGCTTGTTCCAAAACACACAACTGATCTGTGATTTTCAGATCTGTGATTTTCAGACTGGCCATTAAGCACCATTTCCAGCTAAATGTTCACTTTATGCCAGTACATCAAAAACTAAGGTGAGAGATTAAGGGATTAGTTTTGGTTATAAACCACTGAAGCAAGGCCAACTTGAAACACTCTGCCAGGTAAACAAACTCACAGCAGGATTCTTAAAGTATAAGCAGAGCTCTAAGATACCAGAATCAACCTACTATTTTTCAAATATATCAGTCATATTTTTGTACAAGGCAAAAAACAATTATGTTTTTTATAAATTACATGTCTCAAAGGTCATATTTGGAAGAATAAGTTGTTTAAAAGAGTTTAACGATGAAAGGGAACCAAAAGTCTTATCTCTCTCTATTAATTGTTACATACAATAATTCATACTTTCAATATTCTTTGCCAAGTTGTGTAGAAAGGTTTTTTTTTTATCTGATTGTACACTAAATATAGTTAGTATACTTTCTCAGGATCAAATGTCTCCATGTTTTATTTGCCTGCATTGTATGAATTTTAATTATCCAGAGTGCTTTTTTAATGGGTTCAACTCCAAACAAACTCCAATGGAGACATACACAGAAAGAATTTTTGTTCTTGAGGGAACAAAATAATACTTCTATATGTAAAATTGTTAAAGTACAAGAATGAAACCCAGACATTCCACTGTTGCATCAGCCAGGTCTCCCACAATCCAAAAAGCAAAACCCACTTGGAACTGATGCTGGTGTCTGGTTTGCCTGAAGCAAGAATTTCAGGCTGACATGACTACCACCCATTTTGTATCTGGGGACTTCAACAAATCCTTAACCCAAATCCTTTGTTTCCTCTTGCCCCAGAGTCTTCCACCTAATTTCATGGTTACAGGTAACAAAAGCCACTGATTATCAGAAAAGAAGAATTAACTTCAAATAAGGATTTTAGTGCCTGGAAGTGGAATTATTCAGCGATCTGCACAGTCCTACCAGAGCACCACAGAATTACCACATTTCATTAAATAGGATTCCAGCTGATGTCCAATAATAATAAGCATGACTATCTCTTTTCGAGCATCAAGCATGTCGGGCAATGGCCTTGGGATAAAAAGGACTCCCAGAAGCAAGAGGAGAATTATGAATAAGAATGAAAACACTGCAAGCTTTTAAGTATCTCCCCAGAAAGATGCATATCAAATGGTTCCAGCCAAAGCCACAGCCAGGAATTCTAACAAGTTAAAATATTACTTAAGAAGAAAAGGTGCAAGAAATAGAAATACTGGAACCAGGAAAGACTGAGGGTCCAGATCTCCTGCCTCATAATGTCATATTTTAACTTTCAGTTAAAAGGATAAAATTACTAGCTGAAACCTAAAAGCAATGAGGTGGTTTTACCTTTCTGTCATAACACATATATCTCCAACAGGGCAATACAAAATGTTAAAAAAAAGACTGACTCACTGCTGAAATAGGATATACAGCAAAAAAAGTTAAGTGAGTCAAGCCTACAACACTGAAAGAGTGGCATCTTTCTTTGTGCCACAAAAAAAGCTCAGCTACTACAAAAGTGCATTAAAATAATGAAAACACAGGAAAATGTCTAATCTAGAAGCAGTGCCTATTACATAACATTCTGGTACAGGCACAGAATGGAAGGTTAAACAATATTACATTGTAATGATCAATTTTATAAACGTCTCACTGAATTTCACAGAAGCAGCATGGCTCCATGCACCACTGAGCCCCAGTAGTTTTACATGGCAAAATCAGCAAGCAGAACATGTGCAAAGAAGACATCTTCATGATCAGAAGCTGACATACATACATGCAAAACAACAGATAACAAAAGGCAAAGGTCCACTCGCAGAGCAGATAAGGTCAAGAATCTCAACCCTAATTCACAGATTAGAGAAATGTGGGAAAAATGAGGCTGGGGGAGAATTACACTGCTCTCCTAATTACAATTCACAGTTACACATCCTTCACCTACACAAAAATAAATGTCTAGTCTTAATGCAAATGACGTTCATTTCATCAAGATGCTAAGTTAGTACCAAACACATCACTTCTGATTTTGTGTGAAATACCATCCAGGCATCCTGGCACATCACAGCTGAGGACAGCTACATGCAGGGGTGGGAGGAAAACCTATGCAGTTTGCAGACACTTTTCACCCAGAAAGACAGTACAAATGGATACTTTTCTCCAATTTGCATTTAATGTTGTAGTACTGTCCTGCATATGGAAAATTAACAATCATTTAAAACATCTCAACTGGATGCTATAATGATTTCTTTCCAGTCAGAAGTGACTACTAGACTGGCAGCTAGTAAAACTTTTACAAAAGGTCTGCTAGACAGCTTTATTTTCATGCACAAACCACCACATTAAGTTCACTCCCAACTGCTTGCTCTAGAACTAACATTACAAATCTCACACTTTAATTTGTTTATGAGCACAAGCCACTTCATCTATACCCACAGCCTGACAAATCTGGTGGCCTTCTACAATGGGGTTACAGCAGTGGTGGATAATGGAAGGGCAAAAAATATCATCCACGCAGATTTGTGTAAAGCATTTGATGTGGTCCTGCATCACACCCTTGCCCAAACTTGGAGAGATATGGATTTGATGGATGGACCACCCAGTGGATAAAAATTGGCTGGATGATCACACTCAAAGACTTGCAGTCAACAGCTCAATGTCCAAGTGGAGAGAAGTGACGAGTGACAATCTTCAGGGGTCAGTATGGTGACAGCTTTGACAGCTACATGGACGGTGGGATCAAGTGCACCCTCAGCCAGTTTGCTGACAACAGCAAGCTACCAAGCTGTGTGGTACAGCTGACACTCTGGAGGAAGGGGAGATCAGCCAGAGGGATCCTGACAGGCCTTACAGGTGGGTGTGTGAGAACCTCTTGAAGTTCAACAAGGCCAAGTGCAAGGTGCTGCAGCAGGGTCACAGCAATCTCAAGCACAAAGACAGGGTGAAGAATGAATTGAAAGCAGCCCTGGGGAGAAGGGCTTGAGAGTGCTGGTGGACAAAAAGCTGGACATGAATCAATAGCATGTGCCAGCAGCCCAGAAAGCCAACCACATCTTGGGCTGCATCAGAGATGTAACCAGCAGGTCAAGGGAGGTGATTCTTCCCCTCTACTCTGGTCTCATGAGACCCTACCTGGAGTGCTGCAGCCAGCTCTGGGGCTCCCAGCACAAGACAGACGTGGATCTGGAATGAATCCAGAGAATCAGCTGATTGCACAGAGGTACAATCCTCCTACAAACACAGACTGAGAGAACTGGGGCTGTTCAGCCTGAAGAAGAGAAGGCTCTGGAGACCTCTTAGAGCAGCCTTCCAGTATGTAGGGGGGGCTTACAAGAAGGCTGGAGAAGGACTTTTTAAAGGGGCATGTAGGGATAGGATGGGGGGAATGGCCTTAAAATGAAGGAGTGCACAGTTAGATTAGATATTAAGAGGAAATTCTTTACTGTGGGGGTGTTCAGGCACTGGATCAGGCTGCCCAGAGAGGTTTTGTATTTCCCATCCCTGAAGTTGTCCAAGACCAGGCTGGATAAGGCTGCAAGTAGACAGTTTCCTGCCCTTGGCAAGGGGATTGAAATTAGGTGATCTTTAAGGTCTTTTCCAGCCCTAACCATTCCATGATCTTTGATTCTGCAATTAAGCCCGTGTGCCAGTGCTTACCCGCACTGCTATGATTTGATTGCCTATTTTTAACTAAGGTGCACTACAGAACCTCTGCTTAACTGTACTAAAAACTACAACTCAAAGCAGTGTGAGTCAGACCTGTTTTGCTAGGAAGAGTTGTGCCAGAATGCTCTCCCAGCAATGTCTTTGATCTTTCTCTCAACTGCAAACCTCTTCTGACCATTCTCTCCCTTTTCTCTCCATGAGGCTTCAGAACCTAAGCCAATCACTGGGGAATCTGTGAGTCCATAGCATATTTGAGGGGGAAGGTCACTCTGCATCTCAACTCTTGGGGAACACTCTTTTTCTAGAATCTTCCTCATTCCATTCCTCATTCCTCATTTTCCTATCAACAGCCTGTTTTTGCAGTACAGCATCTGAGAGCTGATGTTAACAGATGATGATTAGATGATGACCAAGACTTGACCTGTCTTGCAATGTTACTGCAGAATGCAATGCCCTTCCCTCCACTTCTCAAAATACAGCACCAGAAGTCACACTGCAAGTACATAACAGAGCACACAAAAGCAGTATCCACAGCTGCCGGGAAAAATGTCATTTGCATAACCAGTCATGAGGAAAGTATTTGTCAAAAAGATACATTATTTTCCTGATGCCAATCTCAAAATGCTAAAATGTAAGCTGCTTATCAGTATCAGCAGCACTGATTTGATTGAATGTATTGGAAAGGATACAGAAATGTGAGTCATTCACTGAACAGGTATCCCATAACTGTATTGAAGACTTCTGAAGCAGAAGTTTGTTGCTGAAGGCATTTTTGTCATTTTCAAGACAGAAGCTGCTTGATAGCCATGTGAAAAATGCAAAGAAGCTCTCTAGTTTTATGACACACATTTAAAGCAAACTTTAAAGTAGCTTCAACAATACAGATGAAGTTTCCATATGATTCACTCCTCCATGATGAGAGCAGTTGATGAAACAGTTCCAAAAGGCATTGGAGTTCTTTAGTGTGGGACTGGAGAATGTGTTATGGCTACATTGTGTTACTCCCTTGCAGAGAAGGACTCAAACACAGCCTTAGTTTCACTTAGAAAGTGATGCCCAAAGGAACTGGCAAAGATGCTTCTGTATCAGTCAATGAAAAAGAACATCTGTCCTTTCTCAAGAAAGAAAAAGACAGCAAACAAAAAGGCACTTTTACCTAAAAGTAAGCCAGATGATTTTCAGTATGCAAAGTCATCTTTCCTTGAATGTCATGAACAGACACTGTCAGTTCAGGCTTATTAAAGTTTTTTGTGAAACTGGAATGAGGTTCAAGATGTCTGACAGGAATTACAGTCATCTGTCATTGCTATTAACCAACATTTTAAAACATTGTCTGCCACAAATAGGAGAAAGTAATAAAAAAATTTCACATTAATAGATAAAAAACCCCAAACAAAAAAGAAAAGAAAAACAACAAAAACCAAAAAACTCCACACCCAAACTAATATACCCATAGCAAAATAAAATGCAAAGTCTTTGCAGATGCACATGTTTAAGTTGCCAATACCTGAAAACCTACCAATGAAACCATGAACAGAAAGTTGCTTTTGCACTACTCAAGCAAAATTCACTACTGGGGATCCAGACAATTCCTCACAGAAATGAAAGCAATTACAATTTAACACCACGTGTAAATACCACCTATAAGTCACAGAAAGGTAACAAAAGCAATATATGTTCTGATGCTGACATACAAAGTACCTCTTTATAACAATGAAGTTCTTTAGTTAAATGAGATGAAGTACAACTATAATTAGAATCAAAAGTGACCATAGCTGTCCAATGCCTGTCTGCCGAGCATTTACAACAAATGGGACAGCACATACTTGTAACTCATTTTTATAATGCCCTTGGGTAACAACTCTGAAGCTGTAGATGACCTGAGAGCAAAACACTGATTATCTGTAGCCAAGCTTTCTCCTAGGAAATGTGATTGATTTAACTAAATTCCAGAAACACATTAAGTTTTTGAGGAAGTGCGTGGGGGGAACCAAGAGACCTGCACATCCCTGACATCAATCTCATTGACTGATGACACAATTAAGTGTCCCAGTCCAAGCTACAAATATATAACGATTTAACAATGGAGTCAATCCTACTGCATCTACCATACCACATTTGATTCACAATTGTCAAAAAGCATCATGATTAAAGACTTAAGAGCAACAAGCAAGGTCATACCCTATAGCCCAGTGATGGAAAACAAGGGACTGAGTAGACCAAATGCCTGCTCCTTTTATTTCTACAAAGTGTTAAACGTTAGCACTAGACATTAAGTGGCTTTCCACAGAAGTGAATAGCCCAATCCCTAATTAGAATGAAGAACCTAAACACAAGCTTAAGTCCAAGCTGTTCTGTGAATACCCACTTCATCTTTTAACAAATTAGCTTCAATGAACTTCATTTCCCAGCCCTAAAGAACTGGGGAAAAAAGGTATCCAAAGCCTCAAAAATATAGTGTGAGGGAAAAAAACCCAGCCCTGCTTCACACTAGTGATGAATATTTTAAAAATCCTTCAACTATATGTCAAATATCTTTTTCTAGAGTCATAATTATTTATTGTAAGATTCAAAGACAAACTCAATAAGGCAGTGAGAATAGGTATTATGAGATGCTGAATCTCAGTTTACACAGATATAAAGTAACATCCATTTTTCTTTCCACCAGCTCTGAGAAACTCCAGTATTTTCCTATCAAGGATAACTCTTAAGAGCCTTAGTTGACATTCTCAGGTCAACACTTCCTTTGCAGAAAGCAAATAAAAAATATGCAGAGTACAGAAAGTCAATCAAATAGTAATCTTGTTTTATAAATACACACATGAACACAAAGTTTCAAGCAAATATGACACAAAGATTCAAAAGATTGAAAATAGTGATTTGGTTTAGGTGCCTTATTCTCTTGAGGACAGATCAAAAGGACTTTCAGAAGCTGCTTTTATAGAAAAAGAATCTCTGTATTACAGGCCTTGTTTTGTACATCTTTTCAAAGGCTTCTTGTCTAGAAAGCAGTTTACTGGATAATTGAGCCATGTACAATACCTTCTTCTCTCTCTCGTGTCTGTTTGGCCTTTTCCACTGATGAAAGAAACCATCAGTGGAAACTGATTTCCACTCTTGGAGATGTGCATTCTTAAACTGATCCATTTTCTGAAACCAATTCTCACGTAAGCGTAGGTGGTATAAACTTAGAATCCTACACAACTTTACTCTTCCCTCACTTAAGAAATCAGAACCTAATTTGAAAGTGCAGGATCCTAGAAATATCTTCATTTTTGAAGCTACCAGTACATTAAATACTTCAAAGAGCAAAACTAATACAGATAAATAAAAGCATCAAGCTCCCACAGGCTACAACTTCAACATTCCTTCTGATTTTTATCTCCTCATCGATAGACAGAGTGGCCAACAAATATTCAGCATACCTGCTCCAACCTCTTTTTCTTCTTCTTCAATGTTGTTTTTGATGCTGTCATACTCTTCATCAATTGCCTGGTTGCCACGCATTTGAGACAGAATCCTCCGCGCCCTCTGGGTCTGGCCTTTCTGAATGAGCCAGCGGGGACTTTCGGGAAGAAAGAGGAAGCCAAGAAACTGTATAACTGCTGGTACAGCTGACAGGCCCAGCATGTACCTGCAAAAAAAATCAGAAAATAGAAAAATATCTACTATTTGCCTACAAAAACACACTATGAGAAAATTCAGTTACAGCTAGTCAAACTGTATTTACAGACCAAATCTCCCACTCCTCATATTCTTTCTCACTGTAATTTAAGGGGGGAAGAATCATATTCTGCAGGTATTTTAGAAAACATTATCTTTCCTTCATTTCCAGGAAATCTCAGGGACATGGTGACTATTCTGCCACCACTGACTCTAGTGCCACTGGCTCCTGGCACTAAGTTAGACTGAACAAAAAAACTGAAATATTACACTAGTTTGGAAACGGATAAACCCTTCAGTGACAATAATCAACAGAAAGAGAAAGCAAATGCATGGAGAAAACCAAGTACTGTTGATGACAAAGATGAGATTGAAATCCTGCTAATTGTTTCACCAACATATTAAAAATAAACAAGCAAGCAAACAAAAAACCAGCCAGAGAACAATGTATCATTTGGTCAGTACTACATACACACAGATACATTTGCCAGTTTTAATTTTGAAAATTTCTGACTATAAGCAGAAACACTGAAAAAAGTTCATTTCACCAGCACAGCAATTTACACAAGATCCTTCAGAGAGTCTGCTCTTAAATCTTCAGTCAGATGCAGTGTGAGGTTTTAAATCAGAACTCCATTTTAGATGTCCACGGGTTATTATTTACTGCATCAAGGCTATTTCTCTACTCAACAGAGAATTACCACTGGTAAAAGCACAGTTATGCTTCCAAGGATCAGCACTGACACCTGTGGCAACACCCAAGCAGGGTTATTTGCTCCATCCAAAGTGGGGGAAAAGCTGTGGAAGACAAGCACACCACCAATTTTCATGGGTAGCTCTGGTCTATACACACCACATTTTTATATTTCTTCAGCAAAACAATAAAAGGATAAAAAGAATTGCAGAATAATGTATAATTTTATTCTGCTTTTAGAATCTGACCTTTTCCCATTTACACTTCACGCAGATTCTTTTCACTTTCATTAAAGACTTTAAACAGTGCTGGTGTCACCTGTACATTATTGTAGTTATCACAGGTTTCACATCAGTGGATATAATAATTAAAACACCTCCAGAAACCAGTCCTTCTGAATACTGAGGTACTCATAAACAAATTCACACCTTGACATCAGTCAGGAGATTAAGGAGATTTGTTAATCCCTTCTGTAGCTCCTCTCTCCATACCTCAGGATGCACGCTTTCACAGGTGACTCTGCAGCCTCTTACCTGGATCTTTTTATAAAGCAAGCCTGAGATTGCTAATTGAGTAGGAAGGAGAGAATAACTATTATTGAAAACCTTCTGTTAGGGGCAATGAAGCCCAAATGCATTTTGAGTAAAAGTGGAAAAATACTTTCTTAGAGGCATTTGTTGGTTTAATGAAGAAAAACATTGGCAGTACAACAGGCAGAAAACTGGAGAATGATAAAAAGAATACCCAAAAGGCAATACAAAGAGGATGGCCATCCCAGGACAATGTGCATTCACACCAGTCTCCCCACTCCCAGCTGAGCCCTCAAGTTCTTCTTAAGACCAGTCAAAATTTCCAAAGGTAATACAAGCAAAACCTGGTCTAGAAAGAGCACAGTGAGCAGCTCTCTTTTTCTGGTAACACTTTAAAAATTGTATATCTCACTATTAGTTTAAAAAGAAAAGCATAAAAAAGAAAATAAATTCAAACCATAAAGTCAGTGAAAGGCTTATTAGCTGAATAGTCTTCAGTCAATGTATCCAAATGTGTCACTAATCCACTGATGTTCTCATTCCTCATTCATTAATGGTCTCATTCATTAATGGCCTTATTTATTCCTACACTTTTCCTTCTCCACAAACATTTTGGTAGCAGTGTACAAAATACATAGACCATTGAAGCTCACCAAATTGTAGATTCAATATCTTTACTGGAGTGATATTTAGAAAGCCTTTTCTATTTCAAATGAAGAGTAAAACAAACTCATACAGATTAAAACCAACTGCTGTCAAAGTGCATGCTGAAGTATGTTTTCATGCATCTAAGTATGCAGATTTAGTCCATCAGATACCTATTGCTTAAATTTCTGCTCCTCCAAAGCCCTTCAGTCACTTAAATGCAGCAGAGCCTCCAGAACTAAGCAGTTGGGTGCCTGCAATCATCTTAGGAGGTAAAATCAATCAAGGCTCCTGAAAGCTTGATTCATACCAGTTGGATTCTATTGGATTGTTTATCACAGGCAAGACAAGAAAGAAATGTACAGACAGTGCTCCCTCACTGAAGTTAGTTTCCAATCTGCAAAATTCTGATCAAAGTTGAATAAAAGGAGCAGGCCAAAAGGAAAATGTTTAGTTGAGAGGGAACATCCATTGCAAGTTCTAGAGCTGGTGTAATTTTCAGAGCAAGCCATTTTGATATAATCAATTTAGAGTAAAAGCAGGCAATTTTAGACATTTCACACAGTGAGCCAGCTTTCAGAAATCTAATATAGTTCTTTCCTATACAGATTACAAGACTTTTGTGTTTGAAGCCAGATGTCTAGCAGACCTGAAAAAATCCAGCATGAAATTTAATAAGTCTGCTGTAACATTTCTCCTTCTCTGACATACTGCTGCAATACTATTAAGATGGCATTAGCAGGGTTTATAAAGCTAACCTAAGGGTCATGTTAAATATTTGTTTTCTTTGGTTTGTTTTAATTTAATATCCAGCATTTCCAAGAATAAGCAGAGCCAAGAAAAATTTAAGTTCCTTATTGTTTGTTGGAGCACTCCAGTGCTTGGCCATTCAGTCAGTAAGACATACAATAATTGCTGTGATGTTCCCTATTCTATGTAATGACTCAGGGGTGGACATTTGTGATTTCTCTCCATGCATCTGCTGGCCACTCCTTTCAGGTGACAGACCATCTGTACTCTTTCCTGCTCAGCCTCAGGTTGCAATAAACTAGCTGAGGACATTACACCATCCTCAATTAACAGCTCCAGCATTGCAGCTGGAATACTTGGATACCTCATCACTGAGGTGGTAGCTTATTTCTTCACTCCACTCAATCCAGCAGAACAGTACTTGGCACATACAGAAAACACTTTACTGCAAAAGTCATCCAGCATGTGCCAGCAGCCTGCAGGAACTATTGCTCTTCACTACTCCACATATTGCGCTGCACTAGGACTACAAATAAAAGAGAAAGCCACAAACCAGGAATAACAATGTATCACTAAGACAAGTGGCACAACTGGAGCATGTGACATAGAAAAGGCTGAGAGAACCGGGTTTGTGCAGCCCAGAAAATAGATTTTTATTATTTTATAACATAAGCTTCTAACTATAAATTTATGCTACAATATCCTTCAATTCGGATAGATTACCACTGCTCAGATTAAGAATATTCAAACTTCACCTTATCTTGCACATACAGCATATTACTTATTGGAAATTTGCCTTTTGAAAAATCAGCATGTAATTATTGTAAATGCAAAAGGTAAGCTACCTTCATAAACATCAAGACAATCATTCATGCTTGTGATGTATATTTATTACTCTCACACTTTAAAGTTTAGCAAAGTCAAAAAACCCGTGCATGGCATGAATATTAAGCTTAGGCAAAAGCAGTAGGGATCTACTGTAATGCTGAGAGGGCCCCGACGAGGAGAGAGAATGATGTATCTGACTTCATTGATCTTAGAAGGCTAATTAATTACTTTATTATACTATATTATTCTATACATCTAAAACTGAATCTGCTAAGCACTTAACCTTGCACACCTTGCACTGAAATCTCGTAACTGTCACCCAACAGTTCTGACACACACACACTCTTGGCTCTGATAGGCCAAGGAAACAAAACACCACGACTTTGAGTAAACAATTTCCATATTGCATTTTACTTTTGCACAAACACAGGCATAGCAAATGATAAGAATTGTGTTTTCTTTCTCTGATGTCCAGAGAATGTGAAACCCAGAAATATTCTTGGGAAGAATTGTGCCTTGTTTTTCTCTGTGAAAAGAAATATGGGGCTACATGGATCTATTTTGGCAAGATTTAATTATTGAAGTTCCATTTTAGTACACAGTTTTACCACTTTCTATATAAATTCTGTTTTACCAACAAGAATTATAATCAGCAAATCAGGACTATGACCACTTTCTTTTAGCAAGGAAAGCTCACAAACCTCCATCCATCCTTGGCGAGGTAGCTGAAGATTCCATCAACAACGCTGGCGAAAAACTGCCCTCCAGTGATGAAGAGAGTGTTAATGGTGACTAATCTGCCTCGTAAGTGTGGTGGAGCCACTTCTGCGATGTACACTGGCACAGTCATAGATGCCACACCTACAAGGATAAATTCAGTTACAGTTATAACATTGAAAGAGATACTACATTGCTTTTTCATCATAAAATACTATTTTGGGTTTGGCTGAGACAGAGTTCGTTTTCTTCATAGTAGCTAGTATAGGGCTATGTTTATTTGTACTGGAAACAGTGTTAACTATTCAGGGATGTTTTCTTTATTCCTTACACAGAGTCAAGGCCTGTTCTGCTTCTCACCCCACTCCACCAGCAAGGCTGGGGGCACACAAGTAGTTGTGAAGGGACACAGCCAGGACAGCTGATCCCAACCAATCCCAGGGATATTCCAGACTACATGGCATCATGCAGAGCCAGGGGAAAAGGAGGAAAGGGGAGACATTTGGAGTTATGGAGTCCATCTTCCCCAACAGCTGTTACACATGATGAAGCCCTACTCTCCTGCAAATGGCTCAACACCTTCTTGCCCATGGGAAGTGGTGAATGAGTTCCTTGTTTTGCTCGTGTGTGTGGCTTTTGCTATACCTACTCAACTGTCTTTATTCCAACCCATGAGTTTTCTCACTTTTGCTCTTCCAGTTCTCTCCCTCACCTTGCCAGCAGGGAGTGAGCAAGCAGCCAAACAGGGCTGAGGTGCTGACCAAGCCTGGCATGACAAGCAGTGACCCAAACTGAGCTGGCTGTGGTGCCCAGTAACACCACAGAAAACACCCCCTCTCCTGCCCCGAGTGACCACCCCAACAGATGGAGCCCAAAGTCATGGACTAAAGGAACCCAATGGACATTTATGGGCCCTTTACAGACATTCCACAGGGGTAGTCCATGGGCTATGGGAATGATATCTGTGTATTATATCAAGAATGGGCAGGGGGTTCATGGGTAATAAGAATGCACTGCACCTGTGGGGGGATAGAATGTAGGAAAATAAAGATAGTGCAGAAGGTAATCTCACCCCTGAGGAGTTGCAGCTGTACTAATTACCAGAGATTAGGAACAGGCCTGCCCTTAACAGGCCACAGCTGTGTCCAATAAGGATGAGTGCTATAGAAGAGTGGGTTAGCTGGGGGAGGAGAGAGTTGGGGTTTGTTGGCTGTGCTGAGGAGTCAGTGCTGTGAGGAGCTGCCCATGAGCAATCACCAAGAAGGTATGCTAACTTTTGCAATAAGACAACAACAGCATCTAGATGGAATAAGGGGTGGAGAATGTGCTGGTTTCAGCTGGGGTAGAGTTACTATTCTTCATAGTAGCCAGGGCTATATTTTGGATTTAAACTTAGGACTTTGTGCTTACAAAATTAACTCTATTCAAGGTGAAATCACCACACGCTTAAATGGAATGAGCTGGATGAATTTGATTTCTGACTTTCAAAGGATGAAAACAATGAAAATGCAAGTAATGAACTCTAGAAGCATTCAAAAAGTAAATGGTTGCTAGCAGCTGTATTGGAATTTCAAGGTTTGATGTAATGATACAAAGAATAAATTTCTTTAATTCATATTACATGTACGCTGAAATGAAATAAAAGGATAGATATAACTATAGTTTTGAAAGAAGGAGATGCTATGATCCAAGTAAGCACACCTAAGTCCGAGTGACTAACTGAAGACATCAGGTGTTCACAAAACTCTGTTTAAAAAGAACTTTAGCATGGTTTCCACAGCCAGAAACAAAAACATGGCCAAGCATTATTGTTATTATTATTACTGTGTAATTTCATTACTGTTATAGAACAAATTGTTTCTTGACTTAGTTTAAAAATATTCCATGTGCTATTTCAAGTACAGGTTAGCTGGGCCCTGAGCAACCTGATCTAGAGAGTGGCCTCCCTGCCTATGCAGAGAGATTGGACCTAGATGGCTTCCAATCCAAGCCATTCTATGATTCAATGCAGAAAACTCTATCACCATAAGGAAACAAGGACTAACACTAAACCACAGCTGCTTTTTATTCTGTCTTAACACTGGCAGTATTTCCTACTAACTAGGCAATGAGTCACTTGTGCAAAAGACAGAAATGTCCACATAAAACACACACAAACTGTAAAAACAGAGTTCAACAGTGTATGAAGAGCACACCTGGGTGCAGCACATGCTTTGGTAGTTGAAATGCCTATTTCCTTACAAGAACCAACACTGACAAGCAGCAGTGATTTCTTTTGTAGTTAAAACTAGAAGTACATTGGCAGCAGCCACCCAAAACCATATTTTGACTGAAGTCAGCTGAGATACAACTTGAGCACAGCCAAGCACCATTGGGGTAGCTCCAATGGAGCCTGGGGCAGCTCCACCAGCTCCCTATAGACAGCCCCACAGCAGCACCAGCCAGTGCCACAGCCCAGCAGGAAATGGGGTCACCTAAAAGCAAACACATGGCTCTTGAAGCACAGCTATGGTTCCTGGCTTGTGCAACAAGAGAAGGGATTCATCATAGGATGGCAGAGGCTTTGGCTAGCCTGGCTGACTCGCCAAACTAAGAGCACAAAATCATCTTTAGCAACAAGCTTAGCCTGGCAGGACTGCTGGGAGCCTCCAAAAGCTTGAGCGAGGAATACAGATTGTTCAATAATAAAATAGCATGAGAAGATCCTTTGTTGTGATAGGTAAACACTCACAGCAGCCTCTCAGTATGATAACCCAGTTCCCAGCAGGGCCTCCCAGGACATGCCAATGCTTCCTTCTCTTAGCAACTGAGCAACCAGCACAGAATAAAAAAAAAAAAAAACAAATAAAAATGTCAGGGGAAAAAAAAAGCATTAAAAATTTATTCAACCAATTTACCAACTTGCAAAGCCAACCAGAATACATCATGGAAAGAAGCATTCAAATAGTCCTTTGTGTATTTGATAGAGAAGTGAATTTTCAGCCCAGCCCACCATTAGGGGTGTTTCTCTTCCATATTTCATGTCAGTATTTGAAATAATGATGATTAAAGTGATGGAGACTGCACACATATAACAGCAAATCCTTTTTGAGAAAGCACAGGTGTGTGTCCACTTGCTGCAAATAAAAGCCACCGAGGACCCATGTGAGGCAGCAGCTGCCACTGGAGCAGAGGGGCAGAGCCCTACAGCTGTGGCAGCCCTGGGCCTTGCTGCTCCCCCAGCCACCCCTCTGCCTTGGCCATCTCACCCCAATGCCCAGGCTTGTTCCCCCACTGTGGGGGGGGCCATCTTCCCATAGGATCCTTGGGACTGTATGCTTGTTGTCATGTTATTGCAAAGGTCAATACCTTCTTGGTGATTTCTCATGGGCAGCTCCTCACAGCACTGACTCCTTCACAAAGCAACCAACAAACTCCAACTCTCTTCTCAACCAGCTAACCCACTCTTTTGTAGCACTCAGCTTCTTATTGGACACAGCTGTGGCCTGTTAAGGGCAGGCCTGTTCCTAATCTTTGGTGATTAGTACAGCTGCAACTCCTCAGGGGTGAGACTACCTTCTGCACTATGTTTATCTTCTTACATTCTATCCCCCCACATATGTTAACATGTATCTTTGACACATATAATCATGTAGTGAAGCTAACTTGAGAAGTAAAGATGGCAACATCTACATGTGGTTTTTACTAGAAAGCAGTTAGAAAGATGTGCACAAACAAAGCCAATACATGCTTTGTAAAAAAGCTACCTTTTATCCCCTTTCAACTCTTGATGAAGACTGATTCTACCACAACCTGCAGAGCAATCTTGTTCAAAGCATGCCAGCCAAAAATGCCTCTCAGGCATCCACAAAGCAGAGCCACACCATTGTCCACACCAGCAGCTCTCAGTGATGTTCAGAGCACACCACCAGCCCTGAGGCACTGCTAGAACCATTGGTAGCCACAGCTACACCACTTGTCTCTTACAGGCGAAACTAAAATACGTTACATAACACAGGGGTGGTATGAAAGTTAACATGTATTTGTAAAAAGTCTTGAACAAGAGGCATCATGACAACAGATTTATTGTTTCTGTTGCATTCTTCTCACAAGCTGATGACTACAGGAATAAACAGAGAAAAGGAAGCTTGCACACCCCAACAGCCCTGTCACAAGCTAGCCAGTGATATCAGCTATTCAGCTGGCATTAATACAATAGCTGAAATTATTTATTATCAAACCTGCAATAAAGAGCACAAGATTTCTCAGGGAAACCTAAGGATTTACGGTATTAGCTCAAAATCACACAAAATTGCTTAGATTGCTAGAAACATTTGAAGATCAAATAGTCTAACTGCTGTTCAAGCAGGGGCAGCTAGAGCAGGCTGCCCAGAACCATGCCCAGTTAGGCCTTGACCATCTCAACATGTGGATCTCCAACCAAAACAACTCTGTAATTCTGCAGCTTCCATGCCAGCTTTCTTGCCCTGAGAAATGTGTTCACAATGTTGCTGTCTAAAACAGCCCTTCTGGATTTCTATTTAGACCTTACTTCCTCTACCATGTGTCCCAAAACCTACAGGTTCAAAACATTCAAGCAAATATCTCAATTCAGAAGACACATTTGTTACATATTTTCAATTATCATTTCAATATCAAAACATATGCTTTGCTGCTCTGAGTCTGAAAGAGTACAGCAGGTGGTTTCAGGGAACAGGAGGAGGCAATTAGGAAAGCCTTCCCAGTTTATCTGACTGTCATGCAGCAAGCACTCATACACAAAAGCAAAGTTCTTCTTGAAAAAACACCAAGAGTGAAAAAATGGCTATTCTAAAACTGATCAAAATAAGAGAAAAAAAATCATATTACTTTAGAGAAACAATATTTTAGATTCTCGAGTGTTATTTGCAATACTCATTTCATTTTAGTTGCCTTAGAATGCATCTATGTTCTCCAGACTTCCCTCCTCTGATTTTCATTTAAGACACACTAGAACACAGGAGGGTAAGTTCTTCTGAAAAGGCATAGTCAGAAGCAGTGCATTAAGTATTAGTCAAGTATAAAGATCTCTAAAATACATATCCAGTATTTGTTACGTAATTATTTTAATAGCCAGATATTAAAGAAATTTGAAAACAAAGAACAGCTTTCCTAGCAAAACAAATATAGCTGCAATGGAATCTTTCCTTAATCCTTCATATGAGAATGCTTTCATTTACACTTAGATGACATTTTCTAATGTGCTTTCACTGTTAAATTGCTAACACCAAATAAAAGATTCTTGCTGCAGGCAAGTATATTACTATCTAACTAGCAGAGCTGATAAGTGACAAGACATGAGAAATAGAAAACGAAAATAATTAACTGGAAATCTGTCAGAGAAGCCTGAAGCTCTACATTGTGCACCACAGCTATGAAATATGAAAAAAGAGAGCTGAGAAGTCCAGTTCTTTATCCACTTGAGTAACCAAGGCATGAACTTTCTGACCTCATTAAAGGATAAAGCTTAGAAAAAACAGAACAGAAGGTTCCTTAAATTTCGACCAGAAGATGCATCTAATTATTATACGGGAAACATCAGATGACACAATGGGCTGAAATCATCATATTAAATGTTTTTCCACTCCTAAAATCACTTAGGAGATTAATTACTAGGGCTCCTACTATAATCTGCAGACTTACCAGTAGAAAGCAGAGACAAGTCTGTACACAGCTCAATTTTAAGACAATCAATAGACCAGAGGTGTGAAAAGACTCTTAGAGTCACCTTATCATCCAGAAAGGTATTTCCAGTATGAACATGTAAGCATCATAAATAATTCATTCAAAAGTTCATAAATTAAGTCAACAAATCTACTGACAAGAGAAATAAAAAGGTCAATGAAGGAGAGTTCCTATGATAATTAGAATTATATTTTAAGAAATGAGATTACAGTAAAAAACACAAGGACTAAAAATGGAATCCAAGTTGTTGTTTGTAAAATGCATTTGAACATTAATGCTAAGGAAATTGAATCATTTTAAAGACTTCCTTGTGCAAGATCAGACAGATATAAATGTACCCTGTCCAGATCAGGACTTCCACCATGCTCTTGTCATGTCTCCTGCCAACAGGAGGGAAGGTGCATCATAAGAACAGCAGATGAGCAACAAAAGCTGGAGATAGGATATTGAATGAGATGCACCTTTACTGCTAGCACAATAAAAGAGCTCTAAGGTAGCAGAAATGTGTCAGTCTTTTCACTGGCATCAGCCAAAAAAAAGTGTCAGGAGCAGCAAAAACACAGAGAAGGGTTCCTGACAAACTTTTGTTGTTACTGCAACTCAATTAGTCTTTCATGCTTAGTAATAAAGAGGACTGATGTTAACTAGAAGGGCTAAGGAGGCACATCCAGGAGCTGATGTCTCTTTGTAGCATGGTTCTCTCCCACCTGTCCAGCTTGTGCTGGACATGAAAACCAAGCAATTCAGGGAATACAACCAGCTAGAAGGAATCCACCTGCCTCTTAAGGAGTTTGTACCATTTATCTCCTTTAAACAGTTCACAATGACACCAGATGACTGTACCAGCCCCCAGGCAGGACTAGTTATGACAATGGAGTAACCTGAACCACCATGGGACTCCAGACTGTCTAGGTGCAAACTAAAACTAAAATGTGAATTAATCATTAAAAAAATGCAAAGAAATCTCTGATCCTATTTCAGAGTACAGCAACTCAGCAATTAATCTCTATTAAAAACAAAGCACATACACAGCTTATTACAAAACTTTGTGTTGTTAGGAGCTCCAAATGAAGAGGCATAAACTGTTTCCTTTCAGAACATCCTTCACTAACATATAAAGCTGCACTGAGGTACTTAACCAAGGTAAAATATTTCACATACCTTGCAAGAGCAAATTTTCATTAAAATGTTCAACTTTAATGCTGCCAACTTTAAAATTCACTTAATTAAGAACCATCCCATAATGGTTTGTGTTAATGGTAATGATTCCAAGCAGCAAGGGATTCCACAGACAGGGGATTTATGGGGGCAACCTGATAAAGAAGCAAGTTTATGGCAAAGATAATTAGGAATTAAATATTAGCAGAGGTTGCTGTGCTACAAGAAAATTTTAATACAAGGTCAAGGTGAGCTTTTAGTGGGGGTGCAACAGGAGTATAAATAACAGCAAACTCCTAAGGTGACAAGGGGAAACTTGCCAGCCTACAGCTGAGTTAATGTTTTCTCACAGCAACTTTGCAGGAAATCTGGTAAACGTCCTACATCTTGGATACTGGACATGCAACCTGAATTTACTGCCTTGGAACTATGATTGACCCCAGAAGTATGTCACATTATGTAGGCAAAAAGACTTTCATCAAGTATTTTCTTTCAGTTGTGTTCCCATAAAATTATACTTTAAGGTTTTTGCTTTACTCTGACAAAACCAGAGTTCTTGCCAATTGATAATTTTAGAACATTGCTCACATCTGAGTAGCAGAACTCAGGAGGACAGGGACAACACACTGGTTAACTTCCTGAAACAATTGAAAAATTCTACAATAACTGTATAATCTTTACCATCAAAGAAGAATCTATTTAAATAGTTTGTGGAGAAAATAAATCCATTGCTGATGTAAGGGATACATTTTAACTGCAAAGTACACTTATTTTCAAAGACAGTTTTCACAAACACACATGCAGGAGCTGTCAACAATCAGCCACCTCCTATTCTACAGACAGCTCCACAACATATTACAATTATATTGCTCAACCTAATCAGAAATTAAACCTTTTTATAGTCTCAGAGTCCTTTTGTGCTGTTACAGTTAACACTTCAGCTTTCAGTAATGACTGTCAACCTAAGGGGATAACAGAGTGCCTTATTAAACATGCTAATAGGAAATACTTGAGAGAGCAGGGCATTTGAACGCTGTTCTAGCACACTAACCACCTCCCTAGCAGATAAGTTAAAATATTCATTGCATAGCGTGTACTTGAGTGTGAATATCAGTGAAAGCTCAAGTCCTCTCCAATATCTTGGCTTCCCACCCACTGCACATATCCAGTAAAGGCATTATCAGCAGTTTATAACTGCTTACTGAAAGTTATTTCAAGGATGACTGGAAGCACACTTCCCCATTTAGTATCTCCCCTATGTCAGATTAGTAGAAGTCAATTTTTCAGCTGTGGCACAATTGTACTCAGCTACAGGAGAGCACTGAAATGCACAAGGGCAGTTGGACAAACCAGCAGCACCAAAACCACATGAGAACATAGATCACAGTAACGGACAGACTGAGGTGCATCTCTTCTAGAATGGGGGTTCAACATCAGCAACCTTCATTCAAGTCTGGTATTTTAGCACTAATTTACTGAATTGTAGAGAGCTGGTTCATCATAACTATAAAACCTGTATTGTTGAACAGCTAATAGACTAAGTAATTCCAGACCTTTACATCCCTAACTGGCCACCAGCCCAAATCTATGTGAGCAACATCGTAATTATAACCAAAACCCTATGATAATATGTGGCATCCAACTGTGAAGGAGTCAAGGACCAGAGCAAGCTGAAGAAATGCAAATAAAGCTCCTCACTAGTTGATATTGTCTCAGATTTATAGAACAATCATATCTTAATGAGCCTGAATAAATAATTCTTTCTGATGACCACAAGAAGGTTTTTTTACTGTTTTGTGCTATCAGCATGGATCAAACCAACAAAATCCTTCTTAACTTCAGAAAACCTCAAATTGTGTCCAGTAGAAACAACCACAACTGTCATAGAGTATATGCAATGTCCCAAGATGACAGTATTAGCTTTCCACAAGAGTAATTTCAAGTTTCAAGCTCTCCCTTGTTCAAAAGATACAGAAGTAAGCCCAGCTCATAACAAAATTAACATGCCAACACAGAATACAATTCCTCCATAATTAAAGTAGTAAGGCCTTTTCTGCCATCTCCAGGACAGCACCTCAGAAGAACAGCCTAGGGTAATCACATATAGTAAAGAGACATGAATGTTCAACAAAGCATAATCAAGGAGGGACTATTTATCACAGTACTGATTTTTCTACATTGAAATTCTTTAAGTCAAGGAATATTTTAAATATTTTAATAATTTTCTGGTTATGAAATGGAAACAAGTGAGCCATGACACTTGAGGGAAGACAGACAAGAACCACCTACAGGCTACAGTATGAAAGTTTAGTAAAATAAAGCTTAGTTTACTCAGTTTATTAAAAGAAAACAGTTTAGGAGTTACAAAAAAAATGTAGTAATCTTTAATAACAAACAGGCAGTAATTTAAAAAATACTGAGGATATTCTATGATTCTAAGTGTTAGAACCACTTCATCTGTGGGGTCCTATTCAACTCAACAGTAGCACTATCTGTGGAACAGCTCATTTTGGGAAGAAACTATTCCTAAACAAATAACTTTGTCTATTCAAAATTATGTGGAGATTATTCAAAGTTATAATAATTAAATAAAAAAATGTTAAGAGGGAATTTATCTTGAGTGACAAAATCAGAGAGTGGGATTTAATTAACCAGAGGCAAAATAATCAAGATAATTATCCAGAAAATGTGAAGCAAAGTTCTTTGCAGCTGTCCAAGCCTATGACCACACCCAGCACTACAGATGTCAGTTTACACTTCTCAGCCACCTGGAATTAGTTACCTGTGTTCAGTCATTCTTTATGGCTACCATCTCTTCCTATTAATCCAGGCTGGGAAAATCCCAGCCAGACCCCACCCAGCTGGCTGAGTTCCTGAGTATCCCACTGAGAATGCCATACTGGGAATCTGTGCCTGTAGCTCATATCTGTGAGATCCCATTTCAGAATCTTGCAAGAAATCATGAAGAAATGCATTTTTGAATCATTATAGCAATAGCAGAATAACAATCAACCCTAAAGTGAGTAAAAGCTATCAAAAACAACTAGGAAAAAGTTCTAATTTGTTTTGTTTCTGAATTAATTTTGATCAAGAACTATTTGCAAAAAACTGTAACTGCATTGTAAGATGCAGACTTTCATTGTGAAAGAGCAAAGCAGCCTAGATGTTTATACCACTCAACGCTTATTTTTACCACACGGCAAAAACTTCTCACTTGCGAAAATAAGAGGTTTTTTTTTTTCACTTGAAAATTATGAATACAACATAGTAGTTTTCTTTATGACAGTTTGTATAAACACCTAAGTCAAGCACTACTTGATCTACTTCAAGAGTGGTTTCATTTTAAATAAATACTAATTGAGATAAGCAGAGCTTTTCTGTAGACATTCTCTAGCCCCAGCAGACTGCACTGTAGGTGCTGCTCACACCTAGCAAGAATCAGCAGTTGAAGGTGCCCAGGTCCTGAGGCAGCCCCAGGCACAGACAAGAAATTGTTTCCCCATCCCATCCAGCAAGGCAGGGGATCTGGATGAGTATCTCCATCCCAGCTCCCCACTGGCCACTGGAGCCTTTGGATCTGGTGGCTGGCACGGAATTGTGCTGAGGCACAATCACCATACGCACTAACTGAGAGGCTGGGGGTGCCAATCTGGCTCTTTCTGCTGACTCAGCCACACAAACTGCAATTTCCAGCGGGGAAATATGGTTTTATAGTGACCCAGAAAGATTCACCATGGCTTATCTGCATAGCCCATATATGGCAGAAAGTCAGCATTATAAACACGATCTTTACATGGTTGAAAAAAAACAATCCCACATCAAAAACCCCAGAAAAATGGTTGAATGTGGTTCAAGGATCAGCACGTATTTTCTGTGCAGAGAAATTTTATTTTCAGAGGAAAAGGATAATGGTTTGAAAGCTATACAGAAAACAAATGTTTCTTTCTAACTTTACACTTTTGCTTATAAACCATTTTTTCCCTAATTCTACTACAGTGATGCTTTACCCAACTTACAAGAATCATAAGGGAAGTGACATCTATATAAACATGAACAAGCTTTGGAAGCTGAACTCAGCCAAAAGCATGCCTTCAGGTTATACCTGAAAGCTACAGTTATACTCTTCAACTAAGACCTAAATTGTTTTTAACAGTGCCTCTTTCTACAAGTGAAACTGGTTAACTTCTCTGTAAACTGCTTTAGGTTTCACTGGGTTTAAAGTCTAGCAACTGTCCCCAAACATGAAGCTTCAGATGAAGATGAGCAGAAGAACCAATTTTCTAACCTATAACTTGCAATTAATTAAAAGAAAAATAAAAATTAGAAAGACTAATCTCACTGCAAACTTAGTGTTTTAGAGAAACAAAAGAACATTTTAGAGAAAAATAACACTGAATGATTTAATTCCCTATTCAGGAAAGCCATTCAAAAAATACTGTCTGTCTAATGTATATTCCCAGTAATTTTCTGCTTGCCATGGGTAATACATTGCAAACATTCAACACACAGAACTATATTTTCACAGGAATTGCTACATTTATCCACTTGTGCAGAAAACAGCATGACTGGTAGGAAGACAGGTATCAGTTATACGGTTTTGTAACTATTACTCTAAAAAATAAACAAAAACCTTGTAAGCCTTTTACAGCCTAAGGCTTGATTTTATAATCTAAGTTTCAATGATGTCTTTATAATGCAAGTAGCACTCATGACAGTAATGTAAGTAAAACTACAGTTATAATGAAAATATAGGAATCACAGCAATTGCTCACTTTCTTTCTACACTAGCAGATTCATGTACAACCAACCTTGTGTCTACAAACACAAGTGATCCATGTAAAGATAATAAAACCTCTTTTTGACCATAGGGGAAATATTTGCAGTATTGGAGGGTGGGGGTGGTAGAAATCAGTGCAGTACTTCTTCCTCAATGTACTCTCTGTAGCACCCACATTTTGCATGCCAGGGAGAGCAGGGTCTTTCCCAGTGCCCATGGGTTAAGTCAACCAGTGCTGCACACTGTGCTATAAGAGAAGCAGCTCAGCTTAAATACCTAGCTGCCCCTAGATATTAAGTGTGATATCTAGTGTCCTTCTCCTCATGATCTGGAGTTTCCCTGCTACCCATTCCATACCAGCTGCTCAGTGCCAGTGCAATGCAACTGTAATAGAAGAGCATCCTATGGAGGAATCCCAGGTAAAGATCTCTCAAGAAAAGTGGTAGTCTCAGAGAGGATTTTAACTATAAGCACAAGGATCTTGCATTAGAGTGCTCTTAGCAGAGGGTTAAGCCAATTAATGTCACACAGGTTTGCACATGGAAATGACTTGTGACTGCTCTCCTAGACTATCACAACTGCAGCACTCATGGTGTAATATTCAAGTTGTCAAGGGATACAAGGTTACTTTCAACACTTCTGATGTGTATTTACTTCCATCAGTGGCTTATATTGACCAAAAAAAAAAAAAGCTACAAGTGAAGAATAAGGCTGCTGCACTTAAGGGGGAAAAAAGCAAGACAGTAGTGTCAAGTGCTAAAAGGAAAAAAGGAACAGATCAACTACTCCATTACCAACATCTAAGGGACAAAAAGCTGAGGAAGCCTCAGCCAACCAGGAGTGAATGGATGCTGCAGGTGGAAAGAAATTACTGCTGAATTTTGTCAGGGAAATGGACTGCCAAAGAGCTTTCTGGGAAATGTTGCTCTCATGACTTTCAATTTCTGACAACTAGCAAGCAATTCTCTAGATGCATTGTGATGGACAGTCATTTTCCAAACAGCAGATGTAATTCTGGTAACAGTTGCTTTACTTCAGTGTTACTTCGCACTTTGTTAGGTCCTCACTCGGCACCAAGCACAACTCCTGAGTCCCCTGCAGAGCAGCTCTTTCCTGCCCCATTTTCACTCTCCAGGCACATTAGCAGGGGAGGATTCAGGCAGAGCTCCAGGTCAGCCAACAGAGAAAGCTGGGCAAACACTGCATTGCTCTTGGTAAATCTCATTAAGCGATACAAGACTTTGATAACTTTATTTCCTCTTAATCTTGGGGTTATCTAAAGATGGGTATCTGAAGTGCCACTCTGCAACTCAGGGCACTGCACTGATTCTGCTATCTGTCAGTCTGCTGTGTTGCCCCTATACAGTGAGAGAATAGCGAAAATGAGAAATTTTAAGAAAAATTAGGTGCTGCAATTTTAAAAAGTATATCTGACAGTCCCATTCCAATTAACACAGATACAGCAAGTATCTCTAAGATAGAATCTGCTTTTCCTGGGACTTGCACTAGACAAGCTGCAATAAATCAGTGTAAGCTGTCAGATAACAAGCTGGGCAATGAAATACTCCACTGCTTCAGTTTGCTGTCTGCCAGCCTCCAAGTGACCCAGGTTTTTTGCACTTGAGGCACAGCTACTGGAGGGTAGTAAATTTTAACTCCTTCATACCTGTGCCCACTTAGAAGTGGATTCCATCCTTAAAACTGAAAAGTTTATAGTTAAAAATGAAGCCACATTCTTCTTCGAAGTGACAAGACATTCTCATTTAAGGTTCAAGCTTTAAGGGAAAAGATTCATGCACAAGCTACCACTGACAAAAATAACTAAATCCAGGATCTCTCTGAAAAACAGACTTTGCAAGCCCTGTGATTACAGCATTACTCCACCTTCACTGAGAAAAATTTATTAAGAAATTTCCATACTTGAGGATAACTGAAAAGTCTTAGACCAGAGCAGGGAAGGATGCCTGAATCCTCACAGAACTCATTCCAAAGAAACTCTATTGAGTAATTACTATCTCCCATCTTGATTTTCCCTATATCACATTTCACCTGATTTTTTAATTAAAGTATTTAATTAAATCTTCATATACGATTTAATTGAAACATCAATTATGGTAAAACCTAGCTACATATAATTGAATTTCCACTCAAAAGTAAAAATCACTTTTTTACATTTTATAACATTTTTGGCCTACTTGCTCTTTCTTATTTCCCAAAACAAAAGGTAGGGACTGCTGACAATACTGCAAGAGAGCAACACCAGAAAGCAGAATTAATTACCCACTGGGGGAGAATCATTAAACTGAGCACTAATAAAGTAACTGTGAGTAGGAATGGAACCAGTTCTGATAGCTTCTAATAAAGGCTAGGAACCTTCAATGAAGCACAAAACAGGCTCATAGGTGACTGGATCTCTGAATTAGTCACTGTCCTCTCCTGCCTGCCAAGTTAGTATTATTTATACTTGCATACAGTAAGAAAGTAATAAAACCACAGTATTTTCCCCATAAAATTTTACTAGCCATTGCAAAGCACACATGTTGATGACAGGCTGTTGTCAATGAGGTTGGGAATAAACTGCTCCAGCAGAATGCTACTCTTCCTGTCACCAAAGATAACCTCCTTAATAACAGAATCCTCCCCCCTAATACTTGTAACCCACTGCAGTAATATAACAGCTAGAAAAGCTCCTCATGGACTATGTTTCCAATGCAGCGTGTGCTTTCAGCACTTTAAATATCTACTGCTTGTCATCTTGAGATCTACCTTTCATGTATCCCTAAAGCAATAATAGGTTGAGAAGTGTTTGCTTTACTCTGTCTCCTTTTCACAGTTGTTCTGAGTGTTCTTTGGTTTGTATTTCTAGTTGTCAGCAGTATCAGCCACTAAAAGCAGAAAGAATGGCCCCATACCCCAAAGCCATTCTTCATATCTTCTCCTGTCCCCCAGAGCACAGCTGCAGAATCTGTTTCAAACACATTAATCCTGAAAATCTGTACACTTGCTTTACACTATCCTCTTGCATAACCATCTTCAATCTCCTTTTTTCTCACCACAAAAATACAATCAACTCCTAATTAAAATACTCAGCAATAGAATTTTATTTAATTACTCAATTCTTCCTGTGCATACCCGCACATGTGGAACTCTCCAGATGTCTGCATTCCTTCCTACTTCCCACTGTGGCTGTCTAGAAGGCCAGGATCAGACATTGTTTCTCACCAACATGGGCCAGGAAAGACAAGCATGGCAGATGAATTACTGAAGTTCAAAGAGTGCTGCTTTAGCACTCACACTTCCAGTTCCTTCTGGAACCTTCTATGCACCAGTGCAAGGACTGAATTCCCTACATCCCAGCCCAAATGAAACTCCCTGAAGAAACTTGGGGGTAAGAAGCCATTGCAGCTAGCAAAACTGAAAAACTGACTAGTTTGCAGCAAAGTAGTTCACAAGAAGTCCCCATCACACTTAACACACGAGCACAGTTCCATTCCATGTATCCCAAGAAGAGTCTCCAGGAAGAAAAGCAGAGTGAATACCAACGCCTGAGACAGCAGGCTAACAGGCAGCCCAGGCTCAGCCTCATCCAACCAGCACACTGCCAAGGAGACTAATGCCCCAACAACCCATCTGAAACAGTCACACACACAAATCCATGCTCAGGGATCAAACACACAAGGGAGCATATAACCATAAGCAGAGGCTCTATTAAGTCAGCCAGAAACATGCTAATATTCTAGACAGGGAACACCAGAAAACATGCACACAGTCCCTTAGAAGTTTCACCACTGCAAGGTGAATTACTGAGAATTAGCTTCTGAATAGATTAAGCACAACTGTTCCAAACAGGTGGCTCAGATCCTGCTAAAGATCCAGCTGGTATTACAGGAGGAGACAGGACTGCTGGCCTTGAGCTATGAGGAGAAGCCTTCTCTGCACTCTGCACAACAAGCTTGGAGTACTGCTTCCTCCTGTGCAAGGAAACACTCCACATCTAAGAGGATAATGATTAATAGCCCAGATATTACATGGGTGTCAGGAAAGCAATTAACTTTGAATCAGGGAGAGGCCTGCAGACTGATCCAACAAACAGCTTTTGAATGAAGGGAAGGAGTAGGTGGGGACAGAGTAGGCAGAATCAAAGCCAAAGCACAAACAGCATCTCTTCTTATTCTAAAGTCACCATCAGAGATACAACAGAAGGTGAAACAACAAAGCATGACCTAAAAAACATGCCATGAAACTCCACCTTTTTCAGAAGCACACAGGCTGTTGAACATGATAATATTTTGTGTACCCCAGCTACAAAACCTGCTCCAGGGGTCAGGAGTGGAGTGAAGCCCTAAACCTGCAGGATGGCAAGATGCACAGAGGAAATCACACAGACCACACAGGTGCAGCAAATATTGTGCCCTACATAATGCTAGATTTTATGATAAATAGTATCTTCTCATCCAAATTGTCAAAGAACTTAGTAAAGTACATTACCACTCACTAAAAGAGAAGTTAACATTATTTGTGTAATGCTGTACTCAATGTGTGCCCACGTTTCTGCTAAATGCACCAATGATTTTTTCCAAGAACACACCAGTCAATCATTACAAGAGGAAGGATCTGTGCTTTATTTCTCCTCCTAACCAAGAACAACACACAGGACAAAACGAGACACGAGTACAAGCTCAAAATATTCTCACAGTGATTGAATTTTAGGGGTAAAACATCATGAATGCCTATGTGCAACATTTTAGCCATTTCCATCTCTATTTTCAGGATCTTGAAATTGCCCAGGTGGCTTTGGATTTCATTTGTACTGAGCTATTCCAATGTGAATTGGACTGGTGAGGTCAGCAGCACCTATGATTAATGCAGGAACGGGGAGTCTACCAGGCAAAAGACTTAGCTGAACTCCATAGTGAATAAAACCAGTCTTACCTTTTCCCCTCAGGCAGATTCCCCATTCCTGTGCTGACATAGCTACTACTGACCTCAACAGTCCAATAATCAAGGACCTGTGAACAAACAAAAAAGGTCACTTGTATGCAAACATCTGCTGAAGTGCATGCTTAAAGTACACACAGCTTTGGACTTATCCACTACGTCCTCCATGCTCCAGTTCATCCATTACCACATTGCCTTCCTCAGATGTTAGATTCTCCACACTCTCCATCAGAGCTCCAACCAACAATCCTAAAAAAATTAACTAACCAAATCAGAGAGCAAGTACTTAGTGGTGGGTCCCTATGATTTTTATCTCCTTAACCTCATAAACAAAACTTCCCAGGTAGGCAGCTAAGAGCAGAAAAGTTCAAAATAACAGCCACAGTAGGTCTTCATACGACTAGGAACAGCAAATAAAGCACACTGACCTGAACCTTTAACACACAAAAAATGCCATAAGAATGGGTTGTTCTTTACTACTATCACCTATTGAAAAAAGGAGCACTAAATCTGACTTGAGTCCTCTGACTCTGGGATTCTGGTATACCATCCCCCACCAGCTATACAAGAATTTAGACTCCCAGCTCTCCCTGTTCCCAATTGCACTCCAGTGAGATGTTCAAAGAGGCAGTAAAAATATTCCCTGGCTCCAACACCTCATGTAGGCTCTGTGCTTGTTATATTTCTAGATTGCTGAAGTTGCTCCAGCCTTCTTGTCATGGCTTTCATCATAATTTATTTAGTTAACTACCACTCTTCCTATAAAAATCTCATAAGTACTTTATTAAGTATATTTATTAGCTTCAATAAAGAGGTTTTGCTTCTGAATTTCTTTAGGCACTTTTAAGATAGTAGCTTTTTTTCATAACGCCTGATTATTTTTACAATTGGAATATTGACAATTTTTACAGCTGGAATGTGAAACTTATGCTACAAAAGCATGAGAAAAAAATTGCAACATGCTCAGAAGTTAGATGTCTTCAGCATCAGGATCATCTCACTCTTCCCTAAAGAAATTACTGAATCCTGGCTGCCTATTCATTTTTGTAAGCTAATGATAGAGTAAACCAACAACTCTATTTTTTCCAGGTTAAGTACTGCAAGCTCCTCCAAGACTAGCACTGTAAAACCTAAAGGGTCATAGTGTTTGAATTTTCATAATATTAGTTAAAAACTCCAAAGAATCACAGACTCCAAGTATTGTAGTACCATTACAGGCTTTTAAAAAGAATCAATGGTAATTTAAGGGAGGAAATCAGAGGGATACAAACAGGAGCTGCCCATTTCCACCAGCTGGTCTGGTCTTGTTTCTGAGGCTAAACTGCACCACAAGGCATAAGAACAGGATGGCAGCAGTGCTCCTCCTCCCTGCCTGCTCCTCTGGGCACAGCTCTGGTACTGCATTCCAGATCTCCTCATCTCTTGCCCTTGGAAATGAGAGAGATGCAAAAGCAAGAGCTGGTGAACTGCAGAAGATAGATCAGGGAAAGACACAAATCAAGACAACTGCTATAGTGTTCAATATTTAATACCAATGACAAATACTTAAACCAGTAATTTCTCTATTAGAATAAAGTAATTGATGGCTTATGAACAATGGCACTGCTCCGACAGCAACATATCACTCCTAACAACATGAAGTTATTTAATGACACTAAGGTCACCCTCATGCTTTTATGACTCTCAACTTGAAGGAAAGAAGACAGTCAGAAAAGAACCAACAACCCAATGCAAACTTAGATATCCACCTATTTATTAGAAGTGTGGTCAGTTCAAGATGGATTTAAAGTTCAAATTATTGGCACCTCCAAGCAGGCCTAAGTTCAAAGTTCTTATCTGGTGAACCAAGAGCAGGAGTGCTAAAACTATGACAACATACCTAGAGAACTATCCAGTGTTACTAAGAAAGGAAGATTGGTCAGTCTTTGTAGGGTTCTTGCACAGAAAAAGTATTTAGGAGAAGGAACAGGAGACAATTTCTTATGAGCAAACAGAAATTAAAAAGATTCTTCCACTGGCACATGCCAGAAATCAATTCAGTAGATGTTTCTCAGAGCAGCACTCAGCAGAACACATTCCCTATTTACAAGGCCACAGCATGGGCAATTCAACCTGTGTAATCCCAGGCAGGTTTTTCTGCTCTTTCCAACTTAGAATGCATCCCCTGTATTTCCAGAGAAAGGCAGAAAAGTAGAAGAGCTGTGGCTAAACACAAACACATACCTAATACTTCCAGCTGCTGGAAAACAATCTTTTCCCAAAGTGATTATATGCATAGACACATTAAAACCACAATCACTGGTTTTGCTTCCCTTTCAAGAGAAGCAACAGTACAGAAAAACATGTACATGAGGCTCCCAAACAAATGAAAAGGGAAACAAAAGGGCTGTTACTTCTTGTTTCTGCAGGTTAGCCTGCAGAAACTCCCACTTCTGGGAAAAGGCTTGAAAACTCTTGCCATAGGGCTCCCACTTATGGCACCAACTTTCTAGAACTATTTAATTTTGTCTAGACTATGAAAATATGGTGATGTCAAGGTGACTTTAATTTTAGCTACACATTTTTATTTACATAGCAGGTTCTCCACCATTTCTGGCATCTCCTGATTTTGTGTCTATCATCTGGAGATTGACAGCCACTTCACTCCTGCCTCAGAGACAACTGAGCATGCAGCTGTATGTGCTTGGCTGGCTGTTCATTAGATTAGAGAGCGCCTCAAAGCCTCCACTTGAGATGAGACTTGTGGAAATCAGACCTTCCCAAATACAGTGTTGAAAAGACACCAGAAAGTTCTAGAACTGACACCTGAAGCAATTGCCAGGCCTTCAGGGAGAAGAAAGGGAATCCTTACTTCTCCCTGAAGACTGCTCAGCCTTGCAGTGTCTGACAGCCCGTGTGCTAAAAGCATCAGGTATTACTGCCTGGAAAATTTTTTTGGCTGGAAGTTGTCTTGTCCCTCAGGAGTAGGAGTAGAATATGCTTGTTGCTGTAGAACACTCACAAAGGATGAGCCCCCAGGTCAGTGCCAGGTGGTCCTGGAAAACATCAGCTCTAATGAGAACTAAGAAGCCACTCACATTAGTCACAGAGGACAAACCTACTCCAGAGAGCTGCTCCCTTGCTGAATTACACTGGAAAAATCAAGGAGGAGGGTGGAAGAAAAGTTCAGGCAGAGAAGCTGGGTTGACAACTCCTGAATACACACAACTAAAAAACCCATCTACAGAGGAGGGGGAAAAAAACACTGAGCGACAACTAAAGGACAAGCCCAAGGTAAAGGCAAAAAGTTGCAGTTTTCAATAAACATACACCTCTTTTTATTAAATTTACACAACTGCTTCAATGTCTGAGCTCACCAGCACACAGTCACATGAAATGATGGCAGAAGTCCAAAGAAAGTCAACTCAAGTGCAATCCCTAGGGCACTCATGGGGACTCCAAACAAGAATCTGTGGTTTGAAAGGGAGGAACACAAAAGCAAGTCTGTCTCCAACTCCAGGTGAGGCAGACACCCTTACTGTTCAGCTGAGCAAGAGACCAAACCTCGGGAAAAGTGGGAACACATTGGCCCACCCCATGGCTGAAAGCATGTTGTGGCCCATCCACAGCCAGCTAGAGGGGGAGCGGGGCTCTGGGGTCACTGTGTGGCATTTCATCTGTGCCAGTAGCATGTCTGGAAGGGATTGTGAAGGAAGGAGAGACAGACTGTCTGAGCTAAGAAACCTACGTTCAGTGACTGGGTATATAAAAAGCCAAAATAAGAAACCACCTAGGAAAAAATCCCCTTCAGAACATGCATTTACTTTGAATAAATCCTTTACAAAAACAGTCTAAATCTGACAACAAATCAGAGGAAGATCAGAAACAGAAAGAACAGGAACGTGTGCTTTTAAACCTTCATTTCTACAACTATCACGTGCAAAATACATTTTAGAAGAGTTTGCACCCAAGTTGACCAAAAGACTTACGGAGAGTTTAGCTAAAGTAATCAGATGGCTCCAGACTCATCCAGAGCCATGTTACACAAGATCTCCACAACAGAATTAACAACTGCTTCTCTTGATACCTGTTCAGAGGCATAATCATTGCAAAGAAAAGCCCAAAGGTGGAACTGTGCTCTCCTGATGTTCCTCAGTCACTGGTTTCAGGCTTCCAGCAGCTCAATGCAGACCCATGCTCTTCACAAGCTTCACACCAGAACACTGATTGTACAGGTCAGATGTGAAAGCCCACTGATGAAGACCCATAAAGCACTTTTGCAAACAAAGCTATCCATCAGACCCATTATACCTCTGTGGTGCCAGCACACACACAGCCACAGTTTCTCACTTTGAGTCCAACCATCCTAACTAGGAATCACCAATTTTCAAGACTTCTGTAGGACTGGCAACCCAAAGGCTTACCATATTTGAATGTAATAATCCCTAAGATTCTTAAAATACTATTTTTGAAATAAAATAATGTATTTTAAAATAAGATATATTCTATAAAACTCCCCTTAAGAGCATACATCTGCTGTAATTAATCTTGAAGTCTACTCATAATGAGATAAGGAAAAACATAATTTAAAAGACCTCTTCTTTTCAGCACCACCTTTCAGCAATTCTTTTTCTTTTTTCATTGCTTCTCAGAATACAAATGGCAAAGTACAGATTACTATGCTCAGAAAAAAAAAATTAGGTGCAAGTTCTGACAGTGCAGAGCACAAGACAGCAGCCAGCACCTCCAATCTGCTGCTTGGACTGTCCCCAGTTATCCTGACTTGTGCCTCTGCTGACAGGACTGGGCAAACTTCAGCCAAACAAGTCACTCAGACCCAGTAGTTCCAGCTGAACAATTTGCTCTCTCTTACATCACAGTAAGTGGATGCTACTGTTTCCTGTAGCAAACAAAGCATTCTGAAAATAATCCCACCTACAGTGCCCACATGAATTTTTCAAGGTAAGGAAACACTTGTGTTTAACACTACAAGCTTCCTTCAAGTTGCCTTTTAATCAGGAGTAAGAAGACCATAATTTCAATTTTATGTCACCTATGAAATGGATGCTTTCTATATTTTTCCAAAATAAACAAAGATACTTTTAATGCAACAGGGATTATGTTTTAACAGAACAGTTTGACCAAGTACAGGGAAAATTATTTTAGAAAAATTCCCATATTTTAAAGACAGAAAATAAATTCAAGGTTTATGAACTATGGGAATTTATTTATTTCTTAAGTTAAATAAAAACAATAGCAAAAAGGCCAAAACACCTCCTTTATGACTTTAAAGAGTGTCCAGAAAAATAAAAAAACCCAAAAATTCTCTTAGATGTAACTCTGTGTACTTAACATTGTATTCTGAAATGGTCACTTAATATAAGATAGCAACATTCCTGTGTAAATTGCTGATTTTCGTATTACACCATCAGACAAAACATTAATGGAGTCAGTGCTTATTGACATGACAGTGAACTGAGCATAGTACTGTGTATCCTGTCCAAGGCACACAAAATTAGAGGACTTCAAAATATACAGTTTTTAATCTTAAATTAATCCTGGTACCCTGAAAGATTTCAGCTCCAATCAGAAGCTAATGTATCCTTCCAGATGCTTTTGCACAAGAATAGATTAATCTCCTAAAATACAGAGATTCAATCCTGAGCACACACAGTAATGTCAGTACCTTTAGATCCTGGAAGCTTGGGTGACCATCTGCAGGCAGTGACAGCACAAGAATCAATTGCAACAACCCAGAAATTTGTCTCTCCATCCCCCTCCATCCCTACTGCCAGCTTATACTAACAAACCACTGTCTCCAGAGGTAAAAATAGCTATGAACCTCTGGACTGAAAATTACAAACATCTGTCAGAAGCAACACAGCATATTTGTGGGTTGAGGGTGACTCCAAAATGCACCAAGGTATTAACTCCTTTAAAAAAACCTGGTGGACACTCAGTTATAAAAACAGACTGAAGCTTCAGAGCTTCCCATATCAGGTTGCTGAGGGAGGATGAGAAGATTAAGTCTGGTTTTCCAAGATAAAAATACACTGAAAAATACCTGAAAAAGCTCAGTCATATTTAAAAAAAGAAAAAAAGTAGTAATAAAAACCAGCACACATATGCTCATCTTTCATAGGCAACATGTCATACCAGGTATTTTCTAGTATTTCCACAGCATATCTAGTAGTCCAGATTATATGGCAGACCTTTATTTAACCACTTCAAATATCATACAGAGTTTGTACTACACGATGCAAGTCCTTTGGATAAATTTGGTTATTTTTGTCATTTGGCATTGAACCTTATTGTCAATAGAAGCCAACCCCACCAGGGGAGCCACAACCATATGCCAGAACTTTTCACTCCTGCCTCATTCTGTGTACAGTCTTGCTTCCTCTGCTCAGAAAATGACCTACATATGTAGTCAAAAGATGCTACCAGATGCACTACATATGTCAGATTCAAATATAGCCTTTCAAAAAAATACTAGAGACATTTTGAGCACACTGAGCAGTAGGCTTACACTGTGAAGAAACCTCATATATGAAAGACAGGAGTCAAGGAGAAGACAATGCACCTAACCAGGCAGGTCCCCATTGCACTGCAGACTCAGTAACACACATACTGTAATCCTAAGTAACTCTGCTTTCATGAGAGCTTGGGTAATGTGTGCATTAAGTAATGCCTAAGCCACACATTCAGCAAGAAAACAAAACCTGAAAAGCTGATCATTAATTGAGCACCATTTATTCTGCATGCCAAACAAGACAGGAGTATCTAATTATCCAGCTAATGATTGTACATCAAGACAGAGATCAGCTATGGAGGAGCAAGCTCAATGCTGTCACTTCCGGAACTCTGCTCAAACTGCTTTCCTTCCACAGGTGGTATGCAACTGTTCTTGAAAAAGTAACCTGAACAGCTCACTCCCTGAAGCACCATGCCAACACCCACCTACACCAGCTGTAAAACCTTCAGCATCCCCAGTAGGCAGAAGGATAAACAACTCCCATTGCAGACAGATGAGCTGTTGGCAAACCATGGCCAAAGGGTTCAGGCAAATTAGGACATTGGACTGATCACAGCCCAAGAAAGAAGTGATTTTGCAAATATGGCTGTTTATTATTATCCTTTCTAGTCTCTGCTGCTTTAGCCCCAGTGATTACTCTTCTCACTCTTCGCCTTCCTTCTCAAGACAGCAAGTGTTCAGTAGATATAACTCCTATCTCCAGTCATACCTGGTTCTTGCTTTCATTGTTTCAGTTCTGGCCCGTCCTCAGGCTTTGGGACAGACCAAATATGACCCAAGTGAAGAACCCAGCTTTCCTGTCAAGCACAGTAGCCAAACGACAGCAGCCAACACAACAGGAGGAGGCCTTCACCATTATCCGATGCCAAAGGTCCAAACACACTTTGTACCAATGACTTCTTTACCTAGCTAAGCTCATACTAAGTGTTACCAAGCTCATGCAATCCAATTTCTTAAATGTTTGGATTTTGCCCCCATTTGCTGTAATGAATATCTGTCCAAGTACTGCATTCCTGACATCTGGCTCAGATAAATTCCTAAAGAGTCCAGAACACCAGAACTGCTTGGAAATGGGGAGGGACTAACAGCCACAACCTTGTTCTTAAGCTATTTAGCCTGCAGCTGTCATGAACTATGTATTTAGAAATTCAGATCTGAAAAGATCTAAGAATATTCTAAGCTCATGCTGAACATGTTTTCCCTTTTTATGCATTCTCTATATTTTGTATTAATACTGAGGGAAAGAGGGACAGAAAGGGAACATAAAGGTTTCCACCATAAAAATCTATTCAACATTCACAATAAAAGAGGATTTAGGCTTGTCCTTGAGAGAAAGTCTTTATTTCCAGAAACATCTCGTTCTGTAATGGCTGCAGAAAAAGGACAGTTTTTCCATTTCAAAACAGCTCTAAGGAAAACGGTAAAAAATGGACAAGACAGACAAATGAGAGATGTTCCTCATTTCAGCAAATATCCTCTGGTTTTCATCCTTGAAAGTTTATTCCTTTATAAATCACAGTCACAAGAAAAATAGCCATTTTCTCACACAGACAAAATTAACACTGATCTACCCTGCAACCAGGAAGGGCAGAAGGAACATCACCACATCTGCTTTTACAGCACCACAGTACTGATCATAACACAGTAATTCACTTAGTAAATGCAAAAAAACCCACGTGTATCTGGAGGAGATCTTCTGATGGGCAATTTGCAGAGAGCTACAGGAAAGAAACCTAAGAAAGGTATAAAATTATACACAGTTAAGAAGTTTTTACTGGTTTTCAGATAGGAAAGCATTCGTAACACTACAACACTGCACCCCCACATTTTAGCAGTTTGCATTATTGCTGAAGTGTCACATTACTGAACAGACTTCTCACACCAACACTAGGAAGTTCTGGCTCACTTTGGGCAGTAAAATGATAGTCAGAAGTCTCCAAGAGATGAAAGGGAAGAAAAAACTTCCACCAATTTCTAATGCCTTCATTAAATTATCTAGGCTCCCTCTGGTGGGGGATTTAATGTAGAGACTGTTCCAGTTTGCTATATGAGAACAGCTTTGAACCACAACAGGTTTTTTCTTTTGTAAAACAAACCATGTTACAACTGGACTCTGCAATTCCTGGAGTCCCTTGTCACGCTTAATCACAGCAACCTGAGGTAAAGCTTTGTTTCTGGCTCTGAGCTACATCACATAAAGAAGAGCAGTCAGTGGCAAAAAGAAAAAAAGTTAAAACATCGCATTTTTAAAACACAAATTATTGTCTTTGTGCTCCAAAATCCCCAGAATATTTCTCCTTTCTTACTTCAGCTCTCCAGAGTCCCAGCAGAACCACCACTTCTGCCCTTCATGTGGGGACAGAGGCCAAAGAAAGATTGCTCTCCCCAGGGCACACAAGAGATCTACAGCTCCTAGGTTTCATTTCTGTTTATATATTGATTATATTAAGTCCCAGGTCTCATATCTCTCCAACAATTTGAATATCATTTATTTGCACTACTGTCAGACAATTCCAACATGCCTATGTGTCTCTCTACAAAACACACACACACAGGAGTCAAGCAAACCATCCATCCATTTCATTTCTCTACAGCCCCTGAAGTTGTCACTGTAAACAGTTACAGTAAAGGAATATGACAAGCTTTACAAACATAGAAAGACATCACATTTGGTATTTTCAGAATCTACCACTAAATATATGTACTACATATTGCCATCAAAACTCCTGTTATCCATGCAATCTCATGGTCAAATTTAGCTTTGCCTCCTGAACTTCATGACCAGTATTATCAACATTCTGCAGTCTAAAGTCTAGAAATAAACAGCAAACATACAGAGAGGTAGCATTCAAAAGAAAAAAATTAAAAAAGAACCATCCAATTTGAGGTAGGAAAACTGCAACCCAATGTTGCTGTACGGGAAAACCAGCATGAGCCTTTTCATGGATGGAGACAATTTTGTTTCTGACAGCCCTTATTATGACTCACTAACTTTTCTTCCTTAATAAGGCCACAATTTGCATCAGAGAAAGTGTGTCTATAACAAGCCTGAGGACTCAGAAAATTATCCAATGGCTAAGAAACATAACTTTGCTACACAGACGAAAATTTAGTTCTCAATTTGTCCTTGTGCTTTCAGATAGAAAGGGATGCAAGACTATGCCTACAATAGTCCAAGAATTCTGATTAACCTCATACAGCCTATCTTAGATGATGAGTATAATCCAATTACTGCCAGATAGGATAGCAGCTGAAGCTGAAGAGCAACTCAAACTTGAGGGCTATTTAGGATATAGTCGGCAGAGAAACCAGTCTCATAGGTCAGAGAAAACAGTCCTCATCACTGCAAGTTCCTTGGAACAACTACAAAGTTTTACGAGAACCCACTGCTTGCAACCCATATAGGAAGGCAAATAAAGAGCAGCTGATCCACGTTCAGTATATCATTAATGAAATCCAAAGCCTTCCAAAGCAAGCGTTAACTTATTCAAACCAGGGAGATTACGACCTCATTTTGCCCCAGAGGCATTCCTTTAGTGCCCAAGTAAAGCTATGCTGGGAACCAGTAGAGGTATTTACAGTTCAGAAAGACAGGCGTGATCTCCTCGCCCCTGACTTCCAGAACCCCCTCAAATGCAAAGCCTGCGGCGTGCGGTGCGGACACTGACAGACCACCCTAAACATGAAACCGTAGGAAGGATGCGAGACCATCCTCATCGTACAGAAAATAGACAACTGTCCCAGCAACGGGGCAGGACTACACCACCTGTAGTAAAAGAGGGCAAGCGCACACCCCGTCCCCTTGCACACCCCGCTGCAATGGCCATGGGACCCCGCCCGGACCTCGCTCAGCCACGCGTTCCCCTCGCCAGCTCCCCAGCCTTGGGCACTCCGGGACTACTCCGCCTTCTGCTTCACCGCAAGGGGTTTGCGGGCGTGCAGGGACGGGCGATTCCCGGCTCGGTTAAACCTGCCCCGGGGGAGCGCTGCCCCCGCCGGGCAAGAGCCGGGTCTCCACGGGGGAGGGAGCCGGGCGGGGCGGTGCGGCACTCACCGATGCCCAGCCCCACCACCACGCGTCCCGCCAGCAGCGTCTCCTTGTCGCGGGCGGCGGCCAGCACGCCGGACCCCGCCGTGAAGAGGCCGCTGGCCAGCAGGATGCAGGGCCGCCGGCCGCACAGCCCGTTCAAGACGCCACCGGCCAGGGCGGACAGGGCGGCGGCGCCCACCGTGCTGGAGACGAGCAGCTCCTGCCAGAGCGCGTCCAGGTTGAGCTCCCTCTTGAGGAGGAGCAGCGCGCCCGACACCACGCCGGTGTCGTAGCCGAAGAGGAAGCCCCCCAGGGCGGAGAAGACCGACACCACGTAGACGAAGCCGGGGGTCTCGTCCTGCTGGAACTGGCGCCGCGCCGCCCGCTCCAGCTCTCCGCCCGACGCCGCGCTGTTGAGGCTGGAGCAGGACTCGGCGGCGATGAGGCTCCGCTCGCCCGCCGCCGCGCCCGAGCCGGCGGACCCGTCCGCCTGCCGCCGCCTCTTCTCGCCCATCAGGTTGCTCAGGCTCCGCAGCGTATACTCCACATTATCGCTGGCCTTGCGGGACATGGGACGGCCGCGGCGGCTCCCGCCCCGACCGGGGGAGGGCAGGGGGCTGAGGCGGGCGGCTGCCGGGCTACTCAGACTAGGGCGGCGGGGCTGCCGCTGCTGCCGACGCTGCCCGTTCTCAGCGCGCCCGCCCCTCTCGGGCCGCGCTCAGCTGGGTCGCATCATCCCCCCCGCCACCGGGCGGACTTGAGGGGAAGTTGCCGCCGCTCCCAGCGCCCGGGCGGAGCTGGAGGCGGAGGCAGGCGGGGACAGCGCCGAGCGCGGCCCGGCGGGCGCAGGGGCGGGCTCGGCCGTCCCCCCACCCGCCGCACGCGGCACGGGGCAGGCGCGGCCCGGAGCGCCTGCGCACCGAGCGTCCCCGCCGCGCTCACTCGCGGGTGGCGGGGCTGGCAGTGGCGCTGGGGCCAGGAAGGAAGTCGGGAGGGAAGCCGGGAAGGAAGCCCTGGGCGGTTGGGCGCCACGCAAGCCCGGGGGCCGGTCCTGGAGCCCGCGGAGCTGTTCCCGCTGGCAGCCCCTGTCTGCATGAGGAGCAGGGGCCGCCGGCCGGGGCTGCCCCCCGCGCGGTTTCCGCACTGCCTGGGGAGCGCTGTCCGGGTGCCGGGCGCGTAAGGATCGCAGTTTGCTTAAGAGGTGGATCGTTTGAACGGAGACAGCGTTCCGCGTCCGCGTTTGTCATTTTCTGAAGCACTGGGTGACACTGGCTGTGCTGCTGAGCACGGAGGTAGCGGGTTTTCACTGCTGGGGTCTCCCGGCTCTCTTCGTCCAAGCTCACTTGCGGGGACCATTTCAGATCCTTAGTGTCGATTGACTGTCCCACCTCCCCTGCTCTCCCTCTTTTCTGGGTGTTGAACAGGAAGGGCTCTGGGGCTGCACAGCTCCGAGAAGCCCTCCGGCGCTGATGCCCTTGCTGTCTCTGCTGGGGCTCCGAGCGAGCCTGCCTGCCCCGTCCCTGCCCGCTGCACGAGAGCCGGCGCTGCCGCCTCAGAGCGCGGCGAGAGCGCTGGAACGAGCTGCCCAGGGACGACTGGCTGCTCCCTGGAGACACTGACACCTGGGCGTGTTCCTGTGTAACCTGCTGTAGCTACCCCTGTCTTAGCGGGGGCATTGAATGATCTCCTTCCAGCCCTAACAATTCTGGGATTCTGTTCCAAAAACAAGGGGAAATTGCCAGCAGTTATTCAGAGGGGGACAGGTTTCTTACCATGTAGGACCAGAGTTTGGAGCTTGTTCTCGTGTTTGTGCTTGAAGTAGAGCATCGTCTTTTGCTAATACCACCTTTAAATAGTCTTTTTGGGAATTTTTCACCGGGATACAGAGTCTGGCGGATCCTGTCAGCAGGGAGAGGTGCCCAGCTCCATGAGGACCCAGCCAAGCTTTGCTGCCAGTGTGCATGGAAGGGCCTTCCAGATGCAATGCATTTTTGGGGAAAAGTATATGTCATAATATCACAATATTATAATTTGTACTTCTTGTATGTTGGCATGTAAATGGATAAAACAAAATTTTCCTTCTGACTTAACAGCCTTCTGTAGAGATTCTCATAATAAGGCCAGCCAGTACCCAGAGAATTTTGGTAATTAAATGGATCAGTTACCAGCCCACACCTTGTGAGCAGTACTAGTCATAGCCATGTGAATTTAAAAATTAGAAGAGAGAGCAAAGTCCAATGTGGCCAGCTGCACACAGTCTCTTTGGTGGTTTGCCTCTGCCTCAAAGCAAGCTGTGACATACTGATACTGGTCCAGATAATACCAACTAAATAAAATAGTGAGCTGTAGTTACTAAAATTAATTATAACAGTGTAATAATGTCTATATAGGTAATGCAGTTAGAGAGAAATGTGGCAGTAGATTTCTAAATACAATAGGTCAGCTTGCATGTTTGGGCATGGGAGAAGCCTGAACTAGATAATAATAAAATGCATGTTAACATTCAGTTATTTTTAGTCAATATTTGGGTAACAGGTATGATTGGCACAGGGCATTCCTTATTTTAGTAAAGACCAATAGGGGCCAACCCAGTACTAGAGCAAGAAACAGTTCCAGGTTCTAGCATGAGGAATGAAGTTATCACAGAATGTGCTGAGTTGGGAGGGACCCACTAGGATCATGAAGCCCAACTCCCAGCCCTGCACAGCACCATTCCCAAGAGCCACCCCATGTGCCTGAGAGCATTGTCCAAACACTTCTTGAATTCTGTCAGGCTGGTGCTGTGACCGCTGCCCTGGGGAGCCTGTTCAGAGCCCAACCACCCTCTGGGGGAAGAACCTTTTCCAATATCCAACATCAACCTCCCCCAACACAACTTCAGGTCACTCCCTTGGGTCCTGTCACTGGTCACCACAGAGAAGAGATCAGTGTCTGTCCCTCCTCTTCCCCGCATGAGGAAGTTGTAACTGCAGTGAGGTCTCCCCTCAGTCTCCTCCGGGCTGAACAGATCAAGTGACCTCAGCCACTCCTCATATGGCTTCTCCTCAAGGTCCTTCACCACCTTTGGGCATTCTCTAATAGTTTAATGTCTTTTCTATATTGTGGGGCCCAAAACGGCCCCCAGCACTCAAGATGAGGCTGCCCCAGTGCAGAGCAGAGCAGGACAATCCCCTCCCTTGCCCAGCTGGTGCTTCTGTGCTTGATGTCCCCAGGACACAGGTGGCCCTCCTGGCTGCCAGGGCACTGCTGACCCATAATTCAACTTTCCACTGACCAGGACCCCCAGGTCCTTTTCTGTGGCACTGCTCTCCAGCCTCTCATTCTCCAGTGTGTCCATATATCCAGGGTTGCCCCATCTGAGGTGCAGAATCTGGCACTTTCCCTGGTTGAACTGCTGAATGCTGGACATTCTGTCCAGAAGGATATTATGAGAGACAGTATCAAAAGCTTTACTGAAATCCAAAAAGATTACATCAACCATCTCCCCTTGATCAAATAGGTGGGCTGCCAGGAATTGTCCCCTCAGGTCCAGCAGCTCTCCATGAGCAGACTGGCTTACATTTCTACAGCACAAGCAGGAGAGAAGCTGTAATCTTCCAGAAGTCTCCAGACTTGCCTAACAAGCATAATACTGACTAGTTTTTTTTTTTATGTAAGCCCCAAATAAAAATGTGGGACACAGAGCATGAAACAGAAAACATTCACACCAAATCCCTAGCCAGCTAGAAGGAATGCTTCTACAGAATACTGTCACAACAGCTGGCTGTCACAAAAACAACCTGTCTTTTTAATAGGCATGGCAGATGCTGGAGGCACTCTGTATGTTGCAGTTAATAGAGACTCAAGAGAGCTAACAAAAAGCTTTTATTTTTTTCAATTGATGTCCCAACACAAGCACAAACAGACATAATTTCTCATCAGATCATGCTGTCAAGCTTCTCTCTTAAAAGGATTCCCTGAAGAAAGACAACAAAAAGTTCAGCTGTAAGAGTTCATGCATTACACTGAAGACTGACTTCATGAGAAAGATGGAGCATTTGTTTTGTTTGTAGATTTTCACTATTGTGATCATCTCTCTATAGTATTGCATTTCATGATAAAACTGACTTATAGATGATTTCACATTAATTCAAAATGCAGTAGGTATGATCAGTAATCTAAGACAGGGCATCAGATTCAAAGAAGGATTTTAGTGGATTTTAGGTATGATGTTATGCTTTCAAGAGATTGAATATTTAATTGAAACACTGTTTAGATTCACAGCACTTTCTCATTCTCTCCTTTAAGGTGTGTTTGCACAATTGTTTGCCAGGATGTTGTGAAGTAGATCAAAGAACTTGTCCAGCTTTCAAAAACTCAAAGTTTTGTGTTTCAATAGAGAGCAGGAATAATCACAGGATTTTACTGTTTTTATGTTGTTGCTACATTGCGTACATCAGAAAATGTCTTCCAGAAAATTACTGAGGACTTTGTAATGTGCCCAGAACTCTGCCAGACCAGAGCAGGGGAGTAAGCTCCTGTCTTTGCAGGCCCTCAGAAGTGGGTGGATGAGTGCTGAAGTCTCCATCCAGGATTCACAGAGAGATGTTCTAGGTCTGTTTTGTGATAGTCTGGTGGTCAGTAGCCTCACCCAGCAAGTGGGAGGCCAGATTCATGGATTTGCTTCAGCCCAGGACTCAGGACCCAGGAAATCTCTTTCTCACCTCTCAAGAAGATTATAGGTTCAATAGGGAAAAGATGGATTTTAAAGGAAATTGGGTTGATGTGCAGACAAGAATGTAAGAGCCACGGGGCTAGACAGACAGGCAGAAAAGGATGTGATTCTGTGGCAAAAGAAGGTCAGCTTTATCAATGATGGTTATATTATTTACATAAAACTAGTTTCACCAAAAAAAAAAGGAGTAATACAAGGAGCAAATCCTGAAACCAAGAATTCTTCCCATCTTGGTTGGTGCTGTGGGGGTGGGCATGAGGTCTTTAGCCTCATGTGGTTTCAGCAATACAGTGTCCAACCCCTTTAGTTTTTAGGCTTGTAAACTAATTTCTTGTTTGTTACTGTTATGATGCCTTAAACTCTGATACTGCTTTGATAGTCAATTATTTTGCCACAATATCTTGCCAAACAGAGTTGCTATATGAGTTAAATACTACTGTGCTGGGCTGAGGGAAATCACCTAACTGAATATACAAAAAAAGATCAGCAAATGCAGTTTATAACAACAGCTTATATAATGTCTGAAGCCTTGGAAAAGCAATGACAGAACCTTTTCTTACAAGTTAAGTTTTCTTACAATCTCAAGGTTCAGAAACCTTTTCTGAACCTTGGTGGGGTACAACTTTTTACGAAAAGCATTTCTTCCTACTGAGGAAACACAAACCCTGACCCATGATCACACCAGTCTGTTGAGTTTGCAGGTATGTATGGGTAATATAACATTGAGACTGTAAGGAATTCTCTAAAAGAGAAAAAAGAAAAACAGGATATGAAAATAGGAGTTTAGAAACTATTAGAAATAAGCAGTGTATTGCTATAAGACTTCCTTTTGTTCCAAACTTCATCCTACTACAATGTTGTTTGGTCTCTTTGGAAAGAAGACACTTCCAGATATATTCTATAGTTTGCTGGTCCCCATATGGCATTTCTTCTTCAGCCATTTTCTCTATCTTGACAGAGTCATTCATTTATCTGAATGTGCCTATCTCTGAGCTCTCAATACAGTTTAGTTGTCTGTAATCCTTCCAGTGTTTGATTTGGAAATAAATCAATTTTTATGTACAGATCTGATTAGATCCTTCTCCAATATCTCAGCAGAAGTCACCTCTCATATACACAACCTCTCCTTGACTGGATGCTGCTATGAAGTACTCTTATTCCTGAGTGTCCTGCTCTGCAGTGGGACTTTTAGCCTGTTAGTTACCTTCTACTGCAGTTATCTGAAACTGTAAACTGGGACATCACTATTGACCTCCTCTGTAAAATCCTTTCAAACTGAAAGTAGCATCAGAATTTATTAATAAGGAATGTACTGGTGCCATGCATTTAATCCTACTGGTCAAGTGTTAAGAGATAAGTTGCTTAAAAAGTAGGAAGAGTTACAGCCTTAGCACAGGAGGAGGGTATGGATGATGGTTGATGGCAGAAAGAAGCTGACAAACTGGGAGATTAAGCATTCTTTGCCTGACAGATTGGCAGCAGTACAGCTAAAGTTGCTAAGACATCACATCACAGGCTGTTTCAATCACAGGTAACTTTTAGTAAAGTAACCATCTGAGGTCACATTTTGTATAATTTCACTCTCTTTCTATAAATGTGAATTCCAGCAAACCCACTTCAGTCCTATTGAAAATGTAATTGTAAGAAGCACATTTCTCAAAGTTAAATCTTTCTCTCTATTTTTAAAATCTACAACTTTTTTATGCTTTAGAGCAGGGACTCAGTTTTTGGCAGGAGAACAGTTCCTTTCTGCCTTTCCTTTGGCTGTCAGAAGGAAGATCTAAAAAGATTTGACTGAAGCAGAGTCTCTGGTACAGGCAGTAGCAGGACATGTGAGAACGTGCTGCTAAATCCAGTGTGCCCCAAAGGTTGCATCTGCAGCCATGAGATAGAGAGCTGTACACTGACATCTGTGCAGGTGTCCAGGAGTGAGGGTCAGGCTGTGCATTTAAATGCATTGCTCTAAAATTCAGTGCCCAGCACATGCTAAAAGCCAGTGCAAAATGGAGAGGGGGTGTGGAGGGGGATGCAGGCTTTTATCACTGCACAATTTGGATTTTTTACATTTGTGTACTTGCAAAGATGCTTTGCCAGTTTACAATCATTATGAAGTCATTATTACCCTGTAAAAGTCGTAATTACTTAGTTACAACACCTGGCAGCATGAAAATCAAGGACTTGGCACAACACTACCCATGAGATTCCAGGGATACCAGGAATGCTCTTCATACACTGTATCTTCAAACAGACGTACGCCAACACAGAGCTGTTTGTCTGCCAAACAGAAACCTCCTCGAGTGCTGCAGGGAAGCCCAGAATTACAACAGGCCATCTCGCACTTAGTTCATATTTCTGGAATCAGAGTAATGCTCTATTTCAGCACACACCTAGCATCTGGTGTACATGGAAGACATACAGGAGGAAGAGAACTACAGACCCATTAATTTTGGTCCAAACCTCCTTCACTCTATTGTTCACTAAACAAATTTTATTTATGGGAGCCCATTTCCATAAAAGGTGGACAGTACTTCTAAACCAAATCCTTCTGTGGATTATATAAGACCAGAACATCCGTTGTCTATCATTTAATGAAAAATTAATCAGAAAGTCTTTCAGGCTTATTTATGACTAAATGCTGTTCTCCATCCCTGGAAAAGCAGCATCTGACCTGGTATGAATTCGCTACTTTATAAACTGTCACTTCATCAATGCAAAGTATTTCCATCAAATTAAAGTTCCAAGAAGTGGAAGCCATATTCTGTAAGCTGCAGGTTAGAAGCTGGCTTTGCTGTCAGCCCTGACACTGCATTGCCTCAGAGCAGAGCACTGTACAGAAGTGCTTTGTCTGAGTTTGCAAATGAAACTGGAATCAGACCAGGAACAATCCAGTCACTGACTCATTAAGTTGGTTGACCCTTTGGATCTGACAGACTATGAATCCATCAAAATTTGTTTAGTGGGATTTTTTCTGAGAGGACTGTGCCATGAGGGATAGGCAACTTTGAGAAGGAAATTGTACCATGTGAATTCCCTGTATGTAGGGGGATAGAATATAGGTAAATAAAGGTAGTATAGAAAGTAATCTTACCCCCTAAAGAGTTGCAGCTGGGCTAATTATTAAAGATTAGGAGCAGGCCTGACTTTAACAGGCCACAGCTGTAGCCAATAAGAAGAGTTTGGTTGAGGGAAACTGGAGTCAGTTGGCTACTGCGAGAAGAAAGTCAGTGATTGGAGGAGCTGCCTATGAGAAACATCAAGGAGGTACAAAACTCTAGCAATATGGAACCCTTGCAATGTAATGGCAACACCTGTACAAAAGGCAAAATACATTCAGAGTGCCTAAAGTTGACTGACACATGCCAGGTATCATACTGGGACATGGAAGGTGAAAACCAGCACTTTCCATTGCTGGGAAAGAGGATGTAGCTGCAGCACACTGTCATTTGTAATTGCTTCCTTGCTTATTTCTTTCTCTATCTGTACTTCAAAAGTCCTATTTCCACCCATGTAGCTGGATGGGGTTTCTTTAATCTATTTTGTTCTGCTGTAAGTATTAAAATCTGCTGCACTTTAGAATAGATCCTCTGTGAAATGTTTTCTGTAACTTCCTCTAGAAATTTTAACAATTCCCTGACAAGCAGCATAGCGGCCAAGGTGATAATATTAAATATAGCGTTAAAGACTCTTGAAAATTGCATTAATAGTGATTTTTGACCCCTTCAAAGCATTTCATATGTGGAAGTGCTAATCCCCTAGGAAGGTTGGATTTTTAGTAGGAAGTGTTGAACAGTCACTAATTCCCATCACAAAGCAATGCCACTGACTTTTAAAAAGCATCTGTGAGTTCAGTGAGGACTCTGCTCTCAATATGGCACTAACAACACATGGCCCTGGATAGATGTAGGAGGCACTTCTGATGGTGCTCTGTGTGAAAGAATGGGAGCTAAACACACAGCACCTCTTTCTAGCAGCTTTCCAAGGTACCAGGCTGTTTTCACTAATGATGCAAAATTTATGCACCTGCTTCTCTCTGGAGCTACAAATTTTATGCCTAAATGAGGCAGATTTGAGCCCATCCCATTTTGCTTGCATGTAAAGGCAGGCACTCAGAGGCTGCCCTCAGTGGTGCCTGGCAGTCAGGAGGAGCAGCTGCACTGCCACTGTTTCAGGGGCTGCTGTCAGGAACACAGAGACTTTGTGGTGTGCTGCACACAGCTGGAATGTGGCCATGAATGGATACACAGGATTTAGGAAGGACAGGTGGAGAAGAGCCTGGGGTATTATGCTTTCCATTAAAGAGCTCCTTGACAAATGCAGTGCCCTGGTATCAAACTGGAGACAGACTTGCTGAGAATTTCTGGGTCAGGATCACAGCAAGGAGCAACCTGGGCATGAGGACTACAGACTGCAGACTAGGAGGAGGCAGGGGCTGAAGCCTCCAACCTGAAGCCCTTGTCCTCACTGGGAATTTCAGGCACCTGGTTGTCTGCTGGAGGGGCAACACGGGGCAGGCAACCCAGGATGTTCTTAGAGTGCAGTTGTAGCATTTTCCTGGCACAAGAGCAGGGCAGTCATGACTGACTTGTTCATGCTGGCTTGGCTTTCTGCTGAGGAGCAGGGAAGAAGTGGGGGTGAGAGGGGTCACAGAGCACTGCTCAGGCTGTGGGTGATTTGTCACAACCTTTAGCAGTCGGGAGGTGACAGATGTAGCAGAGCCAGGGAGGTGAGCCACAAGACTGAGTGAGCAGATTGAGTTATTCAGGAAATAGCCTGTGGGAAGCAGCTGTGAAGGGGAAGAGTCCCCAGAAGAGCTAATTGGTTTTTAGAGAGAACTTAATGAGAGTTCATGCATCAGCTATACCATTGTGCAGGAGCACAGGAAGCTTCAGCTGACAGCCCATGGGCTAGGCAAGGACCATCCAGGTGAACTACAATACAGACAGGGAATATGCAGGAAGCAAAACCAAAAAGCACTGCTTAGGCACTGAGGAATAAAATCAGGGAAGCTAAAGCCCAGCTGGAACTAAAATTAATGAGGGACATAAAGAGTAGTAAGGTAAAAAGAGATAACATGGGTATAAGATGGGTCCACAGGTGGATGGGAGAGACAACACAGTGAAGGTTGAAGTAATCAGCAGCTTTTTTGCACTAGTTGGCACATATGAATCATGCAGTCTGGCCATTACACATATCAGCATGGGGTGGGGAACAGAAGGGCAGTGAGAAAGCAGCAGTTAGGGAGCACTGAGATGTCTCATGGGCATTCAAACCCATGGAATCAGGTGGTGGTCACTCAAGAGCATTGACATTGCTGGCCTGCAAGGTCACTGTCTATCATCTACAGAAAATCATGGCAAGCAGGAGAGGCCCTGCTGACTGAAAGATGGTTAATGTTACATTTATTTTTAAAGGCAAGGCAAGATATAGGGAACTGTAAGTCAGCCTGGAGAAGTCGTTCTTTGTAACTCCTGAGACATTTCCCTGAGGGAGCACAGGGGTGTGCTGGATAGGAAGACAGCTTTGCCCTCTGTACAAACAAAAGGTGTTTGTACATCACCAAGAGCACATGTGACACGAGTAGTGCTGGGACTACACTGGATGACTGTGCAAGACAAAGCCACAACTGGTGTAGCCATACTGCCTGCTGGGAATGGTCCCAGGAGCAATGTGTCCCCATCCACTCCCAGGGTTTGTTTCAGGTCCTGTTGGTCGATCCAAGAGAGAGACAGAAGCGACCTACAATTTTGCACTTACACCTTTTATGGATCAGCACTCAACTTCTCTCACTAGTGCTACCTTGTTTAGCAGAGCAGAGGAGCCCCTCTGCTCACCATGTAGGCAGCTGTAGCTCCTGCCTCAACATTTCAGCTTACATGCTTAAAGAAGGTGGTGTGAATACCCACCTTGACATAGGCAACTGGGCGTGCTGCCCGTATCAAAGCATTCACTACAGAAAATTATGTCCCTGAGGGGCACAGTCCCACATGTAATGCCAACATAAATGTGAGGTCTTGAATTACAGAATGCAGCATCTGGTACTGTCAATAGAGACTAAGGCACTTTTTGTAAAATGTGTTAATATGAAATAGATGAGGTAAAAAAGGATGGTGTAGCATTCGGTCTCCTCTAAGACATTAAGAGTGCAGTTTAGGATATGTGGAGCTTCTAGCTCTGACAGTAACACACATAGGTGACATTAAGTGAGCAGCTAACACAGAAATGGCAGGTACCCACTGTTAATTGGTAGTAGAGGTATCCTCAAAATGTGCTAGGGGAGCACAGCCAAACAGCCCACAGGGAGGCATGTAAGTGTACAGGTTTGGGGAGGTAACAGAATACGTTAAGGACTGCATCTTGAGTTGAGCCATGACACTGGTATTCTTCACAAGACTGTGAGAATGTAAACACATTAAGAAAGTGTGAAAGGTTTGGCTACACTGAAATGTGTATGCTTACTCTCAACACTGAAGACTATTAAAGTTACATTTTTGTTGCAAGTCTGCATCTGTATACTAATTTTTGTGATAATTTTATTTCAGAGAGAAATTCCTAATATATGGGAAATTAAGTGGTCTATATTTTTCTACTGGTAAACAGGTGGACCTTCTCCAAATGAACAAGAACTATTCAAAGAACACAATTTGGTGAATATATTTACCACTTATCAAAGATACAGCTCTGTGAATAATGAGGTGGTTATTTCTTAGGAACAACAGCAAATGAGAAAGAATCATCATTGTATCATCATTTGTCTTACATTCATCTCTCCAAAACTGGCAATTAGAGAAGTTTGCATTGACAGCACTATTGTAGATAACATAATGTAAGAGTGAGAGGGAAAAAAATAAAAAGAAATAGAAGAGGTTAAAAATGGCAGAGGAAGAAACAAAAATCTTGAAGTACAGTAGGAAGAAGTCAAAATAAAAAAAACAAAACAAACAAACAAACAAAAAAAAACAAAAAAAATAAAACACACACCAAAAAAAACCCCAAACAACAAATAGGCCTGTCGGCTTCTGGAAGCTTTAAAGTAGTGAAAATGGAAAAAAAAGACATGGTGAGTAAACAGGTGGAAATCTAAGTTTTAGATACTGATTCCAACTGAGTTGGGTTAGGTCAAGAGAGTCAATCAACAAGCAGATGCTCTTGAGGCAAAAAATGCTGAACATCAATGATTTTGAAGAAAAAGAAGTGGAGTAAGTAAGCAATTGTTTGTGACACAATCCCTCCCTCTACTCCCTCTTGCTGTTGGGATTGACATTGCTTTAAAAGCCCAACACCATATGTTTGTCATCTGATGGTGAAGCTGTGTATGAAAGAGCTTCCAGGCTGGTATTGCTTAAGAAAATCTTCTGCTGAAGCACAGGACAGACCTTTTCTAGGTTTCTTTGCAGGGACACACAGTCCAGATGGGTGGTCTTTATATCTGCCTCCAAGTGTCCAACCCACATCCAGGCCTGCAGGGGATTTTCCAGCAGGATCTCTCCCAAGCCTTTATGTGAGTTGGGCCCTTTGCAAAGCACAATACAGCTGGTTTTTGCTCTCTAGAGTTGTGCTCCAGGCCCATCTTTCTATGAGGCAGGGACAAGGGAATGGAACCTTCTTTCTCTGAACATCACCAGCCTTCACCAACTCAGATAATGGCTTGCATCAGGAGCAGCATTTTTAGTACCCTCCCAGCTTGAGAGTTCAACCCATGCCTGAAGGATGAAATTGCTGGAGGATACCAGCTGGCCCAGCACCCATGTCTTTTTGGAGCCAATGCAGAGCACATGGGAGCAGATCAGCCGTCCTAGAGGCCATTTGTAGGTAAAGACTTAGATGCTCTTGCACCACCCCTTAACGTGGGTGCAAAGTTCAGAGCCCATTGGAAAGGGGCAGCAAATCCCTCCATCCTGGGCCTCCTACCTGCCCTTTCCAGCCCTTCCTTGCTGCTGGAAGAGGGTAAGGGACCACCAAACCAGGCTTGGGTTTCTGCAACCATTGTCATGGGACACAGAGATGAAGACAGCTGTGCTCTGACTCCTCTACAGGGATCAGCTTCCTCATGAGAAATGGCTTTCCTCAGCTGCAGCTTCCTTCCAGGCAGATGCACCTTTGTCCCTGCAGACTACTCTGTCTGCAGCTCTCGATGCAGAAATTACCTCTCTGACAATGCCATTCCTCCTGTTCCTCCAAGCAGCACATTTTGCACAAACTGGTGTGCTGACAAATTCTGTTTGAACAGGAAATATTACTTCAGCATCACAATCATCTTTCCATTTTCCTTAATAAGCTTTCTGTGTGTATTACATTGTGTTTTGGGGCCAGCAGAGCCTCAAAATACTGTTAGGTTTTTGAGCAAATAGCAATATTGGAAAACAGATCCTGGTCTGAAAGTATATAATTTAAGCAAAAACAGAGATAGGGAGAATTGAGCTTGCAGTTATGTTAGCTAAAGTGTCCTCCTTGTTCCCCACCAGGGAAATAGAAGGAAAAGTTGCTAGGCTGTGAGATGGATTATTTTTTACAGGCATGCTGATTCCTCAAATTCATTCATGAAAAATGATCAGGGAAGAGAGGCGCAGCATTGAAGCACTGCAAATTACACTGGAACTTTCTGTAGTGCTAATGCATCAGTGCCTGTCATTTGAAATTTCTGCATCAGTTATTTGGGAGTTACACGAAAGGACAAAAAAAGTCATGTTTAGTCATCAAATACTCATAACTAATTTGGGTAATAGGGTTCATCAACAGACATGAAAGAAAGTATCTGAGACCTAGGATTAGAGAGGAGATGAGAGGATCCCCATGGGTGTGGGAAATCTTCAAGGAAAAGCATTACTAATGAAAGAAAATACACTTTTTAAAGTAGACCACTGATTTGTTGTGTGGGGGAGGACTTCAAATGAGCAATGTTCTTTCCTCACAGGTATTAAATTGTCTGTGGCCATTAAATCCACTACTGTCAGCCTCTTCCTGACAAAGATGCTTGGAACACAACTCATTAGACTCAGAGGAAAGATGTTCAGGACTGGTACCCTGGGATGGGACCTGACTCTATGCCTTATTACACTGGGTGGGCAACTGGAGCTCTTTTGGGGGGTGATTCTAGGTGCTGAGATGCCTGTGTGGGTACACTGCTGTCTAGGAACCTCTGTTCCCCCTCCCTTTCCCATGCAACATTAAGAATCAATGCCCTGTTCTAGCTTTATTTTCTAATTGGTCACCTTGGTGTGTTGGACCATTGATTTAAGGTCTCTTCATTGATGAAAGGAATGAACTCTCTATTCTAGAGGGATTTTGACCCACCCCTTGAGAAAATGAATGAATTTATGAAAAGCACCAAAGCAGACCTGTTGCCCAGGAGCAATACAAATGCCTGCTTGAGGCCACACTTTCTGGACTAGGGCATACTCACACCAGGTTAATCTCCTGAGCAGCTGAGAATCTCTCACCAGTCTCTGTTAAAATCTTTTTTCTCAACCATTTTTCCCTCCTGAAAATTTTTGTCTCTTTAAAAATCTCAAAACAGACAGCTGATTGGCCTGAAGTTGTGTCAGGGAAGGTTTAGGTTGGATATGAGGAGAAGGTTTTTCACCCAGTGGGTGGTTGGGCACTGGAACAGGCTCCCCAGGGCAGTGGTCACAGCACCAGCCTGACAGAGTGCAAGAAGTGTTTGGATAATGCTCTCAGGCACATGGGATGACTCTTGGGTTGTCCTGTGCAGGGCCAGGAGCTGGACTTGATGATCCTTGATGGTCTATTCCAGCTCAGGACATTCTGTGATTTTCTGTCCAGCAATATCATCTCTCCTGAGTTCAAAGCAAAGACCTAGCTGGTCTTCTCCATCGTAAGATTTTAGGGATGGGGTATGTGCTTACTGACATGGTCAAATCAACATATTTTTCTATAATTTTCTCTTTGGAAAAATTTACTGTTACATTTTCAGGGAAAATCGAGACTGAGACAAATGACAAACTGAATTCTAACAGTTTATAGCCATGTTCTATTTCCGATGGGCAGCACTGAACATCTTTAACCATGGCTGGCACCTGAAGAAGTGAGAGCACATCTGCAGCTTTTAGTACATCTCTCTGAACGAGAGCAGGGCACACCCTGCCACCTGAGCACAGAGCCCTATTCAGGCTAATTTGGCCTTCAGACAGAGGCTTTGTCAATGCAGTGCTCAACCCCACATCAGTGAAGGCAGGTTGAATGGGGAGCCCAGGTACCACTGAATCTCCAGATATTTAGTAGCATGTCTGCACTGGTTCTTGTCCTGTGTCCTTCCATTTATGGCACTTCATGTAAGCCACTCAACACACCCCAGCTTCAGATAAGCAACATGAGGTATCTTCTATTAATAATAATATTATTATTAATATTAATTAATAATATTAATATCTAATATTAATATTCTATTAATTTTTGCCTGAAAATAGTAACACTGGGTCCTCAAACTTCCCTGTGCCAGGAGAGTAATTTATTAATTCATTTTTATTCAGTCATGAGGATTGTTGTGGCTCCAAACTGTCTATATTTGATGAACCAGAGTAAAACAATTGCACAGGGGATTACATCTGTTGTAAGCAGTGATGTTACAACAGTGAACTGCCACACCAGATGTGTTCTGCAACAGGAATTCATCCTGGGGACTGATCATTTAAAAAACTCAACCAAGAAGTCACAACTGCTTCAAGAGATTCTACTTATATGTACGAATATTTAAAGCTTCAGATTTGCTCATACCTGCTATCCTGCAGGAAAAAAGCCCTGAGATTTTCAACAAGGATTGTAAATGTTCAGAAATACACTTGGATACAATAATGAGCCAAAGAAGATCGTGCATTAAAGGAAAGTATTAAGTTGTTTCATAAGATAAGCATGCACCAAAGAGAACTAAAAATAAAGGCATTACAGTTATTCTGTGAGAAAAGTTCTAGCACCAGATCCATGGGAAGGGGAGACCAGACTGGAGGGTGAGAGCAAGGCAAGCACAGTCAGGAACATCATAGCCAAGGCTGCTGTCCCCCAGGACTTGAGCAAGATGAGTAAAGTAGCTTGAGTGACAGTAACCACAGTCAGCCAAGGTTCCAGAGCATCAGTCCACCAGTTTAAGCAGGACAATCAAGTCAGCAATCCAGGGTCAGGATCAGTTCCAGCGAGCCAGTAACCAAGACAGCCAAGAGTCACTGATAGCTAGACAGGTTTGTGATAACAATGCTGATCCAAGGTCATGCCCAGAGGTCAAGTGCAGTGACAGGGGACACAGACATGGCTGTGACATAGCTCAGGCACAAACAAGGGCAGGGGACTGAGCTGAAATGCAGGTCCAGACTGCAGCAGCTGCTTCTCACAGCTTTCTCACACAACTCACCTAAACACAATTAACCCGAACCAAGGTTACCCATAAGCACCAAACCTCGGCACAGGCAGACAACCCACCAGTGGTGAGGGTGCTTGAGGCCTGACTACAAAAAGAACAAGATGAAAAAGTAACAAAGTAACTGGTGTGTTTTATGCCCCACTTGTCATATATTCTCAAATATAACTGAAAAAAGAGCTGCTCAAACATCCTTCAGATGGGACTCAAAGCACCAGGACTGAGAGAGAAGCAAGCAACAAGCAAAGATAGTTTCTTGTAATTCAAGTGCACGTTCCTGTAGCATGTGGTAGGACCCTTTGGCTTTCCCTAACAGAAGTCAGCTGATAAAGGGATCAGATAGATTCTCCAGGGTGACCTAAATGGATTCTTGCTGTTATGGTCTGGTGTCTGAACCTACCTGTTGCACTAAAATCTATTGCTGAAGTTCATGTGACAAGTGGTATTAAATTTACCACTAGTTTTGATAAAAAAGAAAGCTATGACTCAATGAAAGTCAATCTCTTTTGGGCCTGGCTTTACCTGAACAAAATTATACAGGCCAAATATAAATTTTACTATCCTTCAGCATCCTAGGCTAGTAAAACAAACACAAAAGTGTGCCAGCAGTTTTATTAGCTAAGTTCTAGAAACTGTTTCATAAGAGGTTTTGAATATGTAAACTGCTATAGACCTTGTGTGCTACCATCCATTACTATCAAGGCTTGAAAAACATCAAAACCAATTTGAAGAAAAGTGGTTAGGAAGTTTTGACTGTAAGAGGTAACATTCTTTCTGACTAATAATGTTGACACTTAAGCATTACTAATCTTTAACAGCATTTTTCCTCTTGATTCAATATAAGAATATGGTATTACAGCTGCTACTTCAATATCAACCTCTGCCATATGGAGATTCTGACTTTTAAAAGAAAACCAACCTAGTCTATGCCAGATACTGGGATGAATGAAAAAGCATTAAAAACTGATTTAAAATTGCAATATATGAAGAGAAAGTGTCAGGTGATGTAATTAGATAAAAAATGCCATGAAATTCTGATATTTTATTTCCACATAATGAATTTGTAATGCAAAGCCCCATGACTTTCAAGTCAAGTTCAACTTCTGGAAGCCATGTGCAGGTGTGATGCATTTTTAGTTACAGAACACACAGACAAATGCCAGAGGGGGCAATTCTGCTCTTTTAGACTTCCTTGCACTGAGCAGTCAAAAGAATTTTAAAATTGATAGAGCACAATAATTTTTTAGAAAGCTGTCTAATCTCATTGTAAGTCCCTAGACAGTGCACGCATGTCAGAAAATTTACCTCACATGTGGAAATCTTCATTTCCTAGATTACAGCTTCCAGCTGGAAACTTCACCTGCAAGCTTTTTTCTAAAACACTGAGAAGTTTATAATTTCTCATTCCCACACGTAAGAATTTATATGACCTTATCAATCACCTTCAAAGCTGAAGAAATCACTTTTCTTACATTTCATATTGAAAGATTTATTTTCAAATTCTTCTTTTTTCTGGCTTTAATTATTTCTGGCAATGACACAATTTTCAGTCTATACACATGGATGTATTTCTTAAGTATAAATATTTTTCCCCTACTTACATTTCTGTCTGAAGATGACACTGAAAACATGTTGGGAGGCAGCATAGCCAAGAAATTGTGTATAGGTGTGTGCCTTTAGCAGCATTTTAGAATAATATTTAGCTGTGAAGTAAAGTAGTGAAAATATTAGGATCAAGCAGCCCTAAATAGATATTCTTGAGCATCTATCCAGCAGTTTGAATGTCCTTTTGAAAAAACAGAGCATGCTCATGACACTGAATATCTCACTGTCATGCCCGGTAAGAGGGACCTGACACCTTTCTCCCTGTGTGCTTCACTTCACCATTTAAAAGAGTTGTTTTGAATGAAAGGCTAAAAAAGAAACAACTGACTTCAGGGGAACATTTTTGTTATCAGGAATCAGCACTAAGATTTGAAGCCTTGAACCTCTACCTTCACAACTGCCAGCCTTCAAAACCAGCTGTGCTGGCTGGTTGTTAACACAGGGACTGTGTATGGAGCCCTGGCTACTCCCAGGGGCTGGACTGAGACTCAAGATAGTGCCCAAGGGCAGTCAGACAACAGGCTCAGGGCCTACTTCTAAGTTTGGCTTAGCTTTGGGACCAGGAAAGAGGTGCTACACCTATGATCTATCCTTTTTCCTTAAAGAAGATCCCTACCACACCGTATAATTTTCCTTCACCTCATTCAGTACAGCTGTTGTGGCTGGCAGGCTCAGAACCAGGGATGCTGAGCTCTTGTGAAATTGTGAAATGCAGCATTCCTATGCAGTTGCTAAAATTATCATAAGGAATAAAAGGAAGAGAGTGGAAATAGCAATTAACAGCTTACAGTTCCCAAAATGTGATCAGAATTCTGTGCAATGCAGAAGAGACATTCCTGTGCATTTCCCCTGCTGAACATCAAAACCCTGTGACAAACTGAAGAATTATGAGGGTTTCTGAAAGAAAAGGAGCAACAGCCCTTAGAACTTAAATCTATTGCTGGTACTGATCTTTCCATCTTCACTCTTCTTCCTCCACCTTCCTTAATAAATGCTTTAAGCATTCAGTGTTGAACATACAAAGGATTGCATTTACACTGGTGTCGCTAGGATTATCTTCTTTACAGCCAGAACTGCAGCGAAGGCTCCCTGGAAGCAAGCTTTGAGACACCAGAGAACATTATCCACAGGATCAAAAGCACCTTCATGGCACATAAATCCTCCTCCCAACCTCCGAAAAGAGACTTCACAGTGTGTTCATAGAGCAGAGATCTGGCTCTTGTAGACAAGCTGAGGGATCTATTTCAAATCATAGGACTTTTTCAAGCCAACCTGCTGTTTCAATCTCTTATAGCAGGTAATTTCTAACTCACTACTTTGAAGAATGGCTTATCAAACAACTCAAACAAGGTGATATCACACCCTCTGTCTGGTTTGCATTCTCTCCAGCTATTCAGAGCTAGCCCTTTGCTGAGTTTACAATTTACATGCTTTGTAACCTTGCTCAGCTTCTTTCAGGCAGCTATTAGTGACAATTAGTCCTTGTCAGCCTCAGGCATAAACCCAACACCTGCCATGCATCCAGATGCTTCCTTGTGCTTTCGTAGGCGTTTCTACCTCCTGTATGGCTCTGACAAACACGAATACTGTTCACATCACATAGCTACAAAAATATCACAGGAAATAAAATAGACCCTCAAGTAACATGTTTGCAGTTTGTGAATAGTAAACTACACAAAGAGAAAAACCAAGTGTAAAAGAAAATCCATGTTTCTTCTCCCATTTTCAAGTTAGTATTTTTCTTCAAGGGAGAACAGCATTGAAAGAAAAGCTCCATGAACATTCTTGCTCTTAAGTATGCCCACCAAGATATGCATTGTCTATTTCACCCCAAAATCATACATTGCCCTCTAAGTGCCTCATGTGAACATTGGGAGCACAGAGAAATAGAAGCAATAAGGTGCAAGTGCCTTATGGAAATCCAGGAAAGCTGCTGGTGAGAGGAGGGGATGGCCTGAAGGTCTTACGGGAGCAGTAGCTGATCCCCTGCGGGCAAGTGTCCTGTGGAGGCCTTGCTGTGACACATGGAGTACATCAGCCAGGTGTCCTCATCCCAGGGCTTCAGGGCCTGGGTCTCCCACCTGGATGCTCCTACATGCTTTTCCTTTGTATTACACCTTCCAAGACCCAATACTGCCTGGTCTTTGGCCATTTGCTGTATTAATTGGACTGTTTCTGTACAAGGGACCCTGTGAAAGCAAAGACTGGTTTGATGTGAGGTTAGAAATGTCTGTGCAAAGAAGTGTATATTCTAGCTTGCAGTAATATAGCTCTAGGAATAAGATGTTTTTCAGAATTAAATATCCATAATTATTTGTGGAAAAATGTTAATGAAAATCTTGCAGCAGTAACCGAGTACCTTTAGGTTTCAGTTTCTAGTCATGTAAACTATTTCAGCCTCACTGATTGCTTCTCAAAATATGGAAGTTCCAAAAGCAATTGATATTAAAGTGAATTTCTCATTTAGAAAACAGACTATGATGCAAAGGAATCAGACATTTCATGAAAGAAAAATATGGAAATCAAAATAAATGGTAGATTTGATGTACAGTCAAATACTCATTGCCAGAAATAAGAAATTCCCTCCCTACCCAGCAGTGTGAACAACCACCAGGCAAGAGCCACCACAAGCAGGACTCTGGGGAGTCTTTCCTTGCACCCCTGTGACTGTGCCAACGTAATCCATGGGCAATCGTTATGATCACCAAGCCCTTCTTGAGAAAGGGTGGTTACCTCTGGTTGGCAGGAGTAAATCCTATTTGCAACTTTCCAAAAGGAGCATTCATTCCTTTGCTGGAATCAGGGAATTCCAGGCGTCTTTGCTTATTTCACTTCAGGGGAGCGCCATAAAGACATGGCCCCAAGATCAGGAAGATGCCAAAGGAAAATGGCTGGGACAGGGGTTTGCACATTGCAGCACTAACAGCTGATGATGCAGTTTGTCTTCTGAACCCAGAAGGGCAGTAGAGCAAAACAGAGGGCACCGTTCTGCCTCCATGCAAAACCTTGCTGAGATCTCATCTCAAGCACAATTTGCAGCCCCACTCTCCACACATCAGGAAGGAAATGGCAGAGAGAGGAAAGAAGCACAAAAGGGCAACTTGAATGATGACAGAGAGATCAGCTGCTTTGCAAGAAGGAGTCAAAATGCTGAGAGGGCATACAAGTAAAGATTACAAAACCACAAAGCAGAGGAAAAACTACATGCACAAGCTTTCCACCAAATCCTTCAAGTATCAGAACTACAGATCACTCACTGAAGATAGAAGGAGATCAATTTAAAATGTAGAAACTGCTTTTTTTCCCCATGGGTTGTAGCAAACTTGTGGAATCTGTTGCCATAGAAAGCTGTAGAGGCAAAAGGTTCAAGTAGGTGTTGTACCCGATGCTGAAGGAACAGACCAGAACTTTCCCTTCCAGCATCCCTCACACAATGAACATGGATAGTAGAGGAGTACAAGTGGAATGGATGGCAGAAAGCAGCTAGATTTGTGCTTTCTCCCTAAACAGCATTTTAAATTTTCACCATCAGAGATTGGTCTCACACTATAGGACATTTCTTGAACTCTGGGAAACCCAAAGAAATTTGCAACAAGCTTCAACTGATTCTTACGCAGCACTCAAAACCAGCATTTGTTCTACAAAACATTACTTTTTGGTTTTTTAGTAGCTGATAAAATACTCTATTAGGGCAGAGAGCAAGTCCTCAAATAGCTGTTTGTGGCTTTCTTAAACTCAACAGTATTTGGAGTTATTATACCAAGAAAGTTCATCTGTAAAACAAGAAAAACAGACTCAGATGACATTCAGTGCTGCCTACTCTGCTCAAGACAAATCAACTGTGAAAGGTATGTTAATCCCATTGTGAAATACATAGTAGCAACATCACCCCAGGTATACTATCTGGCACTGCCCTCTCCTCAGTTTGCTGCATCAGTTTCTCTTTCACCTCTTTTGTTTAAAAAGTAGCTGACATGATCTTTCAACCAAGTCTACTCCTCCAGAGCTGTAAGTAAAGATTTAGACACAATGTGAACCTTATGTTCTCAGTCTTATGCCCTGCAATTGCTCTTCTGTGAGTTCTTTCATCATTGGGTAGCATTTAGTTTAGATTTATTTTTTGTTATTTTAAAATTCTTTCTCTTACTCTGCTTTTAAGTAGTTGTTTCTCCTTTTCCAAGCTTGGTAGACACAGGCTTGTCAATCCAAAATAACTGGACTGTCTGTACCACTACAGAAACTCCTTCACTTTTTCCTTTCCATCTGGTTCTGCCCTGATGCTTTTTCCTAGCCCTCTCCCAGCTACGTGTCTCCCTGGATGAACCACAGGCTGCAGCCAGAAGCTTCTATTAGTATTCCAGGTCTGGTGCTCCCTCAGCAGTGATTAGCTTAGCCTAATTCAACCATATTTGCAAGTTTATAAGGACAGCTCACACTCTGATGCCTCTTCTTTGTGCCCAGAGACCTGCCTGGCTTTTTGACTGAATGTAGAGTCAGTGAAATATGTTTATAAACAATGTAGCATATTATAAATGTATTTTATATTTAACTGAATTTATATTTTACTTTCTGTGATGTTTATCTAACACTATCTTTTATAAATATCCTAAAATACACATGACATAAAAGGTAATAGAAAGAGAGACAAAGGAAAATTAATGTCTCAAATAAATTTTAAAGACACAGAATGCAGATCTTTAATTCTATCTTATTATTTATTTCAAACTGCCCACAAGGTCCACCCAGCTTGCCTATATTATTAGTCATCACTGAAAAAGTTGTTTTCTGGTGGTACTATGGTGGCCCCATCTGCAAACCCAGCTTTGGAGTGAGCATTAATAATCTTTATGAAAGCAAGTGATCTTAGCCATTCTCAGAGTTACTTGGAACTGTGGAGATTAAACATGGTATTTACTAAAGAAGTATGTCTTTTTTTCCTTTAAGCTGGATGTCAGAAGGAAAGTTTAATCCTCCACTTGACTAGCCTAATTAGAACATTATTAAAATTTCATAGTACATGAACCAAGAGATGGACCCAGCTCCTGACAGAGCAATGCTTGGTGTTACAAGTAGTCTGGTTCTCAATATTTGGACCCCCATGTGCTTTCCATACTATGAAACCAACCCAGTAAGTGATACAACTTCTGCAAGGTTTTTTTGGTAATAACATTCTCTTAATTCAATAATTTTATATTTACACAGTTCAATAATATTTGTCAGATATTAGGAACTGGCCATGAGAAAGCCTTTATTTTAGGTTTTGTTTTAATCACATGACATTTAAGAATAACAGACATGAACAAGTAACTCGAAGCAGGAGAAATTGCCATGCAGGAGAGCAAACACTTTTTAAAAAGCTAGTTGCCTGATGAGATGGTGATCAGCTTTCAGAAGTTTAAGTTAAAATGACAAACTTAAGAAACCCAAAAACCAGAATCTCTCATTACCTACTTTAATGCACAGTCATAGCCTGAGCTAGTTTAAGTGCTCAGGAATTCTGCCTCCATCTCATCCCAGATCAATAAATGGAGGAAAAAAAAATTCTAATCAAGACTGCAAGATGATTCAAAATCAGGTTTCTGGTATACCAACTGATGTGGGTAACATTTAGCATAAGATAGCTCTTAGATTTTCACTTGCTACTGTTTAATGGTTTTCTTCTGCCACTGACAGGCATTTTAGATTACTTTAATTTTAAGCCTTTGAAGTATGCTATTAAGAAATGTCTGACAGCAGCAGTAGCAAAGAAAAGATATGACAAAGTTATGCTACATGTTAATGGAAATAGGTCTAAGGTCACACCTTATCTTTGTGCTCTTGTGCTTCTTAATCCAATACTTTAGGAACACTGAAAGTAGAAAAACTGAAAGGAAAGAAAAGAATAGGGAATATAAAATGCACACCATGGCAGGATAATTCATCTGGGGTTTTTTCTCACCTTCATAACTACTCCAGCCATTTTTCTGCCAGCTCTCCATCTATTACAGAACAGATGCAATTCACCAAGAGAAAAAGGGCTGTATGCTGCCTGGTAGGATGGAAGAAAAGCATTCAGAAGCCATGCTTGCATGGCTGTGAATCACAGGGCTTTGACAGGAACTGTACAAGTCCTATCAAAACCTAGGCTAGAAACCATCTGCATAGGAAAGGATACCGGAGGAAGAAGTGAAGGGAAAAACTAGAACCTAAATTTCACGGGCCTCAATTGTATTTTTGTTCAAATATTTTCTCTTATGTTCAGTCAAACATATTTTTTAATACAAGAACAGAATTCTAAAAATGGGTAGTTTTCTGTCTAGAATAAGTGTGTGACACTATGAATATTGAATATCCAATTGGATTGTTCCAGGTAACCTGTACATCAGCAAAAGTAATTTTGTGTGATTAATCTGAGGAATAACAGCAGCTGCACTCCATGATCTAGCAATACAATTTATTTAGCAGATTTACAATCTATTGATAACACCTGAACCTAACAGCAACAACCAAAAATCAATGTGACTATTAATGATTTGAATTTGACCTGGCTAGGATAGTATTTACATAGCATGCAGGGGACTATTAGTTAAATCATGCAATCAAAATATTACCTGACAGAAATGGTGCATTTTAGAATATATTGTGCTAACACATGGTAAACATCTTGCTGTGTCCAACAAGTCCTGTGCAAGAGTACAGGCTTCAATATCTGAGGTCCTTTATCATATGCAACTAAAGCTCCATTAGTTTTTGTACTTTGAATACCCCTGAACTGGGCCTTAAATTGAGCAAGACACCTCAAATGAAAAAGTGTAGCTTTCCTTTTAGTACTTAATCCATCATTCTCTGCATGGCAAACATAACATGTTCACAAGTACCAGAGTCTTTCACAGCAAAAGGTTGATCCTTTACTTTATTTCCATTCACTTAGTCAAAAGTCACACATGAGAACAGATTCACCAGAAACATTTCAAGTGGTAACAGGAGCCAGAAAAAGTCCTGAAGAAATGCAAATAGAGATAAGCGTAGTGAAGCAGATACCCAAATTTAGGAAATCTGTCATTACTTGGAAGTGGTGCTTTTATAATGTCAGCAGTTAACCACAACTCAAACAGAAAGACTAAAAAGATATTTAGAGTGGTGACAGCTTCAGATTCAACAGATACAGGAATTCAATGTCTGCTTGAGATAATATGGTTCCATTTTCAGCTGTGATTGTTGATGCAGATAAGACTATTGCAGGCCAAATGACATCTTTAAAAAATTATGTCCAAGCAGGTTCAGATATATCTCAGTTCACTCACCCAAACTGAACAATATCCTCTATGCAAACAGTGCAATTAATAATGATGATGCTTTCATCAGCTTATTGCTAAGTATACTTCTGCGCTCTACATCAATCTGCCTTTTAACCTGACATTACAAAGAATCTTAAGTTTTTTTCACTGTCCTGGTGAAGTCATATTAACAAACAAAACCACTTGCCTTTTAGACAGTCAACTCTTCTATCCAGGATAAATATGTTGTTTCATTACAGATTATTTTGGCAAGTGAAGGAATCCTCCTTTGACATACATGGCCCTAAACATTAATGTGCCACCCTGAAAAGTAGATGCTTCCTCTTCTCACAATCACCCAGGATTGGGTAATTCTGCTTAATTTTGGGCTCCTTTCAAAGACTAGGAGGGACTCAGTGCCTCAAAAGGTAGAAAAAGACATATCATTCAAAGGCTAAGGCTTAAATTCCCATTCTTTATCTCCCTACATAAGCAATGTTTTATCATAGCAACCTAGCAATGCTGCCTTCTAGGTAGGCACAATTTCACAGCCTCTGAAAACAGGTTGCCTGCTTTAGTGCCACAAGCACAGTCCTTGCACTGCACAAACTGTCCAAGTGGTCTGTGAGACCAGTTCAATTCTGAGCTGAAATATGATCAATCTTCATCCTGTGCATACTTGCAGCACCACATGCTGCATCGCTTCAGAGCTGGTACCCCATTCATTAGTGTGATCTGCTATTGTCCTAATGAGTCCACTGGCTTGTCAAGAGCCCTGGATCCTCTGTTATCTCAAACATAAAATAATTGTGTGCTTTTTAAAACTGCTCTCTCAAGAGTACAGGAAAATAGAAAAGCGTGGTTCAAGATGATTAATTCACAGTGAAAATGTCTGAGCAGTACATTTAATTACCTAGACATTCTCAATTTATACCTAGAAAGAGATAAAGCCGTAGTCAACACTTCCAGGAAGCAAAAAAAATTTCAAGATCTTTGGGGTTTTTTAGTCTCCTTTTAGTGGATTTCAATTGCCAAAATATCCCAGTTTCCCAAAGCTGGACATTTCTGTTACCCTGTCCACCAAAGTTCCCAATGCAATGCCAGTTTTATTGATCAAGCTCAAGAATAGTTCAGCTGATATATATCAGTACTTTCACCAGCTTTAAGCCCACAGTGTTGCTTCACTAAAACAGGATTCTCCATCAGCCTTAAAGCAATTGCTGCTGCCTTTTGGCAACAATGTGATTTTAACATGAGCAAAGTCAGTAACTACCTGTTCCCTAGCTTGACACAGAACATGTGGAACTTCCCAAACTAAATTTGCCATTATGCTTCAGCTATGTAATAGAAATTGTAGTATATTTCATAGAATCAAAGAATGGCTTGGATTGGAAATTACCTAAAAGATCATCTAGTTCCAGCCCCTCTGCTCTGGACAGGGACACTTTTCCATTAGACCAGGTTGCTCAGAGCTCCATTGAGCCTTGGATAGTTCCAGGGACAAGATATCCACAACTTCTCTGGGCAACATGCTCCAGTGCCTCACCACCCTCACCATAAAAAAAAAATTGTCCTAACATCTAATCTAAACCTACTAAAAGTTTGAACAATTCCCCCTTGTCCTGTCACTACAAGCCCTTGTAAAATGTCCCTCTCCATCTTTCTTGTAGGCTCCCTTCAGGTACTGGAAGGCCACAATAAAGTCATCCCTAAACCTTCTCTTCCTTTTTCTAGGCTGAACAAACCCTTATATTTATAAAGATTATGGTAAATATTAATGCTATTCTATTACAAAAGTACTATTTAGCATTTATATGTCTTTGCTATAGTAAAATTTTTCTTTACAAAGGAATTCAGAGTTCAGGAAGAATAATATAAAATAAAATAGGCAAGAAAAATTCCCTGCCAGTTTGATTTATTGGTATACAAAACTTAGGCTCTACCCACAATTAGCTAGCTAATATCCTTTAGAGTGTACATTTATTTTGAAAATATAAGATAAACAGAAAATAATTACGCATGCTGATGGGTAATTTCAAACAGTCTCATCATGAAAATGCACAGGTTTATCCAGTTCTCCTAGTTGTCTTTTCTGGGTCTAATAAACCAAAGATGTAACTATTTTCCCCAGCAGCAGTACCACAAAAAACTACTCTAAAATCTGTTTATATAAGACAGAGAGATAAAAAGAAAAAGGGAATAGTTCTTAAGGGAAAGCTTTCCAATAATTTTGCAAGTAAAATCCTAGCCTCGAAAGAGTTCAGAACTTAGGTAATGAGAACACTAATGCAAGCTGTTAATTACTTTTTATTTCTGTGAAAATTGCAAGATATTTTGAGTGTAATTGGTACAGCTTCTCTACAATATTACTCCAAAGGCACTAGGAGGAGCTCTAATTGCTCCCCAAAAGACACTAATTTCCACCTAATAGCTATTAAAGCAGGCCCAGTTTATTGGGTTTGTTAATGCAGATTTTGTATAACAAGTTCAAAATACATCCATAGCACAAAAATGCAACTTTATTACTAGAGCTAAAAAATACCTCCTTCAGAACAAATGTTCCTTGTTACTGTGGTTTTTCTCTGTACATATTTATCTCTATGTCTGTTAACACAGTCCATCCTGTACACATACTTTATGTCTTCCCTTCAGAAGCTGAATGGTGATGGCTACAGGTGACTTGGCCTGTCAGGCTAGTAACCCTGCCTGAGTAGATACATAATAATGTACATATATTATATAAAAACTTTTGCTGGTTTGGAAGAACACTATGATGACCAGAGGTAAAAGGCAACTCTCTGTAGAAACCTGGCTTTAAATAGACATTTAAATAATGTCTTTAGCTCATTAGACACGCATATTTAAGCTAGATGTGATTGGGTACCAAGAACTGCACTACAGTTACCCTAGATTACATCTACATGACCACAAACCTCTCCCCAGGAAGCAATTTCCTCTTTGCAGCCCTAAGAGCACCATATAGACCAAATCTGCTCTGTTGTGTCCATTCTGCACTTGTAGTGCTCAGTGTCTATTCTATGCTCTTAGGTGTCTTCTGACCTGCACACTTCTTCAACACAGCATGTGCACTGTGTGCATTTGCCTGCCCAGGGCACAGAAACTGACACCTAAAGGATGGCTCCTACCTTTGTGCAGCAGTCTGTACAGTGACATCTACTCTCACTGATCTTACTTCTACATCAGCTGCATTTGCTCCTTCCACTTCTTCCAGAGCGTCTCTGATGTCTTCTCTTTCTAATTTGTGGATCCGGCTTTTTCCAGCATATGGGAACAAGAGAATTGCTCCACACATCATAGGTTTTACTCCAGGCCAAGGGCCTGAGCTGCCCTTTCAGATATATGGTACTGCTGTGGTAGACCAATTCACCTGAGTCACCATTATTCTGTTTCTGATAGGAATGACTAATGTATACACATTGGATAAACAACAGTGGGACCACAATTTTCTGGATGTCAAGAAACCTAACATTTGCTATTGAGTACTAACACCCCATTTCCCAGGACACTATACTGCCCTCCAGAGCTATGCCATCATAATGAAAGAAAGAGAAACCCATGTATGTCCACAATGAACAAGTTTGGTGGGGAAGACCAAATCATTTGAATGTTGGTTTCCCAAATATATATAACTTAAGGTTGGTCAGACCCTACTACCCAGGGGCCCTTCAGCTGCATTGGAGCCATCAACAAATACCAAATCCTATTTGTTATCTTCTACAAGGTTCCTACCAAGAAATAAATGTCAAAGGCTCCACCCCCCTTGAAAGACTGCTGGGAAAGGTGAATACAGCTGCTGCACTTGAGACACCAAGGCCAGAAAGGTAAAGCCAAGACCCTTTTCCTAGGCACAGACACACCAGCCTACCCAAGGTTCAAATACCACCCTAAGGCTTGGCAGACACTGTGTGTCTCCTCCTAATAAAAACACACAAGCACTCACTGATGCACTCCCACTAGTCTTGACCACCTCAGTACCTTGACCAGTGCATTTGTCAACTGACTACATGATGGCAAAGCTTAAGGGGCTGGATGAATACCAACAGGCCCAATCCCAGGAGTGGGATCTGCTTCTCTAAACATGCAAAACCTCTGCAGCAGTCTCTGGGATAGTTTCCCAAAGGAAATTACTATGATTTCAGATTGAAAGGTCAGTGCCATGGAGAGAAGAGCCATTTGCACACAGCTGTAATGCTGAAAGAGGCAGTTGTCACAAGGAGAGAAAAATAGTTTCAGATGCTCAGCTCCAGATATAATTTGTACTTTTAAGATTAAAAACTGCAGCTGGCATTAGTAACAGTCTGGCAGCCATGGAAGCTGTAGAGAATCCTGGCAGTCCTGAGGAGATGATATTTCTGCCTACATTCAGAGGCAGAAGATATTGCTATATAGACCTGTGGTTAAGAAAACTGAATTTTAAAAAACTGCCTAGGCAGGCTGAGAGATCAGTGAGGCCAGCATCTGCCCATGTAGTTTGAACAGGTCATCCTAAACAACAGCTCTAATTCTGAAAAAGTATCTCCTCTCCAGTTGTTGTAGCATCCATTATTGGAATTTGCAGCACAGATTCCAATCACCTCTACCTCGAAATATGGGTTCTAAGCACAAATCCAGTCACCTCTGCCTCAAAAGATGAACTCTAAGACATTCCACCCTGCATTGAAGAGAAGCTTACAGGTGCAATGAAATGCCAGCATCAGTGCCCACGATGGCACTGTTATTCTCAGTGTATTCATTCAAAAGCCCAAGACATAAAAATTTTCTTTCTTGGGTCCAGCTGCTGATCACTAAATGCTACTCACATAAAAGTGGAGCTTTTCTGCTTTCTATCTTCATCTTGCTATCAGGTAACTCATCTCTGCATCTACCTTCAGTATCCAGAAGGAATCTTCTCATGCATGAGTGACTTGGATATTTTGTCCAATTCTATGTTATCTCGGTGTTTTTCTAATCTGCTTCTACTGCAGCTAGATAAGGCTGCAGGGAGACCATGGCTTCTGCTTCCACTAGCTTGAGCATCTTAGTCAAGCTCAACATTCAAAAAAAAAAAGCTGCTAACATGCCGCTTTATCATGCATCAAGGCAGCATTCCCCTCCTACTTTGCTACAAGTCCTTGAAGTAGTTAATCCAGTAAATATCTACAAACTCAAGCTTAACTATATTCAGTAGACACTCTCCCAAGCTACACTCTTCCAATAATCCTGAAAATATATGCACAGGAGAAGTTAGTCCTTTAAGGCAAGTAAGCCTTTACTTACATACCTTGGAGGAAGTCAGTGGACACACTCCAGTTCTTGCAGCCTGCTGCTTTCACGCTTGTAGATCTGTTTCTGCAGCATCTGGAAGAACACGGCCATTACCAGAAGTCAGGAGTTAGCAGAGTGAGTGGGGGATGCAAATTTTTGTCAGCTGAACTGTCATCTGTGGTAGCACAAGGTAAAGCTGAGAAAGCAGAGAAGCAGTACCTCTCTTAAGAAATATTGCAGATGTATTGGATTCTTGTGACACTGAGCAAGAGCTGGAGGAAGGGAATTAGAATAACTTTGTGGTGTCAGAGCTGTCACACAAAACTGAATTTCAGGTAGGGGAACTTAGGAATGGGAAAGATAAAGTGAGCTGTTTGTGGGCAGGTCAAACTGAATAACACTCAGAATATCAACAGTATGAAACTGTATAAAATGACAGCCTTTGCCTCCATCTGTCCAAACAGATTACTCTGTTGAGTTTGGTTTTGTCAGGGAATAAAGATTAAAGAGCTTAGACAGGGACTCTAGTATAAAAACCTTTCCTCTTAAGACTGGAACCACACTTGAAGTTTGTTGATGAGCAGAAGAGGGTAGCTGTTCCCTCCAGAGCGTCATTGTGCTGTTCTTCAAAGCCAAATCTTGCTGCAGCTGGCAGTAACACAATTCATGCATACAAATCAAGTTAAATAGGCCAGTTTAATGAGTTTTCTATATTGACTACCCATATCTTCAGTAATATCCAGGGACTCTACCTGCTGAACTACTGATAGTTTGATGCCATTTATTAACTTCAGAAGTGGTTCTAGCATAAGCATCACACTTACCAATTCCAGCTTGAACTCATTTGTTATGTGTCAGTAGTTTTCAACCACTAGCAATAGTCTCCCACTTAGACTTGCTTCAGTGTTGCTTGTTTCCTGCTTCAACTTACAAGACAGAGCTGCTTCTAGACTTCCCTTTTAGATATTGGATGGCCCGAACATCATGGAGGTCTTCCTGGGGATGAATGATGAACCTGAGGAAACTGGCTGATGCCATTGTAATGCTACTGTATAATCCTTGATTCACCAAAAAAATTGGGAGGAATGTCTGAAGACTAGAAGAAAGCAAATGTCATCCTATCTTCAAGAAGGGGGACCCAGGGGACTACAGGCCAGTCAGACTCAGCCTGATCCCTTGGAAGGTGATAGAGTAGCTAATCCTGGAAACCATTTCTAAGCACATGAAAGACAAGAATCATAAGGAAGAGTCAGCATGGATTCACCAAATGCAGGTCATGCTTGACAAACTTGACAACCTTCTATGATGAAATTACTATCCTGGTAGAAAAGGGTGGAGTGGTGAATATTTAGTAAGGCTTTAGTAAGGCTTTCCAACACTCATCCACAAGATTCTCATAGGGAAGTTGCTGAAGTATAGGCTGGATGAGCAGACAGGGAGGTGGACCAAAAACTGACTGATTGGCCAGGCCTAGAGGGTGGTGATCAGTGGCATGAAGTTGAGCTGGAAGCCAGTAACTGGCAATGTACCCCAGGGGTCAATACTAGGTTTGATCCTCTTTACCACCTTCATTAGGTGGTGGTGCAAAGTGTACACTCAGCCAGTTTGCAAATGACACAAAATTGAGAGCAGGGGCCAAAGAACCATGCTGCCATCCCCAGAGAACTTAACAGGCTGGAGAAGCAGGCCAACAGGAGCTCCAGGAAGTTGAATAAGAAGTGCAAAGTGCTGCAGCTGGAGAAGAACAACCCCATGCACCAGGACATCAGAGGAGACACAACTAAGAAAGCAGCTTTCAGAAAATGACCCGAAAGGAGTGTGAAAAGGGGACAGTCAAACTCTTTGAAGATGTGCCCATTGACCTAACCAGAGGCAAGGGTCACAAACTGAAACACAAGTGACATTGCTTGAATATCAGAAAACACTTTTGCACTATGAAGATGACTGAGCACTGGTACAAGTTGCCTGGAGAGGTGCTAGAATCTCCCTCCTTGGATATAGGGTTATAGTGTTGGGTAACCAGCTCTAAGTGGCCCTGCTTGAATAGGGTGGATGGATGGATCAGAAGACATCGAGATGTTCCTCCCAATCTCAACCATTTTGTGGTATTTATTGTTTCCCCCTCAACTTCACTGAGCCATTGGGACTTTTTCTCACTGTGAGGATACCTTTCATTTCTTCAGCTACACTGACATTTTGGGAAAAATTTCTCCCCAGTATTTGAACAGTAGAGCCCTGGGTGTCAGATTACAGAACCACACAAATGAGTAAGAACAGACCTGCCAGATGGTAAGGTTTGATCTGAGCAGTGCAAGCTTCAGCACTGCTTCCAGGAATCATCATCTCAGGGACTTCTGAGTCAAAAGTGAATTTTTGTACTTAATAGTAATTGAGACATTTTTCTTCTATTAATTAATCCAATCAGTTTTGGAACACATCTTTAGCTTCCACAATATCCTGTGATGACCAGTTCCACAGCTGAATAGCATGTTATGATGAATTATATTTTGCACCCTACCATGGGCTAGGTGGCTTTGACACCCACTAACTCTTGCACAGAATGAGAGTGGAAGAAGTTCCCTATGTAGTTTGTGCCATTCACATGCATAGCCTTACACATGCATAACCCAGTTCTTGCTTTGAGACCAAAGAGCCTGGATAAGGATTCAGCAAACTGCCCCCCATACAGGAATCATTTGATTCCTTGATCACAAAATCAGACACATATTCAATAGAATGTTTCGAGTTTTACTATATTCCTCTTGAGATAACAAGACAAATTATAAAGTGTTCAGGATGTCACCACCATAGATTTATACAGCAATATATCCATTTAGTGATGAACAGTTCAAGACAGAAAAAAACATGAGCAGAGGATGTTGCTGAGAGAGGATGATGTTAATTGCATCTAAGCTTTCCAATGGAGCATGATGGCTTTAGAGCTGTGAATAAGCCTGAGAAATGCAGCATTTCTACACAAGGCAGTGAAAAGGACTCTAAGGACAGAAACAGCAGCTGCAAAGAGGGGAACAAGTAGCATCTACAGAATTTAACTATTCATGAGATAAGTCATAGCCACAGTATTGATGTTCAATACCATAGAAACAAAAGTTGCAGCTGAAATATGCAATGACTTTTTGAGTGTGTGTATAATAAAATAAGAACATACAAAGACCAAGTGAATTTTTGGTCCTCTGTGTAGAAAAAAAACCCTATTACAGTTCTTTTTCATCAGCAAATATATCAAACAAGAGACCAATCACTTACTTTTATAAACAAGAAGGTAGAAAAGCTTCATATTTTTGTGAAGACATTAATAAAACCTCCCTGACTCTACCACAGCACACAGGCATGTCCCTTTCACAAAAATACTGGCTACTTTGGTCTGTAGCAGTATTAGGTTTGTTTAAAATTTGGCAACCACTCAAATTTTGCTTATTCTGTCTCCAGAAGAACAGCTCTTCTCAGAAAATTTGCACATTTATTTTCAGACTGCTAGCTTCATCAGTTTTATGCTTCCACTGTTTGCCAGGGCAATTGAAGCTTGTAAAATATCATGTTAGCATGGAATGGCAGCAGTCACTAGATTTTCATGATAACTATCTCCAAAACATGTTCATGCATTTCAAAGATGTGTTCATCAGCAGGAAATGCAGACCTGTCAGCAAATACATGGTGCTTGGAAGCTCTCGCAAATAAACAATGATTTTAATTTGCTAAAGATAGTTCAACATATTTCTGTAGCAATCTCACAAAGCAATACTCTGATTATTTTCAACAACTCCTGCAAGCAGTGTGCACAGTGAGCATTTTTGCCCTAATAAACACTTCCAGGTCTAAGATAAGAAGTAGAATAGAAAATTAAGATCTCAAAACAGAACCATGCTTAAAATAAAACTTCAGGTTTATCTCTGATGTTTAGAGAGGAAGTGAAAAAACAACGCAAGCTTGAACAATAAATACACGGCTAAATACAGGGATTATTGCAGCAAGTGTAGGGAGGCTGATGAATGAGGATGAATTGCATGAACTTTTTGTTAACCCTCTCTGCACGAAGAGGATAATATGGATATGATAATATGGCACATTTAAATCTTATCTGTGAATTTTTCAACAGCAAATATAAAGGAAGGAACAGTAATAATTTTGGCATCAAAAGCAGACTTTATATATTTTTTTAAATTCCTGAAGAAAAGTAATCTGACAGAGACAATGCTAATGTCAAATCACTGTCATCACAGATATTCTATTCAACACTTCTTGCAGCTCTAACACTGAAAAACCTTATACTTGAATATTGACTGTATTATTATTACTTTTTTTTGTTTGTGATAATGACTAGATTTAGTATAACAATCATATGATTGTTATAGAGATTTGGACAATCTAGACTGTTAGTCCATTGCCCACCAGTCATACATTGCTAAGTTTCATTTGCAGCAAATAGATCTGTTGTATATTGATTTAATCATAGCAAGTTAGAGCTTATTTGTTTTCTATGATTTCTGACTTCATAAAGGGCAAATAGTGCCTGACTAACCTAGTGGCCTTCTATAATCAAATTACTGGATCACTGGACAAGTGAAAAGCAACTTATGTATCTACCTTCACTTCTGGAAGGCCTTTGACACAGGAAATTGATCAATATTTACATGTGCCACAATCCAGATTTGGATATTTCTGTAATCTATATTCCACTACAAATATTTTGTCCTATATACTTAATTTTCAAAAAATTCTATTTACGGTGGAATGATGAAAAAGATAGTTAATTACAATTTCTTAAATTAAACTAGCTCTGTAACAGATATTTTGGAGGAGTTGACTGTGATACAAAGTGCTTCACAGTCTCTCTTTATGACTCTGTCCCAAATCAAAATCTGATTAATTGTGCAGTAAAAACCTCGAACAATCTCCAGACAGGCAGAAAATAGGATATGCCAAAAATAGTTAAATCCAAAATCTTCCATTGCACATACTTCAAAAGAGCTCAAAGCCCAATTTTTTACCAATAAAAAGACTAAGTCAAAGCACAGTTGATCAAATAGGAATAAGACATTTACAGCCATTTTGTATCCAATGTGATCAAAGGCAGAAAAGTAAAGCTCTAGTAGCAGTACAAGGAATTTTAACATTATTTCAGTGCAGCAAGCAATACAGTCACATGAAATATATTTGTAATAAGAGTGAAATAATTTCAGCTCCTAAGTATTAAAACGAACTCTCAGCCTCAAAGACTTCTTAATGATTGTAGATCCATTTACATAGTACATTCCCTCCGCTGTTTTGTGAGAAAAGGTTAGCAAAATAAAACTGCAAGGAGATGCACAAAACAAAGATTGAAATAAATACATGACAAAAAATGAGGAAAACAGTCTTCCAACTAAAAATGAGTAACTTAAAGACAGTGCAATATATTTGGAAACCTCTGACAGACTGAAAAGCAATGCCAATCAACAAGACTGGACCAGGATTTTGGATATTGTTGCCTAACTGCTGACCCTGCAATTTGGGCAACTGGCACAAAACTACACAGAATTAAGAAGCAATACTTAATCTTTGAATATAATATACATGGGGATTAAGACTTACTGAAATTTTTCAGCCACTAATACACACAAAGTAAGCATAAAAGAGGAATTTTTTCAGTCCGGTGATTTTCATAAATATTTTAATAGCTTATAAAACTTCAATTGTTTTTACTTCACTGATACTTTAAAAATAGTCCTAACAATAATAATTCACACTAATCATCTGCGCTCAAAATTTTGCTCATGTCCATTTTGTTCCGGTTTTTAATGAAACAAGACTGTTTTGCACATGGACTGGACATGAGCCCTACTCATGTGCATGAATCCTGAGAGATCAGAAATGAACTCCAAGCAGATGCAGCAGCACTTGATTGTGCATGGCCACTGGTCTAAGGCCTTCTGCTGCTACTGAATCTCAGGACTGAAAAGGTCATGTGGCCTCTATGTCAGGCCCTCAACTTGACCATGCTCTGAAAGGAATGACATTCTCCCAGTCAGGCCTGCCTCCTTCTCCTCAATGCAAAGCCTCTGAGTTTCCATGGTGCCAAACTCCTTTGGTCCTCACACCTCTTTGTCAGCCACCCACACACATCATGTGGGCCAGGACTTGAGCAGTGCCTTGGGAACAGTTGTTCATGAGGCATCACTGCTTAGGTGGACAGGACAATGACCAACACACATGAAGGCCTCATTTTCCTTTCTATTTAAGAAGTCATCTGGGACAAAGCTTATTTCAATTAATATTTTTCCATAGTGAACATCTGGCGAACTTTTTTCTCCTTTAACAACATGACTGAAAAGGGGCCACTCATTTATTCCAAATACATGTTTTGCTCCCTCTGATAGTGCAGAGCCTATTGCACAATTCCCTTTCTAGCAAGTCCTACTGGAAGCTGGTGGACAGACCCACTACTGCTGTAGGTAACCAGTCCCTGATATGACATAGAGGACTGTTCAGTGGCTGAAGTGAATGCCAAGTCAATTCTGAGAGACTTAATTACACTGCAATACTGACTAAAATAATAAGAACTTTGTACTCAGTACTCTTGTTAACAGACTGCAAGGGAAAGAAATGAAATTGTACCCTTTCATTTCCAGAGTTGGAACATCACCCATGGACATGGTAGGAAGCCTGCCAGGAAGCCAACCACAGCCAATATTGATAACACCAAGATAAATGCCCATTACAGCAAGCAGCTGTGCCACTGGGTGTTGCACCCTCGGTGCCACAGGCTGAGTTGCCTTTCTCATGAGCACTTTGATGCACATACCTTCTTTGGAAAGAGGCAAAAGCATGGAGGACTTGGCACACCTGCAATGAGCATTAACTGAGATACTGGACTGACTTTGTTGTGGCTCATGGTTTTTATCTCACTGCTGAGATAAGAACAGCCAGTGTAAGCAGACTTTGTAGTCTATCACTACAAGTACAGGAACTACCTAAGTGTGCTCTGTTTACATGCTCAGTGTCAGCATACTGAGTATCACAATATACTGTTCACACAGCAATGCATTTACTGAAGTGATTAAAGTAGTTTTCTACCAACTGCAATGCAATTTCAATACTGCAATCATTTACACACAGTAGATGGAATTGTACCATTAGGAAATTTATACACCTTAATGCTTTTCAAATCAGTTTAATAGTGCTATATCACAGTATTTGACAGTGCCACAATATTTTTTTTTATCAGCATTGTGTAAGATCCAAGATAATCACTATCAGGAGCAGCAACAGGGATGGCAAGCACTGTGCCAAGCAGGAAAAGGGAGGGGACTGATGCTGCAGCCAGATGTGGCAGTAGGGTTTGACCTTCTTGCCACATGGATGCCTGGCATGAGTCCTGGAAATGGGGCGGGCACCACTTGTGCCTGCAGCAGTCTGGTGAAGGACCAGAGGAAACAAACATGCCAAAGTCAAGAAATGTCTTAGGGAATAAGAAAAGTCCTCTGAGGGACAAGAATAGGAGTAGAGAACAAAGATGGGAGAATCTGCCAGAAGCTGGACTGAGAATATGCAGAGTATTCCTTTGAAGAAAAGAGGCAGGCTAACATATCCTTGGAAAAATATGAACTAGGGTTAAACGAGAGGACAATTCCCTTCCAGGCCTGTTATTTGCTTCACCCTTGATTTGCTACTGGTGATAGACATTAAGAATTACTGTGAAATGAGAAAAATGATATTGCTTAATCTAAGCAGCGTGCTGGTACAAAAAACCTTGGAAAAATAATTATTGTATTTGATACAGTAGGTAATTTGTCAAAAGATTCATGCAGTTAAACTTATTTGTACTAAAGCTGTTCCAATTATGGAGAGAGAAAATATTGATTAGAAGCCTCTTGCAGTGACAAGCAACAAGCTTGAAGCACTTAAATTCTCAGTTTCTCAAGAAAATTAATAAAGTCAACACTAGTCCTGCTATTTTAACTGAGGAAATAATGAGGACAGGCCTTGCCACTGTCATTGTTTACAAAGGCTAAACCAATTTTAATATTTTAAGAAAAATGCATGGCTAATTAAGAGCATTATCAGCTAGTACTCCTTTATGTTACTTTGAGAATGTTAGTAGATTGGGTTTTTTTTTTTCTAGTTTGAAAAAGGCAATAAATAGATAAACAACTAATTCGGAAAAATGTCTGAATTTGTCTGCTTGGTAAAGGGAATGGGAAGTTTTATGCTCTTTCAGAGGTAAGCTAGGACCTGCTATGGGATAGCTGAGCTATCATGTATCAGTTACTTGATACAGCATCAGAACACTTGGATACACATAGGCACAGTGATTGTCTGATTGTCTAATTGTCAATATTTTAGCTACTTGTAAATCCAGCGAGTGCTACTTAGAATAAATTTTACCTTCAAATTAGTGAAATCACAGAATCAGAGAATGTCTTGGGTTGGAAAGGGACCTTAAAGACCATCTAATTTCAACCTCCCTGCTGTGGGACACCTTTCACTAGATCAGATTGCTCAGAGCCCTATCCAACCCAGCCTTGAACATTTCCAGGGATGGGGCAGGCAAAGCTTCTCTGGGTAACCTGTTTCTGTGCCTCATCACACTCACAGCAAAAAATTTCCTTCTAATACCTAATTTAAATGTATGCACTCTTTCAGTTTTCAGCCATTCCCCCTTGCCCTGTCACCACAAACCCTTTTAAAAACCTCTCTCCCACTTTTTTTGTAGGCTCCCCTCAGGTATTGGAAGGCTACAATTAGGTCACCCTAAAGCCTTCTCTTCATTCTTATAAAGAAAATTATTTTGATTTATAACCAGTGCAAAAACATGTACTGGACAACAATGCATTCTCTGGAAGAACTAAAAACATTTAACAAACCTAAAAAGCTTTGTAGGAATTAGAAAGTTTATATTTTATCACTGGCAAACCCAATAAGAATTTGTTTCTATAAATTGCCATAGTAAATAATTAACCATATGAATAACTGTCCATATAAGAGCCAAGAACCTTCTTCCTTACCAAAACCAGTGTGATAAATCCACTAATAACTGAACAGACAGAGAGGGAAAAAAATATATTGCTGGATTATGATTTACCTCAGTGCCACATTCTTTAATTCTGCTTCAGGGATTTACACTCATTTGGATCCCCATCTTTATTTGTACTCTTTATAAAAGCTGATGACAGATAGACATTATGGTACAACGAAAGAGACCCATAAAAATTAAATTAGAAAAGATATACAAAACCCTAGACATAAGCAAAATGCCTCATACATGGCCCTGTAAACCCACTGGTGCTGTATAGTAATAGCTACAGTTATTAAGAAAATATTTTAAAATTAAATAAGAAGTGAAATAATCCCAAGATGAGCAGTGCTGCCCAGGTCAGACACAGTGCTGGCCTCTATCTGCTAAGCAAATTCACTTCCATAGGCATTGTAGTGTCTATGCTATAAGGAAGTAGCATGAGTAGAGGCAGTACTTTCTAGTAGACCTAGCATTATGAAGTTCACCATATTGCATAAACCAGTGGCCTTATATATCCTATTGTATCCAAGGTCCATATATTTCAGCCACTCTGAAAGGGATGATTGTTTTGTACTCTTTTTTTCAAGAAATAAGTGATGTTTTATGCTCAGCTGTGGGAGCCTCCTTTTTAAACCTACATCACTTTGCTAGTTGTCATGGCCAAGTGCTACATACTCTGGACCAGGTGGCTCCTAACCCTCCTCCTCACAGCTCTCTAACATAACCTTAAAGACAGTGATCCAGAAATTTAGGCTTTCTATTACACCTCCTTAGAGACCAGCCTAAGTTCACTTTATAATTTTTCAGTTGAGTTTTATCCCCCTTAAAGTCCTGATCAGGAAAGTAAACATCAGCTCTTCAAGGAACTCATCAATCCAATCCCCTGGGAATCTCTCTTCAGGGTCAAGGGAACAGAACAGAGCTGGAAAATTTTTAAGGACATCATCATGGAGCACACAAATTAGTGATCCCCAGGCACAAGAAATTTGGCAAGGAAGGCAGGTGATGGGAATCACTGAGTCTGCACCTGCTGGTGAAGCTAAAGGGCAAAAAGTATGTGCACAGGCAAAGGAGGCAAGAGCAGGTCACCTGAGAAGAGTATAGGGATACAGCCCAGTTGTACAGGGATGGGGGAAGCCAAGGTGAAATTAGAGCTGGACTTGGCAAGGGATGCAAAGAATAACTGGAAGGGGTTCTACAGGTGTGTAGGGGCTTTTTACAAGAGCATGTAGTGACAGAACAAGGGGGAATGGCTTCAAACTGAAAGAGAGAAAGTTTAGATTAGACATTAGGAAGAAATTCTTTCCTATGAGGGCACTGGAGCAGGGTGCCCAGAGAAGCTGTGGATGCCACATCCCTGGAAGTGTGCAAGTTGGATAGGGCCCTGAGCAACCTGGTCTAGCGGAAGGTGTCCCTGCCCATGGCTGGGGGGTCAGAACTTGATGGTGTTTAAGGTTCCTTCCAACCCAAACTGTTCCATGATTCTATGAAGTGAAAGCTTTATCCCTTTAACAGAAGCTGTTTAATCAGCTGGATACTGACAGAAAATATCCTGAACATCTCCTTCAGTTTCTAATTTAGAATCACAAAGTGCATCATCAGCTATTCAGCAGGAAACAGCAGGAAAGCTTACTTGGGCTTTGAAGTACTCATCTGCTCTGTTAACATGCAGACCATCTCGAGTATATAGCAATGCAGTGTACCCCAAAGCATGATGAGAGGGGAAAAGAAGGCAGAGGGACAATGATTTTCAGAAAGATAAAGGGTAGGAACTCCAGGGACAGACATTCTTTTGAGGAAATCCAGGTTTTCTCTGGCCTCTTCTAAGAACAGCATAGTTTCAAGTTGCCTTTGTTTAACTTAAAATACCCACAGAATCAAAGGAACCATAGGCCATGTACTACTGTGTTAGAAGTATTCCCACCACTAGGTGTCAGCCCAATTTAACATATGCACAAATTTCTTTAAATAAAAATTTACTTTTGTTATACTTAAATACTTAATAATGAAAATATTTTTGAAAGGCAAGTAGAGCACCTGCTTTCAGAAAGGTACATTTCATAGAATCATTTAGAGTGGAAAAGTCTTTTAAAACTATCGAGTTCAATCATTAACCCAGCCCTGCCAAGTCCACCATTAACCATGACCCTAAGGGCCACATCAACATGTCTTCTAAATATCCCCAGGGATGGTGAATTAACCACTTCCCTGGACTGCCCATTCCAGACCTTGGACAACCCTTTCCGGGAAGAAATTTTTCTCAGTTTCCCATCTAAACCCCCCCTCACACAACTTGAGGACATTTCCTCTTGTTCTATCACTTGCTACTTGGGAGAAGACATTGACCCACACCTGCCCAGAGCCTCCTTTCAGACAGTTGTAGAGATCAACAAGGTCTCCCCTGAGCTCCCTTTTCTCCAGGCTGAACACCCCCAGCTCCCTCAGCTGTTCCTCATAAGACGTGCTCCAGATCCTCCACCAGCTTCATTGCCCTTCTCTGGACTTGCTCCAGCACCTCAGTGTCTTTCTTGCAGTGAGAGGCCCAAAACTGAACACAGGATTTGAGGTACAGCCTCACCAGGGCTGAGTACAGAGCAATCACTGCCCTGGTCCTGCTGGTCACAATATTTCTGATTCAGGCTAGGATGCCATTGGCTTTCTTGGCACACACAGGCTCATGTTCAGCTGCTGTTGACCAGCACCCCCAGGTCCTTTTCCACTGGGTAGATCTCCAAACACTCTGCCCCAGCCTTCAGCATTCCATTGTTGAGGGGTTGTTGAGTCCAAGGTGCAGGACTCGGCACTTGACCTTGTGGAACCTCACACAATTGTTCTTGGCCCATCAATCCTGTCCAGCCTGTCCAGTGTCCTCTGCAGAGCCCTCCCGCCCTCCAGCAGATCAACACTTCCACTTTGGTGCCAACTTGTCACAAACTGACAGGAAGCACTTGATCCCCTTGTCCAGATCATTCATAAAGGGCTGGTCCAAATACTGACCCCTGAGGAGCATCCCTTGTGCCCAGACACCACCTGGATGTATCACCATGCACCACCACTCCCTGGGCCCAGCCATCAGCTCCCTAGCCAGCAAAGAGAGTGCCTGCCTGAGCCCATCCATTTGGAAGCTGTGAAGATGGTGCACCTTCACATACAGTGCAGTGGATAAGTACAGGCCCATGCACAGTACTTAATCTTTTTAAAATTTAAATCCCTGATAGCTAAAATGAGAGCTGAAAAGGTTGAAGTAGAATACCTGCTCTGCCACTGTTTTCTGAAGCAATGAATTCCTTAGCACCACAGAGCCCCTGCTGGTTACGACATAAAAGCAGAGGGACCATTTATCAGCATTTTGTCCAGGGGTGAATCAAATAACTGTCATATCACTTCTGAACAGGCTCTGTCTGAGCACTTTCTGTCATTCAAATTAACACCACCCCTTCTCCAGCTGCAGGGTTAAAACACACAGAGTGAGGATGCAACAATGGAAAGAATATTTATTCAGAGTATTATACCTTCAGTGATAAATATGCATGGGCTCTTCAAAGCAGATTTCAAAACCAAAAAAAGGTGGTTATAAAGTCTCATGTAATTAAATTTTCATTCTCCTCTCTGGGGGAAGCATGATGAGACAAAACTGAATGTGAAAAAATGGACCTGACTGACATTGCACTCTGTCAGAAAGAGCTTGCAAAGGAGAGTCCCCAGGCAATACCTAATTCAGCTTCTGCAGGCTCACCAGGTGGTGTGAAGCACTGCAAATAAAATAATGGGAGAGTAGGAAGAAGGAGAAAAAAAAACAACAAAAGACAAACAACAACAAAAAACCTCAGAAAACAAAACCAAACAAAAAAACATTCAGAACCTCCCCACAGAAGCCCAAACTCACTCTCACATATGTTCCCTCCCACAAAACCAAACAGAAAGAAAATCCAAAGAGAGTTCAGCCCCAAAAAAGCCCAACTGAACTAACAAGGATCCAGGGAAAAGAACTGTTCCAGAAAAACACCTTCCTTTCCAGCAATGCAGAAACAACAGCCTACAGTCTTTCCTTGCACACAGCCTCCCTCTCCTGTCAAAAAGATGAAGTTTCAGTTCTGAAAAATACTTGCATCACACTGCAACATACAGTCCTTTCTCAGCTGACCCAGAATCCCTCTCTGCATCCTGATATCTGACCCTATAAGCACCATAGAACATTTAATCAGTGTCAACACCAAAGCTGGGAAGGGTGAAGAAATAAGGTGTCACAGACATCCTTTTCATAAAAATCCTTTCTTTAGGATTTTTTCCTTCTGGGAAGCTGAGGCCCCAGAAACAAAAGGTAAACAATAGGTTATCTGCTTCTGTGGAATGCAACAGGTCAGTTCTGGATTGGCCCAGATTGAGTGTTTGGAAATAATGGCCAATCCAGAACTGAGCTCTCTCGGACACAGTCCGAGAGAGCAAGGTTTGTTGATCATTCTTTACTTTCTATTCTTAGGTAGTTAGCAGCTTCTGGAAACTCTCTTTTTCTTTTTCTTTAGTATAGTTATAATGTAATATATATATATATATCATAACATAATAAATCAAGCCTTCTGATCATGGAGCCCATCTCGTCTCTTCCTTCACCCCGAAAACCTTGTGACCAACCGACGACAAATAAGGGACCTGCTGCACAGCTGATAGCAAAAGCCAGTCAGAGATGGCTAATATCAAGGACAGAGTGAATTAAAACATGTAGCAGAAAATTTTATTCCAAACATGAAAATGTGTGTAGCCAAGAGAGTGAAATGGGGCCAAGACCAGAAAATTATTTTCAGAAGAGACATTAGAGATGACAGAACAGAAAGCAAAAATGGCCCCTTAACAACCCAAATCAGCCTGGAGCTCCAATCTGGATTTCATTTCTAAAACAAATCCTAGGAAAGAGATGAGACTTAGGCCCAGATATGGGCCATAACCCAGACAAAAAAAAGTTCTTGAGTGTCTTCTAGTGAGTTCTCTAGCAGCTTGCCCCTTCCTTTGGAGTCCCCTTTGCAGCCTTATTTCAACAGAAGCTCCTATCCCAACCAACTTCTACGTGAAGCTAAAACAAAATACAGTTTCGTTACAGCCAAATACAGCCAAATCTAACATTGTTGTCACTTAGAAAGTTTCTGTAATGGTCAAGGCATCCTCTCATCATACATTACACTGATTTCAAGAAAATATAACAATATGCTTTATACATTGGATGATGAGGCCATGGAAATTGCTAAATCAAACCAAAAGACTGTATGATGTAGAATTTCAGCCTGTGGCCAAAAAGAAATGGAGTCCCTGTCCTTGGAGGTGTTTAAAATAAAAAGATGTGATGTTTAGTGCCATGGTCTAGTTGAAAAGGTAGTGTTAGCCATAGGTTGGACTCAATGATCTCAAAGGTCTTCTCCAACCCAATTAATTCTGTGACTCTGTGCAGTCTTTTCAAACTATGTGCATAAAACAACACAATATGCTACAGCTGATAGAGAACAGAAGATGTGGAATGAACACACTGAGACCCAACAAAAAAAGAAGAAATTGTTTAAATTAGTTAAAGATCTGGTCACCGTGTAAGCCATCCACACTCACTGATGGAACATTAGAAAGAGGTCAGAAATATATGAAACTTCCAGAGCAGAAAAACATTTAATATGTGCTCCAGAGGTAAAGTCCTTTGCCCTTTCCTCCTGCTAAGAATGACATTCAGACAACTACACTTTACTATCAGACCTCAATTTTCCTGCCAGACATCAACAAAAGACAGTTTAGTCACAATCTCTAATCACTTCTACAGATCATACAATGGTTTGGGTTGGAAGGGGACTTTGAAGACCATCTCATTCCAACCTTCCTTCTGTGGGCTAGGATACTCTCCACTAGACCAGGTTGCCCAGAGCTCCATCCAACCTGGCTTTGAGCATCCCCAGGGATGAGACATCCATAACTTCCCCAGGCAGCCTGTTAGAGTGCCTCACCACCTCCACAGTAAAGACTCTTTTCCTAGTATTCAACCTAAACTTTCTGGTTTTGAATTTGAACCCATTCTCCTCATTCATTCTGGTGAAGACAGATTAATATTTTCATTGGATTTTCCTAGAAAAATCCAGGAAAACTACAATATAGATGCTTACCAAGACTACCTCGTTCTTTCCATTCTCCTCTTATCTAAGTAATTGATACACTTAAGAAGACTTTTACCAAACTCCACCAGACTTCCAGAGTCTTAGCAGAACCTGGCATCGTCTCCAACCAGCACTCCAGGGAACTGCCTGCAGAGGAATGAACCTTGAGAGACATGTTAGAAGATCAGTGTTTGAGACACCTGATCTCTAGAAGTTCGGTCCTGTGTTTCTTCAGGAACCTCAGAAACACTAGCACTGTTTTTTATTCTTTGCCAACATGAGTGGAAAGAAGAGGAAAGATTAACTCAGGCTCAAGCTGTCTAGCTCAGGAATCTACAATTGCAGCAAGTTATTTACTGAAGGAGCTACAAGTGATCCAGGACTTTGAGCCAGCTGTGAGCCAGAACAAGCAGAGAGACTTCAACTACCCAATATTTACTATCAAGGTGCACAGAAGATACACATTGAAAATTTCAGACATCTGGTTTCAGGCAAGAGTAATGTGGTGGGGGCCAAAAAGGACTGTGGGGGGATGACCCCACTGGGCACCAGCTTCTCAGCAAAGCCACTCTCTAACTCACATTCTTATCTAGAGGAGGGAGAGAAAACATTGTAAAAGGCTCATGGGTCAAGATAAGGACAGGAAGAGATCACTCACCAATCGCCATTACAGGCAAAACAGACTCAACTGGAGGAAATTAGTTTATTGCCAAACAAATTAGAGTAGGGCAATTAGAGATGGAAATGAAGTCTTAAAACACCTTCACCTCACCCCTCCCTTCTACCCAGGCTCAGCTCCACACCCTTCCACAGAGTAAAGCCTTTCAGGAACAGACTGCCCCACTGTAGGCATGCCACAGATGCTCGCCTCCCCAGAGCCCACCCAACCCAGAAACCAAAGCCACCCATTCCACAACGGCCCTTGGCCGGTGTTTGCAGCGAGGCCCTGCTGGGCGGACCCGGTCCGGCTCGGCAGCTCCATTGGGCAGCTCTTTCGTCAATCACTGTGAGGGGGAGCTGCCCGCGGGTCCGTTTTGATTGCCGGGCGCTTGCGCGAGGCCCTCGGGCGTTTCCCAGGGGTTACGGAGGGTCGCCCGCCCGCGGGGGCCGGTCCTGGGCCGTGTCCATGGAGCGGCGCCGTGGGCGGGGCCGGAGGCCGCGGCAGGGGCGGCTCGGCAGGGCCGGGTGACGGCGGCCGGGCGGCGGCACTGCGGGGCTGCAGCAGCGGGACGGGCCCACACCGCCCAGCCCAGCCCAGCCCAGCCCAGCCCAGCCCAGCCCAGCCCTGCGCTCGTCCCGCCGACCGGCGGATGGGCACAGCGAGGGTAGCGGCTCGGCCATGGCCAGCGGCGGCCCCGAGGAGGGGGAGGCGGTGGCGGGGGAGGAACAAGCCCTGAGGAAGCTGGTCGTCCGGCTCCAGAACGTTCAGGAGAGGAAGCGGCTGGAGACGCTGGTGCAGACCCTGAGCGATCTGCTGGAGCTGGCGGCCCGGCAGAGCGGTGAGCGCCCTGCCCTGCCCTGCCCTGTCCTGTCCCGCCCGCCGCCGGTCACTAACGCGGTCTCTCTCTCTGTCTCTGTTCCCCCACAGCTCCCCGGCTCTTCAGTGGCAAAAACGTCCACGTGCCCCTGCTGCTGGTGGTGGATCTGTACCCGGGAGCGGCGGGCGTGCAGCAGGTCAGGGGCCGGGCGGGAGCGGGGCCGGGGCCGCTGCCCCGCTCCGGCTGCGCTCCGTGGGATGAGCGAGCGCCGGGCCCTTCCCGGGATAAAAGTTCTTGTTCCGCTTGTTGATTTCTCCCTAACTTGCAATGTGTCTCTTGGGCCGCTTCTTGAAGTGCTCTGAGCTGTAGAAGGGCGCTGTCACCGCTGGCATTTAAAGAGACCAAGCGTTCCAACTTACTGCAGACGCCACTGGCTGCGTCTCTGTTTTTACCGGCAGAAGGAAGCGAAATAGGAAATAAGAATTAAGCCGTGTGAATACTGTGTAATGTAGGGTTCTAAATTACCAGTGTTACCTAATACAATTTTGAGGTGTCCATATTGAATTTTGCCATGGTTAGACAAACTTCTGACGGCGTCATTTTATACTATGAATTCATATATATGTAGCCATATCCTTGAGACTTGTGCTAGCATACGTTTTTAAAGGTGGGGGGAATATTTTAGCTAAGAGTATGTTCTGCAATTTAAGGTTCTGCCTACCTGCTCCTGTAATTTAACATTGGCCCATTTGGACTAGGTGTGGCACTTGGACAATTCGATGTTATACTTATGGTACAGCTGCCAGACTTGTCATACAAAGCAGCTCCTTCCTGGCAGGCATATATTAAATATCTGACTATACTATGCATAGAGGATGTTTATAAGCTCCATATTTCTGTGCAACTCGCTTGATGCTTTTTTTTTTAAATTATTAAGCAGTATGAATATGAAGCAGCAGTTTATTTCAAGATAAAGCTCATTAGTTTATAAAACCTCTGCCCAGAAGTCTAAACTTGGAAGTAAAACATCAATCATAACAAGAAGTAGGTGTGAAATGATAGCACAAGACTCTCAGAATTGCATAAAGAAGATAGTGATTAACTTTCATTTTAACTCTCTTAAAATACTTTATTCTAATGCAGAATTTTAAAATTAATTTTAATCTTCTACCTGCCTACATTTGCAGTCATATAGTGTTTCAGTTCAGAAGTTCTGGACCTCCTTTGCATTACTATGTTGTGTTGCAGTGGGAAATTCATAGCCAGTGCAAAGCTCAAATCCCATTCCTCATAAAATATCTTGGGCAGCTCTTCTTTCACATTCAGTTCTGATGATTACAAACATTCACACTATGTAAGTAGATCTCTGTCTTCTTGCTTCATTCACTGCTATTTGTTTGTAATCTTTGTGAATAAATTCTCACTTTACAGCGGTGGTGAAGTAATGAGGTCCTGATTTCAGTGCAGTCTCTTTGCACTTCTAATGATTTTTTATTGAATGAATAATTAATCATCCTCCTTTTACTTTTGACATTGTAAAAAAATTAACTCACTTAAGAGAGTAAACACAGTCAGAGACATACCTGAAGTGAGAATTCACCTCCCCTCCTTAACTGGTTACAAAGCATTGTGGGTTGATGTTGGAACCCTAGATGCTGTTCCTCTAACTTGTACAGGGTTAATTTAGTAGATCAATATTGCAAGTCTGGCCTAAATCAGACTGCAGGCATAAACCCTGCAAGCTCCTTCAACAACAGGAAGGTACTGGTGTGGAAAGCCAGTAGTTCCTGTAAGTAAATAGGGTAGTTTTCTGCAGCTTTTCTGGCAATGATTGGAGCATCTTAGAAACTCTAGAGCAAAATATGAGTGCACTTGACTAAAGAGCAGTCAGCAGAGCTGTATTGTCTTATGTAGATGGTGGGTCCTAATGTAATATAAATTAATTGCATGCTAGCAACAAAAAGGGTCAGATTTAAAAATAAAGAGTTTCATTGCTGCTACCAACTGTTTCTGTATATAGGGACCTGTTTAAGTCTTTATAAGGACATCTTCTTTTGCTTTATTTCCCTTCCTTATAACGTTTAGGATTTCTGTTTTTTAAAAGACCCTTGCTTTCTTGTTTAATCTTCAAACAGCTAAAACGCTCTGTTACCTCAGGTTATAGTTTTAATGTTGTAAAATAGACCACACATCAGCAGGTCAGATATTTCCACTGGTCTTCTCTGGATCCACAGTTCTGATAAATGTTTGTCAGTACTTGGAGTCCTAACAATCCAAATAAAAATGTTCAATGGGAATATAAAATTCATCAGAAGCAGTTAATACAGAAAGGAATTTTCTAAAGTAATTAAGCAAGTTTGCATCAGATTTTAAATTTTATAAGGACAATTAGGATGCTCTTATAAAGTGGGACTTCTAAAATAAAATGTTTTCTAAGGAATAAGCAGTTTATCAATTGATAGTCACCTGTATAATATTTTTGAAATTTGTACCTGATTGACTGTCACCAGTAAACTCTATTTTCCTTGGAATATGCAAAATTAGGGAATTATATATCTTCATCTTGGACTGATGGTTACTTAGGCTATTCATTGTACCTACATGTAGTTAGGACTCAGTTCCACAGACCACCCTGAATGTCCACAGTAAGTGATTTATAGTGTCATGCAGGGCAAGGCAGCTTGCTATCCAAGGAAAAGAAGTGTATGGAAATTGGCTCATAGTCAAGCTCAATCTGCAGACATTGAGGTTGTAATTGGCTTAAAATGTTTGTCTCTGCAAATCTAAACTGAAACAGAAACAAAAGTACTGCAGATATGGGCTGTGCTCACACTGCAACCAAGTATGTGAAAGACAGAAGTGGAATTCTGGTCCCCAGGGAGCTACATCACCTTCTGCACACTCCACAAAGCTGTCAGGAAAGCTCTCTAAATTCAAGCTTATGCTGTTCCTGTGGGTGACTCTATACTACCAGGCTTGTAATTCCATGTCTCTAGTCTAACTGATTGCAGGGTTAGGAATCATGCACTTTATATGAACTTTGCAGTTAAACTCTTTGGAGGTAGCCATTTACATTCCTGTTGTTAGCTGTCCCATCTTGACCTCTTCGCTTTACATAACTCTTCTGTGAAAAAGTGATCCAGTTATGTATGGAGTCTTTGTGACATATTATCTTCTGCCTTGACTCTGTTCTTAAAGCACAAAGGCCTGTTTCCACCTTTTTATTTACTTATAGGCTCAAGGAAACTCACATGTCTTATTCAAATTCCTTGCTGTAAAATCTGCTTCATCTTGACTTTTGACATTTCACAGTTCACTACTTTTCTTTCAGTACAGAGGCATTTTCTTTCATCAGTTGTTTCTTTGTACAGATTTTGCTTACTGCTTCCTCACTGCAGCCTATTCAGTCATATCAGCCTGTAAAAATTCATAGGAGAGCAGATTTCTGTAAATACAGAAGATCAAAGAGGAGCATTTTTAGCTTTTGGCATTATTTACAGATGTTTGAAAGTCAAAGAATTTGCATTGGATTAAATAAGTAGTTATTAAGAACAAATACATTTGGTTTAGTTGTCTTCCACTCCTTATGATCTCAAAACATCTACTGCCTCATTACATTTTGAAAGCACACACTACTGAGGGCTGATGGCAAGAATATGAAATGTATGGTAATTGTTTATGTATCTCATCCCCATTTAAAACATAGAAGGCCTTTAAAAACCTATACTTTATCCTTACAATTTGCAATTAAATAGCAAGTTCTTACGAAAACACACATTTTTCATTAAAATACACCTGCAGTAGTGCAGGGGTTTTCCCTGGCCAGTGATAACATACTGTGGATTACATCATATCTTTCTCTCTCTCAGCCACTCATTTAACTGTGTGCCCTTTATCCTCAAGCATTGCTGGAACAGATTGAGAGTGATGTGTTCCTGCAAGCAATGCAATCAGAATCATTAGCGTATGTTTTACTTCCCTCTTTTAACTTTCCATGCCATTTGTCTTGTGTTAATTAATTTTCCCTTATTAATTTAGCTAGGTAACAGAACAGCTGTCTTGCAAAAGCCAAGGATATTAGAAGACAATGTAGAAGTTCCAAGCAGAATATCTATTCTAAAATAACTGCATTTTTGTTTTACAGATGGGCTGGTCACTTCTTTGTAAATTAATAGAAATTTGTCCAAGTACTCTACAAAACATAGCTCCTAAGGATGTTGGGAAGGACTGGGAAGTACTGGGTGTTCACCAGTAAGTATTTTGTATACAAAAAGTCTGCCAGAATACTTGGTCATTTTGGCAGCATATATATGCAATGAAATATGTAAAGTTATTACATCATCTTTTTTGTGCATTTCTTCAGCCTTCAGAATGGGGCACAAAGAGAGATCTTATGCATGTATTTCAATACCTGGTGCAGAAAGTAAAGGAGATTGAGCCAGACTTTTTTTAATGACACTCAGTGACAGAATGAGAAGCAAAGGGCCCAAATTGAAATATAGAAAATTCCACTTACACATTAAAAAAAAAGCGTAGAAACACATTTGGCCGATGCAGTATCACCTGGATGTTTGTGTGTGTTTTTCTAAATGTGAGGAATTATATCCACACGCCTAAAGTAGTGTAAATCAGGAAGAGGGGGTTTTGTCACACCTGTTATTATTGTCTAAAGGTAAATATTTGCACTGATCACCTCAACTACCTGTGAATTCAATGGATATAGTTACCTTTAGAAGGAATGGTTTGTTCTGTCTTTTTAGTAAATTGGGCAAATCGTGGTTTAGACTTGCTCAGCTTTCAAAGGAGGCCTAAGCAAGTGTTTTCTGGATGTCTGTGGTTAGATGGGATGAACACCCACACAGGTTGGCTCAATCGTTGCCCTGTAGCACAAGTGCTAATTTAGATGTAGGCACAATGCACATGGGGGTTGCTTTGGGGGCTTGGTTAGGTGTTCTCACTCCTGGGCAGATTGCTGCCTTCAGGGCTGATAATGACAGCAACAAGCACTTACAGCCTTATAACCCTGTGAATATGCCTCCACAGTCTTTACCACACTCTTCCTTTGGAAGGTTGCTGTTGAAAAATAGCATTAAGATGCATTTTGATTTTGTGGGGATTTGTTTTATAGTATAGAATACATGGTCAGTAGGAGAATGAACTCCCCTGAAAGACGTGTTGGCAGTTTTTGTTGGAAAACAAAACTGATTTGGGTTGCTTTTCATGAGCAAGAAATAACTGAGCTGAAGCTGCACATGCAATTTCTTTGGCTGCTGAAAACCTTGTTAATTGACTGAAAGTTATCCTGAGAGCTGGAGATACTGCTGCTCATTCTCAGATCCCATAAAAATTACTTTCTGGGACTGATCTTTCCTGCAGCCTCCTCAGCACCCATGCAGTGTGTGCAGTTAACAAAGCATCCTTTTCAAACTCAAACTTCACTTAAGATCTGATGATAGCACTGCTGTACATGATTCTTTCTCAGTACCATCATTTTAGCCAACTGTGTATCCCTGTCTGACATGTTGACAGTTTTCCTTGCTGTGGAGAGGCTTAGTGGGGGAGTGGACCCAGGCATTCTGTCAGTGCCAAAGGCAGAGCAAGCCAGCTAAATTATGTCTCATGTTCCTTGAGCATGGATTGTACTATGTGAATCAACACCATAATGAATACATGCTGTTTACAGCAAGGCAGGAAACAGTTACAATAGAGAAGAAAAGGTCATTTTTTTTCAGGAGATTTTCCCTTTTGTGTATGTAACTATTTTGGGAGAATAGGAATATTAAACTAGAAAAAGCATTTCTTTCTTTTGTCTTTCAGCTGTGATCCAACTTGACTTCACTGCAGTTATGTTTACAAATGGTAGTTTGCTATTGATTTAGGTGTTTTTGACAGACAGTGTAATGCATAATTAAATAGTTGCTGTCACTGTTTCTCACAAGAGAAAGAGAATTTCCTTCAGTGTATTTGCATTCTTTCCACAAGCTTAAGTAGCCTTCATGAGATGTTTTGTAATCTCCTATGTTAAACCTTCCTACAGCAGAAGAAGTTTAGAAAGGTTTACATCCTTCTTGGTTATACTTGAAATGGGAGGATACATGGGAGGGAATTCTCTGAAAGTAAATTTGGGAAGTGGATGTTATGCCTATAACTGATGTTACACCTCTCATCAGATTTTGCCTCTCATGTCTACTTTGGTCATCATAGCTACAAACACTAGTGCTACAACAGAGGAGAGAGAAACTGGCAGCATCATAGTATGAAGGGAAGACAGTGATTCATTCCAGCTTATAAATTTAGACTTCAGCAAGGCAAACAACCACTGCCAGAGCTGGAGTATGAAATTTGGATGAAACTTCAACTGCTGCTTTTGTTTTTCAAGACAGGTCAAGAATATCAACTGAAGTATTACAAATGACTGTACAGTATATTTTTATTAGATATTATATAGGCAAAGTTTCACATTTGAATATTATTAAAATTGCAGAATCAAGCTCTCTAAAATAAGGAAAAGTAAAAAAATAAAGTTTCTTTAGTTTTTTGGGTGTAAGTCTATGCATTTTAATTTAGTTTTTAATTACAGTTCCCCCCCTTTTGATATAGGCCTCATGCAGTGTGATATCAATGCTTTTAAATTTTTTTTTGAAGAGGAGTTAGAGATTTTTAGTCACTGTTTTACAGATAGTAATTTGAGTAAAGTATGTTGAAAATATCTACTGATTTTTCTGTGCCCAGTTTGATACATGACCTGAATTTTGCAGTACTTGGCATTGTTTGGCTCTCTGTTTAACAAGTCAGAACAAACTTACAGAAATTACACAGAGTGCAACTGGCAGTCTAAGATTTTTAGTGGTTTGTCCAGCATCATGTAAGTGCTGTAGGGCTGAAACATAAGATAGAGTTCATCAAGGCGCTGTTCAAGTTCTTCAGCTGGGAAACTGCTGCTTCTCTTCCACCAGACCCTTGGTTGTTCAGTGTAACTGAGCTCTTGCTGCAGGCAGAGCAGTGCTGTGCTGTCCTCACTCTGTGGTGCTCCACAGACCAGTGCTCTGCAGGGTAACCACCTCCTAAATGACCCTGCAGAATTAATTAATATAGCTGACTAAGAATTAAAGTAAATTGGACAAGTTATACATCAGTATTTTAATGAACTATGATCATAGTTGAAATTCTAATATTACTTCATTGGTAACTTGAAAAAATATAAACTGAAATAAAAGGGTTTTTTTTAATAATTTGAGAGCTTTTTAATGTTTTGCTAATTTTTATAACTACTTCTGTTTTCAAAGTAAATGTTTGATAAAAATTTGTGTTTATCAATATTTCTTTAGCTATAACTCTTTTTTCCATTTTTTTTCTTTGTCTTTAATTTTTAGGCAGATTCTTAAAATGCTTACAGTCCACAAAGGAAATGTAAATCTTTCAGTAATAGGACTAAAAGCATTAAATCTACTCCTCATGTCAGGTATTGTGTGCTTTACTTTCCTATTTCATCTAAGCCTTTAAAACACTGATACCAAGTGTATGACTGTACATGGCAGACTGGATTTTTCTCTCTGTTTTACTCCATGAAGTCACTTGTCATTTGTACTTGTATACAAAATAATAAGAGTGCTATTTTGAACCTTTTTTTTACTAGGTAGGTATGAACTGTCTTTTGGTGGAAAAGTTTTAGAACATCAGTACTATTGCAAAATGCTACCTTAAGAGACAACTTTGTCATGGGTTATACAAAGCTGGATTTGAACTCTCAGTGTAAACTTTGAGGATGGTATTAAATAATTTTGTATTTTATGGTGTTTCAATGAAAATATTGAGAAATCATCAGTGCAACATGTAATTTCTTCTGCTGTTCAGACATAATCGCTTTCCTGCTCTTGGAAGAAGAGGTGGATGTGTTTTCCTTGGTATTTAATGCCATGCACACCTTCCCTAAAAATGAAGAGATCCAGCAGCATGGATGTAAAGTGTTACACAAACTTTTTGAGAAAGGTATTTTATCTTGTAGTTTATGACATTAGAAAATGTATAGATTGGGAGGGATGACAGATATACATTTAAAGGCAATAAATGAATTTTTGCATTCCAGATTGGTTTGTGAATTATGTCTGTTCTTAAATGAGCTAGCACAAAGCAGACTTTCCAAGAAATATCACAAATTCTATAAACTAGAGCAATGAATATGACATCTTTTAAAAAATAAAAATGTCCCTTCATTTCTAACTCCAAAGTTAACTGAAAAGATGGGATTTAATGTTGGTCAGTAACTGGAATAAAGAATAGTGACATTTGATTCTAATTCTCAAAAACAGGATTGTGTATTTAAGACTGGTAAATTTTATGTAACGTGAATGGTTCTAAAATCAAACAAATGTTTGTACTTTAGAAAAATACTTCATTCTGCTTTTTACTCTGACAATGCTAAAAGGTGATCATGTGTCCATACAATATTCCCATTTATTCTGAAAAATGAAGTCACCAATTTTTGTAGTGAATTTTTGCAGAAACCTCAGGAATTGTGCATGTTACAGCCAGAAGTCCCTTTGTTGTAGTCCCCTTGCTTTGAATTGAGTTTCTTGATTCAAAATAAATATTGAGAAATGCTATCACTCTGCTCTACTTCTTTGCTTCAAAGATAGTCTTCAGTTCTTCAGATTGGTTCTTTTTGGCACCATTCTCTATTGCTTTTTTAAGTCTTTCTCTCACATGTGTGCTTGGAATTATCTTCTCTGTTCCTTTTCCTCTTCCTGTCCCTAAAAACTTTTGCCCTGCTGTATTTTCTCTTCAGTCTCCACAACAGTCTGAACTTCTTATGTTTTCTGTGCATGTTTTTTGTAACTGCCAGATTTTTACAGATCTGGATGCAGGTACAGACCTGCATACCTTCTTCTTGATGGCAGCACCCATGTGACAAGTTCCTAGGATGCTCCTGCCTTGTTTTCTCTACCTCTGAGCCACCTTGTCAGTTTTTGTTATGTGGATGTTTGCATAACTTTATCTTTAACCAGATTCAGAAAACAATTCTGCTTGTGAAATTTAAGAGGTGCTCTTTCTCATCCTGGATCAGTTCCCTTATCTGTGTCATTGCACAGCCACACAGTTATGTCAGTATGAATAACAGGGGCCAGGAAGGGAAAAACCTTAAGCCATTAAGGTAAGATATTATTAAAGTGTGGCTTTATGGAAAAAAGTCCATTATTTTAAAAAAAATTATATAAAATGAGAGTATGCAAAATGGCATTACCTAATTTTTTTTACCACTGTATCCTTAGCTTTTCCCTCACTTATATACTGTCTTGGTTTGGACTATCTGTGGAAACTTGGTTTGAACTAGCATCTGTGAAAAAGGCTAAAAGACTTCTAAAATACAGATTTGCAAGGTAGCATTTAAAAGTCAGAACTCCATTACATAAAGTGCAAGCTAGAAAAAAGATGTTTATAAAGTAGCTCAGTTTTTAGTTAAAAAAGCCATAATTATGGAAGATTATGTGTATGGAGAGTACTTTACTTTCTGTGGAACATAGAAAATAAATATAAGGAGACTTGATAGAAACAGTTGTCTTTTCTCATGATGCACCAGGATAAGAATTATTTCCTCAAAACATACTGTATCTCTTGCCTTTCAATTTAGTTCCAGAAGAGCAACTGACTGAATTTGTTGAAAGCAAAGATCATATGATCATACTGAAAGTATTTAAAGAGTTTCCAGAGAAAGAAGAGGTGATTCTTCCTGCACTTTATTCATTACATTCCTTAGCTGGTCCACGTAAGTATTAGAAGTTATTTTCAATTCCTTTTCTCCCACACTGTGCATCAGCTCTTGCTTTCTGTAGTTGTAAAAAGTAATCTTTGTGTGATTGCAGAAAATCATTGAGAACTGGTTGGGAGTTGCCAGACAAATCACCTTCCTGTTTTCTTTGGGAAATACCCTTTTTTTTAAATGGGCTGTTTATTATATTTAACCATTAAAGCATAAATCTTTGCTAAATAACAGAAAGATACTTTCTTTCACTTGGAGTAAGTGGTAGCAAAGATGCTTGTAGAGACCAAAGTGTCAAGACCCTGTCCTGTCATCTTTTATTACTTGAAAAATAAGATATATTTACTGACTAAATAAAATCTTCAGTGAGTTTGGGTCACAGATAAAGAATATCCTTGACAAAGTCTGTCCCACAGAGGAAAATTGCCCATACAAATTCAGTGGCCAGGCCTGGGAAAAAATATCTGAGTTCAGACACCTGCTGTGGTCATTCAGTGGTGGCTGCAGGGGTGAACATTGGTAGCACTGTGCATGTGGTAGTCTTACAGTGTCCTCAGGTGTTGTGCAGTAAGACTGGAAGACAATGTCTTTGTTGTCTCTTGTCTTCCAGTAGCAGCAGGTCTGTGTTCTATGAAAATCAGATCCTGAGAAATGTGTTTGATGATTTGGGTCAATTTGTTGACAGCAATCTGATCTTGTTTACCCAGAGGCAGGTTTTGTCAGCTTCCTGCTGACAAGTTTAGGGAAGCACAGAGCAGGGTTCTGCTCTCCGTGTCTTTCATGAGGTGCATAAAGTTGTACCTCCTGCAAGTGTGTTTACTTACAAAACCTTGCTTGTACATCCTGTCTGGCTCTATAGGAGCTGTGCTGGCCCCATCAGTGCCCACTGAACAAGAACTAGACTGAAGTGTCCTGCATTTCATCAGACTCCAAGCTGTCTAGTTCCTGTTTCTTAAAATTCTTGCTGTTCCAGTTAGTATTTAAAAAATTTAGTATCCCTTGAGTCAGAAATAATTTTACCCTAGCCCAAAAGTTACTGCTGTTTTCTAGGGAGGAGGTTGCCACATTTTAAGTACTTTTCAAAACAGTAAATAGTTACACAAAGTGTAACGAGACAAGGCATGAAAAAGACCTGCTCTAAAGTAAGTATTTAGTACTCTAATTTCTAATATAAAAGATTGAAAACAGCCAGAGGAACAGAGACTACTTGCACATGAGTGTGCAAAGCTGGTATTCCTACTCTTGGTTGGTGACATCCCTCAAGAACTCAACAAAATATAGTCCTTTAAGGCCACCACGGAGAATATAATTCAGTGTTAGGTACACAATGTAACTTAGCCAGTAGCAAATGTCTCCCCATACCCTGAAGTTCAGGTCTCTATTCTGAGTGAGTACCTCACTATGCTTTCTTTCATTAATACATACTTAGACTTGGTTCTGGCTCATGTTATAAGAAATTGTAGGATAAGGGTGTACAAGAACTCTTTAATCTCAGTATTTGTGGCATGAGAAAAATGCTTTGCTGCTGACTGTCCTCCGAAGTGGAGTGGTGGATCACAGAATGTTACCCATCTAAATGGCGGGCACAGGGAGACAGCCAGGCTTGGGCTCTGTTTAGTAGGGAGGAACAGTCACCTCCAGATTACCTAACCCTAAACCAGCTGGGATGAGTCTCCATACAGAGTGCTCAGATCTCATCATCAATTGTTGAGAGAACCTGGATGACCAAGTTTTGGTGGTTAAGATTAAATGAGATCTGTTTCACCTCTTTTTCTCTACCTTGTTCTGGGACATGGAGACTTGCTGCAGATGTGCCATTGCTTGGATCTTGCAGATTTTAACATGCAGTTCATTATGCCATCTCTGTAGTGATCAATTTTGGAATCATCTGACTATTTTACTATATTCATAAGTATCACCTTTGAAGTCATAACTTACTGTGGAGTGATGCAATACTGTTTTGTGGAATGTGTGTTTTCAGTTGAGAATGACGTGATAAATGGCTGTCTTATTAAAGCATTGTGAAAGGTACCTTCCTTCACTATCAAATAGAGTGCTTCAGAAATGCTTCCCACTCAGAGCTTGCTTTTTCATCCAGTAGGTTGTCATGATTTAGTATTTAGAGATGTATTATTTTTAAGATTTGCTGCTCTTTTAAAAAGGGTGATTATCTTTAATGCTACAGTTGTGAATATTTCTCTTATGTTGTAATCAGGGAAGCCAAGCTGTTGAAAGAGCAATTAAGAAAATTTATAGACCTCAGCAGAGTAATGCTAACTCCCTTGGAGCTGGTGACAGGACTCCCTTTCATTCAGTTGGGCCAGGATTTTGGCCAAGATTTCTTGGGTTCATATTCTGTCTCATACCCTGGATAGAGATGCTACAAGGATGCTTTCATACTCTGTGTTTTAACTACCATGATGCTGTTTTGCCTGAAATCAGTGTATGTAAGATCACTCTGTCCTCAGTTGGAATGAATACATTCTGTCTTTGTATGGGCTCACATGATTGTCCTGTTGGTTTCTGTATCTGGCCTGAGTAATAAAAAGTAACAGGGTGAGAGTGACCAAGCTCTGGCACAGTTTTCTTGGAGTGGCTGTGAAGTTTCTATCCTTGGAAATACTCAGAAGCCATCTGGACAACCTGCTGTAGGCAGCCCTGCTTGAACACATGGGTTGGACACAGTGACCTGTTAGCTGTTCCTTCCAATGTCAATCCTCTGTGATTCTGTAAAATACAGGGTGTGCAATAGCTTTCAAAATATTGCAGGAACATTAGATGAAAATTTCAGTACCCTCAGGTACTGAACAACAGGTGTACTGTAGAACTAATTTGTATGAGAATAATAACTTCCTAACTTGCCCCCTAAAAAAAGAAGGAAAACTCAGAAATGCATGATTAAATCAAATAAATTACTAGAGAATGAAGTTTATGGGAAAAAATGTCTAATTTTTTTTCTTAATTTTATGCCCCTGGGAATAGTACTGAAATATTGTAAAATGTGTGCTTGTTTACAATCATGTTAGAAACACCATTTATAAGATTGATATAGTATTTATAAAACAGCTTGTTCACATTTAAGAAAAAAGCTACCTAAGATTAGTTTGGCAGGAGGTTTCTGTTACATGGCCTGATACAGAATGGGAAAAAACCAGAAATGTTAATCTGAATTTTGACTGCACATTGAAAACCATTGGCTAGATAGGAAGAAAAATCCTAGCGGTCAATTACCATTCTCTAGGTGAGAAAGCATTGTTTTAATGAATAGTTTCCAAATGTTCATCATCATTTTATAACCATATCAAGAAATAAAGCCACTTTTCCTTCAAGGTGCAAGGTAAAAATTGCAATATAATCACAGTTCTCTAAATAAATCTATTTAGCTAAAGTCTGATTTAGAATCCAGTCAACTTTTTTTTTCCTCTGTCTTATGAAGCAGTTTTTGTTTCTGTTTCTTTCTTCAGCCAGCAATGTTGAAGTGCTTATGTCGGGAAATGTTCGCTGCTACAATGTTATAGTGGAAATGATGAAAAGTTTCCCCAGCAGTGAAACAGTTCAGGAAGTGAGTTGCTGTTTGTTGCACAAGCTTACATTGGGTAAGTTCACAAAGTTGTTTATGTAAAGTCAGCTTATTCTGACTGTGTAAGAGTTGGATTTAACTGGGAGTGTTAACAGACAGCAACTGCTATTCCAATAATCCTCAGGGTGGTGCATAGATCCTTGTGCCTAATGATGACCATGACCACAGTCAATATGGTGTCCTTATGTGATAAATATAACAATGAGCAGCTGCCATAAAGGACTTAAGTTAGAGGGAAGTATGAGGCAAAAAAGGGTGAGAATCACAACAGGAGAATGGAAAATCAGTAGGTCTGATTCTGAATAAAGTTACTATAGAAAAGAAGAAAATTACTTAGAGATTTCATTTTTTGAAGTGCCAGTGGTGAATGTGTGAGAAACAACTGGTGCTGCAGAATTAGCTGAAAAGTATTCTGTAAAACTCTAGCTTTCCTCCTTGCAGTGCATTTATCTTCAGAGACCTGTGTTCCTGACAGTGATGATGCTGTCTTGGGGCCTCCCTGTGCTGCAGCAGTGAATGAATCACTGGGTTCTGGACTTGCCTTGACTTGGACAAAAGTACTTCAGTTGTCTGGGCTAAAATGGGCTGGTGTCACATTAAGAGAAATTATGTCAGTGGCAAAAAGTTGTACCTCTTAGCAGCTCTGTTCTCACACTTGTGACTAATAAATCCATTTGAGCACTTGCCAAGAACCACCTAATAGGAAGTTCAAATGACAATAAATATGTTTTTCTCCCTGCTGCATGCAAGCCCACTGTGAGCAGCTGCCTGAGCAGCCCTCACTCCATGGCTGGTTCTTCTTCATCAAGAGTTAGACTTCACAATTTTTGCAGGTGGTGGTCTGAAGCTACTGCAGATGCTGGTACCAGTGCATGATTCCCCATAATAAAGTTGGTCCCATCCTTTCACCATCTGTTTCCGCTTCTTCATGCAGATATGGTAGAAAATACAGATCAGACCTGTCTGCAACCTGGAGCAATTTCCCATTCCCCTTCAGAAAGCCAGATGAGATTTTTAGGGAAATGTGGTGGCTGCTGAGGTGGTAATTGCAGGGTTTCTTTGGAAAGCAGTGATGCTGACCTTGAACATTTTGCTGTGCAAGGCTAACTGAAGATACACAGGGAAACCAAGCACTTGTGGGGACACAGCAACTTGGTTGAGAGACCTTGATCTTGCTGTGAGTGCAACCAGCCTGGTTTCAATCAGATGTTTGCCATGTGTTTATACTGACCAACAATGAAGACGGGCAGAAAAGCAGCCACAAGATCCATTTCTTCTTTGAGCCCTTCATCTTAATAAAGAGCTGCTTTAATAGAGTTATGAAAGAGGTGTTCACAGCACCATGCAATTATGGGAGCAGATATAAAAATGTTAGGTGCTTCTGGAAATAGTCTGGAAGATTTTCATATGTATAGCCATGTTGTTTCCCAGATTATTCTGATGGACACTCTCTTCCTAAACCCATGTTAACTGGCAGTGAAATGGTAAAGTTAGCATGTACTAGCTTCCAAAATCATCATGCATGCTTGCTAATATGGTAATGGCTATCCTAGATTTGACTGTCTTTGGAATTTTAACTGGCTGATACCTGTCTGGCCAGCCCAAATCCAACAGAACTACTCATCACATAGCCTAGGTTTATTAATTTCTTTAGGTAAGTAATGCACTTACACAAACAAACCTTTTCCATTAAAATATGTTAAGAAACAGGGATGCTGATATAATATGACCACAGAACTGATCTTTCCCATTACTACTCTGATTCTCATTTTTGCTTATCAAGATTTAAATGAAATTGAATATCGAAATAGAAGCCATAGCTATCAAACCATATTTGACAGAGTGTTGGTCTATTATTTTCTGCATAATACTTCTAAACAAGGAAGTTATTTGAATTTGCTTGCTTTTTGGAGAGTACCTTATATTCAGCCTGTAATACAAAAAATACTGTACAACTTAGAATAATTGTTACACTTTAAATAAATTTATTATTATCCAAAGGCTTTCTTCTGTTTATTCTTATCCAAAGGCTATTTATTATCCAGAGGCTTTCTTCTGTTCCAGAAGGACTCTATTCTATATTTATAATGCTGGCCTTGATTTATTTAATGAGGAGGGCAAAGCCAGAGAGTAAACTAGGGTTAAATTATTTGTGTCAGAGGATAAATCAAATCATTGCAGGAATTCAGGACCAGGACTGCATTTGCTTCCTGGCAGGAAGTCTGCAAGTGATACACCAATTGTATTTTTCTTATTTTGATGACAGCGTGTGTTTCATTTTGCATTAAACTTCTGCCTCTTGTAAAAAAAAAATTCAAAAAGTCACACAAAGAATGTAGATCCCAATTTTTTTTCATCCTTAACCTCTTCTTTCTACAAATAAAATTTTGATGTCAAGCCCTGTAGTAAGAAAAACAGCATTTGTTACAAAATTTGTGCATTGTATGCTGAGAAATTTATGTTAAATGCTTGTAAAGCTCCAAATATGTGTTTGTATTAATTTGATATCTTATCTGGTTTCAGGAAATTTTTTCAATATCCTTGTATTACATAAGGTTCCAGAAGTCATTGTGAAGGCTGTTACAACATATCCTGAAAATGCAAAGTTACAAGCTGCAGCTCTCAGTTGTTTAGCTCTTCTAAGTAAGTAAATGTTACTTTTCACTCTAGTAATTTCCTGTAATAATTATAAACTCCATTTCTTTAACACAAAAGCCTCAGGCAGGACAGCTTCAACAAAGCTGGATTTCCTACATGGTTACAGTTTGCTGTTTCACTATGATAAGTCTGAGTTCATATCATATGTCCAACATCTGCACCATGTTCAGAGCTGGTAAGTTATGTTGACAGATCTGAACAGAGCAAACTGTTTATTCATAGACAAATTTTGGATAATCCCTTCTTAACATAAAGTCTCCAGTGATAACAACACTGGTTTGATGTTGTGTTTGCCAGGTATGACAGTACTCGTGCTGTGGCAGTTGATAGCAGCAAATCAATGCTTGTGCTTGAGTTCTGAAATCAATTAAAAGATGTAAACTTTTCCTTGAGTACAGTTCAGACAGAAATTAGTTAGCTAATGGGAGAAAGTTAAGAATCTGATCCTCTTTGTCCTTTAGTAATTGTTCCATATTAAAGTCAGTAGAAATGCTGTTTAAGAGGCCCCAAAATAGCAAAGATAGATATCAGTAGACATTCCATTATGCCTCAGATATTATGCTCAGTGTTGGTATCTCTTTCTTTCCCTTAATTGCTGAAAATCACAGGTAGAAAATTACATATTTCAAATTCTGTTGCACTTTCCATGTTATCTCTCTCTTAGCAACTGCAATTTGCATTTGTTTTAAGCAGCATTCCTTCAGAGTGTAGATGGCTCTGTAATAAGTGGTTCCATGCAAATGATTCACAGTTATATTTTATGTCTGTGGTATTCTGTACGTAAATACACAACAAAGAGGTACATGCAGGTCTTTTCAGAGCCAGAGCCTAGACTGATCTGTAACTCTGTGATATTTACTACACTACACTTAAGTTTTTCACTCCCTTTATAACCTTGAAGACATTTTTCAAGTCTGCAAGTCTGTCTCAGAGTTTATAGCAAAAGATTTCTCCTTCCCAGAAAAGGCTTATCTTCCCACTGATTTTCGCACATTGCCAGTGTGAGTGCGTGCATGACTACAGAAAGGTTAAGACATAGATATTTTGTTTTCACAGTAAGAATTTATTGTAAATATTTTATATTTCCAGCTGAAACAATATTCTTAAACCGGGACTTAGAGGAAAGAAAAGAAGAAGAGGAGGAAGAAAAGTTATGCTGGTTGGAAGCGTGTTACAGAGCATTAGAGCTGCACCGAAAAAATACAGATGTGCTGGTGAGAAATTATGGGTGATGGGAATATGGAAAGACTGTATTATGTATGAAATAAAATGTTTAGAAACATGCTTTTCTCATCAATATCCTCAGGCAAAAATAAAGACCTTAATGTCTGGGTTAGATTTAGAATAAATCTTACCTTCCTTGCCTTTCTTTGTTCATTTTAAGAGGTTTTACTTCTTCAGATCAAATGTAGGTATAGGTAGTTAAGATGAGGCTTATACCTGAAACTTTGGCCATGCAAAGATTGTTGTTTACATACCTCCTTTGTATCCAACAGCCAAACACAGGCCCATCAAGAGAAGAATTAATCTTGTCCTAAAATAGATGTCAAAATGGAAATCGAATAATGAGACTGTCACACATGTTTGTAACTTGGGCCTATCTGAGCTATAAAGAATGTTACAGTGTACATTTTGTTCTATTTCTACATAAAGTGCCTTGTACCTCTTTTGTGAACTGAAAAGCAGTCAAACTATTTAGTTTTTTTTTCATATATTTTTAATCTTCTAGAGGTGTATTTTCTTAATCTTTTTGTCTTGGCTTATATTTAGGAGGCTGCGTGCTGGGCTTTGAAAAATCTGTTTCTGTATCAACGCAACCTTCATGAGAGGATTGGAGATGGAGATAATCAGTCAGTGTTGTCTTAAACTGGATTTTTGGAAATGAAAAAAAATGCATGCCTGTTGTTAAGCCATTTGATATTTCACTTTTCAATTATGTTTAATTTTATAGTAGATTAAATGCATGATGATCAGCCACACCTGGAAAAGGTTCTTCCGAAATGTGCTAACCTTGACTCAGGAAAATATGTCAGTGTTTTCATAAAGGGTCAGAACACAGCCTATTAGAGCTAATTTTTAGTTTGTGAAGAATTTTGTCCTCAGTTGCAACAGGGATAAAGAATGTAAGAATTGGGAAAACAGACAAGATTAAGATACCTAGCATGTAAAAATTGTAGAAAAGCAGTGCTCATTTTCCCACAAAACACATGAAAAAGCATTATAGAGGGAATGCTGCCTCATTAGGGAGAATCTACTGGGCATGAACAGGACACAAATTTCCATTTTACTTGCTGTTGCTCTGGCAACATATTAGAGAGCAAGAGCAATCACCTGAAATTGTCATTATGTTACATAATACTTCTTTAAGAAACTGAACAGTTATGAAGTAACTACTGTAATACAGTCAATGTGCAGTGATTTGTTTCTCTCTGAAAGGTTCCCAATAGACAGAGCAGTGATGCTCTCCATGCTGATGCACTCCTCTTCAAAAGAAGTGTTTCAAGCAACTGCCAGCACCTTGGCAATTTTGTCACAACAAAATGGTAAGGGACTTTAATTATATTTTCTTTCTTATTCAGCAGAAAGTTTTTGCAAAAAAAAATTAAAGAGAATTTAGTGTACTGTTGAATGAATACAGTACTCCCTGTGATTAGAATATTATGTTGTTGTGATAAGTAGGAAGTTTATTCCTTGCTTTGAAAAAGTTACTGTTGGCTAGTATCAAAAAAATATGAGGAAATTAAGAGCTCTCTGCCACATAATGGTGTTGCAATTGCTACTTTTTGGAGTAGGAGACATGAAAAAAACTGTGCTCTCTTTGTATGCTTGTTTAAATATTTATCACATGTTTGAATTTCGTCAAGAGCAACATTTGTTGAAAAATCACATGAATAAGGATCACAGCCCAACAAGTACCACCTTCTTGCTTAACACAGTCCTGTTGACTTCAGTGGATCAAATTGTGTAGAAACTTAAGCATGTGCATGACAGTTTTCAAGATTGCTTTACTCCTGATTGTGTCCCTAACATGGTTTCCTAACTTTTTTCAATTTGCAGACCCCCTCAAAATTTTTCAGTGGAGATGTGGACCCCTGAGTAGAGTATTTAAGCCTACTGACAGTTGGCCTGCTTTTATTAGATAACTTTCACAGAATCCTTTGAAATGGTTATGGACCTCAAGTGGTTTGCAGACTGCACATTGAAAACCACTGGCTAGATAGGAAGAAAAATCCTAGCAGTTAATTACATTCTCTAGGTGAGAAAGCATTGTTTTATCACCAGTTTATTGAGCCATCCAAGTACATAAAACCTAACACAGAAAAGGTTTTATAATTATTTATGAGATCAATATGTATCTATACTGAGAAATGGATCTCATAAATGTATGCATACTATTGTCATATCCCAGGTACTTTCATAACATGTTACTGACAAGTGGGCCTCTGGTTCCTTCTGGAAGTCTATAGCGAGTTTTTATTCTTTTTTCTTTTTAATTATTATTATTTATGTTTTCCCCCTGAATGGATGTGTTTACAGCAGTAATGATAGACATAAAGAAGCTTAGTAAAACCTGCTGGCATAATGCAGTATTGCTTGAACTAACCATCTGAAATGGATGTACTGAACTGGGAATAACAAGATTTGGTGGTAGTTACTATGATAATTTTAATAATGTTCTAATTTTTATTAGTTACCGTTTTTGCTACGTGTGCTTGGATATTTGAATTTGCAAAAACTGAATTAACAAAGTAAAGAGAATTAATAAATATAAGTTAATTTTTTTAAGTTTCATTTTGGAAGTTAAAAGTTTTTTTTTAAGTTTTAAGCTCTAGCTTTCCTATATTATCACAGAATGCAATTACAAGGAAAAAGTTTAAGAATAAACTTTTCTGAAAATATAAGTGAGGCTATACATTCTTCTTCCCATATGTTAACTTTTAAGTAAAAAGAGTAGATGTATAGAAATTTATTAGACAATTAGAAATTATAAGGTGTTTGATTAAGCCATGCAAACATACATCAGCTTCAGCTCAAATTGCTTCCCATTTTAATTTATACTGTAATATCTCTTTGATGAGGTGAAAACATTGGAAAAAAAAGGAGGAAAAAAAGTTGTGTTTGAGAACTGCACAGAAAGAAAGATTTACTTATAGGATGCTTGCTCTTTTGTGTTTTAGTAAATATTAGGAAGACACTACTGGCAAAAGGCATACATATGAATGTTTTGGATATAATGAGGAAACATCCACATTCTCCTGAAATGGTTGAAAGTGCCTGCAGGATTCTGAATCATGTTTTCGAAGGAAGGTAATAAAATTACAAATGCATGTCCACTTTCATGGTGAAGGGTTTTGAGATTCGGTGCCAAGAGTGATTACATTTAAGTTGTTGACTGGGAGTGAAATTGACCACAGACTGACAGCCCTGTTTAAGACATGGAATTTGGTGAGCCCTGTCGTCAAATGCCCAAGGAGGTGTGTGTAGGGAGCTGCATATTCTTCCCTTCATGGTTCTTGAGCAGTGAGATTCAAATAGACAATCTCTGGGTGGTCTCCCTTTCTGTTAGCCACACTGAATTGCATTGAGAGATAAGAAATTTCCCACAAAATTACCTCTGATTATTAAAATAGCATTTTGTTAATATTAATTTCTTGTTGGCTAGGATGCAATTATTTACATAGACTGAATTAATGGAATGGCATGAAAATAGTTTGCTATGATGAATAAAAGTACCACAGTTTAATTTATGTTTCAGATTTATAGTGTTCCAAAGGGTTATCACACAGTGATAATTAAGGACAAATTTATGTAAAATTTGGAAATGCATTATTTTATTTATTTTATGAACAATATTTTCAGTTTCCCTCATCTGGATGTAATGACAGTAGCAGTATCAGAAGTTGTAAAAGCCATGAGGAAACATGAAAAATCACTCTCTGTACAACTGGAAGCACTTCGAGTCATTTTACACTTCATGATGCCCAGTAAGTCATCCAAAGGCATACACCAAATCAGAGAAAAGAATCAGATAGCTGGGTTTTAGTCTTATCTAATGAGACAACTTTTAATGTGACTTCAAAAATTATTGCAGTTCTGTACATAGCAGAGAATAGCTGTAAGTCTTTAGGAACATACTAGATGGGAGAAAATATTTGAGGTATTGAAGGTTACAGATCAAAACGATTACTGCTGATTTCCCCTTGATTTCATCATTGTAGAGTTAGCTCCATTCCTTCTAAGGAATTCAGGGAGTGAGTGTGGAGCTATCAGTGTCATTGTGGTTTGCATCATCAATGCCCTTTAAGCGAGAGCAAATCCTTATAGTGACATGAACATTGTTGTACACAAAATGCAATTGTTTTGATAGTGTCTCTTGGAAGGAACATAAAAACTGGACAATGATCTATATATTTAAAGATGTAAAATATACAGTTATATACTATTTTCTATCAAAAAGGAGAAACCAAACTGACTACTTTAGTTAGAAGTTCCGTTCCAAAAAAAACCCTCTTTATCAGCAATCCAGAGGGTGGAAAAATGTTCTTTATTAATTATATGGCTTTAGTAGAATTTTGGAAAAGTTTTACTATTTTTGTCCATGTACTGCTATAAATCTTGCTTTTTTCCTGTGATATTGAGTGTAGGAGCACAGACATGGGTACTGATGTTTTTTTCAGAGCAACTTTTTGCAAGTATCTCTCAGCAGTTTGAGCTGAACATTTACAAAACGAATAACTCTGAAAATAGTGACCTGATCAATATGCAGACTGATTGCAGGTTTTCCGTTTCCTTCTATTATTTGAGTTCTAATCCTAATACTTTCCTCATTTTTCAATGAAGAGCAAGGTTTAGATTTGATATATGTGTTCTAACATGGAGGCAAGGCACTTTGCTTGCCAGTATCCTGGAAGAGAGGCCTTTCTAAAGTGTAATCAAACACAGAGAGCACTACCTGGATGTTGGAACTTGCAGGTTAATTAGGAAATAAAAAAGTAATTCATGGGAAAAATAATAATCACAGTAAATATGTATGCTAAAATGACTTTGAAAGGATCTCTGGGTACTTTCTGTAGTGTCACTTGACTGCAAGTGCCAAATACTACAAGAAAGGTAAATCTGAAAGACCTTTCTCTGATTTTTTTGTATATGCTCACATTCCACTTAATGTCATCTGTGTGTAAAATTTGTGCTATGATGTGCTGCCAAGTGAGCAAGAACAAATAGTTTTTAGCTTCTCTATAGTGTCTCCTTACCAGAAGGAAGAGGCATTCTGAAGTTGGTATCAGGGAACTCCATAGCTCAAAAAAGTAATAGATTGCAATGTACCTTAGAACAGATTCTTTGGCATGGTTTTGATTTTCATAGTAAGCACTGAGCAAATATGTGGTGAAATTTTCCTTTCAAGCACAATGCACTCATATTACAATGTAAATCTGGAGGGATTCCAGTGTCTGCAATACAGTGTTCTGAAAGTACCATGAGATCTGAAATATGCTCTCTGAGTCACCTCAGTGTTCATTTGATTGTTAGATTGTATTATTGGGTTAATGGTGGGGAGAATATGAAATCTGCTGTTCTGAGGAAGGCTGTTTTCCATTGTTGCAGGTACAAAGAATGAACACCAGAATGATTCTTCCAGAGATGTGGGAGATGCTGCTCTTGCACTTACAGGAAAAGTCATTAAAAGCCAGTGTCTCTTGGAGGGAACTCACTCATTGGTGCTTAATGCTTTAAACCGGGTATAGTTAAAGCTTTATTCTAATGGATTTTTTCATTATTTTACACTTGAAGCAGTAAATAATTTGTAATTTTTAGTTCTGCATTGATTTTCCTACTGATTTTATAGAATTAATCTTAACTCCCAAGTTTCATGAATATTTTAGAGTTTCTTCTTAATTTCTTTTCTGGAGTGTATTAGATGATTTTTTTATACAGTAATTCCAAAGAATATTTATTTAAAAAAAAAGGTAGGGTTTTTTTCAAGGATTCAGTTTATTGGTATTTCTATTTTCTTAAAGCAGACTGGTGTATATATGTCCTCATGCCTACACCTCAGCTACACATAGAACTGAGTGGACAACTCAGTTATCTGTATTCTTTTCACTGTTCAACTTTTTCCAGCCCCTGTAAAATAGAGTGATCACAGTACCCTGAAGGAGAAGCTGAAAAATGAAAGGCTGAAGCAGACTCAGTCTATGCAAAGGAAACACTGGGAACTTTGGGAACTGGGAACTTTGCTCAGCAAATTAACCTCAAATCCCAGTGATTGGAAATGTTTAACTTCATGGCCTTCAGAAGAATCCAGTCTCTACAAGATTTTCAAGGTTCACATGATCACAATCAAAATGTAGCAATTCCTATATTTTTAGAAGTCCCTCTCAGGAATTTTAAGCTTGCCAAACAGATTCAGTCAAGGAAATTTATGTCTCTTACTATAGAAGTCAGAGCAAGTAATGTATCAGTGAAATAGTTCTGGAGTGTCTAAAGGACATCTTGACCTGAAGATATCAGATAGAGAAGTTAACAAAGGAGATAAAATAATTTTTGCTCCAGAAGGTCTTCAATATTTTGTGATCATCCCGATTGCATTTTCCAATGCAGCTGGTTTGTGGTTAGGGGTATTACAATATCAGCCAGAAGGGCTAGGAACTGATACATTTAATTAAAAACTAGAGACAGAATAAGGAGGAAGAGATGGACGTGACTGCACTGAAGTAATTTTGCAGATTTGTGATGGCTGTGACACAGATCTAGGACTCATCTAGGGTTCCTCCATCAAAGGTGGGGGATGGTAATAGGTATGTTGCTTCATATCTTTTTCTTTTAATATTTTTCAGTTGTCAGCATGGTTATTACTTTTTCCAGTTATCAAAAAAAAAAAACCCAAAACCAACCAACCAAACAAACCCCGTATTATTTCCTTTTAAACCACAAATGAAGTACATTTTCTCCCTCTGCTTGCCCTAGAAAAATGGTGTAAACTTATCAATGAGAATTTGAGGGGAAAAATCCAATTTTTCATCAGAAAAGTGGCTAGGGAATATTTTCAGAATCAAAGATTAAAATCTGGGGAAGTTATGAGCAGCTGAAACTGATGGTTGATAGGAAAATCTTTTTGGAATTGTGATTGTTGTTATTTATTGTCACATCAGCTGTAACTTCATTTAAGAACAACATTCATTTGTTATTACAGAGTGACTTTAAGAACAAGCAACTCCTCTGTTGCCATTGTAAGCAGAACAATCTTGATCTGATTTTATCTTCCTTTCTCCATTAGTTTATTGGAAATCCTAGCATTCAGAAGTGTGGATTGAAACTGCTTGGTTCTGTAGCTGAGTGCACTGGTGCACTGGAAATTTTAACTCAGCAAGGAGCTACTGACACTGTGCTTCACACCCTGCAGATGTATCCAGATGAAAAAGGTAGGGAAGGTGTTTCGTCAGCAGAATGAGAATGGCATGGTGGGAGGTTTGTACCAGATCTGTTTTTCTCTATGGTGCTGCATGTGATTTAGGTTGTTATGGCAAGAGAAGTGTTGCACAGTCCTCAGATTCACTCACACTGCAGTTATGCCTGGCCTTATAATAGCTTGTGCAAGTACTTTCTGGAATGTTACTGAAAGACTACTTCAATCATGGGTTTATTCCATCAGAATGACTGAATTATCAGTGTCTGAATAATATTTCTTTTTCTTCTAGACATACAGTGCTTGGGTTTGAGTCTTCTGTGCTCTTTGATTACACGGAGGAGTTTGTGTATTGCAACCATGCACGTCCTGTCAGCAGTTCTGGTTTCTACCCTGCGACGATTTAAAGAAGTCACTGAAATCCAGATGCATGTATGTGTCATTTCTGTCTGTGAAGATGAAAACAAAACTCAAAACCATCAAAAATTATTTTAATATGTTATATTTAAGTGTAATTTTACTTACTTGATTTTGATTTTATTGAAATTACTAGATTAGTATAAACCTTTGTAATTAAACGGAGACATTTGTTGTAGAGATGGTTTTCTTGGAGGCATATATTCAATCCAGAATGTGTAAGCATAGGTTAAGTGTTTGTCTAAAACTTATGAGATCTACAAGCTAGAACAAATTTCTCAGTCATGATCCATCATTCTGTCAATCTGTAACCATTTCATGAAGTAACCATCATTAGAGTAGTGATTGCCCTTCTTTGAGAAGTCAGAGAAGATAATTTAGTTCACAGCCTTGTCACCAGGAATAAACTTAGTGTAGGAATGCTGTATTTAAGAAAATATATTACTGGAATACTATCAGACTTTGGAGCCACATCTATATATGGAAGGAGAGTTGTCTGTAAACACACATTTAATCCTTGTGTAAAGTTCTGTTTCCTCTGCTTCAGAAGTTTTCCCTGTTTGTTACCAGTTTCATTTTTCTAGTGGGATAGAATGTGCATGTGACATCAGCTTTCTGTGAGAGTTTCTATATTTCTCTTTCATATGAATATGAAAATATTGCAAATACAGCCTCCCTTCTTTGCTGCTGTTTTTTGCCCAGCCTTTTCACTTTTAGCTTAGCAACCAAAATAGAGAGAAATAAAAACAGTATGCTGGAATAAGGAAGTTACTTTAAGTGATTTAGTTCCAATTGGGTTTGCACAGAGTCCATAATTTACCCAGTTCATCCTTCTGGGTGAACTTTACTTGCAGAATCATGGGATAATTTTGTATTTCTTCTTAGTTATTATATGCACCTGTTAATTTTTTCCTTTAGTCTAATAGTTCTTTTAAAATTCAGGGATTACAGAGCGGCACACTGGAACAGGGGATGTATCTTCATTCCATATTGTTAGAAGGAGATTGTTTCCTCTTTACATTTTCAGGAAATCACAAGTACAGTTGTCACTGCCAGGCAGGATGTTGTCAGATATAGTGTTGCATATTTGACTTTCCGAAGTGATAGTTAATATCTGTTTAAGTGGATCAGCTAAATAAGCATGAAACTACAGCTATATAAACAGAGATACCTGCTATTTCTGCCTTCTCTCCCAAACTTTTCCTATTTGTTAACTATTACATATTTAAAAGTAAGACAAAAAAAATTAAAGCACAAATTTTTTGGTTGAAATTTGATTTTGTTGCATGACCTGGTTTAAAGCGACACTTTTTAACACTGTACTTCTTTCAATGTTCTCATTGTGTTCTTAGGGATTTCATGCAATCTTGGCAATTCTTGGTTTGTCACCTTGTTTTGCAAAGCTGCTGGTAAATGAATCATTTGACACAGTCATTTTCTATCAGATGTCTATGTGTTTCACTGACCAGCGAGATCAACAGGTATCTTTTTTCTCTGACAGTTCCACAGCTGAAAAATGTTGGTGCTTTTTTGTCCTAACTTTTATTTTTTTGTCTTTCGATTCAGTTTCAAAGCCTGTGCTGTAGATGTTTTGCTAAAATAGCTGAAAATGATGAGTTAAAAAATACAATGCTGGAAAAAGCATGTATGGAGTACAATAGTATTATGGCTGAATGTTTACTTTTACTGGGAGCTGATGTTAATAAGAAGACAAAGACAAATTCTTTGATCTATCAGGTAATAGATGGAAATATATATACAATTTTCTTGCTTACAAGTTCTGCTTTTGGGTTCCTTTCTGTTGTCGTGTAAATATTTATTTGGCTGAACACAGAGAACAGAGATGCTGCTCCCATATGCTCACCAGTGCTTCTTGCTAACTGTCACCACCTTTAAAGTTAATTTTTTAAAGTGATTTGCATAAGTGCTTCTTTATTTTGGTTCAGCGTCAAAGTTTTAAATAGTCTGAGAGAACCCCACCAATACTGCCTGAAGGGAATTAGGAAGTGTTCAGTTCTGCTGGTAGAACTTTCTGGGTGATGAAGCACAGCTGCGTTTGGAGCTGACCATCCATTCATAGGCAAATCAGTGTAGGAAACCACAGTGCTCTTATTGAAGTAACTGAAAGTATTTCTAGAAAATGTTTTTAATATTCACAATCAACACTGGTCTGTGTAGCAATGCAGACTTGGAAACTGGGAGGAGCTGACTGAACCATAGAAACATAAAGGCTGGAAAAGACCTCCATGATAGTGAAGTACAAGTTTTGGCTGAAACCACCTTGTCCACTAAGCCAGAGCACTAAATGCCCCATCCAGTTGTTTCTTGGACACTTCCAGGGATGGGGACTCCACCACTTAGGGTGTCAATGCTTAACCACCCTGTCAGTGAAGCTGTTCTTCCTGATGTCCAGTTCAATCAGCTCTGGAACAGCTTGAGGCCATGTCCTCTTGTCCTGTCACTGGCTGCCTGGGGGAAGTGGCTGATCTCTACCTGGCTGCACCCTCCTTTCAGGTAGTTAAAGCCAGCAGAGCTGAGCTCAGAATCAGACAAGGCTTGATGAAACTGACTATTGTTGCCTGTTCATTAAATATCCAGATGATAACCCCTAAGTGTCTATTTTCCACTAAACAGCTAAATAAGTGAAGTTGCAATAGGCCACATGCAATAACCAAACTAGATAAATTACCATTCATTTCTGCCTGAAAATTGTGTGCACTCATGACAAGAATTACAATTGCAGATCTAAAGCATTTGATACATTTGGGCAAAGCCTTCATGAAAGTTAGAATTGGTACTCAGACACCTTAGGAAGGCATATGCTCAAAGGAGTAAGGAATTGCATAATTGAGAAAGAGACACAATCCTTAAAGTCACTCTGAATTTGAGACAAGCATCTTAATGCAGTCTGAGCTGTTACTGGAATGCTTAATATTCTTGGTTTGTTTTAATAATTGCTTTTCTCTATTAGGTTTGTGAGAAAGGAAGTAATCCTAAATTGGTGGAATTGTTATTAGCCAGTGGTGCTCGAGAGCAGGATGTTCGGAGTGCTTTGACCATCAGTATAAAGAGAGGAGATAGCCAAATCATCAGCTTGCTCTTAAAGAAGCTTAGCCTTGATGTCACCAACAGCAGTATTTGTCTTGGAGGATTTGGTTTTGGCAGATTAGAGCCTTCCTGGCTCATTCCTTTGTTCCCAGATAAACTTACTCAAACAAGAAAACAGAGTGAGTATATATAGAAATTGCTGTACAAAATGTGTCAATATCTTCTGATGACACTATGAATGTGTTTTAGCTGAAGACTTTCAGTTGAGACTCTCTTCATAGCATTCAGCTTGCTATGGAAAATTTGGCAAAACTTGAAAATAAATCAAATTATTTCTGTTATTTTTTTAAGCTACTTAGATTTCTTGGAGATTATTTTATCTTTTCCATTTCTTGTACATATAGGTGCAGGTTCTGCACTGGCAAGGATGGTGCTCAAATTCCAGATGAAGAACATTTCAGAGGATAGATTAAGAGCCTCCTCTGATCCAAACTTGTCTGAAGATGGAGTGGACAGAAACTATGACTGGAATTTCATACCTGACCCATTAGTGGACAGTATTTTTCCTTTGAGTGATGATATTGATAGTGAAGGTACTTGTTTTTCTTTTCTTTTTTGCTTTTTATAATCCAAATCTAATGTACCAGGGCTAGACTATAGCCATAAATCAGTTGTTTATTTGTATTTGAGATTTAACACTTCCCATGAAGAAAAAAACTTCTATCTAAAATTTTGTTTGGGGTAGCATTGGAAAATAGTTTGTGGTGAGTATGTACTTCGCCTGTAAAATTAAGACCTTGAGGAATTTTACACAGTAATACATTTAGAATTAGTTTGTCATGCATTTAGTTTTTTGTAGAGAGAGAGTAAGATTCTTGCAACTGAATTTAGATTTTGACTTTTTCTGTCTTTTTCTGAGCTGCCCTTATAGTTTATGACAAAAAGCAAGAGCTTCAAGAGCCCAATTTGTCTCATTGTGAAGTCAGGTGTATTGTGATCTACAAACTCCTCGGTTCCTTGGGTAGTCTGTAAATAAAGTTCATACAACCAGATCAGCTATAAAGGACTATGTTATTAACAAATAAAGTAGGTGAAACAAGCCCTATCCTAAAGATAACTAATTGATCAGAAAGTGTAAATGACAGATTTGTGTTCAGCCCAACACCATTCTTTGTAACCAGGACATTTGAATGCCTTTAACTTACAGAGCGACAGCATTCCTTTTCTATAATACCAGCAACTTAATAATGAAAGTAGCCTTAATTAATAATGTATCTTTTTTGTTGTTCAAATGTTGCTCTTGTTTTAGAACAGCTGGTTACTTAAAATCAACACAGATGAAGAATTTGAATTTTGGAATCAGAGAATCATAACGAACTTTTTTTTATTCTGCTTTGTTGTTTTCCATATATCATTCAACACCACTTTTAATTTCTGTAGGTCTATTTGTTGCTCCATGTAGAAAAGTTGTTATCATAAAAAAATTCAGGAGTGATTTTGGGAGTTTTAAAAGTAGCTTTGGGAAGAGGGACATCAAATGTCTCCAGATAATGACACCAAATGTCTCCTGAATCACCAAATCCAGAGTGGCATTTGATGTTTCATTCTCAATAAATGTGGGAGTGCAAATTTATCTATTGAAATACAACTCTTTTCTATTTTAAAAAGTTATTTAGACTGAAGTAGCAGACATATGTGCTATGAAACATGCATAATAATCCCAACCCAATGGAAATTTTGTATCATAAATCATCAGTGCAGGTCCTGCAATCACCTGCAGGTCCTACTTGAAGAATGTCAAGTGAGTATGGCCCCTCTGCTCTAAAACACACTGACAACATTCTTGGCCTATTGTACACAGAATTGACCAGTAAGATCCTGCCAGTATTGATGCTTTTGAAATGCATCTCTTCTTTGTATGTCAGCATCTATAGTACAGTTGAATTCTGAGCCTCATCTTTAAATACATTTTTCTCACCTATTTCTGTTCCTGTGTTCAAGGAAGTGAAGGTTCACTTTTTACAAAAAAGAAGTCCAATTCCATTGCAGTTGCTGATTTATATTGTAGGGAAGCGGCATGTCAGAGAGGCTCTCCTACTTTGCTGCGACATTCCTACTCTGTGGTAAGTCAGATCCATGCTCATTCCAGGTTTTTAAGTCCATCTACATAGCCTACTCCAAAACTGTTAATAATCAAGTGGTAGGAAAGGTCATGTAACCATGGGCTTTGTCTCACTGTTGCCATTCAGTGTTTCCTTCTGCTGTGGTGCACTGTGTGGATGAGTTTATGTCAGCAAAAATATATGATCACTAAAGAGTAGACACCCTTTTGAAGTGTTCAGATTTCCAGTCTGGTGTTCAAATGGAAATACAGGGATCATGGGCCCAGTCACAAAAAATTAACTTCCCCTTAGTGAAGCTGATCTTCAGTAATGATCAATGGAGAGAGACTGATTCCCTAAGGAGACATAAGAGGACAAATTGGTGGCATAGAAATCAGGTTCCCTTGGAAGGAACTTGTCTCTTTCCATTGTCTGTAAAGGGAAACTGGAGAGACTGGCTTTCTTAGAGAAAGTTATGTTTTGTAATACTCTGCTCCATCCTATTTCTGCACCCTAGGGAAAGTCATTCTGGGTTGGCAGAAATGCACTACTTCCATTGCACTCTAAATCTACCACTCTTTCATATTTCATGGATCAATATGTTTTACTAAGATGTGACCTATTGTTATTTTGAGTTCAAGTGTATAGTTTTTTTGTGTTCTCCCTATAAGCTCTGATAAAAAGAAATCACAATAAAAAGAGTTTTACTGAATTTGGATGATTTCAGAATGTACATATGTTCTTAAATGCTTTTTCTCTTGGATTTTTCAGGGACCTGGCTCAGATTATGAACCATTAATGAAACAAAGACGAAAATTCTTGCTCTCAGATGAATCCCCCAGTAAGTAAACTGTACAATTTAAGGTATATAACAGCATAGCATGCAAAGATTTGAGACACATTATGTATTTGTTTAGGAGGAGGATACATTTTGGAAATACTACAGTAAAGTACAAATAATGCATATATAGAGATTTTTATTTCTTGGACTCCACAAATAATTTATGTAGGCAATGAAATTTAATGAGTGCCCTTACTAGCTTTCAAAAGCTCCTTCTGTTGTGCAGTGCATAAACATTCACCTCTTCCCTTTCCCTACTGTCTTATAAATTTCTGTGTCTTAATAGAATTCTTCATGAATTTGGGTCTTAACCAATATCCAAACATTCACTCTCTTCTGCACTTTAGATCCCAAGCTAAATGATTGTAATTTTACCTAAGTGATAGTGATAAATTAAATAATGGTATTTTCACATTTTTGTTTTAATAGAAGGCATCTCAAAATTGTCATCACATGTAAGATCATCAGACAGTCTTTCTTCGTTGATCTCAGAGAAAGAATATATTAAATCACTAGATCTTTCATCAAATGAACTGGAGAACATTGATGCCATCAGCCAGAACAGCTGCTTAATAAGTCATCTGGAACACCTTGAGAAACTGGAGCTTCACCAAAATGCTCTTACAAACATTCCAGAACAACTGTGTGAAGTAATTCTGCATAATTTTATGCAACACAAGTTGAAATTAGTTAAAATAAAGTGTTGATCTCTAATAATGTAATCCATATATATTGTGGTAATGTATCCATAGCAATATTACTCAAGAATATGGGTGCATATTTTGGCATGCCTCATACATTTACTCAACTTTCATTCAGTGCATTAATGTTCATTAGAAATAAAAGTGTTTCATGGGATTGTTTTATGTCATTTACTGCAGAGAACTACTTTAAGATGTGTGATATTAAGTAGCATAATAATGGCAATGGAACAGAGAACTGCAGGCAATTACTATCTTAAATTTTATGAAATGGAGCTAATTGTTTTTGAATAATGTCCTATATTTTTTTGTAGAAATATTATAGGCTACATTGGTATGATTGCTATTTTCTGCTACTTTTCTATAGTGAGATAAATATAAATAAACTAATAATTTGTATGAAAATATAACTCAGTTGCAAGCACACAAATTAATCTTTTCTTTTAGCTTTTTACAAACAAATTATCCTTTTCTTTCAGAACTTGAAATGCCTGACTTACCTGGATTTGCACAGTAACCGATTTACGGCTTTCCCGCCGTACTTACTGAGGATGAATTGTATCGCAAACCTTGACATCTCACGAAATGACATTGGCCCTTCCTTTGCTTTGGATCCCAGCCTCAGATGTCCAACTCTAAAGCAACTCAACCTTTCATACAATCAGCTGGTATGCATTCCTGAATTTCTTACAAGTGTTGCTGAAAATCTGGAACAGCTCTTGCTGGAAGGGTGAGTTGCATGAGTAAATGGACTGTAGCATAACAAACATAATAGGAAATAATAGATTTGTTATGCACAATGATGACTCTTTATAGCATGTAAAGGATTTAGTCACCAGTAAAATACTGACATTGTCTTCCAAATGTGTACATTGCTACAGTTTTCCTAGTTGGATTGCAAAGTACAAGATATGAGAATGACTTTGGACCTTGATAGACTCAAATAGCTTTGCTATTCCATTAACATATTAAATAAGTTGTAGTTCAGTTTCTTTCTGCTCCATCCTATTAATCCACAGGGCTGTGTAGTCTGACATATTCAACTAGGTTTTCTGTGCACACAATATAGTTTCCACTGTATTTCATATGCATAAAAGCTTTTCTGGAAGTAGTACTAATGTAATTTTGGGTATTGGTATGGATATGTTTTAAGCCACAGAAACAGGTTAAAACATGTAGCTTTTTGTTTGCCAGCACTTATTATCCTATTTCTTAGTAAGGTAATTCATACCCATGTGGAATTCTTAAGAATGAGATTGGTGATAGCTCTGTAAACTGCAGAGACTGTCTCATTCATTTCCTACAGTTCATGCTAAATCAGATTGTGAACTTTGTTAATAATACTACCCTGGCATAACAGTGGATGGATCTTTTATCTCTGTGTTTTTGAGATCTTTCTCCTCCTCTTAATAGTGTTCTTCTCCCCAGAATATGTTGTGTAAAATTATATATTCATCCTGAATTGCATTCCATACAGGATTCCTTTTTTAAAAGATTTTGTAGTTTGTTAGTAATTCTGTAATATTGCAAATGCATACTTTTAGTACACAGAACCTCTCACAAATGCAGCAATCCTCTTTGCATGGGATTGAGCTCCAGTATGTAATCAGAAAATTAAACCTTGCAATACATTTTGACATTTGTCTCCAAATTAATGAAACTGATTTTAATATCAGTGATGATGTTCCAAGTTGCCACACGTATTAGTGGTTTTGCTGACTGGTCAGTCTTTATATAGATAAAATTTTATTTTTGCTTTACTAGTGTAAGGATGACTTTTTCAGATCAACACTACTTTCACCTTTTACCTAATAGTTTCTAAATAAAACATGGATTGTCTTTTTTCTTGTTGTTATCATAGAAACAAAATTTCATGCTTGTGTTCACCCCTATGCTTGAAAGACCTGAAAATTTTAAACATTAGTAAGAACAATATTTCATCCCTTGCTGAGAATGTCTTCATGGGCTGTACAAAATTGGAGCAGTTCAATGCCAGGATGAATGTTCTTGGTAAGTATCTGTGAAAATAGGATTCACCTTCTAGAAACTATTCCAAGTCACAAAATTCCTCTGCCTACCAGCATTTGGAGTCTTGGGAGAACAGAAAAGAGTAATACAAGTACTAGTCCTTGTTTACAGGGTTTCCTAAGCATCAGCTTGTGATCACTGAAGCATAGAGCATGCTTCCAGTCATTTGATCTGACTCACCCAACTCCTCTTGTTCCTGCATTTGGAGTGAATGCTGTAAAAATGACTGAGTGCACTTGAGATTGTACACACTGCTGAGGAAGGTTCAAAGAAGAGAAAATCATTGTAATTTAGCTTGCAAACTAAATACTAGTACTCATGCAGGTTTAATACTGTAATACATAGATGCATCCTGGCTTGTAGCAGCAGCAGTGTGGCCAGCAGGAGCAGGGCAGGGATTGTCCCCCTGTACTCAGCACTGGTGAGGGCACACCTCAATCCTCTGTTCAGTTTTGGGCCTCTCGCTGCAAGAAACACACTGAGGTGCTGGAGTGAATCCAAAGAAGGGCAGAGGAGCTGGTGAAGGGTCTAGAGCACAAGTCTGATGGGGAGCCTTGCGGAGAACTGTAGCACTCTCTACAACTGCCTGAAAGGAGGCTGCAGCCAGTGGGGTTGGTCTATTCTCCCAAGAAGCAGGCAATAGGACAAGAGAAAACGGCCTCAAGTTGTGCCTGGGGAGGTTAGATTGGGTATTAGGGAAAATTTCTTCACTGAAAGAAGCACTGGAATAGGCTGCACAGAGAAGTGGTTGAGTCACCATCTCTGCAGGTATTTAAAAGACATGTGAATGTGGCCTTTAGGTCTTTAGTGGTGGACATGGCAGTGTAGGGTTAATGGCTGGGCACAATAGTCTTGGAGGTCTTTTCCAACGTGAATGATGCTGTGATTAAATATTTACCACACTATATCCAGCATTCTCTTCAGAGCAAAAGAGAAGGTTTGGTTCAATTGCCTGCATGCAGGTGTCATTTGAGATGCCCTGAATCATCCCCCTGGGCTTACAGCTTCTGGTCCAGAAAAAGCAGATCTTCCATAGCTCCTGTGTTTATCTTCAAACCTTGTGCACACAGCTCAGGAGCACAGGGCAGATCCCCTTCACTAGAACCCAGTACTGAGAAACTGAAGTTTCCTTAACTCAGGCTTGACTTGAGTCCATCCAGAATGTGGGTCAGTGGCTTAGCATATTTTTTATAAAGGTGTCAAAATCACTTTATTTATGGAAAATAAAAATTATACAAATTGGATTTTCAATGATACTGTGAGAGTTCATAAATTGCTGTTAGAATTTATTCTTTCGAGACATAAAATCTTCCATTTAGAAATTACTGTCACATTATTTCAGAAGGTAACTCTTAGAATTACATTAAACACAGCTGAACAATTAGACTCATTTTTATAAGAATGAAGTGAGTAAGACCCAACAAATCTTAGGTCACATGGGAATCTTTTGTATATTTGCAGTACAGTAAAGTGTAATTAAGATTGTTTTGGTGTTTAATGCCACCAGGAGATAAAGGATAACAATGCATGATTTGTTAAAAGACAAAATATTAATTAATTTTGGGACTTTAATTTTTAATGAGCTTTAAGAAAAAGGATTTGAACTCTGCCTTTGGTAGGTGATACCTTTGTTTTAAAATGATAGACTGACCTTTTAGTCTGTGTAAACTCCAGTCTTTAAAATAATTTAAACCATTCTTAAAATCATAGGATTAACCCCTTTTTCTGCTCTAGAAAAGATACCTGACTTGTCATCCAGCATAACAAGTTTAAAATTATCCCAGAATTGTTTTATTAATGTTCCAGAAGCAATTCTTCTTCTACCACAGTAAGTTACTCTTTTATTCATTGATGTTAATGTCAAGTTCTTGATAAAGAAAATCCGATGACAAAATTGAAAATTCTGCATGGTTTACTGATTTTCAGGGAATCCTCACTGGTTAAATCCAGAACTTGGTAGCTTTTAAACTGAAGACAAATTAGTCATATTTTCTTCATGATTCTGAAAAATTCTGTTCCTCAGATTCAAATTGCTGTTGTTGAAAATATATTCCTTGACAGCTGAAGCTGACAATTATTTAATTGAGAATACTAGAATTGGAACCAACAATAAAAATATATCAGCACTTCTTTTTGTTCTGCAGACTTTTGCACAAGACTACTGAGATTAGTTTTTCATTTCCTAAATAACATGAGATACTTATTCTCAAAGAAAAACACTTCCTCCAGAAGGAGTTGTGGTAAAGAAGCATGTGACATTTATTTTGCTGTACATTCAAAGCATTACTTATGTGAAAATTGGACTTTTGCTTTTTTTATAAAAGTTGCTGACCTTAACAGATCAGTAGAATGAGATTGTGGAGGGAGTGCCTGGAAGGGGTGATCCAATAGTTGTGGGGAGGTGTGAGTGCTGATGGCACCGTAGAGAGAGCAAATCCACAGATTTGGGAATTTATATTAATGAAATTAACATGATATTGAACAATTTCAGCATACTAACATTCACAGCTGCAGATTTAATGGATATGTTGAAAAAAATGCAGTTTTCAGGTTCTGCATCTCCCAGCTCAGAAAAATGAAGAAGGTGTTGCATGCATTTTTGTATGCTTCATAAACAGCATGTTTGTCCAATAAGTCTAGGTGAACTATGTAATTTGTGCACATACATATATTTGCAAACATACCTACTTCTATTTGGATTTCATTCAGAAAACCATCTCTTCTGGTAGCTAATCCACTTGTTTATTAAAAATTAATACAGCTTTGGTTTCAGCTAACCTGGGTTTTATTTTTTCATTTGCTAACTTCTCTCTTTTTTATTTTCATGTTTTTAGTTTGAGATCAGTAGATTTAAGCCAAAACAAGATCACAAGCCTGCCTGGACCGATGCACTGGAAATCACTGAATTTAAGGGAGCTGTTATTTAATCATAATCAAATAGATGTCTTGGACTTGAGTGAAAAGGCATGTGCATGGTCTAGGCTAGAAAAGCTACACCTCTCCCACAACAAGTTAAAGGAGGTAAAGTGTAAGATTCTACCTAAAGAAAATGTAATTGCTTTTCAGTTGAATGCAGTTTTTCAATGTTAATTTGATTTTCGTGTCACCTCTCATACAATTGCATTGTGTTAGTGAAATGTTATGTAAGTGCAAATATTTCATTCCTTTCCTTCCAAAATAGGAAAATTGCTATGTGCTATTCAGCTTTTCTGCCTGAAATGTGTCATATCAGTTTGTATACTGAATTACTTATAAGGTCTTTTCTCTCTTACTGTGGGATATTAGGCCTGTTTATTACAAAAGATTAACTACAGCAGTAAACATAATATCTAGTTCTGTTAAATAATTAATGTATTCATGTTCCTCATTTTTTTAACATTTAATTGCCCATTAAATGTTCTTTTATTTAGATTCCTCCTCAGATTGGCTTACTGGAGAACTTGACTTCTCTGGATGTAAGTTACAATCCTGATTTGAGATTCTTTCCCGATGAAATGGGAAGACTGTCCAAAGTCTGGGATCTTCCTTTGGAAGGACTCCATCTTAATTTAGACTTCAAGCATGTGGGATGCAAAGCCAGAGACATTATCAGGTTTGTTGCCCTATTGTTCTTGAATATTCCTGGTTTGCTTTCTTGGGATTTCCAGTAAAAAAGAGAATTATTGAGAAAATAGCATGCTGTTTTGAAAAGACATGCTGGTTTGTCATATGAAATCCAGCATGCTGTTGTGTGGGAGGTTATGCTAACAACACAGACAGATAAAATAGAGTGGTTTCGACCACAGTAGTATTACCTCTTGAATTTGATGCTTCCACAAACTGTGCAATAAATTTGTGCTTACCAATTATTTGTAATATGTTTATTGTGTTCCTCAGTTCCTCTGTGCACTGCACAGAGCACAGTTTTGGGATAATTACAAAGCAAAAAAAGACATTCTGAATTATTCTGAATTAAACTTCAGCTTTCAAACCAGAAATTAGAGTAGACAGTTAAAAGAATAGTAATATCAAACAGATACTGAAAATTTGAAGAAAATTGTATGGTTCTAGATTTTTCTTTGTTCTTGAGTTCTGTTCATCTTTGTTATACACTTCTGTGAGTTTTGCAAACTTTTTTCTACCAGGTTTCTTCAGCAGCGACTGAAGAAGGCTGTGCCTTATAACAGAATGAAGCTCATGATTGTTGGAAACACTGGCAGTGGGAAAACCACCCTGCTGCAACAGCTCATGAAAAGCAAACGAACAGAATTGGGCTCTCCAAAAGCTACAGTAGGCATTGATGTGAAAGATTGGATCATTCAAGGGAAAGGCAAAATGAAGAAGGAGCTTATATTAAATGTGTGGGACTTTGGAGGTATTTCCTGAGTTTATTTTCTTTTACTATTGTCTTTTCTAACATTTTAATGCATTACTTATTTTTAGAGTCAGCCTGTGGTAATTCAAACTGGGGACATTAGAATCACAAATGTACACCAAAAGTCCAATGACCACTTACAAATTAGTGGATTCTGTAAATTAGCAGCTAATTCTTCAAATTTGATAAAAAGCCTCAGGAATTTCTTATCAACAAATGTGGTTTGAACACTCATTTCAACCATGATACTTAGAATAATCATTTCAGAATAGTAAGAAACTGCTTGTAATCACCAGAAGAATCTTTCATTAAACTCTGTTTCTCCATTTTGTAGTCCAGGTCTCTCTAGGCTCTGCAGTATCACAGGTTTGTAAGGTCACAGACAACAAAGCACTTAGGATGAGTCTTTGAACCTTGTGTTTCTGGAAAGCTTTCTAAGTTTGGGGGAGTACAGAAGCACTTCTAAAATCCAGGGCTATTTGAGGCTATAGAAAAGTTATTTTTATACAGAGGTTTGTCATCATTTAAATACAGTCTATCACAATGCATGAGCCCAGATCAGTGCCATTCAAGCTGGATGTCCAGCTTTAGTTGTAATTTAAAGTGCTTAATTATGTGAATTTATTTTGAAGTTGCTGAAAATATAGGAGAAAGGAAAGGAAAGAGTGAGGGAGAAATTCAGTATTGAAGTTTTAAAAAAATCACAACCTTTTAAGTTGTCTATGCAGCAACCATGTTTATCTACTTAAATCTTACACTTGATATAAAACCAGTGTATGTGTTTTAACATTAACTTCAGTCAATGAGCTACCACAGAATGCCTTCCTAAAATTCATCATTTTTAGGGTTTCCTGTCAATTTATATAAATTTCTGCAAACATTAATTTCACTTGTGAACTCGTGGTCTGGGGACATGTGTTCCGCTGCCTTTTTGTGATCTGAAGATGTTCAGTCATGGAAATACTAAACAATGGAAATTTTTGATCATTAGGACAAGAAGAGTTCTACAGTACCCATCCTCATTTCATGACCCAGAGGGCTTTATATCTTGCTGTTTATGATCTGAGCAAAGGACAAGCAGAGGTGGATGCTATGAAGCCATGGCTTTTTAACATCAAGGTAAGACTTACAGAATGGAATTCTCCTTTCCAGGGAGCTGTAGGTGAACAGCACATTAACTATAAATATTTATATAGGGGAAGAAGAAAAAAAATTCTTCAAAAAGTAAGAACAGTAATATTAAACAAGAGCTGAAATACATCATATATTGGATATGACAGTAATTTTAGACATTAAAAGACATGATCAGCACCATTTTGGACTTGAAATTGTACAAAGTGGTGTGCAAAATAATAGTTTGTATATTCTGGCAATATTTTGAATTTACTGTTAAAAATAATAAAGGAATAATATTAAAGAAATGAGTTAAACTTGCATTTTTCTTTTACACCAGTATAAATTTTGGGGAAATCAGAATTAGACTAATTTAAAACTGACTAGATACAGGCTTGAAACCATGCTATTAAGTGTATGCTTAGTATCCTATTATTAATAGGAATTATTTCAGAACTATGGTAGGGAATTGACCTGAGAACCTCCCTGTGTATTTGTCATTTTTTTATACATGTTTATCTCCATTTATGGAGCCATTCCATGGTGAGTGAGCATTACTTGTTCTTTTTTTTATAGGATGCTTAGCCACGACTGGGCAATACACTCACATTAAGAGTTTGTTTTCTGTTCCTGTTAATGAACTTGTCTTTTCCACTCTTTTCACCTTGGGCAGTGATACAGGACACAGCAATCAGTTTAGTGTTGAGAAAATCACTTCTGATGTGTTTTCCTTTGCTGTGCAGTACCTGCTGATGTTTTTCTGCTGCCCTGTTCCAAAGACAGCTAGCAAAGTAGCATTTCTTTTGGTTATTCCATTTTATTGGATGTTCTTAATGAATAATGTCCCTCTATTTTACTGCCAATAGTGTTAATCTGCAAAGAATGACATGCAGATATACACTCCTTCCTTTTAGAAAAAGCTGGGTTTTTTAACATTTCTCTTTTGAAATAGACAACTCTCTAAATGTTTGACTAAATTGCTCACATTTTATGTGAATATAAAACTCTAAAATCAACATTTGCTATTAAGTTAATCAACAGTATGGATCTCACTAACAGGCTCGAGCATCAACATCCCCTGTGATTCTTGTTGGCACTCATCTGGATGTTTCTGATGAAGTGCAACGTAAGGCCTGCATGAGTAAAATCACCAGAGAGCTGCTGAACAAGCGTGGCTTCCCAGCAATCCAGGATTACCACTTTGTCAATGCCACAGAAGAATCTGATTCCATCATCAGACTTCGGAAAATCATCATAAAGGAGAGTCTTCACTTCAAGGTGAGATACATACTGTTTTAATGTTGAAAACATCGTTGTTTTACTTAAGTGAATGCATTTTTGAACATTAATGCATAATTAAATAAATTCCCATGTGATAGCAAAGTCATCTTGCCTTCTGTAAAATGTTACACACAGCAAAGTAATGAAGGAAATTCGCCAGGTTTGTTTTAATTTGATTTTCTTCCCAAAAATTCAACTTAGTAAAAATACCAACTAAGTTCAGTTTTCAAGAACTATGGCCATAAATCAAGTATTTAATTAAAAATGAGCCATCTTTATCTTCCAAAAAAATTTAAGTAAAACCTTGGTTTCTTGGGTAGCATCATGTAATTACAGTAAGTATTACAAGATTTCAGGGGACAGGATGTTGTGGTTTGTGAAAACCAACTGATTTCTCATTTACTGATTTCAGTTTACATAGCATGAAACTATTTCTATAAAGGCGAAAGTGAATTAAAGCAGGAGAGGAAAATCCTGTGGACTGAGTGATTCTCCTAGATTGGAATATCTGCACTTGTAATTCTGTTGTCTCCAAAGGCATCCAAACTCATTCCCTGCCCTATCCTTAGCCACAACATGAAGCCCTGAGTGTGAATGAAGAGATCTGCCCAGGCACGGTGCTTGTACAAAGACAGGATCTTATCTGTAACAAAAGAATATACTTTTTTTAATTTATGCAACATATTTTTCATTCTTCATTTATGTCATAGCACATTAAAGAGAAAAGGTGATGTCCTGTGCTACTTAAATCAATGGTCAAGAGCTTCATATATCATACCAGAACCCAAATTTCTTTCGAATGACTGCTTGGAAGATTTTATAGAGCAAATGTTGTATTTATGACTAGCCTCACACCCGTGGTGCTACAAATGAGTTAAAGTGTACACACCTCTCTTGTTTCTCGCAGGAATTAGCAGCTTAGCCAATATCCAAATTGTCTCTAACTTCATTCCACAGTGCAAGGAACAGCTAACCAGTCCTAAATGGCAAGGCGGTGCCCTCTCAAGTGAAATGGGTTAATTCCTCCTCTCATCCATCCAGTAGGCATGAATTGAGCTGATGTTTTTATGTGGCTCTGTGTCTCACCATACTTAGTGAACACCCCAGAGAAGTTCTGCTTTTTGGAAAATGTTGTTCCTTTCATGTCTACGTCTCTTGAGACTATGACTTAACTGATGTTTAAACTTCTACACAGATGTAAGGTGGCCTGAAAGGAGATAATTACCATAAATTTTGTAGGTAATTTGTGAAAGGAATGTTACAAGGCTTCAATCTCTAATCTGCTTAGAGATCAGACCACATTAGTTAAGTATTCAGCATTGTCACCAAGTACTCCAGAGTCTTTGAAATTACACAAGGTACTAATTTCATCTGCACAAGGTACCAATTATATTTTTGACACATTAAAAACATCACAGTACATTGGTGAGAGAAAAATTACAGTTACGAGGCCAGTTTGTAAATACTGGGAAAGTTGTTTCCCATTTCCTAAAAAAAGTCGATAGGTCAGCATGCATGGAGAGAGGAAAACCTGGCTGGGTACTAGTGATTACCAAATACCAAAGGGTGTCTGCAGGAAGGAACGGAGGCTCAGGAAACAGGCACAGGGCACCTGTTTGTGTCACTCATATGACTAAATTTATTTCATTCTATTCTCTTGTCCACTGACTGCCAGCAGTGGAGACTTTTTATTGAGCTACTATCCTCTTCCCCCCCCATTTACCTAAAGACATGGATAGAGATATTACATACTACAAGAAGTATAGGTTTTTAATATTAATTTATCTATTGCTCTGTATTAACTGAAGATGTATGATATAATCTGCTCATACAGTGAATATTCTCCTTTTACTTTGAACAAAAGTTTCTCTTTGAAATAACGTCTTCTGAGAGACCTCATTTATTATTTTTTATGTACAAGTAATATGGAAATATTTTCTTCTCTGAGTAGTTATTTATAGGAAAACATTATAGTTCTGAAAGAATAATTACTTACATCTACCTTTCAGAAGCCATGTTAGTCAGTAAACGAATGGTCTTATTCCTTTCTGCTTCTGTTGAGTGAACGTATACTTTATATCTTAGTTTTATTTTCTTCATTTCACATGAATAAATTAATACATTTAAGATTATTATTCATAATTTTACAGATCAGAGATCAGCCAGTGGTTGGTCAGCTAATTCCTGACAGCTACCTGGAGCTGGAAAAGAGAATTTTGCTGGAGCGTAAAAACGTCCCAGTGGAATTTCCTGTAATTGATCAGAAGCGCTTGCTGGAACTGGTACAAGAAGGCCAGTTACAGCTGGATGAAAATGAACTCCCTCATGCAATTCACTTTCTGAATGAATCAGGTAAAATATTCTCTTCAATGTGTGTTTGTTAGCACTTTGTTGTAAATCTGCAGCTGACGGATCTGTACATGATTTTACATCTTTCACAAGGTAGCCACACAATGGTAAGCTGAGGTGTCTAAGCTTGGGTAACATCAGTTTGTTAAACCTGATGTTTAACAAACATTAAACATTATTGGGAAGGGAATTCCATGATGTGAAGGATCAGTACTGTAACAGTTTATATCTCTTGCTCTCTTTTACCCCTCCTTGAAAACATTCTACTGCTGGTTAGGCAGCACAGTTGCTGAGGAAAGATGCAATTGCTCCAATCACTCAGAATTGTGGTTAGAGGAACACGTAACAGCTTATCTCAGTGCAGTACTGACTTCCTAAGATTAAATAATAAACCACACAGATCTTAGCAAGAAAGCAAGTCAGATTAAAAATCTAACAAAAATCCTGAAAATATAGGTAAAGCTGAGCATGCTGTGCTTGCACTCTACTGTTCTGAGATATTGACATCGATATAGCTGTATGTATTATTCAAATGGTTTATTTCAAGTCATATAATAAAAACAGCCCAGAGTGGAGTGCTTACTTTGCTTAATATTGATCTTGAGCAATGCATTGCTAATTACAGTATTCTTTGTGCAGGTGTTCTCCTTCATTTCCAAGACCCAGCACTACAGCTGAGAGATCTGTATTTCGTAGATCCAAAGTGGCTGTGTAAAATCATGGCACAGGTCAGACTGAACACTTTTTGTGTATGCATTTATGGTACATTTTTCCCTGTCTAAAGCCATAGTAACTCATCAATGTTCCTTCTTCACCATTTCTTTATTGTTTCATGATCTAGAATTTTCTCAAGGACCACATTTTTTTACCTTGTTCTTTTCTGTTTCTGTTGCTTTCTGGACAACTGTGTCATTGCTTGTCTGTTCTTACATTGTAATGTCCAGTATAATTTAAACTGCAACAGACACAAGAATACATGTAGAATAGAAAAACCTTATGGATGCAAGGTAATCCTGCAACATGTTGCCACAGGTTGGGATGAAAGCTGGAACTTTGGGCTAAAGGCTGTAAGAATGGGGGAAAATTGTAATTCTATGCCAGGTACAGATGGCAGAGACAACTGAGTGGATATGAAGCTGGAATGGGAGAGCAGCAGACTAACTGCTTAAGTGACATCATCATTGAAATGTTGATCTAGAAACACTCTCAAAATTTATTATATATATTCAGATTTTCTAACCTCTGAAACTTTTATCTAATGACGAATGTACACCTGAAATTGTTTCACTTTTTTTAAAAGATTCTGATGGTGAAAGTGGAAGGCTGTTCTAAATACCCTAAGGGAATTGTGAAGCGTTCAGATGTGGAAAAATTCCTTTTGAAGAAGAGCAAGTTCCCTAAAATCTATATGTCGCAATATTTTAAGCTTCTGGAAAAGTTTCAGATTGCTTTGCCATTAGGAGAGGAGCAACTACTAATCCCAAGCAGGTAAGCAAGGAGCTAAACCCACAAATGACAGCCATAGAGATAGATCAAAATTGAAACCTCCCACCAGGCTAACTAGTTTCACTGATCATCAGAGCATTTGGTACATGAAAGCATGACATACTCTGTGTATATTACATTTTAGTAAATGCTTTCAGAAGAGATATGTTAAGCTGATCTTTTAGCAGATAAAGCTTATGTATCAACATGGTGGGTAAATGGAAATTATAAATGATAGAATACTTTATGAGGATAGTACTTCTTTTAGAGTTACCATCTTCAAGACTACAGCAAGGAGGTTATAATTTAGCTTCACAGCAGTGTGCCAGCATTAAAGATATTTACTGAAATTTAAAAGATAACAAAACATTTCTATAACTTATTTGTGTGAAGTGAGAACCACTGACAAGTTACTCAGAGGCACTATCTCCTTCAAAAAGTGTACATACTAAATGTGGTGACAAAAAAGTGTTATGACTTTGAATGTGGTATTTTATTTAATCTGAAGCAGATAACTCAGTTACTGTGCCTCAGTTACAGATTTCCCTAATGTGTTTAGTAATGTTTATGTTGCCTAGTGGAGAGAGTTTCATGACTGCACTGATTAGGATTTTTATATTCTTCAAAGCCGTGACATAGGAAGATTTTATCTGAATATCTTACCTGCCTTATGTATGTCTCAGCTTTTTCTCATATTTGCATTAAATATCTAATGATCCATTAGTGAGGTACTGTTGGGTTTAAATTACAGTCAGAACTTCACTTTGACACAAGCAAGCATAATAAACAAACACACTTTCTCTTAGCTCTCTGACCATCTGAATCATGCATTCATTAATAAATAATACATTTTACATCATAAATAATGTATGTCATAAACTCAGATATATTACATCATCAAATACTGTCTTAATATTTTTCTTCTTTCAGCTTGTCTGATCACAGACCTGTTATAGAGCTTCCCCACTGTGAAAATTCTGAAATTATCATCAGGCTGTATGAGATGCCATACTTTCCTATGGGATTTTGGTCCAGGCTCATCAACAGGTTGCTTGAGATATCTCCTTACATGCTATCAGGAAGAGGTACAAATCTTTATCTTCAAAAGGAACAGTGTGCAAGTTTGCCTCGAATGCCAACACCTGCATGTTAAAGCTTTAGTCCCCAACACTGTTTTGTTTTAGCTAAATTCTGAACACTTCACAAATGTAAGAAAAAGACAGTGGTCATTTTTGTAACTTAGAAGTATCCAGGAACAGATAGTGCAGGATCTTGCAGTTGTGTGTAAAAGAAGGTAAAGGTTGTAAGTGGTCCATTTCTCTCCTTCACATACTAGAGATAGGGGAAATCCATATGTTTACTGCTATTTGCTTCCACAAAGAATACAGGAAGGGATTTGTCTTCCACCCAGAAAAAGAAACTGCTTTTCTTCAGGTTCATTAATTCTCCCTTTAAGTCTCAAAACTTTGCTTTTATCAGAAAGAGGGGATATGTTTTTACTTTTTTTCCAAGAATTCCATGCTTTCATATGGTAATCCTCTACAAATAGTACTTGTAAATGCCTCCTTTCCTGGCATTTGAGTTTCTTCTGAGCATCAAATTCCAGTTGGATCCTGCTATTTCATGCGTATGTAACAGGAAAAATTTAAATCACACCTTTTTTTCGTATTTTGCCTGAGATATTCTGTGCTTGAACCTCAATGTACGTAAGCATTTCTGTAATGCCTACCTGCTGCATGACTTGCCATGTGGTTAAATACTTAAAATTTGTGGGTATGCCTTCTAGAACTGAACACAAGTTGACATATATTTAGTTTTTGTGGGGCTGTGCTGCCTGCAAGGTTGTAGCCTTTATTTTGTTTGTTATTTGGGTAATTATAACCCTACAATCATAATGATATATTTAAAGTGCCATGAATTATTCTGAATATTTTAAAATTGACATTCATATTAGAGATCAGACTTTTAATCTAATTTTGTGTTTTCTAGAGCGAGCTCTTCGTCCTAACAGAATGTACTGGAGACAAGGCATCTACCTGAACTGGTCTCCTGAGGCTTATTGTCTAGTGGAATCAGCAGTATTTGACAACAACCCAGACAGTTTTTTGAAAATCACAGCACCTTCTTGCAGAAAAGGTTAATTATTCCTGAGCCTGAATTTTGCTCCAGTTTGATTGCAGCTTGGCATTTTGGTTTGTTGTGCTTTTGCCTTTGGAATATAGAAGTTGTCTTTGCAATTAATAGTATGGCAGACTGGGTCTGTAATTTCCCTCTTTTTATTTCTTAAAGGGTGCATCCTTTTGGGGCAAGTTGTGGATCACATAGATTCACTTATGGAAGAATGGTTTCCAGGTTTGTTGGAAATAGATGTTTGTGGTGAAGGGGAAACACTGTTGAAGAAATGGGCTCTGTACAGTTTTCAAGATGGTGAAGAACACCAAAAAATACTACTTGATGACTTGCTTAGGAAGGCTGAAGAAGGTATATATTTATGCCATTTGAGTTATATAGAGGTGCACTTGTATCTACACAGATACTATGCAACATCCCCTGTATAACATTTGGGTATTTCATGCTATTTAAAAATGTTTCATTTCCATAAGAAAAAATTACAATGTAAGTCAAAAGCAGCTTGGGGTTTTTTTATGTCAGAGCTGTCTAGTATATATAAGACTAGAATATGAGATTGCATCTACTCTGTGTAGTTACATAAAAATAGCAATAATGGAAAGAATCATTTTTTCATAATATTGATAATGCAGCTTCAATCTTGGAACTGAGTCCAGCAGATAGTAAAACTAATATTTGATCTCTTGGTTGCATCACATAGCACAATAATTTAAAAGACAATATTCAGTATGGCATTCTACATACTAACAGCATTCTTTCTTTTTCCAGACAGAAAAATGATGTCTTGGTTAGTGTTACATTGCAGCCATTTTTTTTCACATTTGATAGGTACATATATAGGACCTTGAAAATACTTCAGCATGTAAGAGCCAAGATTTTGAATGGCAAACTTAATGAGTGTATGGCAAACTTAATTAGTATGTATGTCTGTGTGTATATATACACACATATATGAATATATATAAGCACTTATATTAATCTTATTTTAGGTACACTGATCTTATGCATTCTCAGAGGTCCTCATGCCTTTCAGTGCTTTTTCACTGATACCCTTTTCTTTTCTTTTTCATTTTCTCTTTTGTTTTTCTTAGGTGACCTTTTGGTAAATCCAGATCAACCAAGACAGACCATTCCAATTGCTCAGATTGCTCCTGATCTGATACTGGCTGATTTGCCTAGAAATATTATGTTGAACAATGATGACCTGGAATTTGATGAAGCTCCTGAATTTCTCTTGGGTAAGCATTATTTTATAGGGTGTGTTTTTTTAATAGAGATTATGTAAGCAAATCTATTGAAGTCAGTTCTGCAACATATGAAAAGCATTTTAGAGATTTATTTTCTGAAGAAATGTATTATTTTAAGGTATTCTGAATTAAGGGTATTGAGTTTTGAATTTTCCATTAATTTGTGCGCTAGGACATTGGTTTTTATGTGTTTAGTTTACTGATCATTAATCTTAACACAGTAGATGATTCACACATTTTAAAACAGAACGCTTTCAGCTGTTATTTTTGAGAAATGGTTGTTATCCTTTTTTTAACAATACTCTTCAATGTTATTGTTCAAAAGGTGATGGTGGCTTTGGATCTGTGTACCGTGCATCCTATGGTGGTGAAGAGGTTGCTGTAAAGATCTTCAATAAACATACTTCCCTCAGGCTCCTAAGACAAGTAAGGAATCCTGCCTTTTTTTCTGTAGTGCTGCTCTTGGAATACCAGCCCTAGCAAAGAGTTTTAAAAGTTTAAGTAAACTGCAAGTCCTCGCTCATTCCTCAGTTTACTTCAGATGTAGAGATTTTGCTTTTTGCACTATTTTATCTGATTTTACGATTTGCAGGAGCTTGCAGTGCTTTGTCACCTCCACCACCCCAGTTTGGTGTCATTGCTGGCTGCTGCAATCCGTCCCCGGATGCTGGTGATGGAATTGGCCCTCAAAGGATCTCTTGATCGTTTGCTCCAACAGGAAAATGCAAGTTTAACTAGAACACTTCAGCACAGGATAGCTCTACATGTAGCAGATGGCTTAAGGTAAATGTGACTTCTGCATTGCTGTAAAAACAGGATATAGCTTCAAAGATGATATACTGCAAATGAAAAGCTTCTGTTCTCTCACATCTCAAGCAGAATATTTCCTGGCTCTGATAAATTCTTGTATTTTTATGGTTGATTGGCTGATATGTTATGCATACTTTCATTACCTGTTTTTTTTCCTGCTAACAAATGATGTTCATATAAGTAGAGAAATTGCAATACTCCAGGTGCAATTTCCATGTGGCTGTTGATTTCTTACTGAAATGTCATAGAAATTAATTTAGTGCATATTTCAAGTTCTGAAAGTCCATTAATCACCTCACCTCATTGCAGTGTGACTTTAAAATGACAAAACCTGCAAGAGGGTTAAGCTTAAGGTTCTAAGATGCATTTTTCAAACTATCAGTGACTCTTCAGATAAAACTTGGTACTAAAATACTGCAATGTAAATAGTAAAGTAGTAAACAGTAAATAGTATTTCAGAACAATTCTAAAGTCATTATCCAGAAAGCCTGTGTCTTGTTGGTGATGTTTGACATTTGTAACACAATATTTCATGTTTGAAAGCACAATTTACTGTTACAAGAATAATGCACTCAGTGTGTGTATACAGATGCATCCCTAACTTGTGAATGCTTTCAGTAAATATTTTTTGATTACCAGGTACCTGCATTCAGCAATGATCATCTACCGTGATTTAAAGCCTCACAATGTGTTGCTCTTTACATTATATCCCAATTCAGCTGTTATTGCAAAAATAGCTGATTATGGCATTGCCCAGTATTGTTGCCGAATGGGAATAAAAACCTCAGAAGGCACACCAGGTATGGAAATAGGATTTGATTTAAAGTCCATTATGTCCAAAAGTAGCTAATGTATTTTTAATGTAGTCTCTGAGAAGTAACTCAAGTCTATATTCTAGTTGAAAGTCACAAAAGGGAGTTCTAATCATATTACAAGTTGAGATGCCTGATATATACCTCTTGGCCATTCCTCCTGTTCATGTTTTAACACCTTTTAGAAGAATCAAGGAGTATATTAAAAGTTTAAAAAGAAGAAATTAAATTACATGCATTCATAATATTTTGTTGTCTCATTTTAATATGGTTATTGTGATATTTTAATTATACTGCTAATATTTTTGCTTTAATTTCCAGTAAAGTGCATGTAAGTCTTAATTTTTTTAAGGCACTAAATATCTTCATTGTTCCCCAACTTTAGAGAGAACCTATTAGCATCTATTCTAAAGCCCTGAACAGCTCAGTCACTTTGAAAAGTTCCTTTAGGTCTTTTAAATTGTGCTTGGGAGCATTACTTCAAGTGTTAAATGTTAGACTGTCAATAAAGACTGCAGACTTGCCCTTGATTTTCAGCATTCATTGATAATTATTTTACATTAAAAGGGGCAGGAGCTCTGTAACCGATGTACTGTCCCCTTCTTTTATACTTACTGCTGATATTTTTGGACATCTGCCAAATACAAGCTGTTACCAGCCCAGAAATAGTTTGTTTTTCCTTGCACTTCCTGTGCCATTTTTATCAATAGTTGTTTACTTTTTAAAGTACAAAGATGGCTTAATCTTGACATGAAGCATACTTATTAATGAATGATTTTTTTGCAGGATTTCGAGCACCAGAGGTTGCCAGAGGAAATGTTATTTACAATCAGCAAGCTGATGTTTATTCATTTGGCTTGCTGCTTTATGACATTTTAACAGGAGGAGGTAGAATAATGGAAGGCTTGAAGTTTCCAAATGAATTTGATGAATTAGCAATACAAGGAAAATTACCAGGTATGCCTTGTTTCTAAAAGTTTTAGCTTTTGTCCTGCCTCCTCCAGAAATAGCATGTCTTATGAGTTATGTTGTATCTAACAGATCATAGAAAGAGACTTAGAAAAATAACATTCTTCATATTCCTTCTGCATTACAATATGTAATTATTGGCTGCTGGAAGGAAGATTAAACAGGCCATCAGGCTGGACATGATGTAATCATCTGGACAATATAACTCAGGACAACATAACCTGGGCAACTTCTGCCAGTGTTGAGAGCGGTTGAATTTTTATAGTACTACAAGCTGAATGTCTGGTGTTCTTATTTATTGCCCAGCAATAGTGGGTATACTCATGAAACATTCTTTAAGGAATGTTTTGCTCCATTTAGGAAAGAACAGCATCACTCAGTCTGGCATAGCTTCTCCATTATGAGAGGCAGAGTGTTCATACATTTTCTGCTCCTTAAGGAGAACAGCCCAGTTCTAAGCTCAGACAGTTTCCGCCCCCTTTCTGAAGAGGATATCCCAGGAACTGATGACTAAGTATCCCTTAAAGGCAGCTGTACGATAAGTCCTGTGGAATAATTGAAGTATTTGTTTCTGGAGATAGTACAGTTCCTTCCACCTGTGCTCATCATTTCTGTATTTCCACCAAAAGAGGGGCTGGCTGATCTCACAAGCACACAGTGCCTGTCTTTTGTTGCACTGAATATGTTCATTTGCAGGTATTCATCACTAATGTTACCTCTGTCTGAGGTAGGACTGGAATATTTGCTGTGGATTATGATAAACTAAAAGGAAAAACAATACAGGCACCATCATGAATGATTTATTCTCAGAGAGTTCAGCAGCTATAGTCATAAAATACATATTCCAAGCACTAAGTGGGAATTTAAATTTCCATATCATGTAAATGCTATATGGAGTTGTTTATCTATTTGCTGTACCTTTTATTGGAAGTTCATCTGTATTCCATTTACTCAGAAGAATAAATGTGGAAAACAGTGTTTACAGGAATTGGAAAGACTGTTGACTGAAGTGCCATAGCCTTGAATGGTCAGCATTAATGGAAACACAGCTCATGTGTATCTGTGATTCAGTCCCAGGCACAGGGACATCAAAGAAAAAGATAAAGCAAAATCCATTTCCTTTAACTGCTATTAATTAAAAGGGCTCTAGTTCTAGCATTTCATGCTCTAACCTGTAATGGCAGATGAGTAATTCCAAGCTGTTCATGCTGACATTTTACCTAAGAATGTGATATTTCTTAGAGCAGCTCAGTAAGAAGTTAGATGAATTCTAAAAATAAGTTATAACTAACTATGCTAAATGCTGGTTAATAAGTTATGTAATTTTACATTCTAGATCCTGTCAAAGAATATGGGTGTTGCCCCTGGCCTGAAGTTGAAAACTTAATTAAAAAGTGTTTGAAGGAAAACCCTCAGGAACGACCAACATCTTGCCAGGTATTACCTAGTTTATTTGCTTTTTTATGATAGATGGCAGTACAAAGTTGTGGTTTCTGAAATGGAATCAGACATTAAGTTAATGAGAAGCACAGGTTTCTTTCTGTTGTTCTTTTCTGGAATGGAAACTGCCATGAAATATTGCCTGCTCTCACTTCCAGAATAAACTGTTCCATTGAAATCTACCAACCACATGTTCTAGCTTGCTATTTTCCCCTGTGTTGCTGTGTAGCAATTGGAGTGAAACACAATTCAGATTACTTCTTGGTCTTTACTAGAGCTATGCAAAAAGCCTTTGTTAAGTAATATCAGTGCAGTTACACATTGTTCTGTGGCAGTACAAATGACCAGGCCTGCTGAGATAGTGTCCAAATCTAAAAAATGCTGTTACCTGTTGTTTGTTATTTATTGCTGTACAAGCCATTGTTGTCACCATGGGCGTGCTGTGGCTTTCTTTGTAGGTTTATGAGATCCTGAATTCTGCAGAGCTGATCTGTTTGATGAGATATGTCTCCATACCTAGCACATCTACAGCAGAGTGCATGGTGGCTGCCAATCAAAGCTGCAAGAAGGCAGGAGTCTGGATCGGAAATGGGAATACAGAAAAGGCACAGCTTTCATTTGTTAACCTAAACACAGATGGACATACTTGTGAGGTATGTGGGAAAGTTGACATTTATTCTGTTTTTTCTGGCAGACAGATATATTTCAGAAAAATTAATTGCATTTTTACAGCAGGATATTACTTCTGGAAGGCTAAGCTTTGAGAGAACAAAGATTGCTCATAAGTGAGTCATCTTTGTGTCCATGAAATGAAGTAGAAATGCAGTTGCTTTTTACTCTCTTCCTGCTATCCAGCCTGAACTTTCTCATAATACTGTCTTTCTAGTACTGGATTACTTTCTTCTACTGAGATGGAAACTATTTCTAGCATGGAGACTACAGAAAGGAGTTAATAGTTAGGCAGACCTTCTTATCTCTACTTCCTTTTTATAATCCAGGTTGTCTCTTAACAACTTCTCACTTCCCACAAATGCCATTTCCTTGTGCCACTTTGGTGATGCCCTCCAGTTCTTTTCATTTGATTTTGTACATCTCAGTCCTATCCCATCAGCAAAGAGGGAAGGTTTTATCCAGGACTGATGTGCTGTGATGAACATGTGTGCCAGAACTGAGCATGATTCATCATCAAAGTTGTTTCAGTTCTATTTCCATCTGCCATCTGTTGACCATGATACATCTGAATTGGTAGCTTTGGTATAAATGATATGGGTTGTTTTTCTAAAAATAAAATGAGAAAAAGAAATATTAGGCCACTATTTTCATTGTTAGCAATTAGTACTGCAAGAGTTCCATTTTTTCAATTCTAAATAAATAAAAGGGTATCTTTATTGTCAGCATTCAGCTGAGATTTTCCTGTTTGAGGGGTCCTTTCCAGCACTTGGAAGATAGGTGGCCCAGTTGATGATGTATTCTGCTAATAGGGAATTAGATTTCTTAAAGGGGAAATTAGGCCGTGGGTATGTCCAGAGTCCAAGAAGATTGTGCTATATTTTTATCATCAGTAATTTCTAGCATTTACCATTACTGAAATAATGACCAAGTTGTTTTTCTTCTTCTTTTCTGACTCAGGATATTGCAGACAGTAAAATTATAAGTTTGGCCTTAGTGACTCTTCCTACTGAGAAAGAAAACTGGATTGTAGCAGGAACCCAGTCTGGTTCTCTGTGGGCAGTTAACACAGAAGATGAAACAAGAAGGCATCGTCTACAGAAAATGTCAGATTCTATCACTTGTTTGTACTGTAATTCTCTTTCAAAGCAAAGGTATGAATGAATTTTAAATGTTTTAGGTTACATTTTGAAAATACTGCTAAACTGAGGTGTTCAGAAAATGACATCTGTACACACTGCACTTTTGTTCTGACAACTGCTTATTTTGCCTGTGTTTCCACTTAATTCTGCACCCAGTGCAACTCAGGACTACATTCATGATCACAGGGGTTGTGTTTGCTTTTAGCGTTTAATTGAATACTTGAAATACTAGAGACTTCTCATTTTAATTTTTCTTACCTGATTAGGGCACTTCTAGAATTAATTATTTTATTTTATTTCAGCAAACAGAAGAATTTCTTCTTGGTAGGCACAGCTGATGGCAAACTGGCAGTTTTTGAAGACAGAGCAGTAAAGGTAGACAACTTTGCTGTCTGTTCTACAGAATGTTATCAATAATGTCTAAAGCAGCTACCAAGAGTAGCTTTATTTCATGCCACTTATTTTTAATTGCTTCTCTAAAACTAAAATTAATTTTCTATTGCAGTCTGAGAGGAACTGCACACTTTACAATAACTGCTATAAACAAAAGAGTTAAGAGGTGGAAAATTCCTTTGAAAGGCCTGGCAAACTGTCCAGAGACTGACATTATTGGTTGTTGTTAAGAATATTCTAACAGTTTTGACCTCCTTTATTTACTGCTGTAATAACTCCCTTTTCCTCTCATTAAGCAAATTTTTGTATAACAGCTATGTTCAAAAATAAAATACTGTTTAGGTTTTCTGTAGATCAGAGTTCTGCTCACAGAACAGATGAAGAAATGCTGGGAGCTGTTTATATCATCTGGCACCTGAAGGTTTAGTTCCTGACCAAGCATTCAGAGCAGTTATGGAGTTGCAATGCATTTCAGAATTAGAATATGGTCCAGTGTGGGATGTCTTCAAAGACACAGATGTGTCTTTCCAGCCAGTCCTTGAATTGAGCCAGGCCTTGCAGAAAGTGTCGGTCCCTGCTCTGGCCTGTTTCTGCTCTCAGGCTGTCTCCTATGGGACATCTGTAATGGGAATATAGTGCTTTTCAGTCAGTAACATTCTGGAAATGTTCTGGACCATCAGAAAATCTGGATGAGTAAATTTAATTCAGCAGGCTGTGTGGCCTTGTTTTAAGACACTCAGGATTCTGAGTGTCTGCATCCTCCTTGTTTCTAATACAGAATATATTTTTTCTTGCAGTGTAAGGGTGCTACACCTTTGAAGATACTGACTATAGGAAATGTTAGCACACCCCTGATGTGCTTAAACGAATCCTCATGCTTCTCTGAAAAAAATGTAATCTGGGGAGGCTGTGGAACAAAAATCATTGCCTTAACCAGTGACTTCTCTGTTCAAAAGCTCATTGAAACAAAGACAAGTCAATTGTAAGTTTTTGATTTTTATAAGTGACGTTATTTGGCTCATTTGTTTTCATCAAAGGTTTCTGATGGTACTTTGATGTAATGTCTTGTTCTAGAGCTCATTTTTTGAGTTTGCTTGTTTCTGTTCTTTTCTTTCCATAATGCAGATGGAGTATCAGTGAGTAATGTTGAAATATTTGTTACTGCTTTTAAGCAAGGAAATACATTTTTACTCCATAAAGGATTGATGAAGTCAATATCTGTGCAACTGATCAGTTTTCATCTCCAGCTGGCCTAGTCCAGGCCCTGTTTACTTTATTTAGAATTACACATACATATTTATCATAGTGTTTGTCCTTCCATGTTTGTCAGTATATGTGTGAATATCCTTGACCTATATATATTTAATCATGTCTGATTGCTGACTTCTCACTGTTTAGAAATTATTGACTGAGGGTTTGGGAGTGTTTGATGTAATTCTCACATGGACAAATCCTACTCTGAAGTTAAGGGGAGTTTTTCCTGAGCAGGGAAAACAGTGTTTGATGAGAAAGATTTATTAATAGACTTTGAGCATTAATGTGCCTCCAAGGATGTCATCAGCCTAACTCTGTTACTATGAGAATTTATGTTGAACTGTAGGAAGATTAAAGCAAAGTCTTTCAGATGTATCTTGGCCTAATTTGATTTTAAGCCTGAATGATTCTGCAAGAGGCAGAGGGAAACTAATCCCACTCAAAGTAGTGAAGTTTTTCTACTAGGTATTTTCTATGCATCTGACTGGAGTTCTTCTCTCTTCTAGGTTCTGCCATAATGCTTACAGTGATGCAAACATTATTTCAATAGCAATAGACAAATCCATCTACTTGGCAAAGAAAAACAGCCATTTTGTGGAAATCTGGGACAAGAAGACAGAAAAACTTTCTGAATTAATTGACTGTGCACATTTTCTTAAGTAAGTGGTTTATTTCAGATTTTTTGCCTGGTGGATAAGAAGGGGAATATCACATTGCCTTCTCTAGCATGGTACCCTAACCTGACAGAAGTCAGGCATTTATTCAGTTTGTTGGATTTCCTATCCTGTCTTTTGGCCCAGAACTTCAGAATATTCCATGCAGAATCCCACTTTTTAAAGAACCTTACTGTATTTCCCCAATTTCTCTATGATGTCAAGAAGACTCGTTTAGCTCAAGAAAGAAGAAAGTCTTTTGCTGTCCTTCAGGTACTAAGGCTAATCCAGTTACTTCCTGCATCCCCTGAACAAGAGTGTTTTTACAGTGCACAAATTCAGTAGGAAGTCAGATTTTTATTAACTGTGACAACTTTTTCACTTGCTTTTAAATTGTTCCTCTGCCTTAGTATGCCGCATCCATTTCCTTTTTATGGTGAGGATAGGAGTAGGTGCAGGTGTGCTCTTCTTGCTTTGCTGTGCCATTAACCTGCAGACTGGGGGAGAACTGAGAAGTGTTCCTGCCTTCTATTTAAAGGTCTTCTGAAGCAGACGAGATGGCTCTTTGGAGTCCAATAGTTTTCATCCCAGTTTGTTTGCATGAGAATTTTGTGTTTGGCTTGGTGAATGATTGCTTAAAAGTCTGATATTCAGAGTGTCATTTTAGTAGCTGCAGAATAGGCGCCACCAAATTCCAATGCAAATTCTTTCCATACTTATAGGAACAAAGTGGAAAAATTAAATAAGGAATCAAAACACAAACTGGCTTATTCTGGAAGAGTGAAGACCATTTGTCTGCAGAAAAATACTGCACTGTGGATAGGGACAGGAGGAGGACATATCTTACTGCTTGATTTGTCAACACGTCGTCCTGTACGAGTTATAGACAAGTTCTGTGATTCTGTTCGAGTCATGATAACAGCTCAGCTGGGTAAGTAAAACCTTCAAGTGATGAGTACTTTGGAATCACTGCTAAGTTTAGGTTTGCTCTGTACTGCTTGTTGTGGTGTTCCAGGAACAGATTAGCATTATCCAGGATTTGTTCATTCATTCTACTCGACGGCTGTCCTCTTCCATCAGTGTCAGACTCTAGGGTGTAAACTGAACACCAGTAGGCTGAATACCTGTGCCCACATAAATCAGCAGCTCTTCCCTGGCTTGTCACTGATCTGCACATGAACTCCCCCCCCTTACCTGCATCCCTGTGCTGTGCTTCAGCAGAGCTCTCACCATCCTCTGTCTCATGTCACTCTGTCTTTTACATGTGTCTGCCTTTGTTCTTTCTCCATCTCAAGTGTTACACTTCTGCCTTTTCTCTCTGTAGACTATATCGGGTTTTAATAATTTTTCTTTGCTTATTGGCTTATTTTCATTGCTTATTGGCTAGTTTTCTTCTCCCAGCCTCATTCAGGAATGGTTCTTTTAGATTTGGATCACAGGCAGATCACAGCAGAGCTGGTAAAGTGCTACACACCTGGGCTTGGGGTGTGAACTTGTACAGATGTGCTACTGCTGTCATCAGGGACAGTTGTTTTGAGCTGCTGTAGGCAGACAGGAGTTGTGAGGTTTCAGTGGTTACCACCAAGAGCCACAGCAATGCAGCTGAGGAAGGGACACTCCTTTGCTGTTGAAGCTTCCTTCACCTGTGCACTGTCCCGCACCTTTCCCAAAAGTAATAAAAGCCTTATAAACTCGAGTTTATGGTAGTGCTGTGGTGAATACATTCAAAATACACATTAATTCAAAAAGTGCTTTGTGGCACAATATCTGGATTCCCATCACTTTCCACTATGTTTTGGAAAAACTCTGGAGTTTCCCTGTCAGTATTACTTAAAGTGTGTTTGCTGTCCAAAAAAAAACAAACAGCCAAACACTGAAGCTGTTTGAATTCAGCAGCACACTGTAATTCTGCTAGCAAATAGCACAGTTGCAGGCTGTGGGTGTTTTCTCCTTACCATCAGGAACTTATTCTGTGAGCTGTTTCTTCCTTTCTGGCACCAGAAGAATCCATAGACTTCAGTCAGGTCATAGTGCTGACAACACTGTATGAGTCAAACATACCTCACCTTCCTCTGACTTTCCTTTGCCTGGAACAGCAAGTGTTACAGTCTGGTCAGAGCCCAGTTGTTCATGGTGCCAGCTATAGCACAGCATTATTGTTCCATCTAGTCCTAATGGCTACAATGTTAGTATCATAAAGGGACATTTTATTTTCAGCATTTTGTAAAGAATGGTTCCTATGAAAACATAATAATTTTTGCCTTGCTGCTGTCATTGATTGGGAAAATACATTGTATAGAATAGTGTGATTTAAAAAGCCTTGAGGCTCAGTCACATCAACATTTTTAATCAAAATTTTATTTATAGAAAAATTAATATTGAGGAGTTTAGCTGCATTTGCACAAATCTCAAGAACAGAAAATAAAATTGATATATGCAGTTTGATGTGCATTTTTTTCTTTTGATCATCTTTTTGCAGCAATTATTTATAAGGGCTAGGATTTTTTTCCTAAATTCAAGGACGTGGTTTCTACTGGAATCTCTGAAAGTGGCACTGAGGTTGTTGAGCAGTTTTTCAACAGTACCACATTGCTTGTATGAAATAAGAGAAGATAGAGGGAAATATTTTTGTAATATTTGTGTGAAATAATTTCATTTAAGGTTAAAACATGTAATGTCAAGCAGAGGTAAATATTTCAGGAAATAGAGATTGCCACACTTTGAGATATTAATTTTATCTATATGAATATGAAAATACAATGTCGTTTTCCAACTCTGTCACCTAACACATTGATGTTCAATAGGCATGAGACTTATCATAGAGGATAATTTAGATGTAAATCTCTAGTTTATTTTGCAAGTGCAAATTTAGATTTCTATATGGTAAGACAGGACCTAGGTCTAAATAAGAAACATTATACTTAAGTTCCAATCACTTTTGTAAGGAGTATGGATAGGACTGGCTATAGAAAAAAAATTAAATTTATGAAAAATCTGAGCATGGAGCATGAGTATGGTTCCCACCGTCCCTCATCTATTATAACCATATTTACATCACTCTCAGAGGACAATGTAGTGCTGACCTCAGGCAGGAAAAACCTCTCTCTACCTTGCAGAGGTCCCAGGCATGTTAAAAAACTTCCCAACTGCAGCTTTCACAGTTAAGCCATACTCCAATGTATTCATGCCCCAGGAACTGCTCCTCTCCTCATGTTTGCCCTGGGAGCGTCGGGCTCCGTGCTTGAAGTGGTGTGAGGCGTGTGCTGCAGTGGGGTGTCTGCACAGGGGGGGCTGCTCCTTCCCTGGCCTGCTCCTCTCCAGGGACCAGGGATCAAGGCTGGGCCCTGCATTCCTCTACCAGCTGAAAGCCAAGGGCTCTCCACCCTCATGTGCTGCCAGTAGGAACAGGGACCTGCTGTGGCAGGAGGACATGTGACAGCTTCTGTCTATCTTTGCAAGACATTTGTAGATGTGTCTTGTTGGAAATAAGCAGGAAGTTGATATTGAAACACTGGCACATTCTGTTTATCCTTTTGTGATCCAACCACTCCTGTCTTCCAGGTCATTTTCTGTGTTATTCAGTAGGCAGCTTCTTATGATCTATCCCCTATTTCCACTTCCCATCCATATGCCATCAAAAGTTTAAAACTTTTAGTTCATAGTTTTTGCTCAGTTTTTTGTCATATTTGGTTGGTTTGTTTTTTTCCATAACTGAACTAGTGTGTTTGCTGAGCACTGGGACTTCACTTGCAGCCTGTCCTTTTGCTGTGACATCTATTTCCTGTGAGTCTACCACCTCTGCCTGTGCTGTATAATAGGGTGCTTTGTTCTTGGGCTTGTTCAGCAGGCTGGTCGGCTGATCCTGTGCTTATGCCTTGGAAGCCTGATAAACCCTGACATTAAATGGAGATGGGAACTATATTGTCTTTGTGTCTGGGTTTTTCATGGTTAATGATTTTGAATAAAGGGTCTGATTGATTGAACTCTGCTTTCTGTCCTCTTATGCTCTTATACCTTGATGCCATTTACTCTTTCTGTCCTTAAATTACAAAATTCACATTGAAATTAAGATTTGACATTTTATTTCTTTGAAAAAGGGAGTCTCAAGAATGTGGTCCTTGTTTTGGGATATTGCTATAAAAGTGACGCCGAAGACAACAAATATCACAAAGGTATTTGAATTCTGTTTTACTAACTCATATTATTAGTGGAGGAGACACTATTGTGCTTGACTACTCACTGAGAGTGAAGAGTTGATCATCATTTGACAAAATTTTATTGAAACACTACCATTAAATAGTTTTTGTTTTCTTTTGCATATCTGGGCTCATACTAACTGAAAGTAACTTCCAAAAAAGGATCTCAGGAAGCCACTGTTTGAAGGATATAATACAATTGGCTTCAAAACTGTATTTGGAGAGTAAATGTCATTGTCTAATTGGAGAATGTATCAAATGGATTTCCAGAGGTGTCTGTGCTAGGTCAGGAATCCCCAGTGTTTTCATGGGTCATATGAATGAAAGAATAGTGAGTGTACTTTTTAGTTTTGCAGACAACTCACAGCTAAGACAAGCTCCCTGAAGGGCAGGATTAGAACTCAAAGTGACCCTGACAAATAGAACTAATGGTCTGGAAGGAAGTAGGATACAATTCTGTAAGGACAAATGCAAGACCTTTTATTTAATTAGGAATGATCTGCTGTACCAGCATGAGGAAATGATCAGCTTAAACAGCAGTGCTACAGAAAACGGGTCAGAATTGATCAGAGGCTGGTCATGAATCAGCCCTGTCACGTGTGTGCAGATGAGGCAAACACCACTCTCACACCATGAAAGTGGTGTCTATAAGGCATGAACTAATTCTTACACTCTGCTGGGTGCTAATATGGCCTCTGCTGGAGGAGCCTAACCATTTATTGCTGAATGATCTGGACTATTCGGAATAGTCCAGAGGAGACAAATGCAACCTGTGAGGAAATGTTGCAGGGAGTTAAATTGATTAATATAAATAAAGCTTAAAGAGGACATGATAATAGGCTTCAAATATGTAAATGAAGAGCAAGAGAATAAAGACTTCTACATATTCCCTGTGGGTAGGATAAGCACTAACAGGTTTCTGTTACAGCAAGGGAGATTTTGGTGAGACATTGGTAAAAGCTTCCTGACAATTAGCAAAGTGCTGGAAGGTAGAAGAGCTGCATCTTTAGATTTTTCTAAGAACAGTTAAAATTTATGCTCTGATCAGTGCCCTTCTTCATCTTTATCTCATCCCAGTTTCAGTGACCCCTAAAAATGTGGCAATGATAGTATAAAGTTAAGGAGGGCAAGTGTAGATGAGCTGACTGAAATGAGTCAAACTTTGGAGCATTGGGTTTACATTGTGGTATTCCCCAATTTCTAAACAATAAGAACATTTTTTGGCTTGTTAGCATTTTTATTTTATTTAAGAGTGACATTAATTACAGAGAAGAATCGGAGACTCCAGAATCCTTGGGGCCTTAGTTTGTAAGCCTCAACTCACAAAAGAGTTCTTAATTGTCCCTATTCCACTAAAAACAGTGTGAATTCTTCATGAATAAAGAGTTGTTTGCATGAATGGAGACTGAGGAAGTGACCTTTTCTCAGTATATTCACTAGCTTATGAAATCAGTTTTTATTTTACAGTGAATGGGGTTTGAATCTTGTAGCCATTTAGGGTATATCTGCTTGGAAAGACAGAGATTAAATTTTAGGAGACACCTCAGTATTGGCATTAGCTGTAGCTCAGGTTAGTTCCTTAGGGCCCACAGGCACCAGGAATGGTTTTTTCAAGTACTTTTAAATGGGATACTCTTAATTTAGGAACGAAATCATTGTGCAAGTACAAACAGCTTGTAACCCATAACTGCATCTCCTCAGACACAAAGTGTCATGGAATTTGTCTTCTGGGTCCTAAAGATCATGCTTCATTGGGTAAATTTATGAGTAATTGAGAACAAGCAGATAAGCAAAATAATTTCTAATTATGCAATAACTCATCTCTGTTGCAGTTTTCAAATTCTCTTTTTTTTCTCCAGAGTTACAATCCTGTGTGTCAGTGTGGGACATTAACCTGCCCCATGAAGTGCAAAACCTGAAAAAACACATAGAAATGAGACAGGAATTAGCAGAAAAAATGAAGAGCTTCTCTTTAGACTGAAAAGTCACCTTGCAAGTGCCATTTTTCTTCTAGTCTTCCATCCTAACATATTGTGCAATATTTACAACTTCTTCTTCCTGTTATTTTTAACCTAAAGCAGGAAGAAAATTACCATGAGAGTATTCATAGGATGACAAGAAGAAAGAAGTTATTGTTAATATTTGAAAGGACAGAAAACTGTTGGGAATGTCTGATTCTAAAATGCTATCATGGATCTCTTGTTTACCTGTGAAGTTCTGCTCTCTGCAACTATGGCTCAACTTAAGTATGACATCATTCATCCAGTTTTTGATCCCAGTTAAACTGGGAATAAGCCAGGAGACTATAAATGGCTCTAATTTACTTCATTATCCTCTATGAGTTCATGCTCTAATAAGAAGCAAACTTTAAGCCTCTCTGTGTTTACTGCACTTTGCATGTATGAGTTTGCTCCTATGATTCATGGTTTAGTAATGTCAGAGCTCGTGACCCTATTAAAAAAAATCATCTTTTATCTAACAGCAGTGTTTAAAGGAATATGTAATTACTACATTACTCTTTGAAAACAACAGGCAGAATTGTCTGTGTTTCTTCCATGAATAATTGACCTTTTTTTTCATTATGACCAGAAAAAAACCCCATTGTGCTACTCTAATAAAACAGCTCCAGATTAAACACACGGTGAGGCTTTGGCAGGCGGGTGTCCTCGTGCAGCGCTGCAGTCTGCCTGCTCCGAGGAGATGCAGTCACACCACTGGGAACACTGCCAGGCACAAAGCTCTCTAGTGCAGCTCTCTGGGAAGAGAGAAGAGAAAGCACAGGGTCAATGCTCTGATCTAAATGCTGCTATGACTTGCTCTTAGTCCAACTTGCTTGTTTGCTTACCTCAGTCTAAAAAAAGGGGAACTTTTGCTTTGATTTTTCTAACATGCAAAGTTTTCACTTATTCACTCTTGTTGGAATTTATGTTGTTTTTGGGGGTAATCAGGGGAACCTTGAGGAGTGTAAGAACTGGCTGCCTCTTCCAAATTTGTTTCCACACATCATCATTCAAGAGTTGCTTTTTGCTGCTTTCCGGCTGTAAGTCCAAGCTGCTGCTTACAGCCCACACTGACCTGTTCTAAGGACGTGCCTTATTTCTGTCCACCTGAAGACAGACACCATTTTCTTTTTTTGATACCCGAAGAATCCCCAGGATGCCCCCAAAAACCTCAGGGAAAGGAGCATCCAGAGCCATTCCTGAATCTAGGGAGCTGAACAAGGTTGAACAACCAAAAAGTTCTCAGTTTTTTGTTTGTTGGGGGTTTTTTTGGGGTTTTTTTTAGAAAAGTACATACTGGGACAACAGCATTTCTTGTGTCCAACTCTAGTATTGTCCTATTTTCTGCCAGTTGTGGAATGCATACTCAGGATTCTTTTCAGATATGCATCCCAGTTTCTATGAATTCTTGTAATCTGTGTACTGAGACAAATTTGCTATTTATATAGGATTTTATAACTCAGAAAATATATATTATGTTAGAATGAATATGGTTGGTTTTTTTTAAAGAAAAGAATATATGCATTGTGATTAAGTTTATTTGTAAGTCATTTTGAAATGCAAGCCTAAACATTTCTATTAAAACTGTGCTTTGTTAATAATGTACGTCTACTTTCTCATCATTGAATTTTTAAGGAGAGGCTTTTCTGTGCAGCTTTTGTGGCATTTATTTCCTTCAGGATGATGCAAAATCCTGGCTCTGTAGGTGTTACTGACACAGCTGCACGCCTGCTGCACACTGCTCTGTTGCAGTGCATGCCTTGAGCCCTTTTCCCTTCCCCTGTTTGCCTTCTGTGTGGTTTTCCTGCAGCCTTCCCCAGAGATGGGAGGTGAAGTGTAAGGAGAATTGTCCCTGCAGTCATTCCTCACCTCTCCAAGGCTCTGGATAACATTGACCCATAGACCGAATTGGGTCATGCATTCAGTTTTACAGGGAGGGCAAAGAACAAAAGAAACAGCAGCCAAAAGAGAGTCAGGAGCTCATTGCCAACCCAGCTCAACTGGGCACTGCTTATTTATCTGTGGCTGGAGAGAAAAATTCTGTGATGGTAGTAACCCACTGGACTGTTTAGCAATACAGTGCTCATTCACACAGAGCACAGTGATCCCACTCCATCCGCACCAAATACTTTTTAGCGCTGCAAGAAAATATTTAGAGAACATCTTGTGTTGGTGCTTCTTGTTCGAAGCTCTCAGGGCCTGGCATCCCCTCCCCAGCTGGCACCTGCCACCAAGGGCAGGAACAACACCATTGAAACCTGGACTACAAGGAAACCTGTTCCCAGGAACATCTCTACTGACAAACTATAAGGAAAGAGGGGAAAAAAATCCATAACTTCGTGTTCACTCTGGTTTCAGTGGAGCTGTTTGAAAACAGTGCAAGCTGATGACATAAGAGGACAAGTTCTGTCAGACATAGTTTCTTGCATGCTTAGGATAATATCCACCATGTGAAAACAGATAACTCTTGCTTAGAGGACAGCCTGTTTGCTCGTGTGAAACAAACATGTGGTGGTGTGGTGTGGTGTGACTGAACACCTGAGCTGGGACAGGTGAGTAACCCCATGTCCCTCACTACCCTAAAGGGTACTGGGGTTTAAACCTAAAGACAAGGAGACCAAACATACACAGTGAGATGAATGCTTGATTGGATACTGTTAGGGGCTTTTAAAAGTATCCTTCCCCTCCTGTGCTACTGGCTTTAATTAGAGTAATTCTTTTTTATTGGTTGCTTGCTCTGATAAATTACATAGGCAGATTCACCTGGTCATTAATTTTAACCTCATTTCTTTTACAAGCAGTTCCTGTCAACTCCACTGTAAACAAGCTGCACAGCCTGATTTAATGCACTTTTGGTATTATGTCCTGGCATTCCTCTGAACTCTCACACTCCCTCCAGTGTCCCATATTATTACCCTGTGGCTTCTTCATGCACCACTTTGGGGCAGAACTGGGACACATAAGGGAGGAGAGAGAATGAGGCCTCTCAGGTGTGGTTTAACCCCCAAACGTGGACGTTTGCAAGACAAATAATCCATTTTACAATGAACGCTTCAGATACCAGAGACATGAGAAAGTAGTCAGGGAAAACAATGAGTCTCAGTGAATGAGGAAAAGACAGTGACAGTCATATTTTTCTATTAGTCTTTCAAATAGAAAAGCAAAGCATATGAACAATTTTTCTCTCACTTATTTTCTGGCTTTTGTCATTAATTTTAAAAAAATCTGGAAAGAGCTCCCCCCTTACCTGCCTTAAGAGAACCAAATCTCCTGATCAAAACTAGCAAGTATTCTGTTATTTCTGTCTCAATTAGTTCTTCATCCATATTATGAACTCATCCCAGGACTGTACTGACCTGCCCATTCTCTTATATAAAGCCTTCTTCATGACTTTTGAACAGGTATAACTCACTGGCTGCCAGCATACTATTTGGTAACTTCTCCCTTTTTTTTTTTTAAGTAGGCATGTGCCTTTGTAACAATTAGTTTATAAATATAGAGTTGCATAATCACATGAAAATCGAGAATCATACTTATTGCATATCTGTATTTTAAAATTCATTATTTTAAGAGAAAGAAACCACAAGACGTATTAGTTATTGTTGTATTAGCAAAGGGAAACCTCATTTACCAAAAATTTAGAAGTGAACCCAGCTGAAATTTCTAACAGTTTCAGGAATGTTCTTTGCTGCACCTGTGAGATGTGTAGGCACTGTGAGAACAGCTGTGCCTTGAGCTTTAGGCACCTCAGCAACACTCCTCAATACTTAAACTGGTCCTTGTTCAATTAAGTAGCAGAATTACAAGAATTACCAAATGGTGATACAACTTTTCCCCTGCAGTGACCTCAATGCTGACTGGTACCTACCTTTTTACATGGGTTGTTTGGACTGAGCAGTAAACTGGAATTATTTTTTAACGTTATTCAAATTCGTAACACACCAATAGATCTATTCAAAAAACAGTAGCTTTTTTAAACTGTATCAATATGATTCTAGTAAAAATATGATGAAAGTCAAAAAGCAAGCAAAGGTCTTTTCTTTTTTCCTTTTCTACTGTATTGCTTTGCCCTTCTGCTGCCAGAGGTTTCAATGCTGCTGTCAGTCCCTACAAAGGCCGTCACTAATTAGTGAGGAGAAACTTAACAATCAATGCACTGTCTTTGGCGTACGTGATAATTTACTTCACTTCACCACAGCCCATTAATGTTACTGACCTGAAAAGTTAAAACAGACAGAAGAAGGGAAAGAAATTAAAATCTCCTGGGGCCATTTTAGTGTTTCGCCTTTTCTGAACCATTTTTTCCCGTGCCGTGTCTTGCCCCCGGCTCCTGACGGCACAGCTGTGTCTGGGAGAGGGGCAGGCTCTGCTGGGGGCGGCTGTGACACCGCTGCCACCCAGCCGAGAAGAACTGAAACCATTCTGCAGGAAAGCGGGGCGGGAGAGAAAGCAAAGGGGGAAAGAGAGAGAGAAATAAATAACAAGCAGAAGCTGGCAGCGTCAGTGCTCAGCAGCCGAGCCGGCAGCGCTGCGGGTCCGGGGCCCGGCTTTGGTGCTGCCAATGCCGCCCTCACGGACCCCTCAGGGCCGTCCCCAGCAGCGAGGTCCGGCAGAAAACGCGGCCAAACGCTGCCCGGTGCTCAAGGATGCCTGGGCAGGAGCGAGCAGGCTGGAATCCCCTCCAGGGACATGGGTCTGCATCCCAACGGGAGCTTCCAGCTCCTCCTGTTCCAGCCCAGCCTGCCCCGGCCGTGGCTCCCTCTCTGGGCACCCCGGGCCGCGCTGGCCCTGCGCCACCTCGCCTCGGCAGAGCTGTTTAACCGGGCTGCAAAGGGGACAGAGCCCTTCACGGCAAGCTCCCTTTCTAAGCGGAGGATGAGCCACAAGCAGTCACAGCAGGGAGGGAGAGGCCCCGCTGAGCCCCACGCAGTGCCCGGGGAGCGGTGCCTCAGCTCACGCGGTCACACGGCTGCAGCATCGCCGCCTCCTCTCCTGCTCGGGGTCCGGGCAGGGCCCAGCCCGCACAGCGCCATCGGCCCTGAGGGCACAGCGAGCTGCGACAGGCCACGGACAGTGACCCATGGAGGGCCGACGGAAACAGCTGGCTCTTTTCACTATAAATACACCAGCGTAATGTCGGAGAGTCTCACTTCTGCTTTTGCTTGCCACGACACCTCGGCAGTTGCCTTGAACACATCTGTTTTCTGTGGAGTTACAAGAAACATCCACCCCCGCCACCATCTGCCAGGCTCCTGGGCTCTGCAATTTGGACTTTAAATCAACTGAGCTAAGGCTGAGGCCCAGAAATGACAACTTCATACCAGTATCCTCAGAGATCACAAGAAATAAATATTTTTTAAAAGCTGCAAGATGCTCTTAAAGCTATGAGGCATTGGATGAGTAGCAGCAGAAGCTGCAGTTTGCCACGCAGAGGGTGGGTTCAGGTGCTGCTGGTGGAGGACTGAAAGCCAGTCCATTCCCCCTGAGGTGATGTTGGCCATGTAAAAAGTATTTTCTCTTTCCACAAGCCTCCAGAGACTGCCACAGTGACCACTCCTTTGCATTGGTCAAGCACCATCAGGTTCAAGTGAAACTCAAGGGCTGCTGTTAAACCGCATATGCATAAGTAAAGGTTTAATGAGATTCCTATTATTCCAATGAAGTTCAAACTTTGCAAAGTGAATTTCTAAACTTCAAGGAAGGTGCCCACTAAAGCCTGCACTACCGGCTGAAGCACAGCAACAGCAGCACCTGATGCATGCAGAGCCAAAGGTGGGGTCACCCTGCCCTGCTCAGCTTAAATGCCACTGTTGTTCACAGTCACGTTTAATAACCAACCACCAGCCAGGGAATTAAGCTTTGGTAAACAGTAATTTTCAAATGCTATCCATGAGTCAAAACTCCGCTCCCCCTTTTTTTTTTCTTTTCCAAAATAGTCCTATGTGCTGAGCACTCTACAACTAGACAATCTTGTGGCAAAATACACTCTCACCTTGTAATTACAGGAAAAATTTCAAGGGTAAAACCCAACAACCCCAAACCCTTTCAGTTCCATTTTTGTGGCTATTACAGCTAAACCCAGTAAGAGACACAAACACCTGGGCTCTGCAGGGACTCAGCAGCAGCTGCTGCAGAGCAACTGGTCCTGCTGAAAGAGTCTGAAATCTGCTTTGCTGGCCAGCCTGGCCAGCAGCTGTTTGCCATGGCCTCCTGTCCCCAGACCACACCAGGGTCCTCCTGACCTCAAACTAGTCTGGCTGTTTCATTCTTTCACAAATAAAATTACTGGTCCTGCAACTCTGAATATTTCTATGTATATATGCAAAGCAAAACAAAAACAAAAAACCCAAAACCAAAACAAAACAAAACAAACAAACAAACCAAACCAAGCCACAATGAGATTTTCCTTGAATTTTGGTAAGTGGAAGCCCCACAGAGACACATGTTTTCAGAGCATGCCTTCAGCTCTCATCTATGGGTGGCTGCACTACCCAGCCTTAAAGGTTCATGTTTTGATTAATTCATGTGCCAGCTCTCACAAAACTCCTCTGGAAGGCAGGGACAGGTGACACTGTCTTTCTCCTGGGCCAGCAGCAACCAGAAATACTTTGGAAATGATACTAAACTATGGCAGAAAATACAAAGTATTTCACATGCTTTTACCTAAGTCAGCTCAAATGCATGCCAGTGCTCTAGCAAGCACTGTGTGGAAGGGCAGATGGTGGAGAGACCTGCACCATCAAAGCCTTGCCAGTGCACAAAAGGCAGTAGGCAAAGCCCCTTTAGGCTCCTTGAAGCATTAATTGCTAAACATTAACTTTATTTTGCAAGCATGGACATTTTCTCTCACCAGCAGGTCCACTACCAAGGCCAAATGTCAGACACAATTTGCATTCACTGAGCATTGGCAAAAAAAAAAAAAAAGTCTTTATAAGAAGTATCTTTGCACCAATCTGAGTAAGGAAGGTGTGCAAATAAACCCCAGCTTCAGGGGTGCCTTTTAAAAACAGAGGTCTTAGCAAGTATCCCCCAAAAAACTGTTCTCCTTTCCCATCTTCCTAGAAGAAAGCTGCAGCACTTGGCTGCCTCTGAAGAAACAGGGAGCAAAGAGCTTTAGTATCATCAGAGCCACTGGAGATGTGACAAGGTGATCACATCCTCCTGCTTCAGGGTCACTGCATCATTACACAAGACATCCTTAGCAACAGACCCTGTCACAGAGAACTCAACAGCAAAAGGACAAGGCAACAGCTGCCTCCCTCACCTTGGTTTTGTTCAGTTAATCACAGCTGCATTTATACACCAAATATAATCCGCCTCTGACCCTTGCTAAGCAACTACGCCCTCTACTTAGGGTTTGGTTTGTCAAATCAGTCCCTGAAAAGCTTAAAAAGATCCTGCAGAGGGCAGGAAGGAAGGTCGTTGCTCAGTTCCATGCAGGACTCATTCCAGCAGCACATGTCCCTGTACTGCCATGGACCACCCCAAACAGCCACCCCAGGCAGAGCCAGCGGCTGTAGAGAAAGGCTGAGCCCCTACCTGCAGTACAGGTCCCCACCACAGAGATTTTGAGAGGGAAAGAGGTGAATTTTCTTTCAAATTACTTACCTGTTTCTAGGATAAGAATTTCAGGGGAAAGCAGTTTAGGTTTGCTTTTTTAAAACATGCCTGCTACATCTCTTAACCTAACCCCTTTCCAACTACAGACAGACATTCATTTCCTCTCCATCTCTCTACTAGCAAGAGTTCCAGAACATCGGCTAGAAAAGTCAGGGAAAAGAATGAAAGAGCCTGATGTGGAGAAATTTCCATTCCTATACCCACTTCACTGTGTTCTTGTGGTGTGTCCTGCAGTAGACATCAATGCACAAAACAGAGGTGGTAAGAAAGACAGCAGCCATAAAGTCGAGTGGCATCCATGCCAGCCTGACTCCCACAGCCTCCCCTTCCCACTGCCCAGCCATACCCACCGCAGCCCCTCATACACAACTCAAGAGCACAGCACACTCACCTAAAGCCCTATTACTATTATAAGTTACATTATTTTACTCCTTCTCTCAGCTCATGATCTATTTTCCCCCAGTGTTCTCTCTCACAGCTGCAGGTTTTGATCATGCCTGCCTCTGCCCTGCCAGTTTGCCTTTGCTGCCTTGTCCACAGAGCAGGTACCTGCCCCAACAGCCTCCCTGCACACTGAAATCTCATCCCACCTTCTGCTGTACCATAAAGCTGGCACTGAGGGACTCCTGCAGTGCCAGGGATGGCTAGTCTTGCCTTTTCCTTTCTCTTTTGTGAAACAGTATTGCCAGAAAGTATTGCCGTAACTCAGAGATTTTATAGTAACTTGTCAATGCTGTGTGGCACTGGCTCACAGGTGACATGGCCAAAGATGGTCTGTTCTGTTAAAAACCCAGACTGGTGCTTGCCCTTGAGCCGTAAAACCATCACTAGAGCAATATGTGCTCCCATCCCTCCGCACCCCTTTGGTCTGGCACCAGCTTCCCACAACACTGGGGTGCACTCAGGAGACACCCCCATGCAGGCACAGCACTCCAGGTCTGAGGCAGGCACGGTGACAGGGCTCTGCTAACACGGCCTCTCCCTGGGACAGCGGGGCAGCAGCAGGACACAGCCCAACTCATGGTGGCTAGGAGTGGGGAATAGCTCTCAGCCAGAGAGATACTGGTATGCAAATGGTGTGCTGTGAACACACCTGATAAAGGTTAAAACTGTCTTCCCCTGGGCTCTCTCTCCTCACCATCATGTAAGAGCAAAGGATAAAAATACATAATTTTGACCATCTTTCCTAACCCCAAAAAAAAGTATTTTCATCTGCTATCCCCCTTTCAGAAAGGGGGATACACATCACATTAACCTCTGGGCTTCTGTTTCCCTTGGGACACCCACTCCTCCCATTTTTTAATCCTACACTCACTTTTGCATAATTCCAGTAAATGTTACCCAAAAGAAGCCCCTGCAATAAACTGTTATTTTCTCCAGGACTTCCCTGCACATGCTTGTTAAGGTGCTCACAACACATGGTACCAGGGTCAGCAGTACTGCTCCAACTACCAAAATTGCTGTGGAGAGAAAGGAAACAGCTCAGGTCAAACTGATCCTGCACTCACTTTGCAATGCAGCACCTCACATCTGATAATAAATTTTCTTCCATTAGCAACCAGCCCTCACACAAGCTTTTTTTAGATAAAACAACATGAATATGCCACACAAGGATTTAAGACACATCAAGCTGCTTGGCTCTTTTATGTGAGAACAGAAAACATTTAAAGTTCTGCTACAGAAAGTCAACTGAGATCAGTCTCTCCCACCAGTACAGTCTGTTCCAAGCAGATAAGAAACAAGTGTTAGGAAAAGCCCAAAGCAGAACCAGTCTCAGCAGAAGTAGGAAAGAAACCTCAGAAGGAAATCCCAAAGATATATGGGAGCCAAAGAGTTTCTCAAGCTGCTGGAGTTTGATTAATCAATGTTAAAAGAACAAAGCACAAAAGAGAAAACCTCAAACCTGGCTGTCATCCCCAAGGACCCAGATTCCTTGAACTTTTTTTCTCAATAGCCAAATTCAACAGAAGTCTTTCCTTATTTTCCCACATTTTATTTACTGTTTCATTTCTTTTTAGGAAGCCCTTCACTTTGCATAGCAAATGAGCTGTGTTATTAACACTATGCTCATCAAAAAAGTCCAAGTGTCCTAGAAAGTACATTAATGAAAGTCAGCCAAATCTGACAATTCCAGAGAGATTTTTATTTTTCTGTAATTAGTCCTCTTAATTAAAATATTAATTCCATGGTAAGGCCAGGATCAGCATCATAGTCTACATATTATTAAATCAGTTTTACTGAGAAGGAATCATATTAATAATTTTTTACATTGGTGGAGTAACTGTTCAACCACAGGTGTACACCAGTAGTTCAGCAGTAACATCATGTTCCATTTCTCAAAGCATCATTTGCATTAATAACATTCTTTCTCAGTAGCCTATTTACAATACAATATTGCTCTCTTCATTTAATTTACAAAACCCTTAATGAACAGCAAGGATTAGTTCTGCAGATCCTGTCTCATCACCTGTCTGCAGCAATATAATTCAGATTCCCTGAAGTCACCTACTACCAGCTCCACACTCCGTGCCTGGCCTAGCAGACCTGCCAAGCAGCCTGAGCTGGCAGCTTCTTGCCCCCTTCTCCCTTCCCCTCTCCATTTCCAGGATGTGGATGCTCCCATGGTTCCCACATGAGCAGCCCAGCTACAACAAGGATTCCATCAGAGCAATTTCTTTACCAAGAAAGAGGCATACAAAGATTTCCTGACTTTTTTACTAGGGAGTCTTGCCTTCTATCAAGACCATAGTCAAATGCCTTACTTAAAGGGCTTCTTATTCCTAGTCCAAAAGCTGTCCAGGCTGGAGCACATTCTTGGAGTCCTTGGGTGCTTCTGCACCAATGCCAGAAGTGACACTCTCACTGCTGGCCCAGTGGCTGTGTGGAAGCACAGAGGAACTCCTCTGCTCCATGTTTCTTCCACTAAGGAATGGGGGCTGCACAAGGGCAGTGGTTGTGACTGGCATCACAGCTTGGGGTCCACCTTACTTACTCTCTTGTTCCCATCTTCTTCAGGATTTTCTAGGATCGCTCCCCAGCTGTATGAAAGACATCTTAGCCCTCAGCCTCAGCATTATAAAAAACAAGAAAAGCCAATCCCCCATCTGCACACTTAAGAGAAACTCCAGCTCTGTTACTGTCCCCTCTGTGGCTGCTGCCAGCCCTTCCACATATGCCACTTGTACTCTTTTCTCCTTGGGGCCTGCAGCCTTCCCAGGCATCACTAAGATGCTTCAGTGGTCACAGGCAGCACCACAAAGACATTCAGCTTGACCACGAATACTGTATTGGCAGCAACACTCCTTCACTCTCCAGAAGATCATCCACCTCACTGGTCTCACAATTTCCTATGTCTCCATGTGCACTCAAAGACAAAAAATTAAATAAATTGTTTTTTGGAGGTTTTTTTTTTGTAAAGGCTCCAATTTTTGCTGCCCATCAGCACTGTCTCGGGATATTGCACAATGTTTTCTTTATTATAAAAAAGTCTGTATCAGGCAGGAAGAAAAAAATTTTCTCAGGAGGCTAATGTGTATTATTGTCTGTAATTAGAGGTAAGTGGTTGCTTGTGTGGCCATCAGGAAGGGGACCCTGGTGAAAGAAAAACAACGTGTTATTAATGGCTTGATCAGAAACAGAATCTCCACGCTCTCTCCTCAAAAGCATGCATTTCTTTATCCTTGCATATTTCCTGGATGCCTTTTACCCAACCTCTCACAGAAATATTATACAAATTTGGTTGCCTTCTTTCCTCCCCACTCACATAACCTTCCTAGCTGGCAAACTTCAACCAAATTTGAGAAAAGGGCAGAGGTATCTACAGGCTTAAATGGGAAAAATAAAAGTAATGTAAAATCAAGTAGTTGCTAGAGAAGCAATTCTCTTATTGCCTAAAGAAGGGAAAGGTGAAGGCTCAGCTCTTTCATGCTGCTTGGCAGTAGCCTGCAGAGCAATAAGGAGCAGCACTGAACCCCTCCAGCACACAGTGCCTCTTTTTCAGTGTGCAGGCCAAGCAAAAGGAGATGTGAAACCAAAACCAGGACAGGGAAACTGACCAGACCTGGGAAACGTGTAATTTTTGGAGCAATATGAAAATAAAAAGAACATAGTAAGGACAATGAAGGGAATGTAAGACATCTAAGAGACTCAGCTGCATTAATTCAGTTTGTTAGAGAACTCTACTTCCTTATGTTTTAAGTTTTCCAAGTATTTTTAAAAGCTGTTGAATCTCTGCTAATATGAATGTCAAGGGGAGAGTCTATTGCAAATATCTTAAATTCTACTGGGACCAAGTCCCAGAGCTGTCCTTATCATCCATCCTCAGCTGTACCACTTAGAGAAATACTTAGAGGAAGTTCTCCTTACCGATGTGGATCTGTAAGAGCCCAGTCTGAAACGGCAAAAAATAATTTCTGCTACAAATCTTCCAAAGCCATGTAAAATTCCTACATCAAACAAGATTTAAACAAACAAGTAGTAAAAATGTATTATTTATGGAAGCATTGCAACAAAGCTATGTACCATACTTAGACAGGACACAGTGCCGTAAACCCATACATAAAACACTGAGAAATTAACATGAAGAACGGATATACCAAGGGCAGGGGAGAATTCTAACATTCTGAAATGCATCAAGAAAGCAAAGCTATCAAGTAAATGTAATTCCCTCTGCCAGATTTCATGGATGAAAATACGTTGTGTGGGACATAAATATCTACTTGGAAAAGCAGCTCTTAGTTTGAAGCCTCTTTACTCAGCTCTCTTCCAATGAGAGCCAAGGAAAGAAATAACTCATAATCCAGACTCCCTATTAGGTCTTGACCAGTAAGTGAATTGTGCCTTTTCAACTTAGTTTACTTTCTTTGATGAAGCAAATCCAGTACATTGACAAGGAAAATCTTCCAAATTACTTCAGATGGAAATTTCATCTCAACTTTTGTCACTGATTTAATTACTGGATCCCAATAGGGATAGGAAATACACAGAATATCAATATGTGTGTGTGTGTATACACATATACAAAGATATCTATGTATCTACAGACAGATATAGCCTTGCTTTTCCAGAAGTAAATTAACTTTGCTGTAGTTACCAAAAAGGAAACAACAGGCCCTCAGAATACCAGAAATGCCATACTGGGACATCAAAACTGAGTAGCATTCATGGCACATTTCAGTGCACACAAATGAGCACTTTGTCTAAAACCTATTAATAGGACTCCCTGTAACTCATCCATAGCAATCACCATGATAAAAAAGAAAAGATAGAACTTAAGAAGGAAGGCACTGATAATCACCTGTAGTTGAAAAAATTCCACCAATAATGCCACAGAGCCTCACTAAGAACTGCCAAAAAGGCATGTGTTCTTCTGTCACCGTCACCATAAGTGAACTGATGTCATATTTCATGAATATTCCTGACACCCCATGGCTGCCAGCTGCATGGTTAATTACTCTTTCCTGAAAGAAAAGACAGAAACACTTGTTAGTTACACTTGTTATTAGTCACAAAAAAATCAGTGTTACAAGATGTGATGACAGTGAGTTATTTAATCAGAGTAAGGAATGAACAGAAGACTGGGGAGTATCAAGGTCACTTTTATCAGTACCTTCTAAAAGTCAAACACCATGAACTGAAAATTTACTTTCTTGGTCCCTGGTCTGCTGTGCTGCAAATCAATATTCACTATTGTGCTTTGGTACTATTCTCTCAAGACTTGCTCACGTGGTCCTTTAAACAGAATTTTTATAACTGGATTGGTGTTGGTACCTATGAGGATAATGGCACAGTCTTGGCCTAGCCTGTGAACTCAGGGGAGTGCACTGGTGTAATACTTGCCACAGCTCTTCCTACTTTATCAGCCACTGAGAATCACTTAACTCAGTGTGAGACCTTAATGAGATTTACTTTGTTCAACAGTCTTAGCAATGGCAGAGTCCGCAGAGGATTTATATAAATCATAGAATACCACGTTGGAAGGCACCTTAAGGAACACTTAGTCCAACCTTTCTTGGCAAAAGCCTCTTTTCAAACTTTTTGTCAGTTGTAACTTTTTGTCGGTTACATCATATCAGACAACAGTCACACAGCAAGAAATACACCTCAATAAATAAATAAACACCCCAAACTCACTATGACTACCCAGCATCTCAGTCCTAATCTGAGAAATTTCTAGTTTCTTTTCATTTGCCAAATTCTCAAACCAAAAGACACCAAGGAGGAGAGTGTGGCTGCTATAAATACCTACTTTTTAAGAAAGGTTTCAGGACAGAACACACCTCAACCCAAGCTTCTTTCAAAAGCAGCTGTCATTTTATTGTTAGTGAAAGGTGCTGATAAATGCACTGCCAGGTAAGTCTGGCTGAAAATACATAAGGACAACAGGGAAGAACATAACAGACTGAAGACAAACTCAGCCATGCCTAAGCAAGTAAGAACCAAAAAGACTAGATAAACAGGACTGAACAGAAAAGCAACATATCACATCTCCATTTCTCTGTATATTTGACAGTTTGTGCTCAAAAACCACACAGAATATGGTACAAAATATAAAGCAGAATACCACTTTGTAAAATGCAGGTTAAGCAACTTCTTCAGTTAGCCAACACTGTCAAAAACCATACTGCTTTTTATGCTACCACACCAAAATTAAAAGAATGCCAAAATAATGTATCAGTAATGATAACAGGTCCCAAGAACTTTGCAATGGTTAAATAAAACAAATCAGTAGAAAATGCTTTCCATATTTCAAAGCATGACAACTATCAGCATTTGGAAATGGATGATCAGTCATACTAAAAAGGAAGAGAAGACGAAAGGTAGTTAAACAGAACTTTGCCACTGGCAAAGTACTTTTGCTTACTTCTCCTCTTATTTCCCGAAGCCTTACTGGTCTTTTGAGGTCAAATGGTGGAAAAAGAACATGAAGTTAAATAGAACATACAAAACTCCACCCTTAAAAGAAACAAAATTCTTTTTCTGCAAACCATTTTTATCTGCTTCCAGCTTCTACTGCTGCAGAAGATTTAACTTCTAAAAGTCTTGCTAAAATCTGCTAAAAATTACTAACCTTGCATCAGATAGCTCAGGGAAGCCTTGCTACAATTAAATCTTTCTAACATAAATAACTACAGTATCTCAACCATCAAGAATAGTGGAGAAGATTCGGCCCACATCTCTCAAACTCTGCTTCCCCATGTGCCCAACACTGGCAATTAAACCTCACTGTATTTCAGTTTGAGCCATGGCTGGCTGATCACCTTTTTCCATGTCTATATATGTGCCTACTCTTTCAAAATAAGTGCACTAAGGTGTTCAGTGAATTGTTGTTCTTAGGAACCTTTCTCAGCTCATCTAATAGAACTATTTGGTTCCCTAAGAGTAAACACAAATAAGCTTTGGAAGCCACAGGGTGGCCTACTGAGGCAGCAAGAGCAAACAAGTACATAAATGGACACTTCATCTCCATTATTTACAGGATCTTCTCCAAAATAACGTGTGGTTGTAGCAATTTTTATAAAAATACATCCCCACTAAAAACTGAAGAGCTAACTTAGACTGGACAGTTAATTGAAAGAACCACTGTTACATAGGAAGAGAAAAAATGAATACAAGATGAAAAAAAAGGAACAATAAGACAAGCTGTTGACTAGCTTACAGAAGTCTAAGGGATGCCTTAGCTGTTGAAGATTGTGCAGAGAAAATACAAAGCAGATTGCTAAACCAGCAGGAGGTGGGAGTATACAGCATGATGAAATTCCTCTTCTTAGCTTTCATGAGTTCTGGAGCAAACCTTTTCCCCTTCTAGTGGCCTGCATGTCTGAAGTTGAACATTGAGACATCGCCTCTATCCTACTTCCCCTACCTCAGTATTTTTCAGAAGCACAACATGGAATTTTGAGGAAATAAAAAATTATTCTCCCTTGGAGAACATCACAGGGTGTAATACAGTGAATTTCCATCCTGCTAATACCCACATTTTCTTACAACCCAAGGCTCTCTTCTCACTTCTCACTTTATCTGTCATTTTTAATTAAACTTTTCACAAAGATTTTTTTCTTTGGTTTTTGAATAAAAGATGAAAACAGACTTCAGTATCTGAAAACAAGACATCTAGCCAGTACACACAAGGATTTTTTCCTATTCACAGCAGTCTTTAAATTAGTACTTTATGATATATACTATGCTGCATTAACTACCCTTGTTATGGATTCAGAATTAAAAGCCTCTCAAAACCCACAAGTGGAAGCTCTCCAGTCTTGAGAGTAATTAAATTTTTTAACAAAGGTTAAACAAGACAGCTGAGACACTTACTGTGTGATCAGTTTTTCTTACAAACTACCTGTTTCTGTTTCTTACACTCCACAACCAAGTTCAGGATATTCAAGTGAGCTGCAGGTTTGTTTGCTTCCCACACGGATAAAAAGCTAAAGGTGAATTAAATATTTGTAAAGCTTCACACTAGGTTACAGATCTAAAATTTGGAGGATTTCAGCATCACCACTACTCCAGTGAAGTGGAAATTACTGTCTATCATTAATTCTAATATCAGACTCCAGATCTATAAATGCAAAACATTAATAGAAGAAGTTTGCATGTGTCACCAAGCATATTTTTTTTTTTACCATCACTGCTGTATTATTTACAGATAAATTTAGTGTACTAGAATGTTCTACAAAGAGTCTCTTCATGCTACAGCACTTTTCAAAACTATGGTACTATTTTCACATTTGAACTTTTGTTATGAACAATCACTTTTAGATTTTTTATTTCTATGGTTTTTTTCTTTTTTCTACTTACCCTTTCTGTCACTGAAAATTGATGAGTTTCTGCTGAAATTTTGTATGTGTGGAGTTTGGTTGGCACAACTGTGATAAAATATTGGAACATCTGATTGTCTAGAAGAAAAAAAAAATCTTAGACTGTTGAATCAGGAACAGAGTCAAAGGCTATCTGAGATAGTCACAAATAAATCAAAGACATAAAAAATCAGCAAAGCCATTTGCACTAGGGACATTCTTCAAGGAATGCCAGCACTGCCAAAACTGCTTCGGCACCATCTGCACAAAGTTAGTTTCCATGGAAAAGACATATATCCCATTTATACTCAGAAATTTACATTTTTTCCATGTAATGAAAAGACTCACTAAGGTCAGGCCACTCAAATCTTCAAATGAAACACCCAGGTAGTGTTTTCCAGGGCTCTAGAATAAGTTTCACACTGTCACATGTTTTGTGATGTATACAAATCTCAAAGCGGTCTGAATAGATTTTGGCCATTGAATTGCATCTACAGTGCTGGAAGCCCTTCTAAACTGGTTACAGATTTTCTCTCCATTACACTTACAGAGAATTCTTCTAGAGCCATCAGCCTGCTCATGCATTTGCTCTTTGTGCAATTCCCTAAGGGAACTAACACCAATAGACTGAAGCAATTTATTTCAACTCCACTAAACCATTCTAGCTGTAAGAGCCAAGGAACCGACTGGCTTTGAGACAATAGCGGCTGTAGAAGGTTCTGGGCTTCATCCTCTCAGGGAATGCCAGTGCTGGGATGAGGCAGGTTACTTCTTCATTTATACATGAGAAAACAAAGGGTTTGCTACACAAACCCATCTTGTATCATCATAAAATACGCTTTGGAAGGGACAAACCAAATACAGGAATGGAATCCAAGACTCTGGTGCTATTTTTTAAACCAAGTCAGGCTTATTTTCTCCCCATCACGACAACAATCAGATCTATGATTCTCCACTGTAACATACTGCTGCAATATGGCCAGACATAGTGTAACTTCAACATAACAAACCACAAATCACCTCCAAGGAAACAGCACAGAACAGCAGTTCAGGTATTAGAAAGAAATGACATTTAAGATGTCATGTAGGTAACTGAACAGGGCATTTCTCATTACCAAATTTAGCCTGACACACTGCTGGTCAATCACAACATTTATGAGAAATGATAATACTTTAAATGTAACTACTGGGAAATGCAACAAAACAAGATGTTTTTAAACACACAACACTTACGATCTGATGCAATTTTTTCTGTTCCATCCAAGGGATTAATAATTCCTGGAATAAGCTCTCCAAATGACAAATGATCTATTCTATGGGAAAAGTTATAGGCTGAAAGACAATATAGAGAAATGAAGCATTTTTAAACTATGAGATTCTGTACTCGGAGAAAAAGATGCACTCATTTCAACACTGAAATATTCCAATTAATGCATTTACTAAAAACCAATGTACACATCATTGGATCTACCCACACTTCAAAGAAAACTCAAATCCAAAATATTTAATAAAAAAGTCAAATTTTTCTAGAAAATAGCTTCTAAACCAAATTATAACTATATTTGAATCAATGGTGGAGCTAAACAGAGTTATAATTTTGTAACAGAGGATTTCTAGTTGTCCAAATACTTCTATTATTCTACGGTTCATGTTCTTGTAAGCAATTGCATTAAAAAGATGAAAGTTTAGCAAATCAAATGCACAGAGGAAGTATAAGGCAGCTGCCAAGTCACTACACTGCCTATTTGGCAGGTACTTAAGATATATAAAATTATTACAGTTGTGTTAACATAAATTCATGGGCAGACATTTGGAGGCTTAATCAACTGTAACTGGTTTAATCAAGTTAACTTTTCACAGTAAGTCACCTTTGCTTCACATTAAGTAAGGCAGCAAAACACATTTAATATCTAGACTCACAATCCAAAAATTAAGTTTCTAAGGAAAAAGGTTAGAAATTTTTAACCTTTTAAGAAGGTCTTTGAGGAAAGAGGTAGTTTGGACTGAAATACAAGAATTTCATATGGTATCTATGTTACACCAAAGCACATCTGAGATTCCAGTGTTATCATTACTATAGAAGCAACCTAAAGATAATCTTAATAGTGTTACATGTATGAAGCAAATTGTTATGGAGTCAGATCATTGCAAAGAATATTCTTCACTTTGTTTTTGCAATGCAATTGCACAGCCAGAACATCTTTAAAACAGCAACCTAACATGAACTAAGAGACAGCACTCTGACTGAAATGAATCATGCTGGTATGGAGATGACAGAAGGAACTTACACTCATGGCTTACAAGGGCTGCCAAGTGTGCATGGCCTCGAGGGTGTGGTATTGCCCTGAAGAAAGCAACAAATATTTTATGAATCCACAGAGGACTATGTAGACAATGTATTACCTTTCCTCCTCTATTTCAATAAATATTTTATAAAATATGTACATATCCTCATATGTATAACATATATATACTTAAATATATTTAACATACATATATATAAATATGTGTGTGTATATTTTAAAGACTGATATCTATTGTGTATATCTATATAAAACCTAAATATGATATTTTTATTACTATCCATTGCAGACAGACTGGACAGTAAGGTCAGGAATCTTGGACTCAGAAAAACCCTCTTACACAAAACTAGTGTCTTGCATTTTTAGAAATATCAAGAACTCATCAAGTCACTACACTTCTGTGAAGAGTCACCAAGTCCTATGACATGAAAAGCTGAAGAACTGCTTAAATGATTAAGAAAAGTTTGACCATATTTGTTCTATGAGTAAGCAAGTTAACTGCACTCTCTATTTGCTCTCTGAGAAAGCATTTCAAGAGTTTCCATCTTATAAAACACTGAAATTCATGACGACTACATTACATGTAACAATGCACTGCACGGTTTTGGCAATTTATGAAGAAAATTAACAGTGCAAGAATAGGTATTACATAGGAAAAAATACCAAGCATGAGTACAGGAAGGTCAATAAAACCCAATTAACTGAAGCATAAAAGCACATACACATATACAGACATGCACTATATAGAATGTAGAAGTTAAGGGATTTTTTTAATTTCAGGAATTGGACAGAACATACTTGCCCACAGTTATGTGAAAATTCCCTGCCACTTTATTGACATAGAGATGACCATGAATTCTGCATGCATCTGGAGACTGTAATGAATTATCTTCCCTGTTTAAATAAAAACAACATTGAAAGTACTTGAGAATATCCACTGTCTTGCAGAAATAACAGCAGTACAGTTAGACCTCTTTTTCCTAGCATAAAGATACAGGATTATCATCAACCTGTCCTTATTGCATTCTTCTGGAATTACAGCAGAGATGGTGGAAGGGAGGGAAACTAGTAAAGGTCAGTTTGATGAAAGCAATGAGCTTTCATTCATACTTGTATTTGGAGATCTGGCCTACAAGGCTGGCTTATGACATCTGAACATGCAAACAGAGAACATTAGACCATCCCAGGGATTTATATTTTCCCACTTCCTTCTACAAAAACGGCTCCTTGGGAAAATTTTAATGCTACAATGAACAGAACTAAATGCGTTTTGGTCACATGAACAGCACTGTAGCAAGAAGAGCTTTCAGCTTTATTCTTTACAAAAGCTCCCACTCCTTACTCATGTTGTGATGTCCACAACACAAAATCTATTTCCAAATCTGCTCTTTAGAGGGAGATGAAAACCAACTGTTTTTAAACACATCTCAAGCATAAATACCATTTCCAATACTGCATTAATAAGCAACACAGAGGCACAGAATGATTTAATTAATCTGAAGACATCAAGTAAATGAGAAAAAAAAGATTTTTGAGCCATCTTCAGGCTTGCCTTAGGAAGGAGGAACACATTTGATCCTCAGAAGGGAGATTACAACACAGGAAGCATGTGTGGCAGCTTTGGTGTTTGCTTTGTTTTATTCAGTATCTTTTTGTTTAGTGCTGTTTCTAAGCAGAGAGAATTTCAGCTTTCATGTAGAAAGCATTTTTCCCTTGGGGGGAAAATCACATAGCATCTAGATTCAGCAGACTAAACATTCTGTGCACTAATCTCTTAACATTTCCGAGTAGCTAGAATTAAGTGTAAACAGCAAGCTTTCTCCACACAATCTTAAAAGTCTTATCTTAGATACAGGAATTAACTAACAAAACACATGTGTATTCAAAGGCTGATTCTTTTAAAATTATGAAGCATTATGACACAGGTAATAGCAGGATACTTTTAAAAGCTGTGGACAGAAAGGTAGTTTTTAAAAAAGACTCCTGTTCAGTATTGCTGTGGCATTAGTAATTCCCATTAAGAAGGAGGCATCAAACCACATGGAATAAAAAGGTGTGTGCATATATTTACCCATGTCTATATCTGTACGTGTAAGCACACACACAAAACCTGGAAACCTTCTCCAGTTTGGAAACCCCAGAGGTTTGCATAAAACAACAGCTCTCCAAAGCAAGTATCAAGTACACTATTTTGAAATTCATTAAAAAGCAGCGAGATCTTTTCTTACATCCTTGTCTTCTGGGGGTAGGGTGGAATCATAACCACAATAAAATGTTAACTCTAATTCACAGGGTTGGAGGAAAGGGCAATAATTTCACAAAATCCCAGTTTTTCTTACCGTGGTGGCAGTGCCGTAGAAGCACTTTTAAATGCACTTTTGAATATCACGTCTTGAAGAGAGTGTTCTTCCTGCAGCCTACTCTGAATTAGTTGCAGCATCCTAAAGATTAGAAACAAGTGTAAAAGCATGCAACAGAAAAAAAAAAATCTAGCTTCACAATTCATCATTGGTTTAAATTGCAGGTTGCAAGTCAGGAACCTAGCAAAGTTGACTACAGTAATAAAGCATTACATTAAACTTTGGGAATAGTATTTTATACAGAATTTAAAGCTTAGGTGTTCACAGCAGTGTGTCACCAAAATACTAAAACTAGCCAGACCTCCAAATAAGCTTCAATACTATTACAAGATTATCACTATAGTGGGCACACACAACACCAAGATGCTAAAGTGATAAACACTGTGTCAATTAATTATAGGAAATAATTAATTTGTTTTTGCAAGAATGTGCCAATTTGTTACAATGGCTCAGCTTTGACATTTAGATACATTTTACACATTTGATTCTGTGATTTTAACTTGTGCTATCAAGCATTCATTTGGAAACAGAAGCTGAGCAAGTCCATACATCTTGGCTTGCAACTACATGACCCCATTGAACAGTTAAGTCCTAAGGCAATTTTCTTTTTCCATAACAGAGATCTTAAATGATGAGGAAAGCAAAGAAACTTAGTATCTTTCTGCAGGCTTGCATTCTTAAATTACAAGCAGGAGGTATTAGACTCAAGACACAGTTGTGTCATGTACCTCTGATGTACTTCAAAGTCACTTCCAGTACAAATAATACAAACCATAAACATGCCTCTCAGTGCTTTACCTTTGCAATTCTTTTTGTTGTGGGGTAAGCTCAAATGGTACCTGAAACAAAAGTAAAACATCTCATAAAACACAGAGAATGCACCCCTTCCATGAAACCCAGAAGAGAATTAGGATGTGGGTATAGAGCTATAATCAACTTCACACAAGTACCACAGAATAGTTTTTGAAAGGACTTTGCAGTTTCAATAATACATTTCGTGCTCAAGTATAAAAGGTTCTGTCCCTTCCTACCCAGAACTGCAAAGGAGCAATCTTTGAAAGACAGGGGTCGAGGTGCAGATTGCATATTTCTATGCTCATGCCACATGAAGCACTAGAGACAAGCCACCAGACCTGCTATGCTTCATCAGCATTACAGGATCACTAGTAACATCTGTTCACCAAGTTCAAACCCAAATACTGGTTAACACAAATGTACTCAGTAAATTCAACTGCAATGAATGCTCAAATGTACCCAAGAAGCTATGGAAAACAGAGATCAACTACAGAATGTTCCTCTAAGAGGTTGGTGGAGAAAAAAAAACACAAGCAAGCAAACCAGCCCAGTAGTGCTTTGCACCAAGAGGAATTCAATTTTTAAATAAAAAGGTCAGAATCAACTTACTGGTTCATAGATTAACCCATCTGCAGAGGCAACCATTGTTTCTGCTAAATCCAGAACATCAGCCCCCACATCTGTTTTAAACAGGGAGAAATACTAAGTCACACAGACGATCAAGGACAAGCAAAAAAAAATCAAGTTGAAATGAAGTTTCACAGTGATAAACTTCAGCATATGTTATTGTTCCTTCAACCTATTTAACCTTCAGCATCAGCTGATGGACATTGACCAAAAACTCTTCAGATCTGTAGTATTTTCTCACTGATTTAACACCTACAGAGAAGTTGTATGAACCACACATACAAGCTTTCTAGGATCTGCTATGCATAAATATTCTCTCCTGCTTTACAAGCACTGAACAGAGACCAATACTAGTCAAATCAGAGGATAAAAGTTCATTTGCAAAAAATAACAAAAAAACCCACTGACATACATTAATGCTAATTCCACTAATTACAATTAATGCAAGGTTTAAGCTAGGCAACAAAAGTGCATCCTGAAAATTTGCTTGCATTCCTGGTAGAAGTAGCAGTCTCTCTTCTCTCAGTCCAGGACAAGCAAGACTGAACACAATTTAAGTTCATTACCTAAATGATATCAAAATAATACTAACTATTGCCTTTCATAAGGAAGGCATCCCTCTTATGTTCACAAGCAGGATGAAATTACGTGATGGTTTCAGTGCTGTTAAAGAGTAGACCAGCTTAATATATCCCAAGTTCATAAATAAATAGAAATTGTTATAAATTCCTCCAGCTGATTTGTGTCTCACAATTAGCTTTTAGAATTTTTCAGCTAGTGAGAGACTGAACAACAGATCCTGTTCTTGCTAACAGACAAAGCAAGGTTCTGCAAGATAAGAATGAGATGGCACAGATATTCTTCTTTACATTTCTTACCAATTCCTTCAATGAGTCATATGCCATCAAGATCACTACGTGCCATTAAGACCAGAAGAAATGACACTGGTAAAATATTCTGAACAATATCCAACTATATTGTGAGCAAGTGTGCTCTCTGAAGAGGCTTTAAAATGTTTTTAAACTTTCATTGATGGAATACTTACATTGACACCTCATGGCAACTGTAATATCAATATTGATCCTTAATTTACTGGAAAGAAAAAAAAGGCAAAAATCCATTAAGTAACACTGAGTACAAGTATCAAGAAAAAATCTCAGACTACTTGCAGAAATACAGTAAAGTACCAAAATTTATACTAATAAAGCTGTTTAAAATTTGGGTGAAGCAACATAGATTTTTAGAGCACCTTAAAGCACTTGTGACTTAAGAGATAACCTCCATCACACAAGTCCAATTGTGTGACATTCTCCAATATTCTGGGCATTTCCTATTGGTTTTCATGTTAGTTTCACAAAAGTCATTAAAACTATAGGGAATAAACTCCCTCACTATAGTCACAGGGTTCTGTTCTTAGCGAGCTTCCTCTGGGACTTAGCTGACCTCAAGCAAATCACATAAGCAAGGGATTCAACACTGGCTCAACTTGGGTCAGACAGGGCCAGCAGAGAGGAGAAAAGCAGTTAAAATTATATCAGTCTCCATTGGTTCAAACTGTGAAGAACCACAGGGTGAGTGATAAGCCCACAATCAAACTGGGGAATCTGTAGTAGGACATATCCCAAACCCCATAACAGTCTCTTAACTAACAGACTACCCTTCCTGTGTGATAGCTTCACTTGGGATATAGCCTACTTTAGCAAAGGCCTAAATGTGAAATTCCAGCTGTCTGAATGGATTTATTATCCTTTCAGTTTTTGATGCAGCTTCTTCAAATTTTTCCTTTTTTGTTTTTCATTACTTATTTCTGATGTGCAAGACATCCAATTAATAGATGTATCTTTAGCCTGTTACCACAGCAACTACCCAAGTGGCTCTTAAAGTTATTTCAGTTCAGTTTCAGTCAGTTCAGTTCCTGGGTGCCAGTGTCAAACCATGACACAGACACGTAACATTTAAAGGTGTTCAGGGCACAAAATCTGCATCAACTTCACAGGGATTCCTGGGTGCCTGACCAGCTCTGGAAGAAAGGCAAACAAGTCCTGACAGGCACATGAAACCAAGAGCAAACACATCTTCAGGGGAGCTGTATCTGGAGACAAAATTAGTAACAACCTCTAGATAACACCATCAAAGTTCTGAGTGCTTCAGGCTCATCTCCAGCAGCACAAAGTACAATGGCAACGTACTAACCACATGAACTGGAGAAAGCCTGGAGCCACAGGGGGCGGGTTTACCTGCCTGAGGCAGAGTTACATCTTACATTGTTCTCTGAATTGTTACCAAGTCATTCCTAAGGGAGCTCCTTCAATAACAAATCTATCATGTTTTGATTTCTTAACTGCAGAAATCTCAATTTATCTTATTCATAGATAACATAGAAGAAAAAGCCCCAAAACAATCAACACATGAAAAATCAAATCCCTGCAGCATTTAATTTGCAATTTCAATTATGAATTGCTTTCAAGTCACATGAACATTTTAAATCTATTCTTTCCTGAAATGCAGGCAATTAACATTTTAAAAAGAATTATTAACGTTACCTAGTAAAATCCTTGTCTACTTCATATTCATATTTCATCCATGTGTCCCGGTACACCATGAACTCCATTATAGTCAGGAAAGCTATTGTTGTAAATGCTATCAGAGAAACTGATCAGAGGAAAAAAAGTAGAAATTCAGACTGTGAGAAATATTATTCAGAAACACAAGCAGAACAAAATCCTAACAATTCCAGAAGTTGAGCATTACCAGTACCACACTGGTACCTTTGATTTAAAAACCCAAAACCTGCTCTTAGGAAGTTGTTTTCATAATGATAGTATTTGTTTTTAGACAGGAGTGGAAAAGAATAAGTCCTACCTTTGCATGAAGAAAGTACTTTTTAAGTACAGTCAAATACTGGAATGATTAGGGGGCTGTGAAATCTCTGTATGGAAAATCTAAGAACAGGCTAAATTGTCCTCCACATATAAAGCACACAAAAATCACTGTCAGGGATGGTCTAGGAAAACTCAATCCTAACTTCCAACATAAAAGAAGAAGGTAGTGTATCTTGAAATTCCTTCAAGCCTCCACTTGTCTACAAGTTAAATTTTTATAACAATTTTTTTATATCAAGTTTTAGACTCTATAAGCTAGCAGACAACAGAAATAAGATGCATTATATTACTTGTGTATAGCTGCATAGTCATGACTCCCACCCCAACATTTCAAACAAGTCTCTCTCTGGCAACAAGCAACAGGCAGCTATCCATTCCACCAATAAGTGAAGAACTTGGAATTATTTTTAGGATAAAACTAATTGGTGTATTTTAGTGGTACATGTGCTTCACTTATCTCCAAGGCAGCCTACTCATCACATTTGCAAAGTTGTACAGTGCAAGGGGAAGACCACCCTGCTGCACAGTCAGAAACACAGTAATAGATGCACAGAAGCACCTGCTATGCCCCTTTTATTAAATCATGGCTTTTATAAGCTTGAAAACACTTCAGTTATGGAGCACAGTAGCAATCTGTACAGCTCATTGGCACTGAAGGTTTTTTCATTTTTGTCCTGTGGAATATCTCTCTGGAATCCATGAAGGGCAACTTGAGAAGAAACAAGCTCACTGTTGATAGGCTTCAACTCCCTCCATGGTGGTCCCCAAGGCAGAGGTGGGAGCAGAGAATAAAGGCACTGTCCTTGGGGATCAGGACAGAAACTTTTGGCTGTTGCATGGATCAGCAATGTTTCCAGCTCTAGCTTTCAGCTGGCACTATGTAACAATCACATGAGACCCTTCATGTCCACTGCACTAATCAGTTAATTACTCTGGCTCAATTTATTTCTGGAACCACTAGGCCAGGCTCACCCTGGCTATGCAACAATAGGACAGCTGGAGCTGTATCAGCTATCCAGAGCCACACAAACACAGTGAGAGCCACGGCTGCTTTCTGGATAATTCTGAGCAAACGCATGTGTGGATCTGAACAGGCAAAGAAAGTCTTGTAGAATTTTCTTTCCTGAAGGGTTTCCCAGCCCCAGAGCTGGAGTCTCAGCCTGTTTGAGAGACCAGTACTTCTTCTGCAATGGGTTTGAAGGCCACGAAAGTCTGAGAATAGAGTCTTGGCATGTTTTAGATCCCTATCACATCAGAAAGTAAGCCTGACACTTTAATCCTGAATGAAACAGGAATATTATATTCAGATTTCACAATGGCACAGAAAAAGACAATCCTATATTGCCATTTATAAGGTTACTGGGACAAAACCAAAGAATGTTAAAGTAACTTCTGGTGTTGAGAAATCCTTAAGGCACCATTCACCAAAGCAAAGGTCTCATGAAGGATGGTGCTGTACTACAAAAAAGGATTCTTTAAGCATTTGGTGGTTTTATGCAAATTACAACATAGAAACAATACACTTGTTTCCTCAGGAAGTGGGATGAACATTAACAAAGAATTATTTAAATACTTCTTAGAGATTATTTAATATACTATAATCCTTTAATTATTAACGGTGCACTTGAGGAAACAGCAAAGTAATATAGAACCTTGTGATATTTCCTTCTACACTATAAGAGGCATAACAACTTCAAAGGTTTATCTGTAGGTTGCAATTGCTTCCTCAACTTTTTATTCAACTGAGTTTCAGGCATAATCACACACAAGAGAGATTTTTGTCCTCCACTTCTAAGTGCTGGCAGTTTCCTATCTGCAAATACTTCCAATAGTCCAAGAGATGAAGTCACTATTTTCAAATCAGGCTACCTCTAACTCAGCTCAACTTAAAAGCAAAATTTTATGATCAGATACATAAATAAAGGTCTTTTTTACAGCTCCAGCTTTTTCAGAGAAGCTCAAGTAACTAATAGGGAAAGTACAAGCACATGTCCTGAATTAAAGTGTTTCGTTCTTCAAAGGGCTTTCCATACTCTCAAAATCTAGTGCACCTTCAAGAGAAAAGCTTTAGAAAACTGTTCTTCATCCTGATGCACAACTTATCTGTCTCTGGAGAATATTTTTCTACTTTTGCAAAAGCACAGTGTTGAATCCCATCATCATTTCAGGTCATGCTCACTCAGTCTCACCCAGAAACCGGACACCAAGAAAAGAGCTCGGTGAGACAACAACTGACAAAATTTTTAAAGTAGCCTTGGCACAGTGCACATCCAGTCGCAACTGGTTAGAAGTTTTTATTTTTAACTTTTACATTGGATTCAGTCTCACCAGCTTTATACAAAAATCTCCCTTCAGAGAGATTGGATGAACAGATGGATGCATCAGCTTGGATAAGATACTATGTCTTTACTTGAAGGGATGAGCTCAGTCAGTCCACCAAAGCATTCAAGAAACCAATTTTGGCTAGTTTCAAGGGAACACAGATGCCTGTGTTCCTCATGCTGAAGTCTCTATCAGTATCAGCATCTCACCAAGGCCTACCTGTGCCTCCACTGGCTGAAGTCTCCACATAGCTTTCAGGAACCTTTGGAAAGGCATCCAATTCTTTCATCAAATTCAAGGTCTTCTTCCGATTCAGTCGCCTCATCTTCAGCACACTCCTCCACCTCCTCCTTCATATATTCCCTCTAATGTGAGAATAAAGTGTGATTAAAAGGCTCAAGCAAGATTGCTCAAACTGGCTGGCTTTAACATAAAGCAATAATAAGGCCATTCAAACCCCAGAAATATGTTTTCAAGAAATACATGCTAGACAACTGTATGGTCACTCTTACTTCAAGAAGACTGTTAAGATTGGCCTGGACACTGCTGCTTACAGTCCAGCCACATCCAGCACATTCACCATTTAATTACTAATAATTTCTTTCTCAATTAAGTCCTTATTGGTAGTGACTATATCACACTTTAAATTAAAAAAAAAAAATTCAAACTCAGTCCTGAATAAATTTGGTGAACAGACCTGACAGCGCACACAAGTTACTGACTTAGGAAGAAATATCTAATAGGTGCGTAAACTTCAGAGGATCTCAGACAGCTCTGGGCTCCTACATTTGGCCAATGTGGGCACAAATTATATCTTAAAGGGAAAAAAAGGTGCATTCTGCATTTTTACAGGTGTAGAATATTATGATCATAAAATGACCATTTTTCTCCTCTATAAAAATACTTCCCAAAGCAAGTCATGGATCAAATCCAAACTCCATCCTTCAGAATAATGTCTGTACATGATATGATGTCTCTTGGAGTCATGTTAAGCAGCAAGATGCTGAGAAAAGCAGCTTGCCCTGGAAATACTGTCTAAAACCATTTCCAAATCATGCAGATATGCTCACAGCCTGGTCCTTGCCAATACACTGCAAGTTTTAACAAGTTGACACTGTTGCTTTTCTTCTGGGCAACTGCTGAACTTCACCCTGAATTTCTGAAGCTATGAAAACCATCGTGCATTTACTGTATTCTGAGAATATGTCATCTTATTGTTCCTTGTTTAAATACTCTAAGGTGGGCAAGCTAACCTACACTGCCAACACATGAGACAGCTCTCATCATAATTTTGTAGAAAAATCTCTGAACTCATCTACCCTGTTTCAAGAGAAAATCAAGTCTCTGGTATGTCCTAGTGAAATTACTCAAGATGTATTCTCTGCTCTGCCCCTTCCTGGCGCTGAGGAGACTTTGTACCATGTAATAACAAAGCAATAGGTTCTACTGGAAATGAAAGTTCACAGAAGAAAAATCATCTATGCCTGCAACTTTCTCATTACACAAATTGACTTCAGACACAAACTCTGCACTTGGTCAGGCTGAAGAGATCAACAAAATGGTACCGCGTGTGTTGCACAGGATTCAAAGACAGCACAGTTGGAGATAAGTGCTGGAACAGGGTTTTAGTTATACAGCATTAAAAAAATAATCAGGAAGCATAGATAAGGCAAAGCAGCTGCTTGGACACAACTGAAGTCATAACATCAGTTCACACAGAAGAAACACCAGCAGGGCTTGCCTGTTATCCTACACATATAGCAAGGAAGCCAACACAGCACCCTTTCATCTTCTGCATATCTTCCCTGCTATCGCATGTGTATGGACAAACCGTAAAGAGGCACAAGATAAACACAGAGAATTTGAAAGCACTTTACTAAAAAACTTTCTAAATCACCCTGCATCAGTAAGTATGTGGATTTTTGTAATCCAGCTAGAAATATACAATCTGTTGATTGGTTTTTTAATCCCACACAGACTCTCAGCTACAAACCCAGATGGGGACCTGATGCCTTCCCCCTGCCCATCTCCGCACATGTACTACAGACACACCAAAAATATGAAGTCTATCGCTATGAAAGTAAGGTATTATGAACCCAAGAGCCAATTGCGTTAAGAAACATTATTAGTATTATTATTCACGATAAATAAGGGACAAAGCACAGCACAAATGCCACTCAAGACCAGAGGCCCGCTCGAAGGCACAGCAACTCCGTCCCAGCCGAGGGGCTCGGGCAGTTTTCCCTTCCGCAGACAACTTGGCAGCGAAGCCGCTCCGGCGCGTCCCAACACCCGCGGAGCGGACCCACGCCTGAACCCCTGCCGGGGGCTCGGGCCCGGCCCCCCACGCCGCGGGAGGCCCCGGCTGCCAGCTCGGAGCCCACACACCTGTGCGGGCCGCGGGCGCTCCCCGCCGCCGCCACGCACCGGGCAGCCGCGGGACGGGACAGGCCGCGCCCCCGCCCTGCCCTACCTCTCGCTTCTGCCGCCGCTGCCCAGCGCCGCGGGCGAGACCAGACGGGGGAGACGAGCCGCAACGCGCTGCCCGGCGCCCGCCCCGCTAAGCATGGCACCGCCGGCCGGGGCGGGCTCGCTCCGCCGCCGACGCCCGGCGGGAGCCGCGGGCCGACGGGAGCGGCGGAGCGCCCCGCCCGCCCCCTGCGCGCATGCTCGCGGCCCCCGGGCATGCGCCGGCCGCCGCGGCCCGGGGTGTGCGGGAGCAGGCGCGCATGGACACGGCGGGGGCCGGGCCGGGCCGGGGCAGCGCGCTCTGCTGGGGAGCGGAGCCGGCAGCAGCCACGGGCTGAGCCTCTGGAGCCGCAGGGAGCGCGATCTTATTACTCCCTGGAAGATACTGGAGAGCTCCCTTTCTGGCTGCGTCTAGGTTGGGTCAGCTGCTTGTGGGCAGGGTGGCAGTAGCTGATGTGACTTGCTAGGATTGTAAGGAAAATTGTGGAGATAAACTAATGCTGCAGTTACTAAGGCATAATGCTTTTGTAGAGGCAGTGCCTGTTAGTTAATTCCACTAGCACAGGGAAAAGGACTGAGATTTTGGGTATACGTGAGCCCTTCTTCGCCGGTCCCGCAGGCGTGTGGGCTCCCGGGCATGGCAGCGCCAGCCCGACGTGCTGCTCGGAGAATCTGTGACCGTGCGAGGTACTCAGTGATCTCTTAAAGCGATGGATGACAAGTGCCTGCCAAAGCAAACTGATTAAGGGGCTGTCATACGGCTTGCAGTGTTAACACTGGTTTGGCCACTATGGATATAGAAGCAGGCAGCGTTTGAAAAGAGGCAGCATCTTGGATTAAGAAGAAAAAGGCTTTAAGACAGTGGCCTATAACAGTGAGGAAGGAAAGAATTTAAGCCCACAAACCAGTCTTCAAACTTGAAGTGAAAAAATTAAGAGGGCCCACGTATATTGAAGATCTCAGTCCTTTTCCCTTTGTTAGTGGAATTAACTAACAGGCACTGCCTCTCCACAAGCTTTATGCCGCAGGATCAGACAGTCAAAAAGAAAAAAAGAAGGGGGGGAAGTATGATATTACAAGAGATAAATAACCAGGCTAAAAATATGTTTATTGTACATTTGTTCCCTCATCTCAGAAAGAGCAAGCAGCTTTAGGCACCTAAAGCTCTTACTCTGACATGCCTAAGTCCTAGGGTATAATTCAGCAGCCAGGGATTTTTCTGGCTAAGCCGTTTTCTCTTGAGATGCTCTTGGCACTGAGGCTTGGAAGGAGAAACTGATAGATCTGGTTATTAGCTGTGCAGCAGAGATGCTCAACAGATGTTTTCACAGGCAAACAATCTCATCTGCTCACAGAGAAACATGGGCTCAGCCTTAGTGCTCAATATCACTTTGAGATGCCTCTTACAGAGAAGTGGCATGGGACAAAACTGCTTGCAGCTTTGCACCACTGTAGTCTTATTCATAACTACAGATATCTCCATGAGATTTTATGAGGGAAAACACTGGGAAAAAATGCAGAATTTAGGAAAATCAGAGAAAATTTATATCGTGATAACACTGTCCATTACACTAACACTATGTATTTGCACTGTGCTAAAGAGACACAACAGTAATTGCACTGCACCCATCAAGTACCAAACTACTCCAACTCGAACCGTGCTCCTTTCCTTACACCTGTGTTTTCTGCTCTCCTGATCACACCTAACTCGTGGCAGCCTATAAGTATTGCCAAATAACCTCAGGGAGCCTGACGAGGAAGAAATTCAGCTGCCAAGAGCAAACCATGCAGGTAAGCCAACAGGCTGCCCCTCAGCCGCTGCTTTATATGTTTGATTCAATTCAGTATTTAACAAGATCCCAAAGCACCCACAGATTAAATGCAGCCACCTATGCAAAAATACGACTGTCTTCCAAAAAACCCCAGCACTTATTAACATTGGTGATTTATGAAGTCCTTGATGTTTGCAGAGAGAGGAAACCACATCTCATGCCCGTATGGTTTAGCAAACCACAGATTACCTAGGACAGAAAAAAAACTTCGCAGGAGTATAGGTTACGAAGAACATTGATATCAAAGACAGTAACGAAGAGGATGGTAGTAGACAAACAAGAGAAACAAATGTAAACTTGCACAGATATCGCCCACCTGTGCTTCAACCCACTTCAACATTAGTTAAAAAGCTGGAAACCATGTGCAGGATATACAAACTAAAATCAAAACCTGAATAAAGCATGTCGAGACTACACACAAGCCCCCATCGTTTACTGCTGCTACAGCTGACTGCACAGGTGGTTCACGATAGCTGAAAAAGCATTTTGTTAGCGCGAAAGGGCGAGGGAAAGGCTGGATAGCACGAGGAGCGCCTGCAGGGCGTGAGGTGAGGCAGGGATTCCGAGAGAGAGGAGCCGCTTTACCGGAACGTGGAGGCATCGAGGTGGCATTTAGGAAGGAGGAGGGGCAGAAGAAACAGGTGCAAAAGAACGAATATGGAGATGAACGATGGGAGTGGCTGGAAACGGGGTGGAGGAGAAGAAAGTCCTGGAGGTTGAGAGGTGAGGGCTGGCAAGACTGGAAAGAATATGGCATGAGGGAGGGTCAGTGAAGGGACGACGAGGGCGGACAGCGGCGGCCGCAGTGTCTGTGAGGGCGGCCATAGTGTCTGTGAGGGGCGGCCGTGAGGGGCGCGGGCCGCGGCGCCTTGGAGCGGGCTGGGGCGGGAGCGCCCTCGGCCAATGAGGACGATCCACGCTCCAGGAACCGGGGGGGGGCGAAGGAAGCTCCGGCCGCCCTCGGCCCCGCCCGGGGCACGCCCGCTGCCCGCGGCCGGAGGCGCCGGGTGCCGGCCCGGAGCCGGAGGGAGAGGGCGGCGCAGTGCGGTACCGGGGTGGTCACTGCGCGGGGCTTACTCACGGGCTGCCGTTTGCTTCGTCTGTCTAGCTACTGTCAATAAAAATAAGCTGTTGATGGAAGTCTTGGTCTCTCTAATATTTAATATCAGTTTTCCAACTCAACCCGTGTTCTGGTCATCTGACAAATCATTTTTAAACTATCCTAGTGAAGATTTTTTGTCATAGGGTCTCAGAAGAACAGTCCTGCTCACTGAAAGGAGGACGATGTTAAAACTACTGAGGCGACCTGAAGCAATCCCATTCCCCATTGTGTAAACAGAATGGCTTTGTTCTACATAATTGCCACTGTTTTCATACATAATAACTTACCACTACAATTTTTTTTAAGATAAATAATCCTAATTCTTATATTAAATATTTCTGTGACAGCTAACATTTAACATGCAATTAGACATTGCATATATACAGCTGCATTGCATATATACAGCACATAAATATATATTGGATATATATATTGCAGCAAATGCTGTTTCATGAAGGTCACGGGGAGCTCACAAGTGAGCTGAGGTAAGAAGTGTGTTGCGTTACAGCGAAGTACTGCGAAAGCTGTGGTTGAAAAATGTTACATGTAATCTTCCTGGGTTTTTTGTCCTTTTCCAGAGAGTTTAAATTGTTTGGTGCTGACTGATAACCCACTCAAAATTGTGTCTTTCATTCAGCAGAGATTTGCTGTATGCTGTTGATAGATTGTATGGTATCTGTGGGGAGGAAAAGAGCATCGCTCACTGAATTGAATTCCTGACCAGATTACAAATGTCAGGTTGTAGTAAACCTGATCTTTCACTGCTTGGCTATTTTTGGTAATTAGATCATGATTACAAAACAGAAATATTTTGGTAATTGATTAAGTTACATAAAAACACTAATCCTTCCACATAATGTTCTTGAATTGTCTAAATATAGCACAAGGCCATGAGGAGACAAAGACACTCTAGCATATGTTGTGACCTTCAGTATTTCTTTTATTTTAATGTTCTGTTTTCTGTTCTTTGGAACACAGTTTTCCTGAAAAAACATATGACCATTAATAAACAAGTTTCTGAAAATTTCTTTGAAGCTGTATTCACAAATATACTATATTTTACTCCTTTGCTACAAGCTTGCTCAGTCCCAGCATAAACTTATTATTGAAAAATGTCACTAGTCTTAAAAATATGTATGGTAGGAGGTATTTGGCCTTCTACAGAGTTAGGTGGTTGAGAATGGTGTTAGCTGGCATAGTGGAGGGACAAGAACCATTTGCCTTGGTAAAGGTATTGCTATTTGTTAATTGCATTAAAGACACTAAAGTCTTTCTCAGGGTTTGGGAGAGGTCTGGATAAGCTGTATGTGAGGTGATAGTGATAAGTAGTATGACATGGTCTTACTAGTATTTTATCCAAAAAATTCACATTGTTGTGACACTTGTGGTGTTAGAATTATATACTAGTAGTACACCTATAAGATGATGCTTAGTCAGCAGAAATCAGCATATTTCCCCCAAGTTATCGTAAACTCTGTATAGTATGCACATTTATCTGTTTGGGCTCTGTAAGTGTCGTGTAGACAGGTAGGATTAAAAAGAAAGGCCTTATGAAATCAAGCATCACTCTGCTAAAATTGCCAAAGCTGGCCTGTCATTTCTTCTAAGTGCAGCTAAGAAGCAATTTGCAAGTTTCCATGTGAAGCTATGCTGAGAATGAGAAGTTTGTTTAACACAACAATCTATTCTGAGGGTGAAAAACAAATGTATCTGTGTGAACAATAAGATTTGTCTCATGAAAACCCACAAAGGAAAAATGTAAACATATCTAGAGAGAAAATTTGATAGCATATATAATAGTCCTTAGCGACCAATGAACTGAGTTTCACTGTATTGCTGACCAATTAGGTTGAACACAGTGCCTTCTGATATTTCCTATAAATATGAGCTTTGTGAATAAAGAATTGGCTTTCTGCATGAAGAAAATGGAGTCTTGGCTGATTTATTCCAACATCTGGTGACCCTGAAGACGTGATCAATGAGAGACTAACAGCATGTCGTGAAAGAAGAAGATGAAATGAGCCAAACTGACCACAGGACTGGGTGGCAAAACAAGATTTAGAAATAGAATATACAAAGTTATGAAAGGAACATTGCAGCAGGCCTCGAGTATGGCCAAGGCAGTAGCGAACAGCAGCCTGCAGCGAGATGAGAACAGCGCATGAACACAACCATCGGCAGCATCGCTGGCCACAGGATCAGCAGGAAAAGGAATTCAAGCAGCAAATGTACAAAGTAGCAAAAGGCTAAGGCTACAGTCAGCTTCAGGATCAGCACCGAACAAGCAAAGACAAGAGACTGCTGGTGAAGAGGAACCTGGGCAGCGAGTGCACGGGCTGCAGATGGTGCGGAAGGCAAAGAAACAAACACAACTTTCAGGAGAAAGCATGCACCTGGTGAGAGCAAAATTGCGAGTCACAGAAGGCAAATGTAGTCCCCAGCCACGGAGGATATGCAGCCAAAAGAGAGGCAGGGGAAGTGAGGCAGCCTAAGAGTGAATGGTTGTCCTGGTGTGAAAGATAGCTGTCTGCTAGAGAGGGCAGGAGCCTCCCTTGGAATGGAGAACGTAAACCCCCTCCCTCCAAATTATTAAATTTTGAAATTAAGGGGCTCTCAGGCAAATATATGGGAATAAGAATAATAGTTCTTTACTAGTGTTGGAACCCTGGTTGCTGAGAATTTTAGACTTTCTGTACTGAGAGACAGACACCCAAGCGAACCTGAGGACATGGAGAAGGCTTCCAAAATTCATGATAGAACTGGGATTATCAGTGTGTAGTTTGAATAGAAGTGTGTAATATCACATGGTAGGAAACTTAGAGTTCAAGGTTATAGAATATAGTAATATATATAAAGCAAGATGGAGCTTTTAGGGTGGAGGCTGGTCCTTCTTCTTTACCTTCTTCTTCATGGGTTTGGGTGGTATTGTGTAATTGGATAAAAAAGTCCACATTGCAGGGCACGGGTGGTTGGTTATTGGGTTAAAAGTAAAAATAATTTAGGTGTCATTTCTTAATTGGTCAGTTTCTCCTTAAAAGACCTTGTAAAGAGAGAGATACGTCTCCATTTTTACCTTGTTAGAGGGAAGTGCTGTAGAACTCACAGCTTGTGAAACTGTAATATAGATAAGAGCTTATAAACATCTAAGTCCGAACAAGAAATACCATCTAACAATTTAATCCTGACCTTGGCAGAAAAAAAGAAGCCAAAGAATCCACATTTAGTGGTGATCCCATGTGAGGAGGGTACCTATCAGGATTGGGACCTCCCAATGAGCACCTGGAAGGAAGCAGGAAAAATTGCCAGGGAAAAAAAAAAAGGAAGAAAAGGAACTCAGAAATCCCTAGAGGCTGTTGAAATGGTGGAACCAGGGCGCGTGACTGCTGGACAATCATCGAATGGGGGAACCGAGGAGGACAAACTGACGGCAGAAGTCAGGTATGCTTTATGCTTCAGGATTATTGAGATATAATGGGAAATGTAACGTCCAGATCGCAAAGAGACACAGGTTGAGATGTGCCAGAAAAAAAAAAAAGGGATGTTTATACTAAACTAAAGACTCTGATAACATTAAATTCTTGATTCAAAGATTTACTACTTTGAGTAATTAAGAACTTCTCTGGGACTCTGTTGATGTTCGGCTTTTTTATCTTCCTCCTAAGAGAGATAAGGTTGCAGCTGTTTGCCTTCGAACATGCCGCGTAATTAATGACATTCTGTTAAAATGCAAAGCTAGTAATCTTATCTCTGGAATTTTTCCTGGTTTAACAGCAGGTGCCATCTTCGACCCCCACATTGCTCACGCCACCTGCGGCCGCTTGTAATATTGCACGGAGGGAGAGGGAAAAGCCCTGCCTGGGGGTAGGGAGGCTAGCTCCATGGTACTCGTACCACTGATATGGAGCCCATGGGTAACTCCCTCGACCCCATGCGCGAACCTGATGGCGTCGGGAGTAGCGGTCCCGAGGAGGGCAGCAGCCTCCTTGAAGTTGGAGTGAAAAGTCGCGCGTCCAGGTCTTAAACCCAGAAGGCTGTACGAAGAGCGCTTACATCCTTACTGAGCATGCTCTCTCTGGACAAAATGGCGGCGCCCTAGAGGAAGTTGCCGTACAACAAGATGGCGGCCCCAGTGCAGAGCATGCGTAGTGTGGCAGACGCCATTTTGTAACCATCGAGACTGCCGACCTCCCCCTGCAGTGCCACCTCTGGTCACTTCTATTATTTCTAGGTAAAAAAGAGTTCTACACAGAAACACAAGCAGAAGAAACAAATTCACAGGATGTAGCTCAACTATATCCAGAGAAAAGAACCAAATTTATTTCCTCCAAATACTAGAGACTTTTTGAATTTTAAATCAAGTGCTCATTCAGAAAAAACAATCCTGCAAATCCAACCTACTGGAAGACCAGAGGGCACGTGTACAGAAATAAGAAGGGATATCTGAGATGTTCATTTAATCTATGGACTGCCTCACAAAAGCCATTGCCACAATGCAAACATATAAGCAAATATTGCTCAGAGACCACAAGAAATATAAAGCAACCTAATTAATACCCTAGATGTAAAACAGGAAAACACTATGCAAATCAGTGCCATTCTAAATATGATATAGATTTAAATCTATAATCTGTTATTAATAATACATGAATGTTTAAAGAATGTTGTCTTAACTCCTTCAAACATTTGCTGCTAATATATTGATTGTATAATATGAACTCACTGATTTTTGTGATAAGTATTATTTATAAGGTATTGTTATAGTATTTACAGCTAGCCTTCATATGCTTTACCATCTCTTTGTGTGATCATGTACAAGACACGTCTCTTCAGGAGACGTGTGTTTGTGTTTTCTAGCTGCTTATACATCTCTCTTATCCAGACTGCTAGTCTTGTGGCTTTCTTCAGTTATTATTACAGAAGCACTCCAGTAGAGAGTCCAGCTCTTCCCTTTTTTTGGGTTTCGTACTTGGTAATCAGTCTCTCATTCAGCTGTATTTCCTCCACCTTCGCACTTTCAGTGTCCAGATCCAGACTCGTAATCCTATCTGTGATCACTTTAAGATCTTTGAAGAAGAGGTTTGTTGTGTTCAAAGAATCTCTATCCTGAAGGAAACTTTGGAGGGATTCAACTACTAGATGGTTTGATTAGTTTTTGACGCTAAGGTTTTTACTCATAACTGCTATTCTTAAGAGCCTTGTTTAAAAATATGTCAACTGACATCCACCAGTTAGAGTCTGGGCTATGACCAGGCCTTAGCTCTACCTGGATGGGATGATTGATGACAAACTTAGATGTTTTCTGCATCAAAATAAGATTCAAGTCACTTTGTCTTGGCAATTTGACCTTATCAGTATGACAGCTGAACCTACTTTTAAAGTGGGCTTGGAGAACCATTATTCAGACATGATTTTCCAATTCTCTACTGATTTGTGGTTTATTAGCTATTGCAGACTCTGGGATGACAGTTCAGTGTTATAGTTCTTGCTAATTGTATAATAACATGTGTTACTGATTGTGTGTATTATCTGATTAACTCCTAAATGCTGTCAGTTTCTTCTTCACTACATGCATTGTTTTGCTCTGATGTTTCCTCATACCCTTAACTAAAGAATTATTAGTAATGGCAACTTATGTTGTTATTTTACATGTCTCTATACAATTTTGCAAAGGAGAATTAATCAATATTTTGTTTCTCATATCAAGGCCCATTCTTCACTTCCAGGATTTTAAGAAAACCCTCTAGTCCCTGGGGGTGGGTTTGCTTGTATTTTAACAGGTACAGAGTCTAGGAGGATTTCAATGAAGAATGTGAAACTCTATAGAATACAAGAAACCGCTGACCACTCCACAGGCAGAGAGGAGGACACACGGATGTGGACTGTGGGGAGGTTCTGATGTCATGTGTTTTGCCCACAGAAGATTGTGAACTTTGGGTTTTATATGCCAATGCAAAAAGTGTGGGAATTGTTGGTCTATGTGCCTAGTTAACAAGAGCACAGTGTGAATCGTGTTACAATTCAGAATTTCATAAGAGGTTGACGTGGTTTGAGAGGAAGTAGGTTTTCTGGGATATGCTGTGGTCACACCAATGGGTGCTCAGATTTTAATATTGGCACCTGGTTTGCCCACTGGGGCATTGGATACGCCTCTGAGAACACAGGGGTTAAAAAGCAGAGCACTCGCGGGGGAAGCTCCCAAGCCCAGCTGCGGCCGGGAGAGGCAGGCCTGACCCTGAGGGTGGAAGGGTGGAAGAAAGAGAGTCACAAGAAACTGAGAGAGGAGATTAAAGAGAGCTGTCTCCAAATCTCAGCAGTACAGATCAAAAGTTCTGGTATCCAAAGCAGACGTTCCCCAGATAGCAAGAGTAAGTACACCTCATGAACTGAGCTGTAGTTCTACCTGCGTAATTGTAGAGAAAACATGGAGAGATAGCATAGAAAACCTAGTGCTGTTCTAGCACAACGGGTGCGTGAACTGAAGACTCAGAGAAGAAGTTCCAAAAAAGAAGCAGCTCCAGTAGCCAGTAACCGAACTGTCACATATGATGATAATGACAAAATTTGGTAAAAGCTTTTAACCCCTTTTTAGACAATGAAAACTTTGCAGAACATTAACCTTTCCTAAAAGAGAGATAGAGTAGAAAATGAAAAAGGAAATAGGCAAGTGATAAAAGTCTGAGCAAGTAAGAGAGATGTTAGAAGAACAGAGAAGAATCTTAGTAAGAAGAGATGATAGAGTAGCTTATGCTGTACTCTTTTTTGTATAGCCATAGACAAAACCATGTTCCTTGTAACACAAAAACTGCATCCAGGGGGAGGCGATGGCTCAGAACCAAGACAGTTCAGTGTTAAAACCCCTCAGCCCCAAAAAGTGACAAAATTTAAGAAAGACAAGTGTCCCAAAAAAGAGACTGTGCCCTTTTTAGAATGAGACAAAGCATCATTAAAAGACGACCCTAAAAGCAGCTCTAGTCTGTGTTCAGTAGTAAAAGCACTAGACATAAAAAGTCACTATTGCACAAAAAAGACTCCTCTCCTCTTGACGAATTGAGAATTGATTATCTACAGAGTAGTGATAGACTGAGAGTCGGTGATTTAGAGATAGACGTATTGAAAATTTGTTGGGGGTGGAGGAAGAAATGTACTTGTAAAGTTTTCATTTTCCCTGTGTGTGTTTCTTTTTATTCATAGTTGTAGTGTAGTTAATAAAGCTTTCTTTTCTTTATTTCTAAGTGAAAGCCTGCTTTGCTTATCCCTAGTCACATCTCGCAGCAGAAACCAAAGAGAAAGTACTTTCATAGAAGCACTGGCATTGCGCCAGTGTCAAACCATGACAGAGGTATAAGCCCATTGAAATTTTACTTACATTTGGCCTGTTCCAGAATGGAATTGGGAAAAAAAAAAAAAAAATGGAAAAAAATGGGTGCCTTGAATCAGAAAGGAAACCTAAGAAAAATATGAAACGAAATCAAATATCATACTTGTTCCTTATTGCTTTGTTGTTGGCCTTAAGTAACGCGAACATGCCCATGAATCAACCAAAAACCAATGTTTGGGTGACCTTGGACAATGCATCAGGCTTGGATTCCATTTCTTTGTCTTATTCAATTCCAGAAAAGCCATTTTCAACCTGCTTGGTCGGCTTGCCAGTAGACAATTGGCCAATACCAGAAAATGTCTCTCCAGATTTTTCACAATTCATTATCAATACCACTGAGGGATGGGGTGTCTGGACCAAATATCTCCCTGAGGCACCATGTGAACCTCAAGAATTGGAACTCTTTGGCTCAGAGAAAACGGATTTTTGCATAATATTTTACTTTCCTGGGTCAAAACAAAGTAAAGACAAAATTACAAATGTCACTCCAAATCACGCCTTGTACAAAAATGCGACATCTTCCTGTAATTTCACCTCAGAGTTGTACACAGCACCGAATCATATCCCTTTGCAGTTGGCACAAGGGATCCTTCTCATTTGTGGAGATATAGTTTGGCCTGCCATTCCATCAAATGTCAAAGGTGGTCCATTGTAGCACTGGGAGATTTACTTTACTGACACCTAACAAAAAAAATGATAAAAGAGCACAAATGTAAGGAGAAGAGGTTCATTGATCAATATAATCCTGACTGTGATGATAACTTTAGGACTTGGGATTTTGGAAAGAGGTTTACAGCAGCTTTCTTTCTGCCTCATACTGCTTCAGGGGCAGCCTTGAAAGAAATGAATTGACTGTGTTGTTGGCTAAGTCTGACCGTGTACACAGGGGCCTTAGGATGAGGGAGATGAGGATCTGACTCCATGTTTCAGAAGGCTTGATTTATTATTTTATGATATATATTACATTAAAACTATACTAAAAGAATAGAAGAAAGGATTTCATCAGGACGCTAGCTAAGAATAGAAAAAGAAAGAATGATAAAAAAGGCTTGTGGCTTGACTCTCTGTCTGAGCCAGCTCACTCTGATTGGCCATTGTCCAACTTTAGGGCAAATTTGGTAGAGAATGTCCAAAGGGGCCCCTCCAGAAAGCAAACCCACATGGCCCCTCCCTCCAACCGGTTCGGGAAGAATTCCTCGGAGAGACGTGGAAAGAACCTGTTTATTTAACAGGCACAGCACCCCCCAGCACATAAAATTAACAATACCGGATGACACCACTCTGAAAAAGATGACAAATTCAGAAAGTCTCTCTCGGGGGTGGTCGCTCTGTTATCAGTCCCTCCAGTGCTGGGGCAGCTGGAAAATTAGGATAAAAAGGAGGCTGCGTCCTCCAAAAATTTGAGAAACCCTGGGGGAATGCCCCATGGCCTCTCTCTCTATTCAAATAAAGTAAAAGGACTCCTCTGTCTCCTTTTTGGACATAAATCTCTGATATTTGTGGATTATGTTCCCACCAACTGATACCTCTGGAAACCTTTGTAATCAAAGTTCATTTGAGACTGAAAATGAAGAATCTCCAAAATGTCAGTTTAGCCCTTTATATTGCTGTTGAATATTGCATGCAAGATGTTTTCCATTACCATCTGTATGGCTGATTACCTTGTCAAGTGGGCAGTTTGCCTTATCTCTCTCTTTGAGTGACCACATTCACACCTCCCTAGGGAGGGGACATCTGCTGATAACGGACTATTGAATATTGGTGCATGACTGATAAGAACTATAACATCCCACTGTGAGATGCTCCGCCCAGAGGGAGGAGCCAAGCACTGCTACCCCGATATAGTCTGAGATTCTGAAATTGCAACTCAGCTTTTCTCCACGAGATTCCCCAGAGGAACAGCAGCTACCTTTTCCTCCTGGATCTCCAGAGGAAGACTACATCCTTCTCTACAGATCCTCCTTGCTCCAACAGAACCACACCTGATACTTCAGAGGACTGCAGCCACATTTTCAATCGGACTGCCACCAACACCCTGGCCCACAGGGTGTTAGGTTGGGTTCTGACTCTGTCAGTGTTGTTCCAGTGGACTGCATTGTTTATTTTATTTTTATTTCTCCCTATTAAAGAACTGTTATTTCCTGCTCCCATATCTTTGCCTGAGAGCCCCTTAATTTAAAATTATAGCAATTCGGAGGGGTGGGGAGGGTTTACATTCTCCATTTCAGGGGAGGCTCCTGCCTTCCTTAGCAGACTCCTGTCTTTCCAAACCAAGACAATTGCCAAGAGCTCAGGATCATCTGACTCCTGTCTGCTCTGTTTTCATTTTTCTACAACCAACCTGGGTGACCGTAGGAGAGGGGCTGTGTAAGAATGCTGTAGTGGTGCTCAGCCAGACACCATGCCTGTCACAGGTGTTGGTAACATCACATTTACCAGTTATTTCTCCATGCAGACAGATCTTTCTGAAGCTACTGCATCTGTCTGAAGATTTATTCATTTCAGCCTAAATGTGCTTTCCTGTCTTCTAGTGATATGTGCTACTTTTATTTTTCTAATTATATGAGAAATAAACCATTTCTTCCAGCCAATGAAATAAGGAAAAATAAAAGTGACTTCAGTCCATCTCACTTTTACTAACCAAAATGAATGTAAGTGAACCAAAATTGGCTTATTCCATGTCAATCTGAAATATAATATTTAATTTTGAAGTCCTTATAAAAAAAAATAAAGAGAAACTATGAGGGCAGATTTCTTTCATTGCAGAAACCAGTAGTTCAGTGCTTCCCAGGAGGGTGGAAAAGGTGATTTCACTTTGTGCTTCTGACTGAAGGACTAGAGCCAGTGGCTCCCATAGAAACTCTAACCACTGAGCCCTGGTAGCTCTGCAGTGAATGCTTTTACTGCTGCTGTCGCTGCTGTTGTCCTCTAGTGGACATGATTTCTTTGCTGTTTGCACTTTTCAAACTGAAGCTGTCATCCTTCTGTCTCCCAAGTTCTCCACCTGATGATCTCAATTTCCTAGGGTTTTTTGGGTGAGCTTGTGGAATTTACTGTTTTTCCTTTGATTCATTTTTAAATTGTGGTCTTTTGGCTTCTGATTTTTGTTTATTCCCCCCCTCCCCGACCCCTGCCAATAAAACCCCCCAAACATACATCTGACCTCCCAAACAGACCATTGTGTGAAAGTTTTCTGCATTAGTAAGAAAATGTTTCTATGAGCCAGGGGTTCCTCAATGTTTCCAGTGAGCCAGGGGTTCCTCAGGGGCCAGAGAGATTTTCTGAGCCCAAGATAATTTCTAAACAACATCAATTCAACATTTGCAAAAGAATTTACTTTTACCTAGAGAAAAATACCTAGAGAAAAATAGGACAATTCAGGCTGACATGCATGAAAAATCTAATAATAGGGACATAAAACAGGACATGGCCACAAATTTGCACAAATAAAAACAGGATAATTTTTTCTTAGCATTTTCAGCAGTACAAAGACCACTAGCAGAACAAGAGCACTGTTATGCCCTATTAACAGATACTGTGGTGCAACAAGCTTTCCGGTGAGAAGCTTCATGTTTAAGGTTGTACTAACATATTCCTTTTCAGTTTCTTTCTAGCTCTCTCTTCTATGCTTTTGTGTGCAATAATCCATTTTTTTTCCTCTCCAGTTTAGGGAGAATACCTATATCTGACTAATAGGCCAGCAAAGCAATGAAAAATTAAAAATTTGTTGTTTATGTTTATATGAGAAGGTTCTTAGAAAGAGTCCTGTCCTGTTGTACTGCATGAACTCACTGAGAAAACTTAACATGAGACCGCATTAAGGTATGTGACAGATTTCCCGTCATCCCAGCCCCACTGCCAGCAGGGAAATGTCAGGACCTTAGGATAGAACCTGAAACATTGTTTCTTAAACATATGTAGTGAAATGAAACAGGGCAGGAGATCTTTTCTCCTTTTTAATGCCTTTACTACAATCGATCAGCTCAAAGTTCGGAGGCTCGACAGGTCCGCGGTCTCGCTGTCATCAGTGCTCCCAGGAAAGGCTCGGAAGAAAAGGAATGTGCAGCTTTGCCTCTCAGCAGCAGAGGCTGGGGGTTCCATCCTCCCGAGAGCAGCGGGGATACACCCCACGTCATTGCTACTGGGTGCGCCTCCCAGGGTCTTGCCTCTAGCCGGGGTCCTTCCCTAGCTAGGGCGAGGGGCGAAAAAAGGGTCTCAGCGTCTCTGCAGGCTCTGTACTTTGTTCCTCACGTCCAGACATCACTTTGATCACTTAATTCTGTGTTGGCTCGTTGTTTTTGGGGTCTTTTGGTAAGTTTGGTGAGGATCCTCTCTCGTTGCATTCTGGGTCTGAGGTTATCTGCGTGTACTCCCGTGTCTCTTCCTTGCGCTGCCCGAGAAGGGCCGGCAGCCTGGCTTTGGGCAGGGCTGTGCTGATACAAAAGGGGAATTCTCAACAATAGAGGGTTAACGACCGACACTTAACAGGTGGTTAAAACACGCAGCTAACAAAGAACTCTCCTAGCCAGCAATCAGCTCCCAACTCAAATTGTAACTCTGCAACCCCCTTTTTTTAAAAAAATGAGTACTCATAACACATAGCATGACTGGCACTTTTCTACTCATAACATATAGCTTGACTGGCACTTTTAAAATCACACTGGTATTTTAGAATAAATACACTGTCTTTTTCTTTGTTGTGCTTCAGGAATGTTATCCTCCAGTTTAGTACTCCTGCTGAAACCACATTGCTGCTTCCCCCTCACACCCCTCTAACTGGAAGCACAAAAGGCAAGGCTCACAGGTTGAGATAAGAGCAATTTACTGGAAACAGCAATGAGATAAGAAAGCCAACAGTAAGAGCAACAATGACGGCAACAAAGGTATACAAACGAGGGAGTGATTCACCTGCAAAAATGCTCACCATGGACTCCTTGACAAATAAACAATGCTGGAGGATTCCCCCTGCCATGTTTATTCCACTGAAGAAAGGAGAGTCCTCACCTCCTACCCCTGGCAACGACCTCAGCTGGTATTAAATAGTATCAGGGTCCTGGCCACTCCCCTCCCATCTACTGCAAAAGATTGACCTGTCCTGGCTGAAACCAGGACAGGTTAATACCAGGACGGTCTTTTGTTTGATTACTACTATCAACCTGTGCCTGCCAGGGAGATAATATGCAAGTTGAAGCTACATTTCTTGTTTGTGGTGGAAAAATCAAAGACTTCAAATTTGCATACTAAAGGTGAAGGGCACTGTGGGATGCTGTGACAGTAAGAAAAAGAGGAAACTTCTCATAAATTACAGATAGACTTGACATCCTTTTGAATTGTGAAAAGGCTCTTTAAAAATATTTATTAAATACAAGTTTTAAAGTAGCTGTTTCCTTCAGGGTGCATCATATGGAGGAGCAGCCAGCCAGTGGGATGTGGAGGAGAGGAGGTTGACAGGTAGGGTAGCCCTTCTCTCCTGTCACGTCTGAGTCCTGTAGCCAATCCCTCTGCTGTCCTTAGCTCTCTCCTGATCAGATTTATCAGAAAAAAAACCTTATCTTGCCTGGCTGTAAACTTACAATTAATTCTGGTTTTATTATGCAGTGCTACATTCTCCCAATATGTAAACCCACAAAAAGCTCAGTCTTTGCCTTTGAGAAATTTTATTTTAGGCATAAGATATAGTCTTGAAGAAATGAGGGCAGAAACAAAAGAGGCGAGAGAGAATGTAGGAAGATAATTTTCATTTTTGGACCATTAGATTTTGTTCAAGATTTTGGCCATGGATGGGATTAATCTCAGTATAGTTGCTTAAAATACAAGCATCTGTCCTAAACTAATAATTCCATTTCTTGAAAAATGTACTGAAATTTTAAAGTGGTGGCTCTACTCCTGCCCCTTCCCTCACTGCTGGTTGGTGTCTGTGAAGGGAATACATGCTGCAGTGCTGACAATTCCCATCCTTCGTGTGTACTGAGGATATGCCTTGGGCCTCAGCAATGACAGCCCTCAGACCTGTGATGACTTGAAAAATCACACACCAGTGCTATCTACCCTCCAGCCAGCATGGGACGAGTGATGCATTATAAATCCAGATCCTTTACCAGTGCAGAGATTAAAGAAGCAAGAAAGAAGTTTCTTAATCCCTGCCTCAAGCAGTTTAAAACCTCCTTCTTGCTTGGGGTCCTACATAAATCAGAACAGAGGACTGGCTATATTCTGCAAATAAATCTTCCTTGATATTTACTTCTCACATAACTTCTCTGTAACAAATTCTGAATTCCCCATGAAATACGTTAATAAAATGTCAACCAGTTTATAATTTAGTAGCATCATAGTAATAATATTTTCTTCGGTTATATGTGTCTCTTTCAGGCAACATTTGACATATTGCTTGCACATAAAAAGTGAAATTAATATCTTAATATATCATTTAGTCATTTTCCTAATACCAAAACCCACTGAGTGTAAACCATCTGTACAATAATTAATCATGCATAAGTGCAGACCAAATGCAGATTAAATCAGCCTGAAAAAAGTCTCTCACAAGTAATTTCCACATGCATTTGAGGAAAATAATTTCAAAAAAATTAAGTATAAGAATTATTTCCGCTAGAGTTAATAATTATAATAATGGCAGAGGGCACTTAGTACTGAGCATTGCATTAGATTAAAGAACATACCTTTCTTTTTTTCCAAAAGAATAGGAACAACCAAAAGAAAAAGCAGTGATGAATTTATAAAACATATTTTGCTCCTATAGAGAACCTTCTGTTTAAGGATGTGTAATGATACTTGACAGACTATCATGAATTAAGACTTACAAATAGTCAGACGAGAACTGGTAACAAATATGTCACCTCTAAAATTGTGTATCAAGGCAGCCTGCCATTGTGAAACTGGAATCACAGTGCCACACGTTCCAACAAAGACACCAGAAAACAGTGGCCAGTTCTGCACATGAGCTGTTGAACATTATTCAGAGCTGCTCCATCACCACGCTGCCCATGACTGTGCTGTACCCCACACATCAGTGCAGTCCTGTGCTTGCTGCTGGGGACAGTTACAGGCAAAACTTGCGCTGAAATGCAAAGCCATGACTCAAGTTGCCCTGTTGTCTTCAGCTTTAAATTGAGAAAAACCTAGTGCTCACACTGATGATCCAGAGTTTGAATTTTTCAGATTTGGTTCAGTATGTCCACACAAGTGCAATCACAGCTGTCTGGCAGGCATGTTTACAGTCACCTCAGAACCCCAAACAGCCCTCCAGACCATTCACACTGCTGCTGTGAGGAGTTATCCTTTTTAGCCCACAGTCAGACAGTCCAGAGCCACTAGATTTCCGATGCTAACTAGTTATAAAGACTTTGATATTTTATTTCAAACCAGACCAACTGAACAGATGTTTAATTAAACAACAGACAAGGTGTTGTTTGTCAGCACTTTAAGAATCCCAGCCTTCTGTTTTCACTTGCATGAACTTTTTCTGCCATGAACTTAACCTGTCACAATTGTCTTTCTGTGAATATATTTGCTGATGCCAGAAGCAGAAGGAGTTCACAAATCAAGCTTTTGACAGGTTGCAGGCTGGGTCTCATTCTCACCTACACCTTGGTGCCTCAGGGGACGTGCTGTCTTCTCCAGTCGAAGTGCACAGGTATGCCTTTGCTTGCTTCCCTCACTCAGCTCTGTTCATTCCCAGCTGAGACACTTGGCTGCCTGAAACCCAGGTAAGACCTCTTCAATATTTAATTTTCCTGTTAAGCATGGAACCAAAATTAGTTGGGGCTTTTCTAGTCCTTGTTTGTTCATTAAAGGGAGCGAGGTTTAGAGAGTATCTCTTGTGTTACATGTCGCAGTGTTAGGATAGGGATTGGATGTGTAACTGCCAAGATTGCTCACCATGGGCACGTGTATTTCACTACAGTGCTGTGGCAGTCGTTGCAGATTAATCATCTCTGAGTCTGCCCATTATTCTGACAGAGTATAAAATTTGAAGTCCAACACAGGGGGAAAATATTTGCTCAGTTTTGCCTCGGACAGTGGATCTGTGGCCGGGTCTCTCTGTAGCCAGGCACAGCTGCATGGATGCTCACCAGCATCATCTCCCTGTCACATGCCAGGCTCTTTGTGGTTGTGGCAGGTGAGAGCAGCTGCGGCAGAATGAAAGCCTGGTGACCCTTGCTAGCTTTTCCTGTCTCTACTGCAGAGGTACTCATCTAGTACAGCTGTTGTGTCGTGTGCTGCATGGAGCTGGGTGCACCAAGCCCACATGGAGCCTGTAACCCCTGAAGTGCTTTTGTTTATGTTCCCACTACTCCGGGGCTGTATTTCATTTAAGCTCACCCAGTGCAGTGATGGTTGTGTGAGGGTGAGGAACAAGAACACAGCTGAGAAGTGGTGCTTGGGGCATGCTCATACAGGGATGCCCCAGCAGCTGGAACTGTTTCAGGGTGAACCAGCCTCACTGCTTCCTCTACAGGTGGAGAAAGAGGTGGAAGATGCAAAGATGGGGGCAGGTTTGGTTTGGGAGTTCTACTTGGTGGCAGGATACTGGATTATCTTTTATACCCATGGCTGCCTTTTGTTTTTCCAGCAGTTTTGTGTTGGCAAGTCTCACTTTCTTCTGGTAAATAGGAAGAGGAAGGATGCCATGATGCCACAATCAACCTTTCTTGGACTCATGCTGATTTTCCCCTGTACAAGTTTTTTGCACTGATGCTGACATTACCTGGTTTTCTTCACTAAACATTAAGATGCACTTACATCAGATCTCTGACAAAATTCATAGTATCTGACATCAAGCATTTCTCAGTGGCATCTTCATTAGGACCTCCGACTATCTTTTAAATTAATTAAAACAAACTAGAACCTCCGGAGACAGAGGTAGAGCTCTGCAAACACTCTGCTGAATCCACTTAGAATTAAGGGGTTTTTAATTTGAATACTACAGTATTTTAGCTGATAGCATTCTGGTTATATTTTATACTAAGTGTGAATATGTTTTCAAGGTCTTCTCTGGAAGCCTTTGTGAAGTGCTTCTCTGCTTTCATTCCAGTTTCAGTGCTGAGGTTTACATCATGAGATTTTTTTTTTTTCTACAACTAAATCAAAGCCAAGGTTTCCTTTTGGTCTTTATATTTTTATTACCTCTCTGTCACTTCACTAAAGGCTGGTTCTGGGTACACCTGTGTGCCCTGGTGAGCGAGAGCACCAAGTGATGGACCAGTTTTTCTCTTGCAGCAGTACCAGTGAGAGTTTGATGGGAAGGCATGAGGCTGGGGCTGGCCATCCTGTTACACCTCAGTAAGTACAGATGCTACAGTGACTCAGGCCAATTTTGAAATATTATCATGTGATTTACACACCTTTCCAAGATTTTGTTAAAGCACTTTTAAGAAAGAGAAACATGGGACAGTGAATCCTTATTCCCCACTCTCCTGCCAGTGAGGGACCTATGAGATTTGATATCTTCAAGTACAAAGAAAACATACATATGTTGTAATTGAGTCTAATTCAGGTCCTGAAAGGGGCAATCAACATCTGCTAATGAATAATCAGCATGGATTTGTATAACTAAAAAGAACAGGCTGACTAAACATAGGCACTGCTTTACATCTGAAGAGTCAAGTGTCACTCATCATCTGAATTATACCCTGAGCCATAGACTGAAATTTGGCTATAAAATGCCATATTTTCACTGTGGTAGTTGTATTTCTAGTGTTCTGTGGGATCTTCAAGTATCAGTTGTAGGGGTTTTTTAACTGCACCTTTTCTAACAAGTTGAGCCAAGTAGAGCTGAATGGATATAGCCTCCAAGGTACCCATTCCTTTGCAGAGTTTCAGGATAGAACTTGTTTAAAAGGAAAAGCCCTGTAAGGGAAGTCTTAATATAATAGAGAAGATACTGAAAGTTCTTTCAGGCAAAACAAAGAAAAAGTCCTGCAATTATTAAGATAATTCAGAATTACTCTTTTAATTTATCAATTACACTTCATGGGGTCTGACAGGGTTCTGACACTGGACTAGGGATTAATTGCAAATTAAAAGAAAATCTGGGGGACCCCTGATATCAATCCTGGTCTTATTTCCACCATTATAACTTGGAACAGTTATTCCAACAGAAATAAGTGGAAGTAATTCAAATCTGTCTTTATTCACAGAGTCAATTGAAATGCTTTTTTGTAGGATTGCTGGTAATGGGTATGTCAGGGTGGGAAGCATAATGAATTATTGCTCATGGCACATTACCTTTCAGTAAAAATGCCAATGTGTTGAAAATTTAAGTTTTAGCATAGATTTGTAATAGGCTAGCTATATTTTTTTATTATTATTTTGCAACTGGTGTGTTTATTACTGAAGTTCTTCAAAAAATGTATAACTAAGGACAAAAGGAGTACAGGCAAAGGATAATTGAGTTTTCTGCTTTTGTTGGGATTTAACTGACTTTGTCTGGAGAATACTGCTGGTTACACAAAACAATTTAATCTTTCTTTGATCTTCTGTTTGCTCAGTGCTGATAAGGCCCCAGCATGCACAGCATGACTGTGGGGCTGGGTCCTGCCACCCAGCCCTTGGGGACCTCCTCCAGGGCCGCAGCAAGCAACTGACAGCCTCGTCAACCTGTGGGATGAGCAGCCCTCAGAAGTACTGCATTATAGGCTACCTGGAGGTTGGTTTGCTCTTTCTTTTTTAATAAACTGAGCTCCTCTTACTAACCATATCCTCACTCTTCCTACTAACCTTATTCTCATCTGTATAGGGAATTTGCCCAGACTAGGAAGTGCCTGTGGGAGTTATCGGAATAATTACCAGACAGTGTGACACTAAGTCTGGTGGAAGGCTGTGCCTCCCTGCAGCACATATGGAGGGTTTGGCAGCAAACAGCCTCCACAGGGATGTGTGTCTTCTCAAGGGGGAGAAACATCCCTGAGATGCACAGGGATTGAGCACAGGGATTTCTGAAGGAGCTTTGCTCTGCAAGTCCTCTTCCCACTCAGGCCGCAGAGGTGAAGCCCATGGTCTGTGTGTGTGAGAGGGGTCCCACAGGCTGCAGGACCTTCTCCAGAGGACATGTCCATATGGTGTTGAGACCTGAGGCAGCCTGTTAAGAGATTCACACCATACACTCTCCTCTCTTTTGATCTGAAATGAGGCCAGTGTTGCTGAGAGCAGAAAGCTGCCTCTGAAAAGGGCAGACGTAATGCTGTGGTCCAGGCTTTGGCCGTGTGGGTGGGTCAGCAGATCCAAAATGTGGCTGACCAGAGGGATGCCTCTCGCTCCCTGGCTGCAGTGAGGAGGGGGAACCACGGGGTATATGGAAGGTGTGCAGAAATGAGGATTCCCCTGTTGTACATCCTGGAGGACTTGGCCCCAATGAGCTAATGAATTGTCACAAAGAGAAATATTGTCACTAAATAACAGCCTAGGCTAAAGAGGAAGTTAAAGTACAGCTTTATTTATAAGCAATTGAAAATAATTACAATTTATGACCTTCTAGCTTAATGTTGTGACACATTTGCAGAGTAAAGTATGGACATGGAACCAAGCACTGCTCCCAGTTGCACATTGTATCCACAGTTTCCTGAAAAATGTAAATATCTCTTTCCTTTGCTAAAATAGCCTGAATTTTCTGGTCCTAAAGCTGGATGATTGCCTTTTATTCTTGCTTTTTAGGAGAAGATCAAAAAGCAATAAAAAAAATTAATCTGTTCACTTGTCTGTACTTATCCTTTGAATTATGTAAATACAGACTCATGAAAAGGAGCAGCTGTTCTGCAATAATCCCTGTGATTTAATGCTGCTTCAACATATCTTGACCCCTGGTGGCTGTCTCCTGAAGAGGGTGAAAATCACAAACTCTGCTGCTTTGCAGAGCTTGAGAGAGAGAGACCCTTTGTCAATGTGTTCTGTTCCTTATTAGTTTGCCTTAAATGTCTTGTGCACCTACAGTGCATCAGAGTGCCACCTCACTTCCAATCCGCTTTCTCACTAGCACATTTTGAATTCTTTGCTGGAGGCAGACCAGGAAGTTTTGCATCTTACATCTTGTAAGCCAAAGTTCTTCCTCTCCTCTCCTGATGACCTGTGGCAGATTTCTTAAGAGCAAACCTTACTCATGAAAGCGGTTATTAGTCAATGTAGCAAGCTACCAAGAGCCAGGATTTAGCTGGGATTCAGATGGGGAAAAAATAAAATTCAACTGCTTTGTGTTTGGATAGCAGCACTACAAGTAATTTTTACTCTTTAATATGTCTTACTGTTTTTAAAATGTAGGTTAAGTGGGTTTTAGCTCAATGATTGGATTTACTACTTACATATGTTTTGAAAGGAAAAGACAGGGCACTCAGTGTTGAGGAGAGTATAAAGCTGTGCAATTCAGAGGCAAATAGGATCTGCCAGAAATGGACATATACATGCTTGTCCTTTGGAGTAGATTTTTATGGAGCAACCTTAAACATAAGTTGCCCCAAAGTCATATTGTATGTCTATAAAAACCAGAGTATGAGTGTGCACAGTCCTTCCAACTGCTTCAACAACCTGAGCTCTCCTTACCAGAGCTTTGTGAAATGAGGTGACAGAGTATTTTTTTTTTAATTTCTCACTCAACTTCTAAAATGTGCATTCATACATTTGTCAAGTGTAGTATAGAATGACTGAATATAATACATAATTACCATGGTTAAAATACATTAACTATACCTGTAAATCTATATATCTTCATTTATTTGAATGCAAATAATTCCCAGGTGATTTCATAATGCAAAGATGTTAAAACCATTCCCAATTCTTTGTGGATCCCGAGTGTGCTACTCATCCCCTTCTGGGTCATTCCAGTCTCCCAGCCATGGGCACTGAACTCATTCCTCCTCCTTCAGTTCCCTCTGGGGTGCTGTGTCATCCCCTGTTGCTCCTGCCACTGTCCCCACCAGCCAGGCACACAGCTTGGGCATCACCTTTGCTGTGGCTTATTCCTGCATCCTCGCACTATGCTCTCCCCAAATCTCCTGGAGTCAGTCTGTGCAGTGCATCCACCCCTGCCCACCCTGCTGAACACAGGACCCTGCTGGCTGTGACGGCTGCTCAGGCTCTCCACATGGCCCAGCACAGGCCATCTCCCAGCCCAGCATGTTAACCTTGTCACCTCTTCGTGCTCTACCACTCAATCCCCATCTTATCACCTTAAACACAACCTCCTTGCCCTCACTATCAAAGCCTCACATTCAGAACTGAGATATCAGTTAACCATAACTACCTTCATCTTCTGCTTGTAGCATTTTCAAACAAGACCCTTGTATCCTTTTGATATCCTGATTTTCCTCCTTGGCATTGGTTTAAAACTTTCCCAGTCCCCCTACACTTCAAAAGACACTGACAGTGGTCAGGGTGGTGGTGTCATCCCAAATCAACTACTTACCTTGTACCTGGTCTTACTGACATCCCTTCTCCACAATTGAAAAAGTTTAATTTTTATAGAGTACCTGGGGAAGACCATGACCAACCCTTACTATGTGCATGCTTCGTGCATATGATGGTTCTCTTGGGCTTGTATATGAAAAGCCTGAGTGATTAAAAGCACAGGCATCCAAAGCAGCAAGACAGGTTCAAGCCTTGCAATGGCATAAATATATGTACATCCAACTAATTTTTAGTGAAGAATCCATATTAAGCTTTTATTCTGCTCATTTTGCTTTCCAGGCTGAAGAGAAGTGCTTTGTCTGTGATTCCAGGTACCCATATAATCCCTATACCCAGCACAACAGTCACACGGTAGAAAATGTTATCACAACGTTTGAGCCTGAAAGGAAAAAGAAGTGGTGGCAGTCAGAAAATGGTAAGTTCCTTACAGAAAATATTACTGCAAGGTGTTACTGTGGGATTTCTCTATGTAATTGGCTTTCACAAAGATGCCTTCATGAAGAGATGAATAAAAACATGCATCTCTTCTTTGATTACGTAATACTGAGTGATTTAAACTCGTTTATTTGTGTAGCAAGAGAAGATTTCAGGAAGTCTGTGTTTCTATGGACAAGTTTTAAACTCACCCCCTCCAACAGCTGACCAGAGGATGTGTGGCAATGCTGGGTTATACATGACAGCCATACGTTTTCCACAGAGTGTCTGCCCTGACAGAGAATTTTCATCTGGGGCAAAATATACATTTGCCTACAGATGTAATGTAAAGACATTCTGTAAAACACAAATACCCATTTAAAAATTATTTTTAAAGAACTAATAATTTAGAAAAAAAAAATAAATAGAGCCTGGCTATCAGCTCCCTTATTCTGATATTCCTAAGTTCCTTTTCTGCAGGGCTGTTCTTGATCCATTCATCCCCCAGCTTGTATTGATTCTGGGGATTGTTCTAACCCAGGTGCAGCACCTTGCACCTGGCCTTGACAAATCTCATCAGATTCCCATGGGCCCACATCTCAAGCTTTTCCAGGTCCTTCTGGATGGTCACTGGTCCTTCACATGTGTCAACAGCACCACTAGGCTTGGTGTCCTCTGCAACTTGCAATCCCAGAATTGAGAAATTGGAGAATTGATGATTCTCCTCTGGGAAGACATGCTAGGAGGACTTAACATTTATTCTGTCTTATTTGACATACAGTGATTATGTGAAAAGCACTTGACTGGTTGGAAATCAAGGCATAGAAAAATAAGATAATATGTTACCTCTATTTTGAGTATCCAACTGAAAATCTATAAGCCTTGTTTTTTCATGGAGTTTAGCAAGGATCTGTCACTGCCTTTGGACACCAGTGCCAATAAAGCTGTGGGTGAGCTGTGAGAGAAGCTTTCCTTGTTCTCTCTTTCTTTCTTCTGGGATGGAGTCTCATGCACAGCCTGGTCAGGAGGAGTCCTGAGATGGTGCATGCAGATGTGAACAATGGGGATACCAGCTGAGCTCCTGGAACTCTCTACAGAGAGTGGTGACCTCTGGAGGTTTTTTCCACATTCGTTGCAGTTTTGGAAGATGTCTGGTGCAGTAGTTCTGGTCATGATAAATTTCACATCTGGAAGTATAGAAGGGTTTAAAAGCTCTGTTTAGCATGAAGAAAACACCTCATTTTATTAGTTCTCTTTTTCTTTCTTAGCAATAAGTAAATTATTTGAATGGATTTTAAAAAACAAACCTAACTGGATATAGAAATATACAAACCCAGAACTCTATCATGACCATCATTTACAGTCTGAATTATGTGAGCAGGACCTTCAGCCACCTCGTGCAGTCTCAGTGACATGCAGCATTGCTGGTGACAGTGGCAGGAAGGCAGCACATTGTATTGCCCCAGAGAGAGAGGTCCAGCTGCACAGGTTTGTGCCCAGGGGATGCCCTAAAGGGTCTAGCTGTTCTGCTGGAAAAGGCATCTTTAAATCCTCCATGGGAAAACTGTCTCAGCAACCCCTTCAATGTACACATTGTGCACTTCATTTTCATTCTCTTTTCAGGCATTGACCATGTCAGCATTAGATTGGACCTAGAAACTTTATTCCAATTCAGCCATCTTATCCTGACCTTTAAGGTACATCTTTTACCAGAGCTTTTATGTAATATTATACACTAATTAACCACAGGAATAAATTGCTTAGAGAGGCAATGAAAGCTCCATCTTTAGAGGTTTGTAAGGACAGGTTAGATAAACACCTGTCAAGTATGGTTAAATTATAGTTGATCCTGCCTTAGGGGAGGAGGATAGACTGAACAGCTTCCTATTTGTGTGCCTTCTGAACCTATTTTCTATAAATCCAAAAATTAAAACTGAAAAAATACTTTGCAAAATTACACTCTAAAAATGTAGGACATATGTGAACTGCAGTTGCTCTTTCAATCTAGTTCAGTTCATGCATACCAATTATGATCCAGATGATTACAAATTTTTTTTGTACTAAATTCCTAATTGTTATGGTAAATTTCCTTACTTAGAAAGTAATCACATATCTATATGAAATGTTACCTTTTCCCTTTGCTAGAGAGAGGTTCTAATGAGCTTTTTCAGAGACTCTTGTAAGCATCACAATACTTGTAATGAACCTATAAACTCTCAAATACAAAATTTTAGCATCCTCCAAAGAGGAATATCAATGTAACAACCCCTGAGGTGTCTTGTTAATGCCTGCTTAGGGAATTCTTGGAATGTTTCTTGCAGACATTTCGGCCTGCAGCAATGCTTGTTGAGCGCTCTACTGATTTTGGTCAGACCTGGAAAGTGTTTAGATATTTTGCACATGATTGTGCAGCTTCTTTCCCCAACATTTCTACTGGTCCAGCAAAAAGTGTTGGAGATGTTGTTTGTGATTCAAGATATTCAGACATCGAGCCCTCCACTGAAGGCGAGGTACTGTCAAGTGTCTGTTTGTATGAGTTCAAATCTTTTGTGGAACTGAAGGTCTCTTTTCTGTGTTTGCTAAAAGCAGAGGCCTGTCCTTTGATCCCTTTGGTGGCTGCTTATCCCATCTCTAGAGCTTTATTGATTTGTTTTGCAGGTTGTTTTAAAAGCTTTGGATCCCAGCTTTGAAATAGAAAATCCATATGTGCCATATATCCAAGGTATGGACACAACATATTTTGTCCAGAGACACTTTGCTGGTATTGTTTGTTTTGTACACTTAAAGGGTCAACAGCTCATCTGGTGTAAGTTAATGATGTTGAAAATTAGCTACCTAAAGATCTTAGGGACACATTGTACTAATAAATTAAATGGGCTGGTCTTGTTCTCTAGTCCTGGGGGCAAACAGCAAAGCTCTGCAGAGCATATCCATGAAGCTAAACTTCTTTCTCTCTGGATTCAGGCCCAATCCACACTGCTTTCTGAGAGCAGTCCCAGAGGTACACATGAAGCCATGAAGGCAATGGCTGGGAAAGTGCAGAGCCATACCAAGTAGGATGATAACACTTGTGCAGCTGTGTGTCAGGAGTGGGTCCCTGCACTGCACTGCCACTGGAGGCATTACTGATCTTGGCCAATATTGGATCATTTTCATAATTTCTTCACTATAGGAAAATTCTTGGATGACTGATTCAAGCTGAAGATTTCATACTGTTCATTTTAGCCTGAACTTGGGCTCCTGATCGCTCTTCTTTCCTTCCAGATCTCATTACATTGACAAACTTAAGGATCAATTTTACTAAACTCCACACCCTTGGAGATGCTCTGCTTGGGAGGAGGCACAGTGATCCCCTTGAGAAGTACTACTATGCCATCTATGAGATGGTTGTGAGGGGCAGCTGCTTTTGCAATGGCCATGCCAGCCAGTGTGATTCCATGCAGAACCTGCGGGGAGATGTTTTCCATCAGTCCGGGATGGTGCGTCCTTAATGCTGTCTCCACAAAGGGGAGTCTCAGCTGGTGTTTTGTGAGAAGGAAGAGATGGAGGGAGGGAGCTGAAGGAAGATCTCTGATAATCTTTGGATTGGCCATTTGCAATTGCTGGTTGTTATGTTTCAATGCAGACTCTTCCTTTAAAACCCGGGGTTGAAATGCACAGAAGCTGTCTTTGTTGGCACTACTGTGGTGTTTCAAAAGCAACTGGGACAAGACATGTTGATAATAGCAGCAGAATTCCAGATCTGTAATGGTGCAAATGTAATGCAGTAAGTAGCCTATGGCATGTGCAGACTTGAATGGCCACTTGTTGGGTGCATTCCATACTCCAGCTGGGCTTGGAGGCTCTGCAGCGGGAGAGGAGGCATTGGCACAAAGAATAGTTGATAATGCAAAGCTAACCCATGAAAAATTGATCATTAAAAATTCCAGTAATGTGATTGCAAGTTTTTTCCCTCTAGGAACAAGAGTTTTTTCTCCTGGAAAATATGTATCACAATATGAAGACATATAGGGAGAGAGAGAAATAATCTAAAATGTTGATGTTTCCTTTGATATCTCTATAAGTAATTTTTATTACAAATTTTTTTTTTTGTAATATTTATTACAAATAAGTAATGTGGCTCCACGCCTTTAAAACTATTTGGTTAATGTTTGGAGGTATTCTCCAGATCTTTTACTGAAATAATTGAAAATTATGTCAGCTGAGGGAGCCAAAGAGCTTCAAATTTTCCTGATCTTGCTGACATACCTTAAGCAAATATCTCTCCTCTCCTCTCCTCTCCTCTCCTCTCCTCTCCTCTCCTCTCCTCTCCTCTCCTCTCCTCTCCTCTCCTCTCCTCTCCTCTCCTCTCTCCTCTCTTCTCCTCTCTCTCCTCTCCTCTCCTCTCCTCTCCTCTCCTCTCCTCTCCTCTCCTCTCCTCTCCTCTTCTCCTCTCCTCTCCTCTCCTCTCCTCTCCTCTCCTCTCCTCTCCTCTCCTCTCCTCTCCTCTCCTCTCCTCTCTCTCCTCTCCTTTTTTTGTCACCTTATCTGCTCTCTGTTCTCACCACATTACAGGTCCATGGGAGATGTGTCTGCCACCATAACACTGAAGGTTTCTCTTGTGAAAGATGTAAAGATTTCTACAATGATGCTCCCTGGAGGCCAGCTGAAGGGACACAAGATAATGCTTGCAAACGTAACTCAAACATGATATTTTCCTTTTTAATAACCAGGAGTGGATGTAGCACAGTCCTAGTCTAATCCATAAGGGGATGGCCAGGTTTCTGGGAGGGAGACTTTTTCATGCCTCATCCAGAAAAACAGATTCCTGCATCCACAGGTGCTGTGTTATCCTGCAAGAGGAAGAGCTGTTTCATGTTCTTATTCTTCGTACAGAAAAAAAAAAACAATAAAGAGGGGAAAAAGCAGCTAATGCAAAAAAGATCATTTATTGGTTTGCACAGTGTTTTTCATGTGAGTGAAGGAACTTAGACAAGGCTAAATTATTCCTTTCCACAATAATGAGTAATGCAGTATACACAAGAATAATATATTAGGATCTGTAACAAATATTCAGCTAGAGATTTCTTCAGCAGAGAAGTATTCTCCACTGCATATCAGGCACACTCACCTGCATTTCCAAGTTTAGGATACAGTTCTGTCTGAGGACTCCATTTTTTTCCCCCAGCTGTAAGACACAAGGCCTGGGAATAATCTTGCTGGGCACTGGAATCATACAAGTAACCAGTAACCCTGTGTTAATTGTAGACACCAATGTGGCCAGAGCACAGCATTTCCATGGTGTGAAACATCCCCTGTTTGCTTTGGTTTCAGGTTGTAACTGCAACAGCCACTCCAGCAGGTGCCACTTTGACATGGCTGTGTACCAGGCCAGCGGTGGGGTCAGCGGAGGCGTTTGTGAGGACTGCCAGGACAACACCACCGGCCAGCACTGCGACACCTGCAAACCTTCCTTCTACCAGGATCCGCTCAAAGCCATCTCAGACCCTCGGCCGTGCCTCCGTAAGCTTCCCTTTTAACTGCTGTACGAGTGACTCAAACCACGGCTGTTCTGTTAGTGTTTAGGAACCCATAACCATGGAATGATTGTATGCAGGTGCTTTTATTGAAGAGCTCTGGTGTCAGGGGTACAGACCCAAATCTGACCTGACATGGGTTCGGGATGAACAAGTTGTTATACCCTTATCGTTATATAGCTACATATTAATTATTAAACTTATATTGTTCTATTGTATGCATTGATTTCATCCAAGCATGGATTCTTGTAATTTCCATCAAACCCTCCAAACATAATTTCTCATTATTCTTGTTACAATTAAGCAATAATTATACCCAATTACCAAACAATCATCACATTTAACAATCATATCATTTATCATAGTCATTACATGATTATACAGGTACAGTTTTGCATGATCCAGTGAAGCCTAACATTTTTCCAGGGCCTACCCTAACATTTTCCCAACCTTTCTTTCCAGCTCCCCTGAATATCCCATGATTTTAGAAACATTTTATCCCTATACTATCAGTTCTGGTTCCCTTTGCTCTGAGCCCTATGGCCATCCCCATGATTTAATGTCCACATGGTTGTAAAAATGTTACCAAACCTATAACATCCAAACTGCCCTACTAAGTAGCTACATGCCAGTATGCTCCAACCGGCATTGTGAAAAGAGCTCCATATTCCAGCTCCTTGCTAAACAGAGCTTAGAAATCCAGCAAAGCTATCATTGTTCTTGAATTAGGTCAATATAAATATGAATAGCAGTAGTGATGTTGCTTCAGCGATTACAGAAGAGGCTCCGAAATGATGGGAGGAGTAAATAACTTCTGCTAGATACCTGCCATATGCAAGAAAAATAATCTTTCCAACATGAAAGCTCTTCTTCTGAAAGATGACCTAAATTCATTATTAACATAGGATGGAGAAAACACTCCAAGTATTGTTGCAGTGTGATGCAATTTCCTGTTTTAGCTATCCCAGTCCTTTCCCAGGTGTGGCAATACCTTCTCCCTTCCCCTCCCCTTGGCTCCTGATAAGTGCTGTCCATCAAGCTTGACATTCCAGCAAAGGCGTCGTGTGATTGGCTAAAATTCAAAAGATGCTTCTCAGGCCTGGGGTCATTGGCCTAGCCAAGTGTCACTTGTCCCCTGAGACTCCCCCCCTCCCACCTGATTGGTGCCATACCTGCCCCTTTCCTTCCCCTCCCCCTGAGCTTAAAAGGACACGGAGACCATGCGGTCGACATTCTGTTGGAGCCGTTACCAAGATTCAGAGATCTGTGACCCTGGAATAAAACTCTGGATTAACCCTCCGGCAGAATCCATCTCCTTTTCCTCTTCACCTCGCCTGAAGCCTTTCCATCAGAGGTAAAACCTGAGTTCCTGCTTGCCTGGACTTGTTCCAAGTGCCAGCTGCAACATACAGCCAGCCAAAGGTGTCTCTGAGGTGAAACACCACAGCTGCCGCCTTTGGTCAAGCAGCAAGGGTCAGATGAGCCCAGGCACGTTCCATCCGGTAATATTGGGATAATATTCCAATAGAATATTATTTAATTGTAGCAACTGATTGGCATGAAAAGTCCTTAAGGAGGCAAGGGCAGATCACCAGCAGCTCTGTAATTGCATTTTCATGCTTACATCTACCTGTGCTTTTTTTGTGTGTCTCCCTGACCCTGCCTGCAGCATGCAACTGTGACCCCGCGGGGACCTTGCCCGAGGGCGTGTGCGAGAGCCGCACGGACCCCGCGCTGGGCACGGTGGCGGGGCGCTGCCCCTGCAAGGACAACGTGGAGGGCGCTCGATGCGACAAGTGCAAGGCAAACTACCACGGGCTGAGCAGCAGCGACCCCCTGGGCTGCCAGCGTATGTAAACCCCCCCCGCTAGTCTCCTTTCCAAAGCGTTTTTTGAGGCATGGAGGAAGCTGAATGCACAGATCCACACACTAATGCTCTACTTGAGTCACAAATACCCAGTTGCCTACTGTAATTTAACGTCAACAAAATTCAAGGTTTCTGGTGCAGCATCGAAGACTGAAACAATGCAAAATCACTTTCAGAATGCATAATATAATATAACAGATCAGGCTATTGTTAATAGAAGGGTTATTAAATATGCAACTTAATTGAAAAGGGATATTGAGATGACAGGAGCTGCTGCCTTGCCAAAAGAACTTCCAGCCAAGCATTCCTCTGAGGAAGGCTTGGTGAAAGCACATCCCAGCCCTGCCCAGGTGCACCGTGGTTTGTGAGCACGTTATGCCCACACCAGGTGCTCAGCCACACACAAGGACTGCAGTGCAGATCAGCACACAGCCCCTGGCAAACCACTGCTGAGGCCTTCTGCCAGTGCCTCTGCTCCCCCAGAGAGGCACCCACTGAGGAAATTGTCCATTTCCAAGGGCAGTTTGAGGGGCTGGAGGTTGCTGGGGCACGTTCATCTGCAGAGTGTCTGTGTGGAGGATGGAGACTGCCTATCATGCTGATGCCACAGCTAATGTAAATGCCATTCCTGGGCTGCCACTGGGCCCTGCAGAGGTAACTGCACTTTTCTGTCCCTGCAGCCTGCAATTGCGATCCCTTGGGCACTTTGCCCTTCTCCATCTGTGATCCTGCCACGGGAGAGTGCCTCTGCCAGAGGTTCACCACAGGGCAGCGCTGTGAAAGATGCCTGGTATGTACTCAGTTTTTTTATTTCGCTTCTGCATGTGGTTGTGGAAGTCTCCTCACCCATCTCACACCTTTTCATTGCCAGAAAAGTAAACAATTAGTCAAAATTCAAAATAATTTTATAGCTGTATGCTCCCAATTTGCATTGACACGTCTGCTTTTCTTTCACTGCTCCCAAGTATTTGTGCAATCAAATTGCAGGGGGAGGAGCACTCCCAGAAAGGAAATGCCCTTGATCCATCTTAGCTGTTTACAGAGCAATTTGCTTGTACAGGTGGTAAATATCTGCCTCTTGCAGTGGCTGAGCACCCCTGCTATCCAGTAAGAGGAACAATCTCCCGTGGCCAAGCACAGTAGTGCTCCATTGTTCATCCAGCAGAACGAGTTTTGTTTTGCTTTGCATACTTAAACTTTTGCCATAAAAGAACCTTTCTTTTTATACCAGGCAGGGTATTGGGGTCTTGGCAACAGCTTGTATGGCTGTTCTCCATGTGACTGTGATATTGGTGGATCCCAGAATAACTTGTAAGTTCTTCAAGTTCTTTCTTGGCTTTAATTTTTATAAACTCTTAGGCTAGATTTTCTGGTAAGGTTAATACAGTCACAGTACAGATAGGAAAATAGAATGTAGATGGAATTTCATCATATACAAAGTCCTTTACACATATACATATACTTCACACTTTACAGTGTATAGTTGGGTGGAGATCTTGGAAATTTATTTGTGGTAAGGGGATTTACCTATTTCCTTTGAAGCCAACCTTAAATCTGGTTAAGCCTAGATGTGTTTAATATGAAATATAAAATATATGCCTTGAGAGAACCAGAGGCCCTAATATTATTAGAAATTAGAAGTCAGAGGTGTCCGATTTTTAACTTAGCTTCCTACCTTAAATGCTAGATTTTTTTTTCTGGGTCCTATTTAAAAAGTATCATTTTAGAAGAAAGGTTGGTTTCATTTGGGCTCCTCCAAAAATCTGTTGGGCAGGGGTCTTTACTACTGCTTTTAGGCTTCAGACAGAGGAGCACATAGTCCCATGCTGTAGAGCAGCTCCTTGTGAGCAGGTAAATCACCTGGTGTGTTAAATATACTTGTAAGCATATGAAAACATTCAATATCAGTCCTTCTGATCCATGTCCTGCCTCCATAATTGTGGGTGACAGATTATTAAGAATCGTGATACAGTGATTCTTATAGAAAAAGAACAAGAAATGATACAGGAATAGATGCTCAGGAAACAAAAGGATCAGTGCTTCAGGTATGGAACAGATAAAGACAAAGGAGGTTGTGAACTCTGAAGTAATGGAAAAGTAGCATTGACTAAATCCAGCATCAGAAACTGGAGGTGGACGATCGGAAGAAGTTTAGTGATGGAGGTAATCCAGCAACAGGAGAAATTAAGCAAAGATGGAACAAGGGTGGGTGTGAGCTGCCCTCATGCTGTGAGGACCCAGCTGTGCCACCCTGATGTCCTCCCTTTTCCAACTCCTCCCATAGGTGCTCTCCGAAGGACGGTCAGTGCGAGTGTCTGCCCAACATCGTGAGCCGCCAGTGCAACGAGCCAGCTCCAGGATTCTTCTTTCTGCCCCTGGACTACTATATTTATGAAGCTGAGCATGCAAGGCCCCTTTCTGGCTCTGCACCCCTGGTAGGTACTTGGATTTTTAGGTGTTGTACTGAGAGGGGATCATTGCAGTGGTGACATGGGAGCTGAGGCTGAGGAGGAGAGCCCGTGCCTGGGGAGCAGCTCTTTAGCAGGAAAATGCAAAACCAGCCCCATGGCCACTGTCAGTTTGTCTTTGTTTTTCGTGGACATGGCTATTCCATAACTGTGGCTGTCAGAAAGGGGCAGTCACTACAGCATGGTATGACCTGCAAAGCACACCTTGCTGCTTCTCAAGTGCAGGCTGGTCTATCATGAATCAGAGAAATAAAATTAATTATTTAAATTAAAGTATTTGAGCTGCCAATATCTCTCATGAAATGTTTTATTTCTGGAAATCTCCAGCAAGGGAAGAATCAAATTACTTTCTGCTCCATTGGACTAATTCCTGCTGCCTTATATAACGGCATTGATTGTAGCCTAATTTCCTCAAGAATTTGGCATCCATCTGTAATGTTTTTAGAAAAATTAATTATTTTCCCCCCTTTCAACATGGGGGCAGTTGTTGCCCATGCTGAGTGCAAGCCTGGAATGCATCCCTTCCTCTGTCTATGCTTTTGCTAACATTTTTTCTCTGACATGTATAGAAATTATAGATAAGGAATAATAAAAAAAATGTTTATTTGCATGTTGCATCCACAAATATTTAGCTAGAATCACAATCAGCAATTATCCTACAGTCCAATAATTAAATGGAAAACAGATGTCTGGGACGTAGCTTATGAGGGAAAAGTGCAAGTTAATTTTAAAGGAGTGAGGGAAAAAGATTTCCAGCAGCTGCTGAGCCACAGTTTAGAGTTTCTCCCAGCGAGAATAGATCTTGTTTTAAGAATGTGGGTTTTCATTTACTTGCTTACCACCCTTCAACATTGTTGACACAGTGCTGCTCCTCTTTTATTACTTCATAGGTTCAGCCAAGCACTCTTCCAAGGTGTGACATTTACTTCCAGAAGAAAGGCTATGAGTTCATGATTGAAAATGGAAAGATTGTGTTAAACAGGAACAAGAAACGAACTGTAAGGAAATCTGGACTGGAACAGGTAACTTAGTACTTGAGTAGTTACTAAAGTTTACACCAAATAATAAAATTTTATTTTGTAACAAAGGGCGAGGAAATGTCTGAGCACATGGGATTTGCAGTCTTAGACATTTCAATCCTGACGCAAATCAATTTTTTGGTACACAGTTGGGTTGGACATTTTATTATTCACGCTGACAGACTTGCTCTGCTATGTCCGGTGCCTTTGTAGACTCAAGTTCCATGAATTTTTGGAAGAGAAAAGGCCTTATGAAAGGTAAACTTTTTTTTTGGTTGCAAGACATTTTCAACAAGTTTACCAAGACATTAGCATGGTACCTCCTGCACTTAAGTGCAGCCTTTGTAAGTACTGATATTTATGAATCTAGCTTACAATGGAATGGTCCAGCCATGTATGAAATCAGGCTTACTTTGTTAAGGTTTGCAATGTGAATGTTTGGAGATGCCAAATATTCAGAGGTGAGCAGATTATTCTAGTCCCTCTTATTGCTGTTGCTGCAAAGTTATAGGAACCTTTCCTTTACATGGGCCCCCAAATATCCTACCTTTGGGAGAGTTCTTAGATTGCTTGTTCAGAAAATGAGACTGATGGCTGAAATAAGTAAACAATGTGGCAGAAATACTTCCTTTTTTTTTCTGGCTTTGTTTCAGTTGTAATTTGACTCTGTGTGCTGCTGAAGATGCCTGTGTGTCTCTGCAGGGTGCGATGCAGTTTGGACAGGACTCGGATGTGGCGGTGGTGTTCCGGCAGCCCAGCGCTGGCCGGGCTGTCACCTGGACAGGACACGGCTTCGCCCGCGTTCCCAGCGGAGCTGGGCTCAGATTTGCCATCAGCAATGTTCCCTTTGCTATGGACTTTGATATCACAGTTCGCTATGAGCCTGAGGTACTTGTGATGTCTTGTGTGTCTTGTGGTGTTGTGATAGGTGCAGGGTCTATTTTGTGAATAATAGGATGAGCAACTTGTCCTATTCTTTATACTAAAAATTAAAATTGCTTGGTTTTTCACCCAGCAACAAATTGCCTTACCAACCAAGTAATATGTTCTCCACTGACCCCCTTAACCCTTTCCACTCAAATATGAAAAATTTGCACTAAAAGTGTTTTCTAAGCATTGGCCAAGATTTCATCTTCTGAGTGTTTCTCTTTTGGCAGCTTTACTTGGACTGGACTTTTACTCAAAAATCAAACACATGGAAAATGCAGTTCCTTTTAGACAAGCATCATGTATTCCTAGCTGGGTTTTTTGGGCAGTAAAGCGTGTACAGGCAGGAGTCATCTGCGTAGATATTTATCCAGGCCTTTTGCAGGCACCCTGCTTCCCAGTTGTTCCATCTGGACTCTGAGATGTGTGAAAATTGTAGAACAATAGCCAAATTACTATTTTTTGCCTGGAGAAGATTTCTTAATGATGATGACATGTCTAGGGAAATCTGTTAATCCAAATCTGGTTAAACTCAGGTCCTTACCCATGTCTCCAAAAACACACGCAAGTGTTTCATTGGTACCAGCTTTTGTAAACTCCTTACTCTTTTGCAGTTCTCTGGGACAGCCCCACACCTCAAGATTTTCCTGCTGTCTATTGTGTTTTGTTCTCTGACTAGCACTCTGAGGCAAAACAATCTCCCAGTGTTTTAAAACATTGGAACAATTTTTCAGTGGGCTAGTTTGAGGTAGCTTTTTCTGTCTGAGGATTGAAGAGTTGGGTTTTAAATACATTTGATACAAAGTCTTTTATGTTTACTATTTCTTATTAGATGTGTGAAAAGGCAGCTAAAGGACATCTCCAGAAAAACACTGTGCTAAGAAAAGAAACAGCTCCAATGACTCTAACAGAGATGTTTCCATTTGAACCAGCTGAGGTCCCATTTCCAGCTCTGCTTTTCATTATCTATTGCAAATACAATGAATTTTTCACAATAACATTGTTTTTCAGTGCTGTAAAGAATAAAGAGAAAGTCTGTCTGGTCACTGCAGTGTGCAGTGACTCACATGGCTTTCATTTAACACTTACAAAGAGAAAGCAGGTTTTTCAGATACAAAATATAGCCAGAATTTTTGTCTTTTGTTTATAGTTCTTGGAAGACTGGCTTGCAAGTGTTGCCATCCAGCCTGCTGGTATCTTGTCAGGTCAACACTGCAAAAACAAGGTCCTTTCACAGGAGCCACATGAGCTGCCTCTCCCAGCTACAAAGAGGTCTGACTGTTGCTGTCTTTTTGCCTGTAGATCTTTTGTGTACAAATCATTTACTGAAGCACTGCAGAGCAACACATGTGTGGGATAGTGGGAACATCAGAAACACATGCGTGGCCTTTTCTGTTGCTGGCACACCACAATACTACACAGGGTCTAAGGAAGAGTCTGGTGCCCCAGCCCTTAATCTGGCAAACATTTGCCAAACCCAGGAGGGCAGCCTGAGATCCAGCTAGGGTTGGTTGCTCTGGTGAAGATCAGAATGGAAAGGAACTATTGAGTTAAACTCACTGTCCTAGTCTACTTTCAAAACCAGCTTTTCAGCTTGGACCTGTGTAAAGAATAGAGAGAAGCTAAGAGGATGTGACCAATGTCTTGATCAAATAGGGACAGGAAAGGATGAATATGAGCAGTGAATTGCAAACCCCCTTGCTAGAAGCAGTAAAACCTGCCATTTTCAGTTTAATCTCCTCAGTTTAAATTGCACTTAGAGAATCATCTGGCAGAAGTCCTGCAGCTTTCCCAAAGCCTGCAAGCGTGGGGCTGGGCGTGCTCCTCACAGCAGCAGGGCTTGCTCAAGGCTGCAGGCATCCGTTTGCAGGCACAGAGGAAGGGAGAGCTCACAACATTCAGTAAACTTGCCTTGTCCTGACTCCTGGCTATAACTGTGCTTCATTTCTGCTAAACAGGATTGCAATTCTGCAAACCCCAGTCTGCCTGGAGCCGGGAACAGAATATTTTGTGGATGTGTATTTTTCCCAGCTCTCTGCCTCTGACAAAAAGGCAAAATCATTCATCTTGATTGACTCAGTGAGTAGTTCTGTCACAAGTCCCTTGAGATTGTATTTATACACAGTGCTATTTTTTACAGACTTATTAGAAGTGTTTTTAAATAAGGTATAGTGTGTTTTAATAGAAATTCAGCTTCTGTTTTTCTCCATTGGCATTGTTTGCATATTTTTGTATGGAAAGGCAGAATTGTATCTGGTTAAATTTTCATGGAGCAATACAAGTCACACTTGTTGCATGCATTGCATGTATCTCTATCTGTTGCTCATTGATTATGAACACAGTCCATATGTATGTGCTGATAAGATGCTGTGGCTATGGATATAAATTTGTACAGCTCCTCATCACTTAGGTTTTTAAAAATATCTCTAATTTGTTTGAATCGTGGATATTTTTAAGGATTATATTGGAAAAGTAAAATAAGTCTTGTATTTCCTGGGAATCAGTTCCAGATATTTTGCAAGTTTCCATCAAGTCAGGAACTGGGTGTTAGTTTTGGGTCCTTCTCTTGAAAATACTTTTAGGTCTATTTCTCTTATTATTCTTGTAGAAGTGGACCAGGCAAGGGCTGGCTATACTTGGACATAGAACCTTAGCTGATTTTTCCCTATCACAGTAATACCAGTAAAAATTTTGGCCAGACACTGCTTTTGGAGTCACTAACACAGCACAGCAAGACCAGTTCTGAGCATATATCAGAGGTCTTATTATAATTTTATTTTTAAAAACACAGTCTCTCTTATTTGAAGAACTCAGGGAATGTTTAGACCTTGAGAATAAATGTGAATTTAGATGACAGAATGGCACAACTGCAGATTTGGAAACCCAGTGCTCCAGGCCTCTGTCACTGCAATGGAAAGCACATTAAGAGAATGTGGGAAATTCTGCTTTTCAATATATCTAAGCAAAAATATTTTCTTTTCTCTCTTAACGACAAAGCTTGGACTTATTCCCAGAATCGGATCTGTGGAGAACTTGTGCAGTGAAAAGGATTTAGATGAGTACCAGAAGTATCACTGCGTTGAAATTGCATCTGAAGTTGGGCCTCACGTCCTGCCCGAAGCGTGCGCGCGGCTCGTAGCGAGCCTGTCAGCCCGAATCCACAACGGCGCCGTCGGTAAGGACCAGCCTGCACAGGCAGCCCTTTTGGGCAGTTGCTGGCTTTCCCTTGGGTTTGTAGGATATGTTGACTGTAGAGCTCTGAGCCTGCAGTGGTGTAGAAGTGAAGCTGGCCAGCATGTGATATCCATGCATGCGCAGGGTATATCCCACTGAATGCTGTGTGTGCTGCAAATACCTCTTGGTGGCATGAATCTCAGAGTTCATCACTCCTGATGGGCTTCATGGAGCAGCATGAGAGGGACCATGGCAGTGTTTTTGTGTCTTCTGAAAAGCATTTGAATCAGATGCCTTTACCATATGGCCAAGGCAGTTAACTCTCCTTCTTTTCTGGCTGCTGTTAAATGACAGAGAAGTTTCTAAGCCCTCTCTTTAGATGCTGTAGGCCAGCTGAATGCCTTGGTAAGATTCCAGACATGATGGTACTTATGTTGGTGTACTGGAAGAGATTCACCAAGTAAACCTTGATATTCCAGCAAGAAGGCAGCAGCAGGTGGGGTTTGAAATTCCTAGGCAGCTTCCTGGACCCACCATTAGTTGGGCTCAGCAGCTCAGGGAATTTCCCAAGTACTTGGCCCAGAGAAATGGAACTTCTCTGCACTTCCAGTAACAGGAGGGGCCTTTCTGGGCAACTTTGGTGGCCAGCTTCTTTCAGGGAGCCTAGCAGCAATGCCTCCAGAGTGATGGCATCTGCTCGGATTGGGCAATTTTTAGCACTGATGCCTCACTTTAATCTCAGGCAATGAGGTCACAGCTGTGCAACCAGTGAACCCCTCATTTAGGCTTGGGATGTGATAACTTCCTATTGGCCTGATTCCTAAAGTGACAAGATTCTCCCAATGAAATGTGACACCTTGGTTTTCTAGTACTTTCCAGAGCATCCTGGGCAAACATCCTCTGGGGGTTAGCAGAGCATCTTCACTCAACAAGTTAGTCCAAGGTGTCCAGAAGAAAACAAACAGTACACAGATGCAGACTAAATACAGCTTGCAGGTTATGTCCAGTGCTTCAGCTAGATGCAGATTTATAGCAAATCTTTCTAGACTTCACAATGTCTCTATTTGGATCTACACTTTGCTACCCCATTTCTGTCTTACCCCAAATGTGTGCTGAAGGCAATGCCTTGAATGCGGCAACTGCAACACCAAGACTTGTGCTGGTGCCTGGTATACCATCACTGTTGGTGCTACACCATCAAATGATCTAAACTATAGCATCATCAGTTTAGTGAACCCTGAGAAGAATAATCAAACTCTTTCCTACCTATTTTAAATTGTGAAACCTGCAAGCTGATGAGAGCAGTAAAACTCCTTGACAACCAAACCTGTTTTGATTTTCTTTCTCCTTGCCAGCATGCAAGTGCAATCCCCAAGGGTCGCTGAATGCCAGCTGTAGTAAGCTGGGGGGCCAGTGTCAGTGCAAAGCCAACGTCATGGGACGCTGCTGTGACACCTGCTCTGCAGGCAGCTACGGCTTCGGCTTCCATGGCTGCTATGGTGAGTGCCTTGCAGCCAGCACTGCTACCAGGACCACTAGCACACCCCAATGTTTCAGGGCTTTGAATCCCGGATTATGTGTCAAGCCATACAAAAAATGTTCCCACGAATAACAAATTTTTCATCCCTGCTGCCTTTAAGCAGCGTCAGCGATGAGATGGGTGGCAGGAACACTTTAAGGACCAGCTTTGCTTTCGGTGTTTTCCAGCGTGCGAGTGCCACCCGCAAGGCTCGCTGAGCACGCTGTGTGACCAGGTGACGGGGCAGTGCTCCTGCCGCCGGGACGTGGATGGCCAGCGCTGCAGCCGCTGCCTGCCCGGCTACTTTGGCTTTCCCCACTGCCGTCCCTGCCCGTGTAATGGCCACGCGGAGCTGTGCGACCCTCGGACCGGAGAGTGCCTCGAGTGCCGCGGCTTCACCGCTGGAAGGCACTGCGAGAGGTCAGTTCATGGGCACTGCTGCAAGGCTCCAGCACACACTGCTGGTCTCCAAAGTGCCTGTGCAGCTGGGGGCCTACAAATGCATCAATGACCTTAACAGGCCGTTGAGCCATTACCCCAGGTTTGCAGAACACTTAACAGGTCATTGACATGTAAACATGAAACTGCTGAATGTCAGGTACCTATTTCATTGCTATTACCTATTGCACGTGGGAATGTGCATGCGATGCCTGTGGGTGGACTGCAGGCAGGGCATGCACCCAGCATTGCAGTGGGCTACCTGCAAGAAGGCATTTGAGACATAAACTCACTCCTGCCAGATTCCAAATTGCCAGCTTTCAAATTTAAAATTCAGCATGAGGCTAGCCAAGAGGCTGAATATTGTGCTGAATACTCATTTTAATACCTGCAATTACCTTCAAGGAGTGTAGGTAAATGTGCCCTCTTTGCTGGTCATATTAGTTCCGTGTCACCGGAAAATTACTTTTCCCACATGTTCCAGCTTCATTCAGAGCACTGCTCCTCTTTTTTGTTTTGTACACTGGCAGCAGTATCACAGTTCAACATGGACATTGAAATTAGGTTTGCTTAGTTTGGTTTGGCTGGACTATACCTTGTCATTAATTTTTAAGAGGTTTTCTTCATGAAACCTGTTGAACTTTTCCTGCAGTGGTTTTAGACAATACAGTGTTTGGCTGTTCTACTTGTAGATGGCAAACATTAAAAATGGGAGACTGAAACACTTTTTGCCCTGTGGCTTTGCAGGATCTCCTTGGCTATATGATTATTCTCCCAGGGGAGGATAATAATGTTTCCATTTCCCATAGTAAAACAGATCAAAGACTGAGAAGCCTCTGGGTTGTTGTTGCTGCAGCTGCAGGACTGTGGGGGGTTGGGTTGCGGAGGCAGCAGTGGTAGGCAGGGTGGTTGAGCCCCCAGAGAGCCCCAAAAGCCCCCACCAGTTTGGGTAACAGCACAGCCACCAGCACCTTGAAGGAGCCATTACCCCAGGTTTGCAGAACATGTCAGACAGAGCATGGCTCAATACATATGTTACATCTACAATATGCAGTATTCTCTGAGTATACTTGAGGAATCATTGCTTTTTTGCCTTTTTTGCCACTTTTTTGCCTTTTTTGCCACTTTTTACTGTCATGCCAACCACTCTGTGTGTCTGGATGGAAATAGATGAATATATGTGTTGATAGGTAAATATACAGAATTTTTATATGGCAGCTTTTAGCTACCTATGCAGAGTATGTGTGATATGCCATATCATAATCTGCAGAGGATCAGGAACGGGACATCACGCCATGATCAATGTGATCAAGTGAAGCCAATTTATTGCAAAAAGCAAGCTATATTTATACTGTGTTCTATTGTTCATGCCTCAAGCTAATACATGATTGGTTAAATCCTTCTGTGCATGTGTTTTAAGCTTTCAGTTAATTTTTGTTTTTCTTCTTCACGCATCTCGCTGTGGTTTTCTTGTCTGCCTTTACATCCTGAACCGTCTGTTGCTGAGCATGTTCTTCTTCTTTCGTCTCCTTCAAGGGCATTGTGACCTTACTCAGTTTCTATGAAGACTGGATTGTGCATATATATATATATCCATTGTCTTGCAAAAACCCCTCAACCATAATCATTCAGTTTTAAATTGTTCCAGAGTAGGTGAAAGTCTTCGCAAACATTTATTGAAAGGAAAACATATGGCTTTTTGGTTTTGCTTCAGATTTTGAGAATGCAGCTCTGATTTTCCATTTTAGAACACCTTTGAAGCTTGAAATATCTCTACCAATTGATGGAGATAGCATTACAATGATCTGGAATATTAATTTCAAAGTATACATGTAAATTGATTCACCTGCATGAAGCACTTGACAATTTGTCCTGCTTTGTGTTGACTGCTTTGGCAGGTGCATGGATGGCTATTATGGAAACCCTCTGGATGGAGAACCCTGCCACCCATGCATGTGCCCAGGGCCGCCTACAAGCAATAGGTATTTTGCACATTCCTGTTACCAGGACTCCCAGTCTGCACAGCTTGTCTGTAATTGTCTCGAGGGATATTCAGGTATGAAGCAAAATAAGGACTGGTTTTGATACTACTTTAATTAATGTAAGAGAAAAAAAATTATCATCCTCCACCTGTCATGTGTTCCGAAATGACAATGACGTAATGCTAATAAAACAGCTAAGAGGAGTTAGCACTCGAAGTTTACTGAAATTATGTGGCTAAGTTCTGACTAGGAAGAATGGGAATTGTGCAGTTAGTGTTTTCAAAAGGGATTCACCTATGTGGGTACAGTGAAGTCATTTATTGTTCCGATGTCACTCTCTGGAAATCTCCTCCTTTCCAGGGTCATTACACTAATCTGGTGGGAACAGGGGGGGAGAACTGCAGTTGCTTGTTACCTCTGAAAAAGAAGCATTGCAAGCCCAAATGGGAATGACTAGGGCATCAAAAAGAGCTGATAAGATTTCCTAATCAGAGAAACTCTTTGACATTATGCCTTAGAGTGACTCTTCATGGTTCAAATAGTAATTTTACAAATGGGATTTCTGTTCTCAGCTGTCTGAAATGCAGATATTTTTGCAGTAAACTGATTCCTCATTTCCTAAGATCATGTTGACTTAGGTTGAATTCCTGAAGGGAAAGCTGAAGATATTTCCCTTCCTTTGGGCATTAGAAAGATATCCTCTGGTGGAAGCAAAGCTTAATGGGAATCACTGCTGAAAATTAAACCAATGCTGTCATCTTTACTTAGGCAAGGTTTCTTTATAAGTCAAGAGTGGTTTTGCTTGAGTAATTGCTGTAGGGTCAAAATTATGTTGGTGTTCACCCAGGGGGCTTCTGTCCTCACAAATCACTGCACTTCTCAGTTTTGGACTTTATTGCTCCTGCTCCTTTCCAGCAAGACTCTTGATCCCCTCTGTAGCAGTGTTCTCACTTTCTCAGAGATTTAGAAAAGCTCTGAGTCCTGAGGAGCACAGTGAAGGAAGAGAGGCTGAGGATGATCCAGTGGATGTGGTTCCAGAAACACCAGTCTGCCCAGAATGGTTTCTGAGATGCAGAGGTTGCACCCAGATCAGGGCAGGCATTGAGACAAACTGCAGTACTAGTTGTAATGCCAGCAAGGACAGAGCATCAGAGTTCATCTGAACTCCTGGGTATCCCCCACCCACCAATGCTGCTGTTGGAGTGAAGGGCCAAGGAAAATCCTGCAAATATGGCTAACCCTGAGTACTGCCACTGAATGGACTTTGGTGGAAAAAGGCGTTTGGAGGTGTTATATGACGGGGCACCTAATTGTTCTTACTGAAAGGCCTTCCTTGGTATAAACAGCTTGGGATGGGAAGGGTGTCTTACCATCAGATTTCAGTGGGGAAGATATAATTTAAACTGTTCAGAGAATTAAAGGGCAATGATCTCAAACAGGTGGATATTTTCCACTGGAAATGTGCATTTGAACAGACAGTCTGAATATTTTAATAATATTACTGGAAATTACATGTTTCACTTGAATTCCATCAGCCAACAATATTTTTACCTTCCTCTGACAGGCAATCAGTGTGACAAGTGTCCTAGTGGGTTCTACAAAAACCCCAGCAGCCCTGGGCTTGACTGTGCACCATGTCCCTGCAATAACAACATTGATTTGACAGACCCAGAGTCCTGTAATGGGGTCACTGGGGAATGCACCAAGTGTTTACACAACACCCATGGAGCAAACTGCCAGTTCTGCAAACCAGGTTATTTTGGCTCAGCCCTCAATCAAAGCTGTCAAAGTAAGTAAAAACACTGCAACTGTGTTTTACTACCAAGAAATGTTTTTAAAAAATAGGCTATAGGGAGAGGCTAGACCTTGGAGGGAGGACAAAACTGAAGAAGATAAATAGAGCAAAATATAAGAATCACAAATATATTTCTCTATCTACTAAATATAAATATATCAATGATACAAATAACTTAACATGGCATCTATTAAATTCTTTGTCATCCAACTCACTCTCATACTGAATGTCACTCCTAGGAAATACTCTATGTGAAATGAAAGCAGTACTCTCTGTTAGAAGAAAAAATGTGCATTCAGCTTATTCAGGAAGGAATCAAAAGTAAAGGAATCAGTGATAATTGTTTATCCATGTTGCTGGCTGATGCCAACTAAGTTCAGTTAGAGCTCAGTTAACCAGATGATCCCTTGCTGAACTTCCTGCCTTACCAGTTGTTTTCAGTAAGTGGCTAGAGAGAGAGCATTCAGGCAATTGAATAGATTCCATGAGGACACATCAGTAACTCAGCACTTTGAACAGAAGAGTAGGAGTGAAAGAAAAAGCAAGGCACAAGCTTCTTCCCAGTTTTTCTCTAAACTCATTTTCAGAGATGTGCCTGATTGAGGATTTAATTTTTATGGCCAAGATAACTATAAGTATAGTCAAGAAACAATTTTTCTGGGAATCTCTAAAATACAGTCCAAGCCCATCCCTTGTTCATTCTTGGAAGATGTCTGTTAGAAATTGTTAAGTAAGAACTTTTGGCTCCTTACAAGGAAGACTTCTTATCTTACTTGGCTTACTGGGGATTCCCACGCTGGATAATGCCTACTGTAAATCAACTTATCCTTGCCCAACATATTTAACATTGCATTCTAATAAGATTCAAAATACACTGAGCCTTCATTTTCTGTGCCTATCTTAAAAGGGTTGAACATTCACAGTAAGCTTTTTTCTCAAAGCCATATATGAGTTATTACAGAAAGACAGATAATGTGTATGAGATTAAACATGTTCAAGGTCACTAAAAGTAAACCTACAGCATGGGCTTTCTATCCAGCTCTGACTGGCCATCAGCTGTCTGTATTTCTGTCTGCTGTAGTAATTGTCCCTCTTTTTCCAGGCTGCACGTGCAATCTGGTAGGTGTTCAGCCTGCCCTGTGCCCAGGGGGGGACGCAGCCTGCCTGTGTGACCCAGCCACAGGAGCTTGTCCGTGCCTGCCCCATGTGCTGGGTGCCACGTGTGACCAGTGTGCCTCTGGCTACTGGGACCTGGCCAGTGGAAAAGGATGTCAGACCTGTGACTGTGATCCAAAGAACTCCCAAAGCAACCAGTGCAACCAGGCAAGGAAATTACCGTTTTCCAGAAACCGAGGTGCTGGTGTTTTGACATGGCAAAGTGGGGACCCTCTTATAAATGAAGATCGTTTTTTTGTCATATTCCCTAAAACCAAAAAATTCTTTGGAAGTTTGTAGTTGGTGCAATCACACTGTGAGTCATTGTCTTGGTTTGGAAAGACAGGAGTCTGCTAAGGAAGGCAGGAGCCTCCCCTGAAATTGAGAATGTAAACCCTCCCCACCCCTCCGAATTGCTACAATTTTAAATTAAGGGGGCTCTCAGGCAAAGATATGGGAGCAGGCAATAACAGTTCTTTAATAGGGAAGAAATAAAAAGAATAAACAATACAGTCCACTGGAACAACACTGACAGAGTCAGAACCCAACCTGACACCCTGTTGGTCAGGGTGCTGGTGGCAGTCCGATTGAAAATGTGGCTGCAGTCCTCTGAAGTATCAGGTGTGGTTCTGTTGGAGCAAGGGGAATCTGTAGAGAAGGATGTAGTCTTCCTCTGAAGATCCAGGAGGAAAAGGCAGCTGCTGTTCCTCTGGGGAATCTCGTGGAGAAAAAAACTGAAACTGCAATTTCAGAATCTTGGAGTATATGGGGTAGCAGTGCTTGGCTCCTCCCTCTGGGCGGAGCATCTCACAATGGGATGTTATAGTTCTTATCAGTCATGCACCAATATTCAATAGTCTGTTATCAGCAGAGGTCCCCTCCCGAGGAAGGTGTGAATGTGGTCATTCAAAGAGAGAGATAAGGCAAACTGCTCACTTGACAAGGTAATCAGCCATACAGATGGTAATGGAAAACATCTTGCATGCAATCTTCAACAGTCATTAAATCAAAAGTGTTGTTGTGATAATGAGGCTTTGCAATTTCTCTTTGCATGTTTTTTTGTCAAGTGGATCTTAGAAATACATTGTAAAAAGATGTCACAGGAAAAAGCTGCCTCATAACTACGCATATAGGGAAGAAGGAAATCCAAGCTCGGACCCAAGAGTCTAATGAGTATTTTTTAAGTGTTTATCTTCATAAAGTAGCAGCTGTGGCCATTACATTAATCAAGCCTCATCTATCATACTCTAGAGTACCTTTTCTTATCTTTAATTCCTGTGCACAATTCTGGGCTAGAATGTAGAAAAAAATTAAACAGCATTTCAGAACAGAGAGGTGAAATTGTGGTCCCATGGAGTCAACAGCAATTCTGCCATTGACTTCAGAGCACCAGGAGCTTATCCTCAAATCTTGCTGATGTACTTGCACATTTTTCTTTCAATATGCTCTCTGTTCCAGTTTATTCAGTAGATTTATTATTTTTTATAGCAAATTTAGTTCTTGACTTCAAAGAAATACTAGCGGTTATCAAAGTTGTAATTCCCTGGAGTCTAATTTAATAGCTGAATTTCAAAATATTTTTTCTAGGGCAACTTGCATAATATATCCTCAAGGTTTTCAGTTACAATTGATGTATTGTGTAGTTTAAGTTGAAATGTTAAGATGAGTTCTTAGATCTAGCAAAAATAAAAAATAATTATTTTGCAAAGGAAAAGAATCCTCAGATCATTGTCAGAGGATGAGTTCCCAAACAGCATCAGTAGATTGGATCATACAAAATCTCTGACATTAGTTAAGCAAAGCCATTTCTCAGACTGCATTTTGTTTTCAGGATCTTCAGGAGGAAGGTAGGAAAGCTGGGCCAATACTGTGTAAACAAACCATGGTGTTCAAAGACTGAGCAAGCAGTGTTGCTGCAGCTCTTGTACAGCTGTAATAATGTATATCCAGCCCTATGGCTCCGCTGGAAGTTATTCCACCCTATCTGTCTTTACAGCTTACAGGCCAATGCCCATGTAAGCCAGGTTACAGTGGAAGATGCTGTAATGAATGTGAGGAAAACTACTTTGGCAATCCCCAGCTGCATTGCGTTTGTAAGTATTATTGCGTGGGACAACTGAATTAGGAACTGCCTCAACATAAATGCTCACCTTTTATATTCACAGAGGAAACAACGCATTCATGTAGAGAAACAGCCTTTCATATGTTTGTGTGTATGAGATGGACAAGTGCTTATATTATTTATCTATATTTTTATTTAAATGGTTAAGATGGAAGTCAGAGATGAAGAGCCACTACTGTGCAGTCCACCTTGCTCTAGCTAAAACACTGCTTTGCTTTTATTATCTTGAAAAGTGTCTTTTTCATGCATTAATCCCACAGAAAAGGAACAACTGGATGTAACCTGCTGTTCCTTTCTTGCAGCGTGTGAGTGTAACCTGGAGGGGACCCGCCAGCCCACGTGTGACAAAGCCACCGGCGCGTGTAACTGCCGGGCTGGTGTCACCGGCCGGCTCTGCGACCAGTGCGCCCGCGGCTTTGAGAAGGACTTTCCCTCCTGCCCTCAGTGTCATCTTTGTTTTGATCAGTGGGATGCTGAAATTGCTGCTCTTGCTCAGACTGTGCAGGGCTTAATGAGGTTTGCAGCAAAGCTGGAAGCTAAAGGAGGACGAATGCCCAGCTGTGACTTGCGCTTCAAAGCCTTCGAAGATGCCATTTCTGAAACAGAACGCATTTTGAGACATCCTGTCCTTTCACTGGAGGCCCTTTCAGGCATCAGGGATTTTCAGGGCTACCTTCAGTAAGGGCTAGGTTGCTCCTGGAAAAATCCCTTAGCTGAAAAACTGTCTTCCCACAGACTCCACCAGCCATCCCTACATATCAAATCCCACTTCTGATCAGCACACAGATGCTGGTCCACTAAGTCACTGTTTTCAACAGATCTGTGAACAAAATAATCCTTAATATATGCCTAACCCATAGAGACATATAGTTAAATGCTGGAAATTTCCAATTCATACTTAAGGTTTTCTAAATAAGCCATATAATTAAATGTTTTTGCTTATTTGTAAATGTATCTCTTGCCCTCTAAAATGTTGTGTAACTTGGTTCTAGTTTAAGAACAATCTGATCTGACTTCTGCATAACTGTCCTATCCCCTTCAGACAAAAAGTTGCAGAGATGGATCCCCTTCACAGTTCACCCTTTGAATTTCCTGACCTTAACAAGAGCATAGAAGACATAGTAGAAGAAGCCAACCTAGTGTTTGAACTTCTACAACAAAAAATACATCTGCATCAAAGTTTTCAGTACATGAACTTCAAAGGTAAGTCAGCAATTAATTAAAATAGGTGGACATTTTCCCTAAAATTTTGGAATGCTTTCTCATAATTAAACCATACAACATTTTAAAGATCCCTTCGCTCCCTATGGTAGCACAAAAATGTTGACACTAATAACATTTTATACTGACTTTCCAAATTCTCTTTTGTCTTAAAATGCTGTGATTTCTAGCATCCCAAATTTCAGATGCACGCGCCAGGGTCACATCTGTCAGAAGTCTCATAAATCCAAATGCTTACATCAGGATACAAAAGAAACCCAGTTTCACAGTACAGACTCACATGCAATGGAACAGCAAAGGATTCCCCCAGCACGTTTGACTCCTCTTAGGAATACTTAAAGAACCTTGTACAGGAACAGTTTATTTAATTAAAGCATTGTGTCATAGTGCAGCTTCCTAGTGTTCTCATGGGAAAATACTTGACTTTATGTGGGACAGAAGTAGCTCTCCATCATCAAAAAATGTGAAAGCAGAACTGAGCTCCTTGGCACTTTTGAAAGAATTACATCCTCTGTGTTTGAGTTTAGTCTCCATCAGCTGCTAATAGCTGTAATGATGATGTCCCACACTAGTTTCTGGAGAAAAATGGGGCTGTGTCAGGCAGGGATCTTGAACAGATGCTACACCACCCACAATGGCAGGAGACGGTCAGCAGAATCCTCTCCAAAGAGATGGCTGCCAAGATATGAACCCCCAGAAGACAGGGTGCTCACCGCAGAAGACACAGTCTACAAGCAGTGCACTCCCACTTACAGTTCCTCTGTGTTTCATTCAGGCAAGAAAAACTTGGCCCAGGCAAGTTGGGTTTTTGGTTTGGTTTGGTTTGGGGTTTTTTGTTTGTTTGTTTTAGTTTGTTTGTTTTAATAAAAAGAAAGGAAAAAGAAAAAAGAAGGAAAAGTCAACAAAATGCAAAGTGGAGGGAATGGGAGAGAGGAAAAGAGGGATTAACAAAGGTTTAGGGCTCCCGTGCCCTGTTGTACTTGGCAGCCCCCTGGGGCAGCTCCTCTGCAAGCAGCCAGCAGAGCTCTCCCAGGCTCCACTTCTCAATTCAACTGAGCCTTGCACAGACAGAAAGGCAGAAAGGCAAAGAAACAATAAATCCCAGGGAGAGCAGTGGACACAGAGCTGAAGCATCCATGGTGCTCTCTGGTCACATTCCAAACCCACTTAATCTTTTGGCCTCTGGAGACAGATAAACAGCCCTATAAAAAGCACGTGGGAGTGTGGGGAGGGGAAGACCTTGAATTTAAGATGAATTTCCTATCAAGGCCACAAATATTCATTGGTTCTGCTACCAAGCATATAATAGCACAAAAATAACATTTCCCTCAAGATAAACAGCTTTTCTGATACCCAGGGGAGAGACTGGCTCCTCCTTCCTTTCAGACCAGCAGCATATCCTATCTGTGGCTCTGCTTTTCCTCTCCTTTTTGCTGAGGCAGATTCACCATCTGGGGCACATCTGGCACTCGTGCCATAGACACACACACAGAATGAGCTCCTGACTGTCTCTGTGCAGAGGATCAGGAGTTGGAGTCTGCCTCACAGGCACACATTCAGCTAGATGACCTGGAAACATCAATATCTAATGATAAATTAAAACCACTGGAAAAACCAAGATGCAAGTGCCCTTAAAACAATGCTTGCAGTCTGTGAGATCTCATTAAATTATGGCTTTCCAGCATTGGCCCCTGGCTTTGCAGCAGCTGAGGTGCAGTAACACAGTGAGAGAAGCTTCCTAGGCTATAAATCAAGCCTGAGCTAAGACACTGTGTTTAATGTAAAGGAACTTGGAATCTCTGCAGCTCCATCAAAAACCAAATGTGGAAAATGCATTTAGGCCACTCAATGGAGAGCTGAACCACTGTGAAATATTCCTGCAATGGAATTGTCGCACAGAAAAAAATCTCTGGCTTAGACGAGGAGTTACAGCAATCTCTTGCCAGGTATTTTGTATTAAGAGCTAGCTTTAAACTGTATATTTTTTCCAAGAATTACAAGATAAATAAATAGCCCTGGTTCCACATGACAACTAACATTGTTCAGCTTCAATCAAAGCACAGCCAAGGGCTTTAGAGCCTGAATCAAAACACACAGGATTGAGTGTCTTGTCTTTGACTTCAACTCGTAACTGAGTCAGTTACCAGCACAAAGACAGATGTTAATCAGAGACCTCTAAGGCTTTTTCACTGCTGACACATCAATTCTGGCTCTGGACATATTTCTGCCTAAGAATGTGGGCACAAATCTGGGCTCTCCAGAGATCTGGGAAACCTCAACAGCAGCAGTAACAGCTTTAAATTATGTGTGTTGCAAAGGGCCTGAATCCTTTTCTCAGGGTATTAATCTGCAAAAAATATAATATTCTCCAACCCTTTTGAGCCTACTTAAGGAAAAGCTTTCACTAAACAAACAAGACTCTTGCTGGAAAGCATTTTTAGCCTGGCCTATTAGCTTATCATGGAAGTGTTTTTTTTTTTTTTAATTCATCAATCCTGAAACTGGATTTTCCAGAGGCAAAAAAGCCCTCATATATTCCCATTTGTAATATAAATTTTGGTCTTACTCTAGCAGACCACTTAACTCTTGGGTGCTATGCTGAGCAGAAAGGATGGTTATTTTCCTGACTCACAATCAGGCACCTGATTGTTTCATGACAACTGGCAGAAAGAGTTTTCCTGCTTAAAACATAATAAATGTCAGGAGCTTTTATTCAATCAACAATGCAGCAATGCATGAGCTACTGATGAATGCAGATCTGTAGCAGTTAGTGTCAATAATGGGATCTCTTTCATACTTCTAACTATTCTGTTGCCTTGTCAAACACCTTGGCATCCTGTGGATGACATAGGATCCACCATTTTTTCACCTAGTTTAGCAGGTTTTATGAGCATCAATAACTATTTCTATTTGGCAACTGGATAAGTAAAGGATTAAAAGGCTTGGCTGAGGAAAAGAAAGTTCCTGCCCTTTCCTGCTTCCCAAATTAAACACCAGTGAATCAGCTGTCACTCAGCAATTGTCCAGAATTCAAGCAAATGCACAAACTGAATGCAACCAAATGCAGTTGGTACTAAACCCTATTTCTGTTGGTACAGAGGCCATCAGCAACATTAGGAAACACTCTGAAGTATCACTGCTGGCAGAACAGAGGACCAGGGGGACAACCCCTGTTGTAAGACACTCAGAGTACACCAGGAACGAGGCCCTCGCTATGTTGGACCATCAGGTCTTTAACGCAAGCACTGTGCTGCAACAGCTCAGAATGATCAAAAGCCCTGACATCCAAGACTTGAATGAAAAGGTAGGTGCTGTGGATTTTGAATGAAAGCTTAAAAAACCCTAAAAAACAAAAACCTCTTTTTTTTTTTTCTTTTCTTTTTTCTTTTTTTTTTTTTTTTTTTTGATGTTGTAGTAGGTTTTATTTTAAAAGGATGCTTACATGCATCTTTAAGTCTGGGAAATGGCACTTCCTTGCCACAGCCAATCACATCAGAACAACTGCACTTCTCAGCTGTAGTTATTTCCAACATTCTGGAAGCCATTGTTCCCAGCACAAGGAACTGTTTAAGCACTCTCAAGTCTCAAGAGTCATCAGAGTAATTTCAGGAAGATTAAGGCAAACCTCCTCCATGAGTAAGTTAAACTAACCAGAGTGACTTTGTCCTGGAGCGGATGGGGAGTGCTCACATATCCTTTGTGTCACCTCTGGGAAAGAAGGGGATTTCTGTTCTTCTGCAGGCAGCAGTAAATACCTGATAGTACCAATTAATGACAAATCTGGAAGAGATCATCCACCTAAGCCTATAGGTTCCATATCTGTGTCAAAATACATGGAGGACTAGACATGGCACCTTGTTCTGTTAGAGATTACCTGGATCCTTTAGAAGAAGCCATTGATCCATGGGCTGGATATAGTTAGGGAATGGCTTCAGCCCTTTTGCTAAAGAAGAGTGAAGCAAGGGTCTTGGTGCAACTCTTGGAGCCTAACAAATGGCTCCTGCAAGGATGCTCAGAGCCATGGGTGCTGCCATTGCATCCTTCAAATCAGGGGAGAGGGACCTGTAATGGCAGTGATACCCATCTTTATAAAGACCAGATGCTGTGTCTTGGGGAATATCCTATCATATATCCAATGTTCACATGATGCCAAACATCTTCCTTCCCTCAGGAGTGTATCTCAGGCCCCCGGAGGAGTCTGGACATAAGCATCTTCCCTCTTGCAGGTCTGTGGTGTGCCAGGAGACCAGCCATGTGCCACAGCACCCTGTGGGGGAGCTTTGTGCCAGGACAATCATGGACTAAGGCATTGTGGTGGCCCAGACTGCAGTGGAGCTCTTCCTCTCTCCTCCGAGGCCTTCAGGAAAGCTGAGGAGACTGCTGTGATGCTAAATAACTTGACTACTCAGCTACGGGAACCTGAGAATCAGGTGCTGTATATCAAACCTACATTTGTTCAGTGAAATGGATGGAGGATGAGATTTGGGAGGTCACAAATCCAGAAAAACTCATCTGCTCTTTGGACAAAGACGGTGACATAGTGATGGACTCTGTCCCAGCATTATAGACCTATCATGATTCAGTACCAGGTGTTAGCCCCACCAAGAGATTGGCTTTATCTAGATCTTCTTCCTCATTGCTGCTGATTTCAAAAGTCATGGTGCCATGTTTCTATGGGAGTAGGTGGTTTCAGGCTAGAATTGTCCAAATTTTTACTGGGAAAGATTCAAATGGCACCATTTGTCAGCAGCCTGACATGCTTATTGCAATGGGATTACTGCTGTGCATGGTGTTAAGCTCTATTTATACAACTTCATACTACTCTTATGTTTGCCAATAAATTCCTTTTGAAAATAATTTCAAGATGAAGCTTTTCTGCCCCCAGTAACGTTTAGGAGGGCATCCATTAGTTGACTATACTGCACAGTAGCAGTGAATAATAATTCAAGCAAAGTGTGGCCAATGCAACATATGCCAGGGAAACAAAACAGACAAATCCCAAAGCAGCAGTAAGGAGTTTGTTCTTATTAACAGTCAGAGATGATGCCTGTTCCAGTTATAGGCAAAGCACATTTTCAGCAGAAATTACATTCTGCTGTGGCTTTGTCCTGTCCCTGCAGGATGCCTGGGCATCCATTTCCTCTTTTCAAAATGCCCTCGGCACTGCATCCCAGCCAGCCGGTCTGGAAATGAGCAGCTGGGGCACCGCCCTGGGGCCCCGGGGGCACCGCCGAGCCCGGGGAGCGCCTGCCGGGCTGCCGGGGCATCGCCTGCGGGGCACAAGCCTCAGGCACCTCCGTGGTAATCTGAGTGAACTATTCTGAGCCATTTCGGAAATAAAACCATCAGCATTTTCCTCACTGCATGGGGAAAGACCAAATCTCTTCCCTCTGCTGACCACAGATGTACCTGGGCCATTCTCGAAGGCAAAGCCCCTACCAAAGTAAAATACCATTGAAATTTGATAATTAGTCTAAAGTTCTCGTTAAAATTATCAAGAATACTAATTTAGTGGTGAAACATAACTTTTAAAGACAAGCCTTGAACTCTACCTTCCTTGTGTCCTCTTGTTAAGATTTATAGCAATTTGGAGGGGTGGGGAGGGTTTACATTCTCCATTTCAGGGAGGCTCCTGCCTTCCTTAGCAGACTCCTGTCTTTCCAAACTGAGACACCTCTTTAGCTGTTTTTTAACAGCAAGTCCAATATGAAATGACAAATGAAATTACACTTTCTCGAATCAGATCTGAATCTAATAAGATCTGCTTAGACCTGAATCTGATCACTGACAAGCTACAGCACGGCAATAACTGTCAGTACTCTTTTTTAGAAACAGGAGGGGGCTGTGGTTTAGCAGGGGTTGCAGAGAGGAAAAAATGCATGATTTAGGCTTTTTCTGAGGCCAGATGAAGCCCAGGATGTAGCAGCTTCTGGAGTTCCCCAAAGAGGTCTCCTACGACTTTTCAAAGCCACATCAAGTGATTCCAGCTGAGGCTTGGATCAAAATTACCTTTGTGTCAGAGCCCAACTTGCAAAGCAGTGGCAGATAACCTCCAGAAAATGGCACTGCTGTTTCTAATAATATTTCCAGGTTAAAAGCATTAGAAAAATGGCAGAAGACAACAAACTGAAAGGCTCACGATTTAATGGGCAACTGGAGACAGCTATCAATCAAATTGAAGTTGATGGAGAGATCACTAAGGAGTTCATCCAAAAAGTGAAAGACTTCTTGTTAGGTAAATATGCAATGTTCTTTTTGACTCATTTTTCATAAATATATTCCAATATAATACAGCATAATAGACAGCCAGAAGACCATCTAGCTGTGTATGCATGAAATTTCTCATCTACTTCCTGAGCTGTGCAAACTATTTCAATCCCTCTTTTCTAGTGCTTCTTTGTCCCAGGTGACAGCACTTTGTATCATATTTACAATATATCTGTTACATTCTGATTATCATCTTTTATTACTGAGTTTAATTTGAAGTAACTCTCTCTGTTCCTGGTTTATCTGAGTAAAGGACTACTAAAATAATTTCATACAATATATAATGGCCAGACATGTCCAATGCATCCTTAAATTGTTATTTCACCCCCTTCTTCCAGGCCCATAAATAGAGGCTCTCAGTAGGGAGCGTGGGAATTAGGACACATCCCACTCCATCCTCTCTATAAAGCTGTAACTCGAGGAATCAAAGGATTCTGGTAGAACTTCACAGATCTCATAAAAAAAAATAACAAAACAACTGTATCTACCCTAAAAATTTTCCACTCTCAGGATTGCAGAAAAACGCTGTAGGAAACAGATCCTGATTTTTTTTTACGAGATGCACATCAAAGGGTTCAAATGTGGCAGGATTTTCTGTAATCTCTTCAATGTAGCTGATCTCATAAATTTCTATGGATTGCAGTCTTTTGGCATTCATACCTCTATGTCCAAATGGGAGCAAGGGCAGAGGACAGAGGACTTCTTTTGTTCAGAAAAATTTACGTTATTTTATTGATTTAGAAGATTTCAGTCCATTTGATTGCTTAAGAGTCTCAGATTTTTATTGATAGCCACTGAAAAGTCCATCTTTCACTCTTCTTTAATGTTTCTTAGTGGATAGACAGCATTTATTAACAATTGTAAAATATTTTTTTCAAATCTTTGTTTTGTTAATTTTAAGAACAGGAACAGCTGAGAAGCATACAGTTAAACATTATAAATACATTAAATCTTCTGTACTTGACATTGATGTGAATGGTGATTCTGGATGAATATATTTCTACAGAAAATAGCTCTCAGGAATGCACTACTGTTTGCACACTAAATGTCTTCTATTTAATTCTTGCTGACTTACTGTGTTGATTAACACAACTATTTAATATATCTCAACTGCTTTATCATACAAAGTCTTGTCTATAAATGGAAGTGATCAGAAGACAAAACTGATGATGTGGCTTCTGAAGACATTGACTAGTCTGTGTGTTCCTCTGCCTCTTAGCAAAGAGCAGGACAAGCTCGTTTGTAATGGGAATTGTCAAAATATGTTTTTTTTTCTATGGTAAATTCACATCCTATGCAAGTCTGACCCAAGTTCCCTCTGCAGCTTAGCCTTTCTCATTAACCAGCAAAGGAACCACTTTCTCAATATTATGGCAAATCCAGGGAAGGGATTACACCCACTGGCCAGCTTGGAAATCTCCATTCACACCCCAGCCCCACCAGCACCTCTTTGATCTGTGGGCCAAGGGAGAAATGGGCTCTGACACATCTAGCTGTGCTGGGCACTGATTTAAAGCCCTCCACAGGCTCTGTCCTACATCAGAATTTTAATAACTCAGTTCAAAGTGGGTTCAAATCCTCATTTCAGCCAGTTCTGACAACACTAACAGCAGTATCTGAAAGCATAATATTAAATTACAAAATGTTGGAGATAATTCTCTTACCCCCTTGCTGTGCCTGTCAGCTTTATTCTCCCACATAACTCAAAGGGTGGGCAGCCATAAAGACCATTTACAGGGAGGAAGGAGCTGCTTCAGGATCCTCTCAGCTCCATTTCTGTTGCAGATGAGAGTGCACCTCCAGAAGACATTGAGAAGGTGGCAAATTATGTTCTGCAAATAAACCTTCCCCTGACTCCACAAGAGCTCACAGGCATGCTTGGCAAACTCCAAAGCATTACGAACCACTGTGAGAAGTACAAACTGAATAACAAGAGAAACATAAAAAGGGAGGATGCTCAGACACTGCTGGTGGAGGCACGAGAAGCTGAGTAAGTAGAGTATTTCATGCTGGTGATGCTGGTGTGCCAGCTCCAGCTGGGGTGGTACTGTGCACAGCAGGACTGCTCCATTCCCCTGGCAGTATCCCAGTAACCCTGGGAGGAGAGTTCAGGTGGAGGTTCCACCTTGCCTTTTCCACAGGGCCTCTCCAGCAGGAAGGAGCCACTGCCACTCGTGCTGCAGGAGCCAACGTGCTGAAAGGAGCAGCTCCTGACAGCTCTTGGCTCCTCTGCCTGCTGAGCCACAGAGGCCAAAGCAGCTCCTTAACTCCACCTTGGACATGGTGGAGCATTACATCTGGCTCACTGGGTGGTTTGAATAAGGGTGAGAAAGACCCAACAAGAGAAAAAACATGTTCACCCATGAGTGTTCCCTCCTAGCTGTGCACCACCAGGCAGCCAGCAGCATCCAGCCTCACCCTGAGTACAGCAACTCAGGTGCTCCCCAAAAAGCCCTTTTCTGAGGTTTTGCTTTACCAGTTTACCACAATTTTAATGGTTGTTTTTGGGCTTGAGGAAACACTCCTGAATGTCAGCATGGGTGTATTTGAAACATGTTCTTGCTTTGCTCACCACACCAAAATACTCCATGCAATTCCTTTTTTCCATTTTAGCAAAGCAGCTAAAGCTCTTCTGCCAGTGGATGAAATTAATAATAAACTAAAAAATGTTGTGAAGTCCCAAGGACACTCCAAAAGCACCATCATAAAGTCAAATGAAGAGATACAAAGCATCAGAACACAAATCTCTCAGGTATCCTGCTGCAAATATTTTAATTTATTTGCTAGATTTATTAGAAAGAGATACTTCATTCTGAAGTTTCCTTAATATAAACTTAAATAAACAAAACCAGAATGTGGCACAGATATGACACCAATTCCATACTGCTTAAGTATCTCTTAATCCACTGACAGTCTCTCATTACCACACTCCACAAGCTGGATGGATGTTGAATAAGAAATCACAGCCTTCAATTGCTCTGTTTTAGGCTGAGAACCAAGTGAACAAGACAAACAATAAACTAAATGACTTGTCAGCCAAACAGACTGAGATGGAAGATGAAAGTGCCACATGGCAGGCAAAAATGCTGATGAACAAGAATCAAGCTACAAAGGCAAGAGCAGAGGCAGAAGCAGCTTACAAGCAAGCCCAGAAAATGGATAATGTAAGCTCTTCTGTCATATGTTAAGGGGAAAAAACCCTCCTCCATGTTTAGTAGTATTTTTGCTTCAGAAGCATTGCCATGCTGTCATAAAAACTTTTAACATTTTCCGTATGCCATGCAGTGTAAAATGCCATGGTTAAGAAGAATTTGTGTTTTATTTTAAGGTTTCTGGCATACACTTCTGTTTGCTGGAATGACAGAAAACATACACATTTCTCTGGCTACTTCAAGACATTTTTCTTGCACTGTGTATAAGAGTTGCAGTCACCATGGGCACCAATAAACACAACAGAACAAATCACAAAACCAGATATTAAAATACATGAGTGATGGAAGCACCCAGACAATTCATCCTGTGCCGTTCTCCTTCAGAGAAAATTGCTGTGGGAGTTACTTGGAGTTTTTGATTGGCTTGCTTTCCAGTAGTTCAGTTTTTTGAAAATGCAGCTAAAAATTTGCTAAAATGGCAAGAACCAAGTACCCATACCACAAGCTTGGAACATGGCCATACTTCCAAGTTACAAGAACTGTAGGCAAAATCTAAACTGCAGCCTCAACAGCAACCTAGATCAGCAGGAAACAGATCAGCCAGTAAATATTACTGCAATTGAAAATGTAAAACCCCCAATGCTGCTACAGATAATTCATTAAATTTGAATTAAGCCTTATGGCAAAATGAAATTTACAGAAAAGCCCTATCAACAGAAGCAAAACCAGCATAAACTTAAATATCTTAAATAGTATTTTCTTTATATCCTTGCCCCTCCCTCTCCTTTAGATTACTCCACAGGCAGATTGTTTTAATTGATTTCTATCACGTTTTGCAATGCATTTTTCAATGTCTACAAATTAAGGATCTATTTTTTAATATTTAAGAGAATGGGGAATCTAAACTTTGGTTCAAAGAGGATGTTAAAAAAGTATTAAAACTTCCTTCTGTACACCAGATTAATTATGAGAGGCTCTTTAAGTAATGACATTTCGTTACAGGAATTTACTGACGTTAAAAGAAAGTACACCATTCTTCAAGAAAAGCTAAAAACCCAAGGACCTCCAAAAGTAACATTACAAAAAGTGAAGCAGTTGAAAGAAGAAGCAGAAAAACTGGCTGAAGAGACTGAAAAAAAGATAAAAAGAATAACAGGTGATATTCTCACTTCCACAGTGAGTGGTAAACACTGTGTAGTCATGAATGCAAGGCTGAAGTCCTTCCCCACAGACACTAACACACCAAGTTCACCCAAAATTAGGTTTAAAACAGTTTACCTGGTGAAAATCCCTGCCTGCATTTTAAAAGCAGTTGAATTGATTTGGCTTAGGTACTTTTTCTGACTTAAATAGATTGCTATAAGCAAAGGTTAAGAACTGTCCACACAGGGACCTGCAGAGATTTTCTTTAGTTTAAAAACAGGGCTATTGCAAAACCTGCATAAAAGCTGTCTGCAGATTTATCTGGAGGCCCTGATTTATGCATTTGCTTTGGGCACTTGGACCTTCTCTCCTTCCTCTTCGCTCTGTCTTTCCCCACGTCACCCAGGCAAGGGCTGGTGTGACAAAGCTGCAGGGCAGCTGTTTTCCATCAGCCCATACTTGCTCCCCTTCAGACATTATCTCTGAGCAATGGCAGAGCAAACCAGCTACAACTACAGCTTGTGGAGACTGAAGCTGACGTGCCCTGAATCTGGGGGGCCATGACTGTCAGGCAGAGGGGCCATGGGCACTCCAAGCAGAGCTGCTGTGGCTGTCCCGGCACACACTGCTGCTCACACAGGCTCAGAGGCTCACCAAAAAGGCAGAGCACATCTCATGTCCCTGCACACAGGGAACCTAATTCTCCTTGTAGTGGAGATCTGGGCATTCCCACTGAGAACCCTTAGGCCTAGGATCCTGCCAGGCTCAATGTCAGAAAATACCATGTAACATCAGCAAAACTGAAGCAGAAACTCTATCCCAGGAGAAAACTCTTCAGGACAGGATCCAAATAAATATTTTGAGCACAGACCTTGAAGAAAGGCATTAAGATCATCCAAGTCACTCCAAATGCCTGAATGATAAGGACATGAGAAACAGGCAGTGAATCCTGTGGGTTTAACTCATTACCAATATGTTTACATTGGTGTAACTTCACAGGAACCAGCAGAAAACAGCTACACAAGTGAGGGAGACCTAAGCCCATCACACCCAAATTGTCTAGGCTTTACACACATCAGTGGACACACTGCTCCTCTGAGTGTTTCCATTTAAACCAAGTCCTTGAAGAGCTCCATGTCCTGTCCCATCCTAGCTGATGGACAAAAGCACATGCTGAGAAATTTATTTCTTCAAGGCTATTGTGCTCCTCTTGCTATCCAGAAGCCAGATTTTTCCCTCCAGTTGCACATATAACATTCCCCATTCAAAATGGGCTTATTGTCTCTAAAACTTATGAGAAAAGAAATGCTGCTAATCACTGGATTTTACTTACACAACAAATGTGAGCATCATTGCTCACATCAGTGCATGTCTCTGCTTTTCCAGATTTGGAGAAGAAGCTTCAGGAACTAAATCAAACCAAACAAGATAAGGCAGAGCAACTGAGACAACTAGAGGAACAAGTGATAGCCATTAAAAATGAAATCATGGAGCAGGAAAGCAAGTATGCAACATGCAAGAGCTAGGGTCTGAACAGACCATCAGGTAAAATGAAGCTGAAATCACCATGATTACCACGTCCTGAGCATCCTGGCACAGGCCACTGTCCTCTGGAAATGCATCTGAAGTGGCCTAGTGAATAATGTAACCTTTTTTTCTTTTTCTTCTTTTGTCCAGTTGAGTTTACACGGAAATAGAAAATACCTTGTAATAAACCATCTGATTTAGTAATCAGGTGTAGTCTTTGAGGGAGCTCTACAGTACACACCTGTGCACAGTCTAGGGCTTCCTGTGGTGGGGGGGCTGGAAATGCAAGAGGAGGATTGCCCAGGGAGCTGCTGGTAGCTGTCTCAAAGACAGGCTCCCAACACCCCGTGTCTTCTGCCAACCCCTAAACCCGTGGCTGTGCCACGACCCTGCACGGGGCTGCCGAGGCTCAGATGGGGCCATGCAGGTGACACCCTGCGGGATCCTGTACCGGGATGCCCATGAAACCCTGCGGGATCCTGTACCGGGATGCCCATGAAACCCTGCGGGATCCTGTACCGGGATGCCGATGAAACCCTGCGGGATCCTGTACCGGGATGCCGATGAAACCCTGCGGGCTCCTGCAGCAGGATGCTGGTGAAACCCTGCGGGATCCTGCAGCGGGATGCCCGTGAAACCCTGCGGGATCCTGCAGCGGGATGCAGGTAACACCGTGCGGGCTCCTGCAGCGGGATGCCCGAGAAACCCTGCGGGATCCTGCAGCGGGATGCCGGTGAAACCCTGCGGGATCCTGCAGCGGGATGCCCGTGAAACCCTGCGGGCTCCTGCAGCGGGATGCCCGTGAAACCCTGCGGGATCCTGCAGCGGGATGCAGGTGAAATCCTGCGGGATCCTGCAGCGGGATGCAGGTGAAATCCTGCGGGATCCTGCGGTAGGATGCCGGTGAAACACTGCGGGCTCCTGCAGCCGCCCCTGCTGACATCCAGCAGCATCCGCAGGCACTGTCACTGCTCCAGCCCCATCTCCTCTCACCGAGGCAGAGCAGGGCTCCCCCACCAGAGCCCTGACGCTCTGAGGGTCCCGCTGTGCCCCTGGAAAAGCGGCGGGCAGCAGCTCCGTGCAGCTCCGGGCCGTGGGCGGTGGGCGACAGAGCCGATTCCCCGCTGCCCACTGGATGGCAGTGCTCAGATGCTTAACGCAGAAATCGACTTAAAAAATCTTTTCTCTGGCATTGGCTCTCCTGCAATGCACGTTTTTCTTATGCTTATAGGGGGTTTCAGGCGTTTTTCATTAATGTAACCAACAACTGGAGAATAACTCCAGCTCTTAGATTTAAGCTGCGAGTCTAAAGGGCCAGAAATGTTGAAAACCAGTTTCTCCAGCTCTTCTCCCACAATGTAGCACTTCACAGAAGTCAGGGTTCACTCAGCATTTTCTTTTAGCCATCAAGAATACATGAATTGGCCTAAATTTTAGGCTGTAATTATTTTTTAATATATTACTAAGAGAGGAATCTGTGGTTAAGCAAGTGTTATAGAGTGCCAGAGTTTAAAAAAGACTGAAGTGAGCTACACCTCAGTTTCAAACTCCCACCCCTGGTATACATACTCCTGCAGGTTGCAGACTAATGATGGGTTTTCCTCAGTCAAAACCAGTCGTGTCATTCCTGGCTGGACTGTCCCACTGCGAGGGACTTCATTCAGCACGGTGCTGCTTCAGAGCTGGGACACAGCCCAGACCACATCTGTAAAACTCAGGAATACTCTGCGGGAACACAGGGCTCTTAACATTTACCCATGCCAGCAGCACCCGTGAAACAATCCTTATCGATCCCACGGAGATAAACACTGCATAGTTATCACCCCGTGTTTACAAGAGCTAAAGTAGCATTGGTATGGCTGGGGGCTTGGGTGGGAATTGCTGGCAGATGAGATTTCAGAGATACTCCTCTAACTCGAACCAGCTGTGCTCCAGGGCAATGTGCAACATGCATTACACTATGACACATTCTGTTGTGAAAATAATGGAATCAAATTATAATTTTGATATAATCTAACAAAGCCACCTGAACACAGGAATGCATGGAATTTGTGGGTTAGCATTTTCTGAATTTTAGCACTTTGAAAAATCATGTGTGAGGTGTGAGACTTTTTTCTAAGTTACTAGGCTGTAATCAGATGACTGTATTTAGGCTGACTTTGACATACTGAAATCAAACATCTCTGTTTTACTTGGAGCACACACCAAGCTGCTCACGTGCAGGTCTCCAGGGAATTGAAGGATTGTGGAGGTTTCAGTGCATCTCTGCCGGACTGCACCTGGAAGAGGCAAACTGAAACCCTTTGACAGAAATTCCCAATTGCATATAAACCAAAATTATTTCATTCATGGCTTTAAAAATCTGAATTCACAAGCAAAAATTTGAAAGAAAACTTCCTCCTAAAACCCACTGTTGACTAAGAATTGCTGAATGGCTTTCCACAAGCTGCACAGATGAGAAATCTGTAAACACAAGGCAGTTAAACAGGCCTGGAGAGGAGATGTATCCATGGGGGGAAACTGAAATCGCTGGAAGGAAAGCGGAAGCAGGAACAAGAAATTCAGCACAGAGTCTAACCTCCCCTCCCTGCCCCCAAGCATGCTCAGACACACAAAGGAAGCAGATCCGATGGAACCAGTGGCCACAGAACTCCAAATCCATCCTATGACAGCTTCAGAAGTTTACAACTGTGCAGCATTTCCCATTGGAAGTGATGCAAAAACTTTCAAAGTGTTTTTTCAAAGTTAATTTGTGGGGAAAGTGCTGTCTCTAGATAAAAAGTACCTATTTGTAGCTCCCCTGGACCTCTTCCTTGTGGGCAGAAATGGCTTCAGAAAACTGTTTCTTGAAAAAGAATTGAGATAAGTTTCTTGCTGTAGGGCATTTTTACTTCAATGGCATTAATCAAAATGCAAACAACACAACCAAACTGACATAGAACCAAAGATATATTTAATCAAAATCAAATCATCAGCTCTGTCTACCAGGCATTCGACCACTGCAGTGTGTTAAGAAAATGGGTGATCAAGTGGGTCCCACTGGGGTCAAATTCTGAAATGTTGTTTTTTGAGACTTCCAACCATGCACAAACACAGACACTCCAGGGAGGTAAAGGTGGTTCACCAACCACAAAGATAGGGCACTAAACCGAATTTTTATCATTTGAAGAATCAAATTAAAATACTCCCACTCACTATTTGTCATGAGCACGGCAGAGAGGGAGGGACACAAGTCCTCTGTTCCTAATTACTCACACACTGAGTGTGGTGGTTTCTGTTATGTCTGAAAGAATGCCCCAGTTATGGGTGATGGTGGCCACCCCAGGCTGTGGCTGAAGCTCCAGCTCAACCCTGGTGTCACACGCCAGGGTCACCCCCAGGCTGGAACAAAGCACGTTTTCATGCTCTCTGTGCCAAGGCACAAAGGAGCCTATAGGGGAGGATAGGACTTCTACAAGGCTATGAACCAGGAAAAAAAAACCAAAAGGAGAAAACTTCAATCAAAGTTGGAAAAATACGGGACAGGAAAAGTTCCCATGGTAATGAAAGAGTTGCACATGTGGGGATGCTGCTGCCCATCTGCCATGGGACAGAGGAGGCTCTACCAGCAGCAGAGTAAAACATTTTCTGTTAGAGGGGGGATGAAAATGTTTGCTGTACTGAAGCTTAAAAAATATAACAAGGTTATGAAACTGAATTTGTTTTCTGAATTTAGAATACCACATTGCAGAAGAAGTTTAGGATATTACAATTCCTGCCCTCTGTCAGTTTAGAATGATTTAATTTTATGGATTTCTTTAATGAAACAGCTCCACAAGTTCTTTAATCCAGAGTCTTGGGTTATGTTTCAAACCTGGTGTTTAACCTTTAGGGCAAGTCACTCGGTATCTCTCTGTTTCTGCTTATCCATCTGTAAAATGAGAATGAACATATTTACCTACCTCGGCAGGGTTTGCCGGGCCAGACAGACCATGGTGTGTTTTCATTCTGGCACTGCAAATAGTGAGGGCAAAGTGTTCTTGGGGGGCACTGGTACCTGGTAAAGATTTACACAAGTACACGTGTTACACGTGTGCAAGCAAAACCTGGGTGTATAAACCCAGGCATTTGTCCCAGCCACATCCATCCTTCATACAGACTCCTAGGTGTTTATTTAACCCTAAACATTTTCCCTGGGTGCTGAGGGGACTCTGCCACCAGCCAAGGGAGCCCCCATGTTCCCCAGCAGAGGTCAGGGCACTGATGTGGGAGGCTGGGGTGCAGGGGCATCTCCAGCACAGACATTCATTCCTTGCAGCTGCCCCAGCGCCCCTGGGAAGGCAACAGTGCCGTGTGCTCCCAGGGAATGTGACACAGCCTGGCAGTGGCTGCTCTAGGCTTGCTGGGCCTCTCTGCCTGTGCCAGAGCCAGGCCTGGCCATGTATGGCAGCCACCATCCCCAAGAATGGCACTCCTGAGCCACGTGTGCTGGCACCACAGCACCAGGCAGAGCAGCGGGGCTACTGAGCCTTGTGTGGGACAGTTGTCAACCCCCTGGTGCTTTGCTGGGCCTTAGGCCCTTCCACATAAGTATACACCCTGTCCATCCATCCATCCATCCATCCATCCATCCATCCATCCATCCATCCATCCATCCATCCATCCATCCATCCATCCATCCATCCATCCATCCATCCATCCATCCATCCATCCATCCATCCATCCATCCATCCCATCCTCGCAGAGGCCCGGCTTCATCCACACTACCGGCAGAAGGCAGGATTAGGTCAATAACCCCATTCCCTCATTGTTTCTCCACCGACAGGAGCAGGGAAGGGGGAGACTCGATTGGTGATTCCCCCCACCTATCCGCCACCCCCTTCCGATTGCCGCACCCTGCCCAGAGCCCGCTCCCGACGCTGGGTAGCAGCGGGAAGAGCCCAGCCTGCGGGCCGGGGGGCCGGAGTTCCCGGTGTCCCGCTCGGGGCTCCCTGCCTACAGCGGGACACGACCTCCCCGTGCCTCCCACCCCGACTGAGCTGCCCTTCCTCGACGGCGGCGCTCCCTGCCCCGGCTGAGGGCCGGACTGTCCCAGGGCGGGGGGCGGGCGGGAGGGGCTCGGCCCGGCCCCGCGGATGCGGAGGGGCGGAGGAGGAGGAGGAGGAGGGCCGGGGGCACCCGGCGGCGCGGGGCCGCGGCTGGGAACGGCGGCGCCTGCGTGGAGCGGCCGGAGCAGCGGCTTTCGGCGGCGCGTGGAGGGGCAGCCGCGTCCCGTCCCGTCCCGTCCCGTCGTGTCCTGTCCCGTCCCGTCCTGCCGCCCGCCATGGGCCGCCTCCCGCTGTACCTCTGCTGCTGCTGCTGCCTCGGTAACTCCCGCTCCGCTCCGGCCGCCGTCGGGGCACGGCGGGTTGGGCGCGCCTCTGCAGCGCCTGCGGGGCGGCTCGGGGCGCCCAGCCCTGCCGCTTCCCTCTCTCACCCTGTGTTCCCCTCTCTCCCTCCGCGGCCGCGCAGCGCTGTGGCCCGCGGCGGCACAGGAGCCCGAGTACAGCTATGGCTGCGCCGAGGGCAGCTGCTACCCCGCCACCGGCGACCTGCTCATCGGCCGCGCCGCCCGCCTCTCTGCCTCCTCCACCTGCGGCCTCCGCCAGCCCGAGCCCTACTGCATCGTCAGCCACCTCCAGGTGAGCGCCGGCCGCGGGCGGGCAGCGCTCCCGGGCACCGCGCTCGGTGCCGGCGCTGGGGGCGGGCATCGCCTCCTCCGCGGGGGCTGCGCGGGGTGCGAGGGCTGCGCGGGGAGCGGGAGCTGCGCGGGGAGCGGGGGCTGCGCGGGGAGCGGGAGCTGCGCGGGGGAGCGGGGGCTGCGCGGGGTACGGGAGCTGCGCGGGGAGTGGGAGCTGCGCGGGGAGTGGGAGGTGCGGGAGCTGCGCGGGGTGCGGGAGCTGCGCGGGGTGCGGGGGCTGCGCGGGGTGCGGGGGGCTGCGCGGGGTTCACGCCCGCGGGCAGCGCCCGGGCCGAGGGACGGGACGAGCACCGCCCGCGGGTGGGAGGCGCGGGCAGCGGTGCCCGGCGGGCAGCACCGTGCCCCGTTCGGGACCCCGCACCCTGCGTGCAGGGAATCCCCCGCGGCTTTCGGCTCCGAACCCCTTTCCTGATCGAGGCCAATAAGAAAGAATGTGCCTCAGTAAGTTCAGTTAATGCTTTATTTCCCGGCTCGCTCCGAGCCGTCTAGACAGCTTCCTAAAGGAGAGTGGGCTGTAGGGCCCGGCTGTTTTGTCCACAGTTCCCGTAATGTAATTACATGTGTATGGTCTCGGAGTGGAAGGATGCAAATAAGGTTGTCTCAGCACATCTGGTGAGCTATTGCTTTTTAAAGCCAGAAGCAGCTCACCAAACTTAAAATCTCTGAGAGAGAAGGGATGGTGGAAAAGAATAAACTATCAGTTATACGTGGAACTCTCTTGAGCTGAAAGTAAAGGGATAATCTCCGGACGAATTACTGTGGAGACAATAGGGCCAGATTCTGGCACTTGGAAGGAAAACCACAGGAAGCAGGAGAGGCTGCAGCACTTGACTCATTTGTGCCCTGAAGTTACCAAGTCTCCCTTCATCCTTTCCCCACCTTTAGTGTTACCGTATAAGTTCTGTCTAATAGCGTTAATACTTTATTTGACGTGGAATTTAGCTTCACAGAACATTTTCAGTGTATGTTGGGATTGACTTTAACAACATAAGCATCTCTGGTAGAACAAAATAACAAAAGTGCCTTGTTACATTTTCTTATCTCAAAAAATGTTGAAGTGCCATTGTAAAAAGCATCACTTCAGAAGTTCTCATGTGCCCGTATTCCCGATTTCCCTGCCCTGGTTCAGCATTTGGGATGTCCCTGGTTATTGTGAACCATAGTGTGTGGTATTGAAGAAATCATGGAAGTTGTCAGTGTCCTCTTAGTAGCATGGGGCATGGCCCACTGAGTGCTTGGCAGGATTAGGATCTTCTAGGATTCAGTTTTGGTCAGAGAAGGAGCAAGTTGTGGCATGAAGTACGGGGGCAGAGAGACCTGGAGCAGACAATAGGGAACATCTTCCTGGGACTCTGCTCTTGCCATTCTTTCTGCTGGAGGAGTGTTCGAGGGCTCGTGGGAGGTGAAGCCCTGAGCTTGGGGGGAGCCACTGAAGCCAGGACTGGTGAAATGGAAAGTCTGTGTGGTGCAGACCTGCCAGCTGTCACATTCTTGGCTGATAAAGAGTAGCATTTGTCTCCATAAACGTGCTGGAGGAATGATGCCTGTGTAGTTTTGGGCAAGGATGAGTTGTTGGTGTGTTGGGGCTCCTTCACTGCCCTCCAATGAGCTCCTTTACTCATCTGCCCCCTCCCACTGGTCTGGGCAGGAACCCTCCCTTTTGGTTCAGTTTGCACCCTACCTTGCAGTCAGAAAGTGGTGGTTTTAGGCAGAAGGGCAATGCAAAAATAGCTCTGTTTGTAGTAATAGCCATGATGGGGTTTTGTCCCCTGGTGAAGAAGCTTCAGGCTTTCCCAAGCAGCACATCCCAGGCTTGTTCTGAGCTGGTTTTGACTGGGCAGACCTTGTAATGTGTGCAAATGGACCTTATGTACATAGTTTGGGGTTGCAATGCCAGCTGGAGATGCAAGGTTTGGGTAGGAGTTGGACAAGCTGAATTCAGAGAAATGGGCTAAAGCACTGAGGGCCCCTTGATGTGCACCGAGCCTCAAGGGAGGTATCCCTAATGCAGGCAGCTTGCATCTCCAAGCCAGCTTCCAAAAGCCAGAGTTATTTCTCACGAGTTGTTAAGATGCAGTTTTGCACGTGTGCATTTTTACAGAAGCAATTCAGCAATTTTCTGTAGATGTTGCCGTTGGTTTTGAATTCCACTGGAGAATACGTGCACTGGAAGAGATTTCCTGAAACTGCAATTTTCATTGAAAACATGCTTCCCATAAAAATGAAGTTTATGGAATTCCTGGCATACTTTCCATTACGTTAATTCATAGAGGTAAAAAACACTTAGCATTTCAACAAAAAAAATCTTTGATGACTCCTGCAGGCAAAATGAGTGGAATGTGATATGGATGGAAAATACCCTTATCTGCAGGAAGCAAGTATTGCCCCGTGGATAAAATCAGTAATGCTGAGTATCGTGTTGTTTCAGGAGGACAAAAAATGTTTCACATGTGATTCGGAGGATCCCTTCCACGATACTCTCAATCCCAACAGCCATCGCATTGAAAATGTTGTCACCACGTTCGACCCAAATCGCCTGAAGCTCTGGTGGCAGTCGGAAAATGGTATGTGGCTTGTCCGGAGCAATTTCCGGGGCTGGGAGCTGTTTTCCCTCCTTTTGTTTCAGGGTACCTGTGGGTTTGCTCTTATCTCTGGCCTGGTGATTAGTGCCCTGTGAAGGATCATGCTGTGTGAGGAGCCATGAGTAAAACTAGCTGCCTTTGTGTGCCCTGGAGCGCTCCTTAATCTGTAACAAACCCCCTCGAGTCCTCCAGGAGTGTTGGAAACAGCTGTCCAAGCACTCTGCAAGAGTCCTTTCCTAAAGAGAAGAGTTTCCCACACTGGCCTCAGATTCTCCCTCATATTTGGGCAGCAAGAGCGGAGCAGCCTTCCAGGAGTAAATATCCCTGGGCTTCCCCACGCCGCGGGCTGGAGGCTGTGGAAGGAGGGGGTTTGGGTGCAGAGCTGGCTCTTGCCCTGCCTGCAGTCCTCCAATTTCCTTTTCCCACCCCAGGACAGTAAAGCCAGGGATATCTCTTACCCTAAAAGCTGCCTTCTCCCTCCTGAGCTCCCCGAATTTCTGTACCATTTGCCAAGCAATAAAATGAACTGGCAGAAACAAGCCAGCTCATTAAAAACAAAAATTGCATATTAGTTTGGTGGGGTTTTTGGTTTTTTTCTTTTAATCCTTCCTCCGCCTGTTTTACTTTTCTGGTTATGCTTTTGGCATGCTTTCATACACAAAACAAGGCAGCAAGGGTTTCTCAAACAGCAGTCCTGAAACCTTAAAGCCAGCTGGACAGGGTGGGATTTCTGCAAATTCATTGGCAGCAGCTGCCTTATTGTATATGAGAAAAAAAGAGGTAATATTTGTAACAGTTTTGCTGCCTGTTAAAGAAAGATTTTCACTAAATCCTTTTTAACCATTTAGATCAACTGCTTGCCGCCAGCAGTTCTCTTCCAGCATTTCAGATAATTCATGTTTTTTGCAACAGGCTTGGCAGCATTCACACAAAAAAGTTTCTTAGCTCATAAGGTCATGAAAATGTCCTTCAACAATGAAAAACAAATGATTCTTTCTGTCCAATTCATGTTTTCAGGCATACAGCATAAGGGACCATTGCTGCATGCTTCACAGAAGGTTACAGCTGGTCAAAAATTTAAGTGCCTTATTGTTTTATTATTTTCATTTCTTACCCTTTCTCCTCTCTGTAAATCTTGATTTTATTTTTTATTTCCAACTACAGTATAATTAGTATCCAGCTGCTTCGAGAGCTCTTTTCACAAGGCAAAATAATATTTCTGGCTGATTGTCTTCCTTTCTGTTTAGAGTCCCTGACCACAGGTAGTCATACAGCAGTTTGGAAAACTTTTTTCCTCTCACCATTTTCTTAACCCTTTGGACTGCAAAGCAGGGCTGTGATAGTTGCTTTAGGAGTATGTCAAAACCAGGTTATAAAGGAGCTGTTCTTGTGGACAGGAGAGTCCAGAGTGAGTGAAAAATGGTGGGGAATGGCCTCTACCAGGCATCAGTGAGGCTGGGGGTCTTAGGGCTGCAGAATCTTGTGCTGCTGCTGCTGCCAGAGAGGCTGGGGAGTGGGAGATGTGTGTGGGGTGTGACCACCACACACATCTGGGCTCAGCATCCCCAGCTGGACTGGGGCTTTGGTGCCAGGGCCCAGCTTGTGGTGGTCACAGCCATGCCTCTGTGTCAAATAGCACTGCGGGCTCACACTCTGGCTGTAGCGCGTTCAGTGCTGATCATGCGCAGGAATCCCACATGTGAGACTCTTCAGCAGGTTCTTGGCGTCTCCCCCTCTACCTCAGACACACGCTAAACCATCATATTCCTTTTCCATAACAGAACAAAGTGGTAAAGAAAATAATCTCACGTCAACAGAGTGAAGAGCTTTGGCAGAATGTAGGTGTAGAGACTGGCAGGTGTCCTTGTTTGCTGAACACCTTCTTTACTCTGCCCCTGCAGGTTTGGAAAACGTGACTATCCAGCTGGACCTGGAGGCTGAGTTTCATTTCACTCATCTCATTATGACCTTCAAGGTAAGGAAGCCACAGCCTTACCCTGAACCCTAAAACATGAGGAAATGAGAGGTCTCGTAGTCCTTCACATCTATGTGATATTTGGGATTTGGGCTTTGTCTGAACTGTTGGGCCTGAATTTTTCAGAGCTGCCAACCATTAACCAGTGCTGAAGTCATGCAGAAAGGCTGGGTTCTGATTTGTGTTTGAACTCCAGTGAGGCTGCAGAAGGAGTCATGCTGAAGCTGGGTTTTGTGTTGGTATGTCTCTGGTGGTTGTATTCTAGAAGATTGTTAGCTAAGTCATATAGTAGCAAGGGTTTTTTTCCTGAAAAAAAATTGGCCATGGTATCAGTTTTCATTTGGCAAATGGAAAGGTCTTCAGGAAGAAGGAACATCTGTACACAAAGTATCTTTGTTTTTTTACAAACAGATGTCTTGGAATGGTAGCTTATGTCCCGTACATCCTAAATGTTCTTCCCATGTGGACAAATTAATCTCTTCATTTTTACGCATCAGCTTTCTAGGACAGCTGGTTCCTCTTTCCTGTGGCATCAACAAGGGTTTCTCCCTGTGACTTAAGGTGGTGGCTGAGGTGGAAGGTGGTCATTTCTACTGAAGCCAGCAGTGAGGGACCCCCAAAAAACCCCTGACACTGCAGCCATGGTACCCCAGTGTCGGGGCTTGGTCTGCTGTCAGGAGGAAGACTGCAGGGGAAAGATAGTTTTAATGATGCCTTGTGGACTTTGTGTGGTAGACAGTTGCGCTGCCTTATTTCTGGGTTGCTAAATTTTTTTGTTGGGTGAGATACTAGTTTCTAAGTTGGGTGATATTTCCAGCCAGGAAGCAGAGAGAAAATTTCTTTCCAGCTGTGACTGAAATGCTTTTGTGCTTGGCTCCGGGACGTCCTCCACTGAATACATAAAACTAAGGAAGAGATTGTTGGCATTTCTTGGTAGGTACAAGCTAGGGTTAAATAAATATCTGATTTTCGAAACGCAACACAAAAATGAAAACATCATTTTATTTAGGTCAGAGGGATTAAAAATCCTTTCAAAACTTCATTAGTTTGTTGTTCTAGAGCTGGATACATGTAGGTAAGAAGCACACTGGTTTGGTGAAGCAAATGCAGCCTGCCAGAGTCTGGGCAAGGCCAGCTGGAAGAGGGTCACTGGAGATGGGGGCAGTCAAATGCAGCATGAGGGGATGAAGCTGAACCTCTCCATCTCCATAAGGAACATTTTCTTAAGGCAGCAAAGAGGACAGCTGGCACTGAACGTCAGAGATGCTGCAAAAGGTCATGTGGTCAGGCAAAGAGAGGAAATGCTGGGGCTTCTCTGAGCTTCAGAGGTACCTGCTCAGCAGTAACTTCTGGGTGTCAGAGCTGGATGGGAAGCACTGGCAGTGACCTCCTGCTCCCTACAGTAGGAGAGGAGGCCCATTAGGTCCTCTGTGAAAGATCAGGAGAAGAGGTACAGCAAGGAAGAAGGCTCTGCTGCTTTCCACAAGCTGTGGGAAAAAATCTTTTTGTCTCTGTAAAGCCCTACTTTAACCCCCACTTTTCAGAAAGGGTTTGGAATCAAAAAAACTTACAAGTTTTCTTGTTTAAATGTGTTAAAGCACTTGGCCACTGAGAGCCAACTTTTGAAGATGGGTAGTAGTCTATGGTTTGATGAGTGTTATTTCATGTATCTGCCTCTGAGAAGAAAGTGGAATGTCATCAGAAAAGTATTTCCAATATTTCCACATATGGGAAATAGTTGGTGCAGGGAGAGAGATTAAAATCCAGACATGTGGATTGCTCACACTAATAAGATTTAATGTAAATGCAAATAATAATTAACCAAATGAAGTCTTTTGTTTTTCTTACCGTTAGACATTCCGTCCTGCTGCAATGTTGATTGAAAGATCATCTGACTTTGGACAGACGTGGCACGTTTACAGGTATTTTGCATATGACTGTGAGAGCTCCTTTCCTGGGATTTCAACTGGACCCATGAAGAAAGTGGATGATATAATCTGTGATTCCCGATACTCTGACATTGAACCTTCAACAGAGGGAGAGGTCAGAGACAATTTTTCTAATATGTTAATTGTGTAGACTTTTTCCTTACAAACTGAGATTCTCTTATTTTTGAAGCTGAATCTTTCGTTGTTTGATTTTTCCTCCAGGTAATATATCGTGTTCTAGATCCTGCTTTTCGAATTGAAGATCCATACAGTCCAAGGATTCAGAGTATGTATGCAGTTGCCTTTCAGGCTGATTTGAGAGCATTTCAGCACTTACTTGCTTAGGAAGACCAGTAATCCACTAAGTCAAGCATTATTCCTAATAGCAATTCTGAAGTCATGTGAATATCTCTGTGTATGGCTCCTTTCCCTGACTCAGACAGTGATATGCAGGAAAATAAAGACCAGTGTTGCGAACTAAAGAGATTGCTCTTGCACACTTCTTTGGATCTGGTCCTTTTCTTAATTGATCAGGGATTTATTTTCATTAAAGACCCCCTTTCCACCAAAATACATGCAGTTGCCAAGAGAAACCTTAGAATGTGATCCTATAATTGTACAGTATTCAGAAAGCAAATGAAGAGAGCTACAAAGGTACTTATTTCATTGTACTATTCTACCTAAAATAAATGGAGTCATGTTTTATTTTTCAAAACAAAGTTGTGACTTTGGAACAGTTGGCCATGGTAGCACTGCATGGCTGGACCACTCAGATGTGGTCATAAACCACAACTTGCTGTAGTGTTCGTGCATGGTCATGGCAATGCATGAGAGAGCTGTTGTTCAGTGTGGCTTTAAGAGAAACCTTGTGGGGTTTTTGGCCTGAGGGAACTGCAGTGCTGGCCTTATCCTGACCTCTGATTTAATATGCATTCTCAGGTTGGGTTCATGTCCTTCAGTGTAAAGCTACCTGGAGCAAAAGGAAATATGTGAAGTAGAGGAGTGTCTGCTCGTTGCTATGAGTTTAATGTTGGTTTTTTTCTTTACTCAGCATTTTAAAGGAGAAACTGCTTTCATGGGTTTGAAGTGCTTTGTCAAGCCGAGTTCAAGGCTATAAGAAATTACATAGGATTCACAATATCAAAGTAGACATGTGGGTGGTATTAATTACTGCAATATTGTATTCCCATGGATTATCCCTCAAGAAATTCTTTGTATTTGGTCAGTGATGGGGTGTTACTTCTTTCCACAAAGTGTAACTAATTACATTTCCTAGGAAAGTTGGGCATGTACAAAAGAAGAATTATTTGTCTTTGTTTCCAGCTAAGACTTTGTGCAAAAGTCTCCTAACTCTATTGGGTCTTGGTCCTCTTGGCAGCAGTTTCTTGATATCAAGTCCTTACCCATCTTATATTTTAAAACCCCAAAGAACTAGTGTCTTTTAGGTAGTGCTTTTCGCCTTGCCTTTAACATTTGTGTATGTACCTGTGCGTGTCTATAGTAAAATAGACCATTATTTTAAATTATGCTTAAACTTACTAATACAGTTATCAACTTGTAGTAAAATAATGTAATTTCTTTTTTTTTTCTTTTAATTTGGGGAGTATGAAGTGATGTGTAGGTGCTGAAATCAAATCTGATCTAATCTGCCCATAGGAAGCATGCTTAGGAAGTCACTCCTGGCTTCCTCCCATTCAAAATATTATCTGGTAAATAATTCCAAAACAGGCTTGCTGGTTAGCTGTTTTGTGTGTGTCCCCTGCAGACCTATTGAAGATCACAAACCTGAGAGTCAAATTTGTCAAGCTGCACACGCTGGGAGACAACCTCTTGGACTCCAGGATGGAGATCCGAGAGAAGTACTACTATGCCATCTACGACATGGTGGTCCGCGGGAACTGCTTCTGCTACGGGCACGCCAGCGAGTGCGCACCCGTGGAGGGCTTGGATGAGGAGGTGGAAGGAATGGTAAATAGTCACACTCTTCTTGTCTCTGCCTCTTTTAAGTGATTTGAACACAAATATAAAGATGACACTCTGTCCCTCACCTCCACACGCTTGATTTTCAAACAGCAAAGCTGTTATAATTATTCCTCCGTGGCAAACACATCTGTCATTATTGGTATTAATCAAACACATATCTCAGATTAGGTGATAATTGTTTTAACATTCCTTTTCTGATTATGTTGCTGAACTGATGAAACTGAAAGGTAGGAATGAAGAAAGGGAGTGTAACCTTATTAGGTCAGAGACCAATGTATGAGCTGACTTGGTTACCTTAAAATTGAAGTGGAATAGAGGCATCAAAGGCTGAAACACTTGTGAATCAAACATAACCTGTGTTTGTATTAGTCGTTACCAGCTGAGAAGTCGAGGTTGTAGCCCTAATAAACACAAGCCCTGAAGGAAAACCCTGATTGCCTCCATGGTATGCTGCTGCACAAGTGCCACATCCCTTCTGGGGTCTGCTTTTCCCCATGCTTTTTGCATGACAAACCATAATAGCACCCTGTTAATGGGTGAGTTATTAACTGGTTGGAGATGTGGGATGGGGTTGTGGGTTGTCCAGGGCTGCAGGATGCCATCAAGCCAGGTACGCTCCACTGCCCTGTGTTTGGATCAGTGTCTCCACTCAAGATTTGCCTTTAGCATCGTGGCTACAGTGCTGGTAGTGCCAGTGGTCTGTGGCAGCAGCTGTCACACAACCACTCTTGGTCTGCTTGGTGCTTGTTCTGTACACAAGGCAGAGGCAAACCTGGGACTGATGGATAAACGCCATCTAAACTGGCTGTTATCTTTGCTCTGAGAACCAAGGCAGGGCTGGAAAGAGGGCACTGGGCTAGTCGCCTGCTGATGTAAATAGATGCATGTTAATAGCGAATTAACAGCTAATAAACAGCTGACTTTTAGTTCCAAGAGGCTTCTGTGATTATTGGAGCAGAACTGCGCTCTCCTTGTTTATTTCTGAAAGCATTTATTCTGGCACTAGTTCCAGTAAGGAAAGAAGGACAAATTTGTGTGAGGACACCTGGGCAGGTGAAGGACATTCCTATGGCCCTTTATGCCTTTTCTAAATGCAGTTACATGGATTAAAGTCTCCAAAAGTATATGTCCATTATATACTAGCTTTATTTTGCATTCATTGTAGAATGGTTTGTGGTTTTTTTCCTTTTTCATTTATAACCAACTCTTTTTTTCATTCTTTTTTTTCCCCTCCTTTTTTTTTCAATTACAGGTTCATGGTCACTGCATGTGCAGACATAATACCAAAGGATTAAACTGTGAGCAGTGCATGGATTTCCACCATGACTTACCCTGGCGCCCTGCTGAAGGTCGCAATAGTAACGCATGCAAAAGTGAGTTGGAGTAAAATGCAGAGCTGGGTGCTGTGAGTGTTACAGGCTGTTATTTGTGTGTAAAATCCTTCATGTTCTTTGGTTGACACTGATGTGTCTTTTCTGCAGAGTTGCACTTCCCCCAGGACTCTTACTCTGCTTTCTGTCTTTGTTCTTTGGTTGACACTGCTGTTTCTTTTCTGCAGAGTTGCACTTCTTGCAGAACTCTTACTCTGCTTTCTGTCTTTGTCACAGAGTGCAACTGCAATGGCCACTCCAGCCAGTGCCACTTTGACATGGCAGTGTACATGACGACAGGGAACACCAGTGGGGGAGTGTGTGACAACTGCCAGCACAACACCATGGGACACAACTGCGAGCAGTGCAAGCCCTTCTACTTCCAGCACCCCGAGAGAGACCTGCGGGACCCTGACGTCTGCGAGCGTAAGTGCAGCCCCACTCCGCAGGGTGGGAATGGCCTTGGGATCCCCAAGAAAAGGTCCCTGTCTTGGAGGTCTTGAGGGAGCCTGGCTGGGTTTTGTTTTCTGTTTGAGAATCTGGGAACTTACCTGGTCCTTGTGTGTCCAACTCACGTCATGTCTAATGCTTGCAAGAGTGACAGTCTTTCTACACAGCAGTTGAGTTTCAGTAATTCAGTGTGAGACTTGGCCTTTCATTTTGTAGCAGTTAATAACACACATGTGATGCTTCCTTCTTAGCTTGCAACTGTGACCCAGCTGGCTCCCAGAATGGTGGGATCTGTGACCGCTACACTGATTTCTCCACCGGCCTCATTGCCGGACAGTGCCGTTGTAAATTATTTGTTGAGGGGGAGCGTTGTGACCTCTGCAAAGAAGGTTTCTATGGCTTGAGTGCCGATGACCCAGCGGGCTGTCAGTGTGAGTAAAAACATATGTTCCTTTGTGTGTGATCAAAAGCTCTTTGAGGGGCTGTTAGTGCCAGGAGAAGTTAGTTTGTGGGATGGATTTTTTTTTTTTCCTTTTTTTCATGTTTTGCCTAGAGGAAGAACATTACTGTAGATTTGATGTAGCTTGGAGTCCACCAGCCCTTAAAATGGAGTTCACCATTCGATCCTTCTGGTTTATTCAGTGGAAATAGCATAATCCTCCTTATTTCTTTTCAGTTATGAGTCTCTAGGCCAGGGAGGTTTTACTGGGATGGGTGGTGGGCAAAGAATGAAATTAATTTCTGTAATGGGGAATTCAGGAGAAAATTTAATGTATATATTTAAGTTGAACACTGTCTAAAATACGACTCCAGCCCTGCTTTTGACCTGCCTATTTGTATTTCCATGTAGCTTGTGCCTGTAATCCTCTGGGTACCCACCCCGGGGGCAATCCTTGTGATCCGGAGACAGGAAACTGCTATTGTAAGCGTCTGGTGACAGGAAAGCAGTGCAATCAATGTCTGGCAAGTAGTTCACCGTAAAATCAATTAAGAGACACTGGTGTGAGGGGGACTGGAGTGTGGGAAGTGTGGAGCAAGGTGCTGGCCACTGTCTCTGACTGCCTGCTAGCCCATGCCTGGCATTAAGGCTGTAGAGGGCACCTTGAGATGTCAGGAGCCATGAAGTGTGCTGTGTTTTGGGGAGCTGGGATGCATGTCAAGGCAGACAGGAACATCCAGTCTAATTCCTGGGACCATAAGGAGTGAGAGATTAGGATGGTTGCTGTCAAAATGAGGTATCTAGGGCAGTTCTGCTGAAGTCCTTGATGGGGTGAAAGACAAAATGGTCAGGGAAACAGTGTAACCAAAAAAACTGCTTTCTAAACAGGCCATTTTTTTAGGCAGGGATTATTTCACACACATACATTTCGATGTAGTGTTTATGCATGCTGGAGTGTTATAGAAACACACTGTCAGATAGCTGGATGTGTTTGTACAAACACTGAGAAACTCTTATCTAGCAGTGAACTGCATGGAAAAACCAAACAAGTCTGTCTGTCTGTCTATCCAGCAAGCAAGTTGCAGAGTAGCAGCAACCCTACACAAATACCCACTGCCCCATGTGTGGCTCTCTTGCCCTTGAAATGGTCAGCAAGGTGGGAGGAGAGCAGGTAGGGAAGTGCTGTTGGTGCTTGTGGGGGTAGACCCACAGCCAGGGGAGCAGGATCTATGGGTGGTGGGGCAGTCTGGGACAGCTTGGGCTGAGTGTTTAAAAATGTTCCTTTGGGTGAGATGGAACTAAGTGAGCCCCAGGTGACAGTGCTGGTGATGTTTGCTCCTGCAGCCCGAGCACTGGGGCCTGAGCAATGACATGGACGGATGCCGGCCGTGCGACTGCGACCAGGGCGGAGCGCTGAACAACAAGTGAGTCTCTGCCCAGTCACCCTCCTGTGATCACCCCCTTCACCCAGCTTCATGTTTTTGTAGCCAGAGCATCCAGGGCTCAATGTGCTCTGGGGGAGAATGTTTGATACCCATCTTTCTGCTTCAGAAGGTGGTAGATCTTGATTGCAGCAAGGGGGCAGGGGCATCCATGTCTTTTCTGTGCTGAGCAATCTCTGCTGGTGCCACTGGTGCAAGTGGACATGTAAAGCTGTTTTTGGTGTAGCTCTGCCTTTGTCAGCCAGGGTAGAAGCCAGATGTGGATTAAGCTCTGCCTTGGCTGTAACCTAGGGTATGGTCCATGTCAAAGCTTTGCTCTTACAGGATGAAAGCAGGACTCAGGCATGACATGGACATGGACATGGACAGTGACATGGACATGCTGGTCTTGCTTTGCTCCATTGCTCCCACATCACCGTTTGGCCCATCTGTCTGTGCTAAGACACACCAGTGCTATGGGAAGCACACTAGCTGCACAGTACTGCTCTGTTGCCCTAGTGGTGCTGCATGGAGTAGGATGTGGATCTGGAAGTGCCCACTGGGGAGATGGACATTTTTTAGAGAGAATTGTAAGTTTTGAATATGCATCCATCAGTATCAGCATGGAAAGTCGTAGCTTAGATGCCCTGTCAGTGGGGTGCTGGGTAGTCAGCCTGCTCCTCTGACCAGAGCAGTTCTCTGTGTGCTAGGTATGTGTCTAACTCCTGGCTTGTTAACAGCAGCATGTTCTTTTGCTTTTTTTTTCCCCCTCTCCCCTTCCTTCCACAAACCCTTTGAAATGTCATACTTTTGTCTAAAGCCACGGAAGTTTCCCAAGGGGTTCAGAGAGCTGTTTCCCACTGAAGCCCATGGGACCACACTGGGGGAGTGTGGGATCATCTTGGTGTGTCTCCCATAGGTCATCACAGCCTACAGACACCCATCTGCATCAGGGACTGCCGTGGGAATGTCCCACGGGCCGTCTCTCCTGTCTGCTCCCAAGTGAATCATTAGCCCTTGGCAGACAGCAGTGTGGATCTTAGGGATTATTTACTCCCCCGTGCTCGCTCCCTGCGCACAGATGGGTTACACCACACAGCTCAGGGCAGCTCCCCCAGCACAGCTGCTTCCAGGGCTTTGGGGTAACAGCCCAGCCGTGGCCCAGCCTGTTTCCCATGCACTGAGCCTGGAGATTGCAAAACCATGTGGGGAGGGGAGGTGCAGCATCCTGGCAGGGGCAGGCAGCAGCTGTGCTCCCCTCCAGCTGCAGGAGCACCGCAGAGCCCAGCTCTGGCTCCTGCCTTGGCTCTCTCACGTCATCAGAGCTCCTCTCCTCAGCTGCTGAATTGCTGCTTCCTGGCTCCCTCTCAGGGTGTGGGATGCTGGGCCTCGCCCAAAATTCATCCCTGTGGTATAACCCAGGTGGTGGAATTATTACCTCCCCAGAGGGGAAGCTTCCCAGCTCCTCTTCTGGGACAGCTAAGGCACTTCTGGCATCTCAAAGTGAACATTTAAGACAATCTCTGCAACTTCAAAACACTTTAAGTTAAAAATTACTCTTTGTCTGGAGGCTCGAGGAGTCTGGAGATTGTTCATGGAAACCAGAGGCATTTACCTTTAGAAAATGTTTCTAAATCCCACTCTAAAGAAAGAGGTGTATTTTGGTGGACCAAAAAACCTTCCTTTTAAGAAATGTGATTGGTTGTGTGCAAAATTGCAATGTGCTCAAGGGTTCTTTATGATGCAGGACAGACTCTCTAGGGACAATAGAACAGCCAAAGGCAGTTTGGGGATAGAGCTGTATTGAGTAAAGAAAATGGCTCATTGTGAAAGAAAGGGAAATCTGTGTGTCACTCTGGACAGACCTTCTGGTGGTGGCCCTGACTGCCCCATGTCACTGGTTGTGTCTGTCCTGCTCTAAAGCAGTCAGGGATGGTTTTCCTCCCTGGGTAGCTGCTGATGGTGACCTGCCTGGATGCTTTGCAGCAAGTGAGAGCAGCTCAGCATCCTGGGGCATGTAGGTCATGCCTGAGACCATACAAACAGATACACTGCCTGTATGGCTTGCAAGCTTGGAGCCCAAGCCTGCCCTCAGCTTCAGGGCAGATGTGCCTGTTGGCTAGGTCTGCTGGCAAGTAAAGCTCCCAGAACTTCTATGTCCCAGGGAACCACTGCATCCATAGCATGAAATCCTGTTGCCATCCAAACAGAGGAAACTACTTGCAAACTGCCTACTGGAAATGTTCCTGGTCCATGCTTACTTGCAGCCTGAGCCTGGATGTTGTTTTGGAGAGTGAGTGTTGGGTAGAGCCAGGTCTGTACCTGTGACTGTGCTGCCGTGTTAGTAGTGCAGAGCTGCAGAGCCCAAGAGCCTCTCCTGTGTGCTGTGTCCTGAAGTGCTTCTCCTCCTGTGTCATTTAAAATGTCATAGCTCCATTGCTGTCTCAGCATAGCCAAGATCTGTTGTGAATTCATTGCTCTTCCATTCTAGCTGCTCAAGTGAATCTGGCCAATGCGAGTGCCGGCCCCACATGTTTGGACGTCAGTGCAACCAGGTGGAGCCTGGCTATTACTTCATTTCACTGGATCATTACATCTACGAGGCAGAGGAAGCCAACTTGGGCCCTGTGAGTAGCAGTTTCAGTGGGCTGGAGTGTCTGGAGAGCTGTGGGAAAGTTGTTTCACCACTTGGCTCTTGGAAGTGTCTTTTATACTCTGCTTGTTTTGCAATTAAAATGTGGAGAACACAAAACTGAAATGTATCAGAACACCATTAACCTGTAGCTTTTCAATCTTAGTATCAATAAATAGTGGAGTAACTGAGGGGGGAGGAATTGTAATTTTTCTTTTTAAGCCTGTTTTTTTGGATCATGACTGTACAGTTAGTTTTCTGTCACCATCCCTCTCTATACCCCACCACATCCACTTCTCCTCTCGTCTCAAGAGAGGTGGGACACAGACACTGGCTCTTCTCTTTAGTGCCACTTCACTGGGAGTGAACAAAGCACACATTTAAGCACATTGCCACTGTCTTTATAGTTTCTGTACATCAGTAACATATATTTTATTAATGACTAAAACCATATTGGTTGTGCAAAAAACTGTTTTTGTAAGTGAGGTTGCCTCTAGCTTGTTCTGCCTGCTGGCATGGTACAATAGGGTGTCTGGCTCTTTCTGTTGCCCATCACACAGCCTTGCTTTCAATTCATTAACAGCAGCTAGGTGATTATATCAATCACTTTTGCCTCCAGCAAGGAGACAGGGAGATGGAAATAATGGTTTCTCTAAAGCCTGCCTACAATCAGGGCACTTGGTGCCCTAATTTATTTATTTTGAGCAAAATGCAGCCACTTTGCAGTTTCAGCCAAGGCAGAGGAGTTTTTGCTTTCATATAACTGCAGAAAGGGAAGGCAGCATAGAGCAGAAGTTGTACCACAGCAGAGGGCACATGAGCTGGCACAGGGGTTTTTGGTGCATTTGTGTCTGCCCAGCTGGAGAGGTGGTACCTGAGGCCCTTCCAAGGTTCAGTGATGGAGAAGCCCAGCACAAAAATCCACCCTGCCAAACAGAGCAAGGGGATGTGCTGCTAGTTTGCCTTTTGAAACCTTGAGAACAAACAAGTTTTAAAAACACCAATATTGAAAAGCTTTCTCACAAATCTGATGATAGAATAAAACTGTGAATTCCCAGATAGGGGCCCAACACAAGATAAAATGCAGTGCCACAGGGTTGCAGGGATTGACAGGCAGTGCCAAGCGCCTGTGCTCCTACAGCTGCATGCCCTCGCTCACATCCTGCCTGCCATCCTTTCTGGGGAGCTCTGATCTTTGTGCAAAGCCAAAGGCTGGTAACTTACAGCCAGGCTCTATTCAAAGAGTGTGAGAATACATGAGGGGACATCCTGAAGTGACACGTATATATGTAAACGTTTCCTTGCATTTTATCCCTTTCTACTGAAGCAGTTTCCTTAGGAATGTGCAGGATGTTGTTCTATGGAGAGAACTATTTGTGGATACAGATACATTTGAAACAGGAAATTTGAGCATCATGTTTCTATTTTCTGTTACCTTTTTCCTCTTTGCTTTATATAAAAAACAGATAAAAAACCTGACACCTCAGACTGAAAAGGGTGACCATGTGTTGCTTTGGCTAGGAAATATCTGTCAGTGATGAGGATCTCTGTTCTTTAGTGACACTCTGCTCATTAAAGCCACGATCTGCTTTTCCAATGTTATTTTGAGCAGTGCTTTGGTTTGAAACAGCCTTGTGTAGTCAGGGAGCAATTAGCACTCAGGCTTGGGTGGTTAATGGAGCAGTGATGTGCCACTGCAGTAAATCCTACTGCTACAAGTGCAATGTGGAAATCTGTATGGTGAATGAGATGTCATAGCTGGTGCATTAGTTACTCATAGCAAGTTTTTTAATTTAATTCTGCACCAGAGAAATAAATGAAGAGTTGTGCAGTCTTGTTTTATCTCTCTTGCATTTGTAATGTCGTTAAGTGAAAGGGCAATGGTGTGCACACATACGGATTTGAAAGAGAATTGTGTTGTCTGGGATGCCAGCAGTGGATGCTGCAATCCAGAAGTCATCCATCAGCAGAACCCCACACTTCATGTACTCCCATGGGACTTGAAGATTTAATGGATCAGTACTGAAATACCTATTCCCTGTTTTGTAGGGAGTGAACATAATAGAGCGCCAGTACACGCCAGACCGCATGCCATCTTGGACAGGCATAGGATTTGTGAGAGTCCCTGAGGGGGGACACCTGGAATTCCAGATTGACAACATCCCCTACTCCATGGAGTATGATGTTGTGATCCGCTACGAGCCACAGGTGGGTCTGTGAGTATGGGCACTGCTGCCTCCCAGCAGGTGCTGGCTGTCCTGGTGCACAACTGACGTGAGCATGGCACTTTATGGAGTCATCAGGGCTCAAAGAAAGGACAGGTGCTCAGCTAAATGTCTGAGATGTGTGAAAATCCAAAATGATGTTGACTATTGCTAGTACTAATTGCTTTATAGTTTGTTTCACTATTGCATTGTTTCAGCACCTGTTTAATGAGCAAATTAAAAAGTCACAAGTCCCATCAGGGCAGATTAGACTATAAATTTGTTATTGGCCAAATCAGATGGGCGGTGTGCACCTTAGGAAGCAAATTGCCCATCTTGGATGTTGTATGCCTGCAGCCAAGAGTTTGCAAGCAGTTGGCTTTGATAATTCACAGAGTGAAAGGAAAGAGAAAAATCCCTCCATCTCCTTGCCTGTTGGCAGCAATTAACTGCAGTGAATACTCGCATACAGGACCCAGAGGTGAGGAGAGAGGAGTCACCAAACCCCCTGGTGATGGCATGATGCAGATGGGGCTGCTGGCACCTGCTCCTTGCTCTCAGCCCACACCTGCAGCTGGTAGATGCCCCATGGATGCTGCAGCTGCAGCCCCATCCTCCCTGAAGCACCGTGACCACCCTGTCTGTGCTCACAATTTTCCTGGCCCGAGCTCTGGATGGCTCCAGTAGTTTATGATTATTAGTTGATACTGATGAGCCTTTTTTTTTCCCCCTAGTTGCCTGATCAGTGGGAAAAAGCTGTGATCACTGTCTCACGCCCAGGCAAGATTCCCACAGGCAGTCGGTGTGGCAACACAGTTCCTGATGATGATAATCAAGTGGTCTCACTGTCACCTGGATCCAGGTTGGTATAACTGGATGGGCAAAAGGGGAGAAAAAATAAAACATTTAAAAATGGAAGTACAATAATGTAATGTTTTCAGTTTGCTGTAACCTCTGTGAAAACAGGTGAAAAATAATTTCCAGTGGGTTATAAAAACCACATTTAGTGGTGTGTCTGTAGACTCAAAGCTTTTAAGTTTATTCTCGTATTCTGATAGGGTTTGTTCACTGAGTAGAGGGAGGGGGAGGTGTTTGCACAGCCTGTGAGTGAACACTGGTTTGACTCTTTACCTTGCTGATAACCTTTTCCGGTTCTGACTTCCACAAGCCTCCAAACCGCCTCTCTCACGTCGCAGCTTTTGTTCTGCTGGGTCTTGGCTGCTTTCTGTTATCTTGATTGCTCTATAGGGGCACCTGAAGTGCTTTATGGTGACTTTGAAGTAAGGACTGTTTCCTGTTCCTCCTTCAGATACGTTGTTCTCCCGCGGCCCGTGTGCTTCGAGAAGGGGCTGAACTACACCATCCGCCTGGAGCTGCCCCAGTACTCCTCGGTGGACACAGAGACTGAGAACCCCTACACACTCATTGACTCTGTGAGCAGAATTCATTTCAGGGATGCTTTTAAAAGCCTGGAAGTTTGCATCTCCCCTGGCATGTGTCTGTGTAAATTCAAAGTAGTATTTTGCAGTGTTGTTCCTTACAGCTGAAGTCAGATTTCAACTGGACAATGTAATGCAGCATAGGTTTCTTCAAAAGTTCTGCCAAGTATGTGAGCTGTTCTTCTGCTAAGAGGCTTTGAGGTATTTTGCAGGACTGCAGCTAGTCCACAGACCTCTAGTTTCTTTGGGAAGGCTAATGTGTGTCATGTAGGTCATGAAAATCAATGACAGTGTTAATCTTCTTCTTTAGAATGGATAGAATTTGGTAGATTGGGTAAGAATTTGTCAGATACCAGAAGTATTCCACCAAAACTAGAGAAATACTGTCATTTACCTTCCAAATTCTGTCTGGCCGTTTGTTTTTTAACCAAAAAAAGGCTAGAAACTGGGATAATACTGAATTTTAACAATTTTGGTGGAGGCTCTTTATAAGTAGTGACACTTTGTCATTGTAAAATTTTGTAGCTTGTTCTCATGCCATACTGCAAATCGCTGGACATATTCACAGTGGGAGGCTCAGGCGAAGACGTGGTCACGAACAGTGCTTGGGAAACTTTCCAGAGATACCGGTGTTTGGAAAACAGCAGGAGTGTTGTGAAAACTCCCATGACAGATGTCTGCAAGAACATAATATTCAGCATTTCTGCACTACTGCATGAGACTGCATTATGTACGTAACCATCTACTTGTAGGGCAAACCGTGCCTGGGGGCTGGATGGCGCTTGCAGGCAGAGCAGTTTGCATGGGGAAGGCGTGTGCATGGGATGAGGCAGGGGATTCATGCCTGTGCCACAGTGCTCACTTTCTGCAATGTTTTTCTCTGCTCAGCATGCCAGTGTGACCCGCAGGGCTCCCTGAGTTCGGTGTGTGACCCCAATGGAGGACAGTGCCAGTGCCGTCCCAACGTTGTTGGAAGACAATGCGACAGATGTGCCCCTGGCACCTTCGGGTTCGGGCCGAGTGGATGCCGACGTATGTTAAACCCTTGGCTCTGGGCTGTGCTGTGCTTGGGGCCCTGAGCTTATGGCTTGTCATGGGAACTCAGCCCCTCTCCCTCTTTCCTTGCAGCGTGCGAGTGCCATGCTCGAGGCTCTTACAATGCCTTCTGCGACGTGGAGACGGGCCAGTGCCACTGCTTCCCTGGGGTGTACGGGCGGCAGTGCGACCGCTGCCTGCCAAGCTTCTGGGGCTTCCCCAGCTGCCAGCCCTGCCACTGCAATGGCCACGCTGACGACTGCAACCCCTACACCGGGGAGTGCCTCAGCTGCCGGGACCACACAGCCGGACACAACTGTGAGAGGTATGGCACCTGTGCCCTTGCCCTGGCCCTTCTCCTTCCCCACGGCAACGTGGGCACAGCAGCTCAGCTGTTCCTCTCTGGTGCTGGTGATCATACAGGTGTTAAGCCACAGCAAAAGTCCCTGGGCCCAGGGAGTCAGAGAAGCATTTGTAGTCCTGGAGATTGATGGGAGTGGGTATCCCCTCTTCCCTGCCCACAGCCTTGTGTCTGCATAAGTGACCAAGAGCATGCTGCAGGACCCCAGGCCTTTAGCAAGCTATTGCAAGCCTTCTGAGAGGTGTTGCAGTGGCAGGACTGATGTTCAACCTTCAGTGTCCTCCTCCTATGCTGGTATAAACCAGGCAAATTTGTGTCTGTGGACACAGCTGCTAGGAGTGTGAGTGGTAAGGGAGAGCCATAAGGATGTTTCTGCCCTTTGCTCCTTCACAGTGTTACAAAATCTGAGCTTATGTACAGCAAGGCTGCAGTGTGTTTGCCTGCAGTCCCTGCATGCTGTATACTCTGTTGTGCAGGTGCCAGGCTGGCTACTATGGAGACCCCATCCTGGGATCAGGTGACCACTGCCGGCCCTGCCCTTGCCCTGATGGCCCCGAGAGTGGACGCCAGTTTGCCAGTGGCTGTTACCAGGATCCAGTCACACTGCAAGTCGTGTGTGTCTGTAGCGTGGGATACATAGGTACTTGGTGGCACTGTGGAGGGGTGGCTGGTTGGGTTGAACCCCTCAGGGAGAGGATGTGTTCATGCGGGTTGGATGTGACCACAGCACCAGTGGGTTGTTGCAGGGGGTTGCCTCACTTGGAAGGTGCCAAGGGCAGAATGGTTTGTGTGGCTGGTGCCAGCATGACCATGAACCTCATCTGCAGCAGTGAGGGATGACTGGTGCTGAGCAAAGGGTTGACAGGACAGCACTGGAACCGAGGGGATGAGCAGCATGCCTTGGTGCCCTGGGTGGTACCATCCATGCTCTGCACCAAATTACCCTGGTCTCACCAAGTGCTGTCTCTGTTTCTTTAAACACAATCCAGTTAACGCCCCCCCAGTAATGGTCTTTATTGCCTTGCTGGTGACGGGGCTGCGCCAGGGAGCCGTGATGGCCATTCCCAGTGTGCCTGTTTGTTCAAACAGGCAGTCGCTGTGATGAATGTGCGTCTGGCTTCTTTGGGAGCCCTGATGAGGTTGGTGGCGCCTGCCAGCCGTGCCAGTGCAACAACAACATCGACACCACTGACCCAGAGGCCTGCGACAAGAGGAGCGGAGCGTGCATGAAGTGCCTCTATCACACCGAGGGGGAAAACTGCCACCTCTGCAGAGAGGGCTACTATGGGAGTGCCCTGCAGCAGGACTGCAGAAGTGAGTGCGAGACATGGCTGCAGCCCCAGCACCAGCCTTGTCAGGAGCAGCAGTGGGCAGCTAAATGCTTTTTACCTGGGAGCATTTGGGTGGAGGGAAAACCTTATTACTTCCAGCTGGAGCTGCCTGCAGCTGCCCTGTAGCTGGGTGGGGCTTCTGGCTCTTTACCTTTGAGAGGGAGTTCAGAGACAGCATTTACATTTGCTGAAAGGAGGGAGGATTTTGCAGGAGGGGGGCTTCTTACCTTCTTGCTAACTGTCTCTGTTTATATCTTCTCCAGAGATAAAGTGGTGGGGGGAGAGTTTGTGGTTTGACAGTGGGAATGAAGGCCGTGACAGGAAGCTGAAATGGGTGGTGGGGAGGCAGACCACCTTTCCTGTGGCATCAGGCACAGCCCAGCAGGACAGGGGTCACCGAGCAGCTGAGCTCGCTGTTGGCCAGTTGACCACTTCAAGCACATCTGCCACCATAGCTGACTGAGGAGAGCTGGGCAGACCTGGGCTTTGGTTCTACAGAGGGAGGAATGGAGAAGAGCAGGGAGGGTTGGGCTGGTTGAATGAGGAGGGCTGGGGCATGAGGAGGGGGACATGAGGAGGGCTGTTGAGCAGTGCTGGGTGTCATTCAGTGTTAAGTCAGCCAGGCCTGGCCATTGGCACTGGGACATGCCAGCATCTGCCCACACCTCTGTGGACTCAGAGAATAAACTAGCTGTGGAGCTGGGGCAGTCTGGTAGTGAGGGGCAGGTTGACACAGAGGTGCCGTGCTCTCTCCCTCACAGAGTGCGTCTGCAACTACCTGGGCACGGTGCGGGAGGACTGTGAGGGCTCGGAGAGCTGCCGCTGCGCGGCAGCCACGGGGCAGTGCCGCTGCCTCCCGAACGTGGTGGGGCAGACGTGTGACCGCTGTGCCCCCCACACGTGGCGCCTGGCCAGCGGCACCGGCTGCGAGCTCTGCGACTGCGACCCCGCGCGCTCCCTCGGGCCTGCCTGCAATGAGGTGAGGCAGTGCGGCCCTGTGCCCGAGGCGCGGCCCTGTGCCCGAGGCGCGGCCCCTGCTCGGGGCAGGCTGAGCTGCTGAGGGCTCACGTCTCCTGATGGGTTTGCCTTTGGCTTTGACAGTTCACAGGGCAGTGCCACTGCATGCCGGGTTTTGGGGGCCGGACCTGCCGGGAGTGCCAGGAGCTCTTCTGGGGTGACCCAAGCGTGGAGTGCTTAGGTGAGTCCAACCCTGGTGGCTGCTCCTTTTGGAAATGTTTTTGTGGCTGGGCACACCATCACACCCTGCTTCACTGGGGCACCCCTGCTAGCAGCAGCCTACTTGAGCCTTGGAAAAGAGGGACAAAGGCATGGTGAGGTCTGCCCTGGGGTTTTGGTGCCTTGCAGGATGGGACATGTGGCAGGAGCCCAGGCCTGTGCTTGTCTGTGTTTTTCTTGTCTGACCTTTATTTAGAAACAAACCTCTCTGTTTAGAAGCAACTCTTCCTTAAGGGTAAGATTGCAATGCTGTCAGGTAAGCCAGCACGATAAGAAAACATATCACAAGCATTTGAGTTTGAGAATTGTTCTGGAAACCAGTTTCCTTTGTCTTTCAATTGCATGTAGCTGAAGATGCCTGTCTCTTGTGCCTTCTTACAGAGACTGGAGATTTTTTATTTAGTAGGAGACTCTCTTTATATTTCAGATAAAAATAAAGGAGAAAGCAGAGACCATGCAGTGGGTTAGCCATAGGTACATGCTGCAAAACAGAGCACCATGAAGTAGGTTGTTTAGAAAACTGGATGGCCTCTGTCCTTTCATTATAAACAAGTCTGTTCATTAGCTGGAAAAGAAACTTCAAACATTGTCCAAACCAGAACAAACTTGTATCTCTGATCTGTTCAAATAGGAACCCTTGCCAGGAGGGTTTGCAATAGATTTAAGGTATTTTTTCCTGCAGGGAGGAATGTGCTTGCTGTGGTCTTTAATAAATCCCTTACAATAGAGATACCTTAGAGCCCATTATCTTGATAGATAGGCAGGTCACAGCTACTTGGTTACTGCAGCAGATGAAAGGACTGGGGAGTTGCCCCAGTTCCTGAGTACATATTGGGTTTCTTGGGGGAAAGGCTGCCTTTCGAGAGGCTGTGTGTGTTCTGACATGGGAAGGGGTGTGCTGACCCTGCTGGCTCCAGGGCAGGGATTGTCTTTTGCTATCAGTTGTCTCCATCAGGGTTTATTGATGGAGTCCATCTGCATACCTTATCAGCAGGATTTTGCAGCATAGCATAATTTCTGATCTCTCGTGGATTTTCTGCTGTCTTTTGAACATGTGAAAACCTGCTTTAATTTTTCTGAAGTAAAGAGACAATATATTCTTCAGAGCCTGTTTTTACCATGTAAGATCTACACTCCCTTTCCAGTCCACCATCCCTTCTGTGCCCTAGTGACAGAGGAGACTCCCTCGGGTGGAAAGGCAGATTTTCCTTCATGATTACATCCAACAGGAGGTCCCTGTGGCAGGTGGGGAGAGCTGCTGCCCAGGGCTGAGCAGTGGCAGCCTGCAGTGTGATGCTCTGGACAGGCTCCAAGCATGTGCTGGCTCGTGGAACACATCCAGCCGGGTGGTGCTGCAGGCTCTCCTGGTGTGCTGGGGTCAGTGCCTCCTGCCTGTCTCCTGTCTTTCCTTGGCAAGAAGACAATTGACTCCTCAGCCCTCATTTAGCCCCGGGGAGTGAGAGGTGATGTTCAGGCTGGCAGAGCTGCAGCTGCTGCGTGGGCAGGTAGCAGCTCTCTGGGATAAGTGGGTTGCAAGCAGAAAACCGTGCCGTTTAAGGAGCTGCTGAGCAGCGTCCCTGGAAAACAGCAGAGATCTGGCCTGCAGCCAGTGAAGCTGGAACTGAGACAAGGCTTTGTCACAAAGATGTCTGCTCCAGTTGCAGGGAACATGTGGACTCCTGCCATGGCATTTGCCACCTGGCGTGTTCTTGCTGGCCCAAGCAGCCAGTATGGCCACATTTTGTGCTGCATTCAGGAGCAAAATAGAAACCAATCTGGATGGGGAAGAGCAAAAACTCTGAACCATGTGAGTGTGGACATAGTCTTCACCAAGCTGGTGCAGAGGTGTGGACATTGCTCCCAAGGACTCTAGCATGGGATCCTCCACTCTCTAGGGCAAGTGGGTTCTGCTCAAGGTTGGAAACCACAGGGTGAATCAATTACTCCAAGGACAGTGATGTGAGATCTCTTCACGAAAGGTCTTCAGGTTGTTGGCATCAAGAAACACAAGCTCCTGATGAGAAATGGAGACCATACTGCTCATGTGGCTTTGACAAGATTTACAATACTAAAAAATCCCAAGTGCCTGCAAATAAACTCTGGACATAGCTGTGTGGAGATGTGCAAAATGGCCCATTTAAAACAGGCTGGGGCTGCAGCTCTCCATGGGTTCTTAGGCACTTGCAGCAGCAGCAGTGAATTGTGGATGTGGCCCAGGGTCCCAGTACACTCCAGGAGATACCAGGCTCTAGGGCACTCTTCTCTGCCATCCCCAATGCCAGCTGCTGCCTGTGATGTCTCTTCTAGAAACCTTGTTTAGATCAGACATGGTGAAGCAGAAGCCAAGGAAGGCAGGTTTTTGTACCTGGTCTGGGTGCTGCAGCCCCCTACTTGGAGAGAAAATATCATCTGATGTCTCCTCTCTGCACATCCACAGAGATCACACTGGCACCTCTGGGGCCAGCTGAGGTGGGTCACACTGGCACCTCTGGGGCCAGCCTGTGTTTGGACAGCATCATGAACCCACAGCACTGGCTGCACTTCAGCACCCACAAATGTCCACTGGGGATTACACACCACAGAGAGCCTGTGGCTGGGTCTTCAGGGCCTGCTTAATCCCTGTGCTTTGAAAAAGCACAACATTCTCTCACTGAATTCAGCATAATGCCTGAAACAAGCACAGCAGAGGCACAGAGGATGGGGAAGAGCCCAGCATTTCTCTTTTGGCCTCATGCAGGTCCCTGGGAGGATTACAGTGGGCAGGAGCTGTGCTGTGAGCATCGTCTGCTCTGCAGGCAGTGCCAGCCCCTTGGCAGGACTCTTCTGCCATTGCTCCAGCCTCGAGCTGGCTGCAGCTCTGCATGAACCTGCCTGTGAACGTGTGTGTGTGTGCATAAAAATCCTACCTAAGGGAGTAAATAATAGCACTACAGAGTTCATCAAATTCAAGTCTCCCAGGCATTCTGCTGGAGCTTCTCCAAAGCCTGGCAACCCAAGTGCAGGACTCAGCATGCCGAGTTCTGCACCAGCATCAACAAAGCACATCTCCAGCAGAAGGCTGCAGGTTCCTGGGAAGCCTGAGATGTGGAGTGGCTGCAGATGCAGCTCAAACAATGCCTTTGCACAGTAGATACTTTATGTTTCATCTAATAAGAAGGAGATGACAATTTTACTGTCATTACTGTTGTAATGAGTTGAACAAACAGACCAGAGTGCAGTTGGTAGGAGGCACTGTGTGAGATGTCCTGTGTTGGACACGAGTATCAAGTCTTACTGTAAAATCACAGAACTTAATTGAACTACAATGAAAAAAAAAAGTCATGCTTTTTGTCAAATACACAGTGCGTACATTGACAAGAATGTTGTTTTTCTCAGTTTTTAGTCTTTGTTATATGGCTGGTGCAGGAACAGCTGTTCACTAAAAATTACCCTATTGCCATTTAAGAATAAGTTTTGTAGTCTTAAAATTTTAACACCTGGATCTTAAACTAGTCACATAGGCTGCTTTTGTAGGAGATGTTTTTGGTGTTCAGAGATGTCTTGTTTTCTTCTGTGAGAAGTGCCTAAAGGAAGTCAGACAAATTCTGTGCTAAAGAAAATATGATTTTCACTTCAAGTTTCATTATTTTAAATGACCTAGGGTCATAAAATGTGTATTGATTATTTCCAGAAAACTATCCTTTTGGCATGGTCTGCTAGCATGTTAAGATGTAGCACAACTCCAGTAATTTTAGGCTGGGATCTTATCTTACTTAACATTCCTACTGAAAATCATAATGCTGAGGAGTTAGCACTATGCTTGCAGGGTAACTTGAATCAATAGCTGATTATTCAGAAGAAATTTGCCAGCTCTGCAAAACTTTCAACCTTAAAAACTGTTGAATGGTTTTCTTATCGCAGTGCCTCACTACCACTGGGAAATTATGCCAGGAAATCATGTTTGAACAAAACCTTTGTGTTTTTTCTGTGGAGGAGTTAAATATTTGATGCTTGCCGCCCTCAGTCTCAAGCAGTAAAAAAATATTTCTAGAAAAATTATTTCTATTCAGCGTAGGATGATGTACAACACTTATTTGTTCCTGGCATCCCCCAGTAAGGAATTGAACACTGATACTGGTCTTCATACAGCCCATTCAGTATCCATTCTGTCACCTCTGCTCTAGTATCAATGCTTTGAGACACCTATGGATATTCAGTGTGTGCATGCACATACGTGCACATGCCTTACATGCCTTTGTAAACAGATGCAGCTACAATCCTCATAATCTGCTAATCAGCAGATCCTGACTGAAGAATTTGGCTTAAACTTTTCCAAAAATATGCTTTCCCTGAAGTTGAAATATGCCACAAAAGAATCACTGATTGAGTTACACACTCAGTTAAAGAAAACAATACGCCCAGTTCCAAAATGACATTTCAAAACAGAAACCTATTGTTTAATTTAGTAAATGCTCCTTTGAAAGCCCTTAAATCTTGGGCCAATGATTTCAAAAGACTTCTTTTCCTCCAGTGTGTTTTCCATGGGAGGTACTGCTATGTCCTGCTCTGCTTACAGATTTGAAGCCTGTCTAACACTGATCTTCAATGCAAGCAGCAGTGTCTGCATTAACTTTCAGCCCTTCACCTTGGCTTTGGGCCAATCTGTCTGCTTGAAGGGAGACTAATCAACCATTTGTCTTGAAAGGCATTTCCAACTCAAAGTGGTCAAGGCATCCAAGTATCTTGAAGTAAACTCAACATCTGTTTGATTTTGCAGTGCAAAATTAACTACTTTTCCAGTTTCTTGTCATGTAAGCAACATAGGGAAGCAACATAAAATGAGTTTACAGGACTTTGTCTTTCCCTATACCACATATAAGTAGAGTATAAAGCTGTTGGTAGCTACTAAGTCACATCTGAAACATCTGCAGGCACATCTGCATCCCTAGATGTGCCTGTATGTTTCTCATTCTTGAACAAGTTCAGATTAACCAGATATATGCTAACACTGGATGTGTTGTATTACTCAGGTCTTACATCAGATTTAGGAGTGTGCTGGTTGGAGCCAAAATCTTCTGAGCAAAGCAATACTTTGAAGGTCATGTTTGAGTTAATCTGTCAGATACAGGACTGCTTCTGAATCCCACCATGGCCATAGGAATAGTTGGACATAACAAGGGAGGTGTTGGAGGAACAAGAGCCTGCTGTGGCTAGAAGTGATGGTGGGTGCTTTGATCAAACATGATACTGGGCATGATGTGCTGGATCCCTCTGGTGTTTGCTGGTGTTTGCTCTGTTTCTAGCAGGTATCTCTGGTATTCACGTCCCAGTTCATTGGCAGTGATACTAGAATGTCACAGGAATTTTCTGGTGCATGTGCAACCACCATCTTGAATGATAGATATGTACCTCAGTTGTTCTTCCATGAGCTCTTTGCCAATCCTGTGCCAGTCTTCTCCCCTGTGTGCCAGCTCGGAGGGCCTCCTTTCCTTTCACATACATCCTGTCACTGTCACTATGCTTTTGTTCCTTTAGGATGAAGTCATGCCCTTTAGTCAAAGAGACTGAAGCCAGCAGGTTCTTGGCAGGCAGGCACTGCCTGAGGCAGAGGTGAAAGCTGGCACTGAGCTATTTGCCTGGTGGACTGCAGTGTTCAAGGTGCTACTCACTATGGAGAAGGCTTTACATGATCTTAGCTTGGGCTTGCTTTCCTTCTCTTGAGAACTGGCCACAGCTGGAGTGAGTAGAGAGTTTGATCCTCACCATGGCATATAGGGAAGTGGTTCCTCTTCAATGGCCTTGAATGTGCTCCTTGCTGGGGTGTAAAGTGCCTGGTGGAGGTGCCCAGGGCACAAGGTACAAAACTCATCCACTAGAGGTGTTAGAGATGGTTAGGGGTGAAATCTGGTGTGATCCTGTATATGGTTAATTCTTGGGAAGATAATGAAGAGAAGGAAGAGCAATAGGAAGCCAGTGCTTTTGAAAGCCGTTCTATATGCACTTCATGGAGGGGACTGAGGTAATTCAGAGCCAGGATTGCCTACTTGTGGGCTTGATAAAAAAAATCTTAAAATGGAGAAATAAGACACAGTAATGTTTCTAGCTGTCTTGTACAATTTCTCATGGTGGTCCTGCAGAGCTCGGTTTGGGAGTTTTGTAGAACTGTATTCTTCGAACTGTCATTCTACATTTAGAATAAATTACTTCTTTGCTCTTATCATCCCCCAACAGGCAGCTATGGAGTTTGGGTTTTCATTTTCCAAACAGTATGTTAGTACCTAAATTATTTTCTCTTCTTCCCTAGTATTTTCTGGTTCCAGAGATTTTGGAATCACTTTACCATGTAAATGCTACTAAAGCCATGTCACCTGGTTTTCCTAAACATGCAGGTATTCAGGAGTAGAATTACCAATATGGGGTTACAGGGGTTTTTTTCATATTAAGCCTTTTAAATCTGCAAGTAAATATAGTGATCTGATTTGCCAGCAGCAAGTATTCATGTAACTTGATCAGACCTCAGGATCTTTGAGAAAAACCACATGCCATTTAGCCTCTTTCTATACAGAGGAATTTGGACAATTCATCATTATACCAAGGGCCTTATTAGTTGACAGAAGGGTTAACTGACCTTCAAACAGGAACTCAACGGTTTGCCTGCAGGGAACATATTCCATGGTGAGTTGACTACTTAAGCACTTTCGATGTAAAGTAAAAACAATCTCTTGTGTCAGGGTATAGTTCGAAGAACAAAAGACCGTTTTGCTCAATTGTGCAGGCAGCAGAAGTTATTTTTGTCTCTTGCCTATCATATTCACATTGTACAAGAAAGTCGTTTTGTTGAGGAGCGATTTGTTCTGCTGGGGCTCTTTGTGTAATTTTTGAACTGAAGACCACCACTGTGTTCTGGCATTGAAGCAAACAATGTACAGTCTTGAAAACAGCTTTGTGTTTTGCCCTATTTTCAAGGGGGCATTTGCTTTGAGTGTGTGAATTGATTTATGGGCCCTTTCGAGCCATTTAACTTCCTTAGAGAATGCCTGGTAAATGGATGTGTAAGTGAGGGGTTTTATCAGGTATGCCAGTCCTTTTCCTGTTTAGGGAACATGTGCTTGACCTGTTTTGGTTGCACTCTACCATAATAATAGGTAGATGATGTGCATATTTTCAAAGCCTCTCTTTTTTTTTTGCTTGCTGCCATCTTTTCATTAAAAAGCTTTGCATGTTGATGTCCTCTGCTGCTGCTGCCTCCTGAGCAGGAAACTTGTGTTTCCAACCTGAGTTGGAAACCTGTGTAATTAAGGAGGTCAAGTGGCAGCCTTGATGAATGGAAATGCTTCTCCTGATAGCATTATTGTGTACAAAGCGTCTGTACTTTCAGCAGCGACAGTGCATCACTGAGTTAAGTGAGTAACTTCTCTCTGATGGGTTAGTGCCAAAGAAATGCATTTCATGAAGGTGTGAATACTAACTCTGAAGTCAGTGCTCAGTGTGAAATAGTTTTTAAAAATTTATAAATCTGTTAAGTGTCCTCATTTCCACTGAGGGTGACATTGAGGGTGACAAACAGTGTGTAGGCTCTTGGTCCTTAACACCTCAAACACTACATGTGTTACAAACAAACACTGCCCATGACCACATTCTTTGTTCTATTCTACTTTTCACTGCCAGATTTTTTTTTTCTGATTTTCTGTATACCCAAAATGTCAGCCCAGTGCCAGGCTCCTCATTGTGTGTTGTGAATGTTTTCCCACTATCCATGGCAGGAGCATGTTCTGAGCCAGTCCCTGTACCGCTACCTAGAAGATTTCACAAGGGCTTTTGCTCCATAGATTTGTCCTGTTCTTGGAAGCCAGTTTCACTTTCAGCACCCACAGTGCCTTATGGAAGAGAGCTCCTCCACTGAACCAAGGGCTGTGTAATGTTATCTCCTTTTAGTGTGCTCTTTGTGGGAGGTGCAGGGGAAGGTGGTTGGGTTATGATTTTCAGGATTCCTCACCTTAGTGTTACTCTTCTGCTGGAGGAGACAGTAAATGGCTGTTCCTAGGTTCAATTTTCCTTTTTCTCTCATGGTTTGCTCTTAAACCCTCTATGTGCCTGCCTGCCACTTCTTCATCCCAAGAGCCTTGCTCTACTCACTCTTCATTGCAGGAGAGAAACTGGGGTCTATTTTCAGTTGCTATTCAGCTGACATATGAACATTGCAATTGGTGTCCATCCTTGCTCCGTTATTGTTCCTATTTCCAAGATGTGCAAATCCTAATCTCCTCTAGAGTTATTTCCCCATCTCTCTCCCCTTTCTCACTCAACACTTGCTTCCTTCATACAGGAGTGATACATCCAATTAGGTTTTTATAATTGAGACACTGACCACATCTGTATTAATTTCACCACTTTATTATAACTGATTTTTTTCCCACCCTGCCAACATCCATGGCTTTCACATGTGCCTTTTTCTCCTCCCAGCATGTGACTGCAACCCTCGTGGCATCCAGACCCCCCAGTGTGACCGTGCCACAGGGCAGTGCATCTGCAATGAGGGGGTGGAAGGGCTGCACTGTGACAAGTGCTCCCGGGGCTACTCGGGCGTCTTCCCTGACTGCGTGCCCTGCCACCAGTGCTTTGCCCTCTGGGATGTGATCATCAGCGAGCTGGCTAATAAGACCCAGCAGTTCTTGGACAGGGCTAATACCCTCAAAATCACTGGACTCACTGGCCCATACCAGCAGACACTCAGCACATTGGAGGAGAAGCTCACTGAAATTAAAACCATCATCGCTCAAAATCCAGCAGCCGAGCCCCTGAAGAACATCGGGAATCTCTTCGAAGAAGCAGAGTGAGTACAGTTGTAGTTATATGGATCAGTGTGTCTTGGGAAGAAGTGGGAGTTCCAGTGAGCTGGGATTTACTTAAGTGACTGATGTCCCCATGCTGGGCTGAGGGCACTCAGGCTGGGTGAGGGTGCTGTGGCTCCTGGGCTGCTCCTTCCCACTGAGCAGAAACCAGGGAGCAGAAACCTGGTGGGGCAGGCAGGAGCAGTGCAGCTGCCACGTGCTGGGCTGGGTTGTCCTGCTCCCACTGCTCTCCAGGCAGCTAATTACCAGGGAGCCACTCATGCTTGCCTTGTGCTGCCCCAGGGCAAAGGACAAACACTGCTATTATGTGAGAGAATGAAGAGGGGGAGAGATTAAATTCCTGGATTTCCGCGTGTAGCTGATGAGTTGGAAACTTGGGCTTCTTTCTGCTCTCTGAGCACGTGTTGGGGGAAACACCAGGTTTATAACAAGGATGTTTCCTTTTTGTTTCCTTTTTTCTGAGAGTAGAAGCCTTGTATTTTCTTTTAGGGCTAAGCATACAAAAGATGGTAGTCTGGAGATGGGGCAGTGTAACATTAAGTAGGATTACAGAGGCTTTCTAGCCCTGTCTGCCACTGCTCCAACTTGCTTGTGCTTTGTGAAGGGAACTGCACAAAGCAAAGGGGCGAGGATTAAAGCACAAATGTCTCAATTAGGAACAGTTTGTGTCCTACAGCTCCCCTCCCTCCTGCTGGAGAGCTGAGGGTTGCTGCTGCTTCTGGACTCTGTGTGTATTGAGGGAGATCAGAGCAGCTGAGGAGCTGCTTTTCCCTGACATACCTTAGGTGTATCTGTTCTTGCTCTCCTCTGGCTGTATAAGAAGTACTGGGCTTTGGAGGAGTCCTGGAAAACAGCAGGCTGGTGGGCTATTGAGAGAGCTGTAAATCGATCTTAAATCTTAAGTACTGCCTTGATTCTTTCAGAATGAGGAAACGCTTGGCTTGAGGGGATCACCATGGATGGGAATAGCTTCCTATGCCCACTTCTTGTTCCACAGCAGCCTTGACATGTAACTCACTTGCTTTTCCTTTTAGGGTTATCCCGCTAGCTAAAGCCTGCTCCATGGCTCAGAGTGAATGCTTAGAGCAGGAGGTTTTCCTTCAAAAGTCTGGTGGGGAAGGATCTGTACAGAAGAGTTTAAAGAATCCATTGTGCTAAAACTAAGGCTCCCCCCTCCCTGCTTCCTGAAGTTCAATTCTCTCTGATGAGCTCGTAGTAATCAAAACTACATTTGAGCTGTGTGGGATGGGAAGCAAATTATGTATGGATCATAGTAGTCAACTCTGACCTATGCAGTTGCCATGATACAAGAGCATTACTCCAGTCCTCTGGAATCTCCCTCCAGTTAATCTTACACAATGCAGCTGTTTTCTGAGCAATTTGGCACTTTGGGTTTATAAATGTGCTGTAGATTAAAAAGTAGGTTTGTATAATAAAGGAAACAAAACAGTATTCTAGGTAGGCATGTTGTTACAAATCACTTGGAGTTCCACTGAGGGAGGACGGGTCCTGCCATGGGAGAAGCTGGGTACATCTCTGGCCACCATGGTCCAGTGAAGTATGAGGCATATGACACTTCTTCCTCCCCGTGCTGAGTCCTGTGCCTGTTTTACAGAAAGCTGACAGCAGATGTTACAGTTAAGATAGCTGACATAGAAGAAAACCTGTCAGCCTTATCAGCAAAGAGCAATAGCACAGACACAGACCTGAGTGCACTGGAGACAGATGCCAAAAGTCTGGACCATGTCGTGAAAGAGCTTGCAGAGCAGCTAGAGTTCATCAAGATCTCTGATGTTCGGGGTAAGTGTCACAGGGAGGGGGAGAAAGCAGCAGGGTGGCCAAAGATTTAATTAGTGCATGGGTTTAAGTACCAGATTAATCTTCTAACTTGTAATAAAACACAGTTCCTCAGGGACAGGTTCTTTCTGTGCATTAGCAGAGTTGCTGATGCAGCAGGAATTTTTGCCCCCTCATCCGGTCTCTATTCCTCTGCATGTTGCAAAGCTGGCTCAAATTCTTGGGGCATAGAATCGTCTTAAGGTATCATGCTGAACATTGTAGATGAGACACAATAGAAGAAAGTGCACCACAGATTTCAAGATATGCCTGGACATTCCCCTTGCTCCCTTCGGTCTGTTAAATTGCTATTTCTGGGTGAAAAAAAAGCTTGTGGTAAAGGATCCAGTTCTCCTGACCCACCCAAGCCTGGCATGTCCATTGGCACACTGAAATGGGCCAAGAATCAAAATCTGCTGGAGGAAGAGGAATGTCACCAGATTATTTGGAAATCCGGAAAGTTAACTTCAAAGAAAGTATTTATAATTTTTCTTATATATTTCCTGGTTTTCAGGAAGTCTGAGATTGTTTCCAGTGAAAATGGGAGATTTCAGACTGAGGCGAGTGGCATGTGGGGATAGGGGAGTCCCTGACTTCTGGCATTGGGCAAAGGAAAGCTGCCCCGAGGTGCAGATTATAGCCACCCCCACAGGGTCCCTCACACCCACACAAGGCCTCTCCAGGAGTTGTCCAAAATCAACAGTTCCATAAATCAGCATCTTTCATCAAGCAGTTGTTTCTTAGGAAAGCTCTGACCAGTTTCCAAGCAGTGACTCCATAAGCCAGACATCCCAGGGCAAGCAATAAGAACTGATGGGATAAGGGAATCTTTAGAAAACAAACTGTTCCCCTAAAAACCTTCAAAGGCCATATCTCCTCTTGCCCTTAGGGCAAGCAGAATTCTGTCACTAGGGCCACAGAAAGGCTTAACTTCAAAGATCAGCTTGATACTCTCCACCAAGCAGAGAGGCAAACTTTTTTTCCTACAAGAGGCCAAATTCTGTCATCCTTGCAATGGCACAGCTGCCAAGGCCAGCATTTCGTTTAATGTGAATATCACTAGCCCTGATGTGTCATTTAACATCTGTAATATACATTACTTTGGGTTACTCAACAGAGCTCTCATCAGCTCCCTCTGATTTCTGCAGGAGCCTTGGACAGTATCACCAAGTATTTCCAGATGTCCCAGGAGGCAGAGGAGAGGGTCAATGCCTCCACCGTGGATCCCGACAGCGCCATGGAGCTGTCAGCGCGGACGCGGCAGGAAGTGCAAGACTTGATCAACGAGAAGGAGGCCCAGTTCAAGGCTAACCAAGAGGAGCAGTCGCGCCTTCTGGATGAACTCGCTGGAAAGCTGCAGAGCCTGGATCTCTCTGAGGTGGCTGAGAAGGTACACAGCTGAGAATGGCTGGGATAAACCCATGGCAGAAACAGAATTAGGTTTGTGATGAAGCAACAGGCAGGGAGGAGCTGTAGGGGACGTGGCAGTGTGAGATGTACAGCTGGGTCATGAGAAATGCACCTGGCTTGGTTGAGCGACCCCTTGGTTTTGTGGGCTGCAACTGGGTTGTTTAACTGGTGGGCTCTGCCACTACTGGCTTTCAAAGACCAGCCTTTCATGTTGATCTTCCTCCCACTCTTCCCAGCCCCAAGAGAGCACCTGTTTTTGCATCACCCCTGTTCTAATCCTATGTTCTTTGCTAGGGACAGAGTTCCCACATGCGGGAAAGTGTGGCAAATCTGCTGGGCTGAGAGCCATCCTCTTCAGCCTATCCTGAGTTGAGTGCTTGCTTTCCCTAGGCTCCCCTCTTCCCCTCTGCAGCTCCATCAGATACACTCTGTGGCTGTACAGTGCCTGGCCAGGCTGCACTTCTGCACGCACCCCCGGGCCTCAGCATCCCCCCAGGCTCATCCTCCTGCTCGACACAAAGCAGAATTTACAGGGAGATGGAGTCAAAAGGGCATTTTCTCTGTTGAAGGTGCCTGCTCATCTGTAAATATGATTAAGGATAGCTTTTTCTTGGGAGAGACTGGATGTTCTCTCAGTTTCTCTTTGAAGTTGGCCAGCTGCATTCAGAGAACAATCCCTGAACAACCCCGGGTGAAGGCAGGCTGCAGGGCACCCCTCATTAACTCCCCCGGGCACGCCAGGCCTGTGGTAGAGAGTGAGTTCTTCACACGCTGATTGTCCCTTGTCCTTTACAAGTCATCCCTCCCACTCCCTCAGCTCTCCTTTTTTCTCTGAAAGGAAGAAAGAGACATCTTTCTGTTTAGTTTCCCTTCCCCTACATTCCTGCCCTGACTGTTCTTAAGAACTGAAGTGAAGTCGTGGGTAGATGTTTATCAAGGCAGTAAATACTGAGTTGCTTGGAGGTGTAGTCATGAGACACACACACACACACACACACACACACACACACACACACACACACACACACACCTTTCTGCTTTCTAGCTACTGCTGGGTTACGTGCCAAACAGGTAAGAGGCACTCATTTACACTTCACAGGAGACAGCTGCAACTAACTTGGCTCAGCCCCTAGGTTTTTCCAGGGAGGTTTTTTGGCTGCAAAACCTGAGTTAGTGACTATCATTTGGCAAAAAGAGAGTTTGGGAGGGGGCATGAAAAGGTAAAAGAGCCTCACAAGAACAGGGAATTTTCTAATTTTCCCTCTGGTTAAACCAGCTCCTGTGTTATTTCATTACCAAACAATTGACCAAGCAGGGGGTAACTCTCAGCACAATGTTGCTGATAGAAATAGTTTTGCTTCTTGGAAAAGAAGTTTACTCTGAAATTTTGTGGTGGAAGAGTGTCCTACTCCAGCCCCCAGGTAATGGAGTGGAAATGAGGCTGTGACTGCTTCCCCTGTGTCCCTGCAGACGTGTGGCAGTGCCCCGGGAGCCTCGTGTGCCGAGTCCGAGTGCGGGGGGCTGAGCTGTCGGACAGACGAGGGCAAGAAGAAGTGTGGAGGCCCCAGCTGCGACGGGCTGGTGACCGTGGCTCACAATGCCTGGCAGAAGGCTATGGATTTTGACAGAGACATCCTCAGTGCATTAGCAGAAGTTGAGCAACTCTCCAGAATGGTAATATGGCAAATCAATTGTTAAGATAGTAAAAAAAGAAAAAGGAAAATCTGTCTGTTGTAGCACAGACACTAATTGATAAAGCATGGGCTGGTTTTCTGCAGAAAATACTTATTTTGGGTTGTGTAACTTCATCATGCTTGTAAATATCTTCAGAAAGAGAGCTTGCTAGAGTGAAGCTTCATGGATAACTAAACATCAGCCTGAGTTGTTTAAACTAGCACTGGTGGTATGGATCAGGGCCAGCTTCCAAGTGTTCTGTAAGTTTTATGAGAAAAAGCATTCCTTGTTACTATTACTTCTGACTCCAGATGAATTGTTTTAAAACAAACCCTAAAACATAAGAAGATAAGCAAGCAAGCCTTCCATTTTCCTTTCTTTAGGTTTCTGAGGCAAAACAGAGAGCAGATGAAGCAAAACAAAATGCACAAGCAGTTTTGCTTAAAACCAATGCTACCAAAGAACAAGTGGACAGAAGCAATGAAGATCTGAGAAATCTTATTAAACAGATTAGAGACTTCCTAATGCGTAAGAATGTTACATTTTAATTATATTTTAATTCTGGGTTTGTGAAAACCAGCTTTACATCTGTATTATCTTCCAAGAGTTAGCTCAACAGTTGTCATCATTCCCCCCACCTCCCTTAGACAGACAGTGTGTATGATGAAATCTGGAAACATGAGAAAAAACAAGAGAAAACCAAGATAATAAGAAAGTGAGAGCAAACTGACATGTTCTTGTGTGCATTTCAGCTGAGGCTTTTGTACTTCTGTACTTTGCCAAGTATGTCTGTAAGTTCTGGCTAGAAAGACAAAGTTGTATTAAAGGGGAAGGGAGTCAGAAACTGCATTTCTCTCTCTGCAAGAAAGCATATAAAGGTTAAATGAGAGCCTTGTTTGCCAGCAGCCCGTTCCTTGCCTGTTTGCTCAGGGCTGACTGTGCTGGGAGCACAAATACATCTACGTGCAGCTGTTGGTTTTGTTTCCTGTGGGCTCAGGTCCTCCCCAGAGTGGTGCAGCTGAGCACCAAGTTGTTCAAATGGCTTCCAAGAGAGCTGTGCCAGCAGGGCCTATACACCTGCTGGGCCTCTCCTGAGAGGGAAGTTTCACCTTGGGAAGTAGCTTTAACACCTTGATTTTTCATAAATATGGGGGAGGAAGTTTTCTCATTATTTTCCTTCTTAAGGAAGCAGCTGAACAGAATTTGAGTGCTGAGATGTGACAGAGAGAAGCTTTTACTCACGTCTCTGTCATTTGTGTCCATCTGCTAGAAGACAGTGCTGACCTGGATAGCATTGAGGCAGTGGCTAATGAAGTGCTGAACATGGAGATGCCAAGCACTCCCCAGCAGCTGCAGGCCCTGACAGAAGATATTCGTGAGCGTGTAGAAAGCCTTTCTGATGTTGAGGTCATTCTGCAGCAGAGTGCTGGAGACATTGCCAGAGCAGAAATGCTACTGGAGGAAGCAAAAAGAGCAAGGTATGCAGCCCTGTTTCATCTCATTGCATCAGAAAATGCACTTTAACTTTCCCTGATGTAAATTCTAATTCCTTCAATAAGGGGCAAAACCAGCCCGTTGCAGCATGTGTTCTTTTTCCAGTTCCAAAGTAAGAGCATTTTTAGCATTAACAATCTTGCTCCACAGCAAAGGTGCAACAGATGTTAAAGTCACTGCAGACATGGTGAAAGCAGCACTGGAAGAAGCTGAAAAAGCTCAAAATGCAGCTGAAAAAGCCATCAAACAAGCTGATGAAGATATTAAAGGAACTCAAGACTTGCTGACTTCGGTGAGTTCTTTATGAGTATTTCTTAACATAATAGAAACAGCACCAAGTCTGATGCTTAGAAACTGATGTAAGCTTGTCTGGAGAAAGCTCTTGGGTACTGCAAAGCAAAGGCTGCAGTTAAAATGCATCTAAACTATTCCTGCCTCACATCAACTTTTAAGTGGGGACTTTTTACTTATAAACAAACCAAACCAGACAACAACAACAAAAAACACCAAAAGGCTTTTCTCACCCCGTATCCTGCACCAACCAAGTTAAATGAGCAGGACTGTAGCCCTCTAAACCAGCAGGTCTGACAAGACCCCTGGCAAGCTACACCTGTCAGCCACACTGGTTCTGTATTGGTGCGCTCAGTGTCATCCACACTACAGCACCAGACTAAAATAAAGAAAGGCTGGATTGAAGTGCCAAGTGCTACAATCTTGTCAGATAAAGTATTTGCAGACTTCATCTCAAAGCTCTCCTGAGACCACAGTGCTATCTATACTTATGAAGCTTGACCAGTTTAGAAGCTTCACAAGTCCATTATCACATGATGGAGTCAAATATCTGAAGTTTTGTCAGTGAATTAGTCAACTCTTGCGTGTATAATGGAATCAAATGCTTTTTGATTTGACCATGTTCCTTAATGCTTGTGCAGCCCCCTACGTACCATTCTCAAGCACTGAGCTTTTTCACCCTGGCTGCAATTGCCCATTTTTAGCAAAACCAAAACACTGCTTTCAACTCAGATATATGGACACAAACTAGTTAGTTGAGCAGGGTTTATGAAGAAAGTTCATTATTATATACATTGCCTTTTGAAAGTCTAACTCTCATTCTTCTTTCTGTTAGATTGAATCTGAAAATGCAGCATCTGCTGAAACGCTGAACAATGCTACCTTACGTCTGTTTGAGCTAGAGAAGAGTGTTGAAGACCTTAGGCAAAAGGCTGCTACAAATTCAGGGACGGTGGGAAATATAGAAGACAAAATTATTAGTGCAAAACAAAATGCTGAAGAAGTTCAAAAGGTGAGAAGCTCAGGAACAATCCTAAAGAGAAGCCAGCAAAACTCCCCCAGGTTTGGCTAAAGGGAGATCAATGAATCCATGTGATCCCTCACATTTATTGTTCATATTCTGGGGGTAGAAAATCCAACATTTATGCTCTTAACAAAGATAGCAACCTTTTACTTTGGTATCAGATCCTGAGAGAGATTTATTGGGAAGTTTTCAGGTTCTGAAATAGCTGCAGGGAACCTGTCAGCCTTTCACAGATAGGTTTCTGTTCCTCAGCTTTACTATATGTCACAGGAGAACTGGAAACTTTTTTCCACTTGTATAGAGTATTTATGGTTCTATAACAATGATAGGTTCAGGACAAACAAGCCAAAATTTGGCATATACAGAATCAAGCAACAGGAAAAATAATTATCTTAACAAAAAACTGAAGTAATTGCTAAATATCATCAGAGATGCAAGATTTTTCTCTGTGAACATATGGCATTACTCCCAATGTTTGCTACACACTTTTGTAATAGCAAAAGAATGTTCATTAACAAAACAATTGACCAATCTGCCAAAGGAAGTTTCATTGCTCCCATCTCTTGTCTGTAGTTAGCCTACCAATCTCCAGAGAGCCGTTTTCTGACAGGAGAGCTGCATTATCCATCAACTCAACAATATCCAAACACTAAGTAGAATTTCAGGTGCTGTCAAGTAAACACAAGAGAATTCTAGTGCTGCTATGGTTTGTTATCTTGCTTAATGGTTGAATTTAGTTGGGCCATAGGACTTCCTAATCTTATGCCCACAACAAAAAGCACAGCGGAGAAACCAACCTCAAGACTTTGCCAGCACCTTCACTAACACCAGCTGGGCAGCTAGTTCAGTTCTTGTTGCTGAAAGGGTAGCAAGGATATTTATTCCTCCCCAGATGCAACCACTCAGCCAGGAGCAGTGCCAGGTGTAGCTTTCCAGCAGTTCTAGGGACCATGGCTTCCATTAGTTACAGAATCCTGTAACTGAATCCCATAAATCTCTGCCAAGTGCCAGTATTGAAGCTGTAAAACAGCCACAGATCTGCAAAAGAGCAACTGATGAGTGTTCACTACAGCTCCTAGTCTTGGACAGAAACTAGGAAATATCCTGGCACGGTTTCTGCTTTTGTTAAAGAGCTCCCAGTGTAGTCTCTCCTGGCAGCAGGATTAAGAAAGGACAGAGGGAGGAAATGCCAACTCCCACTGTATTGGCTTTGTGTGAGCTCCATCTTGTGCTTGAATTGGGAACAGGTGCTCAGCAGCGAGCTCAGCGGCAAGTACAAAACCGTGGAGGAGCTCATTGCCAGGAAGACAGAGGAGTCAGCCGAGGCCAGGAGGAAAGCAGGCGTGTTGCAAGATGAAGCTAAAGCCTTGTTGGCTCAAGCAAACAGCAAACTCCAGCTGCTCAAAGGTAAGGCTCTTCTGAGGAGGTCATTTGGCACCTTAGAACATGAAGCAATTTCATGCTGTTAAACCAGCTATTCATCAGCAGAAGGGGAAAAGGTACTTTTTTGTTACTGAGGCTTGATCTGCTTTCCTTATTCTTATGGACATAATACAGTCTTTTGAAGCAAGGATTTCTCTACAGAATAAGCTGAAACTTACAGGTGAGACACAAACTTCTGGTATGGCACCTCTCACTGTCCCCAGAACCACCACAGGGAAGGAACAAAACTACTCTGCTCAGGACAAGGACTCGTGTTCCAGCAAGATCCCCATCTCCAAACAGTACTCCCCTCACCCCACCCTGGAAAGCTCTTAAAACAAAAGCTAATCAGGACACAGGAGTTCCAGTTCACAGATTAATTTAACATTTATTGTTGACAAAGTTGATTGAACCAGAACAAGGCAATCTGCCCCTTGCTACCAGAGACAGAATTAAATTTTCCTTCTGGTTTTAATTCTACAGAATTAATTCTTCCCCTCTTTGCTACTCCTGCACAGTTACTGTGACTTGCCGAGTAGTCTTAATCATCACAAGCCAAAACATTTTACTGTTCAGTAAAAGCCACCATAGAGCAAAGAATGACAATTACTTTAACATTCAAAATACACTTTTGGATTTTCACCTTTGGAAAATAACTTCTTTGTTCCTTTACACCCCTGTGTTAAGGAAACAAAAAGGTGCCATTCCAGCCTTTGTTGATTTCTGGGGTTTTGTTTGTTTTTTGTTTTTTTCCCCAATCAGAATATCTTGCACAATAGAAATAAATTTGAATAGTAGTTTATCCATAACTATAATGATTTACGTGTATGAAAACACCACCAATTAAGCTGTTTTTTTCACCTTCCTTTGCCTACAGATTTGGAAAATACATATGAAAACAATCAGAAAATTCTGGAAGACAAAGCCAAGCAGTTGGTGGAGCTGGAGGAGACAGTTCGCTCCCTCTTACAGACAATCAGCCAGAAGGTTGCTGTTTACAGCACTTGCTTGTAAACAGGAGTGGGAAGTGCTTTGTGTTCAGGATGGGTTTTACAAGTATTATACTAGTTCTTTTTGACATTATATTAAGACCTGAAAAGGTGAACAGGTTTTATACTGACTTTAAAGCCACAGAACCAAAGAAAAGTAACTTTTTGATGTTGATAATAAACAGTACTTTTGTATCACTGTATGTACCTAGTATGACTCATTAAGTTCCTGCCTATTTTCAGTAGCTGCAATGGTACATCAATTAATCCTTTAGCAAGTCTTGTTCTTACACTGGTTAGAGATCTAATAAAATCTTGGCTTGAGCTATGTAATTCTAAAGAAGGGTTACTATTACTATAAAACGTAATATGGTGACTCAGACCAAATTACCACTGAATGAAGAAATACCATCCACGTGTAGTTAGTTATGCCACAGCACTCAAAAAGGATTGTGTAGCCCCTGCATGATACCCAGTTAGGCCTAAGACTACATTCATGTCACTGATTATGAAACACTTGATATGTAGAGTGAAAACAGAGAGGTCAGCACTGAAAGTATGAATGCACCAAGTTTATATGGTAATTCAAGCTTGGACTCACAAAATAAACAGAGTTGGAAGGGCCCCACAAGGGCCATTGAGTCCAACTCCTGGTCCTGCACAGGATGCCCCAAAAGTCACACCACGTTCCTGAGAGCACTGTCCAAAGCCTCCTTGGACTCTCTCAGGTTTGGTGTTGTGACCACTGCCCTAGGGAGCCTGTTCCAGTGCCCAGCCACCCTCTGAGTGAAAAACCTTTTCCAGATATCCAACATCAACCTCCCCAACACAACTTCAGGCCATTCCCTCAGCACTGGTCATCGCAGAGATCAGTGTCTGCCCCTCCTCCTCTTCCCCTCATGAGGAAGTTGTAACTGCAGTGAGGTCTCCCCTCAGTCTCCTCCAGGCTGAACAGACCAAGTGACCTCAGCCACTCCTCATATGGCTTCTCCTCAAGGTCCTTCACCATCTTTCTTGCCCTCCTTTGGGCACTCTCTAATAGTTTAATGTCTTTTCTATATTGTGAGGCCCAAAATGGCCCCCAGCACTCGAGATGAGGCTGCCCCAGTGCAGAGCAGAGCAGGACAATCCCCTCCCTTGCCCAGCTGGTGCTGCTGTGCCTGATGCCCCTAGGGCACTGCTGGCTCCTAATTCAACTTTCCACTGACCAGGACCCCCAGGTCCCTTTCCACAGAGCTGCTTTCCAGCCTCTCATTCCCGATCCATACATCCAGGTGCAGAATCTGGCACTTTCCCCTTGCTGAACTTGCAATGGTTGGTGATTGCCCAGATCTGTAATTTGTCAAGGTCTCTGTGCCGGGCCTCTCTGCCTTAGAGGAACTCAACAGCTCCTCCCCTGTTTTGTATCACCTGCAAACTTGCTTAGCAGTCCTTCCTGTTCTACCTCCAAGTCATTAATGAAGATGAAGAGCACAGGACTAAAGATGGAACCCCCCTAGTGACAGGTCACCACTGATGTCACCCAGTCACTGTAACCCTTTGTGCCCAACCTGTGAGTCAATGATGTGTTTATACAGCCGTGTGCTGGACATTCTGTGCAGAAGGATCCTGTGACAGTATCAAAAGCTTTGCTGAAATCCAAAAAGGGTACATCAACTGGCTTCCCTGATCAGCTATATGGGTTATCTTGTGGTAAAAAGGAAATCAGGCTTGATAAGCAGGTGTGATCATCAAAATCAGGACAAATACAGCAGGATACAGCACAACCTGAGCAAACTGAAGGGCATTCTGGTTAAATAAATAATTACCCCTAAGCTCCAAAGATTACAAGCAGCACAACAAAAAAAAAAATTCTTTGAAGGAATTGATCATCACAGCAGTATCATGCACTGTTCACTGCCAGTACATTCAGCAGCTGCTACAAAGTGCCAATTTGGCAGCACTCAAGCCTAACTGCTATGTGACCACTGACAGGTGTCTCAGCAGCTCATTTTACTTTTATACTTTTTTGTACACTTAACTAGAATGGGAATGACAGCAAGAAAGTAAAAAAATAATTTTAAGGCCTTGATTTTCATTTTTAAGTGTCTGGAAAACTCAGAGTCTCCAGTACAAGCTTAGAAGTATTATTGGTTATAAGTTTCCCTGGCTTTTCAAACTGCATTTAACATAAAATGAGATACAAACTTTTCTAACTGATGAACTTCAAGAATGAATTACAGTAGGACTGCTACAAGTCTTCAGGAGGTGGAGGGAGTAGACACAAAACTGTTTCTGAAAGAGCAAGGCTTCTGGGAAGAACTTGCAAATCACATGATTAACACTTAACATTTACCTTTGTTAAGTTAGAAGTAATTCTGAAATGCCAAGATCTATTGGAAGAATCAAGCTTTTTTGCTCTGTTGTCTGACATACACTTTCCATTCACCAGCTTCCTACTAACACACACCTGAAAGCAGACCCACATTAATTCACTAACCCAGCATACCCATGAATCAGATGGTGATAAGCTTAATGTGGTATGGTTTAACCTCATCTACATTTAAAGTAGGAGTTTTGAAAATAAATCACAATGAAGAAGACTATCACTGGTGTTTTACTGATTAATTGATATGGTAATGCTGGCATCCATCTCTGTCACTCACTATAGATAATACTTGGATAAGAAGCTATAAAGCAAGCTAGAAAGATATAACCATCTTGTCTATACAAAAAAACCACATAGGCTGTAGCACCACCTTCTGAGTGTGCACTTCTCATTCCAGTGGCATAATGAAAAAGGACATGCACAATACCAGCAGGTAGTGTTTTCTTAAAGGCAGAAGAGCCTGGCAAAAAAGAAGAAATGGCACCTTGGAAAAGAAGTTAATTTCAACTACTGGATTTGGGCATGCTCCATATACAGCTTAAAGATCTTCCAACAATGCCATCTGTTTGTGAGTTTGCTCACATAATTAACAACCTAGACACTACAAGGATCCAGTCAACAAACAAAATCCAAGAAGACCCTCCAGCCATGTCAAGTATTTATTAAGCTCTCTTGCTACAGAAGAGACAGAAAGAGGGAACAAAATAGAAAACAGAAGAGAAGAAAGTATGTCTTAATTGTGTGGAGAGCTGACACTGCAGCCCTTACGTGTGGAAGGTGCAGAATAACCCTCAGGTCATAGCATTTAACAGCAAACACTGCTTCACTACCCAGTTTTAGCATTTCAAATTTAAGAGAGCTGGACAATGGAAGCTTTAAAACTAAAAAGAATTAGGTAGCAGTCCATTTGTCTTCAATTTTTCATTTCTCAATCAGCACTCAGTTTTTCCCCTTAAGAGTTTTCAATATGAAAACCTGACGTGGAGAATCACACAGACAGTAATTTTCTCTTTAAAAAGTGAGTGTAATTTTAATTGATCTACACGAGCCCCTCTTCTCCCAACATCCCAACACTACTAGGTCAAAACAAGTTTTGGTACTCATATGTAAGAAGTAGATTAAATACCAAAGTTAATCCCTTCAGAAGAAACACATTTTTGTGCGGAAGTGACAGTGGCATTTTAAGTGCCAGTGGCATTTCAAGTGCCAGTATGCAACTGGTTTATTGTAACACTACTTCAAATAAGAAAATACAAGGTATGCTGGACAATCATCCAGAGTTCTGACCAGCAAACCTGATAATCCCATGCAGCAGCAAAATGTTTGTTTTCTAAAAAGAAAAGAGTTCTGTCAGGCTGCTTTTCTGCAACATTCATTGTGTAAATAAACATGTAATTTTAAGTATTTAATTTACAGAGACTGGATAATTCCACTTGTTCCAAACTCTACTTGTTTAAATATCTGATGTTTCAAATTAAGATATTCACTTAAGTCAGTCCTAAAATCCTCAGATTCAGCCTTCCATAAGGGCCCACAGTCCATTTTCAGAGATGTACTATGTATGTACAAAGATTTGCTCTTTCGTTTTAGAAGTTGATAGCTTTGCCAAAGGATGCTGCTAGGTTTGCTTCCCTGAAGGCTTCTGACACCGTCTGTAGGGAGCAAGCACAAAAAGTTACAAGTCATTAATAGCTACATGGAGTAATAGCCTGTCTGTGTGAAGGTGTTTAACAGGCCCTCTAGAAAACACTTACTGGATGGGCATGGCAAACTCTGGCTACATCTTCACATGATGCTCCATATTCCATAGCAAGGGCAGCTTCATTCACCATTTCACCAGCACCCTGCAATTTAATGGTACTTGCAATTAGCACAAATTCTTATGCACTTGTCCAGGCTCTGCTGCATCAGTAGCAGCTTATAAATAAGCATTTTCTGCTAAAAAAGAGAAGTTACGGTTTAACCAACACTTCATCTGTGCTATAATGTAAGTAATGTACTCTATTTAGTGTTTGTGATCAAACCTAGCATAAATCTAAACATTAATGAGAGTATTTGTTCTCTCATTCCTGAGAGTTGTGCAAAAGCTAGGCATTTTTCCATGAAAAGAAACCAATCCAAAACTTCAATGCTTCCCTGAAAAGTTAAATAGATAACTAGATTAAAAAAAAAGCATGTTACTACTCAAACACCCTCATTTTTATTCGCTGTATTTATGCATATTTACTAAGAGAATATACAATTGAGGAGTGAAAAATAGTTAAATCTCCTCTTACATTTTTAGCACTCAGATCCACAACCATAAGATTTTCCCCCCCAGTCCCTTCCCAATGAAGAAAATTAGATCTGCTGGTATGAGACAAAGTTGTGCTTCCTTTAAGTCATGTTGTTTTCTAAATTACTACAACTGCAAGAGAAAGTAAGTAGCATAGAATCTTACTGAGAACAGTTTGGTGTTTCTCTTAAAGCTGTGCACAAAAATGTATGGAAGTGTTTCTGCAAACGTATTTTGAAAAAAAAAATTTACAGCTAAGAAACAAAACAGAGAAAAACTAGGGTCTAACTTTGACCAAAAAACCCCAAAAACCTCCTAGACAGGGGAAATCCTAAAGGTTTTTTCACTCTAAGTTCCACAAATTACTGACCCCGGATTTGGTGACTGCAGCATAAGATTACCACCCTTGCAGAGGTCTTTAGTTGGAGAGAAGGGAAAAAAGAAAACACCAATGAAAGAGACACAGTCTTTTCAGCTCCTTCAACTTCCAAAAGTTGAATCAACAATTTCTGCTATTCTCTCAAGTATTTGGCAGTATTCACAAAAACAAAATGCAAAAACAACCTACAACAAACACCATCACCAAAAACCTCACCACACAAAACTTGTCAAAGAAACCAAATAAATAACTATAGCACTAATTCAAGAGGACAAAAAAAATTGGGCTTTTTTTTTAGTTTCACCTAAGTAACTAAAAAGTACAAAGGAGGTCGGGGTGCAGAACAGAACTGTAAAATAAAATAACTATGGTGAACACAAACCTTCCTGTTTACAAACACCACTTCTAACTCAACAACTATGCAACACTAAATAAAAAGAACATTATAAGGCTAAGAAAGCACAATTGATGATACTTACTGGGCCTAAAATGTGAGCACCCAACATCCTGTCTGTCGACTTATGACTAAGTATCTTCACCAAGCCATCTGTGTCAGCATTTGTCTTTGCTCTACTGTTTGCAGCAAATGGAAATTTCCCAACTTTGTACTCTACACCCTGCAAAACAGATGTGTTACTGACTTAATGACCAACAAGAACAATGTAACCAACTGTTACATACGTGAGGAGAAGCAATGCAGAACTAAAACAGGAGACACAGGAATGTACATGAACTATCACCATAAATGGTGTAAGAGTGTACAAAAAAAAAAGACTAATTTGCAAACAAACAATATTAATATCACAGAATGCAAGTTATTAAAGAGAACTGTGGTTCTTGGGAGAGTGGCATGCACAAGAGCATCATTCACTCACATCCCCTAAGCAGTAAATTCAAATGCAGAAATTTGGATTAAGTAGCTAGATAAACAACTAGAGAATGAAACCAAGCTCAAAGTGGAAAAACAGTTTTTGCTGGAAAAGAAAACAAACAGTACCTCTTCTTTCAGCTGTTCTTCTGACTTGCCCACCCAGGCCACTTCAGGATGAGTGTAGATCACAGAGGGAACGCAGTTATAGTCAATATGAACTGCTCCCCCAGCCATGCCTTCTACACAAAGAATGCCTTCATCCTCAGCTTTGTGGGCCAGCATAGGTCCAGCAACTACATCACCAATAGCATAGATGCTATCAGACCAATGAAACAGAATTAGACACTGTTTAAAAACATTCTAGCACACCTGGGCTACCTTACATAACAGTCTGTTTGAAACGTTACTGAAAACTCTAATCAAAACAGATTAAAATACTTCATTTTAGCAGTTTCCACAGAATGACCACACTTCAAGAGGTACTTAGTGACACGAAATGGACAGTGACTTTTAAATTACAAAACGTCAAAGGCTGACTAAAACTTTTTAGCTACTGAAATGATAGGATATATTGAGTTTTCTTTTCAGAAAAGGAAAATATGTTCTGTTATTAAAAACCAGAAGGGCTTTAGTTAGTTAAACTTTAAAAATAAGTGTTCTGCATTAAAAAAAGAGGAAAAAATTAGTCTTACTTACTTTGGAATCTTGGTTTGGAATCTGTTGTTGACCGGAATTCTTCCCTTCTTATCAAGTTCTATTCCAATTTCCTCAAGACCTAGATTTTTTGTAAAAGGGCGCCTACCGATGCAAACTAGGAGCACATCACAAGTTATTACTTCTGCCTTGCCACCAGCAGCAGCTTCAACACTGCAGCAAAACAAAAAGCAAAAATGCTAAGCTGTAAACTTGTAGCCTTATCTCTCCCTGGTTAGTAACTAATATGACCCAAGATGGTGAAATCCTGGCTGGGTCTGGCACCCAGAGCACTTCATTCATCCTGCCCCAGGCTTCCTCCTTGCAAGAGTTCAGTAGTGGAAGAGGGAGAAGGGGCAACACCTCTTACTACATTTCCTAACAACTGTCAGAGAGAAAATCAGGGTATATTTTCAACAGCAAATAGCATGATCTGATGGGATCGAATCCACATAGCAAAGTCACTGCTGCTGAGTACTTGCCACCCCAAGTATATATATTTTGTATATAGTATACATACTTTGGGGTGGGGTAGGGCCATGTATTCTCAGCAAGCTCTCTTCTGGCCCAGGAACCAAACACCTGTTAGGAGCTGCCATGCATCCCTCAAGTGTATCTTGTCTTTAATTGCACCCAGAACAAGTTCAGTTTACGAACTCTGAGAGTACAAGAACCAAAGCATGGGAAGTGAGGATAATTGGAAGTGTGTGGAATCAAAAGCATACTCTGAACCAAAATGATACCCTATAAGTAGAAACAGACCACATGAGAAATCCAACCAGCATCAGCACGGCATGCAAAGAAGCCCAAATCCTGGACCTTTAGAGTGATGGATGACAGGCTGTTCCAAGCTACAGTGATCCAGCAAGTAAAAGTCACCATAGTAAATCTCCAATGAAAAAACATTTAAGCTTGTTTTTGTGAAGTAACATCAAGCATTTTTTTAAACTACAGTTTCTGCATAGAGAATCCATTAACACAAATAGAACTAGTGCATACTTATGGACTTTTACAAAGCAAATTTGCTTTATGTGTTTCTATATTAACTGTTCATGTATAAAACTTCAAAGGTCTTGAATAAGACCATTAAAATAAACTCTTTGTGTAGTTTCATTTTTTTTCTGTTCAAGAACAATAATATCTCTGCCAGGCTTACCCTAAGACAAGATGACTTTCCAGTACGTAGTCAAGAATTAACGGCTTGGAAATGACTGTATGAACAATCATGGTATTTATGCTAGTTATACAGAAGCAAGTATCTTCCATGAAAATAATGATTTAGAGTTCTGTTTTTATTACTGATCTCATTATAACAGTGGTTTTATGCCAGCAAGCCCCCAACTCAAGTCAATGGAATAAGTCCTGTATAAGCAACTTAGGACTTAATAAACCCAAAATTATGAGCTCTGTAAGTTGTTAAAGAAGGATAAACATTTAATAGCACTAAAGAATTAATTTTCATTCCTGTTTAAAAAATAATTTCAGACTGTATTTTTAAATAGATTGGATGGATTGGGAGGAAGAATATATTTTGCATTCCTTTAGTTTTATGTTAAACACTTACGCTACATCTATTTTTCCATCTGGTCTCTTGGTAGCACCAGTAACTTTGGTGTTCAGTTTAAACTTGAATCCCTGTTTCTGAAGAATGCGTTGGAAGTTTTTAGAGATCTCCATGTCAATTCCCATTCCCCCAACATGGCCCATGAACTCAACAGCTGTCACATCTGCACCGAGGCGCTGCCAAACTGAACCCTGCAGGTAAACAATACAGGTAAAAGGAGTTTTTGAAAAGCAAACTTCAGATACTTTTACTCTAATATTTGCAACAGACTGTAAACTCTTCTAAAGCAGGATAACATGTAACAGCAAACTGATCAGTTTCTACAAACATGACATAAAATAAAAGAAGTTCAACTTCCCCCAGCCTTTCCAGGAAAAGATTTATCATTGTTTATTTGCAGACTCAAAACTTCCATGATCAAATTCAGGGAATTAGGCTTTTAAAGAAATAGCTAACAAAATCACTAAATATAACTCATGTATGTTTTATACTATAGGTATAGAAGAAATTCAAAATCAATGAATCTGAAAGGAAAACCCAAAGGGAATTGCTTGTGGGGCTCTAATACCACTATTAATTAATCAAAACAATACCACATCAAGGAAATTTTACACAACAAAATGGAGCCTCTGCTGGTCCTGTCTGTATTTATAACCTTAACCATGATCATCAGCCTCACCTACAAAACCCATGTACACCCTGGAGGTATTTACCTACAGTTACCCACATCCACCCAATACAGAATTTCACTTTGCTTACTCTTTCCCAGCTTATTAGTCAGCAGGCTAAGCAACCACTTGGCAGATGGGCACAGATTCAAGCAGCTGCAAGACCAGCAAATATAAATTCTTTTTGAAATGTGTAGGTGTGAGGCAAAGGGACTCAGACCACGATGAACCACAAAGTCTCCACGCTTTTGGCTGATAGAATATGTACTACCAGATCACATTAAACATCTCTTGAGATTAACTACTAAACACAAGAACTCATCCTGATTACCCTGGCATTCCCTCACATCCCTACTCCTCCAAAAGAGAAAAATAATTATGCAAGACCCTGGATGTTCCTCTCTAATTTCTTTGCTTATCTAACTCGCTGCAGAAGTACTGACCCAACAAACACTTATCCCATCTTTTATGGTAAAAAATGGAGCTAGCAGGCTATGAAATCTGAACAGATTGACTACAACTCACTGAACTGTTAAAGCACAGCAAAACCATCAAATACAGCCACAAAAAACCACCTTTTTCTTTTACAAATTAAAAGTCAAGTGGTTTAAACATCCTCTCACCAGTTCCACACCGATGACTCCTGCACCAATGACAACCAACTTTTCAGGAACTTTTTTCAGTGACAGTGCACCAGTGGATGACACAATGTTATCTTCATCAATCTAATGATAAAGAAATGCACAAAGGGAGGTTTGCAATCTCTTTTACATATTATATACAAAACACCTTTTACATATTGTATACAAAACACACACAGCATGAAGTGCAGTCAGGTGCAAACCATTATTACACATTAAATTGTGTGGCTATGAGACACTGAAAAGGAAGTACAATTAAGTTCAAATACGTACAGTAATTCCAGGGAAGGGAGCAACTTCTGAGCCTGTAGCTATGAGTATGTTCTTTGTGTTGATAACTTGTGTGCTGCCATCTTCTTTAGTTGCAGTGACTTGGTTTTTGCCAGTTATTTTTCCAAACCCAGATACATGTACAACCTTTAGTAATCAGAACACAGTGAAGTCAGGTTCAAATAAGTTAGGCTACATTTCATCTGAATCTCACTAATGCTTAGAGATGCTGCTAAAACATCTCTCTGCATCACTACCTGGTACAAATCACAAAATAATTGTATACTAGTAGGAATAGGAATAGTATACTATTCCTTTAAGCAGATTAAGAATGAAGGTACTAGGCATTTAAAAGTTTTCTGGAAGAGAAGCATCCAAATTCTGCCCTTGTCATATCAGTCACTCTAATTTATGTGGCAATGTGAAAATGTAAAAAGTAAGAAATTCAGATTAAAAAAATGGATATATCTCAGTATATAATCCAAACTAACCTTGTTTTGTTTAAATAAATGAGCAATTCCACCTGTTAAGGCCTTCACTGCACTACTCTTCTGTTCCATCATCTTCTCTAGATTCAAACGGAGTCCTGTAACTAAAGTTAAAGCAAAACAACTTACACCAAGCATTGCAGTGTGACAATGTTAAAGGAGCTAACCTCAACACAGTTAACAGCTGGCACAGAAAGATGTGTTGAATGGCCCTATTAAATGCTAAAGGTTACATTCAACAACTGCTATGCTGAAAATCAATATTGCACTTTTCAGCTAAAACTTATCTATCCAACATTCAGAGTTCAAAGAGCAGACACATTCCTAAGCCTCCAAATGACAGATAAAGGATATTATTGTTAACTCTAAAAATTTTCTGACCAGAAAACCATACTAATCAGATTTGAAAGACTAAATTTACTTCTTAGCGGAAACCACTTATGTAACAAGCAGTGAGAGCTCTTCACTCACTTTCAATTCCTCTATTAGCAAAATCTTTTCCATGGGCCAAGTGATACAGATGTGAGTTGTTCAGCAAGGCCTAAAACAGACACACAAAAATGTGAATTTGGACATACATTCCATATATAATATAAAAGAATATTTACTATTAGGAAAAATAATTGTACTATTTACAAAATGTTCTCACTATTGTTTGATATGTACATATTTGAAAAGGTGTATTTCAATCACAGAAATTACACAGTAGCTCCTAATAAAACATTCAATGAAGTTACATACTTTACATAGAAATAGAATACAGTTAAATCAACACCTATCCTTTTTGCTCATTTCACCATAGAAACTGATAATTACTCCAGAGATTTAAAAAGGAACAAACCAAGTAGAGGAAGAGAAAGATAACTGTGACTGATGGCCAAAGAGAAGATACAGAATAACTAGATGAGGAAAATCTACACTAAAATGCCTGTTAAGATTTTAACCTGTGTAGACATATATGAGTTAAATTTTCAGGTTTTATGCTGAAGTTTCTATAACTGCATAGCCAGCCAAGCTAAAGCTGGATGACTTGGAGCTAGCTCAGGTACATGGATCTTCCAAATGCATAGATAAAATTAGAATGGTTTTTATATGATGGCTAAAAATTAGTAGCTTCAAATTCAGAAGCTTGATAATTGTATTTTGATTAGAAATAACAATATAGTTAAGGCATGATCTTACTAAGAAAATTGATTCTTTGGTTATAGCCACCCCAAATATGAAATTATCTGTATCTTTGCAAGGACAGCAGTGCGAGTTTGCACAGACTTAAATCTAAAGCAGGCACAGTAAAAGATTCAAAGGGCATTTTGAAATAATTGCCTTATCTACACGTTTGTGTAAAACTAATACTATCAAAACAAGATCATTCTATTTTTATATTTTTTATCAACTATCTTTAAAAGTAATTTCTCTACTTCACATAGCTGTCACAGCCCCAAATCTGTAACATTCATTACTTAAAAGATGCAAGCACTGCTTAAGACTTTAGCAACTAGAAAGAAAAAAAACCACCCCATGCCCAAGGTATTATTTTGGGTGGTTTTCTGGAAAGGAGTATTTGAATTATTTGTTACTGCCTTAGTGTACACAGCCTATGTATGTTCTTCTTAAGTTTACTACAATTCAAAGGAATTCCAGATAGCATTTAAGTTTAACCAAGGGTTTAACAGTATTTTCATAAGAAATCTAAAGGATAAAAAAATAAAAGAGTACTTGAGAAGTTAGTTAAAAAGATCCTAGCAGAGTTTCAAACTTTCAAGGTAACACTGTGTGGATTAACATGTTTTAATGGTGCTTCAATTTATTAAGATACTCTGAACCTCATTAAAAGGCTTACTAAAGTGTTTAGAAAAGTTAATATAAATTTTTTAAAAAATGTAGTATTTATAATGTATTTTCCCCTCCCATGCTAATGGAACCTCTTGTGCAAAAGGATTAGAAACAGCAACACAGTTAGGAGGGGTCTTGCTAAGAATATTATGTCTGTTACTACAGCCATCACAAATCTGGCCTTAGCAGTGTCTTCCTCCACCTGCTGGGTGCTATTGAGGCAGATTCCCCAGCAACAGCACTGTTCTTACAAAGACCAAGGTCTGAAATTACTTTCAACTAGATTGACAATGTCAAATAGGAAGTTCTTATTAATTTCTTCTTGTTTCTCCTTCCTTTCATAGTGCATGTGCTGGACTCAGCTCTTTCTCTCCACATCTGTATTACTCCACACAAGCACCACCAGTCTCACCCTCCAGGCCATTCTTACATGCACATCCATCTTGAGAAACTCCTTCCTAATCTCCTTCCAAGTGAAGCACATCATGTCAGCTGCTTTTAATGAAGCTATAACAAACATGCACACTTACCTTGGATGGAATACATCCAACATTCAAACAGGTTCCCCCTAACGTTGCATTTTTTTCTACACAGACAGTCTGAGGACAAAGAATAGAAAAAAAAAAATTTTTAGTAATACTCTGCCACCAGCTCCTTATGGGCTCTCTCACAATTTAGAATTGATGACAAAGACATTTGTCTACTTGTCTAGTAATTCTACCTCTACAAGTGTCCCATTAATTTAATTCCTGGATTTTACAGCTCATGTTTCCCTTCCTTCTTTTTTTGTTAACTTAAAACCCACAAAATAGCTCTTTGCAACCAAATTCTCTACCAAACTGCACCAGTTTACTGTCTGCAAACAACAGCCACTGCACCATTCATACAAGTGCTACTTTTATGTATTTTTGTAGTCCTACCACAAAAATCTATGAAGTAAATAATAAATACAAGACTCAGTCCAGTGAAAGATGTTCCCCTAACAATTACAGAAAAAACTGCTAGAAGCAATTACATGTAAATCATGTGAAGATTCATAAAAACACAAAAACAACTGGTAAGTGAACTGGCATAGATTAAAATCCAATGAAGCTATCTTTTCTTCCAAGAAAACAAAAGAGAACAAAACCCCCAAGCCACAAACAACAATTCCTCCCGCTGCTATAAAGTTGTACCAACACCTATAAAGAAAGAAAAAACAAAAATGAAGTACAGCAAAACCAAACAAAAATAAGGTCAATAACAACAGGGATGGAAAATATTTCATCTCCTTCTCATTAAGCTGACAACATAAAGTGTGCAAAGGACAAAAACAACTGCCAAGACTTCATTTAAAAACAGATCACTGGGAGAGAGAATGAAGGAGAGCAAAGGAAGCTCTCCTTCAGAGAAGGATTTGTAGAAGCAAAGGAATTGGCATCTCCTTCTTTGGAAGGCACACATATATTCAAAAGAATTGTAACCTTGGTTCACATTCTTGAGAGTTCCAGCCCAGTGAGAGGCAATTACCTAGGTGAAGGCCTTTCACAATTTCTTTAAATTGCTGCTTTTATGCTAAGGTAGGTGATGGTAACATGAAGAGCAGAATTCACCAAATCAAATCACAGGAACATTCTGACACATGCTTATCCCCTACCCCCCCTTCCTCTTATTTTAAGCACATGAATACATGAAACACAATGCAAGGGCTTTAAAAGCGGCACCATGGACCAAACAGCACCAGACTGCTCCTACCTTGACCCAACAAGGATGTTCTGCCTCATCCATTTTACATAAACTTCCAAAGGCCAAGCAAAGCCAATACCCAGAGAACACTATTGGCAACAACATGGGATGCTGTAGTTCTGATACAAGGACTCAATGCTTGTGCTAGTAGAAATAGCACTAAAATTGAAATTTAAGTAATTCAGTACAACAGAATTAGGTTCTTCCATGGATGGTGTAACTATACAATCTTTTTGCCAGTCTACTAAAAGCATTCTACATGTTTATTCAATGATAATGGTGACATGTACAAGTATGTCCAAGCATTTTCCCCTCTCTAACTAGTAGTGAAACAGTGTAAGAGAATTATTTTTTACTATGATGAGAAACAGAATCCAGGGCACTTTTCAACCCCCTTGTGCACGGTATCCTACTGTTAATCAAAGCTGCTTTATAGCCAGCCACAAAAATAGCTTTGGAATAATCAAACATGAACTCACATGGCAGAAAGCCACAATCTTTATTAAAACCTGCATCACTGAGCACCTTTTTTTCTCAGGTTACTAGCTAAGTAACCACATACATCCAGAAGCAAGAGTAATTACTATGACAGAGATGTGCAAATACAATTCAGTTATTTTGCTCTAGGTCACAGGCAGATGTACAACTTAATGGAATCTCACACACTTCTATTTTATACAGTTATTGGTACATATCAGAAGGCTAAAAGATACCCAAAGAGATGTTACTGACACCCGGTTGTGGGAGTCCTGACCAATGAGGGACAACACTCAGAATTACAGACAAATTCAGTTTGAAGGGACCTCCTTAGGAGGACATCTACTCAAACCTCCTTCTCCAAACAGGTTCAGCATCAAAGACATTGAGGGGGTGACTCTCCCCCTCTACTCTGCTCTCATGAGACCCCACCTGGAGTATTGTGTCCAGCCCTGTGGCCCCCAACACAACACAGATTTGGACCTGCTGGAGCGAGCCTGGAGGAGGCCACCAAGTTAATCACAGTGCTGGAGCAGCTCTCCTATGAAGACAGGCTGAGAAGGCTCTGAGGAGACCACATGGCAGCCTTGGAGTATCTAAAGGGGGCTTGCCAGAAGGCTGGAGAAGGACTTTTCACAAGGATATTTAGTGACAGAAACAGCCTTAAGCTGAAGGGCATAGATTTAGATCAGCTCTTAGGAAGGAATTCTTTACTCTGGGGGTGGTCAGGCACAGGAATAGGTTGCCCAGAGAAGCTGTGGATGCCCCAGCCCTGAATGCTCAAGGCCAGGCTGGATGGGTCTCTGAGTAACATGGTCTAGTAGAAGGTGTCCCTGTCCATGGCAGGGCAGTTAGAACAAGGCCAGCTTTAGCATCCCTTCCAACCCAAACCATTCTGTGACTCCATGATGTATCTGATGGCTCAGGGCCTTGTACAGCCAAGTTCTGAAAACACTGAAAGATGAAGACTGCAAGCTGCATGGGCCCCCCATTCCTGTGCTTCACTGGAGCTCATCACCAGGAGTTCATTTTGGTCATGAAGTCTATTTTAGGTAATTGAGAAACATTGTGACATACCAAACAGCAGAAACATGCTCAAGACTGCTAGCACCACCTTCTCAGAGTTCCAGATACTTATGAGAACAATAATGCAGTGCCAAGAGTGTCAGTTGGTCTCATATTAAGAAGTGAAGGCAAAAAAAATATCCTGAAGTCACGTTCTGTATTTTTGTGAGTTTAAAAACATCTGAAATATATTATACACATACAACTCTCACAATACTTAATTAAATGACACACCACTAGTACACATCAGACATAAACTGCCTCTTCTGAAAAGCATTCAAAGACAACAGGCAGAACAGAGATGAACATAAATAGATGTAACTAAAATACTACAGTATTTCTACACACATTTTTGCCTCTAAAATTCTCATATGACAGTAGAATTCCACTAATCAGATTCAAAAAGCCTATCAGTTGAATATGGCTTTTTCCCCTTCTGAGCTCCCTCAGTCTGTTCTTCAGAATAGTTTTCCACTTGTCTTTCTGTCAGTCATGATCTCTTTATTTTTCCTTTTGTTGAGAGAAAAATTAGTTCCTAGCACTGTTTTCCCACCTTCTCTTTCACAAGAGTATAAGCCCACCTCAATTATCAGCTCCAACCAAAAGTAAGCTGTCCTAAGCAGCTCTGTAAGCAGCAGGGCTATAGAGAGCAATACAGCCAGACCTCCATTTCAAATTCTGCACAATGCAGGTAAGCAAGGTAAGGAAAGATTAGCAAAAGATGTCTACAGCATTTGGTGGCCCAAGATGTGTCAGAAGGATTACAGAGTCACACAGACACCCTTCAACTTAACCTGGATGAGTATTGTGCTATCTGAGTGAGGTCTCACCTTAAACCCAAGCTGAGCTGCTTTGATAGCAGCAACATATCCTCCAGGCCCAGAGCCAATGACCGTGACATCGGCATCAACTGAAACAGAGAACAGCTGAGTTACTGGCTTTTCAGCAAAATAATTGTGTATTAAGAATTATGCATGTTAATGAAATAGGATTAGATAAGGAAGCTACACCTCATATGCAGAAAGTAACTTTCTGGACACAGGGAAAGGTTGTCTAAAGGTATTCATTCCACAAGAAAAACAACCAGTCTTTAAATTTCACAAGGAAAATAATGTAAAATGACATAAAGAAACTGAATTTCCCATCCCTCTTGCTCTAAAGACTTTAAGAACTTATTCCAAGATGTCTCAATAGTTTACTGTAACATTTTTTCCAACATAGCTTCTATTGATGTTTAGCACCAAACATAAATGCTTACTGAATGCCACAAATTTATAAAGGGGAAAACATGGCTGCAATAGTTATCTGTGCAAACTCTATTGATTATAAAGCAGTGGAAGCTATGAACTTTGTACCTAGCTCATATCTTATAACCACAATCTCTTTTAGAATATTAATTAACATAAGAACAGTGATGGTGAATTCAACTTCTATTTACAGCTTTAGCTTGCAAACAAATTATGAAAATAAACCACAGTTTTCACCTAAATCTCCATCCTGACACGGACTTCATCCGGAAGGCTGATTTCTGAGTTTCAAGTATGGTTTTGTTTTTTGTGGGGGTTTGGGTTGGTGGGGTTTTTTTTGTCCAAAAAAGGTTTCTCACAAGAAATTACCTTGATCAGCATAGGACCTTTGTGGCACTGCACAAACTCCCTGAAGACCATGATGAATTCGATCAAAATGGCTTCTCTAGAAAGGAAAAAATAATAAAAAGAACCCCTTGGTTTTACAAGTTTATGTCTATTCCTGAGGGAAAATAAGCATTCAGCCACACACAGAAGAATATACAGCTACTGTCACCAGCTAACCAAAACAGAAACAGCACGACTGAAGCACAGCGGGCACTGACCGGAACAGGAGGCAGAAGTTGCTCTGCCACTTACCTGCTCTGTCACCTCAGTCTGTCATCACACCTGTTCTCAGGTCAGTCTCACCTCAGGCTCACCTCTAACTACAAAACTCTTTCAACTCTCAAACCGCATAATGACATAAATTAGATATCCACAGGAGTTTATGAAGAGTCTTGTTCTGTAACCAACCCCTTCAGCCACTTCCTATGAACAGACAGCTGTACCTCATGGGAGGTTCGAGAGGGCAAGTTTTTTTAACCTTTACCAAAAAGTAATGGGACAGTACAGAACAGCTGCTACAAACACATCGAGGGCCGATCACCCTGTAACTGGAGTAGAGGATGTTCCTGGAAGCATTTGCGAAGTCCCCAGCCCCGCAGCCCAAAAGTCGGGGCCGGCTGACGGCGGCGCCTTTTGCAGCCACCACGGCCCCGGCCTCCCGCGGGCCGGGACCCTGGGGGACCGGCACCGACAATGCACACGACAGCTGGTCCCTGCCGCTCACGGGCCCTGAGGGCCGCCACAGCCGCCGCGTCCCCTCCGCCCGCCCGAGCGCCGAGGGAAAGGGACAGTGGAGCCGGAAGGGCAGCGTGGCCAAGGCCCGCGCCCGCCTCAAGGCGCCACTCCGGCCCCGCCCGCCCTCACGCACGCCCCCGGCGGGCTGAGGGGTCTGAAGAAAGCCCAGGCCCGAGCTGCCCGGCGCGGCTTCCATCCCCGTCCCCTCCCTTGCCCTCGCCTCGCCGCCCCGCCGGTGCCGTACCCGAGCGAGCGCGCAGGAGACGCGGCCCCAGCGCTGCATGTCGGCGGTGCCGCCGCGCCCCGGCCGCTCAAGGACTCCGCGGACGCGCGCAGGCGCAGGCGCGGTGCCGGGCGGGGCGGGGCCAGGCGCAGTGCCGGGGCCTCAGGGCCGGGAAGGAGCCCCGAGCTCTGGGCGCGGTCCCGGCCAGCCCCGCTGCCAGGGCAGGGTCACCTGCCGCAGGTGACACCGGAGCACATCCCGGCGGGTTCGGAATGTCTCCGGAGAGGGAGACTCCGCCACCGCCCTGGGCAGCCTGTTCCAGTGCTCTGCTGCCCTCAACGTAAGGAAGTTGTTCCTCATGTTGAGGTGGAACTTCTTGTGTTTCACTTATGGCCACTGCTCCTTTTCCTGCCGGTGGCACCACTAAAAAGAATCTGGCACATCCTCTTGGCACCAGTTTTTGAGATGTTTCTAGAATCAGAGACTTATAGAATGTGCTGAGTTGGAAGGGGCCCATCAGGATCCAGCTCCTGGCCCTGCACAGGACAGGCCAAGAGTCGCACCGTGTCCCTGAGAGCATTTTTCAAACACTTCTATAACTCTTGTCACACTGGTGCTGTGACCACTTCCCTGGGGACCCTGTTCCAGTGCCCAACCACCCTCTGGGTGCAGAAACTTTTTCTAATATCCAATCTAAACCTCCCCAGACTCAGCTTCATGATGTTTCCTGGAGTCCTGTCACTGATCATGAGAATGGAGAGTTGGCACCCACCTGTCTACTTCCCCTCACAAGAATGTTCAAGACCACAATATGGTCTCCCGTCAGTCTGCTCCAGGCTGAGCACACCAAGTGGCATCATAAATCCTCATAAATCTCCTCATAAGGCTTCTTCAGACCCTTCACCATCCTCACGGCTTCCTTTGGATGCTCTCTAATAACTCGATGTCTTTTTTATATTGTGATGCCCAAAACTGCTCCTGGGATTTGAAGTGACACTGGCCCAATGCAGAGCATGGTGGGACAATCCTCTCCCTGGCCCAGCTGGTGATGGCATCCAGGACATGGTTGGCCCTCCTGGCTGCCAGAGCACTGCTAATTAATACATCATTTGTATGTATTGATGAGATCCCTTCTCAGTCTTCTCTTGACTAAGCAGGCCCAGCTCCCTCAGCCTCTCCTCTTAAGAAAGGTATTGCAGTTCCACCATCATCTTTGTGGCTCCTGCTGGACCCTCTCCAACAGCTCCTTGGTTTTCTTGTGCCGAGGAGCCCAGAACTGCACACAGCACTGCAGATGTGCCTCACTAGGGCCAAATAGAGGAGGAGGGCCACCTCCCTCGGCCTGCTGGCTACGCTGCTCCTGATGCACCCCAGGATACCATTGGTCAGCCATCCTGGCCACAAGAGCACACTGCCAGCTCATAATCAACTTGTCACCCACCAAAACTCGCAGGTCCTTCTCAGCAGAGCTGCTCTCCAGTAGGTCAGACCCCAGTCTGTCCTGGTACTTGGGAGCTCACAGACCCACGTGGCAACAAAGTGAATCCTGGGGTGAGCAAAGCAGCCTCCTGTCCCAGATTGACTGTCCTGAACAACACCTGAGCACAAGCAGAGAAAGGGAAATTACATGTTTCAGACAGAAGCCTCTTCCATCTAATTGACAGTGAAATGCCCATACATCTTTTTATATCAAAAAATGTAAAATCTAAGATAATTTTGGAAGGACTTTGAATAATTGTTTTCAATTTATTTAATCATGAAGAAATTGAACTAGAATATTTTGAAAATATTCTCGAGCTAGAACATTTTCTAGAAGAAAATTCTCCTCAAGAAGAGGTGACTAAGAGAGGACCTCATCAATGTATACAAATATCTGAGGGGGGGGGGGGTGCCATGAAATTGGAGCCAAGCAATGGCTCAGTGGTTCCAAGCAATAAGACAAGAGGCAATGGGCAGAAAGTGATGCCCAGATAATTCCACTTGTATCTGAGGAAGAATGTCTTTACTGTGCAGGTAATGTGCACTGTAACAGAGTGCCCAGAGAGGTTTTGGAGTCTCCCTCACTGGAGATATTCAAGAACCTTCTGGATGCAATCCTGTGCAATTTGCTCTGGGATGACCCTGCTTGAGCAGGGTGGTTGGACTAGATGACCCACTGTAGGCCCTTCCAATCTGATTGGTTCTGTGACTCTGTGGCTGTGAAATGCACATAAATTCAATTTTTAAAACATTCAAAAATATGAAATCTAAAATATTTAATTTTGAAAATATTTTCAGGTGTCTTGGAATAATCGTTTCCAATTTATTTAATCAAGAAAAGAATTGAACTAGAATATTGACACATTTTTATAATTAGCATGGTTTAATTTAATGCTGTATATTTTTCCAGAACTTATATTTTCTTCTGGAAAATATATTGTATTTTCTTCTAGGATAATAGATTGCACACCCTACATTCCTCTGTTATTTGCACTTCAGCACATCAGTATTTTAAAACTTAAATCCTTCATTGCCTGTGGGAGACCAACAATGGGCCAGGATAATTTTCCTTCTATAGTGAATTCTACATAATTTAGGATATACATAATATTCTGTTAAATTTATGCTAAAAACACCTAAATGTGGCTTTAGGTAAGTGATATGCAATATATATAATACTATTGATTTCCCACCTTGCCTGACATTGAAAATATTTTCTGTGAAAGAGTTCTCACGTTTTCTAGATGTACTAATTTCTTGCACACGTCAGTATTTCCATCAGGGGGCAGCGTTCTGCTACTTCCCGCACTGCCAGGGAAAAAGGCCCTATTCGGCAGGCAGAATATCCTCTATCTTTTCCATAAGGATTTCTCTGATCGGCCCTTCAGCAATGCTGGAGACTGTATGTGCCCAATGGTTTTATATTTAAACCCCTGTTGGTTAGAGCATGGTGCTAAAAATGCCAAAGTTGTGGGTTTGATCCCTGTATGGGCCATTCACTCAAGGTGGACTTGATGATCCTTGCAGATCCCTTCTAACTTAGAATATTGTGTGATTCTAATGAAAAAGCATCCCAGAGTTATCCTGGATAGTACAGCATCCCCATAATTTCCTCCTGCCCTCACTAATGAGCCAGCCATAGAGAATAAAACCCAAAACTGCTGCAGCTGTAGCTAACTGAAGGTACTCAGCCAACATGTTTTAATTCTCCATGGCCTCCCAGCCTTGGTGCACCTTGGGGTACTGGAGCTCTCCCCACTGCACAGGCAGTACATGAGTATTTCTAGGGAAATTACAGGTTTTTTCAGACACAAATCTGAATATGTTTACTGCAAGCAATGAACAGGACCGACTCCTACAACAAGAAATGACTGGAGGCTCTGAATGATGCCTCCAGTTACTGTGATCAGTATGGATGGTTACTGTGGCACCAAAGGGAAGGCATCCTGTGTGGTTATTGCTTCAGCATCCAGGCAAGAGGGTGTAGGAGGCCTGGGGGAATGCAGGAAGCATTAAAGTGTGTATTAGTGGATGGGGACAGTGGGAAGGCAAAGGGCCACACAGGGAATGCAGGGTTACATCCCTCCATCCCATTCTCATAGCACTGGTAGTCACCTCTGAACAGCTTTACCCTTAACTGCATGTCCCTTGGGGTCATGGTGTCTGGGACAAAAGTTCTGAACCTTCCTGGGTACTCTGCTGAAGTTTGGAGATTGTTAAAATTCTTTTTTGAGGTTTTACATCTCTGAGTAATAAAGATCATAAAGACATTGTATTTTCTGTAGAACTGTGGTACTTGTAAACCATGGACACCTGACTACTTTTTGTTCCCTTCCTCCTGGCATGACTCTACCTCACCTTGCTTTGGTTGTGGCACTCCTTTCATGCTTGCTTTGGTTGTGGCACTCCTTTCATGCTTGCTTTGGTTATGGCATTCCTTTCATGAGCACTGAGGTTACAGTACCTGTTTACACTTCTACTTTTTATTGCATCCATGAATACTCATGAAATGTCTCCTCACAGCAAAGCAGGCTCCCAGGATTCCAGCTGCATGAGGAGGAATCCTGTCAGCAAGAGGGGGCAGGTGATCCTTCCCTTCTGCTCAGCACTGGGGAAACATAGCTGGGGTTCTAGGTCCAGCTCTGGGCTGTCCATTACAGGGGAGACACAGACATACTGGGGACAGTCTAGCAAAGAGCCATGGAGATGACAGAGCACCTGGAGCACCTCTGCTGTAAGGAAAGGCTGAGTGAGCTGGGACTGTTCAGCCTGGAGAAGAGAAGGCTCAGGGGGATCTCATCAGGTTATACAGACACCTGAAGAGAGGGTGCAGAGAGGATGGAGCTGGGCTCTTCTCAGCAGTGCCCACTGACAGAACCAGAGATGGTGAGCACAAAGGGAAACACAGTAAGTTCCTTCCAAACACTTATTTTCCTGAGAGGGTGACTGAGCACTGGTACAGGCTGTCCAGAGAGGTTGTGGAGTCTCTCCTTGCAGCTTCTCAAAAGTCATCCAGACATGATGCTAGGACACCAGCTCTAGACAGCCTTGCTTGAGAAGACGGTTGGATCAGATACCTCCAGAGGTCCCTTCCAACCTCAACCGTTCTACAAGTCTGTGTCAGGAAAAAACCTGCATCATGGTTATTTACTATGAGAGTAAGAGTCACCTCTGACTTGGAGCCAGAGGAAAGCTGCCAGGACAGGCTGCAGTCAGCAGAGGGCAATATGGCTGCATAAACTGACAGAGCTGCAAGGGTGTGTTAGAGAGAAGTACAACATTCTATTTCTTTGAAATACTGAATATTTTCTTGCATTAAACGATGAAATTTTATGTGCATACACACCTATGCACATGTTTATTTGTACACATTGGGATTATCAATCTAGATAGACTATAACACTGGATCTGACTTGAGAAAACAGAACTAAAATACCTACCACATTCCATTCAAGGATTGGATGGTGGCCATCAGTGTCTTGTACCTTGCAAAGCTGTTATTAGGAAAGCACATTTTCAGATTATTCCTCCTCTCTTTGGTAAATCCTTTTGGTAAATTCCTCTCTTTGTGAGAGGCAGGGCAAAGTGTATCCAGAAAGAGACTGGGGTGGCATTTTGTTTTGCATCCTTGTTCAAAGCAGGGCACTGCTTTCCAGACTGCTCAGCTTACTGCTCTGCATAGAAAAGCTTCCTATCACTCAACCAGTAAAGCAAGATGAGAAGTGCAGAGAAAACTACAGCAAGTCACTGATCTTTGCTTGAGGTTCTGCATAAATATGTAGGATAATAGGAAAGAAGGTGAGTGAAACGGGGCCAGACGCAAAATAGCAGCATGCCTCGAATTCATTGAAAAGGTAGGACAGAGCATATCAGGAGACCTGGTATTTGCTCTGTTGTGCAGGTATTTTACAAAGATCTGTGGCTCCCAGGTGCTAGCAGGAGAGTTAAGCAGTCAGGACATCTCTGTCAGTTAGGGCTCTAAAGGAGCACACGTAGGCAAGAAGTGGCTGGGAAGCTTGAAGCATTTTCAAGCCAAAGAGAAGATCAGAGTTGCAGACCCTACACAGCTCGTGCTAGTGACAGGACGCATTTGGGTTCTCTCACACCACCTGGTGAGCCCAGAAAAGGGCACTGGTCCAAGCTAAACCTTTATATACTGAAGACTTTGCCACATAACGTGGTTAAACACCCAGCACCCTGCTCCTGGCAGTGGTTTGTGTGTGAGGTGGAATCCAGCTGCCTCTCCTGAGGGAGTGATACTGCTTTGCATTTAAATGTTAGGCACCTAGAGAAGCCATCCCCCTAAAGCAAGTATCCAAATTCCCTGTGTGGTCAGCAGGTGTCTTTGAAAATAAGCACCCAGGAGATTCTATCTGCCTGTCTCACATGCATACACCAAGGCCAAGGCAATCTTCCTTGGGGCCTTCAAGGATTCCTGCCTCTGCTTTTACTACGCAGAGAAAGTGAGCAATCATTGCAGGACTCACTGCAGCTCTCGGGGTTGGACATCTGGTTTAGCAGGTCTAATAGAAAACTTGTCTTCTGGGCACCTATGGGACATGCAGAAAGATTGGCAAATTGAGTCACTCATCCTATCCCAAGGTGGGTGTCAAGGATTGTCCTCCAATGGCCAGCTCTAATGCTGCCACATGCTGAGCAGAGAGGGGACACAGGTGACCCACACTAAACATCTAATTTTGATACAGTCAAAGCTGATGAGAAAAAAGCTCACCCCATTAATGAAGGAGGGTCTCCAGAGGCCTGGAGAACTCCGACATCTCAGCCTGTTCGATTGAGTCCTGCCCTCACCATCCCTGGGACACAACTGTGTTGCTGCCCCTCAAAGGAGGCAGAGATGAACCTCCCTCTAGTCATCAGTTTGCTTCACTTGATATATCAAGTTTGTATTGCAGAAAGACAGTGGGAGGTCTGTGTCTGATGTCCTTCCCTCCAATTTCCTTCCATGTGACTTCTTCTGGGTAGCAATTATTTTGCAATAGCAGTGGGTGGCTTTGCATATCAGTAACATATTGTACCCTGTAAAATTCTGTTCCCTGCACATTACACTTGTGAAAAGTGACTTAATTAGAAAGGAGATTATGGATGAGGCCACTGCAGTATATGAAAGCCCGGTTTGTTCACAGGAAAAAGTCAGTGTTCTTTCTAGAAGGCAATGCAATAAATTATTCACCGTAGGATAAAATTTCCCAGCACCTATGATTCAAGGTCTTTGCAATGAGAATTAGAAAGATATGTGATTGTTGTTTCCCTTTTTCTGTGTTGGATATGTCATGCCAATTTAAAGTTCTTCATAAGCATTCATACCAGAGCTGATCATGAAGTGCCAGTTAATTTTCATATGTAAAGCAAAACCACACCGCTTTCATTTGTTTTAAGCTCCCAGTTACATTTTCAGTTTTGCAATAAAAATCAAACCAAAAACTACAAATATTTTCTATTTCTTAGATAACTGTAAAATCAATTTGTTCCATTGTTGGAAAACATGTAAATGTAAACTGATGTGGAAAGTTTCCACAAAAGTTTTCATGTTAACTAAAATCTCAACTTGTCTTCAAACAAGGCCGTTAAAAATGCAGCAACAATGCAGTATTTAATTTTCTTCAATTCCAAAAGCTCTGTCAGATACGCAATTCACTCACAGACACCCTCAAAAGATATGTATTACATCAAAGAAATGGTACACTTCTCCTCTGGGGTTAGGTTTCCTCATGCTCTGCTCTCCTAATTCCCAACCTGACCTTTAGACCCCCTGAGCAACAGGGAGAATTGTGGCTAGCAGGAAATTTTGCACCAGAAACCAGTGACATATTCTTTGCACCTACACAGAATCTCTGAAGTAATACATTCCCATTGTTATGTCACCTTGGCTTTATGAAAGTCAAAGTTCTCCCTGAAGCATAATAACATTGTGCAGTTTGGAAGTTTCTCAGCGATAACAGGGTGATAAACACAGTGTAATTTCTGCACCCTAATTCACTGCAGTGTTGAGATTGTAGGCACTGTACAACACCTAGATGGGAGAATGTTCTGATCTAGCACAATAAATCAACTGACACTGTGAAAACCAAGGTGCACGCCCCATGCTGATCTGCAGTTTGCTCTTTAAGAACTATAATGGATAAAGATTAGGGGAAAAGAGTTTCTTCATAGTAGCTTGTATGGGGCTATGTTTTGGGTTTGTCCTGATAACACAAGGACATTTTCTTCATCCAGTTCTGGTATGCCTACGTGAGTGAGAGTGAAGCACTGCTATACTCCTAAACATAGCTTCAGGGTGATAGGAATGCCTGGATAAGCTCAGCAAGGTTCAGCTTCTTTAGGACAAGAAAGTCTGAGGGGTTTTGAGCATCTTTGAGGCTGATTTCAAGTAGAATCCAAGAAGCAGTACCCAGGAAGTTAATGCTCCTGTGCCAGCTGCTGGGCAGGTTTGTCCTTGCTGCCCTGCTGGGATACCAGATGCTTCAATATCCCAATGTAACCAAGTAGTAGCCTAAAGTACACTGTAAGACCATGTGAGGGCTTGAGATCTACTGCTTCTGCAGGCTTAAGAAATCTATTTTCAAGATTTTTTTTCTCCCTCTAATGCCCTTACAGAAATTCACAAGGCACCTCCAGTAGACAGCACCATGGGAAGATGGGCTCTTCACGGCCTGGAACTTTTTCATAAAGACATCTCTTTTGTAAAGACAGCTGACTGACCAGTTCAGCTATGGGCATCAAGCTTTCTTCCATGAGCCACCCAATTCATCTCTCTTCTTTTGATCTGGAAGAGGCAAGGCTCCCATGGGGCACAGACATGAGATCCTGTAGTTACTGCCTATATCCAATACATATGCACATAAAATATTCAAATTCTGTCATGTCCTAATTTGGGATGCTTTTGCAATCTTAACAGTTTGCTTTAACTAGTGTTTGTTTCTGGGTGCTTTCACAAAGGGATGATAAGAAATCACGAGATGAAATACCTGACTTATTTTTGGTTTCTTCTCAGCAGGTCTGCAACCTTGAGGCTCACAGCATGGAGCAAGTGAGGATAGTTAATTGTGGACATTTCACACATAAAATCTGGCAAAAAACTTGTCATATTCTTAGAAACACCTGAACCATTTAGTTTGAAACCATCCCAGAGTTCATCCTGAAGCAGATTTTATGTGTTGGATTTTATTGCAAAGACCTGCAGCACAGCATGGAGCAGTGTAGCTGTGGTAGCATAGTAGTAAATTTTTGCATGCTAAATTCCTGTTGGACTAGTGGCCTTGATGACATTGTAGGGCAGGAACATCACCTTGTGTTGGGCACTCAGAGAAAAAGGACTTCCTTTTTGATTTTGAATTTTGTTCTGTCTAGTAGTTTAATTTACATTTTTTGTTTCTAATATTGAGAGCCCGAGAGACCAGGAGCTGCTCCTCAAAGTGTCCTTTGCACAGAGATACATGAGCCTTTTGTTTGGCTGCATTCTTAACATATTTGTGGAACAGAGTCATATTAATGTCTAACAAGCTAATAACCAATACCTGCAATGCCCCTCACAGGCCTCCCAAACAATGTCAACCACAGTTCTTGAAGTTCTGGTATTCTTGCTGGTGGCCTAGTCAATAACTAAAATGGATTAAAGAGACATTGTTGGGAAACAATTAAGGAAGACGCGTGACAAGACATCCTTGTGAACAGCAGCACACAAACAATAGGACCTGAACTCCCAGGTCACCCAGGTGAGGCACAACCCACACAAGGACATGGCTGCCTGCCCTGTGCCTGCCCTGTGCCATGATCAATTGATCATGGAGCAAATCAGTGTAGACTCCTGAGGGACACAATGGTGATTTTGAGCTGGTGGTGAGGGAGATGGAAAATCATGTCAGTAATCCAGCCCCACTATGACTGTGACACCAGAGCAACACCTCTTTGGCCAGCAAGAAACAGCAACATCCGCATTCTTCTTTTCACAGCTTGCTTCCCTGCCTGAAGGCAGGATCAGATTTCTAGAGAAAGGCTTTTCAGTCCACGAACTTTAAGACCTAGAATAGTCTCAAGGATCTGCCACAGACTCGAAGCAGAAGTAAAAGAAAGTACAAGGAGACTATTTTTCCCCTTGAAATAATTTGAAGTTTGGTTGGGCTTTCAGAAGGCTTCTCCCAGTCCATTTTAATTCCAGAATAATGAAGAATGAAGAATTGCCATGAGCTGGTATCTGCCTTTAACAAGAGCTACACTGGGCTGTCAGAGGACAAGATATACTTGCAAAGGGAGTTTCAAAAATATCTATCAATTCAACATCCTTTGATATGGCACTGAGTAAATTTTACATGTGTCGATTTATTTTAAGTAAAGCAAATATCAGATGTTTGTCTACTAAGGAAAGGGTCACAGTAACAGTAATAAAGCAATTAAAGATTCTTGAGTGGAAGGTTCTATAAAGAGACAAGTGCTCTTACATCATTAATACAGTAATACTGAGATACTTCGGGTAATTTTTAACTGTAGAATGAGGATTTAGTATTAAAAATGACACTTAAGCAAGCATTAAACATTCTTCTAGTCAAGTTACTGTTCCTCTAATTGAAGTATTATCTTCAAAAATTGGAGTGATTAAATAAGGGGCATATTTACAAACACTTTGTCTTAAGATAGTCTAAGCGTTATCAGCATAGATATACATTAACAAATAATGTTTGAGTAAAAAATGTATCTTGGATCAGTTTTCAGATAGCCAGGAATGAAGGAGTTCAACAGCATTTCATATCCTGTATTCCTAGACTGTCAGGAGAAAACGCTATCTATCTATATATAGCCCTATCATAAAATGTCGATTTATTAAAAAGAATGGTCACAAGAGCCCCAACTCATTTTCCTGTATGACCAGGCCAGTCTAGTAATTGTGTTTGCATTGTTGTTAATTTTGTTTAATGGCTGATTTGGAATTATTTTTGGTATTCATTTGCATACACATATACATAAATACTCTGTCATAGGCAGACATAGGTACATGTGTGTCCTATGTCTGAGGAACTGAGGGGAGAATTTTATATAACCATTCTTAAGGAAAACAGGGTTTTGTAGCTGCATCAATCAGAGTAGGGTGCCTGGGGTACTCATCCTCAGTCTCTCCTGATGAAAATTTAGACATGAACTTGTTGGTGCCTTGAGGAGACAGCCCGTACTCTGCACATGTCACTTATCCTTTCTACACATTTTGCTGGCACTTCATTCCTCTGGCACAGACATCATGCTTTCATCCTATCCAACCTGCCTGCAGAATACTAAAACTATACAAGTTGTTTGGGTTTTTTTGTTTTTTTGAGTACAAGGTACATGAGGCACAGGACATAACGCAGGGTCTTCCACAACCACGTGTGACCTTAGCACTCCACCCTTAGCACTCCACCCTTAGCACTCCACCCTTAGTTGTTCCCCTCTGCGCCCCCAGCTGAGCCTCTGGCTCCCCATGCCACTCCCACTGCTCCCTCACTGGGGGGACAAAGACAAGCAGGCTACAGCCATGGTACAGCATGTGCTGGGCTCCTGTTTGCAGCCCGATGATCCTTCCTGGCAAGGCTCTCCTCACTCTCCTGGGGAGGCTCTGAAGGTCGCTTCCCATGTGACAGCTTCCCCAGACTACTGTGCTGGCAGCAGCTCCCTGGGACACGCCTCCTTCACCTGCTGTGACTTCACCCCCTGGACCTTCCCAGCTCCTGGCTGGCAGCGTGCTGCCATTCAGCAGCTCACACCCACCAGGGTTGAGGTTACACAACCTGCCTAAACCCCAGACCCTGCCACGGCTTCTGGGATAACACTCAAAAGACTGAGTTTAAATATTAACAAAATGCCCTGTGGTGCACCAGGCAGTCAAGGCTGAGCACAATGTTCTGCAATTGGGTTACACCAGTTTGGAAAAATCTTGCCTTTCAGTGGCCTCGTGTATACACAATGAAGTTTCATTTTCCAGTGTGTAAGCAGGTAGCAAGAGAAGACATCTGCTGTCCTGAAGTATTTTTTTTTCTTAGCTCATAAGTTTAAATGAAGCCCAGAATAATCTCTTTACAGCCCAGAACAAGTGCTCAGCTGTTACTGCTCTCCCGTGGGCTGATAGGAGGAGGGGAAAGGCTGGGAGCAGAGTGGTGCTGCTCCTCTTCCTCAGCAAGGCTGATTGCTGAGCACTCCAAAGGAGGCTTGGAGAATGGTCACCCTTCCATAAGAGCACACAGGCAGCCCTCTGTGCCAGGGTGAGACCTCCCTAGGTTAATTTGTATTTTCTGGCATCCTATCAGTCTCCCCAGCAAGCTGGCTCTCCTGGTTACTTCAGCCATCTAACCCATCTGCAGTTGGGCATTTCCACCTGCACCCTCCTAAATGTGCCCTGTCTCCTTTGCTTCACCCTGATAATTTCCATCAATTGCTGCTATGTCTCACTGTAGAGAGTTGGAGTTTAGCCATTGGAACAAAACCCAGTTGCTTATAATTAACTAATACTTACCTCCAGATGGAAGAAAATTGTTCCAGAAACTTAAAGAACATCTTAAAGTACATGAGGAAGGCAGAGTGGTTCTTGTGGAGATGGGAATCCTTTTGGCAAAGCCTCACTTCACACTAAAGAGATGAGGCAGGATGCTTTTCAGGCTTGCCCGCACTAGCAGCAGGAGGTCTCTTCCCACCATGGGCTGCTCAGAGCCCATTGGGAGCCAGGGTAGTCTGGGTGGTGCAGCTTTGCAACCCAAACTGGAGCAATACAGCACTTTAGAATATCACGAGTGTCTGCAACATTTTGTGTGTATCTTTTATTTATTGTGCTTGTTAATTAGAAGCTTGTGCCAATGGGAGCAGCAGTGCTGCACCATACCTTGCATCCATAACTCAGGCAACAGGCCCTGCCCACTTCATCCTGATGGTGAAGCCTGCCAGTCCAAAACAAGCTGTAATCTGACTCCCCAGTGCTGATTCAATCAGGCTCTGAGGAGATAGTTGAGTAAATAAAGGGCTGGATTGGCTAAATGATTCAACAAAAGGAGGGAATGCACACATTTGTTTGGTTGTTTTTCTAGGAGAGAGGATATTTAATTGGGGTTGTCCTGATTATGACGTAGACTGCAATCAACTCATCTTTATTAGATGTACTTAGATACATGGGTTTTATTTTAGGCCCATCCCAAGTTATAAATTAAAAAGCCTTTCCAGAAGACCTTGGAAAATATTACATTGTGCAAGTGCAGCCAAAATGTAAAAGATAATTAACTTTTTATCACAAAGATAGATAATAAAAAGAATGCTTGAGTACTATAATATTTTATACAATACTAGGATATTCAAAAGCATTTTTCATGAAAGCCACTACAATATGAAAGCATACTACAGTATTTATAGTGATAAAGCTTTAAAAGTTAGTTACCTTTATAAGGATTATGACAGGAATATCCTCAGACTTGGTGGCAGTTTGTAATATTGTTTCAAGACTGAGCTCTAAGCCCCAGAAGCACAAAAGCGTATGGCATTATGATGAGCAAGTCTCAAACTTCCATTGACAGCTAGACTGGATCATCCAAATACACTCACTCCAAATACATGGACTGCATGACTTTTTTTTCATACAAACATCTTGAGAAATGAGACAGGCAAGACATTTTCAAGATGTGAAAGAGAGTTTGATAAGGACTGTTTACTTGTCTGTCCTTTCTTTGCAAAAGCACCTTCCCAGAGCTCCAGCTACAGTTTTCCACCCAGCAGACTCTGTTTGCCCCAGCCAGGATAACCACACGGTTATGCTTGTGGAGACTGCCGGGTGCTGCTGGTTCCCATCTCAAGGAGCCTTTGCCTCCTTACCCTTCCAGGAAGAGCCCTGCTGGACCTCCTGCTCTTATTTTATCCTCCTCTTGTTTGCTCTATATTACCTTCCTCATAGACTTTGGTAACTGGTTGGTGAGAATGGGCAACTCCCCTTTCCCCTCCTCCCCAATCCCTAAAATGCTTGTTTTGAAGGGACTTGTGTCCAGGATTATGGCTGTTTTCCCCAATCCCAATGCTGCCCTACAGACTGACCAGTTTCTTATTGCCTTGTTTTTAACTGTTTTTGCATGAAGCTTAGCATGGGTGAGATTTCCCTCTTTATTTTCATCTGAAGGACTTTTTTTTTTTTTTTTTTCACTTCTGTAGCCCAGTTGGTGGTTCACTAGGAATGATGCCAGCTGTTGAGAAAGAGGCTCATTTCCTGGAGCAGCTATCTTTTCTGAGATGGCCTTTATCCCAAATTGATTAGTCACAGTATTTTTGGCTTGTTTGGTCTGGCACAATTACAGCTGGAAGTAGCCTTTGAGGAGCCAAGGGGAGCACCAGCCCTGGCAGCAGGTGCTGTGGCCAGGAGCTGTTCCCCAGAGGCTGCTGCAAGAGAAGGTGCCACCACCCAAGCACTGGAGGGTTTTCCCATTGCTGTTACTGCCCACAGTTTGCAAAATGACTTTGCACACCTGGCTTTGGGATTTGCGGTTTTGCGGGTTTTTTTATCCCAGCTGGAGGAAGTGCAGCTCTTTTTATTAATAATGTTGTAGGTAAAAACTACAGTCATGGCCTCTCTGGGAACCAGAGACAACTGTGGGCCTGATTACAGTTCTCAGTGGCCACATTTCCTTCAGATTTGGCAGAGTGAGCAAATAAAATAAACGTCTTTATTTACAAAAAAAAAAGACACTAAAAAAAAAGAAATAGGCTGAAACCACTGGCTGTATGCAAGTCACAAGTCACGGCTCAGCCTCATGAGCACTGAGGCTTCCCCTCATACAAGCAGAGGCCAAAGTATGAGGTACAATCATTGTATGGGGCAAGAAAAAAGCTGGGGATCAAGGCTGGGCTGAAATGAGAGGTGTTGTGGATAAACCCAGGAACCCTAGAATGGGTGGTTTTGGGACTGTGAGCAGGGAAATTCACATTGCTTCAACAAGTGGGAAATGAAAATTTGTTCAAATGCTGCATTTGTGGTTGTTTGTTTTATTGTGTTGTTTTTTACCCCTACATCTCTCAGTTGTCATACCTGTAAACCTTCTCAAATTAGCACAGTTAATAAGGAATGCTACAGCTGGGACTATGTTACATGATATGATATGGTATGATATGGTATGATATGATTGATATTTAACCACTTTCATACTTCTGCCTTCTCCTGAGCAGACAGCATGCCAGGTCAGGCCACCTGCTTATCTGCATAAAGATTTCATTATCTTCCTGTGTCAATCTGCAAACAAGCAGGTAGCAAGAATATTCAGGGGTGTGAGTGCAACAGAGGGTACTGTGGAGCTTTTCAGCAGCACGAGAGAGACCTCATTTGTAGATTAAGAGGGACGAACATATATAGGTTTAACTTCTTACAACTGAACTCAGCTCTTGAATTTTACCCTTAATTTGTCCCACTTGTATTTATTATAATAGCATTTAAAAATATATATATATTTCAGATTTTATTTACTGCTGAATGTATTTTAATGTGCTTTTAAAGAATGTGGTACCTGTATGACATAGGGAAGCAAACTTTAAAGAAGTGAAAGTTTGCTAGCTCTGATCTGGAAATTAATCTAGGCCACTGATATTCAGCATGTGGTCTTTGAACCTAGTGTTTTACTTCTAAGGATCTTTGTGACATGAGTAAAGAAAACAGACTTCTCTATGATAGACTTCAATGTATGCTTGAAAGATCTGTATGGAAATGTTTACGAGCCCATAAATGGAAGAAGTTAAGTATGTTAACAGTGTGTTGAAAAATAACAAGAATTTCAAAGAATTCCAGCAGCAAATCATTGCAATGTAGGAACTCTTAACAATTACCAAACTATTCAGGAAAGTGAGGCTCCTTAAATAATCTGAAACTATCCAGATGTAAGATCAAAAGACAAAATACTCCATATCCCGTGGCAACTTGTTTTGTACAATTCCAGGGGAAGAGCAGGCTGTTAATAAAAGTAAGTTCAGCTTAAAATTCCCAAATCCAGATGTGATTTCAAAGGCACTATGCACACCTGGATAGTTCTGGAACCAATATTTGGCAATGAAGGGGGGGACGGTAGACCCCAGACTTGTGGAGCCTGCAGGTGGGTGAATCCCTCTGCTAGATGAACACAGCAATGTTGCTCCATGAGCAAAACCCCAGACAATTTCATTTTGCACATTCTTGCAAAACAAGCTGACGCTGATAGGAACGCAGGAACTGATAAGTGACCTGGTGAAATATTAGGAAAGACATTTTTCCACGTCGCTGTTACCCGAGGGAAACTCCAGGCATAATTCACACTTTAAGGAATGACACAGTCTAAAGTATCTAGAGATAGTGGAGTATTTTATTGCAGTGGTATCTGCAAAGGTACATCACACAGGGAAACCTAGAGCACAAACATAAATGATTACTAAATGTCTCTGACAGTGTTTGTATATATTCTAATGTTCCACCAGCTACCTAGAAATATATTATTCATTTAGGTTATTTTTAACAGTTTATTTTAAGGTTATTTCAAAATGGATAAGCAAGTAAAAGTGTGCTCAGCTAGACTTTAGGAAAGAAACTAGGAACAGCGGTCAGGGCTCACCTGTGAAATACAGTGCTGACACCCATTCATGGAAGTTTCTTGTCATATTCTGCAGGCAGCATTTTGGCCATTTATAATTATTTTGGTTTTGGTTTTGCTTTCATGACAGTTTGACTTTTTTCCTATGTAACATAAATATTTTTTGGATTAATTGAAATTCAGGTAACTGCTCTTGTGGTCTTCAAGAACGATTATCTTGACCCTGGCTTCCCAGAGATGGGATATGCCTAGGGGATGAATATGTATGGATGCTGATTGCAAGCCTGAGGTGGACAGGACAACCTGCAATGCTTCTCCTTTGGTCTGGTGGAACATAGGATGTTTTTACATTCTCACATGGCTGAAAACCCCTTGCAAATGGGGGTCCCACAAGCATCTCTGCTTAATACATCTCTGCTCATACAGGTGTCCCTGTAGCCAGCAGACAGGACATCAGGTGGAGTGACAAGGCTGAGCCTCCCATTCCAGCACAGCACAAAAAGAGACAATCCACATCTCTGCTTTATTTCAGATATCTGAACACTCACTGCAGTCTGTGTTAAACACGGGTCCATGCTCATGTAGCAGTCCCCCTGTACCACTGTCTGTAGCAGTATCTGGCTGTGACACTGCAGATTCCCTGACTCACCCATCACCAGCTCTGTGATTGTGGTCCCTCCCATCCCTGTGATTCCCTGCCTGATTGAGTCTCAATGTATTGCTAGATTCAGCAACTGTGAAAGTAGAGTCAAATGCTGAATTGACAAATCTAATTGGTTGGTTGTCACTGATGTGAGAGAATGATTAATTTATTTTCTTAATCAAGTTAAAAGAGATAACTTTAAATGAAAATTACTGACATCTTAAGCAAAATACAGAAAGTTCATAAGAGGGAAAATAACATTGGATTAAAATATGATACTTTTGTATTGAAGAATCAAGCACTATTTTTAATGTTGGCAGAGAAGGATGTCAAAACTTGTTCTGAAAAGCAATGTGCAGGATTTTGTGTTTGTGCTTTTCATTATGGTGTAATGGAATCCTATAAACACCCAATACTGACGCCATGGTTGCTGGCTTTCAGAGCACAATAACTGTAAAGTCCATAAAAAAGATGATAAAATCACAGAAGTATAATAAAAGAAGTGTGAATAAAAAGTGAGAGGTATGTGATTATGGCACCAATCTTTTATTGGAAATTTCCAGTTCCACTTCACCATACGCTGCAATAACTGTACTGGGTGCTCCTGCTTATATTGTGCTCTGTACAAAGGAGTGATAACTTTCAATGACTCACATCCTAGCAGGGTGTCAGCTCTTCTGGAGGCACTTAGCAAAATTCCAACCCTCTTTTTCTACAGGTCTCAATAAGCCTGAGCAATCAAGAAATAATCATTGTTAATGGAACTCATCTCTTCCCACCCAACCTCACTGCCCTTTCCTTTCTTATGTTGTGTGCCTCATATTTGCATCTTGACTAAACTTACTCATCCTCATCCTAGTTTTAGGTGTCACCACTGAATTTGACACAGTAATGTGACTGATTTGAGTTGGGCTTCAGGGTGCTAGTAAAAGAAATTTGCTGTAAAAAACCTAAGGTACTAGAGACTATAAGAAGTGGAAAGTGAAATGACATTATGCTTCCTTCTGACATCCGTGTCCTGAGTCTGTGAGTACAAGTGACACCTCTTTCCATGAAGGCCTCTCAGGGCCAAGCATTTTTCCATTTCTTTCTTGGGTGTCCTCAGTGGGAGCTTCAAATCTTCCTAAGGATGCCATTCAGAGGGTGGGTCCCTGTCTTTCCTCCAAAAATGAGAGAGGAACTGGCACTGACAAGAGGTGCATGCCCAAACTGCCTGCTGCACTTACCACTGAGCAAAATACATTTACATATTAAACTGCCCAAGTAGAAGAGAGTGACATTTTTTAAATGGTTGGAAGAACTTGAGTTTGGGGTGTTTTGCACCTCTAGCATCATAGCAGATGCTATTGTAAGCAAACTTTGCTTCAAGGCTTTGGGCAGAACCCGGCCAGAAGACGGCCAGAAGGATGTTGCCAGAAAGCTACACAAGAGAACAGAAGTTTTATACAGCACATGGTGAAGGAAAACATTGGGAAACCCTAGAAATCTGGATGGGCTGATGCTGTTATCCATGTTCTCAGCCAGCTAATCTCCCATATTGATACTGGTGTTTGTTTAACACTGACCAAAGACGTGGAGCTCTTCACAAGACAAATCCTGTGTCTCCAGCAGAACTGTTTTCCTCTTCCTCGGTGAAGAATAGTTTCTTTATGCAGTAACTCACTGGATTTGTTGCTGCTTTATCTCACTTCAGTCACTTGTTCTTCCCTCTCCATCCTGGCCCCGGTGAGAGGCAGCACACTTAAAGCCCTTCAGAGCTCAGCTCACCCAGGGGCTTTCAAGAGCTGTAGGTGGCTTTCAGCTCCCATGAAAACAAAGGGAAGCTGAGAGTGCTTGAGGCTTGGCAAAGGATCAGGCTGTGACTGATTTGCATCTCTGAACTCTCTGTGTTTATGGGGCTACTTGAGAGACAGAACAATCAGGAATTTTCATTTCCTCCTCCTCCTCTGCTCTGCCTAGGTAGAGAAGGCCACACTTTCCCAGCTAGTTAGTATAGCTGCTTTTTGAGTATCTGGTACAAGGACAATAAAGTGTTTGCACAGCTGAACTTCTGCAGTGTGGGACATAGGCAACCACACTCCTGTGTGGCCTTTGTGCACGAAAGCTCTTCTGCACCATCAGGGGAAAATCATGTTTTTAATACTACTGCTGCAAACAGAAAAGCCAAAGTGTTTATTCCCTTAGTCACTTCACATTCCACCTTATTGCTTCAGTGAATTAGTGGAAATAATCCAAGAGTAAAGCACTTACAGGTAAATGTGATGAAGCCAAGGACAGGACCCTACTGACTTGTTTAGAGCCAAGGGTCCCTCCTGCATTTAAATCTAGTATTTAAAAAGCTGTTCTCTGGTTTATGTTGCAGATTCTTGTGATGTATCCTGAACACAAAGAATTTAAAATTTTAAAGTACTTCTATAATCACACCATGTGAGAAGGGAAGCTAAAAGCTGTTAAACTGTTTTATGGTTTTTATGGGGCTTTTTATAGTTTATGATTCTACCGCTTTTAACGTTTGTTATTTTAATGGTATAAGTTAATAACGAAACTGTGTTGGTTTCACAAACTGCAGTTAATCCCTTAAGCCAACAGCACGTACCAAAACAGGGCCTTGCTGATGCAGAGAAGGTACTCACAACAGTATAGGTTTAAGTTTGGGAAGTGACTTGGGATCTCCACTGACTAGACAAGCTTGTGATCTTGGTTAGAAGTGTAGCTCTAACTTTCAAAAGAACCTGAGGTCTGTAGCAGCTCTCAGGGGGCTAAAGCACAAGAAAGAAATCCTGTTGAATGGTCTAATAGGGGTCACACCTTGTGAGATTGGATACTGGGGTCCTGCCTGCTTCATCATATCTTGGTCTAATAATTGACTGAAATGTGGGCAAACCACCTGAGGACAGAATTCCAGGCTCCTCCTGCCTCTTCTCCTAGATCCATGTGTGTGACTGATGCTGCAGAGCATTAAGGGTACCCATCCTCATGTTGTGACCTTTCCGTAGATAAAGAAAACTTTCTTCAGGGGCAGAGCCTGCAACTTCAAATCCCCAGAGGCTAAGTCAAGCTCAGACTTCTAGAGCAGAGGAGTACCCCTAGGAGCCTGGCAAACCACGGGCTTCATGATAACAGGGGTATCAACAGCCGAAGCATTGCTGGGTGTTCATGTCAGTGTGCCTTAAGCAAAGGCTTGTAAGGAGGGTTTTCATCAGGGCACATCAATGCTGGAGTGTTCTCAGCACCTCAGCTCTGAAGGCTCACTGCTGTCATGAACACAGGCACCCAGAACTGAAGCTGCAACCTGAGACTTCAAAATGCTATTTCATGTATCTCCTTAGGAGATCATTAGGTCATCAGGACCTAATCATCAGGAGATTTTAGGTATCTCAGGGAAATGTTTATCAAAGGTTCACTTTGGCCTGGGGAGGATGATCCCCCCGGTTACTCTGTGGGCAGTGGGGGGCAGCAGGAGCCTGCAGTTCAGTCCAACCCACCCATGCCACAGCTCATGGCCAGACACATGGTCTGTGCCTTTCCACTGTCTGCCATGGGCTGCCACAGCTCTCAGCTCCACCAAGTCACAGCTGCCCTTTGGGAATCCCTGCAAAGATTATTTTTGGCAATAATCTGAGAATCCAGAACTTGCCTTTGGAAAGACCATTTAGGGACTGTTAAAGATGCTTTGGAGGAAGGTCTGGGGAGGCAAGCTTTGCTCAGAGCTGGCATGCCCAGCAGCCCATCTCCCTCATCAATGACTTAGGCCTCTTCAGAAATGAAGGATACCATAGCTGAGCTCTGTCCACACCTCCCTCTTCAGCTCAGCAACAACACAGGATTGCAACAGACAGTCCTTCTTATTCATCCCTATTTTCCCATATGATCTCTGCAGACCAATCAGAAACAGTTCACTAAACAAAGATAAGAAATATTCCAGAGAACTTTAAGAAATTACTCCTTATCACCCTCCTGAAGATAGGCTCAATGGTCAAGGCCACAGTTAAATCTTCCTTTCTTGTAAAAGTTAACTGAAGTTAGTTATTAAAGTGCTGGCAGTATTTAGGGAGGTTCTGAAGTGAAGAGGAGCACAAGATACCTGCACTGCCTATGAAAATTTCAGGGGCATCTTTATCAAAAATTCTTGGTGGTGTTTCTTCTGAAGAGCTTCCTGGAAGATATACCAGGTACAATTTAAAATTGTCATTTTAGGTAGGGGATATGTGAAGTGATGCTTATAAATGAAATGCTTCTAGTAATGTGTTTTATTTTTTTAAAATGTAAAAGTTTCCTTTGTGGAATTTTCTTGTATTTTTCAATTGTTTATATTGCAGAGAAGTTCAATTTGTGAGTGATATACATAGATTTAAAAGTGAGATGAACCATGTTAATATTTAATTATTCAATTAAAATTACATATTTTTGTGTAGTTCTTAGCCAATATTTAGGATAAATTAGTAAAGGAAAAAAAATCCTTTTGTTAATCCTCTCAACAAAATGGCACACATGAAAATACACATTTCCAAGATTTCACAGAGCTGAGGGATTAGCAGTGGAGTTGGAGATTTTTACATGTGAGAAATGCCAGTGCTGTTAGTTGCTGACCATGAGAACAGGATCAGAGGCTATATGGTTTAAAACTGAACCAGAATGTTGTCTCTGGAGTTCTGTTTCAGATCTAGTCTAGGTCAATAGTGACTGATAATTGTAACCACTCAATAGCTGTGCAGTGTGAGCTTGGTCCATGCTGACATATTATAGAAGTCATCAGAAGAATTGGTCTTGTCCCCCAAGGCACTCTAGAGAGCAGTGTGGGTTACTGGAGTACAGACTTCTCTTTTAAGGAATTTGTGAAGGACATTGGCCTTCACCATGCTGGTACTTTTCACAGTATCCTCCTTTTCTTTAAAACATCTAAAATAAGTAATGTCTAACTGATAAAACCCCTCCCTATACTGAGGGCATCCCATCTTTTTAAAGATATATGGGGAGAAAATGAGAGTGAGCAAGAGGAAGGCAATACTGGCTGCACTTGTGGTATCTGACAGCTGCTGACAGAGCCTTGGGAGAGGGAATGAGACAGGAGAAGCTTGCCTGGCAGCAGTGGTCATCTACCTGCAGCAAGGTAGCTCCCTGTGGTCCTGCTTACCTGCCAGGGAGCAGGCTGAAGGCACCTTCCACTGCCCTGCTGGTGTTGGGCTGGCTCGGTTAAACCTCACTGAAGCACAGCTCTGTGGTGTTTAATGCAGACTTCAGCCTGGCAGGGCTCCTGGTCTCCCCAGCAGCTCTAAGCCCATCAGCCCCCAAGGCAGTCTGTAAACTGGGGGGGCATTCAGGAGGTAAAAAACACATACAAAGCACTTGCACCTTCAATAAGACCAGCACTAGTAAACCAGAGGATGTTTAGAGAGTTGTAAAGATATTGTATGCTCCCTGAGATTGGGGCAGTAAATTTGGCCTGGAGAAAGAAGGGACAGGAGGGACAACTGAACTACTCTCAAAAGCTTCAGCAGCTACAGCACTGAGGAAAATCTGAAATGAAAGAGTCACCCATACACTTCTTTTATTTTTATGGCTTATGAACTTTTCAGAGGGTACAAATAGTACATCTTGTGCCCTACAATGTAATGGACAAAACTGTTCCACAGGACTTTCAGCAATATCCCTCTTTGTGACATGAAGTCTAAAAGGCAGACACACAGACTAGGAAACAGAGCAATTTAAAAACCTTTAATAGATAAAACAACTTCTTGCAAATCTCAGTAACCACAATTTATCAGGGAATAAACTGAACTAACTAATTTTTTCATTGAAATTTTATCAGCCTCAGTTTTGGAGCTCTGATCCCAACAGAGAGAGGAACACAGTGTAAAATTACAGATCAGAGTATTACTTTAACTGGCTTTGGATTGATGTTTTGAATGAGCTTAGAGTTTGAGCATTTGCCTGCTAGAATAATTGCCTACCAGTTTTTGGAAAAAAGAGTAAAAATGTTTAACCCATTGCCAAAATTGTGAATCCTTTGTGCAAGAATAGTATGTCAACAAAATATCCAAGATGTTTGTCGAAATTGTTTGGACTTCTACATATGTCATTTCCACAGAATGAACAACAAGGAAACTAAAATGAAATCACTTCAAGTAGGTCAATAATAGGCTCTGAGCTGTAGCAAAGTTTCAAGATGGGATTCACATTTTAATGCCAAAATTGTCATAGATTAAAAGCTTTTCATCTGCTCATAACTATGCAAACAGCTTTGTGCTACATTAAAATCTGTGCTATGCTATCTCCAAATGTTCAGTACTCCCAGGTCTGAATTAGACATGCATGTAGGGTATTTCAGCAAGAGTCAGATGATAGATGTGGGCAAGGAACTGGTGCTGGTCAGGCATCTGTCAAGAGACCACTAGCCAGCACCAAGGCACCGTGGAGCATTTTCATTAAGGGAGAGAAAATAAATTGGAAAAACTCTATTATCAGTGTCCCAAAAGACTACTTGCTTCCTACAGCACATCTTAATCTCTGAGACAAAACAAAATAGAACAGGATCGAACAGATTAGTTCCAGTTGGAAGGATCTTACAATGATCATCTTGTCCAACTGTTGCTACAAAGAGCAAGTTCCACAGCTTCTGACTAGTACTATATTAAACATTTAATGGTGGATTCAACTGAGAGAAATATTTTAGACAGTACAGGTTTAAGGTGAATTTAATGTGGGAAGAATGTGTGGCATAATGAGAAACGTAACAGCACGGTGAGCAGCACAGTGATGGCATCAATTAATTGCTGCAAAATACCCAGGGGTATTGACTGAAGTGTGTGATGAGCAGATTCATTCTCATGTGTAATGTGGGCTCCAGGGGTCATTTCTAGAGTGACCCAGGACAGTTTCTCTTCAGCACAAACATGCAAATGTGGGGTGGGACAAGGCAGAAAATAGCATTCAGGTTGAATGCATTGAATGTATGTTGCAATTGCAACAACTGTTTGTGAACATGAAGCCGAGGAGAAGCAGTCCAATCTGTGGAAATAAATCTTACCAATAACAAGCAGCAATATTATGCTTTTTTACTCCTGAGCCTGGTCTCCTTGTCACACAAATCCAGCCCAATACCTTCAGCCTTGTCTCTGAATCCAAGAGAGGATGGCTGAGCCCTGCCTGGGCTCTGCCTTTCCCCTCACGTGTGGATTACAGTGAGCTCCCAGCCCTCCCAGCAGTGCCTCAAAGAGAAACTGCTTGGGATCTGCTTGTTTGTTCTTTAGGAAATTAATTTCCTTTGAGGGAGGAAGTTTTTGATTGTACATGGCTGAGTGAGAGATAAATTAACTCAGAAACCATCTTGTCCACTTTTTGGCTGCATCTTTAGAAAGAAATACTTCATGCTCCAGTGAAACACTGCTCTGCAGTGGGAGGAGGAGCAGGGCAGGAGATCACCTTGGCAAAGTGAAGCGGGTGCCTCAACCATCCCTCTTTTGATCTTCAAAGGTGGTAACGCTCAGTTTGGAGCTCACTCAGCTATGCTATGGATACTTGCCCCACAGTACATAAGGAGCTAACCCTGTTCTTCATTTCAGGTTTTTAATTGCCTGGAGCAGAGAGGGGCACACACAAGTAACTATCCTATCCTGACATTTCAGGAGAAATGGTTGAACCTGTGGGTAACCATTATGTTATTGCCAGACCTGTATACTCGGAGAATGCATTCAATGAAGAGCATGAGAAATTGCACAGATACCATAAAACCTTTTGGGATCACCTGAAACTCTATTTTAGGTAAGGAGATTTTTTTTTCAAATTAGATCTAAGAAACAGTCCTGACTGCTCTTGGACAGCATGAACTCCATCTTGACAGTGTCCATCTCCCATTCCAACATAGCAAGTGAAAATTCACTAACTAAATTCAATGTCGGATTTTTCTAATGGATTTTGACTGCTGTTACCCTTAGAAGTCTTCCTACAGCTGTATCTAAGGTAGCTTCTCCTTTTCTGGGCCCTCGGCAGCACAGACTCTAGGAAGATCTTACTGCACCCTTTCAGCACTTAAAGGGGTTTTATATGAAAGACATACTCAGGCTTTTTACCATGGCCTGTTGCAGCAGGACAAGGGATGTGATTTTAAACTAAAAGAAGGTATATTTGTACTGGATATCAAGAATAATTTTTTTGTGATGAGGGTGGTGAGGTACTGGCACAGGTTGCCCAGAGACATGGTGGATCCCCTCTCCCTGGAAATGTTCAAGGTTAGATTGGACAGGGCTCCGAGAAACCTGACCTAGTGGGTGGCATGCCTTCTTATTGGGGTGGGGGTTTGGATTAGACGGCCACAGAGGTTCCTTTCCAACCCAAGCCATTCTAGGGTTCTATGAGAATTTGGTTTGGAAAGAACCTCTGAAGGCCACTGGATATACCTTGAAGCACAGATGGCAGTGCAGGTTGATCAGGGCTGTGTCTGGGTGAGATTTTGACTTCTGGCATCCAGAACCCGAATCCTTCCCCTTTCCGCACCTCTCTAAAACAGGCTGCAATTCAGCCAAGCTGTTCACTGACAAAATTTTGTTCCCTTGTGCCTTTGCAGCTGCTCCCCACAAAGGGCCAAAAAAATTGCTTTGCGTTTGTTTCCAGTCGCTTCGTGGCTGCCAGCGTACCGCTTCAGGGAGTGGGTCCTGAGTGACATCATCTCTGGCATCAACACGGGGCTGGTGGCTGTGCTGCAAGGTACCTTGGGGAAATGCGTGTCCTCACACAGCCTGCTAAGCCAGGTGCCAAGGCACTGCTGGCCTCAGCCTGCAGCACACATGTCACCTTCCCTGGGCCTCTGTCTTTACAGGCCTGGCCTTTGCTTTGCTGGTGAATGTCCCCCCCAGTTATGGACTCTATGCAGCATTCTTCCCTGTCCTGGTCTATTTTATCTTTGGCACATCGAGACACATCTCAGTGGGTAAGTTCAGGCACTGCACCTACCCTCCTCACTGATGAAGAGCTACATGCTGCCTCTTCAGATCTTTTAACAAATGCCTTGTGCTGCTCAGGTCCCTTCCCTGTCCTGAGCCTCATGGTGGGAGGAGTCGTCACCAGGCTGGTCCCCGATGACAGCACTGGCAATGGCAATTCCACAAATACCTCAGCAATAAATTATGAGAGGGTGATGGTGGCTGCATCTGTAACCTTCCTTTCTGGGGTGGTTCAGGTTGGTAAATGTGTGTGTGTGTGTGTGCACACCTGTGTGAATAGGTGGAAGGTGGCCTGACCTTCCTCTCTGGTTTCTGCTGTTGTAGCCACCAAAGTAATCCTCTTCCGCTTTCCATGTAGTGACCCTGGCTCACTGATTAGGAGACATATCTTCCCTCCAGTGACCAGGCACTCACATGTGCTGTGAAATCCTTGGTTTTGCGCAGGCCTGAGCCCACAGCCTACACAGCTGCAACCTTCACCTACAGCAAAAAACAATCTGCTGGATAAGAAAATATACCTGTGAAAGTAATGTGAATGATGCAGATACACCAAGGGGAGTAAGAGCTCTGCCTTGCAATAGTAAAATATTTGGATTTGTTTTTTTTTTAAAAAAACCATTCATCCTTACTCCCTTATAAAGAATTCCTACAGTTCCTCCCTGCTTCATGAAACCCTTGTACCATGTGAAAATATGGAACTGAAAACCCTAGAAATAAGGATTTATGTTTTAGCTGTAAAATAAAAATAATGGGTTTTTACTGCTGCAGCAGTTACTCATACTAGTATTATGCCCTCTGTTGCTATATATCAACTTTTGTTGCAAGTCTGGTGATGGTACATTCCTTAATCTCTGGATGGATGGGATGAGGTGAAAATCTTTGCTTTCATGAAATATGGCTGTCTTTCTTTCAAAGATTGCTTAAAAACACAAATGAATCCCACTGACCCATGCTCATTTTGTATTTCAGTTGCTTCTGGGAATTTTCCAGTTTGGATTCATCGTTATTTATCTATCACAATCATTAATCAGTGGTTTCACAACTGCTGCAGCTATCCACGTTTTGGTATCTCAACTGAAATTCATGTTTCAATTACCTGTCCCCGGATTTAATAAACCATTTGGCATCATCTATGTAAGTGCTAGGTGTTCATTATTTGCTAATGCTACTGATGTACCTGGGATGTATTTCTGACTGTGTATCACAAGGCAGTAAAAATAACTCAGCAAAAAAATGCAAAGCAGGAGGAAAAACAAGAGAAAAATGAGAATATGTTATTAGTATTTAGCCAATCTTTAAATTTATTACCAAGCACCAAGTTACACCCCATTGAGATAATTAGATAATATTTACTATATTGTGTTGGCATATTTCAAATAAGCATTCAACTCTGCCTTAAGGATTTAATTATTAATTTTTCATGGGCTGATATTATACATATTTAATTAGCATATGACTCTGTGAGGGCTGTTGGATGAGAAAGGAGGGACTAGAAGTACAGGAAGGAAGGAGTGGAGAAAGGCACCTGCCCAGCAATGCCATTGCTCACATTTCCTATGACGGACTTGCCTGCTGTTCCAACCCTCCCTCAGGGGCAAATCTGGAGGAGAGGGCCACAAGTTAGTGGAAAAGGTCTTTTGCAGAAGCTTCTATCATTTGGCAGGTGCACATACATTCAGGGGGGCTTGCAGTCCACATCATCCCATGGGAATATCTCCCAAGCAGCACAGTCCTTAGAGCTGCTCAGATACAGGTTATTCTGGAAGGGATAGTGCTGCTGTGCCAGGGCACAACTGTTTCTAAAGCACCACATGTCTCTTCCTGCTTCTGCAGACTCTGGAGAGCGTTTTCAGCCAGATCACAAAAGCAAACATTGCTGACCTGGTCACATCACTGATTGTGTTGCTTATCGTGTTTGTGGTAAAAGAAATGAATGATCGATACAAGGAAAAGTTACCAGCTCCCATCCCGATCGAACTCCTGGTGGTGAGTCACTTCCTTCGATTTTGCAATTGCTCCGTGTAACGACATGGGAAGCAGAGTTTTAACTATTTCTTCTCCTGTTATCCACTAAATGATGCATTATCATTTTACCTGTAAAGAAAAAATTACAGCATTCAGGAGATATTGTGAGATGTTGTACTTCCACATAGCTGTTCTTAACTGACATATCTGTGGTGTTATAAACTATGAATTTTTTTCCTTGGACAGTAGAGGCTCTGACAGCAGCCAGCTGCAGTCTCACAGATGAGGCCCCTCTGCGCCACACCTGCAAGCAGTCACTGAAGTCCTAGATATCTATGGCTACACACAAAATTATTTTGCCCTCCAGCAGCAGAAGGTTTTGCCCACTCTGAGCAGCAGAGGGGTGGAGGAAGCTTCACAGGGGCAGCAAGCCTCCAAAATCCTGGAGGATATAAAGACTCAAGCAGCACTTGTTTTCCCCCAGAATCATTACAGCACCTTGTTAGAACATACCTGGTTTACTGGGTGGGATGATCTCTGTTGTTAGTAAGATATTCTGTTACAGTCTGTGTGATTTATGAATGCAAACCCATACCTGTTAGGTTATTCAGGAGTGACATCTGAACAGCAAGGGGATGTGAAAACTTGGGGCATAATTCTGCCACTAGTGATGAGGCTGGACAGTGTGTAAGAGAAGGAAGGTAATTGTGTTTAATAGATTCTTCACACTCTTGCTTTAATGTGCCTGAGATGTGGTTTATTATCTTTCAGACAATCTTAGCAGCACTGATTTCCTATTTTGTCAACTTTGAAGAAAAATTTGATGTAGCTGTTGTTGGAAAACTAGAGGAAGGGTAAGTGACTTACAATTCACCAGTGGAGCAAGACGTTCTCTTTAGTTTGGCAGTGTTGAACGAGTTCAGCTATGTTTCTGATTAAAATTATCTGCTTCATCTTCTTCAGTAGGTAAATAAACATTTTTCTCTCAATGATATGATACACTTTCAGTACACAAAAGTTACACTTAGAGCACATCTCCTACTTATCAAGAAGTACACTGAGACATGAAATAATTGTGCACTTCACTTTCTGAGATAGCTGGTGAGCAGGAGGTTGATGTTTGTCCTTTTTATTGAACTACTCACTCCTGAACTCCTCCGTTTCCCTCGCAGCACATGCACAGTTCAGCAGCCACCACCAACCCTGGGAAGCTGCCAGGGCCCTGCACAATTCTCCTGCCTGGTCCCATGACCAGCCATCAGCATCTCTTCAGCACCATTATCCTCTAGAGACCTCAACATCTGCCCATCCAGAGTTATACCCACATAAAGATTATTTCTCCACATATAGAATATATAACCTTCATCTGGCTATGCCAGAATTTTGGCATAAAGAATCAGGTGGCACATGTCAAGTTAAAAAGAGGGAGGAAGACATTTGCTGGGACAGCAGAGTGAGTCTGTGGTGGTCTCTGTAGCCCCAGGGGTGTTAGTAGGTGAAGCTTGCAGAGCAACATCTATTTCTGCTCATGAGTCTCCTTTCTTCAGATTTCAGTTCACTGGAGAAAAAAAGAAGGGGGAAAAGGAAGTTCAGAAAGGAATTCTCCCTAGGATCTGCAAGAGACCCTTAGGCATCTCCTTAATGAGTTTTTTGTCTTTCAGGTTTCATGCACCTGTTGCACCTGATGTAGGCATCCTCCAGAACTGTATTGGTGACGGCATTTCCATTGCAATCGTTGGGTTTGCAGTGGCCTTCTCCGTGGCTAAAGTCTATTCCATCAAGCATGACTACCCAATAGATGGCAACCAGGTAGGCAGATAACACAGACATCAATATACTGCGTTTATCAGTGGGAAATAAGTAATTTTAGGAAAGCTTTGCCTTGTGAATAACTGTCACAAACCAGCTCTTAAGAACAATCTCTTCTATTTTTATTTCAGGAACTAATTGCTTTTGGGCTGGGTAATATAGTTGGTGGATCATTCAAGGGATTTGCCTCCAGCACTGCTCTGTCAAGATCAGGTGTGCAGGAGAGCACAGGAGGCAAAACACAGGTACAGAAGACAAGTCATGATGGCATTTAATGAAAGACAGCTCTTTTTTTCCTAGCTAGCCATCATGCCTGTGGGCACTTATTCATTGTGGAATTGTTCTCTCATGCAGATTGCTGGCATTATCTCATCTGTCATTGTTTTGATTGTGATCTTGGCCATTGGGTTTCTCCTGGCACCATTACAGAAGGTATTCACTTGTTTCATCTAATGCTTCCTCCTGCTTCCCGAAGACAGGGCTAATCTCTGAGCACACTGAGAGTGTTCATAGACTTCAGTGGGAGCCAAAAAGGTTTGAAAAGCTTGGTTCTTCTTCCCATGTTATGCCAGAAAGGACCCCTACATCTGGTCCCTCAAAAGGAACACAAGTACCCAAACACCAAAAACCAACTTTCAGGTGTCAAAAATAAGTGAGATTTGCAGCCTCAATCAGACACATGCACTGCACCATAGTGCAGTGTTGGATGTTCCAACAGCAGTGTGCACTGGGAGCAGCTCCCTGGCCTTTCAGCTGCACTTTGGCCCTATTTGTATGATCTTTTAATTCCTAATGTTTTACAATTTCTTTGCTTACTTAAACAAGGAACATGTGTTTTGGTCTTTTTAACAGTCAGTCCTTGCATCTTTGGCTCTTGGCAATTTGAAAGGAATGCTCATGCAGTTCAAGGAAATAGGCATCCTCTGGAGAAAGGACAAGTATGACTGTGTAAGTTGAGTTTCATGCATCAGAAGTTAAATGCTCTAAAAAAGCGATCTATCATACAAATGTTCTTTTTTTTATCCCTGCTTTACTTCACGAAACAGAAAGTACAATATTTGCATGCCTTTTTTACTGGTATATGCCTTGTTAATGTTTTCCATTTTGTCTCATGTATTTGGAGTCGATCCATACTCTTAACTTCATTTTCTTCCATTTCATCAAAATCTATTAAAATAGTGCATTTTATAAAGCCAGATAGAGAAGACAGTTACAGAAAATGCCTAAATGACAGAAAATATCCAAATATCTACTGCATTGACTAAGCATTCAGGGACATTTCTCACAATCACACAATGTGTCATATGGAAGATACGCAGCAACAAACAAATGAAAACTGGGACTTGAAGGGTCTACTGCAAATGGTAAAGGTTGTGCTTAGAGGGCAGGACTTGTTGCCTCTCACAAAATTTAGGCTTGCAAATGGTTCCAGGCCTCAGTTTTCTGAGCTATCAAACAGTTATCTGCCCCATGAAAATGCTTTGAACTCTGTGACTAAAAGTTATTCAGTATTATCCAGTAATTTATCAGTCATGTACACTCACAGCACCTATATTTGCACACTTACAACTCTCGGCTTTACTAGATTTCTGATTCACTTCTAATCTTGCCTTTCTGCTGGATTTTCATTAGGTTCTTGACATGTTTATAATGTTGCCATCCACTGTCTCCTTACAGGTTATATGGGTGGTGACTTTCTTAGCTGCCATCTTTCTTGGCCTGGACATTGGACTAGGAACAGCTGTGGCATTCCAGCTGCTGACTGTGGTGATCCGCTCCCAGATGTGAGTACTTGTTCAATGCAATGGTTTCCTGGGGCCTCCCTCTGTACAGGGAAGGGCAACAGCCCCATCTGTGCCTTGGTCTGTCCAGCAACCGTGCATGGAAAAATAATTTACAGGTGTAAACCTTTGGATGTGGGGCTTGCCTCAGTGTGCCACCCCAGCTGAGATGGTTTCATTTGATCCTGTTCCCACGTGGGACACAAGTAATTGTGTATGTGTTTGTTCACAGTCCAAGCTGCACTGTTTTGGCCAATGTTGGGAGAAGTAACATCTACAGAAACAGGAAGGATTACACTGATGTAAGAAATGCCTCATTTCTTTTACCACCTGCTGCACTTGTGCTTCTACAGCAAACATTGCCACTGACACTTTTGCTTCATTTTACAGATCTATGAGCCAGAGGGAGTGAAGATTTTCAGATGCTCCTCTCCAATCTTCTTTGCTAATATTGAATTCTTCAGAGAGAAACTCATCACTGCTGTAAGTGTCTGAGGCTTCCTGAACATATGAATTGTGTGACACTTTAAGGTGGATACAGTTTCCCAATAATTACTATATATGCAGTCATTCCACAGTTCAAGGGTGAGCTTTCTGTTGCCACTACTGTCATATAACATGTATGCACACACCTCTGAGAAAGAGAACATGGTATATGTTTATATCATATGTATACTTATACCATAGCAATACATATTTAAAGAAGAAAGGAGTATAAACATAGATAATATAAAGGAAAATTTATTTTATTATATTATATTTGCTCTTGTATTTACACACAATAAATTCTAGTTTACTCGTCTTGCCCCAAGAACGTAACCACAACAGTCAGAAGAATACCAAACGGAATCATCCTCTCAAAGAGGTCTTGACATCTTTCATAACAAACTGGTGAATGCAGCCAGTGTTTCCACAGCCAGCACAGAGATCCAGGACCCCTGAGCCCCCACTGTGTGAATGAGGCTCACCATCCCCAGCCCAAACACAGCTTGCACTATAACCTCCCCTTCCTGCTGCTCTTAGTGGGGAGTTGATAGGCAGTGACTCCCCTGAGCACTCATAATGAGCAGTTTGTTCTTCACATGAGGGACTGACACTGGCAGAGGAATGAGAGAATCTGACACATTTGTTCTCCATGTGCTTGGCTTTCACCTCAGAAGAGCCTGAAGCTTTTTTTCCGCAAGTGCAAATGTTCACACCACTCTTTCTCTATAAATACAGATACTTCTAACACCTTTCTCCTCTACACACTAGATGGATGAGGCAGAAGACTTGCAGGAATTTAGTATTTTAGCCTAATTTTATTATTAGCCTAATTTACCTGCCATCTAATTCTTTAAAACCAGCTCAGAGTTTCAAGAGACATATGAAGGCAACATGACAAAATCTGGCTTTCTTCTTCAGGCAAAAGAGTGGGTGAATGACCCACACTGCAGTCAGGAGGCACAAAGCAGATACAAACCATGAGCTCTCCGATCTTGGCCACCTGGGTGACCATCTCATAATGCAGATGAGTAGGAGATGCCAGCGCTGTGCCACCCTGCTGGAATTGCTGGCCTGTGCTAAGCACTGTCGCTGCTGTAATGCTGTCCATGCTGGTGTCCTCAAGCAGTACAGATAGCCCTGCCTCATTTGCAGCCATTCCCATAGACATCCTTCCAACCTGCAAAGAGCCCTTGCTTGAATTTGTGAAAAGTGGCAGACAACATCAAGTTCAAACTATGGTCATCATGACTGTAACAAAAACCTTGTGAGATGCTTTGTCCTTCCCCTGGTGTCACAGAGGTGGTTTTTTGTTGAATTATTCAAAGTGCTGGTTTTGCAGGTTGGCTTCAACCCACTGAGAGTCCTGAGGAAACGCAATAAAGCTCTGAGGAAGATTAGGAAGATGCTGAAGAAAGGAGAGCTGCAAGTGACACCGGTATGTAAGGCAACCCCCCAGGGTGAGGGGGGAGTTAAGGAACCCAGCTCCCTGTTTTACATGGCAGAGAAGGACCTCATAGCCTCCCTTCTTAATTAGATACACTATTCCCCAAGCTGCCACTTTGTGACATAAACACATTTAAAAACCAAGATTTTAAATGGCACTCACAGTTTGAGACCTACAGATTTACTATGGGCAGAGCTTGTGCATGTCCACTGGAGTTTTGTTTGGCAACAAATAGCAGGATCAGATCCCACAGAAGTGAATATCTTTCTGCATTAATGGTAGGATAAAGCTGGTTTTCTCCCAGCTCAAGTCCTGCATGCCTTTTGTTGACTTGTTCCAAAATTACTGAATTAAAATGTGTCTGGCAACTGGCTTCAGGAAGCAATGAAAAGCCATCATCAAGTGATTATGATGATGATTAAATAATTTCCATATTTCTCCAGACAAGGGAGAGACAGAACTTCCCAGGTGGGTCCTGCTCTGTCTCATGGGAAGATCAGTTGTGTGTTGCCATTACTCTTGCCCTGTTGTGAGAAGTATCACTACCCTGGCTGGGTATTAAAGAAGAGAACTAATTATGACATTTTTCTATGTCAACACAGAAGGGCTTGATTTGCATGGCTAACCCTACATATGAGTCAGAGGAAGAGTTGGACAACAACAAGATAGAAGAGCTGGACCAGCCCACCATCATGACAGACTTGCCCATTCGGATCAACTGGAGCACTGACCTCCCCCCTGGCATCACTGTGCCCCAGGTCAACATCCACAGCATCATTCTGGATTTCTCATCTGTGTCCTTCCTGGATTTTTCTGCCATGACAGTCCTCCGAAAGGTAATCACAATTCACGAGACAAAGAGTGATCATATGAGAGGAACTCTTACAAATGCAGTTACACTTGAGGGATACACATGAGCAAAAGGATGGTGCCCAGAGGCACCTGGACAGGAGTGGGCCCACCTGAACATCATGAAGTTCAACAAGGCCAAGTGCAAGGTGCTGCAGGTGGATCAGGGCAATCCCCAGTATTGATACAGACTGGGGAATCAATGGATTGAGAACAGACCTTCAGAGGAGGAGATGGGGATGCTGGTGGATGGAAAGTTGGACATGACCCAGCAATGTGCACTCCCAGGCCAGAAAGCCAATCATATCCTGGGCTGCATAAAAAGAAGTGTCACCAGCAGGTGATTCTTCCACTCTCATGAGAGATTCTACTCCACTCTCATGAGACCTTGCCCGAAGTAGGTGACCAACTATGGGGTCACCAAGACAGGAAAGACATGGACATCTTAGAACAGGTCCAGATGAGAGCCATGGAAAGGACCAGAGGGTTGGAGCATCTTTCCTATGAGGAAAGGCTGAGAGAGCTGGAGTTGCTCAGACTAGAGAGGAGAAGGCTATGAAGGCTGTACTATTAAGTATGTCCTTTCCATACTTAGAGGGGGCCTATGAAAAAGCGTGGAGAGGGACTTCTTGCAGGGGTATACAGTGACAGGACAAGAGGCAATGGCTTTAAAATGAAAGAAGGCAGGTCCAGATTAGAAGAAATCTTTTACTGCGAGGGTGGTGAAATACTGGAACAGGTTGCCCAGAGAAGCTATGGATGCTCCATCCCTGAAACTGTTCAATGGCAAGTTAGATGATGTTCTGAGCAACCTGCTCCAGTGTAAAATGTCCCTGTCCAGGGCAGGGGCTTTGGAACAAGGTGATCTTTAAGTCCCTTCCAACCAAAACCATTCTATGATTCTATTCTGTGTTTGTAGTCTGCTTCTTAAAGGCGTTGTGGCATGGACTGGAAGGCCGGTGGCAAACCTTGAGTTTATGTGAATTTGAATGTACATTTTCTATAGAAAATGTTTAGGAAATAGTTTAAATAATCAGTATAAATTGTCTTGGAATTAAAGTGTTGTCTGTAGTACCCTTTCTTCACCTGGTAAGATTTTGGGAAGCTTTGCAGAAATGTAGATATGAAATATAGCTTTGAACACCCAGCTGGAGTTGGAACATTGGACTTCCATTTCTGCTCCTGACTTTGCTTGCCCAGATGACCTTGAACAAAGCAAAAGGCACAACATTTTCAACAGTAGCAGCTACAGTTAACAGTCTGGAGACACAGAGGGTGTGTATTTCCATAGGAACTAAAGACCCACCATGACAGTGGGAATTCTAGTTCTGCTCAAGTTCCCAGTTACAAAAATCTCCCCCAGAAGATTGTGAAGTAATTTTTTTTTCGTTTCATCATGTATCATGTAGATACAACAAAGCCATACAACTTATGAAAGATCACCTACTTCTCTGTGAGCTAAACCTTTTCAATAGGCTCTTTCCAAAAGGCTTGGCCACCCCTGTCTGCAGCCATGTGAAGAGATTGTCCTGCCTCTATGTGCAACAGAGTTTGAGTCTAGATCCACTTACCATCACAGATCTTAAATATCATAGAGTGGTTGGTATATTTGCTGTGGCTAATCACTATAGTGGCAATCAGCAAGCCCAGCAGAATCTAAATGGTGCCTCCTTCTGGTTTAACAGACTTTGAAAGAGTTTGTCCGGCTCGACATTGACATTTACATTGCTGGGGCATATGGTGAGTACTGGCCTTTGCTTTAGCATCCCCACAGATGCCTCATCCCACTGCCTCCCCTGCTGACCACTGAGTATGGCTGTGGAGGATTACCCAGCCATCCATTATCCACCTTCCAGTCTTGGATAGCAAACAGGTCCCACTAAATGGGAAATTGTTACTCCCATGCTGTCCCCAAAAGGCTGGGACCATGTGTGATGGCTCCTTTTGCCCGTGGCCACTGCTGTGTTGTACAGCTCTGCGCTGCAGGACCCACCATCATGCTCCCTGGGCTGGGCATTGAATAAGAAAAGGGGCTCAAATTCCTTCCTGCCTGGCACAGAGGAGGGAACTACTGATGGGCATTTATGTTCCACCATAAAGCCATCTGTTCGAATGAATAAAACAGCGCATTATACCAGCAGCTCCCGTGTTCACTCAGTGGGCATGCTCAGGATACACCATTTCTTCCTTTTTAAGGCCTGCAGGTCACTTGTGCTTTGATTTTGTTCACTCACAGAGGGCCTCCTGGACAAACTGGAGAGAAGTGCATTTTTTGATGAAGAGATTAAGCCATCCATGTTTTTCCTCACCATTCATGATGCAGTTTTACACATTTTGCTGAAGAAGGACATAGCCAACTCCCCCAAATTAAAGCTTGCTGAGGTAACACTACAGTCTTCATCTATCATTACTTTAATGCTTTTCCAGTATTGCCAGGCTCCCAGCAGTGCCCTGCACAGCTACAGCTGTGTGCGCTACACTGTCTCTATTTTCAAAAAGATAGTCATTAAAACTCAGCTGTCTCCAATCAAATTGAAGAACAAGAGTGGCTCCTGGTTCAGATGTGTGGAAATCCACTTGTGAAGGGAGTGAATAATCCCCACTGGTGACTGGCCTGGCTGTGGACTTCAAGTCACCCATTTGGGAAGAGCACAGTGCCCATCCACCATCCACCTCTGTGGTCACCCACCCAGCAGAGACTGCTCAATTTGCTGCAGTGGCTCTTGAAAGGCAGACTTTATGCTGCTTGCATATAGGCTTTCCAGCCCTGTCTGTCTTCAAAAGGAGTGCTAAAGTACTGTGGACAAATTAGTACTGCCAGATTTGGTGATGGCCTTTCTGGGAGTGTTCATAAATCAAGAGCAAGAAAGGATCCTGTATACAATAAATGTGTTTAAATGTACCAGACCCAGAATGCTGCTCATGTGGAAACTGTCTAATCCCATTTAACTGAGCTGGTCCAGACCTTCTGCACTGATCCAGAGATGCTGTGGAGGTCATAAAAGCCTGACCTGACAAGTGAGAGCTTCCTTTCTTCTATGTCAACATCCCAGGCATGTTCCAGAGATTTAAAAATAAAGACCTTCTTTAATGTGAAAAACGATAAACAGAAAAAGAAAAGTAATCCATTTCCTAACCCACAACTTCTTGTGCTCGTTGCAGGAGAAGGGTAGAAGCAGTGACTATGTCATCATCCCCAGGAACGGACTGCGCAGCCGCGAGTGCACGGTAAGGCTCTGGCTATGGCCCTCCAGCTGTAGACAGTGCAGCCCAAAAGAGCTGCTCACGGGAATGGCTAGGTCAGATAACAAAAGCTTCTTCACACCTGAGCTCTTGTGTCTGCCCAGGCAGAAATTCACCAGACGTTTGGGATTTGGCTTAGGGCAAAGCCTTACCAGGTAAGAGGGATGGGGTTGGCTTTCAAGCCTTGCGGTGTGCACGGGGCAGAGGGAAGGCAGGCAAAGGCTGCCTCACCAGCCTGCCTCACCTGGTCTCCTCACCTGTCCATCCCAGCTCCTCCATGATAAAGTCACTGGCAGAATGGCCCTGTGGCAGAGAAGTCAACATTAGTCCAGTTTATCTAATTGTCTCAGGCAGAAGGGGAGTCTGGAGACAGAGATAAGGGACACACACAGCCTTCCAGCACAAAGAGAGAAGGGCAGTGTCCAGCACAGGGCAACCCTGTAAGGAGGAAATGTCAGACCCCAGTCTTCCCATCCAAATGCTTTAGGGGATCAAATACTTACACATATTTACCATACAAATACTTACACATCATTTACCAGATGACACCTACCCTGGCTATTCTTTACAGAATGTGCATTTTTTTTTATTCCTTACAGATTCCAACAGAAACAAAATTTTAGACTTAACTTCCTAAGTATAATATCCTCCAGCAACACAATGTCAGAGAAGATGAATGTGTGATGAGCATGAGGACAGAAGGACACTTTTAAATACCTTAAGAAGGACTTACTACATATAGTTATGTTCCAGGCTTTGAAATGGGCTTGTTAGTCTTTATGTGTCTCTGTATATATAAATGTATTTATATATACATATATATATATTTATATAGAGAGGCTAAAATCACACAGGTTTTCTTATTTCATACCACGGTTTGTAGACAACCTGTACAGTTTCTTGAGAATCTATAAATATTTGAAATCTTGTATTGGATACCATAGAATAATAGTTAGGACTGATATTTTATCTTCAGCATGTATATAACTTGAATAAAGTTTTCTTGATGGTTTGTAAGATATTTAGTAGACTGAGTTAAACTTGCTCTCAGCTTACTACCACAAGCATAAGCACAGTGTACATATATGTGACTAATGTATCTAATTATGAAGATTGTTCAGGAAAGACACAGGATTCTCAGAACAAAACAAGATTCATTGATTTGGATTGGGCTTGTGTAAAGTGCACAAGGGAGGATACATTGATAGTGAACCATTGTACATACACAGAGAGTGAACCACCATGGTTTCAGTGACTGTATGTGCATTTGTCCATGCACCATCAGGGTAGCTCACAGTCAGTGAGACCAGCCTGTGACAGACAGTGGCCCCAGAACCTGGCTGAAGGAGCTGGGGGTGTGGAGCTCCAGGTGGGCAGGCTGAATTGCCAGGATCTATGGACAGACAGGCAGAGGGCTTCAGCTCAAAGAGTCTTCTCTGATACTCTGCACAACTGCTGTCAGTTAACCCCTGCTGCAAGTCTAGGGCTTGAAGATGAGCTATATCACAACTTTCAGAGAAGAACACACAATGCCCACAGTGACAGAACTTTTAATTTCTTAAAGCAAGTGCTAGAGGTATAAAAATCTTTGGCCTAGAGGAAAATGGAACCATTCCCGGAGTCTGAAAGAAACAGCACTCTGAAATCACAAGAGTTTTTAGTCTTCAAAGCCTAGTTTCAACTTTCAGTTGAGCTGGGGTGGCCAGAATTGTTCATTTGGACTTGAAGAAGGGCTGAAGGGAAGGAGAAACTGTTCTGCACTACGGTTTTTATCTTCAGAGTATGCAGGTGTTAAAAACAAAATCTGTTAAATATTCTCATCTCTTTTTTTATTTTTTTTTAATCTGGAGTTTTCTGATGAGAATCAAGCTGGGAGACAGTATTAAAATTGAAGAGATTTTGAATATAGAAAGAATTAGGTGAGCTTGAAGAGAGAAGTGGACAAGTTCAGCTTTCAGGAAACACTCATGCAATTTGCAGATGAATAACAAGCTGTGCTTCTGTGGTGGGTGATCATGTGCCTGACCTGGTGTGAGAGAGGTGGCCCTCGGTGGCATCACAGAGATGCTGCTTCCTGCAGACACCATGGGGAAGGTGAGCAGCTGCTCACACCAAGCACTGCTCTTCTGCATGTGCCACAGCAGATTCACCATCACGTACGTGTCGCGTGCCAGATAACCAGCACTGCAGTACCTGCAGACAGGTGCAATTAGCACACTGCCAAAGTGCCCTTCCAATGCACCCTTCAAAAAAACATAGAGTGAAACACAATAGATCTTTCCAGAACACAAAAGTTACTTGGTCACCACAATATAAAAAAGACATTAAACTATTAGAGAGTGTCCAAAGGGCAATGAAGATGGTGATGAGGAGAAGCCATATGAGTGGCTGAGGTCACTGGCTGGAGGCGACTGAGGGGAGACCTCACAGCAGTTACAATGTCCTCATGAGGGGAAGAGGAGGAGGGGCAAGCACTGATCTCTGCTCTGTGGTGACCAACGACAGGAAATGAGGGAGTGGCCTGAAGTTGTGCTGGGGGAGGTTTAGATTGGATATTAGGAAAAGATTCTTCCCCCAGAGGGTGTTTGGGCACTGGAACAGGCTCCCCAGGGCAGTGGTCACAGTGCCAGCCTGACAGAGCTCAATGCTCTCAGGCACATGGGGTGACATGCAGGGATGGTGCTGTGCAGGGCCAGGTGTTGGACTTGATGATCCTTGTGAGTCCCCTCCAACCCAGCACATTCTGTGATTCTGTGATACTGTGCAAAGCACAGGGGAAATTTCACTCTAAATAGTCTGAACTTCAGGACTGAGCTCTCCAGTTCAAGAAGAGCTGTAAATGAAGAAAATTGTTATGAGGATCAAATGTAAATGAAGAAAGTTGTTATGAGGATCTTTGTAAAATGGAGAGCCTGTATCTAAGGATTGGCAAAAAGAGAAATAGATACAGGGATTTAACCTAGGATAGAAGAAAAGTTATGCAAGATAAAAAATAATATTGTCCTGTAAGGAGAAAAAAAATGAACTGGACAAACTTAAACATGAACAAGATATTAGAAGATGGTTTCTCATTTTTACAATGGTGAGATCCTTTCCAGCTGGAACAAGAGGAGCAAAAACTAAACAGCTTTTAGGATGAGATGTAAACATGTTCATGAAAACCATGATACCCCATCATACTAGTGAAATATGAACTGCCAGACTCCAGCTGCTCTTTTCAGTCCTGTGCTCACATGTACCTGTACAGACCCAGGCAAACACCCCCATCAAAAGCAATAAATGAAGTGCAGTATCTGGTGGAATACCACATACTGCACTCCATATGGGATTTTTTGTCAGGCTTCAGGTTAATAAAAAAGATTATTTTCTAAGTTGCACATCTCAGAACAATTAATTTCTATACTAATGACTTTTCTGACATAGCACAGTGCCACAGACGATAAATCCCCCTTCCAAAACTATTCACCTTCTCTTAAATGGTGCATAGACAGCCTTGGCCAGAGAGCTTTGCACTCCCATAGCACACATCCCTACATTAGGTTCTTAAATCAACCTACTCCTTCTTTTTCAACATTGATACCAGTAGCAATTGTACTTCCGATGCTTTATGAGCTATTCTAGTTATTTCTGCAACTCTCTGTTATTCCAATACCAGCATTTTTCTGGGCAGTTTACTCTCATGCAGATGATAACATCTTGTGGGATACTGTGCTGATGCAGATTTACTGCTCCATTTTTGAGACGGGGACTTTCAGAAACCTGACTATTTAGGTTTCTAAATATCCTGCACTGGGTGTTGTTGCTGCTCAGTTAGAACACTACCATATACTGCATTTTAATAATTTGCTCAGGAATTAGGCAAAAAGGCAAATTCCATACCTGCTCTTTGGAGACCTGACAGGTATCATGTTAATTTCTCATCACATATCCTAAGCCTATCTCTCTTCAGCACAGTACAGACACTTTGTAACTAAATAACAATTTTATAGCCAGCAAGAGGGATGGAAAATGGAGAAGCCAGAGAGCCAGAGATGCTCAAGCCTACTCTCAAGTCTGATTATCACTTTGTGGTGCAATGTGAAATACAGAAACAAAAAATTAGAAGTGTTTATTCAAGGTCTTAGGCCCAATGGAGAGTGGATTATAACACACAAACCTGATTTTTTTTCAATTTCAAATTGAGTTCCTATTAAGGAAGAAGTATCCTTAAGCACCTCTACTGAAACGCTGCTCACAGTTCCCTATTCCTCATCCCTGTGCTGAATGTGGAGAATTTGTTTTCTCAGTCTGTATGCATTGCTCCCTTCTGCTTCCTAAGAAAATGCCTGAAAGTTTACCTGGCCCAGAAATGGCAAAGGACAAATTGAGCAACAATCATCAGCACTTAAGTGATTTTATTTAGTGGAGGAAATAATTCACCATAAATTATCTTGGAGGGGTGTTCAAACATTGGCTTTCACAAATAAAACTGAGGAAAACCCTTGATGACTGACACATACTTACTTCTATTTAGTTACTCATTTGGGGTTTTTTCCATAAGCAGTTATGCTGAAGTTCTTTTGTGAAACATTACTACACAAAAATGGAAACACTCCTGCCTGCCCACAGATATTAGCACTCTTCCCATTACCAGAAGTGTGTTACAATGAGCCTTACTGGCACTCAGGAATCACTTCAATTGTATTATCAAAATTGCTCACTAAAGTTTCATCATGACTGAGCTGATTTACCAGCTTCCTGCTGCTATTCCACCCATACTTTTCTGGATGTATGCTGCACTTTTTAATACTTTAATCTCTTGCACTCATGAACGGAATGCAAGAGATTAAAATAATAAATTTTAAAAATTTATTATTTTAAAATAGTAAATTTTAAAAAAGAAGAAAAAATACCAACAAATTAATGCCTCATACTCAAGAGAATAGACATCCCATTTAGAGTAGGGAAAGTTTCTAAAGTTGGTGTCTCATGGCTAAGTCAAGACTAAAAGGGGATTTAAACATCATTATTTTCACTCACATTGCCCAAACAAATTCAGCCAGTTCAGCTTGCAAACTGGTCAGTGTGAATCACTAATGTGAGTATAACACATCTGAACACAGTGCAAAAGCTCAAAACTGTGAAGGGACAATTACTGTATCAAGGTGATTTATGAACTGCTAAGAATTGTTTTTAACACTATAAATACAAAGGGAAATACAACTTGTATAGTACTGATATTTACTTTAGAAGTGTAATCAGGATGGAAATGAATCCAAACCTTGCACATTTCTCTGCTGTACTGGACTCTGTCATATACACAAAAAGTTCAAACTTATTTCCCATACATTGAATATTCCATTGCAGCTCCAATGCACAGTGCTCCTCCAGTTTCCCAGGTTTGACAGGACCTTCTGCTGTGAGCCTGGGCCTGCTTTTGTCAGCAGCCCAGTAATGCACACAGAGAGAAACAACTCAAATTCAGACACAAGTTTTACAGAGCAGAAAACAGTTTAAGAAGAGAGGGGTGTGTTCAGACTTGATCCACAAGGAAAGCATATCCACTAATATGTTTTTGAGAACATCTGACTTCCACTAAGGGGGAAACAGTTTTCTCCCTTGCTAAGTGTGCAAATTCAAAAGTGGAGTTAGGTAATAGTAAAGTTACTTCCACTTCAGTTTGTAACAAATAGTTTTTGACAGTCTTTGAGAGCAGGAAGTGAAAAGAAGTGGAAAATTCATCCAGTAAGGTTTTATAATTCTCTTGGATCAGATTTAAAAAAAATAATTCACAGTTTTAATTCTTCTTTTTAGAAGAAAAATATTACTTATCACATGTAGGTAATCAGTCTTTAAGTTAACAGTATTAAAAAAACCTCATCACAAACAGAAAGTATAGTTCACACAATCAGTCCCCTAGTTATAAAGTATGCATGGCTGCAGGCAACTCCTGAAGCAAAGTCAGAGATAGGATCAAGGAGAAAGTGTAAGGAGACAAGCATCTAAAGCACAGATGTTTTCAGGCCATCTGCTGGTGTCCTTTCATTCTTTCCATGGTGAACACAAACCATCTCTAACTCTTTTTCATTGCTTTTGCGACATTGTTAGAGGAAGCTGCAATGGCTGACAAATTTAAATGTCAGAGTTCTCTTTAAAACCTGAGATCTGCTTGGCAATGCTTCAGGAAGGAGATCACTGCCACAGACCAGGAGATTTATTCAAAATAAACATAATTAATGAAATTCAAATGTTTGTCTTTACAGTAAGAAGGAATCCAAAGAAATCACATCTCACCATTTCTAACTCTGTCAATTATACAATTAAATACAACACATAAATTCTGTAACCTCTCAGTAAAATCACCAGGTATTTATTAAAAAAACAACCCAACCAACAAATCAAGGGAAAAAAACATCCTAATATACAAAACCCATAAACAAATTGAAAAGACAGTTAACACAGGGTTTCAAGCAGAGGAAGCATTTTTAAACTTTGTAAATATGGAAACATCAACAATGCCCTTAGTTACATAGGTAATAGATTTATATATATAATCCAATCCAGATTTAATAATTAAAAAAATATATTTAAGTCTTCCTCTTACAAGATGACATAGAAATTTAACTCAAGTCCAAGACCTGCCTACATAGGATGACTATTCAGCTAAGTTCTCTATCACAGACTTTTCGTCCATGGTCATTAACCAGCTCAAGGGATCCCACTCATTTTTTTGGGTAATACATCATTGTCCCTATGACATATGTCACCTCTGTTTCAAATACAGAGAAAAAATTCTCACACACTGTCTACAGTGACAATGATAGAGATACATTCATCTTCTGTGCTTCTTGATAGAGCAAAACCTGCTGTTTTCCCTTAATCAATCTGCCTCAGCATTTTCAGGAAAGCCCTTTAACAGTCACTTCAAGAATAGCTTTGGACACAGAACTATTTTGAACTCTTCATCTGGGTTAAGAGATGGGTGAACATGTAACAGAACTTGCAACCTGACTTACTTCAAAAAGCCAGCACGGTGGAAAGAGTGGCCTCATCTCCTCACCACCTGTGACTGTGGGCAGCAGCTCGTTCCAAAATGTGATTTTCCCAAACCCAGAGCAGGGGTGAAGTGGAGCACAGCCCTCCCTGTGTGTCCCAGCACAGGCAGCTGGAGCCCTCTGAGTCCCCATGACACAGCTGCACTGCTGGGCCTCAGCTTGGCTGGGCAGAGCCCAAGGACAAGGATCAGACATGCAGCTTTCCTCACAGATAAAGTCACGTGCTGTAACACAAATGTGCCTCCTCCCAGGCAACTTCACAGTGACAGAAGGGGTCCTCAAAAGTTCCTCATGTGTTTGTTGGTTACTGAAAGAAAAGAATGCTGGCAGAGCCATTTTTGCCTTCACATGCATAGAAACAGTAAACTTTCAACTAGCCCATTTCACAGCACACTATCACAATCAGTCTCTTTTGCTTCACCACTGTATTTTATTTAAAATTACTTAGTTTTCAGAGCAACCAAACCAAATAACTCTCTCTTAGAAAGAAATATGTTACAGCTAAGCAGACTTTCAAGCAGTTGACACTTACTGGCCATTTGCATACCCCAGAATTTATTTGTTCTTGTCTCTAAAGAAATATTTACTTGAAAGGCAGTCTAAAAGATTTGGCCATGGTCACAAGGAAATCAATGGCAATCAAGAACAGAATAAATCTAAAGAGCCCTTGCTCTACCAATTAAAAATATAAAGTTTAGACATAAAAATACAAAATCTGGAATGTTGCACTGTCACAGCTCTTTCATAAATTTAACCCTTATGATTCTGGAAAAGAATTTTTACAAAATAAAAAGTAACACTGAGGCTTTACAATGGCTCAGATTATTTGAGAACAGTAGGAAACTACAAACTTTAAAAAAATCCCAAAGGACTTAATCTAAAAGCACCACTGCCAGAAATGTGGCATTTGGAAAAACAATGGTTCAGTCCAAATACTTAAAAGAAATGGAAAGATAAACACTCCAACCAACAGACAGTACTGTCTTGTTAGTGTCTGCTTCTGCTACCAGCTGCACTAAAAAGGAACTTCTCATTTTAGATTATGTTTCTCTTGAAATGTATTCTCACAAAACAAAAATTTTGGACAAAAACAGAACTAAAAGCCTGATGATATTGCGAGTTTTTGGGAAAAGCAAAACACCTAATGACTGACTGATCAACTAAACCCGTATCACAAAATCAAAGCAGATAAATAATGTGTACCTTTTTATTTCTACACATGGGATTTCAGACCACTTTTCTCATGTTATCCAAATGGGAAGTTCTCCTACTGTACACATTATATAAAGTGAGAGAGGCAAGTGTGACTTCCCTGCCTAAAAGAAGCTGCTTTTCATGGACATGGCAAGCCAGTTCACAGCCACTTCCACAAAAACACAGCCATAGGTAAACACAGTAGTTTGAATTCAACTCCACTGAGGAGCTTACATGTAAACAGAACTTTCTGAATCAAAACTAGCTTTAAAACAAACTCCAAAAACTCAAAAAAAAACCCCCACAATACATGGTTTCATGTCATGTCCAAAGCTCTACCTTTGATAGATTCATTTTGATGCATAAAGAAAAAACTGGAAAAGCTGGAATGCGGCAAATGCAGAATTCTGCATGTCTGATTTCTAGTGCCAAGAATTCATTACAGCCTGAAATCCTCATGAGTAACGGTAAATGGCAGTAGGAGAAATATTAAAAAGTTCCTTTAATATTTCACTACACTGCTGTTTGGAAGGTATACGTGTTGAAATGGTGTCCCAGAACTATGTGTATGTTAACTGCATATAAAAACTCACCACATTTACAACCATATTTAAATTTAATTATTGTACACAGGTTAACAAAAACACCGGGTTTAACAAAAACAATATTCAGAATGGTACAACACGTGTTCATCTTCTCCAGGAAATAATATTACAAGTGATCATCTTAGGACAATTTAGCCACACTAGCAACAGGAGTTCTGTTAAAATGCAACTGTGGTCTACTAAGCCACTTATTTTAGCACTACAGAGTATTTGAAGTTAAGAGTCCTACAGCCAAGGCTTAAAAATCATTTAAGATTCAAACCTCAAAATGTCTTACAGTCAAAATGACAGTATTCTTAAAAAAACCACAACAAAATAACCCCAAAACAATTAATTAAAAGGCTTCTGTATTTAGTTTTATCCTCTTCATGGCATTCTCTATTCATATAGTTGCTTGTATCATTGGTAATAGGGTCTGTATCTGGCTTGATCAGGGTGATGTGGTCCAGGAAGGGGGGCCTGAGCAGGAGGCCCTTGCATCCTCGGAGGTGGAGGCGGCCCCCTTGGAGCTGGCCATATCCCTGGACTCATTCCCCCAGGCTGTGTGAAAGGGGGACTAAGAGTTCCTTGATCTTCACTGAACTGTGGCAAAGAGTTGGGGTTATAGTGATGAGGAGGGGGAGCACTGACATTTACAGGTGGGCCTCCGTGCTGCGGAGGGGGAGGTCCCGGAGGAGGATGGTTCATGTAGGGCGGCATCTGGGCAATGATGTGTCCGGGCGGCGGGGTGATGGGCGGCGGGGCAGAGGTCATGGGGGGCGGTGGGGCCTGGCTGTACACCATGTGGGGGGTGCCTGCCGCCTGCGGAGGGTGCTGCAGCGGGTGGCTGATGGGTGGCGGCGGCGGCGGGGGCGGCGCGTAGTGCTGCTGGGGAGGCATGATGTGATGAGGGTGCGACACCACCGGCTGGCCCTGGTACTCGGGGTGATGGTGAGCGGGTGCGGGCGCCGGTGGGGGCGGCTCTCGAGCGCCCGAGTTGGAATCATCCTGGATGGGGACAGTTATTAGGTTGCTGTGTTTCCTCGTGGAGATGCGGAAGGTGTCCTGACTGACGGGGCGGGGGGGCGGCGGGGCCATGGACATCTCTGCGGGAGGAGCACGGATGTCCTCGTGGGGCTGGTTGTAGTGCTCGTGTGGCACGTGCTGCAGAGGAGGAGGTGGCATCATGATGTGCTGCTTGGGCGGAATGTGGCTCAAGTGGTGCTTCTCCGGGGGCATTATGAAACGCTCGGGAATCTCGGCGGGCGGCGGGGCGATAGGAGGGTGTACGGGTTCGATGGGAGGACGAGTTACAGGCTTGCCAGCTCTCATGTGCCGGTGGTTGATGTGAGCTTGTAAGTCCCTCTGTGACAGGTAAGTTCTCTTGCATCCTTGAACAATGCTACACATGAAGAGAGACCCTCGGACACACTGCTCGATTCGCTGCACAGGTTCGTTGCAGCTAAATTAAAAGAGAATATTGATTTATTGTCATCACAGAGAGCTCAACATGCATTCTTCCTTGTTAACGTAATTAGCCAAATTAGAACTGACAATTTTGCCCCACTGTAGCAATGAAAGAAACTTTTCAATGTTTTGAAGGTCACCTAGTTTATAAATATCGAAATGTAACTATGAAAGAACATAAAAATCTCATGAGGTAGAATTTTTAAGTAGCATCTCTCAAACAAATTCTTCTGTGTATTAAAATATAACATACGTCATTTTCACAGTAAATCAAACTGCTAATAATTCCTTTTCAAATTACAGCAATAGCAGGTTACCTACCCAAAAACAACAATGTAAACACTGATCTCTTACAATCCCAAAATATGGAATAGGAACAAGAAAGTTCAGAGCACACTACTGCCTCTGCTAAATGTACATAAATAAGAGTTACGTTAATAGAGTATCTGAAATAAGATATTTAAGTTACTTTCTTACATTTCCTTTAATAACAAATCTTGAGATAACCTACCCTGGACACATCTTGTCTCCCTTTTTCTCATGTAGTATAGCACAGTCATAGCAGAAAACATGCTTGCAAGGTATCTAAAAATCAAACATTTCTGTTAAGACATTGTGTATAAATATCTATGTCATTCTACAGAATACAGTTCCTCCCTCCAGTACACAGTTTATAATAATTAAAATAACTAGGTTACCTATGAGGTGAACAAGTATAGCAGTGGTTAACAATTTACAGCATCTTTGCACAGAAACCTTCTAGAACAGTTTATGCTGAGTTTGGGGTTTTTTAGAGTAGTGTTGTTTGGGGTTAAGTGTTGGTAAAACACATTGGCAGAAGTTTGAGTCCTGCACTATTACCATCACTCAACTTTCACAGAAGCTGTACATGCAATCTGATTACACTTGTCTTGCTGGCAAGGAAGGAAAGTTTTAAAAGCATTAACTGTCATTAAGTCAGATGCTGAAGCCTGTTACATCATACTTATAAATCTAAATTAATCTCAGGGATTTTTAAAGGTACATAAAAGTGAACAGTGTTTTCTAACTTCACTGCAAGTCTTCAACTGAGATAAAAAGCTTATTTTCAAACCTAAGCGGTGTAAGGTCAAAACCCCAGAAACTGAAGGTTTTTTCCTTTGTGATGGTGTTCTGTTTTTTGTTTAATATTTTCAGGCTTACTTTATTGAATCAGGGGGTAAAGCAAAATCAGTCAGACGGAACAAAAACACTTGAGCAGTTAAGGCCTCCAGCTCCATCCTGGTACTATTCTGCTGTTTATTAAGATGCCTGTTGAAATCAGTGATCTCTAGAAGCCTCATACAGACACAGTAAAACCTCATTTTATCTAAAGGGAAACCATGGCTGCATCTTCCACTGGTAATTTCACTCACCATGCGTCCATACATTTTGATGGGCAATCCACACTTATCACAGAAATGGACTGGTGTATCATCCTTTTCTCCCAGCAAGTTTATCTGGTATGACAGAGAAGGGGGTGAGAAAAGAAACCCCAACATCACTAAAGCATCTCATTTCAATTATCATCAACAGACCCATTATTTCTGAGTTAGTTGAAAAAGAAGCAAGAACGCCACAAACAGGAGAAAGCAGAGGATGCAATTCAGACAAAAATAACTGAAAACCTTTTAATTAACAAAGTATCTACCAGGACTATCTACAACTTGGTATGAAACACAGACAAAGATTCATGACTTTACCTTATAATCCCAAAAAATGGGTCCAGGAAATCTCCTTTGATTGCCAAACATTTCACCTCCTTTACATTCGTATCGCTCCTCCTTGTTATAATCAAATTCTTCTGTGGAAAGGAGAAAGAGAAGAAAGACACGAGCCAACCACAACACTTTCGTAACTGACACCACCTGCTATTAAGAGCATGGGTCATTTTTACTGAAATCATCAAAAATGCCACAGCACTTCCAGTCTGCTGAGCCCATTCTACAGAAAGATAGAGCCAAAGTAGTAAGACAGACTGTTTTGGAAATGGGCACTACTGAAGCCCTACAGCACAGCAGTACTTGCAGATTTGAAACTTGTTTTGTGTTTGGACAGAACCCTGGACTCTTCAGGGTAAAGTCTCGAACAATAATGTGGAATAATACACTTCCCTACTAGAGGGAATTTACATGAATTTACCTTCATCACCAGCTTGTGTCTTCGCAGGCATCCTGTTCATATTCCTTGGAGTTCGAGGTGCAGGTTTGGTCTTATTGGTCTGCTTTGAAATAAGCTTTATAGGGATTCTTCTACGGACATCAAGACCACCCAACGATCCTGAACTATTTGTTCCTTGCAAATCATTGTCTGTGAAAGAAAATTTTTAAAAGTATAGATTTTTTTCCTACAACATATCAAAATTTAATCACTACAGATCGGTATCTTCACAGACAATTTATTCCAGAAATCATGTCAAAAAACTGTATTGTGAACAGCAAGAAATTCAGGAAATCTAGTTTAAAAATAAAGCTATTAAAATAACCTAGCTAGTCACACATTTCTCCACAACAGCAACATTAACCTTAGAGCTCTTACAGTGTGAAGAGCACTGGGAGAGTCAATTCTTTGTACAACCTCGATTATCTTTTCATGTAAGAAATTCTGTGTAATTTTTACAATTTATGTATATTGTTTATTAAATAGGATGGAAACGAGTTCCTATATTAACTCAACATCTTGACATATAACTTAGAAGTTTATAATAAAGTATCACAAAAATACTGGTACTTAGGAATATGTAGTTGTATCCTTCCTAAACTGAAAATTACTGTTCCTGGCTATATACAAAATTCTCCTTAACCAGATTTACATCTAAGTACCAGGGTGAACAAAGCAAGAAATAGCCTGATACATGCATCAGCAGGTACAGGCTCCAAGAGGTAGTAGCATAGACCAGGTAATGCAACAAGCAACACAAGTGAGGAGACAGAACTCCCTCAACCTCCAGTGAGTTTATCTGAAAGCACCCCACAGCATCTCATTCGTACAAAAATAGAAAATGAAATTACACCCTTCACAAATCTTCCCAGCTCACTGGGATTTAACTGAAAATGCCACAGATGTTTCAAAGCAGGAAATGCTCAGTCTGGAAGGAGCCCCAAGCAGTTCCAGCCCTGCAGTTCCACAGGGTAGGGCACTCCAGCCCTGGAATGACTGCAGAGGCCCCAAAGGATTGCAGTGCAGGTTGCTGAAATTAGGGTTCAGCAGCGTAATTCTGCACAATGCCTCACCAACTGCTGCCTCTCAAAGCCTGTAACCACCACACACAATGCAACAAGTAGAAGGAAAACCAAGAAAAAACGGGATTGCTCTCAGTTTTTCAGCAGCTACCAGCAAAGCTAGGAAATGTGTCAGTTTCAAACGGACTGTGCCCTAACAGTCCTGTGCCTCCAAATCAAAAGCCCTCAGTTTCCTCAGATAGATCCAACTCCTCTTAGAACTATGGTTGACAGTTTCACTCTAAAAGCCAATACACAAAAAGGCAAAAGCAATAATGCTTGTTTTTACTTCTGGTCATTTGTTATTTCTTTCAGCTGTCCAGGACCTGCAAACACTCAACTATGTCATCAGACTTTCCCAGGGAGTGAGTGCCTCGACCAAAGCACCAGAGCTAAAGCCGCTTGTTTTCCACATGTTGGAAAATTCCGTTTTCTACCAGAATACATAAAAACACAGCACCATAAACCACAAAGAGTCTATGCAGCAACTCAGTCGATCTGCAACCTGGGATAACTAAAAAGAATTTTAAAAATCAAAAACCTATTTATCAGTTAATGCACTGAACTGCCAAATAGGTTCTGTCACTTTTCCTCCTTATATCCTTTCAAGTCAGGAATATTTACATGAGTTAGCTGCTTAACTAACCCAAACTAGCAAGTTTATTAGTCACTCATGCTTCATGAAAGGATAATAAATTCCAGTCTGCAGGAGCATAATTTGCAGGATTATGTCCAGAAAAAACTACGACAAACATACCAAACCTGTTGAGACTACCTAAAGAAGCTCTACTCAGAGGTGATGCAACCTACTGAAATGTCACCTTCATCAACTTAAGCTTGATTTTTACATTTCAAGCTTTATTAAAATTCACAAATACAGCCCAAATACTTTATACAGACAGAGTCATAACGCAATCTTTCGTAAGGGAAAGGAAAAAACCTCCAAAGCCACCCTAGCACAAAGCCCACGTCCATTCATTTATTCACTGCACTACGCCAGCGCATGAACTAGCAAAGGATCCCAGCTACGCCAGCGCGCTCACCGGCAAACGGCACTTAAACCACGACACCGAATTTAAGCACACGAGGAAGTTTCCTCTCGGGCCACAAACAAACACGGAATCAAGAAACACATTATGGGCACCGATGCCGTGAAGCGCCGCGGGCAAACGAGCGTCTCTGCCCCACCTCCGGCACGTCACGGCCGCATCCGGTGCTGCGGGCCCGGCACCGGCCCGGCCGCGCCACCAGCGCCCGCCGCTCCGCCCGGGCCGGCCCGTGCCGCCGGCAGCGGCCCCTCCGCGCGGCCGAGCGCCCTCGGGGCGGGGGCAGCGCCGGGCGCCGCCGGGCCAAGGTGGCACCGGGGCCGCCGCGCCTGCCCGGGCAGGGAGCAGGCCCCGCGGGGCGCCCGAGCCCCGCCGGCGCTCCCGGGGGCCGGGCCGGACCCGCCGCCGCCGCCCCTGCGCCGCCCCGCGCCCGCCGGCCCGGCAGCCGCTCCCCGGCCGGCGGCGGGCGCGGGCCCGGCGGGCCGGGCACGGACGGGCCCCCGGCCTCCGCCTGCTCACCATTGTGGTCCATGATGCGGCGCGGGGCGCTGTGGGAGCGGAAGGGCGCGGCCGGAAGCGGCGGCGGCGCGGGCGGGGCGCGGGCGGCGGGGCTGCGCTGGCCGGGCCCCGGCAGAGCGCTCCGGGCCGGGCCGGGCCGGGCCGGGCGGAGCGCGAACGGGGCAGGCCCGGGGTGCGGAGATTGGGAGGCGTCCCCCTGGGTTTGGGCGGAAGGATGGAGTGGAAACATGAGCGCGTCTCTGTTCGGGAGCCGCGGAGGCCCCGGCCGGCCCTCTGTGCGGTGCGGGCCGCAGACACTGGGAAGGTGTGAGCCGCATCGGGCTCGCGGGTGCTGCTCGTCAGCCTCAAGTTGTGGCATGGAAATGGCAGATTGCTGACACCCTGTACAAGTGATGGAACAGTGAATCTTCAGAGCACTCAGAAGCTTCATAGCAATAGAGTTCACTACCTCAGGAGAAGACTTAATGTTAAATTTAGTATTTTGTAATTCCCGTGTAATTCAGTGTAATGCTGAAGAATAGCACTGAAGAAAGGAAAGAAATAAAAATACAACCAAGTCATAGGTTTTAAGTGGAAAATGGCCTCGAGGAGTCAGTCCTTCCACACCCCTAAAGTACGGGTAACTCTACTCCATGCGCTTCACATGGGCGATTGTCTCACTAAAAGCCTCCCGGGTTGGGCTCTTGTGCCCCTACAGACAATGCCTCTCATTATCTTTATAGCCTTAACATTTAAAAGCTACCATTAAAGTCTAGCATTTCTTGTCTTACCCGCACAAGGCAGAGGGAACAGGTTTTCCCTTTTGTCTGTGTTGATCCTCAGAACAGACCCAAGGGAAGAGTGACACTGATCCCTTCACAATATGCTTCATCTCCCCATAATAGGAATTCACAAAGAGAAGCCTTCAAAAACCCAAAACTAAAGAAGAAAACCCCAAACATACAGAGGCAAGGAGCACGTTTTCAGTATGCACAACTTTATTTTCTAGTTAGTGGGTACAATTACTTTTCAAATGCAGCTTTTTAAAAGTGTAAAAAAACTTAAAATACATCTCCAAATTTGATATCTGACATGCAAAGACAGAACAGTAATACTCAAAATGCATACAAAAATACCACTTCTTCATCCTACTGAAAAAGATAAGCACTAGTTACACTACTTAAAGATATTTTAATTAATACAAAACTGTAGAGAATTTTAGCTTCATTGCAAAATCCATTATTTTGGTATCCTTAATTTTAATGGATACATAGAAAATTAAGCACATAACCACTGAGAAAGGCATTTGAATGCATTCTGCATACTACCTCTTACTCTTCTATGCCACCGTAGGCTTTGAGAGAAATGCTGTTTTTCAGAAAACGTTTAATATTTTGTGCCTGTTAAATTAAGAACAACCATGCCTGGAAGAAATACACAGGCCAAAAATAAGTGCATTTTATCATATTTTACCAGAATTAATCCCAGATCAGATGTCCTATTTGGAAAAGAACTGGAAGTCTGTTGAGTATTTCATTGCTTTTTAAATACCTGTACAGACAAAAACTAGAGAAAATTCAAAAAATAATGTAATGACATCTCTGTCAAGTAAGAATCTATACTCAAACTTCACAGTGCAGATGTTGCCTTGAGGAAAAAAAAATCACCACTACCATTTTTTTACCATCTTTCTGTAGACTGTGTCCTGCATAACAATTAGCTGAAAGCTCACTTACCAGGTAGATTATTTTACTTTTTACTTAAAATGTACATCTGTTTCAGAAAAGCAGTACAGCTTCTAAAAAAACATGTCACTGGCCCTGTGCACTGGCAGCTGTTGCAGTAGTCAGGTTAACAGGAGCTGGGGCCATGGCCTGATGGGGACTTCAGGCCAGAAAGGGGGGCTGAAGTGCCAGGCTCCTGTGAGAGGCTGGCAAGGGGACAGAAGGAAGGAGGACAGGTAGAGTTAAAAGCATGAATTGTCAAATCACAGGCTGGGCTGAAGCATTGGTGCCAACAGAAATTAATGGTTCCATCTGCAGAGTTGCAGAGTGGTCTGATTTGCCTCTTGAACACTTGCCCCATTCTCAGATGGTGGAGATGCCCACTCCACAGCCCATGTCCATTGTGAATACAATCCTGCTGTTTGCTGGCTTGGACTGGAGCACCAACATCACCTAAGTTCAAGTTAAGTTCTCAGTGTACTGAGAAACTTCACTCTTGTGAAAGCTGAAGTCTGTGCCTTAACAAGAGAACACAGATTTTAGTTTGGTGCTTTTACCTATTGTGTAAGATACTGTCCAACTGGCCAAAGTTTATAGGATTTTTTTCACTGATATTAACAGAGTTCACTAGGGTCCTGAAGCCAGAAAAATGTATTTAGTGCTTAGCTCTTTCACTGCTACCTGCAGCAGAAATCTCTGTTCAGTGTAATGTGAGAAAATTTCTCTGATGAAATCAAGTAAGGAGAATTAAATATACTGAAGGTAATTTCCCACATTGTTAAACTTAAAAGCAATTTATACCTGAACATTTCTCGCATTTCACTTTTTATCTGTTTCCTTACAATGCAGAGTTTTTCCCCCATTTAAAAAATAATCTCATGCTAAAAAAATTAAGGTTACAGTATTTTTTCCCATCAAAATACATTTCTTCTTCATGAAAACTAGGAACATTAGTTAAGGATTAAAATTTTGCTGCTCAAATCTTTATCTTTTGTAAATTATTGCACTTGTGCATTATGAACTTTCATATGTAAAAGAACAGCAGCAGTTTGATGTAGACTATTAAAAGAAAAAAATCTCTATAAAAATATAACTATTCATTAAACAAAAAATACACCTATATTCCATTTAAAAAACCCCAAATGTCAATACTAGGTCACATTCTGACTTTGTTGCTTACACTCAGTATCAGCCTGTTTTACAGATTTCATTAAGTACCCAGGGACTAAGGTTTTCCTTAATTTATGTCATGATCTGCCTCTTGATGAAGATTATGTAACCTAGCCAAAATAATCTTCTCTGTCCTTCATTTAAGGGACAATCATTAATAGTAGTGCAAGACTTGCTACAATGGGATTAATACAGAACTAATGAACCCATATCCAAGGGTTTTTAGAAACTTTTCCTATTTGAAGTATTACTGTAGTTCAGTGCTGTTTCCTGTTCATGTGACAGTTTCACCTGTCACCTCTCAGTGATCTAACTACCTGCAGCAATTTAAGGAATTGCTTGAAAAAAATGATCATGGTGCATTTTCCAAGGCTTGTCAGGACATATTCCCACACTAAGGTTCTTGAATTCAAAGCCTTGGCCACCTAGAACTCCAGCCCTTTCACTAGGCTTTGTAGAAATATTGAACAAAAGGCTTGCCATCCAAAGATTTTGGTCTCTTCCACTCTCCTGGGCAGACCACAGAGCAGCTTTTCATCCTGTACACACTGATAAAAGTGTAGTGCAACTTCTGCCTGACTAGTCCCAAAACTGAGTGCATCTTTCACAATAGTCTTCTGATTTTCTTTTTTTATTAATGTATATCATAGCAGAAAGTGCTTGCAGAATCAAGGTCCAGAATATTTCTGGGATAATGCTAGCTAAAATTTGGAGAGTAATAGAGATCTGTATCATTCAGACAAACAATCAGGGTTTTCTTCAAGTGCAAAGATTGGTTTCATAGCAGAAAATGCTGGTCTGGATAGTACTGGTGGGTGGATATTGCTGTGCTCTCACAGGCAGGATGGTACCAGCAGTCCTTCAGGAGGCAAGTCGGCGCATAGCCTAGAGAAATGGGTTTGGAAAGGTGCAGAGAAACAGGCTGTGGTTAGTTCTCAGTATACACCATCTGGAAAAATGACATGTTTGTGTAAACTAAAAACTCAGTGAAAGTACAAAGTAACTTCTGTAAACTGTGCAGGTTGTGCAAGAAGCTGTCTGCTGTGTTAAAAGGAGGAATGAAAGGAGAAAGTTGTTCATAATTTTGGACTCTGGTGCCTCAAGCCTTACAAAGTCTTCTTTTAGGCGCCCAGCTTGTGTTTAGATCTATTGATAAGCCTGTGTAAGGCAAAAGTAATCCTAAAGCAAGAGAGATGAGGAGATAATTAAGCAGATACAATCTACTACCATCTCAAGAAAAATGTGACTTCCTCCACCTAGCACTGACATTCAGTATGCAGAGAGGGTAAGTATTTATGGAGGAGGTACCTGCTGAGGGCCATACTCCCACAGCATGACTCAGGGCTACAGGCAGAGGGATAGACACATTCAGTTCTAAAGTTCTTACCTCTTCCTGAACATCAAGTTCATCATCAGGCTGGCTGGCTTCTGTGAACTCTATGGGTTCTTTAGACTCCTGCATGAGTGAAATCTTGGTAGAAAGAAATTAAGAAACACGTTGTCCATATAATTGAAATTTATTTTTTTACTCTAAAGTACCTTAAAATAACTTCTACGACTTAGAATAGTCTGTTGTTTACTGTTCCTTGACAAAGATGATGATTTACTTCAGCTGAGAGGAACTTATAAATTGCAGAGCCTTTGGGCCTGTCTCTGCTCACATGACTAGTTATGGCTTTGTAACAATAATAAAATCTTTAAACTGCTATATAGCATTATGAAAATGTTAATATCTAGCATAAAAATTAGTATGAAAAAAGTTCTAAAAATAAGAGTCCTAGCCTAGTTAATTATCAGTAATATTAATTTTAATTGTTATTTATTCATAATACCGTAATAGTGATTGCTAGGAAAGGAATTGTGGTGAAAAGAAAGGAGGACATTAGATGACCGTTTTTCTAATGAGGGCCTTTTAAATGCTACAGAGCATAGCAAACCTTTAAATGCTACAGAGTGTTCTGGTTATCTGAAAAAAACCACAGAATACAGCAACAAAATGCACAGAGAAGGGCAGCAGGAATTAACACTAGTGTGGAACAGCTTCTGTACACATCCATGCCAAGCAGAGTGAGACTATGGCTTTGATTAGAAGTCTGTGGAGCTTTGGGAAAGGGAGCAGAGAATGATTATTCATTGCAGCTAACAATCCAGAAGTCCAGCAGGCCTAAACCAAGCAGGAAACATTTGTCATATAATTGAAAATTAGAGAACCCATCTCCACAGGATAATGTCAGAGGTTCCAAAAGAAGTATTACAGACACATTGAAGAAAACTCCATCTGTAGCAATTAAATATAATGTTCCAAATGCAACCTCCAGCTGATGAGGTTCTTAAGATGCCAGTAGTCAGAAATTAGAAAATGTGTCTTAGGATGAAGTGTTTGCCATATGTGCTGTTTCTCATGTTCTTTTCACTAACAAGCTCCTGGAGCTGACAGACCCTTCCTTTAATCTACAAAAGTACTCATGTACTACAGAAGCTGCCTAATTTACTACACTCCCACTTTTTTTGTACTACAGTTCTTGGTCTAGTTTTCAAATGTGCCACAGAAACTTCCAGAATGAGTGCTAGATGATGGAAGGAAGGGGAATGTACTGCTGGATATCCTTACCTTCTCAAATATGGGATCCTGGTTGTCACTGTATGTCATTTGATTCCTTATGTAGAGCACTGCATCATGGACAGTCAAGAAAAATATGTCTTTTCTGACAGTGTCATCAAAGAAGGCACCCCGTTCCAGCTGAGATATAAGGTTGTCTGAACAAAAGAAAGTCATAACAGTTTTATACAATATGAAGTACTTGAGAAATGAAAGTTAAAATACACAGTTGCAACTGTTAGAAATCAAGTGAATCCAAATGAATCCATCAATTATAGTTTAGTTTTGACTTTTACTTTCCATATTTCCTTTGCACTCCACAATTTTGTGTCCAATGGAGCTAACAATGCTTATCAGTGTTACAGTTCACATATTTATTAGTGTGGATGCTACACAGACACATCTAGAGATCCCTTCTCACCTTCATTTTATTTTTTGCACGAGTGAAAGTAGAAATACTTGGATATTTACCTTGATATGAAGCAAAGTATACTCTCACATCAATTCTCTCAAACTCTTTAATTATCTAAAAAAAAAAAGTTTGCAACAAAGACTTCAATAAATAAAGTCTGTAAGGAGAAAATACATATATGTCTGTACATCTGTGTAATGTATAGGCTCATACACTTCATTTTTTTCTGATTGTCTTCATTCCACATAGTATATTTTGTTTATTTATCATAATAAAGGTAGTGCTATACTTTACTATACTTAAAGATCCACTAGTTAAGTACCTGGTTGCTGAAGTGGCCTATCTTCAACTATGTAAGTGGAATACCCACTTTACATGCACAAGCATTGCTGCCAATTAAGCTTGTCATTCTGTTCTGAAAATTCAAATAATAATCTCTCCAAGTGAGACCACACGTGGCTGAGTGAGCTTTATTTCCCTCATGTATGTGTGATACGATACACTCATTCACTGGCACATGCAGATTTTTTTACACAGATTTTCCACTCATGCAGTGCACAGATGGACCTGTCCTTGGATGAAAAAGCTACATATGGAGAGAGTCATGTCAACAAACCCATATTCCCATGTACCTAGGCAGGAGGCTGATGCAAGATACACACTGCTCCTGTATTTCACTTAGTTAAAAGGCAGGGGACTAAAATCTACCCCTGGCTCCCTGGTGGCAGGCAAGTCTCTTAGATTAGTGTTTTCAGAGATGATTATTAATTCTATTTCTGTTAGTTGATAAACTTGAGTCATGGTAAAGATCTGGTTTTATAGATAGGCTAAGTAGTCCCAACTGCACAATTAAGTTAGTGAAAGCATTAATCTGAACATACAAAATATCAGAAAAAAATGAAGACTGAACAATGTGGTCCTACACACTTGTAACTGGGCACCAAAAATAATGGAAATACTTGGCCTTAATCTTTATACCTCATTTCCTTCTTCCTAGGAAGAAATATAATCTCCTTATTATGTACTGTGAGTTTGAAGATTAATTAATGAATGTTGATGAAGCACTTGATACTATCCACAGAAGATACTACAAAAAATGAATCATTCTTCCTCCATAATTAAAATGAATGAATAAATGAAGGAATGAATAAATAAATCTTGTGGCTAAAAACTGAACTGGGATGGTAAGATGAAAGTTTTACTACCTCTGTGTTGAATAAGCATCATCCTGTGCCCAGATTAAAGCAGGAGGCATGTGGAAAGAAAATATATAACCAGAATATTTCATAACATTTGCATATAAGGAGACCACATTTTGCAGTTAATTATTTTGAGTACTTGACTATGCACCCTTCATATTGTTCTTTTAATGCATTTTTTCCCACTTAAAATACACACACCACCAATATTCGACTTCTCGCTGATATTTTTCATATTTATATTTTCATGGTATTTTTCAACAACATACTTTTTAAAACTCAGAAATTAATTTCAGCTAACAGCTCTGGATTTACATACTACTGACTAGTTTCATTTTCATAGAACATCAGAAAAAAATGCCCTTACCGTTTTTATTGATCTCACAGCTACAATATCCAAGAAGGTTACTGCTCCAAAATCAAGAATGAGACTGTGGATGGGCACCTTGGGGATGTTTACTTTGACTGGGAGTTCTGAATTCCAGTCCACCTGGATCTCTACTTCTTTGGTGGGAACTTGAGGATCTTGGTTGTCTTCAGGTTCCTCATCAGTCTCAAAAGCTTCATTATTAATACCAGGCTCACTGATGATGCCATTCTATTGCCAGACAATATATGGAATATAGAATTTAATCATGGGTAAAGTTTGGGAGTTACAGAAAATACCACCCTGTGGTACCTTCTGTTGAAGGAATTGACAACAGACACTTGTGACCAGTATCCCCAGCTCCCAGTCCTGGTACTGGTTAGCATAATTAATGACATTTTATAATCAAGAAGCCATTCTTTGTGGCTGAGCAGGTTGTGTATTTGTTCCCTTTTCCCTCTTTCTCAGGCCCTGAAGGTCCTGTGAACCAATCAGACAAAGAAAACTGATTTCTTCTTCTCCCTGCCAGCCTCAAGGTTCCTGGGCACCAGGCTGATCTCTCCCTTCCTTGCTGGCCTTGAAGGTCCCAGGCACGTGGGCAACCAGGTGTAGTTGGTGAACCCATCAGAGAAAAGGGAAGTGTAACACAGGAATTGCCATAACAGAGCACTCTCTATGGCAAGTCCCGTGTGGGAAATTTGGACCAAAACTGCTGCTAACAGTGAGACACCCCCAGGGGCCAGGGATGCCTGCACTGTCTTTTGTTTTCTGAGTATTGGTGACTCAATTTCTTTCATGTAATTTTTAAGTCTAGATTATGATTATTATATTGATATATTAAACCATGTATTAAGATCTCACCTGATCTGCAGGGGGTTCAGGTAGTTAGAAACTCTAAGTTAGGGTCTAGGTGATTAAAACTGTAAGTTGTATTATAAATTCTGCATGCTACTTATAAACTGTACTACCATGTAGCAAGTCACACTTTTCATCTCTATTTTAAGGATGAGTACAGAGTAATTCATAATTAAACCTTAGCTAAAAAAGTCCAACAGTAACCCTTTGAGAAAAAATAGACATAAATAATTTTAAAAAGACCTACCTTAGTGGCTTTTAATTTTCCCTTCTTGATTAGCTTTTGTATTTTCCTCAGTGCTTTGAGTCTCTTATTATATACCTTGACTGCATCAAATCCCACCTACAGAAAACAGACCAAAATTATTTAACTTAAGTCAGTATAATTCTGAGGAAATCTCAAGGACCGTTAAGAAGCTTCCAAACCCATAACTGATCACTTACAGTAGATTTGAGGCTGCTTTTCAGTCCATCAATATTAGCATAAAAAATTGGACTTGAAAACTTGAGAATTTTCACACCTTCTGGTTCTATAACCTGTTGCCAAAGAATATAAGGTTAAACAGCAACAGCCACATTTTGACAATAAGAAGCAGTTTAACTATTTCAATTACATATTTGATTTTTAAAAAAACCACGGATTCGTTGATGATTGAGGGAATTCCATTTTTAGAAGCTTACAACCCTAGCATGCAAGATGGACCAACCATCTGAATGAAGAGGGTGCTAAAATTCGTTATCTTTGAAGACCCCACTTCCAAATTCAAGTTGTGTACAGTATGCAAGGCACCACCTTTTCTTACACTGACATGAAGACTGAAGGAAAACAATTCAGCCAGGACTTACATTTTTGTAGTCCTTGACCTTCTTGTAGATGTCTGTGCCAGGAATGTTTCCAAAGCCTCCCCATGAAGGACTAACAGAAGTAAAGACAGTGAAGGTAAATGTCACGCATGGGCACTCACAGAACTGAAGGGATTGCTGCATACAAAGTATCTTTGACTCCTGTGGTTTGCTTTCTAAAGCCAAAGTAACAGACTTGCAAAAGTGTTGAAGCTATTTTGTGTCACTGTAATGAACAGCCCTTTATAAAAAGAAGGTACTTTGGTCTCACCCTACTTAATGCACCATTTTGATTTAAGAGCTGAGTGAACAACTTGTTCAATTGGTTTCCCAAACCAGAAGAATATTTCAAAAGCAAATAAATTTGCTTGAAGTTTGAAAAACCAATTTTTTTTACACTGAAAAAAGAATTGATGGCTTTTAAATCAACTGAAATGCATTTACATTATTTTCAGATTATGTAAATATTTTTGTCCAACCTTTTAAAGTTTTATTTTAGTCAATAACAAAACCAAAATGTTTTGCAGTCTCCAGATATATATTCAACAGCTGAAGCAAATTGTTTTGAAGTTTGTAAGGCTTCATCTCCCCTTTATATTTTGGTAACATCTGAGTTGAATTTGGGAATGGTTTTTTGAGGCTCTTCAAATTTCATTTTTTAATAATTTACTATTGTGTAACAATTTTTACAAGGCTTTATTTTTATGCATTTGCTGACAATGCAACTATACCATGGTAGTGCTAGTTACCATACTCTCTGAACTCCAAGCTGAAGGAAAGAAGTTATGTTGTATTTTCAGATAAAAGGTCAATGAAAAAGAATAAGATGACTGAATAAGGTTCTTCAAATCCACCTTTTCTTACCATTCCACTCCCATATATTCTTTAAGCAGCAACAAATCAGCCAGAAGCACAATTTTTTTTCTAATTCTCATAAGAATGCTTTCTCTTGCTCTTCTTTTACAGCCATACAATCAGTCTTGTATAAGTAATAAGTGGAAAGGTTATTGGCATGTGCAACATACTGCAGTAGTATTACCTGCTGAGAGTTACTGTAATGATCAATTCATTACAAAAGCCATCTGTTTATATTTGTACAAAATACATCTGTTTATATTTGATCTAGAATGTTCCTGTCCCTTTTCAGAACTCAGCTATGTGGGTGCATATAAAACATATGGCTAAGTACCACCAGAGTGGCCAACATGATATGAAATACTAATCAAATAATGCAGCTTCTCTTTTATCAGTGTAAATAAATGTTAGCACACAAAGAGTGTCTTGTTCTAAAAGAAACAGATTTTTTTCATTTCAAAATTTTTGTAAACCCAAGCAGATATTCTGCCACAAATCATCTCGCATTTCAGCATATTATCTTCCTTTTTCATAACATAAAACTAAGAATTATTTCTGATTCTGTATTACTTACAACTGAACTCTCAGCACAACTGTCAGCAGTCCAAACAAAAGGCCAGCAAGTAATCCCAAATCAAGTCCCAGAATGATGGATGCTATACATGTAAAAACCCAGATCATCTGGAGAAGAAATAACAAACATAAAGTGTTTTCATTTTAACATATGACTCCTGGTCACACTAAAGAAACACTAGACCAGGTAATATGAAAAGCATGTTTTAACTTTGGAACTGATTGTAGCACACTAGCAATCTGCTGACTTCCATACAAAAGTCTTCTTCTTCCTCCAATATGTTTCATCCATCATATTATTAGGCATAGTTAGCTTTTTAGGAAATAAAGGGGTTTTCAACATAGCAATATTTTTTAAGGATCTGATTCCTTTGATGAAATTAAAGGAGATACAGTTAAACATTGCATTTACTTATTTCTGATGATGGCAATCTTTGTTAATCTTTCTTAAAATTGAAAAGTTTTATTTTACCAAGATGCAAAATACTGTAAGGTGCCTCCCGTGCACACATATAGGGAAGGAAGGGGATTCCTCAGTGACATTTAAGAATCAGAAAGAACTGTAGCAAAGAGAGGTGTTTCACATTAACAGCTGATGGCTCTTCTCTAAGATCTTCACTGAATATTCAGGCAGAACAGTTGAAGTGCACTCCTCAGTTCTTTGCTACATCACTGCCCATGCAGTAGACTCAATTTTTTTAAAAGCTGAGCGCTTCCACTTCTCACTGAAGTCACTGGCATCTTTTGTCTATAAATCAGTAAATGATTGACTAAAATATCTGAGATCTGTCTAAGACAGGTACTGCCCAATGACACTAACTGTAAAATCTAAGCACAGTAATGGGAAAAATTACTTTCATGCAATCTTTTCCTGCCCTAAGAGCCACAGTGAAGGTCTGCTCCACAAAACACACAGTGGGAGATGTCAGCAAGTACCCTGAGATATGGTTATAGTGGTTCATAAGAAAAGTCTCTTCATACATCCCTTAGCATGCCAAATGAATCCACATCCTAGCTTGGATTAGTCTTACCACAACAAAAAAAACCCCTTTTTCCTGAGGACTATCTGAGATTATTCAGGCAAATGGGATGGTCATGTGGTAACAACAGAAATATATGTACATGAATTAAGGAAAGGTCTCTGACTCATTTAACAAAGATAAAATCAGAATGGTAAGGGTGGCAGCAGGCCATCTGCTTTTCAAGCCATATCAGCACAAGATTGCTGTATACTACGGAAATGGCTGCAAAGGAGTTATCAATGCACAAAAATACTCTGACTGGCACCCTTACAGCAGGGTTTAGGAAATAGAAGATTAGCAGAATACTGACATAAAAATGAAGAATTTTTTACTGACCTCATGGCATTTGCATTTTGAGGATACACATAAAACTCTTCTGATGTTAACCCCACAAAATCCTGCTTATGTGGTAGTTAAGAGAAACTTGGGTGGCATTAAAAGGTAAAAAAACCCCCAAAAGTGGACAAAAGCATTCATGAGGAAAAAAAAATTAGGTTACTTACAGCATCCACTTTATTCTGTCTCCATAGACGGGGAACATCAAACACTTGCATGAACATCCCTTTCAAGTTAGCTATGACTACAGCTGCCAACACGGACTGTGAAGAAGAATAATGAAAAAATGGTATTTGGAAGCAAAGATACATATTAAGACAGTGCTCAACATGACCCACTATAAACCACAGACCTGTCTGGAATCAGATACCACAGTTTAAAGAGGGATATTAATCTTGCCCATCATAGTTGAACATTTGGATCTGATGTGGCTGTGCTGCAGAAGAGTACAGTACCTTTTGTAAGGGCTCTAGCAATTTCCCCAGGGCAACAATAGAAATCAAAACGATCCCAGCTGAGATTATACCAGCAACCTGCAAAGAACAGAGTTTATAGGAAATGAACTTACTATGATTCTATCATCTGTTTCTAGGATTACAAAGAGAAAACTACAAACAGTTGCACGTTACATTTCTTTAGGAACAGGGAGACCTGCCAAAGTGTCATTGTGTTTAGGCATATGCGGGCAACCATTATTCACTTCAACTAACACAGAGGGAATTCAGTTAAGCAGGAAGTCTAAACAAGCACAGGGTAGTAGCTCTTGAGGGGTTATGTTACAAAGACAGATGAATGGAGCAGTCTGTGTGTAAGCTGGAAAAGAAGCTGCTGGATAACCTGTAGTTTTTCACTGTTAAGAACCACACAGCTATAGTATGGTAGAACAAAGTAGTTTACTCAACCTGATGATGTTCCATGGCTGATGGTGAATGGCAAATGGCAGAGCTGCTCAGGCCAGCACATGGAAGCTTAAAGATATCATAGCCAGCTGGGAGAGATTTCCTCCCACATCCTACTCTGATAAACTCAGTCCTTTAATTGGAAATGAAATTCTGGGGAACTAGAGTTAAAAGATTTCTGACCCCTAAGGTAACTCATGGTATGTAAAACTTGATTGCCCTCTTCTGGCAGAGCTACAAAAATGATTCACTACTAGAGCTGTGGCTTTCCATGTGCCAGCAACGCAATCATTTTAGGACTATTTTCATCTCACAGTGAAATCTGTGCACTACACAAAATTAAATTTACCTCTGCATAGTACTAGTAAGAAAAGGCCATTACCTGAGTCTTTCCACCAGTACTTTCTTGGACTGCAGTCCGTGAAAGAGCAGTAGTTGCAACAAAACAAGAAAAGGCACCTGAAAAAATGTTGCTGAACCCAAAGGCAATAAATTCCTGAAAGATAATTGGATAATGCTGTAAATAAAGATGCCTGAAGACTGTTTTTCAATGGAGAAAGACAGCAGCTTCTGCAGTAGTTGATAAAGTAGGTAGCACAATAATATTAAGAAGAGTATGAACTAGTAATAGCTGTAATATTAAGTAGAGTATGAACTAGTAATAGCTGTTAAATGTTTACACAAATGCCTCTTGTGCCAGTGCAGCTACCTCTGTTTGGAAACCAACACAAAGAAGTTGGTGTACTCCCCTTGAAGTGGACATACTCATCTGAGTACAAAGGTATTTAAAGCTTACTTCTATCAGTGTAACCAAACCTAATGTTTCTAAGAATTACACTGGAATAATTGCATCAAGAAATGGGTACTAGAATAAATTTAACTCCTAGGTATCACAAGCTAAACAAGTTTATTGTACTAAACTCAGTACAATAGTCTGAGTTTAGACAAGCCTTTAACTAATGCATAGCATTGTATTATTAGTAGAACTATTAAGGAACTTTGCAATAATGCACAATTTCACTGAAGACTTCTAGTTTTCTAAGTCATAAGTTTTTCACTCTAAGCATCCCAATGAACTCACACCGAGTCTCAGGCAGCAATCTCAGATTTGCCCCAGGGTCACAGAAGCCAGCACCTCCTGATGCTGGTTTTTATGCTCAAGTGACAAGGACCTTGGGAGCTTTATGTCCTGGGGTCTGGGCCATTCCTCTGCTGGGAAATAAAGAATTTGGGAGCTGTCTGCAACCAACCCCATATAATTGACAGAAACATTGTTTACACTAAGCTGGCAGAGGCACAAGAGCTTTACACTCACTGCAAACTTTTTAAAATATAATTTAAGATTTGATTTTGGCTGTCTCCCTTCTTTTGTACAAAATTAAATTTCCTGTAAATTTTTATTTAGCTCCAACCACAAGAGCAGGAACAGACCTAAATGATTCATGCCTATTCCCATGTAACCACTGTGATTGGTGAGAAAATATTGGAGGTATAGTTCCTCATGTTCTTAGGTGTTAATGATCTGGATCTATGAAGACAATACAGACACTGGTAGATAATAGTATCAACCTGTCCTTCAAAATTATTTTACTACCTGCTTTTATGATCTTATTTTAACTTCTCCAGAACAACTAAACTATTTGCTCATCATCCTGGCCTGCATTTAACCTTTGCTATATGCAAAATTCATAACGTAGAACTGAAAGGAAGGCACTCTGCTTTTATAAACTAATTCTTCTACTACAATATTTAATCAGTATCTTTGAAACACACCACTGCTGGCAGAACAACATTTTCAACAACAGAACAGCATAAACAGTACTTCTAGGATTATGTATAATTCTTTGAGATTTATTAAACTGCAAGTTGGTGCATTTTGGTCAACTTTAAGACCAAGTGTTACCAGATATGACCTTTGAGGACTGTAAACTGGCAAACAGAAGCATAACTTTCTTATACACAGCAAAACAGTGTTTCTGAAGTCAAACTTTATGTAATCCATCAGTACTAAAATAAAGGATTCATTAAACAAAGTACTCATCTATTTGTTGTAGTGAGGGCATTTTCTAATATTCTCAAAGGATAAAATTAAAAATTAACATAGATGCAGGATGAGGAAGCTTTCTGATATTTTAATTCCACACCATGGGCAAGCAACATAACCCCTGGTGAAGACACTGAACAAATGCAGGAATCCTGTAGGAGCTTGTGATGCACAGCTCATGGCACATTCTAGCTCTGTGCCCCTAGAAAGCAATGCTTAAAGCAGCTCAGCCATTTAGTGCACACAGCTACTCCAGCACGTTCATATGCTGGTAGGCACTTGTGTGTAACTTGGGTGAAGCTGCAGGACTGATCTGTTAGGTTACAGGTGTAGTTATATTGATGTCACTGGAGTCATGCTGAGAAGTACAATCATTTATTAACTGTAAAGTTCAGCTGATTCAAATCCTGCATGAAGTCTAAGCCTAAATAAAGCTGTCCAGAGCAACTTCTTAGCTTGACATCGCCTTTATCTGCTCAAGCAACCCACCTCAAAATATGCCTTATAAGTGGAAATGGAAAGTAGGTTGCTAGGCCATGTCAACTTGGCATCACCAGAAAATTTCCCTGTACAGTGCTCAGCCCTTTCAGAGCTACTGCAGTCACTAGACTGATACAGAAGGAATGAAATAGTATGAAAAGCCCATACTGCAGCTGGATCTGGCTCATCTCTATGTGGCCATTTCAGCTAATTTTTTTTCAAGAGTTGAAAGAATTTCTCGTGTCAGACTTCAGTGCTTGTCTGAAAAATGTGTGTGAATGGTGTTTCTTTCATTTGGCTACATAAGTCAGCATGTTTTACATTATAAACATCACTATGTTTATAAAATATTTTGGTTATACATACCTGGTTTCCATCAATAGCATAGTCATACTTGGTTGCATATACCTTCCCCACAGACACGGCAATAGCATAAGCAACAATAGCGATGGAAAAGGAGGCTGCAATCATCTGGGAAAACAGGCTGACATTTGGAGGCTCAGGAGGCAAAAATCTAGCATTTAGAAAATATATTGGTGTTACCAGCTTTGATTGAATTCTATTCTTACCAGAACTGTCAAGGAGTTTGAGGCAGAGGCAAACAGGTTGCTTGTAATATGAAGTGTAATGTTTCAAGTTAATAAAAAGGTGGAAACAGCCCATTGACATACAGAACACGCTTATCTAGCTCACCCCAGCCCAAATCCTGATGCTATTAGTCAGCAACAAAGTTCCCATTGTTCTCAGCATGACTGAGATTTGGCCTTATGATAGCAAAGTGAAAAACTACATTTTTTGAAGCATCGAATAAAGAATGTATTGAATAGTATGATGAATTACATAAATATGTTAATGGCTCTTCATACTATTGTTAACATACTTCTTCAGTAAGATCTCAGAAGCATTTTATCCCCTACCATGTTTCCACAAATTTTAATTAATTAAGCCCTGAATACGAAATGGAATGTGAAGGTTACTACTGTGAAGTGCTCTGAATCTTTCAAGTGGAAGTCTCTACGAGTGTAATCCTCAACATCCTTGCTCCTATGAGTATGGAAGTGACAAAGCTGATTGGGATAACAGTAGCAGCAGGATTATGAACCGTAGTGGGATAACTCAGGATTACAGAAATTAAATCTATGCAGAATTTCTTTATTAAAAATTGTTATTTTTTAAAACCATTTTCCACAGTCCCATAGTCACTTCATGAGCAGGAAGTAATTAATTTTCAGATGGACTTCCTGAATTAGACAGACATTCCTAAACCCATTTTACAGAAGGAAATCTAGGCAACACGTTTGGGTGGCATAACTGATAGAGCCAGAAGTAAAACTCAGAAAATTTCCAGATCTGAGTTCTAAACTCAGGTTACAGCTCTCAACGTTTCTTTTATGCATTTTCTCTTACTACAGTCATTTTTAGCCAATTAAAATAATACCTTTTCCCCACAAAACAAAGACACTCACCCTCTTGGAATGCTCTTAACAATGCCTGCATTGTATTTTTTTTCCAAGTCGGCAGCATATGAAATGCCAGTGGCTACTATTGTCTGTAATAAGATAAAACAACAGTTTTAAGACTTAAAAAGAGTTCCTGTCTTCCTGTAGCTAGACCCATCAATTTTATCTGTTTTCAGCTTTTGCTATGCCCCCTTGCTTACCACAATCACTTCTATTGGTATAGGTATAGGTATCTTGTGTTTGAACCGATCGTTTATTTCTTTAACTACCATGCAGACAAAAATGGTGAGGAGTCCAGCAATAAGATCTGCAATGTTGGTGGTCCCAATTTTTTCAAATGTTTCAACAAGAGTCTGAAAAATAAAAATGATAGCATAAAACATGTCCATGTCCACTTGAAGGATGTGCAAATACTCATGAGATGATCCAGATGCATAGGGTTTTGGAGAAGGCCAAGCAACTTCATTCAAGCCTAGAGAAGCCCGAGGAAAATGTATTGTCAAGGTGCTATCAGTAAATGGATTTAATAGTGAATTTAATAGAAAAAGCATAGGTGCAAGAATTGTCCACATAAGGGGCTTCTGCTTCCCAATTTTAGTCAATTAATGCTAAGTAAAAAGAGTTAACTCTCTAACTGTGTTTTACCTCTACCTGTATCAGAGCAAGGAAGGGAAGATCTGGAGCTTCTTCACTTTGACAAATAGCAAGGGAGATCCTCATTTTTCTAAAGAGAGCTAGCAGACCCATGGGCAAAGCTCTGGTTCACTTCATGCCCAGTTCATGAGGTCTGTGCCTTACTTGTTTCCTATTTCCACTGCTGACAAACAGAGAATGAGTATGAACACACAGGTCATACCAGGCTGTGGAGAATCCAACACTGCACTTCAGAAAAGCAGCCACTCAACCTCATTCTACAGTAAATTAAGCCTCCCAGCAGAGTTTGGCCCCAGACTGGAGCACTCAAACTGGGCTGCAATAGGCTGCTCCCTTCTCTACCCTTCCTGTGCCCTTGCTTGGTCATATCGTTTATTACAAGTTATTGTACAGAGAAAACATGAAGAAATGATTACAGAAAAGTCACAAATACTCCTCTGTCCCACTCCTAAGCATCAGGGTAGTTCTCACTTGTCTTCTGTCTCCAAGAAAATGTAATTATCCCATGCCTGGTGAAGTAGCTGTAGCAGAATGATCTGGTAGAAAAGGGGCTAGAAACAGACATCCTGCATCCTGGTTAGCTCCCCCAATAACGAGTTTTTGGTTTAAACATAAGAGGAGGTTTGCAGCAGCAGCACTCCCACCCTTCTGAACAGACTTTGGCTTGGAAATAAAGCATCTAAGTGCTTAATTGGCTAGGTCTTCTAAGCTAAAGAAGCCTTCCTGAAACACTGAATCAGACGCCCTCCCTTGGCTGACTGAAGGCATTTCTTGCCCATTCTACTGTTTACCACAGATCCCATGAGAATGGCTGAGCACCTCTTGCACTGCCTCATTCCACAGGGAAACAGTAAACTCCTAACTTTGGCTGTAGATTCTGCGAATGCTGGATGCTTGGTGTTGCAGTTTGTTAAACACTACTGAAGCAAGTCCAAAACTTGCTGAAGCAGACACAGCAAATCACTGGTTGAGCAGACCCGAAATAACAACTTCTTTGCTCTACATGCACCTGCAAACACATTGACCTGGCTCACCTGCAAGAACACAGAAGTTTTGAACTTTAACCTAAAAAGTCAGCATCCCACTCAGCCTTGCTGGAGCTGGAAGAACCATGCAGTCCTTTCAAAAAGTGTATTATACTAAATACCATTCATTCAATAAACAAACAGATGGGAAAAAAATGCTGGATTAACAAGTCCATCATTCTGCCAGGTCTGCTGTAATGTATATTATACAGTAAGGACTTTGTCTCATCTAACTTTCCTTGTTCTGAGGGGAAGAGTTTTCATTAGTTCTGAAAAGGCCCATTAAGAAAATAATTTTTTACCCACACAAATAGTCCTCCACATCTCTTTTTTAATGTTTACCTTGCTGTTTATAGTTATATTCATCCTATTATTGTTAATCTAGATGTCCGCTGTATTTTTCCTAGTCTGGTTGCCAGAACTAGCATGTAAAATCTTCAAATATATTTTTTCCCCTAGAACAGCCTCTTTTAGAAATCTACTATTCTAATATGAAGTGCTATGGAACATCTAAAATACTGTGAACCTGGATGGTTTCATGCTCAAGTCAGTGACACAACTCTGAGCAATTTTCCTGGGAAAGGATACTATTCTGTAGTACAAGACCTCTAAGAATGCAGTATTTCTGTAATGCAGCCAAAACATTGCTCCATTTGAGCATTTTCTATAAAATCAACAAATGGAATTGTAAAGTAACAGTCAGCCTCACATTTGCCAACCAATAGGTACCTGGCCAAAGGGTGGGAATCTGTATCCTTTAGGAATTCATATGCATGGCTACAGTGTGAAATGGAGAATTATGCCCTTCACCAGAATGACCTGCTGGTTTAAGTGTAAAGAGCCTTGGGAAACGACCTGACAGGGTTAATAAATGATCAAATGTCCTTCAAAATAAGTGAGAAAGGAAGGGATGAGACAAACTGTAGTCTCCAGAAGTGTTAACTTGTTTTGCTTGGAATTTAAACTTCATGGGAAAAAGTGCTCTGTCTGAAAAAGACTTCAAGATGGTAATTTCTGTCTAAGGAACCCCAAAGGCAGCTATTTAGAGCTCCACAGCTAAAAACGAAAGATCTTCATGAAAGGGAGAACTAAAGGAATGCCCTATACTTACCACCATATATATGAACCATCCCTGCGTGAAATGGAAGCAGAAGATAAGCAATCATATAAAAATACCTATCATAAAACCAAAGCAGATTAGAAGGGCATACTTACATATATTATGGAAAGGACACCATTATAATTTTTAGTTGAAACATTCAGAACTATTTTCAGTTGTGACACAAGCACTTGAAAAGCAGCTGCAGTTGTGAATCCCCCAACTAATGGATCTGCAAGGTACCTCACAATGAAACCAATCTGGAGAACTCCAAATATAACCTAGAAAAATCATGAAAAATATCAGCTTGTTAAGTAACAAAAAAGGTACACTTTTATTTGGAGATTTCTTATGCTTTGTTTTCTCTCTTTGTTGATGCAGAGTCTTAGGACAGTATTTCCCCCATTTCAGCTTAGTGTAGCTTAGTACTGTCCATCCAAGGAAATAAAGGAGACCTGAAGCAATGTGTGAAAGGAAGCCACAGGATATGCACCATTAGTACTCAGTTTCATGCAGGTCTTCTGGTCTGCAATGGCAGGGCTATTCTGCTCTCTGTGCTCCCAGTCATGCTGTCTCCACACAGGATTTGAAGATCTTAAAGGTTTGTGATAACTTTCCTTCATTTTGTGTTTTACTACAGGAAAATGTCTGACTGCTGTAGCAGGCATTTTTCTGCCATTAACATTAAAGCAGTCTCAACCTGGTGTCTTCAAGTCAACTATTTTACCTGTAAAATTCCAACCAGGAAGGTGAGAGTGCTTGCAATCAGCACTCTCTGTGCATCTCTGGATTCAGTATCTATCAGTGCCCCTGTGACATTAGTCCCTGTAGCATTACTGCCTTCTATGAGAAAATTCTCATCCGGGGCCATGCTCAATACAACAGATCCCACCATCAAACTGACCACTGGGAATGGACCTGTAATGACAAACAGAGCACACTGAATTTAACACACATTGAAAAAAAAAATTATCAGACTAGACAAGGAATTCTAGGTCAGAAAAACCGTGTAATATTGTAATTGGGGTACATTGGTAGTATTAGGGGCCAAGAGCCACAGGCACTGCATATATGAAACAAAAATACTGCACCTTCTTTAAATACTGCTCCATCTTTAAATAACTTATGTAGTACATACAGATAAAAGTGCAGTTTCATGCTTTGCTTCAGCCAATTTAGGGCTGTACCAAGGCCAAAGGGGGCAGCAGGGTCAACACACTCCAACCATCTCCCTTTTATCAGCATCATAACCAGACAATAGAGATCACAATCCAGGTGAAAGCAACATTCATTTCTTTACATTTTAGGGTTTCTTTGTTTGCTTGTGTTTTTTTGGCTGGTTGGTTTTTTTTGTCATGGTTAGTTTTCAGCTGATCCAGCATGCCACATGATCAGGGTTCCCAACAACACACATCTGGCAGGAACATGATCCAATGGGTAGGACCACATCTTTTGGCAGTATTGTGCTATTACATTGGCTAAAGATGACTGAAACTACACTTTGGGCAAGATATAGAGAAAGTGATCATTGTGTCAGCAAAACACAACGTAAAAGTAATCATATTTGTTGCAGCTATTTACTAAAATTATGCAGAAAAGGAAATTGTCACAAAATGTCTTAAAGAAGGTTAAGTTAATTTTATAGATACCTTAAAGGACACTTCATGAATAAGAGCATTGGGAAGAGCATAAAGAAGGAGTGTTTGATAATCTATAAAGTAGGAATGCCACCATAAGTTGACACAACAAGTCAGATCTGGATAGCAAATGTGAGCTGCTTGGTAGGGTAGGAAGAGGCTAACAAAGTTGACAAAACATACAAAGACTTTTGATGCAGCAGAGAAGAAAGCTGATGAAAAAGTGTAGTATCATGCCAAAGCTCTGGGAGGGGAAAAGAATGTGTTCTTGGTAGATATGGAACAAGAAAAGACTGTATTTTGCTAGAATGAAGAAAAAGGCACTTCAGTGATCAAGCTGTAACAAGAATTTTAAATGTGAGAACTGACAAGAAACAAACCTCATATTCTAAAGAAAGCATTCAGAAAGAATCAACAGAGTTTACCCATAGCCTTGATGTGAGGCCCTACATAAGCATACACAAGCTCTGGGTCTCCATGACAGGCAAGAAGATACTGTCTACAGTAATGAAAAAAGGATGCAGGAAATAAGGCTTGTAGAGAAGACTGAAACAGCTCTGTTTTAGCCATCTTGAGCTTTAGTTGATAGACAAAATGTTTGTCATTCATACTGCCTACTGAGGCCTTGATCTTGTAATTTCTTGCATAGAGTGCAGCCAAAGACAAGATTTAAACTTCAGCACAAATTCAAGCAAAAAGCAGTGGCATACCTAAAGTTAGCTATTATGAACAACTGCCTGTATAAAGAAGAAATAAGCCTTAATTTCCCAATGAGATCCATCAATGTTAATATTCACCATAGCAAATTTGTTTCAGAAAGTAGTTATATTGTATGAAATATAAATGTCTGCAGTAAGGATTAACACTGAAATAGATAATTCACTGTAACTTGAATACATGCAGTTACCAACTGAGATGTGCCTTGATGTTCCCAGGAAAAAGTATGTCAGGATGGGGAAAAAAGCAGAATAGAGACCAAATCCAACAGGGACTGCAACCAGCAAAGCATAAGCCAAACCTGAAATGATAGATCATCAAAATATCATATTTAAAATCTCTCAGCAATCTACTATCTTGTCTAGATTAGACTTTCAGAAAGATTTACTGCTGTGGTCCAGAGGCAATTTAGAATATGTTTTGTCTTGTAAGTCAGTTGCAGGCACACATGTGAGTGAGTATCAATGACTGTAATTGACTGTACATCCCATGCTGGTAGCTGAGTGAGTACCGAAAGATGTTCCCATGTTTGCATAGGTAGCCCAATACACAGGCTGAGACAGAAACCTAAGTGGATAACATTGCTGCAAGAGTGTGTGTGCTTCTTGAGAGAAAAGGAGGATGTGTGAATGTTCTCGTTTCAGACAGAAATTTCAAGCAGAAGTCTCTGAGTTATTGCACAACAAATACGCTTCAGCATCTTCAGCTCTTGTGAAAATAGGGCCACTTCTTTTCCCAGTGAAAACTAATCTGCCAATAGGAAGTCACATAAATTTGAGAGCCTTGGTTCTTCTTCCTTTGCATACCTGTGCAAGCTGTCAAATCCAGCAAGCAATAAAAAAAAAAATGCCTTCAAAATCATATCCCAGTTAGCCAGAGTTCTCCTTCAAAGATTCTCCAAAACCTGTCAGAGTATGACAAGTCCTGAAGTCCTGGTCATACTACTGTGACTGATCAAAGGACTGCAAGCAAGACACTTAGTTGCTGGGAATTAGGGATTTCAGGAACCTCAAGATCCCAGCATTTTTTTTGCAAATATTTTGGCCAATTTTTCCTGTAATTCATGTTCTAAAATTTCAGATTTTTTTAAAATTATAGCTAGGTGTAGATTTGCATTAATTTTGGGTTTTTTCCATTTTTTTCTGCTTTTTTTAAATGCATAGGTGGGAGACCAGAAAGTATATTTAAAAATTGGTTTTACAAATAAATTCTAATTAGGATAAAATAAGGGCACTGAAAAAAAATAGGAGGTTATAGTATGAGCACAATAGCTCTTATAAGTAATATGAAAGGTCTATCTAGCCCAGTTCATTTTAAAAAGGCACAGGGATCCTGTAACTGTGCCACTACCTTCAGCAAAGATCTTCCGGCTCTGACACTCTTCTTTGGGAAAGAATCACTTTCTTTATTTCTCAGATCACCCCCTGCCTGGGGCAGAAGTTTGTAATCCTTTTTTCCTGCCAGTCTCTGCCTTCCTAGCATGCTCCAAGGGAACAGACAGGAGAGAACACTTGTGTCTAATCGGGAATGCGTAAACTGCTTTCTTTGTTCCCGGTGTAAATCTTTGTCCTCTTCCGCAAACACTGAATTTCCACTGGGGGAAAGTCTGGGGTTCACACAGCTAGTTTTGCCTGCTGAAGTCCCGAAAAAACTGTGAAAATAGTGTAAGAACTCTACTGAGATTAAATTATTGGGTTATAGTCAGTCTTGTCTTAGGCGGATGCTGCCTCAGGCAGGATGGTTCTGCCCTCTGAGTCTTCCTTAAGTGGCTTATTTGAACTGATTTCTGCTTATTTCTGACACTTTCCTATTTGTTCATCTTATTGAAAGCTTTACTAACAAATGGAATAAGGAAGTAAGGAAAACTTAATATTGCTAGCCATGTACTCTAAATATCCATGAAGTTTAATTTTTAAAAAAATCTGAATACATCACCACCTCCTTGAGGGTTGTCTTCTGCAGAGACCTGAACAACCTTATGAGATGAATTTTAAAGAGGATTAGATATCAAGGTTGCATTATTTTAGGGGAATAACTAGATTTTTGTAGGCAGTTGCAGAAGAACTATGGCTTAGACAACCAAGAAATATAAGTAAGACCACACAACCTATCTGATTTATCACAATGTAATTAAAATTTTAAATATAAAAATAAACACACGTTGAGTAAAGCGCCTGGAAGAAAAGTTAATTACATCCTTATAGCACGTCACAGGAAATTTAAATCTTCTATCCAAGGAAAGAAAAAGGAATAAATTAAAACCATAAATTATTTATTGCAAAATAATACCTAATATCTAGTATTAAATAACAAGCCTCAGATTTGTAATTCCATCTGCAAAACGTCCCGGTGTTCAGCCGGCTCCCTTATGGGGACGCCCCGGGGAGCGGAGCGCGGGCGCGCCTGGCTTTACCTTGCAGGGTGGCGACGAGGCCGGTGCTGAGCCCCGAGATGATGTCGCTGATCAGCCACTCTTTCACCCGGTAGTTGGGCAGCCACTCCAGGATGGGCAGAAAGGACTTGGCAATCTGAAAGGCCCTTTTCCTTGAACATCTGCGAGAAAACAAGTGATGAACACACCCCACGGAGCCGCAGTTGGAGCGCCCCAAGAACCCCAAAGTGGCAGAGAGCTGAGCTGATGCACATTTAAATTTGAGGGGCAGCGGCTGTCACAGACAGGGACGGGGCACGTAGTGGTGTCAAAAGCGCGCTCCCTGAGGAAGCACACCCTGGGCAGTGCGACACGCAGGGGAGCAGGGCTGTGTCCGGCGTGTGGGGCAGGGGAGCAGGGCTGTGTCCGGCGTATGGGGCAGGGGAGCAGAGATGTGTCCGGCGTGTGGGGCTCTCCATGCCTCGGCGGGTGGAGTTTGCGGGCGCCGGGACAGCGCGCCCCCGGCTCCCTCCCGCCGCCCGGACCCACCTGCAGGCCGCCTGCGCCCGCTCGCGGAGCGTGGGCGGCAGCGGCGGCCGCCGCTCGTTCTCCTCCTGGAAGCCGGGCTCGCTGTAGATGGGCCGCGCCACCACGTAGTGGCTGAGCTCGGCCAGCGGCTCGCTCGCCCGCCCGCCCGCGGCCATGGCCCCGCCTGAGCCGGCGAGCGCGGCCCCCCTGCCGGCCCCGCCGCGCCCGCGGCCCCGCAGCGCTGTCCGCGTCCTGAACCGCGGCTCTGCCTGCGCCCACTCCCCGGCCTGGGGCAGGGCGAGCCGGCCCCGCCGCAGCCGCATTTATACGGCCGCCCACGGCCCGACGCTTTATTTACGGGGAAACAGAGAGACCCGGCTCCGGGCCGGCCCGGGCGACGCCTCCGTGCGCCCTCCCCCCGGTGCCCCCTGCTCAGCCCCGCTCCGGCCGGCGCTCCCGAGCGACCGCCCCGACAGCGCCCGTGCCCTCGGGGCGGGGGCTGCACTTCAAAGGCGGCGGCCCGCGGGAATGGCTCCGGGGGTGCGGAGCGGGGCTTGCCGCACGCACGAGCCCGCCGGCAGGTGATGATGGCCTCTGCCCCTCAGCAGCTGCCCCCCAGAGCCACCTGCCCGCCGGAGCCTGAGGGAGTGAGATAGGACCCGCCACTCTCGCACACTGCTTGGCCCTCACGGAAGCCTCCCTGGCGTTCCCAAAGCCTTGCTGCGTCCCATGAGCCAAGTTTTGGGAGTCGTCTCCACGCATAGACGTAAATGCCTAACAGCACCTGCTCTCCAAACCACCGCGAGCTCACGCAGCAGCCGCGGTGGGAAGAAGCGGCTCAGGCCCCACAGGCTCTTTGCGTCACACCTGAAAGGAGAGAACATGGCCCAGGGCTGCAGTTTCTGGTTTGCTGCAGGCGGCTCGTAGGGAATGAGCTCCTTTGTGGCCCTGCTGTAATTTAGGATTACAGATAGGACTGGGGCTGAAAAAGTCAGTCCTGCCTGCTGAATACTGCTGGCTACATTTCAGCTTTTCTACCTTACGTATGGAAGACAACCTAGCACAGATCTTACAGGAGTGAAGCAAAGCACGTGTCCTCCTCACCTAGGAGATTTCCTGAAGTAAGAATCAGTGCCAGCGTTTCAGCCAACACCAGAGGTGCTGAGGGCACACACTGAGGGTAAAGCATCAAGCAAAGTATTTGTTCAATGAACTACTCAGGCATGGAGTTAGTTTCAAAGTAATTAAGTACAGTCCTAACTTCATTTTAGTAAGTGTTCCATTTAGTAAGTGTTCCGTTACTAAAATGGAAAGAAGCTATTTGCTGAAGTATTTTTTGTAGGGTTAACACAATTCAGGTTTCCTAATTCTGCAACTGGCTTCCCCTCTGCTGCACTGTAAGGAAATCTGGGTAAACTGCTGAACTGTTTTGATCTGAGCAATGTTGTATCCAGCAGTGAAGCAGCCAGGCTCCCAAAACAAGTCCCAGCGTTTTCTAGGAAACCTGTAAGCACAGCACTCGAGTCAGGAAAAGCTGCCTTGCTCCAGAGGAGCAAGGAAAGTGGTCTGATGTAAATGTTACTTAATCCAGGGTAGGAAAGCTTTCAGATTTTCTCATTAGCAGATAACAGTATAGGGAAATAGATGTCATATTGGAAAAGACATATTAGACATATTCTAAAGCACATACTGAAAACTGAGCTGGCATCAAACCTGAGTCATGTATTAGGTTAGAATCCACTCCAGATAAAAATGGAACACCATGAAAAGCAGTTTTGAAAATTAACTTTAAAAAGTTGTGGTAACATTATCTTAGTTCTGAAATTAATACAAGTTAGTATTATTTAACAAATACTTAGTTCTAAATTAGTTAATAAATACTTAGCTCTAAAATCAATACAATTAATACAAAATTAATAGAATACAAAGACAATGAAATTACTCCAGCAGGTAAAATGGCTTCTAGGCTAATCATAGAAGCAAAGAGCAACAGCAAAATCATTTGCAGGAACCCAATGTAGATGCCCTACACTTGCCAAATAAACTTACCAAGTTTTCAGGACTGGCTGTGTATTACATATTATTTTCTCCTAGAACATCCACAAAACTATTACTTATATAACTAGGATTTTAGAGAACTGCACGATATCAAGAGGAAAAGACATACTAGGGAACAAGTAATTAACACAGGAAGGGTACAGTCAGAAGAATCGGAATTGACTGTAACTCACACTCCTTGCAAATTTGTTTCCTGCAGCACATCTGCCTGAACAGTACTCCAAGCTTCAGCACCTCAGCTGATGAGATGTGGTAACAGCACCTGCAGATATTGTTTCGATGAGAACTCTGTAGGACTATGAATCTTGGCGGGGCAGAAGTATGCAAGTTCGAGGACAAGAGGTTTCAAGAAAAAAAAAATAATCTCTATCTGTGTAACACAATGCATTTACCAGAATTTGAAAAGACAATTATTTGAGGAAGAAGCTAAAGACGGTAAACCCTAGCTCAGAATGGATCCCATACACAGAGACACATCTGTGTCAAATCAGCTGCAACATGTTTCTGAACTGGGATGTTGCTGACCCCACTCAGGATGCATCTCCTTTCCTTTTACCTTTCAAGCCAGAAGGCAGGCTCTTAGTTTTTCATTTTTCAACTTTAGCTTTTTTATTTGGTTGGTTGTTTTGTTTGTTTGTTTGTTTTGGTTGGGGGTTTTTTGTTTTTTTTTTTTTGGTGGCGGGTCTTTTGTTGTTTTTTTGGGGGGAAGGATGTTCAGGTGTTTTTTAGCTTAAAATCTGCATCAGTCTTCTGAATCCTTTTGTTTACCTTATTATTTATTATTTTCTAATTAGTTCATGTTCACTTTGTACTTGGTATGAAACAAACAACCTAGGACAGACACACAGCCTGTTTCCAAGACCTCTACTTCACTGTATGCTCTGTTTCCTTAGACTTCTAATGCCCAAGTCATGTCTGGAGAAGAATCAAAGCCTAAGATTTTGTCCTTACTGGCCAAGAATAACAGTTCCTCTCTTCCTTCCTCTCACATTGTCCATTCCATACCCTGTTGAACTCACAAAGAAAGGAGTAGTTTAGCACCTTCTTCTTCCATAGTCACAGGAACAGGGATTTAAACCTCATGCTTAGTAAGATGTAGCATATGGTCTCACCACCAAGGTGAGAAGTTATTACACTATCTGCAAAACACAATTGTCGCCAAAGCTACTGCCTCTTCTGGCTGCGTTTTCAAAAACAAGAACAAATGAAATCAGGCTATACAGTCTGACCTCAAGCAGCAGGATAAAGGGTTAAAGCAACAGCTATTTATGTCAAGAGTCTTGCAGACATGCTTTTATGACAGCAGCAATTGGTGTCCAATTTCCAGATGAAATTTCAAATTTGAAATTTTTGAAATTCCATTTGAATGATCCTTCCCATATTCATGTTCCCTGGTAGCTGGTTTTGGCATCTCCTCCCTTCCAACAGACACACTAAAAGTAATATCTAACTCCTACTAGTCACTAAACATAGTGGGGAGGTTCCCACTCACTAAACCCTGGTGCATCCAAGTATGTTTGAGAATCCAAACATCCCAGATGTGCTCATGCAGGCCAAGACCACCTCCAGGGAATCTTTTAGCATGTATAGTCCTGGGCTGTATAGTCTGCTTCCCACTCTGCTCAGCTCTCCCAGCGCTAGAGACAGAATAGCAAAATCTTTTCAGGGCACTTGCCCTTGCAGGTGGTAGAAAAACTTCATTTGGACCACAACTGCATTTCAGAGTGGACACAAAACTAGAGGGACTCTTGTTTTCCTCACAAACACGCCTTGCAATGCCTGTCTCTCTTTCTACATTACCTTATAAACAAAGCACAAGTGTTACATTTTATAATAGAAAATAAAACATTCCATATTATTCCTGAACTGAGGATGCTCAGTTCTAAAACTGTTTTCAGACATTCCACAATTAATGCACACAGCAATAGGCAGCACAGAGTACCGAAGGACAGGAATGACATAACTGAGAGCTGATTTTCCAACTTATCTGTAAAATGACTTGTATTAGGTTGTAACAGGATCCAGATTATATCTGACAGGGGGACAAGCACTGTCCAAAGGCATGACAAAATGAGGGCTTCTGTCCCAAAGAGTAAATTCAGAATTTCAAGGAACACTTGAGAACTGAGGCAGCCATGTAGTACTTTTACAGTAACTTCACATTTGGAAAAACAATGTCATTTCAATGCTGAGAGAAAAGCTGAGCTTTCACCCTTTACAAGAAGCTAGGAAAGCACAGTGTCTTTTCAATGAGGCTATGTAGCCAGGGACTACTGTGGCAGCAAACACACATGGAGTGCTAATGCTACATTTTCAGAAAAGACTCTGCACAATTTATGTTATTAAAGAAGATGCATTGTTGCATGTTTGTTGCAAAAATAAAAACAGGGAAAAACATCCTGCCTAGCTACAGGTGCTTTCATTTAAGGTAACACCAAAGCATGCAACCAGGTCCATTAATATTCAGGTCAGCTCTCATGCACCCACCATGACCTCACTGCTTTCTTGACTCAGCAGAAAAAGGGGTTTATGAAAAATATGTGGAAACACCCCTCAATTTTTTTTTTGAAAGCTACTGTCAGTTAAACCTGTGCAAATATTTTTAGAATAATCTCTCCCATGCTTCCTCATAGAAGTATGGAAAATGTGCATTTGTAGTTTTGTAAAGAGGGAAAAAAGGCTCTGAAACAACCAGGCAATTACTTTGACATTATTTAGAGTATAAAGAGCTCCAAATTCTTACTTTTGGAGACATACTCAGAATAAATTAACTGTCCAACATCAGTGCAAAAGTTATTTTGATTCTACCAGTATTAGTGGAGATTTAACTTTTTTCCATTCTTTTCCACAACACAGACATGTGACCAAAATGTGACCCAACAGCCTGAAAGATCAGGAGATAAAAGCATAAAATTTTGATTCATTCTTTCCCTGTATATCAAACATAACTTAAAAACATTACCAATGAGAGAACTGTAGTGAAAGTTGATTAACCCAGACTCTCACAAGCCCTGAAAGCATATCATGTGAAACAATGCAAATGCAAAGTATTCACAAGGATTTGCCATCTACTAGAATTTCCAGATACACTATTTAGACTTATAATTTTACAAACCCCACGTTCTTTCCAAGAACAGAGTTCTACATAGCAGAATCTACAAAATAATTTTAATCTGAATAACAGAAGATGATTTTTCTGTGAACAAGTCTGGGACTCCAAAGAGCTGGAAGTGTGATAATGCAACTCAGTCCAATGTGTGTGACCATCCACAACAGACAAGTACAAAAATGATGATGGTCATGCTCTGTGACAGGGAAACCTGACAAAGGATCCGAGTAATGGACACGACAGAAGAAGTGAATGGAGACAAAATACAGTCTGCGTGTTTAAGGAATCTCCAATGCAGGGAACATATCCCTGCAGCCCAATATCAAGGTTTTCTGTGTAATGTATTACAGCGTGGATCTGTTGTGCGTTGAATGCACATTGCATGTCTGAAAATACCCAGCCTCATTCCAGCTCCAAGGAAACAGTGCATACCACCTGTATTCCTTCACACTTCAGTCATGCTCTACAGCAAAACACTGTGTAAACCATTCAGAGTTCCTTCTCAAGGAGAAATATCTTTATCACTGCATTCACAGCCATCCGTTTTTTATTCCATGTTATTTTTTAAGATAAATTTTTAAGGATGAAAAGGACAGTGCACAACATCATTCATAATAAGCTTCTAATTTTCTAGCCCATTATCTACTTATACTAACAGAAGAAGAGTTTGAAATTTGAGTAGATAATAGTAAATAAAAAGCAAGAGTTATTTGCTTTTGTTCACTGTCTTGAAGAAACATAGGTGAGTTTTTTTGTTCTCTTATTAAAACCAGCACTTCTTGTTATACCTCCAAAGCTTCCAACCACAGCCTTTGGATCTGACCGGAGATAACATTCCACCACAATTTTAAATATTTCAGAAAGGGGTGGGGAAAAAAAGAAACAAAGATGCATTCAACTACATCTTCAAAACATGTGTATGCAGGTATGAAAAATCCGTAACTTTTCCTGGAAGTTTTTATATGAATTAAAAAAAAAAAAAATCTTCAGTGTCACAGAATCTCTGAAAACACATTCTGTACTACTTCAGCAAGGATAAAGTATTTTTAAAAAACATATTTTAATTTAATAGGGTATGTTATTATGCCTTATACTACTTGATAAGCTGTGTTTAAATTCTAAGCTAAACAAATTGTATTTCCAGAGCAAGCAAAACCACCACTATGAAGACTGTATTTTCAAGAAGAGCTAAACATCACCAAGTTAGAAGTATCTTTTGTTCCTAGTGCATATAACTATTAACTATGATGAGACAGCACACTGGGAGAGATTTACAAGAAAAAATCCAGAAACCATGAACTTAAACAATCCCTTTAATATAACAAACATATCAAACTTTCAAATATAAACTGAACCAACTAACAAATAAGCTCAAAACAACTTTCTGAATACCAAAAAGGTCTTATGCAAAACAGTGCACATTTATTTGAGGTATCGTATCCATGAAAACAAAACAAAACAAACCAAACTATCTACATTTAAAAAGATTTTTACTTAGCGAGGCTAAAGAAGTTGGGTGGTACATAAGGAGTAAACCAATGTAAACAGTGTAAAAATAAAGACTGCTAATACCAGCCAACCCAAAACTGAAATATCGCAATATATTAAAGAAAAATAACCAGAGGCATGCAAAATATTGTTTGTTAAAATACACTCAAATCCATGTGGCTAAAGCGAAAGTCACAAGCTAGTGAGGTGGATTTGCAAAGGCAATGTTTCTTTCTTTATTTTCCTTAGACTGATTGTCATTCAGTTTTCCACTGATAAAAAAGTTTTCAGCCTTCTTCAACCCACTGGGAATTGAATTTTTAAGATTGCAAACAGGTGCTGCAAGGAGGTTTAAGTAATTGTTTTTATGGTCTAGTGTGATATACAACCCCACCGAAATGCTACAAGCAATGGTGATCAGTTACCATTATGGGAGGAAAAAGCTTGGTAAACAGGTTGCTCCAGGTGGAGTTGAAAGATTTTTGAGTTTCTCCTCACGAGAGCAGTGACAAACTCCATGGTAAATCCGGTAAGCCACTTAACATTTTATTTGCAACACAGAACATTTTGGCAACCAATATATTAGAGTAATCTGAATAGTGACCTGCAATGCATGTGCTTTTCAGAAAAATCAAGTTTTGTTTCAGGTATGCATCAGGAACATCAACAGCACAAGCCTTTTCTCATTCAAGCAAGTGTAGCGATGCCATCCATCTTAGATGTGTTTACAGGTCTTTCTTATCTTCTGCTTTATTTAAACTTTGCTGAAAAGAGACAGATGAAAAAGAATTTAAGTTTGGCAAGATCAGAAACCACTGAGTCCAGATGCCAAATTTTGCCCCTTTGCAGTCACACCTGATTTATTCATCATACACCTTTCTAAGCTGTAGTCCCACCAACACTACCCCACAGAACCCCTGAGCTTCTGCTGCCAGCAGTCAAGGCTGTGCAGCCTAGTTCTGCTCCCTTTGGTTTTACAGCTGAGCTGTGCAGCAAACTTAGCACAAAACACTTTCTGCTATCAACTCATTTATCCCTGGGAGCTGCATCTACTGTGTGCTCAGCACCTTCTGTTCTTTCTACTCAGAGGTAAACAGAGATGGCAAGGATGTGTGTTTTAGACCACAAGTCTGCTAGAAATGCAGCAGGACTACTATGGGTCATTACACAGGGAAGCACAACAAGGACAGGCCATGCATGGTGGTCTTGAATTGAATACAGATACCAGCTGAGCAATCTGTAGAAGTACAGGGTGAGGCTGGGAATGAGTAAGTGGTTTCACAGAATATAGGGAATAAATATTATAACCAGATCAAAACTGCCTTTTTTTAAATCAATACAGGGCTGAACAACTCTTCTTGAAAAACAGGTCACCATATTTTTTTACTAATAATTTATTTTCTCCCAAGACCACTACTTGTAAATAGGCTAACTTTAATTTGTACTGAATTTTGCTCAAGACAGATGTTGGGTATGGAGCATATGAACACCTGTGAGACAACTTAAAAAGACAAACTCCCAGTTCTATTTACTGATACTTACTGTGTATCTCATGGGTATTATAGCCACGTACATAAAAAACTCAATCAAACAGCTAATTGAACTTTTGCTTAATATGGTTTGGTTTTTAAAAATTATTTTATACTTCAGTTTGAATTTTATAGTAGCCTGTTTTTAGCCTAGGCTGTTTGTTGGGTTTTTTATCCTGGTGTATCAACAGTATTGCAACATTTATAATCCAGGATTGCAAAAGCATGTTTTAAAAGCAAACAAAATGAAATTACTTTTATAAATCATGTATATATTCCCCCCGCCACCCACATCCCTCCTATAATTTTCTTACAGTATTTCAGTGATCAGCACATGCAAAACCATCTGAATCTTGTTTTCCAAGCAACAGTAAAATTGAAGCTAGTGGTAACCTGAGCTTTGTCAACCAAAGTGCAAAAAATAAAATGCTACTAACTCTGCAAAACAAAATTCTACTATTTTGAAGTAGTTTAAGGAATGCTGCCTGTTGAACTTTTATGCTATCCTAAAGATTTTGGTAAATTCCCTCAAAACAAACAGAATTTTGCTGATACAATTTCAAAACACAGTCCTTGTATGGCAATCCAGAGCCACCTACCTGAAGCTGTTCAAATTCTTTCATCAGCTGCTCATATTCTCTTCTAAGGCCTTCAGACTGCTTTTTAAATGCAGCCACTTCAGTTTTTGCCTTATGGAAAGCTGTAAAATACCAGAATTGGTGTTTTAATTATTACTTGTATTCCTGCAGTTCCTCAGAGCCCTAGATGTGCATCAGGGCTCCACTGCAGTAGACAGTCCTTCCTCTCAAATAGCTTAGAATTTAAAACACAGCATCACAGATGGACACAGGAACCTGAGAAGTTGAGGACAGGGAGCAGAAAGAGAATGGCCAATGCTCAGAAAGATCAGCATGAGGAACAGGAAGGGCCTGTAAGAAAGGTAGGGGTGAGACCAATAAACTGAAACAGGGGACTAGTTAGTGATGACTGCAGTGTTCTGTCACATTGCAGGAGACAGTTCTAGAAAAACAAAACTCAGCAACTCCAAAATCAAAACTGTCAGACCTCTTAAGGACAGGAGGGAACCCAAACACTGGGCAAGATTTTCACACAGCAACTGAGACCATCTACAAAACACAGTAAGGAGGAAGATGATACATGATTATAGGAGCACAGACCTCACCTTTCCACCCTGTTCTGAATTTTACCACGCATGAACTAATTGATTAGCAGCATCAGTTTACAGATGAAAAGGCAGAAATGGTGGTGGGTGGATAAACAACTCTGAACAGGTTTTTAACATGAGAAAAAAGTAATTATTACTCTACTCCATCTCAACACAAACTGAGAGCATGTTTATGCTGCAGTACCAAACAGCCTAGGACTCCACTGGGGCTATTTTACAATGCAGGATAAAACAGCACAAAGTGCCATAAAGCCATTAGTCCTAAGCTGTTATGTAAGGGCATTTAGATATTTTCATATTCCTCTGCTATAGGTATCTCAGGGATTGTTGTATTTCTCTGATTCAGCACCACAGGCACAGTCTAAATCTTGATCTGTTCATGTGAAAACAAAGAAATGTTGTTAATGACCTAGTAAGGCTGCCTCACATGGCCACTTAAAAACCCCAAACAACCAAATAAAATTTTTTTACAAATAAAAAAAGAACATTAGCAAATTTCCTGGTTCCAAAAGTATGAAACTACCCTTTGACTGTGAACTCCTTGAGAGAGATTTCTTTCCCAGAGACCTCCAGTGCACTCAAGAACTGCAGCACCTCTAAAAGCCTGTTCTGAAAGGATGAAGAGCTAGATGTCTTTGTTGTTAAGCACTGACTTACAAGCAGTCTGGTATGAACCAGATTTCTCTTTGGGTGCTAGCTCCTGAAACATCAGGAAATGAGATTCGACCACTCTCCTACATGCAAGAAGGAAGACTCCCTCACCCAGAATTTCAGTTATTTTTAAATAATTAATTTGAATGTACAGATGAAAAATAATTCTCATTTCAGAACACTGCAAGAGGCTTTCCTGTAATAGGACTTTTACCTACCCTGAAATTCTGATTCACTAGAGTCAATAACACTTCAGTCTATTGATTCCAACATGATTAGAATCTCATAATTTCTCTTTAATGTCTCCTTTCTTTAATTTTCATACTCTTACACAGTTTTCCTTCATCCTTTAAGTCATTCTTGATAGGATCAATACAGATTTTCTGAAGGTTTTGGTATTTGGAGTAACTTTGATTTCCACACGTGACAAGTCAACCACTGTATTCTCTCTCTCTCTCATCTCAGTACTGTTTAAAATTTTCAATAGTAAAATTTTGATATCAATAAAATAAACTTGTGACAATTTGATAGACTTCTGAATTTTAGGTTGTAGACAAAAAAATTATATATGCTATTTCACTTCTCCAAGAATCTGCCAATTAGAAAGATGAATCTTGCTTTTGTTTGAACATTCTTGTACATAGCATAGCAAAAATTAATAAGATCTCACTTCTGAAGAAGTTCTAACTCAATGTTATTGATCTAACACTACTCAGTTATTTATAAGTAGCAGCACAGTATTTAGTTGCAACTAAAAACTACTTTATCTTTAAAACATGAACAAAATATCTAGAAGTATCTACAAGTCAAGAAAGTGAACAAGCTAGTGCATTGTTTTAGTGTTTTGACCAAAACAGATGTATGACAGAAATATCTTGCCTAACCCTAGAAGAAGAAAAAGCAAAGAACAGATTGTCCTTTCCACCTGGACAAAAACCCCAAAACATCAATAAACCACCAAATCCAGACTCATTCCTGTTGGGGTCACACAATTAAAAGGAGCATCACGTCTTTGACAAGGTGAATTCCTCAGTGCACCCATTTCCCTGGATGCCTTGTGAAGCACCAGAGTGTCCCAACACCAGTGCCCAGCTCCTGCTGGGAGCACTGCAGTGCAGCTCAATTCATCAGGTACACTGGCATATGGATCCTATCATATGAACACAGATCCAGCAGGAAACAGGAGATCCTTTGTGTGCACAATACACTCAGTTATTATTTCTGGCTTCCATCTGGGCTGTTACTTTGCCTCCCAGGAGCACAACAGCTGGACTGGCAGCAAGCAAGCTCCCACAGCTGACACCTCCCACCAAGTCAATGCAGGAGCAGGCAGAGGAGGATGCTGCTGCTACATTAATGCACCCATTGAGAGGAATAATCAGTGAGCTCCAAACACAGAATCCAGCCTCAGTACTGTAAGAGGTAGGCTATCATTTTCCATTCTGTCCCTTACCAAGAAAAACCAACAAACTATTCCTAGGGCAGTGTTTCAACGGAAGACATTTGCGGAAAACTTTACACTTCAGTGTGACTGAAGGTCCATAAACTAATGTAACATGTATAATCTGGGAAAAGTAGAGAACATGTCCTTTCACAACATTCTCGGAATCCTCTTCCAGGAGAGACAGTTTACTTCAGACTGCTCTGAATTCTAAGGATGAGGAATAAAACTGCTCTCAGGAGCTACATTACCACAGCCCAGCAGCTGTAGCATTTCTATGATCATCCCATTTCAACAACAATGGAGAACCTAACACTAAAACCAAACAGCAACAAAAACAACTAATAATTCTTTGGGAATTTCCTTGCACAACTACTAGCCCTGGTCTGACTACATCACTTGACTTACAGTGCTTGCTACTAAGGAAACCATCTGGAACTTACATTAGCATTGCTCACAATACAAGCCTACAACCCAAATGATGTGGACTAGCTGAAGAGTAAAAAGAGCCCTCTCTTAAAAGAGTTTTCAAGTTAAAAAAGAGCTATTCATGTTTAAGAATTTAGGCACTGACGGCACAAGAGATTTGCCAACAAATACGCTGTAAGGCTGGGAACTCAACTCCAGTCAAGTACCTCCATGCTAATTCTGAATTTTCTTCTTAAGAGATAATGGTCAGAATTTAAAATGAGAAGGCAGGGCCAAAAAAATTTACAAATTTGCTTCAAGTGCCTTTTGCAACGTCAAACAAAATTTTGTTACAAAAGGGATGTTATAGCATCGTCAGATGGCATAAAAAGCCTTGTATAATAAACCCATGCTTGCTGTATGCAGCCATCTCTTCCAATCAACACATGTGAGTATCAGCTCTTGCTGCATGTGACATGGCAATGGTTCCCACCCTTGGTTATCATCTCACAGTCTTGTAAAAAGTAAGGTTAAGTAAGACAGACCTTCTTCCTCAACTTCCCTCTGCCATTGGCCCAGGACATTGCTTCACACTGTAACAGGCCAAATAACAAGACTGTGGCCAATTCTTTAAACTTGTTTGTTTTTAAAAACTGGAGTGCATCAGAGAAGCTCAGTGTAGTTTTCATACATGGCACTAGCCTACCCAGCAACACCAAGGCCAAACTGAACTCTCCCTTGCAGCAGTTTTATGAAATGTATTCCCAATGTCTGTATTTTTAAAAAGGTTTTGAACATGTAGAGATCTTCACATTTATGTGACAGCTGTACATCTGTACATGCATACTTTCTAGAACAGCCAACAGTTAGAAGTTATTCCAAAACCAGCCCTCCACATGAATTGCTGCTCTCCTCCTGTCTCCTACAACACTATGGAACCATGAAACAAAGAACACTCGTGTCAGTCTGTACACAAAACAAACCTCTTTAAATGATGCATTGAAGTTCCATTAGAATTTCCTCCTGCCCCACCATATATGACATTAATATATAAACAGAGTATTCTCAGAAAAAATTGAACTGTTCAAAAGCAACTAAATGACTTTGATGAGCCAGTACATATTTCATGAAACCCTGTTCCTGCTCCAACACAAAGACCACTGTAAGGACAAAAGGCTTTATGAAACTTCTCTCAGGTCTAACCTCATGCCCAGTCGCAGGTAATTTGTTTTGCTGTGGTTTTTTGAACAGTCTTCCAAACCATCAAAATGAAACAATATCATGGCATGTCTTCTTTCCCCAGAAAATTCCTATTGGTCCTAGACCAGTAGCCATATTGAGAACCTTTAATTATCAGAATCAGTATTTTGTTACAAATATGTCTAATGTGTAGCAGGAAAAACATCCTCACATCTGTACTGCTACAAGTATGTACATTTATTTCTAGGTATCAATGAGACATTTTCACACTATATAAGCGTATCAATAAAATACCATCTCAGAAGGTTTCTAACCAGTCATGTCACTACATGTCTAGGTATGCTAAAAATGGATTTAGGCTCTCAAAGTGCTCGCCCCACTGCTGGGTGCCTACAAAGCCCTGACAACAATATGTGGGTCTGCAATAGAGCTGTGACGAACTAGCCTTCTTTGCTTCCTTTCCAATATAAAGCAAAAAAAGGCATCAAGTGTAATAGAAAAGTCAAGCCTGGAAAGAAAGCAAATTTGGTCAAAAACCTTAAAATTAATTTCCAACCTTTCCTCAGATGTTACTAATTTCACTGCTCAGTCTTTGATTCTTCCTCCACACCTGTTCAGAGCATAGGCAAAAGGTCTTCTTAACTTAGGATTTCACTGTTAAGTGAAGAAAAAAAGTAGTCGTCTATGTTTTCTGTAAAAGGTAGAAAGCTGAAGAACTAGAGATAAGTCTCCTGAAAGTCTGCATGAATAGTCAGTATGAATAATCTGTCTACACTATGATTTTAGTCAGAATTTCAGGAAGAAGAGACATACAGTGTTTCCTCTTCCAGCTGTAAATACTGATTCAAAACTTTACAGGAAATTTGCATAGCCTTTGATGTCACAGCACCAATGTGACACTAAACTGTCTTCTTAAATGTGAAGCAGGTGTACATTTAGGACTCCTCCTGGCTGCCACTGTACAGACTTAACCCACCTTTCAACTCATAGCCTACTCTAAAATAATATATTACCATGCATCAGCAGCTTAATAAGTGTACCAGACCAGAGCAATGGATATTTGAAACTGCATTTGAAAAAAAAAAGTTTTTCATTTCAAGCAGCAAAAAAACCCCCAAACACAAACCCCCAACCAACTATGAACAATATCCAAATTCATGACTCTTACTAATATCATAGCTGAAAAACAAACAATAAGAAAACCTTAAAAATCAAAACCAGTAAAGTTTTCATTTTTATACTAGTTTTGTCTTGTTTCATGATTAGGTGACACCCTTTAAGCTCTTCACTCTTCCCCCACAATTTCATGGATTGGACTTTACAGACACAAAGAAAAAGTTACTTTGGTCATGTGAGCTCAGTAACATGAAACAAATTGCTTAGAAGGGGCAAAAAAACCTTTCCAATCTCAGCTTTCATTTTGTGTAATGCATTGCTCAGACTTAGTGAACATGACAGTCAACATTCACCTACCCAGCTGCAGGAATTTCAAAAGAAAACAGTAAATTCATGTCCTCTAACACTCTACAGAAAGCTCTGTCTAAGGATGTGGTTGTTCTTATCAAGTACTTCAAGCTTTATGGCTATCAATTTGCTCAAAATAACACATAAGAAAACTTACAAGAAGGTAAGACAGACATACCTCAACACCACCTAGCTGCTCATGGTAATTCCCATACCACCCATGGGGTTACTGGCAATGAGGGGGGTGGCATTAGGAGAAGGGCTGTAAATTTTTTTGTATTCACTCCTTAGAAAGACCCTCTCTCCCTCTTTTGCCCTAACAAAAGATTCAAGCATGCCTTAATTTATACATCTCTTGGATGGACAACGTATCACAGGGAGAATGAAGCTGAAACAGCATGAGGTAAACCTATTTGTTCCTTAGCTTTCTCTAGCATTCCTGACTGAAAAGCTTACATTATATTAGTGTTACATACCACCAGTTAGTTTAAATAAAACATAAGCATTTAAATTTTCCATTGATCCTGTCACTTCAAAGGCACTTCCCCCCAGCTTTCTTCAAGAAAACAGCAGGAGAGGGAAAACCCATCACCAAACATGATTGAGAATGTGAACTAATGAGACTCTCTATTTAAAGATTCTTGTTGCTTCAAGCCCAGTTGAAAACAGCTGGTTTACATTTTTTATTTGAATTCCCAGTGGACAGCAAAAAAGGATTCATGCAACATTTCTGAAAAATTTATTCTTGCAGCACTGTAGCAGTCCCAGGCAGCATAAAAGTGGGGCTATGTTTTGATGATAACATACTGTCTCGTAACAAGAAAATTTGTATTTTTGTTACAATCTGAACATCTGATTAATGTTTACAAGATCGCAGGCTGTGTTATCTTAAAAACACTGATTTCAGATCAGCAGGTGCTCATAGGCATCACACACCTTGAGATATCCCAGTAAGACAGAACCAAACAGGTAAAATCTGCTTCTATCTCAATTTGGGCTGCCTATAAAGCAGTTTTGACAACCTAAACCTTAAACACGGAAGCTGCTAACAAAAGTATTATGTTACAAATTGTAAGTTATGTGTCCTTGTAAACAAAAAAAATATTAAAAAGCTAACATCTTAACACCTCAGGTGCAGAACATATATAAATTTAAAATACTAGTCAAGGACTTTTCTGCTGTCTGACAGAAACCCTATGGTAGTAAAAAACCTCAACCACAATACATCCCCCATTTCATACAGGGAGAGTGGCTGCTATGTACGACACGAAAGATCAAACTGATACCTAAAAGCAACCTGCAAATGATTCCATATCCTGGTCATTTCATTGATGAAGACAAGTCAACACCACTCAAATATATCAGTGCAACTTGTTAATAATTACAACTTAACTAAGGTGTTTCGATTACATCTTACTTATTTTCATAATGAACACATTTACTAAAATATTGGGATGGCAATGGCATGTTTTATCAGTTCTTAGTCAAATGTAAAGAAACCCTATGCCAAGTGTTCTGGAAACAGATGAAGTTAATTCATGCTACACCTAGAATATTTTTTTGACATTCAGTGTTAAACAATCTTTTTCTTCTTTGCAAAGAGGTCCTAACTAATACTCACCATTTGATGTCTTCTGTAGCTCTGCTTTCAAACGTTCAACTTCCTCCTTCAACTTCTCCTCAGTGGCATCTGTTGACTCTTTCTTTTTACTATCTCCTTTTCCACTCAAGGCCTATTAAAAACCACAGTTGCTACAATTAACTTTATTTTCATTAGTCTGATATTAATGCAAAATATCCAGGGAATGTCAGCCCTGATCTTGCAAAGCATTAGGTTTTATCAAATGTCAACCTGACACAGGCAGATAGTCATTCTAGACAAAAATCTTCCTTAACAAAAAAAAAAAAAAGGAAATAAACAAGCTCAGAGTTTTAGGTAATGGCGTACTTGTAACAGAATGGTGTTATCTCCTACGTAAGAGTACTTTTCATGTCTGCATCAAGTGCATGACTTTCATTTAGATTATAAAATGGATTTTGTACACAATGGGACTGTCAGTGACAGAAAGCTGCCATGTTTACGTGCAAGTGGTTCTAATTCTCTCCTTGTAGGTCTCCAGCTACTTCAGTCTTCAGAACAGTTCCAATATCCAGATTTGATTTCCAGTGAAATCCAGGACAAAAACTAGGAAAGGATCCAGGAAGAGCCCTGTAAACACTTGACAGAAGAGCAATATATTCCCTGTACGACAAAAATGTTAACACTACTATACTTATGTACCCTGTTAAGGTGTAAGATTATATCCCATAACAAGATCCTTTTCTCATAAAGCTTCTACTATCTAACCACACATCATCTCTGCAATTGCAAAAAAGGACGTAAATGCTTAATGGGAAAAAGAAAAGAAAAACAACTGAGATGAACAGCTGTTAGGTAAACTAGAAATATCAGACCTTACCAGGCACAGGCAGGAGCAAAGGGGAAAAGATTATTTTAGGAAAAAGAAAAAGAACTGTTTATATAGACTGGTAAACAATCCAAGGAAAAGAGATGAAAAAAAATTTCCAGAAGCTATTTAATCAAAGAGCTGAGATGACATTTAACTGCTGGTAAAAAAACCATAGCCAACTGTCTTCTTTGCTTTGTGCTCACCTCTTTCTATTAGCATGCAAATAGCTACTTCTGTAAACTTTTATCTGAAGTCCTGTGATCCATGGAACCTCTCAACAGGTGACAGTGCAGACCTTGCACACCAGAGTAAACTCACAGTATTTATACTTGTAGCCAGTGCCTTATGCACAATTGCTCTCACTTCTCTCCAATGGTGGAACGAAGCACGCTTGTAAATAAACACAAATGCAGGGGCCAAGCCACAAAAAATCACAGGATGTCTATAAAGCTAAAACATTCCAACCCTGAACATTTCCTGTGTCCATCACAATGGAGATCCAGCCACAGCATGTTGTCTGCACCTGTAGCTACCTGTGTTTTTGAAAACCATGCAATCATGCACACAGATAAAACCAGAAAGGACTACAGTTTCCAATTTCTGGCTATCATTTACAAATGGCTAAGAGAACGTGTTGCTAAGAGAATGTGAAAGCAGAACAAAAAAGAGGACTTTTGGCAAAATCTCAACAGGACAGAGAAGAAAAAAAAGTACCCGTAAGCAGCAAAAAGACAAATTCCATGGCTGAGAGAACAATTTGGATCATTTTGACAGAATACCAAATCGCAAAATTTTGGAATCATTTTATACTTGGGAAACACCTAGCACAGACTAGTGATCCTTGTTTTACAACACCTCTCAATTGGATTTTTTGTATCCCTTCCAGTACTTTCTGTCCAGAGTCTTCGTAGGAAGATTTATTACAAAATTGACAGTGCCAGTAACCATGGACACTGCTTTAGACAAACTGGAAGGAAACCTGTACACACCCACAGGGAATTTAGTTTTAACTATGTGCTGGACTCTAAAAGCCTTCCTATGTCTAGATGTCTGAACTCAGCTTAGGGTTCAGTCTCTTCAAACAGAAGTCAAACTGTTACAAGAAAAGATTTCATGCATTTATCTTAATTATATCTTATATCTTTGATGCCTTTCCTTCCTGAATAGTTATGTACTGAACCACAGCCTAATCACTCTTCACATAAAAATAACATCTCTCCAGTCTGTTGGTGGTTTTTTAAGTAAGAAATTTTTGGTAGTACTCTCATTAATAGTACAATAGTGTCCTATTAAGAAAGAGAAGTATTCTGAAATTGGCTGACTTCCCATAAAAAGACAGAAGAATACAAAATTCATCAAATACAAAAGATTAATTTACAACTTAAAAAAAGACATTCAGGACTGGAGAAAATCCTATTAAGAAGAAACAGTCAACATGAAAACAGTTATACAGTAGGCTTTTTCATCCTGGACTGCTACAGCCTTAACCTAAACAGGCAATTGTTTGTGATAAAAGGAATAAGATTAGTGTCTCCCTCTACTTTGCTATTACTTAATTCAGAGAGATATTACTATAATCTATTACTACTTTGATGAAATTTGTACTGGAAAGACAGAACTTCATTTATTTGGTTTACTCCAGCTTCCTTTGTTAATAAGATGCTACTATAATTTGTTTTCAGTATTGGAATTACATATTATAAAAATATTTTTCTTCTTTTTTCAACCAGAAGGAATAAAATGAATAAAATGAACAAGCATTCTGTAGCAAACCATCCTCAGAGTACATTGCACTAACTACTTGCTGTGTAAGAAAGTTACTGAAGAAGCTCAAAGATACCTCCTGCAGCCTTTCATTCTCGGCCATGTATTTTTTGGCTGCTTCAGTAGCATCATTTACTTGTGTTTCCAGAGCTGCATGAGATGCCATCTCTTTTGCCAACTGAGTGAGAAGGGTAACAGTACGTCTCAATACACTGGTGAAGAAAAACAGTGAACAGAACTGTAATTTACAGCACAAATTAAAAAACCCAAATCACAAGCAAAAACCAAAACCACAAAAATCAAACCGAACAAAAAATGCAACAAACCAAAACAAGCTCTTTTCTCTCTCAGCACTAGATGTAAAAATAAAACCAGAAGAGGGAAACGTCCAGGCTCATAGATGACAAATAATAGCAACAAGAGAGACAGACAATATTTTCATCCATTGACATTCTGATTTTTTACTCGATACAGAACCTCCCTCATCCTAAATACCCACAGCCATTAAGGGGTCAGAGACCTGGTTGCTTAAAGGCTGTTTAAATATTGTTATATGACCCAGTATTTTCAGGATTGATCTCCAAACTCAAGAGCCAAACAACAAGTTATGGTAATGAGTATAGTGAAGAAAAAAAAAATCACACAACTTCATAAACAGCCTTGCAAGAATAAAAGTAACAGTATGAGCACAGTAATCTTCCAAGTACTGTCAATACAGTTAAATCAGAACATGTGTGGATGTCAGCACTGATATGGCACCTCAATTCTAAGCTTTGCAAATACCTTGCTTGATTCTTTGCATCACTATTTTCATTATTCATCCTGAAGTCTTTCAAACGTTGCTGAATCAAGGCAACACAACACTGAATTAAATTAATGCCTATAATGTAAGTATGCAGCTGCTCTTCAAAGAAATTTGAAAATCTAAGTAATTGACTTTTGCATAACTAGAAGAGTATTAACAGATCTTTTCAAGTTAAGCTTCCTTCCACCCTTTGCTTTTTCATTGAAAGTTCCTTTTCTTACTTTTTTAGGAGGTTAATATAAAAGCTAAGGTCCTCACGTCACTACTTTTCCACAGGTTAGCAAATTTGCTATTGCTTATTAACTTACAAATGCAGGAGTCATTAAAACATCAACACTAAAAGAGAATCATGGAATCATGTAGGTTGGAAGAGGCTTCCATCTCATGAAAAGCAGGACAGGTTAAGCAGATAGCTCAGAGGCTTGTCCAGTTGAGTTCCTACCATCTTCAGTGATGGGAGATTCCACCATCCTTCAGGGTCCTTGTTCCAGTGCTTAACTGCTCTTGACAGCAACAGCACTTTTCTACCACAGCTCAGAACAGCTCAGGTTCCTGTTACCTCTTGTCGTTCCTTTTTGCACCCACTGAGATGAACTGCATCCATCTTTTTTACTACTAGACAGACATAGAAACCAATAGGATTTTCCCTTCTAAGTCTCTTTTGGCTGAAAGCAAAGCTCCTCTATCATCCCCTCATTAGTCACGTATTTCAGCCTCCAACTTTCTCTATACCCCACTGCAGTACTCCAGTATTTTGGGGAATTAAAACTGAACAAGTCCTGCAGCTGCAGCATTCCACGTGTCATAAAGAGCAGAATAACCATTTTCCTTGATCTGCTAACTTCATCCTTGCTATCACAGTTCAATATACAATTGGCTCTCTACCAGGATCCCCAGGTTTTTCCCTGTAAAACTGCTTCCTACCCACCCACACAGCCAGTCTCCAGCCGGGATGCTGTATATGATTATCCAATAAAATGTCAGGCTTTGCATTTGTCTTTGTTGAGCTTCATGAAATTTCTGTCAGCACATTTCTTTGACCTTTCTGGCTTCCTTTGAAAAGCAGCACTGCTCTCCAAGGTGTCAACCACTCTGAATTGGAACTGTGAGTAGCTTGCTAAGAGCACACTCGATCCTATCATCCATGTTGTTAATAAAGACATTAAACAATACTGAGCCCAGTACCAACCCGTGAGAAGCACCAGCTGAAATTCACATTGTTATTATCCTTTGAGCCCAAAGGTCCAGGGAACTTCCCACCTGCTTTTTTTCTCCAGCCTGTGTCCCTCCACAGTTGGGCTACCAGGATACTAAAAGACACGAAGTCAAAGGCCTTGCAAAAAGGATATTCTGCTCTTTATCCACAGAGCCATTCATCTCACTGCAGAAGGCAACAAGGATGTTCAGGCATCATCTTCCCTAAGTAAATCTGTGACAGCTGCTCCAAGTCATTATGTCCTTCATGTCCCTGAAGATGTCTTTGAGTAAGGTTTGCTTCATAACCTTTCCAGGGAGACCAGTCTCTAGTTTCTTATATCCTGTTTTCTGCCCTCAAAGACAGGTGCAAAGTTTGCCTTTCTGCAGTCACCAGGATTCTCCCCAGAATTGTCATCTTTCAAACTAAGCCTTACAACGACATTGGCCAACTCCCTCTGTCAATCCTAGGATGTCACAGGCTTTTGTATGCCCAATTGGCCTGTGCACTCCCAAGCTGCATTTCCATTACTGGGATGATGTGACATACCCTGCTGACTCTCCTAGAAGGCAGTGAGCAGTGGGCTCATGTTTTCTTGAGATTTTCTTTCGTTTCAGCCCTTTTTATGCCTCTCTGGTTCAGCATGGGCTAAGAGAGGACCAGGTCAGACTAGCAGATGGGTGTGTTTGTCCACCCAGGGGACAGTCTCCAGGGGCTGTGACTCCCCTCTTTTCTGCACAGTTTGCAGATGAGAGGCTCAGCTGGCCACAATACCCTCACTGACAGGTAATTTTCCTCACCTGTACCCCATGCTCTGCAATCCTTGAACCCCACAACCACTGTTGTCTTGCCAGAAGTGACAAGCTCCCAGCCTCCTCCACGTTATGAATATGCATATACCATTCTTGTGGTATTCTCCTATTGGCTGATGTGCTAAAATGAACGAAAACTGACCCAAAGAATGAACTAGGGGCATCCAATTACCCATTCACACTAGATGGGGTCTCAAGTTTTTTGGGTGGTGGTATAGCAGTACAGGGTAAGGCAATCCAAGGAATACTTTCCTCTCACTTCTCTGACAGACATTGTGTCTCTTTCATGGATAAGCAAACCAGCTCTACTAAGGAAAGTCTTTTGATCTAGTGACTACTGGAGGAGTGCTTTTTTCTCCTAAATCTTGGTGAAAGGCCAGCAGCTCAAAAAGACCTCAAGCAAACCTCTTCAAGAGCAGAGCTTTTATACAAAATAATCTATTGGGGTCACTTGACAAGTTTTCTTCTTTGGAAGCTGAATATAAATAGGATCCTGAGATATCAGCTTCCAATTCTTTTGTAGGATGCAATCTTGCTATTCCTCCTGGAGCAGAGATTAAAAACATATTTGTGCATATTTACTTAACCTTTCTGTAGGAAGACAAAGAACTTGATGTATTCCTACCACTATTGAGCAAGGCTACAGCCACATTGTTTTTTCCAAAGCTTTTCTGCTCAAGCTTTGTATTCATTTTTCCTTGACACTTTTTATGCTCAATGGTCTGCTAAAATGGCCACACATCACTCAAAGGGGAAGAAGTTTGTCATAAGTCTGATTCTCTTGTCCTGTGCTCCTCTTGAGTACTGAGGCAATGTCAAGCAGCTCACTGAAGGAACTCCTAAGAGGACCAACACTCATTGTCCAGCCACCAGAAAAATGTACAAATGGAAATTATCAGACCAACATGTCTGTTTCTGTTTGTTCACATTATCTGTGTCCAGTGACTTCGTGTGCTCCCAGCCCAACTGATAAGATCTGCAGGTTGTTGTGCCTACTGATTCACAGGTAGTCTTGGTTGCTAGTGGGCAGTACAGAATTGCCCTTTCCTTTACCCTGTTTTAGTAGCTGAACTTAGACATCCTGACAGAGACACCAGACTTATGATCATAACACCTTAATAGGCAAGTTGCCACAAAGCATTTGGTCTGAAATACAATTGAAACTTTTCCTTGAAAGCTAGAATATTATCCTACAGTTCTTAACTTCAAGCTTGAACTGAAGTGGCTCAGGTCAGGCTCAAGCTCTGCTTCTTTACACAGCAGGGTGCAGTGACACCAGCTTGCCAGATAATAATATTATTTAACAGTACTTTAGTTTTTGAGCGGCTTTTCATTCCAGTTTTCCATGTGCAAAACAAAGAGTGTAAGTTTAAGGAAGGAAATGAGTGAGTATTTCCCAAAGAAGCTTCTGCAAAATACATGTTTTCTCCAGCACTCAAATGTTTCTTTCCATGTGTTGCTGACATATCCTTCCAATCTTCAAATAGTTGTAAGGTATTATTTTCCCTGATCTTACTTGCCTTGTAGCCAACCTAGTCACAATTAATTCTTTAATTTCCCGAAATTGTCCTTCTGACCTTTACTTTAAAATTACTTTGTGCAATAGTTCCTGTAATAAACATACCATGTAAGCATTCAAAAATGTTATACTTACAGCCAAAGAAATAAGGAAAAACCTGAGAGATACAGGTTTCTTTGCGACCGAAAGAGTTTCATCTGAATATGATCAAAGGCACTGCTGTTGACATTTGCAGCCTTTTCATTCACATGAACAGATGAGTATTTCCTGACTTCTCTAACAGCATCTGCAAACAAAAACAGTCTGTTCTTATTCACATCTGTGGGCGTGCATGCATGCTAAACCAGACTTTAGTACTAGAAATATGTACTTTGATTTTCTGCTCAGCAAACAGTATTAGGACAAATAGTGACAGCAATTATGTTATCCATGCATTTAAAAGATTGGTCTTGATAAATCATGAAGTACTCTAGCACATTCCCAGAAATACAACAAACCATTGCCCAAAATATGCCTGAACAGGTATTTCAAACACTTGTACCCAGCCACGAGGGATCAGGCCAAAGCAACTCACTGTACAGATGTTACCAAAGACCCTATGGTGTCAAAATGTCACTGCTGACAACTGAGCTAAATTCCCCAGTGGACAAACAGTGAGAAAAGAGAAAGAGAAACAAAAAGAAGCAGTATTTTCCCAAGTATTTGCTTTACAAAGAGTTTTTTAAAGATATGCATGTGTTTTAGTAATGACAGAAGGGTCTACTTTATGCTTCAATAATAGAGGGAAAAAATTATTTCTTTAACATCCATTAAAATAGGAAGACTGTAGCAACACAGCAGTAGTAACAGTAGTAACTAACTGTAAAAAGATCATAAAAAGAATGGAGAAGGAAAGCTACAACTAAGCTTTCTTTCATCTGCCTTTCATACATCTTTCAGCTTCCTTTCATCCATCACATAGTTCTGATAGTTCTGCAAAAGGGCCAGTGCATTGCAAACACCTTTCAAAGGAGAAGACAATTAATTAGGACTTACATCCACATAAACTCCAAACCTAACCCAGTTAAGAGTTCACATTACTATCTTTAAACATAAGGTCATCAGACATTCCTACAACCAATACAGCACCTTAAATCTCCTTTTGCACATCAATAAATACACACATTTCATGACGTGTTCTTGCAGAATATTTTAGCCAGATGCTATTAAATTGCTGCTGCATTTGTCTAAGCAGGCAAAATCAACTCCAAAGAAAAGCACAAGTGACTATCACTCATGACTGTCTCTCTCATATGTCTGAGTTATTTGGACGTTAAAAAAAAACCCTGAAGTGAAACTCAAACAATGCCTCAAAGACTAGGAGCAAACAAATGCATGTCCCTGTGCTAGGAAAAGTCTAGGCCTGCAGTAACCTGTCACTTCATGCTATGGGGCAGGTATCTCATCACTGCTTCCCTTTAGCCCTGCTCTCTCTTTCCACTGAGAGAACAAAACCAATAACCATCACCAAGTCAAAAGCAAACTTTGGTCAAAGTTTTCAACAGCAGTTCAACAGAGTAAATCAAATATATTAGTTCCCAATATTAAGCCATTCACTGAAGACCTACTTTTAAGAATAATACTAAACATAATCTTAAAAAAATAATAAAACAGTCTATTTGAATTTCTGGTACTTTAAATATTAAGAATATAGTCCTATAGCCTAGTCTGACACAGTTATATACGTCAGGGCATCTGTATGCTTCCCTCAGCAGAAAATAAAACCATGCATTTTTTCTTTCTATTTCAGGCAGCCTGGAATTAAGTAACATGTATATTCTAAGGCACTGGAAACACCTATCCATGGAGAACTACTTAATGTCCCCGAAACACAGGAGAACTGCTTTCATCACTGAAATACAGGAGATGCCTACCTCACAACAGTCGGGACAGACATTAAATTAAATCAGTCAGGCATATGGTAACCATTAAAGCTTTACTCTTACTTGACAGACCTGAGGATCTACCCATAACAAATGAAAGCCAGCAGCTGTTTTGTATCTGTGCTGAGCAAAAGTATTCAAACAGCCCAGTGCTTTGATATATTCTGGTCTTCTACTTCAACAGCAACCAAAAGAAAGAGTGCCATCTGCTGCATGAGGTACAGCCTAGCTAAATTCTGGTGTTAAACAAGTTCACTTATCTTTGTGAGAAAGTCTAGGCTGCTGCTTGGTTTCCCTAAGCTCCATTTTTCCTTCTCATTCACTCAGTATAATACAATTGCATTTGGATTCCCAATGTGGATGCAGCACTAGCCCTCTCTTTCATTCCAAATGTATAATTTTTCAATAATTAGCTGACTTACACTAAGCTTGAATCCTTTCCATTAGTTTATTCATATAAACTCAACATACCAGGTTTCTTTTATCCATTTGTTAAGAAATTATCTAACACTTACCAAGAAACAAGACGATCAACAAAACTATTATTGTAAGGAACATCTTGTTCCAAAATACTGCCATTTTGCTCCATAGAGGAAACATAAAAATCTTCTGCCATCTGTAAAATAGAATTGTGTTATTCAAAAATAATTAAGCACTAAAAGAAGAGCATTACAACCCCACAGAAGAGAGCCTTGTTATTGATAAGGGACTTGTATAACATCTCTGAACAGCTGCTTTAATTGCAATATAATTTAGGTGTATGTTAACTTTTCCAGTAACCATCCAACTTCTCTTTTTTTTTGTTGTTAATACTTGCAAATTTTTTGCATGATAGCAGATACTCTGCAGATGCTATCACTACATCGTATTCAGTCCTGAATATAACAAGGGACAGGGTAAAGACTGTAAAACCCATTCATTATTTTTATTTTTTATCCACTAATACTTCTATTAACTCTGAAGTACAAGGACTATTACTGCATTCTTACTTGTAATGACAACAAAAAAGACAAGTCTTGTGTCCATATTGTGTTAAGGATTAAAACCGGTAACCCAAGCATAAATTTGCTGGCTACAGAAGTGACTTCTGGTGAGGCCAATGGTGGTGTAGACTTTTTTTTCTGAACAATTAGTTATCTATTTGATATTGCTGCATGAAGGGCTGTAGCAGAAGCCACACTTGCAGCACAAAGAGCATCTGATGTGCTCAAATGAACTGAAACAAGTGATAACAAACCACCTACTTGTCCTTTGCTGCAGGTTACAATCAGTGCTACTGCACAAATGAAATAATACCTGGTCATGCCATAGGGATGTAACACAGACATATCACTCACCACCTGATTATAGGAGGTAAAATTTCCTACTTTTGTTAAGACTATTTACACTTACCAGAGACTGTTAAAATTTGCCCTCTAACAGTGGTTTCCAACCTACCATGAATTTAATTTAAATGAAACTGCAGCATCATCTCCTATAGCTATTTCCAGCTCTCCACCAGAAAGAATTAAAATGTTTTTGCATTGTGCATGCAAAAACCTCATTTAAGTCTTCTAGTATAATCTGAATTCTTTATAGCAGACAGCCACAGTCTGTATCAAACGAAAAGTTTACTTCAAACTACAACTCAAACAAAGCCAGTTCACTGACTCTTTAAACATGCAATTTTCCAAGCTCCATACTGACCTTCAGTTAAGAAGTGATTCTTTGAGGTATGACCTTAGATAAACTACACTGCCAAGTTATAATCAGGCTAAAAATATGGATCTCTCTACTGGAAAATCTCCCTGTGTTTTATTTCCACATTTTATTTTTCCTCAACAAGAACTGACATTCACATTTGCTAACACTCCTCTTCCTTTTGGTGACAAAACTCAGATAAATATAAAACTTCCATACTATAACACTAGCCACCATTTTAGACATACTCGTAGAGCACATCTGATCTGTCTCTGTATATTTGCATTTTTTTACTGTCAATTTACTCGTTCCCAGGAACTTATAAACTTGTTAGCAAATTTGAAAAAAAATTAAAAAATGTGCACACACAAGAGAGATAAGGAATCCATTTGAAGACTGACAACTGAGTAAATCAAAACTTCCAAGAACAGCAGTTTCCCACCTGTCAGTAGCCATGCATGCCTTTCTCCTGACAGAACCAGCTCCCAGGCCACCAAGATGTGTCAGGCAGAGCTGCTGCCCCCTGGTACTGTCACAACAGCTAAATCTGATTTTTAACCCCACAAGATTGCTGCAAGTTTTGTTAAGAAGTTAATTTCATATACCACATAAAGGAAAACATGATTTCACTCTTTCAGAAACCACTGTTCAGAGGAATAGCTGAATGATCCAAACAAAGCACACAAATCTATCCTTTCCGTAGAATTCCAAGCACTGTATTTAATATTTGAATAAGATTTTGGTAAAGCTGCACATTATGAATTTGCCTTTCAGCCACAAACACTGGACTCTGTTTGCATCATAAGTGAAACATACTTCAATACTCCCAAAGTATTCTGATTGTGACATCAGCCTGCAGAAATTCTTGCAGCTAGTTTCCTCACATAAGCCATTAATAATCTGATGATTATGACTCCCATAATACTCCTCTCCTCTTACATAGTTGCACTTTTGCTTAGAGAACAGTAAGAAATACAACAACTCAATAGTCTACGTTGAAATGCTGAACTCCTTGCAAGCCAACTTGTAAAAAACCAGAAGTTGAATTAGATTTCAGAACAGTTTCCATTTCTCAAGCTGAGGACACATGCCTAATCATTGGTATCAACTGTGGAGGAGCCAGTCATTTTCAAGACTCCTCCACAGGTTTAAGTAGTTAAATCCAGACTTTCCACAACAACTCTTGTCCCTTAACAGGACCGTAAATGCTACATCATTCTAAATACATCTAAAGATGCAGGAAACAAACGTGCAACAGTTTTTACAGAGCATTGGTGAGACAGCTTTCAAGTTTTGTTCTGCTTTTTGTTTGGGGGTTGCGGTTTCTTACTTTAAGACTCCTTCTTTTGTGGGTTTGGTTCTTCTTTGAAGACTTCCTGATATTCTGAAAAGAAAGCAGAAGTCTGCTTCTCTGCCTCCTGCAGAAAATCTAGCTTTATTTTCTGTAGGGAAATAATATTACCAAATTTGAAGAGCGACTCACAGGAAGCAAGATAATGCTGTAAGTCAGGCCTCTGCAAACAGTAAAGGTAACAAATGAATTTTGTTTCTTTCCCTTACTGTGTGTGCATTTATTTTACAATAATTTATTATTTTCTTAATATTTGTGTCGTGTTCCAGAAGTAGTACTATTTTCTTTATCAATATGTGAATTTTTGAAGAGTTTTACAGAGGTCTTTATTCCAGTAGTCCTGAACCTTCTGCTTCAAACTCAACTCCAGTTTTTTTAAACAAGTGATCACAAATTCCTTGCAGCGTTACACTCAGTTTGCCGCTTGCTTTGAATATCTGACGTCTTATCTGTTCAACACCCACAACGCCTAGTGTACACCAAAACATAAAGCTGCACCTCACAAATCTGACAAACTGCTGAAAAACCGCACTCTCCTCTCATTAATTACTGCCAGATGCCTTTCTCTATGCTGCCTGCTCCACAGCTCTGGGAGAAGCCGTCCCACCTGCTGAAGCAAAGCCGGGGGCTCCTCTGGGCACCCCGACCGCTGCTCCCGGATGAATCAGCACTGCGTAGAAACCGTAAAGCTCCTTAAAGAGGCTAGCGATTCCTGCAGCTCCTGACACTCGAGTCCCAAACAGCATTCCTTCGGCTTTGTTTACAACTAGTTTACGATGCAGCAAAGCTCCGTGGTTATGAAAAGAGAGGTGTAAAATAAACCCAAACTGGTGAGCAGAGCAAGCTGTGTTGCTCAGCACACCCAGGTTCTCCTACCTCAGCGGAGAGATGAACGGCAGGCAGAGCACGAGAATTACTCCGACTTCGCCATACAGGAAGGCAGCCACTGCCGTCCACTGGAAAGTCATCGTCCCGGCGGCCTGCGGAGGAACGGGCGGCTCTGACTTCCCCTCCCGAGCGACCCCGGGGACAGGGAGATGGGCATCGGGACAGCCCGGGGCCGCGCCGGCCTGGCGGGCAGAGCCCGCGGGTTCCTCCCGCCACCTCCCGCCCCTCCGCGCTGCCGGCGCCCCCTGCGCGGCCGCGGAGCCCCGGGGCCGCCTCATTCCCGCTCCCTCCCGCCTGGCCTGCCTTCGAACCTCGTCAGCGCCGGCACCCGGCGGAGCTGATGGCGGCCAGAGGGCGGGAGCGAGGCCTCACCGGCCGGGTCTGCGGAAGCGCGGGCCCGTCTCTCTGCCAGCACAGGGCGGGGAACCGGGCTGTCTGTGCGGACACGGTGCCGCCTCCACCCTGCCCGGGGGATGTGGGCCGGGATGGGGCTGAGCGACACGGCGGGGGCGGTGCGGAGCTGCCGCCGGCCCGGCCGGGGAAAGGTGCGGGCGGGGGAGGGATGCGGCGCCCGGCCCGGGCCTCCCCCAGCGCACAGGCCGCGCTTGGCCCGGCCCGGCCCGGCCGCCCGGGCACACGTGCGGTGCCGCCTGTGGAGCGGGAGGCTACCAAGGGGCCGCACCTTTGCTGGGAAACGGGTGGATACACGCGCTGAGAAGGGTTCAAATGAGCAGTATCTTTTTCCTATCTAGGGAATGGTTGTAAGCATTTTGCTGCGGAATGCTGCTGTGATCATCCCACTGCTCTATGACTCGAGCTTCATCGACTTGGGAGTTCAACTCTGCTCTCCAACATTATCATGACTGTCTAAAGTTCAATTAAAATACTGCGTGTGTCCATCCATTCCCTCCTTCAAGTGTTACACGACATTAAGACCCAGTAAGTAGTTTTCTCAAGGAATACAGCTCCAGTATTCATAAAGACAGCACAAATAACAACTGAACAACAGTCTCAAACACGCTCCAACAGGCCTGTTTGGGCCTCATGAATAAAACAGTATTCCTTCAGAACCCCTGTTCTATCCTACAGTCCTGCTCAATCCTTTTTATCTGCATACCAAGGGTCCGAGCACATTATTTCCATGCAAGTCTCCTTTGCTCCTATATAAGAAGGCCATGCTCTGATCACCTTTTCCTTTTGATCCTAACAGATGCTGAGGTGCTGTCAGCGGAAGAAGTTACCTTGTCTACCTGGGCATGACCAGCACTCTTTGACACAACTACTTGCTTTGGGGAATTCTTTCCCAATTAAGTTCCATCAACTTGAGACATAAAATGCTGTGAATTTGTTCTTTGTTACTCTAATCCACTGGAACTGACATGGTGTGGGAAGTTCTTGCATAAGCAATTTTGAGCAGAGTTGTTTGCAGCTGCTCACAATCTGAAATTGTTTACTTAAAATTTCCCAGGTCTGCAGCCTGGGGATGGAGCCAGTGTGTCAACATTTTTCTAGTTGCTGCCAAGCAATGTCTGGATGAAAGGTTACATCCCAAATAATTGTTTATGTACAACAAATACTGGAGAGAGATATAAGGAGTAATTTCAATCCAATCTACACAGTAGGAATAGCCCTAGTTTTAAGTAGTATTTGTAACACATTTTCATAAACATACATTATCAGCACTATAGACAAAACACAACCTCTTAGAATGTTCTGGTTATTAGCTATTGGCTAATAACATTTTAGCTATTGGCCTACAGCCAGTGGACTTCACTGAAGCTGTTAAAATGTGAATAAAGTATTTCCTTTAATTACAGAGCAGTTTCCATTTCTGAGCTGCTTACTCACCTTTCCAGCAGTATAAACTGCTCTCCCAGTAGCACAGCCTCATACTGGTAGGACTGTATTCACTTGTCCCTGATGCCAGAGACTTGGAGCCACTTTTTCACTTTAGGGGCTCGGTAAGATCTCAGAAAGGCTCAGGATGAGTATGATTGCTGTGCACTTCCCTGCAGCTGATGCATGTTCCCCACCAACCCAAAATGAGATCTGAAGAAGAGAGACATCTGCAAACATTTGTGAGACCTCTCTTCTCCTGCTGAGTGCACTCTGCTGCTCCTGGAAGGAATTCTAACTGAAGCTGTAGAAGGGTTGCTGATCTAAGGCTGTCTCTCATATACTGAACTACCATATGATGAATATGATGCCATACTATACACACACACACACACACACATATATATAAAATGGCTGGCTGCTTTAGTGAAAAAAATTCACAAACCTTCAAGCATTACAGTTAAAAGGAATACCTTCCTCTTCCATCAGGGAGGTGACAAAGCATTCAGAAGCAGAAATAGGAAATGCCTGTATATTAACAGCAGGTTAGAGTAGTGAAATCAATTAATTCTCTTTTGAAACAAAAAGAAAGTTTAAACTTGTTCTGTTCTATTTTGGCTTCTGTGACAGCCTTATCATCACACAATGCTTTTGCCTAATCATCAACCCAAGAGACCTAAAAAATATAACAATAGGCAATAGAGAAAATGGAATTGTATAGGCTGTGTGAAAGTGCTGGGGTTACTGTAGCAAGATAAAAGTTGCAAAAGCATAGGGGTATTATGAGAATATGGTATTGTTGTGCAGGGGTGTTTAACGTAAAGAACAGGATCAGTTACAGGAACAAAGAACCTAAAATAGGAAACAAGGCTTTGTATATTATATTACTTGCTTTGTACTTATGCTTCAACATTTGAAAACTAGAAAATATAAAGACTAACCACCTGGTGACATTAAAAGTAACATATACAGCAGAAGGACTACATGCAATGATTTTAACCTGGAAATTAGTATTTTTTCCATATTCAAATATCTTATAATGAGAAATATGACCACATTGTAAAAACAACTCTAGTAGCTGAATAACTCTCATCCTCAGCAATTGATGTATATTGGAATAGTATGGTGTTCAAAGTATGGCTTAATGACTCCAACTTTGCATTTTATTCTATAGAAACACAGTGAAGTATGTTCAGATGCATACAAAATTCAGAATGGAAGGTGAACAATTCATTTCACCCTTGAAAAGGGCTGATGAACTTCCATTGACTTTTATAATACATATTAGGCCAGATCAAGCACTCCATAATTACCACCAATATTAACAGCAACCTAGGTCTTGTACTTCAGGCAGAAATCTCTGTGATTAATCTCACACAGGCACAACAACTGCTGCCTTCAGAATCATCAAGTACTCAGTTCTTAAATAGGTCAAGGTATTTCCAGTCCTCTAAAATTCCATTTTCAAATACTACAGAAAAAATAAAGCCTTTGTGTTGATTATATATAGTAAATTATTCTTCTCCTTGAGGCTAATGGGAGTTTGCTACATATAGTAGTTGCTAGCCAAATCATAAAACTCTTAAGAAGATGGCAACAAAGGGCTTAGTCAATACTTTCACAAATCCTTTTCTTCTACAATTCAGTTGCATAGTTTTACTTCAGAGGAGACTGGGGGCATTTCAGAACTGAGGAGAACAGTATTGCAACATAACTGGATGAACTTGATACTGGAAATTTAGTAGTACAAAATACCTAGTCATACAGTTGGGAAGTAAAAACTTCTGCTCTAAAACTGGGAGCTCATAATTTACATGATAAATATTAGTTGAGGAAAACTGAAGTATTAGAAGTAGTATTAACTGTAGAGGACACTGCTGGGAATTTACCTGGAATGCTAAACAGAACTGTGCCCAACTAATGTCAAGAAAACATTACAATCCAGAAAATAACTGTGCCCAACTAATGTCAAGAAAACATTACAATCCAAAATAGTTGTGTGAAGGAATGGAGACACATCAAAAATGGTTGCAGAGGTTGTCTCAATTAGCCTAGGAGAGCAAAGCATGTCTGTAGTTTTCCATTTGTTAGCACATTGGGAAGGTGATCATATCAGAAGAGTTACGTAACTTTGCTGCCTTAAATAGTGAACTGGACTTGATGCCTTGGGTCATGGCCTTTCAAACTTTTGTTTATATGCCTAGATCAGACATATTCATTATGAAAAATAATCAAGTATTTTATGCTATTGCATTAAAAAAACGGTGATAATTTAAGATACCTGAACTATGAAAAGATTTGGAGAGTAGCATCAAAAGCAAACTTCCCTCTTCCAGATTGCTGTCTAATAAAAAATTACAACTGCATACAAAACCAAGTAATTTATTTAGAAAATCTGGAACTATTTACGTGTATATTCACAGAACAATCACAGTCAGAAAACTCGGCAATTTTTGGTATGAATTTCTGTGTAAACATATAAAGAAAAAAATTATTTGATTACAAATAATTGTACTGTACAGTTTTGTGAAATTTCCCTTGCAGAACAAATGCAGCTGGTGTGTAATGTTATTATCTTGTTCTAATTTTCACTATTTTGCCCCTATATAATGATTCAAAGCCAAGTGGCTGTCATGCTTTGATAAGCAACATGCCAGCAGGCAGAAAGGACTGCAGGAGCCCCACTGAGAGAATCTGTCAGCTTTTCTTTGACCTAAAAAGTTCTGGTTTTGTAGATGATAGGGATTTAATCTTGTATACAATTATTCCATGGTAGATAAAAACCCCTGAATTTAGATAGATTAAACTTAGAAGTCTTGTTCTTTAGATTCAGCTAAGTTTGTACTTAAACTATCTCTTCATTTTTTCTTCTTTCCCACTTGATTTTCCTTCTTTCTATAATTGTTTATCTAGTCTGTGTTTCTTTTGCTATAAGAAGTATTGAATTTTTCTAAGTTATAAATAACAGAGGCTTTTGCAGTTTTAGGCTGCAAAAGAAACATCAAATTTAAAAAAGGATAGTATGATGGGCTTTAAGCTTATGTTATCTAAAGCAAAAACTTCTACAGTTGCTCCCTTTGTATTCTTTTGGTCTGAAATTACTGTCATTATTTACAAGTAGTCCTGATTTTAGGAGGTTTAATGTAAGAAAGGTCCTAGTTTTGTAATCATATTGCTCTGAGCAATTATCTAGTGAAAAATTAAATTACTGGGGCCATATAATAATCAATCCTCTCTGTAGTAATGCATTGTAATAGAATTCCACATTTGTAGAATCTTGAATATTCTTTAGAGCGAAAAAAGGAGACATAAAAATATAAAGTATCATCCAAATAATAATGTTTTGCTGTGTTGAAAATACTTACACAATATACAAATATGACTAAAAAGTAAAAACCCAATGAAAACTTTTACAGTTTATCGACAATTGCAAAATACAAGTTTACATAGGACTAACATACTTTCATTTGCCCCAAACCATAATGGTCATTCAGATAATCTAGTACTGCTGAGGTACTTGATAAAACATTAAAAACTTTTTTTTCTTGTTTTGAAGTGATGCGCTCCATCATGTACATTAAGTGGTGGTGAAAACACGTAAAAGGAGTTCCGTGCTCAAGAGCGATGTCAACCCAGTCCTGGATGCACTGAAAAGGTGTCTCTTCATATCCTGCAAACATAGCTGGATTTGCCAAGAGTCCTCTAGCCACCATTATACCTTCAAAGTGGAAATTAAAGCAGTGAGTTACATTCTAGTTTCAATTTTATGCTAAATCTTCCTGTGGATTTTGTACAACACCCCTTAGGACACCCACCCAAAGCTTACAGATAGCAATGGGAGAACAATGGGGATGAGTATTACAGCCGAATCAGAGAAATCCATTGAACAAGGCAAACCTCAGAGGATCTACAACACCTACCCACACATTCCAGAAATTCTGAAACAAAACACAGGTCACAGAAGCATTTCTTCCCTTCTTGTGAAACTGCAACTAATTAGTACTTTGTTCTTATTCGTTACACACATTTATTGATTTGTAACATAAAATTATGATGGAAAGACAAAAGAGGACCAATAATTTTCTATGCAACTCAGTCTATTCACTGTCCTTCTTCCACTAAGAGCTCAATGCTCAATTAAGTACATTTTAGGACTCTTGATGTGCAGTAAATCTTTCTGAACGAGCATGTAGTGTATTTGCGATTCTAATCCAATACTGCCAGATAAATCCATACAAGTTCTATTGTAATTTTTCTGTGATTAAGGGATTCTGGTTTTATGCACTATCAAGATATAATCACACTCAGTCTTTTCTAAAAAAATAGGATGATCAAAATTGAAAAATTTCTTTTGTCATTGTCCATGACAGAAAAAACTGAATGCTTAATATTTTTACTACTGAAGAAGGTCAGCTGGACTATGAGAACATGTTTTTGTATTATGCATTTCCTTTCTGCTCTGTATTTGGGGGGAAAGTCACCATAAGCAGCATGGCAGCCCAGTTCAATTTCTGTTGTAGCTATTAAACAGCAACAGTGTCAGCAGAAACCTGCCACAGGTACTGTTCTCTTTCCTTTTTTTCTCTAGCTGGAAGACACAAAATCTGTAGATACAGATTACCTTTTCAGAACATATACCAAATTTCCATACTGTCTTGAAATGACAGACAGTTGCAGGAATCTGTTGTGACTTAATAACTGAAAAAAATCCCCAAATTCTATGACTGAAATGAAAGTGCAATGCCTCACTATGTCCTTGAAGTTAACCATCTAGCTTAACAATATCCCTTTTCCACTGTGTTCTTACTGTAAGAAATCTGCTCCCATGTGCAGGAAGTAGAGATTTCCAAGAAGAAGTTTACAGTTCTTTAAAATGATCAGCTCCATAAAGAGATAGAATGTCTGAAGGTCCCCCTGAACTCCACTACTGAGATAGCAATAGTGGAATTAATTATGAGATAACATAATTAATCACAGAGCTTTTGTAATTTGCCTCAGAAATAATTATTTGTGGCTTTGAATAGCAGTGCTCTAGTGTTCTGATGATCACCAGTGATTCTGCTTATGAGTTTTTTAAGGCATCTAAAATATCCTCTTTTATTTGTCTTCTCAAGGAGAGAAAGCACTCAAATCATGTCCTACTTACATTCAAAATAAATACCTTGAAACCTGGTAAGTGTACTTAGAAAACAGAGTATGTTTAATCTTACCATCTGCTTCTGTCAAGTGATGAACATTTTCAGCATCTTTTAAAGATTTAATGTCTCCATTAGCCACAATAGGTATAGACATGCTTTGTTTAATTATTTTAATTGCATCATAATGTACAGGTTGATGCCTTTCTTCTATACTTCTCCCATGTACTGTAATCCATGAAACTCCAGCTGCTTCAGCTTTCTGACACAGGTCAACTGTTCTTTTTAAGTCCTCATGGATCCTAAAATTGCAAGGAATGAAAGCAGTAGGTAGTAAATTTCCTGGCCTATATAAAAAGCACTCCTCCATAAGGAAGAATTGCCACAGATTTCCATAAATAACGGTATAAAGCCAATATTACAGTTGGAAAACAGTGTTTGATTTTTGGAGTGTTTTTAAGATATATGAGTTTAGTGTATGGAAACTTATATTTAATTTAACATTTCCCAATCATATCACATCTCTGTAATATACATGGTAAATTTTATAGAGTTTGAGCAAGGGTACCCAAAAATCTAAAATCAATGCTATGATTTTGCATATTTGGGGGGGGGGAATCTAATTTATAATAGTTCTCCTTTCCAGAAGGACTGGAAACCGAGTTGCAACTTAAGTGACAAATAACAAAAGGCACATAGGATATATGGTTAAATAATGGATCAAGAATGGTCATAGAATCATAGAATGGTTCAGTGTGGAAGCAACATTAAAGACCATCCAGTTCCAATTCCCCTGCTATGGAGAGGTCCTAGATTTTCCACTAGACCAGGTTGCTCAGAGCTCATCCAACCTGGCCTTACAAACTTCCAGGGATGGGCATCCACAACTTCTCTGGGCAGCCTGCTCCAGGGCTTTACCACCTCCACAGTAAAGAACTTCTTCCTAATATCTAATCTAAACCTGCCCTCTTTCAGTTTGAAGCCATTCCTCTTTGTCCTGTCACATCATGCCCTTGTACAAAGTCTGTCTCCATCTTTCTTGTGAACTCCCTTTAGGTACTGGAAAGCTGCTGTAAGGTCTCCCTGGAACCTTCTATTCTCTGGGCTGTACACAAAGCAATTAAAAACAAGTCTACAGAAGTTTAGAAGCTGATGTAGGGAAGCAGAATGTACTCCTTACAGCAGCTGTGGGACCAGTTCTCAGTTTTGTTACCCATCCCTTTATACCCAGCCGCAACTGTGGCTCTGCTCTCTAATAGCTCACAAAGCAAATCCTTGTGATGATACAGACTGTGTATGGCTTTTCTTTTATAGAAGCCCTCACCTTTTAACTTGTACTTTCATGTTGTTTGGATTGCAAGAGAACTCTAGCTCACAGTATGTTATCTGGGTTAGTAGTCAAAGGCTGTGCTGGTTCCATGTTTTCTATTACTTGCCCCAGCCATTTGAGTAAAAAAATCTCAGCAGTCTTCACATGTAAGGAAATTACTATAATGTGTAGTATTGCATTAACAGAATTATAAATATTATTACTATTACACTAAATTATTTAAGAAAAAAAATAAAGATTCTTCCATGTACCAGAAACAGCATTTAAGTTAGACCTACCTTATTTTAATAGATACTGAAAATTTAGGGTTGTCGATCTGACTCCGTACATGTCTCACCATATCTTTAACAAGCTCAGGTTTATTTATTAAGCAAGCACCATAACCTTCTGACATCGCCCATCTTTAAAAGAAAAAGAACTCTCATATTCTACATATGAAGAAATGCAGATCAATATCAGTTAGATACATCAGTTTCTTTCCTTATGACCTTCATAATGTGTGGTTAAGTGAACAGAGATAGTACTGGCTGCAGATCAATTATTTGTTTGCAGTTTGGTACAGCTTTTAGATGCTAGTTCAGTCTCCATTGTGCTACTAGAACTTTGGACAAGTTACTAATCTCTTTAAGTTCAATTTTCTGTCCACAGAATGGACTCATAAGGCAAATAAATTAAAAATTTATTCTACAGTGCATGCATAAAAGAAATAATTTGTTACTTCCCCTTCCCCCGTCATGGATTTCTTTTAAATAGATAACAACTTCATATTGAAAAGGAGGATTTTTTGAAGTGCAAGTGAGGATATTATTTTAGTGATATGCTGGTCTCACTATTTTGACTGGCAAGAATAATTTTTGCTTCCACTTAACAGCAGCAGTTTTTAAAATAATTTTTCTCATAAAGGCACATAAAGTACACCAACTTTTGTGATTTTGAAACTAATTTGCACAAGAAACAAACTATTCAAATGTAAGCATGTATTTTGGCTTAAAAGGAACAGACAGTTTGACATACTTAACTGTAGTTAGCTTAAAAAACCCCCAATGTTTCCATGCACAAGCCTCAGATCTCTCCAGAAAGACTTTCTCAAATACTATAGTTTTAGGTAAAGAAAACCTAATTAGAATAGAGAAAATAAATTTATTTGTATTGTAATATTATCTTTTACTTTCCTATATTTTTCAGGTCCTTATTTAGAAAAAGATTGCCTGACACACATGTAATAGATGGTTCTCAACTGAACCAGTCAGGAAGAATCTTACTACTCTGTTTCACTGCCAAGACAAAATCTTTATCAATTTAAGTGTGAAGCACATCACTAATTCACTATACTTATAAATTTAATAAAAGATGGAAGAAATTATTTTCACCACTTTATCTGTATAATTTTATTTTAAAGACTATCCTTCACTTGCAGCAAGTTTGAGACATCATGGACTTGCCTCATTATTCTGGAAATTGCTACATCATGATTCAAAACACTCTGCAAATTATTTGCAGCAAGCTCTTTTTGGTAGTGCACATTTAACAGTTGCTGAGAAGGGATGGACACTTCTGAGCCAACACTCAGTATCTCAGAAATTAAAAAAGGCAAGTTGGCAAATAGATGTAGTTTTCCCAGTCTCACCATGGTGACAGGCAGCTGGGAGCACTCAGAACAGTGCCTAACCAAATAGACATTTCTGACAGGTTAAAAAGCTCTTACTCTCCTGAAATCTATTTTTAGGTTAAGACAGAAATTAGCATTCTTTAGTCTCTTAATTATTTCCCCATATTTACCCAGCTTGTTCAAACCTTTACCTCTGAGGACAGCCACAGTTTAGGTCTATTCCATCTGCAAAAGGACAGATGATACGGGCAGCATCACACAAAACCTGTGCTTCTTTAGCAGCGAACTGAACAATCAGTGGGTGATCACCTATGTCAGTGAAAAGATATTTAGAGATTTTAAAATTCCCAGGGGAAAAAAACCCAAAAAACTAGTTCTAAATTTTGAATGCTATTTTTGTATATTGTACAGCTGCCTGACCATGGTCCTGGCAAGCAAGTATAGGTGACCCTGCATGAGCAGGGTGGCTGGATAACATGACCTGCAGAGGTCCTTCCAAGCTCATCTGTTTTGTCATTCTGGAAGCCCTCAGTCACAAATAAACAAAGGCAGCTGGCCAGGGGTTACTTACTAAGTGAGTATGTCTATTAACAGGTGGAAGTTCAGACAAATATGGGTGTACTACACAGATGCTAGCTTAACATACACTTTCTGACCGACACTGGTCAGTTGCTAATCTTTCACAAAGACCATTTATGAAACTAGGCAATCTCTAATTTTCAGCAGCCTTCATGCTTCCCCTCTTAGCTTGCCCCTTCTTGTTGCATGCTGCCCCTTTGCTGTGCTGACTGTCTTGCCAGGTCTGAAACTTGCTTACAGAACCAGTCCTTCAGGAAAGAACTAAAACACCTACAAGCTTTGCCCTTCCTCATCCTTGCCCATCATTCTCCTTTTCTGTGCCAACGTGGCTGTTTTTGTCCACAATGTGACATGCAGAATTGGAATGAGCACACGTGTGCAGCAGCAGCTCTAGCAGCTTTGTCTCTAGTGCGAAACCAAAGTGCCAGTGCTCCTCAGCTTGGGTCTGCTGAACTACTTGTGATTTACTAAGCCCCTGCAGAGAGCCAGATGGTCATTTGGAACATGAGTTCCTCTTTTACAGCTACTGCATTACATTAAAGGCATCTCAAATATCTCAAGCAGTCTCAGCACTCACTTTCCATATAAACAATTGCTGTAGTTAAGAAGCAGCAGCGTGGTATCTGAGCACTGATGGAAAGAGATGATCCAACAAATGCACAAAATAAGTGCACTTCTGGTACTGAAGAGACCACAAGTGCTTTCTGAACATTCTTCTGTTTTAGAGGAAACTAAGTAGTTATTGAAATGGTGGAGATTAAGTAAGAAAGGCCACCACTACCCTCTCAATCAAGAAGTTACCTAAAAATCCAGCAAGCAAAAAAAATTGCACATATATTTTTAAAAGTGTCCTTTTAATAGTGCTCTAGCTGAAGAGATTTACATTGTTATACCTAGTATTTTAGAATAAGCCCACATGCCTAGTTTCTCTTTGTTGAGCATTAAGTAATAAAAATACTGAGTCTAGCCACATAAAATTTTTTAGCAGAAGCCACAAAGAACACCTACCTCTGAGAAATACACAACAAAGAAACAGGAATGCAGAAGAAAATGTAAAACATAAATTGCAAACCTACCCCACTAATCAGAGAACAAAATCCCCAAAGAGCCAGCAGGTTAAACATAAAACCACACAAAATGTAAATGCAGTAATTTAAGTACTATAATCTGGTCAAAGCATGAGGCAGAGTGTTTCACAGGCCTGTACAATTAAGGACAGCACAAAAGAACTGAATAGGAAAAGGATGTTGTTTACAACACTACAACATTCCATCTCCTCTTTCCCTGTCCCAGCACTCCCCAGAATTCACTCCATATCTGACCTGTAGAACTTCAATGCCACCATACTTTGTGTAGATCAGAAGTGTAAGTAAATTCAAGGGAGGCAAACTAGTAACTGTGGAGCTTTGAACCATATATATTTGAGTCAGTTATGTTCTTACTCATTTATTTTTACATACAATGAGTTATTCATGGATTTTTTGAAGTTGCATTCCACTCATAAGAGGGTCTACCTGTGCTTTCCAATGTGAATTTTCTCTGTAATTGCTCTGTTCTATTTGAATAATGCACCATAATACTGGGTGCATTACTACCATAATACATAGCCAATGCTAAAACAGTGAAATACACTTTTGCTATTACATATACACTTATGAAACCACAAATTCTGTGGCCTGAATAGACTAAATCATCCTAATTTACAGACCCTACTCTGATCTAACTTGCATGTTAGGGGTGCTTTTCATTCCTCCAGCTGCAGCCTATGCTCATACATTCCTTGTCACACTGTTCTGTTGCAGCCACTTCATGCCAACAGATCTCTATCGTTCTCGTCACCTCTTCCCACATCAGATCTCTTTATAGCCATGACACTGTGTAAGTCCTCATACTTCTTTTTATAGGTGTTCTGGTTATGTTTCTGTACCATGCCTGAAGCCTTGCTTCTCCTCCTCAACCCCAGCCATGCTTAAACCTCCGGTTTCTTTTGTGCTTTCTTGCAGTTGTATCTCGAGTCATCCACCAACAGCCCTTTCCACTCTCCATTCTGGCTAATACGAAACCCTTCTTCTTTTGTCAGTCCTTGACTCCACTGTATCAATGGCTGGTCTATTACTTTTTTCACCTTTAGTAACACTCTTATTTTTGCTAGAGACTAGAAAACTTTTCCTGGATGAGTTAAATGTTTGTCTCTGAAACACACATGAAACAATTGCTAGAAAAAGAATCTTACCGCTATCTTGTACCTGGCCTAACTGTGATGGATGGAGTTACTTGTCAAATTTATTTGAAGTTCATTTGTAGTAGCCTGTGTGGTGCTGCATTTTGGATTTTGTGGTAAAACCAGTGTTGATAATTCACAGCTGTTTTGGCTGTTGTTGCAAAGTACATGCAGAGTGTCAAAATTTCCTGGTTTTCTCACTTTGCTTCCCCCTACTCCCAACAAACAGACTGGGGTGGGCAAGAAGTTTGCAGCAAAGCTATGACAGCTGACCCAAATAGGAACAAGGAGTATTCTATACTGTGTAACATCAAGCTCAGCAAGGAAACTGGAATGACAGGGAAAGAAAAAAGTGGGTTGGGACAAGAATTTTTGTTCCAGAATAGCTACTGCTTGGAGAGTGGCTGGGCATTGGTCTGCTAGTAGGAAGTGATTGCCTTTGCATAACTTGTTTCTTTCCCTTTTTCTTCCCTTTACATATTAAGCTGCCTTTATTTTGACAAATGAATTTTTCTTTCATTTGCTTTTCCGATTCCCCCTCTGTGTGAATCTGGGAGAATGAAGGAAGAATGAGTGAGTAGCTATGTATGGTCAACCTCCACAGATATAAATCACTTTGGAAGCCTTGATTTCAGGTGGAGACAAGGTTTTCCACTATTTCATTTCATCCACTATCGCTGGACTGTGCTTACTCTCACTTAGACTATTTCTGTGTTTTTATAATCAGACAGTATACCAAAATTGTTAATGGATGTCAACTTGCGTAACTCTCTTCATTCACCTGGTCAATTTCACTTATGATCACTTAAAACATTTTGACAAGGCAATGGTTTCTTAAAAATAATACCTTTGTTTGTTGTGAATTCGCTGTCTCTGGCTTTTGCAGATCTCACAAAATCAGCTGCCACTATCATTGGTGTGTAACACAAATCACAACTGTACTTCCTAACCAAGGTTCTGAAAGCCAACCTGCAGACACATGAAGATTAAGAGGTAAATAGTTAAAGCATTTTTCTGATTAGCTATCCTAAAATGCTGTTCCAAGATGCAGTATTGTGGGAATGTTCAAGTATTTTTTGTGTAGATCTGTAATGAAAATATGTAAAATAAAACATGTCCTACATCTACCTCTGTCTTAAAGGAGAAGAAGGTAATCACCGATTTTTAGTCATGATAAAATTGAGAAACAAGTTACTAAACAGCGAAAATGACAGAGCTGACATGACAGTTACTTACTTTGAATAGCGCACCATAGGAGCACATATTTTTACAACTTGCCCAGAATGGAACAAATCCATGGGATCTTTTAGTTGGCATTCTTTAGTTTCTCTGATGTCATCAATCATGTATAACTAACAGTCCTTTCAGCATCTGGAAAAACAAACAGCGTCTAAAAGGTTCATCATTCAGCTACTTCTCACAGACCAGGCTGCAGAGCAGCACAGTTTACACAGAACTTGCGTTCTGGAGAAGCGGCCGGCCTGAAGCCTCTCCCCGCAGGGTGCCGGGGACAGCCCTGACGGCACGGCTCCCTCAGGCAAAGCCTCGCCCTGCACAGCCCCTGACGGCACGGCTCCCTCAGGCAAAGCCTCCCCCTGCACAGCCCCTGACGGCACGGCTCCCTCAGGCAAAGCCTCCCCCTGCACAGCCCCTGACGGCACGGCTCCCTCAGGCAAAGCCTCCCCCTGCACAGCCCCTCACGGCACGGCTCCCTCAGGCAAAGCCTCCCCCTGCACAGCCCCTCACGGCACGGCTCCCTCAGGCAAAGCCTCCCCCTGCACAGCCCTTGACGGCACGGCTCCCCCTGGCACGGCCCATCCCGGCACGGCTCCCCCCGGCACAGCCTCCCCCTGCACAGCCCCTGACGGCACGGCTCTCCCTGGCCCGCCCGGGCCGCTCCCGCTCCCGGCGGCCCCGCTCACCACGTGCCGCCGCCACCGCCGCAGCCACCGCCCGCTCCGTCGCGCTCCTTCGCCATCATCGCCGCGCGCCGCGTCCGGGAGTGACGCGCGGGCTCCGGTACCGCCAGCATGGAGGAGGCGGGGGCCGCCCCCGCCCCGGCGCTCGCCGAGCTGCGGGCGGACGGTGAGGCGGCCGCGGGCTCGGGGGGCAGCGCCGGGCACAGACCGCGCCGGGGGACCGTCCGCGGGGGCCCCCGGCCGGAGGGTCCCCTGTGAGGGCGGCGTTGGGCCGGGCAGGTGGGGGAGCCCCGCACCTGCGAGTCACGGGAGTTGGGGCGGAGGAGCGAGTGCCCCGGCGCGGGGAGGGACCGCGATGGGTGCGCGGAGTGTGCGCTGGGGCTCGCTTGCTCCCAAAGAGAAAAAAATTGCACTAGAAGGAGAGGCGAAGGTGCTGGGTTGAGTTGAGAGTAGCTGTCTGGGAACTCTGGTTTTGCTTGATCCAGAGTCATAGTTGCAGTATTATTTCATAATTGTTTTATAAACTCACACCGTTGTCGAAATCCGGTATGATTTCATGAAATTTTGTCTCATGCTACTTGTCAGTGATCTGCAGCTGACTCGTGTGTTTGGTTATGGGTACAGGCTCAACAGCTTCTCCCGGTTACACTGTAAAGTTTGAGAAAATAAGGTATTGATACTTTTTAGTGTATTCTGCTCAAGAGGAGGGCGTGGGGAATAAAGAAACATGTGACTTTATCACCATTTGCAAAAAAAAAAAAATCCCCAAAACAAACACGAACCCCAGTTACCGGTTCCAGACTTGTTTCTCATGATTGTGCCCTCTTCCGACGTTTGTACTATGTGACGTAGAGAACATTTACTGTTATGTTGAAGAAATTGACAGAGATCTGTACACTACAGGGCTATAAGTATTATTTCATTCTTCCAAACCATGAAAATAAATCCCTACAATCCTAAATCCTTTTTCAGAATGTTATGCTGACTTCTTCAGAGAAGACTTTGATGTGAAAGCTTACACTTCCCAATCCATCCATCAGGCTGTGATAGCTGAGCAGCTGGCCAAACTTGCTCAAGGTATTAGTCAGTTGGATAAAGAGCTGCATTTACAAGTAAGTTTAAAGCATACCTGTTATTCTGGGGTGATTGATATTAACTGGTCAAAAACTTAGTATTCTTATGAACTTGTAACTTGTGAAATTGCCCAGTGTCCTCTGCAAGCAGTTACTAAAGGTACAGCTTGCAGCTAAACTAGTAGCGAGTTTGACAACTCAGTTAAGCCCACACTCAGTACTCCTACCAGGCAGCCATGTATTGTTTCAGTTTTTGTAGTCTTATCACTGTGTGCTGTTTTACTCTTCCTTGTAAGAAGGAAGACTCTTTCCAAATGATTGTGTCAAATATCATAAACACTTGAGGCCGTGTTTCAGCATGGCATTGTGAGAAGATAGGGAGAACTTGTACCTTTACATCATGTGCTGAAGAGTAGCATAAGCCCTGGGACTTACCTTTAGCTAGGCAGATATAACCTATGCTAACACACCCCTACACCTTCAGAAAGGCTTTTGAGTTAAGATAGAAGACTTTTTCTATGCAGAAATCATAAATCCACAGTAGACATTGCAATGAGAACACTTGCTAAGTTTGTCTGTAGTTTCAAAACTTGCTTCTTCCCTCCCCCTGCCCCAGTTAGTAAGTTCTTTGGGAACTTACTAATACTTACTTACTTCTATAAATGTCATAAACAGAAAAAAAAAAGAATATACGTTATTATGGTATGATTAGTAAGTTCACATTTACAGTTATTAAATATCAAGATGTATTGAAATGTGATTGCTTTGCTAGCTTTTATTAAGATGTCAGCTCTGCTGCACGTCTTAATTTCTGACCCTTTTCTTATTCTGAGCTTGATGCTTTTGTGAGTTAAAACACCTTGTGTTCTTAAAACCCTTTCTCCTGTAAGATGTACCTGCTTTTTCCTGTATCTGGCTAATGTAGGGATGCTGATACTTAAATGCCTAATGTAGGAATGATTGTGATATATTTAATACTTCTTTTAGGCTCATGACCCCATTTTTCTCTTTTGATTTCTTTATTGGTTTTTTTAAGGTTGTTGCAAGACATGAAGATCTGTTGGCCCAAGCAACTGGAATTGAATCCCTGGAAGGTAAATATTCCTATATTATGCTGGCTATCCTTACAGTGGAGGAAGCACTTTTAGGATCTGTGCTGGGAACTCATTCACTGCCAACTTTGGTCTCTAATATTAAAGCTCCAGATCTGATTTCTGAGGAGTAATATGTGGCAGCTTTTTTGTTTTAGTTTTTTTTCCTTACGTCAGTAGATGGAGCTCCAAGGAGAAGATTTGGCTGATACTTCTCTGGAGTAGCTTCCTCAGCAGAAAATGTATTTTGATAATGTTCTGAGCAACTTTAGCAATAAAGCCTTCTTTTACCTTTTAATATATTTTTCTAAATAAGCCTAGTTTTGTTGCAACATTGGTAGGTGTCTGTTGCCATAAGCACCAATTTTCTGTTGCACGTGCATGTGTTGCATAGTTTGCACATCTTTACCAAAGAGGCTACAACACATAATCTAAACCATGTTGAGATACTTTTTACTAGGGAAGGGCTCCTAAGTTAAATATATACTTTTGTTTTATTCCACTCTTTGAGATGCGGATTTTAACATAAACTGCTGATTTTCAAAGGCTTGCTTAGGAACCATTGACTGTATAGAAGATGGTTGCAATATATTGTTCTCATGCCAGGAGCTCATTAAACCTGCCATTCTGCTCTTTGTCACTTTGCTGAGCGTGTCATATGGTTTGGTATTGTGGTGGGGTTTTTTGGTGCAGACAGTATCCTTAGTGTTTGGAGCTGCTTGGGTTCACTGTTCTGTGTCAGTAATTGCATATAGCTGTAAAATGAAAGAAATGGCTGTTTAATCTAGTAGTGGTAGCTCCTGAATAACTTTTTAAACAGCTAGAGAATCAAGTATAGAAAACTGAAATATATGTCATTCTCCAAATAAGAAGTAGACAGGAATGTGTAGTGAATCTTGTGAGTGATAAATACCTCCCTGTAACAATCTTCAGCAACTTGTGCTACATGGAATTCTGTTTTCTGAAATGATGGTTGTTTCTGAAGGCATTTCTTCCTAAAATTGCTCTGAGGAAAGAACGATGTACTTCAAAACAACTACTAAGTTAGGAAACATTTCTATAAGACAGGTGTGGTAAATAATACATGTTTTACAACTAATATGGCAAAGTAAAAATACAATTCAATTCACCTTAAATTTTTTGAAATTCTTCCTTTTACTTAGGTTTGTGCTCTTAAAGGAAACACTGAGTCGAGATTCATAAGAAAAATAAAAGATAAATGTCAACAGATTTTTTAATTGTGAAGTTAGAAATGCATAGCTCTTGGTATATTTATCAAGTATGTTAGCAAGTGAAGATTATGGAGCTAAATCACAGCATGCACAGTCATTTGGATGTGTGAAAGTGAATCTCATTAAACATTTCAAATTGGTACACCCAGCTTGTAGAGTCTTTTCTTTTTTGGGCCTCTGCACTTTTTTTAATGGTACACAGCTCTGCTCTGTGTATTCTTTTCTGTCTATAGGTAGTTCAGTAGGTATCTTGAGCTGCCTCTTATTTTAAGATTAGGATGAATTGTATCATGATCTATCTTCCACAGCAGGTGGAGAGGGGGGAGTGCCTTTTCACCCATCCTTATTCTGTCCTCTGGGAAGAGGGCTCTTGGGTGCTTAATAGCACTATTACAGCCATAGATGCAGCAATGTTGTGCCACTGGCCCTCCCCCATTATTGCTATGTGGGGTAGACAGTGCAGCCTATTTTGCCAGCTTTTCCTGGCCAGATCTTCATCCTCATGATCTGTTGCATGCCATACCATGTATGAATAACAGTGAACACACGAGCCTGTCACTCAGCTAATAGTTCTGAAATATGGAGAAGATGAGAATTTACATATCTATATAAAATGAGTGAGATACAGTCATAATACAGGACAACCTGAATGTAACTATTTGTAGTAGTTTTGTTTGTTTTCCATCTTACTGTATCATGCTGCAGTTCTATCTAATTTAATGATGGCATGCTTGCAAACAGGGCTCTACAAAAATGTAGTGTGTTTTAGAACGCTAACAGTAACTGAAACAAAAATAATTTCATAGGCCTGGGTTTGTCTAACTTAATTAAATTCTCAGCAGGCTGATTCTGTATTGCAAAAATGACTCCTGTCCCCTACTACTTTGTTTGTAATTTACCAAGAAAAGAACAGGCATGCTTGTTGGCTTTCCTTGTGCTGCTTTGCCAAACTAATGTGGAACAAACATGATTAGGGTAGTTTGCTCTGCTTGTAATCTAAATTAGATGACCTTACGATGACACTGATACCTTACTTTTTGCTAAAGATCCTTATGCACAGGATGAAAACCTTGAAATAGAATAGTTTATCTTCTCAGTCCTCTTTGTCCTAGTCACTATGTTAAATAAATAGTGTTAAATATTTTGTGCCACTTTTATATATCATGTTCAGGTGTTTATACCAGGTTATATAATTTGATCTGCAGTCCAAATCAACATTCTCTTAGAAAGTAGCATCCTCTAAATAGTATTTGAAATTTCGCAGATTTTGGAGTGATATTTATTCTGCAAGTTTATGTTCTCTACCAATGCATTTTCTGTAACATTCAGTAAGTGACCTGCTCATTTTATTTCCCAATATGCATACTAATTTTGGTTTCTCTGATGCTCTTTTATACAAGGGGGAACTGTTTTGGTTTATACTAAAGTAGTTCCTATGATTTGAAGAAAAACTCATTCTATAATTTTCTGATGTTTCTATAATTGATGAATGATGTAAAAAATCTGCTTTATTTTGCAGGTGTCCTCCAAATGATGCAAACTAGAATTGGTGCTCTACAAAGCACTGTTGATAGGTATGACATTCATTATGCAATTAGAAAACATAAATCCTTATGTTCTATAATGCTATTTATTAACACTGCTATAATTTTCTCTTCTTGTTTTTAGAATTAGAGTCAAAATTGTTGACCCCTACAACAAAATAGTGTCTCGCACAGCTCAGCTAGCAAAACTTCAAGTAAGTTGCATTAAAAATATATTTAAAAAAATTTTTTTGAATGTGTGTTCACAATTGTCAGACATGAGTACAGTTTTTCTACTCCAGTAGCCTGTAGTTCATTATCAGTATTTTTCTGAAAACCAGTATTTGTTTCTCTTCAAGAGCTAAGGAGAAGTGCTTAGTAGGAAAGTAAGAAATTGACCTTTGCATTAGCTAATTGAGTTTTTGTAGACACGGAGGGAAGAGAGAAGGGTTATCTGAGTATAGAATAATTAAATTCTTATAACTGTTTGTGTTATTTTGGTATTTAATGTTATGGTACTGTTGTGTAGAAGATGCTTTTCGCCCCTGAATTAGTGCAGGCTTTGCTGCAGTTTAGTAAAGAGTTTGAGAACTAATTCTTTCAAAATTCTTTCAAATTTCTTCAACAGTCAAGATGCAACTTAAGGAGCTATTTGTGGTTGTGGAGTTTTGTAAACCCAGGTGCATAGTTGTGCCTGCCTTTTAAATATAAGTGGAGTCTACAGAAGGATGTAGATGTCTGTTAGAGGATAGCAGTGAGAGAGAACTTATCACAATGATGGTGAGATAAGTGTCAAACACTTCCATTGATAATTTTATAGGAGTTGAAAAATTTTCCATAGATCTTCAGGAGTCATGTATCTGCATTCTCGTAAGTTTATGGTTTGAAATGCAACACAGCTCAGGCCCCACAAGTGCTTAATGAGTTATTGTTTGAACTGTTTGTCTTTGCAAGTTTACCTGAATTTTGAGCTGTGGATGTACACTCCAGTAGACTGCCATCTGCAAGTGACTGCTGTTGTAGAGTAGATGAAGCTGCAGACTCATGCAGTTTCTAGTCTGGGGGCTGGTGGAGCAGCTGCACTGTCTCTTGGCTGAACTTCTGTTTTCTGTGTTACTTTCAGTAGCAATGAAGTTCAGCAGGGAGCTCTTAACACCCTGTGTAGCCAGTTTGGCCAGATGCTACTGTTGTTTTCAGCACCAGCTGTTACTCTTTTTGCCACTGGCCAAAAGTCCCATGACTTCCATGTGGCAGGTTAGGTGCAGATTTTTTTGTTGTTCTCCGATGTGTGTTGTGCATGTAGAAAAAGTTGTGGGAATGTGGGGCTAGAGATGAAGATCTTTTGTACCCTGCCCTTACACAAAGTCAGACTGCAGGAGGATGTCTGAGGAGAAGGAGTCCCTGAACTTAGGAAATGTTTCTTGGATGCTTCCTCTTGGCTGTTACATGGGTTTTCCTGTGGTGTAAAAGCAGCATCCATCCAGAGTCAGCATTATTCAGGCTGTGCCAGGGGATTTGTAAGATCTGACTTTTTTTGCTGTAAGTCAGGAAAAAGAGGTGGAGAGTGGGAGTCTGGTAGGCTGCTCTTTTAGCATCGGTGTAGAAAGAGGAATGATGATTCCAGATTCTCTGCCAGTGAGAGTCAGTCTCATCACAAGAGCTGCTGTCCCTTCTTGTGTTGGCAAATACTTTGTGAGTGCTTTATGTTACACTACATTGCTGGGAGGAGTTGAGGGTCAGGACATCTAAATTAATTAATGAAGCTGAATTTATGGAGAACTGAGTCAAATCTCAACCCTCCAGCCTCCTAAAAATGCACTGCTGGGGTGTCCTTTACCTGGGGGACTTGTTTGTTGAGGAAGGGCACAGCACAGCAAGCAACTTCCTGGTGATGGCAGGGCTTATGATGTGAAATTGCTCCCAAATGCAACACTCGTGGTTTGGGACATTGTCAAACTTACTAATTTTATCAGCTGATCTACAGTTGGTAGATGTAGATGTAGGTGGCTGGTAAAAGAGGTTGCCTTCTGTCAAAATCTGTAGGGTTGGCAGGTATGTTTTGCTGGAATGTGTGAGTTTCAGTGTCTCTTGTAGTTGTGATGGTGTTGTTTTAATACCTCTGCATTGATTGCTGTGGGACTGCTCACTAACTGAAGGAATATTTGGCTTGCATAAAACTAGATTTTGCCATCCTTAATTGTTTTTAATATAGTCTGGCTTTTTCATAAACATTCTCACTGCAAGTTTGTTGTTAAATTTCAAATCTAGTCCTGAATTGTAAATCTCTGCTATGTTCTTGAACATATTTTGTCTTTCTGTGCTCTTAGAGCTTCATGGCATCCCCAGGCAGCAGCAGACACTGAAAGCTCACTTCCTGCTCTAAATGATACTGTCCTCTTCTGACTCTTTCCATAGTTGATCACAAGCTAAGTGGGAGTGGTTAACAGCTGATATGGGTAGACAGGGAGTTTGTCCTTCAGAGGATTCTTTTCTGCGAAGCTCTATTTAACTGAGTGTTTTTGCATGGTCTCTTATTTCAGTGTCTTGGTGTATGAAAAACTTTATAATAACAAAACATTTAAAAAAACCCCAATAATTCTGTATTTTAAAGTTATTCTTACTTTAAAATATTTACCAGTAGCAGATGTCTTTGTGATGCTACTGTAAATAAATAGAAAATATAGTCTGAAGATAGTGGGTTGTCTCCACTTTTTTCAAGCTTTATAAACAACAAAATATATCAATTCAGTTACCTGCATATATGAGCTACACACTGGCACATTTTCAAGTGACTCTCTCTTTATAATTAAATCTTCTTTCAGTAATTTCTTAAAATTTCTTCAATTTCTTTCTTAAAATGAATTTGAGATTAAAAGTAAGAAGCTTTTTGATGGTTCAAATTGTAGCCATAATTTCTGTTATTGTTGGCATGTTGTTTAAAATTCAGGAGATAACTAATATGTAATCTCAAAAAAAATTGGTGTTTATTTTTAATTTTACTTAAAATGACTTGGACTGACTGAGGCCACTGGCCTTTTCCAAATTAATTCTTGCTTGATCAGTAGAATTTGTTTCTTCCTGGATGAAAGCATCTCCTTTAGAAAAGCATACTTGATCAACTCAGGGAGGGAATGTTTCCTGAATTAATTCAGACTGCTGTTATGTGGGTAGTCAGTTAGAGGATCTGGCATCTGTGAAAAGCTCCACCATTGGATACAGTTCTTTATTTCTGTTACATGTCCTTACATATAGCATTCTTTTGCTGTGATTGGGGGTTTTATTAAGTTGGACAGCTCACATAGATGAAAATACTTGAGTGAAACAGAATCTTTGTCAAGGGTAGAATGCAGTAGAAATCACTACAAAATTTAGACTGTGTCTTCAGGTCTTTTGATTTTTTTCTCCTACTAATTCCCAGGGCTAGAAATGAAAACTTTTTTTGCTCTTGTATCTAAATGCAACTTCTCCCATCTCTTACTCTCTTTTAAAAGATTGTTTCTTGGGACAGGAAATAATAAGCAGCAATTCAACAAAAAAGAAATACTCTTTGGGTGTAAAGTAAAAGGTGGTTTGAAAATAACAGAAGGTGAATTCCCAGGGAAAAACCTTAGTCAGAGGTATACAACTGGCTTAGAGGGTAAATAATTTTGAAAGCAAAATAGTAATACTAAGCCCTCTCTTTTGGTGAAGCACAGTGCACTATACTAGAAGCTATTTTTGATTAGTCTTGCAGAAATTTAGTTCACAGATATGAAAGTGATATGCGGATCAAGATTTTTCTAATTAAAGAAATGAATTAATAAAAACTAATACATTAATCTCTCAAAGCAGGATAAGCCCCACTTAAGTCTCACAAAGTATAATAGAAATCACATGGTTAAGTTATCACAGAAGGCATAGAAAACTTGCACTTCAGACTGTGATAGAGAGCCCAAAGCAGTGAGAGTATTTAGGTTTTCTCTGATGTGCCTCAGTGGGTTTTTTTCTAATTTTTCTTTTTTATTTTGTTTAATATGTTAGATGTTTAATAAAATTAAACTATAAATATTTGTGGATTTGTTAGTTTGTGTTGGCATAGGGAAGAGACTGCCAGGTTGTACAAGTCTGCTGTGGATATTGGTTGAAATTATTCACTGGTATAATTTTTTATATGTGCACTTCACTTTTCAATAAATGAACTTGAGTCTGAAAAAGAAGTTCTAAGTCTTGCTGGATACTAAATATTTTTTAAAGTAATTTAAAATTAATTTTGATATCCATAAGGTTAATACTTCAGAAGACTTTGCCTTCAGTACCAGGGAAAATAGCTCCAAACAACTATGTCATACTCCAAATTTCTCACTTGCCACCCTTGTTAATCTGATTGCAGATTTTGGACTGTATCTATGGCGGTATCTATGAAATCTGAGTTGCATTTCTGAATTCTATTTTAGTTGTTACTCACTCCAGAATGTTGCTGTTCCCCTAGCATGTATTTCAAGGTATTAGTTGAGTGAAAAGTTATGAAACTATTATATTTGATTCAGATGTCAGCAATGCCTGTTATTCTAATTTGGTGCTAATAAAAGCACACATGAATATGGTTCTTAAAAATTTATGTAAATGTCCATATTCCAATTTTTTAACTAAGAATGCCATGTATTTTAATAACCATGTGAAGGAATGTGAGTTAAGAGTTGGCTGAATGAAGGTGACTGGCCTTCTGGAAGTTTTGCTGAGAGTTAGTTTTTACATATATGCCTACCATAAGAGTCAATATCTGTGATAACAATTTAGTCTTTATGTTTTGTTGTCTTCTGAAATAAGTGCTGCCATTTTGCTTCTTTTGGATGAGTATTTGCTTGGCAAAGCCAACTTCTTAACTTTGCTAAAGCTTTAAGAGGGGAGGAGTATTGAGGAGAGATGCACAAGGTAAAATAAAACTCACTTCTAATTAGAAATAGAACATGCCTCTGTTATGGGATTCTGAGTTTCCTTTGTTTTCTGTGTGGGTAGTGACAGAATAATCTCAGTAGCCCCATGAATATAATTACCATCTTTTGGAAGTCTTCATCTATATAACATAGAATCATATTAAAAAAATTTGGAAAAAAAGGGATTTCAGTGTTCTAAAGTTCCTTGTTTTTATTCACATTCACATTTCCTTTTTTGGTTAAGACGTTTTCATATTTGAGTAGTGGTATTATGTGATGGTAATGTACTGATAATATCCCCTAATGCCACGATTTCCCTGCAGGCTGCCTGTGACTTGCTGCGGAGGATCATACGCATCTTGTATCTCAGTAAGAGACTTCAAGGACAACTGCAAGGAGGAAGCAGAGAGATAACAAAAGCTGCCCAGAGTCTCAATGAACTTGGTGAGCCCTTCTTAATTACTTTTAGATACATTTTTAGCTTGTGCTCACATGACTCACACTAGTGTTTGAGGTAAAGAAACAGCCAAAACTTTTTACTGTGTTCTTGCTTTCTACTTCCTGATTTAAATTGAGAAATAGGATGGACAGAACTTATTAGTCCTTTACATATTTTTGTATGACTTCTCTAGATACAGGTGTTTAATAACGTGAAAATTCTGTGATAATACCCTATGTTCTTTTGGGCAACAATTTCTTTGTGAAGGAATTTCGTACTGGTTTATGTTTCTATAAAACACCCTAAGAGGTAGCAGATATATATTCAGCTTTTGGGAGACATTGAACTATAATAAGGCATAGTTTAAATTACAGTTTATGTCGTAAAAGAAAGATATTGGCCATGTGGCTTTTATGAAACCCATAGATGATATGATATACAGATACCTAACCTAGTTCAGATACTGGAAGTGTTCTGCTGCAGTAGTGACTAATTTACCCTTTATTTTATTGGCTTGTGTGAAGAAGAGTGAGGTAGTTCTCATGAAGGCTCGTGTTACATTGCTAGAATGTTTTCTATATTTGAGCTAGCTTGGGAAATTCCACACTGTGCTGCAGGATGCAGTGAGGAGCATCCCATTAGTCTTGGAGATCAGTTAGTGGTGTTGTATATGGTATCTTGCCAGCTGTTTCTCCTCTGATTTAATGGTATTCAAATTCCAGCTTCCAAAAATAGGTTGTGGGAGGGCTAAACTATCAAACATTCACAATCATCCTGAAGTTTATTTTGCATATTTGTCACTACTGCTCTTTTTGTACTGTGTGATCAAAAAATTATTAGACAATGACTTAGTCCTATAACTGGCAGATGCTGTGTTGCAAGCAGAAAGTTTATGTATTTATTTAGTATATCAGTCTGATTGGAGCACTTAGGTGCCAGCTGTATCATTGTAAGTTAGAATATTTTTTCTGATTATTTTTACCTTTCTTTCCATTTTGCTCTACCATTACATCTTCAGAATATATAAAATAATACTGTCTGTTAACTACCTGGATTACCTTGATCCTATTGAACAAATTAGTACAATTTAATGGTAAAATCTGAGATGCTTAGTGTAGTTTTTAGCGTTTCTTTCTTTGATAGAAAATACTTTGTACTACTCATCTTCCTCTTTTTTTGTTTCACCATTTGTGGAGGGATAGAATGTAAGAAATTAAAGATAGTGCAGAAGGTAGTCTCACCCCTGAGGAGTTGCAGCTGTACTAAATCTCCAAAGATTAGGAACAGGCCTGCCCTTAATAGGCCACAGCTATGTCCAGTAAGAGGCTGAGTGCTACAAAAGAGTGGGTTAGCTGGATGAGGGGAGAGTTGGAGTTTGTTGGCTGTGCTGTGAAGAAGGAGTCAGTGCTGTGAGGAGTGCCCGTGAGAAATCACTGAGAAGGTGTGGGAGCTTTGCAATAAGATGACAACAACCATTTAAATAAAAAAAAAGAACTTGCACTTTCTTTTGTTGAAATGCCAGAGTCTTTTGAGTTTCTTGTTTACAAATACTTGGTGTTTTCCTGAAGCTTAGCCAAGTCTGAGTAATTATTGTTGAACATGAGGGGAAATGTGTCCCCTTAGGTAACCCTTTTGAATTGGATCATGCAGTCCATGGGGGTAGCCAAGGCTTGTGGTCCTTAATTTAATCCTTCGTCCTTAGTTCTGGGTATTTATGGCCAGGTAACATACCTTGTCTACTGTCATTTCTCTCTCCATCTCCTTTCCTGGTATTTCTTCCTTTCATCTCTCTTACCTCTCTATCTTTGTCACCCTTGGCTGGTTGGCATTCTTCCTGCTTCCCAGCTGGCCATGCCTCCCAGCATGGTGTGGATGGGAGCACCCCCCTGAGGACCTACTGTTGCAGGGAATTGGAGGTGCCTGTCCCATGTGGAGAGGCAGTGACTGCTGGCTGTGGGGTAGCTCTGTTCCAAGGGGAGGAGAGCTCAGGGGGCTGCCCTCAGCATGGGTCAGGGTTCTGCTGTGGGAGTCAGCAGGGAGTGTGGGGTATGGCTGGGGAAGTGCTGTGCTGTGCTTCTGGACTTGGAAAGCATCGGGATGGGTGGGCTATCTCTAGCAGAGAGGTGGTGGGGGTGGTGGTGGTGGTGTGTGGCAGGAGAGCACTGGGGATGTGGTGGCTTGGGGTGAGACTGTGCAAGTGCTGTGCTTCAGGAAGATGGGAAATGTGATGTGCTCTGAGAGTGGGAAGCATGGGAACAGCACTGAGAGCTGGCAATTCAGTTGGTGAGATATGAAAGCTTTGGGGAAATGCTGCAACATCTGATGGTAGTAAATAGGTGGTAGACATGAGTGGTGTGAAAGCCTGGTATTGGATAGGGACCTCTGTGTCACAGAGGCTTGCTTTCATGTCCCAGATGAATACTGATCTGTGGTTTTAGCCAGATATTCCTGAATATCCCTTTCATCTCTTGTTCAAGGAAAAAATAATTCCATTGTTTATTACCTTTCTGTTATACATGTGGTGCAGAGTAATTTCTGCTTTGTCAAACTCAGCCCTGTGATATTACTGTGAAAGCTTTGCACTTGCTGTGGTAAGATACCTTCCATTGCTTCTAAGGTATTCTGTGCAGAATCTTGAGATAACTGTCAAGTTTTTTTTAATGTACTGCTATGTGCATATTATATATGCTATGTGTATGTTTATATATATTTATGTATGTAATGTGTGTATGTTTGGGGGACACAAATGTGCATGTTTAGGTATGTATTTAACATATGTTCCTGTAGCTGATCTATGTTAGTTCCATCACAACTTTTACTTAGTTGTGTACTGAAGTTTATTTTGTAGTGATGGAAAAGGCTATAGTAAATATATAGAATATGTGAATTAGGTAGAAATATGTGTCAATTTGAGAAACTACAAGAAACAGTAGCTTTTACTGAGAAGCAGTTTTTTTCTGACCTGACTTCCTTAAGCAAAGGAGCTCTAGAACAAATAAGCTATTTGTTAGAGTCTGTATAAGAGTGCTGTTAAATAGTAGGACGCACAGATTTATCAAGAATGAATCCTGTTTAACCAACCGTATGTTCTTTGTTGGCAGCATAACAGGCCTTGGGACTGGAGAGATCAATGACTGTCTTGTAGTTTGATTTAAATAGGGCTCTTGACACCATTGATTTAAATAGGGCTCTTGACACCGTGTCACACTACAGGATTGGCAATAGAATCCAGATGAAAATGTCATGCAGTGAATGCAGAAGTTCAGAGAAAACTGTACCCCAAAAGCCTTCATCTGTTGTTCACTTACCAAGCAATATATCAAGCAGGGTGTTGCTAAAATGTGTTCTGTAGCTGGCTTGTATTTTCATTAATGAGTTGTGTGATGTAATATGACATATATCCTTATTAAATTTACTACCAATAATCAAGCAGAGAAGAATGGGAGGTATGTTGGGAAACAGGATTAGAATGAAAAATATTCTTAGCGAATTGGAGATACGTCTTACCTGAACTGATTTTATTTCTCTTTCAGACAAGTGCAAAGTCCTCACAGTAAATAGTTCTAGTTAAGAGGGAGAACAGGAGAAATGACTAAACGGATTACAGTTCTGCTGAGAGGTTGATAGTTCCTCACAAATTGAGTGCAAGCCACTTGTCCATTTATTTTGTAGCAGTGTGACATTGTTGGCAATAAAGTTTGTGCTGATATTTGTAAGGAGGGGTATTGTGTGCAAGGCACTTGAAAATAATCTTTTGTTCATGCTTCAAACAGAGTATCAAGTCTCTTTTGAAGCACCTCATTGAAGGAAGATGTATGTTAATTAGAGAAACTCCTAAGCACAGCAGCAATGGTGGCTGAAGGTCTTGAGGATAGTGGGTGAAGGAGCTGGAACTGTGTGGCTGTGTTTTGGAGAAGAGGGGAGTGAGAGGGAGAGTAATGTTCTTCAGATGAACAAAGGTTTTTCAGATAGGAAGAGATTAAATGGCTCTCCATATGCACTGCGATTTAAACAGTAAGTAATGGGCCTGAAATGAAGCAAAGGAATTTTTTTTCTGAAATATTAGGAAAGAGTTCTGCCAGAAATTATAGTTTCAGGGGAGCTGTGAAACAGTTTTGAAGCCTTTTTAAAAGTGTTTTAGACAAAGCATGTACCAGGAGTGAAATCATGTAGTCATGGAATAGCTTGGGTTGGAAGGAATCTTTAAAGCTGATCTAGTTCAACTCCTCTGCAATAAGCAGGGATAATTAGATAGGGATGATTTTGCCTTGAAGTGGGAGGACTCAGTGAGGTGATCTGCTCCCAGTCCTTTGTGTCTCTTGGAGATATTCCCCTCCTTCCCCATTTTTTTGTTTGTTTGGTTGGTTTTGCTTTTAAATTTTTTTTTAATTGGCATGCTTCATATAAAATGTTCTTCACAGGTTGGTTTGTTGGGCATTGTTCCCAGATACCACCTGGAATATTATTAGAACAGTGTGACAGGAAATTTCATGCCATCACTTCAGCCTCTTCTTATCATTCCTTTAGATGAGATAGAAAAATTTCCTCAAAGACCTTCATCTCAACCCTCTGACACAATTACTTCTCTTCTGGTTTTGACTGACATTCACATAAACTTCACATAGTTCATTGTGTTACTTGAGTGCTGCAAAAACTGACCCTCAAAAGCTATTATGTCAGTCTGGGCTAGGAGAATGCAGTGAGCAGGAAAAGGAAGGTGATACTGACTGTGTGAATGTAAGTGTCTTGTGTCTATTTTTTTCCCTTTTTCTGGGAAAGAAGGCAAGCTGCCTGACTGTTTTTAAGAAAGATGTTACTGTATTTCTCTTTCAGTTTTTTAGTATTTGGGATGAGTGATGAATATTGTTATGTGTTTATCTAAATACTAAGCACTACTTAGTATTCAGGAGACAACAGTATTCAGGAAACAACAGTTTTAATTTGTTGTTTTAGTGGTAAGTATTAAGCTAGTTTATTTTATACTAGTTAGCTCTATCTGTTGCCAGGTAGAATTACCTTTAATTGTGGTTTCCACAGTGTACCTTATTATTTGAATATTAAAATAGCCTAAGTAGCCTAGCTAATACACAGTGACTTATTCTGAAGTGATTGCAGATTGGCTGGCTGCAATATTTGTTCCTCAGGTTAAATATTGTTGTCTAAAAGCTGTTTCATTTTAGCTGCTACAATTTTTGCAGTAACATTCAATATGTGTTATGTGTCTGTACACAAGTATTACTAAACTTGCAATGGTAAACTGTCTGAACACCTGCCATGGATACTGTGGCAGCTCTCTTTCACTGCCGCCTTCTTCCTGTATTCTGCTCAGTCATGAACTTCATTTTTTTTTCTTCTGTTCCCAGCAATAATTTACAGTGTATGATTGCCAAGCCAGATCTTGTGTTGACTGCTGTTAAAGTGAGGATGGACTTGGCTACTGTCATGTCAGTGAAGTCTTTCACTGCTGGTAACAGAGCAGACAGATTTGGTGGTAATAATACTGCTGTACACAGTTTCTCATAAGAATCAACACTCATTAAACTAGAGGGAAGTGTTGCTTTCATGGTACTTTTGCTTGGAGACTTAGATGCCTTACAGTTTGCTGCCTTGTGCGATATCTAGTGTCCCCAAAATAATATAGCATGTCTGTAGCACAATGCATTGTTCCGTAGGGGTAAGTGAACTGATTTGATTAATAGAAATTACATGGCTTGGATTGCATGACTCTTTGCCTGGGGTAATTAGTCTTGCTGAGAGTGACTGAATTGTATTACTGGCTCAGAGCCATCTGCATTAGTGCCACTGCTTCAGGTGGTGCATCTGCATCCATAGGAAGTGCAAATATCCTGCTAAAACATTTTTCTTCTGTCCCTGGTGGTGTTAACAGTAACACTGCCAGACCTTGACTGAAGTGGTCTGGACTAAAAAATACCGTGCCTTTCTGTAGCTGAATGTAATCTCCATGTTCTTCAATTCCATGTTCCTTTCAGTTGAGTTGGTTTTTATTTTGCTTTATGTTTTTTGTGAGATTCTGTTACCATAAGATGGAAGATAATGCAAAAATTTGATGTGCAAATTTTTATTTGTAGTATTCCAGGCCAAAAAAAACCCCTTTCTGTTGGGAAAGTTAATTTTTTTCTTGTTGGCTTTTGAAATAAAGTACGTTCTTGGTGGTATGTTAGAAGTTCATTAATTTGAAACAGTGACTGTAAGATACCAAATTAATGTGCATGTAATAGAATGATTTTCAAAACTTAATACATTTTTTCATTATCAGGAGGCCACTAGTGTAAGACCTCTTTATCTTCTTTGAGCAAGGCAGACAGAGCATACAGATTTTATCATCAAATTATGTTTTGCTGCGACTAGGATTCCTAGCTTGGAAACCTGATGTTAGACAAAGCATTTTACATTAATATTTCACGTGTTTTACCTAATGTCTGGCATGCATTCTTCTTCTAAGCATTTCAGTAGAGCTCACTAAACAATTACAGGCACATGAGAGAAAAAACTTAAGTTTGAATTGATGCAAGAAAAAAATCCTATTGCAGTTTTGTTTTTCAGCATGTCCTTTAAATTACCAGGGTTTCGAATTTCATTTTCTTTATGCATACAGTTCAAGAAAAAGAATCAAAGTATGTTTGTAATTCTGGGATTTCTTCATGCCTAGTTTCCATTAAACAGCCATTAACTAGTTTCAAGTTTGCTGTATTAAGTGAAACTATTTTTTCATGTAAGCATTAAGTTTATTTCTGGTATTGATGAGATTAATCTTTTAGCTGTAACTACTCAAAAAATTTGATTTTGCCATACTATTAAGTGTTTGGTAAGTTTAGTCTCAAGCGCATAGGCCTTGTTGGAGGGCTGTGTGTCAGATGTTTTAAAATGGGTTTAGTATTCCACTTTCTATCGTGGTGTTAACCTGTTCCTAAGGGATATGTTACTGACAACCCAGTAGTAAGGCTGTGTCAGAAGTTAATTATGGTGTGTTCAAGTTGCTTTTGCTGTAGCATGGGGAGTATTTCTAAAAGTTTTTATCCATATTCCAGGTCTAGCAAAGACTACTTCTGTCTTTTGCTTTTTTCTTTTTCAGTTACAGATGTCTACACCTTTTGTTCCTTAGATTTCTAAATAGCTTTACTCTTTCCAGCTCCCTGTCATCTGTTCCCTAAATCTGATTTCTGCTATTTCATTATTAAGATCAGTTATGACTTTTATTGTATGATCTAATGTATAGAAGTTTTGGTTTTGGCCTGTATTACATTAAGCTAGGCTTCAGCAGGTACAGAGTAAAATCTGGGCCTGACAGCTCTTGGTTTATTCACTTCTAACAGGTCAGAGAGCTCCAGTGGGAAAGAAATGATAGTGGACAATAAGTAAGGAATGAGAGGGGGAAATGTGATGGACTGCCACAAAGTGTTTTCTGCTTGGAGATGAATTATTGTCAGGACAGCAGAATAACTGCACCCATTATGCAGTTGATAAATTATTATGCATTTAAACTGTCTATGGACAGGCACATAAGGCACAAATGGTGTTTGCATTGGTAGCACATTCAATTCAGTGTTTGAGATTAAGCCAGTACTTCTTATTTCTTAAAATTACTGTGACTGCAGTGTTTTGCATTTGCTTTGTGATCTAGAGGCTGTATCTGGGGTTTGTAGTGTCACCTAATGCTGAAATAAAGAGGCTTGGGAATTTTGAAAGAAGAACTGATTGGAAAGGAAGAATAGAAGGAGTGATGAAAAAGGAAATTGTAGAAGATGATCTTGGCAATTACACCATCCTATATTTTTTCATTAATAGGTTTAAATGTAAGGGCCCAGTCTCATAGTTCTTTTTTTCCCAATTTTTGTTTGTTTATTTTGAAATTAGTGAATTTAAATGCGTAACTCTAAAATCTGAAAACTGTACTTGTATTCTGTTTCTCTATTCTATTCTGTTACAAAATTCTCCTTCTCCTCTAAAAGTATCCTTATAGAGCAGTAAGGAGTTATACCAAACCTGTTTCTGTTTTGCTGTTAAGGCATATTTGTTCCCCACCAGAAGGATGGCATTGCAACAAGGTTTGAACCTTGTTTTTGTTTTCCCCATTGATCTTTTCAAGTGTTTGAGTAGTAAGTATTTTTGTATTTGTTAGCTAAGGTGTGTCATAAGAGTGGAGATATGAAAGGATTTGAGAGAACCAGCAACACAAATAGGCTTGTATTTATGAATTGATTTTCCATTGCAGAGGTTCTTCTGTTCGGTAGGTGGGGCACATGTATTTAGCCAAACTTGAAAGCTGGAAGCTTGCTGAGAAGACAATATTAGGTTGTGAAATACTGGCTTTTTGGCAATCAAGGCAGAGGGTACTCCTGGCTGAAGGCCTGTTCTAATGTAGTGACAAAGCAACGACAACAACTACAACTGGAAAACAATGTATAAATACCACTGAATGCATTGCAAATATAGATTATAGGTATGAAAAATCTAAAATATTGCAAAAAAAAAGTAAATCCATGACTGACTGGAACCAGAAAGACACCTCTCATGGAATAACCTTATTAGTGTAGTAGTTTCCAGATTGTTCATAAAGATGGAGAATACGAGGACTTTTCAGTAAGTGCTCTTGTTTTCTGTTTGAAGACAAAGTAATTTGTTCTTCCATAGAGTAAGGATGCCAGCAGCTAACAAGGTTGTTACACAAAAGTGCTGAGTTACCAGAGACATTAGTTTGTAATTCTTTACTGGATAGGGAAGGAGAAAGTCCAGCTTGTGTTGTTTCAGCATTTAAAAGGAGAGAATATTTCTATTGATATCAATATCAAGTAGATACAAAGCTACTCTAAAAAAATAGTAGGCAAGTTGAATTCATTTGAAAGAAGAATTCAGGGCTGTAAAGCTGAATTAATGATAGTCAATTACCTTTTTATGAAAAATATGTGTTGTCAAACAAATTTGTGTGTTTTGCTTACTGAATTAATGCAATTGTGTAGATGCATTATAGATTTATGTACATAAATTTATATGACTTAAACCTCCCTTTAAGTTATTTTTCCCCAGAGCAGATATTTAAAAAAGCTATATTCTCCTCATCTCAGAGTTGCTCTACATTCTTAGTAGATGATTTTGTTACTAGGGGAGCTGGAAGAGAGAAAAAGTGGTAACTAAACTGTAAAGCTTTGGAGTTGGACCGTGTCCTTGCTGGGATTGCTTTACCAATGTTGTTTCTGTTCTTGCATTCATGCAGCTGTGTCAGACAAATCTGTACTTGTGCAAATGGTGTAGGGAATTGTGCTCTACAGATAAAAACAGTTTTGTGGTTACCTGTGAATAAATGCAATTATACATGTCACAGTGGGTGATTAAGTGGGCCCTTTTTCATGAAGATTAAGACTGTAGAGGTGCATTCATGGGGAGAAAAATAAAGGACCTGCAGAAGGGCTCTTGGATTAGCAGGAAAGGAAATGGCAAGAGCTAAGGACTGGAAAATGAGGCCTGGCAAATTCGGAAGTATAAAATAATTGAAAAATTGGATTATATACACAAATTTGTTGTAATTCTTCAAGTAAACACTGGTTGTTCAAATCTTAAACATAATAACCAATTCTATTGTGTTCGTTTCTCATTAAAGTATAGCCAGTTGTGGTTAAAAAGTCCAACCAAATAACTATGAAAAGTAGACCGAAGACTAATCTTTGTTCAGGCCCTGGATGGGAGCCAGTATCCCTATTGTTACTAGTTATCCCTGTAACTATTGTTACTGTTGTCTTGCCTAAAAGATCAGTGAAGGTGTTACTGGATGTAACACAAAGTAATGAGAAGTGTAGAGTAAGATTTCATTCTTCATAGGAAACAGCTTTAAAATGGGCTGTTTTCACAGGAGTAGTTTTTTCTCTTTGTCGCCCAACTCATACACATAATTTTCACATATTGTTTAAGCATTTTATCATCTCTGCTCAGTTATTGTTTGAAACATAAAATAGTCCCGTTGTCTTATGTGTTTACCTTTCAGGCCCAACCTTCAGTTATTCACAGGCATTAAGTCTAATTACTGACTTAGTTGTCTTAAAGTTAGGCCTTCTTCAGCTGAAAGCCAGCAGGGTCTCGTACCTTTTTTCATGTGATCTCAGGGAAAAAATGTGGAAACCTTACCTCATTAAAAGAAGGAACTTCCTATTATTTTGAGAACATACTGTTTCTCTGCCAGGTTGTCTACAACTTCAAAGATTCCACCCTTGCCCAGTTTTAGCAGACCTGATTAGCAAACTAGAGTTGCAGAAACTTTTGAATGGAAAAAAAAATTGGGACACAAGAAAAAAAACAATGACTGAATCAAAAGTTTCCCACTTTTATTTTAGTTTATTTAAACGGCTCTGAAATCTTCACTGTATGCTGTAAAACTGAGGCAAGGTTTATTAGAAGCTTCTGAATATATTACTCTTTTAAAAGATGTCTTTAACTTGTCTTCATGTGCACTTTTCTGTACTTCATCGCTGTTTGCTGCAAGTGCAGATGAGCTGTATACTTCCATTTTAATAGTTTTAATAAAGAAGTTTATATGTCCATAATGTAATCTTTACCCACAGATTCTCTTCATAGAATCACAGAAGGGTTTATTTGGGAAGGGATCTTAAAGACCACCTGCTTCCACCCCCCTGCTGTGAGCTTAGACACCTTCCACTAGACCAGGTTGCTCAAAGGCCCATCCAACCTGGCCTTGAATACTTCCAGGGATGGAGGTTCCAGAGCTTCTCTGGGCAGCCTGTTCCTGTGTCTCACCACCCTCACAGTAAAGAATTAATTCCCAACATCTAATCTAGACTTACCCTGTTTCAGTTTGAAGCCATTCCCCTTTGTCCTGTCATGAATGCTCTTGTAAAAAAGCCTCCTTGTAGGTCCCACTGATACTGGAAGGTGCTCGGAGGTCTCCTCAGAGCCTCCTCTTCTCCAGGCTGAACAACCCCAAATCTCAGCTGTGTTCATTGGAGAGTTGCTCCAGCATTCTGATGTCTCCATGGCCATTCTGAACTTTCTCAGGTCAACATGTTTGATGGATTGTGGCCCCAGAGCTGGACACAGCACTCCAGGTGAGGTCTCATGAGAGAAGATAGAGGGAGCCTCACCTGCCTCTTCCTGCTGGCCAGATTCCTTTGATGCTGATGGGCTTCCTTTGACTTTCTGGGCTTCAGGTGCACATTTCTGGGTCATATTGAGCTTCTCCTCAACCGTTTTTCATGTCTTTTGTTTTGCTTGGTCTTGTTCATTCATAGGTCTCATTTACTAGCTGTTAGAGCTCTTCGCAGGAGTAATAATCTTCCTCATTTATTAAGGTGTTTTACAACAGCAGTGCTCACACTCACCTTTTGTTTTGTGATGATGCATACATGGCAAATAGTGTTTCCTTTCTTTTTTTTTTTTGCCTTAAGTGTGTTTTCAGTCCATTGTAAATGCAGCCTAGTACACAAATTATCAGTGATTTGTAATAATTTAATTGATAATTTATACTTGTAATAACTTACTAATGTGGGAAGATGTCCTTTTCTCCTCCTTATCCCTTCTTCTCTTTATTTGTGACAGGGATCTGTGAAAAATATTTTGAAATAAAATTTGAAAGAAAACTGTGGTGCAGAGTAGCAATAAGTTACTGTGCTTTTTTTCCTCCCCACTAATTGAATTGAAATTGAATTTCATTTGAAGTAAAATCTCACAACAGATTGTGAGAGTTCCTGGTGCAGTTAAAAGTAAAACTGTGCTAATACAGCTATGTTAATAGCAGTTTGACATAGCCAGAGTGACAGATTTTACAGCAATGTTGTTTCAGCAGTGACATTGATTTGTTTATTAGATATGGTATCAGGTTAAACTGTTACAATATATGGTAGGAAGTTAGAGATTTGTATCAGGGTAACAGAAACCAAACGTATATTTCCAAAATCCCATCTTGGAACGAAACACGAGTGTGCTGTGTGCCAACAGCTTTGTGCTCTCAGCCTGCCTGCCTGCTTGCCTGGCTACAGTGTCAGGAAACAGAATGTGGATATAGAAAAGCTTAGATGCAAAGGATACAATTCATTCAAACTATAAAAAGAATTGGTTTAATAATTTCAGGTTGTGTACCTATCACAAAACTTCCACTGTAAATCTCCTGTTTTTTCATTTCAAGTAGATTTCTTTTCATTGTGTGAGAATTTCTTTGTAAAATAGGAAAACAAGATGATACAGAAATCTATAAAGTAAATACACAAGAAGATATTTCTCCCATTCTGTTTCAATTTATAATAATCACTGAAGTATAATTTTAGCAAAGAATATAAATATGCCTAATGATATATCTCCTTCAATTTATTATTCTACAAAAATAATTAAACTGTGATAAAGAAGCAATAGTTAAAAACATGCTGTGGTAGTGAAACACACTCTAAGCATCCAGATGAGCTGAAGTTATCTGACTGACTAAAGAAAAATTCAATAGCATATTTTAAAATGTATCACTGGGAGCACATGCTTATCCTTTCAGGTCTTTTCTTGTAATGCTTGTACTCTGTGTGTACTTTGTACTTTATCTGTAGGAAAAGAGGTAATAGAATGCTTTTGGTTTGTCAATTATTCTTTGTATATTTTGTTAAATCAAAAGCCTTTTCTGGAGTTGCTATTCATCTTGCTCCCCCTCTCCTCCCAGCAATTTTGGCACAACCACGTATCACACTCAATGATTCAAAGACAAGTTCTTATTTTTTTGGCTGCTACAACCTGAAAATTAAGGTTAGCATTTTTCCCACAGCAAGTGTGTGTTGCCCTCTGCCTTTCTGTGGTCCTGATGGCCCTAGCTGCCTTAGAGTGCTTCCTTCTGCCCTTTTCCACTGGACCTGTACTCTTCTTCTTCATATCCTTCTTCTTTAACACTTACTGGCTCTGAGTGATTCTCATTTTCCTGTTAGTATGTGGTTTTTTTTTTTTTTTAACCTTCCCCCACCAAAACAAAACCCAAACCCTGGATTTCATTTTCCTTCTTGAATTGCACAAGTGTTCTGTGAAGTAGAAAAAGGAGATGGTAATTATAGAGTCAGATTCTTCTTTCCTCTTGGTGTAAGACAAATACATTCAGTGATATAACGGCAGAATGTGTGAAGTAGGAGTGGAATTCAGCTCTTATAAGGCTGGAAAATTTTAAGACAGAAGCTGATTGTTCTTAGCTGTATATTGGAGGTATTTTGTCTGAATAATGGATAACAGAAGAGTAATTTAGCATATTCTAGATTTTTTAATACTGCATTGAAACTTTACTAAAGAATGCTGTATTCTGTCCTTTCAAAAGAGTTTGATGGCAATTGGCAACTAAAACATTTTTTGTAGGAAACAAACATAAGTCTAGAATATTTAACCGTCAAAGAAATTTGATAGTTAGCACATACATCACTTTAAAAAGAAGTAGTGCAATATAGTATATTTAATGGTTAACACCATTAAAACAGAAATTAACGCCATTAATTAACACCATTAAAACAGAAATGTTCTTCTATCTGGGTAAATTCTGTAGCCTTTCAAAGAATTATTTAACTTAAAATGAAAAAAATCCAACAAGGGTGGGGAAGACAGGATGTTTAAATTTATGTCTGGTGGGACATAGTGCCTGTCAGTTCAGTTCAGTGATAGTCTTACCAAACCTCCTTCATATAAATAAAAACTAGATCCTGATGTTAAACCCACCTTTTGGTGTGTAAAAATAAATAATAATTATGTATGACATACATGTATGTATTTATGTAACAATGAAGGGAGGTGAATTGATCTGATGTGTATCCAAGTGCATACATTTTTAATCTAATATATTTAGAAAGTACAGAAGTGACTGCTATTCCCTTGGCACTAATAAAGTAAACAGAACTTCCGACCATGTGTGGATTACATGCCTTATAATCCATAAAAATTGTTTTGTACTGGAAACTAGATGTTTGTGATGTACTCTGTTTCACAAGTTTGTGATGTACTAGTGTGTGAAGGTATGCTTCTTGAATATCCTAATAGATTCTGGCACTGCACTCTGCTTATTTTGGCATTTTTAGTGTGGGATAACCTCATTTTACAATGTAAAATTGAATGGAAATGCATTTGCAGTTAAAAAACAACATAGTCAGATACCAGCTAATACTTTAGAGACAGAGAACGTGTAGAAATTGGCACTGCTTGCTTGTGCTTCTGAGATGTGTTTGCTGGAATTAATATTTTTGGAGTCCTGTACAATTCTGCTTGCCTTAGGCTGAGTGGTGTGAAATGTAATTGAACTAATGATTCACTGTGGTGAGATCATTTTAAAGAATGTAGTGGGCTTCTTATTGTACATTACTATGGCATAAATTTGCCCTTTTTTCTTCAGCGATGCTGCCTCTTTGCATTCTGTTTTAGTCTATCTGTCAAGCACCCACACCGTCATATCACTCCTGAAATCCTCTTGTGTCTGTAGGATATGTAGTGTGTCTTCACAATTTACTTTTTATTTTGTCTTGTGTTAAATTTGTCATGTGGTACGGATAATCTATGGTTCTGTTTTATGATGGCTTCGGCGTGTAGGTAGGATGGCACATATTCTTACTTGTATTCCTTCCTGCTGTATGTAGAATTTTCTTCTGCAGCCCTCAAAGTGTACTCCAATGTAGTCAAAGTCCTTTTTTAAAATTTATTGAAGATGAGGAATAGTAAAAATGAAGCTGCTTATATTCATAAAGGCAATCAATGAGTGTGATCGACACAGCCTTTGAAACTGGTCTGAATCTCTTTGGGCAATTCCTAGGCTGCTCTTTCTCTGCTATGAAGTGCTGCTTCATTGCATCTGATTTTCTAATGAATGAGCTTTTAACACTAAATGTGTAATTCTTGAGGTTTTATTTAATTTTAAGAAGTAAGGTTATGTTGTCAAGAAACCTTTCAAGTCTGAAAGCTTTTCTAAATGCCTTTTTCAGATAAGGACATGATGTAGACTTATTAATCTGTTCATTATCATTTCTCCTTTCCTTCTTTTTAAATGAATGAGTAGTATCTTTCATTTAAGAATGCTTTATTGGAAGATTAGTAATCACTGAAATCATGTTATGATATTAACTCTACACATCCCAGCTTCTCCTGCTTCTAGTGTTCAAAATACAGAGGGTAGCTGGAAAGGGAAAAGAGGAAGGGGTACAAAAAAGAAAAAATAATAGTTTCTGCTTAAATATTTCGGGTGCATTTATTTTCAGAAATTATTCCCAAAAGAATTTTTAAAGTGGTAAATGTGGAGGATATGGGATTAAAAAAAAAAAAGAGATTATTGCATTTACTTCCTCTCTGCAACCTCTCCAATAAGATGTAGGATTTCTGCTCTTTTAGGAAATCAGAGATAACTTGGATAAAAAAAGTGCTTTAAATGCAGTTGAATGCAGGTATTTTTGGGCCAATTTCCACAAAAAAAACCTCAGTGAAAATATGTGTGTTTGAATATGTTTCACAGTAATTTCACGTCATTTCACATCGATCAGATAATAACATTTCTAGGTAGAATTTACATGATTGTAAGTGGCTATTGTTTGTGGAATATGGAGCTATAGTATTATATTTTGAGTCTTCAGTTCTGGTAAGCTAAGGCATGAGCTCAAGTAAACTAAGCATATTGCAGGTATTTTTTTTAAGCACAAAACCAATTTTGGCAATACACATATGATTAATAATTTAGCTATGTGGTGGCAAAGAGCTTTTTGTTCCCTTAAAACTGCACCTTTTTTTATACACAACTTCAGAAAAGTGCTTTAGAAATCCTAATTTTTTATGTAATGTTTTAGTCAAACTAGCTCTCATATTCATGGGTATGATCTGCTTTTTTATATAAGATAATAGTTATTGAGAATTAGCATTTTAAATATACTGGTAGCTGGTGACACACTGATCAGTTTATGTAACAAGAGGAGTGAAATCATGCTCATTGATTTTGCAGGTTTTTGTTTTGTTTCCCCCTCCCTGCCACTGTTTCATTGAAATTAAGAAATTTTTAAGCATGGCATGATGCAAGCAACTTGACAAATTTATGTTTGGATAAATATCTTAATTCTTGCTTACAGTGCCATGGATGATGATAACTTCATAAGGCTTCTTGATACTTCAATGCAGGTTTAGGATGAAATTGAAGAAGACAGTGTAGAACAAAGGTATGCCATGGCTGCCCGGGAAATGCAGGAATACGGTAGCTGGCAGTATTGGTGATTGGTTTGTGACAAGGCAATTGCATGGCTAGAGCTGAACATAGTGGAGAATAATAAAGTTATCAAAGACAGGAAAATGATCTTCTACTTTAGCTGTGGCGTTTGACAATCATATCGATGTAGATAGACGCAATGAATGAAAAATTCCTGTGTGAAAGGTCCTTGTGTCACACTAGAGGTCGGTCTGAAAAATCTAAACCTTTGCACAGGATTGACTCTGTTGGTTGTCTTTTAGCATCAGCCAAATTTTCTCATCCGTGCCTTTTTCCTTCATTTAGCCTTTTACTCCTGCCCTGTTCTTTTTAATTATTCAAATTGTGAATTTTCCACGTAGAAATTGTAGATCTGAGATTGTATATGCAAAACCTTTTACTTTTCTTAAAAGTACTGTCAAGTTTTGGACCAGCATGAATTTTTTTCCTTGTATCAAAAGTTTCTGAACCATTCACTGAAGGACATAATGTAAATGGCTTTTTCTGTGCATGGTAGTTGCATATTGGAGAAGACTGAAGTAAGTGGGGTATCTAAATATGAGGTCAAAATGCATCCAGGTTGTAGCTGCATAATATTCAGAATACTCTGATCAATATTGTGTATGAATTAAATTTAAAAACCGTATTGTACAAAATGGTGAATTTGTGCTATAGAAAATTATTCCCAAGTGTAATTTTTACTTAAAAATTATTTTATATTTACAGAGAAACTGAGCCATACAAATATTTTTAAAAGTTTGCACTTCTTTAAGGCTATTTATTTTCTAAAAAAAGAGGACTTGAATATTTTTGACAAATATACACATGGTGTTACGCTAACAAACAGCCATGCAACATATATCTTACATAATGAAGAAATTGAATATACAAGACCTACTCTATTTAACATATATATTGAAAATATACAGTCTCGCCAATAGTTAAAAAAGTTTTTCTTATTTGGCAGTATTTTTTTTTTTTACAATTTGTTCAAATATTCCGTTTGATGTGTTTTGGTGAATACTGAAATCTAGTCAGTGACAACCTGAGGTACTAAACATTTCTGTCTTACTTCGCTGTCTTCAAAGGTAATCTTTTTGTTCCTTTTAGGCTCTATCCATGAGTTGTGTATTACAGCGTTATTTGGCATGGGATCTGCTTCCACTATTGAAACAACTCGCTTTTTCATCTTGCTTTTCAGAACTTTCTGAAACTTTTGCCTTGTGAATGCGTAAAGTAGAGGGTGAAATATAGTTGTTCCATATGCCATTACTAGAAAACATAATCTCAACTTTACCAAAAGGTCACTTGGGCCCAAACATAAGATAGTGGTGTTTAAAACAGAGATGGGTGTCCAGCAGAGAAGGAACGTTGAGATGATCAGAAGGGACATTCTGAAGACTCTCTTTTGCCGTTCTCGCCGCTCCCGGTGCCGTTTCACAGCTCGACGCAGAGCAATTATGACGGACACGGAAGTCCTTACACCAAAGACGACGTTTTTTCCTGCACTGCTGTGGGACACATCCGTAGTCTCATGCTGCGTGGTCAAAGAAATAGTTTTTTTCTTTCTGTTTTTCTTCTTTTGTCCCGTTGTAAATCTTGTACCAATCCGAATATTTAGGGCCTGGAGTATTTTAGTGTATGTAATTAGCATTACTACAACAGTGAAGAAAAATATTGGGATCTGAACGAGAATGTGGTAGTACATTCCTAGCTCAGTGTGGTACTCGTTTGTACTCACACACAGAAGTGTCTTATTTTCCCAAGTGCTTGCACTTTGAAGACTGAAGAAGTTGACTTCAATGAAAGGAATCAGGAAGGAAAAAAGTGAAATGATCCATATTGATGTCATTAATATCACAGCCCTTCCCATGGTCAGGATTCGATTAGCAGGTTTTACAGAGATGTCGTATCGGTCCAGCGTGATAGCAAAGACGTTGATTGCAGTTGAAACGCTTGCAAAAGAGACACAAGCCTCATGGAAGCAGCAGATGAGAGCAGTGTTACTCTCCAGTGAAAGCAGAAGGATAACTATAGTTAGAGGAATACATCCCACACAAATTATTACATCAAGTACATGAAGGTTCATTGTAATTATGTTACTGACAGAATTGATTAAGTTGGATTTCATACAGTAAAGTACCAGAACGGTGAGGTTGCTGCCAAGTCCCAAAACAATTTCTAACATCAAAAATCCAGTGAGAGAAACTTGAAAGCTTAATGGATATGACAGCGGTTGGTACATGTTGGTGTTGATGTCATCAATGGCATCTTGAACTGTAATGTTAGATTCGGACTGCATGTTGACTTCCAGAATGGGGGACAAACACATTCTTTTGTTGCAGCTGGTTTTTCTCCTGAAAGGTGAAATAAAATATGGAAGTATTTGATTTCTTTTTTTAACACTTATTGTAGATAAATGCTGGGGAAGGGGGGGGGGGGAGCAATATTCTTACCAAACTCTTCATTTACAGTATATTTAGAGCTTTAATTGGCATGGACTCAAAAGCCTGAAGATCTAGAATAAGGTCTTTGCTTTTTGAAAGAAAGCAGGATTTGTTTGAAAAAAGAAAAAATAGTGAAAAGCTTCCACTTAGGGAGGCAAGCCTTTGTTTATAGTGATGTGGTTTTTCACAAAGGGCTCATTTGTTGAATAAACCATACTTTGTGCATAGCCTTTGTATTGCTTTGAGGGTCATTTTAGAAGAATGTGGTTAAGTATTAACAAATTAGTGATCAAGATAATTTTAAAAAGCTCTTGTGGAAAAAAAGGGATAGGAACATGGAGCACTGTTGCTTATGTATCATAAAAAGGATGTTTAAATTATTTATGCCAATTTATCCACCTCTTTCTTGCAAGGTTTACAGTAGTGCTGTGGACTGAAATGTGATGTTCTGTAATTCACCAGATTTTAACAGAGTTTAAACCTTCTGTTCATTTTAATCTTCTGAGCATCTATGTGTATGATGCTTGCCACTACAACAGCTTTATATAAGTATATATAATTTCAAATGCAAAACTTATATGGGTTTGGGAAATTGAGTTTATTACAAAATACTACATTTCCTTTTTCTGATTTGAATTTTCAATTGCTTCAAGAAATCTATGCCTACATGGAATGGAAGAGTATTTGATTTTATTACAGAATATATTTAAGGGAATAATTTCAGCAAATAATATTTAAAAAGAAAATTGTCTATTTCAGGTTTTGATTTTGGTTTGGTTTTTTTTTTTATTTAATACAAACTACAATTAAACCAAGCAGATTTACATACATAGCATGTTTCTCTTAGGAATAAGTAAGGATCAGAAAGGAATTTATTTTATCTAGCAGATTTTTTTATTTTGTGTTTCATCTGCTTAGTTTTACACATGCGGGTAAGTTCTAAATATAGCTTCTGCATGTAATACCTGATGTTTGTATGATTTATATTGTCAGCCAGCTCTTAAGTTTGTAATTGATTGAGTAAATAAAAGAGAGGTTATTCAATTTCTTGTTATGATACTGGAGGGTTTTTTTTCTAGGTAGCTTTAAATTTAAGAGGGGACATATTTGGCATGAAAATAAATTTGAATGTCGACCTTCGTTCTATTCTGAATACATTAAAATGGATAGCACTAAGGTGAACAAAACTGAGCTCTTATAAAATGAAAGTATGAATTAAGCACACTTGGGATACAGTATGCAAATAGATTTCATCTGCAGTTCTGAAAAGCTTCAGTTGAACAATACTATTAATTGCAAATTGTATGATGAAAATTCTTGGTATTCTTCAACAGCTATTTCACATGTACCTCTTAAATAAAAAAAGATGTAAATTAGAACGTATTACTCTCAGGTGTGAAATGAAACAAGAAGTATTTCAAAAGCTTTGTTTCATTTCTAATTTAGGCAACCTCTATCTGTCTTACATTAACCCTCAGGGATATGATCTCCTCTTGCATGCTGTCCTGGCTGTGAATTGGTTTCAAGAAATCATTCCAAATGCATTGTTGAATAAATGAAGTTCTTTTGTGTTAGCAAAAGCCAGGAAGAAATCAAAAGCAGATCTGCTAAAACAAATGACAGTCTCACCCTAACATTACAGCAACCGAGTTTTTGTGAAAACAGAAAACCTCAGCTGTGTTAGGTCGCCATGAATAGATTAAGCGTCACCTCCTGGGTGCCTTGCCTGGGTTTTGGGAAGCAGAGCTGTGTGGCCAGGAGCTCGTTCCCCCAGCGCCGCGCGGGCAGCGCAGGGCACCTACCTGTTCCCTGTGCCTCAGGGGCCTGGCACAGCGTGGCAGCAGCTGGGCAGAAACTGACACATGCTGTCACTGAGAGATTTCTGACACGAACTGTGCCCTGGAAATCAAGTGGTAGCTGAGCTCTTATTTAATTTCTTGCAGGTTTTTTTGTTTTCCTTTTTTTTGTTCCTGCAGTTCAGCAGCAAAAAGTTCTGATTAAACATGGGGACTTCTTAATTGCCTCAGATACTTCTACAGACCAGGGCATATTCTGTGTATCTGTTCTGAGTTTCAAGCCAGCAGTAACAAATAAACCTTCTTTTAAGTGATGTTAATTTCCTTCCCCTGTTGCATTTTGTAGAAGCCTGTTTTTATTTTCCAGGTTTAGAGAATAATATTTTCTGATCTCTGTTTTCAGAGTGTGTGTAGACATCCTTAGTTTATGGTTGCGTATTTCTTTCTGTAATATTCCTGCTCATTACTTTTGAGTGATGGCTTAGTGAAAGAAGTTGCTATACATCATAAAATCCAGTTCATGTGCTTTGAGAGTAACCATGGGTTACCTAATTTGGTTTATTTTGATTTAAGGAGAATACATAACATCATAAAATTGAGAGAAAAATATCCATTAGTCATTATGACAAGTAAGTTATTTAATGAGTAGTATAGAAAAAGCTTGGTTAAACCTTTATTCAGCTTGCTGATGAAGTATGCATATTCTCCTTTTGGGATTTCATGTTTCATTGTCTCTTCATGCATCAGTAGTTTCCACAATTCTGGTTTTAAATTATAAATCCCTCTTTAAGAAATGCTCACCATTTTAAGAATCAATCATTGCACTCTTCTTTTAATGAAAATCTGAGCAGATGTGTTAGTCTTCCATGTATATTGTTGAAGTGTCATGCACGTAAATGGTAATGCAAGTGTGTTCCATGTTTTGTTTTTAATTCCTTTATGTCTTAAGAATACATTTTAGGGATGCATCCTGCTGCTCGTAGGTCATACAGCTACAAAGATACCCGGTCAACTGCATTCTTCATATTGTCAGTAGTAAAACTGAATTAGTTGCTGCATGCCCTTGTGAAGGGGAGGAAAAAAAAGGTTAAAAGTAGGGCTTATAATTTCAAAAAATAAAGTAATGCAAGAATGTATTTTCTAATATCACTTATGAATAAAGGATCTCTAAAATTGGACCTTATAGATTACATAAAAAATCAGTTTGCCTGCTCTCTATTTGCTAGTAAAATCATATTCTTCTGTCAGCTTACATGAATTTAGGTTTTTTGGACAAGTTTCCTGTTCTCCAGATAGTACAGGTTACAAACAATCCTGGCTAGAAGCAATAACTGTTGGATGCAGTGTCTGTGACTAAAGCTAGAAAATGTAGTTTTATAGCTCTGGTGAGCAGGTAGTTTATACATAAAATTCTCTTGTCTTTTAATGAGAAACTGAACAGAGTTAATGAGCCTTTTAAAAAATACTCTTTTGTTTAATTTGCACACTGTTATACTTTCCTTTCTTGAAATAGATGTTTAGCAAATCCATGCTTTTAATAAATGGCTTGTATGTATAGGATAACGAAAGAAATAAGTTTAAAAAAAAACAACAAAAAAGGGGTATTTCTTGAGCAATCAGAGATTAGTCATATGAGCCAACCTTCATAAAGCAATAAGTATGCACTAATTACAGACTGTCTGATCCTTCGAAGAGTAACTGAATAAATCTGAAACGTATTTAACTGCCAATATTTGGAAATACTGCTGAGGGAGGAAAAGCATATTCCCAGTTGCTTTATGTGGTTGTTTTCCCCAATACTGTATGAGCTTAAACTGTACTGTCTTCATGTTATACAAACAAAACAGGTTCTTAATATTCTATAAGACTTTCATACAGAATAACATTTTTCTATCATTATATTTTTTAATGAGGAAGGGGAAATAGCATTTAAATTTTTCCTGGTCTCAAATATAGCAATATATTACTGCTTAATATAAGTTGAATCTGACCTCTTGCCTTTTTTTCTCCAATTTCTAATTTGGTTTAATGTTGCTTATTCTGCATATCATAATAAGGAACAGGTCTTACCTCCACTAAAGATTTGGTAAATTCTCGATGCAGGTGAAGCAGTTCCAGGTTGGAGGGATTCATTTTGTTCACTTGTTAGCAGAGTAGAAGGGAAACAGGGTAATAAGCATATCTTCAAAAAATGACCTTAATGAAAATTTGTGCCTGTACTGTGCCATTGTTTCAGCATACTGCTCATGTATACAATTGCTTTAGTTCTGGTTTACAGGCTGCTGCAGTCTCCCACTCTTCCTACGGTAGAATCAATAAGCATCTGAAAATACATAATGAAAGTAATTTAACATACTGAAGGCTTCTTGTCTCCAGAGACACCACTGAGATTCAGGCTTTCTAAAAAAGAAGAGCAGTGCTTCTGAGAGGAAAGCTTGCGATGGGCAGCTTTTGCAGAATGACAGCCTACCTTGTCGCTTCTCCTCACTGCAGAGAGATGCAGTGCATTCACTAATTTTGATTGGTCAGTGATGTTGGGCTTTAATTGTGCTTCATATATGGGATTGATGCCCTCCCTCCCCCCAATTTATATAAGGATTCTTTTATAAAAGGACTAAATTTACAAATGATTTATGAATTCTGGAATATATTAAGGGTATGCCTGTTTTATTTTTACCTTTTCACTCTTTACTTTGTGTACACTGGAAACCACATGGCACTGAGAAAAAAAAGGGATTAAATGGTTATTACTTTAAAAGCTTACTACAGTCTATATTTGCCTAGTTTCCATTTCTGAGCCTTTTAGGTGTTTGAGTTTTTTGTTTGATTTTTTTTTGTTTGTTTATTTGTTTTGGTTGGTTGATTTTTCTTGTCTTGAGAACATTCTGAAATAATACTGCCTCTTTAAACCATGCTGAATTTCACCGTACATGTTTACATGCAAGTGGTCATGTAGGTTTTGTATCAATAATTTATATTCAGGACAATTTGATACCCACATGTATATTAGGAAAATTTATGCTAGGATGCACCGAGATTATTCAGACCCTGATAATTATTCAGATGTGATTATTTGGTTGATTCATGATCAGAAAAAAATTATTTTTAGGATCCATCACTATGTACAATGTATGTATAGTTGTGGAGGTTATTAATTTTGGTGAAATGTAAACTTCTAAAAAAACTTGCATGTTCCACATGAATTTTGCTAGAGACTTGACAGGTTTTTGTAAGGATGTCTTTCTTGCGTGATGTTCTTGACCTTCACTTTGCAAGGGATGTCTTTGTTTTCACTTTTTGTTTTGTCACCTATTTCTCAATCTGCTCTATCAGTATAAGCAATGCTCACAACTGCGTAATGAGAAGTGTAGCACAATACCTGTTTTAATTAGTACTGGTGCTAAATAAACCTTGGATATCATTTCAGTATAAACCCCAAAATAATATTTTTCAAAATTGGTTTGCTGAAACAAATAGTTTAGGAATATCTGAGTATAAAATGTCCTATAGGTAGTTTATAATCTCAAATGAGTGTGGGGCTTTTTTTCACCATGATTTAAAAGATTTTTAAGGTTTTTTGTAAGGTGTATAAAGTATTAAATGTTAAAGTACATAAGTAACTGTGTTAAGATGGTAGTTTGGGTCAAATTTTGATGGAGTCCTCTGGTTTTAGGTTGTTAATGCAAATACATAATGCAGTTGTGTAACTTTAATGTCTTTATTTCTTTTCTTTACTTTTTCTTTCAGCCAGCCATCCAATATATTATTTATCTTTAGGTAACAGCATACTTTATTTATTTTTTAAAATGGCTTCATATCCATCCAGCATGCTTCCTGTTCCATACTCTTTTGCACTCAGAAACCATGTAAATAAAGATTGCAGAAACTTTGAACAGAGATCACTGGGTACCAGCTGGCTATGCTGAGTAGCAGCTGATTGAGCCCTTTGAGCTGTCTCTGTATCATCTGCCTCCCAAGAGCTTGAAACCAGTGATAGCTCTTAAAGGTGATGTGATAAAGAGGATTCCTGAAATGAAAGCATAAATACTAATATATTAAAGAGATTTACTTGCTTCACTTTCAGTATGACTAAGGATAAGTAAGGAAGCCTATCTAAATTTAAACAGATGAATCTCCATCTCTCTTTCTAATTCTTCAGTATGTGCCTGAACAAAGATGGAGGTATTGGATGAGCTGTTCTGTTAGAAAAAGATGTACACACGGAGGAAGAGTGTAACAGCATTTTGGGTATATCATGAATATATGGTTCAAAGGCAGGCAAAGGGGTCACAAAAGACTACCTATATGACAGGAGGTGATATTGGCAGAAGTTTTATCTGCAAAAAGTGTTTGAGAGGAGTGATAAGGAGCTGAGTTGTGAACATATATTAAGCTTAAGTTTTCTGGAGACAAAATCAAGAAAAGAAGCAGTACCATATGGAGGCAATCAGGAGTAGGTGGATGGATAGACATGCTTATAAGCCATTGCTGTGCAGATGCTAGTTAAGATGGTGTGAACAGATGACTTCATCCTCAAAGGGTAGATAGGGAAGAGTGGGCAAAAGGAGCCATGTGCAGGCACCCAGCATAAACAGAAAATGTGCTGTTCTTATACCTGTTTCTATATCAGTACAGATGGGAGAAAGAATCTGACTGGCATTTTGACTTTTAGGGTAGTGAAAAGTGGGGTGAAAAGGTAATAAGAAGGTAGAAGTATCAGGGAACAGCAGGAGTCCTAAACCAGGAGACTGATGATGAAGAGCCTTAGGATTGAGAATGGCAGCACAAGGGGAGAGGGATATCCAGATGGTAACAGAGAATAGACTGTGAAGGGTTGAGACTGCTGGGTCTGATGTGGGGGGAAAAGAAATGCAGAGAGGCAGGAGCTTGAATCAGAGTGGAGCACAAGGGTGTAGAGGCATGTGCATGTAAAGAGACACTCGGTGCACAGAGGTAGAGATAATGGCAATTGCCATAACACACACCCCTGTAGTACTTCTAAATTCAATTCAGGAGTCATAGCTGTATGTGAGAGTATATTCTTCTGGTTTGCTGAGAGGAGGAAATGCAGAAATTTGCAAGTTTTAGTGCATTTTTTGGTCCTCTTCTGTCTTTTATCTACTGTCTTACTTTCTACACAGACAAGTAATGTCCCAACATTACTGTTACTGCATTCCCTAACCATGGTAGGTCATCTCTAGATCTGAAGGTCAAAGCTCTGCTGTTTAGTTTATAAGATCATCTTAAATCAGTTTCTTGAACTGCAGTGCTTTGAATAAGCTTAGTTTGTTAAAAAAGACTCATTACACTCAAAAGGTCGACCAGGGCCAAATGAAGTACCCAGTTCTAATGTTTTTCTATCAGAGTCCTTGGTTTTGGAGCTTTAGAATTCTTTTAATGTGTTTTAGAGTTTAACTTTACATAAACCTACTGCAGACTGTTTTAACATCCAGATGTCATAGATCTTCATGAAGGTCTTTATTGGCACAGTTGTGAGACTGTGTCTGCTCACTTTCCTTGTTCTCTTCATTATTCTTTTTTTCATCCTAACTGTTTCAGCAACACTTTCTTTCTTTGTACTGCACATCTTGTTTCCTAGTCTGAATCTTGCTGCTCATTTAGTGACTATTTAGAATTTTACTGCGTCTGGGTCTAAAAATGTCATCTCTTTTCATATTAGCAAGAGACTTGAGATCCTACCTCATACAATGTTTTTAGTGCTACATAGTGTCTTTAGAGCTCAAGTTGCTTTAGAAAATGAATATTGTGGGGTTTTGGATATCCTGCTCTGGGATTGTTGTTCAGCATTATTTACATGGTGCATCTGCACAATTCCAGCTAGATAGCTCCTCTGTACCTTTCATTTACCTACTCTGAGGAGTGTCATGCCCAATTCTAACCTAGCTCTTCTGAATATTTTGTGATTTGTATCTGTTCTAGCAGTTTGTGAACTATATCTAAAATTGTTTCTTACCTTGTTGTATCTCAGTTTCCTCAATAGCCAGTTGCAAAGAATTTTGTTAGAATATTGATGAAAATCCAGTAACTTCTATAGTATCAAGGGAAAAGAAGCAATGGATAATAGCTGTTTGAGTCTGGGAGTTGTACTGATGTGCCCTAGTTATGCTGAATTTGTAAATGTGTTCTGCTTTCTACCTGATACCAAAATTACAGCTTGCTGATCTGGATCATGCTGGAGCATGCTTTTATGTAAATGTTGACTCTTGACCCATACACAAGATCTAGTCATAAAGGTTTTTATTATTACTTAAGAGTGATATGGTGAATAGATGACAAAAATTCTGTTAGACTTTGTAGATAGATAGTACCATTCTAACTCGGATGGTAACATGGTCTTCTCTTTCTTTTGGCTCAAGTACTTTATTCTCATTTCTTTAATCTATAGAGAAATGTTCTAAGGCTATTATTCCTTTTCTGCAGCGAGGAGTGACATCCAAAAAATTAATTTTCCATTCAGTGTCTTACCCTTAAAATTTATTTCTTTTTCTCCCTTACTATTGATTGCAATCGTGCTTTGTTTTGTTATTTTTATAATGACTTATTTAGGTTGGGTTTTGTGAGGGGTTTTTTTTCCACTTTTCGAATATTCATGTTTCCCTTGACAGAAAACAGTCCTGCCCATGGGACATTGTTGATCTCGGTTCTGCCGCTGTAGAATTGCATCCCTGGAAAAATCTGGATTTTCCAGATTAATTGTATGTTGTTTCACTGTGCTTCCCCTTGTATTTACAAAGATGAATACTTTTGGAAGCAGCACAAAGAAAATTATTTTAATATAGGCATAGAATAGATAATATATAAATTCTATATAAAAATATAATAGTATATATATTTTACATGTTGATGTATTTTTATATATAATGTGTACATATTAATTTGCAAGATTCAGAGTTAATGATAGCATAGCAGCTTAAGTATGGAAAAATTAACTACTTTTGCTATGGAATAAGAATGTCTTATAAGATTCCTTTGGGTCTGTATAACTATTAGGCATAGGTTATTTTTTCAGTAGTATTCCATGTTAGAACAATTATTGACCTCTTCAGCACTGGAAGGTTCTGTACTCATGAGGAAATGTGTAAGTTAGAGAATGCCCTTTAGCTATTAATACCAAACATGTATCTTGTTTTAGTTTTGCACAGTGAGGTGATACCAAAGAAAAATTGCAAAACCATTGCTGGCTATCACTTTTATGTAGGGAAGGCATTCTTTTTGTTTCATAGCAATGAATTTGGTTAAGTAGTACAGGTAAATCATGGTCCTAGTGCATTATTGCACAATTATTTAAACATTTTAGTAGAAATAAAAAAACAAGCAGTATCAGTTATGCTCAGGAGGGAAATATGGCTGGTAAATTTAACAGTAATTTAAATAACATCAGTCTCACTCCAGCTTTTCTGCATGGAAGTGGTTTGTCCTCTAGTAAAAACATTCATAATGAGTGGTGCTGTATGTTGTAGTTTTTGGCAAAAGTTTAATTAGTGACTATAAATTTAAAGCTATTTTTAAATTTTTCTTTAAAAATTGTAATATTGCTGTGAATTTAATTTCTCCTTCATTAAAATTGTGCTTTGACTATTTTGAGAACTTGAGAGGTTTCTGCTTTTGTAAAATATTCTTAGTTCTAAGTTGGTAATTATTACTGAATTTTAGTGAGGATTTTCATTATTATGGAAAGGCTTTTGGAATTCTGACATCATATCTTTTGTATTGCTTTGAGCATACAAATAAAAAAGGCACCTGCTCGCATTGTGTGAGCCTTGTGAAAGCGTGCCTGAAAGAACATTTGTTCCCAAAGTTGCAAAGTGGTTTAGCATAGTAGCTGAAATGTTCTGGAGCTCGAGTCCTGATGCTGTGTAGCTATAGAATGAGGAAATACTGCCTTGTGGTGTGAAGTCCCCTTGGATTGCTTACCTTTCTTTTATGAAGGTATTTTGTATGTTGGAGGAAGTTTTCAGTGCTGTTGCCTGCTGCTGGTTGGCTGTGTTGCCCAGCACCTCCAAGTCCCAGCTCCTGGCAGCTCTGTGTTTGTGCATTGCACAGCAGCCTCCATGTAGACCTGTCAGGAAGTGTTCTGCCTGGCTGATTATGTTGCTTTGGATTGGGAGGTAGCTGAAGTTAACATGCAGGGTTGAAACTTTAGGATCTGGTTCAGGATTTTCTGTCAGATATCCTCGTTGTGAAAGTCATGAGTAGCCAGGTGTGCAGGATGGGCAGCAGCAGGAGCAGCACTAGCTGCCTTGTTACAATCCCCTGATACAGGGATTTGGTTACAGACCTTACTGCTGTAATATCCTTTAAGTGGAATTGCTAATTTAAAACAAAATGAGAAAACAAGAAGATTTTTCTCTAGAGTTCTTTATTCAGCAGAGATCGTGCATAGACTTTGTTTCTAGTAATTTTGTAAACTAGAAAGGTGGTACCATTATCTCTTAATTAAGAGAAAGTGTTCACATGATGTGCGTAGTAGTGAGCATTGTTCTAGCTGAAATTAAGAGACAAACCTTACGATCTTAATTGCCCTGTAGGTAAAGAGTGAACACGACATGAATAGGCATCAACTGTCATGTCCCTTCAATTTTTTTTAAGGCTAACACAACAGTGTAAGGGTTACCGCAAGGGTGACTTCATACGTGTCAGTCTCGCTCAAGTAGATGCTTGGGCATGGCTGATTCAGTTTGGAAAGGCTACAAAGTGTGTGAAAAGGAATCAGTAGACTTACTACCCTTAAAATCAAAGTTCAGTAACTCTGCCTGTGACAGGAACATACTTTGCCTTCTTCAGACAACAAAATAAAACCTAAGGACAGTAGTTAGATTCCCCCCCTTGTTGTGAATGCCTGATATAAGCAGTTAAAATAATGTCAGCCTCTGTGTTCGGTTCAAATGTAGTAAGTTCTCCTCATCAGTCTGACAGTGGTGATATTCCACAAATCAAATTCTCAAAATTTGAAAAATTATATGCAGTACGTTTTCTTGTCTGATTTTTTTAAATGATAAATGGCTCGGTCGTTCCCTCTTTGCCACCTTGGTTCTTCAGTAGTTTTTACAAGGTTGTTCAGGGAAACTGGTAGAAAATCTGTTTATGTAGTGCCATAAAAAGACGTGTGAGAGAAGTTTAAATAGTTTAATAAGCTATAATGATAAATGCATAATAACATGGAAATTGAACTAATTTAGTACAGTGTGGCTTCACATTTCCTCTGCTAAAAAAAATATTCATTTGATTGATGTGCATGTTGATCTAAATTTAGATTTGTGTTGGTATCATATTCAGTTTATTTTCGTTCTTCCTCTGTTGTTTGGGTTCATTCATTTTCATAATTTGTATCCAGAATATAGTTTATTTTTTTATTGATTATTGAAAAACATCTCTTACTTTCTTAAGTGGATAAATGAAAGAAAAATATAAGCCCCTTCATATTTTCTGGGTTTTTAAAAAAAAAAACGTATCTCTTGTAGCTGTAGAATCTAAAATAAATACCTTAACTGAGTTAAAATGCATGCATACGCATGCATATGAAGAACTAATTTTGTCTGTGAAGCTCTCAAATATCAAGCATTTTTGTGCCTAAACCATAGTTTCAGTTTTTTTCCATCTTCTAAAGTATTTTTAACCTCACTGCATAATTGTTGTCTTTGAAATCACTTACTGTAATACTGAAGCAAACCACAGCTTGTATGAAAAATGCTTTCATTTGCTGTTTTTTGGGAGAAGGCTGAGAGCAGTAGTGTCAGTGGTATGTCTGAGGAAGGGAATACTGTTTTGCACTGTATATGGTTGATGCCTGGAGCTGGCTTTGCAGTCATTAGGCTTGAAGCCTAATGTTTTATTTTACTAATAAAATCTTGTGAAATTTCAAATGGTTGTTCAAGATGTTTTTATTGCACCGATGGATGATGAGCAAATACAGGTTTATGGAGAAAAAGCTTGTCAAATTCTTCAGCAGCCTTCACTGATGATCTATGTAATCAATTAAAACATGTAGGTAGCATGAGTTGCAGTGGTAGGAGCTATGAAATGTAGCTGGAATAGGAAAAAGGAAAAATTTTATGTGCATTATTTCCGGTACTTTTCAAAATGAGAAGCTTCACTATTTCTAGGTAGGCTAGCAGCTCTGCAAAATAATACCTTGGGTTAGGAGCTCCTGGAGGAAATGTGGAAGACGAAGAATAGCAACAGCAACAACCCATCAACAGGAAAACCTTCTGAGTTATTACATACTGGCTGCCTGTTACCATGCTGTCTTTCTAAAAGAGAAATTGCCATTCTGACACAGGTAGAGGTCTTTTCTAGTTCTCATTCTTTCCACAGTAGATCTGGTGCCCAGTGAGAATTTATTCCCTCTGAGAGACGGCTGGATATGGAGAGCATTATTAATCAAGCAAATTGGTTTTAATGCGAGGAAAGAATGAAAGGAGAGGAGAGCCTGCCCTTTTGAAAGTGGTTACTACTTTAAACTTGCTGGTCATTAGGCTTGAAATGTTTTTCTTTGAAGTTGCTTTATGTTGTAATACCTTTTCTGTGGCCTTGCTGTTGAAGTAAAAGGAAAACTAAGCCTGCTCTGTTCCCCCCAGGGCAGTTGGTTTTTTTTCCCTGCAAATTTTGTATATATTCTTCAGAAACCTATTTTGTTTGCCACCATCAAAAAATTCTAGGCATCTACCTGTTTATTGGACTCTTGCTAATACCCTGTTTAATACTCCCACTCTGAAATCTTGAAGCTGGCATTATCTCAATAAGCAATAGGTCTAGGCTAGAATACTTCAACAGGGATTTTCCTATGCTGTTTGTGTGTATCTGTATGTAAGAACTCAGTGGCTCTTGGACTGTTGGTTGAGTGCAAACCTTGATAAATGTTGCAGGCTGTGTTGATAGCATTTGTGAGAGTATAAAAGCTACTCTCAGTAATCTCGAAGCCTGTAGGCAAAGCAGTTATTACAGTATACTTTGTGGCAATAAAGATTGATAGTAGACAGAGTTTTAGTTTGTATTCAGTACCCTTAATCTAGAGTGAGTTTATATGGACAGTTAGAGATAGTATGGATTAACATTTAAACTAAGGATTTTAGCTTCTTGTGCAATGTCCATGACCACAATGGTCAAGCATTGTGTGTCTGCTTCATAGCTTCTGTTCACATTATTGTGTTTTGTAGAACAACAGTTTGGTTATGTCCTAGATGGCTAGCGCAGATCTGGAAAGGCTGTCTGTATTTCATTAATCTGTCCAGTCTCTGTAATACAAAATCAATTTCTTTTTGAAGAATGCATGGACTGTAGAAATTTTCCACGTTTATTCTCTTTGCAGATCTTTAAGCACAGATTTTTAATGACTAACTAGACTTGACAAAGTTAAACCAAGGAAATGCTTTGGAGTAATAAGGAGAGAATTGGGGTTTGAGTGGAAAAAATAGTTCATGTATCTATCTCTCAAGACATGAATTTTTTTTTTTCTAAAATAAAGTAATGTATTGGCAAAGTCAGAATATAAATTATTTCTTGCGCTAACTTTACTTTTATCTAAATTGCTTTAAGCCCTCAACTGCATTGGAAGAGGGGTAGGGGAGCAAAACAAACCTTCAGAAGATGCAAATAATTAATGAGATTTTAAAAAAATGTATTGATGAAACACTGTAGAACTCTCTACTTCATCATCAATCTTTTCAAAATTAAATACCCCCCCTCCCCCATCTCTAAGGAAACAGGCCTTGCAGCATGCATAGAAGATTATTAAACACAGGGCAAAAATGCAAAACTGTGTTTCACCTGTAATTTGACATTGAGAAGTTGTTGCTTCTGACATCAACTAGAAGGTTAAATTATGTGTAAAGATGCTTCATAAATAAAACCTATAACAAGCAGTACCATGCAGTTTAACAACAGTTAACCACATCAATGTTATAAGTAGAACAAACGGGACATAATGTTTTTATGTATGGTACTTTGGGTTGTGCCGTACTGAAAAGAAACTGTCCTTAATATATTAGATGCCTTGTACTGGTGCATTTCCCCTTCTCTCATTCTTGCCAGTGCCACCTTAGCTGTGTGTGATGTGGCAGAAAGAAGAAGAAAAGACGCCTGTTGAGGATGAGCCAAGCATGGAGTTAGTTGCATGAATATTTGATGAGAACTAAAGGAGTCACACACAAGGACAGGGAAATGGTTAGAATTGCTGCAAGGGTGACTGAGCTGCTCTGCAGATTTATTTATATAGGCTTTCTTCATTTTCTTAATGATCTTTTGCTATAAATACACAGAGAATATTGAGTGTTGAATTTCATGGTCGCTTTTGTACAAAGCTGCTAAGAGCTTGACTTGTAACCCTGCTTTAAGTTTTGGGTGTTTTGAAAAAATTCTTCAGCAATATCAGTATTTCGTCACTTTGGTACCACAATATACTTCCGTTGGGTACGATTGCCATGTGTGGCAGTTGGCTAAATGGCATCCTGTGATCAGCTGGGCACAGAATTGCCTTGAGTAGATTTGATCCACAACACAAGGAAATGAGAATGGAAATGGGATTGATCCCAAAAATTCCATGAACCAGCAGCTGCAGAGAGAACTGTGGATTGTAGAGAGTCCACATAAAATTGCTAATCTGTAATTTTAAATCTTTGTTTAAATCTGTGATTATGATGCAAAGTTTTTCTTTCTGTGCTACCCTAGAAGCATCTATATTTTCAAAGTATGTTTGAAGATTGCTGAGAGTTGCTAGATGTAGATACTGAAGAAATGAATTCACCAAATCACTAATCTTTTTAATTTTTTAGATTCTTTTTAGAAATACATCCAGCTGATACAATTTAATATTCTGCTTTTGTGCAGAGTCTTGGCTAATACATCTGTTGAATGAATGAATAAATAAATGGAAAGAAATGCAGTTTTAATTCTCGAAAAACCTATTTTTATTTTTTTGCTTGTAAAACTGACAGCAATATTCTACTCTAGGATAGCATTATTAGTTACTGACACAGTGGAATAATAGTCGAAGTTAGAAATGCATGTGAATGTTGCTGAGTTTTATAGCTTGAGCTTTTATTATTTTGAGTAATTTTAGCACCTGCAAAATTATGCAAGAAGCTGGATTCTCTTTTGACAAATATTACACATTCACGGGTTAATGTATAGCTTCCAGTTTCCATTGATTACTATTGTCTAGTAAGTGCTTGTTAGATATCAAAGCAGTGAATAGCGTGAGCAGGTCACAGATTAGGTCAGCCTGTTCTTTGACAGGCTCAAGAAGGCAGCCAGGCAGCTACTGTTTTACCCTCTGAACAGAAAAATTTATTCCTTTGACTGTGTTTTGGCTTTTGAATTCCCACTGAGTTAGTAACTTATTTATTTGTTTTGATATTTGAATTATATTTGAACTTCAAATGAGAAAATTCTGTTATGCTGCTTCTGGGAGAAGAAAATCGTATCCAAATAGTTTTAATTATTATTAAAACCCAACTCTTTGCTGTTCAGTTTAGCTGACACATACAGGGGTACTCAAAATGCCTGCTGTGTCCACCACCCAAGGCATTCTCAGCCCTGTTCCAGGTCCTCTACCAAACCTGGGAGTTTGGGGTGCTGACTCAGCTGGCACAAGACAGCTCTTGGTGCTCTTGAGGAAATCTGTGATCGCTCGACATGATTAAAACCACTGTCACCACTGCCATGACAAGCAGTGCTGCACGTGAGCCTGACATGTGCAGCTGAACACTGTGTACAGAGTGTGCTATAACTCCTGTGATAGATGTACCATAGTTATATTTTGTATGGATGTGTGTGCATGTATAAAAAGGTATAAAATGGTTATAACAATGACTTGATTCACCCAGGTGCTATGAATTACACTCTTTCTGGCAACAGAAACAATGTCATTTTTGAATTCTTCAAATGGAGATTCTCCAATGCATAGTGCATTCTTCAAAGTGGAATCCTGCTTTGAAAAGGTACCAAGAAAGAATGGTGAATTTGAATTTAATCTCCTTAGCCCAGAGGCTTTCCAAAATAACCTTTTTACCAAGGATAGGCATGCTGCTATGGCAATGGAAAAATCAGTTCAAGCTGTAGTTTGAATGGACATTTTTAGTTTGAATGGACATTTTGACCCTTGTTTTATTAATTTTGACAGTGGAGATAATTTTCGCCCTCTTTCTCATTTAACAAAAGATTTTCTTTCAACATTTTTTCTGCTTAGAAGTATCAGAAGTAGTATTATTATCTTTGTGGGCATTGGGAAGGAGAAAAGATGGACGCAGATTACTTAAAATCTCAATCTCTGATAAAATTTAGATTTTTGTACAAATGAAGTAATAGCATTCCTGTCTTTTTATATTTTTAATAGAATCATAGAATCATTTAAGTTGGGAAAGATCTCCAAGATCATTGAGTTCAACTTTTGACCAAACACCACCATGTCAACTAAACCATAGCACTAAGTGCCTTGTCCAGTTGTTTCTTGAACACTTCCAGGGTTTGTGATTTTACCACCTCCTTGGGAAGCTTATTGCAATGCCTGATCACCTTTACAGTGAATTAATTCTTCATGATTTGCAGTTTTCCTTTATGTAACCAAACCAGTTCCTAAAGTTTAAAGAAATTATAGATTTATAGTTGAAGGTGTAAGTTCTTTTCTTCGCTTCTCCCACTTGTAGATTGCCTAACTCCCCATTTCTACTTATGGGTAGAAATAGGTCAAAGGGAAAAATAAACTGGGGCAAAAATAATTAATCAGCTGGGAATGGATGCAACATTGGACAAAATCCTAAGGTGGTGTTAGGTAGGAGGCAAAGAATGATGTTTCTGTTATAACACTGTTCACAGGACTTTTGTGGTCACTGGGTTTAAGTGGAAATTTGTTTCTCAGACAAGTTACTTTGTATTCAATTTCTTCCCTTTATAAAAATGCTTAAAATGGTAGCCAAAAATGCTGTGAGATCTTAAGATGGGAACTGTGGACAAGTGCTACCTTCTAAGAGTTATTTAAAAATACAGTCTTTATAGTTTATAAGCAATTTTACAAACTTCAACCTTGCATGATGATTGAAAAGCAGTAGGGAAACTGATTTTGCTTCCAAGCTTCATGCATCAAATGCATTTTAAAATATGAGAAAGGGCTGTAGCAATTGCATCTGAATATAGTATTTTCCACTTCTTAACTGTTTAAAGCTGAGCATCATTGGCTGTGTAAATATTGATAGCTTTAAAGACCAGAGGAAAAATTACTGTGAAAAACATAATCTGGATAGACTCAAAATACTGCAATTTCAAGATAAGATTTTAAACAGAATATGCTAAAACTAATTTGAAGTAATTCTCCCTTAATAATAATAAAATATACAAGTCCCCATGGTGCCCCATCACCTTTGTGGAGAAAATGGCAGCAAGAAAAAAACTGCCACTTCTCAAAGGATCTTTTACAATTACAATTGATTGAAAAAATTAACAGTGCATGTAACACATAAAATTTCTTTCATTAAATATGAACTTGAACTACATAGATTGTAGTCATTCATCAGTGCCTATAGAGTGATACTTTACTCATTCTTGAAGAAGGAAACCTGTTAGTGCAAACCATTGTGTGTTGGTTGCACAACCATTGCAGTTGTGCATGCTTTTAAATTATCTGAAAAATTGTATCTTCTCCGGCTCTTTTTAGGATTTCCTTGCTTGAACTTGCATTAACGTAACAATTGAAGAAATGTTGGTGAAGTTTTGCTCTCCTTTCTGTTAGTAATCTAGATATGATCTTTGATACATTAAGAAATATTAATTAATGCACTAGTTCCTATAACTACTAGAATGACTTCACTGATGTCTGCATTAAGCTGATGCTTATTATAAAAAACCTGTATTTGTAGTTGATCGTGGTAATATAAGAGACAAAATTATAATTCTGCCGTTGTGAATATAATAAATACTGCTCTTATCTGTATTACCAAGGCACACACATCTCTGGTGAAATGTAAAGCAGCATGTTGGCTTTCTAGTAAAATACTAAATATTAGAAGTAAGTATTTTCTTACTGGTGATTGCTGAACATGTGAATAAAACAGATTTATGGATGGTAGGGTTTTTTGTATGTTTATGTGAAGTTTCTATCATACTGTTATGCCACATTTGCAGTTAGAATATCTATGCATTGAGTTCTTAGTAGAGTGATCTGGATCTCAGACTGAACAAACCAGGCTGGATTTTGAATCAATTGGAGCATTTTTAAGTCTGGAGTTTATTTTTAGTCTTGAAGGGAGTTCAACAGGCAAAGATGTTTTACAGTTTCTACTTTATAACTATGTGTCATCTTGGACATCCTTTTTACCTTCATTCGTGGATGGATTAAATAAATTGGCAGCTTGCTTAGACAGAACCTAAGAAAAGCACAAAGAAAAGGCAATTCTGTCTTGGAACATTACACTGCAGCCCTTTCACCTGCCTCTGAATTGCAGTGAATGACACTTCCTTCTTCCTTTTGATCTGAAGCTTGATTTATAAAATAATAGTTTACTGTTCTACAGTAGCACAGAAATCAGGGTTATGAGGTTGGTTCAGAAAGAGAGTAAATGAAAAGCAGGACAGGTATACATACCTGTAGAAGGAAAATAGTTATGCTGCTTGGTTTCCCTGCATAAGTGATCCCACTTGAGAAGGCACGAGTGCAGTGATCCCATTCTTAGAGAAGTTCTCTGAATTCTTTCTTAGAGAATAGGAAATCATTGAAATCTTGAAGTTTATGGACTTGTGCTTCTGTTTCTAGCCCCAGTTTCAGGTTTGAAAGTCTGAGCTGTGAAAGTTTTGGTTCATCAGTTTCACAAATTCTGAAGTGTTACTTACTTAAAGCAGGTTGAGGTAGTTGCACCAGTGTATTATGTAATGTTATACTCAAAAACATTCCCCCTGACAAGGTAGTCAGAAGAAGCTGGTTTATATCACTCTGTTGTAATGTATAATAGGTGACCTACTTTCATAATTTCTACATGGGAACACAAAGAACAACACTATATTTATGTACTTTGAGATCTTCCTACACATTTCTCCATCCTTTCTTTCTTTAGGTTTTTCCTCCTTTTTTCTATTCTATGCCCAGAAATTAGAGATTCAATGAAATAAAATGACTTAAGTTTTTTCATTTTTTCAGGGTATAAAATACGCATAAATTTCTATTAAATGTAATCCTAAATGTATATTTTCACAGTTCTTTGAAAATAAGAAGGACTTTTTTTTTACTCATGTGTCTTTCATATACCTCTGTATTTGTCTGAAATTTTGGTTTTTGTATATGTGTCACATAATTTTTTTAAGAAACTCTTCAGTCTTTTTATTTAGTTTTTAGTGGTTTTTTTTTCTTGGTAAGGGAGGAACTCAACTGTTGCATAATTGACTGTGAAAAATGTATTATTAAAATTGATACAGGGAAAATGCTGTTAGATGTATAGCTTAAACTAGACTCTTCTCCTTGCACTGACCTTTTCTACTGTATAATAAAACATACTATTCTAACCAAGTCAGATAGCAGAAAATTTTCCAGCAGTAATGTTTTTCGGATTCATGGCATCTGTTCAATTGGCATTTATGAAGCACTTGGAGATACTCAGATGAATGAGGCTGTGTTAGTGTATGTGTTAGAGGGCACCGTTAGTAAGAGCAGCATGTCTAAATAATTGCATCTTGGACTTTTATAAATTTAGTTGTATAGAAACCATCCTAAGTAAAACAGCCTATGAAAGGCAAAACATAAGCATTAAATTCCTTGGATGCCTTTTATTGGGAAAGCAGGATTCATAAAAGCACAGTATGTTGCAGGCTTTATTTCACAGTTCTGCCAACACGAATCCAATCTGAGCTCGAGCACAGCTGCTATTCCTGCCAGTCCTCCTCACTCTCCTGATGGAGCTTGATCAGCTCTCTTTGTTTTCTCTGCTCGCTTAAAATGAACGCTGTTTAATGATCTTCACTAATGAATTTGTGATGTCTTGTTCAGGGACTTTTATCTATGGAGTGCTTCCCCCCCAGCATTAAAATATCCTTTACTGACATAGTATAGGGTAAGGTAATGAGAAAAAAATAGATGTGAAGTTCAGGATGGATTGTGATGGATAGAAATACATAGAGAAAACTAGATGTTCTTACAACAATTGTGCAATTCTTTTTATCCCTGTAACACAGTTACTCCTCCTCCGCCCCCCACACAACAGATTTGTAATGAAAGAATAGAATCTTGTGCAGGCTGCAACTCCCAAAGGTAAAACCCACAGTACTAGACTTCCATCTGTATAGCCTATTTTATTTCAGGGAGATTTCATTTAGTTTTCCTTGGTTAAATTAGTCTGAAATACTGTCTTTGCAAGTTCATTAAAATTATTCTATAATGGGCGTCTGCCGTAATTTTTGAAGTTGTATATTCAGTTTCTTGGTGGTGGTGTTTGCTATTTACCTGATGTTCTTGTCATCCTTTCTACCACGTTCTGATGCTTGTCATGCTCTCTTGCCTTTGCACTCACCTTCATGGCCAGTAGTGTTGTTCCTGACCTGTTCTCCATAGAAGTTTTTTGACCTGTCCTCTTCCATCATTACAGTTAAAAAAAAAGTCACCTGTGTTAGTTATGTATAATTGGAGTGGAGAAGGGAATCCTTTTTGGTTGAATAATATATTTTTATAGAATTTAAGAAGAGTATTTCACCTGAATACTCATCTGTAATGTTTACATTTACCCAATGTAGCCCTTACTGATTAGTAAGGGCTTTTATCTGCTTGAAGAAACTAAAGCTATACATGTACAAAAAAAAGCTCCCCAGGGAAGGGGATAGTGCTGGTTTTGTTTCTGCTGTGCAACCAGCATGCTAAAATATACTGAATCAATACTTGGAATCAATACTGGATAGTTTCTTAGGAGCAGTTAGGATCACAGAAGGCCTAATCCTGATGAGATCTGCGCACTTGGATCATTTAATAACCTGCACAGCTTCGGGGGAAGTGAAGCCTCAGTGCTGAGTGAGTGTAGGACTGGGCACAGGCTGCTGAGAGCTTGGCTCACCTGATCACTGCTGCACAGACTGGGAGTGCTCCAGGGGTTACTGACCACTGCTCTTCACTGGCTTGTAAGACACTATTGTTATCCCTCTCCTTTGCCAAGTAATCAACCCCTCTTCCTCTAAAACATGAGCAAATAGCTGAATGAAGTAAGTGAATTACTATGAATATACATAGGATCCACCTAAGTTCTTTTGGGAAGGGCAGTGATTGAACATTTGAAAAAAGCTGATACCAATTATTAGCTGAATAATCTGAGCTTGTCTAATTGCCATTTGGAAACTTCCCCCACAGTTTGTCCTTATTGAATGTACTTGTTTCAATACTAGATAGTCTGACACTTTTTTCCCCCGAGTTTGTTGCTCTGCTCAACTCTGTTCTCTAAAGAATTTCTATTTCTGCTTTGAAATTTTTGAGTGCTTTTGCCACAACTAATTTGTGCATTAACTACTTTATATGTTGAAGGCATGTGCTAATTAGTGCTAATGAGTTACTGAGTAAATGGAATTCAGAATAGATACTAATTGCTGAGTAAGACAGTGAAAACTTGATGTCTGTACAAACCAAAACTTTACAGATTCAGATACAGAATTTACACAAGTTCTGTTTTTTATTGCTTTAATGTGAAGCTTCCCACACAGAGTGGATTAAAGACTGACTTCCATCTCTGGTTAACTGATATAAGTTGTTCTGTGATTCTTTTCTCCTTGCATGTCTGCCATGCACAGGTGCTTGTTCCTTGCATAGGTGTTTGCAGAGGAGTGAGGAGCTCATGCTGAGCAGTGGCTGAAAGCTTCTGGGGGGTCATTTTCAGCAGAATGCTTGTGTGGGTGCACAGGTGGAGAGGAGATGACATGGCTGGGAGATGTGGAAGGGAGGGAGCAATGGCAGCTGGGATAAAAACTGATAGCATAAACTGATGTGGAACTGAAGCTCAAGAGACTTGGGGTCTGTTACCAGATCAGTATCTTCCCTTTCTTAAAATCTGTAGTATGGTCATATTATATACAAGTAGGTGTCTGAATTATTATCTTTCCATGGAGGTCCCTGAAGACTCAGCAAAAGAGGGGTAGGAGAAAGGGACATTCTAGAAGAGCTCAGAATGAGTAAATGGAATGACTCATAACCTGGACCAGTTGAATATTTGCTTATGGCAGAATAATTTTGAAAATGGCACATAACAAGTAAAAGGGACAATCAGAAGTCTAAGCAGTACTTCTGGAAACAAGTTTTGCCAGTTAATTTTTACTTTATCTCTACTGTAATAGCATTCCTTTGATATTGCGCATAGCTATTGGTGTGATCTGCATGCTGTGGATTGAGATTGCCATGATATCTGTTACGGTTTTAAATACATTTTTCTAAATGTGGATGAGAAAATTAAAGTAATTAATTTTGCATGGACTCTGAGACAGGAATTGACTACAGCCATTTTGCTAGCGAGGTTTGCACATTCTTTTTATCATCCTTTATAACTGATTTTCTGTAACTACTAATGGAAAGAGTTTAATAAAAGGTGATAAACTCAGATGATTTTTTAAATAAGGTTACAAGTCTGATAAAGCATAAATGTGTTAACACTATTGGATTCTGTAGGCCTTTTAGTACATTTTAACTTTAAAAACCAAGTAAAAGGTAAAATGCAAAAGACAAACCCTGAGCAACTGGAATGACAAGAGTCAATGGCAGAGCAGCTTTCCCATATAAAAGAATGGTTTAATCTTAGTTTTCTCTCTCTGTAGATTTTATTCCATCCCAAGACCTGCAGAGTCCTTAAGCCTTTCAACCATTTTCATATTTGAGCTGGAACTCTTCTGTGAACATAATATGTTGGAGAAATTTTGATAACATTTTTTTCCCAGAAGACCTCTAATTTTTATTATGATTTCGTTATTCTGTATTTTTAAAACTCTTTTATACTTCATGAGCTGTTTTAGCAGCACAAAATACCCCCTTTCTGTCAGAAGCTGACTTAAAATTCCATCCTTCATCCATCCACCAAGCACCTATTGTTACTTTTTGAATTTAAAATTAGGGCTTAATGTCATAAACCAGTAGAAATACAGTACATCTAATATAAGTATTAGTGCTATTTTTAAAACTTACAGGATGGGAGAACACAAGTGAGTGGCAGTTGGTATAGTTGGTGGGACAGGGTGTAAGGGATTCATGGAGAGGAGCCCTCCTGTGTGAGCAGAAGCAGTGAATTGGGGTGAAGCATCAGACAATTATCTGCAGTTTTGTTCCTCGATCAATATGCAGTTGTTTCTCGGTCTTATTGATCTTTTCTGCTTATTTAATGTACTTTCATTTTATGAGACCTATACCATCATTTAATGGAGTAATTTGAATTGGCTTTGAATTATTTTCACTTGCTGTGACATTGTTTTTAGCATACTGAGTTCATTTACTGGATATCTGTACTGTTACTGCCATTCAGAGAAGAATAGCTCATCTACAGAACCAGGCAACTGTCTATAGCCAAGTGTCCCATGTTAAATGATTTGACCTTCTTGAGAAAGTTGCCCACACTCAGTATCTTTGAGTGTACAGGTATTGTTCAGTAGTTTATTTGGGGGCTTTGCTGATTTTCTTCTGTTTGTTTGTTTGCTTGTTTTCTCTGAGAACTGGGGAAATACTAATTCACACCAGAGCAGTTTGATCACAGTGTGAGCAGTGCTGAAGATCAGCTTGCTTATCATAGCCTTTGCTGACAGCAGCCCGTGCAGAGCTGTGTGACAGCATCATCCTGAATTCTCAGCTCGCTCTGTGTCTGCTGCTGCGTGCTCGGGGCTGCAAACCCCAGTGAGTGCCTCCTGCAGAGCCTCACACTGCAGTGCCCTGGCCTTGTGCTCTTTCAGTGCTCAGGTGCCTGGGTGGCTTCAGCCTGGGCTGCACTACAGAAGTTTTGCTGTCATGACTCTTCCAGATACTCCTTTCAGCGCACACAGAATGCTGTAAATGCATTTTTGCCAAGTCAAGCTAAGTTAGCTCTGGAGTTAATTGCACCAGCAAAAGCCCTTTTCTACATTTAGGCTTTTTTTGGCATAAAAATGCAGTAGACCTTTCACTTTATGCCAGGATGGTGCACTAAGAAAAGTTCTTTATTTAGAGCTGGATTTAATATGTATTAAGAATAGAATATAGAATCAACATTGTTACACTTTAGTAAGCAGAGCTAGTGAAAAATACTGGGTGAGTCATGATGAATGCTGTGAGTCTTTTTTTCCTACCCCCCCCTTTTTGTCCTCAAAACATTTTGATGGGGCTGGTTTAACAGATGGGCAGAAAACCTATCACTGTGTGTTGGAAAACCGTTTCCAGATGAAGAACAGTTTTCTTAAGTCATTTGTACTCTTTTTTCTTTGTTCAACATTGACTGAACTAGTCAAAACATTTTAAGCACATTAAGCAATAACATATTAAGTAAGTCTATAAAATAATTAAATTGGAACTAGAAACTAAGAGTTCTTAGAAATATTTGCATTAATATTTGACTTAGTATAAATCTTACAATAACTACTTTTGTATCTTCTAGGAACCGTGTGCTGTAGATAAAGAAAATGTTTGTTAGGGTTGATGTGCTGTGTGATGTGAAATATTTAGGATTATATGGTAAATTTATTTCTGAATTGACAAAGAGCTGTGCTTTCCCTTTGTTGTAAATGCTAAGCTATGATGATGAAGCACAGAGACTTAAGGTTTATGTCCCTCCTGCCAGAAGAGCTTGTGTAGAGTTATTAAGGTGTTGCAGCACCCTTTGTTTTTAATGGATTTTTTCCAGTACATTTTCTTGTACAGGAAATGCACAGCATTGCTGTACCTGAATTCAGGTAGAGGTTTAATGGTTCTTCCTAGTCTGTTTTGGTCCTGGTCACTGCTCTGATGAACTTTTATGAGTCTGCCCTCTACATGTTCTTTGGGAACACCCAGACTTTTAAAATTTATGTAAGGTTAATAGTCTGCATAATATTGCAGAGTATGAGCAAGTACTTGGCAGGAAGTGCCAGAAAGCTGTGGCAGATTTATGTTGTGCTCTGTAGTCTCAAACTGGGTTCAAAGGACACTGTTGATAGCAGGTGACAAGTAGTACACCATTAAATAGCTCTTCTGTGGTGGAGATGAGTCAGGTAGTTATAAATTTCTAAACACATTTGCAAAGCAGAATCTTTCTAACACGAGATGTTTGCAAGTTTTTTGGATCTGCAGTTTGGTGGAATGCTGGTGAAAGGTGCATTTGGGGTTCTTTTTTTCCCCTGTCCTCACTGTGTGAAAGGGGATAGGAGAATCCTGTAATTTAATCATCCAGTGTCCAGTAATTCTCAAGTCTCTTCAGTGTCTCCAGTATGTTTTACCTTACGTGAGAGAAATCTCTGATCTGCAGTTTTTTCCTCATTAAGATGCTCTCTGTCTTACCTCTGCCTGCAGGCTCTCTGTGCAGTTCTCACCACTGAATCGTTTGATTCCTCTCAAGCCCTCGCTGGAGGGGAGCCAGCAGCAATCACTTTCAGGAAGAGGCAGTGAGAGAAGTGTAGCTGAAAAACAGCTCCTTAACCTTTCTCCATAAAGCATGTCACTTGAAAGGGGGATGCCATAGCATCCTTTGTTACCTGGCCCAGACTCTTCACACCATGCCCCTGTTATTTCAAAAAATACCTTTGAAGATCTGTCTCAGCTGCTGCATGTTCTCTGGAAAGGGAAAGTCAGTACTGTGCCTCCATGACTGTATTGCTGGCTTGTGCAATGTAGCATTGAAAAATCTCATCCTACTTTTATGTATATCCATTTTTAGATGTTATTATCACGATAAAGTTTGAGAACCTGAACTTTAGATCCTGTTTAGTTTTCAGGACTCTGAAAACCTGGGAAGTGCAGAGCAAGAGTTCTGTAGAAGTTCAGGAATAAGTTCAGAGAAACACAGTAAATCATGCATACCAATGTTACTTGGAAACAGAACTGTGCCTTGGTTTCTTGAGGACTGACTCAGATTTTAGCTCTTAACTCTATTGTTGATGATACTTCCTTTTGTTGTTTTCCAGGGAAGGAAAGAGGGGTTAGATCCCTCTCTTCCCCTCTCCATGTTCTGCTTCCTCTTTCCTGACTGTGCATCATATTTTCCAGTTTTACCTGGGGAAAAGGGTGAGGGAGACTGAGACTCACAGCAGCATGCGTGGTTACTTGGAGAATGAAGGTAGAATGAAGAGCATATGTGCAGACAATACTTTGACTCCTCAAAGACATGGAGCATGTAGAAGTATTCTGAAATGTTCTGCTTTATCAAGAACCAAGGAGATGTTTTCTTTTCCTGTTTTTTCTTTTCTCAGAAATGTACTTTTGGTGGCTTGTGTATTTTATTAACTTTAAATGATTCCCTCTGTCAGCCCACACAGACATCCCTCCTCTTAGTTGCTGCAGGGCCTTTGATACTCAATTTCTTCTTTTTTTGCCTCATTCCATTTCTAAAATGAGAATTGTGTTCTACTTATTTTTACCCTTGCAACAGACTTCATACAGAATTTTGCTGTCATTTCTTGTAGCATATGAACTTTGAACGATTATTTTTAAATACTCACCCATCAGCCCCTCTCCTATTTTCCTTTGTTCTTACAAGGCACTACTTGTATATGACATGATGGAAAACTGGTATTCTCTAAATGAGCCAATGAAATTATTTTCCTATTTCCTGTTATCAAATACGAAATTTTATTATTGAAGCCTTATGCTCCTAAGGAGTGCTCTATCTTACCTAGAATGACTTTGAAGACCTGTCTGATTTCCCCTTACTCCAGCAATTTGCCTTGATCCCTAACACTGCTCACTGAATTCAGATCAAACATAATTAACTTTGTACTTTAAAATGAATCTTCAGGAGAGCTAGAAGATTAAACTTGGAGTTGTTGCTTTCTGGGATGGTTTGACATTTTCAAGTCCAGTTTTCATCCAATTTGTGACAAATAGACCTTGCTTGCTTTTCCCTCTGAAATAATTTCATAACATAGGATGAAATAATTAAAACATATTTTTTCTTTAAAGAGGAAGCAATAGCTGCTTCCAAGCAGTTACTGAAATGTCTTATAAAATGCATTTCATTTTGAATTCTCATTTATGATAGCAGAAATATGTGGATTTTTGAAGTCAGTGCCTTGCAGAGACTACACTTTTCATTGTTAGATCATTTGTGTAAGTCAAATGGAAATTCTGTTAAATCTGGAGCGCTTGTACTCTTGTAGTCCCAGAGCTTTATTCCCTTTTCAGTGCTTGCTTTTGGAGAGTGAAGGAGCTGAGGTCCATGGGAGCTGTCCCAGCCGCCTGCTGGTGGCTGTGATGGCCATCACAGGAGGACTCAGGGCTGCTGATCTGATGGATGACTCTGCCTCTCAAAGGTCACTGCCAACTGCCGCTGCCAGATCCTCTACTTCAACCAGTCCTAGAAAGCCATTTTATTTACAAATATGATCTGTGTAATGTCTCCTGAAAGGCAGTCAGCTAATCCTGTCTTTTTAGTTACTTGCAATGACTTTAATTGAATCAGAAAATAGGAAGAACTAAAAAGTAGTGATGTCATAGTGTTCATATGGTGGAAGGAGTCCTGCTGCAAGCAGCAATTTGCAGTGGCTGTCACCAAGCTCTGTCCATGCAAGTACCAAGACAGCCATGTCCATTTAAGATGCTCAGTAGCTGGAATTTTTCAGTATTTTGGGCTCTCAAGCCTTGAAAAAAGCTTTTTGTACTGAGAATGATTGAGTTTTGTTGCCCCCAGTGTGCTGCCGTGCCTTGCTGATTCTTTGGAGTAGTTACACCTTATGGCCCTTCTGATACTTCCTTTTTGCCACCTCCTCACCATTTCAGCAATCCAGTAAGTACACAAGCATCCAGAACCAAACTGCTTCCTCTTCTAAAGGGCACTGCAGTCAAGCTAACTTTCATACTGAGACTGTCTGTTTACTGGTGCCTCTGGCTGCTTTAGTGAAAGTTGGTTTTGGGGAGCCACTATCCTGGAGCAACTCTTACTGCTCTGTACTTTCTGGCCACTTCCAACCACAAAAGCAAGGCAGCTTACACATGTCTCTGTGTGATGTACTTATGAATTTAGGACTTCTAACTTTCTCCTGACTGGCTGTTTCTGATTTTTCTTTTATTTTAAATTTTTTTAGAGGGTCCAACACACAGAAAGTAAGTGTTGCAGCTGTTCCCGAAGTACCCAAGACTTCATAAGTTTCTACTGATGTTCATCTTGCTATGCTTTCTTTATGTATTTTTTTCGAACAAAAAAGTATTTTTTAATATAATTAATTTGCAAATAAAATGGCAAAGAAGGTCATAAAATCAATTAAGTTTTGCTTGATAGAATCAAAAGTTTTGCGTGATAGAATGGTCATGGGCTTGTTTTTCTCAGTTGGTAGAACGTAAGACTTTTTTCGTTTCATGGTATTTGGGGTCAATAAGTACCCAGAGGGGGCAGGCTCAGGCCCAGCACTGTACTGGCTCTGCTGTGGTTAGGGAGTGTGCCTGCTGTTCATCAGCAACTTTCTGTTGGGATTCTTGTGCCAGAGACATAATTATATAGTGTTAGGTAAATCCATTACTTGATAACCCCAGGATTATCCAGTGAAGGAATACATGGCAAATGCTCCTGTGATACTGTGAGGGTGGAGATGTCAGTCAGCTGTCAGTGGCCACCCCCTATAAATGAGCTTTAAATGGCTGAGGGGCAATTATGATGGAGGTACATGGAATCATGAATGCTGCAGGAGGAGCAAAGGAACATAATGAACAGTCACCTTCTTCCATTACAAGCCCAAAAAAGCACTGAATGAAGCTGTCAGGTGGCAGGTTCACAGCCCAAAGTTGCTGCCCCATGCAGTGCATGTTTCAGTTGCCATGGGGAGCAGTGATTGCTAAATGTTTCTATGAGTTCCAGGAGTTATTTTATAATTAATGGAAAAGAAACAGAAAGTGAGGATTATTGAACATGATAGTACTCACAATACTCGTTGCTCGTAATATTGCTGAACTGTGAACTGTTGCTCTGTGGAGTGTGTGCTTTCCAAGTTGTCCGTGCTTTGTGCTCTGCCCCCCATGCTGGAAGGAGCTTGGAGCTTGGCAGGAGCTTGGCTAAGGAGCTGAGGGTGAAATCAAGTCATGGAGGCTAAGAGCCATGACCACAGCTCATCTAGCAGCTTGTCTCTGAGGATCTGTCAATAGAGATTATATACTGCTGGCTGAGATAGCACAGAGATACGTATTTGACAGTAATAAGTTTTACATATTAGAATTGCATGTGTTGTCATGTTTCCAGTCAAGACTCTTTACTACTGCTGCCTCTTGGTTTTCAGAGTTTCGATAATGAATAGTTTTGAGTATATCAATATAATTAATTTTGAAGACTCTTGATAATCTTAATTTAATTTTCTTCTGAATTTATTTTCTGGTTTTTATTTGTTTTGCTTTCTTTTTTTTGCTTGGCAAAATACATTTTCTGGATGTTGGAAAAATGTGAATCTTAATTGTGATGCAGTGTAATAATATCTTCAGGATTGTATTCCTATTAGAAAGTTCAGTATATGCTGTTGAAAAATTTGTTTTTCCCTGTTTTTTTCTCCTGAAGGAAAAGGTGTTTAATTTAAATAGTATTAATGTTTTAGAGAAGATTGTTTCTTTCCTGATCTTGAAATTATTCTTAACTAACAGCACTAAATGTCAAATATGTAAAATATGCTTTGTAAGGCTTAAGAAGAATTTATCAGACTAAATATTATTTAGAATTAGAACTGTAATAAAAATTATGATAGAATCATAAGAGTACACAATGCATCTGTTTTCTCAATTTTATTTTTAAGTATTAAATTGCTAAACATATTTTATTCTTCAAGCAGCACATTTTTTCGTCCATTCAATTCCTTTGTGTTAATTATTAGATAGAATTGGCTGACAGATGTAGGTAATAAGAATTGGCTCATGGATTATTATGAAATTCTACAAAGAAAATATCCGCATTATTTATTTAATAACAGTTACTTGCTAAATTAAATGTTTTCCCCCATCTGTTAACAATTTGTGCCTTTAGTGACTGAAAGACTTGCCTGAACTTATTGTTTGCTTCCTTGGATATGCAAACTTTAAAAAAAAAGGATTTATATTTTTAGCATTTAGCTCATTACTTTGAACTTGGCTACAATAGATACTGATTTTTAATTTTATGTCTCTGTGACATTAATGATAGTAGAACTCAAATGTGTCATCAGTACTGTATTCGAGAAGACTAAGCTTTTCGTTTTTATCCATTTCGAAATAATAGAATAAAAACAATGGCTTCTCTCTCTGTTTACACTGATATTTAGTCATTTTGAGAAGATAAGTACATTTTTGTGAAATCTTATTCTATGGTAATTTTAAACCTTCATACATGCACGTGCTTCCTAATTTTAACACTATGTTTTTTTTATAGAAAATCATGGTCAGTATACATGAAAGACTAATAGTGATGGATCATACTATTCTTCTAGATTGCCAAAGAACTTTGACAGGTAGCAGAAAAGGTTTGTGCCGCAGCTGTGTAATGGCAGTCCTGGCCTGTGCTGTAGGTGATTGTTCCCTTTTGTTCCGTGTTTGAGGAGCAGCTGTGCAGGTGGGCTGCTCCAATTCTTTCCGCTGGTGTTGGCAGCTGGGCGGTGATTGGAGTGCGTGATGTGTAGGGACTGGAGGCTGTGGGGAACACTGTGGAGCAGCTTGTGTGGGAGGGATGGGACATTTCCTTCAGCTTCCTAGTGTTCTTCTCAGAGCGGGTACAGCTAAACATTACAGTAAGTGCTAAGGGTGAGAGTAAGAGTTTATCAATTTCTATCTGGATAACTTTTTTATCAAATTGCAATGAATGTTGTAGAGGGGACAAGAAAGGTTTTAAATTTTTTTTTCTGATTTCACTATACAAATTGTACAAAATAGAAGGTATTAAAGAATCATCAGAGGCAACTGCTGTCTGTCTGTCATTCCTGTTGAAAGGTCAAAAGGCAGGCATCTGTGCAGGCTAACTTCAAATACAAGTGTTGGAATATGAACATTTAAGTTCAGTTTGGCTTTCAAACATTCTTGCCTATTTTCTTAGTACCGTTGCTAAGTTTTATTATCGCCAGAAGAATTGGCAAGAATTCTAGCAGACTGGGCAGATTTCTGCCATAGGCTGATCTCTAAATTTCAAAAAAGATTTTGCTGTAGAAGATGAGATATATTTCAAATATATTTCAAAGGTTTTAAAATTTTGCTGTTATGTTCAAGTTGTCTACAGAAACACTGTCTATAACACAAAGTTCACTTTGTTCTCATACAAAGTATCTGAGGTACATAAAACCTCTGTGATTTATAACCTGTGCAACATCTGTTGACTCTAAAGATGATAAAAGCAGGTAAATCTGCAGCCAGTTGCAGGAAGTTATTGATGATATGACAAGTGAGGGGTGGGAGGAATTAAATATGCATTTATTGAAGACAAAAATTACATATATTCTAGAGTACTGAAGGAGTTAACATAGCTGTTACTAAAGAAAATGCAGTTCTGCTTTTGCAGAAGTGTTTTCCTGAAGGTGTAAGTATGAAAGGGTGAATAGTGGGTGTTGAAAAGAGGCAGGAGAGACCCATAAGAAGAGAGAAATATGAAAGAAATATTGCAGCTTATATATATATGTAGTAAAGAAAAAAAGTAGTATTTCCCCTTATACAGGGGCTAAGATAGCATGATTTTTTAAATTTCTTTGATTATATAGCAGTGTAGCACTACTGATTCTAAAGTGTCTCCTGGCATTTACAAGTGTATGTTAGAAATGACCTGTATTCTCTCATGGGCAATCTACATTTTTGGATGCACATATTAGTGCAAAAATAATGATATAAACTCAAAAAATGTAGGCTATATCTCACCAAAAAGAAAAAAAAAATTAATGCAAACTAGCTAGTTCAGGATGGTAATTGTAGACTTGTAGACCTGTAAGTCTGTAGCTGTCCATGTATACCTTTATCCAGGTGTAAAGTATTCAAAAATTAGGTCAAAAGCCATTTACATAATGAATTAAAACTCACAAATGAACCGAAATCTCCCCTGCCCTCCTTCAAAGGCAGTGATTCAGCGAAGAGTCAGCCATCTTTGCCTTCTCCGCAACTGGTGGGATGTTTGAAAGAAGTTATTTCTGACTAAGGTTCTTGAGACACATCGTCATTTTCCTTCATTTTCTTTTATCATTGCATGTTCTATTGCAACATGGGATAGTACTGATGGAAACTGAATCATCACACGTTTACATAATGCTCTATATTGAGGAATTCTGCTTAGCTATTGAACGATAATGTATTAATAAGATGTAAAAGCTGCCTGGTCTTTTCAGGCCAACATGTAAATTTAGGTTTTAGGTTATATTTTGCATCTCTCTGCTCATAACTATTTTGCTGGCTTTCATGGCTTTAGTTGTGATGCTAACTTAGGCAAACAAGAGACAGCCAAACTCACATACCTTCATTTAGGTGAGTCCTTATCTCAATTTCTAGTTCAGAAAAGAGATGGTTTACTTCATCCACTCCATTTGGAAGGGCATAATTCTTTTACATGGGTTTATGGTGCAGTTGCAATATATTTTCAATGCAATTATCTCTGATAAATATGAGAGGACATTCTTTTCATCCTGCTTCATTTTATATACTGATATGAGGCTCCATTTTAAGGACTGCTTATTGTTCACCTGTTCAGACTTCAAGAAATATTTTCGGGACAGTAAAAATCCTGGTTTTGTCTCCATGAAATTTATTAAAAACAAGCTTTATTCACCTCTTTGTTTTCCAGTTTTGGATGCTCTCCTGAAATATGAACAGAAATGAGCATTGCCATTGACTTTGTTAATGAACAAACAGTGCAAAGCTGTGGGCTCAGGTGGGGCGGAAGTTGTCAAGGTGGAAAGCATATGATGGCACTAAATTACTCTTGCAGATTAATAAAACCAAATTGTATGAACGACTCTGTATTTGTATCCTTTCACTACATTCCTTCATAATTTTCTGTCTGTTATTTTTCATCATTCTGTTATTTTAAACTCTTTGAAAGCTGAAGTTCATTTGTTCTGTAATGCCCCACTTGGGCTAGATCTCTCTCCTGTTCCATATTCTACCTTTCTGTCCCCCTTTCTGTTTTTGTCTCTTTCACACATGCTGTACATTTGCTTTGCATCTGTGATGCTATGAAGTCTGTTCAAAACCAAAATAGGGCAACTAGATTTTTACTGGCAACATATTTTATTTTTACTTTGCTCCAAAAAAAGCCCAAGAGGAGTATTGACATGTAGAGGTATTATTACATGGTTGCCAGAATAAATTTAATTTTGAAAGTCTGTTTTGAAATTTTCTTTTGAATATTTTCTGATTTCTAGGCCATAGCTCTGATAGAATACTTAGGGTGAAATTGGTTTCAGTTCCACCCAAGTACTATTGATGAATGGCATGAATGTTACAGTTCTTTGTAAGTATTTTATCACAGCGAATTTAGTAAAAAATGCAGTTTTAGCTACTGAAAATGTTTTGGGAGCTCTTGAGGGTGTTTTCTCAAACCAACCTGTTTTAAGAAACTTACGGTGATTTTTAGAGGTCTAGATCCTAATGTTTCAGTTTATCAATTTTAATTATATTAAAATACAATGTGTGCATTCCTGCAGCTCAATATCCTCCATGGGTAAGGTGTATGGAACCATAAGTACAGTGTTCTGTCCCCATGGCTAACTAGAATTCCTCATGCTGTAGCATGTATCTCCTGCCTCTTGTGCACCTCTGAGGAAGGTCTGTCTGTCAGGCAGCAGAAGCTGCATTTGGATGTCTTCTTAACCATTTCTGTTCAAGGTTAACAGACTCAGTTCTCTCAGCCTCTCCTCACACTCACATGCTTCAGTCCCCTGTCGTGGTGGTTCCTTGTTGGACTCATTTGTCAATGTCTCTGTTTTCTTGGGAGGTGTGGAGTACAGTGGCCTTACAAGTGCCAAATAATAAGAATAGTGACTTCCCTCAGCCTGCTGGGTACACCCAGTCTGGTACACAGCTGGTAGCCTCTGCTACAAGGATGTACTGCTGGTTTAAGTTAAATTTTCTGTCCACCGGGTCTGTTTCTGAAAGCTTCTTTCCAGCCAGTGAGCACCCAGCCTGCTTGTGTGGACAGGGCTGTGCCATCCCAGGTGAACAGGGCTTAACTCACTTCTGTTGACCTTCATGATGATTTTCTCTGTCCTTACCTCAAGGTTGCTGTGGTTTTTCAGGATGGCTGCCCTGCTCTCCAGGGTGCTGAGCACTTCCTCAAATTGCTGTCCCCAGTAAGCTCACAGAGGGTTAATTCTGTCCTGTCACCCAGGTTCCTACAATGGCATTGAGCAGCCACCAGCTGCATGTGGGGCTGCTGCCTGCTCCCCTTGGAGGGCACAATAGAAAGCAGCAGGTTTAGTAGGTCGTGGTGAAGTAAGGTTGTGAGTCTGTATTCAAGGGTGAGGGGGAGGAATGGGGGAGATCTAATGGTGTGTGGGAGGGGGAACCTTAAAGGAGTTCAACAACTCTTTAGGCCTAAGTGAGCGTGGGAGTCGTGTGGTATAACTTGTGATTAGACCTAAGTAGTGTTTGTCTTGGTGTGTTAAGCTATTTTCTGAATCATGGCATTTTCACAGGAATGTCTCCAAAATTTGGTGCTCATTGTTAAGTCAGTGATGATGATAAAAATAGATATCAAACTCATTTCCATCAGTTCCAGATCCTGCGTGGCATCTGATTTCCAGCCCAGAGAGCAGTAGGAATTAACTCTTCCATCAAGACAACTTAAATGCAGCTTTAATTTAATTTAAAAATAGCTAGTCAGTCTTCCTCACTGCTCCCCCATAATTGTTCTCAATTCAGGGTGTGTTTTTTTATATTTTTGCATGCAGTCTGGAGAGAAGCAGCAGGCTTCCTCTGTAGATAGGATTGGACATAGATGATTATTACAGCACTACTAAATATTTTAACACAAACCATATTCTATTAAAAAAACCAGGAACAATCTTTTGGAGGAAACAAATCTGATTCCAAGTGCAGGATGACAACCCATTCTTTCTTATTCCAACCTGCCTTTACGCTTAAAACTGCTTGCTTTTTTTTAACATGCCAGAAAATGTTCAATTTTTTCATATCTACATGGTCTCTGAATTAGAGTGTTGAATTCTCAATTTTCTTCTGAAGTAAAGCTTTGATCAGGTGAGATGATGGCTCCACCATTGGAAGTGTTCGAGGTCAGGTTTAACAGGGCTTTGAGCAACATGGGATCATGGAAGGTGCCCCTGCCCATGCAGAGGGGTTGGACTACATTTTTTTAAAGGCCCCTTCTGACCAAACCATTATAGAATGATATATGTACATGACAGGTCTGTTTTACAGTACAAGATAATTGTCTGTGTTTAAATGAGCAGTTAAAGTTTTGCTTTCTTTGACTTGTATGCTTTCCACCAGTTTGGTTTTGGTACTGTTGACCCGATTTCTTTAAAATGAAACCAGTCTTGGATTGAAATGAAGGGCTGAGAAGTGCTTTGCTCTGTTTTTATTTTTCATGTTCCCCTTCACTAGAGACATTTATCAGACTATACCTGGTTGTCTGATATTTCCTTTTCTGGACTTAGACAGAAAGAGTGTGTTAATGTTCTGTCTGAGAAAACAAATACAGAGCCAAGGGGCCCCACTCAGTTTCTGTCTCCAGCAGGACAGTTTTCATTCACTTAATGTTGCTCAAACAGCTAAAAACTGAAATCTTATGTATGATGCATGCAAGTAGTGAATTTTTAAGATGTTAGAAATTGCTTAAATAAGGACCAGATTTCATAGGAGCTTAACGGCACTCCAGTGACACAGCAAGATTTTATTCTGTTGTTTCACTGATGAAATGTTTGCAGGAATTTTGCCATATAGGAAAAGGAAAGAAAGATACCAAGAGTTTTGTAAATAACTGGCATTTTAGTAAAATAATTTTTATTCCTCTTTAATAATGAATTATTAATATCTGCAGGAAGCACCTCAAAATTAATAATTTAATATTCAAAATTAATAATTTTTAAAGTATATTCAAAATATATGACATTGTGTATGGCACCTAGTATAGGGCAATTACATTCTTATTTTGAACACTTCACAAGGCATTGTAATCTATGCAGTTTTGATAGGAATTAACATCTTTTTCTGGAGAGCTCAAGTTGCATAAGATAGCTGTAAGATATTGTTCAATAGTGGCAGTAGTGGAATCGCTTTCACTTGATTTAAAGGCTTAATATGAGGCTTGCTTCAGCAAGTACTTTGGTGCCTGGTGCAGAGTGTGGGGCAGTAATTTCTGCTTAAGAGGAGAATTAGTCTGGTTAAAACGTAACATAAGCAGAGGTACTTTTTGGAAGCATCAGATTCCAGTTTGAACACTTAGAAATTTGCCTGCTCTTGCTATTCCCCACCTGTTCTCTGTGCATCTATTGTGAGGAAAATTTGTCTCCAAGCAGCCGACCACTGCTCTTTAAGGTAGGATGTTTGCTTATTCCACCTAGAGACTAGAGATACAATGTAAAACCCCAGGTTGCTTTCACCAAAGGGTGAGCATTGGTCTGCTGCTGAACTGTTGGGATCTCAGGCTCTCTTCTCAGGGTTTTGATTTTAAATTCGCTGCATTGCCAAAAAAAAAAAAAAAAGACAGTTGACATATTTGGGCCCAGCAGCATCCTGGGTTGTTGGTTCAGATACAGTGAGGCAAACACGGTGTCCTTCCTGTCCAGTAGCTACTGCTGTAGCTAATGTTTCCCTTAAGACCATGGAAGATAACAGAAACAAATATTCCCAATAGCAGTTTAGGTTCAGTTTCATGAACTTCTTCTACCAATGCACACATGAGTCTTCTATAATAGTTCTTGATAAATCATGTAGCCTCTCATCTTCTGCCTACTTAAATTCCAGCCGAACTCTTGGGTATCATTTAGACCTGTTGACTTTTTGGAATTTAAATTAGTAATTTCTTCAAAAATTGTAATTTTTCTTCACTATGGAGAAATAGCAGTGTATTCTTAGGGTACAGATATCACCAACATTATCTGCAACTGAGACTGCAGAATCAAGTAAAACAAATGACCAATGCGAGAGAAATACACCTCAAACCTCCCTCAAACAGGGAAACAAAGATCTGTGATTTTATTATTCTATGATTTTATTTAAAATTTCAGGAATGGGTTATTTTCCATTAATACCCCTCTCCCCATTCCCAGTCTTCCATGGAATGCCTCTTAATTTGTCATTGGATTCTTGCATTTGAGGGGAGTTATGTGTCTGCAGACCCTGGGTGTTTGCTCCTGGGGAATCTACTTTGGATGTTCTAATTTCCTCTTTTCCCCTCTTTATTAGTGTCGCTGAGGTTGGTTCTCAGAGCACAGGAGGGTTTCTCTTTTGACTCAAGTAGCCTCTTGAGTCATGCAGCTTAATCACATTGGTTTATTACTGTCTTTTGTTTTCCTCTTTGTTAGTGCACCTGATTGTTCTCAGCAGTCTTCTGTTGATTCTCTAATTTCTAGCAAAAGCTCAGAATCAATTCAGTCTGTATAAAGAGTGTAATACAGTTTTTGGGGAGCTCATAAGGGTGCTAGCATCATAGTTATCTCTGTTCCAAAACGTATTTCAATCCTTACAGAAAGTTGCAATTTCTAATCTTGATTCTGTATTATCACAAAGAATATTTGAGGTTAAAAAATAAGATCACATATTAGAAAGAATCTATGTTGGTGAGTCATTTAGATTAAGGAAAGCTAACCGTGTTGCTCAAAGTACTGTTTTTCTGCCTAATGTTCTATCTGCATATTGGATTTGTCTGTCTATGAATCTCCTCTTACATAACTATCTGGGAAATACTGCTTTAAAAAAATGCATTTTCAAGCAGTATCTTAACCAATAGATTAGAAAAGTTGTTCAAGTTTAGTAAATCAAGAAAATTCAGTATTTTAGTGACAAAAATACTCTTTTTATTAAAAAGTACAGCCTTGGTAGGCTGAAGTAGATTATATATGTCACTTCTTGCTCAGTCTTAGTGCATTCTGCCTTGACATACAGCATTTTTGTTCAAGAAAATGATTCAGCAGGCAAGCTGTATTTAAAGTTCTTAGAAAGTAAGTTCCAGCTGTGCTTTCCAAGTTTATTTGGGTGTGATAGAAGGGAAGCAATACCAACACCCAATGAGAGTTAAGGATTTGCCTTTATGTTCTTGAACCTGTATAAAGAGGTAGAATTATCAGAAGGATGAGAGGTAAATGAATGTTTATAGGACTGTAGCTCCCTCCTCTAATTTGCTCCCTGGCTGTGCTGAGAAGTGGCTGGAGCAGCCTGTGGTGCTGCTAAGGGGGCAATGCCTTGGTGGCTGCTCCAGCCCTGGCACACGGTGGTACAAGATACTTAGGTTCTAATTTGTTAAAAACACAAATCTTCCCAAAGATAACAAAATGTTATACATACGCTTTTAAAATCTCGTAAGGGAGAGATGTCAGTTATAAATATATGCTCACTAAATCTTTTAGAGTTAATACAGTAATAGTTTTACTGCAGAGCTGTAAGGTTAAAGCAGATGGAAAGCTGACATGCTTTAAACTGAACACCAGTCCCCAGAGTCTGTGCTAGCTGAGGGGCGAGCCATTGTTTTTGGTTAATTCCTGATGAGTAGACACAAGTTCTTTACAGCCCATGTCCCACTCACCTCTGATCATGACTGCAGTGTTGTTGACTGACTACGCATGGCAAGAAATAGAAAAATGATCACATGAGTGAAACAAAATCCTACCTTTGCTACTCCCTGAGTTAATAACCCATAGCATTTTTGCTGTGTTCACTTGACAGGGTTTCTGTACTAACTAAAACTGACTGGAATGTGTGGGTTCCTCTGCAATATTTTAAATAAATCAGATCTTAAACGCACAGGTATTTTGGGTATGATCTGGCTGCTCTTACTTCAGCTGTCCTTCTGCTTGGTTTCATCGTGCTGTCCAGGGGAGCAACATCACTCTTGAGAGTACACAGCTGTAGAGATTTCTAATATTATATTGTCTGCATAGATGACAAAAACTATCAAAAAGCACATACCCTGCCTGTGGTACAGCTTCTGCTTTCACATAAGAATGGCAGGAAAGCACTTGCGGGTGTTTCTGACACAGACCTGCTGTCCTTATGAAAACTGCCTTTCCTTTGAAAACTGTGTAATTGCTAGAGCTTCCTTACTGTTAGAATAGCAACTAGGAGCATCTACAGTAGTAGTCACTGAACCTACAGGAAGCCCCACTGTTTTGAAGTCCTGCTGAAATGCATTGTCCCAAAATATTTTGTAGGACTGCAGAAAATTTGGAGAAAAGTTGCAGATTTTAACAGATTGGCAGGAGATGGCTGCCAGTCGGAGACACAGATGGAGGTTTTTGGAGAGCCCAGAGCAGCAAGGTCTTTCTGTTCTTTTCTTAAAACCATCAGAAGGATTAAATTTTTAGCACGTGAAGTGACTTAATTTAGATTTTGAGCTGAAACACAAAAGGAAGAAATGGTATCTTTTTTAGTAATCTTCCTTAGATTTTCTGTGGATTTAGGAGATCATGACCATATTTTATTTTGTTTTGTTTAGGCAGTCTGGGCTTCCAGATTATGACTTTATGCCATAAGTGAACTACACAGCAGTTCTTGTGTTTGTGAAATATGTAAATATTTGGTAATATTTGCACCTTTTTTAATCTCATGTTGCCAAGAAACTTCTTCAGAGTTTCCTATGGCAGTAGAGCGAATCTGTGATAGTGTTTTCCTCCTTTTTTTTTTTTTGTGCAGCTGAAAGAAAGGGGTCAGAAAATTAGCCTTCACATTCAAGACACTTGATCATTGCAAGTTGTTGAGAGTTAATATTAGTTTTAATGGGTTCATATGCCAGACCCCCTGTAAAGATGCAGCTTAGTCATAGTAAAAAGGAAATAAGGGGTAAGTGTGGCTGCTCTGGCCCGTGGCAAAAGCAGCTCTGTAAACTCACCAGCACACAGGGCTTCATGAAATGTCTCTGCTGTCCTGCTGCTCAGCTGACCTTTGACCCCTCTGATCCATTTTTAAACAAATGCATGCAGGGAAAAGCATTTGCAGGCCTATTCTTAGTAGACTGAAACCTATTTGACATACTGTACTGTTAAGAGAGATGATTCCTTTATGCTTTTACTTAGCTTTGTGCAGTATTTCAGTAAGCTTTTTGTTTTGATTTCTTTTATGGTATTTTTCATGTGCAGGTATAGGGATGTTCTCTACATAGCTGTGAAATGATTCACTCGGAATTTTGTGTTCAGTTGTGAACATGTCATTGCTGAAATTCATCTGAGAATTAGATTAGTTTATTGCGAATAATCAAAAATAAATAGCTACTAAAGTGAAAGGTTATTTGGCAAAGATTTAAAAGTCCAGTTAGCATAGTTAAAATGTTTTAAGTCTTTGCCTTAATAAACTTACTGTGAGGACTAAAAGGAAGATAACTTTATTAGGGAGTCATAGAAGACTGGTTATAAATGGAAATAGTGGAACATCATCTTATGAAGGAAGAATCTGATACTGTGTGTGAAATGCTTTGGCCATTATTTTGGTAGTTTTATTTGATATTTCAAAAATAGCAGGAAAAAACCTGTTTCATTAAGCTAAATGTTGAAAACTGTGTAAATGAGAGTAGTTCTGCTTTATCTTGGTGATAAGCAGTAGTGTAAAGGTCTAGGCTACCTGGACGTGGAGAATTGGATTAATTTAAATCCAGGAAGATAAAAAAGGAGGAAAAAAATCATTGAGAAAAGTGGAATTTGAATAGATTTTATTGCTGCAGTTGCCAGTCCAGCCCAGTAATATCTAGCTACCTGGCTGATGGTGATTTCCATGATGGTAATGATTTTTGTGATGATTCTGTAATTAAAAAGGAAAAAAAAATCCTTTATTTTCTTTTCGTACCATTCTTTTGTCATTGATCTCAAATGTTTAGTAGTGCACTTTAAATATATGAAGTATAATTTGAGCCTTTTAATGCATCTTTAATTTCAGATCTTAGAGCAAATTATGCTTATTTGAACGTCTGGTTAGAGAAATTTAATGATCTAGCAAATTCTTTGGGACAAGGATACGACTTCTTGCCCCTTTTTGGTCTGTGATTTTGATTCTGTAATTCCTAGAACTCACGTTTTGCACCTCTTCAGTAGTCTCTGGATGTAGAGAAGTGTGTTGAAGTAAATTAAATGTATTCAATATCCAGGTTTTCTTAAGTAATAGTCCTCTGATTTTCAGTTTTCCTGGTATAAGACATTACTTTGATGTACTGTATTGTCAAGTGTTGTATACAAAAACGTCCCTTGGAACTGACTGTAGCTTCGAAATGTTTTAACATGCTTAAAATGTTCCATTATCCCCATTATCCTGTGTCATGCTTATCAATGTTTTGTTGCTTTTATAGATTATCTTTCTCAAGGGATAGATCTGTCTGGAATAGAAGTGATTGAAAATGATCTGCTTTTTATTGCAAGAGCTCGTCTTGAGGTGGAAAACCAGGCTAAAAGGTTGCTTGAGCAAGGTGTGGAGACTCAGGTAAAATACACTTTGTTCTTTACTTCCTTTCAAAAGTAAAGTGTAAAAGAATTTGAGCTTGATTTCTTTTGCTTTGTGTAGCACTGCCCAGTGTAAATTAAACAAAAAAAAAAGTGCTATGTGAGAAATTCTCACACATGACTATATTCAAATAAATTGACAAAACTGGTCCTGTGCATTATTTGCAAGAACAAAATTTTGCAGGATCTGACTCTGTAATTTGGAAGACAGTAGGTAAGCTCTAAACACTGTCATAAAAGCTTAATGCAGTCAACACCATATACAGCACTGCCAATGTTGCCAAGGTTTATAGCAAAATATGAAAAATACAATTTCTTAAAACTGTAAGAAGATTTCTACATTTTAGCTCTGCTGAAATATATTGAAAAGATTTGAAAGATTTGCATTAAAACTTCAAAGAGCAGTTTAAACTTTGAGGTAAGTATTCACTGTAGGGAAATAAAAACGAATATGTGTAATTGCATTCATTCATATTAAATGTAATTATTGACATCTTAATAACCTGGCTCCATCTATTAACTATTTGCAGTATCTTTAGTGCTATTTTCTTGCCTTTGTAAAATTTAATGTTCCTTTGTCCATACTTCTTTATATTCTTCAAAACCAAAAATATTTTAAATCCTTATTGCCAGAGTGAGAGGAGAAATCTGGTACAAGTTTCTATCAAATTTGGATCCTAAATTAGAGAACAAAGAGGCTTTGAATAAGGCATTTTTATCCTGTTTCTTACCAAGTGTTAAACTTCTAAGTCAAGATAGCATTTGTTTATACTGTTGTAGATTGACATGAAAATAGAATGTATACAGAATAGAAAACCTACTGAATAAATTGGCTTGATTAAACAATTGAGGATCAAAAATTTTGGTATGTCTCTAACTTTTACTTAGATCTGTCATTTCAACTAATTTTCTGCAGTAGGAAGTCATGGTTGTGGTAAATACCTTTGACTATTCGCTGATAACAAAGTGGCAGGAAAAAACCACCCCATTTTTCACTTGATTACTATTCCAGTGTTGAAACTTCTGGCTATTTGAGCATGTTGCCAAGCTGTGATTGCACTTTTTGCAGGCTATGAAGCATATAGGTTATTAAATAAAGATTGACAGAAGACAGGGCCTAAGAAAAAGCAAGTGGACATTTATTTTAAATGTAGCAAAAGTCTTCATCAGTGTGAACTCCTTCTAGTTTTTCATGTCAGATTTGACCTTCTCTGATAATTTTCTCTTCATATTAAGTACTAAAATGGAACTGACAAAGAAACCCTGGGGAAATCAATCCCACTCCACCTGAAAAATAGACAGATTTATTAGGTGTTCCAGGCTGTCTCCAGGTAATCAAGAGATTATTAAAGTATATGCCTGTTGTGCTTTAGCCAGGGGCCTGTTTCCAACAAATGGAGGAGTGTTTGGAAGAAAATTATTAGTGCTTAGTCATATCAGAAATGGGGATGTTTTCATGAGGAGGTGTTGGGTTATGCATCACAGGTTTGTTGTTGGATATGATTTGTGACTTTAATGTTGAGAACAATAGTTTGCTTTAGAAAATACATACGCAGGCATTGCCCAAGAAATCTGGAATTTGAAATATGACTAGTGAATAGCATGTCTTTGATTCCTGTTGTTTGTGTTTCACTGATAAGCTGATTTACATCTATACCTTCCAACCCCTGAAACTTCCTTAACGAGGACATGGGACCTTCGTCTTTTCTCCTGTATTAGGTACTAAAGAATTCCTCAGATGAAATGTCTTCCTGCCAGTATGTATTCTGGTGGCTGTCTGTACCTTTGAGAATAGTGCATCTCTATTTATCTAGGTGTTTCTTCAGGTTTTTGATATTCATATTTGCAAATGCAGTTTTAGTTTTCATCTGCTGTGTAAATAATATGAGATCAATTACCTACATAAGAGCGAGCTGTACTTCTACATTTCATGTAGCACTTTTTCAATGCAGCAATGCCTTAAGAGAAAAATTACCCTTATGTCTCCATTTTAGAGTATTTCAGTGTCCACCTAAAAGAGAAGTAGGAAGTGGAAATAAATTTTAAAAACCAGGAGTGGAAGTATTTGTTTTTAAGCAAAAGTCATTAGAATTTGGTGAATGTTCTCTCTAGAATTCAGCATTTTTTTCAGAGATACTGCTCAAAGTTACTCTGACAAAAAGAACAGAACTAAAAAGTCTAAACTGCTCCATTTAACATTTTTATATATCCCCTTTGATTTGGGTAGAGACCTTTTTTGTTCTTTTTATTCTTTATTTAATGATCTATAAGTCACATGGTAGTGAGCTGTGCACAGATTCCCCCAAATAATATCCAACAGGAGCACATGAAAGCAGATACTTATACCTAAGTAATACATTGTCTTTTTCTGTTCATTTTAATGCATGTTTTTATGGCATGTCCACCACCATGGTGTTTGTGTATTTCTCAGAAAAAATGAAACCTCTTCCCCCTTTGGAAATGTGGCATTAGCCATTGACTACTTTAGAAGTGAAGCCCTCCACTCCTGTTCCTGGTGGAATCTTGAAGCTGCTATCTGGGTGTAGGCTAGAAGTTTCTGTCAGTGTATCTAAACAGGCTCTCAGAGCTGCAAACCACACTTGCCTTCCTAATCCTTTTAGAAGGAGAAAGCTCTCTTTGCTATTGTTGACAAAAGCAATACAAATAATAGCAAACCTGAGCACACAGGTACCAGTGGCTGCAGGCAGGTTTCTATTGTTCTGTGTGCTTTGTTAGGCACTCCTAGTGTACATAGCACAGATAGGCAGTCTTTCATGACCCATAGAACACTTTAAAGAAAATGGGTTGTAACCCCATCTTTATTTCTAGTCCTAAACTCCTTGCTAGCTTTTCTTCATACTGTAAGCAGCTAATGGCAGATAGCATAGGAAGCAGGAAAGACAGCTTTAGCAGATAGGCATCAAGAAGTTGATTAAAAGCCACCCTTCTAACAGAAGGGCCAGAAATGTTTTCTGCTTTAAAATTTTAAAAAAGAGAAAAATTTTAAAAAGAAATATATCTGCATCTTTCAACCACCTGAAACATCCCCATAATTTCTTTTGCTCCCATTGAACCCTAGGCTGAAGAATCTAGATTTGCTCTTGGCACCACTTCACCCCTGTTTTCAACAGCAATATTGTGTAAAGTAAATCTGAATAGTAAGAAATTACTGGGGAAAAGAGAAATTTGTTAAGATTACCATAGCTCAATTCCAGGTAGAGCAGTTTTTCCAGACACAGTTTTGTGTCTGCTGTACTTAAAAATGAGAAAACTTTCTCTGCAACTTAGCTCATGCTTCAAACCCTTCCTGCTGTATATTGCCATGCTAGGTGTAGGACTTACAGGGATAAGCAAACTTAGCTCCACCTGGTAATGACAATGAAGTGCCTGCATAATTGGTAGCTTTAGGAACCAGACCATGTGTGTGCAGAAAAGAGCTGCATTTCCATCTCCTCCATCCTCTTAAAAGGTAGCCTTAGTTCTGAGCTAGGTCCAGTGCTTTAAGCAGCAGCTGTGGGTGTAAGAAGGATGGATTTTTGCATGTGTGAAATACATTAAGGACCTGTGTTCTTGCTTGTGACTTTACTGATACCAATTGTAATAATTAGGATATAGGCTGTGAGGTATCAATGGTATCATTAAAGATTGATTAAAATATAGCAGGATGTGGTGTAGAAATGAGAGCAGAATTCAGATTTCCCTGGGTTTGCACTTTAAACAGTTTGTCCTTCTGTGTGTTACAGGAACATTCTGTATGTTTGACCACAGAATAAAAATTTTTCTTCCTTGTCTCCTGGAGGAATCTGTAGATGTGTGACTAGTTTGGTTTTGGTGGTTTTTTGGTTGGTTGGTGGGGTTTTTAAAATTTTTTTTAGTATAGAGAAATTATGCGATGTTTTATTGTTCAGTTTCCTGTATATAAGACATAGGTGTAAGCCTAATAAGTATCCTTTGTTAAACTGGGTGTGCTGTTCTTTAAAAAATATCCAGATTTATTTTTCTCCAGAATGAAGAGCTTTGCTAATTATAAACTTGCAGAATAAAGAAGAGGGGAAAATAACGTAGAGAAATAAATGCTAAACTCTACTTCTGACGCTTGTTCAAATGCCAAATTTTATACACAGGATAAATAGGTAAACAGTATGGTCTGAACAAAAATTTCTTAGTTATTCACATTATACTTTGCATATTTGTAGCATCATTGTACTGTTGTTATTTTGGGCATATCTGGGGGCATTTTGAGTTTTCATATAGTAATTCATTGAGAAGAATTTGTTTTGTGAATTATTCTGTTTTGAATTCTTCTTCATACTGAACCTTTCCTCTCAGTTGTTGTCTCTGGAACAAGTGCAGCTTTTTTTTTACATTAAAAAGTTACTAACTAGATGTATATGCCTAAGTGTTCTTGACTAATACTGTTTAGTGCCTGAGAAAAGTGATGGGAGGATGAAGTGCCTGCATAATTAACCAGTTGTCTGGAGGTGATTATCCAGGAGTTGCTCAATTTATCTCAGTTCAGTCCCTAAGCTAGGTGCTTTGTAGTACATCTTGCAGTGTTATAGCAAAATTGGTGAAATTAATCTGAGATCTCTCATAGACCAGCATTTAATCTCTCGTCAAGGATCTCTATAGGTCTTGTTTCTTATTCCCTAAGGTGTTGGAGGGAAAGTATGTACATAATTGACCAGTTATCATCACTTAGACACAATCATCAAGAAATTGCATAATTTATTTCATTTCAGGGTCCTCTGAGCTGAGTGTTTATCTACCACAGCTTGCAGGGTTATGGCAAGATTGGTGAAATTGTTCTTAAATTGGTCATAGGTCAGTGTTCAATCTAATGTCAAGGATCTTAAGCAATGTATGTGCTTACTATCCTGTGGCAGCATTTTCCAGTCGTGCAAATGCACTTCAAGGTGTTTGAAATATTCAGATATTAAGAATGGTTGGTATTGGGCTCAATTTTTCACTTTTTTGATGAAACGTGGAAAAATATAATAGTGTTGTGTTTTCTAATTGCTTCTAATTATTACTGCCAAAAGTGTGGATGGCTCTTGGGGCACGACTGTCTGGGCAGGGTCCTGTGATTTTGAGTTTTTCAGTTTCTTTCAGTCTTGCCTACTTTAGCAAAAGTATGTGTTGCACTGAAACGTCCTCTTTTCTAGATTAGTTCATGATATTTAAACACTTTGATTTAAATCAAAGTATGCCTGCTGTTTTTTGCTGGTTTAGTGTCATCTTCAGATGCATGCTTCATTGTGAAATGGACTGTGCAAGTGCATGAATATGCTTTTCTAAAGTTGTCAGCTCTGTGAAGATGTGCTTGACTGTAGAACAAAGTCTAATGTTGTAGCAGGATGTCATTTCGTGTGCCCTGTGGTTGTGTAGGGGCCTCTTCAATGTTCAGCTTTAGTTCATTTAGCTTAGAATCTGTTAGATTACCCACACTGAGGTACTGTGCTACTCAAAATCACAATTTTTAGTTTCCAGATGTTTTTTCCTACACTTTGCTGCTTTTACGTATTAGCTATCATATTTTGTCATCCCTTTTAAATAATCCAAGCCCTTATGCACTTCAGCATGTCAGTGGGATTGACTGCTGTTGTGTAGATGTGCATAACTGCATAAGTGTGCATAATTAGAAAATTATCATTAGAATAGCAAATAAAGTAGAAGGAAAAAAAAAGAGAAAAGAATCCCTCCAATCTGGCTCGTAGCCATTCATCTTTTTATCCATATACTGTTGGTTGCCCTCATAAAAAGCCTGGAATAGCTAGAGTTGAAATGCTACTAGAGTATGCTTTTTAAAGTAAAAAAAGTAAAAAAGTAATCATTGCTTCTTTCTTTTTTTTTTCTTTTCTCTTTATTCTGACATTTATTTCTATCTTGAAAGCTAGTAGTTGGAATTTAACCTCATTACTGTCAAAAGTTTAACCAATATAGTACACTTTAGGCAGTAGTTGTTATATTTCCTTATTATACCACGATCTTAATTCCCTGCAGGAGATCCTGATGGAAACTAGGCTGAGACAGTTACTTCGTAATGGAGTGATTGACTACAGTATGATATAGAAATAGAAGGCGTTTCTCATTATTCAGTTTGAAGTCAGTTATTTGAATCTAGAATAAGAAGGCTGAAGTCTTATCTGTAAAGAGGAAAACTTGAACCTGCTTGCTACGTTTGGCATAAGATGAGGGTGGTAGCTATAGTTGACTTTAAATCATTGGTTTTTGTTTAGTGAAAATGGAGTATGAAATCCAAAGCTTTTTATTTAAATTCATGTTAACCACCCATTTTACTGCTTATTCTAATTCTAATGTAGACAGAGAAGACTTATTCCAACATGTTTAACTGTCGTATTGGCTTTTGTTTTGAAAGATCACAATGGCATTTTGGTCTGTTTAATTAAAATCCTACTTACACTGTTTCTATCCTTTCTTTTAGAGTAGCTCTGTATATATATGGAGAATTTTCACCTAATGTGTTTAAATGTCTTCACAAGTTTTACTCTACCCTAACCTTTAAGTTTCTTTGTTGTAGAAATATACTCATGTTGCATTATTCAATTTTATTTTTCATCTTTAGTCTTACGGTTATGGTTTTCATGATCTTGTTAACTTGCTAAATCAGATTCCTTCATCTGGCCATCTGGTGCATGGCACTACTGAGGGAGTTTTCTATAAATCTCAATTATTTTTTCCTTGAACTAGTCTATTACGATGTGATGCAGCAACGTATGGCTCATCTAACAACCAAAAAATATCTTCCAAGTATATATTAGTTATATCCTACATCTGAACAGTAAACTCCACGGGGATTAATGGAACCTTATAACATTTTCCCTTTACTATTCTGGTCTAAAAGGAGTTTGTTTTATCTTAAAGTATGATCTAATGGAACTGAAGTGTTAACCACGCCTCAGTAATTCAAAATCACCAAGCTAAACACTAAGCATGAATTTATACCTCTGAACTATGGATTAAAATAAACCACAGATTTCTCGGCAACATAATCGGCTGGTACTGATATAACCTAGAATATCCTTTCAGTTTCCATAGGAACAGATGATAGAATGTTTTGAATCTTGGAATAGCTAAAATGAATGTCTGACTTCAGTATAGTTCACTTTTACTTTGCAGCTTGCAACCTCTGCATGTAAGGGCTAAAAATGCATTAAAAAAGGATGGTGGAATATTGGCATAATACAAATTAAAGTGGTTTTAGGAGCAGTAGTAACAACAATAGCAAAAAATAGTATTGGAAGTAAAAATGTTGCTATGCATAATTCTTCAGGTGTTAGCTCTGTATTTTATTATACAGGTGTAGAAGGTGTTCTCAATTCCATAGGAAAAGAGAACCATTAATGTGAATTCCATAGGAAAAGAGAACCTTTCTGTTAATGGCTCATTCATTGAATGTTTTACAAAAAAAAGAAATATGTCTTGTTGGTCATCTCTAAATTTCATGTCCAGCCATTGTTTATTCTCACTATGTTACATTGTATTAGGTGTATTATCTGATTGAAATAATTTGTAGAACACAAGAAAACTTGATGTAGCCAAAAAGAGAAGGTCAGCAAAATTTAAATGGCATATGTAGTGTGTTATTTAGGTGACTATAGCATAAAATGATTATTGAAGAACGGGCAAGGAAACATGCCAACTGGAGTAGTACCTGTTTTATTAGATGTTTGACCTCAATTTAACAGGTCAGGCTAAATCAAAGGAGATATGCTTTGAGTGTAAAAACATTAGCAATATTTATTTATTTATCTCTTTGAGATAAATGGGTAGGTAACTCCAGTATTGATGTAGAGGGAAAATATGGAAATCTTGTTAACAAACCATTAGGAATCTGAGTGCCCCCAACCTGAAGCATTGTGCATGCAGGTAAAAATGATAGTGTGTGACTGATTGTTCAGTACTTGGGCTCTTTTCATTTTCTGTACCTCATTTAAGGTACAGCATGTTCTCCATTTAAGATACTTGGTGCTTAAGCATTTTGTATGTGGAAATTAGGATGGTACTGAAAGTAAAAAAAAAAAAAAAAGCAGCAAAATAGCAAAGAGGTTACGAGTTGTGATAGTTTTATTTTTTCAGTGAAACAGGGTTTTGAGAGAATGGAGCTGCACTGTGCTAATATAGTTCAAATAGTAACTTTTTTCCAGTATCTGTATTCCAAGACTATTTTAACTACCATTAATATAGAAGACTCATGAGAGTTGTAGTTGTTGGAACATATGGGCAAGTTCAATAGCAACATTTTGAAAATAGAAGGATTTTAAAATAAAAATGAGATCTAGGGCTTTCCTGTTCAGTATTAGAATATTGTTTGCTGATGTAAATGTGTGGAAGACCCTCTGTCACATGTTACTTTTTGAATTTTGATCCTTTTTCATTAATGATTCAGTTTGTAATTTTGCAACATCCTTTAGAAAATTCCTCAAATGTGTGTAGTAGGTGTTTTAGGCAAGTATTAGCAAACCTCATTCCATAAGTGGGCAAATACAGAGAAGTTCGGAATGACAAGAAGTAAATAGTTAACAAGTATCTGAGTTTGCAAGTTTCTATGCTTTAATGATTAGGCAACACTGGCCCTTTTTGACAACACTGGCCTTGTTTAATGAAAATGTTTTTTTCTCCTGTATGAAAATAACATTTTTTCATAAACCCTGGAAACTTCTATTTTCTCACCCAGTAATATCTCCAACTGTAGTTATCCATTTGTTGAAGTATTTTCAGGTCAAGTAGAGAAAACACTGTAAAATAAATATAAGTTTTAGTTCTTTAATTTATGTTCAGCAGCAAGTTTTCAGGCGTGGGGGTGAGCACAGGGAACTCACTAACTGGGCATGGAAGGGCCCCTTGCCTTCCATCCACCACCTTTCCCAGTTAGCAGCTCTTGCTGGGAGCCTGTCTCCCCAGCTCTGTGCCGTCCCATGGCCGTGCAGCTGTGCAGCAGTCTCACCTGCATTTCACTCCAGCCAGTTCTCAACTCCTGCAATACTCAGGATCAGGTTCAGGCCTTAAAAATGTAGAGATTTTTATGCACCAGATATTGAAGTTATGAAGTGTCTATTAGTAGATCAAACAAAATGCACAGGTTTTCCTTTTTGTGATGAGGTAATATGGGGAGGTACTGAGTTACAATATATTAGCAGCTATTGTTTTGTAAAACCTTCAAATTCAATTAGTTTGACGTTAGAAAACATTTTCTTTCTGTCCTTTGGATTTTTTTTTTTCAAATCATATTAAAGCAGAGAACTGAGATATGAAGTGCTAATTGTTTCCCGGATTTGGATTGCCTGTCTCCACTGGGGTGGTGGCAATGGCAGCAGCTTCCTCTGCAGTGCCCACGTGTCCATGGTCAGGGCAATACAGCTGTCCTGCCTTCCTCCATCCTTCAGCTGGATGCCATTACACTGCCATTTCCCTAGGCTTCAAAATGCCTTCAAAAGCATCCAAATTAAGAAGTCCTCTCACACTGGATATCTTGCTGTATTACCTTTGTTGATTCCCAGTATGTGACCCAGCTGAGCCCACCAGCTTCTGAGAGCCCTATATTTGTGTCTGAGAGCCCTGTATTTGTATCTGAAATGCTACTGCAGATCAGCCCATGGCCCAGGCAAGCCCAGCAGACCTGGCAACTGCCATCTCCTTTGCTGTTAGTGTCCCCTGCAGTGCTGGAGGAGGTGTTGGCTCAGGGCTTTGGGTAGCTCGGCTAAGGGCGTGATAGTTCTTGATGATCATCTGTTAGCACTCCTGACTACTAATTGTACCTCTGCTGGACACATGTTCCACAGAGTAGTCTGCAAAGCAGACAGCCCCAGTGAGATGTTGTCAAGAGCAAATGGAGCATGAAACACTTGCTTTTCCTTCCCTCAGTGGCAGGTAGTAGACCGTGGTGTGAGGAATTCATAATTAGTTGACATGAGGCACAGATTCAAATGCACTGCCTTTAAGCAAATATTGAAAACAGAAGAAAGTAAGAGACTGCATTTTGAGGAGAAACCTTCTTGGACAGACACATGTATATTTAATCAGTCTTCAATAATTCATGTAATATTAATGTGAAGCATATGGTAATACAAGTGTTTAGTAAAATGGTTTTGGCTGAAATTTTAATACCGAATTGGGAGTTGTTGCCTTTTATAACTTAAAATTCTTTGGGAAAATGTAGAATTAGCTTAAGTAAATTATTTAATATTACTACAACTATGTGTGTTATACACATTTAACTGAAAATAGTTTGGCCCTTAAAGTCACTAAGCTTCTTTAACTAAAACTGTGTCTAATTTTGCACAATAATTTCGTGCCATGACCTCTTTCAGTGCCTTTCCCAGAGAATCCATTGCTATCTAAACTGTCATTTTTTTCCTTTACTGTTTTTCTTTTGACAGGGTACTGCTTTATGTTTGCTAGTCTGATTTTTTTTTAAAAAAGACAGCTGCAGCAAATAGCATAAAATACAGATTAATGTTACAAAAACAGCAAAAAAAGGGAGACATTGGTATTGCTGCTCAGTTTTCTAGGTTTCATAACAGTTTATATGATAGTGATACTTTATTAAAATTATGAAGTTAAGTCTGTATCTTTTTAACTTGACTTTGTTTTGTAATGCCATAAAATTAATCAAGTTTTCCTTTAACAGACTTTAAAAAATTATGGTAGCAACTCTTTTATAAGTACTTTAACCAAGCGTGGTATTTCTTTGAGTACAATAAAGATTGGGAAATTACTTGAATAATCAGTAATTTACATCTTGAAGCATGCCCAGCATTTCTGCTGGGTAAACATGTTTGAACCGCAGAAGAAAGGAAAACAGTCATCTTAGGAGACATCTCATGCCAAAAATCCAGATGTGCAGGTCCAGCTCATTCGTTTTTCAGAGCCGTAATTTTTCCCCATACACAATGGGCTTTCCAGAATTAAATCTTGTGAAAGAGGAGGGGGTAATGAACTCCTCAGTGAATACTGTTGGGAAAATGGGACTACTCGGGAAGCACCTGGGCATACACTTTTAGAAGCCCATATTTTAAGGTAATAGAGATAACATAGTAGCAGGAATAGTCATGAGAGTGTTTTGTCTAATCTCGGCAGAATTAGTTCATACCAGAGCACGGTGAGTGCCCACGCCAGGGGCGATGGGGGCAGCGTGTCCGTATTTCATCCTGCTGCTCTTGGTCACAGAGCACACGTTTAACAGGGTTATTGGGTGCTGACACACAGTCCCTCTCCAGAGCTCAGATGGAGCTTTGTGCAACTCTTCCCCTTCAGGAGCAGGGAGGAAGGGAAGATGAACTCCTTTCAGTCTTCTCCCCTCCCTCCTCCAGTACTGTATATGAGCAAAGCTAAAATCCATATGCATTTGGGAAGGAATGTGTGCTGTAGTAGGAGTTACCAGTAAGGAGGATGGGAGAGTGCCATATGTTCTCCTGCACTGCAGGTTTTACTCTTTCCTGGAGATTTGTTCTAAAATCCTATTGATTTCTTGTCAAAAAATGTAGTTGTCTTTTGTACTCGATCAGTATTGTAGAAGATCTGGCTATTCCTGCTTAGTGTTGCTATCCTTGTGTTTATTGGGATGTAAGTATTGACTTATTTGAGAAAAGCCTGAGACACTTCCTTCTTTGTTATTAATGTTAGATGAAGGATTTTCCTAAATTCAGATCTAGGTTAGTATTTATTATTACTGTTGTGGTTTTTGTGTACTGCGTATTGAAAACCACATTCCTCAAGCACATATGTTTCACCCAGTAGAAACTTGTGGTGTGACAGTGCTGGTTCCATTTTGCTGCAGGTTTGTGTTTTTTTCTGCCTAAGGAGATGTTAATGCATGAAGCCTTTTCGTTGTCTTTCTACTTGACTCTTGTTTTATCCCCCTTTTAAATGCTCACTAGGAATCTGAATTTCAAAGTTATCTGCAAATAAATGCAAGTAACCTTTCCACAGACTTAAGGCTTTTGGATTTGCTGTGCAGCTACAGCCTATTCTTCTATCCTTTTGGGGAATTTACTCGCCTTGATTTAGGATCAGCATTCTGCCACACATTAGAATTACATTTAATATACCTCACGATCAAGGATATTTTTCTCCTTAATAGAAGATATCATTCTTCATAGAGACCCTCTGACAGTGTTTTCAGATATGGCACAGTGGGAAAGCATCACTGTGGCAAGTATTGTTGCTTCAGTGCAGGTTATAAAAATAAAATAGTGAAATTAATAAATTCACAGAGTTCTACAGTGAGCTAAGAAACCTTGTGCTGGTGTAGTTTGCCTTGTATAGTGCTGGACACAGTCTTAAATTCATCAGATGGTGAGCTGTAAGGTGTAAAGAATAACAAGTATTATGAGCTGGAAATTATATTCTAAAGCATGGGATTTGATAATTAGTTAACTTCCATTGGACTGAACAGTACTGAATCTTAAATTGTATAGCTCTGTAAGTAAAATAGTCTTTGCTCTGAGATTTGACATAGCAGAACTGCTGACAAAAATAAAGAGGATCATTGAAGTAATGGCCTGGCCTGTAAATATCTGAAAAATCGATCTCATGCATATTTTTTTTAAAATGGAAATGAGGTCTACATTTATACTGTATATTCTCTATTCAGTTTAAAAAATCTTACAATATTATAGAATATCTTTGGGATTTTCTTTTCAGAGAAGATAAACTTTAGCATAGTTTTTAGTTCTGTTCAGAAGCTTTCAGTCTTAATTCTAGGAAGTGATAATTTAAAAAAGATGTTAGGCAGTTGGCTTTAACTAGATCTCAGACTAGTTTTTTAATCCACAACTGAAATATTTTTTCCCTATACTGAGAGTACCTCATACTTTGTGCCTTGATAGTGGTATGTGGAAGAGTGAACTTAATCCTACATCTTGGTGAGTAACTGCACCTACATATAGTTTCTCTTGCACATTAAGCTTCTCCTGTAAAGACTTTTTCCATTGCATCTGTATACAATTTTTATGAACAAGTGATTCATTCCCTTTTTTTCCTTGAAACCTATACTAGTAAATAAAGTGTGCCTCAGGTAAAAGTGCTAAATGTTCTGAAACACTTTTGTTTTTTACGCATCATACTATTATGTATTCCAGTTTCCATAAGAGATTTTTGCATGCTGAAAAATTTATTTTCCGCACCACACTTATTTATATTTCATGGTAGTTAAGTTCACAGTTTATGTGTCATTCATACAAGAGAAAATACTAGGGGTATAACAGCTGAATTTTAATAATGGATGAGGAATTACTTCGATGCAGTAGTTTTCCTAAGGCCCTTTTAGTTAAGGATCTCTGTCAACAATCCCTTTGAATCTTTTATATGTACTGAAGGTTTTACCTTGGATGTGAGTATGCAGAGGAGGTCTGGCAAAGTTAATAATACTGCTTATAATTTAAGTGTTCATTTCTACTTCTGTGTTTGTGGCTTTCTTGGGATAGGGGAGAAGTTGGGCTAAATTAAAGATTCTAGTTATTCTAGTTATATCCTTATCTTGTGCATTAGATCAGAATTGTTTTTTGATGTCAAGTAGCTGATCTCTTCTGTAGACAAAAATTGCTGTTCATACCAGTAGAGACTATGACATAGAATTAGTGAAAACATGTCATGATGGGTAATTGTACATATGTGCTAGGAATATTATTTCAACTTTATATTACTGAATTTTGTCTCTGAGGATCATCATTATTATTGTTTTGAGGTCACAGGGAGTTTTCACACTAACTAGTATCATTGAAGAGCCCTTCCAACCCAAGCTGTCTGTGCTACACTTTACAGAGCATCCAATTATGCAGCAGCATCAGATGTAAAGTGTAGACTGGAGCACGAGGCACATTGTCACAGTCAGCCAATACTGCTGAGAGGGAGCCTTTTTGTATTCCTCTGAGCTGGGAATTATAAAATTACACACCTGTGATACAGGAACTTCATTCATCTTTTCAATTAAGTATGGAGTTTTGGGTTTTTTGAAATATGTAGGAGCCACAGACAACTCATGGTTACTGTGAGTGGAATTCATATTCCATATGCTTTAATATGAGATTTCTGTTTGTCCAGACTACACTGTCCTTGCTTTGTGAATTCTAAACCTGTCCACCTGTATAAATTGTGTACCATGATGGTTTGCTATCCTCTTTTCTGCCTTTTTTAGGCCCATGAGAATGTTGAATAGAACCAGAATTAGGACAGTCAATGAGAGACACAAGTGTTAGTGTCACACACTTGGGTTATCCCACCCTCTTCTTTATGTTCATTGTTAGACCCTTAGACCCTGTTGACTTGGCTTACTTAGGAAAGTCACTTAAAATAGTGTCAGCCTTGCTTCAAATCAAAACATGTTACATCTCCTATTCAAAGGTACGTTTTCTCTGTCACAGAAATAAATTGCTTTGGTTTGGCATGAGTTGTTTCTGACAAAGCCATCTTGGCTATTATTTAGCACCATATTAAAATTTCCTTGTGCATATCAAAAGGTAATTTAGCTGTGCAGTCAAATGTAAACAAGTTATTACTTTGTGGCAGTAAGACTTAAAATATTACTGTGCTGTTTGATGGTCCAGTTTTGAAGAACAGAAATGTATGAGATGCTAATTTCAGAATTTCAGACTGTGCGAAATTCCTCCAGCGTTAATGACTTTTTTATAGGAGAGCTTTAAGCTTCATGTATTGTTCGCATTTCAACTGAAATATCTGGGAATTTTCTGACATAGATTGGTAATTAAGGTACTTTCTGGACATAATTGGTGCAGCATACTGTAATTAATGAACTTGCAATCGCAAAATGTAGATGTATTCTTAAAGTACTACAACTTGGATAATGAAAACATTTACAACCTGTGTCATTCATGGAAAACAATAGTACTCCTTAATATAATTTGCAATGAATCAGTGATCTCCTTTTCTCCTTCAGCCCCCACTGCTGATAGTTATTTTAAGATCAGAATTAACACTTACGTATATACAGCTCCTGTAAATCAGATAGATTTTAAAAAGTACATTTTTGACAATGCTGAAGCTAAAATACCTTTTCTAGTGTGGGGCACACATCAGCTGTGAATATGTGGCAGAATTCTTCTGTAAAAAAGCATTTATGGAAAACCTTGTGTTTATGAAAGCCTATTATTCTAATCATTCCAGATTTTTACTTCTGTACATAGCTGTACATATCCATTTAAGAGGTAGGAAGAGACATTTTGTGGGCTACTATAGTTGATTCTCTTGACAGCCAAATGAGATGATTAAATGGGACTAACATCATTTACTCTGAAACCTTTTAAAAAAAATCACATAGTTGGAGACAGTTTCTGACCAGCTGTTAAATGAGATGTCAAAGTGTGTGCATCTAAAAGTTTCATGTTACCTCTCATCCCCTTTGTTCTCCTCCCAAGATGTTGGAGAAAATAAGTCTGCTTTTCAAAAAAGCAAAATAAAAGGATGTAGAAAATGTAAAGATGTAAATTTGGAACATGGCCAAATTCACAATACTCTAAACTGTGCTCATTCTGTCTCAGTAATAGGATTTAGAAGAATTTAAGAAAAGAGCACAAGAAATTTTAGGAATATAAACCCACTGTCACAAGAATAAATATTTAAATACTGGGCTTATTTAGTATATAAGGTAAACAAGTTGTGCAAATAATATACATGTAAGCATATAAGACAGTGACTGATACAGAGAAGAGAAAATGGAGTCCTTTAGACTTTGCAGTTTTCTAACTAGGTCACACACTTGCTGTCCAACAAAGAAGTTTCAGGGTAGTATACAATTTCTACAACATGTTTCTTATAAAAGTCACAACAGTAAGAAAAATTATTTGTTAAGTATTAGTTTTAGACCAATGAAGGTGCTAATATCTCTGAAACAGTCACATTTAAAATGTAAATTTTAAGAATTTAATGTGTGTCATTTTTGGACAGTATTTCCGTTTAAAATCTGAGAAATCTCTGGAGAGGTCTCTGTCTCAGAAAAGATGCAGGCATCTGTCTCTCTAAAGAAAGATGGAACTTCGTTCCTTTTAGTTTTCAGCATTAATTCACACACAAGTTAACATAAAATCACTGGTGTGTTGTAGAGTCTTGACAACACAGTCAAGACTCCTTCTCATGAGGAGCTTTGGTTAATCATTTTACAGTTCGCTTTAAAAATAAAGTACACTCAGTCATGATGCTCATGTGCTTTGCTTTCTCAGTAATGCCAGAGAATGCAAAAAAGAGAGTAACAAAAATTGCAATACCGTTATTTTTGTAATAAATGTTAGAGGAAAAATTAACCACTAGCAACTTCTTTACTTGTGAGAATATTAGACTGCATGTGCCTGAATTTAGGAGAGAGGATGTGCTAGGATGTGTTTAGTCTCTTGAAAATAGTGAAGTCTAGAAAGTCAAAGTGGTGTTATTGTGGTAAGGAATTTGCATGGAAGTATTCTTGTATATTCTGCAATTAACTTTTTTTTTTTTTCAGAGATCTTCAACAACATTTCAGTGCTTATTACCTGTTTCATAGGCATTGATGACCTTTACAACAGTGTGAAGGCATATTTGTATATGACAGCTAGTTAGGCTGGAGCAAAATAATAGATTTTTATCAGGAATTTATCAGGAGGTCTGCTTTGCTAACTTCTGACACAATTTATTATGGAAGATAACAATATTTTCACAATGGTATTATGTTAAAATTAAAACTCTTTGTTATGCTTTAGTATATCCATAATGTCAAGACTTGGTTGGCATACATGTTGTCAAGAGGTCAGTAAAAAATTACTTTTGGGTACAGCTTAAGTGTGCAGAGGTTACAGTTTAGCTAAGTGATGTGGTAATTCTGTGGTATTCTGCAAGTAGGCTCTCCTTCTTAGCTCTCATTGTGGACTCAGATAAATAGAGAAGCCCTTAAGTTTTCAAATTTGCGTTCTGAAATTCATTATCTTCTTGGCAAACTTTTTTCACATGAAAAATAAGCATTAAAAGACACTTAAATATGTGCATATTTGTAAAATGCATCCTTGGTTGCTGACTGTTGCAAGTTAACCTCAGCAGTGTGCTTAGATATGACAGAAGTGATGTCACAATGTTTATCCAAATGACATTGTCACAGGAAATAGCTATTATTAGCCCAAAGTTTCCCTTTTAGGAATCCTTTCAAACTTGATCTGCCTCTTTGAGTTTATTTTGATACAAGTCCCTGAAAAGGTCATGCCCTTCTATTACAAAATCTTTCGCCTCTCTTTTTTTTTTGCTTGAATAAGCAAGCTAACAACACTTAACCATAATTAGATCCTCTGTCTTGCAAATGACCCAGACAAGTATTTATCACCCAAGAAAGTTCTTGATCTAGAGTTTTTGTAAAAGTGATATCATATTAGGTGTCAGAACAGTTCCACAAAGTTCAGAGGTGTTCTGAGGAATTATAAGAAAACTTGTATAGGGTTAAGCTAGGGTTCATTTAGCTTGTCCCCAGCCATTTGGAGCTCTGAAGTCAGAAATTCCTGCAAGAGTCAAAAATCTGTGTGGTAAACATACAGTGTGATGATTGTTTTTGTTGGGATAGGTTGTCTGACAGAATGAAGTGTAGGCAAATAGATATTCTTTTGTCTGTAGCTATATAATAGAATGAATCGGACTCTGAACAATGCAATTTATTTTTGTTTTACATGAGGTAGAGATGTTTTTTTTACCTTCTTCAGCCCTTGTAAATGGAATGTTAAGACTTAAAACATATTAGAAACAAGGCTTAGCATTGAAAATGGTGGGTTTAGTTTTCTTTAATGAAAGCATCCTGTGTTTTAGGGTGTAAATCCATGTTTAAATTACATCTCCTTGGAGAGTCACCTTAATGCCTACTCATGAAATTCAGTACTTTAGTGACGCTAGAGCCAACCAAGATCCTTTATTACAAGATTTGTTCAATCATCATCATCCCTGCTGGGTGACAGATGATACCCTCCATAGTACAGTTTACCATACCTAGATCAGGATTAGAGTTAGGCCTTCAGTTCTCATTGCCAGTTTGGATTGGACGCATAGGACTGTGTAGCACTTAGGCCTGGGGAAGAAACTGATGCATTTTAGGATTTATTCTTATATTATAAAATCATCCTTTGATCCCTTAGGAGGTTAAAGAATATTTTATTGCCCTTGAGATTTTGTATGCAGACAGACACAAGCATTTTCACTGATGTAATGATTCAACAAGCAAAGTTCAAATGATCAATAAGAAACCATAATTTCTGCAATGCTGCTATGTTCTTTGTCAGCAAACAAGGAGGGTAAACAAGGATTCATCATCTCTCTAGAGAAATAGCACAAGTCAATAAGGCAAGTGGAAGATTCAGATCACAAGAACCCTTGCCATAGCTTAAGTTGGAAAAAAAAAACTTGAAGTCTATCATTCTAGAATGGTATATATTTGGATGCTTTGCAGATTGTGTACTTTGTCTCTTCAAAATAAACCCTTTAAAAAAAATTCTGTTTCTCTGACACTCCATTTTAAATCATAGGGGTGAACAGAAATGCCAGCAATTTAGTATCGTTTGCTAAAAGAACCCTCTCCAGGGAAGAGGCTCATGAACCAGGATCTAATTCAGAAAACAAGTCTAAATTACTATAATCAGTGAATTTCTGTTTAGATTGATGATAAAGAGTTGATCCTCTAGAGCTTTAATATTTGTATCAGTGTCAGTAAGAATATTAAGGGTCTGATGGGTAAAGACTAAGCAAAATAAATAAAGCCTTTTTGATAACTGCCCATTAGGAACAAATATACATAATTTTATTCCAACCAGTGAACCACTGCTTCTGAGGCTGTCCTGAGCATGTGAATGATGTGGGAATATTTTTCTCCAGGCTTAGTCAATAGATAGAACACCTGTAGGAGAGATACCCATTTTTAAATCAAAATCTTGATCTAGAATCTATCAAAAGGGTCAAAAGGTGTACTTGGTGTGGTTGGGAGGCTGTGGGAGATTCCAGATGATGGCATGGTTACAGTGTGTTACTGCCCTCTGTAAGGCAGAGGTTAGAGGGGTGTAGTGTTTGTGTAACTAAGAAACCTTTATCTGCTCATTAATCTTACAACTTGAAAAGCTAAACTGTATGTAGTTGTTTATTTGGTTTAAAGCTACCTCTGTGTTTCTGCATAAAATGAGATGTTACGAGACAGCTTGTTGAGGAGTGGCAAAAGGCTGACACGTTTCTTCACTTCATTTATTCTCCATGTTCTGTATAGCTCCTAGAGTGCCCTTCCCTATCTTGACCCTTTCACAGCTTGTTGTGTGAATGTTTTGACTGTGTTTTGGTGTTAAATAGTTGTTGATAGTTGCTTTTCAGTAAACCTCTTGTGTTCTAAATATTCAGAATTTGCCTCAGTTGTTCTGATAGTAGACCAACTGGTGCTTTATTGTTTCTTGTAATTGTTTGAACTTTATGAATATCCCACATATTTCCACCCCCAAAGAACTAACTGTGCAAAAGCAGTACTCAGTAGCAAAGCTTTTACTGGGCTGTGCTTATCCATGCTGTGTTAACAGCTGTTTTAAGTTGATTCAGCTACTGATGATTTCTGTGTAAACCTTTCCCTCCAGAATTCTGCCAAAACATAATACTTTGACACAAATTGAAAATACTCTGGCTGCTGTTTGCTTATTATTTGGCTAAATCTAACTTCAGAGAAACACACTTAGGCCACGTTTGAGATTGTTTCTTCCTGCCCAAAAAAAACGCCCAGTTGTGCATTGGAGAAGAATATTACTTATAATCTACTGCAGGAAGACTATCCTGAGTTTGAGAACTGATTTAACTATTGGTCTACCACATACCTGCACGTGGTATGAGGATGTGGAAAGCAAAGCAGAGATGCCTATTTTCTCAAAATCTGCAAGAGAAGATTTGTGAAATACATAGTTTCAGATATATGCATACATGAAGGCTAAAAAGATCCACTAAAACCATAGTACTCTTTCTCACATTTGGGACCTTCCCACCTGTTACTCACTACTGCTGTAGACTTTCTGAGGAAGAATGTTTTTCACATGGCCTTCAGAATTATTTCGTAGTACACTCTCTTTGGAATTCAGTCCCTGTTGAAGAAATGTTGGTAAGTAATGAAGAATCTATAAATAAAAAGTGATCTTGAATTTTCACTCACCTTTTATTTTCACTGGAATAATTAGGAGTTGTTTTGTATGTGTTAGTTGAGTATTAGTAAAAATAAACTAGAGGAGAGAGAGGGCAAGGAAGGTAAAAATAGCTGAAGACAGAGTTGAATATAATCTATGGTTATAGTGAATAGCTCTAGAAAGCTTTTCAGTGGAAAAAAGGCCAATTTTTATTTCCAAGGAATAAAGCACATAGCTTGTATTTAATTTTGTGATAAGCATTTATGTTATTTGTGTTAATCCAGCCCTGTAACAAGCATCAACGTGTCATCAGAATTACTACATAAATTACAATTATTTCAATTATTTTTTCTTTGTTTTGCCCTTTTTCTATCAAGCCAAAGAGAGAGTAAGGCACTTTTCTCAATCTGTGGCTCATCTCTTTCAGTTTGGCTTTTAGGATGCTGTTGTTTGCTTCCTCCTTCCCAGCAGTTCACTAGAAGATTCAGGACTGAAGCCAATTCATTTGCTTTCCTACTTTATTACCAAAAATGGCAAAATTTTGCCAATGTTGTCATTTTCCCATCTCAATAATAGATAATAAAGTTGCACATGGGAGTTTTTGCATATCTTCAATTTTTTGAGTGTGGGTGGAATACTATTTCAGGCTCTTACTCTGAAATGCTAAAACATGAAAGACTGTATTATGGTTTTTTTTCCATGATAACCAATATTTTTAGCTTATTTCTGATTTATCTGAATCTGAGATAAGATATCAAAGGCACAGACACAATGCTTTAAACACCTTGGGAAGACAAAGTGTTTCAGCCACTCGCTTTGTAGAGAGGAGGGGACAACCCTCCCTAAACTTTTGGAAATGTGTGGGTTTTGTTTTTGCATTTTACCAGAGGACAAAGTCTCTTGACATCAGTTGTAATTGAGTTTGATAGGAACTAGTGTGGAAGACAAATTTTTGAATTTAAGGACATCTAAATGCCTTGTTGGACAGGTTGTTTTGGTTTTGTTGCATTTTTAAATGCTGTGGAGTTTTATTAAAAAAAAAAAGCTTGGACAAAAATTTTTTAAAAGACTAGTGAAAAGCAAAAATCTCTTCAAAACCTTTTATACTATCCAGGGCCAGACACAGACATTGTGAGGAATTACTAACATTACTTAACTGGAAATAGTAAATTCTGGCACACCTTATTGCAGATATGAAGGGATCTGTATGTAGTCTGCTCCAACTCTGCAATGAAATCATATGACTAACACCATTCCTCCCTTAGTTTAAGGTTGTCTCTATTCTTATTAATGAAAACATAGGTGGCCATCAAACAGTTTTGCTTAAGAAAGACTCTGAATTGTGAGTTACTGTAGATGTTAAGGTGAAAGGGGAGTATGGTGTATATGACTCGAGTCACTATGAGTACATACAGATAATCTCTTATGTAAGTAAGGTTGCATAATCTTTAAGAGCTGATGGACATTTTGATAGAGGAGATGCAATTTGATTTAAAGAACTAAAAGCACCCCAAAAGATTAGCTAACTTATCCATGAATGTATCTGTTAGGTGATTGTTTTTTTAAGGGAGAAAATGTACTCCTGAAAAATGCAATGCTAATGTTTCAACAGATAGCAAAGCAATTTTTCCCTATTACAGCCCATGTAACAAAGTGTAGATGCATGTGGGACAATACCTGTGTACACGTACTGTACAGACATGCAATGGCAGGATTTTCAGAATTACCAGCTGGAGGAGGTGCTGGTTTCCCAGCAGCAGCAGCAGCTAACTTTCTGACCAAGCTATCACTCTGAAAAAAAAGAGCTCATGCTTTCTACATGAGATTATTTGCCCAATTTTAATTTATTACTGTGGGCATTATTGAATTCTTTTACATCTTCTTTGTGCAAATCATCTTCCTTAGAATAATGAAGATCAGAAAAACTGAAAACTGAGGATTATTACAGTGATTAGCAGCAATATGTGATACTAGATGATGGGTGACAGAAGTCCAAAATGAAAAATATTAATGAAAGAACTATTGAAGTGTTCCTTTATCACTAAGCAATCATGTTACTGGGCAGTGTCAGCAATTAGAAGTTAGACTAATAGGAAGTACAGCACCTGTAATTTTGGAACACTTCTTGAAGGGTAAAATAATCTTTCAAGTACTTCTCTTGGCATTCCCAGTCATGTTGTTGTATTAATATTTTATAGTTCTGAAAGCAAATGTCTTTCTGAGGTAACAAATCTTTTGGCTTCCAAATGTATTGATTGAATTTAAGTTTTCCTTCTAACATCGCTGTTAAAATACATTAGATACTATTTAAAAATGGTAGTGTGTTACAGCAATATGTAATACTAGAAGACTTGTACCAACTGACAGTTAAAGATTGAACCATTGTTTCTAGAACTTCTCAGATACCACCTTTAATCCTTTAAAGGCAAATTTTAGAGGCTGTCTAGTTTGGATTTCAAAAAAGGAATTGGATGCTGAAGGAATGTATGTAGCTTACTCTCTCCTGGAAAGGGAAGTACTTTTCTGGTAATTTCCTTCTACAGAACAGTCTTCCTCAACATAGTTCTTCAGGTTACATTTTAAGCAGATGATATCTGTGCTTAGCATGATGTGCTGTAGTGGCAATCAACCTTTAGTCTGTGAGCCACACGTGGGGGCAGTGGCCAGACTGGTGTGTGCCTCTGAGAGCTCCCTGTGTGCCACGCCGTGTGGCAGGTGCCTTCCATGATGCTCCCCCAAGACATTCCTGTGCACAGGCTTAAAATTATTGCATGTATGAACACAGCCCACATTCACCCACTTTCTTGGTGTCCCAGCACTTCCTGATAACCACACATGTGCTGAGTCAGCCTCCTGACCAGCACAGGCTTCTCAAGAGTGAGTTCTGTTAGAACAGCTTAGCTTCCTTCTGCTAAAGGCTCTTTGGTTTGGAGGGTGGAGTTGTGAAAGGTGGGGTCTGATATTTTGTCTGCAAGACTTCTTTACCTGAGGCATTTTCAAATTCAAACTGAAGAGGGATAATCTAGACTTAATAATAGTAAGGATAATTGTGGAGGGATAGAATGTAAGAAAATAGTGCAGAAGGTAGTCTCACCCCTGAGGAGTTGCAGCTGTACCGATCACCAAAGATTCGGAACAGGCCTGCTCTTAATAGGCCACATCTGTGTCCAATAAGGAGCCGAGTGCTACAAAAGAGTGGGTTAGCTGGGGGAGGAGAGAGTTGGAGTCTGTTGGCTGTGCTGTGAAGAAGGAGTTAGTGTTGTGAGGAGTTGCCCTTGAGAAATCACTGAGAAGGTATGGAACTTTTGCAATACGATGACAACAGATAATCTTAAACTGTTACAAGATCAATGCAGAAGAGTTTGGTAAACTGTACACAGTGTTGATTCTCTTCCAATATTGTTGTCACAGGCCCCCAGTTGGGTAATAATTAGCATTGACTCCATGATTCACAGAAGGCTGATCAATCACTTTATTATCCTGTACTTATCAAGAAACCCACTGCTTTTATAGACAGTTTTGATGCAGGTGGACCTAATTGGTCCTCCAGTCCAAACACCATCACCATTGGCCGATTAAGAAACCACATGTTCGCAACAGCAGGTGCAGCAAGTGAAAATAAGAATTGTTTATCATTCTTTTCTCTGATCTTCTCACAGCCTTTCCCAGAAAGGCCTGGTAAAGTTATGTGTTGCTCTCTGTGGCCAGGGAGCTGCTGCCACACAATACGGAAGAACTGTATCCAGTGAAGTTCTGCAGGGATTTGCCCCAGGGCTAGTACTATTCAGTGCTTGCATTAATGGTCTGGGTGATGGAATACAGAATATACTTATTAAATTTGCAGGCTACACTTGTCTAAGAAGGATTAAGAGGTCTTGTAAGGACAGAATTAAAATGATCTTGTGAAAATTATTTGAAAAAATAGGATGCTATTAAAAAGGAACTGTATAAGGTACTGCATGAGGAAAAGTGTGACTCTATAGCAGAAGCAGCTGTGTGGATAGGAGACCTGCAGAAGGATATTTTGATGTTATAGTGGATTACAAGCTGAATGTCAGCCATGTCAAGTAGATACAGAGGAGAAAAATATTGTACTGGGAGGTGTAAGCAAAAGTATACCTGGAGTAATTTCTTAGCTCTGCTCAGTAGAGTGACCTTTATACTCTGCTCAGCCCTAGGCGTTCTAGCAGTGAATTCAGCATGTCAAGAAGGATGTGGACTAACCTGAGAGGTGGTCAAGTGAGGAGCAATGAAAGCTGGACTTAGGAGTAACAGTTTGAATAAATTCCTGCTAGATGGTTTGTATTTTCATCTGTAGATAACTGTTGTTTTATGGAAGGAAAGTAAACTTGAACTCCTTCTGAAGATCTTTTCAATCTGTGTGGTAAATTTAGACATGGTGTCCTGGAACTGACACCAGAACTGATCATCCAGCCCCCTGACTGCTGTGGATGCTCACATAAGAGCTCAGCTGAGGGCCAACTCCCCAGCAAATATCAGATCTCTGACAAACACAGCACCACTTGTGTGTGTTTACTGTAGTCTTTTCACAGGGTAGGGAATGTGGCCTATGGCCCTTTGCACCTGCACAAAGGCTAGTGGCCTCCCCAGCCAGAAGGGTTGGGCATCCCTGCCTTTGCTTTGTGATTTACAGTTGACAAGACACTCACATTTTTAATGAATTTCAGATTTCACTAATGGAAAATATTTGCTGCTGTAAACAAAATGAATCACCTTGTTGATAATTCAGTACTGTATTTCACACACTGATAAGTTTGTAAATCCATTGGAACGCTACTTGATAGGGTTGAAGGGCATTCAATACCAGCAGTTTGCTCTCTCGTGTATATAGACCAGCAGCATGCTTTGCAAGTGACCAAAAAAAAAAAAAAGAAGGAATCTTTGTGGTTTGTTAGAATGCTTAAAATCTGAATGATGACATTTTTAGGTAACTCTTACCTGGAGCCCTCTTACCTGCAAGGACATCAGTGACTGGTTGTGATAAGCAAACCCCAAGAAAGATGAATAACATTTGTGTTAAAGAGAAGACAAAGGAACTTTTAAAAATAACTAATAAATAATAAAATAATAGAAATTGCTGAAGAAAAAAAACCAATCAGGTTTCAAATAAGGAAAGCACAAATAGTGAAATTACTGCTTGTTGGACAGGGGAAAATGGTATTACATTTATTAAATAGAGCAGAGAGGAATTGAGTATTTTGCCCCAAGTAAAAGTGTATGCTTTAATAATACTAGATCCTCAGAAATACATGTAAATGTGTATGCTTAAACTATCTGTTGGTATTTACTAAAGCTTTAAAATTAGAACATGAGGTTGAAATGGAGTGTACATGTTTGTGGTCTGCTGGGACTCTCTGTATGTCTCAGAAATGCTCTACACACAACTTCAGAAATAATCACAGGAATTCTGTTGGCCTTTTGAGGGGTAATGTTCTTCTAAGATACTGCAAATAGTTTGAAAGGATCCAGTCAGGGATTTCTCTGAAAATATTTGTACTGTACTCACTGCACCCACTCAATTGCTTAATATAAGATTGCGTTGAAAAGCTTGTGTGCAGATGTAGAGATAGATAGTCATGTAAAGAAATGGTGGAGTATGGCTCACATCTTAGCAATGTAAATGCCCATTATGGATAGATAGTATTTGTGTACAGTAGTTAGCACATGTATCCTAACAGGTTTTGAGTTTCTTTCTATATTGTTTCTTGAAAATGAGTTATACTGGAGGTTAGTGAAGATGGACACAGGACTTGTGTAGATTAAGTGGAGCTGCAGAAAGGCACAATGCAAATTTATACATAAAAAACCCAGCGCACTGCAGAACTTAGCACTTGCCCATAACACGGCATCATACTATATTAATAAACTGAAAGGGACAGGAGATAATTTCTTTCAGTTGTCTGTCCCCCACATCTCTCCCTTCTATCAGCTGTACCTTTTCTCCGCTGGAGATAGTGTCATTATATTCAAACTGGAATTGTGTGGTTTTCATCTTAACTTGTTTAGCGTATGGCAGCGTTATTAAAAATGTTGCACAACATACTACTGATCCTAATATGAACCTGTCTGAATACAGAATAAAGACAGTATTGGATACTGAAGAGCTGTTTCTGGGAATTCCTCAGAGTGTCAATTAAAAAAAATAAAATTAGTGAATTTCAGTCATTTGGCGTTTTGGCAACAGTCCACAATTTAAATGGTATTTCTTTATTTAGGTTGTCTGTTTGACCAGAGAATGAAGACATCTTTTTTATATTTAGCTTGGTAACTGGAGGTACTAAATTATGTATGTATAACGTAAAAGCTAAAATAATAATTTAATTTTCTCAAAAAGGGAGTATCTAACATCACATGAAACTTACTCAATGTCTACAGAGACCTTGTGCATACTTCTGTGTAAGATTTAATGTGTTTACTTTTTGTCAGTCCGTGAGGCTTAATTTAATGGTACATAGCTAAGAAAATACAATTTTTAGCTGATGTGCTCAGCTGTCATCTTTTGTTTAAGTCTGTTGCAAACTGTTACAAATATCTGCATGTTTTCTAATGGGCCAGTTAATTCAGAGAAAGTACTAAATTGCAACACTAAATCAGATTAATTCTTGGTATTAATGTTTAATCAATAAGCATCTCTTCTGATAATGTACGTTGCTCAGGTTTCCCGTAGAAGGAAACCAGCTTCCAAGGTTTAGAAACTTTTTGGCATCTTCCAGAAATTCCCTGTGGCAAGTTTTACATTTACTGCACATTGTTTCCAGGTGTGCGTAGAAAAATTGGAGCTGCTGTTCTCTTGTATTCTGTATTTTATGTTTTGAGTTGAGGGACTAGCATTTTCAGTAAAAGTTTACCTGAATTTGGTCTGTCTCTCCACTTTAGATGACTCCATAATCTGTGCTACCAGAATTCCTTACTGTTGCTGTTACCCCTCCAGCAGCTTTGTGACAGAGGTGAAGTACCAGCATCAATGTTCTGCAGGTGAAGAACAGAAACCAAGAGAGTGAGAGGTCATGCACAGATTGATGATGTAGCAGACTCCAAGGTCTTGCTGTGCACAGTATGGGTTGTGGTGCTGGGGAGTGTGGTGAGAGCTGCAGGAGTGGGGTTCACAAAACCTCTTCAGTCTTCTGGGTGAGCTAAGTGAGCTGAAAGAAGCACTTGGTGAATTAAGCACTGAAGGTTTGAGATTTGCAGCAGAGACTTGATACACAGATGTGCAGTGTATCAAAACTGAACCTCAGCACACATTTACAGATCTTCTAGGGCTGATTTTGCTGGGATTCACCAGTCACTACCTTTCCTGAGCATAAGTACCTGGGGCTTCCTTCGAGGCATGGATGACTGTTTCTTTAACTGCACAAGTGATGGAAATAATGAAAGTGCTGGAGAAGAAGTGTTAAAACACTGCAGCAAGTTGGAAGGAAAGCCAGGATTATCCTTAGCCTGAAGGGCTTTGCCTTGTGTCTTATCTGGGAGAGAGTGACCTGCCCTTGAGCACCAGGCACGCTGGGGTGATCACACACTGCTGTGGCTGCCAAGGGGCTCAGGACTAAGGCATGGCACTGGGTGATCGTTTACATACTTATCATTTACTGCTGCAGACAAGAAATTAGTTTGTGCTTAGGGGTTGGTTGTACATAATAAAGATGGTATAGACCCAAGGGCTGTGATATTTTTGGGGCAAAGGGAGGAATAATTGTAGTCCAGTGTGGACAGTGTATTTGGGAAGTTCTGCTCTTGGTTCATTTTGTGAATTTAGGCCTCAGTGACTTGCTGAAAATCATGTCTTACACAGCTGAGTCTGAACTCTAGTAAATAGATCTTTTTTTCTTCTCTCTATAACTTAAAACCAGGCTCAAGTCATTGCAAGAACTGCTATTTCACAGGCTGTTCCTTAATTGTGCTGCTATTACTTCTTACCCAGAAATTCACATGGTTGAAACTGATGTTAAAAATAAGCTTTCCCATTCTCTGGTGATTTAAACCTGCAAAGGGAGAAGAGACAGCAAACAGCATCTTTTAGTGTATCATTTCCTTTCTGCTGCTGCTCTGGCTGTGACGCAGAGGCAGTTTAGTTAGGCATTCCCTCTGTCCATGCCTTTTTTTTTTTCTTCTTTGTTTTTAAATCCCCCATTCTTTGCTACTCAAATTATTTTTTAAAATAGAAATATAGGGGGCAGAAGCAGTGATTGCTGCAAGAAGGTACTATGGAAACCTGTCACAACAACAGTTTCAAATGAAAGTGAATCTTTAGCTGCTTAAGAAGTCCATGTATTTGTCAGACTCTAGTGTCTCCTCTGCAGTCAGAGTTGAAGAGGAAGGAAGTGAATAGAGCAGTGTTGAGGAGAAAATAGATAGTCTTGCTTTTCACTTGGGGAAAATGCATTTCTGGGCTCAGCCGTGCAATTAGATATCCTGCAATGAACTTCTAATCTGGGACTGAAAATTTCTCAGTTATGTAATGTATTCTAATGCTGTGGTAGCAATATTGTCCTTTATGGTTGGTGAGATATGTTTGCTATAAAATCTAGCTTGTAAGTGTTTCCAGATGTTTCTGTTTGTTTTTGTGGGTTTTTTTAAGAAGACATAGGCAGATGAATTACTCACAAAGCTCAAAAGGTGTTGCAGAGACGAATAACTAAATATCTTTAACTAATAACTAACATCTTTAACTAATACTAATAACTAAGTATCTTTAACATACATTTCAGTTGTGGATGTTGGTGCATATTTTTCAGATGGAAAATCAAAGCATGATGTGAACGTATTAGATCCCAAGTCACTTGATATTTGTTCTGTGCCCTTGCTGAAGAACACACCATCAAATATGTTTTGTTGTTATTAGTATAGCATGCAGAAGATAAAAAATGACACAAATCTGGTACTGCTAGTAATATTACGACTGATAGATTCATTTTGGTCTGTTTCAGCACTATGCTGATGCATGATAGTGTACATACATCTATATACCTATATGAAGATTAATGTTTCTGGGTTAAAATAAATATTTGGAATGCTAGTGATTAATCATTTAAATATGGCACTTCCTGGGGATATTCCAAAAATGTGAGTTGAAATACTGAAGTATTTAGTCCTTCTGTGGTCACTGAATTTCCTGGACATATTTTATAATATTTGGTGGTCATGTTTGTTGCTGCTAGAAGTATTGGAAAGCAATATCTAACAAACAGAGAATACATACAGAAGACCTCTCTTTTTTTTCTTTTTTTTTCTTTTTTTTTGGGTTTTTCTTGTTTTGTTTTTTTTTGTTTGTTTTGGTTTTTTTTTTTGTTTTGGTTTGGGTTTTTTTTGTTTTTTTTTTGTTTGGTTGGTTTTTTGGGTTTTTTTTTGTTTTTAATTTAAAAATACTGCTGTTCTAAAAGGATTATGAAGGGAGGAAAAGACCTTTCGGTGGAAAAGTCACTCTGAACTAGTAAATTAATATTTCATAGTGTGTAAATTTAGAAAACCATTTTTTTTTTAATTGACAAAGGTTTTATTTCCACATTTTGTCTTAAACTTTTTGCTGCAGAGTTATGAAGCCTTGACAATAATAGACATGGTGGTAGTCTCTTTTGTCCTGTGAGATCCTGATCTTTCAGATTTTGTTGAGTCTGTGCACATTTATTAAAAGATATATACTGAATTAGAAACAGATTATGGGATTGTGCAGACTTTGTCTGCTCTGTGATGTAGAAAGCTTTATATCACTTTGCCATTGTGCACTTGCCCTATATAGAGGTAATTTAGGAAGCCAAATGCAATTGATGTCCAACTGTGACATGGTATTTTTATAAAAGTAAAACTCTTCACTGCTCCTAGCCTTTCTAAATGGTTAATCAAAGTGGATTGACAGATTATGTGTCTGGGGTTTTTTTTTTTTTTTTTTTTTTTTTTTTTTTTCTGTGTAGGTGTTTGTGACTCATAAATGCAGAATTAGACCGAAAATCTGTGACTGGATAATGGAGTATTTGCAAGTACTTTATTGCATGTTTCAGTGCAACACAACAAATAGCCTTCACTTTCCAGTGTTTAATTGTAAGGATTTATTATTGTGTGGCCCTGCTAATCTCATAATTTCTGCTTCTGTTTTTCTGATAGTGCAAGAAAGTGGTTTATAAATAGGTTCTATAAATGGGTATTCCTGAAAGTGCATCTGATCTGAACAATATTTTTATATAACTGTCTTTTATGGTAAAGTAATAGGTGAAAATTGAGAAGTCATTAATGTTTTATATCCTTTCACTCTGCTATGAATCACCATGTAGTTGTTTGCCAAAAACTTTGTATTCTGTTTAGTGACAATTTTAAGTGAGGATCAGCTGGATAATTTTTAAATTCACTTCTGGTCCTTTTCTTTGGAAATTCATATCAGTTAATTTGACCTGTTGTCAACTAAACATGAAAACTTATTCTTCTATTGTAGATGATGTTTTAAAGACATATTAACTTAGAGTTAGATGATGCTTTTTGAAGAATTCAGATGGCATTACTGTTCCAAACATTTTAGGTATTAATAAATTCTAAGGAATTACGAGCTATGCAGTGTGTGTGTGAGTGGAAAAAAGAAAGTCAGAATACCTTAGAAAGCTATTAAAAATGTTTTTGATCTCCCCATTGAGACTAGTTATTTTGAAATATGAAACACTTAGGTTGGTTTCATACCAATTAGTAAATGTCATTTGTGATCACTAAAAAATTACTCCTCATAGAATATCAGTCATGAAAATACAGGAATGTTTAATAATATTGAATTCAGCTTTCTTTGCAGACAGAAATTATTTTAAATTAGAGGCTGTTGCGTAGTCTGTTTCTGTGTTCTGGTTGTCCATCTGTTTAGGTGTTTTCTCTGGACTGGAAAACTGTCAACCATTATGTGTTGGACAACTCTGACCACAGTGAGAAACTGAAACGGCACTAAGACTAGATAATACCTACAAAGGCAAGAATGTATCTGATTCTGGTACTTTTAAGGTAATTAATGCAAATATGATGATTGATTCATCTATTTATATGCACAGAGGCCTGGGTCACTGCTATGAACTGCTCAGCTGTGAAAAGCTTTGTGAATAAACTGTACTGTAGGGGTGGAATGAAGGAGATTGGGAACACCATGTATGTGTCAGTACAGAAACTGGAAACTGAGATCAGGTCTTGAGGGCAACTCCAAAGAGAAAGGTATGAATGGAAATAGCTGTTCTGAGAACAAGACTGCAGAAGGGCTGAAGGATGGACTGGGACATGGATAAGGTAGAGCAGTGAAATAAGGAAATGGTGCAGATGCAGAAAGGTAGGCTGAGATTAGATCTTGTTGAAGACAGTTGAGGTAAGACTGGAACAGGAACCACAAAGGTTTTTCTTTATCAGACATTGCAGTGTTTTAATCACAGGGGTCTAATCTTTGTAGAATGAGGTTAAATAAAGTTGTCTTCACACATCCTAGTCCATGTAAGGACTAGGAGTAATTATTAACGATTATTAATTGATTAAAATATTTCTGATTTGCTTTAGATACTGAAAGGTGAACAGCATATATGAAATTCTGGTAAATTCCAGGGATGCAACTGAGCAGAGACTGATGTGGGCTTTAGCTAGATCTCTGTATGATACATCCCAGCCTTTTAAATTTCTATTCTGTGTATCTGTGTCTCTTCAAAACTAAAGCTACACCGAGGTTTTTTCTCTCCAGATAAGATAGTATGTTATTGTTAAACGCCTCTCCCAGACTGTAATTCTATTTGTGGTTTGTACTGTTGACTGTTGATTGTTAACAGGTTCTGCAGTAACGCAATTAGGTGATCCAAGAAGAACATAAAAAGCATTAATAAGCCACATCTGCATAGAGCAGAGTGAAAAATATGATCGACTAGCCATGATACTCATCTAAATAAGATAATATAATTCATTTTTCCTCTTTCTCAGGTTAAAAATCTGCTCTGTCTTAATCCTCTCAGAAAAAAAAAATCAATGCTTCATCGTGTTCTTGATCTGCTACTCAGTGCCACGTGAAATTCTGCATTATCGTACATTGTTACATTTATGGTAACAAAAAGATTTAAAGCTTTGGATAAGCTTGAAATGACACAGGGAACTGAACAGTATGTAACATTAGAGAGGAAAAATCTTGGATCAAATACTGCAGTTCTTGGGTGATGAATAATGTCGTCTGTGTGGAAGAAGAGGTGCACTCAGCTGCTTATTCTTCTCTTTCACCTCCCTTCTGTCCTTCTGCAGGCAGTGCCCCAGCAGGTTCCCATTTGTGTGAAGGTTTCAGAATGCATTGCTGGCTGACGCCCGAAGTGAGGGGTGGGGACTGCCTTTTTTCACTGGCCAAACTGGATCCCAGTGTCTGTATTCGTTGCAGGCAAAGCTAGGCACAGTATTTCTTTTTCTGCAGAGAATGTCAGTTTTTTTCCCTTCATAGTAAAGTTTTTGTATGATACAGCTTTGCCCATTTGATTTTAAAGAGACTGACTTTATAAAAAAAGAAACCAAAAACAACTAGAAATATAAAATCAATTTCTATAAATGTTGAATCTGTAACAAAAAGAGGTCAGTTTTGTCATGCCAGGGGACAAATTTACAAGAGAACTTGGAAGACTTAGGCTGCTGTCAGGGTGTGGGTAATACTGCCAGCACTGAAGACATGTTTAGGTGTATATATGGGCTTGCTGTCTTTCAAGGTGGCCTCAGCAAAACTTGATGAAAATGACTGCACAAATCCATTGTTGCATTCTCTGGGAGCTGTAAGAAGAACTAGGAAGATAAAATGGAGCAGAAAGTGTCTTCTGGCTCATTCCTGAGTAGCTTGGTGTGGTAAACCCTCCTTTGAGCAAGCAGGTGGATTAGGGCATCTCCAGCAGTCCTGGCAACCTACAGTTCTTCACCAAGTTATTTTCACCAAATTATCTACATTTCCTGTAGGTGTGCGATACAATGAACTAGAACTTTGTATTAAGAAGAAAAAAAAGTTTTCAAATTCTATCCAACAGCAAATCTGACCATGATGGAGGTCTGTCTGTAGTTGAGTATGAAAATATTAGCTAAAAAGAATTTAAAATAAAATAGCTTTTTAAAGTTCATTCCTTTTAAATACATGAGGGCACTTCAGGGCTGTTGACAATACATGCACAGATTCCAGAAATGAGATGTTGTCACTTGCATAGGTAATTATTATCTTGTTGCAAAGACTAGCAGGAGAACAAGAAAACCCAGATGGCTTTTGGTAGATATTTAAATCATTCAGAACATACCATTTAAAGGATATTTTTTCCGAGCTAGAATTTTTTTTTTTTTTTGGTAAAGAGAAAAACATGTTAAAACCCTTCAGCAACTAATTCCTAGTGTTGATTGTTATGGCTGAGTTAAAAGTGAAACTTGACATTTTGGTTTTTTAATGGCTTTGTTGAACCATCTAATAGAGTGCGCACGTACATAATGATATTGTGAGGTGGAAGAAAACATCTGGTCACAAGCTTTTGTCCAAATATTAAAATTAGTAATGAGATTTTGTGTCCTTAACTTCTGTTCTTCAGTAATGGGACTTGAATCAGCAGGTGCAAGTCAGGGTTGCACAAGGACAGGAGAGGTGTTGCAGTCTCACCTTCTGCTCTCTAAACTTCACCAGCTGTGTTTTTAATAGGGAAGCCACATCTTCAGATGTGAACTAGTTTGTTACCAGTAAGGGCTTTAGAGATTGGTCAAATTGTGCAAGAGGTGAGAGAAGCATTTTAAAAAGCTTGATTTGGCTCAGAAGCCCCCATTTCCATGTAAAATTTTGTATCATTTCTACTCTTTCAAGACTTTAAACTCTTCCTACACTCAAATAGAGCATTGTAGGATATAATTTGTAATTGTTATGGGCTAGTCAGTGTAGCTGATCTGTCCTAAGAGGTGCCAGATACTTTCTTTGAAATTGCTGTCACGTTGATAGCCTGAGGCTTGGTAAACTTTGGAACATTGCTTGATGTTTCATGAGATAATTCTTTACAACAGTTCCTGATGCCTTTCTGTCCCATTAGCTCTTAGCCATCTGTTGCTTTGATTACACTATTATGGTGAATAAGTGTTTTGGCAAGCTATTTAGCTGTGTTGAAAAATCTTGTTTCTTTGCTTTCTAGTATTTTATTGCTACTGTTTCTTTTTTTTCCCCTCCTCAACCTTTGTAGTGCAATGCTTCTTGCTATTTCCTTCTTGTTATTCTAAGAAACAAAAGGCTGGCCTAGTCTGAGGACATGATGAGGTTTATAACTGTGCTTTGTGGCTGTTCTCCTTTCATATGAAGTCATTCTTCCATTAGAGGTTGTGTATTTCAAACATGGGCTCACAGAAGGGAGATGTTATAACCTAACCATATTTAAATGTTTGGCTTTGGGACTCTTGCCTCTTAAGGCTTAAAATATTCTTTTCTAATCTATCCAGTGTGTTTACATCACTATTACCTATGATATTTCTATAGCAAATAATAATATTTGAACCTCTCCCTCCTCCCAACACTGCAAAGACCAAACCAGGAAGATCTGGGATATCATTAGAAAGAAGACTGTATTCTTCGGCTTTACAATGTCAATTTGACCTTTTAATTTATTGCTCAGGTTTGAGAGATGAACAGAGTAAAAGACAGATGGGATGATAATGAACATAGAGATGAGCTTCCTTAAGTAGGTTCATTTTTAGGAGTAATGATATATCAATTAATTCTTTTAGGCATGGATATTTGGAAATGGAATAAAATACTCTTTTTAGACTGAAACTGAATTTCATTGGCCTTTAATTTCTACTTTTAGTTTTTTATTACTTTTTCTACAATTAAAATAGCTGAGTTATACCTCAAAGCAAGAATTCCAACCCTTCTTACTAAGTTATTAATTCTCCTCAATAGGTCATTTTGCCTTGGCTATGGCTTAGGTGGTCAAGTTTTCTTCACTGCTTACCTTCTTGAACTCTTTAACTTGAACAGCAGCTTTTCCTGGAGTAACTTTTCATTTTTTCCCTTCTGTTGTCTGTAAGAGATGGCTAAGAACTGGGTAGCTGCAAGTGCTTGCAAAACTTGCAGTCACTTGGTCTTTGAGTAGTACTTGCCATTAGGGATAGTAATGTTATTTATGGGAAAATTATTGGAAGGAGGCAGGCAGCATATTGTAATGGTAGTGAGAGGGGAGAAGGGGCAAACACTGTAAAGGAACATCTGACTGGGGATTTTTAGCCACTCAAAGGGGTCTTTTTTGGACTTTGTAAAGCTGTGCTGTGTTGGGAATTACAACTGCTATCTCCTACAAACAAAAGGAGCAGTAAACTTTAACAAGTTAATGAAATAGCTCCCAATGTAGCAAATTTTCTGTCAAATGAAATTAGTTAATACTAAATGTCAGTCAGAGATACTCAGAAGTATAATCTAGAAACTGTAAGGACTGCAACAGTCTTTTGTATTCATTGTCAGAAAATATGCATTAGTTTACTAGTTTGGTTATTTCAGTGTGCATCCTGGTCTGGGATTGCTGTGTTTTAGTGTTGATTATTTCTTGATGGTTAGGGAATGTTGTGGTATTCCTTGCTCACCATATTGTCGGACCACTCTGTTGAAGTTATTCCTGGACTAATTAGTAATTATGAATCTTCCTTCAACTAATCAATGTGTGTAATTATTTTTGAGCTGTGTCACATTTTTACAGCTTGTTTATGGCACATGGTGTATGTTTTGCGTAAGAGGTAACAATGTGACAGCACAGTGAAATCACAGCTCTTGAATTATCTATGTCTGTCTATCTATCTATCTAATCTATCTATCTAATCTATCTATCTAATCTATCTATCTATCTATCTATCTATCTATCTATCTGCCACAGCCTCTCCTGAACAGGGTTATCTGTTCTCTGCAGAATGATGAAGATTTTTAGTCAGAGCCACTGTTCTGATTTTAATAAGCGAAATAGAAATGTCCTTTATGCATTAGTAGCTATGGAACATAATTTCTAAGTGAGTAACCAGTCCAAGTTTGACTTCTCTGTGGGGATCACTGTTGTAGTCAGTTCTTTTTTTGGAACTAGTCCAAGTTTGACTTCTCTGTATGTGGTCCTTCTAAACTATACTGTAAAAGAGCATTTCCTTGGAGAGCTGTTCTGATTATTGGTGATTACGTGTGAAATTTAACTGCATGAAAGTTAACAATTAATTACATTTGTAACACTGCTTCTTTGTGTAAGTAGTAGCAATTGTCTCAGATAAACCATAAATTGTCTCAGATTGACCATAACTATTGTTGCCAATTAACACATTTTCATTTGAGAAGGAAGTTGATAGTCCACACAGGTGCAAATCCTGTGGCATGGGATCTTTGGGACAGATTTGTACTGGATAAAGAAATAATGATGTGAAGTTCCCTAGACAGAACTGGGTAGAGAATAACGATCCACACAGTGAATCCTGTACCCTGAGAAGGTGGAGTGTGAGTTTGGAAGCTGTGTAGCACTTGAGCCATTAGTTTTGCCTGTTATGCAAGTTTCTTGTTTACGGTTCAGCCTTATGCTAGGAATCTTCTGTCCCCAAATTTGCTCATTGTCATCACCACTCTCCCTTGTGAGGAGCAGGTTTGCTTGTCCAAGCTGCATTTCTTATGATGAAAAAGATTACTGCTCTTTCCTTAGCCATGCTTTCAGAAGATTATTCTGATAAAACTAGTGGCAATCATAAAATAAAAGACTACATACAGTCTTGGTCCTTATAAAATAGTTGTAATATGGGCAGTTGACAAAACAAAAATGTTTTGTTCTGTCTTAGGAGATACGTTTAAATTAGAAATGTAAGATATATTTATTTAAGTCTTTAATGACATTTCTGTTTAGTCTTCTCAGGGTTATTATCTTTCCTGGGAAAGGAAGTGATCAAATGGGGTTGTGCTCTGAGAATGACTGTAGCTGCCATGCTGGCCTGGACAACATCTGCTGGGTTATTAAATCCACTCACCTGCTCTTTGAAACAACCACATGATGTTGTACTAGTGACTGCGTGACACTTATTTTTCTACTTGTTTATGATTGTCTACAGAACCAAATGGGATGGGATAAAATTAATGAGAAATAATGTTATAAAATGAATGGTTCTCATTCATAGAGAAAATTAGCAAATATATCTGGTGTGAACATCTCTTCATAGTTTCTGCTGAAGGAGTATCTGTTTTGCAAAAACATTAATTGAAATACCTGTACCTTTTTTTCAAGTGGTGGCTGGTATCAACCTTCTGACCAAGCTATAAAAACTATTGTCTGATGGATACTGAGAAACTTAGGTGTTTTAAAATATTTATGAGACTTGTTTCATGGTAAAACTAGCTTTTAAGCATGCTCATTTTTTATTTTCTTCATATGTTGAACTGATGACTCACTGAGTCTTCTTAAACTCTTACATTTGTGGAATTTAGTTGCTATGTATCTGTAACATACCATGTTGTGACTTGCCACATGGAGGAGTGCTTTGAATGGAGAGGGGTATTACTGGTGGACTTAATACCATCTCTCCTTAACTCCCAGATGCATAATAATTTTTGCAATCTGAAGATCACTGCAGTTAATTTTTGAGTAGGTAGTGTTGTTGCCCTACACTTTGTGGGCTCATGTTTTTACGTCACTTGTGTATGCTTGTGTTTATTCACTTAGATTATACTGTATTGCTAACATATTCCTAAATGCTCTTCTGTTTTTCTTTGCCCTCTGCTCTTTTGATTGCCATAACTTCAGGTTTATGGCAAATGTACAAATTTTTTATGGACAGAGATTCTAAGGGGAACACTTTAAAATTGCTAAGTGTGGTTGCCTGCAGTGGCAGACAAATTGTTTATAAGATACGGCTGATTAACTCATTAAATTCCATCTCAAAAGTAGTTATATTGTTTTCCATATTGGTCCTCTTGGATAGCTATTCTGAATATTATTCTCTGATATGATTCCCTTTTCCTGCGTAGATCACTGTTGTAGTCAGTTCTTTTTAAAGTCAGTTCCTTTTCAAATGCATGCTTTCCTCTTGATAAAAATTATGGCGGCTTTTCAAATCTCAGAACTGTTTAGCTTTAAGCTTTCTCAGGTGTAAGAAAAATATTAAGGAAAAATTCTTATCAATAGCATCTATTAGTAGTAGCAAATTCTGAAATACTGGCTCTCAACTTCTTGTACAGTATGTATAATGGTAAACAGTTTAATTTTGAGATGTATATGCAAGCCTTAAAGTATAATAATTCATTTCCATCCTGCTTTCAACATTTTTTTCACATAATTGTTGTCCTAAGGAGGGGGGCATAATTTTTTTTTTCATATTGTCTAAACCTAGAAACTAGCTGTGCATAAAAATTTCCATTCTCTTAGGATTAGTCATAAACGACAATGGACTGTTACATAGCCTGTCTGGGGCAGTTATGAAACAATAACTTCTTCCTGAGGTGAGAAAATTACTGTAAATGGATCAAATAAAATACACTTTGTTCTACCTAGTCAGGGATTTGATATGTCTCTAATTCCACACAAGATGAATGAATGGCTGAGCTAGGAGCCCTCTGTCTGTGACCATGTCCACAATTTAAGGCAAATAAGAAATAGGCCACCTGCATAATCTTTGTTCCATTCTGATTTTAATTTTGGTACTAGATTTGGAAGATACTTTGAGTGAATAGAATGTTTCCATGATTTTGTATTTTGGTTTGAAACTTCTGGCTAAAAGCATTTATTTTGAAATACAGCTCAGCCTCTTTTGGAGTATGTTTTAGTGTCTTTCTTGCCCAGTTAGTTTGCTAAACTGTGATTTGGTAGCTCTAAGATTGATTTTTTGCCTGCAGTTATTTGTGCCTTTATTGCCTGTTTGTCAGGAAAATAAGTATCTGGCCATTGATTATGTAAGGGTGGAAAGTGCCCAGCTCACCTTTTGATGCCGTTCTCTTTTTTTACTATTTAATATATAAACATTAGAGCCTGCCTGAAATCTAGTTGAGCACTCCTATAGTAACAGTAAGGTATTGATTTTGTATTACTGACTCTCTACGTGGTTTCATAATTGTGTAAGTATTCTGTAAAAATTAGAACTATTTAGGAAAGGCTGGTAAATGAGGTGTGTCTTTTCTATCTTTTCTTCCTTTCAGTTTTATTCTCTTTCTTTCTGCCAGAGTCTGTTCATTCTATTCCCCATCCTCTTCCCATTTATATTTTTTTCTCTTGTTCATTCTGTCCCCAAGTTCCCTCCTTGCATTATAGTACTCTTCATTTTCTGACATCCCATTAATCTTCCAGTCTTTATGGCTTACTTTCCCACCTCCACAAGCACACCCACAGGATGCTTAGAAATTTTACAGCATACCCAGTTGTCAAAAAACTAAACCTACAAGTCCCAGACCCGTAATACTATGCTGGGAGTGCTCATTAACTCCCACACTGTTTGGAAAAAGAAACTGGTATAGTTAGTATAAGGTCTGCAAACCGTAATACATGCCTAATATTCCTTTGCTTTCCACTAAACCTGGGAACTCCTCATGGGAAAGAAGATGGGATTTGGCTTTTTTTTGCTTTAACTTGGTTTTGATCTTGTAGGAACCCTAGAAAAAAACGGCACAAATGTGCAACTATAGGGGTGTGACCTCTGAAACATTGGGTCTGAGGGGAACACAACAGATCAGAAGACCTGGTGCCTTAGGTGGATGTGCCAGAAGTGGATCCTCAGCACAGCAGCTGCACCATGGCCAAATCCAAAGTGGGCTTTGCAGTGGGGAGTGCCAGTAATCTCACAGAATCACAGAAATCTCAGATGCTTCTGTCCAGTCTGACTGCCAGCATTTCTGTCAGACCATGTTCTTTACTGCTGGCAAAAGTGACTAAGAAAAATGACAAAAGACTGCATCTCTAATGTGTATATGATCAACTGGTTGCCCCCTCCACTAATTGCCTGTAAATGCTAATTAAAAAAGCAGTGTTCAGTGTATGGATGACACTGTTTAGTTTCTAAAGGCAATAATTTGAGGCTTTTCTCTTGCTAAATAGCACCCATGCCAGTGTTTAGTGTTGCAAAGTGGAATTATCATTAGATTTAATCTTTATCAGAGGTCTCTTAAACAGTGGACCTGGACAGTTTTTGGACAGTTTTCATTTCCCTGTGTTGAGCAGTTGTTTTTTTTTTGTTTGGGTTTTTTTTTTTTTCAAATAATCAGGAAATGATCACTGCGTTGGTTTATTTCTTAATTCTGCTGTGAGGAAAAATGAAGTTATTGTCAGCATTAGAAACAGAAATGTAGAAATAAAAGCTTAAACTTTCCAGTAGTCAGTAGTAGGGGCTTGACCTGCTTGCTTCTTATCCTTCATTAGTACTTTTTTTAGCCTGTATCACTTTTAATTAACTATTTGGGACGTAACTGACAGTAGTGTAACAAGCACTGCATGTTAAAGCAATATTACCAGCTACACCATAGCTGAATACAGCTGTACTGTAACTAACCCCAGAGTTACTGGATCAGTCACTGATAACTCGTCCCAGGTTAGATACTGCCAGCAGTGCTTCCAGGTCCTTTCTTTCCATTCATATTCAGAGGATAGCACCAAAGGATCTAAGCAAAGCATTGCTCAGAGAGCAGAGGAAATCAGTCCTCTCCTTTACCCTCCATTCTCTGTTATGCAGTAAGGATTCCAGTAACTTAAACAGAATGAATTAGCAAACTGAGCTTAAAAGATGAATTTGCCCACTAAAATGATGTCTCATCAGGGATAAAACATCTCAATAGTGCAGTTAAAGGTAATTGTTATTTTTTAATATCTTCCTTCTTCAGAATCCTACTCAAGTGGGAACTGCTCTTCAGGTTTTCCATAATCTTGGGACTTTGAAGGATACCATTGCTAATGTGGTGGATGGATACTGCACAGTGCTGGAAGAGAACATAAAAAATGCTTTGGATATCAAAGTGTTGACCCAACCATCTCAAACAGCTGCAAGAGGTATGATACTTGTTTTACAGAGAACAATAACTGATTATTTTTCATAGGAGTATGGTATGTTATAAAATGGAAGAAACTCTCACATCCCAGCCTGTTCTAGAAATGTTTCCCTGCTTGCTTTAACCAGTAGAGGGTTGGATTAGGCATATCTCAGAAAATAATTAATTTAAAAACATTTAATTTGACAAAATCAGGTCTGTCTGATATTTGGCCTGGAGGTTTTCCTTTATTCCTCCCTGCCACTCCTTCCTAAGTTGCCCAGAAAATTGTCCTCATTAGGTTACAATCTGTAGCATTTTCTTAGCTGTTTCTCATGGAACGATCACTCCAAATTCTTCTTTCTTTTTATTGGTGGGAGAATTACGGGTTGAAATTATTTGCAATCATTGGAAGAAACCTGCAACTACATTGTTATGCTTTTGTCAGGTGAAAACTGTTTCAAAGCAGACTATTCAATATGAAGAAATGTTGCACTATTAAACATTTAGCTTCCAGTTAGCTCAGATACAAAAAAATACAGAGGAATTGAGTAGGCAGGAAAATTTGAACTTTGGTGTTGGAAACATTCAGTTTTTTTTCAAAAGTTTTGCAACAAGGTAGGGGTCCAGACCCATAATCAGCAGAATAATACAGAAATGCATCCTCTCTGAAGTGAAGTGATTGTTGAGAAGCTGCATGCCCTTCAGCTGGAATATCACTTTTTTTTTGCACTTTGTCTATGCATTTAAGTCCTGAGCTGGTAATAGCTGTATTTTTCACAATTACTCTCTCTCCCACATTTCCCTCTGTTCTTAAATCCTGGAAAATTTGCATTACTGTGGTGTTTCTGTGGAAGTCTGAATTAGTAGAGCTTGTAACAGTCATGAGCATGAAATATCCCCACAGAACTTCCGAGCTTAGTCAGCTTCTCAGTTGAGACAACTGAGGCTATTCACAAAGCTCTGTTCTGAGTGTATTTTAGGCTGCTTTGGCTTTAAAAAAAGTATCTGTCAAAGTGCATAGAGATCTATATTTCCAATATTTTAATTTTCATTTGTGGAAGCTGAAGTGTGCTGCTGTGTATGTTTAAAAACCATTTAGGTGGCCCTGGTCGAGCTGCTATGCCAACACCTGGGAACACAGCAGCTTTTCGAGCAGCCCTCTGGACAAACATGGAGAAACTCATGGATCAGATCTGTGCTGCTTGTGGACAGGTACTCTGTAGCTAATTCCTGTTTGTCTCATCATGCAATTTTGGATGTAAGAATTTAGATGTCACTTTCCCTCTCAATAAATTCTCTCTTACAGGTGCAGCATTTGCAGAAAGTATTGGCAAAGAAAAGAGATCCTGTGTCACATGTCTGCTTCATAGAGGAGATAGTTAAGGTAAAGTTCTAACTTAGCTGAATGTGCTTTAGTGAATCTCGTAAGAAAAATGTGACGAGAGAATGAATTTATTTACAGTTTTACAGTTCCATATTTTTTTTTACTTAAATTGATGGGAAAGTGTTGAAACTCTAACATTGAAGGATGTATTTATGGTTTGTGGGTTATATCTGTAGGATGTAAACATGTTCATTTTGTTGTAATTTCTTTTGTTTTCTTTAAAAGGGAACTGATAAGGCACCACTGTATGGATCATTAATGTCATTCCATAACACCATGTGATTTGAGTAATTAATTAAATCTGTTAGTTTGCATAGGAGAATGTGTCTTCATCTATCATTTTCAGCCATCTGTTTCTCACTTCTTGACAATTTCTCCCTTGAAAAATAATCATGGCTGTTCTTTTGAATACCTATTATTTTCCATTCGTTTGCATTGTTTTTGTATTCATATTTGGAATAATTTGATTAATGGTCTCCTTCAGTGGTAGGAACAGGATTACTGAAACTGTCTCATCTACGTTAGTAGAAGAGAGCGAAAACAAAAGACATATTCTTGCTGACACCTCTTTCAAAGTGTGTAACTGGATTTTTAATTTACATGGACTTAATATTTGAAATAGTTTGGGGAAGCTCTTCATATGCAAATGTGGTCTTCTCAACAGTGAAAGCAGATAATGAAGGTTACATACAGCCTTTATCTGTCTCTTAAGCCTGTCTCCAGAAGATGTTGCACAGAGCATCACTTTTCCATGAGGCACTTCAAGCTTCTCTTTCTGTGTTAAAACAAACAAACAAACAAAAAAAGCAAACCACAACAACAACAAAACAACCCAACCAAAATTAAAAAATCCACAACCCCCCTCAAAAAGTTTATGAACTTTTAGCGTATTTTCTTAATTAAAAAATGTTTAACCTGGCAAAACAATTCTTTTGCTGCCTGGGTGGATCAGCCCTTCAGTGGATCAGCATGTTTAGAGAGAAACATAGAAACCTGGGGACAGACCAGAAATGCTGAAAGGAAGGGTTTGGATGGAAAGGGAGCTTAGGTAAATGATCTGTTGGTGTTCATGAGTGGCTCCTGCCCTATGCCCATGCTTCTGACTTTCACTCTCCCCTCTTGTAAAGCATCAATTGAAAAGGAGTTTTTCAACAACTGAAAAGAGAGTTTTTCTGGTTTTTGAGGCTGATAATAGAGGGAAGCCAAAGGAAATATTTTATCCCTCTGGAGACTAAACTAACAGGGAAAATGAATTTCAGTGAAACCACGGTAAGGAAAAACTCATTAGAAAATAAAAGGCTTACTGGGCTGTCTTATGCTAAGCATGTTCCATGATTTCTCTGATTACTCTTCCATCTCTTAATGTTCATACTGCAAGATTGCATCTAAGTGAAAAGTTTTATTTCCCAAATAAAATCCATCTATTTATTTTTCCGCAGTTTTCACTCTTCCAATTACTTTGCTCTTTGGTGGGTGTTTTGGTGTTGTAAAGTGCCAGGCTGGACACTGTCATTCTCAGTGGGGCAGCTAAGGAGGAGTGGTACATCCTTATCTGATGTTCTGCTAGCAGAATTCTCTCAGCATGGCACAGTACTGCTGGTGGCACCGATGCTTGACTTATTTCTTGCCTGAAATTGTTCAGTACAGCATCGTGTTTATCTTGGACGTTCTCACAGTTAGGCCATTTCTTCTGGTGTCTCTTGAAAAAGGTGTGGCACCAGGCTGCAGAGGGGTGAGGTCACACCATAGAGTAGAGCTGTTGTTCAGACAAAATCAGACACATACTGCATGCTGCTGAAATTCAGGAGCGTAAGTACAGATGGCTGTATGGGAGAATATGAATTGGTTTAGATATAAATAAGAAGTTGGTATTTTGCCATTTACTAATGAAGATTCTATCTCATGTTAAACCAAACTGAAATGTGCTTTCCTCAGCAAGTGTTCGGGAGAGGGAGAGAAGTTGGATTTTCTGTATTGTATTCAATTTCATTAGTAAACTGAGCAAATGAACAAAACAAGCCAAAGGTACTAACATTGTACCCATTTGCTAGAGCAGCATGCCCACTCCAGAAGATAGGAAAACGAATCATCCACTCTACAGTCTGTGCACTAATTACTGTTACTGATGTCAACATTATTATTATAGTCATCTTCTGCAGCAGCTGCAGTACCACTTTGCCTGTCCATCTGCTTCCTTGTTTTGATTACTGCAGTACAAGTATCATCCTAGGAAGCATAAGAGAGGAGGAGATCCAGCCTTTTTAAAGCACAAGTCCTTTAATAGCTAGGAAGCTACTTGCCTTTTTTTTTTTTTAAGTCATCATTCTCTTTTTCCATTGGGGATTTTTTGTGTCTTTCTCTTCAGAGATAGCACAGCCTGCAGTTTTTCTAATTTTGTATTATGATCTCAAACATGTGCTTTCCGGCTTTCTAATTACCTGTTACCATAATAATATTTAGTAGTGTTGTATCATGTTGTATCCAAAAATGTAGTTTTAAAAGCACTAGCTAATTAATTAAAGGATTAACAAAAACTCTGTTAAAAAAAAAAAAAAGAAACAGAACCTGACAGATGAAGAAGCTGAGGTACAGAACTTGGAAAATTTTAAATTCTGCAGTTCAGCATGAGGGCAATGACAACACTTGCATCTTTACTACCCTATGGTTTCTCCTACAGAATTCCCTTCCAATTTTTACCAGATTTAGATGTGGCCAAGAGTTAAGTAACAGTGTCGGGCTTACACGAGGATCATGGAAGAATCTGGTCATTAAATTTATACTGCCCTTTTTTTCACTCCTTCCCTTTGGAGATCTAGATTTTGGTGTTTTTCCTTTGACGCAATATGAAATGATTGCAATTCTAAAAAGAAGTCATGTACTCATAGTACCTTCTAAAAACTTCTTCATTTCATGCTAGTCATGAACTGCAGATTCATTATTAATGTTTACATATTTAAATTACAGATTTAATTTTTTAACAAATCTATTAACTGTTTAAAGGAGAAATACAATTGAATGGACAATTTGTGGGTTTTATGTAAGAAAAAAGGCCTTTAATGACTAGATTTTAGTTGGAGAGGGCCAAAAGAATTCAGAACTCATGCAGTTCTGATTTCTAGTTTTGGGGAAAATGAATACAACTTTCACTGTATACATTTTTTAAAAGATAGGGTTAATGCTGTTATAATTTTAAGGACAAAAATTAAAATTACAAATAAGATTTAAATAGTGTAAATTTGATATTTTTGTTCACCTAATGACTGGTTATTTATATCACTTCTTTCAATTACCTAATTCACCTTCAGAGAACTAATAGGTTACTTCAGTTTATTTTGCTTCATTGCTTTTCTCTTTCAATGTGTAGTGACTAATCCTTCCTCGGCTGTTGTAATGCCTAAACTACAATTGACTTCAGTGTAAATCACAGCCAAACACATCTTTCTGTGACAGCCACCTTCCTAATTAGAGTCCCTCTTAGCCCCTTGTAAAAGAGTTGAAAATGATCTTTGATCCTCATCTATTTTGGGTCCTTCACTCCTACATAGGCATCAGGGAACCGTTCTGCCAAGAGAGAAGCAGCCTGAAAAGCAGCAAATCATATTTAAGGGAGGTTGGGGTGGTCAGTAGAAAGGATGAGCAGGATCTCTCTGCTGGGCAGAAAGGTGCAGGCAGAGCTGCCCTTGCTCGCCTTTGGGTGTCCTGTTTGCAACCCAGGCACATCACAAACCCTGTCAGTTACGTAAGCCTCGGGGTAAGAAAGTGAGCTGAGAGTTCTAGGGAGTGTTATTATGCACTTTCTGGAGGGCTCTTATCATTGCTTCTGCTGATGAATGTTTGGTGAATAAGCAGGCTTTTTTCCTGAGTTGTCAACACTGGCAATATGAGGTGTTAACGATACAGAAAGAAATGTCCTCAGCATTACATAAGATAAAGAAAATAAGTGGAAAATATAGATATTTATTGACAGAGTGTACTTATATTTCACCTTCTAATTTCTGCTCCCCGTCCAAACTTGTTAAAAAATGTTACTGCTTTGAAATTATTCACATCTACCATCACATATTCACATTCAGTTGACCCAATTAATAAATAATCCCAAGTGGAAAATATTGAAAAATAATCTAATTATCGTCTTATGTGAATTCAGAAATAGTATGGTTTTCACCAATTATTATATGATTTATTTTTCAGTATTTTTTGTAAATGCAGAATTGGATTACTTGCACATCATTTCTACTGTGATTTCTATTTGTTATTTAAGCCATAATGAGGTACTTTGTGAAGATGTACCCAGGTGGATGAGCAGGTTTTTGGTTCCCAAAATATCTAAGACAATTTTTGTTTCAGATCTACAAATTGCCTTGCTGAATTCACTTGCAGGAGTTTTGAGGACTCTTAAAGAGCCAAGAAAATCATACCAGTTAAAAGTCCCAAATCTCATTTTGAATGGATCTGTGTGCCCAGACAGCCATACTAAAAATAATTTGATCCTAATTCACATGGGAGGGTCAGAGCCTGTGCAGTGGTTTTCTAATGACACTATGATTTCTGTAGAACTTTAATTCCATTTCTCTGACAGAAATATGCAGCTATGAAGAAAAGGGATGGTGTGGAGGTTGTGTGGGTTAGTAGGTAATAATGGCTTTTGTTCTTTTTCACTTCTGATTTGGTGGTGTTTGTGCAAATTGCAGATCAGTGATGACTGCAAATTACTAAGTCAGTTGGTTTTCACTGAGCTTGCCATTGGAAAAGAAATACATTTACCAGAAGTGCCGCCTTTTATCATCACTCTTGTCAATCTTACCTGAACAGCTCTGGGCTGAGTGGACACGGTAACGAACCATCCTTTCATCCTTGGAGGGGATATGAAGTAGTCAAGGTGAAAGCATGGTTGGAATTGAAGCTGTACATACTAAATCACTTCTCTGGGTAGAAGAAAGCTGTCACATCCCTGGGGTAGTTACTGGCTCTTGAATACTAAGTTCATTTATTTCCAGTTGATGCATATCTTGCAGGAATATGGAAGGATTAATTAATGTTTTAAGTAGTTTTGAAGATATAGGGTACTGTTTAATATCTAGGTATTTTTGTTCCTTACAAATTAGTTTTTCTGAGGAATCACTTAAGAATTCCTAAATATTCTATGAAATGCACAATCTTAACTTTATTTTCTGGTCAAGATGGTTTTTGAGAAATAAAGCGATCCAGCTTTTGTTTCTTTTGTCACCTGCATAAAGAGACCTTTTTTCAAATGTTGCACTACTGCTAGAAGTCTAGAAACTATTGCACCTTGGATATAACCTGATCAACCCAGTATAATGAAATTCTGTGCCCTGCAGTAAAACAAAAAAAAAATCAAGGTCATTTTTAAAATCACAGTGTCATTTATTGACATCTCTGCACCTGTAATGTATAATATAAACAGCATTAGAAATTTAAATTCACTTTTATTTGAAGAAACTTAATCCTGACTGCTTTAAGGATATAGAAAAGGTTTATTGGGAACACACTCAGAATTTGTCTTTTCTTTACTGATTAATTGCACTACTGAGGATGATGGCTTTTTGTTCACAGTCTAACATTTGGCAATTATGTTGCTATAGAAATAGTGCAAATAGATTTCCTTATTTCTGTCCCATAAAATCTTGTTATACGAAATTGTTAAATCATTTGCATTGTTGCTTTATTGGTGGAAAAAAATATTTAGATTGTCCTTTAAATGTCTTCTGTTTTTGGAGCAACATTCACAAGTCCTGTATTTCTCCATGGCGGAGTGTTTGATTACAGATAGAAAATACTGTATATGTTAGTATGCAAAGCCTGATTTCAGGAGCCTACAGCAACTAGCTGCATGCTAATATTCACCATATTGTTTTACATTTCAAAGAGGCTTCACAATAAAGATGTTTTTCACATTCTACTCAAAGTATCAAAATTTTTACAGGGAAGTTGGAAGTGGTTGTCATGAAGGGGAAACCAGTTTAGAATCAGTGGGTCAGATTTATTATTTGAATGTTAAAATAGCTATTTTAGACAGACACAAATATGTTAATTCACAGATGGAAAATTATACTCATTAAGTTCTAAATTTACAGTGTGGAGGAAATAGAGACATTTGTAAAAATAAATATATGTCAGCATCTTCTTACATTCTTTTCTAATACCGAAGAAGGGCGGTACTTTCATTCTCATTCCTTGAATTTAGATTTAATGTCAGATACTAAATAGTTATAATAAGAACAGAGCTAAAGAGATTTAATTTCATTTCAGTAATAGAAAAGTTAATTGCTAGTTTGATATGGGTTTTTTAAATGAGGTAAGCTGTTTTTATGTTTGAGGAGACTTGAAATCAGTTTTCCAGGCTTTAGCATGAATATTATTGTATAGTACCAGTGACTACAGATCTTCTAATATCTATCCTTTGATGATACTGGTACTGTTCAGTGGTTTATTAACTTCCTAGTGGCTGTTAGTGGAAATGGGTTGTATTTTTTTAACTGGGAAAACGAGTCATTTTCATGCGAGTGAGAAGGGGTTTAGCACATGAATCGTGTCAGTCTGTAGTTTCTTCTGTAATCTTGTGAGCAGGGAACATCCAATCTAAATTTCAAATCTATGCAGTCAATGCATCAATCTGAGTAATAGTGGTGCTTCACACTATTAACAAGTCTGCTTAGGTGCTGTAATACCATGCACTAAAAATGAAAGGACTACTGAAAAAAAAAATTAATAGACAAGTATAAATCCCTCCTCCCCCATACCAGTAAGAGTACTGATCTAAATCCTTTCCTTACTACCAGTCATTGCATAGAAGGTGATTGAGTTTGCAGGCTCTCCCAGTTGCACTGTGAGAGCTTTTTATCAATGTGGGATTAATCATGAATGGCCCAGCTGAATGGCCAGGCCCAGAAAGTGGTGATCAGTGGTGCAAAGTCTAGCAGCTGGTCAGTAGTGTACCCCTACAATGGGTCAATACAAGGTCCAGTTCTGTTTTAAGACTTTATTAGTGATCTGGATGATGGGCCAGAGTGTACCCTCAGCAGGTTTGGTGATGACACAAAACTGGGAGTAGTGGCTGATGCTCCAAAGAGTCATGCTGCCATCAAGAGTGACCTCAAGATTATGGAGGAATGTGTAGGAATGGTCTAACAGGAACCTTATGGAGTTCCTGGGACAGAGAGCAGGGAGAACTAACACTGTCCAAATGTCTCCTGGCACTGGCCTTATGCAGTTTTATTAAGCTGCATCAGAGGAAATTTAGGCTGGACATTAGGAAAAAGTTCTTCACAGGAAGAGTGATTGGTCATTGAAATGGACTGCCCTGAGAGGTGGTGGAGTCAGCATCCCTGAAGGTGTTTAAGAAAAAGACTGGATGTGGCACTCAGTGCCATGGTTTAGTTGACAAGGTGATGTTAGGTCACAGGGTGGATTTGATGATCTCAAAGGTCTTCTCCAAGCTAGTTAATTCTGTGACTCTGTGGTTCTATTGTACAACCTTAGATGTTTTATCTAAAACCTGCTCTATTATGGGAAAGTTGCAGAGTGTTGCTCTTTGTGCCGAGTATTGGCAATAGTGACTTTATAGTTGAAATGAAATAGTTACACGAAGTGAAAATATTTTTAGCAGAGTGCTGGTTCTGGCCCTGATTCAGCAAAGCAGTTAAGCACATTTTTAATTTTGCATAAATAATACAGGCAATGGAAGTCAAACTACCTTTTGAATAAGGATAAACTTTGTCCCATTCACATAGACAATATAGTGAGCCTCACTGTTGAGAAAATACATCACCATTTGTAGTCTAGCCTGCTGGAACATATTTTGTCTGATTTATGGGTATAATTTTCATGTGCAAGTAATTCCTCAGTGAATAGTATGTGTGACTGTGTACCAAATTCTTAAATAGTGTGGAAAAGGGGGAAGACAACAGTGGCTGGGCTAGAGTACAGTCTGGTTGTTGTGGTTTTCTATTTTACTCTACACAGATGCAAGTGGGTTACCTAAAAGTAACATATTTTAAAGTAGCTAAGTGCTAATAGTCCATACATCTTTCAAAAGTATCTTTTCTTTCATTCCTTCATTGTGGCCAGCTGTCCAGCAGGTCAGAATGACAGAGGGTTGCCCTAGTGTATGTTACTGGGCAGTTGTTCGATTAATTTCTGAAAATAAAGAATTAACAAGAGGAGGACAGATCTAAACTGTCTTGCACTGCCTAAGGAATTACATAGGAGCTACTAAATCATGTCAGTGCCTGCTCAGCTGTTCAGTTTTGGGGAATAAAGTGGTCACTGGTCACAGGAACAATAGCGACAGTATTTTTAATTTACAGTTTGGATTGGTAGATATTAGTTTATGTAAGTGTGCTTTAGGCATTGGAGCATTTTCACAACAGGTTTTTATTAGAAAATGGCTAGTTCTGTGGCTGTTCTTCCATTTTGTAGTGGTACAAAGTATGATTTATGTGCAGATGTTCTATGCTGTGAGATCAAAATAAAGCTGCGAGCAGGCAGTACCATTCATTCTATAATGCTGTGTCAAATGGATCTGGTTTGGGAGGAAAGTTCTGTTTTGCCATTATAGTCTTACAATTGCTTTCAATTAATGTTCATAGTTTTAATTTGGAATATTTAATGATGGGGAAAATATATATATGTCAACCTGAATCTTTCCTATCATGAGTTTTAGATACCATCAATTACAGTTAAGGTTCTTTTGTTGAAGGAAAAACATATCGCATGACAAGAGGAAATAACACTTTATTTTATGCTGAAGTGCAATCATTTACTTCTGGAGACTTTCAATTATGTATGGATGTTTTATGTAGGCTTTCTATGTGCACAATATGCACCTGAAACAGCTTTGTGCCAGATAATAACACCCCTTGCCTTCCAAAGGTTTGTGTGTTCTCTGTGTTGTTAAACACGTACACTGGGAGGGGGGACAGTGTGACAGAACGGTGACCTTTTTCCAGTGCTGTTGGTTATGGCATAGGAAGCTGTTGGAAATGATTGCTGCAGAGCTGAAAAGATAATCGGATGCGGTTCATTACTCATCTTGTCAGCTGCTCCTGCTACAAGGGATTGTATCACAAGATGTTAATCTGCTTGTGACTAGATTTCAAAGCAAGCATTTTTATTTTGGAGGGGGTGTAAATAATTTAACATCTTCCAATTCTATTTCATTTTCAGAAGCAAGAGAAACGGAAAATTCCTCATTTAAAGTCTCAGAATATTAATTGATAGAAATATTAGTACATCCTTGTGGATTATTTTACAACTATATGCTGATATGCTGCAAAAAGCTATTTAATTGCAGAAGTGGGTTATTTTAGACTAATTATGAGGTAGTGTATTCCTTGAATAGTGGAAGTAAGTCTGCTAGCACACTTCAGTGTGTTCTGCAAGACAAGTATTAGACACAAGACAGATTTGGACCAAAGAGAGCCCTATCTCCACATTGAATCACTAATGTGGATGTACCCAATGCTCCCATACATTGTCTACCACTGAGGATATTTGGTGTAAGTGTGGAGGAGGACTATATTCATTATTTGCAGATGGGAAGATGAGAAGGTAGTTTTAGCTAGCTGACTTCAGTTTTCTGAAAGCAAAAGGCCCAAAAGAGCAGTTACTTTCTGATACAGTGGTTTGCTGCTCACAATGCTGTATGTGAAGCATAGGGAAGGCTTATAAACTTTCCATTACATTAAGATGAGCCAGTAGATTTGCTGTGTACATTTCAAGCAAGCAGAACTGCCTTTCCCAGCTTCATTCTGCCTATCTTTTTAAGTCCTTGAAGAAGTTGTCCAGTACAAGGAATATTCCTTTGATTTCCTCTTGCAGAAAAACACTCCTTTTGCTACCCTTTCCTTGTAATTTTCTAGTATTGATTATTGTCAGATGGAATTGCATGCTACGTTTTAAGCAGTTAAATTATAATTCTCATAAATCTAATAAATCTGATCCTTATTAGAATACATAATTTAAAAAACAAGCAGTGAGAAACTCAAATGTACCTTCAAAAGTAATATATTGAAATAATGTGTAAGCAAAAGAAATTACAGGTTTAAACAAATTAAATTGTTTCTGGATGCTCATGGTTGCATATGGCACTTTTTTACTCCCTCTGGAGTATCTAATGCTAATGCTTTGCTGTATTCCAGTTTTGGTAGCTACAGTCCACCTACTTAAATACCACCCCCGGTGTATGCGTAGGCAACAGTATTCTCTAGTTCCTGCCACAAACTCATACATGGTCTTCTCTGTGCTATTAATCAGCAGCTATATTTCACCTCCAGAGAGACTGCATCTCAGCACTGGACAAACTGAATTCTCGTGTCATATGTTATACAAGCAGCCAGCACTCTGTAGATAGTGATTTTAGTTAGTTAGAAAACTGGGCATTTATTTTTTCCCCTAAACATTTTTGACTGAGTAGTCAGTCAGTAGGAAATGTTATCTGACTTTTTAATGAAGCTTTTCCCTTCTGTCTCTCCTCATACATAATGCAGTTGGCTAGCTGAGCCATGAGGGCCTTCTTCCCTACAAAATTCTGATACAGTCAATGTACACCATTCACCCAGGTCAGAAGACGCCAGCTAATGAGCAGAGGCTAATTTGTATGGCTGTGGCTACCTATGCAAATGTGTGCATGAGAACATATGTATGCATGTCTGACCTTATATAGTATATGCATATAGAGATACATGGAAAAGTGGCATATTTCCACAGCAACATAAAGCATCATCCCATGTTACTGTTACTTGTTACCATGTTGAATCTGACAGTTAAGATAGGAATGTTGATTGGGAGGAGCACATGCATATTTGTTTTCTGGACCCTTTAGTCACTGTGTTTTCTGCTGAGACAGTGATAGAGATGTAGATGGTAATTACAGAAATGAAAAAAAAGATTTTTAAAGTGCTCTCTAACTATTTTTCCACCTCCATTAGATTATTTAGAATTTGAATTGAGTTACCACGCTCAATAGGCAACCGTTGTTCCAGGTTGGGCTAGAGGATATGAAAGCCAATTAATTTATATTTGATGTGAAAGGCCATTTGTTTTATAGTAGTCTTCATGCTCTAAATTTGAAACTCTGAAATAAAGAATTAAGTCATTCACGTTTATGCTATCACAATAAATTTATCAAAGAAAAGAGATTTTATGCAGTGAACCTTCTGAATAATTTTCTGATATTCTAATATTACTTTGCCCATTTATGAAAGTCAAGTACAATTTTACAGAAAAATACAAGCATAACTATAAAATAAATTACTTCAGTTTCTAAATCTGTCATTGTCCTCAAGCAGTCAAAAATGAGATTCCGTAATCCCAGTTTATTTTAGCATTCAGTGTTAATTATCATGCATTTTATGAGTCCAAGAGTATAAAAGATGTTCTCTCTCAGTTCCTAATACATGACCCATAAACTTTACCTTTCTTTCCCTTTAGAGATAAGGAGTAGAGTTGGATTAATTCCTCATCTAATTGCAGAGTTTGTGACGATAATCCTATTTTTATCATTACTTTTAGATGTATCACTGTACCTTTGACTGATTTTCAGAATTTATATTCATTCTTTAAGATGATTTTTTTTAAAACTGAAACTTGTGCTTGAACTTGCAGTTTTTCAGTGAACAGATCTTCAAGAGGGATGCAGTGGTGCTTGTTAATGAATGACATTGTAAAGACATTTGTTGGTTTGCCCATTATTGCCGCTGCTAGTGAAAAGAGACTTTTTTTTTTATCATCTTAAGTAGTAGTAATTAATTTTGGAGTAGCGACACATTTAAATATAATAGATTATCTCCACCTTTTTGTGGTACTGCTGGGCAGTGCAGAAGTGAAACTGACATGTTTTTTCTTTTCTGATTATCATTCCCATAGTGATCTGGTCAAACTGGTTAATGCAGACATAGGTTCAAGGGATGACATGTACACCATGCAAGGAATCCTTCTGTTCAGAGTGGGTTTTCTCTTCCCATGACAACACCGAGCAGTCTTCCAAGTATTTTAACAAGAAGGCAGGACAGGATATCCATCCTCATATCCTGGAATTTTATTTTCTACCTCAGACAGGGATCAAAAATCACACTTTAATGCTTGACCCTAAGTGCCAGATGTTGGGGGCAGTGGAGAAGCAGCCTGCCCCTGCACATTCCCTTTGGTGGCTTGTTTCACTTCTGACTGCAAGCCCTGTTGGCACCAGGCAGGGAAGAGTCAGCTGTGAGGTTCACTGAATTTTTGTGTGGTTTGTGTTTTTGGGAAGCAGAGCTGCTCTGTGTGCAGTGGTTTGGTGCCTGGTTGGAGTTTGCCAGTGCGTGGTAATGGCAGTGAATAGTTGCTGTGGTGTAGCCAGCACGAGAACTCCCACGGAATGGGAAGGTCACTGCAGTGCAGGGAGATGTTCTAACACGTCTCTGAGGTGTGCTGCTTCAGGCTGCACTCACACCCCTAGTGAGCTGGGAGATTTCTGCTCAAATATTTAATTTGAGACAAGACTGAAGCTTTTCTTTTGTTTTCTCCAATAGTTTTTCTAGCTCTAAACCTGAGGAAAACTTCTCAGATTTCACTTTTGTTTTTATTTTCAGTGTTGAGGAGCAACTTTGACTGGAAACATTTGCATTGCTTGAGATTCTTTGGAAAGAGCATGTTTTGAAACTTGTATTCCTTTTGTCCCCTGCTCTTAGGATGGCCAATCTGATATTTTGTACAAATTTTGGACTGCAGTAACCCAGACACTTTCCTCTCAGTTTCAGTCAGCAACAGACTGTAAGTATGCAGTATAAATTATTTGTAATGTGTTTTGTAATTATTTTGAATCTCACTTTTTGGTAAGTCCTCTGCTTGGTATCTCCTCTACCAGAACTATAGCAGTGGTTCACTCAGCACAAAATCTGTGTGTTTAAAACTTCTGGGTTTGTAACCAGACAGGATCCTCTTAAACTGTGGTTGAATTTTCAGAAAGAAATATTTTCTGTTTCATTAAGTAGTTATTATTTAATAACAAAAAGTATTTTTCTAACTGTGAGTGGAGGTAAAAATGTTTGGAATGGTACATTATACTCCCTGATGCAGGTGGGTTTGCCAAATTCAAAATTAGTAATTTGATTTTAAAGATAAATTTTTAATCTTTTCTTGTAAAACACTAATTGGTTGTAAAAATCAGATTTCAGTCATTTTTTGGATTCCATTATAAACAGGATTTTAGTTACTTCAAAATTGTTTTATATAAATAGAGATGAACAGCTGGTGTTCTGACTATACACAATTTTCTCTACATGTGTGCATGTAAATAGCTGATAATCAAGGAATATTAAATATAAATCATGTGTTAAGATAAGACAGTTCTATTACCAGAACATGCTAATGCAGCATGCAGTTGGATCATAGGTGAGTTTGGTACTTTCATATATATATCTTTCACATTTGCATAGAGTGTTTAAATTTAATCATTTACACATAGAGGTGAAGAGCATAAGATGTGCATTTATCTTTGTGATCTCAGCTATTGCACTGGCCCTTCAAAATTTGGTCCTTCCAGGCTTTATAGCAGCAATATAATTTTGAGGAACTAGCTGGTAAATTCATACTCAGTGGTTGCTAAGTAACTAGATGATCCCAAAAGAAAATGTATGCATCTTGTGTTAAAACATGTTAATTTTACTGTTTGCCTTATGCATTGCTTTAAGGGCAGCTTGTACATACCCTGAGCCTCCTGTGCTCACACTGAACACGTGCTGCCTGTTCTCAGTATTCTCATTGAGGATTGTAAATTTGTGACATCACTTAACAGGACCAACCAGCACTGCAGAACTGAGGGAACTCTTACATTTTGGCAGCTGTACTTTTTCTAACAGCTATTCAAAACTATTTTATTACTTACAGTTTTTTAATAATGTATTTCATATAAACATTTATGAGGGGGTTTGATGTGAATGTTTTTATCTTGCTACAGCTGAGTTTTGGGGAGACAGATTTTTTCATTTCAGCGAGGCATCTAAATAAAAATACTCATTTTTAACATGAATTTCTGGTGACTGAATGTACTGACATCAGTCAGGTTCTGGATCATATAGATCAGAGGAAGACAAGATATCAGAAAAATAGTGTAAAAATAGAAATTTGTAGCAGTTTAAAAGGTTTGATATTAGATAATGATCTGCTTGTGTGAGGTTAGGACAGTCTTTGTAAACATAGCTTCATGACCTAAAATAACTCTGTGTTTGATAATAAATGTGAATCCTCCAGTATTCCAAATTATATATTTGAGTTGAAAGCACAGGCTGGGTGAAATGGGGCAGATGTCTGGAACCTGAAGAACCTATGAATGAATGGAACAGTGTTAATCTCCTAATGTAATGGGAAATCTCTAGAGTATGAGTGATGTTAGATCAAGATTAACAGTTGCTAAAGCAGTTGTACATTTGTTTCATTTCCTGTTACTTGTGGCAAGCCTTTCAAGGCTGAACATAATGCTGCTTTTTCTGCTGGCTTTGTCATTCTTTGATAAGATTAGGAATTGCATATTAAGTACCTTGTTTTAAGAAGTTCACATAAAAGCATATGTTTCCCTCAACACATTTCTGAAGACTTTGGTTCATAGGAGTTATCTTTGTCTGTTTTAAATTGTTATCTTCAAAGTTGCACAGCCCCACACTTATCCTCCATCAAGATATTGTTAGCAAATCTCTAGATTTAGAGAGTTCCAATTACCGTTTGGCCTGAAATGAATGGTAATAATAATTAAGTTTGATACTAAACATTTACTGTACAAAATAAAGTAATTTTTTCATATCTAGTCTTCCAGTTGTGGGTTTTATATTGGTGCTTTACATCCTTTGTCAAGTGCTTTTAATGTTATAGTTATGTCACTTTGAAATGAATTAGAAATATTACATTATTAATATTAAACTTAGAATAACATTGTGTAACACTGATATAAATGCAAGGATAGAGGTTGTTTATAGGAGTAAAAAAAATTGGTTTGAACTTAGCATTGTGTGTTGCTTACTGCTTTGTTTTACAGCCTCTATGTTTTTGAAACAAGCATTTGAAGGAGAATACCCTAAATTACTGAGGCTTTATAATGACTTGTGGAAGCGCCTCCAACAATATAGTCAAAATATTCAGAGGAATTTTAACACAAGTGCAACTACTGATCTTTTTGCTGAGCTACAACAAATGGAAGAAGATGCACAGGACATATTCATGCAAAAAAATGGAGATTATGAGTATGTATTATGAACTGTATGACTATAAAATCTAAATCTTTGCACCCTGTAAAAAAACAGAATATTTTTTAAACTCACTGTTATTCAAATTGTCGCTGCAGGAGAATTTGAAAGGCTTTTTTCCCCTCTTGCAGTTACCTCTGAAATGCTATTTTAGAGCTCTAGGCTTTTCATTAAGCTATATGTCTAACAGTGTTGGGTTGTTTTGTCTTTCACAAAGTCTCCGACTTTTGAACAAGTCCTATCTTTTTGTCTCTTTGAGTGAAAAAAATAGGAAAATGGTGAAATTCAGTTTTGTATGTATTCTGATTACAGCACTAGCTTTCTCCTGATGACACTGCAATCATTTGAGTGTGACAAATGCTCAGTTGTTATGATTCACAGTTTTTAGTTTATACATCATAGAATAAACATCATCTAAGTGATATCAGAAAGATCAAACTGAAACAGGCTTATCAAGCCTATTATGACTTCTAGACTTATGTAAGATAAAATGAATATTTTATATGAGAATTGTATTGACTTAAATATGTTCTTGAGCAGTCAGTGGGAGACTTATCAGAAGAATGTTTTTCATATGCATATGTTTAAAAAGCAGAAAGGAAAAACAGGTTCAGTATTGAAAAGTTTGTATGTCTGGAAAGATTTAATGCTATTGTGTATTTTAATTTAAAATGTAATAACTTTTTCTTATGTGCAAAGTCCAGAAAAGGCCTTGAAAGATTCACTGCAACAATATGAAGCTGCCTATTTGTCAAAATCCTTGTCTCGACTGTTTGACCCCATCAATCTCGTCTTTCCTCCTGGAGGTCGGAATCCTCCCTCCTCTGACGAGCTTGACAGCATCATTAAAACTATAGCCAGGTATGCACATGTAAGGCATTGGAAATGGGTATTGGAAATACTCAACATGTATTTTGTCATAACTTACAGTTTTAGAAAGGAGACTTCTTAACAGTAGAATGTTGATTACTCTTTAATTATAAAGTAGATTAATGCAAAAATCAAGTTAGAGTTTAGGATAGGCTGGGATAGGATAGGACAGGATAAAATAGAGTAACTCACAATAGACCAGCATATTTCAGTTGGACGGGACCTACAATGATAAATCCAGTCCAACTGCATGAACACTTCAGAGCTGGCCAAAAACTAAAACATGTGGAGGGCATTGTCCAAATGCCTCTTCAATACTGATAGGCTTAGGGCATCGACCACCTCTCTAAGAAGCCTTTTCCAGGGTTTGACCACCCTCTTGTTAAGGAAGGGATTCCTTAACGCCAAGTTGGAACCTCACCTCATGCAGCTTTGAACCATTCCCACACCTCCTCTGACTGGATTCTGGGGAGGAGTGCTCAGCACCTCCTTCTCCACTTCCCCTGCTTAGGAAGCTGTAGAGGGCAATGAGGCTGCCCCTCCTTTTCTCCAAATTTGACAAGCCCACACCCTTCACTATCCCTCGCAGGATGTCCCTTCCAGTCCTTTCACCTGATCTGTTGCCCTCCTCTGGACACATTCAAATAACACCACATTCTTCCTAAATTGGCGGACCTTGAACTAGACATGGTGTTCAAGGTGAGGCTGCACCAATGCTGAATACAGCAAGATAGGCACCTCTTTATTATTTTTTATAATAAATATATTCTATTATATATTTTCTGTATTTTGTTTTTCTGGAATAAATGAAGTTTTAACATAGGTTTTAATGTTTAAGCTTATAAAAGATCAGGAAAAGAAACTTTACACATACTGTCAATGTCTGCTATCTTAATGATCCTGACTGTATCAAAGGGAAGTGGTTGTTGCTTGGCTGGAAGTGATAACACCTGATGTAAATACTTTGTTAGAGTAAAACAGCAAGATGATAAGTAAATATGACTTTTCCAGGTAGAATTTGTAGAATGAGATACCTAAATTACCAATGGTGCATTTTCCCTCATAAGGTTTTGGTAACGACTACTCTGTTTAATAAAGTCTGAAAAAAGATGGGCAGTATTCACATTATGTGTGTCGGTGTATAAAATATTAAATATTGACACAGTACTTGTGACTGGGAGTTACAGATGCTCAGAACATGTCTGTTGGTATGGTGACTGATACTGTTTTGCTCCTTGCAAAAGAGAAAGGAAAACAACATGAAAATTACTAAATTTCAACTGAATTTTCTAGAGTGACCTTTAGCTTATGATGTTTGGGGACCTAGAGAGTTCTTAGAGAAGGTTTTTCCAAGTTGGGAGGCCTGGTGATTCTCCAGCTCTTGAGAGAGGTTAAACTCACCATTAGCAACATGATGATTCTTGTGCTTGCCTGTCTTCAGCAGAGCAGTTCTGAGTGCAGCCCCAGCCAATGGAGATCTGGGGACGTTAATGAACAAAAAATACTGGAAGCGATTTAGAAATCTTTCTTCTTTTGTTCCCTGTCATTCCTTGGGGGCCTCTTTTACTATAAAGGATTGCCTAAAACACAACTTATTAGTTGTGTCAAGCTAAGGCATCCCCTGGGTATTTCTGCACAGCTCATGTAATTCCAGAGTTGAATGACTGTGTGTTCACCTGTAATGTTTGAAGGCTGCTGCCAAAGCTTGAATGTAGTTAATTGCTGTCAATATTTTTGAATGGCTTACTAATAGTGATTTCATACTGAAGTGTCATTCCTAAACTTTGCTCATTTCTACTAGAATAGGAACACTGCACATAAAATTCCCAAATGACTTGTTAAATTGTAAACTGAATTACAGTGCGTGGAAAGACTTGGTTGTATGTGTTACTCTCTCTAAATTGACATGCCACGTAACTGTGGATTCATAGTTAATTCTTTATTGATCTACTACAGCTCTCAATACAGCACTGTTCAGTTGTTAATTAAGATTTGTGATCTTTGCTTCCAGTGAGCTAAACGTGGCTGCTGTTGATCCAGACCTGAGTTTAGCTGTGGCCAAAAATGTGGCGAAGACCATTCAGCTTTTTGGTGTAAAATCAGAACAGCTTGTAAGTAACTTTAAATTTCTAAATAGCAGTGTTTTTTCATGTGCAGGGTTCTGGCTTTTGTAGATTTAGAACATAAAAGTTAAGCAATCTAGATAGACAAAACCTTCCAATTAGCTTTCCATTGTATTTATGAGCATGATCAATTAAATTCTGCCTTCAGACAAAGTCAGCCTATTGATAGCAGTAAAATTTATCTGTATAACTCCAAATTGAATTTGCCATATTAATTTTTAAAACCTCAAAATTGTAGCTGTCATTAAACAAAATCAAGACTGTTAAATTCAGTTCTTTATTAACCAACATTTGGTACTACATCAGTTACATGATATAGTGTCTTTATAGTATTAAAATTTGGACTATTCAAATACAATTTTTCGCTACTTGCAAGAAATTTTGGGTATTTTTTCCATATATGTATTATTTGACATATATTTAACTGACCTTTGATTTGTTTGTCATATATTTCCAATCATTTACCATGCAGTGGTATCTAGTGTTAACCTGAATAGGAGAAGGATCCCCAAAGCCTTATCCTTTTGGTAAGAGCCTCCAAAAAGCCTATGGATAGTACAGTCAATGTTGTCATCATTAAAAAAAAAAAAAAAAAAGAGATGAACAATTTTCTCCTAAGGGCTATTGCTGAAATTATAATAGCTTTTTTATGAAGAGATGAAAAAAAATTTTTGCAATATGCAGACCCACCAGAAATGACTAACTACTTGTATTTGTAAACAAGATGTTCACTTAATAAACAACATTAATTCTGACAGCAGACTCAGATACCAGTAACATTCATTTACTATATGTTTTATTTAAAGAAAGATGCTTGCTAATATTTTTTGGTACCAATTGGCTACAAAACATTGCAGTAATTTAGTTAGTTTGGTTTCTGTTTACCTTTTACATTTCTTCCCTCTCCAATAGCTTTGAAAAAATTGAAATTCAGTAACACATACTTTGTTTACTTTGTCTATGGGATGAATTGTCTTGGAAGTTTGCTGACTTAGTGTAGGGAAAAGGAAGGTAGGTGAAGCAGTCATGAAGGCCATAAAGAATAATTTAGACTTTAAAATAAAAACAAATGTTAGCATTATTTTGTTAGCTATTTAAAGCATAGTGCTTAAGTTGAGTCTGCTTTTAAAGATACCAAATCATGGCTTCATATTTTCAGGATGAAATTTGCTCATGACAGAAATGAGAATTTTTAGTAGGTTGTGAGAGTCATTGTAGGTAAAAAAAATACATTGTTGTCTGTGTGTCATGGAGTGTAGTGTCAAATAGTGGCATTCAACTGGGAAAAAAAAGGCCTTTCAGCTGTAACTGTGAAAGTATCAGGGTTGTGCTCATTGTCTGTTAGAGTCTGGCCAGTGGATTCTTTGGAAGTGAACATCTTTGTCTGATCAGACAGCTGGAAAATTCATAAGAAACCCTGAAAAAACCAAGATACTTACAAATAAGCTGATAAGTATATGATTTGTGGCTTTGTGTTAGCTAACCTTAAAGTAAAAGAATGTAGAAAGAAAGAAGAGGGAGTGTGAGCCCTTAAACTTCTTGATTTTGACAACTCAAAATGCGAACTTGAAACACTAAAAGCTAAGCCACGGGATTAGCCAAGCTGGCAGGATGAACATCAGTGTCCTTGAAGCACATACCTGCAAATTGTAAAATAATATTGCACAGCTACCATTTTGTTAAACTTCTTTCTTTCCTTGCTGATATATGTTACAAACTTAAAAGCCAGAAGTTCTCAACACAGTTGCCAAGATATAAGTGTCAGAGTCATCTTTGAAGTGCTGAAATATCATTCCTAGCCTCCAGCTGCCTCTCCAGCAGGGCATGGCTCTCCCACTTGTCCTGTGCCATGCTTGCCAGCCCTCTGGATATAATCTGGAACAACTTAGTCTTTTTTTGGTGCCTATTTTTGGGCAGACAGATTGAGCCTGGAATGTGCACCACATGTAGAATAGGAGCTATGTTAGACAGCACTGTTTCATTATGTTTTAGTGATTTAGCCAAAAATGCAATCTTAATTCAATCTTGTTATCCAGCCTCCAACAATAGCTTGGAGTCAACAATAGTCCTCCTCTCCAAAGCTGAGAAGGGGACCATGGAACATATCCGCTCAGATGCTTCGTGTCTGATAGCTAGAGCAGAGCAGTGCTAGAGATGGACATTTAATTTCCTGGAGGAACTTGAAATTGAGTTATCTTCCAAATTAAAAGTAAACAAAACCATCTCAGAATTCTCAGTGAAGGAAGATGGGGGCAGGAGACTTAAGAATGTAATTAATTTATATATTTTTTAATATTGTAATATTGCAGGTAGATTTGAAAGGTGAAAAACTGAAATGTGCAGTTCTAAAAAGGTCGAGACATTCTGATGTTGATGTCAGGGTTTTTATTTACTCAGTTTCACAAAACAAGGAATTCACTGAGATTTTGTGGCTGTTTCTCCAAGTATCCTTAAATAGACAAATAACAAGAAAAATGTTACTCAAGATTCAAAGGTTTTACCTTTGAGCAAAAGCAGCATCTGTCAGTCTGTACATGCAGTCCTAAAGCAAAAAATACTAAGAAAAAACAGCCTCTTCCTGTAAATCCTAAACATTTGTTTATGTTACTTGTGCCTTTGTACCCTTTTCAACTTTCCCCACATCAAGAATTTGCTGCACCTGAGGCCTGTTCTTTTATTAACCAGTTCAGAGAAGATAATATCTGGAAGCAGCAGTATGTAGATACATTCTGCTGTTGGGTGAATCTTTAGTCAATCCCTTGCTGATGCTTGGTGTGGTTGGTGTATGCCATACAGCATTCAGAATTATTGTCCTAATTTCACTCAGTGTAATTGCAGATGTTCTTACTATACAGAGTTTGAAGGGCTAATTAGACATTGCACTAGATCTAAAAAATATTTCTGTTAATATAAGAGTATTAGCTTTCATCTTCACCACCTATCCTGTGTTTTGTGGTGCTGAGAAAGTGTGCTTGATATATTTTCTCTGTGCCATTATAATTTTGTTTCTTCTTATTCATGTTTTCCTTAAAACAGAGAGGCCAGACATCTTCATAATGATTACAGACACCACCAGATTTTTGTTTAGTCACCATTTCCATATCCTTCTCATTCCAGATTGGAAAAGATACTAACAAATCTGAACATCTGAACAAGATTTTCCTCTTCTGCATTTGCACTTTGTAATCTAGTACATAGATTTTAACAAAAGGTCTGTTTACTGAGCCAGATTTTGTTCCCTGGCCACTTTTTCTTGCAAGTGAGGTAGCCTAGATGAGAAAGAGCCCTAACTTTTCTCCTCTATTCAGTTCCAGAGGAGTCATCCATTCCAATTTGCAAATACCTTTAATCGTCTGTCTTGATTGATACATACAATGTGTTGTGCTCTTGTTTAACTGGCCACATCAGGAAAATTAGCTCTTTCATCAAATACTTACAATAAGTACAGTGAAGGGAAGAGATTTGTGAGAAGGCAGTAACTTGCATTTCCTGAAAACAAAAAAGAAAGTTGAGTCATTTAGGGTGTTTATGAGAATTCGTGCTCCTTAACAAAAGATAGGAGCTCATAAATCTGCTTCCCAGAGATATTTTTGTTTACCTGATAGTTGAGAAGTTTAAAAGAGAATTTAAAACTCACCAGCATCTTTATTACATGCCTTTGACGTGGCAGTAGTAATTGTGTGACAGGATCCTCTAGTGCAGTGATCTTAGCATTTAGGGTTATCCATTCCTATCAGTATAAACTTTTGGAGCATGCACCCTCATTGTATGTATACTTGTTTATTTATAACTTCTATACATCTACTATTGAAGTTGTTAATAAGTTGATAATAAATTGATAATAAGTTGGTAATACTGTTGAAGTTGATAATATACTGTTGTTATTTTTGTCATGCACCCCATTTTCTTTTGCCTAATCCTTGTGGTGCATGTGCCCCACTTCAAAGATCACTGCTCTAGAGTAATACTCTGCAGTAATCTTCCATAATAAGGGAACAGACTTGGTCTGTTATTTTTTGGAAAAGATGCATCCTTGATTGCAGTCTTTAGAACTCATATTTGGTTTTCTTAATATGCTACTTTATATCAGATTTTTCATTTATTTATAGAAAATTTAAAAATGGTAATCTAGTGATTGAAAGTGAAACAAAACTGTGTTTCCCCAGTTGATTACCTGTAATTTTGTCATTTACTGAGCTGAATTTTGAATGTACTTGAAATGTTGTGGTTTCTCTTATAATTAAAAATCTCTTCATTGCAACTTTGCAATCACTATATTTTTGTTTGCTGTTGATAGAGAAGTCGTGAAACATTGAGGGTTAATAGCTCTGGAAGTTTACAAGATATGTAATTTTGCCAAAGAGAGAAAAATAAATTGTAAGATCCATTGGTCCATATAGACTGAAGATGGAAGAGCACTCTTTGGTCCTCTAGTCTATTCCCTTCCCAGCGCAGGACTGTTGGAAACAATATTTGTTGTTGGGGCTTTTGGTGTATTATTTCCGGTTTAGAGTGATGATTTCCGTTACCTGAATGTAAGTACTGCATGTTCTCTTACTTTTGTGCTGCTTCTATTCAGCTTGTCATGTGGGTGGATTGAAATACACTAACACACCCACCAAGTGCGCATAGATGAAATGTGTTGTACTGTGAACATGAAAATGCAGTTGTTTAGAGAAGGTGTGATTCTCCTACTTTGTGAACCTGGAGACCTCTACCAGTTTCCTCCCTAGAGTTACAGTCATCCTGTCAGACTATCTTTATGAATTTTGATCAGAGTCCCAGAGCAATCCTTCCTGCCTTGTCTGATGGAGGCTGTCTTGTGACTCCTCCCTCCACGGGGCATTACTAGAGGCATCATCAGAAACAACGTTATCCTTTGGCCAATAAACAAGCAAAGAGTCATTTGCAGAGGCAGCGTTGTAAAAATGAGATTGCCTACTTACTTTTCAGAGCAGGTGGGGGCGATTATGCTGGCAAATTCTGGTGGATTAAGCTGTCTTAAAAACATTTCTATATAAGGATATTGTGTGCTTACATGATTGAGGCAGACACAAACTCACTCTACTGCGTTGCCAGATGGCAGAGCACATTTTAGCTCCACTCCATTCCATGCTGACCAGTTCAGCTGTGGCACCTTGCTGAACACAACACTCCCTCAGCCTGGAGCACAAACAAAGTTCACGTCTGCGTGACGTACAGACAAAGCAGGAACCTGCATGGCCATACTAAACTAGGCAGATTTTTTTTCTAAGGCTGGGGTAGAAAAGGCTAGAAATTGGTGGGAGCTGTGATCGCCTATAATTGGAGTGTTTCCTAAATATGGAATATTGTATTTTATGGAGTAATAAGTTTATCTAAAAAAGGGATCTTTCCAGCAGACAAGAGGCTGCAGGCAGATGATATAATGGAGATCTTTCCCGCTGTCAGACTTGTAAGCAATCATGGAGAGGAAGCCCTCAAAATGTGGAGATGGAGAGTGGGTGTAATGAAGGAGGAAGGAAGTAGAGAATTTGAATAATTTTTAAAATTCTCTTAACTCAGTGTGGTTGAACTGATGCCACGTATATCACAAAAGCGGATGAATGAGGCAGAGGTTTGAAATACAGGCTGAGGACAGTGCTCTGGGAGAGCTACTAACCTTTACCCTCAGCTACTAAACTGTCCTGTATAGCTCATGGTGGAGGCTTGGCTTCTCATCAGGATTTTAGCCTGGGCAGTGGTTGTGGTGTTTGTGATTATCATGTTTGCCCCTTGGAAATTTCTAAGCCCTGTGCAGACAGCACAGTCCTTCCTGGCATTCTGAAGAATGCTGCCTCGGTCTTCTTAAGAAAACATAAGACAATGCATTGTGTATTTTACGTATTTCAAAGTTAAAATGCTAAAAACCCAGGAAGAGAAGCAAATTTTGAGATTAAAGAGAATACATAAGTGTCTCAAAAATTAGTCACTGCACCAAGGTTCAAATAGTTGTCACATATCCTCAAAGGGCAGGACATTATTGGTGACCTCTACTACTGGACATGCCAGGAAACAAAATGAGAGAAAATTTGTCATTCTGATCCCAAACGTGATAGATGTCTGTACACTTCAGACATAAGAATATTTGTGTGGAACATTTGGGTGAATGACGTTTTAAGATTCTGGATTGTTTTGAGGGAGAAGTCAGCATCAGCTGATGATATCTGTGATATAGAGTAGGCAGCCTCTTTCTCACTGTCCTGGATTTCAGTAGTATATAGAGATTTATTTATATTTACTTAAGTAAATATTTGAGTTATGTAATGTTATGCATGGTTCTAGAATGTGCATCAGTTGCAAAGCACTGGAGCAGTAATATGAACAGTAATATGTTGGCACAAAAGGTTTCTTGGGAAGTAAGTGGGAAGCTTTGATTTAGTCTGATGTTGAATACAATGGTGAAACTGAATTTCAGATGTTGTGAAACAATTCTGAATATTTAACTGGCTTAATGCTTAAATGTAAAGTGACTCTAACATAAAAATTCTGTGATTAAAATTAATATACATTAGTTCTAAACTTCTGAGGGTTTACTGAGATCTTCTTTTCAATTAACTAGTACTAGATTGTGTAACTAGGACAGTGTTATTGTAAAGTATTATTATCTGTCATAATGATTAGAAGCATGTGCTTGATGACAGATTTTCTTTTAATGCATTATAGTTTAAGAAAGTAAATACCAAAAAAAAGCAGAAGTAGAAAAGTGCACCAATTCATTGTTGTGTCAACCCCTTCTTCAGAGGGAAACACTATATACATGCATATCCCAATCACTGACTGCTTGTCCCCAGATGGTCTGGGTTTGTTTTTCAAAGAGAGCATGGGTGTTGAAAACACGTAACTATCCTTAGAACAGTAAATGTAAGTAAGTAAATGAGCTTGGTCTCATCTGTGTGAATGCAAATTTGTATTATCAAGGTTTGTTCCGATCAGTGTTGGCCTCACTTCAAGGATCAGCAAGACGTGTTTGTTTTTGCTGCAGAAGGGCTGTCTATTGAATTGCTCCACACTGTCACCCTGCTGTTTGTGTCAATGTCTGCCACTCTAACTTGGGAGCACAAAGTCAGTAAGGGTTTGTGACAGACACTCAGGATTAAGCTGCCATCTCAGCTGTGAACATCTCTCTGAGCTGGGAGGGTAACAGCAATGTCTGTACCCAGGAGTGGAATGTTCCTGGAAGCGCCCATGGGCACTGATGGCAGTGGGGCCAGGCAGTGCCTCCTGGCCTGGGGAGGGCTCCCCTTCCCCAGAGCAGTGCCTGCCTGCCGGAGCCCTCCTGGCCATGGTGTGTGCAGGGTTGCCTCTCCTGAGCTGCAGCTGGAGGCTGGGCAAGGTAGCTGTTGGTCCAGGCCAAGAACTTGCTAATGATTGTCCTACCAGAGTGGTGGTACACACAGTCACGTGCCAGATCCAGGGACCTTTCCTGGCACCCTTTAATTTACAGCTCTGAGTGTAGCCAGTATGTGACTGAGACTGAACAAAAGCGAGATGCAAAATCTGTTCAAGAGGAAGCTTAAAATGCTGACAGATTGGAGTAGTTTTTTTCTTGCATCTGGAATTCTTACTTCTTCCTGCTGTAGATAAATCTCAAGGCAAAAGTTAGGAGATGTGATTTTTTTCTTATTGCTTTTGGTCTAAGATTTTCTTAAATTGCCAGAACTTCAAAATATATGCTATCCACAACATGTTTTTCTATCTGCAGTGCTTGTCAGCTGTACTTGACTTATTTTCATACAGCATTTGGTGTTCCTACCAGAGTTTTAGACCTTGAAAAGAGTACAGTTGTCTGTGGCATTGTGGCTAATTGGCAACTTAAAATACTGCTGGATGAGTGCAAAAAAACTCTTGGATATTAACTCTTCAGTGTTCAGCCCTTTCTTCAAGTAGCCAAGTATTTCTTTGAGCCAACTCAGATGGCACCTTTTTGCATGCCAGTGCAACCAAGCCCTTCTGTAATTTAATATTCTATTTTTAGTGAATGTAATGGATGGAGATGCAGGCTGAAGACTATCTATCTATCTGTCATGTTCAGATATTTTTAGAGCACTGATCTTTGTAATGCTGATCAGCATCAAATGTATTACATAAGATTAGCATCAAAATATATACAATGGAAAGTCAGCTCTGCTGCAGTTGTTCTTAAATTATTTTTAGTATTGCCCACAAAACTTGTATAGCTCAGTGCATTGCCCTGCCATTGTGCTCAGTCTCTGTAGGAAACATTTTAAAAGATTCATTTTATCTTTTCTCAGACCTTTTCAGTCACAGGTCTCCTTCCTGAGGTTTCAGGTAAGATAGTCAGTGATGCACATTATGAAGATTTTAATAAATGTCCACTTTCCACCAGGACTGAAACTGAGACAAATTGTCTCTCGTTGTCCTTCAATCCAGTTTATATTTGAACTTGTGATTTGCAGATGCAAAACTCCAAATTCTCTTTTACTTACATTCCTAGCTACTGTTGTGCTCTTTATTGGTGCTCAGGTGGCTTTGTCTCTTGCAGTTACCCATAATGATATTTTCAATTTTCAAATTTTAGTGGATACTCAGAACTAGTATCTTCCCATTAAATATATCTGGTTCACTAGCTAACCATTTCGAATGGATTGGAGTAGGTTACCTGGGAGAGTTCTTGAGTTTAGAGGCAGACTGTAAGAAAACAGGCTGTATTCTTCTCACACAACTCTAGAAGAAGTATTTTTGTATTTCATATTTTTTGAAAAAAGCTGATCCTTTCCTTTGAGTGTTTTTAAAAACTATTTTGTAATCACTGAGGTTTAAAATAGATCTCAACTTTCTGCATATCCATCTCATCATAACTATTTGTAGCAGATGAATCTTGACTTTTTTTTAGAATTTCTTTCTTAGTGGGTTTATAGCGCATCTGATATATTGTAGTCAATAGAAGGAAGTTTGCTGTTTGTTTTTGGTGGTGTAGTTTTGAAGGTGTAATGCTGTCATGCCATGGCTTTACAGATCTTCCAGGATCTCTTTTCCTGAGACTGCAATTAAATGTGCTCTGATCTTGGTTTATATTATTACTGTTAGAAACAATCTCTACTTTATTGATGCTTGTCCTCGGTGGCTTGTAAACATTGTTGCAATAAAGAGAACGAGGAAAGAAAAGGCTAGAATGCCAGGTGGAATAAAACCCCAACAATTAATTCAGCTTAAAACAGTGAACTGAAAAAGAGACTGTCTTTACAAGGAATTTTTGTAATGTCATTTGTAGAAAGTGTCTGTCATGCTTGATCACAGCAATGAAGATTTAAATAAGCTGTTTTCAGGGGGTTATTTAGATGAGAAGCAATATGAATGGCATATTTTTGTCCAGAATCTAAAAGGCTAAGTGTATTATAACTGATCCAGGGACTATATTGGAACATCTTGGCTTAATCAGTGAAATTGTGAAAAGCAGAAGTACAAAGGAGGATGGGATTTAAAAGTTAAAATATTGCAATGAGAAAACACTTGGATGAGAAGGATTGATTCTTAGTTTTCTCCGAGTATTCATGGAGATAGGATTTTTTTTCCTCAACCTTTTCAGTCTGTCCCTAGTGGTTGACTAGGAAAAGGCAGAGAGCAGCTGGACTAAACTGGGCTAAAGGTAGCCATTTAGCTGGACTAAAGTTCTCCATTGATTTTGCCCCAGTGTGTCTAGTCTGGTGAGGCAAATATCCATAACATGTTGCAAGAAAGAAAAATGTTGTTACAAGATGGCTGTAATTCTGGTTTCTTTTAGGGAAACAAAAAGAATAAAGACCTCATTTATGGAGGAAAGCATTCATTGAGTTAGCATTAGTCATACATATTTCAAGGAGAAATGTACCTTACACTGTCCAAAAACATTTTTTGGCCCAGTTAATTTATGCAAATTGCTCAAATGAAAAAATATGCTGGAGTAGCAAGAAAATGGATGTGAGCTGCGTCTCTGTTAGGATGTTTACTGATGTTTATAGACATAACTGTGTGGTTTGGGGTAGCTGTGTTGGGTTTTTTCCCACCCATCCTCTTATGTGACATAGTTAAATTCATCTAGCTGAATAATTCAATCAAGTAGGGGAGAGCAGGGTGGAGAGGGAGAAAGAAAAGATTTCCTGGAACCAAATTCTTCCAGCAAAGGGATAAAAATGCACTAGAATTCTGGCATCAGATTTAAACCCCAGCAAATTTATGAGGCCTGTGATGGTTTTGAATTGAAAAGCATGATGAATCCTTATTGTAATGACACAAAGTGAATTTCTGATTGCCTTTTTTATTATGTGATCTTATAAGAATTAATCCATGTCTCCTATTAGATGGTGCTATATTGAATTGTAAGCTTTCATTTGCGGGTGAATCACTAGTCAGGACATATTCCAACAGTGAGATTTGTCTGACAGTTCCAGGGAAATGTATCTCATCCTCCTGTCTAAATGTCGAATATTGCGAACTTTGGAGGGAAGTATGAAATCTAATAAGCTCACAAATCTTCAGGAACAGGAGTGAAATGACACCTCAGGAAGGGTTTATGTAAATAACGGGTCAGTAACAATGGTGTAAGTAATGTGAAAGATTATATTTTCCCCACTTCTCTTTTGAGATACATGAATTAATTGTATTATGCCAGTACCTTGAAGACATGGTATTACTGTCAATGAAAAACTTGTATCCATGCTATTTAAATGAGAGAACCCAAAAATATGAATTCAATGTTTGGCACATTAAAAGAATTCATTAATAGGTATTTAAATAGAATATGTGGGAGGCTATTATATAATAAAATAATTTCAGAATAATTGCTATTTCACTGTACAGTAATAAAAGCTAAAGATGGCAGTAGGACTAATTTTAAAATAATCAAAAGTCAGGTAAGGTTTTGTAATTTATTTTTTTGATGGAAAGATGAGAAGAGCTTTGTAGAAACAGTCATAGAAAGTACTTGTATTGGTCAGAGAATACTTAGAAATATCTATCCGATAAATCACTTTAAAAAGCATTTTAACTTTTGAAACTAATTAAAAATCTGGAGGAGAGAGTTACATTAAAAAACTTCATGAAGAATTTTCTATTTTCTCATGTTGTCTTTTGCTGGTTAGATCGTGACTCACATAACAAATGTGTGATTTTTTAAAACTTTTTTTTTTAAGATATACTGGCTAAACTCCAGAAAAAAATCATCCAAACATAAAAGTCTGATTTTGGGAGTTCACTTTATCTTGTGAGGAAATTGGTTAAAAGACTTCTTTAAGTCCAGTATGTTCTTTTGCTAGCATGTAGTAAAAGAATGTGATTGCACAATCCTTACAATATTTTGTTACAATAAACTCTTAAGTTATTTCTTAGCAAATTAAATTCTGTGATTCAGAAAAGGACTTGGTTAAATGTTTATATATATATATATGGCAAAGGATTTGGAAGTTTGCAATTTTGGAACAGCCCTAATGAGAGTTGGACCATGTAAAGTTCAATTATAAACTTGCGTGGGGTGGTAATATTCTAATCTTGGTTAATGCTGGACTCAATACTGCAAAAGGCAGATGGCAATTAAATGAGCTGATTGTATTTTTTGTGTGTAGGTGAATATCACCCAATCATGTTGAACCTCTTATGTGTCTTGGGGATGGATGTGTCTGCTCTCCACCTCTGGAGGGGCATCCTCAGTAGCTGGTTGAAACCAGCAGCTAATGGGATTACATATAAGATATGATTAATCATTCAGTCATTAATTTGGCAAGCATGAGAAATGCAATAAACCGTTCCTGTCAGAGGTATCAGGATCAACACACATTGTCCTTGAGATCCTCCTCAGACTTGGACTGGCTGGATAATAGAAGGGGCATAATTTTCTGCAGTTGAGAAATTATTCCAAGCGTTTCGGGTTTAGGATTCTCTGAGATTCGTTAAAGGAACGGGTTTTGTAAGTGCTTTCTGATATCGCAGTTGTTTTAAAGCAGCTCATTGTTTAAGCACCATGAACTATTAGTCACTTTTGGTTACTTGTACAGTGCTTTTCTTCTCAGATGATTCAAAGACTTGGAGATAAATCCTGTCTTTTCTGTTACAGAAAGACCATTTGCTGTTTTTCTTCCATTTCTTTGGCTTTTGAAAATATTAAGGAAGAAGAACCAAAACAAAGCAGAAATATGCCTGAGGAAATGGTTCAATGATTGCTGCTTCTTTTAACATGAATACTATGAACATGATGTTTGGTCTTTTTCCTGGTCAAGGATGTAACAGTCCCTTCAAATTTTTCTTTCCAAAGCAATGATTATATTTTCTATAAGATTTTTAATTTCTTCACCACAGACCTCCTTTTCTATATTTCTAGAATATTAAATTTTTATTTTTCTGAGCAAGCTAAAAAAAATATTCTGGAAGCTACAAGAACATCCTGAAGGTGCAATATGCATGTTATTATGTATATTTTAAAGTATTGCCTGAACTCACAGCTTATTCCTTTCCACATGTCTTGAAATATTTCTTCTTTGCAAAATTAGAAGCCTCTCCAAGAATATAAATTCTTACTTATTATTTATTCTTAAATTTTAGTCTGTTTTTTTTTTAAAGCAGAGCACGCATATTAATTTATCCTTATCAGTCAAGGATCTTACTTCCACTGACACATTCATTCAAATCCTACACTTCAAACGTCTAAATTATGTCTCTTCTTTTTGCAAATTAAGTAACTAATATTTAAGTGGAATAGCTAATGGAGTTCAGATTCTTCTGTATTTTTCTGCTAAGTGGTGCTTTTTTTACAGTAAGTAGAAAACTGATTCTACTAAACCTTTGTAATTTTTAGGTGCGGATAAAGATTGTAAAAGGTTCCTTCTGCAATATGGAAAACATTACACCTTAGAGTAAATAATCTCAATTATTTGTAGTTTATGGGAGAAATCCCAGGGCCAAGCCCTATTGACTCAGAAACTCTCTAAATGGATTCTGTGCTTTATAATAAGTTGTTGTGATCAGGCAGGAGGCCAAGTAGCAGATGGATTGATTGCCTTCTGCCAGAGGTATGGCAACATCAGCTGCATCTATTAGGAATGCATTTATTGTTGAAAATGTCAGCTTGACAACTGCAGTTCAGTTTGTGCTATCAAAACACTCTTTAGTCTCGTGATCCTGGAGTTAGATTGAATGATTTGTTGAGAAGCCCTACTTCAGTCTTATTTTAGGATCTTCTCCATACTCCTAAATTATGATGATTTTTCCTGCTCTAAAGAAAATGGGTTTGCTGAGGCTGTTTCAGAGAAATCAAATAAATGGAGCTTTCCAAAACTGTCAGTAAGGATGCACAGGAGATCTTAGTTGCTAAGTGTGAAACTGAAGTTTTTCACAAGATATGTAGTCTGTGAAGAGAATAGTAGCAAACCAGCTCACAAATCAGTGTCTCTTTTGAGCTGCCACCTGTTGAAAGAGGGGACTGTTAGTCACTTTGAAGCACTAAAAAAACTTACAGGAAAAGATGTATCAATAGTCTGAGCTTTCCTACAAGAAAAGACAAACTGAGTTAGCATTTCATTTATAACCCAAGGGAGAACTGATTATTTCATTCATGGCCTAATCTAAATTCTACATTCATTGCTTCATGGTGAAAACAAGAATTTAATCCCAAAGCAATCTTATCATTGCACATGTCTCAACATGTGAGATCAAATCTATGCTGTCAAATTTCATGTCTGTTCTAAGGCATCAAACACAGAAAAGTGTCAAATCTAGAGCACTTAATCTGGTTATTTCCAAGACATATTTCCAAATTAGGTCTATGCAAAGGGGTGCAAATACATTTGTAGGGTGAGAAAGTATCTGATAAGACTACTAGGGATCTGTGCTACTGCTTTAAATTCCCTTTATAGATAGGGAAGGGAAAGAGGTGCTACAGGGTGTGTGTACCATCTTCCCAAAGCAGGGGTTTTAAAATAACCTAGGTGTGTTATTGAAGGAAGTGCTTACTTCTCTGCTTTATGCTTTCCTGCATGTGGTCAGGTGAATCATTCCTGAAGTTTTCTGTACTGGGCAGACTGACCCAAGATGAGGCACCTGCTCTCTCTGGAGGTGAAGCAGTGTAACCATGTAGGTGTGCTGAGGGATACAAACTAAAAGAAGCTATTTTTCGGAAGAACTTCCGAATTCAGTGAGAGCACACTGCCAGTCCTGGCTTACAGCTTCTTGACCATGTCAGGCTGAAGTAAGTCAGAGGACCTGAAGTCAGCTTGTTCCTCTTTGTGACACATTTTTTGTTTATTGTCTTCTACAATTGTCCTTTTTGGTTCAGTAGGCTACCTGATATCAGTCTACTGCTTAGGTCTCAGATTCAGTTGACTTAGATTTAAAAACCCCCAAAATTCTTCTATGCAGCTTCCTCCAGCTAGTCAGCTGCTGGATTGAACCTGCACATTTCAACCTCCTACTTTAGAGAAAACACTCATATATGTCAGAAAGGCACAGTCTCCCAGTGTTTCTTTCTCATTTCAGTTAACAGCTGCCTTTGCTGTTTTTAAATGCTGCATGGGACAGAAGCTCACATTCACATTTTTTAGGGCACCACGAGACACAGCCTTTGTCCCAGTGCTTGGATACATGGTACAACAGTCCTGGCTAATATTTTCTGCTAGGACACCTCTCTGCCTCACTCTTCCTCATGAGCATCCCATGCTGGCAGTGTGCTCCTAGCTCCTGTTGACAAAGGGAGCTCACACTGTTGTGTCACCCACCCCTTGTAGAACTGATGCTTGCTGGGGAATGGGTGCCTGTGCTACTGCCCATGAAATTACTGTAAATAGTGGACAGGCTTGAGGTAAAAGCAGAAACTATTTAACCAACTGAAGTGAAGAGAGTAAGAAATCGATTGCTATACTTAAGGCAGATACAGAAATGTGGGACAATTACACAGTCCTTGTTGCTGCTGCTCATTCAGGTCTGGCTTCAACATCATTTCTTTTCCTTTATTTTCAGCTAGCAGGCTTAAACCAGACTAACTCCCAGGGTGACTGACAGCTCCCTGGAGATGGGATCTGGCCTTCAGCTGCACTTGGTCTTTCACTTGTTTCCCAAAATAGATTCTGATTTGGGATGAAGTCACCCCTTCTGTCCCCCCTGTTTCTGCTGAGCATAATTCACCCTTCCTGGCCTTCTGCATTTCAGGATATATCTGACTGATTAAAAAAGCATCTGATTTTTTCTCCAGTGCCCTCATCATAAAGAAGGCTTGTGGACTGTGTCTTTCAGGCAGCCTGAGCAGACGTGCACGGGCTTCACACTTATTTGACTTAACCTATTTACACAGTGCAATCCCCAGTGGCCAGATAAGAGAGGAGAAGTTGCACTACCACTGGGTTTAAATGCATAACCTGTGTCTAGCACAGAACTTTCAAAGTACTTTCTGTATAAAAGAGAGTGATAAATGTGAATCATTGATAAAACCCTGTATGACTGGAAAAGGAACTGAGGGGTGGTTTATGTCTGTAGTAAAGAGGCCATAAGCCTGGCTTCTGGGAACCAGGGAGAGACAATAATGACATTTTTCCTAACCGGATGCTTGATTGTATAATGGATACAAGGGGCGTCAAGAATTCGGTCTGAGGCATTAGAATCTGGAGTAAGGATAAACTGTCTGAAGTCCAGACTCGTGCCAGTGACACAGTGTTGGTATATGAACCAAACTGGACAGAGTGCAGAACTTTCTTGCCTTGAGGCAAAGTCAGAGAAACCATTGTGGTGGCAGCAAGAGAGACTTCTGTAAGTGGTAGGACACACCTGCCCATGTAGATTCCAGGTGTTCTCATGGCGCACTTCAGGAGAAACAGCCCTAGAGAGCCCTGGGCTGCCCAGCTCCAATTGCTAGTTACAAGGGTCAAGTTTTCCAGGCCTCTTTGCTTTAGACCAGGGGTTGTAGGATGTACAAGGGATCAGCACAACTAACTGTCAAAGTTCAAGTGGGTTAGTTAAAGGAAATCTAATCTGGTAAACAGTTTTACAAGGATTAGTTGTTTTTAAGGTATTTTCAGATTTTGCCCGTGAGGCTGTTGTGCGCTGCTGCTGACTGCAAGAATTTCTTGTTATTGCAGAAGGGTTATGTTTGTACTCATTAATGGTTTTACTTACCAGTTAAGCTTTTTCACCAGCAGGAGAGACAGAATCCAATGTCTAAGAAATTATGACCCCTTTACAACTCTGAGGAACTGAAATTTCAGTGACTGGGATGCAAAATTTTACTGGTTTAATAGTATCTTTTATGTTTAATAGTTGTAAATGTGCAAAAATACAAATTAGTCTGTACTGTACTTTAAAAAGTGTGGAGAAAAAGGTTGTTTGTGTCTGGGAGGGTAGTCAGCAGGGTGGACAGGGTCTTTCTTTGCACAGCTGTTTTGTTATTAATCTGTGAAGCTGTAAATGTGAGATGCAGAATTCTAAAAATCAGTCAGGTCTATCAGAAAGAAGTATCAAGAAGGAAACAGGGATGTTGTTGCTCACATGGCTGTTCTCATCAGGGAGGCAGGAAAATACTGACACAATAAAATAGTTGTCAACCAGTTTAAGGATACATTTTTTGATATCAAATAATTGAAGGTACATTGGAAAAGATCTTTCCTTCTACAAAGGCCTCAGAAACCTATTTATCCTGAAATAATCCCTTAATTTGAAGAAAGAGAATTGAACAGATATTGTCACCATAGTGCTGTGAATAAATCAGAGGTCCTGGGTGCTTACAAAAACCTGTCCAAAACTTCATCATTAGCAATGCTGGAAAATACTAGATAACTGCTTGTATGCTGTCTGTGTTTATGCTGTGTGGAAGCTATGGGAAGTATGGGAACAGTCTTTCAGTAGTAAAGGTTCACTGTTTCTCATGAGTTAAATATTTTCATATTATGTTTGTTGCTTTTGTTCTTAAACAATTATTATTGTATGCTCAGTTTTAGTTTGGGAGGTTTCTGTAGGACCTACAACCGTGTCTAGACACCTTCCATGAAAGCCTCTTTACCATTTGCTCAGTGAGTTGAATATATTTTTACTGAGACACTTTTGGAGCTAGATATCTCCAGGGATTTCCTGGAGGATAATTCTGTATCCTGAAATATAGATAACTAGTTGGGTAATTATATCTCAGTAAAACCTTCTATTAATAGGTATTCTTGCTTTAATGTTTAGATGTACTTCAAGAATTCACATCACCATTTGTCAGTTCTTTGTATTTCTGCAGCTTTGAGTGCACAAGAAAAATTTTGTTTGTTTACCAGTTGCAGTTTATTATATTTTAAATTATAAATATATGCTATGGTGTCCTTACAAGACTGTTCCATAGTTAATGGCTATTTATGTATCATCTTGGAACTTCCATTTCTGTCATAATAATAAAAAATGCATGCTTTATGCAGTTTAAATATGAAGAAATATTTCTCTGATTTTTGCTGGAAGATTCATATATAAAACTCCTTAATGACAGGTCTAGCAGTTTTGGTCCTTGTAGTTCTATTTTTCTGTTGATTTATAAAGCTGTATTATATACAAAGCTCTAAGCCATCTATTTGAGAAAGCAGAGCTTTTAAGGAGAGGCTGGAATAGTTGTCAGAAGGACAGACTGAGGGCATACAGAAAAATGTGTGCTGCTCATAGAGAAAAGCTGCTGGGAGCTTATTGGGCTTTGTCAGGTAGGTGATTTCACCTGACTCTGAGATTACAAAGTTGAAGTTTTGCTGGGATAGGTCTCTCCAGGAGATCTGGGTCTCCGTGCTGGTTTGGGAGCTGAGACAGTCTCACAAGGTTCCTGTTGCTGTTGTTCAGGCTGTTTAATCTGAAGATGGAAATTCTATGAATTGAGACAAGAGTTAAATGGAAGAACATTGAGGGCCTGTGGCTTTTTGCTGTGGTCAAAGTTAACTTTGTGGAGACACACTGTTTAAAGAATTGGTACCAACAATTTCTGTGATTCCTGCAGCTGTCCACTCAAGGAGATGCCAGCCAGGTGATCGGGCCACTGACAGAGGGCCAGAGGAGGAATGTGGCTGTGGTCAATTCTCTGTACAAACTGCACCAGGCTGTTCTTAAGGTAGGCTTCTTTTGGCATTCCTCTTCTTGCCATAATGTTACCTGCTTGCTCTATCCCGTGCATATGCTCCATTTAGCAGATGAGAACTCTTGACAAATAGAGCCCAATTTTGTGTTAAGAGCTGCACCTTGCTGTACATTTGTACAGCTCTTTGAGACTGGGCTGGCCCCTCTAAGCACCACTATATGACAAAATGTCAATATTATAAGAATAAAAATATCTTTCTAGAGAATAATCACATCTGACAGCCTTTACTTTGTGAGCATAAACAATTGAACTGTTTGTTTTTTCTTATCTGTCTTTGTTCTAATCAGCCTGATAGACCCCTTGCTGCATCTGCTTCAGCCCAAGCTTACGTTTTTCAGGAGACCTTCAATGCTTTCCCACAATTGTGGCTAAACTGAAAAGAGGAAGGAAAGGGTGAAATCAAGAAAAGCAATAGCTCACAAATATCTCCATACATTATTACTGTGACTAAAGTCTGGCCTGGAAACTTTTCAGGACTAAGCACAGTTATGAATAATTCCAATTTACTGATTTAATGATGCCAGTTGTTACACAGTCTTTGTAAACTAAACCAAATAGATATATTGATAGTTGCAGTTAATCGTATTTAAATCCTAGCCTGATTAGAAAAAAAATCATGTGTACTCCTGGCTCTGGATATGTTCAAAGAATTTTAAAAAATGCTAAAAAGCCTGTAAAATTTCCTTGGATTTTGCAAACAGATGGTAGATCAACTTTTAAGTCTGCTTTTTCTGTTGTACTTAGTAATGAACCTCATGTGTCTTAGTGTTGGAGGGAGATCTGATGTGATTCAGTCTTTGAGTTCAGTACTTATCTGGCTTAAAAATACTATTGTGTAGCATGTTCAAGACTGTAAGGAAATTGGTAGAATAGTCCTTCAGATATTCCTTGACTCTCAATTTTAATATTGTTTTAGCTGTACATAAGCAACTATTAACATGTAGTGCTATAATAGTCATAATACTAAGAAAGAACAACCATTCCTTCAAATGTTTGCCACAGAGCTGCTTGTATAGTTCTCCATGAATTCTATACTTAGCAGTGGGAGAATACACCAGTTATTTTTATTCTGATTCTGTTAGCCCTTCAGCTAAATTTCAGCTTCACTCCATTGAGTCATTTCTTTGCCAAGGCAGAAGCAGAGTCCATAGGAAATTTGAGAGCAAAGGATTGACGATGCGCTGAAAATTCTGTCTGTATAAAGCACACTTGATAGTTATCTGTAAACACTCATTACTAAGGATAACTCAGTATGCTTTTAAATGATGGTGAATATTATGAATTCTAATAATTTGTTGAATGCTGACTATTAACGATTACTTTACAATTTTTAGGTTATTACCAGTCAGAGCTCATTTCCAGCAGCTGCTGAGCAAACTGTCACAACTGCCTTAAAGGTAATTGAATGTCCATATGCTTCAGGGATAGGGCTGAGCTTGGCTTTGTTTGTTACACTTAAAATGGGCACTTATTTCCCACCTATTATTTTACATCACTGTATTCAGTAGCAGGTATACAAATATTCTGACATTTCTAATTTATTGTGTCTGCAGCTACATGTGTGTTACCTGTGCCAAATCATGCTGGAGTCATGCTTGTATTCAGAATATTCTCATAACAGTCAGGACATAGATGTCATCTGACTGTGAAAATAAATATCTTTCTCTGCAGCATTCACACAGCAATAGCTGGATCCTTCATCACCCCCTTCCTCCCCCGACAGACATCAAATTATCATTTTTATGTGACCTGGTACTTTCCTGGAGGGGGATGTGGATGGTGGTGCAGCCTCTGTGGCTGACAGCTCTCCAAGTCTGTCCTGCTGGGCACTGACCTGGGAGGGGTTGTGTGCAGGGGAATGAAGGGCAGTTTGTGTCTGGGGAATGAACAGCTGAGCCAAATGTGCCCCAAAACATGTACATGTACAAACTAGGAATGCCAGATTGCTGGGCAAAGCAATTTGTAAAGTCTTCCTTCAAAAAGGAATGCTTTTGAAGGAAGCAGCAAGCAGCCTTATTTCTGCACTTTACTGGTAAAATCAGTTAAAGAAAAATGTTATCTTTAGGTTTAGTTCTCCTATTTAGCATTTTCAAATGCAAAATAATAAAAAGCACTGATAAAATGAACTGTTTCCTAAGGTATTTTTGAGGTGTCAAAATGCAAATGCTTCTAGTTTTTGTTTCCTTACTTCTGCCTTTTTCTTGTTCTATTTTAGGCAGTCCATGATCTAATGGGAAGTGCTGTTCAGCCGCTACTGAACTCTGTAGGAGATTCAGTGGAAGCTATTATCATCACTATGCACCAGGAAGATTTTTCTGGGTAACTAGAAATGTCTTTTACATTTACCATTGCTCGACTAAGATGTCCTGCATGTGTGTAATAGATTGTTATTGCCACAATGTCCTTGAAGCAAGAGTGCTTGTTTGTTGAGGGGAAGGTGATGCTTTATGGTTAATGAACACGGGAAACAGAATTACACCTATCTGTTGAAACAAATTAATCAGGTAGCATCTGTCTTCTCTCCCTCCCCTTTTTTATTCATACCTGTTGAGTAAAATTCATTTCAAACAGAAAAAGAAAGCTGACAAGAGGCCATTTGTGTGCTTAAAAAGCCTTTTTGGTTTCAAAATGCGGTTTTTTTGGGCAGTCTTCAGAACTGTCAGTATTCCTGTTTGTCAAAGCGTATAGCCTGTGATGTAATAGTTAAAATTAACTTTTTTAAAAACTTAAATCTCAGGTTCAGTATGTATGCTATTTTCCTAGTGTGTTTTCATTAGAATTTCCAGGGTTCTTTACATGCCAAGATCTTGAGTCTGATGTACAATTGAGACTTCCTTCCTAAATTTTATTGTGAGTGTCATATTTGTTCTGACATTGCTTGCACCATCATCAATTGTCCTGTTTTCTGTCTTGAAAATTAACTGAAAATACTATATTTTCAGAGACATTTTGAATTTTCCTTTTGAATTTCTCTTTAACAACATTTTACCCTTACCCTCTTTTGGCACCGGTAGTACAATATCTCTCTAGGCGGGCAAACCAGTTTCCAGCCAAAGGCTAAGTTTTGTTAGATAGCCTGTGTATTCTTCTAAGTTTGGAAGAGCTCTTTGACCTGACTGTCAGTCAAAGAAAGAGAAAGAGGATTGGTTTGTATCCAGGCGCTCTGTGCTGCTTCTGTAATACTGACTTTGTAATCCTAGGTTTGGAGGAATCTCAGAGATTTATTCTATACAGAGAACAGGTTTGGGATTGACAGGTTAAATTAGTAACCCTGTGACATATGTTTCTATTTTATGATCCACTTTAGAGTTTCGAATCAACAACCGGGACATTCAAATTTAGGATCTGGATTTCAGGTGTAGGCTCCAAATTCATGTAGGCTCTGCAAGTTGGGTAGGAGTGGGGTGTTGCCCTTTATCTTGTTATTTCTTGTTTCATCTTTTAATTCTTCATGGGCATGGCTGATAAGGAGATATTTTCTGACTATAGTTTCAGAGAGAGTTACATGCTCCGTATTCTGAGTAGAAGTGAGACTCTACAATTCATGCCATGACTTGATGGGGTAGGAAAAAAGTTTAAAAGAATCCAGTAGGTTTTGGTTGTGTTTTAAAGATGAATTTAGCTGCCCCTATTTCTTGTTCTTCTCTTGATTTTTCAGATCATTATCCAGCTCAGGAAAACCAGATGTCCCTTGTTCTCTCTACATGAAAGAGCTTCAGGGTTTCATAGCAAGAGTCATGAGTGACTACTTCAGGCATTTTGAGTGTTTTGACTTTGTCTTTGATAACACTGAAGCCATGGCTCAGAGAGCGATTGAGCTTTTCATTCGCCATGCCAGTCTGATCAGGCCTCTCGGAGAAGGTGGGAAGATGCGCCTGGCAGCGGATTTTGCACAGGTACCCTCAGTGCTGGTTTCTGCTTTTTAGTGTCATTTCACTGATTTCACTGCAAAGTATCAATGCTTTTGTCTCCATTGAGCTGTAAACAGGCAGTTGTAGAGATTGTTGCATTCCAGGTCTAAACATCCTCTCTGATAAGATACTGGATCCTGAGAAGTGCATCCACTAAGTCATTGAAGATCCCTCATTGCTGTCAGGCACATTCAGGGAGCTCTGACAGCTTCCTGTCCAGGGGACTGTTGCGTTTAAATTCAACTGCATCTTGGCATGTTTTCCCACTGGGCCAACCTCTGTGGCACGTCCATCATTTGCCACCATTCATTCACTTCATTCTTTCTCTCTCTTCTAATGGAATATGGTGTGTCACTTCCTTAATCACTCTATATGTCACGGTGCCCACAGTGGTTAATGGCTAGCTCAGCTGCTTTGCAGTGAAGGAGACAAGCTAAAGAAACATCAATATCCTGGGCAAGAGCTGCTCTGTGGAAAACAGAAGGGCAGTTGTCTTGTGGGATTGTCTTTGTGACCCAATTGACTGACCTGCATCTCAGCTTTGCTTAACTCCTGTGCAGGACTAAACCACAAAAGAAATTGCCAGATTCATATCCATTACCTGTCTGTGTTATCTGCTATATCAAAATTTAATTTGTCTGCAGTACCACTGTATGGTTAATGTGCCAAAGAATCAGGCATCCACGGATCAATCTGAGGCTGCCATTTATTATTATCCAAGTGGAAAAGGGAATTGGCACCAGCTGTCTGCATACTGAGTGCTGGTTTTGGCTGGTAGGTAACTGAGGTAGGAGAGGAAGGCAGGGAGGGAGGAATTGCTGCCACCTCCACTCCTTCTTGTGGCTGCTTTGTATCATTTGCCTGTGAGTTACATGCTCCTGAGTAAAATTTTTTTATTCATTACTCAAAAATAGCGAATCACAGAAATGAAGGGGAAGTTTTCAATTGCTTTCAGCAAGAAGGTTCCATCCCTTCTCTATTTTGAAGACAATGGCATAAAATTGGAAGCAAAAAAAGGACACTTGACTCTTCCTGTGGAAGTAATAGAGATAATTTTTGTAATTTATGCTAATTTTAGCTAAAGTAAGCCATATAAATTTGGAAAATATTTTTACCTGATTGTACAGTAAAAGCATCTGATCTAAGCACCTGGTATAATCTAAAAATATAACTTGTTAGTAGTTTTTAAACACTGATTTTTCTCACTCTGACATGGGTTACCTTTTAAATGAAAAATGAAGACATGTTTTTGTACAGTGTAGAGGAATTTGCATGGTCTTCCCCACTGTGCTGAGTATAACTTCTCAATGGACAGCTGTATAGACATTAATATTCTGATTTCTTTTGTACCACAGTATTAAAAAAAAAAAAAGGGTTTGAGTTCATTCCTGTCTCCTGCCTTCAACTGTTGCTGCATCTGGGGGCTTGTGTTTTTCTTTTCTTCTCATTGCACTGTATTCTTGGCTTGTTTAAAAATGGGCTTAAGACAAGAAATCCATGTCCAACCAGCTGCAGGAGCCAGCTCAGTGCTCCCTCTGTGCCTTTGAGCATCTCTGCTCAGAGCTCCTCTGGGCTGCACAGGGGCTGGAGTGTCCAAAATGGCCTGGACACTCTGTCCTCTTGCTCAGGATAGAAGGAAAAGGACCAAAATATTTTGTAAATGGACACTGCCTTGTATCCATGTTTTCTGGGATGTGTGTGCTCCTCCTAAAAACCTGGTGGATTTTGTGGATGTGGCCACCTGGGAGCCTGGCAGGAAGGTGGTTGTTGCTCTGACCCAGCCAGGAGTCCTGGTGTAAAGGCAGCTTTAGTGGTGACTAGGAGAGGTTGCTGCTGCTTTTGGCTGAGGAGGGAGCAGGTATTTAGCTGGGCTGCTGGCTTGATGAGAAGGATAAATTTTTCCAAATGGCCATAAGTGCCATGTGCAGGGATTCTTTTTCAGTCCCAGAAAAGCACTGCATTGTTGGCCTAAAGCCAAACCCAAAGGAAACAACCTGCCTGGAAAGATACTGTGTGTAGGAGTAGGTTTGTTTATAAACTGTTTTTACTTGTCTTCTGTCTTGTAAAGTAATTTTGAATTTTCTCTGCGCAAAAAAGGGTTACGTGTTCCTGCTCAGAACTGACTTTTGAGATCTAAGACCCCTTCTAGTATTTTGGGGTTTCTTGCAAGCAAAAGACCTGGGCAGAAATCTGTCCAGAAGCTTTGATTAATTTGAGTTCTTATTCTAAACACACATGCAATGAATCAAATAACCTTTGATTGCATCAGATTTTGGGTATCTCATGCTTCTTCACATTCTTTCAGGGCACTCAGAGTTACAGCTGCCTTATAGTCAGTAAGAATATCTTTGAGTGAGAGTCTGAGTTGAAAATTTTTGCACTGAAAATGTGTTTTACTGATAAGTTGCCTCAAAACAACAGGTGTCCACACAGAAGGGAGAAAATGAATTTCAAGTTCTTTTCATTCAGAACTGGGTTTGCTGAGGTGCATAACAGCCAATTTTCTGGAGTGAGGCTCATCTACTCATACATTAGGTATTACTGCTGTGGCTCTGTTGAATTCTCTCTTACCCTGTTTGCAGTGTCAGTGTGGCATTTGGCTGTCCTGTGCATTGCAGATTTCTCAGCATTGAGACTAGGTGTGTGCTACTGTGGCAGCTGTAAACAGAGCTATGATAGGCTTGAAATATGCCTGAATATCATTAATGTGATTGCATGTAAATCAGTGCTTACAGGAATATTGCCAGCCCTAGGAAATGTGCACAGCACTGCAAGGTTGTTAGCAGTGCCACACTTCCTTGGGAGTCTCATTAGAAACATTTCCAGGCTGAGTTCAGCTCTTTTCATGCTCTCAGTTTTTATGCAGGCAATTGCACAAGATTACTTTTCAGCTCACTCCTGTATGCACCCGAATCAGCTTGTTTTGTTTGGTTTTGTATTTTCAAGGTGCCCATAATTCAATATTCACATATTTAATACCAGATTTCACTTTTTAATTCAGTACTTGTCAGACTGAAAAAAATGTTCTCCTGGAGGCAAACAAGCCAGCAAGCCCTGATGGTTTTCAACACTTCTGTTTCTGGGAAGTGCAAGTTCTTCTCCAAAGGACCTTTTTACTTTCTGGGTGTTCAGAGCTGTTACAGCACTTAGGCACACTTTGGGATTGTGGCTTGTAGTTCAGGCCTTCCTAAAACCTGCTGGAAGGGCTGGAAAATGCAGCAAAGAATGAACTATTTTTATTGGTCCTGTTGGAGTTGATACTATTCTCTACATGCTTTTCTGTATTTCTTATCTAGGTGTGATGTATAGTTGGGATTTTTGGCATTGTTCAGTACTGTGGTCAGAGCATTTTGATAGGGTACAGTTAATGCTGCCACTAATTCTTCAAGTCTTTCTCAGAAAATTACTGCAAAATATTTGGATTTTATTGAATTTTCCTAGAAAAATGTTTTTATGATAGAAGTTTACAATGCTAAATTCTAGTGTAGAAGAGCTGTTCCTACCTGCTGGCTAGACCAGGGTCAGGATCTGGTTTCCTGATTCGATATGTGGCTTTTAAAAAAAAGCAAGATTATTAGGCATTTGGATTTTTTTTAATGTAGACAGATTTGTTCATTTGATCAAACATGAAGATACAAGTATAAAAGCACTTTTTATAATTTTTCCTAAAAAATTTGCTTTCTAGTTTCTTAGAGAGAAATAAGAGCAGCAGGATGCTGTAATCACAGTTGTAGTCATAAAGACAGAAACTACTAAAGCTAAAATACATTTAATGTTTAGTGCTAATTATCTTCCTGGAAAGAGGGAATTATTTGCTGATGTGTGTTATTTTAGAGGTGTTCCAGCTGAAGGATTTACTTAAACAGCAACTGTTTTGGAATTGCTGCACTGGGGAGAAATCAAATTGCACATCCCTTCGAGGCCAGCTTCCTTTCATATAATAGTTCAGCTCTTCTGCTCCCTTGCTTGTTAAAGCATCCTGTCCTGGTGAATGGCTAGAAAAAAGCATTTTGAGATAACATTTAAAAACTTAGGATTCATCTTGGCCAGGAGGAAATGTAATTGCTAAAAATTTAATGTTAAGATTTTCCAGCTGAAAAAACAGCTGTTTAAGTAATGAGAGATCTTGAAAATACCACAATAGGCACTAAAAAATAACTTCACTATGGGCTTTTTAAAGCACTCTTCAATATATATGCATTATCTGTATCTAGACTACGTATTAACTTCACCCTTGGGTTGCTGAACATAATCCAATTAGAGAAGCCAGGCATGTGATGTATTTTTTTCAATATGGCCAGCCAGTGAATAGTTCAACAGATAATTGACCACCTAGCCATGGGCTATGGCAGAGTCATATGAGAAGAAAAGATAATATTGCCTTTTTGGGCTTAGATAGCATTAACCATTGAAAAGAAGCATATGTTGGGCAGGCGCCTGCCACTGTGTCCTGCAAAGCATAGCAAACCAGCATGGATAAATCATGGCAAAGCAATGGGTTTTGAACAAAGCTAAAAGAAACAAGTCATTAGGCCTTCTTCTGTTCTATCTGCTGCTTGCTTTTTGGCAAGCACATTCATCTCCTAATGCGCCCCTTGGATTCTGTGCTAATGATAATATCACATCAAGCCTCTGTGATTGCAAATTAGTGCTTGAACACCTGATTTATCACTGAATTTAACCTGGATGTTTGAATTTTCAAATTCGCAGTTTGGAAGGGAAATTTGGAAAAGAAACAGAAAATACTACTTACCCTTTTGTATGTAAAGTCCACAGGACATTGCTGAGTGAAAGGTCTTGCACAGATAATACAAACACTGGCTGCCAACAGCCAAAAGCATCCCCTGATGTAGGAGCTCACTGGCAGGCTTTGAGATGATGGCTGTGTATCACAGCAGAGGCTGCTACAGCAGAACTCACTGTGTGAATCAACAGTTGATGCCATTTCAGGTGATGACAGGTAACACAAGCAGAAGTGATGCACGCTCAATTCTCTGCCCAATTCCAGTACCTTGAAAACAGCAGCTGTTCCAGCAGAGTGCTTCCTCCCCAGCACTTGCTCCTGGGCTGGCACAATGCTCAGCGGAGACACTAAACCCCTCTCAGTGGCCTCAGAAGTGATTGTGACAGCAGAAGGATGCCATAGCATCCCACTGTGTCACTGGGCTCAGATAAACACCTAAAATTCAAGGAAAGAAAACAATCTTAGTTGTTATGTGAATTATACTGTTTATTGGAGAGAGATTGGTTTATAACACAAAGACTAGTATTGTAAAGTTTTAAAAAAATAGAGTTTCTGTGGTTTATGTGCATTTTTACCACATTAGTTTTCGCTCATTCCCACTCTGCATGAGTCAATGTGAGATAGTATAGTATGCTGCAAAGCTTAAAAACAATATTTTTCTTTGGCAGCTATTACTTCACGAATCCACCATCTGCTGCCATTAAATCTATCTAGTTCTAGCAATACTAATAATTTCCTACAGTGAATAAAGGTTGAAGATGAAGTAATAGAATTTTCCAAAGTAATTTTTCTTCTTTAGTACTTAAGAGTAAAAATTTTAATTTACGGAAACTACAAAGTATATTCAAGAGAATTCATTTAAATTTGTTTTAATAAGGAATTGGTTAAGCTGTAGAAAGTTTCACTTAACGTCTCATTGCTTCGTATTCTCTTCCAGGAGCAAAACAATCTTTTAAAACTTATTAAGCAAAATTATATTTTGCTATGCTGTTATTTCTTCCTCCCCTTGAGTACCGTTTGATCTACCATCTCTGTTTCCACAAGTCAGACTGGCAGTTTGGTGCCTGTTATCAAAGTCTCTAAAGAACCTAAAGGAATTATCTTCTCCCTGGTCCCTCACAGCTACAAGCCCACAGCTCCCACCAGAGCTGGGACACCAGCTCCTGTGGGATATCAGTTGCTTCCAGCTGCCCCCCAGCCGATACTGATGCCTGAAATGAAGCTCTGGAGAAATCAGAGTCTTGCTCCCATTTGTTTTTCAGGATCTGGAGGGTTCTTGTATCGTGATGCAGCAAGGCATACTTGGTTAGCTCCTTGTTTTGGCTGCTTGCTCCTTGTCCTGTGTGGCACAGCAGCCTCTTGGCTCCCACCTGTGCTCGTGGGGCACCTGGGGGAGCAACATGCTGAGCTTGCTGTAACTTCATTGCAGCTGGAGCCCCTCCCTGCAGCAGTTCCTGCAGAGCCTGCCTTCCCTGGGAGCGTGCCCCGACTCCCTTGTGCCAGCAGATTCAGCACAGCAGCTGCTGGCTCCTGAGCCACAGGGACATTGACCTCCCACCTGCCTGCAGGAGAGGGGACCTCATCCTCAGGGTGTTGAGAGGGGCCATTTCATAGCCTAAAGATTTGGGGACCAAAAAGGGCAGCAGGCAAGAGGAAGCCAGGCTGTTACTCAGGTCTGGAGCCTTATTTCCTTATGTCCTGGATTTTTAGTTCACTTTCTTCTCCTTTCTCTCTCCATAAAATACGGATTTCAAGTGGCCTGGAAGTGCCTGATATGGGCAGGTATGCAGAGGTCTCTGGGCTCAGGCAGTGGCTGTGAACTGCCCATGGGACAGCTCTGGGGGGCATTCCCAAGGCTTTCCAGAGCTACCCACCTCTCCTGGTCTGCAGGGGAAGCCAAGAGGCTTGGGTTGGACCCTGAGGCTTTCCCAGCTTTGCCTGATTATCATGTAGGGGGTTACTCCTACAAACATGACCCACCTGACCTACTTTAGGTGTTCACCTTGGGGAAAGGTGCATCACCCCCCCCCAGGCATGGCTGTTTCTCTCCACTGCCTTTCAAGAGAACCTCTAGATGTTAAGAAGCAGGTGAGATGACTCCTATCCTGCCACCTGCTTTTAAAGAGGGATGCCTGAAGTATATAGCCTTGATTTGCATTATTCACTAATTTAAGTTCTTCTGGGTTTAGATGAAATATGGCATCATAGTTCGCTGCACCCTGTTCCTTGCTTACACTGGAATCCCAGCATAGTTATGTGCTCTTGGTGAAACTGGTAGCCCAGCAGCCATCTCTGTCTGAGGAAATGCTGCAGCTGGAAAGAACAATAAAATAGTATTAAAGACTTCACTGTAAATAGTGTCATATCACAAACACTTTGAAACTCATTCAGCAATATTACTTACAAGGGAAACTCATTGTATGGTGGTTTTGATCCTGTTACTTATTTTAGCTGTCATCCTCTGAAACTTCATTTAATTGTGCATTATATGTAAATCAAAGTCTGAGTAGTCTTTCAAGTTGGGGATTTTAATAAACAGAGAATAAAGCTTGATCCCTTATTTGGCTGACATTTCAGGAATGCAAAAAATAAAGACTTCATCCATGTCTGAGTAAAATTACCTGCAGGGTTTTTTCAAGTGGTGGTGTCTGTATTGGTGTGCACATTAACTGAGATTTTGCTGTGTAATGTTCATGCTCAGTCTGGGATCCAGAAGGGAAACAGTTCTTTCTCACTTCTGTGTCCTCACTGTTAATGAAGAGCCTGTGACAGAATTTAGATGTAAAAACCCAAGTGGAGCCTGGCTCTTCAAAAAAGCTGAACTCCCATGCTTCAACAAGTGTTTTAAACTTGTTTGTTTTTAAAGATGGCTGCTCTAACTCAGAAACACTACAGTATGAAAATAAGTATGAAAATAAAGGTCTTACTCTTTAACCATGATTCCATATGACCCTTTGGTAATAGATCTCAGCTGCCTTCTATCTAATCTGTATAGGTTTTGGGGCCCACTGTTCAAGAAAGAATAATTTTAACCTTGTCCTTCACCAAAGGAAAGGGTGCCCAGCTGAAATGTGCCTGCAGTTTTACTGCTTTAGCAGTGGTTTGTGGAGACCTGCCTAGATTTGCTTTCTTCTCAGGCTACGGTCAGACTTTTGGGGTATTGACACAAGTGCTTCATTAGGAAACTCATCACCAACAAAATAAACCTGCTGCAAGAAACAAAGCTTTAGTCTCAGAAAGCTCAGAGGCCCCTTCTGTTGTTATGCACAGACTGTAGAGACATTTGTCACGAAATGCTGACTGTGCTGCCAAGAACAAGGCAGAAGTCTTGGCTTGGGCATCATAGTATAAAAGGAAAAGAGCTTCTTAATTCAGCCACCAGAGAGAAGTCACTGACTTAGTCTGCAAGTTTGGATTGTTGCTTAAAGACAGGCTACTTCAATGCCAGGTGTTATGTTTTGGGAGGATGTAATTCAAATGGAACTGTTTGCTTTTGTAGATGGAGTTGGCAGTAGCCCCGCTGTGTCGGCGAGTCTCTGACTTGGGCAAGTCCTACAGACAGCTGAGGTCATTCAGGTGAGGAGCAGTCACAGTATGACTAAACTGTATTTCAAACTGATTTATTACCTCCTGTTAGTTCTGACTGAACTGAGAGCTTTTTTGGCAACACCCACCTGCAAATTAGAAATAGATTAAAGTTCTTTTAAATTTTATGCAGAGTATAACTATGATTTAATGATCTTTGTCATGCAAATGTTGGCCAAATTGTACTTTTTTATATTGCTTTTAGTACATCTTCTGTATGACAGCAAATTCTATAGTTACCTTAAATGTTTTCACTGAAATACAAAATTTATGGTCCTTTGTTGTTTAATTACAATAGGCAACTGCTCTAAATTTTTGCAAACTGCACCTGTGTTGGAAACCCAAGATGCAGAGCAGGGGCAAAAACCTCGATGGTTCTATCCTAACACAATATTGCCACCATATAGAGGCACTTTTCTAATGCATAAGATAAGCTTTTTCTTCATTTAATGAGTGTGTTGTTACATTTTTCCAGACCACTGCTGTTCCAGACCAGTGAGCATATTGCCAGTAGCCCAGCTCTGGGAGAGGTTATTCCATTCAGCATTATTCTTCAGTTCTTATTTACAAGAGCACCACCAGAGCTAAAATCACCCTTCCAGGTAATAAGATCAACCTGTCTTTTATTTTCAGATGTCCTAAGGTGCGATGAGCATTGTAGTTTGCCCTAGCTGTTTTAGTTAAAAATTATTCAAATGCATATTTTATATAATTTTTGCTTTTGTTTTTATTGTGGTAAAGGCATTATAATAATTGGTTTACTAAATTGGCTGATTGATTGATTAATTAATAGTAAGGATACGATAACCTGATATTAAATAGACTCTCAATTCTTTATTATTCTGTCAGCTCATAGTAGAAGTTGCAGACCTTTCCCCAGACTGCAAATTGCCTGGATCCTTCTCTTGTAAGAGTCAGGAAATCTAGATTAAAACCCTGTCAGAAATGGGCCAACAGCTGATGTAGGAGATGACCTCTGAGCTCTCAAATAACATACAGGGCTATTCCTGTTAATTGTCGTTGATTTCTTAATTCATTCTGCATCACTGCAGTAGTGAGAGCCTCATGTGGCTTTCATTTATGTCATCTATGATTCTGAAATTGGTGTGTCTGTTTCCTTTTTTGCGTTTTGTGTAATTGGTGTTTGTGTTTCTCTGTTCAAGAGGGCTGAGTGGTCCATTGCCCGCTACTCCCAGTGGCTCGATGATCATCCATCTGAGAAAGACAGGCTTGCTCTCATACGGTAAAAATCGGGCTTCTTTCTCCTCTGCGTTTATGATAATGGAGCAGGAACTTATCTGCACACCAGGACTCTTGAAAAGTAAAACATCATGTGCCTCAGGGGATGTATCACAAATACCATTACATTCTCTCCACTCATGGGATGAGTTGCAAAGTGGCAGAAATATAAACTGAGCTCTCCCGTCCACTGCCCTGTATTCAAACTCTCCAGTGCCTTTGGAAGGAGCACATAATCCTCTTGTAAAGGAAGTAAACCATGCACAATGATGGCTTAAATTAATAATGAGTTTTTGCAAAACTGCCCCTCTCTCGTAACTGCTGGAGAGTCAAGACTGCAGCTGTCCTGACATCTGTATCAGGAAATAGAAGGTCTGAAAGCTTAACCAATATAAATGTAGGTAGAAATCTAAAACTGGAAGACCCTTGTTACACACCTGGAACGTTACTCTTCAGGAAATCAGCCCATAATCTTTAGAAAGTAATAATTACATCAGATTTTTGAAATCTTGCTAGGGTAGATGACTTCATAGCCAAATATTATTTTGCATCTTAAGATGTTAGGAAAAGTTATGAAGAGTCTTGTTTTTCAAATCAAGCAAAGTTTTGAAATATGTTAGAGACAGCAGATTTGTATGAACATGACAAAACCAACCTGGGGATCCTCAGGATTTGAGACTCAGATGATCATTTGGCTCCTAAAGCCCTAAACTTTCCAGCCATCTTCTCAGTGGCCTTGGTGTCCCCCCACAGCAGTGACCTGGGACACATGTGGCTGCACCAGGCTCCATCTGGCCTGGAAGCCAGCTCTGTCCTTGAACTACCATGCATGGATGTTGCCAGCTTTTGCTGGAGTGGTAAAAGCTGACTTTTCCATTCCAGCCAACAGTGATTGTGCCTCAGAAATGCAACTGTTTTCTGTCCACACTTCTAAAGCAGCCAAGAGGAGTCTGCTATAAATATTTACACTTCCTGAAGCTGATAGCACCACAGAGTCCCATGTAGTGATCAGGCCAGTTAAGGAGGTACTAACTGATCACCAGTAGATATTACTAGGATTTATTTCTGAAATATTAAAATACAAGCTGTGTCTCTTCATATGCATATTTTTTGAAAATCATGCTTGTGATTAGTCTTGTTTGCCTACAAAACCAGCTTTTCTTGAATCTCAAGCCATGACACTGAATTACAGGGACATAGGTGATGGGTGTATATGTAATCAGCTGTGAATATTTTGATTGTCATTTCTGTCCTGATAGTACTAGCAACACCGCCAGTGTTGAATCTCAGATATAGTAGGGAAAGCAGGGAATGCAAATCATTTGAGAACTGGTGGGATTTTTTCTCTTCAATTTGTTTTCCCAAGTTTGAAAATGTCATCCTTAAACTACAACACATTTTTGTCTTTGTCTGCAATTAAATTTCATCCAGACTGATTCAGTTAATGGGTGTGCTGGTGGTCATGTTCAGACACTGATAAATTGTTCTAACCATGGAGGTATTAAGGAACAAACCTTGGGATGAGGCTTTTAGGCTGAGACAGTGTCATCCATTAGACCAAGTAGCAAAGCTGAAATATTTAAGTTTTCCTTTCAATCCTTTCACTCAATCTTTTATTCATTTTTCATGGCTGGTTATCCATATGTAAGGCAGGCAAGCAGACATCAGTCACTAGTATGACCATTAATCACTCATATTTTCTTTAATACTCTATTGGAAGATTTCTGAGCCAGCTCTTTGTGTGTCTCATATGAGCCCAAGTTGAGCTGCAGGCTTCTTGCTCTTCTATCACCACCCTCTTCTGGCTTTTTTCACCTGTAGTTGTTCAGCTGTGTGAGTTGAACTTTGGATGTTTGGAGCCCTCAGATCCCTGCACTGCCCTACATCAAAATATTCTTTTTGTTTGCTGCAGCCTTGCAAATGGTAATTTTGTGCAACTTCCCTTTGTAACAACTGTGCAATTACTCTAGGGACCTGCTGCCTAGATATTAATTTCCTTGTGTTACCAGGATCCTTCTAGGCTCATATTAAAGCTAATTGGAGTGCTGCTTCCGCTCTGTAGGTCTTAAATGCTTTGCTTGCAACGTGGTGTGAATGGTATGAATTAGTCCCATTCTGAGCATTTTTCTGCATTTCCTTCTGCTTGAATTCAGCATGGGGGTGGTATTTACCTGGCCAGAGGTATATTTGCCAGACTCCCTTTATAGACAGCAGAGAGAAACAGGCACTGCTGGGGCTGATTCATCTCATCCTGAAGCAGGTACCTAAAATAGGTCAGTTGCATTGTGTCCTGAAAGCTCCCATTTTCTCTGTTCAGTGAATGGAGTGTGGGCTGGGACACAGGAGCTCTCTCATGCAGCCAGCTGCCCTGCAGACATTGAAAGTTAGGTGAGATGACCCTGCTGCAGGTGTCCTTCCTGAGCAGGGATTGTGTTGAAAGGAGCACTTCTTTAAGTGGCCAGGGCAATTTTTTTCTTTTTCTTTTTAAATTAAGCTTGAAAACTCAACTTTTCTTCCATAAAAGAAGCCCTATTAGACATGACAGGATTTGAACCAGCCTGAAGGACAGTTCATCCATTCAAGGGTCAAATTCTCACCTTTACCATTAGACTGTGTGTTAACTCCCCTTATTCAAGCTCACCCTGTGCTGAAGCAGAGTTGAAAGCCAGACCCAGTGAAGGGTTCATTGCTATAAGGAGCTGCTGTCCTGAGCTGGGGAGTTGCTCTGCCCACTCAGTGCCCGGGGCAGGGACAAATGGCAGCTCAGGGAGCACCATGAGAGCCCCATCTGTGCTGGGCTCAGCCTGGCTGGGCAGAGCTGTGTGCTGGGCTCAGCCTGGCTGGGCAGAGCTGTGTGCTGGGCTCAGCCTGGCTGGGCAGAGCTGGCAGCTCTGTGCCCTGGGCTCAGCTTGGCTGGGCAGAGCTGTGTGCTGGGCTCAGCCTGGCTGGGCAGAGCTGTGCCCTGGGCTCAGCCTGGCTGGGCAGAGCTGTGCCCTGGGCTCAGCCTGGCTGGGCAGAGCTGTGCCCTGGGCTCAGCCTGGCTGGGTGAGTGCTGTCTCTGCTTGGGGCAGGAGCGCAGCCGCAGAGGCTGCGGCGTTGCCGGCCAGGCACAAACCCCAGGGCACTCAGGCAGGCAGCAACTGGAGATGTCTCCTGCTCCTCTCTTGTCCTACAGCTGGAGGTTTTACAGTTCGGTTTTACAGTAATTTTTATAGCACTGGACTAAATAGACCTGGTGTCACACAGATGTGCTCGTACACAGCAGATTTTCCATTTTCTGCTGTGCCCCAAAGTTTGCAAAGCAAACAGACTTTGACCAAAATACTAAAGAGAAGTCTGGCCCCAGTGTCCTGCAGCTGTCCTGCCGATGGATCAGGACAGCAGTGCACAGGGTGCAGTCCCAGTACTGAGCAGAAAGATGATCACTGCCTTTTCTGAAGCTCACCATGGAAATCTGACTCCATTTGACCAAAGGCAGAGCCCAGGAGGGTAGCACTAGGATTCACAATTCCATGTAAGATTAATTAATTAGAGTCATTGTAGGGGATCCACATTAAGATCCCTTAAGAACCACAACCCAAATCATACTTTTTTTTTTTTTCCTTTTAACTCTAGATATAAATCTTCATGGGTTCAAATAACATTTTAAAGAAGAACTATCAGGGTCTTATATAATCAGCTTGTCCTGATTTCCAAGAAAGCTCATGGTTTTGCTCATGCAAGTGAAGTAATTTAATAAGTGCTTTAAAATCCTTTTCCTTATGTGGGAGGGCATCTTAAACTTAGGGCTTTTTTTTCCCTTACTTCTTATGGCATTTTTAATGAAGCATTAATATATGCAGAACATCCCACCAACCCTCCTTCCATAGCTCTCTTTTACAAACAATATTTGTAATGTATACCATAGCTTGTCTTTTAAAATAGAAACAGATTGCTGAACAGGTTTTATGTCCTTTATTAGACTAGAAGATGCTGAATTTAGGGCATTATTTAGTCTAATCCCTTCAAGAGTATGTTTTGTATATTACATAAACAGGGTTTCTTCCATCTTAAAAAAAATGATACAACTATATATTACATCTTTTTATATGACAACAGCTGTGATCTCCTCTGTGCTGGAGACTTCATGATACTGCTTTCACCCATAGTGCTGTTTATTTTTCCACAACTACTTTGGCACTGGTGTTTTCACAGTGTCCTCATCAGCAGTGAGCCTGCCTTTCTAGAGACAAGGTTTTAATGGTAAACTGGTGCATCTGAATTGAGTCCTGTACTGCCAGCATAGTTAACAAAAGCTCATTTGAGCTAGGACTGCTAAAGTTTACCAAAATGTCTTGGCAAATTCTGCATTTCAAGTGTTGACAAAGCCCCTGAATTCATTTATCTCCCCAGATTAGTCAGGTAGGCTCCTGTGTTGTTCCAAGTTGCCCAGCTCAGGCAGCCTGCACTGAAGTCTGGCTGCATGCAGCAGCACTCATCTTGCTTTGCCACAAGCAACTTCCTGCACTGTCCATATTCTGTATGCTGCAGTCCCCTGAAGACTTGTTGTCTGTCTTCAGCAAAACAAAATTCCCATCCCAAATGAACTTCTGGAATCATGTCTACTTTATGACCATTGGTGCTTTTAGTTACCTCTTCCAGCCCATTCCTCCCTCTCACTCTGGAGCAACCTCACCATTATTCTCTGGACTCCAAACAACCTTCCTCCCTGATTGATGATTTGTGCCATTTTACTACCTGGACCTTTCCTTACCAGGAATGGACAGACTTCCCGGCCTGCCTCCCTGGTGTCATTCCCACAGGCAGCAATGCAAAGGAGTTTTCTGAGCTTGACCGTGATTCTCTTGTCAGCTGGTGGGTGTGGAGCCCCAGGTGACTGTGGCTGCCTCTTTGCTAGCAGCCTTTAGCAGCTGCAGCAGCTTTTCATCCTCCCCTTGGCTGCTTTCCTACACCTGCCTGTGTGGGAGCAGGCTCCCAGCCTTCCCTGGGTGGGCACAGGGAGTTCTCCAGGGCAATTTGCTTTACCAAAAACACTGTTCTTTCACTGTTGCAGGTGAAACAGTGAAATTATGAATTATGAATGGCTTTTTAAAAAAACCTTCAGCTTCAGAATGTTTAAATACTTCTATTGGAGATGCAGGTGTGTGACACAGGAAAACAGTGAATGCAGTTGGAGTATTCAGAAAGCTTTTGTTTTCATTGTTTAGTGTAAAGCTGTAAAAGGTCTCTTCTAGAAAAATGCCTGAGAATTCACCTTAGAGTATTGACATTACTGATTGTCTTTGGAGTGGGTAAGAGTTGTGATGCTCTCATGTTGCTAATTTTTGTGAAGTTTGATTCCATCTCTTTGAAACAATGCCACAGTAAAAGAGCAAGTACAGCAGAAGGGGCCTGCAAAACTCCTTTTAGCTGCCTCTGGAGTTGGTTGTGCAAGTTAAATCAGATTCTTTTGGGGCAGGAGAGAAGGAAAAAAGATAAAAGCTGCAAGAAGGTGTGACAGTGGTACTGTAATACTGCAGTATGGCACTTAGCATAGCCTAAATCTCATTCCATCTTGTTTGATCTGATGGGAATAACAGTCTGGCAAAGGATTATCAAGGGCTCACATTGAGTGGTTTTGGGTGCTGCTTTTAGGGTAAAGCTTCTCCCTTTCATCTATCTGGTTATCTCTGTAATCTTTTTCAAGGGCTTTTTCAAAGCAAGGAGATAAATCAGTTAAGGGATAGCAGTGTTACCATCTGGATAATGATGCCAACCCACAACTTCACCAAGAGGTGTTAGAGCTTCCTAAGTTAAGCAGGTCAATATGGTTTTTTTTCTATTTTCAGCTTGTGATGACTTCAAAAAAACTATTGGAGCCCACAACAAACTTTGAGGAGTGTATAGGATGGAAAAGACAGGGATACTGCTGAGTGGAAGGGGAGAGATTTATCGAAATAAATAACAGTTACAGTAAGAAAACTCACAGGAGTTTCTCAAATGTCTTTTTAATACAGGGCACAATTCTTTGTAGCAGCTGACAAACATCTAACATGTCTAACAATTATTGCTGACCAGAGCACTTGAGTGCTGACTTGAGTGGAAATGTGAGACATTTCAGACTCTTCTGAAGCATCTCCACTCATCAGGATGGCATCCTTGATGTCATCCTTGACCCTTTCCTGCCTGCATCTCCCAACTGCTACTCAGTCTGCTCATCACATGTGGGCCCCTCATTGCTACAAGAGGCCAGTTTATCTAAAAAGCACAATTTCCTGCTGTCCCATTCCCCCAGTTTTTTCTCTAAATCTTGGGATTTAAAATAAACCTGTGGATGTGCCTAATCTCTTTGCAGTTCATGATGCTGATAGCCTTTGCTGGGAATGAAGTGAGCTGCACCCAAAGCACTTTGTGGCTGCAGCAAGCAGTGTTTCAGTTGCCTTTTTCCCTGTAGACCCTGTGCTGCTCCCCAGAGACCATTGGGAAGGAGCAGGCTGAAGGTTTTCAGAGAGCTGACCAGGTGCAAAATGTCAGGTTTACTTTAGCTAGATAAAATAAATATTCTTTCCCTGTCTTTCTGCCTGTAACAGATTGCTTCTCTGTTGTGGTTTGTTGCTGTGCAAAAAATTCAAAGTGATTCCTTACAGTGTCTTTGTACCTGCTGTGGACCCCTCAGCAGTAGCACACAAGGAAGTTGTTATCAAAATTTAAGAGTGCACCAAGGCCACCATGAGGAACTGTTTCTGTGCTCAGTAACTTTATTTTTTGAAGGATCTCAACTCTCCAGTCATCCAGTCCATCCTTCTTTGGTCCCCTCCCCAGACAACATGTCCTGGGCTTCAGCAAAGAGGGACTGTGAGTCTGGGTGCTGCACAGAGACACGGGGAGCTGTGGTGGGAATCCCCTGGTGCTGTGCTGTTCCAGTCCCACCCTGTGCTCAGAGGTGAAGCTGCCTTGGGTTCTTTGGTTGCACAGTTGCACACTTCACCCTCTCCCTGTCAAACTGCAGGGGCTGCAGGTGGGGACAGGCAGCTCCTCCTGGTGCTCCCTGCCAGCGAGGCTGACGGATCAGCACCGGCGGGAGCGGGAGCAGCCCCAGGACCAGCTCATGGGGCTGGGCTGCTGTGGCTGTCATTGGTTTCCAGGAACTCCTCTCTCCAGAGAACTGAGCACAGGCTCTTGGCCTCGGGAGCATCTTCCACTTGCTGATAAATGAGCTCTGCTGGAAGTTCCCAGCCATGCTCTGACACAAGTCATTGAGGAAGGGCCAAGCCCTTGCTGAGGTAGCAGCAGCTTTACTCACAGGCACCCAAGTGTACTGTGACCCTGCATCTCCTCTGCTTTGTCAGGTTTGATGGGCTCATCTGAGGCTTCCCAGAGCTGCAGCATCACACAGGGATCTCGGCTGCTCCTCTCTTACCATCTTATGACAGGAGAAGCCTCTGTGTGTGAAACATGGGCTGAATATCACTCTTCAGTCCTTCTGCTTTCCTTAAGCCTTGCCTGATTCACTGCCTACTGCTGCCAGCTGCCAGCAGGCACATACCGGGGAGCAGTTCTGCCTTCCAATCCGTGAACTCTTAGTGCAGGAACGCAGGGTTCCGCCAAAGGCTTGTTTGTTGGAGGGAGCAGTAAACATAAATACAGCTCTGCCTGCACAGCCCACCATCCTACAGCAGTGGGTGTGTATTTATAGGCACAGCTTTGTGGTTGCTCTGTGTTACTGTCTCCATTGACCCCTGTGCCCCCCCACCCCTTCACCAGATGTGCACAACAACCATCTGCCTTCTCCCAGTGGGACTGGGAATGTTCCTGCCATGTAACTGAAAGCCAGCGGGCTCCCTGGCTGGCAGAGCAGCTGTGCTGGTGCATCCTGCACTCCCAGAAAGGAAGGCATGAGACAAAACCCAGATCCACTCCCTGCTCAGTGACCCTGGGGGCTGGAAGCACTGTGGTGACAATCTGTATTAGAAAAGGAACAGCCACATACCAGGAGCTCTATTAGTCTCCACTTGAAATGGGGTCTGTTGTTTGTGCATTTTCTTAATGTCACAGTTTTGCTGCAAATAGCACAAATATAAGCGAATTTTAGAAGGAAACTCCAAGATGATTGTATCAGTTACATGAAGAAATAGAAGCAGAAAAGGAGGAGAAAATTATATTCAAAGCTATATTTAAATGTGGCAGCGCTAGCTTGGCCTACTTAATGAATTAGTAAGTTGGAATCTCAACAGATGAGCACTTACAGTGTTTGTTTTACAAATATGCTGTCACTCAACAATACTGTGTACTAGAATGTTGACTGAAGGTGACCCTGTGTTGTAAAGCATCACCACAGTCACCCCTTTTAGCTTTGCAATGTTTATTTGCGCAGTTCCCACATGATGATTCCATGTGTGACATCCTGTGACAATGTGTAAGAGAGCCAGGCCGTGCCTTGCCCAAGCCCTCTCTGGGGTTAGTGCAGCATTTCTTGAGGACCAAGATGGGAGTTCCAAAGGCTGTGCCAGGAATCTCCTCAGGGCACGGTGGGTGCTGACCAGTGCCCCACCTTTCCTGCTGGAAGTTGCACTCTCAGCGTCTGCAGCAGCTGGAGATTATTCTCTCCCTCTCTAAAGGTTACCAGTGCAGCACTGAGCCCGAGTCTGTGCGTCAGAGCTGTCATTTCAAGCCATCTGCAACATGCTGCTGCTTATTTAAATGTTAACTTGTTTGCTCCTCAAACATGCAAGAAAGGAGATGAAGATCATGGAACAATTATATAGAGCTTTGCAATGCCTTCCTTGTTCACTTCCTTCCTCAGACAAGTAGGACCATCTGAGGAAAATTTTGCAGGAGGGAAGAAGGCAATTAAATTCTGTTGCAGATCCTGAATTTACAGTACTTAATTGCTTTAGCTACTTTTTTTTTTTTTTTTAGTGGTGCACTGGAAGCTTATGTTCAATCAGTGAGAACAAGAGAGGGAAAGGAGTTTGCACCAGTCTATCCCATAATGGTTCAGCTGCTGCAGAAAGCCATGTCAACCCTTCAGTGAGCACACCTGGATGGACAAGGCTGTCACACCAGGGAGTTGATGGTAACACAGCTGGGGGCTTTGGTGCCACATGGGTACTCACTGTTCATGTAAATTATCCCCGAGTACATCAGCTTTACAGTGAAACCTTTACCTACTTTATGTCTGAAACTTCTGTCTTCTTGCTTTATGTTCACATCACAGGAACTTACTTATACAGAAATATTACAAGGAAATTGTACAACTTTTATGTGGTGTAAGTCTACATCTAATTGAAACATTCTTAAGCATTCCTTTTGAATTTAGAACAGTATAAAATTAGAACTCAAATATTACAGTGTAATTGCTGAATATCTCAAATAAGGAAGCAGCTCTTTTCCTACAAGTAGAGTTTTAAACAGTTGAATACATTTTAGCCGTATTCAGAAAATTGTACTTTTGAAATGTTTGAATCATCAGTTTCCATCTAAAAATCACTAATTTTAACACAAGGAAAAATATTTATAACTAACCTAAATGCTTCTCTATTGCACTGCTATTTGCTTAGAAATAATTTATATTGATTTCAACTCTTCTTGCTTAAACTGTAATAAAGAACATTAACTATCCAATCCTGAAAATAGTATTTGAATTTTTTCACTAGCTTCCTAATGGTAAAGCATTAAAATATACTTTGGATGGGTTCATGTAGAGACTTCCATGCAGAATGTGCTCATTGCTGCAGGGCTGACTTCATGATTAGTCTTCTTCATTTTATAAAATACACAACACCAAATTTTAATGGATTTATTTGAAATAATATACAAGAATATAGTGTGCAAAAATCTTAGGGGCAACATCATGTAGATGTGTCATAAACTGAAATTTACAGTTGTGATTCTTAAAAAAAACCAACGCACAGCTGTTTAGTACAGGAAAAGCCATGATTGTAAATGTTCACAGCAGAAGCAATTGTAATCCTAACGCAGCTGCTCTAATTTTAGACAGTTGGAGGAGAAAAAAAAGTAAAGTGCAAGTGTTGCACATATAGTTAAGTGCAAAGTTTGCCCCCACCATAAAGATGTCTTATGGCAAAATAAAATATTGTAGAATATGTGGCAAAGACAAAACACAGAGTTATAACTATGATGGTGATGATATCAACAGCACCACTTTTCTTGAGATAACGCTATTTATTTGTTTCATCCTGTCCGGGCCATTGTTTCCACCACAAAATGACAGCTCTAACTAGTGCCAGCTGATGCAAAAATATCTCCCTTGTGGCTACAAGTTTTCTAAGTGGCATCCCAAGCAGCAGCTCCCTTGCTACATCACACCACACCCTCCATTCCCACGTTCTGGTAACTTGCTGGCAGCAGGGCAGGCTGGGAAGCTGGAAGCCGATAATACACTTTGCCATTTCAGAACATCCCAGGCCCCAGAATTGCAATTAATAATACAGTTGTGCAATACATATTAATCAGCAATAAGAATCAATGTATATAAACAGCTGTTACATATTTTAAAATTCCCCTTTTTGTACATTTTCTTTTAAAAATAAACATTTATACATATCTCCTTCGCCTCTTTCTAAAGTACTTTAGCACCACAGGATATCCATTTTCAAGCCTATATTACCTGATACATAATGAAGTTTGGAAGAAAAATAAGGCAATTTGGTTTAAAATGCTGATAGTTTTTAGCTTACTTAATGTTCTATTGTAAAAAGCAAATCTGCACTCAGATCATTTCCATGATGGTGCCAGTATTTTATGGTCACACAAAGTCACAACAAAGAGTAAGACCTTGCTCTTGCATCTTCTCGCCATCAAGCAACAGCCATTATGTAAATACAGAGTTAACAGGAACATTCTGGCTTAATGCTGTTGTGAGCCCTGAGAAAAGAGAAGAGAAAACCAGATTAGTGATTACCAAGCAAAGGGCCCAACACTTGTTTTCAAAGTAAACGAGTATTTCTAATCATTGGTCAGTTACTCAGAAGAAAACAAAAAGGCCAAAGCAGACAGTTTTATTCCCTGATCATCAAAAGACCATCCTGACTTCTGTGTCACAGCCTGAAGCCCACTGTCATTACAGAGTAAGGTTACCAGACTGCAAACAGCTCAGTTCACTGAACTGGAACAATTACAAAGGGTATTTCCTGCTGTAACAGTGAGGAAATGGCTTCTACAGATCCTGTTCTCTTGGCCTGAAGACTGTAGGGACAAGGAAAATCCTACCACAAGGCAGGGCAGGAAAGCCTTACTGAGGCAAACCCATCACTACTCAGCTACACACAAACGCCTCTGAGCTGCTTGAGGCTCACAGGTGAGCCTGTGATCTCACCACCCAAAGCTCAAAACTGCAGTAGCGTAAGAGCAGAATAAATAAATAATATTATTTTAACTAAACCCACAAGGAAATGTAACAGAAGCTGTCACTGTTGATTAAAATAGAATGCAGTGAGCAGAAAAACAGCTTGTTCCTAGCAGCTGGGATTTGGTGGAACCTTCTGCAGCAAGGGACTGGGAACTGCACAAAATATGTGCAGCAGAAAGAAGCAACTCAGTGTTGGAGCATTTCTTATTTAGTCTTAAGGCAACACTTGCATATGCTCTTGAGAAAAAAGCTCATTTACACATCAAAGGACAAGGGTAACTTGAGGATGAAATATTACACCACATGGATGGTTTCACAACCGTGTAGATGAAGTCCACACCACCCTTCAAGCTCCTACCCAGCCATGAAATGGAAGAACTTGGCAAGCACTCTATGCACCCCAGTGGATCTTTCCTTCCAACCTACTCTTCTAGTTGAACAAGCGGAAACTCCTTTTTTTGATGTTTGCTTTACATTATGTTTCAGCTTTAAAGCCCTTCTCTTTCTTAATACATCCCCCACCTACTAATACATTGCTACAGACTCTTATATTGATGGCTTTCTACAAAGTAGAAAACAATTTCCTTTCCTACAGCAGTAGTGTTATCTACTGTATTTATTTTACAATTGTACAGACTAATAAATGAAAGATATTCACAGGGGAAAATTATTTTGCTTTTTCAATATCTTCATATATGCTGATATAAATTATCAGGAAGAAAACTAGGAAAAGGTAAAGAAAAAGCTTTTATGGAAGATAAAAAAGTTCAGGTACAACCTTATGAACTCACTTCAAAGCAAAAGACCACGTGCCCTTCCTTTACATTTCACAACCAAACTAACTTTCAGTACAACAGAATCCTCAGAACTCTCATAAAATATTCACACAGACCCTCTCCTGATCTGTCTCCTGCCAAACTGCCAAAAGCAGGTTACACAACACAGGGAGTAAATGAAGGTTTCAGCTACTAAGAAAGTAGCTTATTCTGAACAAAACACACTGTAGCCACCCATCTGAACACATGTAACAGCATGATGAAAAAGATTGCTTCACAAACATACAGAATTCGTTCGTTTTCTTTTCCAACAGTCAGGATTTAAACGCTTTTGCTCCTCTGCCAAGGCCTTGGCTTCTAGTGTGTACATCCTTCTTTCCTCATTTTTCATTTTCTTCCACCTGTCGCCAAGTATCACACTTATGGCTCTGCAAGATAAATGTTTACAGTACAGTCAGGACAGTGATAGGAAATACCAGGATATTTTTTTTTGTTTTTATCTGAGGACTTTAAAAAATATGTGAGTTAAATATGGAATTAACACACAAAGAAGAAATCAGCTATATGTTAAAAATTGAAATAATCATATTTGTGATTATCTTCTCATAGTTCTTTTAGTAGTTAAACAGCTGAGACTTCTGTGTTAGCTGAGAATGGGTCAGTGCACATTTTAACATTTCAAAGGGTGTACATACAGCAACTGGCATAAACCAGCAAAATAGAGATGTTACAAAAACCATCACCAAATGGTAACTCACATTTGTTTTGCTCTACTTTCATACTAGAAGATCATATGACAGATTTGCTGAAAATATGTTCTCTAATAATTAGAGCAATGAACTGAATATGACCTCAGCCAAATATTTGATTAACTGCAAGTCCCCATGTCTATTTAATCAATATCTGTAGCTTCTTCCACCTTTAATCCATCCTGTGTGGAACATACTGATATGTACCCATTCCTGTGCAAATGGAACCATTTGTTCTAATACATCTATCACCATTTCCAGAAACTGAATTAATTCCTTTCCTTACAAATTCTAGGTCTTTTGACAACATTTCCCTGTACTAGCCTTCCATATTGCTTAACTTCACTCCCAAATGTTGAATCAATATCCCATTAAAGCTTTAACTCTGTCTTTTAGCTGAATGAAAATCTCTAAACAACAGCTCTTTTATCAATGACTATTAAAGCTACTGAGTGGTTTGTACTTTGGCTTCAGGTTACAGCAATGAGAGTTCTGTGGCTGGCTCTAAGAAAAAGGTGGACACAACTAAGTCCTTTTCTTTCTCCTATTAATGAAGTTCCTTGCTGGCAGTGAAGATATTCAAACAGAATCAAGACAATTACAGTGTCACCAACTGTTTTCCATAACATGGCACACTCAGCAATCCTGAGTGCTGTTCTGCATCACTGAAAAAAAATGGATTTGACTCCTGCAAGGCTGAGTGGTGCTGTTCAGGTGTCTGTGAGCTGCAGAGCACTCAGGGACCACATCCCAAAGTGCCCAGACAGCCCTTGAGCCTGCACTGCCCTGTGCTCTGATGACTCCTTAGGGCAAACTCCTCCAGGGGACACCACATCCCATCACCATCAAACCCATTTGCACAGCCTGTCTCTTTGGCAGTGGAATTTCTGTTTTTCTATCCAAACTGAGAACCGGAATCTTTGGTCTGTCATCAGAAGCAAACATACCCAGTTTACTTAGCAGATTTTTCATCTTCTGACAGTATCCAGAGGCACATCACCAGAAACCTGGCTGCTCTGGGTTACCAGCTTGTACTGGATCACTCACACCCTCAGGACAGAACACGGTGACCCAGAGAGAGCAGGTCTGCTGTAAAAGCCATTGCCTTCCCAAATAGAGATGCACCATGAAATCTTTTAAACAAAAATACAATTTCCCTCATAGAAGGTCCACTACTCAAAGAATTTCTGAACACACAATCAATTTCAACTATGGTTACAGTGAAAAGTATCCAGAAAATAAACAAGTGCAGCCCTAACACCAGATTTTCAAACATGATCGTGCAGTCCATTTAAGTACTGTGTGACTCTTGACTTGTGCTTTGAATGTTTACAAGCTCACTCTCTTGCTGACATGCCTTCAGCTGATTTGTCTCAGAACAGGCCATTTAACTCAGAATACCTCAAGTTCTGTACTTTCTTACTCCCATAAGGAAATAACAGCAGTAAACATAAGAACCCCACTGTACAGAAGTGGCTACTATGTTGTAAGCTCTATACAGTAATCTGAAAATGACACAAACTTACACTTAAAAAACATGAGAGTTGCCTCCCTGCAGCTAAATTAATGACTGCCTCAGCAACACTTGAGTGACAGTAGCTGAATGCCTGTATCAATTATCACTAATGCTATTTCTGCCACCCTGTGTTTTATGGATGCCATGGAACTGCAGCCAAAAACTGCACTGCCTCCCAAGCAGGACAGTGAGCAGTGCATTTTGAACCATACTTGTAACTTTGTCATCTCTTTCCTTCAAGGTAAACCTGCTCACTGTCCTGCTTGCTCACTGAAATATTTCACATCCATGCAGCCACAGCTTCAGTTCACTGCATCCATTTGAAATCAGCATTTTCAACTAAATTTATAACCATCATAAACTTTCCTGGCTGACATTCTGTTCCATTTCTCATTGATAGTTGCAATCAGTGTGAAGGCAGCAGATCTGCTTCACTGAACTTACTATAAACATTACACAACATCATTGTCAGGACACACAAGACTGGCTGGGATTGTTTGGCAGGATTCTGTATTTCAGCACCAGTTACAGCCTCCTTATTAGAACATTATAAAATAGTAAAACCCCCTTCAAAGCCCTGCCAACTTTAATTTTTACCAGATTTAGTTCAAGAATTTTTATGTCACAATGCAATTTTTACAGTAACAGTTTTTATAAGATTACATACAGTAAAAAATCTGATTGTAAGATCAGTCCATGTTCCTGTGTTTCGGTTTCTATTTACATATGCACAATTAGCACCAAATATTACTTAAAATATACGTCATGGAAATCTTAATAAAAAAATGTTTAAAAGCAAACAGGCTAGAGATTAAGAACAAAAGAACAAACTAAGACTCATCCCCTAAACACAGTCATACAATTCTTCCTGCAAATTTCAACAGATCGCTGAATGCCTTTAGGGCAAGAAAAATTTAGCAATGTGCTGTCTGGATGATGATCTTTGAGATATCCTAACTGATCAGTACTCCACTCTTCAACACGATATACAGACTGGAAATAAATGCTTGCAACTTCAGGACCAATTTGCAATAATACGTCAAGACTTAATTAGAAGAATCAGAAACTCCCTTTTTTCCATTACAGCACACGAGCAGAGCACCTCATCACTGTAAACAACAACAGCTCTGTATTTGTGCCTCTGCCAGTGCACGCATACATGTATCAGTTGTTTTATCCCAATGTTTTATCAGAAGGTAAGTTTGCCAAAAATTATTTGTATCGAGTTCACCAAGTACTGAAAATATTCTGAGTCCACCCATAAACCACCCTTTATGCTAACATCTTTCAAAACTTATTCTTAAAACAATACATACATTTTATTTCAAATGCAACATTTAGCCTATTTAAATCTTAAAGTGGGACACAGATACTCTTCTAACTCACCAGTAACAGCAAAACTACAGTTTGTATCATTACCTGTTGTCTTTCCCTGGATACATCTGAGTGTATTCAACTCTGTATTTTTTGGCAAAAAGCATGAAGGCATTCATTGGTCTTTTGCACTTGTTTGGAGAAGTGGCACTCACAGTACTTGCAGTCCCTGAGCTGTGGCTTTTGCCAGCTTTGCTGTACAAAGGATTGGAGGGAAGATGCGACGATGCAGCAGAGGCACAGTTTTTACTACTGCATTCTGATCTCTCAGCATCTTGATTGTTTGCTCCCGCAGAGGAGAGCGAAGCGCGGCGCTGGCGAGCCATGCTGCTGAGCACATACACTGCAGAGGAGTCCATCGGGGTGAAATCGTAACTGCAGGGAAGAGACACATCATAAGGCCATCCAGAAATGTTCATGTAAAACACCTAAGTATCTGTTCACTCTTCAGTTTTACTACAATTCTAGTATTTTGTCCTTTTTTGTGTGACTTAATGATTTGTGCTCGATGTGGATGTCAGCGTGAAAAACAAAAAACTACAAGACTTTGGCAGGTGAGTATTTTCTTCAGTGTGATGAAGACTGCAACTTTCCATGTTCTGCTATGTACTTTCCTCAGCTATGTATCTGTTAACTATACTATGTCTTAAAACTTCATTCTCTTTTTAAACACACTTTTTTCTTTCTGCTTGTGTCATTACCATAAATCAAACTTGATCAGTGAATGACAGGTACAGAAAGGAAAGAAATGCAAAGAGTTCACTTGCACTAATGGCAAATATGAAACCATTACATTAAAATAAATTATATTATATTCACTTCAGTCAAATAACTTCTCTGGGCAGTTGAATACAGACTATTTTACACACAAACTTTCCGGGGAGGTTAAAGCCCTGCGCAGAGCCCCGTGACTTGGCACTATTTGATGCTGTGCTGACAAACGCCCGCCCTCTAGTGACAAAACCGCGACATTCCTCCTCAAGTATTTAAACAGCTTAGGTGACCTGTTTCCATAAAATTCAGACCTCCAAATACGACAAACTCTTGCAATTTTTAGCTGACCAATGACTGCAATTAACTTCTAATCACTAAAGAAGTAGTTTTACACCACAGACTGTTACCATCTCCAGGGGGGAGAAACACTCTTGGAAAGGGGCTACTACTATCATACATCTGAACCACTAAGTTACCACCACAAGATAAACATAGAAGGTATATATGCTAAGGCTCCTCTTACCTATTGCTCAGCGTGCCTATAGTTGCATGATTTATGGCCAAAATAAGGGTTTTGAAGAGCTTTTTTGTGAACACCAAGTAGAACTATTAGCAAGGAAATGCTGCGTGTGGCAGTCCAGCCCCTCTCTGCAAAGGTAGCTCCTCTGTGGGACAGAACCACACAGAAGAGTGGAGCCCAACGAGTGGCCTCCACCATCCCTCATCAGGAGAGTACAAAGCAGCAAGGAAGAGATAATGACCATCTTGCAGGCTGTCACAAGATAAGGAGAAAGGACCTCTGTTCTGCAACAGGCCAGCACCCTTCCTATTCCTAATCTCCTTTCCATAACACCAAACAGAATTTTGTTTTTAGTTCTTCTGTCCTGTTATCACAGCTGCAGCTGCTGCATGCTCCTTACTCAGTCACTCCCTTCTGCCCAGAAAGACAAGGAACTTGAAGTACAAGGCAGTATTCAGCTAGGCGGCAAATTAGTAAGGAGCCAGAAATGCAGATTTTTCAGTGAGATGTAGCTACCATGATTCTAACAGCTAACTTGGAGTAATCAGGAGTTAAGAAAAATGCCCAGACAGCAAGTGAGTGAAGCCAAGCAATCTGAACTTGTTCTATGCCAGACTGAAATCATAAAAGAGCTCTCAGGGCTTGAACTGCAAAAAGCATCTTAAATTCCTTTTTTTCTGTTATAAAAAACCAAAGTGCAACTAGATTAAAAACAGATACTAAAAAGACACTAACATCATAGGAAAAGATGGATTTTATTAAACCTTAAAATCTCAAAATAATATGGAAAAATCTTTATTATTTCCTTAGACTCTTAAGAGTAATTTATGTTGAACAGGACCTCTGAAGGTTATCTGGTCGAAGTTCTAGCTCAGGTAAGCCCCAAAGTGAATCAAACTCTGAAGTTAGTAAGTTTGATATAATAAAAAGAATGCCAAAAACCAGAATACACAAAAATAATAATATTATGAACATACTGTATTCTAGAGCCACTGCACATGCATTTACCACTAAGAAACTATTCAGATAATTCAGATGCATTGTTGCATATGAAGCATGAGATAACAGCTGGCAGACATACTATTGTCAGAAAACTGTACTAGGTTTTTCAAACATAATCCACTTTACCTAGAGAATTTACAAAGACAATATATATGTGTTTACTGCTTTATCTAATCTGCCTTGAACTATCATAAAAAGAGGCTAAAAAGTTATTTCACTCCAAGGCACTACTTTGCAGCTTAGCAGAGCACATAATTACACAGCTTTCCTAGTACTGAGTAATAATTTTCCCCTATCATTTTTCTTGTATTGCCAAAACTATTCTCTCTTTATTCTATATAATGCTTCAAATTCTTCCAGACTTAAGGTGCCTACTCATTAAATACAAGAACCACTGAGGCCACTTTATCCAAAAATTACCTTTTAAATGTATCAAAAACACCTGAATCATCAAAGTTAATGGCATCAGGGTGTCCAGGAGGTAGACACAGATCTCCAAGATGCATTTCACAGCATGGAATGCCATGCTGTACCACAGTCAAGCTTGGATAAAAAGATGACCAACCTGAAGTGGTAAAGAGTTAAATTAGACAAACGGCCAGACAATCTCTCCAGATCTTTATTGGAGCAATCCTATATCTTGAAATTACATAATTTTATAAAAATGTTCTGATGTAGTTTCTTTCACACAAAAGAAAAATCAGAAACTCTTACTTAGGGAATTCTTACTGCAAACAGTTTCTTTTTATCTCAAATAAAATCTCATTCTAGCAAAAAAGAGACTTTTACCATCAGAAGTTCCATTTTTAGCAAGTGAGAAAAGCTTCCCTTACTTGCAGTTTTCCTGTCTCCCCCACCCCAGTCTTTCTGCTTTCTGAGCTCCATTGATATATTCAATGAACTCTTTCCTTATGAGATAGGCAGTATTCCAGGAGCTTTACGGCTTTACAGGTTTTTTTTGTTTGTTCATATTCTGGATTACTTTACAAAGATAGTAAACTGTTTCTACACCACAACTTTTATCACTTTCATGAACAATATGAGATGCCAACAAAATCTGCAGTCACATTCTGAGAATATTTTAATATGCAACCAAGTGTACTTGAGGTATTTCATACCTTTATTTTTAACATAAAATGGATGATCGAGTCTGCATTCTACGGTAAGCAAGCCATCCTCCACTGTGCCAGGATCAAAAGTCAGCTTCAGCACTGACTCACCACAGGAAATGCTTTCTTCATGAGAAATCAACTTCAAACCATTGGAACCATAGTCCTGTTAACACACATACAGTTCAAAAAATTTCCCCCAAGAAAAGCATATACCTGTGCATACTCTAGGTGTATACTCATCATCATAGATAGTATTAAAAAATAACAATATTCTAATTTGTGTTTCTATCTAGCTAGAAATATATAAAGATAACATACATTCAAAATATACATAAATGAATTCAGTTCAAGTGCCTTTCTGTGAGATCCACAAACAGCAGAGTGATCAGCTCTAAACAATATTAATGTCAACTTATTTTCCTGAGACAGTAATTAAAGGCACAGGGGTAATGTAAGAAACAAAGTATTTGCTACAGGTATTGCAGTGAGTTTGTCAGAACTAACAATTACCTTGTAAGGACTGGCTGGGAGATTTTCCTCTTTTCCACAGCTTTCAGATCTTGCAAACTCTTCAACATCCTGCCATTCTTTATTGCGTCCTTTATGAAAGCACAAGCGAGAGCCTAACAGATTTTTTCAAGGAAAAAAAGAATGTTAGTGTTAGTTAAAAAAGTCTGTGCTACAAGGAAAAAAAAACTACAAGATAAAACAAATACTTATTTCATGAAACACGCTATTTTACCTTTTAGAAAACAATGCCAGACAGTTGAGGGCCAGGAATGGCACCATCCTAAATCATCATCATCTGAAAGTGATGACATGCAGAAAATGCCAGATTCTGATTCACTATTTGCCTATTAAAAAAAAAAGCAAAATGGTGTTGGTATTTTACTGCAGACCATTTTAGGACTGGTCTTATATGTCTTAAGACAATCTATATTTTCACTTGTGGCATCATTTTGCCTTAAATACTAATAGGAATGTAACATGAAGACAAAGATTAAAGGAGTGCAATAAATGTGAATGGATTGTTTTCATCTCCTTTTCTGAGATGCATCCTGACATTTTTGGGTTTCATTCTCTGAGATTCATTCCATCTCAATGGATTATCTTATGTTCATTTGTAAGTATTTTACACCTCATCATTCCTTAGTCATCTACAGAACCATTTAAAGCACATTACTCTATGGTCCAGTTACTGGAAAGCTGTAGGCTCAAGGCAGTTGTAGATAAATCCCTGGAGAAAATTCACTGTTGTTAACAGACAAATTTCAGATACCAATTAATAAATGGGAAAAGGAGACACAGGACTGACAGGCTTTGTGCATCTCAAAGGAGAGGGATCCATATTTCCTTTTGAGACATCAAATGAGATAACAATTTTTTAAAGCCTGCTGTAGAAGGAATCACAATAGAAGCAGAGCTTTCTTAGAAAGTGTTTTCGTCACAAAAAATACAAAGTAGCACTACAAGCCTACTGTGTGTGATAAAGAGAAAAGTAACAGAAAATCTAGCTTAAATAGCAGTAGTATTAACACTAAACAGATTTTTTTAAGCTAGTTTCCCTTGTAAAAAAACTTAACCCATTGCTCATACATGTTTATTTTAAAATGTATACATGTTTCTTTTAAAATGTTTCAGAACAACTCACCCTTTCATGTCTGACTGGTGTTTCATCCACATCATTCTTGGAGAAGTTAGGATCACTGTTTGAAGATCCTGGTGGAGGACGTGCATAGGAATGTAAACTTTTGCTTGTTGCTATTATGCGAACAGGAGATGATCTACAACAGAAACATATATTTTAAAATATCTCAGATTAAGATAACATGAGACTTTGCTGCCATTACTCTAAAATGCTTTTATTGCAAATATTTCTGTTTGCATGAGCTGAACACCAAACAAACCTCCCACACACTAGTATTCCAACAGGATGATTAAAGGGCACGAGCTCAGGCAAAGACAATGCTTAGCATAACTCCTGCATAGGTTCTATGTAGCACCCAAATGACAGTATTATTTCCACAGTGGCATCTCCTTAGCACAATGTTGAAGTTTTTACAAATTTTCTGATTAAAAACCTAAGAAAAGCTGTACAATAAGAAGTGAAGCCCAGTGATTTCCAAGATCCCACACTTGCTGCTCACAGCCTTACAGAATTTAAAGATCACAAAGATCACTACTAAAATACACATTGCATTAGATTTCCAAGTAGCTGTTTAAAAAAAAAAAATCTGAAGTCTGTGCACTAGAAAGCTTTAAGAATTTAATGTAAGAAATTCCTCTCAGTTTTTATCTGCTGCTTCACATGAGGTAAATGCCCATAATTTGTGAGCCTGCTGTGGATAGGCAAAGTCTTTACATCATCCTATGTCATTCAGGGCTGGAACCTAAGCAGCTTTTGCACCAGGCTCAGACATGAGTTCTGTGCATACTTTCACAGAACAAATAAAAAGACCAAACAATAGGGCTCCAGTTCAAAATCAGAGGGTGATAAGAGTGAAGGGAATATTTTGGAAACAGCATTATTAATCTCTATAGTTCAACATTGAAATGAGTGTCAGTACCTGTTATAAAAAGCGCACTGCATCAAAGGGCTCTGAGGACTTGTGGCTATATTTGCTAATTCTGTCAACCAGTTCACCCCATTCTCACAGGAATAAGCATTTTCTGGATTGCTGTTTGAGGTATGTTGGCTCCATGAAGGCCTTGAACATTCCTGATGTGAAACATCAGCACCAAGCTGAAAAAGTGCAGGTGGGGTAGAATCTGTCTGCACAGCCTGTAATTCAGGAAGATCATCTACAAACAAATGCACAAATTACCATAATTATACTCAATTCTTTGCTGTCTACTCAATTTGACATAAAATCTTGCAAATTTGGTGAAAAAAAGGAAAAAAAAAGGAACCACAATAAAGTAATTGTATTTTCTTATGTGGCAACCACCCACATTTCACAAACCCTGTTCATAAAAATGGCCACAGACATAGTAACATCTCTAGTTGATTATACATTCACACAAGAAATTTAAGAAAAAATTAGGTAACTAAATAAAAATGTAGTTCTGATTTTAAAGTTTTTTACTAGATTTACCAGTTTACACAGAACTATACTGCAGTATTATTCAAAAACAACATGCTTCACTAAAATACAAAAACATTCCACAATAGACAACTAAATTAATCTGTCCTTGAAGGAATGACACTAAAAAAAACCAACATCAGACCATGTTCAAGGTAAAAGGTTTCCACCAGGGAACCAAAGTTAAATAACTCAGATTAAACAAATTAAGAAAACTGGGTATACAGCCTGGTAGGGTGAATTCCCATCAACAATACACACCTTTCCTATCCCACACAGAGTAACAGAAAAGATCCCAGCTTGTTAACAGAAATCTGTGCTATGTGCTGTCATGTAACTAAGTATCATTATTCTTAATCAGCCTGTAATTTAAATGAAATATGTTAATATTTCACAGATATATTGACACTTTCTAAGGTATATGCTGTTTTTCTCCAATCTGTAAGAACTGAAGTAATCTTCCTCTATCCCAGAATCTTTATTTGCAGATCTAAAGCAAGAGGATTCCTTTAGGAGGAGCTCTTGAGCTTTCAGTTTGTTTTTCTTGTGCCAAAAAACCCTGCTCCTCTGGGGACTAGAAGCAGAAATTTGTGGCTCAGAGTTCTAGAACATATTTGAGTCAACAGGCCAGTGTGTCAGAACTGGAAATGGGTTAAAGGGAAAAGTGACTGCAAATACCTTCAGATGTCACAATTCCCTGCCCTACCCAAGTTAAAAATCAGCAATTTCAGTCAGCTTCCAATAATTTCAGTATAGGAAATCTAAAACAAACTTCAGAATTCGGTTTCCTCTGAAAAAATCTTGTTATTTACCAAGTTCCATGTGCTCATCACAGGATGCATATCCAGGAGAAGAGGGCAGGTTTTCATTACACTTCAGCAACTCCAGTGACTCGTTCATCCCTGAAGTTCTCTTGTCCACTACCAGAAGGAGTTTCTGAACTGCATTAGGCATTTGATTTGTCTTCACTTCCCACACCATGTTAGGATGCTCCAAAGTATCTGACTTTAGAAAGACAGAGGTTAGAAATCTGTATACATGTGAACTGTTTTAAGTTGCATCTGATATACTACTTCATTACCAGGGCCCTAAATCCTCATTAGTCTGTTGAATATCACAGCATATTTTAGGGGTGTCTAGAAACAATCTTGTACAATCCTTACAGAAAACAGAGCTAACTCTGAAGTCAAGAGGCTACCTGGGGCCCTGGCCACTTGAGTTTCTAGTATCTTGAAGAATGGAGACTGCCTGGCACTTCCCTGTTCCAGTAACCACTCTTGCTGTAAAGAAGCTGTTCCTCATGCAGGTTTGAACTCCCACAGCCTGTGCCCATTGCCTTCAAGAGCCTGGAGTTACCTCAACCACCTCAAGCCAAGATGAACAACATTCACTTGGTGCCCTAAGCCACTCAGCCCATCACAAAAGGCAATCAGATAGGTCAGACAAGATGTGATTCTGGCTAATCTGTCCTGGCTATTCCAGACAACTCCTTGCCTTACAAAGAGGGTGGACATGGCTGTCAGGAGAATTTGCCTAATAAAATACCTGAAGGCTAACGCTGACCAGTCTGTAATTTCCCCACATCCTCCTCCTTGAAGCCTGGTGTGACATTTTCTTTCTTCCAGTTATTGGGAGCCATCCTGCCACCAAATCCACTGCTTTTTGGAGACCATTCTCACAATACATCCCTGCCCACAGCAGGGGGCTTGAACTAGATAACCTTTAAGGTCCCTTCAAACCCAACAATTCTGTGACTCACAACTGACACTGGCCTGGAGGGATCCCATCTGCTCCCACTGCCTCATGCACAGATGCCTCACAGAACCAGCCTGCCCCTCACTTGCTCCACATCTACCACAAAGAAGTGTCTTGCTCTCTCAGAGGCAAGCTGCTACACCCAGGGACTTGAGGAACCTGGGAACAACCTGGAAAATGAAGATGAAAGCAAAAATGCTGTCCTCAACCTTGTGAGATCAGGCCCACATTTTCCCAGCTGCCCTTTCAGCACTGGTGTCTCTGCAGAAGCCTTTTCCACTACCCTTCCCATCTCTGGTCTCCAGGAAGAGTCTCAAACACACTGGACTCCTAACATCCTTCACTGTGCTGCAAATGGAAAGGTAAAGTTGCCTCTGCTGGAAGATTTCACTTCAGTTTCATTTCCCCAAATCCTAGTAAAGTAATGTTTATACCAAACCCACTATGTTACATCATCCTCAGCAGAGAACTGTGTGCTTATTCTACACAACCACTGTCTCTAAAACCTGGTAAACAATGTTATTCCAATCTTTAGTAATTTGGTTATCTACTTTGTTTTTTTAAGATGAGGATGAATTAAAGCTACCATAACATGATTAGCTTGTACTTTCATGAAGTGTCCTTGAAAAAATAATCATAAGTCTCTCACAAAAGAGCAAAATACAGTTCATAAGAAAGAAAACCTGAGAAGTCTACCATATGTATGTCCACTAAGTAAGCTACATTAGAGAAATATCAACAATAGCTGAGAAAAGTACAGTATTTTCATATCACAGAATGACAGGCTTGGAAGGCACCTCTGGAAGACACCTAGTCCAGTCCCCTCTACTCTAAAGCAGGTTCACCCACAGCAGGTTGCACAGGATTACATCCAGGAGCGTTTTGACTGGAAAATTTCTACCCTTCTGATCTTCTAATCTTCCAAATATATGCAAAACTTATATAAACTTGCAGGCTAAACATAAAAAGATGTTTGATTCTACTCAAATGGCACTACTACAAAGCTACATTGGCTTATTCTGATTTTAAGCTGGAGAAGAAAGGTCACAGAAATGAGAATATACAACTCAAACTATCTGTGACATTATTTTCACCTCCAGAAAACATCTTTAACAAAATTTATACCCCTGTCACCCATGAGGGACAGTAAAATTACAGAACACCGGAACAGCAGATAGCTCAGTTATTTCTGAACAGAAAAACCAGACTTCAGTAGTACAGGTCAGGACCTTGAAGATTATCTCCAACTAATCAACTCTGAAAAGCCACTCCTTGTTTTTCTGGCTTATCTACGTCTTTCCTTTCCCTCCTTCTGCCCTGCTGTTTGGTTTATTTTTCCCTCTATTTTTTCCTCTCTTCCTTTTCCATTTTCCTTCCAAAATGAAGAATCAAACTGATTTCTAGAATGTTACCTTCTCCTTCCTTCCTGCCAGGTGCCAAGACTTGAAAGTCCATGTCCTGGTATCCCAGCACTCTGAAGGTCAGAGATAAGGTACAGCTACAAAATGCTAGTCTGACAAGAAAGATACTTGTTTAAGAAATGAATTATTCCTCCAAGTCACAAGAATTTCTCCAAACCAAAGCCATCTGTGTACAAAAGCCAGAAAGTCCTCTAACAAATGAATTACAATGAAACTGAAAGAGAATTACAAAGAAAAACAAACCAAATGCCCAACTTTACTTTTCAATTTTTTTATTCTACTTGGTTAAAGCCTGCTTTTGACATCATGTCTTTCTCTCCTCCTCAGCCTTTCAGTGGTTTGAACATGGACGAGATTGGTCATTAACTAGCTTGTAAAGGTTTTTTAAAATTCAACTTTATGTTGAAAACTTGTTGTGTCAGATGTTGTCTAGAACCATGCTTCACAGGACTGTAATTACTGCGGCCGTCTTTGGAGGCTAAATGAAATTATTACTTTGTGCTTTAAAGCAAGTGAATTTGTCACGCTAAAACAAATGGCAACGCTAACAAAGACTTTATTAATTAAACCATGTCTATTTCTGAGGGACAAAAATAAACTTGGGAGAAAAGTAAATAAAGACTGCGGCTGTGAAAGGGTTCAGCAGGAACTGGGCAGCATCCACCCAAACCGCAGTGCGCAGGAATGCCTGGGTGGAAGTGCTTCCCGTGGCTTTTTTCCTTCTGCTATTTGCCTTTCTTCCCCCAACCTACTGACGAAGTTTCAGGCCAGCTCTACGCCTGAGCAATAAGCTGGACGGAGTTTAATTTGGAGAACAGCTCCTCCAAGCAAAACACAACATACTGGCAAGACTGGATCTACACCAGGGACTTTTCCTGGCGCAGCCGCTTTGATCAGGAATCCTCGCTGTACATCCCCGGCCGTGCCAGAGCGCGCAGCCGAGGCACAGCGTGATTCACCATGTTTTCCAAGCCCAGGCGGCCTGTTCGCTGACGCAGGGCGGGCCGCGCTGCCCCCGCCGCCCCACGGGCCCCTGAGGATGGCGTTCCCCGGGCGGCCCGGGGGCGGCGGAGCCCCGGGAGAGCCCGCCGGCAGGAGCCCCCCGCGCCCCGAGCCCTCACCCGCAGCCCCTCAGGGGCTCCCCCCGCCCGTCACGTGACCTTGTTTACACCCGCGGCCGCACGGCGCACGCGCGCTCGGCCCCATTCATTCGAACTGCGTAACACCGGCCCGGGGGGGCCCCCCCGCGCCCCGGCCGCCGCTCCCCCCGCGGGGCTCACCCGCACCCACGGGCACCCCAAACGCTCCCCGTGCCGCACAGCCGCTGCTCCCGCACCGGGCACAGCGCCCTCGCTCTGACACACCGGGGCGGGCAGCCGCTCCCCGGGGAAAAAAGGGGGGGACACCCCCCCTATTGCGCTTGTTTTCATGGTTTGAGAGAGCACAAAGAGGGCTGGCACACCCCGTGAGTTTCAACCCAGAGGTGCGGCAGGGTGGCGGCTCCGCGGGGCCAGTCAGGGAAGGCGCACAGTAAACAATGTCCGAGGTTCCCGTCGCCGTCAAAACACCGAACCCTGCGACCTCTTCGGCTCGACCTGCGCCCGCTACCACTGCTGTCTGACCTACCGAACCCCTTCCGCCCCCCGCCGGCCCCTCGCAGCCCCCAAAAGCGGCAGCTCGAAACTTTGTAGCACTTACCGAACCCGTCGCCATTACCGAGCTCCCCTCGGCTGCCCCCCCGCCCCGTTCTCTCGGTGGGTCCCGCCCCCTACAGGCGCAACTCGGCCGCTGAGTGGTCGGAGACGACGTTGCTCAATTCGCAGCCGCTTTCTATTGGCTAGCTGGCCTGCCTGTCAAGACTCCTCCCGGAGGGCGGGCATGTTTTGACCCTCCTGCACAGCGGATTGCACCGAGCCGCACATCAATCACCCCCATACGGCGCTCCGATTGGCCGATGCCTCGGCCAGCACCCGCAGAAGCACTCTGGGAGCTGTAGTCACCACGGCCGCCCGCGCCTGCCCACGGGTCGGCGATAAGACGACAGCCCCCAGGATGCCCCGCGCGGCGCCGGCGATAGTAAACAAGCGGCGCGGGACACGTGTACCGGCCCGGCCGCTGCCCGATCGCCCGCGCCCCCCGCCCCTCACGGCCCCGCTCGGCCCCTCACGGCCCCGCCGGCCCGGCCCGGCCCAGCCGCGCCGTGCGGAACCGGCCCGCGCTGCGCCCCAGCCACGGCGGCGGCCCGGAGGGCAAAGGAGGTTGCTAAAGGTCAGGGAGTGAGTCAGCAGCTGCGCTCCGCCTCGGCCCTCGCCGCTCTTTCATTGAAAAGACACCGGTGGGAACTTAGGCCCAAAATACAAGTTGGGCTTGGGAGGAGAAAATAAATTAAATCCATGCAGGTTTATCGGCCCAGTAGTGTTTCCCAGACAGTCCCATACATTTATTGCCAAAATAACTGTGTGGTTTGGTTAAACATTACTATTAAAACATTTTCCCACTTTTACCCATTAACTCCAGGAGATCGGAGAGACAAGACTCTTCCAGAGACCACATCTTCGTCACAAAATAGATTAATTACTATGCATGATGTGATACAAAGCAAGTACATGCACAATTCAGAAATAGACAATATTTTAGAAACTGAGGACAGTTACAATATTTTGCAACTGTTGGGATTTTTCCAACAAATGCACTTCTTTCTTGGCCTGATGGAATAATGTTACAACATCAGTCCAGAAATGAGAACGTGTCTTAAATCCTGTCTGAGAAACGTTTGCTGTAAATTGGTATCTGCAACAGTTCTGCCTTTCAGGGATACTAACAAAGCACTGCATGAAAGTAAGGGGAAAAAAAAGTTAACACAAGTTAAACAGAAATTATTCCCTGTTTGGTTAGTGACCACTAGAGGGAATGCTGGATTGTTGTTCCCACAGGCCTACAATGCCTACAAAGGGAACACAATTTAAAAGGAAATTATACTATCTTTGTACTTGGCATCATGGCACACTTAGCCTGCAGATGTCATTGGCACATCAGTTTGAGATTTGCCTTTTCCAGAAAGTAATAGTTTGCCTGTCAGTAAAGTCATTGCCAGCTGTAGGCACTGTTTGAAGACAGATATTACTCTGAAAAACACCCAGTATCTTCTGCAGTGTGAACTGGAAACTTAGTCTCTGTAAGCAAGCCTAGCTTTAAAGGGAAGTAGAAAAGCGAATCCCATGGAATTTAACTCAAAATCTTCTGTGCTTAATGACCAAACAAACATTGCTTAATGACCTTTACATATTCCCAATTTGAAAATATTATTTAAATAAGTACCTTGAGGAAAATAATCTTAAAAGTAATACCGAGATTCAAGTATTAAATTACTAGACAGCTTATTGTAATATCAGCTGTCTACCCCACATCCCACAAGCTCACATTTTCCCTATATTTACAGTTCAGGCTTTTTCTACTGATACATCTTTATATAAGAAAGCTTTCATGACATCCTATCTCTAAAATACATTCTTTTAATAAGAAGAAAGCTGGTAAACCAGGAACCATCTTTTTTACACCATCCACAATAAAATTAATTCTAAGGCTGTGTTTCTTCCCCTTCTCTTTTGATCTCCCTTACACATCTAAACAGCCTTTAGGCTCTTTGGATAGACATCTAAGCTTCTTGGGCATTTTAATGGGTTTCAGCCAGATTGAGGACCTGGGCATGCAGATGTCTCCCCTCTGCAAACTGCCTTCTGTGCCTGTGGCACAGCCCTTGCCTCATGAAACTCACAGTGTGCTCTTCTGAAAGCTCCCTCTGCCACAGTGTGGGGCATGGAAATGGCAGAGGCCTGATCCAGCAGCTACAGAAGATACAAAATCCTGTCTCAAGTCCCATCTCTCTTCAGAAGAAGTCTGCTGGCCTCAAGGATATGAATCCTCTTATGGAGCACATTTCCACCCTGCTATGTACTTTCTGGACCCAAAACAAAATAGCTGCACAGCTATTTACTGTGAAGATTCACAGCTCTCTACAAAAGCTTCATGCATGAGTGTTAGCTGGGAAGCCCAGTCCTCTGAGATCCACTGGCCCAGATTCCAGACACAGGTCTAGACAAGTAAATACCATTGCTGTATTAGAGCCTCAATATCACACTGGAATCTATGACATACCCAGAAAGCACTAAAATATGAATCCTACGTAAGACTGAGATTAAAATCTTGTAAAGATGAAGGTCTGAATTGTTTTGAAATTCTAAAGAGAGACATGTAACAGCTTTTTTGTTTTCAAATCTACCTCTCCTTTACATACAGTAAGTTAACATTTACTCAGTGAGGATATAAGGGAAAATAAGTAAAGGGACAGGTAGTCCATGCAGTAGATGACAGCAAGACACACAAAACTAGCAAAGCTTACTCACTAACCCCGCTGGCCCAAGGCAAGTATGTATCATATAAATTTCAGAATTAAGATTATGTCAATGCCATACTCCTTGCTCTGAATGCCTGGTCTCTAATTAAACCATTACTCCCCCTCCACACACCCTACCTCTGCTTGCTCCATGCCCAAATGAATGGGTGCTCAGAGAATGAATCAATACTGTGTAACACAGGCACTCTTGGGAGCTTTGCTTATTCAGTTGCTTCTGCTGTTGCAAGAGGTAGAAAATAAGGTGGGGGATTGGGAAGTGTTAGTCTTGAGTTATTGTGACATTACATGTGGCTACCAAGAAGCACTAAACAAACAGGAGACTCCAATTAGAAAATACTGATTAATTAGCATCTTAGCTCTTTGCCTCTTAAAATTGCCAGGCACAAAGTTAAGAAGCCACAAAGCAGATTTTTAAAATTATTAATATTTCAGTCGAAGCTGTATTAGTAAAATCCATGTTATATATTGGGTTTGTGCCTATCTCCACTTTTAATCCCTCCTGTCTCAAGTCAATCCTGCCCTTATAGCATGGCTGTTACTGCTGACTCTGAAATACAACATATCATATTTTAATCCTGCTACAGGAGCTTTCACATCAGCATGTAGGCATCCACCCTCAGTAATTAACTAAACAGTCCCCCAGACATCAGAACTCCACTCACCAGAGCCCCTACTCCTCGCCACCATGGCAGCCTCTCTTCTGTGGCCATTCTGCCTCTCAATCAAGTTTTCTCCTCACACAGGGACTTGTGTATCTCCTAAAGCTATTTGTACTCATTCCCTCTTCCAGTGGCCATTTGTGGCTTGCTGCAATGGTGGCTGGCTCTGTCCTCCTTCCTACAGACATCCCACACTTCACCTCAATCTCCTCACAGAAGATGTTCTTGGGAATGAAGAGCAAAGGAAAAGAAAACTTGTTGTTCCCAGGAAAGAAGTTATCTCTTGAGTGCTAGAAGAGAAATTTCACTTGCCTCCTGCAGTGACTCAAATTGAGGAGCAATTGAATAAATAACCGACCTGGGATTATTTTTTTTCTCCCTTCCAAGACAGGCCAGGAACCAATGAGAACTTTATTTCTTGTCATTATGGCACAGATTCCAGTTTCAGCTAAAATTTTTACCTATAAAAATAGAGCAACACTAAAACTGACAACCGTATTAGGAAAAAAATAAAGGTTTCACATACCATAAAAAAACCAGAAGAGTGATAAATACAAAACTCCTCCATCCCAGCTCAAAGCTTGCAGAAAAACAAATCAAGAAGAGATTACAGAAAAACTGTAGGTTTCCTCTGTGCTGGTTGGTAAATTAAAATGCCAGTGAGTGTTTCTGAGCACTGGAATACAATCACCTGTATGGTATATGATTCATTTTAGAATAGCCCTTGTGCAGTTTTTGCACAGGCCAATAGCTAATAATTTTCAAATATGATTTGGGAATCACCATAGGCCAAGGACTGTTATCAACTGGCCATCTGTATATGGCCACCCCATATGGAAAGCTGAAAAAAAAAGCTTCCTAGACAGCTTATAAATGAGCCCAGAGAAATACTGGAAAATAGTATGAATGTTGGCCATTCAGTACCAGCAAATAGTCTCAGGCACATAAAATTTCCTATGACAGGTACAGCCATACACATGCAGCCAAAAACCAATGGTACAGTCTAGCTAAAGTTGCTTAAGATAGGCACACCACCTGACCCCACAAGGACAAAGCAACAAAGAGAAAAATAATACAGAGCTTCTTGGTAAGTTGGATGGATTTTTCTAGATAAAACATTTATCAGAACTGAGTTTCCAGCACCTTCAGAGATGTGAGGGAGCAGGTCCCAAAGGCTCCCTTAGCTGCCAGGAAAAAAGTCATCCACAGAGACCTGCACAGAGCATTATCCTCTCCCAAAACTTCACAGCTGCTCAGCTGAAATAACTCAATACCTTCAAAGAAGACATGACAAAGTATTCATATCCTGAATTATGCTATTTTTAGACTGTCCTAATTTAATTTACCTCAGTAAGAAAAGTTGAGTCAGCAGATACCATCACAATGACCTAGTAGAACCTAATGGCAGAGTTTTTATATGGTCTTGATTAGGCAGCTTCATTGATGCAATAATTTGGTTTTCATCTTTTCCCTTTTCTGCCATACACACACAAGCCTCTACCAGTTCTCTGGAAGGAACACAACCCTACCCATGGTATTCACTCAGCCACAGCAATGCCAGAACTGCACTCCAGCTCATTCTGATTTGCCATCAGAGAAGGGGCAGGGGTGGGACAAAGAGGATGAGGAAGGGAGAGTGGCTGCCCAGCCAACCAGGCCACTGTGTCCCAGCACAGACCAAGCCAGTCACTCCACTCACCTTGTATCCCTCTACTGCCACTGGCTCTTCACCTGGCTGCCAGGAGAAAGATCATTTCCAGGGAAAGAAACGGTGTGAAGGAAGGGACAATGTTAAAATCTAATTTTCTATGGGCTTTTCATACCCTGCCAAGTCTCCTTTCAGTCCATGAAGTGAGAGTGTCCAACCTGCTAAGATCTTTCTTTTCCAAAAAGTAGATTAAGAACTTGGAAACAGCCTTGGTATATATCTGAAGGAAATACAACTCTCAGAGCAATTTGAAAATAATCTTAAATTTTGTAAAACCGTCAACAGCATAGATCTGGACAGACTCATCATACAAAGAGGCAATTCCTCCTGGAAGTCATAGTTGACAACTGCAGACACAGGAAAGTATCTTAGAAACAAACAAACAAAAATACACACCCTATAATCATCACATGTATGATTGGACAAAAAGAGCTTTGAGCTAACATAAAAACTTTAGCAAGAACATGTAAAAATGTCTATGCTGTGGCAAAATGACTTCCAGCAAGCAAATGCTATCAGATGCAGTAAGCATCTGATAGAAGACTAAGAGTTGTCATGTCTGTGGAGGATGACCAGAAGATACTGATTTTGCACATCTGGTAACTCTTGATACAGAATAAACAATAATGCTTGTCACAGCAAGCGTGCCATGCACTACAAAATGGTACTATCATGACATAACTGTCACAGGGTCACCTTATAGAAAGCTTAAAGCACCAAACATTTCAAGCAAAACAAAACCAAACCACCAAAATAAAACCCCCAAAAAACCCAAAAAAACCAAAAACATAAACCCACCATTCCAGCAAGGAGCAGGTCAGTCTTTACTGAATGGAAAAGACAACATGAGGGAAGAAAATGGAGTGATAGTAGTTTGGGCTGTAAATGGTTTTACAGTACTCTTCAGAGGTTTCCCTCAAGACTTGCACAGTTGGTCACTTCTGGACCTTAAACAGGAAATCCAGAAGGGAATTATTTCAGAAATGTTTATTTCAGATGAATTTGAATTAAATCTCATGGAGCGCAATGTCATTTGACATTTAAAAAGTGATGGCATCAGCAGTAGGATCAAGGAAATCTTGCTCGCCTCTGGGTTTGTGTCTTGTGATCAACTTCAGGGCTGCAATTGGATTGTTTTCCCCATGGTTAAGGCATTTATAAAAACCATTTGCTGTCATGTGGATTCTCTTCTGGTTAGTAAAACATATGAACCCATGAACGCCTCTTATACAGGATTTCTCTCAGGATTTTCTCTCTTCACTAAGTTGGGAATATTTTCAACAAACCCAATAAAAATCTTAAATAACAGAAGCATCAGGTAGCTTAAGCACGGACAAGGTCTAATAACGTAAACCTGATACAGTGTTGTTTAAAATGATTAGAATTGTCTACTTTTTATTGAAAGGTCTGTAAAAAAAATCAGTAACTTGATATGATTTCATTCTTAGGATTAACACTCACCACATTTATAACATGAAGCCTGGCACGTTTGAAGTGTACATATGAAGAGATCCAGGAGAAATCCCAAGTGCTGACAGATGAAGGATATAATGATTTGGATAAAACTTTATAAGCGATAACGTTACTGTTGGTTAAGCCCCCCTGAATTTACCAACAAAGGAAATTCCAGAAATTATCCGGTGCCCAAGAGCAACACAATAAAACTGCTGCAACATGAAGCTGTATTTTGGGAATCAGAAAACCCAGAGTGTCTGATTATCCTAAATTTGTTACTCCACAGCTTTTTCCCAGCTATAAACTACAAGCAAATCATCAAATAAAGTAATTATGACAATTACTGCATCAACATGTTGTCTGAGTAGACAGAGCATACACATAATATCATTTATGAAAATCAGCATGAAAGTGTTAAGAATTATGACTTTTTTAAAAATAAATAAGCATTAATATGTCACTTGTAACTTTATGGTAATAGAATCAAAAGACAACAAGAATATCAACAAACATAGATTTTTATATATAAAAGTGTTGTTTATTGTAAGGAAACTTTAAATATAACCAACAATATTGAAAATATCATGACTGGCATTTATGGCCTTGATTGTAGTTTACTGCCATACAAGTAATTTTTAGCATTTTTCTTAATCACATCAAGCCAGTGCAAAATATAGGTAGCTTTTAGAGATTAAGCATACAGAATGACAAGAGTGTAGATCTTGGTTACCTGATATTTCCTTCTAGTATAACAGGCTTCTCTTTTTCCCATAAATCAAAAGTACAAAGGCAAGTTATCATATGTGCAATTATTCATACCAGGTTTCTAAGTAAAAAAAAAATTACATTTGTAAATTTTGTTCAGATTGTATTTTTTAGAAATCTCATTTATAATTTATACCATACTATATGATATAAATTATATATTGTTATCGTATTATATAATCATAATTTCATATACATGTATGATTATATTAATTGTCAGAACATATCACTAACTGTAGCATAATGATTACATCAACATACACAAATATATGGCATTAGAAAAGTCATTATCTAAGAAGGAAAGATGGTATAATTCAGGTGTTTGAATCAGGGCAGAAGCAGCCTTCCTACTACTCTTGCAGTTACATTTTGGCAGAGCTGCCCATCACCAGTACACACACACTGGCTGTCCATGAACACCAACAGACAGGTCAGTAAGCAGGACTGAAATTGGACTGTGCCTGAAATTTCCAGTCACAGACCCTCGTAGGCAATGAGCCCTGTGCTCATAATTAAGATGATATTCTCTCTCCTCAGTCTCAGAAGGTATCCCATGCTATTATGGCTGAACACATTATTTCATGATGACCTACAGGTTTTTGAAAGCAAGACATGTTAGCTTTAACAATGACAGATGTGTGCAAAGCTTTGGAAGTACTGATCTTTCAAATTAAAAACACTTTTGCACTTTCTGTTAAGGATTTTCAAGGACAAGCTTAGGTTAGCATGGCTTTTGATATCAATCACTTCAGTAATTGACTCTGACCTTTGATAGCTAAGATTAGACTGCAGGAAGAGAGATATACAGAGATCATTTCACTTGAAACAGATTTAACAATAAAAAGGTGAGATCTAAAAAAAATTAACTAGAGAACAAGCATAAATAGAGAAGACAAAATGCATAAATATAAAACAAGGGAGAAGGAAAACAATATAGGTTATGTATGATTAGGTAGAACATGACAATGACCCATGCCTTTGCTTTAAAAGCATTAAGGTTGTCAGCTGTCCTCACTCATGTACAGAATTCATATAACTAATAAAAAATGCAGTTTATTGCAAAAATATGCAAGTCCTCTAAATTGCATAAGATATTACAATGTCGTGCTGAAACATGACGTATTAAACAAAGAGGACTTTAAAACAATTACAAAATATTAAAAACCAGATTTGGGTCATGAGCGTCACACAAAACGCATCGTCATGCTTTATCTTATGATTAATCTTGTGATTCACTACATCTGTGATAAATGCAACATAAAATCATGACAACTGTAATAGTCAAAAAGTAATATCTACTGTATATCTTCTGTAGTAATACATATAAACACTTTGTGTGCACTAATACTTTCAACATATCACATTCAAACTAACAGTCTTTCCAGAAAAGATGTAACCTTGTTGAAGAACAGGAGCTGGTTTAACAAGTTCATCACATGTGGGGTTTTTTAAAAAATCTATTCTTTAAGGAAATGCTCTGTTAAAGGACTTGATTTTCAAAGGTGCTGTGCTACCACAGGCTGTCCTTATATCAGATGGAACCATCATACTGAGCACTTTTAAAAATCAAGCCCTCAATTTATTGAATTGCTATTTTCTTTACTAGTATTTCCACTGTCATAATTAAAAAAAAAAACCAAACAAAACAACAAAACAAACAAAAACAAAAGAACCACCCAACCAAAAGCAAACCAAACCAAAAAACCCCAATCCCATTCTTAAAATCACAGAAAATGCTTGGCATCTATAGGAAGAGAGACAATTTTTCAGTGGACTAACCACTACTGTGCTATATTCTCATAACAGATCTTGTTGCTCCAATGTTTAGTTCATGCACTGGTGTCAGCAATGTCCATGTTTGTTCCAAACAGAGCAACTAGCTGCTCTTCATAGTTTGCAATGTTTCTTTTCAGAATTTCCATACAAGGTCCCAAAAGCCTTTCGAATGCCTGCACATCCATAACTAAGATAAAAAGGGAGAGAAAGAGAAAGAATATTATGTGCTCATCAGTAACAGACACTCATCCTGGTATTTATGATATTCCAGTGTAACATTTTAAATGACAACAGATAGTACTGAGGCATATGCATTGTTCACACAGAAGGAACTGCTTACCTTAGCAAAACCAAGATCAGCCAACACACTGCTGTCTTGAAACTTCAAAAATAAACTTGTTCTGTTCCTTATTTTGAAAATATTTTCCTATTAAGATATATGTTACCCGAGAGCTTGTCTGAAGGGGCCTGGATTCCTCCACAAAATAAAGTTTTAAGACCCATAATATTTCAAAAAGCCATAACATTAAGTGTTGTTGTTGGCTGTATCTGGGCTCTAACAGTCTATTTACTTGCTCTTTTTACTTGCTTCCACCCAAAGTGAAAATGGTAATGAATACTTATTTTCACAGCAAATGTGCAAAAAGTTGAAGACTGTAATTCACACACAATGTCAGTACACAGCCAACCAAAATATTTTCTTTATCTGATCACATAATGTGATCCTCTACAGTTCCAGCCAATAGGCCAGGGAAGAAACTTCATATACTTCCAACCTGCTGGCTAGTAATCTCTTGTCTCCTGAGAAACGTTCAAGATCTCTGCTGTTTGGGAAGTGCCAGTGCTTTGTTATTCAGCCATAATGGATAATAACACTCTTCCTGACCACTGCCTGTTATTCTTTCCCTTCTGTCATATTTTTGATCTCTATTGCCTGATGATCTCTGTGTGTTTCAAGTTAGGAATTTTAAAAAATAGAGAAACTTTTTTGGTTATTGGCTTGGTCATCAAATCGTTATGCAGGAATGCCAAATCTATCTTGGCAGTTTACAGTTTTCCCATAGTGAGGAGCTTAACATCAGAGTCACAATAGAAACAACCAAATAGATTAAATATAATTTTATATTAGATATTTGCAGTTTTCCCATAGTTAGGAGCTTAACATCAGACCATGAAAAGCAACGGCTGTGAAGGGTCGTCTATGAGCACAACTCCTACAATCTTCACTCTTCCTGTACCTGAGACTACAGTGTGGTGGGATGACTACATTGACAGCTAGTGGAGACAAAAGAATTTTTTAAGAGCTTAAGTCATGGGGATAAAAAGGCCCATGATTTTTAACAGAATTATTTCTTAGATGAGTCAGTCTACTGAGAAAAGAAACGCCTCACCTTTCTGCAGAGTATCAGACATTTATCTGATGGCTATAAGTAGTTTGCAGCAATATTCTGTACTGTCCTAAAGGAATTTTTACTTCCATACAATCAGAGAAATATTGGAGAAATTATGTGTAATAGTATTTATCAATTGTAAGTGATTTTTGCAGATATATAATGCAAATAGTAATGCACAATAATAGGTGATCACTATAACAGTCTTAAATTCTGGGGAAAGACAGAGTCACAACAGAAACAAAGAAATAGATTAAATATCATTTTATAATAGATATAAAATGGTATTGACAAATACCTAAACATTTGACAGTGCCAAGAGCAAATGCAGAAGCAGCTCGGGGTTTGTTAGTTACAAGAGCAAGTTCTCCAAAATACTGTCCTCTTGAGCATCGAGCTATTTCTACTGCTCCATTCTCTTCTAGATCTTGTTTACCCTGAAATATCATGGAAAGAAAGAGAGAGAAAGAAAGAGTATTAGAGGAGAGATTTGCCAAACTCAGGGTTACATAAGCAAAGTTAGTGACAATGGTAAAAAAAAAGGTTGTTGTTTTAGGGATGTTTACCTTCCTTGTCATTATAATCCTTACTTCTCCAGATTCCACAATAAAGAAAGAATCAGCCAAGTCACCCTGCACAAGAAAAAAAAAAGAAAGTGAGTAAAAAAAGTGTAATATTTCCCTTTTAGTTTCATGACAACATCAAAATATTTGCAACCAGTGCCTTGAAGCTCCTCTTTTTGATACCTGTTACAAAAGAAACCACTTTTAATTTGAAAACTATACTCTAGACACATAACAATCAAAACATCTATACAGAGCTAACAGCAAGGCCTTTTCATGAAAAGACATAGCTGACTGTGCCTTACACAAAAAGCAGAGAAAACCAATGCTGTGGAAGACTTTTAGGAACCTTACTACCATTTATCCACTTCTGTGTTCCTCCCAAATTATTTCCCTTAGCAAGTTTCAGAATAAAAAGCCTCCAGGGGCTATGTGATATTCACTAATTATCCTGGGGCAAGACAATCACAGTTGCCTATGCTGTTTAACTTTTGTCTTCTTGAAAAGTTGACCATATTTTAACAACACGATCAAGGTGAGTCCTCAGTGCTCCACCTAGGAAGCACACTTATCAAGTTTGAATTTCTAAGTGTACTAAACTTGTTGAACCTTTTATTTATACCTACAAAGAGGGTTGTTCTTGAAAATATCATTAGTGAAAAGTGAGCTTTTGAAACAAAATAACCACCTCTTACTCTTACATTTAAGATTCATTGATTTCCTTCATGGGAGAAAGAAAAATAGTGTTTAAAAGTATGCATTGTCTATAAATAACATGATTACTATTACCTATTATGAAAGAAAAACTAAAACTAGGAAGAAACTGTACCTGAGCAATGATTTGTTCTCCATCTTTGTACACTTTGGTACCAATCACATCAACCACTTTTAAACGCTCAGATACCTTCATTAAAAAAAAAAGAAAATGTAATAAACATTTGGTTAACATTATGATAGCATATATTTAGAAAGCCCTTTCATATTTCTTTCTGTGAATCTTTGCACAGAATAGTGTATCTTTATTTTCCTATTTTGATTACCATTAAAAAAAGAACTGCTGAACAGTGTTCCAGAGGGTATATCACAATTTTAGCAGCTATTCTGACAAGCTTCCATTTTTGTTAGAAGCCTTCAAAAATTATGTTCAGAAAAGCATGCATGTAAAAATATATGTAAAAATATAGCTGATAAATGAAAATATTTTTAAATTCCCCAAGTCATTGTTTAATTTTGTTGGCTAATATCTAGTAAAACTAAGCTTTGGGAAACTGAAAGTGAAGTTGTATTTTAAAACACAATATGAACAATAATAATTTATTCTAAATTAAAACAAAATTAAAATGCAGTCTTTCTCTGAAACAGCATTATGCAAACTTCTATTGTGGAGACACTTTGAATGCCAAATTTAAAGTCTTCAAGAGCAAAATCTTATCAGATACATCTGATACAGCCATTAAAATAATGCAATAGAAAAATCTTACTTCTAAAGATTTAAGGAATGGCAATGACTCAATAAAACTTTCATACATTCTTCTCTTTTTGGCATTATTTTTTACAATGATTCTTCGGAATGTTACCCTATCCTGTAAACACAAAGAGAAAAAGAGGGTTAATTAACTGAAAATATGTGCTAGAAAATACTTTAGAACTGGCTGTATATGACCAAATTACCCAATTTTAGTCACTCAGTTTAGCTGTCAGCCGAGCTGGCTGCTCTCTCCCTACTGTCAGTTGAGAAATATTCCTCTGGAGGTCAATCAGGAGCTCCTAAAGTTAACCTGAAAATCGCTGTGAAAATCCCTGGAGGGTACATACTGAGCTCACCTACAGAGGGTAGACTTTACAGCAGTGAACACTGAGTAGGTAATTCAGGATATTTAAGAAATCCTCAATATTGAAATGTTTAATTTACAAAGTTTATTCATTACCCTGAGGTCCTGTACAAATTGATATGTACTCAAAGAGGCTTTTAGGGTTTTGTAAAAACCAAGATACACGAGTCTGGGTCTTAGGTCACAGTCCACTTTTGCTGTTTCAGCAGAACAAGGCTCACTGCTGCCCTGAACAGCCAACTGGACATTCCTTAAGATTTGGCCATGAAAGTGAAAGACAGACAGAAAAACTACACTTATGGTGTTTTCTTCTCTTAACTCTGTGTGGCTGTGCCCTGGTGACAAGCAGAGGGAAAATGCACTGCAAGCCTTCACTGCCACAGGGGCACTTACTGGCCAACACAACCCAAGTTAATATAAAGCCATTCTTACAGTGTCCTAAACAACCCCAGAAGTCACATGGATTGAGCTGGTGAATAACCACATTTCATTTCAGTCCTGGCATCAGTCATTAGATCAATATGTACATCTTGAAGATGATGGCTATCTCAGCTTACTTTTGGGGTAAACTCGATTACTCTTGTCAAAAATTCAGGTAGTATAGCACAACCTCATATTGGAATTTTACTCTGGAAACAAAGGCATTCCAATCAAGGCATGGGGAAAAAATTAATATGTAATTATCAGTGGTTTTCAATTTGGGAAATTGCAATTAAAATAAAATAAAACAAAATTATTTTTAAAAAATTCGTGTTTTATTAAAACTCAGATTTTCATCTGTGGATTCTGGAAAAAGATAGCACTGTGTTGGGATTTCTCAGGATTTCTAGAATTAAACTTTCTGAAATTATAAGGGTTTTTTTTTAATGCTGATACAGCATGCCAGTAAAATGCCATACAAAATACATATTTTTAAAAATAGCTTAAAAGAAGTACTCTACTTACCAAACCCCAGATGGAACCAGGAGAGGTAGCTATAATTGTAGCTGCTCTGGGTGTATTGTACATTAAGGCCAACTCACCAAAACATCCTCGGTTATCATAGGTTCCAACACACCTCCCAACACCATCACATTTTACATAAATATCATATGTACCTCTGTTAATAAAATATAAAAGTACAGTGAGTAGAATCCAGCCCTGGCCTTTGCTAAGCAGCCTCTCACTATATTTTTTATACCATGAATTCCAAAGATAAAGCATTTGAAATACATATTTGCTTGCTTAAATGGTGTTAAACACCTTGTAAAGACATCTCAATGACTTCTATAAATAATAAAAGTGGTCTCTCTTTAAAGGGAAGGATAGGGTTATTAGTTTTTACATTAACTCAGTTTAAAAATAGAATGGATGTACAGTGATCTATTTATTACCAGAACTTATTAAAAATTAAAATCTTACTTAGAATCTGTTTCTTAATTTCATTTTAACCACACTAGATACAAATGTCAAGTTTGCTATGATAGGAGCACTGAAATAATGATACAAGTTATTTAATATTTTATATATTTTAAAGTAGTCATTTCTAATGAAACAGATGCAGGAAACAGAAGAAATGTATCTGAAAAGCAATGTAAAATCATGAAATAAATATATGCATTTTTCTAGTGTGCATTTCTTCTCTCCATCATAAATTTAAAAGTTTTTTTTTTTTTTTACTTTGGGAATGCAGTTAAATCTGGTATCTTGTAAAATACAAATTTGCCAAGCCCATTGATGCTGAGCCATCATCTTCCTCTGTGCTAAATATTTTTATGGTGTGCACTGATAAATCATGTGAATGTAAAGCAAAAATCTGTGCAGTTATTTCATTGACAAGGGACACAGAAGTGATACCCTACACCTAAAATCTGCAAGGATGACAGAATATTGTAAAGTCCCTGCAGCCTTTTGGACAAGAGATGACAAACTGTAACCTCCCAAGGCTGAAAAATATTGTCTTTCCAGCACAGAATCTGGGCACACTTTTATGGTAGTCTAATTTAGTATTTCAGTTAGAAGGGACCTAAAACAATCGTTTTGTTCATCTACCTGACCACTTCAAGGCTGCCCAAAAGTGAAAGAATTTTATTAACAGAATTGTCCCAATGCCCCTTAAACACTGACAGGCTTTGGACATCAACCTCCAGGAAGCCTTTTCCAGTGCTTGACCACTCAGGTAAAGAAAAGGTTCCTAATGTCAAAACTGAGCCTCTCCTGGCACAGCTTTGAACCATTCCCATGAATCCTGTCACTGAATACCAAGAGAAAAGCTGGAATGTCAGTGTTAAATACAAGTTCACAGAATACAGACTGTTCTCAATGGACTTTTGCAAAGTACTTTGTGCTATAATAAGACACAGCAATTCACCTGTCAATGACGTAGAAGTTGTCACCATCATCCCCTTGATCAATTACGTGTTCCCCTCCTTCAACCATCTTTTCAAACATTGCATCTAACACCTGAGACATCTGTTCCTGTTTAAAATAACACAAAGACAAGAAATTATCATCTGCTTCTACAATTTTACTCTTTGAATTAACTAACTGGCCAGCTTCCCAATATGCAGATAAAAGATGTTAATGGTGGAAAATATTCATGCTACAGAAATGTGTGGATCAATAAGAGAAAGACAGTTCTATTTAGCATTCAGTGTTAGCTTTTCCAGTGTTCAGAGCACAGCTTCCCACTTGTCACTGCAAATGGTAAAAGAGATCTCCTCTGCAACATAAATTGCTCATGACCATCCAAAACCAGAATTTCACTCTTCCCAACTGAGCAACGTTATACCCTTGAAAAAAAAACATTATCATTATTCTAAATCATACATTGACCTGATTTTGTCCTTAGAACTTCCTTACAGAATTTAGTTCCAAAATGATTGTGAAGTATTTTGAAAGTCTAAGTTATACAATGCCTGTAAAATGTTGGGCCAGATCCAGATGTAATCATAAAGGTCTACAGTGCTTTGGCTGAGTAAGTAAATGCTGGATTCTTTGGAAAGTAGGAATTTACACTACAAAACTAGTTTGTTGACAGAGAAATGCTAACAGACTAACAAAATGTGATCATTTGAATTACAACTGTATAATAACAAAAAAACTCACCTACTAATTACTTAATTTGTCTTATTTGATGTAAATTTCACTATTCACATCTAAAAAACTCAAACACAGCTCATTGTGGATTATGAATCGTAAAAAGTTAACTTAAAATTTTAAATTTTATTTTTGGTTTATCCTGCAATATGCCTAAAGCTCTATACTCTACTTCTTGAAACTTATTAAGCATGTATCATACTGGAACAAGCAGATCTAGTGAAAATCATGCTAAAAAAGCCTCTAGATTTGCATTTTGCAATGGTTCCATTCACAGCATTTCCAGCCACTGAAGGGTGGATGGCATTTGCCTGTCCAAAGAACACCAGGCCAAGTCAGTCCCTTAGAGTCCTCCTGCAGCCCATGGACAGAGATAACCATACAAGACAGCTCAAAATCATTCTCTAGAGATTTCCCTTTCTTTCCTCTGATGATGGAGAGATCCGCTGTAACTCCCAGTTACACACAGTTTTTAGACAGATAAATTAGTTGTAATGAATTCCATCCTTATGCTGCTGAATTTTTTACTTACTGAAAGCTTTTAAAAATACCAGCAGTACCATGTTATCCAAGCCTTTTTGAAAAATGGAAGCTAAATACAAATTTTCCTTCACAGAGCTGGCAGTGTGTGGGCACAAAGAACAACAGAATGGCAGTATCCATCCTTAGTACAGCTGATCATGGTAAAGCACAGGGAGAGATCCTGCAGCCCTCCTAGGCCAGCAAAGAATCATTCAACTGTGCCTCTGCTTAGTACCTTTGTTAGTATAGACAGGTATGTGCTTGAAAAGAGATGGGTCATTTCAGATATCAGTGAATGTGTTATAGCTCATTTCAGAGAAAGAAAAGTGTGAGTGGGTGCCATTGGAAGAGACTGAAAATTATGTACAGGAGATGCCTATTAAAAACTTCCATGCTTGAATGAATAGGTAATATTACATCATTCTTTTCAGTCCTCTCTATGTAAACAAAAAAATTCCTCCAGAATCTGCAAAACTGACCTAATGGCAGCTTGTCTAAAGCAACTGAAGCAGCACCCTCCCTTCCTCTGGCTTTACATCTGAATTGGCAAAGTGGCTCCCCAACCAACAGTCCCAGTCTGCCTTTTGAAAACATAGAGAACATACAGAATGCCCCCCACTTCATGGGAGCTAGAAGCCATGTTATTATCTAGGTGCAAGCCATGCAAGAAAAATGTATTATTTGTGCATCAAACCCCAGAACTTAAAATACTTTCAAGATATCTTGGGAGAAAAGATTAAACCAAAAAGATCTATCTCCTGTAATGGAGGAGTCATACATATAATTAAAATCTCTATTCAGTGCACTTCATCTTGGATTTCTGGTTAAAACATTTTCAACTTATAACCATGAATCAAGCTCACCAAATCACAACTTTCCCAGTATGTAAATCTACAGTTCTTTAATGCAACAGAGTAGAATTCACAAATCCAATTATCTTTTAAAAATGTTTAAAATACTTTAAGATATTTAATACATCTGAGAGTAGTCTATTAATTGCTGAAGCATTGCACATTTATTTTAATTTCCTAAATAAACTGCAACTAACTTAAAGACAAGTGGTCCCTTTTCTGAAATTTTACACTTTAAATTAAGACAATGTGGACCGCAATAACCAAACCATGAACATGGTTTTTGCTTTTACCGTGAGAATTACATAACTTGCTTGACCAGTTTGCTCTGTGTGAATCCTCTGGAATCTCTGCCAGACTGAGGCTCAATTTACTGGCATCCTCTGTTGTTATTTTGAAAAGATAAGTAATTTTAGAATTAAAAAGCAGATTTGTTTCATAAACAGAATTAATCCTAGTATTTTGTTAAATGGTACAGTCTAAATGCTCTTCTTCCTTAAAGCAGTTCTACCTTCAAAAATACATGTAAAATGAAATCAAGATGGGGGGTGTTTTTGTGACTGACTGGCCTGTAGTTCCCTGGCTCATATGACTTCTAAAAACAAGAGAGTATTATCAAGTGAACAAAGTGAATTCACAGTTCTTCTATGGTCCCTGAGTTCATAAAATGAGCCCCAGTTGAAATGGCATCCTGCTGCCCACCTTGTCCTCACTTTGTGCAATTTGAAATATCAACAAATTAATATTCAATATGATATTAAGTCATCAATGACAAACCCAGAAAAGGATGGGGGCTGGGTGTGGGGAGGGGGAGAGAGGTAGAAAATGTTAGCAAAGCACAGGCAAGGAAACCATGGAAGAAAAGGACTTTTTAAATCAACAACTCTGAACCTTGCAGAGGAAGATAAATTACAGAATTCATGTCTACACCTCTCCACATTTGTTTTTCAAAACAAAACCATGCACATATCCTCCAGGGGAACACTGACAAAAATGTTAGCAGCAATATTGATCCAGTTCAAAATATTGGGTTCCCTTGTGTTATATCCACTTGTAAACTAATGGAAATACATTCATTTCTTCACCATCAAATACTCTAATTTGTATTTCAATCTACAATCAATATTTTTAAGCAATAGTATTTTCCTTGAGAATATACCTTAACCTTCATCCACACAGTTACATGCTAAATTAGTATTCTGCCTCTCAAATATCATGCACATGCCCATCAGTCAGGCTCAGTAACACATTTCATCCTTTGTAACTACCCCTAGTGCCCCAACTACACATCTTTTCAATACCTCCAGGGATGGTGACCCAAACTTTTTCCTGAGCAGTCTCTTCCAATGCTTGACAACACTTTCAGTGAAGAAATTTTTCGTAATATCCAATCTGAACCTCCCCTAGGTCAATTTGAGGCCATTTCCTCTGGTCCTGTTACCTGGGAGAAGAGACCAACACCCACCTGCTCACAGTCTCCTGTCGGGCAGTGCAAGAGTGACAAGGTCCCTCCTGAGCCCCCTTTTCTCCAGGCTGAACACCCCCAGCTCCCTCAGCTGCTCCTTGTGAAATATGCGTATTTTACGATTGGCTTTTTGCAAATATTAAAATGAATATTACATGTGTTGTGTTAGAAAGTAATGCTGTATTCTCTTAAGTAGTGTGTTAAATAATAGTTTTGGGTTATTAAAAAATGTTAAAATAGAAACTATGCTATGTAGGATACTTTTTTTAAAGAAAGGACTTGCAGCAGAATAGCAGCCCCAGGACACCTAAATCTTTCAGAGAAAAACAATTTATTGCTCTCTTATCAGAAGAAATGAACTTCTTCCCGCCTCGAAGGTGCTGTTAGGATTAACAGGAAGAAGCTGACAATGACCAGACAGAATCCTGTATTTGAATGGAATTTATGCATCATGTATGAGGCGTATGAATATGCAACAGGTTATTGTTTTTAAGGGTTAATCCTTTGTTAACGTGTGTCCTTTTTTGGGCTTATGCTGCCCAGAAAAAGGTACCTGGACGTCCATAACTCTTTGTTTCTATTGTCTCATATTGTCCTAATCCAAATTGTCCAAATTATTATTACTCTAATTGTATTACTATTTTTATAACCATTTTATTACTATTAAACTTTAAAAATTTTAAAAACAAGTGATTGGCATTTTTCACATCCTCAAAGGAATTGTGCTTCAGACCCTTCCCCAGCACCACTGCCCCTCTCTGGAAGGGCACCTCAATGTCACCACCTTTGTGCCATCTAAGAGTATTAACATGTTCAGGCATTCTGGGCTCAGTTATATATATTATAAACACATTTGATATATGTATAAATGTGTGTGTGTATATATATGTATGGAGGGTGAGGGAGTGGGATGTATATTTCCATTAATTGCTCCAAAATCTGTAGTTTTAATCCTTCACCAAAATTCTTAAGAACCTGACAGCAGCATGAGAATCTTCTGTTAGTGGTTTCAAGGAATGATTTGACCTTAAGTATAAGGTTCCACTATTCATAAAACAGTTACATTATGTTCTCTTTCATCTTCCTTCAAGTTAATCAATTCTAATTGATTAATCAATATTTGTGCTCTCTTACATTAATTCTCCAGGTACATAAGTGGCAATGTGCCCAGAAATTGCTTTTGCGTATTTGTGAACAGTATGTATAATTTATTACTTTTTAGAAAAGGGTCAAGACCTATTTTATATATTCTGTACAAGCATTAGCAGGGCGAAGCTCTCCAATATTAAACTTCTCTGAAAGAGAATAGATGCTCTAACACTGCTTGTGAATTTTTGCCTAAGAAAGGATTCAGACTTTAAGGGCAAGGGCATGGCTCAGCTTTGATGGTATCAGCCCCTTGAGCCAGCCTCTTGCTCTGATAAAAGGTTCATCAGGTGTTTTAGCTGCTGCCCTCTGGGCTGTAATTTCCAAATCAAATAGCCTGTTGTTAATCACCCCAGCACATTTTCCTCTTAAGAGACAAAACCAAAAGAAGAACTCTGAATTGTACTGTAAAAAGTGTAGAAAGCTTCCTTGGCCAGTAGATGAGCTGCTGCTGCTATTCTTCCTGGTGATAAAACAGTTGTTAGGCTGAACAGAGAGAAATTGCAGTGATAGCAGCTTCAGGCTTGTTCTCTGTAAGGGCTGAAGACATTTGGTCATCATCTTGTTTTCTCCTTGCTGGCTTACACAAAGTGAAAGTGGAAGGGAAAGAGCAGCTTCAGAGCCCCTGCGGTAACCTCCAGCACCTGGAGCACAAAGGAGGGTGCAGGCAGAGTAACCAGTCTGGCACATCATGGCAATCCTGGGAGCAAAACAGGATTATCATGGTTTCTGGCAATGGGGAGGCAGGCGACCGAGAAGGAAAATAAACAATACTCTAAGAGGAAGAGATTTTCCTGGGAAGAAGAAGAAGAAGAAGAGATTTGTTAGAAGAGGAACGAGTTAATCTAATATAGCAAAGGAGGAAGAAAACGAACATCTGAATAGACCTGTCTCCTGATTCTTTCCCGATCTGGTCCTCTAAATAGTAACCAAGTACCTCGGCAAAACCTCCTTCCCTGATCTTGTTTCAAAAGCATGTTTCAATTCATATTCTTTTCTTGAAGCAATTTTTCCCAAACCGTAACACACTTTGAAAAATTGATACTGAGTGACAGCAACTAGATGGCAAATGACTAAGCCCCCAGAAAGGCAAAAAATTGCTACAATGTCAATTATTTCAAAGTATTTTTCATTTAAGGAGTTAACTAAGGAATACATTGCTGAACTAATATTCACTGGCCGGTCACATCCTCATACATCTACAAAGTTAAAGAAAGTTTCCATAAAATTCGAGTAACTTCACAGACTTTAGACTATTGGAGCTGGCCTTTAAAACATAAGAATGTTGCTCAGGGAAATGTATGAGAACTGGTGTTTCTTTACATTATTATATTTTTCATCACCAACAATATGTGAAATATTGATACTTATATATGTGCAAATTTACCTATCTGTTATTCAAAAGCTACTACAGTTAAACGAGGGCTCAAAACAGTGTTGTGTGTGTTTAGCAAGTCCTAAGTTGTCTCAAAGTCTGAAGGTTATCTTTTTCTCCACTCTCATTTAGTCTTGCATTCAAATGGCTCTGCTGGGTTTTAATTTTATGTGCTGGCTCTTGTAATTTCAAATGGCCTGTTCAATTAACACACTGAGCAGAGAACTGTAAGTCACTCCCAACTTTTGCAACTTCTCCTTTGGCTTTAGTGATAACCTTATCTTATCCTTCCATTCCAATTAAAATACAGTGTGTGAAGGTGGGATAAAGTGTTAAGAAAAGGTGGACTCCACTGAGCATCATGTACTGAATGCAGTTTTGGTCACACTGTAAGACATTGTGTGACATGTTATTGTGTGACAAGACGTTATTCTGTATTTGAAAATGGTATTTGACACCCTCTAAAAGGCCATCAGGGAAAAGCCATTAAGCCTTTTACATCTGTTTCCCTCTAAGTGACCTTTGAAATAGTGACTTTCATACATGAACTACAGCAGAAAGAAGCTCAAGTTCAGTACAAGGGAAAAAACAACCAAAAACCACAACAGTGGTAGCAGGAGATGCTATCAATACAAAGCTTAACTTTTGTTCCAGAGACTTGAGCTTTAGCAGCAGAAGATACTATCTCTCTTCAAGATGCATGAGGTTTTTGCTAATACACCACTCTGTAAACTGCAGCATCTCTCATGGAGAGGCAGAGGTGAGGAAGAGAGCTGGCACAGGAATATTTAATTACTGCAACTACAGTGGCAGAGCCCTTGAGTCGCTGCTGAGAAGCAGAGCAAGGAGGAGTGGGAGAAGTTCCCCAGGGACTACAGATCCTGGCTCCACAGAAGGAACAAGCCAGACTTAAGAAGGCTACATTTTAATATCTTTGCTCCCTTCAGAGCTCAGTAGTTTTCCAGTGTTTTTATGAATAAAATTATTGTAATGGAAAACTCTTTTAGAAAAATTATCTTGTTCAACTTTCCAGAATGCTGCCTGTAAAGGATTTCAAGCAGGAGGAAGTGTTCTTAATCCACTGGACAATCTGAGCAAAAGGGGGTGAACAAGACTTGGGAGATCCCTAGAGCACATATCAAGGCTATGGATTGCAGACCTCAAAGGGAGAACTCAGCTGGGAAGTCTTCTGCTAAACACCTGGAACAGATTGTGGGAACTATCAGCTATTACAAGGAATTGATTCAAAAGAAGAAAATAGTTCAAAACATCAATATCAAGACAGCAAGCACAGTCCTGAGAAGAGCTTCATAAACAGAGGAAATAATCCCTCAGTATTCCTTGGAAGAATTCATCCTTGGAAAAAGTCTATCAGGTGCCCACATTGGAGCAGTTTCATGCTCTATATCTACACATTACAATGTAGCCTACAGACCAAGTGGCTGATGACTATTGAGACAGAAAATCTAGCTCTTGCTGTAATGCAAAGCAGATCCCATCCAGAGGGTTGATGCTGTAAGCACTATTGACATAACAGCAGGTTCTAGGAGCACACAATAATCCATCGTGTGGCAGGGCTCATAAGAGGGAAATGCTCAGAGCTTAACCAAGAGGGGTCTGCCAAAATGCCATTGGCAGGCTAATGTAATGATGGCCCAGCCAAATGGAAGCCAGGACACACCAACAATAAGGAAAATATATAATAAAGCAGATTCATGTCCAGATGCCCACAAATTACTTTGATTCCCTGAAGCTATTCAGAAGAAAAATTGAGGAGCAGCAGGGTAAATGAGAGTAGGGATTTAGCTTGAACAAGTATAGTGGAACAGCTGATTAACTACGTATTAACCAGACAGCATGAGGGAGTGAGGAAACCTTCTGTGTCAGGATCCCACTGTCCCAAGAATGCACATGTATGAGCACCCATGTGGAGACCTGATGCCCTTCCATAACAGTAACTTCCGCTAAGCTGGGGCTTTGTGGCCCAGTGCTCCTCAGGGCTTCTAAGGGAACAGTACCCAGGTCAGGGTTCAGTCTTTGTGCAGGCAGAAGCAGGAGCTGGAAACCTGCAGCACAAATTAATGTGCATTTTCTGTAATAGCACCTGACTTCCAAACAGAGCTGCAGGCTGGTCCTTCCATTAGCTCCCTCTTGAATCAAATTTTAAACTTTCTGTTCTCGTACTTAAAAATCTACATAATTGTTTCTCTTTCCCTCATGCTCCTTCCCTTGACAGCACTGAATCAAATCTCTTGAGAAAGCATTTGGGATGCTGTGAGTCATCCCAACCTCAGTATGCATGTTTTGATTGATACACTCACCTTCTCCCTAAAACAATCCTGTGTGCTTTTTTGGTAGCATTATCACCTTTGTCTGATCCAGATCATTCATTCAGTACACTTAGGCTTTCTTAAAAGCTCATAGTTGTTTTTATATGAAACAGGGAGAAATTATTTGCGTGGAAGAAAATTACCCAAAGCTTTTTATGGTATCTGCATTAAGCAAAATAATAATGTAAACACATCACTGGTACCTTACTCTTTCCCTCTGTTTCATAATTCACTTGTTCAATTACATCCATAGCTAAACTGAAGGCTTTGGGGGTAATTTTCTGTTTTGATGAAGCACTCAGCACCTTTTGATGCTAAAAAATAACTAATAGAAAAAACGTACACACTCCAGTTAACTGATGTGTTTACAGACATCAGTGTACAGGAAGATTTAAAATAAGAAAATACAACAATTAATACATTTAATGTATCCATTTTTATGAATGTACAGGTTCATATTAATGTATTTCAATATTATCACTTGTGGAGGTAAACAAAAGTCTCTATATGTGACATATCAGTTTTAAAAAATGGCATTTCTGGAATTTATTAAATGGTCAAGAAAGCATACTGAAGAGGTTACAGAAGTCAAATCTGTAAATTTCTGTTCTGAAGCTCAAAAGAAACAATTCTTAGCAGCACTGCTAAATGCTGTTCATTACCAAGAATTTCTTACCGGGTCTAGGTTCTTAAAAAGAAGGATGTCCTTGCACGCCTCCTGCAGCCTGTTCCTTTGATCATCTGTTTTGGGGTGAATAATCTGAGAGATATAACACAAAAGCTCTTAGAGTGATTATCATATAGTAGCCTAGCTGAAGGACTGAGCTAATTCAACTAAGCATTTTACACAATATTTTGGCCATGATTCATAACTCTCTCATTTCAAAACCTTCAGGATTTGAATAAACACTCAATGATAAAATGGTATCACCATTGCATCAGAAAATGAAACACTGCTATATTTAAGTTACAAGATCTCTACACCTGTGGAATCCGGTTCATTTCTGCAAACCATTCTAGACACCTTTATCTACACTATTGCTACCAATAGCCAATCATATTTGGGGCACGCATGTTTTATAAAAAACACCACTGTTACATTCAGCCATTTGCCATGACTACTTCCTAAAGAATATTGTGTGAAATAGTATCTGTGTTAAATTTATATCAGAAGTTTCACAGAGTAAACAACAGATTTGACACTGAGTGAGCCAGAGATTTACTAAATTACCAGTGTCTGGTTCATCTGAGTATCAATCAAGTTGTTGAACTCAGATTCTTCCCAAGATACGCTATGTATAGCTGTAATAACATAGGGTAACCTTTTGGGCAGTGTTACAAGCCAGAAAATTAGGTAGAATATAAACAATTAAAATTCTCTTGAAACTCATGCTATTTCATCTTAAAAGCTAAGCAGTGACACAAATAAAAGAAATAAATACAGTTCATTATTTGTCACAATGTACCTTGAAAAATCTTAGCAATTTTACAGTTTAACTTTTTTCTGCCTCTTGAAAAAGGAAACTACTGCAGGATTATGAGGACACCAAGTAAGAGTTTTTAGAAGCAGGTGCTCTCTGGGTAAATATAATTGCACAAAAATGTTTCCCTAACCATGTACCACAGGTTTGTTAATTAAGGATAATACATCAAGTCCTACATGGGTGACTATTACAGAGAATTTTTTAAATGTTCCTTTAACACAAACTCCCAACATATTACTAAAGTATATTATAATAATAATGTTTTTGGAAAGAAATGGTAAAGCTGTTACATTTTTCCTCCTAAATTTAATGCTTGAGAATTGAAAAAGTATTTGACTCTAAGCATGAAGTACCCTAGATTCTGCGTCATCCTCTTCCTCATCAGGATTGTAAGCTTCTGCACACACTGAAATAAAAGAAAAAGCATAATCTTAATTCTAATTACAGTAGTGTTTCACAAGATTTGCAGAACAGAAAATGCATTGTGTGGCACAGCAATAATACACAGTAATGTAAAACATTCATACTGCTGAGACAGTCCAGAGCAAGTCAGCTCCAAACTGCAGATGAAACAAAGCTACACTTTTGTATCATTTCTGGATATGCTTACCCTGTTTTGAAAGACTGCTAATATACTTACCAATTTCTCACCTAACTTGGTCTAAGTATCTCACCTAATGGTCAGGAATGTTTTTTCAACGTCTAAATTAATTCTTTCTCTTATAATTTAAACTATCCATAAAGGATGCAGAGATTAGATCTTTCCCTTCATCTGTGTAGGTTCAAGGTGGTTTAGGGTGTGTTTCTTTGGATGGTTGGTTGGTTGGCTCAAGGTGCTTTGCTGGGGTTTTTCACATACTTGAAAACTTTTTGTTCCTACCTGCCCTTTACTTTCAAAGATGTTTCTTCTTTTTTTTCCTTACAAGTCTTCTTTTTTAGCTCTCTAACCATCTTCATTGCCATTCCCTGAAATCCCTCTAATTACCTATATCCTTATTGAAATGTGATGCTCAAACTGGTCCCAGTATTTGAACCAAGCAGAGCACTGAGTACATCAGATGAATTACTCCTTACATTTTACAGGCTATATGTCTTTTTCATACATCCAGGCCTTCTTCAATACCTTGGCTATGTCTATGCATGTAATATTTATGACATATATCATTTTCAAAACCCACTGCTTAACCATCTGTCCTGGGCCTGTCTATGGCTATTCTGCCCAAGTATAATACCATACCCTTACACCTGCTAAATATTACTTTATTTTCAAAGCGTTTCAAGATCATTTTTAATTCTAATCCTGTTCTCTGGCATCCTTCCAATTCATTCTCAGCTTTGTGACAACTGCAAATTTAATAAGCATATTGTCTAAAACATAATCCAGATTACTGCTGAAAAAACATATTAGTTTCTAAAATAAACTCTTGTGGAATACATGAGTGAAACAGCAGTAGTTGCTTGGGGTTTACCTTTTCCACACAGCTGTGCAACTATATCTCATGCAACTTACATATAAATACTGCTTGATGTTCCCTAGTTTGTTTAGAGGGGACTCATGTAAGACGGTATTCAAAGTTTCATTTCTTAAAATGAAAATGTAGGGCATCTGCTCATTTTCTTTTATCCACAAATTTTAATCTCTTGTTACAGGGTACTAGATAGTTCCAACAAATCCATGCTGATTGCTGTTTGTTACTTCCCTCCAGGTATTTACAAAATGAATATTTGTCTGTAATTTTTCTAGAACAAAAATGATCTGCAAATCTATGACAGGACTCTTCCATCCATAGCTCTTGCCTCCTTTTAAGGATGTGTTTTTCTATTTTTCACACTCATTTTTCCTCTTCAGATTCTCAATGGTAACTGCTAACAGGGCTGAGACTAAATTAGAAAATTCTTCCAGTTTCCAAGTATAGCAAATCTGAGGCACAGCTAACCTGGGAACACCTAACACATTAAGTGCTGTCTGATTTGTCCTTTCTCTGTTCTAGGCTGTTTTCCATATACTCAAAATAACACTAGTGAAGACCAATGTGCTTCTGTTAATCGGTAGAGCAACACTTCCCTCGAAAATGCTCCTACTAAAAATATAATTCCAGAACCATTTCTGTTACTCCTCATGTACTTATTGTACACAATCTTTTCTTGTACACATTTTTTGGTCTTAGCTTCTTTTATGTGTTTTGGTTTGGTTTTTTCTCTGCATCTTTTGCTATTCTTTTGCATTTCTTCTAAATAATCCAAACTAGTTTTGATTTTGTACATGGTTCCTTCTTGTGTTTGACATAAATGAGCTTCTAATATCTCAGACAGATTTATTTTACTATGCTTTTTGTCCTTCTCCTGTGCTGTCTCAATCTGCATTTTTTCTCGTTATAATTTTTCTTTAGGGAACAAACAATTCTTTAACTTCTTTTCTTGAGACTCTTTACAAAGAGGTTTTGCCCACTGTCCTCTCATATTCCCTTGAAACCTGTTGTTCTAATTCTTTTACCTCTTTCCCTTCTTGAAATTTGAGAGTCAACTGCAGGGTAATTCTCACTCAACCTTTCTTTTCTCTCCCAATTCTTTAACAGTTTCTCCCTTAGAGCTGGTATGAAATATAATGGCTCCCCTTTAGATTACTTTTCCCACTGACTCAAAATTTGGTCATTAGTGCATGGCAAAGCACATTGGTATTCTCCTTCATTGGCTTCCAGCAGGTGACTGTTTATTAAAATCACTCTTTTTCACCATCACCTGTACCCTGACAATAAAAATCCCCACCTACCTGAGCTGTTTGGTGGTCTGTGCAATGCCTGCATAACAATGGAGCCCATGAGCTTTTTCCTATTATTATTATTATTATTATTACTCATAGAGCATCTGTACGTCCAACTCCCTCTACAGCTGGGTCACAGCACAAACATCTGCACCAAAATATACAACAGCTTCTTCCTCCTCCCTGTCCTCCCACCACGTCTTTGCTAGGCCAGTTCAGTCACAGTGTTGCTCATGGATTAACATTTGGTTTCCTCTTGCTTATTCCCCATACTTCCTATGTTATTATACAAACAACTTATGAACTAGTAACCAGGTAAACCCATCAATCTCCTCATTACCACATCCAATTAAAACGATTTCATGGTAAAATATATCATTGCACTTATTAAGCAAAGTCTTGGTCCCCCTTGTATGAAGCCAGCCACTCAACTAAAATCTCAATCGGCATCTTCAAAAACCAAAAGAAATTTGACACAAGTCCCTCTAGAACTGAGTGAGATTCCTGTCCAGTTTACTGGAAACTGAATTTGGTCCCAAATAATTACAAATGCCCATAAAAGGAAGTCTGAAATATCTTGAACAACTATAATATTTTAATACTATGCAAACAAAATGTTCCCAAAGACTGTTTAATGCTACTACAGTTACTACAACCTTGTCAGAAATAAACTTCAGGGGATTTTATTTGAAGAGCCACAATAATAACATGCCAAGTAAGCACCACATAACCCTTCACAATGTAAATAACTATTTTGTTTCAGCTGTGCCCTAGTGCACGTATGTGTACATGGGAGCCCACAGCCTGTGTTACAGCGCAGTGTGCTGCTGGGAGCATGGAGTGAGCTTCAACCTGAGCTACAGCTACCTCCTGTCCTTACCTCTACGTGAAAGGAGTTAAAATCAGAAATTTCATTTAACAGCTTTGATACTGTTATGCCAGAACTGACAGGTCTCAGAGGGCCTAGCTGAACATTTAAGTCTTCCAAAACACAAAAAAGAAATTGATTTTTTCTCATCCATGCCCATCCTGAATCACCTTATGTCCCTTTCATGTAGCAGGATCAGTCCAGAAGGAGAGTATTTTCCTGAGGTATTTATTCTGGGTCAGTTTGTGTCTCTGCACATCACTCTTCTCTGCTAGAAATGCATTTCAGTCAGTCTCAGTAGCTACTATCAGCAGGTTCCTTCATTAAATATTTCTTCTTTATCAGTGGTTATGGACACAATATTTAAGAACTGCAGTTTCTCCTGACTAGTGCCCATAGGCCCAAATTCTAAATGGATTTGTTCTTATCATCTATGATAAGAAACTTACTTTTCGGGTTACAAATCTGTACTTATTTTGCCTTCATTTGGGTCACAAAGAAAATACCAATGCTGTGAATCTGCTGTTTTAAATATAAAATTTCCTTTCTTTTATTTCTTATTTCAGTAACACATTTATTTCTAAGTGCATACCATTAGATGTCTCATGGAAAAACTTGATAATTATATTTTGGTTCTTAAAATACCGTTTCTGACATTACTATGGTTCACTGAATTTTATTACATGAACACTGGGGTTTGGCACACTAGAATCATCTAGAACTGAGATGCCTTTTACACAGACATGCACCACCTGCACAAGTCATCTGGATTCCAGTTGCAGTCAATGGAGAGAAACAGACACTTCTACAAAGTGATTATTCTGACCTGCATTACATGCCCTGACTAAAATGGGATTAATTAAAAAGATGGTTTATTGGTTGAGGCAATTTCTATCCCTTTTGAGATGAGTCCTAGTAGTCACAACAAGCTGCAAGACTGGTTTCCCCCACTTCTCCATTTAGTATGTGTTTCCTGGAAAACAAAGGAATTCATCCTCTGATGATGATGACAGGCTGCTCATGCAATAATAGCATGCCTCCTGCATTATTTCATGTATTCCAAGGAGACCGTCTGTGGTCCCCATCTCTTTTGCCTAAGGCACCATGACCATGACTAATGACTGGCACCACAGACATTAATTATTCTGAATGACTGCACACTGCTGGTGGCTGAAATACTCATAGTGTTCAATATTTTATTTTTTTACCTCTCTAGCTCACTCCACATCCCAACAGTACTCAGTCCATGCTCCTTTACCATGCTCAGATGCCCTGCCATGTTTTGCTATGTGCCACTGCTGAATGGAATATTCACATCATTGCTCAAAAAGCAATCCTACTGTTATTCTTAGGGACATATTTCAACCCACACATAATTGTGGCATTAAAAAATAGTGGTACAAACACTGTACATACTTCTCCACTGGTTGCCAAGCTCAGCTAAGTGAAATTAATTTTTTGTTTCAGTTTTTCCACCAGAGGGTTATGTTTCACATATAGCTTCCCAAGATGGACACAAATACCAACAAACCCAAATACATCAAGACAAAGTATTTGTAAGAAAAATGAACTGTCAAAAGACAGTGTATTATGAAAATACACATGCACTGAAATACATGCACTACTCTAGATGGATTGCTTTGCCAGCAAGACAGAGGTAAAGTTTGATAATTTCTAACTCATCACTCCAAGTTGGTTTTCTAGTTTTCACCTGGTAAATATGCTTTACATTCAAAATCAGCAGTACAGTCACTCCAGCCATGAATTAATTCTAAAATGAAAATTAACATACAGTTGGCAATAAGAAAACATGTTAGTCATGCTCTCTTGTTCCCTTGATGCAACAGGAAATGAAGCTATCAATCAAGAAATCAGTGAAAATTCATATATAATCACTGAATAATGTATTTTACTCAAAACATGGCAGGGAAACCAATCAATATATGTGTATTTTTTTCCTAACTACAGAACTCCCAAGACATAAATTGTATTAGAAAGAATTTTTCAAGAGAAGAAGAGCTGTGAAAATATTTTTTCATCACATTTAAATCAAGACTACAGTTTCGCCAGCACGACTATCAGGCTGGAGCATGGAAACAGACCATCTCCAGCTGCTGTAGCCACACCTGTAGCATGTCACACATCCCTATAAACATCCCTGTGTATGGCAGCTATGTCCACTCCCTCATACAGTAAAAACATCGCTTCCCCTGTTTAACTGCATGGAAATTGCTAAGGTGACTTACTGACAGTGTGAGATTTTTCCCATTTTGTCAGGATTTACTTCTCTTGCATGAGAAATATGGTACACAGACACTCCTTGCAGAGCAGGTGGTAGTTCTAAACTGAACTAGACAAACACTACTGGACCTCCAAAGTTTCTGACATGGCAGTCTGTTTTCTGACATCTCCCCAGTTCCTACCACTACAAGAATTAGAAAGACAGCCCTGCACCCCAGAACTCCAATTCCATAAGTCGTTTTTATTCAAACAAAAGCAACCCTTTGGGGGTGGTAGCAGTGAGAAATAACCAGTCATGGTCTCAACTTTAAGGCTTACAACTATCAAGTGCCATTATTATTTCTGTCTTCCTGGTTTTGACTGGAAAGAACTTCCACATGGAAGATGCCATCGAAGAGCTGTGAGCAAACATAAGGACTGAAGAACAGCCCAGAGAAAGGTTGCTCAACCCTCTCATCTATCTGAGTGTACAATGAAATGAGACAGATAAAATTTATCTGATTTCCATGCATGATATAAAGCAATACCAACTGGCTCTGTTGTTGAGACCCATTGGGCCAAACCCTGGAACTATTTCAAGAATTTTAGATTACTTTGCACATAAACTAATTTGGAACAAAGCATGCTCACTGGGGCTATCACTTCCCATGATACTGTCAAAAAGTCTGTGAAGTGCCTACTCCTGAGGGGGTTACTAAACTGAAACTTTATCTAGGCATAACAGGTGAATACACAGAATGCCTGATACCTTGCAATTCTGTGTTATTACCCCTTCAGACATAGAACATTTACATCAGAGATGCCATCCAAGCTGGAATAAAAGTATGTACACTTGGAAAAAGCAGTCTGGCAATCAGAGAGACATGCATATTGTAGAGATTTCCTCATACACAACAAACCAAAAATAAATTTCCCCTCCAATCCACATGACTTAGGGGATAATGACTTTTGAGCAGTCAACTACCTAGCACAAATAACTAAGTGCTCAGAATGTCAGCGTAAAAATCTGAAGTTGGATGAAATCCAGGCAGCTTGTTTCTTCTTAATTATCAGGAAAGTTGTCTTCAGTTCATTAGGCAGGAACTGACTGAATCAGAGTCTTGGGAGCACTGCCAAGACAGTCTGTCTCAGGATCAGCTGCTCATGAAGGACAGTTACCTACTCTTGCTGTCAGTGCTCAGACTGCAATTCTCCAAACACTGCTTCATAGTCACCATCACCCACCGAACACCAGGGTTGTGCTCAGCTACACAGCTCAGTAGCAAAACCCTCATTTTGCCAGAGCTGGAAGACCTTGCCCAGCATGCACTACACACTTGCAAGAAATCAGAGTCACACAATCAACTTTTCCACAGCATTTTCTCTTGGCCATCTGCTACCAGTGCTATTTCTAATGTGTTGAACGACAAGCTATTTCCTCAAGCATCTCTGAAAAAGTATCTAACATAACATGTAGCATCTTGAATGATGTCCATGCCAATAGTGAGTCATAAAACCTCCCAAGGATTCTCTTTAAAAGTCCACATGGGGTTTATTCATATTTTAAAATTTCTCGCAATGAAGCAGAAGTTTCATCAAGATTCTACTGATCTCTGTGAAAGCCCATTTGAAGAAACATGAGAACCCCCCAAAAGACATTTTTGGATAACTTTATCCCAGTTGAGTTATTCATGTGTGGACACCTTTGCACGAGTGTCTTAATATTACTTGTATGTAAAAGTGATAATTGTGATGTGTTAGACCACAGTACCTCTGCTTCAAAGCACTCTGGATCACAGCTAGCACACTCATTGCTGGGTCAAAGATGAACACACTACCCCCTGAAGTCACAGGGGTTTGAATCACTAAGCAGGCTCCTTCACAGAAACTATCTGTTCAAACTTCAGCACAAGGAGCTGAAAGAATTCCCTATTTTTAAATAGGGCACCAGAAAGGAGCTTTAACTGAATTTCCCTAAGGACTTCCACAGTACTTAGTCCTCTTTCTAGTCCTATTTCAGTTCTTTCAATATTTGTGCAATTTATCATGATGGAGCTGAAAAAAACAACCCCATCCAGGCTTCTGGCTCATGGTAGGAGACAGTTTTGCTTGGAGTCTCAGGAAATGCTTGGTTTCATCTGTCTGGCTAGTGAAAACCAGCCCAAACATGCATTACAGTGTCCAGAACACTCCAGGTAGTTATTAAACAATAAAATCATCACAAAAGTAGATTTACTTGCATGAGAAGAGTTTGCCAATATATACCATGCACTGTAGCACTTCCTCCATAAGCTTTCCCACTACAGCATAAGGAGTAGCACAGCATATAGCAACACACTGTACTCTGATGTTGACTTGTGTAACCTTCTGTTCCCATTCTCATACAAGCCCAGCAGTTCACAGGGCTACAGTGTGTTATTTGGGATATATATAAAATATGCATAAATATTTGACAAGGTCTGAGCAGACACAGAGCTCTCTGCATACATTTCAACTTTATATTTGCTAATACTACGGAATAGAAACAGAACACAGAACTGCACCCAGCTCTTCCTGCCATATTTAGTATTTCATATCAAACCATACAGTGAGGTAATTACATAGTACCTCAATCACAGATATTTTTTCTCATTGAGAAGTAGGCATTAGGATGATATCAGAAAGACAATTATTTTCCCACTACAAAAGTAATCTCTTACGTACAATGTGAGCAAATATAAATTGCATCTGTTAAAAAAACACCTTCTGAACAATGCAACCTAATATTTGTTCATTTTGTTAGCCCATTTAAAGAGGGTTGGTTAAAAACAAAAACTGTCTGGGACAGTGGTAGCACCTCTCAGAAAATGTATTTAAGGAAAAAGAACCTGCTATGTAGACAACCGCTGGAAGACAGGAGTGAAAATACATGAGAAAATTTGTGTCAAGGATCTGCAGAGTTACAAAGACTAATGACACAAAAAGGTGGTGGTTGTTCTGTGAAAGCACATACTTATGGCTATTTTATGTTCTAGTCTTTAAAGACAAAAACAAGATCTTGATATCTATAAAAAGGATGTAGTGAGGGAAAGAAAATGGTTAGGAGTGACAAAGAAAATAATCACTGATAACTGGAGACTTAAAGATATTAAGCAGAAAAATATTTCATTGAGGGGAGACAACAGAAGGTGACCTCCAAGACTCATGTAAAGAGTGGCTGTAGGGAGAGCAGAGACAAATCCAAAACTATTGACTCTGACAAGCTTGCCTCAGTCTCCTGCCAGGAGATTTAACCAGTTTAAAACTTATCTAAACAGATAAGGTGAAAAACCTGCCAATAGTAGGTATTATGGTATGATAGTATGGTACACAGCACAATCTATCATCCAGCAAAATGGAGGAGATACACATAAATCCAAATCTAGAACACACCTATGACCCTTTGGAATGATGTCTAAGTCATAAATTCAAGAGTTGTTCAGAGGCACATGTCAAAGCCTGTGATCCCACATACAGTGAAGATTTGGTCTGGGCAGCTAAGGGTGTGCAAAATTCAATCTCAAACAGGCTTCACAGGAAATCCTGCAGCCATATGGGATTCAAACAGCAAGCTGAGAATAGGCACCTAAAAAAGAAGTGAAATTGTCTTTTTTAAAAGAATGGTTGCTATAGCAAAATTACCTTTGGTTTTCACCCTATGGGACCAAGGGAAGGAAGCTTAAACCCACCCTTCCCATTTTCCAGAAGTGCCCTACATTCTACATTCCCAAGTACTCTGTAATGAGATGCTCCTCATTCCTCCTGGGCCCGGGCTGCTAGGCAAAATGAAATGAGAATAAACTAACAGAGCTTGTCTCCTGGAATTTTAGCATGCTGATTTTAGGTATGTTGGCTTTGGTTGAATGAGTAAGTCATGCTCACACAATCCTCTATAAGAAATATGATAAACCAAACTTACTAAACAGGTTCCAGATATAACAGGAAGACAGGTAGACAAAAAACATTAGGGAAAATATTTCTGCCAAGTTTTGAAATGGTTGATTTCGAACATCTGTTTTCTCAACAATTCCAAAAAATAAAGTCAACACTTTCTGCTGACAGGATTCTTTTCAAATAGCCAAAGGAAGTTCAGAAGACAAATCAAAACTATGAAATAATATATATGCTGTTTTACTTTTTCGTAGTCAAAATATAAAGTGCTGTGATGAAATAATACTGGTAACTACACACCAAGGTAAAAAAGCAGGTCCCACATAGCCATCAGTACATGCTCTCCTGCGTCTGCAACACCAGACAGACAACTGTAACAAGCCAAAAAATGGGCTACAAATATTATCACTACAAGAACAGGAACAATAATCACCCTGAAAACACAGATTGCCACAATTATATTTTAATAATAGAAGTTGTCTGTAACTGCATGGCTACTTACCACTCAGAACAAGAAAAAAGGCATCGAGGTCTCACAGAACTAATCTTTTTCTAAGAGGAAAAAAACCCCAAGCCTCCACTCATTCAGCTAATGACCTGTCACTACTTGAAACTATTATTTCTCAGAAAGTCCTTAGTCAATGGTAAATGCAGTCAGTGCACTCTGAGAACTTAAAGAAAAGGGGCATTTTTTATTTTCAGATTTCTAAACACCCTCCACCCCTCCCACACATACGCATTTGGCACCATTATGAACTAAATACTACTGTATTCAAAAGACTAAATGGGTAAACACACAAACATATCTATCTTTTTCCTGAATATTGTGAAACTAGTTTTATTTCTTCTTCTACCTATGGGCCTTGCAGAATTCCACAGTGCCATTTCACTCCATCTTGTTTTATACTATTGTAGGAGGATGCAGAATGGCTGGGTGAGGTGTCATCAGCACACATAGGATGCTCCAAGGTGTATTACTCTTTTATGATGTTCACTATCACTTAACTCCATTGTCTCAGTATTTACTTAAAACCACTCTGCACTTGAGGAAGAGATGAACCCCAGGAAAATAACATATGTGTGCAGGAGGAGTTCACTGATGAATACTTGACAATACGACCGCAGACAGCATCAGATTGACCAGACAGTTGGTTTGGACTTCCCAGTCCAAACCTTTCCATAGGCTTTCCCAGTCTATTCCATACCTAAATGACTGTGATGACAAAAGCATCCTCTCCATCAGCAGGTGATCAAGAAAGATTGAGCTTTTTCCCCTAAAGAAGAAATTACTGAATTGCATGAATGGCCTCCTGACTTCTGCAGCAAATTTTTAATAACTATGTCACATTATTTGGAAAAAGCCAAGCACATCTCCACAAATACTTTCCTGCTATATTCCAGTATTCTCCATTTTCTGCAGACTTTCTTGTCTTACACAAACTTCAGGTCCTAGTCTCTTGCCTTAAAACACAAGATCTCCACTGGAACCAGCTCTTGCATTCCCCTACACAACCACGACCTCACATCATTTCAGCAGAAAATTAAACCGTAAGGCAACAGGAAAAGGCACATGTGTGCAAATACAGAAAATTTCTCAGCAACTGAATCCATATCAGAAAACCTCTGAAAAAAGTGCACTTTCCATTTTGAAAACTAAATATAAAATATGTGCTTCTGACTTGGTTTCCTCTTGAAACTGTGCTGTGCATGCAAAAGAGATCCATACTTTCAGGAAAATAATATACATAAAAAAATATTTTTACTGAATGGAAGGGAGGAAATATTTTTATTTCTATTTGTACTTCATGAGAGAAGAGATGTAAGCTACAATTCCTTTAAATTTGAAAGGGCAAAATACTGAAGATCCTAACCTGAGCCAAACACTTCACATTTACTGAAACCAATATCCTTAGAAATCCTGTATCCCAGGTAACCACTCTTCACAAAAGCTCCTAGAACTGCAGCACAAATGAAAGAGTTAACATCTCACTTTGCCAGGTGCTAGAATTCAGGCTTATTGCTCTTTTCTCCCAGGAAATGAAGTACCTACAGCTGCTTTTCAGCAAAAACTCTTAATTATCAAAGAATATATGAACCCTTATTGTAAGACAGAGTGGCATCTAGCTTCATTGGCCAAAACAATTATTTGTAAGAGACTGTTCTTTTAGAGATCAAACTGAGAGGGAATAATGAAGGCCATAGAGAAAGATGAAGGAACCCCAAAGAAACTGTATTCTTTTATAAACGTCCCATCTGTAAGCAGCCATGCTAAAGAACTTCTTGTTGTAATTTGTATACAGTTCTCTCCAGACTTCTAGAAATTTTAGGTTTAATGATTAAATAATCATTCAGTGTAAAAGTTACCAAGATAACAGCACAAATAGGAGATAGCAAAAATATTCTGGCTGAATGAACCACACTTATTTGAATGAATCAGGCTGTTGAGGTACCTACTGCTGGTATGCTAAATAAAGCTATTCTAATTATAAAGAAATAGAGAACAATAGAAAGCAATAAAAATTAAAAGCTACAAGTGTTGAAAATAAGCAGTGCCACGCTTAGAATACTGTGACAAATGAATTTGAAGGTACTATACTTAGTGTAAACACTTATAAATCAGCGTGGGTTTTTTTATACTCTCAGGGGCCTTTCAGTGGGCCAACCTGGAAAGCAAAGGCAAAGATATTTACAACCAGTTGAAGCTCTCAAAGTTGCATAGCACACATAGGCCAGTGTATAGATGATTCAAGTCTGGTGAATATTTTCCATCTTAGACATACACAAAGAGAAATCAATAATATGAATAAATTGAAAAGTCTGGATAATAATGGGATATACAGAAGAATGATCACCAAAATATGGTAAAAAGCTCCAGGAACTGCTAAGAGCCACATGCATAAAAGACAAAAATGTTATTGATTGTAGCTCTGAGCATGCTATTGGTGTTTGTATGCCAATGCCCCCAGTATTAGAGGGACCAGAGTTCATTACTGCTTTATGGTAAAAAAACTTCTATGTAGCTCATTTGAAACTATTTTCACAGAAATAGTTAGATTGGAAAAGACCTCTGAGATCATCAAGTCCAGCCTCTGACTGGTCACCACCTTGTCAACTACACCACGGCACCAAGTTCCATGTTCCTGCTTTTCTTGAACAATTCCAGGGATGGTGACTCCACCACCTCCCTGAGCAGCCCATTCCAGTGTTTAATTCTGTGAAGAAATCCCTCCTGATGCCCAAACAAGACTGTGTCCACTGGCACAGCCTGAGGCTATGTCCTCTTTTCTTGTTGCTAGCTGCCTGGGAGAAGAGGCCAATCCCTTCCTGGCTACAGCCTCCTTTCAGGCAGTTGTGAGAGTGATAAGGTCACACCCCTGAGCCCCCTTTTCTCCAGGCTGGACACCCCCAGCTCCCTCAGCTCCTCCCTCCCAGGACTTGTGCTCCAGACCCTTGCCCAGCTCCGCTGCCCTTCTCTGGACTCGCTCCAGCACCTGGAGTAGAGAGGGGCCCAACACTGAAAGCTGTTTAATATCTTAATGCTTAATATCTGGGTGGAGATTTGGTAAGGCAGTGCTACAAAGCGTCAACACAGAAGCTTCGTTCATATCACAAGACTTGGAGCTCCATGGGCTCCACTGGCCTCATCTTAATCATGACAAGTGTGGAAAATGACCCTTTCTTGAGGAGTCATCTTAGGAACCACATCCCAGTCAGTTTTGTCCCAGAGAAGCACAGATGGTGCTTGCCCCTGGCAGTGACCAAGAGGGTCACTGAAACCTCAGACACCTGCACCAGGTGAGCCTTGGTGGCTTTCTCTGCTCCACTCCCGTGACACACGTGCACTTGATGCCTCCCTTGCTGAATTTCAGAGAACAGCAAATAGAGCATTCATCAGGAATGCATCACTTTCTAAGCAATAATTCTCATATGGGGCAAAGATGGAATTTAAACTTCTCAAGTCTCACAGCAATGGACATAAATTATAAAGACATTTCTGCTTTAAACAAAAACAACAGGATCCATCATGCGGAAGAAAATCTGCCCTAAGCAGAAAGTGGTTCACTCTGCAGAGTGGCTGCAGGATCTGACACCTCTCTGAACTAGTTACAGTTTGTGCTGTAACCCACTCCTCCCTCCAAGGATGAGGGAGGGTCAGGTATGGAGTCCCTGCAGGTACTACCAAGGGAAAATAATGTGAGATCTGCAGTAAAGAGGAGGATGTATGGAGACACTGTCAATGGTCACATAGAGTATTGCCCACAGAAAACCACAATAATTTATTGATGATAACAAAACTATCTAAAATAGGCATGAATTCCTACTGTAACATACCTAGTAAGAAACAGGCTTTTCATATTTTCTTTTATTCTTTCTCAAGAACAGTTTAAAACCAAAGTGTTTCTTATTATGCTGCCACCACTGAAAACCTAAGAAAAGGCTCAGTGTAACAGGGAAGATAAAAAAAATCAGTGAATTGTTGATGAAATTTTAAGATCTTCCTCATCATACAAACCCATTCATAACTTCTAAGCAAAATACACTCACCTTTGAAAACTAAAATTGTTTTTAAATCAGTCAAACCTTCATTAAAAAAGTATAAATATTGCATCAGGTTTCAGTGGGTATAGCAGAAGGCCCCCAGCATATTTTTAAGTCCTCGTGAAGTTAAATACTTTCAACATAATATACCCATAAGGGTGAAGCCTGGTAATGATTCTGCGACTCTAAAAGAATTAGAGACACCACATAAAAGCACTGTACAGAGAGAGAGCATGGCTAGCCTGTGGGACACAGAGAAGGGCAGATATACCAGAGATAAAGACTTTGCTCCCTCATGCTGGTGCATCTGTCTCCTCTAGTAACTCTGTTAGAAGGTAAAGAGACACAACAGACAGTTCCCAATACATGTCTGTGCCTGCCAACCACAGGATCAATGACTCAACTGGAAAACAGAATAGTAGCTCTTCATTGGACACAATCCTCCCCAAAAATAAGAGGACAACATGAAGCCGTGCCATTCCCAGGTCATTTTGTGCAGAACACAAAATAAAAATGTCGGTTAAAACCCTCCAAAAGTTATGATGCTAAACATTTGGTGCTAGAGAAGGTGTACATGCACATCCCTGATGCTGGTAACAAATTGCTCCCATTAATGCAGCCAGCCCAGGGTTACATTATTGCTTTCCATTAAGCCACTTAGGTACGCCGTGCCCACTTGCACCACTGCGCAATTTCACAGCCCAGTCATTAAAGTGTGCTGGTTTTACCCTCAGGAAGGAAGGACAGTGGTAGTTTTAACTTTGCAGTCATGAAACCAACACTGGGAAGAAAAATAGAGAAGTTTCACAAAAAGAAGTATTTGTTAAAAATGGCAGATTGGGAAGTAAACACAGAGTTCCTGCTGGCACCACTCGTGTGATAAATGTGCTAAGAAACCCGGTGGTTGGATGTGATTGCAACCAGTCTATAAATAGAGACAATTCCAATTGCTCATATAAATAATGCCTTTGCAAATGATCCCTCAGTCATGTTGTGTTTTGATTAAAGAGCCCTGCATGAGAAGTGTGAAGTGAATAGAAATGCCCCTGAAATTTGCTTCCTCTCTTGCACAATACAACCACTTGCCACCTCAACCTCTACCCAACTGAGCATCTCCTTTCTCATTCAAATTGATGGGACATATTTATTGCTTGTAAAAAATAAGGCCCATTCTGGAATACAAAGGTCTAAAAATTCATGATAGAAAAGGCAACTCATGATCAGTCAATTATAACTTTTGGTGTAGAGAGTTTTTTTCTACTTAATAATTCAACCTTAATGCAAAGCTTTTAATGATAAATTTTAAAGCTATTTTGTCACATACACAGTTCTTAAACTAAAAGTCACCCAACATGGAACTGATTTTGCTTCAGCTTTGAAAATGTCACAGATATTGAAAAAACTTCCTCCAACTCCAAATAAGAATGGCATTATGGTCAGCGGTGAACCACAAAATAGTGCATCCTAAGAATTATTTGCCAGAAATTTATGGATATGCCAGAATTATGGGTATTATTGGCATTTTTAAGTAATCAAAATTATATAAGTCCAGTTACCTAAAGAATCATAGAATCATTAAGGTTAGAAAAGGCCTCCAAGATCATCAAGTCAAACCTTTGACCTAATATCACCACACCCACTAAATATATCAGTGTCCCACATCAATTCATTCTTTGAACACTTACAGGGACTCCATCACTTCCCTGGGCAGCCTCTTCCAATGCTTCACCACTCTTTAGGTGGATACATTTTTCCCAATATCCAATATATATATAATGGTGCAACTGAAGGTCATTTCTCCTCATCATATGTCACCTGGGAGAAGGCATTGACCCACACCTGGCCACAGCCTCCTTTCAGGCAGTTGTAGAACCAGTAAGGTCTCCCCTGAGCTCCCTTTTCTCCAGGCTGAGCACCACCAGCTCCCTCAGCTGCTCCTTGCAGGGCTTGTGCTCCAGACCCCTCCCCAGCTGGATTGCCCTTCTCTGGACATGCTCAAGCACGTCCATGTCTTTGTTGTAGTGAGGGGCCCAAAACTGAGCACTAGTGTGTCCTTGCCAGTAACAAGTACAGGAGAAAAGAGTTTTTAATAGAATAAAAACATTCTGTACCTTGATAAATATTACTTGTTGGGTTTTTTTTTTGTGAAAAGTCAGCACACTCTTGAAAAATTTGCAATTCAAACCAAGCATTTCAAACAAGTGCCAGTGCACTATATCACAGTTTCAATTGTTTTGTCCCCCAACTTGATCACCAAAATAAAAAAAAAATTAAAAAATCATTTGGGAAATCATCACCACAACAACTGACAAAGAAAGCCAGTTGGCACCCCTGAAACTTTGTCCGCACAAGGTCCACTCAGAGAGAAAACATGTAAGAAATTCTACTTACAAAGTCAGAATACATAAATGAATGATAGTATTTGACAAAATGGCTTATGGCTTTTAGGCAAGTATAGCAAATACCATTACTTAGTGGGTTGTATCTTACATTTTTTCCAAATTAATACTGTTTTTAACAAAATTATGAACATCATGTTCCACTTAAAGCATCTCTCGACACCAACAGTTACACACTATATTTTGCTAGATTTACCTAGTTTAAAAAGCTGGAAACATGACCATAAGGTTGTGTGCCATTCAATTAAGTGCTTTATATGTACATTTCTCAGGACAGCTTTTTGTTCTATTTTAGGTGACAGTAGTATTCCATTGTTGTGGGGGCCAGAGCATGTACAGGAATTAAATTATTCCTGTTGCTTTTAACTTTAAGTCTACAGTTTCTTGACCATTCCACAGTCAAGTTCTGCGCAGAAGGTTTTAAGCAACTGGCTGCAGAGTCAGGTGTGAGGATACCATGAGCTGCAGATCACATCAGCAGGTACAGAGCGTTAGCATGGAGATATACATAGCTAACATCTGTGTCAGGCTGCAGCAAAGCAGCCTCTAATAGCAGGCAGTCTTTGTCTCCTTTATGCAGCACAGCTTTTGTATCATCACGTCTTAATCTTCCTTCCCTTTCAGGGCAGGTTTTCTGCAGAGATGGGAATGTGCACAGTGCAGGCAGTGAGGGTGTCTCACCCAACAAGCGCTGCTGCTGGGCACTTGGTGGTAGGCGTTCCACAAAGGATCTGAAATCCCACTTAATTGTTCTTTTTGACTGCATCAAGCACAGGCTTCCTACTCCTCTCTTCCAGGCCTTTGCTAGCCCAGTGTATCAGCTACTGTCACACTGTGTTGCTCCTGCCTCTGCTTTGCTACTGTGACAGCTGCGTGACCGCAGATCTCCAACAGTATTTTAGTATTTTTTGCACGTGGACTGTGTTTCTTGAACTGACCCATAAGAACTGTACCACTTTCCCTTCCTCATTCTTGCAACAGACCAATTTCCTGGATGGCATATTAAAGAAGCCAACTGTGCAGGTCTAACAAGCCCCATACATATGAGGATGAGCTATGGGGCACTCCATACTTGTTCTTCCTACACAGTTTGACTTGCAGAGCTAAGAAATTCAATTAACAAAATGTACAGTCTTCACCAACATGCAATAACATATTCATGTCATTGGGCACTACTGAACCACAATGACAATTTAGATTCTCTGCTGTAATTACTCACGAACAAACTGATCCCAGGAGCACACCTCAAGAAGATCTTTTAGATTAGGATCTCATCTTTTCCAGTGTAATTATGCCACACAGTAGGCGTAAGTATTTCTCTTTTTCCTTCTTAGCTATTTCGCATTTGAAACATTCCTTCACACTAACCAGGAGAAAATATGATTGATTTTGTGATGTGCCTAAAAATCCTACAGAACAGTAGGTAAGCATTATATAGGGAGACATTTCCCTATGTTCTTTATAAATACATACACACACATTTTTGTCTGCTGCTGGCTGATTCTTTGACTTCTTCTATTTGAGCCTAAACCTCAAAGTTCTGATGGCTGGCATTCCCCAGGAACTTATTCCCAAATGGACAGCATAAATGAGGCAGTATTTAAAAAAAAGAATAAGATTAGCGCTTATCTTCTCAGTAAGGAAAATGCCTGAAAAAATTAAATTGTGTCCTACAAAACTATCCTTGATATTAGTATATTACTATGACGATATATTGCTATATGTAATATATTACTATGATGGGATAGACAAAAAAAATGAACAAAAGAGCAAGTGTACTCAGCTCTGGACCAATGAGAATAGGAGTGAACGTAGTCCCCAAATCAACACTACCAGGAAAAAATGCCTCTTCCCATTGCTCACTGGCAAGAATATGAGAGACTAGGAAGCAATTATTATTCAGGACTTCTCCCTTTCAGCGTTCCAAGTGCCCAGCTCAGAGAGCACAGTTTTGCTACAGTACTGCTCCAATCAGAAGCTGTATTTCCAAAACTCAGACTGTGATAGCAGGAGAGAAAAGGCTGGCAAGTAGGCGTTGAATTTGTGCCTTAAAGGATGCACTCATCACTTACTAGTCTGCATGCAAAACAATGTTAAGGATATAAACTCCCGATTTTGTTGCGGTGTGTAGCTGATGTTCAGAGTGAAAGATGGTTTCAAAGACTGACTGAAGCTTTGAGTTTAGGCTGATGGGGGTTCCTCCTCTGTGACTGGTTATTTGAAAGTGAATCTCCACATTTTCATTATTTTCTTGTGTGTCTAGAGGGGAAAGAGTTGGTGTTTCCATGCAATCTCAGGTTTAACAAGAAAACTAAACAAGGCTTTAACATTTCCATTGAATATTTCCTCTGACAAGTTCATTTTTCTTTATTTTTTCATGGAGTTCTCTTTTCTATGTAATAAATATATAAATTTTTCCTCATGAATGGATTGTGGCATTGTAGCAAAGAAAAATTGCAGCAATTTTTCATTCTGGCATGCTCATTATAATTCTTCACAATAATTGTGAAGACACCAGAAATCAATCTTTTTCACTTTCACACAAAATTGTTATTAGAACAAGAAAAGGAATTATTCACCTTAGCCCCTTAAGGATGCATTCACACTAATACAACAAATACTGTTATTCCATTTTGAACAACTTGCTATGTAAAACATGCCTTGTCTACCTCATCTTTTATCCTTCAGAATAAATCTTCTATAGCATGAAGGTCAAACCACATGAAGTCACAGATGGAATGAAATTGTTTTGGAAAACTGGTAAGCAGATACAACAGCCTACAGATTCATGCTCTATCAGTTACAGTGGAGGGAGCATATCTCCCTAACCTAACACAAGTGTGGAAGAACAATATAGCACAGTAACCAAAGAGGAAATTATCATAGACACAGATACTGAAATATTTTAGAGAAAAAAGTTCAGAACCATTAAATAATGACTATCAATACACACCTGCTCTAAATGTATTTTTAAATCCTTCCTCTTTCCTTCAGCAACATGGATACATTCTCATTCAAAAAAAAAACCCATTACTTTATTTGTTTCAAAATGATGAGTTATGAGCTTCCTGATAAAAGCATTGGAAGATTATTAACTTCTCTGATCATGTGTTATTTGGATCTCTGAGATTATCAATAATGAATGCAAACTCAAAAGCAGATTAAAACAGAAAAACAATATGACTGTTGAAGTTTAAAAATTTAGTGCTCCCACTGAGACTCTCCAAACCAATATGTGCCATTCACTCATTTCTCTTCCCCAGGCTGGAGAGGAGAACTGGAGGCAAAAAAGGTAAAGATCATGGGTTGAGATTAGAATAATTTACTGGAAACATAAAAAAGGATAAGGAAAGAACAGTAACAGCAACAATATTAATAACAAAAGCGCATAAAAAAGAGGGAGTGAATCACATGTAAAAAGTGCTCAGCATGTAGCTCAACTTGACTGCAGTTGCCCTGACCATTTCCTGTGTCTCAGAATTGGCGTTATCCAACCACTCCCTCTAGCTCAGAACCGGCGTTATCCAACCATTGCCTCCAGGTCAGAACCAGCATTATCCAACCATTGCCTCCAGCTCGGAACCGGTGTTATCCAACAGCTCCTTCTTGCTCAGAAGCGGCATTATCCAACCACTCCCTCTGGTTCAGAACTGGCGTTATCCAACCATTGCCTCCAGGTCAGAACCAGCATTATCCAACCATTGCCTCCAGCTCGGAACCGGTGTTATCCAACAGCTCCTTCTTGCTCAGAAGCGGCATTATCCAACCATTGCCTCCAGCTCAGAAGCGGCATTATCCAACCATTGCCTGCAGCTCAAACCAGCATTATCCAACCATTGCCTCCAGCTCGGAACCGGTGTTATCCAACAGCTCTTTCCAGCTCAGAACCAGCATTATCCAACCATTGCCTCCAGCTCGGAACTGGCGTTATCCAACCATTGCCTGTGGCTCAGAACCAGCATTATCCAACTGCTCCTTCCAATTCGGAACCGGCGTTATCCAAGTGCTCTCTCCGGCTCAGAACCAGCGTTATCTAACCATTGCCTCCGGCTCAGAACCGGTGTTATCCAAGCGCTCCCTCCAGCTCAGAACCAGCGTTATCCAAGTGCTCCCTCCATCTCAGAACAGAACCACCACACCGCTGCCTCCCCCATACTCACTCACCCAGACCAGGCTCCAGCCCAGTCCTTGGCACAGTCCCAAACAGGATCACTCCCAAACAGTGCTATGGATGAGGCCACGCTGCTGGCTGCAGGTAGGGCTGCTGTATAAACACACCTTCCCATACCCATCTTATGTACCAGTTACATACAAAACTGAATTTAAAGGTATTGGTCAATCAGTCAATCAACTTGATACCTTGGCTAGGTTGTCTGAGCTCTTCCTCAAACAGGCTGGGCAACAGTCCCTAAAGGCAAACTCGATTCGTATTTCAACACCAATCTGGTTTATGTTTCAGATGTCTGAAACAAGACCAGGCCAAATAACTGAAAAAACTACAACGATAATTTTATTGATACAAAACCACATGCAGAATGCTTTTCAAAGGTTATACTAAGACAGCAGGAAAACCTCTAATTTCTCATAAAGAGGGATATACAGTAATTTGTGAACTCAAAACACAACTCCCCTATTTTCTAAAGAAACAGTTGCTATCTAGCTTTACCAACTTGTGCAATTTAAAAATTATTACTATGCACATTTTAGTCAGTTTATAAATGCAGTCAAGAAACATGTGATTGCAAAGACATCTAAAGAAACATGGAAATACAGATGAAACTTCAATAAGTCATCTAAATCATCTATCTAAATCATCTATGCAGTGTTGCAGTATGAACTGCACCTCTATTCCTTCAAGAAAAGGTGTTACCTTTCTTTAAAACTTCTGAGATAACACTACATTCCTGTGCAGTATAGTCCATTGCTTTACTAAGTATTTAGTCCAAGAGTTTTCCTCAAGACATAGCATAAATATTTGTGTGTGTAAAAACTAGGCCATCACTATTTGTTTACTTCCTTCATTCCCTGCCACCTCCTTGGAACAAATATTGAGAGCCCTCTCTATAGCAGCCTATCACAGAGCACAAGGATTACGTACTTATTCCCACCATCTCCCTCTTCCCCTTTCCTTGCCTTTTTTCCTCCCTTCCTCCACCACCTCAAACTATGCATCTACGAAATCTCTTCTTCTTTTATTAAGCCTTAAGAGTTATGACAAAAACAGCTTAAACACAGCTGTATCGAAAACCTGGCATCACATTGATTTGCAACAGTTTGCCTATTTCTGTAACTCAGCTCCATCAATGGGCTCTGAAAAATTCATATTCAACCTCTCATCATCATATATACTAGAAAACACCTTGATACAACCTGCTAGAATCTATGTTCCGAGTTTTGGAGTTTTAAAAGAAGAACAAATGAAAGTTGAATACGAACCACTTTAAAACTTCCTGAAGTCATGCAGATAGCCTAAATTTTGTTTTCTTTGAACAAGAGTACTACTGTTCGACTACACACTGTAGTATGGAAGAGTTTTTGTATACATGCAATGCAACTGAGAGAAGAAAAAGTTTCATGGGCAGAATCTGTCACTAGAAAAGCCAAAGCAACTGAACCTGGAAAGAGGCAGAAGAGCTTCTAAGCACACAGGATCTTCTTCAGATCTGCATCAAAAGTAACAAATCTCAAGGTAACAAGAAGACAGGAACAAACACTCCTCAGTTTAACATCATGATGTTAATTATCAAACATTCTGAATTAAAACAGTGGTTAGGAGTGCAGGCAAATGTGCATGTTCTTTAAGCATTTCTAGGCCTATGTTAACACTTCATTTTTCTACAGGAACTTTTCTCAAATTGCCAGAAAGCATAAGAGGAAACAAGAGCAAATTAAACTCTTGTTTCTGTGACTGTCTCATTTGCAGAGGAAGTGCACAGCAAATAGTCTATGCAAGAAGAACTAAAGAAAGGAAGCTGGATCAATTAATTATGGATTGCATGGGAAACAGCCTTTATCACTAACTTTGCACAGACTCAGAAGTGTTGTGGGGCAGATCACTGAGATCAGTTCTTCATTCCCAAGAGCCAGAGTCAGCAGTGCCCTGGCAGCCAGGAGGGCCAAGCATGTCCTGAGGGCATCAGCAGCCAGGCAAGGCAGGGGATTGTCCCACTCTGCTCTGCAATGGGGTGGCCTCACCTCGAGTGCTGGGGGCAGGTTTGGGTGTCTCAACACAATAAAGATCAAAAGCTATTTTTCCAAAGGGTGGCTATGAAGATGGTGAAGGGTCTGAAGGAGAAAGCCAAGAAGTGGATGAGGTCACTTGACTTATTCAGCCTACAGGAGACTGAGGGGAGATTTCACAGCTCTCTAGAACTTCCTAACAAGGGGAAGGGCAGCCACTGATCTCTTCATTCTGGTGACCACTAACAGGATCCAAAGGAACAGCATGAAGCTGTGCCAGGGAGGTTTAGGTTGGACACGAGGAAAACTTTCTTCACTCAGAGGGTGGTTGGGCACTGTAACAGGTGCCCCAGGGAAATGACCACAGCATCAGATGTGATGGAGTTCAAAAAGCATTTGGACAATTCTCTTGGGCACATGTGGTAACTCTTGTCCTGTGCTGGGACAGGAGTTGTGCTTTCCTGCCAACTTAGGATATTCTATGACATATGTGCTTTCAGCAGGACCAGAAGCAGACCAAAGCACAGCATTCTCCCTGATCCAGTGGCTCTAAGGTGCCTACAGCTCAGTGCACCACACTCTTATTGTTTTCCAGCAAAGGATTTGAGTGTTACAGTGATGGTAATTGTAAGAAGGACCCTGACAAGGCACAATATGCCTTCTTTACTGTGCTCTGTTCATGCAATGTAGATACAGTCTTCAATTCTGACTGCACTTTTTCTTCTGGTTTTCCTCACCACAACAATGGCAGCCTTAGTGCTTAACTGAGTTTTAGTATTGGATACCACTGTATGTCAGCTGTGTCCCTGCTTCTCTCAAAAATGTGAGATATTGGACATTTCAAATTTGGGATTAACTACACGTGGGTAATGAACAAAGGTGAATCCAATATCACTTGAATTCAGTTTGGGGAATATTCATCACTCAGAAGAAGCAGAACCAGTGATTCTTCTTGAAGAACTGGAATTATTGGTTCATCAATAAAGGTCTTCATTCTTTTTTCTTCTGTCATTTGATATGCTTCTACAACACTGCATCCTACCTGAGCAGGGGTACTTTACAGGGGACTTTACAGTTATTTAATTCCACACCATAATTTTTGGTACAATCCCAGCTTCTGCCTTACTCTGTAAAAGGGAATAGCACTTCATTTCAGTATGCTGCCTTTCTCTGACAATTTTTAATATGCCACAGGAAAGTGGGTGCCAATCTTTTTAAGAAAAACTCAAAATAGTTGAGTTGATTGAAAATCACAAGTGAAATATTGTTCCTAGGGACATTTTCTATTCTTGACTAGCAATGTCGATTTGCTCTTCCTAAATACTAGTTTATATTTAACCATTTAATTTGATATCACCTATGCTCTTCTATAATTTCAGAAAGCAATTAGCCATTCTTTCACTAAAAGGACTCCTGTAGTCTAAATGCAGTAAAATTCACCATGTTACTTAAGTACATTGCCATGCTTCCTGTAGGAATTATTAAATTGAAAAGTAGCAGTGATATATATAAATGCTACTCTGGGCATGACTAATCCAGTCCACACAATGGTTCAGGATACTGCAGACCAAAACTCTCATTTTGTCACTTTCTTCCTAATGGCACCTTACACAAAGCAGAATAAATTGTTCTGGCAAACTTGCTCCCAGATTTGCCCTGTATGATGCTGCACAGAACCTCCCACACCCTGTCTGAAGGACAAAGGGGTGCCCTTCATGCTCCCCTTTTTTCCCACACCCAAGTCTCTTGACTGCCTCCTTTCTCTTCATCTTAGTGCCACCAGATTTGAAAATAAAAATAAGGATTAACTACTTGCAGCTGTCTCATTGTTCATTCTAGCTCTATAAAGTATTTTTAATCTCCTCTTCTTACTAAACTCCTCTTTTAAGAGTGTGATATCTATTATTCTTTGTGCATAGCCTAGAACAATGGAGTGCATTATTAACCAGCCCATGAGTAGCTGTCACCAGCACTATTAAGTGTATTTTATGTACAGAGCCCACACTGCATATATACACATACATATGAATAAACACACATCAGAGATATCTAATTAGGGAGCTCAATAAATTTTAAGAAGTGGAATTCCAGAACAGCTAATTTATCCTAGCTTATTTCTGCTTTTTTCCTCTACATACCAATGACAGTTCATTAATACATTCTCAGCATGGTAACAGGAACAGCTGTTAAATAATAAATGCTGGGCTGTATTATTTTCAGTAGGTGCTTCAGCAATCAAGCTCTGGGTGCCTAATTTCTAGCTCAGTTAGGAAAAATAACTATGTCTTATGCAACCAAGCAAAATACTAGGCATTACCCAAAGAGTAACAGAAACATCAAAACACCCATCGTAGAGAATTACTGTTCTCTGTGAGAAAATGTTGGAAACCCAATGCAAATCAACACACCAGAACCTCCTGTATTTCTGCTTTATTTAAATCAATCCACCCTCAGGCAGCACAACTCCCAGGTCTGTGCAAGAGAAGTAGAGAGAACCTCTAGGCAGAGGCACGACAAAGAGGCACCCTGAAGTCACACACACCAGAATCAGTCTGCAATATCATTAATCACATGCAACATGAAACCACATTCTAGAGCTAACTCTCCTAATATTCACCGCTACCTTGGAGAAATATTCACCAGAAGAAAATCTTCAAAAGCGGTCAAGAATCTACAATATTGCACATTTCAAATTTTAAAATAGCTCTTAGCCAAACAGCCTAAAATTAGGAGAAGCTCATATTTGAGGAAAAAAACCCCTACATTTCATTTGGTCTGCCTACATAATACATATGGCATTTCCTAAACATGAGAATCAGCTTTGACTACAGAAGGCTGTTAAGCTACCAAGCATAAAAAACCCAAACCCAACAGCTACCATCTAACTTTTCCCCTTGCAAGGTGTCTTGATTGCCTTAATCTACAGACAACTGTTCAATTAAAAACAAAGTATTTAAAAACATGGTAAGGACTGCAAACATCCCTGTGAAATGTTTATATTATCAGCATAGTTTGATTTATGTTTTTAATTTTATATTTTAACAATCAAGTTTCTTAAATGTACTGTACTTCTCTGACAGTCATTTATCATTTAAGAAGAAAAGTAAGAACCATCACCTTTCACAGGCTTTCTTGTTTGAAAAAATAGCCATTTTAACTATTAAAGCTACCACTAACTTAATAAAATAGTACACATAGTGGACAGCAGCATTTCCTTGTTCTAGCTTGAAATGTATTCACATGATTTACATCTGATTTACTACACCACCTGACTCATTATTCTGAATAAGATAACTGTTCTATCTCTCACAACAAGACCAAAATACATGAAATATTAATTCCCCACAGAAATTACTTCCCCAATAATTGCACAAAATTTCAGACTTATAGCATGCTTTTAGTTTCCTTTTAAAAATAAATGTTAATTTAATATTAAATAAACATTAAGAATAACTGATTGGGGCCTTTTTGTGTGCAAGTATTAGCTTTTCAAACAATCAAACTCTAAATGCAAAAGCTTATCACACATCTGTTAGAAGGACTGCATTCATTACTGTCAGCTATCAATCAGTCACAGTAGAACTCTCCTTAAAACATGAAATGTGATTTGCATAGAGCCCTGCTCACTGTTGCTGAGCACCAGTTAACAAATCATTCCTTTCATTTCAGGCTACAGTACCTCATGAAGTATTATCATAACTTAGAGCATCAGAATATTTGGAATTCATTACATTTTCTTGCTTTGTGCTACCAATGTGAAGGTGGTCAGGCACTGGCACAGGTTGGCTGTGGATGTGGATGTCCCATCCCTGAAGTGTCCAAGGCCAGGCTGGACAGGGCTCTGAGGAACCTGAGATAGTGGAAGGTGTCCCTGTCCATGGCAGGGGATTGGAACTGGGTGATCTTTGAGATTCCTTCCAACCCAAACCATTGTGTGATTGTATTATATTGCACCAATATAATGCAAACCTCCTTTGCTATGCACCAATCCTGCAAACCTCCTTTTTCCGCTGCAGTTCCTCAATAATCCTGAGGATTTTCACTACTATTTTTACATTGACAAGGGACTACCTGACTGAGGTTGTAACAACCAAAACTAGAAGTCTGGATAGAATTACTGCATTATGAAATACATTTATTTAAAATGACCTGAAGTTGAAAACAAAGAGCATTTTATACTGAATATGGCATACTGAAATGACTAGGAATAGCTCACATCTCCTGCTCTCCTGACTCTTATGAGTCAGCCATGAGTCTCATTACATTTCATGGTGACTTTTATGCCACATTTTCAGATTCATAGTACTTCAAACAAGTAAGATACAGATACTGGGGCTCACAATTCAGAAAAAAAAAAGCCCTCAAAAATTAAGCCTAAAGGACATGACACAGAAGAACAATAAGGAAAGACCAAGAATATCAACTTTTAATGATACCTAATGTGGAGGGATCTGTTATATGTAATGGAAATAAGGTAAAGAGTTCTCTGAGCCAGCAAGAACCAAGTTATCTTGAAGAATGCACAAACCAGCACCAGGCAAGGCAGGTGCACACCCAACACAACCACACAGCACCCCCACAGGAATGGTGCTTCCAGACCCAGTGTGCCAGCTCTGCACAGCACAACAACACAGCACGCACACAAACCAGCCTGGGTTTGGACAACACTGAGATTTCCAACACAGCTGAACATTTCTTCATGCATAGGTGATCACGAAATTGCAGTTTCAGGCTGTCTGTGGGGTAAGCAAAGTAACCCTGCTTACATTCAGATTACATTCAGTTCTTGCTTTCAGCCTTTAGATCTGCTAGAACTGAAATTATTTTCTTTAAGGGGGAGGGAGGGGGAGTTTAAAAAAAAGCTTAGGTTTTTACTAACAAGAAGGGCTCGTGCAAGTTCCGTGACCTGAAACCTTGGCTACATTTTTCAGTATAGCAGGTAACAAATTAGAGGTTAGCCCAAGTCTGACATATTTAAAGAACTTTGACAAATGTCATATTACATTTTACAGGACAGTCACTGTCAGCACATTGTTTCAGCTATTATGTAGACAAAAGGAATTTCATTCCCCTTACCTGATGCACGTCTGGTGAATCGGTTTACCGCTGGAGCTGAAAGAAAACAACATTTTGATTATTTTTATAGTACTCTAACTTGCTTCAAACACAACAATGTTCTACTTCATTCCAAGTGTGACAACTACAAACACCAGATAAGCATTATTTTTGTATTTTTATAAGAATCCATTTGTATTCCCTTTAACTTTTAAGTAGCTTTGCAGGAGATGGTACATAGTAACTAAAAAGCTTTTGTGACCATTTTCAGCTTTCTAAGAGTTACTGTTGCTTACTGCTGTTCATGAGCAGATGTGAAACATTTAGATCTGCATCTCCAATATTTATGGAGCGCACAGAAATTGGCATCTTGCAAACAATAATGCAAGCAGGGTATGTAAAAAAATTACTCAATTTTTACAAAACACACCTATTGGAAATCTGGCATTAAAGATACTCCTATAGAGAAAAAGATCAATTTGTAATCCCATTAAAACATCAACTTTTGCTTTGACTAACCTTTAAAACTCCTTAGGTAAGTCAATAACAATGCCAACCCCCACCAAAACCCCAGTGCAAATGTTTTATAGTGCCATCCTGGCACATCTCCAACTGCATGCTGCAAACATTTGTAATCAGACTCCTGTCTTGTTTCCAACTGGGAGAGACTGCAAAACACGACTTAAAACACATGGCTTTGCCTCTATTTCATTTCTAGTTTACCAGCTCCTTCAAGAGTTACTAGAGATAAAATAGATAAATAGTTTTATGTTTTGCCTTGCAAATACAACCTTCAGACTTCTAATTAGTAAAAACCACTGGTCTTGAACTCTACTTTCATGTGATGTATTAACTGCTGGAATAAAGAGCAAGAAGAAAATCTGAATGACCTAATTTCAAATGTGGGCAGCAGCCACATTAAAAATGTATGCCCTTACAGTGCTTATTAATATTCAACCTTAAAAACTGCTCTTCATGTTTATACAGAACTGAAAAATGAAAAGTATTAACCTTTTTATTTTAACCCACTGAATTTTACATGGGAGTTATGCATCATGTCTTGAACCCCTAAGCCAAGAGATAAAAATTGCTGAGAAAACAGAAGAGACAGTAACAACAGCCTGAGATGCAGACTGACTTCTTATTCCTTTGGGGACAAAAAACCAGAGCAAAGCTACAATTTGTGAACCACAGTCACAGATGGTTTGTACAAGCACATACAGGAGTGACAGGTCCAAGCGGCAAAAAAATACACTGGGAAACCCAAGTACAGAGGTTTGGAGTGTTAGCCACAAGGAAGGAAATAATGTTATTATTTGGTTAATAAGCTGTTACAAATCCCAAACAGGTGAGCACAAGAGTAACATAACCAGCAAAGTTATTCTGAAACATGAACTCTAATTCCCCCGAACAATTTTTCTTTAAATAAAAAGACAAAAAATGTAGACACATTTTTATCAAAACAGACAGCATATTTTATGCAACTGCTGTTTTGTAATATGGGGGCTGTTTAATCCTTCAGAACTGTTTATTTTGTCACCACTGTTCTGGGTCAAATTCATTTCAGGACATCAGTCATGACAGTCACCATCAGATGGCTGAGTTGTTTCCTCAAGCAAATAAATTTGCAGCAGGTCTCAGCAGACGTGTTCATATTAAAAAAAAATTGGAACCTGACATATTTTTAACAAGAAAGCATAAAATAATGTTTTGCTCCCATTCAGAAGCTTTCTCCAAACTCAGGGAGGGCTTTGGCTGTCAGTTCTGTACATAATCTGTAGATATGAAGATTTAACTCCTCTAGACAGCTACCTCAGCACATCAAAAAAAAAATGGAACATGTAGCATGAAACTAAGATAATTTGAAACAAGTTACTGGGATTGTCAAAGAAAAAGGTTCTTTTTCACCTACATAATTCCAAATTCACTCTTTTATTTGGTTACAAGAAGCTTAGTTTATTGTGCAACAGATTTTACAAATTATTTACTGTTAGGAAAAAAAAAACAAGAATGTCAGAACCTTGATCAGCAATTATTTTTGAGCTTATGTTAATAATCAGTGTTTCAGCAGCAGCCAGACAAAGTCTTCCTGCCCAGACTGGGATTTCATGGAGGTCATCCAAATGTGTTACTGGGAGATTTAAAAACAGAATCCACAGTTCTTTGTCATGGAGCAAGTTGAACTACTCTCTATTTTTCTGGTAGCAAATCACAAAATACTTCTGTTGTCCAGAAAGGTGGAAGCATTAGCACACAAGAAAGTCTCAGATAATAATCATCCCTACGGGAATTTAGGTGTTTTCAGTACAAAGTAGATGAGTGGTCAAGCAGGTCATGTCTGGCAGGGTAAGCATAGTAAGGTGGGCAAAAGAAAGTCTAAGATGCATTTTTCTTGAGGCATAAAACAAATACTAAATTATCTTTCAAACATGTCAGAAGTGGAAAGTCTTGTCTCAGAAACAAATGGACAAATCAATGGCAGAAATATTCAGTGAGGGACATTAAATGCTCCTCCTGGAGCCACACAGCACCAGGAACAGCAGAGAGATTCCCAGGGAAGAAACACTACTAATTCTGCCTGTGATTACCACCTTCCCTGGATAGCTATTTTTAGCCACCATCCTTACTGAGATCTGAGTTAGGCTGACTCCCAGGTTTGGACTGAGATGACTGTCCTGATTCACACAGCTCAAGTGGAAGTGGCACCCAGAGAGACAGGGATGCCAGGAGACAGTCTTGGCATCCAGGCTGAATTATGAGGGCACCTTTGAAATCCCACTCACAGGACACAGGAATACTGTACTTAAATCCACAGGTTCAAATCCTGAGCTACACACACACAGAAGTGGTGCTTAGGCATTGTGATTTCCACCCTGCTGCGGCTCCAGCTGCTTCCCAACACTCTGCTCCCCTCTCCTCCATGTGCACACACAGTTTCTCAGGACTCTCAGAGCAGGCACAGCAGAGAGCAGCTGGCTCTGTGCTCTGCAGGCTGCCCAAGGGCTGCTCCCCACAATGTGAAACCCAGGCAGCCTTGTGGGAGGGCTGCCCCATCCCAGATACCAGGCCAGATGCAGCAGTGCTGATGCAGGCAGCTCACAGCTCCGGCTTTCCAGCAGGACTAAACGTGGGAAGGGAATGAGGCAATGCCCACGTGGCTACTGAAGGTAACTCCACAGCAAAAATATACTTCATCTTAAAGGTTATAGTCACACTGTGCTGAGGGCTGGTTGCTCAAAATGATTCAATTCAAACAACTTGCTAGAAAAGTAACTCAGTAACTCGAGTGCCACACACATCCTCACTAACCTGTGCAAAATATAGAAGGAACAAAACTCATGGATTGCAAAACCTCACCCTTGTAAAAGGCAGGATTTTTCCCAATAAAAGGCATAAACAGACATACAGATAAATTCAGAATATGTCCAGTGACATTTAATATTTTTTACAGTATTAGAAAGAGTGCTGCATCACAACAAATAATGTACAGCTGTGCACAGAGAATCTTGTTTATAAGCATGATGTCACTCCAATATTGACTGTGACTCTTCATGTTCTACTTTGTTTCAACCAAAATCTATTACAAACTTCACAGGGGAAAATAATCAGGGGGTGGGATGGGCATGTATGAGAGAGAAATGACAGAGGTCTGTATCCTGATAAGTTTTGATTAAATTACCATTTGAAAGTGCACAAACTTACATGACATATTCCAGTAGTTTGATTCTTAGCACTACATAAGAGAGAATTCCACAATCTGTCACTTGTTAGCAACTGAAATTCCTGTTTGAAAATCCTTGCTCGGAGAACTGTATGGAAGTACAGCTTCTGAAATATTTTGGCAATACAGATCAAGCAAGTAAATATAAATAATTGGTAAATGATCAAGAGCAGCATAATTTGTAAGCAGAGCAGGAAATGGGAGTCTGTGGGGGGGTTTGTAGAGAATCAAGACTAAGAAGATAATGCTACGAAAGGATCCTAACTGGGCATCCTCCAGACGGTTAACCTGTTCTGATAGCCTGAGCTGTCTCTTTTTGCAAACTCACAATTTAAATCTTTTTGCTTCAGAAACTGCCAGAGATTCTTGTGCCATTAATGTCACCTGGAATAAGAAGCTAAAGGCAGCACAGACATTAGATATGCAGCCTTCCTAAGAAGTCAGGGACTGTAAGCCTGGGATTCAAGAAGAGGCTGTGCCTATCAGGAGCTGATAAGGACGTGCCTGAGCACTCTGACAGCCAGAGCTGTAAACTGGTGCTGCCTGCAGGTCTGCAAACCACAGCCAAGACACATCCCCAGGTGTGCTGCAGAGAGCAGGGAACCCCGCGTGTGCCCAAGCCAGGGTGAGCACACCCCACTCCCCGCAGCTGCCTGGGGGACAACAGGACACTGCTCACTCTCCTGCCACACTTCCAGCAACTCAAGGTGATGCTCTTTTAGAGAAAAACACACAAAGCCAAAATGCCTGCTCACAGTGACAAAGGCTGGCAGGGGATTAGTGATTAATCTTCAGTGTCAGTAAAAATTAGAACACTTTCCACAAACCTCACTTTGACTTAGCCACTGCAATTTCTTCATATGGCAAAGGACTAAAACCCCTTAAAAAAACCCCAAAAACCTCAAAAATTAAACAAAGCTATTACATGTTTAAAATCTTCAATTTAGCACCCCATAGCCCCCAGACCCCATTCTTACTTATAAAGCAGGAATACTACTAATGTAGCTTAATGGATAGAGAAAGAAAAGAATCCACACCATAATGTGTTTTCCTTGTGTGGAAAGTGCAAATGCCCCAGGTGAGCTTAGGAAACAAGTGACATATCCAAATCATACATTTTTTTATATTCTTTTGAGGGCAAAAGTGTGTTAAAGCTCTCAAGGACACCACTGAGGTCAGTGGGTCAAACCTAGTGCAAATTTGGACAATAGGCTGAGAACCTGCTCTCAACACACTGTCTGATTTCATTACATTTGACTCTACTGTTTTCAGTAGAGTTATTCTTGATTTACCTATGGTCCTTTCATCATATACCTCAAAATCCCAGGCTAAATTTTAACTGATGAGGATCATGGGCAGTATATGTTCCACCTTTTCAGTTCCAAGCTTACCTATTTCTCAAAGGTCTCAACTTTCAGAAAATTTTGAATTACACTTATTGCAATATTACGCTAATTTATATTCACTTGTCTTCTTTCACAAACAGATTATTAATTAGAATGACCTAATCAGAAAAAGGGCAAATCAAATCTAAATGAATGCCTCTCTAAAATAAATGCTTTAGTCAGATTCATGTTTTTATGTCCCAAATGGAGGAAACACAGTTAACTCCACATTACAATGACAGGCTGGGACACCATGGATAATAACAATAATTTGGAGCCTTTCTAATTTCCCTCCATCACAGGAAACTTTTTAATTTTAGTTCAGGATTAATCCAGGTAGAATGATTGTTTCAGAGGCTGAGACCAACACAAGACAATACAGTTATGTTAATGTACCTTCACACTGATACAAAAATCTCCAGGAAAGCATGACAAACTCACTGACAGTTTGAAGAAATGACTCTGACAAAGGGTTGCCAGGTCTATGGAGAATGGCTCTTGTCTTTTCTCTGTGAAAGGACATGACAACCGTGAGGCGTGAGAAGAAGGGATGAGCACAGCAAATACACAGCTATTATCTGGAAGACAAACAGTCCTGGCAGTACAGTAGTTAGAGCATAGCTTTCAAAATACTTGTATTTCAACCTGGAAATTTAACAGCAATGGTAATATTTCAATGATGAAATACATGAGTTATGTTTTATTATTTCCCTCACCAAATAAGTCAGTCTCAGAAGAGGATTTTTTTATTAAAAACAAAATGGAAGAACAACAGCACATAGGCTTGGCCTTTATACAAAGAGAATAGGTGCTTCCTGTATGTACCAGTCAGCCAAAGAACCTGACAGGTTAGACAGCAACACTGCCCCAAATTTCCCAATAAACAAATCTTAACATCTCAAGAACATGTGAAGCCCACTCCAAAGCTCTGACTAACCTCAGTGAAGAACACTCACAGTTCCTAAAAGGGTGGGATCTGCACACAGAGGGATCTGGCTCCATGCAAAGAAAGGTATGCTGTTGGAAGGCATTGCAAGCACACACTTTAGGAGGAAAGGGCTCCCTAAGGAGTTGAGTCTGCTCTGTAGCCAGGGAGACAGAGTGCACACAGACAGGTGCATTCCCATACAGAGCAGAATGCAGGCAGTGAGGCATGAAGGTATCACAGGCTTTCAGTGAATCCTGTAGACTCACTGAGAAGCCAAAGATGAGGGAGAAACAACACTATAGTGGCAGCATTTATGTGCTACTGGGAGAAAAACAGAGAGAGAATTATTTGCCTGTTGCAAGAAAAGTAGATGTTGGCAAGAAAAAATGGCTTCATCTCATGGGATGGCTTAAAATATATTTATTTTTCAATTTAAAATGACATTTAGAGATTTTAAAACCATCTGTACCAAAACAAATACATACATAATTATTGCTGTCTTTGCAGACATCAATACATCTATAAAAGGATTGAAATGCACAGAAACAAGAATATCTCACTGTATGCATCTGCTGAGGTACAACTGACTAGCCTGTAGTTCCCCAGGTCTTCCTTTTTTTCCCATTTTTAGAAAAGGGGCTTATGTTTTCCTTTTTCCAGTCAGTAAAACTTCACTGACTGCCATGACTTCTCAAATTTGATGGACAGTGGCCTAGCCACTTCCCTGGACAGTTCCCTTGGAGTCCATGGATGCATCTCATCAGGTCCCACTAACCTGGGCACATTCAGGTTCCTCAGAAAATATTGAACCTGGCCTCCTACAGTGGGTGATTCTTCATTCTCCCAGTCCCTTCTGGGACTTGAAGTCTTCTGCAACTTGAGTGCTGTGGCTGGAGCATTTGCCAGCAAAGATTAAAGCAATAAAATTGTTGTGTACCATGTCCTTCTCCATATACAGATAATCTCCTATTTCCTTCTGGAGAAGGCCCACATTTTCCCTGGTCTTACTTTTATCACAAACATATCTATAGAAGCTTTCCTTGCTGCCCTTGGTATCCCTGATCAGACTTACTTCTTTCAGGGCTTTATCTTTCCTAACCAGTTTTCCTGGCTGCTCAGACAATCTCTCTGTATTCTTCTCAGGCTACCTGTCCTTGCTTCCACCAGCTGTAGGCTTCTTTTTTGTGTTTGAGTTTGTCCAGGAGCTCTTTGTTCATCCACAGAGGCCTCCTAGCATTTTTACCAGATTTTCTCTTTGTTAGGATGCATCACCCCTCAGCTTGGAGGAGGTAACTCTTGAATATTAACCACCTGTCTCAGGCTTCTCTTCCCTCCAGGACTTTCTCCCATGGCACTCTATCAAGCAAATCCCCAAATAGGCCAAAATCTGCTCTGCTGAAGTCCAGGGTATTGAGCTTGCTGTGCACCCTGATCACCACCCTCAGGATCTCAAACTCCACCACTTCATGGTCACTGCAGCCCAGGCTGCACTGGAGAGTCACATTCCCCTCCAGATCCTACTGCTGGTGAGAACAAAGTCCAGCACAGAACCTCTCCTTGCTGGCTCCCCTGTCCCTTGGAGGAGTTACCACCAAGGCATTCCCGGCATCTCCTGGAATCGCTTATGCTCTACTGTGCTGTCCTTCCAGCAGATGCTGGGGTGGATGAAGTTCCCCATGAACACCAGTATCAGAAATAAAGTGACCCCCATGGCAGGGAGAAAGACAAGGAGGACTCCATGGATATCAAAGGGCTAATTAATTACTTTATTATACTATGCTATTCTATATTATATTACATTAAACTGAATCTGCACAACTACCCAACTTCACTCAACTGCACAAAATCTCATGACTGAAACCCAACAGTCCCAACACACACACACACGGATTCAATTGGTCAATTAATCAAAAACTCACACCAGAATCCAATTACAAATTCCCTTCAGGTAAACAATCTTTCACAGTGCATTCCACTTGTGAACAAGAGGGGCAGCAATTGAGATAAGAATCGTTTTGATCATTCTTTTCTCTGCTTCTCTCAGGTTCAGAGAATGTGAATCCCACACACCAGGAGTTCTGAATGTGAGAACACCCATAGAGGACCTCCTGTGCTTCCTGGCCTGGCAGCTGTAGCAGACCCCAGTGCAATGTCCCCTGTCCCTGCCCTCCCTTTAATCCTGACCCACAGGCTCTCTCCTCTTTCCCCCAGACTTTGCTCCATGCCCTCCAGCTGGTCACTGCCATGAGGGCAGCACCCTCCCCTCATGTCTCCTGTCTGTCCTTCCTAAAGAGCCCTGTCCTTCCATTCCAGCACTCCAGGCACAGCAGCCATCCCAGGACACAAGATCACAGCCCTGCAGGGATGTGCACATCTCTGCCTCCTCCTGCTGATCCCCTGTGCTGTGTGTGCCTGCACAGGGCAGTGAAGCTGGGGCCCAATGAAACCAACTCTGGCTGGAGTTACTCTGCAAGTTGTTTATTTAACCTGTCAGAACACAGAACCTTGAAAGTGACGTAAATAAGTCTCTCCTACTTACATCAGTTAAAAAGATTTGAACTCTTATGAATAATTGATGCTGTATGTAATTACAAACACTGAAAATAAAAAAATTAAATAGCTGCCTGATATGTTAGACCAATGACCCAACACAGTGAAATGGGCTGTCACAGCTCATTATTGGGAATCAAATGCTGATCTTTTTCCACCTAAACAGCTTGATCAAGATTTTAGGCTTTTTTTTTTTTTTTTAGTTTTTACATCTATTCTTTCAGATTAATGTCCCTTGTTAAAGCAACGAAGTGAAGATGTTGATGAGTTTTTCTATGCATATGTATCCTGTTACTTAGCATGTTTGTTCTTAGAAATTCATCCTCATTATTGCTTGTGACCAGTACACTTGGTCATTATCTGATTAAAAGTAATCAGTGATCTAGATAAGAGGAAACAAATATATAAAATTTATAGCAATATTTCTAATCTTCTGTAATACCACAGGGCAAAAAAGTTAATTTGTGTTAGAATTTGTCTGTGTAGAAGCAGATGTGTACATCTGTGGAAATCTTGGTTTGGAGCACTTGCTGCCCTCAACCCTGGATTACTCAGGATGTATGACGAAAAGTAGTAGTGTCAGAGACAATACCTTTTGTAAAAAATGCGTATTTTACGATTGGCTTTTCGCAAATATTAAAATAAATACTATATGTGTTGTGTTAGAAAGTAATGCTGTATTAATTCTCTTAAGTAGTGTGTTAAATATAGTTTTAGGTTACATCAAAATGTTAAAACAAAAAACATGCTATGTAAGATACTTTTTTTTCTAAAGAAAGGACTCACACTGAGATAGCAGCCACAGGACACCTAAATCTTTCAGAGAAAGAGAATTTATTGCTCTCTTATCAGAAGAAATGAACTTCTTCCTGCCTTGCTCAGCCATGAAGACACCGTTTAGGATTAAGAGGAAGAAGCTGACAATGACCAGACAGAATCCTGTGTTTGAATTGAATTTATGCATCATGTATGAGGTGTATGAACATGCAACAGGTTATTGTTTTTAAGGGTTAATCCTCTGTTAACGTGTGTCCTTTTTCAGGCTTGTACTGCCCAGATAAAGGTACTCGGACGTCCATAACTCTTCGTCTCTATTGTCTCATATTGTCCTAATCCAAATTGTCCAAATTATTATTACTCTAATTGTATTACTATTTTTATAACCATTTTATTACTATTAAACTTTTAAAAATTTAAAAACAAGTGATTGGCATGTTTCACACCTTTTGAAAGGAAAACTGAGCCTAAAAGTACCAATGGAATAAATGTCTGAGGGACAGATCAGCCTTCCTGGGCCATGCCCTGAGTACAAAGCCCCAGTCCTTCCCACAGGGCCAAGACTCCAGACCTGCAGCCCTGCTTCAGCAGGGGGTCACTACCTAGAAGATTCTGTTTTTATTTCTGCCCTAGCAGAATATGTTGGGCTTTTCTTGTTTGTTGAGTTTTTTTTAACATGATCACTACACCCAACATCACTAGCAGTGACATCCTGCTTTGCTAATTTATTACCATCTCCAAGGGATATTCTGCTACAGGCAGAGCACGGCTTACAATTGCTACCAAACAATCTGACAGAAAACGTCAGTAATGCTTGCCTTCTTACCATCTCTAAATGGCTTCCTCTCACTTGAAATTTCACAAGCTATTTTAGGAATATTGTGGTTATTTGCTTTCTAACACTGCTGCACAGGCATTTAGATCCATTTCATGTTCTTTTCTGCTTTCTAATTTTGCTGCCTGGAGCATATACACTAATGTATGCATGTTCCCTATCAGAACACAAGAAAAACTGGTAATTCTGCCAAAGCTCTACCAGCAATGTCCAGATCAGCTGGGATCCTGTAAAGGATCAAATTGGCATAATTGCTTCAGGTTCACCATCTCATGAAATAAAAAAATCTGTACCCGTCCTTGAAACAATATTTCTGTCAAACTGAAAACTAGAGCACTGAAGGTTTTACATGAATGACTTGTTCTCCTGATTTCCTTCTCTTAGCCATTACATAACCGTGCTTTAGGTCCTTTGTTGGGGGGAGGGTTGGTTTGTTTGATTGGTTTATTTTTTACAAAATTTTGGCCTGTCTTTGTCTCTTGACAAGATATATTTATTACAAAGGAATAACATTGCAATCTCACTGGTGGAAGTGGGCTGGAGAAGATGTCAGTATTCTTCTCTGAAGGAGTGTACTTTTGTGTAGAGTTTATAATTATCTCATCTATTTTATATCATTTGACAATGGTGAACATAACTGCTTTCTCCCATACACATTCATACTACCCATGTTTAATCTAAAGCCTCAAAGCTTTTGAGACTCAGGTTTTCCTACTATTTTTCATGTTTTCATCACTTTGCTATCAGGTTATTACAACAAATCCTACTTGGGCAAACACCACTAAAACTTTCCAAAGCAAAGATTTTCTACAAAGACTCTGCTTGGTTCCTAGGACTGCCTTGGCAGAAATGTGTTGTACAAAATACCTTGATGAAGAAGTATATGAATATGTATAATCTGCAATCTGCATTGCCTGCTTATTCACTTCCTGGTGAATCTAAGATTTTGGATTTGATGCATATTTTAAAGTTTCCACATTTTAAGAACATTACGTACTTAAAGGGAGTTTCTCTTGCATTCATGATAATGAATTCTCAGCTATTCAGATCTAAAATATACAATTTTGTTAGCTTTCAGATAATGAGGCAAAGCACATTTTCCACATTTGGTTTTAGAGACAGGCTGAGAGATGTACCTCATCAGAAAGCACAGTGACAGTAAAGAAAAAAAATTTAAAGCCCAAACCCCAAGTGTTATTGCTTTAATATAATGAGAACAGCTGCTTCAGAAAACCAATTTGAAAAAAACCCTACCCAAACAAAATAAATATAAGCATCTAACTGGAAAATCCATGGCCAAAAAGGGAAGCTCTTAAGAAATATCTTGTCCTCACTCCTACCACAGAGAAGCAGCTTGTGGGTGATACTGATGGCAGGACAGTGCTTCCTTGAATACAGCATGCTGAGTAACAAAACATCTAACAGTCCACAGGCAGAGCCTACCACCCATTTCCTAATCAGATGTTCCACTGGTTAGACTACAAATAACATAATCCCCACTTTAGACAAACTGTCCATGTCTGGCAGCCAACCAAAGCAGTTGGTGAAACAGTACCAAATGAACAAGTCCCAGTACCCTCACACCAGCTTGCAACACACCTACTGAAGTCACCTAACTTGGTGGCTGACACCTTCCCTAAGCTTCTGAGAACAGGTTTGGGATACTTCTGGGTTTTGTTTTTCTGTTTCCAGCTAATGCCTGTACTCTTAGGCTACAGACCTGGGCAACACCAGCAATAAAAGCCTGGGCTACAAAAAACCTTGTGTAAAGATCTGAGAGTTTGAGTCAAAGGTAGGAGAGGAGGGAAAAGACAAAATTCAAACTATTTCACTGTTCCCTTCCCATATACATGCAGTGCTAAATTACTGCAAGCAGCTACAGGGGATGGCAGTGAATCTGCTGGCCAAAGCACCCTCTGTGATTTGGCCTTTACAGCTCTCAGGGCAAGTGAATAAAGCACAACTGGTGCTGGCAGCTGCACTCACTTCAAAACAGGCCTTGGATACCATGACAGCATCTGCTCTCATCTACCCCTGCACACGTGTGGGACAATGGGAGTCCAAGGAGAAGGTGAGATACAGATTCAACTTGAGTAATACAGGCATCTACTTCCCTTTCCAACAGTCAGAATCACTACCCACATCCACAAGACCTCCGATGATCTCTAATTATAGAGAGCCCAGGTGTGGTTCAGGTTGACTTTAATGAATGGCTGTATGAGCCATGGAAGGGCATAGAGAAATTTACCCAAAAAGCCTGGTGACAGTGATACCTAAGTGACTCCACAAATCTTCACAGGCTTAATTTTTGAGTTAGCTGCATGCTGGCCTGTTGACATTGCTTCAGCAGCAATGCAATCAGCTGCTGCTGAAGATATGGGAGATGTCCCAAAGCAACTGAAGGACGGCAAATAACAAGAAAAATCCATCAACAGTGAGCTACTGTGACTTAAAATAAAACAAATTTTTGTTCTCTCTAAGGAGCACCACATTGACATATTATGCTGTCAACAATGAACTGAGGATCTTACAAATGGCACTTCCAAACTGAACAGCTGGGAGTTGTTCTCCCCTGACGTGGGCAGGTAAAGAATGGTGACAATCAGGGATAGCTACTTTCCAAGTGACCAGGCAGGACTCAGACCCATTCCCTTGTGAGATCCATTGTGATGGCTAACAACTGACCAAAGAGCAAACAGAGCATGGGCCTCATCTCCATGATCACACCATCCTGATCCTGAAATTCTTCCTGGAACGTTTAGCCCTCAGTTTTCAATCATGTTACCCTGTTGTCACTCTCTCTTCTAGCAAACGCAGGCATGCAGAACATGTTGCAGCTCACAGCACAATACGTTGCACAGCCCAGTTTCTGTCTCCTACTCAGTCATGATAATTTTGTTGTATCATGATACATACATTTATACGACCATGATCAAACACAGACCCAAGCTGCTGCATGTGACTGTCCCAGTGCCAAGAGGCAAACAGCACCTAACATAGTACATGTAAGTCATTTAGCATCTTTCTCCAGGCCTACACTGTTTTTCTCTTCCACAGTAACAACACAGAACATCCCCAGAACATTCCAGGACTACACCCTGACTTGGTGGTAAGATTTTTGTGCCCCAAAGGTGTAACTTGTGCATAATGATGCCAAATATTGCCACTTGAGCCTCTTTATGTATCTAGTCTTTATTCTCAAACTGCTTCCTACCTGTGCCTCAATTATGAAATCTTTGAGGGCAAATAACTCATTTTTTCAAGAGAATGGAGAGGTCAGAGAGATCCCACAGCTGAACAGACCTTATAGATTAATAGGACATCCCTTTTCTGTTCTGAACAAATTGACTCATGCAAGTGAGCTGAGGAGTGGCAAAGGAAACTGCAGACACCCATTTATTTCAGTACCTTCTGTTGTGTTCATGTGAAACAGAGATTACTGGCAGCACCTGAACAACATTCCCTGGGAAAAGGGGTATTCAAAGCACAGATACAAAGATGTACCTTCTATAATTTCTTTTCTTGATACTGCAGTAATGTTAAAAGCACCCCACAATGTAAACTAAATCCCATTATGTCTTTCAGCTCCATTACTTGTGGATCACATTCAGAAATGTCTAGTAATGGCAGGTAGTGGATTTTTCAGCATTTCTCTGCTTTGCTCAATACTTTGGGCAGCACTTGAAAAGTTGCATCTCTTGTAAGTAAAGTTCAGCATCACAGTCACTTTCACACCCATTTTGTTCTTTCCCTGGCTAGGGATGCTTGAGAACATTGTCCTGACTTCCTTCAGTAACTATCTGTGAGATTCCTAGCAGGGGCCAACTTTCTGTGACTCTTGATAGCAAAACTCTCCAGCAGGCTGATTAGTCATCAGGCAATGAAATAATTCTTGGCATAATATAACAGTCTTCCAACAGAGGGCTTTACAAAACAAAAAAACCCAACCAAACAAAAACCAAACCAAAACAAAAAAACCCAAAAAAAAAAAAAAAAAAAAAAACAACAAAACACCCACAACAAAAAAACCTACTATGCTTCCACTTCAGATTCCATAGCAAAATTACATGTGATCATGACACCATTACCTGAAATACAGCTACAGCCAACCATAGCAAATGGGTTATGACCCAAAGACTCCTCTCCTGTAGACCCATCCCAGAAGTCCAACACACACTTTCACACTGTCTATTTACACTTACCTACCTGGGAATATGATCCAAGATTTGGGTACTGACCAGGAATATACAGAGCTAGAATAAAGGCAGACTAGCAGATGCAGATAATCTGGAATATTGCCAGACTCTCTGCTCTGGGAAATGGCAGAAATGCTTTAATCTGTGTATGACAAAGTGCTGCTTGTCCTGATAGTCTTCCCACAACCTACACTGCCTTTCAAGAAATTCTATTTCTTTGAGATCAGGTAAACAGAAAATGTCCAGAGTGCATTAAAAAAGGAAAAGAAAACACTGCCTGACTGGGTACATGGCAGACTAGCAGCCCACACCTCTGGAAAAAAAAAGTCCTACTTTCCAGGCTATGCCATATTCCAAGGGCAAGCACTAAAATTTCTTCTCTTGAAGCCAAGACAATGTGCAAACAAGCATGCTGAAAAGCAGACTGGCCTAGTGATCTGGATATTCAAGTATCCACAAAGATACACTGGATATTCAAGTATACACAAAGATCTTCACCTTACTGGAAGATGCATGCTTTACATTAAATCCTCAGCAGAAAAAAAACCCCAATCCATTTTTGTAAATTAAATTGGAATTTTCTAACATTTCTGTCTTGCTTTCTCAAAAAAAAAAAAAAAAACCAAAACCCACACAGACTGCTTTAGGAAGTTTCAGAAATTAAAGGACATTCAATTCATAAGTCAGGATAAATATTGCTTTTCAGTTACATTCCCAGCATTCACATTAGGTTACTACAAGTGAAGATGAGTGGATTATTTTGGGCAAGAAAAAAAGAGATGAACACTCTTTGTCTTAATAGTGGATTTTTTAAAAAAACCCATGAAGTTACAAAAACAGACAACTTTTTTTTTATAAGAAAAGATGGTGACTTAAGACTAAAAATTTATTCACCTTTTATAGGCAGAGTCGATAACAGCACATGGTTGAAGGTAGGATTCTGTAACAGTCACCTGGCAGGAGCCCATGCTAACAGCCACAAGCACCTTTTGTATAAACAGCTTGGTAAATGACAATCAAGTAATGCAATCTCAGGTTTATTACACTTTTAAGGGCAATCTTTGTAGCCTAAACAAATCATAGGGGTCTCCTCTGTTAAAAGGGCTTTGCTGATTGCTGAGGTATTCCTGCACCTTTCAAAGATAAACCCATCATTTTCTATATGTGGCCATAAAAAAATGATGCATCAGGCAAAAAAATTCTTAAATTCTTGCATCAATTGGGCCCTGGACTCCCAAATACATAAGTTTTTTTCAAGTATTGTAGGCAAACAATGACACAAGAGCCCTTCACAATCCTTTACATACATACTGCTACAAGATCCCAGCAGGCTGGGAATGGCAAATATTCCATTTTGCCAATTTACAGCCACTAGTGCAAATTACTCAAAGGCACACAGCAAGACTGTGACACACATAAACATTTAACCTAATTTGTCTTAGCTCTCAGAGCCCTATTTTTAATTTGTGGATCATTCTTCTTCCTTAAAGGATAGTTACCAAGGGATGAGATTAGAATAGACAAAAGCCTAGCCTTCAGTCCAAATTCCTTTGTCTTGTGGATTTCATCCAGACCCACAGAGTATTAAAATAAATTTTTTCCCACAATTTTTAAGTACTTCTTATGACTGGTAGGATATGGGAAGTTAGTTACCCTCCATTACTATACTACACCCTATATAACAATTAAAAAATGTTTTTATCACTAATTTGATGGACTACAAGAGCTTCATCAGGCCAGTCTATTAAAAACAGACAAGTATGTATTTCCTATAGCATATAGTTTTATAGGCAGGTGTTCTTGTATCACGACCTTAAAATTTCTGTAAGTATTATAGATTATCACCATCCAGTTTTACAGACATGCCAGTAATTCTGATAAACAGGCCTCTTTCATTTGTTTCACACCTCCACTTCAAAGCTCTCCTTTTTGCTTTTAAAATAAGCAGTTACTTAGAAATCAAATAAGTTCCATAAAATACGTGGGATCTGGCAACAGAAAATGCAGTCAAATAAAAGCAACATGTATTATCTTAGATATCAAAACTACTGATCACCAAAAGCACTTTTTTAAAACTGAGAAGTATGATTAAAATTTCTTTTGATTCAAGCAGGAAAAGAGTGACAGGTTTGTATCCAGTGCCAAGTTCCACCTCACTTTCTCACTGGAATTTGTGTAAATTTCTAACTACGAGCTACAAAACTTCAATCTTCTTTCCACTCCCTGAAGCTCAATCAGTTAGATGCATCTGATCCTCACTCTAGGAACACAGAACCCCATATCAAACAATAACTACACAGGGAGAGGTTATCCTTAGAAAACCTTGCAACTGCTCAATCTCTAAAACACATTTTTGTGCAAGAAAGGCATAAGGCTAGTTTTAGAGGGGGAAAAAATTGTACCTAAAATGTACTGCATTAAAGGCTCTCACTAAAAGGAAAGCTAAATTCATTCCTTCATCTGGAAAAAAAGTAGTTCTACAGCTCTATAAACTGTTTTGTCCTGGAATGCAGAGCACAAGTTAAACAGTGTCAGTTCCTGGCCAGAAGTAAATATAAAGTAGGGTTTCTGGAATAAATGTGTACATCTTATTGGCTCGGTCTTTACATTTTTAAAGCAGCACATGTGTTTATACTCTGACCTTTGTACATTTTCCAAATGAAAACAAAACAAAAACATCCAAGCAATACATCTAAGTATCTTCAGCAATAAGGAGGCTCCTGTTACTTTCTGAACATCAGTCACAGTCAGGCAACTGCTCCAAGTGTCACAGCAATTACATTTCTATTCTTGATATTTAGGAAGAACGAGTGTTGTTCCACAGAACCTTGCCTGCAGTTTTAAATCGGTTTCAGCAGAAGCCATTCAAACACTGGAAACAAGCAAGGGCAAGTTCATTTTGCAAGTGATACACAAATTCCTTAACGAAGGAAAAAAACTGAACTTGCTCTACCATTTTCCAATGAATTTAACAATGAGAAAAGCCTCAAAAGAATGAACTTTCTAATAATATGTGAAAAATAGAAGCTGATACCAAACTAGTACCTACCATGAAGGACGGGTCACATAAATTCATTCTTGGCCTGCCAGCTGATCAGTACTAGACATGCTCAATATCAGTATTAGATGGCTCTGAACCAGACACTCAGGTGCTTCCTCCACCTGAACACTGTAGTGCACCTTTAGGAATCCACTGAATCAGACTCAGCTTTGCAATGGTGCAATACACACTCCATGCCATGTATCCACTGCCTCCTCCAGGCCATCAAACTGGATTGTTCTCATCCCAGCTGAATTTAAACTGGTTTAGGGCAAATTTGGGAGGAAACTCCAAAAGGAGTTCCTCTAGAAAGCAGATTCGAGCCCTTCCCCCTACTGGTTCAGGAAAATATTTCCTTGGAGAAAAGAGGAAAAAACCTGTTTATTTAACAAGCAAAGCATTCACAGGCATAAAAATGAGTAATATTAAACAATAAAACCTCTCTCTGTTCTGAAGAGATGGCAAACTCAGAAGGTCCTTGTTGTGGCTGCAGCTCAGCTGGCTCAGTCTCTCCCAGCCCCTCCTGAGCTGGAAATGCCCCGGCCCCGGTGAGCCCAGGTGTGAGCTCCAGGGGCTCTGCTGGGTGCTCAGAGCAGGGCTGGGCTGGACAGCTCCAAGGAAAAGGAAAGCCACTGTCCAGGGAACTGCTCTGCCTCAGCCAGCTGAAAACTAACTAAAAGCAAAGGAGAGCTCTGTCCTGCTGTCTGTCTGTCCGTGCTGCAGACAGCACAGTCCAGGAGCAGGAATGTGGAGCAGTGAGTGCAGCTCCTGAGCACAAACTGCGCGCTCCTGTTTGCCCACCTTGCTCTCAGAACAGCCTGGAAGGTGCAGAACTTAACATCCAGCATAAACAGAACAGACAGCTGGGGATACAAACATCACAAAGCCACCCCAGGACACCAGACCAACCAATCAGTGCTGGAATAAATTCACACTATGATTTAAAGAAACAAAGAAGGCACGTGCCAGTTTGTATATTCAGAGCTGTGTAGTCAGTTTTATTAGCTCTTCACAGGCACCTGTACAATAACTTCAGCAAATTAAACATCAAAACTTTAAAAAAAAAAAAAAAGAAAGAAACTCACTGAAAAGGACATTGCAATAGATGTCAAAGGTGAGCATCAGATGGAAACATACTGACCACAACCACAAATAGTAACTGCTTTCTCAGAAGCTAAACACATCTTAGCAAGTACAGAAAACTCTAGGCTCATAATAAGAACAAAAATAGTTTTGCTAAATGGTTAAATTAGCCCATGGCAGTGGAATGATGTCCTGCTTGTGCCATGCCAATGAGGCCTCTAGCAGTGCCTGCTGGGACAGACTCCTCCTGGGGGCTGGGACCACAGGCCAGCTCCCAGAAATGGACCTGGGGTCTGTCACCTCCAAGCTAGAAGAGGCAATGGCCTGCTCTATTAGGGAGAAGCACTAATACTCTCCTTAACCTGTAGGATTTAAGGATGTCTTTCTGAAGCTCATTTGCATGTTTAGTTTTGATTCTGTCAAGGATCCACATGCTATAGTGATAGCACATGCTATAACTCTTCCAGAGTTAGATATAAAAACATTTTTCTAACATGAAAAAGCATATTTCAGTAATATGAGGCACAAGCTGACACCAAGATGACTACAATGATCTGGATCCAGGAGTACTTGTCTCCTCTTCTGAAGGCCTGTAAATGCACCTGACATCAGCTCAGTCCCAGATGGTCTTATATTATCTGCTGTTACAGCTATGAAGACAGTGAGTGTCATGCTACAATTGTAAATATTAATGTGCCTCCCTTTGACTGAGAAGGGTGATCACACACATTTCTGTGATTTATCTCCCATCACTCCCAAACGGAACTGACTGCAAGGGAAATGGATCTCAGCCCCTGACTGAGCTTCTGGATAAAGAGCAGACCAAGCAACCTTCTTAATTTCACAAACTGGAAAAAAAAAAAGGCATAATAAACAAAACACTTATCAAAACACAAAACACTTTCCTTACAAGGCAAAGGAAAACAAAACACTTGATATCCTCTTAACAGCAGCAAAAGATGAAATTTTTCTTACTGTCTTTTGCTACCTCCTACTACCATTTGTTTCTTTTCACTGTTTGTTGGTTTTTTGCTTTGTTTTTTGTTTTTTTTTTAGTCCAGTGTATGAGAAAAATCCTTCAGCCAAAAAAAAGGTTGAGATGGAAGAAGTAGGTTGCAACACATGGCTGTGTTTTTGTGCTCCATATAACCTTCCCAGGAAAACTCTCTTTCATGGAAATGGATCAATGACATCCAATTTTGGCAGTAGCAAGAAACTCAGGTCTTTCTAGCAGTGTTTATAGAAGTTCTTGTTGAGAAACGCCTCGAATTCCCAAAATCAAAGTCAGAGAAGAGGACAAACACCTACACATTTGCATGGAAAGCATAGCTTTCTCTTACAAGCTCAAAATGTTCTTTGATTAGATTCCCCAAGACTTCCCAGCCTCCCTATACCTCCCAAACCCTGCATCTGTGCTTAATGAAATAATCTGAAGGATGGACTTAAAGTATGACATTCCTCCTCTTCTTTTTTGCATTTTTTGAGGCCATAAACTGAAGTAATTACAGATGAGCCATGTTCATATGACAATATATTCCAGATAGACAGCAAATTATGGTGCACTTAAATCAGTGACTCCATTTTATTCCTGATACTAAGAAGGCAAAACCAGAAGAACAAATTACTTCTTCTTGCAAGGTGGATAATGGAAATTAATCTACATCTACTCCCACCTCAACTGCCAGCAGCAGCTACATTTCAATAGAAGGGGAAAACTGACAGATTAGCAAGGGAGACATGCAGAAAAATACTGCAGATAAATTTTTTGACACGAATTGAAGTTAGTAGTATCTAAGAATAAATAACCATCTATCTTCTTTCAAACCAATTTTTATATGTGCATTAGGCATTAAACAATATTTCCTGTAGGATGAAGCAACAGGAAAGAAGGTAGGTTGTTAATGTTGTATTTAAATTACCTCACAGATGCTTAAATATTTTAGTGGTGAAGGCTAGATCAAAGTTTCTCATGTTTAGACTACCTATTAAAAACCAGTAGAGAGAGATAAATTATCAGCTAAAAGATGGGTTTTAGAGAAAGATGCCTGAATGTTACTCAGAGTTATTGAACAAAATGGCTGGAAAGAAAAAGCACTATGAGTTCAGGACTGAAAAATAAAAACCCCAAAAATAGAACTAAAGATAAAATGATGACTGGGTCTAGTACTAAAAAGACTCCTGAAGAAACAGATCGATAAAGCTACCGGATCCTAACTTCTCAATTTCAGCAGAAATTAGGTATAACTGGGGACAAAAAATAAACCTCTCCCTCCATACTTAGTATCATAAATTATTAAGAATATGCAACTTTCAAAACTCATTCATGATGGAAAAATTGGTTTATTCCAATGGTAGAAAACATTTTGTTTGAAGTCTTAATAAAATTTTGAGATGTCTATAGCACATATTGTAATTGTTATGACTGCAAGTGTGATGAGTATCACAAACATTGTTTTGGAAGAGAACAAGAAATCTCATGACAATTCCAGCCTTCTATTACACAGACATTTTGTCATATTAACCATTGTTAAAACAGGAGGAATATTTAAACATATTTACTAGATTTTAGACATTCATTTCCAAGATATTAAATAACAAAAACTCTTGATCAAGAACTTGATTTCAAGGACTTGTGGTATCAGTCTGCATTTTTTAGCAAAGGCAATTACTGGCCCAAAGATGGAGTTCTTCAGCATCAATGAAAAGTGTGACAGCTTCAGAGAGAGGATCTAAAAGGGAACAATTTCAGTGGTAAAAATAATGGGAAACAAATTGGAAGGACCAGATCAGTGCAGTGACAATATCTATTCATATGTGAGGTCACCCAAAAAAGGCCACAGCAAAGCTGTTATGGACAGCTTGAGTTCAAATTAACCCATTTCCTGCAACACTTACAAATGCCTTACAACCCATGGCACTGAATTTTGGTTTTCACACTAGCATTACAAACTATCATTAAAATCAGAATGGGAAAACACACCAAGAACTTCAGCCTGTGTGCTTGGGCAGGCAGTCTGAATGCTTATGCTTGGTTCCAGCTTGTATTCATCCCAACACCAAGAATCCAGTACATCTTTTATTTATAGTCCACACTGAGGCTTTGCAAGGAATCTTTTCTTTCCAGTTTTGGGAAAGGATTTATTTTCTTCCTATCTGGCATGCTTTACAATGGACATCTCTGCTAAAAAGGTACAATATGAAAACACTACCACTATTTATAAAAACATGTTTGACATCTGCATTACAGGGATTCAGAAGGGATTGACACTGTTATAAAAATCTTTATACAAGCAGGATGGTATCTGGAATGACTGAGCAGGAAAGATCATGTTACTTCTCCTTTCAAAATCTATTTTATACAGCAATTTTCTAGACCCTCCATTTAGGAAGTCTTCATAATATTTACTAATTGTCCCTTTTAGCCCAGCTTTACAGAAACCACTTCAGTCACATAACTGAAACTGGATGTGTAAGACAGCTATTCTCATTATCAGCCTTTACCTGCTCAAGCTCTCAGCTTCAAGTTCTTGCCCTGATGATTTTTTCTTAATCTCATTAAGCAATTTAGGAGTCAAACACATAAGTGAAAAACACTTTCTGTTGTTACAGCATGCTTTTCACAACTGTACCTTCCATTATCCAGAGTGTTATAGCACAATAAGGCAAGGCTGAATAAATTAAAATTTGGATTTTTTTTATTGTTCTATTCTTTATAATTTCCTTATTTTATCTGTGGTCCACAAATTACTTTTCTGAGCAGCAATGCTAAAAGGATGCCGTTTATGGAAAGGATGGCAAACTGCCATATGGCTGTTGTACAGCTCATTCTGAGGATACCTTGTACCTACAATCTGCATTTTACTCCCATGCACTTCAGGCACCCTTGCCTGCCTCCATCCCCCTTCATTTCAGACCTCTCACGTTTTTGTATGACATGTATCACTGGAAATGCTGAATGAGGCACTGGGCATTTGATTACCATCATCCTTTTGATGTAACCCCAGAACCGTGTGTCTTCTGGGTTACTTGCTGCATTGCTATAAATCTGGATTCGTGTATTACACTGCCTAGAAACTGCAAACAGAAATTCTCTGTGAGTACTTCTGCTATTTTTATCACTAAGTGCACAAAAAACTGAAACAGAACTCCTCATATTTTTAATGAAAAACCAAACTGACAAACATGATGCTTTTCTACAAGGAAAAGTGTAATGATGCCAGTCAATTAGAAACGTAAAAAACGAACAGAAAACAAAGCACACTCAAAGCCAAATTTCACCCTCTTCAACAAAGTCTTGTTTAGTATTGTGAGTGAAAACTGATCTACAGACCAAAAAATGTATTCCATAAAGAAAAAGATTAAATAAACCCCAAGTTTATAATTATTTGTCATGATCAAAACATCCCGTTCAGTTCCATGCAGCAAATGGGTGATCATTCCTACCCAGCATGTGCAAGGGTTAGCCTAGAAGGGTTCCCTGAAAGGATAAGGGGTTTCAGTATAAAACCCTATATAAAGCTACCTAGACTTACCAGTATCATCATCCAATGTCCCAAAGAAAAGGGGAAAAAAAGTTTGTATTTCCTTTAGAATTCTCATAAGAATACTTTCAAACAACACTCTAATTGATGGATGTTTATGGTAATATCTACTTATAGACAAGCTTACTTCTTTTGACAGGTTTATCTAAGCATGTAGTAATTCATGTACACATGGAGTTCATCTTTTATGCACCCACATCCATAAAACAAGCAACAATGTCAGACTATGTGATAAATGTATCATCCCTGGTAAAATCACCTCCTCTTCTTCCAGTTTATGTATGTCAAGACCTATTCCAGAAGCAGAGAACACTGAGCCATTTTTAATGGCTCTTTTTCTCAAACTCTTCTCCCTCCTTCATTCACTTTTAAAAAATTGCTAACCTTTTGAAAGCACAGAACTTCTGTATAATTACATTCACTTGAAGCTCATAATAGGAGTTCAAACCTGGGTTGGTAATAGTTACACTACAGTAACTACAGTGTGACTTTAAGGCATTTCCTTTAAAATAACAGTTGATTAAATAACCACTGTGACTTGTAATAAGCATTAAAAGTAGGGACATTTCACCCTGTGTGTTATGTACTGTTCAACATTTCATTTCTTCATCAGCACCATCTTGGCTCTCTTAGCCATGAAGGTGGTAGCTGTACTCATATGCCTGTTGACTTTCTTCCTAATGACCACTACTATTATTTTTTAAAACAGAAAATGGTTGAAACCAATCTGGATCCTCCATAAAAAACCTGAGTTGAAACTTTCATTAAAATGCAAGTGTTATGAGGCTCCAGACATGGTAATAAGAGAGATGACCATGTCAAAGCATTTTAGTAGATCTCTCAGCATCAATGACCAAATTCACATCCATACAATGCATTGACCACTGATTTTAGTTAAGCTCACATTTATGCTCTTCTGAAACATATTTATAAGTCAAACAGAATCTCAGTAGAAAATTCAGGATATAAATTTGGGACAGCAGGGCTAAAGCTGGGTAGAAAAACAAGGGTGGACAATTTCATGTGCTTTCTCCCATGTGCTGTCTATTCTTTTATCTTTCTCCCCTTACCGCAGTTCTGTATCTCCTCCTATCTCTTGTTTTTACCTTTGTATTTTCCTTACCACACACTGACTCCTTTTCTTCCTCCATGTCGTGCCTTCCACCTTGCCTTCTTGCTTCTTTCATCACTGCCCCAACAAATGGAATTTCCCAATCTAGAGGTCATCTTTGATATTTGAAAACCAGAAGTGCAGCAGCAACCTGTACCTTGACTAATCTCTACCTTGTGACCTAAATGTGTGATTTCCAAACTGTATGTTCCAGATTTACAGGAGCAGCTAAGGCCAGTAAGTCTGCAGAGATTTGACTGTTTAGGTAAATTTCACACAGACTGAGGGAACTGGACAGAACCAGAGAACACAACGCAATACTTTTGCACAACAGACTTGGGATAAACCATGAGATATACAGGTATTAAACTTAACTTCCTGACAGATGCATGAAGCACCTCTGTGCAGGTTACAAGCACTAGGTCATTGTGCTGTAGGAGTGCTTTCTAAAAACATGCACTTTCTTGAAGTCCAGAGATTAATCTTTGTTCGCTTCACCAAGCAGGGAAATAAATTGGTTTTTCACATTCTCTTAAATGCACAAACAGGAGTAAACACAGCGAACAAAAAATATAAGGTTTCTTTGGGCAACTGAAACAAAGTCAGCAAGTGAAACAATATTCCTAGAGAGTTCCTGAGGAAGCAGGTGCTCCTTTGAGACAGACATGATACAAGCAAGAAACTGAGTGTTATTGTGCAAACATTAGTATTGACATTGCTTATAGGTTATAATTCATAATGCAATCACTACAAACCCATGCCAGCAAAATTTTATGTCTTCCTATACATCCTGAATTAATGCTGTTCTCTTTTTCCAAGCTGAACAGTCAGCCAAAATTATCTCCACGTTGTTTCTTTAGCCAAAAAGAAGCTGAAGACAAATTCAAATATTTTTAGTATAGTTCTACTATCTTTCTGTCCATAGGTCTTTGGGACTTTCTCCTGCTTCTCTTCAATACACTTTTTTTATTTATTGTTGAATAATAAATAAATTATTCAACAAAATAGCCAGCAGAGACACTTCCACTCATTCATGCTGATTTTGAGCAGGGGTGGGGTGCATAAATACTTTTTGAGTGGAGGCTGCTATCATTTCAACTAAATTATTACTATAAACATACTTTTTTTTCAAAAATGGTTGTGTCAAAAGTATTCCTTTCATCTACAATCACAAGTAGATACATGTCAGAAAGGGAGTCATAGTCCTACCAACAAAGGCTACTAAATGGTACATATTACAGCTTCACATTTCTAGTTGCTTATAATTCTGTCAAACTAAGTTTTTTGATGACAAATCTCTCAACTTGAATAAAACACCTGTGTGAGGTTAAGGAATAAAAGAAAACAAACAAACAAACCACAAACAACTGCCAACTTGCTTGGGTTTACTCTCTAAAATAACTGCTAGCAGAAAGAAAATATTTTAGTTTGCTCCTGTCAAAAATACTGGAAATCATTATTTCAAATTTCTACATTTTTTAAAGACTTACAGCAAGGATAGAAAGCTTTGTGGCTTTGTGACTGTGTACACTAATAGAGAAGAGCAGCCAATAGCCAACCCCTGACCAAGACCCACTGGACCAACAAGGCACCGAATTCTTGCAGCTGGAATTCTTTTCCCTCACAGAATCCATCTTCTTCCCAAACACCCACCCTGAACACTTAATTTACACATGTTATTCTCTGAATGACAGCAGGCATAGCCTAGAAAACTGCAAGGAGATCTGTCCCAAAGCCTTGCCAAGGAGTGCTCCGACAATGCCACGCTCCCAAGGGACTGGTCTGCGGCTGGAAGGCTCCAATTGGGTTTGTCCTTATAACCACACAAACAGTGATTTATTTCTTTCTGTATTTCAAAATAGTGACTGTAGAAATTATTAAAACTTCATTTCTAAGATTGGCTAAGTACATATCAGATGGTAGTGATTTCAGACATTACCCATCATATTGCAGATTTTAGTTTGAATATACACATTTATAAGACATTCACATGCTTTTCTATACAGCCCCTGATTTAAGGATATCTTACTACAACTTGTATGTATTTTTATACTGCTCCTTTGTCCTTACAGACCTCTTCCACTGCTCTAATCTACCCATTACCTACACATGACACAATTGTAGTTGTGTGCAAAGTTTTTCTGGTTTCTACAGTTTACCTATTATTTCAAAATTTCTATGAACAGAACATCTGTGAAGCACTTCAGACTGAATAAATGAACTAAAATAAAGATATGCCTTTAAAATGGCATTCTAAGGTAGAAGATGTATGTTTTACCTAAATAGTGATCTCATACTATTTAGGCACAATCAGTGGGTTAAGCTGAGGTATAGACTTGCATTTTCTAGCTCAAGTTTTCAAAGAAGGAACTCAAAGCAACCAACACACCAACAGAAGCACACGGGGGAGGAGAGGGACAGCTGTACTATTTTCCTGTTAAAATACACCACTACTGAGAAAGACACCAAAACAAACTGAAGTAAAACAAAACAAAAGAAAAATAAAGTAAACAGAGGCTATGTCTTGCCAAATGATACATACAGCACCATAAATTTTGAGTTTAAAGAACAGCAATGTTACCTCAAAAAACTCCTCTCCTAATTCATATTAAGGCTAGATGAAATGCAAATTTTTATCTATGGCAAATATTTTAAAACAACTGTTACAAATTACATAGGTTATTGCCCATCAAAATAAGTTGCAAATCAACATTAAGAAGTAACATCAAAATAAAAGTCTAGTCACTGTAAAAAAACCAAATAATTCAATGAGCATTTCCAAATTTTGCAGACATTGTATAATAAATCTTAATATGCACTTTCGACCTGCTAAAAGTTCTTTTCTAAAATAGGGATCATTTTTAGGTATATTTCCTATTCAATTTAGTGTCTGCTATTTTTTTTAGTAGGAATTAGCTGTTGTAACTGATTAATGCCAATACACCCCTGTAGGACAATTAAATATATTTTTTTAAAAACCAAACAAACAAATCAACTAGAAAACCTGAAAAACATTCCCAAATTAAACTGTGTGTTCCAAGGGGGATAATCTAAATGCTCTGAACATAAAGAATGCCATTTCTGAGGTCACCTTACCTCCAATTCAAAGCTACGACACCAATACAACAAAGTTCTCCCCCCAGACAAGGTAACTGCTTTTACCTTTATATGATTTCTGCAGTGAGGTAATGGACAAAGCAGAGACTCAAACAGAGTTTAATTCAAGGTTCACATATAACTCTTAATCCTGAGTACAGGTTTTTTTCCTTTTTAACACAGCTTATGCCTCAGCTCATCATTTCTGAAACAGGATAATGCTCATGTACCTTCCAAAATACATTTCAAGGACAAAACTAATACTGACAAAGAGTTCAACTGCGGTGCTAGTAGGTATTTAGAAACATGTGGTAGGGGAAAAATAGTTTTGGATCATTTACAGTGAGAGCTCAACAATGCTCTGATTGAATTAATTAAGGAATACTGTCAGTTTGATATTTCAAATATATGGCTTTAGCAAAGACACCACCACCAGGTCTGACCTCCCTCACAGAGGTTTTCATTTCACATCTGCTTATCAACTTTTCAAATTTATTGCCCTCTCCTAAAGATGCAAACAGGACAAATGTGCTATACAGAAGAAGTTTAATAATTCATAAAGGCAAAAAAAAATTTAAAACTTCCCCCAAACTTCAGTTCTTAAGAATTGCTACTTCTAGAAAGAGAAAGCAAAAGCATAGAAGAAACATGCTTTTAAATTGGTATGTAAACCCATTAGACAAATATTTGAGTACAAGCCTTTATGCCTCCAGTTATTAACAACAGGCTGAGTGGATGCATTGTTATGTTACCTTAGAAGAATATATTCAGGGCAGACATAAAATTTGAATTTAAAATACACACTCCTGCACGAAGCACACATACACAAGCACATTATTAGTAATCATTTACCATGAGTTACTTCTTATTAACCTTCACGTGGCTGGCTTCATAAATATTTTCATTTTTTGTTTCCTTTAATTAATAATTATTTGAACTGACAGAATTTACAAACCATAATACAATTAAACGTTCAAAATATATTAGGCTTAAAAATGTGGTATTTTAAAGGGGTTTTGTCAAACAAATAAATCAATTCATCAAACTAAGAGATTCTAGCAGGTCCCTTAACGAGAATATTGACAATAATGGCTTTCTCTCTTCACAATCACAACAAAAAGACTGTCAAAAGAATCTAGATTACTGGTATTCATTCAAAAAGCTTAGAAAGCTTCTTAGAGCACCTTGTAAAGTTACAGGTGTGTAAAACATACGCATTAATAAATAAAACTACTTTTCTGCACTTCCCTCCATACAACATTCCAGTTTTCCATTTACCAATGAGATTGTTTGGTGTTAGAATAATTAATGTTTGAAAGACCACATCTAGTGTTAGTGAATTAAGGTAATAATTTTTTTCTTCCACATTATGACCATTTCAGTTTTCAAAGCCAGCAAATTTTCAAATTTCTACTAATCTCACGTAATCAGCATTAGAGCTTAAAATTGCCACATAAATCTGCAGAACCTGACTGACAGATTCAATTTCTCATTAAATACACGTGGGTATAGCTGCAAAGAACAGATCAAAAGAATGGCGACTGTCTTATGGGGTAACAGGAAGCATTTTGAAAACTTACCCAATTCTTAAACGCCTACTTGTTTATCTGTATTTCCTGACAAAACGCACATAACACATCATTTAAAAACCCGCACCGAAATTCAACTAGCAAACAACTGCCTTCTGTACTCTGCTAAGTAAATCTACCTCCAGCATGACTCGGAGGGATGACTGCTTTGATAAGATACACTTCAAGCTATCCTCAAAAAAAATAAGATAAAGATGCTTGGACGCTTTCCTCTTCTCCATCTAACCTTATTGACTGATCCTTCAGTCAGCCTGCTCATGATACAAAGACAGAGCACTTCAGAGGCAGCTCCTACCCATCCCATAGCCCACACCAGCAGATGGATTGACACAGTCTCGAAATAAAACCTGTCAGCCACACAAAGATAAGGTGTCATTAAGCTGCGTGTAGATCGGTGTTACCTTCTAACACAAAGATACTGCAAATGCTCCTTGCTGTCACAGCACACTTGTTCCACAGGCCCTTCTAAATGCAGAAAATTTCACTCTGGCTTTCAAGAAGAAATTATGCTTCAAATTGTGCTCTACTTTCTAGAACACATGTAAGTGCATCTACGCAAAACGCCTAATCAAGTGCTTGAATACAGTAACATGTCCATGAGAGGCGTTTTCTAAGGCAGACTTACCCTTGCACTAATTACTGAATGCAGATTTGCTCCTATAAAAAGAAAATATACAGGCAGCTCTTTGCTAGACTACTGCCGGCTCACACGCTACAAGCGATGCAGCTGGTGATACCTGTATGCCAAACACCAGCACCGCGAACACCGGGGGAAAGCCCGGGAGGTTAAAGTTTGCCGCGGGATACGGGAACCCTCCCGCGGGCTCCGCTCCTTGGCGTCAGCGCGGGCGGTCCGTGCCCGCCGTGCGGCCGCTGCCCGTGTCCGCGCTCCGCCGCCCCCGCCACCCCCGGGCGACCCGGGCCGGGACCCCCACCCCGCCGGACCCCCCATCCCCGCCGGGACCCCCCATCCCCGCCGGGACCCCCCATCCCCGCCGGCCGCGCACCTGAGCCCGGGCGGCCGCGGGAGCCGCCCCGCGCCCCCAGCCCAGGCCCGGCGAGGCGGGGGAGCCTTACCCGGGAACTGCTGCGGCGGCGGCGGCGGCGGCGGCTGCTCGTCCTCGCCGCTCTCGGAGTCGGTCTGCATGGGCTCCTCGGCGAAGTTGACCCCGCGGGCGTCGGGGGGGCCCCGGCGCGGCGGCTGAGTGCCCCTGTCATGGCCGGTGCCCGATTTGCGGCCGCTTGGCTCTTTCTCCGCCGCCTCCTTGGCCGTCGCCGCCTCCTCCTTGAGGCGCCCGAAGTACTGGAGGGCAAACTCCAGCAGGTCCCCGGGCTGGCTCCGCAGCACCTCTACCGTGAAGCCCTGCAGCAGCTCCGTCAGCCCCGCCGGGATGGAGATGCTCATGCCGGGGCCGGCCGGGGGGGCGCAGCCCGGCCAGGAAGGGGGAGGGTGAGGGGAAGGGGAGAGGAGAAGGAGGAGAAGGAGGAGGAGGAGGAGAAGGGGGGGAGAGCCCAGGGCCGGGGGTCGGCGGCCCGGGGGACGAGGCGCGCCCGGCGGATCGCCCGTGGGCAGCGGGAAGGGGCGGGCGGCGGCGCAGGTGGGAGCGGGCGGGGGGCGGGCCCGCGGGGGGCAGCGGCTCCGGCAGCCTCGGCGGCGGCGGCGCCTCCTCCCCCGCGCCGGGGGAACCTCGCGCACATGTGACCCGGGAAACCATGACAACCTCCCGCCGGGGACTGCGGCCGCCGCGCCCCGCCCGCGCTGCCGGGAGCCGCGGGGCCGCGCGGAGGGCACGGCGGGCACGGCGGGCACGGCACAGGGCAGGGCAGGGCACGGCATCGCATCTCTGCCCCCGCACGGGCTGCCCTGCCGGGACACGGCCCCGCCGGGCAGCGCCGCCCCCGCCACCCCCGGGCTGCCGGGCACCCAAGCATTGAGCGCCTTCTCCCTGCGGGGTGTCCAAGCATCCGCCCTGGCGAGCAGCGGGGATTCCCGATGAGCGGACACGGCCCCGCTCCGGGAAGGACCGCAGTGCATGTAGCATCTCATAGCTGATCACTGCTGTGCTTTTTCACGGCCATGCACCACCTTAAAGCTCTTCTGCACATCATTCATACGCATAGAAGTGCTGTCGATTTATATTCATCTATATTATTTAGGATGGGAGGAGTGATGTGGTGCTAGCAAGAGCATCCTGTTTGTCAGCTGATTGTTTAATGTCCACGAAAAATTTAGCTGGAGAAAGAAACAATTGTTTAAAAATGGGGGAAGAAGTCCAATTTAAACACTGCTGAGTGCCAACGCTCAGCATAGACGCTCTTCCAAGCCATGCTGCAGAGACTACTTAGCACAGTGGTAAGTGGGTGCTGCTTGTCATCACCAGGAAGCTTAAATGTTTTAAGTAGAGTAAGTAGCAATTACGGGTGCCATGTTTTTCAATGCTTCACTAAACGCCTCTTGAAAATGAGGTTCCGTGGAATGCATGAAAACTGCATCCCCCCCGGTTTGTTATCATCTCTGAACACTGGCCAACGTTTTGGGGTTCCAGAAAGACTCCAGCTGGAGTCTTATTTTTATGCATCAAGCAAATTAATTGCTAAAATGTCTAAGGCTGCGACACCATGGCTGTTTGATAATTGATTTCATTAAACATTCACCATTGCTCAAATGGCCTTGCAATGAGCTTCATAAGGGCTTAGGGTGAGATAAGCAATCAAATGTGAGTTTGTAGTAGGAAGACAGTGAAAGACCTGACCTCAAAAAAATAAGGTGATAGCAAAATATAGCATCTCTGTGACACTCTTCACGCAGATAGGGATATTGAAGCCAGGTTTAAATTGAGCTAATTTCCAAATGGAACCCAGTTCTGGTTGTATATGTGTTTTCAAATGGAGCTTTGTTCGCAAGTTGGATCTTCAAAGTGTTACAGACTAGGTAAAATAGTGAAGTGAGTAAACCACGCCTGCATGGGTGATATTGCTGCCCTGTAACAGGCAGGAGACACCTCTGCAGGCTGAGCTGTGGAATACCTTCAAGCAACATCTTGTAGCTTAATTTTACGCTGCAGCCATTAGAAAGTACTTTTTTGAAGTTAAATTTGCTGTTGTTTAGCGCTGTCCTGCTTGAAGAACCTCTTCAAAGTCAAGCTAAGTCATCTGGGGGCAGACCAGGAGTTCTCTCTGGACTGCAGGAGGTTGCTGTGTTGTCAGGCTCTGAGAACTGCCAGCACACCCCCCTTGCTGCCATGCTGCAGTGCTGGCATGCCCTGACCACAGCTGCTGTGGAAGCACTGCTGGTGCAGCATAGCCACACACATTAAAATGGCTGAGAATCGAGGGCAGCAGGAGAGCTGACACCTGTACATCATGGACACGTGCAGAGCTTAGTCACTCTGCAGGGTGGCTTAGCTAGAAATGCCAGATGGGCTCATTCACTTGTTTGGGAGCTTAAAAACCTTCTCACTCCACTGATAGGATTGATCTGTTTGTGACCAGGCTGAGACATACCTAAGCTTTGAGGAAGCTCCCAGGAAGAGAAGTGCTAGTAATCAGTGCCTTCCAGGCACTAGGTGTCCTGTGAGCATATAATATTCCATTTAATGGAGTCTTCCAGGATTAGAAGAGTTGTCATCCCTGAGGTTTTCTCATACCCAGACAAGGCAGTCTTTTTTTTCTAGGAATTTACCAGCAGCGTAGTGTCTTTTGCCATCTAATCAAGGACTCCCCTACTTTGTCAGAGACTCTCATCCTCCCAGACTTAAAATGAGATCACTTCTCTGAAGACATCCTCAACAGCCAGCCTTTGATGTTTTTATGCAAAACTCAGATAATTTGAATAAGAGATTCCTAAGTGGCAGAACTCTAAAAAATGCTTCTTTCTAAAAAAAAGTTTCAAAACAGCCCAAAACATTTGTGTCTAGTGAAACTTACCTTGAGGTTTGCGTATCTCAAAGGATGGCAGCAAACTTTGTAGTTCAAGTTGGTGTCATCTGGTTTCCTTAGATGCTTTCTGTTCCAAAGACTTTGCATTGATATTTAAATTGCTTTTAAATCCTCATAAGGAGGACAGCTGTCGAAAATATGTGTTATGTCTAGCAGAGTGAACACTTAGAGTATTGCTTCACACCTCTCCAATGAGTTTCATTAGTTACTACTAATTTTTGTGTGCCATTCTAGTTCAGCTGTAAATATCTTCTTTAAAAGAAAGAGAATATACAACCTACAGAAATCCTTCTGTACTGAAAAAGGATTAGGCAGAATATTCGCCTCACAATTTCCAAGGAAATAACCTAAAGACTTTGTTATCTCCTTTCCTTCTAGCTAACAGATGCAGTTTTCATAACACACTGCTTACCTGCTTTGCATGTTGTTCTTGTCCCTTCACCTGGTTGGCAGCAGTAAAAAACTAGGTGATTAGAACTAACAGGTGAGAAATAGCAATTGTCTCCCACAGGACAATTCCAGACAGTGGTTGGGAATACTTTGTCAGAGCACAGAGAATGGGATATTTTCTTATCACATGGAGGACAATGAACGGAGGGCAGAATAGATGAGTGTCAGACTTTCAAGCTTTGTCTTTACCAGGGTCAATGCAAATTTAGTAAATTTGGTAAACTTGACCTAACAAAGTCCATCCAACATCCAACTACAAGCCAGTTTTTTTCTGCCAGCTCTCAATGTTTAGCCTGATGAGAATATTTTTCTCCAGTCCTTCCCAAGACCTGCTGTTGAACAGCCCTGCTGCCTCCTGAAGGGCCCTGCTGAGCCTGCAGTGCTGCAGGGGACATACAGAGGGGCAGAGGTGTGTGCTGAACATCAGGGGTGTACACCAGGCTAAAGCCCTCTCTCCCCTGAGGAAAGTGACTTTAGCAAGCCCACCAGTGGAGTGCAGGCTTTTAAATCCTGCCATTTGTTACCTCGTGTCAGGCAAGAGGGATTATTATTACTGTGTCCTTGGACCAGCTGCACAGCTAGCCCAGAAAGAAGAGATCCTGATCTCATCATCTGTAATAGTCTCTCTCAATTTGGCAACCTAGTAATTTCCACAGTGGTTCTCCATGGAAAGAGTTCATATTATGCTGGAGAAACACATGGCAAAGCCAGGCCCTCTGCCTAATGTAGGATAGTAGGATAATATTCACATTTCTGTTTGGAAGGTGTTGCTCCCTAAATTTCCAGTTTGGTTTGTGTTATCTCAAATCTTTTGTCCAGGCTTTTGAAATTTCAGGTAAAAATGCACTTTGCATACTGCACGCCAAAAAAGCTGCTGCCCAGAAGGCATCTTCAAATCCCAACATGTTTTATTTTACTTCAAAATCTCATCAGCTATAAGGTAATGTTTTTTCTTCCTGGCTCTTGACAGTGATAGTTGGTTTCTGAGTTTAGAACAACCACAGTTCATAAGAATAATCATGTACCACTTTCTGATCTTCCAAATACCTTTAAAATTGACTTTTTATTGACTTTCTTTTCTTTCTTTCTCAGGTCCTTCTGGCTTAGTAGGCAAATTTTGCTTACAGAAGTTTTTAAACTAACTGTTTTTAATGACAATCGTTCAGCAATGAATTTTCCAGAAATAACAAAACTTGCATTTGTGTAGATCCATAGTTTCACACTTTTCTGTTCTCAATGAAATATGTCACCATTATTGTATGACAAAATCCATTACCAAACCCAAATCTATTTATCAGAAAAATATTCAGTTCTATAAACAATATAAGAAACTAGTGCCTGTAATGCATGAATGAAGTTCTAACATATTCCCTGTGATTCTTCCTCAACTGAATCTTCTCCATCTCACACCCTTTATTCTGCCTGTGCTTATTGCTGTGTGGATTCAAACCCCTTAACTCCCCCACTGCCCACTGTAAATCTAGAATGGCAAGAACCAAGTAGCTATTTACATACTCAAGTAAAATTGTTCTTTTTGCCAATGAGGGTTTTCCCTGAGCAAACAGAAAGGCCAAGTTCAAAACTTGGATGGAAGGAGTCCACCTGAAGAAGCAGAATAGCAGCAAAGCAGTGTAAAGGAAACAGCCCCTGCCACTTTCAGTACCAATTCACAATCAGTTTAACCAGATATACAGTTTGAGGAGTTTCCTAACACAAAATGGCACCTGCTAACCCAGGAACAAGTGTTCATTTCCTCTCCTTTGTATCACCTTTTAGGCACTTATAGTGCTATGTAGTCAGTGGAATTAAATGCTTGATTAGAGCTGAGATGAATCATCATGCTGTCAGGGAGAAGAGAGCAGAAGTCATGGCTTAGGAAGAGAAGTATCAGATTATCAGCAATTCAAATTCTAGTTGGTTTATGTTGGTCCTGAATCCAAGTGTTCCATCCACCTCATCTACTAAGATAATATGTTCAAAAGAAATGCAGAGTATCATATATTCTAACCTCAAGTCCCTTGCTTTTTCACTCATCCTAGTCCTTTTTAACCCCAAACTGTATTTTCAGAGAGTATGAGCTTTGTGACCTATTACAAGTTCTGTTTACAAGTGTTACTATTCAGTAAATGAACAGCTGTTGATTTCCATTGAAATCTGTTGTTTGTTGTCCTTGATATTCAGAAACTACAGGATACTGTCTCTAAGAAAAGTGCTCCTTTTTATGTGCCTCAATTTGGGCCCTCATAATCACCTGTAATTTCAGAAAAATGTGACTAGAGTTTCTAAAGTCAATATAGTGAGTGCTGAATTTGTCATTAAAAGTAAACCTTCTCATTTTAAAAGCAATGAAATAAAATGACAGTGTAGATGTAGCAAACTTCATCTATTTTGAGGATCTTATTTCGTTTGATGCCCTTACATATTTTATAAACATGGCACTATACACTGTCAAGACAACCTGTTAAATGGCTAACAGAGGCATCTCTCCAAATAGCTAACAACAGAAAATCATCATCAGATGGAGAAGTTCCCCAGGAATTGACAGTAGGCTGCTTCTGTTCAACACCTCCTGCAATCACATGGGAGCAAGTATAAATGTTGCTGATATAACTTCCAGATGACACAAAACTCAGTTGAACAGTGATGTCCCTGAGTTCAGGAAAGCATGGAATGATCTGGATGACTTATCCATTTAAAGAAAATTGTACTCTACAAGCTCCTTGTTAAGCCATTGACTTCAGAAGAAAGAGGTTTCTACAGAATGGAAGGACTTTATCTTGGAAGGCAGTGCTTCTAGAAGAGTTTGGTGATCAGAATGGAAAAACAGCTTTACTCAATTGCTGGTGTAATTCTGCAGACAAAGGGGCTAATGAGATTTTTTGCTTGTTTCAAGAGGAAGATCAAAAATAGGAGTGAGAGATCATTCCTCTATAAAACACTCCTGAGACCAGTAAAAAAGTACAGATATAGTGTTCATGTGTTCAAAAAATATGGAGAAATGGAGACGTGCAGAAAAGAGACATAGAAATTATTCATAAGCTGAAGGAAATGTCTTGAGGTGAAAAGACTGGGAGAATTCTCAACGTTTATCTAAGCACTTGTTACCAAGTTCAGTAAAAGAGGCTTATATGATCTAAGAGATGAACGATATCAGTCTGTACAGTCTAGTAGCGCCTTTATGGAAAAGAATAGCATCAGTCTTTCTTATCTGAGATGGCTCAACATCTCTTGGAAAATCAAACTCTTTAATGTCGCTGGAGGAACACACAAATACCCAAAGATGCAGTAATTCTTAGATCTTCTGAAATATGAAGCACCAGAGAAAAAATCATAATACATATGTGCTTTTGAACAGCTACAGTCACTGCTGTGGAGGCTTGGGTTTTATTTAAATGAAAAAGACTGATAGTGAATGGATAGTTTGGTTTCATTTTCCTTGAGGGAGATGGGGAATCTGATAATTTTTGAAACATGAAACTTTCTCCCTGCAAATCTTCTTCTATTAGTCCCGAGCTTAGATATGAAGTTTTCAGATCATCTACTTTGTGGCAAAAACTGGGAGAAAATGAGTAGAAATAGCTGTTGGATGGAGAACAACACTACAATTCCATGCCTTGAGTTTCTCATTAACAGTCAGTGTTCCTAAAAAAAGTCATTAAGAGAATTAACTTTTTGGTTTCTTGGGAGCTAATTTCCAGAAGGAGGGAGTCAGATCTCTGGCGTCTGAAAGTGATGTCTTCTAGGGAAGAGGCAATTTTTCAGTGAACATGAACTGGTGGGCTTTTGGTTTGGGTTATTATTTTGTTTTGTGGGTTTGGATTTTATTGTGTGGGGTTGTTCTGGCTTGTCTATTTTATTGTTTTGTTTTGGTTTTTTTCTCTGATAGATTTAATTGTTACTCATTATATTCTTGAGGAAATTATTAGTTATTCTTGGCAAGAAGAATAAAGCTTCTGTAGAAGTATTGGTTAAAGAGAGCACCAGCTGAAATATTTTCTTTGGTTCGAGCCCTAATGTAGTGGTAATGTTCCTGCAGACTTTTGTCCTGCTGAAAACTGAAAATAGCATTAGTGAGTAAAACCACACTCCGTCCCTAACGTGTTTCTCAGTTTGGGTATCTCTGCTTACCTGCAGTCAGCTGGGCTTGGTAGGTACTGCTGGACTGTATGACAGGCACTCCAGTGTCCCAAAGCCATCAGCCAAGATGGGTTCAGGTGCCTTGCAGCCTAATCTGTAAGGAAAGACATGTGCCTGTGGTTGGAACAGCTACATTTGAGAGAAGAATCTTAATTCAAACTAGCAGATCTTAAAAGACAAATGTCAATGTGTCAGAGCTGTGCACTGGAGTCTCAAGCCTTCAGTTTGTCTCAGGATAGTTTGGTTATACAAACTTGTGAATGTGCATTTGATTAAAAAATAATCAAAATGTAATGACCTTTACAGGCCATTCTGGATTCTGGAAGATTCTGGAAGAGAAAGACTGTTTTTATCTCTCTATAAGTGTATGTGTGTGCTTGTATAAATAAACACACATGCATTTGTCTCTATATGACATTACTGGTTTTATTCTGGCAGAATATAAAGATGCCATCATATTAATCATGAATGCAGTGTAAGTATCTTAGCTCAGTTGACTTGCAGTGAATTGAGATTGGCTGTTTAGTGTAGACTTATGGATCATCAAAGAAAGTATGTGATTATTTTTTATACTTTTATAAGAAACAGAAATATTTACACTTTTAAAGTAAAATTCCTAATTGCACCACATTTTCAATATTCCAACTTTAGCCCCAGAAGTGGAATATAAACTGTGCCAGACATGCATTCCCATGAGTTTTTTATCGTTGTTTTCGACACAATCTATTTTTATTCTGTTCTATGGGAAATGCACACACTTTGTGCAGTTGCCAGAATGTAATTTCCCAATGCCCCTTATTTATTTCAAAGTATGCTTTTTTTGGATTCAAGTGCTTTTGCAACAGCACTTTTTCACGTTTTGTCATGTAAGTACTCCTTGCTCTTACTGAACCCATTTGGTGAGGACAATGGTTACATATATGGAGCTGGAAGGGCAGCCACATAAACTGGCAGAAGCCTCCCACAATGGCCATAGCAGTTGGTTCTCCTTCCTATCTTAGGGTCTTCCATTATTCATGTTCACTCCACCTGAGGACTGCATACAGGCAGCTGGGGGCAGGATTCTTGCTCTGTTCAGATTCTGCTGCATGTATCAGAGCCCAGCAGTTCTTGGGGAGATGGTGATGGCCTGCTGAAATCCCCCTCTTTGGGCCTACCTGGCAGGACAATTTGGAGGCTGCCCAAATCCACAGCAGGTTAATCCTCAGGGACCATCTAGGACCTGGGCCTGGCCAGAATGCATCCAGCTCCTGGATTCTGTTGTACAGCACAACCATTGCCTAAGGAGAAACACAGAGGTTCAAGCTGATGATGTACCAGAGAACAGATTTGGCTGTGGAACCTGCCCCAAAAGGACAACTTACCTCCACAAGGACATGGTCCTTAGTCAATTTATCCACTAAAATTTGCATAAGGCTTTCCAGGTCAGCATAATTTTCTGTCCTAAGGTCACTTTCATTTGATAGAGTTTTTTCTCTCATTTACTCATTTTTGTGTTAAAATCAGTGTGCAATGTCCTTGCATCCCTACAAACCACCCCATCAGATCATTGCCATAAGACCTAGTCAAGGACTCTCATGTTCAGACACAGGTGCAGCTCTAGGACAGTCCTTTATAAAGTGTCACAGACACTTCTGCATATAAATAGGGCACCACTGAAGAAGACCTCTCCAAAACTTCCTTGCATTGCTGCTTAAAGGACATTTTAATAAGTGCCCCAACCCTGACTCATCTTCAGTACAACACCACAGACCCTGCACCATAACATCTGCACAAATGCCCCACTCTTATCTCACAGTGTTCTCCAGTATAGACTTCAAACAAATAGGGAAAGGAAGAAATGTGGTCTTGAGGCCAGACATTGTGCTCAGTAGTCCTTCCTGCTTCTGCTATATCTGTCTCAATTTATACCTGGTAACTCAAATGTGAGTTTGTTCCTGGAGGTTTGGCCTGACTGCCTGCAGAGACGGCTGTTAACCCCTTGTGACACGTACAGCAAGGATCCAGGGTCAGGGTGCTTTCTTTGCCCTCTGGATTTCTCCATCATCCTCCTGCCTTCTAGATGGTGGCACAGCTTTGTCCTACTGGAACATGGACAAGAAGCAGATGGGTTTGGTAGCAGCTGGCAAGGCACACAGACTACTGAGATGCAGGAAGATGAATAGGTTCTCCATGGGTCTGAGCTCATGCTACATCTTGAAATCATGGTCCTTTGCTGTGGCCCTGAGTGAGGGAGAAAGGCTGCAAGGTCACAAATGTTACATGTTTCCCTTAGCAACTCTCCTCCAATGTTTCCATTGCCCAGGCCTTTTAACTGGCAATGGCAACAGCCAAAAATTAACCTTCTTAAGGTCTGACAGCCTCACAGACTTCCAGAGCCCTGTAACTCTTGAAGGAGAAACAAATATTTTGAAATTGGGCACCCATGGGGAGCCAAATTTCCATGAAGTGGCATGGAAGAGGAGCCTCTCAAACTGGCAGTGTCAAAAGAAGCTCCCAGTCCAGATGGTTCCACAGATTTCATTGTGACACAAGAGTCTTTCCCTGAAAGGCCAAGGACTCCCACCAAGGACAGGGACACTGCTGCCCTTCCAGTCAGCCTTCAAAGTAATTGTTTTCGAAGATCATCTACCAAGTCAATTGATAACAAGATAAATCTACATTATGCATAAACTGCAGAATGCATCCTTTCTCCCAAAGCAAAAACAAAAGGAAAAAGAAGTCAGTGTGATCAATAATGCAAGGGCTGTAGGCTTGTCCCTGGTAGCATGTCTGGGCTGTCAGATATTTCTGAGTTTTGGATTGCCAGAATAAGACAAGTCTTTTTTTCTCACAATTTGTATGGACTATCATGAGCAATTGGATAAGGCATCCTAAGACCCCTGGGCTCATATGGGTCTGTGCAGACAGGACAGCTTACAAAGTCAACATGGATCTGCATGTTTCTCAAAATCATATCTTCTCATTTTCCTGAGCTCCCTTCTCATGAGCATGTGGGTTTAAAATCCACATTTCTCTGGTAGCCCCACTGTAAACATTCTAAATATTCCTAAACTAGGCCATTAGGGCAGAAACACTATCAGAACTTCAAAACAGCAGATCTGCCCTTTCCATAGGAAAGAAAGGGAAGTGTGATTGCCCCAGAGCTATCACTCTGGAAGGTAAGAGTCACCCATGAAGCATCCCTTTGTCTATCTGTAATAACTAGGTCTTTGTTTTGATATTCTTTTTCTGAAGGTGATGATGAAATAATGTAACAGGGATGCAGACACAGAAGTGTGGGGATCTTTGCGTGAGAAAATTCCCCTTGACCAGTCATTTTTCTGACAGGACCAGTCATCTTTCAAAGTAAGTCCTCAGCTTTTTATCCTTTCCTTCTCTGGAAAGACTGCAATATGGATACTTCACCCTGAACAGAAATAGAAGAGGAAGATGCAGACAGCAGATAGACTCTTTTACTTACATTACAGAGCCAGATTGTCCCGTGGGAGCTGGCAGCAAGGTCCAGCTGATCTTATCCTTATTTTAAAATAGGATAATGATTATGGAGAACACAGAGAGATTCTCAGTGTGTGATCAGTGCCACACCTCTTCCCGGGCCAGTTTCCAGTGTGATACTCACCAAGCTGAGATCTTTTACTTAATCCATAAAGTGCTGGCCTAGTTTTATGGTTCTCTCCATGAAATCAATTTCACATGGATTGATGTTGCAGTGTGATGCAGTTCCCTGTTTTAGCTGTCCCAGTCCTTTCCCAGGTGTGGCAATACCTTCTCCCTTCCCCTCTCCCTGCCTCCTGCTGAGAGCTGTCCGTCAATCTCAGTAGGCCAGCAAGGCCATCATCTGATAGGCGAAGTTCAAAAGATGCCTCTCAGCCCTGGAGACAATTGGCCTGTCTAGGTGTCATTGCCCCCTGAGACTCCCCCGCTCCTACCTGGTTGGTGCCATACCTGTCCCTTCCCTCCCCCTGTCCCCGGGGTTTAAAAGGACACTGAGACCATGGGGTTGCGATTCTGTTAGAGCCGTTACAAGATTCAGAGATCTGTGACCCTGGAATAAAACTCTGGATTAAACCCTCTGCAGAATCCATCTCCTTTTCATCTTCACCTCGCCTAAAGCTTCTCCATCAGAGGTGATATCTGAATTCCTGCTTGTCTGGACTTGTCTAAGTGCCAGCTGCAACATACAGCCAGCCAAAAGGTGTCTTGGAGCCCGGTCATCACTGCAGCTGGGGTGGCAGGGAAGGAACACGAGCTGGGGTTGCCCTGGTCTCCTTGACTGCCCTGAGAATGCCCAGATCAAGCACATCTGTAAATCTGCTCTGTGCTTACAGAGATGAGACAGGTCTTTGTGAATGTCCACCATTTCTTGCTCTTTCAACACAGATGTAGAGAGAAGGGAGCACCATAACACACCAGGAGGAAGGGCTGACTCCTTGCAGACCTTTTCTTTGCCTGCACCTCTGTGTGCCACATATCTGGTGTCAGCAGCACTGTTCCCTGCTTGACACTGGCCAAGCTGGAGGGTAGGAACAGGGAGGGAGGGCAGAGGAGGGCAAGCAGACAGCAGCATACTGGCTCTCCTGAGACAAAAATACATCATATCCCAGCAGGGGCCATGCTGGAGAACTGCAGAGAATCCTGTCCTGGGCTCTAATGTGCCCAGATGCAAAAGAAATTTGGGGTTCTTAGTAACTGAGATTTTTTGTGTTTAATAGCCAAAGAGCAGTGAACTTTCTGCCATGGAGGTGCTCTCAGTGACATCGCTGTGTCAGCCACTTCTCCCTGTTTTCTATCTTCTGCAAACCTGCTGAAGCTTCCCTCTGTCCCACCATCCAAGCCACTAACACAGGGTGACCCCTGGGGTGTGTCACTGGTGACAGTACCCAGGGTAAGGGAACAGGTAAGGATTTTGTGCCTGGAAGAGTTTTATTTCTGTTGATCAGTACACAGAGATGTAAGGAGAGTTTTTCTAAAGGTTTATGGAAGGATGTACTTTATTGGAGACAGACTAATAAGTGTTAGAGTTTATTTTGAAATGTCCATTATTTTGAAATATCTACTACTTAGTAAAGCATGAAACATTATTTCATTTTAAATATGTGCAGCATTTTAAGACTTGGACTTTTAAAACATGTAGATGTTTTAAAATAACTCCATTGTGTAAACAGATCCTTGCCCAATAGTGCACTGTCTTGTAAACATTCTAAATAATTTAATTGATGGCTTTTATTTTCTTTCTGTGTCTCAACCATTGGCATTCCTCAGTTTAGATGTCAACATTTCTATGCCTGGAAGCTGGAGAATAAAAATAGTTATGCTCTAAAAAAGAGGCAGTGCTGAGGGTGAAAGGTCCTGATCTTGCAAGTTCTTGCTAACATGGAAACTCAATGGCACTACTTGGGTGAGGAGGAATTATTCACCCAGCAGAAATTACAAAATGAGGCTGAGCTTTGCTACTAAAATGGTAATAACTCAAACAAGGAAAAGATTATTCACTCTCTGATGAAACAGAAGGAGCCTGACTGTACAAATCTGTGAGTTTTAAAGAACCAACCAGGGCAGAAACTCACTGGAAATCAGTTTTGAAAACAGATGAGAACCTCCTGCTGAGCTGTTAGACTGCAGTGATGTTATAACAACTGGGATTTTTTAGGGTTTTGTATTGAACGCAGATGAGCTACAGGGATTTCAGGCCTATTTGGAAGCCAACTCTGTATTCCTGTCAATATTAATAATGCTGTGGGCTAAACAGAAAGCTTGAAAACTATTTGTTTACATAAATAAAAACCAGTGCATTTTTGGAGTTCATTCTATGGCCTTAAAAAGAGTGTCCACGGCACAGTAAGATGACCTTATCCTTAGAAAAAATAGTATTATATGTCAGAAATGCCTTTATTTCCTGACACAGCAGGACAGAAAAGCCACTTCTATTCCAAGGAATCCAGCTTGTTCATATGAAACCTAAACAGAATGAACACATCATGACACTACAATACTGATTGTCTGACTCTTGAGATAAGGGTGAGTGCTTAATGGCCGTTTTCCAAACAAAGAGCACTCAGTTAAGAACCAGGGTGCATGTTGAGAAGGTTTTCAAGGGGAACATTACTGTTCAAGAGTAGTTAAAGAATATTAAATAGGCCACAGAACTCTATTTCTTTTTTCACTGCAACAACTACAGGGGGAAAAATTCCCAAATCTATAAATCTTCTATTCTCTAACTCTTTTCTACCTGGACCACCACCTTCTCTGATTCTGAGCACCTCTGTGCTGATCTTCAACTGAAATTTGACAGAAATGGCAGCAGCCCACTTCCAGGATTCAGGGACAGTCCAGTTGGTGTGACCAGTCCCTGCATGAGGTCTCTGCCACACCTGGAGTTTCAAAATCATTTGCAGCAAAAGGCACAGTGGAAGGTTCATAATTCTTGATTCCTCAAAGCATCTCAACTAGTGTAATTTCCACTAGTAATTCTCAGCCTGCAAACAGGCACCTAAACTTTTCAAATGCTGATCCCATTGCCCTTTGCTCCTTTAAAGACATTTCTGATTTTCCCTCTGAGAGATGCTGATCCCATGAGTAATTAAACAACTTCCCAACTTGTTTCTTCTCTGCTGTTTGTGGCAGACACTCCCCAGCTGCAGGTTGGAAATGAAAAAACTTACCCAGTACAAAGCCCTTGGCACATCTTGGTGGTTCTCCCACGGAGAAGGTAATGGGCAATACAGTTGCCTTTCTGCTGTTTCAGTGCACTTGATTGTCCCTCTTATCCACCTTTTCAATTAAAAAAAAAAAAGATTGTTTGAACAGATCTAGTATAATTTCTTACATGGGAAGCTCTGGAGAGAGTCTTCCACTCTGTGTATGGACAGGTCTACTTTTAATTATTGCTGATTCCCTTTCTTACTTTTGGTTGTGTCTGATCATAATTGTTGAATTTGGAAGAATAGAGCAATTACCTTCTCCAGATCTCAGTGTTTCCTCTTTGTTCTTGGTTGTGATCTTGTAAGCAGTTTTGTGCCTATGGACCTTTTGTGCTTGGCCAGCTTTCACTGCTGGATGAAGATCTTACATTTTATTGCTCAGAAGCATTTTCATAAATAGTCTGTTTCCCGTGTAAGACTGCAACTGATTAGTTTCTTTCTGGAGGGAAAGATCACAGGTCCTAAAGAAATGGAGATGTCATGTTTCTGTGTCAGTTTAAAGGCTGTTCTTGGACCTTGTTGGTGTCTAAGCTACTAAAAACTGAACTGGTCTGTCTGACTTTACAAGAACGTAATCCATCAGAAGAGATCCACAAATAAGTTGGGTTTTTTCTTTTTTCTCTGGCTTAGCTCATTTTCTGAGCAAAGTATTACATTGCATTAAATATGTCTCCCACCATTGTTTATTTGCAGACCTGTTCTTTAAAGGATAAGCCAATTTCCTCTCAAATGCAGGTGATTTCTTGTGACTCCCTCTGACAGCTGTGACAATCTGTTTGTTACAGAGCTATTGGTACATACCAATTTATATGTTAAAAGTAGCCAAAGGTGGAGCAGTCTCATAGGTGGGTTTAGAACCTTAAAACATTGTGTGAAGATTCATCAGATTACTCTCTGCTTTTGTGGGTTTTTTTAATGATGATATTACTTTTTAACTTTGCACTTCAGAGAGTTGTCTTACAACAGTGACTCTTACTTGGGAAAAATACTGCCCTGGAATGTCCCAGCTCTGCTCCATGCAACAGGATCCAGCAGGATTCCATGGCAGTGTGGGAACACATCAGGCCAAGGCTGGTAAGTGGGCTGGTTGCCATTCTGGGGTGAATTGTTTCTGGCTCAGTACCATATGCCTGAGGGTGGCATGTGTCTTCTCAGGAAGGACAAATTACTCTTCTTCATGTTTGGCAAGCTCCTGCTGCTATGCCAAAGAGGGCTATATTTAGTACTGGTACTGTTTAGCCAACAAGCTGGGAAAATTGTCATGATGATATGATGAGAGATTTACCAAAGCTGTTTTCCAAGAGTTGAAGAAGATTTGGTTGAAGTGAGCTTCGAATTTCCAGCTTTGGATCTTGCTGCTTCTATTTTCTCTGGGTACAGTACATCCTGCTCCCAAACCCAGGCCCGTGGTGTTGCAGCTTGAACTGAGCACATTCACTCTGACTTGGCATTGGTGGAATTCCTACCAAGCTGGCTATTCAGATATACAGCTTGGTACCCAACATTCTGCTCTCCTTGTTCTGTAGAATCCTGGCTGTAGCTGCGGCTGTTCCTGCTCCCCTGGTGACGCGTGCTGTCCTGGCTGCCTAAATGGTCCAGATGTGCTGAGAGCAGAGATCCAGAGAGCAGTGGCAGCTGTTCCCAACAGAGCCCTCTCTTTGCCTCTCACATGGATTAGCCACAATTCAAAAAGCTCATGGGACCAAAGGTGATATGAGCCCTGACACTCACTGCAAGAATTTCAACTCCTCTGTTCCTTTCCCTTGAAACAGCAACACCAAGAACCTCTCAAAGAAATGGAGCAACACCATGGGCTTATCTTCTTTCTTATTCATTTTATTAATCTTTTTTCCACACCAAATTGGCCACAGGGACATTCACTGTTCAACAAGAGCATCTGAAGATCATTCTCCTGGAAGGCCTATGAGAAGGTCTCAGTTATCCACTCTTTGTACTAAGTTGAAGTTACATTTTCCACTGGTAATTTACTTTATACTTAGGCTTTGCATACATAGCAGTGCTAAAAAGAGGGTAAAAGAAATTACCTCTTAAGGAAAAAAAAAAAGGCAACCATCCCAATGTAAATATGATTTTATTGCTTTTATTTAGGCTCTGTGAAGGAATGGAAATTCATAGGGGATAAGCTAAACTAAATAGGCTTTTTATTAACAAAATATTTTGAACTCATGCTCTGCTCACAATTCAGCTCAAGACAAATGAAAAAAAGATTAAGGAGGACTCCAATTCTCTAATTTCATAGCCCTCCCTTAAAAATCCATATGACTATTTAATTACGTCTTGACACACATTGTCATAAGCAAAGGAATTTTAGAGTGATTCTTAAAAATATTCACAAAATGTACCTTAATCCTTTGTTTGGCCATTTAAATCTTCTTTTCCATCTGAAGCAAGTGTTGCTTTTGGCTGTTGTAGCTATAGCCAAAACATGAAAAACCATCTGGGCTTGGGTTGGCTGTGTTGGTATTTTCTCTTCTATATGGTAAGCAGGAAGTTCTCAGGGCTTGCTAATACTGTACATGTTTTCTCTTCATTTGCAGTTTTGGTATTGTGGGCAGGATATTGCACAGTGAAGAGCACAGTGTTATCCTCTTTCCCTGTGTGTCCCTTCTGCGTACATAAAAATTAGGTTGTTCTGCTGATTTAATTACTGTGAGGACAGATCATCTCCTTAGGAATCTTGTCACAATACTGACATTTCTTGTGGAAGTTTTAAGTGATTTGACTCTTCTTATTATAATACAATTTCTAGCTTATCTTCCAGTGAACAAGTGTTGATTAATAATTCTTGGCATTACAAACAAATCACAGCTCTTTTGCTTATTTTCAGTAGTCAAGTAAAATAGGGGAAGGTCTTGACAACCCTAATTTGCTGTGCTTGGTAGATGATTGACTATTTTTGTATATTTCTCAGCTTTCCATCCATTGGGCCAAGAAAAATCTGGAGAGCAGGTTGTGCATGTCTGGGACATCCGCCCTCTACAGACCTGTTAAATCCCTCAGATGTTTGTTGTTGACTGCAGGTCCCTTAGGTAGCAAACATTGCCATGTGGTAACTCACAGCTATGAACATTCCTCAGGTCATAAACTCCCTCTAGTCTATTTATCTGCCAGGGAGGCATTTGTTTGCATCTTCCAATAGAGCCCTTTTTCCATGAATAAAGTAGCATTAAAACAAGTGCAAGACACAAACAAGTTGTTGGAGGGCAATTCACACTCCTCCTTTTAGCTTGGTATGTGGCTTTGTAAAGCCTAGATTTTAGGAAAAAAGACATGGTAAATTAACAAGGAACATATAACTCCTGGCAATTTGTGGAGTCTAAATGGCATACAAAGATGTGAAAATGCACTGGAGATTGAAGTTTCTTCACTGTACACCACTCCCCTCACAGCCTGCCAGCTTTGTGGGGCTCTGTCACAGCCTGATTTGCTGTGTTGTCAGCTCCCAGGTTTGATTGAGTTTGAAGAATTACCATAGTAATCAGCTGTCACAGGTAATGGTTTCTCTGAGTTAAGAAAGAGCAGCTGCCAGTCCCTGCTGTGCTCTGTGTGCTGGGCACTGCTGCCAAGCTCCTTGGGTTCCAGTTCTGTGGTTTTGAACAAAAGAAGCAGTCTCTGGCTATTTCTGACCTTTCTTGCCGGGGAAGTGCACAGCCCACTCTCCCTGGATGCGCCTTCTGAGAGGTCTCCTGAGTACCCTTCTCTGTGCCATTGAGGTGTGCTGGTTGTAATGACCAGCTACTGTTTCTGCAGTCTATACTCCAGAGCTGACTCTGTTCCTGCTTTCCACAGTTCTTTGGTAACCAAGAATACTTTCTTGTTCCACAAATTAACCAGAATTACTAAATCCTCATCAAGGACGGATTGTCCTAAAAGATTCAATGTCTCCTTGATCTCATTTTATTTTTTAATAGGCACTGAGCAGTCTGGGGGGGTTAACAGTTGCTCCAAATGTTGTGGGTTTTTTCAGTTCTTTATTATGATATTTTTTCCCTATGTGCTTCTGTGTTTTCATGCCATACTTTTATGTCTTTTAAATAATTCCCTTTGTGGATTTGTGACATTTCTGACATCTAAATATTTCTTTTCCCTTTTTGAATGGAAATGTTGCTACATGGGTGTTTGTTCCCTCATCTACACTCAGGGAGCTTCTCCCTGTAGGAGTGCCAGCAAGTTGTCCACTTCCAACAGTGTTTAAATTGTGTTTCAAGGGTTGTTGTGTTCTTCTTTTGAGGCCTTGCTCAAAACTATGTAACATCTGCTGTATTACAACAAATCCTGGCAAGTTGTTATGAACTATACTCTGGTGTCTAAGCCTTTTTGACAAAATGGTGCATTTAATAATTTTTTATTATTCAGTTTCAGGTTATAATCCCTTGATCTTGTCAATAACACTAATAAATATTTCTTGTAGTTCATAATTGATACAGCTTTAAATTAGGATATTGCAATTATGATAAAGACTTTTCCATATATCTTTTTCATTGGCCTATCCCTTGTGAAGATGGTATTCCAAAGGGTGCTCTCTGCAGCACTGCTTTACAGGGAGTACTGAAAGCAAGCAACTTGCTCCTCAGAAAGTGCAGCTGCTGATGCCACTGGCTAAACTGATCAGTGTTGCACAGCATGCATACATGACACCGGGGGGACAGCTAGATGGTAGCCCCACATTATTGCATTTTTTGAGTCTTGGATGTTCTGTCTTTCTCTTATTATTGCACTTAACTTTCCAGTCAAATGTGTATTCACTATAAAGTTCCTTTTCTACCTTGGGCCCATTGATAATAGTAGTCAGGAGGGTGAATATAGAACATTAAACCTGGGACATTAAAGCTTAGTCTTCCAGTGCTTTGCACCTTGAAGCATATACACACACAGCTTTTCCTCATTTATTTTGCTGTTTGTTTCCTTGTCAGAGTCAGGAGAATTTTTAGCAAGTTTCTCCAGTGCGAGTGTTGACAGCATGTCCAGCTACCAGTACTTTTGACATGTGGTTCTTTTGCTGACATTCAGCTGTGCGTTTCCTGGCTGTAAGATGCAGGCAGTTTATTCTTGTTTTGGATTCTGAGGTCCAAGGAATAGCAACAAGAGAAGAGAAATGAGAAATTAGAGTGAAGATCCTGAGCAGCAGCTGAAAAATAGTCCTTCATATTAAGGTTTTACCTACCAATAAAAAAAAAAAAGAGTAAACCTAATGTTTTATAAACTCTTCTCACAGAATAGTCCTGATAACACCACTACTTGTGTGGCATGAATCCCATGAAAGGGCCTTTCAGTAACATACTCTATCTGCTGAGGTCTAAACCCTGCAGAGCACACAGTTCATCCTGGCACTTAAATCCTGTCTCTACATTTTTGCCTCAGCTGTTGCCACTGAGTCCCCATTCCCTAGGGAGGGCTGAGCTGCACCCAGCGGCCACCTCTTCCCCACCACGCTGTTACCAATCTCCACAGTACCTTCAAGTCTCTGGTCTTGTTAGAGGCCACTCTTCACCCACACTTTGGTGTGGTGTTGCAATGACAGAATCCCAAAAACTGTCCTCTGAAGTATTAAAGTGTAGCTAATTAGCACCTCCCTATAATTGCCTGCCTTTGGATGAACCATCACCTTGAACTCTCCCTGCCTGGAGAGTTTTGGTTTCAGACTACTTTAAAGGTACTGAGATCTCTGGGTATTTTTTCTCTCCAAGTAGGCAGAATTACTGTTTTACAAGATTTGGAAAATACATCATATTCTGTGGGAAGGAAACAGGTTTGTAAAACAGAGATGCTGTCATGAATGTCATCAAAATGAAGAATATCTTTGGCTGGAGGGAAAGCATTTCCTGAGGAGACCTGTTTATTTCACCAAGATTTTTTCATGTAGACATTTGACAGCTGAGCAGAGGATCTGCCATCCTGCATCAGAGACAGAGTGTGTCCAGGCCAGTATCCTGTCCCTGACAGGGACCAGCTCCAAATACTTCAGAGAAAAATGCATTTCCATCATGATGGGAAATAACTTCCTCCTGTGATGGGTTTACCGCCAGTCCCAGACACTTGCTGGTTGATTTGGAGAAGAAGCAGTAGTCTATTTTTTTTTTCCTTGTTAATCTCAGGTTGTTTAACAGTAAATACATTAAGCAAAATTCAGTTCTGGCTATATCTGAAATTTGCAATTAACTCTTTATCATGAACGGCATTGTGGCAGCATATTTCTTAGGTTATTAAACAGTCATAGCCCTCTTAGCCTTTTGCAGGATAATTAGTTTTGATAAAGAAAGATACATTCAAAGGCAAAGGAACATCTGGTACAAACTCGGAGCTGTAGTGTTAAAACTGTTTTGTACTATGGGTCATTAACATTTTTATTTTCTTTCAATTTCCCCCTTCTGGGATCTTTTCTGGGTATTCTTCATTACATTAGACTTGACTTTTCTTCTGTATCTACTCATTGTTTATCTTACAAAGAAATGCTGCTATCTACAGTGTATTATCTTCCTTTTTTTTCTTCATGCACTTAATAAGTGGATGAGTGGCTCTGACCACAGGCACTAGACCAAAGACAGCTTTGAGAGCATGACCAGCACTGGCACACAGTGACTCCTAATGCTGAACACCAAGTGACTGCACCCAGGTGTGGGATGTGCTTGCAATTAAAAGATACAGCACTTCTGCCATGCACAGGAATCTTTTGTTAGCTAAAATTAACTGGCACGTGTTCCTGGCAGTGCTGCTGCTGTTTCCAAAGTGACAGCCTCTTCTTTTGCATCCCCAGGAGAACACCTGAGCAATGGCACACGCTGCCTTCCCCAGCCTTGCCATGTCAGGTGCTGCTGGGCACCCTCTGAAACAACAAACCCCATTCCAGGGGTAGGAAGGAACTGATCCTGTCCAGTGTCCCCTTGTTTATTACCAACAGGCAGGTCATCAGCACCTCTCCTGCTGGGTATGAGACCCAGTGATGCACAAGAAGCCAGGAGAAGCCATGGCCTTGTGCCTGTCTCCTTGTGTCAGCAGACTAGAACAGGCCACCAGTGGCCCTTTTCTCTAAAGAGATGAAGATGTGCACAACTTACATGGGTATAACCATGGCATTTGTATCTTTGGTCAATCCTTGTTATTAACTGTGGAACTGCAGACACACAGTTTGTCTGTTTTCTCCAGCATGAATCTCACTTTCTGTCAAGATTTCAAATATATTAGTACCTTTTTGGGTCAATTCTGGCTTCCAAATGCAGAGTGGGGCGAGCACAGCAGGAATCTCTCTCCCTGTTGACCTCTCTCTAGGATAATTCATTATTTCTGGAATATTGTTTTTAACATATATTAGGTAAGTTGCAATGAGAAGATTCATGAAAACACATGAATGTTTTGCAGAAACTTCAGTGTTGCAGGGATGCTCAAAGAGCCCACCAGACCCTGCAGATGGCATCCCAAATTTTAATTTTAATAATTTTTTCTTTCCAAGGCTACTTTACACAAACTACATTATAAAGTCATTAGCACAGAGTCTGAAATCTGTATAAACCTTGGGATTCATGTGGATTTGCAGAATGGTGCTGGTAGTCAGGAAGAAAGGTTTATAACTAAAATACAAGAATCATAATTTCCATTGATATTTTTCGAAAGTAATTTGTTTGTATCTGTATTTCTGTATCATTGATCACATTTCAGAAAAAAATCTGCTAAACTTGTTAAGTCTCAATAGTCTGCTAATGATACACTAAGCACCTCTAACAAGTGCAGCCAGTGTATTCAATGAAGATCTAAATATAATCACACTGTACACCTGAGCTCCATTTCAGCTTCTCTTCCTGTCCTGGAATATAATTAGGATGGAGCCTTGGGGACACACTCACTGCTAACCAACATCTCAATGACCTTGCTGGGGTCAAAGCAGATGTCAAGTCACAACTGAGTATCAGGCACTGACTCTAAGAATAGATTCAAATTTCCACTGTTAGGTGCAGTCATGATGTGAATGAAACTACCAAGAAAATACTACAGATCTCAAAGAAAAAGAAGTCCTTAAAATAATTTTCAAAAAACAATCTTAAGACTAACAGGAGACAGTGATGATAACTGAGACCTACTCAGAAAATTTAGTAATTTTCTTTTTCTGCATGCTGTGTTAGAGCTTCTGAAATAGGTTAGTGGTTAATGACTAATTTACATTTCCTGGTTTATAACCCTTAAAAACAGTTATTCTGCAGGGTCAGTGAGTTTGGGAGACTCAGGAAATTGTGGTTCAGCCTCCTGCTCCAGCAGTGGCATCTGTGCTAAAGCTCCAGCTCTCCAGGCCTTGGGAATGCCACTGCAGAAGGAGACAGCTGTGCTCTGTCTGGGACGTGCAGATGTGTCCCTGTGTGCACCTCCTCACCTGAAACGCAGCTCCTCTCCCTGCTGAGCCTGCACTGCCTCAAACCACATCTCTGTGTTGTTTCTCCTTGTGTCAGGGCTCGCCACAGAACCAGGTGAGTGGTGGGTGGAGGTTTCCAGAGGGACACAGAATCCAGCTGATAATCAGCCACATGATCATGCTGCCGTTTGTAAGGAGATGCTGGCGCCCACAGCTTGCTCTGTAGGTAAAGAGGAGATCTGGCAGCCACTTTTGATCTCCCAGGAGCCAGGCTGGCCCAGAAGACACAAGGCAGCCCAGCAGAGCTCAGGCAGCTCAACCATAGGCTTCATGGGCAAGGAAAGCAATGAAGAGTGGGAATTTGCTCAGCACTGAGGTGTTTCAGGTGTCTGCAATAAACACAATTCAATACAGCACATTGTAAGCTGCTGATAAAAATCATCAGTGTAAGTTTAGTGCAGGACTAAACTACTTTCTTCTGGGTGCAGATCTCTTGTAGACCTTTTCCTGCAAATAGAGTCTCTTTTAAGAGTGCCATTTCCCTTGAAGTTGTGATTAGCATTTATTTCCCCATGCTAGCGTTAAATTTAGCACTAGATCTACTTATTTTTTAAAACTAGGAACTTGCTAAAATCTTCAGATTTTTCTTCATAGAACAAACCAGGAATTAATAAAGTGCTCTTCGAAAGTGGCAATATTCTATTCACATTTTTCAATTACAATAATTGCAATAGACTATTAAATTTCAATATATCTGACATCATACAGAGTTATTAATACGGAACTAAAACAATTCCTCTGAGTGGAACATTGAATATGATTTCTTACTGAGATTAGGTATTCTTTAAGAAACTGGATTAAAATTATTTACATGTATTTTGGGCTAAGCTGCTTATTCATGAATAACAATCAAATTAATAGAACATATCAATTTATTTCAGATCTATAAAATACAAATCTAAAAATATCATTTTACAGACAATATTCACCATTTAGTTTATATTTTAGTATGATCTAAAGCCTATCTTGCACAGAATAATAATGTAACAGAATAACAAAATAGTCTACATTTTAATCTTAGAGATTTCCTTAACTGGAGTCTACCATTTACATCAAAAATACTTGTGCACAGTAAACAATTAAACATCTACATTTCAAGAATAGATTGGCTACATCTCATAACTGAGACACCAATTACAGTACATTTATTAAAAATCCTTCAAGAATGCACTCAGTAGTAGCAGTAGTTAAAATCATAACAGTTCTGTGAAATGATCAAAGCAAATGATAACAGAATTTTAAAATTCAGTTAATCATTTATACGTAATGTAAAGCCCACGTAACACTACAATGAAGGAAGAAATTACATGGGCACAAGTGCAAAAAAGCAATATTATAAGCCATCTTCTCTCTTTGGTAACAATCAATTAGCAAGAAGTATACCATAATAATTCAAGTCAAAGACTAAACAGGCTATATGTCTTTTTCCTTTCCTACCACAGGCAGACTTGATTTGCAGGCAATCTACAGTAGAGAGTTAAAATTCTACTTAACACTGTCCATTTTTAACTCTTTTAAGTTTAAATATTGAAATTAAAGACAAGGGAATTTTTTTCTTTCATAAATAGCTTTTCAGTAGTATTGTTTCTTCAGAAATTTAAAAATAAATAGCAAAATATACACAACTTCAAAGATTACATTTAATTCCTTCTAGGTATATCCTGAAAATATCACCAAGGAATAAATAACTTTGGGTTTTTCAGATATTTGGTAATGTGTCAATTACTTTTAGATAAGGAGTTTTCTCTGAGGGATAAGGAAGTACCATTGCTTTTTCTACAAAGCTTTTCCTATACAGGTGGAATTTTAATAACTTTACACTAAGAATATAATCTGTAATATAACATGGATGTTACCCACTAAAAATTACAGTAAAAAAATCTTTGAAAATTAAACCTTCAGAACTTCATGTTCAAATCTGAGGAACTTCCCAGTAACTATGAAGTTCTCCTGGCAGTCAAGATTGGTTGTCTGTGTCAGGAGGTTACAGTAACAGAAAGGCAATTTCCCCCAGTGGCAGACCCAAAGCCCTTTTCTACTGACAACATATGAAAAATCCAGAAAGGACAAAATGTTGAGGAAGGGACAACAGAGAAGGATGTAGATGAAGAACACTTATGTCTAAACCATCCTGAGACACATAGGGATTTTCTCCAGAGATTTCACTATAACCATAGATTTTATATAAATTCTTCTGGTTTTGAAGGACTTGACCCTCACAAACAATTTAAGGTCACAGGGGGTTTGTAGGTTATCATCTTATTCAACCTCCTCCTTATATTTATCTGAAATTATTGCTAAAGAAGAAAAGAAAAAAAAAAAACTTATCTGCTGGAAGATCTTCTGGAGGGGCAGCGTAAAGTCCTTGCCTTTTTACAAGATCCATTTAAGCTGCCAGAAGAGTAAAGGCAATTTTGACTGTTCATTTATTCATAATTCAGAAATAACATGTAGGTTCACTAACCTCCTATTCACACCCACAGTTAATTTACATAAAATATTAAGCAGAATGCTTTTCTACTCCTTGTTTGATTCCAAGCACAAGATGCAAAAACCAGTTAAACTGCACCGTCCAGCCCTTATCTCTGCAAACCTCTATCTGATCAAGAAAATGCTTTTTGGCATCTTCTTCACTTTTCCCTACTGTCAGTGCTTCCCTGATATATTCAATATCTTCTTTGCTGGTTAATTGGGGCATCCCAGTCATCAGCATCATGGAGAACAGGATGATCAGCAGGTTTGTGTGGTGTCGGAGAGCTAAATAAGCCTTCACACATACATCCTGTGAGAGAGAGGAGTTTTTTGTTAATTGAGGAGATGGATTGAGAGGGCTGGTGTAGGAATTTCACAGGACCTCATTAACCAATGCCATTCAATCCCTTGAGTGTCAGTGACAGGAGACCCAACAGAGCCATTCAATTGAGTGACACAAACTTCTGCACCTGCTGCTCAGTGTAACTTCATTCACCACAGCTTGGGGCAACAAGAACTGTTTGGGTGTAAAACAAACAGCTCTTAATACTACATTAATTACTAAAGCATAAAACCTTAGCCTCACCAGAATTTCACAAGAATTTCTCTACCATATAACCTCTTTCTGTGGCTGTTAAAAGAGACAGCAATAATTCACTGTCTTCCTTTCCTGTTGGGATGTTCCCATTTAAAGACTGTGGCTGGCAAGTGAGACTGAACAAAGCAGCACCTCCAGGGGATTGCTCTTCATTTTCTCTAGATGTCTATTAACTGCGCAGTGGTGATGGATTATTTAACAGGGAGGATTTTCAGCCTTGGTGTTCTAAGGAATTTTGCTAGCTGACAGCTCTAGACTTCAGGCACTCTGCCTTGCTAGAGGATTTCTGTCACTATGCACTGTTATTCTGGATTCCATAGGCGTTTTTTAGGGCCTTTTCATTTCCATGTATAAATAATCTGTGCTTAACAACAGAACTTTTAGAAGAATGACATTCCTGCAGCTTGGAAAAACATGCAATGCTTTAAAAATAATTATTTCCTGCTAAGAGACTAATACATAAACTGAAATTATTATTTCTTATATTAAATTTATAACTCATCTACTAGCAGAAATAAGAACAATGCAACAAAGACATCAATCATCAATCAACTAGAAATTAGGTCTGCAATGCAGTAATGTAAAAATATGAAACATATTTCCAAGAAGGTTGTTATTATTTAAACCACAGCTGAAGCAATGCTAATTTTTACCCAATTAAATATTTAATTTAACCTTTCAACAGCTGTATATTAAGCTTTTGAATAATACTTGGGAAATCCAATTATTTTAATGTAAACTTCCAACAAATCCCAACAGCCCTCTAGAACACAGGGCACAAGATACATGTTTTTTTTTCTTCTCTGAAATAGGAAGAAGTGCACATATAATCTTAACATCTATCACTGTTTACATCAGCAACACCAGGACACCCAACTAGACAGGTTAGGAAAATACAAAGGAAGGAAGATGATACATTGAAGATCTGTCTGTACAATTTCTTTTTTTAGTATTGCCTGGGAGCTTAAATCTTTTACTCTATTCCCAAATAAATTCTATTCTGAAATAAGATCATACTTATGAAAGCAGTGTCAGTTTAGTTCTAGCTCAGCAAAAGATTAAATGCAATCGTCAAAGCACAGTTTACAATAGAAAACACCATCACCTTATCACAGGGAATAGCTTCTCTCCATTATAGCACGAGAAATTTTTTTTGTATTCTCAACTTCAAACAGACAAATCTTGTCACAAGAGTTAGTCTGTGTTTTGTTACCCTTGAAAGAGATGAAAGGTCTTTATAGTTATATCAAAGAAGGTTTTACATTTCTGTATGGATGATGTATCTCACTGCTTTGGGTGTCTGAGACAGAAAAACAATTACGCAGTCAAGAAAAACCTGGTATCACTGCATCTCACAGGCAATCCTTCCAGGAATTCAAAAGATTAAAAAAATCTGCATCTGCCTGTTACAGTTATTCATTCAGACAGGAACTGGATGTGGTTTTGCATTAATATCTTCCAAGAAAAGGAATTTTTACACTTCTGAGAGAGGCAGTGAGAACCAAAAATAGCCCAGACGATAGGTGTGTGTCAAGGGCATGCACATGTTTGCTGGGGGATTGAGAAGAAAGCTGCTAACTCATCTAAAGCCAGAGGCAAAATGAGAGAAGCTGAGGAGAAACCTAAACCCCATTGCCCAACAGGAAAGAAAAGAATAATCATTCTGAAAGCCTGAAACTGTCCTATTTATTATTATCCTAAAATCCAGGCATTTTTATAATATAAAGTGTCCAAGCTCTGTTACATAGGCCATCCCTTCCCTGTACAGTATACTCCAAATAAGTATTTCTCCGTGATGAATTGGATACCCTTCTACTTTCTGTCACCTTTAATTACAAAATCTCATGTATTTGATTGTCAAATAAATAAATTCGCTCTTCTGCAGTGAACTTTGGTCAAAGTTATTTTTCCTTTTAACCTTCTCCATCATCTGCAATATGAGCTCTGGCTAGCACATCTCTAGGGACTATGTCCAGTGAATAAAAAAGGAATAAAAATTTTATAAAAGTAGATTATTAAGTTAATAAAAACACCAAAGACTGTAAAAAACAAAGGAGTCTTCTGAAGTACAAACTGTTTAAATGTAGTAAAGTACAAAATAATGAGAGATGTTCTTAAAAATTAATGAAGGATAAATGCTGAGACTTTTCCATTAATACATGAATGAGTCAGCAGGCAGACTGAATGAATCCCTCAATATGAGGAAATATGATGAAACAAGTCAACTGAAAAGTGAAATGACAATTTTGATTTTTTTTTTTAATTCTGGCCATGTAATTAAAACATATATTTTTTTATAGCCAAATCTGTGATGCAAATCTTGCTCTGTGTTACTCTTTTACTTGTATAGAAGTATTTTATTTTTTACTGGTTTTTGAGACAGAAAAGACTTTTAATGTACTACTGCAATAGTGGTATATAAACAGTAGCTACTGCAGCAGAACTATACATGAACTTACAATTTTTGGTCAGTTTATTGTTGTCTGTGCCTAAACCATGTCACTTAAAATGCCCAGCTCTCATATCACCATCACAGCTCACAACAGTAAAAGCACATTAATCACCTTTTATCTGGCTAAGGGCGCTAGTGGAAATGACATTGCTGCTATCACAGCATTCCTAAACTGTGGATTAGTGGGATGGTAGCAGTACTTAGAAATTAGCACCAGAGTAACAAAAAGTTTATTTAGTCAAACCCAGGACTCCATGATGGAGGCATGATGTATTGAAGAGAGGCTATGACCAAACTTACTTCTGACTGATTTTGGTATTTGGGCTGCTGAAGTAAAGGTCAGATCCTCTCTAAAGAGCTGCATGATCCATATATATGAAAACAACTTTACCTCACTGCAGACACCTTTCAATTCTCCACACTTTGGCACACTTTAATGCTTCTAACTATTTTTTGCTTCAAGAACAGAGGTCTTTGAAATTACATACCCCAGACTGGTGTTTCAGTCCCACACCTGCACATGACTTACAGCTGCAGCAACAGCATCATTGTTGTACACAGCACAGCTCACAGGTTTCCCTGAGAGCACGGGCTCAGCATTCCCTTCCCATGTAGTTCCCTTCCCACAGTAGTTCAAACCCATGGCAAACCCCACGCTAACATATTTTGATCTACAAGTCCCCTTCAAAACACTTCCACTGTGATAAAGGCAGTCCTGGCAAAAATGAAGATTCAAAGATTGCACCTGGTTCTTTAATTATTTTCAGAAGTTTGGGCAGTGACTTCAACCAAAGATCTTTGGTTCTTCTTCACATGGGTCCTCTCCACACATGGCCTCTCCCTTTTGATTGTCTCTGGTGGACAATGTCATTTGTCCTAATATAAGAATACCATAAGGTGGGAATTGCAAGAGGGTCCAAATGGATCCCCATTCCTGGCAGGGGAGCCTGCAGGATATGTCCAACCTGAAGATGGGGAACACTCATTTTTGGATGAGTGAGTAAAAGCACTGAGATGCAGCCATATATGGAAACAAAATGCTGAAGTAACTGCATATGTGTTCAAAGGGACATAGTCACCATCCACCAGGAGGAACCTTAATTAGGTATTTGGAAAACCAGACTCCATACTGGGACTAGTTCACCTACAAGGAATCCAGAACATGAAATTCAGGCTTTGGCTTTGACTTGCTCTACAGAAGAATTTTTCTTTTAATATTATAAAGAACCTGCTTTCTAAATCAGACACTTTACTCAAAGCCTCTAAAGACCTCAGACATACATACACTTTTGACCAACCATGCTCCCATTCATTTCATTAAACATAGGAACTGCATACTAAACTCCCTCTTTGACCAGGTTCTGCACTAGCTCAAATAATCACCACTGGTTTGAGAGCACTAAATTTCAAATAGAAGCAATAGAACAGATTTTTAATGCCATTTCTTTCACTGTTAAATCTATCCATCCACTTCGCAAACCACCATGTAAGATAGCTTTGGGTCACTACGGATTTTTACTCAGATGCAGTCCAAGCCCCAGAACTCGAGGGCAGAATCAGGAGGGAATAACGCTGGCCAAGCCAGCTGATGAATGCCTCACACCTGCTCATACTCCACAGAGGCTCTGCTTAGAACCATGAGCTTCTTCTAATTGCACCAATGCTGAGGCCCTCTGCAAAGTGTTTTCAATCAAGACAAGAAACAAAGAAAGAACTGCTTATCTGGTCTGCTGCTAATGAGCTTTTCAATGTGCCTTTGTGAATGTTTGAATTCTAGTTCCCATAATTGTGCAGATCATTTTTTCTCTTAGTTGGGCCTAAAATATCCCGGAATCATATTACAATTTGGTACATTTTATTAACATAATACCCAGGAGCCTAAATCTTTGAAAATCAAAGCACTAATGTTCATTTTAGAGGGTAAAAAAAACCACTGCTTAATTGACTTGCAGTTAGATTCCCATTCTTTTACCTGAAATTTGTGGAAATGGAGACTTGTCTTCTTTCCGGAAGTTCCCATGACATACAGAAAATCTGGAGTCAGCACAAAAGGAACTCTCTCCTTATTAATTCCAAGGAAGCTTTTATAATTCCCAAGAATATGGCCAAAATCAATATGGAAAAGGTTACCTTCATAAAGAGAAGAAGAAGTCAGAAGAACGTTCAGACAAATACAATAAACTGCTAAGAAAGCTTAGGTGCATTCACAGGAGTTCCAACCCCTTTTTTTTGGTATATATGATCACTCTTAAGTTCAGCAGAAAAGACTGTTTTCTTTCTTTTTTTCTGAAATAAATATTTCTGTCCTCTTAGCAAAATTACTTTTTGCTTATCTTGTTGTTGGCAGTTGTTAAAAGTCTGGCAGAACTGCTGTACTATCTAAACATACACTCACAGCTTTTCAAAACTAACCAAGGAAAGCTTGTGCCTCATACCCGTAACAATCAGAGCATCACTACACAGAAAAGGCTCGGGGGTTATGTTTCAAATACCCATGGGATTCTGGCACTACCCATCTCCTTGGCAAATGTCATTGACTAGAACATGCTTTCTCCTCACAGACCTTCATTAGCAATTTCTAAACCACTCTGTATGTTCAAAGTCTGCATTGTCACCCTTTGGATAGCTTTGAGAGAGTAGCAGGGCATCAGCTCCCACAAAAGCAATGAAAACCTCTCCTTTTAAGGTCACTACACCTACAGGACTGGAGTGTGCTGCTCCTCTCCACATTACTTTATTACTTTCACTAGCACTCAGGAAATGGATATAAGAGTATGGTTACTTAAAAACACAGATTTGTAATAGTGGCATATTTATAAAAAAAGATAAAACATCAACTTATATAAGATGATACTTAACAGTGATCTGTAGGTGGAATATCCTTTAACGTTCCAGATTTAAAGCCAGCTTTCAAGTTCCCCCAGCCTACCAAATCTGACTCTCTGCAGACCTTTCAAACTGAGATCCTTCTGGCTCCTGAGGCTCAAGAGAGATCCTGTTAAAGACTCTGAGGCAAACCTGCTCATGACCACAACAGAACAACATATTTTTCTCAGTTTCCCTGTCTATTGACCCATGCCTCATGTTCTGCCAGTGGGAAAAACATCACAGTATATTATATATAATGTTGAAATGAAAGCATTTCTTAGTCACTTTTTCCCCAAGGGCTTCTGCTGAACTTTTTTACTGTAGCCTTCAATTAGATAATTTCTGCCTTCAGGATACTTCTTCTCTCCAGTTTTATATTATAAAACTTTAATATAATCAATAATAAATATTCAGCCTTCTAACTATTTTCCATCTCTTACCAGAGATCTAATTATGAAGTGAGAGGATCATGAAACTAAAAGTGAATTCCTTAGACTAAATAAAACTCCTCCATATGTACTGATTGTTCAGGGGTTCTTTCCATAGGTAAGTAAAATTAAGGATGAAACAATGTGCAGCTATGGAAGTAACTCCCAAAGTTTAGAGTGCAAAAAAACCTGTGAGTTTCTTCAGGAGGATATAACCATCCCACAGATTTTAGTAGGTAAATAAATATACTCCATGTACACTTATTTCCTAAAATTTTTACAACAGTACACAAAGCAATTACATGCCTCAGAAGTGAAAACAGTCCAGCAACATCTGAATTCTGACAGAATTCAGTTCCACTGAACACTGTGAGAATCACAGCCACACATCAGATAGATGAACAGCTGCCTGCTTTATAAAGTTTTTTGGTGTTCAGACCTTAGATGTAGACAGTAAAAAAATTGGTTTACATTTCTAATGACTTAGTTTGTATCAAACTGCTCCTTGGAAAATAATGGCATTATTAATAATACATATTTCCAGTCTGTATGAAGGCCAACGGGGGTGAAAATACATTTCAATGTTACTTGACCTTGTAAGCACCACTGACAGAACTAGTTTGTGTCTCTTCATTCATTGTTAAATGCACTATTTATTAAAATGAAACATAAATCTAGCAAAGTATAGACAGTCTGCACATCTATGAAATTCTCAAAAAAACAACCCACCTGTCTCTGTAATCATGATGTTGTCATTGTGCCTGTCTCCTATTCCAAGTACAAAGGTTGCGACACAGTATCCAGCACATGAATAAACAAATCTTTCCACAGCTGCCTGAAACTAAAAAAAAATCTTAGAGATGTTAAATGCTTCAATGCTAGGCACTAAATGCAATCATTCTCAAAATTATGTACCTTGCTGTTTAAATACATCTATCAACAGTTAGGCAAACTGTCCTATAAAATACAGCACCGCACGGCAGAGACCAAGATCACAGCCCTGCACTACCCCCCCTGTGCTGGCTCTATCCCTCAGCACAGAAAAGCATAGAGCAGCTCACACATTCTGAGGGAAAAAATGTGGCAGAAAGCTGCAGTGGGTCAGTGGATGTACACAAGCAGAGGAATTTTGAGTACCCAAGCCTGCAGCTGAATCCTCTAAATCCACATTGCCTTTCAGTGCTCCTAGATGTCCTCTCAACCTGCTCCTCATGTATCACTTCTGACTTCCATTGATAAAGGAGTGATTTCAGAAGCATCTTGTCTCTCAGGAGCTTGGCTGCCAGCTGGATGCTAAAGACTCATTCACAGACACTCACAGCTGAGTGCAGGGAAAATGAATGGATTTTTCAAAATCCCACGAGTAACAAACACAAACATATGGGCTCAATGCTCCTAAATTAGTAGGGTGCAATTAAAAATCCTTCCTAAAAATTCAAAGAACTCACCTTCTCTTCAATCATGCATCTTTCCTTGAGCCACTGGTTTAATATTTCATCCTTAAATGCACCAGTGTTCCCAACTGTACTCTGTTGAATTTTGGCAATTGTTGTAGCATCTTTCACAATTTCGATCATTCCTTAAGAAAATAAGGAAAAAGTTAGAAGAAGTTATTAAATTTTTATCAAAGCATATTAAAAATATTCAAAATTAAATTTTAAACTGTGTTTAAAAACCAACTGCAGATCTTCACAGGTTGTAAGCAGAAATTTATTTGACAAGAAGCAATGGTTCCTGTTCATTCCCAGCTGAAACCAGCCAGAGTTCATAAAGAGCCTGGCATCAAAACAACTCTTTTCAAATGGATGTATCACATGATGAGTGGGGACTCACTGCGTAAATCTTTTCCCAAGGAGAGGAAATATTCCTGTCCTGATCTCAATTCACATTTTCCCCAGCTTCTCTCTAACTTCACAAATACAGGGAGCTGAAGAAAAGCTTTCATTTTGCTGCAGTCTAGGAATGCAAGTCTTGCCAGGGCTGTGACAGAGGAATAGAGCTGGCCCTCCTGCAGAAAATCCAATTTAAACTGAAGTGTGCATGTACCCAGAAAGCTCAGAAATACCAGTGCACAGTGAGGTACAGCACTGGGATTGCTGGTGGAAAGCTCTGGTTGTCAGGGCCATGGGGTCTCTCCCTAAATTGAACAGACCCTTGCAAGGCACACTGGCATGTCACAGCAATAATGTGCAAACAGGGCCTTGTCCTGTTCGTGCCAGCATGGCATGTGACAGAGAGGAAGCTAGAGGGAAATGCAGAAACAGAGGCTGCAACACAACCCTGCACTGCAGCCAAGACTAGCAAATGCAGTCCAGACTTGGCAGGCCTATATGGGGGAAAGTCAGATTTTAATTGGATTTATTTGGTAATCAGAAATTTTTTTTTCCCCTCTGGTTCAAGTTCAACAGTGTCTTCTAGCTTCAGCTTCAGTTCAGAGATAAGCAAGCAAACAAAAAAGCCATTTCTCTCCAAAGCAATTCAAAGCAGCTTCTGAGTTGGTTTCAATTTAACTGTCTGAACCAGATAAATTTCTTTCTATTCATAATCCCACCCTTTTGCAATTACTGAATTATGTGTAAATTTTCCTGTAACAGAGTCACAACACAGCAATCTCTTCCCGCCCTCTCTGCATGGCTGAATTCATGGCTGAATTTACCTGAAAATACCTGAAGGTATTTTCTTCTGTCTTTACAGTGGCCTGGATATGTTTGCCATAAAATTATGGTGGAAATATGACCTCCAAAAGCCGCCACCAAGACCACCAAATTAAAAAGCTTTGCATTTTGATCTCTGCTTGTCAAGCTGGTGTTTGTCTCCTGGGTGTGAGCTCCAGCTTCCATTCCAGCTGTTGAAAAAGCTTTCCCTGGCTGTGCTCACAAATCTCCCTCTGCCGGCCAAGAGCTCCTTGACGGCGGGGGAGCAGAGCTGGCTCAGGAGGTGCCAAGGACAGCAGTTCTCAGCTGGGCTGCATCCAGCTGGGAGGGAGTGCAGCAGGAAATGCATCATGAAATGTGTTTCTGGAGCTCTGTGGTGACTCTTCTAAGGGGCAGCTTGAACTTCTTAATTTCGGCAGTGATGCTGCACAGTAAGTAGCGGTAATTGCCTCACAGAGCCAGGAACATATGGACATGTCAAAGGGAGAGAGAGCAGGGTGTGACCTTTTACCAGTGATACAGAGAAGAGAAAGTCCATCCTACAGAGATCTGCTTGGCAGCAGCAGTGGAAAGGATAGATTTGCTTCCAAAATTACAAACTGCGCTGGATGCAGTGTCTTTAACAGAATGAGAATGCTCTATGCAGGAGGGGGTGCCAGCCCCAGATGTAAGACACCCATTTCCCTGTGCTCAGTGTAGAGTGGGGTACTGGCCTTGTGTCAATACACAGAAACTGCCCAAATTCCATGGGAGTAATAAGAGGGAGGGAAGAAGCAGCCTGGAAGAAGACCACATGTGAATACTGTGAAAGAACATTTGCATGCCAATACTCTTTGGTTCTGCTCCAAACAAGCATAAGCTCTACATCAAAGTGTGCCACATTGGGCATTACTAATTTAGGCTGCAGGTATTCTCAGCAAACCAAGCAGGAGTGTTAATATGATTAACCATGCCCCTGCTGTGGTGCTAAAAGGATGCTAAATTCTTATATCTCTCCCATGTCTATAGGAAAATCAAATATTATTTCCTTGAGACAGAAGAAAGGGGAATCAATTAAGAATTCATGAAACAATAACAGAAATCTGTAACTCAAGTATGAAAATGCTAGAATCATGGGCAGAATTCCTCTTTCTTCCTTCATTTTTTCAAAACATTACATTGTCTTGAGATAATTTTAAACAAAATTAAATCAGATCCTAAAAAGCTCTCTAAAAAATTAGGTTTAATGCCTCTAAAGAAGAGAAAGCCCCCAACTTTCTTTATAGTTAGTTAGCATTTTGATGTACAATTTTCCATTTCCTTTATTATTAAAATTCTAACAATAAATATCATTAATTTTAAAACATTTCCATTAGGAGAAAAGACACCCTCTTATGTCACGCTACCAGGTATTTTATCAGTGAGTTTGGGTTTTCTGCATTGCAGAGATATCCTGAAATCAATAGGATGCTAAAAAATTTTATGTGGCAATAGATTTTAGAGAGGAAGTACATTACATAAGTATATTAAAGAGTTACAAAGAGTCTTAATTTTATTGGGAATTCTTACTTGATTTCTTTCACCACAAGTTCTGAAAAATCAATCATCTCAGCTGCAGGAACTAATGCCCAGTGAGAGCTATTACCTGAGTATGCTGTTAAGTAATGTTGCTGCTTCTATGTGGTATAAGGTATGAAGCTTTAGGTCAGGAAAAATATAAATATTTTGCTCTTTATTTTATTCCTATCAATACATGAAAATACATCTTCAATAAGTCACTCACTTTCACTGATGTTTCATACTAAATATTGCTATTAAAAAGGAGCTTGCAGCACAAGCCAAGCCATTGCACAGGAATCACAGCCAGTAAACAGCTGTGCCACAGCTCAAGGAAGGGCAGAAACCACTGTCAAGCTGCACCTGAAGGCTGCTCACAGAAAGTGTAATAAAGTGCTGTTTACCTCAGCACTACAGCACTTATTAGAATAGTTCTCCCAGATCTTCTGTAAATATGGTATTTTGAATTTCTAATCACAGTAAGTGTGATCACATACCTATTTTGTTCCCTGTAGAAATGCAACCATATGGCAACAAACAGAGGTCCAAGGATTCTGCTTCCCAAATGGATTCCATAATTCGAAGAATCTAGTAAAAACAAATGGATATGCTAAGTTTTTTCAAATTATTTGAACATTACAGATTACTCATAGAAATAACACTTCTAAGACTTCTAAGACGGGGCTAAACTTACTTTGCTGTTTGATTAAGAGATAAATACAGAAATTGTGCAGCCATTCAAGATAATCAGTTATAGAACCAGGGTTTATATTTCTTCCTCTGTTCTGCAACCAGGAAATCTTTACGCTTCTATAAAGTATTAATAAATATATTGTATGATTTCTACATAAGGTGAGATTGAATATGTTAGCAAGCATACCCACTTTTCCCCATTAATATCTCCAAAAGCCCTAACAAACCAGTTGTCTGAAACTAGAGCGACACGAGCTACTGATTTTTCAATTGCTAACTTCACCCATTGCATAAACAAATGATAAAAACACTTCATAAGAGAAACAGGCCATCTTGCACTAAGTAAGATTCTGTCTCTAGTGTCATGGACATATTCTCTAAAAAATACTTTCGCTAGGATTTTTCTCCTGAGAAGCTGAGAGGCCTCAGAAACTAAATGTAAACAGTAATTATCTGCTGCTGTGAATGCAACAGGTATATCTTTGATTGGTCTCATGTGGATTGTTTCTACTTGCTGATCAATCACAGTCCAGCTGTCTTGGACTCTCTGGTCAGTCACAAGATTTTATTATCATTCCATTCCTTTCTTGTAGTGTGCTGTGGTTTAGGGGGTGACCAAAGCAGAGCTGGGAACACACTGATGTCCCTGTGTTCCAGCTGAACAGTGTCTGCTGAGTGCCAAGGCTGCCAGTTTCTCACCCACCTCACTGTGACTAGATTGAGATTGGGATGCACAAGAGATTGGGAAGGGACACAACCAGGCAGATGACCTGAACCACCAAAGAAATACTCCATGCTGAACAATGTCATGCTCAGCAATAAAACAGGGAGCAAGGGTTTATGTAGGTTAACCATCTTCTGTGCAGGGACTGGCTGGGAACTGATCCACCCATGGGATGTGGAGTGACTGCCTTAGCACCACTTGTTGTTTTCTTCCTTATTAAACCACCTTTAGCTCAACTCACAAGTTTTCTTGCTCTTCCTCTTTTTCCATCCCACCAGGGTTAATCCATAACACAGTACAACAAAGATGAGCCAGTGCTGATGTCAGCCTTGCCATACAGAGTTTTAAATACAAAAGACAACCTCACATTTCAAATGGACAGTGAAAACAAGGTATGCACACTATGGAAAAGCAAAATGATTTTAAAATATTTTTAAATATTCATGTTATTCTTTATAAGGTTTAGCTCTCGTACCTGTAAAATTAGCATGTCCTGACGGAGGTCATCTCCGTGTTTGAAGATGATGCCTATGGTTTCATTGGACAGAGCTGTTGGATCTGCACATTTAAATTCAAGCCAGAGGGGTTTCTTCTTGGATGCCATTACTTTACATTTTTCTATCTGTGAAAGACATGTTTACTGCTTCCTGATGCCAACATCAACCCAATAAACCTTTTTAACAGAATAGTTTACCAGCTTCTACTCAGCTGTACCACAAACAACACACTGAAAGCACATGTAAAGGACAGAGTTCAGTTGCCACACAAAGCCTCCCTGAACCTGCACAACTTTTAACCACTGTCCATGATAAAGGAAAAAGTGTATTTTAACTCTCCAAAACTGGATTTAGCTTCCTTCAGACAAATTTAAAACAGGAATAGAGATTCTGACAAATCTGGAAAATACAGACCTTCACAACAGCACTTTGACAGGCGCTTTGCAAAACCAGAACATAATCATTGTCCAATGCAATTCACCACATCATCCACCCTTCTGACTTCTAGCAGCTACATTCCAGATTGCTTGATTCAATTCCCTTCGTAATTTCTTCAAATTCATGGAGGAAATGGCATTTTTGAAACTAATTTAATGTAATCATTCATAAAATAATAGATTCCCTATTTAGTTTTATTACATTTTCAATACTGATAAATTCAGACTTGAAACTGCAGTATTTCAAATGTTTTTTTCATTCATTATGGCTAAGACAACTGTAGTATGTCTTACTTTCTATTCTGGAATTCCTGATTCATTGTTGAACATTACTATGTACAATAAAGCCATCTAAAATTAAAAAAAAAGCAAGTTTGAGAGCACATAGGAGCATGATAGAGGAGTATTTTAGTATACTCAGGTTTCATCTACTGAAATTCTGAGCCTGTAGTTTTAAACAAAATAGATTTTACCATCCTTATTTTCAAAAAGGAAAGAACTTTAAAAATCTTCGAACTTATTTGAAACTCTGACTTTGTTTCTAATATTTGGTTTAGACTTAAAAATTTTTAGGTTTTGAAGATTATGGACAAACAGTACTTGTTAGATTGAACATTAAATGAAAGCTTAGTTGGTTTTACCAAACGTTTTTATTCATATAGTTTGGAAAAAGAAAAGCTAACCCATCGATTTTTTGGACATCCTTTGTAAATCTATTGTTTAGTTCATCTAGGAAGGTGCTGGTAAGACTGAATATTTCCTAAGTGAAGGAAAACTAGAAAATCCAGAGAAATCTTTTTTATTTTAAAAACTACTTTCTGTCAAGCTGTTGATGATTTCTGCACCAAAAAAAAAAAAAAATAAAAGAAGACTAAAGAGAATATACAAAATGCTAACAAGAAAATAGTATTTAAGAAATCACAAACTACTTCTGAATAAGAAATGTCTGAATTGGCTTCTGTGCTGACAGTGCTTCAGCCTCACTCACCTGAAAGGTGTTTCATTATCTCAGATTGAAGACAGACCAGCTTATAGCCTGTCTTCCAAGGCACAGGTTTATTTAACAGAAACATGGCCATATCTAGACAATGCCTGAACATTCAGCAATTCCTTAAATTGGATGGTTTGTCTGTCCTTAGCTAGGAGAAAATTAAGGGGTTCTTTCCTTGTAAGGTCCTTGCTGCACATGAAGTGAGTCCAAGGATCTTGACTGTGCTTCTTTAGCCAGACTTCACATTGCATTTTAGATGTATGATCCAATTTCCTCTCACTACACATCTGCTGATCTATGAATCTTTTTTTAACTCTGAGTCAACATACACAATTGCAATCTCACCACAAAACTGAAGGCAGCAATATAGAAAAACCCAAGTGTTTCTTAATGTATTTCTAACAAAATCATAATGTACTTTCTAACAAAACCAACACAGAGATACTGAAAAATCAGAAATAGCTGAGGCAGACGTTTTTGTCAGTATGATGAAGGTCTGGACCCAAACCTAGTGACAGATATGAATCAGGATAAGACAGAGAAAGTAACTGGAAGAATAGAAACTGAATATCCCAAAGCCCCTGAATCAGATAAGAGTTTCATACAGTTATTTAATTTTAAAAAAAAGTCAGCTATTCAACTAATGGAAAAAGAAAAGTATAATTGCCATTTAATGATTAGGATTTCATGGGTTATTGAAATTTTTTTAGCACATGGTGGCATGCTATTACATTTAGAAAATTAATAAAGCTCTGGGAACAAAAACCTACTGAGTCCATGCAATGTCACTGTGTCACACAGAATTAAGACCTTTTGACTTATTAGCAAACTTTTTATCAAGTGACACATACTTTCAAATAATTTTTTTTTAATTATTTGTAGAAAGTCAGAATATACTTACCACTAGTGCTCCTGCTCTTAGCCCAGGATCATATGGAACTCTAAAACTTTCTGGAAGTTTACTGCCCTGTAATTTTTCAAGCTTTTGTCTCAGCTGTGCAATAACTGGAATTACAAGAAAGAAAACACAATGAAATCAAACATTGGAAGGCAAAAAGGTTATCCGTAATCAAATTTGTTGAGCATTATACTTTGGCTAAAAAGCTCTGTTTAGCTGCCATTTTAAATTGCTTTCCTCCTGGATCTCCTGATTCAAGGAATGGAAGAAAACTCTTTAACTTGCACTATCAATGGCCAGGATTGTTTCAGATACCTAAATGTAAAGTCTTCAAACACCTCAGAAGTCATGTGCCTTCTCTGCAGTATTAGAAACACGGAACAGTAAGAGTTTACATTAAAATGGCAGCTTTTGTTTAAAAAACAAAACACAGTAGAACACACCAAAAAGTATTTTCCCTCTTAACTGACAAGAAATGCAGACAGACTCATGGCTTTTGAATTCCTGGAATCAATTACTCTGTAACCATAAGGAGACAAACTACAGAGACACTGAATTTCCTATCCTCCTAAAACTGGTTTCACAGTGCAGCCTTCTTAATCTCACATTCCTGTAAGAAGAAAATTTGCTGTGTATTTATATGAACAAGAATTTTAATGTTCATACCTAAATGCAATCTTTTAATTAATAAAACCTCAAGCCCCTGAATCTTCAACTCAGAATAGTACAGATGATACAATGCATGATGTATTTTTTTTCACCTCAGCTAGTGAGTGTCAGCAGCATAAGCAATACACTGGTGATTACCATGCATTAGGGCAAAGACCTGAACACTGTCCTAAAGGAAACTGTAGCTACACAGCAGAGGATGTATATACATGTAAAGTAATTTTGGGGATAAAAATTAAAGAGGAAAAAAAATATACTGATAAAGCTAAACATGGACCTGGATATGTAAAATAGAATCATAGAATCATGGGTTAGTTTGGGTTGGACAGGACCTTTAAAGGCTATCTAGTCCAGTCCCCCTGCAACGAGCAGGGACATCTTCAACTCAATTTGCTCAGAGAGCCATCCAACCTTACCATTAATATTTCCAGGCATGGGACATTTCTACCACCCTAGGCAACTTGTCCCAGTGTGCCAACACTCTCATCATAAAAACAAAACCAAAACAAAATAAAAATTAAAAAAACCAAAAAAAACCCCAAAACCACAAAAAACCCAAAACACATTAATCCTTGTCCTATCACTACAGGCCCTACCAAAAAGTTTGTCCCCCAGCTTTTTACAAACTCCCTGTAAGCTCTGGCAGGCTGATGTTAGGTCTCCTGAGCCTTCGCCAGGCTGAACAATCCTCACAGGAGAGCTTCTCCAGCCCTGCCATTGTTTTTGTGATTCTCCTCTGGACTCACTCCAGCAAATCCATGTCTTTCCTGTCCTGAGTGGCCCAGAGCTGGATGCAATATTCCACATGGAGTGTCACAGGGGCCACGTAGAGGGGCAGAATCACCTCCCTTGACCTGCTGCCTATGCTATTTTTGATGCAGCCCAAGACACAGACTTTTTGGGCTATTAGTGTACATTAGACAAAAATCAGGACAGTTCAAACACTGCTATCAAATTAAGAAAGTGAAGCCAAAAGAATTGGTTGACAACTCACAGAACACAAATGTTACACCTGTCCTAGAGGGTTTTAGCAAAGAACTACTAGCAGTGTCTGGTAACTAACACAGTATCTCTTCTGGTAAAAAGTAAACCTAGCAGCAATACTCAGGAGCTAACATGTGGCCTTTAAAATGAGATACTTTTCAACAAAAATACCTCAAGAATCCCAAACCCAAACAAACAATAACACAAAACCAAACCAATCAAACAAAAAAAGCCCCTAACAATTCCACCCTGCCCCCTCAAAAGCACCTAAATTGTAGTAACTTGGAAAAATGAAACAACTTTCTATAATGTAACTATAGATTTCCTAGACAGCTATCTAGGAAAGTTACTGTTCACAGTTTACTGTTAGAGTTTACTGTTAGCTCAGTAAGTCTCCTCATTGTAATGTAATGTAATGTAATTTGAAAACTGTACACAAACCAACTGAAGCTACAAAAGACTAGGAATAGCTGATTTTAAGACACAAGTAAAGGCACTTGCTAAAACCACTTTCAAGTTGATCTGGCTTAAGAACACGGTGCTGTGCATTTTAAGCAATGAAATAGCTGCATAGACACATTCTTGGGAAAAAAATCATCTAGCTCAGAGGGTGATGAAAGCAGATAATCCCATGCAAGACGTAATACTATCATCTTATGAATTTATTTATTATTACTTGCTATCTTCAAATATAAGCAAAGAGATTACAGTGAAATAAAAGTGAAAGAAACAGTTTGACAATGTTTGCTACTGGAATAGTATGGACCTAGCAGGAAGGAATTTGTTCTTTACAGAAAATCCACAAACACTGGAGAAATATATATATACAAGAATAAGATGAGACTGCATGACAGAATGAAATGAAACAGGATAAAACATTCAGACTGAAAATATGAACAACGATGAACTTAAAAATGTTGGGACAAAAAAGAAGCAATAACCTACAGAATAAATTTTTGGATATACATTTTTAAAAATATAAGAAGTAGAGGGTGCCTGTAGAAAAAATTATGTCCTCAATAATCAGAGAATAAATTACATTAGATATAGAATTACTAGGACACTCCACAGTTTCAGGAAGCCTTATTCAGTGAAAATGTCAATTATATAAGTCATCCTTCAGTGTTCTGCTGTACATTACATCCAAAGATTCTTTAACTTCAAAACCTGGTGGGTGTTAATATGATTGCTTTCTCTTGAAGCTTTTCTTCTTTGCCCACATATCCTTCAAAGATAATGTGTTATAGAATCCACTGCTCTTACAGACATGTACATCTGCAAGGTTGTATAGTTTCTAAAATATGCAATTCTGACTAAATACATTTTGGTTATAGAATATTTTAAGAAAAAATTAGGAAGTTGTTTAGAAAAAGTGTTTTATATGGGGCTTCAGTAAGTATCTTAACTCACACTATGTGGTAACATAACAGATTTTACAGTATATATTGAAGAATAAATGCATATTTTCTTCAAATCTCTTTTCAAACACCACCACAGTCACTTCTGTATAACCAGAGTGGAAAAGCTTTCCCATCCAAGGACTTCCTGGCTTGGAGCATACCAGGCTAGATATGCAGGAAAAGGTAGTCTCTCTACAGCTTTTAGAATTTTAATACTGTCATACATCCTCTCGCACTTACTCCCAACACCAAGCAAGTAACAGGAATGAGGATAAACAAGCTTTTAAGAAAGTTGGGGGTGAGAGAAAAGGCAGGCAAAACCCAGAGGTAAAGAAGCATTGCATAACCCTACTGTGGCTTCCAAAGCAGTGCTTGCAAGAACTGGAAATAACAATACAACATCCCTCTGACAGGACTCCTCAAAGCCACGCCCTGCATATTCACGCCTGATCCACGCCTGATCCTTCCATGGCATAGCAGAGGCTGCACTGGACTCCTCCCTGACCTTCCTGCCAAAAATCTTCTAGTGAGAGTTTAGAGAAAGGCTGTATTTCTTGGCAAGTGCCGCTTTTAATTTCCAGTTAATATTTGTGTCTTTTTTCAGCACTGGCATTCAGCTAAAGTACAAGAACTTATCTGTTTCCCAGTTGGCATGGCTTGAGGTTCAAGAAGATAAGCCAAAGCTTGAGAAAATACTGGATGACTAGAACATTGATATTCTTCCCCTTTTGGGGTGAAATGAGCAAACAAATATATTACTGGTTCAATCATTATTAACTTATACTCACATTTTAAAGGAAGTAAAAATTATGCCCTCTGACAGCAATTTATCCCCAAATTTTCTCAATGAACAATACAATCTGCTGCCTAGTTTTTCACACCCAAAGAGAAAAAAACAATATTAACAACAAAGAAGTGCCTGTTAGCAAATACCTTGAGAAGTAACATCATACTTTTCCGCAGAAACTGATTTAATCTCCATTGTGACTTTATGCAGCAATTCAATTACTTGAACCTGCTTCATGAAATCGTGCAGCATTGCTTTTCCACAGCCCCTAAGGTAGGCTTCAAGGATGACTGCAAACCTCTGTTGGTAGTGCATGGACTGGGCAATTTCGCTTCTTAAGAACCAAAACAAGAAGTGACCAATTCTTTTGTTCTACAGGTAAAGAAAAACACTACAAATTAGCATTCATTTCTGACAAAGGGTTTTAATAATGCCAGCAACTTCAGCATAAGTTGGCTATATTTTGAAGTACTTACTCTCAAACCACGTTTCAGCAAAAATCTGGCTAATGCACTGTCATGATACGGCTCAAATTTCACAGCCTGAGTGATACAAACATAAAAGAAATGTTGTTAACACATTTAAGATCCCATTGCTTACACTTAACCAGTGACATCTAGAGAACATGCTGCTGCAAGAGTAGAAAATGTGTAACAAAGCAGGTCTTTTTGAGGCTTCTCTGTCTGATTCAAGAAGCACATTTTGTTTGCAACAGGTTCTTTTCAGGTTTATTATTAATGTGACAACTCCCTAACCAGAGAGTCCAGCCTGAGCATATGCACAAAGCAACGTCATTCTTGGCAAAAGCCAGCAAGATCAGAAACCAGCTTGCAGTATGACTGATACTGAGAATGCTTGAAATGATTACTGACAGATGGACTAATGTGCTTGTAATAGCTCTTAAATAAAATGTTTCAATAAAAAAATACTGGTTTTGGTCAACATGCACTACTTCGAGACTAGGGCATCAGGATTTACTGGTGGGCTCCCCAGAAAAAACAGGATACAGGAGCAGCTTTTCAGAGCACTTACCTGGCCTTTATTCCATAAATGAATGACAGAATAAAGGCTCTGATACACATCCTACAATAATGAAGCACAATTAAGAGGAAGACTTCACCAGAGCTTTTTTTTTATTGACTGTGAAAACAGATGTATTTTTTCTCTTTCAAAAGCTGCTCCCCTCCACCCAAGTCCACAGACATTTCCAAGCTACTGCCAAAAAAGGAGGTGGGAGGAGAAAGTCAACAACTATTTTCAAGTGCCAGTATTGGAATTTTTTTGGTTATTCTCCATCCCAATAACCAAGTGAATTGGTCTACCAGAAAACCATCACACTTCCAGATTCTGAGTAGTACCAGGGAACTTCTCCACTTCAACTTATTTTTCCAGCTGCTTCTTTCATGCTGCTTGAGGAATTCAAGCTTACAGAAGGTTTGTATTCAGATTAATGGTGGAAAAAAGTATGCACTTATATCCCACGGTAACAAAAGAGAAATAAGAAGCATACAATCTATGAATCAGAGTCACAAAATCCCTGTCATGGACTGAGGGGGTTGGTGAATGGCTTCAGGTTCTGGAAATAGAGTGCCAGGAAGCAGCCTGTAGGGAGATTAGGGGAAAACAAAGGGATGCGCAGAGAGCTGGGTGCATGTAGTATGCTCAGCTTTCAGAAGCAACAAAGTATGCAAACCTCTAGCAACAGTTATTCAACAGAATATAATGGCTCTTTCAAGATCACTGCAGTCTGCAGCTTGCAAAGAAGCAACCAAGCCATCAGCAAAGGTCTGCTAAATTCATCAAACAAATCAGTTTTATAAACTCTTACAAATACTGTGGCACATAGTTGCATTTTTATTATTAAAATATCAACATGATTTCTGAAATGCAAATCATCCTGTGGGTTTAATCAAAAGAAAAAAAAATTAAGTCAACTTTCCAATGAAGCAACTTATGAAAATGTCACAAAGACACGTTCTGTCTAGCGGCTGGCTAAGAGACAGACAAGAAAGCTAAGCACCAGACAGACAAAAAAGGCAAGCACCAGACTTGCCCTTCTCCTGTATCATAATTCTGCAAGAACTGTCTTGACTGTCTGCAGCACTGTTTTATATCCCCAAACAACATCATCTTATTTAGGAAAGACAATGAGAATTTACAAATATAACAATATCTAGATCCTTTTACTTTGTGTATGAGATTATGAGGTATGAAGGGTTTTTAATAAAAATTAATTTTCATTGCAGTAAGGTGCCCAAAAGCAATAATTATCACATAAATTCAAATGGATTTTCTTACAGTTCCAAGAAAGCCTATTATAAACCTCACTCTGATATATACTATGCCTAATGTTCACATAACCTTGAAAAACAAGTTAAGACTGAAATACAGCCAAACAACCAACCATTACTTCAAAACAAAACCTCCTTATTGAACTTGCAAATATATTTCAACATAAAACAATATTAAAAAATGCATCACAACCATCGTTATTGAGCTGGTGCTTTAGATAATTATTTTTAACAGTCCAGCCCTTTTTTCTTCACAAAGTCAAATATCAGCTTTTGCACAGCAGCAATAAAAGTTGGCCATTAAAAAATGTCTGGTGGCACTGACCTGTGTGTACTTTTTCCTTGTCAGTTCAGCAGAAGGCCTTTACTCACTGCCATATACATGCAGTACAGCCATAAGTGTTTATCTCAAAAAGAATTTTGTTGCATTTTAACTACCCTGTCCATGGTTTATCAACGGTATACAAAAAACCAGACATCATAAGAAGGTCAATAGGTCGATTTATGGTGTGGCTGCTTCTATTAGAAATAACCTGTGGGGAAATAAAATGCTTGATTGCTAACTCTACAGAGGATAAAACGGGAATATCCTGTGCAGAGTGAAATAAGCCATAGAGCTTTCATAAAGGTGTGCATTTGAAAAGTGACAACCATTTGCAGAAGAGATGCATCCACTGGAGCAGAGGAATGGCCGACATCCATTCTCTGAAAAATGTAGATTTTAAATACACTGTCATACCAAAACTTTGCTGCAGAATGCTGACAGCTGATGTTACATAGTTAGCTAAGAAATAAAAACAGGGAAAGCAACAGAGAAGTAAAAGTTGGAATGTAGCATGTTTTTCATTTTTAAGGATGGTAAGCTCATTATTTCTTACAACACCTCTTACTAAAAATGATGCAGTGAAGTTAAGGCACTATGATTTTATGCTGCAATATTTTGTTTAACTGTTAGAAAGGTTTATTCTTTTTAAAACAAACCAGATTTGTACTTCCTGAAAACAAACAATTTCTTTTAAAAAAATGGAAACAACCCCCATATTTCCCCTATTTTCTCAGGCATTTTGATAGCAACCAATCATCATCCCAAACTCCTAATTTAGATTAAAAAAAAAAGAATAAAATTGCTGAGCCACATGTAGACAGCAAAAGCTCACAAGCCAAGAATATATATAGCAGCAGCGACGTGGGAGGCCCAATGAGGTAACCGCAGCGACTCCTTTGGTTAATGCAGAAGTGCATAAATTCTGCCTCAGCTTCAGACAAGCAAAGACAAGGCTAGAAAGGCTTTGTTTAAAGCATGACCACTCTGCAGCAAAATCTGAAATACTAATTCAGATTTTTCAGAACTTCATTTTCCTGGGATTTTGAGCTCTCTCTTAACCTGCAGAAATAAAAAGCTGCTACCCCAGCTGCAGTAGTTCCTTTTTTTTTTTTTTTTAATTTTGAATGTTGTCCTCTGATTCTTTGAAAAAAGTATTTCCTGCTCTGAGGGATACCAGCCTTTCCATGCAAAACAGAGCCCCACCTGGCTCCAGGGGCTGGGCTTACCAGGAAGAACACAAGGTTACACCTTCCATCAGACACCAGAGGAGACTTTGCCACTGCCAACTGATGGCACCATGTTGAGAGAAAAGCAACCAAACCAAGCTTCTTGTGTAACTGATATTAACATTCCCAATGTTTGATCTGGCAGATGCACACAAAAAGTGCTTTAAATCTATACAGCAATGATCCTTTGCAATTAGAACCATAATTTTGTACCCAAGTTCCCAGAAGGACTTAATCTTGGTATGTAGTCCTATCAACTCTTGAGCTACTTTCAAAATTTGGAGGGGGGGGGGAAGTTTCTAGATAAATTTGCTCCCCTTAACAGCACAAGACTGAAGTTGCTGCAACAGCTGCAACATACCATGTTATTACACTGGTGTTCTTGACCTAAAACTCAACCCCAGATTTTGCTTCAGGCCTGGCCCATGTCAACATCTGCATTTACTTTCTTTCTATCTACACTCTTTCTAAACTATCAGTAAAGTCAGTCAACAACTCTTCAGTGCTGTGTGATTCAAACCCAATGTGAACAAGATTACAGACAGCACAGTTAGAATTTACTCCCATCATAGCTGTGCTGGCAATAACAATTTCCAGAAAAACTTACTACTGTAAACACAAGATAAAAATTTTAAGACACAAGGCAATGGTTCCACAAAAACATCCACAAAGGCAAAAGACAAAAAGTAGGAAAGTGTATTTTACATTAATCTGATTATTACCACTGCTTTGACTAAACACTGAAGACTTCAAAACTAAGGAATACTAACAAGACCTACTAAAATGGGAAATGCAAATTATGGGGTAATGCAGATGTATTCCTGGAAGGCAGAGTTCAGGAATGCAAATACACCTTACCTGCACAAGCTGCAAAAGATAATGAAGAACATCATCATCTTCTAAACTTTCCAGTTTTTGAACTGCCATTGCTCGGACATTTTCATCTGAAAAGTTACAGTCCAGAAGTTGCATTGTGAGTCCAACGTCTAAAGTGCTCTGATCCCAAGCCTCTTTTTTAGCTAGCAACTGGTATGTTTTGGCCACTATTTCTTGTTGTCCCCATTTCACAGAGCTAAGCAGCTTAGGATATGCCTTGGGGTGCTTTATGCTCTCATATCTAAAGTGCCACAACAGTTCTTTGTCCTCAGGAGAAAGTGGATTAAGTGGGTCAGTTGCTATGATCTCTTCAAGTTGCTTGCGAAGCTGGTTGGGCATTTCAGCTCGGGTCCTGTCCCCCTGAGGGTCTGATGATATCCTGTGCTTGGGCAAGGCAATTGGGTGACAGTATTTGTCCAGCACAATAGAGATAGCCATTGAGTTTTCTTTATCTGGGTTAGTTGCTGATGTGAGTTTGTCTGCATTTATACTTCCTTGTTCTTCCCCCTTACCTGGAATTTTCCACATGTGGAGCACATACTCCCCACTTCGTAGCAAGAAACGGTGATCTATCAACAAAAGATTTACATAATAGAGAAGCTGGGTTTTGCATTTTGCATCAGAACTGGAGGATTCATGTGACTGAAGGTTTGTCTTTGCAGATGGTCCCTGTGCTTTGCCACAGTATATCTGAAGATTCAGGAGTGCTCCTTTAGGCAAATCCTTGATTTTGATATCAAACTCCAACCAAATATTCCACAGAACCTCCTCAGTAAAGGGCTTTGACGAAGTTCTTCTCTGTGAAAGGAGCTGCTGCCCATGTTGAATGTTAGCCTCAACAAACACAGTAAGATCAGTATTTCTTGGTAAAACTGGGATATCAATGCCAATTATTTTCACTCTAAATTTCCTATTGCAATCCCACAAAGAGATAGTGAAGACTCTCTCATGATCTTTTCCATCTATTGTCAATTGCTCATGATACCCTGTAACTCCTGTACAGTCATCCACCAAGGGCCATTCTTCCTTCTGAACCTCATCTTCATTCGGGTCTGGAGGATTGTCGAGGACAAGGTGGATTTCTTCCCCATTCTTAAGGCACTGTCTTATCCAGTGAAAATCTTTGATCGGTGTCTCTCCTGTAATGTACTCATCTCTGCCACAAATCCTGAGAACAAAATCCAGTTCACTATGATCTTCCGGAATGTCCATCAAAGACTTTTTCTTTGCCATTTTTGTGAAAAAGCTGTGGAGAATCATATCTGGAGTGTCATCTATTGACACTTTAATTTTCTGACTAGTCGTTCCTCTATGTATGATTATGAAAATATTATTATTAGTGATCTTTTTAAATAAATATTCTGGGAGTGGCTTAGATGTAGTCCATGGGTGCATTGCATATAATTTAGGATCTCTGCAGGCTACCTCTATCATTCGTGGAGTGACTAATCTGCGCCGGGTAAATTCTAATTCATCATCATGTACATTGCTTACATCAGTGACATCATAACCAATCAAATCATTAAGCTGCTGCTGAAATTCCTGAACTTCTTCTGATGGTTTTTGTTTCTGGACAACATAGATCTTGCCTACTTTCTTCTGTAACACCTTCCAGTACAGTATGCAGTCCAATGTCTGTAACACTTGATGTTTATCATAAATTTCATACCATTGTCCTTTCTTCTGATACTGCAGAATAAACTGATCTGGGGTGAATGAATGGTAGAAGTCTGTGGTTTGACTCGTCTCTATTGCACGCATCCAAACCTGTGCCTTCATTTGCTCCACCGTGCAGTTGCCAGCTATTTCAAGTAACATAATTTCTGGTGCTTTAGTATGTTTATTGCTTGTAGGTAAAATGAACTCAATGGGTATCAGTTCCATGGATGAAAAACTACTTGATGTACAATGAGGTTTCATTCTTCTTCTCCTTCGTTTGTTTTCATCTCTCATAACAACGGGCTGTTCATGATCCCCCAACTCCATGCCAGAAAAAATCTAGCAAAACATACAATTACTTCATTACTTTCTCATTTGCATTTATTTTACTCTTACTTTTTAACTTTTCACATACATTTTTTATATTTCCACTTCCCCTTAATTTCTGGTCACCAATACTTGATTTACGTGAACCACTTCAGATGTAACCTATTCAATTCAATACCAAATATAAATAAAAAACCTCCAACCAACTCTCCAATGATTAAGTAATTAAAATAAAGGTTTTAAACATCCTGTCCAGATTTTACTGAGGATAAGCAATTCGAATGTGCAATCTCCATACTGATTAGTTCTTGCTTCTATTTGATCAAGCACTGATTCTTCTGCTGCCTCATCTGTTTTGTTGCTGCTGATGTTAACATATGTGGGTTTTCATAGAAATCAAAAGACACACTCCTTTATATGAATAGAATGCGGTCCCACTGAGCTCCAGGAATGGCAGAAAGTAACAAAACAAGCCATTTATTTGCAGTCTGGAGAGACATGAGCTTATTCCCAGTTTTCTCGGCCTCTCCTTTTAGTGATGAGGAATCAGGACTTCAACCCAAAAAAAAGCCCTTAGGATGCAAAAGTCAGGGACTATTTCTGAAGATATATTTAAAGTGCATCTAAATTCAAGGTGAGTGTCCCTATATGTGCTTCTTTTAAATAAACCAATTCCCCAGACTGATAATACCCATCCATTTTCAAAGTACACACTGACAATACGAACTATTAGTTTGTTACAGAAAAATCTCGCAAGCTGAAGCTGATTTATTATCCTATACATCAAATCACACCTAAACCACCAGTAAAACAATATTAAACATGAGTAGCCTACCTTATCAGCATTCAGTAAACAAAAAATATTGTTTCTCAGTTAATCTCCATTGACCAGTATTGAAGTGGAAATTGTTCAGTGCTGATTGAGTGCACTCGCACAAGCCAAGTTACAGCAACATACTGAACTTTACCAAGCAACACTTTCTATACATAAAATCCTTAACTGCTGGAGAAAAGTAAAGCCAGTGTAATGATGCCCGAGCAGATAATAAAAGAAGCAGATAAAAATATAAGAGATTAAATTCAAACAATACAGCATGCTAACTTAAATTCTTCTTCTGAGTTCCAGAAAGCAGCAACCGCAGACACACCACCTCTACAATTGACAAAGTACAAGGAAATATTACCTGCTTACAAAACCAAGGCTGAATTGCTGAAGATTATTCATTTGTTTAATTTTTGTAGTTCCTATTTTTTAAAGGAAGATCATTCACACAAAAGATTTCTTTGTTTAAGCTGTTCTGCTTTTCTTGCTCGGTCTCATACCCAGATGCAAAGGAAGTGCTGCACTTACCAGGAAGGAAGTTTTAACCAAGTTGATTATACATATGATTGCTCATTTTAAAAGAAGTCAGAATGCTTTTCCTGTTACAACAGCAAAAACACACCAACACTACATAAATTTAACACATACGTATAGAAGACATATTTAGAACCTTTTAAAAATAGTAAAGAATAACCTGAGCAATAAATTTAATTAATTAAAATAAGATATTTAAACCAAATGTATTTTTAAGAGATTAACTCCCGAAAGAATTAAATACAAATTGTAGATAAAAGACAACTAAATATGCAATGTTGCATTATTTTTATTTGCATGGTGATAGCCATTTAAGGACTCCCAACTTAAATTCACTAGAGATTTTTAAACCAGTCTCCATATAGGCATCTCATAGAGATTGTATATGCCAAGGATCTTGTATGGTAACCTCAGCAGCAGAACTACTGGGCAGTCTTACCCCAAATATCTCTAACTCATTCATTTATGATTACAAACACACAGTGAAATCTACTAGAAATGGTGAATTTACATTCAGGAGAACTGAATGCAAGACTTTCAACCCTAATTCTTGTGGCTAACTACAGCCTGAGGAGATGTTCTTTTACTAAAAAATAATCCCCACAGGAAAAAAACTACTATGGAAAACATGTACAAAACAGAAAGAAAAGACAGAAACCTCTCTAATTTCATCCTTTTTCTTTATGATTTTTCCAGTGAAACACTGATCTTTTAAAGAGCAACCAGCAGTACAAATCCTACAGTGGTAGATATCATGCAAAAATGATGAGTCTTGAAAAGGAGGGAAAAAATGAAACAGCTGGAAGGTTGTCTACCAACAGTGAAGTGCCTTTTTTTTAACATATGCATGTTTCCTATTTATAAGACACATTTTTATAAAAATGTGAAAAATAACCCCTCCTTCTGTATTGGCAAAAAATCCTGACAGTATCTTACCTGCCTCCAACATGCCAAGCTTGATTAACACTCTGCCAAGATTAAAAAGCAGAAAATACACTCCACCACTGACACAGCTCTTCTCTCTCTGAGCATCACTCAGCTTGTCAGCTAAGATATTTTCTTTTTAGAGGTTATTTTTCCAGAAAATTATTTTTCTCAGAAAATTATTTTTCTCAGTTTGGGGAAAGCACACTCTGTGTCAGATCTCTCTATCTTTTAATGCCAGTATTTGAATTTTCTTAAGGTAGTGGTGAAGTTACCCTGAACATTGTGTTGCTGACATAAAATCTACCCATCTTGGCCAAGACACCTCCAAAACTCATGCTCCACCCACATTCAGCCTGTCAGCATTCATCAGTCACAGCCTTTGTGGCATCTCAGCACTACACACTGTGCTCCTCTCTAATCTCAATTCTAAAATACAATGTAGTCATATATTTCTCTTCATTTAGACATAAGCAACTAGCATTAAGGGTTTTTTTCATGCCAACAGGCTATATAAATTTTTTGCAGAGTCCTTCCTCTAAAAGTCATTGTGTTGCCCCTTTAACTAAACCTGGAGTCATTTCAGTTTCATTGGGTTCTGCAGATCTAGGAAAGCCTCATGGTTTAAAATGTCCTCAGCCTGCTCCTTGAGTCATGCACTTAAGGATTAATTCTTCAAACATACATACAAATAGCTTTTCTACCACTACTCCATAGATCAAGACCACCAAGACAAGCAAAGGCAGCATCTCTCCCTCATGCAGCAGACCTGTACATTTCTCAGTGAATGCAATTGTTTCACGCTCTCATCCACTTATAAAGGCAGGTAGAGCAACACTTCTGTGGGTTCAGATATCCCCCCACAAATTGCATCAGACACAGCACAAAAATGCATGGGACTTCTGTAGCTGCCTTGCCCATACAAGGCTGCCTTTTCTCCTGCATTCATTTGGGCCATACCTGTCATGTCTAGTCCATTCCAACCCAATATCCATCCCCAGTTCTGCTCTGACTCCTTTTCCTCAGCTTCAGAAGGCAGTTCTTGGAGCGACAGCTGCCTCTCATCTGTCTCTGCAATGACCCATTCTTATGGTCACACCAAATTGTATCCATTTCCTGCTAATCCATTGGCAAAACCATATTTCCTCATGCACATGAATCATAAAACTTTGATATTTGTAATGGAAAATCATTTCACATCAAGTTCCTAAATCCTTAGTCATGCCTAAGCTTTACTTGCAATATTGACACTTCAAAATCTCTACTGCAACAACACCCCCAAAAAAGGGAAAAAAAATCACTGTGTTTCATTTCCAATTCCAATGAGCCTCATCAACCTTGAATATTCCTGTATTACAAGAACTGTCCTACAGTGGTCTAAAAATCCTGATGGGGTCCAATGGAGAAGGAAAAGATGGGCCTGTAAAACACAACTGGAGACAAGCAATCAATTTTGCCTTTGTCTCCAGTTGTGTTCCTATCTCATCACTCAGGTCAGCAACCTGATCATAATAAAACCAGCAAAAAAATTAGTTAATTTTCAGCTGGATTAGTTCCTTTATCTGACTCAACACTTGCAGGAGTGGTTGGGCAGTGATGGAAGAGAAGGAAAGGAAATGGAGCCAATACAGTTAAGCATAACTGAGACTGAAACATGATTCACAGCAGGATTAGGAGATACACTAATGAGTAAAGTCATTAAATTATTTGAAAAAACTGGCTGAAAGTTACTTTAAAAAGACAATGCGGTATTACGATGTATTACTTATTTGGCTACAAAAAATTTAGGATAGCTGTCAATCTTGACTGCTCTGTATACACTATGTTAGAATTCTACCAGTTACTATCATGCTTATTCTATATTAGCTCCTGCTTCTGTTTTAATCCATCATGTGAAAACCTTATTTCAAAATTATTCTTTTCACTTTAGAATTAACTCCTTCCCAGACAACTTAACTTTCAAGAAAATAAGCACTCTCTAACAGAGTAAGAATTGCCTTGTGCATGCTTATGTAAATACAACACTAAAGCTTACATTCACAGTTTTAGGCAAAGTTCACTTGAAGGATAAATTTTAAAAACCAAAATTACTATGACAAGATTCAACGTTTTCCACACAGCCTTGCTTGGAACATCTACTTGCCCACACTGTTGTGTAGCAGGGCATTACTTTCCATTTGCTGGACAGGAGTACATCTTCCCTACACCTGCAGTGATCCAGCGCTGAACTTCACAGGTAAGATACAGCATCAACATTTCCAGTGTGAACACAACAACAAATACCACTTGACTCAATTTCTTTGTCAGATCCTCTAACAACTACAAGATCTAATGGGAAATAAATCAGTGCAGGTTCCCACTCGCAAATCAACTGTACAGGTCATGCAGCCACATTCCTCATCAAAAGTATATGAGCCAGCAGATGACACAGTATATGACACAGCTTGGTCGGGAGGCTGGGGAGTCAATCAGACTGCAATTACAGCTGTAGCATTTTCAGGATGCCCTGCCTTCACCACCTTTAGTTTCTATATGAGTTATCTATTTGGGGCTCCTGGGACAAACAATAACTTCTGGCTGGTTCTGTAAATTTAGGTAAGAATTTCGGCAAAGTTCTAGTTCACTGGGGTTACACAAGTGATGTAGTAGTAATCTCAAAGTAATCCACCTTGGAAGCAACACTTCGTACGGTTTTAAAACTCAGAGATCGCTGCTATTGTTCCTGCCGGGACACACTATTTAGACAGTGCCTGTCAACTTGGACCCGGTTTTCCAACACTGATTGTTAACTGCGTGATCTAATCTACACCAGCAACTCCCGAATGCCCTCAGCTATTATTTCAAGGGATTGTGGTGTGGAAAGGTTTCGTGGTCTACATGTATCAGATAGACACAAGAAATTTGTTGGACGAGGAAACAATTACTTATTGTTTAAAAGCCGTGTTGTAGCGCAGCTGACTCACTGATCTCAAGACTCGAGATAACTGTCTACTGCGATCCTTCACTTCGCATTGTTCCATTCACCGTTCCAACAGCTTCCTCAGCGGCTTTGGCATCAAACTCGTTAACTCCTGTTCGGGCCATGACGTGAGGCGGGACCAAGGCCGCGAGAGACCGGGCAGCACGGGGGGCGACCCCGGCCAGCCGCACCCCCCGCGGAAGGGGCTCTGCGCAGGGGACACAGGAGCCGGGGCCGCCTCTCTCCCTCCTTCCCTCCCGCCCCCGGCCCACCGCCCCGGCCCAGAGATGGCGGCCGGCGCCGCCCGCGGGAGAGCGAACCTCGCCGCCCCCGCCCCTCCGGGGCTGCCGGGGCTGCCGGGGCCGGGGGCGCCCTGCGGCGGGCGCGGGGCCGGGGCGGCTCCGCCCGCGGCCGGCGCGGGGAGCGGAGCCGCGGCACCACCTGCGAGCCCGGGCCTCGGGCAGCGCCGGCTCGGCCCGGGGCGGGATCCGCCGCGACCCCCGCTGCCCCCGGCAAGGAGCTACTCACCGCAGCGGCGGCCCCGGCTCCGGCCCCGGCTCCGGACAGGTGTTTCCCTCAGCAGGAAGCGCCGCGGGCCGGGGGGCCGGCGGGGAGGCTCCATAGCCGGCGGCAGAGGCAGCTCCGGAGCCGCCGCCAATCACACGCCGGGCAAAAAGGGAACCGGCAGCGGGGCCTCCCCGCCCCGCCCGGCCCCGCCGCGGCCTCGGGCACCCGGCCCCGGCCCCGGCCCGGCCGCATCGGCCGGAGCGCGCGCAGAGCCTCTGCTGGGGTGAAAGCACTGCGGCCGCGGTGAGGCTTGGTCAGCACAAAGCACACAGGACGTGTCCTGGTGTCAGCTCCGGCAGCAGAACTCCCTGGGCGCAGCTTCCTGAGGTGTTCCTTGCCCAGGGCCCCAGGGCCCCAGGGCCGGCTTGCCCACGGCACTCCTGCAGCGACCCCCGCCTGCCCGGCCAGCCCTGACAGCTCCTTCAGCCCCACACCTCAGGGCAGGGACAAATTAGTTTGTCTAAAGTGGCCTTGAAAACCCCTGGAGATGGCAACCTACTCCAGCGTGGTGGTCTTCTGCTTAGCAAAGATTTTCATGCTGTTTGATTAAAATTCTTCTCCTACAGACTGAGCATCTTGCTTGTCTTATTCCCCTTATTCAGTCTGGGGGTTTTCTTCCTCCCTCCCCTCCAGCTACTTTCTTGTTTGAATTTGCTGTGTTAACTGCTTTTCTACTATTTTTCCATCTCCAGACGGGCAGTCCTGGATCTCCCTTTTTAGGTCGTGTTCCTTAGACCTCCTGTGATTCCTGTAGCTCCCCTCCGGATTCTTGCCAATTGGGCCGTTTTTTTTTTTTTTTTTTGGAAAGCACTACTCAAAACTGGACATAGTAGTATTCCAGCCAAGGCTTTGCCAAGGCTGCCCACAGCAGGAGGATTAATTCATCAGCCTTATGGTGCCAGACTCGAACTGCAGCTCAGGCATAACCATTCACATTGAATTCAAACAAACAAACAACTCCCCCTCACCACTCTTTCCCCATTCAGGCTGCTGTCTGCTTGGCTCTGAATGGAGCTGAGTGTTTCAGTCTCCACAGCTCTTCTTCAGAGTGAACAGCAAAACTCTTTCCATGATTATGTTGAGACTTTTTTTTTGACCCAGATCTTGCAATGAGATTCGCAGGTGAACTGTGTATGGCACAGAGTTCACACACACTTCCTCTGAAAACTATGCTGGCATAAGGTTACGTCTTCGGGGAACACTCTACAACACCATAAGTTGCCACAAAGACTTTAAAAATTATTGTGATTTTTCTAGGTACACATTCTAAACTTCCATAGAAAGACAATACCAGAAGGAAATAATAACTAGTATGTTACATGTATAGATGCTATTATAAAAAGTTGGATAATTGTTGTTATAGCATGGATGGATTCTTTTGACTGAAAAAATCATTTGCATGGTGTTAGGAATCATACCAGCCTGAAGCAGAAAACCTCTGTTTCAAAATGAATATACATTACAATGAGCTGTGTCTGTAAGGAATCATAATAACTGTACTGGCTTCCAGTTCCCTTTTACATGAAAGCAAAGCAAAAACCTCCAGCAACTTCCATGTGATGTGTGTGCAGCACAGGGGAATCACAATGCAGACTCACTTCTGGCTTGGTTTTGCCTGGTACAGTGGGTAATATCTGTCGAAGCAGTTCAGCTTTGCACAGCATTACTAAATGCTTTAAAAGACATTTAAAAGCCTTATGAAAATAGGAAGACTTTTTTTGCTGTTTTTGGCTGGATCCCCAGATAGATCACTCCAGGAACACAAGTGTAGCCAGTTTGGCGACTAATCTTGTTAAAATCTGTGGACTTTATTTGGGGATGCACAAACATATGGAGATTTGAGTAGCTGAATAAAAAAACTGTCATTTGTCAAAATTATAGAGGGGATAATTTACAGCCAGAGCAAATGACACGTTTTGTGTTGATTTCAGCCAGAATTGTGTAACATTTTAAAAATAACTATAAGTCAATGTAGTGTTATTTGCAATGAAATAATAAATTATTGTACTTATTATATTTGAGAAAAGTTGGTAAACTGAAAATCTTGCTCTCTTCAGGATTTAGTATGTTAATAAAATATCACATTTTTGCAGTTAATCTTCAGCTCAACTATATACAGCTTATTTTCTTTATTGCTTTTTCTGGCAAATCAAGTAATACAAACTTTTCTGTAGGCGAGGATGCTCTCCTTATAGGTTGTATATTCTTTAGAAATACACATTTTAACATTATTTTATTCCTGTTCATTTCTAAATGTGACTTAAAACATTTCTCATAAATTATCATTTGGTTTCTTGGTTGGTATTTTTTTAGTCAAGAACAGCTTGCACAATAAATTGAAATGCATATTTTACCATATCAAAACCTTAAAACAGAAATTTAAAACAGTCAGGAATACCATAGCTTAATGAAGAAAGGTGAAGAACACAATTTGATATTTAAATGAAGCTGATTTAATCAAAATTAGTCATGCAAAGACGCGATCATTTTGCTAATATAATCCTGTGGGGTGCAGTCAAAATGTAATTATTTCCTTTATCTACCAGCTGTAATAAAAATATGACAAGAAATTGCTGTCATGATTTTAAATGGGAGTTTTTGATGTTGAAAAAATGTAAGATGGTATCTTTTGTATCCTCTGCGCAGTCAAACATCAGTTTTTGTGTCATTTAGTGGAGAAAGAGCGATAAAGAATAACAGCCACATTAAGTGCTCAGCAACAACTTTATATACTGACATATGTTGGATGTAAATGTTCTGTTATCATTGACAAACTGGGTTCATTGCAATTTAGGAAATAGTATCTAATACTTCAAGTTGGTTTTTATTTTCTATATTGGCCGCAGAGAAAAAAATTAAATGCAGAAGCTTTGTAGGTCTTGTAACAGCCTACTTGCCTAAATACAGCAATAGCTATGTTCAGTTTTGTAACTTCTTTTCTATGTAAAGAAAACTGAAAAACTCCATTGTATGATACATTGTCCATCCTGATGGGATGATAGATAGCCTTCTCCTTTCTTGGAGAATTTAGAGGCTGGAATTTTCTAATTGTGTTGTAAACTCTTTGTGATGCATTCAGAGGAAGATTTAAAATAAATTATCAGAATCCCTTTATTTTACAGCTCTGCTGTGAAAACTGATCGTGTAAATATGTGATAACTTGTATTAATATCATTGTCATTGATTTGTCCATATGCACGACCACATGGTAACTTTGGTATCAAAAATAAGCTTTTCTTCCTGCTAAAACTTGCCAACAAGCAGAGGAGTGAGCTGAATTTTAGTTTGGCTTTTGCATCATGTTCTAGGTATGGTAGCTGCTTGTGAAAGGGATCTAACTGACAGATAAGCGTTGCCTGCAGATCTGTCCTCCATTCACAGCTTTATGTCATAGGAAAGGCAGCTCTACTGATGCTGGCTCTGGGTCATTTCTTGGGGAAGCAGGAGAATGCTTTGAGGAAATAGGGGGATACAGAAGAGCAAATTAAGGCTGGGCTCCTTCTGCATCCCTCTGTAGGCAGTTAAGTCCTCTCTGAGATGTCTCCTACGTGAGCTTGGTCCAGGGGAATCTTTTAAGATCTGCTGGGCATGCAGGAAGCCTTGTGACCTGATGAAGAAATGTTTGCTGTGAACCTCTGTAGGCAGAGCAGAGCCAGAAAATCTTTAACAAGGAAAAGACAAAGAGTCTTTCCTATCTCTTTCCCGTCTCCTCCAAGAAATACCCACTCTTTCCTTTCCTCCTAATAGATTGGTGCTCCTGGTGATTGAGATTTTGCACAAAATCCCTCACTTCAAACACCTTAAGCTTGCAAACAGGAAACAGCAGGTGGTCAGGAGCCTTCTGAGATACATCTGCTGAAGACTTTGTTTCCCATTTTACTGATTTAGGCTGTTATACTTCAGAATAGGTATTTAAAGCACAGGGGTGGGAGTGCAAGCTGTTTCCTCTGTACCACAGGCATACACACTTCAGCTGAGATGTAAAACTCACATAATACCTCTTACTGGCTTGAATGTCTTTTTTTTCGTCTGTTCACACATGTATGAGTTTGTCAAGGAGAGATGCTGTCGTTGTGGTAGCAGAGTGTGTAAACAGATCTTTAAGATCACTGGTTATTCTTAAGGGGTGGAGAAACCCACAAGTTTTTATGGCTGCTAACAGAGGGAGGTCTCAGTATTAGGTGGTGATGCAATATTGCATCATCTTGTGGTGTTGGGACATGACAGAGGAAATGAAAGAGATCAGAAATAGAAAAATAAAGAAAAGGAGTTCCCAATATCAACAAGGCCTCTAGTCTGATAGCATTATATTGAGTGCTCTTTAGTATAAGGTACGGACAAGAATTCCTCAGTCTCTGAAAGTTTCTGACACAGAAAACAAGGAGTCTAATTTGCTGATACATTATGAGGTTTCTTTAGACAAGCTCTCTGAACTGTGTTGCTGTGCTATCCTCCTGTCCTGATATTTATTGAACTTAATCTTTAAAAATTTGCTCATCTGTATATTCATCTGTTCGGGCAACCTTCAGTCTGTGAGGAGGTAAATATATTTGTGTTACCTAGGAGTTATGTAAGGCTAGAGATTTATCAGAGGACTTCTGTATTTTTGTTCTCATAAATGAGTAATGTAAAATTATTTCTCCTTAAATTACCTCATTGCCTCTCTCTGTATATTAAAGCAACATATCCTTGAGACAGAAATGTGTTCCTTACCAGAGTTTTAGGCACCCCATAGGCTACTTGATCAGCTGTCATAATACTCAGGAATCCTAAAAAGATACTTAAAGAGATCTATTTGTTCCACGGAGTTCAGTTGAATACAAAATTGGCTACAAAGAAAGCTCCTTCCCAGCCTGGTCTTTTCTGGAAACATACGCTTCTTCTTCTCCAACAGCTTTAAACTTTAACAGGTGGCCTTAGCAGAGTGTCCAGATCACCACATCTGAGGGGATTTTGGGGACTGAACAACAGGATTTCATTCCAATTCATTCCATTAATTTCATTTTCATTCCAAAGTGCTGAATCCCTTGTACAGGAATCCTGTGGCAGGTCTGTTTCAGGAGGGGGCTGGGGATCCTGTCTGGGGGCTGGGAATGCCGTTGGGATGCTGGGTTCACATCTGTGACAACACTCCATCCACTGGAGCTGGTGCCTCATCATGGTGGTAGCTTTGCTAGGTAAACACCTGTCCTCAGATTGGAATATAGAGCTTCTGGCTTTACAGGCAAATCAAAGCCTTGCCAGCCAGCACAGCCATGATGAGTAAAAGCCACTTTCAGTCCTGGAACTTTGTGTATTTGCTTCCTGGAAAGAAAGCTGAGAAAAGCTGTGAACCAAACTTCCACATGGGAAGTGTCAACACTTACACACAAAATGAGGACAGCATTATGCTGTGGTTATTAGTGCTTCCTCATGTGTCAGTCTGGTCTGTATAGATGGCTGTCCATTTTCTATGTCAGCCAGAGGTGGTTAAAGACAAACATGGAAACACAGCCCAGATAAAACAGCTGATATTGCCAGACATCCCATGTATTTCAGTATTCCGAGTTACCGTCACAAATATTGCATTATCTATAAAATGCATATTTTCCTGCATTTTTCCTGGAAAGCCAGACATCTCCAGCAAAGTTTTGCAAAGCCTCTTCAGTCTTTCACAGCTTGAAGCCTGAGCCATTCAGCAGGGGAGGATGTGGTAACTAAGGCTAGCTTGGGTGGGATGTATCCCAGTCATTTGTGGAAGGCAGTAACTGCTGCAAAGTGCTGGTCAAAGCCTGCTCTTCACACTCTCCACAAAGTAAGATGTGCTTTATTCCCCCTTGATCTACGCTTTGTGTTGCAGCCTGCACCCCAAAACTAAAAGTGAATGTAGCAATGTCAGTCTCTGCACCATGACTCAGAGTCACCTCACATATCAGCTGAATACCTGCTACACTACTTAGGTGTGATAGAAACCTTTAATATCTCCTATTTCTGAAGTTAAAATATGTCAGTTGGCCAGATCATGTTTTCCAGGGCATGTAGAACACCGACCCCAAGTATGTTGGTGAAGTTAGGCCAGCTTGCCTGCAGCACCTGTGTGGCTGAAAAGAGGCAGGGCGTTGAGCTGGATCTCTTTAGAGTTGTTCATCTGGCTGTCAGCTACTGAACAGACGTAGCCCACAATAACAATTTCATGAACAACATTCAGAATTTCTTTGATGCATTTCAGAAGCTACTGGAAGTCTTCCTAAATTCACATAATGAGGAAGACATGCAGGAGCCTTGTGTTTCATCCCAGCAGGGAGCAATTTTTCTTCTCTGGGAAGCTGATGTTCTTTCCCAGTATTTTCCCCTTGTGTCTCCAAACACAAAATTATTTAGCTGAGATGGTGTGATTTTCCTTCTTGAAGAGAGTAACCTAGTTCTGGATAGAATAGATGCTGCAGTCTTTCCAAAGTACAACAGTACCCTAAAAGGGTGTGTTAGGTTGTCATGAATAAGCGTATAGAGATGAGGAAAACATGGGAGGATCCTAGAATGGTATTTCCTTTCTGATCTCAGATGATTTAAAATGCTCCAGATTGGCTTTGGACTCTTCTTGGATTCCATTCAAGAGAAGAAAATAAAATAAATGTGTAGAAGGTCCAGAAGAAGAGGACAAGACCACACCATAGAGGAATTATTGGTATTAGGGATGTGTAACAAACCCAAATGAATGAGCAACTTTGAAGACTGCATTTTGAAAATCCATCCAGAAGAGTGACTACAAAATGCTACATGGCAGAGCTTGTTTTAGGCACAGAAGCTGCTGGAATTGGGACAGCAGGCACTGCAGGGCCTGCGCCTGTAGAGTAGCTGCAGATATGGTGGGAAGCTGCTCCTTATGAATGAGGATCAATGCTACAGAGCTCCCCTGGGGAAGGGTAATCTGCTGGCACAGGACTACATGGTCCCTTGGGCTCCAACACCTGTGAATGGGGCTTCTTAGACTTCTATGAAAAAGTGAAGCCCAGAAAAGTTTAGTGATTCTGTCATCTTGATGGGCTGAGCGCTGGAGGTGGCAACCACACTTGGATTCTTACTTTTCATTGGTTTCACCTCTGTTTCAAGTAATTGGCATCACAATGATTGTAGATGAGAGGGACATTTGAAAAGGTGTTGCTGGGAGTTTAGGACTTAAGTGTTTGTACCCAGGAGGTTACCAATGAAGGGGAGCAACCCAGAAGACCATGGCTTGACTGTTCAGTACATGAACATAACTGGGCATGTTAAAAGCTCAGGAAAGAACAGTGTTGGCTGAGTTAAGTCAGTTTCACCTGGATAAACAGCAAGATATTCAGAGCAGTGTCCTTCTGCTAAGAGTGAAGGCACATCAAAAATCTGAAATCCCAGATTTAGCCTGGTATCAGTGAGGTGAGTACCATGAACTAACCTCACTGAAACTCATGGTAGATAAAATATATGGAGGCCCATGAGAATACAATGCATTCTTAACAAAGGAATTATTTAGGTGATGCATGGTCCATTGAGGGGTGCCACAAGAATAAATATATTTTAGGGTTCCATGTAGTTAAGGTTGAAAAGTGTAAAGCCAAGAACACTGGAGGTTCAGAAAGGATCTTGTGCACAGAGGGTACACGAGCAACGGTAGCAGTGTTTGTGTTGGCAGTCATTTCAAAGGAACTTGGCATTACCCTGTTTTCCAGCCTTAAATCCATGAAAGGAGGAGTACAAAAAGCAAGGACTCTTTTCACTAGTGATTAGGGAAGAAACCAGCTGTTTCAGTTTGAGTTTGTCTGATAATCTCATTTAACCAAATTATGTATGTTGAAACACTGTGGAGTTTGAGATAAGCAAATCCATCACAGGTCCTGCAGCCAGGGACAAGGGAAGGTCTAGCATTTGATGTGCTTGGAGAAGTATGTGTGCAATTTTTGGCAGTGAAACGTGTTAGGAAATTGAGCCCATGGAGGAGGATTTAGACCAGCCTTTGGAGGTATATCTGGGGGGCTACACTGGCTGGCATGAACCCAGACCTTTCGGCTGACCACAAACCCTCTGTGGCATCACTGTAGCTGAGCTTTTTTACCGAACTCTCTGACCTGCCATCCCACCCAGGGACACGCCCCTTGCCCCCCGTTTTGTGCCAAGCTAATAAGAGGGTGACTTCCCTGGGCATGTGCCTTGTGCCTGACCCCCCCGGCCACCCCTGCCCTGCTGTGGTGCCACAATGACGGCAGCGGTGGCCGGGCCAAAGGGCACAAAGCCAGGGGCTCCTACAAACTCTGGCTCTCCGGAGCCACCTGCGGCATCGGCCTGCTCACCACAGCTGCGTCACTGTCGCAGACATATTTTATGAAAAATCCCTTTGACAGGATTTTTCTCTCCTGAGAAGCTGAAAAGCCTCGGAGGAAAAGAAAAACAATAATTATCTGCTGCTGTGGAATGCAACAGGTCCATCTTTGATTGGTCCATGTGAGTTGTTTCTACTTGATGACCAATCAGAGGTCAAGCTGTATTGGGACTCTCGTCAGTCACAAAATTTTATTATCATTCCATTCCTTTCCTTGCTAGCCTTCTGGTGAATTCCTTTCTTCTATTCTTTTAGTATAGTTTTAGTAAATCATTTTCTTTTAATATATAATAAAATAATAAATCAGCCTTCTGAAACATGGAGTCAAGATTCTCATCTCTTCCCTCATCCTGGGACCCCTGCGAACACCACCACACGTCACCGGCCGCGGATGTGACGTCACCGGCTGCGGGTGTGACGTCACCGCCCGCCCGGCCAGCGCCGGCATTGCGTCACGCGCGGGGACAGAGGGACCCTGGTGCTGTGGTGACACCTGCTGGGCCGGCAGGAACATCACCGGGGCTCTGGATTTCTGCCTCCACCTGTCCCTGCCTCGCCCATGGGCTGTGGAGAGTGATGTTACTCACCAGAGCTACCCAAATGTCAGCCAGCAGGGTTACCCGCGTTAGTTAACGTAACCCACAGTTAGTTCTGGTTTCAGCCATTATTATCTAAGTAATTAAAGATCCTTAGGGTATGGAAATACAAAAGTATTTGTGTGCTTCTAGAAGAGTTGGTGACAATGATTTTGATTTATCTGTGCCTCAACTACGTTTGTTTCGTCCAAAACAAGCATTAGCAGAGCTTTCACATGCCAACAACTCACCATGTAAATTGTATCGTGTAAGCATCTAAATCCAGTTCTGGACATCCAGATCTTGGCAGAGAGGAGCAAGACAGGAGAGGGAGGACAGGCTCCATGGGAGAGCTCAAGGTGCTGTGCCAGAGCTGCCTCTCAGCTGCCTACCGGGTTTTGAGCTGAGGCTTTGCCAGACATGAGCAGACAGCTTGGATTAAGGAGCTCACACGGAAGCTGGGGTCTCCAAACACTTTTCAAACTCGCCCTTGCTGGGGGTTACAGCTAGGGGTGCCCAGAAAAACTCACCTATCCAAGGGTGACACATGGACCAGTGAAGCTTCTGACATCTTCAGGACACTAACACCCACACACAAGGGTGGCCTGAAATTGTCCCTGAGGAACATGCATTGCTTGAGAGGGTGGCTGCTGATGCTGGGCTGGTTCACATGTCCTGACTTCTATAATCTTCCAGCAATGTGAATCTTGATGACTCCCTTGTAATTTAAATTTTTTCCATTTTCCTGACTTGATTTTCTGCAAAATGTTTCCCTTCCTTGTACCCAGCACTACCCATGCTTTTGTCAAACCTTTTGGTAAGCCCTGCAATATCCCTTCTCTCAGCTCAAATGGCTACATTTGAGGAACTAACAACTTTATTTCTCCCACTGTGTGAAGCAGATCACCACCACAGGCACAAAGCTCTGCATGAGTGATACCAGGAATACTGAGCAGCCATATGTGTTGCTGGGCATCAGATGGAAGCCTAGCCTTTTTCTTCAAACAATCTGCTTTTGTGCAGCCATCTTTGCTTCACAGCTTCTCAGGTAAGTCTTTGAAAACTCTTAAATGAAATCTACTGTCACTTCAGTAATTAGACACAATGGGATATCTATGACAGAATATTATCTGCCAGAATATCACCATGTAGCATGGTAAAACTCAGCACCCTCAGAGCACCAGCAGATTGCTGGTGGGATGGCTTCTATTCAAGCTCATAAGATAATAATTATCCTTGGATTTATTGTCACAGGCAAGCACAGTCCAGGACAAATTATTAAATTCAGATGTAAAGATCTCAGTCAAGATATTAGCTAAAGGGATACGGCAAATATTATCAAGTTCAGTAAAAGAAGTCAAATGGTTATGAAACCATTATAAATACTTTTCCAGTAACATAAGAAAATGATCAAGTTATACTTACTCAAACAAAAGAATGAAAAGCATCCCAGTAGAACTGCATGCTGACTTATGGGAAATTATATTTTAAAAAGGAGAAGCCACAGTTTCTGATGAACAGTATGAAGTTAAATTGTATGCAGTCACCCCAATACTAGTTACTTTCAATACTAGGTTTTTCTGGAGCAAATTGAGTTTTTTAAGAAACGTCTATCTCTAAGTTGAAAGATAAAATTTTAAAATGTTTGACCTCTATTAATAAGTTTAAGATATATTTAGAATAATACCACCCCCCCCCAAAAGCCTCCTTGGATTAAAAGACTTTCAGAAATTCTGTGTGGGTAGGTAGAAGGATGAGCTGTTCACTTTTGAAGCTGGTGGTACCCCAGCTCTCCCTGCCTCCTGTCCTCAGTCACTGACCATGGGAGATGGACTGTGTTTGCTAAGTTGCAGATGCTCTTGGCCCTTCACTGGTTAGGAAGAAACCCCAAATACCATTGAGGGCACAATAATTTATTTCTATCAGAGACAGCTGGAACTCACTGGGAACCTCAGCGCAAGGAACTGCTGGGAAATGTGTCTCTTCGGCATTCACTTGGTGGAGTTACGATGAAGAAAAGCCTGCTGTAAAATTTGTTTTCTCCTAGAGAAAAGAAAGAGAGAGGAAAATAGAGAAGCTGGTTGTTTCTCTTTGGAAAGAGAAAACATCTGCCATTTGGTTGGAGTGGGTGTAACTTGCTGACATGTTCAGCCAAAGACTTTCCTCGAGGGCATTCTCCTGCCTTCAGTCTATCCCTGCTAGACATGGGGACAGCACGGGCACGTGAGCTGTCCCATGTAGGGGAACAGGTCTCACTGTGTTCAGCCACTCTGCAGTGATGATGGGAGACCACAGAGCTGGGCCAAAGGCAGGAGACTTCTGCCTGCTACACTAGTGAAGCCCATGACTTCTCTGATGCTGCTGCTTGCAGTGACCTCCAAAGCATCTATCAGGAGAAGGAGGAAATCTATGCACAGAGCTGGGATTAAGACATCAGTGATGTAGAACAAACATCTAGGAAATAAATTACTCATAGGAACTAGGCAGGGATGTAACAGTCAGGGAATATCTTGTGCTCACAGCCTTGTGGTGACAAATGATAAGAATTCAGATGAGAACCTTTTAGACTATGGTGAAGGAATATAGCACTGTGCAATGAAGAGGGTATATTCCCATTCCTTTTCAGTCTGTTGTGTTTTTACTGTTTGTCTAATGTTTGTTTTATGAAAGGTAGCTTGTTTATGGTTTGTATTCAATGGGTTGGCTTTCTTACAGCCACGTGTCACATAACCAAATCCTTTTATGAAGTTATTCAGTGTTCATACAATAACCTAGATATTATTGGAGTCTTTGCAGGCAGACAGCTGGCCAGCTGCTAACAGCTATCTACAAATATGTACACTGCAGCTGTTTGGTATTAACTGAAGCACGGTTTCCCTAAGGGTGGCCTTATTTTCAGGGCAACACTCAGTATAGGGAGGTTTACTGTGCACAAATGAATGGTCTGGAACACATCTGCCTGTCCTGGCACACAGGATGTCTGATTCCAGGATCTTCCTGTATTTCCCACAGGTAACCAGAGTGAACATCTGTACAGCCCATGGCTGGCCCGCATTATTTCAAAAAATCTTTAGGGAAGTGACAGACATCTATCTCTTCAGAATGGTAGGTCTCTTGTTCTCCCTTTGCTTTATATTGATAGTGATCTCCATTTGTCTTGAGTAAAATGTGATGAATCTCTCATTACTGGCACTTCATATTTTTTTCTGCTTGCAGTGGATACAGAAGAATTCCTTTGTGTCATCTCAGTACACCTAAAGCTTAGAAAAGGGAGGAGGAACACATGTATGTCATTGCCTGTAGAAATCCAAGAGTGCAATCCTGGAGCATGCACACTATTAGCTTTAGTATATTTTAAACACAAATTCAGAGCATCTGAAACCAGAATGGCCTTTTTCTCTTTGACTGAAAATTCATGAATTTTCTATAGGCGTTTCAGATCTCACTTAGTATGCAGTTACATCCTTCACTTGCTGCAATAGGGCAGGACAAGTTGGATATTTTTCTCAGCCTTACAGATTTCTATTTTCTCATGGTAAACTACTTTGTTCAGCAGGTACCACCTTATATTAACATGTTCCCAGTTGAAACTGGTTATGGTAAGATTCTAATTTTCTTCTTTTTTTCCCCCTTTCTAATTACAGTCTTTGAGGCCTGCTTATGGGTTACATAAGTGATGACAGGTGTTTTTTCCCAGTATTTATTCCTTTTAAAATTAATAAGTGCAAAGTTTGCAAACAAAAATCACAAGTTCCTTTATAGGATTTAGTTTTCACATGCCAGAGGGGAGCTCTGGGCCTCTGTCTCCACCATGCTTCCCACCCTCAAACTAGGCCACCTTGTTGCAGTATCCTTCAGAACTAGAATTTTATCTAGCCTTGTAATGTTAATTATTATTTTCATCATCCCCAAAACAGCAACCGCCACTTATGTACCTGCAGGAGGATTAGCATCTCTAGGCTATCCTCCGGGTTTAATCCTGGGGAGACAACCAAGCTTCTCACCAGCACATCCAAGCCAAGGCCTGATCCTATGGTAGAATTTATTTTAATAGTACTTGTTAGATTATTTTTAACAATGAATTTGTCTAATTATTCTTTGGATCATGTAAGCTTTTGAAACCCATGGCATCTTGTAATTACTTCCACAGTTCAATTATGCACCGCATAGAAGAGTGTCTCTTGTTTGCCACCTGAGAATTTGATTTTTCGCCTTCTAGATCTTGTATTACAAGAAACAGCAGACAACTATTCCACATTTTTCTTCCCATAAACATGTTTTTCACAGGCTAGAAGTCTAAGCACTCAATCCTTGTACAGAATTGTTTCTTTACCATGCTAAATTGTTTCTTTACCGTGCTAAATTGTTTCCTTACCATGTTAAATTTCATACAATTTGTCTAGGTAAAAAGAAATGGCATGGTTTGGTGGCAGATGAAAGAAAAATAAAAAGGGGACAAAGAAGAAAATGAAAATGGATTGAAAGCAGAAGGAACTGTGTGCAAGAGGAACATTAGAAGGAGAGGAAATGAAAGATGAATGGGGGTTGTTTGGGTTAAAAAATGAGACATTAGCTTGACAGAGAGAAGTAGTAGCTGAAAAGGGTAGTGATGCACATAATGAAATAAGGATGACCCCAACAACCCTTGGGAATGGTGGGAGCAATTTCTTCTGGTGATGATTTGTGGGGGTAGCTGTACTAAGGTGTTGGGGGCAGCAGTAGTTACAGTCCGTGTCTCTTCCCAAAAATAATGAGGTGAAACTTTGGAAGTTGGTGATGTCAATTCTCACACTGTTGATGGGGAGAGGGATGGAATCTGAGTGCTGCAGTCGTAGTGGTGCTAGTTCTTCTTTTCTCTGCCTCTCTTTACCTGTGTGTTAGAGGAGAAGAACATACAGAAGGCAGCTAGGAACACAACTTCTTGTTCATTCAGAGTACCTGGCCTACAGGGCAAAACCAAAAGCATGAAGCCAATTCTACAGCTGGCCTCTATCACAGATGGACCTTCAGTCTATTCAGACCATTTATTCAGTGCTTCTCCCAGGTCAAAAAATTTGGCTGTTTGAGTCCAGCTCAGCTTCTTTGCTGGTAAGAGCTGTTGCAAAGGAAAGGAAGAGTGGGCCCGCCTCTCCTTCCCTTGGGAGCTGTTTTTAAGTTAAAGCTCTTTTGCCTGCAGCTGAGTCTGCACTTTCTCTCTTCTCCTTCTGACCCGGACTGTGACATCCTGGTTTGACTGACTTCCTGGCTTGGCCTCAGAGCTGACTCATCATGATAGATCTCCTGGCTGATCAGTGGCCTGAGGCTGTCCCTGATCTCTGCCTCCAGACATGCTCCTGATCTGGACTCACCAACACAACTTCCTGACACCCGTGGGCGAGGCAGTACTCCTGCCCGTGTTGTCACCCTCAGCTCCTGTGGTCTGTGCCTCCTCTGGTGGAGCAGCTTGCCCTTTCTGCTCCCCCAGTATTGTTCCTGTCACCTTACAGAGCTCTGCACTTCAAATGCAGAAACTGTTGGGCTTAGTGAAGTGTATCTCCATGTCAGCTAAGCCTGGACAGGAAAGAGGGGTTTTCTCCTGAAGATATTTTCAAAATTCCAAAACACTTTTATCCTGCCATAGATGTCAGAATATTCAGAATAGTTATTTTGGTGATAAATTTAAAGCAACCAACAGCTCAGGGCTTACATCACTTTTGGGAGATTATGGCTCATGTTTTTCTACCAGTGCTTGATTAGCCAGCTCTACAGAAGGCAGTAGTGCCAATGAATTATACTAAAGAAATCCTACACTGTATTAGCCATAGTTTGAGTGATAGTGAGAGAGTTGAAGTCAGGCATGGATGTGCCAGATAACCAGTAGCTCTATATCCAAATGGTTTCCCAGTGAAAACTAGGAAACCATTTTAACCTAGTTTCACTTGCTTTGTTCATCTTTAATATCAGCACATGAAGTACTGCTGAAAATAATACCTTTTTACCAGCAGTAACTAAATGGTGTATCTTTGGATCAGAACCTGGAGATGCTGTTTGAAGTGGAAGGAGCTAGGATTTGATTCCAAATATGAAGTGGTGAGTAACTTACAGGAAAGCTGATGTACTGGAAGATAGCCCATAAGGAGGAAGAAGAGGCTGCATAGGAGTGGAACAGACTTAACAATGACCAATTTGTTTTTGTCACATCTCCCCACTTCTGCTCTGGATGTCACATAACTGTAGGTTAATTTAAAGAAGAGATTGGTGTATGGAAATTATAATTTTTGACTGAAAATATATCAACAACTGTGATAGATTTAATTTCAATGTAATCAGGATTCCAAGAGGATTCCTATTGAAACTAAGCAACCATTTTTCTGAAATCAGTGGAGATAAATGGGTGAAATGCCCATATCCATACTCACACCTAGCCTACATTAGGCTTCAGTGATTTAAAATATGTGTGATTCAGTTTGCCATCAGGTGAAGCATTTTCTGTCAATCCACTTGTCTCCCTCTGTTAATATTTTAATCCCTATCTAATCTTTCCACTTCTGTATGGAAAACTGGAAAACTCTTCATCTACACATGATTAAACCTCTCCTGACACAAGAACAGTCTGCTAGGAAATGCCTGTCAGTGGGGAAAGTAATTTCTACAATCTCTGCCTTGGTGAGCTGGACATTTTTGTTGTTCTTTTTGTTTTGGTGTTGGTTCAAATTATATGCAAATAGAGATTATGCCTGGCAACCATTTCCAGCAATGTTTTATTATCAATAATTCTTACATCAGTAATGGAGTCTCAGCCTTTCAGTTTTCTGTATTGTTTTCTAATTTAGTTTTCATTTGCTATTGTATGTGGCCTGTACATAACAAGATCTACATCTTATCCACGATGTAACTAAGTTGTTTAATTCTACAAACATTGTGGGATAAAACAGAACACACAGCAAGCAAAGCAAACCTGTATTGTAGGATATTGTGCTGTATTAGTCAGTGGGAGGAAGTGGTGCTTTTGGAAATACCATCTCGTACTGGCAGGAAGCAAATGGGCAGGAATTTCAGTGATTCAGCTTTCAGACAGGGAGGAGCAACCAGGAAGAGTCTGGATTAGGAAGAAGCTAGAAAAGGAATGGAGAATATAAAGAATATGAAAAGGAAGATGATTCTGGTGCATGCAATGTTGAGGATAAATGTGGTGTTTCTCTGTTATGACACATCCAATCCATTGCTACAGACCAGAGACACCAGTCTTTGTTTCAGACAAAACCTGAGGTTAGCCTCTGGCATCTTCATTTACACTTCTAAATAATGATCACTTTTTCCAAAGTGATGGGCCATTTGCAGTTCTCACTGCCTGCAAGGGAAAAATGAATGGCTCGGGCCATGAATTGCAAATGCCGAGCACTAAGCAGCTCCCTCCAGACAATGCAGTGGGACTTTAACTTTGAGTTCCCAGTGTTGAAAGCTTACGACTCAAAATGCAGATGTAAGAGAGTGCTAATAGACAGTGAAAATTCTGGCTTAATTATATGGCTTTAGTTAAACCAATAGTAACCCGTATGTGGATTCTCTTAAATGGGAGCAGCAATGGCTCGCTGAGCTTAAACTGAATAATAGCCTGTATAAACGAAACCAAACAAACTGGAGTAAGTGACCACGTTAGGGCTCACCGTGGGTTTAATTAAGTCAGTAAAAGATTGAACCACTAGCATTTCTTATTTGGAGGAGCCTTCCAAAGATAGCTGAGGGGAATAGGGATCAAATGTAGATGATTTGTTAACTTTGACTACCTTTTGACTTTACAATGAAAATTTGGGTCACTTGTATATTTTGGAAAATATTTAATTCAATTGCTGGTTGATAAACCTTGTATATGTCTCTGTGAAAACAAACACATTAAAACATCGCAGCATTTCTGAAAGATAATCTTAAAATTCTGCTAAATAAGCTACTCATCCACCTGGAGCCATTGCAGGTTCACCGAGGATGAATGAACTCGCCTCTTTTGTGGAGAGCCTTTATAATAATGCAGATCATGTGCAGGGTCAGAACCTCAGCTAGTATCTGTCGTTGTGCCTGTATTAAAATGAAGGGTATCTATAGCTACAGAGAATCTTTGATTTTAAAACGTGCAATCTAAAAGCCCAGTTCTCAAGATATTATCAATCTATTTTTATTCTTTCTTTGTAGGAATGTTAGCGAAAATGGTCAAAATAACTAATGTCTTCAAATTATCCAGTCTTGATATTCATTGTGTGCTGGCATGAATTCACAAGAATTTTAAAATTATTATAAGAAATACTGTGAACCAAGTGCTATGGAACTATAAATATATATTTATAGAGGAATTTATATAAATCACACTTGAGGTGTTTTGAATTGAATCTACGTTGAATAACATAAAAAATACTTTCGAGGAAAAGAAAACGATACCGCCAAAACTACTATGGCAGACTTCTAGCAGGTGCAAGTCGGGGCAGGATCTCAGCATAATAAAAATACTCAGCTCCTGTGGTGTGAGGTAAGGCGGCAAACTCCGCTCTCGCTCCGCGGGGTCTGTGCCGGCTCCCAGCGCTGCATCCACACCGCAGGGGCCACCAGACCCCCCTGCGGCGGGGACAGAGGGCCCTTGCCAGGAGTAAGGGAGCTGGGCGGAGATAAGCCTTGCAGGCTTTTGAAGCCCATGCCTAACTCGGAGAACAAAAGAGAGATACAAAAGGAGGTGTTAATGCTAACAGCTAAATCTACATAATAATTGGCTGCTTGCAGCTTTCACTGAAACAGAGAGATCAAGACCTTTTCCACCTAGAGTGTCTAAAGCTCTCTCTCCTCTGCCCTGTGAAAGCGCTGAAGACGACGTGAAAAATCAAGAAAACGGGTTCTGTCTCTTTCCATTAAAACAAACACAGCGGGCAGTAGGTTTTGCAAGATTCATTTGGACAAAGAGAACAAATAAGAACGAGCCTGACTAAGACGTAGTCCAATGACACAGTAAAGCTGCTGTAACTATTTAATAAAGCCACATCCATACGACATACAAGCATACATATCAACTCCCTCACTCTAATTCACTCAAAGCGTTTGGAAGGGTAACTTTTCTCCATGGACTTTATGCTGGATCTCGTATTGTGTCCTCCCTAGGCCAGCATAAAACATGAATCCAATCTAAACATCGCATTGTATCCTGTGGCAAGTTCAACCAAAAAAAAAAAAAAATCAATTGTGACTCTCTCTGTTCTGGAGTGAATTTGTCCTGTCAGCTCATCTGGTAATGCACAAATCTGATAGGAAGGAAAATAGCAGCACAGGCTGAAGGGTATCACAAAAAGAATTCATTAATTGACATGCTCAGCCACATGGTATCAAGAAATAAGATTTAATTAATAAGATTTTAAAATAACTGGTAGTAGGCTTTAAAAATTGTCTGGTTTGAGACAAGGGAATGAAATTCACACTTGTTTTAACAGTGATGGTACTTTAAATAGAGTGCCTCAGGAAACAATGTAATCAATACTACAAAATGACATGATCTGTAATGTGTGAGAACCATGTTCTTGAGCAACATATTTCTTATGCTGGAATTATTTTCAAGTATCTGAGGAAGGTTAGGGAAAGAATGTGAGAATGATGCAAACACTGATAGTTACTTCCCCAGTTATATTGTTCCTTCCTTCCTTTCCTAGCCTTTGGTTTACAGCCTTCCTGAGCCCATGGTTTTCATGTACAAGAGCTATTGATGGATATTTTCTTCCACTCATGTCTAATACTTTTGAATAGTGTGCTCTTTAATGACCGCAAAGGTACTGGGGTATATTTTTCCATTTTGGGATCCACAACTTTGCTGAAAAATGAGCTCCACAAAATAATTATGAGTCATATGGGGGGAAATACCACCCCGCCCTCCCCCCCCCAAAAAAAAAAAAAAAACCCACAAAAAACCAACAAACTAACACATGCCTTTTTGGTCATTTAAAGTTTTCTGCTTTATAGCTTCATGTGCTTCCCTGTCATTCTTGGATTATGAAAACTAAGACATAATTTCTTATCTGCTTTCTTCATACTATCACAATTTTATAAACCTTTATCATTTATAAACCTTCAGCCATCTGTTTTTTCAAGCTGAAGAGTCTTAGCCTATTTAATCTCTTTTCATAGAGAAGCTGTTCCATATTTCTGCTCATGCTGGTTGCCCTTCTTTGTATCATTGCTATTTCCTTTTAGAGATGGTAAGACTAGAAATGCACAGTATTCAAGATTTGTGGAGGCACAATGGACTTGCACTCAGCAGAATGCTGTCTTCTGGGTTTTTTTTCTATCCCTTTCATAGTGATTCCTAACACCCTTTCCTTTTTTTCCGCAGCTGTGATTTCTACAGACAATCTACAGTGATTCCACGATTTTTTCTCTCCCTTATAACTGATTGAGAAATAATTATTGTAAATTATTTGCTTTTGTCTCTCTTTGAAAGTATTTTCAGAAATTTTACCAATACTTGCCTGGGCACTTCTCAGGCCTAGGAACTTGATGGCTATTGGGTAACATGTGAAGTTTAGCTGTGAATGGAATGTGGAGTCATACTTGCATTGCCACACAAACTTTCCTGAAAATATGCTAAAGGCATTCGGGAACCAAATTAACTGAAGCAGGCTGCCAGTTAATGCAACCTCTCAAGGGCAAAAGTAAAGATACTAGGAAAGAGTATTTCTCTTTGAAGACATTGGACAGTAAGCTCTTGTTAACCTGGGTAGACGAGCTTGAGTATGTTGAAGGAAAAGTCCTGTCAGCAGAAGTGATGTGACTTAATATCCAGGATTTAAGGGCTCATCAGCAAGACTCAAAACTGTGTGATCATTGTACAAATAAGATTGTTAGTGTTTAAAATAATTAGCAGCTACCAATGGGGTTTTTTGGTACCAGGCAGGCAACGTTAAAGAAAATAAAGTGTCTCTATTGTGCAGCAATTAGTGTACCACTTTCTCAATTGGTACTTTGTTCTTCCTTCTTGAGAATTCAATACAGAAAAGAAATTCTAGCAAATAATTGGAAACAAAGAATACAGGGGTTTTTTACTCTTCTCTGTTCCAATGTGGACATTTTCTCTATTTTTAGAATGATGATTGTTAGAAGATCTGCAGAAAATTGAGTCTTTACATCTTAGTCAAGCCATTTTGATTCACTTCTTCATTTTATTCATCTATTAAGGAAAGGCAATATTTACTCACATTACTCAAGAGTACTGTGAGTGATAATTAATGCTTACAAGAAGTAGTATGATTGAAATGAAGAGCTATGCACTTCCAAAGGATTATTAATTTTATTATTATTGTTATTACTGTACTGAGCTATTGGAAATTACTAAAAGATAGGCAATTACCATGGATTTTCTTGAGATTACTTTGTAGGGTATTAAAAGAAGAGTGTTACACTGCAGAAAACTCATAATGAAGTTGTAAAAGTGAGATTACATCCCATGCCTTAAAAGGGTATTGTCCACCCATTAGGCTACAAAGTAAAAATAATGAAGAAATACTACATGATAAAATGTGCTGATCTTTCTTTTCACTTGCAGTTGTAGTGACTCATTTACTGCTTGCTTGAGAAGTTTCCTCCCCTCTGCCTCAATGATTTTTGAGTCATATGCCAGAAATATTTGTAAATTTGGGAAAATGTTATGGTCAATGGGCAACCGGGTTGCTGCAGATTAACGAGGGCCCATTTGTCAGCTGAGCTGCTGAATTATAGCTGCCTCCACCGAGAACGTGAGCCCAGGGCAGCATCTGTGGTCCAGCAGGTGATGAGCCTCTCCTAAGCCGTGGTGAGCTGATAGACAGAGTGCGACCAACAGCAGCACAGCTGGGTCAGGAGATGCCTGTCCCTGGTGCTGCCAGCTCCAGACTCTTGTCCTCTGCTTTACAGGACACCTCCTTCAGTTAAATCAGTCTGGCTACACGATTGCATGCTAAAGTACACTGTGAAATGGATCCCATTAGAAACGGCTCTAACACCACCACTTTGGGAAAGGTTTCTTTTTAAAAATGGGTCATTTACAAAGCTGGTTTAGAATATGGCTGTACCTCGAGACTCTCCCCATGAAGATTTAAAATAGCTTCGTTAATATCCACTTTGAATGGCTATTTGGATTAATATTCTTGAGTTTCCCACGAACACAAGTTGAATTATCCTGTGAAGAAAATTAATTCATTTCCACTGGCAGTAAGGAATAATTTCTTATGCAGAATTTCTGCCTTTTACTTGACTGGATTTCTAGACATTCCAATTTAGGTTCTTGATGATTTGAGAATAAAAGATTTCCCTATTCCAATCTCAAAGATTAATTACAGAACAAAGACTGTCTATGAAGAAAAATGTTATTCCTCTCCCTTTACCCATGCTGAGAGAAAGTAATTAGTTAGGGGTCTAATCAAACTCCAAATAGGATTTGTACAGCAGGTTAAACCACCTCTGCCCTTGCTGGCACCTTGCTGCTCTGGATGCTGGAAAGAGCTCTGGTATAATTGCAGCAATTCAGGAACATAACAAGACACCTGCCTGTGACAGCAATCTGAAGTAATGGAAAGCATGATCCAGAGGGACATGGAACTTCACAACAGCTGACAAAATCGTGATGTAAAAGCTGCAAGTGTAGCAGTGTCATGGAGGTAATGCCTTGCTTTGGACTCAGCAAGGTGATGACTCTCACAACGGGCTCAACCAACCCAAGGTTTTACTGCTTCATTTGTGGGATATGAAGCCAATCCCAGTGATGCAGTATCTCAGTGTTGACAGAAAGCAGCTTGGGAGAAAAGGATCTGGGGTCTTGGTGGATACCAGGCTAAACAAGAGCCAGCAACATGCCCTTGCCACAAGGAAGGTGAATATTATCCTGGGCTGCACTAGGCAAAGTGTTGCCTGCAGCTCGATAGAGAGAGCCTCCCACTTTATTCAGGGCTGGTGAGGCCACACCTGGGGCACTTTCCAGTTCTGGGTTCCTCAGTACAAGAGAGACATGGATACACGGGAGGCTGTCCAACAAAGGGCTGTAAAGATTAAGAGGCTGGAGCACCTCTGTTGTAAAGAAAGGCGGAGTGAGCTGAGACTGTTCAGCCTGGAGAAGAGAAGGCTCAGGGGGATCTCATCAGGTTATACAGACACCTGAAGGGAGGGTGCACAGAGGATGGAGCTGGGCTTTTCCCAGCAGTGCCCACTGACAGAGTCAGAGGCTTTGGGCACAAACTGAAACACAGGAGGTTCCCTCCAAACACCAGGAAACACCTTTTCACTCTGAAGGTAACTGAGCACTGGCACAGGCTGCCCAGAGAGGTTAGAAGCATCCATAAAGATCATCGAGTCCAGCTGTGCTCCTCACAGGAATAACTAAAACTAAACCATATAACGAAGAGTGAGATGCTCGTTGAACTCTGACAGGGCTGGTACTGTGACCATTTCATTGGGAGCCTGTTCAGTGACTGACCACCCTCTCAGAGAACTTTTTCCTAGTATCAAATCTGAGCTTCCCCTCACACAGCTTCATTTTGATTTGTCATGTCCTATCAGTGGTCAGCTGAGAGAGGAGCCTCCATCCTTGGAGATATTCAAAATCCATCCAGATACAGTCCTGGGTAATCTGGTGTAGGTGGTTATGATTGAGCACAGAGGTTGGACCGGATACCTCCTTCTAAGATTCCTTCTAAGTCCAAATGTTCTGTGATTCCATGACTTATGATGTTGCAGACTGACCAACCTACGGGTTCATGCTAAAAAACTCTTCTGCAACAGGATGGGTGTATTTAATATCATGTCAAGCACCTCACTGTATCACGTCTGCTGGCCCATTTCTGTTATTTTGTTATTTGACTCAGTTCTCTCATGGCTACTGCTTCGGGGAATTTGCCCATTGAAGTGTCCAACCAAATCCTTACTCCAAGACATTTTACATTACAAGCCACCTTTGTCCACCGTCCTGTGAGGATCCTCACCTCTCAGCGAGGCGCGACGCGGACACGCGCTCACCCCGCCATGCGGGGGCCTCGCCCTGAGGGAAGGGGCCACCCTCTCCGCACGCGGGGATCGCGGCTCCGTGTCGCGCCGGGGGCCGGGCTGCCGGACCCCGCCGGACACCGCTCCGGGGACAGGGGGCTCCGGGGACAGGGGGGCTCCGGGGACAGGGGGGCTCTGTGGAGAGGGGGCTCCGGGGTCAGGGGGCTCCGGCCCCCCGGCCCTCACGGCCACCGCCCCGGGCGGGGCGGGGCCCGGCTCGCCCGACGCGTTTCGAACGGGCCAACGGGCGGCGCAGGGGGGGCGGGCGCGAGCAGGCCCCGCCCGGGACTTTAAAGCGCCATTTTGTGCTGGGCGCAGGACATCGATCGCTGCTCACACCCGGCGGGCGCCCGGCGGCGGCCGGAGCCTGCCTTCGGCGCTGCCTCCGCTCTGCCTTCTCGGCGTCTGTCCCGCCACCCCGTCCCGCTGCCTCCATGACCCGCAGTAGGAAGCAGGCGGCGCTGGAGAGAGGAGCCGGGAAGATGAACACAGAGGCGGGGAGCGCCGCGGCGGCGGCCGCGGGAGCCCGGGCGGCGACGGCGGCAGGGGCAGCCGGCGGCGAACCGGCGGCCGCCGCCTGGGGGCTGGAGGGGAGGCGGAGAAAGTTGTGTACTCGCGCTCGCAGGTCTCCTTCGCCGGCACCAAGGCGCTGGGCGACGCCCTCAGGCTCTTCATGCCCAAGTCCACGGAGTTCATGAGCTCCGACTCGGAGCTGTGGAACTTCCTCTGCAGCCTCAAGCACGAGTTCTCCCCGGTCATCCTCCGCAGCAAGGACGTCTACGGATACTCCTCCTGCCGCGCCGTCGTCCCCGACCCGCCGCCGCCCTCGGAGCGGCCCCGCCGCCGCGCCGGCAAGCGGCGCCTCCCGGCCGCCGACGCCAAGCGCCGGGCCGGGGCGGCGGGCGGCAGCGCCAAGCGGCGGCGGCGGCGGCGGCGCCGCAGGAGGGAGCGGGGCAGGCAGCGGCCCGCGGCCGGTGGCCCCCGCGCCCAGGAGGAGGAGGCGGCGGCGGAGGCGCCTGAGCCGCCGGGCCAGCAGGCGGACAGCGAGCGGGGCAGCCCGGCGGCGGCCGCCTGGGAGCCGTTCGGCGGCAAGTCGCTGGAGGAGATCTGGAAGGCGGCCACCCCTCGCCTCACCACATTCCCCACCATCCGTGTGCGGGGCAGCATGTGGAGCCGGCGGAGCCTGGCGGCGGCGCGGCGGCGGGCGCAGCGGATCCTCGGCGTGGACCTGTCCCCCGTGGTGCGGGTGCGCCGCTTCCCCGTGGCGCCGTCCTGAGCCCGCGGGGGCTCCGCTCCCCGCGCCTCACCTTGGCCGCGGTGCGGACAAAGAGACCGGTATCAGTCACCTGTTTACATTGCTTTTGTCTGGATCGTGTTCTGCTGCTGCACTTTATGGGCCGCTCGGGCGGCGCCGGGCCCCCCGCCGCACGGGGGGCGGCCTGCCGGGCCCCGGCCTCGCCCCGGGCTGGGACCGCCTGACAGGTATCACGCGTGGGGACCAAGTTCCACTTCCACTTTTTTTTCTCTCCCATTGGGCTACCTCACTGGTCCAGAAGTCCACCCAAGAAGTTATTTTCCAAAGGAACTTACTTTCATGCTTGTATAATAAAGCACCATCTGATTCTTGCTATTTTTTTTCCTTTCCCCCCTTCCCCTTTTCCGATGGATTATGTATGCTTTGTGGTGTTGCACTAGTATGTGCTCAGGGTGTTTTGAATCCCAAGCATTCCCAAGTTTCAGTTTACTCTGATAAAGGATGCATAAAGAATGGAGGTTCAGGACTTGTGGCTGTTCTTGATGGTGCAAAAACTTTTTAAATTTTAATTTCATGAGTTTAGTGATATATAAAGATGTATCGCGCAGTATAATTGTTACACTTTTGTATCTAAAGTCATTTTTAAAGTTTTCTAGTTGAACTAAGTATTTGTTTCTATGGAGCACCTAAAGATAGAATCATCCTGATATTTTATAACCCTGTTTGCTTTAGGGAAGCTCATTTGGTCAACCTAAGTGAACTTAATAAAAGTCAAAGAACAAATGGTGTTTCAGTTCAATGAAACTGCACAGGGATGGGTTCCTGGTGAAGTACACCACCGCTGAGGTGCTGTGTGTCAGTGAGCTCTGGCTTTGAGAAGAATGTAACTGCTCATCAAAGCAATATGTTGGTGTCTGGAGGTGAACTATGATCCAGCATTGGTACTTACAGCCATAAGTGAGTAGCTTGCATGACACAAAGATGCCACTGAAGTGCCTCTCTCTGCAGAAAGAGTAAGACTCAATATCTGGTCACTCAAACTAACACTCGTTGTCCTGTGGTTGTGAGATGGTTAATGATGGATAATGGTGTTTAATATAATTATTTGCACATAATTATTTTTATAAACCTTTCATGGGTTCCACAGTAGACTGATGAAAAATTCATTATGTAGCTTGATTATTTTGACTGAAAAATAATATGTAGTCATTATATGTGATAGGCAGTCTCTCTTTAAGCTGATTTATTAAAGGTTTTTTTAGCTCTTATGGTTTGCAGTTGGTGTGTGAGGAGCAAAGGTGTGTGTGTGAGGGAGAAAGTGATTGATTATTCTCTTTTTGCCTTCATTTTTTGTGCTTGCAAGAGGGTTAAGAAATGCTGGATAATGCACAGCTTATGTTCCAACTATCCTGGCAGATGGGACTAACCAGTTTTCATGGTGGAATGAACAACCTCACAACTTGCTTATTGAATAATTTGGTGATTTAAAATTTCTGATGTTTTTTGACTCCTTGTTGCCTGCCTTCAACAAAGGCAGTAAGACATCTTGATGGTGTAGGGGCTGCTGGTAAAAACTTGCTAGTGTTAACGTAAAGCAGACAGCTTCTTCTGAAAACCTGTATATTTTGTTGGTTTTTTCTTACTTAGTGAAACTGCAAACTCCTTCTTCTTCTAAACTAATGCTTAATCTATTCTACATCCATTTGGCTTTTGAAATTGTTTACATAACGTTAGACTGTCTGCTGATGGCTGCAGTAGTGCCACGTTGCATTTCAGAAGTGAATTAAATGAAAGTTCAAGGGTGCATGTTGTTGTGCTGTTCCTCTGGGTATAATACCTGCTTAACTGTAAAAGCAAAATTGGGTTGATTTAAAACCCAGTAAGGCAGGCTGCAGAGTTACCAGGTACTGAAGCTCCACGTATTTCAATTTAGAGATTCTACTGCAGAAACACAAGAGTATCATTACTGGTTCTTAAAGTGTGTAGGTGATTTCAGTGCTCCTGTCAGGTTGAGGGTTTTTTAGTATTATTTTCAACTCTGTAGAAAGATGATAAAATTAAGTATCTGGCTTGAATTAAGATTCTTAGCTCCTAAACAGGTGCAGGACAGGCTAGGTCAGATTTCAAGGGTGAGAGTTAAGGCTGCCAGAGGTATGATATGGGACACACTGTATTGAATTTGTGCTGTCTTGTTTGGAGGCATATCCTGAAATGTTCTATGTAAGAACAAAATATAGTGAAGTAACTTACAACTCTGTTGAGTGACTCTTGCTCTGGGGGCTCTATGAGTAAGATTTGCTGATTTTTCTCTTGGTTGTGCTTTGACTTCTTTGTTTAGAAGTGGGAGCTTTACTGGGGGTATGGTGTGTTTTGCTGATACCCAGTTAGCATGTTGGGTTGAAGTTTCATTTATGTCTGAACTCCTCTGACTGCTGCATTTACAGATTATTAACTGAGCTATTTCAGTCTGTGAATTCAGTTAAGAATGGGACATCTTTACTCAGGTTTTCTGGCGATGCAATGAGCTGAAATAGCTCAGCAAAGGTTCTGAGTACAGGATGGGGTGTGAAAGCCAGCAGGTCAACAGGGAAACTAGACCAGCTTATTTCATGATCGTATTCATGGCAGTTTGTGGCAGTCCAGGACAGGATTGTCTGTGGTCCAGTTTCCACCCATCTTTTTTCTTCTCGAAGGTGCTATTCCCACCTACCTCTCTGTGTTCATCTGAGGAAACTAAGCAGGCAGAAAACTTTGGTTTTAGGTTTGGCTTCTGTTCAACCTTCTTGCTGTAGACCAGATCTGAGGAAGGTTGGGAAGGGGTATGCACTGTTGCCACAATATTGAGTTAGATAATTTTAAACATGATGGCAGTAGGGTTTTTTTATGAAAAGGGATGATACTATTTTTGTACTCTACATATATGTGTGATGTTGGAGTTTGTGTAATGGATTCAACAAACCTCTGGTCTGACTCCATGTGGCTGTTCCTGCACCCACTCTGAGCAGTGTGAGAAGTGTGAGATGCTTGATTTAACTCAGTGGTTTCAACATCCTGTCACATGGGGCTAATTCTGAGACTGACAAAATTCAGGCCCAGAATAAATCCAGTGTACAATGCCCATTCTACTTTAGTCAGCACGGATAGTCTCATATTAAACAGGAATTTTGTGGTAGCCTCTGTTGCTGGTTCCCTCCCTTATGAGCTCCCTTTATAGAATATAATATGAGCTATTTTCTTTACTAGATCTGAATTTTCAACCAGTCACACAAAGGTTACTGAACTTCAAAATGTGACAGAGCCAAAAAGAGTTGGGCGATGGCTCCAGATGTCAGTTGAGGTGACCATTGGTCTAGCATGTTGCCTGGTGTAGTCTTTACATTCAAGAGGCAGTCCCTTCCTCTGAGTCATTGCACAAATACATTGTTCAGGACTAAGCTAATAAAAGGGTAATGCAGTGCAAGAGTTCTCCCCAACTCTATTGTTACATAAAAGTTTTCTCATCAAAAGGATCAAAGTGTACAACTGGTCCCTGAAACCCTCTGTTGCTGGTCTTTTAAAAACAAAAAGTCTTAATATGCCCAAACCCTGTGCAGAGCATCATTGCAATTGTAGAAGGCAATTCTAGTACTTGGATTTTTCATTGGAGGAGTAGGGAATGTTGTGTGTACCTGTATTTCCTTGCCTATCAGAAGCAAAAGGCAGAGTGAATCTGGTTTGAAGATTTCAGCATTGGTCCCAAATAATTGTTCACTTACTGCTTCTTCAGCAAGGCAGAGTCCTGGGCTCTTTATGCTGTTTGACTTATGGTAATTTGTGTTGGCTCAATGCTGTACTTCAAGCCCAAAGTTTGCACGCCTATGAAGCCAGTAATACAGAAAGTGTCTCTATTTCCTTTTGGCCCAATGGACCAACACAAAAATTTTGATTTGTATGTATGAGTGAAACCCAGTGATTTGGGGTTGAACAGAAGCTTTTATTTGATTTGAAATGCTCAGGTTTTGCTTGTGTCTATAAACACAGTAAATCTGGAAGCAAAGGACTAGATTGACAAGAATGAATGGAAATACCTCATGGAAATGAGGCAATTCATATCAAGAAAGAAGGTAGATTCTAGAAATCCTAGACTTCAAAGACACAAACTTCAGTGCCCCCTTTGTTACACTTGTAAGGGTGAACTTTGAAGTTCTATGTTATGGAGAACCATGTTATAAGAGTTTGAACCATTTAAATCTGTACAATAAACACTCCCTAAGTGAGAAAAGATTACTGAATATCACAGTTTTTAGGGAACACCTTGCTTCTTCATCCACTATTCATTTTAGGTGAGCATAATTGCCTTAACCAAAAAGACTGAGGCAAACCCGTCCCAGAGTATTCTGTGGTAGGGAATCTGCTCAGGTGGTGACTCCAAATTTTGGAGTGCTCCTGATGGTTTATTCCTGAACTATTATGAGGCATCCAGTATATGTGGTGGTAGGATTATGTAGGAGCATTTTGGATTATGTTTTATCCCTAATGAAGGCAAAGCAATTTTTTCGTACTGTAAAAATAAAGCATACACATCTACATATATATATATATATATATATAATCAATGTTAATACTTCAATATCTTCATAAAATTAGAAAAAAATTCTTGCCACTATTTTACAATGTTTTCCAGAGTTGATTCCAAGAATAGAATCTTATTTATCCATTTATTTACTGTAAAACTCCTCATGAAACTGCTAAGTAGTACTCAACATTATAGGAGATGGAAGAAGTGGGCCTTCATTCATGCATTTTTACTCAAGCAGGTGTGCAGCCAGACAGAAAAGTCTGTGGTTCCCTGTACTCTCTGCTGGGCTTTAAGAAAGCTTCCATTTTGACTTTCTTTCAGCCTCCTTATTTGAGATTATAGAAGATTAGCATTGATAGTGTTGAAGTTATGAGATGATAGTGTCAAAGGAAAGCCCAGTCTCTTGAACTGCTCTCATTGTTCTGGGGTTCTTGTGTTTGAGTCTGTGTGATCCAAGATGCCTTTTCAAAGTATTTTTGAAAAAGAAGTCTATTTCCATCTCCCCATGAATTCCTAAAAAATCTAAAATGAAGATACTATCTTATTATTATTTTTTTTCCTTTCCAGTTGAGTGGTTGAAATAACAACCATCCACTTTATACATCCCAGAACTGTTAAAGTCGTTTATAACTGAACTTATCCCATGTCTCTGTAAGGTAAACGGTAAAAAAAGAACATAAATTTTATTTTCATAATCTGCATGTCAGATTATGTAGGAAGCTGACACAATACAATTTTCCCCTCTAAGGGTATGTGTCTACTTAGCTAAAGGGAATTTGTGCCATGGTTTGGGACCAGCGATCCAAGTTTTCTTGAAATAGAGCAGAAAATGTGAGTTAGGGCATGGTCCCCTATCCTGTCTTGTGCTTACCCTTCATTCTTCATGAGCTCTGGTGTAAGATTTCAAATAGCTATGATTTCCTAAGTATACCTATATAATTATGTGTAGCAAAGGCTAAATTTTACAGATAGTATATAGAATTATGGAAGCTTGTAATTAATAATAGTGTATGTATGTATTCATGCACACATGCACTCAGCCCCCAAAGCAGTTCTCTTAAAGAGGCTTCTGTTGTAGGTTTTATCTGTCCAATGCCATTGGAACATATATTCTAAAAATGTCCCACATATATTCTAAAAATGCCCCATATTTTCATGGGTCAAGAAAACTGTCCCAAGGCCACAGAAATCCCTCCTGGAATTTACCTTGTGTACTTCCTAATGGTTATCCCATCGAGAAACCCCTTTTCAGTAAGGTTTCTATAGACTTCTGCCTCGTGATAAATCCACTAATACTAAAAAGTTGTAGTATAATCTCCACTTAGCACTTGTGGTCTTGGAAGGTTGTGAGTGGAATTCAGCTCTTCCAGGAATGGGTATCCAATTTTCCTTTCACGGTGACAGTTGAGAGAGGAAGCAACCAGAGGCAGAAAATCTTAAACCCAATCTTTTTTCTTAGGAGAAATACTGAAGTGCAGTTCCTGCTGCTGTTGCGTGGCCTTCAGCAGGAAGGGTCACACAGTGCAGTCACAAAATGCCTTCCAGTTAAGTACTTTTCCCAGGAAAAAACCCAGTGAACAGACAGAAACAGTGCAGTGCTGATTCTGAGTGGGCTTTAATGTGGTTGTAAATGTCAGGTGTGGTTTTTCATAGAAATTCTCAGTACTTTGTAGCTTAGGCTATACTAAAGGAATAGTCAGATTTTCTTTTCATTCATAGATCTTTCAAGAAACTCAATGTTTAAATCTTTTAGGAGCTGCCTAGCCTATTTTTTCCCCCCAAAGATATATCAGTTGCTCAGGAAGTTGTGCCTGTGGAAGACAAGATAACTCAGGTTGGAAGGGATTTACAGAGGTTGGCCTTGTTGAACAACATCCTCCGCAAGCAAAAAGGTAAAAGATGTTTTGAAAAGTGGTCCTTTAAAGGCATCCTAACTACTCATAAAAAGAGAAGGAATAGGGAGAGAATTAATTAGAAACAATACGGGGGCAAATTTTCCTTATTAAAATGTATCCCAGGGTCCTGAGGGAACTGGCTGATGGCATTGCCAAGCCACTCTGTCATATTTGAAAAGTCATGGCAGTCAGGCCAGTCTTGGAGACTGGAAAAAAGGAAACATCACTCCTATTTTTAATGAGGGGAGAAAGGAAGACCAAGGCACTGCAAACTGGTGAGCCTTTTCTCTGTGCCTGGGAAGCGCCCGGAGCAGGTCCTCATGGAAGCAATGTTAATGTGCACGAGTGACAGAGGGGGATCTGAGAGATCACTAAGGGCAAATCATGCCTGACCAGTCTGGTGACTGCTGTGGGGGAGTGACTGCAGTGGTCAAAGGAAGACCAACCAATGCCATCTGCCTGGAATTCTGTAATGCTTCCAACACATTCCCACACGACATCCATATCTTTTAATTGAGAGATGTGATTTTGAAGGGGTGGACTGATTAGTGAATAAGGAATGGGCCAGAAGGATGCAGCCAGAGAGCTGTGGTCAATGCCAGGTTGGATGGGGCTTTGAGCAGCCTGGTGTAGTGAAAGGTATCCCTGTCCATGGCAGGGGAATTGGAACTAGATGACCTTTAAGGTCCATTCCAACGCAAGCAATTGTATAACTGTATGAAATCCACAAAGAAAAAAAGATGGTGCTAATCTTTGATATTGTAAAATCTGTACATTGTCACCATGATGTCATTTGGAGCTTTTTATCCTCTCATCTTGTATGATAAAATTAATGATGCTGTACAGAAACATTCCAATACTTACTTCTGGACAAGTGGAAGGAGGTAGAGGAGAAAGTGAAGGAAATGTTTGTCAATTTTTTTTTAAATTGTTCCATCTGCTTTACTGTACCTTTGTTTTATGATCCAGCCTTTCACTGCAGCTCCATATAATTTGACAGAATTCCTGAGTGCAGTGAGTTGTGCTACAGAGAATATACCCTAGGTACTCTTAAAACATATTAAGTATTTGAATGCTGACTAGATACATCAAATGTGCTCATTTATTAGCGATAAATAATGATCTTCTGTGTAACAAATGTGCATAAATTACTTCCATCTGCACATAAATTTCACCTCATTGTCCAATATCTAATGGAAACCTTTCTATCACACCAGGTGTCTTAATAATTCCCTGGTGTTTTTGTACCCTTCTGATTTGGCTTGACACTGATATCATTGTCTGTTAACTCATGTCCAGCTTCCTCTTCCATATTTTCACTCTATGTAAAAATCCCTTTCCTATATAAAAAAATCGTAATTTCCAGGATCATCGACTACTTGAAACAATTTGAATGAAACAAAACCTCCTGGAATTTGGAGAGCTGCCTGAAATGATCTTGAAAAATAAGTTTGTCTTAATGAAGAATGTCACATTAAAAGAAAAGCACAAAGCAGCCTGTTGTTTTTGCATGACTTATTTTGTTGACATTTTTATAAAACCATCTTTTATTTTTGCAAACAGTCTTTCATTAAACTAAATCTTTGAAAGCTTCCATTCCAGAAAAGATAATGGAGGTGAAAGCCACTTAGACTTTTTTGTTCATTATTTGAGTAACTTGTTTTTTAAAATGCAAAACAATATATCAATGGAGCACTGGAAATAATTTATTTTTAATTATTATCTCCATGGTGTTCTTGCTAGTAGTGTCTAGTGCAGGGCTGTGTAAGTACCTACCTAAAGGGATCATGAAATGTGAACAGGTCAGCTGGGCGGGAGGGTCCTTGTGTTGGGCACAACTCTGGCACACATGATAGGATATTAGGATTGCTGTGTCCTCCCTGCTGATGTTTGGCCTTCCCCCTCTGCCATGGCACTCCTTCCCTGAGAGAAGGTGCCCTGAAACGTGGATCTGCAAGGCTGTTGCCCTCCTACATGGTGTAGGGCTTTTTCATGGGCATGGAATGTAAAATACCACCACATCAGAGTTGCAGCTCCTGCCTTGCCAAAATGCTGTAGAATATCTAGAGTGCCAGACAAGGAAATAATATTTCATGTCAGCAGTGTTGCTAATTAATGTGTAAATAATTTTGCTCACTTTTCACTATCACAAGACAGACTTACAGAAAATCAAAATACTTAAAAATTATATATATGTACCTGAAACTTATACAAGTCACAAAACATCATGCGTTTCAAGATTTTCTTTGCCTTCAGGAAGAACAGAATCTCATTTTAATTTTGAATGACAAATAAGTTTTCTCAGTCTAGGAACATGGACAGTAAAAAAAACAACAAATACCATGATCCTGGCAATGAAATCCCAGAGTTGGCAGTCGTGGGTCAGACAAGACAAGGCTTGGGAGGGAGCCAGACCCTGCCTGTGAACAGGAGCAGCAGGCTGGAGACAGTTGTCTGGAATCTGTCTGGGCAGCAGGCACCCCAGGAGATGAGAGAGTCATGCAGAGAAGCAGCTTTTTGCTGGTATGGGAGCTGAACATTGGAGCTTGTTTCCATTTAAAGGGGGTTCCTGTTAGAACTGCAACCAGCAAACCCTGCCCATGAAGATGAAAGCTAGGCAGCTTCCCAGAATAGAATTACATGAGGAGAAGGGAGTTGCTACATGTATAAAAACATCTATATTCGAGGATTCATTGACATGGTTATAGGGTTTGAGAATGGGTGTGTGGTTTGGTTGGTTTATTTATTTATTATTTTTGGTTTGTGTTTTTTTTTTTGTTTTGTTTTGTTTTGTTTTGTTTTGTTTTGATGAGGAGCAAGGCTATAGGAAAGGGAGAGGATGCAGGAACAATGTAGGGAGACACAATTTGCTTTTCTCTGTGCACAGTTTTGAGCAATTAAAATTAGGTCAGATCAGAATTCCCCAGATGTTACAACCTGTGGGGAAGTGCAGGTGACCTTTGGTAACAAAGCAGTCTTCTACTACTCCCATGAAAGTTGGGAATGCTTATGAAAATTCATTTTAAATTGTATGGGTTTGCAAAGCCCAAGCACATCCTGTTTCTGGCTCTAGGCTTCTCGTGCACAGAAATTCCATCACACACACCAATGATTATTTGGGGCTAGTTGGAACATGAATTTGAGGACATGTTACAGAGTTTCAATCATATTTGCCATCCATTTTCTTTTCATCTTGGTAGCTGCAGTTTAGACACAAATCATCTGGGCTGTGATTATGAAGACACAAGTTTCAGAACCTCTCATGGTGGACCACTTTAATTCAATCCAACTGATGTCAGTCTCTCTAGACTATGTAAAGGAAAATTTGGAAGCATGTGATAGCATAATGCAAGTCTTCAAGGTTTCACCACTCCAGGCAGGTTTGGAGTTCAGTGTTCACAAACCAGCATGGGTGGTAGAGGGGGCTGGGCTTGAGCACAAACTCAGACCCAGTACTGATGAACAGTGCAGGCATAGCCAGAGAAAGGGCTGGCTGATCCTGGAGGTGAGAACAACATCTGAGGGTGTGATAGTTTTGACAGTGTATTGCACCCCCTTATTCACTGGTGCCTGCTCCTTGTGGCAGTGCAAATAGCAGAGTTGGGCTCAAAGGAAATGACTGTGTTTGTGTAGTGACCTACTTCAGCAAGTGGTTACTAATACTGCAACATCCCAAAGGTGTCTCCTGCTGTACAAGGGACCTGCTGCATTTTCAGATTTCCTTGCAACTGCCAGACCTCAGTTCTTTGTGACTATTTTGTTCCTTCTCGGTCACCTACGTCATCATCTTTCTTGGAAAACCTGACTTCTCCTGCTTTCCCCAGCCTTTGCTGTTCTCTTCTGAGGATATCAGCATCCCAGAAGACCAGTGGGTTTGCAACTGAGAAATTGATGCAACCTTGAAGCTGTGCTTCAAGAGGGCTGTCATTGTACCCAGAAGCAACATAACCCACAGCAGTACCAGGAGGCTGCAGGCTGCTGAATGGTGCCTCAGTAAACTGGGAAGGTTATGGCCTTGCTCTTGAAGATCCAGACAAATTCCTGGGGCTAGCGTGGCTCAAGTGTCTCCAATGCAGACAGCTCAAATCAATCTTTGGTAGGAGTAAAGCACCCTACTTGAACAGTGTGGAGGGGCACATTTCTTCTGGCCCTCCTTTGGGGCTCCTGGCCTTCACTGAGAAGCCATGCAAAGAAATATGAAGGGACATGTCTTTGGTCCTCTTCCCCAACCCAGCTGGAATCAGGGGAGCAACATTAGTAGACCAACTTCCAGCCCCAGGTGTGTGCTGGTGACCAGTTCTGGTGCTCTACATCTGTGAGTGACCACAGCACCCCTTCCCTTCCCTTCCCTTCCCTTCCCTTCCCTTCCCTTCCCTTCCCTTCCCTTCCCTTCCCTTCCCTTCCCTTCCCTTCCCTTCCCTTCCCTTCCCTTCCCTTCCCTTCCCTTCCCTTCCCTTCCCTTCCCTTCCCTTCCCTTCCCTTCCCTTCCCTTCCCTTCCCTTCCCTTCCCTTCCCTTCCCTTCCCTTCCCTTCCCTTCCCTTCCCTTCTCTCACAATGGGGGAGAAGGTGATAAATGCAAATTGTCTCACACAGCGACTAAAGGCATGGACTTTCCTTTTGTCTTTACAAATCCCACAGAGCTGATGCTAGGGCTGTGGCTGTATTCCAGACAGAATATATGTCCCCATAAAACTGTGCTCAACAGCTCTCACTACTATTGAAACCACCAGCATGTTAAAACACCTTGTTACTAGTGGCAACCATTTTCTGCTAGTCTAATTTTTTTTCTTTTGCTCTCAAAGAATGGGAAGGGATAAAATAGCATTTCTTGTTTGCTTGCTTGCCCAGTGTCCTTTACATTCCTGCACAGGTCAGTCTCCCCTTTGCTGGTTTTGCAGACCACAGCATGGGCAGTGAATTACCCCCTCAGCAGCCTCTGGTGCAGAGGCTTTTCAAGACATCTGCCATAACCCAGATTTCCCCATGCTGGTACCTGTAAGCACAGCAGCACTCAGAGCCTGTCCAAATGTGCAATGTGAGCCCCATCTCTCCTGCCTTCTGTTAAATGGCCTCTCAGCCATCCTCATTTTCCCTCAGCAGAATTATTTTGTCTAGCTCAGAGATAAAAATAGCTTGCTGTTTTCTAGGGACAGATCATAGAGAGATGTTCTCAAGAGAAAAGCACTGAGCAGCAGAACAAATAACCAAAGAAGTACAATTCCATGATAAACCAAATACCTTTGAATATTCCTAGGTGGTCTGTGGATACAACTATCAGAAACAAAGAGCAACAATTTTTGCTTTTCCAATCCATTTTTTTTTTTGGTTGTTTTTCTGCCTTTGTCAGAATAGACAAGTATTTCCTCAGGACTAACACCTCTCTGGGCTTGCATCCATAATGCACTGGGTATAGGGCATCTTGAGAGAAAGTTTTGACCCATTTATAGTTCACAGACCAGAAAGATCAAAACCCACCATCTAATGTGCTGTGAGAACAGCTGGAAGGCTGTGTTATGAGGAGATTATAGCTCATATGTGGCTTCCCACAGACTTTTTAGTTCTTGCCTCCCATAATACCTCCTAGAAGAAAACTGAAGCCCAGTTGCTTAAGTATAGTTTCTAATAACCCAAAAGTTTTAAAGATAGCTGTTGGAATACACTGAGTTTCTGAGCACTGCTGGAGAACCTTAACTAAAGCAGGACTCAAAAACATAGCAGTGACATAATTCCCACTTCAACCTACAAAGTTAGCTAGTGGGAGCTGTGGATATATTCAGTTTAGTTGTCAAAATTTTGCAGTCATACATAAAAGCTTTGATCGCTGGATACGAACTTTTGCTCATCTCAGTCTTGTGTACAAGGTGCAAAACACTGCTACAAAAACCCTGTGAGGACTCAGAGGCAGCCTGGTGAGGTGCTCAGAGGTTTTCCCAGCTCTTTCTCCATTGCCATGTGCCTCTGCTGTCTGCCCATATGCCGAAGTGTGCTGGGTGCAGAATGCTTGGAGGATTTTCCCCTCTGAACTCGACCAAATGTGCTCCCACCCACCCTAGTCTTGACAAGCAAACACGATGCACCTCATGGCATGGATGCACAGCTTTACAGGATGAATTGCTTCTTAACAGAGCAGGCTTAAATGTTTTGAATCTTTGCTGACCTCACAGCTGAAGTCATGGCATCGAGCTTCAAGATTAGAAGCAAAATTATTCAGTAGATGTGGCTCTAAATCCCAAACCCTTAACAACAAGGGACATTTTTAGTGACTTGGTATCTCTCACTTGGGATCCTTTCTTCTTAGCTGGAGGCTCCAGTTCAGTCATTGCTCTGCTTTCCCTGTGCAAAGCAAGCCCTCAGAATCTGCATTAAGGTTGGACTATTGGGTTGTCACTCAGCACCTCTGTCTGCTCCACAGATGGTGATGTGATGGTGGCCACTCCAAAACCCCTCCTGGTTTAAACTGCCAATTCCAGACCCCTTTGGGTTCACCGTAAATCTGTTCCCTTGCATATTACCCAAAACCAACATGTTTATACTGTGGTGACAAAGCATTCACAGAAAAACAGCTTTCCTCCTATCCCAGATTTTTTCCAGACTGTTACATTGTCTGGGATTTTACTAACAGCTGTTGGGATATATATTTTTCTCTAATCTGGTCTGCATCTGGGCAATGGTGGTAGGATGCATAATACAGTACAGACAGTAAGTCCCACATCCTATTCCTTTTTTCCTAAAATCCTGTCCAGTACCATACACAAATCTTGGTGTTTTCAATTCCATTCTGTGCAACTGCAGTTTTGGAGAGCTGTCTTTCCGAAGGTTCTGAAAGAGAAAATCAAATGTAGCCTGTGGGTCTGTTTCCACAAGATTTGACACTTGTGTCCCGATGTCTCTTGAGTTTTTCAGCTGCCAGACTCCTTTCAGCTGAGGTGGCACTGGTGTTTGTTCAGGAGGTTTTCTGGGTGTTGCCACACTCCCAAAGACTGTTCTTCAGAAGATGTATCGCTGCATGATTCATTGCTCTTGCATCCTCCTTGGTTGTCAGTCTGTAGTTACCCAGTTTCCTGCATGCTTATATTGTGCTGTATGTGCCTTTTCCTTTCCCACACTTGCAATGAATTTAGGGGCTCTCAGTGAGAGGCGTTGCCTTCTGTGTGCACACAAATGACAGTGTGACACCCAGGGGTGGCAGTGGCTCAGGAAGGAGGCTTGAGATGTTCACCTGAATGAGTGCTCGTTGTATCTCTGAGCTAAACATGGGGAACCACCGTGGTCACTGCACAAGCTCTGAGGTTTGAGGGTGTGGCAGGGAGGGGGTGAGGAAGGGTTCATGGCTTCATCAGTACTTCCTCATAATTTGTCACCCAAACACTTGACTACACTTCTCAGACAGTTGAAACAAAATAGAGACTTGATGGATTTATGCAATGGTGGTGTCAAAAACCACAATTTTCTGTTTTGATTCCCAATCCTTGTCCATCTCTGCAGTCTGATCCCCACTGCTGCTGCTGCTGCACATCATCTCCCTCTGCTCAAGGCCAAATTCCTCAGCACCAGAGATAAGCTGTCCTTGGTTGCTGGCCCTCGCCTGTGCAATGCCTTACTGGGAAGTCATTACTAAATATGACAAAGCCAAATCTGCCCTTCAAGAGTATGGTTTTAGATGCAATAACTTGGATAAAGAGAAAAAAAATCCATGGGAAAACAGCCACAAGAGTACAGTATGTGCCAGTGCTCAGGGTGGTGAAAGGCAGGCTCCAGTGATGATAATCCTATGAGACAGTATTGTATTTGGCACTCAGACAGTGGTGTGATCTGCATTTCAGGAATCCCTTAGCAAGATGAGAAAAGGGTTTCCAATCTAAAAGAAAAAAAAATTACAGAAACTGGGAGTGAAAACTCACCTTGTTTAATTTATGGCATATCCACGTTTATATCCTCCATAAATCTTGGAGAGGAAGGGACTAGCCATTGCTCTCCCACTCCCCTCTAACTGATAGTGTTCTTTCTCAGCAGACTTAAGTTCCAAAGAAATAGGATTTATCTTCAGAATTTATGTTTGGTTTTGTTTGTGAGAGAATTCTTCTGTTTTCTTAACTTCAGAGAAAATGAATCATTGTGCAGTGGGAGGCTTGGACACAAAGTTGAACAAGAATGAATTTCTTGATTTATAAACTAGAGAGTACAAACCCCAATACCTTTAGGTAAATTTTTTTATTAAGATTTTCAGTCTGCTATAGTTGAAACACTAACAGTCCACATTGCCTAAAAGTATTTTAGAAGCTTGTCTAGATTTTATTTTTCAAGTATACAATAATCTAAAATCTAGCCACATATATTCTTCCATTTGCTATTTTGATATTTTCAGCTTTTATTGATAAAATATTGCAATTTGGATAAAAGCCCTCTCTGAAAATTTTTGAAGTTGAAAAAGTAGCAATTTTTCACATAATGAAAGCCTAAAAAACTTAAGTATATACTTCACATACCAGCACACAAACAAAATGCATTGTAGAATCCTTGTAATGTGTGAAATGTTTTGACTCAAATGGTTGGTGATGAATAGCTGCAGAGATGTGTGTGTGTGTGTATAAAGACAGATTTGATCTGTGGTGACTGTAACACCTCTTTAATCAAATATCTTAATTACAAGTCATGGTGTACCTAGTCTCTGAAAATAACATACCATTTTAAGAAATTAATGCGACAAATGGGTAAAAAAAAATCAGGTTTTGGATTTTTTTACACATTTGATGAGATGTTAGACATTGTAATCTTCACTCTTTATTCTCTATTAGAAAGTAAATAGTGAATAAATATCGTATTTTCTTATACAATCACAAAAACACTGATTATACAGAAAAATGAGATTGTGAAATTCCTGAAGTTTGCAAGGAATCCAGAAGGGAGACCCAGGACTTGTAAACATGCTGAACTGACTTCAAAAGCCAATAGGTTTCAATTTGTGTGCCCACTGAACTCCAGGTATAACCTTGCTATGGCAACAGCATTGCTGAGGAGAATTAACATAGAGATAGACCTGGTATTACTTTATGTCTTGTTTCAGACTGCTCAAATAACAATAGCAATAGAATGGAAGTACCCTTTGTGCCAAGAACAATAAAAGGGATGCACTCAGTCTGAGTATTCTTGGCAACAAATACTTCAAACAAATTTGGCTCTAAAATGAAGCATTTTCAGTATTTTATCCTTTCACTGGATGTGCAAAGGATAAGACTTCTTGGAGCAAGTCCCTATCAGTCGTTTCCCCTAACTGGAGAAGAGTGCATTTCTTGGAAATAGGGCCTGCATTTCATTCCAGGAGAAATTCTTACTCATTTGAGTAAAAATAGAGGTTTATTTTTTATTATTAGCTCAGCATAGAAACTCAAAACTCAAATTGTGATATACTGACAAACTCCAAATTGTGGCAAGGGACTGGTGAGAGAGGGAAGACTTTCCTTAAAGTCTCACAAGGAACTGTGGTTATCCAAGGAAATCATGGTGTTCAGCATTTTCAGAGAATCACATAGCAACTTCAGTGAGCAGGTCTGTGTGGATGATTGTCATGTTGCTACTTCCAATAATACCACCTTGCACCTCAAAACATTTTTTTCACATTGTAGCACCAAGAGCTCTATCATTATATGAGACTCAATTTTCATTAAACGGAGGGGCGGGAAGTGCATGCCTAACACTTAGAACCATGGGGCATGTGAATTCCAACCTCTTAAAAGACAATTCTAGTTTTTATATGTTTTAAATCAAGCACAAGGATCTGTTTTGGGGGTTTTTTTCCCCTCCACCTGCATTGTGCTTATCCTGCATAAGCAAATTCTAGATTCTAGAGACAAGAATCTAAGCAAATTCTGCTTCTAGAGACAAGATCTAGATTTGAGCGCATCTTGCAAGTATTTCATTGTCTTCAAGTTCTGATTGTTATCTTAACCACAGCATAGCAGTTGTCTCTGGGCAAGAAAGAGGATGATTTTGGTTCTGCTCTGCACAGAACTCTGTTCTTCTCCTACTGAAAATCCCTCTGAATTCAGTGGAAGGAGGGATGAAACAGTGCCTGATAACAAAGACAGCATTGTTCAGCATTGCAGGGGTCTGGGATGCTGGTGATGCCTTCCTTCTTTGTGCTCACTTCCTCTGGCTCATTAGGGCTGTGGCTTTTGGTTTTACAGCTCGTTCTTTGCTGTTGGGTGTCAGCAATATCTTGTGGGCTCTGGTGCTACTGTGCCACAAGGCAGGTGTTCCAGCAGTATTTTCAAATGCAAGATCCATTGTAGGGGAGTGGGATGTCTCCTCCTAATTTAAATGCACAAAATCGAAGACTGATTTGCATTTCATGTGAGATTAGATTTGCACGATTTTTTGATTATTTTAGCTTTTTTTTTTTTTTCTTCCACAGCAATACAGCATAACTTAAACCCCAAGAGGCTGCCTTAAGCACCTGTGTAGCTCTTGTCTTTCTTGGTGTGTTGATCAGCAGTGTGTTTCCTTCGCAGAGGATGTCAGCAGGCTTCATTTTCTATGCTGAGGTGGTAGTAAAATAGCATAAAGAGAGGCTGGGAAATTGAGAATTATGGGAGTTATCAAGACCTCAGTGCTCCTCCAGGGACCCTTGTAAGAGATCTCTGGAGGAGAGCTGATGCATGGTTCCAGTTGAGATAAAGGCACTGGCACCCTGGTTAAGTGGGTGCAGGGCACACGGAGTATTCGGGCAGCTCTTGGGGAGGAGGGGATAATCAGTGTCTTGAGCATAGTGGGTACTTCTGTAAGCACATGCATAAGCTTTCAAAATGCATATTTTAAAATTCTGATACCTAATGATTCTGGTTTTGCACGCTAAACTATTAAGATTAATTACCATATATTTTCATTCTTTATAATTACTGTAAAGGTTAAAGAGATATGTTTGTTCCAAATTAGATTTTATTCTCATACTCAAGTATGTGTTTAGATTAATTCTACCTGAAGTAGATGAACTATTTTGGTTTTACAAAGCAATCTGGGCAAATTTCCCAACTGGGCATTTTAAAAGAAGGAAGCTGAAACATCAAATGTGCTCATCATCCCTTGATGAAGAGACTTTTTCCCTGCAGGGAAACCTGCATTTATTGTTCATTCCACATTTCAGAAGGTATTCAGCTATAAATCGCAGACATAGTTAAAATGCATTTTTAATTACTACAAGTATTTCCAAGGCTCTCAGAGGTGGCAGCTAGCTTCTTGAAACATTGTCGTATCTGGGTGCATCTGCTAGTAATGGAAGAAAAAAAATTCTCTCTACTTTGGTATTTCCAGGTTAGAAATTAATTTATATATATAATTCCCCGTTTCTCCTGTCTTCTCTTCACAAGATGAATGGCAGCTAAGGAGGTTTTGTCCCCAGCTTTCCCCAGAGTCCTTGGAGAGCCTGGGCTGTGGATTGTGCCAGCTCACTCTCCATGAAGGGTCTGGGTTCTGTGGCTGCACAAGACCAGTTCTTCCTTTGCACCACCTTTGTGGTCCCCAAGGATGCAGGACAAGGCCAGAGCGCCTCCACAGATTGGGAAGGAGCTCTCCCTGAAGCAGTGGGGGTACTGCTGCCCATGTCCTGCCTCCTGTGCAGTGTGTCTGACTCTGCTCTCCAAGGTTAAAAACAACCACGCTCTCCTTTAAGGCTGCTGGTGTTACAGAGCCTGTGTATTGTATCCTTCTTTGGGAGAGCTGCAGGAAGCAGTGTGAAACCCATGCTTATAAAAGGATGTGAGACATAAACTAACACTCCCTCTCTGATATCTGAAGGTTTATCTTCCAGCTGAATTCCTAAAGAGAAAACTACAAAAAATCAACCTCAGTGTTAATTAAGAACCCATAAACTGCATTTTTCTGAATTTACATATGGAAGAGAAGGTGGTATGATAAAAGAGAGATTTAACTATATATCCCTCTCTGAAAATATAAACACAGTTTTCCCTGTGTTTATACTAGACTGTCTACAAATGCATTGTAATACCAAAAAGGGATCCTTGGACCCCTGAGCACAGCTCTGTGCCAGGGCTGAGCACTTTGGCAGGCGGCTGCAGCACACAGAGCAATGGGAACTGCTCTGCACACAAGGACAGCAGCTATGATCATGACATGAAAGGCAAATCCAGGGCAGGATTTTGACTGGGGAGAGCTGTGGTCAAAGATGGGAGATGAGCAGTTGGGGAGGAAGATGTACAATTATTCTGAACAAGAAGGAAACACTGCCTGAGCAGCAAGGCTGAGTAAATAGGATAATTACCGGGAATTTATAGAAGTATTTCTGCAATCATGGAATGGCCTTTGTCTGAGCACAGAGAAGGCAGTGGAGGAGCCAGAAATAAAATCCTGGTTAAAAGTGGCTTTGACAAATATTTTAAAGAAATTTTAAGAGACATGAAGAAAAAGGGAAGGAGAAAAATATTAATTAATTTTTGAGATATCAATGGACCTTGCAGGAGAAGAGAGCAAGAAAAATATGTGGATCTGACTGGTCACTCACAGTTGGTGCAAATGTAATCATTTTAACTGTAGAAAAGAATGTAAATAAGCAGATATAAAAGGGAAGCAGGGTAGCACCTCCACCAAAGATAAGAAGAAGACAAAGGAAAAAACAGGAAGAAAATCTCACTGAGCAAAGGATACACTTGGCTGTTAAAGGTGAGGGAGAAGTAGAGAAAAATAAAAAAGCAACTCTTGCTGTTAAGAAAGAGGAGGAGGCTTTGGTGCCCAATGGAGACAGAAGCTGGTAAGAGGAAGAAAAGGAAATCAAAATGCTGGATGCAGAAGCCTTGAGTTTTGAGAAGCCTGGAGATGAGGGGGAGGAGGGAGAGCAAGCAGCACGCAGAAAAGGAGGTGGAGCTGGGCAGGCTGCTAAAGCCTCCTGGGCTCGCAGGGAGAAGGAAAGAAACCCAGCAAAAATGGTTAGTGAGAAGCTGAGAGGAAGCACAAGGCGGGTGTGGGGACATGAGCTACAGAATTAAAGCTGGAGCAGTGGGTTATAGTGGGAACAAAGCAGGAAAGAGGTTTGGGAATGCATCCTCATACAAAGCCTCTTCCCATTATGTCTGAACATGTTTCTGTCAATTTGATTAAATTAAGCAGTTGATCTCATTATCCAGGTGGTGGGTGGGTGCTGATGCATAGCCCTCAGGAACATATAGAGCCTATAGGAAAAATTGATTTATGGGTCACTGGCCAAAATTTTAAAAAATCCCTAAAAAACCTACACAATGTAATCCCAAAGAAAGCTTATCTTTTCCCATTACCTTTTTTTTCTTTTTTTTCCCCTTTTGGTGGTGAATGAATAAGAGCAGAAACAAAATTCTCTGCATCTGATGTGAAGAAAAATATCGAATTTCGGGTCTTCATAAGGAATGCCCAAGGAACAAAGCGGCAATTTTTTTCTGCTGCAGCTAGTGCAGGAGCTGCAGTCTCCCTGTCTCCCATGGGAGAGCACAGACCACACTCCAAGGAGCTGTACTTCACTCCTGCCAGCAGGAATTTGACTCCACCTCTCTCTGGTGACTCCCTAAGGGCTGGGCTGATGACTCCTTTGCCCGTCACTCTTTGTACAAGGCACAAAGTGTCACCAGCTGGGACTGGTGTGGGTCACCTCCCCGGGCTGTTCTCCTCTCTGGAGGGACATGGCAGGTTCACACCCACTGGCTGCCCAGGGCAGGTTGTGGTTGTTAATTAAATTCCTCCATCTTTCACAAGCAGACACTGCAGGGTGCTCTTGTGGGGTTATCTGCCCTCCCTGCTGATAGCCAAAAGTGGTCCAAGCAGAGTTGCTGGGCCATAAAGAGAGAAGGTGAATGGCTTTGTGGCCTGAGACTGGAGTAAAGTTTGAAGACCAGGGCAACATGTGATATTTGTTTTAGATGAGTTATCTTTTTTAAGGAAGCATAATTATTTGGGATGGTCAAACATAAGAGAGAGCCACCATGAGAGAGGCACAGGACTCCCTCACAGCTTTCACACTAAGTCCAGTGGATGCTGGAAGGTGACTGGAGTGTGCAGTTAGCAATGTTTGGAGGAGATGGAACTGCCTAAGGGAACACTTGGTTGGTGGGGATTGGTGTCTCCCTCTGAGAAACTCTTACCAGCAAGGACTGGTTCATTTGTTCCAAAGCACAAGTCTGATGAGAAGTGAGTCAGGGAGCTGGGGGTGTTCAGCCTGGAGAAAAGGAGGCTCGGGGCATTATCACTCTCTACAACTACCAGAAAGGAGGTTGTAGCCAGGTAGGTGTTGGTCTTTTCTCCCAAGTAACAAGTGACAAGATGAGAGGATATTGCCTCAAGTTGTGCTGAGAGGTTTAGATTGGATATTAGGAAAGTTTCTTCACCAAAAGGGCTGTCAAGCTCTGGCTGCCCAGAAAAGTGGTTGATTCACCATTGCTGGAGCTATTTAAAAAACATGTAGACATGGCACTTACAGACATGGTTTAGTCATGGACTTAGAGATTGGACTCAACGATCTTAGAGACCTTTTCCAGCCTAAACAGATCTTTTCTATTAGTCTATGATTTGCTGAGCTCATGGTGCTTTTGGGGCAGCAAACATACATGCTTGAGTATAAATGTGGTCCTCAGAAAAGAAGAAATTAAGGGAGATCCTCGGTTGTGCTCTGTGCCGTGCCTTCCTATCTGCACTCAGACTGTGAAAGCCCTTGCACAGGCAGTCTGCTCAGCAGGGAAACAGGATTCATTCCTCTCCATGGCTGTTGCTCCCAGGAGCACAGAGGTGCTGGGCTCCAATCCCCATGGGGCACACCTGCTTGCTGAGCAGTCCCTCTGGCCAGTACCAGGGATCTTGCACCATCCTTCCAAGACCCAGCCATGTTCCCCAACGCAGCTATTGCTCTTCAAGCATGGTGTATCCCATGGGTTGTTTTGGGCAGGAGTGTGTAGGCCTGCCAAGAACCTCACTATGTGTGAAGCCTTGGTTTTTGCTGTTCCTCTCTGGCCTGGGTAAAGTGCATGCGCCCAGTGCCAAAGCTTTCCCACCGTTTGCTGAGTCTACTGCAGGCTCCCCTTATCCCAGCTGCAAACTCCACACTCAGAGAGGCTGGAGAGGGAGAAGCTCTTGGCCAGTGATTCCATTTGTTGGTATGAAGGTTTGAGCTCCCTGGCTCTCAGCACCATCTCTGGTCAGTGGAGCTCAGGGTCACCTCTCCTGCTGCGCCACCTGACGCCGAGCCTGCCCGCAGTGGGACTCAGCTGGCACTGGCTTAGAGCAGGGCGTGCTCTTGCTGCTGAAGAGAGGTCTGTTTAATACTTGTCTGCACTCAATGTGTAAATATTATGAGGAATCTGAAAAAAATCTCCTGAAAGCCACTTTACACAGATGTTACCATGAATAGATGATTGTCCATTTATGGCTGACAGAGAGACTTTGTAATTTACAGTTGATTTTATATCTCTATGATTTCTGTGGCACTGGGAGTAGTCAGCAAAAATCTATTAATAACAAAGATGACAGAGTTAGAATCTCTGTAGTAGGAGAAAGAAGGATGGTGGAAGGGTGATTTATGATTACTCAAAGAAAACAGTTTTATCTGTTTGCTCAAAGGCAGATTGTCTTAAGAAAAAAAATATTCCTATGCAAACAGGGGTACATAATAATTTATAATGAGACAATTTAAACAGGTGATTCTTCATGAAAGTACAAATAAATGTACTGCTGTTTTAACAACAATCTCATTAATGGCCAACGTCCCCTTTAATTAGCTCTTGGATATGCTGCTTTAGACTTTCCTTTAAGTCTCCACATGCTATGCTACCTCCTCACAACGGCCTTGGCTTGGGGGGTGGCTTTTGTACAAAACTTGGAAATGTTGTCAGCCTTTAAAAGAATCACAGCAGAAGAAAGCCGCAGAAGATTTTCTGATAACCTTAAAAGCAATGCAGATTGTAGCCTCACTGCAGGCATCAAACCCAGAGGGGAGCTAGAGCCAAGGGAAGCTCTTGGCTCGAGCTTTGCTTATCAGTGCATGATAAATCCAGGTTGTTAATGCCATTTGAACAGTGTGCAAAGAAACATGAACACAGAGCCATAAACCAGGGCCACCTTGTCCACAGAAAAATTGCAGTACTGGCAAAGGAGCCTCAGAAATGGCTTTTGTTGTGGGTTTAGAGGGTTGGGGACAGAGGGAGAGGCTGAGAGGGAGCTAACATAGCAGAAGACACTGGGTTCTGATGCGTCTCACTGTTTGGGCTTCTTTTTATACTTAGTGACGTTGTTTTAGAAACATCCCTGTCCCAGGAATGAATATGCAACTAAAAATAACTCAAAATGAATGTAAGCTAAAGTCAGCCCACCTGGTGGCTGTAAACACACTTGTATCCTGTTCTTTCCTTCCTTCCTTCCTGCCTTCCTTCCTTCCTGCCTGCCTGTCTGCTTCCCTGGGCTCAATTTAACCAGAGAACTGGTGTCTTCCTGCACACCAGCACTGGAAGGATGCAGCAACCCCTTTTCTGTTAAGGCAATGGAGGATTGACCATTTATGTTGACTTACATGTGAGTTGGGGCAGGGAGATGCCAATGCCCTGCAGATGCTTCCTTTCCAGACCTCAGCAGATGCAGAGGGAGCTGACAAGGTGGGACATGGGATTGCTGTCCCACCTGAACTGCAAAGGAGCAGATAGTCTCAGATCTCACAGGGAGAAGAGACAGTACTGCACCAGCCAAAGCCAAATATAACCATGAGTAATGTCAGCACAGGTAGTAGGAAGACCCATCCTGGGGTTATACCTTTCCTCTACTCCTTTGATCTTCTCTTGCACTCTTAACAGTTACCAGTTGAGGTCTTCTTTCCATCACAGCTGAAGGGAGATAAGTAGACATAAACAGTTGAATGGTTTTATTAATTAGACCTTTTTTATGTGCAAGGCATCTGCTTCATGTTCCTTTCAAAGGATGCCTTCAAAGACACCAATTTCTTTTGGCATAACCGTGTTGATCCAAATCTAACTTGAAGGCAAGACAGGGCAGAACTGCTCAGCCAATTCCTGCTCTTGGAAGTGGTCACCAGCTGTGGACATTTTCTAGAGGTGGGACTCAGTGCAAGGGAGCACTGAGTTGTTTATCAGCTTTTCCAGCAATTCCCATGTGGACATGGACACATTACCTAAATTTTCACCCTCTGCATTTCCATAAATGTAACAAGAGTAAAGATAATTTTGCTAAGTACCTTCTGGATCTAATGAGGAAAGACAGCACACATAGAACTTCTGAATCAGTCTCAACAGGTAGCCTGCAGGCCAGGTCCTGCCTTCAGCTTCAAGGTGCTCATTTCAGCAGTCCCTAATGAAAACCTACTGCCCTTGCATGTGAGCTGGTTCCTGGACCTGAGAGCAGTGTGGGGTATGAGGGAGATCCCAAATGGGGGCCACCCCACACTACTCCAGAGGCCAGCTCATCCTGGAAACACTTTCTGTTTGGATGGAAAATGGAGCTGCACAGTGTTAGCCCCGTATTTTGGTTTTATTTTTATCTTTGTGTGTCTAATGGATTCATACACAGAATGCTAATTGGAAATGTCAGGTTTTACCCTGAATGAAAGACAATAAATATGTTGGCACGAAGGCAAAATCCATGGCTGTTCTCATGCCATTTGCTTCCTTTCAATAAGCTTTCAACTTCATGTCAATCTTGTTGTTTGATCCCCCCAAGAAAATGGATATTCTTTCACCTGAGGAAGTTATATCTGACCTGGGAGAGCCCTCCATTCATTGCCCAGGAGCAAAGAAATAGTTTCCAGCTCTCACAACTGTGTTTCTAGGACGTCTCCATTGCCCTCTTCTTTCCTTTTTCATGAACCTATCTTCACTCACAAGCCTTTCCTCAAAACCAGTGCTTCTTATCATCTCTCTTCTGGCCTGAAAGATGCTCACCATCCACCATCCACCATCCACCATCCACCATCCACCATCCACCATCCACCATCCACCATCCTTTTGTCACACCTTCCAGCAAAAACTTCTGAGTGTGAGCTGATGGCCAGCACTGCCAAGGGGAGCTCCCCAAAACCCTTGCACGAGTCTCTCTGGAGTATCCCTTGGTACAGGCATATCAGGCATCAGGTGTGCAGGGCTGCTTGTCCTTGTCCTCCTCCATGACTCAATACTTGCCTGCTGTCTGCAGTGCTATATTTAAACAGTAAACTACTTGGAGCACACCCTGTCCTTTTCTTTTGTGATTGCTCTGTGCCTCATAAAATGGGATATTGCTTCATGGCTTGTGCTCTTCAGCATGGACACAAAACAAACACATCATATTAATACTACTAAAAGCCTTTCCTTACTTCCTGCTTTTGTCTTTCTTTTTTTTTTTATTTCTTTGTTTCTTTTTTTCTTCATTCTTACAGCTACATTTATTTCATTTAAATAAAAGAGCCACTCAGATATTGCTTGGTTTTTATCTTCCCAAAGATAAAAAATTGGTAATTCACTTAGGGATTTTCCCAAAGTAAAAAATACTGAATACTAAAGCAAGCAAAATGGAGGTTGTTTTTAATAATATATTTTGTCTTGGTGGGCCCTGCTGTTGCTTGGGAAAATATTCCATTCTGTCTCAGCAAAAGCCTATGCATAGTATTGAAACCAATCCCTAATTAATTTGTTTTTCTTTTAACTTTGATCAGTACCTCAAAGAACAGCTCTTTTGTATTAAAAAACCTGAAGTCTTTTACAGCTTTCTTTTTGATCACTTAAGGAACTGCTACTGAATAATTAACTTTGTTCTTAGAAAACATCTTCACTTCCTCTCAGATACATCACTGAGAATGGCATACAAAACACAAGACACAGCTGCAGCTTGTAAATTGCAATTTTTCTTTTTTTTACTGCAAATAGTGAATTTGCCCCTAAATCTTGTTTTAGTTATTCACAAACTATTTGTATCTATGAGAAAAGTGTACCAAGTAGTTTTGGCTCTTTATTGAAGAGAAGATAGCCACAATTTATGCGACACTCTATGATCAGTATTATCTAGGCAGTAGAAGTCTTACAGGTAATCCCCATTTCTTCATGTGGGACCTAAACCCTGCTTCCCCAGAGAATGGTCTGAGCAGCAGCCTGAGAAGTATTTATGTAAAAGGGCTGACCACAGAATTCTGCAATCCTGCTGGGGATGGGATATGACAATAACCTTACTAATTTTGCTGTTATTTTGCTTCAGGGATAGAAAAGAGAGACAGACACTATTGCAATATATAAATTGTTAATAAAATTAAAATTTTTGATTGATCTGTCTTTTTTTTCCCTAGCAAAGATTGTTACTTAAAAATGTATTTAGGTAAGCAAGAGAAATGACAAAATTTAAGGTGTAAAATACCAGATTGTCATAAACCATGGGAAATTTCTGGTGTGCCTAGGCAGCAGCCTCATGGAAAAGAAGACAAAGGATGGGACTGAATTTTTAGTATGAGCAACTTGTTCTCCATTTGTATGTTCTCTGCATCCCAGAGAATTAATGGCTCTATAAATGAGCCACTGAAATGGTAAGAGTTATCTATATATTCTATTTATTCTATAATAGCTGTTAATCTTATACCTGATTTGATAATACAGATCATCACATCTTGATTTTTGTGTGCTTAATTTAAACAGTAATTAACTGTGCATTATATATGCAAATTGCAATGCAGAAGTCTCTAAAAGTAAATGAGGATGGGGCTGCAGTCCAAAAGGAAATGCACAAAGCTGTTGCTGAATTCCTATGTGATTGCAATAAGGACACCAGTTGAAGAAACAGAATAGCTACTCTATTATAGGCCAGCCCATGCCAGTAGGTTTCCAGACACGTGGTGAAGGGAAAAGGAAGGTATTAACCTAAGAGGCCACATCCATCAGAGCCTCACGACCAGAGTATCCCTTCTGGGCAAGTTCTGCTATCATAAAATTTGGCTGCTTTCACAGGTCAAAGTGAACAGAAGAGACCCGAAATGCTGTAGGAGGGGATGTAAATGACAATGTTTCCTCTTGGGGAAGTGCAAGAAATAAATATCTGAAAGGTGAAGGGCAAATACACACTGACCTCAGGCTGACAAAATTTGGTACATTGCCCTTTGGTCCAGACCCATGATTCACCTCTGAAACTGAGTTGAACAGGACGTCTAAATAATTGTTTCTGTGTGCTGAAGTCCAGTGACAAACCAGACCTGCAATGAAAACACAAACCTTTAATTACAATGACTCCACTGCCTTAGCAACAGCTTGGACTCTTGTTTCATGGTCACATCCATGAGAAGGTTCACATCCTGGTGGAGATAAGTCCTGCTTCCCCCGGCTCCTGCCCACATGCCACCTGTCCTCCCTTTTGCCAACACACACACTTTATGTGGCCAGGCAATAAATAGGCTCTGGGAACTCATCTGGCTTAAAACAAGCTGGTTTTCCTCTAAAAAGAATTGCCCCCAAGCCCCCTCAGGACTGCCTTTGGGGTGAGCCACTGACAACAAAACCCTGGGTGAGGTGGCAGCAGCCTGCTCTTGCTCTCTCTCCTGTTGGGGACATTAGGTTCTCCGAATCAAAAGTGCTCAGAAAGAGAAAAGAATCCCAAATCATTTTAAGTTTTATGTGAGGGATTAAAAAAATTGGCCAGCCCAAACTTGGATACTAAGGCAATTAATTTCTCTGTTATTTGCCTGAGATACACTTTTTCTCCACTGTTGTTAAAAACTTTCAGTGAGGGATGCCCTTTTAGATTCAAGATAGAACAAGAGAAAATTTCTTTCCTCTATCTCCCTGAATCCATCTAATCCTTCTTCCTTCCTTCTGACTTATCTTTATGTATGTATCTTTTGAGTTGTGGATGAGATTTGAGTCATGTGTTCCCCAAAAATTGCTATGGTCTTCAATGTACCTATAGAAAAGCCTACATTAATATTCCTTAGGAGATGAATGGATAAATACCTCAGCATGCACACACCTTCAGTAGGTATTTGTTTTTAAAAATAGGTATGTAAACAGCCATGCTGGAACTTGCAAAACTTCTTGGTATAATTATTACTGTCCTATGACTGTATCCCTATTACTGCCCTATGACTGTATCCCTGTATGATGAACACTTCTTTTAACATCATTCAATGTAAACATTTGACGAGTTAAGAAAAAGCTTTCTTGTTTGTTGGAAATAGGTTCTATTGGGTTATAGTACTAAGAGACCTGAGTTCCTTGAAATATTTGAAGAATAAATTTTCTATATTGCTAAAACATAAACTGCTGGAGCAGCCTGTTCCTGAAGGACTGCATCCCATACGAGGGGCCCATATGGGATGCAGGGCTGGAGCACAGCATGAAGAGCTGCAGCTGATGGGAAAGACCAGGACTGTGTCTCATTGTCCCGTGTGACAAACCACACACTGGAGCAGGGGAAGAGCACAAGGAGCAAAACAGAGAGAACATGTGATGTACTGACTACAACATCCATTTCCCCTGCCCTTGCACTGCTGGGGCAAGGAGGAGGTAGAGAAATTGAGAAAGAAGTTAGGCTCAGGAAGAAGGAAGGGAGGGAGGGAAAAGGTATTTTGAGATCTGGTTTTATTTCTCATCATGCTACTCTGATTTGATTGGTAATAATTTCCCAAATTGAGTCTGTTTTGACTGTGACAGTAACTGGTGACTGATTTCTCCCTGTCCTTATCTTGACCCACAAACCTTTCATTATATTTCTTCTCCCCTGCTCAGTTGAGGGGGAGAGTAATGGATTGGCTTGGTGGGCACCTGGCATCCAGCCAGGTCAGCCCACCACCACACATGGTTGTGTTGGAAATGAGATATTCAAAGCAACCATTGGCAGGTTTACAGGCTTGTAGTGTGTAAAGTAGGAAAAACAGTAAACTCCAGGCAGTTTGAAGTAACCTCCAGGCTGCCTACAGCAGTCACTGTGAATATAACCATTGTTTTGGCAACGGGGGAAGACTGTATGCTTGGTCTCTATATGAAGAAAACTTCAGCATACTGAAGGATGCTCCAAAGCATCCAACCCTCACAGATGTCAGTTACCCCTTAGTAATCCTATTATAGACCAATACTTTTAATTTTATCCATCTGCTAATCTTTCTCACCCTGCAAGCTGTCCTCAAGTCAGCATTGTCTCCCCTGGCCCGCAGATCACCAAGTCTGTTGTTCAATATGGTCAAGATACAGCCAACAGATTCTACCTTCTTTCTCTCTACTTTTGGACACCTACTGGTGATTGTAAACACCTCAAATTTCCATTGTTCTTCATCCCATGCTTTTATTATGAACATCTGATACACCTCTCCAACTGGAAGTTTTTCAAATAGTGCTTGAAGAACCTTTTGCTTCTTCCTCATCTACAGTTTAGTGAAAACATTATTTATGTGAGACTCTGTATTGTCACCAGGACTCTTTCCCTTGCTCATCTGAGCCCTGCACAACAGGGGCTGTGAGATACACTGCCTGGGTAAATAAATGTGACAACAATGCTTGCAGTTACTCCTTCTGTAACAGCACTACCACGTAAGGTCATATTTATTTTCATAGCCTTTGTTTTCTGACCTGTTGATTATAAGACTTTTTTGTTTTGCTGTTCTGACTAAGCTGTTTGTCCTTTGTTGTATCTCATCTGGTGATGAATAGATATGCTCAGCAAACCAAGACTGCCAAACACCCCTGGGACTCCAGTTTCTATGCAGATATTTGTTACACAGCACTACGAGACACTGCAGGGAGATGATGTCCCTTCGCCTATGCTGGCAGTGACATCAAAGCAATGATTTAATTACCTGTGTACTGAGAAAGGTTTTTGAAAATGTAAACAATTTTGCAAAGAAATCCATAAATTTTTGGTGTCTTGCTACAACACCATTGGTGTTAAATGGTTGCCTACAATCACTGAAGTGTGAGAGTACTACTTGCTACTAATTTTTTGTTCATTATAATTATGTAGTGTAAAGGTATGCTCAATGAACAAAGTACTGGGAAGGAAACCAGCCAGCTCTACTTGGTGGCTTGTGTTCAGAATAATTGTAGAAAGCTCCATAATGGGCAGGACCATTATTAATCTCCAGGTATTTTCTTATGCAGTTCTGTCACGGTGGATTTCCTCCTTTCCTTTGAGATGAATTTTACACCCTGTTCCCTGCTGTAGTTTCGTTCTTTATCTCACTTTGAGTGGATGTACACTTCCCATCCTTGCTGAGAGTCTTTAAAACTATAGCTAGCTGTTGGAAACTTCCAGTTCACCCTGTGTAATCCATGTGATTATCCAGATCTTTTCTCTTCCTTACATTACCAGGTTCAGCTTTTTGTTGGCCAGGGGTCCATTAGTATAGAATAGAAGTAGTCCATGCTCCATGTTAGAATTACCCTTATGCCCTATGGTTTTTTGTGCCTGCAGTGATTCACTGCTGCTTCCTGTCTTTGGAAAGCCCTGTCACATCCTCAGCTAGATCCATGAATGTGTTTCTCATGGGTCTCTAGGTCTAGCCCATGAGCTTGAAAAGGGATTCCGCATCCTTCTAGACAGAAAACTCATCTGAAGAGAAGAAGCTGGGAACAGTGCTGTGATGCTTCCTTCCTATTGCATGACTGAGCCATCGACTCTGGGTGACCACTTTTAACCAGAAAAGCACCCATTTCCACAGCCTATGCAACCATATCACTAAATCTGTCACTACACTACAAATCCTGCAGTTAGGAGTAAAGAGATGGATCTAAATATGAAATGCTCCAATTGTGTAAAATGCTTCTACTCTCATTCTTCCAGAGAGCCACACAGAAGACTCTTGTTCAAAGGTCTATTTTTCTTGCTTATGAGCTACTGTCAGAACTACCTGTCTGTTTTACATGTAAAATATGGACTCAGGAACTCCATTCAAGTAATATAGTTTATGTAATTTTATACATTTGTGAATAAAACAAGTGGCATTAATGTGACAGACATTTGTAAATCACCAAGTGATGAATGTTCATTTCTGGTTTTAGTAATATTACAGCACTACAACCCAACTGATCAGTGTTAATAGGTATTAAACTACATGAACTATGAAAACTATTGACAGTGCCGGAGAAGTTTCTGTGGACACTTTTGGAAGACTATAAATGCTAAACAATTAAAAAAGCTTGGGTAGGCTAGAAAACACTCCATGTAAACTGATGTTTATCGTAAGTCACAGGATAATGATGCCCTTCTTCTTTGTAAAATTAGTTCATAACTTATTACTTATAGCCAGAACCCTTTTTTTGTGATTGTCAGCTGCAGTTGCCTGTTTCTTAGGTTGGCATCTGCCATTTGCTAAAAACCTCCATGCAGGGACTGAGATTCCTGTTAGGACATCATCAAGAAAATTACTGTAATGATCCCAGCTGGTGCAAATGAAAATGGGCCTTGAAGCCTCTTGGAGAGCGTGGGGGAGAGCTGCTGCCCTTGAAACAGTTTCCTGGAAATCAGTTGTCCCCTGCCAGCCAAGAGCCGAGTGCTTTCCAAACAGTATGCACCTACTCCTGAGCCCTTGGACAGCCACAGAAGTCACTGAGACCATGGCAGGCTTTGGCTTTTTCACACTAAGATACAGAATGTGGAAGCTCCTCCATTTGTTATGTGCTGTGAATGAACACCTCAACAAGCTTCTGCCAGTAAATCCAAATGCTGGCATCAAAGCAGCTGCTCAGGAGCACAGAGGTATGAGTTAATAGATCCCGACAGAGTCAAGCTCATAAATAACTTAATCAAAATACATGAACATGTCAGATGATAACCTTTTTCTTTCAGTACTAGAGATTAACAAAAGGCTCATTGTCACCAAATCACAAAAGGTTGCTGAGGCTATTTTTTGCTGAGTTTCTTAGGAATTAGAGGATATGTGGCAATTTCACTTACATATATTTGCCTTCCTAGTCAGGCAGAGGAAGCTTGGAAGCTGGAAGAATGATGGCTGTTCTGCATCTGCAGAGAAGGAAAAGAGCTCTAAAGCTATAATCCCTGGTCAGGAGGCCTTCTCTTGGATTGATATACAGAGCTGGAAACCCCTATTAAAATGTGTGTTCAGGATCTGACTTCTGGGACCAGGATCTAGCACAATCCACCTAGAAACTGGTTCCCAAAGGCAGCAGCCATGCTGACTGACCTCTCTGGGTGCTCTGGGGAGTGTCTGCTCTGCTGAGCAGTCCCAGTCATTTTCTCATCATTCAAAAGCTCAGCAACAGCAATCTGCATGCCTTGCTTGGCAGCCATCCCAGTAGCACAAGAGCACTCTGTGATGGGCTCTTTGAGTTTCTAGGCTCGTGTGCTTATTTTTCAGACCTTGTAACAGCAACATTTCACGCTATCTGCCACAGTTTATGGACACAATGGCACTGCAGGTGAAATATTAGGCATACACGCTTCAAGGGACTAAGCAAACCCTTAGAGATGATCAGGGATTTTGAGCTCTACTTCTTTAAGGAGAATATATCCACATATATGGACACCCTCCCCCACAGAAAGATGGATTTGGAACCTCTGCTCTCAGACAGGTCCCGTTCTTGCGTGTGGAATTCCAAGAGCAACGACAGATTAGAAACTCATGCCAAAGTCGCTCAAGCATTTAATAGAGTCTGAAGAAGGCAGTGTCAGTCTTTCCTTTGTCCAGAATTACTTCAGCAGAAGTATGCAGGCACTTCACATTCTCTGCATGGTTCAAGTGAAGCAAAATCTCATCTAAGTGCAGCAATCTCGGGGCATTAAATTACATTTAACCTAAATTGCTAACTGTTGTTGCTTCTCCATGTTATAATTACATTGGCTGGAAACGGGATCAAGTCAACAGCGTGGAGGAGACGTCAGTGGGGTGACTGTGAAGTGACAGGCAGCGGCACCAATCCCGGCCGCTCCACGCCGCTCGTGTGCGCTCGCAGCCCCGGGCTGGGAGGGCTCAGGGGAGGAGGGGGCTCTGCACATATGTCCAGAAATTGATGCAGTGGATGGCTTGGCTCGCCTCTCGCTGCTATTTAAAGGCACATGAGCTGCATGTTAAATTGGGCACTAGTATTTGCCTGGCTCTCCAGCATACAGCGGGTCTGACTGCTACACACACACCGAGGATGAAGCGCAGGCGGAGCTCATAAGCACAGGAATTGCAGGACAGTAGGGGCTGACTCCTGCTTCTCCTCTCCAGATGACAGTTTCATAAGGGCAACTCCCTAAACCAGAGCAGTACTAGCAAATTAAGATTATGGTTTGCCACTGTGCTTTGAGATGCCAAGAAGTACTTGGTTTCTTCCTCAAAGTGCCAGCTCAGGTAAATCTCTGGACTTGTAGTACAAGAAAAAAAGTCCTGCAAGCCAAAAAAATAAAGAGGATTTGTCTCTTCCATCACCAAAATATTCAGCATGAGTGTCCATTGCTAGCAGCTATTCCAGCTCTGCAGGAGGTGGCTGTAAAGCCTCAGGATACCTGAAGATTTACTGTGGACTCATTCTAAGAAAATAAAACAAGAATTCTGCTAAGTCCTTAAATTACTGGCCGAAATACCTATCAGCTGACAAGCAAAATGTTACCAGAAGGGTATTAAAACATGAGTGAGAGAGGAACCACAGCACAAAGAAAACGAAGCTGTGTCTATACTAGCAAATTAAATGTGCCTGTGGCCATTCGCTGACACTGAGGCCGGTTGGCAAGGAGCTGCGTGCATCCATAACATTAAACTGTCTTACCCTCCAAAATGGGGTGGCCACATGGAAACTGGTTCTGGGAGCAGTCCCTGGGTCATGGTGGTACTGAACTCTACCCAGGGTGGTTGTGACAGAGATACCTGGCACTGGTCAAAATGCATCAAGATCTGTGCTAAAAATGTGTGGTGTGGAGGATAGGGAGTGCTGAAGCATGTTCCTGGTACTGTTAAGGGTGGTGATTTTGAGGTAGCCTGAGAATTTCAACCACCACTATGGACAAATCTCAGAAAGAATAGGAGCAACGCCACCCTTTTAGGTTCCTGGCTGGGAGCACGAGGACACGTAAGATGTGTACTTTGCCCTGAAAGCCCTGCTGGCAGGAGTCACAGCCCGTGTGCATGGGTGGACACTCACCTCCTCTGGAGGACACCTTTGCATTTTGCCTAAGAGCAGCTTTTTTTTTTTTTTTTTTTTAAGTATAGCATTTCCTATGACTTTTTTTGCTTTACAAAGCTTTGTTTTGCTGTAATTTGCTTTCTTATTGCTCTACACTCTGTAACTGCTATGTATGTACTTTCACCTCTCAACTCCTTTTCATCTTTGAATTTCATTTTCATGACAATAAATGGCAAACATAAGCACTGAATAAGATAGCCACAATATTTGTTGTTATGGAAGACATCAGTGCTTAGTTATTTAAAACAACACAAATTAAAAATAAATTACAAATCCCAGGAAAGATGATTCCCTGCTTCTAATGGCAGCTCCTTTTGTAAATCCAAACAATGAGAAGCCAGCTGGTCATGGAGCTGGGCTGTGGTTTCTTAACATTATGTGTTTAGGGGCAATGCTCATTTCAGTTTTTTCTCACAATCACTCATTTTCATCACACAACACTCATTTCTTGGCAGGATTTTTTAAAATTCTATCAGCTCCCTAGTCCACTTCAAAATAGAATCCTGTAAACTGTTGTGCTGTCACAGCTGAGTGGGCTGAAGACCAGCAGACAGGACACAAGAGACAGAGAATGGGAGGCAGGGAAGGTACCAAATATTGAGCTTGCATTGAGTTTGTAGTTGCTCTCTCTTTCTACTGTCTGCTGCTTTTGCTTTCTGCTCCACCTGTGGGTCAAAGCATAATCTGAGAAGATAGTGAGCTCAGGCTTTCACAGCTGTTCCATTTCTTGTTTTCTTTGCACCCTCCTTCCTTCTCAGACTTCAGTGATGGTTTGTGCAGATAGTCCCATGCTCCTGAACTGCTTTGGCAAAGCAGTGTTTAAGCTTCCTCTTTCCAAGAAGGAATCATTCAGAAGGCAGAGGGTTTTCAGGGCAAACATGTGTTTCTTTTGCCTGTATAAGACTGGTAGATCTGGCCAATGCAGTCACCCCCTTGAAAGCAAGTCTCTATTCTAACAGGACTTCCATGATCGCTCAGGTTACTTAATAGACTTTGTTTTTCTGCATTCACCTTCACTAAAATGATGCTATCAGATGCTATCAGCTATCAGATATTTAATGCAATTAACAGCATTGTTGAAAGGGGAAGAACTGAAACTAGAAGATAAGGGAGAGATTAGGGAATGCTCCTTCAATTAGATTTTTTCAGCTTGATTGGGTCTAATGAAAATCACTCTACAGCATTTAGACACATGGCTGAAGTAATCATGAAGATGTTTGCAACTAAAAACCAGCTCTCAGGCATCTGTGGTTGAATTACCCAGTTTGTAGATTATCTGTGCCACAGATAAAGAGCTAGCTAGAGTCTGACATGGCTCGTTGCACCAGCACCACATGTATAAAGCATTGCATATTCCAGAGTCAGGCTGGGTCTGGAAACAGTCCAACTACTTCCATTCAGGGCAAAGCTAAAGTTTTCTCTCTGAAAACCCATCTGGATGTGAGCTGATTGTACACCTGTACCTATGTCATATTCCCTACTGAGCTACTGGAGAATCATCACAATTCATCACAGGCTTAGGCACAGCCTAAAGGAGGTGGTTTGGGTAATTTCAAGGTTGTTTAGGCTCATCTAACCACATCTAATATGACTTCCTACTAAGTCTAACTGGATCCAAACTAAGTTGGTAAAAAGCCTTGGACCATCTCTGTTCTGTGTGCTCACAGACCTGCATGGCCCCTTGTATCCATCACCCAGACTGCCTCAGCATCCTGAGGCTCCAGTGGGGACCTGATGGAGTCTTGGAGGGTTTGTGAAGCTGCAGAAGATTGGAAAAGAGGTAAACATTAAAAGACTTGGTATGGGTCAGATCAAAGTCATTAAAAGGCTGAATAAAAAATTGCCTGCTGGACTGTGATGGGGAGAAGAAACTCAGATACAAAGTAGCAGCCCAGAGGGGTTGGACGAGAGTAAGGCACAGAGAAACAATTTAATTTCTTTCTACGTTTTTATCCAGCCCTGCGACTGCGGCTTTTCTCGCTCCCAGCTATGGGTGTTTTCCAGCATTTGCTAAAGATGCAGAGATGATGTCACCAGCTTCAGTGCTTGGGTGGTCCTCATGGCAGCCGTCTTCCCAGGAAACGAGGGGGCTCGATGGTGCAAATTCTACCGTGCACTGGCTGATCTGTGTTTCAGCAGTAGCATTTTCTGATGAGCCTTTCCCAAAGAAAGGATCATTTTACTGCTCCTGGTTCTTGACTGGCAGAGTATCAGTTGCTGCACAATTGCAACAAGCACCAAAAGGTTTTAGCCAAACCACAACACAGTATGAGGAGACAGAAATATTTAAATAAAGTATCTAAACAACCCTGCTTCCTTCCATTAACAACCCTGTGCCTTTCCACTAATTACAATGGAGTAATAAAGAAAATGAAGTGCCCTCCTTAAAGTATCTTTAAGTATCAGATAAATTCTAAACTGGATTTATGTAGATGTTAGAATTCCTCTGTTACAACTGCACTCCACTTGTACACTTGTAAGCAATTATATGACTGGGAAAGGTTGTGCAGGTTCTTCCATACCCTGAGATATTTTGATGTACATTTAAAAGAAGAAAACTTACAACTTCAGACAATGCCTGGAAGAATCCAGTTAAAAGTTTAGGGATGTAATAAGAGACACACTTATTTTACAGCAAGAAACACTGAAAGACCCAGCACTGATATTCTGCCCCTCACAATTTTCAAACCACATATTGTCTATATGCTATATCCAAGAAACTTCCTTTTCTGATTCACCAGTACTGAACAGTGATCAGTATTTTCCAGTTCTTCCACTGATTAACACCTTATTCATCACATACCTGAAGGGAGGCTGAATTACACCCATGACTCAGATTTTTTTCATACTATAATTATACACCTACAGCAGAAATGGAGGTTTCATGACTTTGTCACTGCAGGTAATGGATGTGTCTGTGTGCTGACAGTGATGTGATCCATCTGCCTGTCTCCTGGCTGTGGGAGAGAGGTGGGAGTGACTCATCTCTGGAGTACCGGGTCACATCAGATTCTTCACACTAGTTCCTCCTTTTTCCTTCCTCTTTGAATTTTGCTCTGTATGTCCAGGAAAATCTGGGAAAATCAATCCCATGATAACATTTTAAGGCAGATTAAGTGGCTTTGTCTGGGGATCTCACCTCACTGCAGATGCCAATGTGCACCCATCTGTGTCAGAGCTGGCTGCTCTGGGCTCCCCTTTAGTCACTGGAGGGAAATCAGACCTGATTCACCTTCACTAGATTAAATATCAGCATTAGCATGAGGTGACTCCTTTTGTAAAAGTGTGGGGTCCCTTGCTGACTCCTGAGACAGCCCGCAAGGCATGCTCTAGCATTGATTGCTACACTGCAGAAAACCTGCAGTGATGGGTGATGCACCCTGCTCCAGGTGAGTCAGAAATATGCATTTTGAGATCTGATAAAATAACCTGCTCTGTTATCCAGACATAGTCTCCCACCCCTCTCTACGTGACTTATTGCTCTTTCTTTTATTATATTTTTGTGGCATAGATAATATTTGGGCAGACCACTGGATTAATTGGCATGACAAATACAGGACAAAATAAAGTTATCTTATGCCCATTTAAAAGAACACCTCATTTGTTGAGATAAAATTCCCTAGGCAGCCTTTCCCTCTGCCCCATCCTAAAATCAACAGACTTCTAGTCTAAAGTAATACACAATCAAAAATTTGTACTTGTATCAGAATAAACTGGAAACTCCTCAGCCTCAAGTCACTTTGGAAAAGTTCTCTGGGCTGATACAGCTGTGCTGCTCCTCCAGTGCCAAGGCTGCTCCCATTACTGTGTGCAACGGGAAATCCCCGGGAGAGCCAAGGACAGAAGAGCCTGGCAGTCCCTGGGGTACGGAACACCCATTCTACAGGTGGCAGGGTCTGCTGTGCCCTGGGGTGACAGGAAGCTGCACAAGCAGGTGTCAGAAAACCTTCAGAAACTCTCCTGTAAACTGACTGGAGACTAATTTGACCTTTTGATTTGCTGTGATTTCCACTTTGGTGCAGCAGCCCAGCACTGCAGGCAGTGCACCTGGGTGCCCACCAGCACTGATTTGGTCTTTCAAAAAAATAATTGCTAATTTGCCAAGCTGTAGAGACCTAGTTTGAAAAGAGGCAGCATAGTATGTTCTTTTCAGGATCTGAAATGCTCCGTTGGATGGTTTCCCTGGTTTTCTTTTTCATTATTTATTTTGATGTATACATCCAGTAAAAGGATAGTATCTAATCCCAACTCTAATGCCACTGGCTGCTTTTTAAATATAACTGTATAATTAAGTGCTTTTGCTGAACATTCCGTTTGGGAGGAAGAGAGAGAAAAAGAAGAGCCTAGCAGCAAATAAAAAGCCATAACATTTTAACAAAAACATTTATCAAATCATATATGAGCCCTTTCAGGATTATAATCAATTTGGGTGAAATAAATTTTACCAAATTATTTCTTCAGTGAAGGATCTTGGCAATTTAAATACTGTTATAAAAGTGCAGCCTAGATAGGTAGGTAAAAAAGAGAGATAAAAAGTTCCACAGCATTCACAGTAACTTTGCTGTGAAGCCTTGGGCCAAACCAAACAGTAGGTATGTTTACTGAGGAACACCCAAAAAACCTTCATGTGATGTGATTTCTCAAAGCACCCTGAGCGTAGGGAGCCCCAGTGGATGCTGCTGTGCTGAGAACAGCCAGACTCACACTCAGTGGCCTTCACTTCTGAACCATGCCACATCACCAACCTATGGCCATGCTGGCTTTGAGCAAGAGGGGTGAAAACTGTTACATCATAGATACTTGAGATGAATTTTTTTGAGTGTATTTCATAAACATATTTATTTAGGCTTTATTCCTTCTAGGCCTTTAAGAACAAGGTGTTCCATAATCCATAATCTTTCTTCTTGTGTCCCTCTCTTTGATACACTCAGACAGTAGGATATCCATGGACTGCAGTTTGCCTCCCAATGATAGTGGAAGTTCCCAGCTCCAGCTGGTGCCCAAGGACAGGGTTTCCCTCCCTGCTCCTGACTCCACTGCACCTTGGAAGAGCTGCAGCCCTGCCTGCTAATGATGCACTGTTCAATAGCATCAAAATAATGCTTTACAATGTGATGAGACTGACCAAGTACTTTGGCTGGCTGAGGCTGTGGATGAGAAACACCCACAGGTGTCAGGTAAGAGCAGAGTGGTGCCAAAGGCCCTCAGATCTTTATTTCTGACATCTGAAATTATACCCTCTAGGGCTGCATCCTGACAGGAAGGGCAGGAGCTTGTGCATATATTTTTTCAGGAATGTCTCCTTTAGTTTTAATGACCAGGCATAATTGCAGCACGGATTTTGAACCAGGTACCTGGAAAGTTTTGAGAAGCTCTATCAAAACTTTTGCAGTTCATCTCAAGGACTAGCATTACAATAAATGTCATTCTCTAGTTTATAGTTCTAATCCTGGAGCAAGAGCTGGCGATTGTTAATTTTATGCTTTCTTTCTTTCTTTCTTTCTTTCTGCTTACTCATTATGTCAGCATATTTCATTTCTGCTACACTTTCTGAAATCAATCTTCATTTTAATGTATAGCTCCCTACTGCCTTTTTTCCCAGTAAACAGATGAAGATTTAGTGTTGGCCTCTAACACACTGAATCCATTTATGATAGTTTACATAATCAGATTTTCAGTGCACTGTAAATCCATCTTTAAAGGCTTACATTGCTCCAGGACTAAAGTGGTTAAGTTTCTGAGTTGTTTTTCATAATTTGTGTACAAGTCACCATTTTAAGGAACAGTTAAGATGCTCTTTTGGTGGGGCTTTAGTACATTCTATGTGTCATTGATTATTCTTTCCCCAACAGGGAATTTCTACAACTAATGTTATATTTCAGAATAACAACTACTTTGGTCATAAATATCTTCCAAGCTACTAAATGTCAGACTTTTTTGCAGCAGTAGGATAATTCATCTCCTGAATATAGTGGTTGACTTCTGCAATTAAACAAAGTGATGACATTTCACAGGGAGGAACAAGCAAAACTAGCCAAAACCTTAACTTGCAGATGGGTGGTGAAACTAAGAAGCAGCTCTGATGGGAAGCAGGAATGTGCTTCTACAGGCTGCCCATGGATTTTCTTCAAGCACATGGCACCCTGCTTTTAAGCTCTGAGGAGCATCATGACTAACAGGAGCCAGACACGAGCCTGGGTGTAGGGCAGCGCAGTCAGGGCTCTGAAATGGTCCCTTCCTGCCATGGAGGACCAGGCTTCTCCAAGCACAGAGGTTTTCTCTGCTATGTCCCTTCCCAGTGGGCCACAACAGCAAGGTGAAAACCCAATGGAAGGGCCTGGCAGCCACTGAAGCAGACACCAGAAGAGCCTGCCCGGTTTACCCAGGGATGTGTTGCTTCCCTGATGTGGGTTTCAGGCAGCTTCATCTGAGTCAAGGCTCAACAGACACGTGTGACCTTGCAATGAAGAAGTTGGAGGGTGAAGCCCCTCAGCAGCTGCCAGCCAGGCTGGAGCATGGAGACACAGCTGGGGATTGCTTGCATTTGCAAGGGTGGGTCTGACCAGCAGCTGATCCTTCCTGAAACCTGACATTTCTTCCTCTCCACTGTGGGGACAGCTCTACAGAAAATGCAACCCATTACACAAGCTGAGTTTATAAATTGATTGCATAAATCAACAAAATTTTCTCATAAGGAAGCACATTGACTTTGGTTCATTCCTTCTCATATAAAGCAGACTCAATACCAGCCACTTTCAACTTGGTTTGTAACTGTTCACAGTGGTGGGTTACTAAATCATTTTAAGAAACTGAACTAGTGTGGAGAGTGAGAAAATTGCACTAGGATGTAGCTTGTGGGTGCGGATAGATGCCAAAGTGTCCAAGTTCAAGGCTGGGAGATAACAGCTTTCCAATGCCACAGCTGGTTTCAGTTGTTCCCTGAGATAGCATTACATTGCAAAACTAAGGGTAAAGGAGCAAATGATAATATGGATTTAACTGGAGTAAATCCAATATAACTCAGGTACAGTTGGGTAAGTATCACTCTGTTTACCATATGCCAATATACAGGACAGTCAAAACAGACACACAAATGTCTATTTTAAAACATTTGGTCCAGGTAAAACTCTAGGTTTGCCCTAGAGATTTATTTTAAGCATACAGAATTGCCTAGATGAGGAGCAAACTGGGAAAAGAAACAGGTGGTGTGGAAGGGACAGAAGAGAGGAAGGAGCTGGAAGGAGCCAAGTCTGAAGTGGAAGCTTGGTGAAAATAAATCAAAATATTTGTACCCCTGAAATACTGAATGAGGAAAAACCCACAACAGAGCCATGTAAGCTTTAAAGGTTCACATGGCTCATGTGGACAACAAGCGCTGCCTATAGATGCTGTTCCTGACACCCTGATACCAACTGTGTGATGATATTTATGGGACTTCAGAATGAGTTTTTTTCTTTTAAAATTTAGGAACAAACCCACAGGTTAAAAACTGTGCCCCCAGCACATTATTAAAGTTATGATGTTCAAGTATTCAGAGTCTGGAAGGGCTAGAAAGAAGCACATCTGTGGTCTCTGTGTGTGTCCTGTTGAGTGGCCTTTAACCACACACAGGTCATGCCAACAGCCCAGGCTCTGCTGTGCTGGGCTTTCTCCACCGTTTGACCTCCAGACACCTGTGCCCTGTAATTATGGGCTGTGGCACGCTGCTGAGTTTAGCAGGGAGGGCAGGTAAGAAAACTGTCTGGGAAGTACCTGTTGAATTTACAGAGCTTTCAGGGCTGGGTGGCCTCATAGCCACTGAGTGCTAAATTGTTCTATTAGCTACAGACATAAATTCTTCCTAAAATCTCGAGTAGTTTCTTTTTCTGGTGTCCAGGACTTTGGCCCTAGAACTGGGAAAAAAAATCCAACTTAATTGAGAGTAATATGATTTTTATCAACCAGGTGGAGCAACACCATGAAGCAAAGGAGAAGGTCAGCACCTAGCAGTCCCTGAGCTGCCCTCTTTAGTCCCCTTCTCTATATGTTAAGCCATACATTTGCCCTTACACAACAACATCCAGATTTCTCCCTTGCAAGCTGGATGTAACTTTGTTCTCTGCCTGTGGGATGTGAACTGTGCTGAGGAGTAGTTACAGCTAAGGCTGTGCATGCTGCTCTCAGGGTGGTCATGCACTGCCCTAAGGGTGCTGCAGGTTGGTGAGGTCCAGGTGGAAATTTTGATTGCTTACTCTACCTCATTTTCTGGAGTTTTTTTCCTATTAGGGAGTTATGTGTTATTTGAGATAGTCTCTGGAGGACTCTTCAATGTGATTGGGGCATAACAGCTGTAAAAGACCATCTGCCCACAGAATAATTATTATATACTGAGATATTTTACAGGAGTGATTGTGGGATCTGCATTTTTGCACGTATGGAAAGGTGGAGCTCACATTTCTGCACAAGGCTAGCCTTGAAAATCAGAGCTGGAAGGAAGGAATGTGGGAAGGAATTCACCCTGCAGCGCAAAATGTGGATTTTGATAAGGGAAGCACCATCAGTCATTGCCTAGTGAGCATGAAACATACTCCTGATACAGGGTACATAGCAGACTCTGGTATAACAACAACACAGCAATGGCACCCTTTATACAAACACCTGAAAGTTCTTAGGCTGCAGCTTCCCAGGATGCTGACCCACTTGAGCAGCTCCCTGCTTGGGAAGGGGGCCCCTCAAAATAAAATATCTGCCCTGAACACACAGGGAGGGAATTGGTGCTGAGAGAGGGATGTGCAGCTGGCAGACTGGGTTTGGAGCTGTTTCTCACCACGTGTGTGCTGAAACACCACATGTACATTTTGAAAAGCCTGTTGTACTTAGAAAAGAAAGAAGAGAAGGTGTAAACTGGATGTTTTCAATGCACACTCTATTAGGTTCTCTAATCAGATAATGTATTGGTCAGCAACAGACTACAATATCCAAAACTTAAATCAGCTATTATTGGGCTATATATTTTAAGGTAAAAAGCTGACACACAGTCAGGATTGGCAAACCAGTCTTTGGACCTACTCAGTCAGAAATATATAACAACAAATTCATGGCAGGAATTTCAAAAGAATGAGATAAAACACAGCCAGTGTGACAGTATTTATGCTCTTTCTGTTTGCTGAGCCCTCAAGGTTCCTCTTTTTTCCCCAGCCAGAAGATTATCAAATTTAACATTTAAAGTGGAAGTGGCAGTGCTCCTGTAATTTCTTGACACTTTTAAATGCATGTGTAAGTGTGACTTCTTAACCAACAATGAAGCTGAGCAGTTTGCTGAGGACGTCTCAGTAGAAAGTTTTTGAAGTTGTATTTATAAACAGATAGCAAATCTCTTCAAATCCATAATTATCTGTCACAACTGATGAGCACTGAAAATATCTTCCAAGTTATTGTTAACCTTTTAGAGCTGTTGGAGCCATGAGTTGTTATACCTTTGTTACTTCAAACAGGAAATGTTTATATGAAGTTTATATTCACCAGGTGGTTCTGTGAACCAGATTTAAGGGAAAGAGCAAACACTGTGAAACTGTGATGAAATCTGGAGAGCTGGTTAAAGCACGCTTGCACAGGCAGCCTGGATCCAAGTGTGAGACACCCTGTACACTCCTGTGGGATGTTCCTTAGCATGAATGGCAAGCTGAAAGTGATGGTTGGCTGCCTCAAATGCCGGCTGTGCCCACAGGCTCATCTCTCAGCACTTCCTACCTCTGAGAACTCCAAAACATGCTGAATCAGCTGTGGGCATCACCCCTTGTAGTTCTGGCAGAGAAGCTGGGAGGTGGGAAGGAGTCTGCATTGTACCAGCTCCTCCATATGTGGATTATAGCTGGGGCAGCCCTGTGCAAGCCCAAAGAAGTCCCAGCCACCCACCTCCAGAAGGACCAGTTACCCAGTCATCAGAGTTTTAACATAATTTCCTTACATTTTTAACTGCTATTAGTATCAAGAGCAAAAATGCTGTCCCAGCTCTTGGATTTTTGACTGACATGAAGACTGTGAGAAGGGTGGGTGCAGCTGTTCCTGGCGTCCTGCCCCAGTGCTCCTCAGCAGAGACCCTCTTTGTCTCTTTCAGGATGTCTGAATTCCCTCAATTTCATCCAATCTGCATAACCTCACACCTCTGACACCACAGCAACCCTCAGATACTCTGAGCTGTTGGCCAGACACCTGTCTTGCTAAGTGCCACTCCTGTCACATCAGAGTTCTCTTATACCCTGAATTAGTGAAAATATGGCTGCTGGTTCAGCAGGAACTGTGGGAAATATGGAGAAGTGATGCAGCATGGTTTGATCCTAACATTGACCCTGGAAAGGCCCTGGTCGGATCTGGGATCTGAGCATCCATCATGTAGGAATGTTGTTTCAGGAGCTCACACTAGTCACATGTGGAATATGGGACCCTCCAATGTATCTGTTTGAAGACTGTCAAAAAATAGACTCTGAAATATATCAGCATGTGTTTAAAAATGGAGTTACAGAAGCAAATTGCATCTCATAACAATAATATCTCTGACAGATAAATTCCTCAATTAATGCTATTTGGACTTGCAGTAAAAAAGTGAAAATGCCAGCAGTATCTCTTTCTACGACCTCACTCTTAAGATTTTAGATAGTAAAATAATTCAACATTTCAAAATAATTTCCCCCAGCTAATCCTTGTCCTTGAGTATGCCACAAAAAAAACATTCCAGTGTGTTCAAATAATGAGAACTATTGATGGCACTAAAAGGAGGAGCTCGGCATCAAGGACAACATCCAGTTTTATCATGCTCCCACTTAGCCTGCTGAAGATAATAAAAATAGACTAGTCCAACCAGAAATTTTTGTTCATCTCTAGCATTTAAAATAGTAATATCAAAAATTATCCTGGAGGATCAAGGATGGCAAAGACCTTTGCATAAAATAAATATTTTAATAGCTCATTTATCAAGTTTATTCCTGGCATTCAATACTCCTTTTTTTCTCCCCTAAGTTTATTTTGAACCATGGCTGTATTTACTTTGGTATAAGGAGAACTGCGTGATGCCTCTTCTCCATTCTTGGGACTACAGTCCAATGTAGTGAATGAAACACAAACATTAACAGCAGTGCCACTCTTTGTTCATCCTTTGGTTCAACTCCTGTACTAGGCTGAGCAGAATAATCTTTCCCTTAAGCCTTCCAGGCAGCAACCAACCCAAGGAGCCTGTGATTTGTCAGACTGAGCCCCCAGCCCTCCCCAGCTCCTGCTGTGAGAGGGGCACTGTGGCACACCCAGCACTGCCCAGCTCAGACAGAGCACAATGGCAGAGGAGGGAACGGAGGTCTTTGCAGTGCCAGACCATAAGACATTTATTCCATGAGGCAAATGTGGGTTTGTGGTTCAGGAAAACTTTTGGGATCTGGCTTTCTAACCCCTGGAGTTTTTAATTGCAAACCAAAAAGCTATACTCAGAACTGTTTGGAGAAAACGAGCCGAAGTCTTAATTTTAGACGAAAAATTGCATTTCCAGCTGGAGTTTGCAGATTTGTGACCTAAAGCTGTGGTGTGTACTAATACATCTGAAGTAGTGGCACAAGCTTGTTTTGCATAGAGACCAAATCAAGGCTGAAATGAGACCTCACTGAAGGCAGCAGCACAATTCCTGTGGTAATCAAGGACCTGAGATTTTCTTTAGGAATGGAGGTGGATGAAGTTCAGAGGTGAACAACATTCAGAGATGACTGAAGTTCTTAGTCACGTCTCCAGTGAAGCACAAGTTCCTCTGGCTAATCCCCAAGGCAGCACCACATCTCCTGCAAAGGCAGCCCTGCCTGAGAGAAAACACCTACCCCTGCCTGTCATCTCTGTTTTCCTTCGCTTGGGGATGAGTTCAGGGGTGCCACCCAAAGGGGTACACCAGAGGCAGATGGAGAGGGACATGGGCAGTGAGCATCTCACACCACCTCTGCTTTCCCACCTGCAAAGCTGGGGTAGTCAGCTCTCCTCAGCACTGCCTTCAGCCCATGTGTGGGAGCAGAGGAGAACCTCAGCCATCAGCCCCAGGTCTGGCTGGCACAGTGGGGGAACCCCTCTGTCCCAGGCCGTCGGGGGGCAGAGGAGGGAGCAGGATCCCATGCAGCACTGTGAGGCACATGAGGGAGGAACATTTATGTAGGTCATGTTGGTTCATAGTTACTTGTTGGAGGGCAAGACAGGGTGCATGGGAGGGGAAGGATGAAGTAGCAACGCTTCGGAGAGGGGCTGGATTGCATTCTCGGGCTATTGACAAGGGCCAGAGTCATCCTGTGGCTTCACCTTCACCAGCAACAATGAAAAAGGCAGTGGTGTGGCCACTGCCACCACTCTCCATCACTTTGCTGCTCCTGCATTTTCTCCTTCTGCTAAAGCAGCTGCTCTCCATGTGCTGAATCAGATGAGAGGATGTAACTCAGCAAAAGGCTCAGTTTTCTTTTTTTTTTTTGGCATTTTTAAAAAACCCAGTAGTTTTAATACCAATAGTTATTTTTCAGCCAGATCAACCATCTGAACAGGTTTGCTCTAAGGCTGTGCTAGCAGAGCAGAAGCACTGGCACAGGTTGAGTATGGAGAGAGCCCAGCTGAGCCCCCAGCACACACACAGAGGTAGCCCTGGGGTGCCACATTTGAAGAGGAAAAGCCAGTAACTCTGGAAAAGTAATGCCCCTCTCATGCACATGGGAAAGAAGCACAAAGCTGATCCTCAGACAAAATCTTTATTTCTCAAATTTTTATAAATATCTTTTAACTTTTGAGTCTGGCAGCTAAATAGTTTGTGTACCTTCTACCTACAGTTTTCCATACATTTTTCATTCTAATTACATGAGAGTTGTTGCAGGAGGACAATGTCTACAATGATGACTAATGAGGAAATTGACAGTAAAACAGCCACAAGTCAGTGAAGGGCAGTGAATTCACTGTGAGTGAAATGCAGGAGGGACAGGTAACCCAACAGGGTGACTGGCAGATTTTACTGCAAGGGTGGTGGGAGTCCATCCCCACCACAATTTTATTGCTGTTGGCCATAGTTCTAAGCCCTGTGTTGGCCCTGTTTTGGGTGTGGCCAGAGGCCCAGGTGCTACAGCAGGAAGCAGCCACCTGCACACTGCTCCTGTAGGGATTTTCCTTCTGTCTCCAAGTTTGTCTTGTTAGCATTATCTGGAAGTTCAGGGTTAAGGGTACAGCCCTGTCTCCCTATTTCCTTCTGCAGGCTTGTGTGTCCTCTGCCAGTTACACACGCAGTTCCCAGAACATGCCCCAAATTCAGTATTTACAGCTTGCCAATTCCCTGCAAGTTTCCCTCAAGGAGACGCGAACATTAATTGACCATGTACTTTGATACCCAAGATAAAAGTTTCCCTTCTCTGCTGATTTCTCCAGACCTGTATAATTGCAAATATTTCTTCTACCTTTAGGGATCACTGGGCCATTGCTTTACTGGGTTCTGTGGTGCATCCTCAGCCTGGTGCTGGCCCACAGCCACAGCAAACAGAAATGCTCTAAAGGGTGACCACAACCAGACAGCTGAGCTTAGCACATCATCACAAGGGTCTCCAGAGCTGGACATGGGGCTGAGTTTGGGGAGATGTCCCCTACCTTCCCATGTCAAGGTATGCACTGCCCCAAGGATGCAGGATGTGGATCCACAGAGAATGGGGAGGAGGGACAAGGAGGAGCTCTGGGAATGAGGGGAGGAGCACATGGGGCAAGGACAGGGGCTGGGGCAAGGGTCACAAGGGAAGGGTGTGATTTGAGGCATGACGGGGTAGAACAGGCTCTGGGAAATGGACAAGAGGCCCAGGGAGAGAGACTGGAGGGTGGAGTGTTGGTGTGGGACGTTGTGGGTGAGAGTATTTGGTGGGTTGGTGATGGTTTGAGGGGGGAAAGAAAGGTAAAGGGCCTGTGGCAGGAGGGTTTGTAACAGAATCACCCGGGCCAAAGACCTGAGGGAAAAAATTTCCTGGCCTCTGGTCCAGCAGCAGAGTGGTTTCAATGGATTGTAACAAGTTTTCTTCACTGGGAGTTGCCACTTCAGATGTTGCAAGGCCCTTGGCACCCACCCACACACGCTGCGAGTAGGAAGCCATGCTGCCAGTGCTGGAGCCCAGGGCTTGTTTTCTGCAGGCAGAGGGCAGAGGGCAGGAAGAGGCTCTGCAGAGCGCTGGGATGGTGCAATTGCAGCTGCCAGCCCTGTGTCCTGCAGCTGTGGCATGCCTGGCACAGGTGGAGGCTGAATGCACAGTAAGGGCTGTGGGGGGGCTGTCACCCCTGTGGGGACCTAGTTCCAGGCATGAAGACAGCGCAGCACTGGTCTGACTTCTGCTCTCAGCCCCTGACACTAATTCCCCCACCCTGTGGCTGATTTCTGGACGCAGTCCAGCATTTTGTGTGTCTTGCAGGAATTGGCAGGCTTTGAAACTGCAGCTTCCTCACTTGGATGGGTGATGAGATGATGAGGATGACAACTGTGCTGGAGGGAGGAATTTAATGCACCCTCCCAGTACCTCCCAGCATTGTATTAGTCACAAAGGTCACATCTACTAACAGACAGAGCTGAAGTGTGTGGCAAATGGGTCACATGTTACCAGCTTCTTGTTTCCACTCTAATTCATGCTAGAAGGGAAGTACTGTAGTGTCAAACAATTCCTCTGGGACCAGAGGTCTCAAGGCAGGGAATGCTGCTTCCATCCACTGGTTAACAGGAACAGGAAGGAGATGGGGGAAGCTACCAAAATATTTTGCCTATACAAACTATTTACCTAAATTCCCCAAGGGGATAGGACAGCAGAAAGTGAAGCAAGAAGCATTCAGAGAAACTCTTCCCCTCCTGCCATTGTATTTACAAGGAGAGAGCTCTTGCAGATCTTTTCCATGTGAGCTTTCTAACCAGACCTCTTCAAATCCCATGTTGGGCATCCATGTGTTACTGCCTGTCTACACAAGCTAGAATTGCCTTAGTAGTGGGAATGAAATGGGAAAACTCAATTCCTAAGGAGCAGGTCCATAGGGCAAAGGCTTGGGTTGCTGCCCGAGGAAGAGTTGGCAGCAGCCCCCAGAGCTGTGGGAAGAGGTTACCTCCCTGGTGGTGGTACAACTGTTAGTGCTGCTGTGTGGTAAATGAGATCAGAGATCTGAGCTGGCTGGAAAAGATTTTCCCCCCCCCCCCTTTTTTTCCTCCTTTCAGCTGGGTGAGTTTTCAGACAGATCAGTTCCCTAGACCAGTCCATGGTGCAGCTGCATGTTGAGTTGTGATGGCACGATATGAAGACAGCACAAAAATAGACTGAAGGCACAGACGGGAGAGACTCTTCCAACAATGCTCACCAGATGCAGCCTGAATGACCTCTGAGGCTCCTCCTTCCCAACAGTTAACAAAAGCTCTGTTAGGCAATGTCTTCAGCAATCTTGAGGCTTTGGACTGGGGAAGAAATGCTCTTCTTCCAACAACTGTTCATGTGCCAGCTCCCCCTCCCACTGAATACGAGCAAGCGGAGCAGATGTGCTAAGGAAGACAAACAGGAGGATGGGTTCTGAAAAGGTGGTTGAGATCCACAGATGTAATGTCCTGCTGCCAAAACGCATCCTTGAATAGGGGGGATCAAGGACTGGTCTATGTGGAGAGGCCCAGCTTTGCAAACCATGTGTCTGAGCAGCATGCAGGGGAACAAACATAATATCAAGGTTCACACAGAGATGTCAAACTGCAGTGTCAGAACCAAAGTGCTGCAAGTTCTCTTTATTTTTTTTTTAATCTCAATAGTGCAAAGAAGAAACAGCTTGAGTTGCTAAGGGCTAGTGGCATCAGGCTGAAGAACAGACCCAGGTGGGGTGAGATATTTGTAAAGTTCTTTGTGAAGGGCTGTGTGTCCATCTGTGCATGCTGTCCAGGATACACTGGAAAAAAACTGAGAAACACTAATAAATTGTGTGAGAAATGACATTCCTTGGGTCTGAGAGGCTGATTTCCTCATAAGCAATATGTTTTACAGGAATCTTTTTTGAGCCCTAAGCTGAAGGATGTTTTCAGCAAGCTGCTTGCTTGTGCATTTCCCAGTGCACAGCTGATGTGAGCAGACATGGCACGTCACAGCCTGGAACGATTTCCAGTCTCAGAGCAGGTCAGCAGCTTTGCCATGTCTGCAGAGCAATTTGGCACATTTCTAGTTTAACCCAGTTAATCAGATCAGCTTCTTAAAATGAGGTTTTTTTCAGCACTCCAGAAAAAGCAGTCTACTTCAGCTGAGAGAATAAAAGACTCTTCTCTCAAAATACTGACCATAATGTGTGCACTTATTGAGACACTTCTTGGAGGAGTTGTAAACCAAACAAATCAAGATCAGCCCTTCAGGAAAACACAACCTCAGAACAGGAAAGGCTTATTTCAAAGTCATTACCCAAATAAGTGTTGTCTGTATGAGAAAAAATTGTGGTATTTAGGAATTTGCCCTAGAATGTGAAGCATTCTTCATTTCTGTGAAGAAACATATTTATTTTGCTGATTACTGCTGATGGAATAGTGCTTTGAGTAACTAATGAATAGTGGTTGCTTCCACTTGGATATTTCTTAAACTCACGTACCCTTAAGGAAAACTGTAACTTTTGGCCTTTTGGGGGGCTTTGCACATTGCCTTGGGGCCATGACTCTGTAACATCTCACTACTAGATTATATCACACTTGAAGTGGAAGCAACGCTACTTATTTCAAAGTGCTTATTAAAAAGATTGAAAAAAATAACTGCTGTGGGCAATACCTACATAGTAATTATTATTTAGGATATCATGGAGACTCTGCAAAGGAATATCTCTGAATTCAACATTTTCTTGGATCCAGTCAGACTGAAATAATTTGGATCTGGCTGATAGATAAGTAACACAGATAAATTGCAAATTCTGCCTGTACAGACTCACCTGTGCCATGTCTCCTGTTATCTTGGAGATACTCTTTGACCCTGAAACTCCTCACTTAACTGCTTGTCTTTATGTCTTGAGGGCTTGATCAGTGGAAGCTTTGCTCCTGATTATAGGGGGGCATGTCTAGGCTCAGCCAAATCATGGATGAAGTTTAAACTGCAGGTTTTCTTCTGCCTCCTCATCTACACCTTTGGCCTGCAGTTTAACTGTGCTAGTTTCACCCAAATCTCTGACTTTACCTCCTGCTGTGCTGCATGCTGCCACCTTAGCTCCCTTTGGGATCCCTGTATTTACTTGAGTCTGTCTTATCTATTTTCACTCCAGGTAAGAGCAGCTGTGCTTGTTTGGACCATCTAACCCATTCCTCTACTCTGCCTGCAACAGGGGCTGTAAGCAGATTTGTATCAATCAGTTATTGCTATTTCCAACTGTTTTCAGCTTAGAGAATTTCCTGAACCTGCTATGGCTTGCCTGTGGCATGGACCCCTCCAAACACTTGAGAGAGCATGTAAGTTCCTTGCATCCTCAGGGTGTTTTGGAAAGGACCTGCTCAGCAGGTCCACTGCCTGCTGCATGACAAACTCCTTCCCTCTGTTTGCTTGGAACTTGGCTCCTACCAGCTTCATGAGCTGGTCCCTCACTGGAGCTGGTTGTGTCCTGGAGATGCAACCAACACTCCATCCCTACCCACTCTGTCTGTGTCACTGATGGTACCATAGCTTTCCCTGTACTGTGTCTCACATCTCATATCTTTTCCAGCTTTAGAAGTGCTATTCTCCTGCACTGTTCCTTGTACAGAAGTTGTGTCACATCTTTGTTCACCCTGTTACTCTTCCGGAATCTTTTCCATCTCTTCTCTATCCTTGTCGAGGGCCCAGAACTGCACTGAGCATTCAAGGTGCATATACAAGATGGATTTATACAGCAGCACAGTGATCTTTCTACTTTATTGGCTTTTCCTTTTGTAGTAATTCCAAACATTCATTTTTTTGACTGTTGCAGAGCAGTGATTTCATATTTTCAAGAAAGTATCTACAGTAGTTCAACCAAGGCTTCCTTCCTGAGTAGCAGCAGTAAGCATGGAAAACATTATTTAGATGTGAAGATGAAGGTGCTTCTCCTTAAATGCATTCATGGCTTTACACCTGCCTAGACCAAATTTTATTTGCCATTATTTAGACTGGTCATTCTCTCTCTTAGGATCTTCCTGAGGACTTCATAATCTGCCTTTGTATTCCCTACAAATAACTTTGTATTTGTACTTTGTAAGTTTTTGACCTCCCAGCTCACCACATCTTGCATTTCTCTTCTCCGGCTTCCCTCTCCTGCTCCCATCTCTGCCTTTTCCTTGCTTTTACCTCTCAAAGACTCACAATATCCTTCAGATTTCTTCAGTTGCAGCCATCGTCCTTCACATTCATTGTCTGCAGCCTACAATCCAGAAAAGCCATACTCCTTTTTTTGTACTTTCTACTTTGCCATGTGGTTGAAATCATGTCAAACAGAGCTGTACCAAACCTCCAGTGTCTGAAGGGAGATTGTCTCTGCTGAAAGGGGGGGGGGAGAGAGAGAGAGAGGACAGGATGCTCCTGCCAGGCAAATGAAGTAATATTTAGGAATTTTCAGAAATATTTATGATGTCATTTTTATTTTTTGAAAGCTATAGAAAATAAAGTTGTGGGTTTTGTTAACAGGAAAAAGAGGATTTATTAGCCTTTTTTGACCCTAGTGGTTAGCCAAAGTTTGGATTGTTTCAAAACCTAGCTGTTTATTTACAAAGAACAGGCACTGCTTTCTTTGCTTGACATGAGGAAACACTTTGCTTGCAGCTCTGAGCTCTTTTCCAGCGAGGGCTGCCTGCAGTCTGTGCTACCCGGCAGCGCCCGGCTTTGTCAGCACAGCTTGGCTCCCTCAGAACACTTGTGTCATGTGCCTTCCTTTTGGATGGTGGGTCCTATTGTTCCAGATAGTTTATTCCATAAAGGAAGTTAGTGGTTCCCTGTTGCCTAATGAGAATGAATAGGGCTGCAATATCTTCTGTTTCCAACAAGCTTCAGCATGATTTATGATGGAAGGAACTTCATAAGGAGCCAGTGGTCTTCCAGTTGTGTTGATCTTTCAAGAAGAAATAATCTGTCTGAAAACTCTCATTTTTTCCACTACTTGCTTTCATCAGAAAAGCACAGTTCAGGCATGCATTCTTTATACCATAGACGTCTCAGCTCTCTGGAAGTCCTAGCAAAGTCAAGCCTTGCTGTAATAATAGCATGGAATCCCACCATTGGAGGCAATGTTATCCAGGCTCAAGACTTTCAGAGATTAACTTCCTGGCCAAACTTCCCTGTTGAAAAGTTGAAAGTAGTACATTGAATCTTTTCTTGTTTTCAAGGGTTTGTAAGTGGATGGTATCTAATGAAATGTTAGAGAGACAAAGAGTTAATCTGGAAATATGAGCTGGTTTTAAAGACATTCAGAATTTGCTACATCATTTCTACACTGCAGAAAAAACTTTCAATAGGTCTGTGAAATTCTAGAAAATTCATGTGGCAACAACTGACTTCAGCTCCTGCTCCAAACCTTTGCTTCTTCTCCATGTAGGGACATCTCTTGGTCTTTTCCAGTGATTTTTCTCATGGGGATGGTCTGATTTTCCTCCCTCCATTCAGACTGGTCCATACTACAGTTTGGAACACATCTCTGAACACCTGAGGCGATGTAGGTCTGAGCAAACCTCCTGTAGCCTGTTCACATTTTGAGTATGTTGCCTGGCATTATTGCTTGTAGCCACACTCAAACACAGCCTTACAGACCAGCCAGGCACTGCCACTGCAATTCCCTATCTCTGCAGGGTGTAGATTCCCAAAGTCATGGCACTGCAGGAGGGCTAGCATCTCTTCCATAATCCAGGCATTTTTGTTCACTGCCCAGGCTTCTCCTGAGCTGTCTGCTAGGACAACATGCTCTCTGCTCTTTTTCAGAGGAAAGAGCATAGAGGGCTTTGTAACAGCAGCCTTCTGCTGCATATTCTCACTGCAGAGGACATGAATGCCTTTTCCCAAGAGACAGCGCCGCTTTTCTTGTTACAGATGCTGCTTCTCACCCTCCACTTTATGAGAGAACATATTTTCAGCTTAAGGTGTGAGTAAAGAGCAGAACCAAAGAAGTCCTCCAGCTGTGTGAGTGTTGTTACAGCATGCTACCTTTCATGGCAGCATAGCAGCTTCCTTGCTCTGGTGCCTGTCAGCATTTGGATTACAAATTTACCAGTTTACAATTTTACAAAGGTAAAACACCTTGGGCAGCTTGGTGGGCTGTTACAGGCACCTGAGAGCTTTCCCTTGACTGTAACTGTGGTTATTATTCCTTCTTAGGTTTCTCTTCACCTTCAGCATCAAAAAGAGCAATTGTCTGTCCAGGGAGAGAGTGTCCCAGGCTCCCTAACACAGAGATGCTCTGAAAGCATGGCACATGAGACCATTTTCTATTTAAGAAGCCAACAGTGAGACCTGGGCAGCTTTCTGCATATGTCAGATGTGTAAACTCAGGGTTAACACAGGCTGAGACAGTGTTCCCTGTGTCAGACAGGACCTTCTGTGCACCTGGAGGTGAGCACACACAGCCTTGCTAAATCCCCAAAGGCTCATGTCATGAGCTTCTCCCAATGGTTCTTCAGTACATCCCCTGTTGCTGAGCCCTGGCTGATGACAGGAGGGAGCAGGAGATGTGGCCCATTGAAATGCACTTTCTGCAGAAGCTGTTTATGTCTGCCATCCCCACTGTCTTGCAGCTCTTTGACTCTTGTGGCCCAAGAGCCTCCAGATATATCTCAGATCTGAGTGGTATAATCTTTTCTTTAAGGTTTTATAACAATGAAGAGACACTACACTCCAAAAAACCCACCAACCTGAATTAGCACAGGCCAAGGAGTTACAAGGAAACTACTCCTTTTGTTGGGTAATTTTCACGGTCCTTGTACAAATATGAAAATGTAGCATGGCTTGTAACGTGTTAATTTTGTACTACAATATACTTTGTTAGAAACTAATGACCTTGCCTATCAGATGCAATTAATTGAAATTTCCTAATGGAATATGTGATATAAATGGTTGCAGTTTCCAAAAAACCAAATGTTTATACATATATTTTTCATTGCATTGGCTAGTTTGTCATTAATACAATAATAAACCTTTAGTTGTTCAACTCTGAGAAAATTTTTTTGGTATCAAAAGCTGACAAAATTCAGTACTTGTGAGTGGAAAAAATTCTGCTCTGGTAGATTTGGACTCCACTAATGATTAGCTCTTGGTAGACAATAATTTACACCTCGTCCAAACAGGGGTTTTTGTAAAATTTGTTTTTTCATTTGTAATGCTTGAAGTCACTTGCAACATTACACCCATAAATAGCAACTCTTATGTGAAACCCCCACATGTATATATTTTATTTCAACCAGACAAATCTTCTGCTGCAGATTGAGCAGCAGCTCAACCCAAAGCAGAGGCCAGGAGCCCACAGTGGAGGGTGAGAGGGGTGAAGGGCTGCATCAAGCACTCAGGTAAACAAAATGCTTGTTAATCTTTGCCCTCAGCATGCAGCAAGTGTGAGGGAGCAAGCTCTCATCTGGAAGAGTATTTGGAGAGAAGTAGCAAACATGCTATAAATTAACACCCTTGTTGACTTAATGAAAACCTTCCTGCCTTAACAACCTGCCAGACAGGGGTGTGATTGATCTGTCTTCCCAGCAGTGCTCCCTCCCACAGAGGAAATGTGTGTATGCTGTGAAGGATGGCTGGAAACGAGCAGTGAGAGCAGCTGTCCCAGCCAAAGGTGGGCCATGTCCCCAGCAGTCTCCAGAGCCCTGGGTTTGAAGGGTGCTGCACCTCTGTGTGTGCTGCCACCATGGGCAATCTGTCACCAGCAAGGACATAGTTGAGATTTTTTAAAAGGAAATGTGGTTTAAACAAACTGTAAACAGCCTCAGCACTCTGTGGTTCAGCCGGACTCAGCTTGCTCTTTGCCTCTGAAGCTTTTTGCTACCAGGAGCCTGACTACAAAGATGTGGCTCCTTTCATGTGGTGTGCCGCCAGGCTGGGTCACAAGTGTGCTACTGAGAGCATGGGACTACTCCAGTGTCTGCCACTGGGCCCTCCTCTGCCTCTCCAGTTCCTCTTCTTTATTATAAGGAATTCTCTGCTGTGAATTGCTAAACCATCCAGCATCTAAGCCTTCTGGGAGACAATTATAAAGGCAATTGCTCTGTCACTTTTTTGTGCCTCTTCTGTGGATCTGCATGTGTAGTCCCACTGAGGGCTTTGGACTAGAAAATTGTTTTGTTATAAACAATAAGTTTGCTAAAAATGAGTGCCTAACTCTTGTAATTTGATATGTATTTTTGAGGGATGCTGAGAGGTTGTGGAGGCCATGCAGTGGGAGGCACAAGGAGGGCTTGTGTCTCCTTTAATAGTGGTCTGAATCTGCCCTGGTTAATTGGTTCATCCTAATAAATATTTGTCAACGGCTTGGCTTGTAGAAGGGAGCTATGAGAATCAGTCCCAAGCATGGCTTTGTGGTCAAGAGGAGCTATTTTATATGCAGGCCTTCTGATGCTGCAAAGAGTACAGGAAGGGTATTTCCTTCAGCTTGGGCCGAGGAAAGTGAGAGGTGGTGGTGCTCATCTTGCTGATGTGCCTTACAGTATGTTGCAACCAGAACGTTGTCTTTGCATGGGATTTTATATTGCAAATAGCTACTTCATATTTGCTCTTTGTTGAGAAAAGAAGACCATTTTAAATAGCAGATCCCAGGCAGCAATTTCTAGGGCCCAAGAGCTGGGTACTTCTGGTACTGCTTCTGGCAGAGGGGAAGGACACATTGGGTTGTAGAGCCACAAACAAACTTGCATGTAGGAGCTGACCTTTTGGGAGATGCTTTAAAGCATTTTGACAGCACACATTCCTTTCTCCCTTGTACCTCTCCAGCCTTTAAACAGCAGATTTCAGCACACACAGCTTCTGCTCCTGGACTTCTCCATTTAGAGCAAGTGAATTTTCTGCTGTAGTTTTGCAGTTGCTCTGGGTTGATAATTGCTGCTGCCAATGTTGCTCCCCACCTTCCCCCCTGTGCCCAAGGGGCAGCAGCCCTTGTTCCCCACAACCAACTGCACAGGGAGGGACAGTCCTGGGGTGGGACTGACACCAAGGAGGGCATTTCATGGAGATCTGGTGAGACACAAGAGAGTAACCAACAGGAAGATGCACTGGTGTCCTGCTGTGTTAGAGGTATTTCTGGTAGCATGGAGTTATGTCATTAAATTGAGAGTGTATAGCAGAAATTTTGGCCATGAACCTTATTTAAGTGTCCTTGATGTGAAAGGCTGTGCAAGAGCTTCTTTGTGTAAGAGAGGCTGCAAATGAAGGAGCAAGATACTCAAGGCAAGAGAGATTTTGGTAAATGTGTGAAAAGGAAGCAGTTGGTGCAACATTTCCTCTCTTGAGCAAGCGGCAGCTCAGCTGTCAAGGCACCTTGTGGGTCCCAGAGCCAATATGAGCAGAGGTGCTGGCACTGGGATAGTCCAGGTGGGATCAGAGGCAGGTTCTCCCACCAGTGTACCCCCTCATACATCTTTGTCTGGTTTCTGTCCCCTGCACTCCCTCCCCTTTAAGAAAAATACTGTTTGTAATTTCATTCACAATTTTGGGAGCAGGGAGAATTTTTTTACTGAGCACCAGTTTAGCTCAATTTTCCTGTGTTTCTGCATGGCAGTCTTGCACCAGGGCTATTTATAATGACAATATTAAATCTGAGGTCTGGCATTGTGCTGGCTGTCATGGCTGGCAGAAAGTCTGCCCTCTAATCCTACTTCTGCTTCTGCACCTCTTTCTCCCACTCAGTTCATGATGAAATATACCCCTTCTTTTCATGGCTTGGTTTTACATCCTGATTAAAGAGAAAGATATGTGTGCTATGTAATAGTGTAATAGTGCTTGCTTGTTCTTCATCAGATGTGACCTTGCACATGTAGAAAGTGTTTTCTACTCTCCAAAAAAAAAAAAAAAAAGCAAGTCCACCTTACCAGGAAGACAAAATGTCATCCTAACATAGCAGGACTGAGCCACAGGAAAACTCCAGAATCAGCTTTCCAGCAGCACAGCCCTGCCAAGGAATCACAACCTGCTGCTGTGGCTGCTGCCATCAGGGGTTGGGTTTTTTAATAGTGTCACTTTAAACGTGGCTATTCGCATAATCTGAAGAGAAAGGCAGGCAGAGGAGGGCAGTGGATGGCCCTCCCACCAGGCTGCCTCCTGACAGCTCCACCTCTGCCTGCTCAATCCCTGCTGCATTGACACAGCTGTGTGTGAACATCTCTTTCTCCTGTGTTCCAATAGTGCTTTTTCAGAGAAACCTCTGCCTTTGGCTGGTGAACAGCCAAAGCACTTCTCATGGCTTTTTCTGTTCCCAAGGATGTAGGCTCCTCAGACCTTTAATGGGACCATCATTGTCCAAATCCAAATATCTTTCTAGCCTTTCTCTATTGAAATGATGCACCAGATGTCCACATTAGGGCCATAAGGATTTGGCATTTGCAGATAGGCAGGAGGAAGTACAGTGAAAGGAACCATTAACCATTTTCTCAGTAACAGACTCTGTTGAGGGCTGTGTTTATGTCAAGCCATGCTCTCACGCTTCAGACCAGTGCAGTGTGCCATCCATGGCACCAAAACACACAGGGTGGTGTATTCTTCAGTGGAATCCACCTCTGTGGAATTTCCTGATTTCTGGCTGCTGCTCAGCTGACGGAAGTGCTCAGGTCCAGACCAAGCCTTGTTTCTGTGGTAGGCTTCTCCCATGTTGCTGCCCATCAAGGGTGCCCATGAGGTTTTGACTGGAAGGTGCGACCACTGCTGCAAGATGGGGGGAAAACTGCAATGCATCCAGATATATTTGCTTTTTAATCTTCTGCCTGCTAAACTGGCAGGTAGCTGGTGTACACCAGGAGCTTTCAAATGCTCCTCCTGTCCAGCATAGCATTATCTCCCCCATCCACACCAGGCTGGCACTGCCTGACATCTCACCAGTGTGAGCTGCATTGGCAGAACCCCCAGAACTATGTTAATATTCGGGCATCACCTGTAGTATTGCTGGGGCTAGTCCTTAATTGTATGAACAGGGAGACATCAGTGACATCAGAGAGGGTAAGAGTCTCCCCCTATGCTTCAGGAAGGAAGTTTCCAATGCAAACAGTAATACCGTGATAGGTGATTTTTCAATGGCTCTTTTACAAAGCAACCAAGAGAAGGAGAATTTGCCTTTGAAGATAGGAATTGCCTGTCTGAGTGGGTGCACAGCATCACACCAGCAGCACTGGATGTGTGCCTGGACAGCTGCTCCAGCTGCATTCCCTGCAAAGGGCTGAGCTCCCAAATCTGATGTCCACAGAAAGTAATGGAAAATTCTGTGTTAGGGAGTACATACCTTACCTGAGACCTGTCTCTGCAGAGACTACTTAGCTTGCTTCACATTCCTTTTCTGAATAGGAAAAAGGAAGTTATTTCTCTGGAATGCTTTGATGAATGCTATTTGTAAATCCTTTCAATTATTTTTTCCTCTTATGGAAGCCTAGAAGACCCAGTGTGTCCTTTTTGTGGGGTGTTTGCAATCAGACGTGGCCACGCCTGTGGAATATTCCTGTCTTGTAGATGATTTCTCTCCCCCTGCTGTGTCAGAATTCAGCCTGCTGGGCTGAAACTAAGCATTTTGAAACAACTACCAAGTTTGTACATCTGTGCTTTTAGGTTTTTTTCTAGTTTAGGTCTCCCCTCCCCCTAGTTAATACACAGAAGACTTGAATTAGCCTGACTTACCTCTTAGCCACTTCTGTTGTGTACTCTGGCAGTTACTGCAGCTGCAAGGAAGTGATTCCCGAGTTTTAAAGGAAAAATGAGCCTGCCCTCTAGCTGCTGAATGCATCCATTTCCTTGACTTTCCTAGAGCACTAGGACAGAAAGTCAGTTTTGCTCACTCCCCTCATACTTCCAGAGCTCTGATGGTTCTTGTCCTGCCCAGGGGCTCCAGCTGAGTTTGCCACACAGCTTCTCTGCATGGACACAATCACCTGGATGGTAATTAACTGATAAGGACAGCTGGGTGACTTTTGCACAGCAAAGCTGGCTCTCCAAGCACAGTTTGTGGCATAATTTCACCTGCATTGCCTTTGCCATGGTGAGGAACCCATGCTTGAAGGGCAAGACAATGTCTTGCTGCCCTCAGGGTCTGGTCATGTGTAGCACCCAAGGTCAGCACCTGGGTTTAAACCATGTGTAGGATAAGGACCACACTGATGAGGGGAAAAATTATTTTAGTAGTGTCAGCATAGCTAAATGATTTTGGCTGTGCTAAAGCCTAGCACTGGCCTTTCACAAAAGGAAGTAATTTCTCCAGTGGTCTGAAAGAAAAAATGGTACATCATTTCAGAAAGGTTGAAAGAGTTGTTTTAAGTGTTTTGGTTTGGGTTTTTCCCTAGAAAAATCAAATAATTTCTTGCAGAGGAAACTTTCAAATACTTTCAAGAGGAACTATTCTGTTTTCAAGCATTTGAAATAGAAACCAAGAAATGAATATTTAGGGAAAGTGGCTTCTTTTTTAATGCTGCTTCTGCCTAATGAAACTGCTGGAGATAACATGGGTCAGGTCCAGTTCCTTTCTTTGCCCAGAGTAGTTTGGACAGTCCAATTTTGTGATGAAGTTCTTCCTTTCATAGAGCAAATGCATGCTCTGTATCCTCTGACAGGCATCCTGGCTGGTGCTAGGCTTGTCCTGAGGGGCTGTGGTGCTGGTCCTTGAGGGCTGTCCACTGAGGGACAGCGTCCACTGATGGACAGCGTCTACTGATGGACAGTATCTGCTCTGTCCACTGAAGGACAGTGTCACTGATGGACAGTGTCTACTGATGGACAGTATCTGCTCTGTCCACTGAAGGACAGTGTCACTGATGGACAGTGTCTGCTCTGTCCACTGAAGGACAGTGTCACTGATGGACAGTGTCCCTGATGGACAGTGTCTGCTCTGTCCACTGATGGACAGTGTCGCTGTTGGACAGTGTCCCTGATGGACAGTGTCCCTGATGGACAGTGTCACTGATGGACAGTGTCACTGAGGGACAGTGTCTGCTCTGTCCACTGATGGACAGTGTCACTGATGGACAGTGTCCCTGATGGACAGTGTCACTGAGGGACAGTGTCTGCTCTGTCCACTGTCTGCTCTGCAGACACCATCTCACTCTGCTGGCAGCACGCTGGGGCTGACTGGGGCACAGGGGCATTTAATTAACACAGGAGTTAGGCCACCTTGTTGAAAAGGGAGCAAAACTAATCAAATTACCACTTTTGAAGGCAAAATATTGCTTTTAACCAAAACTTCCATTTCTTGGAGAAATGGCCTAACTGAAAGGCTATGGTATAACACCCTCTGTCTGAAGGAAAATGGCTGTAGGGCGCTGAAAAAGGAGCTGTTGAGCTAAACAATAAAATCCACCCTGACCTTTGTAAGAAGTTAGGAAGAGGGAAAGAGGAAGACCTCTTTAAACATTTCTGATTTCATTTTTTTTCTTGGAAAATTAGAATTTTAACTAACATGAACTTTGTGGTGCGTGTCCGCCATCGCTGAACGCTTAAAAGTAAAATGTACAACCTCCTCTCCGCCAGATCTTTGGTGAAGGCCGAGGGCCAGAGGGGAAACGTGAGCAGCCAAATGAGTGAAGGTTATGTGAAGGCTTTGAACATGACAGAAAACAGCAGAGAGCTGTAAACACAGGCCAAGGAGGGTGAAATTTCCCGGAGGAGTCGGAGGGTGCACTGAGGGGCTGTGACAGGCGGCTCTCGGCCGCGGCTGTCCGGGGCAGGCTTGCAGAGGGGCCGGGGCCGTGTTCCTCAACAGCGAGCCTGAGGCCTATGGAACAGCCGGAGGAGGCAGCATGTCTGTAAATCCCGTCCGAGAAGGAATTTTCCGCTTGGGAAGCCGCTAGGTGGCATGTGAGGCGCAGCAGAAGCGAAGCGCCAGGGCAGGAGGCAGAACAGGCTCCGCCGGTCAGGGGCGGCTGGAGGGGCCACGGCCGCCTCAGGCAGCCGGGCACAAGAGCCGGCTTGTTCTGGTGGCTGCATCCTAACATATCGCACCTGTGGGGCTGTTGTCTTGAGGGGTTGTGTTTGTTCTGATTGTTTGGTCTGGATTTTGTTTAATTGTGGTTTCTTTTCATTTTATTTGTTTGTTGTTGGGGGGATTTTTTAATGTTTTCTTTGGGTTTTTTGTTTGTTTGTTTGTTTTGTTTTTCTGTTTTTTTTTCCTTTTCTTTAAAAAGGAAAAAAATAAAGGGAAGTATGGGACACAATATTTTAGCAGGCAGGACCAGCTCACGGTTCTCCACAGGTACCTCCAGGTACGAACCAGGAGGGATGTAGCCACCCACCCTCCTGGCAGGCTGTGTTTGAGCCTTCATAACAGTTACCAGTTACCTCCTGCTGTCTTTTCAGCTTTAAACAAAGTGTTATTTTACAGATGTTCACCAACTAGGCCTTTAAATATGGCCAAATATATTTTTAAATGTAACTGCAGAGCCACCATCACTCTATACTATTGCAGTGTTGGAGTTGTTATCCAGCTCTGTCGTCTCTGCCTTGTAGTGAACCATTTGGTCATTTTCTTGTGGTGTGTGTTTGTTTTTAATGTTCAAGTGGAACAAACTCCAACAAAGATCCCATGCAAACCTGGATGACTAATCAAAGCTACTTATTTGTAGTGATGGGTCGCAAACACATCTTTGTTTCTAGAGATAAAAGCATCTACAACATGCTTTTGATATGTTCCTGCAGTGATTTTTGCAAGTAATGACCCAGAGGTCTCTTAAATTTTCCCAGTGTATTGTTGGCACACACCAGTTTGGAAATAACCCTCTGAATCCTGATCCTCTGGATTGCTTGATCGTGGCACAGAATGATATTTTCTGCCAGCTATCCAGCTTGCAGGAATATTTCAATTTGGAACAGAAAACTTAGTGAATGAACCAATTGAATGGGATGCTAAAATATATAAAAAATAAAGCGTACTTCTACAAAAAATGTGGAAGCATAAATAGCCCTGGCTATACTTGGGAAGATACATGTTCTACCTAGTAATGAGTGCTGGTCCCTAGGAAGAGAGAGGTAGAGAAGTGTTTTGAAAGGTGAAGAGGCACCTAAGTTCTGCACTGGGCATCCTTTGTGCAACCACCACCAATCACCATGGAAGCTGTAGGTTGGATGTGTGAAACATGAGGGCAGGGACATGTTCCCACTCCATCACTTGCAAAGACAATCCAGTCCCTAATTTGATTATGAATTGCAGGGACTCACCATTAGCTCTGGAAATGGTCTCCTGCCTTCATATTTCTGCCCCATCCAATATTTGGGTAGCATTGGCTGGATGGTCTCCATCTGCAGCCTACACAGCTACCAAGGACTGTCAAGACATCCATGCTTCTGCTGCTTCAAGTCTTGAGTGGATTTATAACTGAAGGAACAATTTAGAAGTTTTAAGAAAGACTTGCTGTTTTGACTACATTTGATTTTCAGCATAAACACCACTAAGGGCTTTTCAAATGAAACTGATGTGTTTGCTTTTGTAATTTCAGCATTTGCTGTCAAAACAACCCTCTTGGTGGCTCTCTTGTTCCTGTGGTATGTGGGCCTGTGTGGCTGGCTGGCTTTTGGCTCTGCCGTTCAGAAGAATCTGTTGAACTGAGTGAAAGGATGAAGGCAATCCAGCCACTTTAAAAAAGAAAACCAAACCCCAAAGAAACGAGTTATTTAGTTGTTTCTGACTGATTTTTTCCTTTTGTCTAAGGATTCAGGCTGTAATAATTGGGCATTGGGGCTCTATATGCTTCTGCTGGTTCAAAGTAAATAGCTGTGTTGTGTGGAACCTATACTGTGCTATTTGATTAGCAATAACACGCATTAAAAAGTTGAGGTAGCATTGGATTTACTGTGAAGAGAGATGGTGCTAAAGGAGCCCAAACTGCCTGTTTCCAATAATTGTTGTCTCCTGCCCTCTGCTTAGTTCAGGCATGTTGCTCTCTCCCTCCCTTCTGCAGAGCACTTTGGCACTCTGGCTTTTTGGCTTTTTTGGCTTTTTTTTTTTGTCTTTTTTTACACTGGCAACAAGTGCTTCCCCAGGACCCAGCTACTGCTCTGACCCTGTCAGATAATGAGCATGGCCTTAGCATTTAAGTTCATGTGAATTAAAGCACAAGGAAGGATTTAGTCTTAACTGCATTTGATTTTGACATGCTGATGCTGCATGCTGTAGCCACACAGGAACAGAGACCCTCTTGTAGCAGGAAGAGATATTGGAGAAGAAATCCCCAGGAGGAACACCTAAAAGGAGATAGTTTCACTCTCACAGACATCTGAGAAATCAGAAATGCTTACTATTTACTTTAGAATGAACCCAGATTCCTGGGGCCTTGGCTGTTCAGCAGAAAGGTCATGGAGATCATTTGCCTCCCTGTAAAGCCTCAAAGTAACCAGAGATGTATTCACTGGGCAGTGACAGACTAAGAGTCGGTCTCATCTCATGCCTGGTTTCAGGTGGGAGCTCTGCACCCTTTTGCCCATACACAACAGGATGGGAGAAGGTGTGCCAAGGGGGCTCCCTGTGGAAAACAGTTCCACCTGGGTTTAGTTTATTTGCCAGAAGTTCAACCCTTGTTTTCCTGCAGCCTGGCTGCTCTCCCAGAACTGGGGACAGTCTCTCTTGCTCAGAGAAGAGGATGTGTCCACAGCTCTGTAGCATTGTGGCCTTAGGCTGGTTGCCTGGACTAGTGCCTTCAAATTTTGACATTTTTCATCTAATGGTGAGCTTAATCAGCTCTCACTAGAGTCACATTTCAGCTGAGTTTAGGCAGCAAGAGGGGGCACTGTCTGGTTGCTATCAGGTAAAGTTGGAGGAACACAAAGTGGGCTGGAGGAGGAGTCCCATAAGGACAGATAAGAACAGATAAGGTCTCATAAGGAAGGATACTACAAAGGATTGACCAGAACCTCCCATCTTGGCTGTGGCTGTATCCCATCTGACCTGCTCTGCAGGGTCTTAGCTGCATGAACTGGATTTCCAAGACCCCAGCAGATATGAGCAGAGGGTTTTTATGCTGCTATTGCAACACCAGTTTTTCCAAGAATTTTAGCTGAGCTCACCACTGTTCCACTCAGACTCCTTGGAAAAAGGTCATTCTGGCCCCACTTTGGGAGAGTGCTTATTTCCTCATCAGAAACTGGTGTCCTGATCCAACCTCAGTGATGTAAGGCGCAGATAGGGTGGAGCCCTCGTGTTTGGCCTCAGGCCAAGTCAGCAATAAGGACACACCTGCAGCACTCTGTCAGCAGGGATTTTAGTTTTGCTACAGTTAAAACAACAATTTTTTTTTCCTAAATATTTTATAAAATGTTGACTGAGATAACTACACTCCTACACTCTCAGCCAAAACAGCTACCTGGTAAAACTTTTCAAAGTAGAAGCTGACCCAGGGTTTGTGCTTTGATATTGCGGGAAAAATATTGCCTGGGATTGTGGGAAAAGAATGAAGGTCCTCAGGCAGTGCTAGGTTTTTAAAAAGCAGCTCATGATCATGTGTTTACTTTCCAGCTCAAGGCTTTTAGTGCATGTTCCTCACTAAAGGGTCAGCTTAGTTTTCCAGGCACTGTGTTGGGGCTATGTGGTACAAACCAGAGGCAGCTCACTCACAGCACATAGAGCAAGAATCTTCAGGTCTTACGGGTAGGAAAGACCCTAATTAAAGGAAGTAAAATGAGATCACAATTAAAAATACTTTGATGTGTTAAAATCTTGCATGTTGAAAGCAAAAATATTTAGCATGTGAACGCTTTTAATATTGAAATATCTTAATTAGACTATGAAATAAAAATATTTTGTTCTGGCAGCACCCAAACAAAACTTTTAGCCTTATCTAAATGGGTGTTTACATTCTTTTCCTATTAAATGTCACTGAAATCATCCTGTTTGCTGGGGTATCTGGGTTTCAACACAACTATGTTTACCCATGCATACCATTCTGTTAGAAAATTCTCAGCTCTTTTTAGCTATGACTGTTGGCTAATATAGAAGCAGTTAACTTACCTGCTGTATAAATTTGCTCTAAGAAATTACTCAACAGCATTATTGCAATAAAAGCTGCACCAATGCATATATGTTCAAAACCTGGATAGAAACATCTTATACATCTCTTCTGGAATGAAGACTGGACAGCCTTAAGAGATTTTGTCCTTTTTCAGTTCCCACACATTTATTAGGATATGTGATGCAAAATTTTACTGTGAAATTTAGGAGATTCAAGTTGCAATGTGCCAGGGCAGCAGTAAGGAGGAAAAGGAGCAAAGTCAGTTCCAGATCCTCTGACTGGTCCCGAGTTCCTCTGCCAAAATGTGGTGCACACACTGCCCTGCATTTACAGTTTCCTTTATCATGAGATGGAAGGACTGGACAGATACCAGAAAAACTTGTAGACTCCCTGACTACACAGAGGGACACAAAATGGAAATAGTCTTTAAGACCTGACACTGTATCAATACACAAGGTGAATGAGGGAAAGAGTCTTCTGAATAATTGTTCTGTAACTGCACATGCAAGAAGTGACAGAAGTAAAAATATTTTTCCACTTGGGAATGCTATTCTTTTAGAGAGCCTTGTTTCCCTCCTGCCATGATATGGTGACAACCTGTTATAAACATGTTCAGCACAATGAGTAGTATGTCCTAGTTAGAGGGTCAGGAACAAAGCTGCTTAACTCACAGAGAGAAGTGTCTTTTTGAATTCATTTACACCATCTCAGCGCAATGATAATTCTTAATGCAATGACAATTCTCAAGGGGCCATTTTGTTTTTTTATTTTAGCATTATTATTACTATTTTCTTATTTCTTGCATTCTAGCAGATGAAGTTGATAGCAAAGGTAGAACCATAGAGTGTATTTATTGCAGTTGCTGCTCTGATTTTGGTTTAAGATCCTTGAAGCCAAAGCTTTTATATGCTGAAAATCAAGGGCACTCTGCTGAGTGCTTTCCTGGCTTCCAGAGAGTGATCACCAGTGACAGCTAAAGATCTCATCTATTATTTATCAGCTTTATCATATTTTGAGTTTTGTAGACAGTGGAGTAATAAAACACCTCTGCATGGAAATTATTCAACATCACAGGGATTGACCCAGCAATAACTTGGCCAGCATTTAGGTAGAGAACATGGACACTGGAAGCTTTATGGAAGAGGTGGTTTGCCAAATGCTGGAGTTTCTTTATTGATCACCTCTCATAACGTCTTTCCCTTTTTAAAAACCTAGAACTGTCATCCGTGCTGAAAATCAGAAAAGGCACTATCATTGTCCATTTCTGCAGAACATGGTGCTCAAGCATATGCCAGCACACTGTTATTAACAGAAGTGCTACATCACCTTGGAAAAATGACTGATGTTTGGTTAAATTTCTATGGAAAAGTCTATCTGCTCCACTGCCACTCCAGGAAACTCCATTTGTGGAAACAGATGCTTCCTACCAACCTGACACCCAGTGCCTGTTGTCCTGTTCCACGAGGGGCTGGTCCATGGCAGACCCCATAAGAAGGGCACTCAGACTCTGTAAAGTATCATTTAAAATCCTGTTTATTAGAGTGCCTTGGTTTCAACTGCAATAGAGTTTTCTTCCTAGTATATGGTACAGTGTTGTGTTTCAGATTTAGTATGAGAATGATGTTGATAACACTGATGTTTTATATTGCTCAATAGTGTCGACCCTAAGACATGGACTTTTTAGCATCTCATAGTCTGCCAATGAGCAGGTGCACAAGAGGCTGGGAGGGAGTGTGGCCAGGACAGGGGGCCTGAACTGGCCAAAGGGATATTCCGTATCACAGAACATCATGTCAAGTTAATAAACTGGTGGGAGTTGGTCAGGAGCCACTGATGGCTTCTTGGGGTGGTGAAAAATTATATTGGGTATCAATTATTTTTCTGGGGTTTTATTCCTCTCTTTTCTTCTATTTGTTCTCTCTCTTTTTATTACTATTATTATTATCATTATGTTTTATTTTAATTACTAAACTGTTCTTATCTCACTAGTTTTACCTTTTTCTGATTCTCCTGCCTGATTCCCCCAGAGTGAAGAGGGGTTGAAAGGGGAAGCTGAGCAAGCAACTGTGTTGTGCCTTTGTTGCCATCTGGGGTTAAATCCTAACATGGAGAAAACACTATAAAAATCTTACATCCCTTCAGACAGCAGGAGCCCTGAGCTGTGCACCCACGTGCAGCACATTGTGCAATCCACACAGAGGATTGCACCAGTTGGGTGACTTGAACTGTTACAGGACTTTCTTACAAGATAGCAGCTCTCATTTCTTACAAGATAGCTCCTCATTTCTGCTGTGTCAAACAGTGGGGATGTTCACATCACAACTTCGTGGTGCACTTTTGGACAAAAGCAAGGCCATGCTGGTTATGTAATTGCTGGTGCCAAATGGGAGATGCCCTCAGACTCCTGCGTTACACCTGACAGTGAAATTTGCCCTGAGGCTGCAGCCTACCCCAGTGCACACACAGGCCAAGTGCTCCAAAGGTCACAAGGTCTTCTGAGCTCGGTGCTTCCCCAGTCAGAATCTCTGCAAGGATGTTTCCCTGCACCCTGATCTCTTACAGAAGCTGTCCTGGCTGGCAGTGCTGCACATGGGGGGCTCCTAGGGGCACCTGCAGCAGCTCCGTTGGCTGCAGACCTGCTCCATGCCCTGACATTATGTGCCAGTTATCCTGCAGGCACACCCCAGGCTGCCAGTTGTGGGAATCATGGCTGAGGCATACAGGCTAATCCACTGCCCCTTGTTGTGAGATCACTGTCTTCTCAGCTCATCTTTCAGCAAATATTGCTAGGGAGGTTGGAGACACCTGTAAAAGCCCTTTAGCAGGCGAAAACTGAACCTCAATTCAGTGTTGTCAAACTCCTGCACGTTGTCACTAGGCAGATGTTCTTTTAAACAATGTAGAGTTACACTTCAATGACATAAATGACCTGAGTGTCTTTGTGCACCAGCTGATTCATGCTGGCATTTTTATTATTCTGCAGCTATTGTAGGAAAATAGGGTCCGGACCCCCTGTCACACCATGCAGCTCTGTCATTGCTCAGGCCTCTGCCAAGGAAGTGGAAGAGGCTACCAAACCAGAAGAGCAGCCCCCCTGCTCCTCAGCACCTGGGATGCACTGGTGCAATCAGGCGCAGGGTGTGCACAGGCTGAGCCCTCCTGCTGATGACAAATATTTCAGCACTGACAACAGACCGTGGTACACATGGCAGGGCTAAGGCAGTGACCTCCCAGAGCACCTGATGGATGCTGCAGATCCTGTCCTTTCAGTGCAAGCTGAAGGAGCTTGCACTGAAAGGACATGGTAGAAGATGGCAATGTGGAGGAAACATTGTTCATGGGGACCCAAAGCCATAGTGAGGGTGGAGGGTGGTGGCTGGCAGGCAGCAGGGGCTGCCAGGAGCATCCTGGGGCGCTGTGTTTGATGGGCTGGCACTGGCAAAACACAGATGCCTCAGCTCAGTGCTCTGCAATGTCTCTACTTGCAGAAAGCAGCATTGCCCCTTCTTGATCAGTGCTCTCATGTCACTTTGGCCCGGGCAATTTTACTTTTCTTGCTCTGAAAGAAATACCTTTGATCAAAGTTGCCTTAACCTCTACAGAGGGTTATTACAAGTTACTCAGGCATGCCTGGAGTGTGCAGTGGGGCTGCTCAGGCTTCAAAAATCAGATTATAAATCTGGAGGAATGTGTTCTTGAGGCGTGAGTCACCTCAACTGTGACATATTCATTTGGACTGCTTCTGCTTAAAATAGAAACTCTGAGCATCATACAGCAGCAGGAGGTGACAAGGGACGAATGAAAGCCTCAAAGCACTTCATCCCAAAGGAAACACAGCAGAGGATGTGCCCAGCCCCAGCAGCAAGGAGCTGTATCAATGTCTCTTGCAGGCGCAGCTGGGTGGGCTTCTGCCCTAGGCACGCGGCGCAGCAAAGGAGGAAGTGCTCAGGAGTCACAGAAACCTGTGCTGACATGACCTAAAAGAAAATACTGTTTTGGACTGTCCCTCATAGCTGCCAGGTGAAACCTTTAGCTGTGGTGCTTGCAGCCTGAGTGGGACTCTGGTGTGGGAGCAGGGAGCTTCTCAGGTGCTCCCACTGCTGTGCTCAGAGCTTCTGCCTCCAGCCCTGACATTTGCCCAGAGCACGTCTGGCATGGGCTGACCTGTCCCTGTGCCCTGCAGCAGGGCTCAGTGCCACAGCCCAGCCCTGGTGTGCAGGGAGGTGGTGGGGGTGCACTGGTGTGCAGGCTGTCCCCCAGATGGGATCCCAGAGCCTGACACAGCCAACAGCAGGGAGCACTGCCTTGGGGGCCTGAGGAGGAGCAGCCTCTCCTGGGGTTAGGCAAGCCTGACCTGACAGTGCCTCCAGGAAGGGTTTGCAGCAGCAGTGAAGGATTGTGTTGGATGTGATTCAATGGCACTTCCCTGAGGAGCCATGGCTGCGTGCTGCCCTGTCCCACAGCCAGCCACTGCCCTTGGCAAACAGTGGAGCAAAACAACCTGGAACCCTGTCCTTGTCTTTGTACCACAACTGAATCAGGGCCCGAGATGAGGGGAAGAGCAAAGCACCAGTTTGGCAACTCTTTTTAGCCAATGAGTAAGCAAGGTCTGATGACAACCTGTTGACCATCCCATCATTGCTAGTGGCGTCTCCTGATTTACAAGTCCCCAGCTTGACTTCAGCAGAGGATTGGGCACTTGTGTAATGCACCTCTGCTGTTATACAACTAACTCCAGCCACACATTTTCTGGTTTCACTTGTGATTCATATCATGCAGGAACTGTAGGGTTCTCAGTGGCTCCTCCCAAACAAAAGTCACACTGCATTATTTAGGTAAAGATTCAAAGTACTCAGACCCTTAAACAGCAACAGGCACGTCAAACAAATTGACAGCAGTTAATATTTACAGGACCAAAGCTCACAGAAAATTAGTAAAGTCTGTGAGATTATCTGAACAACAGTTCCAAAACCAGAAGTAAGACCTTCCAGATTAAAGGGATGGCAAAGACTTCTCAGTGTCTGACAATGAAGTTTGCTACTTTCCCTTGTATATCCTCTTGCACAATGCTGCATGTTCAGCTTAGACTGAAAGCTTCTGACCCTAAAATCAGGCTTTATATCACATGCCTCAATGAAAGGGCTTGTAACAGGCTAATCCCAAAGGTATCTAGTTCATGGAACACTTTCCTGGAATCTGTACAACAACCAAATATTGCAGCCTGGTGCTTCCTAAACTGTCTTATGGTCTGTAGGACGTGGGTCTGTGGGCAATTTTTTTTTCGGATACAATTCTCACTTGCAGACTGATAACTTTGTGCAGTCCCAAATTTTTGTGGCATGTAATGTAGGACTCTGAGAACTATACCATGTAAGAAAAAGTTGCAGAAACAGGGACACAGAGAAGAACAGACAAACCCTATGGCCTCCCCTTAAACTGTAATATGTGTTTTTGACCTGCAGTCCAGAAAAGGTCTCTCCTGAAGTTGCTCCCATGCTGCATGGTGTCAAAGCCCACGAGCTATCACTGGACATTCATGTTGCACCTCCTGCTTGGGAGCCCCAGCATAAATCCAGCCGGTCCCACTTTTTGGGACAAGGATGCCATTTGATTTAGCTCATTTCTGGAAACCATCCTCATATACAGGGCATGCCCCTGGCCAGGCATCTAACCTGGTACTTGCCCCAAAGTTACAGCCCAGACCAAGAGTCTACAAAATCAGGGGGTGGTATGGGGGAGTGGTGTTCAATACATCACATTTGTCATCCCAGATGATGTTCTAACTGCAGGCTTGTTTGTGGAGCCAGATGCAGATTAGGCTGAGTCTCCTCACACTCTGACAAGGGAGAAGTGCCCAGAACAAGAGGCAGGGAGAGGCCAACTGAGGAGGACACACCGCAAGAGAGGTGCAGAGGTGTCCAGTCATGGCCAGAATGATGCTGGTCTATAGGGGACATGGGAATTCTTCCTGTGGCCACTGAGATCAGGTGTAATCCCTGGACAGAGGAAGGCTTAATGCAGGGTGGTTGTTATGGGGCTGGGGCTACCTGGCGCAGTCACTTAATACTCTTGGGGTCTTGTGATCCCTCAGCCTTGCATCCCAGAAGGTCTGTGAAACAAGAAATCCTGCTAACAAGCCTCCCGTAACCATGCCATAACTACACAAGTTAATCCTCCACTCCCCTCCTCCCTGCATCTGCAGGGGCTGAGCTCTTTCTCTCACAATATGACAAATCCTTCTGCAGAATTAATTTGATTGATATTTAAATCAGCAGCTTTCAACCTGCAGCCCATTAAATCCCACTGGTACAAGGTAAGTAGCCAAAAAATGTGAAGCCTATTATGAGAAGGCTTAAATTTGTCACAAGGGGATCCCACATCTGTTGGGGAAAATATCTGGGCCCATAAATATAAAATAGTCCACAGCTTCCCAGATGTGTGTTTGCCTGTGAAACATGCAATATTTTGCTGGAACAGCCTTCTTACGGAGTTAGAGTTTAGCCATGAGATAAAAATAGCCATGGCTAACATTTGGAAAAATCATCTATGTTTTGCAAATTTATAAAAAGCTATTATGCAAACCCAGTTGTGTCATGGCTGTGTCATTTAATATCGCATTTAAAATTTGGCCAAAACAACTGGCTAGGCCACTTTTATAATTTTGAAGAAAAAAAATGCAAATTCATGTGGACTCTGTGTGGGGCTCTCTTTGGTTTCTTTCAGGTTTCTAGCTCTTTGTCCATTGCTTAACTGCTTGAATAATACATTACAATTACAATTCAAGGAGAAAAGCCTTTTGTGGCTGTCAGCAGTGGTAGAAAATGTTTTACCAGTAAAGTTAGGCAGGTATTTTTGTTGGTGACTGAGGAAGAACAGGAGGTGAAGCCATGTGAAGCTGTTTCTATGTTCCAACTTTCATTAACAAGACAAGACTGGGACTGTATTTGCTCCCTGAGGGATTGGTGGTCGATAATGCACCACAATTTCATGCTGCATAAGGAAAGCTCAGTTTACACCCTCTGAAGGTTGAGGGTGAGTTAAGCAGATGCTGCTGTTTCACCCATTACATAGGGTCATTCAGCATATAAAAAAAAAGTTTTTTGGCTGTGAGCTTATCTTGCCACATCCATAGATATTGAGGATAACACAGAATCAGACAACATTAATGACATGAAATTACTCTTAGCTCTTTGCAGTGATGATGGCAGATGTCCATGTTGAAGTAGGCAGATGCTATCTGCCTTGGTTTGGAGATGTGGAAACTGAAGCACAGGGGTGAGCTGCTCAAGATTACAGGAAATAACTGGCAGGACTACAACTAGGACTCAGTCCTGCTTTTTTTTTTTCTTTTTCTAGAATGCCCTTGTGTGATATGTTGCCTGACTTTGTATTATGCGTCCACAGCTTGCCTCTGCGCTGCTGAACTTCTGACGTGTCACGTGCTGCTGTGGGTCAGTGACTGGGGCATCCCTGGGGGCTGAAATGGTTGATCTCCCCTTCACCTTGGGCATGCGTTAGCCACACTCCTGATCCCTTTCTCCCTGCAACACTTTAAACACCTTGCCCACACTGAGCTTCCTACAAAAGCACCTTCATCCCTGGAAGTTATTTAAGAAAATGTTCTGTAGCTTTTCTTCAGGAGTGCTATAAGGGCATTTGGGCAGGAATTAGATCAGCTGATTTCTTGGCATCTGCTCCGGTCCAACCTGATTTTATCTGAATGAATAAAAAAATGCTGACACCATATTTTCTGGCTGATTGTGCTGAGGAGCCTCAGCTGTTTGTCACCTGTCATCTCATGAGTTGTGGTGGTTCCAGTCCTTCTCTTCCAGAGCCATCGCTACTGGAACCCCCTGGAGGCAACCGGTGACTTGGGATACCAGGGTTGCTGTCTAACCAAGAGCTGATGGTTTGGCTCTTGTAGCTGCTGGGCATGTCAGCAGCAGGAGACTCTCAGACTGACTCACAGCTGTTACACTTGGTTTTCATGGCACTGGCCTTCCCAGCAGCTTAGCCAAGGTGGAAACACCCAGGAGTGAGGCTAGGCAGCTGCTCAGTGCCCAAGTGAGGAGCACCTGACTCCTGCCTGTGCCTCACTGCAATTCTGGCAGGAGTTAGGTCAGAAAAGCTTTTTGGGTTCTGCAGCTTAGGTGCTTGTCTGGACAAAGGAGGGCTCTGCACAGAGGACAGCTATGAAAAATTGAACCTAGACGTCATACTAGCACCTTTTGCACCAGAGCACCCCTTTCCTCCCTGTCCCCATTAAGGAAGAATGATAATGTTCACATGAGACAAACAAGTTGTTGTCCTTGGCAAGTACAGATATTCTTGACTGAGAGGTTTCTCTGGTGTCATAATTTAATTGAAATCTAAATATGAATGCAATTATTCTCAGCATCTTAGGAATGTGATTTTACTACTACTGTGAGTTCTGAGTTGTCACTGCTTTGAAATCTTTTAAGTTAGAATTCTTAGACATTACACACATTTATGCCTGTCACATTGCATTCTCCTGCTTCCTTTTGAAAAGAAGGAATCATTAATGTGTTTGGAGTTTTTTTTCTCACAGGAAAATAAATTTTCTCTTTCTACAATTACATTGAAATAGAGAATAAAAATTGAGCCTTCATGCTTTTTTTCACTATATGAACGGTTGTACGCTGTTTTTCTCTCCTACTTTGCACTGACTTATATTTAATGCATGCCATTGTAATTTGTTTTTTGCAGGAAATTTAGATGATCCTTTGAATGTAACACATCATATTTCCATAGACCTTGCTTTGCTTTGTCTTAGTTCTTCTGTTCTTTGGAAGTGTCCTTTCCGGCGCTTGAAAATAGTTATCATTACTCCACAGATCCCAGCATAAAAATGTGTTCCTTTCCAATATGGAAAACAAAAGCAAGAAAACTTGTGGATTGAAATCAAGACAATTTAATAAGTGAAGGAACAAGATAAAAGCCCCCACAGGTAATGTGAAGGAAATCACTCACCATCTCCCACAAACAGGCCAATGTCAAGCCACACACTGAGCATCAGTACCTTTAGAAACCTGAAATATCCCCTTCTTCCTCTCCCCAGTTTTGTTGTTGGCATGATGTTACACAGCATGGAATATCCTTTTGACCAGTTCAGACCAGCTGTCCCAGCGGTGTTCCCTCCCAGCTCCTTGCCCACTGCCAGCCTACTCACTGGGGGAAAGCAGAGTGCAGAAATGAGAAAGCCTCTATGCTGTGCAAGCATTTTCAGCAATAGCTGAAACCCTGGTGTGCTGTCAACACTGGCTTAGCTGCAGATCAAAACACAGCACCATACAGGCTACTCTGGGGAAAGCTGACTCTATCCTGGCCAGACCCAGTCCAAATGCCTGCCCGGAGGGAGAAGATGGTTGAGAATTTCTCCCCATTCCTACTCCTTTATCCCAAGACTTGGTAGGCTACAGCCTGGGCAATACAGAAAAGAAATTGGGCCTCTTCTGCCTGGAGGAGCACAGTGACTACGAGACCAGTGCCTGCTACTTGTGTCCTTGTTTCTCTGATATCCCTGGGATGTCTGATACCCATTTTTATGCTATCAGACAGCTGCAGCACAAGAGTACATCCACAAGCTGCCAGCACATGGCTCCTGGAAGATATGCTTTCAAATCCTCTTTTGGGACATGAGGGAATTCAATTTACCATGTTTGCCTTAAGTAAAAGAGGTTGGTGTTCAGCATTTCTGCATTTAATGAGACACGATGCCTTTGGTACATTCTAGATGTGTTGTGTGAATACTGGATAGAGCCAGCCCAGGCTGGAGCCATGTCTGCATCTTTTCTGTGACAGGGGCACTGAGAAGCTCCTTCTGACAGCCTGGGCTAGCCCCAGCTTTGCCTGGGGGTGTATCTGGGGGCCCCAAAAAATTTAAACCCCAATATCTGTGTGCCTCAGCCTGGTATTGAGCAGAGGTACTACTCCAGCTGCCTTGGTCTGTGATGCCATGTCTCTACTCTCCCATCCATGCTTACGAGCAATTACTCAGAAAATATCTGGAAAAATAGCGATCCATTTCTTTCTGTTCTTTCTTTAAATATGCACCATGATCTCAAGGCTTTAAGCAGCCAGTGCCCTAAAACCATAACAGGTTCATTTGTGTGCCCTGTTAAAGACAATAAGCAAGACATAGGGAAGATTTCATCTTGCAATGTACATTCTTTTGTGGATCTCTTAATGCTTCAGAATGAATCTGTGCATCTTATATCCACAAGGATAATAAAGGCAATTCAGAAGCATGTTAACTGTTGCCAATAGTAATAGGATCTGCCTGCTGTGGAATCAAGATTCAAATAAAAATCCTAGTGTCAGGCAATAGATCTGTTTATAATACTACCTATAAGAGCTATAATGAGGCAGAGGAGTGAGGAGGGGGCCTGAAGCTGTAGGAATTTCATAGACTGTCAAATTGCAAGGTGGAGCAAGATCCATCCACATAAATATTTATATTAGAGAGACAAAGCTGTAGCAAATTCTCAGCTGATGGGAAGTGTCCTCAGCTAATGTGAATTTTCATGGCGTGTGCTTTCCAGCAGGGCTGTGACAATTCACATCAGCAGAGGAGCTGTTCCTCTATAATTAGCCAAATCCTTGCAACAGGGACTACAGTCACCTTCCCCTCAACCCTGCTCTCCCCATACAGTTGCTGTTTAACCAGTCACAGAAATGCTGCTATCAGAGATCTCGACAGCACACCAAACGGAATATCTGGAACTTGGGCTCCCTGTGAGACAGCAGCAGCATTAATTCAGGATCTTTAGTTATATTAGATGATCGAAGATCAGCAGATCAAAGGAGACAGTGTCTTCCACAAAACTCTGGATGCAGGAGTTGGGCTGGGTTATGGCAGGGGAGGCAGCACAGGAGGGAGGCAGCTGAGCTCCCCCATGGGAAGAGGGGAGAGCACAAGGGGCTGCTTCTGCTTGTGACCCAGGTCACTCCCATGCATGACAGGGTTGGTGGAATTGTGTTTTACCCTGAGTGTTATATCCACCAAAGCCACCTGCTAGTAGAGACAAAACAGCAGAAGGGTTATTGGGGTGAAGAGGTGTTGGCCAAATGCCCTCCATCACATTCTCCTGGGGGCAGCAGAGTAAAGGACAAGCTTTCCCAGCCTGGCTGCAATGTGTAGGAGCTTGGGTTGATCTGTGTGGCACTGAGCAGGCAGTGGTGGAAGGGTCCCTGGTGCGCTGGCAGCCTTGTCTCCTCCACTGCAATCTGTTGGAAAAATTGGCCAGGAGGGGCTTTCCTGGGGCTGCACAGCCCCATCAAATGCCCCAGCAACATCAGATCTTATCTGGAGAAAGATGCCTACAGTATTAGAGAAAGGCATGGACAAGGCACATATCTAGAAACTGGAAAACAAAAAGACCACATTTCATTATGTAAAGTGAACATAAAGCCCATTTCCAATGCACATACAACCCTCACTGTTTTCACCATAGGCCAAGGAGTGGCCTTCATTTGGAATGCCCCTGTAGATCACCTCCAACATCACAAACCTTTCACAAGAGCTTCCCTGCTCCAGGGATGCCCACACCAAGACCATTCCTGGCACTGTGGACAGCCTCTGCATGACATCCCTTAGCTTGACTTCTGGCATGAGCCTGCTGAGGCTCTGGTCTGTCATCACCAGTGGCCTAATTAGACCTTTCAGGCAAAGACCATGGCACCCTGTCCCAGCATTTCCATGATCATCTGTGCTGTGATGTGCAGGTGAAGGGTTCAGCTGGTCACCTCATCCTCCTTACCAGGCCCCAGGGAAGGCAGTTTCTTCAGGAAATGAGCTCTATTTCAAAGAGACATTACCCCAGAAAAATCACAAGTGAATTACTTTTCCTGAGACTTTTGCAGCACCACTGCCTGCTTGGGCTCCCACACCAGCCATCTCACTGGAACAGCCCAGGCTGATGATTTTTTTTGGCAGTTTATACAGAATTTGACTGCTTTTGCTCTGGACTTGACTATATTTCTATTTCAGGCCTGGAGGAGGTGGAGAGTCAGAGAACACCCAAGAGCACCCAGTCCTAAGGTAATAGAACTAGTGTTGTGCAACTTAGGTTTATTAAAAAGATTACATTTTAATTTTACAAGTAACTTTAGATTAGTTTGAGAAGTTTTGTTGATAAACATGATGTTAGAGAAATACATTTAGATTTGTGTAAGGAAGCTTGCTTAATCTTAACTTGTATTCAGACTGAGATAAAAGATAAGACAAGATTAACACTTGGTCTTTGTCTTTTCAGAAGAGATCCAGAAGAAAACAGTTGTTCTTGACAATATTGAGGGAATTGGTTAAAAATATTGGCACAAGCAAATAATAGGTATTCCAGTTTGGTAAAATACAACACAACATATCTAGGAATGAAAAACCACAAGTCATGTTTGCCTAATAAGGTGCTCTGTCTGGCAGAGCAGTACTTCTAGAAGAGATTAAGACTTACTGATAGATGATCAGTTGTAATGAAATTGTAATATGATGTTGAGGTCAATGCTGTTCTTGAATGCAGTCCACTGCTTGTCACTGAGCAGGACCTCTGTAAGGTTTCCTGCCTCTGCATTTGGCATGGGTGCAGCTGGAATGTGCTGTCCAGTCCTGAACTTCACATTCCAAGAAAGATATTAAAAAAATCAGAGAAATTTCTGCATAGACCAATACTGTCTGAAGGCCTGAACAACCTCTTACAGGAGATCCAAAGTCTACTTATATTCTTCTCTAAATGGTCTACAAGACCCTCTATAAGGATTTTGATGTTACAAGTAAAGATGCAACAACTTTCTGCATTTAGAGTTGATAGATAGGTTTAAGAAAGAAAAATATTTTCACCAGCAAAGCTGATGTTTTTCATACATTTGCCATCCCTGGAGAAGTTTCCAGACAATGTTTCTCTGAAGGATATCCTCAAATTCAACTGTAGATACTGGAACTGAATCAAGGACTAATTTGAGGGAATTAGGTAAAAACTCAAGCCAATTACCTTCATTATTCTTCCTGGCCTGATGGTTAGAGGCAATCATACAGCTCAGACCTATGCAAATCTGAAATTCCAAGTTTGAATTCTGTATGTTTTCATGCTGTACAATGTTCAATGTTGGTGGAAGTTATGCAGGAGCACAGTTTGTGCCAGTGACTGTAGGGCAGCCAATGGACTCCTCATTGAGGAGGAGATCCAGTGCTTGTGGTGCTGCTGTGTCACAGCTGCTGGCTCTGTGGCTCTCAGTGTGTACCTGAGCAAGAAAACAGACTTTTATGGTGCATTTAAATCATATCAGCTATAAACTATAGAATCCTACTCCTTATTTGTTTTTGTGAACACTATTGTAACCTCCAAGCCTGTGTAGTGGAATTGCAGAGAGAATACTGAGTGGTAAATATGCAGGAAGCCACCTGTGCTGTGGAGCTGGGATAAAGGAACCTCACTGCTGAGGGCCATAAACTGGCATTAGGGTCATCTCCCCTCACCTGGAGGAACTCTGCCAACTGTGATTTTTTGATGGGAATCTCACCAGAGACCAGATCTAGCAGGCAGTGACAGCACCCAGGGCTGGCTGGCATATGTGGCTGTGTGTGCTGAGCTCCTGCTCCAGCACACAGCACCAGCCATCAGTGCAGCCCCCACTGCCAGTAGCCAAGGAACACCCACTCCTTTGCTTCATCCCTTGGCAGAGTGGGTTGCATCATGCTCCCATCTCATTTAGCTGGAAACAATGTGATGCTCTAATCTTTGGAGCATCTCACACGTCAGGAGCTGCTGTAAGACAAAGCTGTGTCATTATCACCTGCTTCAACCCAAGGTTGCCAAATCACTGTCTGTTGGTACTTGCAGCCTTGTACATAATAATTTACTTGGCAAATTGTAAACAAGCACTTCTTGAGACGATTGTGTGCAGTTCTGCACAGCACAAACAAGGTCTGGCTGCATTACTGTGTCCTTCCTGTGAGAGAGACCATGGAAACTCCAGCACGACTGGAAAATGAAATAATGCTGTGCTTATGTGTGTGTGTGTGTGTGTGCGTGTGTGTGTGTTTACAGACACTCATGCTCAGAGGGAAAGCTGTAGATAAAAGGCATATACACTGCAGACTACATATACTATATATTACAAGTAAACAATGTAATTATGAAGAAATGCAGTGTATTTATACGAACATATGTATGCATACACTTATATATGTATGTGTGAGTATGAGGAGAGAGTCTACAAGAATGAGGGTACAGCCTCTGCACACATGCCCATCACATTTCACCTTCAGCCTGGTGTGAATCCAGGGCTGCTAAAGGACACCCAGCTGATAGCTCAGGCATGAAAGCTTCTCATTGTGCCCAGTGCAAAGCTGTCAGCAGTCCTGTGAGCTGCTTGATCCTGTCCTTTCTATGCACAGCACCTTAACCTGGATGGACCCATTGCTGGTGTGGTAAGATCCCAAGGTTTCCTGGGACTAAAAATGAACCTTGGGACTAGATTTGCACAAGCAGTCCAGACACGGGACCTTTCTCCTCTGCAAGGACTATCTCTGCCAGCACTTCAAGCTCACTTTTTCTTTTTAATTATTCCTCTGAGAAGACCAAGGCTTTGAAGAATTTTAGACTGAAGAGCAAAAGACTAAAAATCTGCCAGTCTGTGTGACTGCGTTTAACTCTATTTTGACTTGGAATGCTAATTTAAAAGCAAGCAGCCAAGAGCACAAGGAATTTCTGATTATTCTGTGCTGTTACAGGCAAGAAGGTTCAGGAATGAGAACAAACCAGATGTCATCAGTATTGCTTGAAACTCTTCTTTCAAAGGGCACAGACATTAAGAGTCTGGTTCAGAGAAAAATGCAAGCTGCTTCTACAGGCTTCTTGCTTCTTTATTCTCTCATTATGGCTCTGTGTTCAAATACAGCAGTATTTCCTTTCCCAGCTCAGACTATTAAATCTTCATAAATATATATGTTCATCCCATTCCTTGTTTTGGATTTCTTTAGCAGGGTGCAAGAGTTACTTCTGCAATGCAATTCTATGAAATCCAGGAGTTATTCTTCAAAGGCTTTTATACTGTGTTTGAAAAAAAATCCCAACTCTATTACATGTGAACTGCCTCAGAACCCTGTCCTGATTTATTGACTACATGATGGCAATCAAGTTGGTAAAGTTTTACCTCACAAAGCAAAAAATCTCTACTCTTTCATCAGAACCTACCCTAGAAACAGAGTTAAAAATCATGGGTTTGGGGGCCATCTGATGCTTTGTTTTGTATGTTGTAGCCACACTACAAATTATGTCCTCCAATCACTTCTTGACTTGTTTAAAGACAAGAAAACAAGGCATGCACAGCTGCGTGTTTTAAAAAGGCACCTGAGATGGTTTTGTAAGTCCTCCTTGACTTGCTTTAAGAGGTTTGTGTAGTACAAGCTATTTTTAACTGTCTCCTGCTGTGTGAGGATGAACACTGCAAGCACAGAGTCTTCTCTGCTAGACCTGTGCCTGCTGCGTAGGTGCACCTGCTGGAGATGTCCTTTTGTCAGGCAGGCATGAGGGAGGCACAGGTATTTTTAGTATTTCTACATATGTATTTTTCTAATCCATGAAGGACAGCATTTTAGGACAAGGACTGTGTCATCTAAGGAGTCACAACAGTTGCCTGTAGGGACAGTTTGTTGTTTCCAGCCAGCACATGGCTTGCCATCAGTTCTCAGCAGCTCAGACTTCAGCTCTTAGTGAATCCTTTGCCCCAGTATTTCACCAGAAATGATGCTTGCACACACATCCTCCCACTGTCATTTCACAAGACTCCGTTCTAATGCCAGGTACTCAGCCTTCCTGTTAAAGGTATCACCAAAGTGATATTTCTGTTCTGCTTCCCCTATGTTTCTTCCAGCCTGGGGCAGGAGTCACCCCACAGCTGCAGCAGGTGGTCACCACAATCCCCCTTTTTTAGCTCTGCCCAGGATGCAGACCAGATTTGCTTATTTGCACTTTGGTGCTGTTCTCAAGGCTCTCTTCCCAGGCCATCTCAGGCTGTGGAGAAAGGCACATCCCTCACAGCTATGCCATCATCCTTCCCTCTGCAGCCAGGTTGATGCTGGGCTGACAGTGCACACAAGGTCCACAGGAGGGTTCCTCTCTGGCCCAATGCCCAGTAACTGCCTTAAACCAGCTATCCCTTCATCCACATGTCTCCTACAGCTATGATCCCTCCAGTCCCTGTCTCCTCCACATATTTTGACTCAGCCCACAAGATCCCTCCAGGGGATGATAAATGTCCTTAGGGTTTTGGGGTTTGTTTTTCTTTGTTGTTTTGGGTTTTTGTTTGTTGGGAGGTTTTGTGTGTGTGTGTGTGTGTGTGTTCCGTTTGTTTTGGTTTGGTTTTGTTTCTTTACTTCTCAGCCTATGTTATTGTGGGTTGAAAGTTATCTTTATGATCTTTTACCTTACCTTCTGCCCTGCCTGGTTGGGTTTCTTTCCATTTGCTCTTTTGGTGGCCAGGTTCTAATCCAGGGCTTATAAATTCCCTCTCCTCTCCTCTCCTCTCCTCTCCTCTCCTCTCCTCTCCTCTCCTCTCCTCTCCTCTCCTCTCCTCTCCTCTCCTCTCCTCTCCTCTCCTCTCCTCTCCTCTCCTCTCCTCTCCTCTCCTCCTCTTGTACCTATCTTCAAAAATACTTTATCTGGTTTTAGCCATTCTTGAAGACAATGATTTTGCCTGCAAAGGAGATTCTGACTGAGACTTCTGCACAGCTTTTATCAGAATGTGATTTTAAAAATGACTGCCTTTCCTTGGCACCAGGTGATGTTTCGTGGGACTGAGCTTTCGAATGCAGAGCTTGGAAGGATGAAATATAGCACTAACCTTTAAGGCTTCTCCAGAAACTCAAAACATGGCACTGATCAAATGTCAAGAGCACTGCTCTGAGGTATTTTATCTCAGTTATATTAATTGAAAACCCAAGCACTTTGCTGCATGTGCTACAATCGATGATGGATCACTGGATTAAATCATTATGTAATGATTGTTACTTATGCATTATTCTCTAGTTTTGCCATATGCATACTTTTGAATGACATTTATTTGAAAATATAATGAGGGATACGTGCATGCCTGTAGTATATGGCTTTGGACTCAGCCATTCATTGTGCATGAACAGAAAAACAGCAAAATTTGATTTAAAAGCACTCTGAAAGATTTCTCTTCTGAGAATTAGAAATCAGGGGCTGCATTCAGGCTCCTGCTTCAAGAAGCCCTCAAGACCAGGGTGAGAAGCCAGACTCCTTTGGTACTGAGCTATACTGAGCTTTGTAAGGTCAGGGAAGAGATTGTGTGACACACTTCTACTCCAGGAAAAATGACCTTGATCAGAAGGTGTCTGATTTCCTGAATGTTTATATCGAGTATGAATACATAATCAAGTTACCAGCCCCTGTATGGGCCTAAACCAGCAGATCATGTGTGTATAGGGTCATCTTAAGCCTGTGCTATTCTTTTGGCTTTAAGAGGCTACTTAGGTGCATGAAGCGAAACAGTCCTGTGTTTGTAGTCTTCATGGGAGTTTTCCAGGGCCTTTGTTCCAAAACTGGCTTAATGCAAGTGAGTCCTTGAGCCTTCATGGAAATTGGATCTTGAACTGCTTCTGCATGTACACACTTTCATACAACTTTTGCTACTGCTGTAGGTAAAAGCTCTGTTCATGCTGGGGGACAGATTTCACCTGGGGCAGCGGCAGGGATTGAAGAAAGTGTTCATAACCATCTTCAAAGTAACATCAGTTGAAAATGACGCATTTTCTGAATGGGTTTGCTGTTGAAAACTGTGCAAAACTGTATTTTGTACAACTACAGCATCCAGTCGTCAACCTAGATTGCCATGAGCTGTCATGATGTAATTGCCACCCTGCTGTTTTGGGCCCCAGTTGGATTTTGCAGGCTCAAACAGCTACATCCAGCAGCTCAAACTACAAGTAACACTGACTGTACCCTTTCTGCAGCATTGAAGGTCTGGGTGATCTCCTTAGGACCAAAAGGCTGGAAAGGCTTTATCAGGAGTGAGTTGGGTTTACACTAATCATAAAAGATTTCCCAAGAGAGCTTACAAAATCAACTGAATTTCAGTGCATGTGCTTTTATAGGCATCCTGATAGTCCTTTAAAGCTCATCTGTTCAATACTGGCAATTGTGTGTAAATAACTTGATGGTAAAAATTGCTACAGCACAGCTTTCAAGGAAGGTATCTGAGGAAGGTATTATGGGTGCAATAGGTATCCAGCTGACAGGTCAGCAGAGGAAAGGAAATTTGGAAAAAGTTCCCTACTGCCTTGACATCAACAAAAAATTCATGTATTCAACCTGTAACAACACTAGCACAGAGACAAAGAAAGTAAATATCCTTATTACATAGAAGAAGCACAGCAGGCAGCAGTGTGTGTCTCTAAACACACGTGTGGGCTTGTGAATACATGGCAAGGACACAAAAGTGTACAATCCATATATAAAGGTAACAGACTTGGAAACATTGGAATCCAGCAAGCACCCTAGTAGATCCTTACCTCGTGCCACTCCTGCATGTGATAATCTTTATGTATCACCTAAGTTGTCTACCCAGCTGCTGCTAGAATAAGTTATCCAGCCTGTTTGCTCAGTTCGTCAGACTAGGAATGACATCCTGCTCTACTCCTTTAGAGCAAGAGGTGCCTATGACTCTGCAGTTCCTGAAGTACAGCTGGATTTGACAGTAGCAAAAAGCAGTGCTCCTAAAATATTCATGGAAACATTTTGCTTAAAACATTTGAGGTCGGTCAGACTTCTAAAAATAAAAGCAAAACAAAATCCCAAAAGAAAGTGTGGTTTTCTGTTGTCCTTTATGACTGTGTTTTTTCCCCTTTCTAACTAGGGAAGAAATACTAGGAAATATCTGTAAATCCCAAGATTAAAACTCTCCCGTAGCCCCTAAGATTCTGCTTCCATGTGTATGAATTGATCTGATCACAGTGTGTTGTTTGAAAAACAATTCTTGAGATTCATCTTGATCAATTATGCCTGCTTCTGTGTTCTATGTTGGTCAAATCCTGCTCAGAATGCAAGGTACAAACCCCTTTCAAATTAATTTTACAGTAGGTTTGGGGAACATTTACCTGAGACAATCTTGCCCACAACTTTCTCTTTGCCCCATGAGCAGGGCGCTTTCCTGATGCAGGTTAAACCAGCTGGTGGAGATGAGCTTGTAACACACAAACTGCTGCCCCTGCTCTGGGACAGGAGCTCCACAGGGCCAGAACAGTAACTCTGAATCACTGCAGAACAGGCACTCAAGAGTACCTCAGAGCACTCTCTGATTTTGGACTGAAGCGAGCAGAATAGCTTAATACATTGATAGAATGAAAAAAAAAAATAAAAATCTTTATCCTTTTAGCCAAGCTCTCTTTCAGCTATTGAGATAAGATGGACTAAATCCAGAGGAATTGTGAGTTTTCTTTTATTAGTGATAAAATCTAAGCTGTTGTTAGAAACATCAGGGGGATTTAATAGGCTTAACAGAGGCTTCTAAATTCCTCAGGAGGCCTGTGAATTTGGAGTTCAGATCTATGAGCTAGGAAGCACTTGGCACCTTATCAGCAGTGAGCTCAGCAGCCTTTGGAGAATGAAAATCACCTTTTTGTTCAACTTCCCCTGGTAGCTTGCCAACCTCCTTGTTACTTGCTAAGTCAACAGTCTCTAGAAAATATTGTCTCTGGTCTAAGCCACAGGATTCAAAACACAGCTTAATGAGTAAGTAGCAAGGCAAGGGGAATTATGTCATATCATAACATCTGCTCAGCAGGCAGAGACAGCTCAGCTCCTTGACTCACAATATCCTCACTACTCACTGGGCCTTGCTCAGTGGAACCATTCCCTTGCAGGCACAGAGTCTTTCTTCCCTCACCATGAAGTTGTCTGACTTCTGGAAAGCACTGGGCAGGCAGGGACACAAAGTGGTAGCATGGAGGAATGGACTGTGGAGAGAAAACATGAGTAGGCAGATGAGCTGCTGGCAAACAATTCCAGAGCTGTGAAATTTCCTTGGCAGGCCTCTCTGAATGGTTGAAGTATTCCCCCAAAGACAGCCTCATCATGACCCTGATGGTTCTGCTCACATGGCTGAAGTTTGCTTAAGCTGCTCTTCTGATAAGGTCATTTTAATAAACACAAATAGTTCATGTGTACAGGTACAATTACTACCATTTAAAGAGACACAGAATAAAATGGTTTCGCACCAGTTACTAGGAACACTGAATTACAATCACAGCTATCATTAGTTTCCCTCCTTCCCTTAAAAAAAAACCCCAAATTTATATATATTCTGCTGGCATTCAAGCCCATAACTGGAGAAGCTGTACCACAATCAGAGCTGCCAAAGCCATGGTCAAGGCCCAGACAGAGACTCCCATGACGTACACCACAAGGGATGGGAGAAAAAACAAATACAAGGGCAAAGGAAGGGATGTTCCCAAACACTTTGACTGCAATAGAACATTAAGTATTTTGCAGTCACCTTGACCAATTGTGGAGTGCTCTCCATTAAACATTCATCATTTGCTATCCCATCAATCACAGCAAGTGAATCAGTAAATAGCTGTGATGAATGCAAGATTTATATCTGAAAGTACTGATAATTTTTTTCAAACAAAACTCTGTCTAGCTCTAGAAGAAACACTAAAAAACAGTCCTCACTCACAGATCCAAGCAAATCATGCGCAAGAAACCAGGACTTGGCTGTTTCTCCCATCTTAGGAATTTGGGTGATTTGAGATGCCTTACTCTTAATTTCAAGTAGCAATGAGAGTTTGCCTGTTCTGCAGCAAAGAGTGTATTGGTGGTGTCATTTCCCTCAAATAGCCCTTTTGGCTGAAATGCAGTTCATGTGCCCTTCAGCATGACAAATAACACACTTCATCTCCCTCTGGAGCCTGGAAAATCTGAGATGAGACTGGCACTGCAATATGAAGAGAGATATTCTCAAAAGAGAGGCAATATCATTTGAACCAAGTGGAAATAATCACTGGCACTCCTAGCTACAGACAATCCTTGGATTTCAGGCTGTATTTCAATGTAAAACAGTTTTCCCTGATCATATCTATACAGCACCTAAAACAATGGCATCCTAAACTCCACTGTGGGTTTCTGGCACTGCAATAAAACAAACTTTGAGCTTATAAAAAAATACACAATCAGTCACATATGCTCTTGCATGAGCTATTCATGCCCTCAATATAATTTAAATACAGGTGTGGGTCTGTGTATGACTTCAGCTTTGGTCATTAAAAAAATAACACTGTGCCCAGAAGAAAACTTTCCTCAACTAATCCTGCATTTCAGAGCCAGACAAGCTGGGGGTGCTTTTTAAAATGATAAAACATGCAGGTGGTCTGCCATTTGCTGTGGGTACATAAAAGGAGTATTACACAGATAGCAAAGGAGAAATGGATGGCTCTGGCAGATGGCATCATGCTCAGGTTAGCCAAATCCCCTCTCAGGCACTGGAGCCCAGATGGCCAAGCAGAAACACTTTCTGCCACAAACCCTTTGCATGCCTTTGAGACATCTCTGTGCTGGGAGGGGAATTATGTCAATTCACAACCTTGCTGTGATAAAACAAATCTTGGTGTTTGGGAAATATGTTCATTCATAGGCTCCCCTTGGTCCCAAGGCTTTCCTTCCCTCATCTGAGCCTCTGCCTGGCTGGAGTGCTAATCACAGCTCCTGCATGCCCTAAAAGGTGGTTACAAATAATTTTGAAAGCTGGATTTGCAAAATGAGGCAAAAAGACCCTCTTGGCAGGCTTCTGTCCATGTACCTCTAAAATCAGTAAGGTCTTTCTGAGAAGCTGGGAGAGCAAGGACTGGGTGCATGCAGCTGCTAAAGAAACTCAGCAAGGGTGATGACACTGGTGGGAATGCTTTGCAAAATGCTCAACACTTCCCATTTGTTTTGACATTGCTCTTTAGCTTATGTCATTTCAAAAAATCTGCTTTGCTCAAGCCCAGTGGAAGTCTGAAGCACATGGTTATACAAGGGATTCCCACCACTTCTCTCACAAATAACACCACAGGACATCCAAGGTGTCAAGACCTTGCAACTGACTCCTGCCTTCTCCTTTTCACACTCAGCACAAGCTGCCAAACACTCGTCTCTGCAAACGTGAAGGCACTCTGGGGGATCCCAGCTGGGGGCCATTGCTCAGGCACAGTGACCTTCCAGCTCTGCGTATCCTCTTCCAGAGCACTGTTGTCATCCGTGGCACACACACTGGCCACGATCAGCCAACAGTGAAATAAGGCTTGGGTGGGCTCTAGGGAAGGCTACAGACCCCACTCTTGGCAAAGTATCCTCACACACATTCAGTAAATGCTCAACACATACAGAGGCAGTGCACAGGGACTGGGTGAGGGGAGGAGGAAGATGAGGAAGAGTCAAAAATGGCAGACAGCAATGGGGCAGGACAGGGAGGGGAGAAATAGGTCTTGACTCAGAGATAGGGAGCAGAAGCATCATACAGCTTTGTTGGGGGATGAAATTGTAATTGCCCTTGATCTACACTTTTCTTTTGCCTCTCCTGAAACCTGACACTGCCTCATACCATCCTGTCCTGCTCCAGACTCCTTTACAGATACCTTCAATACCTTGCACAATCCAGTGTCTTGCACAGACTTTCTCCTTCCTCCCCCCCAACCACTGGAGTCTGTGGCTGCTCCCTTGTGCCTGCTCTGCCCAGCTGAAGGAGCATGTCTGTGCAGAGTCTTGAGCTGGGACACTGCCACCATCATGCCCTCATGTTCTCTTATGATTCTCTAAATTCCTGTAAAAATCCACAAGTCCAGTTCAGGTCAATTCTGCCTTTATTGAGAAAGCTCTCAGCTCCAGCACATCCTTCCTCTTCCTCCCTGGAAAACCATTCCTGACATAAATCATTTTCCCTGTGCACACATTTATGCCAGGAAACCTCTGCCATCCTGCTGTGCTTTAGGGGCAGTGATGGTGCTGCAAAGGCAGCTTTCCCCTGCCTGTCAGGCCAGCTGGGCAGCAGGTGCCATGCTGCAGCCACAGACGGGACAGCCCACCCCACAGCACTCCAACACCCACACCACCTCCTTTCAAACCAGAGCAGCCTTCTCCATGCAACACCTGGGGCTTTAATCTAAAGCCCAGAGCAAAATGGAGCCAGAACTGAGGCCTGAGCACCAGCTCATGATCAGCAACTCAATCATCAGGAAGATCCCTGCACGGGTGAGGCTTGGGCAGGCTGTAGAGCATGGGCTGGCAGGAGCCTGGCTCCTTGCAGGCTGCTTGGATGCTGCCTCTGATTTGGCAAGTGGAGAGTTTGGCTGTAGGGACAAGCTGAACCATGCCAGGAGGGGTGCAGGCCAGAGAAAGGGGCTTTTCTACTTGCATAAATGTAGTCTCAGCATCAGGAAAGTGTTAAGTATTATCTACAAACTCTCAGAAGCAAGAAACACACAAGAGTATCTTCAGTAAAGTGCAGTGGATATGATATGACTTTCTTCTTTTTAACTTTATTGTGGGATTGAGTCAAGGTAGTCTGAATGCTCTCCCAAAAACTCAACAAGCAATGTTCCATACCCAGGTTTTACATTCAGGATTGCTTTGGGATAAGCACCTTCATTCCCATAGAAGAGAATCCTGCATAGCTGCAGGGCAGTGATTTTCCTCACATCACCTGTCAAACCACTGCTGCTGCTGCTCCTTCTGCCATCTCTGCCTCTGCACCTTTCCCATCTACCACACAACCCCAGATCTGACTGGCAGACTCTGGCAGACTGTGAAAGATTCTGAGTGTCAGACATGTCAAGGTTATATGTAACTGTAGGGTTCAGATCACTGAAACAGCAGAATGCTGAATGAGAAGTTCATCTTAGAGAAGGTGTGCTTTGAAAGGACATCTCTTGGGACATGAAGTAAAACCCAACTGGATCCCTGCTGATGTGCTGAGCTCGGTCTGGAGGGATTTATTGAATATCAGGAGGCACTCACAAACTCCATGCAGCTAAACCCAGTGCCTGTGCTTGAAACTGATCCCTGACAAGGAACTGGGATTATATTAAGATTAAATCAACTTTTTTCCCATATCATATGGAGACAAATATTCATTCTCACTTAAAAGCTGTCTTCCTACAGTGCAGAAAAAAAATCTAAAATTGGACTACTGGTGGGAAAATCCCTCTTTGCATTATATTTATTCTGCAATAACAAGCATGTTATACCCTCTTTGAACGCAGCTTGCTGTGTCTGAGCAGGATTGCACATTAAAGAACACTCTTTTATTTCCAGATTCCTCCTCCCTTCTCAGTTGGAGTAGGCATCATCCTCACCATTTCATCTTGGCTTGGTGAAGGAATGACAATGTGGGAAAGGCTGTGCTGGCTGGAGATCTGTGGGCACGTGGTCCACGCAGCCAGGGCAGGCTCGAGCCAGCCAGAAGCACATCTGGAGATGGCAGCTCACATCCTCTGTTTCCTAGCTGGTGCCAGGAGCAGTGTCAGCCTGCAGACAGATTCTGGGAGAGTCAGGGAACAAGCCTTGAGTTTGCTTTTGTGCAAGGACTTGTATTTAGCAGAGATGCCCCATTTTATGTTCAAACTGCCTAAGTGAGCGGGTGGAGCACAAGCCTCAATGGGGTGTTGAGAAACCATGAGTGTTGCAAAGGAAAAGTATGAAGTGTCTCTAGATTGATGAATTAAAACAATATTTAATTCATTCCTTATTATTATTATATAATTCCTATATTATCCTCGGGACTCAAGGCCCGAAAACTTGCGTATGACCCTTTTGGACTCTTAACCCTGACTGTGATTTCCCAGGGCTCCAGGAGAGGACACAGCTCATGGTCAGTCTAACCAGCAGACACAAAATACCACTGAGTTCATGAAAATACCACTGAGTTCCTGTGGTGCCAGGCTCCTTCCATGGTCCTGCCTCCTGTCAGGGCAGTCAGCCCACGCTGAGCTCCAGGCTGCCCACTCCCGCTGACCACAAGCCCTCAACACAACGCTGCCACCACAGTTTCTGTGTCTGCAGCATGGGCTGGCTCCAGCTCCTGTTTACTTGGAAGGGAGAGGGTGTTACTACATTTGAAAAATAAGAAATTAGTTTCTACCAAGCCATTTCATTGTTCCTGCTCCTGATTCAGTTCCACAGGCTTGTCACCCCTCAGCATGCATGGCTGTGTGACAGAAACAAAGTCTCTTTGTTTGCTGTGGGTCCCTGGGCCCTTCTGGGACCCATCTCCCACTGGACTGTCTCTAATGCTTTTTCCTGCTGTAAGCTTTGAGGTGGTTCCATTTCACCCTGCTTCCTCAGGGAGTTATCCTGCATAAAAATGCTGTAGCTCTTTTCCTGACAGCTCCTTAAGACATGTTATAACTATTTTTCATATAGATGCAAAGAGGCTGGCAGCATTATATTCAGATGGAGCCATTTGTCACCAGAGGTTAGCAAGGCCGAACGTAATTTAATAGCATGACAAAATTCTCGTTCTGTTTTTGCTGAAGCACCAAAGCTGTGGGTGAGAACATTTCAGGCCTGGGATCCAGACCTTTTCACTTCTGAGTAATGATGGGCACAGCTCTGGGGGCATTGCTAGAAGGGAAGACTGACATATGGTGCTAGCCTGACAATTCTGGGGGTAGCTGTTATTTTCTGAAACTTTAGCATTTATTTTATTTTATGCTGATCAGGAAAGCTCCGAGCTGAGAGCAGATGGTACTGATTTGCTCAGGGTTATTGCTGGTCGAAACTAAACAGTGCAGCACTCCATTCTCCCAGCCAGCTATTAAACTGGATATAATTTATCCATCAGAATTTCACAGGAGTTCAGTTGGGAGTGAAGCCACACTCAGCTGGGCACTATTCACTCACACAGAGGGCGTTACGGTTCTTCGTTCCTAGAAACTCAAACTAGAAGTGAAAACCCCAGATGCCCTGACCTCAGGGAATTGCCAAACACTTCTCTTACTGTTTCAAACCTCTTTTCTCAGTAATATTGTTTCCTCTTTCTCCCTCCCTAGCTTAAGGAGACCAAATGTGGTGTTGCAGCAGCTGCTGACCCACTGGCTAGCAGGACACCCCCTCAAGGCACCTCTGAGCTGCTGCTGCTCTGCTGTTGGTGCTGCTGGGAGTGGCTGTGCTTCTCTTTTCTGTATTAAAACATGTCCTGTCACATTATCATCCAATTCAGCCCTCCTGCATCAATTTGAGAGCTGTTTATTTGGTAAAACATAGGCTAAACTTGCTGTGGACACCATCACAGAGATGCATCCCTTGGGCAGTCTTTTCCTCCTTATCATGGGAAAGGGAGATTGCACAAGGTACTGTGATAACAGAAACATTTCCCTGAAGCAACTATTGACAAATCCATTGTCTTTCTCAAAGTCTGTATTAAAGCTACTGATTCTGAGCCCTATGGTCTAGCAGAGCTTGTAGGACTTCAGCAGCTCAGTGTGCCATGTGGCAGGTCTGGGCCAGGCCTGCACACTTCTTGGGGATGGGGCAAAACAGCACTTTGGAAAGACAAAATGTCTCTAGGAACATGGAGAGCAGAAGAAACAGAGCTACAAGGCAATATCCATTTACCTCTGCAAAAGAAATAAACAGAATGTGATATCCAGAGGCTTTGTGAGGCACTTTGCTTTCCCTTTCAGCTTTGGCTGATTTTGCTCCAGTGCATGAAAACATACAAAGAGTAAAATCTACTAATTCTTGGATGAAGAAAAGCCTAAAGTTAATGTAACAGTTGCCATAATAATTCACACCTAATTACAACTCATTACAAGGCTGTCTTGCTACAAATGTGACAGAGGCCAGTGATTCCCTTAAAATAGTATAACTGATTCATAGGTTTGGGTAAATAAAAGCTTAACAGCAAACACTGATTTATTACTTGGGAAAATATTACAATTTTTCAGGGGAAGTTGTATGATCCAGAATGAATTGGAAGTGTGTTCAATTTGAATAAATTCTTTAGATTAGTAATTCAAGAACAGAGATTTCCAAATCCTACAACCAGGACAAAATCTTGAAGTGGCAGAAGCTGTCAGAGTAAGTTCTCAGTATGACACTCAAGTCTGTCCCATAGCTATAAGGTGCCAAGGTGGGTATCAGGGCTGTGCCCTGTGCACTGAATCAATGAATTCCCTGGGTGGTCCAGGAGCATCCCAGCTTGTCATCAGCACAGATGAGATAGCAAAGCTGGTTTGAGACAAGAGATTGCCTTGAAACCAGGTCTGAATTCCTCAAGACATCCATGATTAAGTAATTGACACCCAGGAGTTCTCCAGGTGGGAATTTTTGACAGTTCAACATATTCCCCCAGGTAGCTCCTGCTGCAGCTCATCTCCTTTGTATATCTAAATATGTTGGGGTACTTGTGGCTGATTCCCTGATATCTGGGACTTAGGCTGGGCTTTTTTAGGGGGCTCCCCTGTGGGAGGAGACCCTCTTGGAGCGGTTTTGTGTTAGGAAAGAGAGATGCATTGATTGTTTTTTTCTTTAGGTTTTTGTTTATTACTATTTTATTTAAAGGTTTGTACACTGTTCACACTAGGCTCAGCACACTGGAAAAGCACTGCAAAAATGGCTTAAAATTTTTTTGTTACAAGGTCTTTTAAAGCTAAGCTATCTATTAAGAACTGACACCTAGATTATTTCCCCTTTTGACTTAATAACTGATCTCTAAAAGCCCACAATGAGGATTTTCCCACCCAATTACAAAATACTACCCAAACTCATGAAGAAGGAGGAAGAAGAAGCATGAAGAAGAAACTCAGGATGACACCTTGTGCCCTCTATCTTGCTTCCACCCACAACATACTAAAAATCTCAAAACCTAAATTTCTTACCTAAGTGATACACCTACACTACTCTCTATAATCTACTTCACACTTTAGTGGATTCTAGTCCATCTTGAAGTTTAGGAAACTTTCTCCGTGAATGAGGGTCAAAGTTAGTGTTCCCCTAGGGGTCAGGGCACCCCAGAGCAGACAGAGGAATATTCCTGGTGCCCTGGGTTTCCACATAAATGCTTATGTGATGATTCACACAAACATTCAATTCAAATGATTATGGGATGCATCGTGGGTGCATTGTCCCTGGCATTCTCATGAGATTCTGCTGCTTTAGTGGTTGCAGAAGGGGTCAAGTTGTACATAGATATGACACTTGCAAGTAGTCAGTACAAACTGTTCCTGCAGATGCAAAAAAATACTCGTGTAGGACAGTGTTTTGTACACAGTTATTTAAACCAGTTTTGTATGTAGTTGTCACAGACAAAACAGTTCAGAATTGGGATATCTTGCTTAATTTATTCCCGGACCACACAAGCTTCTGATACCTGATTTGGATATTAAGAGAAAGAGGAGCACAAACATCTAGACACTTAATATGAAACTCCACCCTTCCTCCTTCCCAGTTTCAACTTCTTTATTTTTTCTGCAGTCACAATTGTTCCATCACAATTCCCTGGCAATGGGAAGCAGAGCATGTGACATTTCTGCTGCCCCTGCAGCTGTTTCTGTTGTGCTGCCCTTTGTGACACCCTGAGCAATGGCTGCCACCACACCGCACTCCATGGCCGGTGCTGCTCTCCCCCTGTCCCTGCCCTGGCACAGCTCCCTCATGGTCTGTTTGTTCACCAGATGGTTTCCACTTATTTCAGGGCAGGCTGGAATAATGTTTGGCAGGCAACAAGGCTTGGGCTCACCCCAGAGAGGCCAGCACTGCAAACCAGTGACACATGAAGCCTGGTGACACCTGCCCAGTGCAGCAATATGGTGACAAGGATGGATGGTCACCAGGACAGTGGCACGGCTTGCAGCCAAGCACTTGTACAGCCACTTCAGTGGGGGGACTCCTGTTGGCACAGGACAGCAAAATTTACTTTAAACAAACATTCTCTCAATGAGTATCTCTGCAACATTGGCCTGTGTGAGGAAAGGTTACTAAAATGCCTCTCTAGCACTCCATGTGAAAGAGGCACAGCTCAGCAGCCCAGCACACCCCCAAAAGCATGGACATGAGGGTTACCTGCCTAGAACAATCAGGCTCGCTTCAATCAGAAACTGCAGTAAGCGTCTTAGAAGTAGAGCCAAATATTATCAGAGATTAGTTTCTTGTTTGTGCTGACAAATGAAGGGGATCTGAAAAGAGGCTGTGTGTCTGTCCATCTCTCAGAGAGCATTGCAAGGAGCAAACCTGCCAGCCTGAAGCCTGTGGAGGAGCATTCTCACTTTAGGATGAGTTTCAGTGCTGGTGTTGCCGTGTGTATGTGTGTGTGTTTAACAGGGAATCTGCCAAAATTGCAGCTTGGATATCAAAGCCCTGCCCACAGTCAGACTGATTTGCTGCCACCCTCTTTAAACAGAAATCTGGGACCACTGAAGCTTACATAAAGTGTCTCAAGCAACTTCTCTGTGTAGTTACACTCTGAGCTGGGAAAACAGTCTCCTTGTATCATGTAAGAGCTGTTGGGGCCTGCTCCAGCTGTGTCCATTTTGGCCAAGGATTAAGAGAGGTTTAAGTGAGTAGGGGCAGCCTGTAAAGCTGGGACATTTGAGGGGATTCTATCCTTCTTCCTTCTGCTGGCTGACTTGGGAGTTCTCACACCTGATTGTTTTTCACACCAATGCTGTTGTATATGAAGGTACAATAATTGCTATAATTAAATCACTTCATTGATTTAAATAATCTCTTACATCTTTTTTTTTGTATTTATCTAAATTTATAAAGAATTATGTCAACTCTAGTAGCAGTTATAAAGCCCTCAAATGCCCTCAGATATTGCTGTCTAGAATAAGTGCACTGTGAAATCTAAACATTTTTTTCAGAATATGCTTTTAAATGAAGAAAACCATGGCAGCTTCTCAGGGAATACTGTTTGCAGCAGCCAGGCACTTAGTTTTAATGCTGATCCCTAATCCTACTTTGAGTAAATCAAAAGTGGAAAAATGTAGCATTACACAATTGCTAAGGCAGGCAGTTCTGCTGTCAGCAGATGTGATGGCCAAAGATCCCCTTAATCACACACATAGGATGGCTGAGTGATACATCCCTGGACAAAAGAATAAATATCAATGTGAAAGTGAAACATTGGAATTGTTACATGTAAAACTGAAGTTATGTACTGTGCCAGAGGGTTTGAGTCATAGATACATTTCACTGTAATATTAGATGCTGCAGACTGTGAAAATGTCATCATTAGCACAAGTTGTGCCCCCTCATCAGGCAGAAATAAAATACAGAGGTCAGTTAACCTGCCACATGCTGCACTCTTTTTTACTATTATGGCAGTAGTAGCTCCACTGAATTCCTATGTGTAATTTATTTCAGGTACAGATAGGTGAATTAATATATATTCATTTTTAAATGTCTGTATTTAAAATATATTTTATACGTATAGTATACAGATCACACTAGTGATAGTTACAAACTTCTACAATCACACCACAAAGATTTCTCAGAGGGACTCACAGATTACTGATGTTTACCCCAGGGTAGCTACTGTCACACCATGTGTACCTTTTGTCTGCCAGATACATTAAATTGAGATACACTCTGCCAAGTTATGAATGGCTGTTTTCCCAAATTCCTTTAAAGATGCTCAACTTTTAACTGTCCTTCTCAGACACCAGATGAAAGCAGCACTCAGACACTTAACAACTAAGTTTTGCTGCACAATTTGTCCCAAGGCCAGGGTAATGGAGATTCCTTGAGGATGTATGAAGGTGATCTCTGACAACACATTCCTGGCTGGCAGGAGTTTCAGCACATAATAAATACCTGGAATATATCCAACTATTTTGGGAGTAGCTGTATAAAATCTAATCTGATTCAGAATTCCTGTGCAAATGTTGATAGATAAAATGGCTCAAGATAATTTTAAATAGAGACTGTCTTCTTCATTCCCTGTGCACCCCCTTTTTCTCTTATTTTCACTAAATCTTCTTTTGGCTTTAAAGTCCCCAATCCCATTTTCATTGCACATCATTATTTGTGTAAAACCTGGAAACTGAAGGGTTGTTTAATTTCAGTGTATGCCTGCAGACTAGGCTAAAGTCCATGTGAATTACTATATTCCTCTGGAAAGCCTTGGAAGCAGCAAAGGGCAATATGTGAGTGCAACTTGTGAGGGGCTGCAGCTGTCTGATTAATTAGTCTGAGACGGCATTTTTCCAGAGTGAGTTAAGAAGCTGTGAGCTGTGGGCTGCTAGCTGACAAGGCTGTCACACCACAGCTCCAAAGGGTCTGAACCTCTGCATTCACAGAGGAAACAAAGAATCTTCATGGCTGCATGCAAGAAATATCCTGCTATAAAAGAATAATTAACACTAGTGCAGATAGAGCCCTTATCTCCATCATGTCCAACAAATCTGTTAAAGGGGGCACAGAAATAAATCTGTAAGACACTGAGGGTCCAACTTTATGTAAATACTTCCCTGTTTAGTACCTGAGGAGTACAAGGACTCTAGATCGATTGTACTCCTGTTACAAGGCAGGGGCTGCAAAAGGGCTGGTGCAGATTTTACTTACCGTCTAATGAGGAGGGGGTTCCGGAGGATCAAGGAGCTGCTGCACAAGGTCCATTTAGAGAGGCTGGGATTCTATATTCTAGAGAAGAGAAGGGTCTAAATGATCCATGGCAGAAGAGCAAAAGATAATCAGCTCAAATTGAAGTCTGAAAAGGTGTACCAGTCTGGACATTGATAAAAGTTTCTTCACCATGAAGAAATCCCCAACAATCAAGCATTAGAGCAGATTGTCCAGAGAAGTTGTGGAGCCTCCATCCTCTGAGGATTTCAGACCCAACTGGATACAGCCCTGAGGGACACATTCTGATCCCATAGATGACTTTGAGGCCTCATGAGGTCCCTTCTAACCTCAATTATTCTATAATTATAATTAACGTTGTGGAGTTCTCATTGCTGTTGCAGTTTGTGCCCCATTCCCGTGGGTCTGGTGCCACAGCATGGATTCTGTGTTTAGGTAGGGACAGGAAGGGTAGGTTCTATGGCTTTTAGTGGAACTTATCTCCAGCACACACTGTTCTCACGCTGACTCACAATTGTCTGTGCCTGCCATAACTCATTCATGTGGAGAAATAAGTGGCTTCTGTCTTGCTTTGTTTTACCTATTTCTTCAGGCCTTTCTCCCTTCTTTCAGCATAGCATTAGAAAGGTGCTGCTGATGATTGCTTGGACTGTTGAGAATGCCAATGTGGTCTGGCAAGGTTAGGGGAAGACAGAGGAGGGACACTCTATCCCAGAAGGTTCTGGAAAAGGAAGAAGGCGGCATGTGGAAGACACTGCTGTACTGTTTTTCCCATGTATAGAGAATAAATGCAGGGGCAATAACACTGACAGTAACAACATGGTGCCCAGCACACCAGGGACAGGAAATGAAAGTGCATGCTGCTCAGAGCCAGCTCTTTTCTGCAGAACTGCAGTCACAATGTACACAATCAACACAATTATTGCAGCATGGTCTTAACCAGAATGACTGATGTGGTGTAGCTGGTTGCTGTGCAGGAGTCTTCTCCAGCTGATGTCAACCAAGGGAAACACCTCTTTAACAAATCTAGCCCACTCCCCTGCCTGTAATTGCTCTCCAGCAGGAACAGTGGCTGGGACACCTTTGGAAAATGCTTGCATTCACAGTGTGTTGCACTCATGCCCCTTCTCCCTTCTCTTAGGCTTGAAGCAACCCTACAAAGCAAAATAGTCAGCACTGTTAGACTTCTGGGTAGCCAAGGACCATGGCATGGGGACAGGGTGCTGGTGGCAGGAAGAAATATGTTCCCTGATTCCATGAGATGGACTTCACCTAGAGCACTTGACCTTGGATGGGAACACCGAGCCCAAGTCCAAAGTTCCCTCTACCATGACAGGCCTTACATGAAGGTCAAACTACCTGTGGCACCGTGATGAACTCGTGATCAAAGCTTGTCACCATGATATTTTCTGGAATATCCTCTTTGCCCAGGAAGGGAAGAAGAGAAGCTCTGGGGAAGAAGAGAAGCTCTGCTCCTGGGAAGCTGAGAAGCCTCAGAGAGGAATGAAAACAATAATTATCTGATTGCTGCTCCTGTGTTTGCTGCTTTGGAATGTGGCTTGGACATTGTTTACCAACAGGTGAATGTTTGATTGGTTCCATGTGAATTGTTTTTAATTAATCACCAATCACAATCAGCTGTGTCAGACTCTGAGGAGTCAGTCACAAACTTTCTTTATCATTCTAAAGCCTTCTGATGCATCCTTTCTCTTTCTTTAGTATAGTTCTAGTATATTATTCTTTTAATATAATATCATAAAATAATAAATCAGCCTTCTGAGAACATGGAGTCAAATTCTCATCTCTCGCCTCATCCTGGGGATCTCATAAACACCACAAAAGCTTTTATCTAGATTGAGATAATTTTTGACAAGTCCTCCTTAGCCATAGACTTAGTATCTTAAATCTTGAACAAACATGTTGCTAACAAGCACCCCCTTCGAGCACTTCTGCAGCAAAACCTGACCTCCCTCTTTCAGCACAGCCTCACACAAACCATGTCAATTCTAAATCCCACATCTTCCTTCTGTAGGAGGATGAAGTCTGGGATATCTGTCTTTGAGAACAAGGAAGAACAAAAACTAATCCCATAAACTTAAACTGGATAAAGAACAGGAATAAGGGTAGCAAAAAGAATGGCAAAAACACCCTGAAAGAATAATAGAAAATAGCAGCAAAATGCAGTGCCCATAGCAATGGGCCCTGGCAGCAAAGTGCTGAGTGGGGGCCTTGTCTGAGCTATGGCACAGGTCAGGGAGGAACACCAATGGAGGGGTCACAGAATGGGGTACACACAGTGACAAAGGCTCCACAAAAATAGTAACTCTTCCAGATGACTGCATGGACTTGAAGATTCAAGGGCTAAACAAAATTAAAGGCTATAAACTGTTCTAAATCCAGAGCCTTGGACAAAGCTGTTGACTAAAAACCCAGAGGACATTTAAAAAATTGGCTACAAATTTGTATGCCTTGGCTTCCCAATTTATTAAATGAAAATAATACTACTCAATATATTTTATAAGCTTCATTACTTCAATCTTGAAAGGGCTCTAAGATCTTAGGAGGGTAGGCAGATACAGAAGTACAAAACATATTCTTTTTGATTGCCATCTTATTGATCAAAATTTCTCATATGCTTGGAAATTCTGCCTGAGCTGAAGTGGCTTTTCAAAGTCATACAGCAGTGTTTGACTGCATGTGGAAAATAATCTGAAGACCTTTGTTCCAATTAAGATGAAAAGATGGGAAATTTATTCAGAATGCTGGATTAATATTCTTACTTTAAAAAAACTCAACAAAACTGTAAGGCTCTGTAAGATAGTAAAAACACAATAAAAAACCTTACAGAGTAGAAATCCTTCTCATCTCAAATCTCTCTGGAATTCTGATCTGGCCACAATGGGAAATATTAAAATGTAAAATCTCAGTTCTAGGAATAATAACCAATTAAAAAAAACCATGTGTGAAGTACATAAAAAGGCATTTACCAAGGACTCTATGTAATCAACCTCCATTAAAGAGAAGTATGCTTTCAAAACCCAACTACATTGATGGCTTTAGCAAAATCTTCCAACAATTTTGTGATGTCCCACCCTTAAGAGGAAGGGAGCACCCAAGATCCATAAATGCTCATGGTTGACAGGAACAACAAAAGTCAAAGGGTCTGCAAAAACTCAAAAAGTTTTATTACTAAATTACACATTTTGCATGGAAATTGCTGTGTTGGCCCCTGGCTTCTTATGTAAGAACAGAGCAATGGGTTTTGTATAAAGGGGTAAGATGGAAGGGAAGGGAAGGGAATCACTACTCCTGGCTCCAGTGCTGATGCAGCTGAGGGGTGTCCAGGGTCCTGGGAGAAAATTATCTATAAAAGGTACTTGGGGAGTACCTTTTATAGATAATTTTCCCCAGCCTGAAGACAGATTCTTGCTTTCTATGCAAATTAGTTGTTATGTACAGCCCATTCTTTCAGACCTTTCTGGAAATGGGTTGGAGGATTTGGGGGTCTTGGGTGCTCTTGTTGCCCCCCACCAGTCAATGCCCACTTCTTGATTTTATTCCTGTGCTTGCACTGGACTGAGTTGTGCTTATCCCCAGGAATCAGAACAAGGATATTTGTCCCTCAAAAGTGCTGCCCTACCTTCTCATGGCTCCCTCTTCCAGCCACATCCTGTCCTTTCTCACAGCATGTTATTATTACCAACAAGCCTTGGTAACCTGCCTGCAATCCTTGGCTGGCTCCACAGCCATCCAGCTATCACTGTTTGTAATTAACCCCTTATCTTCTGGCCTTCCACACATTTGTACATGACAATGTAGTGATTTTCACACTTTTCATTTTGTAATGCAAGACCTTCTGATAATGACATAAATAATCAGTGATTGATACCTGTAAAGTAAAAATACAGTCAACTGAATAACAGAATATACATTTCATCTTGTCCACTGTCTAGTCCATAGAAGATAAGATTATACTGCTCCTCCTGATAGTGTTTTTAATACTGAGAGACCCAGTCCTGGTGAGGTTAATCAGATTAAACATGACAGGATTGATACTGATTTGATACTCAGTCACAATAATATAACATACAGCTGTTTTATTCATTATTTGAAAATCTGATTTTATCCAATGTTTTAAAAGAATTTTATTAATTATACAGGTCTTTATTGATCTTTGAAGGATTTAATTGTTATGATTTAATTAAACTGGACATGGATCAGAAAAAAAAGGCATTTTGAAGTTGTGCTAATGAAGTCTCTTGCTTCTGCTGAATCAGAGTTCACACCTGATTATCTATTTTACTTAAACCAGGAGAGAAGAAAATTTCAGCTTAAATTTGCCTGTTTCTGTAATCATTACACCTGTTTTACATTGCAGTAGCCACCATTGATTTTGGTGTGTTTATGTCCATTTTATATCAACATAACAGGGACTGAAACAAGGCCCACATTATTTGACTCTTCTTAATTCACACAGCTAAGTTGTAAATATTTAACATGTATGAAGTGGGTAAAAACTCATACTCCAGCATAAAAACTAGGGCATCTTTACTTACATCATTGCCACTGACTGCCAGGCAGAGTCATGCAGACTGGAGCAGTAGAAGATTCAAGCACTTCAATTGTGCTGCTTCTGTGTTAACTGATAGGTGTTGCTAAATGAAGTCCAGGTTTTCCCCAGGCACTCATAATTAAGCATATTAAATCTAAGCAGCAATTCACTGTGTTTTTCTAAATAACTCAGCTGAAGACCAGAAATTTCACCAAAGTCTTCTATGCATTAATAAATCACAGCAGCATTTGCAGAAATATTCACAAGAGTATTGGTACACCTTGCCTCCTTATGACAAACATACAGACTCAAAAAGTACACAGGAATATCTGTGTAGAGAGGGGGTTCAGCATGTGTTGCTTGCACAGATTTGTCCCACCATCAGGAGCTCACCTCCTGAACCAGAACTGCTCTGAATTACTTCCATCTGGACCCAACAATTAGAGGAAATAGTGACTGCAGAAACTGCTGAAAGGAATTTACATGGCTTGCAGTGCCCTTCAAGGGGGACACACCTGCAGTTGCAATCTACATTTATTCCTCTGATGGATCTTTCAATCAGCTCACTTGGAGAATCATAAATAAGAGCCATGAAGAGGTTCTCTCTGAGCACAGTAAAAGGGGAACAAGGAATTCATGCACCACACTCTAGATACCTTTCTTCACTGTTGGCATAGCCTGCAGGATCTTCCGTAATCTCATTTGTGGTGGCAGGAACCACTGGTGCCTGGATTCCCAACACCTGCATTATCTGAGCAAAAATGCTGCATCATCTGAGCAAGTGTTTGGGGAATTTCCTGACTTAACAAGTAGGAAAGAGTGAGTAGCTAAAAATAACACATCTCATGAATACATATAGACTTTAAAGAGTTTCTTATTGGAAAGAGAAGCTAAAATAAAACCTCAACTTGTTTGTTTCCAACCCTTTTTTTTTTGGCTAGAGCATGCTCAGGATCCCAGATAACCCCAAAGGTATGGATGAGCCAGCTTTATTTAGTGCTCTGACACAGAGCGAGGAGCCCTAAAACCCTGCAACCATTGTCTGCAAAGATTCCAGATTCACCAGATGGGTCAGGCATGATTTGCCCTTAGTGAAGCCATGCTGGCTGTCTCAGATCACCTCTTTGTCTTGTGTGTGCCTTTACATTGCTTCCATGAGGATCTGCTCCAGATGTTCCCAGGCACAAAGATGAGGCTCACCAGCCTGTAGCTCCTTGGGTCTTGTTTTCTTCCCTTTTTAAAAATCAAGAGCAATGTTCCCCTTTTTCCAGTCACCAGGCAGTTTGCCTCACCACCATGGCTTTTCAAACACATTTCCTCTGCCTCATTCTTTACCAGCAAGGTTCCCTGGGCTGTTGTGCCTAGAGAAGGAGCAAAGGAGAACTGTCTTCTCCTTGGAAGAGTATTGAGGCAAGAGCCTCCTGACAAGTCTAGACTCAGCCAGTATGATCAGATCACACATGCCCTGTGTACCTGAAGGGTTTAGGGAGCGCCTCATAGCCGCCTTCCAATGCCTGAGAAGGCTGCAGCTGAATATAAGGGTGGGGAGAAATCACTAGCAGGATAATTAAGCAAAGGAACAAATTCTCTAGAGACACTGGAGAACTTGTGTTCTTGGAAATTTTCAAGAACAAACACAACAAAGTCCTGAAAAATACTGTCTGAAATCCTCATTGACCTGCTTTGAGCAGCAGGCCAGACTCAAGCTAGAGCTCTTTCAAGGGCTGTTCCAACTTGGACAGCTCTATGAATTATCACATGGTTTAAGTGGCCTGAGATTCAACAGGAAATGGTTGAAAAAGAAATCAAATCAGGATTTGCCAAGACTTCAGTTCACCTTTTTCCTTTGGTGCAACTCTTCTCTTACTAGCTAAAAAAACCATTATGTTTTTAGAGACTACCATTTTATCAAGGAATATCCTCTGATTCCCAGGTCTGAATCTGGAGCCATACCACCTCCAGACTGGATCTGGAGCTCTCAGAGTGGTGTGGATATATGGAACTTCATAGCTGCCCTCCTTGCCCTAACTGTGCCTTGCACATCATATGAAATAACCCCAGCTCTAGGGAAGCTGATGTGACAGAAGAGATGCTGAACAGGGTAACACAGCCAGAACACCAGTGGGCCATGGGGTGACTCAACACAAGAATTGGGACACAATTCCTCTGTGGATTTCCTGATCTAGTGGAACCCCATAAAACCTGCCCGTAGCCATGACTCAGGAAGGGCACAGAAGATGACTCCAGCACCACTTGCACAAAGAAGGATGTCTGACTATTTCTTCTACATATACATTCCCTACTGTTGTCTTCTGGACATTTTCAGTCTTTAATTTCACTCCCACTCTTCTCCATTGCTTCACGCTAGTTTGTGGTCACCAATTGCTTCGGTGTTGTGAGGATCCCCAAGGTGAGAGATGAGAATTGACTCCAAATGCTCAGAAGGCTGATTTATTATAATATCATATCATATCATATCATATCATATCATATCATATCATATCATATCATATCATATCATATCATATCCTAAAACTATACTAAAGAAAGAGAAGGAATACATCAGAAGGTTAGACAAGAATGATAATAAAAAACCTGTGACAGACTCAGAGAGTCCAACACACCTGGACTGGGATTGTTCATTAAGTAAAAACAATTCACATGGAACCAATCAAAGATGCACCTGTTGGTAAGCAACCTCCAAAGCACATTCCAAGCAATCAGATAGTTATTGTTTACATTTTTTTTCTGAGGATTCTCAGCTTCTCAGGAGAAAAATCCTGGCAAAGGGATTTTTCATAAAATATGACAGTGACACTAGTTAGCTGACCCTCACTGTCCTCTGAATATTTCCCTTTGTGAGGAAAAGTTTTGGCTCTTTAGTATTTCAGCATCAATTAGAACACTGTTGCTTTAACTACACGGTCAGACATTTCCCCTTCAAATTTCCAGCATTGGATTTCCATTCTCTCTGTGAAGAAGACCTTTGGGATTAGTAAATATTGCACAACATTTATCAGTTAGTTGTTCTTTAAATTGCAAAAGTCTTCTAAATTTAAATCTTTTAATTGGAATAGCATAGCAGATCTTTGTGACAATATAGGTTAAGTGACTGGATAATACACAGACACTAATGAAGGGACACAAATAAATCCTCTTAACAGAAATATGCATTAATTTTCACTACTATGATCAGTTTATAGAGAGAGAAACATTACTATGTAAAACATTGGAGGAGGTATCTGTACAGGAAAAATAAATCAGATCACTTCTGATTCCCCAGCAAGAAGAAACTCCTACCAGCAGCAGTAAAATAGATGCATTAAACAGAAAAACAAAGTGAATGGAAAATGAAAACAGAAGGAAGGCACTGGTTCAACACTGTAAAATTAACAAGGGCTGTGGAAAAGTTTGCATTTTATCTGACACCAAGGATTTGACCCAACCTACTTATCTCAGTGAGTTCACTGGCCCATATATTTTCCCAAATATTTGTGGAATGATTATTAAATGCTACGTGATAAGATAAATGCCAGCTTTTTTTTTCCTTGAAGATTATCTCATATTCTTGTTTAAGAAATAATACTTAGATATGACTATTGTTTTATCCCAATTTCAGTACTGTTTTGACACAAAAATCATACCTTTAAAAATAAGCCATCTAAAATCTCACTTCTGTTTCCACTGTCTTTGAGATCTCAGCATCAAATTTCAGACAGAGAAATATAAAAGATACCTTGCTAATGGTCCAGAGAAAGGACAAGCTAAAAACAACTGTGAATTTCAGGGGTATGTTCCAATACTTGGTTCATTTCTTGAGAACACTGAGGAAGAAATTAGACTACAGTCAGGAACTGAAGTCAGAGAGCTGGGCAAATCTTGGGGGGAATGAGGAAACGCTGTGTGCAGGGGCCATGCTGTAATTCAGCTCATTCCAACTTATCACATTGGCAAACTCTCCAAATGTCACCACAGGGAAAGGGCAGAGCCAGACCCTACAGGTATCTGTTAGGTAGGTGCAATCCAAATCAAATAGTTCAAACTGGGACCCCATGTTGATTCCTGATGCAGCACAAGCTGTCACACAGAATGCCTGCCGTCTCTCTCCCTAATAGGCATAGGCAGCTCTTCCTTCTACTCCTCAGCCTCATAATTCAGGATAATGTGTGTTTTTTTAAAATGTATGCATCAGTCTGATCTGTATTGAAATTGAGGTATAAAGTTCATTCATGTCTCGTCCTGCCATAGTAGGCTCCAATCTACAGTTTCCATTTAATGTTTAATTACAAAGCACTAAATAAAAATTAGGACAACTATGAGTAAAGTTGTGGAGTTTTTCATGGGCCTTGGGTCTTCAAAGAGACAAGAGCAGTTGTTGGTTGTAGTAAAGTTGTTTATTGCATGCATACATCATTCTTGAAGGCAAGGAGTTCAGAGTATTAAAGTCCATGCTAAAAGCTTTCTGGCACAAAGTCCTGAGCAGAAGCAGCAGCAGCAGCTCCCACACCTTTTTCTTCTTCCTTCCTTTTCTTCTTTCCTGAATACCTTTAAAAGCCGGGACATCCTCTAGGATTGTAATTATAGGCTTGTATTTTGTTGCTTCTTAAGGTAAAAAATCTGCACAAAGTCTGCACGCCAATATGGGGATTTTATTCCTAAATCATCCAATCAGCTAAAAGCAAGATTCTAAAACATTATTCTTAAACCTATCCTAGCTTGATTCTAATATGTGAAAGTAGTGTTAGTTCTTACACAGAATCTACACATATAATTTTATCTATTTATACAAATGGTTCTAGCTGCTCTATCTAGAAATACAAGTAATGTTCTGCAATGCTTTCATTATGTCTGGAACTAATTTTGTGAAAGGTAACTCTACTGTGAAAAACATGTTCACTCTCCTGTGAAAATGTAAAAGGTTTAATAAATGACAGTAGGAGACAAGGAGCATAGAGCAAAAGTTATTACAGCTGGGTGCATCTGGGCACTCAGCCAAGAGCACACTGTTATCTTTGGGGATATCCCTTAAATACCTTTTCATTACATCAGCCTCTTGCATATTCATAGACCCTTATGCATAGTAAACTTCCTTCCCAAACTAGTTTACATGTTCCTAGAATTGTTTAGCATGGCTCCTCCTTGGATCCGCTTTTTTTAGAGCATGAGTATTCCTTGGTTGTGGTTTTAGTCCATTCTTATCACCTCCAATTTCTGGGCCTTGGTCCACACTGTCTTCAGACAGTGAATGCTGATAGTTGGCATATCAGCAGGTATCTTCTTCATACGTTCATTGGATGTTATCCCATCCAAGCAGGCATTTTAACACAAGAATAGTTATATCAGCTATTTCACTACTATGACTAAGCTTAATTAACAACCAAAATAAAAACTATATCTTTATAACAAAGTTACTTTAACACTACACATATAAAATTCATTTTAATATTTGCAAAAAGCCAATATTATAAAATGTATCTGTAACACTACTGACCTTTAAACTAGGCTTTAGGGCCTTTTACTAGCTAACACAGCCTCTTAAGGCATTTAAGATATAGTTCTACTTACTTAAAACTAAAACTTACACTTCTATTTCATATCTGCGTGGCTTAATAGATTTCAGATTCTCTAGACATTCTAATTCAAACCCTGCATTCCTTTCTCTCTCTGAGGGATTCAGAGAGGTTTCTATTTCATGCATTCCAACACGGAGTAGAATTTAATAGAAAGAAAAAGAGCTAAATCCAAATGCAGCATTCACAGAAAACTCTGTAGCAGAGCAGGTGCCTTGTGTAGCCCAGGGAGCCCTCGATGCCTGTCGGTGCTTCTGTGTGTGCCTGACTGCTCCAGCGCCTGCCTCTCCTCAGCCCCTTCCTCTGCTTTCATCCACAGCACATTTCTAGGCCATCTCCTTGCACACTAATGGGATTAAGCTCTTCACAAAATGCAGCTGCAATCTTCTCCCATGTGGACAGCAGGAGCAGAAAACTGCCCACGTGTTCAAGCAGCAGCCCCAGAGCCAAGGGCGATGCAGGGGCTCCCACTCTGTGCCCCAGCCCCGGCTCCTGAGGCTGCTGCCAGCCAGGCTGTGCTCTGTGGGGAGCATTGAAGGTGCACTGGGTCTGCAAGAAGGCCAAGAAGAAACCTACATCTCATCTACATTGTAGGGGTTGCAGGGCAGTGCTCTAGGAGAGCGTCCACTGCTCCAGTGACACTGCATTTCCCGTAAATCAGTCCACAGAGATCTTGGGAACCACAGTGACCTGCACTGTGCAAATATTGTGTAAGACCACTTTACAAAAGCCCAGAAACCTTTTTTCAGAGATTATTTATGTTTGAGACTTCAAAGAGAAAGACTTCCCGCTCTGAAAATTAGTTTACTTAGACACAACTTCATCATTTTTGCACTTACTCACCAAAGGTGCCAATTTTAACCCCGCTCAATTCAACAGACTGCAAACATCCTAAATTTCCTAAATTTAAGCACTCAAGGCAGTTTTTGCCTGTTATCAGCTTAGGCTAATATTCTAAAGACAAATCTTTCCCTTTCATTTTTACCTTAAGAAGCAACAAAATACAGACCTGTAAATTTCCATGAGGATGTCCCTGTTTTCAAAGGTATCCTACAAGACAATTGTACTTCAACCTCCAGCAGCAATTTACATGCAGCAGCTCTGAAGGAGCAGAAATGCTCCTGCATCTGTGAGCTGGGATTCCTCACCTGCAGCTGGGATGACTTGGCAGAACAGCACTGCATCCTTATGCAGCATCACAGCCCCAGCCACGTTACAAACACCCTTGTTGACTGAAATGGTCTTGATTTGTCTCCGAGACAAACTGTATCTGTGATGCACTGTTATGAGAATAGACAATGCTTGGGGTCTGTCCAATCCCTATCAATTTATATTCACTCTCCCCAGGAACAACAGGAGCAAGGTATTTCCCTGATAAACCTCACAGTACCTTTTCAAAGAGGACACCAAGGGGGAAAAAATCACATTTCTTTAAAATTATAGTGCAACAAATTTCATAACCTTGTGATATTTTTGCTCAGAACACTGTCTGTATAGTAGAGCTTGCCATCCATACAATTCTTTTAGTGAGCATAAATAAATTATTCAATTTCTTTTTCCCCTTCTCTTTAAAGACACAGTGCACAAGATCATGAGTGTACTAAAGTCAGTAGCAGCTCACTAGAATGCCACTGCATTTTACAGGATCAGGCTGAACTAGAAAGTGTTTGAGCAGAGAAAAACACAGTTCAAGGCTGAAGTTCATGTGAGGACAGTGGCTGATGTCATAAACTGTGAAACCGTAACTCTGACTGATGGGTTGTAGCAAAATGCCCACTGTCTGTCCCTCTACTGCTTTTTACAAATGTGTTGATTTATCTTGTTTTGCTTCAGGTGTTCTCCTACAAAGCCAGCATGAATATTACAGAAACTGGGCAATCAGTACATATGTAAAATCTTCCATGCCGTTTACTCCTCAAAAAAAGAAACTCAGGATAATTGGTGTTTCTAGGGAGTTCTGTTTTTTGGTTTTGGTTTTTTTTCCCCCTTCACAGAAGGCACAAATCAAATGAAGAAAATAGAACCTTCAGCTTGCTAGAATGAAAATGGAGACCTGAATCATTAGAAAGTCATTTTCTGTATTTATAAACTGGACAGGTGGCATTTGATCCTCAGACATAACTGTGGCAGCTTGGTTGAACTTTGCATGTGCTGCAGAAGTGTTAAAACCTTGTATTTTCACCTGGACACACAAGTGTGTGTCTGTCCCACGGAATAATACACACTGTGTATTGTGAAATACAAAACAAAAGTCAATCAGTTTAGCACCAGGTCTCTGATCCCTCCATCACAGAAAGCTCAATTATGCCCTGCAGACACTGTGGTTGCTGTTGTAGCTCTGTTAGTGCAGGGGTTCTCACACATCAGCTGATAAACAAATACATAACTAGAAATGGTCTCAGCTCCAGAGGAATCAGCATTTACTCCAGAGCAGTAAACATTGATTAAATTATAAACTTAACTCTAGATAAACAGCAATAAAATCTTCACACTGTGACAGAATATCACGAATTCTGCATTGGCCAAACACTGCTGAAGAAACAATTTAGAAGTATATCTGAATTCAGAAATAAATGTATTGGAAATATTTCATTATTTTTCCCATAAAAGACAGAGGCATTCATTCTTATGAACTGTATTTGACAAAGCTGATACTCACCACTGTAATGAAGTGGAGGATAGCTGGTTTGGGAGGCAGAGAAAATACTTTGTGCTGATTTGATTCAAAAGGAAAAGAAACTCAGCTGTTTGGATGTTTGGGAATCTCGGTGTGTGGACAAAGTACAGGTGATGGAGTCTAATATTCCTGTCAGCTCCCTTCCTGCACTGCATCCCACACTCCACAGCCATCACCTGACCAGCTGCAGAGGCTTGTTTTAGTTGCACATTGTGTCAGGGACACACTCAGTATAGCTCAGAGGTTACAATTACAAAGTTTATTGGCTCAGGTATAGCCTGCACAAACCACATTACACAGTGCTTGGTGTCAGTTCAGGAAGTGGTTTTGGCACTTTTATATGACCTGAGATATAAAGAACCAGCTTTATTGACCCAAGCCAGCTCTATACAACTGTATATCTGAGCCATGATACAAAACCAAGAAAAGCCAGAAATGCAAGACTTGCACTGTTAACTTTAAAAAGCCACATTGGATTCAGCAAGCTCCTGCTCAGGAAGATGCTTCTTGATCCAAGCTGATGTTGGACAGATGCACTCAAAAACCCATGAGCAACATTCACTTGCCACCCAGCTCCTGAGGAGACGCCAGCATGGAAAAAAGAGACAGCAGGCCCACCTGAGTGTCTCTTGGTAGAGGGAGCCTCAGTACACCCAAAACTGGTGTAAATTGTGCTGGATCCACAGTGCCAATTCAGAACCAGTAAGGCATATTTATAACAGCAATTTTCAGCATGTCCTGTGGCATTTCACCCATCTGTGTGACAGCAATTTCAAGCTATCCCAGCTTTACAATAGTCTGAGCAATGAAGGGACTGAACTTCTCTTACTCTTTGAAGAACATGTAAACACCTCAGTACTGGTTATGCAATGCATACCAAGAAATAACTATTTATGTGGTGTGATACAAAGCCATCCCCGTAATCTAAAATCTGCCTCTTCCAAAAGTCTCACAGCATGTGTGGAAGTTTACCAATCCAAGTGCCAGCAGAAACATAGGCATTGGTTCCAGAGAACTGACCTAGGGGCCAGATGTAGTTCTTAAGAAGTTATAAAGAAAAGAGAAAAGCTGACTTGCAGTGAGTCACGCCCAGAAGCAAAAAAATTGACAAATATGTGAAGGCCAGAAATATTTATTCACTTCTGTGGAAAATAAAATACTTCTCTGTGATTCCTTGTGATTGGGATACCATTTAACAGGACTATTGATGGACATGGTTTAGCAAGGAGAATTAAATTCTCGAGCATTAAAATCTGCTTAGATGATTTTAACTAATTATGCACTGATTTATTCTGGAGACCCAGCCAGTTATCCAAGGTGAAAGAACACAACTAGATGTTGCAGAATGGTGTAGGATGGGAAGGTTTAGAAAGGACAAAAGGAATATGGTCTTGGAGGAAGAAAGAGTCCACAGGTTCCACTCTGTTTTCCTTACAGCTTCACAGCAAAGAACTGTATGCAGCAAGGTGGCAAGTGACAGATATCTGATAAACTCCAGCTGCACCAGCCTGGACATCAGGCACCAAGGGATCTGCTGCAAAAATTGTAAGTTTAAAAACTACCACAAGTAACTAAAGCACAAAGAAGCACATTTAAAATTCTGCCCTTTTGCCAGCATATCTGAAAAGAAAAACAACAGCATTAAGAAACAATGTTGACATTCAATCTGTCAATATGCCTTGGAATTATCACCCAAATAAAGGGAGCACAGGGGATTTGTTCAGGCTCAGAAGTAACAACCAAAACAACCAGAAACACTAAAGAGGAAAATTCATGACCTGCACATAGTCATGGTGTGTGCAGAAATTCTAGTCACAGCAATCCTCTATGAAGTGGCAACAGGACTCTCACTGATAGATTAAATAAATATCAAGTTTTGCAGTAGTGAGTGAAGAAAGGATATGGTGTAATTTGACTGTCCTTGCATACTTCCTAAGACATCAGCCTGAGGACATATTTTCAGGATAGCCCTCCTCCAGATACAGCACCACATCATGGACTTTATATGCATAAAATGCTGAGTGCACAATTCTACTACACAGAGCATCATTTATTATCAGAAATCCCTGGGAAACAAAATACTTCCCTGGATTAATATAAATTTATTAAAGCTACCCTTAGAGCTTTGTTTATTAAAAATATCTAAACAGGTGCCTCTAAAAATCTCTCACATGCTAAAGGAAAATGTTGGAAGATAACTGTTGAAGAACCTCACCTCTGTCTGTAGGCAAATGGTATCAGAAACAATTTAGCTGAGCTCACATTTAAATTGAAGAACATTATTTCTTGGTGTGGTTCCTTCTGGAGGGAAAAGTTAAGCCCCATATAAGTTACAAATCCTGATTTCAACAAGCTGAACAGCTGAAACAGTTGAAGAGTTTACAGATAATAGAGGACAGACACAGCACAGAAATCAAGTAACAGGATTATTTCTCTTTCCCAGGATTATTTCTCTTTCAACATTGTGACAGTACTCCCACCATCTACAGCTGCAAGAGTTGTATTTAATTTTTTCCAAACTTAAAATATGTTCTTCTCACCAGCCAACAGTGATTTAACATAGTTCTGTTTAGCATAGTACCATTTTCTATTAATACTCTGAAATGCCCTAACTTTACAATATTTCATTATAGATGCAGCTTAAGATATGTTCATATGAGCTAAATTAAACCATTATTCAAGATCTGGCACAATGTAAGGTGCCAGAAACAGCCAGCAGAAGGGGGAACAAGATGCTGACAAAAATTCTGTCTGAACAAATAATCATTAATTATTCCATTGAAGGCTTGAAGATATATCAGCAGAATTCTGTAGTGAAAAATGTCATTTAAAAACAAAACAAAACAAAACAAAACAAAACAAAACAAAACAAAACAGAACAACCTGTAGTATTTTTCTGATTTTTCCAATTTCTTGCTAAGGTTTAGACAAAAGACTGATCTGATAAAATAACTTTTGCTTTTTACTAGTCAGCTTTATATTAAAGCAGAATTTTTAAAACATAAGCTTTGTCCCTTGCAGCAGAGAGTCTTCAACTATGAAAAAGGTATGGACAGATAACACAGATAAAGGATGTGTTAAGGGGCAAAGTCCTGATGTGACACCACAGAAGAAAATTTTGTGACAAAACATGGGAGATTTGCATATAAAGATAATTTCAAATTATCACATGATAGTGTTGTCACAATGATGGGATGCTCCACAAAAGAAATCCTCAGAAGGAACTAAAGAAGAGTTAAGTTTGGACAATTTCAGAAAAGGTTTTTTTTTATTTAAGGGGGATGTGAAAAAGGTAGAGCAGCTTTCTAAACTAGCAAGCACTTTTAGATCGGTCTTGCCAGTAGAAGAGAGCAGAGTGGGTTGTCTGTGCAGCAACAGAAGACATAAAAAGGGGGAGAGCTACAAAGAAACCATAGAAAGAAAATGGAAATTAATTTGTTTTTTGCTCTGATGGGGAAGTTATGGTAAGAAGATAAGTCTGTGTCCATGAGACTGAACAAAAGCAAGCAGAATGTCTAAGACAAGAATTAGCTGCAAGTTCATGGTGGCTAATAGCAATACAGCAATTACCATTGCTAATTTTTTATTTTGGTGAAAAACAGCACTCAAACAAGATGGCAGAGGAAGTGTACATGAAACTCCTGATATATGGAGTTTCTTAATGTTTCCAGCTTCTTCACAGACCTCTGCCTGTTCTAGAGAAACCCTTTCCCTCCTGAGAAAACTAATGAAAGTAATTTCCAGAATCACAGATTGGGTAGAGCTGGAAGGGGCCACAGAGGGTGTCTGGTCCAACCTCCCTGCTCAGGCAGGGTCAGCCTAGAGCACATGGCACAGGACTGTGACTGGATGGCTCCTGAATATCTTCAGCAAGGGAAATCCCACAGCCTCTCTGGGCAAGGTATATATTATTGATATATACAAAACTGGTGCTTTTCTCTCATGGAATGGCATAAAACAAGAGCATGCTGAGGTCAACAGGAACTCACAAGGGTAATCAAATTAATATGGCTGACAGGGATGTTATACATACAGAATGATGTCAGAAATACCTAGATCTCATTCCTAACCTTATTCTTTGCATTTTTTTTTGGACATTCTTACTTCTACCAGAATCGGACTGGTGAAACCCAATGTGTCTGAATCATATTAATAAACAGCAGTTATACAATTTTTTAATTTGTTTATGATCAAACAACCTAAGTTTTAATTCACCAATGGTTTTACAGAAAAGGCTAACCGAGCGGCTTTTTTTTTTTTTTTTTTTAATGCAGTAATTGTTAATAGTTTGTTATTTTTCCATAACCTGATTAGCAGAGAGCGAGACAACAATCTTCCAGTTGTGGACAAGCCATGGCTGTGACAGGAACTGGATTTGCTGCTTTGGAGAAGCAAATACAGAGAGTGTTCTATACTACCAAGTATTATATAGTGTTAAATACTACTACAACTGTAATATACTGCCAAGTGTTATAGAGTGTTATATACTACAAGTGCTATATACTACCAAGTGTTCTATACTACCAAGTTCTAATACTACCAAGAGTGTTCTCTCACCTCAGAACAATACACTAAGGGACTCATGGAATCCCTTAGGTTGGAAAAGACCTTTGAGATATCATGCCCAACCTCTGACCGAACACCACCGTGCCAACCAGACTGTGAAAAACACCAATCACTAGTTTTTTAAAATTTTAAAAGTTTAATTATAATAAAATGGTTATAAAAATAGCAATATAATTAGAGTAATAATAATTTGGACAATTTGCATTAGGACAATATGAGACAATAGAAACAAAGAGTTATGGACAGTCCAGGTACCTCTTTCTGGGCTGCATAAGCCCAAAAGAGCACAATGTTAACAGAGGATTAACACTTAAAAACAATAACCTGTTGCATATTCATACACCTCATACATGATGCATAAATTCCATTCAAACACAGGATTCTGTCTGGTCATCCTCAACTTCTTCCTCTGAATCCTAATGGCGTCTTCAGGGCTGAGCGAGGCATGAAGAAGTTCATTTCTTCTGATAAGAGAGCAATAAATTCTCTTTCTCTGAAAGATTTAGGTGTCCTGTGGCTGCTATCTCAGGGCGAGTCCTTTCTTTAGAAAAAGAGCATCTAACATAGCATGGTTTCTATTTTAACATTTTGTTATAACCTAAAACTATATTTAACATACTACTTAAGAGAATTAATACATAATAACTTTCTAGCATAACACATATAATATTCATTTTAATATTTGCGAAAAGCCAATCATAAAATACGCATTTTTCACACAGACCCTGGCACTGAGTGCCACATCCAGCCTTTCCTCGAGCTCCTCCAGGGACGGTGACTGCAGCATCTCCTGGGCAGCCCGTTCCGATGTCGGATCACCCTTTCTGTGAATAAATTCTCCCCAGTGCCCGAGCTGAGCCTGCCCGGGGCAGACTGAGGCCATTCCCTGGGGGAATGACCGACCCCCACCGGGCGACAAGGCCCTGTCAGGGCCGGGGGGGAGATAAAGCCACCCGAGCCTCCTCTTCCTCCTCTATGCGAATGCCAGATAAATACGGATCGAAAACCTCAAGTATTCCCTCGAATGAGAACACCAGTTAAAGTCGTAACGAGTATAAAAGCTTTGGAAAGCAGGTGTAACTCTATATGTAATCTCCGATCAACAGCAACTGTAAAGAATGCTCGGAAGTATTTCTGTCAAAAAGTGTCATGTCCTTCCACTGAGGCAGCCGGTGCCGAACGTGGGCAGTGGGGGCGGATGGAGATCGGGCTGCTCGGGAAGGCCGGCAGGTCCTTCCCCACACAGCATCAGCCTCAGTCCCTGGTAAAAGGGACCGCAGGGTGCAGCGGCTGCCCTGAAGCCCGGCCCGGCCGGGAGCGGGTGTGGGTGCGGGTGCGGGTGCGGGCGGGGGGGTTCCCCCGTGCCCGGTTGGTGCCAGTGCCGGCGCCGCCTCCCCTTTCCCAGAACCGCGGCTGCCGAGAACCAAAACCAGGGCCGCTCCGCGCATGCGCGCCGCCCCCGCCCACCTCGGCCCCGCCGCCCGTTCGGCGAAGCGCGCGCCGCTTGCCACAGCCAGAGGGAGCTCGCCAGCCGCGCGGTGACGTCACCGGGCCGGCCCCGCCCAAACCCAATGAAAGAGAACGTGCGGCGCGGGACGCTCCCCGCCCGCCCCTCCCCCTGCACCGGCCTGCGCCGGGACCAATCGGAGCCCCCGCGGAGCCCAGGCCCCGTCCCCATCGCCGTGACGTCAGGGAACCGCCCTCGGTGGCAGAGCGGTCCAACCAATCAGCGTCCCCGCGCGCGCCCGCCCAGGCCGCGATCCCGTGTTTCCGCCCCGCCCCCTCTCTCCGTGCTCCCCCCCGCTCAAAACGCCAGCGGTGGCGGCGGAGCCCGGTTCTGTCCGTGCGGGCGGCGGCGCCTCCCGGGGCTCGGCGACATGGAGTGCGCTGCGGCGGGAGCCGAGTTCAACATCCTCCTCGCCACCGACTCCTACAAGGTGGGCACGGACAGCCGGGCGGGAGAGAGGGGGTCACCTCTGCGGACACCGGACCCGCCGGTGCGCGCCGTCCGCGGGACGCCGAGCCAGGCCGGTCCCGCCGCCACCGGCCCCCTGCCCGCCTGGCCGGGGCTGGGAGATCCCCCGGGACGCCAGTGAGGGTGCCCGGCCTCACCCGGGCGGTGCGGGGGGGACGGCGCAGGCCTGGCCGGGGCTGCCCCTCTCGCCCCCGGCAGCCCCGAGCCGCTGCGCGCGGGGTGCCGGGGGCCGCGCAGCCGGGGGGCAGCGGCGGCGGCGCCAGAAAAGAAAGTGAAAGCGGGCGGGGTGTGCGCCGCCATCCCGCCGCCTCTGGGCGCGGGGGGCGGCCATGGCGGGCACGCGGGAGGCGGGGCCGCCCGGCCCCGAGCATCGTCCGGCCCCGCCGGGCTGCCCGCCCCCGCCCCGGCCGGGGTCGCGGAGGGCGCGCACGGCGCTGCCGCGGGGCAGTCGCTCCTTCCCTCTCCCGCGCCGCGTCCCTCCCGCTGTGCTCCGCTCCGCCGCTCCTGCCTGCGGTCGTGCGCCTGGCGGCGATGCAGCGCGCTCCGGGAACTGGCTGGCGCAAAATCCGTGTCCGCTAGCCCCGTGCTTAGCTCCGGGCACTGCGGTGTCACATTCCCTCGGCAAAGGTAGAGGTTAGAGCGGAGAGGCGCACGCACGGCCCTCCCTTCGCTTCCTGGAAATAGCGGGGCTGACAGCGGTGACAAAGTGCAGGCGCCCTGTCCGCGCCCCGAGCCGGTGCTCTGTGCCCCGGCAGCGCCTGCCGTGCCTCGCAGCCAGTGTGCCCGGGCCGGTGCTCCGTGCCCCGGCAGCGCCTGCCGTGCCTCGCAGCCAGTGTGCCCGGGCCGGTGCTCCGTGCCCCGGCAGCGCCTGCCGTGCCTCGCAGCCAATGTGCCCGGGCCGGTGCTCCGTGCCCCGGCAGCGCCTGCCGTGCCTCGCAGCCAGTGTGCCCGTGCTGGAGCTGCCCCTGTGCAGCGTTCATGGGAGCGCTCAGCCGGCAGGTCCTGGGCACAGCCCCCGTGTGACTCCCCCCGCCGGGCTGCGCACCAGTGCCCGGCCTCTCCGGGGCTGCAGGGATCACTTATTTCCTTCAGGAGTTGCCTTGCAATGTCCACGAGGTTGTTGTCAACAAAACTACAGTAACAGTCCTGGTTGTCGTTGTAAAGCATTTACTGCGTTTTAGCTCTTTGAGCGTTGGGATGCTGGGATGAGTGCTCAGGGATGAGGGTACTTCTGGATAGAGGAATTGAAAAAGCAAAAGCTATGTTGTGACCAGGTCTTGCTACTGAGTAGCTACCAAAGTACAAACCTCAGTAGTTGCTGACTTGAGGTGATATTATTATTACTATTATTTTCATTATTGTTATCATTACTATAAGTTACATCAAGACATAAAGAAAGTTAACAGCTATTGTTGCTGTTTGTGGGAAGGAGTTTTGGGAGATGTTGATAAATCTTGGAGCAGCTCAATCAGGGCATCCTAACTGCAACTGAGGGCTTGCAAAGCTGCGTCCATTCCGAGTGTAGTCTGACCACAGTGCTCTTTGTGAACCGGGTTTAAGTTTTGTTATCTAACTTATTCAAATATGGAAGATGCACTTTTTTCCATGTCTGAGACTAATCACATTAAATACTGCAGGCCTGAGTTAAAACAGTATCTACTTCAAATCTAAGTTCTACACTGCTTTTTCTAAATTCTCTGGGTGTGCTCAAGGATTGGTGGTAGTGCAGCACACTGGAGTGACATAAAACCAGTTTGCTTCTGTTTTGTTTGCTGTTTCATAGTATAGGTGAATTGGTAACATTCCAGGAGTGGTAGAAGCCTTAAAGAGGTCAAATAAAGGCCTGAGGTGTTTTTTCGGGTTTTTTTCCCAGTTTAAAACCAAATTTAGATGAGGTTTTCTGTGGCAGCTTAGGAGCATTTTGTATTATATTTAGAATAGTTGCCCCCCCTCAGTTGCTTTGTTAGGGCTATTAAAATTGTCTGTCTTTCCATATGCTTTTTTCCAAATCTTAGGAATTGCAGTGTCTCTGAACAATGCTTAAACAAGTAGCAGCTTTTATCTGGTTAGGTAATATGAGCAAACATCACTTATCTTCTCCCTGGATGATACTGTTGTTTCCCAATCAATGAAACTCACTTAGTGAGAGCACTTTCAGTAAAACTGCACTAAAATATCTCGTAGTTTGCAATGTCAAGCTTTTTACAGGAGTTACCAAGCACTCTTATTAGCAATTAAAACAACTGAGAGTTGATTGGGGAATTTTTTCTTTTCTTTTTATTTTGTTTAGATAGTTCTGCTGTATCCACAACTGTAGCATCTGTTTGTGTATGCAGAACTGTCTGTACATAACGTTTAGGCTGAGAAAAAACATGAATCAGCTCAGAAGTTTACATTGTGATCTAATTGCAGTAGATGCCAGTCCATACAAGCTAATGCTGGTGACAAAAATCACGTAGAAATAAACACCTGTATGGTATTTGAACCATACAGGTTTAAATACCATAAACACCATATAGTATACAGACCATAGTGAGTGGTACAACCCCAGCTTAGGCAGTTGTCCCTCAAAAAAAAAATTTGTGGCATCTCAGGGTCACGTCTGTCACAGTTTGTTAGTTTGAGTACTAGCTCCAGTGTCCCAGTTCTCTGTTGCTGCAGTTGGAAATTTGGGGTGAAAAAATAACTCATTACTGGTTTAGTGCCTATACAATTTCAGAAACAAAGTAATTCAGTAGGCAAAGATTTGTCTGTTGAGAGCCTATCCAGCCTCCCCGCCTTCTACACTATTTTCCTGTCTGCATGTGCATCATAGGACATTTCCTCTTAAACAATAGAGAATATTAAATACTCAGTTTCAAAATCTTTCAAGTGTTTTTGAAAAACTGCTGAGTATCATACTGATTGCTAGTAAAGTGAATATTCCTAGACAGGAGTAGTTCCCAGTAGGTGAATATGCACTGGTTCCAGTACCAAGCTTCTATTATAGACTGGAGCTTACTCAATTGTACAAGTGCTCCAGGATTTTGAGGCTGGGTTTCAAATTATACAGTTTATCTCTAAACCCAATAACAAGATAAATGTTTTTACATCACTTAGATTCTTCTTCCTGTGTACTTTGTTCTGTATTCTTAAGCTTCTACAAATCCCCCAAAAGTGTAATTCCTCCTGTATGCTGGGAATTATATGCCATCCCCTCAGAGTCTGAGCATGGGCATTTGGTATAGTGTGTGTGCAACATGCTGATAAGTAACAGCAGTCCTTTTAATTCTTCTGATCATGAGACTCTCAAGAGATTCATCAATGCAGTGTTATCCGGGGAACCTCAATGTCTTTATGTGCACTCTAGCACTGGCATTTCTATTAGTGAAGTTTTGTGCTGGTGACTTGGTATTACTGAAAAGGGGAAGTATTTGAAGTTAAAGTCCTTGTTGATAGAAAGCTGCAAGTGAGAGGGTATCAACTGGCTCCTTGAAAATCACTGTTTGTGTTGCCCGATGTCTTAGTCTTGTGTGTACAGCAAGACGCAATTTATATAGCTCCATCTATACAGCTAGCTGTATATACATTATACAATATTCTATAGCAGTCTTGTCTCTCTGACACAGTGGGGTTCTGTTCAGTCTCTGCACTTCCCCAGTGAAAGGGTCCATGCCCTCAGTGCCTCATTTGTCTGACATTGCTGACACACCTCCTCTGCATTTTCTTTCTCTCTGATTCCCAGCGCTCTTTTTAGCCTATATTTGTTTATTTCTGCACAGGCAAGAAATAGTCCAGAGTATAGGTAGTCTGAAATTGTGTTGAGAGGATCAGCTTGGCAGAGCTGTGCTGTTCAGTGGGAGGACAGCCGTGACTGGTACGGACCTGGCCTGGGTTGGATGGACCATGAGCTGCTATTGACTGAACCTTGTTTGCTGCAGTAATAGCTTATTTTGCTTTTGCCAATGAGATCTTTACTGTTGCTTGACATGTTTCGTAATTAAGCTGATAGTTATAATAAGCTGCCATGCAATTACCTCTTAGGAGGAGCTGACTTGCTATCTAGACTGTAAATGAGATCTATTTCAGAACTGATTTCTTTCTGGATGCTTCGAGGAAACCCAAAATGTATGTTTTAATTCTGTATGCCTTACATGTTGAATTTTAAGTATTTGTCACTTCAGATGACTTTTTACTCTGTGTGGATGTAGGAGAGCACTGAGTTCTGAAGCCTTTCACGTGAGTGTGTGTTTATTCTAGGCTCTGACAGCCTGTGTATTCTTTATTTAGAAGACTAGAGGTATGTGAGGAAGAAACATGAGTACTCTTTAGCCTACTGGATTTGACTAGTACTTAATGACAGCAAAATATTCTTTACAGCAGCCCATATATATATTTTTTCTTAATTACAATCTTGTGGTGGGAGTGTGAGTGTGTTATCTCCTGTAATTCTGCCAGTGCAAAGCATCGGAAGTGTCTGGCTCGGCACTCCTTGTAAGACACAATCTTCACACTCTCTAGCTTCATTATTTTCCAAGTTTTGATTTGCAGTCACATGGTCTTGTTACAAACCCCAAGACAGCGTTGCTCAAAAGGAGCACTGCAGTTGTAGAGTATTCAGACAATTTTTAAATCAATGGGAAGCAGCCCTTCTAGAAGCACTGCAGCTTTTATTGTTGAAAGGTAAATGTTTTTCCTTTTTCATTAAGGAACAGGAAACTTACCACAGCATGTGCAGTAGTACAGCAGACTAGTGACAAATGTGTAGACAGTAAACATAAGGCATTTTGTCATCTCTTTTGTGATAGTCTTGGATGTAAAACTGCTGCCTTGACTGAGGTAGAGTTAATTTTCTTCCTAGTAGCTGGTATGAGGCTATGTTTTGGATTTGTGCTGAAAACAATGCAGGGATATTTTTGATTTTGCTGAGTAGGGCCTGCACAGAGTGAAAGCCTTTTCTGCCCCATACACCATCCCACCAGCAAGGAGGCTGGGGGGGGACAAGAAGCTGGGAGGGGACACCAGGACAGCTGACCCCAGCTGACCCAAGGGATATTCCATACCACATGGCATCATGCTTAGTGAATAAAGCTGGGGGAAGAAGGAGTAAAGGGGGGAACATTTGGAGTAGTGGCATTTGTCTTCCCCAGTAAATGCTACACAGGCTGGAGCCCGGCTTTTCTGGGAATGCCTGAACACCTGTCTGCCCGTGGGAAGTGATGAATGAATTCCCTGTTCTGCTTTGCTTACATGCAGAGAAGTTTTGCTTTCCCTTTTAAACTGTCTTTATCCCAACCCATGAGGTTTCCACTTTTGCCCTTTGGATTCTCTCCCCTGTCTCCCTAGGAGGAGTGAATGAGTGGCATTTGAGGCTTGGTTGCCAGTTGGGGTTAAAGCACAACAAAAGCCATGAAAGTCTTTAGTGGTAAAGTAATCAACTGCAAAATGTAGCTGTTTTTAAGCACTGTGTTTTGTCTGAGAAATTTAGAACACATTCAGTTCTAGTGCTTACACTTGACCTTGTGTTTTAAATGAATGTGGACCTGGTCATGTACAGCATCTCTGCTATAATGTGCAGCTTCCATAGGAATTCACTTGCTTGCATGTGCTTTCCTTATTTTTCATAGTACTGACTGATCTCTTAACTTTTTTCTCACCTCTGGTTCTCTTATTTTTCAATACACATATAAGAAATGATGGATGAACTCAAGTATGGAGACATTAGAAGTGGTACAAGGTCATCATTCAGTCATAACCTCCATTAGCTTATCTCTTTCATCTCGTAAGAGCTGATATTTCCCAATATTCTCACTTTGGTTCTTGGACATTGTCTCAATCTTATGCATTCTAATAAGGGGCCTGAAGTCTCTCTAAGGCTTTTTTTGTCCCCCCTATGGTAATCTAAAGCTCATGTAATCAAAATAGTAAGATTCTACTTGACTCTTAGATTTCTTTTTTTAACTCACTTAAGAATGTCTTGCACTTTACCTGCTGTTGTTGGATGCCCTTTTTCTTGAATTATTAAAGATTGATTCTTCTGGCATTTCCTCTCTTGTTGAAATAAATTTATCATTTAACCATACTGGTTTTGGTTTGGTTTTCATTTCCAGTGTCATGATGTGCATTCCTTCTGTGATTGCTTAAAAGCTACCAAAGCATCCCTGTTGAATATAACTGTTAGTCACAGTTGTGTTGGGTTGTTTCCTGAAGAGGGTCACAATGCCTTATCACTGCTGTTAATTGTCTTGTCTCAGTGAGGTATATCTGATAGAGCAGTCCCTTTGCTCCTAAGTCCTGGTTCATCTCCTTATTGTTGCTAATAATGTTGTTTTCAATGTAGATTGTTGGTAAACTTTGCTTTTAGCTGCTCTGTTGGCTAAATCTCCTAGAGGTTTAGGTAAAGCAGTATTGCATCCATGGCCTTTTTTCATAATGTGTGTAAATAAGATGTAATACCACAATTCATGGAGGTCTTGGGGTGCTTTGCAGAAGTCTCCCTGGTGTAAATACCAGCAGTACCACTGCACTAAAATTGCCTAACTCAGTGAGGCATACTGGGGGTGAGGATCCCCAAATGTCTCTTGCAGTGCAGTGACCAGGCCTCTGCTTTGGCCCCTGTGCTGCAGACCTGCCGTGTCCTGGCCAAGTGGCCCCGAGTCCAGGCCGTGCTACTTCTGCTTTACCTGCCACCTGTCCCTCTGAGTCTTCATTGTTGTGGCTGTGTGGCACCATGGGTGCAGTGGCCAGGTTGTTCTGTACCCATTTAGCACGAAGGATTTTTCAAAATAGCTGCAGAAGGTTCAAATAGTGTCTTACTTGAACTGGTATCATCTTGTCACATGAGAGTTACAGTACAGGCAAGATCCTGCTGGCTAAATGTTTGGGGGCTTGCTTTCTGCACTGAAGACAGGGCTTGGAAGCATCTTTCTGATGGTTCATGTTGGCATCTGACCTAGGGGAGCATCCGGAATTACCACCAGTGGACATTTTGGCCACACCTGACTTCTTGTGTCCTATCTGGTTTTCCCATGTTTTCAAATAGTTGAATTACATAGGCTTAAATAACCTTTTAAAGTAAGTTTGTTACAATATCCTGTACAACAAAGCTTGTAGATTATAAGCATTTTTATATTTTTATGTCAAATATCTCTTATCTAGCTTAGAAAAATGCAGTGTTTACCTTAGTCATCCCTATTTTATGATGAATACCCATTAATTCCTTTTTCTTAAAATTTAACTCTTAATGTTTGGGGTGGTTTTTTGATGATATAAATGCAATTTGTGGTTCATCTTTTTTTTCCTCAAACAACTTGATTTAATTAAATAGCTGTAGTCCTTGTTGAGAGTATTCTTTGTTCAGAATATACTTTTATTTGCATTAAATTAAACAAGAAGCTATCACAACTGGAATAAAAGTGCTCTATTTCAGTCATAGTACATAATCTTGTAGGTAGTAGTGCCAAAGCTGTTTGTCATATGTTTTAGAGACAAAACCTAAACCACAGCCTTTGAACTAAACATCAAAAGGCCTTTGAAGATACTTTGGAGAGTTGTTTTCTTGTAAGGGTCTCTTAATCCCAGTAGAGGCTTTTGTTTGCTCTTCTGTTTGTTGGTTAGGGTTTTTTTTTCTTCCTGAAGAGAAGGGATTTCCTACTGACTTTGTAGTCACTCCTACTTATCAAGAGCTCGTCTGTGCAAGTCCTGCTTCTGTCGTCCCCTAACTGAAAGCATGGAGTTATCAATACTGCCTTAATCTCTTAAGTCACATAAAATTTAATATCAAATATTGTACCTTGCCTCTGGTTGTTCTTGCTACTCTCCTTTAGGATACAGAAAGATGCAAGTCTTCATCAGACAACAAGGAAAGATCAGGCATTTTTTGGAGCATAGTTTTCATTGTCCAAGTGCCTTTTAGTGTTGTGTCAGGTTTTTTCTTGTTGGTTTGGTTTGTTTTCAATTGTATTCTTTGTGTCTTCTGTGAACTGTTCCCACTCCTAGACCTTGACCTTTTTTCCACCCTTTTTTTTACCACCAGGCATTTCACTACATGCCAAGCCTCCTGACCACCACTATGGCAGATGGGTATTATTTCCCCGTGTAGAAACCCAGAAATGACAGCTAATACAATCAGCTGCTGTGACATTTTGTGGGCAGATATTCCTGATAAGTCTGAGGGCTTGGGAGCAAAAAGATGGCCAGATAACTCAGCAGGGGTAGGTCTTGTGCTTAACTTCTTACACACCTATACAACATAGAATCAAAGAATACTTTGGGTTGAAAGGGACCTTCAAAGGCCGTCTAGTCCAGCCCCTTTGCAGTGAGCAGGGACATCTTCAACTAGACCAATTTGCTCAAAGCCCCATCCGGCTTCACCTTGAGAGTTTCCAGGGATGGGTCATCTATCAGCTCTCTGGGCAACCTGCTCCAGTGTTTCACTAACTTCATTACAAAAAAATTATTATATCTAGTCTGAATCTACTCTCCTTTAGTTTAAAACCATCACTCCTTGTCCTGTTGCTACAGGCCCTGATCAAAGGTGTGTCCACATCTTCTTTATAAACCCCCTTCAAGTAGCCAGTGGTTGGGAAATGTGGTATTTTTGTGATTGCGCCTTTGAATATTGAGTAATATTTAAAAGGGTGTCTCAGCTTTGTAGGTAAAACTAACAGCTTTGTGCAATGTCAAAAGAAGTATCTTTAAAATTACAGCTATAAGGTTTGCTCAGATGTAAATATTTTAATTGCCAGGGATGTGTATTTTCATTGTTTAAATAGATTTTAATGTATAAAGAATATAATTGAATGCTACACATGTGACTTGCAAAGTTAGTTCCTTATCTCCTTCAAGTACTTACAGCAACTTAATCAATAAAATTATATTTCTGTCAAACATGAAATTTTCATATATGTTTTAATCCCTAAAAGGAACTATCTTCTGGACACTAGCTAGTTTGTATTTTCAGGTTAGGATCTAATCTTATGTCAGAAAAGATAGCTAAACCTGTGATGCAATGTTTGAGAAACCTGAGTGGGGTTTTTTTAGGTTGAAACTGTCAGCAAGGTAGTCAGGAGGAGCTGTGTCCCCAGGTATGCAGTATAAAGGATAAATACATCTGTTAGCATTTCAGACTGATTTCAGCTCTCAAGTTCTGCTTTACAGCCAGAGCACTGTTTTGTGATCATGCTTCAAAGCAGAGCTAGAATAAGTCCCTAAAAGAATGTACTTAAATGCAATAAGAAAAGGTGGCACCAGCTCAGTGGGTGCACTGTGCTAAGTTAATTTGGGCCTGTAACCATTCTGACAGAGAGAAACATACAGCAGGAGGAGATGCCTTTGAACTGTCAAAGTCTAATATATTTTCAAGATGTGAGTGGAAGATCACAGAGATTTTCATTACAATGTAGGTGTGGCTTCAGTAACTTGCCCATAGTTGGTAAGTTGTATAAGCTTTTTAAAGGAAACCTGAGTATCCCATCTCGTGCAGGTATAGTTTTCATTGTTTGACCTGTTGTGATGAGAACAGCAGCATTGCTTTGCTTTGCTCTCGAGCTTGCCACAAGGAATTGAGATATTCATGGAGAATTGGTCCTGGGACATGTGCTGTGTACACTTGCAGCTGCTGAGCTCTGTGTCGAGCCTTTACTCTGAAATCACAAACTCAAAAGTCCAGTACCAGTTGTAAAACTGAGCGAAATTTTTCATGAGGTTGCTGTTATCTTGGTGGCGCCAGTGGGAGGGGAGGAGTTCCCACTCTGTCTTTACAGTGCATGAACATTCTAAGGATTTGTTACAGGATCTTTTTCTCAGAGTGCATTTAATACAATTTAATACACAATATGTGTATTTTCATATACCCACTAGTTAGAAAGACATGTCAAATGGAGCCTATTTTTGTCTACTCCATAGTAAAGAAGAGAGGATGGTGTGTGTGTTTTCTTTTTTGCAGGGATTTTGTTTTCCTTTAAATGTGATGATATCATGCAGAGAGTTTTCTTTGAGCTGGCAGTGTGATGTACTTCCTGGAAGTTCTGCACAGAACTAGAAAAGGGCATGTTATAATTTGTGAAGCGAGACATTTATTGATAGCTAGAACTAAATCTAAAAGCCAGGTTTTGTCTTTGGATCTAACATTGCTACTCTTAGGCATTCTGCTTTTGAGTGGCTGTGGAATTGTAACAGAATGGGTTTGTACTCCATTAAATGCCTGTGGTGCCATGCTTTGTTTGAAGGCAGGGCAGAAAACGTGCAATGACAAGCTTGGGTTTTATTTGATTGGCCTTGTAAACCTCATACAAGCAAAGACAATAGAATGATCTTCAAATTGACCTTCCTTGAATGTTTCCTTGCAGCATTGGAAACACAACTATAACAGCCTTGTGCTGGTATAGGAGAACCAGAAATTCAGTTGAGTAGTTCATTGTCCAATCTGAGTGAAATACTAAATTTAAACGACATTTGGAGGAGAAGGGAAACTGTCCTTTTAAAATGCTTTAATATACAGTTTTAGGAATAGAGGTAAAGCAACCTTCAAATATTTTTCTTTGAGACTGTCAGAGATATGTTTAAAAAATCAGGACAAGAAGAGAGAAACAGTAAAACTATCCCTTTTCCAATTCCTTGTGGTATTAGAAACAGAAATTTTTAAGGTTATTTTGAGTAAGTAACAGCAAGAAACGTATAATGAATTCATACTCTAACCTGTAAATATGGGAGTTTGAAAAAAATTCAGACAGGAGTTTTCAACCATTTGAATTTTGTTCTGATGTGCAGTGCTGCTTTCTCAGTTGTAGGAACAGTTTTTCCTTATGGAATGTATAGACTGGTTTAAAGGCTTCCCATCATAATTTAAGAAAACTCTTGATACCTTCAACTTTGGGGATACTTTACCTTGATTTGTGTATTCCGTAATTGAAACATTGATAGTGTGAAGTTTCTGTCATTGTGTATTCTTTTTGTTCAGTATGGAATTAAGGATTTTGCATGGAGTTTGCTTTTTACACATTAGGAGATGAAATTTTGCAGGCTTAAGGTTTTAGGTGTTTAGAGCGTACTTGTTTCAAATGCTGTTATTAATTTCTGGCTAGATTTACTATGAGGAGCTCTAAAAAGCTGTAATAGTTGAGTTCAGCTTAGCATTATGTGTTTTATGGCCAGTTTCCACATAGTACACACAGGCAGCAATTTCTCATGCTTCCTTTATGTGAACTTTTTCCAATTTTGAAAAAAAGCCCGTTTAGCAAACTTTGTAGGGAGGTGCAAACCTCAGGTAGATTTTTAGCAGCATTACTGACAGTAACAGGTTTGTAAACTGGCTTTGCTGTAACCAGAGTTTGAGACCCACTCTGCTCACGGGGAATGGGACACTTGGGTAAAGGCCATTGCCACTGCCTTCCTCAGTCTGGGTGGGTTTATCTGAGCTGTGGGATGGTAGCCTGCAAAACTGAAGTCAAATTCAAGCAGATGTTTGGTAGTGGCATGGAATTTTGGGCTTCCTGTAGCTATTAGGCTTGGTGTGGCAGAGCAAAAACTGACCTGGCACATTGGTGTTAGTGCTGCTCCTAAAATCCCAGCCAGTGTCTTTCCCAGTTAATCAAAGCCAGGTCATCAGGGAAGGGGGAGGTTAACCTCAGGAAGGAAGACTTGATAAAGAAGCAAATAATAACAGAGGGAAGACAGTCCTTGGAAATGAAAATTGAAAGAGGTTAAAAACCTGGAAATTCTGTAAATACTTGTGTAGAATGTGAATGGATAAATAATCACAGTTCAGAAGAGCTGGGAGTTACTTTTAAGCTTTAATGTACAAATATGATTTCTCTTGTGCTTTGTAGTGATGTTTTGAGTTCTTACTGAAATTTTTCTTGATGTAGGTTACACACTACAAGCAATATCCACCGAACACAAGCAAAGTATATTCCTACTTTGAATGTCGTGAAAAGAAGACTGAAAATTCCAAATTAAAGAAAGTGAAATATGAAGAAACAGTTTTTTATGGCTTGCAGTACATTCTGAATAAATATTTAAAAGGTAACTGTCTTAAATTCCAGTAAAACCTTTTCTCTAATTAAATTGTCTAACTTTTTCTCAAGCTTGTAGTGTTACAGTTGAAACAATTCCAGGTTATCCTGATACACCACAAGTAGTGACATGCATAGTATCTTATTTATGTGATTGTGAAAAAAGTTGTCCACCCTCATAAATTGGTATTAACTTCTTAATCCAGACACCTCTCTACTGTCTTTATTTATGCCAATGGTGTGTTAAAAATGAAAAGGTGTTGCAACTTCAGAGGGCAAAATTGAAACAACTGGAAAGAGACCAAAGCTGTGCATAGAGTCACAAGCAGAGAGAGGATTTGATGGAAAATACATTTTGCATGTTGAGCATTAACTTCAGTTCTGTATTTGCTGGTTTGTTTACTGTGTAAACCAATAATGGTTTCAAATTTCCTTAAATTAAATTTTAATTTTCCTTAAATTTTGGATGGCCTTCACCTTAGATCATTGAGTAGGGCAGCTACATGTAAAAGTGGTTTTTATAGTCATAATTTTAGGAGTAACATCTGAAAATTTCTTGGTGCTGTTTAAGATCTTTTTTGTACAAATATCACCTGTTCTCACTTGAGTGCATGTTGCCTTCTGCCAAGCTTTAAAGGAAAACTTTATTCATACATCTTGCGATTTTGTCTTGATCTAATAAACATCTCTGCCAATTCCACCAAAGATTGAAATTTCAGTATAATCAAAACACTTGATAATTTTGTTTCTTTTGTCTTTAGCAATCTGAGGGTTGTTCTCTAAGGTAGACGGGCCCTACAGCAGCAGCATGTTTATTCAAATAATGTGGTTAGTCTGCTGGTTCCTAGCACAAGTGGTCAGTCAAAGGTTGGTTGCAAAGTCTCTCCATGGGGATCCCCCTGGAATGGCACAGCTTAACCCTTGTGCTAGATATGTCCTTGCTGCATGTACCAGCTTGCACAATCAACACATTGCTCTGGGAAAAGCACTGCTGTTAAACCTCTTGACTGGTTTTTGACCGTCATAAAAGAGGAACAATCTCAAAATTTTCCTGAGTCATCTGTAAACCACAAGTGTATTTTACCCTCATGGTTTCTTGATCATTCTAATCTGTATAATAAATTAAAGTTTGGTTTAAACATTCTGCATTTGACATTTCCTTCTTATCTTTGTTGAAGGCAAAGTAACTGTGCCTGAACCTTCTTGTTATTTATTTTATCAGTTGATTAATATTGCAGATTTCTAAGCTTTAATCTGTTTCTGAAACTCCAGGTAAAGTGGTGACCAAAGAGAAAATCAAGGAAGCCAAAGAAGTATATAGGGAGCATTTTCAAGATGATGTCTTCAATGAAAAGGGATGGAACTATATTCTAGAGGTAAAAACATTTGCAAAAATAGTTGGAGATCATTGTGAAGGATTTCTGAATCAACAGTAGAATAAATATGGCAGTCTCTCCTTTTAATCTTGATAGTAAAGACTGGATAAATTTAGCTTTTCATGTTTAGTGTACAGGGAGTAGCAGCTGTCAAAGAATAATCATATAATTGTAATTCCTTAGAGAAAAGTAATTTCCATCCTTTCAGATGCCAAATGCAGCTTTGCAGGTAATAAGGATTTATGGCTGTCGTCAGCCAGCTCCTGTGAGTGAGTGAGTGGGGGCTTGTTGGCAGCTCTCCATGTGTGATACAGCACTCAGTGCTTCCTGCATCATTTACATTTCTCTCTCTAACTAGTCATTACAGTGTTTACTCTAATGCAGAGAACATTGCAACTTCTTGGCTGTATAAATAGTTGGAGAAAATACACGTTTGTTCAGTTGTTTTAGAAGTTTTTCGGAGATATGAGTGTTGAATTTTATTATGAAATACAAGGCTTGAGCACTTCTGACACAAAACCTTTTAACTTTAGTCTTTTCACAATTATCCTTTTCCCCTTTTGTTTAACAAAGTGTTAGACTTCAAGTAATTGCAGACATCTATTCTCTGCAAAAGCAGCAGATTCAGACTAATAGCATTCATCAGAGCTGTACTAATCTCTGCAGAGTAATTAAATGCTTCGTTTCATTGTGGGTTTTGGTGAGTGAATATTTTTAGCATTTGAAAGCCCCGTGTTTAGTCCTCTGCATTTATATTTCCCTGGATCCCCTAATTGTATGTACTTTTATGGTGGCATCTCTTTGTTAATGTATCTGGATGTCATCCTGCCACTGGGGTGGACCATAGGTGTGCAAGAGAAGAGTGATTTTCAACTAAGTGTTGCAAATGGCAACTGGGTAAATAAGCCCACAGTTTTCTAAGAGAGTTATGGAGAGGTTTGTAGAGGACTTGCATCCAGTTCAAATAACTACAAATGTGAATTCAATCCATATTTGTGTTTAAGCTACATTATACATTGTGAACTGCTTTCATCTGTGTTAAAGTAAGCTTGATCCCTCTTTGGATAAACAGAATTAATACACTTTTAATTTTGCATGTCTGTCCTCACTGAGTTGTAATGTGGCTTGACTAAGTCCATTCAACTTTTGTTCTAGTCAAAATAAGCATTCCTGCATACCTTCTGTGTATGTTTATTCCTTTTCTTATTAAAATTGTGTGTCTGTATATTTATAAAAACCCAAACATGATTTTCATGTGTGGATCTTATATGCTGGTGGCTCTCAGACTGGAAGTGTATGTGCTCTTTGAGTCTTTGTGTGCCCTTTATGCCCAGAGTCCCTGTTCCTGCTCCCTGAATTCCAGTGTTTGTTCACACAGCTGCCCCTGTTCCTCCCTAGCTCAGTTCCTCAGGTGAGGTAGGGAAAGTGGAGGGTGCAGTGGCTGTGGGAGTGAAGTGCCAGGATGAATTTGAAATGTACACCTCTCAGTTGGTACTTGAGATTAAATGAATGGGTAAATACTGATAGGGTGAAGGGCTGGAAGAAAGAAAAGGTTTTCCTGGAGGGCAATGGGCTGGTGTAAAGGCTGCAAGTTAGCAGGAATCGGTGATGAGTGATGAGATGGAAGTCCTGAGTTGTACAAGTCAAGTCTATCCAAAATTTTTGCAAAGGGCAATAATACAGAGCCATGGCATGATCATATAATTTTTTTCCACGGGCAAAATCAACACCTACAGCAACTTTGAAATTTTTTTTTTCCACTTAACTATACTATTGCCTTTATTGAATTGTGAATAAATTATTTTGAGCCTTTTTGAAGGCTTTGTTGTCTTTTGTTAATCCATATATCTTCAAATCTCACAACTAGACCCTGTGTGGTATATAAACACAGTTTCCTTCAGGTTATTACATTTTTGAATAAACTTTTAAACTGTAAGGTAGAAGAGATTTCTGATGTCTGTTGAGTACCGGAGAATGTTTTGGTGCTACTTATGAATCTGTAATTTCTCTGAATTGATGCAATTTTTGCTGCCTTTAACAGGATATCTCATGGGAAGCTTTCTGTCAAAATATATTACCATCCAAAACATTTTCAGTATTGCCAGTACAGCTTGCAGAGCTCTTTCAGAAAGTTATAATTAGTCTTCTAGAGTTGCTATTTGCAGGTTACTCCTTTTCAAAGGGCATATTTTACACAATGTTTAGTCCTTTGGGGATAAAAGACTGACAAAGGAGTGACATTCCAATGTAAGACTTCATGTTTGAGAAGTTTAGGTAATTAAGATGAAAATATTCTCTAAAATAGTTATTAAATGGATCCTGCTGTAATAAATAAGCAAAGCACACATTCATACTAAGCAAAACTAGTGAATTTTTTAAAAAATATGAATAGTAGCTAAACTTTTTTTAGATTACTACATGTCAAAGCATTGAAGAAAATGAGTAGTAAGTATTTCTCATTCTGTGGGTAGAACTTAGGTATTTTTATAGAATGCTTAAGCTTTCCTGGCACAATTTGCTCAAGGAATACAACTGATAACCATCATTTGTTTTGATAAAGAGTCTGGGTTTTAAGTTACGTGATTTTTGTCCTTTTTTGATAGATAGGGATTTTTTACATTTATTTGGACTGGTGGGTTTATTTTTAGAGTTGAAAGAAATTAAGAAGAAAGCTTTTATTCACTCATAGCCTTTTGTCCATTGCAGTTAAATAAAAGAGCTGTAGGTCCTCATCTTTCCTGTTGTCTAACAACATTACTGTTCCTTACACAGAAATATGATGGCCATCTTCCCATAGAAATAAAGGCTGTACCTGAGGGCTCTGTAATTCCAAGAGGAAATGTTCTTTTCACAGTAGAAAACACAGATCCAGAGTGCTACTGGCTCACAAATTGGATTGAGGTAAGGTTTGGAAATTTAACACATTTTTTGTAAGTAAATATTAATGCACTTAAAGCTTGAATCTTGCATTTCTTTACGGGAAATCTCTGGCAACTTTCAGTTTCTATTTTAGTTCTTTTCTGTAGTCATCTTACACAGCCTTTTTCCCCCACCTGGCAAGGGATCATAATAATTTTACAGGAAATTCACAGCAGTACTTTTATCCATAAAAAAGGAGGATGGGGGGAATTGTGTGTCTGTAGTTTGCTACTGATAACTCCTGAGAAGGTCAATGCCTTGCCTACCTTATAAAGGCTAATTACTTAAGCCCTAAAGCAAACTGTTGGAGGCATCAGTGCTTTCTGAGCAGGGAATGAAAATAAATAGACCTTTTTGTGCCTGAATAAATGCCAGCTGGGCACTGTCAAGCTCTAAACAAATATGCAACTAATATTATGATGGATTTTGTTTTAGACAATTCTTGTGCAGTCATGGTACCCAATCACAGTGGCTACAAACTCTAGAGAGCAGAAAAAGATTTTGGCCAAATATTTGCTGGAAACTTCAGGCAGCTTGGAAGGACTGGAATATAAACTGCATGACTTTGGCTACAGAGGAGTTTCTTCACAAGAGGTGAAACTGCTTGTCTAACAGTTTGAAAAGTCTGATTGTTCCTATCAGAGTTGTAGATGTCTGTTAACCTCTGTGGCCCTGTTCTGCTCTGAAATTGTGAATGCCCAGAGCCCTCTGTTTGAGCTAAGTGTGGAGGGGGAGGTCTGGCATGGGGTGGGTACAATGTCTGAACTGTGAGCACTGGACTGGGAGAGGTTTTCTCTGTATTCCAGTGTAAGTGAATGAAGGGAATACTGGTAAAGTGGGAATTGAGTCAGAGTCTTGCTGTTACAAACTAGTGCTGGGTGGTGACTGGAGGCTTCTGTATTTGGCACAGAAACTGACAGTTGCATCTTCTTCAGACTGCAGGAATAGGAGCTTCAGCTCACTTGGTGAACTTCAAAGGAACAGACACTGTAGCAGGAATTGCATTAATTAAAAAATACTATGGTACAAAAGATCCAGTTCCAGGATACTCTGTTCCAGCTGCTGAACACAGGTAAGATACTAGTCTAAGCCTTTCTAAGAATAGCTTAACAAAATTCTTTTCTTACCCCTCTTTGTACCCAGAAATGTACACCATACACTATTAGCCATGACTGATCCAGCTGTTGAAGCTGCAGTTCTGTACTGATGCCTCTGTATGTTCTAGGGGCACATAAGTAGCATGCTTGTTCTTAGCTATAAATGTATTTTAAATGTTTTTAACTTTAACCTTTTTATCAGTTCTTTTTAGAATAAGCTTGAAATTTTATGGTCTATAGATATTGAGAATTCACACTATGAAGTTCAAATTTTGTTTTAAATATTATTTGAATATTATATTGTCAATATAAATTGACAAACTCTGTGAGTTACAGTTCTGGACTCTCACTGTTCATGTTCTCCCTCCAGAAGAGGCAGTTGCTTTCAAGCTTCCCATCATTGTAACTTGTAATGGTAAATCCTTGCTATATCACTAAGAATGGTGAATGGAAATTGGTCTCCAACATTTGAGAGAGAGAGAGCTCTTACTTTTTTTCAAATCCATGTCCTGTACAAGGTTGGGAGTGAATGCAAATCCTTGAATTTCAGTTGCATGTCTATGCACTGAAATGAGAATATAAAACAAGGTTGGTTGTGTGTTTCATAGTGAGCACAAAACCCAGTTAAATATTTACTATTAATTTTTAAATAGTTGTTATTCACTTAGGATTGCCAGAAAGGCTTACATTAATAGCCCTTCTAGGGTAGTGATCATCTCTAAACCAGCACTGCTTCATAGAACCTTTGTACCATTGCTGTAGTGCCACTCTAGAACTCCTGCCTGACCAATAGATGTGACAGTTTTTGTCTGAAACTTCTGATGAGCAAAACTACTATAAAATTTTTTGTAATGAAAGCAAAAACAAACACATGGAGTCAAGATCAAGTGTGTTTTGCCCAGGATATTAAAGTGGTGGCATTAGAGCAGAGAGCTTAAACTGCCCTACCTAAAGTTTGCACCACCAAATGCAGACTGCAGTCACCCTCTCCAAGTTAATACACAAAAAGGGTCTCATACAAGAGGCCCAAATTTTTACAGAATTGTTTTACTGTTCTACAACCTCCAATACAAGGTGGTGTTGTGAGCATGGTGCTTGCCCTGGCATGTCAGTTGGGCTCTTCTGAGACTGCACCAACCTCTGTGAAATAAAGTTTGTTTGTCTCCCTGCTGCTAAGATCTGAGACTTGGCCACACAGCAGATAATGCTGCAATTTTAAGGTAAAAATTCAGTGCCCACTGACTCTTATCTTGTGCATGAGAGCATTTTTAGGTCTTTGCACACAAGTTACTAAAGTCAGCTGGTCTGAGCAGCTCCTGCAGATCAACTGCATTCAGTAATTTACTACTGCTCTCAGCAGCTCTGGTTTATGTGCTCTCCTGTGGCCTTGTACCAAGGGTAATGTTCTGAGGTTCCTCTAGAGGACTGTTTGTATAAGTGAGAATATTTGTTTTATATCACTATTAAAAAAGAAAATAAATTCTGTTTTCTTCTTTAGATTTTTCTAACACATGGTGAGGTGCTTCGTTCTTAACTTTCCATTTTGTAGCATGAAGTTGTCAGAGCAGATGTTCTGTTCTTGCATCTGTAGTTCCCTAACTGTCTGAATTGTCTGTTTATTTACTATATAGTGTATTTATAATCCATGCAACACAGAGCTGATAAGCACATAGTTTCTGCTGTTGTGTAGTCATACTGCTTATCATTGCCTTGAACTGATGCTGGTAGGAAATACAGAATGACATGTAAATGCAATTCTAATGTGAATTTTTCAATTACCTTTGCAGTACCATAACAGCTTGGGGGAAAGATCATGAAAAAGATGCTTTTGAACACATAGTAACACAGTTTTCTTCAGTGCCTGTATCTGTGGTTAGTGACAGCTATGACATTTACAATGCTTGTGAAAAAATATGGGGTGATGACCTAAGGCATATAATTGAAGCCCGAAGTCCAGAGGCACCACTTATTATTAGACCAGATTCTGGGAATCCCCTTGACACTGTTCTAAAGGTAATCCTTTCTTGAAGCCATTTCTATACAAGATTGGGAGGGCAGTTGTTTGGTTTTTTGGTAATGACTGGCTAACAAACATACAAGGCTCTAACTTGGTATGCATTGTATATATTTGATACCGGCTGATTGGGACCTATGAAAAATGTAAACGTTTACTTCACCTCAGTGTATATATATGGAAACTCTTTTGCAGTCCAAATAGTTTCATATTTTTCATCAATCCCATTCTTGCATGTGATTCTTGAAGCTTTTGCAAGTTACCAGTTTTGCTGATGTAGGGATGTTGGAATGCTTTTATAAAGAGAAACTTTTATCACTTAACAAATGCAATGAGAAACCACTTCAGTGCTAGTAAATGCCAGGCCAATAACAATTCTTACCTACTAAGTTTAGGTCTCTTGGCATCCCATGTTAATGTAATTCACTATTTTGTGCTATAAATACATGTGTAGCCCTCTTCTCTCCTTAATAAGATGTGCATTTATGTCAGTGGCACTGACTCCACATTGAAAAATGCTTCTTGCTGTATTGCTCTTTAGAAAGCATAATGATTGTTTGAGTTTCATAATAAAAGCTGTTGATACCTCTGAATTTGAGTAACTGTCAGCACTGTCCAAGTCAGAAGGTTGGGGCAATGTTAGTTACATTGGTACTCTATCAAATTAGATCTATACAGATTTAACACTTCTTTTTTCCTTTGGGATAAGTGACATATCACAAATAGGAGCTCTGAATCATCTTTGTCAGAGCTGATAAGAAAATCTCCTAGCTCAAGTGTTTCATTTTAAATATTTGTGGCTTACAAAATAGTAAAAAAACAGAAAGCCTCATCCACCATCTTAAGGGAGGTCAAAAGAAGATCAGACTCTTCAGCTGACACATTTAATAACAACAAGTCACATCAAGCAAAGGGAGAAAGGGTGGAAGCATGGTTCTGATTAGCTCTTGGGTGCAACTTCTTAACGATCAAATTGTCTGTGACTGCTTTAAGGGCTTCCTCCACAATGGCTCGCATGCTTTTTTTGTGTGTGGATAGATTTAGAGCATGTTTATGTGGGTATATTTATGGACTTATTTTAATTTTTTAGCAAAAGCATGACTCAATTGTGGAAATTGTTTCTTTTTTGGAATGGCAGGTTTTTATTTTAATTTTGAACTATCTTCTTTCCACTTTTCAATAGGTCTTGGAGATCTTGGGGAAGAGGTTTCCCATTACAGAGAATTCAAAAGGCTATAAGTTGTTGCCGCCGTATCTCAGAGTTATTCAAGGGGATGGTGTGGATATCAACACATTGCAAGAGGTAGGAGATCCTGTTCATGTGTCAGGGTGACACTGATAAGGTTGATATTTAGTCTGGACTCTGTTACAACTAGTCAGATGTTGCAGCAGAGACTGCTGACCCCACCCCTGCCCTTCATTCCAGACACTGGCAGTGATATCATAATGCATAAAACAAATTCATTAACACTCCACAGGAAATTATTAAGATGCATAAAAAACCCTAAAAGGCATTTTCTAATCCCCCTGTTGTAAACCTTCTCTTTCCACTGTCTCTCCTTTTGTTTGCTTTCATCATGCTTGTCAAGTCTCATTGAGATCAGAATGTGGCAGTGTTTGGTCATTTCATTGATGTCTAAGGCACATTGCATGATCACTGTGCTGCAGCAGTAATTAACTGCTTTGGCTCATTAGTTATGTACCAGCTGAAGTCTGCTTGTCCTCACATATTGAAGGTGTAGTTTTGAAGGAGACTTTTTAAAACCTAGGGTAAGGAAAGCAAGTTCCTTGATTGAGCAACTAGTGGACTAAGGATTAGTTGAAAAGCCTGGAAATATGTGTAAAAGATTAGGCTATAGTCTGAGTCAAAATTGTAATTTTACTGAGACATGAATTTAGTAAATTCTAGATTCTTGAAATAAGTAATAAATTCACCACTATTGACTAGAGGTAGATACCAGGTAATACAATATGGCTATAAAGGTATAGACTGCATTAGCTACAGATGACAAAGGGCATGTAAGAGGAAGAGGATTTGATTTTGTCTGGTTTGTCCTGAGTCTTTCATCTTCAGCTGTATTAGAATTCAAACCCAGAAATAAGTGGAATTAAGTTAAGATTAATTTTACTTGAATTTATTGACACTTGTCTTAGCTTTCCAGACTGACACATCTTTAGGTTCTTCTCAACAAAGCTGACTTTTGCTGCTTCTCAAAATTATGAGCAAGGGAGGTATCAGTTTGGGTTTTAGTTAGTCTGAAGTTATCTGCATGTCTAATGTGGGCACATAATGTGAACCTCAATGACAGAACTGAGATTTGTCACTCAGATCCCTAGAGAGCAGTTAATACTGAGATTGTAATCTGATAGACCAACTGGAGTGCAGTCATGCTCTGCAGGTTTTTTTCCCCCTCCAATGGCCTTGAAAGTAAATTCTGTTCTATTTTTTTGTCCCATGTGGCTTTTTGAGAATGTACAACTATGCTAATATGCTTGACATAACACAAGCATGAGAGGTTAATAGCTGGAAACAGAGTGTAATCATTAGATAGCAGGGGAAGACACTCTGTCAAAGAGAGCAAAACCCACACGGAAGAAAAACATTTCTGCTTGTTCTGACCAGTGATCTAACAGGGCTCATGGCTGTGTTAGGCAAGTATGTTATGGCTGAGATTTTCATGACTTGTGAGAGGACAGAAACTGGACTCTTCTTTCTTGTAAGGAACTCTGGTTGCTTTTTCTAAGTTATACTGGACAAAATTCAAGGATGTCATATGGCATCAGTTCTAATTAAATATTAAAGCAAGTATTTAAAAATCTTGGCATTACAATGAAAAATGCTCTGCTCTCCAAGTTCTAAATACAGCAGTAAAACAATTGCAACAGCTAATGAGAGAGAATGGGAGGCAGAATAAGCAATCCTTTGTTCAGGTGATCTGCAGGTTGATATATTTTCTTTATGAAGCTGTAATTGATTATGAAACACCTACCTGTAACATGCAATAAAAGAGAGCAGAAGATCCAGTTCCCCAAGACATACAGAGCAGACAGATCACTGCTACCCAGTGATATCTTCTCATTTCTTCCTGACTCAAATCTTGCTGTGCCTCATGTCATTGAACCACTAGTCATTAAAACACTTTAGACCCCCACATGTAGCAGCAAACCAGCTCAGCCAAAAGGGGATCACTTTTGTGGTTTAGTGAATTAATTGTACTCCAGAAAGGGGCTAATACTTACCAGCACTATACAGAAGAAAACAAACTTGTTTTGAGCTGGGAGAAATGGGCAGGGAGGAAAGTGTCATTTTTCATTTGACAGCAGCAAATTAGGTTGGAGCAAAATTACCATGATTTTGCAACCTAATTTTAGTTTTATTTAAATATCGTGAATCTCTTCATCCTTTTATGTCAGCAAAGCCCAGGTTTTACCATGCTGACTTTTAGAAGATTGTATAATAGCATAACATTTAAAAAAAATCCCTAAAACAACCCACCAAAACCAAACCAACACTGAGGTATAATTCATTCTTTTCCAAAAGGAGCTTACATGAACAAATACAAATCTATCACTGTGGCCATCTTTTTTCCCCCCTCTTGTAGCCTGTGCAAGATTTTTATTCCAAGTATTCTGCATCAGCTTTCAATTCTAGGCATGATTTATTGCTACAGATCAGATGAAATGTAATGGGTACAGTAGGAAAGTCAAAAATGGGTAATGACCAATAGTCTGATTTAGCTATCCAAGTAGCTGAAACAATAATATAGAAAACAACTCAGAGTATAAACTGGATTTTAAAATTCTTTGTTTTAATAGGGGATGCTGGTAGAACAGGTAAGGAAACTTTTTTGACTTACTTTGCATTTTCACTTTTAAAAATCATTCCAATCTGCTAACTCCACACTTTCAAAGGATTTTCTTTGAACATTCAATTTCCAGATGTCTTTAAATTTTTATACAAAATTAATCCTCTAATCTGGAGTCACAGTTCATGTATTAATCATGCTCATAATGGTCAGAGGAAGCTGGTGAAAACCTTGACACCTGAATTGTTCTCCTTGTATAGGTGTGAAAGTATGAAGCAAAAAATTCTTCTGTATCGTTTTCCTTTGGGGGAACCTTCAGTTGTTTCAGATCTCTCTCTTTTCTTCTTCCCTACTACTACTGCTGTTTGCCATCTCTTCTCCATACCTAAAGTAATGATAATATCTGGGCCTTGGCTGTGGGTCACTGGTACAGTCAGAGCTGTCTTTCAGCTTAGATTGATCTTTGTCTGGTGAGGAGGGGAAGGGAAATCCAGACTAAGTAAGGAAGTCCCTTGAGAGAGTGGAAAGCTAGAAGCCAGTTCTTCACCCAGAGTAAGTGAGGAGTTGTGCCTGTAGCATGAGGTGAACAAACCATCTGTAAATGAGAGCAGGAACAGGAGCTGCAAGGGGGTTCACATTTCTTCTCACCCAGGCACGAGGGTTAAGCAGCCATGGCCCAGCTCTGCTGTTCTTGCACTAACATCTGTTAACCTGCAGGTATCAATTAACATGAAGCCTCAGCACCACGTGCCTTGGTGTAGGATGTTGTTTATACAGGTAGTTGTTATCTTGCAGGTGTGTTCAAGTGAGCTCAGTGTCATTTCTGCCCTTTGCAACAATGAGGTGGGCAGAACACACTGGCTCAGGCTTGGCCAGCAGCTCACATAGCTTCAGGCTTGCTCAGGGTCCAGACAAAACCACGTGGACTTTACCTGTATTTACTCTTTAAAAGACAGCACAGATGAGTAGAGTCTATATCCAGGCCCAGTTAAATCTCATTTCTTATGGCTCCACTGGGCATTGTTCTCAAGAAGGTATACAGAATACCATTTCTTAGCCTTCCTTTGTCAGCTTTAGTTACTTTGAGGTGTTTAAAGGAGAATTTAATTAATTTCAATTGTTTATCTTCCCTGAGTGCCTCTTTTAACTGCTTCCAGGAGAGTCTAATTACCTGAAAATAAATATAACTTGTGCTGTTGTTCACTGAGAGTGTATGATGTTTACTGCTAAAATCCACAGGACTGTCATGTATTTAAGAGGGCATTTGTTCAGGATACAAAGCTTTCAAAGGGTTCTCTTAAGTAGAAGTCATGGTGATAGAGCTTGAGATGAATTTTGCTTGACTTGCCAGGTGAGGCTGAGTAAGTTGGTACCATTGGAATGATGGAAACTCACTGATAAGATTTCTCCTCGGGAAATCTGTGACAGGAGTGTAGTGGGAAGGTGTTGCCAGCATGTCCTGGGAAGGTGATGGCTCTGCTGTCCACGTGTCCTGTTGAGTGGCCTCTGTCAGGCCTTCAGACTGAGAGTGTCTGTGAAGACAGTCTGCATGTGACTAAGTGCATAAACAAAATACTAGTGTGCTCTTTTGTTTACATTACCAGTTTGTTACAGTCTGAAACTGGCATTGTGTTTTCCATTTTTTTCTCCCCTCTTATGAGCCTTAGCTGTCCCTTTAAAAAGCAGCTTGACATCAGTAGCTCCTGAAATAGTCCTGTTCAGTGTTACTCTGGCATTTCTTCTTTATGCAGGACACTAAGATTGCCCAAAATATTACCAGATTTCTGACTATGCTGATTTTTGAAACTCTGCATTTTTCCCCATAGATTGTTTTTCCATTCTGCTTCTCATCTTCCTGTTTTTCTGGATGGATGGTACTTTGCTGTCTCACCCACTCTGGTTTTCTCACCTACTTTTGATAGTAAAATGTTAGGAGAAGAGAGTTTGAACTCCTGTTCTGGTGCTATAACCATCATTTCAGGCTGTCATAAGAGTAACAGGTCAGGGAAACAAATCTTGGCCCTTTATGAGCATGACTAAATGAGCACCCATTACTCCAGGCTAGAGGATGTCACATTTGTCAGGGTAGAATCAGGGTGGAGGGAAATGGTTCAGTAACTTTTACCTCCACTCTTGATAGAGTGCAGTTCACATTGATCTGTACCTGCTGGAGAAGGTGGCAAAGCAAACTCTGTGAGCAGTTTTATATATTTTCATTTCCCATCTTTTTCTAGAGTAAGATCAGCAAGTTCAATGAGATTTTCAAGAGAATTGCTCTGTTCAAGTCATTGATCAGAGAGGGGAATAACGTTCTGGAATTGAGCGGAATGGCTGCATTGTCTCAGGATACAGGCTCTGCTTCCAGGTCTTTCCATAATTCTGAGGAATTGGAAGGCTCTGAAATACTCCCATGAAGTCTTTTATTTTCTTTAGAGCTCTGTTTTTCTGGGCATTGCATCACTGTGCCACCTTAGTTTGGGAAGAATATGTGCTGGCCTGGTAATTGTGCTACAGCAAAAGCTTTCCAGTTCCACACTGGAGCTGTAAATAAAAATGCAAATGGTGTCCCAAGTATTGACCAAATTATTACATACATCTCCTGGAAACTGAATGTTAGTTGGCTTAATTGTCTGTAAAAGCATCTTGCTTAAGTAGTATATTTTTATGGGAAAATGGCATGGCCTAAAAGTATACTCCATCATAATTTTCTTTTTTTTATTAGATTGTGGAAGGAATGAAGAAGAATAAATGGAGTATTGAGAATATTGCCTTTGGATCTGGTGGAGCTTTGTTGCAGAAACTAACCAGAGACCTCTTAAACTGTTCCTTCAAATGTAGTTACGTGGTGACCAACGGCCTTGGGGTATGTCTGTGCACAACTTCTACCCCTCTGCTTTCTGGAGAGGCCTCCCCATTTGAAATCCTGTTTGACATTTCCTGTTAGGTTACCAGTATCTGCATTAGGTCCCACAAAGCCCTTTCCTCCTAAAAAAATCCTCTTCATTTTAGATAAATGTCTTCAAAGATCCTGTAGCCGATCCCAACAAAAGGTCAAAGAAAGGACGGCTGTCGTTGCATAGGACGCCTGCTGGGGAGTATGTGACACTGGAGGAGGGCAAGGGAGATCTTGAAGAGTATGGACAGGTATGAATTTTCAACATCTATTGCATCATTCTTCATGCAAAAATAGACTGAGAAAAAGCAGGTTAAACTTAATTTCAGAATTTATTTCTGATCTGTCATTTTGTTCAATTCCCATTTTATTACCTCAAAAATGACCTCAGTAGCAAATTTGGTAACAGCAGAATGTTAGAATGACAGTAGAATGCAGGCTTTACAATTACAGATATTTGTCTTTTTTTTTGTCTTCAGAAACATGAGACCATTACCACTTTTCCTCAAAACTAAAGTCTTAGTGGTGCAGAATATGTACTGGCCAGGTAGTTTTGTTTGGCCAGTGTTGCACAATTTGAGTAGTGACCCTTGGTGGAGGTGGAACAGCTGTAACTGCTTTAGCAAGGGTGTGACTTTAGTTACAGCCAAACTAAAATGTGTGTCTACTTCCCCACTGAGGTGTTTTTTTTTTTTAGCTCCTTTAGGAGTTAATGCTCTTTACACAGTAATTCCACAGTTTTTAAAGATTCAGGAATTCAGTTTCCCTGTGAATTCTTTACAATTGTAAAATGGAATGCTGTTTCCATGAAATAAGCACAAACTTTATGCCAATCTCAGGCTTTCAATTTGATATGTCTTGTGTTTCAGTTTCCAACAATGAATCATTAAACTGCATATTGAGTCTCTTCCCAGGCTAAGAGGACTGAAAATAAGTTGTCAAATTGCACTTCTGCTTTTAGAAGTTGAAAGTTTTCTGGTATACAGAAGCTGGTTTTGTGCTACTAGGCAGAGGATACTTGCCAGGCACACTGCTTTACATAACTGTAAGCCTAAAACTTACATCTCTGAGAAATTTCAAGATTAAAAAACCTGATTTACACACACTAAAGATATTATGCTCTGGACACGAAGATATTATATATATTTGTAACTTTTCTATGCACATATTCCTGTACATATGTTAATTATGAACATTCATATATATGTAGAGAGGAAAGGACCTAAGATGAGAAATCTCTTCAACACAAACTGCAAGACTTTGGCTCTGAAATTAGGCAATATGTTTTCCCTTCATTTTTGACAGGTCAAATTATTCATTAAAATGTTTTGGTCCCAGGAAATTAGAGAGGGTCATTGGTGTGGTACCAGTTCTGGGGCTCACTGGAAAAGACAGGGAAATGTCCCCTTTCTGTGGGCCCATTTCTCTAAAGCCACAGGTCCTTGCAGTAGGTCAGCAAATGCAGGGACTGCTCAGTGTTGCTGCTGTGCTGACTTTTGTTGCCAGCTGTGCTTGTTGCCCTTCCAGTGTGTGCTGTGCACAAGCCTGTCCTGATACACTGTTTTACAAAATACATGAATAAAAGGCACAGTGAAGAAGGATTTTTTTTTCCTAGAGGGAAAAATACTTCATTTAAACCTCTATAATTGAATTGTATTTGGTTGTTTGTCATCTTTCTTACAAACTGCCCTAGCAAGGTGTATTTGGTGTGTATTTTGCTTTGGCCAGGTGTCGATACCACACTCAAGGGACTAGGGAGCACAAAGCTGCTGTCTGTGCACAGGATGACCCAAACCCTTTCTTCTGTGTAACCATTAGTGAAAGGTGTCAGAAAAAGCTGTAAAGATTCAGTATCTTGACAGACTAAAGTTCCAGCCTTATCAGGTTGGGTTTGTGTGCTTGCTTTGGAGTTTGTGTAACCTGTGTTTGCCAAATCACTCTTGCTAAAACAGTGGTGTTTCTTGCAGGACCTGCTTCACACTGTATTTAAGAATGGAAAGGTAACAAAGTCATATTCATTTGATGAAGTCAGACAGAATGCCAGGCTGAAGAACAGTGAATTACAAACAGCATCTCACTGAGTTCCATTCCATGTCTGTGTATGTGTGTGTAACTAGTTCGTACTGCATAGCTACTGGTTTATTGTACAGATTTGTGTGTTTGTGTTTTATGACATTGTAGCCAAATTATTTGTTGGTTTATGGACATACTGCCCTATCTTTTGCCAGTCTTTAGAAGATGAAATCAGGAAATGGTACTTACCTTGTAAAACATATTTAATGCTGAAGTGTGCTTTTTAGGGCCCTTTGCCAGTAGTGATTCAATCTGGTATTGATCTTTTCACAAATGAGACAGAGCTGCGAAACTTTTTTATATATAACAGAATATCACAAAATGGATTTACATAAAATTATCATGATTGCTTTATGTTTATATTTAACTTGTATTTTTGTACAAACAAGATTGTGTAAAATATATTTAAAGTTTCAATAATTAAGTCTTTCCAACTTTTCATAATTTTTATGAGCACAGACTTTCAAGAAAATATTCAGTGGGGGGGGAATCCATTGCCTTTTGTCCATTAATCAGCAAATAAAACATGGCCTTAAAAGTTTGTTGTGACATTGTTCCATTTGACAACTAAATCAGGACTCGTATCTCCTTAAGATCCCATAGAGTTGCTGACCTCACCATTTCTTGTAGTTGTCTGTATTAGTAAATCTGCATTAAACAAAATTACTGTTCTTTCTAGAAGGTTTAGGTATTACTGACCTTGCTGGCACAGTAAGGTATGTAAGTGAAATGCCAAATTTGAAAGGATTCTCTACTGCAACTTAATTTGCCAAGTCTATCCCACTTGGTATATGCACCTCAATATTTTAAGAGTAAAGTTTTTAAGAGATCTCCTCTTCCACTATAGAATATATGTGTAAAATACTGAGATACGGAAGCGGTGTATTTTAAAGTAATTACACTTCTGGGTTTATTTTTCATATACTGTAAGTGACATGAATTTAAAGCAAAATACTGGACTGGGTAGTGCACTTTTTTACTTTTTTGTATTTTTTTCATTGATTTGCCTTTTGTCAGACTGGATGTTAAATTGTAAAAATGTTTAACTATTTTTGTTAACAACTTTAATAAAACTATGCTAGCCAAACTCCTACATGAATGGCAGACCTGTTTCCCCTCCTCACCCCATGTGTTTGGGGTGAGGAGGGGCTTTTATTTTGCAGAGGGTAACTGTAAAACAATGTGTTTGAGAGATACTTTTGAACTGTCTGCACTTGATTGTATTTGCTCTCTGCATATGCTTGATATAAGTATCTGCTGGAAAATGAAACTGTTGAGGATTTTATTTGAGAAGCTATGTAGTAACCTCTGAAATATTTGATAGTACTGTAGGATGGCTCTCACTAGAAAAGTACCTCCCTTACTTAAAGACAAAAAAACAACAGCAAAAGCAAACAGTTCCTGTTCTGCTGGTGATCAGCTATCAGCCAATTGCTTAATATACTGATGTAATTAATGCTTCTAATTAGTAGATGATGTTACTGGAAAATGTTAAGGCCTAAGATAATTTAAGCCTACAAAATTTTATAAAACATGCTTTTAAAGGAAGATTGAAAAGCCATACTTCATTGTTCTTACTCTCTCACCAAAAAGGGCCACATCAAGGCATCCGTAATATTTCCAGGGTTTGTGGTTAAGATGTTTATGCCCAGTCTCAATAGTTCTTGTTAATAAAAACCTGTTTTTCACTTGTAGTGTATGTAATTATACATTTAAGTGATGTATTGTTTCAAGAATAGTGTTTTAGTAAAACTAAATGCTGACCTGTCACACTGAGGAACTGCCTTCCCTTAGCTATTAATTATATTGTTTGGTTTTGGCCCGGAAAGATTTTGAATCTGGCCTTAGGATCAGTAGCAGGTAAATAGTACAGAGCCTATTTCACTCCTCCATATGTGTACTAGGGAATTTTATGATGTATGGTTTAAAAAACAATAAAGTAAATGCTGCTTTCATTCTGTACCAATAAAAATTTTGATAACTATTGACTACCCATAACTGATATTTTTGTACTTGAGAACTGAGGATATACTGTGGAAGCACTGTTTTCATGTGTACCATGAAATACATTATAATTGTTCAGTATTGTCTAAAACTTTTCAGCTTATTAGTTGGAAACTCAAAGCAAATTCTCTACTTGTGCATGTCACTTTCAGAAAGTTGTAATGTCACTCATTTTATTTTAAATGTTAATAACTTTAAAGGGGGGAAAAAAGAAAAACACCTGGTGCTATTCAGACCTGAACACTTGTTGCTTTGTGTTTGGTAGTTTGACATTCTGGGCATCAAGGAGTTGACAGAAATTACTGCAGTGCTTGAACCATACAATATCCTAATTCTTCCACATGAAAGCAAACAGCATGTTTGTTTGCTTTAAATTACTAGATTTGTAGTCATTGATATATTTTAATTATCCCCATTTCATAATATAATACAGTATTTGTATTTAAAAATAGGAATTGGGAATTTTGTGTTTAATACTCTGATTTGTAACCATATTTAGCGTAAGAAATGGATTTTGTAAGACTATTTTTTTTCTTCAGCTGCATGATTATAAAAAAAAAGATACTTTTTTGGTACTTTGAAAGATCTGAGGAGAGAACAGAAGAGTACTTAACTGTTTGGTTTGCCAAAATCAAAACAAAGCTTAAACAGTTCTTTTCTTATAGGTTTTTACATTCCTTCTTGTTTAGTGAAGAATAAGGATTCCTCACTTAAATCCTCTGTTAAAGTAATTTTAATGTACTTGGCATCAAATACCAGTATGTAATACACATGGAAATAAAGTTTAGTTCTGGCAGTGAAAATCATAGCCATCTGACTGTGTCTTAAAGTTCTGATGTTGGGCATCAGTGATGTCATGCTGTGCTTTTTGTTGCCAAACCCAGGCCAGAGCAGGGCTGTGCTGGCGTTGCATTTCTTTAAGGAGAGCTGCTCAGCTGCCTCACAGACAGCTTGGCTTACTTTTACAGCCAGCTCAGCTCTAGAGAAGAGAAAGCAAACTGAGCTCTTTTTTTCTTGTTTGGAGTGTGTGTGTGTGTGGTTTTGGGGATTTGGTTTGGTTTCTGGGGTTCCCCCCCCCTTTTTTTTTTTTTTTTTGTGTGTGTGACTACATCTGTGCTTCATCATTTTGTCTGTGTTGAAAAGTAAAGCACTGGACTCTGAATTTGATATAAGAGATTATCCTCTATATTTGACATAATCCTTTCTCAAAGTTTCATTATTTCAACTTTAAAATCACTAGAATGCTTGTCTGAAGGCAAATTAACCATCAGTGTTGCATCCTTCAGTTTGCTGCAGTACTGTCAAAAATAATGTCAGCTCTGTAGCAGAGTGTCCTTTGGACAGGATTTTTGTAATTAGAAGTTACACTTCAACTCCTGCATGACTTCAAGTTGCAGCAGGTATGGTGCCAGCAGGAATGTGTCAGTAAGGGTGGATAAAGCACCTCCTGTGATGCTATCCCCATTTGTTGCTGCTCCCTTCAGCTCTTGCTGTGCTGCAGAAAGGGGCTCTTATAGCCCACAATAATGCTTGAATTTAAAGGTTCTGTTCCATGATTTACAGAGAGCACACACAGCCCAAGTGCCAGGACTCCTGCCTGCTTTCTATGGAGTTAAAAAGCCCAGGAGCTCCAGCACTGCCAATTTCCCCAGTCCTGTCAGCCTTTGTGCAAGTCAAGTCACTCACCAGCCCTGAGCAGGTGGTGATGGCTCCAGGTCAGCTGCAGGAAATTGGCAGGGAAATTCCAGGCCTTGGCCTGTGCAGAAGGCAGGGGATTCACAGGAAGAGCCTTATTTATGTCCTCCAATCCTACTGTAACAATTAAAATTATAACTGAGCTGAGCTGCTTGAGGCAGGGGCTGTGAGGCTGCATTGGTGTGATGGTAATTGCATCTCTGCCTGAGAGTCCCATCAGATTTGTAAACATCTGAGTGAGAGATCATCCTCTTAAACCTGATGAATGTGGCCTTATGTGGAGAACCACATGCCTTCTAAATTACCAGGTGATAAGGAAATAATGAGATTAAAGATGCTTTGTAAAGTCATGCCTACTAAATCCCAGTTGCTAACCATGGATGTTATATTCTTGAGGGGGTTTTCCTGTTTTACTAGCAGCACAGCTGATCTTGGTAATGATTTTAAAACACCCTTCACAGAAAGACAGTTGGTTTTAATTAATCAAAAAAGCACTTAGCAGTAGATAATTTCCAAAAAGTATTTTGCTGTGGCACCATATTTTGTTGAATGGTACCCTGATGTCTGGTGCAATACAATCCAGAGCAATCCAGAAGATACGGGAGAGAATCAGCAGGATTCTTCTCAAGTAACGTATTTTGTTTAATATAATTTTCTTGCTAATCTTTGCATGAGTACTCCTAATTGCTTTTTGAACAGAATTTCTAGAATTTTCAAGTTATGGTGATGTTTCCTGGCATCAGAATGGCAATCTTCTGGCTGGAGCAGAGGTCTTCTAAGGACAGATAAGGAGCTATCGTCCCCCTAGCAAGGTTTTTACTTCCCTCTTACACAACTCTTCTCAGTTCAAGGGCAAATTTATTGTTTGTTTTCCATTGAGGAAAAAAAAATAACAGTAAATTTGGGTTGTATAAGCTCTTTTTTTTCCCCAGCAATTTAGTTTACATAGAAATCAATCCAAGATATTTCACAGGGTCACTAATCACTAGATCAATTTACCTGAGCATGATCTAATTTTTAGTATATGTATTTATGCTTCATTGATAACTTGTTAGATCTTAGGATCTGATTCCTGGTAGTTGATCCAATGCTCATGTCAAGTAATCATACTGCATATAGCCAGGTAATTATAAATTGCTGAAAATGGCTTCAGCATCTTCATATAATTACAGTGCTTAAGAAATTCAAGTGGGTAGATAATGGATGCATGGAAGGTTCTGAGGGCTGGACATTTTTACTTTTTTGTCATTAATTTTGGTTATTAATGTAGCTATTTAAAGCTTCCACATCATCTCTGCTAGGAAACTTGTTTTATAATGTCTGAGTACTCATCATCAAAATATTTCTATAAGTAGTGCACATGTCAAACAAACTGCATGGACTCTGAATCTTATCTCTTGTAAGGTAAAGGGAAGAGCTTCAGCCTCATGCTTAATTCCCTTTCCTGCAAACAGGAGAAGAAATGAGCTGTTTTCTTCAGGCTTTGGGACATGCTTTCCTCAGCTTCCTGGTAAAGAACAAGGCTGGTGTGCTCTTCCCTTTCAAGGAAGTTTTCTCTGTTCCAAAAGATGCCACCCTATTTTAAGCATAAGGAATTGCAGCTCGTTGTTGGATGTGTCAGAAGGATGACATAGCCCAGCAATTTAAGAGGATAATCTCTGGTTGAGATGGCTTTGGGTAGAGATATGTCTGTAAGTCACAGAAAGGTCAGTCAGAGCATGACAACTAATCTCCCTCTGGTGGGGGTGCCTCCCTGCCCTTTCTGTCTCAGCTGAGCAGGTTCAAGTCTATCCTGTAATCTGCTGTGAAAACATTGAGTCTGTTCAACCAAAACAAAGTGTTGCCAGGCCCCTGTGATTACAAAGCAGTGGTCTGTTCATGCGCCCCAGTCTAACCTTAATCCATTTTTCAAGCCTTGTATCTTGCATCTACTTAGACCAAATGCCAGTGACAAACTTCATAAAGCTCCTGTTCCTCCCCCACACTGTGGGTTTTGCAGCCTCACCTCCAACGCTGCTGCTTGAAGACCATTATTTGTTTTTATTGCTACTGTAAATGTCCAGAAGATAACAAGAATTATTTCACCTCTGTACAAGGTTTTGCAATCATTACGCCTTCAAATAAAAGCAAATAGATTCATGCATTAAGATCACAGAGAGGTGACCCTTTGTTACCTTTTGTGTCCAAGTTGTGACCATGAAAATGTTAACAGACATGAATCCAGCAAAAATAAGGATATGTTCTCCTGAAAACTGGTTTCCATGTAAAAGCCCTATACTGAAACATACATTTAGAACTTTTATAGTCATTAGTGAAGCACTGCTGAATATTCAGGCATTTGAGCTTGGGTTCTGCAGGTGCTTCTTGACAGTTCCATGTGGGTTACCCACAGGTAATCCCATCAGACAGGCGCTGCGCTGGCACATGGAGTAGCAAGATAAAGTTCTTGAGTTCATGGAGACCACAATCCTGGGTCTTGTGTCTGCTGGGAAAGTCTAACACTACATGAAATAACCTGTCCCACTGCCATCCTGACCACCAAAGGTGGGTTTGCTGAGCCTAATTCAGCTCCAGCTCTGGTTACAGCTGTGCAGACTATTCCCATGGATCTTTTCCTTGGAGAGAGCATACATGGTTAATCCCTGGTCTGTCTTTCACAGCCCATTGTGGATTAGGCAAGACCTGGGAAGAGTTTCAGTCATTTCTTCTCTGTTACAACAGAGTCCTGCCCAAAGGCATTTTGAGACAAGAACCCATACGGTTATTGGATTTGTGGTGTGCTGTAACCCAGCACGAGACAAGGGAGTGACTTTGGGGCTGGTGGTATGATTGTAAATAATAATTCCTCCCCAAGTCCATCGATTAGACACAAGGGCTGTCACTGGTTGCTATAACATCACAGCAGAGACAAGGCAATTGAGGCAAGTCAGCTAAGGCCTCTGGTTCTTTCCCAAAGGCTTTCTCTATCCACTGCTCTCTTAAAACACATGGAATTTGGGGAGTACCACTGCCATCAATCACCCATGTGTAATTTTCCTACAATGGCATAAATCTCTGTGTCACACTCTGTTCTTGCCTGGCATTTGAATTGCCAGGGTTTGGTTTGGCTTGGCTTGGCTTTAGTGCTTCTGCACTCTGTACTGACATTTTTATTAAGCTATTTTTTATAACACCAGGACTTTCTATTTGAGAGGTAGTAGATGAATCATAGCACGTCACTTTATGCAAGGTTAGGATTATTTTCTCCTGTGCACATTGGTTTATGCCAAACTTCATGTCCTATTATAATTTGCATTCACAGTGTTTCATAAAGTCCTTTTGCAATTCTTCACAATCAGCTCCCACCTTTATTACCCATGCATGACTCAGCACCTCCAGCAAGCTGTCACCTCCTTACCCACCCTTCTCTACATTGTTTAACGTGATAAGCAGCAGGAGCTCCAGCACAGATCACCAAGTGGAGTTTCACTCTCTGAGAAAGCTGAGTAACTTCCTATTATTTTCTTTGATCAATGTTGTGTACATGTAAGGACCTGTCCTCATGTCTCAGAATTTCTTAGCTTCCTTGAAAACTTTGTTATAAATCTTGTTGAATGCCTTTTTAAAATTAAAGTATGTTATATCCACACACTTATTGACTCCTTCAAAGGACTTCAAAGAAGGTAACTTTCTCTTGCATTTATCAATCAGAATCTCCCTCAGGAGCTTAAATTCATTCTTTCTACTGTAATTCCTCCCTTAGTCTTACTGTGCCTTTGTCCACAAGATCGAAAGTCTTTTGAAAAATTGGAAAATCCAACTCCAGACAACTCAGGGAATTTTGTGAAATGGATTCTTGTTCTCATGCTGTCTTTGTCCTTTTGCAGTACAGTGCTTGATGGTGAATGGCACAAGATTCTGCAGTGGGGGACCTTGGGATAAGAAAAGCAGTGAGCCATTGGGACAAATCTGTTCTTCAGGTTTGGGACAAATCTGTTCTTCAGGTTTGAATTAAAGAGGGACAATTATCAAGGAACAGACGAATTTATGGGAGGCTTCACCTGGTGATGCTTCTCAGGGTCTTGGATGAGCAGGAAAGCTGGACACAGAAACAGAGAGAGCCCCTCCAAGCACTGTGGGCTAGAGGCAGAGATAACCTAGTTTGCACAGTGCTTATCCTTGGACTCTAAAAAAATTCTGTTCAGCAAAACACTCAGGATTAAACCAGATTCCAGAATACTTTTGAGTGAAGAGCCATTTTTTTGAAAACTACAGGCGTCATCTTCATGTCCCAAAAAGATAGATGTATAAACCTGGTCACCTCTATACTTGAAACAAGGATGTATTGGAAGCAGTAGTTCCAATGTGGGTGCCTTTATCATGTTTGTTGAGCATCAAGTGATATTTTATATAATAATCATTGTATAGGGATCACACACACATACGTACATATGTACAGTTTCTACACACAAAGATGCAAATCTATCTATATATGAATAGACAGATGTTTACAGATGTGTATATATTCTAACTATAGAAGGAAACGTCCATAAATAGTAAGGACATTCTATTTGTGATTGTTCATGGACTATGATCTTTCATACACTCTGTGTACCTGGATCATACTTGCTCTGTTCTTTCTGATAACTTCATTTTATACATCAAAGGGTTGTGTAAGCAGCCTTTTCAGCCACCAGCTGACTGGCAGCTTAAGCTGAAATGATAATCTATGGTTACTCCCAACTCTGGCTCTGAATTGCTTCTTGCCAAGACACTGCATGTCTGTCTCTGGGGTTGTGTAAGTTGGTATTTGGGTACCTGCCAGTGGATGTCATGGGGCTGTGATCAGGCAAGTCAGGTTTGCATAACAATAACCTGTCTTTGCTCCTCTTTATTACCCCTGACTTTATCAATGAAAGGTTCATGTCATTGTCTAGGTCACCACTGAGCAAATGAATTGTGGCAAAGAGATCCCAGTCCTGTGGCATCACTGCTAAATGTGGTCCTGCTCATTGGTGACCTGCAATGATCAATATTTTGACATCAATGAAAGAACCAGTTTTTAATCTGCATAGTTAATTACCTGGCAGTTATATATTATTTGAGTTTTCAAAACCAAATGCAGCGTTGTACTAATGCCTTGGAGGAATTAACATTGCATTATCATGGTTTTCTTTATTCAAGAGCCCTGGAAAAATGAAATAACAAAAGGAAAAACACCAGCCCAATTTCATTCCTTTTTACTACCAGCTAGCAAAATGCTCTGAATTGCAATGTTAAGGACAATCTTCCTTCTCTGCTTGGGATCTCCTTCTCCTTTCAGCTTTGAGCAGGACTTGCTGCTGGCCAAATCCTTGTTTCTAATGATGAAAAGTAATGTCTTTGGGTAAAGAATGTGTTGAGAATATTTGGCTGCAGAAAACACAGCCCCAGAGGAGAAGTGGGATCTATACATTGGCTAGGTAAAGTCACAGGAGAAGCAGGGTGACCTGGGGACAGCCCAGGCCTGTTTTGCCAGCCATCCCTGGACACTGAGCCGCTCCAGCCAGGCCCTGACAGCCCATGGTGGCTCAACAAACCTCTCTGGGAGAGGAGCCTGTGCAGCTTTAGAGCAGCTCAAATGCAAACGTGGGCTGTATTTAGGGATTATCCATAGTGCATCAGAACAATGCACCACAATACACCTCCCAGGGCCTGCCCTGGTTCCCTGCCTGGTTCCTCCAGCCCTGCTCACTTGCTCAGAGTCAGGAGTGTTCATTTTCTGCAGAAATACTCAGATACCCACTGCAGCCTCCATGAGCAGCCTCCTGGGGCCTCTGAGATCCATGGGGTAACAAAGAGCTCTGCCTGGGGAGGTGTCCACCTGTGCAGGACAGGCACAAAGCAAAGCAAGCTTGTGCAGCTATAGGGAGCCAGCTCTGGGAATGCCAGATTCCTCTGTGTGCATCCAAGAAAAGCCAGAGGGATGAGCAGTGCTTTGTGTGTCCTGTTAAGCTTTCCTGTACAGCTTTCACTGGTGACCTATCAGCTCCTAAAATCTTGGCTATAACATACTGAAATACACTTTGGCTTTGCTATCACACCTGTCCGAGGGAAGGGAAGGGAAGGGAAGGGAAGGGAAGGGAAGGGAAGGGAAGGGAAGGGAAGGGAAGGGAAGGGAAGGGAAGGGAAGGGAAGGGAAGGGAAGGGAAGGGAAGGGAAGGGAAGGGAAGGGAAGGGAAGGGAAGGGAAGGGAAGGGAAGGGAAGGGAAGGGAAGGGAAGGGAAGGGAAGGGAAGGAGCTGGAGATGCCAAGCTGCAGTCAGCAGCATGGCCAGGCTGCAGCACATCCTTTCCATCAGCTGTCCCTGCAGCCCAGCAGCCCCTGGGGTGCTTCCACTCCCAGATCAGCAGAGTCCAAAAGGTTGGTTCAGGCTCCAAAAGGAGAGCACACCCCTGGCTGATGGGCTGGTGTGGCACAGCCCGTGGCCCATGGAAGGCACTCTGTACTCCTGCCTCATTCATTGGCACTTCCTTCCAGATAAGATCCTCTCAGTGTCAGCTTGGTGCTGGTCAGAAATGGGCAGCAGCAACACTTGGAAGGAAAAATAATTTCAAAAGTGGAAGAATCTGGGATTCCCTGATGTCTTTCTCTGCTGCATGAATAACATACCACACAGCCACAGTGTTTGTAAGTAGACTCTCTGTATTTTTAGCAACTGATCTATGAGATCATTTTGCTATTTTCAGTTGTTTGTGACTTGGGATTTTTCTGCTAGGAACATAGTGAGTGGGAGGAGCACATACCCTCAGCTTCCAGTGAGGCCCTGAGCAGACCCTGTGTACCCAGTAATTAATACTCATTTTCTGAACAGCTCACCTCCTGGAGCATCACCAGTGCAGGGCATCTGCTGCAGTCTGAGAAATGCCCTCTAGTGTTCCACCAAGATGCAGGAGAATGAGGACAGGGCCAGGAAAGGTCCAGACAGTCTCCAGTGAGCTGACCAATAGCTTCCATGTAAGCAGGCAGTCTGCCTGTGGGCCTGGCTGGGCACTCCCATGCCCCATTCATGAGCAAACAGCCTCTTGCTTAAAGCCAGAAATACAATTCCTGCATGTGCCCTTTGGTGGCTCGGTGGATTCAGCTCAAGGGGTCTCACAGCACATTTCCATATCCTGCAGGTCCTGCACCATTCCCAGCGCCCACACAGTGCTGGCTACAGGCACATGTGTCTGCCAGATGGGCACCATGAGCAGGCCTGGCCCTCAAAGGGGCAGCTTGAGCATCTCCTGCCCCTCTCCTGCTGCCCTGGGGCTCTGCAGTGTGCCTTTGCTGCATCTCTTATCTCAAAGCACAGAGACTGTGACCCTGAGTGCTGCTGTTCATTCATCAAACAGGGATGCAATAATTAATTGACTGGGAGATAAACCACAGATTTAATTGTACATCAAGCCGGCAGGATTCCCTCAACACCACCCACGCTGTGCTAAAACTGTTGATTTCTGCACTGATGGCAGAATTTTAACATGTATTAAACAGAGACATCCTTTTGCACCCAGGGCCAGGCTCAGAAGAGGTGATTTCCTGGGGCTGCCTGTACATGGCACAGCCCTGGCAGGGCAGGGGTTGGAATGAGGAGCTGGCAGCCACAGCTCCAGGCCCTCCTGCCTGGCACCTTAGACTCAGCCTTAGCCCCTTGTTCCACCCAACAAGCTTGTTCCACATTGTAGATGTGATGTCCTGGTAGCAGCCTGAGTTCTCCCTTTTCTCCCCCATTGGCAAGGTATGGACATGCGCCCACGTCTCTCATGGGGTAAACAATCTTCCACTGCAACAGGCCCTATAAAAAGCAGCTTATTGTCCTTCCCCAGCAAACCTGCACCACATCAGCCCCCTCCACCAGTCCCTGCAGCAGTGGCCACCTGGGTGCCACCAGCACCACCATCCCCTCTGCCCACTGTCCCCCCAGCCAAGCCTGGGGGCACACTGTGTTTGTCTGTCCTCACAGGGACTGCCTCACAGCAGGACATGTGGACTTGGCTCACACCCCAGTCCTGATGACCTTCAGACCTTGGCAGAGCAGCAGGGTTTCCAGCCAGCATGAAATTCTGGCTCTGAAAACCCAAGGGCAAACCTGGGGCCAGAAAAGCTGAATCTCATTTGAGCAGACCCCCAAGCTCCAGGTAATTTTTGCATGTTGAGGGCTTTGGCAGGACTTCCATGTTTGAACAATGACCCAAAAACCCCACATGGAGCCACAGGACACTGGAGGAACTCCCAGGCAGCCTGATGGCCACCTCTGGCTTTCAGTGAGAAACAACTGAGCCTTGGCAGTTTGGTGTTTCCACAGCTCCACGTTCACCAGCTCAGCCACAGAAGTTTTAAGCTACTTTACTACATTTTTTAATAGAGATCATAAGAGTACAAAATGGCACTTTTAGTACCAAAAGGAGGCTGTTCATCTATTTTTGTTTCCTTTTGGGTTAGAAGAGGAGAGTGAAAGAAAATATGAACTTGCTTTCTCCAAGAAAACAAACTGACCTTTGAGTGTTATAAAAGCCTTTATACAAGAATTTGGCTGAAGAGGACTGGAATTTCTTCTCTGAAACATGTTTGTCCTTAAAAAATGCCAGTTTGCTAAACCAGAACAGTTTGCAGAAAGGCTTGGTTTAAGTGAATCTGCCCATTTGATAGCTACTTAGAAAATTTTTGAACTGCTGAAAGACTCAATTTGTCAGCATTAAGCCTTCAATTAATATAATTAATAAAATTTTATTTATAAAAAATCAATCTACAGGTAGAACTTTAAAAATTAGAACTTAAAAAGTAGAAAAAATAAATACAATTTAAATTAAAATGAAGTAATTTTGCATTCTTTAAATCCAAAATATTTAAACTGACCTATTCCAAGACACACTGTGATCATCACAACAGCTTTGAGATGTGCCTTTCTGGGGAGTGCAAAGTTCACTCCCTCCCAGGTAAAGCTGCCCTGGAAAGCTTCAGGCAGGCTGTGGGTGGAAGTTTCATGCCTGTGCTCTAGAGAAAGCTGGGAACCTTGCTCAATGAAACAGGTAATTCAAGGGTCATAAAACATTCATTGCCATAAAAAATAAAAATGCCTGGAGCTTTTGGAGTAAATCAAGTACAAGCTCAAAGATCATCAGTCAGGGACGCCTTTAATAGATATTTAACTAATCAATCATTGGATCGTGCAATTCCTAGTTCCCTTCTAGCAGACATTTTAAACTAATTAACAGGTATCTGTGCACTGATCTCACATCACAGCCCAGTGTCCTCCTCCTATTCCTGTCCATCTTTCTGAGCTCCTCTGTTGTTGGATGGAACTGGTTTCTTTCAAGGACCATCTTTACTTTAAACATTTATTTAGTAAATTTATTTTGACAATCAAACTAGCATTAAAAATGCTGCTTTTAATCCAGCCACAGGGTAACAGCTTTGGGCTGAGCTGCTTTAGATTTCAGACACAAGAAACCAGTACTGGACCTGCTGAGGGTGCTCAGTGGCAGGATGTATCACCCCCAGCTTTGCCCCTTGCCTCTTTTCTCTCAACAGGACTACAAGGTCTTGTACGGGGAAATTATTCATAACCTCTACTAATCATAAAAGAAATTAGGTAGAAACCCCCACATAGGAACACTCTAGTTAGGATCTAGAACAGCATTTTGCCAAAAGAGAGAGCTGGCATCTCCTGGAGTGAAAGATCGCGTTTGCCCTCCTCAAAGGACAAGAAAATGCAAGGATGTCCCCACCCCTGTGGACAGATGGACAGGTATATCCATCCTGCACCTCTTCAAAGGTGCAAAGCCTTCATGCCCAGTGGTGGGTTCACTCTCAGGCTGGTGCTGCTTCCTGGAGGCTGGGATCTGCTGGAGCAATCCCATGGACACAAGGGCACATTTATGTGTTTTGACTCAAGGGTGACACCAGAATGCCTTCATGGCTGTGCTCAGCAGTGAGTTGGAGCAAAGCTGCTGGTCAAGCTTGCCAGCTTGTGTGATGGGATTGTGAGCTTTGGGAGAAGACAGTATCAATCAACCTCAGCATCTTCAGCACCAGCCTGTGTTACAGGAAGAACCATCTGATTCTGTGAGCACTTTCCCCACATCCCACTATGGTCCAAGGAAATTTCTTAGCTGCCTCCTCACTCCTGTGCTGGGGCACTTCTTGTTGGGAGGGTTGGGGATAGTGTCTCTCTCCTTCTGTGCTCGAAGGCTGAGTAGCTGCTCCCCAGCTGGCAGGGACACTGCCACCCTCATCCCCACCATGGGGTTCCCTGAAGAGAATGTGGCAGCACCAGTGACTGCACAGCAAGTGCACGGGACAGTCCGTGGGTCACACATGTCACCATGTCATTTGTCACCCTGCTGCAGAGTGACTGCTGATCTCTCACTGATTGTAATGCTTTTTAATGAGAGTAGATGGACTTTAAAGCTCCAAAGGAGTGATTTCAGGCAGGGGAAGGTCAATGAGTGGCTCAGTCTTGCTGAGCAACTTTGTGGTCTCAGGCTAAGCTGAATTAGCTGGTGGTGGGTAAAAAATGTGTGGCTGTGCCTCTGCTCGAGGAGACACACATCCTCCAACCCAGGCAGCCCCTGGCTGCTGCGACGTCCCCCGGCTCTATGGGGATACCAACTGTAGCCAGGATATTTTCTGAAAAATCCATTCCTTAGGATTTTTTCTCCTGAGAAGCTGAGAGGCCTCAGGAACAAAATGTAAACAATGATTATCTGCTGCTGTGGAATGCAACAGGTGCATCTGTGATTGGTCTCATGTTGGTTGTTTCTAATTGATGGCCAATCACAGTCAGCTGGCTCAGGCTCTCTGTCCGAGCCACAAGCCTTTGTTATTAATTATTTCTTTTTCTATTCTTAGCTAGCCTTCTGATAAAATCCTTTCTTCTATTCTTTTAGTATAGTTTTAATATAATATATATCATAAAATAATAAATCAAGCCTTCTGAAACATGGAGTCAGATCCTCATCTCTTCCCTCACCCCCAGACCCCTGTGAACACTGTCACAACAAACACATTTTCCATGACTTGCCTCAGGGGCAGGATGCACACCTGTGTTGGGCACAGTCACAGGGAGGGATTCCATGAGGCTCCCAGTGCTGGCAGGGAGCTGCCAGGACAAGAACCACTGGAAAACAAGCCAGAACAGCTTGGCCACTGACCATCAACCCAGTGAGGCCCCTGCAGCACGTATGGGCTTAATGTGTACATGCAGGTATGGCTGGGAGGGGTTCAGGCAGAGAAGGAGATACCATGTAGACAAAGAGGAACAAATATGATTTTTTTCCCAAGGAGAAACTACTTTTAAAACAAAAATAGGAAACCCTGGAGGAGTTGGGGTGCTGCTGCTCTGCCATCCTTGCTGTGAGCAAGGCAGGGATCTGGAAAGCAGCTGCCAAACAAGCCCAGGGAGTGTGAGTCCAAGGCACGTGGCAACCACAGCTGGCACCATCTCAGCCCCCAGGCTTTGCTCTCCTGGGACTGAAAACGCATAGGGTGGCTGTCCCTGACTCTGCTCTCATATAAATCACTACAAATCAGACACAGAGTGGCATTACTGCCATCTGTACCTCATTCTCAGACTCTTACATGCCATTTCACAAGGATTCCCTAACTTCTTGGTGCAAGTCTCCTTTTCCACACATTTTAAAGGAAGTGAATTAACCTGAGCCTGTTAATATGTAAATCAAGTTGAAATATTTGCTGGTAAAACACAGAGTTTGGGTTGACACTGACAACTATAAATGGAGCTAGAGCAAAATGTAGAATCTGGAAACAGAACATCTGGGTATGCACATGAGGCTGAGCTGGTTTGATGGGGAGCACTGATTTTTCCCCTACAGTCAATTGCTGCCACAACTTCTCAAATACTCCCTGTTCCCACTTTGTTCCAAAGCTAAGAACCACCTGCAGCACTGGGGAAAGGATAGATGAAACAAAATCTCTTTCTGTCTCTTCTGTTCTTGGCAACACAGGAAGAGCAAATTGTGAGGGGAAAAAAAAGAAACAAATACATATCTGCCAAGATGAGGTTTGTTCTTTTGGCCAGTGGGCTGAGCAGAACTCATAGCATCTTTTTCAGAGGAATCATGACTGCAGTGAAAATTACAACACCGGTGCCAGGAAATTCAAAGCTTTCCCACATGAAATGACCAGAGGAGATTTTTTGTCACTGAAGACTATTAGCCTCTTCCCCAAAGACATCACAGGATTTAAAAGTGCAAGCAGATTTTCTCAAGTGACAGGATATAAATCTCTGTCTCAAGGGCAATAGAAATGAAAGTCCCTCAAGTGCAATTGGAAAATCTTTCATTGTTTCTTACTGGGTACAACCAAACAAAATTAAATGTCTATTTTTTTCCTTACTCAGGGCTATGCATCTTGTAGATAAAGGAAGATAAATGTACAACCATCCACCTCTGGAAGCTTGTGTGGTTGATACTCTGTGCACAGGGGCTGTAGAAAACCAACTTGCAGAGTGAGGCATTGACTCATCTGTACAGAAATCGGGCTCTATTTTTCTTTCAGCTAAGGAAGATCCAATATCAACATTGCTGTCATAGCAGTGGTGCAGGGAAATAAGTGATTTCCTGTCTGAGTGTGTTCCATCACTCAACATTTTATTTTTGTGCTGAACCAAAGCCAGGCATGTCACCCCACCCTGAGCTGGGGCACTCTTCCCCATCCCGTGCCATTGGAAGGGCACTGGGAAAACATCACAGGGTAAAACCTGACACAAGAAGCCCCCTCAGTACCTGTGCCAAATGCCTTCTCCAGAAGTGTGTAGCCAAGACAGAGTTTTTTGACTTTTGGAATAGCCAAAGACTACTCTCTCAGCATATACCCCTTTCTCCCAAAGCTGTTAACCTGGTCCTGGTTTTGGCTGGGATAGAGTTCATTTTTTTACTTAGTAGCTGGTACAGTGCTGTGTTTGGGATTTAGTATGGGAATAATGTTGGTATCACACTGATGGCTCAGCTGCTGCTCAGTAGTGCTGACCCCTAAGCCAAGGACTTTCAGTGTCTCGTGCTCTGCCAGGGAGCAGGTGCACCAGAAACCAGAGGAGCATGGCCAGGACAGCTGACCCAGACTGACAAAGGGATATTCCATGCCATGGGATGCCATGCCCAGTCTGTAAACGAGGGGACTTGGCTGGGAGGAGCCAATCTCTGCTCGGGGATGGGAGGGACATTGGTCAGCAGGAGGTGAGAATTGTGTTGGGCGTCACATGGATTTTCCCTTGGATTTTATTCCTTTCCCTCTATCTCTCTTTTCCATTACAGTTGGTTCTGCTAATATATTTATTATATTTTAATTTATTTCAATTATTAAATTGTTCTTAACTCGCAGGCTCTACTTTTTTCAGATTCTCTTCTTCACTCTAATGAAAGGCTGGGAGGTGAGCAAGTGGCCACGTGAGGCTGAATTGCTGCCTGAGGTTGAACCATGACACCTTGGCACATCTTCCAGCCCAAACTTGCTCCAGAACCCAGGAGATAACGAAACCTTCTGTCTGTGTAAATAATGGAGAAAAAAAAACCACAGATATTGTCTGCTCTTATTTTGTTGGTTTTTTTTTTTTTCCTTTCAGTTGTAATAATTCTTATAATAAGACAGAAGGGTTAACCAGCATCCTAAAATCATCCTGCTTGGGTGCAGTGCCTCTGATGTCCATACGAGGGCTATGGGCAAGCACATTGGGTGTTTCACGCTAATACAGAAAAATTACAGAAAAATACAGAAAAACGCTCTGCCAGCTGCTTGCAAAATCCATGGGCACCCCCTGCTCCCCCCCAAGCTTTTGCACAATCCCTGCTCTCAGGGAGCTGCCCTCGGGCAGGAGGCAGCAGCTCGGTGCAGTGTCACCTCCTCTGCCCAAAGCAGCCCTGCAGCAGCAAATCCGTTTAATGACCCCATGTGTCCAGGGGCTCTGCTCCCACCCTGGCTCCCCACAGGCTTCTAGGCAATTTTCAGCTTTGTCAGAGTGTTTGAGACAAGTGCCAAGGATTGATTTTTCTGAATATGGCAGTTGAGATAAACCTCATTTTTATCACACGCAGCTGAAAGGTTCTGTCAGATCCAAAATGATATGTTTTGTGTCTGATTAGGTAAGAATTTATTCTCCTTATCAAATAAGGAATATTTCAGAATAAAAAGTGCTTCCATGGTGGAAAAACTAGAGCATTTGAATAGGAAACATGTAAAAGTGGAATCTTGTCTCTAAATAAAAATATTTCATATCTTTTTCTTCTCTGTGTATATCTTACCTTAATCCAAATGATGCTTCCTAAATTAGATATAGGTTTTGGTCAACACCTGAGAGGTTTTGGGTGAGTAAGTGATCTATAAGAAAGAAAAGAAAAAAGAAAGAATAAAAAAGGGAAACACAAACCCCAAAACCTTTTCTAGATCAGAGATTTTGTTTCCATTCACTTTTGCAGTCCCCAAGAGAGCTGTTGGCTCTTCTGAGTGCACCTTGAGGGAAATTCAATCCAGCCCTGAGGTCAACATGAATGTCAGCATTACCTAGACGGACAGGTCCTGCTTGAGAGGGGCATGATCTATGGACTTTGCTGGTTAATTGCAAAGGGCTGAATGTGCCCTTTTGATTGCTCCTTCATCTCATCTGAGACTTTGAACATTATTTTTGGGACATTAAGCACAGCAGGATGAGTCCTCCAGGGAAATTTTGCAGCGTTGCCAGCATTCTGATGGCTGGTCCCCTGGAACTCGGTGTACTGCTATCTCCAGCTTTGGGAGTCATATGATTATGTGAGGATCTCAGCTTTCACAATAATGAAAAGCAGGGTTTTAGTCATTGAGACTGTGGAGAAAAGCTGGCAAATGTGACCTCCAAAAGGTTATGGATCAAAAAACAAATCAAAGAGATCTGAGCTACATCAAGCGCCTGAATTTTAAATGCATAGCTGAAAAACAGCATCATTTTGAAGACTACTGTTAAATTTTGAATAGTTTCGTGAAGAGGGAAAAAATTGCTTTTTGCTTTTTTTCTTCTTCCCTCCTTGCACTTCTTCCTTCCTTTCTAAGGCTCCATCCTGCTGCTTATGCTCCTTGGCTGCTCTCAGTCTGGAGCTGCCAGTGGACACCAGTCAGACAGAGCGCGAGTACTGGGAATTTTCCAGGTTTACAAAATGTTTTCCTTGCATCTGCCAAAGCCGACGGCAGCCGTCGCTGAACACGTGCCGCTGGAAAATCACAAGCGGGCTGGCTGCCAGGGATGCAGGGCTCTTTGGACCGGGGCACGCCGGGTGCTGTGAGCGAGCAGGACGCGGGGCAGGACCGAGCAGCACTGCCGGCCCGGGGGCTCCGCCTGGCCTGGGGAGCGAGCCTTCGCTTGTATTCAAACTGTTTAAATGGAAGTAAAGTGTTCCTCCGGGAATAAACCATCCAGCAAATGGCTCGCTCTCGGAGTCTCTAGCTGGTCAGAGTGACCCCGAGATGCGTTAGAAAGTCTCTTTTCCCAGCCCAGCGCTTTCGAAGAAGGAGTCAGAGCTCTTCATTTCTTGGTCTCAAGGTTGTTTATTGTATCTTAGCTATAAAATTCTTTCTCCTGTCCTGCCGAGGTCCACTCAGCAGGACAGACAGAGGCCCTCTGCCTGCCCCCAGGGAGATGTTATCTTTTTATACTAAAAACTACATGTACAATATTTACAGTGACTTTCCAACCTATCACCTATGTTAGACAGTGAGCTTCTACTCTAAACCAATCTAAAAGTGCCAACATCACAGCAGAAGATGGAGGCCAAGAAGAAGAAGGAGAAAGGCTGGACACGCCCAGATTCCTCCATCTTGCCCCCTGAGCCCCCATTCTAAAAACCCCAAAAATCTATTTTTCCCTCCGTGATAAATTCACTATCATTCTACTTAAACTTTTGTGGCTTGCAATTCTTCATATAAAGGTTGGTAATTGTTTTTTCCAAGGGCTAAATCAAAGTCACGGGTGTCTTGGGGCTCTGTGCCAAGATCTCCGAGCCCCCCAGACAGGGGCTCGAGTCCTCCAGGGCGGCCAGAGGAATTTCCTTGGTTCCAACAGCTTGCTGACATTCAATCACAGCTCAGCAAGGACATTCCCAGCACCCCTTGAATCTTGTGCCAAGCCATTAAACCCTCTCACTTGGCAAAGGGCGTTTGCAAAAGGAGGCTAAAAAGGAGGCTACAGAGCAATTATGTGTCAGAACCCAGGACATTCCTCTGACTGCCCTGGAGGACTCAAGACCCTGCCAGGGGGCTCAGAGACCTTGGCTCGGAGTGAAAAACACCTGTGCCTTCTATTTTAACCCGTGGAAACAATTACCAACTTTGTGCAAAGAGTTACAAGCCACAAGAGTTTGAATAGAATGATGGGAATTTATCACCAAGTGAAAATGTAGAATTTTTGGGTTTTAGAATGGGGGCTCAGGGGGCAAGATGGAGGGACTTGGATGTGTCCTGTCCTTCCTCCTGCTTCTTCTTAGCCTCCATTTTTTGCTGTGATGGTGGCACTTTTGGATTGGTTTAGAGTAGAGACAGACTGTCTAACATAGGTAATAGGTATTGGAAAGTTATTGTAAATAATGTACATGTAGTTTTTAGTATAAAAATATAAGACCACCCTGACGGGGTCAGTGTGCCACAAACCAACCTGCTGGACAGACCACAGCAGGTCAGAAAGACGATGAATTAGATAAGAGAAAATAAATAACCTTGAGAACCAAGGAGAGCCAAGGAATCCTGTCTTCTTCTTCAGTCTCAGGGCTGGGAAAAAGAGACTTTCTGACACCTCGGGGTCATCTCGACACCTCGTCAGTTATGTACTGTGAGTGCAAGAAGTGTGGTATGGGAAATTTTAAATTTCTATTGCCTGTGTATACCCATACCCTCTGGCAGTGCTCAAAACTGGGGGAAAGATATCTAAAAGTGTGGAAGGTTTTGTCCCAGACTCAAATGAGATGTGACACACAGGATTTGGTGAGGGATTCCGTTTGCTATTCCATTTATTATTTTTATAGCAACTTAATGAATTTATAGCAACTTAATGAAAAAAATCAAATCTATCCTACAGAAGGTTTTGTCAAATCTTTTAGGGCCTAAATTCTGCCTTCTATTAACAATAGGCATTTTAAACAGGCGCTTGAAGTTTGTATCTTAATGTAGACTATGTGCGCATACATTTCATGCCAAGCCTATATATACCTGTTTGAGGAAGATCCTAAAAATCTCACACCGTCTGTTTTGGATGTTAACAGGAGAGCATGGAGAAGGTAGAAATTTTAGGCACTATGAACAGCCTAACTATGAACAGAAAATTCGATGCATGCTCAGTGCAGAAGGGATGAAGGGAGGAAATACAAGTGGATTTATGGCTTTGCAGCACCAGCCTAGCTGGGACAGCCTCGCAGTTTGCTGCCTGTGCTCCTCGGGGGCTGCTGCAGCTTTATGTTCCCAGACGCTTGCCTGGGTGCCAGACTTCCAGCAGGACCGATTAAACCAGCTACTGGAAAAATCCCCGGGAAGCTTGTCAAAACACAGCGTTTCCACCCTGAAACACGAGCCGTGGTAGTGCCTGGAACTGCCTCCTGGGTTCGTGTTTGAGTTTCCCGGTCACACAGGGAGGTGGCAGCACTCGGGTGCCTCCCCCAGCACAGCTGGGGCACGTCCCACAGCTGGGCACTACTGACAGCCTGGAAGACACATTGCAGTGATACCAGCAGGTATGAATGACCCCAGAGTATCCACATAATTAAGAAACACAGATCTTCCTTCTCAGCTTTCTGTTCTTCAACGTTTTCTCTGAGCAAAGGGCTCATTGATGAGCACGATGAATGGCTCGTGAAATGGCTTGTATAGCAGGATGCTTACAATGAAATGGATTTGGAGCATAAAAGGCAGCATTATTATTATTTCTGTGCCTGGCTGGCTTCTTGCCAGCCTCCTGCGGCCTCCTATCTCCCATTCCGGGAGGACCCCCCAGGACTGATTAACATGAGAGAGCCCTGTGAGAAACGGAGGCGGTGTGAAGGAGGGAGGTGATGGCTGGAGGGAGAAACCAGGCCTGCAAGCACTGACACAAGCAGGTAAGTGCCTGGGGAGATGGGAGAGGGATGAGAGTCTCTGCAAGAGGGAATGAGAAGAAAATCCCAGGCAACTCCTCCCTCTATGGGTGCTCCAGCCCTCCCACAAAAATGCTGCTTTGATATGAGGAAAATTCAAGAGTGGCAAGGGGAGCCGCCTGCCCTCGAGTGCTGTCAGTCAGCAAACTCGTGAGGCACTCCAGGGCAGGAACCGGTCACGTAGACATGTTCCCAAATAATTCCCAGGCACATTTCAGGAGTGACAGTGGTTCAGGACTGGTTACAACCAGCACACAGAGTCACCATGGTTTGGAGGCTGAGGCTTTATGAGCACAAAGTCACAGAACACCATGGCACCTGGCTCAGAGTTCAGGAAGGCCCCTGGCCACATTTCAGTTGCTGCAGCTGAAACATCTTAGGAAATGAAGGTTTTCTGCTGCATTTTCTATTACAGTTTACTCTGCATTCATACTGGCACATGCTGCATTAATAAGGTCTAGAAAGTTAAGAAAACTTTTTTGAAAATTGAAAAGTCTTAAAGCAACTCTTACACATGACTTCTAAATTCTTTCTATAAGGCCCAGCTTTTAGCAGCCGAAGTACTTGAAAACCTAGACTTGTCAGGTCACATAAAGGAGATTTTTTCCTTTGTTTTCCCTGTGATATTGCTTTCCTAGGATAATTTGCCAACATTGCAATATCTCCTTGCTCAATTTTCCTGCCAGAGGTCATGCTCCAGTCGAGCCCTGCAGTGTGACAGGCAGGTACCAGTAGTGGCTCAATTTATCCCCTGACTCAAAGCAGCAAGAAAAGGCCAGGAGCACTGTGTGCCTGCTTGATTTGTTTCTGCTAAATGTCAGGTGCTGAAGCAGTCTTGAGGAAAGATGTTAAACATGCAGCTGCCAAATTGCAGTGCCAAAAGTGCAATTTGCTTTTTCTGCCTGAAGATGATTTTGGCCAAATACTTGGCTGGCACCTAAAGAGAGCACACCCTTGCATTTGAAGGACTATGAACTTTTAGACTAAGGATTTATGAACTGAGTAGCATTTGCATTTAATGACATTAAGAAAGGCTTTTTCATTTACATGGGCTGCTTGAGACTTATTTAGTTTCTATTTCAATTTCTAGAGAATTTAGTCCAGTCAGATAATAACTGAATTAACTACAAAGCGACATTTTCATTTTCTTGCGTCCTCTGTTTCAGTTTTCACTTTACTTCTCATAGCTGTTTGCATTTTATTTAACCTTTATGTATTTTTGCAATTCATGATTTAAAATATATTATCTACTCAGTGCATTTCATTGCTTTCAATCTCTAAACAGACTCTGTAACAATATCTATTGTGTCTCATTTGGCAGACAAATATTACCTGTTTGACCATCTGCATTCCTGTATAGTTATTCCACCCAACTCCACAGACTTCCTTTCTCACCATTTAGAATAAGAAATACTTGTACTGTTAAATAGATTAATTTTTATTTTGTGGCCTGATGTCCATGACCTGGATTTGAGTTATAAACCTGTCATTTGCCAGGGCTCGTTATCCACTGATTGCATAAGCTATTGTTACCAGGATAAATTTCAAATTCATCTGAAAGTCACAATTAACCAACTGACCAGCTTTACAAATAAGGTCAGGCAACATCTCCTGTCCCTAAGTTCAGTAAGTTTGCTGCCAGACTGACTTTGAGCTGTAGCTGCCTTGATTTGTGTTATAATGAGAAATATCTCAATTCAGATTCAAATTACAACATTAGCTCAAGTGTGTTGGCAAGTCTTTTAAAGACTCTCATATTCTAAATGTGTGCATAGATGATAAAGTAGCAAGATCTGAAATAATTACTATTTATATCCTTCCATTGTCTCCTCCAAAAACAGCACTTTAGACTTAGATATTGTTTTCAAAATGATTAAGCTGACTCCTAGAATGTTTTTCCTAAAATGTTTTTGTTTTTTCAAGTCCAATAATGCTTCACAACTATTTCCATCTGGTAGTAATAGTCTTGTTTATTCTGGAACATCTTGGTTTATATTATGCCTCTGTGTAACAAAATCTATTGAAATCATGCAAAACACCAATCTCTCTGCCAAAGTCAATAAAATTACTACTTGTTGAAGAAAACAGTAAACAACAGAACTTCATAATGATGTCATTAGCACATACTTTGTCAACAGTTGGAAAATCTGGAAACTTCAAGGAAAAAAAAGAAGGAAAAAAAAGCAATGAATTCAGCTCAGCTGTATAATTAATTATACATAAACTTTTAATGAGGTTTGGTTAAAAATGCAAACAATTTTATAGGAGCATTTGCTGCACAGCAGCATAGCAGCAGTAGTTCAGCAAGCAGGGTGGATGCTGTGTTTTATCCATGCATCAAATTAGTGGGCACATTTTAAAGTTTCTGTAGTGCTGAGGGTCAGTGTGCTGCAGCAGGCCCTGAGCTGATCCTGAGTCCAATTCAGGAGTCCAGTTTGATATATTTGGAGCTCCAAAGGCTTTTTGTCCCGCCCTGGATTTTCTGCTGGGAGCAGAATTCTACTCTTTGTGTTCAGATGCTCCTGGGACGTTCCCTCAAAACAGCTTCTGCTTTATGCATGCACAAGATTTTTGCATCCATCTGGTACAAAAAAATACCACTTATGGGTTTATTTTTTGTCCTGATCAGTTCAAATGCCTTACAGTATAACCTTGTGCAGAAAAGAGTGCAGCATGTTTATTTAGCTGTCAGTGCCAACCAAGCAACACATAAAACACCACAAAACCCAGGAGCTGGCTGAAGCATTAGGGGCAGATATTGCCTAAATTGGCATGATATGGTCAAAACTTAATTTACTAGATTAGTTCTCAGAGATTACTGCCAAGAAATGAAGAGAAAGAGAAGGGGAAGGGTTTTTCTGATTTCTAGATTAATCAAAAAAGTAAATTAATAGTAGCATACAGAGTTGTGCTTTGCTGTGAGGTACAGATCACGTGCAGTACTAAACACAGTGAGACCAGTGTATATTCAGAGATGCTGCTGGTGTTCCACACTGAATTTAAGAGGTCTGGCTGCAGTAGAGAATGTTTTCCACCCCCTTTCCACCCTGTGGGAATCACATCCCTGCCATTCTTAATGGCTTGCCTTCATCCAGGAAAGGCTGATGGCTTTCAGAGATGACAAACATAATTGGTACTAATTTATTAAATTAATGAAGACTTCCTTATCCTGAAAATAAGCAATTTCCATGGTGTGCACTGTCTCAAGGCGCCGCTAGATGGTAGAACAGGACTCTGCACGGTCCCGCAGCCGCCCCGACAAACCCTTACAAACCAGAGAAACCCTTCCAAATTCCCAAACCCTTCCAAACCAGAGAAACCCTTCCAAACTCCCGGACAAACCCTTCCAAAAAGCAGCCGAATCAATCCTGCCTGAAGATTCACAGCTCTTCAGTACAACTTAGAATTGTTATTCCAGCTGCATACCTCATATTCTTAGTCCTTTATAGCTCTTTTTTTGTTTATTTATGTCTCCTAGAACTCTCTCTTCAGTGACAGCTTTCCCAGGAGTGCTTGGAGAGCAAGGCACACCCCAGCACACTGCCCAGGGGAGGTCCCATGGCACCCAACCAACACCTATGGAGTGATAACCTATGGAAATTAAGCCACAGGATTGTAAACTGTGATCCCCTGTGTAAATAACATTGCCTGGGAGGCAAGGGCAGCTGTAAGAAACTTCTGCTCAGAATCATCTTCCAGAGGAGCCACTGCCTCTCTGGGCAGGGCTGTGTGCCCTCCTGCCCCTTGGAAATGTGCACAGAAATGTTGGGGTAGGGGACACGACCACCTGCTCTTCTACAGGTATCCAGGAGAATAATGAGAATTTTTCCAGTGGTAGGAAATTTAAATTCAAGGCAATAAGGATACCAGTAATAGTTCAGAAATAACTAAGCTGATATGAGTAAATGAAAAAGAGGCAGTGTAAAAATAGGTGGGGTTTTTTTATGGTACAATATCTTGTGAAATCTAGCTTGTATTAGCCACAGAACTTAAAACCTGCTTGGATGTGAAAGACAACTGGCACAGGTGGTGAAATATGTCTCAAGGACTTTCAGCAAAGATCAAACATGTTAAACAGTGATTTCCAAAGTTTTGGAGTAAAGGCAGAGATGTGCTACAGAAGGCAGGGAAAAGGAACAATCTAACTTATTGTTGTTATTAGAGAGCCAACAAGAAATAAACTGAGTAATAAAGATACTTACAGGTCTAAAGAGGAAATATTTAAAGAATCAGAGTGTACAAGCAAATAGAATTATGCAGGTACTTGAAAACATACAGGTAACTAAAAAAATGCAGATTATTGCATGACAAGGAACTATCTGCAGACCGTTATGTGGCAAGCTTTATTTACTATGGGAGAAAGAAAAGCACTTCCTTCACCTGGTGTTTCCAGCCCTGCTGAATAGACAGTGCTGGGGAGAGAGCAGTCCTGGGCAATGGTTCCTCCCCTGACAGATAAGTATTAATTTAATCACCCACTTTCCTTTATCTGCAAACACAGAGCTCAGGACTTGAGCTGAATTCAGGACCTGAATTAATCCTTGTTTGGACTGTGTAGGGGATTGGATGGGCAAAGAACACAATGAACCATCAAGTTCCACTTGATGGGTTTTTTCCACTGCTATCACAAACAATATTGCAAATATTCTGAATTCCCTATAAAACAACTTTCAGTGTTTGTCTTCTGTTGGAAGATATTTTCAGAATCTCACACTTTATGTTTAATATAAATTGTATTCTTTGATTACATGCAGGATCCTTTTGATAAAACTGTCTCTTTGTATAAATCTCTGCCTTCCTGTGTGTACTCACCTATAGGCCAGCAGTAATACCTGCTAGTTACCCTTCATTTTGCTAAGCCACCCAAGTTCTTTCAGTCTTAGAAAATGAGCTCTCTGTGACTCTTAATCATCCAAGTAGTTTGAATTAATCTTCCACAGGCATTATTAAATGAGACTGTTGCACAATGCTTCAGGGGAAGCTCCTCTCTCCTCACTTTGCTGTCTCTGTTGCACACACATCTGGGACAGCCAGGAATCCCACTGCTCTCTCCCACAGCTGTGTCAGACACCATGAGACCACTCACATAGCTGCCACAGGTTTTGTCCCTTTTTTAACCCCCAAGGGATGAGACTCAATAGTCTGAGAAAAAATTATTTCACAAATTATATTGATTTTCAGTTAAAGTGAATTTAGATACCTGTTTTCTAATTAAATCAGTGATTACATGAGTTTTATATCCTTCTAGAGTCATCCAATAACAGGCCAAATACCTCACAGAACCTGAAACTACGTTACAGCGTCAAATATTATCTATCAGCCCAGTCTTTTGATCAGCTTAAGTGTCAACTAATCAGCAAAACCTGACTCCCAAATGACCATGCAGCTTGACATTAACTGCATTGTTCTAATTTAATTCTCTGTCAAGAGGGTTCTGCACCAGTCCCCCTACCTCTTTTCCTAGGAACAGAGATAAATGGATGGGCCTGTACTGCCATAGCAGTCAGACATCTGGATCCCAGGGTTTCAGAGATGACCCTCAATCATTGTCCATATTAACTGAACTCCTTTATCAGCCCTGTCCAAACTGGGGTGCTGGGTATTGACAACGGATATAGAAGCTTTAGCAGATGTGACTCAGCACTCCCCTGAGCCCTGCTGGAGTGGAAAGGATTTATTACATGATTAGCATATTAATACTGTCCTGCTTTTTCCCAAATACAGAATACAATACTGGCTGTTCCTGCTTAATCTTTTTTTCCTCCTCTTTCTTTTTATTTTTTTCCTGTAGTTTTTTGTACTTTGATCACTTTTTCTCTAAGCCAAGCCGGCAGATTTTACAACCAGAAGAACTATAGAGTCCTTCTGCCTAAACCTTCCCTTGCAGAGACTTGATCCAGAGTTGCTTTCAGGTTCTGAAATTAGCCATTTGGAAGAACCACCTGCATTTAAAATGTTTGGTATCACTTTGGAATAAAATCCACAAGCAGAAATGTTCCAAAATACTTTTAAACTCAGGGAAAAGATAAGTTATATGGAGTGAAAAATTAAGAGCCTTTCCAATTTTGAATTAACAAGCCCACAGCTAGAACATTGTATGTAGTTCAGAGTACATCCATACTGGACATCTCACATCTGAGAAGGCTTGAGGAAGAAAAAACATAGAAATCAGGACTGAGAGCCTTTTTGAAAAATGCTTGAAATAATTCAATCATTTAAATTAACTGACAAGTGGAAAAGCAGAGTGATCAAACCAATGTCTGTATGTATTTTTAGGGAGATACATTGCTTATAGGGTTTAAGCAGATATGCAGAAGAAGGAAGACAGAAAAAATTGCAGAGGCACATTGGATGAGAGGACAGAGATTTACTTGGTTCATTTGGTCTGAACTAAGATTGTATACGCCACATATATGGAACAGATTTTATTTGGCATGGAGGATGCCAAGAAGATGAGCGAATAGACATTTCACCTTGGTCTGTCCCTGATTTTATACTCCTGTTTTACTCCTTAAAGGCACTGGCTATCCAAACAGAGAAGCTAAGAGTAGGTGGCTTGAACCCTCAGCACGGCTTGTCTGGATCATGGTGGATTTTCTGGGAGATTTCTGTGCTATTTAACAAAGCAGCAAAAGAAAGGAAAGAGCCATCCTTTCCAGAGCTTTAGCTTGTACTCTCACAGGCTCTGCAGCAGCAGGCAGATGTCAGCACCTCTCCTGGTCATTGCACAGAAAAATTCTCCCTGAATTGTGTGAGCGTGGCAGAGCCTGCAGCCCCTCAGGCAGTTTGCACAGTGCAGCCCCAGGCCAGCTGAGCACTGGCTTTGTCACCATTCCAGTCCCCAGCCTCGAAACTTCCTCCTGTATTCCCACCCTTGGCTGGCCTCCCATGGCTTATCCACAGCAAGAGCATCTGCTACACAGCAAACTGAGCCAAGTCCCCAGCCTCCCCAGCCTGAGCAGTCCTTCCTCACCTGCTGGTTTCAGCTCCACAGAGCACCTTGTGCTGGTGGTTGCAGGGGTCCCAAGACCAGGGAAGAGATGAGAATCTTGACTCCATGTATCAGAAGGCTTGATTTATTATTTTATTATATATATTATATTAAAACTATACTAAAAGAATAGAAGAAAGGATTTCATCAGAAGGCTAGCAAGCAAGAAGAAGAATGGAATGATAACAAAATCCTGTGACTGACTGAGACAGTCCCAGCTGACTGTGATTGGCCATTAGAAACAACCACATGAGACCAATCACAGATCCACCTGTTGCATTCTACAGCAGTAGGTAATCATTGTTTACATTTTGTTCCTGAGGCCTCTCAGCTTCTCAGGAGAAAAAATCCTAAGGAAAGGATTTTTCATAAAACATATCTGTGACAGCACCTCAGCTTGTCAGCCCCAGGACAGGAGAGCTGCAACCCCTCAGCAGCTCCATCTGAGCCAAGGGAGAGCTGATACTGGCAGTGCTGGGACTGAGACCCTCAGCACACCACCACCCCCACAGCTGAGCACGCCTCTGCTGCCCTGTGGAAGCTGAAGGCCCCCTTTGGCACAAGCTGCTGCAGCCTCTAACTACACCCAGGAGCTGGACCCAAAGCCAGCTCTTCCACTGGCATCTCCTCAGCACCTTCTGCAAGGCTGCCTGGCAGCAATAATGGCACTCAGCTGGGACCCAGGGCCTTTGGCCAGCATCTGCTTGCAGATCTTGCTATAAACTGCCAGATCCTGCTGGAAGCAGCCACAGCCTCCTGTAGCCACCCCTTCCCAAGAGCAGCACCAGACATCCTGATGTTCCACAAAGGCCCCCAGCAATCCCAGAGGAAATTCCTACAGGATCTTGAATCAGAGCCAGGAAACTGGCAGTGAGTGCTGTGCCTGTGGCCACCTCGGCTATCCACAGTCTCTGACCAGGGAGGAGGGAAGAGACCAGCCCCTCTGACATCCTCAAACCTTCTTCACCATGAGCTTTAGCTCTTCAATTTTGCTGATGATTAACATATCAGCAACAAAGTGCAGTCACAGAAAACAAACAGAACTAAAGCTTAAATAGCCAAAGGCAGTCAATGAGATTTTGGCAAGCACATAGACTGTCAGGTGCTTGAGCCTCATTTGCCATCAAATCATCAAGCTCAAGGAACAGCACATGTAACTGTCCAAAGTGTGCTGGGTGGGAGAGAGGAAGAGGAAGGAGCTGAGGAAGAAGTCATGGTTGCCTCATTACACAAAATGGCCAGTGCTATTCCCCCTGGTGACAGCTCCTGCACCATTTCCCCAGCCAAGGTCTGGGGCTGAAGAGCCCCAGCTGGGCATCTGGGGGTGGGTCCATGGGGCTGAAGAGCCCCAGCTGGGTATCTGGGGGTGGGTCCATGCCCACCTCCAGGTGAGGGGTGTGGCAAGGGCTGCCCTTATAGGGACGTGCCAGGGATGCTGTAGCAGTTGGCTGGTGCTGGGTCCTGCTAGCTGCCTTGGTTGTTCCCATGATGGTGGGCTTGAGGATGGACATCAGCGTGCTCCTGGAGCCTCTGGGCTTTGTCAAGGTCCTTGAATGGGTGAGTGGAGCTGGGGGGCTGTGGCCTGGCCTGGCCTGGCCTGGCCTGGCCTGGGTTGGGTTCCCCATGGGAGGTGTGAGCCCCTGGGCTGACAGACCCTGACCCAGGTTGCTGCTGCTGGGTGTCCAGCACTGGGCTGCTCCTCAGCCATGCCCTTGGGACTGCTGATACATAAACTGGATGTGGTAATTACAAGTGTGTTACAGCAGCTTGTGCTGCTGTGTGTTCTGATGATTGGAGATTTAGGGTCTGCATAGTGAAAAAAGGGAACATAAGAGCTCTTTAGAGAGTCAAGTTCATGTGTGGTACTCTAAGCATGTACTTTCTATTTGAATTCATAGTTGTGGATATGCAAGACTTATAAAAATATTTCCTATATCACCTGAAAGAAATACTATGCTGGCTGTTAGCATAGAAAAAAACCCAACAAAATACAAACCCCCCAAAAAATTCTGTGCAACTGAAAATAAAATATACAGAAAGCACTTTTCAGTGGGCTTTGGTTAGCAGTGTTGCTTATGCTTTTGGATTTTAGAAACTTGACATTTTCTTCTTGACATCACTTCATACTTCAGCTTTGCTAACTTTGTTGCTATTTCTTGTCTTTAGCTATTTCAGCAAAATGTTGAGTTTGCTTCCTTTGAGCTCTAGTGGTGTGCATTAATGTGTCTGTGTATCAATTCGTGCAGGTTCTTGCCATCTTTGTTTTTGCCACGTGTGGAGGCTTTCAAGGTGAAACTGCTCTTCTAGTTTCCTGTGAAGGTGTGGTAAACAAAACAGTTACAGCTGCTTTTGCTTATCCATTCAGGTGAGCATTAGGTCTTCAGTTATTACTTGATAATTATTTTTTATTCCCCCTTTCCCTACTTGCTTCCTTATGAATATGTGCTTACTGTATAAGTGAAGATGCAAAACTTCTGGCTTGCTCTGTAGCAGCATTAAAATATTTAGTTGAAGTCATTCAAAGCACTGTATGTGTTAGTGCCTTATGGAAAGAAGTAGTTAGAAATGGCAGTAGGCTGTTATGCTCTGTATTATTCTATCTTAAGCTCTAGTCTAGCAGTGCATGAATGCTACAGAAAGTAATTAGTAAGACAAAAAACACAATCCATTTTAACAGCCTAATTCTTCATCAATTTGTGGCTGCTTTGGAGGTCCAGATAAGATTATTTTGAATGTGCCATTATCCTATTTTTGTTCAGAGACTGAATGGATAATGCTTTCCAGTTTATTTCAGCATTATCTCGGTGAGGCTGTTGGGCACAAAAACCTAAATACTTCAGTGTCATTGCAGTGCTCCTGTAGAGACAAGCTCCTTTCCTGGAGCAGGAGGAAGAAGGCTTCCTCTCAGTTCTTGCAGCTGCACAACTACAGAGAGTGCAGGGTTGGTGTTCCATAAGTGTTCAATAAATGTAATAACATAAATAAATATAGAAACTTATTCAATGGACAGCCAGTAACAGTACAGAATTTGGTCACAAAACCCAGCATTGTAACCCAGCATTTGGAGGGGAGAGGGGATCGGAAATAATTCTGTGCTGGTCACAGGGTGATCAATGGTAGTCACATAGCTTTTTTTATTCAGCTTCAGTGCTTGTGGGTTTTGTAGCTATAATTCCTCTTAAGTCCTGATCGCCTTGTTTAACTGCCAAGTAGTGTTGCTAAGTCTGCTTCCAAATTGGGAATTTTTTGTTCAACCGCTCTAAAAATGCAATTAGGGTTCTTGTCCTGAAGGTACTGTTGTATATCTTAGTGCAGGATTGTATCCAATCTTCAGAGAGCTTGACAAATCTTTGTGTTGCATAACTGATTATTTATGTATCTGTAGTGTATCTTTCAGAGTAAGCTTATACAATCAGAATGCTGAAGCATGGAGTATAATTAATGAAGTATAATAATAATAAAGTATAAATAATGAAGCAAATGAAGCTCCCACTGTGTAGCAAACTCTGACTACATGGATATAATCATCACAGGTTGAATACTGCTGTATTTAGTGCACCAGACCCAAAAGGCTGTGGTGGCACTTGGACTGATATCTGTCTGCCTCATGGGTGACTTCTCCTCTTCTGCACACTTCTTTGTTGCACTGGCAGCATTGGTGTTCCTCTACTGTGTTACTGCCCTTGTGGTATATATTGGATATAACCATGTGTATCAGCAAAATAACAAGTTTCCACTAACTGTAAGTAATACTGAGATATTTAATGCTTTGACTTTGAAGCTGCAAAGGGATGAGAAATATTGCTAATGCAAGAATAATTGGTAAATATCCAGTAGTTACAAAAGTTAAAAGGAGTGTGAACACAACTATCTCAGAGTGGTCCGTACAGCACTCGAGCAGAAAAGGGGCCCCAAAGCTCTTGGCCATCCATGGCATCAGACCTTATGCAGTTATTGAAGCAGTGGAATGAACTTTCACTTTTTCAGGTGAACAGTATCTTCACCACAACCTTTCTTTTGTGTCGTAAATTGTTCCATAGGTGGGACCTCCTCTGTTAATCTGACATTTTTCCCTGTATAGAGCACCTGCTGCAATTGGCAGAGGAAAATAGTTACATTGTGAATTTTAGTCACCTTCAATATTGAAGCTCTGAAGGAGAAATTTCATAACATGCTTGAAAATGGACTTAGTGACTTTTCAAACCAAATTTTAGCCTATCAGCCATCCAGATTTAAATCCTCTGCCCTTATCCCATCACCCTCACTTTACTTAACTTTGGTTTAAATTCTCATAGAATAGGTGCTAGGTGTCTGATTTAGAAACAGATTTCTTAGATTAAGATGTCTTTTGCATCTGTCAAGCACAAGGATGCAGTTTTGTAGCTGGTTATCAACACTGAGTTGTAACTATAACATTGTTAATGGCTGAATTTGCTTGTGATTATCACTGATGCAGTTCTTTGGTGATATAACTGATACTGTCTCTGCCTTGCTCTCATATATATTCCTGAGGGTTTTTTAACCTATTAATGAGTATTTCTCTTGTGTAGGACTTGGCAATCAGTGTCTTGATAGCCTTTCTGTGGCTGGTCAGTACTTTTGTTTGGGCAAAGGCACTTGCTGACATCAAGGTGTCCACTGGAGCCAGCATTGTGCCAGGAATTGAATCTTGCAAAGCACCAGGAACAACTTGCCATTTTCTTTCTGTGACCAGCATGGGAATTCTGAATGTGTCAGTGGTATGTATGCCTTCCACCATATGGGTACAATAAATGTATTGGGAAACAACAAATGGCACCTGAGAGCCCTGTTCTACTGATTGCATGTGTTGCTCTGTGTTAAGACTTCTTTATGGGTTATTTGTCATTCGGGTCCATTAATACTGTGGTAAAACACTGAGAAAATAATTTCTTGGAGGAAACAAGTTTTTTTCTAAAGGAAATTAAGAGAAACATCTTGCAGGATCTGCCTCTAGAGCTGTTACATGCAGCATTTCTAGACACATTTGAGTGTCTATTTATGCTTTTAGCCAAGAGCAACTTAAAATATCTTGCTGAGCCACCCAAGTGGTTTGATGACTGATGTAAGTAAAGAGGAAATGCTGTGCTGGTACTGAACCTAGCTTTTTACTCAACTGTGAGCATTTTTACACATTAGATTGAGGTTCCTTGGAACATAAAGGTATGAAGCTCATGTTCATACAAAGAACACTTCATATCAGAGCAAATTAGGCTTATTGTGTGATCTTCCTAGTGAATCCTACTTTTCAAAACTCAGGCTGTTATTCATTGGCCTAATAATCAGTCATTTGGTATGAGAGTGCATATGTGGGGTGCTCAGTGATTGAAAAAAAATTGTCTAATTCTGTGCAAAGTATGAAGTAAATTTGACTATCTGGTCTACAAAGAGCTCTGTTAAATAGCTAAAATAGCATCTATTACTCTGGAGAATTTAGAAGTGTCTTGCCCAAATGAAAGGGGTGCCAAAGATTAGTGCTTCCTACTGGTTTGCCTTGAAGAGAACTTTCTGGCTTGTCTTAAAAAAAGAAAAACAAAACCCAATCAAACACAACAAACTTAATATTACTTCCCCACCTTTTTTTTTCTTTACCCTACAGGTGTTTGGCTTGCTTAACATGATTTTATGGGCAGGAAATGTTTGGCTTGTATACAAGGACACCAACTTGCACAGCCAATGGAACAGAATTTCTGAAAGTCCAACTGAAAGGGTATAAAAACAGGTTGATATTTTGATATTTTGAAGTGCTTCCGCTTTCCATGCTCTTGGTAGTGTGATGTGAGCCATTAGGATTCATTTCAGCAATGACTGATAATTCATACAAACTTCTATTTTGTGCTATGTTTTGATGGAAGGTCTTAGGTACTCCAACTGAAGTGTTTAATTATCATGAAATATATTGTGTCTTTCAAGGCTGTGCAGCATTGTATTGCAGTTTTTAAAGAGCAAAATGAAGAGGTTATCTGGATGCTGACCCTTTCTGGTCCTTAGATTAGCCTTATAGGAGGTATGGCTGAGAAGCAACTCTATCTGGGTTATAACTGCATCATGTTTAGCTCTGCCAAGTCTTCTCTGAAAAATGGAAAGTAAATTCACCTGGGGCAGGTGAAAATGCACTTTAGTTTCTTCCTGCTACTGATACCTAGCAAAAATCACCTGAGTAAAATTCATAGCTCTGTCAAAGTTGCAGCCAAGATGTATAGGTTTCCAGATAGCCCTTTCAGATCATTGTATCAGATCTGCTGCTGAGCCTGTCAGGAAGGACATTACTTCTGTGTTTAATATGTTATTGTTTAATGGCTTGGGGACAATATCTGAACAAGGCAATTTGTTGAATGAGTTCATAGCTTCTAGTCTCAGTAATATGAGAGTTTGTATATGGGTGCAACAAATGATTGGAACACTTGAAGGAGGTGGGGGAGAGAGGAAAAGTAAAGTGTGGCCCAAAACACTTACAAATACTGTAGAAATCAAAGTTGATATAGTCTGCTACTGCTTAGGCTTCTCTCTTACTTTTGAGGTGCATGAACAAAGTTTGTACATGAAAGGATGGAAGGGGAGATGTCTGAATATGACAAATTCTTCATTGATGTTCAGCTCATTCATTGGGAATGGTATTTGGGTCTTCTTATGTGGACTTCTTTATTAAGGTGTCTGATTCCCTGTGACTTGCCCAGAAAGAATGCTTCAATAAACTTAATACAAAGGCTTTGTTCAGTTCTTTTTGGTTGGTTTAAACTGCTTGTGATGAACATAGACATAGTAGTGTGTATATAATGCAAATTGTAATTGTTTGGTGTGCCAGAGCTATTGACCTTCTGATAGTAAACTGTAGTGTCAAAGAGTGTAATAAAGTCAGTATGAGTGCTGCTGAAGGAATGTGCCTTGTGTCCTTGCTGCTGCAGCAGTGCATGCAGATGCATTCGTTGGCTTTGCAGCTTCTGGGGCAGGGCTTTAACTATGGCTGGAGGAGTTACTGTGCTGCTGGAGGGGTTTTTACACTGGCGCCCTGTGGGCTCTTTTTGGTAAGGAGGGCTATGTATCACTCCTGCAGGCTTCTGCTGCTCCGTGCTTTTTTTCCCTCAGTTCAGAGCAGGGACTTTTGTAACTTATAGCTATCCAGAATTTCATTGGAATTGCCTTTTGGAAGAGGTAATGAGGGCAATTTTCATTTGTTTGCATCACTGTGCAGGTTTACTCATTTAAAAATACATATTTCATCCTAAAATCTGAAGCTCCTATTTTCATATTGTCTAAGAAAAAAATCTGGCAATTATACATTAAGTTTTTCAGTCTTTGGGACTTAAGGTTACATATGATGTAGCTAAAATTTTTTTTTTAGCCTTTAATATTTTCAACAGAACTATTTGTCTGTCTATTTCTTATGTGCTTATCTATTTAGTCACAAACAGATCTGTTAGTCATTGGCATGGCCTAGTTGTAAATGGCAATGGTGAGTATTTTTGCACACATGAGAGCTGTAACGGATTAGATCAGTACAGGCCTTACTTGATGGCTGAGGTCTAGCCAACAAGTGAAACAGAGCTGGAAAGCTTAGCACACTGATTGTTTCAACAAAAACTTAAATTTCATACTCACTCAAACAGACATCCCTTGTTTCCTTAAGGCTGAAATTTACCCTTATGTTTTTGTAGAAGAAACAAGTGTGTCCCACCCCCAGAGTGCTGTCCTTCAAAAGATGAGGAGATGGAAGAGGGAGGGCTATAGCTGGTAAAACAGAGATTCACAAATAAGAGATTGTTTTGTACAAATTCAGGCTGCATGTGTGTCTGCTGCACAGAGCTAAATGCTGAGTCAGGTTGCTGTTAACAGGCCAAGGTAAGTGTGATATGTAGTCCACAGCAAGCAAGATTTTAAGAAAGGAAAAGTAACCCCATGTGCACTTGCGGCTCGTTAGGATAAAGCTGTTTTCCCTTTGTGGGGGGAGGGACTGATCAGAATCCTGCAGGCTTTGATGGCTGCTCGGTCCTGCAGCTGGGATGGCATGGGAAGCATCCTGCAGCAGGGGAAAGCAGCTGCTCTCATTTACCCTGGACACCCACAAAGGGCTGAGCAGTCCCTGCCTTTGAATTAACATATTTGTGCTAGCTGCCCCAAAACACTCGTGTCTTATTTACTCATGGCGGGGGAGGGGATGGCTGTCTGATTTCCCAGCTTTATCTTGAGTGCACAAGAGTCACCACTGCTATCAGGGGATGCAGTGTGCTTGATCCCTCTGTACTGAGGCAACAAAGGGCCTGGATCTCTGCCAGCTCTCTACAGGTTTGTAATCCTCAGCTGGCAGCAATTTTACTTGCAGCCATCAGTGGAGCAAGCTCATAAAAATCCTCTCATACTGCAGGAATTATCCTGGTAGCAGCCTATAGTTCTGCAGCCCTAGCAAGTCCAGTGCTGTATGATTCCTGGTGATGCTGGAGAAGGGGGGTTTTGATCAGAAGCCCATGGTTGGGGAGAGAGGCTGTGAGGTGATGATGAAGGAAAATAAAGCTGAGGGGTCAGCATGGGGTGACAACAGAGAACTCCTTAGTGAAGAATAGACTCCATTAGCATTAGGAGGTGTTTAAAGGAAGTAAATACATTGTGATTTAGGGTGCTGTGACCAGTGATCTGGGGTCAGGCCTCGGTGACAATGCTGTATATTGTGTATATTCTGCATGTGCAGACTCCTGGGAGCATGCCTGCTGTGGGAGCTGGCATGGTGTCAGTGCTGGCTGAGAGCTTTGCCACCAGCCTGCAGGAGAAGCAGTAGGAAATTAAATGCAAGAGAGGCTTGGCAATGCCAAATCCCCAAGAGCCAGTGCCAATAGTGCAGGGTGGAGTCATTCTGGGGTCTGTACCGCTTTGGCCCTGTCACCTCAGCAGCAAACCCATCTGCAGCACAGGCTGGGGCTGGGACACTGGAACACCAGCTGACAGGCCAGCCCTACTGCTAGAATGGATTGTACTGGAGCCAAACAGTGATGGGGGGTGAATTCCTCAAGGCTCTGGCTCTGCTGCACACTTGGCTAGCAGTGGAAGGCATGGGTGTGGAGCTGCCACTGAAGAAGAGAAAGAAAACAGATGCCACCTTGATGTGAAGGGCTGTGAGATTGTGGGTTCATGACCTGCTCATGCACACAGGGTCCCTGCAGCCTGTTTATTTTCCCCATTGCCCAAAACTGAGTAAAAATAAAGCTGGGGCCATGCTGTGCTGGTTTGGCTCCCTGCCCTACTGCAAAGTCCTGGGGAGCTGTAGGGAACCTCACTCCTGGAAACTGCCTGAAGACAGTCCTCATGCTTCCAAAAAGGCCCCACTCCTGAGCAAGTCATGACAGCGCATCAAATATTCTGGATTATCATGGATCATCTACTTCTATTCTTGTGGGAGGACTTAGCGTGTGTTCATTCCTAACAGATTTGCTGTATTGCCTAAAGCAAAACTGTTGTCACAGAGACCAGTGTCAGAAGCAAGACTTTGCTGCTTAATCACCTTGAAATACTAAGCTGAATAATTAGACAAAAGAATGGTATAGGATAGGAGTGCATCCCCATCTCTTAAATATTAGGGAATGAGTGCATTTTCTTCAAGTTTAAGGTCCAGTCTCTGTATATTAGTTGCATTTTAGAGACTGACTCAAATGTGGAATTCCCTTCTGTCATGTCAAGTGAATCCAGGTGTACCCTTATAAACACTGCTTTCCTACAGACACTATGCATTTAGAGCAGGGAGAAGAAAATAACATTTTAGCCTTGTGTTTTTACAAATTTTCCTTTTAATTTTCAGTTGTAGCTTCCAAAAATTTGCTTGTACTCAGTAGCACTCTTCCTTGCTGGATCTTTCATTCTTCATCCTGAGTTAGGAAGGCAGCAAGATAGAGCTGTGTTGTGCCATCCTTAAAATTTGTGGCCACATGGACACAGTCAAAAGTTTGCTTGTTATTTCAGGACAAGCACTCTATGGGCTAGGGGAATATGTGCCAACCCTGACCATGCTTTTCTTTCATTCTTTCTTTGAGGAAATCTTATTCTCTGTTATCCATGTTTTCAGTTAATGTTTCCCTGTGGGTTCTGCTTGGCTGACACAGGAATGCCTCCTCAGGCTTTTTTCTTTTACCCCCGTTACATCCTGGACAAAACCCATAATACTCAGTAGAGTATTCTTCTTCTATAAGAGTGTTCTTCTATCTAGCTCTCTAAGCAGGTTCCCTCTCATTCTGCTACATCAGTGTTTGCTGCAAACAGTAGGGGTGTATTTGGACAGCTGGCTCTCATAATCCATCAGGCCCATGGAATCTGATTGATTGCTGTTGCTGCCAGGAGATTGTACCTGCTGCTTGCAGGTACCTGTGCCCTATCAGCAAAGGGTGGTTTGTGCTTGCTATTACATCCTGACAACAATGAGCAACTCCTCATTTATTCATAACTCTTGCTCTGTCTTTTTTTGGCTTGTGACTTCACGTTATCGCTGCAAGCTGCATTTCCTCCTTACCTGTCTGCGCAGCCTTTGACTTAATGCAGTCATGGAGGAGGCTCTATGCTGATACTTAACTCACAATCTGAGTAAAAACTGGTATTAGCACAAGCTTTAATCAATTCACCTGTTTGGCTTCAATTTAATTTGAAGTTTGAAGTAGCCTGCACTCAGAGCCAGAGTTGCTGCATTCTGTGGCCTAAGATCAGCAGCTGAATCTCCTGGGTTATTTCTTGTCATGTAAAGCAGTAGTCATTTCATATGCTGCACCTGCACTGCCTTGGGATGGTATTCTATCTGTTGTTATACATGTTGATCTTCCTAGCTCCTTTTTATTTTCTCATTTATATGAAACATCCCCTAAATCATCTTCCTCTGGTGACTTCAAATCTAATTCTCCACTACTTTCTGCAAATACAGCAGCTATTTTTAATTTTTGCTTCCCAATCTGCTTTTGCAAGCATCTAATTTTAGCTTCACATTTAATATGATCAGGTTCCCTTGAAGCTCTCCTTTGCTCTGGGGCGAGTGGCTGCACTGTGCATGCTAATCCTTCTGCTGGATTCTCCTACTTTATGCTTCTGTGGTTTTTCTTTCCCTTTTTCTGAATTGAAAATACTATATTTCACTATTACCTTTATGAGCCACTAGACTCTACTCCTTTTCAAGCTTTGTAGTATTTTCTTTTTAAACAGCTTTCAGATCAGAGAAATTATTTTCTGCTTTTACACTGGCTCTAGTAGAACAAAATGTTTTAGCTGCTCCCTCAACAGCCACATTAATACAGGAATTGTATCCTCAGGTTTCATTTCATAATCACTCTAAAATGGCTAGAGAACACTTATGTCTATATTGTGCCTGATCCTATGAGCTGGAGTGGCACATCTCTTCTTCCACACAGAGGTGGCTGCAGCATGGAAGATCTCAGGGGTGGTTTTTGTAGATCCTCTCATATTGCTCAGATTTTCATTTGGCATTTGGGTGGCATTAGTGGCTTGTTGAGGTCTCTGCCTGCAGTGACATAAAGATTGCTGTCCAGCAAAGAACAAAAGACTGGGCAAACTGTAAAGGACAGATGTTGGCTATCTAATAAAACTTTTTCTGGTACCTAGCCTAGTCTGCACAGACCAAAAGGAGGTTATGATGCCTTGAAGACTGAATTTGACCTACTCTTACACAAGGAGTTTTGCACTGGGAGTTTTCCCTCTCTGCAGAAGGGCCAGTGTTGGCTCTGGGCCCTTTACTGACATGATATGCTTCTACTGCCCTGGAACAGTTCCTGTTTACACCATGGAAACAGCCTGAAATTCAACTGAGCATTTCACTGTGAGCTGACCAGCAAAGATCCCTGATCAGCAGCAGAAGAGGAGAGGACACAATATTCTCATAATGGGTGCAAAGGAGAAAAATGGGGATAGAGTCCTTCAAGCTGCTTCAAGCTGAATTTGGGGTTTTCAGAGATTCCCAGTAGTGACTGTGGATGCAAGGCATCTTTATGACAGTGTGCAGGCAATGATCCCAGGCACAACACCAGCAGTACCCCTGGAGAGGGCTCACACAGAAATTGGCATTATACTGGGAAGGTTTCTTCCTAGAAGATCATGAGTGCAGGTAGATCAAGCAATCATGATTAGAGAATAAAATAGTATGTGCTAGTAGAGGAGACAAGGATGATTATTTTTAGCTTTAGTTTCCACAGAGACTGTGCATCAAAAGTAATGAGAAAGGACTGGCAGGCACAGGAGGCTTTTTGCATTCAGCTCCTTGAAGAGCACCTCGAGAATGAAGATAGACCAAGAAATGAATTTGAGAAATGCTTTGCTAAAGCAAAAAGCCAAAGGGCCTGTATTTCCTTTTTGTCCCGAGGCCCTGAAAACTCTTAATTAATGAAGTAATTTAATTTTGAACTTTGCTGACTGTCTGGTTTATTATGTGGTGAATCTGGGCCCTCAGAGCTTTCAGCATTTTCTTGCTGGAAGTAGAGCAGGACTGCTGCAAACTTGGAAGATCTCTATTTTCTTCTTTGAGAGACCATGAACTTATTTTTTCATGAGCTGGGCAGTTGCTTGTATGGATTTACAGCAAGTGCAATAGGCCTCCAGGGTGGAGAGGAGGAGTTTTACTGGCCATGCATATGTGCTGGTGCCCCAAAATGGGCAGAAAGGATCAGTCCCTTCTGGATTAGTCTCTTGAGCTACCATTCAGTTGCAACCACCTGTCATGACCTACAGCTAACAGAGCTGAAAGGACAGTGATTCTTTCATGCAAGAAGAGCCAGCAGAGTGATTGCAGCCAAGTTCTGGCTGGAGGCACCCTGGGGCTGGCTGCTGCTTTATTTTGTTAAGAGGATAAGTTCATGCCCTTTTAACTCTGTAGAAAAAAGCTTCTGGTTCAGTGATGGGGCAGGATCTCTTCAGGAGCATGTAAGAGCATGGTAGTGATTCATGGCTGTGCATGAGGAAATCCCTGTCCTGACTTACAGAACAACACAGATGCTGTCCTGAAATGTCTGTTACTCTAGCTCTTTGTTGATCATCCAAGCTGGCTCCCTCACTGCACCAGGGGTGGGGAGGGGACAAAAGGATGTGAGGTACAAGCTGCAGCTCTGCTGGTCCTGGTGGGTGCCCTGCCATGGGTGAGCTGTCCCAGGGACACCACCCTCCCTGCGCAGACAGACAGGGTCACACCAATGCTCTGCCCCCTTCACCCTTCTCTCTCATCCACTCCAGCACCAGTGGGGTTGGTAGGATGCCAAAACACATCCTGGCATCAGGCAAAGTAGTTTGGGAAATTCTTCACTGAGGTTTATATATCACTGAGCTTGATTTGCTGCTGTTAGACATTGGTGGGACTCAGATCTCCCTGGTCAGGCTCAAATGGAGTGCTCAGATATCTGGGGAGACTTTTGGGGTAGTGATTGACAGAACAAGGTGTCAAACTTCTTCAGATACTTTTATAGCTGGGTAGCATTTGAACAGGTGAGATTTCGTATCTAGATTTTAGTCCTTGCTTTTTAATATTTCATAGCGAGCAAATACTGCTGTATTTGGTATAGTGACTAGGAAATACCCTTTGGCAGAAAGCCACTGGCAGAAATTAGTGTCCATTTTGATGTTTTTGAATGCTGTCGCTCTTGTAAACTGCTTTTTTTTTTTCCTTCCCTAAAATGTTGGGAGTGTCTAATCTCATAGATGTTTCTGCCACAGGCTGCAAGCTTTCACATCTCTAAGGGCATTTCAAAGTGTATTAGGCAGCTAGCCCTGGTGCTGGTAGTTAACAGAGAAACCTCAGCCTCCTCTCTAGGTGTCAGTGTGGTTATACTGCTTGCATGAAATGAGATGATGTGATCAGGCTGGAGGTTGCAGGGAGGAGCATTTAGAAATTCAGTGTGAAAATGGATTGAATATGGTTCCTCCTTGCTTTGGTGCCCATGGCTGTGCAGAGAACTGCCGGAGCATCCTTCCCTGCCTACGAAAGAGTAGGTGATGAAGTACAGGAGCACCCACCGTGTGTCTCAGCTAAACAGCGAGGAACGGGTTCAGTTCAGTGTGGCAAAGGGAAGAGCTGAAAGCAAACAGAAAATAGGTCATTTGATCGTTCCTGGAGTGACCCAGAGCGCTCTGCAGCACATAAATCCTGTAAGGGGACCATCTCTTTCCCGATACGCCTGCATCGCTATGGTGCCTAGCGGTCGGGCACTTCTCCCTCGTTTTTCTCCAGTCACTTTTCTTTCTGCCTGACCCGCTCCCACGGGCCCTGCGGTGCTCGGGCCCCGTGCGGAGCAGGGGGAGCGCGGGCAGAGCCCGAGAGGAGCCGGGGCCGGTGCCGCCGGTCCTGGCCGGGCGCTGCGCTCGGTGTCACCGCGGGGCCGGGCAGCGCCGGGGCCGCTCCCGGGCAGGGGGAGCCCAGGGCCCGGGGGGGCTGCGGGAGCCCGGGCAGCAGGAGCGGGGAGCCCGGGGTCCCGGGGAGGCTGCAGGAGCCCGGGCAGCAGGAGCGGGGAGCCCAGGGCCCGGGGAGGCTGCAGGAGCCCGGGCAGCAGGAGCGGGGCTCCGCGGGCTCCCCACAGCCGGGCTGCCCGGGGACAAGGCCGCGCCTCCGCTTCCCGCCTCAAGCCGGCCCATGCCCTGCCTCCCTCTCTGCCAGCAGAGCCGGGGGCGAATTTCAGCTGAGCAGCCGCTGACCGGCTGGCACAGAGCCCTTCTCTGCCATCGCTTTCCGTACTTCAGGAAAGGAGAAATGGCTGGAGAGAGCTGGGACCAGGCTAGAGAAAGGGTGCTGGGGCTTCTCCTCCACCTGGGGCCGCTAGAGCTGGGGTGCTCCTGTTGTTACAGAAAAAGTAGAGTTGGAAGGGACTGTTGGAGAACATCTAGTCTAACCCCCTTGCCAAGGCAGCATCACCAAAATCAGGTTACACAGGAATATGTGCAGGTGTGTTTGGAATGTCTCCAGAGAGCGAGACTGTGTGACGTCCCTGGACAGCTGTTCTAGTGCTCTGCCACCCCCAACAAAAAGAAGTTCTTCTTAATGTTGAGGTGGAATTTCTTGTTGTTCTTTTTGGGGTTTTTTATGGCCACTGCTCCTCATCCTGTCGCTGGCACCACTGAAGAGAGTCTGGCATACCCTCTTGGCATCGAGATATTTATGTTGACATCCCCTCTCAGTCTTCTATAGATGAAGCAGGCCCAGTGCCTGCAGTCTCTCCTCATAAGAGAGATGCTCCAGACTCCTCCTTGTCTTTGTTGCCCTTTGCTGGACCCTCTCCAGCAGCTCCTTGTCTTCCCACCCTGTCCCCTCACAGGGTGCTGTGCCCAGAGCTGTGCTGAATGTGCAGATACAGCAGCCTGTGGTCCACCAGCTCTGCTGCCCACACGGACAGGACCAGACTCCAAACCTCCCTGAGTGAGGTTCATGTGCATGGGATGCACACAGCCCCTCTGGAGGCAGCTGCTGTCACAGCTGCCCAGCAGGCAGTGCTGGCACAGAGGGGCCAATCCTGTGCAAACACAGAGCTGCTGCTCCAGTCTGCATGGCCTCAGCTGGTGTGCACAAGCAGGAATCAAAAATGGAGCGCAACTGCATTGGCAGTCCAAGCCCTGCCTTGCCCATGTCATTCACCAGCTGAAATCCCTGGCATCTATTGACCCACAGCAGCTGAAGTTTGGCACCGAAGAACTGCAGTGGTACAGTTCTTGAATACAATTCAGGGTCAGATGCATTCATCTGTTTTGTTTGCTAGTGTATCTCTCACTCAATAATGAGCCTGCTGCAGAAACTTGGTGAAGCTTGTATTTGACTTCTTTTATCTCCTGGCTGGGCCCATGCTTTTCTGCTGGGCTGCTGTGATGCACATCTCATGGCATCTGCTTCCAGATGCAGAATTACCCCAAGACAGGCCCCAGAAAGCAGACCTTGGAGCACTAAAAGTGTGGCTGGTGCCCCATCTCCCCCTGGGATCTGAGCAGGCAGCAGCAGAGCCTGGCTGACCTCCATGCTCAGTTTTTCCCTTGTTTTCAGCTTCCTCAGGCACTGGTGCAGTGGCACAGGCCTGCCCTCACCTGAACAGCCTGGGCTGAGACTCAGCTGATTTACCTTTGTGTGCACTCTGTAGGCATTGATATCTGATCTAGGCATGCAGAAAGAGCTGCTTTCAGGGCACAGCTCATCTGATCTATTCTAGATGTCTGCTTTTTAATAAGCCACCCCCAGTGTCTCTTTTCCCCCTGTGACAACACAAGGAGCTTGCAGGGCCTAGTTCAGACAAGGCATGTGCAGATGGAGCCCAGTGGGGGCCAAGCCTGTGCTCAGCCTTTCAGTTGGAGCTTTGCACAGGGCCTGCTGTGGCTGGGGGTGTCAGACACCCAACCAGCTGGGGCGTGTGCAATGCATGTGCAGTTGTGGCTGCTTGCTGTTAAAATGTTAGTTACATGATGGTGTTGCAATCTGGCTCTCATAAAATAAGCTAGCAGCCAGATTCTTTGCTCAGGAGGAGAAGGATTGCTGCCCTTGTCTGACCCTCCTTCTCTGAGGGGATCCAAACAGCATCTCCTGCTCCTATGAGCAGTCACAAAGTGACAGCCTCCTGGGCAGACCCTCTCCATCTCTGCGGCTGAAGTAGTCCTCATGTGTAAGTCTCTTTCAGATCATGAAGAAATGTAGTATCAGCATTTTTATATTCCTTGATATAAATGAAGTTACATTGCCAGAAGCTGAGACTTCTGATGTTTGTTACAAGTGCTATTTATAACACCAGCATGAAAGCAGAGCCTTTGGAGAAAAGCACAAAAACCCCAGTAACATGATCACACATAAACTGCCTGGGGGAATTACACCCCACCAGGAAAAGTGACCTGTGCTCTTTCCTAATCACTCTTGAAACTTCCAGAGCAATGTCAATCCACAGATCTGGCAGCACTTCAGAGATATGTCATAGGTGGAGACATAGCAATTAAAAGCTGTGGCAGAACTCACACTGATTTTTGTAGACTTCAGATAAAATTATTGCGTAACGTGTAAGAGGCAGCTGTAGGTCAGGAACTGTTGCCCCCAGCCAGTCTGCCTGAACTACCAGGTGCCTTTCCTCCTCTTCTAGTCTCAGCTTATCAGTGTCATCACCCTAAAATAAATGGCACCAAAGTTCACACTTTGTGTTCACAGGGGCTAACAGAGCTGTTGAAGACTAGAGGCTGTTCTCATCATCTAGTCTGACCCTCTACAGCACACAGCAGCTGTTCTTGACCTCTGAAGGCTTCAAATGATGGAAAGGGCCCATGGTCTTGGCTAATTGTTCCAATAATCAAATGCTTTTATTGTGTAGAGCTGCACTTAATCTTTGTTCTCAGTCCATCTAGTGGCAGCTGTAGACACTGGCTCTGTGTTCTCAAAAGACTTCTGAATAAAAAAAGCACAAAAGCTCATCTGACAATTAGAAGAGATTTCTAACATTTAAAGCTGTACTGCACAACATATTATAATTTAATGAAAAAATATATGCTGCTTTTATATTCAAAGTATCTTTTCACATATTGTTTGATACAATAAATAACAAGCATACACCTGGGTCAGCCACTTCTACCTTCTCTGCTTTTGTACTACCAAAGACAAGCCAGAGACATGAATGGATGTGCTTTGGTTTGGTGAGACCAAGAATTCACTCTTGATTCCTTCCCATGAAGGAACGCTCACAGTAGTAGGGGCAGCTGATAGGAGAATGGTGCTGCTTTAGCATAAAGCTACTGCTCATGTAAAACCTTGTTATTCCTTGATTTTGTAGATCCTAACCAAGGGACGTATCCTATGCACGTCCAAAGTAAGGTTTTATAGGAAAGATCAAGATGAAGAATGAGTTGGAGCTGGAGATCAGCATTTCACACCAGGAAGGGTGAAGCTGTGCTTTGTGGTCAGCACTCTGGTTTCCTCAGGAGGAGGAGGCAGGAGGAGCCAGGAGCAGCATGGGACTCACAGGATGTTTTATCTTGCTTAAACCTGCCCCTGCAAATGCTGAGCACACCCGCTAAACCCACCTCAACTGGGTGCAGGCATTCTGGGCAGTGTTAGTGCTTGGATCTGGCATCTCTTCTATCCATGGCTCCTCTTAGTTCAGCTGTCAGCTGTTCTGAGACTGGACTATGAGAGCACCACTCCAAGAGCAGTTGCTTTTCACCCAGCTGTTGCCCAGCTGTGGGAGACCATGGCGCCAACGATGCTGGCCATGACATTGTGTTTGCGTACATGGAGTTCAGAGCCTGCTGTGATGCCAGGTGATGCTGCTGTTGGGGTTTTTTCCCTAAGAAGGAAGGAAATAAGTTTGTGCAGTTCAGCAGCAGGGGCAGTAGTAAAGAAAGATGAGTATTCATCTGCCTCTTTGCCAGTTTCCTGGTTGAAACTACAGCCTGTCTCTCCCTTGCCTTAAAAAATAGGTATTTATCCTTTAATCACTGAAGCAGAGCTAGAATAACCAAGGAAACAAAGCAGCTGCCCTAGAGAAATGTTCAGGAAAGTAAATACAAAAACCTGTGTGTCTTCATGTAATGGAAATAATGCAGTTAACTTCTTCAGGTAACAATATCTAATGTCTGGAGGTGCCAGGTGTGCATATGGATAGATTGGTGTCAGAGTGCTAGGAAGATCAGAGTTACAGCAGCACTACCAGCTACTGCAGACTTCCTTTATGTCACTGGAAAACCACCTGAATAGAAACTGAATGTGCTGTGTTTACAGCTAAAAAATGCAAACAATGGTAGGTTGGAGCACGGAATGTGTGACTGCCGCTGTTGGTGCTAGAGGGTCAAACAAATGTTATGACAACTGCCATGGACACAGTAAAGTGATAATGTGCTCAGGGAGTATAAATCAGCCTTTCCTATCTGTATGTTGTGGTGCTCATTACACACTGGGTTTCTGACTGTGCAATGAAACAACATTTGACTGAAGATGATTTGTGTTAGGGAAGTAGTTCCCGAGCCAAGCCACTCCTTTGGAGCACAGCAAAGAGTCACAGCACCATGACAGCTGGTTTTGTGAAGTGTAGGATCCAGTAATTTCACTGTGGATTTCTCCATCCAGGTCCTTCATTGCATGACAAAAACAATGTATATGAGAGACTGAATATAATCTTCATTAACTGCCACTGCTCAACTTACACCAAAATTTTCTTTTACCACTCGATATCAGTCCCTTACTGTCAAAAAACATTTTTGCAATCAGGAAAGAAAACAAGCCAAGACAAGCCATGGAGTATTAAGTAATCATTTATAATTACTTTTCTTCAGATTAAAATAATTTTATAAAATCTTGTTGGGTTTGTTTGTTTTATATCAGGTTTATAGACAGCGCTTACATTATACATGCTCACACTCAGAAAAGATTATTTCACCCCATGTGTTTACTGTCATTATTCTTTTGAGTATATTCCACTTGATCCTGTAAAGCATTAAATGTGCCAGAGGAAATACCAAAGGTGAAGATCTTGAATGCTCTTAGTGTTACAAAAGATAAATAAGCTGAAAGTGTTGACAGCCTGAGATGCCACAAGAAGCTGTGCGTTTTGTCTACTCCAGAACTGCTTTCAAGCCATGGACTTTTCTACAGCAAGATGGGAGGGCAAGGAAGGGCTGAAATAAAATACTGAATGAAAAGAAAATATTTTTAGTTTCTACCAGCAAACATTTCTACCCTGGTGTGCTTTTCACTCATTTGGTTGCTCAGCAGGGACAGGAGACCCCATTTACTGTGGAGAAAGCACATCTGTGTGTGGTGCCATTCCCAAAGGCAGGCAGAGACTGGGGCCGTGCCTGCCAGAGGTGTAGACTTTTCCAGGGGAAACCACCAGTGTCTGTAGGAGGCAGTGGGCACTGAATGCTTCTGTCCATGACTCTGCTTTGCTTCCTCTTCTTCTCTCCTGCTCTTTCATGCACCTGCCAAAGGTGCATCCAGATTCATCCTGCCTTTGGGTCTGGTTTACACACCTTATGGCCACCTTTTGTTTTACAGCTGAGAGAGAGAGAAAATCACATCTGATTCTTTGGCTGTTCAGATCAGGGGTCAGTTGGGAGGTGTCTTGGAGTCTTATGCACTCTGGCCTAATAGAAAAGCAGAGTTCATTTTGGGAGAGGAGGTCAGTTCCTGCCTTAAGGGGCTGGTGAGGATAAGCCCCCATCCTCAGATTCCTCTTTCTTCTTTTGCACTCTCAGCCCAGCTTGGCCTGATGTTTCTGATTGCCCTGCTGAGGGCTTGGCAGCCGGTTTTGTTGCTGCAGTCAGCTCTTTCCTCTTCTCTGAAGGGTTTTCTCTGCTTGGTGCCTCTGCTCCATCCACCCCTTGGCCACTGTGTTCTGTGGCACTGGACATTACCTGCACAGCCAGCATTGGCTGAAGGGGCTCATTGCTCTTCTTCCACCTCCTGGCCCCCGACCGTGTATTGAACTCATACACTCTGCCAGTAACTTGAAAGAACAAAAAGACAACAGATTAAAATCATTCCTGCTTTATCAGATTAAGCCATGACAGTTCTCAGCATGGAACTGAAATGAGAAACGTGAAGCACTTGGAATTCAGCTGAGCTGGGGAGGCAGCCCTGAGAGGGAAATCCTCATTTCTGTGGGGAGCTGGGCATCACAGTGGCTGCTCAGAGGAGATGTTGCCTGTTCTGCCACTGTAAGAATTGTCTTTGCACTTAGGGGAACAGGGATATTTAAAACATTCCTCGTCCAAAAGAAATAAATTTCTTATCACCCTATGAATCTATCCAAGTTCCAGCTACCAGGGGTTAACATGGGCAGTATAGCAAACACATCCATAGCTGTAAGGACAAAACTTCTGTCTTCAGCCATACTGAGCAAGACCATTGTACATGTCTGTGCCTATTTTGTCAGGTGGAGTTGCCTACCAGAGTTAGCAAACCCTGCTTAGGAGCACAGCATACTACATACATCTTCTAGACCATGTCAGCTCATCTGGACTGACCCAGGATTTGGAGATCCAGAGAGTCTTGGCTGCACATATTCCTTCTCCATTTACACAAAATGCTTTCTTCCAGGCTTGCTGTCCACTTTGCCATTAATAGAGTGAAGTACTGTGTGTTTCAGACAAGTACATGATTTTCTCATGTAGATAAAATATTGTTAAATTTGTGTTGTTTAGCACACATGGCTATCTCTCAGAAAGCCTTCTGTCTCTATTCAGGTTTTATGGGTAATTTCTACTTGTACATTAAAAGCAAAATATTTTCTCCTTCAATTCACTGCTACCTAGAGATAACTGAAAAAATTGCTGTGTGTCCAGTGTGATCACCTCACAGTCTAACTCACTGTATCTTGCTACAAAGAGAATCAGGAGCTATGATGGCACTTTCGGTAATTAAACAATAGAAGACAAACAAAAGACCATTAAGGCTTGGAAAGAAACAGTGGTTACATATTACTAAATGTTGCAGTTTGTATCAGAATTAATGGTTTGTGACACATTAACACAATTTGAGCAACTCAAGATGAAACTGGACTTCTTTGCATGTTATTTTTTTCTGACTGCTTACAAGTTGGGCATGTTAAAGCAGCCCAGATCAGGAAACAGCTTCTGACCATCCCTCTTGATCATATTCAACAGATGATGTCCTGGGGATTATTAAATCTCATTTCCCAACCAGCAACCTTTGATCCTCTAAGGTTTGCAATGAGTTGTGGAGAAGAGAGGGGAGGAGTGGGGACCACACATTTCTCTGTTGTCACTGCAGAGCTGTGTTAGAGCTTAATGTTTGTGTCAGGCATGACACAAATGCTGTGGCTCTGGATGAATGTTTGGATGGGCTCAGATATCCTGCAGTCCAGTATGGTCAGGTTTGTTAAGAAAGGGAGCCCCAGCTGTCCTGCAAGAAGACTGGAAAGCAGCTCTTGCAGCAGCCTAGAGACTACCCATGTTTAATATATTACAAATGCAGTTACACAGGGTAAAACCAGGGATTTTGGAGCCCGTTCCTCCAGATCTCTTTATAAACAGCAGGTGAGCTTGGACCTGGATCAAACCAGCCTTGAGCAGCCTTGTGGATGGACTTAATTGCACAGTAGGGTCCCACTTGTTTGCCCAAATTGTACTGAAGTCTCCATGCCTGGTGTTTCCCATTAGCTCAACACATCCAACAGCTCTGAGCCAGCTAATAAGAAACACAAGTTACAGGCACTTTGGTGGAAATTGGCCAGATGAATCCAAGCCTTGAAACAAGCCTGCCTTCTTCTGGATGATTTCTAGACCTATTGTTTCAGGCTTATTTTCAGATCTATTTTTTAAAAACTTATTTTGTCTGATTGTCACATTTTACCAGCCCCTCATCTCCATCCTGGGGCTTTCAGCCATTAGGCACAGGGCTGGGCACCTTAATTCCAGGCCAAGAATCAAAGTAAGGGGCTCAGGCAGGGGCCGTGTTTCAGGGGAATGAGGTAAGCCAGAACAATCCTCAGTAAAACAAAACTATTTTTTCCTGTAATGAGACCTGCTGCAGAACAGTGGCTGTCACCTGGGGAGCTGGATGAGCTCCCCAGCAGCTCATCCTGAGGTTTGTAGCTTTCACCTTATTTTTGCTTTTCCCAGCTGGTTAATCAGATATGCCCAGAGTTCACATAATTCACATAACGTCACCAGGAGCCTGGTGACACAGTAGTTGTTGCCAACTGATGGCCTTCCCTTTTCTCCCCAACAAGCAATGCCTGAGCCTTGGATAAACAGCAGCAGCAGCAGCAGCAGCAGCACACTGTTGCTGTAAGGGAGGAGGTTTGTGCAGGAGCCAGTAACTCACCCACCCACTTCTCCAGGGAGAAGTTTAGGAGGTGAAGGCAGCACTCCTGCTGTGACATTAATCTCTTGGCCATTTCCCAGACACAAGATGGGTGAGACCATGTAGCTATGACAGCAGCAGAGCAGGAGATTTGCAACACATTCCTTCTCCTCTCCCACCTTCCTATGCCACATCCATACAATCCAGTTTAGCAGAGGAGTAGTGAACAGTCTGACCATTAGATGTGTGCTTTCAAGGGCTATAAGTATATTCTAGAAATATGAAAAGCCAATGTCAAGCCATATTTAAATCAACTAATCAAGTTTGTTTCCAGCCTAATATTCATATCCTCTGTTAATTACTTTTTATTACCTGGGTCCCTGGCTTCTCCATCAAAGATAGTGTTTAGCTTTGTCATTGTCTGTGAAGAAACACAAAATGTAAAATGAAAACTGTGAATTAAGTCAGAAGGAGGAGCAGTGACTCAGAAATGGTGATTTACATGGATGGAGGTGGATTTGTGTGATTTGTCTATTGCATTCTTTTAGGCTGGGTTTTATTTAAACCAGTCCAATGGCAACACATTGGGCCACAGTACAATGGCAACAAGAGCCATTTTTGGTGTAGGTTTTCCTCACTAGATATTTAAAGGAGAATTAATAAGTTCTGGCATGCTAAATGCCTCCACATGTGTTACCACAAGAGGATCTCCTCCACCCAGAGCAGGCTTGGGAGTCCCCTCTCTGAAGACTTTGGGGAGAGGGAGTTCACTAATCGAAGTGCCTTGCACAGATTCACAGAATATCCTGAGCTGGAAGGGACCCACAAGGGTCATCCCAGCCCAGCTCCTGGACCTGCAAGGGACCACTCCAGGAGCCACACCATGTGCCCAAGAGCATTCTGTCCATTTATGCAATTATGCAGCCTTTATGCAATTATGCCTATGGAAAGGAAGGAGCCCTGAGACCCAGGAGCAAAGAAACATCTCCAGCAGTGGGAGCATCTATGACATTTTGCTACAAACAGCTTATCAAGGCCAAACTCTTTACAGCCTGGGTTTGCTGGCACACCTTGCTGGTTGCTGGATCAGAGTTGGCTCCACAGGTCAGTGGAGTCCCAGCAGTGCACTGTTTCCATCAGTGAAGCTGGGGCACTTGTTGTCCCACCTCTGCAGTGAGTGTCCCTGTCATTGTTGTGGGCACAGCCTGTCTGACCTCCCAAGTACAGCATTTGGGCAGCAAAGGGGAGGCAAAGGGGCCCCAGTGCCAGAGAGCACCCCTCACACCCCTCATTGCTTCCAAACACAGAGGCCAGCTGGGACAGTGAAGTGTTTTGCCCTTGAGAGCAATCATTATTTCCTTGCCTATCATTTCTGTATTCTCTTTGGGAAACAGACACCATTCATAGAAAGGGTCCTATGGTCATATTGCATGATGGGGCTGGCAAAACTGGGGTTTCCTTTGAGGCCAGCAGTACTTACCACAGCTACTTCTTTCTTAGGCTTCTTCTTTTCTACAGAAAGGAAAATGCAAATTGTTAATAATCAGAATTTTCTGATGGTGACTGTAGACACTAAAGTCAAGATTTCCTCAAAGAAATAGGCATTCTTTCTACTCAAATGCTGAGACATCTTCAATGAGTCTTATTTATTTTCAAATGCTGAATGAGAATCCACAGTTGCCAGTGACTAATCAAAAGACTAGCCTTGAAAAGTCAGTAATGAATGAATATTAATTTTATTAAACAAATTTCCCTTTCTAAATAATATGAGCAAATACAGAAATTCACCTTTGGGAATAGCCGAACTAGAAATGCAGATTATTGTTTTACACAAATACTTGTGGTTGCAAAGCTTGTGTCAAATATTGGCTTGGAGACAAAACATGGAAGAGCTGCATTTTCAGTCAAGTAAAATTCAGATTGAAGAACAGTTTGGTTGTGTGTGAATTTACCACACTATTAGCTCATCCCACATGCAAACAAATACAGCAGCAGTGCCATGGGCATCTCAACAGCACGGATTTGTGGATGGTGACCAACCAGTTGCTATGATTTCTTCTCACTCACTCCTTGCCAATTTGTTTAATGGCCTTTCAGTGGAGAGCTGTGCCTGGCCACCAATGTGCTTCCCAGCCAGGTGTGCAAAACTCTGAAGTGCAAAACTCTGAAGCTCAGCCTGAGCACTGGTGGGAAACCTGTTCTGTCTGGCCGTTGCTGCCCAGCATTTGGGAACCAGTTTTTCAGAAAGCAAAAAATACTCACTTTTTGGAAATCAGCCAACATTGAAATGTCTCAAATTGGGCAAGCAAGAGAACAGCTAATTTTGTGGGGTTTGTTAGTCCTGCATTTTTTTCCAGTTGGGAGATACTGACTGAGGAAAGAGGAATTACAAAAGCAGAGTCCTACTGAGCCCATATGAGCAGTGTTTTCTAGCAGAAATGTGATGGGACTAAAAAGAACAAGACTGCTTAAAAAAACATGCTTTCCCATGTGTGATTTGTCTCCCTGCTAGGTTATACAAACCCTTTAGAAAGCACCAATACTTCAAAACAAATCTTTATATATGTGAAGTAATGGTGCCAAGGGAGCAAATGATCAGAGAAGTGATCAGAGAACAGGGAATTAGAGTGGAGAGGACTCTTGAAGGTGCTATAGATGGTTGGGATTATTTTTTAACAGATAGCATATAAATTGTGTATGAAAAATACAGTCATTCTTTAGCATCTATGCCAGAATACCAGACTACTCTGAATTTGGGTTTTGCCTAATAGTTAATAGATTTGAAGACTAAAAAGGCCATGAAATCGCTTTGTCAGGCCTCCTATAATTGGCCAGGATCATCTAATCTCAGTACCCTTCTACTGTGTCAAATTTCTATCTAAATTAATTTACAGATTTTACGCAGAATCATAAACAAGGTCTTATTCTGAAGCATTAAAATATAGAAAAGAGGTACCCACCTGGAGCATTTATCCTGTAATGAAAAGAAGATTAAGAGTGTAGTTAACAAATGTCATGGTTTTCTCTACAAAAAAAACCCCCGATTTTTATTCTCTTTCACTTGGCAAGAAGGATGTGTTTCCTTGAGTTCTAAGATTTGCTTGATTTATTTGGTTTCTGATTTTTCTTTCACAGAAAGCCTTCATAATTTAATGCTGCTCTCAATCAGGAAAACAGTCCTGAGCATTGCTCTGACAGTTCTTCAAAAAGGAATGCTCTTAAAATAATAAAGTCTTGTTGATGATAGCGTAATGGATTTATATAATCTGGAAAAATATATTTTCAGATATTGTCATTTTGTTCCATCCTGGGAGGAAGGTGAGTTTTTTGGCTCTGATGTGCTCAGAGAATGCCTTTTAAAATATTAGAAATTTTATAAATGTTTTTGAAAATGTAGAAATTGCTTTTAAATCAGAGACCCCATTTCCCAATAAAGCATTTGCCCAATTAATAAATAATAGCAGTATCTTAGATTCATTTGTCATTTTTATCACAACCTTTTAATGCCTTGCACACACGATCTGAACTATAGTCACAGTGATTTAGTAGTTCTTTACATTTAATGTAACTTCTGAATTGATGTCCAAATCCTGAGAATACTTGTAGAAATCCTTTTTATTTTTAAATCCCAGCCACTTAAAGGACTGCTTATCTTTGTTTTGTGAAGTACAACATCAATTTAGAGTCAGTCTGGCTCCAGCCCACCGAGAAAGCAGCCAGCAGGGAACTCTCCACTTCCCACAGTGACTCAGAGCTGGTCCCAGGTGCTTCCATGCCTTTTGCCAAGCATGAACACTTAGAGGTAAGCTTTATGGGCCAGAGCCTTGTAACTGGCTTGGTAAAACGCCAGGAAATCTGCAGAAATTTTGCCAGAACAATGAATTTGGCATGAGCACAAATATTTGCAAAGGACACTGGGATCTGTAGCTGAGAGGGAGGAAAATGCATCCAGTTACTACCTAGATGGGAGCTCCCTTGGAGAGGGGGTCAAATACAAACCAAAATATTTGTGGTCAGCACAGTCTGGCACAGGCTCCAACTGAGCCTCATGAGCATAGCTGCCTTTAGAGGTTACAATTGCTAATTCCACTTCTACCTTCTGCTAATGTTACTAAACTCATGAAAAAAAATACCAGGGACTCAATTCCTTGAGTTCATACCATTACCACCCATTAATATTGCTGTATTAGCATTTACTGCAGTGCAGCCATACTGCTAGAGAAGATTCAAAGCCCCAACATCATCACGGCAGAAGGGCCATCTCTGTCACTGCCAGGGGGTGCTGGGGCTTCCCAGAGTGGCATGTGGGGACTCACAGAGAGGTGCTGCGTGCTTTCCCTGCCGGGGGGCAGCAGCTACGGATCCGTGTCAGCAGCAGGAGCCCCAGGTGGCCCAGCAGCCCGAGGAGCAGCAGAGCGCCGAGGGTGACCACGAAGGGCACGTACCACGCTGATGGAGAGTAGAGGTTCTCCCTTCTTGTCACAACAGTGAATCCAGGCTTTTAAAACAAGACAGGAAGAGTTCCTCAGGGCTGCATGCTGACACAAGCTTCACCTTTCATCTGGCTGAACTTCTGCACTGAGGCAGCCCAGCTTGGCCTGGGCCTTGGCAGGTGACAGGGACAGGGAGGTGGAGGGAGGCAGGGACTCGTGCCATGCGCCTGCCTGCTGACTGCCAAGGCAGCTCAGGTGGCTGGGATGGACCACTGAGCTCCTGGGGCAACCAAAGGCAGGTGAAATGGAAAGCACAAGGAAAAGGGGAGGTTCCAGATCATATTTCAATATCTTATATTAAAACAAGGATGTCGTGGTGGGGTTTAAGAGCCTCAGGTTGCCTGAGAGGCTGTAAGCACACTGGTGGAGGGTGGGTAAGTTCAGGGAATACTGCCGTTACTGAGATGCTGTTTTCTTTTTACCTAAGGCAAAACTGGAAGTAGGTCATCTTTGCTGCAGTAATCATTCAGACTGCTTTGTAAGAGGAGTTGAACCCTAAGGAACTGGGTTATTGTATAAAAAGAAATGGAACTCCTTCTTTTTTACCCAGTGACTTGTTCCAGAAGGAAAAACCACACTTCCTGAGCAGTTGCAATCTCCCACATCTTCCTGAGTGTCAGGAGACACATCTAGGAGCTGGCATATCACTTGGTGCTAACAGCTCAGTCATTAAGGTCCCATCATGAAACTATTCTCACACATTTCAAAAATTACTCATTCACTCTACCTAGTTCATTACCTAGTGTGGTACTATTAGTTTTGATCACCTACTGAAGTTTTCATTTAATTTTCTGTAAGACATTTGTAATCACATTGAGTATGAAATTGAGCAGGGTATCTATTTCTTTCCAGTTTAAAGACAATTTTAAAATAATCTATTTAGTCTTGTCAAAAAAAGATACATCCAATCCTTAGAGAAATGCTCAAATAATCTCAATATCACCACCACCACTTTTTCTTCACCTGGACTGAAGTCACAAGTGATGTTTTGTAATGGGGTTTCTTTTCTACACTACCAGCTTTCCAGTTTCTGACTCATCGAGCTGCAGCACTGAACACATGTAAAGAGTAGTGATGGGAGAACTTGCTGTATTGGAAGTGCTCTTCTGGAAAATAGCCTGCAAGTGGAAGGCTGATATCTCCGGGGAGACAGATTTAATGCTGTGGTATGTGGTTGAGACTGTTTGTAGTTGTGGTGAAGCACGGGAAAGAAATACAGAATAAGTTTATTCAGCTTAACTTTTCATTTCCACATCAAGTTGGGGGAGTAGAAGGCAGTGAAAAAATCATTTATTCTTTCCCAAAAGAGCATTAGATAAGAACAGGGTTATTAATCAGTCTGAAAATTTGGAGCTAAGCATGTTCATAGCAAAGCAATCAGATTTGTATGGTCTGATCTGTATGGTATGATCCTGCTGTTTGCAGGATCCTTTGGTTCTGGCTCAGTTACCAGAAGCCTCTAGAAGATCTAGACCATTTTACAGTAAAGGCCTCTTCTACCACTTCACTTGGATACTTATACTTTCATTCCTGCATGCAAGAGAGAAAAGGGTAATACATCTGCAGGCAGGCAGGGAATGGATGGATTGTGGATGATGGAAGGTGGTGCAGCAAGGCATGGCTGGTACAAGGATAGAGACAGAATGGTCTGTACCCTGAGGCTGTGTCACATCTACAGGCAAGACAAAAGCAAGCTCTCCACACATCCTGCATCAGCCTGATGGAAATCAAAATTGAACAGGTAACACAGAGCTCAACTGGGATGGCTGTGCAGAGGGGTGAGAAGTATTGCTGGGACACAGACCCTCAGCTCCACAGGCTGTGCAAGGTTAGATCCCACCTGGGCTGCCAAAAGCTGTGCAGGCTTACTCAGCTCAGCCATGGACCATCACATGGGCATGGAGCTCAGGAAAGACCCATCCCACCCCTCTGGATTTGCTGTCTGAAACCTGCTGAGGCTGTGCAAAACTGCTTCATTTCCTAACATGCTGCTCCAAGTTTTACATGACAGTGACCTCAGGTCTGGAAAAGAGACCCTTTTAAGTGATGAGGATTTGTTGTTGTTGTTATTGTTGTCTGTTTCAACTTTGATAGCCACAGATCCATGTGCTCCAATGATAATGAAGCACACAAAACTGCAAGGCACACGGGGGAGTGAGTAGTTATTAATAAAAAAAGAAGTAGTGAAAAATGCATGAGGTAATTTTAAGGTTCCAGGCAAAGGTTAATCCCTGCTCTTTTCTTATTAATAAAGCTGCCAAAATCTTTAACTTTCCAGTTGTATGGTAATGGCAGCGTGCCCGGTCCTTTGGCTTCCTGCCCTTTTTGTTTTAGAAACTGAAATACAAAACACATGTTATGAGTCCATACCTGAAACTAATCCTCCATGACACTAAGCACATGAACCACCTCTGCCTTCATCACAAGAGCACGGAGCTCAGAACCTCCCAGGACTAGATGTACTCCAAGGTTTGCTTTCTTTTTGCATACATCTATCCTCTTCTCCTTACTCCTGTGGAGATTACTCCATAAAAGAAATGCAGAACTGGACATAAGTTTTAGTGAACTTACCGTAGTGGTTGTGGCAGTAGTTGGGTTTGGGATAACTCTGATGTTTAAGGTCACTGTTCCAGTTTTAGTTAAGTGTGTAGTTTTGTCCCTGGCAGACACTAAATTATCATCTGTTATGTGGACACGCAGACTGTAAACCCAGTTTGTATCAAGTCCACTCTCATAGTCAAACCTTGATGTAAGAATCAGACGAGATGTGTTGGAGCCAGCACTTGGTGAAAAGGTGAAATGACTGTTCTCATTGCCTGCAAAAAGGTAACACCAAAATGCAAAAAAAATCACTTTAATCCCACATTAGAGTAAATGTGTGTAACAAGTGGCAAAGAGTGGTGAAATGTCAACTACAGGAAGGGCTCCTTGATCTTCCTCGTACCACATAAAATAATTTAAAACAACACAGTCACAAAAACATTACAATCTAGAGCAAGACCTTCTATGGGGACATAGCAGAGAGGAGGCTGTGGAAACACTTCAGAGCCATAGGCCACACAAGAGATCACCTGAATGACCTGAACTTACAACCAGGGGAACACCCAACAACACCCAGCTGGGGTGAGGACCCTGCACTGTGGCAGGGCTCATTCCACTACTGGGGTGTCCCTGGAGTGCTGCTCCAGCCCCTCTCCATGGATTCTCCCTCTGCCCAGAGGCAGTGGCCTTTGAAGAGAGTTAATGGCTCAGTGACACTCATTGCCTCCAGTGCTTTGTCAGCACCATGGGGCAGGGAGGAGAGTTCACAAATGCTGGCCCCCACCCCTTGCTTTCTGTCCGTTGTAGCTGGAGAGCTGCTCATGGCCCAGGCTGCAGGCAGACCAGCTCCAGCTGTTAGGATCTGGACAGACCACATATACAGGAAATCAGAGCTTTGAAAAGGCACCAAATATGCTTTGGTTTTGCTCTTGTGGCCCCAGAGAGATGAAGAGTTGACGTGTCCTTGAAGGCCATGCCTGTTTTATAGCACAAAAAGGGCCATGAGCTGCTCTGTGGCTCAGAGGCCAATGCATGACACAGCTCAGGTCTGCACCACCAGGACTGGGCCCGTGGTCAGACGCTGATTTATTAACACAGCCATGCCATTTGTATGGAATCATGTGTCAATACCACGTCTGCAGAGCTCCTTCTGTGGCATCAAGGGGATGCAGTAGGACAGAGATTCCCTCTTTTGATGTTCACAGCTTTTTACTGGCACCTGGACAATCTGCTCCCTCCTTCACAGCAGTCACCTCAGCAACAAAAGAAGGAATTGCCCCAAGAGAGTGTATTTCCATTTTTGTGAAGCTGATTGTCATCCCATACCACTGCAGTTCTCCAAGTGGATGCAGCTGATCATGAGGTTCAAAGAAGGATTTTTAAAAGAAGGGTTTATTGCATACACCTATGACATGCAGGTTTGAGCAGTTGTTTTGAACAGTGCACCAGCATCTATGGTGATGGTGAGATATGCAGAAATACAGAAATTTCCATTGTTTCTCAAGATTTACTCAGCTGTAATTGGAAGGGAAATTTGACACTGCACACCATTCCAGTTCATTCTTCTGAAGTTCTTGTCAACTGTAATTAATAGCCTATTAATTAATATGACAGGCAATCCAGCCTTGCAAGGGAGTGGTTACAACTGCTAGCACCTCTAGCACCAGAAACCAACTTGTGGAGAGGATCAATGTTATGATGTGCAGAACTTGTGGACCACAACTAGCTCACCATGAAATTAGCACACAAACTGTTAGATATTTGTTTATAAATATAAGTGAACTATCAGCATTTGGTATTTTTTCCCACTGTTCCCAGCTCGCCCACTGTGACACAGTACCTTCATTAATGAAGTAACGGAAAGACCTGGGATCAGAATCACGATCTTGACATTCAATCCTGAAGCCATTAATATTGGTCCCAACAGCTAAATTGACTGGGATTTGAAGTGAGAAGAAATTGGGTGAACAAACTGGTTCTTCATCATTTACTTCCAAAACATTCACAGTTACCTGGAAGAAAAGAGCAATAGCAAACTGAAGCTGCTTCAATTTGCTGAGACAGAATTTTGCTAATTTCAGAAACTGTTTGCTTTTGCCCATTTTGTTCTTTTGATCAACAACAGTTGAAGAGCACTGAAGTCCCCTTCCAACATATCTCCTGCCAGAAAATGTCTGTAATCATTTGTCCTTCAATTCTTCTTGTGATCAGCATTTTTCTGGGAACAGGTTCTGTAAGCTGAGCTATCTTCCAAAAGTGAAGAGTTTTCAAGCTGATATGTCTGTTTGAACAATCTGAATTGTGTTATAGTTAAAATGAGAAATAATAATAGTACCACAGAATCATTAAAGTTCTAATCATTAAACTCCCTTCCAAAACTCTCAGTTTGCTTCACAATCATTAGTTATGCTTCTTAGCATATTTAATAACCATTTAGAGTATGATCCATGGAAGGAAAAGTTTTTATAGACTGTTCCCAGTGAGAAAGAAATGCTGGTAATGACCTCTTGCATGGGTAGGAGCACCCTGAGTAGAACCAGATGTGTTTGATGTCACCTGGGATTAGTTAGCTAAAAGAAAAAGGTTACCCTTCCCAAAGTTCCTCTTTCTAATGTCTGTTTGTCAGGCAACAGATAAGCTTGACATTGTTTAAAGCTTCTGATGCTATAATGTCATTAATAGTCACCTTGAAACATTATAGATGATAAAGAGATTAAATACCTCCTCGATAGCAACTCTATGGGTGGTGCTTGGCTGGAATGAAAAGCAAGCCTAGTACCTGTGTCACTCCCAAGAGATGTGTAAAAATCAAATCATGAGGGAGAAAGTGTGAAAAGAAGTCAAAAAGAGCCTGTCTGTGAAGAGCACTGGGATTCCTTGAAAAAAAGTTATTATAAAATACTTTTGTGGATATAGCATCTATATTTTTTCTTCTGAATAAAATAGGTCTGGGCAGAAAACCTAAGCCCAATCCTGCTATTAAAGCCACCTCCTCTCTGTACCACTCCATGAAAACACAGCTCTGCAACACAATTCTCACATTACTTGGGACACTTTGCAGGGAAAAAAATTACAAACAAAATCAAAATTATGTTTGAGGGCCCAAGGACACTACACAGACTCCAAAAAGAGTTTACCACTAAGCATGGCTACAATTAAATTGTGCTACCTGGCCTCAAGACCCTGTCTTTTTTCTATTTTCTAGTACCTCTGTAGCCATAAAGAATAACTTAAATTGTCTAGGGTACAGAAAACAACTTCACTGTCCAGGTAAAATAAGAAAAAAAAAGTCTGAGAAGCAAACACCGCGGTCAAAAATATTGAAATATTATTTTATCCTTTTTGTGAGAAATAAACCAAGACTGAGTAAACAACACCTCTCTCATCTGAGTAATATATAACTGGGCAGGGTTGCCCTTGCCTTTTACAGAAAGTGCTTTGCCCACTGTTCTTGCTAGGAAGAAGAGAAAAAGATGTAGGTAAAGGCGAAGTAGTAGAGTGGATTTACTCACTGATGCTGTTGTAGACTTCTCTTGGTTTGAGGCCTGTACTGTAAAAATATGTTTCTGAGTTGTTTCATAGTCTAACCTAGCTAAAATTCTCACATCTCCTTTCATTGGGCTGATCCAGAAGATATTTGTGTAATCCCTGGTGCCAGCTCCAGCTACAATGGAGTAAGTGATGACATTGGGTGGCCAGTCCTTGTCTATGGCATGCACTCTTCCAATGCTGGATCCAACTGAGAGATAAAAAATCCATATTTCATTAGCATTTAAAGTAATAGAAGGTACAGATGAAACTGAACTAAAGTTTTGGTTAGAGTTTTTCACCCAACAAAATTAAAGCAACGGTTTGATAAGCGTTATTTCCCTGTGGTGTGCTATGGCTCCCCTGTACATGGGCTGCTGGCAGTAAACACCAAAACACAGGAGTGTGTAGGGAACCTCAGCAGAAGTGCTCCATGGCTGGGCCAAGGGAGTCCTCACTCATTTGTGTCAGTCTGTAAAGGTTTCTGTGCACCACCACAGTCCCTCCAAAAGGCTAATTTAGCACAAGCAGAAAGACAGTCTAAAACAAGACATCCAAGTTCAGTTCCTGGCACTGCCACAGATTTCTTGTGAAATTGCTGAATTTGTCTCTGTCTCAGCTTCCATCTGTACAATTGGAGTTTTTGCCAGTTTAGTCTATTTAAGGGTAGTAGGTGGTTGTATGGTGGAGACCCTATTTGAACTGGAACTTTGAGCCATTTGCCTCATCTACATATATGAAAATTCATTTGGAGCAAAAAGGCACTTAACAACATGGCAAGATTATTTCTGTTATTTAGGTGCTACTTACTGTACCTTTAGTAATTTCTGAAACACTAAATACATAAGATAAATTCTGGAAGACTGGAAAAAATTCATTCACTGGCTTTATCCTGATGTAAATGTAGATGATATCTGGAAATATAACAGAAGATTAAATCAGAAGCTTAAATCATAGTTAAGTACGGCTGTGAAATTTTCTCATGCATGTATTCAAAATACATATGTTATTCCTCTCTTCATGCTGTTACAACACAGAAAACTATCAAAAGAAATGTAAAAGGGATACTTGCTTGAGTAGTTAGGATGGGCAATATCTTGCACCCTGGCAGTCAAAGTATAAACTTCAACTCCTGGATTAGCTGTGTTTTCTAGAGCAATAGTTCCAGTCATCTAAATAGAAAGGAACATAATCATATTTGTACCTCCATACATTAAGTCACAGTACACATCATGACAATTACTCTTTTCAGCATGCTGCAAGTGTAATTTGCCCCTTGGCTATATATTTCTGTTCTATAGGAATAACACAGAGTAATAGACAATTCCAGGATTGAATTCCAGGCTTTTTCCACATGCTCACACTTCTGCTAACAAAATTTTTTCCTCTTTAGAGCAGGAAGTGTAATAATTTGGATGATAAGGTCTTGACCTTTTACCTAGTCAATGCAAAGCTTGTGTAATGAGCTGGCTATTTATGCTGCCCTTTCTTGGCTCAACAAGGATCTGCAATTGCTAACAGCAATAGCTTGAGCTATTACCTGAGCTCATGCTTGCAGACACTACAAAAAAGGTATCAGGTCCAGCCACAAGTGTTTGCCCAGGAACCGAGTTGTTACTAAATGGTGGCTCACAGAGATTTAAATCCTAATCTTCTAAGCTCTCTATCTTGCTGTGGAAACCTCATAAACTTTGGGGCAGGGGGACTAACACACAGGCATCCCCTGCTGGCTGTCTCTTCAGGGAGGTTCCTGGAGGAACAGGTTTCTTGGTGTAGTCTGTTACATTGCATATATACAGGGATCAAAGGCTTGACAGCAATCTTATCCTGTGCAGGAAGGAAAATGCTTTTTATGTTGGCAGATGAAGCAGCTAAGAGCAGTTCTTATTGACAAGGAAACCTCAGTTCTAAAATTAAAGTAAACCATACAAAGTCATTTTACTGCTCCTGTAGCACACTTGACTTTTAGACAGAATGCCTATTTTCTGTTGTTTCCTTTTTTTCTGTAGTTGCCCACAGTTTTTTTTAAAGCAAAGAAACAACCACCATTGCACATGTCCAGGAACTGGTGGGGTTCCGGCCAATGCCAGTTTGCCAGCAGCTATCAGCATAAGAAATCCATATTTTGACATGTAAAATCGCAGAAGTGCAAATCCCACCACACTTTCGTGAAGATTTGCCACTCAAAGTGATTTTACAAATCTGACCAGTTACTGAGTGTGAGATTTCTCAAGTATTTAAATTCTTCATGCTGAATAGCAAGGATCTTCCACAGTCTGTCATGAGTAAATGGGTATGAAATGGCATCAAATTTCTCTGTTTATCCATATCAAAGTTGGTGCTTCACACTCCCTAAAAAAGAAATTTTTTTTAATCATATCTAGCACATTTATTTAAAACTGAAGAAAACACTCTCTGTTCACTAAATTCTGTAGAATCCTTAGAAAGCATCCTATCTAGGGGTATATAGTTCACAACCAGTCAAAACAGTCATTCTCCACATCATACCTACTGTGAAATAGATTACAGTAATCTTTTCTCTTGTACAATAAATTTTAGAAGTCCCTTTTAATATTTCATGAGTTTATTTCTCTAATGGGGTAATCTAACATAATGCCACAAATGACTGACCACAAGTCTTCCAGTGGACTCCAGAGCAAAGTTATTGCTTCCAAAACCAGATAATCCAGTGAAAATAAATTGGTTGTTTGATGGATCAGCATCAATATCTTTACAGTAATTTCTAAGATCAACAAGAAATGTCCCAGGAGCTGTATTTTCATTTGCTTCTTTCCTGTTTAAAACAAACACATTTCCCGTGAAAGCAACTCATATTTCTGCTTTTGAGCTCTTCATATATCACAGGCCAAACATTGATTTACTTTTAAAATGAAATCCTAGATCTAAATATGCAACCATGGAGGAAGCAACCCAGACTCTGACCCATGTGTTGTGATGGACAGCAGCCCTGTACGATGGGCAGGCTGATGATGAATGTCCACTTGAGCCTCCAGCTGTAGGTCTGGGGCTGTGCCCTTGGCTGCACATAGGCCTGGGGCAGCAAGGCAGCACCAAGGCAAGGAAGAGACTCCATACCTGAAGGCAGAAGGATTGCATTCTGGGGGGTTGTCATTGACATCCTCAATAACAATGGTGATCTCCATTTCTCTGGCACGGCCACTGCTGGGGCTGTCCTCCACCCGCACCACCATGGAGATGTTGGGATGGAGCCGCAATGGAAGCGCATCCCGGTCGATCCTCCCAGCCACCTGCAACTCTCCAGTCGCTGTCAGAGAGCAGCCAGGAGTCAGACATTCACCACGGGGGGAAGTAACAAACAGTCATGGTGTACATGCAGGAGGGCAGGGCAGCTCAACAGAAAGGTAGCAGAATAAAAAGCCTTCTGTTCTGTGCAAATCATGGCAGGTTCAGTTACTTTTTTAAGTGATGCAAAATGGTTCTGAACATTCTGGATAAGATTAACGGCTAGACACCATTGCTGAAAAATACACCTCAGGAGGCCTCAGCAGAGGGTTTGTAAAGCATTTAGGTCTCCCTTGCTCTCAAGCTTCTAGTGCAAGCCAGAGTTGAGTGCATTCACAGAGCATCAAGGACAACAAGCTGCTAATGCCTGTGCTGTCCTGGCTCCCTAGCTAGAAAAACAGCTTCTCTTTCCACTGTTATCATTCAAGCATCCATCAGCACGTCCAAATCTACTCACACATCAACAGAGCTGTGACAGACTGTGCCAAGTGCTCTGGTCAGCCACTCACATAATACTTTCTTTTCACTTCTGTTAGCCTCTGTCAGAAACAGAAGATTTTTATGGCACAGTACTATTCCCAGAGCACAAAGGAGTTAAAAGAACAGTGCACACATCCTCTGCATTTTGGAGTGTAATGAGAAGGAAGGTGGCAATACAAGGCCAAAGGGCATAGGGAATCCAAAGCATTTATGGATCATCCTGATCCCCCATAGCACTGTGTTGTGTGGCACTTCTTACAACTGTGATAAACAGATCCAAAGCAATAGCAGACAAGGAGCAAAGCTGTCACTGAATGCCAGCCCCAGAGGGAAAACCCCTGGGGAATGGGTGCACAGACTCCAGAGAGCATGAAGAAGATGAGATCACCATGAGAAAGAGGACTCTGTTGGATGGTCTTTGCTGAGGAGGGTTGTGAATGGAACAATGAACTTGAGGTGTAATTTGCTGTGCACCTCTGTACTAGAGAGGATTTCAGATAGGAGGGAGGACATAATGGTCTAACAACCTGCAGACATTTCAGGAGCCCCAGAGGGGTCACTGCAGTCCTCAAAGATTAAAAATAAATCAGCAATCTTACTTCCACCCAAGGAACCATCACCCTCCAGCCACAAGTCAATATTGTCAAGAAGTCACCTTTGGTCTACTTTTTGCAAGATAGCTTATCAAGTCTTGGTCAGCTGTCCAAAGAATTGCACCCTTATAAGGGACTGAGCATTCCCTATTGCTATAGGGAGCCACTAAATAAAATAAGTCTATTTAAAACTAGGGCAAAAATAATTTCTCCAATAGATAGTCTTTTTTTATTTTATTTTTCACATGTCAGAAGTCACATTTTTGTTTGTCTGACCTGGATTTATGGCAAAACGCCTGTCAGATGACTGGATGCTGTAGAAAAGTCTGCTGGGAGAATCTCCATCATCAGGATCTTTAGCTGTTATATTGGCAACACTGGTGCCTGGGCTTTGCTCCTCTGGAATCCTGTATATCCTTTGTTTTCTACAAGATAAAATTCAGCAAAGCATGCATCTTGTTTGTCAGGGCAGCTGATTACAGACTTAGCTGAGAAGCCAACTGCAGCAGCAGAGCCATGGCTGGGCTGCTGGGCTCAGAGATGGCAATTTGCATGTCTGGATAGATATCCCAGTCATGGGTTCTGCCAGATGGACATGCAGCAGTAGCTGAACTGGCATGTGGTCACGAAGCATGGCACAGCCACACAAGTAAGTATTCTTCCTCTGCAACTTTTCCACAGTAAAAGCAATTTGACTTTCACAGGACCATGGAAGCTGGAGAGATAGGAGGCCATTAAGTCATGCCATCCATCTCCCTAAAGAGCCACCAGCTCATAAAGTCATTTCCTTTAATTCCCTCATTTTGCAAGAGAAAAGCAAAAATTACAATAAGTAATGTAGTTAGTCATGTTTTGGAATGAATGCTGGAGCCTTCGGGGGGGCAACAGTATTACAGAAAAACTGAATTGCTGCTGCACTAGGTGAAGGCAGGAAGGAGCATTCTTCTGGGCGCCTAACAGATGAACATGCCTCAAACTCCCAGCAGCATCTGTCCATCTGATGCATTTTACATTGGGAAAATGGCTCTCCACTGCTGCTGGTTGGTATGCCAGTGCTCCCAGATTTCCCATGAATTGAGTTTTATAGGTCAGATACGGCCTGGCAGGCAATTGTGCAGGATTGCTTACAGTGGTGGCAGTTTGATGTTCACATGGGTACTCAGGTGGACAATTTCAGTACTTGTATCACATGTGAAAATAGGCATAGGCCAGAACAAAAATGGTGCAAAGAATTTCAGAAGACTGATTTATATTAATGAAACACACACAAACTCACATGTATCTCCTAATTCTAGAACTCAAAGGGAGTTGAAGTTCCTCAAGAGTTTAAAAAAAATAGAAGTGTGTTTCAAGACTAAATACTTCACTTTTAAAACGTGCTGTGCTACCCCTTAGCTAATGGACTGCTCTGTAGTTCCCAGCACAGGAAGACATAAGTCCTTTGCTGCTCTCTGAAGACACACATCATGGGGCACTCAGCAACTGGAGCAGAGAATTGCACAGACAGAACAAAAGATTCCATGTTGCAAGATCTCCACTCGCAATTTCAAAAATGGGTATGGAGACACACTATCTTCAAGTGTTCTGTCAGTTCATATGAAAGGAGGCAAGCATACAGGAGAGAAATCACATAGGGTTTTCCCAGTAAAAACATCTAACTTACAGCCAGAAGAAAACAAGGAGGTTATGAAGCCTGCTGTGCCAGTTACTTATGAAGTTGCTAGTCTTGGCATTGAATCCCTTCCTTCTTTGTTCTCCTGCTGCTTCCATAGCCATGCAGAAAGAAACAGATCCCACTCATTCCCACAGCTCTAAGTGGTTTTGGCCCGAAGTAGGAAACTCTCTAGGCCCACTGGGACCCCAACTCCAACCTCTCTGTGAACAGCAAACTCATCACAGCTCCACCCTCACAGCCCTACCAACCCTTCTGCAACCTGGTTGTTATCCCACCCTGCTGGATATTTTGGGAAGAAGTGGGGCATTATTGAGCACACCCCCATAGCACAAAGCACCAGTACAGCTGGGGAGGAGCTGGGGCCACTTCCTACACAGCTGTGTCTGGGATGTGTCCTGTTGTCCATCTGTCTGCCACCTGCCAGTGGCTTTTTACAGGATGGTTCAAGCAGACCTTTTAGCCACTGCCGTGTATTTGCAAAGGAAGCATATGGTTGTTTTCTTGTCTTCTCCTTTGTTTTCCTGACTCCACAAGTTTTCCATTGATTTTAACAGCAACAATTTCAAAAGGGTGAATGCCGATGTAGTGTCGTGAACACCAAAACCAGATGTGCTTGCATGTACTATGGGAACAATTAAAAAGACTCTTTGAAAGTCTGTTCTTGACAGCTATGATTGGGATAAAATAAAGGAAGTTTGCTAACTCCTCAAGTTTCCCCAGCTCTTACCCCAGCACTAATTATTACAATGGCAGGCAGTACCCAGCCCCAGCATGCAGTGGTCATTGTAGCAGGGGACAGGCCATACATGTGCATATTAAGGATAGATCATAAAGTGCAATTTAATCCAAAGTTCTTTACAAACTGAGCTGCTCTTTTTGATCTGTAGTGTCAATCTAAAAGGGAGAAGATTCAAACCAATACCAGACTCTATTTGTGCTAGATGAGTCTTAGAACTTGGGTGTTACAGATTCTCAAGTCACTGCAGTTTTCACTAATTCAAACAAGTAGATAAATATTTAAAAGAGCTCTTATAGCATTCCAGACACAAGGAGAAATACACAAAAATGGCAACATTAGGAGGGAATAATCAGTCTAGAACACAATGTGCAGACATTGGCACTGGGAAGAAGATTCCTTAAGATACCTTAATTTTAGTTTTCATATTTTTTAGATTCTGTACTGCATTGAACTTCATATAAAGTGTTAGCAAGTTCTCTTCACAGTTTAATTAGACAAAACAATCCTTCTCCAGCCCAAGAACCAAGGACATCATTGCAGCTTCAGGCCCAAAATGACAAACAACAGTGAATTGAGGAGAGCAATCTGGGAGGATGGGACTTCATAACCTGAGACTGTAACTGGACAATGAACACCAATATGTAAATGGAATTAAACTTCTAAAAGAGTGAAAGCTCATGTCCAGCTGTCCATCTTGGGTATCGCCTTGGCTGGGCTCTTGTACTGCCCAAGGTGTATCCTCTGAAGGCCTTTTAATGAATACCTACTTTATTCCTTTAACTCTGGCTAGCCTCTGTTGTAGGCAGCCTCCCAAGGCATCACTCCTGCTTGCAGAAGTACAGTAATATGGAATGAGCTATTAATGTTCTTGTTTATTGCAGACACGAGGTTCAAGTATTAAGTAGGTAGCAAAAAAAAAAAAAAAATCACCAGCAACAGCAACAACATTCCATGCATATTTCTAACATTTAATTCTTTTGTTTCTTCATGTTCTTCACACCATTATCCAACAAGGTCCAGATCACTGGCCTCAGCCAGGAGCCATGCGTTGCTCTGGGTCGAGATAACACCCAGAAGATTGCTCCAAACAAGTGGCTGGAACCTCCTGGCCCCAGGTGCTATCCTGTCTCCACTGTTGCAGAGATGGCAGGAGAAGAGCCATCATAAATATTCTCAGCAGGGACCTTGTAGAGTCTCACAACCAGGAGACACAATGACCGTGCCTTAAATCTCATCAGTGTCTCAAGCAAGTGACATAGATAAATCAACAACAGACTCAGATCAACTGTAATAATTGTCAAGCTCCTGCTTCAGAAACAACAATCCATTGGGCTTTCCAGAGCAAAACAGCCTGCTTGTAGCACGTGCATATTTGTTCCCATTTTTCTAAATTCTTAATATATCCTGACTCCATTAGCCTTCAAAAGCTATTTCTGACTTGTGTGTTATGACACCATTTCCTGCTTATGACACAGTAAGAGACAACAACGTTCCAAAGATCACCAGGATTGTTTACAAGTGTGTCTGGGAAGAGAAGACTGATCAAAAGGGAGACCTTTTTTTGTCTAGACATTTCTGCATGAATAAACACAATTATGGTGAAATGCACACCTGCATAAGGAGCAAACCCTATATGATTGTATTCACTCCGGGTGAAATTAACCTCCTTGTCTGAACTTGTCCACAGATCTTTGCATAGCTTTAACCTCGGTAAATGCTAAGAAGTAAAACAAGCTTGTTTGGCTGTTCTTAGTGTGAAGACAGAGCCTGGAAAACTTTAAACTATTAAGAATACAAATAAGAATAAATGAGTGACATTGGGACAAAGCTTTCCAGTATAAGAATAGGAATCATAGCAAAATTAAAATACTTTTTTTCAGTTGTATTTTGTTGTCATAGTTATTTGCCCTTATGTTAAACCCTCTCACTGATGCCAAAGCAGTAAACCTGAGAAAACACCTACATTTTGAGAGCAATGGAAAATTTTAACTCACGTGATAAAATAAGGCCTTTCATCATTGATGTTAACTATATTTATATTCACTGTTCTAGTTGAGTTGAGTCCATCTGGATCTGTCACTGTTATATTTAAGAAGTAACTGTTAAATAAGAAAAACAGAACAAGAATCATTCTGTGTATGTCAGAAAACATTTCTCTGGATACTATAAGCTAATAGGCCATGGGAATAAAATACATTCTCACCTATGTGGATCTTTCTCATAATCAAATTCTTTTGTGGAAAAAATGGCTCCACTTTCCCTGATTAAGAATGGTGCTGTTGCAGGGAGCAGTGAATACTGAAATGAAGAGAACAAGAAATTAATCTTTTTACCTTTAAACATCTCTCCATTCATTCCTTGCATTGCAGAACAGGGAAAGTTACGGAGGGTCATGCACCACGCAAACAACCTGCAAAAGCCTCTGAGCAGATCTGTCCAAGGGTGTTACAGCATTTCTTTATTTGCAGCTTCCTACGCCTCAGATGTGTCAGGGGTTAGAGGGCCATGGACCTCACTGCCATTGCATTCACACACACAGCAGAGCTAACCCCCCACAGCTGTGCTTCTCTCCTCGCCAGCTCAGCGTGACTGGGCAAAGGCTGAGGACAGAATTAAGGTTAATTGCTTCCTTGAATAACACTAAACATTGAAGCAGCATCTTCAGATTCAGTTCTTGAATGTACTGTATTTTATAAAGCCAAACTAAATAAAGAAAAGATACAACACAATTCTTAGCTAAATGTAGTTACTTTCCCCCAGCTACCAGTGTATCATTTTCCACAAGTTTTCTGAACACTAAGAGTATTTCAGATCAGCCAACACATTTTCATAACTGAAGGTAGGTCACAGTTTGTCCTGGGATTGTCCAAAACCTGATATTCATTTGCCTTGTGATTTCCCTACTGTCTCATTTAAGAGAATTTAAATTGTGATACAGAAGGTTAAAAATTTTATTTACTTTTAGTCACTCTTATCTACAGGAAACATTTTGTAAGCCTTTTTTAAATTTTAAATTCACAATTTCTACTGTGTCTCTGATTAACTATATCAAATTCTGCCTTCAATATCCCTTAATTTTGGAAGGCTAAGAACTTAAAATATAGTTTGTGTCTAAGCATTAAGGCTGCTTTTTCTTAGTTTAGTATTGAGAATGCTTCTTGTTTTTCCAGATTAAAACTTTTCCTGTGTTTCTGATAAGGAAGGAAGTTGTTGAAAGGTGATGGTAATTCACATTTCAGACACAGCAGATTATATAATCTCTGGAGTTTTTTGTTTAATACAACTTACTTTGAGTTTTGCATTTTCAGGATCAGCTGCAACAACTTGGTAAATGCGTTCTGGAGGTGTCCCTTCCCGCACATAGATCATCACAGCTGTGTGGATGTAAGACTAAGTGTTATCTGAATAAAAGCAAAGGGCACAGCAGCAAAGAGACTGATGCACTGAAGCTGTCAGGATGTATTACTGCCTGCTGCATCTTCTCACTTCACAAGTGTAATTCCAAAATCATCACAAAGATCACAGATACTCAAAGGATAAAAAGAAACCAATTACATATTTGTAAACAGGCAACCACCACCGCAACATGAATTGTCCCTCCAAGGCAAGGACTGATCTTCCCTGATGGCCTATCTTGAGTTGTCCACAGGTTATGGAGTAAATTGTGCATTTGGGCTACATCTGTGGAGTTTTTTGCCATGCAGATGGGAAGAATACAGTTCTGTGCTAGGTCCTCGCCACTATCCCCTTCCTGTCCGCAGCCTGTGCCCTGCCAGGAGAGCTCAGAGACTTTCCTCTTCATTTCTGCTTTTCCTTTACATCTGTGGGGCAGATAATTAGCAAATGGTCTGCACCGACTTAAATGCTTGCTTTGCTAAGGCTGATAATTCAGTGCAAGGTGCATTTCTTTCCATGCCAGGGATTCTCACAGCTGGGCTATCCCACACTGGACCACCGGCAACAGGCTCATCTGTCCTTGGGCAGAGCAATTAACAGGACAACAGATCTTCAGATCACATTATTTGCTTTATGCCCTTTTGTGTCGGCTAGATCTGCTCTTTCTGGACTATTAATTTCCACTGTGACCCCTACTGACTGCTGCTCCTCATCAGAGCAGTGGGAATCCCAGAGCAGCGTAATGAGTTGTTCCCAGAGGACAACAACATGAATACAAAGTTTAATGAGAGGGAGATGCTTTTTCATAAACAGCAAATGTGCAATTAGTGTCTAATTGTGGCTGGTACTCTTAACTAAAGCCACACAGTTAGACAGATCAGACATCTGTGCTCACCAATTTATGGCAGCTCTAGCTGAGAGTTAAGCTGATGCCTTTATTTGTAACAAGCTCCCACATAGTGTGTTTCATGCTGTGTTGATCCCTCCAAGTGTCAGATTTAATTATTATTAGATTCCAGTGGCACCCATGATACGCAAGACATCAGCTATACCGAGAAGATGACACAGCCTCTTCCCTGGGGGAAGCTAATTTGCTTTACAAACTAAGTATTGTATGGAATCAGGGATGTCAATGTGCTCAGGAAGCATCAGTGAGGAGAGCTGAATGTGAGCAGGCTGCTCTGAACACATCCCTGAGCAGCAGGCAAAAGTCAGGCTGCAGCTGGGCTTCACCACTCCAGTGTGGTCAGTGCAGATCTGGGGTGTTAGCAGCCAGCTCTGAATACCTGCCACAAAGGGATCACAGTTTAGCATTTTCAGATTTTTTTAAAACTGAATATTGAAGTATGCTTGGCCATACTTGCTGTTAGGACAGCAAGTCTTCAAACAGGCTCTCAGTACTTTATGGAGTGAACTGTTCTGTCTGCATGTGAACACATAATAAACAAATTGTTATATTCTGATGCATCTGGTACAATTTTTGCAGGTCTTCTTCATTAGTAAATAAGCAAGATAAAATCTCAGTGAGTAAGACAGCTATTCCCCACCCTTTCTATCAATGAGTGTCACTCACACCAAGTACAGCATGACTTGCAAAGCCTGCACTGGCCACAGCTGCAGTCCAGGCTCTCCAGCCCCATTCCTGAGGCTGCTGCACATTCCTCCCCTGGCATCTTTGCCCCTGGTCTAAAAGTAAACTTGGTTAACATCAACTGCCCCATGTAAGAGACAGAATTCTCTTCATCTTTCCATTTGTACCACCATAGACCACAGTCTCTGAGGTCTCACTCTTAAGACTGATTTCCAACCTAATTTCTCATGTGAAGGTGTAAATGCCATATGCAGATATAAAACATCTGCAAATGAAGGTTTTTATGGTTTTCCCACAGAAATTCTTGCACATACAATGTGCACTTGTTAAAAATATCTTTCTTGTCCAAATCAGTCCAGTTTTCAACAAACTACATAGTCAATGGCTATAATCCCAGAAAACTCCAATCTTCTAATTTGAAAAAATATGCATTTATTGGTATATTTTTTTCTTTTAATTCTTCAGCTGCTTCAAAATGGTTAATTTTTTTTAACTTCAAGAAAAATAAAAGGGCATTTCCAAAGATGAAGCATACCAACTCTTTGTGTAAAGCAAAGCTCTGTTCCTCCCTTATTTTCCTAAAGGAAAATGCCTAGACTGCCTAACCTACAGGCACTGTATGAGAGCAATTTTTTTTAAGCTGATGTCATCTTTTCAAGTATTGCTCTTTTCAAATTTTACCGTCATCTTACTTTCAATTGCCATATTTCCTCGAAATACAGGATGTTCATTTTTATCTGTTACATGAATAGTCAATATCTTAAGGTCAGTTCTTCCAGTTGTATCTTCAACAAAAATCTGCAAATCAAATCTCTTTGGCATAGTTTCATAATCGAGGATGGGGTTTCCAGTGGTAATAACCTGAAAAGAAAAGATTATTATTAGCACATGATGCAAAAGATGAAACTTATAGTTCAAACGAGAGAATACAAATAAAGGGACCCTTTTAATCAGTAAAGAGTGAGTGTTTAAGATAATCTTGTACTTGTTAGCACATTTCTCATCAGTGGCAAAAATGTGACAGAAACAGAGTACAGAGGCCAAAATGTTGTGTGGCTTCACGGAGTAACTCAAAGATCCTTTGTGTGAGGAGCAGTTTGAGGAGGAGACAGCCCAGAAGAAGCTGCCCTGCCTCACAGCTCTATCTTCAAGTTCAGGACTGTATCTTGCAGGTACATGTCTGTTTCAAGTGTTTTCCTTTCCACATCATGCTCCAGGAGTGTCCAAGGTGTGATGAGACTGAGAATTCAGAGGAAGCATTGCAAGACACAAGGGCAGCTTCAATTTTACTGTGAGTTAGGAACATTAGGAGAAGGATCTTTTACTTGAAATAAAGAGTGTGCAGGCAGGAGACCATGTAGTCTAACAGCTACCAGAACCTTCCTTGTGTAACCTGTATCTGGGAGAAGACTGCAGGAAACCACAGAAGGTAGCTTCATGGGTACATTGTCTGAGAGAGGCACCAGAATTGTTTGGGGAAAATGCTGAACTAATTGAGAAAATAACCTAGGCCTTGAGTTTTGCAAGATTGATAAGGCAAAATTATTTTGTTTTGGCAATTTTGTTTCAAAGGCTTCCAGCTCTGCATATTGCCTCTCAACACAGAATATGTTCTACCACAAGACTGACATTCTATGAAAAAAGTAAAGTGCAATCATTCTGGATTTAGGATGAGTCCAGAGCAACAGGAGGATGCTGAAAATTGTACGCCTCAATCTTCACTGCTGAAACCAATAGATTTTCCCTTTCTTGGACAAGAAAGGAAAAGATGACAGTTAAGTTTTTTGTGTGGCTAACAAACTGTGAAACTTGAACACAGCAGCAGGGTGATGTGAAACTGGAGAAGGAAAACTGCTGGGGCTCATGAGTGTATGTGACAAGTAGCATGTCAGTGTATTTACAATACTGCAGAATAAAGGAGGCTGAAGAGCATGCAGAAGGAAAACAATGAAATAAATCCTTGGGTTTAGATGAGATGCTGTGGGCCAGAGGACAAACACAAAAGTGATGTCAGCACAGTTAGAAGACAGAAGTCAAAATAGAGACAAATAACAAAGAGTTGGAGGGGAGTGATGAGAAGCACAAATGTTTTGTGCCTTCTGGTACATAAAACAGCTTCTGTCTGGAACCTCATGGATATTTTTGTTACAATACTGCACGAGAAAATAACTGTGTCCTGGATGGTGTCCTCTCCTCCTACTGTGCAGATATGAGTTTCCATAAAAGTGATGCTAACACCGAAGAAACATTCTAAAAAGCTTGTCACAACAGTGGAAAGCTTGATGTTCAAAATGAATGTTTGATGGAGATCTAAATACCATAAACACATGCAATAAATTCAACATTTTAAACAGTCCAGTTCTAAGAAGTTATGTGTTCTGGAGATTATCCCTCCAATTCACAGCCAAATATTTTCATTGGTGATGTAACTACAGCCAGACTAAATGTGTCTAAATACACATCTTCCACCCTCCTTTATAAAGGCCTTAGAAGTGAAGATGTGACTCTAAATGGTCTCTTTCTAGGTTGCTTTTGAATCTTTTTGGGAACAGCATGCCACTGGTGCAGGCTGTGAGCCAGAATTCGCCTTTCCTTCAGGTAGGAGCAAAGCTTACTGATAAAGGCAGGACTTCACACACTTGAAGCAGCTGCAGGCTTCATGAAAGGGGATCTAGAGTCACCCCTAAACTGTCTATCACTCATTCCACATGAGAGTATCACTGCTCCCTGCTCCACCACCAATATATTCAGAGGGCACCACTAAGAGCACCCAGGGAGTTTCAGGCAGCAGCAGGTTTTTATGCATTCCACACATCTTCTGCTCCTGAGATCCTTCAAACAGGAGTAAGGTGAGGAGGAAGGGACAGGACTGAGATCTCAGAAACTGTTACTTTCTCAGAAGTCTCAAAATATATCAAGAAACGTGATATTGCTTTCTGCTGCTGCAACAGGACTAAATGTGCTTCATAAATACTGAAGAGCCTATTCTAGCAGGTACTTAGTAATCTTATAATTCATTCATGAAATACTGCCTTCTTCTATATCTTAACAATGATTTCATGGCAGCAGGTAGAGCTGAGGTGTCTGGTTTTGGATCACACACTTTTGTGAAATATTGTGCAGATCTGCTACAACACAGCATAAGTAATTAAAAGTATCAATCCTCATCAAATAAATTAACTAAGAACACCCATGTATTTATCCTTGCTTTACAAGTTGTAATTAGCACTCCTCTGCTAATTTGCAGAATTTGTACGTAGATTGCTTTATGATTTTTTCATGACTGATATTCACTGGCTCAAACTCTTTATTCTAGTCCTCTGAGTGACTTAGGGAATGTTGAAAAGCAACAGCTCAAGCAGAACACAAACAGGTACAGGCCATTCTGGTAATGTGGCTGTGGTATGAAATGGATACAAACTGGCACTTTGGAAGAAGCTGTCTCCAGTTTACAGCTTTTTTGGCCATCCATTTTCATCCTTGTGTCACCCTCCACTGTCCTAGAACAATAATTTCTCCATCATCCTTCCCATGAAAAAAGAAAATAAGAAGGACTTTTTGTCTATTATTTTCCCTCCACATTAACTTCTCAGTCCCACTCAACATGCAGCAATATAAATTCTTGTACATCATAACATAAAGATGGCATGGGATGGGACCAAGCAGGTATATAAAAGGACTGAGGGTTTTCTGCTGCAGAAGGAATCACTTTAATTCAAAATGCCAAAATAAATCTTAGGAAGGGAGTTCTACATTATGGATTATCTGTCAGCAAAGCCAGTTTAAGGGATGTATCCATTTCCTTCTGATTGTTACACAGGATTCAAGGAAAGAGCATGAAGCAGAGTTCAGGGTGGTTTAGGTAACATATCAGGCAAATGTTCTTCACCCAGAAAGTGGCTGGACACTGGAACAGCTCTCCAGGGAAGTGGTCCCAGCACCAAGCCTGGCAGAGTTAAAGAAGCATTGGACAATGCTCTCAGGCACATGGAGTGATTCTTGGAGTGATCCAAGAACTGGATTAGACAGATCCTGAAGGAACCCTTCCAACTCAGCATATTCTATAATGCTATGATTCTATGATCTCTTCAGCTGACCCAGTCCAGGTATTTGTACAGTCCCACCCTATGCTTCACAGGTGAAAGATGGCTTTTTTGAGAGGTTTTTTAACCATTTCAGTGGCCTGGCTGGGGAGGAGTGAAGAGCCATCAGAGCTGGCACAAGTGAGCTTTGTGCTCTGCTGGGAGTCTGGAGCACGGGAGCCACAGCAGCGCCCTGCAGGCTCATCAAATGCATGAGCCAATACCACCCAGGGCCACAAATTTTCTCCCAGAATGACCAGCAAAGAGATCTAGAAAAGACCTGCTGTATCAATTCCGTGAAACCTGAACTTCCTTGGAAACACCCAGAAAAGGATAAACCACCTTTTTAATACCCTGCACCATTTCCATCTGTATCTATTAAAGCCACTCTTCAGTGTCACTGTTCAGACTCAGACATACAAGCAAGTTGCAGTGGGATGACAAGTTATCATGCATCTGAACACTCATTGCCTGTGACAAATGTGAGCTAATATTTGCTGATTTATTCAACAATGAAAATCAGCCTGAAGTAGTGGAAATTACTCTGCATTTGCCACAGGACAAGAGCATGCAATGGATAGAGACAGGTCGCAGATGTGTGGAAGGGTGATAACTCCTACGTCAAGATAACTTCCTCATGTGTCACAGCCTTTGTTCAGAATTAAAAATTACTTTGATCTAATTCAGCTTCATTTATTTTGGGAGTGAAACAAATTAATTTTAATTCTTGGTGAGAGTGGCCAAACAGAAGCTGAATGTGGTTTAACTAAGGCACTTTCATTTCACAGTGACTTCATACATATTAAGCCGAAAAACTTTGGATAAAACCTCAAAACAGAAGCAGATCCTCCACATTCTTCTTCACCTCTTATTTTCCAAAGATCACATTTTTTCTATGACAGAACTAATGGAATTATTGTGATGAGTGATTTTTCCTAAATGCAATTAAAAATCATAATTACTATTGCTATTCATCTGTCATATCTATTACAGCATTTTTGAATACCATGACGTCTGCATTTAAAATTCTTTTCTGATTAAAAGATGAGACGTGCTCTGTCAGTGCTCAGTAATCCAGGAAAACATCAGCCTACAACTGAAAATTACTCAAGGTAAACTTAAAACTCACCCTGAATTCAAGACCTCCTTTTGATTCAATGGCAAAAGCTTCTGTGAGTGGATTTGAATTTATTATTGCAACACCTTCAGAAGCCAATGGAGAAAGAGTCACACTAAAGTTATAGACTGCAACACCAGCTGCAGAGTTTTCTTCAACAGTGCTTGTTGCAGGTAAGCCCTGAAGCAACTGGGATCTTCTTCCTGCAGATGAAAATGTATGCAAAATTACTTGAGCTAACAAGTACACACAAGTGCTGTCATTAAGGAGCACAAAGTGCCCTGACTCTTTTTACCTATGAGTGGGGGCATGTGGTAGCAAATCCAGTGTTAATGGCAAAAGAATCCATCTTTTTTGTAATTCAGTCCTATAGTGTTGTCATCTAGAGTGGTCATTTTTAAAGTATTATTTTACTGTATCATTTGCCTTCATATATGTCTTTGTACAGAAGCAAAGAAGCCCAAAATGTTTATATTTTTTTCATTTTGCTCCCTGTACTAATTCGAGCCTCTGTTCACTGTTACATCAAGAAGTATCTTGAATCACACAGACCCAGATACTAAAGAAGCAATGTTTTTTTTGTGGACTACACTATCTGCAGCACCTATTTCCTCCATTTTCCCTCTTCTAATTCTTTCTGCAGCAGCTGTGTGCAAGCCTGGCTCTTGAGTAGTGTGAGTTAGTAAAAATTTCAGGGGTGGTACTGTCATGTCTCCTGCTTTGAACAAGGAAGAGCAACTTGGAGTCTTTGGAGAAGATGCAGGCCCACAAAAGCAGCCTATGGTTCAAAACTGCATGGAAGCTGCACATGCTGGTGAGGCATCCAACAGATTTGCACAAGCTCCTTGTTTGTCCAGACCTCTGGATTCCCCAAACCAAACCTTTTGCTTTCTCTGTCATTTATCTTCTAGCTTTTGGTATTTTTGACAAAGGCCTGTTGTGCTTCATCTTATGAACAGTGTCTAGAAAACTTAAATCAGGACTGCTTTTGGTGCCCTGAAACAACACTTCAGTAATCTCACATCCCTGAACCAGCAATGTACCTCAACATTGGATTATGGCAGGGCTGACTCTTGCTTGGGGATGGATGCTTCACTGGCTCATCCAAAACACTCTCCAAGAAAGTTGCCTGTGTTCAACCAAACTTCTACACACTCTGTGCCAAGAGGGAGACACATAGTGCCCACTCAAGGGTCTGGACAGGCTCTTCATACACCAGCAATTACTGTGACAAAAGCCCCATGAAGTCTCTTTTTTTGCTGCAGGTGCAAAGTGAAAAGCTGCTACAGGAACAAGTCTGAGACCATTAGAGCTGCATGGAGATTCTCGTGCTCCCACACTGCAGATACAGCAGGTTCCTGGGTCACTGATCCAGCTGGGATTACTTTGGCATTTATGGAAAAAATTACCTTGGAGATACTCTAGAGATACAGGGTGGGATGTGGGATGCTGTGAGGTGGGAACTGCCTGAAAGAGTTAATCTGAACAGGTCAGTCTGACACCCTGGTAGGACTGAGTTCAGCTGAGCTGTTACTGATTTGTGCCAGCAGGAGCAAGATACAGTGAAGGACTAAGTTTTTATTACTGTTATTACAAATTCTGGAAAACATCATCAACAAAAATCACCCATGCAAATGAGGCTGGGCTGAGAGGTGCTTCTGGAGATACATTTCCATAAGTGGAGCTGAACTTCAAATGTAATCTCCTGTGGACAATACTTGATGAATTCAGCTCACTCATCAAGCCACTGTTCATGAATGGAAACCATTTATACAAGCAATGAAATAATTTACAGTATTTAGAAATGTAGAAAGGAGTTGCTATTTTTGTGTTTTGTCCAAAGATTGCATTGGCTCTTTATTCAGAATTTGTCTTTCTAAATCAAAAGTTCTAACTTCTTGCTCTTCATTTTCAGAGAAATATTAGGTGCTGCATCTGAATGGCTTCTTCTTTTCCCAATCAATTTTACAAAAACTCTCCTTCCATATTCACAAATCCTTGCTTACCTCTTTACTTTGTGGAACAAAATATTTCTGTAGCAATTTAACACATTATTTATCAGTATTATCAATGACAATCATTGACAAATGATGAGTCCAAGACAAAGCAATAAAGAGATTCTTTTGGAGAAGTTTATGTATATTTAAGACTTATTTATCTGTGATGTGCCAGTCTTTAGAGTGTGCTTGAGTAACACGCAAGATTTTCTCTATCTACAACCATGCAACATTAGAAAAATGTTATTTTTCAAGGAAAGCTGAAAGTGGCAGGCAGTGTCCTAATCACATTTTTGGGAACATCAGGAAAACCACTGAATACTGACAGGTTCCTGAGGGATGGCAGAACTCTTACAGTTCCTTGAGAGCCAAATGACCCTACCTGAGCAGGTAGCCTACAGCAACACCAGTACTTCATATGCCATGCAGACTTCAGACAGCTCGAAGAGCTACTAAGTTGCTAATGTGCAAATACTCATATTGGCAAATCTCCCATGTATTTACACTGATCAAAGTTAGTTATGTTATACTACAAATACTGTCCACAACTTTCTCTCTGTTTGGTCCTGTTTGGTTGCTTGTTGTACTTTATCAAAGAGAAATGTAATCAATTTCTGAAAGGAGGATACTGGAGTATAACTACCAGTTATTGTTTCTTGGAGAGCTGACCTCCTTTCCCACTCCAGTGCTGTCACACTGGGCAGTGGCTATCAGAAATGAAGTGCCTCATCCAAAAAAAGAGTTTTAGCAAAGAGTCATATTCTCTTCATTATACTGCTGTAACCACAGAGCCCAGTCTATTTCAGTCAGAAAATAATTGTTGCTTGATTTTTCCCATCTGTGTCTGATCCCTAAATATGTATTATAAAGTTCCCTAGAGAAAGTATAACAGCCAACAGTGTTCTAATTTTAGCAGCATAATGAAATCATGTTCTTACCAGATACTACTCCCAGCAAAATTAGGAAAAGGAGCATGCTCTTCATTGTCTTTATGACCCGTCCTTCATGTTCCCAGGATGCAAACTGAAGGAAAATCACAGTATGTTTTCCCCACTTTACATCAGCTCCATCTAAATTCTTCCTCTTTTTCATGTTGTGCAGTGAGAAATGAAACAAAGGACTGTGTCTCCAAGGGAGTTTCCAAACACCATCAGCTTGTTTGTTCATCAGGGAACTGCTCCTTGCTGACACTTCATTCACAGCCCTGGTCTGTACTTGGGAAAACAGTCATTAATTGTCCTTTCTCTATAATCATCTTATTCAATGAAGCATTATGAAGAGAATCTAGTATGTTTTAAATCTGGAAATACCATGCTGCTTTCACCACTCCAGCAATGAGGTGCTCTCTTCATTCACCAGAATCAAATACTCATGGTTTTTACCCAAACCAAGAACCTGAAGTTTTTATATTTTTCTGACTACCAGAGAATCACTCAGAACGCACATACTACATACTTGGAGGTGAGGCATGTGCACATGATGAAGTTTGTACATGATGCAGCTTTGCTGTAGCTGTCTCAGGAACACCATGGACCCCCACAGAAGTGCACTGGTTCCCCTAGATTAGGTATTTAACTTGCTAGCTCACAATACAACCAACTTTTTCTTTTTTTTTTTAACTAAGGACAGTCCCAGTGTTAGTTCATGGAGCATAGGAGAGAAGTGACCTGAATACTGGAACTGGGTGCAATATAGGTGCATTAGAATTGACTCACAGAATAATTTAGCCTGGAAGGGACCTCTGGAGGTCACCTAGTCAAATATCCTGCTCAAAGCAGGATTAATTAAATCAAGTTGCTCAGGGATTCATCAAGTTGATTCTCAACACCTCTGCACAAACTTAGCAGTTCTGCTAGGAGGCAGAATTTTGAGATTCAGATTTAACACAGCTGTGGAGAAACCTGACTGATTTGTGATCTAAGCTGGCATCTCTGGATGTTTCTGCACGACCCTCTGTGCCTGTCCCACTGAAAGCTGACAGTAGCTCAGAAAGTTCTGTCCCTTGCCTCTGTGTTATGTGTAGCATGAGCATGTTAATTGAACATGCTGAGCATGAGCAGCCAGTTTAACACCAGGGCAGGCACTGCCTGTGCCTGCTGCATTCACACCTCAGGCTATAGTACCTGTGTGGCCTGGAGAATTCTGCTGACACAATGGACCTGGAAAAGATGCATCAGTAAAGCCAGCTGATTGGAACTGAACCATACCTACATATCAGATACTGATTTGAGGAATCATGAGAAATACTCATTTTTGGCTAAGCTGCATCTATTTTAAAGTACTTCTAGGACTTGTAATGGTTTAAAGTGGATGTGGCCACATGGTATCATTTGGGAGCACAACCTGTAGTACCAAGGAAGCTGATCTTCCTTTGTCCCAGGAAATGTGTGCCTAGACTTTACATCATTAAAAAGGTATGTGGAAAATCTCACTCTCAAATGACCTAGTTATGCTGATAATAATGTAAATATATTCATATTGTCAAAAAATTCTAACCTGTCCCTTTACCTACCAGCTCTTTGCCCATCCCTTCATATGCATTTCCTGAGTTCACAAATAAACATTTTTATGTGACTAGAGACCTCACAAAGATGATGTCTGTGTGCACAGGCATGAATCAGGCTTGTAAAATGTGATGTCTTGTACAGTGATCTACTAATTACCAGAACACTGTAAAACTGCTGCTAGCTTTATTCCCTCCTTTTAGTTGTAATGTGTAACCTATCCCATTATAAGTGTCTTTCTTTAAGTCTTGAAAAAACTATAGAAACATCAGGGATAAGTTTCAAAGTCTTTCAGATACATTTCTAAATTTGTTTAATATCTGCTTTGAGGGATAGGACTGATTCCATCCTTTGCTCTGGATAGACAAGACTTCTCCAGAACTCACAGGTCAAAATTTTATCCTTTATTTTTCTTTCTTTTTTTCTTAAGCTGGTGGGGAGAAGGGGTGATTTGGTTTTGGTGTGGCTTGAGGTGTTTTCTGTTCCTATAAATATATTTCTCATCTTCTTTTTTTGATCCTCTTTCTGACAATGTACACAGATCTAATTTCAGCAAGGATTTAAAGTCCATAAACATAGACCAGACATTATTTATGATATAAACACTATAGAGAGCTACAGGAGGCATGTATGGGAAAGGCATCAGGAATGCACACGTGCTTGCAATGCTATCCTGTCTCCAACTTCACCTGGAAATGCAATGGATAATTGTTTCAGGTACTAAGTGAATACTGATGGAGTAGTTAATCTCTGCTTTCCCTCTAAATATGTCTCCAGGGCTTTCAAGTAGTTCCTGTTAAGCCTCATGGTTCAAGCATGTTGTGAGGAGCCTGCAAAGGTGACCATGGAGATGAGGGGAGAGCCAGGCAAGCCTGCAGGAAGGGCAGTGTGGAGAGCAGCTCACATGGGTGGAGTAAGGGAGAGCAGAAAGGGCTCTGGCTCTTTCTTCTTCCTTGACTCACTTCCAGTGTGTCCCATTACTTTCCTTAGATCCCTCATTTCTTATATTCCTCCAAGTGGATTTCTGTGGTTCTCTGATTCCACCTGCCAGGATGTGAGGCATGAAGTGAAAGGGAAGCCAGAACTAAAAGAGATCCTAGAAGAAGTTGAAAATCAAGTAGAGAAAAGCATGCAAGCTGGTTAGGAACAGGTGAGTTAGGAAAAGGTGAGCAAGGCAGAAAGTCACTGGCCAGTCTAACACCAGCAGCACTTACACTGCAAGGAGGTCAGGAATGAGCTTCCTGGGAATATAAAGCAACTAGATGAAGAGAAGTCAAGGCAACACAAACAAGAGTACAACTAGGGAGTTTTCAGGCAAAATAGAGGGAAGATTAATTTTGGAGCAAATGAAGAGGACAAAAAAAAAAGTTTTTGCAATTCTCTGTTTTCAAGAAGATTTCTATCTTTATTTGGGTGCTTCGGAGCAAAATAAAATGCACTTCTGAAAAAAATGTCTTCTGGGTAATCAGGTAAAGTGGAGAATATGAGGAAGATGCAACATCTTTCAAGAGATTAAAGAATCCTGGTTCCAAGGAAAAGATCAACAGATGGGAGTATGATAGAAAGCACTGGTCTGTGCTGAAAACAAGTCCTCCCATTATTCCAGCAGTTAAACACCCAAGAGATGAAAGCATTTGCCAGAGAAGAAGGAATCCTGAGAGTGTCTTTTCCAGCAAAGAATTTGAGCACTTATTTTAGGACCACTTGGAATATGGAAGGCATTAAGGTAGCAGAGATTGTTCTGATCCTTCCCATTCCCTCTGCTTCATCTAGACAATGTGGTCTGAGGCAGACAGATGATTACAAGGACATGAATTCAAGAAAGCTCCAGAGGTACTCTAATGCTCCCAATGTAAAGATCAAGTGACAACAGCAAAGCCACACAGAAACTCCAGAAAAGACAGAGGTCCTAGTCCAACTCCCAAGCTCAATCATGACAACTGTAAGACACCATGACTGCAAAAAACACATTGCTGCTAAATATTTTTCTCTTTAAGAAGTTCTTGTGCTGCTTAAAAATATCACATTTTCTTCTGCCTTAACAAAACATGGAAGCCAGTTATAACAAGTTTTTATATTCATTCACCCAAGCAAAAGTAGATGTTACCAGCAAGTATTCTGTGTTTTGTGATTTGAGATGAATAATGTGTTGTGGCATAGAACATTTGGTGCCTACAAGAAATTGTGTCACTTGTCCATACCAAATACGTTTAACACTGCAATTTTAATCATATCTTCCATAGTAAGTTCTAGTGCCATTAAAGATACTGTGAAAAATGTGTTGAGGCCAATGAAGCCTTCCTTCTGCATTTACTGGTTATTGCATGAGGGCCTGAACCCATGCAGCAATACTTTGTACCTCATGAGACAGCATTCAGTCCCTGTTACACATTTGTTATTGTTATTGCTTGGCCACCTGAGCTGTTTGGCAAATATATAAACCAGGCTGTGAATAGCAAAAGATGCAAGTGCAACAAGAAAGAATGCTCTGGGAAAATATGGGTACACAAACTCTAAGGTTTCTATGTACACAGCGTGATGCACTTCATTTAGTCAAGTATTTTATTATATCATCCAGAATTATTTAAACAGGCCTTTGCTTTATGAAACATGAAAAATCCTCCCTGTCTTATCAGCAAAAGGCATTTGATTATTTTTGCAAAAGCAACCTTGCATTTTAGCACACATAAAATATTTTGTATTGACTTTGAAAAAACAACCCACAGAAAAGTGGCAACAAACAGAAAAGTGCATGGCTGGGCACAGGGTGAGGGCTCAGGTGGGGGAGTTTCACATGGAGATAAATGGGTTTTTACACATAAGTTCCTCCATCCTTTGCACAAGAGGAGTGAGAATAATTCACTACCTCCTAACAGTGTGAAATTTTGTTTGTTTACAGTTTCAAGAGCTTTGAGATCTTCAGCTGGGCTCTGGGGCCCTGCAGGGGACCAGAAGAGGGGTGTGGTATGTAAGGAGCAGTGTTTCACTCTCCACTTTTGTTTCAGAGTACTTAATCATTGGAAAATCATTATGATGATTGTGGTCTCACAAAAATCAACGACAAGCCTGGTTTTGAAAGGAGCAATTTCAGTAGACCTGGACCTTGGTAAAGTGGTACAAAGGCAAAAAATCCTCATCACCCAAAGGAGATAGACAATATTCATTGCTGGCCCTTTTCCTTGCTGTTCTCAGCTGATTAGAGAAAACCTTTAGAAATATCACATAGAGATAGCGTTAAATTCATCTGGGTACAGACACAGAATTACTTTTTTACAGTTGCTGAGTTTAGATTAGGCTGATTTTATATGAGAACAAACATGAAAGGAAAAAATAATCCACTTACAATTGACATGAGGCAACATTATATCTGAGTAATGGCTTGACTGAATCTGCCACCACATTAATACACAAAAGGCAGCAGGAAACCAGTGCAATATTCCAGATGTATATATTTCTTGCCTGTGGATTTGAGCATCGACATCATGGAACAGCCTGAGACCACAAGAGCTTTCTTAATGAAACAGAGGATCCCACACAGTAAACCTAGTGTCCAATAAATGTTTTGACAGAGAGCTATGAAGCTGTAAAGGTAGGTGGATGAATGCACAGAGATTTTAAAAAGCCCTGCAGCCCAGATTGAGTTTAGTCACATAAAACCTGGCTGTTACAATATGAGCTACATGGGTGATAACAAGGAAACAAGGTCAGGATGTGTCCCTTTGCTGTGTATGGCTCCCCTGACCATTGCAGGAGCTGAGGGAATATTGCCATCTAGTGCCACACAGAAATCCAGCTGTCTAAACAGAAAAGAGCCATTTAATTAATGCAGGCAAAGGTTACAAAGCATCCTAAAAGGATATTATGGGATATGTGTGCACAGGACACCATTTTGGTCAGTGTCTTTGCCAGGCTTGTTATTAGAAATGGTACAATTTCTCCTTTAAAAAAATGACTGTGTTGTGGGAGCTGAGTCATTACACTTATGAGGAAAGACCCTGTTTAGTTGTTTTGAGGTTGTGAAAAAAGTGCAAAATATTCTCATAGCAGTTTAGCAAGTAGCTGCCAGAATTATGGGATGCTGTTGAGAATGGGATTTTCCTTGCCTGCCTAAAACACAGACCTGTATATGTTATTGTTCTGTGGTCACCTTAGGCTTGTTTTGGAAACAAAGAGGGACTACTAGGGCACAGCTGGCGTGACCAGCTTTAGCAGTTGCATTTAGGATGGGAAGTGATGTACTTTTGAAACATCTGTTTCTCTGCAGAGACAACAAGGGGGGTTTGGGATGTCTGGTTCTGATGTTCAGAGCCTTTGAACCTTCAGTGCCTGTCTCTCTGGACCATTTTTTAACCAGATAGGCAATAATTTTGAGGACCTGTTGGTGGAAAAAATAAAAACCACTTTTATCTTTCTAAAGCCCATGCTCTCAGTTGTGTGATTCTCATTCAGGTTGTGAGGACACTCGTGCTCCCACAGAAGCTCCTGCTGTCCTGTACCAGGGTGCACTCACTGCTGGGCAGGCACAGTGGGACACATTTCCCATTCTCCTCTGCGTGCAGCAGCTTTATGAAGTTCCTCCTATTGTCATGCCAGAAAGGGGTGACAGAGCAGTTCAGTTCCCTTCAGCCAAACCCTGCTGGGCCTGAGATGAGGGGGTTTTTAATCAGCACATATGCTTGAGATACTTTCAATGAGGCCATCAACTCACTTATCTACGCTACCAAACACATGCCAGATTATAACAATTTTCAGTCATTGCCCATCTGGAGCAGATTCAAACCAGTGGTTGATTTTCAAAAGCAATTTGAAAATCAAAATCACTTAAGTAATCAAATCTTCCAAAGCTGCAAATAATGTCCAGATTTTCAAGACAGCAACATCATGTTTATAAATGTTGACTTAAAATTACTTAAATGTCCCACCAGTACCTCTGAGTTAATTGCCATGTTATTGCTTGTGGCTGTGACTTTCCCACTATTTCTGCCCCCTAGCCATGTAAAGGAAAGGATTAAATCACAAAGAGAATCAGAGTCAAAAATATAAAGGAATATTGTTTTTCAACCTGAGAAAGTTTTAGACACCCACTACTCCTTTTTTTTAAAATAGCGTGAGTGCCAATTAAGCAAGAGGCTGCTAAGTTAATTTTTTGTATATAAGTATACATGCTTATATTTTAAAAATTCATTAGTTCACATCATCACATATAAATCCCTACATTAAATATAAATTCTTTCCTTTTCTACACTGATTTTAAATACACTGCAAAAAATGTGTGTCTGAAATTCCTCCAAATGAGGAATTGTTTAGATAATAAAATGTCTCACAATAATAGTAATTTATAAAGTTACTGATGTCAAACTCTTCCAAGATTTTAAGGGTTATTTTCTTTGCTTTTGTTCATTTGGCAAAGTCCTTAAATGTGGTATTAGAAAAGAAATAGAATATGTGCGCTCTCCTGAGTGTCCATAATGTGAATTAAAATTCAATCTAAAAAGGAACCTGAAAAGCAAGGGTTGTAGAATAATAAACATTTTAAAGCACCTAGAAATGTGACTTTCCAAAGCCCTCACTCTTTTCCTCTCAGTTCCCCATAAGTAAGTTTAGTTAAAAAAAAAATCTAAGCTAACAGCTTCCAGAAATAAATAGCAACAAACTGGCAGCAAATTCTGGAACTCCCCCATACCTCTTAGTCCATGGGGACACAGACTGACCTTTCAGATGCAGCCCAAACCCAACTGATTTCTTCAGGCTTTTGCCTGACTCAGACAGTTTGGGTGTTCTAGGCAGACAGGGAAAGGATTACTAACATTAGCTATATCCTAATTGCTGTACTTAAGAGGCTGCATACTGCTGGATCCAGCACAGAGAGAAAGTTCTCACAGACTTCACTGGGATCTGGATCAGTCTTTTAAAGTTTGAAGGAGCTGGGCAAGTGGCAGGAAAGATGGATGGCAGATTTTACCTGCTGGTACAAACTGCCAGGACTATACTGACATTTGCACCAACTGAGCCTTTACACCAGAACATGCAGTGTTACAAAGCTGTGACATAAAATAGAGTCACAAATTGTTTTCAAATAGTCACAAATTGTTTTCCTGTGCCTAGGAACAGCAGTGGGATGACATGCCAAATCTCTTTAATAATCAAGAGGAGAACACCCCAAAATGTCCACACACCCAGCAGTCCAGTTGGGTGAAGTCTTAACAAAGAGTAGGGTGATGTCCATGTAAGTTGAACATCAGCACCAATGGATCTTTTGTTTCAATCAACATTAATCGCAAGTGGCAGGGCTTGCCTATTTTGCTTTGCTGATATTTGCAACATCTGAGACTGTTTCCTTGCACAAAACATTTTTCTGGGCATGGACATTTTCCTTAAAGAAACCAGACTAAGCCGCACTGTCCACTCAGTTGTGTCACATCAGCCTGGGCTGTCTCAGGCTAATGCACCTGCACAAGTGCTGGTGTTGCTGCACAGGCAGCTGGATCCATGAATTGAGGCTGGATAAGAACTGAGAAAGTGGGTGATATGTACAGGAAAAAATGGCCAGGAAATAAGGGTCTGGGCAAAAAAAATCCTGTGGAATACAGCCTAAAACACACTCTTTGTTTATGTTCAGAGATGTGCAGTAATGCTGGTCCAGTTTGTGGGATACACCAAGTAGCCCTGAAGCCCCTAATGTTGTTGTTGGTTGTGACTACAGAAATTTAGCCTTGTTTCTGTTTAAAAAAAGTGCTAAACGTTATACTGTTAGCTTTTTTCTGTTGAAATAAATTCTCTGTGAAATAGCAGAGGGACAGTCACCATGTCCCAGCTAAATGGTTTGTTTGTAGCAAATTATTTTCTATTCTTAAGGAAAAAGAATTTAATCAAGTGTCAGAAACAAGCTACATCTTGACAGATTAACAGGATTGCTGCTGTTAGAATAAATTTGTTGCCAGATTTGTTTACAAAACTTATTTTTTCAGGGATGGGTGAACTTCCCGGCATTTGCCAATCTTTTGAATAAATATTGTGGAGGATTTGTAAAATGAGAATTAATTAAAACTTCTCCTGTGAGTGCAAACCAGACATTTTGCTCAGTGTAAATAGATTGCTTGAAAGCTAAAGGGAACACTTTGAAGGAGGTGGGTGGAGAGGCAGGGAAATTTGATCATTGTCTTTCCTTTTCCAAACAAAATATGGGGTATAACAAATATGATAAATACAGGGATTGTAATTTATATATCAGACTTGATATATCCATTTTTAACTTTCTTTGCAGTTCTGAATTGACCTCAAGACATTTCACTTCAGTTTTCAAGTTTCTCAGAGATTTGTTTATTTTTCTACAAATCTTTTTGGTTTGGCTGCCTCTGTATGAGACGCGGCAGAGATGCTCATTTCTGGATGTGGAGCTTTTAGATACTGGCTCTTGTATATGATTTGTGTGGCTCTAAGAAGGCCTTTCAGTGTTAGATTGGGTGGTATCACCACCTCAGAAAAAGACATAAGCTTACTGTCATCATCCATTCATTCTGCTGAGGTGAGAGAATCAGATCATGAAATGCATATCCTAGCCTGGGAGAAAACAAGGACAAGTATTTGCATTCCACCTTTTCATTCACTGCAAGTTGGTTTTATTGGTGGGATTTGGGGTATTTTACTGTTTTTATAAGTGATTATGACAAAAATATTCTTCCTCTATGAAACAGCAGACAGCACTTCTACTCTCATGGATAAAGTCAAGGGAAGTGTCACTAAAGATCCTTAGAATGATTTTTCAGTGACTCCTTTGGAAAGGAAATTCAGAGATAGATTTTGAACAAAAAGACAAACATTCCTCCCATTTAGACTAAGATTTTTCACCTTTTTTTTTTTTTTTCCTGGCCCTAATGTCCCTAACCTAAGAAATTAGTCCTGGACAAAAGCCTTCAGTGCTACAATTTGGAATACATTGTTTCTGACAAAGCCAGGGGCAGATGTCAGCCTGGCGAAGGATAGTCGGCAAAGGCAGCAACAACTCGAGGGACACCAGCACTATTCAGGTTAATTAAGTACACAGGCCATCAGTAAGTCCTACAAATACATTACAAAACAGTTCATGGATTTCACAGAGGACACAGGATTTTACACCATGCAGTATTCAGGCAAACAGTCTTTCTTTGATTCTTTAGGTATCAAATCAGAATTCTTCTCAGCCACCTTTCCCTAAAAGATTTCCAGCTTTTAAAATTACCATGCCTGGTCTTAAAGGTTTGATTAGTTAGAGCTACCACACACTGCTGCTGTACTAATTAAATTAAACTCCACTGGGTCCATCCTTCCAAAGCCTTGTGCATTTGAGCAGTGTTTCCCACGGTCATATGTAGGAAGCTGCCTGTTGGCAGGAGGGATAAGCATCTCTTCTTTAGAGACAGCCTCAAGCTTTTGCTTAAAGAGGCTAGCACTACCACTAACAACTAGGAAATCCTGGCAGATAGTCCACATGAATATCTCTTTCTATATTTGCACAATGTCAAGCACACTATCAGCCCTGAATAAATAATAATCATAGAAACCTGGAGTCAGCCAGGAAATAGCTGTGAATGAGACATTCATATTTTAAAACCTGAAACTGCAATATTATCTTGTTATGACTCTGGGAAAATTATTCTTTTCCTTTTCCCCTCTTGTTTTTTGGTTTGGTTTTTTTTTCCCTAAAAAAGAAGAAATGTTAATACTGCCACTAAAGGTACTAAAAAAACTTTATTTGGCCCTGTATTACAGAATGAAACATCTAAAGTGTTCTGCCTGATAAATACATAAAAACCTTTTAAAGAGCAACATTGAGAACAGTGCTGATTTTAATTCCAAATAATTTATTTCTAAGTGAAAAACAAAATTAGAGATGGAATACAACTGCAACTACAGACTGGGATACAACATTGATTATATGGGAGAAAAAAGGAAGAGCAGCTGAAAAACAGTTTCACAGGGCAATATTGCTTTTGATAATGTCTTGGCAAAGTTGAATTTTTTTCTAAATTTAATTGAAGGTCCCTGTTTAAAAGCATTTATATTAGTCATAAATCTTTAAAATAATGAGCAAAATTCATGAGGAATTCAGTCTCCATCTCCATAGAAATAATAATGAAGGGCAACTCCCTGTAGTAAAACTAGTTGAAAGCGGTAATTCTTATTTAATTCAGACTCTTGACAAACATTCAGAGTTACTCCTTCTTTACAAAAGAATCATTTCTTTCTCCTTTTCTGTTCAGATGTAGGGCTCCTATGCAGACTAAGCATGTTTCAAGACTGTATTTTTATGGTTACAGATGAGTAGAAACAGATTCTTACTTTAAAATGTGGTGTTATAATTGATGATGGGGATACACACACAAATTCTTTTTCATATATTGGTCATCTTTAACAGAAATCCAAAAAGATATGAGATCTGAGGGCTGTCTCAGTATAATCAAATTGCAATTAAGTTAGTCCAGAAGCATTTGTTAGAAGATATAATGGCAAGGACTATAAAGGAGAAGAATAAACTGAAAACACAGAATGCCAAAAATCACCATCTGCTGAGATGATGGGAGTATCATGCTCAAAGCTGTTAAGGTGTTACTAGAGCTGTTGTCTGTTACAACATTAAACAGTTAATTGCAGTTCATGGGTTTTAAGTAAAAGGACTGGGGACTGCTTTTTACCATAGCAACCACAAAAAAGAAATCTCTTCCAGCATGTGTGCAACACGCGTCAACATAAAAGCAAAGAAAATAAATATATTTGGAATTCGGCGCTTAAACTATAATTATTTGGAGAAATTCCTCTTTCCAAATTTACATTCTGAGCATCCTGGAGAGAATTAGATGCTCATTCCAAATTTACCAAATGTCTTTCCTGAGGGACAAGAAGATGTACTACATTCTGTATCTTTTCCCACTAACAACTGTTAGGATGACTCCTGCTGCTTAGGTAAACAGAGTAGGGAAGGGAAAGAATACAGAAGAAAGGAAAACTTTATCATCTCACTAATGTGTGACCACATGCCCAGAGCATGGGTATAAATGCATAGATCAAGATCACACGTGTACCATCACTCACCTTCTGCCACTCCACCCATTTCTGCTCTGCGCTGAGGTCAGCCTACTTGTGATCTTTGGGCATGGGAAACATGTTATGGTGACAACACTTCTGATTGTTTAATCCCAGGTCAGGTCAAGTTTGAGAGAAGGACAGGAGAAAAGGAAAATGACAGTTACATCATCATCATCATGCCTTAAATACTAACATATAATATTTTGGTGCCAATGGAACTTTTTATTGATAGAACTTTCTGAAATAAAATGCTGATGAGTTCAACTATCTTTCCAGACATGGTTTCATTTGGATGGAATACTTATTTTGAGGCATGATTTTTCTGAAGCCTTTGCAAAATCCAGACAGCTGTAGAAGCAGCAGATCAGAGAGGCAGCCCAGCAAATTACCTGGAGCAGTGACCTAAAAGGTGAGCCAGGCAGGTGAAAAGCAGCTGGAAAGAGGGAGGTCCTGCTGGTTGCTATCCCTAGAGGACGTCCTGAGGGCAGGAGACAATAGGAAGAACTGTATTTCACTAGCCCTGACCTAACTAAAGGTTTGAATATGGAAATGTCTTTAAAACATCTATTATAGCTGCTGAAAACAATTATGTCTGTGGCATCTGCCAATTCTCATAATTATCTCCTGTTGTTTCAAAAATGTGTATGGGAAATTTTGCAAAACCTAGGACCAATAATCCCATAGCTGACACAGCATGCTCTTAGACTCTTACACCACAAATGTAGTGTGAGATCAGAAGAGAACAGTTGGCTACATTAAGATTCAGATTGACAAAGACAGACTGAGGGGGTTTTGTCAGCTGATGTAAAAATTTCCATAGGCAAAATCATAAAGCCCTGAATAAATGGAGGAATTCACCCACATATGAGAACTTTCAGAGCCCAGAGATGTCCTTCAAGTTTTCCCTCTACAGGGAAATCCAGAAGACACAGGTTCATGGCTCTCTGCACCTGTAAGTTGTCCATACAAGACCAATTCTAACCCCTCCAATGCAGACTTATGTCTCAATTTAAATTCCTATTGTACTGCTATTATATGTTGTGTTTATCAAGGCACTCAAGTTGTTAGGTCTTGTCACCACTGAAACTCACTGTTTCCATACAGCCTCTAACACTGTATTTTTTTCATAAGAGCATGACATAAGTTCTGCTCCATTGCTTACAAACAACTTTAGAAATATTCAGAAGTGTGCAACTCTACAGTGACATGAACACATAATTCAATAAAATGCCACTGCTTATGCTACTAATAGATTTTAGTGAGTTGTATTAATTGTGCTAATTATGATGATGTGTGAGCGCACAGAAAAGGGCTCCACTTCTCCTGTAAATAGAAGAGTAGACACCTCTTTTTGTAGAGAACTGACAGTCAATATATACTTAGACAAATAATCTACTGCAAAATTTTTCAGCCCGCTGTACATAAAGCATTCTCATTTTGCCAGCTTTCCTGTTACCACAGGCCACAACTGTAACATTTTGAAGTCACCAGCAGCTGCAGTGCCAATACTCTTCTTAGTTCAGAAGGAAAACCAGCCATTGTATTATCAGATTACTACAGAATCCTTGAATGTCAATATGAATGCAAGTTTTTAAGAGCTCCAATTTAGTATTCACAGAAAAAGATTCCAATTCCATACAGAGAGGAAGAGGAGTTCATGTTTAGCCAATGGTTTGGATTTGGGTATTTTCAAATAATCTATTATTATTGTTATATATGATTTGGCAGAATTAAACGCAGACAGGGAATCCACAGATGCCTGCTGTATCCTAAAGAAAAAACACTTTTTTATCTGTCAATTAAAAGATTTGGGAAACAACAGCCAGTTCTGTTAATCTTGGATCAAATGGATATCTGAAGCTGAATTACAAGATTCTCAAATGCTAATTTTGTCATGATTTTCAGTTAATTTTTTCTCTAAACCACTATTGTTCACTTTTCATCAGTCTTGTAACTTTTGCATATACCAGATGTCACATGCTGAGTATCTACAAAACAAGATTTGATTAAATGCACAGATCTGTACCACTGGATGTTATTAGCCGGTTAAAATATTTGATGGCCATAGATGCACAAAGATTCTCTTAATCTGAGCCTGCAAAGTTGCAGTCTTAGCTCACAGACATTTCAGAAGTATGCACCCTTCATAAGTAACATGGGATATTTTTAAAGATGCCTGAACTTTTGTTTTTACCAGCTATGATTTCCATTTAAACCCAAAGTATTATTAGTAGTATGCTTATACTTGGATTCCTTAAAGGAAACAGTGCCTCAGGAACACTCACCAAAACACAGGTTTCCAAAAAATAGCAAAGGACAATGTATTTTTATCATTAAGAGAAGGATTTAATTAAAAATTCACTCAATCTGTGAGACCATAACTGAGATCCATCCACATCAGGTCTCTGCAACCACATTGCCTTTGTAAAAGGTCAGGTGAAGTCTGATGACAGAAGTTCAGGGTGGCCCATGAGAGGTGTACAGCTGTAAGTCAATGTTCAAACATCAAACATAGTTTTTACTTTGGGTGCATTTTGGTGTCAAACACATCACTAACTACACCCCAATCCTGCTAAGGCCTTTGAGATGGATTTTGGCTGAGCACAGAACTTGCAGTGCTTATCAGAAATACTACATTTGACTCTTCCTGGTTGTAATGGGAATCTTATTAGGACAAATCTCCTTGCAAAATTAGCACAACAATGCAAAGAGCTACAAGAGAATTCCCTCTATAATAGATGAGACACAATTGATTTCTGGCACTCCACTTCCAGCCTCAGCCAGAAATACAAGATGAACAGGCTTGCTTTCTCCTGTGATTTCAACACGTCTGCTTCCTGTACGAGCTGGGAGTAGGACATACCATAACAGCTGTCAAAACATTTCAGAACCTCGCACAAGGTGTGACTGGAGCCAGCTTCTAGAAGCAGAGAGGACCTGGGGAGCCATGTGAGTAGGCTGGGCCCTGTGCTCTCCACTGATCCAAGGACCAAATGTGACCTTACCAAAGGTGTAGCAGTGTGACTCTTTTCTGCCTGGCCCCAAACATTACAGCTGGGCTGAAGGACACTCAAGTGACTCCCAGACACTGAGGGCCATCCCTCCCAGGCTGAAATCTTCTGGCAGCCTGTGGGTGCCTCCCCTCAGCCCACTCACCATGGCACCTGGCCCTGCCAGAGCTGAGGCCCTTTTACAGTGGGGATCAGTGAGCTGCTGAGAGAGGGGGACACACAGGGCTCCAGCACTTGTGGAAAATGATGGGAGGAGAGGCAGATCCCTGCACTGAGGCCAAGGGGCTCCAGCCAGGGCCAGGGTGAGGCTGGGAAGGACTGCTGGTCTTCCAGGGAGAGGCAGAGGAGAGGGGAGAAGGAGAGGGGACATGCCCCAAGACAGGAGGAATTGCTTAGAGAGGAAAAGAGGGCAACTCCAAACAGCTCTGTGATGGAAGAGGCAGCTCACTGGTGGGAGGAGGAGGTGACTCAGGACTGGGAGAGACGTGTCCTCCACTGAGGGAGGCATGGGAAAGGAGAGGAAAGTCTCCTAACTGCAAAGTAGGGGATAAAATCAAGGCAGTGTATATTAAAAGACATGGTTGCCTCTGGTGAGGCAGTTGAGCCCGAGTGGGAGGGTGGTGACAGATGAGCTGAGAGTAAAAACCAGGCCCCAAACTGGGGTTTCAGTGCAGGGGATGAAAACACACCATGCAGGGTTAGGGTAAAGTGACAGAAAAGTGGGAACAAAACTCAGAAAAGGGAAGCATTTGGGAGAAGGAAGGATACAAACAGGACAAATATGGCATCTATGCTGAGAAGGAACAGGAGAAAATTGGCTACAATGCAATGAGGGAAAGGCAGGAAGCTGCTGTTTTGTGCTGCCAACACACGCAAACGTGGCTGGTGAAAGGAAAGTTATAATATACATTATTCATCAGGGCAAACTTAATTTTTAATGAAAGAATATTTCTATGCCTACCTCACGAGAAATGTGTGAACATCTTTGGGGACTCATGTTTTGTGGTTTTGGTTATTCACACGGGCATTGTGGGAGAGCAAAGCACAGGAAAGCAGCACGCTATTTGAAAGCAGGCTTCATACTGAGGCAAGGTAACTTTCTCCACTCCCAAGAGGTTTTATATCTCAAAATCTAAGGAACTTTGCTCTGTCTTTCAAAAATGCAGGGAACTCCTACAAATTTTTTCCTTTCTGTCCCAACTGGACAGTTAAGAGCCTTCCTCTAAAATCTGGATATGGCCTTTGAGAATATTATTGTTACTATTATTTACCAAAAAACCTCTTTCGAATTAAAAACAAAAACAACAACAAACCAAACAACAAACAAAACTGATGAATATTTAGTAAGTATAATACAAGTGATTTGCTGCATCAGTGCTAGATATGTTTAATAATTTTAAGAAGCAGTATGAGACGTGCAGTGGCGATGTTTTAAAACAATTTGTCTGTGATCTTTCCTGAGTGCCTGTCAATACAAGCAAACTGAATTTTAGCCTGCCAAGTACTCTTTGACCTGTCATTCATGTCTTTCAATTTCCAAAACATTTGCATTAGTCGTCACTCTTCTTCAGTGAATGCACTCCTCTGACCTCGTCTAACCCTGTTTCTTGCCACAAGAGCAGCTGATGAAGTCTTAGACCAGGCACTCTGGGTAGTGTGTTTGAAGAAGGGAGTTTGAGATCCATGTTTCATACAGGTTATTCTATAGCACTGAGAGAGGATGTTCAGGTGTTTGGTGGAGGTCAGGACACTGGGAGTATTTTCGAGAGAAAAAATCCTGGCAACTGGCATGGGTCAGAAACTGAATTCTCAGAGGCTCCTGGCTGGAACCTGAAACAGTTGTAGAAAAAATAAAGAAACTGTTTTGGTTCTCTGAAGCAATTGGTAAATCCTCGTGTTCAGTGAGGATACACGCCTGCACTGCACAAAGGGTACCATGGCCAGCTTTGGTATCAGAAACACTCCAGCAACAGTAATAAAGTAGAGAAGAAAACTCATCCTCTGGAAAAAGACAGTACAGTAGTAGGTTAATGCATTTAGATGACAACCAACACATGAGAAAAAATTGTTTAGGCACTGGAGCAAAAGGAAGTGCAATTTTTTTCACAATGCTTGCATAACTCTCTTGGGTTTGAAATGGGCAGTGACTGTTGATTTCCATCGCCAGTTCATAGCCTTATTTTCGGTATAATTTCTTCTTTAAACTTTCTAGAGTTCAATGTAGAAAGTTACCTAATTGCGCGTTGTCTGTTCATAAACCGGTGTGGTGCACCCCTCTTTAGATTTCCCATTTCATCTGATTAGAGCTGCTGTAGTGTTTCAAGCACTGCTTTGTTTTGTGTGAAGCAATTTGCAATCCTTTTTTGAGAAACATGTTTTTGTTGGGATACAAGAGTATCTCACTTTGAATTTCTTTTTCGGTTCTCCATTTTTTCTGTTTCTTTTTTAAGTGCTAGTTTCTTTGGCTAAGATAGAACTGAAAGAATAATTCAGGCTTTTTTTCTTGTGTTATTTCAGAGGACATTAAAAATAGATTTTTCTGCTATAAATGTCTATTTAATACAGTTTTCCAGCTGAAGTCTGCTATGATGGTACTCACATAGTGTTTGAGACACCTTCTGAAATTACAAAGAGATCAGAAATAGTACAGGGACCACATTTTTGGCCAGAGTGGCTCTAGGGAGACTGGCTCATAGTGGCTTCATATCATACATTTGGCTTGCTAACTCCTGAGTTGTTTTAATGGGCATCCTGTACACATATTTTTGTAGAAACCTAGATATAGGACATTTTTAAAGTATCCAATTTATTTAATGAATTCAGCAACTCTAATTATCACATAGCATACTAGAATGTTACATTGTATTAAAAAAAGTTTCAGAATCCGTTTTAATGAAAAAATGCAAGACTATCCATTTGGTGGATTTCGTACCTTCTCAATACAAACTTCTCTGGTGAACTGAGGTGTTGCTGTAGCATTAATGAAAAACTTCATTTACCTACTGTAGAAAGAGAGACTGCAAATAGATGACTGCAAAAAGATAATCTAAAGGTTTAAAATTAGCATGAGTGTAAAAGTCCACCACAGAAATAGCTTGCACACAAGTAAACATACAAGCTAGTTTTGCACTCTTCAGAATGCTGAAGGATTAAAATTTCTGCACCCCTGGGACTGACAGCCAGCTACTTTGCTGGTGCTTTTCTTATGCAAACTCCATCACTGACTATCTGTAAGAAAATCTTGTGATTCATTTACTGCTCCCTTTCCACCAAAGTAGATACCTGGGTTCATAAAACTGTCTGCTATGTAATGATTTCTGCAATATAAGACAAAACCACCATTGTGGTAAATCCATTGCACAACAGCATCCTGGGAAGTATTTATGAATCTCCTGCCAAACTGCTTAAATCACGACTTTGTTACAAGCATCAGATGTTTATAATCTTGTTATGATATTGAGGCCTTATACAGCTGGTTTTTTATAATACTTTTTTTTAGCCAGTTTAAAGCCATCTGGTGCATGTATTGCCAGGTATATGTGATTTTGTTTTTGTTGTTGTGACTACACATGCACCCTCAGCACTCTCATGGTATTTTCTCAGTGTGTGACAGTACAATTGAAGTTAAATTGTGTCATTGTTTATTTGTACTTGGTGACTACATATGATGTTCCTGAGAGCCACAGGTGAGAATTGCTGTTTTAGTTTGTCATGTCTTCACATTCAGATCCTGAAAATTATATAAAAGTGTTGGATTGGTCTCCAAATAAGCCAAATATTGATATGCAGCTTTGGATCTCTTCTAATGTCATAAATTTTAGTGTGCTTTTATAAAGCCCAAGTCTTTAAACATAATTAGAATAAGTAGGTATAGGAACATATGATTTTTATCTTTTGGTTACCTGGCAAAAAGCTTGCATGTGGACATCATCTTATTAAAAGACCAATGATACATGGATTAAAAAGATTAGAGTTGAGTTGATTAGCTGTATTTTGCCATTAATTAGTTAAAGGCCATAATTTGCTTATAGTTTACTTTTTTAATACCATGTTATGATTGGATCACTTCAGTATTTAGAAGCTGCAACCAAAATCAAGGTTGCATTGCCTTGAATTCTGAAAAATTACATAAAAAAAAGAAAGCTTCTGCTTGGCAATTGAAATTAAAGAATCCTCAGGGAGCAGGGAGGGAAAGAAGGACCTTTCCTGACTGACTTAATTATTTTTCTGTGGCAGAATGACTTGTTCAAGGTCATAGAAGAATTACATTTCTGTATTGGTGAGCAGGTGGAAAAAAAAGAGGCTGCTTAATCTCCATTTTCACGAGCAGGTTTTTTTACTAATTTCCTAAGGAACAAAGTCTTCTGTGACCATGTTTGTGACTTTCCCTCACTTTTTTCCCTCTCCATCCATAAATTTTGGCCCAACTGATTAATAAAAACAAATCTGAAAAAGGAATGAAAGTCTTAAATAGGATTGTCTTTCTATGAATTTTGTGGAAGCAGATGCCAGAAGGGAAGAAACCATCTGCATGGTCTGTCTACAGTAAAGTTGCAGCTCGAGCTCACATTCACAAGACAGCACTACATATATTCCTAACAATGGGAAAACTCACAGGTAACCCTGTGAGATCAACTCTCTTCCTATTTTGCTGTAAGGTTCTGGAGCACAATCATAGCTGTCCATGCAACATACACTGGTTTATTTGACACCAATGTGGAGTGAAATAGGAGGTGTTCTTGGGGAGAAGTCCTGGTGCAGAAGTGAGGATGCTTTTCTGCAGCTTCAGGACTTGCACCCTACAAGACAAGGTAGACAAACTGAAGGCTGGTTTGCTCAGGGATGGTGTTATTTCTTGGTGCAGATCATAGAGGCAGCATGGATGTAATCAAAGCAGAACTCACACTCTTTAAACAAAAGATGCTGATCACAGGAAAGTTGGGCATATGTGTAGATGTATGAGTTAGGGACATGTTTCAGTGATGGAATTAGGGTTAACGGTTGGACTCAATCCTAAAGGTCAACATAAATGATCCTATGATTCTGATTGTGGAACCATTTGTTTAATGATAATATTGCCCTTGAATACAGGAGGGAGGAGAAATTCCTTGGGGAAGGCTTTGGAAACCTTTCTCTTAAACTGTAAGTCGCTGGATTGTTTCTTTTTAGGAAGGAATTGGTACATCTTGAATCTTTGATTTTATGCTAATTTTCCTTCATATGGTCTGTTTCTGTTAAGAACCTAGACTGTCTGTAGTGTGTCATGGTAAGCAGCATGTAGATCAGTGCCATGTGTTAAAGCTGGAAAGTTTCTTCACTTTTTTTTTTTTTTTTTAGTTTGAGGCAGCTTGTATTAAATACTTTACCCCTCCCTTTTTTTTCTCAGTTGTATGATTAGGAGTTGCTTTACTACTTGTGTATCCTGTGGTAGTGTTTAATATTAGTTGGACACTTGGCCATCCGTACTTCCCTGAAATCTAACGTTGCTTTTCATCGATGGGGATTTCCTGGGTGCTCACATGCCTTTCTTTTGCATCTTCTCTCCAGATTCACTTCTAGGGTAATCACACCACTGTTATGGTATAAGCTGTGCAGTTTAACTTCTCTAATTATGAGACTGTTTGCCCACTGTCAAGACACTTGCTCAATTATCTTGCAGTGAATTTGAACACAAGTGTCAAACATGGTTGACTATTAAGTTCATGTCATTTATCATTCATTCTAAGGAATGGGATCAGCTTGCTATTTCTGACCAAAGAGTTTGCCAGTATAGTGGGCAGAGTTTTCAACCTCAACATAAACAATTTATGGCTATTCTTTTTTTCTTCTTCATTGATGTGGAAGGAATTATGTGTCCTTATAATTAAAAACATCAAACATATTCACTACCAGCTGAATTTTGTTAGACTAAGTAAAACTCTCCTCAAATGATAGAATCTTAAGTCCTCTGATCTTTCTCATAACCATGTCCACACTTTTTTTTTTAATAGGAAGATAAATTTAAATTGCACATTATATTCCTAAATATATCTTGCCAGGGCTTTGTATCACATCACAACTACCCTTCCTGCTTCTGGAAATTCCCCACGTAGTATATGAAAGATCATGCATCCTGCGTCTGCTTCATGATGGTTGCTAACAAGCCTGCTGTGATTGCCTGGTTTTATTTGAAGGGTATTTTGGTGAGCTTTTCTGCTTCTTTGATAATGTTACTGAAGTTTCTTGTAGCTAATGTTTACTTGACTGGAGGCACCCTGGCTAGGCCATACAGAATGAAAGCTTTTAGGCTCACCTCTGGGCATTAGGGATGGGACTTGTATATTCCAGCTACTTTTTGGAAGAGGTGGAGTGTGTTGACAGTCTACATAAGGCAAAGAGTGTCTGTCATTTGCCCCAAATGTTTATCCATTTTAGCACTATAAAGATCTTAGTCCTAATGAAGTTGTGGGAAATTTATGTAAATCCATTCTAGACTGCAGCACCATATACCTTCAGCAACTCCTGTCCTGCCCCTCTGGCCACAGCTCCAACATCTGAGCAGGCATGAAATGTTTCGGTGGGTTTTATGTTTGTTTGGTTTTAGTTTTGTTTGGTTTTTTTGCAGTTTGTTTGTTTGTTGGTTTTTTTCTTTTTGAGTCCACATTAATTCCATGTTCTGCTTCGGTATTGTCTCATAATAGCTTGAACCAGCCAAAAGTGAACGAGTGTCTGGGAAAAGATGCAGGACAAGGATGGGATCACGCAAAGCTCACATCACCGCTGTGAGAAGCGTCTGTTGGACCATTAACTTCAGTCACCACCACCCCTAATGGGGCTGCAGAGCTGTATGAAAGCCACTACGTGAGGGATATGTGAGGCTGCTTAAATAAAACCAAATCCTCCACTGGGACCGTTTATATTCGGCTTAAGAGGTATGAGCTGAAGCAACAGGCTCATGCTGAAACTCCTAATCCAGAGCAGGTATATTGAGTATAAAAATGTTCACGGATATTTTTTATGCTTACCTCAATGGTGAAATAAGCAAAAATGACACTATCCTAAATTAAAAGCATTTATGTCCCATAGGTTATGTAGAGCGAGATGAAAACCTCGGTATTGTCTGAGAGAAGCCGGACCTGCGAGTTCAGAGCTGCTGTACCGTAGCCTAGAACACCAAGACGAGAAAAATCCCATTTGCAAACAGACGAAGCCTACTACAGACCAGGCAGTATTTGGATAACAAAATGGCTGTGGTTGTGGCTATAGGTGATCCACAGGAGCGCAGCTGGAAGCAGGGGAGCGAGGGAGCCCCAGCCCCGCACTCCGGGTCCGGTCCGCGGCCGCGCTGGAGCGCGGAGGGGCCGTGCCGCAGCTACCGAGAGCCCGTCCCAGGGACTTACTGCGGGCGCGGCGAGACGCGGGGCGCGCAGCCCCGAGGCGCACACGGCCGGCGGCTGCGCCCTCCCGGCGGGGCTCCTGAGCCGCCGGCCCCGCTCCGCCGGGCCGGGCCGGAGGGGCAGCGCGGGGGGCTGCGCGGGTCCGGCGCCCCTCGGGGCGGGCGCGGGCCCGGTGCCGGCGGCGCGGGGCGCAGGCGCGGGGGACGCGGGCATGCGCGCTGTGCGGCGGGGAGCCCGATCTGATAGGGAGCAGGGGCTGACACTACCCCCGTGTGGGCGGCGGAACGTCCCGAGGATGACGTGCGGCGTTCTCGAATCCCGTGTCTCGCTCGCTCGCTCGCCGCCGCCGCCGCCGAAGGAAACGGGAAAAGCAACAAGGAGGCAGGAGCAGGCGCGGCGCCATGGCGGCCCTGGAGCGGCCCGTGCCCAGTCCCGAGGCGTTCCTGGGCCAGCCCTGGGCCGCCTGGGTGCGGGAGGCCGCCCCCCCGCACGCGCACGGCGCCGCCCCCCCGCACAGTAAGGGCAGGGACCGGCCGCGGTCCGGCTCCGCACGCCGCTCCCCCGGGCGGGGCCGGGGTCCGGCCGGGCCGCCCCCTCCGCTCCCTCCCCTCCCTCCCTCCCGCCGGGGCCGGGAGGTGCCGCCCCCCGGGCGCTCAGCTGACGCTCGGCCGAGCCCCCGTGCCATGTGTGCGGGAGGCGCACGCCGCGCCGCGCCTGCCGTGCCGCTGCCCCGCGGCGCTGGGCCGGCGCCGCGGTGGGGGAAGGGGGCGAGGGGGAGGATGCGCGGAGGGGCCAGAGGATGCCGCGGGCGGGGAGGGGGGGGCCAGGGTGCTGCCGCGGGGGGCCCGGCGGTTCCGCTGCCTGGCAGATGCTCCGACCATTGTGCTTTTGCTGTTGCAAATAGAAACACTGCTCACCTCCTCACCTCTCCTCCTCCCCTCGCCAAACAATAAATGCACACCTCAGGGCCCTCGGCGCTTCCTGACTCTGCTTCTCTTCTGCAGGTGTAGATCTGGAAGAGACTGGAAAGGAGGGTGGAAAAAGCAGGGAGGTTATGAGGCTTAATAAAGAAGGTAAGTGGCTAGTGCTGGCACACCTCTCTCTACCTGTCTGACTCTTGGTGGTTGTGAATGACTGTGGTTTGGCCTTGACAGGGTGGTCTGATAGCATATGGGTTTCTCTGCCGTGAAGAACGTTTCAGGGTTGGATACATGCAGATGACTGTCACTGTCAACTTCTTTTGAAGTAAGGGTATAACAGGTGTATACACGCAACTGACAGACGTGGTAAAAGATGAGACAATTTTGAGGCAGAAGACAGCTACACATCAGTGGCCATATTGGATTTTTTTGTAGACCCTGTCCCTTGGTGCAACATTCCAGTTGGTCATGTGAAGATAAGCATATAAACTTTAAACATTATATTATTATTATTAGCAACTTAGTGGAGATGTTTTCCCTTGCAGCAAGAAAGGGTTTGTTACCATCTTTGAGTTCTTTCACTTTAGCTCAAAGCACATTTTATTCTTCGCTTGCACTGCTGAGTGTGACCTACAGTCAACTGAGCAGCCAGCATCACATATTATCTTAGGTTACACTAATCTATGCATATTATGCAAAACCAAATAAAATTAGTCATTTGGGCCATAACTTCTTCTGGTACTATCAGTGTGAACAGGCAAACTCCAGGTTAGTGGTATTTGCCAGTATGCCAGGCCTGTCACAGCTCTGTCAGCTGTGAGAGGAGAAACATTTTGTTTGTGATGTGTGTCATGAAGATCACGTTGAGGTAACACTTAATGCAACTAGTGAAATAGTTCAGGATGCTTTTTCAAGTAGCTTTGTTTTTGTTTCTGTTTCATTAAGAAAGTGCTTTATGTACACAACCTCGCTGTCTCGGGAAATACTTCTTGGGAAGTCAGTTCATAATGAACGATCCCATCATAGTGAAACTTCGGTGTGACTTACTCATGCTGAGAGAAATCCCATTATTACCTGTAATGTCATAAAATATATTCTGAAATGATGTTAAGTTTCTCATTACATTACAGTTGTCATTGCGCGTGCGTTCGATTTTGAGCATCTTGGCAGCTCAAAGGAATCTTATGTTTTCTAAACAAGCTCTTGAAAAAAGAATGAATTAATGGGTAATGTAGATTTGTGTAATAAACTATAAAATTGCATGGAGTATGCATTAAAGTTATTTAAAATACCATAAAACTTTCTTTTTGAAAGACCTTTACAGAGGTGCCAAGTTTGATTGTGTTCCTATCTTGATTCTTACGTGCCTGAACCTCTCTATTTTGTCAGCCCAAAGATAAGTTAGCAGCAGAACTGGGATTTTCATGAAGGTATTTATAGGTAAAAGGTTCAAGGCTTTGTACATATATCAGTAATGTTGATTCAAAAATAATTGAACAAAAATTTTGCTACTTCAGTTGTGCCTTCATAAGGAGCTTAATTTGTTGAGATAAGATGTTTTGTGCGCAGAAGTCCTTGAACACAAATTCCTGTTATAAGCATGGGACATAAAGATTGAAGCATCTCTACTCCTTAGTTATACATAGTATGCAAATTGTTTCCTAGAAAGATTCAGTGTAAATTATCAGTTCTAGTCTTGTTTGGGTTTTGGGGGGGTCAGAGACTCCATCAAAGGAAATCTATTTAAACTCACTAACCAGAAAAATTACTTCCAAACAAAGCATAATGTCATTGCTGACATTATGATCATGACAGGTGTGAAGCACTTACTGGCTTTTATAGTACTTATGTCATAATACTGTGTAAAAAAACCCAAAATTGACTGTTATATTTAGAAAATAAAAAGCCTTAGGGATGTTATTGCTTTCAAGTAGTAACTTGTGTTAGATCACTTAGAAAGAACTTCCATGAAGTTTGAATAAATGAGTATGTATCTACTGTATTCACTTAGGCAGTCTGTTAATACAGGTGTTTTCACCACACCCATCTGTGTGCCTGAACACTCACTGTAAATCTTCCTTGGGCCCCACAGTCCTTATTAGTAAAGGTGGGGGAAGACTCAAGAGTTGGATTGGTCTGCAGGAAATTTTCTCATGTATTTGCAGAAATGCTTGTGCTTTTACTCTGACCTTGCTCATGTGTTGTGCGACATGTTGAAATTTTTTGCCTGCTTCGTTCCTAGATGAGGGTTGTGGTTATGATAGTTCTGAAAACAAAACCCAACTCCTTTTTTTTACAATCTTATCATCTTGAGGGGACCTTTTTAATGGCATCTGTGGTGCCAGGAGATTGTAAGTGGTGTCTTAGAAAAATCAAATGTTACTTGTAACCTACTTGTATCAAGTAACCAGGGGCAACAGATGGACAGGATTTTAAGTATCAAAAATTACTGTCCTGTTTGATAAAGATAGTGTAAAACCTGATCTCTCTGCACTTACTTATTATTTGTCTGCACTTCCTCATCTTTAGTTATGTGACCAGGTTAATGCAGCCATCCCTTTGTAAGCAGTTTAGCAAGAAGGCTTTTCAGATGAGTGAAACTGTGTGCAGAGCATGGTGGAAGCTAAAGAGTGGGAATATGTTGGTTTTCAGACCATGACAAGGTGTTTCACTTCAGTTTTGTAGAAAAACAATGGTGTTTGGTGCCAAAAAGTGCTTCCACTTAGCTTGATCCCTGCTTTGCTGCCTCTTTTCTGGTTGTGTACCATGTGTGTTTAGAGTGGTGGGGCTGCTCTTCTTCCTTGCTTTAGCCCAGGAGGGGATGTGGGAGGCAGCATTTCCTGGAGGTGGGGGATAGGAGCACTGCCTGCCAAGTCTCTGCCTGCCCAAGGGGTTGCTGCTTGCATCTCTGGGCAGAGGGCTCACAGTCTCACTGTGCTGTTCATTTCTGTAATGCAAGAGATGCACTGAGGCCGTGTGCCCCCTGTGCCCCATCTTAGGGGTAAAAGTAAAGAGACAGGAGTATTGCCCACTGCTTTCCTTTATTCTGCAGTGTATATGTAGGCAGCATAGAGGGAGAGAAATTTCCTGAACGTTTGTTCAGTTTTCTAGACAGAATTACTTTTTGCATGCTGACGCTTACTCTGAGTTTTCCTATAGCAAATGCATTCTGTCCATGGTTGACTTTTACTGGCATGTAGTTTTGTAGAGAGGGGATTACAAAGTTCCAAGTGTTCACAGAAAATGAGAAGTTTTATACATAAATGTTTGTGCCAGAAAAGAAACCCCAAAACTTATCTGCTTATCTAATCAGGAAACAGAAACAGTATTGTGTAACTTATCTGACAAATCACTACCAAGCAACCGGCTTAGCTAAAAGAGGGGTTATCAGAATTAGAGCAGCATTTAGAATTTATGTTGAATTTTAAAAGGTTGAATGGCATATTTGAAGAATTGAAGATTTTCTTGCAGATAGCAGGCATAGTAAAAGAAGTCTGTATTTGAGAGCTTGTGTTCTGTAAAACATCACAGTTACTGTGTGCCTGAGGCAGGTACAGTGTTCTGTTATTATGAGCCATAACCTGTAGATGATTAGAGATTAATTTTGGAGGCTTGTGTTTTACTTTATACAATATCTGAGAAAATAATGGAAGAATGGGAAGTTTTTGGTTTTGTGTACAGAACCTGTATTAATAATTGGTTTAGTAATGTGCAAGCATTGATTGCTGTGAGTGTTTGTAGATAAACACAGGCTGTAAAGGAGGAAAAAATATCCTTTGAATCTTTATGAATTACAGCAGAGTTAAGTATCACCTGTGGCATTTAGGTCTGTGTCTGGGTACTTGGTGTCATAGTCAAGTTCACTTTCCCAGTTCAGTGGGTTTGTATTATTGAAGTTTCAATCTGATGATGTGTGTGTTTTGTCTTAGGTAATCTTTTCACTAATCGTAGTGATTCATTATTGTTTGACTTTAAGAATGTTATGTAAAAAATTCTAATTGTTTTTCTGGTTTTATGTTACAAGATTTTTATTGTTCCACCCCAAACTTGACCATTTTACTTTATGATTGCACGTGGAAACTGGAGTTTTAAATCTATTGGATGATTGTTTACAATATATTTTTTCCTATTTTGACTTCCCCCACAAATATCTGACAGAAAAGTTTTTTGATAAATCCTTTAGCAACATAAGAACAAAATTAAAGGAATACTGGCTAGTCTTGCTTTCAGTATCTTTTTAATTCTTCAGAAAAATATCTTAATGATTTTATTGTTCTTCTTAGAAAAATAAGAAGTTAAGGAGGCTAGGTGGTGGTAAGGAACACTTCTATAGGGGGAAAAAGGATGTGACATACAACATTCTACTTTATGAAAAGCAAGAGGAAGAGAGCTAAAATTATTATGGGGAGATTGTGAAAGAAGAGAAGACAAAACCAGCTGGTTAATGTAAGCATAGAGATTGGACTTAACTTTTATTTAATTATTATTTATTTTTTGTTTATTAGTGGTTTGCCTGTGCTCCTATTTGTCTCCTTTATAAAAATACTAAGCAAAAGAGAATAAAATCATTCTCATTTTACTTACTGCCTTCATCTTCCACCTTTTTGTGGTGGTAGGGAAGGTTAGAAAGGGCTGAGAGGGAATGAAAATTACAACAAGGTTGTAAACACATGCTCCAAAAGAAGGAAGTGAGGTTCTTGAATTTAGACCACCATAGTTGGTGATTTGGGGTTGGTTTTGGTTTTGCAGTGGGCAAAAGAGAGGGTTGAATGTTGTATAATTTTCTTTCTCTTCTCTGTAAGCTAAAATAGTCTTCCAGAGATACTGATTCTTAAACAAATGTAATATTCCATGGTGCTTGATGAATGAAAGAACTGAGAATTGGCAGGGCACAAAACTGTGGCCTGCCAATGGTAAGAAACTTTTTCTTACCATTCTTTATAGTGGGAATAAGAACAGTAAGCAGTGGTCCCCATGGGGTCTTTGTTTAGGATGAGAAATGACAGTGGAATTGAATTCTGCTGTGCATTCTGGTGTATAAGTGACTGATCAGTTCTATATATGATATCTGGCTCTGATATTTTTATTTTTTCTTATATGGACAGCTTCTGCAAGGGGGTGGCATGTCTCCTGGTTATGGCTGTCACCTCATTTAATGTGTTTCAAAGAATGATGACAGAGGAAGAATGAAACATTATGTATGATAGCGCCCAGAAAATTTAGTCAGAATTGTAGTTTATCTTCATAGTTACATAGTTATTTTCTGAAACCTGTCCTTTAGTTCTTCAACCCACACACTGGATAAAAGGAGTGGAGTAATGGTAAAGCTCTCTGATCAGACATTCTGTGTTTTGAATCAAGATTTTGATGTTTTTGAATATGTATCTATAACTGTCGTACTGTAAATGACTTCATTAAAAAATCTGATTTTGCTAGGTGCACATATCTTGATAAAATTCATTGTTTGTGCAACAGTTGTTCTGAAGAGGTTAGATCTCCTGTAGTTTAAGGTACCTTTTTTTGATTATGTGTGGGGAAACCATGTGTGATTCCCTGTCAACTGACAGCACTGTCACTAAGGATCTGTCTCTGACATTCCTTCTACTAGTTGTAATTTATAACCAGACTTGAGAAAGAGGGAAATTTATGTGTTTACTAGAGGGTACCCCAAGCCCTGCTGTCACTACAGAAAGTAAATGACTTTGTGTATCTAATTTTGATTTAGATATAAAAACACGTGTGTGTCTTCTTGTTGATCTGCCTCTGTTAACAAACTAGTTAATAGTTTGTAATAGATGAAATATAGATTTCTGTGTGTTAAAAAGAGACTACACAAGAGCTGAACCATTTCCACTGTGAAAGGGAGTAATTTCTTTGAAATAGGCCTTTTTTTCTAGTTAATTAAAAATAGGGACATTATCAGGTTCTGTTTTACCTTTGGGCAAATAAAAATACTAGCCATTATACCAAGGCTGAGGTGTATGAATGAGATGAAAGCAGTGGAAAATCCTATGGAAAACATTTCAAATTACATTTGAAGTTGTGAATCACAGGAGTCCTGTAGGCAGAAAGCATAAGTTTCTCATAGTCAAAGTGAAAGGTAGTCACTGCATGCATTACTAAGAAAGATCACCTTCAGTAAAAATAGTATTGTTGCTATGAGTATTGCTTGAAGAGTTAACTCCAGTATAAGTTTATCTGACTATGACTATAAGTTTATCATGACTATTCATTATTCAGAGTGATTTTGGAATAACTAGCAACTGGTTTGTATGGGCATGGATTTAATTACTGGATCTTTCTGTCTTCCAAGTTCAGCTTGGTGCAGAAGTTCTCAGCTTGTCTTTGAAAAAGCTGATTGAGGAGTTAATGGTGCAGGATGCCCGGTGAAGCTAGTGTCTTTAAGTAATTAATGTGCAAAAAAACCCCTTGGCAAATGCTGTGGTGACATAGTAAGGGTGTTTGACAGAGGTCTATTAGGAAGTCTATAGCAAGAAATCTTTGATGGTTCTCTTGCTGGATGAGAAGGGTAGAAGCCATGAGAGTAAAAATGGCCCAGTTTTTTATCGCAGTGCTATGCAGCTGACTAAGCTGACTCAAATTGAACCAAGAATCCAGCACAGCTACTTGAAACTGATATGGAACAGAGGAAAAGCAACTATGGCATGAATAATTTTTCTCTTTTTCTTTTCTGTGTCCTATTCTATGGTTGATTTTAAGGGACTGGTTTTGTCATAACTTTTTGTATAGCTTATTAAGAATTGTGCCTGGAAGCCGCTGATGTTGCTGGGGAAGTGAGCTTTCTGATTGCTCTTGGTCTTGTACTTATAGAAATGTCTTCCTTATTTCTGAAATGTTTTGCTTATTATTCAGTAATTTCATTTCATATTTTGCTGAGTTGTATTAATAATACAGTGCTTAAGCCCAACACAATTCCTGTCTCTCTGTTTTCCTAACAGTAATTAGAATTTACAATTATTTGGTCTTCCAGCTTCTGGATTTCTGTCTTCATGTATTTACAAAGTGTGTGCTGTTTGGCAAAAAAAGAAGGGGAGTTTTCCCAGATCAGAAGGAGCATCAGCCAGAAGTAGCAAAGAGCTTGCTGACAGAAGTTCCAGGTTCTGCACAACTGCTGGTTCCAGTATCTGTCTAGTGCAGTTTCACTTAGTCCACAGGCCCCTCCTGAATCATCTGTGAAACGGAAGCAGTTGTATTGTGACAGAGCTGTGCATGGTACACAGCGGGTTAGGCTGGCTTCCCTTTCCGTTCCCTGGGAGCAGGTGTGCAGCAGAAGAGACAGAAAAGTACTGATGAAGTAGTAGCAAGACATAAGAATGACTGGCAAAGGGCAAGAGTTCGTGGGGTTTGATTGTGTGATCTTCTTTATGTTCTTTATTTTGTTTATATTTGTTTCTGTTATACAGTGTTTTATGTTTTCTGTCCAGTCATTCTTTCTCTTCCTTTTCTTGCTGCAGAGGACTAGACATAGGGGGCAGGCACAGTCTGGGAATTTGCAGTTATATTTGGATTGAACACTGCTAATGCCATATCAGTAGTTGTTGAGAAGTTTGCTGGATCAAAATTCTCTTCTCTAGCAAGACAAGGATGGGACTGGATGTTCTCCGGTAACAGAATAAGGTGACTTGAGCTTGTCATCGTTTGAGCTGAAATGGTCAGAATGGAAGCAGAGATTTAAAGAAATGTAAATCATTATGTGTGTTCACTTTTTAATTTCTGATAAGTATCCTGTCCTTAGGTGGCTTTCAGACTGGCCACTTGTACTTGTGCAGATTAGGTAGATTATCAAGTGATAGCATATTCAGTTTTTTTTTTAAGCTGCTCTTAGTTATGTCTTACTGAGACAGGATGATATGATGATTTACATCTGAAAAGTTTGTTGGACCCATGCCACCACAGCAAACACTGACACAGCCAAAACCTTATTTGTTTGGGTCTGATAATGGAGATAGTTAGTGGACAATGATCTGGAAGAATATTAAGTAATTGATCTGTTACTGCAATAACTAGGGAGGCAGTATTGTTATTTGCATGATCCTAATGCCTAGCAGCCCCATCAGGCACTAGATGCTACTCTGCAGGGTACCAGCAAAGGGAGGAAGGGTGTGCACTTGTGTTGTGCAATTGTGCTGCAGAGAACTAATTTTTGAATGTGTGACGAAGCAGGAGTTCTAATATTGACAAACAAAAGCACTTAGTTGCCCAATGTGATAGATGGTTGACTTTAGCCTAGACTGAAGTGACTTTCTTAGAAACATAGCAAGGAAAGCTTTAAAGTGATATTTGGATGGCAATGAAGTAATTTTGCAAGAGCTTAGGAGGTATCCTTATTCAGGTGTGGAAATTGGCCTGAGTGAAAATACAGGCTGATTGTTGAAAGCTTTGTAAATGGATACTGACAATATGAACCAACTAGAAATGTGAGCAAATGGTGTGACAGCAAGTAGGATGTGGACAGTTTAGTGTACATAACAGAGGAGCCTGGAAAACAAAGATGAGTTGTTCCCAATATTCAAATTTGGAATGGAGGATTGTGCATAGAAGGATGCAGAGAGTAAAACAGTATGACAATATAGAAGAAACTTTAGAAACAGTGTGAATAAGCAGGATAATGTTTGTCAACATGGAAAATAAGAAAATATAACTAATGTGAGGTGAAGCCCTAGACAGACCTTTATTCTGAAGATGTTTATAGCAGACTTTGTCCTAGGGATGCCCAGGAAGAAGCATTCAGATGTGGATGTAACCTGAATGAACAGTTTAAGAGAGAAGCTACTGGCAAAGATGACATAGTACTTTATCATAGTATTTTATACCTGAATGATGGACAAGTTGATTATGCTGTCCAGGGTGATCAAGAGAGGAGGTGGAGAAAAGAGGATAGAAGTGGTGAGATCTAAATTCTGTTCTGGCTGTATTGAGCTGAAGCTAACAGCTACTCAGTGGCAAGAGGTGTCAGATAGAATGAGATTTTTTGTTTAGATGTTAATCTGCTGTATTTTGGACTGTTCTCAGGAATGTAGAATTCTCAGACATAAGAGTAGCAGCAAAAGATACAGCTCAGTGAAGACCTGCTAGAAGACAAAGGAAGAATAAAGAGCCTGCCAATACTCTGTGAAGGGATTGGTACAGGAAGGATGGACAGTAGGAGAGGGGAGAATAATGGAAGTCAGAAACAGAGTTTCAAAAGGAGAAAGGCATCTAATTTTTGTGAAGAACACACAAGGAGTACGGGTGATGGAAATGATGAATTTGTTATGTTGCAATAGGAAAACGTTTTTAGACATTTTAGTGAGTATAGTTTCACTGTATTGCAAGGGTCAGATGAAGGAAACTCACTGAAGTTAGAGACAAAAGTGTAATTTGTTATTAAACAGAGCATAATAAGCTTAGACATGAAAGAAGGACAGGAAGAGTAATGTAGTTAGAGAATCAAGGAGTCAGAAGCAGATTTCCAAACACAGGAAAGACCGATTGACTGTTCTGCTGTTCTGTCAGAGCGGGGGGAGAAAGGAGATGTGAGGTATGGGCTGATGAGGGTGAGCCAAGGAGAGAGTGGAACAGATGTGTTTTACATCTATTGTACAAGGAAGAAGGGAGAGCTATAAGGGAGAGAAAGAGAGTGGGAAGGGAGAATGTGAAATGGTTATTATGTTTTCTCCCTTTCTCTTGGAATAAATATTTGCATTCTATTGCTGAGAAAGAAATAGATACAAAAGAAGAGGTTTGAGGAGTGAGTCAAAAGTAGGAAGAAAAAAGGCTGAAATTGCAGGTGTGAGTTCAGCTCAACTGAGAGGAATGGCACAGATTAGTAAGCAGCAGGAGAGAGAGAGAGAAAATGTGCGATAACCTCATTTTCAGACTGGTTCTCTTTTCCACTGCAAATTCTAGGACAGGCGAGAATATAGCAAAGAAAATGGATGTTTAAGACAAGAGTGAGTACAGGATTGGTGGAGTTGGACCTAGTATTAGCAAGCAGAGCAAAAACCATCACAGAAAAAAAAAAACTCTTCAAGGAGAGAGAAGAGTGTGTGGTCATATCTATCACATAGCATGACGGACATGAAAGTAGTAGTTCTGTTCCTTCCTGCAGTGCATCATAGTAGTCTTATGTCTACATGATCTGTCACATACTGAAACTGACTTGTGCTTCCTGCTTCCAGAGCTGAGCCAAGGCCACGGGATTGCATTATCGTGGACTGGGCCCCGGGTAATGTGGTACTGCTCGGGGTGTATCAGGGTGAGAGCTCGGGCGCGGTGCTGCGGTAACCATGGGTGTATGGCTTGTGCTTGTCTCGCAGGGCAAAGCAGCTTGTTCCTGTCTACATGCTACAGGCAGGCATGCTTTATGATACAGCACTTTTTGTTTTTTTCTCTGAGAAAGCAGGACAGTAATTTTAGAGGGGTTAAATGGAATGGCTGTCATTCATGTCATTCAGTGTCTAAGAAGGTAATCTCAGGTTTTCACATCTCTTTAGTAGATCTAAACAACTGTTTAAAGAAGAGGAAAATGCTGTGGGAGAGATTAGTTCCTTCATGCGCAGAGCATTGAGCTGATTCTTTGACTTAGAAGGCTTTATTCATTACCTTGCCTGCCTTTCCCAAGCAACTTTCTGCATGTCCCTGTATGTTATCAATGTTCAGTCATCCCAGCAGCTTATACACGTCACCATGCAGACGTGCTGAGAAAACAGGAAAAAAAAAATCTCAGATTTTCTCTTCAGGGTCTCTCAGGTGGTTGGTTTTTTTTGTGCACTATCATGAAGTTTTGTGCTTCTGATTGTATTCATGCTTTTGCTATATTTTTGGCTTTTTAGAAGACTTGGAGAACCTTGGGCAAATATATTAAGAAACTGGATGCATGGCAGTGGAAAAACATGAGGAGAAATGGGAGAAAAAATGTTTCAGCTCTTGAAATTATGGTGAGCTGTGTGTATAGCGCTTTTAATAGAGTCTTTGAACATTCTGTGCTTGGTGTAAGTTTTCTTCGGCTTCTCTCATAACTCACAACACACTGGGTGTGAACATTACCAAGCCTTTTAGGTATTTAAATTTTGAAAGAGGTAATGCAGCTTTACATATTTTTGGGCTTCTTGCTCATCAAGAAAAATTATTCTTGACTGCATTGCTCAAGGAGGGAATGCTACGAGTTTTATTTTGTGGCATTTATTATTCTTTCCAGCTTTTCAGGATACCTGTCACTATTCTGACTGTTTGTTTTCCAAGCTCCTTGGCAAATCAAAGGTATTGTAAACTTTTATCCCTTTCCTGGAAGGTAAGAGTGTATCCTCTGTGGGAGTTCTTATAGGCTTTTCATTTGAGTTTTTTTTAAATTCCTTGTAATCAAGCGTGTATTTGGAGAAGTTCTAAAGAAATGTGTCATATATGTGTTCAAATTATGTAACATATGTAAGTGTTAGCTTTGAAACAGGAAGATATGGTCTGCATTTCCCAGAGCTTCCAATACATTTCAGACAAAACCATAAGCAGTGTATGTTGTGAAGACAAAAATCAGTCTATGAATGTTGAAAAATTTCATGCAGTAAGCTATTTTAAGGAGGAATTTGAAGGAGGTAGAGAATAATTAGTTGATGTGGAGGAAGGAGGCATCAAAGCTGATAGTATAGCACACAGGAAAGTAGCATACAGAACAGATTTCTAGTGAAAGCAGTTCATTTGTAAAAATAAACTCTCCCTGTTTTACTAATATTGTCTTACTGTCTCGGAGCTGGAAAGCAAAACTGATTGTAATTGCCAGACTGCAAAAATAACATAAATATTGAAAGATAAATCTTAATCTTTCTTAACTCTGTTCCCTAAACATGACCTCTGTTCTCCAAATACTTAAACATTGCCTTTATTATTAGGCTTCAGCCTCATCTGTTCTCTTGAATAGTGCCCTAGTTTTGCTACTAGGCAAAAAGTGAAGAGAAACTAACACATTGTGTATGCAACAACATTTGTCGTTCTTTTACACTCTTTCTTCTGTATTAGTTCTTTTCTGCCTGTTTGTTTGTATATTACAGGCTTGGAGGGTAAGTGGCATGCAAAATTCTAAACAGTTTTGACTCTTGTTCTCAACTATCAGCTTTAGAATGACCCTGTTGTGTCCAAATTTCTCTGAAGTTTAGATTTTTTTTTTAGGAGAACCCCTTTGAATGTGGGCTTTCCATGGCAGATTTCTGACATACCGTGTGCAAGCATAGTGTGCTATGAAAACAGTACACAGAGCAAGTGCTTTTAAGAGCTTGCTCATTTTAGTACTGTGAGGTTATGAGAGAGACTTTCCCTGTGTTCAAAAACATTCTATGGAAGCTGCTTTGAGTACTAATCAGGCCAATGTGTATATATCCAGAGGAAGTGTATGAAATAGGATTCAGGTCAATGTGAGGAAAGGCAGAGGGGTTGAGTGGATGGGAAGAAGTCACAAGAAGAAACAAGTTGATTACTGATGTTTATAGATCACCTCTCTTTGTAAAGAGACCCAAGGTGTCCTACCACCTATGTGTAGAAATTTTTTGTCACTGAAAGAGGATGGGCAAACATGGCTGCTGCTGCTGAAAGACTAATCATACCTGCACTGGAATTAACTGAAAGAACACTGAAAGCCTACTCTGTACTGATGGGGTGTAATCCAGTCCTCACTGAAGAATGTTATTGCATAACAATTTCGAAAGAGAAAATGCCTTATTTCTAGATTACAAAGAGAATACAGGCACATAAAATGTATTTATTTATGGGGGGGGGGAGAGAAAAAGCAAAATACCAGAGCACATTACCTTTCCCTATGACAGATTGTGGCAGGCTTTAGTGAGTAGCACTCTGTTTATTGTTTCTCAAAGTCGATGCTGCCATTGGCACCAAATTTTGCTTACATTACTTTACTTACATTACACCAAATTTTACTTACATTACATTTACTTACATTAAAGTAAGGACTGACATACTTCAAAATACATTGCTGGGTTTTATCTTTTTCTCAAAGTACAGTTACTCAAGCCACACTTAGAAGAATAGGTCAGCTCTTGTTACGGGAAAAACCCGCAGTAATTCACCATATTTTACCAAATCACCACATATTCTAGTATAGTGCCTTTCAATAATTTTTAAATTACTTTAAGGCAGAATTTGATGTTGCTGCTCCAGAAGCTAGGTTGCTTGCTCCTTTGCTGTGCAAACATTACCATCACCTTTTCTGCACCCACTCTACCAGTGAAGACCATGGACTTTATTAGATGTGATAGGATATGAACTTATAATCTCTAATTGGATTTTGGGGGCATTTTTCTTTTTGTTGTGTTGTGAAAATGGTCATCCTAGATACTTCATGATTTTACTCAGGTTTCTTTTTCATCCAGGATAGAAAGGGGAACTAGCTGGTGATACAGTAATAATTAAAGATTATAACTGGCAAGTAATTTTCACTACATGGATAGATTTATAACATTAGCAAATCCTCCATGACTAGCCTGCAGCTCTGCCTTTTGTCTGGAAGAACACTGGCTTTAGCCTGAAGCAATTTTTCGTTGTGCCCACCAGATTTTGCTGAGAATAAAACCTGCTGTGACCACCCAGCACCTCAAGAGGTGAATATATAAGTGAGCATCAGAATTCCATAGTGCAAAATAGGCTGGAAATGTTCAGTTTATTGAATTAAATAGTGGTTTAAAGAGAGAGCTTTAAATTGGGTAACTATTACATGATTGCAGTATAATCTTTCTCTCTGCAAATTTTCTGTTGTAAAATACAGCTACTGAGTTTGTATGTTTCATCATTCTTGCAGCTTTGGCAATTTGGGTTAAAAATACATATTTTTTCTTTACAATAAACATGTAAACTTGGTCATGGTCCATTTTGAATTTTTTGTATTTGGAAGAACTAGATAGAATATAAGCAGAGATGGAAGAATTGCTTTTGAGGGTTGATTAATTGCAGTGTTACTCCTTTTGTGAAGTGGTCTTGAAGGAGGCTGAAAGTGCATGACTGGGAGAGTAGGGGGAGGTGAATACTGCTACATTTTACTCTGCTTCAGTGAAGTGTTGTATCCCAGTTCTCATGTCCGCAGCTGGTGTTGGAAAAACTGGAAGGAGTTCAGAAAAAAGATACATTAATTTAAGGCCTGGATAATCAGCTTTAGAATGGAAGATTTAAGAAGCTCAGTCAATTTAGTTTATCAACAGACAGTAGAGGCTACCTGATAAGTCTGTAAGTACTTAGTCAAGGCAAAGGTATCTGACACTTAGATGGTTCTTTGTCAGGTAGATTAAGGGGATTCTCGTGGCTGAAAGCTGAAACTAAATCAGTTCAGACTAGAAATAAGATGTAGTTTTCTAATGATACAATTAAATAGGAACAGTTTATCAAGGGGTGTAGTAGACTCTGTTGCACAAAATCCTCGCGTAACACCCTGGGCCTTTCCCTGGAAGCACACAGGGCTTTAGCCATCCAGAAGGCTTGGGATTGAGGCTAAAATAATATGGTTAAATTCTGTGGCCTGTTTTATCATAGAAAGTCAGTTCAGATCATAAGGAAGATTTTTGTTCTAACTCCCTAAAATTTCATACGTTGTTACTGCTGCTTTTGTTAAAAAAATAAGTTCATGTGAAAGATAAAAAGCTTTCTAATGTGGTGAGTGAGAAGAGGCTGTCCTTTAACAGCAGGTAAAAGAGGAAGTAACGCTTTCCAATCTCGCTTTGTGTATTTCTGGTAATCAAAACCACTGCTATCCCTCCAGTCATTAATTCTAAGCATAACTTAATCATTTACCAATGTAATTGTGGGCCTTTTCAGAAGTATTGCAGGTAGTTTGTGCCTTCTCATTGTAAGGTCAGGTAATTGACGGCTGGACCCAAATGCCTTCTTCAACTTTGTTTGCAAAACAAAACAATCTTTGTCAGCAGGTTTTCCCTGGTGCTGCCTTCTTGGCCATGGATTTATGAGAATATAGCAGGTTAATCTTTGTGGTAGATTAAAAGGCTCTGTTATTTCTAATGAATTGTATCAGAACTCATTTTATCCTAGTTTTGCAAAAGAGTCAGTAGAAGTTGTTTGAAGGATGTTGGTATTTGTATCATTTAGTTTGCCTCTTTTTTGTAAAATCATCACCAGTATGAGAGAAAGTGTCATGGTTTTTCTTGGTTGTGCTGACAGCAAGGCAAATCAGTGCTGGTATAAGGTAGATTGAACTTAGATGGGAAATGTGTCTGTGGGGTTAAAGGAAGCACCTGCTTTTAGAGGTTTTCCCAACATCAGTAGTTCTATAACTTTTGTAAACACTGTATACAAAATAAGTGAAGAGCAAATGTGCTGCATCTTAAGTTTATAAATTCTTCACCCTCATCCCCTTACCAGTATTGCTGCCTCCAAAAATTGTAAAAAAGAGAGCGTGAATTGGTGTTCTAAAAAAGAAAATAGGCAATATTAAATTTTATCAGGATTTAGGGCTTACACACCCAACAAAAACTAAAGAATTTCAGTACTGTGGGATAGACTTTCTTGTTAGTTTTGCTGCAGTTGGAAGGGCTAAAACAAACTGTAAATTGGACAATGAGGTTTGCTCCAAGTATGTGTTGGTATGTGTTCTGTTGTAGAACCATGTGAACTTTGAAGTTCATGTGGGCTTTTTCTGGCAGGGAGTGTACAGGGTCACAAGTATTCTGTGCTACATTGTAGTGATACCATGAGGAGATTCTAAAGATTCAGGAAATTTGGTCTTCTTCAGTTCCTTGTTGTTGCCTGTGACAGTGTTGCACAGCTTGATGGGTATCTGATCCATCAGTTTTTGGCTGAGTATTTACAAAATGTTTAGAAGTTTATATTTGGAGTCACCTTTAATGTTTCTTCTATAATGAGCTGGACTGAATGTTTGGACCTTGTTATGGTCTCCTCAATAGATGTATCCTGTTACCCAGCAAATGTTGGATTAGGTCAGGATCTGCTGCAGGGCTGTGGAATATTAACAGCCATGCTAAGATCAATCAGATGATTGGTCTGCTTAACCTTCCCAGCATCATTTAATCCATACCTACATTCAGGTAAATTGTATTTGAAACTGTGGCAAATATGACAACAAAAGATGATATTTGCTCTAACAAAAGGTACTAAAAAGGGTGATTTCTAATATGAAAGCAAGAATTCAAGAAGGAGACTTGAAACACTGCAGGAGGGAGAGCTTCATTAAAAATTGGAGGAAATAGATAAAGTTACTCTGCTGGCAGGGTGTGTCCAGCCCAGGCAATGGTTTGCTGGGCTGTGTATTAGGCAGATCTGTATCACTGTTGCTGTTGGATAGAGATCTTTAAAATGTATGGAACCTCAGTGGTACTGTAGAAAGCTCAAGGCTTCACCTTCCTGTGAGGTACTTTCCATCATGGCTGTCACTCAAGCTGGAAGTTAAGAGCACCAAAGTTCTTACTTCTCATTTGCTTTCTACAGGAAAAAAGTACTTGTTGAACAAAATCGTGCTCTGCATTGTCATGGCACAGTCTCAAAGTTTAAATGGATTAGGACTGTCATCTTACTGAAGTTGTGCTTGCTTCATAAGAAAGAAGATGCCGAGCTTCAGAACCTCATATAGCACATGACGGCACCAAACTATTCAGGGCATTTTCTTGGCTTTTTTTATCAGTGGCCTACCTACAAAAGGCAAGGCATCTTGAGCCATGTGTTTCCATCTGATGTCTATTGATTACAAAAAGCCCTTCCTCTCTTCCCCACTCCCCTTGCCAAAATGTCACTGATTGATTCTGCAAGAGACAAATGGCAGCAGTCATACCAGAAGAGTTCCTGTCCTGAAATGTGCAGAAGCCTGCTAACTTGCTAAACACTGTATTCTGGATATGGCACATAGGTCAGGTGCTGGCTCCAGAAGATATGTCCATCTCTGTGCATCTGATGGAACTGAAACTCTGCTTTCTTACTGCAAGTCACCTGCTGAGAGAGAGCCACGCTGACCTGTCAGGAGGAAAACAAATGTTATTTTTACTGTAGTGACTCCTCAGTATGCTACAGACAAGAGAGGTTCTGCAGTGTGGATATGGAAGTGTGTGATTTAAATACTTTGAGCTGATGTGGGAGCTTAAGGATGCAGAGAGCTGGTGCAGAATCCTGACAGTTGCATCGGGCCATCTTTTAAATTGTGTGCTGGATACACTAGCAGCAAAGTGCAGTACAAATATACATTTGCAGTCTGAAAAAGACAAAGCACACAACAAAGTTAGCTGAATTAAGATGAGGGATGACTCTGGAGTGTTGCTATATGCTGAAAATCTGCAGGCAGATTTCCTAAAAATATATGCACATGTGTACATATACATTCATATATTTAGAAAATTGTCTGGAATAATCGTTGCTCCTGGGTTTCAAGATTTTTGTTAAGTATCTGGTGATTCAAAATTACCTTCTTTCAAGGTATCACTTACATTCCTTGATCTAATATTACGACTGTTTTACAGTATGCTGGTGCTCTTTTGCCTAAATGAAAACTGGTTTTAATCTGTGATACATTTGAGATTGTCTTATTTTGCTAGTCATATTTTAATGATTTTTTAAAAGATTACAAGAAATCATAGTTTTTTATTTATTTCTCTTTTGAGTTTCTTATTTTGTTCCAGCTGCCTCTTTAACTGGTTTTTGCTATAAAAGTATATATTTGAAACCCGTAAGTGGAACTAGTGTTTGGGAGTTGGTAGATATATATCTGTATTTTATATTACTGGTATTTTATGACAATCTCTGTCCATTATCAATATTTTAGGATAACTGTTTTGCTTGCCAGAAATGGCTTCCTGAGAATTCTTTCAGTGATATTGCAGTAAAAACAACAATTGAAAAAGAGCAAAAGCCTATACCTGGGGTTTGTATAGATACAAAACTTCATGTGACACACTGGTTTGAGAGATGTCTAGGGCTTAAATATATTTACTGTCAGTATTTAGTATATTGTCTTGCAGGTGTTGGTTGGGAGCAGTTGGCCCTTGTCTTTATTAGCATCTGAACTGTTTCCTGCCCTGAGCAGGCAACCTGTAGCTGGCATCTGCTGTCAGTTAAACATTGTTGATTCCTTAGTGGAGATCTTTCCCTGTGGCCTCTGGACAGTGAGTCTGGCTGGGCACGTGTCACTTTGATTTGGCATTACTGGTTTGCTTCTCTCTGCTTATCACCTCCTCTGGGAGTGTGACAGTAAATGGATGGAAAGGGGCTTCAGAAGAAAATCAGATCTCCTGATGTTCTAATGTAATAAAATACCTAAAGGATGGAGGCTTTTTTCTATAAAGGCAAATAAAGTAAACATGATACTTCTGCATTTTAAAAGTGCAGCCACCTTTTAGGGATATTGTTGGTTACATTTTGGTTTGGTTAACCATTTACTCTTTCAGAACCAACAAACAGTTTTAATGCTTTAGTAACATACTTCTCTAAAGCACTTGGCAGGCTGCATAATAAATTAAACCTCTCAAGCTTTCTATGAAGCATCACAGATGGAGAAACAGAGAAACATGGAGAGGCCAAGTGACTAGCTCCAGACATGTAAGATAAATCTCTAGTTGTGTTGCTGGAGTGCTATGGTTAAATGCACCTGCATATGGAGATTGTGTGAAGCTGAGATGAATAAAAATAAATAAATTGCTGCATAAAATTGCAACACATGATATGTTTTCAATAATATTCACCTTAGACATAGATCTTGTTATTTACACAACATAGCTAGTTGTATCTACATGGGAGCTACATCCTCCTTACCACTGATATTTTTATGAAAGGTGATGGAGGACCAGGTATGTATGTGGGAACTTGGAGACTGACCAGCCACAGGTTTACACTGGTGCTATGGGAACAGTTACATTTTAATTTCCCTTTCTCTGAGGAGAGAAAACTGCTTTTTGGTTTCTCCAGCAAGTGCCTGTCTTAAGGACTGTCTTACAGAAGGGATTTTGTCATCAGAATATGTGTACTTTATTTCTTACTGTTCTTGTTTTGTTTAATTGTTTTTAAAATGTGCTGTTCTTGAAGTCAACCAAATGTAGGTACTTAGCAAAATCCAGTGCTGTCAGACAGCACTGGCAAAGCTTGCCTTGGAGTATACAATGTATACAGGAATATCTGTGTACTGCACTCCACTAACCTGTGTACTGAAACCTCTGGTAACTTTGAAATGTGGGGTTCTTTTTCTTCAGAATTTGTGTTTAGATCAAAGGAGCTGGCAGAGTAGCAGTTTGATGCTACTGTGTGTTCCATAGCTTGAAGGAGCCTTCCCTTCTCTTTAACAGGTATCAGTTAATTATTTTCTTTTTAAGAAAGCAAATTGACTCAGAGTGTATTCAGAGAGACGTGTTGCAGCAAGGAACTTGCTTGTGGTGTGGTGTGTAATATTGTCTTTTCTTCTTTTACATAGTTTTGAGTTGCTCCTGGCTTTTTTTTTTTTTTTTGGTCATATGGTCATAGCTTTGTTTTATTTAGAGGGGTTTGAGCAAGTGAAAGGTTGGAGGGGGCTAGGGGTGAGTGGAAATTACCATGGAGTAGGATGGGCAGGAGGAGCCAGGGGAGGTGGTAGGGTGGCAGGGTGTGGGAATGTATCATCTGAAGTTTCAGAGGATGTGTCCTGCCTACTGGTGTGACCTCTTGCCTGATTTGCTTTGTGTAAGTGCTTCAGATATGCCTAATGTGAAGATGATGGGAGCTTGCAAATCATTAGAATCTGTTTGAAGGACTCAAGAAGTGTGGTAAATGATTAAGGTTTTGTTTGCTTAAAGTGTCCTGAGTTTTGGTGTGTCTGGCCTACTGACTGCTTACAGTTCCTTTGGTATGTGTGTTCAGCACTCTGCACAGGCAGATAAAGGGCAAAGTTTTCATTAACAGCAGCATAGCTCCCATCATGAATGATCTCGCTCGCCTTACATGTCCCAAATCTTTCTTAAAATTTCAGAATATTCACTGTTTTGAAAATGGGAACATTCCTTTTTTGTGTAAGTCTGGAGTTTGTAAAATCTTGAAGTTTTCTTAATATAACTGAGAGCCATGCAGTCAGATCCGTGCATGTGACCTGAGGAGATCCTTATATTCTTGTATGCAGATGTCATGGTGATAACACTGTAATCCAGTCATTGAAATGTACTTTGTTCTGTAACTTTTAATAAAGTGAAATGCAATTCAAGTGTGTGAAATAACAGTTGACAATAGAACTGGAAAAAATAGTGCTGTGTTATTTCAATGTTTTTTCTTTTTCTTTTTCTTTTTCTTTTTCTTTTTCTTTTTCTTTTTCTTTTTCTTTTTCTTTTTCTTTTTCTTTTTCTTTTTCTTTTCTTTTTCTTTTTCTTTTTTTTTTTTTCTTTTTCTTTTTTCTTTTTCTTTTTCTTTTTCTTTTTTTTCTTTTTTTTTTTCTTTTTTCTTTTTCTTTTTTTTTTTTTTTTTTTCTTTTTTTCTCTTTCTTTTCCTCTTTCTTTTCCTCTTTCTTTTCCTCTTTCTTTTCCTCTTTCTTTTTCTTTTTTTGCAATGAAAAAATATTCACCTGGAAGGAATGCTTTAGTTCTTTGGGGGTTTTTTTGTATAGCATATCATTTTTGTGAGATTTTAGTAGAGATTATTTTATTCAGTCTCATCAACAGTTTTGCAACAAGTTTGATATTTTGTAATGCTCTGTTTGCACAGAGGAATAAGTCCTTGTAAGATTATTGAAACATGCAGTTGTAAAGCACTTGGAATGTAAACAGGGATTGTGAGCTAGCTGTGAGTATGTTATTTTAATAAGAATTGGGGCATGTTTTGATAATTAACTGTGCATGAATGATTACTAGTGATTTTTATGGTATTACAATTTCTTTTTCATGATTGCTTCCTCTCTTTTTTTTTTCTCCTTTCTTTGACAAGGGGAGTAATCTGTTAATTTCTGGTAGCTACCTTTTTGATACTAAATCAAAATAAGTTAATTGCAAATGGCCAAATGGTCAGCATCTAAACTGTAAGTAGTAAATAGTTGCAATATTCTTCTTGCTGTAAAGTAGAATTCTGAGATGAAACTCAATATTCCCACTTTAAGTCTGCGGAGATATAGACAAAAATTTTGAATCCAGGGTTAAATCTTACTTATGCCTGTGTTTTCTACTGAAAGCATTCATGTATTGTTCTTGAATTTAATAGGTGATGACTTTGCTAGTGTTAGCTGTAAAATTCAGCTGGTGCATAAAAAAGAAACTGCTTTCACTTAAATGATGAAAGAATAGCAAAGTAGAAATTAGCAAGTTTTAATTTGTGTTTATGAAGAGCTTAGGATGATACAATCAGGAAGAAAAAAACAACTCTCTTTTTTCTCTAACATGAAACCATGTTGAAAAAATGTGATTTTATAAGATTTTTAGCAGTTTGCAAAATGCTGTTGCAAGTATCCTTCAAGTATTGCAAAGGTAGGTAGAATAATAAAGCTATAAAGTAATTTTTCAGATCCTAAATCAGTAAAGAAATGTATAGGTAAGGTGTCCAAACTACCTTAATTCTATTGCATCATCATGTAACTATTGTATCATCATGTAACTATGCAGTAACTATGTATTCTAGTAACTTACTCAGAGGATGTGCTTCTCCTTTCTCGCTGTTCTTGCAAGCTTTTTGCATTGCAGAACCATCTTGTTATAATCAAAATAAAAAAAAACAGTTTTATAAACTATAAGGATTCTTTATTCTTTAATGCTTGCAACTGAGAGACAAGTTTTAAACAGAGTCATTTCGCTCTGCTATTTTAGATATCAAATAATGTACTGCTCTTCAACATGGAGACTTTAACAAAATGTGGTATGAAACTAATTTAAGAAGCTTTGAAGATGCTTTTTATTTTAACACTCTGGAGGAAAGTGTATTTGGGACTTGAGTTCTCCTTAGGCAGAGGCTTCCTATGATGAAAAGATATTTATGATCTTGGATGGTATTTAATTGCAGAGTAGTTGGATAGATCATTCACAGAAGCTTCATTAACAGGGAGTTTACATTAACATTAAGTTGTGTCTGCCATTCAGACACAGTTCAACAAAGCTCACATGTCTATCCAAGATAAGATTGTTGCAGTGCACATCACTAACATGGAGGTTTTGTGAATGATACTCCAAAAATGCACTTTGGAGATGTATATGTTCATTTTATGCGCTGTGCTGGGTGGAGTGTTAGTGCTAGTTGGTGTTAGTGTTAGTTTTGTCTATACTAAGGTATTTAGACTCCTTAACAAAGAATTTCACAGACTCTTATGATTGGAATAATGATTCTGTCTGGTGTTGTATTACCCTTCATTACCTTTCATTAAATCCATGCACCACATTAATCTCTCACCAACCTGCTGGCAAGATTCCTGAGGCTGGTACCTTCTACAGCTCTGCTGCTGCAATAGCATACACAGTGCAGTCCTGTGCTGAGATGTGTTGCATCCCTCAAAATGTGTATGTACCTCTTCACACTGAAGCAGTTTCAGCTCATGCAAGCGGCTCCAGAGTTTGCTTCTGGTCTGCAACTTGGAGAACATCAAATAATTTTTAGTGGATGGATGTTGACTCACATGGCTGCTGTACCATATTTAGGCTAATTTCTGTTGAGATTTTTTTTTTTTCAGAAGCTGGATTTTGTTCAATTCAGTCTTTTGGAAAAGTAGTAATACCAGTGGTGTTTTTCCAGATGAAATGCTGTGATAGGAATTAGCTGTCACTTATGCCATTGTAATTATCACATAAAGTTGCAGATGAGTTGCTAGCATTTATTCAAATGTGCATAATAATGGATATACTTCTTTTCTTATGTGATGCTTTTCGTTCGTAAATTTGGAAGTGCTTAATTATAGGTTACAAATATACATAATTCTTCCTGATGTACAGGGAAAGACACTAAAAATTAAAGATTTTTTTCTAAAAGCTTTCCCCATAGAGGATGAAGGAGTGCAGGGTTTGTCTCCTCCTTTGTCCACTGTCCTGTCTGTTGGATTATGCAGTAATTAGTAACAGCCCTCCAAGGACCTTTACTGTTAAAGTAAATGGGGGTAAGGTTTGTTCCTTATGATAATGTGGAAGATATTTTTGTTAAATGAGATAGGTGAAAAAGTCTCTGAAGTGTTCTCTGTCCATACATCTTGATGAATTTTTATGATGCTGGAGTGTAGTTGAAATCCATGAGACAAGGCAGTGTATTTTTGCTCCTTTATCTCCTTTTTTTCTGTCAATTCAAGGCACTCTTGAAGCCAGATATGTGCCGGAGAACGGAGTGTCTCTGAAAAGCTGTGTCTTGAACTTTATCTAGGAAACCTCTTGTTCCAGTGACCCTACAATTAGATAAATCATGGAGTGCTAGAGGGCACAGCAGACTTGAAGAAAAACAATGTGGATTCTAAACACATGAAGAATCAGTCTTTAAACAGAACTGGTTGGTTGATATTTTTTTAGTTGTTGAAGACCTAGCACAACACTCTCAATACTGGATGAAATGAATTCGCAACTGCTTCCATGCACCCCAATCCTCAGAAATAAATGAACAATTGCTTTTCTACACCCAAATCCTCAGCAAAGGATAATGCTGGAAGGGAGATTGTGACGGTGGTCACAAGGGTTTTTGGGTGAAGGAAGAGACGAGATCTTTGACTCTATGATCAGAAGGCTTGATTTATTATTTTAAGATATATACATATGCTGTAACTATACTACAAAGAAAAAGCAGGAGAGCTTTTCAGAAGCTTGCTAAGCTAAGAATAGAATAGAAAGAATGAATAACAAACTTTGCTCTCTCGGACTGTGTCCGAGTGAGCTCAGTTCTGGATTGGCCATTATTTCTAAACATCTAAGCTGGGCCAATCCAGATGGACCTGTTGCATGCCACAGCAGCAGATAACTTACTGTTTACGTCTTGTTGCTGAACTTCTCAGCTTCAGCAGGAAAAATCCTGAGAGAGGATTTTTCATAAAAGAAATGTCTGTGACATGAGATTGCTTCTAGGCCAAGTTGACAGGCATCGGACTGCAGCATGTGTTAAGTGGTCTGCTGATGTCAGTGAGCTCTTAGGTGGGTGAGATTGATGCAGAAGCTGGGTGGAGGTGAAAGCATTGCTCTGGGACCAGGTCCTGTCAGCAGAGGTTGTTGCCGTCCTCTCACATGTTTGTGCCAGGAGCCTGAGACAGTCACTGAGCAGAGCCATTTTCAGCAGCCTGCTTTAATCTTGGTGAGGTTTTTTTTGTGTATGTTCTTAGGACGTTCTTAGCAGCCCAGTAGAAATGTCTGAGCCTTTCATATCCTAATTTCAGTCAGGTGTCAACAGCAGTGAAGCTGCAGTGTACCTGCTGCAAGGAGTGGCAACTTGGGGACTGCACTGAGAAGGAGTCTTGCTACCTTCCTGGTCAAATGGATCTGAAACATTTTTATTTGAACCTCAGTGTAGCACATCTCAACTCAGCCTGCTGATACTTGATCATCAGTGGTCTTCCTTTAAAGAGGAAGGTTTCTGGAGTCTTAGAAATGCTACTTTGTGGTATTTGAAGAAGAAATGCTACTTGGTGGTACTTTTCCCCTCGAAGTACCAGTCAAGTATGAACTAGTAAGTCATTGCTGCTGCCAAGTAGTGGAAGGTGATCTACTGTTGTGAAGAGCAGTGAACTGGAAGGATCCTTGTAGTAATCATGTATTTAAGATTAAAATTAGGAAAAACTGTTATCTTTACATATTTTGAGTGGTTTATTTCACAAAAGCCACATTTTCTTCTGTCCAGGAAACAAAAAAAAACAGTTCCAGGGACATCTGAAGCTTTCCCAAGTCTCTGTTTGAGAACACAAAAACAAAATTCTGGCTTTTTTTTTTTCTTGCTAGATAGTGAGTATTACATGTGCGGATGAGAATATGACTTGTGCAGTATTCAGTGTAGCAAAAATTGAAACACAACAATAATGTGATTGAGCTAATAAACTGCTTCTTTCTTTCATTAAAAGGAAAGAGCCCCCACTAATAGCTTCTATTATATTAGTATGTATGCCTTTGAGTGACATTATTAAACCAATGATTTGTCTCAGGAATAGGTACTGTGCAACATAACAAGTTGATGACAGATACAAGTAGTAAGTGTGCCTTCCATTGCTTTTCATTTCTTTCTTTTGCTTCTTCAGTACTACTAGATGGGCAGGTTGTTTTAGACTTGCCCTGTAAATTTTTTGAAGGTCTTCAGAACTGAAATGTCTTAATATTTCAGAGGAAAACATACAGAGTTTCTTCTGCTCATCCTTTAGTTGATAAAATCTCCACAAGTTTCTTAAGACCTTTTTTTTTGCTTGATGTAGGAACAAAAAACTTGTTCTTACTCTCGTTTGATGGCAGCAAATTTCATGAGCTTGTCTTGCTAGTGGAGTTTGCTCCTTTACAGGGTGGTCACTTTAACTGCAAAGCTTTATTTTGTGGCTTTAAATTGTGGTTGATCCTGTACCTTTGAGAAAGTGTTAGTAGCACTCTTGGAGGAAGGAGGGAGGTGGAGGGAACCGAATACCTCTGAATACAGTGTGTGTGTGTGTATATATATATATATATATATATATATATACATATAGATAGGTATAGATAGATATAGATAGATATATATATTCTTTAATATGTTCATACTGAAGATTTGATGAACATTTTAGTGACATACAGACTGGTGTTGACCTGAGCCCTTCATGACCATATTCATAAAGGGTTGTGTCTGTTGGAGGTGAGAACACTCCCTGAGGTGTGCAGCAGGCTCTCCTTGTGGACTCTGTTAGTCCAGCAAAGCTTTTACCTCCTGCAGTAAGGATGAGACTGCTGTGCCAGCTCAGAGTGCTGCACTGCCTGACTTGTTTGTCTGTAGGCAACATGTTGAACCAGCAGGAACATATTCCTATCCTGGGAAATGTTTGTGGTGTGCATGAAAGTGTACTATATAAATCTCAGTGTAAGAGCTGATGTGTATATGCTTTTTCAGACAGTGCAAGTCTGATTTGAGTGATTGCACTTGCAGAGATAATTATTCCCTTGAGACCAGAATTCTTAGAATGAGAGCTGTTGTCTGGAGTTGTGTGATAGTGGAACTATAGGCTGCTCTTCAATTTGTAGGAATTTTTTTGCAGTTTTATCTAAGTGGCCTTGGGGTAGATATTTTGTATGTTTGAATTTTGGTTAGGAAGTTTCTCATTCATCTTCCCACCTCCTGTTATTCATTAATATTTTTTCTCATGTATTTTTCCTTGGCATGAAGTCCTCTAACTGAAAAAACCCCACAGCTGAACACTTTCAGCAGTAGTTTGATCTGTATGCCTACAAGAAAGAGAACCAAATCTATTTCATTTGAAACTGTGTGAAGGAAAAAGATTATGTTATTGAAAGTCTATCTGAAAGTAACTTTCTTCAGAGAGTTGAGTTACATGAGAGGCAATATTCCTGAAAAGAGGTGCTGTTACAGGTGTAGGAGGCAATACAGAAAAAGCTCAGAGAGTTAGCATAAGAATTATTTGTGTCCTTTTAGACAGTATGTTTAGACAATAAATTTCCATTTAATATCCAACTGTTGATTAAGAATGAGCAGACTCTTTCTATTTTGGGTGAGAAGAGAGGTAAATTAAAAGATGTTCTTGGCCTTGGCTCTTTTTGTAGGGAGAAGTCAAGATCAATGAAATACTTAGCATTTTATAAAATTGCATAGGTGAGAGTAAAGATTTTATTTTTCTCAATGTTTATTTGCGCATTTACTCATAGTTTTCCCTACTATAAAAATTGGTCATTTTCTGAGAGATATTTTTCTGATAATGCTATTTTATTTTCAATAATAATAATAATGTTACTAAAGAGGTGGCCTAGAAAGGTGTGAAAAATTCATTTTTATAAGACTTTCTTTAATCCTTAATAACTTATGTCCTTAATCAAAAAATCAGAATTTCTGTCAAGATTGTCACACAGTGCTTGTAACACACACTGCAAGTTATCTTATTAGTTGCTTGTTCTATTGTCATAGTGAGGTCCCAGCCACAATGAAGGGCCCCATTGTGGTCCCAGTGTATGGACAAATAGTAAGAGAATACTGAAAGGCTGCAATCTAAACAGGCAGGACAGACAAAGAGCATATTATCCTGTTTTTAGAGATGGGATACTGAGGCACAGAAAAATCTAATCAGGGTCATGCAAGAATGTTGTTTGGGAGCCAGGAATTAAGCCAGCTCTCTCCTTCAGTCCAGTTGTACTGCCTTAAACCAGAGTCACTCTTGTGCAGAAGATAATACAGCTTTGCAGGCAAGTGTGTGAGTGCCAGTTGTGTCTTGCTGAGTGTTTATGAAGGAAACACCAGTTGGAGGATTAAAGTCTGCTTCATGGCAGTCTGCACAGAAGAAATAGGAATGAAGGGGTTTTTGTGGCCATGGGATTTTTCTCTGTAGGACTGTTTTAGTGCATAGATAACTTCTTCTTAGTGTGCGTTGAAGAAAATGAAAGAATAAAACCTGCTGTCTTTGTTGTATTTCATTACTAGCACTCCAAATGTTGGAATTAGTAAAAGTATTGCAAACTAATTGGATTTAAAACATTTCTTTTTGCTCCAAACTCAGTAATCCCTAATATGACTATTAGAAGTCCCTAATATGACATATTCAATATTTCCTTTATAAAAAAAAAAAACAAAAACAAAAGAAAATGTTAGTAAGTGTCGAAGAAGTTATTTTTCTTTCAAATTTTATTTTTTAGTTCACTAATATTTGTTCACTTAATATAAGATCATTGAAGCTATGAAGAAAATGGGGAAAAATAAGGAAAAAACACTTTAGTATTCACTCTGACTCACTCTAAAGATGATGTGTGGTACAAAGGTACTGTTGTGAAATTTACAGACGGGTTGTTAAATTATTTTGATTCTTTGTCAAGCGGCATTTGGTATCTCCAGAGCTTCATCTTATTGCTTCTTCAGGACCAGTATGCTCATGGTGTTTCCAAACCTGTTTAGTTTATTTGGCTATGTATCAGAAAGCTTAATCATCTTCATGCAGAAAAATCAAAAGCTGAAACACTGTGTATTTCTATGAGTTATTGTAGTTAATTTGCAGATGACATCTCTTCCTGTGTCAAGGTGTGTTTTCCCAGCATAGAAGTTGTCAGAGTCCACCTGCTGCAGAAAATATGGATGTGGTGCAACCCTCTAACTGTTGCTGAAGGTCAAATGTCTGATTCCAGAGAATTATCCATCAATCTGAGCTGAAATTTAGTGCCATCATCCATGAAGGGTACTGCTTGTGATGACAAGTCTCATTTGCAGTGAGACTTCTCTTGATACATATTTGAGAAGGAAAGAATTGTTCTTTTGCTCTGTGGTGGTTGGTGGAGACTGCCTAGTCAGGGTGCATGAGGTTCACTTTGAATTATGAGAGAAATGAAGATGATTTCCAGCCATTCCTCCCTTATGTCTGCCCATGGGATGTTAAGAAATCAGAATTCTAATGTAGAGATTGATGATTTTCCTGCACATTCCCTATCCCTTGTATGTATGCCTGTGTGCAGCCATGCTCACTCTCCAAGGTTTTTGGTAGTCATATATGTGAGATCTAAGAGAAATCCACTGTATCTGCAGGGTTAGAAATCTCTGATCAGCTCTTTGCCATGCTTTCTGTACTCAGGAGTCTGGGGACAGTTATGCTGTATGTTACATAGATAGAATGTCACTTCTGGATATGGAGTACATGGTCTGGATCCTTATAAATAATGTGTCTTTTTTTCCTTGCCCTCAGTAATTTAATTTTTGCTGTCATTTGATAGTACCATTGCTGTTCTGAAGATTTCCAGACATAAGCAAGATGGAATTTGTAGCTGGAGGTGATAGCTTTAATTAGACTAAATGTATCTGGTTGGGAAAATAGAGATACTTGGTGGCACACATCTCCTTAAATCCCAAAAGCCAGATCTAAATGTTTGAAAATACTGTTTACATTTACATTACTCTTCTAGCTTGCTTTTGAACACATTAAAAGCCTTTTCTTCCTTGTATTTTGCTCACCTAGATTTTTGAGGGATATTTGGTAACTGATTTCTGGAAAATTTGATTTTGTTTTGGGATTTTTGTTTTTTTTTTTTTTTTCATTTGTTTATGTCTTTGGATCTTAAGATGTTTAACTGGTATCTGTTTTACAATATAGCAGGATTTTCTTCTGGGTGTTGACTGTACAGTTTTATAATGCAAACTACATAAGCAGTTGCTATAGTTCCTGAAATATGTTGTATGTAGAATAGAAGGCAGTTCAAAACCCAGGTTCCTGCGGAAGAAACTCCTTTAGATAATTTCCCTGAAGTACAATCAAATAATTAAGGAAAAATGTAAGAACAGTTAACGATTTTGTAGCTGTTACTGGAGTTGTTACAGTTGCCTCGTGTTCTTATGTTACAATTACACTTACCTGACTGAAAACTAGATACTGTATAATTGAGTGATGTCCATATCAATTACAAACATTGGTTTTATTGTCCTCATCTTGTTAAACTGGCATGAAAAACTGAGATTTTTTGGTGTCACAGGTATGCAGCATACTTTTTGAAGCGGAAGTTTTGTGTTTTCCAGTATTCTTGTGGTATGTTAATCTGGTAGCCCAGGCAATTCTGGTCCTCTATTGCCAAATTACCTTAGAGTGGGTGGCAAATAGCCTACATAAATGACAAAAAAGCCTTCAGAATTATGGAAGAACAACATTATCACATTTTCCTGTGCTTATTTCATTCTTCTCTTTTTTGGTATGTAGTGTCTTATGCAAAACAGTAATGTCAGTGTTGCATAGTTTACTTTGTAATCCCTTCCAAACAAAGGTAGTTACAAAAGATATGCAGATATGGTTAATCCACAATATTTGTTTAGATCACCGGTTCCCAATTATGAACTTTTTGTTTTTTCTTTTACTATTGCTCTTTGGGAATAGAAGGCACCGTTTCCATCTTGGGTACCATTTCATAATACCTCGATAAGGCCGTGGAGTACGAAGTCCTTCTGCGTCATTGGGGCTGGTATTTATTGTTTACACTATAATTAATGAGCTATTCCCAGCATTCTTTAGGATTGCCACTGTCCTCATGATTGCTCTAACCTGGGAGGCAGCATACCATTCAACCATACTGGACTGGTTTAAAGGTGTCATGACCTTGACTCTTTACCACACTGACACCTAAGTCTATTTGCTGCTTTTTCCCTACTTTTTTTTTTTTTTTCCTTTACGATGATCATGTTTCATTTATTATTGCTGCTCCTGAGAAGGCCAGTATTTCTGTTTTCTTCTCATTGATTTTCTTTCTCATTTGACTTTTTAGCATGCAGAAACTTACGTTCCTTGTATTAGCACCTGAAGGGTATCAGTCAGGACTTATGACAGTTGTGTTTGGTCCTTTGTTAATACTGTTGTGTATATTTTAATTCTATTTTGTCCTCAACTTCATGATTACTTGCATGACCTGCATTTTTCCATCAGAAAATGATCTTGAGCGTTACTTTGTGGCTCTGACCCTGAAGTTAGCCACAATTTCAGCAGGATTTTGGAGTAAATGACATCCAGCGATCTCTTTCAGTTTAAATCATTCTATGATTAATTTGCAACTGTGACTGACATTTTCAGAGGTAAAATGCAATTTATTCTGGTGAACTAATTACTGAAGTGACTTACTGGTTTTTGTGTAAGAAAGGAAAACTGCACTCGGGGGAGAATAAGCTCATGCTAAATGGAAAGAGTGTGACATTTATTTCTATGATAAGACCAACCTGTCTATGCAAGTGTGTTTAACTGCTGTCTGAATAATGCCCTGAAGATTGTCTTTTTATTGTTGCAGTTTCTAGTTTCAATTCACCATTCAAATTACTTAGTTTTTTAAGTAATCTCAAATGTAGAAGTAATCTACTGCACTGACAGATTTTGTACTTTACTCCAGTTCTTGAATGATGTACAGATTTGTTGCTTCTGTGGAACAAGAGGGAAATACTGGGCACAATTCTAGATATAGAGTTTAAAAATGTGTAGCTCCAGGAGCTGGAAGAATCACATATATTTGGTTTTGTCCACATTTTTGCTATTGCTTTTTCTTTAGCTTTTCTTTTTTAATTTTAAACCAGTGTGCAGTGTGTCTTGAATAGTCTTTCTCTTCCCCTCCTCACTCCCTTTTTCTCTCTTGGCACATAAACATCACTAATATTTTTCAAAGGAGGCTTTGTGGGTATATTTAGTGGAGCAACAGATATATAAGTGAACATTTAAAGTGTGTATAATTTATAGCAAAAGATCATCATTAAAACTTGATTTCCCACGCAATACTGTGAGGTCTTACTGTTTGACAACCTTAATTCTGCAGTGGAAGAATGTTTTAGAGTATTTCTAGCTTGTATTTTATTATACAGTGGGATGTAAATGATTATGAATTATATAATAATAGAGAAGGAACTTAATGTAAGTCATCTGCCTTGGATTGTTACTAAAAATAATTCCTTTCTGTGTGTTATTGGAGAAGATAAAAAGTCATATCTGACACCTGCATTTTTGTGTTTGTGCCACAATTTGCAGAAGCAACATTTTCTATTTTTTCTCTGATACTTGTGTTCTTAATGCACATTTCACTAAATTGGTGTCTTACAAAACTATGTCATATGGCTACAGCTCTCTTTTTATTTGCAAATGTTAGTAATATAACACCTACAGGCAAAAGTTGTATTCATTTTTCAAGTGCCATAGCAAAGTATGCACAAAGAAAGTAATTTTGAACAGGCAGAATTCACTGTCTCAGATTTCCACCTATATAGAATATCTTTCCCATGATATGGGTCCTTTTGCATGCTGTTAGTTCAGTAGCTCATTTTCTGCTGGAAGTATCTTCCAGTAAAATGAGGTGACTGTGATGGGGGCTAGCGAGTGCTTTTACCTTGTGGGAGGCTTGGGCCAGTGTGTGGTGAGTCATGCATGCTGTGGTCACTTTGTTTCACTTCTAGGGGGTAGGCAATTTTTGGTAGAAAATAAATACTCTTTACAATTGCTTTTCTGTCCTTCCTTTTTCTTTTTGTACCTTGATAATTATTTCAGTAGCATTTGATAGTCTCTCACCTTATTCAGTAATTATTTGTCTTTTTCAGTGGTCTTGCCTCTTCCCATGAAAAAGTCTTTCCTGAGCTGCCTTTAGAGACATGTTTTCTTCCCCAAAAGTAGTCTTTTCTGAAAGGCTTATCACGATTTTTTCTGACTAAGCAGGCAGGGAGATGTGATTATTGCCTTTAGAAGACAGTTTTTTGTTTGGAGAGTCCATTGTCTTTTTTGTTGCACACAGAAGGTCTAAATTGTCAAATGGCTGCAATCTGATCTAAGAAAGATACAAGTGTCTAAAATAATCTTTCAATCTTGGCTATTTGAGTAGGACATGGTAGCATTGAACTGTTCTTACTAAAAACAGAAAAACCTGTATGAAAAGATATATAACTGTTAATCTTTTCTACTTTAGTTTAAATTTCAAATGTTCCTTGCTTTATTCATTGTAAATTCTCTGATCTGGATTGTATTTGTAGTGTTATTGTATCTAATAAAGTGTATCCCCAGTTGGACTTCGTAGTGAGACAATATTAATATGTTGTGCAATTTCAATTGGAAAGTAATTTATATCATTACAAATCATGAATTTAATCATGAGAACAGATTTGTGCCAATCTGTTTGACATGAATAAACTAAGAGAGTTAGTGCTTGAACTTAAAGAATTTTCTTTTCTTAAAAACTCCTGCATAGTGAGAGTTTTAAGGAATCTTGAAAGCATGAAAGATGGTGTTTAATTTTAGTTTTTTTAAACCTATTCTGATTCAATAATAACAGTACATTTGTGTGCTGTGATTCTTATTTTCAACCTGCAGTCTTGTGTCCTCGAGATTCTTGGATTATTTTAAGTGGACTCTTGAGAGGGAGCTGATAACTTCATACAGAAGACTCACCTTTACAATGGACTACTTCTAGGCACCTGCAAAATGAAAAAACTTCCAAAATGCTGCTTCAGGATGTCACTTAGTCTGCATCTGTGCATCCTTTTGATGCTGTGTATCTCACAGCAGCATTTTGGTGTGTTCTCCTACACGTCTCTGCAGTTTCTTTGTATATCAACCCATCTGGAGTATGAAAAAAACCAAAACCTGGAATGGTGCTATTTACCTGCTAGGTGCAGTGGTGTTTGCCAGGGTAGTGGAGGAAGCTCACAGGACTTTTCATTCATTGCTCCGGCTCCTTGGCAGTGCCTGATGAAAAGATAGATGGTTTTGTCATCCTGTGAACTAACATGATTCCTTTTCCCACCTATGTCCTTGAATGGTTTTTGCCAGTATTAATACCTTATGTTTTTTATAAGTTACTCCCTGCAGCCAGAAATCATAAAAACTCAGACTCAGACCCAGCCAAGCTTTAGACACCTCAGAGCAGGACATGTTTTAAAGGTTAGGATACAGACCTGTGAAGTTTAAATGAACTTAAGTAATTTAAACTGGAAAACAGTTGTAACTTTTCTGTTTGTGAAGGGCAAAGTCTCTATGTTTTTGTAAGAAGATTGTCACCATACCTTTCAAACAACAGAAAACAATATTTTGATGTGTTTTAACCATATAAAAATATTTCATAACTGTAATTAAATGTGTGTTTTTGAGCTGAGACTTTGTGTCAAATCATATCCAGAAGAAGTATTCCTTTCTGTGCAATTTGCAGTGCTGTTATTGGAAATCTCTAGGTTGTGATCAAAACTATCCAGCTAAGAATTGCCATTGTAAAATAATTTTTAAGGTCACTGAATTATCATATTAAAACAATAAATAGAATAAAAAGGCCTGTTTTGGTGCCTGCTTAGGGGTTTGTTTATCTGTTTTACCACTAAGGAAGATATGATTGAACCTAACTTTGGCTTCACCAGAAGTACCACAGTACCTCACCACCAGCATTCTTTTAAATTTAGGCTGAAAATGTGTTATGTCTGGTTAACCTTTCAACTGGATTTCATAGCCTGGTACAAGCAGTAACAGAAAGGGTTTTTGTTTTCAGTAGATGAAGGAACAATGCACATCATATCATACTATGAAATACCTGCAGGTTAGTGGGGCTGGTTTGTGCCCAAAAATTCTTGAATGAGCCTCTTTGGATCTACCTGTGGTACTGCCTGTATTACCATGAGTGTGATGCCCCATTCCTCTGCACTTTTGGGAGCTGAAGACATTTTGCACTTTATCATGCCAAGCACTGCCATCATTAGCAGTGATGTTACCTACAACACCAGAGGCCAGAGCAAAATTACTTATGAAAGTAGTTCTAGGGCCAAAATAATTGCTTTAGTAAAGAACTAGTGAACTAAGGTACTTGCTTGAGTTAGTTTTTGAAAGAAATCACTATTTTTGAGAAGTACGTGACTTAATGGAGAAGTTGGATTTAGTTGTTGATGTTTATCAATCACAGCTGCTGTTTTACATGTTTGTTCTCTCAATTTTCCTCCTGTTTAAAAAGCACCAGATTAATATTTCAGTCTACATTTGTAAGTTCTGTAACAGATTTCAGATGCTTCTGAGTAACACTGAAATTTACAACATTTTTATTTTTATAATGTGAGAGGTAGTGTGATCTATGGGGCCACTACTTGGCATGGGGTTACCAGTGCAGCAGCACATTCATTAGGAAAACTGGGTATGGTGACATGATCCCACTGAAATACATAAAAGTGGCTGGAGTTTCTGTCCTGCAAGCTGTGATGGATGAGTGTGTGTGCTTGTTCTTAAGTTATACCAATGAAGAGTAGAACAGGTTACCTCACTTGTAATGTTAGTTCTGAGGACTTCAGTTAGTAATTTAAGCCCATTTTACTCTGTTTGTAATGGCTTAGGAATGCATGTATTGCATTATGTGTTTCATCTGAGAGGGACAAGTGCCTGTCATCATCTGACTGTACCTGTCTTTGGATTTCATTAAATTCCTCATACCATCCCCAAGAAATACCTTATTAACCAATTTGGTCTCTTCCCACAGTGTTTGTTGGGGACAAACAGCAGAGTGTTAGAACTAGGGAAGGGGATTTACACAGAATCAGAAATTTCATATGGCATGATATTCCTGGCTGTATTTGAAGCTGTAGGATCCTTGACTTTGGTTACTATAACCAGCTTTTAAGCAGGAGCTTTTCTCAAGCAACTTATAGTCAAGCTTAGAATATTGTAACATAGAAATAACCTATGCAACATGTTTTCTATAAGGATCTTTAGGCAGAATTTTTTTTAAATATTTCTTTACTGTTTCAACATTTGACCAGTAGAGAAATGCTTATTCCACTTCTTGGCAGTAAGTGTTAATAAAAGGTGTTGCAGTCTGTGTTCTGACTTAGACTGAAGGGATGAGACTGCAGCATTAGTACAGGACCTTGAAACCTAAAAGAGGGAAAAAACTCTCTTTAACATAGTAAGAAGCTCTTATGGAGCAATGTATACATTTGCTTTGTGTAAATTAATATAACAGTAATGGCCCTACAGTATTTTCAATTTTTTTTTCTTAATAGATATTTAAAGCATAACTTCTAATTCTTGTATATATTTTTAACTTTCCCACAGATATGCACTTATTTGGCCATTATCCAGCTCATGATGATTTCTATCTTGTAGTGTGCAATATCTGCAATCAGGTAGTCAAGCCACAGGTTTTCCAGTCACACTGCGGTAAGTGAATGTTTTCTTTCCTGAATTACAGTGCCAAACTGGCGTATGGCTCTCGTAAGAATCGTTGCATACAATCATAACAGAGGCATTGCAAATAGACTTTTGTGGTTATCTTGTGTTCTTTCCACAGAAAATACCAGCAATGCCTTCAAATAAGCATATTTCCTGTAGAGGAAGTTAAATTAGTTGTTCTGGAAGCTGAGCTTTTCAAGTTGAACTTGTTACATTAAATTAACGTGTTACAACAAATAAATCCTGTTAGTTAGAGACTAGCTAGGCTAAAACTACTATGACCTAACATTGGATTGTCTTTTATCAAAGCTGCAGATTGAGGTCTATGATACTGATCTACATTAATTAGAAGTTGGATGTTATGGATGTTGTTTTCTGATGGGATTAATGTGTATCTATATATAGGGTATATTTTTATATTTATCCTAAGGTTTAAATTTTGTACAAAATTGGCATTTTGAAGCACATTTCTTACAATAGCCATTTTTCTAAAGAGTCTTGAGAAACACATGCATATACTAATTTCTCAGTTAGCATGACAACAAGGTGATGATTTTTTTATTGGTTATTTGAAAGCAGAATTATTTCTGTTAGAATTTTTTGATATTGATTAACAAACTACCTTCAATTATTTCTGAAAAGCTTGATCCCAAGGTCTGGTTTATTTATTACTTTTCTAGTGGTTTATTTGTTATTTGTCCAGTGATTTGTTTCTGTGGTGATTTTTTTGTTGTTTTTTTTTAAGTGTGCAAAGGGTGACTGGACTAGCTTTGTATGAGGTTTAATAAAATTTAGTTTAATCAAAATAATTTGAAGGTGATTGCATAATAATGAAAGGGCACTACTACTGAGGATGGAATCAATTAAATACATTAAGAAAAAGAATAGCCCAGCAAGATTTTACTTGTCTAAATACAAGTAAGCTTCACAAATCCTGTACCTCTTTTAGTCTTTTTGGCAACAAAGCAATTCAGTAATGGAAAAATGTAAGTGGGATGGACAGAAAAATAGTTTATTTACTTTTAAAACATATTACCTAAATACTGGGTTGTGTTTGTATGGATAGACTGCTAACAACAAACCAGGAGTAACTACTTTCACCTTGGCAGGCAGTTCTAAGACTTGCCACCAGATTTGACCTAGATTGAAATAACAGTGAAAAATGGTTATAGTGAAATACAGCTTTCTATCCAGTGAATGAAAAAAGATCTAGAAGTATTTTCTAGGGTGAAAAAAGCTTATTAATTTAATGGTGGGGGCAGGTGTTGAATTTAGTGTGTTAACAAGCCATCATGCTATTTTTTTCACAATGTGTTTATTGCCCTCAGTCTTGTATGGTTCCATTCTGCCCAGCTTCAGGTATCTTATGATTGTTTCAGTAACTGAAAAGCTGCTCTGCATGTGGCTGTAGGTACAGTGGGTACATAAACATGGAACTTGTGCATGGATAAAATGTGCTTCAGGACAGAAGGAGCTGTGGGAGGCCTTGCTGTGCCCTTCCAGAGCTGAGCTCTTTCCTGGGCATTAACCTGGTTTGGTGAGCAGTGTGAGAGCTGGTCCTGTGTTCAGGTAGTAGGCACATAGAATAATGTTACTGCTCGATGGGAGTAAATTCCTCTGTGTCAGAAAGGATTTTTGAGCTCTTTGTAAGTCATGTATTGCCATCAGTGTTAGTGTAATGCATGTAAACGACAAAGATCCCGTGAGCTCCTGTCTGCTTTTCTCCATTATTCCAATTTGTTTACTCTTCCCTTTACTTCATCTTCATTATAGCAATTCTTTTACACTGGGTGATTGAATGTTAAGTTATGAATTGCTTGATTTAAGGTCAATAAAGACTTGGGAGAAAACTGTACTGTGTTAAAAAACCACCAGAGAATACTAAAATAATTGACCAGAGGTCTGGAAGATAGTATTTAATCTAGTCAGACTTTTTTCAGGAAAGGTATACTGGAATATTACTTTAAGACCTGTGAAAGAGCTTTAAATGGATAAATATTTTTTTTTTAAGGAAGAAACAATAAAGGCAATGTACTAAAATACAAAAGAAATTTTAGAAGATAGGTCTCTTCAAAGTCTCATGAATTGTTGTAAAATAACTAATAATTTATTTTAAAAAAATTATTCTCCAAAATAAATACTCCATATTATATATGTGAAATGCATCTACTAATTTATCATTTTCATTAGAAATGAGTAAGATTTAAAGAACACCTACACAGAGATGTTATTAATTGATTTGTAGTTGCATTGCCTGGTTAGGAAATTATAGAAATCTCCTGATAGAAAACACATTAACTATTAACTGCTTGTGGTTAAATAATTTTTTGCTGGATGTGTTATGGTTCCAGTAGTCCATTGAGAAAGGCCTGGACAAGGCCTCATTTGAGACATTGATTCTGGCTGCACAGAGCTCTTCTGTGAAGCAGGAATATTTAATTTTCTGTTCTGTTTAGAGTTTTATCACCTTCAGACACATTCATTTTTGTGTATCAGACTTTCTTTAATTAGAGGATGCAGCAGAATGCTTTTAAATTCAGTGATGCCAGGCATGTCTGTCAGTAGACTTTGAGGTGTTTTAGGCTATCATATTTACCACAAAATGCATTATTCCACAGGTATTGAATTGCTGCTTCAAAGCTGTAGTACAGACAATGGAATGAGAAAGCATTAGAAGGCACTACTGGTTTTTGGCTCTTGGAGGTTGTGTCATGGGGAGTCTTTATTGCTGTTGACAAGGGCTTGTAGAGATCTATCCCAGAATCTCCCACTAAGTGTGGTTTGTTGCTAATATCCCTGGTAAGATCCAGTCCATATCCTCTCAGTAAGAAATGAGGTCCATGCCAGGCACATGATTTATGTTTCCAGGTTCCCTGCATTGTAACGTGAAGGTCTTGGCTTCAGAGCAGCACTGGAATGCTTTAGTTTAGCAAAGGTTTTTGTAACACTTCTCTTGAGCCCTTGCTGGCATCTGCCTTTCTCCAGAGTGTAAGAAGACCCACTGTTTCATTTGCCTCTGAGTTCAGACATGTGGCAGCCATCCTGTTGATGGCTCTGCGAGGCTGTGAATATTATAGAGGCAGATGTTGTTTTAAGGGCTTGATTCCTGGAATATCGAGCAGAAAAAAAGAAAAATCTGGTTGTGGTTCAAGCTATTTTTAATGGCAGGCAGTGCATCATAGAACCTTAGGCAGTAGAAATCAGGAAGGTAAGAGAAGGGATTTGGCTAATTAGAGGACTGACTTGCTGGGCTTGAGAGAGTAGAGGTAGTGAACACAACATAGAGCTCGGTGCTGCAAAGTAACAGATCTGTTCTAGCCTATAAGTCAGAAAGTACTGAGCTGTTTTTAAGAGCAGTTTCACATCCTTGCATCTGCAGGATAAACATATCCATTTTTAAGTATTAAACCATTCATTTATATATGATGTGAGCCTACCTGGAAGAGACTTGCTGTTATAGGCTGCTGCATAAACCATGTAAATCAAATAAGTTCTTGAGGTTGTTTGGTGTTATTGTGCACTTATAACATAGTATATCATAATGTCATCAACAATAGAGTTGAAATAGTGGTGTTTGCTTCTGAAGCCATTTCTCTTGAGTAACTTCTTGTAGTGGTACAGTATTTAGATTTACAGTATCTTGGATTTACTTATTTTTTAATGTATGAACATGTAGTTGTATTTATTCCTCCACAAAGCAGTTGGAAATAAGAAGTCAGTGTGGTTATGCAGCTTGTAGCATTCCTAAGTGTACTTGGCATGTAAGGAACTGTAGTTTTGATTTTCAAATTAAAATTTTCTGTTCTCAAATGCCAACCTCAATGAAGATAACTTCTTGGAATATCAAAATATTGTGCCATAGTACAATCCTGAAGTATGATAATGTTCTTGCTGTTTGTTTAGGGTTTTTGGTCCATCTGTTTTCTAGGAGACTTTTAAGCTGGCAGTCTATGCTTAACTCTGTCCCTTTGACTTCTGTTAACTCCAGTTCTGTGTCATTGTTAAATGCTGGTGAAGATGGCACCCTATACCATTTCCCAGGAGACATTTCTATTTTTCTTTGGCAACAGAAAGATTAAAGCTTCATCTTCTTATACTGCATTGTCCTTTGCTAGACTAAAGAGCATCAGATACAGTTCTGGTTATTATTTTTATGTTTTGTACATTAATAGTCTTGTTAACTTTGGTCTTTCCCAGTTAAAAGGAAAACCCCTCATAAAATGTAGCTCTGGTACAGTGAGGATCAAGCAGTGTACTTTTAGAGAGCTTGTCAAGACATCTTGACTTTTACTGTGAGGAAACTAATTAATGATGGGAAAGCATTAAAAAAAAGAAAAAGTTGGGGGGGTGAGGTTGGGGAAGAGGTGAATTAGCCAAGCTAAAAATGCAGTTTGGTTAAACAATAGCAGCAGTATAACCATCAAAGAGAACTTCCACACATGCTCTGGAACAGTTTCCAAAGCTGTGGATGGCATCTTAATGAATTGAATAGTTAAAATCCTCATTTGATGAAGTTGTAGCATACAGAGGAAACCAATTTTGCTTCATCAAGGAGAAATTACCTCCTTTTTTTTTTTGCTAATTTCTTAACTGGAGGCTCATTGATATCTATCCTGCCTGCCTATAAGGTTCTTTTAACAGGCTTCATATTAAGGAGTAGAAATTCTTATTCCTTAAAAAAAGAAAAAAACCTACACTTTGTTTTCATTACTTCTGAGTTATATATCCTTGGGTTGGTATCTTCATGTCCTCATGAAAGTTGCAAAAGTGTATTTCCTTTTTATCCTTCTGTTTGGCTGTGTGTCATTTAAAAGAAAAGCAAACTAAAAAGTAATGGAGCACTGAAGAATATAAATAAATTGTTTTGCCTTCCATATCGTAAGTATTTTCCTGAGAGGGGTTATATATTTTGAATTACTCAGGCTAGCTATTTTACATTGTGCCTGTAGTGCCCTACAATTTAATGAACTGTGATTAAAGACAAGAAGGCTGAACTTGAAGTATTGATAAGAATGATTGGCTTTTTTAACACTAGCTTGAGCATTACTAGTTGGCACTTTTCTTGCATAGGGATTTTGATCCAGGTGTGAGTGTCACATTTGACAGATTATTCTGTTCGTATATTTTCAATTATTCAGTACCTTGTTTTTTATTGAATACAACTGTTTGGGGATTTGTAATTGTTAATACTTCATCCTCTGCATTTGACCTTTTATCAGAGGCACTTTTGTGTGCCCTTAAAGGGCAATGACATTTTGGGTTATTTTCCTGTTGCTGCGATTTTCTTTATTCATAGCCTTGTCAAAACTTGTTCTGTGATATCATTATTGATTAAATAACTTTCTACTTGTCACATGTTTAGATTTCACTGCATAAAAGAATTAAAATAATAAAAATTTGTCTCATCCCTATTGCTTCTTTTTAAAACTGGAAACAGTAGCAGCTAGACTGACAGGATTCAATTTTTTCCTTTTGTAGGGGTAGGAACAGAAGGAAGATGGATTTGAATGTTTTATGTACCTTATATGTATATTTTTATTTATGTGACTGTCTTGGATACACCGATTTTGTCTGATTCTCTAATTTCCATTGCTCTAAATCGAAAGCCCCTTGTTTCCAAAAAAAGTTTTGGTAGCTTTACAGTCTTTCTATCAGAAATCTTGTTCTCAAGACAAAAGTACAGCCAGTAGCATAAAGCTCTGTCTTCTGTCAGTGATGAAAATCTCAGCTGTAGTTCCTGCAGTGGTACATGTGGGTTTGTCATGTCCATGTCCTTGTAAGATTTCCAAGCCCAGCATAATGGCAGACACTGTGAAGCTGGGGTCACCAGCCATCTTCTGCACCATTCCTGGAGTAGTTAAATACATACATACCCAGGTCAAGCATGTGTTACCCTTGAAGAGGCCAAACTAAACCAACATTTCTTTGAATTCATCTTTTTCCTTATGTATTCTTGGAGTGACATATTTTAGACTGTCAGCAGTTCTTGAGGATCTGAACAGGTACAAAAATGCAAATTTATGGCTTTGTTTATTCTGTTACAAAATCTTACTTTGTTTATATTCTAACTGCTGATAGAGTCTGGCCAGAAAAGCACTTAGCTGCATAAAAGACAATCAATATTTGGGTCAAATGATAAAATGAAGAAAAATCCCTCACAGCTGCTGGTATGTGTGAGAGTGTGGGTCACTTCTGTGTTGGCTAGTGTGCTCATTCAGGACTGCAAACAGTCCTGGGATTTTTTTATAATTTCACTGAAAGATATATTGACAAGACCATGTCATTCAAGAAAAATGACAACAAAATCCTTTCTTCCCTGTACTAACTTGTCCAGGAAGCAAGAGATTTGCTTTAGGAACCTTACCACCTGGGAGCTGTTCTCTCACCTTCCACCTCCTGAGAGAGGAAAACACACCCAGGATAACCCAGGCTAAAGCAAGACAACACTTGCTTTTTGCAGCAGAGATGCATCAGACAAAGTGAACCTGAATGTAGAAAGTAACATCCAGAGATGGGTCAAAGGGAAGGACTGTGATGGGATTGAAAAATGTGCATCTGATGTTCAGAACAACAACAACATACTGTGTCTTCACCTGGCAGGTTGTTGAGACCTGCTCAAGGCTTGGAGGAGTTTGTTGTGCTGTCCTTACTTAGTCTAGCATGTGGATTAAAAGTGGAGCTGTGTTCAGACCTGCTGACCTGTTTCCTTAGAAGCAAGTAGCATAATATTGGATAGGGTTGGCTTTTTTTGTACTTTCTACTATCATCTTTTGCTCAAATTGTTTTCTTTCTTGTTACTAATTCATCATCCATGACAGAGCCTAAAACAGGGAAGTTCAGATATAGAAATAGATATGATACATGAAGAGTTAGAAGGCCAATGAGTAGTGTAAGTAGAAAGCTGACAACTTCCCACTGATAATTTGGCCTTAGGTTGATGTGTCAAAAATTGAAAATTTCTTCATTCAAAAGATTATTTGAATGAGAAAGCAGGAACATTTTGGAGTGTTGAATCTCAAAAGACTGTGCATTGGAGAGCAGCAAGTATTCAACAGGAGAAAACATTCAGCAGTGAACAGAATGCCACACATGTATGCAGTTGCTATTCAGCATACTAACCTACACACCCTCCCCATATTTCTATGCATGAAATTGAAGTCTTGAAGTGAAACAGCAGTTAATTGTCTTTTCCCTTGATGCTTTCTATTAAGTTCTTTAGAGTGCCTTGACTGTGCTATAATTTTACAATGCTGATCTTAAATAAATCCACATAGGAAGGAGATTGAAAGAATAATAATGGCACTGGGCTTTTTAGTGCACTGGAAGTCTTACTGGTCTAGTTTACACATAATCCCTACCATTATATATTAACTCATCTCTTTCACATTGTGTAGTCATCGATAGTATTTGATTAGTGAACCCTTTTGTGGTTTTTTACTTTGGATAAATTATGGTAAATGATGCATGCATACTTGAACTGAGTGGTGTTGTCATGGCAGTGGTGGACAATATGTATCACATGTAATTTCTTTCAGTCAAGATTTTAATAGAGTTGTAGCTTTAAATAGTAACCAATAAGGATTTCTTTTAAGGAGTGTCCATTAATAGAACTCAGCTGTTGAAGGTTGACTGTAGCATTAGGCTTAAGTTTAATCTCCTGCATACTATTATTTACAGGGCTGTGTTTAGTGCATTAGTCTTTTGGCTGCTTCATTGGTGGAGTGATGGGGGTTGTGATAGTGGGAGAGAGAAGAGAAGTTAGTGAAAAATTTCTGTCATAATCTGTAAAAACCTGACCAAATTAAAATTTGGAGTATTTGGCTTGACGTCTTCCATAGCATGTCTTACTGAGTAAGGTAGATGCTTTCCATCTTAGAGAAGGAATGTTTTTAAAAATAATTTTATAAAGACTTCATGGTCCTATTCCTAGACAAAATCCAAAATAGAATTAAGAGTTTTTTTAAGTCACTGTTTGGAGGTGTTTTGGTGAGTAAAAGATAAGCAAGATCAAATTCCTTCTGATATCAAATTGTGGTGTACTCTAAAAAGAGAATATTTGAAGTGGAACCTGAATTTGCCAAATAACCAAATAAGAAGTCATAGCTTCTTCACTGCATTTAGAAGTTCAGAAGTGTTAAGAGCAAGTCTTGTCTCTCTATTATCTCTTTGTACTTCCTGCTTGCGATTAGACAAAGAAGTTTATATGGTGGATTTTTTAATGTGGGCTGTAGGATTTTTTGGTAATAGTGTTTCACTTTACATACACAATACTGTTTACTTTGCAGAAGGTAATTAACATTTGAATTAGCTACTATCAAATATTGTACATTCCATTTCAAGTCTGTAGAAGTCATGTCTGCATATAGCCCTCCCCGTGGACCATGACTTTTAGTAGTTGTCTGAATATTTTGGGTTAGTTAATTTTCTGAATGTAGTAATTTCTACTGTGTTACCATTTAGCATTTTCTTGCAGAGCAAGAAAAGTCTAGTAATTTCTTACTGTCCTGGTATTAATTTTTTCTGTAAGCTGGTTCATAAAGTTGATTTAATTATTGGGCTTTTCCTTACATAAATGGTAGCACTTTTTTGGGGTAGTGTCTTCTCTGGTAGCTGAACATCTCCTGTGCCATGAGTTGTGGTTGCTGAGCCTGCAGGTGAGGTGGCAGGTGGGGCTGGAGTTGCAGCTTGGGTTGGGCATTCAAGGGCTTCCTTCAGAACTGGGGAGGCCTGGGAGGAGGCTGGATGACCCCAGAATACAGAATACAGCTGTGGCCCTCCCAGCTGCCTTCTTATGGACACTGGTGAGTGGACAGAAAACTGGAGTGGCAGTTTATTAGGTTTTGGAAGTACTGCTTCTGAGAGGCTGAAGTGCTTCTTTCCAGCAATGTTTGTGTTGCCTTTCTAACATCTACAGTCCACTTGGGGTGTAGTGAGGAATACAAAAATTCCATTGGCATGCAGGCAGATGACAGGGTAGTCTTATGTCCTTGTTCATAGATGTGCAATGGAGAGCAATTAAATTAAATATTGGGCTGTATTTCAAGAGCTTTATTTTTTTGTCAAGCTGGAAGTAGTTATATTAAATGCCTTTCATGAAGAAATATTTTTTTATTTGGTGTTTTAAAAAACTTCTTCTTTTTGATAGAGGGAAATGTCAGCTGTGATAAACTCACTAGTACAAGGCTTGCAAATTACTTTTCCCACAGTTTTCAGTAGTAACATTTATCCAAGGTTTTGTATACCTGTTATTTTTTTTTAATATTTCTTCTTATTTTAGTATTATTTTTTCATCTAGTATGCAAACATATTTGTCACATCCCCATGTTTGAAACTATTGAGTTTTTTTATTTCATTGTAATAATAGTACACAACCTCTTGGTACCTGACTAGTGTCAAATCTATTCAAAACATTTTATTTGTGGGCATACAATACTGTACTTAAAGTTCTCATAATTTCAAATATATCTGAAGCTCCTTGTGTTTCCCATTTCATACCCCTTTAGTGATTCATATAATTATCTTAATGGCTTGTTACTATTATCTTTAACTGGTGATATTAATGTAATAATTGTCACATTAAAATGTAAAATATTGAATTAGACCTTGTTCTATTACTGCAGGTAGGTTAGACACACTGTAGGCTTCTGTTTTCATAATACATTTTTTATATTCATTTAGCAAGGTTAAAAAACCATATTACTCATGATGCAGTAAGAAAGAAATGTTTAAAATGTTACACAAATGATGATGGACTATTGGTTCACTTTATTGTGTGCATATTTTCATTATGATGAATTTTCAAATACTTGGTTTAGCTTTCTGCACTGAAACCTACCTATTGTTAAGATGCCTAAATAAAATGTAGAAAACTTGCCTTGTTAACTATTTATGTTTGTGAGATTAGTGATGCTGTTAACTAGGAACATTTTCTTTGACTGGGAAATAACCTATTTTTCTGTGCTCTGGGAAATAACATATTTTTCCAGTCGCTTTTTTGGGCAGACTTCTTTTTTCTGTGAAATTGTGCCTAGCATCTGCTCTGCAACTAGTGAAGTATAACTAATAACATATTTATATAAAATATCAAGCATTGCATGTGAGAAATGTATTTAAGGCAAGCATTAATGTATCATTACTTGATACACATCCTTTCAGTTTGTTCCCTCTGTTTTAAAAGGTATTCTTTCATGAGTATGTCATCAATGTTGTGCTTTACTAATTGGGTAACTAGATAAGTTTGATTTTTTATAGTTTTTTTTAAATGAAGTGTAGTTTCGTGTTTTAGGTTTGAGATTGGTAATTTCACTTTTTAATTCATTTGGTTAGGATTGACAGGGAGGAGTCTGTTTTCACAGCCAATACTGAATTAGGAATACATCTGTACAAGCTGACATTTGGTCCAGTAATTGGCCAACAATACTGTAAAAGTCTACATTGATTGTAATATTTCAGATAGATTTCGTTTGTATGTGATGGTGACAGGACTGCAGGAACTGTGGAGACCAGTGCATCCTTGTGTGTTCTTTAGGCTTTCTCTGTGGAAGTATCTTGTGGAAGTATTGTGCTTGCCCTAATGAGTCTGCAAACAAGTGTTTCTCATTCTGTAATTCTAGATAGATGAAGACTGTAAAATGTGAATGGAAGTAATGCTTTTGAATGTGGCTAGGACAACAAAGGATTTGTTTGCAGTTTAAATAAATCTTTATATCACTGTCTAATACCAGATGTATGTAGCAAGAATGCTGAAACAAGCAGTAAAAGTTTCAGCATTTTTGCATGGACAGGAAGGGCATAGTCAATACCAGACAGATAAGTCTGTGAGGAAGGGCACAGTGCAGAACTGCATATTTAGTTAAATGGGTATAGAAATGGTGCAATAAAAAAGGAAACCTTGGAAAGAAAAATCTGGTATTTGTCACTGTCGCTGCTAAACAACTCTGTTGACACAGTGGGTTTTCTGAAGTTAATGGAAACTTGACAATTATGTGGTCCCTTGGAAAGGATTCTTAAAACCTAGCTGTACACTGTGTGGAGAAATACCTTGCTTTTTGGTTTGTTTTTGAACCAGCAACAAATTATCATTTCCTGTCCATGTTTATAATAAATGTACGCCATAACTGTCCTCTGTCATCACTCATCCAGTTTGACAAGTCCAAATTGGTCTAATTGTCACTTGTGGAAACTCCCTATGTTTTTCCTATGTGTTTTTATATCTTACCTAACTCTTCTAAACAATTTTTGAAAGGCTAGAAGCAGTGGTGTGGTGTGCTGTATTCCTTGCCTAAGATTTGTTTTGCTTTTGTGACCACCACAAATCATTGAGATGATAATTTCATAGAACTGTTACAAGATCAGTGTTTCATTATTGTGTGATTATAATTGAAAGACCATAATTTCATATATAAAGTGAAGATACTTTTCTTCTTCCATGTCTGTCACTTTACATTTCTCTACATTGAATTTCATTTCCTATTTTATTACACTGGTCAGTATTAGGTATTTCTGCAATCTGTTGATTTTCATCTTTAGTACTCTAAATAATTATATACCAAAGATCTTGTTCTCTCACTAACCACCACATTTTTTCAGTCATTTCTGGATATGCTGAGTAGTTCAGGCACTAATACAGGCTCTTGCTGCATGCCATTGCTAAATTCTTTCTTTGAGGATTGTTTTTACCTTCTTTTCCTTGGCCTGTTCTATAGCCTTTGGGTGAGGGTTGCAACAGCATTCTGCCTCAACAGCAGGTATCTTTACTTTAAGAAATGGTCTTGTTTCACTTACATGTTTGAGTAGACTGTGTCAGTTGGATTTCTCTTGTGTCAAGTCACTAGTTCAGTTGGAGATGGGTTTTCTAAATCCTTTGGGGCATCTGGATCATAAGGATCATTTTTGTCATGACTATAAGCAAAGTTTTATTTGTGCGTAAGTGTCTATGTGTATGCATTTCTCTGTGTATTCACATACATTGCCTGACCTGTCCATTGCACCCCAATGCAGTTGTAGTCTTATTTCTTGATTACTGCTAGGGAGTGGCTTAATGCCACTTCCTGAGTAGATACAATTGGTAAAAGAATAGGATATGTTTCCTATAGCATGCTGAAGAATAAAACACAGAGGTTTTTCACATTAAAAAATGGCTTGAGCGTAACAGATCTTTCTCTCATTTTCTTACCAAAATAGTTTCCATGCCCATAGAGGTAAAGTGTTGCACTTGGCCTGAGGTAAAATCTCTTTTAAGACAGTGGAAAAAAAAGCCCAGAGGAAATTAAATTCTAAGTCTGCAAAATTATTTCTGTTCCTTTAGCCACTAGTGTGGTGATTAGAACAGTTAATGTGCAATGTGGGACGTTCTCTTTACACTTTTCTTCCCAAATCTGAGGGGAGTTGAATCGAGCCTTAGGCAGGCTACCTGGTGTTGATAGGTGTTTTTTCTCCTTTCCATAAAGAAATGCTAATGACAATTGGGGTATCTCATCTGCCAGGGTGTGGTGGAACAATTCTGCTTGTAAGGCTTTGCCTGCTTCTCCTGTTGCATGTTTTGTATGGAAAAGGAATGCAAATGATTGAGAGGAACAGAAATACCTGCGGACTGAGGGCTTCTGCTATTGGAAACCACAAGTTCCAGTCCACGCTGATTTCTTCTTTCCTTTTGGTGTTTTTATTTTGCATAAAATAACAGCAGTTGAACAGAATAAGAGGGGGAATTCATCCCTAACTTTGACAAGTAAGATACTTGGCATCCAATCTGTGGTTCAGGAAATGTGTTTATGAAAGGCTGAAATAATTTCAGCAGAATGGAGAGATAACAACTCCTTAACACCCTTCACAAGGCTTTATCCTTGTCGGAGATCTTTTATGAAGAGGGGAAGATTTGGGTTCAGACAGATGACAAGAAGGTGAGTGCTTTAATCAGGGTAGTAGTCATCTCCCTTTCACCAACTTTGTCTTGTTTAAAGACCTAGCAGTGAATGGCTTTCTAATAAGAAAATATATTTAGAAAAACTTATTATTCTGTCAGAATTTTAGATATGAATCCACTCTCTGAACCAAGCCAAAGTAGCTGATTGTAAAGTAGAAACAAAGGCACTTACAAAATAGTCAGAGGATTGTATATTGATATTTGAGGGGGAAAAGCCATATTATATCAGCTGCTGTGTTTTCAGGTCTATTGATAACTACTGATGAGTTGTGAACATAAAATAATTTTGGGGATGGGCTGAAGGCTCAGGCAGCAGTTACCAGCAGTGAGTTGGTTGAGGGTTGCCTTACAATTCCATGACATCATTCATGTCCAGTTGGTCCAGTAGAGAGCTATGGGCTATACATACACTGAGTTGAATATTCCCTAACATATGGCTTGATAATACTACAGGTGCCCTTTAACTCTTGACATGTTGAGGTCAGAGTCATTTTCTTGCAGAGGTGGAAGGGGTGGGGAGGTGGGTAAAAAACAAGCCACAACAAAAAACTAAAAACCCTTTATATTGTCTCCCAGAAGCAGAAGGATGAGGTGCCTAAGGTTGTTACACACAATCCCAGATCAGAGTTCACATGTTCTAGCTGGGAATCCTGGGAGTCATGAAAACTTCAACCAATGTTTGTTAGACAGCCATGGGAAGAACTGGAGTATTTTGGCCTTTCTTCTCTTCCATGTCTCAGATCCCTACTGCTCCATAAACATTATCTGGCAGACTAGAAATAAAGTAACTCAAAATTATACTGTCTTTGCATTTGAAAAGGGACAAGAATGAAAGGTCGATGGCAATCCTGCAGCAAGGAACACACTTAGCAGGGTTTGGAGGTTTTTTGTTGAAACTAGGAAGAGAGACAGGTCAGGATATTTGCATATCCAGTCGATGTTACCTTCACAGCTTTCACTCTAGTTTATTTTCATAAATTAGAGAAACAAAACCACATAGACTGAACTACCGTGTCTCACAGACATTAGTAGTTTTGAGATCACTGTGATACTTATTCAGCCATCCTCCAATTCAGGAGTTCTTAGAAACAGACAATTGAAAAGATTTTATCTTATGGTTAGTGTGGGTCAAGTGAAAATACTTGCCTGTGCATGCTCTGAGGTTGTTCCCCTTCAACACTTCATGCCAGTGTTTATCCATGTGCTTTCCTGCCTTCTCATGGTGGTTCTCTTAGCACTCAGAATGAGTAGCTGGAGGGAAGCATAAGGGAACAAAGCTGAATTCTTTCTTCTGCCCTAATTTGAAGATGTCCAGTCATCTTGAACTTCTGAGTGGCCTGTTTGTGCTCAGTGTGATGAAAAGTCAAAGTACCAAGGTAAATTTTGTAAATGCAGGCAGGAAGGAGTGAATTGTCTTTCTTCTTTGCATGTTCATATCTGTGTCAGTGAAATGTGCAAAGCTGACTTCAGCCTCTGCTTTGCTTTCATCTGCAGAGGGATCCAAGGTACTCAGTATCCCTAGGACAGTTTTATTTCCAGTTGCTTATCATGTGATGCAGTTATATGAAGGAATTACAAAGTTGCTGCAAGCATTTGTACCAGAAGCGCTCAGTAAGAAAATAACTCGTGTTTAATTTTGTATTTTAACTTAGGTTTGAAAGTGACAATTCTAGCAAGATGGTATTGCTGAGGTGAAACAAAGTTCAAATGAATGATACATAGAGCTACAAGTACCGCACTTTAAAAAGGAAAGCTATAGAAACAAATTCATTCCACTGAACACTTAAATCCAGCTAATTTAACTCAAGACTTTGTTTTAGCTATTTGTATTTCATTGATAAATGCTCCATAGTTGCATTTTATAAAACAGAAATATTTTTTTAAACTTAGTTTAATGTCATTTTAGAATTGCCTAATGTCTTGATTTTGTTGTTTTAGACTTTAATATTTACTTTAGGGTTAGTCTGACCTTTTTTTTCTTCCCCAAAACATATATATAACACAAAAAAGAAAATACAATTAAATTATTTTAACACTTAGAATTATCTGTTGGAAAACTGACTAATGGGCAGAGGATATACAAATGCCAGATGACTCTCTGCAGTCGGAGTTGCATAATATCAACTGTTAAACAGGTAAAACAGGTGGTGTTTTTATATGTGTATGGTCTAACACACCTGTCTTCTCTGCTGCAGCAGCACATCATATCTTCACTTTGCAGTCTTTTCTTCTTTAGCTGTGGCAGATTGCAAACTGTGCTTCACTCAGATCTGTCCAGACAGGATTTTGAGGGGTCCACTGCTACTTTCATTTTTTGAAAAAGTATTACAATTGTCATAATTCCAGTTAAAATATTCATCTGAAACTTATGGGTGTCCATGTAAGAGTCAGCTAGCTGCAGATCTAACCTGGGCATTTATGTCTATGAAGGAAATTAATACATAAAGTGTAGCTTACCTCAGCATTATAAGGTGTACTATGGAGCTGCATGAGTCGCCAAGGTACCATTTTCTCCATGATCTTCATGTGTGTTTCTTGTAAATTTTGTAGCAATCATTTTGTGTTCTTAGGTTATTACAGAATCTGCTTTAAAAAGTGAAGTTAATATTTATTTATGAGGTCTAAGTTATGAGCTGTTTCATCACAAGTAATGTTATGGAGCAGCTCAGGCAACAAAGATCTGAAGATGCTCATTCAAATATATCCTCTATCTCTTCTAAAACTGGATGGAATACAATATGGTGTCTTTTTTGGTGCACACATGTCTGTAAAGTTGATAGAATTGATGTTTATTTTACTGCCAGTAGAAACCATAATAAGTGTGGGGACTTGTGACACAGGAAGGGGTCAAACCCTTGCTTCATTCAAAGAGGAAGCTGCTTGCTTCTCAGTATTTGTGTTGCAAATTGTTCCAGGCTTTTAAAGACTCTATTTCACCCTGTCTGACCCTTCTTCTTTTTTTTTTCTTTCTTTCTTTCCCTTTCAAGTAGGATTCTTCTTTTAGTGCAATTCGCGTAAGACATTTACACTGGATGAAACAGCATCATTGTTGACCTAAGCTGGTTTTACTTGTTAGGCTTTACTTTTCCCATTTTTCTGATATGTTTCATTTTAAAGCTCAGCTTCAGCTGAACCACACAGATCAGTCCCACTTGTGTTTTAAAATATTCCATTTAATGGTTAGTTTTAGGAATATCACTTTATTGCTAAAAAATTCAACCATCCAAGTGGAAGCAGAACCATGATCATAGCACAGGTTATGTGCAGGTATAGCTGAGTTCTTTGAAATCCCTTTGCTTAGCAGGATGTGTACTGATCTTATTTGGGAGAAATGGCTTGGGGATTCCAAGTCTGCAAAGTTTCTGCCAAGAACCTCCATGTAATTTCTCTAAAATTTGAGAGGATAAGGTGTGGTCAACATAACATTAGCTAATTCTGCTTCTTATGCAATTAGAAACAGCAATGGGATGTATTAAGTGTCTCATTCAGATCACCTGAAGATATTCTTGGAAGTTTTGAAACATTGTCGATTTTATTGTTATTTTTTAAAAAAATATACCTATTTAAAAGAACTTAACTTCTGGTTTTTTAACTAAGAACAAGAAGTTTGTTTACATCATCTAGAAGTATTAATGCGAAGTGTTGCTGGGTAAAGCTCTAATGATTAATAACTTTTTGAATTGAAGAATGACAGCTATGATTACTATTGTATAGGAAGCTGTACTGTGGCCCTAAAATGTTTGATTTTCATGTAAAAAGGAAGAATAATGAAAGTTTGAGAATCAGTATTATTACAATATTTAAGATTTTATCATGTGGGCTTTGCACATTTTATCATGTGTAATGGACATGGAGACCTGGACTTAATTTTCTTCAGGTGAATACAGTATAGACATCTATGTGTAAGAAACCCATTCAGTATTAGCTTTAGATATGGAAATAAAGGGAATTTTCATAAGATTACACTAAAATTTAGCAGTTTATTTTAATTATATTTATAAAATACTAGAGGAGGAAAGGCTGAGCAGCTTTATTTGTCTTACTGCCCCGTTTATCTCCCTGCAATATAAGAGTATCTGCCTCACATTGCCTGCAAGCGTTCCCTGGTATGCAGTGCCTCCCCCACGCTGTGCGACTGAGCTGGCCCAGCAGCGCCTCTCCCCATTAGTCATCACTGCCTGATGCTGTGTGCAGGAAAGTAATTCTTTAACGCAGTTGCTCCTGGTTCGATTTTTTTCAAAGATTATTTCATAATACATCATTGCAGTAGTATCTTCTTGTAAGTATGAACCAAATCTTGGTCACTAAGCACAAGCGGTTTTATGTGGCATGAAAAGATACACTGCAAATAAATCACTACTTATTTCCTTTAATCTGGTTTCCAAATTGTTTGACTTCTGCCTTTCAAACACACTTTCCATTCATGTGTTTGGGAAGCTTTTGAAAGCATATGAATGGTAATTTTCCCAGTTTTTCTGGAACTTTAGTTCCAGCAATGTCTGCAGCTGGCTGCCTAATAAAAATGACTTGCATTCCTAGAAACATTGGATTGTGCTGATGACTAAAATGACTAAACTGTTTTAAAATGTAACCCATGCTGTTAGATTAAAATATGTTTTGGCTTAGGTGATATTAATCTAAAGTGAATTGTTACCTGCAGTGATGTTTAGTAGTGGTTTTATTAATGTGGATTAGCCATTTACAGAAAAGGTCTCATCTTGTAGCAGTTTGTTTTTTTTAACATTGTAATCCATTTGTTCTTACATTATTGAAAGGCTTCCTTGTGTCTCTTGCTTTCGTGGTTATTCTTTTCCTGATGTGTGCAATATTTGTACAGTGTTGTAAGAAATGCAATAGTTACTTTGATTGTGCTGCATATGAACATTACTAACAGTTTTACACCATCATGCACCCTGGTATTTCTTTTGGTGGGAAACCTATGTTTTATTTATTCCATGTTGTCAGTTTTGGTATAGTGAAACTTCATTTAAATGTAGAACTTAATTTTAATGTAGTGAGATTATTTTTCTTAAATCTTTTCTTTTAAGAATTATTTTAACTAAAAAACGTGGCTTAAGTAACTAAGAGAGAAAATAAATAGTGCAACAGTCATATTTCTAGTTCATATTTTATTTGAAAACTTTGGGGCAAATGAAATATGCAAAATGCTTTTATTTTAAAGTTTAGGATCTCGAGAATTTTCATTGTCAGGATTAGATTTTTTTTTAATGAGCTGTACTAGTCTCTCAAGGAAGGTACTAATATTATAATAGTGTTGAGTTCCAGGTTGTGAAGGATTGTTATGACAAATTTGTTATACTCTGTATTAATTCTCTAATAGTTGCTTCTGAGATATGCAGAAGTCACAGATGAAGTAGGTCTGCAGTGTCCAGTAGGCTCAGCAGGTGTAAGTTTTTCTAGTGTTTTGTTCTTTAAAATAAGGTTTGTTTTTTCTTGATGATACACAATGATAGTGAGTGAAGTTTCTCTCATTTTTTATCCAGTTCTTTACAGAACCCTCATCACATTTCTCAAAATATTAGTTACTTGTTCTTACTTATTTGCCATGCCCTCTCTGCTGCCATAACTGAAGGCAGATATGTTGACTAAGACCAGTCAGTGTGGTACAAGTGGAATCACACAGTTGTTTCCGACTATCACACTTGCTGTTGTTTCCCAGAATAACACTGTTTGAAATAGGACAGTGGCCAGTGATGCTTTGTGAGAATAAACTCTTAAGCCTCGATTGGTGAAGACTGGAGAAAGAGAAGATGGGTTGGAGACTCAGCTGTGAGAGCAGCCACAGGTCACAAGGTGCAGCAAGTGCTCTTTTACAGCAAGGACTGATAACCAAGTGGCAACCATGGTCCTTTTAAAATAAGCAAGAGCTTCTTTCAACAGCAGCAAAACCTCTAGTAGCTTTAAAACATGACCATATCTCTGTTGGTGACATCAGTGCCCCTTCTACAGCTCTGTTGACTATCACTGTGGCAGGGTGTCCCAAACGGATCTGAAGGCACCCTGCTGCACAGGGCAGAGCACGTTCTCCACACCCCACCTTTCCTACCCAGCCCAGGGATCCTCTTCCTTCCCTGCTGCTCATCTCACCCTGTAGTGACACTATTCAACTTATTATTGAATAACAAGAGAAAGCTATTCAGTTATTTGTGGTTTAGAAACTTTCCCCCCTTTCTTTGGTTAGTTTTCTGCTTAGCAAGCTAAGCTCACCCATCAGGGCAGCAGGTGAATGCCAAAGCAAAAGCATGGTTTAGAATGCATGGTTCAGAGTGGCACTTGCATAGGGAACAGCAGCCACAATTAATTATTCATTCAGCTCTGCCCATCTTCTCTAAACTACTATCTTAAAAGCATATATTTTGAAAAGAACACCTGACCTTGAAGATGAAAGATTTACCATTTGAATTTATCTTAAAGTGGTCTTTTTCTGGGCTGTGTCTGTTCAGATCTGAGGTTTGTTTTTTTTTAAGTTGTTACCTACAGGCTATTGACATAACTAGGTTGATATATTGCCAGCCATATCCTTGGCTGCATCAAAAGCAGCATGGGCAGCAGGTTGAGGAAGGTGCTTCTCTCCCTCTATTCCACTCTCAGGAGACCCCACTGGAGTACTTCATTCAGATCTGAGGCCCTCAATATCATAAGGACATGGACCTGTTGGGGCACATCCAGAGGAAGGCCACAAAGAATGATCAGAAGGCTGAGGCAGCTCTGCTGTGCAGACAGACTGAGAAAGCTGGGGTTGTTCAGCCTGGAGAACAGAAGGTTCTGGCAACACCTTGGAGCACCTTTTAGTACCAAGAGGGGCTCCAGGAAAGCTGGAGAGAGACTTTTTACAGGATCATGTAGTGGCAGAACTGGGGAGAATGGCTTCAAATTGAAAGAGGGCTGGTTAAGATTGGCTTTTAGAAGAAATTCTGTACAGTGAGACACTGGCACAAGTTGTCCAGAGAAGCTGTGGCTGCCCCACCCCTGGAAGTGTTCAAGGTCAGGCTGGGTGGGGCTTTGAGTAGTCTGGTCTAGTGGAAGGTGTCACTGCCTATGGCAAGTGAGTTGGAACTGGATGATTTTTAAGGTCCTTCCAACCCAAACCATTCTCTGATTCTGTGATCTAAGAATTGGTGGCAACATGCCTTTTTTTTTTTCTTCTCCCAAAAGCGTTCTTCTCTAGCAGGAATTCACAGCCCTAAAGAGGGATGTGGTGAAGAGTAGGTTTTAATGTGTGAAGTAAGCCTGTTAAAATTACTAAAAGACATAGAAAGTCTAGAAGACAACTCTAAAACTTTACTGTAGACTGATTAGGATGAAAATAAAATTAGAGAAAATGAGATTTAAGTGGGGAAAAAGTGGTGAGAACTGCTGGACTATATGTCCAGAATATTGCTTTCTGCAGCATCTAATTCAGGAGAGAAGAAAGGACAGATTGCATAAAGTTTCTGCAAAAACTTAGTGAACTTTATACATTGGTTATGAATTGCTTTCCTTGTACATTATCTGAACAAATGTATTTAATGAGACTGCACAGATGTTACAGATTTCCAAAGGCTGGGTATCAGAACAAAAGTAAGGAAATTTTTATATTTAAAACTTCTTTTCAATATTTGTTTAATTTTGGAAGTATTAATTTATAATATGCATCATATGAAAAAAAGAATTTTCAAAGTCTGAGGTGATGCATGTAGTCATACAGCAAATGACAGGCAAAAGCTGTAGTGTTTGATTCAGGAATTAAAACGGTAGCAATAAAACCTTTATTTCTTCAATGCATGGAGATGTCATGAAAAAGTGTTTTCTGCATGTGCTTTTGTATGTTCAGATAAATCCACTCTGGACTATTTTTGAGGTACATGTCAGCAAGCAATTAAATACTGGTTTGACGGTTTCAATCAACTTCTATGCAACTTGCAGCACGTTTTTGCAGTACTGTCAAAACATGCATACCCACAGGACGGGAAAATTATGTGAATTTAATTTAAATCTAAATCACTGATTCTAATGTGAGACTAATTGAAATAAACCCTTTATTATCAGTTGAATTAAGTCAGTAAGAGATACCAACTAGTACCTGTGATTGTGGCATTTCACAGCTAAGAAATATAATGTTAGGGTGCTTATGAAGGCCTGAGCAGCATTGCACACATCAAGCAACAGATTTGTTCTTGTTTGCTATAGGAAGTTAAAGGATACATTTGAGGCCCTGTAACACCTTAAGGAAGCAGTGTGTATATGAGGACAAAAGTAATAAACTTCAGAAAACGCTTCAAGGTACAGCAGCATTGCTCCTTTAAGAAATACTATTTTTGTGTATTTTACTTGTATATTCATTAACTCTTTGTGTATCATTTAGCATTATTAAATTAATAAATATTATTCTAAATTACTCAAAAAGCTTTTAGAGACATAGAGCAGTGGCAAAAGTTGTATGACAGAAGTACTGAAGATGTGTCCATGAGCTCACTTGCTGAATTCAGGTTTAAGTGTAGGAGGAGGGATGTATGTTCCTTGGTTAGTTTCACTGGTTATCCTAGAAGTGCCTAAGCATGATGTGTACCTGAGTGAAGTACCTGAGCCATCTGCAGTGGTACTGCTGAACCCATGGCACTGGTGAGGTGCCCAAGTGTTTGAAGTCATTTATAAGCAACTGAGAACAGAGACTGGGTTTTACATGATTGCACAATATTAACTCTAGCTATATTGGAAAGACAGTGGCATCACTTCTTGGTACTTCAACTTGCCTAGATTAGGTTTGAAGGTTTACAGCAAGAAAGCTGTGTCCAGCTCAAAATGGAAAGAGAACTCATTCTTGATTTTGTTGTTATGATAGTTCATCTTTAATAAGACAAACTGGTCTTCAGGAGCCCCTAGGGGGTCTGACCAAGAAACAAGAAATCCTGGGCTAGACATTAAATAAATAAACACCATTAAATAAAATGGTGTTTTCCTAAGAAAGCAGAGAGTAGCTTGTCTTTTATTACACTGTTAGAAGCTGATTTTAAAATGTGATTTGCATACATTTTGACACATATATGGACAACATCTTCTTGGCTGGATAGGGCATGAAAAGGGAGAGAACCCTGTTTGTCATTTATCTCTGTATGAGTAGGATGGAGCAAACTTCATGTATGTCTGACTGAAATCAAGTGAAAGGGAGTGGAGTTCCCTGCCTCAAATATGGACAAATTCTGATACATGGAGATGATAAGCAGAAAAAACAAGGCACTATCTCAGAGTATAGATATATGTCAGTCCTTCTAGGATTTCCCAAAAATAACAGTCTAATTTATAGATTTAGGAATGAATTGTGCAGGACTAAGGTGCTCTTCAAGTAAACCAGTGTTCCTCATTTTTCCAAGAGATTAAACAAGACACCAGAATCCTATGGGATTTCTGGAGGAGCTGCTGTGAAAAGTTGGGATTGCTGAGGCAATAGTCTCATCTGTAAGGTAATGTAAGCATAACTGAGTGTCTGTCAAGTGCCTCTTGTTAGTCAGAGCTTTGTACTCTTCCTCAGTACAACAGTTTGATTTGTTTATGAAGCTCTGTAATGCTTTAAGAGTCAAAGGATTGCCTTATAGGCCACAAACACAGCTTTGTAGAGTGTGGTTCTAAAAATGGATCAGGTGCTTGATTTGTTGGAGGAGTTGAGTCAGGATAATTGGAATTCATAGAGACCTGGGTCCTCTGTCTTCTTTTCTGTTAAATGTGGTTAAGATGAGATGTCTGCAGAAATTATCAGCTAGAGGTTCAGAGATTCTTCTGAAATAATCTCCACATGCAAAATCAGTACAATTTTGGCTTTCTCAAGCACTCTGACTTGCATTTCTCTAACACCCCTCTTCTGTTTGGTGCTGAAATATCCATGGTACTGAAAGATAAGAAAACTGATTTGGGGTTCAGAGTGAGATTAACATACAGATACAGAAAAACCCAGAATGCTTCATACAGCTGCTACTCAAATATACATGCTGGTGTTTTACTAGGTTAAAGTTTTTTGCCTGAAGTCTCTTCTGGTTTTGCTGGTGCTGAATTGCCAAAGCTGTAGCCTTGTTTCTAGGTGGGAAAAAAATCCTGCACGTTGACCCACCTAGCAGTACAAGGAAACAAAATTAATTTTAGTCCTGTTTTAGGCCCTCACAGCCTTAGCAAGAAACATGTACACTCCCAACAGATTGGACTCTTGTTTCTGGATTTTAAACTTTTAGTCCCAATACACATTCCAGACTAAGTGGTCTCCGTGTGCTGAGTACCAAGAAATGTTCCTGGGTTCAAGTAGCTTAAATGTGCAAGCTGTCTGCTAATGCCAGTGTCCATCAGGAGAGCACTTAATATTTAAATTTTGGGCCTCATGTTGAAAATTCTATGGGAGTATTCTGATGCACAGCATAAAAGAGTCGCCATAAAGTGCTACTGGCATATCACTTTTTTTCTTCAATAGACACAAACCCAATTTTATCAGTCCAAATCTAACTACAGAGATTAGATGTTTTCTTTTCAAGATAAGTTTAAATACACCCTGATATCCTAACTTCATGCTCACATCAGGCAAGTTAATGTCTATATCTCAGGTTTGGTAAGTAGGCAGTCTTATTAATGGTTTTATATGTAGTGTTACTATAACCAGAAACACATTTATAGCCTGAAAACAGGTTACAAAAGAATCATTCTTAGCTACTTCTTATTTCACAGCCACTTAATTAAAGCTTGCAAGATGAGCAAAAGTGATCCCTCACCAAAAAAAAAAAATCCTTTCCCCTGTGTTACCTGCAATGGATAGTTCTTTTAACTATTGATTGGCTTTGTTCTTAGCCTTTCTGCAGATTCTGGGTTCTGTGCAGAAATTTCTGTATAAGATTCTAGAGTTAGAAAACAATTCTTTCCTGTGCACTATTTTCTCAATATGATTAAATGTAGAACTTGTTTGTCAATTAGCACAAGCTGTCTCTGTTAGTATCGCATTGTATAAAGATAATTATTTACAGAAGTTAATCTATAAGATGAATGTCTGTGGTCTTCAGCTCAACTGTAGAAGTCCTTTCCTATTTAAACATGTGTCTTAATATTGCTGATAAATTTCCCATTTTAGATTAAAAACTAAAGCATTGATTATCACTTTCTGAAACATTTGGTTTAGGTGATTTATTGCTGGATCACTTGAGATGCCCAACATTAAGGTACAGAAAACTGTCAAGATCCTGATCTTATTTTAAACAAAAGCTAACATCAGTCTTGGTTTTCAGATGTATTTTTATTTTCAGATAGTGAAAGCATTACTTTGAATTTACTTCTGCTAGATTGTTTGCATGGTTACTATGCATATTCCCCACCCACCCCCTCCAAAATCTGATGCATTGTTTTGTTTCATTATAGAAGTTAACTCTCCCTTAACACTACCCTGTGTTATATTCTAAATCTTCATGATCACTCAATGCATTACTGGCTGTTCAAGACCTCTGATAGGACCTTTATCACAAGCTGACATGGGGCAGCAATCACCATTCACTTTGCAGCAGTCTTGCAGCCCCGTGGATCCCCAGGATTATGTGTTACAACATGCTTTGACAGCTGCTCCACAGGCATCAATCTGAGATATACAAATAGGTATTAGCAGTGTGTAATGTCCTCACCATAAAGTGATGGAGGTATACCATACAACCACTAGTTCCTTTCAGCCTTCTATTTCTCAGCTGAGCTGGAACTTTTTACCAGCATACATTTTTTGCTGGCTTTTTTTCCCAGTCAGTTTTAAACATTGTACCTATTTGTCTTATTTATTTGCACGTTGATATTACTTGCCTATTATTTCTATACCTATTATTGTTTCTTCTTCTTATTTATACTTCCATATTTTATTGTGTCTCATTATTCCTTGGCTTCGGTCATTGCCTCTTTTGTGAAGCATGTACACCTGCAGTGAATGATTTCCTAAACAGGAATCCCAGAAGCATTCAGGGCTATTTTGTTTAGCTAGGCTTATGCCTCAAAAATATAGTGGTTTATTTTTTACTACAAGTCCCATGTTCAAATTAAATAAAAACAAAGCAACCAAACAAAGCCACAAAACAACTGGTTATGCACCTTCAAAGATCTGTTGACTAAATTTCTGGGCTCCATCTTTGGGTCCAGTGGGTCAGGATATTTTAAATCCAGTTCTCTCTTCTCTCCAGTTGAAATCACGGCCAAGAGGGCCCACACTGCCCTCTGAAGAGCTTACTTACTGTAAGTAATCTTTGAGAGTTCTGGTTCTGTTTTCACACTCCCCATCCTTTTCCAAGGCCTCAGGCAGAAGATTCTGTGATTAAGATAGAAACCTGAATAAATTGGGGCCATTCCTGCTCCTGCCCCACTGGGATCCCTGCATAGTCAAGAGGGTGCACAGCCAGGGAACGTAGCACTCCAGAGAACAACTTCTAGCTTAGTTTCCTGGGGAACACCACTCCATGTATGTGCTCAAATATATGGAATTTAATCCTGAAACATTGAAAAATACCTTGCAGTGTGAGCTAACATTTGTTGGTATGTTTCATGTTGGACACAGCTGTGAGAATAAATTTGCATTTAAACTGAGGTCCCATGCTGGTCTGCTGCAAATTGGTGGGTTTGGCTGGGTTTAGTGGACAAGCCAGCAACTCCTTGGCTGCAAGAGGAGTTGCATGTATGTGAGAAGAGCTGAATGGCTGCCCATTTAAATATAGTTGAAACAAATTACTTGTAATGGTATCATTAAACATTAAACATACTGCCATTCCAAATCTTGAGCTATGCCAAAGGAAGTATTTCTGGTTAATGGGGAACCCACCATTTCCAGCAGCAGTCAGCTGGCTGAGGGTTTGGCACAGGGATGCTTTAACATGCAGAGCTGTGCCACAGCAAAGCTCAGCTTGTTGACTGAACTTTTTATTTTGGGTGGTGACACCATAGCTCTGATATCTGCATACTTGTGAGTATGGAGTACTTGTAAGAAGAAAAATAGGTGATAAAGACCTTTGTGTTTATCCAGCAACTGAATGTAACAGGATCTTAATCTGCTTGGTCCGCTTGTACTCCAGTGTGTAAAAATCAAAGATAATCAGATCCTCAGTAGCTTAATTTTTTATTACCAGTTACCATACATTATTGTGTGTAGTTCAGAACCAGAATTTCAAGTTAATGTGGACAGTATGTGTATCCTTGCCAGCAGTGGCTGAAGCTGTGGCACTTTTGATCGAAGAACTGACCTTCCCTAAGCCTTCCAAAACTAAATTAGAAGTTTGAGGAGTTTGCAGGAGAAAAATCGTGTGAAACGAGTTTTGCATTTAACTTTGTTGATCCTGACCTTTCGCTCTTGGGGCTTTCCCTACTCGTCGCGTGAGTAGGGCCGGTACGGAGCAGAAGGACGGATGTCGGGAGCGGCGGCGGCTCCGGGAGGGGGAGCTCCGGGCCCGCCGCTCTCCCCCTCCCGGCTCGCTGCTCGCCTCCTCCCGGGCCTCCGCTCCCGGCAGCCTCCCGGCCGCTGACGGCGCCTGCGGCCCGGCGGCCCCGCCGAAGGACGGCCCGGAGCCCTGCAGGCGAAGCTGTCAGCGCGCCAGGGGAAGGTGCCGCTGGTGGGTTTTGCAGCGGCGGGCTGAATGTGAGTGAGGGTCGCTACAGATGCTGCCTTGCTTTGTTGCTGCTGTGCTCGAGCGGCGTGAGAAAGCCGGTGTAGGAGCCGCACGAGGTCGTAGGACCCAGCTGTTGCTGGAAAAAAACACACACTGCCGTACATACCTGCGCGGTGCGGAGGGAAGTGACCCGTGTGGAGGGGCTGCCTCAGCACCTGCGGTGGCCGGAGCAGCTGAGGCGGTGCAGGGTGCGAGGGTGGCATCGAGCCCCAGCCCCGCTCCGCTCCGCGCCGGGAGCGGCTCCTGCGCTGAGCCTGGTGCAGCAGCCCGAGCGCAGCCCCGGCCTGCGGACTGAGGGTGCCAATGCCTCTGGTGCACCGCAGAGCTTTAAAACTGGCCTCATGGTTCACAGTAACGTGAGTGAGCAAATCGGCTGTAGATATATATATGAAGGAGAGGAGAGAATAGCAGTTCATTACTTTAGCAAAGAAGGAGAAAATATATTTAATTATGAGTATTTTAGACTCAGAACAGGAAGTGCCAATACTGAAACTTCATGCATAACCAGAACTTTGACCCTTGGTTATCTGTGCTGTGATTATTTTTACCTTTTTTCCCAACTATATCAGCATGCTGTTGTGCAGATATGATAGTTTGTGTTGCTTACAGTCTTGGAATCTGATACAGTCTGTGATTTTTATTTTTATCTGCACAAATCTACACAAATTATTGCAAAGATTTTCAGCTTGAGAGCAGACACTAAGCTCCATTTGCTGCAGCCTCAGAAAGATTAAAGAGAAATGCATGCAGGTAACTAGAAACTTAGCAAGACCCATATTTTCAAGAAGTCACCTTGATTTCTGCCTTAAATATGTGTTTGTATATTCTGTGTTTTGTTTTGCCATTTTTTGGGTATATTTCACATATGGCAATGTGGTTAAAGATAATGCAAACTACAATTACATTGGTAATGGGTAGTATTTTAGAAATATATATAGTATTTTAGAAATATATAACTTATGGAAAGGTTTGGTTTTTTTAAATTTGGTTAATAACATGACAGTGGTACCAAAGTAGTTTAAACAAAATATGCCAGTGGGGAACTACAGACTCTTGAATTGGCAGCTGTCAACTTTTTTATGCTATGTTTTACATGTGTTCCATAGAGCTTTTTACATGAAGAACAAGGCAGTTCCTGAGTGTTTGCTTTTGGAAGCCTCAATATGGCTCTAGATGTCTAAGCTCAATTAATTTCATTTGAAAAAATTAAATTTTATTTAAAACTTTCATGATACTGAGTTATTCTTTAAATATATCTGATTTCTCTCAGTGTGCAGTTCTTGGAAAGAGAGGGATTACCTGCAAGCTTTAAGGGCTAAATAGTATCGGGTTTAATGTTGGCATTACCGCTTTACCTCTGCTATGCTGTGGTATGAATTACAGCTGGATTACTTGCTATGTGCATGGATTACATTCTCCCTCTGTTTGTTCTAATGAACTTAAAAGGAGAAAAACAGAAAGTTCTATATCTCTGGTACATTTTTCTAAATGGTTATGAATCTAAGTGACACTAGAAAACTTCATTAGACTTTTCAAGGAAGAAAACCAAAATCTACTTGTTTACTTGAAACTAGTGTTATCTGATAGAGATGTCTGTCTAAGTCTGTGAAATACTGTGGCTGTTAAATGAGTTCTGATTTCTGTAAAGCAAGAAATGTCCCGAGGTATCTAACCAGTGTTGCTTTATATTTAATTAAAATGCAAAGCAAAAAGATTTGTTTAAAACTTGCTGTGTACCAGATTTTGACAGGTAATTATAAAGAGGAAGACAGAAGTCCTACAAAAGCAGTCCATGTAACTCTGATGTTTAATAATTTTACAGTTAGCCAGGAAGGGGTGGGAGAATATGTAATAATTTCAACTGCTAAACTGGCATAAAATTACTAACAAGAGAGGGGTCGCTGATAAAGAATGAATCAAGATTGCTTGTGAAAGAAGGCTCAGCAGGCCTTTTTTAGTATATTGACTCTATGAGGCCACATCTGGAGACAACAATACACACTGTACTTGCAGGGTGAAAGCAGTCTATTCTAGGAAGCAAATGCTAAAAGACTCAAGGTTGTGTTATACAATGTGCTCAGTCTCCATCCATACACTGTAATTCAACCATGGATTAATACCATATTGAAGCCAAAGGTGTGCCAGGAATGTTTTGAAAGGGAAGAAGAGCAGAAAAAGAAATTGCATCTCTTTTTGATGCATGGTATGACTGCAGCTGTAACATGCAATGCCTGATGCCAGCTGCCACACTTTGCTCTGGGGCCTTCAGGCCATAAAAGTTCACTGTCCTTTTGTAAGTGCCACCTCTGATGTTCTCTGAAAGTGTTTCATAGTCTGTTGCTAATCAAGTTCTTGGCTAGAATTGATATCTTGGAGTGGGAGGAGCAGTAAGGGAGCAGAAAGTTTATGTAAGTGTGGTTCACATGTATGTGCTTGACAGATATGCAGCCAATTAGCTGGAGGTTACAGGCTGACTTTTACTGTGGCAGTAGCCCCAGATACTTTGGTATCTTTCCATACTTTGAGCAGGCCAGTGAGTTTTTTCAGTGAATGAGTGAGTTAGTGCAGTGGTTTTGTTTTTATGGTCTTCCCTAGTTTGATGAGACTAAGAGGCAGAGGGAAGTGTTGACCTAATCTTGTTACAGTAAACAAGAGGTAAAGACTTCTAAACCGTCTGTTGATGTGATTGTTGAATGTTTAAGTCTTTTGTTCCCAGTTGTTTACAGTAATTGAGACTTTTCCCTTGTAGTGCTTGTGCTGCTGTCCTCATTAGTGTGTATTCCAAGATAAATACCATACACGAGACTTGCTGTGTATGGTATTTATCTGTATAGCAGATAATAAATACTGTACAGCCGAAGATCTGTTCTCTGGTTTTGTTTGCTGAATGTTACACCTTCCAAAATATTTTAGTCCCTAATACTGAGAATAGACCTCATGTCCTTAGGCAAAACAGCAAAGACAGACAGCAGACCTTTTGTAACTGCCACTGCTATCACTTTTTGTGCAGTAGGCATTTAGGCATCTGAAATGTAAGGAGAAATAAGAACAAATAAAATTGCCAGAGTTCTCTCATAAGTAATATCTGTCATAGTGAATGTGCTTTTGAACTGTTTTTTTCCTTTAATTACTTTTTTTTCAGACCTTAAGCAACTTAGAAACTCAAGGAATTTTGGACTAGGAAGGAGAAAAGAAAGGGGGGTAATAAGGTTGTAGATTTAGGACCTGCAGATTTCCTCAAGTGTTACAATGATCTTCTGAGGGGATAGATTATTCTCTTCTTCTATCTCATCCTACTCTCAAGTGATCCTCTGTTTCTAGCTGTCATTTGGAACTACTTGAGCAGTTCAGTGTAAATAAGCCTTTTTCTCTCAGAACTTAGATACAGTAGGCAAATCCCAGGGATGATAGCTCAGGCATGGTTAGTTTTGGTTCACTTGTTAGCCATTGCTGGTTAAATCTGCTGTACTGTCTAGCTAACAATTGTCAGACTCAGCAAAAAGCTTTAGAAAAGACTTTCTCTGTGATCCATTTGCCAAGTACAGAGTTTAGTTCCTCCTCTGTAATCAAGCTGGAGTCAGTTGATTATAGCTGAGATTTATCGTGCCTGTATCCTGCTTGTTGTCCTTTCCCTGTCTCTTTGGTTGAGTCCCATGGCCTGGAAAAAAACAAATTTAATCTCAAATTCTTCCAGTTTAGAAGTATCTTTTATTATCTCTAAACAGTAGGATTTCTTTCAACTATAGAACGTGAATTTGATGAGAAGGGACAACTTCCAGAAGATCATAGTCTCTTCTGGAGTTTGCTGTCTCCTGACAGATGGAGAAAGGTTTCAGTCCTTGAGCAAGAACACAGTTAGTCTGATTCAGAGGAAGCAATTGGTAGGTAAGAAATGTCATGTTGGATTTTTTCCATTTCCTTCCCTTTTTCAAATCTACCTTTGTATTTCACTGTCAATGACATTTTTGGCATTGTGTCCAGGATAACAGCTTCAAGCTGGATTGATATTGCTATGGCTGTGTTTTTCTTCAAGTTAGAAAAGTACTTGTTTTAATTTTCCCCTCATTTAGAGTATCTGGTTTAAATGACTTAAGTTTAAATGGTAATCTCAAGGGATCTCACAGCTCAGTCCCTCTGCACTGAGGCACCCCAGCTGTATTTGAGGTGCCTGCTGTTTGCCATGCTGGCTGGTGCCTGGCTCCTGCTTTGTCACAAGTATCTGGTGCTTGTCTGCACCCAGCTCGCTGCCGGAGGCCGCAGCCCTGACACAGAGTGCAGGAATGCACACAGCCAGCTCGGGCTTGACGCTGTGCCTGAGTTCATAAAGTTTCTTGGGACCCAGAGCATGGGGGTAACACTGCCAGGCAGTGGCTTTGTCTGAAGTCTTTGCCATTTTCCCCAGTGCTCTTGCCTTTGGAATGCTATACAGAAGCAGCTGAAGTGACTCACTTTAGATTGTAAAAAGGACTTCACTGTTATGCTGAAAAAAAGATGCTGTGTAATTTTTAAACCCACAATGTCCCTAGAAGTGTAAGGACATTTGCACTGAGCTGCACCTCTGCTAATGAGCCCAGCTGGAGCTGATTTGTTTCTGCATCTCTGGTACAGATAATCTGACCATGGATAATTGAGTGTTGACTCTATAAATAACCCACTTTGAAATCCTTGTCTTAAAATTGTTTTCTCTTCTTCCTCTTAGCTTCCAAGCTTACTCTCTGTAGTAATTTCTTGGCTGACCAAGGGTTACTCTCATGTCTTGGCAAACATATGTCCTATTCATATCTTCCCACCTGAAGTGAAATGTTACACCAAGCATGGTGAAACCAGGTTCTAGCACTATAAAAAGCCAGCTAAGTCCTAGTAGGAAATAATCATCCTAATGTTTTACATATGCTCCAATTGACTCTTGGGGTTTAAACCAAAAATGACTGACACACATGAAACATTTGATACCTTGGAAAGATGCTTATTGCATGCTGCTTCTCAGAGACATCCTTTTACTTATATAATAGATAAATGTCTTCAGGTAAAACCGGTTCATTTGTATGGACTTGCTTCAAGTTGGACTTCTAATGATCTTGGTTTGTTTGCTTACTGTCCATGTTAAAATTCACAAGAATTGTTCTGAGTTGACTTATGCCTTGCTTTAATAAGATTATTTTTCTATTAGCTTATAGAAAGTAATTAGAATGCCTCCTAGGAAAAATATCCTGTGTCTTCAGCTGGTGAGCACCTAGTTGTCTTTTTTTCCAAAAGTTTTTCTAATATGGTACATATGTGCTTCTGAGCAGATCCATGGAAAGTTAGAGCCATCCACACTGGATGATAGTTTATTCAGGGCATTGCAAGTGGGAGAAGGGAATCAGAATTGCACAGTTGTGCTGTCACAGCAGTTCATGCACCTTGGTAAATAGTTGCACTGGAAATCACCTGTCTCTTCTCCCTGTGTCATTCCTGCCATATTATTCTAAAACAGAGGCAACATCAGTGGGTGAATAAACTTGGAATGCTTTAAATTAAGATCTGCACTCTAATGGCTGTGTGGCCTTGGAAAATGCCTTTCTTCACACAGCACCTGAAACACTGATCATGCTTCAACAAACTTTGGAAAACTCAACTTGAAAAAAACTGAGCAAATACCTATCTGAGAAAAAAATCTTATCTATCTATATATATATATAGGTATAGCAGACATTTAATATTGTAGACATAAAAAACTCTCATCACAAGCAATGAATGGAAATTTGTTAAATTATAAATGGAGAAATAGTTTATCTAAAAGTAGTAATTTGTAGTATGAGAAGTTCATTGCATTGATGAATGGTCAAGAGGTGCATGAAGAGACAGAATAGGAAGTAGTTGTCACTTGGACTCTCAGAGGTTAATTTGCATTTATTTCATTCATGTGCAGTTAGGTCTGAGTTTCTTTAGTTTGCACAGTTAGAAGTCATAAATGATGCAAGTTAAAGTGAAAAACAACTTTAGGATTAAGAAACTGTATGTAAACTAAAGAGTTTTTTAAAGGGAGAGGAACAGATTAAAAATGCCCTACAAACCCACTTTTGTATTTGGGTATGTTTTTCATGTTGTCTCTTTGAGTTTTTTTCTGTAGCAGGTTAAGAGTTTGGTTTCTTGTTTGTAAGAGCTGTTGTATGTAATGAGGGAAACGTGAACAAGTGACCTCTTCAGGAATTGTTTTTCCACACTCATTTTGGAGGCTGTGTATTAAGGGGTAATCACTTGTGGTTATTCATGCAGCATTCTAAATAATAGATTTTCTTACCTCTGTCAAATAACGTGCTTGAAAGATGAGTGAACTGATTTATCTAAAATGTCTGGAATGAGGAAATACTCTGAACTGACAGTTATGCTGCTTTTGTAGCAGGTTTTGATAAAGCCAATTGAAACTTAAATGTAGGCTCATTCAATTTTTAAAAACAAAACAAGTGTCCCTAGCTCTGTATGGTTACCTGGATTTTGAAATTATGTCAGAATATTCCAAGGGAATTAATTTGATGCCTTGGAATACCTATGAGGAATGGCAAACAGAGAGAACCAAGTAAAAACAAATCATATGTAGATTTTAGCTTGGATTTCCTATAATATTATAATTATTGTAATAATGCTACTAGTAAAAAAATAATAATAGCAATAAACCTTATGTGATTGTATCTATTTTCTGTTTTGTCTGAGAATTTTTAGCTCTTTGCTGATTTGGTTCAAAAATCCAAAGTTTCAGCAGTCTTGTGAAAATCAGCAAGTGTGAGGAGGTAGCTTAAATAATGTGGCCCAGAGAACAGTATTCCATGTGGTAGTAGCACATTTGCAGCTTGTACTGACAGCTGGTACATGTCTACCTGCAGACCAAACAGAGCTCATCCCCTGGGAGAGGGACAAAGGCCGTGGATACAGGATGAAATGATGAGGCTCCTGGGGGACAGAGAAGCTTGGGGTAACAGAGATGGAGCAATTTACCATTCAGACCTGCGAATTTATAGAAAATAAAAATCCATTATTTCTGTGCTTAAAAAAAAGCTTGTTAAGAAATACATTGATTCACCAGGTGCTGGATTTGGATCCCAAGTCACAGAAAAAGCCAGAAGGTTTAAACAACAGCTTATATGCAAGTCCTGCAACGATGTTATTTTGGGCTAATTTCAGTGAAGTTACTACTTCTCTAGAAGTTATTTGTGTGGAATGATGAAATGAGATAATGATATGTGATCTTGATATTGAATAAAATCTGGTGTTCTGTCTTTCACAGAGCCAGGTGAAGAGTATGTCACCTAAAAATGATAGCCTGTTTTCTCAGAATCATAATAGAGCGCTGGTTTATTTCCAAACCACCTCAGTAGTCCCATCTCACTCTGCAATGGCTTATCTTTTCTTAACAGTAAAAAGGAATGACATTACATATTTTTGGATTAAGTAAAACATTAAAGAAACATTAAACATTTCTGGTTTATGATAGATGAGGGAAAACATTTAATTACTTCTTAAAGCAACAATGTACATAAATTACTTTATTTTGTTATTGTTATGTAAATGTCGTTAAGGGAAATAAGTAAAGAGGAAAATAGAGATAGAGTGAAATATTTTACCTCATAAGTATAAATGAATAAAAATATGTGTCATTAGATGACCTTGAATGTGAAAGATCTGCCTGAGGGAACAGGTCTATTACATAGTACAAAGAATGAGAGAATGACAATACTAAATTTTCCTCTATTTTGTAACAGTCTGGAGTGTCATTATTTAAGTCAGGTGTTTGAATAAAAGAATGGATGATTTGTTTATAAATTTGTACATTTAGCCAAATAAAAGATTTCACATGTAAAATCACCCACAAAATTCTGATTTGTTGACAGTATTTACCTTTGAGAGTACTGTGGCTTGATTGCTAGAAATATTTTAGCATTTCACCTGATATATCTGTCCTAAGTTTAGGGCTGATAATGCATTTCCATCCTCAGAGTACAAAAATAGTGGGAATGTGGGTCAGCATGTAGTAAAGTACCAGTGCAAAAGGATGGTGAGGGCTGTTCTTGTGGTGCTGGACACAAGGTTTGAGGTGGTATTTAGCTCAGACTCTAGTTTCATGTTGGACTTAACTGTGCATCTCCTCCAGCAGAATGTGAAATTTCTGTGCATAAGCTTTCCTTGCTTTTCTTTGGTAGGCTGTCACTCAGACAAGTGTGTACCCAAGATTCGCTTGCTGTGTTACTTCTTTTTTGCCTGGGGATTTTTGGCCTTGCTGAGCTGAGGAATATAGAGTTGAAAATTGTCATTTTTTCTGCAGTAGCAATGTGTCAGGTGGCAAATGCTGGTTACACGTGTGGAATTGTGTCATTACAGGAATGATGAATTCCTACTTAAGTCTTCAATTCCTTTTTTAATCAAGTTAATACTCTAAATCATTAATATCCCCTTTTATAGCTGTAGAAACAGACCTTGACACTACAGTTAAATCTAGGACTTCCTGCTCAATTATGTGAAGACTGACATTGTCATCAGGGCAGGGTATTCACACTTCTGTTGTTTTTCTGTCTGTCTGATACTTCAGTGATGCCTTGGAGCTTCATATTTATATCTCAGAATCCTTATGAAAGAAGTAAGCAAGTACCCAGAAGCTTCAGTTTACATTCAGGATAATTAATTGCACTATTTGAAGCATTTTTTGGAGTTCCATTTGACCCTTCTTTGTTTTCATGCTTTTTACCCATGAGGAATAATAGTGTTCTGGGAAGTGCTGTGTGTGTCTCTTTATGGAATTTTGCCATTTTTAAGATATTTGGCCACGTAAATGTAAAACAGTGATAGTCTAGAGATTATTTTTCATGTGTTTTATAATTATCCTGACAAATGCCAGGTTATTCCATAAATAAAAGAATTTTCAGGAAAACATCAGGTTCATCCTACTGTGTTGTACATAAACACTCTCCTCCTTTCCTGCATCAAGGAACTAAAAATTCAGTGTCCTCTTCTAAATATACACTTTGGGGGTTTTGCTGCTTTCAATTTTGCACTTTGGTTCCTTTCTGCAGTTACTTGAGTTGTATCAACAATTATTAAAAAAAAAGAAAAAAAGAAAAAAAAAGCCCTGCAGCCGTTTTCAGCTCGTGTTGTTCTTGGCACAGGTTCAGTTCTGGTGTCCAACTGGTAGGACCGAAACTTGGTGCTTAACAAGTGCCTGTAGTCAAAACAGTTGGTGTGAGTGAGCAGAGATGTGTGTTCGCTGCAGCAGGTCATCTGCCGGAGTTCCCCCGTGTGCAGAATACCTAATCACGCTGCTGCTATGTTTCTCTGACGGCATCTGTGGCAATGTGAATCGCTTCACGTTCCAAAAGTACATGTTTACAGTCGTCGTAGAATCAGATTAAGTTGGCAGCCTGCTCCTCTCTGTAAGTGGCTCAGTTTACATTTCTTCTTCTAGCAGGATGTTTTGCATAATTTTGCTGATCCTACTCACTTGTAGACTTTGTGAAATGGAGAATGGTTTTAGTGGGTTTCTGTCAGAAAGCGAAGCTTGTGTTTATTGTAAATAAACACCAGCAGAACGGTGGTTATTTTAGCACTTGATAATTTCCCAATTATGTCATTTGACCTGGAATGAAGCTTGTGATTGTTGAGCAGTGTTTTATGCAGCAGATCAGTCCGGGGGTTGGAGCTGGCAGCTTATTTCCTTTGTCAGTTTACAAGAAGTATCAAAATGAAACCGACTGTGCTGTTTCCTTTCCAGTGCGCAGTGCAAGAAGGGTGGAACGGTTTGCGGATATTATTTCCAAACTTTTTCAGCTGGACTTGGAATAGTGTTTTGTCAAAAAAGCTGGTAAAGTTATCCTTCAATCTTGCAACATTATGCTGTAGTTTGCTAACATCAAATACAATTTTAGTTTTGTTTAACCTCACGTACCGGGTTTTGCTAGTGTTTTTTCAGACTGTGGCTGCAAAATGAAAGTGCTTACAAGGTGTTTATGCATTCTTGTTATGAACCAGCTGCCAGTTCCTGCAAGATGACACATTTCTGCAAGAGTCTAGGTTGTTCATTTTCTGGTTGCTGGCTGTTGCTTTTCGGGCATGTGTGGGGTTTTTTCTGTTTTGGTTTTATTAGGATTAATGCCAAGTACATTTGCAAACTTTGAACTGGGATCAGTACAAGGTGGTAGTTTTCATTTACCGTTTATTGAAATTGTAAGTATATATTGCTCAACCTTGCACAGTGAAAGGCTGTGCAACAAAGCACCTCAGGATATAATGTAAATAGAAAAACTGTAATTTGTGCTTAGGTGGTGTATGAGTTACCATGAGTAACATCTTCATCAACAAGACTATGAGATACTAAATTTCAATACCATCTTCTTAAATATTGTAAATGGGGAGTACCAGTATTCATATTGTGTTAAGGGCAGTTGGATCAGTTACTTTATGCTATTCCAAGTAAAAGGACTATGAACTCAAGTATTATGATGAATATAAGCTTAAAAAGGAGTTTTGTTCTATAAATGTTTACTAGCAGTAAATAACTTTCTTACCTTTCAGAGTTTTAGCAATTAAATCTTGTTTGTTTTTAGCAAGTGTAATACCAAGCTATAATCCATAACACTGGGTCTCTGAGTTATTCATGGGTCAACCTAAAATTGATTTTTACTTTAGGCCTCTTGTACACAGGAAGTCAGATCATGCTGTACAAGAGTAGTGTTTCAAAATGACTCGTGCTGACAAAGATTTAGTGTCTGTCTTCTGACAACATGAAGGGTTTTTTTTTTCCTTTTTTGTTTAAAGTATCTGAAAAAAAAGCACTGGAAGATGAAAGACATATCTTTCTCTATGCTCAAATTATATCCTTACATTTTTTTCTCCGTGATTGTCTGTCATATGGATGGAGAAGGCACTAACTGGGCAAAAACTTTTCACTTGATTTGATCAATTTTGAGTAGCATATGTTGGGTGAGAATATGGATGCAGGTGGGATATACTAAGAAATGGGTTTTTGTTTCTAGTCCTGATAAGAGATAATCTGTAGTTTCAGGATCACATAAAGATCTTTTTTGGTAGGAAACTGCAGTGTTTGACATGTTTTATGGGCATCATATTTGCTGTAGTGTCATGGTAAGGTTTGCTGTGAGCTGAGTGCTTGATCTTGCATATAAGAGTCAAGGCAAAAATTTGAAAAGGGACTTTCTACTCAGAATGTGGTTTTGCCTCATTTTCCCACACGCTGTGCTTGTGGCTCTGGAGCCTGTTGCCCCTCTATTGCTTTGCTTTTTTTGCTTATGATTAGAAGATGTGGCGTTTCCTGCAAAACAGCTGCTAGTATTCCCTGGTGACCCATCAGAGAGGATCCAGTGGAATTACAGCTTTAAAGGCAGACCTAGAGGACTTTGGCAGCTGCAGCAGAGATTTGGGGAAAGGCAGGGCGTTGCATTGTGCAGGAGGCAGGAAGGAGGATTAAAAATGGAGTATAAGGGCACAGGAGAGAAGCTCTGGAGATTCAGGGACTGTTAGTCCAACAACATCAGGACTTCACATCTACAAACAATTCAGATTTGGCTGAGAAAGTTGGACTATATCCATGTTTCCATAGGACATGGAGAATCTCCTGGAATAGTTTAAGATCATTTGCAATGCCTCTGATGCAGAGTTTGCCGTGCACCTTAGAACTATATGGAGCACCAGGCTTTCGGACACTTGCCACTGAATAGAAAAAGATACTGATCTGAAATTGATTCTATAGAAAGTGAGGTAATTCAGTGAGAGTGTTAAACTTTCCTCTGAGATTAATGCCATTAATACCTTAACTGTTTGACAGCAGAAGTCACATGTTGCTTGTCACTTGCTAACAGTGGCCATGCTGGGACAGCTGAGGTTGCAGAACAATTAATGTGGTAAAGAGGATTGTAACTTTGATTGTGCTCCTGTGCTCTTGGATTTGACAGCACCTGCTATTTAGAAACAAAACAGAATATGTGATGTTATTTACAGGGAACTTAAGCATTCATTTGAAAGTATTTAAATGAATCAGAAAAATTATCTTTTGAACTGGAGCATGTATTCATAGCATTGCTGAAAAGTGTACAGAATTTAGGTTAGTATCTTATCAGTGATGATAACTGGTTTTCTAGTTGCCATGTTGCATTTAATCATTTCTAGGGGTACAAACTTTCATTCTTCTTTAGTTTTATCAATGTCCACTGGCTGTATCACTGGTGTATGTGAATAGGGACAGCCATGTCCACAGCTGTGTGAATACAAGTTCACCTGCTTTACTTGATCTAATCTGTCTACATATGAACTACAAATGAGCATAGAAAGTGTTACACAGATAGCTGATTGTCTCCTGAATATGGTAGTATGTGAATATTTAATTTTGTCACAGCTATTTGATGTGCAAATGTCTTTTATTCACACATTAATTTATTGCATGGGCTGTATAATAGTAGGTTTGGACATTGTGTGTCATTTCTTGTACATATGCAAAATAGAAACAGACAAAGTAGTAAAAAAAGTTTAAAACAGATTTGACCACAAAAGTCAATTTGACAGAGGAGGCCACCACCACCCTGGTTTAAGCAGTTGATCTGACAGCTGACAGCCTTTTTTTGTCATATATTCCCATTATTTCTCTGAAGCATATTACCAGTGTCTAAGGGTGATTGACTACCATATACATTGTAAGGAATGAAGAATCAAGAGGCAACTTGATAGTTCTTGAGAAGGAATATACGCCAATATTTAGTTACAATTTATGCCCTCACCATTGAGATTTGTCTGAGAATTCACACCTTTGTCAAATAATGTCTCTTGCAAGAAGCATGCTTGCCCAGCTCGGGAGTTTATGCCCCTTTGGAGGGAATTACTCTTCCAGCTCTCCACTGTGCCATACCTGCAAGGTGTTGCTGCCATCTTCTTCTGCTGACATTGAAGTGACATTAATTTTGTGAGGAAATGCACAGATTTACCCCTCCAAGCAGTGTCTCAGAACACCTCTGGTTGTGTGGCACTGGCTATTTACATTCTTTCTCTTGTCGGACTTTACAGAGGTGACAGTTTCCATTTCCATTCTAAGAAATTTGAAGAAAATCTGCCTCAAATGTGTATTGCAGTCTGTCTAAAAGGTGGAAGACTTTCTGTAGCCATGTTTTGGGGGAAAAGGGGAGTTTGAGAAATTAAAAGGAAATGCTAATTATAGCAGTCAGTTTTGATCACAAGAATGACCACCAATCAGTATCTCGAACATTCATCTTTCCAGAAGATTAATTTTAATAAGAGTAATATATTTCATTTCCAAACATATCCACAGGACTCATATTGATGACACAGTTTCCTAGAAAGCAGTCAGATTTAAGAAAACCAGTAGCTGTGTTGGAAATTGGAGTAATTAATCCTAAGTTTATATAGTATGTGTGTGGAAAACATGTTTTCTCCCAAGTTTTACTTTATATACAGCTTGATTTTGTTGGTAGCATAGCATTTCCTTTTCATCAGTCCTCCAGTAATTAAAGGGAAAGTTGCAAATTTTGATTAGCCTACTTAAAATTTGTTAAATAGGTGCTGAGAAGATGGGTAAATCTTGAAACAATAACTATTAATTAATAAAATTAATAGTTAGTGAATGCAACTGTGCATTTCAGAATCAGATGTATAGCTTACACAGGTGTCACCACAAATATGAGGTGAAATGAATGTAAATCCACTGCATCCTGCAAAGGAGTTTTAAAGGCAGAGGCTGTACACTGAAGTGTGTGGTGAGGTAAAGACTGGCAAATGATAGGGGACATTTTGGGAGTAAGGATAGATACTTTTGTATTTGAAAAAAAATTAAGACTGTTTAGCTCTTCAGTTGCAGGAGAATCTAGAGGAAATTCTAACATTGGTAATTAAAGCTGTGAATGTGAAGATATGGAAATGCTTGATCTTAAATAAAAAATGTCTTTATTCAGTCATTTGAGATCTAATAGAAACATTTTGGATTTTTTTTTAAGCATTTCTCTTTGTTCTTGAGGTATTTGCGTATTGCAAGTTAATCATGGATGAATCCTTCTGCTACTGGCAAGTTTTTACTTGTGAGGATGCCAGACAAATTGTCATGTTTTGATTCTCTGTGGGAAAATTTTTCTTAGGTGTCCTTGAAATATCAAACTAGCGACTGCAGAGTTGATGATGCAAATACAAAACCTTCCCATGTAGTAGCAGGTCACTGGTGCTTCCTTAGCCTGCTCTTGGTTGACTGTGTGATGGTGGTCAAGCTCAAAGAGTAGCACCCACTTGGATTCGTCAAGTTAAGTGCTGAAGGCTTTAGACAAAGAAAAATTGCTGCATGTTGAATGAGTAACTCCAGCTTGTCTGAAGTACTCAGCCTATGCTTACATTCTGCTTGCTACATTTGTTTACTGTGTTGGTTCTGGGGGTACCTTTCTGATTTCAGATCCCTGCTGTGATCAGGCTCTTGGTGTTTGGGCGCCAGCAGACTGCAGTCAGCGCCAAGGAGCCAGGCCCTGCTGACCGGAACATTCCTCTTCCCCCAGCCCGTCCGTGCCACCCGCTGCTGCCTTTGGCCGGGGAGCACTGGGGCTGGGGAAAGGGTGCTTCACAAATGGGGCCAACAGGACTGTTCAGGTTTACAGCACCCCTCAAAAATCTTACAGCAAAGATCAGCTCCTGTCTCTTGTAGGGTGTTGTAGCTGTGCTGAAGTTCACAGCACAAGCCTGTTGTTTGCTGCACACTGGTGCAGCCGGCTGGCCAAGCACTGGCACTTCTACCCTGGAGAAAGACATAATTACTAAAGAATGGCCAAAACAGTCTTTTTACTTAACAATACGAGGCATAGGACATTTATATTTTAAAAGATACTAATAATGACCCAACCAAAACAATTTCACTGAAGCCTGTCCGTCTTGTGCGGGATCAGCCAGGCCTTGCTTTTCTGCAGTGCTTGAGAGGCCTCTGTGTGTGTGAGCAGTGCTGACCTCCAGATGCTGCACTTGTTACTGAGACATAAACTTCCTGGGTTTTTTGTACATGCCATTTTCTCTGTGTGGAAAAAAACCCAAACTTTTACCCTGAATGGTGCTTGGAGATAACCAAGTGAAGAAGGCATAGCCTGTCTCTCTGGCAGGGCTGGGAGCAGTAGAATTTTTACTACTTTCCAGTCTTCCTGTTGTTTTCCTATAATTTCTCATTAAAATTGAAACAAGATAGATAGTAATAAAGTAAACTGCCCAATAACCAGGTCAGATGAATTCATCATAAACCATTTTAGGAGCAATTGCATATCTGTCACAGAGCATTTTACTGAGTTGTGTTAGCTGTTACGTACTCTCCTTTCTTCTTGGCATGAAAGACTTGGAACCAAATACAGGTTTTCTGATAGATTATTGCCATTTATTTTACTATTTTTTACCTTTTTTCAGAGCATTTTATGAAGCTGGTTTTGTGTAATTATCATTTAGCTTGATTACATTCACAACAGTAACGAACTGGTGTTCTTTGGTTTGGAGTGATGAAAATCATTGTACCTAGCATAGAGAAGAACAATTTCCTCTTTCCCAACTTGTGTTTTTAATTTTAGCCTATGACATATTGTAAAATTCATTCCTTTTCTGTTACAGAACGAAGACACAGTTCAATGTGTAAACCTTCCCCTTCTCCAGCTTCTCCAGCCTGTAATTCCAGGACATCCCTAGTACAGATGAAACCGAAATCCTGTATCAGCGGCCATAACCCTGTCAGCAGCAACTCAAAGCCATTCAAAACGCCCAAAGACAATCTACTTACCTCCAGTAGCAAACAGCACACAGTCTTTCCTTCAAAAGTGTCACGGGATAAACCATGGTAAGTACCAAAATAACAGTTACCAAAGATGTTGGTGTTCAGAATATCTATATATATATATATATATATCACAATCATTAAAAAAATCCAAATTCTCATTTTACCTAAGTTTACAGTTTAAGCCTCTGTATTTCTAAGGGAGGAAACTGGGATATTTTTTAATGAAGAAAAAAAATATTATATATAGGAAGTGCAAGAAGGACTGAATTACTTTTTTAATGTTCCATCAGATGTGTTTTTCTAAGATACATATAGCAAGTGAGGTTTTGACCCATTTTGCTATCTGTAAGGTTCATCTTCCATTACACCATCAGCCCTTAGAACTGATGCTTTTAAGCAGTTTAACAGGATAATTTTTGCAGAGTTCTTAATATTGGCTTAACTGATGTTCGTGAAAATTTACTGGTTATAGTCAATTATCTTCAATAGCAGCTGCTTTTGGCATTCACTCAGTGCTTTGATAATGTTTGATGCCTTATAAGATGACAAGAAAATTCTGGCTGCAAAAATCACTATTTTGGGGGTGTCTTACATCATCTACTGTGATATATGTACACATACAGGCTTTGAGACTGCTGTGCCCATCCTCCTGTGACTGTGACGATAGCAGCAGAGTTGCAAAAATAAAAATGACAGCAGAACTGGGTCACTATTTTATCCCTTAAGAAACTGTTTTGTCTTTATTATCTACAGGAAAGATGCTTTGTGATTAGGCCATTAGGTTGGTGACTTGAGATCTGGGTTGAGTTCCTGGTTCTGTTACGCCTTGGTCTCTTCAGCTTCAGTTCTCTGTCTGTAAATTTGAGATAGTGAGACTTCCTTTTTCTTAAGATTTATCTACTTACTTTGTAGATCCTTCCCTTTTATATGTAATACCTAGCATAAGAAGGTCATGATTTTAGGTAGGGTTTCTGGACACAACTTCCTTAAAACAGTAAATCATTTAATGCGAACCATTCACTCATGAGACAAAGAATAAGCTCAGATTATGTTAAAGGCATAGCTCATGTTTCTGCCTGAAACGTGCACAAGTTGGCATGATTTCAAAGACAGCAGCTTCTGCCTAGCTGTAGAATTTACCTTGCCCTGGAAAAATATATTCTTCCTGTAAATCTGGACCTACCACCTTTTCAAGCATAGTGAGTATTGTGAGCAATTATGGTATGAAATTCTGAAAATAGGAAATCTGATTGTTAGACTTTACACTCACATGTTAACTAGAATAGCAGAATAGCCTCTGTCTCAGTTGTGTGTAAGTACCTCATTTACTACTTGAAACCGAATATTACTGACTGAATGGGGACTTTTTCTTCTGAATGTTGGCGGGGAATTTTATACAAGAGGTTTAATTACACATATTTTTATATGTGTAATTAAAAGAAATTCAGAAAGGACTTCAGAGTATTAACTATTGACTGTAAACTTATTTCTCATCATGTTACAGACAGCAACTTACATATCCACATTTCAGCAGACTCACTGAATCTATAAACAATATCTTCCGTTCTGGCAACAGATGTCGTTCTGGCAGTCAGTAAAAGCTGGAAGGGAACAAAATAATTGAGCATTTCCACCAATCCCTTTTCCCTTTATTGGTAACATCCTAAATATTTACTGATGATTATTGACAAGGTAGATTTAACCATTTAGAAGTGTTGTACTGCTCTGTTGATTGTTTGGCAATGAATATGACAGTAGTTGTACCAAGAATTAGATCATTCTTGCAGCCGTGCTGGGAGATCATACTGCAGTTTTGTTTTGTTTTGTTTTGGGAGAAAATGAGACATATAATAGTTAAAGATACTGTAATTACCACATAGCAAATCACAAACAGTCTGAAGTGAAGATCAATAAAATTCTCTTGCAAAATATAGTGTTAAGTGCCTTAGATTACATGACTTGTTAAAGAATAAAATCTGTCTGCTAATCATCACAGGTTATAGGGAGCTGACAGCTGAGAGCTGACAACTGTTTGTTCTATTCCATTAGAGGATTATAATATTTATTTAGAATACTAGAAAATATTCAGCAGATCTGATTTAAGGTGAAATTATTAATAAAATGTATTCTTTTTTAAGTTTCTGTCTTCCATTCAGCTGCTGCACAAGGCATAGAATTTCTTGTCTTAGCTTTTAGAAAGAAATACTCAATTGATGCAGAAACGTTTGTCTCAAAAATGCAAATAGGATTCATGGTGCATCCAAATGTGTTGTGGTTTGTCATCCTCAGAAGCTTCCAGGTCTTCAGTGCTTTTGCCTGTTACATTGTAATCTCATACCAAGCATTTATTTGACCTAAGTTCTTCCAGACAATTGTCAAATCAGCTTATTTCAGGAATTATATCACTTTAGTGATTGCTTTTCAGACTGGAACAACCTTTTTTTGGCTTGCCTGATTGTTTTTTACAGCACCTCCTTTGAATTTTAGTTGTTACAATTAGAATTTTGGGAACAGCTTCTGCAACAGCATAGCCCAGTAGATGTGTTGCTCTGCCTGCCTTCATGTAGATCCAGCTTCTGTTGTTAAATTTGTAATAGTTTTGGTTGAGACATCATCTTAGCCATTGACCAAGTAGCTCTTTCTCTTGTTCGTGTCCTGTGCTGTTCTAAGATGTGCTCCAGAGGTTCTGGTTGCTCCATGGCTAACGCTTTAAAAATCATGATTGGAATAATCAGATAAAAGAGATCTGGAACTGTTTAATTTTTTAGCTGCTGTTTTAATACCTCCCTTCTTGTAGTTGGAATATAAAGTATTATTGTGAATACATCATCCAGAAATATCTGTCAGTTCTGATTTTTCTCCCCCTGTATCTCTACCATCGTTGCTATTAATACAGCAGTGCTTAGAGATGGAGCAGAGCTGGAGCACCACTGCACTGTGCACAAGATAAATGCAAGCCATCATTTTCTGCAGCTTGCAGTGAAGGTGGTAAGAGGTATAGCAGAAGGGTAGAAACTGGGGGGAAAAGGTCAAAGAATTGGTAGAAATAACAGTAATAATGAGCAAGTGATCATAATGAGTAAGCATAGCTCAGATGCTTAGCCTTTATAAAAGGAATTCCTGCAGCCAGGAGCTCTTTTCCTCACTGCTGACCTGCCCAAAGGAGGGGAGCTATCTTCCTTATTGCTGACCTTCCTAAAGGATGCTGCTTCACTTGCTGTGCCCCAGCACAGCTTCTGGGTGCTGCCATGGTGGATATAGGTGTTGTGATGCTACAGGATGTTCATTTCCACCTATCCACGATCCTAGGACAGCATAAAATTGGGGTAAAGTGTTGAAGTAAGCTAGTGCTGAGAAACCAGCTGAAGCAGATTTCCTTGGCCTCCCTCCACAAAGTTTAGCCTGCCAGAAGTTCTGAAAATGAAAAAAATGAGATGGAAATTATGTGATTTTCATGATCACAGAGAAAACTGACTCTTTCTCTAAACAGAAAAAGGATCCCAAAGGTATACCTCTGGGCAATCCTTTAAAATTTATAATGTCGCTTTTCAAAGTATTTTTTAATAATCTCTTGGCCTTTATTTCTATAAGGAGATATCATTGTTCATACTGAGGCTGAGAAAGTGAAGATAGTTATGATTTAAGGATATTCCTATTGTAGCATGGAAGCAAAACTGAGCAGGGTTGACTTGGCCCCTATAATCTAACATTAAATCACAAACATTTTGTACATTGTAGAGGCAGTTCCAGCAATGTAGAGTAGAGCAATGTTTTATGTGTTTAAATGTTTGTGAATTTCTTTTCTCACAAATTTGAAAAGTTGAATGAGTGGGTGAGCTTTTAGAATGAATATAATTACAAATGACCAAAACATAAACCCAGCAAAATTACATAATGGGAAGGAGAAATAATTTTTTAAAGCCAAGAGAAAGGAAAAGAGAAGTAAAAGGAGCTACAGGTATGAAAAGTATTGTGACGTACTACAGTTATTTTTCTTACATGCTGGAATGGACCTACAATGATCATCTAGTCCAACTGCCCAGAAAAGCATGAGAAAACAGAAGGAAATATTACCTTATTTGAAAAGAGAATGAGCTTCTAAAGCCTGTCATGACCATGCACTTTTTGTAGTCCTCATTTTTGAGCCTTTACTGGTTCCTTTCTAATTCATCAACACTGGTATTGTCCCACTGGTCAGCAACACTAGAAGCCATAATCCAGTATCAGTTAAACAAGGGACGTGTGAAAACTATTTCTTACTTGCCATATCCCATTGTTGATATAAGCACAACAATGCAGTAAAACCTCATATTGCTTATTCATTGTGACCACTAAATACTTGTGTCACTATTTCCCAGTGTGTTGTTTCCCTGTATTTCACTGCAGACTGAACAGCTTGTTGTTTCATGTGTAACTTTACATTCATTGGTATTAAAATGTCTCTTTGAGTTAATGAACTTTACCGGACACTCCATACTGCTTTTTATAACTTTGTCTCTTCATTATTTAATTCCTGTCAATCCTGATTCCATCAGCACATGTTATCATCAGCAATCTTATCTTGATTTCTCAAGTTCATTGAAGTTTTTGGTCATGTCAGACTTGGTAATGATGGCTAAAAATGCCCCTAGTAACACACCCCTAATGAACCATAAATCTCAGAAAAACTAGATTTCAATTTCATAATGTTTAACATTTGCTTTTAAATCATTTTTATTTGTGTTTTATAATGCCTTTCGAAAACTGGAACATTTTCATAGTTATCTTTGTCAGCTTAACTGGTAACTTCATCAAAAAGTGAAACCATATTTGTTTGCCAGAATCTGATCCTCAGCAAAACCATGTCAGCATATTGTTTATCAGTTTATTTTTATTAGCTTTTCTAATATTTCTTCCAAGACACTTTGGTTTGGGTTTTCAGCATGGATGAAAGAGCAGGACTCAGCTAGCTTCTCTAAGATTCCAAGATTCAATTAAAAATTAATATGCTGAGACCCAATATTGCTCAAACTCTTTTGGAACCCATTGTCACATTATACAGATTCTCTTATGTAAAAAGAAAAAAATCAATCATTATTTTTCAGCTGGCACTTTGCACTTACTGAAGGAATCAAAAAGCATTTTTATCTGACTGGAGAGAGTTATCCTATTTCCTTCTTAGTGCAGAAGGAATAATGAATGTTTCTGATGTGTTTGCTTTGGTAGTAACTTTTATTGCCTATTAGGTAAATACTGCTATTCTTACTAGAGTTTCTTTTGTCAAAAAAAGTCTTTACTGAATAGATTTTTTTTCCTCACTTTTTATATTTGTTGCATGTTACTTTTCTAATTGTCCCTTTCAACAGCTGTCTTCAAAAAAATATAAACAAGCTTATTGTTAAAAAACTCCTTTTAAAATAGAGTAAATAAGACTAAAAACCTGGTTTTTTTCTTTTTCTAAAAAACTCTGTTTGGGAAAAGAATTCTTTCTAACTACCAAATATAAATATGAACATTTGTGATTTATTTAATTTTTAAGACCTTAATAGTTTACTCCAGTCACTGGTCCTGTGGACCTTCCAATTTGCCATTTGGTAATAAATTACTCTTTTTATGTTATGCTAAGACTAAACTAGAGGTCCTCACTGTTCAATGCAGTAAAAGAGAGAGAGAAATTATAATCTGTAGCTTCTGAAATCATAAATAATTTACTACAGAGTACCAGAAATCCTATAGAATGTTACACCCACAGGTACTGGAGTGATGCCTAAAGAGGCTAGGCAGAGTTAAAGGAATAATGTAGGTATTTATTGAAAGCCCTTCAGAGGATACACCTTGGGCAGTGCAAGAGCCTGGCCAAAGGCTACACCCAAGATGGACAACGGTCATGAGTTTTCACTCTTTTAGAAGTTTTGTTCCATTTACATATTGGGGTCAATTGTCCAATTACAGTTTCAGGTTATGCACTCCCATCCTCCCAGGTTGCTCTTCCCAGTTCACTGGTTTTTATACTTTTTGGGCCTGAAGCTGCAATGGTTCTCAAGCTGGAAAAGGATTGTTTTGTCTAACTGAACTGTGAAGAGAACTTGCTATTGCTTAATATGAAGTTCAGAGTCACACACTAAGGCAGTACAGAATCTAAAAACTATGAAAGCTAAAACTAAGGCATCAGGAGTATTTTTATTTTTTCTTCTACACTACAATGAAATGCATAATGAAGGCTGACTTGTTGATCTGTAACAAAATGAAGCAAAAATATTCCCTCCCCTGGGCATTTTCATTATCACAGTGATCCAACCATATGTGCCCCAGGATCTGAGATTCTGAACACTGCAAAGCAGAGAAATGCTGTCCATTTCTATTGACTATATTTCGCCACTAAACCAGATCATACACTTGATTTTTTTCACTGAATATCAGTATTTTGAATTAAAATAGTTCTTAGAAACTGGGCATGAAGATTTGCTCTTATGTTTTTATATAGTTTATGCATAGTAAAACTACTTAATGTAAAATTCTCCTATTTTCAGATAATGTAATTGCCATCTGTTTAAGGACAAAAACAAAATAATTCCTTTGCTGAGGTGGTAAAATTTTTGCCTGCCATTTAATAAATTCAGAGCAGTTTAAAAAAGGAGGGAATCAAATCCTCCCTTTCATAGCTACATGTTTGCATTCATTTCTGATTTATAAGGTACATTTTTTGCTTAATTACTGGCCAGTGCTCTACACATTCCTGCAGTTGCATCTGTATTCTGACTAACTGCTATGCTTATAGTACCACAGGAGACAAGAGTTTTATATAATTTAATTTCAGCTCCAGAATATGTCTTGGTGTCTAAATCTTCCTCATAGTTGTGTATACTTATTGTTTATATAAATGCTGGTACATTCTCCTATGTTAAAATACCCTTAGAATAAGGTTTATCATCTTCAGCAGCTACATAGAAACACAGGTTTGTAGGAGCCCAGGAAAGTCAAGAGTTGAGTTATCTTGAACCCTGCTTTGATGTTTCCAAAGTGTGTCCCATCTCAAAGTCATGTTTTTCTGGTTGTGAAAACTCCACACCTGTAAACATTCCTTCTGTAGAAAGGTGCAGCAAAGGTGCCATTTTCAGATACAAAAGACTGAAATTGTGTGACCTGTGAATGAGGGGATTTCCCTAACCATACATGCATGATGTTATATTTTTTTATTTGGGTTTGTTTTAGTAGGGAGGGGTATATCATTTATATATTAACTGGTGGTCACAAGATATCCAGTTTTGGAGTTGTTGAGTAGATAAAAAGCTATCACTGGATATTTCCTCATGGAGATAGAAATGTTAAAATACTGTTTCAGCTGAAAATAATTTGTCTCAATCTGTTTTGCTGCCAAATTGAGAAGGTAGCATTTATTAGTGTCACAAATGTGCAATGGTGGTAGTTAAGTTAGAGTAAGTTAGTTACTACAAACTTTACTCTGAAAAGGGCCAACTAAGTTAATAACTATATTGAAAATCTTTATTTTTAAGTCCCTAAGATTTTATTAAAATACATTGTAGTATTGCTCAAGTCATCAAGGATTTTAATACTTTTAAAGGGACAGCTGTTAATATTTCTATGCTTAAAATCTCTTTTCTCCTTGTTTCCAGAACTTGTATGTCATTTAGACACATCTGAGCAAATGAATTATTTTTATGTTTGTTTAAAAATATTAATATTATTAGCAAACTGCTTTGTTATCATGGTGAGTTTAGTACAGCATACACGTATCTGGTATGTGCTTGTGTTAAAGGCATGAGACCATATTTGTAAGGAGTACGTTTTGCTTGGTTCCAAATACTGATTTTGCTTATGAATAGTAGGGGGTTGGATCTTAAAAAAAATACAAAGGTTCATTTTCATGATTCTCTTCATTGCCGGGCTTTAGAGATGCCTGGCTTTGTAAATGCTTGATTGAACAAAAATAATCAATACTGGTACCAAGTATTTCGTTTTAGTCTGGTCTTAAGATGTTGTGTCACTTGCATTGAAATTTTTGTATCTGTGGAAAAGGATTAAGTAACTGTAAATCTTTGGTGCAGAAAATACGACATGAATATTTTCCTTTGATCTTGCAGTGTTCCTGTTCCAGTAGTCAGTCTAGAGAAAATTCCTAACCTAGTGAAGGCAGATGGTGCCAATGTTAAAATGAATTCTGCAACCACTACCACCATCACTTCCTCCTCAACTTCTTCATCCACCATACCTGCTCCAACTTTGGTTAAACCTGGTTTGATGTCCAAGTCAGTGCCACCATCACCAGAAAAGATTCTGAACGGCAAAGGAATTGTAGCTCCATCAATAGACAAGAAACACCAAAATGGCACTAAAAGCAGTAGCAAGCCTTACAAAAGACTTTCAGGTACGTGATGTTGTTGTTCGCCTTTCGTGGCAGTCTGTTTTTCCTTGTTAATGCTTCTGTAGCTCATAATGCAGCTAATAAAATGCTGGGTTTGGTTTGATTTTTTTGCTGTAAGATGCTGGGTTGCATGTATGAAAATGAAGGCTTTCACACTCTTAGCATGTGTAAAGTATTTTTAAAGTACACATTCTGTTTAGCTTGAAATTACTGGTCAACAGACCAAATAAATTTTTAAGGAAGTAAATTCGTTAAAGCAGAAAGGCAGAAAACTTCTTTAAGCCATTATGGGACTTGAGTCTGTTTACAACAAAGGAAAATGTGCCTTAGTTCAGTTATGATCAAGTTGAACAGGTTTAAGACATTGGTTTATCCTCCAAGTCATGATTTTTTTTTCAACTTTTTTAGTTTTAGATATGAGAAAATTCTTAAGGAGATAGGGGAAATGCTGGGGAAGCGTTAAAAGCCATAATTTCCTTTCACCCCTCTCACCCTGCAATTCCCATGAGTGGCAATGTTTCTAGCATGAGGATCTTTATCTTACCCAGGAAAACAGGACAGTGGAGTTGAGAAAATGACATTAAATGGGAAATACCCTGGATGGCCTCAGGCAGGGTAGTTTTGAGGATGTGGGTCCCTGTTCAAACCTGCCACCAAAGCACAGAACACCACACTGTGGGAGGGCAGAGGCTCTGTTAGAAAGGTTGTTGTCCACTGGGAGGAAGAATTATTTTTGGTGGAGTTCCCTAGAGGTGACCCATGTCAGCTGCTGGGCAGCGAGGAGAGAATTTACCCCTGAAAGCAGAAAACCGATTTTTGCTCTGAATGAAGGGAAACAAAGTGTTTTGAGGGTTTTTATTTTATGTTTTTTTAAAGCAAAAGTAACTGACTCAAATTTACAGCTGAAGAAGCTGTGCAGGGTCTATTCATCAGCTGGCAGTACTTTGTGACTCGGGCAGGAACTTCTTGTGTGTACTGAAAGGCTAATTTTGCTAATGGCAGCATGATCCGCATTAGATCGTCACTTTGGCACAAAGTTAGTTCACGTGATTTCTAAATGTGCACTAGTTATGAACCAGTATAAGTTGTACAAGATAAATGCTTTCATTTCCAGTTAATGACTGTGTCCTATTTTTGCCTGAATATCAGGTTTATTTTGTTCGATTTTCTCAGATTTGGCAGTTAGCCTATGGTGCTGCTACCTTGGCTGGATTTCAGACCAGTGTGAGGTGTTTGCTAGGGCTGTGTGGGGCATGGAACAATGCCATTGCCTGAAAGGATTCAGTACACTGATTGCTTTCTTAACTAGTTGAAGGTGGCATATAAGAAAACACAACCATTGTTCATTTATAGCTTTTCACAACACGAAAAAATGTTATAAGAGGGTAGCTTAAGATTAGGCTTTAACCCTTACATTTCACTTTTTAACATCCAATATATTATTCTAATAAAAACTCTCTATATTTTACAGTTAATTTAGAATATTGCTTCCTTTTAACCTATTATTTCCCATAATGGGTTAGATGCTAAATTTAACTAATTAAGTTAATCAATTCGAAATTCCTTCTTGAGCAATTTAAGCTGTTAGTGGTTTTCCTCATTTCACCACTCACCACTGCAGGGCTGTGGGTGATATTTGTACATTTTTGTGCAAGTGCTTGCAGAAATGTGTTCATAAAGGAGAATCAGTTCTGTAGGGCCTTCCTACAGCTTGCTGGCTTTACTGTGGAGGTGGCTCTGGCACTGTTCTTTCTCTAAGCTCTGACTTGCAGTGTCTTCTGGGCTAGGGAACACGGTGGAAATTTCTGCACAGGACTGATTGAGCACCTGGAGAGGCACGTGTTTACTTTTATATGGTTAACAAATACACAGAACTGAGACTTTTTTTTACAGCATCTCTGTCATGATCAGATTTGTGATCTGTTCAGTCTTACTTCTACTGCCTTGAGTATAGATGCAGCAATGCAATAATTTAGGGATTATTCAAATCGTAGAAGTCCTGAGAGCACTGGAGATGAATTGCCTGTAGATTGTGTGTCACTGTGATGTATTTCTCTCCTTTATTATACAGGACTGTGCAAAGGCTGATAAAAAGATCTTGGAAGGTCAATGAGATGATTATTTGAGTTATCCCATAATTTCATTCATTTCACATGAAAAGGATGAAACTGCAGCCAAGGGATTTAGGTTTCTAAACCTAAATCTGCTGTCCTAGAGCTGTACAGACGTTAATTTTTGAAACTCCCTAAGAAGTTTGGCCAGTTTGCATCTGTTTCCTTCCCTTTTTAGCAACCTCTACTGTCTCTCACACCATTTCCCTGACTGTGATAAAAGTTGGTTTTTTTCTTTGCTCTGAGCTGGTGGTTGTTTGTGTGATGAATGAACCTGCCCTCTTTTCAGGAGCACTGTCCTTGTTGAGAGAGAGGAAACAGCTTGTGGAATCACAAAAGACAGTCTGTAGCTGCCCAGCATAAGTGGATCAGTGTTTCCTAGTAGCAACTGCAAAAAAATTTTTTTTTTCTAAATCTTCCTTAGTTCTTGTTCTCTTTGGGGTGATGATAAAAAATGCAGATGCCCAGCGTACACCAAGAAAAACTGTTCTGTTGCAAACAGAAGTTTCTGACAGTTCAGTCTTGCCCCTTGCTCTTCTCTTGGTGAGGTTATAACAAACAAATGTTCTTCACTTTGTCCGCTGAACAAAGTGAAGAAGTGGAATCCATTCCAGAAAAACAGCTTTCTCAAGCTGTGCCTGTGCACAGGGCTCTGGGGCTTGCCACACTCCACATTTCCTAACACAGTGGGCAGAAGCTGCCTTTTGTTACTGATAAGAAGGTGGTAAGTTTCATGTAGTGTGTTGCCCAAACCAGGCATGTCTGTAGCTGGCAATTAGATGTTCATGATTTCCCTGGAGCAGCCAGAAATGCTTCAGCCAGAAGTGGTTTCCTGTTTGTTCAGTATTTTCTGTTTCTCAGGGAAACAATATTATTTTGTTGTTCAGTCAATGGCAGAGACTTCCACTCTTTCCTCTTGTAAGTCCTTATGTTGATTTTATCTGTATATGTTTTCCTAATAACTGGCTTTGCTATAATCAGTCCTACCAGTCTTAGTCAGTTGGGCCACTTACTGACAAGTACCAATCTGGACCACTTTTAATTTTTTAAGTGTTTCCCTGTTGGTCCAAAACAGTCCTTGCTTAGTGACTTTCAGAACACATTCCGTAGCCTTATAATTGCCTTCAGGACTTTTCATTTGAAGGCATATTTATTAGTCCATATTGTCTCCTTAGTTTGTTTTTTCCAATTTGCATTGAAGGTTTTAGGTGGGTCATTCAGGAAACTGTAATAGGAACATCTTACACTCAAACCTCAGGAGCAACTAGCTCCTTTAGTTCATGAACATGTGTTTTCATCTATTAAGTAGAAAAAAATAGTTATTATATTGAGTCACACACTGATATTTTTGTGTTTCTGTTGTGTTGTAAATGCCAAAGGAACTACAACAGCCTATAACATATTTCAGTTCCTTTCTAGATTTCGCAAATAAAAAATTATGCCAGCTGTCTTTTCTAAGGTCCCTTTTTGTATGGCTCTACTGATAGGTTAATAATATGACCATTGAATGTTTGCATAAGCATTTTTAAGTCTAGATAGCAGAATACATAAAACTGCTAGAAATTGAGATATCTGGACGCTAGTTGCTGTCCAATATAAGCTACTTCTTACTTTTCTTATTCCAGCTGTTCTCCTTGCTGTAATGCTGTCATTGCATTGTAACACAGCTGTGAATCAGTGTCTTCCTCTTAGCTCCCATTTGTATGTTTAAAAGAATTTTTAAATCCTCTGATTAAATGTTGTATTTGAGCACAGGATGCTTATTGTATCTGAATGGAACACCACTGTATAGTTAAAATAGGATTTGGCAAATAGTTTATATTTCCCTACCAAACAAAAGCAAACCTATCTGTCAATTACACCATAATTTGTCAAGGTCTGTGAAGGTAATGGTAAAGGGTTTTGATGGCATAAACTAAAAAGTGTGTATCCATAGTTTTGTTACAATTCTTAATGCAAACCCTAAAATTGTATTCACATAACCTAAGGGAAGTGATGCTATCTGTGGTATAGAAATAGTAAATTATTAATGAAATTAAATATACAGATACAGCGTATTAAATATTAATGCCCTTTTAATGTTAATCATGAGTAGAACTCATGTAAATGCCTTTTCTCATAATCTCTGCAAAATTTAAATTCCATCTCTCCCTTCACATGGGGAAATAAAAACTAACATACATTTTCTTTTTATAAAGATTTAGGGGACAGATTTAGATAAATTTTATTTTTAAAATACCACCAGTAATCAACCATGGGTTGTTTTCTACAGTTTCTAAGTATGTCAGAGAAATGTTGTTTAAAGCACTTGTGATACCATTTTGTGTCTTAGACCAGCTCTGGAGCCAAAGCTGCAAGTGCTGTGTTTTATGGCCTCAGAGTCAGGCAGAGTTAGAGAGGGAACTGAAGTCACAGGGAATTGGCTTGGTCCTTTGTTTGGGCCACTCCACTGTGAGCAGACTAATTTCCATGAAGTCTTTGGCTGAAATCCTACTCTAAATGGTTTTAAACATGCAAAGGCAAAAGAATACACAACTCCATGAGTGATGCACATAGCACTGTTATGGGGTGCTGGGGTTGGGATCAGTGGTTCAGGTTGAACCTGATGAAACCAAATTCTAACAGGCAAAAATTATAAGCTACTCTGGTTAAAACTTCTATAATAATCTATTTTTTTTTCTCATTTCCCATTCTCCCACTAAACAGAAAGAGAATTTGACCCAAATAAGCACTGTGGAGTACTGGATCCTGAAACAAAGAAACCTTGCACAAGATCACTCACCTGCAAGGTATTTTTCTTAGAAGATAAAATATCAGATGCTTTGTTATAGTTTAAATCCTACCACAGTAGTTTGAGAGGTCATACCTGCTCCTGTCTTACAGACAATGGGTATGGTATTCAGGCGCTGTCTTCAGGTAATTCTTTTGTGTAATTCTGTTTCTTTGAATCAGAGCATCTGCATTATTCCACTGATATTTCTAAAAAGATTTTTTTCATGTCATTTTATTATGCAAAAAGCATTAACGTTTCATGTAGAAGCCCAAGTGTTATTTTAAATGCTTCTTTTTTGGTTCATGTGTGCAACAATGTTAAAGTATAGTCAGTTTTTAGTAAAAAAAATTACCATATTTTTGTATAATAAATTACTTGGAGGCTGCCCTTGTGATAGTAATAACTCCTGCATCAAAAAGTAGCTGCAGTGTGAGACATTTCTAATGAACATTTGTATGTGTATGTGCTGCCTGTCAGTAGAGATCATCAGCTAAATTTACTTTAAAATCTATTCATGTTTTTCAATCCAATGAAATCAGTTTTTCATTGTAAGTTAAAAGCTACAATGATTTTCTTAATATCTTTAAATTACTGCAATTCTATTTTCTATCTTGAAAAAGGTAAGTCAATAATCTCTATTATATAAAAATTGTTGCAAAAAGTAATTTTAGCCTTGATGTTGGCTTTTCTTAAGAATGACTTTATAAGTTATCAAAGATAATGTGGAATAGCAGCTTTATTTCCATAACTGTGGCTAAAGTTGTTTGAAGTAGATTTTATCTTTTAGAATAGTGGTGTATCAGAAGTGTAGAGGACTCATAAACAATGTCATGCACACACAAATGCTTTTTAACCACCCTATTTTTAGACTCATTCACTTAATCATCGACGAGCAGTTCCAGGCCGTAAAAAACAGTTTGACATCCTTCTAGCTGAACACAAAGCTCGATCCAGGGAAAAAGAAGTTGCAAAAGACAAAGAGCATCCACCATCTGCAAGGGAAAGCTATCAGAGCCAGCCCACACCAGCACAAGACTCTCTGTCAGGATCCTCAGTGAACTCTGGGCAAGAATCTAAAGTAACATCTCCTGCAAAATCTAGACCACCAAATTCTGTACTTCCAAGGTAAGCAGTTCTCCAGTGTGGAATGTTGCATTCTGAAGGTGCTGTAAGAAATTTCTTAGACGTTCATACAGCTCATTTTATAAGTATTTAATACTTGTTTAGGCTATTACACAATAAAATATACTAATATAAGAATTTCTGCTAGTTTATGTTAACTGAACTCTGTCCATGGTAGCCTGTGATCTAATTGGGAATGAGGAAAGGAATAGTGTCCACCCTTGGCTCAGAATCTCAGACTAAGTGCATTTTTTTGCTAAAATGGTAGTTATAATTAGGAAATAGTATATTCAAGTCATTTGGTCACAATTGAGAAAAAAAGTCTATTTACATGAATCAGTGTAGGTATTAGTGGTAAAATTCTGTACATTTATATAGAATTTTTCTCCAGAAATAGTTTTCCAATTACAGTGTAATTTAGTGTTGATTTAAAGCTATTGATATGAAACTATCCATAGCATGTCTTCCCTTGTTTTGAAGAGTTTTCTTAGAAAGGACAGAAGTTTTCATTGTCCTTTTCTTAGAAGGACAATGAAAACTTCTGAAGGCATCCTTTTGCAAAAACCAGTGTGAGGTATTTAATCTACTGAATTCTAATCATCCTCTGGAAAACTTCCCATACGTTTTGTTTATTTGTGGGACTTTTTTGGTACTAATTTTGGCTGGAGTGCATAGAGCTAAATTAGTTGGCTTTTTTCATCTTTATATTTTTTCATCATTCATTTCTTTGCAGAAACCTTGGTCAGGACTGAGTGCTCATTTTGGGACTGTCCTACTATGATAGTCCCTATTTCCTACTACGATAGTCCTCGTGAAGTATCAAAGAGATACTTCTTGTATTTGCTATCTCAGACAGCTGTTTCCAATTCTTTGTGTGGCCACCAAGCCTGAATGCAGTTTCATTCCTGCAGTGGCAGAGGTGGGCCTTGCAGGGTTTGAGTGAAAAAACAATGAAAGAATACCCACAGATGAATTGGTGCTTCTCTGCCTAATTCTTGTAAAAGCAGTGACCTTACACAGAGAGCAGCACAGACAGACAGATAGAAATGGGGTTCAGTAGGTGTTACAGTCAAAGTAGCAAAACTGGAGTTTTGATGGCATAAACTTCCATGGCAATTCCGTGAGAGTCAGCTGCAGAAATTGCAGAGGTAGCAGTACTCGAGGAGGAGGAGGATTTTAGCAGTCAGACGCTGTGTTTGTAGTCTGCATTTCTGTTTCTGCTGCAGTGCCTCTGTGGGGTTGTCCTGCCTGTTTCAGCGCAGCCACGGAAACCTTGTGGCCTCTCTGTGCTGGCCAGCGAGCCTGGGGCTCTGCTGCTGCTGCTCGGGGGCTGCTCTGTCCTGAGAGCAGGAGCTCATTGTGGCTGAAGATCATCTACAGATTTTGCCCAGTGTGGACATCTCCTCAGCCTCAGAACTCTCAATACATACATGGTTGTACAGACTGTAATTGAGAAGCTTTTCCACCCCCACTTCTAACCTAATCTGTTTTCAAACTCCTTTTGAAAGGCAAGGCACCATCATACCCTGTGGTGCAAAGACATTCCTGCTTTGTTTTATTGCATTGTAGACAAAGGTAAAGAAAACCTACATGCTGTGAGGAGCTCTCTCAGTTACTGCACTCACTAATCTACCTGTACAGGGGGTCAGCTAAACACTCTTATATTTAGTACACTAATTTTAGTAGAATTTTTGTAATTGAACCCTTGGGATTAATCAAGTAGCAGAGTAATGGTTCATTGTAGGAAAACTTTTTATACCTGATTTTTATTTGAGTTTTAAATATACTTTGTCTCTCAAGATCTGAAATCCAACTTCATGACAAATTTCAAACTTCAAGCAATAGAAGGGTCCTTTTGTTTACATGAACTTGGTGACAACCTGTCATGGTTTGACGCTGGCACAATGCCAGTGCCCCCATGAAAATATATTATCCTTAGTGTCTGCTATGAGATGTGACCAGGAATAGAGCAAAGCAGGCTCCAACTTAGGAATAAAGAAGAAAAACTTTATTAACCTACAACTATATATAAAAAGAAACACACACAGAACTCAGAATGAAAACCTTCCAAAAACATTCCTCCTCCCCCCACCAAATTTCCAATACATCACAGTAGTACAAAACTTTGGATTCTCAATTCAGTTACCACCCCTCAGATCACCAACTCTCAGTCCATCAGCACCCTTTAGATAATCAATTCTCAGTTCATCAAGAAGAGAGGAGTCCCTCTTGTACCACAGGCTTTCCTGGAAACACAGTTGAGACCTCCTGTGTTTCCCCCTGGGAGCTCTCTGCTTTTAACCCCCCGTGTTCTCAGAGGCATATCCATGTCCTCAGTGGCCACACCAGGTGCCAGTATTCAAATCTGAGCACCTATTGGTTTGACCACAGCATCCCAAAAAACTCACTTCCTTTTCAAACCAGGACACAACCCCACAGTACATTTCTGACAAGATGAAATGTCAGCTATTCAGTGTCTTTTACTGTCCTTGTTTACATTGATCATTTCTGGCATCATTTGCTTTAATGCTTGATGCCAGCAGGTAGGTTTATAGAGCCTTTGGACACTGATGATTTAAATGTATATTCTCCTTCTAGACCTTCATCTGCAAATAGCATAAACAGCACCAGTTCTTCAAACCACAGTGGGTACGTACCAGAACTGCCACTGCCTTCCATGGGAGGAGATATCACAAGCAGATTGTCCAGTGATGAAGGAGAAGCGGATGGAGCTGAAGAATCTGAGAAATTAGACTGTCACTTTTCTGGACACCATCCCAGACCTCTTGGGGTATGTGTCAGTCTCTGGCATGCCTTGCCATTGTTCTTGCAAAATTAGGGAGAGGAGAACAAATAAGTAATTTAATAAGAAGGTAAGGAATGAAGACCTGACATTCTGAAAACTGTTCTAAAGAGAAAAAATACATTTAACAGAAAAGGGTATGGATGTGATAAGGTAGGAGGAGACCACTGGTCAGTACACATGATACATTGATGTAGGACAAGATGGGCAGCAGAAAATCAGTTGTTCTGTTTTTAGATTGTCCTCTCAGTAGACCTCAAATTGTGTGTAGTTCTGCTAAACTGAGGAAAGTTGCATCGCTTTAGATGTGACATGAGCAGATATTCTCTTGGTTGCAGTTCCTACAAAACTACCTGGCAGCTGGTGGCAGAAGGCTAGTACAGTGCTCCATTGATTTCTGTAGCCTGGTTTAAAGCAGTAATTAAATGTCATTTATGTGAGTGTATGTGGACTTAGAAACTATTGCTTCATTTATCTCAAAATGGAAAGGTTCAAGTATGTGTTTGAGCAGCTGGTTTTGTCTTTCTCCTGTGTTAGTGAGAAATTTCATTGTAAGTAGTAAAAGCTGCTTTGTGGTATTATCTCTGCAGTGTGAATTTGTTTACACTGTTCAAACCAAGAAGCAATGGGAGAACTCTTGAAATTCTTAGGAGCTGTTTCTCATAAAAATTGAGCCAAGGAATACATTTATGTGTTTTCCATACGATATGCAGAATAAAACAAACATTGTGATAACTGGTAGCATTGTTTGTATTCCCTAGAGCAAAGGAGAACTTGTTACTGTCAGACACCAGAAAAAAGCATGACCCAAACATTAAGTGACTGTCAGACAAAATCCTGTATTTGGTTCTTACAGAGAAAATGTGAGTTACTGTAGTCCACATAATACTGTGATATGCAGAAACTTCCTGTTTCCTTGGTACTATTGTATGCTGCTTTGGTATTCCTGACTGCTTCTCTATGAATTAAAAACTAAAGGTTCACTGCATGGGTGCCCACACAATTCAAAAAATAATCTAAGTGCAGCCAGTTCTTGTGCATGCCTCAGCAGTGAGGCGTGGCTGTCAATAGCCATTTTGGTTTAGGATCCTAGTTCTGTTTCAAGGCAAACCCACTGACTCATCTGTTCTCTGAAATCTTAGCATCTCTCAACTGAAGCAGTTACTGGTAGTGAAACCAGTTCTTGGTCTGTATCAGTGTGAAGTCAGAAAAGATAACATAAATCACCTCCAGATCATGCTAAATTGCTGAATTTTGTGTTAAAGTAGACTGTTTTCCTTACTAAGTCCCTCTCCTGGCCAGCTGGTAATAATTAAACAGGGGGAAAGTCAGTAGTTACTTAAATTGCCTCATGTTGTTACTTGATGTTAGCGGTGGCTCCCTGGGAGCTGAGGCTAGTTTGTCAGCTTAGGTGGTGGTTTTAATTAACGTGTTTAACCTTGCCATGAAACAGACTTAAAATGAACAGTTGCAGTCTCCACTTGCTGTCCATTATGACAAGTTTTTTGAATGGGTGCTCTTCTACCACATCAGTGCTTCTGCTGTCAGCCAGAATTGCTGTGACTGGGTCCCTTGTATGATGGAGAGTTGTTCTGTTTTTTGAGAGTGGTTTGTAACAGGTTTCTCTCCTACAAACAGGCATTGCATCATTTCGATCAGTAAGACTGAGCTGAAACAAGAGCAAATTCCTGATTGTAACATTTGAGTGTAGTAGGACTTTTCAGGAAGCTCTCCAGAGGAAAGGGTGCAAGTACTCCTGAGCTCTGCAGAATTCTCAAAATACTAGTCCTCCAGTTGATTTTCATGCGCTGTCAAGAGTGTATCCCATGTTCTGTTGTAGCACAGATGCCATGGATGATAATTTACTTTTTTACTCAAATGTCAGGGGTTTGTTTATTAAGTAGATACTAAAGAGGTTCCCATTGCACTTTTCTTCCTCTTCGGTTATATTTTTATTGCTGTCATGCAATTATGAGATTTAAGACACCCAGAACAGTGTAACTTGTCTTTCTGAGGCAGTAAGAATTTTTTCTCTAAAAGTACCTGAACAGTTACATTCTTTTTCTGGCACTGATTTGTTAATAAAGTATGAAATATACTTTACACTAAGCTGAAATGCTATGCCCATATTTCATAATTCTTAAAAAAAACCTCTTCTGTAGATCATGAAAACCATGTTTTAAAAGAAGTTTTATATACATGATACAAATTACAACAGTATTCCTTGATCAGTCAATAAATATTTCGTCATGTGGAAATACATTTTTATAAGCAACACTGAAATACCTTTTCTTTCAGTTCTGTTCATATGGCAGTCGTTTAATGGGAAGAGGGTACTATGTCTTTGACAGAAGATGGGACCATTTTCGATTCGCACTGAACTCCATGGTAGAAAAACACTTGAACTCACAGATGTGGAAGTAAGTGGGATTTTTTTATGCTTGGTGGGTAATTTACATTTTTCATTCTGTAAAACTTCTAAATTAGGCACTCCATGGCCAGCGTTTGTAAAATTGCCTCTTAATTAATTACCTCTTAATTACCTCTATTAAGGTATAGCAGTAACCTGTACACAAATCTTATCTTCTCTGTTAAGGAATATACAGCCCAACAGAACAACCTCCTAGTCCAATGTAAGTTTCTGCCAGATTTAGGACTCTTTCTAGTCCCTAAGAATGCAGATTTTTGCTTAGAATTTTATACCTTTATCATGCCCCTGTATCACCCATTCAGGCTTTGCAGTGCAAGACTCATGAGTTGTAAGATAAGGAACTTGGTGCACATCTGTCTGTGTGTAAGATGGAATATGATAGGTTTTTAATTCATAGTGCCCTTACTGCCTTTGGGATTTAAAAATTCTGACTATTACTCACTGTTGAAGCACCTCTCTATCACATATGCAGGTTCCAAGCACTATAGGCTTTGACTACACACATCCATTGAAATAGACTGCACTTCTAAAATAAATGTTAGTTCTTTTTTAAAAAAAAGTAATTAAAAGCTCATGGCATCTGCAGCTAGGATTGAGTTTTTGGAGGTATTCTGCTACAGAATATGCATTCTTCTTCCAATGCAATGATGCTAAAGTGCAGTGTTTCATGTCACTGTTTATTATCAGGACTGTGTTATATTCATTGGATGCCAGCCATTAGATAAACAAGGTTTGATTTTTATTTAAATATATATTTTTAAGCACTAAAGCTTGGCTTGTCTGACTAACCTGGTAACTTAATGATAATGGTGCCATTGTGCTAGGAGTTTGGAAATGGTTGGTTCTGCCATAAAAGGGCCAGTTTCATGTCTGTTCAGAGACTGATCATGCTCAATCTGCTTTGTAAATCCATAAACTAGTGTCTGTCACCTTCCATAAATAAAAATATTTTAGTTTCCTTATATAGGAAGATTAAAATTTGTTACCTATTGGCTTTGTTTGTCAGGAGAAAAGATGCTTGGGCATCTGAAAAAGCATATACCACCACTAGTACAAACTAGTACAGAAAACAAAACCTCTATAGTAGTTATTCGAAACCAGAAGTAAACAGGCTTTATCCTGCTCCCACTAAATCTGATTTTAAAAGTTTTCCCAAATTTTAGCTGTTTATGTAATCTCTAATACTTTAATGAGCTCCAGCTATACTCACTTGTCTGTGTAACACAGGAAGCTGACAGTGCCTAACCCTGTTTTATTCCTCTGCTGTCCTCAACCCTCCTCTGGGCTGACCTTTCCCTGTGCTCCCCAGGCAGAGCTGGGTATGAGGCTGCTGTTCTGTAGCTCTGCAGCTGTGGCCAGAGGTGCAGGGATGCAGGGCCATGTTCTCAAAACTAACATTAACAAAGTACTTCTATCTCTAGTTCTCAAAGTACTTTGCAAAGGCGGGTAGGAATTGTTGGCCCCTTCTTTAAAAGGAGCCTGAAGGACAGCTCTGATAAGCAGCTGTGTTTGCATTGCAAGTGGCAGGCAGTAGGACTTCCTCACTTCTGACAGCATGGACTGTATGTAATCCCTTATGTACCTGTGCCATAAACTGTGTTCTGTCCAACAGTCTCCATAGGAGGAATACCTGGAGAGAACACTTGTAATTAGGATTTGATTTATGATAAGACAGCACACCCAGGGCTGCTCCTTTATCGTACTTCTGTGAGGGTAAGAGTAAGCCTTTAAAAATGGGAAAGGTGTCACTAGTGAGGATACCAAGGGCAGAGTTATGGGGCTGTACAGCTTCTTAGAAAAGAGAAATAGGATTAAACTGTGACTCAAATGTAGGTCTAAATAATGAGAAAAGATCACATAATAGTTTTCCAAGAGACATTATGAAGATCTGGTTCTTCAATAATGCCACATTAGACAAAATAATAGGTGATGGCTGAATGGAAAGGAATTTGAATACATCCTACTAATTTCACAGGTAATATTATTATACTTTCTTCTCAAAAGAGTATTCAGCTGTTTATAAAGCTTATCAAGCTCTGTTTAATATTTTGTCAATTTTTCAATATTAGTGGAAATTAATCAATAATTTGCCTGTTTAATCCCACCTAACCAGCTCTCAAAAGATCTGTTGGGAATAGCACTGCATTTGGAAAGGGGTGATCGTTCCTCTTTGTGCTCAATGATTAAGTGCTTCACAACCCCCCAGATGGCTCATTTACTGCCTTAATGAAATCTAACCTATGAATTTAGGTTGATATTGAAACTGTTCCACAATCTGAACTTTGAAGCAAAAGATATGTAATTTATGAAACATAGTGACTAGGATATGTATAGGTGCCACCATCAGGCATTTTATTTGCATTTTGTAACTGTTTGGTAAAATAAAAGAAGGAAAAAGGAAATGAAATTTGTAATACTGTGTTTAAATTGTAATACTGTGCACTTAATTGCTGGATGTGATTAATAGAATAGAATAGGAATCAAAATTATAATGAACTAGGTTCGCCTTTTTGAATAAGTTAATGGAAATTATTTCCTATCTGCTTTTTTTATGGAATTTTTTATGTATCTCATTTTTTTTTCCTTTCCTTTTCTGTTTAGGAAAATCCCTCCTGCGGCAGACAGTCCCATGCCTTCTCCAGCAGCACATGTCTCCACTCCTTTTCCAGCATCAGTCTTACAGCCCTTCAGCAATCCCAGTGCAGTGTATATTCCTTCAACACCTATCAGTTCAAGGATCACTTCTTCTTACATAATGACATCAGCCATGTTATCAAATGCAGCCTTTGTGACAGCGGCAGAGACGAATTCCATAATGTCACACACCACAGCTTTTCCTCACATGGCTGCAAGCCTAAGTATCATGGACTCAACTTTTAAGGCGCCATCAGCTGTGTCACCAGTGCCAGCAGTCATCCCTTCCCCATCCCACAAGCCATCCAAAACAAAAACCAGCAAATCCTCAAAAGTGAAAGACCTGTCATCTCGGAGTGATGAGTCTTCGAGTAACAAAAAGAAAAAGCCGCAGTCGTCGTCTTCATCGTCGTCATCATCCTCATTATCTTTGCAGACATCTTCCTCATCTTCATTTTCAGGGTCCCACAAAAAGAACTGTGTCCTGAACCCCAGTTCAACGTTGAACTCCTATCAGGCGACATCCTCCTATAACAGTGTGTCTGTGCACAATACCAATAATGGAACAAGCCCACTCAGTGCCAAATCGGAGCCCTCAGGACGGACTTCACTGTCAAGTAGTTCAACAGACTCAGTGAAACACATGAGCATGGTAGTGAGCAGTATTGACACTTCTAATCTGTCTGTATCTCCTCTCGTGCACCACTCAGGGGACCACTCCCTGGGAGCACATAATGCAGTGTCTTCTCTACCCCTTTCTTTTGACAAATCAGAAGGAAAAAAACGTAAAAACTCTAGTTCTAGTAGCAAAGCCTGTAAAATCACTAAAATGCCTGGTATGAATAGTGTTCATAGAAAGAGCACTGCCAACCTTATTTCTGCGGTGCCAGATCCTACAAGCAGCTCCATCTCTCGGCAGGTAAGGGACTCTTCCAGTTATTTTTTTGCAGATCATGTCTGACTTCCTTGAAATATTTCATCCATTCTGAAAAGAAAATACCACATTTGCTTCAGATGGGTTTTCATCACACAACTTACTTTCTAGGTTAATAAAGAAACATATTTGTATTTGTTTTGTACCAGTCATAGAAAGATGTTTTGAGAGTTAAAAAAAATTTATATATATGTACATACATATGTGTATGTATATGTATATATATATATATATGTATATATATAAATACTTTCTCAAAATATTTTTATGAGATTTTTTTATTCAATTATTAAAGTACCTATTTGTATCTCTGAAAGTAAAATTGAATGTCCAGAATGGATAAATAATTTTTAGAAAAAAAAATTGCTTAATTCTCATCTTTCTGAAATAAATTGTGTTATTGAAACAGGAAGATGAGAGTCAGAATTTCTGTTTATTTCTTTTCCCAAACTTGTTGCTGGTTCATTTCCTAATGCTATGCTAGTCTCTTCATATCTCTTCTGTAAAACACATCTACCTTTCTCCTGGAGAGAGTCTGAGGTGCCTGACCACAGATGTTGTTCCCTGTTTGAAACTGGAAAAAATTAAGAAATTAAGTTCTTAACTGGATGACCTTTAGGGGATATTTGGTTACCTTTTTCAGTGTACCTGTGTTCACAGAATATTGAAGTCAGTGCAGCAGATAAGGTTACACACACTTCCTTCATTGACAGCAGCAGAGCTTTGGCTTCTCTTTCAGTGGTGCTACACAAGAACAAAAGTATATGTGAAGTAAGATCTGGTGGGAAAGCTGCCAGTAGGATCTTTATAATGATCTAAATATGATCTTTATAATGATCTACTGCTTCATTCTGCTACTGTGTCCAGTGCTGTGCTGTGCACACAAAACAGCGCTTGGCCCTGGCATCTGGAAGACAAAGCCATAGAAAGTAGGATACCTCAGAGAATCCAGAGAAGGTAGCTTAGGAAATTTTGCTTTGGTTTGGTTTTTTTGTTTGTGAAACTCTCATTTCCTGAGGATATTGCACATAAAAACAAGTGGAATTTTGAAAAGAAGATAGTAAGGGCAGAGCAATCCATTAGTAATACGGCAGAAATGGGAGAGGAAAAAGGGAATAAATGAATCCTAAAGCTGCTGTAGGAGACAGAATGAATGTCTCAAAGAATGGCCTAGCAGGTATATTTTCTCTTTCCTACTTCCAGCAGAGGTGCCACAGAGATGACTTGTTTGGCTTTTTAAAATGGGGAGTGGCATTGTCTTTCTATTATTTCTATTTCTATTCTATGCCTCTTAAATGTGTCCTGCAATCAGAACTGATCTTCAGGTAACTGAAGTCAGTAGAGGTTGCTGTAAATTCTTCCTTCTGTCACTCAGTCTGAATTTTGAAACATGTGTGTCCAAAAAGATTAAATTGCCCTGAGGTTTAAGGTTTCAAATGGAAAGAAAAAGTAAGTACAAATTGGTACTTTGGTACAAACATAGGTAATAGGAAATGGATTGTATAATCTTTTCCCAGGACACAGACTGTGTCTGTAGCTAGCACAGTGTGAGGAAATCTTACAGAGATTCTGAGTTCAAATCCTGAGCTCCCTTGGGATCAAATCCGTTCTTTAGTGTCATCCCTGTTTCAGTTTTGTGATGCATTTCATCATGTTGCACAGCAATAGAAGTAAATAAACCACAAGAAATCAATCAGAGGTCTTTGCTGAATATTTGTAAAAATGTAATTCTGACTAGTATTTTTTTCTTAAGTAAGAGGTTAAATATTTGTAATGAGTGTTACAATATACAGATATTTAAACATGTTAAAACATTATATTAAATATTATACAGATATTAAAACGTGTTACCTCCTCAAAAATAGGAGGTAAAATGGAGTTAATTGTATTTCAGAAGTCTAGCTGGCAGCTAATTGTCTTTGTGACAAGGATACTCTATGCAATACAAAATAAATTGAATTTGTACCCATTTAAGCATATGGGTCAAATAATATTACATACTCTACATATGTATATTGAAACTCTGGAGAATACAATATTTAAATTCCCTTTTAAGCTGTGCTGTTTGACTTGATGTGTTCTAGAAATACAATTACATTAAAAATCCCACCCAAAAAAATTGGTGTAGCTTAAAATCTTACTCCTGTTCCTTCATGTAATAGGGGAAATTGAAGAGATTAAGAACACAGCAACAGGTGATAGGCTCAGGTATAGTTTTCTTATTTAATTCAACTCTAGACTGGATAGATAGTGACTGGAAGTGTAAATCATCGGGTTTTGAAGTACACTTTATTTTTAAAGGACACTGAGGGAAAAAAAATAGGATTTGAGTTTTGGCCTCCCACTTATACTTTTGAAATGGTGTTTCCCATCATTAAAGACCCAAGACATCTGGGAAACTTTCTTTCCTTTCAGAGTGCTGTACCTGTTCAGCCTGTGTGGCCATTTCTCCATTTAAAAGGAGGATATGTATTTCTTAAGAAGGGGTTTATGAATGCTGTAATGGTGTATGTAGAGAAGAAAGATTTGCAGATGTGTCTCAATGTTCTGAATGACCAGGAAAGATAAAAGGTTGTGTATCTTTAGTCAAGATTTGTAGCTGAAGAATGTTAGCCTCTAGAGAACAGCTGAGACAGGCAAAACAAGCTGAAGGGAGCAGGACAGGCAAAGACCCATCCTTTTAATCTCCGTGCACCATGGGAGCACCTTCAAAACTAGCTGTAAATAAAAACTTTAAACATTTATTCTGGACAGAGTGTGAACAGAGAACACTGTTTCAAACAATCTCTGTGTGAGAAAGGGCAGGAAGAGGAAGAAAGAGGCTGCCTTTCACTCTGTACCTCAAATGGCAGAATTACAAACAATGCTGCAGAAGGGAGGGAGAAAGCTGCTCTTGTGCAGGCCCTGCCAGCCCATGCCACACCCCCAACAAGTCAGTAAGAACTGGCTGCTGCATTTCTCAGTGCTTAGGAGACAGGTCCTTGCTGCCTTTCCATCAAAGGATTAAAATGATGTTACTTGAAGTCAGCGACTTTGTAAACAACTCTTCACACTGCAGTCATCTGCCATTTACAGACAGGTGTCCATGGTTCAGTTTTATCAGTCTTGTAACCCCTGAGGAACCACTCCTGTGACTCAACAGCTGTGTCCCTTCTTGTATCACAACAGAAGTATCTACACCATGTTTACAGGTCATTGTACAAAAACCTATGACAGGCTGCTCTTGCAGAGTGCTGTGAGCTCACAAACATTGAAACAAGCAGATGGAATATTTGCAGTATTATAACAAATTATACATTATTATATATATTATTATAACAAGTACTTTTAAAATGTATATATGTGTACTACAATTTACACTCCTACCCAAAGAAATTCTCTGATGCAGTAAATGGATACAAATGCAAATTTGAACCTCTGGAGTTTCATTCTTTTGATTAATATTTGCTGTATCGAGTAATGATATATGGAAAAAAATAGAATAATTTAGGCCATGCTCTGGTGCTTGGCCACTTGATTTGAACTCCCCAGGAGTGGGGAAGGTCTCCTGGGGAGGATCCCATGACTTGGAGCAGCTGCCCTAAGTGATTCCAGTAACTAGAGAAACCAGTATTTCAGTCTAGAGAGGTGGGGGGGTTATTCCTTCAGCTACTGTTTTGCATGATATTTTCTGACCTGGGACAGTATTTATGTTCCTTTTCAGACTATTGAAATTATACAGGCTCTGAGATAATGGTTATTCTATCTGAAGTGTATCTTTTGCAATAGCAAAATACCTATGTTCCAAATGCAACCTGATTAGTACCACGTTACACAGGGAAGGGAAGGCCATCACCAGCATCTGAATTCAACTGACAAATATGCCTCTCAATACTGCTCAATTAATGTTTTTCAGATTGGAAAAAATAGCAGTGTAGCTTTGTCACAATCCAGTCCTTCGAGTACATCAAACCCAGTACACAACAGACAAGTAAGTTGCTTTTGAAAAAGTGTACTTAAGTAGTCTGTAAGCAGTTTTGAAACATTTCATGCTATAAAACCTTTAAATATAATTTCTTTATGAATCCAGTTCTTTATAGAAGCTGCCTTTTGGTGAGCTAATACTAGTTTTCTCCTCTCATATCATTTTTCCCCAGCTACTTTCCCCTCCAAGAATTATGAATTACACATTTTTTGGTTGTTTTTCACCACCTGTGCTATAGCTCAGGTTGGCTCATTGGTTATAGCTCAGTGCTGCTCACTGGCTGTTGCTTTGGTGATAGAGGCTCAGCAGCAGCAGATCTCTGTTTTTTCTATCCCAGTTCTCCTGCTGAGCAAGATGGCACAGCAGAGTCCCCAGACTGGCACAGGAGGGACAGCATTTAAAAATAGGCCAGAAGTGAAGCAGCAAAGGGAGAGCAGAAGCAGGACAGAAAAGATGAGGTACTTGACTATTCAGAGAAACTAATCTGAAAACATAACTAAACCATGTGTAATGTGAGTTCTTCTTAAACAGTCTCTGAGTTAGACAATGATAATAAATGCTGCAACTCAGCTTTTTTGATCTGGCCCTCATCTGTCTGGAGGACTGCTACACTTGTTTATTTTAATATGGCCCCTACTATTTGATTCTCCAAGTTGAGTACTTTATCAAGAATATAATATCAAGTTCTTTAGTGTGGAAAGGTTTCCCACCTCAGCAACGTGTAGTCACAAGTAATCCAGAGGGTTTTTCTGTACAGCCAGTGTCTTAGAATTCTGTTATGTATTCTGGCTAAAGTATGCATGAAGTAGTTATTCCAAATGGCTGTGCTGTTAGTTTCTGCTGTGTAGACCCAGGAAAAGAATAGTAATGATAACCCACACCCACGCTTTATGCCCATTCAAAATACTCTGAATCGCTCATATCTTCAGATGAACTGCCAAACAGTAATTTTTTTTCTCTCACTGCTGAATGCAAATATATATGGAAGAGCCACTCTGAAGGGAAAAAAGTGGAAAGTTTCTTCATACTTCTAAGGAGTGGCATTTTTCTGTGTGACACTGTCATCCAACTGCCAGTGACAAACTGTTCTGAAGTGCAAAACTGTTTTTGTTTTAACATCTTGCTCCTGTGTTAGTATAACATACACACTACCCGAGGAGCAGAACTTGTTGGGATCTGTTGCCTAGATCCCATGGGGAAAACCTCAGAGTACAAAACATTAATTTTGTGTCAGCTCTATGTAAACTGAGATTATTGCAGAGCTTTTCAGCTGCCTGTTTTCATAACTTTATCAAAAATAGAAGTGTTTGCTTGTTTTAAGCCCCACAAACTCTTTCTTTTTAAAAATATGTTTCTGTCAGTTTGGCAGTTGATTGTGGAGCTCAAAGTATAAATACAAAAAAAATCAAGTTGATACTAAGTTATATTAAACTTTTTTTAACTTACATAGGATTTTAGTATTTGGAACCATGAATAATGATTCCCTATTTAATAAATGTTTGTCACTGTCAAATCTGAGCTGCTTTGTTGGCAGCTTTTATCTCCAATCTAGCAATTGAATAGTCCCTAAATAAAATTTCCGCCTTAAACTATGCTGTAATATTTCATTATAAAGGTGTTAATAATTAGGTAACAATAAGTGGATCTACAAGTATATGCTGTGTCAGTAAAGGTATTACTGTGGAAGCTGAGCTCTCTGGTTTTGAATGTTAGTGTAACTATAACCATGAGAATCAGGGAGTCCAAGTGAAGCAAGGTCTGTAGGCAGAGACAATCTCTGCTATAAACCAGGGTTTATAGTTGGAAAAATCTGGCAAGTTTTCATGAATACATCATAACAACAGACTTGTAACAATGCAGTTGGAAGCAGAGTTGCAGCTGAATGTGCATATGGAGCAGTTCCTCTGGGCTGCCTCCGCTGTGTTCCCTGGCCAGGCAACCTGGCGGAGCTGTCTGCTGGCTCAGAAGGGAGAGGATTGTTGTTCTCAAGAGAAGGGAGAGAGGTCCATAACTCACCACAGGGCTGAGTGGCTGGGTGAGGATGTGGCTTTTGGAAAATTGTGTTGGGCTCTAAACCCAACCCACACCCCAGTCTCGTTTGCACCTGTGACTGCCCGGGTGCAGTCCAGCTGGGAGCACTTCCAGTGGCCTTCCCAAAGCAGCCAGTCAGAGAGAGACACGTGGCAGTGCTGTGAAAGTCACTTGCCACCCATAACTGAGTGTTTCTCATTATTAGTTGTGAGCTGAAGGTGGCCTGTAGTAGTTGTTCTGATGTCACAGGAGTAGCTGCTTTTGATCATTTGCTCCATGTATTGAAGTTCACTCAGGTTGTCCCGTGGTACTGGTGGATGATGAGAATTGTTGTGGGCCTGTCAGTTCCATCCCATTGCATTAAACTCCATCAGGCTGAACTCAAACAGATTCTTCTCAATTAGTGTTCAATATCAATATTGCTGCCCTTCTTTGAGACCTGAATTAGGGATTGTATACATAAAAGCATGCCTGTTTTTCCAACTATTACTGTTGCTTTAGTAAAAAAAATACTGCTTTTCCCTACAAAAACTACTTGATCTTTAATAAAAATTAATGGAATGATAGTTTTACAGTCAAATTATTTGTGTCTGTATATATTAAATGTTTGTTTTCTCCAGATTTTATTCTTGTTCTAGGTTTTTAACTAATCAAGTCTTTTTGTCTTCATAGTGCTTTTAGGTGCCTGAAAGTGTTAACACTTCAAGACCTCAGTGTGCGGTGGTTTTTAAATACTGAATAACTAGATCATTTTATTAAGGGAAGGTGACAACGTGTATGCTGTGTGAGGATTCCTTGTGCATGAAAACATGCTGTGTAGAGGAAAAGATTCTTCAGAGTTGTCGTCTAATTGCTGCTCTTTATTTGTAATGATAACCAAGTTAATGAACATGAAATTCACCAAAGCTTACTAAGATCAGACCATCCCAAAAGGAAATATGCCGTTTATTCAAAGCAGTTCCTTTTCTTAAAGGTCTAATGTAATCAGTAAACAGGGAGGAAATTTAGTTCAGGGACTTGAAATAAATTCCTGCTTTGAGTACTGTCAGCCACAGACATTATTGAAGTGTTTTATACCAAAAGACATTGTGTGATTTTGAACCTGGCTCTGGTTTCTCTTTTAGAAGACATCAAACCGGACTGGTAGAATAAGGACTCTTCCATAACAAGGAAAAGGAACCAGCCTATAATCTCTAGCTCTCAGCAGCCCTACTCCACAGGGTTTTTCTTTTCTATGTCCTGCAGATGGATTTAATCTTTTATGAATTTGTGGTTTTAATGAGAATTAAATTTACAGAAAACTGTAATAGTGATTTGTTTAGTTTTTCCACTTGTATTTGCCACTGATCTGTGCGTTCTGCTTGGTTATGTTTCATGCCTTTTAAAGCTGTTAGCGTTGCAATGCTCCCTTTGTTTCCTAACCAGAACACAATGGACATTCCAAAAAAAAAATCCAGACCATGATTTGAATTTATTTAAAGGATCTCCAAATTTTTTCATTAAATAAAAATTACAGTAATTCTGTATTTAAGCTTGTCCTATGGATAAAAATTGAGTGCATTTCTTAGTAATTTGCAAACAGCTGGGGCACTGCAACTTTAGGGACTAATCCTGATTGGTGCTCTGTACCTACAGCATTTAATAATTTCAGTGGGAACTCTGAGTGTTCAGCCTCTTCCAGAATCAGGCTCTTAAGGAATCTATACTTCAATCAATGCATAGCAGAATTTTGCACCAAACTGTAATTACTGTTATCAGGGGCCCAATGTGTAAAATCCCCATATCTTGGGGGATTTCCAGACTCTTAAGAACACAGCACTTGATAACTTCAGTGAGCAGTTTGGGTTTGCGAGGACAGGAGTTGAGCAGATTGGCTTGCATTAATAGAATTGCACTGACAGTGTTTCTTATAGGATTACTGAATAATTTTTTAATAAAATATAGATTTTATAATCAGGAAGCCAATACTAGGTACTGGAACAATAGTACAGAGGAGTTAATTTTTATTTCTACAGTGTTAAAAGTGCACTTATATGCTGGTTTATTTACATCTTGGGGAAAGGCAAGAGACTGCAAATAGGGAGATTATTACTACTTTCTTTTTTAAAAAAAGAAGGGTTAAGGCAAATTTTAAGACTAAAAATGTTTAAGCAATTATAAACAAGGCTAGACCCTTTGAAAAAAAGTTTAGAAATATTCTTAAAATAAATTTTTATAGTGTTAATTTTGTAATAATTTATGTTTTGCTATACTTCAGAGCTAACTGACCAGTATAGTTTCAGAAACAGTATGAAACTTAGGAAAGTTTAAGCAATGTTTATATTTTTAAAATGTTCTTTGAATTATGTTTTTATTGTACATTTCTTCAGACTGAAAAATGTGTACATATCTTTGTTATTTTTGCACAATTTTTGTCTTGTTCAGTTTTAGGAGCAGTACTATGTTGATTTTTTTTAATTTATTTTGAGTTATAAAACTGCAGGATTTTAAAAATCTCAGTAACAAAGTCATCCTCTGTAATCAATGAACTGCTATTTCTATTTGTTGAGGGAAAACAGTGGTTGTGAGATTCAGTGGTTGCTTCTGAGAAATAATGCTAATCAGTGACTGAAGGAGCAATTTTGTAGTTTTAGGAAGCTTTAGCTGTTTCCATGCATCTTTTAATTGGAAAGCTGAATTATGGAGCCTGTCCTTTGAATGCTGCTTAAATTTTATTTTCAACTGGCTTACACCTGACAGCATTTCAGGAAAGTTAAGCACGAAGTAAAATCCCGTGGTGTTCTTTCATCATCAAAGAATCATTATTTAATTAAATGTATCGGAAATTTTAGCCTGCAAAATGAAATGGAAGTAAACTTTTTGGGAAAAAGTGGATACAAACTGGACCAGCCTATAATGCATTCTTAGTGTAGCATTCACTTGTAGTTCTTTTTCTTCCCCATTTGCCTGAAAACCTTGTGATTTGTTTCCAGCAATAGAGGCTCAGAAGCTTTGGTTGTTCCACATACGCAATGCATAGGCCCGTCAGCCATAAAAAGCGACTTGGATAACTTGTATGCCTTCTTTTGTATCGATGTAACAATTGTAAATAGTGCTGATCGACCTTTGTAGAGAATAGTTTATACAGCATATTCTATTATTGCTGATTCTCAGTGAACTATTGTTTTAAAAAAAAAGAAGAAAAAAAGAAATTTTTCTATTTACACCTTATATTTTGTTATGCTGTTGACCCATGGCACTTTAACAAAACTCTGTGGGTTTTGCATAGCTGGTCAGTCATGGGATATATTAAATAACTGTTGTTGCACAGAAATGAATTTGCACCTGCTATATTGTGCTTTCCTACTACAGATTTTAGAACCTTTTCCAGAAGACTTTTGAAGAAAGCATGTCCAATCATTCTAAGATAAAAAAATGCCATACTTGTACAGCCAATTTCTTTTCTACAATCCATATTTTGTAACACTAAGTATTTTCATTCTTTGTCCTGCACCTTTATGTATTAGCAGTATCAAATAGAATTCATTCCATGCTTGTGATAATTGTAAGCAGAATAAATGTCTAAAGTAGGTGTAAATAGTAAATTCTATGGCTTACAGTTTAAAAAAGGAAAACCAGAACAAACATGTATCTGATTGATACTGCCATGGTTCAACACCGGGCCTGGAGATATTCTCTAGTGAGCGATTGTATTTTTTTGTTTTTTGCTTTATTATTATTTTTTTTTTGTAACATGGCTTTGTAAATAAAATAATTTATATGTTTGTAAGAAACAGATGGAGTTTGTCATTATTCCTTTTTGCAAAGCAAAAATGGTGTGTATTGCTTTCTCTTCCCAGAGGCTGAAATACACTTTGCAGATGCCCTGCACTGAGAATTCCACAGTAGTTCAAAAGATCTGCCCAGCTTTCTGTACAGGGCTGAATTTCCCTGGGTTTATTTTTGGCATTCATGTCTAAAATATTTCTGTATTTACATGTCAAGACACATGCAGCGGTTAGCTACTGAGGTTTTTTGCACTGATAAACCATTTTTAAATTCCTTTGCTTAGCTGAATGCATTTTCTCATTCCTTATCAGTGTAAGAATTAACTTTGTTACAGCTGCTAGATTTAGGAATTCTCACTTCAATGGGCAGTACAAATTTATAACCAGTCTTTTTATCATCATTAATACTAAACCCACAGCTCTTATCTAGGCATTAAGATTCTTGTTCTGTGCAAAGCCTGTTCCAATTACAGATCAAATGAGACTTAAATTGTTCATTGGCTCGACAGCTCTGCAGAGAGGATTGCAGTTTTTTCTCTTGCAGCCACCCTCTTCTGCAAATCTGGGGAATGTGGACATTTTCATGCTCCTTTTATGAAGTATCTGGAAACTGTCTTGGAGATACTGTAGGGAAGATGCTCACAATTACAGTACCTTTTTTAAAAGCAAGCAATTGGGATTGCAAACTGCATTTTGTGTGCACACACTCAGAACTGGCAGAGGAGATAGGAAACTGGGCTGCCTTGCAGGAAAAGGGAATTGAAAGAGGGAAATTTTACCTTCTAGGTAAACAGCTTTTTGTTTAATGCCTTTCACTTTCTGATTCCTGTCACAAAACCTAATCCTGAATTTTCTCTTTATTGTACAGTTAATGCCTTGATCTGAGATACTGAGGTACTTGTATTTTGAAAGTTTTTTTTTTTTAATCTTTAGTTTATCTTTTCCAGTACAGAAAAAATTAATATCATTAAATAGTAGTAGATGCTGAAGTTTCATCTGATAAAAGTGGTCTCCATGTATGGCTAAAGATAACTCTGTGTTTATAAGATGCTTTGCTATTTCTAGCAGCCATTAGAAATTAAAACAATGGCCAAGAAAACAGAATATGGCTGACATTAACTGCTTGCCATCACTGCCTATGGCCAGCAAAGGCTGAAGACCACTCACTTCCCAAAAATGAATCAGTAGTTTTTTAGCTCTTTTGGGTTTGTTGGAATGATCTATAAGCTGTTCTCATATTTGGAGTTGGGTTTCCTCTCCTTTTTTTGGTTATGCACAAGTGTTCCGCCTGTAGCACTCCTCTCCTGCTCATGTTCTCTAACATGCTCTAAATACCACCCGTTTCAGAGAGAAGCAAATCACACTGTAACTTCTTTATTCATTGCACTCTCATTTTTATGCTTCTGTTTTTACCATGGAACTATTTATTTTAAAAGGAAGTCATTGCTGTGTGCAACTAGGATCTGTTTTATTCTTCCAAATCTGTCAGGATTCACAATTGGAAAAAATGCCAAATACTGATTCCAGAAATATTTGGAGGAGAGTCACACAACACATTCAGACTTCAGAACACAAGAATGTTTATTTCATGCAAATCTTTCTATGCTGTTTTGCTCCTTGAATACTTCCTGAAAGCAACTATTCAAAGCAAATGCAGATCTCTTGTAAAAGACACTTTCCTAAGTAGAAGAAAGCTAAAGCTGATCAGTAGGTGCCAGTCTGCCCCTTGCCTGGAGGATCCATGGCAGGCAGTGCTGAGCTCTTGTTCTCATTTTGTAAGGCACTACAAATGACACAAGCTGGATTCTTTTCTGTGGGGGTTTTGTTGTTTATGGTTGACCCAAAAATATTTAGCTCTAGTCTGTGATCTGTTGTCCCTACAGAAAGGAGAAGAGAAGCTTTAGGAGAAGTTTGCCAGCAATAATAATCAGGTTCCAGGAGAAGTTGATTTGAGGGTAAGGACACTAGTAGGGATTTGAGATGGGCCACTACCTTCAGCTGTGCACTTTGCCCATTTCCCAAATGTGCCATATTATTGGAATAGGATCCCAATATTACCGGGTGGAACATGCCTGGGCTCGTCTGGCCCTTGCTGCTTGACCAGAGGCAGCAACTGAGATGGTTTTCACCTCAGAGACACCTTTGGCTGGCTGTATGTTGCAGCTGGCACTTGGAACAAGTCCAGGCAAGCAGGAACTCAGGTTTTACCTCTCTGGTGGAAAGGCTTCAGGCGATGGTGAAGGGGAAAAGGAGATGGATTCTGCCGGAGGGTTAATCCAGAGTTTTATTCCAGGGTCACAGATCTCTGAATCTTGTAATGGCTCCAACAGAATGGCGACCACATGGTCTCAGTGTCGTTTTAAAACCCCGGGGACAGGGGCAGGGAAGGGGCAGGTATGGCACCAACCAGGTGGGAGGGGGGGAGTCTCAGGGGACAAGTGACACTTGGGTAGGCCAATGACCCCAGGGCTGAGGGGCATCTTTTGAACTTTAGCCAACCACACGACGCCCTTGCTGGAATGTCAAGCTTGACGGACAGCACTTATCAGGAGGCAAGGGGAGGGGAAGGGAGAAGGTATTGCCACACCTGGGAAAGGACTGGGATAGCTAAAACAGGATATTGCATCACACTGCAGCACCATATTGAGCTCTGAAATTCAGTCTGGGTTTGATTAACTTGGAGCAGTTGCTAACATGGTTGATGTGACACCACAAGGGTAGTTTTTCAGAAAAGCTGTTTATTGTGGACAAAGTGCATTTACAGAACCCAGAGGTGTGAAGGCCTTTTGGGGTAAGTACAGAGAATGAATGGCCTGATGAACACGAGTGCAGCCCTGGGAGTCCCATGTCTGTGCCAGCTCATTTCCAGCCTGGCCCCACTGAGGCTGCAGATGAAATGGTGATGGAGGAGACATTACTGTGGAAGAGAAACCATCATCCCTTCCCAGTGGGAAATTTCCTCGGTGCTGATTTGGAGCACTGTGGCACAGGTGAGTGAGATAGGTCACTACTGGGAAATGACTACACAGGCTCAACCTCTTTGCCTTTTCCACCACAGCTACAGAATATATCTATTATCTATCTATATCTATATCTCTTTATATCTTTATATATAAATATCTATATATATCTTGACTCAGTTGTAAGGTGTTCTCGACAGCCTTCCCCTCTGGTCAGCTCCAGTCTTAAATTGCAATTATTTGCCTTCCTTTTTCTTTAATTTTCTCTTATTTTGATCCATAATCAGTTGGAAGGCTTTGTGGTGTGGTTTATTGGGCACTTGGGGTTTTTGTTGTTTTTATAATCTTGCCTTGAGCTACTCCTTCCATGTTACTTTTCTTTAGGATTTGTGTTTGTAACACCTGATAACTCTGCTTTTACAAAGCACTGACTGACATGACTACAGTTAGAGCAGATGTGTGGATTTGCAATCAAGCACAGGAAAAGTCAGGGGTTACTCTTCAGAAACATGAACCTTTGGAGATGCACAATCCATATTTCTGCTTCCTAACTGCATGCCCACCTGTTGTTGCTCAGAATGTCTATTTGAACTATAGGGTGTCAGAGACACTGAGGCAATGGAGATGGACCTCTGATCTCTCCCACCCTGTGTAGTGTAAGCTCATTCTACAGATACTGCTGGAATAAAAGTGTCTGTGCTTTGAAGAGCCATGGGCTCAGAGCCATGCTTACACAGAAAAATATACTGTGTATCTCAAAGAAAGCAGGCTCCTGCTCAAGTAACTTCTTTTTTTCCCTTTGCCTTCAGCAGGAGTCCAACCATAGTTCCAGGAAATCAGTTTTGTGGCTTTTCAGCCAACTGAGAAGTGGACAGTTCTGTTACAGTAAAGTCTTCTGATATCAATCTAGGCATGTTGTGACTTATTCTTCTCCTTGACTCAGAAACAAGAACTATTTCTGTAATTCCTGATTTATTTTTCCCAGTACATGATTTCTGATGGCAGGTTTCACCTTTATTTTGCAGCTGACTGGGAGAAAGGAAAAGAAAAGCCAACATTCACAGCTTAGACTGATGACTGTGGGCTCTTGTTCTTGGGGAGAGGACTGGGATGGCACAAGCGGTGATCCAGCTACTTCTGCAGTACATCAAGGACAGTTTTTTGACAGAAGGGCTCAACAAGCTGAGTGGGGCTATGCTAGACATGCTGCTCACACATAAGGAAGGGCTGCTGGGAGCACTGACACTGGTGGCAGCCTTGGCAGCAGTGACTGCAATGTAGCAAAGCTTACAATTCTAAGGGAAGTGAGGAAGATAAATAGTTGAACTGCAGTCCTGGAATTTAGGAGAGCAGACTTTGTTTCCTGCAGACATTTTGTTGGCAGAATCCTGCAGGAGACTGACCTAAAGGGCCCAGGAGAGCTAGCTGCAGCACAGGAACAGTCCATCCTCATCTGCAGGGAGCTGGGCAGACACAGGAGAAGGCCAGCATGGCTGAATGGAGAGCTCCTGACAAAGCCAGAGGCAAAAGGCAAGGACACAGACTGTGGAAGCAGGGGTGGACTACCCTGGAGGAATAAACACTGCCCAGGCATGCTGAAATAGGAACAGGAAAGCCAAAGCTCAGCTGGAGCTGGAATTAAAGAGGGATGTGAAGGACACTTCCAGTACATTAACATAGAAGGAAAAGTAAGTAAAATGTGGGCCCCAGTACATGTGAGGACAGGGAGGTGACAGAGGTACACTCATTGCTACTTTTGCTTCAGTTTTTAACTGGAGAGGGCTGTGCTTGGAGCTTTGGGCATAGTTTGGGCAGTGAGGTGCTATCCCTAGGACATCTGAGTGAAGGACTGCTTACCCTGCATCTCTGTGGGAAAAGCTGGGCTTGGTTCAAGGATACAGGCTGGTGCCATTCCTGTGCAGCTGAGCACTGGAACACAGACAAATGGTGCTGGGGAGTCTCCATTCTGGAGACAGTAAAAACTTGACAAGGCTGTGAACAACCTGAGCCGGTCTTTGAAATTAGCCCAGTTTGAAGAGGAAAGGGAGTTGACCACATGATCTGCAGAGGACAATTTCAACCTAATTCTTCTGCTGTTCTGTACAGTAAAAACAACAAAAATGTGGTTCTGGCTGCTGGGATAATCAATACTCAGAAGCTCAATATTTCTGTAGTTGAGCACTTTCCTCTGTAAATGTACAATATAAAATCCCCTGATGAGGAGCTCACCTGTATCTTGGAAGTCCTTGGGGGCACACAGAGGGGAGCTGCAGTGGAGCTCTTCCAAAGCAGCTACAGCAATGGCAGCACCAATCCCTAGAGCTCACCCTTTGCTCCCTAGCAGAGTGCTTGCCAAAGCTCATGCCAGGGAGCAGCAGAGGGAAGCAAAGCCTTCAAGGAGCTGCTCTCAGCAGCTGTGTGCACAGGAAGCCTGTGGCACATCTAGGGATCCTTCCCAGCCTCTATTGCTCCTGTCTTTTCCCATAGCCCAAGACTTCAGTCTTCTGACACTCTGAGACACTCACATTTGAAAGAGCACGTCCCTGCCTGTTTTCCCCTGCAAGACAAATGGGTGTTCTGGAACCAGCTGCATATCTGACCTGCAGCCCCTGTTTCTCTTCATTACAACTCCAAAGGTTCGTTGTAGGCTATTTAGCCCTATTAAATTAGATAAAAGGCTTAAATTACTAGTGATATTCTGTAGAAGGCTCAGCTTCTATCACAACAGGTATTAAGCCTTTTAAAGAAATCTAATTTATACGATGAGGATGCTTTAAACATGAAAATAATTTGGTCCTTTAGTTCTTTATTAAAACTTATTTAGCAGCATCTCTATAATGGAACCAGAATACTTTCAGGTGTTTGTCAAATCCTATTTTTCTCAGCCACCAGAAGTTCAGTTTCCCTTATAATAGCTCATGGGAGCTCCTTGCAAATTATCCTGAAATATCATACTTTTAGGATTCATATATATAGCTGGTACTGTCATTACATGAACTGAGGATAATAATTTATTATGTAAATAATAAATACATGATTCATCATCAGAATATTTTTTCAAGTAAATAAATTGTGTTACCCTAATAGTGAAATAGAATTTTAAAAAATGCATTTCTAGTTGTAAATCAAATTGGGATTTGCTCTATTCAGTGATTTTTATTTTTTTTAACCATTCCTCAGGGAGACACACTTAAATCCATAATTCCTGTGCTTATTCTTAAAATTTTAGCCTTAACATGTATTTCCTACTGTTTATCTTTGTTGACTACTAAAGGAGAAACATCCTTTGCCAAATGCTGGTTTCCTTGACCCAAACACTGACCTACCTACCTACCACTATTTCACTTGCTCCTTCTTTTCCTGTCAATCTTCCTATCCTTAGGCTCTCATTTTCAAGATTGTATTTTCCACATCTTTATTTCTCCTCTGCTGACCAGCCCTTCTCCTGCTTGTACTTCTCCACACTTCAATGTGCGCTTTCTGCTATGGCTCTTTTTTAGGAAAAATTTTTGCTAATGCTTTGCAAACTCTGCAGAAAGGCATAGAAAGGCAAATGCAGGAACGGATTGAGTAACTATGGAATGTTTTACTCAGGAGAAGGACATTTCCATCACTGCCTGGCAACTGTCATAAGAGCAACTGTTAGAAAGCTACAGTTCCTCTAGCCCTAATTGAGACTAAAAGCAGGTAGCATAGTCAGTTTAAAATAACAGAGAATACAGACAGCACATGGCTGTACAATCTCTGCAGGTTGGATGCTGCCTTTCTCCCACTTTATCTAAGAAAAAATTAAGTGAATTCTATTAATGTCTTGTGAAATTTTAGTTTTGGCAAATAGTTAAATACATTTAGCACTAGATTTTTCATAGGAATACTATTTTGCTGTACTACATGCTCATTTATCATTATCTGATTTTGTTTGATGGCAGATAGCTATATCTTTGTAGATTTCCTTAATTTTTTTTTTTTTTACTGGGATGGTTTACTTGATTATGGTTCTCCCATTAGCAGTGGGTAGTACAGTCGAAAGCTTCTTTGATGTCTCTTCTCTGTTTGCACAGACTTAATAATATAAAATTATTTAAATATAATATTAAAATAAATAAGAGAGTTTAAAAATATAAACTCTCTTACTCTCAGTTGCTGGCCATTGGTTTTGCCCCTCGTACGGGTGTAGAAGACCGGGAACATCCAGGCAGCCCCTCACAGGGCGGGATGAACCAGGGCTGTGCCTGGGGGCGGCGGGAGGAGAAGAAGGCGGTACCGCCGGTGGAAGGAGACGTGGCTGGAGGTGAGAACACAGAATCACAGAACCCTTTGGGTTGGGAGGGACCCCTGGAGACCATCCTGTCCAGCCCCGCTGCCAGGGCAGGGTCACCTGCCGCCGGTGACACCGGAGCACGTCCCGGCGGGTTCGGAATGTCTCCGGAGAGGGAGACTCCGCCACCGCCCTGGGCAGCCTGTTCCAGTGCTCTGCTGCCCTCAACGTAAGGAAGTGCTTCCTCGTGTTGAGGTGGAACTTCTTGTGTTTTGTTTTATGGCCAATGCTACCCGTCCTGTCTCTGACACCACTGAAGAGTCTGACACATCCTCTTGCCCTTTGAGACATTTACTTGCATTGAGGGGGCTACCATGAGTCTTCTCCGGACTAACGGGCCCTCAGCACCCACATACGTGTTACAAGGGACCGACCGCGGGTCATTTGCTTTTCCCACGGACCAAGGCAGAGCCGGGACCCAGCGGGGAGCGAGGCGTGGCTGTTCCGGTGCTACCGTGACGACTTCCAGGAAAGTCAGTCAGTTCTTCCTTCCCTTCCCTTCCCGCTGTCCCCGCGGAGCGTCCCGGGGCCGGAGCCGCCGCGGGCTCCTCTGCTCGCTCTCCTCCCGCCCGTGCCCGCCCGGCTCCCGCCGCTGCGCCCCTCACACCGCCCCGGTACCGCGGGATGGCGGCGGGCGAGGAGGAGAGCCGCGAGTACCTGCGGCGGCACCGGTTGCCCGAGCTGCTGCACCGCCTCGGAGCGCTGCTGCTCTTCCACCGGCCCGGTGCGCGCAGGCCCGGCCCCGCCGGCAGCGGGGGCAGCGGGGGCGGCGGGGCTGCGCGGCCTCCGCGCCCCGGCTGAGGCCCGGTGCCCGCGGGCACTCTGACCTCCTTGCAGAGCGGCCACGAGAGTTCCTGATCCAGGTGCTGGAGCGGGTGAAGGCTGGGAGGCGAGCCGAGGGCGAGTACCCGTTCCTCATGGACGAGGCCAACGTGGAGGCCATGTTCAGCCTGCTGGATGTCCTGGGCCAGGGCTCCATCCGGCCCGCGCAGTACAGGGAAGGTGCGTCCGCCTGCACCCTGCCGCACCAAACTGTTCCCTTGCACAGAACTGTTAAAATACCTTCAAAGTTACCCATCTGTATACTTCAAAATTATCCACACAACTGCCCACACAACCTGGAACTTGGAAAGTTGAAAAAAGTTACATGTGGTTAAGTTTCCTGCGTTTAAGTTACATGTTGTTATGCTGCACACATTTACCTTCTGTGAGATCTAGGCACCTTTAAATTGAAATTTGTCTTTCCAAAAACTTGCATAAGAAATTCTCTTTTGTTAACTTTAGCCCTTAAAACTTTGGGACTGAGCACTGAGGATTTGGAGCTAGAAGATGATGTGGAGATCACACTGGATGAATTCAAGGAAGGAATGTAAGTTTAATTAAAATTGTGGTGTTGGTTTTTGTTTTATTTTTGGGAGGGGGGCATATGCATAGGAGATACTTTACTGAGATTAATTTTTTATTTACAAAGCTTACATAATTAACAGATAGTTTAATTGCTAGTTTAAGCTCGACTGTGTCACTTTGCATTGCAAGATTAAAAAACCGAGGTCAGCTACTGCCTGACCTTCTTGCCTTGCTGTAAGGTGAACCAAACTCCATGCCCTCCACCCCCTCAGTTTCAGGATCCTCTCACAGTACCCACCCCTCAGGTCAGACTGAAGGTCATCTGGCAGCCCAGGGGTTAAAATACTGATCTAGAAATGTGGAACAGTGAGAGCCTGTTGTCATCTTTGTCAGGGATGGTAGCACAGCTGGAGATGAAATAGATTCAGAGTTCAAATAATTCCTCACAGTCAAGATATGGTTCTAGGAGAAATTTTTTAGTAACTGTTGCAATTGCTGAAAGGTAAGGAAATAATTATCCTCATTATCTAACTAGAGATTTTCTTTTTCTGTCTTAGGAAGAAAAAGATGCTGGAGAGCTGGTCTGTGTATTAGTTTGAGCAGTGGTCTGCTATATAGATTAAAAACAGGCATCTTCCCTAATTTTTCTTCTGGTTTGTCAGCTGTGAAGAGTCAATTTTAAGCAATATTCTCTTTTCTCTTTTTCTCATCTTCCCTGCCCTTCAGTGGAGCAATCAGCTGAAAAGGACAAGTGACAAGAACATATGCATGTCCAGCAGGCACTGGAGGGAGTATATAGTTAAGAATTGTTGTTCTTAATATAATTAGATGGTTAAAAAAAAAGTAGCAATCTCTTTTGCAACTGAAATTGTATTTTGGAGTTTCCTCCTTCAGGTCATAGTTTACAGTAAAGGATTGTTACCTGTTGGCTCATTAGCACTGAATAAAATAAAGTTGGGTTTTGGGCTTGTGCTGCATTTTGGTTTTCAGGTATTTTTAAGGAAAAAACAACTTCAACAAGTTATGACAAATGTCCACATGTAAATGCAGGTAGCATTTCCAAGTGGTATTTTCAAACTTAGCACACAGTATGCAATCTGTAAGGAGAAACTTTTGTTTAAAAATTAGGAGATAGTCTTTTACAGAAAAAACAATCTTAATTTGTATGAAGAAAACAGTGACACATTCCTTCCTTCTGCATTGATTATATACATTTTAATACAGAACATCCATTATCTGGAATTTGGAGATCTAAAACATCTGTGTTTAACTGAAGACTGACCAGTTCATAGGGAACATTAGCCCATGCTGTACAAAACTGCATTTACACTGTAAATACTCTGTTCCTTAGAATGATGCAGACAAGGCAGACTATTCCTTAGAGATGAACAGTTTTAGCTTCCAAATGCAATGGCAAGGTGGCCATGGAAAATAAGATCTGCACAGTTCAACATCAAGTCAGTAGCATTTTTAATTTTTTCTTTGAACTGTATAGAATAAGGCATAAGATTCAATTAAAACAATCTCTCAGCATAAAAAAATGAAAGAAATAAGTAGATTACAAGATTTTTGTTTGGAATACGTAATCTAGTCCACGTTATTAACCATTTTCAAAGTCTTTATTTTCCTGTATTTGGCCAATTGGCTCTCAAACTGAGAAGAATCTCAACATCCCTTTGAGCCAGTTTATAAACTCCAAGTTCATTTAGTGCTGCTGTTGCAGATGGCTGGCTGGGCTTTAATGGTTCATTTTCTGAAGCTGACTGTAGGACATCCTTCAGAAGCAAAGCAGAGCCAATATTCAGGTTCAGGATAATGCAGGCTTCTTTTATGCTAGAGGAAAAGTTACATGGATTAATGTAAGCAGCACAAATTTAAGTGTAACAAAAAACCCTTCCATGCTCCATGTTGGTTTAAAAATACTCAGATTTCAGCCTCGATCAGCTGAGGATTTTGATGCTGGACTATTTAGGACACTGGGCTAGGGAAATAGACTAACCAGAAAGAAAGTAGCAACTTCTCATGCCTCACAAGGCAATCCCGAGGAGGAAAATAGTTTAAAGTAGTCCTTCTAACAATAAAGTTTGTTGTGTTGTAACTGTATCTTTGACTAGTTTCTTTGGCCCCAGAATCAGAGGTTTGTGCCTCTTAATATTCCTTCCATAATTTTATCTAGACATCCTGACTGCACAAAATACTCCAAGACATGCCACAGTCTGTTGCTGTGTGAGTACATGCTACAGAATCAACTTTCCTAGCTGAAAATATCAGACACATACATGATCCACACATTTAAAATGTGGATCAAAACTAACTGAAAAAATCTTGGTTTAAGCAGAACACTTTTATTTCTCTGGACACACACTTCTGAAATACCAGTAGATCAGAAGTTTTGCCTTTACTTACTGCTTGAAGTAGTTTTCTGGCCTCTTGCAGTAATGTGAAAATAGGGGGAACAAATTCCGACTCATGTCGAAGTGGAGTTGTGCTGCTCCTCCTTCATTGAAATGATTTGCCATAATGATCTGCAAACACAAAGAGGTGCATCTGCTGTTTGAGCCAGGCACTGACACCTACAGGGCACTGCACAGGTCACACTGATACCCACCTCCTGATAGATGTGCAGATCCACTTTCTCTGCAAGCATTTGCCAGAAGATTTTGAACAGTGAGTGGCAGAGCTGCTGCTCCAGTTGCAGCAAACGGTCTCGCAGTGTCTGCAGCATCGGGCACGCCGTGCTCGACAAGGACATCACTGCTTGCTCTGCTTGAGAGGGTAAAGACAACCACCTGAAAGAAACCATTGCACTGCAGTCACTAGAGTGAAATTATTCATGTTACAACAACTGAAGTTCAAATTACCCTTTAAAAAATTTTTTACCCATTTACAATGTTTCAGAGACAATCTTTTCCCATTTCTAATCTAAAAGTTATCAGTCTAATGCTGTGTTTGAATTTCATTTAATATTAAACTCATGCTTTAGTTATAAATCTCTGAACATGTCATTCTAGGGAACCCCATCTAATCTGAAAATCATTGAGTTCTATTCCTTTTATGAAGTACTTCAGAAATTCTACTCAGAAGAAAATATTCAAGAAGCCCTAGGAGTCTGTTAAGACAGAACAGTCATGACAGGCCATTTTGCATAAAATCTTCAATACCACTATGAAGAAAATAATTCCTGCTCAAAATAGAAAACTAGAACGATCCAGAATCTTTCCTAGGATTTTAAACTAATACATCTACTAATTGTGGAACTGCTTTAGAAAAGTATAACAATTGTCACCAGGTAAGAATAAAGAGTATTTTTCAGACTTTACTACCCTGCAGCTTTCCTACTCCAGAAAAAAAATACTGCCTATTATCTATTCTTGCCTTTACTTACCTCAATATTTTTAACAGGAAATAATCCTGTAATATGCAAAGAGATTAAATAAACAGAATCACCTCTCTTTTTTGTACAGCTTTGCAGCATCTTTGACCTCTCTGAAGACATGATCTACTTGTCGTGTCAGCATGTCATGCTTGAGGCGCTCCAGGAGGTTGATCATGTCATCAAAGACAGAGCTCTCCATGGATGCCAGCTGTCCCAGCTGGAGCTGGCTCATGGTGTCACTTTCTGCACGGACCTCCAGCTCGGCCTGCTGCAGCTGCAAGAAGAACTAGGCAAACAAAACCAGAGAGGAACACCATAGAAAGTAATCTTACTCCTTGAACTTTTCATTGGTACTTTGTTAGACACGGTTGTAGAAAACACTCTCCTCTGGCACATTTATAAAGTTAAAAATCTAAGATTTTAAAAACACTTTCTTATCCTTCCCTGTGGTCCTGATTTAGTGAAAAACAAAACATGGTTTAATCCTAGTGATGGAACTCATACAGGTTTCAGCTACAACAGCAGATAGGTAAAGGGAAGAGATCTAAAGAAATACTGAGAAGATATTTTAAGATTGACAGCAGCAGGCTTTAAAAACCCTGCCTTGGCCTCTTTAAGATTTGCAAAAATAAACTTTAATTGTAACTTTTTAGCAATGATTATTCACTGAATTATAAATTTACTGTGCTGACAACATCAAGAAAATGAATTTAGTTTATTGAGTTCATTGTGGCAACAACTTGTTGGTTTTGCTTTTAAGCAGATCAAGGCACTAGTAGATGCAGTTAAACAACATGAAGGCTGCTGTCCTATCAAGTCAAGATTATCCCCTGCTAGAGCCACAGGTTCCTGTGAAGACAGTAAGATTTTGGAGGCTACCCACAGCCCACACCATGCCTTATTCTGCACACTCCATGTGTAAAATGTTTTCTGACCTTCAGCACCAATAGGTGCAGAAAAGCTGCAATTCCTCACTAGGCCGTGCTGCCACCAGGCTGTTGTACAGCAGTCACTAATTCCCAGTTACCAGCAGCTTTTCTGGGACACCACTGAACTGTGCTGCAACACAGATACACACATGGATCTGTCTAAACTCTCCTGCCATGGGAGGAGTTCAAGCACCAGGCAAAGGCTGCTGCTCTGTTCCAAGATCTTCAAAATTCACTTTTTTTTTACAATAAAAAGCATGTAAAAGAGACTAGGTTTTTTGGTCTCTTCAGATTATTCCATTTCCCGGGCTCTCTCTGCATTTCCCTAGAAAGTTTATAATTGGCAGCTTAGGCCTCAAACAATAACCTGTCCTTATTTATACATCTTTTACTAAATCCAAATTTATATCTCATTCTACTTTTTCAGTAATTAATTCTCCTGAATACACCTACAAAGTGCTGAAAAGAAAATGTTTGTTACAAAACAAACATCCCTCCTCCATTTAAAAATGTTTTTTTCCTAAAGAAGAATATTTACTTACTACATTGTCAGCCCAGTCTGCCAACACTGTTGCTATGTAGTTAACAGCATTAAGGATTGCACAGTATCGGAATCCTAAGGAAGCTCTTGTCTCTTCCTTCATCACTTGAGTTAATCGTATCCTGAAATCATCAACTAACTCCTTTTGTAGGCCCAGGAACTGGAGCTTTCTGGAAGCTGTTGGAAGATTCTTATACCTGTCTGGAAAGACATTAATAAAATGTTTTTAGGCTTTCCAACATTAAATAAAAGCTTTTCAAAAAGAAACATCACAGGCAGCAGGCCCATACATGCACCACCTCATGCCTATGAGGACATCAAAAAGTCAGTATTTAGATGTCAGTATTTAAACCAGCCAATATTTCAATGTTTTCAGGGAAACTGCCCATGCAAAAGCTAAACATGCAACAACTTTCTTCCCCCTCCTGATTCCACGAGCAGTTCGTGCTCTAACACTTGAGGCAATGTGTGATAATACCACAACCTCCAGTGTGGCCCCTAAAGCCTCCTCACACAGAGAGAGACAAAGCCATTGAAGATGCAAGGGTCTCCTGAAAACACACTTGCTCTTATGTACTGTTGCAAAAAAAGAGAAGTTACTTAATAGCTTCTGAATTGTCACAGATTCAAATGGACTATTAGGATTTATTAGTGAATTGCAACAAATTATATTCTGCCAACTATGAGAGACTATGGTAAATATCAAACATATATTTATAATTATTATTTTGCAAACATGTCACTAGGTCAAGATTATTCATGCATGAGTTAGTGTCCAAAATACAAAATGAAGAGGAAGTTTTTATTAAACTGCAGATATCACAGCTTTGCAAGATTATTTGGTGACTACAGCTGACAATGAATATTTAGTAGATTATTTAGTAAAGAAATCTGTTAGCTGAAGGTTTTTTTACTGTTCACTACAAACAAGAGCAATGCCCATAGATATAATTACCTGTTATAACTAACAAGAGAGTCATAAAAGTTTCAGCACAATCTGGAACTTTCATTTCATCTACATCAGTGATATCTTTGTACTGTGATATCCATGCAGCCTCTGATGAAAGCATAGAGTCCATTTTCTGAAGAGCAACTGAAATGCAAAAAACTTTTAAGTTTTTAATAAAAAAAAATCAAACAAAAGCCCCTCTAAAGTATACTAACATAAAAGCCTTATCTTTAGTAAGTTAAATTTTGCATTTTCAGTTTATAAAAAATTACTGACAACTCGTTTCATACAAAACCAGCTTCAATGTATCTATTTGCAACACTGTTAACAGAGTTAACTGCCAGAATTGACTGGGGGGTGGTTTTCTTTTTTAATAGTTGGCTTACTCTTTTCCAATATATTTCTTCTTCATTTCTCAAAAACGAATACCTCCCCCTTATTTCAATTTACAATCCATCTCTCTCTGCACACACATAACATTTGTCCAAAAATAAGCCTACTTGATTGCACACAACTAAGGGACAAGAGTCCCACAAAATAGAGGCACTGTTGAAACCTAATCAATTTTTATTCAGAATAATTACAGAGCATAAAAATACATATGTTTTTGGCAGTAGCCCTGTTCAAGGGACTTATCCTATTTAAGAAGGGTAGCTGTGTAAGTAGACACATACTTTGTGACTGTTCAATATAAAGGCCAACAAAATGCACTGGAAGTCTTACATTTTTTTTCCACTGTTAGCCACCTTTGGAAGCAGGATTCTTCTGACAGAATATGCATGCAGCTGGGAAGGCTGCTGAGATAACCATGAACGCTGTATAACTCTCTCTCAAATAGAAGGACCTCATCCACGAGGTGACAAAAGAGTGTATCATCATACAACAGGCAGGGAATATCAGCAGCCAACTTCTCCAAAATCAGCATCACTAGAGCACGAGAGAATTCAAGCTTTGGAAGGAAAGAAGTGAATGTCAGAGACAGGAAGTACTGACATGTGCAAACATGTACACAAGAAACTGCTACTAGACTAAGTCTCACCACGTACATGTTTCAGTGGAAATGGGCCAAATATCTATCAGAAGCTGACTTAGATATTTATATTCACATTTACAAACCATCTCATTACTTACCCCAGCATTCACTGAAGATCCTGCCTTCTCCAGTATTGGCTGGATTTTGTCATCAAGGAACTTTGAATGATTTCCAATCCACATAAGTACTTGTGTTAAATACCACTCAGGCTTATTTAAAAAAGAAAAGAAATTATTAAATGCATGCAAACATTTATTCAAGTGCTACTAGTATTTTAGGACAAATTTCTAAAAGTACAACTCTCTTTCCCTGCCTTCTTGTGACCTCAGGTCACACAAGTCCTTCACTCTGTTTTACTTAACTTTCATCTATATAAAAGCGTTATCAGAAAAATATTTCTGGATTTTCATTGTCTTAAATGTACCAAATATTGTGTTTCTCAAGCAAAAGTTGCATTTTTATTTCCCCTTTCTCTACTGCTTTCTCACTCACGAGAGCCTTGTTTCTGCTTCATATACTTCTTCCTGTTCTCCTATGTGGCCCTTATTTCTTGGTACAATAAAAACGATGAGCTCCTGTGAAAAGCTCTGCTCTTATTGTTATTGTATCTAACTTCAGCCCCACCTCCCCCAGAAGTGGGGAATCTATCACCTCATTTCACATTTTAATGCCTTTAAGTTTTTTCAAGTTTCCACACCTAAAATTATGGGCTGCAGGTTTGGATGAACACTTCTTTCAGTGTTAGTGCAACTGGAAGCAGTTCCTGCTTCCTCACTCCAGACAGCGTAGGAACCTTCTGCTGAGGTGCACTCACATTCCTGTGTGTCTGTTTCTCACCTCTGTATTCATTTTCACTTGTCTCATTAATTTTATCATGCCTGGGTTGTTAAATTTTTTGGACAGTCCTTCCCCAGCTGGGCAAGGTCATTGTGAACTCTGAGCCTCTCCTCTGAAATACTGTTAATCTAGTCCAGGTTGCTGTCTTTTAAATATTTTACACTGATAATTTCTTTATTGCATTATACAAGTAATTACTAAACAAAAAACCCAAACCAAATTTCAGCAATGCCCTGTTGAAATGTCCTTCTGACCTGACACTAGATTCCCTGTAACATTTTCTTAATAAGTTCTTATTTTTAAAATAATTAACCTATTGCTGTTTGCAAATTCAATGTCTTGAACAAAAATTTTCCATTTGCTTTTAAAATAATTTTGTTCATATCTAACCACCTCTTTCCTTCCCACAAACATACACAACAGTATTTTAAAAAGCTCTGTAGTAGCATCTGTCAAGATTGCAAATGTATTTAGATTTACACAAGATGGTGATCATAAGCAGACCTGTGCAACAGGACTGTTACAAAACAGCTCTTAAACTCTGCTCCAGACAATGCAGTGGAATTAATGCAATGAAACCCATTCCAGTGGTAATTCTCAGATAAAATTCCTCAGTCTTTGAAGGCAATTCACACAAAAAGTGAGTCAGTTTCCAACTGATAAACTCAGCATCTCTTATGTCAATTTAAAAATTCAACCCATTAAAAAGAAGAATTATTTAACAATACCTTTAGACTAATCACATTTCATATCCAACATTTTCAGTCACATGAAGGTAGCAAAACACAGTGCCAAAAATCAAAGTCACAGCCTTTGAGCTCAAAAAATACAGAACAGTGCAAAACCATTTGCAATACGACAGAGGAAATGAATCAAAACCTGTGAACAGATGGGAGTCAGTCTAAGATTGTAATGATGCTTTATGAAGAGTCTGGGCAAGGGAAAAATATTGCCTCACCCAGAGAAAATGCCTGTGTCTCTGAAAGGTCTCCAAGTGCTATCTTGATGTCTGTCCACACTTAGGTAGGCACAAGAACTGCACAGTTTTGAAGAATCCTAATTTTGGAAAACTTGAAATCTATACAATTTAAACACAGCAATCTAGAGGTTGCTTACAAAGCAATTTAGAAATGTCAAAACACTTTCTCCCATACCTTATTAAGAACATTGGTTTGTTTATTTCCAGTGAAATGATACTTGAATCTTTTCTGAAGAGGATTCAGCATGATCTGTATTGGAAGGATGACTGGTGGTGAAGGGGGTAAAGGGTACTTTTCCGGCAATTGTTTGGGTTTGGTTAACAGCTCATCTCTAAGATTGACAGTCAAGGATGGATGTAAGTGTTGAATTACCCCAGCATCATAATTTCAATAGAATAGGTTTTTAATAAATGAACACTGCTTAGTTCTACACTATTGACTGAAGGCAGTACTATGAAAACAATACAAAGATACTCTAAATATTCCACTTTATGTAGTATTAAATATAACTCAGGCCTTTAGAGTTTATTTATTCCATGAGAATACATGTCCCTTAAGTCTGTTTGATTTAGGAAACTGGTAAGAACCCAGCAAACCACCACTGTCAGAAACAAACACAGTGGCTGTCCAAGAGACACACTTATGCATATTTGTTAAAGGAGGATTAAGACTCCTGGGATTAATAAATGCAACACATGATTTCCCATTTTCATGTAATGGATTTAAGTGAGCCACTCTGCCAAACCAAAATTGTTACCAACTCAGGATTGTGCACAATGGTCTTGCATCTTTCCACTATGTGATTAAAAAAAACCCAGTAGCCACAAGCCACAGTCACACACACACACACACAAAGGCTTTGCTGAGCTTTAGTTTTAACTGATTTTTTGTGAATTATTTAATTCATAAAAATCAGGGACAGAACGAGCAGCAGTGCCCTCTGAGCAATCTCAAAGGCAGACTATGATTGCTGCATAACAGAAACCCTCCTGCAGTCTCCCCTCTTTGTAAAGTCTCCTTCCAAGACATGTATGGTTTCCCCTTTTTCCTTCCAGGGCAGGACATATTAAAGTGATTAAAGGTTATTTCACATAAGGCTATAAAAGGAAAACCATTAACTGTGTCTAATAAAACACACATCACCATTTTTTCATTAACATGCATGGGTAATGTTTCCAAACAGAATAAAGCCAAATCCTCATGCAACCTAAACTGTCAGCTACCATGAAAGCACTGGATTTGATGACTTGGAGTTAAAATGTTGCTACTGACAAAAAGGACAACTTTGGCACTTGGCATTTTCTAAATACCAAAAAAACCCAAACAAAAAACTCCTCCAAATTCCCACAACATTCTCATGTTAATACAAAGAAATATAAATTATCTTCTCTCTTTAGGGAGGAAAAAATTTAAATAATTCTCCTTGAGAACACACATCTCTAAGTTTTTATTCTTGCTAAAATACACTGCAAGAATTGAAAAGGATACGAGGTTTGCAGTTTCAGAAGCTGACAGAACAGCATCTCCAAGTTGTTGTACACCTCAGGAGCGTTGGCTGGTGCAGCAAGGCCAAATGCCTGGGACTGAGGTGGCCCCACAAAGGGCCAGCGGAGCTGCGTCAGCACCTCCTCAAAGTCACTGCAACACAAAATATAAACACAGTTGGACACCAACTGACAGAACAACACAAAGATGAGGGAGTCACAGTATCTCTCTTACCTTGTCAATTTGTCCTTAAGGATTTTATGCCAGAATTTAACAGTGGATCTCACAAAAGCAAGAAGATGAGAACAAGATGACTCCTGAAGTTTAATATCCAGTTCTGCCATGAATGCTAGAGTACTGGCTGCCTCTGGAACATTGTTGGTCATCAGATATTGCTGAATGCTATCACTATAAAACACCAAAAAGACAAGGCCAAATATTCATTAACGATAACAGAAGAGAATAATTTGGATATTGAAAAGAAAAGACAAAACCTTCTTGAATTTAAAATATTTTAATAAGGGGATAAACCAGGTCACCAGTCTCAGAACATACATACAGCACTCAGAACTACCTGAGCTCTTCTATGCGAGAAATCCACTGGAGGTAGGCCAGGTGTCGCTCGATCTCCTCCACCTGGCCTATCAGCACATCCAGATCCTCCATCCATGGCTCAGCTTTCAGCAAGTGGCTGTTGATGGACTCTGACAGAACAGTTTCCTCCTCCAGAAGCTGACTCAGAGACTTTTTGGAATCTTCTGCATTCTTTAAGGCATTCTGAATTCTTTTAGGGACTTCTGACGAAACTGTAAGTACCTGCATTGACAGAGATGTATTAAGGCAGACATAAAACCACTGCACTGTGTAGAGCAGTGCCACTGTGTATCAGGCCCACTGATACATTTCATTTTGTTTCATATTCTCAATCAGTCATACAGCATGTTCAGAAGAAGAAAAAAAATGAAACTGAAAGATGCTTACCTGTTCTTCTAAGTGCTTTTTGTTTTCAGATAGCTTTTCAATCAGGCTGTCTAGCTTCCCCAGGGAATCATAGTCATTTCCAAGTTCTCTTTCCACAAATTCAGAAACATAGTATGGGATATCACAGTGGTCTAGATCTCTAGTGACTTCTTTCTTTCTAACAGCAATGCTTGCCATGGCTTCTTTCTCTGCAATACTGAGTATATGACTTCTAATTAGCCGACACTAAGACAGCACAAACAAATATTATCTGTTGAGGAACAAAACTCCATGAAAAGCTGGGCAGCTCAATTTAAACCGAGACTGAAATACCATATTCATGAATTATACTACTTAAAGTGAGACAACTTGCTGGCGTAAGTCTGAGGTGAGATAAAACCTTGCTGGCATAGCCAACTGGTGATTTATTACATTTTAACTACCGAAGAGAAACACATCTGTTAATTTCTTCCTTCCCCAAAAGCACGAATTTTATTAAAAATAGTTCAAGAAATATGTAGTTCTTACATATATAACATAGAAAACGTAATGAAAACTACAAAAAAAAGTAAAATGCAAAGGAAGATAATGTTCCACTTTCCCTTTCCACAAGTTTACGAAATTTCAGAGTTACCAACTCATTACAATTGTGTTACTAGCAAAGTATCCATGTGGGCCTTACAATAATTTGGAAAGCAAATACATCACGGAAATATTTACCAAAAAACCCCCACACAGTATAACTTAAAAGACGCTTGCTGATCCACACATTTGGCAGCATCCAGAGAAACCTGACATTGAGAGGATGTTCACAGTGAAACAAAAAAGGCAACAATGACAACTGTCTGGCTAGTTCAATCCTCTACTTCTTCGAGTCACTTTCAAAACAGTATTTAAAAATAAAACCCGATACACTTGCACTTCGTCTGCTACCAGGTTTAATTAAGTGAAAATCCCTATTGAAATGACAACAGGGGTGAGACAGCGGTGCAGCCGATGAGCCTGAGTTGCAGAGGCAATAGAGAGCACCAGGCAGAACAAACTGGGTGATTCAAGGGTGCTGCAGAGGAATAATCGAATAAAGAAAGCAGAACAGTAAAATTCCTGTTTGCAGCAATGTAAACATACAGCAGGGAAAAAAAAAAAAAAAACAAACGCTGCTCTTTGCATACTTAGTGGAAAGGATCGGGTTACACGAGGTAGGAACAGGTGTGTGGGCGCATCCCCCCAGCAGCTGCCTGCTCAGCCCCGCGGCTCAGCACCCACCTCGGCCAGAGGGCCGGGCCCTTCCAAGGGCCGGCGGAAGGCTCTGAGGGCTCCGGGAGGCTGCGAGCGGAGCGCCACCGACCGCCGACCGCGGCCCGGGCTGGCGGCCGGGCAGCCCCTCAGCCGGGCGGCGACTCGGCAAGCCCTTCCTCCCCGGCCACGGGCGCCGGCCGACCAGCCGCCGCTTCCCCTCGCAGGACGGCGCCGCAGGGACGGGAAGGTGCGGGAACCGCCGCCTGGAGCCCTCAGCGCGCTCCCGCGGGTCCCGGCGGCCGCGGCCCCGCCCCCGCCGCGTCAGCAGCGCCGCGGGTGACGGAGCGCGGGGCGCAGGCGCGCCGCCGCTCCCGGGGCCCCGCTCCCCGCCCGCCGGCTCGGGGCTGGCCCGGCCGGTGCTCACAGGGACACGGCCGGGCCAGAGCCGCGGCCCGCCGGGTCCGGGGCTGTCCCGCCGGCTCGGGGGCCGGCTCTGCCCGTGCTCCCGGGGACACGGCCCAGCCAGAGCCGCGGCCCGCCGGTTCCAGGGCTGTCCCGGCCCATGCTCCCAGGGACACGGCCTTGCACCTCACGGCCTTCCCCGTCCCTCCGCTCGCAGCCGCCGTGGCCGGCGACAGGACTGCAACACAGGTTTGCACTTGGCTGAAAAGGCCGGGTCTCTTTATATATATATAAAGAGTATGTATTTTTTTTTCCCCACCACGAAGGCCGGCTCATTCCCCGCCAACAATGGGCAAGGGACAGGCGCAAAGGAAGCACTTACTGCTCAGAGTTTCAGGTTATTTTATTTTTAGTACCTGTTCTTTGGTACAGGTATTAGCTGGAAAATACAAGTATTTTCTCAATGAAAAGTGGAACTATTTAAAAGAGCTGTACAGCTTTACAGCACACAAAAGCCTTGCTAACAGAATCTGCTACCGCATCAGTGCAAATGCTACCAGCAAAACTCCAGCAATACATATGTTCATCAGTATCTTAATTGTGTTGTAATTCATCTTTCCCCGTGTAATGCATTACATTTGAAAAGACTTCAGTGGTGGCTGAAGTCTTCCTCGTGAAAACATTCAGTGCTTGCCCAAAGAAAGCAAGCTAAACATTCTTCCAGGTCTGATGCCATTATAAGCACAATTCTAAAGATGCACTCATGTTACAGCTCAAGTAACTTACTCATTCAATAAAAGCACCAGTCGCTAAAATCTGTATTATATTACAGTCACCATCTTGCAAAGGACTACTGAAGTTAAATGCTAGCACTAAAAAAACTTAAAAAAATACAAATCTCTTACTGTGACTCTTTAAAGATTTGTACAGAACATGTAAATAAGAAAACACTTTGTTAAAATTAAGTCATTCTGCAGTTCATTCAGCGCAGCCAGGTAGTATTCAGTTGTGTCTGGTTTTTTATGCTTGTGTCCATTTTCAAAACTTCTCGAATCGCCATGGTAGCGTAAGTGGATGGGGGAAGGGAGAACTCCATCTTTAGTGCCCTGAATTTGCCATCTATCAGAAGGTATAAGAGACAAAAAGCAAGAAAAAGTGGTTAAGGGCATTTATAATGCTTATTCTGGATGCCATCTAAAGTAAACAAACAACTTCCACAACCAACTTCTCCAGCCCATAAAGCAAAACAACCACCACCATTGCACTCCTGTTTATAATCCACAGTGAAAAATTTAATGAAACAATTTTTTTAACATTTTCTCTCAGGGCAAAGTCATGGTTTCAGAGTTTTCTTCTTCTAAAAGCAAACATTCATTCTTTCATACTCAATTCCTAGCCTGTCTTCACTTTTCTGGAAAGCAGTGTCAAAATACCTTGTGACCAGAGTTAAGTATTTTGGTCATCTGTGTTCAGCACCAATAATACAAGCTCAGTATCTAGACAATTTGTGAGTTAATTCCACCTTTGGTAGTTGCAGACATTTACTGTTAAGCATTTACTTGATTTTACAGATGCTTGTAAGAAAATGTAACAGTCAATGTAAGTGCTGGAGGAATGGCTTGCACCCTTGAGAAATTAGGGTCCTTAATTTAGATGCCTGGCCTTAGATGTCATTGTTACCACTGCTTAACAGTCAATAGTTAAATGAAAGCTCTTCCTTAAAGGAGCTTTCAATATGTAAGCAGCTGAAAGCAACAGCCAGATCAAACTTCCATTTAGCAAACCAGCAGAAAAATCAACTTACCTGTAGGGAGAACTGGTGATGCTTTTCCTTCCAGTTTATCCAGATCCGTAGTAAATAATGGGATTTTAGGATCATCATATGCAACAACTTCCCTTTATAATATACATAAAATTTATTATTATTTTAAATTATTTAGGTTAATACATTTTATATAAATATGTATTATTATAATACTATTTTGTTATCATTATTGCAATTTGGCATTTACAACTGAAATTGAATTAGGCAAAATAATGGGTAGAGCTTTATGTAGAAGACTTGCCTTGGCTTTATGAAGATTATTAAAAAACAATTTTAAGTTAGTGAGAAGTTTCTTTGCATAATTCATCTGTTTGCCCTTGTGTGCTGTCAGAATTTCCAACTATACAAGAAGTATAGTTCATGAAATTAAGGGAAGAATGGTGTCAACTCCAAGAGTAGCTAGCAGGAGTGAAGCCTTTCAATAGTCATCCAAACTCTGAAAGAACTAAAACACATTCCATGGTTTCTGCCATTCACTTAACAGAAATCCCATATGTAACCATGAGGCTGAAAAACTAACTGGGAAATAGACAAGCTTAATATTAATTAGTGCTGATGTTTCAAGTATATAAATATTTCTATTTCTGTGCTCCCTCCTAAATCCTCTGTATTTAATTCTATGCATCAGTGATCATGTCTTTCTGCACATTTGTACAGTTGCCTGTTTAAAAGGTATTTATTCAGTTGTCATATGAAAACTAGGTTGTATCTCTAACAACAGTGATTCAGTAGGGTTAAGTGATACAAATTTTTCTGACTGACAGGTAATTGGAGACCAACTTTCTCATAGCAAGACTACAAAAAGAAAAACCTGTTTTGAGTATTATCTATCATTTTCTCACCATAAGTAATTACATATGAAGTGTTCACTCCTTGCAAGGAGTGAACAACTAGATAAGATGTCTTGATACTCCTCCACCACAGAACGAGAGAACCAAGGAAGAAATAAGGGTATAGTTCCACTTCAGCTGCATTAACAACATGAGAGAAGTGCAGAGATTCCTTTCTACCTATGTTTCAGTCTGTGTGGATGTCCCATGGATCAGTCTCATGTTGTTTTGTACTTAAATAAACTCTATGCTGTAAATTCAAGTGTAATTTCCTTTATGCTCCCACTCACCAATTGACATTCTGAGGCCGAATGATAATTTTTCTGTATGCTCCAGAAAGTGAGTAATCTCTGATTTTATGCCTCATGTTGTTGATATCAAGGTTGTCAGCTACCAGCATCTCCTTGTAGGCCTCACCAACTGCAAGAGAGGAAAATATTTAATAGGGGAGAATGTAGTGTGGCAAATTTAAACTGTTTTAATGGATTGTGCCCTTCCCTTATATTTAGTAGTTTTCAGCACAGATGGGATAAATGCTATGCAGAAGTTTAAAATTACTGCAGATCTTATTACCTGTTTACTTCTACACCCTAATTAGTAGAGGCAGTAACAAAGAATGCATAAAATCAAATTTCAGCTGAAAACAAAATTTATAAAATACTTTACTGACATTTAAATGCCGTCTCATGTATGCTTTCCAATTTTCTAGACTTCACAGGACTAATCTCAGGTACATGGGAAAAAAATGAAGGGCCAGACTACCCATTAAAAAACAGGAGAGAGAAATCAGTTGACAATCTGACAGTACAAGAACAGTTCAATCCAATATTGAGGAAAATGTGCAGGGAACTCATGACTGACCTCATCTATAAGAACACAGAACAGGTGAAACCTAGGGCCAGCTACAAAGAGGGACTACAGCAGCATTGTCTAGGCACACAGAAATGGTGTTACGAAAGCCAGAGCTCAGCTGCAGTTGAAAGCAGCAAATGACATCAAGACCAGGAAGAGTTCAGCTGCAACATAAGGACTGAAAGAAGCAATGGCCTGGTGCTAAACAGGGCAGCTGGTCTAGTGACAGACATAAGGCTGATGGTCTCAGTGCCTCTTTTGCCCCAGCCTTGACCAGCAAAGTGCCCCACGCACTTCTCTTCTTAGAGGCAAGGTTAAGAAAGAGGGGCTTCCAGTAGTGGGAGAAGATACAGGCTGAGAGAGCTGGCCCATGTCATGGTGAAGTTTTTCTCTATCATCTCAGAGATTGTGCACATCTAGGGATGTCCCAGACAACTGTGGAAAACCAAGTGCTGCACCCAGCTCCAGAAAGAGCAGGAATGATAATGAGGGAAATTACAGACCAGTCAGGCTCACTCTGGTGCCTGGGAAAAATAATGGAGTTAATCCTCCTTGGGCACACAATGACTGTGGTTTTAATATGGGGGAGAAAAAGCAAAAAACCCACCAACATTACTGTCTTCTATGATGACATTACTACACTTATGGATGAGGGGAGAGTAGGGACTGTTGCCTGCCTTGCCTTTAGCAAAGCTGTATTCCTACAGCATCTTTGTGTCCCAGGTTAGAACATTACAGTGGGTGCTAAGTGGGTAACAGCTGTCTGGCTCAGCATCTCACAATATAGTCACTACTGACTGCAGCTCTACCTAGAAGCAGAGTTCCTCAAGGAACTGAGATGTGTCCTGTGAAATAGTGGAGAAGAGCTGGAATTCACCCCAACCAATCTGTGGGCTAAACCAAGCTGGGGTGGCATTCAGTACATGCAAGGAGAGGACTGCCATTCAGAGGGACTGAGGCACACTAGAGGAATGGGCCAAGAGGAACCTCATGAAATTCATCAAGGACAAAATCCTGTACCTGATTAAATCCTTGCAGTGGTACAGGTTAGTGAGAAACTCTGCTCTGCAGTCATCTGGGGTTCCCAGCGGGAAGGAGACTGAGCAGAGCACCCTGGCAGCAACAAAAGGCTGACATTAATGTTTTAGAGATCTGAAGTGATGTATTGCTTTAAAAGTCACCAAGGTTGAGTAGATCCAATCTTCCTTTTAAGAACAATCTTAAAGAAGACTTATGTTTTCAGAGTAAGTACTTCAGTTAACAGTCAGACTTACTTTTATGCTTTGGATAAATAACATCAAATCCAGGCAAAGGCATCACAACATCGTGGATGGTGTAGTTATCAACATCTCCTTCTTCAATGTGAACAGCTGTGGCTACAGGCAGGACAGAAAAATGAAGTTACCAGTATAGATGATGCCTGTGACAGTTAACTTCAGCTAAATTTAAAATAAAGCCTTTGATTGAAATAAGCTTACTCTGAGAAAGATAACTACCATGTTTTATCTCCACTTAACAGACAACATTTCTAAGAAAAGAAGTAACAGCCTCCAAGGCTGTCACAGTTACTGCCAGAATCACAGCCCGGCTTCCAGTGACTTAAAGCTGCATGAAGGAAGGACTGCTAGAGGAACAGCCCCCTTCCATAGACCAGGCATACATAAAGGAGAATGTAGGAAATGCCAGAGCAAATACAAGCCAAGAAAGTTTTAATTGAGTGGAGCAATCAAAAACTTTTGAAGTTAAAATTTCATCATGTCCTTCCACAGTCCTTCACAGCTCAGCTAGGTTTGAGATCAGTCTTGAGAATAATCAGTCCTCCATAGCGTCTCTTCCCCATCCAGTTATTAGAAAAAACAGGCTAATAAACAGCTCATGGAAGTGTAATACCCAGCTTACAATTCCTTGCAATTTGTCTAAAACAGGCCAATGAATTCAGCTATCACTGGGCCAAAACTGGTAAGAGAAATGAAACTATGTAAGCAGTATCAGACAAACACTGACACAACACAAACTACATGCCTTGTTCTCCTAGGAATCTGAAATATACAGCATCACTGGCTTTGTCTGATTTTACCTCCTTTGAGTATGAGATCTCCTGGTACAGCTCTAAGCCCATATTCTTCTATTCTCTTGCTCACCATATTATTCCACACATAACTCTGGTAGCTATGAATATACATTAAACGATTATTTCTTGGTATCTAGAGGTAAAGAAAAAAAAATAAACACTAGATAGATATATTTTTGGTTTTTCTGACAATCATAACCAAAAAGGTGCATATTTGAAATGTTACCTCATCCAGCAAAAAGACACAATTTCTTGGTATACATATTTGATTTTTGTTCTTTGTTTGAGAAAAAGATATGTGAAGAAATAATGCTTTTACACATTTGAAATCTGCACAAAAAACTATGCTTAAATTTACAAAAAAAAAAAAACCAAAAAACAAAAAACCCAACACTTTTAACTCTGCAGGTCAAACATACAGGTCTATTATAAAACATTGAATTCATATTCAACCTCCTGAAATCTTAAGTAAACTCTGCAGCTGTGAAAGCACTGTGTTATTCTAATTATCTTCTTCATAAACAAGAAATTATCCCCCAGATCCTACAATGGGCCCAGTAGTTTGCTAGTGATGAGGTATTTTCTCCAAAGACTTGATCTTGATTACAGCACTTGAAAATGACAAGTGGATCCATCACCTCCATATCAGGCTGATTCATTAGCCCACCATCAGTTTGATTTATACTTTTAAAGCAACAAGAAAACACTGAAACTGAACATTTGCACAATTCTCAGATCTGTATTATACATAGCTAGTAAGTATAACTGTATTGCTGCCCACATACCAGAGAGACTGTTGTATAAATTGGAAAGCTCTTTATGCATACATTAATTAGAGATGTCATCAGTTACTACACAGCAGTACTTCCAGCAAAAAGGCAGGATAAATGTAAATGTTTTTAAACTTAACTTTCAACTCATCAAGGATCAATGAGTCTATTTTAAATTCATCCTGATACCATCAAAGGAATGTTTATTCAAGTAAATACTGCCCAACTTTTACACTCACTATGCCAAATGCAGAGATTATGTTCTTCATTCCATACTTTAAGAGTCCACGTAGAAGCTGTCCTTCCACGCACCTTTTTACAGGTAGTTTCTTGAGGGCTGCTGCTGGATCTTTAGTCTTTGCCCATTCTTCTCTGCATTTGACTAAGTATCCCTTTTCAGCTAGAACAAGGATGTAAAATAAAAACATTTTAACTATGCACCAAAAAAGCATCCATCTCACCTTTCATTAAAACAGTTGAGGAATTAAAGTTTCAGTCATGGTAGTTAGAGATGAACAGAATCACAGAACACTTCAGGTTGGAAGGCTTCACATGGAGCTTGAGGAAACACTGAGAATACTCAGGTCCCTTTTTAGCCCCACTGCAAGAAACTCTACAGCAAGGAAAGTGAGGCAGAAAAGGGGGAGTCCGAAGATTGCTTCTCCACTGCTAAACTGGCTTAAGCTTTTCCTAAACATATGATTATTGGAGAACAGGCAGAAACACAGGATGTATCATTTTTCAGTTCTCACCTCCTGGTCGTGGTTTTAATATCAAATCCATTACTTCATTCCAGTTGTTCTGTAGAATAGCTCTAGGATTCAAACAGGAAAGTGTATTAACAACTGACTAAATCTATTTTAAAGGGATTTAGCCAACTTATCAAAAAAATATGTATTACTGTTTAGACTTACGCAATATTAAAAGTAGTGCTATTATGCAAGATAACTGCTGAAACAAGTTCAGAAACAAGATCCTTCTTGAATCTAAATTTAAAACTGGTACAGGCAATATGTTGGAAAAATGTTCCCAAAAATACACCAAGTTACATGGTGATAAGAGTAAAAATTAAAAAAAAAAGAAGGGGGAGAGGATGAAAGCAACACATACCTGCCAATTTGATAAGTAGGAACAGCTGTGGTTCCAAATCTTTGCATTCCATAGTAATTAATGAATCCAATTTCCCTGAGTGAATGCATTGCTTGCTCTATCTGCTCATCAGTTCCTGTTATGTTTCTAGCATTTAAAAAAAAAGTTATAGACAGATTAAGGGTTTAAGCTATTTTGAGATGCCCATTATATTAAAGCTCAATATCAGTATTATATAGCATGCATCAAATTCAACAGTCTCCTGCCAATAGGACTTATTTTTTGTAGCACAAGTTGCACTGATATCACTTCTCTATTTGAAGAAAAAAAACACCTAACAGAACCATCTAAATACCTACTAACATACTACCTGAGAACAACAGTGAAATGGTTCCCCTGCAGTTCTCCCAATTTCAGTGGATAGTTCTTGTAACTGAAATTTCCTAATTTGAAGTTCATCAAACATTTATTCAAATGAGCAAGTCTTTGTGCAGTGATTCTAAAAAGAAACAGACAACAGTGACCAACCTATGCTTAGAAAGCAGATAAATACAGAAATGCTGCCATTACAAAATTAAAAACAGTGAGTCCAGTTTCCCCAATTTTCTACTGTTGCCTTTTCAAAATACTTTAATGAAAGAGCTAAAGGAAGATAATACATAATTCTTAAGGGTACTCATACAAAAGACTGTGACAGACTGTTAGCACCGTCTTTTCACATCTATATTGCAGTATTGATGTATACTGTACCCCACAAGCTGAACTCTGCATAATTTGAGTAACTACTTCATGAATATACGCACACCCCAGTCAGCACAGTTATAGATACAGAGTTAAGTAAAATTAGCTACTGTGTATGCCTAGTGCAGATGAAGGAACATGGAATCCAACGTGTCACTGATCTGCCACTTTTGTTGCTAGTATTTTTGGAAGCATATCCTGTTCTTTGCATCATCAAGCTGCTCTTGGACATTTCTGCTAAATTTTTACCAGGATAGTGAAGTTTATGAACAAGCATAGCCAGCATACTCAGCTTAGAGCAGGCTGGCAACTGGCCATGTCCCCTCTCCTGCGCAGGAGAGTCAGAGGCTGTGGCACCACAGAGCAGACACCACACAACATTTACAGCACTCTGGAGGCTCTTGGACACAACACTGAACGTGATAATGTTAAAAAGTAAATGGAACAGCACCTGAGATGGTTACACCACACATCTGGTTAACTGTTACCACTTTGCAAAGCTGCCTTTCATCAATGTGAATCTGGGGCTTCTCACAAGTGACAAATCAGAATTTCTGTTTATATATGTTAATGCACACACATACAGAACACTGGGAGAAAATATATGAGCAGTTCAGTAGTGGATGCCCTCCTTTTAACAAGGATTTGATTAAACCTCTGGCTTTCAAGCTGTGAATTCCTCACTCAAGGAGTGTGGTTTTCAGAAAGTTGTAAAAAGTAGTGCAGGTGGGATGTTCCAGCCAGCTAAAACAATATTGCAATATGTGACTGGGAGACATCTGTCATTCTCAGTTATGGATCTAACACTAACCTAAAGTGCCCAGAAACTATATAATTATCTTAGAATATGGCAAAGTAAATTCTATTTTCTCTTAGAAGGTGACTTAAGGGAGTAGGCTAAGGCAGGAAAAACTCCTCATCATTTTTTTGCCCCTTCTGGCTACTCACAGATGAGCAAGGGCAGTGTCAGCCTTCTCTGGCACTGTTCAGAGAGTACAGTGGGAAAGAAAATAGGATTCTAGCTGTAGAGAGGGGGAAACAAAAGCCAGGAAGAAAGTGGGACATAATTTTCACCGTGTCATTCTGTTTTTCTGCTGTTGCATGAGATCCAAGCAGCCTAAGAGCAGGCAGGCAATCTGTCCCACTGCCTTGGCCAAGTACACGTAACCAGCCCGTGACTCAGAGCACCACTGACTAAAAATATCACCAGTAATCACAGAATACAAAAGGATTGTGGCATCTTCCACCTGTGCTTTACAAGGTCAGGACCTGTACCTGCCACATGTGTCACTGAATCTTTTAGGTATTTATCCAAGCTACCACAGCAGAAGCGCAAATCCAGTGCAAATCCTCCAGACTGTACTTTTACTCACCTGAGAACAGCGATCTCTTGAACTGTTATAGCCCTTTTATCTTTAGTTCCCATGTAGGAAAATATGTTTGGCTTCACTCTTAAAAGCAACAGTAACAGATATTATGTATATTAAAATAGCAAGAGATCAAACATAATTTTAAGCATAAATACCTAGAATTATTAATCTTATAAATTAAAAATAGAAAAATATACCTACATTCCTCAGAACTGGGTTACAATTTGACATGTGTGACATTTTCTAATCTCACCCATGAGTACATAAAACAGAAGGAAACTTCTGTTTTAATTATATGTAGACAATTAACTTTTAACACAACAGTGCTTGCAAAACATGAACTTTGAAGTACTTCTTTATATACATGAACTGGATAAAGAAATGAACAGCCACCACCAACTTCAGTTAAAAAAAAATCATGTCCACTTCTTCCTTAAACTTCAAACCTGTCTGTTTGAATACCATGCCTGCACATTATGAGAGAGTATGAGAAGTTAATTTAAAATTTGACCCACTCCTCTCCCTAAGAGGAAAATTTCCTTTCCTTTTCACTTTGTACTTTACAGCCTGTGTTGGATGGAGTATTTCCAGTTATTCCAGTTAAGGGCTCCAGGGGGTAGCAGGACTGCCACTATATAAAGTCTTACATCTAACTATGCCCTTGCCATTCTGCTCTCAATACCAACACTAAGTAGTTCACTGGTTAAGGTCTAGATTACAAATATTTTTTTTGGACAAGAAGGGCAAAAGGAAAAGTGGGGAAGTTTCCTTATGAGTAGATCACTGAACTGACCCAATTTTAGAACTGTTCTTCCTCTGCAATTCACTGTGCTCATGTCACGTTTTGGCAAATCTTTTTGTTTCTGCACTTGATGGGGTGAAAGGAACTAAGCCTGTGTTGCCATGGAGAAATTAATACATGGAACAACAGTTTATCAACTGTAACTGCTTAGGAACTGATCAGCATATTATCACAACAATATCTGACAGGTTCATAACATACTTGCATATATTCACACACTGGGGAAAAAAATGGCTTTTAATTCATGTTACGTACATTGAGGCTTTCAGCTGCCAAGCCTTTCTCAGATCAGCCAATGTAAATTGTGGACTTTTTCCATTGAAGCTGTAGAGTAGTCTTTAAAATTTCTTAGGCTCATTTTGTTCCATTCTCACCTCCTCATAAAACTTCGATATTTTAAATTTGGTATTTTAAAGTAACTTTTCATTTTAAGCTGTCTACAAATTAGAGAATAGCAATCACTTGTGTTGCTCTTACATAATTGTGAAGCACAATGTTTACAGCAACAAGAAACATGGAGGAAGAGGGCTGCATGCCAGCCAGGATGGCAGAAACAACAGCCTTACCTTAAAAATTTGGACAGGACATTGATGGCATCCATAGTGTCCTTGTTCTCCTTGTACAGTACAAAATGGCAGTAGCTTCCCCTAGATTTTGGCCAAGAGTGCTTTCTTGGATCTTTAAAAGCAAAAAGGTTAAAGTGTCACTTTTTAAAAAATTTAGTATTTTTGCCATTGCAGCTACATTTACTTTAAATATGCAAGATTCAATTTCTGCTAATTTCCATCTGCTTTAAAAAAATGAAAAGGAAAGAGTTAATTACTGACAGCAAAAGCTGTAAAGCACATTGAAAAGACCTCCCCTTCCACTGGACTGTAAACTTCTCTTTAATCAGTTCTGTCACCTAGAAAATCCTGAATGAAACAGTGACAGCTCCTTTATCAAGAAATTATCTGAAAATATAGCCTAGTCATTTAATTGCTGTATCACCTGATTAGATTTCTCAAAAACATTATCATTATACTGACTTTGAGCAACAGAAGCTACACCACGTTTCTTCTAGCTCCTTCTATAATTAATAGTTGAGAACCACTGGAGCCCTGTTTGTGGGAAGACTACCATTATTATTTATAGTACAGACATACAGACATATTCTTTATTTCTGTAGTATTTTTTCTGCGTGTCATACAAAAGAATGAATCATATCACTACAAAACCCTAAGAAATCATGCTCAAAAAATTGCTTTAAGATGGTTCTTTTTTAAAATCCAATGGGAGCAAGAAATCTGGTACAAAAGAGACATGAACATACAATCCATGGCAGGTATGGTGAAGAGAAGGCCAGAGGTTGAAATAACTTCAGATCCCACAGATTAACAACTGATTTACAATTCTGTGCTACTATCTGACATTTTCTGTAGAAGGAAGGAAACTGTCAATTATTTGTTAAGCTTTTTTTTTGCACATAAAAACCACCATAGATAAAACTTCCAGTTTCCAATAATCCACTGTCAATGGCATTAATGGGAAGGGAGACTGATTCTACAGAGGTTTAGCAACCAACTGTGAGGTTCCTTCAATTCTGAGGTTTATCAATTCCCTGTTATTTAAGAACAAAACCAAGAATTTGTTTTGTTTTAAATAAGAAGTCCCTTATCTCTTGCTAACCACTAAGCAGACATACCTGGTTTTGTAAAAAAGAGGCATAAGCATCTTTCATAACAGGAAAAGCTAACTGAAAAAGCCAGCCTTATTTCAATATACAAACACTAAAGCAGGAAGGAAGTTCTTGGGAAATACTGCTCTTTTTTTTCACACTGGTTTTACAAAGTCCAGATATCCCACACAGACTGTAAGTATGTTTAATTCTTGCTTGTTTTTGAGAAGCTGCCATTCATGCACACACTTCTGCAAAGACAGTTTTGGATGCTACAGTATAAAAAACTATATGTACAGGCTTTAGTCACCTAGAATTATTGCATCACTTGCCTTACACCATCAGTTTCTAAGCACAGCCCCCCTCCCACAGAGTTTCACTGGACCTGAACTGGAGACCTCATGCTCCTGCTGGTCTCCCCTTCTGAGCCAGCACTACTCAAACTCAGCCAATGAAACACTGCATTCAGCTGGAAGAACAAAGTTCTCCACTAAGATCTTAGCAATTAGAAGAGAGTAAGAGCTCAGTTCACAAAGGAGAACCCTCTCCAGCTGGAACCATTCTTTATATTAAACTATTACATCCTGCACATGGTCATTTCAACACAAGTCAAGAAGTGAGCCCTAATGTGATCTACACTAAAAGAATTCTGTAGGTACCACACAGACCAATGGGCTCCTCATGCTTTGGGCACCACAGCCGTGACCCTGTGCAAAGGAGGCTGCAGCCACAGTCCTGATACTCAACCATTCCTCACCCAATACGGCAAAGCATTCAACTGGGTAGATGGAGCAGTGGGACAATTTGCAGTCCTTACTGCTGTGTTTCAGAGTCATGCTACATTTCTGACAATAAAATTGTATTTCCAATCCTTTTGCTGAAACTCGAGGCTTGGAAGCTCTTTTTTAATAGCAGGGTGTGTGATAAATGCTTTTAAAGTTGTATAAAGCCAGATAGTAGTGTCTGAAATAGGGGCTGAAAGGCAAAGGCTTCACTAACTGAAAACCATGGAAAATTTACTATAGTTGTCAACATGAACTGAAAAAATTGATAATTCATATAACTTATTCTAGCAGACTTTCTCTGCACCAAATGAATACTGCCTATACTGCACTACAAAAAAAGAGACAGAATAAGCCTACTTCTTGGCTGTTTCAGGGTATTTTAAGTAATACTTATGTGTAGGGATTTTAAAGAAATTGTTACAAGTTTGGCCAGCCCTGTTGCTATTTAGGAGGTCATAATGGTTGGCATTTCATTTTTGTTAGTATGAAATGTCAACATCTCTTACCTGTTGCAGTTCTGACCTCTGTCCCAATGCAGAGCATAAAGAGTACAAAAGAGTAGCATTTAATTTTTAGACTGTCAAAGGGTTTTTAGAGGTGAACATGCAGGTTTATGGTTATGGGATTGTTTATGCTTCAGGGAGCATCCAACAGCTAGGTGGTGGATGACAGCAATTTAGACAATTATGGAATGGAATCGTGCAGAGGCAAACAGTGAACATATGGAAAGCTTCAACTGGAGATGCAACAAAATTTGTGGACAATGATGGAAAAACAGTTTACTGACAATTTAGTAATTTTAAGTATTTGGAGGATAAACTGACTATAGAAACAAAGCAGCATCTGATTTTAAATTTTAGGAAGCACGTTTGGTAATGTTTCATGTTATCAACAAATTAATCAGGTATCTCAGCTAATAATCCAATATTCTACACTTCTGAAATGTTTCTTGCCTGGGGAGCCCATTCATGGCTAAGACATGTTTGTGGCTATATAAACAAGAAAGATATATATAATCCTGACTAAAAAGAACTTCAATCTTACAATCTTACATCCATAAGCATTTGCACACACTCACAGAAACTGACATCTCCACCAACAAATGCACAGGTGCCTGCAGCATCACAGCTGGTGAATCCAAGTTTAAATAGATGATGCTTCTCTGCATCACAAGATGGTGCTCCACATTACGTTTTAATCCTAGAGATACACCACTAAATTCTTTTCAGCATATTTCAAATACTTAAATTCTTTTATATATTATCCCTTAAATCAGCTTAACAACATCCACTTGACTGTAACAGTGGTTGAAGAATAGAAGCAGCAGAAGGAAAAGGTGGAGGAAAAACTGTCACAAACGAGCAGAACAAAACTGGCTGAGGAGAATTCTGTGCTGGTAAGTATACATACTCCATGCATAAAGCATGCAAACATACACATTTTCTAAACATGACTAAATAAGACACATGAGCACATTATAATTGGACCAATAAAAATACAAGATTCCCATATTTGCTTATAAGATTCCCATATTTGCTTATAACAACCCTTAAACAAACAACTAAATTAAAGGGGAAATTACTTTATTTCCCATTTTAAATGACTATTTCTTTATCGTTCTTCCATCTCCTTTGTCTTTAAAATTAATGGGTTAGGTTTACATACCATTTGTAGTAGGTTGAAATGACAGAGGAATGCAACCAATTTAAACCAAACCTTAGTATCTTTAGTTAAATGTGTACCATTCTGTGGGTAGATAATCCTCTAAACTTATAGTAGCAAAACATTTTTAGTAACATTAAAAGATGTAAAACATGTTAATTTATTCCTCGTATCCAAACCAGTATTTTGCTAGATTAAAGTGGATAACATTTCATTTCGAAAATCCTTCATGACTTTGACTATTTCAAAAGATTAACTGTGATCTATAATGAATAAAGATAATTTTCTGCAAATATCATTAGCCTTGAAAGCAGAAGTAATGATCATGGTAAGCTATGTTTATACGAAACTATAACTCTGAGAAAACAAAAAGATGCTTGTCTCTACTTAAGTCACTGAGAATTTTGTCATCAATATTCAAGACAATCGAGATTACACCATCTATCAATCTAATGTCCATTTTCCAACTACAACCTCTTACATCCACAACACACACTTACATACACAGTTAAGATCATGAAAGTTAAATTCAAAAAATACTGAAAATAATGCCTCTGTTTTGCCTATTCCTACTTAAGTAGAATGATAATGTTCTCTCTTCTAATATGGTTGTATGGATGAATTATTTGGAAAGAAAAAAAGTAGAAATTTAAATTTAAATAATTTCTTGTGGTTCTAATCATTTTAGATGCACAGCATCAGCCGAAACAAAGGAAAAATGAAGTAAGACTACATTAGGAAGCACACTCATTTGAAGTACTTGCTAACAATTCTTACTTTGGGGATAATTTTAGCATTTACTTTACCCATCTGCTGTGATACTGAAACTCACTTGCCAATGCTTTTTTCCCAGCAGCATGATAAGCAATAATGTATTTCTTTCCATCTCTATCTTCTGTTTTAGTCTCCAGTCCTGGAAACAAGGACTTCACAGCCTGATGGATGATGGTTCTTTTTTCTTTGGTGTCCTCAATTACCTGTTTTAATGCACATACATGCAGAAACCAAATAAATTAATACAAAAGCGGAGGGTGCCTTAAAAGAAAAAAAAAATTAGCTAAATAAGATTATTTAGTATGTGAATGCTTATTTGAAACTACCAGGTGTAATCCTACTCATCTCCGTGTCCCAAATTTAGCTCAATAGTTATTCTTTCAATATGTGGAATATTTGAATGTTTAAAAATATCAATGCTTTAATGTAATTTTCTTATCTTTCTTGTTACAGAAAAGCATATTCATCTTCTTTTCTATTAAATCACTAAACACTAACCTTGAAAGTAGTGTTCCATCAGGATAGATGTTTTATGTAAACCTCCTTATTCTTGAAAACAATATACTAGAAGGAAACCAAAATACTGCAAGGTAATCTTAACACCACAGGAATTAAAACCTATATTTAAGTTCCTGTGTACAGTCTCACCAAAATCAAAGTAACAACTCACACATGCATGACTTTGAGTACATCTGTAAGACTTCAAATAATTAAACACCAAACTGTGTCCAGTTTAGGGTTATCTGTCACATCATGTTCAAACTGCTCTTATACCTTACACACATTAGAAAGGATGTACCTTCTACTCCCTCCCTCAGCCTCTCTCTGCCCCCATCCCAAACTTGATATCATTTCATAATTTTACCTCTATGGCAACACTAGTTTCCTTATTCTTAAAAAGCTGGAGCTCCTCTAAACGCTGCTTGTCTTCATCTGACAAAACTGTAAATGTTTCTTCTGATGGGTCCTAATGCATATTTGGGGAGAAAAAACAAACATCCAATAACTCTCATGGAGTAACTTCCAGTCTTTCAATGTTCTTGCTTAAGGAACATTAAGAAGCATAGACATTACCAAATCTACCTCAAAATTTACCTCATCATCCACTGGAACAGAAAAGTCATCTAAATGGCTCACACGTCCATCTTTGCCTATTTCATGGACAACAAAGTCTGAGTATCTGATAGAAAGAAACATGCATTACATTTGTAATACAAATCCCACATCACATAAAGTCCTTCCCTAAAAAACTGTTAGCAGAATTCACTGAAAAATTCTGAATCTGTGTAAATCAATTCACATAAAACAAACTTAACTATGAGAAAGCTGAACCTATTCCTACCCCCCTGAAGGATACCACTGGAACACACAGGCAAATGCAGCAGACTTCTTTGCAGATCACCAAACCCTGCTGTAGTTACCCTGAGTCATTCTCTCACTAGTTTGAAGAGATCAGTAATGCTTATCCTCAATCCCAGTCATTATTGGCAATTAAGACTCTACTGCACTGCCACAATGTGCAATGCATTAAGTACTGCATTTTCTCTGTCACTTCAAATCACCTGCAAAATAAATTGCATTTTAGCCACTATACAGAAGGCAGGACAAATTCAGCCTTGCTTATATATTCAGTTGTACAGAACATCATTCAAATAAAGTTACTTTGCATACTTTATGACAGCAAAAAAGAATTTTACTTTAACATTTTCAATTCAGTCACTCATGTCTAATAATAAAAACAGCCCAACTATAACAGAGTACAGTTGGTTTGTGTTGCAACTGCTAAATGATTTTAAGCACCATTTGCTAGCAAAGTGGAAAAAAAAAAAGAGAATAATTCTTATTCTATCAATGTTGAAAGATTAATAAAACTTCACCATGGGAAGCTTTCTACTGTACCTCACCCAAGCCCCCTTTTGCCCCTCTGTGCAGACACACAACATATTGGTAGAATTCCTTCCTGAGGAGTGTCTTCTCCTGTACTATCTGCAGCTGTCTAGACATGCTAGTGATGGCTCCATAAATATGACAAGAGTGAATTAATAATAGGTGTTAAAAACTAGAATCCAAAAAAAAACCCCCATAAACCCACGAATTTTCTACCACATGGCTACCTTTGGCCAACCCAAAATTGGCAGATTTCCCAGAAGAAGGTTCAGCATAGACTATGTTTCCCAGAGAAGGATTACACTAGCTGCTTAATGCTGCACATAAAGATTAAATCCATACATACGTATATATCATTTTATTTAAAATTATCTATGTATGAAGCCAGTATTTAAACACAGGAACTTTTCAGTGTGTAAACAAAGCAACCCGAACTGCTTTGCTAAGTCAGAGAAACAGTGATTCTCACTTCAGTGACCTTTTGTATTTGCATTCTGTTTTATTCAAAGCTATTCTTTAATTTTAAAAATCTAGAAGTTTAATTTTAAAAAGCTACTAAGCACCAAACATCTTAATAAATATATAATGTATATGTTTAGTAAATTCCACATCCTGAATTTTGAAACTCCCTTCTATGTAAATGACATTAGTGAGCAGACAATAATTTAAAGCCTAACTGAGCAGACAATAATTTAAAGCCTAACTATCCTTGTTTACAGACACTAGGACAAAAGAGTCAGAGAGAAACAAAGAACCAAAGAAAGATGGTTTTGATGCCATTTTTCAGTGTATCTCATATCAGCACTGAGAAGATGTACAAAAGGTGGATGTACTGCATAAGGTTTTATGTTTCTGCTACTGCCAGAGAGCAAAGGAAACAGCAAAGGTCAGTGTAATCATATATCTCTATTCATACGCAGCTTCCTTCTTCAGAGCTCCATTTGACAGGAAAATATATTAAAAAAAAAAAAAAAAAAAAAAACCAAAAACCAAACACACACCAAAAAAACCCTAAACAAATACACAAAAAAACAAGAAAAAACCAACCCACAATCTAGAAAAGTCCTAAATTAAACCATTCTTTAGCAGTAAAAAAAGTAATGAAATCCACTTAATCCAGCTGCAATCTGTGAGTCCAAAAAAGAAAATGGAGAACTACAGCTGTGCTACACAAGGAATTAACATATGAAAGAAGACAAAGAGTTACCTCTCTTTTAAGATTCCAGAAAACCCTTTGTGAGAGCTAACAAATTTAGTTATGCCAACATCACTTTCTGTCAGTCCATGCTTCATCATGTCTGCAAAGCTCTCTGGATCTCCATCTTCATCACTTTCCTCTAGTTCCTCTTCTTCCTGCTCCTCACTTTCCTCATTGGCGATTATTTCACTTTTTGTGTCCTCAGGCTGTTCTGTTACAGTCTCAATACTCTGCCCAGAGTCGTTCTCTGCCTTACAGTTCTCCAAGATCTTCTGCCTTTTAATTTCATCTGCACTGGCCACATCATCCTCAGAGCGAGGACGTTTCAAGGATACACTATTCATTTCTACAGTTTCCATGATTAAGGCACAGGGTAGGATAGGAAGCCCTGGAAAAGAAGAAGAAAGGCTTATTTTCTGTCTAAGAGCAATATCAAAACATAGGCACTTCACTCCAAGGACTCTGCCCCTTGCAATTTTTCAGGAAAACCATAAACTTTATTTAAGTTAAACATCAAGTAAAAATCTTGAACACCCAGAAACAATATGTACTCAGGGAGAAAGAAGGAAGATATTATGAGGGCAGCATGCAAGGTGGACTACAGCAGAGCAGGACTCAGTACCACACTGACCATTTACCACCATCATCACTCTTGCCCACCCTTACCATGGCTGCCTGAAGGCCTGTCCACACACAGGCTCTGCTGTCAGCAGCAGTTTAGTGCCTAAGAAACTGTCTGTTCCCAAGCCTTCTCTTAAACGTGACTACTCTCAATTATTTCCTTTTCTATCAAGATTCCATCTTGCAAAGACTGAGAGAGAACGGCTGAGTTCCCACAAACCTAAAATCTCATGTCTTTGTTTTCTATGTGCTTCCAACACACACAATGCTACACAGAATTCAAGGTGGCATCAATTCAGCCCAAAAGATAAGAGGAATGAGATACCAAAATTATTGAATCAGTGAGACAAACAAAACAACAAAGAAATTAAACAATCACTGAGAAGAACATGACTACTCACACTGGTGGAATAGGGCTCAGAGCTGCCGCCTTTGTGTCAGCAAAACCACTGCCTTCAGATCTGAAAAAAAAGAGGAAAATAACTCTTTGAGAAGGGGTTTTATGGAAAAAAAAATTATGAAAACATATATGAATGCAATCACATATGACTCAGACAGACATATTAATAAATACAACTGTCAAAGTATTACCATCTTAATGACACAACATATTATTGCTATTTATTATTGCTATTTAGCAGGCTACAGGACAGAACTTTGGTTTTATTTCTAAGTGTATAAAAGGAAACTGGGGTTCCTAGAATTAGGCATGGACAGGACCTTTCTTCCAGCATCCCCCAACTGGCACAGGACTGTAGTGAGGATAAAGTGCAGGTTTTGGTAGCAGGAGGAGGCCATAAACTGCCCTGTGTGGGCCATGGCCAGTTCAGCAGGCTCCATAAACCCACTGCCTGCCACCCTCCAACTCATCCAACAAGCACAAGGTGCCCCCACTCCAGTTCATCTGAGAAAGGGAGAAGCTGCCAGTGGCAGCAAAGGCAAAAGAAAGCACAGAGGGGACACGTGACAGAGTGCTCAAAAAGGCACAGGAAAGCATGGAGAAGGGCACAACTGCAGTGGACACAGCTGGAGATGCACTCTTGGAAGGAAACTCTCCTCACTGGAGCAGGGACACCCCTGATGGGACTGTGGCCTGTGGAGATGCTCATGCTGGGACAGGGACACCCTTGAGGGGCCCATGGAGAGCACTCACATGGGAGCAGAAGAAATGAGCAGGAGAAAGGAGCAGGAGAAAGAAATCTCCGTGTACCAACCCCAACCTCCTGCACTACCACTGCCTTGCCCAAGGGCCAGAGCATAACCTGAGGGCCAAGGAGGAAAGGGGAAGAAAGAAGTTTTCTCCAAGTCTGTGTTTAGGTAGTGGTCTTCATAATACATCACCAGCCAACTGGTAATTAAAAGTTAACTGGTAATAAAACAAATTCTCCATGTCAAGTCAATTTTGTCCACAACAACCAAGTTTCTAAATTAATAGGATTTAGCTGTTACTGAGAAATTAATCTAGGCAGGGAACAATATTTTAGAGCTACATACATCACCCTGTATTATTTCTTCAGCCACTAAATAGCATAATCTATACAATTTTAAAAGGCATGTTTTTAAAGGAAGTCCAATAACTTGCTAATCAGCATTTGCTGGGTTGGTAAGTAATTGTTACCAATTAGCTGTTAGCCACGGCTGACTTCATGGCCTGGACACCTCAGTGAGGAGATCACCAGATTAGGCTAAAAAGGCAGGAACAATTGTTTTAGAAAAGTCTGAAATGCTTTGCTCAAGAGAAGAACTGAAAATGAATGCTACAACAATAAATGAACAAAAGGGAAATAAGGAGAGACTTATAAAATTAAGTGTATGTATGGTGTGAAGAGTGGTAAGACATGCAAGAAAGTAGAACAATGTACCTTCAAGCTGAAAACACCAATTTTATTCTGTCTTCAAATAAAAGTTCATAAAATCCTTCTTTCAAGAGGAACAATAAATAAAAGTCATAGCCAAGTGAAGCAATTCACCTCCGTTTCCAGACTCTCTTCCCATGTACCAAAATTTACAGAGGCAGGGTTATAAAGCACTGAAGTGGAAAAGGCTTTTAGATGGTTTGTGAGTATCTTCACAGAGCAAACAAAATAGCGTTCAGCACAGTGAAATCCTCTGAGACACCTGCCAAAGGTAGTAAGAAGAGAAATCTTGTGCTTCTTAAACAAAACTGTAATACCTAGTTGTTAAATCATACAGACTGTTAGAAGAATTCGATGTTGGGCACAAACACTCCAGAGTTGTCATACACAGACTATTCTGACATCAGAGCAGTGACTCACATACTACAGAGTGCTATCGTGTGCCCAAAGGCAGCCATCGTCGGGGATAAATTCTGCAGGATAATTGCTCGAAGGAGCACGCTGAAGCGAGCGGGCACACACTGCCTCACTTGTGCAGACTGCCAGTGAGAGGCTCCTATTATTTTTTGACAGCTGCTCAATTGTCTCGGCCCTTTTCCTAACAGGTGTTTCCATAAAAGCCAGAATCTGCATAAACATCAACTCCGCAGCAATTTCAATGTTCTAACAGAGACTGAGTTTACTACTACAAATAAAACACTTGACTCTCCGCAACAAGAACCGCCGAGCAATTACTGCTGGCGCCGCACCAGTCAAGCGGGCACGGCGGGGGCTGCAGGGCTATGAGGAGCCGAGGTGCGAAGCCGCTTCCTCAAGAGACGAGGCACATGGGATTAAAAGGCGACCGAGAGGAGGGCGACAGTGCCGCAGCAGCGCCCCAAGGCCAAGCCTAGCGCGGAGGGCGCAGGCGGGGAGGGCAGCGGCGCTCGGAGCCCGCGGGCCGGGCCGGGCCGTGCCGTGCCGCCGCCACAGCGCTACGGGCGCCGGGCCGGGCCGGAAGAGCCGCTGCGAGCGCCGAGGCTGCCGGGGCAGGGCGGGAGGACGCGCTGGGGCCGGGGCAGGCGGGGCACGGGGGCGAGGCAGGAGGAAGGGCTCTGCCGCGGGGGTCCCGGCAACACGCGGCGCAACACGGGAGCGGCAGGGATAGCCCGGCGCCAGCGGGGGCGAAGTTCCCCGAGGCGGAGCCTCCCCGGCCCCGCCGCGGAGCCCTGCGCGGCTGCCGGGGTAAGGAGGGTGCGACTCCGCCCGCCGCTAGGCAGGAGCCGCCGAGGGGGAGCCACTTACCCGCACGCCGGCACGGGAGGACGGCCCGGGCGTCAGCGCGGCGCAGCGGGCGGCGGAGGCGGCGCGGAACGGGCGCGGCCCAGCCCCGCGCGGGCGGAGGCGGCCCCAGGCTGCGCCCGCCCCCGGCCGGCCCCGCCGCGCTGACGCCGGGCGCGGGAGCGGAGCGGGGCGGGAGGTGGTACCGAGCCGGGGGTTGCTCCTGCCCACGGTTCCGACAACGCCGGCCCGCTTGGGATGCCTGGGAGGAGGCTGCGGTAGGCTGGCGGGGATGTACGGAAGAACTGCAACTGTGCAGAACAAAAGTTTAATTTCCAAAAGGCGGCTTTAGCCGAAGCAGGGAATCGTGAACACGAGATGAGGCCTTCCCGAGCCTCCCGGCGTCTGAAACACGTGGTGCTAATTGAACATTAGTCCCACGACAAGGGAATGTACCATTCAAAATCTACACTGTAACTATGCAAATCACTTTAAAAACCAGGCCACATCTGTGCTATCAGTCCTTTCTGATACAGTCAAAATGTCATCTTCTACCCTCTTGTATTTTAAGCACTGGTGCAAGGAAAGTATTTTCATTAACTTCAACACGTAGATTTGTCCTTATTTTTAAGACCCTGTGTGTCATGTCCCAATCACAGCCTGTCTCAGACTTCCTCTGAGCCAGGCTATTAATAATTTCGTGTCTCATACTTCTTATTCTCTAGTTGTATTGTATTCGCAGTTTTAGTGATGAGACTTAAAAGTGGTATATGTATATGGGTAACTTATTTTCTTATCTCTTGTACTTACCTTCTCCCTTGGAGTAGAATAAGAAAGTAAGACAACGTACTTTGCTTGGAATTTAAAAAATCCCAGGTATGCATGAATTCCTCAATGACTAGCTTATAAAAGACCTCATGTGGGAAAAAAGGAAGGAGCAAAGATGCAGCTCTCCTTAGGTCTGAGCAGAGATGGATCCATGGAGATTTATTTTATAAAGCCCTAGGGGATCAAATCTTTGTCTTTTCTACAGAGCTTTAGTTTACCCCCTCCCTGTCCAGCCTTCACACTTAGAACTGAATTAACCTACCAGATACCAGTAGGGATATCAGGAATGGCTTCAGTGCGCTTCTGAGGAGAGGTGAACAGCGGACTGGAAGCAGCAGTGGAGGTTCGTGATTGACAAGGCAGATCACGGCACTTCTGACAGCTGTAGTGCCAAAGAGGAAGCCAGTGCTCGGACATCACCAACTATGTGTCATTTGAACATTGGTCTCATTTAGCCATTATGGCTGTGCCATGTTGAAAAGTTGTTTCTTCACTTCTCCCAGGCAAAAACATCTTGCTGAAAAAAGCATTGGCTGGGGGAAACCTTCAGCAAGACTTCTACCATGCATTGGTCCAACTTTTTCTGCCACATAACTTCTTGCTTCTTCTATCTTGTGCAGGAGAGCTTCCCTAAAGTACTTATTTTTCTATGGAGGGGTTTGACAGCTGGTTTGTAAGCAAAGCTGAGTTAATAGAGAAAATAACAATTTATGATTTTTGAGTGTATTTATAGAATAAAAACTTTTTCTTCTTGGACCCTGGTCACGTGTGTGTATGTCACATCCAACCTAACAGTGACATTTTCCCTCCTCCAAATTCCTACATTAAGTACCTCCTTGTCTTCAAAATCCTTGTCAGTAATTAAGTAGCTTGTATCTTACAACTGTGCTTGGTATGATAATTACCCTTCTCTTAGTTTTCCCTGCTGACTAGGTGTTCATCTATCATCTACTACCATCATCTCAGATAGAATTTGGAGTGGTGTGAAGTACCTCATACACTGAAGAACCAGCATTTTGAAGGACCTGCAGGTGCTACCACAAGGTAAATAGCTTAATAAGATCATTCCTATGTGTTTCCCAAGTCTTCTAATATATTCAGAAAAGTTTATTACTCCTTTCTCTATACCAACAAGCATTCTCTGACATAGTAAAGAATTTTCTGAGAATCTACAGACAAAATGCACGAGATCACCCTTCCTATGATTCAGGGGCTGGAAAGAGGGAAATGCTAGATCTGCTTCAGAGATAAAACTGATCCACCCTGGCAAGTAGAGACCATCAGAGATCACTGAAAATGGCTTGCTCAGTCACCTCCTGTTATGATCTACCCTTAACATGGTGTAAGCTGGCAAAGGGCTCGCAGTCATGACCCCTTTCTCTTTCCATTAGTCAAGTGCTCCTTTTACATACAGAATTATAGTGTAAAATATAAAAAGAAAGTAATAATATGGCTTGAGCTTGATTTTTTTTCCTCTGGTTGGTTTAACAATTAGAACCTCTTCTATTATAAATGATCTAATATATCTATAGATACATATCTATCTATGATATATATCTATACCATTAAAATATTATTTTAATCTCTATTACAATGTATCAGTACATTTCCATAGAAACTTTGTTTAATGTAACGTAAAGGAGATTTGTTCTGTGGAAAAAAAAAATATGAGCAAACTCTAATAAGTTTTTAATGTCTTCCTACTCTCAGGCTTCCCCAGGAGGGGAAATCAGGATAGCACATCTCAGCAGATGGGAGCATAAATCTGGCTAGGAAGAGAACGCAAGTGAGAAGCATCTTGAGTCAATCTCCTTCAAAGATGCTCATTGAAAATCTGAAGGTACAAAGTTGAGATGTTCCCAGTCTATAGAAAAAGCTAATAAAATAGAGCAGCAATAACTGCTCTCACTCTTCTTCAGTTTTATGACTCCCAGGGGCACAGACAATCAGGCAGATAAGTTGTAATTTTACACCCCTTTGCACCAGCTGCGCTTAACTAACCTGATTTTTACCTGCCACTAATAGCACCACAGAGAACTAAAACCAAAGAACTATTAAAAGCCTAATGTATTTTTCTTATGTAGGTTGTTTGCATTTTCATGCTTATTTTGACGCCTTGCATGAAGCAAAAAGTGGGGGTGATAACTCATTACCATGCAAAATTTAAAAATATAAATGTATGAAGAAGAGATTTTTTGAAAATACAGAATTTTATTCACAACGCAATTTCAGCGAGAAGGTTATTTGAGGCATTTTGAAAACAGTCCAAAATGAATCATACAGATTTCCAAAATAATGACAAAAATGGTTTTCCAAGAAAACAAGTTATCAGTTTATAGCACTTTAATAGGCCATCACCTTTAACTTGATGCTTCCCCTTTTCCCTTCACCCATTATTTTTTTTAAATAAAAATCTGCTTAGTTTTGAAATTAATCTCTAAATCCATTCGTCAATTAGTTGGCAATAGAAGAAAAGTGGAGAAGTATCTTATCTTGACAGATGAGAATTTTAGGCAGAGAGGTTTTTTATACCAAGGCTGTTCATATCTAAAAAAAATTAATGTGCTCTACAGGATTTTAGAATAAAAATGCATATGACTATAGAAAATCAACCTTAGGCATAGGATTGGGAGGTAACTGTGAAATACGTTTTCTCTTTTTACCTTAATTTCACCATTAGGCAATTGACTCAGGGGTGCTGTAAACCTTTGCAGCAGTGTAGACAAAACAGGATGTGATCACCCACAGATCTGAGTGGCAGCCTTCAGCTTTTGCAGAGATGGTAAAGAGCAAACACAATATGAAACAGGGATCTGCGCTGGAGGAATAATTATGTATTTCTGCCCCTATTCATAATTATCTCAGAAAGCCTTTAAGGGGTGAAAGACCTTCCTTGTATTTGTGCAGAGGAGGAGAGAACAGCTGGGATAGGACAGAGGCTGAAGTGTGAGCTGCCCACGGGGCTGATGAGGGCTGCAGATGAGCAGGGGTGGGGAGTGATGCTGGGTGGGACCCTCTGTTGCAGCAAAGCTGCTGCTTCACAAGCAGCAGGAAAAGGCAAGGCTAAAAAGGTGGAGGGAGAAAATAAGCTCTCCTGTCAGCTCATGCTGCTTGAATGCTGGCCTGCGGGGTAGCAGAGTGTGCTCTTTACATGCCTGCCTGCCTTGCCTGTCCCTGCTGTCACACTGGGTTTTCCATGAATTATTTTAGCTGCCTTTGATCACTGTTATTGCTGTGAAATTTTGTACCCTATTAAGATCCTGGTAAAATGGCTGTTTTCCTCAGTGCAACTGGATCTGGCCACTAAAAACTGTTTAGAAGTCACAGCATTCATATCAAAGATTCACAGATGTGGAACTGAAATGGATTATGGGAATACTTGGGGTATTTATTACTCAGAGTTATGAATGACTTTAAAATCTCATTCGTCATCATCCACACAGAAAATCCTGGTCCCTGAGTTTGGTTAACTTCCAGATTATAGCCACAATGTAGTACTGCTTCTTTATGTGCCTAATTCTGCATGTAGACAATCAAATCCAGAATACAAGCAATCCTTAAGTAATCCTTCACCTTTCTATCACCCATCACTTTCCTGCTGTCTGAAGATACTGGGATATATGAAGGAGACCTCTGGCATTCAGCATTCACATATGAAGTTGTTCAAACTGATTAGCACTGGCAGAAGTAATCCCTGGGTCCTCCTGGCTGGTCGACAAAAAGAGCACAACTGACTTCAGGCTACTCTGTAGAAGCAGTACAGAAAACATTCATGGTTTCCAATAGGAAATAGATAATATTAAGTGTGTCATCTCACTGCAGCTTGTTTTATCTGAGCATTCACTGAGCCAGTGCAGCCATACTAGGAGCACATAAATAAGGGGTCCTATGCAGGCAAGGATGAGGAGCAGAATCCTGAATCCTCTCAGGTACCTGCTAGGTGGTCAGCTGGGAGCATGGAATATGTTCTGAGAGCAACCACCTTCACTGTATTTTTCAGTGTACAAAATTATCCTGTAGCTATGAAATAAGTGCAGTATTAGGGATAATTTGTACATCATTCTAAGTTTGGCTATGGGGCACAGTGGAAGCTGGATAGTGGGCTGGTACAGTGGTTTGCCTGATTCTGTTCCTTCTGTTAGACACTTGTCAATGTTGCTGATAAGTAGTAAGGAGGAAAGAAATCTGAAAAAGCCCTAAACAAAGTGATAAAATAGAGTATTAGCTTCATATTTCTGGTGCCAGTTTGTCAGTCAATCCATGGAGTTACTACACAAGGTTTAAAAAGGAGAGAATTCTAAATATAATTTTTAGTATCCAGATAACCTCTGCATGTAAGAAAGCTTTTCACCAAAATGAGACATTATATGCAGACTGTTTTGTTACATTTATTTCTCCAGAAAGGCACCCAAAACCTGTGCTATTTGTGCTGCTCTATTTCTGTGGAAACTGTGTGTTGAAGTGGAATAGAAAAAGCAGGGAAAAGAGAATGAGAGGTGAAGTGGTTTTGGCTGAAGTCCCGTTGGCCAGACAGAATTTGAGCTGGGGTAAGTCAGACAAGCAAGCCCTCAATACTGAAGTCCAGAGTTTTCTTCTTCTTCTTCTTAGCTTGTGGTGAGGGAGGAGCCTGGTTCAACAGACACCATTCAGAAGGTGGTTGCTTAAGCAATTTATCTGGGTTTTCCCCTGTGTTTTACTCATATCAAAGAAGTAATATTTACAGATATTTTATGCAACAATAATTTTAGTAAATTGTGAATGTTAGAGAATAGCTACCTAAAGCAGTGGAGTGAGATTTGCTTTAAAAGGAGCCTTCCATTGATGGACAAGTTTCACAGTCACTGCTCTTTTGAAAAGCACCATTGTATCCTTGAAAGGACAGTCTCCTCTTCCAGGACTGAAAAAATACCTTTTCATCTTTCTAGGGCTTCCAACACATGCATGTTTTTGATGAATTGCTATGAAAGGCAAACAGCCTTGACTAATAAACTCAGCTCCTTATTTTCTGTTCCCTGACAATTGGTTCACTGCCAGTCATACTGCTTTTTCCAAGAATAAAACCCTTTCTTTAAAATAATATCTAAATGAGGATCTTAATATATTGTTGTTTTTTTCTGTTGTTGACCAGTGTTTGCCTGCTGCCTGTGGGTGTGGGTCCAGGTAAAAATTCTACGCTGATACAGTTGGGATTGATGGCTTTATTCTGTACAAATAGAAGCAAGGGTGGATCTATTTCTACCACATACACACACACAAAAAAATGACCAGACTATTGCTGCAGTCTGGTGCTCCAGTTTGGAAAGTCTGGGCATTTTCCTGTCTAGCCTCAGTAAATGATGCTACAGAAAATCAAATGGAAATGTGCAGCACATAATATTATGTCCAAAGTAATTCTGAAACTCCTGCTGGAACAGATAAAATAGTTTGGAAGAATGCAGATTCTGGAGGAAAAATTAACTAAGAAACTGACATTAGCTGTTTAAATTCAGATGCAAATGTGTGCAGACTCAAAAATTTCAAAATAATTTCTTACAGAGAGAAGGTGAAAGGAAAGGCCAAACAGGGAGACTACCTGTACATTTCCAGGCTTCTGCATGAAGCAATGAACAACTACTTCTTGCTCTGCTGCTGCTTCAGCTTCCTAATAGACTTTTAAGTCTATTCCAGTCTCCCTCTAATCTCTATGCATGGGAGTTAGCAGTCAAACATGAAGAGAGTTCACTGGAACAATTCAAGGAACCCTGCAGCCCTTTCCTTTTGTATGCTTGTAGTGTGTTACACTGTGCATGGAAGCAACAGAAAGAGAAAAAAGCAGAAAAACAGGGAGTTGTTACCAGGCACTGGTGCTGCCCTCAGTCTTTTGTTTTCTTGTGAAAACATTCTTAATGTTTTCATAAACTACAGCTAAGCTGCAGGTCAACCTAACTTTTCAGTTTTATTTTATTTGTAAGCCATTCTGCATTCTAGAAGTATTTATTGCTTACAGTTGGCAGGTCTGATTGCACTTCTCCTTAGATTATTCAGGCTTTCAGTTTGACAGCTTAAGAAATACCTGTTTGTTGAACTGCTTACTACTATTCACCAATTTGTAATGAATAGGAAGTTCAGGTCACACAAAGACATTATGGATACAGTCAGAACATGCCAGAAACACAATACATTGAAGCAACACTCCATTAACCCAAGTCAGGTAGTGCAGAAAATCACATTTATATCAAGTTATGCTTTAGGAGACAAATTAACCTGTTATTCACTGTAATCCATAAAATTCTCCAGGCACAGAAGAGAAGGCATTAATCAGCAGCTATTTGGCTCTCTACACCTCCTTACAATAGGGTCTGGAACTGCCTTTTACAAACTGAGAAAGTGTGAAAAACTCTTTCCAGTGCAGTTTGAAAGTCCCATTTGAAAGTCATGATAGCTGAGCTAGGTAAACAGCCTCTACAGAAATGCTGTGCTCCCTGCTGCACTGTAACACCACACAGCAGCCCTGTGTGGGCAGTTTCTGTACAGAGACTTTCCTGTGGACAGCACACTCCTCTGCAGACAGAGTGTTCTTTCATAGGTCCATTAGGTTTTCGTGCCACTTTTAGTCACTGCAGGTCTACAAATAATAATTCCACTCATTTTCCTGGTGTTACTTTTCCCATTAGCGAAATACAGTTGAGGCTAGAGTGGCAATTACAATGTGAATAATCATGTACAAATGCATTGTATTTCCAATACTTTCTCTCTGGCAACCATACAGTCTAATAAACCACTAATAAAGCTCCTTAACACATTTTGAAGCATCACTGTACAGAGCTGTTCAATCACATACTTCCTTAGATACATTCAGAAGAGATCCCTTAAAAAAGCCTTCCTAAGAGTGTATTTTTACAAAATGCATTTACATAGTGTGTGAACAGCATCTGCATCCTCTAGCAGCACACAGTATTTGTCATTGAACTGATACTGAGAAAAAAAAATCTCCTATAACACACTGCAGACAGATTTTCAGAACTGTTTAGCTCCAGGTATCTAGATCAGCTCCAGGTAGCTCAAGGTAACCAGCTCACATTGCTGTACCCAGGTTAAAAGAATTTAGTTTCAGGATTTTTCATAACTTTTTTAAAAACTGCAAAAATTACAAGGGCAAGTCGCTTGAATCCCCCCATGGTCAATAACAGCATATTGATAAAGGCATGCTGAGTTTTTCTCACCAAAAATAAGACAGTGCTGAACTATGAAACCACTGCTGTGTTTCATGAGTAGTAAAACCAATGTAGGTTGTTTTTTAATAAATTTGTATTCTGTGTTCTTTACAACTTCCCACCATGATGCCATCAAAATATTCTTTCTCTTTGCTTCCTTCCAATACCCTCAGCTCCCTTCTATATCTCAGATGCCTTCCCCCCACCTTGTAATTCTGGTAATTTGTACATCATTCCAGTCATTTGTACATCATTTGTACACCCTCTGCTTGCCTTTTTCCAGCTTGTTGCCGGGACCACAGTAGGAGAATGGGTTGACTCATTCAAATCCTGCCAAACAGAGTAGAAGGCTTCTCAGTTCTCCTTCATTTGCTGTCGAGAGACACATCAGTAGTGGCTACCTCAGTGTCCTCACAGTAACTTTGAGACTTAATAACTGGCAGACAAACCTAGCTTCATTTGAAATCAGGCTATTAATTAAAAATATATCAGAGGGAGACCAACCCTTCATACAAATCTTGTTTTCTTGGAAAATATGCTAAGAAAATACTAATATAAATCCCACTAAAAATTAAAACAGGAGTAAAAAACCAATTAAGATAGCTGTAGGGATGTTTCATGTAGATGTTTTAATTAACTTAGAGTATGGGATTGCTTGCACTTAGTAGAAACAAATAATTTTCCACTTCAGAAAAAGAAATTAAGAAGGAGGTTATATGAGTTATGAGATGAATAAGTTATTTAGCATGAAAACTCTAAAAACTTAACTAAAAATTTCTGGCATTTCAGATGTTCTGGTGCTAATGTTTCTTGACATTTTAAAATTACTGTCTTGCAAGCTGTAGTACTTTTTCAAAGAAGAGCAATTTGACATATATCTCTACTTAGGTTCCACATTTTGGGCCCTACAAAAGGATGATTTTCCAATTTAATTAAATGCTACTTGATTTAAAAACTCTGTCTGTGGTTGAGTGTTTGCTCTTCATTAATAGATATCTTTGTTGTAGTGCTTAGGAAACAAATATAAATGCAGCATGACAACAAACATGATACTTTTTAGATAGCTTTTTTGCAAAGTTTTTGAACATTGCAAACAGAAGTTGGGAGTTAGGGTACCATGACCTCATTAATTAAATTAGACCCTCCTTAAAAGATGAGTGTAGTAAAAATAGAGATATTTAAGGTGTAAGTGATTAAACATATGGGGTGAAATGTTGCTATATACAACGAGGGATGATTATCCAGAGGTCAAACCTAGAAACCTCCATAAAAGAACTCTTAAGAAACAGGAAATTAATGGTACACTATTTTAAGGAAATGGGGAAAGAATCTAAAGTGTTTATTCTCTTTTACTGTCTGCTGGGGAAGCATGATTAAGTAGCCATTCAATTTAGAAAAGAAAAAAGGTTTTTATACACAGAGTATTCAACACATTATTAATCTAAAACAGTCTAAACATTCCCAGTCCAGTCTAAACTGCAGAGTGTTGTGCTGCTCAGTATAACCAAACCCTAGCTCCTTAGTTCCTCCAGATAGAGACCATGCCAAAGCACAGCATTGCTGCTTGCTGGTCTCATGCCCAATTCTTATTCCACCCATGAAACCAGGTGGTGGAGAAGGTCAAGCTTGGCTGGATTTCATTTCAGTGTAAGGCTAAGAAATAGCTGGGGATTCCAGGTCCTGAATTCCAACTCAGTGGTCTGCGGGCAATGAGACTGTAATGTATTGCTACATGGCAGAGTGTAATTTAAGGTCCAAGATCACAGACACAGTTCCCAGTTTTGTACAACTTTGTAGAGTAACTACAGATTTTCCAAACAAATTTAAGCTAATTTTAACTAGTTGAGTTGCATTTATCCAGCAGTGTAGCCTGCTAATTTTCTAGGTTACTAGTTCATTAATTCACTAATTTAGCACAGAGTAACCACAGGTCCCCAATAACAGGCTGCTGCTATAGTACCCATTTATTTAGAGCTAACATAGACCTACTTATGCAAGTTGCACCTGGATCTTTGTCTGCAGTGGGCTTTTGAAAAAATTCAGGAAGGCATGTTTGTTCCTGTCAACAAAAACCTGAAATTACTGTGATGAAACTCTGAAGCTTTTCTTCTCAGAGAGATTAAAATTTAAGAGTTACACAAGGCCAGTGATGTCCAAAAATAGGGCAGGAGAGGAAGCATGGCTTATACTTTTATTCCTTGCAATCCCTTCCTGAAAAAGTCATATTAGGAAATGTTCTTGAAGTCCCCTGAATCTAGTCTTATCTGCCTAGCTAAGTGGATAAAGTAATTTCGTATCCATCCCACCTATTTAGTGGAGTGAACATCAATTGTACCACTATTCCATGGCCTTGCACACTTCAAGACAACTTCTGTTTTTGTCTGTCTGCTTACCCATTTTCCATGAGGGACCATACAGCAGTTTAAGTCCCTGTTTTCACATTACTTTCTCCATTTCTTTACAGCTGTTTCATTTAAGCAATGCAAAAAGAGACTTCTGGGACAGCTGTGCCTGGGTATGCTGTGAGCTAGCTGGAGACTTGCACAACCTTCTAGTGGTCCTCTAGGGTGAGCACAGGAAAAAAGATAATTCAGGGTGGCAAACTCTTACAGATAAACACGTTTTGTAAGTCTGATAATAAAATAATCAAGTAGGCAGTCATTCAATATCAGGAAAAGAAAATAAGGTACATCTGCATGTCCATTCACACTGGACAGCTTTTGAAGCAGACGAGTTTGTATCAGATTTTAGAGTGAGGCAGAAAGGGCTGTACTGTAAGAAATTCCTGCAGCAGAGGTAGTGGAGTGGTAGCTGTGACGTGGAGCAGGTCTCAAAAACAACCAAATGGACAGACACCATGACATTACCAAAGGACAGACTGACTCACACAGAAACAGAACTGATAACAGCCACTGGATAGAAGATGGATAGAATTACAGCATCACCACAATATAACCTGTGCAGGTATTAATTAGAACGGGGGATAGCAGACAACATAGTATGACTGTTCCTTTGGTTATGGGCAGGAGTTGTAACTTCTGTCTCCTTTTTCCCCTTGGGACCCTTATTCTGTTGGGTATGTGCACCTAGAATCCAATATAAATTCCAGTTGGTGAAAATTTACCTCTGCAATTAAGGATTTTCTCTAGGCACGGTTTAACTGGTAACTATTAAACTTGCTGAAAGCTGGGATTAGATGCTTAGTGAGAACCAAGTGCCTGTCATTTTATCTACACCTGAATTTTGTGAATGTCACACAAGTGCTGGCATTAAAGCACTGTTCCAGAGAGTGCCCATGCTAAGTCCCACTTGTGTTAAGTGAAGAAATAATTTTGTATTTGCTGTGTCTGTTCTCTTGTCTCTTTTAGTTCACAGGATGCCTTCCAGTCAAAAAGATATGAATCAGATTTATTTTTAGCTAGCTTTAGCATTATAATTCAGGATCCTTTTAATGTTCAACTGTGTATTTTCCCTGTTCTTGCTTGATGAGTCTTACAAATGACTGAAATATGAGGAAAATCACAGTGGTCAGAGAAATTGTTGGAGAGGACTCCCTGTATCTGTCCTAGAGCTTACTGTCTCTCTCCATTCAATGGCTGGCTAATTGCCTGCTAGACTAAAATGGTCTTCTACCAGATACTGGGAAAAGTTGTTTCCTCTTCCAGTCTGAGATCTCCAGCTGATTAATATATTCTCATGCCACTGCTGTTTGAAACCTTAACTGGTAAACATCCCTTTTATCTGACAGCTCCCATCCCTCAGCAAGGGCCTTCCTCACCATCCCAGTCCTTGTGTAAGAATGCATTAATATGAAATACTATAGGCTCTGTACACTGGCAGCATGGGATACAACTGTTTCTGAACAGAAAAAAGAGATGAAATGAAAGCAGAGTAAGCACATAAAATATTAATTTAAGGCTCAACATGATACAAAGTGTTATAGGGTGACACTTTTTTTCTTTCTTCTCTCTGTGGGCCAAGTTAGATACACATTTGGCAAAAAGGACCCTTATCAAACAACAATTAAAAGTCCCCCAAAAAACAATACCAACAAAGATTCAAGGATAATTTGCTGCAAACAAACCTTGGACATGGGCCTAATGTGCATCTCGAGTTCTGAAAAAGGAGATGAGCAGTAGTTGCCAATAGTTTAGAGAACAACTAGAAAGTTAGAATACATATTAAAAATCAAGAACAGTTTCTTGAGTTGTTTTTTCCCCTCGTGTCCAATAAGCTGTAGCACCCACATTTTTACCAGGTTGTGTGTGATATACAGGGGGCCTGTAGTTCCCATAATCAGGTTCTTCAGCTGGCTAGGCAATTCCAGATTTTAAAGAATAACAGCCAGTCATTAACTCCTGAAATGAAAGACTATTTGGACATATGTTATTCTTTTATATGAGGACCAGAAAAAGATAATAGTATAGTGGCAATGCAGACTTTCATTGCAATTGAGATTAATTTCACTGCAAATAAGATTTCTGCAAATTTTTTATTTGCAGGTAAATTCCCAGTACTATTTAATATAATACTTCAGTTTGTAACAGAATTCCTAATCTTGAACTATGTATTATTTTGGGGAAAACAAAGAACAAGGAACCTTATTCAAAAATTTGATCAGGGCAGGCAAAGATCATAGTCTCTTAGAATTGTTTAGGTTGGAAAAGACCTTTAAGATCATCAAGTCCAATCATTGTTGTTATAACCACAACAGTCTTAGATAAATTGCTGGGTACAAAAAGCCATCAACATCATAATATTTCCACATGGATTTCAACTACAGTTCAAAGGAAGAGACAGAAAAGGCCCTCTGTTCTCCTGGGTTTTCAATGATAAGAGGCATGCTGTGAGTGTATTGAGTTCACAGTATCATTTCTTACTTCTGTTCCCATATAAATGGTCCAGTGCATTGTTCCACTGAATGCAAATAGTGCCAAGCATGTTGGTAAATAAGTTGATTTGGATGTATCCTACTATCAACTAATCAGATACACATTCTGTCACCATTTTGCAATTGCTTCTTGCCATTCTGCAGTTTTCTGCAATTTTGTGCTTACTTTAAGAATAATGCATAAGTTAGGACAGAGGAGGAGGTTTTAGGAAATGGACTTATATACCTATTGCAACGAGTGCTTGAAGAAAATAACTCCCCTTATTTTCAAAACAAGTTAAAGTCAGGTATCCGAAGAAAGAAGAAATCATTGTCCTACACAGGATTTCTTCCTCACTAGGGACTGAAATAGCCATAATCCTTTAGTTTTGTGGTTTATCTGTACCAGGGCAGCCCAGATAGTAAGGCACTGAGTATTCTGGAAAAAGAGTAAAAATCTTCATGGCTTAGAAGTTACTGTAAATAATACAGACTTATTGTGTGAATATATTCCAACAGTGTAGGGATTTTAAAGGCCTGACTTAAGTAAACAGTGCAAGGAAGACATTCTCTTTGGTGACAATATTTACATTCTTAATGTTTATTATAATAGTTTGCAGCTCTGAAGGCAAAAGCATGTGAATATTTCCTACCACAGTCATTTGTGTTACTACAATGAATGGCAAAGTGGGCGTAAAACATGATTAAATCAAACCAAAAAAATCAAGCCCACAGAATTAATTTCTAAGAAACAATGCACAAGGCCAGATTTCAGTAGATTAATTCTCTGTGATTTGAATGAACATAGCTGACTGTTTATAATATTTTCACTGTGATTTGATGTTATGCATCTTGCAGTAGGAGCACAGGGAATTTCCCATGCCTAGAGGTGGATAATCAGTCTTTCTCCAGTTCTTTGAAAATAACAAGGTTCATTCATGAGTGTTCTTTGTGAAGGCTAACAAGGTTGGCTAACAAGCTATTTCTGCTTTTATTTTAGCAATTACCTGTAAGATTTTCAGCTTTTGAAAAAATTCCTGTAGCTCTTTTACATGGTATAGATATGTCATAGACATATCTAGAGAGAATGAAACTGAATGGCTAGTTCATACCAGTTATAAACCAGGCTGGTAATGCCTATGACTATGAAGCTAGCTGACATTTCACTTTGTAAGATCCAGTTACTGTTAACTGTGTAAAACTTTAATAATAAGGAATGAAATATCCCATGCTGAGTAATTAAATAATACTTTTAAAAGAATGCTGTTTTGATAATATGAAAAGAATCCTCAGCCACTTCTCGGAAATGCCCTTCTACCCCAGTAGTTCCTTGGATTCTGTATGTAGTCAAAACTAATTGAACAAAAGAGGCAATATTCTGTGCATTAATGGCAAATAATAGTACACTGATAAGTGTAGCTGCTAATGCATGTTGCCAGTGTAACTGAGCCATCCTTTACCAAGTGGTTGCTTCCTATGAAACAGGACAAATCTGCTGTCAAGATGAACCTCTGGAACTGTACCCAGGCAAACTTGTTTGGCCAGTGTTTCTTTATGGACCATGCCCCCCCCCGGATTTGATTTCAGAATGCATTGTAATCTGGAAGTTTGCAAAGGAGCACTGGTGCTCACTGAGCAGCAGTGGGGTAGTGGCTGTGAATGTCCCAGGAGGGTGTTGGCGAGGGCGTTGCAGCGATGTCACACTGCAGGATGTGTGAAGAAAGGACGTTTGGGGTACTACTGACATAACATGGCATCATCCTACTAGTCAGCTGGTGTCTGATTTTTCTGAAGGCTGTGAAAACATCTTGTATAAAGTAAAAGTACAGGGGAGGTTACAGGGAAGAAAGAAGCTTTATTCTCCCAGAGAAAATGAGTCCGTTGCGTCCTCTTACATTGTGCTTAAGCTTATGGCTTGTCCCTTATTGTTTTCATTGTGACATTTGTTTGTGTAGTCCAAGTCAAGAGAAAGGGAAACAGGGTAAGCCCTGCATCTGAATTCTGGATTCTCATCGCATTGGTTGGCAATCCCTATCTTTGAGTAGGAGGCTGAGATTTCATAGAAAAAGGCCTTAATATCAAAGATGTGCCATTGAAATCCTTAGGAAAATCTGCTTAAATGTGGGCAAATGATGAGACTTCGCAAAACAGCATTTTGTGCATGTTGGAGACATGTGAGTGTTTAATAATTGTTTGAAAATATTCCATGGTTACTTAGCAGATGAATTTCTCACATGCATGACCAGACTGCATAGCTGCCAATCAGAAAGAAGTTGTAGGACTGATTCCAAAACACCACTGCATCACTGCTGAGAAACTTTTGCTATAATTGCTTGTGTCTAGGTAACAGAAAACTGAGAGCAGTTGCTAATCTTTCAGTGATCCTTTCTTCCCTTGCTGACCTCTAATCAGCATGAAGGAAGAAACTATCCAATTTAAACAGAATTTAAAAAAAAAAGACAATATATTTGAAAAAGGAGATGATGCAGGTCAAGATGAGAAGGGCAAGCTGGATAAAGAGCTGGGAACCAGGAGTGGAGTCTAATGAGGAAATTTAAGACAAGGACCCAGGAAACTGGAGGGAGTTTAATTGAAGGGGTGTTTGGGAGCCTGCTGGAAGTAATGGGGGAAGCTAGAATGAGTCATTATGAAAACCTGCGTGCTTCATCACTAGAAGAAATATTTTCATGAAAATATTGCCAGAGTCTGTTTTAATTCTATTTCAGATCTGAGTTAAGTCATGCCAGTTCATGCCCTATTTTAAACAACATTCAATACATATCTGGGTTGATGCAGCTATTTCTGGGCACAGGTTAGTCTTTAATTTCATGTCAAATTGGTGTTAAACCGGTCTGCTTTGTCCTTTATGTCTTTCTTCTTTTATTAGTAATTCAAATTAACTTGATAAACAAGAGTTCTCTACCAATGTAAACGCTGTGTAGCTGGCATGCACTGTACCATTTTATAGATGAAGAAAATTAGTCAGGTGAGTCATGTAATTTGCTTTAGGAAGGGCACAATGAATCAGTAAATGAGCCAGGAATCTAAACTGAGGAATTTCTGACCTCCTGTTTTTTTTGGAAATCCCAACTCATGCTTCCTGCTATTTTTTCTCATTACACTACCGAGATAATAGACTACTTCTCTTGTTTAACTTGTGCAATGCTCCTATTAATGTTAACTGGTCATACTGAGGCACTGATGAGCCAATAGTCTTGACCTTACAAGAAACTCAGCTACTTAGTTACTGTTGCTTAATCCTTCCTATCTGTAAGTTTGTTGTTGTCTGTGTTGCTCAAAACCAAGCTGAGAATTGTCCTCTTTGCTTTGTTTACATACTGGAGAAGGAAAAAAAAAACCACTTTGGTAGATAGAAAATTTTTCAAGTGAGCAAGAGAAGGACAGATTCATTGTTTGTATGCCTACTTGGGTGTGTCATACTTAAAGAAATTCAGAGTGGGGGTGGGAACTGAAGGAACAAGAGACAACAATGAAAGGCGAGAGGATGAGAAGGCTGGACCTGCATATTAATGAGAGCTCACCTGTAACTGGGAATTTCCTTTCACTACATTTTTCTTTTTCCTTTTTCCACCACTTATCGTTTTGCTGGGTTTTTTCCTTCCTCTGCCTTATGTGTTATTTCATGTTTGTTCCATTCTGTGCAAGAGCAGTGTGAAGTTGGCTCATATCCTGATTTCTGAGAAGTGCAGAAATAAGAATATGAGCCTATGCTACTACAGAGTGGGAAAAGCAGTGCTAAAAGGAAGTGGTACAGAAATCAGGGCAAAATTTTCTAACATCCCTCTGCTGAAGGAAGAATTTTCAGTTATTCTCAGATGGATGACAGTATCATGTTTACAGGAGTGCTGCTAGGTAACTTCTTATTCTGTACAAAAGGAAAAGTTAGTCTTCATATGTAAGGGAATATTTCAAAGCTAGGTGAAAATGAAACAAACCAAACATCTGTGGGTATCAGATCCAAACTATATTATGGACAGGCAAGAATACCATTCCATAATTTGATACTTAATTCTTCTTCTCTCCTGGTGTTTGCCCCTAAGATCACCTAAATCTGCTCTTGCCCCTCCCTTCTGCATAGGTCATATCACCTGAACCTCACAGTGCCTTTCCCCTGAGTGAATGAGCTCTATGGTAATCCCTGCAACCAAACAGACATCTGTTCCCATAAAGTGTTCAGAGAGAGACAGGCAGATACATTCTGGCTCAGTCCACCTTTATTTTGTACACTGATTTTGCAAATGCTGCCTTTTGCTATTTAGTCTGTCTTCTCTCTTGGCTCATCATTTCCTTTTGAAAAAGATGTGTATTTAAATAAAGATGAAAATTTTCCCTGAAATGAGTGGATTCAAATAAATAGGGTAGACTTTTTCTTAACAAGCACATAAATAAAATTATTCTTGTAATTAAAAAAAAATTCATTTACTATTTGTCTTCTCAGGGAGTTATTCTCTTGAGTCTGAGAAATAGGGTGGGGGCTTGTTGGTTTTTGTTTTTTCATCTTCTGAAATATGTTTAGCCTCTACTGACCTTAATTTACTCTCCAGTCAGTTAATTGCACATGCTAATCCTCTATACATACATAGAGAGTCTCACTGATTTTTTTGCACTTCTGCATGATCATCCTCTGAGCAATGCTTGGCAGGGTTGGGGAGGAAGAAAACAACAAAACCCCGATAAAATACAGTCCCAAAATATGCTTCCACTGGAACTGAATGAAATTGTGTGCATAGTATACACCCACCTAGTCCTAACAATTCCTTTCTCTGTGTGCTGGCAGATTGTTCCCTTGCCCTGATTATGTTGCTGACATTATGCTCGTGAGGGAAATTCCTTCCTGACTCCAGATCTGGTGGATTTATAATCCTGTTGATGTAAGCAAAGCTCCCTGTACTTATCTTAGATGCAATTGTCCAATCAGTTCTATATAAAAAAAACTCCTGTTAAAGCAAATCGAATGGCACAAGTTGCTGAAAAGATGACCAGGACCCTTGTATGGTTTCTGCTCTAGAACCATAGCTACAGGATAACTTTAATGCAGCACTGCCCTAACAAAGAAAAAAGGCAAGTCTTACTCTTTTGTCCATCATCAGCTGCTCTTCTCTGTCATTTGCTGCACAGGAACAAGTATTCATGCACACACACAATTTAACCAGTGAAGTTAAAATTAGCCTGGAAATAATGAGTAAATACATAATGTGCTTTCTTAACATTCAGCTGTTATTAATTTTCATGCACCTAAACTTTCTTAGCAGAAAGCCTTCAAAATTTCAATAAAGCCTTCTGTTACCTAAGCTATCACACTGAACTAAAAGACTAACTACAGTAAGGGAGAAATGTAACCTACCAGTGTTGCATATTACTGGTAGCAGTTTATAGTGAAAATGTTTATTTCCTGTGTACTGTTATGATGGAGGATGGGACAATGTTTTGATTTAGAAATGCAGCTGGGGTGCCTTATGAGAGCTGCAGTTTAGAAACTTCATGGTCCTATTGTTTTCTGTTCACCAGGCTCTCTAGTCAGACAAAAAAGCATTATACAGTGTAGTGCCTCCTTTTTGGGTTGTCTGGCTTTATGCTTCTGTGGCTCTGCCCCTCCTAAGCTGAACTAACCAGACCTAGGGATTCAATTTTCTGTCTAAATGAAATCTCAATGATCCAATTACTTAAGACCAGCAGTTACTGTTAGTTCCCTTCACTCTCATAATGCCTTGACTGTAGCTGCTTTTAGGATCTTCATCCTTATGGATTCTTTGTGTTGCCACTTAGGGAGGCAGTTCTGCCTCAAAATTTAATGACCATTCCCTGTTACCTTTCAGTTACCATGCCTTGGAATTCCACTGCTCCAAGAAGATAAGCCAGACAAGCCTCACTCTTAGACTGAAGCTTTGGATATGACCCAGATCATGTTGGCCCCAGGCACTAAAGTATAGATGGCACAAAATTTCAGTCATAACACTGTCAAGCACAGCTCAGTAAGAAGTGTCAGTGTTCACTGGGTCATTACTATGCCGGATCAGAGCAGTGTACGGTACCACAGGCAACAAGATGCCGTTGGCAGGAAAAAACCAATTGCCAAGCGTTGTCCGTCATGATAATCAAACAACTTAGTGAGAATCAGAATTAAGGAAATCTAATTTCCCTGGATTTGGCCACGAGGTTAATTGGTTCTGGCACGTCACCCCACACAGGTTTGGGGACAAGCTAAAGCTGATCTCGTCCCAGCTGCTGCCGGTGCGAGAGCCCGACGCCTCTCTCCTCTGCCCCTTCCCACGGCTCCCAGCGTGGCACAGCAGCAGGGCGGAACACTCTGCTACTCCCATCACGACCCAAAACTTGGCAGAATTAATTTCCCTTTGGCTCGGCCGCCCGACAAAGCTCCACCTCAGCGGCGGCCGCGGGGCCGCTCCCGCCTCAGGTGCGCCCGCCCGCCGCCACCTGCCGCGCCCCGCCCCGCCCGCGCCTTTCCGGCCGCGGCCCCGCCGGCTCCCCCGCGCCTGCGCAGCGGCGGCGGCGCGGGGCGGCGGTGCCGATGCTGCCGGACGGTGCCGGGCGCGCGGTCGCGGTTGGCGGCGCGGCGGCGGGGCCGGGAGCGGGAGCGGAGCCGGGAGCGGAGCCGGGCAGCGGCGCGCCCGCCGAGCATCGCGCGGCGCGGGGCGATGAACTCGCGCAAAGGTACCGTGCTGTGCCGGGCGGGAGGGCGGGCGGGAGCGGGGGGGGCTGCGCGGCCGCCGCTGCTCACGCCGGCTCCCGGCTGTTCTCTTCTCCGGCAGTGCTGGCCCTGCAGGCCCGCAGGCGGCGGCCCAAGCAGTCCGCGGCGGCCGGCAGGAGGGACAAGCACCCGGCGCCCCACAAAAAGTGAGTATGGGGACCCCCGACCCGCCGGGACGGAGCCTCCCCCCGGGCCCCCTCCGTTGTCTGTGGTCCCCTCGCGCGTCGCTGCCGTAACCCCCGGGCCGTCCCGGCTGCCCGGTCCCGCGGGACGCACAGCGGCTCCTCCGGCAGGGCACGGCACCCGCCCGGGCCGGCTCGCCCACGGGGGATGTCGCCACGGCCGCTCGGGCACCGTCCCCAGGCCGGGCGCCGGGCTCAGCATCCTTCGGTCCGGGCCGCCCGGTGCCCCGTGGAACGCGCCCGGCTCTCCGGCCGCCGGCCCTGAGAACCCCCGGTTTGTGGGGCATCTGCCCAGCCCACGTGGTCCTCTTGGCTCTCCCTCCAGTTCTCTCATCTTTGTGGTCTCCTTTCCCCGTGTTTTCTATTTCGAGGTTTCTTTCTGCATCATTGTCCCATCTAAGGCAGTCCTTTTTTCATCCTCCTCGCTACCATCAGGCTATTTCCCCTTCCCAGATGTGTCTAATCGCCAACAATGCTGATACCAGTATCTCTTTGGGTTTTTTTTAAGTTTCTGTTAATCCTACAGATAAGAACAGGAGTTGTTCTCCCCTTCTCTTCTGCTAGCCCTTCATGTTCTTGTCACGGTCCGGTTGATCTTTTCTCATGATACTTGTTCACTGAACCACATAGGAACATTCTTCCATCTCTACAGTGTTCACACTTCATTCTTTCCTAGGACAGTGTGGCTTTGGGCTATTTTCATTTTTTGTCCTTGAAGGATTACATGCTTGTGTCACTAACTTTCACTGTGTTTTGTGCAGTGGAACTTTATTTGTGACTCATTAAGTTGCCAATAGGCTCTTGTCTTTGTTTTCGTTACTTAGGAATCCAGTCTACCTGCTCTGTTCTGACAGGGAAATACATCCTGATGTCACTCATTCCTCTCTCCTCCTAGTTGGCTAAGCTTGGAACTGGGAAGCAGTGTATGGTGGATGGATGGATATATACGTGGTAGAGAGAGTTGCTGCTGTCTGCTGTGGCAAATGATTCAAGGGGCAAAGTCTTTTTGTGACTTCTACTGGAAGAAATAACAATTTATCTCTGACCATGAAGTGTTTGGTGTGCTTTTTTCTTTCCTAGTTACAATGAATGAGTGCTTTTTTTCCCCATTAGGATGGGTAAAAATAACATAGATGAGGTGCTGGTGTAGTGGTGATTAGACTTTGGCAGCTAACTTTTGTTCACATCCTGTTCCACTCGTGCTGTTTCCTCCAGCATTGTGTAAAAGCTGTATTATGCTTTCAGTTGTTTGAGTTTGGGGTTACTGCAATGGAAACAAATGTTATGTGCAAGATATGCAGTAATTGATTCCGTTGTTTCCAAAAACTTTCAGTTTGTAGTGTTACATGGATTTGTCTTTAGCCAGTTTGAAAACAGAAGTAGGTTAAATTTCATTGTAGCTCTAGGTTCAGAGTTATTTTTGAAGCTTTCAGTTAAGTGTTAACCACAAGTTTGTTAATAAACTTCTACTTTTAGGTGATAGAGCATTCAATACACTTCTTGGGGAGCTAAGTGGGATGTTTTACTGAATGAGTTTGTTAAAAGTTTGCTCTCACAGAGACATAATAAGTACAGAACTGGTAGTCTTTGTGTTTGCTGAAGAAACTGGCCACTGTTAAGGCAGGGTGCACAGTCAGGAGCTGGCCATTTGCCTGGCTGAGTCGGCGTTTCCAGATGCAATGCTCCAATCCGATCAGTTGCCTTATGAAACAAGTGGTTTTGCTGTAGCTGACAAGAGCCATCTTTTCTCTTCTGCTATATATGTTTTCTCTTCATACCACTTCTGTGCTCTGGAGATGACCTACTCTGTTTCATGCTTCTATATGAAAGCAAAACTTCTTTCAAGTTTTTAAGTCTCCTTGCAAATGGTTGAGGCCCCCAAAGTAAAACCAGTATCAGACATTTTCAGTATCTCTTTGGTCCTGTTTCTAGCTTTACTTTAAATTCAACTGCAACAGTGTATTCTACTACTTTAGAGGCATATGGTATGGGTGATGCCCATCAAATGCCCAGTATCTGCAAATGAAAACGTTGATTTGAGGGGTGGAGATTCTATACCATAAACTCCCTGTAGTGAACTTGTTCGCTTCAGGAAAATTGTGACTTAGTTTTGAATCCAAAGCAGTTTTTTTTCTTAACTGTGTTTCTTAGGAAAACTTTTCTATGCCAGGTCAAAGCTTTATGGAGTAACTTCCATTGTTGCTGTTAACAATGTGCTTCAAAGAGAGCTGTAGGACTCCTCTTGTAAAATTGGCTAGGCGAGTTATATCTTATTGTAGCTTACTTGCAGGCTTTTGTTTGAAGAGTATGAAGGTGATGACACAAGAATAAAAAATTGCAGTACTCTGAATAGCTTTTTGTCAGTTATGACCTTATTTGCCAAAGAAGGCTGTAAGATTGGTCCTGTAGCTGCTCAATGTTGACCCCCTAAGTCAACGAGAACTGGTGGAGGTGAATCTGGGGTTTTTTTTTAAAGTTAATAGAAGCTGAGTGTCTCATATTTTTAAGAGGAAGCACTTTGTCTTGAATCAAGACTATACCTATAGTTACCTGTAATAATAAAATTTACTTTACTTTGAAATTAAACATCCAGGGTACTGAAACAGAGTATCTCACTGTATTATGATAAGTTAGCACTTGATTTTGGTTGTAATAGATGAATTTACATGCAGTGTTTTCAAACTACTCACATATTTTTTCAGCTGGACAAAAGATTAATCAAAATTGTTAATTTGGATCCTCTGCGATTTATTTCTCCTTTGAAGTGGAGGCCTGCATTGAGAGAGGTCTGTGAAATAGTGATTTTGACAGATGCCTGAGTCTGTTCAGAGATAAACTTGCTTACAGGCAGACAAGCCTGTTTACTGTCCTTCACTTAGTGCTAACAGATGGCCTCAGGTACATCTGCCTTTTGCATTCAGCAGAATGGTAGGCTCTTTATGTTCAGACCAGTACAGGCTTCAACTGGGGTGAACTTCTACCTTGGATATATTTTTTTGCTTGACTTTATTTCTAAGTGAATGTGACAAAACCCAAGTGAATACCCAGTTAGAGTTGTCCTCTTTAGCACATCAACTGTACAGCTTTATCCAAAGTTAATAGAAAGCATTTAGTAAGTAAAAAAAAAAATCTAGATGATGGTGTGTGAACCTATGGAGAGAGGATTATGTGTGCTGCATGTTTTGATACAAAAGTATAAATCCAAATACCAAGACTGATTTTGGTTTTGTTTTTAAGCAGTTTAGAGCAGGTGGTATAGACCATGGGATGTTACTTTGCAGCAGTGCAGTACATCTGTGTTGGCTAACATGGGAAGTGCCAGATTTCTGCACTGTGCACTTCCAGATGTCTAACTTCTTGAACCCACAACTCTTGTACAGCTATCAGGGCTTAGGATATATTACATTTTTATGGAATCTTAAATGTGTAAAAGTCACGCACTGCTTTTGTTTGTTACTGTTTCTCTACCACAGTGTTTTTCAGCCTCTTTCAGTAGTTTTTTTTTCTTAGAAGAATTTACCTATTAGGTAGTTCCTGTTCCCATGAACACTGGCTGAATGTATTCTGGGCACTGACCAAAGGCCATGGGTGTAGCTCTTGGCCTTTCCATATGAGAGTGGCTGTACACTCCCACAGTCTGCAGTGGTCTTGTATCTGCCCCTCAAGTGCAACATTTGTGAAGTTGTATTCTTTTCTTCTTGGGATAATTTACTGAAGAATGTCAGAGAAACTACTGTAAAATTTTTAAAAGCTTTTAAAGAGGAGGATTAGGAAAGATTCAGAAGAGTAGAAGCCAAAGTTATGCCAATATCTAATGAAAGCGAATGAGGTGACTTCAGTTCTCTACCAAAGAAAATTAAATGATAAAATGAAAATGTAACTATATAGCAGTTGTATTCATAATTGATCCCTTCTCTTTTGGTAGTAATTGCTTTTGTTGTGATTCTACCAGACTCTTATCTTTGCAATCTAGCTTATATTTTAATAATCAATAACTAATTCTCTTCTAATTGCCTATGGGGATTTTGGGAACGGGCATTGTTTTACTGGGTTGTTTAAAAAGAAAATTAAAATTACTAGTATTTGAAGAAACAAAACATTGTCTCTCTACCTGTCATTACAGTTCCCAGTATTTCTATCTTTAAAGTACTGTTTGTCTCATCCTTCATGTATTTGAAGTGATAACCCTTGCTTCCTGGTTTTCCTAGCAAGACTTTTGTTTTTCCCCTTCTCTACAGCCCTTATCCTTGTTGTCTCATTTTTCACTTTTAATCTGTTAACAGTTACAGCATATGGTAAGTGTAAGAGGAATGGTCCTGTTTGAAGTTGGCAGGGCTTCTTGTGTCCACTGTCTACCCCAGTAATATGCCTTTTAGGATGAACTCTGCCTTTGTAAGTTATTGTGTTTGGATGGATCTCTTATAATGTGCAGAAGTGGCTGGAAAAATAAGCCTAATATATTAAACACATGTAGCAGAACAGAATTGCAGCAGTCTGCATCTGAGCCTAAGATAACTATGGAAGAATTTTTTGTATTTAAAGAAGATATTCTGAACAAGCTTTTTGGCTGAAAAAGGTGGTGTAAATTTCAAAGTGAACCTCTGTAAAGTTGCTAACTTTTTCTGCATTTCATGTGTACTGTTTTTAAGTTATACATTGGGAAATCCTATGATTAAAGTAGTGTGTATGTCTAAATAACACATACTCTGATTTTGTTCAGCAAAGCAGCTGGCAGACTTTTGACTTTTATATCGATGCCCTCCATAATGAAGTAATGTTCTGCTAAGGAAGTCTCTTTGAGTGTTAATGCTAAAGGAATCTTATCTTGAGCTTCTTGGTTAAAGGAAACTACTGAATAGACCCTGGTGAAATAATGCTTTTTGATAGTATTGGTGCCTCACTGTTTTTCTTCAACAGAAGTTTGTTAATTAGAAGTCGATAATTTGAATGTAGGAGATTAAAAGAACCAAGGGCTTCAGTTGCCTTGAGCTATTATCAATGCTTAGTTTGCAGTTTTCTAAAATGGAAGGGAGTATTCCATCGTTAGAGGTCAATTATATTTTCCTATCCCTGAGGAAAAAAAAAAATATGTCTCTACTGTTTTTGTTGCAGTGATAAAGGTCAGAGCAGTCTAGCTACAGTATATGTACCTTAAATTCCAATGTTAAAATCACTTGTTTACTACTTTTCAAACTGTATTAAAATTGTATTGGTTTCGTATTCATGTTTCTAAAGAAAGCTCTCTTGGGACGTATTTCTTCCCTTTGCACTGCTCTGCTTTTTTCTGGTCTCATGTTTCACCCCAGTAATTTCTCTGTGTAATAACTGTTTGTCTGCTGCCTGTTATGTTCCTGTTGTTGCTCACCTGTATGTGATGTTATTCATTCATCACAGACTGGGATGCAGATTTTTAAAAACATCATTAAAATCATTAAAAAAATCCAAGTAATTAATAAAAATCATTAAAATCCAAGTAAGAAGTAATTAAAAGAATGCAGTTAAGTGCAGCTGAGACTTAAGTAAGGTACTTGACTAAATATGTAATAAATAAAGTGTACTCTTTTTTATGGCTATTTGAATGTTTGAAAGCTAATATTTTAAAATAAATTTTGCTTCTTTATAAATGGTTTACATTTATAATGATTACATAGTTCTACATCGTACTGTTTCAAAAAAGATTATGTGGAACTGAAAACTGCTCAAAGAAGAAGGTAGTAAAGGTGACTGAGGATATTGCGCAGCTTAATTTATGACTAGTACATTTCAGATATGTAAAGGTGATTAAGAAGCATTTTGATACACCTAAAAAATCATTACAGGTATAGAAAGGGAAGAAGGAATAACTTGCCTTTATTCATTACAAAACAGTGATATTCCAAGAATGACTCCAGTGGAAAAAACCCAACCCAACTACTTTTTGTACAGTATAAGAGAAAGAATGTGGCTTTGCAATATGTTGTAGAGTCCAAGTTACAGGTGGGTTTAAGAAGGCTAAGACAGGTAACCAGAACCATCAGTAGTTTTTAAGAATGCTATTGTCACTGCAGTGTGATTTTCCAAGCCCCTGTTTGCTGAAGACCTGTCAAGTGAATTTGTCCTGATACAGAGTGATCCACCTGTGTACTCATCTCCAAGCATGTTTCTGGCACCCAGTGGTACAATACTGGCCTAGGTGTGTGTTTGACCTAAATTAGTGTGGCAGCCCCAAGATTTTCAAGGCCGCCTCTGTGGATCACTTGCAGCATCTGATGGTATTCACAAGCCTGACAGGATCTGTGAGCCTGGATCCAGACAGGGTGGCTGGCTAATGTGTGACACTTCTGTACCTGGCTCAGGAAGGAGCTGTGAAACTGGAGTTAGCTCCTAAATCCCAGTGCACAGTGAATCAGTAGAGGTGTGTTTTTAGAAGAGCTTTCATGCCCAAGAACAGGAAGGTTATGATGATAGGGTAAGGAGGCTTTCCAGGGAGTGAAAAATACTGAAGGAATGGGCATGCTTGAAATGCTACTTTCCTGTAGGCTTTGATGCCATCTGCAGGTCTGAGTTTGGTGCCAAAATGAGCCTGGGATTGCTTTAAAGTTGTGAATCTAAGAATTCAGATTATTTCCTCAGTTGCTGTGAACAAGTAGCTTTATTTTCAGGTTTCAGTTCTCATGCTTATGTAATAGCTCAGTAGGTCACTCACCTGTGAAGGAAGAGTCAAGATGCCTAAGGAATTTCACCCTGCTATGTGCAAGTGTCAATCATCAGATTATAGGCCATGCTAGGCTTTGGTGTGTAAGGGGTGGCCAGTAGCTTTACAGCCCTTCTGCAGCATAATCAAAAGCAGCAGACTGATGGAGTTGGAAGGTGAGTGATTAAAAGGGAAGTGTTGCTATCAAGTTTCACTGACACACGGGTATCAGCATGCTGCTTGGCTGCTGCCAGGTAACTGAGTTACAAAACAGTGGTGATCGGGTTAGAATGAGGCTGTATGGGTCATTAAATGATTTTTCTTTTTAGTGCAGCAGTCACAATTCAGCACTTTTATGAAAGAGGGAGCCCTGAGGAGATCAGAGGCTTAAGCTTTCTTTCAAGTTCCTTTCCTGGAGTCAGAAGGCACATTATGACAGATCCCTTTTGCCAGGATTTATTCCCTGGTGAATGTTGTAAAGTGTCAGGGAAACCTGCATACAACCAGGAACTTCATGATACTATTAGGAGTTCTGGCTCAAAAGAATAAAAATCATCTGAATGGATAATAGTATCTGAAAAAGCATTTGACTTCTTTTTAAGGTAGTCTATTGCTTGGGGTGACCTGTTTTGTATATTAGTAACACAGTGTCTCAGCACATGTTGGTGTCCAAGTCCATTATGCTGGTCCCTAGACATCTAATCACATTCCAGTCAAATACTCTTAGAGCATTGCCTCTCTTTTTAAAGTTAATTAGAGATTTTATGTTTATTTTTTTGTTTCCCAGAAATGTTTTCTGTATAGTGACTTGTAAGTTGGATTGTGTCAACAGTGTTGAGAACATGACAGAGATTTTTGGTAGTTGCTTCCCCAGTGTGCATTTCATAGAGACACTCTTTAATCAGGGATGAGCAGTGCTGGGAATTGGGAGCTTTGTGATGAACTCAGCAAGGCTGTTGTGGGCAGACATGATTTGGGCACACCAGCCAGTCAAGGCTCTTGGAGAAGCAGGATGTGAAAACACTATGTGAATCTCAAGTGGACTTAAAATGTGAGATAAAGCTTTAAAGAGCTATGCTTTTTTACATAACTGCTTTGGTGTTTAATATGGATCAGTTACTTGTAAGTGTTGCATTCTCACTGCTAATCCAAGGTGTTTAGCAAATCCAGCATTTAAAAACAAGGTTGAAATTATTTATTCCAATAGACAATACCAATTTTTCTTCATTTGTATAAAACAAATGTTATTGAGAATTGGTTAGTTTATCTAAAAATGTTGCAAAAAAGTTTGACTAAATTTTTACATATTGTATAAGAAACATGATACAGGAAATAAAATTATTTATCCTGTTCTTGTAATTGAAAATAGTATACTTGTATTCTCTCATGTTTATTTCTGAAACCAGAAAATCAGTTTCGTGTAATGAGAATATTTGTCTTGGGAATAAAGATGTTACTCTTTCAAATGATTATTTTGATCTAATTTTGTGTTTCCAGAGTGACTCTCGGTCGCTTGTGTCTCACATGGTGCCATATCTTGTCCTAATTATAGCATTATGAAAACAAAGTTTAAGTAGATCAGACTCCCCTTTTCTTCCACTTGTACCTTCTCTGTAGGAGCTGCTTGTCTTAATCCTTAACTTATGCTTTGCCATGCTAGTGAAAACAGAGAATTTTTAATAGCTGCAACTAAAAGGAACATTAAACTAAACTACAGCTGAATACATACATTGAAGCAAAACCACATTTATTTCTAAAGTTTTTCTGTTTTCATTATAGTTTTTTCTATACATCAGTGTGTGGGATCACAGTATGTATCAGTGTCTGGTGAGTGGAATTCATTTTATAGTTAAAATTCTAGGCCTTTATTAATGGATTTGTCTGATATTCTGCCTTTGCAAATGATGAAAAAGGAACATGATAACTTGGGGCTATAATGTAAAAAGGAATAATTCACTCTTTCGATTGTGCTGAATCAATGTGAATCAGACAATTTGACATATTTGCATTGTTATGCTCCTTTCCCATTTAAAACAATCAACATTTTAGATAAGTATGTCAAGTAGTAAAGCCACTTTAAAAATAAAACTATGAAACTGTAAAAGAAGGGCCTTTTATGATGATTTTAACACCAGAAAGTTAAATGTCAGCAAATAATTATCTTTTCCATTGATTTGTGAGATGCATAGATTGCTAAAAATCACTTCATCTGATTTCTTCAATAAATGGGAATTCTTATGGAAGACATGCATTTAAGTAGAAGAATTTGACTGAGATTTTAAATCAGAAAGTGGCATTATATGTATGTTGACAATATCTCTCTTAAATCTATACAGTAGGTGTTTAATTATGGCAATAGTAATGAAAATAATGTAAGAGTTAGCAAAAACTTAAAAAAGCAAACCAGTCCTCATGGGACCTCTGTGAGTTGTTTCTTAGCATCAGGACCTGATGGGCAAAGTGCAGAGAACATGCTTGTCCTGTTGGTTTGTTCAGAATGTTTTTAAGACATAATGATGTTAATATGCAAGGGCAGTGGAACTGAATATGTGCCAGCTTTTTCCTAATTACAGTTCACAGCCCGAGGTATTAAGTTGAATTGAAACTGTGCATGGTTTAAATTGCTATGTTAAACTCTGAACTGTGGTACGCCAGATGCTGGCATGTTTGACTTAGCAATGATTGCTGCAAAAGAGCAATATCCAGCAAGAAGAATCTTAATTCTCAGAGTCTGCTTTTCAAACTTTTTCTCAGATTTTGTTCTGTAGTGATATTTCAATGTTGATGCCATGAAATTTACACTGGTAATAAAGGAGCTGCTTTAAAATCATACTGCAGAACTAAGCAAAAGATTTTATTGCTTTTTGGTGCTTGTATCCTTAATCAATTTTTTTTCTCCACAGTTCTGCCAATATTTTATTTTTGAGAAAATACATTATGCTTCATATTTCATGGTTGATTTGCATTGGTATCAGTAATAAGTAGTAGTTACATATGTGCATGTACATAAGCTGTTGCCTTTACATAGGAAACTTAATTTGGGAGTCTTTAAATATCATTTAAACTTAAAAGATAAAGTCCCTTTAATCTCATAGCAGGGATGAAGTGTGTAATCTTAGTGTTCCAGGAGAGGCTGAAACCACAAAGTAGAAAAATTGGTCCCTTCTCACTCACTTCTTTGTCCAGTATCATCACCTTTCTTTTTGTGTTTGCTTCTTGTGGTGTTCTCATCAATGTATGGCAATTATAAACAAGTGAAATAAAAAGGAGTAAGCTGCCTTGTTTTTAAGATGATCTGGTTTCATTCAAACTGAGTTATTATAGATCACATGGAAATAAAACCTAATCAAGAACTAAATGCATATTCACCCATTTCACAGGATAAAATTTAATTTTGGCTTTTATCAGCAGCAATGGAAAGCAGCAAAGGCCATATTTACTGTCAGTAAATAGAATATACCTAGAATATCAGAATGAATATACTCAGTGAGAGTATAGTGACATTGCCTTGTCTCAGCAGATACACAGGATATAAAGGGGGGGTGTGTGGAGAAAGGAAATAGAAGACAGGGCAGAGCCAGAGTAAGGGGAGTGCTACTTCAGCAGAAGGCAGAAAGACTGATGTACAATGTAGGGTTTCACTGATGGGGAAAATATGTGCATGTGCTCCAGTTAAAGTGAGCAGGCGCCCAAAATGCTCTAGTAAGTCTGTGAAAATTGGAAATGGGGACTTACTGAGGTGAAGAGAGCATGTCTGTGTGTTTGTATGTATAAATAAAATGGCTTGCTGTTTCCCCTCCAAGTAACATACTGTCTTATTTACAGGATGATAAATTAATTTTGAACTCACTCTTTTCTTTATGGAGGCTGGGAAGAAGGGAATCCAATGAGTATTCCAGCTGTGTGCTTTCTCAGCCTGAAGTTCTTCACTGCTGGTCTCCCATGTTTGCAGCATGATCTGCGCCCACATGCTGCTGAGGTATTCTATTAATGCAGCCTGGACATGTATTTCTCCGCAGGTTAAATAGCCACTAATGGATCCATCTGAACCTGCCCTTCCAAATCTTGGAGTCTCTCCTCACTGCTTTGTTGCACTCAGGTTTCAGGGAGGTTGCTAGAAAGTCTTAAAGGTCCAACCAAACAATGATTGATATTTGAGTTACAGTGATATCAGTATTTGTTTCCAGTTGCTTACAGACAAAATGATTCATTCCCAAACTTTGTAGCGCCGTGCTTACCCTTCTGGGATGGATGCTTTCATTTGGGAGAAGGGAGGGATATTGCCAGTCACCAGCCTCCTGGCCCTGCTGAGAGGTCTATGAATAGCTTGATGTTGGTAGCTTTTTACTCCTTATTCTGAAATTCATTTGAATAATTTTTGTGATTCTGCAGGTTATTTCTGTGCTACCTTGTAAATCCATGTTACAATCAATGTCAAGCCATCCAGATTTACCATATTATGGTGTATTTCACAACAGTTTGATGCTTGTTCTTTGTTACTTCTATGAGTGCAGTTCTGCAGCCAGCAGCTGAACACTGGTGAGATATTTGTAGCCCCAAGTCTCTATATCATCCTGTCACATTCTAGTCCTTTACAGTGGTTCCATATCTTGAACCCTTTATACTGCATTTTATTCCAGCACCTTAAATAGTTATTTACACAGAATAATTATTATTGCTATATTAGTTCCAGATATATGTATAACAATGAGTGCTATGCTGCACAATTGTACAAGGTGAAGCAATAGCTGAACAAGTAGGTAATAGTCATTTGGTCAGTGGGTTGTTATTGTTCAATGCCAAAACAAATCTCCACGTAGGCCAAATTTCAGTCAGAATGTGGAAACTCCCAAGGCTCACCTTAACACAAAGGCCCATTACAAACAATGGCAGCAGCATTTTTATTGGCTCCATGACATTGCTTAGTGTGATCCATGGTGAGCAGCAATCACAGTTCTCTGTTCAGGTAACCTGGGTGCTGCCAGGGAGAGGGGTTCTTCCTGTACATTTGAAATATTGTAAGAGGGTTAGCTTTAAGATTCCAATACAACCTGCTCTGTTTTTACAGAAAGTCTATATAATCTTAAACTATTTTATTTTTATCCTAAATTGTTTCCTTGCTGGGAACTGCAGTAGTAGCTAGTGGGAAAGTTCTCATTTGCAAATAAGCTTTGGAGAGACCTTTGAAGGCTGCATCTTGTTGAAGTACTGTCTTTAGATATTGGTGGTTTGCAGAGTAGCTCTTGGTTTTCTTTACATTTAACATGTAGTTATTCAGCACCTCATTAGAAAGCTGTTATTTCTTCTCACAGTAGAACTTTTGTACCTGCTGTCATAAAAGAAACTCTAAGGGCTTTGAGATAAAGAGGACAGAGCTATGTAGCACTGAACTGACTAAACATGGGATAAACATTTTAGCTAAATATAGTTGAAAGGGCTTGAATGCATTTTCAAGATACTAGCTTCATTATAGAAATACTTAGTGTTCTGAAGCAGGTCAGAAACATGGCAGCAAAAAATGGAGAGATCTTTTCAGTATTTTAGAGGATAATATTATAAGCAAAAGACCTGGTCTATGTATCTCCTCAAGGTTAAGGAAAATATTTTTTTTTCTTTTTTTTCCCTGATTATGACATCAGTACTGTTTTTATAAAATGTATAAAAATAATGTGGAGTTATGACCAGTCTCTCTCTATGTGTATGTAAGTATATATATTTGTGGGCTATAATAATACCATTGGCCTTCTTGGCCACCTGAGCATGCACTGGTTCATGTTCAGCCACTGTACACCAGCACCCCAGGTCCTTTTCCACTGGGCTGCTTTCCAGCCACTCTGCACCAAGCCTGTATTGCTGCCTGGGGTTGTTGTGACCAAACTGTAAGACCTGGCATTGGTCTTGTTGAACCTCATGCTGTGAAAAAAGCTTGGATGCACAAACACATGAAAATTAGGTAGGTTTTTGAAGCAGGAAGGTAAAAAGAAAGTATTTTTGTCCATTAGAAATGGATGTAGGGATGTAGGGAAAAGGGATGCAGAAGCAGAAAGTATGAAAATTACTGTCTTGTCAATCAGTTTTGCTAATGCTACATGATAAACACCAATGCTTCCACAAGATACTGAAGATAGCTGTTGTGTGAACAAAGAGCAGGGTTATCTGTGACTGTAGGACTCTATTTTGTGTGTGTGTGTTGGTTTGGATCACAGTGAGCCTGTGTGTGCCTGGCTGAGGTTGTTTGTACCCTGGCTTGTACAAACAGCAGTGTGGCCACAGCTCCAGGGCAGGGATTGTCCCCCTGTACTCAGCACTGCTGAGGCCACACCTCAGTCCTGTGCTCAGTTTTGGGCCCCTCAGTACAAGAAGGACATTGAGGGGCTGGAGAGAGTCCAGAGAAGGGCAACAGAGCTGGGGAAGGGTCTGGAGCACAAGTCTGATGAGGGGGAGCTGGGGGTGTCCAGCCTGGAGAAAAGGGGGCTCAGGACTGTGACCTTATCACTCCCTACAGCTGCCTGGTGGGAGCTGTGGTCAGGGGGGGTTGGCCTCTTGTCCCAGGGAACAGGTGACAGGACCAGAGGAAATGGCCTCAAGTTGCACCAGGGGAGGCTTAGATTGGGTACTAAGAGATGCTTCTTCACTGAAGGGGTGGTCAGACTGCCAAAGGAATGGGCTGCCCAGTGAAGTGGTGGAATCACCACCTGTGGGAGTGTTCAAAAGGCACGTGGATGTGGCACTCAGGGACATGGTTTAGAGGTGAACATGGTGATGGTAAGTCAATGGTTCCAGTTGATGGAACCATTAACTTATGTACAGTCTTTTCCAACCCAAACGATTCTATTATTATATGAAATAGCAACAGAAAAGCTGCATGCATACTAAGAACTTCTTGTCTAGTTTTTCTTTTCTCCTATAACTGTTGCCATGATATTTTCTGAAAAATCCCTTTGCCAGGATTTTTCTCCTGTGAGGCCTCAGAGGAAAAGAAAAACAATAATTATCTGCTGCTGTGGAATGCAACAGATGCATCTTTGATTGGGCTTATGTAGTTGTTTTTAATTAATGGCCAATCACAGTCCAGCTGTCTCGGACTTTCTGGTCAGTCACAAGATTTTATTATCATTCCATTCCTTTCCTTTCCTTGCCAGCCTTCTGATGAAATCCTGTCTTCTATTCTTTTAGTATAGTTATGATATATAGTTTTCTTTTACTATAATAGATATCATAAAATAATAAATCAGCCTTCTGAAACATGGAGTCATGATTGTCATCTCTTCCCTCGTCCTGGGACCCCTGCGAGCACCATGACATTAACTAAGATGCACTTGCCAGCAGAATAGTTTTGAAAATTGTTTTCCCTTATATTAGGACTTGTTCTGCATTTTAATTTCTGTATTTAGTGTATTCAGATCATTTTGGCATGAAACACAACAGCAGACCTACATTAAGCTGAGGACCAGAGAGATGGGAAATATGTTCCTCTTTATTTTGCGTTCAAGAAAGTGAAAAAAGTAAACTTTATACATAGATTTTTGTAGTGGTACTTCTCTTCTGGAATTATGTGCTTGGACAGTTTTTCAATATTGCATTATTGCATAACATAAACCAGATTATTTTATCATGCTGTTTTACTCTGGCCATAGAAATAATTTTATTTTGGGGAGTATGTACTACCTTAGGCTTAATTCTGTACGTAGTCATTGAGGATTTCCTTTGTTTTGGGTGGAAAGCAGAATTAGATTTTTCTATACTGATGAAAAACCATATTTGATGGGTCTTGGGAAAATTATTTTAGATGTTGATGTTCTCCTGCTGGCTTTTATGATTATTTAATATTGTTGAAACAAGCCGCTAGGTGGCAATATCAATTAAAAAATTTCCAATCCATGCAGTTCAAGTTGTCATCTAAAATGGGGCACTAAGGAGTAGGTTTGATTAAAGTGAAAGCATTACAACTTGTTGTATGCAAGATTTTCTTGATGTAGAGAGGAAGTGTTCTTCCAAAGCACTCGGTGTGGGTGATTGGTGACTGAGGACACAGCTGGGTGTATTTGCTTGGATAGAGAGGAAATATGGTTTTCTCTTTTTTGTATTTCTGCAATACTTGTTAGACATTTGCAAAGGTGAACTATTATCATACTACTTCTTGATGAAACTTGTTTTAACCTACCAGTTAGAATAAGTTGGGTTGTAGCAATGTTACTTGAGAAACAAATCTTTATTGATGTGAACATGAAACATTTCAAACTACTTAATTTAAAATCAATATGAATTTACTTATGGCTGTGGGTGAAATAATGAAATATATGTCTGTTACAAGCAGACACTTATTAATGGGTGTGCTGATTTTATCTTCTCTGGTGTGGGTGCCACTGTACAGCACACAGGCTGGACTTGTATGTCAGAGAGAAGACTGAAGAGACTTGCACAGCTAAGCCATACAGAAACCATATCCCATGTCACAGGGCTTGTCTTATCAGAGGTGTCTGGCCCTTTTATTTAAATATGTATATACTTTTTTCAGCTTGTTGATTGAAGATGCTTTTGCTGGTGTTCCTGCTCAAGCTCCTGTTTGGGTTATTGCTTTGGGAATATATATAATGAAATTGCTGGTATGTGGTAATAGTGACGTTTCTGCTTCAGTGTGGTGTTACTGGAGCTCCTGTCTGCCTGCTCCATCCTGCCTGGACCACTCCACATGCACTTTTGAAGCATCTGTCTAGTATGCTGTGCTCTTGTTAGGCTTTCTTCCTGGGTGCTTTGCCTTTTTGGGATTTGTTTCCAATGCTTTGTTCTGTCAGTAATGGGCGTGTCAGTAACTCTGCTGTGGCCCTTGGGTAGTTTTGAGGAGGTAATGCTGTCTATTGCTTTAATACTTAGTCTTTATTTTGTTAGGACTTATAATCACTTAATCAGGCAGTCGCTAGAGGAACGAATTTATCTTGGAGTGATTTATATTTTGCCTTTCTTTGTTTGCCTGCTGTCTATTAGGGTTTTGCAGTGACTGCTTCCCAGTCCTTATGTCATGGGATTTCTCCTGATCTATTTCTGGCGTGGTTGATACAGCACAAGCATTCCTTTCAAGTGCTACTTTTCAAGTGGTATTGAAAATTCTTTATTTGATGGTCTTTGTGCCCAGTAAACTCTGTCATAGATCAGCCTGGACTGCTTGTTCAGAGAGGTTGTGAGTGGTGCTTCCTAAATTCAGTGGTAGTGTTCTCATAAGTTGCTATGTTTAGTATATAAGGTCTAGGCAATTAAGGATTTTTATTTTGGCTTTGCTTGTTTAAGTTTTTTTACAGGTTTAACTTCAGTTTCTTTTCCATTTTCTTTTTGAGGTAGGTAATTACATCATGCATGGTGGTATTGTTGCTCTGACATGGTTCTCTGCATGCACTGCCTCTGTAAGGGTAGGTGGTTTAATCTTACTCTGTTACAGTATACATTTAAACACTACTGGGATAAAAGGAAAGTATTTCCAAAACTTTGTATTGTGGTAAGACCTATGCCTGTAGAGTCTGCTGCTATTAAGGTTTTTATTAAGTTTAATAATTTATAATTTATGCACTACACTGTTAGAGGCTGTGTGAAAGTGCTTCATGGTTATGGGCTGTCTTAGGCATAGGGATCAGTAAAGCCACATTGATATTGTATCTGGGATAACTGAGCATGGAATGTAAATGCTAAAATTCACTTAGCAGGCAGAATGAGTTGGCAAATGCTGTTAAAGGTTTTTAGAGACTGATCCAGAATCCAATGCTGACTTTCTTGCTGTTATTCCTCTTCCTGGTATTCATTGTTGCATGTTTCTGTAGGTGAAGTATCCTGGTTGTGTTTGAGGTGGCCTGTGTTAATGCAAGGCAGAGACTTGCCTGTGTTATATATTAAAGTGTATTTTCTGTCATTGTGTTAATTTTGAATCCTGATGGTATTTCTTCTACCATGAAGAAACACTTGTAATTCTCTTAGCTGTCCTTTTTCTCAGGGTTTATTTCATCCAAAAATAATGTTATGTCATTGCTGCTTAACAGTTTTTCTTCCAGGTGTGGCATGTACTTTGCACAATGTGTCCATGCCCTCCTGGCATTCTTGTTCTGAGTGCTTTGCTTTCTGTGATTGTCTGGTGTCTGTGTTACCACAGGCTTACCATATCTGAGTCTTTTCAAATAGGTCTCCTTTTAAGAGTTTTCTAATACTTTCCTGTGATTTTCTACCTTAGTGTTGCTCCCTTGCCTCTTCAGGCAGCTCCTGGTTCTGTAGGGACAAAGGACAGCCATGACACAACCTGAACATTCCTTGTACTTCAGTGCCATCAGGCTTACTTTATTGTAATTTTTTTCCTGATATTTGAATTGTATTTCATGTGAATATTTTTTTCCTACTGATTAATCCTATTAAGAGTGAGTACTGAATGCCTTTGTTCTTGTAAAAGCTGAATTGTCTTTGACTAATTTCAGCTGGGTTAATCACTAAGCAGGTCCCTGGGAGAGCTTTATTTCCTTTGGAAACAAGAATCCTCAAATAAGTTAAAATAGCCAAAAACATGGCAAAAGCCAACAGATGGACTGCTGGAACTACTTGCCTCAGCAAGTACCCCATCAGGACTGGTGCTCTGTAGACCGCCCTGTGCTTTTGTTTAAGACACATCAGAAAGTGGGATGCTTTGCGAGATGTCTGTTTTCTTGTCTGCCCCACATGCTGCAAATGCTAGCTTAAAATCCCTTCATTTAAGGCAATTTAAACTTTTTTTTGCTGTGTTTTCCAGTTTAAAGTTTATAGATTGCACATGTTTTTAATGGTTTTTTCCCTATGCAAATAACAGTTTTGTTATTTTCCCTTTTGCTACCTGAAGACAGAATAAATTCTGTAGGTGTGCCCTTGGTTTATGCCTGCCAGTGATCCAGCAGAGCAGTACCTGGTTTTGTGTCTAGCAGCAATACAGCCCTGGGGAGCAGGGACTGCAGGCTGCTTCTGCACTGGGGGAGATGTGGCTCCTGGGAAGAAGGAGATCCTTGACAGCAGCACAGGTTGAACACTCAGCACCCAGGCCTAATTGGTCTGTTGTTTCTTTAAAATCACCAGAAGTGTATAAAGTAGTTCACTGATTCTTCCTATACCTTATGATTTGTGCTCAGGAGCTGCTGCCAGTATGTATGTGTGTTTGTAGACCCTGAAATAAAAAGTGTTTCTAGTTTGTCTGTTTTCCAGTGGCTCCTTAATTGTGATATGACAGGCAGGGGAAAATGATTTGCTGTGACTTTGCAGAACTACATACATACATATAAATACATAGTTGACAATGGGTTTTGGTGGTGGTCTGAAAAATTTTGGAAGATGGCAGTGGTTTTTGCTCCAAAATCATCTGAATCCATCTGCTCCCCTTGTGGATTTCATTCCTATTCAATACTGCATGCTTTTGAGAAATGGATCCAGCAAAGCATGTATCTGTTTTGACAGCTGCAACACAAAAACATTTATTTGTGTGCAGTAGAATTATTTTCCTTGCTTGTTTTTTACTTTGTAAAAGAAGAGCAAATGCAATGCAGTTTGGCTACATGGCTCATTTAGTTAAATCCTGAAAGTGTTTCTGTTGTATTGAGTTTTCTCCTATATGTTTATGTTGTCTCAGGCAAATTGTCCAAGTAGCCTAGGCCCAAGATCTTGTCTGGAAAGATAACCAAGTTATATGCTGTAGAATCTATTGTGTTCCCATTATATTAAGCTTTGTTTCCATTTGTCTCCAAGTAATTATCTTCATGTTGACTTTTACTTAATTTCTCCTGCAGTGAAAGGTGTCTGCTCTGTCAAAGATGAATGAAGTTTGACATATAATTTACACAGTTCTTTATAAGTCCTGTTTACATGACAAAATTGAAGTTTTAGCTGGCTAAGCAGCTGATTATCTGTGTGCTTATGAACAATCTGAATATAAACACAAATGCAAATAGTAAAAGGACGTCAGTTCCACAGCCACAGAAAAAAAGAAAAGGTGCATATTTTAGTACCCTTTAGTGTATTTAAAATATTTTTTAAAATTTTTCCCCCTTAATCCTCCCACAAAGGTTTGGCAGTTCTGTGGTAGCAAGCAGAATGCTGGCCATCAGTCAGCTGCGTGCTTGGGTTGACTTCTTTCCTACTTCCATTTGTATTGTGTGACTGATAAAATCAGTCAAAAATGCACTATTTAGAGTGTTTCTTAGATATTTTGTAGTTTGTTGCTAGGAGCATGGGGACTATATAATAAAAATGCAACTGTCCTTGATGTCCTTAACTACCATGATTGTAACTAGACACTAGACAGCCTGATTGTTTTCACTTGAAGAATGAGTAACTTAAGTAGTGTGCTACTTTGAGATGGGTGAAACATCCCACCTATTGTCCTGTTCAGGTTTTCTGTGAGTGCTGTCCTCTTCTACAGTGAGATTTTCTTTGAACAAAACTTTTCTTTTTATTCTGCAGTGTAAAAATTACATTTTGCTTTAATTTAAGAGCCAAGAGGACACAGGCTTATGCTTTTGTCTGAAATAGTCTGTGAGGTAAAAGGGGGTTTCTCTTCTTCATGCTGTGGTAGGTTTAAAATATTATTTTAGTTTGCTTTAAAGTGTATCAGCTAATGTAACTAATCTCCATGTTAGCATGTTGAGGGGCTAAGATGAGCTTTACATGTTAAGAAATCCCTTGATGTGCATATAAATCAGTCCTAGACTGAAATATTCTAGTGAATGCTAGAATACATTTTTTTTTTAACTTCTAAGTACAGGTACTATTCCAGGGAAGTTGAGAGTTTCAAAATCTTCCAGGGACTTAACAGGGTTTGCAAGTGACAACATGTTCTAGACTAGTCTTAAAACCAAATCAGGAGATCTGGGTCTCAAAGACAAACCATAAGAATGCATTGGAGTTGCCTGCTGGGCAGGGAGTGCTGGATTAACACCTCTGCTTTGGGCAGGTGTTGGAGTTTTGCTGTCCTGTGTCAGGAAGGTGTCTTTGAAGGGTAGTGGAGAAGCTTGCAGTAACTGGAGTAAGACAGTGGTGAGGAAAAAAGTTTAAATCATGGGCAATCAGGTTCTGTTAATTATGTAATTTGTTTATGATAGTGGACTTGTGATTAGTTATTTTTGCAAGTATTTCTAGCCACCCTTTTGAATTTTTGTAGTTAACATACTCAAAATCTCAATATTTTAACAATTAAGAAATAGAATCCAAATATATCTTAATAAATATTACTAAATGTGAAAAATAGTGTGGGAGGGAAGGTGCAAAGGGTACTTCTGTCTTTACTTAAATTGTGTATTGGTTAAATTTTTCCTGAAATCACCATAAATACTAATCAGAATTGTCATTAAGAAAAACCACTCCTGGATAACCTTGTTATTCCATATCCTGCTGTGGACTTACCTTGTGCTGGAGAGGGAGCTGTGCCGCTGTGAAGATTAGTCTTATGCTGTGCTGTGCTGCTTTGGAAAATGGCTTTTGTGTTCTGCAAACCTGGAACTTGTGTCTAACAGGGATTTGTGATTTGTGACTGCATTTGTGACTCACTGCCAGGCTGTGGTGGAATGGCTGTAGAAAGCAAAGCTTATGGCAATGTCATCACTGTGGTTTTAAGACTGGAACTGTAAACAAAAATTAGGTATTCCTATGCTGCTTTATTTTTGGCTTTATACTACAGATTTATCTGCATATCTTAACTGCAGTGGCGAGGAGTGTGGATATGGCTTTGGAGATGTGTTTCAGGACTGCAGTATGTATGTTATGGTGCACCAGTGTTATAATTTCAGAGAGCCATAGTTAGGAAATTTATGCTGCTCTTTAGCTTGTGTGGTATTGTTTAAGAATGCCAAAAGAAATCACGAGTGTGAGTGAAGCTAATACTGTGTTACTTAGCTTTTGGATACCATTAGGGTGATGTAACTGCCTTAGATGTGGCATTTTGCACTTGTGCTGAGGTGAAAAGTATGGAGTGGGCAGAGGTGGTTGGAAGGCTTTGTATTCAGTTGTGTGAGAAGAGCAATCCAAGTGCTAGTTACCTATATCAAGTTAAAACACCAAAACTGCAATGGGACACAGCTTAATTTTAATACCAGAAGAACAGGGAGAGAAAGCTAATTTAACTTTAAATAAATTAGATCACTAAGGTGGCTGCTTGGGAATTTTGAATTAAAAAAATTAATCACAGAAATTGGCATACTAAGTTTTTCTGGGTCAAATTTGGGGAATGATGTTTTAAGCCAGGCGTTAGGGCATTTATTCATATTTGGAGAGACTTCCATGGAAATAAAAACCCAAAGCAACTAGGAATACTTAGCTACTTATTTAGACACTGATGGGAGAAAAAACCCCTGACTTGTAAAGGAAAACCTTACAGTAGCTTATAGGAGGCTGAAACATGAGTTATTAAAGTGCTAAGTCAATGTGGGTTATTCCAGCGTGAGCCAGTCTGAATTTGCTTCATTATATGATTGTGCTGCTGCTAGCGATGAACTGAAATCAAGGCCTTTGGTAATTTAATAAATCCATATAAGGAGATGAATATGATTAGATTTATAATCTCAGTCTTGTACTGATTTTTAGCTACTTGCTAAAAATACTTGATGTATTCAAATCAAGTGTTCTTGAATCATATTTGAAAGACATCAGTAAAGCATACAATTTTGTTTTGCATGAGACCTACATTTAATTTTGTTTTGGACTCTACATGTTGTTCATTTTTGATGTTACTTATAGCACATTTGATATTCTAAATTTAACAAACTGATGTTTTTTGTAATAACTTATTGCTAGGTAAATTCAAAGTCTTTAGCAAAGGTCATATAGGAATATAACCTCAGATTCATGAAAGCTTCAGGCTCCTCCTTTCAATTTAAGTGACATGCCAGAGGTCACTTGGAAAAACATCTTTTAGGTAGACAAAGGGGACCTTTCATTCCCATCTCAGACATCAGCTGATGGGGCTCTCCAAACAAATTCTTTGTTTATGTGCATCTCATTTACAGTTATTAAATTACCAAATGAAAGTTAAATACTGTCTTAGGCACTCAGAATATTTGTACAGTCAGGTTCTCCATCAAAGCAGGAATTAATTGTAAGATCTAAAGCACATCAAAAACAAGAGGCTGGGTGTAACACTTGTGATGTTTTAAACAGAACAAATGCTTTTTATGTTTTTATGCCTTCAAGTGATAGATCTGTGTACAACAGAATTTCCAAAGTGGAATTGTTTGTCAGGTTCATGTGGATTGACAAAGCTTTTAGTTATCTTTTACTATATGTGTTTTAGAATTTATTTGCTTATTTTGCCTACTCTTGATACTTATGTTAGAGATGACTGAAGATGTTACTTCTTCTATATAGCAGTATTTTTACATGAATTGTATAGTTATAATCCTGAAGCCCTAATACCTCATAGGAGAAAGCAAGCTTTTCCGTGCTCTGGTAAGAAAATAACTAATAGCCTGTAAGTAAAGGGAAAAGATAAATTCCTGTAATTATTCTCAAGGTGTTTAAATTTGGAGCAGTATTTGATTTTTAGTCTGCCTTGCAAGGGAAAAAAATTTGGTTTGAACCTCATTACTTCAAAGTTTTTGTCTGAAGGATTTCCCTGCTGGCATTGATGCTCTTTCAGAATAGAGGCCACTGGTATAAGGAAGAGGCACTTGTACAGGAACTGCCAAGCAGGGTCATCCCAGAGCACAATGCACAGGCTTGCAGAGACACATTAAGCTATCATAGTGTATATATGGTTTTTGTTCTAACATGGAGAATGATGTAATTTTTTATTTCATTTTTCTTTCCTATACCTGTATTTCATTTTGCAGAAGTCTAAACCTGATATAGTAACTTATCTTTCAGATAATGGTAAGGTCTGTAATTGTTTTCTGTAAATAATACTGAACATTGTGATAGCTCACTATATGCCAGCTCTCCAACAGAGAAAAATACTTCACATTCTCTAAAACTGCCCTCTAGTAGGTTTTAGTTTCTTTCTTGTGCTGCCTTTTTAAAAGAAATTATGGGCTGAGGGCTCTTTTAGCCCTGTTGGACATTTCTCACTCAGGGTAACTCATGAACTCCCTCATCAATATCAGCAGTTCTGAATTTTGAGATGTGCCCTTCTCATAGGAAAAAATACCTCAAGCACAAACCCAATCTGGGGATTTCTTGTGTATGTAATTCAAAGGGAATGACAATTCTTCTGCATTATTGTATTCTTTGACTGTAATGATTAAATATACAATAGTCAATTTATTCTTAGGTAGTTACAGGAGGTATTGCTTTGAAAATGAATTCCCTTTAATATGGCCTTCCATGTTTTGATTGATGATCTACACATATTAAAGCATTATCCTGTGAAGCCCTGTCCCACTAGGTTTCAGAAGTTATATTTCTGCCTTTTTACTTACCTTCTTTATTTTTAATGGGATATAGATTAAATACACTGGTCAGTTAAGACCTCATTGAAGAGGTGGGACCTTCTGAGATTCAGGGTTGTATGCAGACTTCATGCAATCATAAAGCCATTAGAATCTACATAAACTTTTTAACATAAATGTTGGAGATGTCCCTAAGGCTTTGATATCTCTGACAGCTGCACTTAAGACTCAGTGGTTTGAGTTATTTCACTCTATGTTATTTTTCTCACTTCTAGAGCTGTTCTCACTGAACTTGTTTTAATCAATTGTCTTGTAGGACCTTGAACTGGTTTGTCCTGATGATTACACACTCATCCATGTTGATGACTTACAATTTGAAGTCTTTGGGGGCTCTTCTCAGTGAGCAGGTAGTGGTTTTGACAGTGATAATACTAGGAGATCATTACTTTTAATTAGCATAATTTGACTTAAAACAGGACTTTCTGCTCAAGAATGAGAAGAAAAGCAATCAATAGACAAAAAAGGTTTCGATCTTCATTTATTAGCTGGTGTTTCTTTCTAGAAAAGCATTAGATGTATGACCTTTGATTTTTTTGTTTTTTTGAAGATAGATATAGATAAAGTTGTTTAACCTTTCTTCCACATGATTTGGCAAGGCACATAAAGTTAGAAATTCTGCATGTCAAATTTGTCCTTCAAATGATGCTTAGCGCCCTCTCAGAGTAGGTTCAGAGTGAAGGTTGGAGTGGGTGAAGGCTACTTGGATCTCTGAAGTTATTGGAGAATCTGGGAAAGGGACCTGTGATCATCTTTTGGAGAACTAGTTGAGTAATTTAGCATCTTTTGTGTTTTGGGTTCAGCTGCAGAAAGGAAATGTTGACTGGTCATGTGACATTGTTGATAATTCCTAGCAGTCAGTGGCACTGTGCAGTTGCCCACTTCCTGATACAAAAATGTGTCATTCAAGAAAACATTGGAATATAAATGAAGGGGAGCAGTTTCTCTATATTGCTGCATACTTAGAGGCAAAAAGCAGATATCCATAGTGTTAAATGTATGCACTGCTGTTTTAAAGGTTAAGTAATACTGAGATATCCTACTATTCAGGCATATAATTAAGTGAATACAGAATTCAGTAGAGATTTAAAGAAACGCACATTTATTTAAGAAATCAATATAATTTTGTTATCTAGTGAAGTCATGAAACCAATAACAGGGAGGTATTTTAAAGTACATGGTTCTAGAAGAGACAGTCATTTAATTCATAGTATTTTCCCATTCCTGCTCTCAGAGGCATTGCGGCAAGATTATTACCAATCTCTTCTTCTTCAAATTCTGCATAACATTAATTCCATATGTTAAAGAACATTGTGCTGCTAAAGATAACATATTGCAGATGAAGTTGTGTTAGACTGCTGGTTCATTCCATGCGAAGTTAGTATGGAATCATGAAAGCTCTTAAAAGAATTAAGAAATACCCCCCCCAACCCCCCAAAAAACCCTGAAGCGTATGATATTGTGCTGTGACTTAAAACACAAAATGCAGAAGAGCATCTTAATTGGGGCTAGGACCAGTAAAATATATTTATATGCTAAAAGTCAGCTTCTCAAGCAGGTAGAAGAATTTATGTGAGAAAGGAAATATGTATACCTTATCTACCAACTCAGTCATGGGAGGTTCATCCCTCTGAGTCCTTCCAAGAAGCACACACAATGAATTCTATTTCTTATTTTGACTGAAGTATCCATTCAAAATTTCTTCATCAACATTTGCTCTAAACTGAGCCAGATTATTTTTTCCCCTATTATCTGCACTTGCCCACTGTGTTCCTCCTTCATGTACAAATCTGATTGCATCTTCTGTCTCTTCATATCTGTCAGCATTGTAAACTTGCCCACTCATTCCTTATCTCCTGTAAATGCTCCATTCTTCTTCCTGTGGTGTTCCTGTCCTATAAATACCCTTCATCATGAACATTTGTAGCTGCTGCACTCATCTTTTCCAACCTCCTTAGCCATTTCTTGCCATCACAGCCATAAGGAGTTGAGGAGATGATGGATTTGGTTGGCAATTGCATTACTCTAATGATAAATGTTACTTGTGTAGATGCACTTAATGAATGTTTTTATCTTGCCATGCTTGCCTTCTCTTCCCCCATGGTACACTCCTTGTGTTCTTAGCCCATAAACTCTCCCTTCAGGGAAGCAGTCTTTTCTCTATGTTTTTATATGGAACAGTGTGTTCTAACCCTATCTGAGGGTAATGTAATGTAAATTCTGTATAAGAATACTTCATTATTATGTAATATGTTTTGGCTGGTGTAGAGGGGATCCTCAGTGTTTGCTGTGAATTGTGTCTGATCGCAGTGTTGGAGCTAGAATATGAAAAATTGGAGTTTTAGTAAGTTTTGAAGTCTGTCACAAATGCTCCATGGCTGTAACGCTGTAGGAGATAAAAATAAGGACTTAACATGAAAATGTGTCTCAAAAAGGCTTTAATACCACAATGTAGATACATATTTGGAACACGCTTATCCTAGCATTTCTTTGTGAATGTACAAAAAGTACTTACTAATGTGCAAAGAAAAAGAAAGTGATTTTTACTGGAAGGCAGTACAATAGTCCTCAAAAGGGAAACATATCTGGGGTCTCCCTGACAGATGACACTCTGCACAGTCACTGGAAAAATGTGCATTTTGAATTTCGAATGAACTTAACAGTGCTGTGTCAATTAATCACAAATGTATCCTGGTACTTATTGGTCATGATTGTGGTTTTTTGAGGAACTGTGTGCAGTACAGCTGTCTCTGAGGTGAGAGGAAAGCAGTGCTTCAAGAGCATCATCAGTGCCAAGTGTCCTCTACAGCATTTTGCTTACAAAGAGAGAGAAGGCGCTATTATGATCAGTCTGCCCTGAGGAATGCTGCAGGAAAAAGATGACTAATGGGTTTTTTTTAAACAGTAAAGCAGACTGCAAAGGAAGAGGGATTACTAGAGGGATTTAAACACGGACTGTAATAAAATATTGATTTCAACCCCTTTTCCTCTCTGCCAAACTAATGAATGTTTTCATTGTACTTTGTGAGAAATGAGTCTTACAGGGCAGAACTCGGGTCAGTGATGAAGATGTCCTCCTGTTCTAGAGAGCCAGTCTAGTTCTATGGGTAAAGCAAGACTGAAATGGTTATTTTCTCAGCATTGGAAATGTGTGGTGAAACCTGCTGTGAGCTCTTCAAACATGGAAAACACCAGGCTGAATGACAGGGTCAGGTAAACTGAAGTGAGTATGACTTAATCAGGAGCAATATTTTCAAGTAGCTGTGGGGATACATAGCTTTGTGTTCAAAAATGGAAAACACAGCTATTCACCATGCTTGTTTTCCTCATTTATACATAACCATTTATGTATTCTTTTCATTTTTAGTAGAAAGTGGCTGCTTTTTGAGCCAGTCACAACAATGCCACCATGTAACAAAGCTATTTGAGAAAATGAACAGTAGAAAGGAGACTAGTTTAAAACATGTTCTCTCAGCACATTCTCTCTGGCCAGATCTTAATAGGTTAATACACAGCTTAAATATATATATACAGTCTATTTGGTATACAAAAATAGTCTTAAGGAAAGACAAAAAAAAGGAATCCTTGATGTGATTCAAGACTATGTACTCTCAGTGAAGTAAGGAAAGATGAGTAAAAGCCTGACAGAGGGCTTAAACTGGGATTGTGGTTAATGACACCACCTGTGAGTAAGTACATGCAGACCACATGTTTGCTCCTGGCGTGTGTTAGCAGCGAATGATATGCAGGATTTTATCTCTGCTAGTTACCCCCTAAGTGTGGTTACATTTCGGTCTCATACCCGTGTCTGTTCTAGCATTGGCAAAACCTCCTTGACTGGCAAAGAGGGACAAATCTTGGCTCTAAACTTTGAAAGACTTTAAGGAAAATTTGTGAAATTAGCAGCAGTCTTGAACATTTGATTGTTGTGTCTGTCCAGTGGCAAGATGGAGGAGGCAAAAAAGGCTCTGCCCCAGCTGGACATACACCAGCTCTCTACAAGTATGGCCAAATGGTCAAGTTAGGCATTTCTGGTATTTTGTAATGGCTTAAATGACTTGGAGTGATTAAAAACCCCACACCTGTGTGAACCCTCTGCTCTTTCAGGCTGTTCTGCAAAATACTGATGTCTCTATCTCAGAGGAGAAGCTAAGGAAAAAAAACAAAACCCCAACCAAAAAACAGAAAAGGAAAGAAAAGTAGAAGAAAGAAACTCTCCCAGTTATCTTCCAGTTGACTAATTTTTGTGGGTGCTCTGCCAGAAATGCACAGAAAGTAGTTAGGGCATATATAGGGTTGTATTTTGTGTGTGTTTGTTTTTAAACTCTGATTATCTCATGCAGTTATTCTTGCTTGGACACTCAGTATGTGCATGCTATTGTCAGGAGTGTAATGGAGAGGTAATTTTAGCTGCTGTGGTGCCAATCTGTATGCATGGCAGCATGCCAGGCTTAAGCCAACCTATGCCATTGCTAGACAGCCTCTCATTAGCTGCTTTAAAGATATTTCAGTGGTCTGACACTGCAGGTTAATTGGCAGAATAAAATCATTTCTACTTTGTGACATGGTTTAATAATAAAAGCTAGCTATAAGAAAGGTAATATTTTCACTTTAATGATCATTCTCCTGGTTTGAATTCTAACTGTATATCTATATTTTAAAATGTTGCGTTGTTTATTTTAATATAAACATTTATTATAAAAGTGGTAAGTCAGGACAAAAAACACTACATGTCAGCACTCTGGGATAGATTTTGCCACACAGCAAAAGATGAGATCTTTGTTGATTGACCTATTTCTCTTTTGCCTGTTACTTGGACTGTGGAAGATTCAATTTTATTCTATCATTCAGCTGCCTGCTAGTAGGTTTGTTGAAACCTTAGTTCATGGAATGGTTACAGGATTAAGTCTTCTATTGTTTAACTGTTCTGTTCAGCTACTTTTCAACTCATGTTTGCTAAAATGTACCCTATTATAAGATGATTCAGTCTTTCTGATGAGGATTCTGCTCCTTGAACCTTCTGTGTGTATAAAACTTTGTCTTCTATCAGGAATTCATGTGCTTGTATGTGAACAGATAGTGTGGTATTAGCTTCAAAGTTAAAAAAAAAAAAAGAAGAAATGCACAATGGAGTTGAAAAGGGTCCATAATGGTTGCTGTAACTGTGGCAGCATCCAGAGTTTTTCAGAGCCTGGCCCTGCCTGCAGAACTGTGGCCATACCTGTGCTGGACCACTCATGCTCTGGAAACAACACAATGGCTACATTGATAATTCTGTTGTACTGCCAACAGTAGCAATATATTTATTGCCCCTGAAATTTTAAATTTTCTGGGACAGTAAATAAATATAATGATTCTACAATGGCCTTTACTTTACCCATCACAGGCTTTAAACATTTGGCTTGGTAACCAGGAGTTTCATATAAATAGAGATTAGGGGCATTATGTGTCTGAAAATGTTCTTACAGTCCTGTATGTGTCTCTTAATCCACAAATATATCTGCTTAGATTTATCCCATTTAACTCTATCAGCCTGAGTGCATTTCCATCAGTATTTAAATTTCCCTGTGCTGTTGTGTACTTCCTTGTCTATCTTGCCATATTGCTTAAAAAAAATTACCCCTTTTGTTTCTTTGCATAAATATAAGAGCTATGATAAGAAGGAAATACAACAGAAATTTTTGGTTTTACCTGTCTACTTTTTTTTCTATGAACTTTTTAAAACACTCCACTTTTTCTCCACTGATACTCTCCCTGGTTAGTTGTGTGTTTCCTGTTTTCAAACTTTGTCATATCCATGTTATTTCCTTTTTCAATGAAGATGAAATGTTAATGTGATTGATGACTTGTGTCTGTGTAAGGGGATTTATGTGCTACTGGAGGTATATTAGTGCCTGTTCTAATGTTTATCATGTGTGGATTGCAGTGAGTAACAGCAATTTAAAAAATTGAACAGATGAGTGACTCTACTGTTCAACAAACTAAAAAACCATCCAAACCACAGTCTTCTTTCCCTTTTTGTACCTTATAGAAGGAAAGTGATTTGGTGTCATTAATACACAAAGATGGGTGATAACTGATATTTTAATCCCACATTAAATGGCAGCAGAAGTTGGTAACCAAATGGGTGAAGATTATCTGAATTGATACAACTACCTGAATCTGTGCAGTAAAAGTGGGATTCCCTTGATCTCATCTGGCTCTCTTCAGTGTAGGCATCCACATTCTGTCTGGTGACACAGATTTCTTTATTGCTGGTGGGGAGATGCTGCCACTTGGGGGATTCAGCCCATTTGGGGTTAGATTAACTGAGTAATGAGCTGAACTCTCAACACAGGCAATTTCCCTGCCTATGGTAAAGGAGCTTGGTAACTCAGATGAAGACACTAATAGGCAGAATTTGTTTAATCTGTCTAGAAGTTAGTGGTTGAGAATTCTCATTGTACCTGTTCAGTCAGTGGAACAAATAGAATCGTAGGAAAGCCATTTTTCCCTATTAAAAGTAATGCTGATATCCTCAATGATCTTGACAGTATGCTAGAGATTTATACACCTACAAATGCTGGGTTTAGTAGCTTTTGCAACTGTTCCAGCTAGATTTTTAAGAGGACTGTTGGACTTAGACAAGCTTAACATAAAATAATTTAATTTACACTTCTTCTGGACGAGGCCTTTTCTTGATCTAGTTCCCTTGTGTGCTTTCTCAAGGATATTAACAGAGGGATGAAATAATTGTAATAATTATCTTAGAGGGATGAAGTCTGAATATTTTATCACTTTCAATCAGTTTTCCTAATGATATTTCTAAGTAAAAATAAACCAGGGCAATGTTAAGTCTTGCCCTTTTTTATTCTTGTTGGAGGAATGGTTTGCTGACTCATTTTGATGGGAAGTTTTTCCAACTTTAACATAGCAATTTGTGGGTGTTGCATATTTAAAAAGTAAAAAAAGCAAGTTCTTTTCCCTAGTCTTCTATATAATAAGCATGAAGAGTAACTAATCAGAACTCTGAAGAAGATCCAATTTTTAAATGTATGTTTTACTTCTTGTTTCCATGATGTTTTTATACTGCCTTATTCAAAATGGGCAAAAGCTGAATTTCAAATGTAAAAAAATAGATGCTGCAGGTTCCCTAAATATATTTTGTACTCTCTTAAAGTCAGGTTAAATTGTACTCAAGATACCATATTTGCCAGTGTATAGAAATGTCCAAAACATGCTTCTAAATGTAAGGTGATGGGTGCAACTTGGAGATCTGCCATTTCCTCAGTTTTTCTTGTCATTGCTTAGGTGCTTGTTTGAGTAGAAGCAGCAAGTGCAGCTGTGGGGGGACAGTGGTAATGTCCTTCCTGTTATGTTCTTTTGGGTGGAAAGCAAGTTTTATTTTCCAGTGCATATTCTGGGGTATCCTGTAGACACTGGATAGAAAAGCATACATCAGTCTTCCCTAAAATATACAAAATGCTCTTGTTGTCCTTCTCCCTAACAACCTCACATCAGCTCACTTGAACACATTTGCTGCATTTAGTGTTTTCCCTTGCAAGTTTTAGTCCTCATCTTTTGCAGTTTGGTTTTCTTCCTACACTCTCCTGAGCTTTCTCACCCTTCTTTGTCTACTGTCTTTAGCTGTCTATTTTTGCCTTGGCAACATACCTTTTCTCTGTCAATGTTCCTTCTCTTTCTTCAAGAAATTTTGCTGCTTTTTCTATTGTTTCATTTTTTCTGCTCTCAGTTACTTCTGCCCATTTCCCCAACAGTCTCTGTACTCTTTTTAATTTCTTTTCCTTCATGTTAGCATTTCTTTTCCTTCTAATTAACATTTGAAGCTGTACTGGTGATTCTCATAACTTAGGAAAATCACACTATTTAGAATCAATTTGTTATATTGGTCTCTTCTTATATTGCTTATTCATAATTTCTCGTTATGGGTGTTAAATACCAGGAGCAAATAAAGATGATACAAATGTAGTCACATTCCATGTTTCCCAAAGGTAGGTTGAAGTAGTAGTGGCACTTAAAAATATATAATCTTTGAATCGTGTTTCCTTCCTTGTGTGGGAGCCAGGATGATCACTGCTGAGGTTTGTCTGGGCTAGACTTGCCAGTCCTGTTGAAACTTGATAAATCTGATTTTCAAGCAGGTATCATCTGTGACTGTAAACTTAGATACTTTAGGGAATGGTGAATAGGATAGTAAAACTGGAAGAGAATTCAGATAGTACAACTTATCATGCTCTTTCATCAGATTTTTTATTGTATTTAGCAAGGTTTTCAGTTTGTTCACCTGTGTTTATGTAAAGGGAAATGTCCTAAGGTTGAACCCTTGCTCTGAGTCCTCAGCAAAATCTAAAATAGGAGGCAGAGTGTTATCTGCCAATCTGTCTTCCCATTTTCTTTTTCCTTTTGATGTCTTTGTGATTATCTGCACTGATCAGTTTCTAAAACAGTTTCTTTTAGTTCAATAGGTTTTTATTTTTATGAAAGACGTAACTGACACTGTTGGCAGCCTGTACAGCATTGTATATTGTTTAAATGTTGCTCTAACCGCTGCCAAACTTAGGATTGTGCTGTTGAAGACCTGTCTTGCCAACAGTGAGGTCTGTGCCTTGTGTGTGCAGGGAAAGACTGTCAGAACCCAGGACATCTCTCTGGCTGTCCTGGATGGCTTGAGCCCCTGCCAGGGGGCTCAGAGACCTTGGCACAGAGCCCAAGACACCTGTGACTTTGATTTTGACCCATGGAGCAAATTACCACCTTTGTATGAAGAATTACAAGTCAGGCGGATTTAAGTAGAATAGTAGTTAGTTTATTACGGGGTGAAAAGTAGAATGCTAAGGTTTTCAGGATGGAGGTTTGGTGTCCCAAGATGAAGTAATTTGGGCATGTTTTGTTCTTCTTTCTCCTTCTTCCTAGCCTCCACATTCTGTGTGATGCTGGCACTTTTGGGCTGGTTTAAGGTAGGAACACACTGTCTAACGTAGGTCATAGGTATTGGGAGGTTATTGTAAATAATGTACACGTGGTTTTTAGTGTAAAAGACAACACCTCCTCTGAGGGTGGTCAGCATGCCTAGGACTGACCTGCTGAACAGATCTTAGCAGGCCAGGGAAGGAATGTTATAGAGAACAGGAAAATAAACAACCTTGAAAACTACAGCTGAAAATTCTGACTCCTTCTTCGACTGCTGGGCTGGGAAAAGAGACTTCTAACGCATCTTGGGGTCACTCTGAGCAGCAGAGATTCCCAGAAGGGACAGGCATGTGTAGAAGTCCTGAGTGCCTGGTTTGGAGATGCCATCAGTTTGGGCACATGGCAGTGCTGCCATGGGCTGGGTCAGTCACAGCAGCCCCCAGGGCCGGGAGGAGAAGGCTGGGGACAGGCTGGCTGATGTCCTGCACCTCCAGCAGCATCCTGCAATCACAGCTGTGCCGTGTGGTCCAGGAGAGGATGGGAGGTACCAGAGTGACATCACCACACGCTCGCAGAGCACAGGGTGATTTCTCGCCACCTACATCGCTGTGTCTTCACTACAGAAGAAACTATTTGTAGCCAGCTTTTAGGCAAGACAATAGCAGGTTTCTCATATGACTGCTGAATAAGTGATGGAAAAGTCAGATGGAGAAGAGGAGAGGGTGTGAAAAGAAAAAAAGTAGAGCTAAAAAAAACCAACCTTGAAAGTCTTATTGTTTAAGAGGTAGTTTTGCAGGCCAGCCAAGAACACTTGTAATTTTACATCAGCAATGGCTGATTATGATACAATGTAGATGAGATATTAATGAACAACAGGAAAAAAAGGCAAGCAGCATAGATCTAAATAGCTTTGCTAATTGCAGGATCAGATCTCATTGGGTCTGGACAAACCTCTGTTTTATGTAAATACCTCCCTTATTGGGATTGCTTTCAACTCTGTTCTTTCCTACAAAAATATTTTGTCCTTAGTAGCCAGAATTTTCTTCTGATCAGATTTTTAAAAAATCTCACATCTTGCAGAAAAATTTATAGATATTTCTCCAGATTCCACTTCAGTCATTTATTGTTGTTGCATATGCATAAGGCTTTTTCTTTAAATTATTTTTTAATAATCCAGTTTCTTTGAAGAACAGAGCAAGAAAAAAGCAAGGGGATATTTTGACATGTATTTGCATGCATGTTGTATATATTATCTATAACATTAAAAATATTCCTAATAGAAGTCCTTGAGGAGTAGAAGACTTTCATAGCATTCCCTTACCTGGAAACACCCCACATTTTCTCTTTCCACTTTGGTGTATGTAGTATGTCCTTTTCAATATTTCCAATTACAGATATTCAGTACATATGTGTATTATGTGGTAATTACAGTCAGACTTCACAAAGACAGGCATCTGAAGAATTAAAGGTATTTCCGTTCCTTACAAACGGGAAGTGTCAGCTGGCTGAGTGCCAAGTTAGCAGTGTTGGGTTTTTGTTTAAGGAAATACTTTCCTGTGTTACTGCTATGTCCATTGCACTCCGGAGAAGCCCAGTAGAAAAATCCCCAGTATTTTCATGTTGCTATGTAAATCCAGAGCATTGGCAATTAAAGAGTGAAATTGGTATATGTGAGAAAAACACTTGAAATATAATTAGATGGTCCCTCCTTTTGTGGGCACTGCATGCGTATTTAAAATTTGTCATCGTTACAATTTTATCTCGTTACAATTTTATCTCCAGTAATAATTCTGAAATTTAATTTTTCTGTGTTACAGCTTTACTGATGATACTGTTTCCAAAAGATTAAACTTGATCAAGATGTAATTTAAGACTAGGTCAATCCATTTATTCAACTAAAAAATCTAAGGTAATAAAATGATGCTGTGTTAACAGAGAATTGTCTTTGTTCCCAGGTGTGATCATTGCAGCTTTATCTGTTACTGGGGGTGTGTGTTACAGCAGACAGTGATTTCCTTCTTGCTGTCAGTGTTGGTGATGGCAGCAGGAGGGCGCATCCACGTGCCAGAGGCAGGGATGGCTGCAGTCACTGCTCATGCATCTCCAGTGGCTGGGAAGTGGTGGTGCTTTCACATAAAGTTTCTTCTGCCAGTTGTGTGCTTTACCTCAGAGACAGCAAAGGTGTGTGCAGGTGCCACAGATCCAAAGCCTTCTCCTTGCAGTAATTGATGTTGGTCTGACAGGCTCAAGCAGGATTTCAGAGCTTGCATTGGCCCTTCAGTTGTCTTTTCAACAAGAAACAAGCTGCAAAGAGCATGCTTGAAGGATGGCTGACTGCTCAGATAGAGAATTTCAATTTTTCTCTAATATTGTTTAATATTAAATTTGCTGTGAGACAAATCCTTCCTATTCCATTCAAGGGTGACTGGTTTGAGCCTGTACTGCTGAGTGGACATGGTCAGGCTTATTTACACAGGAGTTGTACTGTGTCCAAATGTAGGAACGGGAGGTAAAACCAGGAGTATATGATGTTATTTGGTGAGTGTGGCATGGTACAGCTGGCATCAGCATCTTGGTTTTGGCACTTTTAATGGCTGCTGAGGATGTTCCTCTTGCTCTTACTCCTCCATGCAAAACACTTTTTGTTTCCCTATTCTGCCCCTTGTCTCTATTATAAACAATATGGAACATCTTATATGAAGCTTGACAGAGACAATTCTGTATCCTGTCCAATGTTCCTGAAGACTCAGACTTCAGGTAAGCTGATAACCATGTGGGCCCATGTCCCAGTGGGGCACAAATCACTGCTAGAGTGGAAAGATTTTTGGCTTGCTTTGTGCTTGGGATGATGTGCTTTTTGGATGGAGCTTTTCTGAGAACTATGTGTACTCTTATGAACCCAGGAAAAGGTGAAACAAGTCCTTCCCATGTCCTAGAGGAATAGGGCTGAGAATGTCTTTGCATCTGAAAATTCAAGGAGTATAAGAGCCTGATGATCTGCTGGATAAGAAATGTCAAAAACCTTGCAAGAATATTTGGACAAATCAGTTGTGTAGATACTGTGATAATAACCACAAAATAAAAACATATTGAAAAGCATACGGCAAATGTGCTAAATATCTCAATTTAAAAACATTTCTACTGTGTAAGGATTACTATCTGTAAATTTTGTAAGGAAAAGTAAAAATGTAAGGCTTTTTAGAACAGTGAATGGTTCTGAAAAATAAGACTAAGAAGAAATTTTAACCTGAAGTTTAAGGTTATAACATGTATTCAATAACTGTGACCTCATTTAATCCTTTTGGGTAAATCATGTAGCTTCATCTCCTAGGAGAGGGAGGAATCAATGTGTGGAAGATTTTATGAGTCACTGCTTTAGTCTTTATAAGGTAACATATGCTTGACTCAGTTTGGATGAATAGAAACCTGTTTTTCCTTTAAAACTGGAATTGTCAATCTGCTACATTAGAGCAATTTTTTTTCCTTGAATTTTGAAAATAAAGCACATAGCAAACGATGGGAAAATAATAGCAGCTGAAAATTTGAACAGCTCTTAAGACATTCAGGCAAATTATAGACCTGAAAGAAAATGCAAAAGGATCCTAACACAGTAATAATTGTACTCAAGAATATAAAGGGAATAAAGTAGAAATATTTTGGATTAGAAATCAGAAATCATTCACTCTGTCCATTGAGTTAAGATAGTGAAGATATTAGAAATTATGTAGTTTGAGTGTGCCTAACACTCATTATTTTGCTGGAACTTGAATTTTTTTCAGCTTCAGCAGAAAAGCCATCCATGTCTGCTCAGCAAACCACTTGCCTCTAGACAAGGTTTGGAAATACAGCAAATGACTTACTGTGTTTTATCTAACAGAGAAATAAGTTTTTAATTCACTCTGTCTCTAGCTACCTTGTGTCCAGCTATTTCCATATGGAAATATGTTTTTTTGCCTAGTAATAGGAAGCAATTGGCAGCTGGTTTTAAAAGGACAAAGGATATGCTTTAACATAGAATATTTTGGGTTGGGTTGTTTGTTCTTTTCCCCCTAAAATTAATAAACTTGTAGGAATAAGCTTTCTGTTTTCTGGCAGCTCTAGGAAATGTTCTCAACTCTGTTCCTGTCCCCTCCAAACAGAACTGTTTTTGTAAACCTTAAATACCTATAAATAATAAAGTTCAGTATGTCGATAATTAGGAAATAACAAGCACAGATATATTTGGGGTGAATAGTGCTTTCTTTGGTGTGCTTCCTGGTATTTAATCTGACAAGTAGTAATGCAAAATGAAGAATTTTTTTTCTTTGCAGAATGGCTTTTTGTAAAAGCACAGATTTTCAAAGAAACTTTGGTCAGAGTTGTTTATTGGCCTGAGATGGGAGGAGGGAGGGAAAAGCAGCGTGATGCTGGGCATAGCTCTGGTACAGCAAATGCTGCCAGACCCAGCAGAACTATCAGAATGAAGAATTCCTCTTATTGTCACCTTTGTGTTTCAGTAAGCACTTTATTAAGGAATATTACAGTCTGTTAATGGATCAAGTACCAGATAATGTCAACCAGGCTTAGTTAAGTTATGTGGATGACTAAAAGAAATTCCAATTGATAGTTATGTTTGACTAGTTAAACATAAATACTTCTGCTTCCCTATGCTCATAACAGGCCATTTATTGAGTAATTGTAGCATATAGTAATGCTTTTTTTCTGAAATACCTAATGCTTCCTCAAATTTATCTACAAACTTCCTTCAAAATTAGTAATATATAATCTGACTGCATTAAAAATTCTTCAGAGGTGTAACTTACATCAATTATGTATATTTATATATTTGGAAACTAATTATTTAAACAATTAAAAGGCAAATTCATCTGTGCATTTTGGGTTCTTTTTTCCCTTTTGGAGAAGCAGAAACAAGCTTGACTGTATGGTGGATGTTCTCAAGCTTATTTTCACTCTTGTGATCTGCAGTGTGTGCTTCCTTCCTACCACATTTCACTCCTTTCTGTATCCTGTGTTTTTCAGTGTCACCCTCATGGTGAAGGATTCAGTGAAATGAAGTTGTAAAATGATAATACTGGTGTTGCTATTTTTCTGGAGTGAAATACCATTGTTCTGGAAGTTTTCAATAAATAGTCTTCCATTTTCTTCTGCAAAAACAAGGCAGCAATTTAAGGTATGTGCTGTCTTTCAGAGCAGCTTTGGCCTCTAATTCTGTTAAGGAAAACTGTGCTAGGCAACTGGCAGTGTCTTCTGCATGTGAAGGATGTCTGGCTTTAAGAATTAGGGTAGACTTAACTTTTGAGTACTAACCAAAAGTTAGTACTGGGACTAGCAGCCATTTTGAAGGAAGACATGTTTTCATCAGCATATTTTGTGGAAGTATTATTTTTCAACCACAGCTCACGTGTGGAAAACTGTTTAGAAGGACAACAGTGATTATGAATACTATGAATGTGTTCTTTAAAAGTACCTGAGCATATGGTTCCAGTAGTTTTAAATATATCAGAAATCTAAAAAACGCAGTGGCTCTGAGATCAATAGGAGGAGATTAGGTGCAACATATAGTTTCTCAAAAACCCTAAAAGAGTCAGTACTATTAACATTATCCATGGAATGTACCTGTAGATACTGAGTAAATCCATCCTCCCCTTTATGCAAGAGAAAATGAAAGACTTAAAAAAAAATTCTATATTTTTTTTCCATCATTAGGTCTTGACTCCTAGATATTGTCTGCTGAGCTGAGCATGAGTGGGACCCAGCTGTAGTTGAACTTGTGCAGTGTACAGAGAAAAGCTTCCCTTTGTATCTGTTATCTGGTCCTTAGAATTTGTGTGTGGGACAAGGAAGTGTTGCTTTCAAAACATGCTGTACATTCAGCACAGTAACTAAAACACAACTCTTACAAAATGTTTAAAATTTAAGATGCATTTCATATTACTGACTTTTTCTAATACATGTCTTTAGGAAAGGAGAGAGTTTGCTTTATCATTTGGAAGTAAACAGTTTCTTAAAGTGGTGATTTTAATAAGACAAGTGTAGCATAACCTTAAAAGTTCTAATTTCCTCATGCTCTGAGCAGAAATATTATTTAACATATTGAAGAGGAAAAATACTAAGAATATTAATGTAATCTCCTCAAGAGGAGATTGCAAACAGCTGTTTTTTCTGTCACTTATTCTTCAGAGAGGCAGTTGCTGGCTTGTGTGTATCAGTATTGATGTGAATGTTATGCATGAGAGACCTGAAGACGTCCATAAAGCTATTTTTTTTTCCTCACTTCAAAAGCCTACTAACATCTGGAAGAAGATTTTATTTTAGGGCAGTTATACTCTCTATGCTTCAATACTACCTCATTTAGTATTCATATGCTTATCAAATTTAGGCTTGCTCTGTGTTTGTGCCAGTTTGAAACCCATTTTAATCACATGGCCTGTGATTCCAGCAGTCTTTTAGAACTATTTATTTTAAAAGTACATGATCTAAAACATATAAACCAGTAAACTTCTCAAGTTGTGTGCAAATGTGTCTCATTTTGTCTAGGGTCCCGTGCCTCATTGGGAGAATTTAAATTTATTGCCTTTTGTGCTGTTTGGCATGTCACTTGTACAGTTATCCAAAGTTCAAAGCAGAGATCTGTCCACATAAAATCACATTACTGATACCAAAGTTCCTAGTGCACTTCATGACTTCAAGGCTGAAAAATTACTTAGAATAGAGAGTTTGATTAATTTGATTTGTTTAATAGTTTCAGATCTGTCTTCATAGATTGATTTGGGAAGCAGGACTGTTTCTTTTAAGAGTAATACTGGAAGTAGTCAACTTGCAGTAGGATGAGGGTTTTATAGGAAAATTGCAAGATCCAAGCAGCTGTAATTGTGATGCAAGGATGGAAAATTCAGTGGAGAATAGACTAGGATGGATATTGATAAGGAAGTACATGTTTAAAGATAGTGTAGAAGAAAGTCTAAAAGCACCTCAAGCTTGTGTCCTAACATACACCACACAGAAAATGGAAGAAAAGCACTTAACCTGCTAGTTTATGATTGACTAACAAAATGTGTGGACAAGCCTACCTGTTAATTACAAATTAAGTATATTTTCCTTGCATCTGTTTAGTATAATATTTATTTTAAAAAAGATGTATGGAAACTTGTATGGCAGGGTTTATATTGCAAAAAATGGAAGGTATTTATGTTTAGCTGCTACTTTGTCTCTTCCTTTGCTCCCAAAAGGCACGGGGGGGTGGTGGGAGGAAGAAGCTGTATTAGTTGAGTTCTGCAACAGTGGATCTCTGCCCTGGATAAATTTAATACGTGCACTGTCAGTAAGATATTTTAATCTTGACTGGTGAACATGTTGTAGACCATTGAGATAATCTGTTTGCGGTAGACATGATTAAATTTTTAGTGAAACAGTGACTTCTGTCAGTTGACTTTGAAATCGTGGTGACTCTGATATCTACCCATATGTCACAGGGAACAGTTTGTGCAGTGCCATATACCTTGTCCACACTTCTCCATCTGTGCTTAAACAGCAGCTAGGATTTTTTAATTTCTTTTATTGTGGGGAGCTCTTGTGTATTTTTTTTTAATTGACAGAACAAATAATCAAAACTCCAGGCTAATTTTGCTCATCTGTTCTTTTTTCCAGATTATGTAGATATCCCCAGTTCCCACATAGTTTTTTTTTTTTGTTCTTCTTTCACACTGCTGAAATAACAGAATTTCTCTTCTTCATCTTGTGTGGAGAGTTTCTTCCCTTATAATTTCTGAGGTGGTTTGTTCTAAATTTGGTATGGAAACTTCAGGTTGCTTGGAGCTTTTGATATGATGCTCTCCGACAAATCCCCTGTGAATTTAGAAACTGCCAGCATCTCTTTCTAGGACTCTCCTCTCCATTTTTCCAAGACTCTGGTCTTTTTATTTTTTGGCTTAACAAATTCCTTCTTGCTTTAACTTCATCTGATGCCTTTTTCTCTAGTCTAACACACAATTTGCACTTGAACGTATCAGAGGAGGCAAACATCTAGGCTAAAAAAAATAAAATTATGGTTAGTTTCGGCTTTGCTTTGGTTTGAAAGAATAACAATCATGACGATTAGGAAGCCATTTTGGGCAGTGTAGAGCTTTTCTGGTTTTTGTTTTCATTCAATCACAGCTTGAATAGTATGGCTTTAGAGACTTAGTGTATCTGCTTCTCTCAGGCATTGGCTGAGAGCCAGTTGTCTGCCACTTGATCTGTACACAGTGCAAAATGACTCAAAGTGGGCTGATGAAGTGCATGGAATGACTGAGGAGTGGGTGACAACGATACTACCCCATACCTGAATTTATTGTTATTTTGTAGCTGAAAAAATTTACTGCATTAACTGCTGCTTTGAGATCTACAAGCTCTAATTTTCATTCATCTTCAACTTTTATTCAGTCAGTGTTATGATCTGTTCTGGATGTGGTTCTATATAGAGTGCTATCTTTTTTGTGGCCTCCGAAATTAGGACAACCCAAAACTCTTCAGTCAGGATGTAAATACTTGCTCACTCAGCAGAAGTTCACTGTACCTCTGGGTGCTGATCAGTACAGTTACTGAATCTACTCATGAAACCCATTAAAGGTGTGGTTCCTTGAATCTGTAAGAGGTGCAGGTCCTGAACAGCCCAGCATTTGCCTTTGTGGCACTGTACTTGAGGTAAAGTGGAAATGTTAGTTCTGTGTTAGGTTGGGGGGTCTTGAACCAAGAAACCTCCAGAAAGAGCCGTTCCATTGTAAAACTTTCCTTTTTCCTCTCTTTTCTTTTTCTGTTACTTTGAGTTCAACAAATACTGCTGTAACCTGCATTCTTCTGGACTCAAAGGCTGGTAGAGTGGTGCTATGGTGGCTGCAGTTTGAAGGGATTTTTCCATTGTGTTATTTGGACTTGGGATGCAATTTTTAAGTTCTAATAAATTCTGTAAATTATCCCAGAATTCTGGATATGTAATTTACAAACAATCAAAATAAACAAATGAGAACATTGTTGTTTCTGCCCCATTATTCTCTTATGGCCTAAAGGCACTTAGCGTAAAACTCATTTATTTGTCTTATTTTGGTGATACTCTCACGGTCAGTTTTGTATGAGGAGTGATAGTGATGGGATCAGCATGAGTTTGCTGGTGCCATATGGATGTGTAAAGGTACAGACTTGCTTTTAAATATGAACAAAAGGGGTCCACTTGCAAAAATCTCAGGTAGCAGAGCAGAAGATTGGTAAATTCCAAAAAAGAAAATATTTCAAATTGACAGAAGAGAAACAGGAAAGAAAAACCCCAAAACCTTGTGATGAGAGTGTTATCTAATTGTGGAATAGAATGCTCATTAAGACATTGGAATTTTTTTTCCTATGAGGTCTCATTTTATTGAAATTCTTCTTGCAGCTATATTAAATAAGTCTTTGTTGTCACTTGGTTACTAGAAGTAAAATTAAATTATGTGCTTTAATACCATCATGGAGAAATGTCTGTACATCTTGTAGAGACTCCGAGGACTCAAAGTTTGTGGTGAAATAACTTATATCTTGGATTTATTTTTAGCATCTTGTGGTGTACTGTTAGCAATAAAGTCTTAGTATTATAATCTCTGGACATCCATTGCAAAGCCTATGTGGAGGCTTAGTTATGGAATAAATAATTTGATCACTTCCTTCCAAACTCTGTGGATTTTGTTTTGCCATAAAATCCTGCCTTTTTAATATCTGTTTATGTAATCAATTTTAATTTATAAGCATCTTCAGAAGCAATTAAAAATTTATTGGACTTTGAAGTTGAGGACTATATTTATAGTCAGTCAGTGTCAAGGCTCTGTGGTAGAGAAATTCACTTCATCCCTACATTGGGATGTGTGTCTGGGTGTGCAGAGAAGTATCCCAGTAGCTGTGACTGTAGGACCACTTGCTGCCTGGGATGGACAACAGTAAAAGAAGTTTTTTATGGTACGTGCAGCCATGTAGTGGAGCCAGTTGTGAACATTCTGACATTTCACAGATATGTTTTCAAAGATCCAAGAAGTGTCTACTTTGGATGTGAGAACTGAGATACTTCTTGGAGGTTCTTCTGATCAGTATGTTTTGGGAAGAGCAAGTGGCATATGTTTAAAAAGGTGACGATCACTTGCTAGCCAGCATGAGTGTGATAAACTCATTCAGATAGTAATAATACTTTTGTAACTGTGGTTGAAAAAAAATTAATAAATCTAGTTACCCAGCTTTTCTTCTTCTATTTTCAGAAATTTCTGTGGCTTTGTACCTGAGATATGTATGAAGAGATGAAGAAAAGTCAGGTTGAAGGTCTTGCATTGTGGAATGGTTAATCCCAAACAGTTCAGGTTTACTGTGGCTGTTCACAAGTGGACATAGTGTGTTGCTCAGGACTTACCAGTATTACCACAGGTGGCTCTATGGTCTCTGGTGAGGATATGGTCTTAAAACGAGGCTCACATCCCTTTGTTCTTTCGGGTTTTTTGGGTGCTTGACTCCAGACCACCTGGTGAATTCATTTTTCAGCAGTCTCTGTTCTGCTTTGACAGGATCTTGTGGAGCGAGTGGCAGGGTGCATCTCCCCTTGGTGTCAGCACGCCGGGTGTCCGTGCCCGGGTGTGCTGCCAGCATTTTGGCAACGAGGGACCAGCGCAGGCCTTACCGGTGCTGGCCTGGTGATCACAGCATCACAGAATGTGCTGAGTGAGAAGGAACCCAGCAGGATCATGGAGCCCAACTCGCAGCCCTGCACAGCACCATTCCCAAGAGTCGCCCCATGTGCCTGAGAGCATTGTCCAAACGCTGTGACCACTGCCCTGGGGAGCCTGTTCAGAGCCCAACCACCCTCTGGGGGAATTACTAGGTGTTAAAAAAAAAGAAAAAGGAAATATGACTTTTCAAAGTGTATTTGGGAGGCATTAGAGGCAGACCACTAAAACCCAAAATCCAGGTGGTCCCTAGCGTTTTCCACGGCTGGTTTCTCACCCGTGTGTGAAAGTAGTGATTTAATACCTCGCTTTTTGTGACAAAAATGATTCAAAGAGCCATATTTTTCGGGGGTTTTGATCTGGAGGCTTTCGCGGGTGTGCAGTACCTCTTAGCACGGTACCCGGGAAGACGATTCGAGCCGGGAATCTTTTCTTTCGGGGTTTTTCCCCTCGGCGGGCACCCCCCCGCGTCCCCCCCGCCGGCGGCGGCGGTGGCGCGGCCCCCGCGCTGGCCCCCGCGGGCTCGGGCGCGGAGCGGCGCCCCCCGCTCGGCGATGGTTCCGCCCGCCGTGCGCGGTCATGTGCGCGGGCCCGGCCCTCCGAGCGCGGCTGGGCGGCCTCGCACAGCGCCGCGTCCCGGGCCTCCGGCGGACAAAAGGGCGCAGGGAAGCGAGACCTCCGGAAGGCGAGGGCAGGCGGTGTCGGTGGTGAACGTTTTCTGATTTTTCCAGAAATCAAGCAGAAGACTGAGCTGCTGATGTCAGTTAACTCTGAGAAGTCGTCCTCTCCAGAAAGGTACGGCCGCATCCCCGTCCGCGTGAACGCGGGGCTTCTCCCTCTGCCTCCGCGGGGCTGCTGGCATTGTCCGCGTGTGCTGCATGCTGGATCTCGCACCGTGCCCACCCAGCCTGCCCTCCCGGTCCAGCTTTGTGCCTTTTGGCCGCGGTTGCGGGTGGCCGGCCGTGCCCCGGAGCCCGGCGGGCTGCAGCATGCGGATCCCGGCGGGGCTGGCTGGTGCAGACCCCGCGCTCCGCCGCGCCTGTCAGGCGAGCGGCACCGCGCAGACCCCGCGCTCCTGCCCCTGAGCATCGGTAGCAAATAGAACTTGGCCGAGCGTTTCGTGCCCGGTTATGTGGAAAAGGGAGTGTCCTTTGGAAAGTAGCTCAGGAATCGCAAATCCCCCCTATTAGTCACATTCTGTAAGATAGATGTGATCCCTGTTCAAGTCTGTGCTAGGAAATGGAGCAGTCGCTGCATGCAGTAATGGTTCATGCCTGCAGGTAAGGACAAAATGACTCAGAAGTGTTTTTAAAGCAATTATTTTATCTGTCAGTCAGATTAGTGCTATTTCAAGTAGCTGTTTCATTTTTAGGGAAATACTTCAAGGTACTAAATGTACACTTAAGTCTTCTGACGTGGAATAGCCTCCTGGTGATTATTTTGTCGATTTTAAATAAACCAGCCCTGCTCACTTCTGTTGTGCTTGCAGCTGCATTTTAGGGCATTTTTGGTTTTGAAACGGCTTCAGTCTAGAGAAACATATTACCATTTCCCCCCCATTATTTACAATAAACATTTTGGCTGTATGCAAAAGACCCTCTGAATGTTCTATTTCACCATTTTAATATTGGATGTTGGCAAAAAAATACTGTTAATTTTAAGCTCTCAAACTGTGTTAGGCTAAAATGATGAGCTGAAGTTTATTTTATTGAATGGCTCAGCTTAGAGAGACATGATAAGGCGCTGAATGCTATCTTAAGGAAACAGGCTAAAAGACATCTTTCAAAATGAACGAGTGCTGTGTGGCATGGGTGGTTTGAAAAACCAAAATGAGCAATTTAATTTGATTTATAAGTATATTTATGATATGTAGAAGCAAAATACATTGCTTTTCCCCAGCTGTGGTTATAACAAAATACCAGCAATAAAAGATTCAGAAAATGGTGGGGGGGGAATGGGATGTTAAGTCACCTTTCCAAAATGGAGATATATAAGAAGAGCTTTGAGAGAAATTTTAGTATTTACTTGTTGAAAATTAAGAATGAGAAGAGACAATGCAAGTGTTTATTTTTTCACCTTTATCCCAATCTTATGTTTAAAATTTTTAAATACAAGACTCATAAAATGGTGGTGGTAACAGGGGGGATGATGGAGTGAAAATTGTGAAGGAAACAGGTGTCAACTTGGTTTTTGGAAAGACTTACGTTAGCATTGCTGTGTGGGAATTTGGTATATAATACAGATATTTATTATTTTATCAAAATGAGTGTTATGCAGCACCGGACATCTGATCAGTCTGGTTTTGAGCAGAACACGCTCATGGTTGAACTAATGGTAGTCCTAGATGAAGAGGTCCTTTTAAAGGATCTTAACACAATTTGAAAAAGATGTATTTGTCTGAGGTTCATTTGAATGACATTCATTAAAAAGTAAAATTTTTTTTAACAGCATGATGTGTTATCACGCAATAAAGATTAAAATGTGGCTGTTGTATATGCACACAGATTTGTTTTGAGGATTTAAATATGTGGTGCTGTTCACCTGGAGATGGGTTTGACATATCAGCTGCATGGTCAGTTAAAATTAAAACATCTTTATTTCATAGGAGGGTTTTTGTTTTTTTTTTAAATAACCACATTCTTTTCACCCATCTAAAAATAGACTGAATTTTTTTGCAAGCTGTTATGAAACAGTGCTGTCTATCCTATTAGCTGCCAGTTCCTTTCAAGGCTCTTTGAAAATGAATATATAAGATTTTTAAAAAAGAAATATAATATTGAGTGTCTGAACTGTTAAACTGGCGTAATCTGCTCTGTAGAAGAATTGCAATGTGTATTTATGCCATACAGACATGAGAATATATATGTTCTTGAAAAACACAAAAAGGGAATGAGTTCTTGCGTATTTATTTATTGCTGGTTTTAATCCTTGCTCCTAGTGGTTGGACTTCTTGTGAAGTTTGAGTTCTCCGTGTGGGAATGCTGTGTGGAAGAGCTGAAAGAGTCCATGGCTTGTTTCTTGTTTTCCACGCTAGCAGAGGCTGCTAGACAGCGCTTGCATAGCCAGAGGGGAGGGGAGAGGAGGTGCTCTGTGCATTTACAGAGACTGATGGAATGGGAATACAGGAGGAATGAGGGAGAAGCCCATTACTTGCCTCCTTCTTTGGCTGGTCTTTGTTTTTACAAGACAGTTTAGTGTTTGCAGGTTTTCCTGCTCATTTGGCAAGTTCAACGTGCTGTCACATTTTACTGATGAGAAGAAAGCTGGGATATAATGGACTGTTTGGCTGTTATGGAGGCTCAGCATTTTAGAAATCCTGCAGCATTCTCTTAGGATAGTTGTTTGTTATGAATTTAAGAACCTTTTAGGAGACATTAGCAAGAAAGTTGAACCTTTTTGTTGAGGAACCTCTGAGATGTTTAAAGACATTGGCAGCCTTGAAAAGTAAATTAATACAAACCTGAGACACTTTTCATAGATTCATCCTTCCTTTCCACTTACCTTCTCCCTAGAAAAACTGAAGTTGCAGAATTGATGAGAGGTGATGAGATTAAGATACCTTTTCATTTTATGAGATTAGCAAACCTGTGTTTTGACATGCTATGGGATATTTCCTGAGCAGACACAATCAGGCAGAGTCTCTATGTCCTAAATTTCCAGGTAGTTAATGCTGCCCTGGGCCAAAGTCCTGGTTCCTTGTTGATAAGGTAACCCAGGTAACTGGGGATGTGAGCGTGCACGTGGGCTGGGCGGTGGATCAGGTAACCCACTGCAGCTGCTGGTGCTGAATTGATTTGTTTGGATGTCTGAGCCTGAAGGAGACCATGGATATGCTTTGCTACAGTGTGCTTACGATGTGACACTCACCTGGTTTCCTTATCTAATGAGTAGTAATTAAACTACGACGTACCTCCTTGTTCTTTGTGCTTCCCTGGGGGCTGCATGAGGTTACTGCTCCAAGTCTTGCAAATGTCCTGAGGGAGCAGGTAGCAGCACCCAGATGGAGGAGGGATGGTCTTAGGAGCCCTCCAGGAAGGTGAAAATACTTTTCATTTCTGGTGTATGAGTTATGCACTCTTCTCAGCTACAGTATAGGGAAAGCTTTCAGCTGCACAGATTCCCCCCCACCTTTTTAGGGGCTTTGTGGAACTCTTGGCAAGTTTCTGTTTCTTTTTGAGAAAAGTTAATTCTTTCACCTGGATGACTTGATACTCTTAAGACTTCAGACTTCCTGTATGTAGTACTTTTCTTTTTCACATTTTAGGACAAAGAACTTGTTACTTCTTCAGCTCTGATTTTGGATTCTAAATCTGTGTCAGCAATGTAGTTTTACAATGAAGCATTTTCTCATAATGGTTATTAGCAAGGCTGATCAGTCTGAAGTGTCTGACCTGCTCTTTTTCCCTCTTTCTACAAATGCTGCATATGCATGTTTCTTTGAAATTAGTTTCTGCTTCAATGTTTTTTGAAAAAATTAATAGCAGCCACTTATGAACAGTCTTAAAGTAGGCAGCTGGTATGTATATAATTCAATTTTCATCATTTTGGGGGGGTTTCATAAATAGCAGTAAAGGGAAGATACTTTCAAATGACAAGTTTGTGTTAATCTGTGTAGAAGTGTTTGATGTCAGGTGGTACAGGCAAGTTTTAAGGAATAATGGTGGTTTTGGTTTGGCTTTTTGTTGGGGTTTTTTTAAGCCTTGGGGTATGTATACCCCTCTATCTTTGTAATTGATCTTTGCAGTGCAAATTAATGTATTTCTCATTGCTTTTACATAGTTTCTTCATCAGGTCATGCCAAGGAGGCATTCAGGGATAAAGTAAAGGAGGAAGAAATCTGAAATAACGAGAAGGAAGGAAAAATATGGAGGCTGAGTACTGTCTGCTTCCTTTTCTGACAGACCTGATGTTAGTTTTTAGAGGTGGCATTGTGAATCAAGTTATGATGTTGAAAGATTCCTTCAGGTTTCAGAACATCAATGATTTTTTAAATTCTGGTTTTGTGTGTGTGTGTTTCTTTTTTTAATTTATTTGTGGATGCTACTACTTTTAAGGCAGAAGTGTAACTTGTAATATAGAAGTAATGTTTAAAAGTAGAACCATCAGCTAACGACATGATGTGTAAGCTGATACTGCTGTATGTCAGATAAATGGTTTGGAATAATTGTTAGATAATAGGGCATTATAAGATAATGATTCCATTATTTATGTGACTTACACTGAAAAAAATTAGTTGTCAGAATAATGCAACTATTTAATCAGTTCCAGTAACTTTTAAACACATTTTCAAAATACTGTATTTTCTTTAGCTCTTTTTCTGCTTTTTTTCTACTGGTTCTTTTTTATAGGATAAAAGAAATTTTGTACATCTTCCATTTCAGGACAGTTCAAATCTAGTTTTAGTGGTCATACAACTGTAACTTTTCTGATTTGTTTAATATATGGTAACAGTGACCAATATATATTTCACCCCCCTTTTTTCCCCAAATTACAAGCTCATTCTATGTGTTGTATTTTATCTCAGAAATAGAAATAAAATCATCCTAGCTGAGTGTGGGCCCTAAGCTGTTTGTCCAGGGAGTCACTTTATTCCACCACCAACTCTTCTGGGTGACAGTTTACCTGTACAGCTCTCTTTGACTAGGTGCTTAAGTTTAGATTACCAATTCTGGACCAAACTAAATCCTATGTTTTGTGTGGCTTTCATATTAAAGGTTCCACAGTCTCACTTGTTTTAGCATGTGAGGCTTTTAAGTGAAATATGAAAGGGATGTGGAGGCAAGGAATGTTGCAACATGCCATTGTCCTTGTGTAGGAAAAAATGGAAATAGCTTATATAGAAGCAGCCACTTGTGGAGCATGTTGAGGTGATATTTTTAGGGGACACTGTACTTTTTTTTTTTTTAAACTGGTAGTGCCTCTATGAGTATGAAAAGATTAAGAATTTTAAGTGTATTTTGCTTTCCAGGGATAGATTCAGTTTAATTCTGCTGTAAATAAATTTTCTGCTTGGTTTATTCTGTCTGGAATTTCTGCTATAGGTAAAAAAATTACAAGTGAAATATATCATTAGTATCCCTACTACTCAGATGGTCTGTGCTACTTATTTTTTTCTTTAATTATTTTTTAAAAATAATTAGCAATTTTTCAACATGCAGGTATTTGTGAGATATTTATTACAGGGAGATTCCTAATATACTTTCTGAAAACTAAAACCTCAGATTTTGTCAGTTCCTGTTGGAACTAAAATGGGAGATTTTTGTGAAAGGGGGAGATGGAAAGTTGTGGGGTGTTGTATGAGGTTTTCCTATACGAGAACTATTCACTGGACACTAACTCAAGCAATCCAGTGGTGGTTTGAACACAGTTATTGAGTGGCTAAAACAAAAGGTATGTAAAAGATTGGAAAACCATGACTTGCACAATATACCTTCCAAGGTATTCCAGTTCTATCCTAAGTAAAATGTTTGGGAAAAAAGTAATGGCTAATTTTAAGCAAAGCATTTTGTATTACAGATTTAGTCTGTTCATGACCTGAAACATTTTGCCTAATCACTGTCTTGGTCATGCCTTCACTAAAATGTCCACTCCAACCCCTAGGTGGATGGTAAAGGAATGTTACCTGATAGATTGCATAAAACAATATGTACCTATGCCCAAAGTTTGCATTTCTATTGTTGCTGTAGTGTATTACAGGATAAACTAATCTGTGGTTTTCTGTGTCTTCATATTGTATGCATATTCATATTATATACTTATAAATCAATAATAAAACGTTTAGATATTTATGTAATTCAGTGAATTTACTGTGTTGTGATACATGTGTTTTCACTGATCCAGAATTGATGTAGTTACTGAGGGATGCTAGGAACATATTAAACAAATGCATGCAGATTTAAGCATTCCATTTGGTTGCATATTTTGTGTTATAAGCATATTATCAGGAAATTGTGCCATCTCTCAGCTTTTGACTTTATGTGAATCCTACTGTACAGTTTGGAGGATATCTAAACTTTCCAGTGGACTGAAAAATACCTTTTCTGTCCAAAGGGTGTTGTGACCAGAAGGTCTTTTACTAGTTCTTTCTTCAGGAATTTTATACTCCTGAGCCAGTATCTGCCTTAGGTGCTTCTGTATTTTCTTTAAAACTCACCTTTAGTCTTGAGTGATCTCTGACAAAATCTAAACAGTCACTGTTACCTTAAAAACAGATGAAATTTATCTCAGCTAGGATGCCTGCCAAACTCATGCTGATATTTGTGACTAGATGGGTAGTGAGCTGTGATTTCCTTTTTTTCTGCTTCATTCTCTTTCTCTCTTTTTAGTCTTTAAAGCTTCAATTACCAAAGAAGTATGTGCAGCTCCAAGCTCTGCCTATGTTCTTCACCAAATATATCCACAGAGCTTTCCTTGTCTGGTTATAGCTTTAGGTTAGTCAGGCTGGGTGATTGCTTCTTTTTCCTGGCTGGACAATGTTCAAAACCAGAACCACATCTCATGTAGATGTTCTATTTGTATGAAGTTTTGACCATTGTGTTTAATGAAGGCACTTTTATTAATACAGAGAGGTTATTTAAAGTGTCCTAATTTTGTCTTGATATCTGCTAGTAAATACCATAAATTGGTATTTTCTTCTCTTGAGAGTTGTGAAATGTTTATATTGTAGTTGGGCTGGTTAATCTTCCAGACTTGTTTTCCCCAAACTTGGCACAGTCTAATTCCATGGAAAGGAGAATTTCTTGAACGTACTTCTTATTTGGAGTAACATGAAACCTTTTAAGAATTCAGTGCTTTGTTTTTCTGAAGCAACTTCCTGTGCCCCAGACCTAGTGGGATGGTCTCATCCTTTCTAAGAAGGCAAGGGCTCATCCTTGCTTCTGTTGCTCAGTACTGCTATGTATGGTGGCAGTTTGTGTCTTTTCTGGGGCAAAGAAGGTCATACAATTGCAGCAGAAACTCCTTAAACTACATTTCTGTCCTGCATTGTGAAAGCTTAACTTTTACTAGTTCTGGCAGAAACTGGGAGTATTATTTTTGTCATTAATACTGCTATAAAGAGACAGCATTATTTTCTCTTGCAACTGCTGTGTCAGAAAATACCCAGCAGGTGGTGTTTTTTTTTTTTGGTGGAGATGGAAAGGTGGTTTGACATTTCTGTGGGTTTCAGTGGACAGCTCTTCTGTTATTCTCTATCCAGCATCAGGACCTACAGATTCTCATTGTTGTCTTCAGCTGCTGCAGCCACTGTCCACAGAAGCATTCAGTTCCTGCTGTGCCCACATACCACACACTATCCACCTCTGTTTATTTCATGCCATGAACTAGAATGGAAGATGTTTGGCGTTAGCTCTGCTCTTTATGAATCTTTCTATAAAAGGATTACCTTACCCTTAGGAGACCACGTGTGGTGGTTTCCTCTGAGTGGTGCTTTGTCATCCCCAGTGTGACAGTGTAAAGCCTTTCTGACAGCTCCTGTTGCATATGTGACAAGAATCAGGAATTTCCACTGCTGCTTGGTGCCTTAGCTATGACAAGTGCCAACTTCCAAGAAGACTAATACAGCTTTGGACCAAGACTTCCCTAAGGTATGAAAAAGATCATCAACCATAGTGATTCTGAAGCACATTTTTATCAATTAAAACCTTTCATTCTGTTGTAAATAAGAGTACAGACAGTCTTCATGGACTTAGAAATCTCACTCGGCTCCTTTCCAGGTAATTAATGTTTCAGAGTATTAGTCTAGAAAGCCAAATAAAGAGAGATACAGCCATCCTCAGAATGCTTATGTTCCACAGCTAAAGTAAAAGAATGAACTTACAGAGACATTATTGGTGAAGGAAGAAACTCCTCCTCTTTCTCTCAAGAACTCTTGATATTTGTGAGTGGATTACTGACACAATGAATTAGCTTAGACCCTATACCTTGGGCACCCCAACTGCAGTATGCTGCCAGTGAATAAATGGGATTTTTTTGTGTAGACCATTAATATTTAAAAGTGGTGTTGTTCTTTATGAAAATCTCTTCACAGGCAATCTTATTGAATATATTTCTGTAGTTTAATATCTATGCACATTGTTTCACCTGTATGTCTGCTTTACTTATGTTTCTTTTTCTGTTAAATGAATCCTGGCTTGGAAAGAAAACATACAGGAAAGAACTGGTCAAGATTCTTTTCAAATGTGTTTAGCACATAGGAATTTCAAGGGCTATTAAAAGAATCAGAAGTCATCCAGTTGAAGCAGGACAGTGTCCGAGAATGCCAGTGCATTTTTTTACTATCATTTAAATATTTAGTGCTTTAAAAAATGCCTTAGCAAAACTGCATGAGGTGTGTTCCAACAGATGCCAGGACAGCTTAAACAGTCTGCAACTAAAAATCTTAAAGACTACCCCAAACTCAAACCTAAGGTAGATTTAGACACTTCACCTTCAAAGTGTTACTGATAGCTTTGCTAAGAAACTTGCTAAAGGTATGTGTCCTTCTAGCCATGCCAGTTGTTAGAGGTAGCCAAACATGGATGGCTCTATGTCCCACTGGCAATATCTCCTGTAGCTGAATAGGTGAGTGCAGGACTGCTGTGTCCCAGGGGCAATATCTCCTGTTGTAGCTGAATGGGTGAGTGCAGGACTGCTGTGTCCCAGGGGCAATATCTCCTGTTGTAGCTGAATGGGTGAGTGCAGGACTGCTGTGGCATATCTCCTGTTGTAGCTGAATGGGTGAGTGCAGGACTGCTGTGTCCCAGGGGCAATATCTCCTGTTGTAGCTGAATGGGTGAGTGCTGTGTCCCCAGGGCCAGGCAGTGAGGAGCATGGGCTCCCCAGAGGTGTGTGTGCATGCACACGGTCATGTGCAGAAATGCATCCACAGCTGGCTGTGCAGGGCAGCAGAAACTCAAACCAGGGCTTTTATTGGCACCCACATAAACACACACACAGAGCATTGAGGCAAGAACTGCGTGGACAGCCTTGTCCTTTTCCTCCTTTCCAGCTCCTCACAGTGGAAGTCCACTGGTGGAATTTTCACAGAAACTCACCCGCAAAGCTCTGTGTGCTCTCCCAGCCCATTTTAAATGCTCTAAGTAGTTTCTAGCCCCTAAATGCATGAGAGCCCTCAAGATTCATATTCTCACTTGAGTTGTTGGCACTTGGACCTTATTTACTTGCTGGCCAGTCTGACTTGAAATTGGCTTGAGTTCACACATACACACTCAAAATAGAAAGTGCATCCACAAAGAAGACAGGTATAGGGTTTTAGTGACTGTCATGATCAAGGACAGGGCTTAGTCAGACAAGTGCATGGACCAGATGCTTATTTGTACTGGACCTGCCCCATTTATCCTTTTTCCCTGTGATTTTCTCTTACTTATTTCTCCCTCAGCCACTTTTATACCAGTCTTCCTTCACGCCTAATACCTTCCCCTGAACATTTCCTAGCATCTTGCTTATTCTCACAGTACTGTGGTTAGTTTTACACAATCACAAAATGTTCTTTCTCCCTGCATCCCATTATAAGTCCCATACCCCTTAAGGCAATAACCTTTAGTTTTCAGGGTGTTTTTTTGGAAGGGTTTTGACTCATCTTGGTAGGTTTCACACTGGGGGAATATGGTCTAATTGATAGTTGTGGGAGTAGCTGATTCACATGCTCCATTTTTGCTCTTGAGGATGTTAGGGTTGACCTGTTGTTCTGCTTCTGATGTTTGCTGGATCTGCTTCTGTTCAATCAGATAACCTGACACTGGTCTCCCAGCGGCCTATTACCATCTGATATGGGCATCCAAGAGATTGAAATTAGCTGAGGATGTGAAATGTACCAATGCTTTGCTACTACTTCTCAGTCTCCTGGAAGTTTGATATTACAGAGTTTTGTCTACTGTGTAACTCCTATTTAATTTTTAGACCGATGTTTCTGGAAAGGAGTGATGTATATTCTTACCATGTGTTAGATGCATTCTCTGTGCTTCAGATGTACGCTGCTGGATGTGTCAGGCTCGTACATCTAATGAAGGCAAAGCTCAGGCATGACCAAAACCAAGCAGTGCTCCTTACTCTGCTGAACTGGTATCTGTGCTTGTCACAAAATCCCTTTGAGGTAACACAGGGATGCATAATAATAGTAAACACCTCTGAACCATAAACTGTCACACATCCTACTTCTCTGTGGTCTGGTCCAGAAAAGAGATGTCTGGTGATAGTAGTCAAAAAGTACCACTTTAAAAAAGGCAAAAAGAATCATATTACTCTCATTCTAAACAAAGTAGGTCTCTGAGGTAGACTGGAAGGCCAGTTGTTAATCTGAGCTGCAGACGTCGAGATACTGCTCAGTTCCTCTGCAAGGTAGCTGAGCAGGCAAAAGACACAGAGCCACAATGTGTGTTAGTCAATATCTGGCTACCTGACATCAGTATTCAGAAAACCTGGCATGTATTACTTCTACTCTCAGAGCCCAGGAGATAGCTAATACTTGAGACTTTGCCCAGTTGTTCTTCTCAGGAAGAGAAATATATGATTTGAAGGTTGTGTTTGTGTGTATATGTGCAGTGCTGTTTATTTACACAAAACATGTAAACAGAGCTCATTTGCTTGAGCAGAGTAGAAACAAAGTGCAACAAGCAGCTATTTTGCTGATGTTTTCAAGTCTGCCTGTCTAGCAAGTACTGTACTAAAAAAAACCCCTTAAAATTCAAAAAACAACACCCAAAAAACCCCATGCAACTCTCTCCTGGAATCATGGGCACGGCATTTTTTTGCTGTTTTTTTCCCCCTGCTTTTTCAGCTGTTGCGTAAAAGACCTGATGTTCGTTTTTTACTGAGACTGAAAGGAGGGTATTCAGCCTAAGTCTCAGCCTTGACTGCAGCCAAATACTGAATGCTTAGAGAGTAGCTCAATCACAGACGTAAAATTTGGAGGATAAACATGCTATACCTAAAATACAACTTAAAAATAATAATTTTTATGTATACTACACTACTTTTATTAACGTTTTGGACAGTGCAGTTTGTTTCCAGCTCATTCTGTATGGTATCTAAGGACTCTTGCCCTTCACTGCAAATAGTTCTTGTCAGATCTTTCCCATGGACAGGTGTGAGCTGCTTTAAGATCTGTCTTTCAGGGCTTCTGCCAGGTTTCCATTGGATTTCTCTATGGCAAGAGTGTTTAGATTAAGACTATCCTGGGTTTTGGTTGTAGCTTTTATTCCCCTTTCTAAATGTTGCTTTTCTTCTCTAGAAAGCTTCACTAGGTTTTCATGTGGTTTTTCTTCACCCTGCTCCATTGGTCTAAACCTGTTGGAGTCAGCTGAAAAAAACCTATCTTCCTTAACTCCTGAAAGCTTCTGAGACTAACAACTTCTTGGTTCTCTAAACCACTTCTAAGACCTTGTTGTTTTGTTCACAACTAGTAGTTCATGTGCGCAGTGTTGCCTGCAGAAAGTAATCTGAGATTGAATTGCAGTGGGAGATTTATCATAGAGCTTTCCTTTTAGCTCCCACTCCAGCCTTCATTCTTCTTGTCTCTCCTTTTGTTGAGTTACCATCCCAAGTCAGACATGTCGCTGTAGGAGGGTGTCACATTGGTCACACGTGATTTCCTCTTGTTGAATCCATATTGTTTCCTCCGGATAACCTTCCTTTCCATGCTTAGAGATGCTTTAGATACTGGAGCACTTTACTTGTAAAATATGTAGCATTGTGTTTTTGTTAGGATAGGCACATTATAATAATTAGTGGGCTACAGCTATTTTTATTAAAGTGTAAACCTTGGTGATTTGTATTGTGCATACTGCAATCTGTAAATGGATTCTTGTGAATAGTTTAATTGATTGGAGGAGGAATGTATTATCATAGAATCTTAGAAAATGCTGAGGTGGAAGGGACCCATCAGGATCATTGAGTCCAACTCCTGGTCCTGCACAGGACACACCAAGAGTCACCCCATGTGCCTGAGAACACTGTCCAAACACTTCTTGAACTCTGTCAGGCTGGTGCTGTGACCACTGCCCTGGGGAGCCTGTTCCAGTGCCCAACCACCCTCTGGATGAAGAATCTTTTCCTGATGGCCAGCTTAAACTTCCCCCAACACACCTTCTGGCCATTCCCTCTAGCCCTGTTGGTGGTCACAAGAGTGAAGAGATCAGTACCTGCCCCTCTGTCTTCCCTCTTGAGGAAGTTGAAGACTGCAGTGAGTTCTCCCTTCAGTCTCCTTCAGAGTGACCAAACCAAGTGACCTCAGCCTCTCCTTGTATGGCTTCCCCTCCAGACCCTTCACCTTCCTCATGGTTCTTCTTTGGAGGTGTTCAAGGCCAGGCTGGGCTGGGCACGGAGCAATCCCCCCTCAGTCAGAGGTGTCCTCACTCATGGCAGGGGAGTTGAACTGGATGAGCATTAACTTCCCTTCCAACCCAAACAATTCTGTGATTCTATGATTCTGTGAAGTGCAGCAAATATGAGGCATTACAGGAAGCTACTATTTGTTTACACACTGTTTCACAGTTGGAATTGGTTAAGAGCATAGTTGACCTTTTGTCCTGAAGCCATGAGAGTGATACATCTAATTTTATCTTTTGTTCCCAAGTAATTTAATGCTTTTTTAATCAAGTCCTCCAGAGCTGAAAATCAGTTTTCTAATTTAAAATATAAGAGAAGATTGGGAGTTTTCAAGTTTCTTTCTAATTATATTTTGGCACGTTTGTTGCTGCTGTTAGTATCAATCCCATAATTCCATAGCAATGCAAAAGTCTGCTTTTAATTAAAAAGGTATTTTGTGGAATGTAGTAGAAACTGTTTTAACTGGTGAAATACAGATTGGTTTCCTTGTGCCAGATTGGAGGATTTAAATTGCTGTTTTGTAGCAGTATGGGTGATGCCAACGAAATGTCAATGGAGGTGATTTGTTGGGATTGAATCATTAACTAGGTAGGAAGGTGTAAAGTTGAGAGTTTGTAAGTCAGCTTATTTTCTGTGTTGATTTGACTTCAGAATGCAAATTACGAGGAGCCATGAAGTGCACAGTTTATTTTACAAAGGAGGAAAATGAAATGTAAGGGAGAGTAATGCTTCATGGAATCATAAAATTCTTTCAGATGGGAGGGACCTTCAAGACCATATAGTTCTCCGAAATGGGCAAGGGCACCTTCCACTTGAGACCAGGTTGCTCAAAGCCCCATCCAACCTGGCCTGGAACACTTCCAGGTTTGTGGTACATCTTCTGGTTGGAAAACCTGTTCCAGTGCTTTAGCATGCTCACTAAACCTCCCCTCTTTCAGTTTGAAGCCATTCCTCATTGTCCTGTCACAATGTGTCCTTATAAAAATTTCCTCTTCAGCTTTCTTTCAGCTCCCTTTAGCTACTGGAAGGTTCTCTAAGGTGTTGCCAGAGCCTTCTCTTCTCCAGGCTGAACAACAACTCTCTCAGCCTGTCTGCTTAGCAGAGGAGCTCTTCCAGCCCTCTGATCATCCTGGTGGCCTACTCTGGACTCTTTCCAGCAGATCTATATCCTTCTTAAGGTGGGGGTCCCAGATCTGGACACAGTGCATCCATCCAGGTGGATGTAGAGTAATGGAGTAGGGCGGAGAAGCACCTTGACTTGCTGGCTGTGCCGCTTTGGGTGCAGCCCAGGACACAACAGCCTTTCTGAGCTGCAGGCACACATTGCTGACTTGTGTCAGGCTTTTCGTTCACCAGCACCCCCAAATCCTTCTGTTCAATCCATTCTCCACCCAGCCATATTTGTGCTTCAGTTTGCCTTGAGGTTGTGCTTCACAGGTGCAGCACCTTGCTCTCAGCTGTGTTGAGCCATGAGGTTCTCTCAGACGCACCTCTCAAGCCTGTCAAGGTCCCCCTGGATCCCTTCCCTGGGTGTGACAGCACCACACAGCTCGATGTTGGTGGCAAATGTGCTGAGGGTGGGCTCAGTCCCTGTCACTGACCAAGGTGTTAAACAACCCTGATCCCTGAGGAACCCCAGCCCTGATCCCTGAGGAACCCCAGCCCTGAGCCCTGAGGAACCCCAGCCCTGATCCCTGAGGAACCCCAGCCCTGATCCCTGAGGAACCCCAGCCCTGATCCCTGAGAAACCCCAGCCCTGAGCCCTGAGGAACCCCAGCCCTGATCCCTGAGAAACCCCAGCCCTGAGCCCTGAGAAACCCCAGCCCTCACTGCTCTCCTCTTGCACCTTGAGCTGTTGATCACATCCCTTGGGGTGCATCCATCCAGCCAGTTCCTTATCCACAAGTGGTCCATCTGTCAAGTTCATGTCCCTCTGGTTTAAAGACAAGGATGTCGTGTGGGACAGTGTCAAATGCTTTGATTCATCATACTTTTGCAATAAATATTTCATTTGGCAATATAGTTTTCTTAGTTTTATGAGCTTCCTTCCAGTTAAATTTGGCAGATATGTCTAGATATTACTAATTATTGTTCCAGTGTTGCTGACATGACTAGTTTAATTTTTCCAAAATCTGTTGAATATACTGTGCTTGGCATAGGTCATATTATGCACTGCTCAAGGTTTCTTTTTTTTTTTTTTAGTCAACTGCAAGTGGTTTTATCTGCATATTTCAGGACAATCCAGGCACTTATTGAGCTGGAATCCATAAACATAATTAACATTATGGTGGTATTGTAGTGTAATTAGGTTCATTAACAATATAAACATGGAGTGTTTTATTCACAGGAGATTGCTAGCATGTCTTTAATCGTATGACTGTGGTTTTTCTATTTTGAACTTTTTTTTCAAGAGATTTGATTTTTCTTAAAGACTGGGATTCTTAGTATGAAAGACGCATAAATATGTTTCTTCCAAGCAGGTATGGAGAGACATGATATGTATATTGTCTGAAGAGAAGGATTTTTTCCCTCAGTTGGTTTTTTTAAAGAAAGAATGGTATTTCAGTTTTGAGAAATTTTTTGAAGTGTAAAGGCAAAATATATCTATTTAAAATTTTTATGTGTTTAGCTTGGTTTAGTATCTCCTACTTTTTTTCAAACAAAATTTGAAAATCCACCTGCTCTCCTCTTGCACTTCTTTTAAGTCAACCCGTAATACCTCAGCATTGTTTTGGTGACTCCTTATCTTGTTTCCACTGTTGTTACACTTGCAGTTTGCAAACGTTAAAGCATTAGCGAAAGAAACAGATACTGACCGAGGCGGGCAAAACTCTGGTTTCAATGAGCAGCATTAATTTATGCCCACATTGATTGAAGCTATCTGTCCCCATCTAGCACTCTTGTTTCTAGCTTACTTTTAGCAGGCTGATGATTAGAACATCCTTGCCTGAGGAAAACTTGATCTGTCTCCCTCCAGGACTCATCAATAACTATTTATTTGGATAGTCCTTAGGGTTTTAAGCAGAGCACCAAAAGTCATTACTGTCCCTCAGGATGTGATTGTGCTGTGGCTGAAATGATGCCAGCCTGTGACAGTCAAAGCGCAAGGCCTATGTTTGGTTCTCAAACGTTGTTGTATTCATGCTGCTTTAACTTCTAAGCCATTTTGATCACTCTTGTGAGCATTTTACTGTCATTTTTATTTCTCCATGTTGTGTTGTACAGTTATAGATCAGTGAGGAAATAAGGCATGGTTATGATAATTCTTTATTGTGTTTAACATACTTTGATTTACCTTTTGATGAGGCTTGTGCATTCTTGGAATTTTTTGGTGTAACAGCAGGAAACAGCAGTTGTTCTGTAGCTTTTGGCAGGTGCTCACTGTGTGTGTGCACACCCTGACCAACCATGCTTGTGAATGGGAGGATTGCTTAGTTAGTGTGGCAGTGCTGCTGCCCTCCTTGTTAGTACTGGGATTAATGATTAATGAATTGTGGGTATAGTATTAGTTCCCCCTTCTGTTTGCTTTCCTACAGGAAGGCTGATTTCTTGCACAGAAACAAGTACCTAGAGAGCTGGTGATATCTTACACTGTCCTAGCTGTCTTTGAGGTGGATAGTTAGTTGCAGGATTTCTGCTTGGCAAATCCTGTAACAGGATTTTGGTGCTGGTGACATGACAGGCTTACCCAGATTCCTTATGCTTCCCACTGAACTAGAAGGGATTAATCCCTACGCTGTGTCGTTCTGTGGGAAGGGCTCGCTGCAGCCTCAGTGTTTTGCAGCCCAAATGAGTGGTCCAGCTTTCCTCACCAGCACCAACCTTCCTGAAGTCCTCTTTGCCCCAAAAAGTTTTCACCACCATGAGCCGAGTTAGTTCACTGGTAAATCAGGTTAGTGCCAGAGCCTGAATGCTGTATGGGAGGATAATATTCTTGTTTAGGTTTTTAGAACTTCACTAGGATTCTTTTGTTACTATTCTAAGCCAGCCTTAGCATTTCACCATTATTCTGTGTATGTTTTTCTTGTAGTCCTTGCCATTATAGCTACAGTTGGCAAGCATTATAGCATTAGTTAAAAGAAAATGTTGCAATTGAAATTTCAGGTTTTAACAGAAATTCAGGCATAAAAGAATATGATGATCTAGATAGAAGCTCGTTTGTATGAAGTAAGAATATGGAATGTCTTTCAGCATATTGAATAATCAAATGCCTAATAAAGTTCATGCATAGTTCTGAGTTATTTAGTAATCCTTCAATGTCTACCTGCTACGTAGGCAGACATTTCTTTCATCTTAATTATTAGATAGTGCGATCTTCACCTTAACATGCTGCGTGGGTATTTTGGGTTTAAGGTACATTAAAATGAAGCAGCAGTAAAAAAACCTATGAAATATTCTTGGGTACATGGTTCCCACTCAGGAATTGCAAAGTTAGCCACTCCTTGAATGTTGATGTGGAAAAAGAACTCACCTACAAAACAGGCTCATTTGGTCTTGTAGAGCTTTGTCACAGAGTTCCTTCCAATTTGGGGGGATGAAAGTTGAGACTTTCATGGGGTTTTTCTTCTGGATCCTGGTTGTCTGATAGGAACATCATGATGGTGACTTTTTATTACTTCTCTCCAAAAGTGTCCAGGACAGCTGCTGTCCTTGCATTTTGATGGTTTCCATTTCTGTTTCTTTTCAGCATTAATTAACCCAGCATCTTCTAATGCACAGATCAACAGCAACAATCAATCTGTGTGGTATAAGGTGTTTGATTTCTTGTCTCAGCAGTTCTTACTGGCAGCAGTGGAACTGTTAGACTTTTAAGGCAATCTGTTTCTGTTTGATAAAGTTTTGACAATGTAGTCATTGATATTTACAAAAGAAATATGTGACATTTTGACCTACAAAGATCACATGTCCAGCACATGTGATGCATCACCTCTGTATTTCTAAAAAGGAGAATATTGCCAAAGCAAGGCATTGGCAGTCCTGTTAGAATGATGTGTTCAGTGTAACATCCTCCTGAATGTATCATGCATGGCAACAAATAGTTATTTGTGGAATGAGAAAATGTTATCTGATCTGTAATCAATATAATAGCTTTTTTAGACCAGTCTTGGAATGAAATTTTTTCTGAATTTTAACCTTAGTTCAACAATAACACTTTGAAGAAAAAAATTTGAGAGATGTAAGAGAAAACCCCACCAAAATACCATAGAGAATTACCTTATGTGTTTTTGCCCATTTCAGTGAGTTGGGTATGTCAGCCAGAAACTGGAGATCTAAAAGCTGTCAAAGACTCATTTGAAACATGAAAGTAGCTGTCACAGACCATAATAATGGTTTCAAGTTCACGGTGTCCAAAATGTTATGTTTTTGTTGCAGGAAAGGTGTTTAACTTAAAAGTTAGAACAGTGCATAGCTAGATCATGCTAGTATGAAAGGACATTTGATCTAAATTTTAGTAACCCCAGGAGACAGGACAGCCTTGTTGATAGCTCTTTATGGAGATAGAAGAAAAATATGTCCAAGTCACTGAGCTTTTGACAAGGTGACTTAGGGTGATGGCATTTGCTCTCTCTGAAGCAGTTTAAAAGGAGAGACTTTCAAGTACCAGTGACTAAAAATATTGCAGGATTGGATTTCATCCTGAGATGAAAGGCAACACCTGGCAAAGGAACCCTGTTAATATAGTAAAATGTAAGTTTTACTTACTCTAAGTAAGTAAAGTTTTACTTTACCTCTAGTAAATGTTTTGGCTGAAATGCATACAATACCTGTAATTATAAAATATTCACTTGTGTATATGCTCTCAGCATTGTTCAAAGCAGTGTCTGTTCAGAAATGCTGCATTCCTTTATCATAATTTACAATACAGAATGTTGAATTAATCAAGTCACTAAGACATAGTTAAGATGATGCTGAAATCTACATAGAGTGCTAATGATTTTCAATACAAGTGTCCTGGTTTAGGGCAAATTTAGGAGAGAAATCTCCAAAGGGGGCCCCTCCAGAAAGCAAACCCACACGGCCCCTCCCCCCAACCGGTTCGGGAAGAATTCCTCGGAGAGAAGTGGAAAGAACCTGTTTATTTAACAGGCACAGCACCCCCCAGCACACAAAATGAACAATACCAGGTGACACCACTCTGAAACAGAAGACAAATTCAGAAAGTCTCTCTCGGGGGGTGGTCGCTCTGTTCTCAGTCCCTCCGGTGCTGGGCAGCTGCTGCAAGCCGCACGGTGCAGACTCTCGGTGTTCCCAGGTCCCAGTCCGGAGCAGGTTCGAGATGGTCAGGAAAAAGAAGAGGATAAACAGTCCAGGAAGAAATTTGGACTGTTTAGCTAAACTAGCTAAAGAGCAGAAGCAAAAGCAAGCAGAAGCAAAAGCAAGCAGAAGCAAGAGAGAGCAAGCCAAGCAGAAAGTGAAAGTAAGAAAGCCAAAGCAGCCCTAAATACATCTCTGTGTCCCTGATAAGAAAAACCCAAACAAAACTTCCACTCTTCAAAGCCAGTCTTAAAGGCACAGAACATAATATCCTGCAGAAACAGAACATATGAATGGGGATACAAGCATCATGACGTCACCCTAGGACAACAAGTCATACTGCACAGATCAGGAGTATGAGAAGATTTGTGTGTGTATATATATTTATTTCAGTATCATTGGCAGGAGAAATGTTAGGGTGAATCACCCAGCTCACCTCAGTTTTGGTCTTTGTGAGTCCATAATGAACTGTGTGTATTTAGCCTTTAAGCCATTTGTACTGCAGTGGTGCTGCATAGTTCTTAAGATTCTGTGTAAAATTTTGCAGAGAAGATACTTCGTGTTTAAAAAAACACCACAAGGCCACAGTTTCACAGTAGGCTTAAGCCAGTGATTGAAGTGTTGCCTTATATCCAGCGTTGGTTTCTTCTGTTTATCTTTAGTGCTGGCACTGGTGCTTTTGATGTAATCAGCTGGATGAAGGTTTGATGAGCCTGAAAATTGCCACAGAGGATGGGAGCAGGTTTTTGTCTGGATTAGGGAGCCGCATGGCACAGTGGTGTGAACACAAACACAGGCACAGGAAGTGCCTGGAAAGAAGCAGAAGTCCTTTTCACCAGAAGAATTGAGCTGGATGCAAGTGAATTGTAGAGATTTTAAAGTGATAATTCTAATAAATATAACTCAAAAGATACACTGAATAACAGCAAATCCAAGAGCTCATTACCATTGAAATAACTTATCCATCCTCTGTCCACATCAGGTTATTTTTTTGCACTTACTTTGCAACTGGCCTGTTATGTTTCAGCCTGCTAGGACAACTTCGAAAAGACATGGATAAATAAATGAGTGCTGGAGCTGGTGCAGAGGGCAGGGCTGTGTGCCCATGGCTGTGAGAGAGAGGAGCAAACTGCCTCTTTGACAGCAGTTTCAGAGCTGGGTTGACCTCATATGTGTGAGTGAGCCACAGATCCACTTTCAGCCCCAGGAGAGGAAAAGGGGAGATTGGTTCCTGCCATCAAAAATGGGAAGGAAGGGAAGGCATTGAATCCTTCTTCTGGTGATGTTTATTCTATGTCCTGTCTTGCTTCAGCTGTATCACTAGTGACTCTTCTGTTTGCTGCATTTAACCTGTGAGAAAGACAAGTTACCTGATTGGTTTTGCTCTGGGGGCTTTTTGATGGATTGAGCAAGAGAAAAGGCAGGTGAAAAAATTGAAGTAGGGAGTGTGACCGTAGTCATACTGGTACGGTCTGGATAGTAAAATTCAGGGATTGCTGAAAAAATTTCAGAAAAAAATGCTATAAGAGGGAAATAATGTCCATAAAGGAGGAAGAAATGTGAAATGAAGCTCATGGGGGAAAACCTTTGACATCTACTGATGGGATTTAGTGCAATTACTATCAGTGTTTGAGGAATGCTGGGTCCGCAGAAGTCACAGCTCAGTGCTTTAAAAGGACTGTAAGGATGATGTTAGAAACTGTCAGGAAAGGAAACAGTGAATAAGCACTATCTTGTGCCTTAAATATGGGTTTCATCTCAGAAAGAATAAAATTATTGAGAGAAATTACATGTAAAATATTAAATGGTGAGCGAAATGAAAAAAGCAAAAATTTTTTTTTCCTGTTTCTTCCCACAGAGGAAGCTTGCATGCAATTTTTGAACAAAAAGGAAATTATTCTGCAGATATGGGCAATTAAGTGTGTGGAAGTTCTTGGCACAGAATGTTAAACTTTTATCAGTTCAAGGAGTGACTGAGCAAGTTTGTAGAAAAATACTTCACTGAAGACTGATAAATATTGAGATTTTATCTGTGGCCCCTATAGCAAATTGTTGCAGAGTGGGCCAGTGTTTGGCTGTTGTTTTGATCATTCCTGTACCTTTCCCAAGGTGTCCACTTTCAGCCACTGTCAGGAGCAGGATAATGGACAAAGTAGGTGGAACTTTGATGTGACTCAGTGTAACTGTTCTGTTAGCAGAACTCAAAGTAGCCACATGGATTGTCAAGATAAATTTTATTTTGGGGAAAAAAAGAAGTTATAATCTGTAAATGGCACGAGTAAATCTAGACCTTTTCTTCCTGAACATTAATGGACCACACTTGGCACTGATGATGTTTGAACTCTCCAAGTTCAAACATCATCATGAGAATTTGCAACTGTTGATTATTGTACCTCTACAGGTAGAATAACAGTTGTGCTGTTTTATGTTAAAATTGTAGAAGATAGGTTAAATCACATATGCAAAGTGATGGATATACTCAGTACACAAAGTATTGAGAGTTGCAAATGCTTGCTATATTTTTAAAGAGTGTGGTCAGTGTAGATCCCTGATTAAAGTCTCAGGTCTGTAGATAAGAAGTTGATATGTGTGGGTTTGGAAGCGATAGTAGATAGTAAAAATCACAAGCTTGGTGTTCTTTTTCTAGAAAATATTTCTGTATTAGTCCTTCCTTGTGAAGACTGTTTTGAAATGGTGAGCAGTAAGTTGTTGAAGCCATTTCAGGTGCTACACTAAAGGCAATAACTATTCTCTGTGTGATGATTGTTCACTTGGACATGCTATGTACAGAATAAAGAAGAAATGAACTTGTACCTCATTTTTGTAATGAATATAGAAGTTTTGAAGGTCTTCTGAAATATTCCGTTCCTACTCTCAGAAATGTTTTTGAACTCATCCAGCTCTTTACGTTTTTTAAATAAAATTTCTAGTCTGGTGTATTCTCTATTTTGCATGAGTCAGATGTGCATTACTAGTTCTCACTGTTTTAATTAAAGTGGCAGAGTTGTTGAATCCTTATCAAGGCAGACTGAGGTGGAAAGGACAAAACAGAACAAAACTTCACATCTCATGTTAAATCGTAGGTTAATCATCTCTGAAGTCATAATCACATAATTTTAACCACCTACAGTATCTTCTGACATAGATGGTAGTTTTATGTTGAAGATAAGAACCAGCAAGGAAAATATTTAAATTCCAAAAGGAAAATGTACAGGTTTTCAAGCTTCATAAGGAACTTGCAGAAGGGAGGTAGGTAATCCTACATCTGTCTGTATTCTGAAGTTGTTCTCTTCTAGGGGGCATGTGTGTGTTTTTAGTAAAAAACTCTTAAGTGGGTGTAACATAATTTTTGATTACAATGGCAATGTAACTACAGTATATGTGAGATTGATGGAGGGTCATGGGGTCCACACAAAACTGGAAAAACCCTTTCAGCACTTACGTGGTTTTGAGGTTAATTTGTATAAGTGTGGTATACATTTTATGTGTATTTTATAGAAATAGAAGGGCTGGGAGTACATACAGAATTTGTGAAGGCGTGACAGTATTTTGGAGTTCAACTTCAAGAAAACCAAAGCCAGAATTTTTCTGTTGTGAGATGAATACTAATTCTTGGAAAATTTCTATTCTTTTGTCTTTCTAATTTACTGAATTAACCTCAGGGCTTAATGGCTTTAGGTTGCAATCCTGATATTAAGTTGGCTTAAAAATTAAGAATTAAAAAAATTTAGAAGTACTCTCTTGGTTTTAATTAAAGATTTGCTTCTGTTACAGTGGAGAAATTTCAAGCTACCCTATAGCCTGTTCCTACAGATGAATGGAGTCCATTTTAAATCTAAGTAGATTCAACTATAGCTTTCCTGTTTTCATAACTGGTGTACAATTCCGTTCTCTGATTCTCGCATATGGTAGCTGACATCACATTCATCTTGTCACTTGTGTGTTTCAGATCTCTGTTTTGATTTCCCAGCTTAGTTTCAATCTCCCTCACTGAAATGTGACTACGGTCTTGCAAATAACTTCAGTCTCTGTTTGCCATAGTACTGCCATACAGTTTTTGGTTGCACCCACACACTAATTTATTTACTGAAAGCTACAAGCCATTTTCAATGATGTATTGTTTGTCCAGAGCTTTAGCAGTGCTTTAGAATGCTGAAAATAACCTTTGTGTAAAAATGTTATACCACTGCTTTTTTAGAGCAGTAGGAAAAGCCATTTTTATAAGCTTAGTTGTAAAGTTTTTTATAGATGTTAATAGTGCCTTATCGACAGCTGAGTTCTCTTCCACCACTGTGTACGTGTAGCACATGCTGCCTGAATATTACACCCACTTGTCCATAATTTTAATTTTTTTTTTTAATTTGAATGACAGTTCATGAGCAGTACTGAAGAGTAAGATTGTACTCAGCCAGACCCATTTGCAACTTTGAAGGCAAGTGGCCTGACTTTGGATTTAGGGTATTGTAAAAGTTGTGTGACTCTGGTCTGCAGTTTCTTCCTTCTGAAAGAAGGGACAAAAAAAAATCCTCATAAAAACACAGTTAATTTCTTGTGTTTTTTGGTCTCTTTCTCACAATATTCAAGGTTATCTTTAGCCTGTTTTTTACACAGACTGTACTACAGTGTGGGTACAAAGAACCTCCTTTCTTAATCAGCCTATTGATTGTCAGGCCCTGCCAGGGATACTCGCTTTTACTTAAAAAGAACTCCTTTGATTTTGGAGAGAGTGTAATATTTTGGCAAGGGACTTAAACTCCAGGCTTTGTTTTGATGTAAGTATACATTCAGTAACTGTACCCATCTCCAGGAAATGCAATGGTCCTGTTTCTCAGGAGAACATTTTTTTAATCTTAAGTATAAAATGAGAGTCTGAATTGGATGCCTTCATGTTATAATTCGTTACTACAGTAATTTTTCTCCCCTCATATTGTAATTAGAGAGGAGAATCCATAATATGAGCAGCAGGTCCTTCAAAAGCACTCAGCTTTTATGTTCAAAGGTGACATCTCGGACCTGTGCCTGCAGCTGGCTGTGCTCTTCAGAGTGGACCTGCTCAGGCACTGCTCACACTTACCAAGCGCTTCCCAAATTCCTGGGACCCAGAGTGGGAGGGGGCTGTGGAGGTCTCACCCTCCTGGGCAGCAGCACATGGAGCTGAGCCCCAGGGCATGGCAGCAGCCTGCTGGAGAGGTCTCCCTGCAGTGAACATGGAGGTGTTGTTCTGGGGCAGCTGGCACTGAGGAAGTGCTGAAAGGCATCTCCTGGAGAAGTGAAGTCAGATCTGTGAGCCTTTATCTGAAGGTTTCTGTGTTGTCTCTGTGCAGAAGGATCACTGTTGCAACTGCACGTAAATCCTTTGTCCATCTTCTGGACAGATACAGGCAAGAGGGTGTTTTCCTGAAATAACTTCGCAATGCAAACTGTTGAAATTACAGAATACCTTTTGCTTTTATTAAATTAAATTACTTTAAGAAAGTGAACATATCTTTGGGCTTAGAACTTCTTCCTCAACTTTAAGAAGAACCAGCTCACTGTCAGTCTGGTTGAACAATTCTAAGCCTTAATACTTGTGTGATGATCATCTCAGTATCAAGAACTGTTTATTAAAAGATTGTTGCTGCTTTTATCTTTAGGCCTTTACAGTTTTGACAGCACTGTGGTGCACTTGCAGGTGGAGGCTGAGTGATAAAAAATGCTGAGTGACTTGATTTTGCATTCTGATGTTCGACTGTCCTTTTAAAAAGTTTTCATGCAATGTTTCTTTATCCTACCATTCAGGATTATTTGTCCTTTTAAAATTACATAATTATTTGCAATGTTCCCAAATTATTGTAGATTAGGTGTGAGGAGTAAAGCAGATAACAGTTTAAAAGCTGTTAGTGTTATGAGTTAAAGTATTTTTGAAGTATGGCCTATCATGGCAGAAGAGTGCCCACATCTATAAGCTTCAGAGTGGATTAGACCTTGTATTCAGGAATGTTTTGATTTAACTACAGGCTCTATCCTGGGAGAATTGAGGGCAGATTCTGCTGTTTGGAAAGCAGACTTCCAAAACTGTCACTTGCTGTTCTATTCATACACTCTTGCAGCAGTAATTTCTGAACTTTCCTGTCCTTTTTGCATGTTTATTTTAGGTGGCTGGTTCTGCAAAACATGGCCTCCTTTGGTTTGAACTGGTTATTGAGCTGTAGAAGTGGGACCTGCAAGAGTGTATTTCTAAGAAAATACATTTTTTAAGTTACCTGCTTTTTCTGATTTTATTTTTCATTATTTCAATTTAGAGGAAAGATATGGAAGAACACATTGTTCATAGGCACATTATCATTTTGAGCTTAAGCATTTAACTTCTTGCAGAGGAGTTTGCCCAGTCTTTGTAGGCACTATTGCAGCAGCATAGTTAATAATGTGATCATTACATGCCTGTTGATTTACAGTAATTTTTTAGCTTGTAGAAGATGAATTTGCTAGTTGTATTTAAGATCATGCAATTTTACAGTTAAAAAAAATTCTGTGAAGTTTTAAGTTGAGCAAATCATTGTGGGTTATTTGAGCATAGTTCCTAATTGTTATTCTGTCTCAGATGGAAGAAGGAAGCAGGCAGAAGAACTGTGACTTTATTATCAGCCATAGGCTAAATATACCCTGTTTCAAATACCTGTGGTTTTCAGATAGATTGCTTGGTAAATCTGGGGGTTTTACAAGAGTTTTAGCAGTTTAGGCAGTCTGTTCATTTTTAGAATTGATCTCTTTCAACAGTGAATTACTTCCCTCTAGTGAATTTCTTCCAGTGTCTTTCAAAGAGCTCTGTAATTTAAGTTAAAAAACCAAAATGTCAGTGTATTGCCACCACTGTAGGGATTTCTTTTCAACCTAAATCCGTAAACCTTTTTAGGCGTGGAATCATACGCTTGGTTATTGAGCCTTGCAGAACTGTTAGAAGCTGAGGAAAACAAAATGTAGCAACTCATTTTACGTGTGTTGCCTCACCAATATTCTCTGCTTTATTAAAAAAAAAAAAGGCTTTATTTAAAAAAAAAAAACAAACAGGGCTACGGCTTTACTTGTTTCTGTCCTGGCTCCTCCAGCACTGGGAATGGAGGCAGGGCAGTCTGCAGCTCCCTTTCAGGTGATTAACTCAGTTTCCTGGGCATATGAGTAGGAGAATGCTGCAGTTTGAGCTCCCTCTGAGTTGTAGTCACATGTAGCACTAAGAGTACATGCAACCTGATTCTCATCTTCTCTAAATTAAAAAAAAACCCCCATCTCTAAAAGAATTAAACAACAGCAAGTAGAGCATGGGAAGTAACACAGCAACAAACAAGTTATGTTTTCCAATATTTCTGCCTTTTCCTGAAGAACCATTCCTGTACAGACATGCAGCCTGACTGCTACATTTGAGTTTTAAAAGAAAATCTGTCCTAAGCCTGATGTAAGTTTATAATTGACAGGTAATCTAAAGAAAATGGAAAGCTTTGCATTTCCCTCAAACCCGTTTTCAGATAGTTTTCTGTGTTTCTTAGAGGACATCTGGAATAAAGTCTCACATTTTGATTCCTCAGGTCCTCATCCCCAGTATCAGTGTGCCCTGAAATCATGGATTTGTTTTGTAAGGAGCAAATAATGCTGTTTATTTCACTGTGGAGTCTACATACGTTTTGCACTGCGCATTGATTGCAATGCAAATTATGGCCCTATTTTTTTAAAACGGTAACAGCAGTTTTGCTAACATTGTTTCTGGTTCCTGAGAATTTTCCCAACCTGAACAAAATTTTTTTGCAAAATAGAACGTATAGGGCTGTGGGTTTTAAGGACCCTGTTTTGCAAATAAGTTTTTCATAGGCCCTTAACCAGCCTATACTTTGCAAAAGGGGAGAGGCAGTGCTTAATTTTTATCTACTCCTGCAAGGAAGATTGTGGTTTACTTCCTTGGGGATAATGTATCACTTAACTGAATAATAAATACAAGAGATAAATGCCTGAAATAAATGGCAAAAAAGGAGCAGAGGCTGAAGTAGCAAACAATGAAGGGTTTTTTGCTTCACAATTGCAGTAAAATCTTTGTACCTACACACTCCTCTTGCTGTGATCTCAACTCTTGAGGCAAAAGCCTTTTTTTTAGTGGAGGCTGTGGTACCTCTACTTCCAGTCACAGTTCAAAACCAGGCAAGAAAACATGAGCTAAGTCACATTTCTGAAGTCTGTTTTCCTTTAATTGATCTAAACATTTAGCAGAGTCAGAAAATTTACAGGAAATAAATGAATGTATCTTCCTGTTTATATCCTTTGACTGTTTTCTGCTCTTGCTGGGCTGGGTCAGCTGAAGGCTCTGTGTGGAGAGGCTGCAGTGAGCAAAGCCTTGAAGATCAGCAGGGAAGTATTCCTTCACCTGTCTTTGTCCTAGCTTAGACTGGTATTTTATTCTACAGATTAAAAAAACAACAACCAAACACCAAATATCCATAGGTCTTAAAACCCACTTCATTATAACAATTTTGCTTCTGGTCATTGGTTATTAGGCAATACATTTTGAAACCATTTCAAATACATGTGATTGTGTGTTAGCACTTAAGGCAGTGTTGTAGTTTTCCAGAGGGATCTGACAGAAAAAAAAATTAAGGAAGAGCAAACTTCCTGAGGTGTTTACCACGAATTTTAAGTGCAGACTAGTATTTTATATGTAAAAAGCAGTTTTAATTTAAGGATTCATTCTTATTCATTTAGTTGTATTTGTTACAGTGATCTTATCCTTTTGCCCAGTTGATCCTAAAATTCCTCACAGCACTGACAAATGCACATTGTTCATGTGCAGTGGAAAGTACACCTTTTGTGGAAGGTGCAGCTGAGAATGCTGCTGAATGCTCAGACTGTGAACAAAGATCACTTTGGTATTGGAGTTCTCATTTGCATGAAGAGCAGCTGCTTTCAAACTAGAATTGGTTTATTATTCATTTTTATAGATCGTAATGATTCATAAAGATTTTTTACTTTTTATTTAATGATAGACATAGGTAAATAACAGGCATCTCTGAGAATAGCAGTCTGTACAGAAACAGCGGAAGGGAAAATTACGTTTTTATGTTCTTGGATTAAGTTGCAGCTTGCTGCAGTTTTGTGGGATCTTTATCTGGATAGATTTCGATCACCTGAAAAATAATAAATAGCATTATAAAGTCAAGATTTCTTTGCAGTCATAATAATGAAGTGAAACTAAAATGTACTGCACTGCAAAACTTAATAAAATTTTCAGTATATTGCCTTACTACAAGCACATGGAAGACTTCTAATTTATAAATTGCTTGAAGAAACTGCTGGCTTCTCCAGACTGCTAAGCCAAAATCTGCTGTAAGCTTGGAGCTGTCTGGCCTACACTGATTTTTCATTTCTGCAAATAGCTAACAATAAAACCCAAACTATTGATTTTAAAATTGCTCTCAATTATCTTTACCCATTGTCACTAGGATATTTTTAGTGCAGCTGTTTTCAGAGAAGTATAGTTTTTCTGATAAAAACTTAATTTTGTGCCATGTTTGGTTCATTTTATTCATATTCTAGGAGTGTAAACAGTTATCACTGGAATTTAAGCAACCCTATCTCTCAATTGTTATAATCGCTCATTAAAAAATTATTTTAAATTTATTTATTTATTAATATAGCACTCATTCATTTGAAATTAAATACATATTTTTTAGTAGTCACCTAATGTGTAAATTTCCCCTTTTTTCTGCCATTGTTGTTGACAGTTGAAGTCAACTAGATTTCTGAGTTCTAGTTTCTCATCTCCTCACCTTCTAAATCAGGTAGATACATTTTATCTTCCTGACATGTGGCTTCAGAATTACAATTATGATTGCAATTATTCTAATTTGGTTGGTACTACCTAGTATTTCGTGTTGATACTTTCTTCCTGTCAGTGACAATTATTTCATCACATCCATAGAAATTCAAGTTTAGAGATAACTATTTTGAAGTCCCAGGTTATATTATAAATTGCATATGTTTTTTTCAAGAGTACCTGAGTAGTATATTTGATTCAAATATAAAATTACTTTAAGGAATATGTCTTCTCTGCATTCTTTTGCAAAGTATATATTTTGTGGGGCTGTCCAGCTTAACTAAAGCAGAGCGGGAGTCTTTGTGTATGCTTTTGGTAAATATTTTTAATTTCAGGTCTCTTTACAGTTCTAGAATCTTATTTATTTAAAATTCATGAGATACATAATTATTTTAATGTGAAATGATATTTTAAAAGGAAATGTCATTTCCTTTCAGAGCTACTGATTAATCTACTTCTATTTAAAGATCTAATAACTCATACCGTAGTCGCACTCTCATTATGAAATAAATAGACAGTTCTGGGGAGTCACAGTTATATGAGCTAGTCATAGACCCAGGATGTTAGAAACAAATAAAAAAGTAATCAAATCTTTGTTTCCCCAAAGATACAAAGAAGCTTAGTTTGATTATATTATGTGATGGAAGTATGTGCATTTCTTCTCTTCCATGTTGTCTTGGTGGATCTTGGTCAGAAAAGCTACATCAGGCCCAGTTCACTATTCTTAATACCAGCATTTTGGATGTCAAAATGGCAAATGAAATTTAGCCTAACAAATGTTAAAGCAATGCACACTGAAAAATAATTGTAACTTCATATAAAATAAAGGATCCTGAGGTGATAATCATTATTTAGTGAATGCTGTTTAAATAGATGCTTCATAAAAGCATCAGCTTCATGTTCAGTTGTGATAACAAGAGGCAAATACATGATTAGAAATTAAGGAGGAGACAACATGGTAGAAAATGTCATTATACCAAAATATCCACCCTCCACACACTGCCTGTGGAATATTGTGTACAAAGAGTGCAGCATGACAGGGTTCAGGGAAGAGTGAAGGGTAGGATCTTGAATTGTAGAGCAGCTTTCCTGTGAGAAAAGACAAAATTGAGTAGGAATCTTCAAGGCTCACAAACAGATGGCAGAGGGTGTACAGTAGATGTCTCTGAAATGGTGTGCCAGGAAGAAGGTGACTGCAGAGTGAATGTTTGCAGGCTTTCAGGACAAGATTCTGAGGATATCAGTTGAAGCTCTGAGGTGGCAGATACGGAACAAACATGAGGTGATGATCTTTTGGAAGAGGTGTAAGTATGCTCTGGAATTTCATGCTGTGCCATCTGAGATGGATGTTAGAAGTTTCCATTTGCTCAGAGGGGAACTGGATAGATTTATGGAGTAAACATCAGGTGGGAGTTACTAAATACACAGGAATCCCATCTGGTGGCCTCTGAGCTGCCATTTTCTGGAAACCTGCTTACAGGAGGAAGGACCCTGTGTGCTTAGTTTGCTCTTATGCTTTTCCTCTGACATCTGCATGTAGCTGTTTTTCTAAATATAGGTTATTGGTCTGTGTGGATCACTGAACTGACCTAGAATGGCCTTTCTAATATTGTTGTGCTCAAGTTCCTGCATCTGCTCCTTTTTATGGGATTTCTGCCCTCAAGATAATTCAATCCAGTTACTGTTTGCAACTTTAAAGCATTTTGTTTGGAAGCAAGGCTATATAGCTGAGAAAGAGGGTAAGACTTGACTCTAGGAATAGATTTTGGGTACTGGCTTTATAATACAGGTGAGAACTTGCTACGTGAAGTAAAAATAACGTTTCTGATTGGGCAGATCAAGGATTTGAGTCAGCTTTTGGGTCTTCCTCAAGGTTGTCTGCACATAGAGAACTCGTGTTGCCTCTGTTGCCACTCTAATATTTCTAGTAAGAAATTCTTTCAGACCAAAAAGAAATTGCTTAGGACCAGTAGTTCTTTTCAAAACATGTTACCTTTGAAAAAGTGTTCTGAGAGAGTCTAAGAGAGTTGAGGGAAATCAGACTTAGTTTTTTTCTTCTATGTGAAAGTGTCTTTACCACCCCTTTAAGTCTGCTTGAAAGGTATTTTGTGTTATATCATTTTACAGTAAGCTACCTAACAAAGTAGTTTTGGTATTGAAAATGTATTTTGGCCATCATTCAGTGGGTTGTTTGCCGTTTGGAAGTTGTCTCTCCTGATCTCATGCCTGGTGCTGAAAGCTGAGCACCAGCGTGGGTTGGTTGCCCATGAGAGACGTGGTAGGATCTCCATCCTTGGAGGTATTCCAGATAAGCCATCTGGAGGTGGTTCTGGACAGCTGGCTCTAGGTGGTTTGGCTGGAGTGGCAGGGATGTTGGACCAAAGGATCTCCAGAGGTCCCTTCTATGACTGTGGGCATACACAGCTTGTATTCAGAGGAAAAAGCCAACACCAAACCCCCACCAGAATTGTGGGGCAGTGTTTTATGGCAATATTTTTATAGGAAATTTTTTTAAAGGGGGTGGAGGGAAAGAGGAGAAAGACATGCCATGGGAAGTAAGCCGTTGTTTCAGATTGTGTTACAAAAAATAGCCTTCATAGTCTCCTGTCGTGCCTTTTTCAGAGCTAGGCTCTTAAGGGAATAAATTAATTTCTAGTGTTTTTCAACACATGATTTTATTTACTTATGGAGTGTGGAGCTTTACTGTCTTTTTGAGTGAAAACAAGGAGAAAGGAATAAACTGAATTCCACATATGTGTGCATTTCCTATGCTATGCTTTTGAGGCTGGTAATAAAAATAAACTTTGAATGTCTGATAGAAACAATCTGAGACTACTTAAAGCTGCTTCAGCCAGTCTAGAGGCCTCCAATGAAATCTGAATGTTGTATATATGTTCTCTGTTGCATATTATATAAATATTACTTAAGCTCATTTCCTGCTTACATGGAACCTATGTTGGCAGTAAAAATCGGGTCCAGTTTCCATGGCAACACGGTGGCACTGGGAGAAAGGCTGATGCTGTGCTGTGGTTGGTATTTTTATGCAAGGGAAGAGATGCAGACCTACATTTTTAGACAGGAAATGTATTTCAAGGCACAAAAACATTAAGCAATTTTTATAAATTTGTTGGATAGGTAGATAGGTCTAACAATTGAAATTGAAACTTACTGTTTGCTGTTCGCAATAGGAAAATAACTGTTCATTTTATCTAATATTATAGAAAGCTGCCCTTAAATATATACACAGTTATAACTGATGTATTTGCATGGAAATAGCAGTGTGTACTGAGGACAAAGGAAGTTTTGTCCTGAGGCAGAACAGGGACAAAATAGACTGAGGCATAGTCTCCTAGCATTTTCATTCTAGTTTTCACCTTCTGAACTCCTTTCAAATGATTTTCACAAAGAAATTAGAGAGTCACAAAGACTTAAAGAGAAATATTTTTCTTTTTTTTTTAATGGCAGTCCTGTTGCTCTGGTTCTGGATTTGCAAAAGATTGCTTTTTCAACCCTCTGTTATCCTTCAGTGGTACTCAGTACTGGGAGTCATTTAGGGGAGGGATTTCTTAATCCTGCAGTTCTGATGTGACTAGGGCGAAGCTTTGTTCATCCTGACTGTTGAGTGGGTGGTTGAGTCACTAACCCTGGAGGTGTTAAAAGATGTATAGATGTGCACTTAGGGACATGAATTAGTGGTGGACTTGACAGTGCTGGGTTGATGGTTAGATTTGATGACCTTAAAGGTCTTTTCTGACCCCAGTGATTCTGTGATCTCTGTGCATTTCTGTATTCCTCCTACATGCTAAGTACTGCTCCACCTCGGTGAAGTGGGATGTTCTGGGAAGTCAAACCTTCTGAGAAGATTAACCAAACTGGAAGCAGTATTCTTTAGAAGTGTGAAGGGCTCTGTTCATCCCTATGAATCATCATCTTTCTTTCCCAACCCTGGCACTATACAGTTAGTCTGTGTCTGATGTTGCCTAGCAACAATTCATCAAATGTCTAAAGGGAACTGATTTACCCTAGCTGGAACTCTTGTAGAAATCCAAGTAGATAAAATGTTCATGGAGGAATATTAGCCTTTTCCTATGTCTGGCATCCACGCTATCAATCAGGATTAAGCTCAAAGGCATTTTACAGCTGTCCAAGGCTTGGCTGCCTTGTCATGCTGATGATTTAAGATGTCTCATTTTATAGTGGAATATCTCCATCCCATCCTGCAATCAGCCTGTGCTTCAGCTATCATGTTTTCAGAGGTTTAGCAAATCAAAACTCTCAGTGATGGCCTCTGCGCACAGCGGCACTGACTGCATATTCACATCTTCATTCAGGAGGAGAAAACCACCTTTGCCTCTGCAGTAACCATAGGTACATAAGGGGAGATGATCCTTCCATGTTTCCAGTTCTTAGCTTCATCTCCTGGAACATAGTGCTTCAACTTACAGTTTTCTTCAGCTCTTTACCATTCATTATTACTGAGAGTCTCCATAGCTTGAAGACTTCTCTGAGGCTTGTTACTGAGCCAGTGGCAGAGAAGACTTCAGCTGCCTTTGACACTGTCTCAGTGAAAGTCACAGCATTGGCACATCACAAACATATGTAATGTGTCATAGTTTTAGCACCAGTCAGATCAGAAGCTTTGTCACCACCATAACACCTTAACATTTACATTTTCAGCAGCAGTAAGCTTGCCACATTCCTTGGACTTCAGTTTCTTCTTGTAAAATGTTACAGGTTTGAAGTCATGCTGTCCCTGTTCTTTACTGCCATTAGAAGTCAGCACCACAGTGTTTCTGATCTTTACTGTGCCATGCCAATTATTCTGGACTTTTTTTGACTTTTGAAACCTAGAACAGGAAAGTTGTTCAGTTTTTCAGAGTTCTTTGTGGGATCAGGTGCAACAGACACCATTGTCCTTCCATGACAAACCCTGAGATAAGGTTACCCCTGGAAAAGAATTTAACTGGAGGCTGTAGCCTCATGGAAGTAATAGTTGCTGTCCTTTTCTAAACTGGGTCCAGAATTTACCTTTACAAGGTGAGCTTCCTTTCCTGAGCTGGAGAGTTTACTTTACTTACTGCCCTGGTAGAGGAAGCTTCAGTCACAGCATTCTGGTAGTGAGACACAGGATATGGAAAGATCTCGCTCTTGGAGACAGGTGCCTCTTGAATACTTGTATCTTCTCTACAAGGGAGGCAGTTCATCTGGGATATGATGACAGCTGGGATTCCTTGAGTGCTTTTCCACCATGGATGAGACTCTCTCTTGCTGTTGGAAATAGGAATATTCCAATAAGTGAGTCATCCAGCATCCATGCTGTGAGGTAAAGCATGCCAAGGCTGGGATGAGTCAGATGGTCTGATAACCCTTATTCTCAGACTTGCTGACACAAAATAGATTCTGAAAATCTCAACAGGAATTATCACAGTATTTAGTATACAAAACTGCCTCATTCAAGCCAGCTGGACAGTGCTCTGTAATACTGGGGTGACTTTCCTAACTCTACTGAAATAGCTGCTTGCTTATTGAAGATCCGAATGAGACATCCTTCACTTGCAAGCTTTAAAAAGAATGAAAAGGTCCAAACTTGCCTCTACAGCCCCTAAGACAAATGGTTGATGTGAATAAGGGATGGAAAGGCATTTCCCTGGAAACATCTGGAAAGACAAAGGACACATGGAGGTGTCTTACAGAGTGAGAATGACGGCCTCTTCATTGAGGGAACGTGACAGGAGAGCGTGCTGGATGCAATGGCTTTTGGAAACAACATCTGCATAAAATAAATAGAATATGCCATGTTCTGTGAGGTTGCTGGGCAAGAGATCAACTTCAGTTTTGCTTTAAGAAGTATGAAAAGTAAACTTAAAAAAAAATAAATCAGAGATCTAGGCACTTAAAAAAAGAAACTTTTAAAGCCATTGAGCTTAAGTAACTGTTTTCCTAAAGATCAGTTTATCAAAGTTATCAAAATAAAAAAGTATTTTAATGTGTTTGAAGAGTAATAATTGCTACTGCCTCTATGAAGACAAGAAGACAAAAAGATTTAGTAACTGGTCATGAAGCTAAAACCAGCTGCTTGTTATTTATCTGTGTTTGGGTAATAATGAATTTTTGTGAAAAACATCTGTGAGTTTTCCATTTGCTTGCTTTTGACTGCAGCTGGACCCTGCAATCTTTTTGCTGCTTTTACTTATTTCTTTTAGGAAAATTAGTGCTTAAATTAACCGGAATGAGCGATATACAGGGAGAAAGTCAAAGCAGACATTTCATATATTGTACTTATCACCACATATACCTAAAATATGAAGAATATAACTGACTATTGAACACTAGCAAGAAGTTTTTGCATTATAGGCATCTTTGCAACTTATGTCTAATAGTTAAAATGTTTTGAGTTGCTTGTTTAGCTTGCTTTTATCAGTTTTAATGATACTGCAATGGAAGCTGGTAGCAATTGTGAACACAGAGATTTATTAAAACTCTTCTTTTATAGAGGAAATGCTACTGGGATTTGGAAGTTTGGGAGAGGAGTTGTGTGTTTTTTAAAGGATTGAGTGCAATTCTTTATTTAGAAAGAAAACCTGTTAGTGAAAAGGAGTTGTGTTAATGTAAAGAGTTCATGTAAAATGCTTGTTCCGGCTTCTTGAAAAGAAGGTTAATGAGAAGTCTGGTATCAATAGAATTCCAACTGGAGCATTCAGAATTTATCACTGCAGCAAATGTTTGTATTTGCAGCAGACAGAGAGGTTCTTCTAATTGCTGGCTTAGTCATGCAATCTTGTTCCTTCAAGCTCTCTTTTTTTCACCTGCCAGTTATGTCCAATGCAAAATGCCTGTTTACCCTTTTCCCATTGCCTGAAGAACTGAGTTCCCAGACATAATCCAGAGCATGATGCATTTGCCCTTAATGGGATGAATGGGTCTTCTAAACATTAAGTAAATGTGGACATGAAAAATGCATTTTTGCTCTGGGATGATCACATGAAGTCAAGATTACATTTTACCAGGGTGCTTTAGGGGTCAGGGAAACAACCAACCAACCAAAGGCAAGAAGTACTCTGCTGCTCGACTGCATTTGATATTAAGTGAAGGGTTACGATTTCTTTATTCCTATGAAATCCTTTCTACTAGGGTGTTAAATGGGTAAAAGGGAGAGTGAAACTCTGCATTTGTTGGTTTACTTCAGCTCATTTTGCTTCATTTGTCTTCAGTTGTCTTCATATGGTGTCTAACATATAAATGGAATATATACTTCCTTGAAGGAGTTACTGTCTTATGATAAAGACTAAATCCCCTATTTGTAATATAGTTACGAATTCATATTTCAGTCCATATTTGACCTCAAATGGTCAGTCACTTAAGTGATTTTGGTGCCAAATCAAGTTCAGTCTGCTGACTTCCCCAGGGTCAGGGCTGTTGGAGAGCAGAGGGTGATTCTTCCCCCTCTCCTTCAAAACATGTAAATTTGTTGCTAGTGGCAACTGTAGGATACTGAAGCAACAACAACATGTTTCCTGAATATATCTTATTAATAGAAAGACTAGAGACACTATAATTTAACACGCCAGAGAGAAAGGCAGAAATTAAATACTACAACATAACATGCCAGAAAGAAAGTCAAAAATTAATTTCCATTTATACACTCGTGAGTCATTCTGTTAAAAGCAATCCATCGTGCGTTCATGGTGAGGGGAGAAGAAGTCAAAATAGTGGCCATTGCTGTCACCATCTGCTAGTGTTCTCTGTCAGGTCATCTTGTTGGTCAGAAGTGGAGGTCGCTGCACTTAGAGGAAGAAGCCTTGCAGGTGAGAAGGAGTTCTTGTTGCAAGAGGATTTGAAGAAGTTGAAGCTTCATGTGTGGTTTATGAGACTAGGTGGTTTTTTAGCATTTTTTATCATTGCATTGGAGTGCTATTCCATATCTGATGTACTTCAGGTGGAAGTTTTATTTTGACATGTTAGGATGTATATATAAGAAACTGTATTCTTCATTGAACAGTACATAATACGTGGATTTATGACAGCTCTATTTCTCCACTTTGGCTCTTTGGAATTTCCATTTTTTTTTAGCCAGAAGCTCTTGTGGGACCTCCTGATGAGACTTGGGTGTTGCCAGAGTGGTGGTGGGAGATTAAAACAGTGTAACCACACCCATGCCTCTGAAATACAGCCCCTAGTGAGTGCAAGCAACCACAGCAGGTAAATAGGGCATGAGGAAAGGCTCCTCTCCACAGGGGCCATTCCGCTGTCAGAGTGGAAGAATCAAGTACATGGTACCCAGGAAGCAGACCATGACATCTGGGGGCTGCTAAGAGAGGCAATGGACAGAGTCAGTAGTTGGTGCAGAAGGGCACAAAGAGACACCCCAATCCCCAGTCTCAGCAGTGAACACTTGCTCAGGGTTAGTCTGGTCATGCCTCAGAACTCGTTCCCTGGTAGCTGCTGGAGTCACAGCATCAGCTGTGACCTGAGTCTCCATCCAGACACACCTGATGGTAGGTGTAGCTCCTCAGGTCTCAGGTTGCCCAGTGCCTGATGTCTCTCTGTGAAGCTGGATCTGACAGTCACCTCTTCGTTGATTTCTTCACTCACGTGATCAGTGACAGGCTTGAAGAAATGGCATGACATGAGCCAAGGGGGTTTAGGTTTGATATTGGGAAAAAGTTCTTCACCCAGACAGTGGCTGGGCACTGGAACCCCAGGGAAATGGTCACAGCACCAAGGCTGACAGAGTTAAGAAACATTTGGCCAAAACATTCAGGCACACAATGTGATTTCTGGGGCTGTCCTCTGAAGGACCAGGAGATGGATTTGGTGTTGCTGGTTGGTCCCTTCCAACTCAAAATATCCTATGATTTTAACATTCTCAGCCTTTACAACACTTCACTGGTGACTAGAAAGACAGGTAAGGTACAAGCTACTGAGTATCTATTTATATATTTTCTCATTGTGCTGCCAGGTGGGTCTGTGTGTTTTAATTAACTCTTGACTATTTTTCCTTTGCAAGTCTGTAATGGATACTTGTCTGGAACATACAACTCTGAGAAAAACAGTATTTGAGGAAGAAAACATTAGTTTTTAAAGTCCATTTAAGCTGGAGGTTTTCTGGGTAGATTGGGCTTCTGGTTTACTGTCTTAAGAACATTTTAACAGAATTGCATTTGTTTGAGAACAAAATTTCATTTGGGACTGACTTTCAGAGCTTGAAACTGGTTACTTCAGGGAACATGGTGTAACTTTATCAGAGAAAGGCCATAAGAGCTGCCTCCTCAACTTAGCAGACTTTACTGCTGCATCCTGGATGTGATTTGATGTAATGGCAGGCTGCTGCTGGGTCCCCTCAGCTGTGCCCTTGGCAGTGTGCCCTTCCTGTGGGACTGGGCTGGGCTGGGGCGTGGTAAAACTGCAGCCCTTGCTGCTGAAATGGCATTTGTTTGTAGTAGCTGCTGTTTGGAATGGAAGAAAGCAGCGTTCCTTGGCATTTCACTGGGACTTTGAGTGTGTATTCAAGCCCAAGGTGGCCTCCAAAAGACTAGTAAGTAAGATGGGACTGAAAAATTAATTCTGTGCTGCTCTTTGAGGTTACAAAAGCTACCATGTCTCAGCCTGCTCCCTTCTGGGAGGGATTTTACTGGTGCTTCTATTAATGTTTGATGGTAGGATGGTATCCTAGGAAGGAATGTTAACAGTCCCAGGAGGAATTATAATTTTTTTTTATAATGACCAGATATAGAAACTGCTTCATGCTTGTGACATACCAGTGCTCTCTCTTTTTTTGCATAAATTTCCTAGAATTGGAGATTGTAGTACAGTTTTGTACTACAGTAGGAACACAAATAGTGCTTTTCAGGTATAGCAAAGCTGTCCCTGGAATTTCACATCAACAATTTCTTGGAGTTAGTTAAAAACACATCTCCTTGTGCCCTGTTTCCTTGTGGATTTGTAGACTTTGTTTCTGAAAACAGCAAAATGGCCTCTGGCATAATTAAAAAGAATGATTAAATTACAAATTATTTATCATTGCTATTAAAATTTAAAAATATTCTGAATTACAATCCACTTAAAATCTTACTTGAAACATGCAACATAATTTTGTTCCTTGAGTGATAACTTCAGAGTTCTTTTGATCTTTCTTGTGTTTTTTGTTGTTTGTTGTATGTGTGTGAATTTATTTAGAAAGCCTCCATTTAAGGCTGCCTCCGGTTCAAAGAGCTCAGTGTTAGCTGGCACCTGTCTAATTAAGCTAAATTTGCATTTGAGAAAAAAGAGCAGGCAAGAATTCAGCTCATAAAGCAGGCACCATTTGTACAAAGGAGAAAGAGATCCAAATAGCTGAGACTTTCAGCAATTAATAACAGCTGTAAGAAATTTATGTATGGAGATTCAGACTTTTAACTCTACAGAACCTTGAGAGCCTTGCCCAGGAGCATAAAAGCTTTTGCTTTTAGGAGATGAAGAGATGGACCCATACTCAGTAGTAGATTTTGTAAAGCTCCCATTTCTTAGGAGGCTTACAGTGTAATTCTTCTGATGCTCACCCTTCCCCCTTGCTTCCTCTTCTTTACCACTTCAGATTGAAATTCCCTGTAGAACCTCTGTGGACATGGCAAAAGGTTCATATAAACTAGAATATAGTTTATTCCGTATTTTATTTGATATATGAAGAAGTAATTTGACATAATTATAATTGCATTTTCTGATAGTAAAAAATGTTTTTGGTTGTGTTCATCTGAAAATCTTAAAAGGAAGTTTAGTTTTTCCCTCAGATTGAGGTAGGTCTTAATCTGATAAATTTATTTTTCCCAAGTGTTTTTTCATTTGACCCAGTCTGATTTCCTTCTAAAATGATGCTTTCCTAAATGTAGGAGAATCCAGGTGCAGGTTTTAGCCACTTTCAAGGTAAAGCTTTGTTAACCTAAGAGAAGTCACCCTGAGTGCAGTGCAGTGTCCATAGAGAGGAATTCCTGCTGTTGTATGCCTGTTCCTCATGGGAACAGGAGGTTTTCCTCAGGTAGTCTTCTTCTATAGCAGTCTTGCCTGTAAGACATTCTCATCCGTTACTTCATAATGAAAATATATTTTTTTGTCTGTGAGGGTTTCAGATGATAAAGAGGCCTGAAGTCTCTTTTGTTTTTTAGTAATGGAGATCATTCATTAGTTGAGGAAAAGAAAGGAATGTCTGAAGATGGAGTGACTGCACGAGGACAGACCCCAGTGCTCCTACATTGCCTGTGGCCAGGAGCAGAGCCAGCAGCTCCTGGGGAGGAGTGCAGGGTTGTGCCCCAGTGTGCTGAATGCTCTTCCACATTCCAGGCTGCTGGGCTTCAGAGTCACAGGCAGTGCTGGGTTAGCCATCAGTTACTTTTTCTTCCATGAGGTTTTTTAAGCCCTATTTGAACTTGAATAACTTCTCATATCCATGATACCCAAGGGAGAAAAGTTCACCTTAGTTTTTACCATCATATTGCATGAGTCTTTTTTTTTTTTTTTTTTTGAGTTTTCTGTCAACTTGGCTCAACTTGTATGGGATGAGGCAGTGGACAGCCATTTCCTATTTGCCTTCTCTGTATCTCTCTAGATTTTGTAGTACTCTGCTGTCTTGTTTTCTTGGCTGGAGAGTTCTGGTATGTTCAGATGCTTCCCATATGGAAGGCATTTTGTGATTTTAGTCACTCTCACTGCTCTTGTTTTACCTTTTCCAGTACAGAAGAATGACCCCAGAACATCAACAACAACAAAAAAAATGAATGGAATTTTCTGGATTTCTCTTAGTATAATATTCTCAGCATTTTAAGGTTTGAGTGTTAAGGAGATTGCTTTTACTGTTGTCTGTTACCCAGTTGGGAGCATGAAGCAACGTGTCCATGAGGGAGAACAGTAAAATTAAATTGTCAGAAATGTTATGTTTCATAACAGTGGGCAGTTGATTTTTGTAAGATTCCATGCAGGGTTTTGACGCATTTTGCTTCAAGTTCACTGTAGAGGAGAAATACTTCAGCTTTTCTTCTGTATTTTACTAACTATTCCCCCTAAGAGCAGTTTAAAAATAGGATTTAATTGTATTTTGATTTGACTTCGCTGTAAATTTATTTTTGCCCATGGAAAAGGCAGTAATTAAAAGACAAAAAATGCTGGCTAGTATTTGCTAATTGTTTTTAGTGTTTCTTTCAATACAATTATAAGGTTTGTCATTGCCTGTGGAGATGGTCAGTTCTCTGCATACCTGCTGACAAAATACTGAGAGTCTAGAAATGGCATGTTGTCTTCTTGTGTTAATTAAGTGTTTATGCTTGGATGGTGATGAACAGTCTAATAGTGGTAGACCACAGAGTACCAAGTGATTACTTCAGAAAAAAGAAAAACAAGTTTAATATTTATCTCTGCATGCATGTGTTACCTAATGCATATCATTACATAGCATTTTAGGAATAAGAAAGACTAATAGCTTGAAATAATGGTTGTTGAATAGCTTTTTATGTTCTAATAGTATTTGACAATTATATTTCTGAAAAGGAAATGGAGATTGTGTTTGTGACTCACAGGTTTCTAAATGGTTGGATTTTTTAATACCAACAATATGTTAAAGTCTACTCAAGAGAAAAAAATAATTTACATTTAGCAGACTGTACTGGAAAAAATGAAATCTAAGCTGAATAAGCTGTATATTCATGCCCTAAATTGCAAATGAGGATGTTGTTGAAGCATTCATCATAGCTTATCTTTGCAATTCAGTAAAAGGCCATTCAGAAATAGCAAAACTGGAGTTCTCTCATTGATGCCCTTCCTAACACTGTGAAACTATGAATTGGCAGAAAAGCCAATTGCATTGGGGATGCCAGGATGAGTTACTCAACCTGTAGGCAGAATTTAAGCCATCAAGTGAAGTGTTGAAGACTTGATCTTTACATATATCCTAGAAAAGTAAAAGTGAAAAACCAAAGAACTGTTGGAATCTCTTGCTAAGAATTCTAAACTAGAGGAAAAAATTGCCAAAATGCAGAATTAGCAGTCAGACTGATGTAACTCAATATGTTTCTTTCCTTCCCTCATCTTTCTGTACTAATATTTGATTGCTCCAGAAGATGCAAGCAAAGCTAAATGGGTAAACCCAAGATCTTCCTCAGTTTAAAGCAGTGCTTTGTTATAACAAAAAATAAAAATCAGATAAAAATCATAAATAACTCCGAAAGCAAATAGAGTAATATCTTTCCTTCCTTCCTGGTGTCCACAAAGGACAGTAAGAAAACACTTCTGAATATAAAAACCAACTGGGATTGAAGACAGGACAAATAACTCCTTTCAAATCAAAATCAAATACAGTAGCTCGAGAAGGACTCAGAAGAACCCTGTTTTCTTAACCTATTTCAGTGAATTTTTGAACTTACACCACATTCCATTTCCCTACCCTACCCTGGACTTTTCTACAGTTGTACCATTTCATGTGACCAAAATAGTAATATGGATATTTATGGTCAGAACAAAGTAAGATGATGGTTCCATCCAAAATAAGGAGTCCAGGCACTGATGGATGTTCCTGGCACCCTGCTTTCTGATATATGAAGTACAGGCTATTTCGCTATGCATTCTTCTTCTTGCTTGTAGAATCATTTAGGCTGGAAAAGACTTTTTAGGGCCATCTAGTCCAACCATTAGATTTTTATTTTTAGGTGTTCCTAGTTTTTGATCTGTGTATCCAAAACGGTCCTGTGCCCAGCAGATGAAGTTTCAGGGTTTGTAATGTAGGTCCTTTTGTGATGGTTTGTTGGGTTTAAACTTCAGATCAGGTGTAGGAGCTGTCACTGGGAGCTTGCTGGCACCATGAAACCAGGAGGATCAGAAATCTGGTTTGTAGTAGGATTACCTGGTCAGAACATGTGCTGAACCTTCCATTTGCAGTTTAGTTTCCTGTCAGTGTACCAGATAAAGACATCTGTTGGGAGCCAAAAATGAAAGAGGGAAGCAAACAACCAACATAATTTTGAGTAAGAACACCTGCAAATATTTTTTATCCTACAAATGGATTTCTTCTTTCTCTTCTGTCTAGTTGCATGTGGTTAAAACTGATGTAAATTCTTTTACTTCATTAGATTTCTCATAGTAACTTAAATCATTGATAAATTAGTTCAAAATACCTCTTTTTAAATCTGACCATTTATTGACTGAAGAATTTTATTATGTGAAAGGGGTAGCAGGCAGATAAATTTAGTATGCAATGCAGCTTGCAGTGATGTCCTTTTAAGCAAAGGCGTAATGGCAGCTGCTGTGCAGGTGGTGAGTGTTGCCAGTGGCATTTGTTTCTGGCCAGCCATGTTCTCTTTGACTCCAAATGGTCTGTCTGTCTGTCTTGAACAATTGCAGTGTGTTAACAGGAAAAGGAATTCTGAGGAAGATGACTTAGAAGTGGGATAAACACAAGTACAGTTTTTACTCATGATGAAGGAAGTATTTGGATCTTAATTCTAGGTGCTGAAATATCAGCCAACTACAGATTTATCTTTTTTTATTACATGAAGGACAAAATACTGTTAATATGGTGGTTTTTAGATGTGGTTAATTTGAAGTAGATGTAAATGTAAGTTATAGCAGCTTTTGGTGGTACAAGTGCTTAAGTTCCTTTGCAAATGTATTTGGAAAGTATATACTTTTTATTTGCAAGAGGTATGAATACAGAAAGTAACAGCATCAACCTGTTTGGGGAAGGCTTTCTTAATTATATGACAGAGAGGTCATATCACTGCAACCCTGGACTTATGTCTGTTGAAAATACTCAGTTTTGAAATGTGAGTAGTTTGTAGTAACCAAGTACAGCTTTCTTTGAAACAGGATATAAAATATATTTCACTTTGGTTGTTTCTTTAAAAATATAGGAGCTGCAAGACAAAAAAAGAAACAAACCCATCTCTTGCCTGGTGGTGTCAGACTTTAGTGGTTTTGTTTTGGTTTTTTAAAAAATTAATTCGTGCATATTAAAGCATATGATATGCCCTGGGATGAGTATCATAGACTACCTAGGAAGATGAGGTTTTTTCTCTTACTTTCTAATAGATGTTTTCAGTTTGTATACTGATAAAACTTTCCATAGTGTTGGCAGCAGCTACAGATGAGAAGTGCATTAAGGTTTGGGTCAGTTTCTTTAGAAGATTATTTCTTGCTTTGTATTAATGAGATCTTTCCTCCTTCAGCTAGCAGGCAGGAGCTTTTGAATAACTTGATATTCTTTGCAAAAGTATTTCTTCTCAGTTGTACTCAAGAAGATGAGTCTAATGTCAGGGATTTCAAAAGCTCTTCTGTATCTGATTCTATAGTGATTATACTATACTTCTGGATCTGATTCTATACTGATTATACTATACTTCTGGATCTGATTCTATATGTCATTTGCTCATCAGGGATTTCAAAAGCTCTTCTGTATCTGATTCTATACTTAATGAGTTTTTGCATGCTCTTTGACGTGGGAGCCGCTCTTGGTTTGGCCAGGTTCCTCTCTGTGCACGCCTCCCCGGTGTCCCAAAGGGGATGTGAGAGGTGACAGTGAGAACATGAGATGCTCTGCTGGTTTTTCATTACCTCTGCAGGGCTGGGCAGCCCAGTGAGGTGGCTCTTTGCTCAGTGTGCACTCTGGTTTTTCATGGCCCCTGCAGGGCTGGGCAGCCCAGTGAGGTGGCTCTTTGCTCAGTGTGCACTGTGGTTTTGCTCAGTGTGCACTCTGGTTTTCATGCCCCTGCAGGGCTGGGCAGCGCGGGGTGCAGTGTGCATGTTTTCAGGTGGTCGCGGTGGTTGCTCAGTGTGACCTGGTTCATGGCCCTGCAGTGGGCAGCCAGTGAGGTGGCTCTTTGCTCAGTGTGCTCTGTGGTTTTTCATGGCCCCTGCAGGGCTGGGCAGCCCGGTGAGGTGGCTCTTTGCTCAGTGTGCACTCTGGTTTTTCATGGCCCCTGCAGGGCTGGGCAGCCCGGTGCGGTGGCTCTGTGCTCAGTGTGCTCTCTGTGCATTGCAGGCCCGAGCCTCAGCAGAAAGCTCCCTCTGCACCGCCGCCGCCCCTTGAAGGGCTGGGCAGCCCGGTGCGGTGGGTCTTTGCTCAGTGTGCTCTCTGGTTTTCCATCACCCCTGAAGGGCTGGGCAGCTCAGTGAGGTGGCTCTGTGCTCAGTATGCTCTCTGTGCATTGCAGGCCCGAGCCTCAGCAGAAAGCCCCCTCTGCGCCGCCGCCTCCGCCGCCGCCCCCGCCGCCGCCGCTGCCGGAGCCTGCCCCGCCCGAGCCCGAGGAGGAGATTCTGGGCTCCGACGATGAGGAGCAGGAGGATCCCGCAGATTACTGTAAAGGTGAGTGCAGCTCACTGCTGGTGAGGCTGAGCACTGCCACGCCAGTCTGGTTCTGGTTCTTGAGGGATTTTTAAAGAGATGATCTTCAATTATGGAATTTACTTATAAAAGATTTAGGAAAAGCTCTTCATTTCAGGTCCTGAAACAATTATGCATCAGGACCTGAAATGATGAGCTGTTCCTAATTTATAATTGTCTTCAGCATTACTTTTTCACTTAGCCATAGCTTGTTTATACATTTTTCAGTAGATATACAAGTGTGGCATCCCTGTATTCTTCATGATGTCCCAATTATGAGAATAGAGAATAAACTTCCCTTGATTCATGTGAGTTGTAAGAGAAACAAAACCACCAAAACCAAGACAAACAACTCTTCTGCACTCCAAATTGTTCTAAAATGCTTTTGTGCCTTTAAGAGCATTATGTAAATTTGTTTTTTAAACCATATCCTTTATTTTTCCTTTCTTCTCTCACTTGCACTAGCCTAAGATGTTACATGCTTCTTTTCCACATGGTGTCTTTCACAGCTCTCACCGTTGTCTGAGGCTCTCTACATCTTCATTTTAACTCAATTTCCTTAACTTTTGTATTGGTTATATTCGGGTTTTAAATATGGTTGAATGCATAAAAGCATGACTGTGGTACAACAGTGTCAATACTTAAATTTATTTTAATGTCACTGCTAAAGTTCCAGGTCTGGTGCCATTAGGGTAGAATGTACACTGTACTTACATAAAAAATGATAAGTAACAGTTCTGTCAACTCTGGATTACCTATTGTAGTAGATTTCAAGAATACTTATATCAGAATTTTATCTCTTCAGATCAGTATTTTTGAATAGTCAAAAAGCACTCTGTGCACACTGACTGTATCTGGTATTCTGTATTCCTCATACCAAAAACCACTTCCTGTGTCAAATGTGATAATGTCTTCTTCATCAGAAGTTTCTGTGGAAGCCTGGAAATGTGCTATTTCAAGGATTCCCCTTCCTAGCCTGGAAAAATGTTTTGCATTTACATATTTAACAATGGAAAATGACTACTTCATTTTGGTGTAAGAAGTTTTATTAATATATTATATTTCAAATGTATAAGTGGCTTACAAATGCTAATAGTGAAAGCCAAACAGTAAACTCAAACTAGATGTTAAAGTCTGCAGCAGGGAAGAGAAAAACATGTTGCTAAACCATGCTCAAGTATTTTGGTTTGGTTTTTTTATTATTTGTGTTAAAACACATATGTTTCATAAGATAACTCTCTTGGTGTCTTTAACGTGTTCCATCAGTGAATAAGGGTTTGTTTAAACATCTGTGTACTCATAAACATCTGTATTTCCTTCAGATTCAGCATTTCAAAGCTCTGACTTTATTCTTTCCTGAAGTAAGGGCTGCATTTAATTTCAGGCTGTCCATTGTTGTCTGTTTTCCAGTATCCCTTGCAAAATGTCAGCATCTGCAGAAGCTAGGTCACAAAACAAAAAATAGTCTAAGTAGAGAGCCTGCTTGTGAGTTAACCTGTTTAACTAGAGCAGGTCAGTATACAGGTCTGTATACTTCTGAAATAAACTACATTACACTAAGAATACTTGTAAGCTTCCTGAAAAATTAAAGGGAACTTCTGTATGCATAAGGGTTCTTCTGAATTTGTCTGATCCTGAGGCTTTGAATTTTTTAAAGTACATTAAGGATGGTTCAAGGTTTGGTTCATTTGGAGGTCATGATCATTGCTTGTTTCTATGAGAGCAGTGCTTTTGTTGCTTCAGTAGAGGATTTGCTTATTTTCTGACCCTGATTTCCTGTAAGACTGAGCAGTGCATTTCCTTCTTTCAGTGTGCTGGCATGGAACTGAAGGGAGGGTCTCCATAAGAATCTGAATTCCATGACCAATTGGGATTTGTTTATATATTTTATATTCTGTATAGGGAATGAGTAAGTTATTTGGTAAAGAACTCCCGAATGGCTTTTAGATGCATGTTCCATTTTTTTGAGAGATGTATTATTAGTTTGAGTATCTTTTTCTGTTTTGGGTAGCAAGGGGAAGATAAAGATTTGGAAATTAGCATTTATTACTGGACTGTCTCTTTTATTCCTAATTTTGCCTTCAAAATGGCAGTCTTCCAGGGTTTTTGACTGAGGCCCAGAGTATACTTCATGTCTTCTCAACACCTGTCTGAAATTTTATAGGAGGGGGATTTTGATGATGAATATATAATTATTTTTTCAGGAATTCAACATATGGCCTGTTAGCTGTACTTCCTGTTGAGTATTTTTGTTACTACTTTTATTTTTAAGGGTATGTTACTGTGTGCTGGGCTTGCATTTTGACCACATTACATGGTGATTCGTAAATAGTCATAGTAGTGTTTTTTAATGAGGAAATTGGATCAGTTTGTATTAGCACCTGATGTGAAAGAGACTGACTAGCAGCCATCTGTGAAAAGCAGACTGACTTCCGTTCCCTGGGGGCTTCCTCCAGGGCCTGTTCAAGTCTGTGACATTACTTCTGTTTGTGTTCCTGAATTTGCATGAAATGCTTTTCAAATATTTATTTGAGGAATGGAAATATCAAATGTCCAGCTGCAAGATTTTTTGAGGAGTACTTTGTAAAGCTAGTTTTTCTTCTCTGAAAAGCCTTGAAACACTTAGTGATTTTTTTTTTTTTGCAAGAGTCTGTTGTGTCATGGATATAATTGGAATTTTTTGCTTCTCTGATCATCTTCTCTGCCCCCTGGAGATGTCTCCCATTCATCCAGTTCACAAAGGGAATAATTCCCTATACAAACATAGAACGAGCCAGCTACAATTACCAATACATTCAGGAGACATTCAGGAATAATGACCTCATTTTTCTGACCCTCCTTCTTGCATGCATGTAGCTAGCTAGCTGTGAGAGACACTTTTTTCTTCTGTGTCTGCTGCAGTACAACAGGGTGGGGTTTTTTGTGTAAATTATCAGCAGTGCCAATTATACATTGCATATTTTCAAATGCCAGTATTGTTTTCCCAAAAGCACATAGTTTTTATCACCTTGTTAATTTTGCATAGATACTTTCTTGTTACTAATACTTAGAAATACTTTTGGTATCATGGAGAACTTAAATGGTTACATTCATCATAGGATGACACCAGTTTTTGATGTACACATAACTTAAGTGGGTTGTTGCCTGACTGTCCACAACCTGTAAATGCATATGTTGCTGATATGAATAATCAGAGAGTAATGTGTACAGGAATGGAAACAGATTATTTCCAAAACTGCTCCTGCTGTGACTTAGGGCAGTGGAAAGTATCTTGTGAAATATATATACTCATATGCTATATATGCTCCCACTGTTGGCATCTGTCACATATGCTGGTGTATTGTTATAATTAGTTATGACACTGGTGTAGGGATCAAAACAACATGGTTTTTACATATATAGTATTGTTATGCTACCAACACGTAGAGTTTACTAAAATAACTTATCAAGCCCCAGTTCATTGAATTTGGTGTCTTCGTCTGATTTCCTCTCTATGCTGTTTCCTTTTCTGTGTCTGATGGGAAGGAACCATCACAAGTTTTTGATTATTTTTGACCCTTTGAAGCACAAGTATGCCAAAAGCTATTGTAGAGTCAGACTTGAAAGGTACTTGTTTGCCTAAACTATTCCTAGGTATGTATTTTTATCTGTGATGGTGTATTGTGTGGAAGTCTCATATAAATTTTGCAGATCATCAGATTTGATTCACTTCACAAATACATATCTTTTCAATAATGGAAAGGTAGAATTCCTGTATGTTCTCTTAACTTTGCTCTTGCATCTATGACTTCATCATCCTGCATAGAATTTTGTGGGAAAAAATCACCAAGTAATTAGACTTTTGTTTGTTTGTTTTAAACCAGTCAATAGCTGTCTTAAATAATGATTGTATTTATCCAGATTGTTAAGTATTTCCATCAGCTGTTACTAGAAGGATGCTTAAATAGACAAAATCAAATTTAGTTTGGTTTCTAATTTTTGTATCAGTACCAATTAATTTATTTGTGTTTATTCAGCAAAATTTCTATAATAGTGAAGCTGCAGTAGACTCAGGCTTCATCTGTGGCTGGTGCTGTTTCTGTTTGCAGATGGACAGTATAATAGTCAACCCTTACTCTCAGTAAGTCCAGGTCCCCCCTTCTCTACTGGAGGGTAAATCCAGTAAGTGTGTTCCAAAGTGATCTGGGTTTTGATTTGGAAATAAGGAGCTCCTGCTTGGCAGTGTGGGCATCCTTACTGAGGGTGGCACAACTCAGCAGTGGGAATGAAAGTATCATTCTGCTGTGCTGGATGAGTTGTCCTGGCAACTTTCATGAGCATTTCCTTCCTAGTGATGGGAGGGCTGGGGAGGTGTTCCCCAAGGGAAGGGTCAGCTTTTGGGGGAAGCTGTGTCTGCTGTTTGCTAAGCCTGCAGTTACACCTCAGCACACATATAGCAAAGTTGTGTGTGTTGTAGAGTTTGTTAGACACACCAGCATCTAACACAATATGCCATTTAAGCTTTATCCTTCTCCTGAGTATGTAATCGTTATAATTCTGTAGCACAGTTGTGTTAAATTTATTATTCTGCTCTGGCAGCATAGGAGAGTTCATAAAAGAACTGTTGAACTTCTGTTAAGGCAGAAGATGTTATTAGCAAAAAGAGAATAAAAATATATCCAGATTTGACATCACTGTTCCCAGAGATAAAGGAGAGAAGAGAGAAGTCTCTGTTTTAAATTCAAGGAATTAAGTTATAAATTCACATTGTTGTCTTAACCAGTTCTAACAAGAGTTTCAGGGGATTCAAAACAGATCCAGAAACTTCGAGAAAGTAGTTGGAGGTTTTCCTGATTCTAAATGGATTAGTCAGTAACGTAGGATCCTGCCAAAGGACAGTGGGGCATGACATTGTGAAGGACCAGAAAGAGACAAAGAACCGGTTCCTTGAAAGCTGCTCTGAGTCTGCTGCTGATGTCCTGGAGGGTTGCATGGTGCAGCTTTATTATTTGTTTGCAATTTAGGCAAAATTATGGTTGTTATTGTGGGTGTGTTAAAGTCTGAATAAAAATCTTGTGTGTTGTCTTCCCTGTGTTTAACTAAGAGTAAGAATGTCTCCCAAAATACAAAGGAAATAAAAGGCTTCATTACATCTCCTAGAAACCTGAGCTACAGCTTGCTCTGTCCTGTTGGCCTTTCTGCCTAATGGGGCTGTGGAGAACCTGTGTGGTGGTTTAAATTTGGACTGCAGACTTCAGTAATGGAAAAGCAGTTCAGACACAGCCCAGAGCTGCCTGCTCTCTCTTCTTCCTCTTCACTGTAAAACCCTCAGATGTCAGAGAAATGCATTGCTGCTGTGGATCAGGAGCCTAGTAGAAGAGCATCAGTGAAGTTTGCATTGTTCTTAACGTTTTCTCAGGAAGTATTTTATTGCTGCTTTTATTACTCGAAAGCAAATGGGAATTAAAACAATCTCTGTTGAGATTCTGCAATCATCCAAAATATGTTGACTGGAGAGGCTTCAAATATGATAAAGAAATAATGTAGATCTTTACTGTCTGTGAAGTGAAAGATAAGCCTGAGGAAATAGAGAACAGATGGTTATATTACCATAAATAAAAGCCATAAGAGAGAAGGGTGAATAAACTCTACAGTAGTTACAGGACATGAGTTTTTTCCCTCCAGGCCAAGCAAGGCAGAATTTTTACCATTAGAGTTTTCTTTATATTTCCTATTTATAGTACAGGACAATTTGAAGTGGAAAATTTATACTACAAGGAAATTACTTGAAAACCTGGGAATTCTTGTTTATTTTCTAAATATTCTTTTTTCTACTTGTTTTTTCATGAAAGGAGGCTATCATCCAGTGAAAATTGGTGATCTTTTCAATGGCCGGTATCATGTTATTAGAAAGTTAGGATGGGGACACTTCTCTACAGTCTGGCTATGCTGGGATATGCAGTAAGAAAACTATTTTTTTTTCATAAGCTTTTTTCTTAATACATTATTTTGTTTGCAGTCACTTCTGTTTTATGTGCATGATAAAGTTATGTAAATGTTTACTCTCTTTTTGTGCAGAAAGATGCCTACAGTCTTATTTTGCTCTTGATTAACAGTGTAGTTTATTAAAACTCTCAGAAATAAATGTAATTCTATTTTCTTTGACAAATTAGCTTTGCTTATTGAATTTGCATGTTGTCTTGAGCGTGCAAGAATAAGCTTATATTTTTATTTCTTTCGTATCTTTAATGAAAAAAATGTAATTACCTTCATTAAATGATAAAATGTGTAAGCATATTCCTCTTTTAGAGACATTAACATCAAGGAGACTAAAATATCAATAATTACACTGTTAACACAGTGTTGTTAAAAGTTGTTGTTTAGTGTAATTTCAGCATTTTCTGTACAAATGCATTAGACTATGAAATATTCTATTTAAAATTTCCCAACCTTTAAAGTATGTTTGTTTTAGCTCAGTGTACATGTTGAAAATGTTTCTCTTCTTTTCAAGGGGAAAACGGTTTGTTGCAATGAAAGTTGTAAAAAGTGCCCAGCATTATACGGAGACAGCCTTGGATGAAATAAAGTTACTCAAATGTGTAAGTATCACTATTGCAATACAGTGTTCAATAATAATAATAACAGTAATAGTGGGTTAAAAAAACCACAGAGAATTGATTTTGGACTCTTGGTTTTTTTACATATTGTCCTCTAAACATCTGGCTTATTATGAGTTAATATGTTTTCTGAGGCTCCAAAATACTGAAGTTTGTGTGGAAATCTAACTAATTGGTATTCTAAAGTGATTTTTTTCCTAAAATTTCAAGTGTTTGCATTCTTGGTTTAGGTTCGTGAAAGTGACCCTAATGATCCCAACAAGGATATGGTTGTACAGCTCATTGATGACTTCAAAATTTCTGGAATGAATGGAATTCGTATCCTTTTGAGAACATGGCATTCTCATTAAAGATATTCTACTGAAATAAGTAAGCATTTAGTTCTGGACTTTCTGTAGTTAATCTTACTTTAAATATACAAAGTAGAAACACCAAAATGTTTCTAGATGCCAAGAGAAGTGCAGTGTGTAAGGCACTCTATGGAATGAAAGTAGCTTAGCTTTTCTAAACACAATACAAAATTAAAAAAGAAGTCTTATGTATCCTTTCATGGTCTGGTAGAACTAGAGATTGATTACTTAAAAAATGGAGTCTACTGAAAACATTTGTAATAACTGAAGCTTACAAGAAATTTTTTTTTGTTCTAGACTGGTAACGAGAAATTGTCAGTGTCATGGAAAAGCTTGTTTCTGTTTTCTTGTGAGAAGTGTGATGTCATGGAGATGCTTCTCTTGTTCATGTAATCATCTTTTGGCCAGGTGTTAACCTTGTTTTTGGCAAGGGTTGTAAAGCTTTGTCTTTGAAGGCTTTCTTAAAAAAAACAAAACTGGGGTGCTGGAAAAAGAGAGAGATAAAGAAAAATACAGCTGACTAATTCTCAGTGTAAATTTTGGGTCTGTGAATAAATTTGATTTTAAAGTCGAGCTAAACTGAGTTCTCCTTGCTAATTATATTAGATATTTTAGTAGCTTATTATGTTACTGTGCTTTTATATACTGTTACAGCTGGACTTCTGTGTGTGCATGTTGTGTTTGGAGCCCAATAGCAGACCTCATTGTTCATGGGTCACATTGCCAGAGAGAGAGTTCCTGCTCTGGAGAGCCTGATTATACATTGATTTTGGTGATGTGCCTTCAGCAGATCAGATTAAGATACCTTTCACCAACTCCTATCTTCTAGGAGAGGAATGTAGAAGGTGACTGTCAATAAATCTGAATGCTCACTAGAAAGCATCCTTCCAGACAGAAGGGTGCAAGCAGCTTTCATCCCATTGATCTGTCTCTTGGCATTAGTTATGGAGCCTTTGGGTATGTGGTGAGAATGAGAGTGTGGGGTCAAGTGTTCTCACTTACAGACTGGTGTCTAATCTCATTTACCTTTGCTCATTTTTATTTGTTTTCATCTGACTGTAGTACAGTTGAAGAATACTTATTTTTAGAAACCAAGAATTTTGATTTACTATTTTATTGTAAACACTAATACGAAATAAGGAGTACAATAATGCATTTTTAGCGATACGTAGAAGTAACGCTTACCTCTTTATTGGAGCAATTTCCCGATAATGTTCTTAAATTCTTGATAAGATTCACATGTATACCACTGTATTAAAGGTGAGGGCTGTTTCTAGGTGTGAAGAGTAAATTTTGTTATTGGTCATACTTTGAAATCATATCCAAACTTATATCTTACTGCAATATCGCACTTGCACCAAGAAGGCCAAAAGAGACCATGTGCCAGTGAAAAGTAAGGGGTCAGGTAGCTTTGTATTGGCAGATGAAAACTGGACAGCTGATGTTGATTTATTCTATTTCAGTTTTGCCTTCACGTTGAAAACTGGCGGTACAGAAATTTTTATGTAGAAGGCAGATGTTCCTGCCTTACTTAAAAGTACATTTTCCATAAAAGTACCAGTATACTGGACTCAAATTTAAATTGCATCTGGAAGTCTGTCAAAGTCTTGACTGCCAGCAAAAATATGATGCTGAGTATCTTATGCATTGAGTTTTCCTGAGAACAGCTTGTGCATCCTGAGTTATTTGAGCAGTGGTTGGTTGCATTATTTCATCAGCTGCTTTTTAAGTTCTAGGGAAAATAATCCTTGGTGTAGGTTCTCTTAGGATGGAGCAGGTAATTGATTTTAATGTTTTGGTGCTGTTTAGTTTTTCAAATGCCATATTAGTGCTACATTAGTGTCACTGAGTTGCACAGGTTGAGAGAAATAGAGTAATTTGAGATCTTTTTCCATGCTCTGCTGTTTCCAGCTTCCTTTGGGCAAGTCACTAAATATCTGTTGCTTGACTATAAAACAAAACAACATATGTTTCATAGAGGCTTGATTATTGGTTATGGAATGCATTTAAAAGCTAAAACAAGACAGAAGAGAGGTGGGTGAATCCTTTGGATGGCTAATACCACAAAATGTCATGGAGCTTCCAAGCAGGGAAAATTGTCAAGGACCATGTAGAACAGAGCCGGGATTGTGCAGAGCCACTGGCCTGCACTGTGTGACTGCAAACTGTTGTCTCCCTCCTAGGAGCTGGAGTCAGTGCTTACATACAGAGGAATTTTAATAATGTGTTATGCTGCACTAGGCTGCTAATTTTTTACCTGCTTGTTTATTTTGCAAAGATTGCAATTATGACTTTTTCATGAAGTAACAGAATTCATGATCTTGGGCACTTTGGTATTTTCAATAAGTGTAAATTATTATGTTTGTTTGCAGTGGACATTTATTAGACCTGCAATAAATGTTCATTTCAGTGTAGCATTTTTTTTAATAAAAGATTCAGATAATCATAAAATGGAACAAGTGTTAAAAAATAAAAGAAGGAAACATTTCCACACAATCAGACATTATGTCTGATTATATGAATTATTGTAATAAATGTATCTTCAAAGAATATAGATTATTAATTAAATGTCATAGTGTCTAAATGTCGCCAGTCCAGAAGCAACTGAGATGTGTCCTAAAGTCTTCTGTGCTGGTACTAGAGCTTAACTAGCCTTTATCCTTTGTCATATTTCTAAATGCTTGAGTAATGTGTATTTGTAGATTGATAGATAGTTACAGATAGGATTTGAGTCAAGAAAGAACAGCTCCCAGTACTTGTCACAGCTAACCCCGTCAGCTGATTAATGTTGGATTTACTCTCACTTTTGCTGCTGTGCTTAGTTTCCTCCTGTGAGACATCCCCTGTGCTGCTTTGAAGAGAATTTCACAAGAAGCACGTCTCCTAGGTGGGCTTCAGGGGTTTATTTGCTGCAGGAGTTTTCGGACCTTCTCACCAGTCAGGTTATTGGTGCTGTAGGAGCATCCTGGGACTTGCAGGGCTGCTTTCCTAGTAGTTAATGCAGACCTTTTCCCAAACTCCTTGTTCTGGATAAGTCTGGCTTAAGGTTAATGTTTTTCAGATCAGGACAGTATATTAGACAGCAGGCACATTTCTGCATACCTACTCCCAACACTGAGCCTGCTCTGTATCTGCTCTCCATTCCAGTTGTCTCTCCAGGATGGAGTGTCCCTTGAGTTTGTCCAAGTCCTCCCTGCAGAATGTTGCGATTTCTTTTTTTCAGGTAGACATCACTTTCTGATGACCTTCCCACTTTCTGCCAGCCTCTGCCATTCCTCTTACATCTTCCTTCTTGGTGCTCTCCCTTGCCTCTCAGCTGTTTACTTCCCTACATCCCTTTCTCTTCTGGTTACTGGCAATGCTTAACATTCCTGTAAGTGCAAGGAATGTCAGGAATGTGCATTGGAGAGTGCAGCAGCATGGTCTGAAGGACTGTGGGCGGTGTCCTATATTTCATTTCTGAATGTAGCAGTGTCCTTTTTGCAATCTGTGCTGCTGTAGCTTTGCAACTTGACTGTGTGGGCTCAGTTAATAAGCCCTGCAGAGCTCATGCTCTCTGCTCATCCTCTATGATGGCTGTGTGCTCTACTAGTGGCTTATGTTCGTTGTGGGGTAAAGTAACCAAGGCTGTTTCCTCTCCTGAATGGGATGGAGTTCTGAGCACATCCAGTTGGTGTGAGTGGGAAATGACTATTCAGTGTCTCCTCTAATACAGGAATTCAGGAATGTGAAATGAGATTAACAGTTGTGTTACACAGTTCTTCACACTGTGCTTTGACCAGTCTTGAGACCTTTTACTGTTGGTGTAACTGCAATATAGAGGATGCAGATGTTAAGACTTGAGTTACCTTATGTATATAGGTAGGTACTTGAGAAGAATGTGTGTGACAAACTGACAGGCAAGGTAAGTCTCATTCTAACACAAGACAGTGACTCTTAAGATCATTGCCAAGACTCTAGTTAACAAAACTTAGAGAAGTTAGGTAAGATTTCTAACAGTGTAGAAGTGTTCATCTATATGAATGGTCTCTGACCTAGTCTAATTCATCAAGATTTTCCTGCAGTAATTAATTTTTGGTTATTTGCATTATGTTCTTCATCACAAGATTATAGTGTCATGTAGTTAAGATTTTAACATGTTTTCTGATTTCCAGGTACATTAAGGTCATTCTCAGCTCATGTTTGAGGATTAATTGGATATAGTCTAATTGTATAACTTGTCAGAATGTTGTGGATGGTAAAACTTTAAATTAGCTTCAGTATTTGAAGATTTTCTCAATAGAAAGATAACCTACCCAGGCATGTGGGTGTAGAATCTCTTTAACTTAGAAAACCCTTGAAGCAGAAATCACAGGAAGTTCCTACATCATGTTTTTTCCTAATAATCTCCCCTGATAATTGACTGTTTGCCTCTGTCAGGAGGCAGTAGTAAACGCAGTGTCTAATTAAATATTTTGGCATTGTGTTTTTTGCATGTTGTTTCCGAGTTCTGCATTTCTTTGTTTGAGAGTTCTTTGGTGATTGCCATTATTCTCTGCAGTTAAAACTGTAGGCTTTAAGAGATCCATTCTCATACTATGTTGTCAAGTGACTATTCAGCTTAATAAAAAATGGTTATTATGGTTCATTTTCTAAAGCATGGTTGCTGCACACTTTTGTTATTAAAACCTTCTATTAATATAATTTAAAACTTATTAAAAAATAGAGATCATAGGCCAAATCAGTACTTTCAGCTGTGTCAAAGAAAAGAAAAATTAGTTAGTTACTTTTTACAATTACTTTCTTAATTATTCACCTAATGCTGTTGTTAACATGGTGAAGTAATGGACAAGATTTGTGTAATTAAAATGTTTTATTTTAATTCACTCTGCAGTTGGACACTGGTTCTGTATGGGTTTATATATAATTGAAACAAAGTACCAAAGCATTTACCATGCTCATTTTAGGGGGAATCATATTTCCTCTAAAGGGGATGACTACTTCTTTAGCCAAAACACAAGCAAACAATTGTGTTGATCTCATGAACAAGTTTATTTGGAAGTTATCCTTAATTAAATTACAGATGTCTGCATGGTCTTTGAAGTACTTGGGCATCATCTTCTAAAATGGATAATCAAGTCCAATTATCAAGGCCTTCCCATCCGTTGTGTTAAAAGCATAATTCGACAGGTAAGTTTTGTTCATATTCTAATCAGGTTTTTCCATAATTGTTAGCAGTTTGAAGGTTTGAATTACAGTATTTAAGCTGAACTCTTACTACTGTCTAAGATAATTTTATTTTAATCTCAGTGGGGTGAGATTGCACTGGTATTACTGGGCATCAAAAAATTTTGCTTCATAAGCTTCTGTAATTCCATGCTGAAGTGGAACATTATGTGTTTATGCTACTACTTGGTAATGTATTTTTTCCTATTTCTTGGTACTTTTGAGCATTGGGATAAAATCAGACTTAGTTTAAAATGCAGCTGAAGGTTGAGTTTCTTAATAAATTTAGTTGCAGTTTCAAGCAGATTTTTTTGAAATCCCTCTGTGATTAGGTACTTCAGGGTCTGGATTACCTGCACAGCAAATGCAAGATCATTCACACGGATATAAAGCCCGAGAACATCCTGATGTGTGTGGACGATGCCTACGTGCGCAGGATGGCTGCTGAGGCCACCGAGTGGCAGAAGGCTGGGGCTCCTCCCCCCTCTGGCTCAGCAGGTATGAACAGCATGTTAAAATACAATGTGGGAAACTGCCATCAATATAGTATTGCTGGCAGTATTTTGTCCAGTGAGAATTCACATTTTAAATAATTGCATATGAAAAATGCATGTCTGTTTAATTCTTATCCCTGCTCTGGAAACTGTCAGAGTAATGATTTCATACTGGTTTTGCATGTTCAAGTTTTCAGGGTCCCCAGAGACAGAAAAAGATTTATTGGTGTAAACTTGCTTCCCTCTCATCCCACAAGCTTTAATGCCTGGGCTTTAGTCACATTGGAAGCTTACATCTCTGATACTGATAACAGTTCCTAATCTTACCTAAATTTTGTCTAGTTCTGTTACAAGTTAACCACCATCCTTGTGAAATCATCTGCCTTTTTGTCTGTTGTAACTTACTTTTAAGAATCAATGCAAAGTTTTACATTCATAGTTTTTCACCCATAAAAATGGAACTGAGTACCTAACTGAGCTTGTGATAAGCCCATTTTCCTAGGGGTATGAAATGTTTTATGTTAAGCTTGCCAAGAGTTTAGATAGGAACTGTACCTTATGTTTAACTAGGAGAAGCCAAGGTAAAGAAGTTCGCAGCAATAAGCAAAAACAAGGAGGAAGTGTGGCTTTTCTAGTGATTTTCTTTTTACTACTATGTACTATATATTTTTAGTACTGTGGTTGCTACTAATTTGCCAATTGAGCACATCAGCTATAGGCAGTGGGAAAGTAATTCCCTTTGTAATATTGTCAGAAAATATATCACAGATTAAAATCTATGAAGTATGCTAAAAATGCTTTCTATATTGGGAGCAAATACAGTGATCAGGATCCAATTCACTGGATTAGCATTATATATTTTTAGATGAAAAGTCATATAAATGGTGAATGCATTATATTGAATTTACATAATATATAATCACATAGCTAAAGATTTTGTTATTTGTGTGGGAAATAACTTGATTTTATTCATGCAGCCCCTATATTGCTTCCTGACATTAAAATAAGTATTATTTTAAGGAATGGCATTCTTATCATACTTGGTTCTTAGCAAATTGTAATTAAATATGTGGCTTTGCACATAGGAGCTGAGCATGTGTTTTCTTTACAGCATTGCAAGAATAGGTTGTGTATAATTTCCCTTTTTTATAACAATGATAGTGCTCAGGTTTAGGAATCTTTTTGAAACCCTTGCCCTTTCAGGGGTATTCAAGCAGGTTTTCCCCTGAGCTTAGCAGCAGTATCTGAACCTATAAAACAACTCTGTATTTTATTTGGCATTCCTTAATTGCCACAGGCCTGTGTGTCTGAAGAAATTTGTGAGAAGTTCTCCCCCATTCAGTTCCTCTTGCTTCACTTTGCTTCTGTCTCCCATATTTGGATATTTCTGTTGGTTTTGATCACAGGAGAAGGTTTAATGTGGCTTGTGGTGCTCTGTGAGTGTGACAGTCAGCACTGCAATCCATCAGAGCCAGCCACTGATGGGATTCCAGTCACTGATGGGATCCTGCTCAGAGCTGCTCAAAGAGGCCCATGCTGGAGCTGCTTTTTCTGTGATATGCTGTGGTTTTTGCCTTAGGCACTTCTTCATGCCTCCAGCCCTAGCAATCAAACTGCCTTGTTGCAGAGTAAAACACATGAGTATTTGGCTTTTCTGTTGGGTACAACACAGTATTTGTATCTTTGCTAATATCCCCTGAACTGTTTAAACCAGTCTATACCTGCTCTGCCAGCTGATGACATACATTTAACCTGTGATAGCTCTGCAGTCATTCAGTGCTTTCTATCCACTCTTAATGGTTCAGGCTTTTTTTTATTTTTTAATTTTTATTTTTAAATTTTGTGAGCTCTCTGCCAAGCACAGCACAGTGAACACAGATAGCTGCTAGCTCCTTCCAGTCCCAGATGCTCTAATGGAGACATCAGATGATTTCAGATAGCATGAAGTTGTAAAGGGTAAAAAATCTGGCTAACAAAGTAAACTTAACACTGCCTTATTTAGTTAAAGATATTTTAAAATTATTTCTACTTGGTTTTGCTTTTATAGAGTTGTTTTTGAAAAAGAAAGCCTTTACTTTATTTACAATTTGTTTTTTGTCTTTTTAGTGAGTACAGCTCCACAACAAAAGCCTGTAAGTATTGTTATATAATACAATTTAACTGCCTTATTTTATTTTCTGTGTTTCTCTGGCTATTAATATGTATTAGACTGTTAGTAGCCTCAACCCTTTTTAAGAGCTTCCTTTGAATAAAGCTTTCATCTTTCAAAGAACATTTTTCTTTTCATGTCTGTGGCCTTACCAGTTTTAAGCATAGTATTTCTGTGATGGAAATTCTCACAGACATACAGTTCTATAGCTATGTCAAACTAAGTTAAGCATTGCTGCTTTCTTCTCTTGAGGAATAACCCATTTGTCCAAATCCTGACAAAAATGGGAGAATGCTCTAAATATTGTGCATTGCAGATATCTTAAGGGCATAAAGGCCTTAATCATCAAGGCCTGAAAGTTGAGGCAATTTCATGAGGTTTGAAAGATCTCTTTGCCATATGCGTATAGGAAATAACCAATGGTAATACTGCTGTTCAGAAATATCTGTGGTCAAAGCTGCTTTCTGTGTTTACAGGACATGTATAATTTCAGTGAGTATACAACATGGATGAAAATTATTAGGGTTGTGAAATTTAATGTCTTGTTTAGGCAGTCCCATGGCTTTTTATGAAGGTAACGGGATTAACAGATAAACCTTTGAGGAAGTGTTTTTCTCTGTTCCTTGTACTTTATTTTTTGATTATATGAGGATTTCTTACTGTGATATTTAAATAATGAATGAAAAATTGATAGATCTCATTTATCAGATAGTAGAAACAGAAGCCACGGTTCCATTAAAATGTGTTCATTTTTCATTTCCTTGTTGTTGTACCTGAGTTTTTCAATCCTTATGTTATATAAAATGAGAAACTTCATAATGACCATCTGCTGTTTTGTAATTCATATGTTTTGGGCCAGAAGGGAGTAAAAAAAATGCTTTCCTTTCACAAGAAAATAGCAGAAAAAACCAGGTTTTATTTAAAATTCACTGTTTTCAGTCTCTTTAGTTTTCTTGTGTCTTTTTGCTCAGAATACTTTTACTGGTTATTACGTGCATTATACAGAGGGAGAAATAAGGCATTGAATTTATATGTAAACAACTAATATGATTATTTTCCACATATGGTATCATTTGTTAATCTGGATTGAAGTTTAAGATTATTGTGTTTATCAAGGTTATAGGATCAGAGAAATTTTATTATGGCATCTTAGATGTATAGATGTATTTTGCTGTTATATCTAATAATGACCATGTCAAAAACATGATTAACTGTGTAAAATTTTGGTGGATTTTTGCCTCATATAATCCTGTATCATTCTTGATTTGAAGTAAACTGGAAAAAGTAATATAATTACTAAATTAGTTGCCATCTAGTATTTTCAAAAAATAGGTAATCAGACTGTAAATTAGTTTGTTGTGAGATGCCTTGAAAATAAATAATTACTTTTTCTTTCTTTGGTATTAATATTTCAGGTTGGAAAAATATCCAAAAACAAAAAGAAAAAACTGAAGAAAAAGCAGAAGAGGCAAGCTGAGCTGCTAGAAAAACGCCTGCAGGAAATAGAAGAACTAGAGCGGGAAGCTGAAAGGAAAAAAATAGAAGAAAATGTAACCTCAGCTGTACCATCAAATGAACAAGAAGATGAGTACCACCCAGAGGTGAAACTAAAAACAGCTGATATAGAAGAGGTAGTAGATGAGGAACCTGGAAATGATGATGGTTAGTATTATATGTTTTTATTGCCCCTTAGTTTACTGTTTCAGAGCAGAAAGTAATTATGCAGTGTTGTATCTGGTGCAGTGAAAAAAATCTCCAATCATTAAGTTACTTTTCTCCTGTAGGTGAAATTGTAATTACAAAACCTAAAAAGGTAAAGAAAAATCAAACTTGCTGCAGAAGTGAAGAAAGCCATCAATAGGAGTGTATAGCTATAAACAATTCAAAAAAGCACAGAACAGTCACCATGCCACATTAAGTGGAATAACTGAGTATCCTGGTGAAATAGAAGAACAATAAGATGCATTTTTCTATGATATTATTGTTGTAGTTGGAGTCATCATTGCTTCCCCTTTTTCTTCTTACAGTGTTTGTTGTAATGGTCTGTCAGGTAACAGAGATTGCAACTTCTTCACTAAAATTTTTGATATGTCTTGTGTAAAATTCCTTGTTAAAATAATCGCTATGGTCCAGATCCATTCTGGCTTCCCTGATTTTCTTGTCAGCTTTTCAGTTCTGATAAAGATGTAACTACTGAGACTGGAGTTCAGTTTGGTTTGTTTTAGGTCTGCTCTTACTGAGAATTTTCCTGCTTCTGTGATGACTCCATTGACATAGATTGAATTCTAGTTTTTAAAAAGCTTGCATTCAAGGCCTCATTCATCTTCCCTTCATAACATTATTCTCTTCTGGATTGTTTCCTCCTGAACCCCTTCCCATTTTTTATTTTTTCCAACGGTCTTACTAGTCCATCCTTTTGCCTTTAATTTAGATTTTAAGGTTTGCATATTTCAGTGATATTCAGTGTTTCCTTGTGTGATATGTCAGGAGTCAGGTGGTTACTGAAGAATTAAAAATGATGAATGCCTAATTTTAGTCTGGTTTATTGATGTGTGATGTAATGTGTTGCTTGCCAAAATTTTTCAGGTGAAGCAGAAGATCAGGATGAAAAAGAAGACACAGAGAAGGAGAACACTGAAAAAGATGATGATGTTGAGCAGGAACTTGTCAACACTGACTCTACAGACGCTAAGTGGATAGAATCCCCCAAAACAAATGGCCATATTGTGAACGGCCCATTCCTATTGGAACAACAGATTGAAGATGAGGAAGAAGAAGAGGAAGAATGTCCAAATCCAGAGGAGTATAATCTTGATGATCCAAATGCAAAAAGTGATTACTCTTATAGCAGCTCCTATGAACAGTTTAATGGTGAATTGCCAAATGGACGTCATAAAATTCCAGAGTCCCAGTTCTCGGAATTTTCAGCGTCGGTGTTCTCTGGGGCTCTGGAGTCTGTAGCCTGTGGTTCTGCTGTGTCTGAAGGATCAACTGTAACTGAAAGGGAGGAGAGCAGCCCATCTCATGACAGGAGCAGAACGGTTTCAGCTTCCAGCACTGGGGATTTGCCAAAAAGTAAGTGTTCCTCTTAATGGCTTTTGTCTAGTAGCATGGATGTGTATTTTATTAAATAAAAGAGGCAGGTAAATGGAATGCAAAGGCAGTGGTTAGGTTAAGAAAAGATTGTTTAAGTGAATTTGATGTTTTTTCTTGCGGAACTGTGATTTATGGGTTATTTTCCACTTTAGAACTTGGTTTTAAGGGGTATTAGATAGATAAATTATTGTAGAATGAACATTTGCATTGACAAGTCAGTCTACACGTGAAAGAGAAAAGGAAATCTGTAGTTGCAAATAAACGTAATTCCTGTAGTTTAAAGGTGCAAGATAAGCATGAGATCATGTCATCTGATGTCCTTTGATAACAAGTCACTGATACACCATCTTTTAAGCCCAGTAACCTTTACTGTTGGCTTAAAATGTATTTTTCAAAAAGAAAAATACCTGTTATTAAATGGACGAATGAAATTAGAATCTAGTGTGATTGAAGTATGTCCAACTGCTTGGTACTCTGAATTGTTTTAGAAGAATTGTAGCAAGTTTGAGCATGTCTGGCTGCAGCTTCTATCTGTTACTTCTTGTCACATCTTTTCTCAGTCATATTGAAAAATTCTGTATTATGCTGTGTTTTCATTCATTAATTGTTCTTTCTGTGTCAAACAGTTCCTGTTTTAACCTTTTATTAATACTCAGCAGGGCATGTTGCCAACCCATGCTCAACTCATTATGGTGTTTCTATATTCAGCATGGGTTTGGACATTTAAATTCTGGCCATAAGTCCAGAACTTTTGCCTGTAAATCCATTTGAAGACATGGAAGGTGAAATCTTGGTGTCATTGCAAAGAGCTGGATTTTTGCCATTGAATTAAATAGCTTCAGGATATTACACATAGGTCTTATTTATAGTGCCTGTGGTTAAATAATAAATATATGAGTTTCAGCTTTAATAAAGAAAATACTGGGAGTCTAAATCTGTGAGCAGATAGAAGAAAATGGGAGCTTAGGGAGAAGATCACCACGCCTGCCATTAACATTGTCACAGATGAATTAGAACTGCATTGAAAAATGCAGTCAAGTGTATTTCTTGGTTTAAGACTTTAGAAGAGCAGTTCCCACAGGTTGTTACAGGGTCTGACACATAAGGTAAGAAATGTGAAATAAAATACAGCTCAGTAGAACTGCATTTCTGGAAGATGCAGGCAAATAAGGCTTTAGGCCACCTCCTTACACTCTCAAGTCCCTGAAACAATACAGAGGAGGTTCCTAAAATGCCTGGCAGTTTTCTTTTTTTCTGCCAGCTGCATATAGGCAGGAAGACTCCACTGCTGTTTTCTTGGGGTGGTGTGTAAAATCCTCATGTCTTCAGAAATTAAAGCTGCTTTTGTCCTCATGGAAACAGCTTAACCTCCATAGCTGGAGAAAAAGCCTGCTTTGTTCCTCCTTGATGTTATCCCATCAGTTCACACACCTTTCTTGCAAAGAAAGGAGACAGACAGTAAATTCAGTGATAGTTGACTTTTTTGAAGAAAGGGGAAAAGCTGAATGTTACAGATATTAATGGCATCAATAATAACATTGAGTGTAAGAGTAATAAAACAGATGAAGGTATTTAGAAAAAAGCATACAGGAGTTAGAGGCTATTTAATATTTTTAAATGGTGCTACATATTTTTTCATCGTATCTTTATTTCTTTATTCTCCTTTTTTTGTACTGAAGTAGACTTTTATTTGTTCCTCTTTCTCTAGGCATTGTTATACATTGTTAAGTGACATGGTCTTATCTTAATTTTTTGGGGTTCTCGCTTTATTTGGTGCACAAACCAGTTTGTGTTAGGTGGATGAGCAGTTTTTGTTTTTCTCAAGTTTTCACTGCGTGACCAAGTGCCCTGAAGATAGATCTGTAATTTCCTCACGACTCTCCTCCTCTTCTTTCCAGTGTTTGAATGTTTGCTAAGTACATTGTCATGCAGAGATTGTGAGAATTAAGGTGATATTTCTTAGTTTTTATGGAACTAGGGCACAGAAGTGTTCACTAATTTTGTGCAAAGGTTAAGCTTATTTGGATGCTTTTTTGTGACTACTTTCTAGAAAATACACTTACTCTGACTTCACTTTCAGTTGTAAGTGATCTGTGTTTGTCAAATACAGAATGCAAGAAGAGACAGGATTTAAGCATCATAAGTTTTTAGAAAAACACAAAAGTGTAGGCACTTCCCTATTGCCAGCTCAGGTCCCTCTCTTAGGAAGAGATTGAAGAAAGCTGTTGCATAATGCCATATTGAGATGTCCTAGTCATGGGGCTTTTTTCCCCTCTTCATTTGACTTTATTTACTGCAGTCCTTCAACAACACGTGTGGGAAGGATTTATCCAGGATTATCTTTTTTTTTTTTTTTTTTTTTTTTTTTTTTTTGCAAAGACTACTGAACTGAGAAAGGTTCTGCTATTCTGTTATTTCTTCAGTAATGCATGTGATTGTGTTAAAAAAATTGCACTGTACTATGGAGCATGTTTTTAAGGGAAGACTTTAGTATTAAGCTTACTGGTCTTACTAGTTCCTGTCTTTTGAGTGTTTTACTTCTGTCCTTATGTTGATGCTTTTTATAAACTTGAGTTTTGTTCTCCATTCCAGCTTCTTTAGAGGGCTGTTTGTTGAGGTCACTGCCCCCTCTGCCTTTTGCTATTTACTCCTGTATTTTTATCCCTCTCTCCTCTGGTGGACTCTGCCACTTTCTTTTCTGGTTGGCTAAAATTCAGTGCTCTGATGACCCATTCAGGCTTCCTGCCAGCAGTTGAAGATCTCCATCTGATTTCAGTCACTCCCAGTTCTCCGTTAGACATGCAGCATTTCTTGTCCTTGTCCCATGTCTGGTGTATTTTCCTCTTCCAAGGCTTTCACCAGTTTATCAGGTCACTGCAGCCACAAGTGCTTTTTGGATCTAGTACCTCTTTCTTATCTTACCTTCAGTTTCCAATTTACACCTTGCAGCTCTGGGACAAGGAAACAGAGACCAGTCCTGTGTTTCCTGTGATTTGTGATACCTGCTTCTGTCTTCTGCCTTCAAGTCATCTGCTTTCTTTCCAGTTTAGGAACTAGCAGGTGGAATGTCAAAATAGAGAAAAGCAACACCTCTACAGGTGGTGTTACGGTTTCAGTGTCCCAAAAGCCTCTAAAGATTGCAAGATTAATCAAAGTTCTGCCTTTTTAGTCTGGATCATAATTGATGCAAATAGGACCTTCAGAGAACTTTGAATGCTGAATTCTTTGTGAAAAGCATGACAGCCCTCTAGGCTCTCAAATTAGCCAGGTTTTGGTGAGTCTTTTACCCCTTGTGATAGGTTTACCAAAAAAAGGGAAGAATTCAGCCAGATTTTATTTACTGTAGCCAGGCATGGAATTGCAGGATTTATTTTCTCAACCAAACTGTTTTAAGAGCATACCTTTCATGTGTGTAGGGGATGAGTTCTTGGGGTCTGAGTTTTCACATTTTCTGTCTGAATCTGTTCCTGGAAACATGCACTGGTTTTGCTTAGAGCTCGTCTGGTTATTTTAGTAATAGTCATTTGGCAGCTAAAAATGCAAAAAATTTGCACTTGAAATGTATAAGGATATTTAGAAATCAGGGGAAGAAATCCTATTTATGTTGCTTTAATTTTCTTGTAACATTCAGGAAATTATTTTCATGTATTCAATGTATGACAACACTGAACGAAGTGTCAAGGCAAAACTACTTAGAGATAATGAATAGTGGGCTTAACATTCTAACTGTTCTGCATTTTGCTTGTGTTAGCAAAAACTCGTGCTGCTGACTTACTGGTGAATCCACTGGACCCAAGAAATGCAGATAAAATTAGAGTTAAAATTGCTGACCTGGGGAATGCCTGCTGGGTGGTAAGTGTAACTACATCATTTTAGCTGTTCACTATTTAGAACAGGTCTTTTTATAGTCCTTTTTTTTCCATTAATGTGGTTCTTTCTATTTTAGCACAAACACTTCACAGAAGACATCCAGACAAGACAGTACAGATCCATAGAGGTTTTAATAGGAGCAGGTTACAGTACACCTGCTGATATCTGGAGTACAGCATGTATGGTAAGAACAATGCAATGTGTGTTTTACAAGAGTAAAGCTCCTAAAACAGTTGTTTATTTAGTGAGGAAGCCTGATGGGGATGTTTTTGATGTTTTGACACAAATACATTATCATAAATGATGCTGTATCAGATAGCTGCTGATGATTTCTTCCCTTTCTTTCAATTTCTCAAGTCTCCTTAATCAAAAGGAAATATTTTGCAGAGCACATCTAACTTTCATGTGATGCATTTTAAACTTGTATTCAGAAATGTGCAAGTTTAGATAGAAGATATGTGTCTATTCTGAATGACAAAATGTAACTGACAAAGTACAACTGTTTGTTTCATTCCAATCTTAGAACCTGGGCTACTGTTAGCTGTGATTGCATTCCCTTTTCTTGTGTAAAGTAGCAAAATAGGGAAATACTTTAAATTGGTGCCAAGTGCAGTGAAAACATGGATTGGATTAGGCTTGGTTCTAAACTTTCAAGAGAAGGAATTCAGTTTATTGGCGTAAAATCTGTGGTAACATTCTGTAGAATTAGTTTTAACACAATTGAAATTACAGCTTTTTAAGAGTCTTTATAGAACAGAAAAAGTGAAAACTTAATCATGCAGCTTTCTGAAACATCCTAATGTCTCTTTGAGGATGAACAAGCTGCATGCATCTTCTCATTTAAGATAGTATGTATATCCAAAAAAATAAATGTAGAAGTACCATTGCCTATTTTAAAAGTGAAAACTTAATCAAATCTTTATAATTTACAAATACATGTCTGATAAGAGTAAGTGTGTGAGGAGGAGGAGGAGAAGACTCCAGTACTAGACACAGTTTGCATGTGTGGGTGATGAGAAGAATTACACAGCTCGGAGGGAGAGGAGGAGTAGGATTGAAAGGAACATAAAATCCTACAGATATTATAAGTTCAGCAAGCCATGTGTTGGAAGTAGCTAACCCCTAAGTGAAATTAAAGTATGTCTGCTCTGGATTTTAATACTAGCTTTTTCTTTAGTACACAGCAAACCTATCCATTTCCAAAACTACTCTTCTGTTTGGGGACAAAATGAAGAATTTTTCTATTGCATTGAAAATAAAGCATGTAAAATATTCCACAGTTTGTTCTTTAATTCCTTAAGTTATTCTTGTCTTAACTAACTACAAAGTCATTATAGAGACTTTTTTCTTTTACCTAGTATTTAGTAAACCTCGGTTGAACTTGATAACCTTTTATTTTATTGCATGCCCTGCATTCATCTTTAAGTTGTATCTGTTGCTGCTAATTTTATAGTCTTATATAGTCTTTTAGTCTTGTAGCTAAAGACATAAAGGAGGCTGAGGTCCACCTAGAACTGTATTTAAAGATAGTTGGGTACTAAATAGCAATATCACATTAAGGAATATAATATTCTTGCAATACTTGGGGTTGCCCAGCCTATTACAACTTCTCCTCCATGTTATATAAGTGTTCCTGCTTTCTTCAAACTCAGGGAAAGAAAAAGGCCTAAAGCATCACTGCCACTGGAGGTACCTTAACTCAGATTCACAATTATGTATGAATTTTCATTATTTTAAAGAGAAAAATGTACTTCTGCTTTTTTGTTATGTAAGCCTTGCAGATAGTAAAACATTTGGGGCAGAAGTGCTGTAATTCTGTCTTCTGTCACAGTCTTTAGGTTTTTGCCCTTAAGAAATGCAGTAGAAATTTTATAACATTACAGCACTTACATACAATTGTTGAATGCAATTGTCATCATGGTATAGTTGTGTAAAAAATAGAGAGCAGCCTCTCAAGCTCATAGAAAAATTCATCATTTAAAAACCCCTAGAATGTGTTTGCATTGCTGTGTGGCTGAGAAAATGGGTCAGAGCATTGGGGATGCTGATCCTGTATCAGATGGAAAACAGCTCTGAGGTAGGGATTGCCTTGGAGGCCTTAATACCTCCTTCTGCAGAGGACTTGTAATTGAGATTAGCAGCCAGGAAAGCATTCCTGATGTGGAACTGCAAGCTTCCAAATTTATTTAGGCTGTCTTTGGAAATTATGATGTGAACCTCGCCAATCCCTAAGGCAGTCAAGAACTGTGAAGTACCAAAGTGTTTTAATGCCTCTACAGCTCCACTTGCTTTCTCAAGGTTGGTTTCCTTGTTGTACCTAGATTTGATTCAGAAAATGCCCTTCTAGATTATCTTGCTCCTGTTTCTTATTTAATTCACTCTGATCCATGTTTACTGTGTTTTCAAAGGGATTGTCTGCTGGAGCAGGTGGTGTTTATTTTCTGCCGAAATACAGCTTAGGTACCCTGTTAGCCTTGATGTCCAGGACTCCCAAAGGAGGGCAGAGGCAACTTTGCGTGTACAAGTCCTGAGTCATTAAGGACATTTTTGGAAGCAGTACTGTGCAAAATGAGTGGTCCAGCAGTATTGCCATTACTTTTCCTTGGCAAGTTTCCATCCATCCATCCATATCTTTACCTAATGTGACAGCACCAAGCACATATGAACACTGCTTAACTGGCAAAGTAGAAGATTTTCTCCATGCATTTTGTATCCACTACAGTGTCTGATATTCTAGCTCACATCTTCATGTAAAAAATGGCAAAAAAGGGCCTTTCTTGGAGCTTAGTGTCTGTAGGGTTTCTGTGTCACAGATTTATGTGTATATAAAACTCACAAATCTTTGTGTCCTGGTTTATATGAAGGATGACTTGGAATGCTTGGTACCAGGATTCACCTGGGGTCTTAACTTGGTCTTGTGCTTTATCAATCTCCATTTGAGCCTAAGGTTTTCACTGCCTTTTTCTTGCTAATGAAATAATCTTGCTCACTGAGGATATCACTGACCATGAGTAGCCCAGCTGCTGGTTCTTGTATTGGCTTGTACTTATGGCATAAAGTGTGTTAAGCACAGAAGATTGTTTTATCTCAGCAGCAGTAGAATGTCTTTTTCCATCATACCATTTGCCAGTCCATTTTACACAGTCTTTAATAATAAGGATGAAGATGAGGTTTTTAAACAAGGCCTCTGATAAACAGGCCCTGAACATGCAGAGCATCTGTGTTCCTGTGTGCACAGCAACCTCCAGAATATTCCATTATGAATCTTCTGGGACATTGCATGTTGTGTCTGTATGGAGAGCATTCCTTACCTGGGCTCAGTTAGTTTGGGATGGCTTCCTCTAGCCAGGAGCTTGATGGTTTTGATGCAGCTTCCAGGAGAGAAAAGTCCTGTTTTATTTGTATCGACTCTAGTATGGGACTAGCCAGTTTCTGGTCAGGATTACCTGTGCTGGAAGTGTTTGTTATCAGAGCCATGTAAGGGCTCTACCCAAACAGCAAAAGAGGGCAAAATAACTCAGTGCTAATAATTTTGCAGTGCTGTTTCTTGGTGTTTTGTCAGTGAATAAGTGGCATTGCAAGCCAGCAGCCTGTGAGCTGAATCTTCTAATTTTAGATAGTTTGGCATGGCCCAGTTCTTTGTGTCCCAAACTTCTTTTAATCAGATTTAAAGGATGAATGTGAATATCCTCAGACCAGTACCAGTCCTCTGCTCAGGTGATCTGAGTTGCAGAGTTGCTCAGAAAAAAACAAAGGAAGGAAAGGAAGAAAGAGGATGATGCATATCTTTGGAGGCTTATAATCAGTGCAGAGCATGCATGAAGTGCTGTGACAGAGGTTGGATGTTAGTGGGCTTTTCCAGACCTCAGTGGAGTAGTTTACTTGCTCAGTGCTTGGCAAAGGATTCCACAAAGTGTAGCTTAGTATTTTTTTCTCTAGACTTTGGTGATCTTGGTTAGAATGATTGTTGCTGCCATTTGCTTGGACACACATGAGTTTGGTTAACGAAATTGTACAGTGCCCTTTTATTTTTCTTTTAACATTGTGGCCTGTTTATGTGGAATACTCAGCTGCTCTCATGGAGAGCTACACACTGGGAATCTCTCCACATTTACTAAATTCTAGAAGATGTTCCCTTCCTGTACTAAGCCCTAATTAAATTCTGCCAGCAGGGAGGTGCATCTCTCATTTTCACCCAAAAAAGGAAATAGATTTGGAGGCAGCAGTACCTTTGACAGGATTGAAAACATTCTTGATGATTTGGTTGTATTGGTTTGAATTTCCACATTATCAGTATTGAGCGGGTTGCTTTCTTTAGAGCAGCAACTGAACAGACTCTGAGTGATTTAGCATTTCCTAAATCCCAGAAAAACAGAACACAGTACTCCCCTGCTGCTGCCAAGGAATCCTGGCAAGGTGAGGGAGCTATTACCGGCAGACAGCATCCTTTTGTATTGCTTCTGGAAATGACTGCGAGCACCATGGTTCCACTGCTTTTCCTTGTTCAGTCTCCTTGGACTGGGGACAGGAAAAGCACCTGAAGTGATGAATCTCATCATCTGACATTTGTTCATTACCTTTGGTTTGAGCTGCTGGGAAGAGGTGACTGTGTCACAGGCTGGGACATGAACAAGGCTTTTTAAGTTTTTAACACTTTTCTGAGGTGTCTTTTGTGGAGAGTTGTGATTCCTGCAATATCCTCTCTTTGTAATAAGACCTAGCAAAGAGATGACAGCTATAGATCAGCAGGAAGTCAGAGAAGGTGAAAATTGTACTTGGTGTTTTATCTACCCAAAGAGAAGACAGATGATGAAAGAAAACACTACAAGGTGTGACGGAAAGGGGACAGACAAAGAGCTTTCAAAACAAAGGATGTGCTACTACAAGGCAGGCAAGTTTACAGCACTGGGGTTTATTTGTGAGCATTTCTGTTCATGTGAGAGACCTCAGAGGAACAGAATGGAGAATGAACAGGATATCTTAAGTTATGTTAAAATTAAACCTATATGTAAGTGCTTGTGGGTGCCTTGCAGCCTTGTGCCCCCAGTTCATTTCTTTGTGTGCTGTTCTCCAATGTGGAGTGGAATGGGAACTGTCCTTAACTACTCTTCACTGTTGTAAGCAGGGAAGAAATGATCATGTCTCCATGGGATCATGAGTATCATCATGTCAGTATGTGTGAGTGGCACATACCAAAGGTGTGATGACAAGCCTCAGTCTGCACAGAAGCAGTATTTTGAGGAAAAACTGAAAATCAGAAATGTGGTTTCGAGGGGAGAAAAAGCTGAAGTTGCTATGCACGTATTTTTCAGTAGGCAGATCCAGTACAGAATGCTGTTATTACTCGCTGTACGCCCTTTCTGAAGGTGGTGGGTGGACAGTCTGAAACACTCAAAAGAACATGATTTCCCAGAGGAGCTGACTTTCTAAAACAGCCACTCAGTATGCATGATTCCAAGATCGGAGTACAGCAAATAAAATGACCCTGTTTCCCTTCCAAGCATCCCATGCAAGTCTCTGGTTTGTATATTTGGCCTTTCTTACCAAGCACTAACCATGCAAAATGCCTTTCATACTCTTCCCCTTGCCTGGCTCTTCAGGGGGAGATGTCCATGGGAGAACAAGCTGTCAGCTGATGTGTGTATCTCAGAAGGCTTTCTGATCTTCTTTCCATACTCCCACTGACCTGTGGAACAGGGTTCTTAAAACCAAGCCTGTTTTTAAAGCAGTTACAGTCTTCACATTCACATCTCTTCATTTCAGCTGGGTAGGAGAAGCTCTGGCCAAGAGCTGCATCTCATCTGTCAAAATAATAATTCTGGCCTATAGCTTGTTGTTCTTTTTCAGCTGGGGCTTCAATTCAGGGAGGCTGATGCAGTCCAAGTGAATTGTTCTTCCCGTCCTCTCCCAGAGAGCTTTCCCTAGGCATGCATCCATTTTTCAATCAGCAGATTGAGTGCACAGCTGTCACACAGTGAAAATGTAGCTATTTCCAATTGTGTGTTTAGATATGGGTCCATTGTGTAGTTATGCCACCAGTTCTGTGCTGTGCTAGGCTCACACACAATCGTGTGGCAGGAAAGAAATAGAGCCTCTTCAGAGCCTATAAAACAGCAGTGTAACCATTTCTGTGAAAGGTTCACCATCTGCAGATGGAGAAAAGCAGTCTAGGCTGGTTTTCTGTGAGAACCTTAGGAAAGTGGTAAGTAGAAATTGCCAGAACACTCAGTAAAGATGGGTGATTGCCTTGGACTTCTGTGCCATATGTTGAGTGTGATGTAACTAATTTTTTATCTCCATATAATAAGTGAAATGCTGACTTGTCTTGAGGTAAATGTCAACTCTAAGTAAAAAAATCATGGTATTTTAAAGTTGGAATTTCTGTCAAGAAGCTTGTTTTTAGAAATTATTACTTTCAAAGTGAAAGTAAGTAAATATAGTTAGTTTGTATTTGTAGCATCATGGAAATTATAGACAAATTTAGGTTTGAAGTGATCTCTGGTATCTGCCTCCATCTTGAACAAGGGTTGTTGTCAAAGGTAGGTGAGGTCACTCAGAGCCATGTCCAGCTGAGGGGTACATACCTGAGGATGTACCTGTAACAATGGCATTTCCACAGCCATTCTGAGCAGCCTGTCCCAGTACTCAGGCAGTCTCACCAAAGAATTTTTTCCCTCATGTTTGACTGGAATTTCCCATCTTGCTGCCTGTGTTGTCCTTTCACTGGGGTGAGTGTAACTTTTTCTTCTCTGCTATTGCCTTCAGGCAGTGGAGTGCAGCAATTAAATCCCTTTTCCCCCCTGAGCAAAGCCAGCCCTGCCAGCCTCCCCTCCTGCATCCTCTGCTCAGCCCCTGTAATGCCTCAGGTCCTTCCTGCCCTTTCCCCACTGGGACAGGGTCACTGTCACACTGATGGCCCCACACTGGTCACAGCTGGGCAGAGCAGACCCGTGGTCACTGTGCTGCCCTTGGGGTCTCCTTGAGTCATCACAGAGTGTCAGTGACCTCCCTTATAGGGTCTGGGGGTTCTCTGTGCCTGCAGGTGGGTGTAAAGTGTGGGTAAGTGCTGAGGATGCCCAGAGCAGCAGTGGTTGCACAGCCAGAGCTGTGGCTCTCAGTCTGCAGCAGCAGAGATCTGCTCTTCCATGGCTCCCCCTCCATAACAGCATGGGCTTTCCAGTGCACCACCCCTTTGGAGAGTGCTTTAAAGAGCAGAAAAACTCTGATACAATCCAGAGCTGGGATTGTCCTTCTTACAGCTATTCATGTGTTTATTAATGTATCTCTAGCACTGATTCTTTATGACAAAAACCTTGGTCTGGATTTTATTCTTTTTTATATGAGGACAAATTAATTTAATTTATCTTGCCCTGTGTAGCCAGTCTGTCCTGAAAGTAGCTGGGAACATACTACCAGGTACCACAGATGAGCCTGTGAGACATTGTCTTCCATGGATGCCAAGAACCATCATTGCAAATACCACAGCACCTGCCTCTGGGCTGTCCATGTGTGCATCTGGGTCAGAAGTGGTTTTGTTCTTAGAGCCCTTCAGGGAGAGTCAGAAAATCAACTGTGTGAAGTGCTGTGGCCCCAGCCCATCCTGGGCATGCAGTCAGAGCTGTACAAAAAGGAGAAGAGAAGCATCATTGTCATTTTCAAAAGCTGTAGTTTTTGTTCAGTGAGAAGGTGGTATACAAAAAAAAAATCCCAATCTATGGGAGTTTTCAGCTCTTGTGATATACAAACTGATCTGAAATTCAGAGTATCACAGCAGTATGCTTACCTCTTGTGCTTCTCTATAAACAGTTTTCACAGTTTTTCAGTTTAATCTTTTTAGTCCCACACAGACATATCAAGCTATTAATGCTTCATTTTATGGACAGAAGCTATATTCTTGTGTAGTCTACCCTTGTGGCTAAATTCAGCTGCATTTCCATTCTTCTTCAGGGATCTGTGTGTAATAGCAGGCAGTTCCTCAGTGTCCTTGGGAATCAGCCCCACTGGTGTGTGCCCTCCTGGGAAAGCTGGTCCAGCTCTCCGTATGAATAAATTCATTGCCATGAGATACAGAGAGGACACTTGGGTCTTCTCTGTCTCATCTCAGGAGAATAACAATATTCTCTGTGGTGTGTTTAGAGGTCTATCCCAGTGATCACTTCTGGCTGCTCTTAACATTTATTTCAGTTTAGAAACCTGAGATTTTATGAAGTCATTCTGATTTTTTTCAGCTGTAATATGCAAACTGTCAATCCTGAGCTAAGAGGGGAATAAGAAAAGTGGTGAATGACTGTTTGTTAGTGGTAGTAACTTTAGAAGTTAAAGGCCTGTTCATAGGATCAGCAGAAATGTCAACAAGGGGTGTTCTTGTTTTCTTGGCTGCTATGTGTGATTGCAATGAGTTATGTTGGCTGTAGCCCACTTGGATGACACTGCAGTTCACAGCTTGAAGAAGCCAAGTGCTCATAAATAGGCTAAATTTACAGGTGATTTAACAACTCCAGTTTGTAAATTGGAACAGAAAAGTGTCTATTTTCAGGAGACAAGTATTTTGTAGTAAATGTTCTAATGGAGTGGAATCCCATCCTAGAATTGTGCTAGGAAGGTCTGCCTGATTTTTGGAATGCTTTTCTGGATCAGCTGTTTTCCCATGTCTTGGACATGGACCATAGTATGATGCTTAAACCACCTGGAAGGAATTAGATTCCTGTGGCTGCTTGGGCAGTTGGTGAGCCAGAGCTGAAAGAGACTAGTTTAACAAATTAGACCAGATGAATCCATGTCTGGATACAAGCAGGGGCTCTCATAGGTGCTTCAGAGCTTTGCAGCTTTTCATATTCATTACACCCATACAGAGAAAGTCAATTTTGCCCTCACCTAACACAGGATTAACTTCCCATGGAAGCATTGCCTGCCCTAAGGGGATCTGATGTCCCAGTGTCTGTTCTGGGTTCCCTATCAATATCTATCTTGCCATTTACTCCCACCATTGAAGTATTTCAAAAAACTCTTTCAGATTTAGAGTCATCCAAGAAGCTAATTCAAGTGATTAATTTTAGCCATGAATGGATTTTTTTGTTGGCTGATTTCAAGTGATTAGTTATAGTCATAAATGGATTTTATTTGTGATTCAGACTTTTTTAGTTCAGCCTCCAGCATGCAACCTGACGGGTAAATACCCATCAGATACATGTGTAGCTTTTATAATATTATATTATATTATTTATAGGTATTATTATTATACTTTGAAAAGCCTGATGTGTTCAGGTAGTTGACACAAGCACCACGCTGCACACGAGTGGGTGAGGCTGTGTTTAGGGCTGGCTCAGTGCAGCACTGACGGACCCTCAGGAGCGCTCTGAGCGTGGCGGCACTGCCAGGGCTGCCCAGGGCTGCAGGGAGGGGCTGCACTCCAGCCCTGTGTGATTCCTTCCTTCATCCCACCTGCCTGGGCAGCAGTGCCTGGGGGTGGGTATGCCCCAGCCCCAGCCCCACAGAGGGCTGGACGTGGGGCTCTCAGCAGAGCCTGGGTTTGTGCTGCTGCTGCTCTGCAGGAGTGATGTCCCCAGGTAAGTGGCTGCTCCTCAGTCTCAGATGCAGTGCCAGGCTCGAGCTCTGAGTGTGAATTCCCTGTGGTTTCTGAGGGAGCTGTGATGTTGTGCTGACACCTCTCGATGGAAGGCGTTACTTGTGCAGCGCCCCTGACTGTGTCTGTTGCGTTGTAGGCGTTTGAGCTGGCGACTGGAGATTACTTGTTCGAGCCGCACTCTGGTGAAGACTATTCCAGGGATGAAGGTATGACTCTTTTGAGGTATTGCAAGAGTTTCTTCGTATTTTCATACACCTCCTCTTAAATTTCCAGTGAGCTTACAGTGGGGTTTAAGTTTTGTATTTGAGTAGAACTGTTCATACACATTGTTTTAAGAGTGTAAATATGATTTTTTTTCTTTTTAGTTTTAAGTTCCACCACTAGCAGTGGGTGGGCAAAAACTGCCTTCTGCAGATATTCATCTACTTAACAACTGCCTGAAGGAATTAAACTACCCTTCTTGTAAGATTGCATATGTGTGGAAACCTGATTGAAAATAACAGCATTTTAGTTTAGAAGAGAAACGACAAATTTGAACTTTATTCTATTATTCTCTTTACAAGAGTGACACTGGAATAATGTTTACATTGTGTATTTTTATTTGTATTAGGCAATTACTAATTATTTTTTTTAAATCATAGTTAACTCCTGCTTCCATCTGTATACCTGTCCATTTTCATGCTTGTTTGCTTGTAAATGCTATTTGCAGTGGTAATGTGGGCATCATTCATTGTTCCTAAATGCTACTAATGATGCCAGAGCTCTGCCGATCCTGGAAACCTCTGCATGGATTTGCTGCAAACATTGTTGATTTGAAACTATTTCTGATTTTTTACTAATTCCAGTTTCTTTCCTCTTCTTTTTTATCCTATCCTTTCCCTGCCCCTTCCACTCCCGTATCCTTTTTTCTCTCCCTCATAGACCACATAGCACACATCATAGAGCTGCTAGGCAATATCCCAAGGCACTTTGCTCTATCTGGAAAATATTCTCGGGAATTCTTCAATCGCAGAGGTAGTACCTCTTCTTTTTGAAAGGTGCCGTGATGCAGACAGAAGTGGAATTGCTGTGGCTGGTTGTATCATGTCCCAGCGAGGAGCATTTCCTGAAATCACACAACAAAAATTTCCATTTGGAAAAGCAAAATTCCCACAAATCTCTGACAATTTTTTTTCACCCAAATGTTCTGAAAAATAGCTATTGGTACATTTTAAATTATATGGCAAAATTTGTTTGTGGCAGCTGCCACTCATTGTTTTGAGAAGGAAGTTTTGCTGAAAGCATCTTTCCAAAGTAGCCGCTGATTGAGCAGTGTGCACCTGTGTTTTTTACCAGGATCAATCTATTTCTGTCTGTACCGGGCCAGTGTTAGTGTGTGCATGCAATGTACTGATTAAACTGTTGTATGTTTCTGTTTTGCTGGCAATGTTCTCCAATGCAGACCACATAGCATTGATCATTGAACTGCTGGGGAAAATCCCTCGAAAATACGCTATGTTGGGGAAATATTCCAAGGAGTTTTTCACCAAAAAAGGTAACGGTATTTATGCAACACTAATTTAAAGCATAATACTATCCAGAAGGAGAATATGTTCATTTACGGGTACTGAAGAAATAGATCCATTTAAATGGAGAGCACTTACTAAAGAAGATCTGTGATGTAAACTTGGCTTTCTGGGAAAAGCCCCAATTTGAGGTGTTCATTTCAGTATTTCATTTCAAATTCATTTGGGGATGTACTCAGCAAAGTGTGGATGTTAACAAGTGTCTGTGTGAATCTGTTGTCTAATGTTCCTGTAAGTGTGAGGACTAAAGTGATGCATGGCTTGTAGCCTGGTGAAAAATCATCTGTCAGCAGCTTTGGATCCCAGCTATTGGTGTCCAGCAGGTGCTGCTGGTAAGGAATGAGAGAGGCAGGAAGGGAATACCTGGGCAATGGACACTGAGCTGCTGTCACACCCGGGGAGCAGGCAGAGCAGATGGAACTTGGCCCAGGCTGCTCTTCAGGGCAGGGTTTGACTCATGGGGGATGTGGTGATGCCTCAGGTGTTCCATCCCCTCGGTTATGAGACAGCCTGTGCTGTGTGGAGGGACAGGGTCTGTCAGGAGCATCCATGGCTGTCAGCACAGCTGGGGAGGGCACTTTGCTGCTGACAGAGCTGGGGATTGCCCTGCCCATGGCTGCCCAGTGAGGTGTTGGTGTCCGGGGGCTGAGCTGGCAGCTCTGGAGCTCAGGGTTGTGAGGCTGAACACAATCAGTGATTCACCCTCCCATGCCTTCCCAGCAGTGATTGACCCTCCCTCCTGCTCTGTGCTGGATATTCCTGCTGCAGCAGGGACTCCCTGTGCTTCTGTGTCCTTAAGGAGGCTGCCAGTGGTGTTGCAGTGCAGAGAAGGGCAGCAGTGATGATCTGGGAGGGAGCAGCTGCCCTTGGGGGGAGGCTGATGGGGCTTTTGAGTGTGGAGTGAGGTTTACATAATCAGGAAGTCAGAGGATAAGCTGAAGGCAGAGCTGCTGTTTGCCAGCACTCACCATGTAAGAGCTGGGGGAAAGGCAGTGAAATTTGCAGAGGATGGATTTAAAACAAGTGCTTCCCTGCACAGCAGGCAGTGACGAGCTTCAGGAGCTGGCTGCCTCGGGGGGCAGAGAGGGGGCCTGTGTCAGTGGGCTTCAGACAATCTCCTGGTAACTGAGATGTGCAAACTCAGGCCCACAGGTCTGGAAATGTATCGAACAGTAAGGGCTGGGCACGAGATACCCTGCAGCACCTGTAGTCGGGGATTGCAGCTGCTGGAGTGTATCTCACATTCTTGCTTTTCATTTATAGTAGACAGGTTGGCATTTTCTCATGATGTGACAGAACTGTAAAATGACCTAGCAGCTACTCAGTCACTGCAGTGTTGGCAGTGTATAGGAGAGGGCAGTTTGTAAAATTCCTGTGATGTGGAGAGGCTCTGGTTCTTCATGAGCATCTTCAGCTGCAGAATGTCACTGTTGTCCTGCAGGGCCACATCAGTGACATTGCTCAGAGGCACTGGGCGTGCCTCTTGCATCCTCAGGGTGGGACTTGAAGTAGGATTAAAGGCTTGGTTCACCACACAACATAAAAGTGCAGGTTTGCTGTGGAAGATTAGGTAGACTTTGATCCCACCTGTTTCTGCTAAAAGCAGAGGGATCCCAAATGCAAGGCAAAGGAGTAACAAACCAAGCTGCTTTTTCAGATCACACCCAACAGTTATTCTGCTGTTGCAGACTGGGGAAGCTGAAATGTTTGTGGAACAAAACAGGAGGTGCCAAGTGTCCTGCTTCCTTGAGCATCTTTTCTCTGCATCAGGCACCCTTTTCCCTGGCCACAGCAGTACTGCCAGCCTCTGGTGTCCCCAGCTGGGATTTGAGTTTGGTGGGCTGGCAGGGTATGAGAGGGAGGCTGCAGAGTTGGCCAGCAAGCTGCTGCATTTTGTACTCACCTACTTGTGGCTTGAGCACTGGAGATCAGAAGCCTCATGGTACAGGCCTGGGGCTCTTGGAGAATTTCTCTCTGTGGTCTAAGGGTGGGCTTAGAAATCTTGCTTTGAGCTCCTGTTTCAAAAACATCAACCTTGGGTGAAAATCAGTTTGAGTTTTGCTCCTGTCCATGAGCAAGGTTGACCTCAGAGAGATGCTTTAAACATCTGAGTTGTGCTACTGAAGTCCCAGGCACAAAAAGAAAGATGCTAGTAACTTAAAGAGTGTAGAGGATCAAGTCCTTTCTCAGTAATTGCCTGAAGCAGTTTTAGACATTCAAATAGGAGGATTCATTTAAAAGAGGAAAAGCATTTTTAAGTTACTTCTTATACTAGAACACAAATGCTCACATATTTTTATAGAGTCTCATCTTGATTGAGCCCAGTAAAGGACTCCAGGGAGTCCATTTCTTCAGTGTCTTCATGGAAGCTGTTTTGACTTTAAAAATTAGTAATTTGTTTTGGCATTAAAACATCCTTTTGTTATTCCTAGACCATGGCCCCTTCTGTTTTTCTTCTGGTATTTGCTAGTCCTGATTCCTTGTGAGCTAAACCTGTGCAAGGTGCTGGCCAGGTGTGCTGGCTTTGCTTTGGAGGCTGAGCAATGGGAAGCACTCACTGTGATGTCCTGGAAGGGAGGGAGGGCTCCCTCCACACTCCTCACTTCCACCACTGCTCCACCAGTCCTGGAATTGGTTCTTGGGATTGTGTCATAGATGTGTAGCAGCAGATTATATCCTATTGCTGCTTCCCCAGTTCTTCACATCATCCATGTCTTACTGTTCAATAATCCATCCTCCTCTTGCCTGGTGGCACATCTTAAATGTGTCTTTGACAAATTTTATAGACTAGCTCTAGATTTTTTTGTATTATGGTCAGCAGAGACAGCTTTAAATAGCATTTTTCTCCCCTGGTCCTTCAGAAATTTCTTTTAGTAATTTTGTTCTGGGTTAACATTTCCTTTTTCAGAGGGATCATCGCTGCCTCTGCTTTGGCAACAGGAGTTTTACAGCTCTGACAACTCTGTTGTCCTCTGCAGATGATCTCCTGTGTGCTTCACTATCAAAAATCCAAATAAAGAGCTTCTCTGAGGAAGCTCTCAGTATTACATTTTTAGCACTTCTTTGAAAATTCATGCTAATGCCCTGAATGCAGATGGTGTCAGACTGGTGGGGCTTGTGCTTTTTAAATTTCTCCCTTAAATATAGGCACAGCCTTGCTCTCCTCCAGCTACATGGTACAAACATGTTGAACTAGGTGAAAATATGAGTTGGCAGACACCTCCATTTCCTGTGCTCTTCTCATGCTTTAGGATGGAAATGAGAAGGACCCACATGAAAATTATTTCTAAGACTTCGTGTCCACTTAAATGGTGTTAATTTTCTCTTACTTACCCTATTTTGTTTCCATAGTTAGCATCATGATCCTTACTGAAAACTGAAGTATTAGTTTAAGCATGGCCCCCACACAGATACTTTTTACTGTATCCTATCTTCTTAAGTGCTTTTACAATCTTCATGGAATTTCTTGTGGAAAACTTCAGCCACAGTTCTAGAAGTGTTTATTCCTTAGCAGAAGAACTGCTGAGTATGGTGCTGGCCTTAGCATGGGCAGTGACAAAATGAGGAGTACTCAAACAGCAGAACTCTCCTTCCACAGTGGCACAGGAGCCTCATTGTGCAATCTTACCTTACCAGATCTGAGAGGGGAAAGATGCTGGAAATGACAAAATGTGAGTGCAAAGATGAAGACAGGGCTGGATGGGGGAGCACACACCCACCCTCCCTTAGAGCTGAGCCTTACTTGGCACATGATTACAGCAGCCCTTGCAATGAATGCTGGGAGCTGGAGAAACCATGGACATGATTTTTTCCTAGTAATTTTTTGCTTGCAGTCAGTACCAAGTCATTTTTGTATCACTTTTGGGCAGTAATTTGACTTCATGCATTCCTGTTACATAATTTACTACCTGTTCTTGTAAGCAGTCACCAATACACTCTTTTGGAAACCTTCCAAAAGGTAAGATTTTCAGCAGTTAACTTGCAGGGTTGCACAAAGATTTAAAGGACTGAGAGTAAGCCTGGAAATGAATATGCTGCTCCAGGGTGTGCTCTTGTGCTTCCTGTTGTGTGGGGCAGCTGTGGGCCCAAAGCAGAGCCTTTCTGGGTCTGTGGGTGCTGGTGGGACCTGCCTGCACTGTGAGCGTTCACACACAAACCAGAACGTGGCCTCTGCTGCCGTTCCTCCTGCGGGCAGCACACCTTGAGCTCCTCTTTCTGCAGCTTGTGGGAGATGGATTGTTTGCACTCTTGCTCTTGCGGGGACTTGTGACAGCAGCTGGAGAGCTGCTTTTTCAGGCACTGGACCCTGCCTAGGAGCTACTGCTGAGGGCTGAGGCAGCAGAAACAGGGCCTGCTGAGCCCTTGCAGTGAGATGTTCAGCCCCTGGTGTCAGATGGCATTTTATGGGCAGTAGGTTACAGCCAGGGACAAGCACCACACTGACAAACCACTTGGCTCACAAGCAGTGTGTCCTGGCTGCACCATCCCAGGTGGTGAAGTCAGCCTGTGAAGCCTGTTCAGCCTCAGTACTGGCTGAGACCCCAGCACTCTCCTCAGTGCAGAAGCACCACAGGGGTCTCTCAAGTGCTTTTTGCAGTGTCCAGTGGAGACTGTCTGGCTTATTATACACATGCTCAAGATGGATTGCATTAAGAGTATAGAAATTTGGCAGAAAACAACTGCACTTGTGTTTTAGCTGGTCCCACAGATCAGAGGGGCTGGATGTGGCAGAGCTTAATTACTGATCAGAACAGATCAGGCACTCTAAAGTCTGGTCACGTTCAGAAAGAACTTTCACGTACACAGATTCATGAATAGTGTAGTTTGTTGCAGCAAGAGGCCATAGATTATGTTGGTGATAAATGCACTGGATCTGCAGAGTGTGAGTGCATTACACACAGTGGTTCCTGGCTGTGGTCTGACACAGAAGGCAGATGTTCCCAAAGAGGTGTCCCTGCTTGAGGAGGAGAGAGCAGCAAGCCTGTTGACTTGTCTGCAAGGTGGGGTCCTGTTCTCATCCTCTCCAAGGAGGATGTCTCATGTCAGATTTACACTTTTGGGAGAAGTGGAGGTGTGACTGTAGTGAAATTCCCTGTTACTGGCATCCTGAGTGCTGAGGGGGCAGCCACACCACGTGTAAATGAGGGATATCGAGAGCCTGGATTGCAGAGGCTGTGGGTCTAGTGCAAGGTGACAGCTCAGTGTCCTGATAGCAGCAGTGAGGATCATTCAGCCTGGCAGCTGCTCATCCCTCTCATGCCCACAGTAGTCCCTTCACCACGCACCTCATGGCACATCTCGTGGCTTTGGGCCTCATTCTTACACAGAGGAGGAGCTGGAACCTGAAGAGTTTTCTCCATCATGCTGGATGACCCATGGACAGACCTGGGTAGTGTTGCTGGTTTGGATGGCAGAACAGTTCTCACCTCCTTCCTTTTGGTTTGGGACACATTGCCAGGTTGGCAGAGTCACCCCTCCTGGGGGAACTTCAGTCCTGAGCTGCTGCCACCATTTTTGTTGGTGGTTTGTTGAAAGAGGCCTGGGCAGCAGCAGGTGCTTCCCTCTCAGGAAGACTCAGACCAGCCTTTCTGTGGCTGTCTGCCTGGGAGATGGAGCAGAATCTCTGGAGCACCAAACCTGTGCTTGACTTGGCTAGGAATGAATCAGTGCGCTGCTGCATTGCTGGCAAATGCCACGTGGTGAGGCAAGGACCTCTGTTTCTGAGCCCTCCATCTTGGGACTGGAGCAGATTCTGTGAAATTTGGGTTCCTTGGCTGATTAAGGAGAGGACTGCAGTGTGGTTTGGCCATGGTGGGAGCATGAGTGTGGATGAGTGCCGGTGTGCACAGGAGAGTGAAGACAGCAGGAAGCATCACTGGAGTCCAGGTGTAACGTGCTGATGGCTGTAGGAACAGTTTTTGACTTGGACATGGAAGATACCCATCTCCTTTGAGGACCTCGAGCAAGCTTGGTGTGCACTGCCCTTCCTAAACAGCAATTGCCAGCCTGGTGAAGGTGCTGTGAATGCAGAGTGGGAGAGAAACAAAACAGGGATTAGTCACTGACACAAGTAACAAGGTGTTTTTCTAATGCCATCAATATTTCTGTTTGCAGGAGAACTCCGACACATTACCAAGTTGAAACCTTGGAGTCTTTTTGATGTGCTTGTGGAGAAGTATGGTTGGCCTCATGAAGATGCTGCACAGTTTACAGATTTCCTGATCCCCATGCTAGAAATGGTCCCAGAGAAACGCGCTTCAGCTGGAGAATGCCTTAGGCATCCGTGGCTGAATTCTTAGCAGAATCTTCCAGCTGTAAAAAAAAAAATAAAAAAAAGCCAGCAACCACTTTCCAATGCGTTGGACCTAAATGGTGACTATCACAAAATCTTTAGCAGGATCACACGTGAGCTGGCTTCAATCCTCAGACCTTTATTTTGCTTGAGGTACTGTTTGACATTTTGCTTTTTGTGCACTGTGTTCTTGGGGAAGGGTAGTCTTTTTGTCCTCAGCTAGTAGTTTACTCACCCACTTTCTTCAGAAAACACTTAACGTGTCTTTAAGCATTGTTTCTTGTGTTGTGTGACATTCAGATGTCAGATTTTTGAACAAAAGAAACTTCCCCCCATGTGTTTTGGCAAGTTTTGTAACTATTTATGAAAAAAAAAATATTTTAGCTGATGCATATTATATAATTTACGAGTGTAAGAAATTTATCAAGTCAGAACTGAGTTACGGCAAGGAATTGTACAATTTTATCTTCTGGCAAAGGGATGTCATTCTTGTATTATAGTGTATGTAAATGCACCCTGTAAATGTTTATTTCCATTTAAATATGGGACTGGGGACTCAATTTCAGAGTAAAGCAACTAAGTTTTAGAGAGCTTTATAGCAAACCAATTGCATGTAGTGGACTTTAAACTGCTTTAAGGAATTGTGTAAACTTTCTATTCTGTAGCAGTTCCTGTTCATTGGGTTTTAAACAAAGTGGCTCTGGTTTACAGGATTTCATTCCCCAAACGGCACTTTAAAGGAAGGCTAGACTTCTTTCTAATAAAGTATGCATTATCATTTAGCACTCCCTTTTAGAACTTTTGCCTATTTTAAGTGCTTTTAAGAAAAGAAAAATAGCAATTTCCCTTACAATGTGATAGTGAAGACATGGTACCATATGGTGTTGCCTTTTTATAAGCACTGTAAGTTGTACTATACCTTAAGAAAAAAAATTAAAAGTAGAGCATGAGAACCACTCTCTGTGTAGAATTACTGATCTTTTATAATAAAAGTGTGTGCTTGGCATCAGATAAGGAAGGATATAGCTGCAGATATTTACAGTGCAGTGGGTAAAATAATCCAAGAAGCAAGATCATGCTCATTCCATTCATAGCTTTACATGTTTCTAAAACAAATTGCACTAGCTTTATTCTTTCCCATCCGTAGACATACGACTGCCCATTGTAAGTTGCACGCAACAATTATGTGTTTCCTAGGAAAAAAAGCTGCATAGGCTGAAGCTTATAGGCAATACAGATTTTAGAATGTACAGTACGGAGGTGTGTTTGGGCCTCTTTTAGAAGTCAGTGGGATGAATGTAAGCTTACTCCTGATCTTCATGTAACTACAGTGCCACTTTTTTCTTGACTTTGTCCATATAAAATTTATTCACATGCCTTTGCAATAACTAGATTGTGAGAAGATAGCCCCATGCTGTAACAATAACCAGTTGTTTGAGGTGCTTGCAGTTGTCTAATTAAAGTGTTTTGTTTTTTCAGACAGTGTTGCTGGTCATTGGAATCTTTGCCTAGCCACGACTCAGCTGTGGGGGTGCTGGAGGGGCGGGAGGTTGGGCTGGCCTGTCCTGGCCAGAGAAAGGAGTTTCCCATGCTCATTTATGGAACACAGCACCTGGTGTGGGTCAGAGCAGCCCCACAGGCTCTGTGGCAGGAGGAGCTGTGGGTGGGAGTGGTTTGCTGGGTGAAATGTGACCAACAAAAAAGCATCTTTCCTACCAGCTGTGTCCTGTAAACAAGGGAACGATTGTCCTGTCCCGAGCTGGGGCAGCCACTCCTCCAGAGAACTGCCAAGGCACCGCAGTGTGAAACTCTCTTGTCCAGTGCTGAGGGCCCTGCAGCCGTTGGGTTTCAGGACCGAGTCCCTTCACCTCATCCTGGAACTGCTCTTAGTGGCTGCAAGGACAACGCTGCTCTGAAGGACGATGCCACAATGGATTCAGCTGGAGGTAAAAATTACATTCAGCTTCACACCCAGCCTGGCTCTGTAGTGCCTGGTTACAAATGAAATACACAGAAAATGCTGGCACTGGAATGAAGTGCCAGGGGCAGCCCAAGGCTGGCACAGCTCTGCCCTCTGCCTGGCCTTGGCGCTGCAGCAGCACTGGGGAGCCCTGCCCAGGCCTCATCCTGTTGTGCTCCCCAGTGCAGCAGCTCCCTGTACTGCACTCAGACCTTGCCAAGCACAGTGGGTATTCAGTGTTCTCGTGTTCAAAATGATTTTGTCACTTGCTGGAGGTATAAGAGGGGCAGACAACCAGATCTGAATGCTGGGCTAGACAGGATGATGCACATCAGAATCAGTGTCTGAGCAACTGCACAGAGGGTGGGTTGGGCTTTCTTGCTGTTTTTGAGAGCCTTATGCTGCCCTACACTACACATGCTGGTGTAAAATGTGTGTGTGCTGCAGAGCCAGACAGGTGTTCAGGAAAGCATTTCTAGTGTATGATTTTAACTAGCAAGAGTCTTCTGTAGTTAGATGCAAATTAGAATTTAAGGTGGCCCCCTCTTTTTTACTTGTTAAAAAGAATTAGCACTTTTTTTAGTGGGTAGGAGTAGCCACTTTCCCTCCTGTGCCGTTTCAGCGTTCCTCACACACGGGTTCTGCTCTTTGCTCTGAGCTGGAGCCATTGAGCACCTCCTGTCGTGTGGGCAGGACTGAGAGCAGTTCGTGCTGAGATGGAAGGATGCCCTCACCCATGACAGTGACTGCACTGAGGAGCACAACAGCACCTCTTAGTGCTGCCTGCAGCAGCAGGAATAAATCACTTCCCTTAGGAAAACCCCAAACTGCTACACAGCTCCTCCCAACAGGAAGGTCCTGCAGCAGGCAGGTGCTTCCCTGCTCTGTGACCAAGGTCACCTCTAGCATAAAAATGCCCATCAGTGCCCCTGCTGACCCTCTTGGTAAACTGACCCAGGACTCTGCTGTGCTCGGGGTGATTATTCCTCAAACTCTGAAGGGAGCAGGGCAAAGAATCCCCCTCCTCCAGGCTGTTCCACATCTGTGTGTGCTACAGAAGTGAAGCCACAGCTGAAAACTGCAGAGAAGTGAAGAGTCTCAAAAGGAGCAGGGGAGATCAGAGACTTAGGGTCACTTTCCTGCTGATATAGCACCCTTTCAGGACAAGCAGGTAAAACTGACATAATTGTGATTTATTAACATGAATTAAAATGCCCAACCAGTGCTGCAATGTGACAGTATATTAAAAAAAAATTAAAGATCATATACTGTACTACTTTCACAAAGATCACACTTTTTTTTGCAAAAGACTTATTATATACAATACTATATCAAATGAAAGGAGCTTTAAGCAACTTTACAAGCGAAAGAAATACAGTATTTACAGCACTCGTCCGAGACATTAGAAACAGTCTATACATTAAATTACAATTTCTGCAAATAACTTGATGAAACAAAAAGCCATGTCCACACCAAAACTATAAAAATCTGTATTGCATTGTTTCCTATCTCTATGCACACAAAAAAACTGTTGACAGAAAATGGAAAAAAAAATTGTTAGTGCCATCACTTAGCCTGTGTACTTATTTAATTACATATGTATAAAAGTAATATAGAAAACTTTCACTAAATGAATTTAACTGCAACAATAAAATTTTAAACATTATGCAGCATCAAACCTACTGCCAGAAAAAACAGCTGGAATGTCCACTTACAAAATAAAAAGAAATACCTAATACTGGCTTAACAGCACGTTTTCAGGAATTTTAAAAAGCAAAAAATGGAAAGGATACAATGGAAGAGCACTGGTGTTTGCTTTTATACAAAGTATCATGTACAAGCTTTAAAAAGTACCTTGAATAGGTACATATTAAATATACACAGTTTATATTACAGAACATTTTAAAAATGTTTATAACTAAAAGGATCTGTTTTAATGCCACCCTGACCCATGGTAATTGTTCTGGAAGGTGGGTGGCACCTGTGCTCTGTGAATGGGGATCTGTCCTGGCACGGGCGAGGCCTGCTGCTGCCCCTGCACTCCGTGGGGGAGGCTCACGGAGCCGGGGTGAGGGCAGAAGCCGGAAGCAGTAGGTGTTGCAATACTGTTTGGTCCTTGAGGTTGGATGTGAGGACCCTGACCAGGGAGTGGGCAATGAGGTCCTGTGCCAGCAGGCTGATGTTGAGGTCCAGGTCCTAACGTTGTGTGATGTGGGGTTTGAGAGGAATAGGAGGACACGCTTGTGTGAGCATTGGAAGGGAAATGGGGGGGTCCTTGATGAGAGGGGTGGTGTAACCCTTGTGCTGATGAGGGGTGGTGCCCCGAGCCCATAACGTTGGAGGGAGGAGGCGGCGGGGGAGGCGGTGCCGAGTTTACAACGTGCTGGTGTTGTGCTTGCAAACCTTGGTGTCCCGTCGAAGGATGGGGAGGTTGGTGGTGGGGAAGAGGACCTGGTGGTGGAGGTGGCGGTGGCAAATGGTGACCAGCAGCTTGAGAATGAATGTGTGATCCAGGAGCCACTGCCATGGCATGAACTGGACCGACAACATGTGCTACAGAGTGCTGCTGATGAGTACTTTGCTGCTGGACAAGGTGGGGGCCTGGAGCAGGTGGTGGTGGAGGAGGGGGAGGAGCAGCAGATGCCGATGCCTGGTGATGAATACTGGGGTTCTGAGAGGACAAAAAATGCCCTGCAGCTACGTGGTGGCCCTGCACCGTTTGCTGACCCGCAGTGCCAGGAAGTGCTTGATTTGGTCCAGATGAAAACACAGTCTGTTGGGGTATGCTGCCCTTCAGCTGGCTGTAGCTCTGGAAGTTTCCAGAGGGCTGCTGGCTTTGATAGTAAGTGGAAGAAGGGGGTGGAGGGGGTGGGGGAGGTGGCGCATTGCTGTTCAAATTTTGTTGGTTAAACTGGCTGTAGGAAGCTGAAGATTGTCCTGATGATGTCTGAGTGAAGAGAGGGCCGCTAGCCTGCGCCTGGTTACTGGGCTGGAGGGTCGGCGCTGCCGGGTAGAAGTTCCTGTGTGTTTCCCTCTGGGGCGTTCCAACTTGAGGTGACTGCGGGTGATGAGGTCTGTATGGAGATCCCAGCTGCTGTGAGTGAGGCTTTGGTGAAAGGTAACCGTGCTGCACAGGCGCGTGAGGGGTAGAGGACTTGGGGGGATTTTCTACATGAGGCGAAGGGGGGCAATGCAGCTTCAAAGGTGCGGAAGGCAACTTCTGTGAATGTGAAAGTTGCTCAGCAGAGCTGCGCAGATGTGACTGAGATGGATGAGTTTTTGAAAGTGCTTGGACGTTGTTGGTCAGCTGTTTCTGCTGCAGCTCAGGTTTGGGATGATTCGCACTTTCAGTCTCAGGTGCATTAGCTGCAGTTTCCCAGTGCGAATCTGGTTTTGTGGGTGTTTTCCCAAGTGGCTGTGCTGAAACTACAGGACTTGGTGAAGAGGGCTGGAATGGAAAGAAAGGCAGTCAGTGCTCAATGTTTGAAATATTCAACCATGCATGCAATGAACAAAAAAGAACATCTCAGAACACTCTCCTCCCCAGATTGTGAGAAGTGCTGAGGTGCAGGATATATATTTAGTGTGAGAAAAACATCAGTAACAGAGTAAGCTTGAGAAGGTACTATTTTTATCAAATATGTATCAATAATTCTTCCAAGTCAAAGACTACTGAAGTGTATTTTAAAGTTGTAACAGAAATATGATCCATTAGGTCAAAGTCTGAATCTATTCTTTGTTAAAGTTTTAGATTTCTGAATCTGAAAGAAGTAATTCCAGAGAAGACCACTTACAGGAATAAAGCAATTTTTAGAGTGATTCAATGTTTTAAAGCTGGGGTAGTGAAAGTGAACAGACTAAATATGACAACCTGAATCACTTCACTACTCAATATCCTTCTCCAAATTATCAGAGCCCTGACAGCCAAACAATGCCAAACCCTTGCAGAGCAAGAGCAACCTCCTGTTAAGGGTAAGTCACATCACTGCTGTTCGTTCTGAGTGCCAGTTCTTCAGCATTCACACCTCAGAACAGCAGAGATACAATCTCTTCTCTCATCCATAAACATGTACACCTACTGAAAGCACAGCATATAAACCCACTTTTTAGTGTATATGGACAAATATTCTTGCAAATGTCTACCTATGTTAAATTACTGCACAGACAGATGAATGTGTATATGTCACCAAAGTAGTAAATCCTAAAATTAACACTTTTAAAGGTTAATCAGAGATGGATGGAGCTATTCCTATGCATATTGTGCAAACACCTTGCATTACCTTGCTTGCTTTTGATGGACTCTTACAAGTCCTTTGTGAAGTATCTGGGGACGGACATTCAGAAGTTGGCTCTGGATTTTCAGAATCAGGTTCTACAGAAATAAAGCAGATATAAATATCAAAGTGGGAAAATCAAATCTTTTGCAGAAATCACTAAGCACTTTATATTTGACTTTAAAAGAGCTATTAAAGCTGTTGTTAGACCATTGAATATGTCAAGTGTCATACAAGGTCATCTGCTTACTGACCTTCTGTAATTTCAGTGAAAGAAGGGGCCTTAAGCTGCAACTGGGAAATGAGATTTGAATGAGATGGAGACTGAACATGAGACGGTGAGCATGGCCTACAAGGTGATTCTCCCCCTACAGATGAAGCAGACCCAAACACATTATTAGAATTATTACAGATTACCATGGGGGAACTGGTTAGACTGATGTATCTTCAAAACAATAAATGAACTCACCACTGTCCTTGTCTTTCCTATGATCACTGAGAAGTAAAGCTCTCTGATAACTTCGTTCTCTCACTTGTTCCACAGAGGTTGATGCAGTCCTGCAAGAGAGGGCCATTTTAAATTTAAGAGGATGTACTCCCATGGCCCAAATTTAAGACAAGGTATATGCAAATACCGAGTCAGAGAAAGTTTACAGTGTTGGCTGCATGTAACAACCAAATAACTGGTTGTGCACAAGGAATATTATTACTTTAATGGTTTGTAGCTATTTTATCCCATTTTAGATACAGTAATTTTCTGCAACCATGTTACATTAAAAAACTGGCATTTCCTCTTATTAAGGAAGTATCTGTAGATCTGTGGGTTTTTCTTTGTCTAAACAACTGAAAAGTAAAAAAAAAATAAAGGTCACAGTTACTGGTTCATAGTCTCAATTTGCAGAAAAGTGTCTCTGTCCAGAATTGGAATCTGCTCTTTAATAGCAGATGCACAGCTGTAAATTGTGTACCACTACAAATCTCTCTGTTTAAACTTCTAAACTTGAATTGCCAGACAGTGGGTATGCAGTGACAGTCACATCTCTCTTATAATCCATTACATCTCTCAAACCTGACCAAGAATATCCTAAGTGACAGCACTCCACAAAACTATTTTCCTTTCTGGCAAGGATGTATGGTATCACTTTACAATACTGCTGGCAATGGAATAAGCCTTGGTGCTGCTCTGCAGGGTTATTGGAAAATCTAAGTAGTAAATTCTTCCTGTTTAGCCTGTTTCCACAGTTTAGGGCAGTAGCTTCTGCACAGCAAACTTAACAGCCACTATTCAGTGGAACACTGAAGACTGCACTTATGTTCTCCTGTCAACTGGCTTTACAAAATCTTCTTTTCTGGAACAGTTGGAGCATCTGAGTGGAAGGATGTTCAACTCCTAAGCCCACGGTTCATCCTCACTACAGTTACACCATCACTACAGTATGAAGAACATCAGCAGGATTTATTTTGCGCTACTACTGTTTTGGAGACAGTGTCACCACAGCTGACCTATTTTAAAGCTACCAAAACTCAGTGAAAAAACTGTGCAGTGTTTTACACAGACTGAAGTCCCTCTATCTTCTCCCCATCCACACTCCACCTCTCCTTAGGATCTGGGATTGTTTGGAGTATCTGGCATTGCACACACTGCCCATATGGTCTGCAAACAAGGGAACCACTGAGCAAACACCAACAATGCTGTGTCACCACATGCTCCCACCTGAGCAGGAGCTGCTGGCCAGGCTGCATTCAGCCCTGCACAGGGCAATTAAGCAACACAAACATCCCACACACGTTCCAGCCATGAGTGAAATATAGACCTCCTGAGGTCTTCCTGTTGCGCCTTACGCCCTACAGTACTTTGGGAAAGATTTAACATGAAAAGTTCTCTTCATCTCACAGACAAAGCAGTGGAAATACAAGGACACACATGCTCAAACCAATACCTAATTAGCCATTAGAAGATAAAAAAGGAGAATTAAAATAATTTAATAAATATCTTCTGGGTAATTCTTCATGTAATTGAATCATTATGAGGCGACTGCTGTATTTCTAATATAAAAGGTAAGACAACTCTTCAGTAAGCTGGAAAAAGAGCTTCCAGTCAATAACCTGCAACAGCAGCCTTAATGAAAAACAGATTTCAAATACCAAAAGACTTAGATTCATATAAATAATTCTTTCGAATTAAACTTAAATCCTGTAGTTTTGTGGCTTACCACTGAACTTCTGGTTCACTCTTCTCACTGGAGGAAGATTCCTTAACTGCACAGTTGTTGCCAGTGTCTTCTGGAGCTGCATTATAAACAGTAGTTGGCAGTGGTAAAGGCAGGCTTGCAGTGTTTTCAGTTTGCTCCCCATTTTCACCACTGTTGTTATACCCATCACTAGCACCATTATTACTACTTGTATTTCCTCCACCAGCAGCCTGAGGAGATACAGTAACCAGGGGGAAGCTGTCTGTCTTTGAGCCACTTTTTCGAGCTTCACGCTGCCTCTTTCGGTATTCTAACAAGGACACCTAAGGAGAAAAAACAACCCACAAACAAACATTAGAAAGGAAGTTTTGCCCATTTTCTTTCTCATAGTTTCTATTAAATGAACTATATATTTCAGTAATACATACCATGTAACTGGTTCAAAAAAAAAGGACAAATTTATTGAAGCTATTTCACAGCTGCAGTGGAATTTACAAAGTACTGAGCTACTACCAACTATAAAGGTGATACTAAAAAAATGCTTCTGCCAAGAGAAGCATTATGTGTTCTGCCTCAGAGAAGAAGCAGATGACACAGGTCAGCAAAAGGGCCACTGCTAAAGTCATTCTGTTGGCTGTACAGTTTCTCCTGGAACTGCAGAATTTTACTATTACACTTATCTAGCAAAGCTGATTTCAAGAGATGTCACATCCAGGTCTCAGACTGACTCCCTTGCAATTGCTACCCTTCTGCTTCATATATCAAAGGATTCACTAAGCTCTTCATGCCTTTTAACATCCAGAATTTGCAACTTACTTTTCCCATTTATTTTGAATTTGTCTTTACTGCCCTTTAAGACAGACTGATTAAGAACATATTTTAAAGCTAACTCCATTACTAAAAATAATGACACATGGTTCCTATTTCATGTATTATGTATATACAATCACTACACCAAAGTTCTATGTAAGAGAAACCAGTTTTGGTGGTTAGTAAACTGCCTTCAGTGAAAAAAATACAGGCTCAAATGTTTTCACCACAAATCTTCAGGATGTGAATTACAAAGCTGAAATATTGACCTTCAGACCTACTTTATTCAGTTAACTACACTAGTTTGGTAAAAATTACATTTAATGTCTACAGTTTTTCTTCTAGTTATCAACATCCTGCTCTGAATGCATACAGCATCCAAACCAACAAACTAAAGTGCAACAGTGAAAAAAATTAATGTTTAACTGGCTTAATCATCAATAAAACTGGACATCCATCTCTAAACAGAGAGAAAAACCAAAGCAGCTGCTGTTTCCAGTCCTAAGGGGTTTTGTTTGTTTGCTTTCAAACAGATCTATTAGAGACCCATCCATATGTCAGGGTAAAAACTGTGAAAAATACCTGATTTTGCATTAAAAAGTTCAGGTTCAGAACTGATCTCACTTTCAAACAATTTTGTATTATTTCCACATCATGTAACAGGGACCCCCTAGAGAATACTGCTTTAAAGAAAGCTTAAATGTTAAGAAACCCATGTAGTGTGGCCACAATGTACAGGTCTGTATTGATAAAGGACTTGTGCAATAGTAAGAAAAAACAAGAGCAAATGTCCACAGAAATACAGAAATATGCAAAAACATCCTACAAAGACCTACCTAAGGATATTGCTGTCTTACATGACCCTAGGGAAAAGGCTTTTATGAGCCTCCTACGAAATTCCTGAATCCTCACCTTTCACCTTAGGTGGGATCTAGCCCACCACCTCTTTTTTTATACTGTCTAAGCTTTTAAATTTTTGTGTGTCCTCAGAAATCCTAAACCCCCTTCTCTTTCAGGGGTACAGATGCAATTTGCTCTGGTTGTTTTTTCAAACTGAGACTTTTAGACAAGAATCTTGGGACTGGGGATGTCAGGGGCAGCCATGCCTTTTTGTATTGGCAGATTAGTGCAGTGTAAGCTCTCAGCAGTAACAGCCTGGAACAGTCCTTGCCAGCAAGGGACGTGGGGAGGGTCACTGAAGTACCAAGTGCTGCTGGGATTTGTGAAGACTAATTTCGCCTTCAGAAAAAGAAGACTGTCAAGTGACAGGAATTTTGGCTTATGTTTTCTTTTCGGATTTGCCAAAATAGCAGGGCTGCAGTAACACACACATGATGTATCAAATTCTCAGGTCCATGATCAGGTAAGATCAGAGCTCCTACAATATTGCTCCATTTATGTCTCAGCTTGAAGCAAGTAAACAAAAATCCAGTTCTGATGAAGAACTACTGAAGGAAGACTCCTCAATGCTCCACAGCAGGATACCCCAGAGCAGCAGGAATATACAAGGGGCTGCAATGTGACCAAAAAACCCCAAACCCCATTGTGCAGGCATGTACACATGCAGAAAACCCCACCCTCCTCATCACTACTTCTGTGAAGAAAATAAATCACACCTTTCAAAGAAGAAAGATTACTAGAGTCTGTGATGAGACAGAACAGGCAAGCTGGTACACTGGAGCCTAGTGCCTTTCATCTTTGTCATTCTTTCTGCAAAGGGAGTCAACCTGACAGTACAATGCAGTCTAAGAATAACACAAAATAACTTCCAATCCTGGTTTTAGTTACCCATGACAATATCACTTATCTACAACAACTGTTTCATGAGAGTAGCAAATTTAGATTGAGCTTATTTTTCAAACAAAAAACCCCAAATAACCCAAAAAACAAATTAAACCAAGAAAAATATTTCTTTGAACTAAGGATTTCCGTGCAGTTTTAACTTTCAAGTCTGAGTAGCATAAATCTATTCTTGCAACTTCTTGCAGTAATTCATAACAGATGTTCACAGTATGTGGTCTCTATGATGCTAGTATATATTCTGTATAGCAGAGTACTGTAACACCAGGTGGCATAAGCAGCCATTTTCAAACCTAAAGATTATTTATTGGGCAATTCATTTAAGACTCATATGAAATAGAATTTGTATTTTTTACGTTGAAAAAATAAATTTACTAATAGTTTTACGAAGCTTTGCTCTTTGCCCTTCATTACTTCTCCTGAATGTCTACTACACTGTAGTATGTAAATATGAGCCATCAGTTGGTTTTTATTACATTGGGGTTCTTTCTGTTATAGAAACATCATTAACACACAATGGAAGACAGACCAAATGATTCTTAAATGTATAACCTTTTTCTTTTGTGGAGGGTTCTGGGGTGTGCAATTTCCATCCATCATATTGTCGTTATTGACAGTCCTTCCAAAGCCAGGTGCAATTCCATCTTCTGAAGTACAAAAAACAGATGCTTCCATGAACATGCCTCTTGCATCGTCTTGAATCAGGCACTTTGACTCGTTTATTCTGAATCCACCTCCTACCTCCAACTGATGTGAAGGGGTCAAGTCCCTCAAATTAGAATTCATTGAGAAATTTACACCTGTCCTGTCAGGACTTTTTACCCAGGAAGAATAAATTGTGCCCCGTCCACAATGAGCAGTTTCTAATTGGCTGTTTGAATCAGTCCTATCATGTGCGGGGGCTTCCAGGTTTTTATGCAGTGCACTTTGCTCAATTACTTCGAGTCCCAGCTGGAGGTCTGACACAGATTCCATTTCTCCAGTGCACTGCCGTGTGACATCAGTCCTATTCCTTGGACTAGAATATCCAATAGTCTTTATTTCTTGCAGGCCCATTTCTGTCAGGTTGGAATTTCTGAAAGAATTCAGTGCTAGAATCGATGCTCTGTCATAACCCTGCATGAAGAAAAAACATGTAACTATTTTCTCACACTCCATCAAAACTATATGACATTCAGATGTGCCTTTAAGTGGGATTAAAGGCCTTCCAGTAGCACAAATTTATCAATTTTTAAGAAACAATTCTACAGCCAGACTCTTAGTTCTACTATTCCCATATATTACATTAAAGCATTTTACTAAAATGTACATTAACCAAAGTAAAAATAAACATTAAGTGCCAGGTTTTATTTATGACTGGCAGAGGAAGGGGAAGAGCTTCAAAAGGAGCAAGTCCCAGGCCAGGAAGCTAGAAAGCACTTCCTTCAATGTAAAAGTAATCCTCCTCAGTGTCAAAACACCTACTGCAAAGCAGGAGAAGAAGTTTTTCCAAGACAGTTCAGAGTTTTAGGATGAAGCCCCACGGCAGAACACATTCCCCCTGCAGGCTGGGAATACCCAGGCATATTCCAACAGCACTTGCTCTTCAACTAATCCACCACCTCTGCTGCCATAGTAACCTTCTGCTCTGCTCCTTCACTTTGAGCATAACTGGCATCAACAGAAACAACTGAGAAATGCTGGTAACACGGACAAATGTTAATCTGAATCTAACTACAGGCTGGAAAGCAAAGTGTTTCTGTTCCTATTTTCAAATTGCAGCAGTTACTCCTTCCCATTACAGAAGGTGATCCTGATCCAAATCACAATTTTTAAGTGATACAGAGAGAAACCAGTTTAAAATAGAAAATATAAGAGGTAAAGTGGAAATATAAAGGAGTAAGCAAGTAAAACCTATGGGGAAATTAGCCTTTAAATCCTCAGGAGGATTTGCAGGTTTTGCAGATTTCCTTACCTCTTGACTGTAAGCTCGCCTTTTTATTTCTGGGGAACTGTCAGGTGAGGAAATATTCTAAATAAACAAGAAGAAATTGCAAGTCAATTAATTATTTAGCCTAAATAAATACCTCCCCCCATTTTGTAGCAGGAGTGCAAAATGCTGATTTACACTGCAATGTCTGAACACTTTCTCTGAAGGCTCTAAAATTCATGATAAATCTCACCTCAAAGTGCATGGTATTTCCATGTATACATGGAGTTACAGGAGTAACTGGTGAATAGATAGGTTTGTAACCATTTCGACAAGCTTCATCCTCTGTTTTTACCCTGGGAGGAGTAGCAAACAACGATGGCTCTGAGGCAGTGATGTCAGCATGGGTTGGTGTGGCATAGGGAGAAGGAGTAGGTGTGGAGGTTTCTGAGAAAGCAGACTCCAACAGCTGATACAGTCTTCGTTTTTTTAGTGGTGTGGTTAGATCTGTGTGTTAAAATTAGAAAAAAGTTATACGATTTCTAGACTTAACAATCACAGTTGTTTAAGTACTTTAGGTAATGAAATTGTGAATTCCAAATAAAAGAATTCTAAGATCAAAAAAATCTCTGAAGGGCAGGCTTGCTGAGAGATGAACTTTTAACAGCCTATAGGCTTCCTGAAAAATAAACTCTTAGCAGCCTACAGATACATCAGTAAGGGAATTCAGTGTGCTAGGATGCTGGGAAGAACTGCCTATGCCTTTAGAGAAGACCAAGTCAACTTCTATGCATTTTTAAGACTGTTCAGCTAAAAGGTGGTTTTAGTGCACTCCAATTTTCTATTATGCCTAAAAGATTACACAGCTTTTCCCCCTGTGTGCCACACTAGCATACTGAGTTTTAAGGGAATTCTAAGTATACAAAAAGCACAGAAGATTAAATTTATAACCTGACCTCTTAATACTAATACCAAAACCATTAGTCTTTTGTTGACTGTAAATGCTAGGATATATAATGGTTTCTTATCTAATATACATTAAAGGGGGAAAAATTCCCAACTACTATGCAACTAAACATTTCTTTCAAAGAAAGTATCAGGAAAACATGCAAATATCCCTGGAATTTTCATCAAGTCATCTATTTAAAAACACAGTGCTCCACAATCAGCTACCTTATCATAGCTCTTATGTAGTGTATTTACAAAAGCTTCACACCTGTTAAGGAACAGCTGTCATTCAGTAATAAAGGACTTTTATGTTCACCATTGATGGCCGGACTTCTAGATCTCTCCTGTGATGGTGAATTAAATCTATCAATCGTTGTTGAGTTTTCTTCTTCCAAAGCCTGCTTCAACCAACGCTGTAAAAAACCAAGAAGTTCCAATTAGCAACTTAAAACTTCAATGATGAACATTTCAAAATGTGTAGCATGACTGGTTTCCCAAACAGCCTTTTTCTGCCTGAATTTATGCTAGTAAATAAAGACTTCTTTTTAATTAATATGGGATAGAACACCATAATGAAGGGAAGCATTACCTTTTTACAAGAGCCAGTAATGTTTTCCACAGGTTCTTTTTTCCTCCTCTTTTCTGAAAGGAATGGAGAAGTAAAACGGATATAGTGCTTTGGAGTTGAATACACGTGTGGACTGTAAGTGAGGCCAGGTAAGGAATTCAGCTGGGTAGCCAGAACTTCAGGGTCGGTGGTTATGCGTAGAGGCCTTTCTGGTAGAGTGTCTGTAGGCTTTCCTGCTTTATCACTCTTTTCACTTAACCATTCACTAACCAAGTGCTAAACAGAGAGAGAAAAAAATTAGTGTTTTATGAGTGTGTTTACCAGTGGCTTTTTAGAAGTGTTTAGTTCAATTATTCATCTAGTCAACTACTACACAAACCAGATACAGTTTCCAGGCTCCAAGTTTAAGAAGACCTGGCAAGAATGAGCTCAGTTTTAGTGAAATCATGGGAACAGCAGAAGAAATCAGTACAGATTTGCTGACACACCGGTTTGGGGGAAGGGCGGGGGTGTTTAGTTATTTTCTTTTGTTGTAAACTACACTTAGTTCTTCTGCATTTAATTCTCACTGAACATTACAATAAAAGTGCCCAGATCAACTGTAATTAGGATGTCAATTTAGTAACAGAATTCTAAAACAAAATTCCAACTTGTGCCTGAGTATCCAGGCTGAGGAGAAATAGTGTAACATTAACAGAGCAAAGTTAAAGAAGCCCCTCATCAGATTTCCATACTGTCAGGACTGTGCCTCAGTCAACTTGTCAGGCAGCTGCCTTCAACACTCTTCAACTGTAGTAGTAAATGTGGTGTAATTTAACACAAAGACACACTGGTCTAAAAAGGTTAGTCTTTCCTAGCTAGGAAAGACTAAAAAATACATGCTTTTAAATAAATATGCCAGTAGATTTTAGTTTTTATTAACAGATAAACTAACCTCCTGGATTTTACAGTGATTCAAAATTAAGGACACGCAACAGTAAATAATATTAGTATGATATCAAGACTTTAACACAAATTATCATAATACATTTTATTTTGTCTTTTAAAAATCCATTTTTATTTTATTAATTTTTAAAGCAAGACCTTCTCTGCACTTACAGTACAATGGATGCAATGCAGAGACATTTCACAGATACCTGAAGCCTGAACTTTACTGCACTTTTTTGCTGTTTCAGAGTATTAAACACTTCTTCCTTCTTTTCTGCTATGCAACAGGCAAGAAAGGAAGAAGTGTTCCCCTCACAACAATGTAACAGTGATGCAAATAAGCAGTGTTACAGAATGACTCAGGTCCCTTTTGGAAAAATCCAATCTAAATTATGTTTGGGGGTTTAAGACAGAAAACCATCTTAAGATTGTTATTTTTCTTTTGACAAGAAGTTTTGACCTATGACTTCCCCCCCTTTTTCCTCCAATGATTAAAATTTTCGGACTTCTTGTAAATCACACTACAAATACTTTTTAGTGCATTCTGAGGAGTTTAAAGCTCAAAGCTGTACTGCTTTAGTTGTACTTGCAGATTTAAGATTTCTGAGTGTCTTTTAATATTGTGCCATTTCATACAACTTTTTTGCAATGTAGTCTAGTGGAAAGAAATTTCAAAGCAAAGCATTAAAGAGTAAAGAATTTTCCCTCCAGATATGCACATACACATTCAGGGTGTTTAGATCCATTGACTTCAGAACAGACATCTGAGAAGAACTAGGAGTTAGTGAGATCCTTGGAGATACTGTTTGCTATCTGAAGCACAGAGTGAACAAATGAAGAAATGCAACTTTTATTTCCTCAGGTTTTTCTTTAAATTCAGCTTTAATTATATTTTTGTTATGTACATTATTTCAATTCATTTAGAAAGCTCATTTAGAAGACATTTTGTTCCAAAATTGCTCTGAAGATGTATTTTGGAAGTGTCTTAAATCCAAACCAACTTCCGCCAAATGATGTTACACATATTTTAATCTATTACCAATGAGTGACTACACAATGGTGATTTTTCAAGCAGTGAGTAAACATTTTAAAAACAACCCATACATGCAGCTGCACACTGATGAAGCAGCCTATAATTTTTTAAAAACTCTGTTAAGGTCTATCTTTTCCTCGTCCCTCAAGAGACTTACCTTCTTTGTTTTTGGATACTTTGTAGGGCATTTACTAAGTGCTGGAGCTTCTGTTTCAGTAACCATTTCTGTAACAACAGTTTCAGTTTCAGGCTCAGCTACCAGGGCTGCATTCTCAGCTTCGTTATGCTGTGAAGTTACTTCCACATCAGGAGAGGAGGGCTGGATATCTGAGCACATGCTGACGGTCCTGTGCCGCCTGCGCTGCTGTCCAATGTGAGTTCTGCTCCGGGAGAAGCTTTTCCTCTGTTTAGTTCTGTTAACTTTGGCTGGGGTGGGCTTGGTGGCAGTTTCTTCTTTTGCCGGTTCCTGGGACAAGACAAAAGTCAAGTAATCAGATCCCATTCCTGTTTAGAGCTACTTATCTTTCTTAGGAAAAAAAAGAAGTCAGTTCCCTCTTCTTTTACAGAAGAAAGTCTCCATCTCGTTTTTGTTGTCAGAACTACAACAATTCTCTCCTTCTTGAAGGCAAATGATAGGATTTCCTGTAGTTTCCTCCCAAGCACCCGCTGTATCACCATCAGCAGTGTTCACACATATCCATCACCAGACAGATCATGACAGATCTGTGTAAGAACTGACATTCATTTATCCATAAGCTGGAAATCAACTGCTTGTATCATGATATAGTCTTTCAGTCCAATATTCTTTTGGCAATTCATAGTTTACTAGGTGTTTAGCTTTGTCACAAAAGGTACTTAAGAGAATGCTGACACACACAGCTCAGGAAAACAACCCGGACTAAGAATCATTATATGAGTATTTGCAAACTAAGAAGCATCCATTAACAACAGAGTTAAAAACTGTTATAAAACACGAAGTATCATCTGCAAGAACTCAGAAAAAACCCACTTTACTAACTCACTTCCTTTAAAATAACAGAAAGATTAGAATACTATGTGTTCTTGAAAAACCCACTGAAAAAACAAATAGTTCTCCATTGGTTACAGAGGGTGCCTAAGGACAGTCACCTCCTGTGGCTAAAGTTAACACCGATAAATGTTCTATCCTGAACTTCAAACACAGACTAAATTACACAGCTGGTGTGGGTGTGTGTGTGTATGTTTGCCTAAATCCATGTAACTGAAATTCTTCATTAAAGAATTCTATATGTATCTTATCTGGAAAAAAATTCAGAAGCTAAAAAAATGTAATATCAAAGAACATTTTGGTTACATATAATTGAGTTCGGAGATAAAAAAAATCATACATCTTAACACACAGCGTGCCAGCCAAATTGATAAAATATGCAATGTTAAAAGCTAGCTTTAAAATAAAGCTCCAGATAACTACCTGAATAAATTCAGCATCATTAAGAATCTGTGCTTCCTTGCATTCTGATTTAACCTCCGTTTTTGCTGTGCTGATTCTTTCCAAAGCTTGTTCTCTTCTTTTTTCTCTCTTTTCTAGTCTGGCAAAAGCTTGCAGGATAGCTTCCATTTTCCGTTCTTCTCTTGTCTGATGGATTTAACAATAATCATGATCAGTTTTAGTCATTATCTTCCATATATATAAATATGTAATTACTCTCGCTCCTATTTTTTTAAGTACTTCTACACATGTTCAGTATATGTCTGACATGAAGATCAAGTTCAGCAGAAGCTCAGATTATGTTACAATCACAGCAAATACAAGACTTCTGAAGAAAGGCTTACATCCATACCAGCTTGACAAATAAGAGAATCCTACTTTGAATTTAAGAACTTGCTTAATTTTTCGAATACTTAACAAAAAAAGGCAGATTTTAAGATGCTAGTTTTATTAACACTGCTCTACCAAAATCCAAAAATCAGGACTTCTGTGACTTTTTATTCCAGTAGGAAAATAAAATAAAATAGGGGAAAATCTTAATTCCCAATGCTAGCTATAAAAATAGCCATTACAAATCACAAGCAATAAGAAAAGAGCAAATAATGAGATCTAAAACAGGCATTGTAGAAATCATCTAAAGACACTAAAAAATGATATACAATTGAAGATAAAAGCAGATTTTTGTCAGAATGCAGTGATGAACCCAGATGAACTGTTCTCAAATAGCAAGCCTTGCATTTTAAGGCTAAGTTCATGTAAGGATCTGACTTTGCACATGCTCAGATTGTACAAGCCCACAAAAAGGCAGCAATTAGCATGGCAAGAGCAGGTGTCACTAAGCCTTAATGATGCCTTTTAGGCAGCTACTTGCTTCCCAACTTACCATCTTCCTTTTCCTTTCTGCAATCTGCTCCTCTGATTCCATTTCTACTTCATTGCTAATGGGAGTTTTTTCTTCTATATCATCGATAAAATCTGGCTCCTGCAAGATGGAAATAACTCTTTTAGAGAAATTCTACTCCTCTTGCAAATTAGGGTGAACTGAAAGCTACAAAGAACTAAGAATCCTCAGATCACTGCATCAGAAGTAACCAAACCAACAAATCAAGATGAAAAATGTTCCATCCCCACTCCCTCATCCCACCAAGCAAGAAGTATCAGAATTAAACCTGCAAAACAAAGGAAACTTTAGGACACTAACAATGGCCACTGCTCTAACCATTTTATAATCAGTTAAATATTTAGGAGCTTTATATTATCCACCCACAAAAAAAGTGTTACTTTTAGTGAAATAGAATGAATGCCAAAGTAGATGTTATCAATGACACAGAAGTTTTACTCAGCTCTGAAGTGTATTCAATTGAAGTCACATTTTCCATTTGAACATTCATTGTACAATCCAATGATGGTGCCACATCATATGGAAACACAAAAGCTACCTAACCTAACTAACAATGGTTTTCTGTTTTGGAAGGAAAAACAAGCATGAAAGCATAACTTTGAAACTAATTAAGTGTTCACTACTCCTATGCACAATTTCACTTTTACATAAGGACTATAAAAAGACTTAAAGTTTGTCCTATAATCTATATCTAAACATAGAGACCAGGGAATTAGTAGCTTTTTCCTTTTTTCCTGGGGTGATATACATGATGCTGCCATAAAGAAAGTGTAAGGGAAAATGTAAATATACTTTTAACAGCTTTACTCTTCCCGCAATTCCTACTCTTCAATTTTGAAAAACAATACAAGTTCTCCAGTGAATGTTCTCTATAAGCACTGTGTATTACATAAAAAGATCAGGAGAAGATTCCATTTACCAGCTATCATTTCTTGAAAATATGACACAAAACACAGATCAAAAATCACTCTCAAGATGAGAAAGTTTAAATTACTTCTGAGCATCTTTGTGTCAGTACCTGATTATTAGAAATGGAGAGCCTGAGGGGAGAGAGCTTCCTCTGTTTACTATCTGCAATTTTCATTTTGGTGGCTGCTCCTTCACAATCCAATGTGATGTTCTGATTTTGAGTCTCCTTTTCTCTTGAAACATCTTTCTCTTTCTTTCCCTTTTTCCTTCTAGTTTCATATCCAGTATTGATGTTTTCTGTAGGCTCGGAACGTCTGAGAACTGGACACTCAGGATTTTCTTTGAGGCAAGCACAATCCACTTTGTATTTACTGCACGTAATTAAATGCAAGAAGGCATATTTGATTAGGTGGTACAGCAATGAGACCCTTCAATACTAAATCACTGATATTTCACATTAAACATCTGCTATAATGCAAACCAACCATGTTAAAATGCAGGTGACTCAAGTTTTCACACAATAGACAACACTACTGTAACTCAAAAACCTTATCTACTGGTTAATTCTTTAGCTCTGCCACACAGAATTATTTCAAATTCAAGGTTAGTATTCTGCTTGAAGGACAAAGACACCTAAAACCCGAGTATAATCCTAGGTGGAAATATAACCACCACAAAAGAGATGCATTTAGTCAGAGAGTTCATTTTATATGCAAAGATGACAGACACAATTTACAGCATGAGCACACCAAACTCAGAGTCACTTTGCACAATTTTAAGCTCCACTTGAATACACAGGAAAGTCAAACATGTTTCACTGAAACAGGCTATCAGTTGTTTCAGGTACTAAACACAACCAGTATGTATTTTCAGAAGGAGTATGTCTACAACTCTTGGCAGTGCCCAGTATCTTGAGATAGTCTGAACCTGTGCTGATTACCACACGTGCTCTGTGGTCACACACAGTTCAGGTCAAGCAGCAAAGGCATGTCTGCACAGCACTGCATCCAAGCTGGCTTAAGAGCAGGCCACAGAAATGCAATAATAAAAATACACAACTCGGCCCACACACACCTTGTTCATTGTAAATACAGCGCCTAAGGAGCTTTGTGTTATTAAAACATGCAAGAAAGTAAATGATGCAAAACCAAAGCCATTCTGAATTGCAAAGTAACTTACTGAGCATTAGAGGTATTTTAGAACAGCATTCTCAAATACTTACCAATTTCCATAATCAAAATCAAATGCTATGGTAATCTCGGCTCCCTTTGGAATGTTATGGATGGAGTAAATATAAAGATGAATTGTTCCATCTTCAATTACATGCCTCACCTGTAATCAAGAGAATGTTATTATATTATCATGAATTACTTTCAAGTTCTTGTATAAGAATTGTAGGGATTGCTCAAATTATCAGGAATCTCATGGAAAAGGAGATTCCTAAGTAAATAAAACCTAGTTTAATTTTCTAAACATGCTCACCTCTGCATTGGGTGTACACGAACGCCTGATAAATCGAGCTTCATTTCCGAAAGTCCTTGCATCAACGCACATTTCTAGCCCATGGAATTTGGAGTAAAACAAAACAAATGGGTATGGCCTGAAAAACACACAAGAAAATTGGGAATTTCATAATTTTTGAAGATGCTAAACAGTGCTTATTCTCCTTATTAGTCAGCTTTGTAACATGACGCTTGGTAGAATACACCAAATTTAATTAAGAGATTAATCTAAGAATGGCATGTTTATGTTTAAGCTTCATGATTTTAGCAGGTACATTCCCCCACATATATTCTCAGAATACCTCAAGATGGAGTTACAGCCCTGTATCATCTGCATAGGATCTACAAGGAGAACATTACCAGAGCAAGCACTAGACATGGAAGACACACAGTTAAAGCTTTTCAAATTTCTTAAACTTTTTTTATGACAGGCCCCAAAATGAAACTCAGAAATTTATACACCACATAGAACAATTTTTTTAAAAAGTAAGACCACCACATCCCTGCCTAACACCTGCAGCATCACTAGCACCAACCCTCCTGAAGGAAAGGGGCCTCCAAATACTTTGTGAAGTCATACTTTAAATTCTGCTATTCCAAGTTCCAAGGAACCTTGTATCTTCACTGAGCAAAAGCTGGGTGCTCCATCTCCTCCAAGAGGCCTTCTGCAAATTCCCGAGCAGGAAGGAGGAAGCAGCCACACTGCTCAGTAAACTAACTAGAGAACTCTGGCAGTAAAACAGCCCCAAGCTGACCTGCATCCAATTTCATTCTCAGCCTCATGGACTTAAAATCCATTTCTCTCACAAAAGACAGAGCCTTTACCATTAATATAATAATTATTTCAGGATGGCAGAACCTGTCTATTTCCTGGTTTAAGGTGTACAACTACCCAACTGAGCATGCAAGAATTCTATAATTAGGAAGGAACAAAAAAGAGAAAACCAGCTCCTGAATAAATCTGTAAGGATATCCAGAAGAGAAGGGGACAGAAAAGGTTCCAGCTGTCACTACTTTTAATCAGACAAAGTAAAATACAAGACACTGCTGGTAACTCAGATCCACTTGTACTTGAAGCAACACTTTGGCAAGCATTATTTTAATAATTACTTGACTGAAACAAAGAATGAACAAACCTTTTAAAGAAATATCCATTAGCTTCAAATTGCTCTCTCAGCATGAACTTTCCTCTGTATTCAATAATAAGTGCATCAGGAGGCAAGTCTTTGGCAGCCTTTAAAATTTTCTTGTTTTTTTGTACATAACTCTGTAAAGACATAGATTCATTTATGAATTTTTACTTTCTACCATTTTCCATTAATAGCATATTATTTTTCACAATTATTAAACAATTTTATACAAACTAAAAAAGCTCCTTTTTTTTGTAATTCAACCTCCAGATTGAACTGACCAAGCTATCTTGCTCACCTAGCAATGCTACTAGTTATCAATTTAGACACAAGGAATGCTTTGGCCCTAGCTCTCCAGGACATGGCTGAAAACCAACATATTCATGTTTTTACAATTCAAGTACTATAGCCTTTAGTGCACTTAACTCTCACCATGACTAGGGTGAATTGCTGCATTGTTTTGCACAACACTTTCAAAAAGCTTCAATTCCTTTGAACAAAACAAAACATGCAGACATAAAATGACATTCACAACTCACTAAAGAAAAAACAGAACACGGAAATAACATAATAATTGAAAAAAAAAAGAATCCTGACAGAGTTTCCAAATTCATTTTCATATCTTTAGATGGAAGGATGGCTTTAATTAAAAACCAATACATACCCTGGCAATTAGTGAACTCACACCTCTCATAACTGTCATCACCAATGAAAAAGGAAGTAGCCTCTATGTAGGCAAAAGGCTCTGTAAGTAGGGATATTCCTCTAAGGAGGGTGTCCCATATGCCATGATGGTCTTTGAGAAAAAGAAGCAAAGATGCTTCCATTAATCTGCTACAGTAACTACTCCTCACAATTTCTGCTACAAAATGCTAAGTATTTTACATGGGTCTTGATTTGAAGCCTGTAAGTAACTGGTAAATTCCTGATAAACAAGGCTAGAAGAAAGCACTGCAATTTCTTCATAAACTAGAAATTACAGGATCATGAGTCAAAAAAGAATCAGTATCAGAAATACCACCATGAACATCCAGAACACCTACCACACCTTAAGAAAAATGTAGACAATGAACATCTTGATACACATAGTAGGGTAAAAAAAATAAATTCAGTTCCAATGGTTCTTTCTACTCTAACCCCTCCAGGTATCCCTCAGAGAGAAACAGCAGCAAAGTTGTCTAAAGCTGACTGTGTGTCAAGAGACAGACTAAGGGCAACCCAATGTTCAGGCTGAAACTAACACCTTAGCTACTTTTTAGGATAAATGATATGCAAATGTAAACATAACCAGGGTGGTACAGAATGTATAAAAATCTGAAAAATATGTTAAAATTCTGATGCGCAAATCTGGTGAGACAAGGAACAAAAAGCGAATGTGAAGTCCCTTTTTTTGTGTTTTTTTCCTGTGGCTTCTTTTTTTTTGTTTGGTTTGGGTTTTTTTGGTCGGTTGGGGCGTTTTTAAGGCATCTAATGTCATGGCACAAATACAGCATGCAGTAACACAACAAGGCACAGCTCATTACCTCTACCGGAGGTTTGAAAATCAGATTGCTGGTGCTGACTTCTTTTTTGTCATTTCCATTGCCTAATCTGAGAGCTATTTTTTGTGCCTCCCTCTGGACACCTTCACTGTATTGGTTATTATTTGCTTCTTCATAACGATCCATCCATGCCTTGATTTTAGTTTCCCATCCAAAGTTTGAACTGTCAGTAGGATCAATCTCTGGAGCTGAGCCCTAAAAATTGAAGTAAGTGACCAGATATTAGAAGGCAAGATATTAAAAGAAAAAAAATTCTATAACAAGACACAAAATGATGGGCAAAGGTATGCCACCGATTTACGGGTTGGGTTTCTTTAGCAAGTCTAGTACAAAACTTTGTATTACTTAAAAACATTGAGTTAAATTCAATCCCATTACATTTGTCCTCTCAAGAATTTTATTACTTAGTAAGTATCACCCAAGTTCAGGAATGCTTTCCCTCCTCAACAGTGATTCCTGCTCTTAGTGGGATGAGAATGGAGAGTGACATTGTTTCCTCCCACAACTGCACTGCATCACGAATCTAAGTGCAGGAGTTGGAGGGTCAGGATCTCCCTGCCCACTCAACTTTTGTGAACATATGCAAATATAGAGAACTCCAGCTTTTATCCTGTAATACACAGACCTGGTATTTCCCTTTCAACTTCAAAGATCACGCTGTATCTTTTCTTCTGCTGCATAACTTACTAAACTTTACTAATCGTATACCTGCCACATTGAAGTTGTGACTCTAATGTTACAGGCTTTGCATATAAAATTTTTCTCTCCTTATCTGCTCCTCACTATACAATTTCCTTCTGCAGTGCTTCAGATCCTTTCACTTTTAAAGAAAGTGCCATTGTACCTCCAGACCTCACAAGCAGCAGCCAGGCTGCAGCCAACCAAAGCTCCTTACGGACAGCAGCAGCCAGCCAACGCTCCCTTTTCTATCCACCTGAGCAGAGACACTATTAAACATTAATAAAACACAAGTAGTTCAGCAATTCAATTTACCTGGTTACATTTCTTTTGTGCATGAAGAAAACCATACACACAAACAGCATTTCAAAGGTGTGATGCTAAGACAACCATGAAAAAACAATGGAACCTTACAAGCACCATATTAAAAAAGCCCCACAAAATCAGAGATTTTTCTTCCCCAATTCAATCTTCACTGTTTCCCAAGGCACATCTTACACATTTGAAGCATAAATTGCATCCCGCTTGTTTTTATATATTCCAAGCATGAATGAACTATGGAAATACCTAGTTCTCACACCATGCACATTTTTATGTCACAGAAAATTTAAAGACTGCTGTAACATTTAAATCTTACAAATCAGACATCCCAACATGATTCCCTCAGACTATGCCATTATCAGTGAGTAAAATCCCACCAGATATACAGGAGTCCCACCAGGTGTAGATGGAGGTTTGACAGAGCAGAACCACTAACTTAGCTTTCAAATTCAATACAGTTATTTCATAATTTCGCTGCTAAAGAGTTATGAAAAGCTGGAGCCACTAAATTTAAATGAAGCGTTCACCCAATTTTACTCCCCTGCATAGCACACATGAGCCCCAATTAATCCACTGGCTCTTGAAATAAAAATTTGCATTAATTATTTCAGTTAATTTCGCAAGGCAAACATGTAGTGCTCATGCCTTAATTTAAAATCACTATGATGCATATGTAATATATTAGTTACCAAGAAGAGAATAGTTCTTAGTATATAGCCCCAATTATATTCTTGATGCTTATTATTTAACTAACCTACAGTTAGGTAGGTATGAAACAAAACCCAAACAAAATCACATTACCTTTACTCTTGATGACTTCCTGGATCCTTCTCGAAATGCCTGGAATAAAATTAGGATATTCAAATTCACTGGAGGAAATACAAAATCTCTAAAGGAATTGAAAACCTATTAATAAACAACTTTTCAATTAAACACGAAAGATGAAAAGGACAGAACAAACTATGCTGTAATCTCAAGAAGGTAAGAGGTTACGTCTCTCAAAATGTATTTTAAAAAGCATTCAGCATTCCTAACTAAGTGCACAGTAGTCAGGTACCTCTACCTTTCTCTCACATTACAACTTGATTCTCCAGAAATTCAGAATCCAAGCCAAAATATCAGAGGTAACAGAAGAATACATGGCAATTGATTTGTATTGAGAATTATTCAATCAAAAGGAAACATTTTACTAAAGATGTCAAAAAAGACATCAATAACTTATTCTGACTTTGAAGTTTTAAAGAACAAAATTCTCATCCAAACCAAGGAAATTAACCATGAAAACCACTTGTTCAGGAAGTTTCATGTACTTTACTTGCTCACATATGTTTTGTCTTCACATATACTGTTTGTACATCTGTAGCTAAACAGCATAATGTCATTATTTTTTTACTCTAATTAGTTTAGCAGCTAGCTTTCTGACAGCACACTTCCACACAATTTCTACTCAAATAAATGGAGTCACATCAGGACAACTGATGGCACACATTTCTGTACTTAAAACCACCACAAATGAAGACTCCCAAGGAATTCTTCTTCAGGTAACCCAAAGCTTGTTCTGCACCACCTCTAACTATTTCAAATGGTCCAGTAAATGCAATTCCTGTGGGGAGATTCTGCCTCAATTATAAAACTGAACATGCCCAGGCAGGATATATTAACTTGAAATAAGGAGGAGTCGTGGGGGTCAGGCACCCAGGAAGACTATAATTTACTGCAGAGTAATATATTTCAAGCTAAAACCAGGTAGTAAAATAGTCTGATTTTTAAATCAGTGTCTCTTGGTAAGAAATGTCACATAGCTATAATTTATAACACAAAGTAATAAGAGGAATTACATTCACTTACTTTTTTACATTTTGCTATGTTCTGTTCTTTCTCTCCACTTTTTTTCCTCTTCTTATCATTGACTTTTGTAACTCTTGTAGCAGTTAAAGTAATTGTCGTTGGTGTGTGTTGATAAGCCGTATACAGTTCCACAGGAACTTCATCACCACTCTCTGTTGCACTGGTGTCCCCATCTTTAAAACAAAGAATACTCTAAATAATCAAGTACTGCAGAAAGAACACTAGAACACTCACTAGAGTTACTCTACATCTGTTTCCAAAACACAAAAATTGATAATGACAAATGCTCCAAGCACTCATATGCAAAATTCACCAACAGTTGCAACAGCATGAAAATGAAGGACCAATGAGAAACTGGTAATTAAGACAGGTTTGTAATGCAAGGTAAGAAAAAGGTACCAGATTAAATTCCATCCTTTGAATGGAATTAATGACCATCTTCCATTTCAAGCAAAATTAGAACCAGAACAAAAAAGGTAAAAAAATCCGTTAACACATTCACTTATATATAGCTTTTACTTGTAATACAGCATTTGGATTTTCTCAGATGACTGTATTCTGAAGGGATTAAAATTAATGACTGGCCAGCATTTCTTGTGAAGCTCTACTAATTAATCACATGTCATAGTCATAATCAACTATCTCAGCTGCAATTTGCACTGTCAAGTGCCTTTTTCAGGGTTAATACATGAATTTAGCCAAAAGCCTTTTGTATTCAAAATCCCCTAACAGTAACATTCTGCTACTCAGGAGGAAAAAAGAGATGATCAGACATAAACTGACAGATACTTTTTCTTTGTGCTGTGCTCTCACAGACCTAAAGGCCAAAGCCTGAAATCTAGCATACATCAGCATTTATGTCAGACAAACACATATCCTGACCTGAAACAGGATTACCCTAGTTCTGTCAAGATGAAAGGCTGTGAAGGATGGGGAGGATTGAAAGAGAGATGATGCATACAGATAAGAGACTGTTGTTTGCATGTGCTCAGTACAGGCTTCTCAGATTTTAGCAGCTTTTCCAAATATTCTGCATTCAGTAAATACACTTCACACTAAGGAAAACTTTCTCATACAGCACAGAAGCAGGCTTTACAAATACTTAATATGAGAGCAGAGAAAATGTTCCTTCTGCTCTCAAAAGGATGTTGCTTTAACCAGTGCACTCAGCAGTCCTAATTCTCAAAACCCTCTTTACTAAATAAAGAACTCCAGCTACTCTGGTTACTCTGGATTTTTCCTGCTCACAACATTCCTTAACAGGATTCTTCTGTGCATAGCAAACAATCCCATCTTACCATCATGGTTATTCTTTTGAACACCTTATCAGGCACATAATTATATTTCATAAGCTAGGAACTGATGATGTTTACTGAATTTGTTAACATCTCTGCTGAGAGTATTTTCTAAATGAGCATAAAAAGCACAAGGAAAGAAGAAACATCTAATCAAAGAGGAACAAATAGCGGAATAACCAATGCCTGAGAAATAGAAACCCCAGAATAGAAACTTAAAATTGTCAGTGTCTGTAGTCCATACACTAGAGCCTACAGAATCATGACATCACAGCCACACACCTCTCCCCTTGCCCCAAAACCCCACAAAACACTGTCTTCCTTAGGGAAGCAACATTTCAGTGTTGCTGTCTACACTGTGCTCTAACTTACTGTAAAAAATAATTACCTCAGCTGAACATATAATTACATGGAGTTGTTTTGAGACACTCCTTTCTAACTTACATAACCTGCTTTCACTTTGAAGAGCCTTGGTAAAGCACACTAAGGGGAAATCTTGAGTTTGCATGTCAGAAGCAAAGACACAAACTCCCCAAATTTCACAACTTCTGGGCCCAGATTCATTTACCCATAAGCAGCAAGTGATCTTGACCGCATCAATTTCCAAACCAAACAGCTTGAAGCAACATCCTTGTTTATGTTATACATCTAGATATTTTATCTTAAGAACCCCCCAAAAAATCAAACAACTGAAACAAGCCTCCCAGCAAAACCCAAAACATCCAGTACACAACTGAGGGAGTACTGGCTTAACAAAGGCGCTCAGTTCACTGAACCATAGTCAGTAATCCACTGCACATTGAGCTGCACCAGAACTGGACTTTTATACCAGAAAAACAAAATCAACATCATCTCATACAACCACAGGGCCCAGAAGAATGGGCTAAGAACATTGCCAGAAAAAAGGATGATGTGGTTACACATAAAAGCTTAATGCACACCATTTTCTATCATGTGAAATGTACAATTAAAAGCTCTCTTCTTGAAGCAAACTAACCGATCTGCTACTTTCTCCCCATTGTTAGCTGTGTTTCATCCAAAGGTTAAGCCAGCAACTCTTTAGAAATCTTTACAACAAAAACATTTTACTCTAAAGAATTCTCATATTTAAGTGAAAAGCCCTATATTCACAGACTTATTCATCGAAGAGCAGACAAATTATGCAATCCTACCTTTTATCAAACACCTGTAAATTACAAATAATTAAGTTAAAAGTAACATTCTGCATCTGTTGAGCATCTAAAACATTGAAAAGAGCCATTCAAATTGATGCCACTTGTGCTTTTCCTACTTGAAATCATCTCTGAAAACTGCCCATTTTACTAATGTCTCAAACAGGTCTCTGTTTATACCCAAAATCACTGAGTCCAACCGAACTGTACAGCAGTCAACATGAAATACATTCACCCAAGCTAAATGGAAATAAAGAGGTGTAAGCACAGACATTCAAGTTATGCATTATAAATCACAGTAATCAATACTGCACTTTGATCACATTTTAGATTAAAGAGAACCAGAATTTGCCTTTCTCTTCAACTGTTTTGATACTTTGGCTTTACCATTTAGTATTTCCCTTCCTACTGAATTCATGTAACAGATTTAGAACACTGATCATCAGGACTGAGGAAGGTTAAACACTAACTTCAAAGGTAAGGTCTCATCAGCTTCTCCTAAGATTTTTAATCTCTCTTCCCTTAAGTTTACAGTAAATGATCAGATAGTGTGCCTGTAAATCCCAAGAGATTATTTAAATAGCTCAGATCATCAACTTCCCCTATTAGTTATGAAAATTCAAGTCCAACCTCACAGTATTATCAGAGCAGTCAGTGAACTCATTAACTCCAAATGAATTATAAATCTACTTGTTCTACTATTTCAATAGAATCAACAAAAATAATTTTAAATTCCAAAATTTTTACAATTTAAATTTGATTGACCTAGTAGGTCAACCAAAACTGTATAAAATAAGCTTGGTTTTGTTAAAATGAAAAGAGACAAAACAAAAAATGACTCTGGTTTTGTAAGTAGGTCATTAATGCCTTTAAAGGACTTTAGAAAACTTAGTACCAGACAACACCAAGTGTCAGCTGCACCAAGAAGCACGGCTGTGCCACACACCTCTCTGACTTTCTGAAGCCAGATGACGTGGGCAGCAGGACCATATTTACATGGTAATTTTAAAAGAAATCTTAAAATACACACACACGCACCCCCACTACTTCAGAGACATGATCTGGAAGTAAAACATGTTACATTTAGGAGATAACCTCCTCCCAAGTTATTACTTTTGTAATAGAGCTTTTAAGTACCAGCTGTCAACCAAGAGTTCTACAACACGCTTTGATAATGGCCAGACAGAACTCCCGACAAGTTAGGCCAGATGAGTTTTGAAATCCTGTGAACAAGTTCAAGAACTACTTGCATAAAATACCCAGACTGAAATGGGTACTTGCACTATACGCCACCTTGGTTATCAAAGGCAAAAACCCCTCAAAACATCATTATTACCTACATTGTGTTGACTTGGTTTAACAACTTTTCCCATGGATTTCCAGAATGGAAGTAGACTTAGAAACCCTCTCTCATTCCAAAAGAAGAAACTTAAAGCTTTTCCACTTTATTTTCAGCACCTTAGTCAAAGGAGTCATAGTTATTATAAAAGCAACATTGCTTATTAAGAAACTCGAACACTGTTGAACAGATTGAATTATTCCACACTGCTATAAAAAACCCACAGTGCTGAAAACCATTAATAAAACAGGTGGAGCTACAACAATTCTGATCCTATGTTATTTTGGTAACATAGTCAAGTCAAGTAAAAGGCAGTGATTTACTGAACCCTATATGCTGAAGGCTCTCAAAATTGTGGGAAACATGTGTGTGCTCTGAAGTCTTTATATAAAATTTATACTTATCACCTTTACTAAGAAAAGAGCTTTAAATTTTACTCACCTGACATATTTTCCCGTTTCCTCCGTTGCAACAGCACTGCTCTTTCTTTATCTAAACTCCTGAAATTAGAAAATAAATCAGTGCATTTAAATATTAAAAAAGGCCTCTAGCATTTCCCATTGACTATCACAGAATAAACAGTAAAGTAACTAAATGTTCAGATACTTAAAAAAATACCAGTTGTGCACTGTTACATTCTGGTTTAGAGCTCAAAATCAACCAAACTACTCACCTGGGTTGGCAACGTTCACACAGATATATGTCAGGAATATGCTGTCTGTCAATCCCCATGCAGTCAATGTGCTGCCAGACACTATGAAAACACGAAAACAAAATCCCAACTTTAAAGAACAATTTAAAAAATTGCATGCACAATACTTAGAGAAAGTAAGCTGCTCTTTTTTTTTCGTTGTCATCTTTACTCAGATTCAATACTGCTTAAAACTACATCTCAATCACTATCTTTGCCACCACTCTGCTAAGCTGATTCGTTTTCTCTCTTGCAGATCTTTCTCCAACATCAGAAATATAATGGTTAATTATCACAATAGAGCACAAGATGGAGACAAATACCCTCAGCAACAAGACTTATGTTTTACATAGCAACAAGTGGTTTGGTTTGAAACAAAAGGATTCAATTCCCTTTTAGAAATGGGTACATAAAATATTTCTATATAAAGAAATATACACTAAGACACAGTTTGATTTCCTTATATATTTTAAGAGAAAAATGAATACACAATTTTATACACCCTGTTATAAACTGGTAATACTGTTGCATAGCATAGAAAGAGCTTTAACTTCTTCCCAGAGTCAGGGAAGAGGCTGCTTGCTAGACTGAAGGCTAGCCTAAAACAGTAGTTTACACTCAGCCCTACATTGCTAGAAGGATAAGGGACACAAAAATAGTTATCTTCCCACTTGGAAAGAGTTGTGGTAAATTCCAACTCCTCACAGAGAATCTCTCCTTCAAAGGAGAAAGACTCTACCTAACTGGTGACTGCTTACAACTCCACTGCTGGAAGAACATCTTAATACATTTCAAAATAATGAGCAAGATTATCAGAATTAAGGACCATCAGAAATTACTAACAAGCTTGTTACATAAGCAGACAGAAGAATGGAGCTCAAATTAGTATTTTAACTAGCTACAACTATTATTTTATACACAAAGATCTAACAAATGCAGCAGCATTCATTAACCAAATGTAAAAATTACAGGCTAACATTGAGTAGAAACACAACATTTGTCTTCTCCTGTTAAGTCTATTAGCTCTAAAAATTTCTGATCTTATTTTTCCAATTCCAAGTATTCAAAAGCAGTCTCTTATTATACTGCGATCAAGTAGGTGCTTAAGCATAAACTCAGAAGTCTAAACATTTAACTTCAGCTTCTCCACTAAGAATCTAAGTTAGTCTTTTCATACTTATTAACCAAATCCTTTGAAAAATGAAGAGTAATCAGAAAGATCACACACAGAGAAACCAATACTCAAGAAGTTTCTTTCACATAATTTTGCATCCTTCAAGTTCTTTGATTTAGATACACATAATTCACCAAGATGCTTTATTTCTCAGTACACGCACATTAAGTAATGCCTAGGTCTTCATTTTACCCTACTAACAAATAACTTGGGACAGAGTACCACAGACATCCTTTTCAGAAGGAAAAAAGGTATACCCTTATTAAGCATCAATACACAAGCAAACGCATGACCAAATTCATGAGTAGTCAAGACTGACCAGAATAAATTATAAAATAATCACTGGCCTTAACTGACTATGTTGCCTATTAGAAAAACACACAACCGTCAAGCACTTTTTTCATGGAAGGAAATTTTTTGTGACTCATCATAATTAAAACACCATTTAGTTACATTTACTTTCAGTGCAGCCTTAAGTAATTTTGACTTTTTAAGTTATTTTAATATGCATTACCTGCATTTGTCACAACAGATCATATATCCATCATCATGTGTAAAGCCACAAATGCATCTGGTAATATCTGTTCCATAGCTTCCATCCTCTGACGTACTGATGGTAGTAGCACTGGAGGTTTCATCAAAGTTGGGAGTGGTAAATATGCCTACTTCATTCTTGCTTATAAGCACTGATGGAGGAGGAGAAGCTGGAGGCGTTGGAGGAGGCCGAGCACCATAGTTATGGTCCTAGAATTTTGCGAAAAGGTAATTTTAAATGCTCATACACTGATGGTTATTCAAACCAAAATGTAAGAATTCATTTGGCAAAGCACTTCAGGCTTCTTAATCTTGTAGTAAAAGGTTAAAAGTTTATATTTTATATCCTAATTTGATATATTTTAAATTTTGTATTTATATTTTAAAATATTTATATTTTATATCCCAATTTAATCTTATTTTCTAACTTCTCAACTATGTTGTACGTTTAAGTGCATTATGTTCTGCTTCCAACAGACCCAGTAAGATAAAGAAAGATAAGCATGAATCAGTTTTTCCAGATAAAACCAGTATATTTTTACATAAGGTATTATGTACAGAATACTTTGCACAAAACTTACTGCATAGGGCAAACCAATGTAACTGTGTGAATGCGAGCCGCTGGTATACAACTGGTGTGGATAACTGTTCGATTTTTCAACTACCACAGGGCTAGCTTCTACAGATTCTGGTCTGCAAGGCAAAAGACAGAAGAACAACAAATGCAATTACTATGTAATTTATATTAATAAATTGGAGGTACTTGCTGCACAACTTCTAATTAACTCCAGCTAATTCTGTTTAAAGCAGCGTATGGGGGCAGTAACAAACTCGCAAGCGCCGGTGGCCCCTCACTGAGCGGTAACAGAAGCCGCCGAAGGGAATTCTGCCCGAGGACCGATGCTGCGTTCCGGGGGCTGCACGACCATCGAGCCCTGCAGCGACACGCAGCGGCACTGGCGGGGCACCACGGCACTGACTGCTCCTACCGGCAGAAATCTAACTAGGGCTAATTATCTAAACAAGGCAGTTTCTATTGAGTTCTCTTTAAACAGAAAGAAAAAGGTGATAACAATTTGCAAGACTAGGTTTTGTATCAAAGGCAGCGCCTTTTTCAATATACAAACTATGGCTTATATGCACTAAACCACAATACAAAACAAGGAAGATAAAGGAATACTAGAACAGGAAGATCTATTTGAGCACAAAAAATTACACCTTCATGGCCTTTCTTGAGCAGTTGTTCATGTGTGCATGACTGAGATAACTTGCAGTTTTTTCACTGCACCATATGATTTAATAACACTAAGACAAATTAATCCAGGTTACTAAAGCAGGGTTTATTTTAAACAAAAAAAAAAGGCACCACAAACCATCAACATTTAGAACTGAAGTGGACTTGATTCACATTACAAATCAGGTCTGGTTCAATTTTGAACTAATTTTTAAAATAAACTCGGCGTTTCTGAATCTTAAATTAAAACAGATACTGATGGGATTTTTTCTTACACATTAATAGAGGCTTTTTTGCTGTGCCATGAAGCAATACTATTTGTTTTAAAAGGACACCAGACACCTACATTTGTTACTTTTTTGAAAAGATATAATTAATCATTAACTTTCTGAACAAAATGCGGTATTTTCACATCTCTCTGAAAGTGTCCTACTAATGGGTTTGGTGGCCCATTTCTTCTTAAGAGCTTTTTCCCATGTGAGGTTACTACCCCAATGATAAAATTGTTCAAGAAGAAACTAGTTAAAAGCACTTCTGGGGGAGGGCTTTAGTTTCTAGAGTCCAAAGAAAAAAAAAATTAAAAAGATTACTGTCTCCAACAGTCATCAGCTGCCTTTTTTTGGAAGAGTGAACAAACATGTGAGCACAAAAATCATGTGAAGTACTAATGTTAAAAATACAGCTTCTGACTAGCGTAAGACAAACCAAATCTGACAGCACTTGCTCTTTGTTACCTCATAAATGCAGAAAAATCCTGTTACTCTTACGCTCTTTCATGACTTGAAAATACCATTTTATTTGGAGTTTGTTATAATTAGCTTTTAGAAACAGCTTAGAACTTAATCTCATTACTAAAATAAAGACAAAAGATTAAAAAACTGTGCCTTTCCAACCAATTTGCTTTTACCTATTTAACAACACATTTGTGCAGTAATCACACACCTTTTCTGCGCTCCAGTAATCCTTGTGACGACCCAGCCAGCTAAAATGCCAGTGAATGAGGCATTAGCTACACATCCATCATGACTATGGCAGAAATTAGCTTCTCCAGGAACAAGGATGTCTTGACCACTGCATTGCTTCTACTGCTACTCCTCCCCATTTTCTAAGTGGGACAAGCAGTAGCATGGGTACTCTTATCCACTCTGTGTTCAATGCTCAAGCTAGGTCTTGCTGAAAAATACTCTGTTTTCAGAGCAGGAAGGCTTACTAAGGACAGCAGGAGGGGATTCTGGTACAGTCCATCCTGGATTAATTTAGCAGAGTTTCCTTCATTAAAAATAAGTATTACTATGACCTAAATACCAGCTACTTAAACACAGGAACATTCAGTGAAAGATACCAGAATGAAAGTGTCCTAAAAAAAGAGGTTGTGTATTTCATCATCTGACTACAGAGTCAAAAAGATAGTCCAGGTCCCTTTTAAGATTTGAGGCAAGACAATACATCCAACACCCTACATCCATTTCTTATTATTCCAGCCATTTATAAACCACTTAAGAGAACAAAATTTAATATTTAGAGGCATAACAGTGGTGGGAAGCAAAAGTGTAAAGCTTCCAGAAACATTCATTTATCACCAACTGTTTTAACACTCATAAAACAGATTCAGAGAACAATGTTACTAAGAAAAAGTCACATCTTAACTTGAACAAGGAAAACCAGAAAAATGGTGGGAGCAAAATCAGGTGATACAGAAAGGCAAGTATTAAAAAATTTGGAGCACAATCAGCTTTCAGTAAAACCTTTTTTAAATACTTATCCAGGCACAGACATTACTTTCAATTATAACAGACGCTCACCAGAGCTCTGAATGTAACTGTTACTGTTCCATTTACCCACTGCACTGGGCTGGGGAAGTGGGGAAGAAACCAAGGACTATGGGAAGGATCTCCAAGAGCATTCACTTAAGCTAGAAATTAACCATCATAGATTTCCTTTACAGTCAACAGGAAAGTGATATAGATGCCATAAACCAGTACAGAATGAGCACCATTCTTCCAGAGAACACAGACAAAATCAACTTTGACAAACAGGTTACTGATTTCCTTATCACTCCTGGTTTTGCCAACCATGTGCATGACCTCAAACAGAAAAGATGCCCTCTATACTCCTGTCTGTTCAAAGGTCAAACTCTTCTTCTGAAATAGGCATCTCAGAATTGTACAGCTTTGAGAAGAAATGCCTCTTGGTAAAATATTTAATTGTACAGATGATTAAAGCATGAGATGCTACCTAATTTAAAAATCAAGTTTTACGTTTTTTGAGCTCAAGTACCAGGGCTCAAGCAGCAAGGCACTAACTACTGTACTATAGACAATCACCCCCTCATTTCACCACTGGCATTCTTACAGCCATCCCAGAAAGCAAGTTTTCAGGAGGAAAACACGTAAGCATCCAGAGCTGTGAAAACACTGTAAGGCTTTCCTTGCTTGTATTTTTGGACATTAGCCAATTCTGTCAGAGACTGAGGTACTAAGACTGTCAGCCCTCTGATCATACCACATTTTTCAGCTTCACCTCAAACAACTGCTGTCTTACTGCGTAACTAAAAGATATTTATTGTATTTTTGGTTTTCATCCAAACGACAATGTTTGTATTACAACACAGTATATATGAAGCTTGATCAAAATGTTAATATTATTTCCTAAAAAACAAACATTACTGCGATAAACTGACCACATTTTGCTAAAATATCATATATACTTGTTAAGCATTGTGGTCAGCAATTCAAATTTGTGCAAAATGTTCACTGGGAACGTAACAAAAAAGCTCTACACAAAAGCTTTCCACATGCTCTTGGGCTGCAGTGATTTAAGACATTCCTGTACCTTGAAAACAGAAATATAGTATCTTCTAAAATCAGTTAAAAAAGCAAAGATGCCCATATTAAAAAAAAAAGCCTTGAGGGAAGTTTCATTTAGCAAGTGAAACAACTTCATGTTCTGAGTCACTTCCTACTGCTCATATCTAAAATGGAAACAAAACATTCTGCATGTTGCCAGCAGATGGCATTAGAGAGAAACCAAAAGCAACACGGGAGACGAGTTAATTTACAAAACCTCAGTCACTACACTTTTATAGTTAGCTAACCTGTACTAAAGAAATCAACCTGCAATGATTCAAAGGAAGCCAATTTGTCTCTAAAACATCATCTCCCCCACTCCACTCCTCTTAAACATTGTTTTGTTTCTGACCATTTAGTAATAAATTAAAAAAAAAAAAAAAGGAAAAGAAAACGAAAAGGAAAAAAAAGCACACAATTTTTGACTAATACCCAAAATACAGTCAGTTAGAATTTGGGGCCATCAACCACTTCCATAAATATATAGATATTCAAGCAGGAAACAAAATCTCACTAAAATGCTCAAAGACAGATGGGGTATCCAAGCTTTAGGCTGTGAGCTAAGCATACTACGAGTACTTCCCGAACATTTGTCTGAACTCCAAATGCAATCTCTCAGCAATATCCACCTTCCACAGTACAGTTTGATAGGTCTAATTTTCAAGGAATTTAGGTTTGTTTTCTGTTTGTACCAGCATACCTGAACAGTATCTAGCTGAAGGCCATCTCAGATAAAAGAATACAATATATTTTGTATGAGAAACAACAATTTTCTATTTCAAGACACTTCATCTAACCAAAGACATTTGACAGCTAGACAACAAGAACCAAGGACTGCTTCTCTAGCAGGGAGTGGGTTCTGCTACCTAAGCACCTTGTAGCAGGCCCTACAAGTACAGGCTGGCCGGATACTATCTGTATGTAAGACTGCACCAATGTTTTCTCCTGGATATTGAACTCAGCACAGTGATCTGTACACTGTGATTGTGAGGTTTATTATACAGGCCTTCTCCCTAAAAAACATGTACGGATATAACCAGAAAAGCAGTACCCTCAATGGCATTTCCCAATGTGTAGCTTATACTTACACTCTAAACTCCACAAGCACTCTCTGAAGCCAGGAAGAATATTTTGAACCTTCAGAAAGGGCTTGTTTTCCTTACAAGTATGAGGACCTTACCACTAAGAAGTCACAAATCCCCATCTTTTCTAAGATCATAAAGGCCAAGTATGTGTGTTTTGACTACGATGACACGAAGATCTATCTGGAGACCTCACTTAAGTACACGTAACATAAGAAACAAACTATTTCACCCAATTTCTAAGATCCTTAAACCTCTCAGTAGGCTACTCCATACACAGCTATTTGCTACAATTATTAAAATATGTGGAACTATTAATCATATAAAATATCCCCTCTTTTAACAGGCTTATGCCTTGGTTCGAAACATAAGGAAAAATATTTCAGCACTAGGAGACTGCACTACACAAAGAGCTTTTCCCTAAGCTTCTTCTGCTGCATAATCAAGTTTGCCACTCCCCCATTCTTGTGTTTGCTCATGCTTCAGCAACTGATGAAGCAATATCCGACCTGCCAGTCACAGTGGAAAAATTCAAGCTCCTCCCTCCTGGGAAAGCCCCAGAACTTGCTCAAAGACCCTCTAGGACTGTTACTAATACACTCCACATCCAACATGCTACCCCTCTGGAAGAAAATGTACAAGAACAAAGACTAAGCCACATGGATTGTGATAGCAAAGGTTTACAACCGTGTAAGCTGGTAGATTAGGGACACACCTTTGTGTCACACTTCTTGTGACAGTGACATGGCTTTTAAATCAGCGTACGCCAATCATGCAACTGCACACATTTCAGTGTGAGTACAGCAGAGATGACAAGAATTAATCTAAATGGTAACAGCCACTTAACAGCTGAAGAAAAGCAGCTCCTAACTGGGTCGCTCTGCCACAGTATCAAGCAAATAACACACTGTGAACTCTATCTTGTTTATACTGACAACTAAATTTATTTATTTTAATTTCAGCATGACATGCTGTGTCTGCAAGGAATGTCAGCAACCTCAGGAATCATGACCCTCTCTAAACATAAAAGAAAAGCACAGGAAAAGAATGAAAAGAAATGTGAATGGTTCACTACAGTTAAAAAATTTTCTGCACCAAGGTTAAGAGTACTTTTAATATGAAAAGATAAAACAACTTTAAAAATTTAATGTAAGAAAAAATTTTGAATTGTGAATTCTTGGTTCTCTTCAAATAAACAGCACAAACCTAGAACAGCCTCATATATACCTGGAAGCACAGTAGAGAAACATCCCTTTAAAAAGCTGTTCTAGTGTTCTCCTAAAACTTTCCTTCAAAGTTTGGAAGAAAAACCACTTGCTTCTTAAACATTCTGTGTGCTACACACAGAGAAAGGTTTGTTTGACAAGAAACGTATCCAGTCAGAGATCAACGATTCCAAAACCTTAGCCCATCAATACTGTACAGGAGACTAGGGGGGAAAAAAATTGAAAAGAACCACAACACAAAAAACCACACACGCAAACAACAGCTCCCCCCAAACCCTAAAAAAAATAACCCCACAAGTCACCCTTCCCAATCCTCCAAAACCCAAAAACTCACTACACTACAATATTTGGTGCAAAGCCAGAGTTTACTGAATGCATGATTTCACTGGCTCTTTTGTAACCCTTTATACACAGTCACTAAATGATTTTCTACTAGCTTTACAATTAGAAATAGCTTTGTGAAGACATGTTATCAGCATTTCAGCTAGGCCTTCAATTTTCATTAAGGAATGCACCCTTGTCTTGATTACTACTACTTTCTTGCAGTTTAATGCACCAAATTATTTTATCTTCCTAATGTGCAAAGTATAAAAAAAAAATTTATGTGCAGTTAAAAAGGAAACTGAAATGGCAAAGTATTTGAAGGATGAGAAGTAAACCAAGCAGCATCTTTATTTGTCAGTCTGATAAGCAAGAAAAACATGCATTCGTAGAAACATTTAGCTTCTCTCCTTTGCTCCCCCTAAAGTGGAACAAACTGACATAAGAATGAAGTGACAGTTATTAATTTAAGTAATTAAAAATTGAACAAAACTAGGGAAACTCTTAAGTTTTCTCCAACTCTATTCAAACACGGTCATGAAAGAAAAAATTAATTAAAAAATAAGTAAGAGCACTTACAAATTATGTTCACATACTTACTCTGAGCCTGCAGCCATTTCCAAATAAGAAGTATCTGCTGTGTCAACCCCCAATGGGATCACTATGCTCATGACGTTCGTTTCTGATAAATTCGATTACTACGGAGTCCTATGCATTGGTATCCAAAACACTGGGGCATGCCAGCCACAGTGCTCATTGCAAACATCTAAGTGCATCCACAAACCCTGTCAAAAACAGAACACAACATGCAGGAGATTAAGTCAGTTCATTTTAAACCCAGGCAATATTACATAATGTATTTTATTTTTAAAATTTGCCATTTATATCTGTCACAATTACTTCACTAGTTGTATTTTACACAAGCAAAAGGAGAACATTCAATCTTCTCTAAAATTAACTGCAAATAAACTTCTTTAAAGAGTGTGGTGATCTTAACACCCGAACTTGAATACATTACAAATGAACAATCATTCAAATTTCTAATTAGAAACCCCAGCACAATCAGGGAAGTGCCAGAGACTGGTCCTCTGTTGTCAAAGCTTGGTTGCTGTACCTTTCAACAGAAACCTAGTTAGAGAATTTGCAACCAAGTCTTAGCCAGCACTGTTCTCTTTTGTTTTGCACTTAAAAAAAAACAAACCTAATTTCTTAACTGCCACGTAGTATTTTTTAAAAAACAAAATAATTCTAATAATTCACAATAATGATAGGAAACATTTTCCATTTTAATAAATCACCATTAGAAGATACTGTGCCTGTTCAGTACCACTTTTGGAAGTGATTTTTTTAAAGGAGTAAAATAAAAATAATCAGTATTAGTTTTTAACTGCAGAGCAAACTACAATCTGCTTGACTCACACGGGTGATTGTAGGATCCAACCTGTATGACAGTTACTACCAGTCCCCCTCTTCCCTTACTACATAGGGCAGAACACCCAATGTGAACAGCTCTCAGCTATTCACAGATTAGTAAATTAATGTACTTTTATACACTAAAAGGTTTTAAAAGGCAAAAGGTAGACCAGGTTTTACACAAGACTAGGTAATTTAAATAAAATAGCCCAGTACCTTCAGTAGTTACATAATGAATAATTGCAAACCCTTACCAAAATGTCAAAGTTGCAAGACCACAAACCACTTTGCAATGAAACACATACTGTGCCTAATAAAGACACTCCTCTCATACCACAAAATGTTGTATCTTAGCTGATGTCTACATGAGCACAATAATTTTGAGATCAATGTATTTTCACAGAACCACAGAATGTGCTGAGTTTGAAGGAACCCATGACGATCATCAAGACCAACTCCTGGCCATGCACTGCACCATTCCCAAGAGTCACCCCATGCACCTGAGAGCACTGTACAAACACTTGAGCTCTGTCAGGCTGTGACCACTGCCCTGGGGAGCCTGTTCAGAGCCCAACCACCCTCTGAGGGAAGAACCTTCTCCTAATGCTGAACCTAAACCTCCCCCAACACAACTTCAGGTCACTCCCTCGGGTCCTGTCACTGGTTACCACAGAGAAGAGATCAGTGTCTGTCCCTCCTCTTCCCCGCATGAAGAAGTTGTAACTGCAGTGAGGTCTCCCCTCAGTCTCCTCCGGGCTGAACAGACCAAGTGACCTCAGCCACTCCTCATATGGCTTCTCCTCAAGGTCCTTCACCAGCTTTGGGCATTCTCTAATAGTTTAATGTCTTTTATATAGTGCGGGGCCCAAAACAGCCCCCAGCACTCGAGATGAGGCCGCCTCATTGCAGAGCAAGACAATCCCCTCTCTAGCCCAGCTGGTGATGCTGTGCCTGATACCCCCTGGACATGGGGGGCCCTCCCAGCTGCCAAGGCACTGCTGGTTCATGTTCAGCTAACCAGGACTAGGGCCCCCCAGGTCCCTTGCTGTGGCTGCTGCTTTCCAGCCTCTCATTCCCAGTCTGTCCATACATCCATGGCTGCCCCATTCCAGGTGTAGAATCCGGCACCTATCCTGGCTGAACTTCATTTCAACATGTTATCCTTGCCAAACACTACACGGACAGAAAGCGCAGGCCCCCGGTGAGAAATGGACTTCAGATAAACACTGTGAATTGAAACGGAATTGTCTTGTTTTACTGATTAGGTCAGCACCTTCAAGATGACAAAGTGGCATGTACAAGACATCTCTAAAGTATGAGATGGCAGCAAGTCTTCATCTCACTGCCTAAATTTTTTAACACTAGTGAAGACTGGCAATTACCTTAAGAGCATGCCAAGATGTCTGAAGTGCCTAAACCTACAGCTAGTTCACTCTCCTTCTAGACAGCAAAAGGTGTGTTTTGGTCCTATTATGTGAGATACCAAATACTATGAGCTAGAAAGCTCTTGGGCCAAGTAGTCATTGGAATATTTTGCTTTCCTCATTTAAATACTGAATGTTTTCTTACTAAATACTACAAGTAACAAACTGCATCACTAGCTATGCAAAAAAAAAAAGGAAAAATATATTATTTTCAAGAATAAGTAGCAAGAAAAATATGTCAAATCAAAAGCAGGTATAGACTTTTTTCAGTAGAAGGGTTGAAAAAACCATAAGCCCCTCTAACAGTTTAAGTGAGCACTCATTTTCTCACCATATAGCTAACTCTACTCATAGGGCAGAATCCTGAATGGCTGTACCTTCAACTGAAAGGAAACATCAACTCATATTTAGTCCCCATCTTCTGAAAAAGTAAAAAATTTACCAATAACTTTAAAGAAACCATGAATATTCTAAATCCAGGTAAATCAGCTAGTCCAGGGTTAATTGCTGTTCCAGTACCCCCTGCAGAGTGACCTATGCTACCAAATCATCAGCAGAATGGAGTTTTTACTTTATGCCTGTTATTAAGTAATTCTGAAAAAACAGCTTTAGTGGTTCAATGTAGGTCTAAAAGACATATTAGACAACATTGTCTGGGATCAAGATCCTCACTTAGAAAGGCGTTTCTTGCACTTAAACTTGATTTTGTGAGTGGTGTGGTTTTTCTTAAAACATTTTCTTTAAACACTTCTGACCAGGTAGAGCATCAGCTGTAAAATAACACAGGCAAAAATGCCCTGGAGACTGATGGAAGTGAGGAACACATTTAGAAAGCTGTCTCATGGGTTGTGACATCTCCAAACTCACATAAAACAACTGAGACTACCCAATCATCAGAGATTCAAGAGACCTCCGCTGTCAACACAGAAAAGATCTGCTTACCAAATCTGATAATCAAGTGATATTTGGGGCTTTTCTAAAACATAATGCAGAAAAAGAAGAGCCATGCATGTTTTATAGCTACATATAGATTGAAAATCAATGGCTAATGCACACCCCATTCATGACAATCAAAATATACCACCATTCACGCTAAGAAAAAAAACCAACAACAACAAAAAACCCAACAAATAAAGAGGGGGACTCAACCAAAACTGACTTCCTGCCCTATGGCAAGTTATTCAAATATAGCTTTGTCAGAATTCAGGAAAAAATTCTAATAACCTGATCTACACTGAGTAAGGTGAGAAACTTGAGGAATCAAGGTTTTTTTGCCTGAAGATCATTAAACAGATGTTTTATCTAAAAGGAAGTGGAATATGATTGCAATACTAACTCACTGGTTTTTACCACCTTCTTCATCACACGCATACAAGTCTCTAAAGCTCTTCCTTTGCCTATAGTTCAGTATGGAAGAATGAAGGCAGTCATGGCCAATGACCAAGCTAATTCAAACAAACATTGCTCATTATTTATGAGTAGCCATCCTCAACAAATGCCCGTAATGAGAGTGGGGGGAGATCTAGGATAAACTAATAACACTACACCCACTTATTAAACAAAACTGTGACCTTATATATAGGCCATCCAATTATGATCCCTACAGTGATGTTAAATTTGGAATGATGGAAAATAATTATTTTCTGCCATGTCAGAATCAGAAGCATTGTCATCACATACTAATATTCCCAGTATTTTTATAAGTTCAGAAAGAAAGTAACACAACCACTGGGGAATTTTATCTATGAAGAGATTGCTTATCCTTCGAAGCTTGGTATTTCAGATGAGTCATAAAATACTATCTGCTGTCATGATTTGGTAGTTTCCAACTCCTGCAAGTATCCACCTATTTCAAGTATTATTCTTTCAGAACTCTGACAAACTGTCATCCATGGCCTTTAAGAAACTGTTTTCATAGGTACATTCATTTCCACAACTTACTGTTTAAGAAAGTCTTTCTTCAAGCAGTACATGAATTTGAAAGACAGGAAGACCACACTGGTTATTCCAGTTAATTTCAGGGTCACAGAGTTAAAAGCCACCATATAAAAACTGCTGATCCAAAGTTCATTGATCAGCTCTTTACTGGGCGAAGGGGCTCATCTATTGTACCTTAATTAACAACAATTTTGTTATAGTCTACTCCATTAGTAATAGTACACTCTAAGCTCTGAAAGCATTTCAGCAATTTCTTAAATTCACCAAATTTTCCCATAATCACCCTACAGCTTTATTATAGGAGAAAAAAGACGTCCCTTATTCAAATAAATTTTGCTTTTATTTAGTTGCAGTAAAAAGGTTTATCTTGCCCTAATAATAAAGTGTTCATCTTAAAACCCAGACAAATCTCTGGTTAAAACATTTATCTTGTGCAAGATCAACCTCTTCACACCCATCACACTTCACCATTCACTCATACTGATTTACACTTTAAATGGCACTTCTCTTTGTCTCTAGAGAACACACAGGAGCTTTTTGACTCAACAGCTGAATCAAGTCTAAAACACCTGAAGCCTCACCATATTTCTTATGATCCACTTTGTTTATGACACCAGGACCCTTTTTTGTCTAAATTAATTGTACTCAAAAATCAGAAGTATAAGAGTGCAATGCATTCCAAAATATTAATCTCTGTGGCTTTGTACAGAGAACACAATTTATGCTTTAAAGAACAGGAAGTAACTCATACATTATCCCTGAGGTATTCCACTAAAACAACATTATTCTGTGGTCTAGCAGAGACCACAGGTTTCCTTTCTCTCATGTCCTGCTAAGATCACTTGCCATCAGGAGAAAAAACTTAACTTTGCCACTGGTACAGAAAGGAGGAAAAATCCCCAAATATAGACAGCTCAGCTCTTGAATCAGAAGGTAAGGGTGTGATCTCCTGAAATTACATCAGTAGAGTTAAACCTGCTAGACCCTAAGCTGTACACCTAAGAATACTAAAGCTCTCGTCTAGATGCACATATAAAACTTTTCATAAAAATCAGTAAGACATGGTGGCAACACCAGTAACAATTTATTTGTCTTAAACATAAAAAAAATCCTAAAGAGACATTAACATATCAAGACACCATTACTACTTATAATACTTACAGTAATATTATTATTATATGATGAGGGTTTCTAGTTTGTTGGGGGGGGTTTTAAACAATGTTTACATCTAATACTACAAAAACCAAAGAGGAAAAAATATTAATAAAAGCTGTTTCTGCTATTCTTCACATGTGACAACTTTTTACAGACAGTGTCACTGTTCTTTGTTTTTTCCTTCCCATGAACAATTTCCAGATTCTGTTGTCATGTGACAAATACAAAAAGTATACAGAAGTTAGAAAAAATACATTTACTATGGAAGTTAGGAACAGATTCAAAGCAACTTGAAACTTAACATTTGTTTTATAGTTTATAAAGGGACGTAAGTGGAACATGGAATTAAGCTTACAGTTAAATTATATCCTATCTCAAATATAAGAATTTTCCCACATACACAGAAGACTACACTAACTTAAGTGCATGGGTTGCTAGATCAGTTCAAGTTTCTCACATGACTAGGTATTATAAAAACACTAAATCTTTTTGTTCCTGTTTTTATGAATTTTGTATACATGTAAAGTTCTTCAACATTTTTCTCTGCAGTCATCACCCATCAACAATTACAAGATAAAAAGTAGTTATTAGATGGTTTAGATGTTTCAATATTTGGGAGATTTCATCAGAGAACGGCTCTGCAAAGCAAATTACCAGTATCTCCCTAAACACAGAGGTTTAAGGAGAAAAATATAATTCTAATTAGCCTGTAATCAGGCCATTCCATTAGACACAACAGTGCTGGTTTAAGATAAATAATTATTTAGATTTTATACTGATGCATACAACTTCACCATGAAGTCCTTAACTCATGTCACTACAGAAGTATTTATATAGTAACCAAATTACCATCTCTATACTCTGTATTTTCACAAGGTCTATATACAAAATCCACATATCTAGAGTTGAAGAAAAATTAATCAAAACCTTCTAACCTATCTACATATGACAACGATCTTTCCTTAAAAGCAAAATTATGTAACTTGAAATGTATATTACAAAATACATAAAAGGTGAAAGTGGTAACTTTCCCACTGTAGTAAATTGAGTACCTGAAAGGGCCAGGAATAATTGTCAGTCCCCCCCAACACCTAAAAAGTTTCGTTGTTTCCCAATTCACCCAGCAATGGACACTTCACCTCATGCTTACGAAGAGCTTATTTCCCCTCAACACAAGGACAGAAGAGGTTCCCTTTTGCTAAACTCTGAGTATTGGTAAACCCCTTCCCTCACACCTTTAAATCCAGGCAAGAAATTAATAACCATTTCCTGAAGCAATATTAAGTATCAGAATACACACAGTATATATGAAGGCTCATTTTCACGAGATGTGTACAAATCTTAAGGGAACCAACTTGAAGCAACAAATGAAATTGCTGAAACAGTCAATTTTCCACTCAAGTACTGACCAAGGAAGAAGAGTTACAAGATTTACAGATAAAAAATAAATCAGTGTTAAAACACACAACCATGACAGTCTTGAGTTAAGCAAGACCTTTCGGTTTAACCAGCACGCAATGCTAACCTGGTTGTAACTTCAGGTCAATTTGAATGTACAAGTGTTCTACTCTTAATTTCCATTTGCTCCCACTAGAAAATTCACACTACTGTGAGTCCAGGTTAGCTCCAAAGTCACAAAGGACCACTACAAAACTAATTACTGTTTCCCATATCAATAAGGCCTTTCAGGCAAGATGCAAAGATTTCCAAGATTGTATTACTGCTTTCAGACCTCTGCTGACTCCTGCATACCTTATTGTTACTTGTTTATACAAAGTCATCTCAGGTAACAGATGACCAAAAGTTAGTATTCTGTTTTACTGCATTTTATTACCTCAGCATGCATCTTCTATGCGTGAGCTGCATTTCTTGAGAATGCAATCTAAACATTCTCCTCCTCCCTCCAATTACATCATATGTGTACACACATTTTGCAATCATGAGCAAAAGCAATTCTTGTCATACTTTCCTTCAGATTTACAGGCCAATAATTTTAACGCATGGTCATGGGAACCACCCTTGACCACAAGAAATCCACAAGAAAGGTGACAGACCTATGCCCTGGCACAATCTATACAGTAGAAATCTAACTAAAAATGCAACCATCAATTGTTCGTCAGGCTCCACAAACACAGAGTGAAAACTAATGTCCTGAACTGTCACAAGGCCAACAAACTAAGCTTTACTACTTGGCTTTCCTACCTACAGATTTTTCCCTCCTTTGGAATTTTTTTGTTTGTTTTTGGTTTGGGAGGTGTGTGCTGGGTTCTGTTTGTTTGCTGGGCTTGATTTTTTTAACTTTCTTTTTAATTGGAAAGGAATAGGAGGGAAGATTTAAAGAAGGTTTCATTAAATAAAATCATGTTTTTCTAAACTGCTGCTTTCTACTACTGCTCTGAGCATACAAGTCCAACAAGAAATTAGATTATTTTTAAAATTAGCAAGAGACATTGGCATTTTAATGGCATGCTTTAGGTATCATTCAAATAATGAACTATACTGTGCCCGTGTGTATATGTATACACTTGTATCAACACACAAATATGGAAAAATAAGCAGCATATATACACATACCATAAAATACGTGTATAAAGTAATCAATATTTATTCATTGCTGTCTGTTTCTCAGGAGGTAACATGCCTTTAATCAGACCTAGAAGCAGAATACATGAATAAATGACTAATCTTAGAAGTTAAGTTTTCTCTGTTTCCCCTAACATGCTCCATAACTGTACAGATTTCCTAAGAGATTAGGATGGATATCCAACTTCCAGATGTTACACCACTGCAGTAAGAACTGCACAGACTTAGAAACAACTGCAAGTCCAAATTCAGACCTTTGCTACTCTTTGCTGCTTTCTATGGTAACCTAACAGATAATTTTGCTTAGCTCTAATTTGTGCTGAAACAAAAAAAAGGGGATTAGGAAAAATAAGACACACTAGGCACACTCAAATATACAAATTAAGACCAATTAATGACCAAGTCTTGCAAATCATATAGAATAAACAACTTGTTCTAGAAGAAATCTGGTATTTGGAGCATATGCTCAAACATTCCCACTTATTTAATGTTCTCTATATCCCTCTCAGCAGTATTTTCTTCCTTATCACTATTAACTGCTTCTAGCCTCACTCACAAGCCCCTCAATATCCTCCTATGCTGTTCAGGGTCACCTACACATTGTCAATACTCATATCCATCTAACCCTTCTCATGTACCCTGTCAGACAGACAAAACCTCAAAAAGTACTTGCTGTGCCTGGTTTGAAGTCACACATGACAGAAAACAGCTAAAATCATTATGCTTCCTCTCCCTGTTTCTCACAGGACACTGCTCATAGCTGCCTCCATCTCCTCTCGGATTTTCAGTGAGCTTCAGAGTGCTCAAGGCTACCAAGTTCCTAGCCCTGTCAAATTTCTGTTTTATCACATTATTGGTTGTACTGACACAGACCTACTTAATCATTAGACCACCTTATTTAAGAAACACTGTTACTACAACCAACTACAAAGTAAGACTCCTCCTCCAACTATGCTTTTAAAATAGGGCCAATAAGCAAAATTTACTAGCACAGAAGCACAGAATGGCTTGGGTTTGAAGTGACCTGAAAGATGACCCAGTTCCAACATCCCTGCCATAAGCAGGGACACCTCTGCTACCAGGTTGCTCAGGGTCCCCATCCAACCTGGGCTTCAACACTTCCAGTGATGGGACATCCACAACTTCTCTGGGCAACCCGATTCAGCTTATGAACACCCTGAGACAAATGCAGGATTTTACATTCAATAAAGACCACAGTATCGTTTGGAATGACAACCAAACTTTATGAATTGGTCAGACTTCAGTCTTTCGAAAACAGGAAAACAAAACCCTTGCCTCTTTCATGGTATCCAAGATGCATAAAAAATTTGAGTTTCCATCACATCACAAGGTTTTCCTTGGTACACAGGTCATAGCACGCACTACAGACTCCAGCCTGCACAAAGCAAGCCATGCTTGTGAGCACAAACCAAGAGTCAGTCTGCCAGTTCAGCCAAGCCTCTGCTACACACCAAAGCTGCTTTCCACCAGACATGAGCTATCTTCCTTTACTAGCTGGCCCAACAGTGCTGCTCTTGCTTACTCCTGTGAGTGAAAGCAAGGTCTCCTCCTCAAATATTTATGCTAGTCCCTTAAACACGAAGGCTTGACCTTACCTCTTCTCTCTCTTCACTCCTTTTCTTCTCTCAGTGGAAGTTAGACAAAATATGGGACTAGGAAGAGAAAAAGAATGAGTGGTAGAAGGGAAATAAAGGTAAAAGCAGTTACAGAGAGAATAAGGATTAGTTTATTGAACAGAAATTGATTAAAGAAACAGTAAACAGAGATATACTAACACACACCACGCTTACAGATTTTAGATTTTCTATTTGCAGAACTCAAAATCCAGGATTGAAAATTAACTGCCAATTGCTTGATGTCAGTAAGTTTACTAAACATCTGCTATACTTCTGAAAACAAATTACTCAAACAAGTCCTAGCCATTCAAAACCCATCAATTATTTGAGCTGGAGAGCCAAGAAAATGTAAAATACAAAACAACTACAGCACATGAAGAGGTGTAAAATTATTTTTTCATAGCAATATTGCATATTGCCTGGAGAAGTATATATTATCTACCTAACATTAGCCTGTTATAGTCTATCACTGAAAAATGTAAAATGCCTTTAAAGAAAAATTCAAAGGCTAGGAACATTAATAAAGTAGTTTCCCAGTAAAAATATCTTGGCTTTATGTCATTTTTTTGCATCACCTATTTTACTACAAATGAGTATTTCTCCATCTAGCACAAAATGATAAAAAGCTGTTGATTAAACTTAGACAAACTGCCTGTATGTGACTTAGCAATTACTCTCAATGGAAACATTTTATCTGTTATCTTACATTATTATTCTTGACAAACATCCTAAAAAATAAAGGCTTTCTGCAAGTATATACAGTCCACATTCTGTAAGAATACCCAAATTCACATCTACAACTGTATGGGCTAAGTCTATTTATTTTTTATTAAATATAACAGTATACCTCATGGCAATCCAGTCACCAATATTCCTCCCAACAAGCACAGATTTTGGGGTGAAAAAAAGGTGGCTAAAAATAAATATTGACATTGCCTTCAACACTATAAATATTTTGTGGGTTTCAAGATCCCAAATAAGCTAATTAATTTTTTCTATCTGCTCAGTAAGACTTGGGAGTCTACTATAATTATTAGCTACCTACTACAGAAGAAGTAAATTCTTTTTATTTATTTCAAATCTGACTTCAGCTAAGCGTATTTTTGTTTTGATATGTTTTCACTTACACAGATTTCAAAAACTAGCTCCTCTTTTTTATCCAAGACATTTGATTTACCTAAATAGTTCAACAGTGCTTCTACTTTTACTCATAGAAGCAATTTGTAGACATTCACCCAAATGCTACACCTGTGCCTAGGAATCAAAACACAAGCAAATCAGAAAGTCACATTCTTTCAAATACAAACTTCTACTTCTTTCTGGCAGTTAGAAGAACTCCATTAACTACAGTTCAACCTGGACTATATCTTTTCATCACAATTTGGCAGTATATCAATGTTCTTTACAAAAACTTGGGGAGGATACTGGCAAGAAAAAATGAGAGAACAGATGGAGGGACTATTTCATGTTCAAGGACACAAAAAATTACAGAAGTGTACCATCAAAAGATCCTTCCGACTTTCAAGAAAACAAAATTGAATTTATTTGCAACTACAATTATTTTGCAAAACTGAATTATTTGAGTTAAGAAATTTCCATTCCATGCATTTTCAATCTATAGCTTTGTGTTTTCAATGGAGGCTTCAGTACATTTTTCAATTTTAGTAACAGAGACATAAAATACCTCATTTTTAAACAAGCAAAGAAATTCTGCCCAGTGATGGAAGCTCAATAAACAGCTTAAATTTTCACTACTACTGCCACACAGAAGGGAACAAAAAGCAGAGTTGGCTTTTGGCTTTCAGCACAAAAGATATCACTGGAAAGTAAGACAAGGAACAAGCATTTAAAAGAACCCCACAACACAGCCATTCATAAAAATCCTTCATAATATTAAAGATACTAAAGATTCGCATCAAACGTTCCTATCCTAAGCAAAAGAAAAAAAATCAGTGGAATCACTTGGTAAGGCATTTGAGGGAGGAACCTCACCCTTTATCACCAGCAAAATAACTATTGTATTGTTTATGAATTATATATAAAGTATTCATGTTTCTTTTACAGTTCTAGAATGATAGGTTTGGAAACCAAAAGAGACATGTAATCACTCTGTACCTTCCTCAAAAGTTATATATATGTTGCTGTAATTCTCAAGTCTTCAGTTTAAGCAGAACTGACTAAAACCACTCCTTATTATAAAATTTTCTTTAAACCAATCGTTAAAACAGGATTAACCATCTAGACTTGACTATCATCTGTTTTGTGATACAGTTTTAAACTCAGGCCCATTATACCCATTCTAATTAGAAGTTAGGTCCCTCTGTCTACCCAAGGCAAGCTAAGAGCATCACCAACTGTCAAAAGTATCTTCAGTCCTACCAATTTGGAAGAGTTAAAAAGTAATGAACACCAAACAAATTTAAATATTCAGAACTCCTCAAGGAAAAAGACCCACATCTACCATTCTACATAAAAGTTTAAATTCTAGAGTGTCAAATACAGGCTATTAGTTTTATCAGTTTCTGTGACTGATAAATAGCTGTTCTGCACATCTTGAACTCTGAAACGGAGAGACACATGAAGTGATGGATGGACCATTTGGTGAATAAGGAACTGGCTGCATGGTTGCACTTGTACAAGCTGCAAAAGCTGTCAAGCTCAAAGTGCAGACAAGTGATGAGTGGCATTCCTCACGAACTGGAAGTGGGACCATGCCTGTTTAAAATCTTTGTTGGGGACACAGATTAAACACATTCTCAGCAAGTCTGTCAATGACATGAAGCTCTGAGGTGTGGCCAATGTGCTGGAGGGAAGGGATATCATCCAGAGGGACCCTGACAGGCTTGAGAGGTGAGCCTGTGTGAACCTCACAAAGTTCAACAGAGCCAAATGCAAGGTGCTGCACCTGTGTCCGGGAAGCACAAGTGCAGGCTGGCCAGAGAATGGGTGGAGAAAGAGCCCTGAGGAGGACAGAGGCTGGCAGGTGCCGGTTTATGAGCAGCACGACACAAGTCACAGTGTGCACTCAGCTCACAAAGTCAACCATGCCCTGGGCTGCATCAAAAGCAGTGTGGGCAGCAGCTCAAGGGAGGTGATTCTGCCCCTCTACTCCACTCTCAAGAAATGCCATCTGCAGTTCTTTGTCAAGCTCTGGGGTCTGCAACACAAGAAAGAAGTGGATCTGTTAGAGCAGATCCAGAGGAGGTCACAGGGATAATCCAGAGGCCTAAGCACCTCTCCTACAAAGGCTCAGAGAACAGGGTTATTCAGCCTGGAGAAGAGAAGGCTCCAAATGCCTTAATGAAACCTTTCAGTACCTAGAAGGCGCTTATAAAAAAGAGGGAGAGTGACTTTTTACATGAGTAGATAGTAATAGGACAAGGGGGAAACAGTTTTAAACTGAAAGATGAGAGATTTAGATTTGATGGTAGGAAGAAATCCTTCACAGTGAGGGTGCTGAGGCACTACAAACCCGTTGGGCAGGGAAGCAGCACATGTCCCATTCCTGGAAGTTCAAGGCCAGACTTTGATGAGGCTTTGAGCACCCTGGTCTAGTGGAAGGCGTCCCTGCCCATGGCACGGGCGCAGGAACAAAGTGGTTTTGAAGGTCCCTTCCAACTCCACACCATTATATGATAAGGAGGCCAACAACAGATTATATGGCTTCCTTCTTAAGTTGCAATATAAAGTACAATAATGTCATTAAAATTTAGTCTTATCATCTTGTCTTTGAACTTGAAGGCAATTTACTTTTGTGATGAAGATACAAAAGTGAATGATTACCTAGATTATGATGGCATAAAATACAAAAAGCACAACTACAAATGAGAATAAAATAAAAAAGCTTTCCTTAACCTGAGCCTGCAATATGAAATTTTAGTACCTAAACTATCCAAGTGCTAATTTTAAACTCTCAGACTACGAACAACACTATTTTGGAAATGCCTGATTTGCAAAATTGCTGGTCCCTTTAAAGTCTCACATAGGTTTTACAGCACTGGATCTCCATCTCAGCAGTGCATGAACTATCACATGAAACAAGAGGTAGCACTCTGGTAATACAATAAGCAAAAGTAACAAACATACTCTACTTGAACATGATGCAATCTGTGTGCTACTATAATATATTCTTCACATTCACTTTTCAAACACATAACTTGAATGGACACTGATTTACTATAGTTCTTACCTAGATTTTAATTTTGAAAATTAAGATACAAAACCACTTAGGTCAGTCATGTTAAAAAAATATACTCTATGCAATAAAACTAACTGTCTTCACAGGTCTTATTAAAATTTTCTAACAACCAACACAGCTTAAATCCTGCCTGTTTCATTATTACATTAAGATCTGCAAAAGGAAATAAATATAATCGCAGTATCTCCTAGCAAGTATATGAAACCTTGAAAAGGTTTCTTTTAAGTACTTGTTTGTTATGCCTTAAAGGTTAACAGCAGTTTTTCTTTGAACACAACTACAGCAGGTTTTTTCTGTAATGTGAAGGTCATGAGCAGAATTTTGGATCCTCAAAGAGATTAGGTCTTGTGGGTACAACTCTTCTGTTACTAAGAAAATGTGAACACTGAAGTAGATAGAAATATCCATTTTGCACTGTTCAAAAGACCATTACAATTAATATTTTAAATTATCCAGAATTCGGAAGCAAAGAATTAAGGATTTTTTCTCTAATCCACATTTCTCATCTGTAGAAATTTTTTTTCCCCCAGAGATGCCTTAAGTGTCACTCTCAGCAATAAATCAGAACTATCTGCACAGTGGAAACACTTAAACAGTGTACCTGTTGAAAAAACACTGTCCAACAAAATCTGGTTTTGAGAGATTCACAAATGCTCACTTGTATAGAAGTCATGAGGCAAATAACATAGATGCACTTCTTTAGGATCTCTGCAGAAGTCTGAATTGGATTCTATTTTGTATCTTCACCCATCTATACCCCTCCCACTATATTTTGTTAGAATGTCACATGACAACAGCAAAATACTTTCATTAAATCTTCATTTACATTAATCTAGTTAGAACAATACCATGATTCTACAATTACATACACCACTCCTTAACTCAGTCCCAAAAATAGTCCTTACTAAAATTAGTATTAGCATGCATGCAAAATTAAGACTGTCCTTAGTCAAACCAAGAACAGAACTGGAGAAACACTTCAGCCTTCAGAGTGACAATGACTTCTGTATTTCTGCTGCTTTCCAGCAGAACTTTAATACTTGTGTATGCTGAAACTGTCCAAGAGAAATCAGGAGTTGCATTACCCCAAAGTAACCTGAAGAGGTTACTAAGAGAAACTTACCCTAGATTTAGTCTAAAGAGTCAGTATTATTTCCCCTCTGGAATTTCCCAGACGGCAAAAACACTCACCCAAAAGCCTAAGTGACAATTAAGCAAATTTCTCCTTTAGATATGAAAAACTTTAAGATACATAAATGGATTCATAACTACAATCCATATTATTGCATTTGTGACACAATGTTTGTGCAAAAGAAACGTGTCTTAAAAAAGAAGGAATTTAGATTTCAGACCTTCCTTCTTTCAAGAATCTTGTATTAGTTTTGGGGGTGGGGGGGTATTTCATTCTTTATGAATATACAAATGAAAACATCAATGGAGTTAAAAAATAAAGGTAGAATTTATTTTGTAGTCTCATCTCCTTAAAACAAATCACAGATCCGTTTATACAAATGGAGAAACTGAGTCACGAAGGCAAACTGAGTCATTAAAACTCATACAGGAAAACTCTGGAAGATCACTAAATTCCCAAGAGGTTCTTAGTGCATAAAATAAACTGTAAAATTTGAAAATTAGGTGGTTTTTTTGTTTATTTCATTACCCTCCCCCAAACACTTTTTGTAAAGTGTACAAGGTTATTTTCCTCTAATTGTCAATCAGATGTCTGATTGAGAACATGACAGAACATGACAGAAGCCATGAAGAGGTGCACACTGTATAGCATCAGGAACAGGAGCTTTCAACTGAAGGCAAGGAAAGAAAAACGCAAAAGGTGTTCATAAAGGCCCATATATTCTTTGTCTTTTTCATGTACTTTTAAAAAGAGAGAATAAGACATGGCTTAGAAGAAAAAATTGTATTTACATAAATAAAGATGATGGGAGCATGCATTACTGGAGAATTAATGAAATCATTCAGCCTTTGGCCTCAAAACACACTAAAGGCATGCATTAACAATACCCTAAAAGTCTATCTTACTGTTCAAGTATACCTTAAATCCTACATCAGTGCTTCTAAATGGTATTCAAATTAAAATTCATCAGAGATTGAAGACAGTTTTGCCACTTCAATACCTCACTTTTGATTTCTTAAATCTAGAAGGTTCTAAAGCTATACTGAAATAGGAATTCATATCTCATTAATTTAAAGGACAAGACTAAAGACAGGCATTAAAAAAAAGGTGAAAACTTATTTTTTGTTATTGTTGCTTAAAACATACAATTTGCAGCTGCTATAGTATGTATCAGAGTACACTACACCAACTACCAAATAATGAATCCTTGTGACCTCCCTTCCCCCCACTCAAACATATTTATAGTGGTGATACTAAATGGTTCATATTTCATTTAGGAAAAAAATTAGACATTACGAATCGCACCTTCCCTCAGGACTTGTATGTGTATTAGCACATATACAATTTATATAGCAATATACAAAATAAATTGAAGAAAAAAATGTAATGCCAAAATTACATGGCAGCAGAAGAAATTCTGTGTCTTTAAATAAAGTAACAGGATATAATGTCGTGTGCATTATTCCCTTAAGTTCATTCTGTGTTCTCTAACTATGAATATATGGAATTACTACACCGAGGTCCAGTGCAGGTATTTCCTGGAAGATGAACGTGACGTTCACAAATGTGTTTCCACAAAGAATTTAGCTGACTGTCTTACTGACCGTAATCCACGACTCTCTCGTTGATAAATATTACTGATTTTATGTCGTTAGTAGGACAGACAGCTGTACCGTATCGATCACAAACGCAGGAGCCTTTCCAATTTACCAAACCGACATACAGATTACCTTACAGCACCACATACACACCCCTCGAAGGAGCTGCTTGAGTCTGTTGCCTCTTTCCACCCCCCTTCTCCCCGACAAGAGTGGTCTCGTTCACTTGCCTTTCACACACATAACCAATAAAATTAATCAGCTGGAACACAGCATTTTTAAATCGCAGTAAAGTCAAGAGCTGTTTTGTACGTTATTTGAAGGGAACAGCCTTTTCATTTTAACATAGTAAGACACTAATATGCTGCAGACAAACGCACTGCATGGGGTGTGGAGGACCCGAGCTGATTAGATTACCACAACATCAGCCTGAGGCCGCCATTTTTAGAATCTCTAAAGGACAAAAGAGGGAAATTAATAAATTTGCTCCACATTTTTAAAAAGTAACTTCAAAAGTATAGTGATAATAACCAATTAATCATGCATTGCAAGTACTGCCATGGATATCTCCCGCTGTTCTCTGATCTCAACCCTGAGTAACGAAAATGCTTCGTTATTATTCCTTTAAGCTACTGTAAATAAACAGACTAAAACATTCGTAAATCTAGATGCAGCACTGAACTTCTGCTTTTGACGACACGTAGTATGTAGCATTTTAGGGACCTCAGGGCTTTCAGACACCGCACGTTCCCTAATAGCCGAGTATGGGGGAATACAGGACCTTTATAAGCAGGCTATATTATGTTTCTCTACCCTATTTAGTAGTACACAGTGAACCGTTTGTTTCTCTTCCCCAGTGTCTGCAGCAATACGGTCGAACCCACCGCCACTTACTGCTTCAGGAAAGAGAATGAAATATGCTACCCAGGGAACACGAACACTGGCTGCAGAAACTAAAGCGAGAAAGGGGTGCACCAGTCCAACTACTTACAGCCTCGAGAAAGGGGGTGGGGAGAATGATCCCCTTTTAAATTGGCACAGAAACTCCTGGGGACAGCTCTCCGTTTGTCCAGGTTACACCACGAAGCGGAGATATTAACAGGGAGGCAGGCAGGGAGGCGGGGGTGTGGAAGGCAAAGAGATTAGGCCTATAACGAGCCATTTTAGTACCACAAAGCAAAAATATACAGGATGGAGGAAAAGAATAGGCTTCCCCAAGCTTCGTAAAACTCAATACGCAGTCCCAATAACGCACAAACCCGTTCTGAAAACCGCCAGCCCAAGGAAGCCTATGTTGTCACATAATAGCTCCTTTTGGCTCATTTTCCAAGCATAATGCATAAATCTGGCGTAACTGCCAAAAAATTCTCCTCAGCTCCTCCAGTTACAGTAACCCGCCATATTCATAAGATATAGCGACAGTCTGCCATTTTTTAACCAAACCCCACAAAAGGAAAAGGAAATTCAAGGCAACTTAAACAGAAATTAAACACATTTCAGGGTGGGAAGGAGTTATACTCACACCGAAGCTAATGAGACATTCCCGTCGCATTTTACTCTCTTTTTCCACCCCCCCTCCCCCAAGCACCCACAGCAGAATATGCTGGTAATACCAAAGACTCACCTGTAATGGTCACAGGCCAGGCAGCAGGACCCCTCAGCTGAGCCCCTTCTCTATCCCAATCAAAACAATGCAACAGCCCCACTGCGGATATCCCTACCCTAGGCAGGACTCAGCCCTCAGCAAGCTATAGTAAAAGAAAGGGAAAGAGGAGACCCCCCCTCCCCCCAAACCTAGCTCAGTGCGCAGAACCCTACAGGGACCAGCTCAAAGGCACCTTTGCCCTGGGACCTGTGTACAAACCCCGCTGCTGCCGCCGCTGCTCCCGTGCCTCCCTCCCTCCAGCCTCCTACGCTCCCTTCTATGTCACTGCCTCTCTCTGGGAAAATGGCGTCCGCTCTCCCCTCCCTCCCCCTGCACGGGGCTCACCCGCCCCGCCTGACAGGGGCAGGGTTACCAAGGCGAAGCCAAACAGCCGCCATTTTGCTTACGGGCCGGGAGCGCAGCCCGCGCCCGCCGAGCCCTCAGAGTCCATTTTGCAACACGCAGAACGGCTCCGGGGTCTGGGCGCGGCCGCGGCACCAGACTGCGGCAGGGGCTGGGCAGGGGGGCCGTGAGGAGGGAAGTAGGGCAGCGGAGGAGGGGCGGCGGCAGCGGGGGCTGGCGCCGGGGGCGATCCGCAGCCCCGGCGGCGCAGCCCGCGCGGGAGGGGCGGGGGCTCCGTCCCGGCCTGTTGTGGGGCCGAGCGCGGGCGGGAGCGAGGGTGTCTGAGTCAGAGCTGCATCCTCGGAGGAATAAACGCCAAAACTCCCTACTCGGCCGCTCTCACACCCCCAACCTCCGCCTTCTTCCTCACGACCGTCGATGCTGTCAGCATACGTGTTCTTTATGAATCTCTAACAGCACATTTTCGGCCTAAACTGCGCGAAAAGCCGGGCAGACCCGCCGGATCTCACACACGCAGAAGAACTACCTGAGGGGAGGGGAAGAGGGGAGCGAGAAAGGAGCGGGAATTTTTGCAGACCTGCTCAGGAGGTTTTGAACTGAAACTTTCAGTAAGACACTCGAGGCTGAGAATCTTCCCCGAAGCGTTTAGGACTCAAAGGCAAGTGGGAGAAAGCTTCTTTCCTTAGAGCGAATGCGACAGCACTCGCTGAAGGCATTTCTGTTCTGCAGGGAATGAGACAAGCAGAGAACGAGCCTCGTTTGCCCGTTAGGGAACGGCGCTCGGGGAGTACGAATGGCGCGCTTCCATCCAGACCAGCGGGCGCTGCCAATGCCAGGAGCTCGCTCAGCCTTTCAGGGCAGACACGGCTCCGGCCATTCGTAAGCAGCCCGTCTTTCTAACCACCATACCTCCCCCCAGCTCCCGCTGTACCCCTACGCCGCCCTGCCTCCCCTGCCCGACTTCAGCCCCTCCAGCGAGACGGCTGATGGAAGGAGGGGAGGCGGCGGCTGGGGTTTCGTTCGACGCCCACCAGGGGCTGAGCGAGCCTTCTTCAGTGCGCAAACTCGGGGCACCAGATAAAAGCTGGGCTGGCAGCTCTTACCCTGCCTCGATGGAGCCGCCACTTTCGGGTGACTGGAGAAGCAGTTAGCAGCAGCGCCATAGACTAGCGTCCCCCCCACACCTTGGGCACAGAGAGTTTGGGGCTCTAAACAGCTGCTGCTGCGGCAGGAGGGAGCCGAGGTGAAGGGATCTGCTAGCTGGTTGGACGCAAAAGAGGCGGCTGTAATGGGGCATTAAGTCTGAGGGAGGAGGGGGGGCGATTAAACCTCTTGTGATCATGGCGGAGTCTATGGGTATTTTTTTTCCTGTCTAACTCTTCTGTGCGTGTGTCTCTTGTTTCTTTCTCTCTCTCTCCTTAGGGCGCTTGGCTGGGGCTGTTCGCTCGGGTTCTGCCTGTTGTTGCGCGAAATGGCGGCTGGCGTCTTGGTGGGTTTGGTTGTCGGTTTTTTGTGTAGGGTTTTTTTTTTCCCCTTCCCCTCCTATTCCCCTCCCCGCAGTTGTGCCTTGGCTGCGGCTCCGCAGCGAACCGCGGCGGAGCCCGAGTCAGGAGGGGGGCGGGAGCGGCGCGGCAGCCAATGGCCGGGCCGGCCCGGGTGGCCCGGCGTGCCCTGATTGGCTGGCGCTGACATCATCCTGCAGCAGGGGCAGCCGCAGCTGGGCAGGGTCGGGAGCTGCCGGGGGAGGCAAGGGGAGAAAACGGGCGCCATGATCTCGGCGCCAGGGAAGACTCCGCGGGCAGGGCGTCCCCGAAGAGCTGGCGAAAAGAAAAGCAGGATCAGGCCTGGGCTTCTCCTTTCCGAATAGTGCCGGGGCTGTGCTGAGAGGAGCGGGAAACGAGCGAGAGGGGAGCAACTCATGCCTGCCTTTGTAACTGCGTCAGTACAAGATGGCGCAGGGTGTCCCTGGAGAGGGAAGGGAGTTGCACGTCCGCCGGAGGTCATGTGACCGCGTTGCATTCCTGTGGGGTTTGGCTGCGGACCAAGCTGGCTTAGGCGGCGGCGGCGGCTGCCCGGGAGAGCCCGGGCTTCCCTCCCCCTCCTCCTGCACAACGTCGTCGGTCCCGCGCTGGTTCCCTTCCCCCATCAGCCTTATGCACGAGGGTGTAGCTGCTACCGAGGAAGGTTCTCGCTTCTCTCTTTACTCTCCACCCACCTCCAGGGTGTAGCTGCTCTTGGGGGAAGCTTTCCATTCAGCCCCCTCTCTGCGCAAGGCTTTACCCTCCGCCAGGGAAAGTTCCCCCTGGGTGCCTGCTGGCTCCGCCCGAGCGTGAGAGCGGGGTGCGCTCACGGCAGTGCCGCCCGCTCGGTGCGGAGGCACTCTGCTCTGAGTTAAGTTGCAGGGGGTTATGGAGTGGTTCTTACTGGAACAGTCGTTTTAAGTGATGTCTAAATGACCTCATTAAAGCCGCTGAGGAAAACGTACAGGCTGTGCGAAGTTGTTCTGACGAGGAGGTCTTGGCTGTTCTAGTGTTGCTCTGCTGGGGGTACGGGTGGGGTGGCCAAGGGAATATCTCTCAGCTGTTTATGACTTTATTCTGTTTGAACAGGAAAAGTGGATCGCTGTTCTTTGTGTGCTGTTGAATCCTATTGAAGGAGTTGAGCAGCTTTCTGTGGAGGGATAGGTGTATTCCAAAGTCAGGCCGCAAATGGCCTGCATCTTTAACACGGGAATTGATGTATATAAGTGCAAATGAAAGATATGGTCTGCAAATATTGTGAGGACTCCCCATGGTTTACTTTGAGGTCCATAGGCAAATGAACTTGTTACATAGGCCTGGAAGGTTGGCAAATATATTTTTCCGGATCTTTTTAAAAAAAATTTCACTGTTCGCTGGATGGGAAGTGAAAAATGTATGTTTTCCAATCCTAACTCTTTTCTTTAAGGAATGCATCTCTGTTTGGTTGAGCTTCTCATATTTTCAAAGCAATTCAGCGCTAGTTCCCGTGTCTTGTTTTTCTTCTGGATTTTTTTTCTTTTTACCTCCACAGTGGCAACCTGAATGGGCATAAAGCTTGACTAGTCCACAAATGTGCTGTTTGAGAACTGGAATGAAAGTAACTGAGTGTGTGACTAATAGAGAAGATTTCTGTATAATAGCTGCTCTTTAATATGTGTTACATAAGTAATATGGTGAGGTGGAGTTCAGTTATATAAGAACTGACTGGGGACTTGGGAGCTGCTGTAAGTAGTTCATATTGGTCGCATATATAGCCTGCAGGGCATCCCTGTGTTGTGGGGGGAGGGGTAGAAAAACAGGTTTGGAAGCATCTAACTGCACTACATTTTTCCTTTGTAGGTTTATTGAGGATACCAGGAAAGAAAGGGAGAAGGCAGTAATTAGGAATGACAGAGTGTGAAGCTTTCAAATGTCTGTAGTCTCATTTGAGCTTAGGTTTTAGGATGTAAGCTCTGTTTTCTAAGAGAGCAATCTCCCCTCTTTTGAGTGTCAGAAGGTGGCTGCCAGCTGAGCGTTGTGCCAGCTGACTTCTGTGTGGACTATAAAGAGCAAGATTCTTGAGTCCTAGAGATTGTGAGGCTGTGCATATTTTTTTGTTAGAAAAAAAAAGCTTACTGGAAATGGTGTTAGGAGGAGGCAGTTGGTTTGTTGATCAAACATTAAAATGACTGGATTACTGATTCTTCTTGTGTAGGCATCATATGACACAAGGTAAATACTCCTTTGTGATGGAAGCTTCCAGAGAGGCTTTCAGTGTACAGTGATTCTTTTAACACAGCACTGATTTATGTGGGACTTGACATTGTGAATACTTCGTTGCAGATGTGTTTAAGGGAGAACATTAATTTCAACTAAAGATGAGGGGAAAAAACATTTTATTGATATTTGCATTTAGGCATGTGATTTGTAATTATGAAACAGTAATTGCCTGCCTCACTGTGTAAGAATTGTTTGAATGTTTATGTTTATAAACAGAATAGTTTATACAGCTAGAATTTCAATTCTTAAAGCAGCCTTTTAGGTAACTCACTCTGATAACAGATTTTGCTTGAAAACCAAGAAATTAATTATTTTAGAAGCTCTCTGTGTAAGTCGCAGCTTATTGCAGCAGTACTTGATTGGAGGTGTGTCTGTGCTTTTATGAAGCTACAGAAATGAAGGCAAGTTTTAATGAGCTGGTAGTAATTTCTTGTTTGTTTCAAGGTTGTTTTTATTAGGAGTTCTTAGGAAAGCAGTTATCTTGGAGGAATCAGTAGCTCTGGTAGTGTTGCAGTGCAGTCTCAAAACAATGTCATCTACATTCTGAATTACTTGTGCTGCAGGAGATGAGTAAAAACAAAATGTGTGTATTTTTTGAGACAGAGCATTTGCTCTATGGCCATTCTGATGCAAGCTGTTTTAATCTTGAAGGGAAGAAAAGAGCTGTAGGAGACTGGGTAAAAAATGGTATGTAGTTTACATTTGCGGTAGCTTACCAGGGAAACGAACAATATCTACAGCACTTCAATTTGTTCCTTAAGGAGGATACTTCAGTGGGCTGGATGCTCTCCAGCAGTTAGACCTGTGGCTCTAACTTGCCGTAGTAGCCTGTCTGTGCATGCATGTGTGGTCTGAGCCCTTGCTAAGACCTGTTATTTAAACAGTTGTTTACCTTTAGCCATACAAAGGGACTGACAGGAGTTCAAGGGTATTTAGGGGAGAAAGGAGAGAGATACTAACAGTGTAATAGATCCAGCTATGCATTAATGTCATAGTTGAGACAGTTAAAAGTGCTCATGCTGAAAGATGATCCTGCACTTTTTCAGCTGTTCATTCTTGCTTCTGCAAGTGATCATGGGAGGAATAGAAGTGAAGAATGGATGAAACATAAGCCTAATAGTAATGGATGGTTTTCTAATGTGGCTCTTCATTGTGTGGCTTGACAAACATTCCTGTTTGAACAGGAGCAGAACGAAGCACCTGGTGGGAAAATGGAAATATGAAGGTTTTAATTGTTAGTGAAGTTAGGTATGCTTTTTCTCAGGAAAGCTGCAGTTATTAAGGAGTTTTGAGGGGCACCTATTAAAGGTTTTTGGCTAGTGTAACTAGAATCACTGAGACAGGCACTCTTAAAAAAATAATTCTAAACTTTGAGTTTCATTGCTAGATTGACCTTCAGTTGTGGGTAGCAAGAGCGCTTGAGCTTCACTAGATTGGTAGCCTGTAAAATTAAGTGAAGTGTTATTCTCAACTACAGGCTAGTTAAGTGTTCATAGGATTTTAGATTTAAGTTTATTTTGTTGGAACAGGGTAAAACTTGAAATAAGCTTACTTCATGCAGAAGTGGCTGATAATCTAATAGCTGGGATATTCAGTGAAGAATTATTCCTACAGGATGAGTTCTTAGCTAATCATAAAAAGTGATGCCTGTGGGTCGCAGTAGTCATGAATTTGGCTGGTAGTGACTAGCCAAATGAATTTGCATTATTTGCATAAGGAAAAGGAGTTCCAGTGACTGACAACTGATCAGTTTATCCACCTGGATTTGGACAGACTGTGTTCAGTGCTCAAACAGCAGCAGGATAAGAACTTCTTTGCGCACTGCTTTAGGCTTTGTGTTACAATGAATCTTTCTGAAAAAGTTGAGATTAGTAAGGTTTTGCTTTAGCAGGAAAACAGGTTATTGGCTGGTTCTACAATTCTTAAGAGTTGAGTTCCTCGCTTAAAGAAGCAACCTTAAAGCTGTTATGTGGCCTCCTAATCCTGGAATTAGTGGGAATTTGTACCAGGTTCACTGCTGTGACCTCTGTGTAGTGAAGTGGGGCATTGGTTTGTTTTCTCCTTCCAGCATGACCTTGTTACTTGAAGTAGAGTCTTTCTGATGAACTACTAGTTGCTTTGGAGAGCAGTATTAAGGTCCAAGTAGCTACTTTCATAAGTGAGGTCGTGCTCAGACAATGATTATAATGCAGCACTAGCCCTGAAATGCTGTCAGTAGCAGTTCTTTGATGAAAATAACCAGTGATTGAATGGCTCATGAGCAGTTAATGCAATATGGTGCTTTTTGAGGATCTTTAGGAAGAAAATGGGAGACAATACTGACAGTTTGGAGACTGGGACTGTGCCAGAGTTGGGAAGTTACTGAACTGGAGACTCTAGCATCCCATAAGTACAGCTGAAGGTGGTTCTGTCACAGAAGGCAAGAGTTTGTGTTCCTTGTAAGCTCAGAAACCAAGCAAATCTTAGCTGTTGGGTTTTTGTGCTTGTGTGTTGGAGAAAAGAAACTGTACTGAAACTTCTTACTGTGACTGCTCCCTCTCTGAGCTTGTTAATGTGACATGGTCATGCAGTAGATGTTACTCAAAAGTAGAAATGCAGCAGTATATCATGTCTCTTCAAAGGTTTAGCTTGTGAAGACTGCTGCAGTCCTACTCAGTGTGGTCTGTTAAGATGCAAAACAGAAATACTCAACAGGCTGAAGGAGCTGGAGCTTTTCAACACAGAAAAGAGAAGGCTCATTATGGAGGAAGGCCTCATTATGGCCTTCCTGTGTTTAAATGTGGCTTATGAAAAACAGAGTGACTTTTTCCATGGGCAGGTAGTGGTAGGAGATGGGTTTAAACTAAAAGATGAGTGATCTGTCTTGGATGTTAGGAAGGGGTGCTTAGAGGATAGTGAGGCATTAGAATAGGTTGTCCAGAGAAGTTCTGGATGTCCCATTTCTGAAAGTGCTCAGGGGCACATTGGATCGGGCCCGGAACAGCCTGGTCCAGTAGAGTTGTCCATGCTCATGGTAGGGGCTGGGAACTTGATGATTGTGGAAGTGCCTTCCAACCCAAACCGTTCTATGGTGTCCACAGCAGCAAGGTGCACTAAGAATGGAGACCTTTTTGACATTGAGTACCACTGACTATAGTAATGGATTTGTTTCCAGCAAGCTTCAGTAGATGGGTGAATAGTGAATAATTTCTTTTGGTATTTTATTGACAGAAGTTAGTATCTTTCTATCCAGTTGGCTGTTGTATATGGATTTGTGATAGCTGTTTGATCCAGTGCTAATGCAGCTGCTATAGATGAATCAAATACAAGTCCAAAACTAGCTTGTGTGGCAGATAGGAGGTTCTCAGATTAGAACTAGTGTGGAGGGCACAAGAACTTAAGCTGAAGAGGTGGCTGGGAGACAAGCATTAGCATCCAGTTCTTGTGCTAAACTCCCTCCTTCCACATTCCTGCCTTTATTAGCAGGTTAGTCATGACACAGGACTGTCATATGATTCCCCGAATTTTAGTGAAGTAAGGTAAAAAAAATTGGGGGTACAGAACTGTGCCACTTTATTAATGCAGATGAAACAATCCCTCAAAGAGACTGTGGCTGGTCATGATACTGAGATAGTAATTTAATCTCTAGTCCAAGAAGTGCTTTACTAGCTGTATTCCCTGCTACGTGCTAAGTGATGGTTGTGCTGCTTCATTTTGGGCCGCTGTGCTTGTGGCCCAGTTTGTCAGGCTGATGATAGATTGTGCAGTGTGGTCTTTTTTGTTGAGCCAGGGTAAGCTGGCTATCTCAAATTCCATCCAGAACAACTATTGGTTTTCTAATTAGAGATTTATTAAATAGTACTGAATGTCATTGTCACAAATATCCTGATTTAGAAGACTACTCTTCATAAAACAAAACTATTGCTTTTATCAGAGTGGTGCTACTTCAAATTCATCTTCAAAGCTGTGCTCCATTACCCCAGCATACATATGCTGGAACAAGCTCATAGGCTTATAAAGGCATGCTGGGCAGTTGTCAGATCCTATTTTTAAACTGTTTCTGAGAAACACTTCTGCTTCCCTATCTCTGTCATAGTCATAGGAAAGACTATGCAGGAGCCATAATGTCTGGGCTCAGCTAACAGTAATTTTTGAACTTGAGTGTCTCCTCTTCAGTGACAGTAAAATTGAACTGCCCTGATTGCTGTTGCAGATGGGAGATGATGGTTCACTAGGAAATAGTGGTAGTGGGCTATTGACTCCTTGACTCTAGTACAAACAATAAAAGACTGTACAGGTATCTTCACTCCTGTGACCAGGGACAGGGCTTGAGGAAATTCCATCAAGCTGAGGCAGGGGAAGTGTAGGTTGGATATCAGGAAAAAGTTTTTTACCCAGAGAGTGGCTGAGCACTAGAATGGGCTCCCCCAGGAAGTGGTCACAGCACCAGCCTGAGTTTGGGAAGTGTTTGGACAGTGCTCTCAGGCACATGGGGTGGTTCTTAGGGTGTCCTGCATGTGGCCAGGAGTTGGACTACATGATCCTGATGGATCCCTCCCAACTTGGCATCTTAAAAGATTGTAGATCTATGGTGGTTGACAGCCTAGCCAAACTTTAATGGGAGTCCTGCTGCCTAGTATCAGAGCACCTGCTTTGCTGTGTTCCAGAGAGTGCAAGAAGAGAGCTTTAAATGGTATCTCTCCTGATGAATCTTGAACATAGCAGGTTTGCTTAATCTGCTACTGATTTGTAGTAGCCCACTTACTATAATTGTGTGACACTACTGTATGCCACCTTTACATTTTCACTAACATTGGAAAACTGCATAAAAATGCAACTGGGTTCTGTAGGCAACTAGTATTTTAAAGCTTTTTTTTTTTCCCTGTGTCTAACATTGCCTGCTTTAGTCTAGGCCTGAAGTACTGACACTAAATATAGGTGTTCACATACTCCTATGCTGGAGAGGGAATCCCAGAATTGAAGGACTACTTCAGAGAATATGTATTATGTGGTTTGGGTCAAAAAATGAAGAATACCAATCAAGCATTTAGACTTGATTTTGTTTGTTTCTTAAAACTGGCAGGCAGGATATTTCAAACTAGAGAAACTACTATGAACAGGAAGAAAAAAATCATGCTCCTATAAAATGAATTATACAGAGCAAATTAACATACTGAGTTCTATGTGTCTTAGAACTCTTTCAAGACACTTGTGGGACCCTGCAATTGCTAGTGTAGACCTAGTTGATGGGAGGGAATCATAATTTCAAAGTATTATTAGGACCGATGCCTGGGGGCTGTAGCCAAGACTACTCTACATCTAGAAGTTGACAGTGCAGGGTCTTCTGATTTCTTTTTTTCTAGAATAGGCAAGCCCTTTTTCCACACTTCTCACAGATTGTGTGCTACAAATATTAGTGGCCTTACAAGTGCAGCTGTTAGTTAAATTAGTTTGTCTTGTCTTCTGTTTCAGTGGTCTGACTACTTAATAATCCCCTTTAAATAAATTGAAGTAGTTAACAGAAACCAAGGAGTGTGTCTGTAGATGCTGCATTAAGCTTAGATTTTTTTCCTGTAGCCCACCTATATATTGAACAAAGTGTCTTGCTCTGGCTGCTTTTTCTTTTTGCTTGAATAGCATTGAGCAAGATTTATGTACTGATTGCACTCAGTAAAAGCAAGCTCTAAGTTCTGTTTTGGATGTGTGTATTAATATGTGTAGAACATCTGTTGCATCTTTTTAGAAGCAGCAGGTTGCAGTCTTGGATCACATTTCAGATCTGAAGCCTTTAAGAGATATCTGAAGTAACAGTTTATGTAGTGGGGTTTTCTTACATGGTGCAAGAACGAGTATTGTTTTAGTATTGGTATTATCCTTCTGCATCACCAGTCCCTACTATAGAAACAGATCAGCAAAGAGCAAAAACTGAACTGGGTGTCCAAAAACAGCAGGTCCAGTAGACCTTGTTTTTCTTAGTGTGTTTCTAAGATTCTTGGTTGAATCTGAATTTTGGATGTGCCCAGTTGACACCAGAGTGAAGGAGAGGGTTTTTTTACTATTAAGAAACACTTCCACTGTAGTTCATAAGCTGAAATATTGCTGTTTGTTATATCATAAATAAAGATGAGATGTTTCATTAAGTTCATTTGCTTTTCTGTTATGTGAGTCTCATGTAAGCGTTTATTTTAATATGTATTTGAGTCCCATTAAGCAGTAGCATGTCTGACACGTGATACCTTTTTGGAGCTCCTTTGGCTTTGATTCTCAACTGGAAATGTTTGAATGGGGATTTCTGGTCTTCTGGCTGTTCCAATGAAAAATAAGAATTGAACGTATTCTTCTGTAAATAGTGAGTATATATGCAGTATATACCCAAGGTCCATTTAGCCTGTTTAGCTGTTTCTCAGCACCAGTGAAAGTGTGAAATACCAGTGTATGTGAATGACTGTGCTTAGGATTGCAGATTGCCAAAGGGAGGATGATGGAGGCCTCTACCAGTAACTGCAGCTCTTTAGAGGGGTGGGTAGAACCAAAAGTGTATTCCTGATGTTAACCAGAGAACAGTTGCTAAAACAGTATTGTTATCAGCATTTGTAGGTTCTCTAAGCTGTCGTTCACTTAGTATTTAAAAAAAGGGAACTGAAAAAAACTCGAATATGTCATCAGTGGAGGGGTTGCCCCTAACTGCAGCAACAAGATAGACTGTAAGAAGGGAACCTGACTGAAATCCATCTGTCTTTGTTGGAAAATAAGCAGGCCTAGCGTGTAGTTCTTGAACAGTGTACAACTTTCAAGCAGCTCAAGGCTATGTATGTTTGTAATCTACTGATCATAGAAATTCTGAAAACAGAGGCATTGTATGCAACTATGGAATTCTGAAAGATCAGTTTAGAGGGGATCTGCATGTAAGTAACATTTCAAACAGTTATGCTACATCCTACATCACATGATTCCTAGCTGTTGTGCAGCAGGAAAGCTTAGCCTTTTTCCATTCATCCTCTGGAGCTTGTGGAGGGAAACACAGATTTGGCTTGTATTTAACTATAACTTCCTTCCCTTTGGGAACTCGCGTCTGAACTACTGCGGATTTCTGGCCATGTGGTATACTTTGATTTCCTGCCCATATGTGAAATTTGAGTAAGCTTTGGTGTCTCAGGGTGGAGAGGGTGATGGGAGACTTCTTTCTGTGGAAGTAGAAAGTCATTCCATAATTGTCTCCTTCCCCAGCTTTCTGCATGTGTACGACTAGGTACACTCTGTATGTCATGGTCAGCTAGTAATATCTATGAGCTGACAGTATAGCATGTAAGAGTTAAGCTTTCCTATTTTCAAACTTAAGGACTCTTTCAAAACTTCAGGTAGTTTTGCTGTATCTGAATGAAATTGTTATTTCTGATTTTCAAAAGAAAATGCTAGACTGAAGGCTAGTTCAAAGAATGGCAGTTTTACACCTAAGTTTTCACCTGCCAAACAGACTGCCTAAATCAGCTTGCAGGTTTTCCATGCAGTGAACAGATTGTGAGAAGTACATCAAGAAATCATGGAAACTGGCTGAAGAATGAGGGATTGCAGTACAGAAAGGAAGGCGCTTATCTTTAACTAGATATGCATTTTACTTTGAATCCAGTTTTGGAACTAGATGTTCATGCCTAGTCTTCTTTTGTAGCTTTTTGAAAGGGGAGAATTACTAACAACCAAATCAGTCACCTTTTTAAATGCAGGAGAACTAGGGTAAGGAAGCCTGTGAGCATGCATGCCTCCCAAATCCTGCAAATGTTCTTTCACTTAAATTGTTCTGAATAGCACAATCAGTCTTGTGTTTTACAATGCTCAATTGCTATGAATTTAATTTCCGTGTTTATAGATAATGTTTTCTACCTATGTTGTAATGTATGCAGTGTTTCTCCTGTCAATTTTCTCATGGTGTTTAGCTTCATTTTTTTTCCACAACATTGTACTCAACTTTATTATTGAGGTGTTTATTTCCTTTGCTTTCTAATGTGAAAGAGAAATGTTGCTAAACCTGCAGATTTTTCAAGACAGAGCAAGAGGTGCTTGAAGAGGGGAAGCTAGTGCTCAAGTTCACAAATCAAAATAGGCTTGTAGTTACAGCTTAACTGACAGGTAGGAAAAAAGATGTAGTTTAAGAGCACAGCTGGCAACAGGCTCACGCATACCTTCAGAAAAGTAAGCTTTTCTGCCACAATGTCCAGATATGTTTGGATAATGATAAAAAGATACTGGGCAAAATGCGAGAGTTCTCTGACTGTTTGCCCAGAGTATAAATATTTCAGGCTTTGAGTGCTTGTGTGGCATAAATGTTGCAGTAGGACTGTCTCAGTTATTTTTAGGTTGGGGGAGCAGGAAGAGTACTTGCTTCCTGTCTTCCCCTCCCCCAGGAACCTTGGGTACGTTAATGAGGAGAAGAAATATAGCAACCCCTGAGTTGGTTTACCAGTTCCTATTGAACAAGGTCAGTACATTTCCTGACCTGCTTTGTGGAAGGAATAGTACAGCCACTTAGACAGTATTCTCCCTTTTGAACCAACACAAAGACATTGAGAGAGTTTCAACTGAAACAAGTCCACAGTTTACTTGATAGCTGCATATGAATAGTCTCCAAAACAACTACTAAAGCTTATAACTAGAATTAGTCCTCTAGTTGCTGTTATGTGAGCTTTGGTGCCATGCACAGGCATGGCTAACTTGAGAAATCAGTGAAACTGAATACTCCAGTTCTTCTTTGCTATTGTAACATTAATATATTTAGACAATAACCATTAATATCTTCGTATCAGCTGTTGTTTCTCTTCTCCATAGCTACAAATTCATCCTTCTTGTAGGTGTTGGTATATATCCATGCTATAAAACAAAGAAATGTGATTACTTGGTAACAGTACTTGTTCAGTTCAAGATACACCAGACTGCTTCACTTGGCAGTTCAGGGGTTCTTTGTTACTTTGATCCAGAGGCAAAAAAAAAAAAAAGCCATAGCAGTGCCTTGGATGTTTTTCCTAACAGGGAGCGGCAGAAAATGCATTTGGTCCTGGTTACTGTAAAAATTGTGTAAGACAATATAATTGCTTCTTTTCCTGTTGCATGAGTATTGGCAGCAGTACTCAGGTGTTAACTTTGGGAGAAAAAGTGTCTGGGCCTATTGTATGAATCTCGTTTGCCATCAGTGTGCACATACGCTTTGTAAGTGATCACTCTTCCTGACAAAAACCAGTCTGCAGCAATCCACCTAGAAGTACAGAGCTTCTTGGCACTGTGCAGCGTGTGCAGAGCAGGCTTAGAATCACTCAGGCAAGAAGCAGAAAAATACTAGCTTTGGCATGCAGAAGTGTCCCCATGTGTGGAGCCAGGATAGAAACACCAGGCTTGTCCTAGCATGCTCCTCCAGCAGCTACACAGAAATGTAGCTACACTACTATGCAGAGCTGTGCTTTTTTTCAGACTTCTGTGTGTTTTCCACTTATTTAGCAATGGTGGTTATGCTGTCTTTGGGGATATTGGTTTGCAGTTAGGTCTAGGGTTTTGTTTCATTTAAAGTTAAGATGTTAGAAAACTGAGCAGTTCTTGCTGCTTACTTTGATCCTTCCTGCTGAAGCAAAAATTTTGTGGTGTTATTAGCTGCTGTGGGAAACAAACTGTGTATGAGAGGGAACAAGCTGAGAATGCAATTTTCAATATCTTGAATTCTGGAGAAAATAGAGTGCTTACAGAGACTTGCAACCTCTTGCATCACTAATTAGGCACAAGCAGTCAAATCTTAATCTGATGTCTGAATTATGCTTAGTTAAGAAGCTATAGCAGAGTATGTTTACTTGACTAGTGAGAAAGTTAAGCAATTCCAGTTGGCTTCAAATATATTTTTAATTTGCTGATGAAAAATCAAGAATTTTGATGCTAGTTATACTTTTTTGTCAGTAGTTCTATGGACCTGTGCAGTTTGCTCTGCAGGGGATTCCCATTTTCTAACAGTTTTATTCCATACAAAATGAATAATAAACTAAAAATTTTGTCAACACTTAGCTAGTTAAATATTGGTAGGAGTATCCCTATCAAAAGATGAAAAGGAGCCTTTGTTGTTAAACAGTATATAAATATAAGCTGAAGTGGTGAATTGCATGAAAGATGGGCATAACTCAATATCCACTGCTTTCAGACAGGAGGGTCTGCACAGTGCAGCCAAGTTCTTTGTGGGTATTGAACAGTCTGAACATAAGGAGGGCTGGTGCCTTCTCCTGTTGTTCTTGATGAAGTTGTAGATAGTAGAATTGAGGCTGCAAGGTAAATCACATTCCAGTTCTTGGTTTGATTCTTTAGAATAAAGCCTTTTGATGCTTATTTGAGAGCTCACCAAAAACCTTGTCCAAGTTGTGAACCTTTCATGGGAAGAGTGTGTGGGGAGTGAGGAGGGGGGTGTGGTTTTAAGGAGCTTGTGTTTCAAAATAAGCCTTTCACAATTCCTGCTTCTGGTCAGATTGTACGTACTTCACATGTGTGAGACATGTGACTTAGCAAGGTATGATGTAGCCTGTTGGCATGTATCCTCTGGAGGCTGAGAATAACATTATCTAGATTTAGAAGACTGGGGTAACTTCTTCATAGGATGGTCACCGTGAGCTGCTCTAACCTGTGCATGAACATGTATTACTGGTAGTTACTTCTAACTGCACCAACATCTGAGAAGAAATGAAAGAAGAAAACACGTGTTTACAACTTTTTGATGGTGTTGAAGAATCAATAATAGGATGCAAGTGGTAGATTGATATATAATACACACAGTAAGGCTAAAGGGAGTGCATTAAGATGAAATTAGGGATTTCCAGTTAGGAAGATGGAACTGAAAGCTAGAGGAAAGGGGCTAGGGAAATTGGTGAAATGAGATGATATCAAGAAGAAAAGTGTGGTGAGCTAATCCAGGAGTAAGAGAAGTGCCTGTGGTGAAGGGAGCCATTTTTAGAAATAGTGAAGGAACAGGAAGCCTTGCATGAGAACCTGCTGAAAGTTAATGTCTGTTAGCTAATGATACAGATGTCAGCTAATGATGTCATCAGGGAGTCAGTGCAAAGTCTGGAATCATGGGATGGCCAAAAACAGTACTGAGACAGCTGATGGGGTTTACAGCTTGTCCTGTGGGCTGGAGGAGGAGTCATGGACCTGTGGTAGGTGGTTGGAAAAAAGATTGTAACTACTTGGGTAGTAACCCATCTTAGTAATGAGTGATTAGCAGTAGGGCCATATTCATCAAGGTGACTGGAGTTCAACTCAGCCTTGAAACACAGCCTCTTAATGTACCTGAACTAGGAAGTGTTATGTTGGGGCAGTTGTGGATGCCAGAGGCAATCATGGCTTGAGATGTTCTCTTTAGTTGCCCTTTACTAGTCCTATGGGCTGTTCTGATAGCACAGTGTAGTGCTCCGTCACCTCAGTTGCTGATCATTTGTGTGACTATGCTGTGAACAAAGGACTGATGTGTTTAATAAGGAGACCACGTCTTCCTACTCTTATATTCAGTTTTTGAGTTGGGACTGACTGTGGACCTAAGATTAGTCAAAATAGAGTCCTGGAGGGACTGTGTTTCACATAATGCAAAATCTCTGCCCATACTGCTGCAGAAACACCCTTCTCCTTTTTTCACTGTTTAATCATGTGAGTGGATTTCCAGATCACATCAGTGCTTTGTGTCAGGGGCACAGTTAACTAGAAACTGTTGGCTTGAAGAAAAGGCAGAGATGGGGCAAAGTCTTGTTCAAGGCATATTGTTAAATATTACCACGAGACACTCTCAGCTGTATTTCATTATTTTGTCACAATTTAACGAAAATATTCCTGTAGGAAATGAATACTGATAACATGACAAGAAATAAATTAGGCAACAGTGTGCAGCCTATAATTACAAGCCATATAAAACAAGGGCGTCCAGTGGCCCAGGCAGTCTGTTCTGACTTTTCTCAACTTTCCCCTGTTTTCATAATGCTGCAAAACAACAGGAATGAGTAGAACTGGATTTTCTGCAAGTGTGTGTCTTCTGAGCGTCAAACATTTTTCATTTTCATTTCACGGATTAAACCAATGCAATAAAATGAGCTTAATGACAGAGTAAGTCCTGCTTTTTCATAGGCCTTTTTCTCCTACCCTCCCCTTGCCTTTCCACGGTAACTCTGGAACCTCATGAGTTACTAGTAATGCTGGCAGAGGCTAATGTTTACAACTCAGTCTGTTTTTTGAATACAGGCTTCAGTCTTCTCTAGCAAATTGAAACCAGATGGGAACGGCAGGGAGCAGAATGGAATTTATTTCTCTTATGTGGTTTGTGATGTTAACAAAACTCTTTGGGTATTTTTATTATTTTGCCTAGAAAATGGTTTGTGCCTTCTTTCTGTCCAGTCTCTGTAATGTGTAAGCCTACAGCACTTAACCCCGCACACTGAAAGCCTTCACTGAGATGTGTTGCTTTACTTCCATTGCAGTGACAGACTGGGGTATAATCCTATAACATTTTTTGTAGGGTGTTTTGGGGTTTTTTTCCAAGTAAAATGATCAAAACTAGTTCATCCATGCAGAAATTTTTTTCTGCTGTTCTTGCACAGCTGATGGAAGTGAAATGCAATTGTTTTGCAACATTTAACAAGTCTTTCTCTTTTCTCCAGCTACCCTAGGTGAAAGTACACTAAAGGAAGACTGCTGAAATCTGAAGAGGGAGACAGGCTCAATCACTCAAACTACAGTAGTTCCAGAATCTGTAATGTAGACAGGATAAGGATTTTTTCTGTGCAGTTAATGCTGTGCTTTTTTTGCTGGTTTCTCAGGAGAAAAGACTCAACATGTTGAATCACAGAGATGTTACTTCCTGCTGGGTTTTGGGATTTCCTTGCAACTCTCCCGTCCATGGCTGCAGGAGCTGTTTTTGCATAGTGCATGTTCTAAGGCAGGAACTTGCTGGAGATGAAGACAGAAGCCAACCAGTTCTGTGCTGAATGTAATAGTTTCTGACTCAAATTGTGTGGTAATTGTCAGAATGTCATAGGGTGTTGTAGGAACTGCTGTGTTGAACATGGCTGAGGATTTATTCTTTCATAATTTGCCTAAATGAGTATAAGATGCTAATCTCAATTAACATATGAAAGTGGAGGAGAAAGATTTCTTGATGTTGTCTAGCCACTTGAAACCTGATTGTGTGCAAAAATAAACTTCAGTATGCTGAAGTAGTCATGGGGTTTTTTCCCCACTTGCTCAATCTTAACTCCCATTCTTTCTGATTTCCCACACAAAGAAAGAGCAGCTACTTGCTATAGCTTCAAAAATATCAACAAAATACTGTGAGCACTGGAAATATGATAGAGTTTCAAATTACTATCAGCTTCACTAGGAATTAAAAGCATGTAATCCTGGAAGTTATGGTAGTGAATTGATATCAAGTATTTTGACCTACATACCTGCTTCATACAGCTTGCTTTCCTCATAGAAGAGAAGTATTCCAGCAGCTTGTTACAGGACTGAGTTTCAATGTCAAGCATAAGAAAACTTTAAGAGAATTCATATGAACTCTACTTCTTCAGCAATTGTTTTTGATAAACCAGATCTTGCAGCTCCAAGAGGCAAACAGGAAGGGGATGAAGGGATGGTAGTTAGCTTTTTAGACAGATCAACTCCAGTTGGAGTTAAGCTCTCCGAATGCGGAATAGTGTCAAACAGTGCAACACTCCGGTATCCTTTTTCTTCAAAAATGGCTTCATATATGCTGTCTTTTTACCCTGCAATGCTAGAGGAGAGTTCTGGATGAAGCCATTTCTCTTTTGTGTTTTAACCTCTGCTGTACATTGTCCAGTCCTTGTTCAGCAAACTGTTCCATTTGGTGGACTGTCCTCTGGTGCTGTTTGGAGAAAAGGGAAAGAGTTGATCTATAGCTGAGTATCTAAAATACGGAATTTGAGAGGACTGAAGTTGTTAAACCTAATGACATAGAGCATTTAGAAAAGCCACTTCACAGGATAATCCTTCCCAGCACATTCCATGATAATGTGTCCAGTGCCTTTGAGTTTTTGTCTCTGGGTCTAATGATCCTAGGATGTGAACTGTCACCTAAAGCACTATCAGAAGTGCAACTTCTGACGTAATTTTACATAAGTGAATCTTCCATCCCTAGATGTAGTTCTTGCTGGATTAAAAAAAGGCTATATATTTTAATTATGTACAGTCTGTGTGCCTGATTTAATGTAAAGAATGCTTGAAAAAATAATACTAATGAAAATTTTCCTTAATGGTGGATGACAGACATGTAAACTACTGTTAGACTCTCTGTGTGTGTGACTGACTGTTTGTTAAGGGAAAAGCATGTTTTCAGAGTGTGGTTTTTGGACTTCCAGACAGATTACACAAACTCAAGGAGGCCCAGCCCACATCCTGTGTAGAAAACCAGCTCACAGAAATGCTCATTGTTCTTCAGGGTTATAAGTCACTGCATCTTGTGCCTCCCTTCTATTTCAAAATATTGTATGAAAAATACTAATGCAAAGGAACTACAGCAGCTTAACAAGTGCTTGGTCCTGCCAGGTACTGAGCACTGTGCTCTTACACAAGGCTGGGGGACTGGGATTAAAACATTAGGCTCCCTGGCTAGAGAACAAAGAGTTTGTGTTGGTAAAAGTAGCTGAGTATTTATCAGGTGAGTAAATCAATTGATAATTGACATACTTTCAACCTGAAAGTTGTTGTGTGCAGCCATGCCAGTATTTACTATCCTGGAGTGGGAATTACAGGATATGAAGTTTTCTTCAAGCAGGGTGAGTTCTCCATGACACTGATTCACCTCTGCTCAGTCTTCTCTGCAGAAAGAGAGAATGTGAAGTGTCCAGATCTGATACCCCACCAGAAGGTGGTTAGTGTTTCTGAATCTCTACCCGTGCTTATTGCTGGGTTGTGTTTTTCAACCTGCAAGCTAATGGACCTATCCATGAAGGGAGCTGTCAAGTCAAAACCACTAAAACCTGGTCACTCTTTCCTTTTTTGAATGTACATTATCATCTTGGAGGTTATTTTTTAAAAAGCTGAGATGCTTTCATTTTTAACTTTTAAGCAGGATTAGTGTTCCAATGTTAATTTTAAACCACTTCTGTTATGTTTTTCTTACTTCAAAAAAGCAACAGCTTATATTTTTTGCTGGAGTTCAGTACCTATTTAAGACTAAAATATTTGTTATGATAATCCAGATGTAGCTAAGCAGAAGGCTGCCATGAGAGGGTTTGAGGGTGTGCCCTGCTTTTCTATAGTCCTCTGAAAGGAATCACTTCCCTTTAGTCTCTGCCAGTCTCCTGACTGTGCAGCATTCCCAAAACACGTGGACCATAAAATGGGATTATAGGGGAGGCATTCAAGTAAACAGAAGTTCCCTCGGGATGAGATTTGCTTTTTCATGCAGAGCTCCTGTGTGCTGTAGCCTGGCACTGGAGTGAATTCTCTTGGTGACCCCAAGGGTGGGAGAGCACCCAGGCCATCCTCATGTTTTGGGGGTAGTCTCTTCTGGCTGGCACAATAAAGTCCCCCTTTGCAGTGTTTTTTGGAAGGACGCACCCAAGTGAAAGTTTCTTTGTGTCTCTTCAGTGTCTCTGTGTAACAATAAATGGCCAGTCTCCTGATGCAGCTATAGCTGCCAGAAATCAGCAGTGAACGTACAGCTGTAGCAGTCATTAATTGCACAGTATTGCTGAAGCAGTCCAATGTTTCTGTGAGTTGTGTTCAAGGGTAGATAGCTGCTTGGAGATAAAAACCTTTGTGCTTCCATAGAAGCACACAGTTACATTGGTGGATAATATTGTATTTCTGTGATTGCATGGTCCTGTTCAGCCTGTTCTGTTGAAAGTATACAACCTGGGCAGGCTCAGTCTACAGTTTGAGTACTTAGGAGTTCTTTGTTGAGACTAAATTGTGTTGGTCTCAGCAGGGAACATTTCCAGACCATCCATCCTGGCCTGAATAACTCAGGCTGTCATTGTTGCTCCGCAGGATGATGCTGTGTGGGATATCAGTGCACAGAGCCTTCAGACTTGTGTTCATTTCACTGTAGCTATGTTTCATATTTTGAAAGAACTTGCCACAAATTGATGTTGTCCTTCTGTCTCTCCAGTGGCTGCTAGTCAGCAGTGTTCCCCTTATCTCAGACTCATAGAATGGTCTGGATTCAAAGGGATCTTAAAGATACCTAATTCTACCCCCTGCCATGGACAGGGACACCTTCCCCTAGACCACATTACTCAGGTCCCCATCCAGCCTGCCGTTGCACACTTCCAGAGGTGGGACATCCACAGCTTCTCTGGACAACTTGTTCTAGTGTTTCACCGCTCTCACACTAAAGTATTTCTTCCTGATACCTAATGTAAACGCGCCCTCTTTCAGATTGAAGCCATTTCCCCTTGTCCTATCACTACATGCCCTTGTAGGAAGTCCCTCCGTTTTTTCTGTAGGGTCTCTTTGTATACTGGAAGACTCCTTGTTGCCAGTAGCAAGGCTTCAGATGCTGGTGGCTTTGTCTTGGCTTCCTGGAGGTGCTGCTCTGTACCACAGCATGGCTGCTTTGTGCAGGGGGAAAGCTGCAATTGTAAATACTGTCCTTAAAACAGCAGGAATCCATATATTCCCTTAGGAGGCTATATTCCAGACATGGCCTGTGTTTATGATGTCCTTGATGTGCTACTGGGTATTAGTGAGGAATATGATAAGAGATCCCTCCAGATTGGAAGACTGCCCTTTGCATTTGGTCGGCGTAGCTTTATTTGTACTGACTTTACCTTTCTTTAGAGGTGACTCTGAACAGAAACTGTTAAACTTCTTGTAATTGTGAAGTTTTGAACCAGTAGCAGCAATGAGAATTTTCAGTTATCTGAAGAAATGTATACATCAGAAATTCTTGGGGTTTTTTTCTGCACCTGGTACAAAGAAGTAGAACAGCCCTGGGAACAAGCAAGACAACCCAGTTCCTGCAGCTGTCAAAAGCAGCAAATCCATTCATTCGTGTACCTCCTATTGTAACCAAAGCAAAGAATTACTTGTTATGGGTTCTAAATCAGGAGTCTCTATTCTTTCTCTTCTTTGGTTTCTTTTTAAAGCCTTTTGGCTTTAATGGGGAGCATGCTTACAAAATTAAGGGAGGTAAATTTGGGGCCTGTATCTCTCACCACAGGTGGCTGCACTCAGGAGTAATGTCATTGTTGCAGCTGTACACAGCTTTTGTTTCTAGAGGGTCAGATTCTCTGCCCTCATCTATAGGTGGGGTATAAATGAGAGAAAGGTTGACTTAATTTGATGGCAGACTGTTGATAAGAGTAGTGGTTATTTGAAGACTGCTTAATCCTATTTAAGGTTGGGATTTTTTTGGAAAGTCTGATTTATGGGTGTATTTTGTACTAGAGCCCATTCAAGAGCTGGGTCTGAATAAATCTGTCATTTGCTACATCTCCATTGGTATTTTCATCATATTTTAACTGTATGAGAGTTAAACAGGATTATTAAATAAAATTTTCTGAAGGTCAAGAAGATTAATTAATATTTTTAATACCTACATGTTTTAGGAAAACATGCTGAATTATGAGGGGAAGTACCAACTTATTTAATAACTGTATTTTTCTAATAAATGTAGATGATATCACTGTAATTGCAGGGAACTGAAAATGTCATGTCAATAACAGTAGCACCTGTTTGTATTTAATCTAATTTGTGTGTGGGATTGTTTGTGTTGTAGAAAATGGCAGTTTAGGAACAGGCTTTTGAGGGGAATGATACGTTGCCAAGGCTGCAATATTTTGTATTACACTGTACAGACACTATGATAACTTAGAGTATTTGTGAGCTTCCTTCCCTTTGCAGTCCACCTGCTTACCACTGCTGTCAGGAAGGTGAAGTTGCAGTGAGCTGGATCGGCAAGAGAAACCTCACTTTCCTTGCAGTGTTTGGTTGATGTCTGTGTAGCTCTGTGAATGACTTGTTACAGAGTCAAGTAGGTGCCAGTGCAAGGGAAGCAGGAGGGGCAGTCTCCTGATTTGGCAGCAGTTGGCAATCAGATTGGCTTTATGGTTTCATGAAGTCCTGTCTGTAAGTTATGCCCACATCTGTAACTATCTGGAAAGCCGTGGTTGTTGGAGGCTTTGCTTCCCTGCTGCCAAGTGCCACCCATCTCCTGAGCACTGCCACTGTTGGTCAGTTGCTTGACAGAAAGATAGGTAGGGGACACAGCTGGCTGTGAGCTTCTAGGATCTGGTTAGAGATTCCTAGGACTGATGGAGGGAGAACTGCTTGACACATAAGGTTCAAATGGGCCTGTGTGTTCACATTACAAGATGAAATACATGACTCTAAAGAAACATTAGCTCAGACCTGGGCAGCTGCAATGTTCTGGAAAATGAAGGAATCCACACAGTAAAAAGACAGATAAAGGAATGGCTTACCAAGACAGTTGGTAATGCACTATTGCCAAATGTAACATGGGGGAAGGAAAAAAAAAAGGGGGGAGATTTAAAAATCCCGGGCAGTTTATCTGGATCTTTAGACTGGTGTCAAAGTACTGTGAAGTTTGTGGACTGGGGTAAGACAGTAGAAGGTCACCATCACCTTGGAAAAAAAAGAAAAAAGGCCCTAAATAGTGTCTCTCCAAGGACCTGGCTTTTTACTATCTACTGTTACAAGTGACACTAGAGATTACTAAAACTGGAAGAAATTAGATGAACCAAACCCTTGTCTTGTTTTCTGGTTAGTGCCATTGTTAACATTCTAGGCAGAACTTCACAGATGCTTTCTGTGGTTTTTCTGCTTGGTTGCGCTTCCTGTCTCATTTATTGGCATAATGATGTCACTCTCACACACCACTGGGGAGGAGCACAGTGGTGGGCTCTGCCCCAGCTCCTGCAAGAAAAGCTTTCTCGTGCCCCTACAAGAAGACCTTGCTCCTGCTCTGATGGCTGAAATCCAAATGGAAGTCCCTTTTTTGAGGCTCCCCTGGATGGAAGTGGGTGGCAGAGCAAGAGGAAGAGGCAGCACGAGAAGTGTCATGTCATCTTTGGTAGGAAGGTACTTACAGGAACATCTGTGTTCACCTAATATGGGTGAGCACCTGGAGCCTGTGTAGCTCTGTGTGTGCCTCCAGAGCCTGTGTGGAGCTGTAGAAGAGAAGGCAGGGGCAGGGGATATGCTTCCCTAAGCAAGCAATGCAGTGAAAAGCAGGAATGAGAGCTTCAAACACATCCCTGCTCCTCTGGCCAGGCAGCCCTGCTCATGGGAGGAAAGCACTGAGAAAGTCCCATTTGCCCAGTGCTCTTTCGTAGACCAGAAGAGCAGCAGGGTTTGTTTCTCTGGTTCTCCTGCCTGTCCCAAGAAGGCAGCATGGATCGAGCAGTTTGTCCTTGGGGATATTGCTGTGGGAGAGGGAGGAATGCAGCTACAAGAGGTGGCCCTGCAGCGCTGGGGAGCAGCCTGGGCTGCTGCTTGCTGAGGTCTGTACCTGTGCACAGCCACGCTGTGCTGTGCAAGCTGCAATTATGCTGGGAGCTTTAAAGTGGTAGAAATCAGTGTGTTAAAATGAACTTGGGAAACTTAAATCTGGCTCAAAGGGGCTCTTCCAGCATGAGTCATCTGCAGCTGTGGAGAAGCCCTGGGCAGAGCCTTCCTCCCCACTGCTGAATGGAGCTGTCAGAGTGCTTGGAGCCAGGGCAGGGAGAAAAAATACCCCAGTTCATTTCCTGACAAGGTATGCATGGGAGAATTCCCCACGGGGGCACTGTTGGGGGTTTGTGGCTCTGTTTTTCAGTCCCTCAGCTCCACATAAGAGCATTGTGCAACTTGAAACACCCTAAGCCCATCCCCAAGAAGCAGACAATGGTGTTGATATGCCTGTTGCTGCAGAGGAAGTGGCTTCTGTTATAACCAACAAGCAATCTGCCAAAGTCCGTGTTGGGGTGGTTGCCAAAATAAATTTGACATAAAATTATTTTGCCTCTTTGGCTTTTGTCTTGTTGTCTGGAGATGTTCCTTTTACTTCCTAACATTAAAATCTCACCAGTGGCAGGGTTTCCACCCCCCTCACACCCTCCCCCCACCCCAAAAAAAAAAGTAATACAGACTTTGAAATTGTTAATAGAGAATCCAGTCTTTATTTAATAGATGATGAAAATACTCTTAAGTGCTTTCAGGAGGGTAGAAAAACTGAAGCTAAACCATATGTAGCTATGGTGTTGCTCAGGGGTTTTGTGATGTTGGAAATATGACATATTATTGCAGAAAAGACAGTCTGTGGAAGTTGGACTCGAGATGTTGGAGGCAATAGGCGCCCTCTGGTGCTGTTTCTCTGGGAGCAGTGTAAGGTGAGCAGCTTCCCGGGAGCAGAGGCTGAGCCAAGCTTCAGCCTTGGTTTTAGTTTAGTTTGGGGGGTAACTGGTGTGTGCTTTGGCACCTAACCATGATCCAGCGTGGTTCTGATGTGTTGGAGTTACTTGTTGATGGGTCTGCAAACTTCACTCTGGCTATACAGAGTGGCCATTCAAAATGAAGCTTTGAATAGAAAAAGAGACTTGGACTTATATCTTCCAAAAGACAAAAATAAATCTTTAGATTCACACAAAAGTAGCAATGTCTGCTAAGTACTAAATTTCTCTGATGGGCCAGATTTTAAGTTGAATTTCAGACTTCATTGACTATTAATAATATGATGCAAGTTTAGATTTTTTTTTGCTTGTTGCTAGATTGTGCTGTATGTTTGTAATCATTCACCTCTTTGGTCTGTAATAGTATCAGGAAAATGTGCTGCATCTCCTTGGAAGTCACTTGTGGATCTAGTCACATACTAGATCTAGTCACTAACCTTTTCAGATTGCTCACTGCAATTGTCTGAAAATACCTAATTTCTCCAGATACCAGACCATAAGCAGAGTGCAAACTCCAGAGTAAATGAGGTACATAAATTTGCAAAGGTAACTAAAAAGCTAAGTCACATCTGAAAACATGGTCTTTGGTGACTTAATGCCTAAAGAAGTAAGTTTCACCATTTTTTGATACTTAGAGCTCAAAGTCATTCAAAGGACACAAATATAATTTTTCTGGCCTGATGCAAAGTCTCAAACTTACTGGTACCTCCAGGATGCAAACATAACTAAGCATAACATATGCCTTGCCAACACTTTTCTGGCTCTTTGGAGATTAAAGATGTTGCTTATTTCAGTCTTATTGATCCAGAGCACTTTGAGAGTGGGGTACCTGTCATTCTGTGGCAACATTTATAGCAAAAAAGTAGTTTCTATCAGATTTCTCTATGCATGAAAGTTCCTGAGGATTATGACCATTTCACAGAGCAGCAGCTAGGATATAAAGGAGAATGTGCTGGGCCTGGCTGAGGCCCATCTATCTGATACTGATCCTGTCTGCAGCAGACACTGTAAGCTGGTGCCTTGATAACAGCCTAAGAGAGCAGGTATAAATGCTTCTTCCTGGACTGCTGTCCCAGCTTCCAGCAGTTTTCAAGTCCTAAGCTGAATGTGGAGTTTGTGCATTTAGCAAACCTTGATAGATTTAATTCCCAAGATTTTTCCAGTCCTCCACTGAGCTAATACAAAACTTTTGCATTCACATTGTTGCACTGATGAACTCGGTCCATTGAGAGCACTGACCATCTTGTCTCCTGTCTCCTATTTTTAACAATTATTTGCCTCAGAAGAACCATCTCATGACCATACCTGATGCTGTGTGAAAAATAATCCAGACTGACATTTCAGAATCTGTGGAGGGCTACTGGGGGGGGTGGTGGGGAAGTACCCTTCCTTTGCCCTCTGAAGTCTTTGTGCTTATATTTTGTCTCTATAAAGAAGATGGGGAAAGTCTTCAGACCAAGATTAAAATAGAAAAAGTTTCTCTAAGTAGTGTTTCTAGGTATTTTGTGAAGTACTGTGTGAAGCTCTTCAAAAGGCACAGGACTTCACTTCTGTGGTTTGCATAACAAAATAGCTAATGTAAATGAATTCAGAGACAAATCTCCCAAGCAAAACCAGCCATTCCTGAGAACAGAATGTTGTCATTAATAATTTGAGCAAAGTGTGTGGTTGTTGTTGTCTTCCATTTATCCTAAATACCTTAAAATAAAAGGCTCCTTGTGGCTGCACAGCTTTACATCAGTGTTTAAAAATTTTACAGTGCCAGGTCTGATGTAGCTGCTAGGGAAAGATCATTCACAGATTTAGTCCTAAATTGCCCAGTGAAATGAAGCAAATTATGAGAAGGGGGGAAAAAATGCTCAAACAAATCCAGCATCTCGGGAGTAAGTTATCTTCATTGTTTTTCTGAGCGTCTAAATTACTGCTCAGTGAATGAAGGAGTAACAATTTGCAGAAGACTGTCAGCTAAACTGTAATGTTTTGATAAAATGAAGAAATGCTCATATTAGTATAGGCCTGGTAAGTCTGTGGATTCAAATGTATGCACTGAGCATGTACAAGAACTGACATTGCTGAAGTACAAGAGCAACACTTTGTAAAAGACTGAATTCAAATTGCTGCTTCACATCCTATTCTGCTGTTTCACAGGAAGTATGTATATATGCTTTTCCCTAAAATATACAATGATGTAGGAGACAAGATGGTCAGTGCTCACAATGGACCAAATTCATCAGTGCAACAAGGATGCTGTGAATGCAAAAGTCAGTATTATACAATTTGTGACATAACTGAAAAGTAGCATCTTGCATTTACAGGAAGAATGCAGGGGGCAGGCAAGAGAGTGTGTAGCAGAGCTGCTGGCTTGCAGAAATCCTTATTCAGTATTGCAGCAGTTAACTCCTGCCTTTTAAAAAATGAGTTGTTTAATTCCACTTTCCTAGATGTGTCCAGGAGCCAACTCTGAGCTCTGACTTGCCACATTCTGTCCTTGCGTGCGAGATTATATTTCCAGATAAGCATGAATAGAGTTCAAATGAATCTGTCAATAATCAGTGGAAAGGATGTCATAATGCAAAGTCTGATACTGTACAAAAATATACAAGTCCTTGAAAACATGTATTTGGAAAGGAACTGCTTTATTCTTAACATAGCTGCAGGTCTGGCAGCAACAGCTCATGAAGAGGTGTGGGAATTAGCTGCACAGACTCCCTGCTGGCAAGGAGAGCTGGGAGGCTGTATGCTATGATAGGAGACTCCTCATTTTTCAGTCCCTTTGGGTAAAGGAAGGTAAATGATTTTTCTTTGCTGATGAAACACATTGTGAGGCAAAGCCCAATCGAGAAGAAAAAAAAATAAGTGTTGAATGGAAATAAAATCTCTAAACTCAAGTGAAATAAGGTATGTAAGATTCTGATTTCTTTTAGGTTGTCATAATCTCTTTGATTCATCAGCTAAAAGAAGATGTATGAGGAAGATGGGGAAAGGAAGAGATGGCTGAAAATGAAACACACATTTTTAATTGCTCCATTGCTAATTCTCTGATTTGGATCTGCTTGTAATTAAGCTAAACTATTTTCAATGGAATTTTTCTTTGAAGTATTTGCAGCAATGCAGAGTATGTGTGGTACTGTGCTGAGCCTAAGGAAAGGGCAAACAGAAATACTCCCTTGTCCTGTGAATGCCACAGTCTCTCTAAGGACTCCCATAGCTATTAAGCAGACACTTTTCCCAAAAATCTACATTCTTACAGCATCATTTATAGGGAACTTAAACAGCACTCTGTAATGATGCCCTCTGGTGACTCCAAGAATTTTTACACTATAATGAATTAAAAAACAAGATGGAATTTGGCCTGCTAAGTACTCTGGCAAGTTGGCAAATCTCATTAAAGATTAATGAGCAAATCAGAGCTCCTAGAGCTCCGTCAGGCAATATATATAAGCCATACACATACAGAGGTCCAGGACTACCTCCAAGTGTTGTAGGAGCAGAGCTGTAATGTGTAAGACAGTCTCTCACCCAAACATGCAAGTAATCTCTTCTACATTAAAAATAAAAAACCTGCCTTTTGGCACTGCAAATTGATAATTTCTTTTCTAGTGCTTAGAGAAACGATGAAATAAAAAAACTTCTTGAGCTTTTCTTGAGGCAGAGAATATGGAGGATGTTAATTGATTGTATGAAATCTTAGAAATTAACCAGCTGTTCAGAGGAATGCCTCTTATTTATTCTACACTTATGGTGGCTGCCACACAGTCTCTGGAAAGCTGATTTCTGCCATGCACCGTTTCCTCTCCTGGATATTGCTTTTTCTATGCACAATCTGTCTGCAGCATCTAACATCTCTACATTTCCTGCCCATCATTTCCCCACCATACAGGCACACATGACTAGTGTTGTACTGACTCTAGAGCTTGTGTGCTTCTTCCTCTGTTCTGGTTGAAAAGGACTCTCTTTATTTGCAGAGTTGTGTTATTTTACAGCTGGATCTGTAGTTGTATAGTGTCTGCAGACTAGTGCAGATGGAAGGAAACAAGTAATTGTGGCTGGGAATGGATGGAGTAGGTGAGGGCATTGTCTTCAGTATTGCTTCTGTTTTAAATCATGACTGAAGCTATGTCCTGATCCATATGGATGCAAGACTGGCAAGGTAATGAGATTATTGGACTCTAGGGCAGGTAGCCAACAGAAAGCCATTCACAAGCAGATACAAGCAAGGTAATGAAGAAATGATTAAAAAAACCCAAAAACAAACAAACAAAAAAACAAAACCAAAAAATCAAACAAAAAAACCCAAAAAAACAAATCAGAAAAAATCCCAAAACTGACCCCCCCAAAAAAGAGACCCCAAAACAAAACAAAAAAAACCCACCCCAAATCTCCCACCCAAAACGTTAATAACTTTGTACAAGGTATGAAGTATTAACTAATTACCTCGCACTTTTTAATTGAATTGACAAATTAGGCTTATACTCCCAATAACTGTATCAGTAACTCCTCTGCTTTTAAGCTCTCCTCCCCCATGTCATGCTTGGGAGAGGATGCATCTCTTCCCAATCATGTCTTTTGCACAACAGCCCCTTAGGCAGAGTGTAGATCAACTGGGTTTTATGCATATTTTCTCTAAGAAAAACTAAAGGAGTAAACAAAATATTTGTTCTGACAAGATGCCTACTTTGATCATAAATGTTAAGATCAGAAGGTCCAAATATGATTTTATTCTTACTTCCCAAACAGTATAATCTGTAGAATCTTCTTCACTAACTTCTTCATTAAGTCAGTAATTTCCCTTTCAACTGCAGTTTGTGTTTTAGGAAAATACCTTATCTTGATTTTACAGGCCATTTAGTACCTATAGAGGAGTTTGTGATACCATTTTAAGGTCTGATAATGCATCAGGGAAGGACTGTTTCTGTACTAGCATTTGCAGTGTTTCAGTGTATGTGTCTTGCAGTCACACAGTGCTTTCTCCTGGCCTGAACAGATACCCAGGTTCTTTGAGGAGGAGAATATACCCTTTGATAAATTCATACATCTTTAGTGCAGTATCTATGAATGTAGCACACCAAATTCTTAGTGGCCATGCCCAGCCTTTCATTTCTAGCTAAGGTGACGTTTCAAAAAGCCCCTGCTTTCTTTATGATCAAAATTAGAGTTACTTACTCTGTCTGCTGGCCTGCTGATTCTTTCACACAGGCTTATGTAGCTCAACCAGTTGTCTTCGAGCTCCTCTCTCTATTGCAAATTTATGTTTAACGTGGTGTACTTGAGCAGTGATTTTTGCTGTGTCCAACAATCTTCCTCCATAAAGGAACTTCCCTGCTCTTCAGTTTGGCCTCAGTGAAGCTGTCAGGCTCACTGCCCTGTCTTCATCAGCTGGGAACTGATCAAAGACACATGTGATGTCTTGTGCTTTCCACAGTCTGACAGCCTTTGAGGTCATGAAAACAGCAGCAGTAGTAGACATGGGCTTTGGTATGGTTGTATGACTGACTGGTCATAGAATATTGTCCATTTGTGCATATCTTTTCAGCTGTTATACAGTCTGCTATCACAACACAAGGAATGTGTAGAACAGAGCTGATTTGAGTGCAATGCCCATTAAGTGGTCTGCTTTTATTTTTCCAGTCCTCTCCACCCATGAGTTATTCTGGTTTAGCAGCTGGAGTAAGAGCGAGAAAGGAACTTGTATTCTACAAGGATTTGGGGGACAGCTCTGAAGCTCATAAGCTTTTGGATGTAAATGTTCTTGTATATTTTTTCTTATCCTATGCAGTGAGAACTCTTAAGGCAATATTTTCAAGATTAGGCCTTTGGATAAACTGGTATAGGGATTGCTGGTATAGCTTGAGGGAGGCTGCCAAAGGGAGATTTTTGCCTTAGTTGTGATTCAGATAATTTGCCCTCTTACCTGTCAATGTGTCAGTCCCCCCTCTCTATTGTTATTTGCCTGCTGTCCCTGTGGCTTGTGCATTTGTTCCATTTTCACACAGGCTTTCACTGCACTGGGATTGTTTCTTACACAGGTGATAGAGCTGCTCCTACAGATCATCGTCCTGGGCAGGAGTGGCAGCAACTTACTCCAGGACAGGACATGAAACTTGTCATTTAGCTGAAGCTGCTGTACAAATCAGGTCACCATATTCCACTTCTCTCAGTGCTTTGTTATGGTGGGTTTAGGAGTTCTGGACAGAGAGGTATTGGCTACAAGAGAAGGTTTGTAGAAATACAGAGAACCATGCAGAGCTGTAGAGAAGTTTCCCACCTAAGGTACGTGGAGAATTATCCTTCGATGTCATCAATGAGAGGGAGGCTCCAGTCAGACAACTCCTCCACTGATGTGTTGAGGCAAGTGACTCAGCTCTGTGGTGGAGAAGAATGTCCCTAGTGCAGCTTTCCCAGAAACACCTTCACCTGGAGCTTTCTTGCTCAGGAATTAATTTGCTTGTGAAAGCTCATCAGTCCACAGAGCCTGGGGTGACAGAGTTGTGGGCAGATTGCTCTCATGGGGATGAGGATGCACAGCTGTAAGCAAGCCTAATTAAGGCCTCTGACGAACTTTCCAGTGTAACTGCACCAGTAATTGTCAGGATCTATGAAGTAAATAAAGGTTAGTTGTTCTCTCACTTCTGAGAGTTGCAGAAGTTTATAATCATCCTATCTTATCAGGAATGAAATACACTGAGACCTATTAAAGCAGGCAGCGGTTGCTATTCACTGGTGGTTTGTTAACAAATAAAAGCTTTCAGAAATAACACAAGATGAGTCTGGCAGCAGTCAACTGACCTGTAATTTTAAGATTGGAGAAATGATTAGAAAAAGGAAGCAGAGCGTAGCAGAACTCACAGCCTGGTAATTCCCATGAGCTTATCTGGAGCTTGAGCTGCTATCACGAGTGAGATCCTGAGTATCTAAGTCTCCTGAACTATACAGGTTTGCACTGCAAGTCACCCTTCTGGGAAAAAGAAAAGACATTAATGTTTCTGACAGAATAGTTTTGTGAGCAGCTTTTTCCCTTCTAAGACATCAGCATTATAAATAGCACTGATACCAAGGTCTACTTACTCTATAGACATTATATCCCAGCCTTTTTTTTTATTAAAAGTAATTTGCTTTTGAAGATGATCATTGCAGGGAGTGGCCCAGATACTTGGGTCAAATCTTCTGAAACTCCTGTAAGCAAGTTTTGCTTGATTCTGGCAGCACAAACCAGTTTTAAACTTGATTTGAAATGGCTGGCATTCATGGAAGTACACTGCATATGGCAATGGACAGGAAAAAAAAAAGTGCCCTCTCAACAGGTACCTGCTATCAAGAAGCCCAGTTGGCAAGCATTATGTAGGAGAAGCAGTCTGGAGTCAACACATGAAAGCTGACTTTTCATGTGGGACAGGAAATTATTGAATGTCTGGAGTATCTGGTTTATTTGCTGTCAGCTTTTCAATCTCCTGAACAAGATAAATCCAGTGACACATGGAGTTTGTGAGTGCCTGTGGTGGCATTGTGAACACTCCTCTGCATAGAAGAGGGTGGTGAAGCAGAATAATTAAAGCATCCCACTGTGCAGCCAGATGTGCAAGTTTATGTCTTCATTTGCTTGCCCCTCACCAATGAAGGTGAAAGAGGTCTTTTGGGATCAGTTAAGTCCAAGGCAGCCAGGTGGTATATTAACCTCTTTCCTCCAGGACAGGGTTAACTGCAGAAATGCAAGTGTCCTGTCCTCGTTCACCTGCTAGATTACTCCTATCTAGCAAACATTTGAACTTTTCAGCCGGGATTCATTCAAACTCTTAAGTTGGTATAAAAAAATGCATCTGTTGCCATGTACCCTTAGGATGCTTCTTGACTTCCCAGGATCATCTGTCTTACAGTAATACTTTCAACATGTGCTTCAGAGTGAGGCACAAACCCAAAGGGATTCACTATTCACTGGCTGTGTGACTGCAAAGGCACATTCTTCTTTCCTGCCTCTGACGTATATACCTTGGGGAATATTTGATTGATGCATACAGTAAGATATCAGCATGCATTGATTAAGTGTATTTTAAAAAGGGTGTTCAATTGCTGTTGCATAATAAAAAAATCAGCTTGTCCTTTTGAAACACCCTGGCATGGTTGGATTCAAGAATTATTTATTAGGGAGACTTTAAAGTAGGATGAAAGTAAGAAATCCTATGAGAAAAATTTCTGTTTATTTCTTACATTTTCTCCACCCCTCCCTCACCCTGAACTGTTCAATATGGTTAGAAGGAAAATCCTTTCCAAACCCTTTCAATCTAATATATCATCAGATGGAGCAAAAGGAAAGCTGAACTTGCCCCAGAAGCATTCCCACACTGAAATATTAAATACTCCAGCCCCAGAGCTTGGGATACAGGAAAACTACCATTAGCAAGATGTCCATGCTGTTTATGGAGGGGGGATCACAGAGTGTCTCACGCCTTGGATGCTTCAGGGGACAATTTGGCAGAGCAGAAGTTATCCTTCAGTTTGATGATGTGGTAACTCTGGTGGCAGTACCAGCCTACAGACCTCTGTCTTGTTCCCTGTCCGTCCTTGCTGGTTTCCATGCCATTGGGCACAGTACTTGTGGCTGGATTAAAGCCGGTTCCTACAAATAGCACTGAAGACCAGAACACTCATGGGGTGGGGTGGGGTGGGGTGGTGGTGTCCTTTAAAGCCCAGCACTGATCAAGATTTACAGCAGGTAATTGCATGCAGGTGATGGCCTCTCCCATTGCTGGGGTGGTAAGGTGCACTGTGCTGAATAAGGTCCTTGCTTTAAGCCTGTAAGTATGCTCTAGAAGGCTCTGCTCCAGCTTCAACTCCATCAAATCATGATCTTGGGAAATAAAACATCATAAAATGTAGTGTCCCTGTGCTTCAGAGCAGCTGAGGAGGCACAGGGAAGGTTCAGATGTAGGTGAATAATAATTTGCTGTCTAAGCTCCACCAAAACTGCTCAGTACTGTGACCTCTTTTATTGAACAGCACTGACACAACTGCATTCAGTAACAGGATTTGAGAGGAGTTTAAATTCAACAAAGATAGAAATACTAAATCTACTAAACAGCTATAACTTTTTCTTGTCATACTGGACAGGAGAGGAGATAGAAAAACATTTCATGTACTGCAAGGTTAGGTGAGATAGAGCTACCTCAAGTTTTGTAACACAGGTTTGGATTTCTAACTGCTTGCTAAAAAAAGAAAAAAGTTAGGCTCTTTCTCTTACTCTAGTCAACTATGAGTGCTAGCAATTATGTAAAAAACTTATTTTTCTATGACATTTATTGTTACAAAGAAAATAAGAGAAGCTGCATGCCAGCATTTATTATAATTTCATTAGTATCCAAGTAGATCTAATTTATGTGGAGGTTCTGTTTCCAAGAAGAGGATCAAATGAATCTCATCTGACAGACAATTGAGTTATAAAGGCTTCACATGAGAACTGTTTTCCAACAGAATGTAAACAAGACATACTGATTAATAAGGTCAGACTTACAATGGGGAGCTAAATTTTGGCAGAACTCATCAACCAACAACACATGCTAGAACTTCTCAAATGGTACAAGTTAGCATGCAGTAAAGCAAAAGTTTTAAATTAACCCTAGTATTTTACCCTCTGGGCAGTAGAGCTAGAAGTTAGAGGAAGTAAGTTTATAAACTGTAGAAGCAATATGATTCCATGTGACAAGTTGTGAAGACTTGAATTTCTCCCAGAGACTCACAGATTTTTACAGTGTTAAATATCACTGTAATTATTAAATCTTGCATGAAAACCCCAAGGAAACAAACTGCAGCATAAATGTAACATATGAGACTTAAGATTCATGTTCTGGGAACTGACTGAAATGCACAAGCAGAAGATTCATGTAGCAAAATGTTGCAAGGGCATCCCTAAATGCCTTGTGGAAAGTGCTAAGCAAACTGGAATAGTTCCAAAATATGTAGGTGGGATTGCTCTTCACAATGCTGGGATTTACTCCATTATTGTCCAAGTGACTCAGCTGAAATTACCCACAATCTACTAAACATACTTTATTTCAATACATTTTGCCCTGGCCTTTCCTCTCTGTGGCTACATGGCCTTAATTCACCGAAATTTCTAAAATGGTGGTGCCAAGTGGTCCTGATAGCACCACTGCACTTTCCATAGCCAAATATGATGTAGACTCATCTGCATTTTCAGGACAGTATGTCATTGCCTTCTATCAACATTTTCTTTGTTAATCTACTGACAAGAGAAAGATACTACTGCCTTCCCTGCTTTTGGACTGAGCTCCTTATCTTCTGTGACTTTGCCAGTTGCTAAATGACCTTGAAACTGATTCCCAAACACAGAAAAGTAGTTATTTGAAGCCATGATGCTTAATTAAACAGTCAATCCATGAATCCTGTTTGCTCTTACTGTAGCAGAGCAAATAGGCCTTTTGTCATTCAAAGATGGATTGGGCTACATCAGCTTTGTGCAGATAAAAACACAAGGTTTCCACTTCTGTATCTCACATCTGTATCTAGCAGGATGATATCCCCTGATGCTGTAGTGCACGACTCTTACAGAAAACAGGCTGTTCTTCCTGCCTTTTTATCTAGAATACTGTTTAACTTAAATATTGGATCAGGATTTGGTCAGTCAATTCACAGCAGTTTGTGTAATCTCAAATGGAGATTAAAATCCAACCCAATGCATGGATTGCAGTATTTTGGTTTTAAGGCAGCCAGTGCCAGCTGCTTCAGCAGAAGGTTTAAGAAGCTCCTTAGAGGACAAGTATAAAATATTCTTGAATTGTACCTCTGAGCATTTGAGGGACAGGGCTCTGAAGCATTGTGGTTTGTACCTCTAGCAGTTTTTCAGTCCTGTCAAAAAAATGTCAAACATCCTTATCACCCTCTTAACTGTCCAGTGATACTTTGGAACCTAACTCTCCACAATACCTATTGACAGGGATTTTGTAGCTTGGCTTAAGGTGTCACCTCCCTCTGCCCTTACAAATCTGCCATTTGTAATTGGCTTGCTTTCAATTTCACTGTGTTTATTCACCTCTCATACCAAGATACATACTGGAGCTCCTAAGCACTTTTCATCTTCTGGTTCAAGTATTTCCCTCAGTAAATTAGATGCCTATACTCTAAATGTTCCCCTCCATTTCTCCTGGCTCCCCAGGGAAGGAAGCCCAGGCATGTTGGCCACCAAGAGAGACTTTGGCCAGGTACCATGCAGGTCAGAGCATCCAGCACCCCTAAGTCTAGGTGCAGCTCTGGTGCTCTTTCTCTGCATTCTGTTTGGGTAAAGTTCTCTGTATAGTATTTTACTTTAACATAAAATTTCCTATATTTATCTCTGTTTTAATCAATAATTAATTATCATATAAATATAATATAAATATACCTTACTATGCTCTTAAAGATGAAGCAAAACATACCATTGTTCTTTATTAAGTCTTCTTAAGCACATTGGGTGTCCCAATGCCAAAGCAGCTGTTCTTTTATTTTGGATGAGGGCCAGGGATCCTAAAAACTGTGTAAGCACCCAATTCCTTAAAAAAATTTAGTCACAAAAATCGATTCTAAGGTACTTGACCACTTTTAGAAATGCAAGCCAAACAAAGTGTGCTGAAACTTGCTTCTTTGGTTGTGAATTTGCAAGACAAAACAAGATAAACTCTGTGTCTCACAAGGGTTCCTGTTACCAGCCAGGAGAAGGAAGAGGCCCTTCCTGGAGCAAGCAGCCAGGAAGAGACAGGACCTAGCAGCTAACAGGGAAAGAAACCTACAAACTGAGCTCCACTAGTGCTAGTCAGCCAAATTGTAGGGACTGTGGTGATGATGGGGGACTGCAGGAAGAAAACAGGTGGCTGAATTTTGAGGTATGTGAAGAAATTAAAGAAATAATGTGTATTTTTTAGGATACTGAATGGCACAAAAGAACTATTGGACCCCAGGCTAACACTTTTCAAACCACTCTACTGACAACATGTCATAACCAGACCAGAACACAACTACAAATAACAGTAGGAAATCTACTGACATCATGCCAAGAGAGTGAGTCAGTGTTAGTCATTTGATGCTTTTCTTAGTAATTGGGGGTTTTGCCCAAATACTACTGAAAATCATTCCTCTCCTCCCTCTGTAGTACCAGAGGGTATTTGATGTATATACATGTATATTTTTTCTCAGATTTCATGCCATCACTTTGCCTGCCCACAACATTTACCAAACTTCTTACCATCCTTATTAAAAATTAAACTTGTTTATCAAAATAAATTCCCTCAGAAGCCTTCCAGCAAAGTATCTCAGCCCTTCGCAAAGCACAATTAGTACAGGGGACAGAAAGCTCTGTGGAGAAAAGGGAAAACTTGTGCTGTTTTTGGTGACATTAATTCCCTTCATCCTTATACCTGTGTAATCACTAGTATACAGAAAGCATGCTTAATACTGATCTAGCAGCATCTTCTTAGTATTAAAGTATGCTGTACACAAAACAGTGAAGACAGCCCTTCTTACATTCTTTGACATTTTTTTTTTATCTTCAGGTTTTTAAAGCACTTCTTCTGAGATTTATAATAACTGATTAAATGTCAATATATTTAATAATGCAACCCATAGTTACACTTAAGTATTTTAGTTTCTCAGCATTCAGTGCTTTGAAAGTCTGTACTACCATTCGAAACAAACTAGAAATAGCTCATTTAGAGGATTTTGCTAGAAGATCCACTGATGAACACTTGTAACTTACTTGAAATGATTTCTCATGACTCAATTAAAAGCAGCCTTTACTAATGGGTAACAGCTTTCTGTGGCATTGATACTCCCTCTTCTGCAAGCAAAGTCACATGTGCAGGGAGCTGCCTACAGGATGGAGCAGAGCCCAGGGGAACACAGGGCACCACAGGCTATGCTCACATCTGTTGTGGCAGGTCTGCACTCCAAGGGACTGGTTTCTGGAGAACCCAAAAAGGTGTAAGTTTATAACATGCTTTATAGGTCAGTTGCAAGCTTCTTCTGTCCCAAATGCGGAGAGCACCAGGTGGGCTGTTTTATATGTAAAGCAGTATCTTAGGGGAAGGAAAGTTTGGTCATACTGATTGATTAAATTGGATTTTTTAAGATCAAGGTTGACCTGAGAAATCCACAAAGAACATACATCCATAGAAATGCCTTCTCTTCATTAAGAACAGTCAGTTAAGAGTGTCACTGAATTCAGGATCAAATGTCATCTCTGTAGGTGTCACGGTCCAGTAGGGAGGTAAATTAGAGAAAAATGTCTTGTGTCAAAGTAAATACCATCAGAGAGCTTTTTGTGTGGCATGGAGCTAAACCATCTAAACCAGCACAGTGGTTCCTAGCCTGCTTTTGGCCTGAGGCAAAGATGGTCAGCCAGATGAGGCTGAGCTAAGATTTGGGAATTAGCATATGCCAGGTGCCCTTTCCAGTGGGTAGCCTGGGTGAAGCCATGCTGCTTAAGAGGCTGAGCCTTTGATAATAAGGGTGTGGGCCATTCTCTGCCAGAGAATGGTTTCAGACAAGTTTAATTCACTTTAATAAGTTAATTTTAATTTATATACATAGAACTGTGGAGTGTGGGTGAAACCTTAGAGGGACAGGCATTGCAGCTGCTTTGGCTTTTCTCCTGCCCCAGGGGATTCAGATCTCCTTGGTGTTCATGGATTCTCTGCTGCTGCACAGCAGGAGAGAGTCTCCTGCTCCAAATTTTGAGTAGTTTGGTAGCAAACAGAGGTGTGAGGAAGCAGGGTGGCCATTGCAGGAGTGGTATCAGTACCCAAATACATTAGTGTTACCCTGTGCTCTTGGTTTCCTGCCAGAGGCCCCAGCTACAGATCAGCTTCTGGGAGGGAGGGGAGACCTTTCCAAAAGGAGTAGGACCTTATGTGGAGACTTGCTGTCCTGTGTCTGTGCTGCTGGGGACCAGCTGTGGATAAATCACTGATGCAGGTCACTCATGAGGCATATTTTAGCATTATTCTCTGTGATGATCCCATCACTACTGACCCACACAGGTTGGCAGGGTGGGAAAGGTTGCAGTGCCTATGGCTGCATATGTGCACATAAGCACATGAACTGTTTGCCAGGTACAAACCCCATCTACCTCCCACTGCTGTACCTTTGCAGTGGCTCTTTTAGGTCAGGACTAAGAAATTTGCAGAGCACCAGCATCCCTTGTGTAAACAAACATGCTTGCAGGCAGGCACTGGGGCCCTATCAGAAAACAAGATGGTTGGAATGATAAAGTACCAGTATAGTCTTGAAGGAGCTGGGTTTGCTAAGAATGTGCAGCTTCATTAAGGAGTTTTTGTGGCTTAAAGCATGTTTGAGCTGGTAAAAGTAAATCAGGGGTAGGCCCTGATGCCCATGCAAACACCCAAAATGGCTGCACTCCCAAGGCAAAATCTTGGAGCTGACAGAGTTCCTGCAGGGTGAAACTGCTGAGCAGAAATTGCTAAAATGCTTTAATTAAACCACAGAGAGGAGGAGAAGGCAGATATTTCTCAGGAAGGAGAGCATCTTGTGTTTCCTCATGGGACTAGACTGCAATGGATCAGAGAGAAGTCATTGCTTCAGACAGGAGCTCTGGCCCAAATGTCAGCCCTTGGTATCTTCCTGCCAAGAAGAATAAGCATGCAGATGTGTTACAAACAAACCTACCCAGAGAAGTGGGGTTGGGGGGCTGGTATTGCCCCCTCGCTCTGGCAGCCCTCACTCCTGCCATGGCCGGAGCTGGGTGGAGGAATGTCCCCAGCATGTCCAGACCCAGCTCTCTTGATTATTTTTTACATGCTTAATTTCTTTGGAAGTGTTCAATTGATCTAAAGCACACATCAAGGTGGCACAAAGAACAAACGAGTTCTCCACAGAAATCCTGTGAACTGTTGCTCTGCCATTCACTGTTGCAGGCAAAAAAGGCACTGAAAGATGCAAGAAGGAAATCTTCAAAGTTAATTATTTACTGGTTTATAGACTTTCAGCTACTTCAGCCTGGCAGGTTTGATAAGGAAGCCTGGAGCTTCAGCAGGAGCAATTAGCGTGACTTCTGTGAGATATTAGTGAGTAATTGTGCCATTGTTTATTTCCTGTAAAGCGACAGACAACTAGAAAGGGTTTGTTTGCTGCTTGTAGATTATTTGTGTCAGGGTGGATGAATTCACCAGGAGAATGGCAAGTAGGAATGAGAACATTGCAAAGACTTTCTCCATGACAGTACAAGGACATGCACTTCTCCCCATCTTGTTCACTAATACATCTTCTCTTGCCTTTTTTCTTTGGTGTTAATAATGGTGATGATCCTCAGAGCCAGGTTTGTATTGGTATTGGCCCTGAGAAGACCCCAGGAGGGGAACAAGAGTGACCTGAGTAAAGGGATGCTGGCAAAGGGACAAATCATGGGGCAGATTTGTGCATCAGTCCTAGAAGACTAGCAAAAAGATGGAGGTGTCCTTGATAATCAATATTGAAGAAAACAGTGGAAGAAGTAGCAAAGGTTGTATTTCCCTCCATTTGCAAGTAGGTTTCCTTTTTCAGTTTATATCGCTTCCTGCCAGACATGAAACTGAACCCCTTTGTATGCAAGAATAATCCAGTTCACCTCAAATCAATTCCTGTCAGCTCTGAAAATGAAACATGAGAACTACTAAAAATAAGCAACAACAGGGCATGAAATAAATAATCTACTGCTTTGTCCAGGGAGAAATACTTTCTGACTTGGTCATCAGCAAGTAATTATCCTTGCAGGAACTGGCTAAGAGGTTAATATATCTAAAGTGCATAGCTGACCTTGTTTTGGGAAAGATAGTGGCCTGGGATACTTTTGAGGCCCTTTAAAGGTATGATTTTAAGAATATTGCTATAGAACTTATTTAGAAAGCCTCTCTTTTCAGCAGGGAGTGATTTATAATTTGCCTTTCTTTATTTTCTGGAACTTCTGAGCATTTGGACACTTCAGAAATTCTCAAGGCCAATATTAAATTGTTACAACTTTTGGAAGCACTGTGAAAGATTAAGACCAATGAACTAAGGATGAATGGGAAATGTACTTTCTAAAATGCTTTAGTCCAAACAAATACTTAAAATCTGTGAGTACCAGTACAGCCAGAAAAGGAAGTAGAAAGGAAAATTTTGCACACAAAGTACTGTTCAGCTTGAAAAACTGATGTTGGGAATCAGCAAAGCCATCTGAAAGAAACAGGTTATCCCTTGGCAAGAGTACCTAAAGTTCTTTGTCATGAAAGAAGACACAATAACTCTTAGGAAATCATGTAAGTTAATATGAACCACCAAAGACATTCCAAGGATGGGATGCAAGGCAAAAATAAAAAAATAGGGCCTCTCAAGGCACTTTTGAAGTGATGCTAATCTGCATCAGTGAAACCAAGATTGCCACAGGCAGCAATGACCTTACAGTTAATTTCAACACTTGTACTTAGGACTTTAATTCCAAGGTTTCTTGAAGGTTGAGTGGACTAAATGGCAAAAAAGAAGCCTTGTCTGTGCTCCCTCCCTTTGTCCTGAACCTCAGCTGGGCTAATTCTTTGCAGCTGCCCAGGCAGAGAGCCAGACCCTTCAGGTAGTGTATTATGGACAGAACAAGAGAAGGAGTTCTGGCATCCTCACAAACAGTGCACCCTTGGGCAGGGGAAAGCCCAGAAAATACCAAAGGGCCTGGTATTGCTCTCCCACATGGGCTTTGTAAAAGCCAAGATAAAGAGCATCCAGCAAAGCAGTATGATGTAGCAGTGGGACACCAAAGGCTAGCCCATGGAGAAGGGGAAGGGATGTAGGTCAACTCTGCTCTCTTCAATCAGGACACATGGTTTTACATATCTTCATAGGGACTTTTGATGCATGTGCACAATAAAATTAATGTGGATGTTTAAAACCTCTTCTGCACTGCAGTCCTGTAATTCTGTCATCCCCTCCATCCTCCCTCCCTCCCTCATGCTGACTAAACCTCTAATCCACTGTGTTTTGAGTTCTCTCAGTAGTTTTTTTTTTCTGTTTGAAAATAGTTGGTACCTTCCTGATTTAACTGCTTTATTATTTTATTTCTCTTCAAATAAATGCTCTCTGTTGTAGTCCATCTTTGGCACAGCACCTTCCTTTCCCGTAAGAGAAGCTGTCTCATAGCATCAAAGAATTGTTTGGGTTGGAAGGGATCTTAAAAGGCATCTATTTCCAACCCCCTTGCTGTGGATAAGGACATCTTCCACTAGACCAGGTTGCTTAGAGACCCATCCAACCTGGCCTTGAACACTTCCAAGGATGGAGTATCCACAACTTCTCTGGGCAACCTGTGCCAGTGTTTCACCACCCTGACTGTAAAAAAATCCTTCCTTATATCTAGTTTAAATCTACCCTCTTTTAGTTTAAAACCATCACTCCTTCTCCTATCACCGAAGGCAACAGGAACACATATGTGAAATGTACAGAATTTAGAAATGATTAAACAAAAAATCCTTATCACATTTTCCACAGAACTACTGCTCTGCTGCTGTTTACTGGGATTCAGCTGGGATAATCTCTCTCTCAGTTTTTTACTTAGCTTTAATGGCAACAGGACACTGACGGTAGGTGGGACTAGATGACCTTTAGCAGTCCCTTCCAAGCCAAACCATTGTGCATTTCCAGTTCAGAGGGGATGCTGGTCAGCGCTGGCGCGCACCCAAGCCCAGCCCCGGGGCAGGCAGGCTCCCTGCAGCATGGCCGGGCTGTGTGGCAGGAAGGAGCTGTTGTTTCCTGCTCGCTGTGCTAGCTCTTGGTCTGCTTAAAATGGGAGGCCAAAAAGAGACAGATTGGCAAAGCAAAGTCTGGTCGGAAAGTTTCTAGTGTTCTTGCTTGTGATGAATTAACCTTGCCCTTGTCAAGCAAGTGACTTGGAGATTTATATTAGCACCATCGGTACCGCTTGTCACCAGCCAAGGTCTAAGCGTTATTTCTTAAATGAAATCTAAAGGCTGCCCTCCTGTGGGAGGGTTGGCAGTCCCTGCTGTCTCCCTCAGCGGGCCTGGATCCGCCCATCGGTCGGGCCGGGATGTGCTGGGTTTGGAGAGGTAAATTCGGTCTGCAGGCTCTGCCCGACGGCTGCGGGGCCAAAAGAACCTCTCTGGGAACTAGCCTGCCAAAATCTGGCTCTGATAAAACAGCCCAACCCATCCTGTAAAGACTTCTACTGAAAAATCTTGAAATAATCACAGAGGAAATGACAGGAACTCAGGCCTCCCTTCCCGGCCTGCCCAGACACTCCCTGGCTTTTCCCCCGCCTGACCCGCCGTGTCCCTGGGGACGCGCCAGGGCCGCAGCTGCGTGAGGGGCCGGGAGCAGCCATTGCAGCGGGAGAGTGCTCCGTGCTCCGCTCCGTGCAGGAGCATGGAAATGTAGGGTCAAGTTCAGGGATTGCAGAGGGAGGAACAGAGCGATTCCTCTGGCCTTAGTGACATTTTGCTTATTTATACCAGCTGCAGATCTTATCTGGAACCTTGAGAGACTTTAGTGTGGCTTTCCTCATTTGCGTTTAAGTGGGCATTCAATTAACAAAAGTGCCACATACTGAAATACCTGCTTTATGAGGGGGCAGGGCTGAGCAGCTTAAAAATACATAGGACTTCGGATTATATTACTTCCTGTGGAACAGTTTCCAGTTCTGCTGCCCCAGACCATGTATCTCTTTCCTTAAGGATGGATGAGATGTAAAGAAACCACTCCCATATTTTTATCAAGAAGGTGAGGCCATTGTGTTTGATTTTTTTTACCTTGTGGTTTGTAACATGTTAGATCCTGGTGAGACAGTCTGAATCTGGCATTAGTTTGGTACCTTTGTACATTGCTGAACATCACAAGAGGATAATAAAGAATATGCTGTACATGCTCTACCTGCCCTCCATCCTGTCTGTCTTCCTTGGATGACCCCAAACGTTATTTTAAGTGCAACATCCCTCTGTTGCACAGCTTTCCTTTAATGCTGGGGTTTTTTGGTGTGCGCTAATGTATTCCTGTCCCAAAGCTACAGAGGAGCAATGTGTCAGCAGGCTGCAATGTTCATGAGTGTGCATGCACAGTGGTCATCAGTCCGCAGGTACAGTTCTGGGCTGAGCAAATTATGCTCTTGGGAGCTACAATCCTAACTCCCCAAGATTCACCTGAAAAAAACATCCAACTTTTAATTTGTAGAATTACACAGACTGGTGGCAGCAGGACACAAGCAGGAAACGTGAGAAAACAGAGAAAAAACCCACAGAGATGCTGCAATGTTTGGTAGCAAGTAGGTTCCCCCCTTCCCCAGGCTTCCTTCTGAAGGCTGCCACCACCACCTTCCACTTGGTTGGTGTCACAGACCGTCACCCTGCATCCTGGGTGGTGGCAGCAGCCAGCAGGACATTTCCTGTACCTTTGCACAGCTCCAAGGTTCCTAAAGCTGCTCCAGACTCCCGAGAAAGTGTGTGAAGCCTGTTCAGCCTGTATGGAGAAGCTGACGTTGCCTCAAGGCAGGGAAGGAACATAGAAACCACCAAGTGATCCAGCCAGCCATGGGAAGAGTCACAGAAAGAAAGAAGTGAGCAGGCTTCGCCCTGGTCTTCGGGCATCTGCAGTTGCTCTGAGGCTGCAAACCACTCCTGGCTTGTCTCTCATCTCCTGCAGGCAGAGCGGATTGTGTAGGCCACATAAAATGCATTTGAGTCCCAGTCCAGTCCAGACTGTAAAACTGGTTTAAATGAAAACAGATTTGGGCTCTTCTTGGACTGTGGGCAGACATCATCTCTGGGATGTCGCAGCTCCCTCTAGGTCTCTGTCAGTGGGTTGTCCTTTTGCTGCCTCGACAGAGCGTTGGCCTTCCTCCCATCCCATGACACAGCTCCCTGGTTTTGTTCCTTCAGTGGGCAACCGGAGAAGCGAGTGGCAGCAGCGTGGTGACCTCAGGCTGTGACAACTGGGGTGGGAATGAAAGCCTCAGCTGGCACGGCTCTCCGCAGAGTGCCGTCCTGTCTGCCAGGTTTTGGTTGGTGCCTGACGAGGATGTGAGCCCTCATCAGCTGTTCTCTGCAGCTGCGATGCCAGGGATGCCCTCAGATCTGCGTTCAGGTCAGGACAGGCACTGCAGGCGCTCGCTAATCCCCTCCAGGAAAGTTCCTGCGGTTTATTCCGAAGGCGCAGTTGGAACTGGTTAATCCGAGCGGGTGGGCCGGTCTGGCGGCGCTGCCACATGTGTGCTCTGGGTGAAGGTCGGCTGCCGCCCCGGGGCAGTGACACAGCGGCTGCTTCTGCCGTCCCCAGCCGGGCCTCCTCCGCCTGCAGCCCCGAAAGCTTCTCCTCCAAATCCTCTGCAGTTCTGGGCCATTTCCCATGCAGCTTTTTGTGCTCTTTGTCCTTCCTTAGTTTAAAACAAGACTTCTGTTGCTTCTCTGGTGAGATTAGTGAAGGCTAGAAGGATATTCATCTTAAATTTTCCCATTACATCTTATTATACACCAGGGTCACAAAGTAATTTATCGTAAAGAAGCAGATGGTGTGAAAATATGACCGTTCCCAAATTCCACAGCATCCTAGCAGATGCCATTTTAACCTTGACCTGTGTTTTTCTGTAGCCTGGTTTATCTGGCTCAAGAGAAATTTCAGGAAGTTGTGCGGAGCAAAAGGGTGCAGCTTGGTTTTCATTGTTTTCACTGCTCCTGCTTGTATACGGCACAGGAAAACAAGGGGAAAATAGTCTTTTACTGGGACTCAATCCCATGTTTCTCGTGAGCCTTGAGTTCAATCAAGCTTTGATAAAATGGAAACTGAGGGAGTGCAGAACACATTGAGGGAAGCATGGTGCTCAGTGCAGTGCATGTGCTTTACATTTGGCCAAAGGTTGTTTGCTTCTCCTGCCTCCTTCAGGTAATTCCACTAGCATCTACACATAAATTACTTGCCATGGCAAACATCAGCTCTGAATCCACAATTATATCTTTGCTCAGGAATACTAATCTAAAATTGTTTTTGTTTTTTTCCTTATAAGTCTAATGAATCTTGGAAATACTTCCTTTCCAGTCAAATAATGTTAATTATACTGCATTTGCATAACATGTATTGCATCAGCTGGAAGCCAGGCTGCTTTGTGAGCTGTCTGGAGAGCTCTGGTAAATTAAATCAAGTAAGTCCCGTTCCTTCATTTTAAGTTGCTTTTCCCAAGTCATGACTCCTCCTCTCCCTCCTAACTCTTTTGTGACTCTTCCCCTCCTTCCCAACTTCTCTGCGGATGTTAATGCTCTCAGAGGAGTCTCTAGATGACCCTGTATAGTCTTCCTAATTGCCAGTTTCTAACAATCATGACTTTTTAAATGTAAGTGGCAAACTCCCTTCTGTGAGCCCCATGATAGTCTCTCCAAGTCCTGGCAGGGAGGTGCAGGGAAGAATTAGGGGCAATTCCTCTGTGAATAACAGCAGGAAGATTTGCTCAAGCCTGTCTTTCAGGGCTGTCTGGGTTTTACATGCTGTGATACACAGTCTCTGTACACATACCAATGCACTCAGAAATGCCTCGATCAAGGCCAAATATTGCTTTGCTGAAAATCTTGATTCAAACCTTGAAATGGAGGCAGCTTGCTATGTGCTAACAATGAATGACCCTCCTACTTACACATTTTTGTCATATTTATTTGGGCAGCTTCAACTTCTAGATGTATGGGAGGCTTTGTTGTCAGATTAAAAACCTCTGCAGTCAAAGTCATCTCTCTTCCCTGTCTCAGGTAGTATTTACAGCTGACTCATCTGTGTCTGACTCACCTGATGGCACAGCAGTTGCTTTCAGGACAATCCTGAGAATGGACAGTCAACTAGAGGTAGGAAATTTGGGATGCTGCGGGCAGAATTATGAGTGGAGGTGGTGTTGTCCTAGGAGGAGCCGCCATTCCCATAGATAGATGAGAGATCCTGCTGTGTCTTGGGAGCAATGGGTACATCCAGTGCATCCTGCTGAGTGGTCAGACTTGTCCAGTACAGTCTCTGCATGTTCAGTGGTCTTAGTGGTCACACAGAGATGGATTTCACAGCCAGTATCCTTCATGTCTGACACATGAGGTGTTTTGGACCACCTGTGCAAGTGCTGAGTGGGTTGTCCAGGCTATGCACAGTGTCACCAATGGGATCAGGATTTAACTCTGGACCAGACTTAACTCTGCACACACAGTTATGGTGTAGAGTGCTTGAACAAAATATGTCAGTGCACTGCAGGCTTCCCTTTCAGTCCCCAAGCTGGTGCTCCTTGATGCATTTTGGCATCAGAGAGTGGGTTGAACCAGCTCAGTGTGAGGCTGACTGTGCACATAGACAGGCACCAGTATTGGTACTGGAGAGGTGATGGGAGCAGGCAGGGGCAGGCAGGGCTGCTCCTCTTGACAGCAGCTCATGCTTAGGTTGACATAAGCCAGCCATGGCACCAGATTCTCAGTGATTCATCTGGGATTTTAGCATGTTGGATAGCCAAGGTAAAAATATGCTTGGGGCTCATGCTTTGATGAAGCTGATGAAGACTTGAGACCAGCATACAAATTTCTGCTTCTGTCTGCTAAAGAGGGCATACCTGGGATACTGGGACAATTGATTGTTCTGATGGAGCTGGGGTGGACTAATCCGTGCCATGAGAAATTTCACGTGGTTTGAGTAATGTATCTGCTGATCTTCTCCTTGTTAAACTTTCTGACCAGTCCCAAGAAAGGGATCCTACTGATCTCTCACAGCTGTAGCATACCAAGTACATAGTTCTTCCTAGCAGCACATCTGGTCCTTAACTCAGGCAGTGAAATCCTGGGTTTCCCTGGATTCTTTGTCTCTTCCTTCTGTGATGACCCCAAAACCTTTACAAAAGTGCCGCATATCAATGTCTTTGACTGGATCTTCCCTTGTCTTTGGGGGCTTGAAGGTATCACTGGGCTTCTCACCTAACAACATCATGTGCAAAATATTCATCTTGGTCTGGGCTCTGGAATACTGTGGCTTAATAAATATTTTTCCTCCCTTTGTCCTTCTGGAAAGTAATTTCCCTTTACTTCCTGTTGTATTAAATAAATCTCTGCTTAGAAAGGGACTAACAATCTGGCATCTGGGAAAGAGAAGACAAAGGAAAGACAACAAGTTGAGTGCTGGACTGTGAGTCAAAAGCTTCATCTGTAAAATCCTAACATGGAAACATGCTGATAAAAGGAGGGAACAGGAGTGAGAACTGGGAAAACTGCTTCAGGCTGTTGTTTTCTGGCACAATGCCCAGCAGGCACTGCACCAGGCAGCTCAGACCTGGAGCCTGTTTTCCCTGCTGTGTGCTGCCTGCGTCATTTTCTGGCCTGGGACGACATCTGGCTGGCATATTCTTTTCCACACCCCTGGAGGAGTGCTCTTTCTAGCTAGTTACTGCAGTGCTTGGCATTAAAATACAGCGAATTAGACTACAAAGTAGCGTAAGATTGGCTTAAAAATAATGAGGCTTAAGTGCAGTTGAACTTTGAGTACTTTTTGATTGCCTTCTGGGTTAAAAAAAACTTCACAATATGTCATGTCCATGAATTCTTGCATTTCACCATGACTGTGAGTGCTCAGAAGTCACCTTAAGAATAGGAAAAAAAATACCAAACAAACCAAAACCACAAAAAACCCAACAAAACAAAACAAACATAATGCATCCATATCTCTTTATTGAGAAATCCAGGAGAAATTATTTGGGTTTTCAGATTAACACTCTCAATTAAAAAAAATAGGGTAATTAGGAATAGAAAGCAGAAGGGAAATGTTGGGAAGAGAAAGTTCACAGAAATGGGGAAGAAGACTCATTACCTTCAAGAGATTGTTCAAGTCCAGTAGGAAGCAGGGGCTGTGATGATGTAACACCACACAGTTGTCTCCAGATTTTGAGTATTTTCCCAGTGTCTGGAAAGACTTCTCCCACTAGCAGACAGGTGTCCTAGATGAACAGAATTCACAGTCTGGAAACAGACACCACTGACTGTAACACTGGTCTTCTACACCACCAAGCCACCCTGGATGCTCCTACATCTACCAAGTTTTACCAGCACAGGGAACTTGGGCTTAACTTCTTTCACTTCCTTCTGGGTTTCAGCAGCACCTTTGCATAACAATGTGTTCCAGTTTTCAGTGACAACCTTTTGCAAATCTTCCAGTGTAGCCCAGCAGTGCAAACAATTTTCACAAAACCTGGTGGTTTTGTACAACGTGGAGCAGAGATACTGTGTGCTGGCAAAGTTGTTTAAGGTACTGTCCAGGTTGCAGGCACAGGTCTGGGTGCCACGTTAGCTCAACCTCATTTTTTCTAGCTGGGGAATTCTGGAGAAAACACAGCTACAAATGTGAGGGTCACACACCAATAATTTCTCTGTTGGTCTGTATGGCTTTATTACTTCTCAACACAGTAATAAAGCTTTCTGGCTTTGCCTCTTAGGGGTAGAATGGATAAGCTTAGGTGAAATACATCCCTTCTAACTACAGCAAGAAAATAATTCAGTACCAATGACAAGTTAGCACTATTAGTACATTAAAATCTGACGTCTGTGCACATGCCTATGAGTTTAAAACATACTGTAGGAAGATGGGAATGCTACCCTTTAAGAGTGTAGCCACACATGTAGCAGCTGCTCTGATATCATGTGTCAGCATCTCCCCGTTGATATTTACTTAATTATTGATGCATCTGTGAGATTAATTAAGCATTGGAGCAACCTGCCCAGAAACACCATGTGCTTTTCAGTGCTGATGTTTATGGGACCTGAATGGATAGTGCCCTGACCCCATGGAGCAGGAGCTTGCACTAGAGGGCACCCAAAGGCCCTCCAACATGAATATTACTGCAGTACTGTGACTCCATGCTTCCCAGGCATGGATCTCAGGTTCTGAGATTCTTCCTTGCACTTTCCAGTCTGTAAAAGTTCAGCTGAGGTTCTTCATTCTCTGTAATTCTTGTAAAAAGGAAAAAAAATGCTACTGAAAAACAGTAACATGTGATGTGTTTGTGAGGTTTTTATGAGTTCTGAATACAGATATATATGTATTTTGCTCTTCTGCTTTATAGGAGCCTATAAGGGTAGAGAAGCAGCAAAAAAGGGAAGGAATATATAAGGAATATATAATTATATATAGCATATATATAATATATGTTTAATTTGGTGACAGCTCTCCCTGTGAGTACAGAAGCACAGTCTAGAAATGACTGGGAAATCTGAGTATCACCTGCTGTGGTAGTTCCTCAGAGCTCAACACCAAGCAGTGACTCCTGTTCTGCAAAAGCAGCAGGCAGAGTTATTATTTAAGATCAGGCAGAGTTATTAGTAAGTGTGCTCACATACATGCAATGCCATGTTATTTAACAAATTCATTTTCAAGGCCCTTTGTCTAAGACCTCTGAGAAGACTACCAGGTGCCTCAGTGTGAAATGCATGAAATGTATGTGTGTGGTGATACTTTCTTATTGCTTTGGGAGCTTTTCTGCCAAAAATTCTGTCCCAACTCTAGTGTTGGCTTTGTACTTTTTCCAGTTTACTTCTCTGGGCTTTGCTGTATCCCCAGCCATTTCCTTCCTCAGGCTGTGCCTGTGTATGATGTTCCTGCCTCTGGTTCCTGTTCTCCAGCTCCTTTGGGAGTGGTTAGGGCCTGGGGACATCTCTCTGGGAGGCTGCACAGCCTTACCAGGCAGGAAGAGTTTGTTGTTGTTGGTATTCCTGCCACAGCCTGGGTCTCACTACACCCTCACAGCCTGCTTTTTCTCCTGATCAATGTATTAATGGGTTCTAGAGTCCCTGCATTCTTCCTCTGGGATTAGGGGCTTTAGCTGCTCCCAGCCCTCATCCGGGTAATCCGTAATCAGATTTCACCCTTTTAGCATTTCTCAGAGCAAATGCTATCTAGGATGACCTAAATCTGATGTTCTGTTCCTTTAGGGACCATAAATTTTCTATGTTCTGTCACCTTTGAAGATGTTTATAGTTTCCTATTGCATGATCATAGCTCATCAATGCCACATTTCAATATCATCTCAGAGTCAGTTTTTCAGTAGCCTCCTTAACCTCTGCTTTTTCAGCTAGAGCAATTTGGAGGAATGCTGACCAGTTATGGTTGTCTCCTGAGTTTGACTTAAACTACCTAACTTTCCCATTCATTCTGATGCCTCCTACTTCTGCTGTTCTATCCCTCCCTTCCATGCTTCCAAACACCACTCAGAGCTTTGATAACTTGCCGCCTGCTTGGCTTATGCTGGAGCTGGGAGTGGGTCTGCAGACAACCCCAGGCTGAGTGGTGCACTTGGCACGCCTGAGGGATGGGATGTCATGGGGAGGGACATGGACAAGCTCCAGAAGTGGGCTCATGGCAACCTCATGAATTTCAACAAGGCCAAGTGCAGGGTCCTAGTGACAGGACAAGTGATAATGGTTTAAAACTGGTTCAGATTGCCCAGAGATGCTGTGGTGCCCCATCCCTGGAAGTGTTCAAGGCCAGGTTGGATGGGCTTTCAGCAGCCCTGGTCTAATGGATGGTGTCCCTGCCCATGGCAGAGGCTGGAATTGGGTGATCTTTAAGGCCCCTTTGAACCCAAACCATTCTATGATTAAATGGTTCTTTGAGGAGGTAAATAGAAATTAGTGTCTGTCATATCTGGGAAATGCAGAAGCCTGCCCCTGGGAAATGTTGGGCTCAATAGGTTTGGAAAATGCTTTTTAAATGTTAAGCAAAGTTCTCATCCACATTTACAGACATAAAGCTTATTCTCCACAGTCTTGAGAAATTAAAAAAAAAAAGTAGACGTTTTCAAACTTCGTATCAAACTTTATGCAGTGTGAGTTAATATGGTGATGGTTTCATCTCTTGGATTTTGCCCCGTTTCTGGGAGCCACGGGAGGTAAGGCGTGCTCTGGTTTTGTTACCTTCATCTCTGTGAAGGGAAATGCAAAGCTGCCTTTGGGTAACCAGCTCCCGAGGACGCCGCCGCCGCAGAGGCTGCTGCGCCATTAGATGGCAGCACAGATAAGGACAACATCCATCGTGCCCGGTGCTGCTCCAGGAAAGCCTCTCTGCTTTCAGCATCCCCAAGGTACCTTGTAGGTGAAGAATTTTCACATTACTTAAAGCAAAATAAATTGAAACCTGTAAATGAAGATTTTCATATTATATTCAAGCATATAAAATAAAAATTACCCCCTCCCCCCAAACAGTGATGGCATCTAATAAGCCTGAATTTTTCAGAATTTCTGAATTATTTTATTCCTTATCCTTCTCAAGCATACATAAATTCAGCTATGCTGACTAAAACAGTTCCTTTCTTGATGACAGGTATAGTAGCATATCACCTAAAAACTCTTCTAGAAAGCTCTGTCACCAACCATCTCAGCTCATGGCCTCAGGAGCATATTTTACATTACTTTCTGTTGCCATTTGAGAAACTCAACAAATACAACAGGCTCTTAGTAGACCCTCAGAATATTCCAGTGATACTTCAACTAATTTCATTTCTTTAATGGAAAAAAAATCGAAGCAAATGGAGAGGAGACCTAATTTTGTTTTTCAGACTGAATATCTAGCTTATTACTAATTATTTTGCATTGTGTTGGCTTAAAGTTATATAGAGGAGAATCAAGGTGCTAATTGCATACCTGTAAGCCTGACATTTGTGCTGACATGCCAGAGTCTTGCCCAATATCTTGTGCGAAAACCATGCTTGAGAGTTGTCAAAGTGATGAAGTTCCTGGTTTTTGCTATGGCAGAGTAAAATTCCTACCTTCCTGTGCTGGGATCTGACAGGGGAATCCTGAGTCTGTGTAACTGGCAATGTAGCTGATGACCTAGAGCACCTTCTGGTGTTAAACTGTGGAAATACTTTATAAAATATGTGTTACTCATGTCTAAGAGACTTTAGCCTAGCATATAGGATTTTGGCAATCTTTATTTCACTTTTCCCCTCAGAAATTACTAACAATAATGTATATTTTGCTTATTAATAATCCTAACAGCTACATTAGGCTAATATAAAGCTACCTTGCACTTGAAAAAATCAGGAGTAATAATTGATGTTGTTATTCCAATTTAAAATTGGTTTGTGGAGGTTAATTCAGCCCCGGCTCCCAGCTTTTTGGAGCATTTTCACTTCCAGGCTGTTTTCCCAGGTGACTGAGCTGATGCTCAACCTTGGAGGCTGGTCACATACTGGTGATCTCAGGAAGTGCTTTGCAGCAACTTTTGGAGCTATTTCAAAAGGAGAAGAAGTTTTGTAGTGTCTCATAGGCAATTAGGGGCCACATCTCCTCTTGGGAGTTGATGAGCATAATGTGTCTGCTTATACTTTTTTCCCTGGAGATTTTCCTCTTGCAGAGGCAATACTTCTCTCATCACTTTGTGAAATGGAAAAGCTCTGTAACTGCCCTCCCCATCTCCCCCCATCCTCTCCATGGGGTTATGAGACTATCTGGAAGAAAGGAAGGATATATCACTTTACTTTTTAAAATGCAAAAGGCATTTCAGAAGGCAAAGGCATAAAGTAACTCTAAGCAAAAATTTAAGAGAGACAGATGGGTAATAGAAAGCGTCACATCAGTATTGGATCTCTGCAAGCTTTGGCTTTGTGTTTTCAGCACCATGACACAAATGTTATTTGATCTAAAGGGAAGAGAATGGATTTTTAAACTACATATTCCACCTTCTGCAGAATTCCAGGCCTTCTGTGAAAGTCTCTACTCAAATTATTAATGTAGGCTGCTGAGGATCACAGACCAAGGTGGAATGGCTGCAAGCATGCCTAATGTGTGCATGCACTGCCAGCTACTCCAACAGCAGGCAAAGCCATTCCATTCTGTACAGAGCTCCTTTGGAAGGAGAAATGTGTAAATCTCTTGACTTCAGCACATGGGGGAAAAATGTGTTCCTTTCTAGCACTACTTCAGAACCAATTTCAGCATATGGCTGTCTTTTCAATGTGTAAACCAGTTAGGGCAAATCTGGGGTGGGTTTTTTATTTACTTTAAACTGCCTAGATCTTATTCCATTTCAAATCCTCAGAGAATCAGATAAAACTACTAAAACTTTTAAATATTTGAAGGATATCAGACTAGCAGTGGAAACACACAGAAAGCTGCTGGACCCAGCATTACATTTCCCTCCCTAGAACAGGCAAAGATGGATAGTGTGAGGGAAGCTGATCCATTACTCTAATTGAAATGTGTCAGAGCCTGGCAGTTTGGGCATAATTAGACCCCAGCCACAATAATTTCTACATCATCTCCAAATACAGATACTGCTGCATCAGCAGCATGGAGGCAAATCCAGCATCTCTTTGACAAGGAAGTACTTACCTTTTGTTGGTGCAAACTGGAATGATGTGACAGCCCCTGATGGCTTCAGTGTACCTTCATGTGGTGAAATTAGGGGGTGATCAACTTCTGAGCTTTACTGTGTCATCTAAAGCACTTGTTTGGGATTTCCAATCTATTTATAAATAACTGAAATGCTTTGCCCATAAAAATGAACAGCATGCTACAAACCTGGCAGTTCTCTATTTAACCATAATTAACTTATAAATAATTTTCGCTCTTCTTTCTCTTACTATAAACCAAGTTTTATAGCAAACATAGTAATTAGGAACTTTATATTGTTGCCCATATATGGATATGTAGCCAGGGTCCAGAGGGTGGAGATGACTTACCAACAGGATTCTCCTAGGAATTTGACCCATGAATACAAATACTTGCACTCCTTAAGGGATCTGATTTTTCCTGGACTTGACATACCTGAGGGACCTCTGTAGGTACAGATGTAAGGACGTGTCCAGGCTTGTGTTTAAGAGAGTAGTGATCTCAACAACAGCTGCCCTTATCACAGATAAGCTGGAGAAAAGCACTATCACACTTTATTTTAGTATGCTACAAAAGTCTTTGTTGAACTTTATTAGGTACTTTAATACCAAGCATACTTTGAAGTAACAAAAATTATTGTTATTATTACTTTTACAGAAAATCAGGTATTTCAACAGTTTTCTTTACAGTTTTTTGACTTAAAAAGAAATTACAATTGACAAGTTACAATGGAGTGAGATGGGAAAGTGATAACATTTAAAAAGATAAGACATACTATTCTTACTGAGTCAACATTTAATGATGTACATCCTGGTATGTCTCTCCCTTCTGACTGTGTACAAATTGTACATATTCACTGAGCTGCCCTGGCAGGGTTGTGATGCCTTGTGATGGCACTTCTTTTGCAATGTTTATGTGTATTTAGAAAGGGCTTTTACATTACAACATCATCATGATGCTAAACAAAATAATACAATACAGAGAAACCCTGTTTTGGTGATTTCTGTCACAGCAAAAGTGCCATGACTGCAATAATGTGGGATAGAGGTAAACTCAAGGAGCAAATGAAGATGGTGATATGAGAGCACATCCAGATAACAAACCCTTTCACAGGCTTTGAGGTGTGGGTGTGGTTGTGAGCCAACAAGAGCAGAGAATGAGGATGGGCTTCACTGAGACACCACTTAACAGGGACTCCTGAATACATCTGGCCCCTGAGGATGTGCATTTTCCAGCTGACACTGGTTGGACTAACCAGAGATTAAAAAACCTGCCTGAAGTGGGCCCTTAAATGAGTTTATGCTGCCTCATGTGTGAACTACTTGGTTTTTACCTTCCATCCCCTTCAGGTCAATAGCAGGTACGGGGAAGATGTTTATGGTGGTTGACTGATTTGGGTGGGGTTTTTGACCAGCTAGTGCTGGTCCTTTAGAAGTCAGAAGAATTTTCTACATCCAGTTACAAGCACAGCTTCAGATTAAAAAAGTTATTTTTTTAAATGCTGCCCAGATTCACACATAAATTTACTTGTCTGACATCCAAGTGAAGTCAGTGCCACATTGGTACCCTGGTAGTTAGATAGAAAAGTTATCTAATTCCCTGTATTTGTTTACTGGCAGTTTGCTTAAAGATAATTTTTCTTTCAAAAGTAAAATCAAATTTTTTTGAGATTCATGCACTAAATTCTGGAAAAATTTTTGTTGTGCAGTCAGTAGTTAAAAAGCAGTTTTAACTCATGTTTTCCTCATGTCTTCAGCATTCTGCATTATTTGGGATCAACACTAGCAATTGATTATTATTTTAGCCATTTCCCCTCAAAGCCAAAGAATGAAGGAACAGGCTTTAAAAGCCCTGAAGGGTTCAGCACTGGAGAGCTCATTTTGCACTGGATTAATCAGTGATACACAGGAGAACCTAAAGGCACATAGGGAGCGAAGTGCTCATGGCCAGTCCCGAGCCAGGACAGATATGTGCCTTGGTGGGAGGGCAGAGAGGAGCAGAGGGAGATTCCCTGCCTCCCTCTGCTGCTCTGTGCCTGGTGCTTTGCATCCAGGCCTTTCACCAGGAGCTCCTTCTGTGCCTTCTCCTGTTTTACTTCTCAGTGGCTTCTGGAACTGAGTGTTCCCTTTGGGACCTGGGGAGGGAATGACTTCCCTGCCAGTCACCCAGGGCTATTTCTATCCAGCCCTCCTCACATGGCTATTTGCAAGATGTATTTGCTTACTAGTCTGTTAATTTTTGTATTGAGTTTAAACTCAAGGGTTTACTGAGTTGTATTGAGTTTAAACTTAAGGCCAGAAGGTGTCATTAGATCACCCTGTCTGATTGGCATTAGCATGGGCCAGAGAGTGTCACTCCACAGTTGTATGGCAGAACAAGGAAAAGAAATGCCCTTGAAGTGAGCAGCAGTGGGTTACATTTAAGGGGTAAATCACTTTCTCCTATTAAAAAAGAAATCAAGGGCTTTTATTTTGTCGCTTCAAATACAAACAATTCTACGCATCTTGGGAAGTTGTAGCATTATGATATTCAGTCAGACATACCTTATAGTATATATGCTTCATAGAACTAGAATATAGGTCAGAAATAATTTTTGAGTCTTAAGTTTGTTACAGACATATTAATTGGACACATATGCAGTAAAAATTGAGAAGCTTTACAGTTTTAGTCAACTTATTATACAGTGAAGTAAATGAAGTGCAGCAATGTAGCAGTAAAAGTTATGCTTTTTCCACTAGGTGATGGAAACATTCAGAGTCTATAAATGCTAATTTCAGAGAGATGTCCTAACAGCTTCTTGGCTACTGGGATAGGAATAGTCTGAAGTTAACTGCCTCTCTACTGTGAAAGGTTTTAAAGCTTTTTGCTTTCTGTCCGAATAAAAAAAATGACATTTACAAACCTCTTCAATGCATATATATTACATATGTTTATCTAGCAACAACTACACCCCTTTTAATTTATTCCCCAAATGTGACTTTTCATGCATGTCTTCTGGATGCTGAATTCAGCAACAGTTTCTAATGAGCTGGTGTGTAATCCATGATTGCATTTCTCTTCTGAAATCACTTCCATGTCTGGCTGATCTATGTTTAGAAGGTGGTGCTTATCCATCAGGCATTTTTGCACTTGTCAGCATTCTTCTCTGTTGGAGGCCCTTTCCCAAGCTTCTTCCCATTTTAATGTTGATGTACAAAAGCTGTTATTCATTTGTTTTGTGCTCATTCTAGTGAGGATTGGCTTAGTAGGACTGTGCAAAACAGAGAAAAGAGAGAAGCTGGTTTACTGCCAGCAAACACAAAAATGTTCAGTCTGTGCTTAGCTTAGAGCAAGCCTCTGACCAATATTCTAATGCACTTCATTTGTATGTATTTCCATTTGTCACAAAAAGTGAAAAATTTAATCTGTAGGTAGGATTTGTAATCTGAAATTTTCAAAAATAATTTTTCATCAGCTAATTGACACAGGAAGTCAAAATAATTGAGATTATTTCATCTAAAGTTTGAGCAATATGAAAATAAAGATACAATGCATATGGGGCAAGAATGACATTTACTAGATGAATACCATGAACTGAGTTAAAATCCTGACATATCTGTTCCATATCAAAAGCTCCTTTTCCTTGAGGACACAATCCACATTTGCAAACACGATAAAATAATGCCTTGTGTTAAATTTCAAGTGAGGACAGAGGTGTGGGGGTGTTTTCAAATCAAACTCTCCCTTAAAATCTAATTCTCACTGCCCAGGTTCCATGTACTCCCGTGGAGCTGCAGACGGGGCGAGGGGACAGGGGCACTGGGCTTTGGAGCAGGGTGACAAAGGCTCCCCCTCCCTGCTGCAGGTGACAGCCCCTGAACTGGTGCTTCAGGGGCGTTCCAGGAGCTGGGGCTCAGTGAGCAGATCTGTTTGCAAGTAGCCACACCCAGGCAAAGGTGGAAACCTGGCTGCCCCAGCAGTGAGCAGTGAGCAGAAGGTTCTTGCACCAAATGAACTCTGCCAGTTCACCATTAGCTAGAGTGTCTCAGACCCCTGAGACCAAACCATGAAGTCCTTTGTGAGGCAGCCTCTCCACTGCCTCCTGTGAAAGGGTCACTGCTCAGGGGGTCTTACAGAGCCCCATCCTGGGGGAGAGGATGGCCAATGTCATCACAACCCCAGTTCCCATATCGTAACATACACGGACCTCTGCAAGAGACTGCTGGAATGCAGAACTAGGGGTAAATCACGGGTTTTGTCACAACAAAAGAAAAAGAATGAATTTCATTGTGAAATGAAAGCAAACAAAGAATTTCAGGACTAGAAACACTTAAAAATATTACTGCAAGAAGACTGAAATATTTCATTTCCTCCCCCCATATTACACGGAGCAGCCACCTTCTCCCATTCCCTCAAATTCCCTATACCCTTGACTCTTGTAGTCACCTTGGCCTGCAGCTAATTTACACACAGACCCAGAGTGTGGTGCCCCAGGGCAGGATAACCAGACCTTAAAGCCTGGGGTGGTGGTACTAAGAATCAGTGAGTCTGGTGGTGGCAAACCCTTCTGCCGTGGACCTTGGATACCTGCTTCCCCATCAACTTCCAACAAACTGACATTTCTCAAACAAAGTTTGTTTTGGAGGAAAATTCCGGACTTGTTCAGCATGTATCTATAGTCCAGATTTATTTTACAAGACACTGTTACTTGATGTTGCTGAGACTAGAAAGCAGCAAATAAGTAAGAAGCATAACGTGAACTAGGGAGGGAACTGAAAAAGAAAAAATGGGTTAGTTTTGTTTGTGTTAAAAAATTAATAGGAAATATAATGTTCACTGTGGTAAAAACATTTTTATGATGTCAGTATGTAATGGGATGGTAGTTTCCAATTATAAAAAAACCCTTGCAATTCATACCTCCATGAGCTTCCTTTTACCCTTTGAAACATGTAACAAAAATGAAGGATAAAGTGTGGATGAGAAATGAAGATACTTGTGATAAATGAAATCTATTAAAAATGGTCTGAGTCTGGAAGTTTGGTGGATTTTATAAATGTGGTTACTAATGTTATTAGTGTGGTAATTAGTAATATAGGTAAATAGCACTACCAAATAAAGTGAATGAAAAAGTGCCTGAGCCTCTAATCTGTTTATTTTCTGAGATATGGGGGTTTGTGAGCCTCTTAAACAATCCATATTTGGTGAAACTGAAATCTGGAGAAAGATAACTTTGTGTGGTAAGGAACACATGCCCTAGGAACAATAATAGCTTAATAGAACTGAATGAGCCATTTCTTTCAATTATTTTTAATCATAATTTCGTGTGTGTTATTCAAACCCCTAACATTGCTTATTGGGTTTCCAGCAGCACTCAGAGTTTCAGCAGTAACATACTAAGACCTTCATTAATTCTTTGGACAAATCTTGCACTCAGGTGTTATACACATGGAAATGAAATTTAACAAATGCCGTAGGTGCCTAGTTGACAAGACATAAATAAGTTATTCACATGCAACATCTCTCAGTCTGTTTTGTATCACACCACAGGCTTCTGAAGTTTATTTTCTTAGAGCTACTTACAGTGCTGCTGCCAAGAAATCAGTTAATGAAAGCAGTCTTCATGGAAGCTGTATTACCCAACCACCCAGGTGCTCTGCTCTTAAGTTCCCTATTTAAAGTCTTTAAAGGCTGCCTGTTAGGCTGACCTCACCACAACGGGGTTACTGCTTATAATTGACACACTCAATTAGGGCAATCACTTCTGCTGACTGCAGAGCTGGGGTACAGTCGGCCTGGAGGGATTTACAGCATTTTAGTGTTTATGTACATTTCAGAAAGAGGACACTGAGGTTTGTTTGTGGTAAAGATGAATCACAGGGGGATTTCCAGGTTGCTCCCTGACAAGGTGTAAAAAACATGCTGAATTTCAGATGGTCCCTTCTGTGCTGTTACTGTAAAGTCAGTAAAATGAACAGAATATAGAGAGAAAGGCAGACCTTCTAGGTTTGGGTATATATTGTCTCAGACAACCTTAACACTTTACACAACTAATTGTCACCAGCCATATTGAAATGATCTTTGCCATGTATTTGACTGGTATCTAGAAAATAACACCTTTCCAAGTGTTCATCTTTTATTGCTGACTCCAAACACACACAACTGCTTTGCTAAAGAGCAACTGGCATTTGTGGTGACACCAAAATTGGTACAGTTACAAAACCACATCAGCTGGCAGAAAGCCATGCCTTAATGAAGTACCAGAGATTTCCTCCCAGGACCTCCACAGGATTCCTCCAGCCTAAACATCATCTCTGCTGAATGCTTGCACTGTGGAGAGTGTATGGGAGGCGATGAAGGATGAGAGAAACATTGATTCTGAAACTCTGCAATTGAAAATAGACATGCTGAGGCACCTTGGATAACACTGCTGTCTGGGCTGTAGGCCAAAAAAAATTGGACAAGTTCAGTTTTGATGAGGTGTTGGAGTTCTCACCTTTCTGCTTATAGAACCACAGAATCATTAAGGTTGGAAAAGGCCCCTAAGACCATCAGTTCCAACTGTTAACATAGCCCTTCCATGCTCACTCCTAAACTGTAACTCCAAGTGCCACATCCACACATCTTTTGGACACCTCCAGGGACAGTGAATCCAAGACTTCTCTGGGCAGTGTGTTCCAGTGTTTGACAACTCCTTTGGTGAAGAAATTTTTCCTAATATCCAATCTAAACCTTCCCTGGTGCAACTCAAGGCCATTTCCTCTCATGCCGTCAGTTGTTACTCTGGAGAAGAGACTGACCAACCCCCACCTGGCTACAATCTCCTTTCTGGGAGTTGTAGCATGATAAGTTCTCCCCTTTTCCCCAGGCTAAACATCCCCAGCTCCCTCAGCTGCTCCTCAAAGGACTTGTGCTCTGGGCCCTTCACCAGCTTTGTTGCCCTTTTTGGACACACTGATCTGGGTCAGTTCCTTACAACCACAGGTAGATGGTTTTGTTGCTTACATCAGGGTTGGTGAAATGCTAAGTGTGTTAAAACTCCACTTGTAGCCACTGCAGCCCAAAGTTCAAACAGGAACATGTATTCATGGCCTGGACAATATCCAGGTGTATATAATTAAAAGTCATGAAAGGCAGATAGATGCCCAGCTGTACAGGGCAACCAGTGACCCATTATCTCTTATTTCCTTGAAGATAGTCTCTTTAAAGTACATAACAAACCCAATTTGAGTGGCCTGAGAGAATTATTTTATTTTTCATGTTATGAGAGAGAGGATTTATGTATATTCCCATTTCCCTACCTGCTGTGGGTGCCTTTTCCCTCTTGATGCACTGAGCATCCTTTGCCCTGACCTCATGGGGAGATGCTTATCCATCACCTGGAGAGTGGCCCTGGAGCAAATTGTGCTCTCAGCAAACAGCCAGGCACCAACTCAGGTCCTCTCCAAGATTCCTGATGATCCAAGCTGAAACTCTAGCACGTGTTTTGGAGAAGCTGTCCACAGATCATACTGGAAACAGCTGTATGGCCAGGAGGAGAACAAATGGTGCACTGCTGCCTACACCTGCACTGCAGCTGAGACACAGTAAGGAGGATACAAGGCTGGCCTGTGGAGATGGAAAAAAGAATGGACAGAAATTCCCCAACTGTTTTGCTAGCAGTGCTCTTTGAGTGTTTCACTGTTCAGCACCTTCTCAACAAAATGTGATTAATGGCCTGTCCACACCAGAGCTGCCCAAGGCGTTTCCTCCTCTTCCTGGCAAACAAGCAGGCAGGATCTGGCAACTGCCTGCTCTGCCATCACTCACAGCTACCAAAGACTACCTGAAAGGGTGGGGGTTAAAGAGAATGCACAGTAAACCTCAAGGAGTTACTAAAACTTTTACAAAATTTTGGAATTGAAATTGTGTGACAGTTTTGTCCATATGGCATTAGAGGAAAAGCTCATCTGAGCAGAAGGTGTGTGAGCTTGCTCTTCTGCTGCAGCACTTCCTTGCAATAAAATAGAATTGAATCACATTAAAAATGACAAGATTTTTCCTGATTCAGTATGCAAGCCCTGTGAAACCAGAGCTGAGTGGAACAGTGGGACTTATTCAATCTGCTGGGTGGTATCTTGCTCACCCAGTTAGTGGCAGCAGCTGAACTGCTGGGCATGGCTTGTGGGAAGTGTTTCTAGGACAGTAGGAAATGGTTTCAGGAGCATGCAGGAATTTTCCAAATGTGTGGCTCTGGTGGTTTTGCTGTCAGAAGGCTCAGTTCCTGGCTGCACAAGCACATTTCTAGCATGTGGCAGGATGCTGGGGTGGTGTGCTCCCTCCACTGCTTCAGCCCTAACTACCAGTGGGGTCTGCTGGCTGCACCCAGCTTTCTTGGGACTTTGGGGTGGGCTGGCAGCATGATAGCCAAGGGCTGTCTGGAGTGGTGGGCTGCATGCCAGGATGTCCCCTTGAGGAGGGTCACCTCTCAAGGTTACTCCTCAAAGCTGAGATTCCTCACTGCAACAGAGCCTTGGTAAGTGATTAATAGCACACTGAACTTTGAGATCTTAGCTAAGTGATATAAAGGATTGATTGTGCAAATATAATCCCTCAGACATAAACCACTGAACAAGTCTGGGACTAGGATTGGATTCAGGCACACCTACACTTCTCTTTGAGAAGGGTTTAGAACACAAGGAAATTCTTTCTGAGCCTCACACTCAATGACAGGGTCTCTGGCAGTTTTGACTGCCCTTGTCCTCTATGCAGTAAATAAACAATCCTGCCATTGAATCTTGTTAAACCACTGTTGCATTTACCATTGAACTTTGTTAAATCACTGTTTTATATCAATAAAGTACATTGTTGCTTCTCTCTTGTATATTGCATCTTCTCTCTTACAAGTGCAGTTGCTTCCATCCATGGCAGATGGTTTCAGGGCCACAGGGGCAATGATGGCTGAACAGACAGAATGCTGTTTTATTAGACATTGTTTTCTGAGAAGAAACAGAAAAATGTTGAAGGATCCAGTCAAATCAATTTTGCTAGGTTTCCAGCATCTGTGTACAACACACAGCTGGACAGAACTTTGCTGTCAACTTACAGGCTGTCATTCACAAGAAAAAACCCAGCACACCGTCAGACCTAAAGCTACACTCCTTGAATACTTAATGCACTCAGCAACTGTCCTACCCTCCCTGGCAGACTCTGGCCAATTCTTGTAGTTTTAAAATCCAATTTAGTCTCACATTGTATTTTCTCCCCTTTTTCTGTTGTATGTGATGACTGAAACATGACAGGAGGAAATGGATGTTGGTTCAGGGGCTGTTTGGTTGCAGACAGCATGCTGTAGGGGGAGAATCATGGAATCATTGAATGGTTTGGGTTGGAAGGGACCTGAAATGTCACCTCATTCCAACTCCCCTGCCATAGGCAGGGACACCTTCCACTTGACCAAAGCCCATCCAACCTGGCCTTGAACATATCCAGGGACAGGGCATCTCTTGGCAACCTGTTCCAGGGCCTCACCACCCTCACAGTAAAGAGTGACATGGCAGGGACACATTATTTTCTGCATTGTTGAATTCTCCAGACAGAATGTTTCTTGAAGCTATTATGACAATAAGCAAAAGGCCCCAGGACTAAATGTGGTTGTCAAGAAAAACCGACCACAAAAAAAGGCATTGAGCAATGAAGTGTCACCACCTTGTGCCAAGGTATGGAAGAGACACAAAGGGAAATTAATTCTGAAGCCCAGAGTGGGTCAGGGCAGCCTAACCATTTGTGGTCTTGACTTTAAATTCCTGTTTTCTTCCAGATGGAAATTTTGAGAAAGGGTGGAAGATGTTTTGGGAGGAGAGATCAGATGGAGGTTAGGCTTGGAGATGCAGCTCACAAAACATCAGCTCTCTCACCGTCAGACATCAGATGTGAGGCTCTAGGAAGTCCTTGGAGCAGGACAGGCCTCTCCTGGGGTGACTAATTTAATCTTATGGTGGTTCCCAGCATGGATGAGTGCTGTTGGCTTCTGTGGGACTGTAGACCTGGATGAGATGGGAGGCCTAAATCTGAGATGGACAAAGTGAGGTGTGTGACTCCTGGAGTTATAATTACCCTGCACAAAGTCATTAATTGCATGCATGGAAGATGAGGGAAGCTGCTGCCCATGCATGGAAGATCTTCAGCATGAAATATCAAACTATTAGGCAGTTTTGTAACAAAGCCTGAAAGATTAAGCTTTGCAGCTTTAGCTATCAGAGACCTTGTCTGAGGACAGCTTGAGAATTGGTATTTTTAGTTCTTTTGGGGTGTGCACCAGGACTGCCTTCCTGGTGAGCAAATGGCTTTGCAGAAGCTGGGTCTGAGATTCCAACCCCAGGTCAGGGAGGCTCAGTAAGATCAGTCAAATAGCTTGAGGACTGACTGGGCAGGGATGCAAGCAGAGGGCAGCCTGATGGGAAAACATGAGCCAAGCTACACACAGCAGTCAGCTTGGCTGTCTTGTCAGTGAGACCGTGCCTGGAGGAAAAGGTGAATTTTGACTGAAAATCTTGTGAAACGGGGTTAGAGCAGCTTAAAGAAGGCATCTTTTTAGAGCCTGACAGTTTTCTTATCTCTGAAAGGCCCTACTTCAACTACTCCTAAATATAGCCAGGTGGCAGTGACAGGCTCTAAAACTCTGAATATGGGCAGGTTTCAAGCTGCCACACTTCCTAATCCCTGGCTTGGGTGGCTTTCCTCTGGTTTGAGTGCAGCTCCAAGAATACAACATATGTGTATTTATTGGTGAGAAAGACAGGAGAGTGACAGACAGAGGGAATAGAGAATATCCAAGGATGGATCAAGTTGTAGCTGTCATCTCTGTCATCTGCTGGCACCAGTCTGGGCTGGTGGAAGCAGGGCTCCCTTGGGTGATGGCTCTGCTTCCCATGCCTCACTATGAACAGCTTTTGGGCTCCTCATCTGGGCAGCTTGGTGCTCGTGGCTGTTCCTCCAGGGCAGGCATCACCATCCCCTGCTGCTGTCACACACAGTGAGTGTGCCCTGGATATGGGAGGAGTCTCTGTGTCTGCCTGAGTGGGAACCAGCACACTGGGATGTCGTGATCAGATCCTGCTGAACAGTGGGCTGCCTTTTCCTCCATTTCAATATTTGCTTCTCTCACGAAAAGGAAGATTTTTATCATAATGAACAAACACAGCAAAAAGCCTCCTATTCTTTCTCCTAAAGAGTTTTCTTTGACTGTGGAACATCACAGAGATGCTCCTTCCTCTGGTGGTCCCTTTCCAGAAGGCTCATCAATTTGTCTTTTGTACTTGGTGGTGTTTCTGTCAAGTTTGGCATGGGAGTCACGTCTCAGGACAGGTTTGCTGGCATGGGAGATCTAGTATGTTGTTGGAAGAACTGGCAAGAGGCTGAAATGCCTTCATCAATAATGTCTTTCACATGAAGGAGCTTCCTGCTCTGTAGAGTTGTAGGCTCAAGTCAAGCAAAATCAGTCACTTGTTGTTCATCTATTTTTATTTCCTCCATGTGGTTTGCTGCAGTCTTTCTTTGCCCAGATGGTCAAATAAATTGCTGTCACTAAACCAGAGTCTCTGAACGGTGATTCCTAAACTCTTCCTGTTCTCTAACTGTTTAAGGAGAAAATGTTTCACTTTCTTTTTATTCTGCCCATTTGCTGTAGCTGTTTTTCAGTTTCTCCCCTGGAACCCAGAGGATCTGTAGGTATTTTTGTTTGTTTCTCCAGCCTCCAAGCTGTGTGATCAGACTGCCCAAAAAGCTCTTCATTGTCTGTATTTAAAAGCTTGATGTACTTGTTTACAGGGAGTTTCTCTGAGGATCCAGCCATGTCAGTGAGGTATCTTGACAAGGTTTTGGGCATATCAGCCAGAAAACGTTTGGATTGGCATTGCACAATCTTTTGGTTTTTTATTTTGTTAGCAACATTTTATATTTACCTTTAGTAGCATTATATCTTCCAAGAGTTTTCCTGCGCTAGGCAATGTTAGATGTTGACGTTGGCACGTTTTTTGGTTTGGGAAAACAAGCCTTGGTGCCATTGATACAAAGCTGTCCTTGTCTGGGCTGAGCCATCAGGGCAGGCAGGAGGCAGAGCCCAGGGCCAGCGTGGGTTGGGGGGTGAGCCCAGCCTGGGGGAGCCCCTCAGTGCCTGCTCTGTGTGCTCAGGCTGGCTGGAGCTGCTTTCCTGCGAGCACAGAGAGAGTGGGAGCTCAGTGCTGGGAGAAAGCCAAAATATTGAAGCAGATCCTGGGAGGTGCCAGCCAGCATCTCTGTGTAAGGAAGCTGCTACGATGGGGCTTATTTTAGTGGTGTGACAGAAACGGAGCTCTGCTCTTTTCTCAACAGACTGCGTTTCTCCAGATGATTTCACAATTCATACAGTGAGTGTTTCCTCCGAACAGAAACTAAGAGGGCTCTGACAGTTCTCTGGTCACTCCAACATGACATTTCTGGGAATGGAATTGCCTTAAAAAAAGCTGATTTTTAAATTTTAACATAATAACTAAAATATTGCAAGAAGTTTAAATAAAGAAAATAAGAAAAATGTCAATGCTGATGAACCTTAAATGCTGCAGAATAATAAAAACATTTAAAATCTCGTCTTTTTGTGTGTGAAATGAATTTCCCTGTTCTTTGGCCAGTGCCAACGCTGTGTGACCTGGGAACATGGCACAAATCCATGCTGAGCAAAGGCACATCCAAGGATTTCCAAAAATTTTCCAAACTTTCTCTTTGTATGTACTTGTGCTGAAGGGAAGAGAAAATTTGATGCATGAATTGGGCTGGAACTGGGAGTGGGGCTCTGGCTTCAGGGGCTCACTATGGAAGGGAATGGTCCTGCAGCTGCAGGACTTTGTCCAGGGCAGCTCTGGGGCAGGGGCTCACCAAGGCTGTGCTGTGTGTCCTTCATCCTCTCACTCTCCTCTCTGACTGGTTGGCTGCTGTGATGTTGGGTCTCAACCAAAACCTGCTAATGAGCTGCAAATATTGATCCCGTTTGCCTTTGAGAAGGATACAGGTGCCAAGTTACATGTTTATGGGCAACAGAAAGATAATGATCTGGAGCAGCTTTGGTCTGAGATTTCAAATCTGCAGTTTAGTGATTAGCTTACCAAGCACAGGAATGTTTATTAACTGTCTGTGTACTCTCTAGGCAAATAGGAAGTGTTTGGAACTGTACATTATGCTCACGATGGTTTCCAAGGTATGAAATTACATGTTAAACTACTGAAAAAACTCTCTGTGGGGTTAGATGATACTCTACTAGAAGAGAGTCTGGATTTGGGAGTTGGCAAAGCCAAGGTCTAGGGAGAGGGTGAGCTTTTTGGTGAATACCATCTGTCATGAAAACCTGTCTGACATGTAGCAAGGACAATGTTGAATTCTCATGGTCCTGAAGACATTATTTTCTGTCATCTTCCTTTTCTTGCTCCAAACCCAATTTGTGCAGGCTTTGGAAAATTTGTAAGGATTTATTATTGCTATTAATTTATATTATTCCCTTAAACATTTTCTTGAGTTGCTCTATAGGTGTGAAGGGCACTCTTGTAAAAGAAAAAGAAGAGATTCCTTCCCTGAAGAGCTTTCAGCACCAAAGGCAAACTGCAATCAGCAGTGCAGAGAAAAAAACCAAAACAACCCATCCCAGAGCGGGAAGGGGAGGCTGTGTTAGGGAATTGCCAGCTGAAGAGCATGCAGAAAGGCAAGCTGGCTTGCAGGAGCCCTGACTGACAGGTGCACATGGACAGTTTTCCTGTTGTTTGGCTGTTCCCACCAATGATTATGAGACAAGTTTTGGGTAAAATGCACCTTTCAATGTAAGGATGCCATTGTAGCAGCAAGAGACAGCACGGCAGTCTCAAGCAGCAACCAATCCAGTATCAAACACTAACAGGAAGGGGGGAAATCTCCAGCCCCCCATCTCAAACCAAACCCCAGATTCACCAGGATTCCTCAAAGCTCAGTCACTTGTTTCTCCAAGACAGCAATAATTCAGAACAACCTATAAGGTAAAGAACACACTGATACTGGTTTGCTCAGAAACAAGCTCATCTGTAAAAAAGGGGGGCAGCTTTGGCAAAGGGGAAGCAAGTCAGGTCCAGCTGCATCTGCACAGCTACATCTGCAGCTGGAGAAAAGCTCCAATAAAGGCTTCCACCCTCCCACACCCTAAACAAGCACTGTTTGTCCATACCTCCCTCTCATTTTGGTCCATTGGCCTGGTGAGCAGTGGGGGCACAGAGGACCCTGTGTGTACCCTTGGTGCTGGGCTGCTCAGGGAGCAGTGCCACTGCTGCTGGCCCTGCTGGCCCTGCTGGGGCTGAGGGTCCTGCTGAGGCTCCCTTGCCTCTAGGGACCCTGGCAGTGTTGACTTCCCAGTGCAGGTGCTGCCTGTGTTTGGTGTCTGGCACGGAGTCACCTCCTCAGTGCTAAAATAATAATGATGGATTTCTGCTCTGCAGCGATAGCTTGTGTTTGCAGCTGGGTTAATGTGTGTCAGCTGTCATCGTCCCTGTCAGCCGCTGCTGTCACCGAGCTGCAGATAAGTAAATCTGTGATGATGCATATCCCAGGGAGAGCAGGGATTAAATATTTCATTGCCTCAGACACTGAAACAGCTCCTAATTTGTGTCCTTTTCTGGAGGTCACATCCTCTCGGATTGCCCAGCCCTGGGGGAGAGCAGAGCCTGCCTGGGTTTCAGGGGCTGCAGGGCTGGGCATGGCTGGCAGCAAAGTCCCTGTAGCCAGGGCCAGCCAAGCTGCTGAGCCAAACTTGGCCCAGTTAGAAATAAGCAGAAACTCAAGGAAAAAGAAAAGCCTCTTTTTCTTCCAGTGTAGGGCCTGGTAAGGCAGTTGTGCCTCTGTTGTACAGACCAGGGACAAGTGGCCAAGTGCCCAGCTTGGGCTGTGTCTGGGACAAACTGCTGAGCACCCAGCACCACGGACTGAGCATCTGCCATGTGTGCTGGCTCCCTCCACGTGGGCAGCACTATGGACAGCATCAGCTGTGGCTGTTCTTAGGTAAATGTGCTGGTTTCATGGTGTTCCCAAAGTGATGGGCACTGAACCCTGGAGATGAGCTTGGCAGTCATTCCTACAGCCCTTACCTCACCAGGTGTCCATCCTCTTTCTTCTCTGCAGCAATATGCAAATCCCTTTGCTAGCAAAGTCTCATGTTATCAATTTCTTTGAGACAGGGAAAAAAGCTACAATTCAGATTTCTTCACTCTCCTGGACTTTTATGGTGTTACCCATAGGAACTTTATATTGAAGGAATTTTCAATGCAAAATACCAATTTGTTGAGACTGAAATTTTCTTGGATGCTTCTTTTTTTTTAACACATGAAAGGAGCTATTCTAGGGAGATGTGGAAAATGAAAGAAAATACTCTGATAAACAAAATCTTGGATACTTTTAGACTAACTACCTATAGAAACAAATAAAAATGAAAATGTCTCCTTTTTTTGAACCGCACTGGAAGAGACAGAAGACTCATCCTGTTAGTGCTGCTCAGGGAATAAAGTCCTTGTTTTCCAGAAAGACTTAATGAACCATAAACATTCAAAAACCAGGAAGACATATAAACATGAGCTGTGAAAAGTCTGATTTCTTTCTTATTTCCTGAGAGCTAGTGGTTTTCTTTGCAATTATGAGGCAGAAGGGTGATTTTTGTTTGCTTTTGTTTGCATTTTTTTTTTTAAAGCAGAGATTGAAGTACAACACGTGATTCAGAACTGGAACTTGGAAAACAGAAAGCATGAGCAGTTGTGACACTTCTAAAGCTGTAGGTAATTCTGCAGGCATTTCATCTTTGTCTTCCTTGTCTTCATCTGAACTAATACCTTCCTTTGCTGTGCTCTTTATGTGGACAACAGATAAATTATATCCTCCATATGGCCATGTTCCCCAGTGGATCTGTGGTTGCACTGACTCTGGGATCAGTACCTGGACCTCAGCAGAAAAAAAACCTGAGGTTTTGCAGATGGATCTTTCTGTTATGTAAGGTCTCCAAATCAGTATTCATCTGTGCACTGTGAAATAGCAGCGTTTCTGCTTCTTTTTGATTTTTTTTTTCATGCAGGGAAAGTATAGTTTGTGCTGGCTTCTTACATAAAAATAGCAAACTTTATGAGATGCATTTCCCTCAGGCCCCACAGAGTAGAATTTGTTCTGTAATAAGAGACCAATGTGTTTTAATTGCTTGTTGTAGACTATTACCTGTTAAATTTTTCTGACAGCATGACACCAGCAAAAAAACTTCTTTTCTGTTTTGCTTCCTTCTACTTTAGAACTGTCAAACAACCCTAACATCTAAGGATAAAACATGACAGATGACTCAAATATGAGACAGGTCATAAAATATTGATTCTTCATGTTACCTGCTAATGAAACACATGCCACCATGGCTAAATCTTCCTTCTTTGGATTCCTGACTTTTAATTGTTATAATTCCAGTTTAGGTTGTAGCCTAGAATTAGGAAGTAATGGGTTTGGTCCCCAGAAATACTAAAGCCTATAAATAAGGAATCAGTTCTACTTTTCTTTAACTGGTATTTTTTTTATCTAGGCTCCCAGCCACATTTTATGCTAAAATCTTCATCTGATGGAAACCCTTTTGGACCTTTCTGGTTCTTTTTCGAGTCAGTAGAACCAAGCTAATTCCTAAGATCATATTATAGTGAGAAGCACCAAGGATCAATCAAGAACTTTCCATTGTGATTTTCTTCCCCAAGAGAAGGTTCTTCTCTTGATCATGTATGAAATAAATAATATTTACTAGATTTTTTTTTCAGGATTTTGGCATTTTTCTGGTTAAGCTTATAATTTTTAGTCTTTTAATGTAATTTTCAACCAGCAATAGCTCATGTGGGCTTTCTTCTCTGGTCCTACTGGGTCCTTTCTCTCAAATGAAGACAGTATTTTTTTGGCTAGAGATTTCTATGTAAGATCTTCTGGCAGGAAGTAGAGGATGCTGCCCTACCTTTCAAGGACACTGAACCTACCTTTCAAGCAAAATCTGGAAAACAATGTTCAAAACTAGATTTGTAAGCTCTTGAGTAGGGGTTGTGTCTGGTACAAATTCTATGTGCTTGGAAGGTTATTTGTTTTCCACTTCTATAAACCAGACTTCTAAAAGAGTTGAACCATGAATCTGAAAAATCTAAAAAGCATTTAGAAAATCTCATAGAATTTAAAAAAACTTTATTTAGATAACCTGCTATGAAAACAAATTTCCAACAAAACTTGTTGGAAAAACATACTGTTAGAGAGGTGATTAGTGGCTCACTGTCCAGCTAAAGGACTGTATTTACTAGAATTTCATGGGAATCTGTCTTAGGTTTGATGTTATTAAAATGCTGTCACTAGCCACTTAGATAGTGGAATAGAGGATCTCCAATGGAATAGAGGATTTTCTCCTCCATTTGTGGGTCACAGTAATTCAGGAGGGGCTCCAAGAGTGTTGTAGGTCAGAACAGTATTCAACATTTATAATGAGTTAGAGAAAAGATCTGAAAACCAGGAGACAATTCAATAGCAATACATGCATGGGCAAAAGAGAGAGTTATACAGAATTAAAGTTACAAATAACCACGAGTCCACAAGGCCCTTCTGTTGTGAAAAATAGACTAATGCCCTAGCATTTTGAAGAAACAGAAAAAATTATCTGCAAGATGCACAAAGTGAGTCTACCAGGCTGCTCAGCAAGGCTCCAGCTGCATGGTTGGCTTTTTGGCACTGGACTGTAAGGGAGAAGTTACCTACCTGGTGAGTACAAGTGTGGAACAACAAGAGTGTCAGAAGTCTTGGAATTCTCAGTGTAAGAGAAAACATGGGCAATTGATCTGTGTAATCTAGAGGAAAGGAGACTTAGTGGACATAACACTCTTAACTATGAAAAAAAGCTGCTGGAAAATGAAGGGAATAAGTCCTGGGAATGTGACAAGTAATGGACTTAGAGAGCAGCCAGGGAAATTTCACAGACATAAGGAAAACCCTGCCCAAGATAAAATCCCTTGGCCTGGGGAGCAGCTGCTGAGAGTGGAGTGGGAGCTGCCAATGCTGGGGTCCTGCAGAGCTCCCCCCACCAAAATGCCCCCACTCCCTGCAGGCAGGCAGAGCTGAGGCACATAAAACCCCACATTGCACCCACTGACATACAGCAGGGAGGCAGGAAAGGAGAAGTGTGCCATCTGCACCTTACAGCCTTGGCCCCACAGGAGGGACACAGCCTGGGAGGATGCTGGGCTGCAGGGGCAATTCCTAAGGCAGGGCTCAGGTGTCAGTGGTGTCCTGCTGTTCACCCTCACTCCAGCTGGAGGGACTAAATGACTTAGGAACATCATGTTTTCTCCCCAGGTGACTTACACAGAGGGCATTTCCACTGATCAGGGAAGAATGATTCCCCAGCCCATATTTCTGTGCCAACTGTACTGTCTATTTTTAACAGCAAGCTGCCATTAGCATTTGTTTGCTAAAAATAAACACATTTCAAATGCAATTCATTACCTAGCACATTAGGGTAAAGGCAATTTATTCTTCAGTCAAGAAGAAATATTTTTAAGAGATAAATTGGTTCATGCAAATATCTGTGACTTGCACTCAGTGCACGTGGTACCAGCAGAGACAGTGCTCTGATTTCAATTGATGGGATAGATCACAAAATTCAGGAAGCTGCTGAGGAGCTCAGTGCAACATCCTATTTAACTTAATTAAAAACATGATGACAATTATGTAAGAGAAAAACAAAAAAGAGATGTGGGGTGGTAGTCACAGTTCTCCCTTTGAACTTCAGTGAAACAGAAGTGTAACAAATGGGCAGATCAGGTTCTTGAGGAGAGGGTGTTCTTTATTATATTGATGGTAATGGCTTCCTAAAACCAAACATCACTGCTTCTTGCTCACAGAACAGGGGAGTATTACAAGGGCACAATTCTGAATCAGAAAATGCCAGTACAGAAGGATTTTAAAATGGGTTTAGATGAGCTGCTAAGATGGATGGTGATGTCTGGTGAACCTGTCCTTCATTAATCCTTTAGTTTCCCTTTTATTAAAAAAAATCAGCTTCCCAAATGTTTTGTGGAAATAAGGTACTTGAAGCAAAACTTGCTGTCTTTTGGCAGGAGGATTTGTAGGGCATGCAGTGAATTCCTATTCTGAAGGTTCACAAGTAGGAACTGAACCTGAGCCCCTCTTTCCTTCAGAACAAAAATAATGTACCATAAATAAATAAAAAACCATAAAAAGGAAAAAATCGACTCAGAGTCCTCAGGATATATGGGGGGAAAGCAAAGCTTTCATATCCAGCCATTGCTAATGCAGCAGGTCCTGCAAAATCGGCACAGTCTGATTTTCTCCACTAGAGGGGACTGCGGTATCTGGAGTTACCTGCTCACTCAAAACAGTTCTGGTAGCTTCAACATTTGTGGCATTACAAAGAAAATTAATAACTGATACTTGTAATATAATTCAAAACAGTGTAAAATTGGAATATGGTGGAAACCTTTATTAAATATACAGAATGAAAAAAAGAATTACTTGGATTTAGATTCCTTCATTAAACAGTATTTTGAAGTTGCTAGATTTAAAAAAATATAAAGTCTTCTAGTTTAGCTGAAAAATGTGGGGCGTTTTTCTATATTGTTTTGCAATGTACATATGAAATACTTTAAATTAAAACACAGTCTAACATCAGAAACCTAATCTATAAAATGCTCCTGATGATTCACGGTAACTTGTGTCAAATCTGCAAAAACCAACACCTTGCTGTCCCCAAAATATTTTGGTGGCAGAATCCTTAACTAATTGCAAACACTTGAAACAAAATGCAGAGGGAGAGAAGTAAGAGCCCAGGTGTGCTTCCCACCTTAGATGTGCTGCTGGGGGATGCCAGAGCAGGTGGCACAAGGAAGGCTCTGAACGTGGAGAAAACAAGTTCTGACTTCTTCTCACGGTCTCTTATCCCCACAGTTTTGGCAATTAAGCATTTCCAGGTGCCTTTTTCATCAGAAACATCCATCAAAGTAGCACAAGCTAAAGCACATTTGCAGTTGTTGAGGATTTGAATTCCAGGATAAGGAATAACAGAATCATAGAATTGTTGAGGCTGGTAAGGGTCTAAGATCATTTATTTCAACCTTTAACCCATCATCACCACATTCATCACTATACCATGTCCCTTAATGCCACATCCACACATCTTTTAAACACTTTCAGAGTTTCTGACAGGGGCACTTTCAGAGACAGTGTTTCTATCACTTCCCTGGGCAGCCTGTTCCAATTCCTGACCATTCATTCAATGAAGAATTTTTCCTAGTATCTAATCTAAACCTCCTCTGCTGCAACTTCAGGACATTTCCTCTTGTCCTGTCACTTGTTGCCTCCTCTCAGGTAGTTGTAGAGAGTGATGAGGTCACCTCCAAGCCTCCTCTTCTAAGTTAAACAACCCCAGCTCCCTCAGCTGTCCTTTGCAAGAATTGTGTTCAATGTGCAAGCACTGGTGCCTACTGCCAAGGGCCAAGACTTGGGTTTGAAGCTGGTTGCTCCTGCCAATAGGTTTTGTTTTACAGAGCTTTATTTGCATCAGTTCTTACTAAGGGAGCAATAGTGGGAGATGCCTCCCTCATCCTGTGATTTATCCATGTGTGGGTTGTGCTGCACTTCTCCCCTGCCACAGTGGTGATCCTGTGGGAGGCCCTGTTTGCACCTTGCTCACCACTGCATCTCTTTGGCAGGATCAACCCCTTGTTTATTACTGGTCTTTTGCTGCAAATCATGAAACCAAAACTCTGCCAGTTGCCAGCAGTTTTCTTGTCTTGGTGTCAGAGACTCAGAAAACTGCAGAGGTCAGCAGGCACCTCTGGGGAGCTCCAGGCCCCTGTTCAGAGGTCACTAGAGCAGGTCACTCAGGGTCATCTCCAGCCAGGTCCAACCATGGAGACTCTAGCACCTCTCTGGCAGCCTGCTCCAGTGTTTGACAATGCTTTCTGAAAAAAAAAAGGTTTTTTTAGCGTTTAAATGTAATTTCCTGCATGTCAATTAGTGTCTGTTGTGTCTTACACAGTGCCCAGGCACCACCAAGTACAGTCTGGTTCTGTCCTCTTTTCTGGGCCCCCATCAGGTGTTTGTACACATTCACAGGGCCCCTATTGAGCCTTCTCTATTTCAGGCTGAGCAATACCAGCTTCTCACTATCATATTTTATGAAAAATCCTTTTGCTAGGATCTTTCCTCTTGAGAAACTGAGAAGCTTCAGCTTCTCCATGTTTTGCTGCTTTGGAATGTGATTTGGAGAATTGTTTATCCAACATATGAAATTGTTTTTACTTGATGACCAGTGACAGCCACCTGTGTCGAGGCTGTGAGCAGTCACAAGATTTTATTATCATTCTTTTCTATTCCTTGCTAGCCTTCTGATGAAATAATTTCTTCTATTCTTTTAGTATAGTTTTAATATATTATAAATCAGCCTTCTGACACATGGAGTCAAGATTCTCGTCTCTTCCCTCGTCCTGGGACCCTTGTGAACACCACCACAGCAGCTCTCTAATCCTTTTCTCACAGGAGAGTTGCTCCAGTCCCTTCATCATTCTCTTGGCTCTTCACTGGACTCTCTCCAGTATGTCCACATCTCTCTTGCACCGAGGAGCCCAGCACAGGGCACAGCACTGCAGGAATCACCAATGCTGAATGGAGAATCCTGAATGGATTTGGCACAAGGGCACATCATTAGCCCACAGGCAGCTTGGTGTCCTCTAGAACCTCAGGTCCTCTCCTATCAAGCTGCTTTCCAGCAGGGTGGCCCCCAGAATTATCTGGTGTGTGGGTTGTTCCTCTCCAGCTGCAGGACTGGGGTTATCCCAGCTTCACGTGGTTCCTATCCACACATTTCTCCAATCTGTTGAGGTCCCTCTGGGTAGCAGCATAACTCTCTGCTCCTTCAACACTTCTCCCAGTTTTTCATCTGCTGTATCATCCAGCTGGACTTTGTGCCACTGCTCACAGCCCTTTAACCTGGCACTTCAGCCAGTTTTTGGTCCACCTCACTGTCTGGTTACTTAGCCCTTCATCATCTTGTCTGTGAAGTTATGGCAAGCACTGAAAATCCCTGCTGAAGTCAAGATGAACGATGCCCCTCACTGCTTTCCCTGTGACCACTGAGGCAGTCACGTTGCTGTACAAGGTTTTCAGGTTTTCTCAGGTGTGATTTCCACTTTTTAAGTCCAGGCTGACTACTTCCAATCAGCTTCTTTTCTTTAGTGTTTGGAAATGATTTCCAGGACTATTTACTCCATGACCTACCCAAGGACTGAGGTAACACTGCCATGTGTGCTGCTCCCCACATCATCCCTCTTGGAGATCGGAGTGACACTGAATGTCTTGTCTATGGTATGCCCAAACCTATTGAAATTATTTAACTACTTTTTAAATTCAGTTAGTGAATGCAAAAATGATTTCCATGGTGATCTTCTTACTACGGGAATGGCAATCTTTCCTGGTGCCTTCCCCAGCAGCAGTTTTCCTTGATTGCTCCCTCCATTCCAAACTCTTCATTTCCTGCTGTTCTCTTTCCAGGGAGTGTGACAGGACACCAGCCCAGTGCAGCTGAGTCACTGGGATGTTTCCTCACACACTGGGCTGTTTCCAGAGGACTGAACCTCTGCCACAAACCCATTCAGCTGCTGAGAGGAGGGAGTGCAGTGGGAACTGAGAGCAGCTCAGAGGACAGAGTGGGAAGTATGAAGATCTTTTAAAGCTCCCTTTTCTTCTCTCTCTCCCTTTCCTAATCGATTCTTCATCCTGAAGAAACTCCTGTGGGATGCTGCTGTCAGAAACTTGTCTCCCTTCCCCCCTTATTTCCACTGCTCCCTTTGCAGGTGACAGGCAATTTTCTCCCATTTATTAAGGTTATCTTTTCCTATACCCATCACAGGTTTCAATCTCCTCTGTCCTTTTCTGCTTTCTATTCTCTTCTTTTTTATTCTAAGAAGAGAAAAGAAGGGAGCACTGGCATCCTAATTATTTATATGCAAATATTTCCTCTACTTTTGTCCTGATTTAGCAAAAGTTAGAGTCCTAAAGGAGCAGGCAGGAGAGTCCCTTTTATTCCCATCAGGCATTCTTGCAGCTTCATTCCTGGCTAGCAAAGCAGTTTAGAAGACCAATGGAAAACTGACATTCTTTTATCCCTGCTGCAAAATTTGTTTTATAATTATGTATCCTATTCTAAAATGTATATGTGGCCTTAATCCTCCTAATATGTAGGGCTTAATATGTATAAAAAGTCTGCTATGTACGTTGTCTCAGCACAGAATTTCAATTTTTAGAAAGGCTGAGACTGAATTAAAAAGGAAACACTGTGCATGGCAATGAGCTCATTTTGACAGGCTGAATTAATTTTAAATAATAAGGAAGTAATTTCCATCTCACTAAATGCCTGCATTTTTCTGTAAAAATAAAACACTATAGTCAGAAAGATACTCTTGAGAAGTGTCTCTCATAGAGATAAGCAAACCAGATAGCAATTAAAAAAGTAAATAAATCATAATTACAATAGTAAAAGGTAATATTAAGTATTAATGCACTTCAAGCCCAGCTACTTTGATTGATTTCTGCTTTATCTCATTAGCTTTACAATCAGAAAAATATAATCATATGAAGATACATAGATTTAAGCACAGACAAATACCTCCGGCAGTTAGACATGGCTGTTTTAAGGATGCAGTCACAACTGCCTGATGCCAAAGAAAAGACCATGAGGAAAAAAGGCATGAGAAGATGTAGAGAAAGAAGAGAAAGAGATCTCTACAGCACCATCCCTGATCCCCACTGTCTGAAGGGGCAAATGAAATATTCTGTGGATGGTCACATAGGGGACATGGCTTTCTGTGTTGAAGCATGACCAAAAGTGATGATGCTTGACATGGTAATACCCGTCTGGAATTGAGAAATGATGTTCAAGTCTCTGCTCTAGAAGGGGGGATTCCCCTCTGTACTCCAGGCTAGTCAGGAGGGTTTTCCCACCACAGGGTGGGAACACCACAGGGCACCTGGCACTGCTGGGGGTTTGCAGCTGAGCCTCGGGGTCCCCCCTCGGTCCTGGGCTGTGCCGTGGTTAAAGGGCTGTGCACAGGAACACCCTGGTAATCCATGGGGCTCCCCTGCCCTGGGGGGGACTGTAACCACCAGACACCCTCCACACCCCTCCTTGAATGAGGAATTATTTTTTGCACAGCATCAGGCGGAGCATCTAGGTCATGGGTGTCTGTGCATTCTCCCCTTCTCTAGCATATTCTCCAGCATATTCTGAGCCAGGGTGTAAAGCCCTTTCCCAGATTCAAGGGAAAAAATACACCTCCTTTTTTACCCAACAGCATGGTGATTTGAACATCTGCCTAGAAATGGGAGATCCTGGTGCAGCTCTAATCCTTGCAATTGCTGCTTGACTACGAAGTGTTTTCTAAAATGTATCTTTGTCCTGTAAATGAAACTGGGGAGAAAGGGAATATAATAAGCAAGATCAAGGATGACATCGTAGCCTGGTGACAGGGGCACTAAGCTGTGGAAAAGGTGATCTGACTTCCCTTCTCTGCTCCCATTAATATTTAATAGTCATTAAATTAACAGTCAGGGATGTGTAGGATTAACTACAGGTCAACATCCTCATACTTATATCTGAATGAATGAGATAGTGCTGGTGTGGAGGGAAATAAGCTATTAGCAATGAGCATGGCCAGTATGTCAGTAACAGGCACGAATTTAAATGATTTAAACGCTGTCCCTGAAAACCAAACCAATGAAATGGCTGCTCCAATACAGAGACATGCACAAACCCTGCACTAGTGCTGAAACCTCCAGAACAAACACACACTGAGATGTGAAACCCTTTGGCAAAAATCAGCCCTTTCTCTCTGTGGATTTGCTCAAAGGACTTGCAAAAGACTGACACTGCTGATCACAGGGAAAACAGCCATAAACAACTTTTCATGCAGTCAATAGCTGTGTTCTCAAAAGAACCTGCCAAGGGTGCTGTGACTGATCCACCTGCACTGCCAGGAGAGGAGCTGAGGACCCCTGCACCAAGCCATCACCTCATTTTCAGGCTCATGGTTGGAGTGGCTGATGGCTGCAGCCTCAGGAGTGTCCTTCTGCTCCCCTCCAGCCTGGCCCTGACACTGAGGCACAGAAGAACCTGACATCTCCTGCAGCTCCTTTTTTAGGTGCAGCTTGGGAACACCATTGACTGCAGCTGTTAGTGCAAGATCCCCTCATCTTTCCCATGCTCTTTAAAATGAAAAGCAGTCTAATCTGAAACAACCTTTCCACTTCTGGAGGAATCACACTGAGGACTCTGCTGGCCAACTTGTTCCCTTGTCCCTCAGTGGAGAGAAGGACAAGGGGACAAGCCTGTTCATCTATTTTGGTGAATTTGTTTGCTGTCTCTCTGTTTAGGGAAGGCTTCCACCAGCTGTGGTTTCCCTCTGCAGATGAGCAGAGAGGAGGAGGGCTGTCCTCCACAGAGGGATGCCTGCTGGGTTTGACCAGACAGCTCAGAGCTCAGGCAGATTCTTTTCCCACAGTTGCTAAGAAACCAAAAACAATCAGCTGCTGAAACAACAGTTTAGTGCGTTTTCCCCTCCATTTGTCTCATTCTGGATTACAGCAGCTTTAAGAATTGCTGGGCTTTCCCTGTGCTTCTGATGGTGAGGGCAAGCACGGTGCTGGGGAGGAGGGTTTGGCCTCAGTACCTTTTGCAATAAGGCTCCAAGCACACAGGTTGTTTCCATAGGTGGCCATCAGGGCTTTCCCTCCCTTGATCTGTCTGCAGGGCTCTCAGGAACACATATTCACCTATTCAGGTGTCATTCCAGAGCCTTCTCAGCTCCCTTTACAGTCAGCACATCCACCTGAGTCACCAGTAGTTCCAGCTGTGGTTTTAATGAAACTTGTTGTCCAGTTCCTACTTCAGTGTTTCAAATATCTTCATTTATCCCCTTGCAGGCCTGGCTCTGGCTCTCTTCTTGCCCACAGCCCTTCACAGGTTGCCTGGGAGAAGGGACAGTGATGATTGCCCAGCAGGATTTTGGAGTTCCAGCAGGAGACCATTTGGGTTTCCCTGTGGCTGAGAGCCAGTGAGCCACTGAAGAGCAAAACCCCACAGGAGGTTAATGCCTGCTGGGAACATCACCCAGGAGAAAAGTCCCACCCACATTTAGCTGCCATAACAGAAACAAATGAGAAAATAGACTTGGGAAAAAGCATCCTTAGTCAAGTCAGAGGTAGGTTTACAGTCTGCTTTGTGTAGTGTTAGCACAGGGCGTTTGTCTCTGGTTGAAGGGGACTGGAAGGCTGCTAAAAAACTTTGGGGAATAACCTTCCCTGCATAAATGACTATGTGAACTTCACTTCTTTATTTCTCTGTCATGACAGCTCAGCTGCATGTTCACTATTAATAATCAGTCCAGCTCTGCAGAGTCTTGTAGTGTCTTGGAAATGTCACCTATCAAGGTACACAAATAAAGCTAGAACAACCTCAAAATATGAACTGCTCTGTGTGTTTGCTAATAGTTCTGTGCTGACTGTGAGGGCTGGATTTCGGTTCCCAGCACAATGTCTGTAAATTCTGCTGGTTCCCTGGTGGGCTGGGGTTCTTTTTATTAAGTGGCTACATGTCGTGCTTCCCTTATGTGGAACCTTCTGTTTTCTGATGGAGCTTGTGGCTCTTACAGCAAGTTACAGCCTTTTTCCCTGCAGCCTTGGTAGAAACTGGTTGTTGTATCAGCTCATATATTTTGTAACTCCAGCCAATAATTCTGTGTGTTGTGCAGGTCAGTAAAACAGAGATCTCTACTGCACAAAAAAGAAGTGACACCGTGTTGGGAGCGAGAGGGACCTTGGCTTGTGAACTAAGCATGATGTGCTGAGCCAGCATTCCTGGGAGCTCCTGCTCTGTGGTGGGGCAGCACGACAAGGCATTGCTGTGATGGAATAAATGCTGTGGTAAGTACAGGGCTGAGGGAGTGTGGGGGCATGTGAAGGAGCAGCTCCAGGGTGGCCAGAGAAGCTTGGAGAAAGGCATTCTCCGAAACAGGCAGGTATGAAAGCAAGGTTCTCACCTTCCATATATAAGGTCAGACCAGAAGCCTACTCAGTCCATACCTTTTCCTGGCAGTGGCCAGCAGTGGGTATGTGGGGCAGGGCAGGGAAAGCCATAGGGATGTTTCCTCAAAATTATGTATTATCCAACATTTGAAGGGGGGAATTTGGGAGCCCAACAGACATCATTGCACATAAGGATCCTGAAAGTCTTTCTGCCATGACTCTATCCATTTGCTTTGTGACTCTTTTTAGCACATAAAATCCCAGACAGGGAGCTAGAGGCAAGTGAAGTCTGGGTCACCCAGGATGTGGCTGCCTGAGTGTCCTGAAGCTGCAGCCCGAGGCACTGTGTCATCCATTAAACCATCTTCCTCTCCTGAGGGTGAATAAGCACTGACCTCACTTCAAACTCCCCAGGAGACAACAGTCACCCAGTCAGTCATTAATTTTTCAAGTGGTGTGTGTGGCTTTAGGTTTAGAAGGGAAAAGAGGCTGTTCCCTCAATCTCAGCGTTGTTTGCAGTGACCTTGTGTGTGCCCTGTTCTAAAGCAGAAGGAGATGTTTTGAGAATTGTGGAAATGGTTTGCTGCACCTTCTGGTGCATCATGGATGATGAAGAAAAATAGGAATAAGGATCACTGACTAGCTGAGTAAATGGCCAAGTTACCTAATTGGGTTCCTCCGGACAGCTGCTGTGCTTAGCAGGAAATATAACTGTATTATTATATGATGGCACACAATTTATCAAATCCTACCAAAGGAATATATGTTCCCGATTTTTTTATTCTTCAGAACAAAATACTATTTTTTTCAACATGTTTCTATCAGACAATGGTTAAAAACATATTTTGCTGACTGAGTTCACTGTTCCTGAAAAAGGCTGGATTAAATCTTTAGGATTATCTAATTAGAGAAACAGCTCCTAAACCACCAGGTAGGAAGAGGACACTATAGGGCCCAGCACATCACTAGGATGAACTATATTCAGCCAATTAGTATGATTTTTTTGTTTTTAATTTTCTACCTGAGTAGTGACATTAGCTATTTACTGCACACATGTGAATCCCCAGGCCAGCAGCAGTGAGTTGCTACCTGGTTTGTAGCTTTTACGAAGCAGTCTGAGCATTACCTGTGCTTTCCCTCACATGGGCAGCCTATAAATACTGCTTGTTGCTGTTTGTGCAACATGCTCATCAAAGGTTTTGTGAAGCAGGCAGTTTTTGTAGGGCTCAGTAAACTTTACCATTGCCAGTGACAGAGTTTTGTTTAAAGCTGATGAAAAGCTGTGCACTGTTACAAGGCTCTGGACCAAGATCATGGAGAAACATTTATTATTAGGGGAATACAACCTACAAAATAATTAAATTCTAAGCATGTGAATGGAGCATCAAATTATTTTATACAAGTTATAATTAATTAGTCATAGAATATACACGGAATTCAGTTAAGTTATTACTTGTGCATGTATTGCAACATTTTTGAAAACCTATTACAACTGACTTGACAATCTTAGCTGCAGGATATTGTGTCCATTATGGGTGACTTTGGCAAAATGGATTTAGCCCTTTCAAGCCCTCTAATTCTGGATGCAAGTTTTGCAGCATCTTCATCTTGAAGCAAAAACAAAACCAAACTCAAACAAAACAAAACAAAACAGCAAACCAAAAGATAACAACAAAAAAAACCAACGAAAACAAAAAATCCAAAAAACAACAACAATAAAAACCCAAAAGAAAACCCACATGAATACCAGGCTCTCAAAACTTAAACTTTTAAGTCTATTGAAGGGCATCCAAAGATTGCCAGCTACCTACCACTACTCTGGTTTACAGCCTTGAATGAATCACTCTTGTACATGCTTTCTTAAATCATCAGTACCCCTTTTTTTGTTTATTAACTTTGATATGCAATTGACAAGTCTATTTGTTACTCTACAGTGATATACTTAATCACAACTAATTCATGTTATTTAGAAATCTTTGCGGCATCTCTGATCTTTCTAATCTGTTATGGATGTTGTCTTTAAGGAATATGAAAATGGATGTATTAATTACAAACTGCTTCAGAGGCGGCTTCTGTCAGGCAAATAATTTTCTCTAAGTCAGAGAGCTGAATAGCTGCTTGAATATGGTAAATATTTTTAAATTTCATTCTCAGCCTGAGCACCAGACACAAGGTAGAGGTGAATGAATATCCTCTGGATGCTGGGTAGTGTGCCCTCTGCTCAAGAGACTCTACTCTGACAGTATCTTGTGGTTCTCAGGTCACATTCCTTTATTTTTACACTGGGCAAGAAAAAAAATAAATCAGGGTGTAGACATAGCCAGACGCTTTCCCTACCCAAATCTCAATCATAGTTTCCTTTCCAAAGGGAATTTTTTTCCTCAATGTAACTTTAATGTAATGCCAGGTCTTTCAGAGGCATTCAAAATACTCTTCACATTCATAAAATACTTCTCCACAGAATGGAGGCAGGAAACATGCAGCAGCTGCATCTCCTCCCCAGAAAGGATGGTTTTAACTCAGGATGGGCTGTAGATCCTGTGCTACAAAAATGAATGGCAGACAAAGACTGACTCTGGTTTACTGGGAGGTGAGTTCAAGCAAGGCTAGCTTGGGCAGGGCATGGATTCCTCCTCCAGCTGCCTGTACTCGGTGCAGAGGAGTACAGAGCAAGAGAGTCACTGCTCATGTCCCATTGAAGGCAACACCTCAATGCCAGAGGCAGGAAATGTCGGTGGGACATCAAGGGATGATTTAAAAATAACACAGACAAGACTGATTGTCTGAGAAAACCTATGGAAAACTTGGAAACTGGTATGATTTGACCTTCCCTGTGCTGGCACTCAAGGAGGAGGTTTTGTGTTGCAGGAGGCCTGGCAGAACACAAAGAGGAAAAGGAAACGAGCATCTCAGGAGAAAGGAGGAGAAAAACAGGAAAAGCTGTAGAAGTAGTTTTACGGAAAACTTTGAGAGGTTGTACCACCAATATGACAAAAAGGATGAAGGTGAAACAGTGAAAGGATTTAGTGTGGTTTGCTAAAGAATTGAAGCTAGGAATTGATTTTAGTTGTGACATTTTGAGGGAACACAAGGTGAGCATTAAGAGGGCCAGAACAGAGAAGGTTGTGAAAACTGAGGATGAAGTTATCATGGCTCTACTGTGGGAACAAATAGTAATAGATAATTTTGTAGGATGCTCTTGAGGGAATGTCAGCGGGATTAAATGACAGCATCAGTCTGGAGAGAAGAGAGAGGATGGTGATAATGTTGAAAATAGCACTGGGGGTGTGTGCTGCCTGGATACAGAAGCTAATAGGTTTACCAGTACAGTCAAACAGGGTAGGCATGTGAAGTAAGATAAGGGGCTCAGCTGTAGCTAGAGTTTGGGCAGGGAGGTTGGACCAGATGCCCTACTGTGGTCCCTCCCAGCATTACCCATTCTGTGATTCTGATATTTCACCCAGTGCAGCCCCCATACACACGTACTCTTAGAATCACAGAGTCATTAAGGTTGGAAAAGACCTCTAAGACCACTGAGTCCAAGCATTAACCCATTAATCCTGCTCTGTTCAGAGAAGCTGCCTGGGCAGCATTTGAGGATTTTAGATGTTTGTTCTGAAAGTTTAGCAGGATGGAGGTGTACGTGTGCAGAGCCACCTGCTCACTTGGTCCAGTCTGAAAGGCACAGTGATCCCATGGGTGGGTGTCACACTCAGAGGTCACAGTGTCTTGTTTGTGCCTGTTTCCAGGACAATCACCCCCTCCCTCTGCTGTCCTAATAAGAGGCCCTTTCCCACATACCTGGGCAGCAGCAAGTTTTACAAACTGAAGGGGATATGTGCTGGATATTGAACATACCACAGTGTACATCTCTCTGCACATCTGATCTTAACAAGGGACCATCGGCCCCACTGTTTTTTTGAATGGTTTGGTGTGTCACGGCCTTGAGTCAGGCACCTGAAGTCTCTCCTACAGGGATTATATGAAATTCAGCTGGAGGTGAGCATGTTCCCTGCAGAGATATGCTATTGATAGGAAGATGTAATGACTTAGATGAAATCATTACTCATCCTTCCAGTAAGTTGTGTCCTGATTTAGTAACATATTCCATTTGTAGATCATATTGTCTCTGGTGAGTCTGCTTTACAACAGCAGGGCAAACAAATTAAACAAAGTTTTGATATGCTTTTATCAAAGATTTGTCCCTAGTGTCCTTTGATTTACTTCTTGAGATCTCCTCTGGCATGAACTGGATAGAGGCAATATTTTCTCCCCCTGAAAGTGGATCTGAGTTCAACACCTCTGAGAATATATGAGCTCTGCCTTCAGAGCTGGCTTCAGGCATTCTGGAGAATGACTGCCCTCCCCTTAATATATAATAGACTGAAGACAGCTCTGTGTCTTCATTTCAGTGAAATTGGTTTTTTCTCCATTTCCTCAACATCCAGATAGTGGTGCTTTGGGTATCCCAAGCCAGTTCCAAAATGAAAAAAACTTCCCCCCCTTTTTTTTTTTTTTTTTTTTTTTTTTTTTTTCTGGCTGACAAAAAGAGTTGCAAAGGTATATGCTCTCCTGGCCTTTAACCCCACTTGCCTCTCTAGCAAGGACCAAAATTAATGACAGATAGATTTGTCAAGAGGGGAATATTCTTGGATTTTGCAATGTTTGTAATTGTGTCACAGAGGTTAGAGATGGGTCTAACCTATTAATTACCCTTTATACCACTTCACGTGGGTCAAAGATGGGTTCCTAGAGCAAGAGGTATATTTTTCAGTGCACATTTTGATATGAAACAGAAATCTGTAATGAGAAAAAAATGATTCTATGAGCACCAGTAGAGAGTCTTTTTTGCCTCTAGTCTGAATTTCAGAGGATCATTTACTGCTGAAAATGCTGTGATTGAGTAGATGAGTGCTTGAAGTCTCATGTTCATAGCACGATTGTCAACAGGACTACAAAAGAGGACTGCATCTTAAGAGATAAGAAAATATTCTTACAGATGAGTATGTTGAATGACTGGAAAATCCAAAGTAGCTGTGCATCAGGAAGACAGGTAAGGCAGTGTGTGCAGGAGCATCAGCCTGCTCTAGCTCAACTCATGTGTAATAACTTGCCAGTTTAATGTATTGCCAGGCTGTGAGAGGCTCCTGGTCTGTCTGGGTTTCTGCCTGTTGTATTCTTTGTGTGGTCTGGATGCAGAGATGGGACGTCACATGTTGCCACTATGAAGGAAGCCTACAATACACAGCAAATCCAACCCTCAACTCTGGATAATTTCAGATCCTTTGGCTATGTTTGATGAGTAGTTCATCTATGGTTTCCAAGCACTGTGGTCCCCATGGCACTGACAGCATCCTTCTGACACTGGAGTCCCTGTGGCAGGGCAGGGACTGGGGATTTGGGGTTGAATAACCCAGCCAAGCTGTCTTCCATAGCATCTGTGGGGGAGGGACTCTGTTCTTGTCTGTCAACAACCCCAAAGTCTTTGTCCTTCTTCAGATCTTCATGGTCTGTCTGGTGGCTGTTGGACATAGGGAAATGTTGGCATTTTGGGGACACATGATACAGAAAAGCTGGCCAGCCCTAATGAAGGATTAAAACTGCTCTGTTGAAGGAAGGAAGCTTGAGGTCTGCTGAGCTTTTTGATGTCTTTGATAAAGACCTTGCAATTTTCACACATCAGGATAGTCTTTGAGAGGCATTGGTATTCCAGTGGGCAGATTTTGCTTTCCCAGCTGTCCCATGGGCTCTCAGGAGCAAGCTGGTCTGTGGCCCTCAGCCAGAAAAGCACTTAGATAAGAGCACACCTCTCAGTCCATGGATCATCCTGCTGAATTTGTTAGGGCTCCTTATGCACTTCCAGGAAACAATGTGCTCTGCTGGGCTCAGTCTCAAGTCCCCACATGCATAAAGCTCCTCCACACTCCTTGTAGCTACATTAATATGCTGTATGGGGTAGGGATTCTGCCCAGGAGTGCACTCCTTGCTTGAGTTATAACCACACTTCCAGCAGTGAACAAGTGAGTGTGCTTCTGCTTGAAGTTAAAAAGTTTCGGGTTGTGAGCAACACCAGCCTCAGGGAAGGGAGAGCTGTGCCTACACACAACTTTCCAGTGATAAAGTGAGGTATTCCAGCGATAAACACAGAGACACCTGTTTGCTCCCTGAATAATGTGACTTTGAGCTCAAAGTTGGCAGTGCTGGGGAGGATCAGCACATGGCTGAGCACAGCAGGTGGGGGCAGAGGAAGAAGTGGATGTGCTCCCCTTTTTGTCATGGATGGCTCCCAGAGCCCCAGAGGTGGCACTGCAACCACAGCTTGAACGAGGGATGGGCAAATGGAAATGTCAGGACAGAAGACCCTGCAGAGTTACCATAAGTATCTAGCAGCAAAGGACAGCCAGGGATGAGGACATAAGAGGTTCTCTTGGCATAGAAGGAAATCAGTGGGGAAACCAAGCTTCTTCTAGCAGGACTGAGCTTACACAGAAACCAGTGATGCCTGAGTAAGGACATCAGCATGAAAAACCCAGGTTATACAACTGAATAGGCTGAAATGTTGCAGGACTTAGCAGCTGTCTGCCAGATAAGGTGTCTGAGAGACAGCTGGTTCCATCAAGCCTGCAATGAGGGTCAGAGCATTGAGAGGAGGGAGGTGGCAATCAAGAGGATTAGCCCAATTCAGGGAATCTGAATTTTGAACTAAGAGTAATTTAAGGGAAGAAAATAGGAGCAAGAATGCTTAATAGGGTACTTTGGGAAGATGGACTATTTCACAAGACTCAAAGACAAATTCAGGATCCTTAAGTGGTGCTAGGGACAGATCTGTGAGTTGTCTTCTATAAGATACAGCCTGTGGACACCCATTCACCCAAAACTGTGGGTAGATATTGGCCATATTGGCCGTTGGTTTTTTTGCTGTGTAGGATGAGGGAAGTTGGGTCTTCTGGCAGCAAGGGGAGGAAGTGGGAGGTGGTGGGGTGGCCCAGCTCTGTGTATGTCATGGCTCCAGCATCCCTGAGGAGACACAATTTTTTGGGAGCCAAACTGAAGAAGGGGCATGGTGACTTTTTGGCAGGTGGGAACAGAGATGTACAGCACTCCTGCCTCAGGGCCTCAGCTGAGTCTCAGAGCTCTGACTGCTGGCAGGAACTCACTGAGGAGAAGGAGGCAGGAATCACAAACCCCTTATTGATTCCCTTTCTTTTCTGCAACCCATCCCCAGCACTAACCATATTTGAAAATACAGCTTCCAGGTTTCTTTTACAATGGCTACAAAAAAAAAAATCTTAGCTCTAGAGAGAATTGTTTCGCCAGCCCTATTTTTCTCTGGCTTTGAATTTGCCATTGACGTTAATTAGGACTTCCTGAGCCTTGTTAGCCTGGCATTTTCCTTTGTTACTGAGAACAGTGAAGGTGACCTTGCTCAGTAGGTGGATTTTCTCAGCTCTGACAGTCTAATCATTAATGTCTTAGGAACAGAGGTAGGGATCTTACACAGGAAACTTGAGAAGAGCTATAAAAACATCATGTAGACAGCTGGCTGTGTCAGCTGGCATAGCTCCAATAATTCAAAAGTAGAGGTGTTTCTGATAAGTCATCTTGATCTCACAGAACACATGCTATTCAACACATATTTTTTGTTGCATAATAAGAGAACAACAAATATCTATCTGTGTAAGCTCAGTTGCAAGTGGTTGAACTGGCTATACTGAGAGTAATAACCAGCATTTAACAAACTCCATTTTATTATCCAGGAAAGTGGACCAGAACACTGATCTTTGGTGGGCTGGTTTTGAATGATGGCTTTAAAGCTATTTTGGTGGCTTCACGATACTCCCTATCTGTACAGTCACAAAATTGTAGAATCATGGACAACTCTAAGTAAAAGGCACTTCATGTATTCCAATTCCTTTCTCAAAGAAGGTCCAAACAGAGCAGGTTGCTCAGGGTCATGTCCAGTCAAGTTCTGAGGATCTCCAAGGATGGAGATGATACCACCTTGCTGGGCAACCTGGTCAATATTTGACCAGCCTCATGACAAAAAAACCCCACCAGCACGCTTAAAATATCAGTGAAAATCCTGAGAGAAAGGAAACCCAGGAATGGAATATCTGAGTTCTGCCTCTCCATACCAGGCAGCACCCCAAGACCCATGTAGGTAAGTATGCTTCAAGCTGCTCTGATTAGTCTAAGCTTCATTAACTGTACATACACTAAGATTAAAAGGACTATATAAACACAGGAAAACATTGTATTTGCTCATAGCAGCCTTTTTTAAACAGAGACTGTGCAAACAACATTCGTAATTCAGATGTGTCATCTGCCACAAGAAGCAAGAGTTTGACAACCGAAGAGTCACAAAGCACTGGCAAAAGCAGAGCTGTCCTTGGAGTCAGCTGCACCAGGAGCAGGCTGGACTCCCAGGGAAGGCACAGGAGGGCTGGTTCTGCTCCTGACCCGTTTGAACTGCACACTTCCACACCTCTACCACAGACTTCTAAACAGCCATATCCAGGGGAGTCCTGATCCTAGCAGTGCCTCTGAAGGTCACATAGGAATGACATACACAGCTTGCAGGTTTGCCACTAGCAGCTGCCACAAGCTACCAAAAAAGGCAGAATGTTAAGACTTCACAAAACCAAAGCTGAGCTGGAATATAAATATCAAATGAAACGCTTACATGTTGCTGAACATGCTGCCTACATCAGAAACACGAGACAAGAGCAGAAAGCCATGCAACGCGTTTGGCAGAAGCACGCAGACATTTCACAGCTCGTCCCTGGGTGCCATGCTCACACTTACGTTAGTCTGGGTCATACTACCTGAACTTGCTTTAAGCATTTCCATCATCTGTGAGGTAGGGAGGGAAAAACAGAATAGTTAAGGTATAATCAAGTGAGATCTTGCACATCATAGTATAATTTGTAAACAATCTCTTTATTGGATGTAGTGTGGAGAGTGTAAATGGTTCAGGCTTCTACCTCAACTTATCCAGACAGGGAATTTCTGAAAGCCAGGTAAGTGATTCAATGGATTATAAAGGAGGAAGATGAAAAAAACTGGGATTAACAGAGGAAGAAATAGTGACAGAACATAAATAAACACATAAACAAGTAAATAATTTTGGTGTCAGTAAGATTAATTTTTCTGTTGTCATGTCAGAATCAAAACACTCAGTAATACCTTTTGATCAGTGAGCAATTTTAAACACTGTGTTAACCTGTCTGCTTCAAAAATATTTGAATAAAGATGCAAAATTAAAAAACAAATACCTACAAATCATTACAATGAATTAGACCAAAGATAAAACTGTATCAGTTCTCATCTCAATATGGAAAGATCTGTAGAAGTCTTTATTCTAGATGAGAAATTACATTAATAAAAATGATACATCAAGATTTTGTTGATACATTGCTCCTCAGTTTTGGTTATACTTCCAAAATCATAGGTACCATTTGAAAGACCCAGCCTGCCAAATCCTTTTATATGCACAAACCTTCCTATTGGCTTAAATGTTAAGGTTAGCCATGGACTGTGCTTTTAATTACGCGCCCACAGAAGCCTCCTCTGGTGAGATCTTGTGCCTATGCTACCCTGAAAGAGCCCAGGGGAACCTATCAGTACTTTGGATCTCAAAGTATCTTCAGTCATCTCCTGTAATTACTCCTGTAATTTGTTGTGAATTTACAGCACTTTGCACAGTGCATAGACCTTTCATGTCTGATGAGGGCAGACACTAGGTCACCTGAAAGCTGAAGGATTTGTATCAAGAAAAAAAAATACTTGCACATCTACACTTTACACTACTGTACAGCTAAAAATCCCTAACAAGATGGAGAAAACAATTATCTCCTGAGAGAGTGGCAGAGTAATCAATTGGCCCAAACTTCTGCTGTTCAAAGGGAGCCTGAAAAGAGATACTAACATAGATAGAATCTGAGACATTATCTCAAAACAGTAATTTCTTAACTAAGAACACAGACCAATGGTTCCACTATCCTTGAAAACTGTTTTGAAAAGAATTTAAGGACTTTACTGTGGATTTAACAAATAAATCACATAGAGCCAAACTACCACCAGAGCTGTATTTTCTGGCTTGGCCTAATGTAGAAGAACTGCAAAATACAGTAGAGAAATTACATACAGTAGCTGGAAATATGTAAATGAATTGATTATGTGATTGGCATGGCCCTGCTGAAAATAATCAACATATTGACTTTTCTGAAGATTCATAATAGGCAGTAAGGAAAAAGAAAAATCTGTGTATGTGTATATGTACATTTTTTTGAAAAACGAATTTTATTTCTGTCTGTCTTGGAAGTTGTGATTTTGCATATTGGTACTGGAGTGCCTCCATTGGCTTATCTCTACCATTATTTCAGCAATGAAAAATAGAGCAAATAGAGGTGCTGAAGGGTACACTGGATGAGTACTGAGATACAAAGAAAGGCAGCTGTCTCATTTATAATGCTGGGGAAAAATGAGGTAAAGTATCTTATTAAGCAAGTAATAGGGATATCATTTTCCTATTCCCCTATTTTATTTTGGTCCTTTTGCACTGTGAGAGCAAATAATCAGGAATTTGTAGTGATGTACTCATGCTTGGCTCCCTGCCTCCTCTGGCACATCCTGGTGCAGTGGAACTGATGCTGTTTTGTGCAGATTAGGTGGCAGCCATTAAAATTCAGAAGCATGACACCAACTGGATACACTTGGGAAGTATCCTTGGAAAACCAAGTCTCCATTCAAGTATTGATGAAGGTTCCCAAGCACCTCATGCTCTCCCTTTCCCCAGACATTTGAGATTTCCCTGGGATCACCCAAGGATGTCCCAGCCTATCCAGCCCTGCAGGACACACAGTCTGTGTGCTGCCACCTCAGCACATGGGATGTGCAGTCCCTTCCTTGGAACATCATGGCATTCACATTCTCTGAACAGAGAGAGAGATAATTCTCTCTCACACGTTTTTTCCTGGAGAAGCACAGAGAGAAGAAAACAATTCTTATCCCTACTTGCTGCTCCTCCTCCTGTTGTTTTTGCACATGTGGAATGTGTTAGGAGGATTGTTTATCTGAAGCGAGTTCTTAATTGGACTCCAGTGATGGTTTATGTTTATATTAATTGGCCTATTGGGTCAAAGCTGTGTCCTGGCTGTCTGGAGACAGTCACGGGATTTTCTTTAGTATCTATCTTTGTATAGTATAGTATAGTATAGTATAGTATAGTATAGTATAGTATAGTATAGTATCCTTTTAGCGTTCTTTGTAGTATAGTATTCTTTAGTATAGTATGATATGATATGATATGATATGATATGATATGATATGATATGATATGATATAATATAATATAATATAATATAATATAATATAATATAATATAATATAATATAATATAATATAATATAATATAATATAATATAATATAATATCGATAAAGCAATTGTTCAGCATTCTGAATCAATGGAGTCAGATTCCAACCATTCCCTGATTGGGGGTCTCCTTGTTTACTACAGAACACCACAGAGGAGACTCAGAGGGACTTCTCTTTGCTAAGCCATGATGAAGCACGTGAGATATTGGCAGGCTTGTGGCCACCTGGGGATGTGCCCACATCCTTGTTTCAGCTGGGATCAGGAGGATGTTGCTGAAGTGAATTTCCCAGTTATTATGTTTGTTCCAGCTGCTAATAGGCAACTGTGGGGCCAAGCAGGAGGTTGGCTGGAATAGCATCATCTCTCCACCACACTGCTGGCACGGGCTTTGGGCCCCCAGCACAAGCTGTTTCCTCCTGCAGTGCTGCTCCTTTTGCTAATGTAGATGTTGCCTGACTGAATCCTGCTGACTTGATTGATTCTATGTAAATCAATGTGATTGTTTGTACGAACAAGGTTGATAGAACTGGTCCTGAGTGGCATTTACTCCACCATGCTCTTTGGCATATAAATCAGCTGTTTGGGGCAATGGTAACTGTTTTGTTACCACTGTGAATTTAGGGAAATCTGTTAAAAACAATAGAGAAAGTACATATTTGCAGTGAAACAACTGATATTAGCACTTGACTGGTCTCATTTAGAGGTATAGAGTAGCCTTGCTCTGGAGGTAGTTTAAAGAGATTCTTCTGTCTTTTGAAAGATCTGTGAAATAATCAAGTTCATACTTGATACATACATACATCAATGTATATGATACTTTCTTCCAAAGTATCCTATACATTGATGTGTTATGCATTTGGTTACATAGTTTTAAATCTGCATGTGGCTGTTGGTACCCAGTGATAAAATATTCTTTTAGCTTTTTTTAATGGTTACAGTAAAATTCTACATGATTTATACCACAAGTAGTAATTTTCGTCTAGAAATATTGATGACATCTTGCCTATGGCAATAAACAGGTTTTAATAGTACAGTAAAGCATGTCCTTTCTTCTTAATTAGTCTCCATTCATTAATCATGCAGATTATTTACAAAAAGCCTAACACAATAGAAAAGAACAATAACTAATGCAATGGCTGGATTCCCAGGATCACATGAAATTAATTTTTACTAAGCTAGTTGAGCCTCTATAATCTCAAGGTGTTTATGAAATAATAGGGAGAAAGCTTTAGGTTAAGCATATTTAGTATAAAAATTAGTTGTTTAATTTTTTTTCTTAAGATTAAATTCTCCTATTTCTGAGGGAAAATTGAAGTGTTTGATGAGTTAAAGACACAGACATCTTGCAGTAAGATATAAGAAGCCTTGCCAGATAACTAAGAGAGACAATCTTTATGATGCTGAGATTTTGTAGCTTATAATTAAACATCATTTTTCAACCTCTGTACGCTGTATTTTATACATCACAGCAATTAGTGAAGCCTACAGGGCACATTTAGAAGAAGGCTTTCTGTCAGGAGCTGGTGGTGTAGTGACTCAGCGAGGCATCAGAAAGCTTTGCTTTGTGCACCTCCAGGGGGCTGGACCTGTCAGATTAATACAAGGGGCTATTTTTGTAACATCCAGAAAGTTTCTGCTGTACATCAAAGTGCACTAGCTGCTTATTTTAGATGACAGCAACTCTTAGGTTTGTCTTGAACAATGCAGTCTTTAGCACTTTTTTGGTATGTACTTCTCCAAAAAGAAAATTTCCTGTGAAGCATTTAGTTGAATAAGGGCTTCCCATTTGAGATCATCAGAGACATTTTCATCCTGTGCTTCAAACGTTCCAGTAAATTAACAGCCCATGTTCCAAAGGGAAGAGGCTGTCATGGCATGTTGGGGAGTACTCTGAGCATGGACATCTGGATTTGTGCCCTGCTCTTCAGCTGAGCTGGGCTTTGGTCCCAGGCAGTGCAAAGAGCCTCTTGAAAAGGGGCTCCTCAGTTGGTCTGGCTTTTTATTAATGCGTTAATTTTTTACTCCCAGCAGCTGAAATCTTACCCTCCTTCCCAGACACTCAGTTATTCCCATTCCTGAAACTAACTTGCCTGAAAGCTGCTCTTTTCCCTGTGGTCATTGATGAATGTGGCATGTATGGCCTTCCACAAGCAGAGGGGCTGTGAGTTACCTTCCTTGGCTGCTCTTAAATCTGCCCATGATGTTTGGAGAACTAGTCCTGAGCATTTTGCCCTGACTCGTGTCTCTTTCCTTGCGCCTGACCTAATGGGATCCTGACTTCTGAAGTGTGAAGCAGTGGAAGATGTGAGGTCACAGATGTGTCCTCAAGGTCAGAATCAAGAACTTTTGGCAAGTTCTAGAGAGATAGTAGCAATTACCTCTGAAACCAGGTAATTTCACCAAAGATGTCATCATTAACATTTGGCTTTAACAATGTGCCCTTTGTTTGTGTAAATCTCAGAAGGATGTTGTCAAAGGGATTGCCATTAACTCTAATGGCAAAGTGAAGTGACTTGGGAAAGGTTAACACCAGAGTCAACAAAGGCACTGAAATTGGAATGAGCTTTTCTGAGCCATGGCCTGACTCAGCTCTCCTTGATCCTGCTGCTCCAACACCACTGGGGCTGCCCTCTCTGCTCCTTTTTGCTGTTGCCTTTTTGCGGTCCCTCCCAGCTGCCCATCCCTGCTCACCAGAGCACTTACCAAAGCCCCTTGGCTGGCCTGTGCTCCTGGGGCTCCCTTGGCAAAATGCAGCTGCAGCTGCACTTTTCTAAATGGGGATGGATTAACTGTGTGCTTAAAAGCTTTGCTGGATGGAGACCTGGACTCCAAAGCCAGACCCACCTTCATTGCTGGAGCCTGCAAGGAGGAGGGAAGAGAAGACATTCTCCTCCTTCTCACATGCTGACTGGGAAAGGGGTGAGCAAGAGAAGGAGAGAAAGCCATGACTTGGTTTTTGCAGTGAACTGCTGTCATCAGAGCACTGGGCAATGAGGCTCTGAGTACCTCCCAGAACCCAGAGCATCCTGGGGAGAATTAATAACAAAGCTGAGCTGAAAAGTAGTTCTATAGTATTTTTTAATAAAAACATTTGGAGAAAAGTTTTCCCCATCTGTGTTTGAAAAAAGAAACACCTAAAAACCCAACAACAATTTTCATGCAGGCAGCTATTAATAGCAGTGTAAATATTAGATTTATATGAGAATAACTTGTAATTATATTAACACTTACCCATATAAAAAACATTTTGGGTTTTTAGTAGGAACTTGCTATTACTGCTAATAATACTTTCATTTGAGTAGCTCTTTTGTCTGCAAAACATGTCAATGATTGTATGTAAATCACACAGTGTAGGGGTGCTGGAACCTCCCTTACCTAAGCTATTTAAAAGCACCCTATTGTGCCTTTTATTATAGGAACACAGCATTTAACATCCTATTGAAAATAAAAACCATTCTTACTTGTTTTCTCAACTGAAGCTTATTTCTACTGTTTTCTCAGAGAGGCAACAAAGTTTGGGCTTAATCTGTTTAAATGCACCTTCAATTTTCATCCCTTTATATTATTACCATAAATGCATTATTTTTTAAAAGTCTGTTCCTGAAGTTATTTCACCCATCAAAAAGGCTTGGTTTTGCTTCTGAGGTGTATGTCTTATATAGTAAACTTCCCTGTAGTATACAGGACAAAGATTTCTTTGCTGAATCACTACAGTCAACAGGAATTTCAATAGCTATATCTGTGGCAGTTGGGTGAGGTTTCTTTTAGTTTCTTTCTCTTTTAGGTTGCTGCTTTTGTTGTGGGTCTCCCTAGACTCAGCACAGCAGCATGAGCTGAGGGCTCTCAGCATGGCAGCTGTAAGAATCATTGATATTTTTTTTGTCAGTAGCAGAAACAGAAAAAAAACCCGTTTTCTGTCAGCCTTTTGAAAAGCAATTCTGAAAAAATTAATTTCAGATCAGCAAAATACATGATTTGAGGGACATGGTATAAAAGTAGAAGAAAAAAAGCCTGGCATCACAAAGTGGAAGAATAAAGTATGGCAGCTATTCTCCCCTGACCTGGTGTTCAAAGGAAAAGATGTTCACTGAGGTCAAAACCCACTCTTGCACACGCAGAGATTTGAGCCAAAGCCCTTCTTTTACTAGAGATGTTCTCTAGCTCCAGCCAGAGGTCACCTGAAATAAGATGTTCTCCAGCTCTCCTGCTGTGACTATTTTACTTTTCATTGCAACTGTACAAATGTTCAGCAGTTAAGTAGAGCAGAGCACATATTTGAGTGAGTTTTCTGTCTGGTACAACCTATGGTTGAGACACAGCACCATCAGGTTTTAGCTTGGCAAAGGCCAGTGAAGCCATTTACATTGAATTAGATCACACTGAAAGAACAGGTTTCAGCCACATTCTCCAGAATGTCCTGGATGAGCAGCAGCAGCCCCGGAGCAGGGCTGTGGGGGCTCCTTTCTCCCAGGCAAGGGAGGGCTGTGACCACTATTGCTGAATTTGACACAAGTTCATGAAGAATTGTTTCGATCCAAAATTGCATTTTTTAAATAATAAAAGATGCTAATAATATATATATATAATATAAAATATTATTAAGATATAATAAAAATAATTTTAAAAATACTGTTTCTTGTCACTGTCATATTTTATGAAAAATCCCTTCACCAGGATTTTTCTTCCAAGAAACTGAGAAGCCTCAGAAAAGAAATGCAAACGATAATTATCTGATTGCTTGGAATGTGGTTTGGAGGTTGCTTGCCAACAGATGCATCTTTGATTGGTTCCATGTGAATTGTTTTTACTTAATGACCAATCCCAGTCCAGCTGTGTCAGGACTCTGGTCAGTCACAAGATTTTATTACTCATTCTTGTCTAGCCTTCTGACGTCTTCTTTCTCTTTCTTTAGTATAGTTTTGGTATATATTTTCTTTTAATATAATATCATATAATATAATAAAATAATAAATCAGCCTTCTGAGAACTTGCAGTCAATTCTCATCTCTCACCTTGTCCTGGGGACCCTCACACAACACTGCAACAATTGGTGGCCACAGTTTCTAAATGCTGCTCACCCCTTCTGAACATCAACCATGCACATTGAAAATCCCACTTTCTGTGACAGCCCATGCATGTGATCTTTACCTGCACACATAGGAGAGGTGCTGGTGAATCCTTGTGATCACTCAGCTCAAGGAAAGACAATAATGTGATCTCAGCTAATTTCCTTCAATTCCTGGTCTCTCTGTCCGACAGCCCTAACCTGAAGGATCTGCACACTGATGTTACTTTACTAATCTCACTGGTTTAGACTTGAAAGTCCCAAGGTAGTATGCCAGCTCTCTTGCACACATTATTATTTTTGTATCTAAATCTTCTTTAAATATTGGGCAGATTCTCTTTTCATAGCTGAGTAGTTACTTCAGTAAGTGTGGCAGTTGATTTACAGTTGGTACTGTGTGCACTTTCTGTAGTGAAGCATAAAATTGAAAAGCTTATGTCAAATTCATTCATACATGGACACGCTCAAGAACAAATTAATTTTAAAGCACTCACAGGGTGTATAATGTTTCTATGTCATGCTTTACAAATCTATAAAGTAATTTATAACATAAAGCCTACTTTGGAAGAGAGCTGTAGTAGAGCAGATAGCAGAGTGATTTCAATCTAAAATATCCCAGTGCTACACTCCCCCAGATAATCTGCAATTCAGATCTGATAGGAACCCTGAGTAATCAGTTTCTAAAGCAAAATTATTATACAAGAAAAGGCTCTCAGTGCAATGTCCTCTTGCAAAACCAGGCTATTCTAGGACAAATTAGGTTTTCTAACCATCAGTATGCAGTACACTAGATAAGGTGTCAGATTCAGATCGCAAACTAGTACAAATCGGAAATCACAGCCATGAAGGATCAAGGTAAACTCTTAAAGGTGCATATTGGATAAATCTCATGTGTAACTATAATGCCAGGGCCCCTGTAATGAACATCAAGGGAGTTTTCAGCCCATGAGAACAGATGCCTTCAAGCTGGCACTGCTGTTGTGGTCCTTCCCTTCTGGATGGCACAGCCCATGGAGGACACCTCTGCACAGGGTGAGTGTCTTCCCTGTGCCATTCCAGCACAGGCTCTTTGAACATCCTTCCAGTGGTTTCTATTTTGGACCACCATCAGATTCTTTCTGCTTTCTTTGGCAGAAGCTGGAGCTGCCAGCTCTGTTTGACACCAGCCTCGCTGCATGGACCAAGGGACCCAGAAATCAAGAGAAGAGCCCCTCTCTCTGATCACAGCCAAGCTCCTTGTCTGCTTGCAGCAAAGTCATACCTGTAAATTCCCCCACACTGAGCACTTATCATTAGCAAGTGTGGTAGGCAATCAGAAACATTCAGAGACAGTCACCCAAACTCAGCCCCAGGATGAGCAGCTACAGCTGCCCTCAAATTGCAGACTTGCACAGACAGGAATGAATGCTGAGTCTAAAGAGCTGCCAGAAGCCAGCTGTGTCACAGCTACTCCTGCTCCCTCCTTGCTTTTTTTTCCAGGGGCATGCCTGCTTTCTGCAAGCAGCAACTTAATACACTAAGAGTGCAAGGAGTGAAATATACAGCAATGACTGTGGGCTGCTGGCGTGCTCCTCTTCCCACTATTCATCCCACTTGGCATGTGTGTTGCACCTGGGTAGCTAACTCTGTAATTTGGACACAAGTAGTGTGTTCCCTCATCTCCTCAGGAGAAATAGAGATATAATCAGAATTTAGAGTGGCTTCTAAAAGGTGCATATTTCAAAGGTAAAATTGCAACATAAAGCATTCAGAGAAACTATAGCCCAAGTACCTCCTGTGTGCAGAAGAGGGAAGGAAAATATCATTCTTTGTAACAGCCAGTGGAGGCAGACAAAAGGGTCTAGCTCAAAGCAGCTGTTCCTACTCCTTGCATCAGAGGGAGGAAGCCCTAGTTGCAGTCCCCTCATGCAGTGAACTTTGAGGTATTTATAAAAAGTGGAACAGCTTCCACAGTGCAGGGCAGTAAAGGTCACCCCAGCACAGGTGGGCTGGTAACCAGTCAGTACAGCACAGCCACAGCAATGAGGAAAGAAACCCTGGCCATGGGGCAATGGGACCATCCTTCAACACAAACATGCAGGCTGGGGTCACCGTGGAGCTGGGTGGGGGGATGGTCACACAGGATGGAAGAGCTGAGCCTCACCCTTGCCTTCTGCTAAATGCTGGGACCCCATTTCTGAAAAATACCTAGTGACATTGGGTGCATTGAACTCCTCAGCACGGGAATTGGTTTTGTTGGACATTCTCTTCCTGAAAGTTGGCTCAAACCAGGTCCCCCAAAAGTCCTTTTGAGAAGATTGACCTCTGCCAGTCTTGTATACTGCATTCCTCCTCACAGCCACCACATTGCTGACAGAATGGGGAGAAAGAAAGGTCCTTATTCCAGCAGGAAAGGCTGGAAAAGGAAGAGCTATTAGTCTGAAATTCTGCTATTAAAGAGGAAGATTTCAAAGGAACCCAAAAAAAAATTGCATCCAGCTCAGTGGGAATGCCTTAGGTATAGACTTCACCTATTTCTTTTCAGCGAGCCAGTTAGTTCTGCAACTTTAACAACTGCTTTAAACAAAAGGATTCCTAAAATATGCTTTATCATCAGAAGGCAGTGGCTGACAGCCAGCAAGCACAAAGAGCAGTGGGGTGCTGGAGGAGCCCTGCCCAGCCCCCAGTGCAGTGGGGAGGCAGCTGCAGGAGTGCCGGGCTGGGGGCTGTGCCATTTGCTGAGTGCTTTGCACACCCCTGTTGCAGTCAATAATAAATACCTGCAATGTTAATAATTTGCACTGGAATGCTCTGTGACTACTTTCTGCCTCAGGTTGCACTTTTTTCTTTAAAGTTTCAGCACAGCAGTTCAGCAGTTTTTGAGAACCTGTGTCATTGCCTTAGGAGTTCCTGACTCCAAGAGGAGACAAAATTCATCAGTTTTCCTGTGGCTGTCATAGTAGTACTGAAATATTAAATAAAGGGTATTTGGATTGAGTTTTTTTGATTTTGATTGTGAAAATCAGTCATAAAATCCTTGACAATTAGCTATCAGTGTAGACCTATCCCACCATTCCTTTGCAGATGCAGAGTGTTAGATCCACAAAGTGGTGCTAGCATGAAGCCATGATGCTGCAGCACCCACCTTTCAGGGATCCAGCCCTCCCAGAGCAGTCACAAAGCAGGATGTATGTAGGGAGCTTGCAGCTTGAGGAAAAAGATGGGTTCCTAAGCTTGGGATCCAGAAAAGCCAATATAATGCAGAAAAACTGCCTGTGATAGAGGCCAGGAGGCATTTGAAATGAAAGACTGCTGAGCTCTGCATGGAACACAGAGGAAATGCTCAGCTTTCCTGGTGGGTGGAGAGCTTCTACTCAAGAGCATTTCTATGGACCCCTGCTGTTTCCTACTCTTGTATTCCAAGAAGACAGTTATTGTTTGGCCTCCCTTCTACTGCATTAAATCTTTCCAGGTGGCTGTCACAATGAAAAGTCTGCTGGGACTGCCCTGGACACCTCTGCAATGCCAGGAGGGGATGAAGTCTTGATCTTGTCTGTGGTGGGTATTCATTCCTAGCCAAGATTGTCTCCTTTGACAATGTGCTGTCTACGATTTTGGGGAGGAGGGAACACTCCCCAGAGATCACCAAGTCTCCTGTCCATGTCTAAATAAAAATCTCCTACAGATAGGTCCTCTCTCTGTGTGGACAAGAGAATTATTGAGTAAATGCCTTTATAAATGCCAGAAAAATGCTGATTAACAAATTACATTTGTTTCTCTCAAACACTGCCATCACTTTCTCAATGAATTGATGTGAAAGGGTTTCTCTCTTGAGCTGGCTTTGTAACTGTGCTGCTAAGGAGGCAGGTAGGGTGCCAGGGTAAATAAGCTTGTGCAGGGCTCTTGGAGATTATGGCTGGAGGCTGCCTCCAGCTGCCAAACTAACACAGTGAGAGTGAAGCCTGCAGTGTAGACAAACATTCTGCTACTGCCCCAGATTTCAAGTTAGCTTACATAAAATGTGGATTTCTACAATTTTTGTGCAATATAAAAGATTTTCTAAGGTATTTGACTTGATATTCCAGGGCATAACACAAGCACTACATAGGTTTAATAAAGCACATAGGAAACAAAAATAAAGAACTGCTTTCCCTGAGCACCATATGGCAATAAGCCATCATTATTAAACATGGGGTACCTTAGGGATGTACAGAGATTGTTCCTAGACCTAAAAATGCTCATCAGCAGTGCAGATGCTACACTGGATCGTGGCTGATAAAATCTGCAGCTTGCACAAGAATCGATGTTATGTTTAAAAGATGAAGAGGAGGCAGCAATATGAGACCTGTTGCTTGGTCAGACAAATCCACTGCTTTTAAGTACAGCCAAATAGAGAGTTAAACTCACAGAAGAAGAAATACTAGCTGCTCTAGTTAAGTGCTGTTTTTTCTCTAAAGGCTTTAGAGGCCAAAGAAGAAGACAAAAACTCAAGTCCTCTAATAACTCCGAAGGCTAATGAGACCTTGACTGGCTGAACAGGGGATGCTGAGATGGAGGCAGGAGCTGAGGCTAACAGTGCTATCTGTGGTCTTAGTATCCACTGAGGATGCTGAAAAACTGGGAGAGAGGCAGAGAAGAACTGCAAAAGGGGACAAGGACTACAGAAAGCACCTAATGGGGAGAGAGAGGTTTAGAAAGCACTGTCTGTCTAGCTTATCAAAAAGATTGAAAAGTCTTGATTACGGAGAAAAACTCTTCACGGAGGAAAATGAGCTCTTTATTTTGGTGGAAAAGGATGAATGCTTAAAAGCTGAAGCCAAATATATCTGGAGTGGAAATTAGGCAAAACATGTTAATAATGAGGGTTTAAAACAAGCTGCTGAGAGAAGACAAGGAGTCTGCAGTGCTTGATGAAGATGTCTCAATGCTTTTCTGAGACAATTTTCTTGAATACATGCTACGTTTCAGTCCATCCCCACAGGGGCACAAATGGGTGATATTTTAAGAGTGGTGTTAAAATCCAGTTGTCTTTTCCATCTTCAAGCTCTGGGACCTTGTATCTGGAGGCACACAGGGGTGTACATGCCACCTGGGGTCTTGCAGGGAGAAGAGGCCCCTCCTTGCTCTTTCTCCCCTTCCAGCAGGAGAGTCATGCCAAGAAGCAACATTGGCATGCAGTCCTAAAGCCTGGCTGGCTGCATTTCCAAAATGCCTTGCAGAACAATGAACCCCTGGCTTGTCTGTCCCCATTGAAGCTATTCCCAGAGCAGAGGCACAGCAGGGCATTGCAGGGTGACCACATCAGCTCGCACCTGTCCTGGGCAGGATGGGTGGCTCGGGGCACTGAGCCAGGCTGACACAACTCCAGTGGGTGCTGCCTTCAGCTGGGGGTTCATTCAAGAGAACAGCCTGTGTTCTCATCCTGAAAGAGTTTCCTACCTGAAACTCAATACATTTTCTTCACTAAAATAAATATCCTCACTCTGTTTTCTCTCTCTCTTTATCTTCCAGAGATAAACAATTATTTTTTCCCCAGTGGAGCACCAACATCCTTCAAATGCGTATTAGAGCTTCACCCTCACTTAGTTGGTGAGCTCACTTGTGCAAATTCTGTGCATCAGTCCTGCAGCCTGGACTAGAAATGCTGTGCTGTGGCTCTGCCTTTGCACCCAGCAAATGGTTCCCAGCCTGTTTAGAATATTCACTAGATGGTGGGATTGAACTCAACAGGGCTAAGAGGCTCAAAATAAGGTGGGTATGATTTCACCTGTAGCAAAACAATAATCCCCACCTTCTTTGAAGCTCATTGTAGCTACTTTTTACTCCTTTAAGTTGTCAGTCTCATGGCAAGAAGCTGGCAAAAAATTAACTCCCACACTTGGCTTTGCAACAGGAAAGTGAGTGCGTCATGCAATGATGTTTCAGGCTTTCATCAATTTATCTTTGACAAAATACAGCTCTTCAGAGAGAGATCAAGGCTGGGAAATAAAAGACAATGCTGACATTCTGTCCTGGTACTTCTAGACTTTTTTAGCACGGGGAGTCGTTTACTCAGCATTTAAAGAAATTGTCAAATCTTTGTATACTTACTAGAGAAGAGTGAAAGTCTGAACAGTGGTAGCAGTGGTGGAGCAGCCCAGGGAGACAAAAGATATGTGGACTGAGCCTGAACGTGCAGTGCCTTGTGTTAACACAGATTCCATGTCTGGGACCCTTGGGTACTCAGCCCTTAGAGGGAGTAACTTTCCTCCAGCTTCTGAATGGTTCCCAGACAGGAATATCCACTGACAAGCAGCAGATCATCACTGCTCAGCAGGCAACTGCCTGATCTCATGGGGAACAGTCAGAAATTTAAGATCCTGCTCTTTTCCCAGCCCTTGCTCATTCCAGCAGGACCTCACACATATTTTCTTCTTGTGACTTTCTAGGGAAAGCGGTTGAGTTACAAGGGACAAAGCTGTTTCTTGAGAAATATAACTCCTTAATGTGTGGTTAAGCACAGAAATATTTCCTGATTTATTTGTTTGTTTTTAAGGATGTAGAGAGGGGTAATAAACAGGAAAATTATTGTGTCAGTGATGTGTTTTCAGAAGGATGAAGAATGAGTTATTTAATGGAAAATTGAAAGATGTGATTGCACTCTGTCATGAGCATTTACAAGTTTGGCCATGGTATAATCCATTGACATTTTTAGAATTCTCCTAACTTAATAGTCAGAAAGGAGGTGCAAATTAGACATAAAGCCCACATTCACAGTCTTTGGAATTAAAAGCATAGAATTCTGACTTGTAGAGATAAGCATTTAAATTAGCTGATTTAACAACTATTAAAAAACAACTTGCTAACTTGAAAAATAAAGAAATCAAGAAAGAAATCAGGATAAAATATTTGGAATTGCCAAAGACTAATGGAGAAGTGGAAATTAATGACAATTACAAAAAAAATCAAATCCAAATCCCAAAGGTTTTCTCAGAAAAGTACCTTCTAGAGCAACCACACCACAGTAGAGGAAAGAAGAACTTATGAAGACATTAATCAAGTCATGAGTGAAAAGAAAATGAGATGCTCCAGGGCACAAAGATGACAGGAAGCATATCTGTGGCAATAAGGGATGATGGAAATCACACAGAGGGAAATATAACAAAGTATACATGAGGAGAGGATGCAAGCACTGCAGAACACCTACTCTGACAATACAGTCTTTTGCTCTCACTAAAAGCAAAAATCAATAAACTCTGTGTAGGAAGAAAAGCTTATTAAATCATTGACTGTCCAAGTAGATATTCCTGTTGGCAAACACATTGCTCTGTGTGATGGATGGACACCAGGGTCAGGAGGTCATTCACTGAAGTGATCAGGCTTCATAAAATCCAGATTTGCAAACAGCTGGGGCAGCAGAGGCTCAGTGCAGTTACTGCTGTTGAGTGATTTCCATGTGCTGCAACACTGCAAGCTCCTCCTTGGGCCAGTGGGAGGGTTTCAATGAAGGAGTGGAGGCAGTCCCACAGCTCTGGCCCTGGGCAGGCTCCTGGTGTGGCTGCCCATGGCTGGGCATGCTGCAGTGCCTGCCTCTGCAGCATGCAGATTCAGAGCAGCCACGGGGCTCAGCTCTGAATCACCAGCGCTGTGGTTCTCTCCTTCCCCCTGCTTGCCCAACATGGAACCTGGTGGTACAAGTGGGATGAAACCCTAACACTGTAATTCCTTGTGTGGAAATGTGTCCTACCCCACCACCTTGAATCCTGGATCACAAGGGTTTAGCTTGGAATGGACCTTCAAAGATCACCAGCGCCGTGGGCAGGGGCACCAAGCTGCTGAAGGTCACCCTACATTCGGCACACAGCAAAGCAACCATAAAATGCCTCCTTTCAAGCTACCCTGTGTTCCTCCCACTGTCTAGCAGCAAGCTGTAGCTTCATTCAATTTTAGCTCTCCCTGTTGCCTATTTATATTACAGGTGGGTCTCTCATCCATCAGCATCAGCCCATTTCCTCCTTACACCCCCTGCCCCACTCCTACACCCCCAACCCTCAGCATTACTGACCCCTTTGTGCAAGGTGAAACACACAGAGCTCACTCAGTCACCTGTTGAGAGAGAGCTTCCTAGGTTGACTATATGATGCTTTTATCACCAATCATCTTGTTCTATTTATGCTGAATAATAAGTTTTGCACCTTGAAGACTTGCTCCAGAGAGTGAAGGGGGGAGAGAAGAAGCAGCAGTTTGTTTTCAGACACTGCACTCACTCCTCCACATTCCTGCTCCTGGACTGTGTTGTCTGTGGATGGCCAGACAGCGGGACAGAGCTCTCCTTTGTTTTAGTTAGTTTTAGCTAGCTGAGGCAAAGAAGTTCCCTGTACTGTGGGGTTTTTATTCCTTTTTCTTTGGACCTGTTCAGCCCTGCTCTGGCCTGAACACCAGCAGAGCACCGGCAGCTGCACCTGTGGCCCACCAGGCCGGGCCTGGGCCGCGGCATTTCCAGCACTGAGGGACTGATCAGAGACTGAGTGAGCTGAGCTGCAGCCCAGGGAGGGGACTTTCTGAGCCTGTCATCTCTTTTGGAGCAGCAAGGGGTTTTATTGTTTAATATTGTTTAGGTTTTATTGTTTAATAAACAGGTTTTTTCCCACTTTTCTCCAAGGTTGTGGGGAGGGGCCAATTGAATCTGCTTTTCTAGAGGAGCCCTTTGGGGGTTCTCTCCCAAATCTGCCCCGAACCAGGACAGAGATGCAAAGGAAAGGAGCTTTCAAGGGAGAGCACTGCACTGTAAACTTCAGGGATGTGCATTTCGTCCCTAACTGTGCAGCTGAGCAGACAAACCTGGAGCACAAAGAAACCATGGTTCTACAGGACCAGGTCACAAAGCCAGTGCCCAACCTCCTTTCTTCTGTAGTACCTTCTTCTAACCCAAGGTGACTCTAAGGAAGCTCAAACACATTTCCAGGTACACCTCAGAGCCTTGTGCACAGTGGGCTGGATTTTGGTGAAGATATGAGATCCAGAGATGATAGTCACAGAAATGTCACAGACCCTTCCATAGTTCCCCCCCTCCTCTGCATGTCCTCCTCCTCCAGTAAGATTTCTGTTCCATACAATGCAAAGCATTTGCATTTCATTAAGTACTTATTCCTTTAAATAATGCCTCATTATGACTTTATTTTTAGGTTAGGTATTTCTTTAATTTCTAAGCATACTAATTATGTTTTTGTTTTGGAGGGAAGATGGGCATGCCTTGAAGCTTGGGAATGCTCATTTTAGACCAGTGTGCAAGCAGCCTTTGAGGTCAGGCTGTGAGTGTCCATAAATCCCCACAATCCTAACACTGTGTGTTTACTGCTGTGGATTGGGATCTACCCAATTTGACCTTGATGAGCCAACTGTTTTCCTGTCCTTTTTTAGAGTTTCAGGCTGGAGAAATTTCAAAGTGGGTTTTTCCTTTTCCTGGAATACAAAGTGCTGTATCAGGCTGGTGAACACTTGGGGCTACTTCTGCTTCAATTCAGTCTGAGGAATGACAGGGGATCGAAATAAGCATTGGCCCTTTGGTTATTAAAAATTTATTTTGAGATGTTTTCTCCATCCCAAATTCACAACAAGAAAATCTTGTTGTTTGTTTCTTGCAAATTGTGGAGAATTTTTACATTCTAGTGCATTTTCTCCTGAATGCTAACATATGAGAATAAGACCAAAATTATTATGTAATAGAATAATAGAATACACACATAAAGATAACCTTGAGGTGTCTAAACTTTCTGCATATTCTTCTGGACTGCTGATAGCTTTTGTATGTGAATATATTAAAAACAAGGGGAAAAAAGAACAAAATTGAAATGTAAATATTTTTGTCTGGAAAAGAAAAATAATTTGCATCAATAAATCAGTCATGATTTGTAAACACTCTTTGTTTGCCACTATCAACAATAATCTATCTGCAAGGAATGAATTTCTGACCTTAAGTAGCTAACTTACAATCTAACCTTACCACAGCTGACACTATTCAAATAAGTTGGAGCTTAGCAAAACTCTTTCTTCTTCAGTAACAATTTTTTCCTCTAATAGACAGTAAAGCTTGATTTTATTTTACTGTGCTCAGACAGCATCATCCCCTTGATATTATGTTTATTTAGCAAGATAAATGAACGTTTTCATTTTCTTTCTTCTGGAAAAAATACATTTGCAGAAAAGAGAAAATCAGAAAAGCATATAACATGGTTGGCAGGAACCAATGATGTGAAAAAAATGTTTCCACTTACTATTTTTTTATTTCTTTGCCTTTTTGGCAATGTTTAGAAGCCATGCTATCTATGATCCATGCGTGTGACACACTCATGGAGCCCTGAAAACCCATGAAAAGCAGAAGGTCAGCAGTGGGCTGTCTCCTCTGTCAGGCAGCCTTGACAGGGTGAGCTGTTTGATGTCATGATCCCTTGCTCAAGTGCCCAATTTCTGTGGGAGAATTCAACCACTTGTGGCTTGTGACAAGAGCCACATACTGAGGAAACACATGACATGCAGAGGGGTGCCTGGGAACCTTGTCTGAGGTAGCCTGCAGAAACCAAACCAAGGGCCAGACATGCAGTTAAGGAACTTATTTGGATATGTAACCAAGATGCACAAAATTAATCTACAAGTTACTCAGATACCAGAAATTTTAAGATTATTTGTGCCCTGACACAGGTTAAATCAACTACAGCTGTATTGAACTGCTTTCACTAGTAGGTCAAATATATAATGGGGGCATTTTCTATGAAATTCAATTGACATGATGCCAAGGAGGAAGTTTGCCTTGTAAAGTTACAGGAGGCTTAACCATTTAGACTTCTCTCTGGTCTAGTTATAGAACATTTAATAAATGGCACGATCTTTGAAGAAATTGAAGAACCCTTGAAGAAATTTTACTGGGGTTCTCAGGAACTAAAAAGGGCAATAATCTGGTTTTAATGCAATCAGTGCAATCCCACAGATGGAACTGGTCTGGTTGTAGCCTGGTGTAATCACTGCCACCTATCCAAAGTGAGGGACGACAGTAGGCCAGTGGAGAAAGAAGTTCTTCAGACATTTTCTTTGCAGAAATACTGTATGGAAATAGTTTGAACTATCAATCCCAGAATGACAGATTAATCTAATTTTGGGGGAAAAGCAGAGGTGACACTGATGGATGAATGGCGGTAGGAGGGGCTGAGAGCAGCCATGGTGTTAATCCTATTGCTGCATCCAGGAAAGGACCTCATCCTCCAGCTCTGATGACTCAGCAGAGGGCAGATATTTAAGGAAAGGTCTGACTCTGTTTACTTGGAAAATTGTCTGTGGGAATTTATTCTGCATGAGGGATGCAGGACAGAGCCCTTGGTTATGGCTGCAAGGTGTTACAGCTCCCCTGCTCCCTCTCCTGCCCCTGGAAAACCCCATAGCAAACAGGAATCCCCAAACAAAGAGCTACATTTCTCATTTGAAGATCTGCCAATTGAAACTCCATTTTCCAATTTTCTTTGGAGCAATATATTATCAGAGGTATTTGATGCCCAGTTTAACTTGGTTTCCACACGTCATTATGTTTATGAAATGCCTTTCTTTCAGTGAGGCAGACGCAATCACAAGATCTTGCTCTTTGCCTTAATTTCCAATTATTTGTCACATTTGTTTTTCCAAATCCTGGCCAGACTTCTAAACATACTTAATAATTTGCAGTTTTCAGTGCCTATTGGCTTTGCCTGAAAGTCTAACTTTTTTCTTCAGCTCATTGTGAGGCCTGTAGGGGAAAAGACTGAAAACTGCAAAGGTCAAAAGGCGTTTCGGATTAAGGTTTATGTTGTGCTGTTATTTGAGTAAACAAAGGTAAATTCCAGCAGGAGGGATGAATTTACATCACATACAGTGTGTATTGACTGTGGTGCAGTAGAGCTGGAATGGAAATCTTTTCCCATTGTGAGGCAGACTGAGCAGGAGTGATGTGAGAGAATGTGGAGGAAGATTTACCAGAGGGTGCTGGGATGGGTAATGAACAGCACAGAGAGGAGCAGCAGGAAAACACCATTAGCAGAGATTACTGCAGCACACAGAGCCTTTGCACACCCTGCCAGGGCAGGTTTTCATGCTGGTGCCTGGGGTTATGTCTATAGCAGTGTATGAAAACAGACCCCATGTTCTCCTCTCTAGTCCTGAGGGCAAGAGGCACAGCATGGCAGCTCCAATCCTTGCCTCCCCAGCCTTGCCTTAACTGGGGGCACCTAACATGCATCTCCTGAAGGACAGGCTGACTCCACACTCTGCTCTCCCTGACAAATGCTGACTGCATCTCCCTTGTGATGAGAGCTTGTGCTCAGGTGTCTTTGGGGCTCCAGTCCCACCTGAACTGCGCTGGTGCCTGTGCTGTTGTTGGCCACTCTGCTGCAGAAGAGACAGCCTGAGGATGAAAGGCAAAGCCAAATAAAGAGATGTCTATGTCACAGCTACCTGATAAAGTGACTGCAGCTTGTAATCAAGGATATATGGGGATAGCTGTGGCCTATTTGCTACTTAGTGAGGCTTGCAGCAGTAGTAGGTGCAATGATGTAGGCATCATTCATCTGTATTTTCCAGCCTCCAAATGCATTTATTTATGGATACATTTAGCAAGTGCTACTCCTTCTCTATTGCCCTGCCTTTACAAGCCTTGTAAGGCCTTGAAGCTAACTCCGGACCTTCTGCATGGAGTTTGCTTGCATCTCTGCTTGGATCAAACAGAGAGAGAAGCAGGGCTGACCCTGCGGGATGTGTGAAGTGTTGGCCAAGAGGGATAGAGCTGTAATGAGTCTGATGGTGTGATGTGCCTGAAACCAGTGTATGGGCTCCATGTCTGTACCATGTCAGATACTGCTGTCTCAGCCTTGCCTGAACTTGTGGGGGATGTACCTTAGTCACCCTGAGAAAAATACAGGATAACTTCTGAAGCTCATTAAAATGTAATGGAATGGTGAGAAACGAGGAGGAAAAATGAGCAGCTTTTTGAACAGAGCAGTCCTGCTGTTCAGGAAAGCAAAAAGTAAGGCCCAGAATGGAGTGGGACATGCATACAGGGAAACACCGACACTGATATTTAAAAATAACTGCATGGAATGAATGGAGAATGAAACTACAAAATGAACCACAAACAGAACAAATTTACATGAGGCTGAACAAAACCATGGAAGTTAACTCACTATCTTTATCTTGTGTGAAGGTTTTATTGTGCCTTTAGGATAAAAAGGAGCTTGAAAGGATTATATATCTCATGAAACACATCTGCTGAGCTTCTAATGGTTATGCTGTGGATAGAAGGCATTGCTTATCAAAGCCTAAAAAATGTTCTCCCTTTCACGTATAAACAGGAGCCATAAAGTCTGGGAGTGGGATTTCCCAAAGCAGGCTCATGCCAGAAAAACACCTACTTATTCACTCCTGACAGGACTGGGAACTTATGACTAATTCTGCATCAATTATGCTGCTGATCTGCTGTTAATCTATACACAATCCTGTCAGTGCATTAATACCCCTTCCTGCATAGACACAAATAAAGCAAGATACAGACAAACCAAATAATTTGTTGTTTTCTATGCCTTGTGATCATAAGAGATTATTCCTTAGCAAGGCTTGGCATAAATGAGCTGGTCACAACCCCTTTCATTCTGGAAGTGTCCCAGGGCTTCCCAGGTGAGTTTAGTGCTTACAGAAAATATTACATCCACAGTCTTGAAAAATTAGGTCTTTGTTTCCAAAGAGCAGAAGCACATCCAGTAGAAACAGATTTCTCTACGATTTCCCACCAACAGGTTGCCTAATGTCCTCTGGAAAATGGGATTTTCCACAGGAGATGCAGCTGTGCCTATTGTCACCAGGAGAATGTCCTTGTGTCCTCCTAAGGCCCTCCACAATTAAGCAAGGTGGCAGCTGTGGTCCTGTTGGGCACCCAGACTCAGCAGGACAGAGAGGATGCACATGCACACCTGCACTTCTGCTCTGCTGTGTCTGACAGCCCCCAGCATCCTGCCCTGGCCAGCCTGACTGCACTCCAGCCCAGCCCAGCCCAGCCCAGCCCAGCCCAGCCCAGCCCAGCCCATGTCTCCCCCACTGCCCCTGGTGGCACGAAACCTCCCAGGCTGTCTGGTTTCTGCCCAGGTCTCTTAGCAGAGCCCTGCTCTGCACCTCCCCTGCTCCCTGTACCTGTTCACAGCATTCCTACTTGGTTCCAGCAATGACAGACAGGGCTGGGTTCCCTCCAGTGAATCAGCAGCCTGACTCACCATTAACAGCCATCTTTCCCAGGCCCTCAAAGCACCTGCACCAGACCTTGGCCATAAATCTTTTGCTGTAGAGCAACCATGCTAGAAGGTGTTAAAAAGTTCTGCTCCAGGTACATGGAGCACAAAATGGTTATTTTTAACATTTACCTGTGATGTTCCACATTCGCATTCATCTGAGAGTGAAAGAGCACCAAGGTGTTTCTCCCATGTACTTGGCTTTGCTTGCTACCCCTTGATGGTTTTTTTGTTAGTCTCAGTGGATCTAAAAATAATTTAATTTATCCAAATCCATTCACAACATTTCAGTAATGGTTTTTAATTGTGTAATTAGTGTAAAGACATATAATCATGTAATTAGGCTGTGTAATTACAACATGTAATAATATTGTAGTGCAGTTATGCACCTTTTTTAAACACAGGGGAAGAAAACCCAACATACATATAACTCCAAAATCATAACTGTGAGTCTCAGAGTGTCTGTAAATATTTCCTTACATATATTCTTGTGTAATCACTGAAGTTTAAATACAGGGATATATACTGTTATAAGACTGCCATGGAGACACCAATTATTTTTGGCAATCAACTCCATTAAATTTTGTGGTGTCAACATGAAATGGTTGTGCACAAATGGGCATGTCTAAAGGCAGGTGTTAAGGAAAGACAAGGGAATTTAGCTGAAAATGTGGTTATAAAGCACACTTAATTCCTTCACGGATGCCCTTATTGCAAAGAATAATGGTGCTTTCATCATGTAGCCTGAGTCTCCTTTTCTCATGGTGGAACTTCATGCAGGACTGATCCAGCTCTCCCTTCAGGCCAGTGAAAAAGCTCCCAGTGGCTTTGGCACAGTTGACTCACCCCATGATGTGAAAAGCTCTAGGGATTCATGTAGCCATGGAAAATTGGTGCCTTATTCTGTTCCCCCTGCCCCTGCTCTGGCAAAATCAGCCTTTGTAATGCCCTTGGATTCAAGCAATTTTCTAAGACAGAGCAATGTGTCTCAAAAAGAAAGAATTTGTTGGTGTTAAGTTTCATCAGCTCCCAGGTGGACCTGACAATCTGTTCCATCATGCTGGGAAGTGTTTTACAATTCACAGAATTAAAGTACAATGGGATTAATTGTTAGTAATTACTGACTGGCTTTGAGGAGTTGAGGTGAATGTCTCCGGTGCTCATCTACATTTTGCTCATTTTAAGAAAAGGATGGTAAATTCCCAAACGAGGCAGATGCTGCAGGTTTCTGTGCATGACATCCTTCACCCCCAGCTGTGAAAACAATGCTGTACCTGTCACTGCTTTTGTACAGAATTAATGAACAGTTTGAAAAACATATCACATCCTCAGGAGTTGATGGACATGTTAATAATGTCTTATTTCGTTTTTGCAGAAGCATGACCCAGTTTCATTCACACATTGGCATCACAGTTAACTACAGATAATGCAGCATTTAATGCAAACAGGAGCCAATGCTGGAAGGTTTCTGTGCACTTACCTGAATGGAAAGCCCCTTCTAATGTCAGATGAAACAGCACAACTGACTAATACTTGCTTTACAATATGTACTGATCACTTCAGGATGCACCAGTCTTTCCAAATGGTCTGAGAAACTTTTCAGATCAGCAAGTAGCCATGCCAACCTTGTTGCCACCACCAAGATGGTTGTGTGACTCTCCCTGCTCCCACTCCCTCCCAAACATGCCATGTGCAGTAACAGCCTGGGTGTCCCTGGAGCTGCAGGACACTTCTGTGATCTGATGACTAATCACTACATGAATATATTCACTTTTTTTTTTTTTCTCTATGAGCTGTGGCATGCAGCTCAGCATCATGAGGAGGAGGATGGAGCCTGCAGCCAGAGGCAGAGGCTGGAGGAGAGGAAGGCATCTGGAACTCCTTCATTCAGTGGTGATGAGCTTTTGGATCAGCTGCTATACAACACATATCATTAGCAGAGTACCCAAAGCACCCTATTGTGCCAGAACACAGTAATTGCTAATGCAGACTATATATTCTAATTGAGACTAAAAGTGTATATAAAGGATAAATAGATTTACAATAAATCCTTATTCTAGTTCAGTTACTAGAATGAAAATCTAATTTAGTCTCTCTCCTGTTAAGAAAAAGCTGCTTCCCCTCTCCTCAAAGTGTAGATAATAGTGGTTCAGACCAAAAGCCATGCTGGAATGTATCAAAAATAATCAGTTTCTAAGAATGTAATTTTTTTTTTTGTAATTTCATCTGGTGTGTCTTTCTTCTTCCTTATCAAATATCTGAAACTTCTGGCAAAAGAGAAAAAGAAAAATTAAACATTTTTTACTGACATGATGAACAGAAAACCTCTGCATCATAATTGCATTATGGGCATCTATTTTGGTTGGTCTTTCTCTTTCTTGGAATTTGCTGTGAGTTAAATGATCACAGCTATGAATGCTTGCAGCAAACACAGACTGAGATATCAAAGCAGTGGCATGAGTTTTATTTATGTGTACCTTGGTGAATGCTTTCTACTGCTGATCTGCAGCAGCTCAGCATCACTGTTGCTGCAGCAGCTAAAGTTTCTCATGGCAATCACTCAACATGCACAGTCCTGCTCAACCTGCTGATTGATGGGACACATTTCCCTGAGCTGAGCAGGGTGCAGAGGAGCCTGGCATGACATTAATGAGAACAGGGCAGTAATGAGCTGCAGCCATCAGCCCTGCCTGGATCCTGCCTGGCAGCCTCCAGCTGAGCCACTCAGCACCACGAGGGACAGCTGCCACCTCATTCCCATCAGCACCACCATCCTCCCACCACACCCTGACCTGCTGCTGTACACACACACACCTCACCCCTGTGTTTGCCAGAGGCACACCGGGCAATTTGGGATTTACAGCCATGCTGTGCAGACATGGCAGCTACAGTTCTTGGCCTTGTCCTTCCAAGCAGGACAAGATTTGTGCTGCTCCCTCTTTGGCTCTCTCTTAGGTTGTTTGAACAAAACAGCACTTCCTTTCAACTTCCTCAGTTTGATCAGAGTTATTTTTAACAAATTGTTTATTTACAGTAATATACACTTCTACTGTACCTACTTCAAGAGCAGCTCCAACTATTTCTGAAATGTTAGCTGAGAAATCCTTAGAGAAGATGCTGGAGGCAAATAAATAGTGCTGGTGCCTCTGCAGAGCAGGCAGGAAACTGAGGCATGGAGCAGTGAGGTGCTTTGTAAGTCACACAGAACTGGAAATAGCTTTTTGACTGCCCACTCCTCTCCTCTAGCCTCAAGGTGAGGACTGGCTCCAGCCTTCTCTTGTTCTGCTTTTTGGGTGCTTTTGAGCAAATACAGTGTTCATTTTGAATCCAGCCAAGTGTAGTTATTTCAGCAGTGAATTACTTTTCCTTTCCTGTCCCTAACTGCATTTCTTTTGATTGCAAAGAGCTAGACAAGCTCTCCACAAGGCAGACTGGGCAGTGATGCTGGGGGACACTTGGTGTTTGTTCATCACAAAGTAACACAACTCTGAGGTCCCTGTGCAGCTGCCTGTGTCTGAAAGGGGGGATGCAGCTATGACAGGGGGTTAATTCTCCACTGAAGCCCATAAATCATGCATGTCAACAGGTTTCTTAGCTCAACCAGTACTGCAATAATGCAGCCATGAGACTGTGAAGATCTGAGCCAGGCTCTACCCTGCGTGGGCTACTGCGAGCTCTGGGATCTGTGCACTGTGCTACACTAAGTGATATATACATGGCCAAAGATAAAAATATTCAAAATGTTCCTTTCCACATGGAAATAGGGAGTTAGTAAAAGAATAAAGGAAATGTCTATGCAGGTGAGAGACTGTATGGGAAAGGATGGATGTTCAATGGAAGATGCATTCTGAACCAGCTTCTCCTGTGAGTTTGGCCCATTGCTTGCCCTGTTGTCCATTAAGTTGCCCTGGGACAGGTTTGGATTGGATATTAGGAAGTATTTCTTCATGGAAAAGGTTGTCAAGCGCTGGAACAGTCTGCTAAGGGAGGTGGTTGAATCACCATTCCTAAAGGTATTTAAAAAATGTGTAGATGTGGCACTTGGAAACACGGTTTAGTGGTGGATTTGGCAGTGCTGGCTCAATGGTTGGACTTGGTTCTAGAGACCTCTTCCAACCTAAAGAATTCTGCTGTTCTGTGCTCTATGTAACAGCATTTCAGCAATATCTGGAGGAAACAACACACAGGAATTGGAATGCAGAGACCAAAGCAGCAGCTCACAGCACTTTCTCTTGGCACAAGGTGCTGTGCAGATACAGCTGAGTCCTAGCCCAGGATGGCTGTGTCAGCTCCAGGCTGTGCTGACACACAGGGCAGCTGGAGCTGGGGCTGGTTGGGAGCCACGCTGCTGCAGCTGCTCCCAGGCCTGACACAGACCATGCTCCTCAGGCCAGCAGCTCCAAACCCACCATGGTGCCACAGCGCTGCTCCTCCTTCCTTCCCAAGCCCAGGGAGTCATGTGGCTGGAAGAATTTGCTGCTGCAGGCCAAGTTTAGATGTACCAATGCTCTTCTAAAGCTGTCTCAGTATGTATAGCATTTGAATTAAGATGACTTTTCCCTTGGGTACCAATAACTTTGCGTTCTGCCCATTTTTTTTTTTTTCAGATGCTTTGAACCAGGAGTTATAACCTGACTCCAGGCTGATCTCTAGGTTTACTCAGCTGGACAGAGCACAGTGAAATTTTTGTTTCAGGAGAAAAAAACTGGCTTAATAATTTTGTTGTGACAAAGATTACAGACTTGGTTCAAATCTTGCTCGCACCTCTGTGAAGGCTGAAGGTTGTTGCAGCTGCAGCAGGAATCAGGTGATGTTGGTTATTCCTGGATGCTCACTCAGCTGGGTCTGGGTTCAGACTAAAAGGTAACTGAGGCCTGGACCAGAGGCAGCAGACTCCAGAGCAGTGCTGACAAGGCAGCACAGCAACAGAACATACTTTTATCCCACATTTTCCTTAACCACAACTACTGAAATGCTGCTTCTTCAAAATGCTGCATTTCCTAGACCAGCTCTTCTTTATCTTTTACTCTCTAAAAGAAATTGCTGCAAAGGATTGATTGACAGGATTTGTGAATATAGCTTTTTGCTTATCTACAAACCACTAATACGGTGGGCACTGCTTGCCTATTGCTCATTAGAAGCAGATAATACCTATTTTCTGGAAGCTAGAGGCTCCCCAGACATGACCCATGGTCCATTCAGTTTGTCAGGTGCAGCAAACATCCCATCTTTAATCAGTATTGTAGAATGCATCTCATGAACCTGGTAGCATAAGCCCTGGTAGCACTTGGCAGATTTGAACCATAATCTGCAGATGAGAACTGATTATTTTGTATGCACCAGCCTTCAGGAAAGTTTCTTACAGCAGCTGCTGAAAAGATAGTATCTCCTAGAAGATTATCATTGGCAGAGGCAGGTTTGCTGGTTCTGTTTTGTTTATCTTTGTGTGAACAAGGGAACAAATTCTCCAAAGCACAGGCTGAGATCTTACCAGCCAGAATGCAAAAGGAAGTGCCAGTTCCCTGGCATGTTTTTTGAGCTGCCCCCACACCAAAGCTCTGAGTGAAAGGTACTGGCCGTGCCTGTGTTGCAAATATTTTAAAGCATAACTGTTAGGTAAATAGCCAATTTTTCAGTTCAATGGCTGAAGCAAGCAGTGGAAAAAATAGTTTGGGGATGAAGTGAAACAGACTTTTGACAGCTTCTATTGAAAAATGGAGTTCCCATGACTTCGCATTGTACTGCTTTCTTTAAAGTTAAACTGAATTTTTTCACTAAATACTTTTTGTGTTACTCAGATACTAGAATAACCTTTTTATTGGTCAGCTTTAAACAGCCTAATGTTGCATGAGTGGTACAAGAAATCTGTGCCTGGCTTCCAATGAGCAGCATGTGTGCTCCCTCTCCCCCACGGCCAGAATATAATGAGCCAGCTCCTTTGTCACAGCCCCATGACACTTCCACAGCAATACCCTGTTTCCTTTTAGACTCCTGCACCTTCTACCTGTGATTCTTGTCTTTCTCATGTCTTCAGATCCCTCACTAGTACTTCTGACTCCCTTCCTGCCCCAGACATTTCCAAACTCTCATGCTTCCCACATGCCCCAAATGTCTCTTAGAGCCTTTTTGCTACAGGACTTGTCTTCGCTTTCTTACACTTTTAAGTATGTGTAAATGTATATTCATATACAGACACGCACACACACACACATGTGCAATGTGTTCCATGTACCCTACCTACTTTATTTAGATGGCAGATGATCCAGAAAAAGCAGGGAGGGTGGCATATCTGACTTGAGATTTATGCTGACTTGGTTAACCAAGTGCTATTAAGGGCTGAATCTCTTTCCTGGCTTTCCCTTAGTGGAATCACATGCTAATTTCTTAAATTTGTACATTAATCTTCAAAACACTTCTGGGAGTTTTAAATTCTTATGATGTTAGAGTTTGTTAAATTACCTGAAATTGGACAATGGGTTTAAAGGCTATTAGAGAAGGGGACTGATAAACAAGTGGGCAGATAAGCAATGTAATTGCATAAGGAAATTATTCTGATGGGGAAATTAGAATTTTTGCTTTCAGATATCAAAATGAAATGTACTAGCATAAAAAAAAATCCAACTAAAGCAAAGCTTAAATTCAAGAGCCATCCATTGAAAGGCTTTGGTTCCTGAAATACTACTGCTCATTGAAATTGCAGTTTGTTAAAAAAGGGTCCATTCTAGGGTTTCTGTTGGTTTAAGATCTAGCTGGTGCATATCATGCTGAAAAGCATCACAGTGAAATTGCTGAAACTAAAGTCAGATTCTGAATGTATTGATTGCTGTTGCAATAGTCCTTCTGTCACTGGAAAATGGCAGACAAAGGAAAATCATAACCACTGGAGACTAAATTTCTTGGAAACTTGGAGAAAGAAATGTCATGTGCTAGGTCAATTCACTTGACTAATTCAATAGAATTCCAGGTGGAGTGGGAATGCCAAGACACTGCTGCACTCTTCAAGGCAGGCACATGCCCAGGAAAGCTGACCTTTGGCTCTCCCACAAAGCCCTGCCCAAAATGCAGCAGCTCTCTCCTGACATATTTACATGGCACCCGTGTCCATCACTTGCCCAGTTTTCAAGGACAGCTCTGTCAGGAGTACACCACGAAAATTGTTCAGAAGAGACCTCACTTTTGGAGTGTATCATATCCACTACTGACAACCTGGTGCTCAGAGACTTGGGAGGATGTCCAGGTAAATTCCCTTTCTGGCAGTAGGTAGTAGCTAAAGGTAGCAGAACAAGGATGAAGGCATCCAAAGCTACACATGTTCTGCATATCTCAGTCTCCCCAGCTGGAATGTTTGCTAGCACAGGGTTAAGATACATGTATTTTTTAATTGCATTTTTAGTCTACTCTGAGCTGCAGAGAAAAAAACTTTCCTTACATATTTCAGCAATCAGTCGTTCTCCAGATTCAGTTTGCAGTCAATTTTTGTCAAATATCTGCTGTGCTTGAGTCAATGATCCAGAAATGAAAAGTACCAACTACCTCAAACTGTCAAAGCTATCCAGTTCACAAATTCCACTCTTATAAAAAGGCACAAAATGTTAAGTGGACTGGACAAGTGATGAATTGCTGCATTCTCTTCCTGTTAAAAAAATGGAATTAGTCAATGCAGTGGGCAATAGCTAAAACAGCCCACATACACTTTTTATGGGGTATCATTCACCTCCTAAAGCAGGCTAAGAAAAATAATATAATTTTAAACACTTCTACTGGTAATGCTTAGAAAGTAATATTAGATATACATTAAAAATCCCTTTAACTTCTGGTTTTCATCTGCTTAAATGATGATACAATCTCTTTTTTTCTCCCCTTTAATTATGAAAGCATAAATTGAGAAAACTCCTGGCCTTGTGATTATGAAACTTGAAGATCCTAAAAAAATGGAAATGAACATATTTGCTAAACAAATGGTGTATAAAGGCATGCTCTATGAAAAGAGGGGTGAGAAAGACAGTGAAAAACAAGAATAAAGGAGAACCAAGATGGAACTGAGGCACAGCCCAGGAAATCTGACAGGAGAAGAAAAATTCATGTTTAGTATTATTTTTTAAAAGTCTCGTTTGAAAGAAATTTACTTTCTCTCTCCAACTTTTTTGACGGAGTCCTTAATTTACATCAGAAGGCAACCTAACTATAGGTCTAGACAAACAAAGGCTGCTAACTGTGATTTCAATGCTATGCAGAGCTTTTGAGAACATTCTGAAGAATAATGGGACAGAATGCAATGCAGCTGTAGCTGGGATAGATGGTGCTGAACTAACCTGATGGGTATTAGGAGTAGCTCCAGAATATTAAAAAATAATCTAAATAGCCCACAGTGTGCCATGGTGGGACTGATGTCCCCTGCCACCTGGTGCTCACCCATTTCCCTGCTGAGGGAGCTGTGCCTGTGCTGCCCATTCCAGGCCCCTTGAGCCCCTGTGTTCAGGGCTGGTGGGAGCATTCCACAGAGGGACCTCTGGAAAGTGATAAGCACAGAAGTGAGAAGATGATGCAACTCAGACCATGTGTGCTCACAGCCATAGGCACAAAGTAAGGATTTGGGTAGAAATGGAAATAATATGAAGATGCTGCTAATCCTTTCAGGCAAACCAGCTGGACCCAGACTCAGACTGCTGGTTTTCCTGCTGGACTTCACAGCACCATGAACTTCCTTTCCTAAACTTCCCTTCATATTTCTTCATTAAGTCAGGTCTAATTTTTAGGTCTTTGCCTAAAAATGGGCTCCCTTCCAAAGCAGACATCCTGTGAGAGCCAGAGAACCAAGGAGCGGCCTTTGCACTTCCTCTTTGTGTGCAGCTCCACTCCCCGAGAGGTTCCCAGGCTGTTCTTTCAAAAACAGCTTCCATAGCACAGAGAGCAGAGGTCAGTGTTAGCCTGCCTACAGAGGTTCTGGAGACTCTGTTGGGTGAGCACATACTCTGTATATATCTGCAAGCACATTAACTGCACTAAAAGAAAGGCAATGGATGAGCTCCAGTTGGACTCAGGGAAGAAGGTGACACCTTGGCAAATTGTCTGAGACAGGGATCTTATATAGGAATTACTCAGAAGAATGAAATCCTATCAGTTCATGCTGTAATCCTCCATACTTAGCATTTTTATAACATTTTTATACCTGTATTTGTGTCTGAGTACAACTGTAGTGCCTCTAACCTTTGTGAGAACTGCTTGATAGATGAGCAGACACAGGCTTGAATGTCAGCTGCTCACTAGTGTCTAAATGATTGATCAGTGCATAAACCTGCTCATCTTCTGGCATCATTGTAAACACACAAATTCTAATCATTTCACAGAGCCTTTTTAGGGATTTATTTAAGGTAAACTTGTCAGTCCTCTTCAGGAAAAAAGTAGGGCTGATGGTTAAAGGGGAATATTTATTTTACTTAATAACATGTCATCTTTGTCCATGTGGGCTAAAGATTAACATCAACAGAGCAGCAGGGAGCATCCATACAAAACTGAGGCACACAAAGCAGGGCAGTCTTGCTCTTCAGACAGCTACTGCCTCTGCTTGGAAGTGCTGAGGCTACACAGCACTGAATAATCAGAGATTTTCAACCATCTTTTTAAATTCAACAATAGGATTCTGCAGGCTAGTTCTGAAAGGACTTAGAAATACTCCCTTAACACTGATATAAATTTTTATTCTCCCAAGCAAACTGCCCCTTAACCATTTGGAATTACTTCTTTCCATGTTGCTAAATCCAGAATTTCTATTAAGGATGCAAACACTGTTTTTGTGGCTGTTCCTATAAGTACAGCACTTTTTACTTTGCCAGCATGGCTTCTGTACTGAATTTCCAATCAACTCTTTGACAATTTTTTCTTCTCCTTAACATTTGAAACACGTTGAATGATTTCTAGCACACTTCCACTTTCTCTAGTAGACCAATATTTGTCTCTGCAGGATATATGATGTCTGATCTTTATTGCTTTATCAGTTTTACTTGCAAGGGGTCAGCCAGATGTTATTGTCAGCTATGATAGTTCTTGAAAGGAAATATGGATGTATTTGATACGCATCAAACAATAAAACACCTGAAAAACGTTGTTTTGAATTTCTGTGGTCAAGGATTAGTACAAGTAAGATTCATGACCATTTAAAAATTGTATGAATTACTCTAATGGCTCAAATTTACTCTCACCCTCTATAATTTTTACTGGTTTCACAGGATGAAGCCTGCCCCTCTCCTCTGCAAAATCAGGGTCAAAATGCCCAGTGGAAAAAAATTGAGGATTTTGGTTCAATAATCTACTTAGGAATAAAAAAAGTAGTAGTAAGCATTTTCCATAAAATGAGTCCATTTTAGTTATGCCAGTTGAATTTGGTTTCAGAATGTGCTCTTTCTGAAGTAATCACTAAATAACAGAATTTCTGTACTCTGCAGAGATTCCAGATGCATCAATTTTAGCAGGCATTTACATAATACTGCTATTTTTCTCAACTCTTATCTGGTGTGCTCTCATCTTTCACGTATATTGTTATGGTAGAAATGTAAAAGCACTACTGAGCTATTGCCTCTCTGCTCGGGAAGCAAGAATATTTCTCCCTTTGTGTGTCATTAGCAATGCTGGTGGATTTCCTCAGTATTTTAAGTTGGTTGTCCACCTGTTATACCCTACAGTGGGCACTCAGGGTCTCCAGCTGTACCAGACAGAAGGAAGCATCCACACCTTTATTGATTGAACTCTGCAAAGGCAGCCAGAAGTTACAAAACCCTTGGAAGAGTAGGAGACCAAAGCAAAATTATAGGAGGCACAAAGTGTCCTGACCCTGTTCTGAGAACTGGGTTTTGTGTCTGAATTCAGCACAGATGCAGAAAAAAGAAAAGGTGGCTGCTGTTCTCCTGTGCATCTTTGCATCTCCTAGTGAGGAAGAGATAGATCTACAAGCTCCAGATTTTCTCCAGATTGCTGGTGCCAGTGGCAGTGTCCATTTTCTCTCTCAGCTGCTGCAGTGAAGAGGCCCAAGGAACTCTTCATATGTGTTGGCAAATGGCTCATTTTTAAACATGATCTGGCACAAAAACACATCAAGGAGTAAGAAACCAGCCCCACACAGACAGAGAGCCAGCTGAGCATGGGTCAGAGCTGTGCTGCAGCCAGAAGGGCTGCACCAGAGGAAAGGCTGAGCAGGAGCAGAGGGGCTGGAACTCCTCTGGGCACAGCAGAGTCAGAACCACTCCTGGAACAGCGTCCAGCTCTGATTCCACATTTTACACAGTGCTGATAAACTGGAGGGAACCAGGACATCCTACAGCCTGTGTCATACTAGAGGTGGTTGAAATATCCATGCTGATCCTTTCAGCCTCTATCAGACAGAAAGTCATACGAGGAGCAGTGAGTGAGGTTTGTTTTCAGTGTGCACAAAGTAGAGAGTAGCAATACATGCAGTGACTAGGAGAGAATCAGTTGGTAACATCAGAAGGCAGGAACTGAGGAAAATAGCATATAGGAACCAGAGTAATGGTCTGTTTTGTGTCAAATGCAGTCACCTGGAAGGGTGCAAGTGCTTGGAGATGAAAGAACATTTTAAGATGAATAGCTGTGTGCAATGATGTCCTCATGCCAGCTCATTATCATCCTGAAAATTTTTGGATTTACAAAACTAGGGTGAAAGTGGTTTGTAAAATCAAATCTACTGTGGTGGTGTAAATACATTAATCAAGCAGCATTGCATCTAAACATCTCTTTTCAGTTTTACCATGTCTGTTGAGTGTATTTCATAGGAAATGCTCTTGAAATAGGTACACAGAAATATTTCTGACAATTGGAGTGCTTGCATGCCAAATGTCTGAAAGATTAAACATAATAACATGGACCATGGGATATGAACAAAACAATGAATTTATTTTAAAAACATATATTAGAAAAAAATAACCTCCAGATATAAGAGATAGGAAAAAAACTTTGTTAAAATATCTTTGTAATAATTTCACCTGTTTAAAATTGTGTATCTTTCTAGCAAATGAAGCCAGGGCATACCTACAGCAATCCTAGTGCAATATTTCTCATTAATATCCCATCTCTGTTTCCTCTTCCACTGCTGTTTTCTGGTATTCTATCAAGCAAAACTGTACAGACCTATCAAAGCCAACAGACAGAGACCTCAGAAGTCAAGAGCACAGCTCTAATTTTCAGTTGCAGCAAACTCGGGCTAAGCAGAGTCATGCTGGAGCCAAGGAACTAAAATCTGTGTATGCCCTAGTGTGGGCCTGTCCCAGGGCCAGGGAGGCATCCAGGGAGGGGTCAGTGGGAACAACAAACTGGAGCTCACCAAGCTTGTCATTCAGGAGAAGATGAGGGACTCAACAGAAAGTCCAGATCAACTCTGTAAGTGGTCCAGAAACAACATGAACATTTTAAATGTTCCAGACTAAAGCCAATGACTGGCTGAAAAGATCTATGCTGTTAGCACCAAACAGGTCAACTTTTATTTTATACTGTAGTAAGTTGTACCTGTAACAGAAAGCAGGAAGAGCCAGATATCTCAAATATCTCATTAGACTTGAATGTCTCCTTGAATATAATTTTAGGAAACAGGGCTGTTTGCTTTCTTTTTATTTGGATTTTTTTTGATAGCTCCTGTATTCTAAAACTACTGACAACAGCCTTTATTTCTGTTGATGCTATACCCAGAAAGAAGGAGGTTACCTTCAATTATTTTCAGGTGTTTTGCTTGCAGATAGAAAATAATTCTGGCATTAGGAAACTGCTGGAGAAGGATCACAACAAATCCACAGTGGAATGAGATATTGAAACTAATGACTTTTTAAATCATGATAAAGATTTCCTAGAAAATCACTGGAACTTGCTGCAAGGAGGAACAATTATAACTCAGTGCTACAGGCTTCCTCTGTGCATGATGACAAGACATCAGGGCTGGTAGAAACACAAGGACAGCCCAGACAGCTCTTGGAAGTGGCAGGCTGGACTGGACAGCAGACATGTCCTCTCAATAGCTGTTCCCAGCCATAGGCCAGATTCTTGGCACAAACCTTCATTACTTTGTCTGCATGAACACTTTCTGAACATTACTGTTCTGCATGAACACTGCATGAAAAACATTCGTGCAAGGGCAGCTGAGTCATGAGCATTCTCTGATGCTCCTCCTACAAATATGGCTCCTGTCAGTAAGGAAGAGGGATGGTGGAGTACCATAACTTTTGTGTGTCACTAATCCTACCTAGAATGAAATACATGTCAGCTACTTCCCTTTTATATTTCTATATTGTGAAATATCTCTGATTTTTTTCCAGGCTTCAAAACACCATTTCTAATGCAGCTGCTAGTGATGGCACAGTCAGACTTGTTTCCTTCTAGCTCAGTAAACATGGTCATGCTTGCAACAGGGCATAGGCTGCCTTTTAAGTTAAAAACACAGCTCTGTCCAGGCTCACTATGGGCTTGTCTTGACCAGGCTGGAGATTTGTTTGTAGCTTGTAGTAGCACTGTCTAAGGTCTTTATCCCCCATTCCCAGGCACCCTGCCCTTGTGCTGCAGTACAGAATTGTTCAGCTAAGCACAGAGCCTGTTCAATGCATTAAGTTACCTACACCATTTAAGAAGCATTTTTGAGGCTGCCTAAGTCTTTTTGGTGCAAGCTTTCCTGTAAGACCCCATCCTTTAAGTCCATCATATTATGAGCTCATCCCATGGAATGAGAATTTCTTTAACTGGGCTGTTGTATGAGAGTCCTTACAGAGGGTTACAGCAAGTGGGATACATCTTCCTGTGAGACAAAACAGTTCACTATGTTCTTTCTTCATTAATCAGTGGGGAACTAGGACTCTTTATTCATGGTCTCCAACTTCTGTAGTTAAATAATTAATGCATGTGTTTAGGACTAATTTTATTTTCTCATTATAGAAAGTGGAGCTGGAAAAGAACTCTTGGATCAGCTGATGTATCAATCAGCACTATTGCAAGATTGACCTTTATTTAATAAGATATTTTAATCAGCTTCTGCCTTTTAGTCTTGATGTCTCATTTGCCTCCCCTTAAGAGTATCATCATTTAGCATATTGGCAAAGTAGTTCCTTGACAAAATACTTTTATCAGACCTTAACCTTGGAATACATATTTTAATAATAATTTCACCATAATTTACTTTTTCTAATTCATCTTTCATTGCTGAACCACAAACCACAAACAACATATCAACAAAGTCAGCCTCATTTCTTCCCATTTAAAAGACAGAGAAATGTCATCTGACTTTTGGCAGATGACAGATCCAGTATGAGAAACAGGAATCAAACTCTGCTATCTGAATACCACTCCAAAACTTTTATCTTAGTTCCATTCAATACCAGGAGAAAAATCTAAGTGGTTTATTGCATACATATGCATGTGCTTCCCACAAGCTCATAAAACCAAAAATAGACATTTTCAAAAGGAGAACCTTAATGTGTCTTCTAAGTTTGTGTCAAAACCCCTTGACTCCTGATCTCACTCTCCCATTTCTTCCTCTCAGTTTCTATTAAAACCTCCAAAATACTTTGTCATTAGAGACCAGGGCTGGAATCTGAAAACCTTTTACCTAAGGAGTGAACACCCTCAAACCAAGGGGAACAGGAGATCAGTGTCCCACACAACAATCTGTAGGATGATGTGGAGGGGGGGAGCCAAAAATCCCCTGGCTGATGCTGTTCTGCTTTGTGTGACAGAATTCCATGCACACTGGGCAATAGAGTGCATGACACTGAGACACTGCTCAGGAAAGTTCTGGATGTGGTCCAATGACTGCTCAAATACTCCTTGGATGAAACTTCACAATCTGAGCACAGATCCTACAGCAGTGCTATGAATACCTTCCTTCTGGAGAGATTTTATTCTGTTTGATGCCAAACACAATAAAATCTCCATGTTTATCTTTATAGTTTCTCTTTTACAATATTATTTATATAGTAGAAATCACAGGAAAATGGTTGCTATTATCAAAAGAAGAAAATTTTTGGGGAAAATATAAAAAAACCTGTTAGTGTGGCTTCTAGTTGCTGGTTTTTAGATGAAATATGTCTGGTGCTACTTGTCTGCTGTTCTTTTACTCAGAACTACTTGGAGCTCAGTGTGGAGGTGATAACTGGAGGAAAATAGGTTGTAATTGAACAAGGAAATTAACAAGTGGATCTAATTGCAGTGGTGCTATGCTAGATGAGCCACTTACAGTTGAAGCTCAAAGAGAGCATGTGAGCTCTTCACAGCTGTGGCAAAACTTCGTTCTTGGCTGGCATGGCAGGGAATCATGTTTTGAAGCTGGAAATGAGGGCCAGGAGTTTCCAGCCTGGAACCTATGATTGTAGGCTTCAATAAAGAGTCTGGTTTTGCCTTTGGAAAGGGGGAACCTTAATACTTCTTATTTTGAGGCAAGATGATAAACCCTTTAACACAGTCCCAGGTTCCTCGGTCTATAGCACTCTATCGCATATCCCTCCCCAGTGAGTTTCTCAGATATTTCCCTTCCCAAATGGGAATTCAAGTGGTTGAATTTGCTCTGAGTTCATAATCACCTTAAGTGCTTTGACCAAAAAGCCACAAACCAAAGCAGCAGGAGTCTGAAGTGGGTGACTCTTGGACTCTCTAGAAAAGAAGGAAGGGAGGGGATGAGCACCATGAAGAGAAGCACCAGTCTGAAAATGGGAGGAGACTAACAGAAATCTTGTCTTTCTTTTTTGTAAGTATTTTATTATTGTAATGTACACCCTAACTGAAATGAAAATGGGCATACACTGACTTTTTATATATCAGGAGGAGTTAAAGGTATATAACTTTACAGAAAAGGGACTATATAATTATATTGGACAGAGAACATGGGTATACAGGGATATATACAGTGTTCTGTCTGCATTTGTACTGTTTATTACTACTAGAGCTGATGGTAATTATTTTATATGTTGTAGCTATCTGGGAAAACTTAAATTTGGTCTCAATATTCGTATTGATAGACATAATTTTGCACAAGTTGGCCTGAATGTTTGTGAGTGCATGCCATGGAAACTCCATGCTGACAAGCAGGGCTTTGCAATTTTGCAGCAGTTTGCATGTTCACTGAATCCTGAGCTATTTTCCTTTTGAAGGATGACAACTGATGAGGATTCTGTCTGGTCATCCCTCCATGGGGCAGGTGAGCTCCTGTCACTCAGGTTCACATACAGCTTTTGCAGAAGGTTTCCTGTTACAGCAGTGATCCCATGGGCAGGCTATTCCTGTTTGGAGAAGAGCATTCTCTAGCTAAAGGTGTGCCAATCTCTGTGCAACACTACTTTTTTTTTTCTTTTACTGAAAGCTGCTTTATCACCAAGAAACAATATTCCCTTACTTTCTGTCTTTAAGCATGTTTATTTTGTAGTGGCTGCAGCTCAGATGTGTGGAGCCAGCCTTCAACAACCTGGAGAGTAAGGAGGGTGTAAAAGTGTCAACCAGCTGGCAAGTTCTGGTTCATGGTTACTTGTTTTAAGGGCTTCGACTTCACATTGCAGGAGCAGCTTGGAAAGCTGAGGGTAGAATTGTCTATATCCATATAGACAATAGTTAGAATTGTCTATATCTTTTTGTTTGAATGGGAGATATGCTAGCACTATTTGCACAGAGCAGTATTTTCACAGCCTGGCCATTTCCAAGAGATGCATGGATACTCTGCATGTGAACTAATGCTGATGAGTAGTTCTCCACTATCTCTTAATCTGAAAGGGGGTAAAGGGATGTGGTTTATGGGGTAAGTGTCAAAGGACTTAAGCATGCTCAGTGCACAGGGGTACAGATTGATGCCACTGCTGCATTCTGCTGGGTCTCCTCAGGGCTGAGGCTGTGCAGGTGGGTAAATGCTGGGGGGCTCAGGGGCATTTAGACTTGCCCTGCTGTTGCTTAGCAGAAGATTTTTGTGACAGGCGTGTCCTTTTTAGAGGCCAAGTTGACTCCTTTTCACTTAATTGGAAAGAGAGTTTAAAAAGTGGTGATCATTAGGCTTGATTGTGAAGGGCAGAGTGGGGTTAGGTCCCTTTTTGTTGAGTTCTGGTTTCTTTTGAAGCCAATGGTGTGATATGTTTCTGTGTTTAATCCAAGGAAATTGAGCTGCTGAATGATTTTTTCTGACATGCTGAGGACCAAATGTTCTGGCAAGGGTTTGTGCCAGCAATGTGAGAGGTGAGGAGGCTCCAGAAGCTGTTTTTTGCTCACATGGTGCCAAAACAGATGCATTTCTTTGATACAAGTAGTGTTGGGTACATGAGAGCTATATGGTATAGACAAATCAGACATAGTGGTGATGCCAAAAGCACTTGTGGCATAGCTGTGAATGCCCTTCTGACAACGATTTTGATTTTCAAATGCAGATGAATGTTATCCTTACAGGAAAGGGTCACAGGGATAGTTCTTGAAGCTGATGCCCTCAGTTTACCTGCAGGACAGATGCACAGGTGCAATTGCAAGTGACACAGACTTTCCTTAACTCACAACATTAGTAGGCTCCATCCAGATCTGGAATTGTATGTGGAATTCAATCTTCAAGTCCATTTATCTTTGGGCTCAGTGTGCTGACTGCAATCCAGCAAGCAGGGGCCATGTACAGGTGTACAGATAATGGTTCTTCTGGACCAGCACTGAGACCAGCTATTTTCACAAAACCCTGGCTGCCAAACAGCAATCTAGTGGTGAAAAGCTCCTGATACCTCTGCTATTATTAGAAGCAGCCCACAAAATTACAAAGGTGGTAGATGAGCTGAACACAGAATCCTGCTCTTGGGGACAGTCAGTGAGACTAGCAGGGGATCAATTTGAAACAGATAAAAGAAAGTACTTCTTTAGCAGTCAGTAGTGAGCTTCAGGAACTTGCTGCCATGCAGTGCTGGAGAAGCTGACAGTATCAGCAGGTTTAGAAGGGATTAGACAGATTCAGGGACAACAGGGCCATTAAAAAGATAAGGCAGGGACATGCCCTCTGTGGTATCTATCCCATCAGATATTCAGCTGGGATGCCAGGGGAGCACAAGGGGAAGGGGCTGCAGAAATAAGCCCGGCTTGCACACACTTATTAAAAATATCTCCATTCCTGAAAATGTGTGATAAATTACTGGTCCAAGCCATATTAATGTACTTAATCTAGAAATGAGTTTTATCCCCAAAGCATTGCATGAGTATTCGGTTACTACAGCATCCTAGATTCCCATGAGCTGACTCATGAGCTCAGAGCAACACACTCAAGCAAGAACTAGGATTCTTCTTCATTCCAGGCTCTGATCCTCAGCCCACCAGTTCCTTGCTGTATGGGCAGTCCCAGGTCACTGCCAGCCCCCAGCACTGCCCCCTTGCTGGGCACTGTGCTAACACCTATGCCACATTACTGACATTCATATTACATTGCAAAATCCTAAAGGAACCAAGCGAGCAAATCTTGCATGGGGTACAGAAAAAGGTGGAGACAGTGAAAATTAAATGCTAATGAAATACTGTACAAGTGAGTAACACAATAACATCCCATCTACAGCTCTAAAAGCTAAGGATAATTCATGCATAGGGCAGAAATTACTTCAAATTTGAACTTTCTCAGATTTTGGAGGCTGAAATACAAAACTTCCTCTGCCCCTTCCTCTGCATTTATTCCTTCCCAGCAAAGTAAGAAGTAAGCCAGCATGCCAACTTTTAAGCATAACATAAAATGAAATTGAAACTGATTATTGTTTTTAAGCAATTGCCCTTGAGGCCACCCAACAATAGTGTTTCTAAAGCAGTCCTACCTTTGTTTTCCAACTTGAGCTCCTCTGCTAGCAAGCTGTCTTGTCTGTTTCCAAGCACAAATGCCAGAAATGAGAGGATCAGGGCATCCAAGATTCCAATAATTGCCAGGATATATGCCCAGCGGACTGAACAAGCCCCCAGCGTGTACTTGTCTGTCTTTTCACCACACATCCGTTTTACCTCATCTGAATCCCAGCCATCAGGAAAAATCATACAACCCAGGACGAGACAGGCAGCTTGGAGAAAAGAGAAAAGGAGAACAATGGGATAATGAGACCAAGCTTTCATTTTGTTGAGAACCTACAAAGTTATCATTAAAGCATTAGACTTTTTCATCCTGAACTCCAAAGCTAGGCTACTTGAAAAAAACAAGTCACAGAATTACATTTAATACAAAAACCTAAGATGCAACATCAATTGCACACCTTTCTTAAAAAGCTGTTACATCCTGGATCCCTGGTCAGGTTTTGCATCAGTACAATCACATTTTCCTTGTGGGACCGATTTCTTCAATGCAATATGAAAGGACCACACAAAACCAAAAGGGAAAATGGCTAACAACCGGGATATTCAAAGGTAACACTGGCTTACTGTCAAGTAGTCAGGCAAACAACCAGTTTAAAAGAGAGGAAAAAAACTACCTATCCTTTCTGGTAATCTGCTGTTTTATCCTAACCATAAACATTGGACTTTCTCACTGTCCACCCAAAGACAGAGCTTGATTCATTACAAGTGCTGCCTCACAGAGGGAAACTCCACCCCAGCACCTGCCTGATCCATCCTGAGCACAGTGGAGCCCTTCAGGATGACATTCCAGTCATGGGAACTGTCCCACCACATCTGTCATTGCAATGAGAGCAAAGCCCTGGCACTGCACACAGATCTCTAGGTCCTCCTGCTCGTCCTCCATACGGCAAACATTGGTGTACAGACATTTTATGGAAATAGGTGATCATGTCAGTCTCCCAGCAGGGGTGGAAAGGGATCCCTCACAGTCCTGTCTGTGGTTATGTCTTTGGCTGCTTGTGATTTGAGATGCTCTCTCTTAAGCTTTCTTTTGTTACTGGGTGGTTTCTATGGTCTGTCTATCAAGCCTGGCTATGTCCCCATTCCCTTTCAAATCCACTTTAAGGCTCTCTCAATGAGTTCTGCTAACTCCTGACATAAAATTCTTTGGGACAGGTGGACCTTATTTGTTGCCAGCAGGCTTGGTGTTGTAAAAACTGACCTATGACCAAAAATCACCAAATTTTTCTGGTAATGCCTGTCTTGAAGCCAGGTAGAGTCACCTTCAGCAGGAGAGGAAAGCATATAAAAAATAAAAGTAGCATAAGAAAATTCTAAAAATAATGATTATGTTGAATGGCCTCATTCTTCAGTTTTTATTGCATTTAAGAGAATCAGAAAATCCATATGCTTTCAGTTACCTCATCAATTACCTTTAGGGACTTGGAAATACCTTTCAATTACCTGTAGTGACTTGGAAACAGGCACATTTCCATCATTAGCCCTTCTATCTTAGTATGGCTGATGAGATACAATGGATCTTAAACCTTTTATAAAACCTTTATAAGTCTTAATATTGTATTGATGAAATATGCTCAAAATTGCAGGTGAAAGTGCTAATTGAAAAGAATGCATTGTGTGGGTTTCAGCCTTTTAAGTTTTTGTTGAGCCAGACCTCTGTTGGGAAATGACAGTTTATACACCAAGCAGCTTGTGCAACCAACAGCTGCTGTCACTGTGGGATTGGTTTCTTGTCGTTGTGACAGGTTTCTTGTCTTTCCTGGACAAGCACAGGCACTATCATTTCACAGACCTCTAATGCCCACAAAATAAAAACAGACTTACACTGGATCAATATGATGAAATACTGGAAGAGGGATGTGTAAGAGCGTTCAGGAATGGTAGTTTCCTTTTGACAGCTACAAAATTGCAGTAGACAATGTCCTGAAAGCATGTCTGCAGAAAATGCACCCAAGGTGTTTGACAAGTTCCTCCTGAACAGCTAATTTGTGTGAAAATAAAACAGCTTATAATACTTTCAAGGACAGTTAGGCTTAGAAATATGGGAGATTAAATAATGACCAGTCTACTCAGAAAATGAAGGTTGGACAAATTGTAAATTACATATTGTCTGCTGTAACTCATTTACACAATTACATAAGATCTTTCAAAGGCCTTTGAGACAAACAGTACAACAATTTATTTTCTTGAGCTGGTTACACACAGTTCCAGAAAGTGGAGTTGCCCTCACATTTAAGAGTTTCCCTCAGACTTGCAAAATACTCCACTCAAACAATGCAGCAAATCTGCAAACTTCTTGTGTTCATTAAAATGTCCATATTTACCCAGCTAACTGTTGACAAAGTTTCATTTACTATATAACAGCAAATACCAAAGCCAGTTTACTTTTATTGATCATCCTCAACATGTGAGAAAGCTTAATGCTCAGTGAATGATCAATACATGTGGATTTTTTCTGCTAATTGTGCATGAATAATTAGCAAATACCAACATCTCTGTCGATTTTTTATTACACAGCACATCAGACACATTCTTAGTGCTTCCTAAAAGTAATTTAACTTTGTTCTTTTGCACATAGGTAATTAAAAAAATGAACCCTTATCTCAAGAATTCAGTGTACAGCTTCCCAGCTGTGTTCCTCAGATTTCCAATTAACTCATCTTTCCTGAATTCTGTTCCTGCATTCTTTGATATACTTGCTTAAATTTCTGGAGTCATTCTGTTGGTTGTAGTTGGGCTTCTCTTGGTAATAAGACACATGGGTAAATAATGTCTGGACTAGATTCCTTTGCATAAAGACAGATATCAAGGAGGGATTATTATTATTTTGTCTTTTCCCTATGCAGTTAAGACGCTTTCTATTAGATTACTACTTAGTCAACATCTTCAGGAGCAGGAATCATACCTTACCTGTGGAGGGTAATGCAAGTAAGATTAGTCAATCTTGAGTCATTTTTTGTTGAGGGAATATTTTGCACTGAATGCCTTTAAGAACACAGACTTGCTCAATAATATAAACAAGTAATGATTATTTTATCAGCTACAAGATTGAAAAGACAGATATGAAATCCACCTACAGATCTACTTTGCATTGCTAGAAACTTTTACATTTGAATTCTGCTACAGAGGATTAGAAGATTTTTCTCTAAAAGGTCATTACTTTCAGTTTTATACAAATTTGTGAAATGGAAATAATTTTATGTAATTTCAGTGAAACTGGTAAGAGACGATTTTATAACACTGACATGGCTCCCATGTCTTTGTCTAACTTGCACTGTCTGTAATGGCAATGTTACTGAGATGGAAATGTAACAAAAGCTACTGCTGTTCTACTCCTGAGTAGTAATGGTGTTTGGGTTTGAAAAGTTCACTGACTAAATGAAAACCCTTAAACCATCAGTTCCTACAGACTCTGATTCAAGTAAGGAAAAAGTTAAGTCTATACTGGTTGAAAGCAGCCTTCTGTGTGTGATCTGGGGACATCAGATCAGCACCAGCCCCCTGACAGACAGCCCAGCCTAGGACCCTTCTAACCAAGGGCCTTCATGATAAGCAGCAGGGGGGAACTGATAAATGACTGACTCGTGTCACTGACACCATTCAGAACCATTTGGGCAACTGTAAAACTTACAAGAATCACATCCACATGGTTTTCCCTTTGACTGCTTGAGAAAGCTCCTGGCAGGATTATTATCTTTGTAAGGGTGGCCCTGGGTTTCCTCCATTTCTTCCTCTCCTGTGATGACAAGGTGACTCTCTTGTGTTGGAAGGGACTTTAAAGACCATTTAGTTCACCCACCATGTTGCTCAGAGCCCATCCAATCCAGCCTTAAACATTTCTAGGGATGGTATCTGTAAGTTCTCTGGGCAACCTCTTCCAGTTCCTCATCACCCAAACAGTTGCTTTCTCCCACATATTGGAGTCTGGTGGAGCTTTTAAAACTTTAAAAAAGTGATTAATAAAAGTAATTAAACATGCCTTATATATTTGCTTTTGCTTCTTGAACAGTTTTTTCGTGTGAACAGCTAACAGGAACTGTCACATGATTTTCCTCTAGGGCTATGAGTGACAAGACAAATTATTCATACTAGGAGAGAGAGCCAGGATTTTTACCTCGTGGGATGAAAGGATGCAGATACAACACTTCCAGAGATTGGAAACAGACAGTGAATTGTTGCTGGCACTGACAGACTTGTGACTCTGACCAAGCTAATATTATCACAGACTGTGCTCTGTGCATGAGCTCAAATGGTAATTAGCAAACAAGTAGTTCACTATCCTATGGTTGTGCCAAACACAGTGACAGATTAATATTATATCATTGCATGAAATGAGGTTCTATTTATAAAAAAAGCTGACTGCTATGCAGGAAACCAGTGCTGAGAAATTCCCGCTGGCAGGACTCCTCTCTCATCTTCATTCTTTTCCTGACAACAGACCAAATTTGCTTGCCTGTAGAGTATGAGGATGGCAAGTTTCCTGATAAAGGAATAAAAAAAATGGAATGGGAATTATGCTGACCATCTCTTTTCTTTCCATGCCCTCACATGCAAGAGTCTTCAAACCTCTCTGGTTCCAAACTGCAAGTGATTTTTTGTTTCCTTATTTTATCCCCCAAAATGGTATTTACAAACAGTGACCCATTTAAATCTCCAATACACTGAATAGAGATTTTGCCAGCCATGTTGGTGATTAGGATTAGTCTTTCAGGAGCTTGTAGCTGGGAAAGAAGGAAATGCTGACTGGAAAGAAGGGAAGTGGGAAAAAAGGAAATGCTGAGTCGAGGTGGCTGAAGACACACTGGAGGTGGTGAAGACACAGGGTCAAACACAATCCTGAGTGAAGACAGAAGCTACACACCCATCAACTGAGATTGATCCAAGTGATGTGGACTGCACTTCTGAATGGGACAATAATCCTCTGTGTTTATATTTATGTCATAGCTTGGAAGAAATGTGCAATTTTGAAGTGAATACCATGATTCTCTCCATTTATTGATGCCATCCACAGAAATAGTTCTGCTGCATGCAATCAGAGTATTTCTGGAGGAGCCTAAAAGTTCATTTAGAAAAGTTCTTCAACACTGAGTGGGGACCTTAAAATTCTGGCTCAATGTGTGGGCTTCATCACCCAAAAACCTGTGATTAAAAGAAAGCTCTTGAACTATGGAGAGCTTCCACAATACCTGGAACTGTTCCTTGTGCAATACAAAAAGGCAAATGTCACGTATGACCTCTTGATCCTGTGTTTGAAGGCTGCCACATACAATGCCCACCTATGAAAAGGCACTTCAGAGAGGTGCCAGCTGGATCCCCAAGGAGATGACACAGCCTGTTAGTTTGTGCATAAGCAGACTGAAAATTCCTGGTGGTGCTCGTAGATGGCTGCTGGCCACATGACTGCTGCTGGGTATGAGGCAGTCAGTGAGAAAAGTGTGAAGAAGTTTAAGATTCAAGGGCAGTGTTCTTAAGAGAGCTGGAGTGATAAAGTCCCATCTGGACTTCTGTGACTTGAGCTTCCATGTAGGATGAGGAAGGTGCCCTGTGGAATTGCTGCAGGACATTGACGTGATGCTCCCAGCAACCTCCTCCCCAAAGTGAAGGAGCAAAGGTTTGTGGGTTAATCTTCCTTCAAAAAACTTCAAACAATATGTATAACAAGGGCATTGGGTCCAGGAAACAGAACTATTTCTCATTTGAGGCAAAACCCGAAAGTCCCATGTGATGAGGATGCAAGAGGCTTCAGCAGTAACTACTTTAATCTACTTATTCTCTTATTTCACATCATCTTGCTTGGTAATATAGACAAGCCAGAGTCTCTCCACAGGATTAAGAATATTTATAGAAACTGCTAAGGGGGAGAAAAAGTAGGAGAATCTTATACTGCATTCCTGTGATAATATTAAAGACACGATGCAATTGTCGCCATTTGACTTATTAGGGCTGGGCTTTCTGATAAGAAATCTGATAAGAATATACCTATATACGTCTATAAACAGATATGTGTATTTCACATGCTGATTTTAAGAAAAGGGAAAAAGAAGACCAAACATTCCATGATTGGACAGTAAAGATAAAGAAAATAATATTGTGGAAAGCGGTAGTGAGGTGGGTGCTGTGGTCAGGGGGAGAAGACTAGCTGAGTAGACAGGTAGCAGATATTTTGATGCTTGCTAGTTATACTTAGGTAGCAAAATGGAATAATTTGATCAGCTGTTGCAAGATATGAAGCTAGACATAACAGAAATAGGGATGACTGACAGCTATATCCAAAGATGAGCACTACAGAACATGAATTGTGCAGAAAGATGGAAACAATTGAGAAAGTGAAGTAATGTTATATGAAGAAATGTGTTAAACTGTAAATAAGTAGAACAAAATAGCAATGATACTGCAATCTACTTCAGTTAAGTCAACTGTGAGAGAAATTTCACCACACTAAGGGGACCTGTTTTAGACCTCATGTGTTGGATTCATGTTTGGATGGAGAATTCTTTGATTTGATAGAGACAGAAATTCTGTGTGGGGTTGTATCATCTTGGGAGCATTTAACTTCCAAGTTTGGATCATTAACCACGATAATTAAACTTTGAGATTAATGTAGTTCTATGAATAATTTAGTTAGTACAACAACTATATTAGCTGGGGAATAAAAATAATGTAAGAACATAATAGATTTTTATAAGTGTGTGTGGCAGGTGATCCACAAGGTGGGTCCCAATAACTCCTCATGAAAGAACACAATTTCTGGTGTTCCAGCCATGGTAATTTGCAATGGGTATTTATTGTCCAGGAAAAATATGGAAGCAGGGAACTGCTAAAGGATGCAGGCTAATCACTATGTGGGCAAAAATCTTTAGGAATGCCATGACAACACATTGCTAATAGCTGTAGCCGAGGTAGATGACTAACTGATGAGGAGTGAGGAAACTGAAATCCTATACAACCAGAGATAAAAATACTTCTTTAGGATGAATCAGGTATGGGAGGTGGTACAGCTGGAAACCCACAGGTGGTGCATGTCAAAAGTTACACTTATGCTGTGTCACCTCCTGTGGTGTCCAAAGGCCCTGGGATCTGATGATATTTTTTTCTTCTCATTTTCTCTTTAAAGTATCTAAAATAACATGAGAACTGTGTCACAACCCACTGGAGTTTTCTGTCATGTGTCTTTGTGCCACAGGATGTGTGTCAGGAGGTCTGTGTGCCAGCTGGGCTCCGTGCCCAGAGGTCACAGGAGGAATAAAGCAAACCCCTGTGCTGGGGGCCACGGCCTGGGGTCAGCTGTCACACAGGCAGGTTGTCTGATGCTGTGGCCATATCCAAAAAGCACTTTTCTCACACAGACTTACCACTGAAAGTGTTTGCTTTGAATGCTGTCCCAAAGGATGGCTACATCTTTCTACTTCAATGTTAACTTCTCTTTGTATAACCTGTTCTTTAGCCAAAACATATCATGGCATACTGACATGTACTAGATCTAATTAATTAATAAATTCAACACAAGTCCTGCGTAGGCTACCACAGACAGACTGGAGAATAGGTGTTATTATGGCATAGGCTAGGAATTTCTTAAGATATATACAGCTGACATTCCACCACAAGTTACTGATCCAAATAGAGGAGATATTTTAAACACACTTCTGGTAAAAGACAAGGAAGAGCTGAAAATAACCTCACTTTCAATGACCATGAGTCAATTCAATTTAAATAAAATGAGACTATATTAAATAATATGAGAATAAAAATGTTTCTAAACCTGGATTTTAATGCATATTTTAGATGGATGAACTTTTTAAAAGGCAAAAGAAACTACTAACAAGTTAACTGGACTGAAGAAGTTCATACTAATTGTGGGGCAAACCTTGAATTTATTTGGACAAAAATATCAATTTTCTGGTATCTTGACAAGACAAATGAAATTCCAGGGATACTTCCAGCTCTGTATCGATGACTAACAAACTCTGTTTCATTCTACCCTCATTACCTATCTTCCCAAAAAAAGCCTTGAGGAGAAAAAAAAAAAAAAAAGATGTGAGCAGAGACCTTAGAAATTCCAGGAAAAGAAAATTATTAGTGAAGAAAGATACATTTTGAAGGTTAGGTAATGCAGCTCTAAAAGATTGCTATTTAAAAGTCAAGCTGTGCTAACTCTAAGACAAACTGAAACAAATAGTTGAATAATCTTCAGTGAGATTAATAAAGAAAGAAGAAAGGCAGATACAGAGTTGGGCTGGGAATTAGGAATTAGTACCTAATTATTTGTCTCATTTTTCAATGAAGAGAATGATAGAGAAAAGGAGGAGGATGTTGTGACTACTGGGTGTGAGCATTTGGAAATGGAAACTCATGCCTCCAAATCCACAGCATCAAAAACAATCATAATGTGCTTCAACTGGAGGAATGCACCTTCCAACCCCAAACACTGAAACAACCAACACATTAAACTGCAAAGATGTTAGGAAGGATTTTAAAATCGAATTAATTGTTGAGATAGTGGTGAAGAGCATATGTATTACCTACATTTTAGGAAAAAAAAGACAAAATTGAGAACTGAAAAATAATTGGAACAACCAGCCATCATTCAATTTTATCCCAGTTCTTTGGATAATTATTGAAGGAAAGAATAGCTGAAGACATGGGAAGAAATACAAAGTAACACACTTTTCAGAAAGCATTTGATCCTGTGTCATCCAGAAACACTTACTAACTGGAAAAAAGAGGCTAACATGAGAATGTAAGGTGTTCATGCCTTTTGTTCATGGGGAGCTGTCATTTTTTGCTTGAAAGAAAAGCCTCCAGCTGTTGTGAGGATACACTGGGCACCTCAAGGATCAGCCTGGGTGTCAATCATTTTGTGTTTTCATTACCAGCTTTGGCAAGAGTAGAGGTCTGGTAGTTAAATCCACTGATGGGAGGCACTATCAATGCAGTGTCAGGACAAATGATGGAGACAAGGTGTATGTTGGTCATCCCGTGGAGAACCATGGGACACCAGCCAACGGAACCAATGGAAAAGAGTTTTAGCAGTACTAGGGAGAGTTTTTAACGCATAATGTAAGCCCTAGACATCTGGTGCTGGTGGTTTTTAAGCCTTAGAAGAGCGATGTTTGCAATGACCAGTTAATCAGAGCAAGGTTATTTTAGGATGTAAGGAAGTATTTTGGGAAACATATTGCATGAAGCTGTAACTGCTCATGATAACAGGACTAGATATGAGGATTTAGTAGTTCTTTTCCTGGCCTATGTTCTTATGAGGAGGCTGAGAGATAATCTTTGAAATTAGTAGAGAATGAAACCTAGGAGGAAATGCAGCCAAAGAATTAGGAGCTTGATGGAACTACAAAACAAAAATAAATGTTCTTTAAATCAAACCGAAATGAAAGTCTAACAGAATAAATGGGGGAAAGAGGCAAAGAAGCAGCTCACTGCTGGGCTCTCTCACTATGGTCTGTGTACAAATTTGTCATTCCCCTCCTTTATTAATGGTTTTAAAATGTGATAGCAAAGAAAGAAAGAAGAGAGGCATAAAGTGATTTTCTTTTCCTGCCAACTCTCATCCAAGCTGTCCTGACAAACACCACGCATCTACAACAGCCTGGTTTTAGACTTGGGCAGTGCATGCCTCCAACTTGTTTCTGAAATTACTGCAAATGCAAGCAAATCTAAACATGCTGGCAAGAGAGGAAGTCTGGGACTGCATCAGCCACTGTATTCAGGGTAAAAATGGCAAAATTCTGCAGGCTATCGAGGTAGAAACAGAATGAAGAAGCAAAATATATTAACCTAAAATGAAAAGTTTGACATCTCAGCCTATAGTGGCATCCATAATAAGTACCAAGTTTAGTCTTTTTTTTCTGAAAATGAACAACTTCACAGCCAGTAAACACTCATTTGCAAAACAGGAGGTGAAAACCTTTAAAAAGCCGCGGTAGTGCTGCCTAGAAAACAGATCTGCATGCCTTACAGTAAACTGAAGAATTTTATGATTACTCAGTATAAACACAAGGGAATGGGTCCCAGAGAGGGGGAAGAGCTATTTAACTGAAAGGGCAGTCTTGGCATCTGAACAAATGCATATAAACCATCCAGGAACACATTTAGGCTGTAAAGAGGAAGGCAGTTTTGAATTGTCAGGGGATAGGTTCTGGCACAAATTCAGTAGCTGTGGCCATGCCAAAAAAGTTTGAAGTTGTCCAAGTGTATGCTGTAAATAGTTATTAAAGATGGAGTTTGATCAGTGCATTAAAAAATTATTAGGATGTGTTTCTGTGTGAGGCTAAATTTGACTACTCAGGGCCTTTAAGATAACTGCAAGAGCTCAGAGGTCTTGCCTCAATTACCTTCAGACACCAGAAAGCCAGGATCATCACTTTTCTCAGGATATGAGCTTTGCAATAGCTGCAGAGCTGGACACACAGACAGTGCAAACAGCACTCAACTGAGCCTCAGGGTAGGAGCAGCACTGAAGCCAAGCTCCAGGTTTGAGCATTATGGGCATTTTGCAGAAAATCTTCAGATCTATTTCCTTTTGTCCATAAATTTAGCAAATCTCTCTACTCTATCTGGCTAAACCCTGCCTGGTACTGTAGCAAAGCCCCTTGCTGACTTCCCTCCTGCACTTACACTCTGTGAAACCAGTTCAGCCTGCACTGCATAACCATGGGGTTCACAACCAGCAGGGCCTCCTGACACCATTACCAGACTCCATGTGCAGCACTGCCACCCTGGGCTGCAGGGATTGTCTGCATCCCACCTGGTATGTGCCATGTGCCACGAACAATAGCAGCTCATCATTAATGCATTGAGGAATCAGCCCCCACGGGCTGCTGCTTCAGAGAAACATCTGCCACGAGGTCCTGGCTGTGCTCACAGTTTCATTTACATGACCATTGGGAGTGTTTGACAGCCATAATTAGGAGTTGTTGGAAAGTGGGGTAACTCACCCATGCAGGACATGGAACAGCACAGGCCAGTGCTCAACAGCTGAGCTGGGGAATTCAAAGCTGCCACCAAGAATTCAACCAATTGTTATCTGATCCCCACTTTGCTGTCATGCCATGAAAGGAACATGAACAATAAAACCTCTTGCAAGAGGAAATGAAATAAAAGATGCTGGGGGTGGGGAATGTAGTTTTCTTAAAGGTTCAGAGCCACCTGTCCCTCTGTATGGCTGCCCTTGGGGTGCTGACCCAGCACACTGGGTGGAAGGTGTGAGCCGTGAAACAGCTGCAGTACAAACAGCTGCCAGCCAGATGTGTCTGTGCCTCCTCTTGGGCACTGTCCAGCAGGAGAAATCTCTCCTGCAGAAGCTGATTGAAAGATTCAAGAGATTGCTTGGCAGTGGCTAAGGTCATTGGCCACTGGTGAGATTTCTCCACTGTAAGCTGAGGTGCAGGTTAATGGCCTCTGAGACATTCTCTGCCAAAGCACGACTGTGATTCCCAGACTATACTGCATCATGATAGGAAATATGATTTAATGTTGAAATGAGGAGGTTTTAAGATTAACAATTTATAAGCATTCAACCCCTGGGTGTGGGCATGACAGTCACACTCTGTGCTCTCCCTTGGAACTTTGTGTTCCCTATATACTTTAGTGAAGAAAGTGACTTTTTAGGAGGAGTGACTGAAGTCATGTAGAAAGACTATAAGATGGACAAATAAATATTCTGTCATGAGCTAGACAAAAAGAAGCAATTGAATGCATGGGGGGAGAAAGGGGAAGGCTCTTGCTTCTCTTGTCTCTTGTAAAGCATTAACGTTCTGCTAAGAAATGCCCTACAGCTGAGCCAGCGCCATGCTGTCCTTGACATGCAGAAACTGTACTTGCCCTTTTTGAGACAGTGGGCAGAAGACTATTGGGACAAATGATCCAGGTGTTAAATCTGGTCAGGATTCACCAGTTTCCTCCCAGGGCTGGGAAGCCTTCCATGTACTCTGCCAGAAGGCTCCAGCCAGTTCTCCATGGGAAAATCTACCCCCAGACTGGTTTCATTCCCTTTTTAAAAAGCAACAGCCTTCCCAAAGCTAGCCTCCACCCTGCACCCCATCACCTCTGAATGAGGGGACCCATCCTTGGACCTCAGAGGGGTTTGTGAGATGGCAAGGAAGTGGGTCAGGGTTTGAAGCACCTTTATGCTGCAGGCAAGGGGGGGTGGGCAACGCAAAGCTAAGGGCCTGCCGAGGGGATGAGCTGAATATGAGGAGGAGACAGGGAGCTGGAAGGCAGCAATATGGGGCAGTTTTCCCTGAAGAAAAAGGTGGAAGTGGAAGGAGGCAGGAGGCAGCCTTGTTATTGAGCTGGAACACTAAGATTTAACTAAAGTCATTACAATCATTTAAATCTGATTTCCCAAGCAGTGCTAGCCAATATTGCAAATGGGCTGGCAGAGAGGCAAGACAAGTTCTGAACAGATGATAAAGGCATTGACTTTTGTATAGCTCCTTTCAATGCCCCTGAGGCACCTGCATACGTCTTTATGCCTGCACAGCTTGTCATGTGCTATTCTTCACTTATCTCTGCTACAGCTCTTCCTGATCCCTTAGCAGCTTTCCTTGGAAGAAAAGAGAAATGGACAATAGGCCCTAAGACCACTGCACTGCCTCTTTATTCAAGCTGACATTTGGCAGCAAGACTTGGCTTCCTTTCGGAAGCCAATGTCTGATAGAGCCTAAAGGCAGCAGAGGTATCAGGGGCTTTGCCTCCCCCACTGAGCATCTGAGCCCTGCACGGTGGGAGAGCCCTGGGGACTGAGACTGGTAACACGGGAGATGTTTTTGTCTTCTGCCTTTTTCCTGTTAGAGGGAAATCTATTCTTACCTAGGGCCAAACCTATGAGATTGCTGAGCCTTCTAAACTCATTGCTTTGGGCATGGCAGACTTGATAAATTTTGAAATACTTGAAAAAATAGAAGAATTCTACATGATTAAAAAAAAATCTTATAATAATATCTCCATATTGTAAAGCACATCTCATCTTATTTGCTATCAAGTCAGTCTGATCAGTAATGTGTCCAATTTTGTTCACTACTACCACAACAGCCCTTGACTTGGTGCTTTGATAAACTTGATATCCCTACTGGATCCTAACTGGAAGGGTTAACTTTGGAATTTCGCTTCTACAGAAGTATATTTCTGTGCCTGTAATTTGATTGTGGTCAATTAACCCCAAGATTTGCACTATACAGCAAAGTTTACCAGTACAGTATTCAGCAAATCCTTGTATGTATGCACATGCAATTTCAAGTCCTGACTAGGTTTATGATATCCATTTGTAATACCTTTTTGAACATTCTGGAAGTCAGGACATGTGATATTCTAGTGCTGCAATGCCTCTGAGGTAAACTTCAAACACAGCAAACAACCACAGCAAACAACAGTGCTGATTTTCAGCACTGATGCCCAGAAGTCACAGAAAGCAGATATCACTCCACTTAAAATTTCTAGCATATGCCAATTAATATACCTGGTGATTTCTGCCTTAGAAATGATGATGTATGGTCAGACATTGAAAGAACTAGAACAATAAGGAAAGCAGCAGTGCAAGGCAAAGGGGAAAACCTGACAAGGTCACAAAACCCACTGAGACTGACATGGTCTGCCAGAAAAGCAGAGTGGGTACTTGCAAAGTTGAGTATGAAGTTTGAGAGCTTGCTAGGTGACCTGTGAAACCCCCCAAGGGCATGCTGCCCACTGGCTGATTTAGAAGAATGAACCAGATGTGCTGTTTAAAGGGAGGATTCTAACCCAACCGGATCCAGAGATGGGGCCAGAGGAAAGAAATGTTTAACTGGGATTGCAATAACTGTGTCTTCCTTCAAAAATGTTCCTAGGTTCTGGAGCTCCATGTCCTTTTCTATAAATAAATAATGGCTGAAAATCTGTATAATAAAATTGTTTCCTGAAGTAACTGCTTTAGTTTCACTCTGGTAGGCATCAGGAAAACAATTCCACAAGCAGCTCAAAATGTTCCCAAATGCATCAGGCAGCAAGTGCTTATATTACTACACTGCAAGCGACTGAAAGACAGCATAAAAGGATCAGAGCATTTCAATAAATGTACAGAAAATATAACATCTGCCTTGTAAACAATCCAGTATCTTGTCATTCAAATTACTTGCTTTTTGAAAATAAATGTCTAGATGAGACAGAAGCTTCAAGAACTCATCCCATCAGAACCACCCCTGGCTTCAGTAATTCAGCAGTCTTTAATACATCATTCCTACCTCTCCTACCTCTGTTGCCCATGACACCCACGACTTCATTTCTCAGTCTCACAGGTCTCTTTGCATTGGGAAGTGGTACTAAAAAGTGACAGGGTTGAAAACTTTTGACCTATCCCAAGCAAATGCACTGGAATTATACCAAAATTACTTCAGAGTTCATGAAAATTTCTATGGAAATCTTTAGTTTGGGGCAGCACCTTCTTAAATCTGCTGCCAAACAGTCTTATCGTGATGATGAAGACATGTGCCTGTCAAAAACAGGTTCTCTAATTCTCTCCAAAAGTCCAAATTCAAAGTATGAAGGAAAGGATGGAGTGCTTAGTCCAGTTGAAACACAGGGACTCCAGAAATATAAAGGGAAGTGCCCAAAATGCCATGCAACTCCAGAGATATCAAATACAGAGACAGTAAAACCCAACTTCCTTAAAACCTGTACAGCAGCAGTCATTCAGTATGGACTCTGTATATTTGGTATTGAAGACAAAATACCATGCCACAATTTGCATCTTATTAAGCCCTAGAGAAACATAAAAATTGCTGAGGCAACCTGTGCAGAGCCCTGTGAAGATGGGACTCTACAGCTTTGCAGCAGCCTGAAACCAGAGAAATGGACATCCAACAGTGTCAAATAAAAGTAACCTCAGCTGTTGGTATACTCTATATATTCTGTTGGTATATTCTATACATTCGATACTGATAAATAAAATACATAAGAGCTACCTCACTGACCAGAGAAGCTAGGCTGACCTTGCCCAGTAGCAAACTGGACAATAAGAGCAAAGTATTTTTATTTGGATTCATTGCTAGAATAATTTTTGTTTAGCAAGAAAGTGCTATGTTGAATCGTACTAATCGTAGTGTGACCATGGGAACTAGGTAGTAAGGTGCTGCTATAAATTTGGTGGAAGTAATTTGTGTATGCAAGAATTATGTTTTCATGTGTTAACTTCTGTGTTCCCAAAGCTGAATGTATGAATTACTTAAAAGGCACAGTTAAGGACTGGCTCTTTGGAGCTTTGTCTTGTGTGCCTGTGGGACTCCTGTGATGTCCCTGTACCAGCTTGGGGGTATCTTGCTTCCGCCTAGGAGGGCTATTATGAGCAGGGCAAATAACTATCCTTATCTCACCACTTCAAATAAAAAAATATTTCTGCTTAAGCAAACCATTATTTCTGTAATAAAATCCTCGTGGCCAGTCAGAAACAAACCTCAGAAAAGTAATTATTACAGCTGAATGTAACCAACCTGATCTGAGTGTGAGCAGACTTTCTGTCAGATCCTGTGCAAAGCCACACTTGGAGCCTTGTGCAGAAAGACACAATAATGGCTTCAGTTACTTGGATTTCAGCTTCTCTCAATATAGGTATGTGGCCTCAACATCCTTTGTCAGCCAGGGCTGCCAGCTATAATGTTTTTCCTCTTACCAGGTCAAAGTACCTCTCATTTTTGGTAGTACTGAGTGAAACATTTCATCTGAAACTTTTTTTGCCAATAAAGAGTGCAGCGGGTTCAGTGGAAACATTTCAAACATTCAGGTTGATCAGTGTGAACTCTACTGACTGAATACAACACAAAAGCATTTCTGAGAAAAACTGTAAGTGCTCTGTTTTTATTGAGAATCTTTCAAAAATAAAGTGCATTTTCATCAGACCTAGAAAAGGTGTTATTTGAGTTGTATTGGCAATTGATTTTTCTTGCCAAGTTTGCCACCATTCTTTTTTATCAAATTCCTATATACTTTTAAAATTATTCTCACCACTTTTGCTTAACTTGCTGACCCTTGTTGTCCCTTTGTTATCCATAAAGTGGGTTGTAATCCTGTAACATTGCCCACATTTTCCTGTTCTGTTCGTGTTGGCTGACGCAAGGTCTGACTACTTTGTTTTCATATTGACTGAACATATGGTAATTTTTCCTGTGATTTCCCTCCACTCCTGTATCCTATCCATCAGCATGTCTTTCATCCTCTTGTATTTGTTTTATTGATTACAGGTTTGTTCTTCACCTTCTCTCATGCCTTTGGTGTCTTCTTAATCTTGATTAGGAAACTAATTAGATTAAGGTTACCACTGCTCAGACAGTTATCACGTCACCCACCATCTGTTGCTCAGGATATTTTTCTCTCTGCCAATCCTCTTTCCACACAGCACACAGTGGGTAGGGTTTATACATTGTCCACAACACAGCAGACAGATTATATTCAAGGGTCAACATTTACCTATACATTTGTCTGAAATGGGGAAGCGAAAAAAACCCCTCTTTGTTGGAGATGGGTGGCAGCATGAAATATTTTTGGATATCTGTGTCTTATCTGTGAAGGTGAAGACACCCAAGCAGCACTCCATCTCCTCTTTCTTGGAGATGGGTGTCAGTATTAAATATTTTTGGATATCTGTGTCTTATCTGTGAAGGTGAAGACACCCAAGCAGCACTCCATCTCCTCTTTCTTGGAGATGGGTGTCAGTATTAAATATTTTTGGATATCTGTGTCTTATCTGTGAAGGTGAAGACACCCAAGCAGCCTCCAGTGTGAACAAATGCCTGCTGAGACTCAGTTACCCTGTGCCTCATGGATGAAACTCAGTTGAAAGTGCAATTCAGACTCAACCAGTCAGGATTCTCTCATGTTCCCTCCAGTACAGGAGTGCTCCTGTAATGGTAGGAGCATTGGCTGGCTGCAGCTTCCATGGTTTCCACAGTTCTGGAGCAAGACCTCCATCCACCCAAGGGAACTGAAGGGGAACATAAAAATGAACACTTTACCACAGTTTTGGTATGAGCAACTGTGCACTGGTGTGCACCCAGGATGTAAGAGATTTAAATGGGACTACAATAAACACATCTAGAGTACAGAAGGATGGAATAAGAGCGGCATCTGATCCCAACTTTGGGAAGTGCTCCTGAACTCTCATTTCTTTTTTCTCAGTCTTCCAGTCTGCTCCTTCATTTTTCTGCTCAAGTGTTTCCTCTAACTTCCCTGCAAGGATTTTCCTCACTTCTCAGTCGATCCTTCCTGCAGATATTTCTCCATCTTCTCCTGTCTGTTTCCTTTGTCCTTGAACATGTCAGCAACATTTGCAGGCTGACTGCTCCCTTGCCAGTCACTCAGACACATTCCTGCTTTCCCTTTCTAGTGAGCTGCAGATGCATATTTTTTCTCAAAACTTCCTGTTGGGACCTTGCTTTAATTGGCTTTATTTGGAGTTTGCAGGGCTTTAACTGTATCTGAATGCTTTACATGTTTACACATTTGGGGCCCAGGCCACTCTAACTATCCCTAGTCTCAATTATTCAGGCATCAAAATCCTCACAAACCTTTGTTACTGTGGTAACAAATAGAAGTTGTAAACACTTCTCTGACAGTTTGTGTTAAGACTGCAATTCCTTTTGTTTCAAAACATTAGTGCATCTCACTTTTGCTCACCTTGAGGGCAAAAAGGGGTCCCACAAGGACATCCCTCTTCCAGTGCCAGCAGGCTGGAGCATTGGTTATCACAGCTCTGTCACTTCCAATAATACATCCATCCTCTACAAGGCAACAGCCCCTGCTGATATGAAACTTCTTTGTAACATACTCTGTAACACTTGGAGATAAGGTCTGTAAGCTTCCATTTGAATAAATGCCACTCTGATGATATGTTTTACAGAAAAAGAATTTCTTTTGACAGCAAATGAACGTATATTATTTAGCTGCCTACCTCTATATGATTGTTTTAGCTCCTTTGAAAATCTGCTGGAATGGGTAATCCAAATATCTTTACTGATTGGTTCTCCACGTCTGTGTGTGGACAGCCCAGAAAGAGTGCAATTGAAAAGCTCAAAAGAACATAACAATAAAAACTTAGGTGCACTAGGTCAGCATTTTCTCCTTTTATCATTATTCTCATTCCTATATCCCCACACCCTGTCCCCAGCAGCGGGCACATCCCTGGGGCATTCTGCCAGTCTCACACAATCTGCAGTTCAGTGGGGGTATCTTTATACTTAGGGACATTTCTTGAGTTTTTCCTTCCTCAAATAATTTTCCCGTTTGATTCTGGTTAACTTGCAGTGTCCATAATATCCTGAGGTAAAGAGTTCCACAGCTTAGTTATCCATCAGATGGCAGAAGGAAAAAAAATTATTTAAAAATTTTCACCTGCTAGTTTCTTTTAATGGTTCTTAATTCCTGGGTTGGCAATTACAGTCAATAATATTTGTACCCATGTACCTCCCAGTTTTATCCAAACCCCATATCTGATATGTCATGGTTTTTGGTGGAGGAAGAGTCCTGGCCTCCTCAAACTGTCCTGGTATGGTAGAGATTTGCTGCCTCCGCTTATCCCTGCACGCCCTGCCTGAGCATTTTGCAGATCTACTCTACTGAACCACAATTTCCCCTTCTAAAATCCATGCTGACTGTCCCCAGTACGTATGTCATGTTTTCAAGTGGTCATTAAATCAACCTTTCTATCACTTTGCCAATAGAGCCACCATCTCCCTGTTCTGCAGTAACTTTGTTTCTCCTCTTAACTCTTTGAAAACTGATATAAAATTAACTATCTTCCAGCTTCTACTACCAAAGAAGTTTTAAACAAGAAGTTAGACAGTGCTGTTGAAATGTTGAATACATCATCCTTAAGTTCCTTTAAAACTCTGTTACTGTTGATCCTTCTGATCTGTTATCATGCATTTAGTGTATTTTTTCCATGAACTTTGTTATCTCCATTTCAGTTTGAAAAAGAGCATCCAATAAATCTCCTAGAAGAAAGACTTCCAGTGTGGGAACCTACCCAAACTCCTCCAAAGTAACTGTGTGTACAGAAGATTTATTTTAGATTGTTTTCCTAGAATATCTCTGACTTTTTCTGAGACTTTTATTACACATTTCTCAGAGATTTTATTATTTGATCATCTTCCTGGATTTCTGGCAGATTTCCTCCTTCTAATGTTTTTTGCAGAAGGATTAGTAGTTTTTATGCCTTTTACTAGATGCTCCTCAAAACTATTCTGCTCTTTTATTTTTTTTTCTCTCCCTCATTATGCTTGAATTAAAAGTCAGATTGCCAGAGCTTAAAGTTGTCTTTTTTTTCCCAAGCTCCAGAGTTCACAGATTACAGCTGTAGGGCTGATTCAGAGGGAAATATTTGAACTTTGTGAGGGCCCAGTGCTCCATTTGCTCTTATGTCATAGTGAAGATTTGCAAATTCAGATGATCTTGAGCATTTGCATCTCCCAAGAAAAATCAGTAAATTTGCTCTCCCAAACCCTGTCACAGAAGATGCAATATTTTAGTCCACAATCGCTGCATTTTATCTCTGCTGATGCAGCAGTCGTAAATTCTATGAGCCACATTGATAAGTGAAATGTTTGTTTTAGAGCATGATTATAACTATATATTTCCTCCTGCTGGATAAGTATCATGGTGCCTTCAAACAATTGCCTCTGGCTGACGGCATGGGATGTTTCTAACACCTGGGAATGCTGTGTGATAGCCCCTCAAGGTTCAGCAGCAGCCTTCCCTCCCCACACTCTGTGTCTGTGCTGTCAACTCCCAGGGTTCCACTGGGAACCTCACAGTGTGCTTAAACAGTTACCTCAATGGGAAAGATTTTGGCATTTTCTTAAAAAGAAGTACGGAAAGCACACCTGAAGGGTCCTATGCAGATCAAATAATTGAAACTAAATTAAAACAAATCCAGCACTTCCAGCCTTCTGCTGGGACCCACGCTGAGGCCAAAGCACACAGGACCTGCTCCCAGTGTGGTCTCCATGTGGATGAGATGTTCAGCCCAGATGCTCAGCACCAGCAGCAGAGCACTCCTGACACTGTGAGCACCATTCCTTCTCTGGGCAGTAGGAGCTGGCAGTCACATTGAAGGGTCTGCTCTACGTACTACATCTTGTTCCTAAATCCCACTCTTGTTTAGAAATGGAAACCTTCAGGTCACTGTTGTTTTGAACCCCAAACTCTTGCATTTATGGCAGGAAACTTTCTGGATCCAGCATGGACCCATCATTTAAAAGATCATGTTTCAGTTCTGCCCTGGAAAAGTCATCTCTGGAGGCACAGGGATGGGCAGATCCTCTCTCATCCTCACAAAACAACTCCCTCTGTCAAACTTCTCCACATCTCTAGCGTACTTTAACCCCTTAATGCACCGCCTGAGCATAACTAACTTCCTCAACGGAGGACAAAACATTGCCTCTCACCTAACTGACCTTTCCTGACACAAAATACTAGGCCCAGAAGGACTAGCCAACCTACAACTAATAGCAACCAAAACTGCCACTACCCTCCATTCCGGCCTAATTCAAGCCTACTTAGGATCATTCGCCCTATCCATGCTCATCATCCTCATATCCATGGAGGCCCAGGGATGGGCAGATCCTCAGGATGGGCAGATGTTCTCTGCCATTGCCATGGCGTCCTGGTTTAGGGCAAACTGGGTGGAAAACCTCTAAAGAGGTTCCTCTAGAAAGCAGATTCAAGTGGCCCCTCCCCCAACTGTTCGGGAAAATATTTCCTTGGAGAAAAGTGGAAAAAACCTGTTTATTTAACAAGCAAAGCATTCACCAGTACAAAAATGAACAATATTAAACAATAAAACCTTTTGCCAATCTGAAGAGATGGCAAACTCAGAAGGTCCTTGTTGTGGCTGCAGCTCAGCTGGCTCAGTCTCTCCCAGCCCCTCCTGAGCTGGAAATGCCCCGGCCCCGGTGAGCCCAGGTGTGAGCTCCAGGGGCTCTGCTGGGTGCTCAGAGCAGGGCTGGGCTGGACAGCTCCAAGGAAAAGGAAAGCCACTGTCCAGGGAACTGCTCTGCCTCAGCCAGCTGAAAACTAACTAAAAGCAAAGGAGAGCTCTGTCCTGCTGTCTGTCTGTCCGTGCTGCAGACAGCACAGTCCAGGAGCAGGAATGTGGAGCAGTGAGCGCAGCTCCTGAGCACAAACTCTGCAGTTCTCTCTCAGAACCAATCTTAAAGGTGCAAAACTTATTTCTGGGCTAAACAAACAAATGGGGATACAAGCATCATAAAGTCACCCAGGTCACATGGGGACCTGCAGGTGTGCAGGACAGGAATGAAGAAGAGTGTTATCACTACTTTACTTTCAAACACATTAAGCTCACTCATTGCTCTTTTAAAGCACACCAGACCTGAGCTGACTGATTTCAGGCTTCATACATAATAGCACTGTTTCTAAAGCTCTAATTGAGGAGATATGTTTGAGCACACACCTTTTTCCTTCTGGAATGTGAACCAGCCTTCTGCTGTCAGACTTCTAATCTGACATATTTAAACACCCTGATAGGTTAATAATAGTGTCTAGGATCACAATGCTTTAACAGCTTCAAACTCCAGGCAACATTTCCAGATAATCACTCCATTTTACTTACTACATAGATAATATTGTGTAATTTGCTCAGGGAAGATTTGTATTAGGGCTGACACTGATGAAATACATCCAAGATATCTAAGGTTTGTAAATAGATATGCACAAGACCTTAAAAGCTGCAAGCATGAATATTGTTAAAACATTCTCTCCCTCATACACTCCAGGTAATATTAACTACTCAGACTGTGCTTCACAGTGTGACACTGCAGTACTTCAGTACATTTAGCTGGGAAGGAATTTATTAAGTAAAGCTGTGTATAAAACACGTCCTTCAACATCAAAGGCTGCACCTGGTCTCAGATTTTACCATCTAAATACATTGTAGAGAAAGACACTATGTATAAACCAGCCTGAGGTACTGAGACTACAGTTTCTCAAAATAAAGAAACTTTATTTTGTTTGTTTGTGGGTTTCTGGTTGTTTTTTTTTTTGACTTGGGTAAACTTTTAGTTGAAAAGCACCTGGGTGTAATTTCTTCTGGATTTGTATTCACCATGGGCCCATCTTTGCTTCTACTGAAGTCAAGTGCAAAATTGATTGAATGGCACCAATATCAGTCCCTCTGCAGACATTATAAAGAAATAGGGAGTTTGATTTATAAACTTCATATAAAAATTGTTATAAAATGCAGTTTTATTTATGCAAAAATATTCAAGATGAACAGTTATTCATGGGTACATGTAGGACATTTTTGGCACTTCAGCATCCAGGCTCAAGCTGCAGAAATATGATTGTTGTCTCAAATCCCAGAGCTCCAAAGGCTCAAATGTGACTGTACCAATTCTGACTTTCATGCCCTCCCCAAACCAGTGCAGGGAGACTAAAAGCCTTTGATAAGTATTTGTTCCATGAGTGGAGGGTTTTGCTATAGCCTATGGCCATAATCTCTGCTGCAGATACCTGGCTATGCAGCTGCACTTGCTCTCCTTGGTCCATGACCTGGAGTGGATCCATATCTACCAGCATTAAGGGAAGGGGCAAGGATGCTTTAAAAATCTTTACCCTTGATCAACTGACACAGCAATTATTTCTATTAATCAGAGACTCACTATGGTCATTTAGTTCTTTAAAACTTGTGGGAAATAAGGTGTGGAGATACACAAAATTACAACTGGTGATTTTAAGTACTTCAGTTTTGGGTGCTTCAAACACTCCGGTAGATCTGGTTAAGCAGCCAAACTCCCTAGCTATGTAAGAGGTTCTTGCTCATAATATTTCCAAGTAGGATTGATTTCAGGATTTCTTTTAGCTCCATTCAGTAATTCAATCTGACGTGAATAAGAACAACCAGCAATCATATCATCAATGTACACAGCAATTAGGACAGATAAATTGAACTGTTTACACTTCAACTGCAGTCCTTGGAGATGCGGTCAATACAGTCAGTGGTGTCTGGATGGCACTTTACTGATCAATGGAATGTGCCTGCTTGCAGGTGAGCTGGATATCTCTTCAGGTCCCACTGGCTGTATTGACTGCATCCTCTGTAGCTGTACAGGGACTTAGTGGACACTTGTGTGCAAATGTGCCCTCCCCACACAGACATGTAAACTGGAGTATTAACTTGCAAGCTGACTCCTGCCCTGTGCATCTCCCCAGCTTTGCTCAACACTACATCTGAGCAAACGAGGGACAGCTCTGACTATGTATGGAACAGAATCAAATTTTTGTTAAGAAAAGGATTATCAACTAGAATACATTCCTGCAAATTATCTGAAGCAATTCATAAGTGAGAAAATCTTTTTGAAGTATGCCAGTGAATTAGAAGATACTTTTAGCTTTTGGTCTCTGTCTAGTACAATATTTCTGCAGTGTAAATCCAAACTGCATGAGGTGCCATGAAGGAAGTCATAAGTGCAAAGCGTAGATGATGAAGGCCAAAATACCCACGAACTATCAACTGTTTTGTAATTAATTAGAAATTTAGTCATCACCCTAAGGGGTTTTGCCATGCCTTTTCTGCCTCCCATTCCACAGTTTAGGGATTTATGTTCCTTTGCTGCAGCAGTAACAGGGCAGGCAACAAAGGCAGACATTTGCCTTTGTAAAGGAAACAAATACTTTGGCTCAGCTGCGTTAAAAATGTTATCTCTGCTCTGGTAAACAAACTGTGTATAAATGAGCCAGGATTTGGATATTCTTATGCTCTGGATACGTCATTAATACCCTAATGTGTAACTATAATCATATTAGAAGGAATTGGTAGCAGAAACAGTGTCCAGCAGCACCAGGGCAGTGATGCTTCCCCTGGTGAAGCCACATCTTGAATCCTGTGTTCAGTTCTGGGCCCTTCGCTACCAGACACTGAAGTGCTGCAGTGTGTCCAGAGAAGGCCAGCAAGGCTGGGGAAGGATCTGAAGCACAAACACTCTGAGGAGAACTGGGGGAGCTGGGGGTGTTTAGCCTGGAGAAAAGGAGGCTCAGAGGTGACCCTGGCACTCTTACAGCTGCCTGACAGGAGGCTGTAGCTAGCTCGGTCTGTTCTCCCAAGTAACGCAACGGGATAAGAGGAAATTGCCTCAAGTTGCACCAGGGGAGGTGTAGGCTTTTTTAAACTGAAATTCCAAGGACTGGAAGAGGCTGTCCATGGAAGTGGTGGAGCCACCATCCCTGGAGATATTTAAAGGATGTGTAGATATGACTCTTAGGGGCATTGTTTAGTTGTAGGCTTGGCAGTTCTGGGTTGATGGCTGGACCTGATCTTACAGGTCTTTTTCGACCATAGTGATTCTATGAATCCATGATTTTGTTGTTATTCCATTTGGAGTTCTTACCTTATAGCATTGCCTTTTTTGACAGTTTACCATTTCTGAATGATTGTTCAGCATGTCTAATCTTTCTAAAAAAGGTTTATAACTAAAGCCTACTTAAGCCTTCTTAAATATGCCTCTTTTTATGTCTTTAGAGTTCACAGTTCCCTCAGCATTTCTGTTTCCAAAGTACGTGAGTTTCCATTTATATACCTACCATACAGAAATCTGATCTCACACAGGGCAGTCACAGTGGAGTTAGTCTAATATTTTAAATAAAATAATGAATGTGAAGTAAATTTAATAGAATGTTAAGGGGATATGAGCTACAGTAAATTGATGTAGCTGGAAGGAATTAGAAGGCAGATAGATTTAGAGAAAGAAGATGAAGGTCAGCTTTGTCAGCCAAGGGGTATCTCAGGTACTTTTGCTCAACTACTGATTTTTTTTTTGTTCTGGTCAAAGTCCTCTTCACCCACATACAGACACCTCAGAGATATTCAGGCAACAAGCAGACTTCTGTCACAAAATGCATAATCATCTGCTATGTAATAAAGTGTGTGCTTATACTCACGCATTAGAAAGGTTTGCATGTTGTGCTCATGGGAAGCAGTATCAATTAAACCAGATTTTAGTATTTGATTTGGTTAAGCCACTATTTCTAATACAGAAACACTGTTCCAGTATAGCATAGCTGAAAAGGAAAACATCACTGCAGGCATTGGCCCAGTGGTTTTTGGAATTTTTTTGTCTCTGATGGAGTTAAGCAGGATGTATATTAGTGCAAGATATATTCTGTTATCCTCCAGCCTTGTTAATATGGCCCCCAAACGACTATTTGCTTCTGGATAAGTTGTGTCCAAACATTTAAAATGCAAATGCACTCTGTATGCTAATTTCAAATGCAGAAATATCATCAAAGTTGGAGTGGAAGAATTTTGTGAAACTTTGGATTTTCCTTCTTTTGATCTTCCTCCACTGCCCTAGAGCCATTCATATAATTGTATTTTCTCTTTAATTAGTACCAAACCATTCATGGTATCTTGGATACATCACAAGCAAATCCTAAAGCAAATTTAAACAATAAAGCACAGTGCACTGAAATTGCAAGGGAGGTAAGTCACAGCAGATGGGGAAACTATAAACAAATTTCTTAACACTTTTTCAGTTTGCATTCTCAAAAAGTATAATTTTCTTCTGATAAATATTTATTTTCTTTGAATGGAAAATTATAAATGGAAAGTGATTTTGGTTTGTGAGCAAGGCAAAGATAACTCAGAGGGGTGGGACTTAAGCCATAAAAATCACAGAGATGCTAAGCCAAACAGATGTGCCCCTGCTGACAGTAGTTTGGGAAATAATTTTTTAAAAAAGTAATTATAAACTCATTACATCAGTGCTGCATTTCTATTAAAAGATACATTTCCTGTACATAATTCTTTTAGATTATGAGTGATCTGTTTTCCAGTTAGAAGAAATTATTTATCTTGGTAACAAAGTCTGTCATGCAGTTCGTCAAATGCTAGTTTGATGCTAGTTATTAACCACAACATTATAATTTTGACTGTAATTCAAAACTAGAAAATTATATCTGAAATTCAAGCAACATCTCTAACTCACAAACCAGAACACACAGATTTTGATCTACTACAGGCAGAGTTTTGCCCATAGCACCTGCACAGCTGCAAGCACATAGCTCTGCCCATGCTATATGTGTGACATGCTTACAGAAATGGCAAATTTAACCTGTAGATTTGTGGATTTAGTGTTCCTTAACAAATAATGTTCTTTAGTAGGATATTACTGGCACTGATGTCCTTACAGCACAATGATGCCATTAAAAGCTTTACATATAAAAGAACACCATGGTGTCACTGATATATCCATATGGTGAATTTATTTTTCAGGACATCTAGACTTATAATTGAAATTTTGAGAAGTCAGAGCAAATTTGAGTTCTGTATTCTTTACAAATAATTTGAAATATTTTCACATAGAAGTTTCAGTTAATGCTGTAATGGAAAGAAAAAGCTATTTAAAGTGTTTTCAGGGGGGATGGTAGATATTTCCAATTTGTGATCTCTAATCAGGACAACGAATTAACTCAAGTTTTAGAAGCTACTCTTACATTTCTCTTCATTGGCACTTCCAAACAGACTTTTGAACAAACGTTCTACAACTTATAAAGCCTACTGAGCTACAGCCACTTTCTCTAGCATTCATTCAACTGCCTCCAGGTACTGGGGGTTTAATTTGCACAAAAAACACAAATTTGTGCTGAATTTTCTCTTTGACTAAAAAAACTTCCAAACCCCAAAACCAAATTTTACAATTTACTGTACCACATGGCTAGCTTTCCTCCTGGTTTCTCCTCTGGCCCAGCAAGGGTGGACCCAGAATGAATCTCATCCTTGAATTCAAAATCTCTGCCTCAATGTGCAGTGTGCTGCTGGGATCAAGTGTGATGACTGTTTATCCCCTGTTATTAAGCTGTTGATTAGGCTGTAGGAATTGACAATTGAGAATTGTACATCAGTCAGTTCAAATGAGCTAAGCATCACTTGATTAAACAGTAAAGTCTAAACACATTGTGCAGGGAATAAAAAAAAAAGTGGGTTTCCCTGGTGTCAGTTGATTCAATTCGGAGCTTGTGAAATATGCAGTAGTTAGCAGCATGGACTCTCTTGTACCTTACTTGTCAAAGAGCACTGAAAAGGAAAGACACTTCTGCTGCTTCAAAGAGTTTGCTGCATAGGACTGCATGTGATTTCCCACCCAAGACAAGGCAGGGGGATGGAAGAAGGAAAGCTGATAGAGATAAGGGTGGCAACAAGATGATGCCATAGTTCAATGGGGCACGAAAGCATTATCACATCTGCTTATATTTCTCTCACTTTACATAGGTAAAATGACAGAAATGAAGGCTCAGGAGGGCACTGAGTGAAGAAAGGAAAAGCTGAACTGCTGACAAATCCTTTGGCCTTTGAGAGTGCAATAGATGCTGCTGTACTGGGTAGAGTAGGAAGGAGGAGGAATGAGAGGCTGTCTTGATGGAAGAAGCTGTGCTGTAAAGATGGAGAGAAGACTGGTGAAAGAAATTCAAGAAATGTAGCCAGGGGGAGGATAGGGAAGAAAAGAAAAGAAAAATATAAAATATATTATGCTAACAAGAGGGTACTCCTCAAGAACAGCAAAAGAGAAGGAAAATAGTCATGGGAATACCCTGGTAATATCATGGCTCAATTTTTAAGTCAATGGAGAATCTCCATTTCAAACTGAACAGCAAAATAATGCCTCTTTCTGGAAGCTGAGTCACCATTTCTTTCTACCATTCTGCTCTTTTGGCCTGTTTTTAACCCACTTATTACCATTTTTGTGTATTATCTATGTATCATTTCTGTAATTAATTTTTCCATCCTGTCGTACTATTTTGATTTCCATAGTTACAGAATTGAAATGATAACTGCTCAATAAACTCTGTAAATCATGTTGTTCAACCATTTCAAACTTGGAAGATAGTAACACTTGGGTTCTACTGAGAAATTGGTAAATGGGCAGTGCTTTAAGTAATCATGTTCTGGACAGATGCTGAATTCAGAGAATTCAATGTGAACAATGTGCATACAGACACAAAAGAGGATAATTTGAGAATACCTTACAAACATCAGTATTTTGGGTGTTAGTTCTAAGATAAGTGCTGTGAAGTGAAAATGTTGGTTAGTATTTAATCCAGCGGCATTGAAAACCTGGGCTTTTTAGGGAGTAGCAGAGCAAGGCAATGTTTTTACAGCTTTGTCTCCTGTATCACCAGCTCTCGGGTACAAGACCTCACCAAGTCTCTTATTCCTTCTTTTTAAATTCCCCAAGCAGAAAGAGATCTCCTCACTCCTTTATCCTCTAACTGCTGACCAGATAAAACACAGCAGATGCTGCAACTGGTTGTCAGCTCCATGCTGAGCACCATGTGTTTACTGATTTGTCAGTACACAGGTTGTCACCCACCAGCCATGGGGTCAAACTGATAACCACAGGGCTTGCACTGCTGGTTTTCATCCAGTGATTATACTAATTTGGGACTCTTTTGTGAAACCAGCCATGTCAGACCTCTCAGATATGGCATTTGGGTCTCTTCTCCTGTGTGGGATCTGTCTGAAGTGTGCCCATTGCTAGGAACATTTCTGAGAAGGACGTGACAGATAGACAGACATCAAGATTGCACACCCTTCATTTCAAGGGGAAGCCAAGCTAAAAATCTTGTTATACAGAGAAGTACAGAGGGTAATTTTGTTAAATATCACACAAAGCTAAACTGAAAGCTCTCTGCATCTCTTTTTTTAATGTGGCATATCTAACAGATCTTCATGTGTTTCTCACAGGATCAGATGATGTTGATAATCTGAATGTGATAACCTAGATGGGCACTTGTTGCCAAACCCAACACAGAAGTTCTCTGAATAAATCACCCTGCAAGTACCTTTCTCTGGCCCTCCATGTAGAGAGCCACCTACACAGACACAACTAGGAAAAAGGAGTTTGATGTACCCTTTTCTTGTATTACTTTTAAGTTTATTTTATTAAAAGTCTATTATTTGAATTTTTAAGAACCTGTAAAACTTTATCTTAACAACTAGGTGTAGGCAATGTTCCTGATGCCTCTTGAAGACTATGAAGAGAGATTGCTTCCAGGGATGCTTTTGTCTCTACTACCATCTCCTTGTTCTTCCCACTCCCTCCAGCTCTCCAGTTGAAACTTCCTCTGAGCACCACTTAACACAAAGATATGCAGTCACAGAGACCTCACAGAAATCAGGCAATGTCTGAGACAAATTCAACCCAGCATAGCTGGGCATATGTGGGTTGCCAATTCCACTGTGCAAACGGCATGGGGCAGGACAACAGTTGACTCTCAATGGGAGATGCACTTTTTCCACTGGAAGCTTTGCAGTTGCTTTGCAGGTTACTTGTTAGCAAGCACATCTACACTTCTCCCAAGGTATGCACAAGTAGGTTGGGAATGCACAGTACCAAAAAGTGCAGGGTTTCCTCAGGTAGTGCTGAAGTTCTGAGAGGGAGAGCAATGCAGGTTGTCAGTGTGCACCTCTGTGCAGCATCATGCTGGGTTGCACAAGCGACTTTGTGTAGAGTATCTCAAGCTGCCCCCAGGATGGAAGTGCTTGAACAACATGTCCACACCCCTGGAGTGCCTTCAGAGCAGAGGCTTGCTTTGATGGAGGTGATGGACAGTTCACTTTTCACTGTGGTATCTGCTCAGGCAAAACCCCTTTGTTCAGGGGAGAGGAGTTATCTATTAGTTAAAGGTTATCAACTCCTGATCTGTCACATAGAAAAACTTCCTCGTGATTCCTGGACAGGACATTTTTATGTAAGCCTAAAAATAAACAGTCATTAGTCAATAACCCAATGCCAGGCCTAGATTTTGAAATCTTCCCTAATCCAGAGAGATCACCTTGCTCTATTTAAAGTAAGAAAAAAAATCACAAAGCAACACATTCTTTGAAGGCTGATTCATCTTCATTTATACTTTTTCTGTCAAAGGATACCAGACACAAGGAAATTACTTTTTGATCTAAAATGGCAGTTTCTGTCTCCCATAACATACACATGCCAGGAGAGAACATGTTGGTAATGTTGGTGTCAGAATAGCATACATAAAGTAATTGAGAAAACTGAAGAGACTAATTTCTGTCGTTTGTGGGATTCTGTAACTTAATTTGATAAAAATTCATGATAAACTCCCTTTTGCCTTTCCTCTTTTGCACAGCAAGAATATCTGTAAAATAAGCAAATTCACAACCTCTAAGTACAAAATTGTTGCCAGCCAAGGCAATGCTATCATGGAAGTATGATGGAAAGAACCACACAGTGCCAACATTTAAGGATACTTACTCCCAACCATTCTCCTACAGTGCTGGAGTAGAAGCTGTAAAACTCTCCATGTAACCAATTTCATGGTCCAAGTGGAGCGAAACGCAATGTATATTAAGCATATATTACGAGAGGGGAGAAGGAATGAAATTTGTAATATTTTCAGCTGTAAACTGCTAAAATGGGATGGTCTAAATACAGCCTCTGGGCAAGAGAAATCATTGCATCCACACTAGCCCTGAAAGAAGCAGTGGATGGAGGTATAAATGCAAGAGAGTACTTATCCTGCAAGATGCTCTCATTGCTTTGCTGGCAAAGAGGGGTGTGAAACTCTTCCCTACCCACCCCAACTTGTGCTACTACAGGCAGGAAAGCTGCCATCAATCATATGTTGCTGAAGATGGAATGCAACTTATGACCCCTCAAAGTAAAATTTTCCTATGTATTCAAAATATCCAATTACTTTGCTTGAGATTACAAAGATATAAATCAAATATTCATCAAATTTTATACAAAACTTGTATCTTTAGTACTCAAGTACAATAATTTCTTCTTGGTTTCATTTCTGTTTTATGGAGTTCTTCTCTGTGCTGGTTTTGACAGGGATAGCTACACCTGCCTGACCATGAGAAGTGGTGAATGAATTGTTTTATTTTGTTTTGCTTGTGCACATAAGACTCTTGCTTTACCTATTAAATGGTCTTTATCCAACCTACAAGCTGTCTCAGCTTTACTCTTCTAATTCTTTCCCCCATCCCACTGAAGGAAAGCGAGTGAGTGGCTGTGAGAGGATCAGTTTATATCTGGCTTAAACCATGACATACTCTAATTGTTTAAAAAATGCAAATGTGAAATGTTGCCATTTTTATGTAATTGATAAGGATATGTTTTTTTTCCTCAGACAAAATCTCACTGATCCCCTCTTTATCACAGTAAAAAAAGCAGTAAGACACCATGTTTAACATCAGAAATTCACACCTGAATCACAGAGAGTCACAGTAACCAGGGAAACCAAACAGTGGCATGGACAGGTTTTCATTAGAGCATGGATGGGAGGAGAATTAATATGATTATTATAGAATACTGTCTTTTGAAAAACAGCAGTTCATTGCAACTTATTTTGCTTTTGATGGTGAGGAAGAATGTTGTGCCTAAGGAGACGCATTCAAAGGCAAGTGTTTTGGTGAGAGTTATACAGTTTGTAAATGGATGGGATTTTCTATAGGTGGAAATGCCTTTGTCACAGACCATGATGGATGATGTCCTGTCTGATGGCATGTGGGGATGATGCTCACAGCAGAGTCCCCTGCTAACAGACACAGGAGCTGGGTGTGGATTGCCACCACGAGCCACTTTCCTTCCTCTGTGTAACCCTCACCTGCAACTGAATCATGAGAATATATTTGAGTTGTTCTTGGCCGCCTCCTCTACAGCTGGGTATGCATGGAAGGATGAAGCCCAGCTCTGACAGCATTTCAAGAGCATTGTCCACAGCCAGTGATGCTCTCTTGTGGCAGGCATGCACCCAGGCAACAATGCTGGCAGGAACCTGACAACCAGAAAAGCAAGACTGGGAAAAATAATGCATATTGGCAGCATATTATTTCATCCTTCTCTTGGTGAACAAAGGGCATCCTCCTGCAGTGATCTGCTGATATTGGGAAGAGGAGACAGACCCCTCCCAGCAGTTTCTTCCTCTCCAAGGGCTGACACGGGTCCATATCCACTCTCCTGCCTCCACAGGCTGCCTACCAACCATTTCACAGTTCCCAGTCACCAGCTGCTGGAGGGGCCCCGACCTGGGCACCATGACCTCAGGAGCTGCTGGGGCTCAGCAGCAGCATCGTGCCTCTCCCTGTCTGGCAGAGCTCCTGCTGTGCTTCCTGGCAATGTGGAGAACTCCAGCAAGGATCACCCTGCCCAGTGGCACCTCTGCTGCCTCACATGAAGATCCAGGAGCAGAGCTTCTCCTCTAAGCCTGCTGCCTGTGACTGTGAAAAGCAAGAAGCGCACCTGGCAAGTGACATCCTGCCCAGCTCAGGCACCCATGCCAGCATGGCAAACTCTCTCCTCGGAGGTACAGACCTTCCCTCCCTCCATCACTGATGAGGAAGCCTAGAAGACCAGTTTATACTACATTAACTTTCTAAAAGCAAGGCCTGGTGAGATGCTTTAGGCCTTAGCTTTCTACTGAGCAAAGGATCAGCTGTTTAATTTGCACTGAAATACACAGTATTTACAGGCCTACACAGAGGGCTCCCTCAGCCTTTGCATTACACCTGCCCTTTTGGGATATTTACTTGCAGAAAACTGCTTTTGAGCAAGCCTGGTCAGTTTGCTGATCTGAGGAAGCCACCAGTCTATAAAACTTTCTAAAGAGTCAAATATATATAATGAAGCCTTTCTGATTTATATCATACTTTATCAGATAAGAGAACAGCAGCTTTATGACTACCTGACTGTAATATTTATATCACCTCAGAGGACAGTGGAAGATAAAATAGATTTTCCCCTACAAACACCTGAACATTTAAGTTTTCAGCATTAAAATTTTCCAAAGATGCCAAGTATTTATGCCAACATTAAAACAGAGAAAGAGGTACATGGCAAGGTTTGAACAGGACACAGGACAAAATGAGTTTAGATGTTTTTATTTTTATTTTAATTTGTTATTTGCAACCTTTTTTTCAAATGTGGAACTAGAGAAGAATGGCAGCAACCCTTAAAAAGGAAGCCATGAATTATAGGATATGGGTCTTGAACACTCCCTCTTGTAAACTGTCTCCCTGGAGCTCCAGTCCCAGTGGGGGCCTTTAATTGCTATGTGAGATCAAGTAATTTTAATTGAATAGAGTGTGTATTCACTTGCTGTGAGTGTCCATGCCAGGAAAACCACATCACTCAAATATTCATGAGAGGCAAACACTGAATGCAGGTCAGCCCAAAATAGATTATTTATTTGAAACTATAAAGTCATCAAAAAGAAATTTTCTGTAATGTTTGACTAATTTCTTTAATTGGAGTAAATCAAACCTTTCCTCAGGAAGGCAAATTCTTAGTGTGACCTTCCCTATTCAACTGAGTTTTTGTAAGGATGAGAAGCCAACACAAGACCCAAACCTTGAAAAAGCTAGTTTCCAATGCAGAAATACATCTAAATTGCTTATTTTTAACTGTCTGTGTTTTAAAAGCTTTTTCTCTCCCATGCAGAAGGATAACAAGTATTCTTTGTTTGCAACGCCCCTTGGGATAATTTGTAGAGGGAATTACAGGAAAATGTCTCTGAAGACAGATTCAGTATTCTCCCAATTTCCAACAATAAAAACCTTGAAAGTTTCCACTTATTTTTACCAAGTTGTTAATTTTTATATCAAAGTGTCCTAAAAGTAAAGCAACAGCTGTGTAATTTGCCACAGAAAAAGGTGTTAATCTGAATTAGTTAACCGTTTCCTCTATTTCTCTTGTCTGTCAACTATACCAACAAAAGCCCACAACATTAGCATCCAACAGAGATGCTGAATCCCTGCAAGTCTTTGGGTTACCTTTCCAGCCTTCCATCAGGCCTTGTGCTGAAGTGTATTCATCCAGAAACTGCTGGTTGTAGATTGCTGAGCTGAAACCTTTAGACTGGTGTGTTTCTAGAAGAACTTAGTGTATGCATCCATTCACCCAGGCCATACGTTTTATTCACTGTTTTAATCACTCAGTCTATTTTCTGTTCAAGGTCCTCATAAAAAATTGCATCTCACACTTGTCTGGATGTGACAAAAAGAGACTCAGTAAGAATCACATCTGTAGTATCCTTAGAATGAAGTCCTGGGTCAATGCAATGGCTCATTTGGGCACACAGCTTTTATGACGTCTCCACATTGACTTGAGCAAACTATCAGGAATTTAAATTTGGCAGAGGAAAAAACATTTTTTTTCCCCAAAAATAAAACTGTATCCAGAATCTTTAAGATGATTACAGGAGTCAGAGGACCTGCAGCTCTGCTGTGGGTAGCAATATCTGTCACACTCAGGCAGCAAAGGAGCCTTCTGGAAACAAGTGCCCTTCACCCAGCTAAAGGGAGAGAGCTCTGAAAATTACTGAAAAGGTTAAAAAAACCAGATCTGAAGTAACAACTCTATGTGGTAGCTTGAAATGTGTGTTCATCTGTTTTGTGCTGCCGCACAGATAACAAGAGCTGCAGATAAGGGGTTCCTGCTCATCATGGAATGCCACTGCCTGGGCATGGAGAGCAGCCTGGGGGCTCAGAGCGCAGCCAGGAGCCTGCAGACTGAGAATCCAATCCCTACCACAGAGAGCCAAAGGCACAATCTAATCCAGAGGATTTATTTCCAGATTCCCACACCTTCAAGTGGTAAATGCAGTATCAGGTTCACTAAACAGGAATTATGAATGCTGCTGTTGAGCTTGTGTAGTCAGGCTGAATATAGCTTAATGCAGTGATTACTCTGCTAGAGATTTCAACGAGTACCTTCACAGTCCCCCCACAACATCTGAATTACACTAGGAAGCACTGAACACGCTGGAATCATCTAAAAAGGGTCGCTAAGAGCTGAAGCAGAAGTAGTCATAGATTAGTTAGCAGATTTTCTTACCTAACAGGGTCACGTAGGAACTCTCATGAGGCACAATAGCACAGACTGAATTAAAACCCAAAACCAAACACACCTGAGATTTCTTTGAGTGAATATCTACTCTTACAACTCCTCCGTAGGGAGGATGTAGAGCTCAGTCCAGGTTTCAATCTGGAGGACAACTGGGGAGATAGTTTGAGGAATTAGGAGACATCTGCAAGTGATAGGGTTTTTCCTGAAAATCATACAAAATGCAAAATTGTGCCTCTTCTAGTCAAGGCAAAATGCATATTTTCATCCCTTGATTACTTAGAATTGTGAACTTACTCTTTTTTTCTCAAAAACCATTCCATTAACCTGAACAGTGCTATTTATATATCTGCAAGGCTTACTAGTGTGAGTAAAAGTTGCTGGATTAGGCTGTGTGTTTGCAGTGTGAACTTTATTTTAAGTGTGTGGGAGCAGAGTCCTGAGATTGCACAGAAACATGTTGGTGTGAAATGCTGAGAAAAAAACATCTGCTGAGCCCTGTGAAAAACAGATAAAGAAATAAGAGAGAGATAGAGCAGATGAATGGGCAGAATGATAAAATAGTCTCATAACAAGCCCCAGACATTTGACTATTTATTTTGAATTATTCTAGTTTTGATAGCCCCCAAAGAGCACTTTAAAGTGCTTAATTTGCTTTGCTCCATTGATTTTAATTAATCTTGCCCTAGGCTTTCAAACTTGATGAGCATGGAGAACTTAGGAAAAAAAAAACCTAGCAGCCTACTTTCTCACCATATAAAATTCCTTAACTGCCTCACATCATGGGCAACTGCAGTGCAGCCCTGGACATGAGCACTTGTCATGCCCTGGGTACTGTCCTTGTAGGGGTAATACCTACATGGGCTGACCTCAAAGCAGAAGAGAAATATCTGCAGATATTATAGGTATCTGCTGAAGCCTTCTGCATGGATGGAGGTGATCCAGCTGCTTTCCCTCTAGCCAAGGAGCCATGGGATACCCCCCTGCAGAATGAGTTCTTTCCATAGTCACAGCTCCACAGTGGCCCAGAGTCACACAGACATTGCTCTTGTGCTGTGAAAAGCTCCTGCCAGCACACAGCAGATGAGCTTTGGCACTCCACAGGAGGAGGCGCCTTGGCTTAGGAAGGAAAGATAATTGACAAAGAAAAATTACAGGAAAAATCCTCTGTCCTCCCTGGAATGGCTGAGCCAAGGCAGCCCCTTCAGTGAGACATCTCCTGGGATCTCTGAAAGGGACCCATGGTAACTGATGGCTGCAGCACAGGGAGAGTGGCACTGGCATCAAGTCCAGCTGATGAAGGTGAATTTCACTACTGCCAAGCAGTTGAGCTGTATATAACCAGGTATTAAGCACCTGTGTAATTCCAAAATCTTATTCCAGAGTTACTAAATTTGAGATTTAAGAGATATTTTCTTCCAGCAACTTCCATTAAGGAGTCAGAAATCCCAGAGAGATTGGGACCTTCTGTCTGACAGCACAGCACTACCACCATGCATGGGATGTGTGATGGGATCAGAGACTGAAGATGTGTCACTATAGGACACGAAAGAACACAAGCACACACCACCATTCTCAAGGTGAAGGACAAAAGGGAAGTTTATTTTCTGACTCCAACATTTATAGTTTTCTCAAAAGTGACAGCGGATTGGAGGGTGACAGTGACACCTCTCCAATGACACTGGTCAAACCAACAGTCCATCAACTCTCTCCTCCTCTATAAAGGAATGCAAAACAATGAGTCATTTACAGAAAGCGTGTGAGAAAGTTCACTACAAGAATGTCAACATCAAAAAGCTTAGAAAATCTTAAAAACTAGGGTGACAAAGATGTGCCATTTTCATGCTTTCCCAACCAAGCACAAACACTATCAATCAAGTGACCAGTTGGCCATCACTTCTGCCAGACTCTAGGTGTGGACTTGTCCTCCCTTTTTGATTCAGCTGAGAGCAGCAACCTCCACAAAAGCCCCCAGTGCCTCAGCATCTGCCAGTTGAGAAAGGCTGCAGAGTACTGGGGGAAATGCAGGACTGTCACACCATGGGCAGCACCAGGGAGGAAGGGGATGCCCTGGCAGGACCAGGCTTGGCAGGGGGAAAATAAGGGCAGCCCCCAAGTGGGATTTATGCTTTGTCCTCCTAAAAGGCAAAACACTGACCAGCATGAACTAATCAGTGGTTAAACTGTTACTCAGGAGCTGTAATTTAACATTTGTGACTTCTCTAATTACTTCTGTCTCATTCTGCATCTTGCCTTTCTGGGAAAGGTTATTAGAAGGTCGTATGTTTTAGATAACAATAACTTACATCTCCTGCCTATGAATAAGCAACCTCAGATTTTTTGTCTGTAATTCTGAGTGCGCCTGTGTCCTAAAAAAGAAAGGAAAAATAATTTGCTTTAGCAAAGGAAGGTATTGATAATGTATATCCACAAGAGACTTATAAAAAAATCCACAAATAAAGTAATTCATTAAGAACATTAATCAGTTTTGGACTATCCCACACTGTAGTAATCAATCATTTTAATGAAAAGAAACCATGCATTCTCTCCCTCTTTTACCTCAGCCCATCTTTGCAACACAGCTCAAAGACAACATCTTTCAAAGATGCTGAGTACAGTTTCTATAATCTTCATAAAGAATTTCACAAAGCAACAATACCCTCTGTATTGAAGTGCCTGCCTTCTTATGGAAGCTTTTGCTTTTGCAGAAGGTGAGAAAGTGATCGGATGATTGTTCAGCAGCTCCAGATTCCTGTGCTCTGTGTAAGACAGGAGAGCAGTCCCAGCTACCTTACAAGGAGGTGCAGGGGCTCAGCCTTGTGTCTCTGGCACAAACCTGGCTTTCCACACACCCAGACTGGCATCCCCTCTCAACAGCTGTCCCTCCCGTGTGTCCCCAGAGAGCTGGACCTCACTGAGGTCTCTGTCCTGCCCAGTACCTTTTCTTCAACAGCTGAGAAGAGCAGAAAGCAGAGAAAGGAAGGAATGACTGCACAGGGGAAGTACAGAGGGAGCTTTCCCCACTCTGCAGGGTGTTACAGGTCAGGGGCTTCTGGAGGCAGCATTTATTGGCCAGAATGGATTTTTAATGCAATGCATTTCTCCAGTCCTTTTAGAATCTTGTAAAAAGCTCAGATAATTTCTTTCTTTTTAATATCAGCTGCTTTGTTCTGCAATTTTCAGAGCAATCTAACACTAAAAATTATGGGAAAGAATGAAATCTTTTTTCTCATAACAGGCAAGAAAGAGGTTTTGTTCCACTCATCAATGTGTTACAGTCTTCTAAGATCAAAGAGTGCTGCTACTTCCCTTTTAGGAGCACAAGGAAGAATGAAAAAAAAAAAAGAAAATGCATTTATAAAGTAGCTGTATCTTTCCTTCCTTAAGTTGATTCTGCTGCTTAGCAATATCTGCCTCTGCAGATCAGCATGAAGTTTCAAAGGATGTCTGGCTTCAATGATATCTAATGTTGATTTAATTTAAGATAGAGAAAGACAAGGGTATAATAGGGAAAATCAGTCAACAAGAAAGGCATAAGTCAAATGTTGTAGCAGGGAAGATTTTTCAGCTGTCCTTTTCTAGAATAAGAGAAACAAAAGCCAAATGGATTGGTCACAGCTATGATTTGTGCACTGCTTAAACTGCTGCTCAGAGAAAGGAACTCAGAGAGATAGTTTCATTTTTCACCACCCTACAAGACAGCAAATGGAAACAGAAGCAGCTGACATAGTTCAGCAGCAGGTTCAAAAAGCCATTGTCAGAGTTCTAGTTGAGAAGACAAGTAAATCATGGCATGAAAGATAAGGAGTGATGTGGCCTGTAAACACTGCAGGAACAGATGGATCAATAAAGGGTCACTTGTCTCTAGACAGAAAGTTACACTTGAGCAGGAAGTTCCTGACTGAAACTGGGGTGTTAATTAATATATTTATATATCACCTGAGAAAAGCAGAGTATAAACAAATAGAAAAAATTACTTACATTAATCAAATCTAGGAAAAAAACAGGAGGATTTCCTCAAGAGGATCCGGCTGAAACAAGGTGACAGCTGTCAAACAGACAAATGTGAGGGAAGTGGTCTGAATGACTCTTCTGCATTACTGGGATGGAAATGCAATGCAGCCACAAAAGCCCTGTGTCCATGCTGTAGAAGTATGAACTTCTGCTTGCAGAAACATTGGGATGCCAAAGGAATAGGACAGAAAATTCTTAACTCATAAAGTTCCAAAGTAAACAAAATGCTCATCCTTGCTTTCAACAGTATGTCTGTTCTCAGCTTCATATGTCAAGGAAATAGAATTTAACTAGAAAGAAAGGGATAGTGCAAATACTAATGGATATAACACAATAAAGGCAGAAAATAAGTTTTGCTTTAGAGACAAACTGAAAAGACTGTGACTCTTTAGAGAACAAGTGAACAAAAGCAGATATACTGAAGAAAATTTCTTTTTACCCTGCTGTAAATCAAAAGGAAAGTAACATTTGAAGAATTTAGAAGGCGGCAGCACTTATCTACACCTGAGGAAATGCCATCTTTTAAATTAGAAAACATAAAGGTTAATAGCCCATGGATATCCTTATTTCAAGGTATCAAGTAACAAAGAGCCTTACAGAGTAAACAAGAGGATCAAACATCTGTAGTGCTAGCAACACACACTGACACTACAGAAAATTAAATAGAAAACCAAACTTCTATCCGTTTTTTAAGTTACCCATTAACTTGACCACTGTAAAATTTTTACAGTTTCTGTGGCTTCCTGGAATGTACACCACAGAGTGGTGCATGATGGAAAGCCAAGTGAACCAGCAGAGACCTGTGCTCCTGGTGCACAGTGCAGCACTCCCTGCAGCTCCCTGGCTTTGGTGTAGGTGCAGTGCAGCCACAGCAGGGCTGTGCTTTGCCAGAGTGAAGGAGGGCAAATGTGGCTTCATGCAGCCCCACTGGATGTGGCTGCAGCACTGCTGACCAGCAGGCACTGCCCTGCCACAGCTGCACACTGACTCTGCATAGACACAGGCTCACGGGGACCTGCCAGGCTGGGTTATGAGGAAATAAGCACCAGCCTTATTTCATATGGTGCTTCCTGTGATTCCAAGTAGAAATCAGCACCATGGTGATAGTCATTCTACCTCTGGACACAGACAGCAGTCACTCTGTTGAACTAGTCCACCTCCTCACTCTGCTCTACTATTTTATCCCTTTACAGTTTATTTTCCTAACTGCTGCAATCCTCACTGTAACACAGCCAAAATATTTTACAATTCAATTCTGTGTTCTTAAAAATATGCTAACTTCAAATGATCATTGGAGCTTCCTCTAAATGAACAACACAGCAGCATTTGCAGACTTTGGAAACCAGCTCGTCACTGAACAAGAGAAAGGCTTGTTAAATGGGAATTCAAGTAGAAAGAAGAATTACTGTAAGAAAAGAGATGGTAAACACTGACAGCTGCTTTGTTGTTTTGATGGAAAATACCTTGTGGATGACCTGAAAATTCGTTTTGGACCACAGTGTTGGCTTGAGAATGGGTGAATTATATTGGGAGTGAGGTCTCACAGAAACTTTTAATGCATTATTTATTTTAAAAGAAACATGATCACCAATTTTTATTCAAATAGACTTGAGACACCATCGCCCTATGGAAATAAGCAGTCTTGCTTAAAGGGGCTTTGCAAAAAATGTACCCCCCTTTAATATTTATGACACTTTTCCCAGGTTTGCTAAAGTCCAAGTGCACGTCTCTTTTTATTGCATGAGTCAAAATATTTAGAATTAGTTAAAAATAATTTATTCCCACTAATTCTAATGTGAGCAAATAATTCTAAAACCATACAGCCAGGAAAATCTGAGTGCAAAATACCCATATTCTCCCATTTAGATATCTGGTCCATTGACACTGCTGGCACTGCAGCACACAGGTACAAACCTCCTCAGTGCCTTAAAACCATTTACTGAAGGTAACTCTGCTTGAATGCTTGGACCCAGGAAATCTCTGACAGTCTTGCTTTTCAGTCTCAGTTCTACTGTTTCTTTGCTTGCAAATGCAATAATTACTAGAACTGATGACAGAAAATTTGTTGGCAGACCTTAAAAAATAGCTTATTTTATGGGTCAACCATTGACAATTTATGGCCAGAGTGTAACTGGAGCTCTGCAACAAAAATAATAGCACAGGTACAGTTCCTACCATAAAAATCACCCTTTTCCCAGTATACTTCTTCTATAATAATTTCTCTCTTTCTCCCTGTCCCCACACAACATTTTTAAATGCCACACCAGTTTTGTGATGGCAGTTAGCCAAAGGCATGCAAGAATGAATTGCACTGTTGTGGCATTTAAATTATATCAATACTGAAATGCAGAATAGAGTCCTTTTCTATTTTATCTCTAAATTGAATGCTTTCACAGAGAGGCACTGTTATCTGCATTACAATTTGAGAGCTACATTAGTAAATCTTGAATGCTCTGAATTAGCGTATTCAACTTTTGAGATGGATGGTTGAGCTCAACACAAAAATGTATTAAGCTGAAGATATGGCTTCATTTGGAGTGAACATGTATTTTGAAGAATATATGGGATTCAGAAACCAAGCCTAAATTTCTGGGCAGCCTGCACCCACATGAATGTTACCCTCCTTTTAAAGTAAATACTTTTAGATTTTCCTTTTAAAAACTATGCCTTCAAAGTTATTCTCCAGGTACCATTTCCCTGTCAGATGGGGAAATTATGCAGATTATCACTTTCACACTATCATTGGAGCAGACTGGAAATGCTGCCTGTGAGTGCAGAAGGTTCCCATCCCTTTTATGGCACATTGCAAGCACACCAGTAATGCTGCAAGGATAGGATGGGTCCTGCAGCTGCTGAACAGTTGTAAGGGTCTGAGGAAATGAATTAAATATCTGGGCATATTTCAGAGGTTTTATCCTTACGACTTCAGTGACAGCAGCCTCAGTGCTCCACAGTCACCTGAAGACCTTTTTGGCCTTTAACCAATCTGCAAGATTTTAGGTTTCTGAGATGCCACTGCTGCCAGGGGCATTTCTGGGATGTGCCTGGAAGAGTTGTGCTTGCCACTTTCCAGGGTGAGTGCAGAAAGGAAAAAAATCCCTCCCTTTCACAAAAAACCACACAGAGCAAACAAGTGCATTTAAAAGCTATGTTTGTGGAAAATTGATAAATAACACGATGATCACATTGGTGTGCTTATCCTGTGATAAGTGAAACGTATTCTGAAGCACAGTCTGTGTTTTCTTTTTTCATGCATAGGGGAAATTTGCTGACAGATACCCAAAGTGCAGCTGCTTCTGACAAAAAAAAAAACAAACAACAAAACATAGACTATTTACTTCACTTGAGCTCAAATGATTATTGCTATGAACCAAGTGGTAGTATGAAAGAAAAGTATTCCCACAATCGAAAGAATGAGGTCAGAAATAGTTATACAAGAAAAAGTTTTTGCCACTAAAAATTGTTTCATTTGTGAAACTGATATATGTTATCTTACTGGAATGAAATGTGCCCTCAGTACCAGTATTATTTGATAATGCTGACCCAGAAACCCATCTGTGAAAAGCAAATCCTTTGGTCAAAGAAGCTTGAAAAAGACAGAAGGACTTTGGGGAAAAAAACTGAGATGGGCTTTGCTTGCAACCTCCTAACAAGGCAGATTTGAGAAGAACCCCAGAGATCTCTGGCCATGGCTGGAGATGGATCAGAAGCACCTGCAGCACAAGGAGTGTGCTTTATGCAGGTGAAGGAAGGTCAGGGCTGAAGCTGCAGTCCCACCTGTGCCAGGGAGAGACGTGACCTGGTACCCAGCTGGAGACCACCAGCTCTGCCACCCGAACCCAGGCAGAAACTGCAAGGAATCTTGTCAGTATTTTTAGCCCTTTTCCTCAGATATCATGTGCCAGCAGCTGGTTTTCCTCTCTTGGTATCTCCTTGCACAGGAGGAGCCATGCTGACCTTGGTGACGTGGATATGCTCCAACACCATGCCTGGGAAAGGAAAAGCTTCCAGCCTCCAGCCCTCAGCTCAAAACCAGCCTGCAGCTCACCCTGGCCCCACCCCAAGATATTAGATTATTTTTGTCATTGCATGAAATAGTGTTATGTGTTGAAGTGCAAAATATCCCTTTTCTCTCCCCTTTTACTTAAAAAATCCTAGTAGGGTTCACATCTGCATTTCAGTTTAATGAAGAACAATTTTCTGTTGAATTCTGTCTGCTAGGGATGCCCATTAGGGAACCTGTTAGAGGTTTCAGGTGAAGTCCTGATCCCTTTGATCTTGAGTCCATGGGGATGGGGAGCAGGTCCCATTACTTTGATCCGAAGGAGACTATAGGGATCACATTCATGTGCTCCTTGATCTTCCTGTAACCAGAAACTTTGCTTGAAATTTTTGTGCAACATCAGATATGGATTTGTTCCCCCAAACAAATCTATGGAGCCATCTCCTAGGAGAAAGGAATGGCACCTGCCAGGGCAGGGGTTGCAAGCTGTTCAGTTTCTCAAAGACCTCTGGCCTCACCTCTCCTCCCCCTGCCACAGACAGCAGTTAAAAAGCAGGATTTTCAGAGCTCACACCAGAGTCACACAGGAGCCAGAATGAGAGTGCTTTTCTGGTAGGTTTGCACACATTTTCTAGAAGTTTGCTGTATACAAAAAGAACAGTTTTAAGGCATCACTGGTATAAATGAGCATGTGATACCACCCCTGAAGGATCTGCCAGAAACTCTTGTGTTTCTCTCTCTCTTCCTGACAGATGCCCCTCAGCTGTGGCATTTCTAGGCCAAGGTGGACCTGATAGTGTTGTTTGTGAAAGCATATGGAGGATGTGAGGCAACATTATTTATTTATTTACTATTTATTATTTAGTTGCTCTTTATTTATTTATTTTTCAAGATTTATTAGAAAGTAATTCCTCACTAGGAGAGCACTGCTACACAAGAACAGGCTGCCCAGAGAACTTGTGGGTGCCCCATCCCTGGAAATGTTCAAGGCCAGATTGGATGGGACATGAGTGATGTGGTCTAGTGGAAGGTGTCCCTGCCCACAGCAGGGGGTGGGAACCAGATGATCTTTAAGATTCCTTCCAAACCATTCTATGATTCTCTTTGACTTAATCAATTGCCATTATGTGGCTGATGATGTCTGAGCCCATCCCTGCAGAAAGTTGAAGTGATGTTTATCTATTTTGCAGCAGACAGATTTTATCCAGGGTAAAGCCCTGACCCCCTTAGCCCCTGGATGCCTTGCTGCAGGAGTCTGCTCTTGCACAGCTTTATGGCTGGTGGGATAACCTTTATCTGGCTACTAAAAGCTGGAGGCAGGCACTAAGCCTGACCAGACCTCAGCTGGTTTGTTGCCCTCAGAGTCCCTGGAGAGAGAGCAAGGCAGGCACCTGGGGGAATTGTTCTGAAACCCTCTGATTGCAAAGAATGAGTCCAGGGACTTGTAGGGCAGCTGCAGGTCTCTAAGGAACAATTTCACAGCACTTCATGCTGTACCTTAAAGGACATATTTTATTATTTGATCCTTATACATAGGGACATCCCCCCTGTTTATTCTGAGCACATGGTGTTGAAGGACTCACTGAGGGCTTTGGTCCTCACTGCATTACCCTGTTCTGGTTCCCTGTGTGGGGGGAATCATTACCCACATGTTGTGCAGCTCAGCTGGAAATCAGCTCTGATTTTATCAATTAATTTTGCCTCTTCCTTGTGTTCCAGTTTTCAAAGTATTTGCTCCAGAAATAATTTAAGTAACTACCATCTCTCAGCCTTCAAAGCAGCTTTGTCTTCCCTCCCTTACATTAGCTATGCCTGAAAAGCTCAAGAAAGTGTGTTTCAAGAAACCATTGTCCCCCAGTGGATCCCACCAGTCAGCTGGATTTGTATCTCTGTTCACTATAGGTGCCATGGTGTGAAGTACAGGTGGTCTGGGGGTCTCTGGCCCCTCTCTGTGATAGTGGTGATGCTCCTGGATGGAGCAGGTGACAGAATCACCATTTCCCATGCACAGATCCAAGACATGGCTGCACTTGTTGTGCTGTGGACACAGGAGAGGAGCAGTTTCCAGGAAGGATGGGTTGAATAAAGAGGAGCCACACAATTCTCAAGAAAAGCACATCATATGGGGGTGAGGAAAGAGCTTTCCTTTTGGCTTTGCTGGTTCCTTGAGTTGCATGCACAAATCTCCCCCTACAGAAAGCACACCACTTGGGTACAGGCAGAGCCAAGACTGAAGCAGTTGTGTTGGTGCATGGAAATTTTCACTTGGTGAAAATTCACTTTCACTTGGTACTACAGCACAGGTAGGCATGAGATTAAGGTGGGGCTAAAGATAGGTTATGAACCTCTAACTGAAACTTCCAGAACACCAGTGTCTTTTAGGGGTTCCAGCAGCTAGACTGCAATAACAGAGACCTGAAATTGTATTAAAAAGCTTGAAAACAGACAGATACAGCAGAGCAGAGAAATGCAGCAATGTGAATAAGTGAGCATTAAGTGTGACTAGTAAGGAAGTACCATGGTCCAGAGAGATAACAAGTCAGCCAAATGAAAGAAGTCTAAGAACAAAAGTGATGGCATCATACGCAATGAAAGCCAATCATGCTCCAGGAACATTTTTTATATTTCTTGTGATCCATTTTAGCAAAAACATAATTATTATAACAATTGGTTTTCCCCAAACCTGTTTTCTTCTTCCTCTTAACAGCCCCCTTCTGAAGCCAACAATTTTCTTGGATCTCTGGAGTGCACAACTTCCTTTTAAACTGATAAATTACAGAGCATAGTATCCTGCTTTTGAAACAGTACTGATGAAATGCTTTCAACTCCACAAAATACATATCCTCCTTTTGAATGGATTCTGTCAAATGTGAATCTGTTTTAATTGGTTATGGCTAAAGGAAGTGATGTATTTAAAATTAAGAAGCAAGTCTCTACCTCAGGCATTACTCTGCCATGGTTCCTATAAAAATACCCAAGCCTGCACCAGGCTTTGTGCTCTGGCAGCTTCCCTGTCCTAGATATCCCTGCTACATTGGCTCAAGCTCAGGTGTGTCCCAATGGGCCCCATCTGCAGCTGGGACAAGGGCAGCAATGCACCTGAAAAACCCAGGATGTTCCAGAAGAACTTACCTAGTTTATTTAATTTTGTCTCTTCTGAAAATAGAAATGTACCACTTTGTTTAGGAGCTTGATGAAAACACAAATGCATATTCACATATCCTACACAAACATTTTGTTACAAATGGGTGTTTTCTTCATGCATTACTTTGATTTTACATGAAATCTGGTTTTTTTTGTGTGTAGGAAATTAGAAAGACAGAACTTTTTTTCCAGTGCAGCTGACATTTTACAATTCAGGGCTGAGAAAACAAGAAGATAGTAAAATGTATTCATATTTAAGCACCAGAAGGCATCCCTCTTTGATCTTATTTTGGCTAGGATAAGGAATACCCAACAGGCTAATGACACCAGTGGCATTTATAAAGCTGGAGTAGGAGAGAGACTTGTTCCTTCAGCACTTCTCCCTGCTGCTATAAAATTTATGAGCATTATATGCTACCTGGACCAGAAGGTCTCTGCTCTTTTAGTGTTTATGAGCTTTGCAGGACAGCCAGGGAGTGAGGAACTCTGAGATCTTACAGAAACTATTAAAATTCCAGAGACATAGACAGAGAAATTTGCAATTCTTATAACCTTTTTTGCATAGGAAATAGATTTCCATCAATCAGGAGGTATAGGGGCATTCCTATGGGAGTACCTAACTGAAATTAGCCCAACGGTCTCACTCTAAAATAGAAAAAGGCTCCAGTCTGAGCTAACACAACAAACCCTAGTTATTAGGTGCAGCTAGCTTTGAGACAAGATTTCTGTTGCCTTTCCTCCACTATTAATAGCAACACAGAAAGATGAAGGTTTATGTTGTTTTTTTCCCAAAGGTTGAAAACTCTGGTATGTGCCAGGGATTGCAAATGTTGCAAACTGCTGTAGAGCAGCCCTGAGGTTCCTCCACAGCTTCTGTGACTCTGAGAAAAATTTGCAATGAATTAATTTAATTTTCATATATATTTAGATAATTTGTCATGATAAAAACAACAAAAAAATCCCTACAATCTTAACTGGGAAAGATTTTTGCCCTTTTGCAGCAAGTCTGGTGAAGCAGTCATTAGGAGAACCTTAAAAAGCAGCACATGGTTCAGTTTAACCCTGCATATGCCACATGCTTTGGTTTCCCAGACAGCACTGAAGTAATGCAGACATAATCCTGAACCCACTGTGACTGTGAAACCTGTGAAGTGACTGAAATAAATTAAAATCTAAACTGCTTCTTGGTTTACTGCAAGCAGAGTCTTGATGAAAATACAAAGCTTAGCTTGAGTATGCTCTTAAGTAGTTTTTAATATATCTAAACTAATTTTGTAAATGGAATTGAATATTACATTGGGTCTCCCATGTGATCCAGGGGAAGAAAGATTTTGACTACCTTAGGGAGGAGAAAACTCCAGATGAATAAAGCTGTAGCTCCTCAATTAGGAGCTGTGGGACTGCTGGGGCAGTCAGGCCCAGACTGAAAACAAACCCCAGCATGCAGCAAGGAGAGCTAACCTTAAAGCAAAGCTTATGAGCTGCAATCTCATCTTCCCTGACATAGAGGAATAAAGGCAGCACTGAGAACACGTCTAGCAGGTGAACTGAGGTGCTAATTGTACAAGAAAGCAGCAGATTCACAGGAGGGAGAAGCAGCTTCCAAGTCCTCAGTCTGGAAAAGGGTGATGGGAGTAGAAAACATCTAGAGATGTGAAGGAAAGGAAAGCTTGAGTGAAGTGCTGCCTCTTGTAACTCATCTCTGTGCTAAAAATGTTTCTAGAGGTACATCCTCCAGAGGGTCAGTCTGCAAATCTCTTAGGAAAACTGGATGGGGCTCCACCAGCCCCAGCAGTAGCCTCTCAGGGAGGAAGCATGGTTGGCTCAGCCAGAGCTACACAGCTCTGTCCTGGGAGGCCTGGTAAAATGTGCCATACTTTGCTACATCTTGAGTGATCTTGACTAGCTTATCTATATACTTCCAGCAGACCTGGAAAATACTCATTCTGGAGACCAGCTCCTGGTTATTCTCATATCACTCTGGAAAGCTCATTTTCGTGGATGCTCAGCTTTCCAATGTGTTGTCCAGTTTCAGTCATGATGGAGAACAGAGCAAAAGACTCCAGGAAAATCAGGATCCTACAGTCTGCACAGAGAAGACACTGTGGTTCAAATACCCACAGGCTTACCTCAGCCACTTGTGAGACTTGGAAGAGATGTGCAGTCAAATGATTGCCTGTATATTGCTGTCAGACTACTCTGCAGGAAGAGGTTGTACATACACACAGGGACAGCAGCAAATCCTACTATAATTCAGTCCTAAAGCCAATCAAGCAAGAGACATAAACCTGTAGACAACTAGGTTTTGAAAGAACAGGTCTTTGCAGAATTGTTTGTCATCTAATTAAATTTTCTATCCATTCTCTACATGTTGTTAATAATATCCATATGAATGTTTATGATCTGCCTGAATCTACAGACCAAAACCAGTAACTCAAAACACACAGGAAAAGGTGATTATGTCAGTGCTGCCTGTTCCTCCTGATGGTGTACTGGAGACTAAACTCTTTAGTCAGGGTAACCCAGCCAGCTTTTCTTCCTGTACTGGCTTAAACAGGAGTCTCATCTATGAAGTGTTATAATGGGCAGTGAAAACATTAATAGTAGTTCAGCAGGGCCCTGAACTGAAGCTATGAAAACCAATGAGCACATGCTTAAACATGTGCTTAGGAGTTTGGCTAAACTAGGTAATGCTTAATCATGTGTTTAGGAGTTTGGCTAAACTAGGTAATGGTCTTGATTATAACCCATAAAAGTTATGACTCAACTAAAAAAAAAAAGGATTTATTCAGGTTACAGGTAGCTTGGGGTGGATTAACAATTACGGTTAGTTAAAAAATATTTAAAAATATAAAAATATACAACAACAAGCATTGCTTGTTACTAGACTTGAACTTATCTGAAAGGACTCATTTATGTGAAAGCATATCTCTTATTTATGGAAGAATCCCAAAACAGTAATGTTATTGTTATTGTGCAGCATATGTCAGAGTTGGGATGGCCACGATACACAGAGCATCACCATGCAATTTCAGAAGGCTTCAAGCCATGCAGAGTAGCACCTCACCACTTCAGAAGGCTGCCAGTATCTGCCCTTCTCATTATTCAGCCCAATCTTTTATACCCCCCATGTTCATGCACTGCACCTGTGTGCCCTCTGCTCCCTCTGGTTGGTCAGTGCCCCTGGGCACTCCATGGCTCATTGCTGTCAGTGCTGCTCACCTGCTGCTCACAGCTGTACTCACTGGGGATGAGGCACCCACAGCCCCATCCCAATTATCACTGTGTATCTACAACTACTGACTTCAGAAAGTCGACATTTTTAATGCCAATATTCATACCAATATTCAATGATTTTGCTGGCTGACTTCTAATGCCCTCTGGAAAGGGAGAAATTAAAGGTTTCATGTTCACAAGTAAACAGTTTGTGGAGAGAAAGGAAGAATTTCAGGGAATTTAGGAAAGGTTCATTGCAAAGTTAAAAGGAAAACTGCAAAGGTATGGTTTTGAAGGCTGAGTGAAAGCTGAAAAGCTAAAATGTCAGATGACTCCTTTTTCAGTCTGGGGAGATTATTCCTTGTACAGGTTCATTGGGAGTAATTGTGGTGCATGTGATGTGGCAGCATCTCCCCCAGTTATGAGTACCATAATCAAAACTGTTACTCATAGATGAATATATGTAAAAAGAATGGATATTTTTCCTTCTCCATGAATTTTGAAAAGCTGTCAAAAGGTATTTTATCTGTCCATCAGCTCTCATCAGAGCCCAATTACATCAAATTACAGATAGAGAGTTTTTCACGACTGCATTGAAACAGAAGTCCAATATTGAAAACAAACTGTGAAAATGTAGGATGAGTACATAATGTACTGTTTCACATACAAAGCAAAATCTCTATTATGTATAAGCACTTTAATGTTTCTTAGGATATAACTTGGGATCTTGCTAGCTCCTATTTTCTTCCTAAGTCAAAGAATTTAAAATCCTTATATTCTCTGTCATTTAAATGAGAATTTTAAACAGCCCGAAACCAAAATATTTAATCATTAAACTATTGGTTGCACACAGCAGAATGAAAGGATTTGCTTCTGCATCATAAGACTTGCTGAGGGTTCTGGTGCAAAGCTTTATGCTTTGGATAACTTTGTCTCTCAATACCTGAAGGTCAGATGTTGTGCAATATATCTCTGTATTTCAGAGAACTATGCAATGCCCTCTTAGAAGAATAAGAAAGCAGAATTGCTATCAACTGGAGCCAAAATATCTACAATTCTGTAAGAAAAAAAAATATAAAATTCATTAGTAGATGTCCTACATCTGGACACTTACAATGTAGGTCCTACAATGGATCACCTAGTAGATGATCCATTGTACAGCTAGCTTATTTTGAATGAAAGCCACAAATAATTTTTAAAATAGAAATGCAAGATTTCATTAGACATTCCTAATCATACAAGTATACAAATACCCTAACATGAGCCTTTGCAGTTTTCTTAACCAAAATAAAGCTTTACATGGGAAAAAAATTCATAAGCAAGGTGAATAATTTTTCACTGAATTTCCATACCTTCCGAAAATGCCCCTAACCAAACATTAACTTTTTTCTAAGAGAACTGCTTGCCATCAATTATGTGTTAGATGTGCAAAGGAGCACCATAGCTAAAAAGAATGCAACTGTAGAAAAGAATTTGTCCTATTCCTGTGCTAAAGATTCCAAATGTGCCTTTTGCCAATAAAGGACCTGCAAGTTGACAGAAAAGCGTTAGACACAACAGAAATCCATCACTACAGAAAAGCCTGGGAAAAGGAGATATGACAAATTACATGAGCCAAATCTGAGCAGCCTGGAGTTCCTGCAGATCCTGTGAAAAATGAGGTGTGTGGCTTGACAATACAGGCAACAGAATGTCTCTCTCCTGAAATGTAAACTTGATCCAGCTCTCAACAACTTGTGTGCAACACACAGGTGAGGCCAACAGTGGTGCAAAAAACTAGCATGAAGGAGAGAAGAATTAAGGGTTATCTTTGGTTAACTACATTGCAGGATGTACAGACACCCAGGTTGGTGTGGCTGCTCCAGTACAACAGTGCTGTGGTGGGATCAGACCTGGGGCCTCAGCAAAAATGGGCAAAGTGGGCACCTGCCACTGAGGGGTGCAGGGAACCAAACCCACTCCCCACAGAGGAGAGGGGTGATGCCCTTACCCTGCCAGAAAAAGTTCTGCAATCACAAATGTGAAGGAGAGAAACTCATATTTTATCTGGTACAGCAAAAACCAGGCAAGGGAGGGTGGAACAGCTCACTCAGGATGAAACAGAAAGCTTATGGCAGCAGCAGGTTTTTGGCATAAGGCAGCACAAGTTTATTCTCTGGGAGTTTATGCTGCAAGGTCTCTTGTGCTGAAAAGGAGCTGGAGGAAAGAGCAAATAGAAAGACACAGTAGTACCCCAGAACAGCTCAGGCAGAAATGCAAACTAATAAAAATGATGATGATGTTAATAATAATACGATATGTGAAATAAGTACAGCTGACATATGATCTATTGATTAAAGTCTTTCTTATGACAGGATGTCAGCCAGCAGGAATAGGAAATCAATACCTCATTTAACAGCAAAGAACCACTCAGCCTCCTCCAGGCCAAAGAGAGACAGGGCTGCTTGAGCAGACAGTATGAATTTATTTGATCTAATTTTGTGAAAAAAAAAAAGGTTTAATTATACTAAAGATTGTGTTTCCTTGAATCCAGCAGGGAAGGGGGAGTTTTTAGGTAGGTTATGAACAATTAGTCAATCTAACCAAACAGCAGTGTCCATGCATTTCACTGCATGTTCCTGGGATGTCAGGGTTTTTGGATAAACCAATGACTGCAGATTCCAGTAAACATGAATTTAAGTACATATAATAAAGGCAGGAAACACAGTGTTTTCAGGATCTTGTGTATTATTTATATATTTGCTGCAAAATGCAGATTCTGCCCCAAAAATTGGTTGTCTGCCCCTGGGAGTTGACAAGCCACCAAAAACGTGTCCATGAGAAGGCCCTGATGGAGGAATGTTCACACTGGATATGAGAACATTCCTCCAGGGAGGAGCACGTGGGTGTATCTATTGTTCCTGTTGGTCTCCTGGGCCACAGGAGTTTTCTAATCCATGCTTCCAGACACGCATACAATTGGGAGATTTTTGTCCAATTTTTTGTTTTGTTTTGTTTTTCTTTTCATCTTTTTTTTTTTCATTTTTTGAGGCAATTATTACAGTTCTAAGAGTCTTAGTCTTAATTCCTGTAAATGATTATCTGGCAAAAACAGAAGTAGAAATAACTCATGCATTTTTAATGGGGAAAGCAGGATAGCCCAGGAACACAGGATCCATGGATGGAGTAGACATCACATGGCATTTTTGTAACTGGGTCGTGTACAAAAGATCTGCTGCTTCATGAGCCTGGAGTTACTGAGATTCATGAAGGACTCAAAAGGAGATAATTCTATGGTTTGCAGGTTGTGATTTGTGGGCATCTTATGAGGAGTCATACTTGCTTTATTTCTCTTCCTAAGAAGAGAATAAAGCAATAAAAAAAGGCACGAATTCAACAAAGCAATTTGTAAAACTACACAGGAAAGCACTCCACTGCACCAGAAACATTGCATTTTCATGCATACAAACCACAAGTGATCTGCAGAGAAAACTGATTCTCTACAGTTTCACAGAAAAAAAGGTGTTCTACATGTAGTTTCACGAGAAAAGGTTTACTCCAAGCACACTTTTACCTCTAGTACCTCCCCTGCCATTTTTCTTGTCCTCCACAGCTTGCTCCTTCTTGCAATCCTGAAGGAAGAAATCCCTCACATGCATGTTTGTACCCAGGGTGCCCCCAGGGTGTGAAAATGTAACACTGAGGGACATGAAAAATGAGCACCTCAACAATACTGGGTGCTCATCCCTCCCAGGATGGGGTGGGAGGGGAAAAGTGACAGCTTTGATTAAATTCCTTATTTTTATTTTTGCCCACACCACTTAACCTCACCATAGTGTAACTACTGCTTTTAAGCTGCCAGGATGGTTGCACTTGGGCTCCCAGTCAATTAAAAGAGCTTAAGGGAGGGATTGAAGAATTTTCCACCACATTCCTTTTTTTCTGTGCGCATCTCCCTGAACACAGAGATCTCTCCTGGACAAAGCCAGATTCCAGCTGTTTCTCTTCAGAAACTGGAATGAATACTTTTTGTTTATTCTGATAAATAGTCTATTTCTTGTTTCAGCCATTGTACCAGATGGGTTTTATTTAGTATATTATTTACTACCAATACAATGGTCCCCTGATAACATGGCTGTAACTGATCTTTTCTTACAGCCTTGTTGACAATGTCAGTGAAGAGCTAAAGATCAAAAGAGCAGGAATGCTAAATAACCTGTTAATCAAAAATATTGCAGCTAAAATTGACTGGCAATTTATTCTGGGGAAATCCACAGAGTCATTGGTAATCCTTGTAAGTTCTCTGTTTTAAAAGAGGCATTTGTTTCCAGAGCAATAAATGGTTCACAAAAATAAATTAAAACCTGGCTATGGAGAATTAATGAATCCATAATTTCAATATGCAGAGATAAGGATGAAAGCTTAGTGTTAGGCAAGCATGCATTTTTATTCTGCTTATTTTTGTAGCATGCCCAACAGAGAGTTAATTTATTCTTAGTTTAAGAAAAAAAATATAAGCACAGACTCTTGACTTGATTTTGAAGGTTTCCTACTGATATAACTGTTTTCTATAACTATCTGTACCAAGCACCACGTTGTGTACTGTGTATATATATATATATATATATATATATGTATATACTGAATACTGTACATTCTCAGTATTTGGTACAGCAGAGTAATTAAATCCTATCCCATACTCCTAGGAAATGCAACAGCCCAGCCATGTAACAGCCTCACCTGTTATAAGGACAACACTAGGCCTCTGGGGATTTTGGAAATATCTAAGTTGTCTTTCCTTAACAAGAGATTGGCTCTCAGCAGTGGTGACCAGAGCACATGCCCTGGTGGTTCCAGGCAGTTCTCTGTGGTTCAGAGAACTGTCATTCCAGCCATGTGCCCAACATGCAGCTCTGTGAACCCTCATGATCTGCTGGCACGAGCAGGCTGGAGTGCCACAACCTCCTCCTCTAGGCATGGGTGGGAGGACTCATCTTTCCCTGTTCTTCTAAGTCCTTCGAAGTCCTTCTGATGTTTTTACATTCTTGTAACGCACTTTCTCACCTGCTTTTCTGTAAATAATTATTGTTTTACATTCTTCTCTGGAGGAGGAGAAATTTGATGGACTGTTGGTTTGTCCAGTATCATTGGACAGGTGGCACTTTCATCCTCCAATCCACTGTCACTTTTGAAAGTCCATAAATGTTGGAGTCAGAAAATAAACTTCCCTTCTCTTTACCTTGGAGGTTCCAGCGTGCATGTGGTTTTATTTCATGTCCTATAGTGACAGACTCAAGCCTGAAAGGACCTTTGGAGCATCATTACCTGTAAAACCACGGCTTCTCTTGGGATTTGCAGTCCACTTGCTGCAACATTGCAAAAAGCAACTCTGTTTTTTTTAAGCCTAATACAGGCAAGACTTTTAAAAACCCCCAACAACATTGTTATTTTTGTATAGACATCTAGAGATTCAGGAATGCACATGTTGAAAAGTGTGGTGATATTGCCTCATTTTAGAGACAAAGCACATGATTGATTGTTATAGTTTCACCTCTGCAGCTCAGGCACACCAGTGCTGGAGTGGAAGGGAATCATCCAGGGTAGCTAAGGTTGGGATGCCCCAAACAGAGCTGCTATAATTTCCCTAAGAGTAAGTACTGGATCTGCATAGGGGATGAAAAAAGTGACAATTATTTGGAACAGGAATGAAAACAAATCCTGAGCTACTTTTCAAGGCCTGAAACCTGTGAGCTGCCAGCTGAGCAGGTGCTATTGGAACATGGTCATTCAACACAGAGACCTCCCTACCACAAACTCTCTCTGCAATAATGTCAAGAATAGCACAATTCAAGGACATTAAGACATGGAAAGCTGTACTTTGCACAATTCAATGTTCATTTCTATTCTAGAAATTTCCATAGTAGGTTACAGATTTATTATTTTTGAACTGTCCCTGTGATGGAGATATTCTCCTCCTTTTACAGCTGAGGAACCCAAGGTATGCAGAGTATCAACCCTGTGTCATGTTTTGCTCCAGGCTGTCTGATCTGCCTCCCAAAAATCCTGTCTGCAGCTCTGCTGGCTCCATGGAAATGCAAAAACCTTTGGGCAAGTGCACAAGACCTGAAAGCCCACCACTGCACACTGCCTCAGAGATGTCTCTGCTGGCACAACAGCAGCAGTGGAAGATCCAGCACATCACCAGAGCTTGGATCAATTCAGAATCCCTCATGCTCTTGGCCACCATCAAGCATTCCTGTGCTCAGGTCTCCAAGCCTGGCCTGGCAGATTCTGTATCCGGGGCAGCCCAGCCACACCTTCACACAGAATCATGATCTTGCCAGTGCAGAAATGGGACATCATGTGAAGTACAGCAATGCCCAGTGAGCAGCTACCTCATCCTTTGGAGCCTTTGTGACTTTCTAGGATTGTTCTTGAAACTGTACAGTTTGAATATGTCATGCTGTAGCACAGCATGCCAGCTGACATCTCAGGAGGAATTTTTGAACTCATATAAATTAATTATCCCTCCTACCCACAGATCATTTCTTTGGCAGGCTTGAACAATTTGTTCATTAGCTACCAGTTAAAAACCACCTAGTTTTTCCCTTCAAAGCTATTTTTCAGTCAATATTGTGCATGAGTATTTTCTGTATTCTTTTCCATAGATAAATTATTTTATTTACCATTTCTTGAAGCTTAATATAAAACAGCAAAGCTAGATATCGAATCACAGAATTAGGCTGGAAAAGAGCCCTCCTGGAAGGAGGCTTATATAAAAGATAGGGACAGATTTTCAATAAGGACTGTTGCTATAGGACAAGTGGTAATGGTTTTAAACTAAAAGACAGTAGATTCGGACTACACATGAGCAAAAATTTTTTACTATTAGGGTGGTAAAGCACTGGTACAGGTTGCCCAGAGAGGTGGAGATGCCCCTTCCCAGGAAACATCCAAGGTCAGGCTGAATGGGTCTCTGAGCAACCTGGTCTAGCTGAAGATGCCCCTGCTCATTGCAGAGCTTTTGGACTAGATGGCCTTTAAAGATCTCTTCCAATTCAAACTATTCTCTGAATCTATGATTCTGAATGATGCAAAAAGGCATTTGTATCATGTACTAAGAAAATGGACTTTCTGGGTTCAGCAAATGAAAGGCAGCAGAAGCAGCTGCACAGGGACTGCAGATGGCACTGGGGAAGGGCAGGGCTGGGATCAAACACCTGCTGAAATGGGAAGATAGAAGAAAGCTTATGGGTTTTGCTTTCATTACAGGTTCAGCCCTGGGCAAGATTGACATACACTGTAAAAGTGTTTAAGTGTTAAAAGAGCTTGCATCATGTTCTACAAAGTGTACATGCTGTCATGGCCATGCACAAGTCAGAACCGAAACTGAGAAACTAATAAATCCAAACGTGCCCACTCTGTGTCTGAACAGACAAAATCCCCTCCAGGGCCCTACCAGCACACCTGAACTTTGACAGCCCTGTGATATTCTGCTGAGACAGTGACTTTCTACCAAGCTGCAGAACTCTGAGCTAACCATTAAAATCTGTGAAGGCTGGAGTTGGATGGATTTTCTCAGGACAGATGTTCACTGTCCTTTTCCAGTTGCAGTTGAAGGGAGGAATTAGCCAAGTACTGGCTGGGATTTATGAACCCTGGGGTGTACTGCCTGCACAGACCTGCATGGCATACCAGGACTGCCGCCCTGTCACATGCCTGGGATGCACAGAAACTCCCCAGTGAGAGACAGAAAGGGCATGAGTGAGAAACACCTGGCCAAAGGCATTACCTTTGCATTTTCTACAAAACTGACACAAAGTCAGAAGTTAAATCCACAAAGCAATCTCAGAAGGCAGGACCTTTTTCTAAGGCAGAGGCAAATTGCTGAAAGTTTTCTTCTTTCCCATGCTCAGAACAAAGGGCGTTGAGGAGGATTTGTGGGGCAGCTAGTGAACCTCCTCAACAGAAGTGTAAGGCTGTCTTTAATGTATTCCTATCACAAGCAGTGAGGACATTTAATAAAGAGCACTGAACTCTGAAACCTGCTTTAAAGCTCTGAAATCTGATCTTTGGTTCTCCAACACAGTTATGAAGCACATGAAGCCAATTGGCTGCACAGCAGCTGCTGCCACTTCTCTGTGCAAGTTATGCCCCCACCACCACAAAGTGCTTTGCCCTGGGAAAAGCACCATCCAGGCAGCAGCAGATAGAAGATGGGCACTGTCTCAGTCTGGAAAGACAGGAGTCTGCTAAGGAAGGCAGGATCCTCCCCTGAAAGGGAGAATGTAAACCCTCCCCACCCCTCTGAATTGCTATAAATTTTAAATTAAGCGGTTCTCAGGCAAAAAATGTGGGAGCAGGAAATAACAGTTCTTTAATAGGGAAGGAAAAGAAAAGGATGAAATAAAACAATGCAGTCCACTAGAACAACACTGACAGGGTCAGAACCCAACCTGACACCCTGTTGGCCAGGGTGTTGGTGGCAGTCCAATTGAAAATGTGGCTGCAGCCCTCCTGAGTGTCAGGTGTGGTTCTGTTGGAGCAGTGGTCCTGTAGAAAAAAAGGATGTATTCTTCCTCCAAAGATCCAGTGGAAGAAGAGGCAGCTGCTGTTCCTCTGGGAAATCCAGTGGAGAAGCCGTGCTGGCGTTCCAGAATCTCCAGATTGTATCTGGGTAGCAATGCTTGGCTCCTCCCTCTGGGCGGAGCATCTCACAATGGGATGCTGCAGCTCTTATCAGTCATGCAGTGACATTCAATAGTGTTATCAGCAGGTGTCCCCTCCCGAGGGAGGATTGATTGTGATCACTCAGAGAGAGAGATAAGGAAAACTGCCCACTTGACAAAAGGCAACTGCCATTGAGATGGTAATAGAATACGTCTTGCTTTGCAATCTGGAACAGGCACCATCTGCCAAGAACTAATTTCTCATAGATCAATTCTTTGTTGCTAATGACATATTTGGAGATGGTTGTATTTGGTCACCTCACACCCTGTGTTATCACAGGACCAGAACACCAAACCAACCTCCACTACCCTGCAGCACAGACTCCTCCCTGGCTTACCCACCTTGAAACAGTGCTGGGAAGGAGGTGATGTGAGTGGAGGACAGGGAAGGAGGTGTTTCTAACTGGTTTGAAGGACATCTTGGGATTAAGCATCACAAATATGGATTTAATTTTCAATTTTGGCTAAAACTATTTCCATGCTCAGTTTTTTAAAGAAGACTCTCTGTTGTCTACAGCCAATTTTCACCAGAGCCTCAGCCTAGGTAAAAGCCTACTGAAAAATGGTTTTAAAGGAAAATCTTGATGTGTCTTGCAGGTAGTCCTTCAAAGCAGGGCTTTAGATTTGATAGTGGAAATAACAAATTTTTATTTGGAAAATCTTAGTGCATCTTTCAGAAGAAATCAGTACAGAAGAGGGAGTTAACCGCTGTCCATGTAACTATGTGTCACACAAAGCACTAACAGGTATTTTTAAAACAACTTCTGCCTATGCTGAATATGCTCCCTAATCATAGGACTTTAAAAAGTATTTGAGCACTTGTTCCTTTTGCAAATGTCAAGATCACTAAGGGATTAACTGTAACATTTTATAATAATTTTTGCTTCTCAGCAGTTCATAAAGAAATGCTTACACCATGGGAATTTTACTTTTAATTTTTTTTTTTAATTTGCCAGATTGTGAGATCAAACAGAGCCAAACCAATTATCTGCAATTCTCAAATGACGAACATGCAAACAAAAATATTTGCAGGAAAGCAAAGAAAATGCCAAATTTCTTTGTAATGCAGCAGAAAAACGAGGGTTGCAGCATTGTTAAGTGCTTTGATTAAAACTCTCTGTGGGACAATACGTCAGGTGTTACTGCAAGGTCAGCTCTGCTGAATGAAGCTGAACCATATTCAGTCTCTGATTTTGCAGTTATGTATGTCCTTATGTCACTACTTGGGACTACTGAAGCACAAAGCCAGAGTGTGATGTGCTCAATTTGTCCTTCAGTTGCTCCATAAAGCGGGAAAAACAGCCCCAGGTGAGGCACAGCCACACTGTGAGACTGGAAGAAGCTCCTGAGCTTTCTCTTGGGAGTACTCTTGGAGGATGAGAGCAGCCACAAGAAAAGAGTGGTCCCCTACAGAACAACATGGGCACTAAAGCAGCTTCCAGAGATGAACCAGAGTTGCAATGATGGCACATTGCCACAGCTGATACAGCTTCAGGATTTGTTACAGCCTGGGGGCAGAGTGGCTGCAAGCTGCCTGATGGAAAAGGACCTGGGGACGCTGGTCAACAGCGGCTAAACATGAGCCAGTGTGTGCCCAGGGGGCCAAGAAGGCCAATGGCTTCCTGGCTTGTCTCAGCAATAATGTGGCCAGCAGGAGCAGGACACTGATTGTCCTACTCTACTGAGAGTCACAGAATCAATCAGGCTGGAAAAAACCACAGTGGGATCAAGCAGGGATGTCCTAGAGCACAGGATTGCATCCAGATGATTCTTGAGTATCTCCAGGGAGGGAGACTCCAGACCCTCTCTGTTGTAGTGCTTGGTCCCCTGCACAGTAAAGTTCTTCCTCATATTCAGATGGAACTTCCTGTGCATCAGTTTCTGTGCAGTGACTCTTGTCCTATTGGTTGGCACCACGAAAAAGAGCCTGGCTCCATCTTGGCACTCCCCCTTTGGATACTTGTATACTGAGCAGTGGTGAGGCCACACCTCAAATCCTGTGCTCAATTTTGGGCCCCTCACTACAACACAGCCATTCTTGTGCTGCAGTGTGTCCTGAGAAGGGCAACGGAGCTGGGGAAGGGTCTGGAGCACAAGTCCTTTGAGGAGCAGCTGGGGGAGGTGGAGTTGTTCAGTGTGGAGAAAAGGGGGCTCAGGGGAGACCTTATCACTCTCTACAGCTGCCTAAAAGGAGGTTGTGGCCAGGTGGGGGTCAGTCTCTTTTTCCAGGTAAAAACGGACCAAACAAACAGGACCAAACGAACTGGTCTCAAGTTGCACAGGGGAAGTTTAAACTGGATATTTGAAAAATATTTCCTCACTGAAAGGGCTGTCAATCATTGGAAGAGGCTCTCCATGGAAGTGGTGGAGTCACTATCCCTAGAGATACTTAAAGAACATCTAGATGTGGGGATTAGGGACATGGTTTAAGGGTGGACTTGGCAGTGCTGGGTTAACATGATGATCTTAAAGGTCTTCTCCAACCTAAAGATTCTATGATTGCAATGGAGAAAGCACCCATGATCAACTTGGGTCTCTGAAAATATCCCCTCTCAGCACAACTTTCTGGCTGCTGCAATTAGAGCACTGCTGATCTGAAGAGTGCAATACATAGTTATGCAGGAACATGGTTTGCACCCTTACAGCCCAATTACATAATCACACAGTGCTATATAAAGAGGTTCTCCACAGGGGACCCAGCAGGCACACTCACTAGTCCCTTCTTACATGCAAAATAAGGATCTGAAGGCTGACATGCAATGAAGCTTGAAATGTGAAAACAGCACACTGAAAGTTCAATATGCAATTAACCATAAAAGCAACACTGCCTCAGTTTTTGGAAGCATTTATAATATGATGTCTGAGCTGATTTAATAGTATGGAAAAGATAGCAACTGACAGTGTCTCTCAGAGGAGCAGAACAAACAGATGTATTTAAGTCACATACACATGATGAAAGTTGTAAGTGGGAAATGAATGATCAAGATGCTCAAGATTTTCAGAAGTTGACTACAATTTTGAAAATATTTGGTGTAGTCAAGTTGCAATAGAGGCTTGTTTTCAGACAGTACTGAGTAATCCTTCTCTGACAGCAACATCACTGTACAGCATCTCAAACCACATACCAGGAACTGTGACACCCCCTGTGACAGTGGTTTTTGATGACAGCCACCAGAAGGACAAGGTGCTCAGAGGCAATTGTCTCGGGTCACATGAGTGCTCAGCTCCACATTTGGTGGGACACAGACTGCTCCTCTGCCATTTCCCTGAGACCTGAGTGCAGCCTGAGCTTACCCAGACTCAGTTTAAGTGGGCACACATTGAATTAATATTTAAGAATTTCCTTTCAAGATTGTTCCACTTTTTTGTTATCAAAAGAACTATGAACTGCATAGGAAAGGACAGTCAAAACCCTGCCCTCAATGGATATTGGATCATTCCTAAAAAGGTGGAAAAATCATGAATGCAGAATACAGAAAATCAAAAAGATGAAGAGTCTCAGGGTAAAGGAAATTTGTGGAAAAGCTTCTGTCTTTGAGTTCCAACAGAAAGACTGGCAGCTTCAAATTTTGTGGGATGATCCAGATTAACTCCTGTTCATTCTCTCTTCTCCTTGTGTTCCCTTCCTTCACCTCTCTCAGCTTGCCACCTCTTCTCTAGCATGGCTTAAACTTCAAATTCATCATTTACTTCAAATTCTCACACAAGCAAGTTTATTTCACTCTTCTGAATGGAAGCAAATGAATTTTATTTTCATGGCTCACTCTCCCAATGCCTTCTGCACGGTCTGATACATTAATGCAGATTATCATTCTGTGCACTTTTTGCATTAATTCTCAACTGACTGACCCTCTTCATCTGTAATTATTACCATGAAGGTTTTGAATATCATTAAACTCTTCTCACCGACTGCATTAACTTTAAAAGGTAATTTGATTAATTCTGCAAGCCACTGGTAGATGGAGATTTAACGCCTCATGGAATTTCTGCATTATCAGTATTTTGCAGCAACTAGATCTGAAAGATAAACAAAATCCTTGGAGACCAGATGAAAAAGGTTAGTTGTTTTTGTGAAAGATTTTAAGTAATTTTGTTAAGCTTTAAAAACAGTGTTCTAAATTGTTTTTCCCAGAATTACAAACAGATCATTCCTCTGCATTCCCCCACAGTCCTGATTTAATAACTTTTCATTTCTGTGAAACGCATATATTTCCAGAGCTCAGCCAAAGGTTCTTCACTTGGGAAAACACAATGTCTGTGAGGCAGCAAAAGTTACCAACTGATAAATTGTAGAACAATATAGCCTGCCAAAATAATCAACATGTAAAGACTTCACCTAAGTTCAAAACTTTGTGGAGAACGAAGACGCATGCTAATGCAGCATCAGTGTGGTGTCACATACAGCTGATGCTGGTGTGTTTAAATTGAAGTACTGGAGGATGGGGAGGATGGTAATGGAGTAAAATACAGTCATAGCATTACTGAGCAGCATTGTATTGCATTAATGGCCCAGTGTAAGCAGCTGCAGATAGCAATTCTCTAGCAGAATTCCCCCTTTTCCTCCTTAGGCATGTCCAATGGCTGTACTGGCAACAGCTCTTTTCTGTGTCTACTACTTCAAGGGCAACAGAAAGCAATGTTCATTAAAATTTCATAAATGTTAGCAAAGGCTCAAATTACAGATTAGAGTACTGAATTAGGGCTACATGGTTCCTTGCATGGCATATGTTGAAGGGCAGTGGAAATAGAAATCTCCCAAGGAAAAGGAGTTAATGGAGAGGCAGCGGCCATAGAAACCATCCTTCTGATGCCAAAGCACATCAGCTCCAAAGACAAACTCTAGCCCAGCAAGGCAGAGCTGCTGGAGGAAGGATGAGTTGAGTGGCTTGTTTGAGGTTTAGTAATAAGTACAAGTTTGTGTCCTTCATGGCTCAGGTGGCAGAAAAGGACCATGACACTGACTTTTCAGAGGGCAGTAGCAGGGGGCTTTGCCTCTCCTTGTCTCAGGGATTTCCCTCATCTCTGGGGTTTAGTTGCTTGGGTCAGACAAGGTTACAAAGGCTGCAGGTGTCCAGCTTCAAAGAAAAATGTGGGAAGCCCTAGCACAGGTCCCTGTGCTCTGCTCAGGGGCTGCATTTCAGCAGAGGATCCCACCCTCACTGTCTGTCTGTGCTGTGCTGCAGGACAGCCTGTGCCTCATCTCACAGCCAGGCTGGGTACAGCACTGGGAATGCTCCCATGCTGCTGAGACTGATGACAGTGTAATCCAGAAGGACATGAAAAAGGTGCATAGGGAATGATATTTTTTCTTTCTCTAGTAGCACAACTGTGAAGTGAAATACTGGGAAATCATCAAGCAGGATGTTTATAGCACATAAAGGGAAAGACTCTTTCCCCCCCTGCAGAATGAGTAATTGAACTGTGAATGCAACACTGCAGAATGCTGTAAAAAATAAATATACAGATTAGAAAATAGACCAGACAGATCAATTTACAGAGAATAAATTCATACTCATATTCCAGACAATTGGCCTAGATGATCACTGTAGCTCCCTTGCAACTGAACTATTCTATTATATTCTTTTTTTTTTCCCATTTCCTATAGAACTGGGGTGAGGGGGCTAAGTCAGACCAAAATCTAGTTGTCATATTAATATTGAACAACTTTTCAGTGGTAACAGGGATTCATGGACACCAATTACCACATTAGCTGTTTGAGATAATAAGTATTTCTTCCTCCAAAACTCCCTCATTTGCATATGCACTGTGGTTTCTCTAGGACAGAGGGTACCAAGTGCCCATCAACCGGAGGAGCACAGGGTAACAGGGCTGGCTGAATGCTGGATGCTTGACCTGTGGGTCTGCAGCGGGAAGGCTCCACTCCAGCAAACCTACCCAGCCTCAAAGCCTTGGTGGTGCAAGTTCAATGCGACCCCGAGGTTTTTAGGCACTCTCCAGCTGCCCACAGGCAATTTCAGCTCCACCCTGTGTCATCCTCTGTGGGTGTTCTAACTACTCTTGTAGCTGCTATCTCTACAAGCCAATTAAAACATCTGCTAATGATGATCCTGTTGTTAGATCAATGAGGGAAACTGACCGACACAAAGCCAGGATTTCTCACCAGTCAGCCTGGCTTTGTTTCACCTCAGGAAATGGCACCGTGTATTTGTGCTGCCCTATTCCAAAAGACAGTCTGCCTGCTTCAAACTGTGCTCAATATCCACCTGAAGGTATAGACATGCCAGCTGCCATAAAGCAAAGCATCAAAATGCATATTATACTTTACTTACTGTGTGCACCTCACTGACTAAGCTGCATGGTATTATTTCTACTTCCTTACTGGACCAGTTTAAATGACGAATTAATGAAGTACAAAAAACTTCAGAGACAAATTTTTGGATAAATAATACTGCTTGGTTTGATAAAATGTATTTTTAATTGATGTGATTTAGGCCATTAATTTTCTCTGTCAGCGCAGTGAAATGGACCTAAGTCTTTCCCATGCCTGCATTTCTATTAGTCTGTAACATCTTTCTGTATCAATCAGTTCTTGGAAAATAGTAATGCATCAGACCTTTACAGACAGAAATACCCATGGCAAGCTTGCACAATTAGAACACCATTATCTTAATTAAACTTCAATGTTGTTTGAAATTTCTGGTTTTTTAGAAGTAGACACTGTGAGACCTACATGGCATGCTTAGAGAACACACAATTATACAAAAAATATGATGCTCATGAGTTTTCCTGAAAAACTCTGGATGATATTTGTAAGATCTGATTTATCAATAAATATCTTCATGAGTGGGAACTTATTTCCAGTGCCAATCAGTCTCCTTTTTTTGCCAATTCGAGAGAATATACACACACATCTTTTTTCAAGCTCCAGCTGCCATGGCACTCAAATTACACTGCAACAAAGATTTCCCTTGAACACAGAGGGAAAGAAAATATAAGAAGATCAAAATGAAACAGCAGAATGCTGCTTCCAATAGACATTTCATAAGGGTCTGTATTAAGAGTGGGCTGGGGTGAGACAGGAGGACAGAGGAGATGGGTCAGCTGCAGCAGGTGCCGCAGCCATGGCTGTCCTGCTGTCACAAGGCTGGTGGCACCCACGGTGACACTGAGAACTCGCCCAGTGGCTGACCCCCTTTCACAGAATGTGTCCCCATTTCTACATTCCCCTCCTTATCTCCTTCTTTTCCAGTAAATCAGAACGGACACATTTCAATTTACCTGCTATTACTTCCTGCATTTCTAAAGCCCTTACTACTGCCTGGGCTACCTCAACACACACCACATAAATTAACCATGGGCCAGTTTCCCCTGGTCACAGCATGGGTTAGAAAAGGCAGTTTATAATTCACTCCACAGCCTCAACATCAGCAATGAATCCTTCCCTTAAAACATCTTTGAGCATCATTATTATTTTTTAATGCTATACTGTGAGTCATGGGTGTTACCAGTGTTACCATACTCTATTCAACTTTAAAATATTTAGATGTGGAATTCACAGCAGATGGGCTTTTTGTAATGGAAGATAAATGAGTGAGACCTGATTTTGATATAATTTGTTGAATATATGTAGATGAGGGACTGGGCAACAGTAGTATCACAGAAAGCATAATAGTTTTGGATGCATTTTGTGATACATATTTATGTGTACCTTGCAGACAACACCAAAATCCAAGCTAGCATATATAGAAGGGAGTCAAAACTGGCACCAAAAATCCCTTACAAAAATTTGTGTCCATATGGATGAGGAAAATAAACCATGCTCCTGAGGTACAAAAGTGCACCTAATCTCCCTTAAACTGGAAGCAATCTCATCTAAAGTAAGAGTTTTTAAGCTGGTTTGGATACAAGGCAGATGCATGTAACTGCTGAGAGAGCCAGAAGCAGAAAAATGAGCAAAATGTTGGTAACGAATCATTTATGCAGCAGCTGCACTGTGCTGCAAAACAAGCACAGGTTGTTAATTAGCAAAACATCTTCATCCATGACCAACACTTTAAAATTTGAGAGACTGTTTACAAATAGCTGAAATATTCAGAATATGCTGTTTGTTGAGATCTGTTTTTCATCCTGTTGGTTTTTAAAGCTCGTGTGCTGTAAGAGGCAAGCAGATATTTGTTGCACTCCACTACTAGAATCTGTGAGAGAAAGGTATGAATACAAATACCTCCAGCTCTAGATATTCAGAAAAAAGAGCTCCAAGTCATCTTCATAAGAGAGACTTCATCAAGGGTGTCACTGGGACTGACTAGACTCTAAAATACTTTTAGCCCTGACCAAACTCATGCATAAATCCTGTGGAAATATATTCTGCAAGTTCCCTCAGGTAAAGGTATGGGTACATTAAAGGATGCCTGTATTTAGACATCATCTAAAGTAAAAAATAAATGGCTCCATTTACCTCTGCTGGGATGGCTGGTTCTCTCTGTTTCACTTGAATGCACCTAAGATTTTCATCTTAACTACAAAGGCAGATTTTGATGGGCCACAAAGCGTTCCAACAACGATTAAAGGTTCTTTATCTATACTATAGTAAAGAATGCTGTTGAGCTTAACCTGCCTTTTCTGAGCATTAGATACACATACAAACTGACAAAAAGAAAGTTTGTTCCAAACATAACCCAAGAAGTAGAAAAAAAGGGAGTGAAGATGATGGAGAAGACATTTGATGGTAGACATGTGAGTGTCACACCCTGTCACACCCATCTCTTCATAGATTTTTTCCTTTGAATGCTTCACAAAATAGGGCATTTTCTTATTTGAGAGCAATTATTTTTTTCCTAGAAGCTTAAAAAAGGACTCCCTTTGTTTTGCTCTGCATCTTATCATCTTCTATTGTAGTTACAAGCAAGGTGTTGATATTTCATAATCCAAAGGCTAAATTTAGTAACTGTTGTCTTTTTGTGCTTGGAAGCAGGATAGCAACGTTCCCTGATTCCAAATCTTTGTGCCTCAGAGAATAATGGCATTATCTAAAAATATATAGCTTTTCAAATAGAAATGCATTTCACTTTGTCAGCATTTTGCCAGCTCTTCCCATGCGCTGACACCAAACTTACTTTCCTTAACAAAGTCTTTGCCAGGATGGAAATCAGTATTCAGGACTAAAAAAAGCACAACAGCTTGCTGAGTCTCCTGACAATAGAGGAAAGCACAAAAATTGCATTTTTATTAGTTGTATCTTTATGACAGCATTTAAATACACAGGTGAATTCCCAGTATATAAACAAATATTTATTACTAACACAATAAAATATTTATAGCATTGAAAAGCTATTCAAGAACCTAGAAACTGTTGTAAGCTTCAATATCAGGGGGCTTGTAAATGAATGTGTAAATAGAAAAATTATGCCTTAATTTAAATGCATTTGTTATTTAAATGTTCTGCAGCTTTTAAGTAATTTTTTAAAAAATGCAATTGAAAAAATAGAATATTTTAATAATTTAAAAGGGCTTCCTGATTAATTTATAGGATTTCTCTCCATTCATTTCTGCTGTAAACCTTGCACAGGTGACCTGTGCAATTTGTTCCACAAATTTTTTCAACTTGCTCACAAATGTTTTCTTGTCTGGTAAAGTCTGACAAAGCTAAAGATCAAATTGTTACCTTGGATCAGACATGGAACCTGAGCAGCTTGCATTAAAAGTAATGTAATTTTTTTATATTGGCGGCGTTGCAAAAGAAGGAGAATTTTACACGTGCCCATTTTGAAGACCACTTAATGGGAAAATAGCTGAGTTTTGTGCTCTGAGACTACCAACACATCTAGTCAGTGGAGGCTGCCACTGACTATTCTTGTTGCAGGGTTGAATTTGTCTAAAAATAAATAGGCTGCAGTTTCAGATATCTTAGACATTTAGGCACAACATCAACTAATGGAACTTATCATCTTCTGAAAACTGAGCAAATCTGAGAAGCCCTTGGAGGGATCTCCCACAAAGGGCACCCTCAGCTACTGCTCAGGCAGCTGCAGGAAGGAGCTTGGGGCTGGTGAAGCTCAGGACAGGGCCCAAGGCAGGAAGAGATGAAGTTGTTGGGACATGTTCCCGTGCCTGTGCTGGTGGCACAGCAGCGGGACAGTGGTGGGAAGGGGAAGGCAGGGCTGTTGCTTGTCAAGGCCAACCACAGCAGGGGAGGACACTCAGTCAGGCACTGGGAGGTCAGACCAGTCCCTCTTTGTGCAGAGGATGTGGTGGGAGCGGGCAGCACCAGCAGATGTAAAAAGGGATTAAGCAGGATTATTAATGCATGGGGAGGGGAGTAGGCAAGGGAGCTCAAGAAACTCAAGGCAGTGGCAGGAGAGAGTGGCCAGGCTCATGTGCTCTCTCCAAGCTGTTTTGCCACCAGAGAGCTCAGAGCATGGGGTGACACAAACCCCTTTTCTGCCTAGGATGGCATTTCTTATGTTTGTATTTTCCCACTTGAGATGTCAGAGCGAAATGCTACAGAGCAGAAAAAAAATAATATCACAGCCTCACAAGAATTAATTGGATTTGGAAACCACAGAAAACAGCCTGGATATTCAGCAATTTTCTATGAGAGAGCCATTTACTGAGGCTGGTTAGTTGTGCATGCAGATGAACAGCATAGCTGGCCCTGGTGGGAATCTCTAGTGCCCAATCCCATCCCATGGATTGCAGGATTACTGGTACAGGAGTCTCATTCACTCACAGGGCCCCATCAGCAGCTCAGTTACGGGAGACACACAGGAAAAACACTTTTCTCTGCAAGAGAAGCCACTCTGCAAAATAGCTCTGGGTTTGGCCTGGCTAACACATGTCCTGAGCAGCTCAGCACTGGCCAGAGAGAGACAATTACTCTTTGCTCCATTTATCTCCAGGGACTACAGGGAGCAGGTGATTTAGACAGTTACATCCAGCTCAAGCCAGAACTACAACTACATCATCCAAGCCAGACAAGGCAAAGTTCTCCTTTTATGGGGGTGTCTTAAAAATCCAACTTGACAGCAGTAAGGCAATTAATAAACTAAATTATCTCACTGCTTTTTGTAGTCCTCTGAATACAGTCATCCACAGCCTTGTCTTGTATTATACCTGGCTGCCTTTATGCCCCATGTTTGTGCAGTACCCAGTCCTGCTGTGTGGTTAGGGCTCCTCTGAACAGCAGAAAAGCCAAGAAATAACAACAAACTGTGTCAGAAACACAGCATTTTAGCAGGGCAGAAATTACCAATCATTGGGAGCAACTTCTCTGTTATGTCACAGGCTGTGGGTGAACCTGTATTCAGTATAAACATCCCTGTTGCTGACTTTTGGACTCCCCAGCAGTACAGCCTGATTAATTCTCTGCGGGCAGTTCAGAAGCCTTAAAGCCACCTTTCAAAACTCCAGCTGACAGAACAGCAAGAGGAACATTCACCCTTGCTATTACCTTGCTAGGTACAGGTGCTAAAGTTGAATCAGGTTTGTGGGACTCTGCCCTCCCACTGCTGGTAGCCCTCCCACCCAAACTGGATGTCAGAGCAAAGCAAACCTCTGGAGAGCACAGAAGAATTTTGATGCTTCACATTACAGCTTTAATTTCTGACTGAGCACTTAGGAGTCCCAGGCCAGACTAGAGCTTTTCTTGTGATTTAAGACACTGTAATATACTTGTCATCCTCTGGGCTTAAATGCCTCTCTGAAGTTATGCAACTGATCTTTTAACTTCTAAAGTCAACTGGGAGATAAAATCTCATGAAGTGTCCCATATCCATTTTTATTAAAGAGAAATCATGTATGCTTTTAAGTCTACTTTTAGTTTGGGCAGAATTTATCAGCTGGCCATATCTGTATTATTAATTTTTGTATACAGACAAACTGCATGTTTTACTTCACAGAATATATTAGTCTTTTTTTCTGTACTAATTCAGTAGTAGTTAGTAAGGTGTCTGTTATCAGAAAGCTGAACATAATATGAGCCTTGGAGCAGACATGAAAAGTGCTTTATTCTTGGAAAAACAGTTTGATTTTGAGGTCTATGGTCAGAGGTAAAGTCTGATCAGTTAGAAAAATAAAGCATAGAATGAAATGAAACCCAAGGGAAAGTGAAAAACAGGGCTCTAGGAAGGGAAAATATCTTAACCAATGAATGTAAAAGTCACAGGAATGAGTGAAGAGATGGGAAAAAACTCTACCAAAAGCCTCGAAAAGGACTATATTTCCCTTCCATTTTCATTCTGCACAAATCAATTTATTGCAGCTGGTTTGTTCAAGTGTTAGATTTGCCCTGGAACATTTCTGACCCTGCTGGGCTGCCAATTTCAGCATCTTTTTGTCACACTCCTGCAGCAAACGCATACACAGAGGTTCAAAAGGATTTCTCATATTGCAGAAATACCAAACAAGCCTTAAGAAACAAGATCCAAGAGCAATTGTGAGGCACAGGCTTCCTTCACCCTGACACCAACCACACACTCCAGCATAAATACCATCCCTATTTGAGAAGCACCAGTTTGCTTTTTTTTTCTGTGTGTTTCCTGATAACTCACTCTTCCCTAGCTCTTGCCTCTAGTGTTGAACCTCAAGTTTTTGTTTCCTTATGGTAGGAAGAGCCCTTCCTAACAGGTTTGTGCAGTGGGGTGCAGCCCAGCCAGGTGGCACAAATATCTCTGTTGTGCTATGCCATTGTTGTTGAAGATAGAAAGTCCCTAAATTTTTGCTTCAGCTCTCAGGATGCTCTACCTGCACAGAAAAGTCACCCAAAAAGTTACAGTTTTCATATTTTTTTCTGGGAAAGCAGCCCAGGCTGTTTTCTGGCAGTAATGTTATGGCTGATGAAGTGTCTACAAGAAAGAGCCAGAAACTCCCTGCAAGGCCCAAATGGTCCTCCTGAAGCCTCAATGCCATTTCATTATGGGCACTAAGCGAGATGGAAATCAAGAGGGAAGTTTCATCTAAGTCTCATCATAATTCAGTGGTGTGGAACTTAAGTGTGCCTACAAAATTGACTTTGTTCTTTTGCCTTTGCAAAGTCCTTCTTCAATTTACTCAGTTCCCCTTATTTTTTCCTCTGCATTTTCCATTTGCTGCTATGTCCTCTTTTTCACCCTTTCCTTTTCTCTCTGACCTCTCTTCACAGTCCCACTGCAACTGCAGCTTCTATTAAATTTGAAGAAATATACATTTCATACTGGTTTTTACAGAATAATTTCTGTAGTGATTGTGACCTGTGAAAAACTGCATAAAAGAAAGAAGTTAAAAAAAAAAAATAGAGGAAGTAGGTTCCAGCTATAATCCTCTGCCCTGTGAGCACAGATAATACCCACCAGGAAAGTTTCCTCATCGTCTTGCACAGAGTTGCCTTTGCTCGTTAAATTGGATCTGAATTATCTGAATTTGGGATGATTCTTAATATAACAAAGTCCCTGCAAAGAAGTTGGCAAAGGACGAGGACATTACATGGAAATTTGACAGAGCTATCTGATATAATGGATGAAAAATTGGTTTCTTCATAAACGGGGTGCTGAACTACAGGGGAAGTAATGTCATCTTTCCAGATTTCAACCTCCTGCAGAGAAATTGTTCTCTGTCGCACATTACATCCTCTCATACACTTCTCTTTAGAGCAAAGAGTTTCCACAGGAAGAAGTGCAACCTTGGGGACATTTTAGTGTAGGCAGAGTGTTAAGCATGTATCTCCTCAGGTCTCCTGTCTTTTGCAAGGCATTGCAGAGGAACTGGAGATACAGGGCTGTGGTTTGGACCAGGTTGCCTGGATCATGCACCCTAAAAGGTGAGCACTGTTGCACTCAACTGGTAGATGCCTCCTTCTTTTCTGGATCTGGTCCAGATCTTTCATTACAGTTTCAGTACTGGAAAAGTTTCTTCTAAAATTAAAACTTATCTCTTGCAGAAGTTGAGCCCTTAAAAGAGTGGTGACACGCATTACCCTAATGCAGTGTCCTTTTTTTAGGACACAATTTCAAAGATGAATCATGCTCATATGCAAAAGGTGAGAGACTCAATTTTCTCTTATCAGTCCTGTAAACAATGCACCTTCACTGTGTCAAAAATACCCAATTAAAAGCTTAAAATAAAAACGGATCTCAAAATAGGCATTAGTCCTGCCCATGGTTCAGTGCTGATGTTATTTCAAAGGCCCAGACTTGCCCTTCATGCTCCTGGTGCAAAGCAGCAGGGAGGTAGAGGCTTTAAACACAAAGGGACAACCTTTGACAGGGACAAGAGGAGCAGCTGTTGGCCACCAGTATGACCCTGCTGGTAGAGCCCCTCAGGAACCTGCCCTTCATCCAGGGACTGCCTCATGGCAGCAGCCTATGGATGGCAGGGCAGGCATCCCCTCCTTCGGGCTGCAGTGGAGTTCCCTTGGATCAAACCAATTCTCCTTTCACTGCTACAAAGCCACACAGCCACGGTGGTGACAGTGCTTGGTGGGTCACCCCTCTCCTGAAGAGAAAACATCTGGGACTGAGTCATCCACGCTGGAAATTCTGGGAAATTCTTGAGCTTTTGGGTGGTTGGATTCAAGGATCAGGAAAAAATAAACCAAGACAAATCCTTGCGAGACCACAGAAGCAGGTGTCCATGTGAAGGTGTGGTACACCCTGCAGTCAGAAGGATTTTATGGATTTCCCATTTTGTACAGGAGATGAGCACAAAACTGCACAACACTGCTGAGGCTGAAGCCGTTCAAAACATGTTGCTGGCTTCAGTGAAATTGCATTAAAAAATCAAGTGTTAACAGAGAGACCCATAGAAAACATGAGATGGGACAAGAATATTTACACCCTTGAACCCAGGAACTCAGTCTGCCTAAATTCCCCAAGCTGCTTCTGTATCATATGTGACTGTGGACCTGCATGAAGCAGAGCTTACTGCTTTAAGACACACAAAAAATGAAAGAAAAGAGGCTTCTGCCAGACAGAGAAAGGGCAGAGAACAGAGGCCAAAGGAAGAAGATAAGGAACTAGCTTGAGGAGATGTGTACATGAGAGAGATTGCAGTGATCTGAAAAAGCTACAAGCTGTACAAGTGGGACCTGAATATCACAGAGGACTCCTGCCAGAGTTAAAAGGATGCATGAAGAAAATGCTGGGAGCAGATATTTATAAACTGTATTATGTCCAAATGTCTCATGTTAGCTCAGGTAAAGAGGTAAATGCAAAAGTTAAGAGTAGGTTAGGCACAACTGGTTTTATTCACAAAGCAAGTTTTGCCTGAATATAAACCAACTAGAGCGTTAGAGTTACATGGTTATATTTGGAATATAAACTAAAATCTTCTCTTCTGACTAGCGTGAGCTGAGGCATTTTCAGGAGCCAACACTAAATATTCCACACTGCCGCATTTGCCAAAAATGCAAAATATTACAATGCAAAGATCAAAGTAATTTTTCCCAAGAAAAGTTTGCTCTGTGTCTCGTGTAGTTCTAAATTCATCTGCAAACCATTGCTTCTATTACAGCTTCCCTCTGCTATCACAGAATCACAGAACCACATGGTGCTCCTGAGAGCATTGTCCAAACACATGTGTCAGGGTTGGTGCTGTGACCAGTGCCCTGGGGAGCCTGTTCAGAGCCCAGCCACCCTCTGGGTGAAGAACCTTTTCCTGATCCTTGAACACAGCGGCTTGTGAACAGTTTGGCCTGTGAGCTTAGTGTGAGGGGTAGACCTTGGCTGGACACCAGGCATCCACCAAGCCACTCTGGACAGGGGAAAGAAAATGTGATGGAAAATGACTCATAGGTTGACATAAGGCAGTTTACTGAAGCATAACAGAAAGTTTGTGTGTGCACAAGCAAAGAGAACAAAACATAGGATTATCTCTACTTCCTGTTAGCAAGGGACGTTCAGCCACTTCTCAGGGCTTCAGCATGTGGGGTGGTTGCTCTGGAAGGCAAATACTGTAAATAACAACTGCCTCCCCCTTTCCTTAGCCTTTAGAACTTAGCTGACATCATTTGGGATGGAAATTTCCTTTGGGTAACTTAGGTCAGCAGGCTTAGCTGTGTCCCTTCCCAGTACTTTGCACACCCTCAGCCTATTGATGGAGGCAGTTTTGGGGAGACAGTGCTGCTGCTGCTGCTCAGCAGTTTCCAAAGCACTGGTGTGTTCCCAACATCTTTCTAGATATCACTGCAAAGCACAGCACTGTGAGGGCTACTATGGGAAAATAAATTCCATCTCAGACAGACCAATACAGCTGGGATGGCTGCACTGCTGCAAAACATGTTTAAAGAATCAAGTTAAACTGATTAAAATCTCACCCTTACCTCCACTGAGGGGTTTGTTGGGTTTTTTTGCCTATCACTTTGGCCAGACAAACCAAGTCACGTGGGCAATTTGACACCAAAACTGAAAATGCATGCATAAGACCAAATATCTTTTGGAGCTCCTTCCTCTCACAAATTCCCACATTACATCACATGGCTGCTCACTTCATTGAAATCCTGTTGACAGTAATGCAAAGTACCAGATGTTTAGGGATTACCTATAAGGGGGCCTGATGTTGAAGAGAGAGTTATGAGATGATCTTTCTCCTCAGAAACTTTCCTCCTGGCAATGAAAACAAGTCCCAAAACTCCATGATTTGCAGTTTCCCAACTGTTTGTTGTTAGCCTTAAATTCCAAAGCTCTACTATTCCAATTTTCTTCCGCATAAACATGTAGTTTGGTTTTGGATCCTACTAAACTCTGCTCCAATGATTTTTAATGGCATAGAAATGTAAATTCTAATTTTTTTTACAATACAAGAATATATTTCCTAGTTTCTCTTTTAATCCCCTTCCTTCATGTTCATTGGTTCCTCAACTATGCCATCCTATTTGCCATGTCAAATCTTCTGTATTGTTCCTATTTTATTTTGATAAAAATAAAACCCTTGAAAGAATAGCCCATATAGACTTTAATGCCTTCATATGAGATTTTCCTTAATTGTGTCCGACAAGTAGATCTCCCAAAGGCTGTCAAGGACAATTTCTCTTAGTAACTTATGCTTGGGCCATTCAGTGACACCTCAATGGCCTGGCAAGGTGCACCACCCTCACTTTCAGAGGATTTGTCCCCCAGAACCACAGATCATTTACTAGACCTGCATCATACCTGAGTTTACCAAGAATGCAGGCAGATCCATGGTGTTGGGCTGAATTATCTGAGCAGCAGCATGCCTATTTATGTGTTCTCTGGAAAAACAATGTGATTCTCTGTAGGAGAGCCAACCCTGGTACTGGTCTGCTGATTGTTTCTGGGAATGTTACACACCACCAGTGACTATTGTTATTGTGCTATCAAATGCTACCAATAAGCAGTAATAAAAAAGTCAGGAAATATCTTCCCTCAAATGAAAACCAGTGGAAGCTATCAGACCGCAATGGACCATAAATGTTATTTCTTCTTTCCTGTTTGTTTGTTTGTATTCTTATAGCCTTAAATGAAGGAAAGATTTCTAGAAATACTTTTATCCCTTTTCATAATTTTTATTCCCAACAGCAATAATGATACACTACACTGGTTCTTTGAAGAACTGGAAAGGGCAAGAGAAAGTCAAATGAGAATCGTGTGTCCAGATGCTAGATATAACTTCAGCTTCCCAAGAAATAACCCTGTTTAATTAATTTTAATACTGGTAATCACACTCTAAGCTATCTAATGCTGAATCTAGCATCAAATCTTCCCATTTGGAAGCAACCCCTACAAAATGTGTCAAGAATGGATGAATACCATAACCAGAATTTGTGGATAAAGAGCTCCAAATGCATGTTTTCCTTTGGCAAATTTCTACATAAAGGCAGACTTTTTGACTTTCTCATAATTATTTTGCTGATATCTGTTTCTTCCCTCAGCCTTTATACAACATGCATTTTGAAGAGAATAAACAGTAGTTTTTTATTTAATAACTATTGTATATAACACTCCAAATTTTAGTGCTGGGGTAAAGGAGGATTAGTTGCTCTATTAAAGAGTTTGGGATTTGTGAATTTTTTCAGAACAATTTGTCTCCCTCAAACAGTACTTCTTCAGGACTTGCACTGGTTTTTTTCCATTTTCTGCTACTTCTTTCTCATAGTGCAGTTGCTCTTGAATTTTACAAATTCATCTGTATCTTTCCTTTTGAGGACTCTTCCTGCAACATCTTAATTACTCTGCTGGACTAAACCAGGATTATTGAGGAGCCTGGAAAGGAGGAGGCTTTAGCTGAATCTGAGAGCTTACTACTTGTCAAAATACTCTGTAATCCTTGGTAGGATTATTCTCTGCAGTGTTTCCTTGCTGCTAAATGACAAATAAATAAAATTTGCTGTTTCAATACAGCATGAAATGTTTTTTTCATTTTTAATAGACCTGAGGCAATGTTTGACAAAGATACCAGAAGGAAGAACAATGAGGAAGAAGAACAAAGGCAAGGGGATGTCAGATTTGTGGTGAACTTAATCCTGCACCCCAAAGAGTTAGACTAAACAGGTCTAAACAGACTGTGACAGGTCTGTTTCATGGAGATTTTTTTTCTGATCTTGAAGCTGAAATGTGTCTTTGAGGTGGTTGGACAAAGCTCTCCAAATTCTGCATGCTGGGAATCCCAGTCAACACTAATTCAATGCCAGAAGGAATGTCAGGGAAGGCAGTAAATATAAATAATAGCTAAAGAAATCTTTTAAAAGGCAGCCCAGGATAGATGTTTTGGGTGAAAATTTGGTGTGGAAGACAGACACTCAATTTGGGAAGACAGGAGGGTGAAATCATGGATTAATAGCTCTCAGTGCAAACAGCTGACATTTTTCTAAAAAAAATTGAATTGCAACCTACAGACAGGTGCTGGAGTGATGGTGTTTTACCAAGCTATGGGGTTCTTTTCCCTGCACCAACCCCTCCATAACAGTGTTGGCCAGGTGAGCTTTATGGTGATGAAACTCTCGACCAAGAGGGGCACACCAAGATTCATGCCTCAAAATACTTCATGGGATATAACCTTCAGAAGAGGCTATGAAAGCACAACTATAATTTTATTTCAAATAAGTACTGTCATGAGACTCTGATGACTTCCCTGTTTTTGTGGTAACGTGTAACAGTGATGGACATAATACAGAAATCCACACATGCATATTTTTGCAATGACATTCAGCACACCTTCCAACTACTTTTATCTCCCAGAAAGCTATAAATGTATGTTTCATCTGTTTTGATTTAGGGAAATTTTACCATTAGAGATTTTTTTAGGATTCCAATCTGAGTTTGCATATATTCCTGGATCATTTTACTGCTGGTTAGTCTGAAGAACACTGCCAGAAGGCACACTCCAGCTATTTTCCTGGTTCTCAGGTGTTCTGGTGGGATCTCAGTGCTACACATACCCCTTCTCAGAGTACTTTATTGGTATCTGCACCTGTAAGTACAGCTTGTCTTTCCCTTTGTTACCACTATCACCAGGTTTTCCCTTGTAAATTCTTCATACAGAAGAATTACAGGTTTCTTCGCATGTTTTTTTCCCAGGAATGCTCTCCTTGGTTCTCAAGTGCTTGATGTCCTGCTTGTGCTTTGTGGCAGTCTCTTCTAGACCCTTCATTCATTTTCCAGGACCTGCTTCACACCACTGTACTATTCAACTTGTTGCATGAGAGCATGTGCCAGAGGATAGCAGCACAGTAAAGTTTTGGAGATAACACCTGGTTCTTACAATTTCTTCTGCCTCTGCTTTTTACCCTAGTATAAAAAAAAGCCACTGTAGCTTCTAGCTCTGTTTAAGGAATATTCAGCATACTAAATACAGATTCCAAGTGCACACTAGTAATTTACTCAGTTCATGTGCTTTACATGGTTGTGCTTGCTATAGAGGGGGGAAGTAATATGTGTGAACTGCAGCCTCAGTGTATTAATCTGCATTGAAAAAACAACAAAATGGTCCTTCTTCCCAATGGTATTTAAATCATAAAACCCATAGCAGCAGTAAAGGATGAACTTCTGAAATTCTTTAGAAAATAAACATCAAGCCTGTTAAATTTTGATCCAAATCATCTAAGCCCTTAGAGCACCCAGCTGAGAATACACCTGGTCTGGGTCAGGCTTGCCCCTAATGCCTCTAAAAATAACAGTTACCTGAAAGAAGTTAATTAATTCCAGACATCTACCCATACACAGAAGCACCTTTAGTTCCTAAACCAAGAGACTGATGGAGGGAAGGCATTTGTTCTACAAATTCTGGTGATATGCTGGCAGTGAACAGAGGCAAGGCTGCGGCAGTCAGTCCCTTTGCCTCAGCCTTCACCACAATGTCTCTGAGGTCCCTGTGTAATGAGAGGGGACCCAGGCTGGAACATTGGAGAATTTTGTGGAGGACTGTGAGAGGGACCCCATGCTGGAGCAGGTAAATGGTGCAGAGTCCTCCCCTCGAGGAGGCAGGAGCAAGAGAGACAATGTGAGATGAACTGACCACAGCCCCCATTGCCCATCCCCTGTGCCACTGAGCAGAGGAGGCAGAGAATGCAGGAGTGAAGCTGAGCCCAGGAAGAAGGGAGAGGTGGGGCAAAGGTGTTTTAAGATTGGTTTTATTTCTTATTACCCTACTCTGATTTGATTGGTAATAAGTTTTATTTATGTTTTCCCCAAGTCATTGGTTTTGCCTGTGATGGTAACTGGGGACTTATCTCCCAGGCCTTATCTTGACCTGTGAGCCTCTCAATAGATTTTTTTTTCTCCCCTGTCCAGCTGAGGAGGGATAGAACAGCTTTGGTGGGTACCTGGCATCCAGGCAGGGTCAACACAGCACAGGGAATAACCCCTGACAGGGTTACACAGGGTTCATTGAATCACTGCATTGACTTAGATGGTTGCCAGTGTGGATCTAAGAATATCTGCCCTAAATTTGTTTTAGCACTCCAAATACTACAAAATACTCATCCCAATTGCTTTCCAAAGGGATTATTTTTCTCCACTGAAAAGCAGCCAGCTCCACAAAGCTGCTTGAACTCAGTTATGGCCTCAGCCAAGTTGATTTTTAACATTAAATAATGTTTCTAAATTGCTTTGGGGTTCACGGATGACAGTTCTTAGGAATTTGCAAAGAAGGGTTTAATTCTGCAAACACCCAAGTCATGCACAAGCTGTTCTCACTCAGTGATACTGCCTCTAATTTTCACTCTGGGACCATGGATTTTTTTGTGCGCAATATCAGATTAGAAGCTTTTTTGTGTGCAATATCAGATTAGCAGCCTATCAACTCCAAACCTTTCAAAAATGTGAGTAAATACCATGAAAAATAATATTAGCTTGAAAACAATGACATTTTAAAGATTCCTTTACCATACTAATATTCTATTGATAATTACACTTTCGTTTCATTTTTTAAGCACAACCTTGAAAATAAAAATGACAAAAATCTTCATTTTTTTAAAAACTAATGGCCTGCTCCTCCAAGAAAAGAAATCTCAGGATAAATACAACATCAATTAAGTGCTGGTAACACAAATGTTTTGCTTGGGATAGAGGCTGTTTTCCTGTGGAGAGGAAGGGGAGGTCCTTGAGAAATGGGCTAATCTCTGCCATATCCAATTAGGTACAATGATACTTAAAATCACTCCCAACACACTGGTGTCTTTGACTTTTTATCAGGACTTGTCCAGTGATGGAGATACTGCAGTGCTCCTCAGCATACTCCTCCAAAGCTTCAGTATTTTAAAATAAAACCTTCTTCCCATATCTCCATTTTACCAAATTGCTTCTGATCCAGCTTATGGGGGATACAGAGCATCTCATTCCTGGGAGAGGCAGCAGACAAGGGGAGAGGAGATTTCTGGTGTGAAGTGACACTTGGCCTCCATGGGCCATCTCCTCACTGGACTGAACAACTGGTTTTCTCTCAAGCTTTCCTATTACACCACATTTTCTGAATTTTTGATTGGCCCAATTGTTTGCCTTTGCTGCTCTCCAGTGTAGCCCACTTGTTTCTGGAACAGCAGTACCCAAATCTAGGGATTGCTCCAGCTAGGCTTTCACTGGCTCTCATGGCACACTTCTTTCATTCTTTATTTAGTGTCTTATTTACATATCATGGCTCTGCATCCTGCAAAGGTGGTTGCTTTTGTTTTTTGGAGAATGATGACACTGCTGACTCGTGCTGTGCTTGAAAATCACAGCATCTCCCACATCAGCTTCTGCCACATTTTGGACTATTTGTGTAACAAAGTCACAGTTAAGCAGATCCTGCTCAGTGCTTTGTGAGAGCTGCTGCTCCTGCTGAAAGATGCTGCAGTTGTGCCACTGGATCATGTAGTGACAAGCTGGGTGTCTGTAGTTTATGAAAAGACTGACACAGGTTTACACAGACACACATATCATTGTACGGAGGGCCATGCTCCTGGGAAATGCTCAAATATTAGGACAATCTGGACAAGCCAAGCAGGCAGTGTGGGTCCTGCTAAGGATTGCATGCATTGAATGTGGATAACAAAGATATGCAGATAAAAGGACATGAGAGAAATGCACAATACAACATACATGGAACTCATCAGAACTCGTTAGGAAGGGAAGCTGTGGCTGGGGTTGGTTTTGTTTCCTGAGCATTTTGGCTCAGTGTGTTCTGGTCAGTCTCCTACAGAGAGTGAAGCTCACCACTCACCCTACTGCCTGGATAAATAAATCTAAGTGATGGGTCCAGTGCCAAGTTGGGGTTTTTTGTGAGCAGACTGGTGCCTTTCCTGGATGAACTGAATTAGAAAGAGAACCAGGAAAAGGCACCTTTGTCTGGAAGGTGAACAATGTGCTGCACAGCCGGTGGCTGGGAGAAAAAGTTACAGAAACTTGCCAGCTCTATGCTACATATCTCGGAATTTTGCTCCAATTCACAAGATCAGTTTGAACTCTAAACCTGTCCTACAGCTCCTTTGTTACAGGTAGATTTTACAAGCAACCTCCTTAGTTCTCCATTCCTATAATTGATGTAAGCACTGAGCAGTTTTAGGCTCAGGACCGCCTCGTGGAGCTCCCTGTTGGAAATTAAACCATGGTCTTCATTCGGCGAGCAGGGCTATGTGTGCTGGCGCTCTCTTGCCCTACTATTTTCCCCCAGATGAAATTTCCATCTCTTGCTTTGAGATCCCCATGTAAGACAGCACTGAAAGCCTTATGTGATGTCCCTTGCTTTCCCCTCTGTCCACAGTCTCCTGCCTTTGTCCTAGGAGGGAATTATTTTGTTTTGACACGATTTGTTCAAGGCAAATTGATGCTGGCTTTTTCCTGACACTGTTTTATCCCCCTGTAATCCATTTCAAACACATGAAGGAACTCCATAAATATATAAATGAACTAACCAAATATTTCCTACCTAATCTTTAATGCAGTCTACTCACAGTTCATAAAAATATTTACGCAGAGACACATTATTGTGTTTTTCTGATCCTTTCTGAGCCTACGTAAATGCTTAACATAGCTGCTCTCTGCACAAATTAAATAAGATAATTCCCTGTAAATGAAGTAAAAAGCTGAGACTTAATTTGTGAGGCCAGTCACTCACAGAAAATCCTAGCTCAGTCTTTTCCAAAGGCTGAGGAGGGTTTGGCTCCAAATATTACAACTCTGATTTTGCCCCTGAACTCCTTTGAACATTTATTCAAGCGCTGAAAAAAATTTAAATTATAATATCAAGTACTGCATTATGCAGCAAGGTCTGTAAATCTTTTTGGTGAACTTCAGGAGTTTCATGAGTGTATTCAGCAAGTACATAGGAAATATTTAATAAGTTTATTTATAAAGCATTATAAAGGGTCATAAATGGTTTAAGGACATGTAATAAAGAGATAAATAAGTGTTAAGGAGTATTTATCAAATCAGTCTAATCTCCAAGTACAGGATTTAATTAGCATTTCTACAAAGTCTCCTGCTTTCTCTGCCATCACATTGTAAATGTTACACTTCTCAGCAAGGCTAGGATAAGATGTGCTACTCCTCCTGGAGCATTTCTACTACAGCAATAATTCATAGTTTGGATGCCAGGATGCTGGGACTTTGATTAATGTAATGACATACTTTATGGTATCCCTGGCAGAAGCTAGGAGAGATCACAATTTATACTGAAAAGTGAATTCAGGATTCTTATTCAGAGCAGAAGGTTTCAAGATAAATGATACAGTGCCCTACAGCTTCTTGCAATGGTTACTGATTGTATTTTATTACACAGAGCCGTAACTTGACCTTAAGAAATACTGCATACATTCAAGATGCAATTTATCAGGTGGCTTATGTATCAAAGAAAAAACTCTCATGCCAGCACTCAGACATTAAAACAGCCCTCAGAAACCACAGCCAGGTACACCATCCCCTGCATGCTCTGTGAGAAGGCCTGCTCCAACAGCTGAGATTTCATCCCATCTCCCCGGAGATGTGCAGGAGCAGAAGGATCTGTTCTCCAGCCCCCCAGAGAACCACAGGGAAGCCACCCAGAAGACCTCTGCCATGGACAGGAACTTTCCATCCAAAATAAATCCCAGGCCTTCCTCCAACCTCCAAACCATTGTATCTTAAACACAGGAAGGATTTTTATCTCACAGAATAACACAAATGATAATGATGTAGTCATTTTTTACAAGAGCAACTAAACAGCATTATATCACTGCCAACGAGATGGGGAGTAAATGAAAACTAACACTGAGTATCATAAATTATTGTTTATCACTAGACAAATAAATGGCTGTCTTTGAAAGCATATCTACTTGTATGGTTAAAGTTTAAACCAGCATTTATGGTAGCAATTTAAGCTCTTAAAATATACACTTTAAAAATAAAAAGACTTACTGTAGTGTCCCTCAGCTGCATTTCTGCAGAATAGTCTTAAATAATTTCAATTACTTAATGCAGTCTGTAATTTATCAGCCCAAATAAGTCAGGCTTCTCAAACCCAGACCCAGATACATGTAATTGTTAAATTACATAAACTTCATGTATATTATGAATTATTCAGATATCAAATGGACTCAAAATAATAAGTGGTTTTTAATATGCAAATAGCATATTGATTACATATACCTGATTTTTCCTTCCTAAGGTCCAACACATTTTTCTGGGAAAAGAGTTATCCAAATAGGACTTGGAGTAAATGTTGCAAATTAGAAGTGAAAAAAAGAAAAAAAAAGCATAAAAAGAGCATGAACCTGATGCAATCCATCAAGGCACACATGAAAATCTCACCCATGTCTGCAGTGAACATCCAGAACTCCGTGTGCATTCAGAAGTTGTGATGTATCTGAGTCATTCCCGTGGCCCACACAGACAGTCTCAGCCCACACAGACACACTGCAACATTATACACCTCCTACGATTTTGGTAACATAAATATTACAATTTAGAACTTGAATAGTATTTTCATTTTTGCATTTCTTTAGAGGCATTACTTACGTAATCCACCCACCAGACCAGACAAGCATTACTAGCTCTGTTAATGCACACATAGTTATCACAGCGGTCCATTAACATTACACAACAGGTGAGAAGCAGAATTGGAAGATCCCATTGGGATCCAGGTGGCCCAGAGTGCTCTCAAGAACTTGTAAGGGCGTCAGACTGCCAGAGGGCAATTTTGGAGACTCATATTCAGGGTGACTGTGACTCTGCTGTCAACGAGAGGTGGTTGTGATGGTGCCAAATGATATATGACTGACTAAACAAGAGCTCAACCTCCATTTCACCTTTTTGTTCATATTGTGCTTACTCTTTTCCTGCTGGAAATTGTTATACATACAGGCTTTTTTCCAAGTTTCATGCTGTAATGTTTGAACACCAGATTCCACTGAAGTAAAGAATAAATTTCCATTTGGTATTACGAAATACAATAGAAAAAATAATTTCTGTTGTAATAACAACTTCTTACCAAAGTTTCCTTTGTGCATAAGAGGTATTACAGAATTTTAGGAAACACTTAATTTGATTAACAGTCTTCTACATTAATCCTTTGCTCAGTCACTCTTGAAAGCTGCATTAATTTAGTGGAAGCTTTGCCAGGCTGCCTGCATGGCCATGGATCAATATCCCAAAAGGCAACCATGCATAGGCTTTGATTGTGACTTTATGATCAAGTAGGAAAGTCCATTTAATATGAATACTGAAATACCCAAACATTTATGCCTGCTTTTCTAGATTACAGTGCTTAAAAATGAGCTATCAACAGAGGCTACAACCTCATATTACACTTTTGATATTGTTTCTCATTATGAACAGGAAAGTATTTTAAGTATTGGATACTGCCCCAAGTTTTAGGCAACACAGATATACTTGATCCTAGGGGCCAATATGGATTTTATAGAGTGGTATTACACAGCTATACTTTGCAAAAATTACACCCCTATACAGCCATCTCCTCTTTACATGGGGGTAATGGAAATGATGAATATTATCATGTCTCTTCCAAGATCCCTGCCAAATTCCTCCCCAGGAAGAAGGAGCAAAGCTCCTAGAGGAGCCTTTGAGGAGAACTCTTTGGTATTTCTCAGTGAGACAGTAAGCTACAGGGCAAGAATAGTGGTCTTCCTTCTTCTAAAAATAACTTTTTCAGTGTCAACAATCACAAATGTACACTCATAGAGCCTTACCAACACTACTGGGACTTCAGAGTCTGTAATTGCTCAATTTAACCCTGCAAACCCATCATAAAGAGTTCAAACCAATACAGCGACGTTAAGCACATAGTTAGGAAATTGAAAATAGATGATGGCTATAATAACAGAAGGGAAAATGACAGAAGAAATTAAAGAAGACCTGATGATCACAGGAGAGCGTTTAGATCCTTTACTGAAAAAAGCCTTGGGGAATATTTGCAAAACAAGGATTAGCATTACTGCCACTGTTCTTGGGATTCATTATTCACCGTGAACCTGTCTATAACTAACAACTATTTAGTAATAAACTGTTTCTTTGATGTGGTTAATGATTGATATAGGAACAACTATTACTATTGAATTTTCTGTTAGGTGTGTTAGACCTAAAAGGGGAGGGAATGGAGTGCAGGAGCATAGAAATGCTCTGTTTGAATTCCAGTCTTGGAGACTTCTGCTGAAGATTTTTTTTTGTTTCCTGCTACTCTATTGCACAGATGGGAATCTAGGATGAAGCACAGTAGAAACTTTAACATATTACTTCAAAATCCAAACACTAGAATTAACTAGTTTGTTGAAAGATTGCCTTCACACTACAAACTGTCAGTCCCACTGCCCTTCTGAACAGCACAGGATTCTGGGTTCAGATTCATGTCCATAACCAGGAGGAAGGTCTAATGTTTAAATGGGCTTACTCAAACTGATCCAGATCTGCATGTAAGGGTATGTTATTCTAGTTCCCAGCATTTTATTTTGCAAGTAGGACATAGTTTTCTTCTGTGCTTTTTACTATATTTCTCCTCCATTTTTCCTTTGTGCTTTGGTCTTGCCTTTTTTTTTTTACCAGATTGTCATTTTTACATTTATAACTCGAATTCCATAATTATTTCACTTGTCCATGCTAAGTTTATTTTCCCTTGTGAGCTTTTTTCTCTGACACAAGTTAGTTTCTCTCTAACTGACCAGCCTAAATCTTCAGTTTTCTTACACAGCTTGCTCAAAGTGAATTTCGCCTTCATGTTAAATCTCTATCCCACCTTCATACACTCTCTACCTTGGTGTACTGAGTGACAAGTAAGAGTCAACCAGTGTCATTTGTCTCAGCTAGCTGTCTCGTTGCTGCTTGAACTGACAACCAGATCAGCAGGTAGCTCCTGTTCCTGGGCACACAGAGTGGAAGGAAGGTGGTCAATAAGCTGAGCTTCATGGACCTAAGCTTCATACTTAGAGCAGATGGAACTTGTAATACAGGAGTGGGAGAACAGGGCATGTAGCAGGATTTGTAGGCCAGAGGACCTGTATGAGCTTTCTCATGATATATTCCAGAAATGTGAAACTTTAATACAGCTCTTCAATCACTTGACTTCACATTTCAATCAACTGCCTTTTTAAACTGCTCTAATTCTATCTCTCTGAGAATGTACAGCTTTTGAATGTGGAATAGATAATTTGATCCATGAAGTTTTATGAGTAGATTCAGCTAAATGCTGCTGAGCCCAGGAATAAAACCAGCTCAAAGATGGGCTGTACCATGTAGTTATGATGGATAGCACAGAAATTTCATGCAGTCTGCTTCCCAAATCTCATCACCAAACACTACAACTTCCTGGCAGTACTCTCTAAAACAGCTGGTCCCTTCATGCAGAAAAGTCAGATTCTCTTCTACACTTTCTGCCAGGGAAAAACTCATGGGGTCTACTGGAAAACAGCACCATTATTTCATTGTTTCTTGATCCCAGAACATGACTGTTCTATACAGCATCCTCTGGAACCTGCAGTGACAAACACACACAGAAGTGCATCCTATCTGTCCTGTTTGCAACCTAGGTTAACAGGAAAGAAACATCAATGTTGTTTGCAAGACCACAGTGTGTTTGTACATGACTGTCCTTCATTTTAACACTACCTCACAGTGGTTTCACAGCTCCTTTCATTCAAATCCACCTTGTACTGAGACTGCAAAGGTGCTCCTCTGCAGAGGGGGTGCCCTTCAGACTGGTGTGGCTGCTTCTGCTGGAATCAGCTCCCCAGGGGCACCTGTAACTGAGCACTGGTCATGACCAGAGGGACTGGAAAGCACTGAAGGTGTCTCTGCTTCTTGACAGCTGGAACCAACTTTATAAACAGGAGACAATCTGACAAAGACCCAAAAGCAACCATGGCATAAAGGGACTCTCTTTCAATCTACACAACTCACTGTTAGCATGGATAAGAGTAGCTGTGGGATGGAAAACTATTTACAGCAAGCAGAAAAAACACACTGGTGTTAGTGGGAACTCAGGAGTGACTCCCCAGCTCTTTTAACTCTGTCATCAGTGCTACCTTTTTTTTTACAACACATGGGAAATGTCCTAACAAACTGAAGATCCTTGGAGGAACTAAAACCAGTACAAGGAAGAATGTTTCCTACAGGGACAGCCAGACCAAGGTCTGAGCTTATTTTGCCCTTCTGGAGAGCCTTCATTAAGCCTGAAGGCAGCACTGCACAGAGGTAGAGAAATAGATTCTGTTTAATGGATCTAAGCCATCAGATATTCAGCATGGAGAATATAATGGCATGTATCACATCTTCAGAGTGGTAAAAAACCCAAAAATTTGTTGGCATGTTGGACTGGATATTTAAACACTGAAAAAATTCTACTCTTTATCATCAAATACACGGTTGGGACATAGGAAGAAGGATTTGGATTAATCTCACAATATAAATGGGTTGAAATATACCAAAGTATTGTAAGTTTTTGGGAATACATTAAATATAGCATAGGAAGCTCTTTGATCTACTGGGATGGATGCAAGGCCTGTGGGCAAGCACCCAAATCAGAGATGGATGCTTAAGGAGCAGTGCACCCCCCAGCAGGTAAGCAGGACCCTTCTCAGATTTTTGGGCCAATGGAGCACTGACTACAGAATAAAGACATTTAAAATGGATATTTTCCTTGGGATTGACAGTAATGGGTATTTTCAGAAAACAGCCTATTGAAACCACTTACACATGTTCAGGTTTGGAAATCCAGTACGGAGCCTGCACATTGTGAGATACAATGGGTGCTTGTACCAACAGTAATTGTCTGTTTATTTGCATGCCACTGAGTATCATCAGACACTCACACAGCCAGCAGCACAAGGCTGGGAAGACAATAATGCAGTGTCAAAACCAAGTCAAACCGTGTCAGCACAAATGATACACTGCAAACCAAAATAAATTGAACATGAAGTCTTAAGCCAGCAGGGAAGGCAAGCTTGGAGAGCTCACAAAACCAAGGAGCTCTGAGGATATTCCTAATTACTACAAGAAATTACATGTTAAGAGCATATTTGCTCATCCACACTTGACCTCAGGTTCAACAGGTGTGTATGGTAGGCAACCAAGGCAATCAATGCAGGCACAAAAGAGCTACCAGAGCTCCCACTTTAGTCATGATGGGTCAGTGCCATCTAGGAAGAGACAAATGCCACTGAAATGAATGCCTCCATCAGGATTAGCAGCTTCCTCAGAGACTTCAAAGCTAGGGTTGGTCCTGCTGGTTCACTGCCAGACTCTGAGAAGGAGAAGCAAATAACTGAGAAGCAGATCCAACATCCAACCTGCCAAGGCCCTGCTCCCCCACCTGCAGTGGGTGCCTGGGATGTTCCTCCTGGGATATCAGTCCTTACACAGGAACTGCTTTGCCAGACAAGTCTCCTTCTCCACAGCCACTGAAGTTGGAGTTATTAGTGTTTTCCTCCAGGCCCTGATGCAGACAGCTGGGGCACCTTCCCTTTAAAATAAATACACCTGTCACAGTTTCCATCTTGCAGGGAGAATAAATACTTTCAGCAGGGAATTTCTTGTATTTGGTTTCAGACCTCAGGGCAATATTTTTCTAAACATCTGAACTTTAGATGTTTTTCTTATTTTTCTGCTGGGAGAAAGGGACGCGGAAAGACATTCTTTGAATGCTGAAAAAATATTTTTACAACCTTTTGAAAGGGAACAGGTCTGCAGCCTGAGGTAAGAAATCAAATTCTTTCTGAGAATAAAGTATACTCTTCAATTCAGTTAAAAATACCAATTAATCTTTCCTTTTTGTACAGGAGACAGCCTCCTTTACTGATTTCACTTACAAAACATGTGACAATACATTTTTCATACAGACGTGGTTTGCTAATTGCCATGGTGAGTGATTCAGTTAGCTGCATTTATTTATGAATCTTTAAAGCATATTTTTTCTTGTAATCAATTTATTCATCGATTATCATTATATTTTTGAAATATTTTTGTTGAATTGTTTACTCTCCACTGTACATTGGAAGTCTTCTATGGGATTTTTTTCCTTCTCTCAGACAAAAAATAGCTTTAGCTGTTTAACTGTAATTGTTTTATGAAGTTAATAAACATTCGTATTATTGCTGTTGTAGTCGTTACTGTTGTTGTTACTGAACTTGCAGCAATTGTTGCAGTATCCTCCTTTCTTTGCTCAAAAAGAGAGAATTAGCTCATTGTTTTCATGCCCATGAGCAAAACCTGGGGAAAAGTACATCATTTTCATGAGAAATTTGATCAAAGTAGGGGAGAAACACAGCATGGAAAACCTTGAAACATTCACTGGGAAGTTATACGTGCCCTTGTTAATCCACATGGAAGTGCAGAGAAGTGTGGCCATGAAAGGTGCCTGCTGTTACACATCTGTTGCTTTGCTTGTTCTTCTCCGCTGCTACAAAAATGGCTGTTTGTCCCCAGGTGATTTTTTGACATAATGGAGGAAAACAAATTTTTCCATACAATGAAAATACTAATACTAATATCAAAGCTGTGGAAAGTCATAAAGGGAGGAGGTTCCTAAAAAGATAAATAAGTAAATCCAATTTCAGCATTAGATCAGCTAAGGAGTACTAAGCTGCCTAATTTTTCTTTTCTTATTAAGTCAACAGTCCTCACCATTATTGTTCTTCATTAATATTTGACTTGTGGAGTCTTATTACTGTGTAAAACTCAGTTTCTCTCATTTTAAAGTTTGTTTCCCTCTGAGAGAAAGGAAAAGTAAATATCAGTTCAAAAGCAAAGGGTAATTTATTTTTTAAGTTATTACAAATTCGGTATTATAAATATAATCTCATTAGCCTAAGCAGTGTAGTAATTTTTAAGTTCCTCGGGGCAAGGCTTAGCAGTCCCCTGAAAAAAGACATTTCTAGGAAAAGAAACTGTTTATTGGTTTGTGATTCATCAAGGCACTAATTTTCAAATGCACATAAAAATAAATCCCTAGAACTATTTAGTACTGAAGTGCTTTCATAATAAGTAATTTTATTCAGCAATAGATGCAGATATCTGTGCTATCATGGGCAATACAAGTGATTACACCCAACAGTACTACATACTGCCATGATTTTGGCTTGGTCCCTAAAATCCCCAATCTGTTGTGCAGCTGGAACAGAAACCACTGCAGCCACAGAGCTGCCTCCTGTGGGACACTTGTGCCCAGGTGAAATAGGACTGTTTGCATGGAGAAAGGGGATGGGAGAGAAAGCATCAGAGTTTTTGCAACAAGCATTCTGCAGCAATGTCCTATATCACCCTGGGTCAAATGGGCTCCTCTGTCTAGTAAGTGAAAAGGTTTTGGTCCTGCACAGAACATTGTATCTGACCACTCACACAGGAGGCCAAGTCTATCAGACTGGAGATAGCAGTACAGTAGAATCCCTTCTTGTGCTTTTTAGTATAATTTCACATTTTTATTTCCTCTCCAGCAGTTTTAAATAACATGAAACAAATTCTAGCTCCCGAATTTTCCTTTCCTCTCCCTGGGGCCTCCATCCTTAGGATGATTTCCTGAGGTGCTGAGCTCCATTACCTGGGGACAAACCTGGGAGTTCCCATTCTGTAGGTAAACACTCAAAGCTGGCCACTGAAGATGAGGGGCTGAGCCCCACTACTGCTCTGTTTGCTGCATCTGTTGCGGAGGAATGGGCAAGTTACCCATCATTTGTAGCACAGAACCAAGGCTCTGGCATTGTGTCAGAGAAGCCCCTGCACAGCAGACCCTTGAGATCACCTGACAATGCTCATGATGATGATGAAGTACCCAGTGTGGATAAGAAAGTCTCAGATCAGGTCATTTTATTATTACATAATATATATTATACATAATACATAATATATGTATAATATTATACATATGCATAATACTGTCATTAAATATATTTTAAGATATATAAAACCAGAAGTTAGATTTTGTTCTGGTCTTATCTGTCTCTAGCAGCTTCCTGGACCTAACAGAACAACACCTAATGCATATTTCTCCTACTGTCTGCTAAGTGTCTGAGTTTCTCCCTTAATTGCTGTGAAACAAGGAACTTCTTTTCACTTCCTTCTGTTGTTTAGGGATTGAGACAATTCATGTCCAGTGAACACAAACCCAGTAATATGCATTTTGGGGCTGAAATTATGTCTTCTATGTTCTGCAGTTACCATGGTTACCATCCCACAGCATCCCTGCATGCATGGCTAAAAGAAACAGCAAAAAAAGAGAATGTCCAGGTAAGAAACAAAAGGAGAGTCTAGGCCTATTAAAAATACAAAGTATGACTTGAGGAATTGAAAAGACTTATTTTCCACAATGACAAAGGAAGATGGATGTCCCCATGGTCTTGTTGATAAATTTCCCTACTTTGGCTTTAAATGCTGGAGTAAATTTTTGTCCCATCTAGATCTGGGAAGATGGATGAGACACTCATGCTCCAGAAAGCAGCCAGTGTCAGTGCATGCCTGGGAAGGAGAGAGCAACTCTTGCTTTTTTCCAGTAGGAAGCTAATTACCTAGAGCCATGAGCCACATCCCTGTTAGGGTTCCTAATGCCAGCCTGGGCAGCCTGCCATCCTCACAGGAGTTAGGAGGACAGCAGGGGTTACAATGAGAGCTGGAAGCCCAAGCCCTGCTCTGGATTGGGCACAGAGTAACAAAAGGACTTGATTGCTACAGGGGAATTCTGTTGGAGTTCTGTGTCTCAGGCCACAGATGCAATATTCAACATCAGGCCAAACCCTGAGAGGTGCCTGCATCTGACTTGTTCCCCGCAGTGAGTGCTCTGTATTTGATTTGCACAGCTTAGTGCCTTCTTTGGACCCAACCATGACCAAGAACCTCAGCCAGACCCTCCCCAGCCCTGGGAGGAGATGGGTGTAGACAACTTCCCTGGATGCAGCTGACCTATGCTGTCTGGAGAGATCCCTGTACTGCAGGCATGTCCAGACATCTCACCAGGAATGTACTTCATGTTGGTGGGGTCAGGGACATTCCTGACTTCTTCTCCATCCCGAAACATCATGGGTGACAGCACTAGTCCTGACCAAGGAGGGAGACTTGACGGAAATCCAATTCTCAAAAGACAGAAGGTGCTCTACCTCATAGGAAATGCTGGCATTTGGCAGGAGGTAACTGGAGACCAACTGGAGCAGAGAGAGTGACCAAAACATAAACAGCATCTCTGCTCGCCAAGGCAGAGGTGACCTGCGCTCCCACCTTTTCACATTGCTGAAACTGCAGAGAAGGAGGGGGAACCTTCCCTGAGAGGTGAGTGATGTGAGTCTGACCAACCCACAGGCTGACTGACCTCCAGGCAGAATGAGCACCTACCCTCAAACTCTGCCCCGCAAACCCCTGCTTGTGGTGAGAAACATTCATTCCTCACCTTCAGGCGAAAACGTCACTAACGGAAAGCCACGACAGCTGGGATATGAAAACAGATACTAGGATTGAATACTATCATTTCAACAACTGAACAACTAAATAAAAAACATCCTGCATGTGGAAATAGGATTTTTAAAAATCCCCAGTATTAAAAAAGTGGAAATAGGATTTAAAAAAATCCCCAGTATTAAAAAAGTCACACATTTTCAACTTCAACTTACCACACACCCTACAAAATATATTGAGTTAATGGTTGACAGTCCATTCTTTATGTACCTAACTACTCACTCTGATAAATAACTAGCCAGAGAACCAACTCCATTGCTATGTCAGTGACATCACTGGGAAAACAAATAAATCATCTTTTTACAGTCAGTCATTTGGCATGGATGATTTCAGAATAAGTATAAATTTGTGAACTGCTGCAGACAGTAAAATTACATGCATGCGACAGTAAGTGTAGGGGAAAGACTGGGGTCTTCCTCAGTACAAGAAGACAGCTGAAAGCAGAACCTGCACTGTCCTGAGTCTTAGCTTTGACTATTATGACCCGTACTGGGTTTTACTGCACACCAGCATGATGCAGGCTTCCATTTCTGGTACAGCAAATAGTCTATTTAGAGTGATGATGCTGTTGAATACCCCAATTTATGTGAAATCTAGATGCTAGAAAGTAATGCTGTTATTGTCCTGCACCTTCTTGTTTTTGCTTTTCTTATGTGAGCATCATTTTATCATAATTTTCAAAGTTTTCACTGGGAAAAAAAAAGCAAATTGAATTCTACAGCCTTATGATACTGAAAAAGTGTTTCCTAATTATTTTTTTCTATGTTTGTTTATTTGAGATTGTAGCACCAAGAAGGTCATTGCATTTCAGGGTCACCTTCTTTTTGTGTTTGATCTACAAAGGTTGATTGAAAGCAGAGCAACATCTGAATGGTGAGTTCTTCCTTCAGTGTGTATCTCGGAGGCAAGGTATGATTTCAGGAACAAATGACAAGGAAAGTCCCTATTCTTCTTTAACAAATGATTGGCATGAGGTGCTGTGAAATGTGAGGGAATAAAATAGAATAAAAGTGTGAAAATGCATCCTGAATTCCCCAGCAGTTCCCTGCTGTGTCCTTAGGGCATTTCAAGACCTACCTCGGAAAAAGGCTTTGCATAATAATCACTGCTATGATTAGCACAGTGTTTCACATTATATAATACATACAATTCACCTGATAAGCATTGCAAGAATTATTTCCAACTAAAGTTTCAAAATGTTCCAGGCTTTAAGGTTTCTTCTTCCCTACCAAAGTAACCTCATCAGTTTTCTCAGCAGCCCCTCAAGTAGCTCACTTAAAAGCAGGAACATTCTTTAAAATTCCCTCTAAATGTTCACAAATTCGTAACAGCAACAATAGTGGCAGACCCAGGGCTATAAGCAATTCACCAGCAGAGGTTTGCTGGTCATCTAAGGACTGAAGTGTGGGAGCTGAGTGAGCTGGCTTTAGAAGCAATGAAACAAGACCCACATGTAAGAGAGACAGGAGATTCTGACCTATTGTAGACTGGCAAACCAGTGAAGAAAAGGCAAGCTGTGGTCATGTTAGTAAAGGCAAAAATGATCCCATGAGGATCCCAGGAGGAACATCAACATAGGGTGCAATGTGGGATATTGAGGATGCGCTGTACTCCAAGATTTAAGACACTGGGAGCAGAAACCAGTGGAGCAATGGAAGGATGAGCACACCACCAGAGAAATGGCTGGGGATTAAAAAACTCTGCATATGTATAATTTTTACAGTTTGAACTAGTGTTCATTGTGATCATCATAACTGGAGTAATAATAACTCTTTCATTAAGCTCTTAAGATTTTAGACTATAAGTAGACTAAATTCTTGGCTTTACATCTAATGTGGGTTCCTTTTGCACCTATCAAGTCTTTGAGTTTAACAATCTGGTTGGAGGATTTCAAGCAACCTTTTCTGTAGCTTGGATGCAGCAAGTTGGTAACACCTGTGCTGAGGATACACTGCTGGCAGAGCGAAACCACAGCCACACTTTCCTGGGGAAATCTGGCACTGCCTTCCAGGAATTCGTCCTCCCAAGCTGCAGATGGACATGGACAAGCCTGGCATCAGGGTCCTAAGACAACACATATGCCTGAAATCATAAAAGCTAAGAATCTGGTGCTTCCAAAAAGCAATGAGATACAGTTCAGGGCCCCTCTCTTCCCCATCTTACTGAATTATATTTGGCTGAACTGTATTTAGAATTATTTCTTTTCTGTATATAGTTCTCTGTGAAAAATAAGTATGTCCTTGGAATCCTAAATCAAAATACTATAGCTTATTTAATCATACAGTATAGTTTTGCAATTCTACCATGTGCATTACTTGATTTTTTCTTTTTAGCAGCATTTATTCTTCTAATTTAAAAGCTTGTGAGAAAGATTAAGTATTCACAGCAGTAAACTGTAATTCTAAAGTCATTAGGGACTAGCTATTGCTCAATACAAATGCTAATGCAGTTTAAACTTGATATAACCTTTCTAGATTTAAGATAACAGCAAATAAAATGTTAATAAAAACTTCTGGACTGTATCTAGATTTCGTTTTGCATTAGTGAGCTTGCTATTACAGAATGAACAATAATCAAAACCTATTTTTATCAAATGGTTTCTACTACAGCAAATAATAGTAAGGGAAACAAAAAAAAATTAAGTGAGAAATTCTCATTCATACGAACTATGAATGCAAAAAAGACACTGCATTCCTGAATATAAACAACAAATTACCAGGCAAATAATGTTGAATACTCTTGAGAAATTTTGAGCTTCACATGTTTAATATGTTTATACTGTCATTGTTTTGTTGTGTTTATTAAGGTAGAATGACAAAAAGTACAAATCCCACAGTAGCAAGTACCCTACAGTCTGGCAAGTGAAATTTAGAGATGAGTGGACACTTCAGGAGTGGCTGTAATGCAGCACTGCCAAGGACCATGGTTAGGGAAATCCATGCACATCCCTGTCTGCTTGCCCTGTTACAAAAGCTCCCCACATTCCAGTACATGGGAACTGTAACTTCAACCTGCCTGGAGGGAGACCAAAGTAAACCTGAGGAGCACCTTCTCCAGGGACCTTCTCTCTCTTTTCTCTCTTCCATGTGTAAGCAGCTTCCCTGGCTGGAGGACCCTGTGTGCTCATTTTGTCCCATCAGCTGCAAAGACCATTTCTGGTGGTGGTGCCTGCCATGGTGATGCCTTTCGCAGTGATGCCATGCAGGAGCTCTCATCACCTGTCACAGTGGTGCCATGAAGGAGCTAACCAAGAGCTGAGCATCATTTTTGTCTGAAAACTCTGCTAGCAGCCCTTCTCCAGCTGCAGAGGGAAGGGGGGTTTAGCTCAGGAAGGAGAGCACTCACAGAAGGACCTCATTAGGATAACACAGAAGCGCAGCACTTGTTTTCTTGGTACAGCATTAGGGAGAACATTTCATTACTTCTGAAGGGAAGTTTCTGGGCATTTTAAACCCAAGTCATCCCATATTTCATCGCCTCTTTCACAGCAGAAACCTCCATCAGATGAAATGGGAACTCTGGAAGTTGTGTCCCAGCAACTCCAGACTGTCACTGTCCAGTTCAGACACAAGCCCTCCACTCACCATAGCCCCTGTCTATGGAAACACAACTGTGCTGTGAGCTTTAATTATGTAACTGCAGAAATAATTTTGCCTTGTTTATTGAAAATCACTGTAGCTTTTTCTGTAAAATGAAAAAGACTAAACTGTAGAAGCAGGGACTCCAGAATATAAATTTTGATTTATATTCACAAAGACTGCCTCCTCCTATATGTTATGAATATATCCCCAGGCATTCTGGACATTTTGTTTGCTTTGGTGAACAAATACAGACTTATATGTCTGGTGTCTTTTATGACAAACTATTCAGGTGTCATTCTTCCTGCAGGCCCAGCAAAAATTATCTCAATATTTTGAGTAAGTACAAACATATGCCCACAAAAAAACCCCAAAACCTCAACCAGCCACAAGAGAATCAGAACACAAATCCCAAGAAATAGATGTGGTTCAGTAAAGTGAAGGGAGGTCATGAGCATCTTTCTTTGAGAGGCTGGTGCTGCACCAGAGAGGGAAGTGTGGCTCTGCAACACGTAAATGATTGCAGCAGAGATGGAACGGTCAGTTCAGTGGGAGGACAGAAGTGTGGAGAATGACAGTACAGGATCAATAAAATCTTCCCCTCCCTCCCACGCAGTGCATCACCTGCAGCGCCACAGAAGCCGCCAAGATCAATTTCTCGAGTTTTGCTGAGATCTGGGAGACACACCAAGCCTTTGCTCACCAGATCCAGTAATGTAATTAACACAGTAATGGAGGAAATAAGGATAAATCTTGGAAAATCAAATTGCACCGTCTATATAGAATTTTGAATTAAAATATTATTAGTAAATTGACAGACAGTTATTATTGCAGCAGACTCCTAGGGCTCCAGTCTGCCAGTGAAGCATTGGCTGGGGTACAATAGAACAGAGACAAAGGGTTGTCTTCAGTATCAATTAGCTAAATATGGAGTTTGTACAACCATGGCAAATCCTTAGAGCAAAATCATTCTGCCAGTCAATACTCTACTTGCTATATGAGCAATCACGTATGGACATAATTTCTTCTATATTTTCTTAACTCTACTGATAATGATAGTTTTATTGTCATAAAGGGAAACTTTTTACTGCAGCACACACTGAGAGCAGTCACACTAACCATCAGGAAGAAGTCAGGATTCCCCCATGAACAAGCATTTTCCCCTAAAATGGGCCATTTAATTGCACTCACAACTGTGAAAAATAGATTAGTGTGGTTTCCTTTTGTGGCATTTAGTTGGTGTAATTCTGAGACATTTGTTTGAAAACAGTACTCCATTTCACTGCTTCTTGTTCAACAAAGATTTGATTAGCAAGAACTATGTTGCTCTTGCAAAACTTAAAGCTGTATTTGGAATTAGGACCTTTTTTATTAGTATGCATTAAAACCTGTTATTGATCTGCTAGAGGTGCTAATGTAAGTGTCTTTTGCAATGCAAACCCAAATTGGATTCTGATCAGGTTCAGAGTGTTCAATCAAGGACTACCTAGCAGCATTTTTAAATGAAATGCAGTTTGTGTTTGGCATTGCAGATCAGGTATTTAATTGAAAGTCAGGAAGAATTCCCAGCAATGTAGCATCTCTCTTCCTTTGCTGGGCATCTAAAATGTATCTAGCATTCAGCTGCTGCACAATGCTGACATATTGTGTTGTACAGTCTAAAGAACTTTAACATTTAATGTATGCTACAGTGGCTAACTAAAAAGGGGCCACTGCAGTACATTAGTTTAAAAAAAATTTGCTAAAAATTTTAAACCTAACTTCTTTATAACTAAAGACTGACATGTTTATTAACAGAATGCAAGTGTATAATGCATCACATCTTCTGCTGATCACATAATGAAAATAATAGCCTTCATGAAGTAGTGACAAGACAGGTGGAGATCCAGCACAGTGACCATTTAAGATCTCAGATGAGGTCAGGGACCCACTATGCTTAGATGGGCCTCTAAGAGATGGGCATTGCCCTGAGAAGTTTTTAATTTGTACTTGAAAAGACATGTAAGCCATATTTCTATCATAGCCCGTGCTGATACAAAGCAGGTATTTTCACCTAACCCAATTTTATGATTCTAGAATAACAGAATCATAGAACCATCTAGGTTGTAAAAAACCTTTAAGATCATCAACTCCAACTGTTAACCCAGCACTACCATGTCCATCACCAAACCAGGTAAATCTATAGGAATTCACACAGTTAAATACACTTTGGGGATGCAATTCATCCAAGCTCTGCTCTGCAGAAAGACCTCTTCAGTAGAGAGCATGAAGTCATCCACTTCTGCCAGCCTTAACTTCCTTCCCAGAGGTGCACAGCCCCTGTGCCCAGGTGTGCCAGGTGAGGGGAGCACCATCAGCACAGGCTCACACCATGGGCAGTCCCCTCAGCTGGAGGTGTAGGTCTCGTTATGCCAGTGGACATCGGAGGGTTCACTCTGGGGTGAAAACCAGAGCTCAGAGACACTGGGACAATGTGTGGCTATGAGACAGCCCTGAGGCAGCAGAGACCAGAATGCTTCAGGATGTTCTTTGCTCTATTTAATCTGATGGTATTTTTAATGATTCAGCTTGCAATAGATCTACTCACAGAACAGCACAAAGCCTCTTCTAGGTTCTACACTGCTACTCTGACAGGCAGCTGCTGCATGCAGAGACTACTGCAGCCAAATAATGGTCTCAGTGGTTTAGTCTGTTTACTCAAATTTAGATTAACTCAACCAAAAAAAAAGTCTATGTGGCATCACAGCTAAAATATAAAATTAGACAATATGCCACATGAAAATGTGGTCAAGGAAAACATCAAGAGCCAGGGCATGCCAGGTCCTCTCCTCCAGAGACAGTTGATTCCTGCAGTGACATCTCCTGCATTGCAGGAGCACAGCCCCCATTTGAGCAATGAGCTCACCAGAGCTCAGGATACTGTTTCTAAACAATTTATGACTCCTCTAGACACTCTGTGGTGCCAAACTTTGCTCAGATTTCACCATCCTTCTATGGTAAGTGGCAATTAAAGGTGTGAGTTTGTAAGTGGTGTTACACTCAGCACACCTCTCCCCAGGCAGGCTGCTGTACCAGAAACAGGGTGGCCAGCAGGAGCAGGGCAGTGACCCCTGCACTCAGCTCTGCTGAGGCCACACCTCGAGCTCTCTGTGCAGTTCTGGACCCTTCCCTACACATGAAGGTGCTGGAACGTATCCAGGAAAGGGCAATGAAGATGGGGAAGGGTCTGGAGCACAGATAGGATGAGTAGTGGCTGAGGGTGGTCAGTCTGGAGAAAAGGAGGCTCAAGGGCACCTATCACTACCTGACAGGAGGTTGTGGCCAGGTGGGGGTCAGTCTCTTCTCTCAGGTAAAAGTGACAGGACAACAGAAAATGTATTGTATTCGTGCTCTTCCCAGACCAAGAAAGGAAGGATGAATCTGACTTCATGTTTTTAGAAGGCTAATTTATTATTTTATGATCTAAATTATATCAAAGAATAAAGAATGCTATACTAAACTATACTAGAGAATACAGAAAGGATACTTACAGAATGCTAAAAAGATAATAATGAAAACTCATGACTCTTTCCAGAGTCCTGACACAGCTTGGCCCTGATTGGCCAATAAGTGAAAACAACTCATACCAGAATCCAATGGAACAATCACCCGTGGGTAAACAACCTCCAAACACATTCCACATGTGCAAAACAGAGGAGAAGCAAATGAGATAATTATTGTTTTCCTTTTTCTCTAAGGCTTCTCAGCTTCCCAGGAGAAAACTCCTGGGCGAAGGGATTTTTCCAGAGAATGTGAATGCCACAGAAATGTCCTCAAGTTACACCAGGGGAAGTTCAGATTGGATATTAGGTAAAATTTCTTCATTGGAAGAGTTGCCAGGCATTGGCACAGGCTGCCCAGGAAAGCAGTGGAGTCAACAGCCCCGGAGGTATTAAAAGATGTGTAGTTGTAGCACTTAGAGATATGGTTTAGTGGTGGACTTGGCAGCACTGGGTTAACAGTTGAGTTCTTAAAGGTGTTTTCCAACCTAAAGGATGATATGATTACATGAAAATACAAATCCATGGCTGGTACATAGCGTTTCTTCCGTGTTGTCCTCTAGTGTGACGTGCAAAAGTAAAAAAACCCAATGACTGTAACTGTCTCATCAGCAGCAACAATGCCTCCCCAGCACTAATCCTCTTCCATCATTACCTTTTCTAAATGCTCTGGGATGATGGGAAAATGAAACAACAGTGATTGTGGCAAGTCTCACAGAAAGGTCTAAGCACTAAAAGGTTTTGATGACAGGTGAAATCCTTTGCCTGTACTGCACAGCAGCCCCCGTGTCCAGGTGGCGACAGAGAAACAAGCTAAGGTGACACCACCCTGCCCAAGCAGGGTGTGAGACCTTGCTGGAGCCTTGCTGGAGAGGGATGCTGCATCATTCCATGTGCCAGCCTTGCTGCCAGTGGGATAGCCTGAAAACACAGCACTCTCTCCTGGAGCTGAAAGTCACCCATCACTAAAAACATGCAGTCAGATGCCTCATCCATGCCCTACAGGAGTATGAGCAAGGAATACCAGGGTCAGAGTTCAAAGTGTGGCAGTGAAGCAGGGAAAGGAAAGCCCTGCATTTACCAGCACCAGACTGAAAGGGTCTCGTTCCCAGCCTAATCAAACTATTATTTTCAAATAAAGAAATTAAGATGTACCAATTTAATTTGGTTTTTTATTAACTGGAAGTCAATCACTATTCAGAAGTCAGCCTGCTAACATCATTCATTATTGCACAAACACACGTGGCTGACTACATCATGCTGGAAGTACTCTACACACCTAAGGATAAGGCTGAACTTACCCTTAAGACAATGTCATTAAAGCAAGTTACCCCAGGATCAAGCTTTACCCCGTTACAGACTTAGATCAAAACGTCTGAGGATGGCATCAGTCCTGGGCAGCAAATGGTACTAACACAAGTATGGAAAAAATCCTCTGGTTTAAGTTGCAGCAGCTTTGATCTGACCTGCCTCTGAATGGAAACTGTAGTCTGCCAAAGTTTTAATATTTGAGTGCTTTCAATTGGTTGCCATGCTAATAATTTGATTGGAATCATTCTAAATAATACATATTGTGACTGAACTAATTTGGCAAGCAGCCAACAATTAATTAGGAAAAAGTTAATCATGTACTTGTCATGAAATGCACTCTATTTATGGCAAAAGTTACTGACTTTAAGTCAATCTTCATATTTACAGTGAAATTAAAAGTTACAACAGAGTCTAAGTATTTATGGAAAGATCATTTTCTGCAGGGGAAACCTGAAGAGGGAATGAGGTTTGCTACCATACAGTGATACCCAAAAACCATACAGTGATACCCAAAAAAATGCAGATAAATTACAGCAGATGCAAGTGGGGCCTTTCCAATGAAACCTGAGAGCAGCCCTCTGGGTTACCAGAAGATTTCCTCAAAGATTCATTCTGGGGTTCAATTTGATTAAAGACTGCAAGCAAAAGCAAGAGAGTGGTAATACTTTGCTGATGATACCTAGTTAGGAGGAGTTCTGTCAATTCAGAGGAGACCTGGGATTGCACACAGTAATAACCAGATGACCTTGAGGTCTGAATTAATAGAAATGGATGGAAATCAATTGTGCAAAGTGCAAAGCCATACAGCTAAGGACCAATAATGAGTATTTCTGGCATAAGCAGGGAGCTCATCATCTGGAACTGCTAAGGAACAGACACCTCGCTGTCTAGACAGATGCTTCCAGATATCCAGAAGCACTGGCTGACCGCAGAATCACTGCAAACCTCCAAGAAGCAGAAATGAAAAAAAAAAAAGGTCCTAGAACATGCAAGAAGTATTTCCACAGATGTGGGGAAGCATTACCAATATTGCACAGGAGGCCTGCCCCACAGTCTTGAGTATGAAAATGCAGCACTGCTTGCAATGTTTAAGAAAATGATCTGAGAGTGGAGCAAGAACAGAGATGGGGCATTTATGATGCTGTGGAGGATTAAGTGTTTGACTTACAAGAAGAGACTAAAAAGTAGTTTGGATAGCAATGGGGAGAAGAAAGCTGATGATTATTCAGCACAAATACAGTAGAGGCAAGAATTTATTGTCAGAGCAGAAAAAGAGCAAGGTTCAAGATGAGGACACTAGGAGAACAAACAGGTTTGAGTGTATTGCTAACAGATTTTTATATATATATATTAGAAGGGCACTTCTAATCAACAGATGAACTGAGCAGTGAGGACACTAAGCCAGCTGCTTCTCAGACAGAAGGTGATACAGCTGAGGAGGAGGTTCATGAGACAGCTGCCAGCCACCATGGGGGCTGGAGACCCCTTTGGAGAATTTCTTGGTGCCTGAGCACCACTGTGAGGTTGAGCAGAGAGCCTTGATGTCCAGTGGGACTTTTTCTCTGTGACCTCTTGTAGATGTGACCTCATTCCATGATTATGATTCCATACAAAGAAGTTGTTTTGCAGGGTTTTTTTTCCTGAAGGAGCAGAAAGCACATCTTTCTGATGAAAGAAATTAGTTGAATTAGCCATTTTATCCAGTGTACTAATTTCTTCCCTACACTAAATGCAGTGAATTAGCTGGTTGTACTTCACACCCATGTGACATAAGTGGACCAAAATACCACTCTCTTATCTATAGAAAGAATTATTTAGCATTCCTTTCTGGAATTATTTGTAACAATTGCATCTCTTAGCAGAGAGTATTCAAGCAGTTTAGGATTGGCAAAACTTTAGCTTAGGTCACCTGCTTTTATCCTAAATTCACAGCCCTGAAAATCCTCCACTGTTTGCATCTAGGGATGATCCCAGACAGACAAAGATCTTTAATTGAAGTTTTCTAAACTTGATACCAGAAAAGTGTACCTTCTAGACTATTATTATTATTGCTTATATAGAGCATGGTTCTTTTGGAGATGCCTATATGAGACCAGCATTTCAACTTTAACTTCAATAAACATCAGATATATGTCTTCCTGTCCATATTGCCACTAGAATGAGAACTAAAATAGCATAATATGTGATAAATCATCAAATAAAAAAATGCAGCAACATCTTGTATTGTTACAAGTGGTACTACACAGTACAATTTACAAGGTAATAGGCCTATTCATCACCAGCACATCATTCATTCCAGTTTCTCTGCTCAGAGGCTGCAGAGTAGGAATTTTGATGGTCTATTTGCTCTTGCTTTGATTAAGAATAAAACATGGCTTGAAAATAAGAAACTTTGCCTCCTGTTTCGCATCTCTGAAACACCATCCTTGTGTTACCAGCACAGATCAAAAGTACTAAATATGCTGATCACATCATGATGAAATCAAAGGTTGCACCCAAATTCCATCTTTTCTAAATTTGTTGTATCAAACCAGGATAAGGCTCAAACAGACATTCACTGCATTTCTAAACTTGTCTGCTTTGGCCCCACGATAATCCAGGCGTTGATTGAGGATTCTGCAAACCTAGATCAGCTCCCCGCTGTGTCCTGACCATCCCATCTGACCTTAGAGAGGTCTCTGAGGCTGGAGGACACAACATGCTTAAATACTACACCAACCTTTAGTCTCTGGTAGTTTTCTAGTCCTCTACATCTCGCCGACTACATCTACATAGAACCTGCTCTGCTTTTCACCAAGTGGGGATGATGATGAACCAGGACAGTGAGGCCCTTAGATATTATGGAAATGAAACTATAAAAAAATCTTTTAGAAATAACTTTAAGTGCAGTGGCAAATGTGTGCCTTGCTCTGTGACATCACCTGTTGGTTTCTGCATGACTCTCACTGGGAGGAAATGCTCTTGCCTTCAAAGTGCTCCCACAGAGACTTTGCTCACATCTCTTTCTAATTCTTCCAGAGGGCCCATTTAACTCCAATGTACAAGACAGCTGAGACTGAAGGAATTTCACATAAGGACAACCACCTTCAGACAATGGTTTTTAATTAAGATCTTGTTAATTGGCTTTTGTGCCAGCAGTAGACAAGTTAAAGGCACTGAGGTACATGAGTGTAAGATGCTCTTTACCTGGGTTAGCTGACACAAAAACAAGCTGCATACACAGCTACAGACAATGCCAGCAGGTATGAGGACTGAAATCCTGCTGGCCCCCACGCTGCTCACCTTTCCATGAGAGCCCACACATTGCACAGCCCCCTGCTAACCTGCTGGAACTACACACCCTGCATTTTTTGGGGCCACGCAGAAGACTGCATTTCCAGTCTTCTCAGGGTGTCCTAAATAATGAAATATCAAAAGCATTGTAATGCTCCCCTGCTATCATGGTGAAACACTTTGGCTTGGTCACTAAACCAGTGGCACAAGTCAAAACCTCTTTGCTTGCTGAAGAAGGCCAGAAATGCTTGTGGCCAGAACAGGTGTCCTGCTCTGGGACTCAGGATTGCAGCACAATTGCCAGACTGCACAGCATCCAATGCATAATTCTGTCCTGAAATAGCATTTGAAATTTTCATTTCATGGTCTGTGGCATTTCAAGCTTTTCTTTCTATTTTAAATATGCTCATTTCACAAAGTACAAAAGCAAATTTCCTTTCATAATCCTGTGCCTCACAAACTCTCACTTCAACCTGAGAACCAAGCTGAATCTTTTCTCCCATGAACTGCCATCTACAACATTTTAAGGGGCAATGGGAGCTTTCTCCCCCTCTGCTTTTCTTAGAAGTTTCTCAGAGAAATTCTGTAGATGTGACATCCCCCCTTCTTCCAGGAAGTCTGACCCTTGTTCTCCTAAAATGATAAACAAATTTCCTCTTGTGAAAGAGGTGCCACTGCCACACTCCAGGCTGGAAAAAGTAATTCTGGTCATCCTGATTCCATTTGGGGACATGCAAAACCCCCTGCTGATGCTGCTTTAAAGGGGCCCATGTTGCACAGATCTCCTTCCAAATCCTTTCCAGCTCACTGACAAACATTCATTAAAACTGGCATATACAATTGTCAGTGGGAATCCATTATTTTAAAGTGATTTTTCAGAGCAATTTGTACTCTTCCAGTACAGTGACTACAAGACAAGAGATGCTTCATATGTTGATGCTCCTGCTATGGCACGATCTTCCTAAAGCTGTGAGACAGAGCAGTTGCTGTAAATCATTTTTATTCAAGCACTCATCCTGGAGCAGGCAGCTGAAGGCAGTGCTGCCTCAGGATGTCAACATGGACAGAATGAGATGCTGTGGCTGTGTCCCTGCTCCCTGACACCCACGTGTCCATGCTCCCCTGAAGGAGGGAGAGGCACCCACACGTCTCAGCTTTGCTTCAGGCTGGGGTTGGCATTTGCCAGGGAGAAGCAAGAGGGCTGTAGATGGAAGGAGTGCAGCACTGACAGGCTCAGGCTGCCTGTGAGCCCTGGGACAGGCAGCAGGAGCATTGCCCTGGGCAAACAGGGTGCCCTAAGGGGACACAGCACCGGCCAATGCACCCTCCAATGACCTGGTGTCCCTCAGGCACTTCAATTTCCACTCGCTACCAGAAGTCATCTGAAGGCACAAACTAGTCAGACAACAGCAAATTAGCATCATACTCTGGTGTGACAGGAAATCTCAGTCCACTAAATAACCGGCATTTTTCAAATTATATGCCCAAATAAATGTTTATTTGATGAATGATGCACAAGAGCATTTTGCACTATCAACTAAAGAGTAGTATTTGTTTACAAACCAGCCTAATTATGGAGCCATTATGTTTACTGTTCTATGAATTTGCCAGTGCTGCTGCAATATTGAAAGTCAGAATTTGGACACAAATCACAGCTAATCTTTGACTCCGCCTATACACACTCAGAACCATTTCAGTGGAACATAGGAAGGAGAACTGTGAGAGGATGGACTGATAATTATTTCCCCTTAATTAGGATTTGATCTTCTGTACATTAAAGGGAAGAAAACAAGCCCAGATACACACACTCCTATTCATTCATTCATTCTAAATGACATGGAATTAAAAGCAAAGTGGTGAATCCTTCTCTCAGTATGCTCACACAACTCCATTAACGATAATGGTTATTTTGCTGTGACCAGCACATGCTTTGAATGTTTAATTTTCATCACAGGTTTCTATTCAATTAGGCTTATTGGCAGCAGGACTTAAACACTAAGAAGGAGGAAGGTGAACCAGAGGTTAAAAATGTATGTAGTGTTTTCCAGAACTGGAACATCTGCTTCAGGGATCCTCTGGTTGGTGAGGTAAAATAAATAAATTTATTCTTTGCATTTCATCCTAGGTCTGTGGCTGTTTTGTGCCTGCCTGTGCTGGCTCAAACACAAGCCATGCTCTCATCCACACAAAATGTGGCACTGAGGTGCACTGCTCCCTGTTTGTGGGTCTGTGATGAATGAAGCTGGCGTGCAGTGCCACCAGCCTGAAGATGTCTGAGGGCTCTGGTCATGAAGCTGTGCCTCTCCATCCCTTTCTCCTCCAACACACAACCTCCTCCAGTACACCCATGAGAACACGTGCAGCCTCTGACTTGTAATGGCAAGCACAAAGTGAAGAGAGCTTCTCAACAAATTTTTCCATGCCTTTTGATTGTTGAGTCACCACAACCAGGTAAAACATCATAGAAAGATGCCCATCTGGGGGCTCTACATGCTACAATCTCTCCTAATAAATTCAAAGGGAGCTTTTCAAGGTATGGCCTGCAAGAAAGTATTTTACTGGTTCCCACAGAAGGTGGTAAGAAAACAAAATTTATGATTTATTGATCATTTAACCTTGCAATGTATTAATTTTATTAGATATCTTGGTAAAGATGTGGGGGCTCCTGAACAAGAATTGCTAGGAGGACACTACAAGCCCAGTTTCCACACCAGTGAACGTGAGGAGCCCAGAGTCATTGCTCTGACCTCATTTGGGGGAGCAGGCACTTATATCAATGAATGCAAACAATCACTGCTTGGCCTCGTGGACCTGGAGGCTGCTGTCAGATCCCACCTGCTGCCTGTGGAATTCTGCTCTCCATGAGCCCTCCACCACCCAAACCCAGCAAATGCTGCCAAAGAAGGGATATCTTACACACCCATCAGCACAAAACATGGTCACACAGGTGTCTGTAGGAAATAAAAGAGATGAGGAAGATGGAAACTACCCAGGGCTATTAAATTATCATGGGTCTTCCAGGTATCTATGGCCAAGTCTTTCATGTCCTATCATTTACACAGGTAACTTCATCAGATTCATTTGCAGCAACAAGTCAGTAAAATGGACTGGATTTGGTTCCAGAGAGAATTTGATCAAGCCAAATAAACCATTTTCATAGGCAATGAAGACAAATCACTGAGAAATTGATTTTCTTTTCTTGCAACAGCAATCCATCTCTCTACAAAACATAATATACTCTCTACATTTCCCTGCAACAAACTGAAAATGTAGGTTTTGTAAACATTTGATAGGAGTACATGATCACACCAGCCTGAGTCAGCAGAAAGATTTGGTAGGAAAGATCTGATAAGAAATTAGATGGGTGAATTATGCAGAAGACTTTCTATAAAAAAAATCTTTCATACTTTCTGCAAATTTTGATAACTTGACAAATAATTTCAAAGCCAAGAAGTTTCCCTCTGCTTCTGAATATTTATGGAGTGGAAGAAATACTTGCTTGACACCAGTGGGAATCAGGATACAAACAGAGCAGCATCTTTTCCTTTAGCCCTCAGCAAACTCTAGATGTGCAAGACTGTCCTCTCCAGCTGTGCCAGCCTGTGAGCCAGAGGATGGGGGATACAGGGAATGGTGCTAGAAATACAAACCAAAAATGGATTTCTAAAGCTGTTGGATTGGCATTGTAACAGTATTTTCCACGAATACTGACTTCACTTGAGATGCAAAGAAAAATGCTGTGTTCAGATATAGCTGTAGTAAACCTGAGAGTTCTCAGCACATTTTACTTTTTGAATACAAGATTTGCACATTTTGAGCTGTGCTCAAATAAATGTCAAGCGGATGACCTAAACCCCCAAATGACACAAGCAGTAAATCTAGTTTAAAGAGCAGTGAGTATAATAACAAACTTTACAGGATTCCAATGTCATTCCAATGACCAGCCATAAGAAAAATACTATGGCTGGTCATTGGAATGACATTGAAATTCTGAATTTCAAAACTGAAAGTTAAGTATTATGGGCAACAGTATCTAATACCAGGCTGGTACGAAGCCTATTAAGATATACCATCTGTGCAAACGTCTGTCCCTAAACACATTTTATTTATAAGATAAAAAATAATGGGCGTGATACGAGAAAACCCAAGAAATAATAAGGGATTAAAACTTGGTTTCAGATAGGAATGAACATTTTAAAATTAAAGTATCTAAAAATACACACACGTGAATGTTTAGCACAAGGAAAAGCACGATGATCCTGCACTGTAAATCAGCCTCCTTGTGATAAAATCTATTTTCTAAGCAAGAAGGATTCTTCAATGTCATGGCTAAGCCACAGTTGCTGCTGAGTGGCAGTGGTACAGGTCAGGAAGCAGCAATAAGATCCCCTACCACAAAGAGAACACCACATCCTGATGCAAAGACAAGACTTGCAATATATGATTTGGATTTGAGAGCGTTTTCCCCCTCTAACTTTGACCAACTGTTTGCTCACACACCAGCTAACACAGCCAAGGTGATGTTCAAGGGGAGCACAGCAGACTGCTTACATCAACTGTGAGGTCAAGACCAAGGATTGAAGTTTTAGAAGGATATCTTTTCAGTAAGGATACTATACAACTAAGGTTTTAGAACTCAGAGTAAAAAATAGCACCCTTTACCTGTTTTTTTTAAAGCTCAATATCCTCATTGCTGGTATGGATTCAACAATGAGTATTTTCACATCTATGAGTGCCAGAACATTGAAATGCACTTATTGCATAGATGATAATTGATCTATTAATTAGCACTGCTGTGCTCCCATCCTTTGGCTGAGTAATTTTTTTTCTGCTGGGAGACCCACAGACTTTTGTGGATGAGGGGGGCATGATGAATCCCCACGTACAACATTGCTTAGCTGGCTGTTGCACAAATAAAACACTGCTATCAGCTATGAAAAAATACAAGCAAATATTCAACGGGAGGGCAGCACCTTCCTCCAGTTCAAACATCCTAAAACTGCATGAGAGTTCAGACATTAAGAAAATACTGCATTAACTGCAGCAGTGGGTATTGTAAAAGGTGGAGGAGTCTAGAAAGCCAATTTTCTTTCCACCACCTGTTTTCTGACTGCTTAATACCCCCAGTGAAGCACTGGTTTTCCCAGTCCCTCTGTGCAGGTGTCCTCTGGCAGCAGCAAGGCTTCCAGAAACCACAGCAATAGTGGTGTCCCCATGAACATTTAAAATGGACTTGGGTAGCTATTTTATTGATATTTCGTTTCATTTGGAAATTAATAAAGACCAAGATAAATGCCTCTACCTACAAAGCACAGCACAATAAAAAGAACAAAGGAAGATGATGCACTCACAGGGTTTGCTTCTGCATCTCCTCCCTGGCAGCACACCAGGGTTTGCCCTCTCATTGGGTGGATTCAGGCACCAACTCACATGTACAAACATTACACCAAAGAGTTTGAAAATGTAGGTACAGAGTTTGTGGTGATTGGGATGGGGCTGTGACTGAGCCGCATCCCCAGTGGGGGAGGTGAGCAGCACTGACAGCAATGAGCCATGGAGTGCCCAGGGGCACTGACCAACCACCAAAGGGAGCAGAGGGCACACAGGGTTATCAACATGGGGGTATAAAAGGCTGGGCTAAAGAACAAGAAGGGCGGATGCTTGAAGCCTTCAGAGGTGGTGTGGTGTTACTCTTTATGGGTTGAAGCCTTCTAAAACTGAATTACGATACTCTGTGTATTGTGGCTGTCTCTCCTGTGACATGAAAAAAGCCCTCAATTTCCTACCTGGGCGCCATCCAGCCTCACCTTTGTGCTGTCGCTGCAGACTTAAGGTGACTGTAGTGCTGTTCCTGGCTGGGACAGTGGTGGCCAGGTCAGGACAGCCAGGGCAGGGTCACTTTTCAGTATGTGACTACACAGTTTGGGGGAAAGAACAGCAAAGGTTTCTCTTGTTTTTACCCTCATTCCTGTCAGTCTGCAAGGGGATCAGCCCATGCTGTCCAAGGTCCTGCCCTCGACTCTCTTCCCTCCGTGTCTGCAGTCTCCAGTAGAGCAGTGAGCTCCCAGCTGTGCATCTGCTGGGACAAAGCACTGCCTCCCTGGGCTGGTGTGGGACCTGCACAGCCCCAGCACCCCTGCCAGAGACAGCCAGCATGAACACAGTCCCCCTGTGGGACCCCTGTGTGTGCCCCTGTCAGAGAGCCCTGCCAACACCCTCCAGCTGATCAGGGAACCTTGACCAGGGGAGGCAGGAGGGAAGAAAGTGGGATCCCTCTTTGAGGATACTGGCTTTGTAAATCTGCATCTGTGAATAATGAATAACTGCAGCTACATTTTTTTCTTATGTTGGAGAACAAGAAGTTTCTAATTTGGAGCGAGACTTTGTTATTTTCAAAATTGAATATATATATAAGCAAGGAATTCAAGTAAAGATTCTCTGGCAGAAAACTTCAGCAATTTTCTAATTTGTTTATATTTCTGATGACTGACTGAGAAATATTGATTGACAGGTGCAGAGATAAGTGTAAAAACGCTCAGAAAGTGGTAGCTTACAAAGGCTATTTTCACGTAACATTTTCCCACTTATCAAGTTTCTCGTATTTCCAAATGGATGTTAAAATCCTCTGGAACCAGAAAATTGTTTTCCACATAAGCCACATACTATCTTTCAACCTGCCTGCAATGTGCCCTGATTGCTAATGTTCTGTAAGCAAAAATGCTACATATTCTCCTTCTTAATTTTTTTCATCATTTTAAATAAACTTCTCCACATGCCATCAAGAATTTTAAGAGGTCCTTGTGCCATTGGCACTGTTCTTCATACGTGAGGACATAAACTTTCAGACAACCAGATAAAACCTGCTGTTGTACCAGTATTTTCAGCAGGTAACCGAGGCAGATCAGGTAATTAAAGCTCGTGAGCCTGACTGATTGTAGAGAAAATAATGAAATGGCTGAGAGGGACTTGATTAATAAGGAAATAAAGATGGCTAATATAATTACTGCCAATAAACACAGGCCCATAGCAAGCAGATTTTGTCAAACTAATTTGATTTTTTATGGGGTTTCAAGTTGCTAAAAGTAACAGGGATGGCACAATAGACTTCTAAAAGCTGCTTTAGATGGTGCTTACAATATGATGTTTTGATTAACCTGAATGATATAAAAATCAACATGACATGCATTAAAAGGATTAAAGTGTGAGTTACTGTTCATTCTTTAGGGAATTATTCCTGAACATGTGTTTCCAGTGGAATCCTAAAGCTATTCTTAGCCCTACTCTTCCTTATGTTTTATCCCTGATATGCAAGAAAACAGAAAATCATTACTAATAAAGTTGGCAGACAGGATAAAGATCAGAGAAGTGGCTGAATGGTGAGGAGACAGAGCCTGCAGTACAGGGGGGATTGGATTGTTCTGGGAACCAGCACAACCAACCAACAGAGACTCCAGCAGGCAGAGACCACACTGGTAAGAGCAGCAGCAAATCTGAAAAGGACTGGGGGAAAGCAAGGGGTTTTCAGCTGAGCATGCATTTGGGTTCTGCTAAATGAATGAATGCAGTCCTTTAATGTGGAAATACTGAATGGGATGTGAAATACTGTGTCCAGCTTTGATGCCCACAGCTCAACACAGGTATTCAGCAGTCAAAGAGTTCAGGACAAAAGACCAAAGAATCACGAAATAGTTGGAAAACACAATTCATGAGAAAAATGTCAGGGTGTTCAAGAGATTTAAGAACAAAAAGTCTCTGCTCACAGTCCAAGACACATTGTCAAACACAGACTGGATTTAGAGAGTTCTTCAGTCTGACAAACAGACCCAAGAACTGGAAGCTGAATCAGGAGCATCCATCCAGACATTTGGTGCATACTCTCTATAGGAAGGATGATTTACCACTGGAACATCTCCGAGTTCTTTGACAAATGTCACACCACTAGACACTAAATATTTCACAGGATTTTTCTCTGAAATATATATCCTATTTCAGCCTAAAGTCATTTAAGTAAAACATGGCCTGTGCTATCTAAGGGGTAAGATTAGCTGATTATGGTGTGTTCTTGGAACCTGAAAACTGCTATTCTACAAATATGTCTACTTATCAGGCAAAATTGCAGCAGTCATGAAATGCCCCTTGGGAAAAAATTTCTCTTCTTCTCCTGGTAAAGTTTCTTTTTCAGTTAAAATCCTTTCCAACTAACATTCTTCTTTTTTACCCAGTCCCCAAATTTGAGGTTATCAGTTGTAGACCAATGATCATGAATCCCAGTGTCCAAGAGCCCACAAAGAAAAACATAGGCCACCAGGAACAAATGCTTCAAAATTCACAGAGAAAGAGAAAACCAATATAAAAAGGATGCTGTAGACAAGAGACATCAGTTTAACCCCTGCTCCTAGGCTATTGGACAAAAAGACTCCTCAACCAGGTTGGACAGGCTGATAAATGCCCATTTTAAAGCTTTAAATTAATTACAAGGCTTGGCTGGGGTTTATATTGATGATCTAGGGATGAAATGCTTTTCACCAATATTCTTTCTCCTGGCCTATGCATTTGTGCATGTGTACATTTATAGCAAACCGTTACTATAAAGGATCTTTAGCAGCTAAAATAATTACCTGAAAACACTGTATCACTAAAAAAATCAGTGAACTGGAAAAACAAAAATCACTGAAATTTGCTACATAACCTGCAGAAATTGAGCAGAATAACAGATGGCTCACAGTATTCTTTCTCCAATTAATGACTAAAGAGAAATAGCTTACTTGAGGAAAAATGACACTTTCCATTTAAACTCAGAGTATTTTAAGGCAACAATTTAGGGGAAATTCCAGCAAGCAATCAGCAGCTGTTATGACCCTTAATATTTCAGGACTTGATCTTCACAGAGGCCAAACCCTGGCCTTTCTCTCAGGATGACGTCTTCATTTTCTGCTAAGTCTTGTTCCTTGCTCCCATTAAAGTCACTCCAAGCCCAAAAGCATGAGATAAAAAGGTGGTGAGCAGAGATATAAATAATATGTTCACTGCAGAATAAATTCATATCTAAATTACAGGCCAAGGGGAAAAAAACCAGCTTCTGCAGAGGGCTGATCACATTCACTGCTTTCCCTTTCATATATATTTCTCTACCTTCATTCCCAGACTATTTACTGTTTAATAACTCATTCAAGGTCTTGCTTGAATGCTTTGATGCTTCTCGATTGAATAGATTTTCTTTGGAACATACTCCCTGAGCTGTATGCATTACATTTGCTATGAAATATATTTTGACCAATATATAATCTTAAACCCAAACCAAACTCACACAATTTTCTACTAGTTTTTTAAGACCACTCCTGAATTTAGCATATCAAAATTTGGTAAAATTGTCTTTGTGGGGATGAAGAAATTCCTATTAAAGTATCTCTAATACATTTTTATTTATGCCACTGAGTTTCATTTCACAGGCAGGCTTCTGGATGTTCCTTCCTTTGCATGAGTAAAAACATTCTAAAGCCATCCAGCAGAATTGTGCAGCCCCCATGCAAACAAATTTCCCAGTTAAAAGAAATTAAGGCTTTGATCTTTGGTGTGACAGTAAGATCACAGCCTGGTAATGATTTATTTGTGACACCCTCACTGGTATCTTTGTCTCATCAAGCCTAACTCCTGTGATTAAAGTTTTGTTTCTACTGTTAGCAATACAAGGAGATTGTATCCACCTTAATTAGTCCTAAAGATTTTCAGTTTCACAACACTGAACTTCTGAACATTCAATGGCTGTTTATTTTGTTTCTGATCTATTTCTCAGAGACACTTGAAAGTGCATTTTTCTAAAGATTTTTTTCCCTTTAATTTTTCAAACCCTTCTGGATGGTGTAAATATTTTTCTTCCATATTGATTTTTGTCCTTTTTTCCTTCAAAAAATGCTAATTATTTTAGTAGTGTTAACTGAATCTGACTCATTTATGTTCGATTAGCCATTTCAACACAAATTGCTATTATACTCCAATAACCTTGCCCACCAACATTATTAATGCAAGAAAAACGACAGAAAAAATATTAGTTAAATTGTTATTTTAATTAAAAGTAACAGTTTCTGTTGAATCCTTTATTCTGCTGTGTTCCCTATGAACTATAATGCTACTTATCTCAAGGTATAGATAAGAAGTTCAGGCTTGCAAAGCCAAGCATCCTACAGATAGGAAATGCCAAAACAAAGATAGGCACAGATGCCAAATTTGAGTGTCTCAGCATCATTTTAACACAAATAATGGCAGTCATTAAACATAATGATATATTAAATATCCAGCAAGATTAGAATACATTCAGCAGCAGTCCTGCATTTAGCTGTACAGACTGGGATGCTTTGGAGCACCCAGTATTAAAAGGGTAATTAATCTCACCTAAATTTGCTGTTTGCAGCCCTGCCTCCAAAGTCCACAGAGACTTGTTCCACCTGCTCAAGGCTGGAGAGCTCAACTCCTCCCCCGGGTGCAAGGCAGGGAGAAGCCCAGCACCCTCCGTTCCTACAGAGACAATTGATGTAGGGATTCCCACAGGGTTTATTGTACCTCAATGCATTTTAAATGCAGTCTTTCAAGAGTAAAAGCAAGAGTTTGTGTTTCCCTCTCCAGAAATTGCAGATAGAGATCATCAACAGACCTACAGAGCGGGTTTTACTAAGCCAAGTACAGGTTTAAGTGTTGTACCATGCCAGTTGGAAAAGAACAAACCACACTGATGTAGACAGAATTTGTCTGAGAAGTTATTTGCTTTTTGTGCCTGTGTCCAATCTTGTATGCAGAAGAAACTGTTAAGAGAAGGTGCTCACACCATAGTTCATGGCTGCACACCAGCAACCAAGCTGATGCTCTTAGCAGAGCTCCACCAGCTGCAATGGCTGCAAGGAGCACAGTCAGAAACCTGGAAAGAGTAAGCTGAGAATAAACCAAACATGCATATGAACAAGGGTGAGCAGTGTGAGAGGTGTGAGCGGAGTGAAATGTGAGCAGCATGAGGAAAGCAAGCAGAGTGGGCAGTGAGGGCAGTGTAAACAATGTGAACAGAGTGAGGACCCTGTGAGCAGTGTGAGGAATGTGAGCAGTGTTGTTGTCATCTTATTGCAAAGCTCCCATCCCTTCTCAGTGATTTATCATGGGCATCTCCTCACAGCACTGACTCCTTCTTCCCAGCACAGCCAACAAACTCCAGCTCTCTCCTCCCCCAGCTAACCCACTCTTTTGTAGCACTCATCATTATTGGACACAGCTGTGGCCTATTAAGGGCAGGCCTGCTCCTAATCTTTGGTGATCAGTACAGCTGCAACTCCTCAGGTGTGAGACTACCTACTGCACTATCTTTATTTTCTTACATTCTATCCCACCATACAGTGTGAGCAGGCCCCTCACAGTTCATTCTTGCCACAGCTCACACAGATGCCAATGCAGGAACACTCCACTAGAAGCCAACCCAGTGAGTAAGATTTGTGAGGCTGATCCTCTTAATTTTTCAGGATGCAATTTCAAGCCCAATTACAAATAAACCCTATTAATTCTGGATTCTCACCAAAATCATCCAGAGGAAAGCTGCAAGTGCAGAATTGGAAAGAAGAATTGGAAACCTCACACTTCCTAAGGTGTCTTGATTTACTCTTTAGCTGAGGGCACCACAGCTCCTCTGCGCCTGAATGCCTCAGGCCCCAGATTGAGGTACATCCATTCTGTTTAGCAGAGGAGCAGCTTTGCTTGGGCTCCTACCTACCCAAAAGCAGTGTCTAAGCAGATTGGTGCACATATGCCTGAATTAAAGCAACACAGCAAATATAATGACAACAACAACAGTATTATCTCCTTTAAAGGGAGACAGCTACAGATGCCATAATTTAGGCAGCCATTTACTCAAAGACTGTGGCATGTAAATCACCCCTGTGTCCTGTGATCTCTCTGGTCACTATGTCACACAGTGCCTGGCAGTTTATTAGAGAGCAAACTCACAGTGTCAAAAAGAAGCTTTATACAAACTGAGGTGCTGCAGAGGGAAGGCTGGAGAAGCTTTACCACCACTATTCCAATAGCTGCCCACTCTCTCCTAACCCAGAGGGTGTGTTTTATTTCTCCTTAACTGATTATCTGCCTTAACTGAATGCTGTTTAAATACTTTCTTGAGGGCAATGGTTTTCTTGGAAACAAACATTTTGCCTTATTTCAGAAACCACAATCCTTAAAACAGAACATATCCTAAATTGGATTTGCAGTCTCACAATCTCCTTTTTTACTTTCTTGGAGGTGTCAGACCCATATGGGAAAGTGAGGTGGAAAATCCATACATAGAGTATATCTGCCCAGCCAATGTATATATATTTCATTCTAGACAGCAGGTTTCCCTCCTGTGATCACTTCAGAAAAAGAGGAATACTCAGTAAGTAGTCTCTTAAATAACCTATATATATATATATATATATATCTAAAAAGTCATTTATGTTTCTCCTTCATCAGTATAAACTATGACACTTCTAAGTACCTATTGTGTAGCTCAGTAATTGGATAAAACAAATTGTCACAGAAGGGAGATGATACAGAAGATACAGCTTATGTAAAATGAAGTAAAACGTCATCTCAGTGTAAGGTCATTTTGTCCAACAGTTCATTTTCAGAACATCAAGCAGATACACAAAAATCTCTTTTTCCACCCCCACCAGTTGCTCTATTAGCTAGGCAAATAAAAGTTTTTAAATGATCACCTTTATTCTCTTTCCCTTTAATGCAGCCCTTTGAAAGAAAATAAGATCTCAGATTGAGTATAAAACATTTATCTGATACACCAGGGATTACAGACAGGAATATTTAAAGTTTAAAATCAGCCGCTCAACAAAGTCGAAGGGCCTCAGTGAATCAATACAATAAAGTGAAGGCTCATCTGGTTTTGGTTGTCTTGCAAGGTTACAGGTCAATATGCATTACATATTTTCTGAAAAGTGGCTCTAAGAAATATATATGTTTGCAGTCTAAAGCATTTGGAAGGGGGCTCACCTGCTCAAATGTAGGCTCTGGTTTGGTGAACAGGTATGTCTGAATTGCTGTTCAGACTTTGTTTACAGGTATAACAAAAAGAGGCAATAATAAAAACCAGACACTTCTGAGGTTTTGGAGTAGATATTTATCTAATCCAAAAATAGAAAAAAGCAACTTCTTTCTCTTATTTAACTATAAAGGAAGCTTCAGAGGTAGATGTCTACCTTGGAGATGTCTTAAGACCTCCCTGTGCTCACAAGGCCATGGCCATTCTCTCCACCATACAGAGTAATTAATTTTTTTATTATTATTATTATTTTTGAGATGGTGGTAATAAAAAATCCATCCTCATCGGTGGCCCTGTTCTCCTGCGAATCATCTGATACTAAGTCAGTGCATCCATCTAGGTGAGCATCTTTGTTGAACTTTAACTAAGTCCTGGTTTATACAGGTCTGCAATTTTACAGCCTGTTACTATATAGAGGTAGTGTTGGGGTTTTTGTCAGATTTTAAATTTAATTTAAAGGGTTTACAACCCCTTTTGTTTCTGTCAATACATTTTCTGTTTCATGATACATACACAATTATGAGGAACTCTAAAAAGCAGATTTAAATAGATCTAGACTGTCTTATCACATCCTTTCAGTTGTTGTTTAACAAATTTCATCCTCACAATTTCTCCTTCCAGAAGACCAACTGGAATTTGTTCAGCTTTGATAGTCTCTTCACAAAATGTGGTTCAGACAGTTTTATTTATTGCACTTTTCAGTGAGTATATAGCAAGTTTTCCCTTTACAGTTATGTGACTTGAACTGCTTTTGATTCCTGCATTCTTGTGAAGAATTTTCTCTTTATTTGCCTTTTAAAAGACAAGTAATTATTTCCATCTGATTTTTCTTCCTTCTTACATTATCAAAGGTATCATGAAGCGGTTTTCTTCAACTATTACTTTGGATTCTTTTCTTGAGAATATCAATCTCAGAACCATAGCACTATTAAAATTCATTATTTCCTTTATTTTTCTTCCTTTGTGACTTGCAAGAAAAGTAAAAAATGGAGATAATACAATGAAATAAAATTATTACATCCCTTAGAGATGTTTGTGCTGTGGAAACATGAAAGCTATCCTGGAGTGACTATTACCAATTCAAACATGGAGCCTTTTGTACAGTATGGATTTGGATGTAAATATTTCTGGTTTCTATTGTGCCATAGCATTAGGCACAACAATAAGAATAATCAATATAAAATGTCCCTTATTTTCTGTAATTTTTTGAGAAAAAGTGAGGATAGAGAGTATAAATGCCTCCAACTAAGCATCTTATTGATCTCTGTTGATGAAAGCAAAATGAAGGGTTATTTTCCTTATTTCTCCTGTTTTATTTTTCCTTGCTTTCACTAGAAATTTTATCTTGCTTCTGTGAAAGCTTCAACAATAAAAGGTCCCCCTAGAAATGCCAGCAGACTGCATTAGGGGACATTTTTAATTCTCTAGGCTTTTTTTTTTCTCTTGGTTGTAAGCACAATATATTCTTGAGTATCTGTGTATAGGGTATTTGCCACATTATGAGGGGAGAATAGCGCATATCCAAGATATTTGATGATGTTATGCCTCTTTGCTACTCTAGCTACTACTTTTTAAGAAGCATGCACAATAATAAATACCACCGAATGCACGAAGCATCCAAAATATTACTATTTGTCTGAATTTCAAAATATCTTCCATGTAGATTTTCTATTTGGTAAATACACAGTTATTAAGTAATTCTTTCTTTCCCTGGATGCCTGAGGTGCAAGCACTGGTGTTCTGTGTTTCACAGCATTTCAGATTATATTTTAAAAGCTAGACTGTCTTCTAGATACTAGCAGTTTGCCTCTCTCTCTGTCACACAACAGTTCTCATTTGACATCTTCAAGTTGTTTATCAGCAGCCTGTCACCTGCACCTGGCCATTTTGTACTCTTATCAACAATCTCAACTTAAAAAATAATACTAATAAGTAGATATTGACTTCTGCTGAGATGAATATCAAGATTTATTGACCTCAGGGCAAACATTTACCAGAGCAACCTACAGTCAATAATTTCCTTGTGGAGCAATAACCCTTGATGTTCACGGAAACACGAAGACAATCTCGTGCATGTGCATTAAAGTCCCCCTAGCCCACACTGCAGCAGTCTGTAAGCCTTCCCAAAAAGCAGATTTCCAGGCTGCACATTCTGTACAGAACAGTACAATGGTTATTTCTTCTCTAGCTGAAAAGCAACCTCACTGAAGAGGAAAGGATTAAGAAAAAGGTAAAGAGATTTTGTGAGCAGCTCCTCTGCTCTCATTTCCTCAACAGAGCCTTTTCAGAAACAAAGAAAAAAACGAAAATTGTGTTGCTGGAGAGGGTAGCTCTTACCTCCAATCCTGTTCATAACCACACTTCCAACATAAATACACAAATGAGAACCTTACATACTTGTTTTTGTTTATCTCCACAATTTCTCTAATAATAATTTTAAAAATCTATAAAATCTTTTCTGAATTACAATCCTCCCTTAGAAAAGCAGCAAATATTCAGCACAATCTTTGAAATAACAGAACTCCAGATTATAGATTATTTGTGTGGCAGAATTTTGCAGCATCATTGCCATATCATGCCTGATAAAATCCTCCTTCCACCATCAGTATTTACACATGAACTACATCTGAAAAAAAAGATTGCAAAGAATTGCTAATAATAGTTGTTTGGGTTCTTTAAATAGAACATCCTACAATGTGAATTCCACTTGAGAGGAAAAAATAGACTGCTTTTCCTAGACTCTGATTCAGACAAACACTTTTATGGATCTCAGTAGGACCAACAGGGAAAATTTGTGTGTGTTAATTTTCCCGTGCAAACAGATGTTCCAGATCTCTGTACTAATGAACTTGGCCATGGCAGTCACTTACTGACTCACTACAAGAATATTTACAGTCATTAGCGAAAGCCAGAAAATGTATAACAATATTTGGATACATTACCTCCTCCTTAACTAAAATGGCCTTTTCCCAACTCATTCCATTGCCTCCTGAAGTATCCTTGTCTGTTGTGAAGCCTCCACACCTGGGCTCACCCATTACAACAAGCCCAGATTGTCATGATGAACTTGGATTGTTCATACAGAGCCTGATTACCTCTTATTTCAGCTTTTTTAAATTTCAGTTTGGTACCTCCAGGCTAAGCAAGACTCCAGCCTGAGGTTTGTACACATCACTAAACTCCAAGCACTCATTTACATTTTTGTTCTTTCAGTCTCTCAGGTTTCCAGGCTGAGAGAACAAAACAAGTTACTGTCATTGCCAAAAAGCTTCCTCTTCATACATCTTGTCATTTACTGTGCCATCTCATTTATAGTCAAACCTTCTCATTTATATCCTGATGTACAGCTGACTTTTCCTCTGCATTTTAAAATAAATCTATCCACCTACTTCTTTGTATTCATCATATTTGAATCAATAGATAACACTGCCTTATTGTACTTCCAGAAAAAATTATCTACAGAGCCTACCACAGTGTCTTCAGACACTTTTACCTCTCCCTTCTACCTCCTTGGTATTTTAGCACACCCACTGCAGCTCTCAATAGAAAATACTTCTTCCCTTTGGCTGGGGAGAGGATGTTTTGATCCCCTGTCAGCTCATACTTGGGGTTCAAATGCAGCTGCCCGAATAGCTCCAATTGGTGGGTCCAGTTTTGAGGACATGGCTTGGCTCTCTCAGCTTGAAAAGGGAATTTTCAAATCAGGTTCAAATTCACTGCAACCGGTAGGGTTAGCTACCACCATTCACATCACTAAAAATTACAGAGAAACACACATTTCTGTTGTCATCTTATTGCAAAGCTCCCATCCCTTCTCAGTGATTTCTCATGGGCAGCTCCTCACAGCACTGACTCCTTCTCCTTCACAACACAACCAACAAACTCCAACTCTTCTCACCCAGCTAACCCACTCTTCTGTAGCACACATCATTATTGGACACAGCTGTGGCCTATTAAGGGCAGCCTGTTCCTAATCTTTGGTGATCAGTACAGCTGCAACTCCTCAGGTGTGAGACTACCTTCTGCACTATCTTTATTTTCTTACATTTTTTCCCTCCACACATTTCTAGTTAAAAGTTAAAATCTAGGTACAGTGCATAGCAATCCTTCAAATGCTCTGGAAGAAGTAACAATGTTGAGTATTTTGTGGTGCAGGGACATACATACGTATACATATATATGTGTGTGTGTGTGGAGGTGGGAGGGCATGGCCATGCATGTTTAAGGACAACTTTACAGGTAAAGAAACAGGAGACATCTCACAGAAACAACCCCAGGGTATGGCCATAAGGGCAAGTAAGAGCTGAGCTCTGATGGATGCTCCCAGCCAGAAGAGAAAGAAAAGCAAAGACACTTGTGTAATTACTGCAGACTGAGTTCCTCTTCTATATAAGGATAAAGACTTTGGTCAATTTGGAATTTGAGAACAGACATGAACTAGAACAAGGACATTAGAAAATACACCACAAACAACAGCTCTAGGAAGAAATCAAAGGATATGGAAGAGGGAGGAATGGCAGAGAGCCACTGCATGTCCATTTGGCCCAATAAAGGATTTATGCTTTAGGAAGAGGCTGACTGATACAGCTTGGGACCCTGCCTTTCCTGTCAGTTGTGAAACATCCAGACAGTTTTAGTACAGGGAAAATGCTCTAAACTAGAACTGTCTAGGACGAGCTAAAACAGCTAAAGGATGGAGAAAATTTGCCCTGCACCAATGAGAATTTACAGCTGTGAGAGACTGAAATGGTTAATGGTTTAAACATTGCTAGAATCATTGAAGGACTTGCCCACTGTAGCAAGCTGCAAAGAATCAGCTGTTCACTGGCCATAAACTGCACATAGGCAGGCAAAAGTCCCAGCCCACCTGCTCCCAAGATAAGGGAACAGTATTTCCTTCCCTTGGGAAGCATGGCACCTGAGTCCTACCCCAGTGAGGGCTTTCGAGGTGCAGCCAGGACACCCACCAAGAGCAAAGAGCTCTTTCTCTCTGTCATTTAGAACACAACCTCTGATACCTCTTCCAGCACAGAAGGTGCTTCTGGTTGGTAACCAGGATTCCCTCTCTGAATGCCATTCAGTTTGCCTGCAGAGGGGCAGCAAGGGAATGGGACTGGAGAACACCAACCCATTCCCCTGCCACCTTGCCACATAGCAATACTGAACAACTCACCATTAGTCAGTGAGAAAATGCACAACTGAATTTAACCACTGTCTGAGCTCATCTAGAGGTTTGGTTAGAAAAAATAAAGTAAAATCAGATCAGAATTGAATAAAACCTGCCTCATAGGTATGACAGACAATCTTTTGAGGTCCTTTCCAACCTAGCTTATTCTATGAGTCTATGACAATTTCAGTAATTTTAAATAATTTTAATCTATTATTACAAATAGCTGATAACCTAACTCTGCAGCAGGTTAGACCAAGCGAAACTAAAATACGGTCTTGGCAAGGTGAAGTAGACAGAAAGGATAGAGGAAACTGTTTTCATAGCTGAACACAGACTGCAGCAATGTACAATGACCTTTCTGGCTTGGGCAACGTACCTGCCACTAGAGAGGCAGCATAAAGCAGTTCACCTCTCTCAGCTCCCAGGTTATCTGCAAATGATATCCTAAGGTCAGCTAAAAATTCGGCAAGAATTGGAATATTTAAAACAGGTCCCAAATAAACTGAGAACTGCTAATTTGACCCTAAATACAAAGGACTGATAGTTGTTCCAAAGGCCTGATGCTTATTGGAAGTGTGTAATCAGCAAAAAAAAACCTTCCATCAGCATGATGAAAAGAAGTGAAACTGTACAGCAGTCAGATTTACCACTTTCAAAGTTACAAAGGCTCCTGTCATTGTCCCAGTATTGGCTTCATGATGGAATGAACTAGTAAAAGTTTGGGAAGTAGCTACAGTTTGGAGAACTATTGATATAAGTGCATGCGGAGCTGAGGATGGATGACAACCATCCACAGCATTGGTAATTCCATGGGGGAGTTACAACCTGTAACAACCAGCAACAAACCCTGACAGTGGTGACTGGGCACCCACCCTGACCACACCTCAAACAGATTCTGCAAACCTGCTTAATTGGAGAAACTGCAGCACTGTGACTGCGCAGCCCCACATGAGGAAGTTGCTGGTGCCTTGTTAAGACAGCTGAAGTGATAGATTGCAAACTCTGCTCTAAGCAGGAAACAAAAATCTGATTTCTCAAAGGAGCAAGCATACTCTGGGAAAAATTGCTGTCTTCTCTCATCTTGTACTCTGCAGAAAGGGAAATGTTGCTGATTTATCCACAGGTGATAAAGTGGGACTGGAAGATGAGATGCCAAAGTAGATAGATTATTCTGGTGTATTGGAGCTTCCACTTCAGGGCTGCATAAAAACCACAGAAAATCAGGTGCAACCCCAATACTATGAATGCATTTCAAAATTTAAAAATCGCTGAAAATGTTGGGATTTCTATGATAGGATGGCCTCTGCTAAAATAAACAATTGACATGAAGATGGTAAGTTAAAGAGGGTTTTGCAAAGGATAAAGACCCCAAACTGAAACCAACACTTTGTCTCCATGACCACTGCCAGCTGTATTAGCTAGGTTCCATTTTCATGGTGAAGTACCATGCTCTGTGTGACAACCATGACAATTCCTGCACCTGCTGGCAGACCCAGAAAAGAAATCTCATTGTTCTCTGGGGGCTGAAAGAATAATAAGCAGGGAGTGAAAGTACCTGCAGAGGTTTCAGTGATTTGGGCTGCTTGGGTTCACTACAAGAAATCATGTGACAGACATATCAATTCCACCTCTCAAGTTTTGAACTATTTATCTTCTTTCTGTTTAGCAAGAAAAAAACAAAACAAAATAAAAAATAACCCACAAAAGAAAAACCAAAACCAGCCCTAATTATGACAGCTGGATTAAACTTTGCAGAAAGTGGCAAAATTAGCCACTGCTTTGGCTTTGAGACAGAGGGAAGCGGTTGGCTAGCCCTACCCCAGATGAAGCTTATCTGCAGGGATGCACCTGGGCACTGGCCAACCTGGGCAGAGCAGCTCTGCTCAGCTCTGCTCTGGATTGGGATGTGTGTGATCATGGAAGAAGTGAGAACTCAAGAAGGAGAAGCAGTGAGACATCCCAAAACTGATGGAACAAAACTACCTACTCCATACTGATTTTGCCTGTGTACTCAGGTCTGCAGGGCTAGCACATTTTTATAAGTAATTTCCTCTGCATCCCTTTTGTCTTCATTCAGAAAAAGTGCCCCAGTACAGGGAATTTTCTTATCTTTACAACGTCCAAATCTGACTACATCTTGTTCTTGTTAACCCAAGACTTCATAGAAGTCTAAGAAATTTAGTTTTACTTATATTTAAAATTTGAAATATTAACTAAAATATGTCAACCTATTTGGAAAAAAATCAGTAAGTTTTAAGTTCCTAAAAAGGCCAGGATTCAGTCCTTCCCTGGTATAGCTGTGTTCAGTGCTAATCAGCAAGCCTTGTTCCTGGATTGCCTTCACATTAATAAAGAAAAGCATCTTAGAAAAGCAGTGGGAAGGAATTACATATGGTTATTCACTTGGCTCTTTACTGAATCCTGAGTAGATCTGTTCATTTTTAAAGAAACCTCAAGTTTTACCACCATAATGCTTGTGAACAAAGTGAACAAACTCCCTGTTCTGCATATCTGCTCTTTAAAGAAGTCCTCATCAACTGAATTCATCAGCTCCCTGAAGGTACATTTTCAGCCAAGACAGTCAAAGTTATTTTCCAAAGATACTGTTTCTGGGTTAGCATTTCTAGTTTCTGCCTACTCAGACAGCTAGAGCCTTTCTCTAAAGGGATGGAAACCATATTCAGAATCATGATCAAATCCATTGTGAAATATGTATCCACAAACTGAGCAGTTTTATCTTCCTTACCAGTGTGTGCCTTGAGATAGGCAGACAGGCATCAGCTCAGATAAATTTCTGAAAATGTTCTCCAGAGAGGATGGCAAATAAAATCTCCCTGATTGATGGTTTTGTGAGGAACAACCAAAAAAACACCATAAAGAGTTTGAGAGTTACACAAGTCTGCTCAATGGAAAGCAGCAGCAGTCACAACTATTAATTGCCACTTATTTTAACTATCAATCCAGGTGATGCTGCTGGCTGGGGCCTCCAATGAGGACAGGCACCTCCAAGGGCCAGGCAGGTGGAGCAGGAGAGATGAAGGTGGAATGTGGTATTTTCAGGGTCCCCTGTTGTGGGGAGGAAAAATGAATTTGACTTCATGTTTTTAGAAGGTTAATTTATTATTCTATTCTATTCTATTCTATTCTATTCTATTCTATTCTAATCTATTCTATTCTATTCTATTCTATTCTATTCTATTCTAGAATGTTATACTAAAACTATACTAAAGAATAGAGAAAGGATATTTACAAATAATGATAATGAAAACTCATGCCTCTCTCTTCAGAGTTTGACAGAGCTGGACTGTGATTGGTCATTAAGTTAAAACAATTCACATGAAACCAATCAAACACTGACCAGTTGGATAAACAATCTCCAAACCACATTCCAAAGCAGCAAAACACAGGAGAAGCAAAGGAGATAATATTGTTTTCTTTTTTCTCTGAGGCTTCTCAGCCTCCCAGGAGACAAAATCCTGGAGAAGGGATCTTTCAGAAAATATGACACTAACAGTGGAGAGATGTTCTGTTGTGATGGGAGTGAAGGGCAGGCACTGTGCAGGTCTGGGGAGAGGAAAGCAGAGTAACCTAACCCCAGAGCCCCACTGCAGCCCTGGAGGCACCCAGGACTTGTGTCACCTGGCAGGAGAGCTAGGTGAGAAGCCCAGTTTGCAAGCTGCAGCTGTGTTTGAGTGATTTAGGAACGGGGATGTGCAGACTGCACACCAGGCTCTGTATCCCCTGTCCTCCTCCCAGGGATCCAGCTGCTCCCTTTGAGGTCTGCTCTGGCATTGGACAGTGATCTGATGAGGGTGTGACTGCTGTGAGAGCAGCTGAGCTGTGGGAAAAGGATCTGTGGACAAGGCTTGACCGAGGGCTTAGATCTCTTCTCCTGTTTTTTTGGTTTTTTTTGATATTGGGATTTACTCTAGGGATGGGAGCACCTGGCCTTGTGCCATGCTGACCCTCACGGATGGGCTTCCCTGCTCAGCCTTGGAGCTGCCTCTTGACCATGGGTGTGTTTGCTGGCTCTCTGAACCTGGTTCTCCTCACTTCCCTCACTGTATATGGATTCCACTGTTCCAGGTTTCCGATCTGCTGTGTCAGCATAAGAATATTCCGTTTCCAAGGTAATTCAAAATCTTTAGAAATAGATTGTGTTTGACAACTGTATAAATGGAATTAGCAATGTGGCGAACTGCACAATGTCTTCGTGAATGAGTCTGATGAGCAAAACAACCTGGCCTTTAAGAGGAACAGGTGTAATTTTTGCTTTCAATCATTTTATTCAAACATCAGAGTGCTTTTGCACCCAGAGGTGGTAAATTCTGAAGGACTCTTATATGCTTTCAGAAAACTGTACCTAAAAATAATCCTCAAGATTCCTACAAATTAGCCCAAAATTGTTACACAGGACCCAGATATGACACTATAGACATTTACCTTTACCTGAACTCCAGAAAGGTCTTCTACTTATTTGGTCCACATTTTCAGACCACTTTTAGAATTGTGTTCAGATTTAAAATAACAGGAGGCCATTATCTAAAAGACTCATCAATTCTTCTTGTTGGCTTCCAGATTATTCTAATTATTTTTAAAAATTCAAGCATGTCTGTGTGTGTAGCTTTTATATAAAATTACCTAAGTCACAATTTGTATGTAATTAAATTATATCACTGCAGCAGCAGAAAGTTATTTGGCCCTAGCAGAAGAAATTATGGTGGCAATTTTAAGGGTTGTAATGAAATATTAGAATGGTCTTTTGCTTTCTAATATTAGATCACATCATTTACCTCAAAAGCAGCAAGTAATTAAACTGTGGCTTTGTTTATTAGATAACTTATTTTAAGGCAGTCAACAAATCACTAGCTCTGTGGTTAAAAACTCCACAACCTGCCTCTTAGATTCTTAGCTGTGGGCTTGGCTAGAAAAACAAATCCTTTTCATAAATCTTCCTGGGAAAGATAACTACCATTGAATTACTGGTTTGTAGCTGATAAGCTTATCTCCTGTACTGCTGCACACTGATCTGGCGTGCATTGGAATTAATCTGGGACACACCCACAGCACGTTTATCAGGGCATTTCTCCCTCCGTCCCCCCAAGGTCCCGTGGCTGCTCCCAGGTGCTCCTGCTGAGCAGCAGGCTCCCTGTTCCACGGGCTCCATCCCTGGAGTCAGCAGCCTCTGCCAGCAGCAGCTGGGCCGTGCTGGGGCTGCTTCCATCATTCCCTCCTCTGTGCATGCATTAGGCATGAAATCAAGCACACTTGTTTGCACAAGCAGCCTCATCACCTGTCCTAGATTTTGGAAAATAGAGATCTTCCTGTCCAATTCTCTTCCAGCTTCCTTATTCCCAAGAAGTTTGTCCAAGTTCTCCTCACTGACTTTTTCTGTTACAGTATCTCTTTTTTTTTTTAATTCAGAACGTTGCTGTCATCCCAAATTTGTCTTGCTAAATACTTCTGCTTTCAATTCTAAGACTCCCACCCACCACCATTTATCGGTATAAAGATGAATTCAGATGAGTAACAAATCTTCTGAGCTCTTTAGTGTTTGCAGAAATGTTTATTTGCCACAAAGACTGACACAATATACAGAAAACTCATCCATTGCCTTTGAACTGTTAACAATATCAACTGTTAATGCAGACCTTTCACATAAAGAAAAGCAGATAGCTTGGATTTTCCCCTTTAATCACTATTCAACTTTAAAACGCCTCTGTATGGATGTGACAGAAATTAGCTGTATTCAGTAAAAGCAGCAGGGACCCACTAAACAGAGAAAGCTCTTGTTCATTTGGCCTCTCATTGCCTATCACTTATGCTACCTACCCCTACCCAGGTTCTCAGGTCAAGGGACAAAGTAGGCAATCATGTAAATGACTGCAGTACAGACCTTCTCCCATCTGCCTGCAAACAGAGAAAAAGAGAAATCACATTAAAAGCAATCACTCATTTCAGCCATCCAATTTTTCTGGATCTTCTCACGTCTCTCCATGGTTTCAGTGACCTTACCTACTTCAAACAGAGTCTCCAGAAAAAAGAAAGGAGGGAAATAAGCTCCAAGGACTCTCAATTAGCACAGGAAGTTGCAGTGTCCTTTCATAAGTGAGCCTTGATGAAGATGTTAGTTTCTAAGTAGCATGACATTCCAGGAGAAAAAGAAAGCTTTAATGCTTTTAAAATACTTTCTGCAGCTCAACAAAGAATGCCATAAATGCCTATCATTACCCTACACCATCTTGCAACAGAAATAGATTCAAATTGTTTTGTATTAAAAAGACACAAATAATTGAAAGGAGAAAAGAACTGTTACAGACAGGAAAGTACAAAGTTGCAACATTTACTACAGAAAAGTACACATTAATAAATAGGCACATTTGGGCTTTCTATGGTCACATATGTGACATTCAAAAGTCCCTGCTCAGACTTGCGTCCCATAGATTTAGGTTTTGTTTAGACAAAGAGCAAATTAACCCAAAGTCTGCAGAAAAGAGCAGGAGAGAAGGAAGGAGCACTCCTTATCAACAGGCAGCAGCAGCCCCTAGGGAAAGATGTGACAACCATCCATCCCCTCTGTGCTCAACAAGCCACCGCAGCAGAGGCAGAACAGGCTAATGATAAACAGCCAGATCCAAAACAGGCAAAAGGTTCCAACCCAACAGTAGAAGTTTTACAATAGTTTGTGGCCAAGAGTGAATGCAGGACCCTGGGAAGCTGAGTCCATTGAGGCATGAGCAGTTTTGTGGTCACTGAAGCCTTCTCTGCAATGTGCTACTTCCTTCACAAGGTGAGGATTCACCACAGATGTGTTCACCAGAAGAGCTGGATTTCTTGTTTTCTACTCAATAATGAGCTTGATTTCCATCACTTTTCAGTGCTGCCACTATTTTTGCCAAGATAAATGTTGAATAAGGGAGAGACAAAGAAGAAAGCACTGGTTTGCCCAGGCATCCCTAAGGAAAGACTTCATAAACTTGCCTAACATGCAAAGTGAATCCCACCGTACACGTGGAGGCCCATAACTGATTCTTTGGGTCTGGACCCACCACTGCAAAGAAACCTGAAAAAGCAAACTTTTTTGATTTGTTTCTGGAACAAAATTATGCTTAGCCCTTGTTAAGTCAATGCAAATGTCTTAGGGTCTGCTGTTCTAAGTTATTACAGAAACTTAAAAATAATCCTACACATAATGTTTGTGATTAAGGCACTATCCTTTGGCTGTTTAGCAGACTGAGTGTGCTCAGTAAGGGTACAGACTCATCTTTGAGCCCCAGCTGAGACTCATTTCTCTACTGACATGCACAAGAAACACAGTCAAGCAGTGATGCGAAATAATGAAACCGTTGAAATATTTTTTTAAAAAACATCCTTGGAAATACATTCCATCCTTCTGCTGACTTAAAAATAATCTATTTGGTGTAGTTACTGTTCCTACAGTACAGAGTACATTGCTGGCATTACTGAAACAGAAGAAATGAATCATGCATGTTGGATTTTATGACACTGCCTCATGCCCAACAACCTCAACAGGTCTGCAGGGTGCAACCCAAGAGGTTGGCCACAGGTCACCTGAATTTATGAACTCCATGAGGAACTTGCCTTCACAGGACAGAAAGTAATGTGCTATAGCTGACAGTTCAGTGGCAACAAAATCTGCCTAATATGTGGGCCACATAATCATGCTAGCATTCACAGGAACTCCAAATCCATCACATTTTCAAATGGCCTGGTAAATAGGAGAGTATTCCAGTTAAATTTCCCACATCAGTATTCAGCCAAATAAAATTATCTGAACTGCTAAGGACTGTTAGGCTCATGTAGGTTTTTTTAAAACCTTCCATCTGGTCTATTTATCAAGAATATGCAGTAATAACAAACAGAAAAACTCTTAAAACCAAACACAGTCACTCATGCACCAATAGGTAACTCTTACTTTGGAGCTCCTTAGAACCACCCCTAGTGCATCTATTATGTCAGGAAATTCATTATAGTATTTTAATCTGAAATTTTGCAGATATTAATGCAAATGGGAAAGCACTGACTGAAACCAAAAATAATATCTAAATAAGTTATTTTAATAATGACTGAATTAATTACTGAACAGCACAGGCCAAACATACTAATATAGATGTGGCCTCATGACACATCCACAGCCACAAAAAGGATAAAGCATAAAATATTCCTCTTCAAAGTTAATCTGACTACAATGCTATCAATGTTATGATAACGAAAAGCTTTCAGAAATGGCTAAAGGTTGTAGCTCTTAATTATTTATTTACAGGTAACATTATTCTCTCTGTGATCAAGGAAATTAATTTCCATTAGGGATGAAAATCTTTACAATTTTTCTCTTCAGAAGTAACAGTAATGAGATGTTGGACAGATGAAATATTGGTTATAGCAAGCTTTCCTTATTAACCTCATACAGGAAGAAGGCAGTGTAACACACCATAATAGCACCCCAAGAAATACTCTGAATTCTCAGAAAGGCCTGAAAGGACAGATATTAAATTTTGGGAAAGTTTAAAGGAATGCATGGTCTTTAATAAGGCCTCATTCATTTATTTATGACAACTGATAGTAAAGGTCTTCCTGTAAGTTACAAGGGGAAAAGAGCCATACAAAATTAAAGAATGGCCATCGACAAAAAGCCTTTGGCCTTTTTCATTTATTCATTTGGCCTATTTATTTTCTCCATAAGGGGCAAACACAACAATAGCTTTAAGACCTGGTTCTGTGGAGCTGCACAGCAGGCAAGTCATGCAAGAAAATTCCTCCTTTCTCAGCTCTCCCCGAGTGACAGGCAGGATTGCTCCCTGCCCGCAAGAGGAGGGGAGGGAGCCCAGCTGGAGGTGGCTCAGCCAGGGTCAGAGGGGAGCCTGGGACACCACATCAGGCTCAGCACACCCATGGCTCAGCAAATGACACCTCAGAGGCTGCTGTGCACTGCCATGAGCAAGGGTTTTGCAGGCAAAACAGGAAAGAAACTGGTTTATGCTGGATTCCAGTACTGCAGGATGGTCATGTGTGTGCTGTGACCCTGGACAGGGAATGGCTTTTCTACTAAACCTGAAAGATGCCCACTCCTCCTCACAAGGCACCCAAAACCTTTCAGGAGTTTTCCATAAATGGGAGAGGCATCCTGGGACAGCCATCAGGGTGACCAACAGGACATCCTCCTGCCCAGGGGACAGGTTCTAAGATTTAGGTATCTAGGCTTTCTGATTCAAAGGAAATGTTTGATAGTGGGTATTCAGCATCTCACACAATACTCTCTCTCTGGAGTATTCCCTTGGGTAGTTCCTGCCTGAGACAGGAGATTCCTTTCCCATTGCCTTCGGTTTTTCTGGAACTGGCAGAGTGCTGCATGTGGTTTTGATCATTTCAAGTCAACATCTTCTAATGAAAAACCTTTTTATTAAAATTTCCAATCAGCTATATGGCTCATCTTGGAATTACACCATGAGGTTAGCTCTGAAAACAACCAATTTTTTCCCAAATGTTTCCAAGGACAGATTTGAAAATGCCTCTGCATACATTACTTCTGAACCAATCTTGTCACTAAATCCTATAAACAGACACTGGAAATGTCTCCTTATTGCTGTTTATCATTGAATAAAGCAATTGAAAAGCTTTTACAATGTGAACTGATAGTGGCCAAAGCCAGGATGTGAGTGATTCATGTAAATCAACAGCTCCCAGCCATATCATTATGGGTTAGGGATGTGAGACACAGCATTAGTAGCAAGCATCTAGGAAATGCAGAAATGAAAAGCATCACCTCTCCCTGAGCCTCGCACTAAGCAGCAGGACAGATGCCCTCTCAAATTGTCTACTCAAGCAGAGAGGGCACCACAGAGCACCATTAATGGGAAGGTCCACATGATTGTGTAACATTTGCCTATTTATAAGTTCAGAGGGATGCAGCATGCATTATTTATTTAGTTGTGCTACATGGTAATTAGCAGGGCTGCAGACTGGAGAGCAGAGCCAGTTAAGAGGTCAGACGTGCTCCTGTCACAACTCTGCTAATCCCCAGCAATCTGCCTCACTCTCAGCACCATTTGCAAGTGCTCTCTTATCTGCTGCACTGAAGCTGGGTAGCCATGAGTCTCCTTGGGCTTATTAAATAAAGTCCTCTTTTTCTTTATACAGACTTTGACAGAAAGAAAATAATACACGTGTTCTGACATAAATATTCTGTGGCCTTTTTTGTATGACCTTTCATTGCTTTAGGGATTTGCAAGAAATTATTATCTTGGAAATGGAATCAGGAAGAGCAGTCAAATTTTGTACAGGAAATCAGGTTTTCCTTAGAAGCCAGCATTTGATGCAGCACTTTCACAGGTAAAATATTTTTACAAAATACCAATACAGTTAATGTTGGACTTTTGCTTGGCATCTCAGCTGGACAGAGCTGACAGGCAGGTGGCTCAGTGACCATGGTAGATTAGAGGAATGAGGACACAGATCCCTGTTGGTGGAAACAGGGTGAATCAGATACGTGGGCAGGCTGAGTGAGTGGTTTGGCACTGGGGTGTTGACTGGAGAATTTTGGCAGCCCAACAGGGCGCAGAAAACAGCTGTGTTTTCAGAATATGTTGAACTATGGGAGGAGAAAAGTTAGTTATGGTATGTCAGGACAGGAGCTCCCATCACCCTTCCATCTATGAGAGCTTTGGCTTGCACTGCCCTTCCCTGCTGGAAAGCAAGCATCAGTGGAGAAAACTGTTCCCCACATGGCAACTGAAGTACATTCATACTGCAAACAATCAGATTTCCCCTAGGCAGTTATCTCACAAAGTTACCAGACTGCAGATCTTTGTGCAGTCTGATCATTGCTGCTTCATGCCAAGAGGCTTTCAGCAGCCAAGCAGAGCAGGCACCTCGACCTCGTGCTTCAGACTCAAGCACAGCCCTGCCCCAAAGGGCTGCTGAGTCATGTTCCATGAGAAGAAGGGATGGAGAAGAGCAAAAATGGGAAATAGACAACTGACTGCAAACAGCCCAGAGGCTGCTGTCTTTCCTCCTCCAGTGCAGAAGCCACAGGTTCTGGCTTCATGGTTCTGAGGCCCACAAGTTTTGAGTTTACTGGTCAGAATCCCAGCAAGTCCTGCACTGTGGAGTATCTTTTTCCTAAGCCATCTCATCTGCTGCCTAGTTTCAAAGCTTATCAAAATAATCTTAAGCTGACAAGCTGCTTAGATAGCTTCCTTCCACACCTCCAGGTCTTAGGGGCAGGAATTCCAGCTCATCTCCCTGTCAGCACAGCCTCCTCACAGTCCTTTGCTGCCAGGCTGTTATGCAGGGTGTCTTTGCTCAGGAACACCTCAGTGAAGTGAACTGGATCCATCCTGCCCCTACCCAACCCTCCAGTGTTTCTGCAACAAGCCCTTCCTTACAGCCTGATGCCTTTGCAAAGCCTTTGGTAGGAATGGAAAAACCACACACAAAATGGTGTTCTCTAATCCAGATCTGAACTAGAAAGAAACTGGAAAAGAAATAGCAACTGCAGGAGAAGTAGTAATGTGGTGTTTTCTGAGACCGCTGTGGAAGGGAGGAATGATGCATCTGACTCCATTGATATCAGAAGGCTAATTTATTATTTTATGATCTGTATTATATTAAAGAATGCTAAACTAAACTATGCTAAAGAATAGACAAAGGATACAGACAGAAGGCTAGAAGATACCAATGAAAACTCGTGACTCTCTCCAGAGCCTTGACACAGGTGGCCTGTAATTGGCCAAAAAGTAAAAACAATTTACATGAAACCAATGAAACAACTACCTGTTGGTAAACAATCTCCAAACCACATTCCAAAGCAGCAAAACACAGGAGAAGCAAAGCAGATAATTATTGTGTTCATTTTTCTCTGAGGCTTCTCAGCTTCCCAGGAGACAATCCTGGGCAAAGAGATTTTTCAGAAAATATGACAGTGACCTAGTAAGATAAGAAATTTTGAAATATAAGTTTATTAGGAACCTGGTGAACTGGCAGGAGAATCCAGTTTCTGTTTCTTTTTTTCTTTCTTTAATTTAAACTGGAATGAATTCAGGGAAGCCCTGTGGAGCACATTAGGCAGAAGGTCAGACTAGGTGTTCAAGGCAATCGTCTTTGTCTTTTTGGTGTATGAAAATCAATGAAGATGGAATTTCCAGATGAAAGAAAAGCCACCTCATTCTCTGCACCAGACTCCAGCACAGAGACCAGCCTGAACACCAATGCACAGTCTCAGCCACCAAAAAGGCATTTCTCCCTTTTCACTGCAATCTCATGCTGCTCTCCAGGCTCTTACACTGAGTTAAGGCAGGGTCCTCCTGGCATTGCAGATAGACAGTGTGTGTGTGCAGATTTTTTTTAGGCCCCATGCATCAGAGTCCTGTGGACCACACTTTGGAGTTCCCTGAATCCCTGCACGCACAGAAGAGGACTGTCATGTGGGAGATTTCACAGGAACAGGCTTTTCATTACACAGTTTCACTGTAACATTCTCATCAGCTGCACCCAGCACTATGGCCTTAGAACAAACCTGGATTCATCTACATTTATAAAGAATGAAAAAGACAGAAAAGGCCATTCAATACTAAATAATATCTCTTTGAAAGCATAGCACCACATTTTTTGTTGATCTAGGATAAATTACCATGTCAGGGTCACTGGCTGGGCTCTAATACAGTGACAATCCCCCCAGGTTCAAGCAGTTGCAGTTCTGTATGGAGCTCCATTTAGAGGGATGCTTGGCAGCCTAGCAGGGGTAATCTGGCTATAAAGAGCCTGGAGCTATAGGTTATGGACATGACATGATATATCCTTCCCAAGCAACCTTGAGCCAGTCTCAAGCAATCAGCATCTTCAGACCTAGACCTGAGTCTAGACTGCTGGTGTAAGTTCCTCTCAGCCTCAATTCTCCCTCATCAACCATCAGCAGAGCTGCCCTGCTGCTGCTGGGGTTGAGGGGCTCAGCTCATGGGAGTTTGCAAAGTGCTCCAACACTCAGATCAGGGAGTGATTACAGAGTGCAAAGCAGGAAAGAGGAACCTTTTCTTCCTGAGGCCCAGACAGGCTTTTTAACAGGTCATATATCAGGTTCTATATTAACCTCTTGGTCTCCAGCAATAATTCCCAAAGGAACCCAGCCAACACGGTGGGGTGGAATGGTCTACATGAAATGCAGCTACAGGTTATATCCAAGCACATCCCAACTACAAAGTAGCATGATGTGATTTATTGAGCACTTTCAGAAATGTTAGCACATTTCTACAGCAGACATCAGTAGCAAGGAATTCACAGAGCTGACTTAACGAAGAAACTCTGTGATGTGCTCAAAGCCACTAAGAGTACTTCTGCAAAGTATCAAAAGTACATTTGAAACTAGAAAATCCTGACTTTTACCTCGCTGTTTGATCTGAGAGTAGGTTGCCTTCCACTTAGAGCTGAAACTCCATATGCAAGCGATTTTTCATTCCTACTCAAATTGCTTTATCTATTTTTAGGTCATATGAGTAGAATAAATATCATTAAGGATTTTCCAGGCATTTTTAGAATTGCTTCCTAACTAAAAAAGAGATCCTTTTCACAAAAATAAATTCTCTAGTCATCCATCCATGAAAGCACTCATACCTACTCATACCTTTTGATATTGTAAAAACCAAATAATGAAAAAAATACTGAGTTAACCACATTAGAAAAGCTCATACTGTACATTTATGGCAGCTATTCAGTATAAAAACTTTTAGCAAGCACAGGTACAGAGCTGGACTGCAGGCAGAGCCAAGCTGTGCTATAGTGATTTAGAGAAAGAGACCAAGAAATTAAAAATGAGCACTGTGAAGCAAATGACATGCCATTACCACTAATATCTCTCAGTGAAGTTTGGTAGAGCATTCTTGAAAAGCACAGCTCAGTCCATGGACATGAGCCCAAGGAGCCCTCCCATGACCAGTTTTGGGCTGTGTTCAATGGCTGGGACTGGATCACAAGTCAGGAGATGTAGGCTGGGTCCCCAGCTCTCCAGGCACCATGCTGAAACCATTTCTGTTCTCTCTGCCACTGCTTCCTTCCTGCCTTGCCTGTTCTGAGCACAGAACATTTCGGGGGACTCTGGCCTTTGTACCTCTTGGACAGGGCTCAGCACAGCAGGGCTCAGATCCCAGCTGGATCCCTTCCATGCTGCATCCATGGGAGCCCCACACAGGGAACAGGCCAGCTGCATTCACACAGAACCACCCTGTACCTGCCCTAGATGTCTGTACAGATTGCTCTTCATGCAATCAGCTACATCACAGGCCTGCTTTCCTCCATGCACAAACTCTTGCTGCCTTATCTCCATGTCTGACACCATCTGTATTTCTCCTTCATCCTGGTTATCTCAACAACCTCCCCACCACATGGAATAACTGAGAGTTTGCCGGAATAATGTCCTATTCTGCTCAGCTGACTGACAGAAATGAAACCAGGAATGTTACCTGCCTACAGTCCCAGGAGATGCACACACGAGCCTATGACTGAGAGCTTCCTTGACTGCCCCCATCCACAAAGAGCTGCCCTTTCCTTTTTTATCCAGACAGGCAGTAAGTTCCTGTCACAGGCGCTGAATTCAGTGAGACTTGTCCTCTTGGGTGTTTGCCACAAACCATTTTCGTCAGACGCCAGAAAAAAAGTCAAGAAGAGATGAGACTTTTTGGGAAGGATTTTACAGAGAAATAAAAATGGCATGAGATTCCTAGCAAACACAAGAGAAGAGCAAGCAGGAAGCAGGACATGCCATGCTGTCCTCTCTGCTTCTCTGCCACATCTACTTAAGCTGGAAGAGATAATTCTCTGATGTTTCCAGGTCCCAAAAATGCCAGCACTGGAGCCAGGTGGCCACTGCAACATATCTGACACACAGAACAGAGCAGCCAAAGGTGTATTCATGCTGTAAGTTGCACCTGCTCTGCTGCCAGCCATCCTTAGCTGTCTGTAATGAGCAGAAGGTGACAATTCAGGTGACAATGGAGACAGGGTATGGGGCAGAAGTTGGTAAGTTATTGAGTGTTCTGAGTGACTCTGAATATCCAAAGAGAAGCACAGCCTGCTCAGAAACCAGGAGTCTCTACTCTGATGAGTTCCCCAGTCTGAGTTCTAAGAAAAGTGACCAATTATCCAAACAGAGAACACAAATCCCTTGGTCACTCTGCAGGACACGCGTGTATTTCTGTATACACTTTTCCTGATAGTTCAATTATCTGAGACTTAAGCCCCATGCTTGAGAATGCCCTTCACAGTGCAACGCAGTGAAGTCAGTATGGACAAGCACAACACAACAGCAAATACTCAGCATTATTTCTGGAAATGAGGAGCCCCAGTCAGTCCCAAGAGTGTTCTTCCTAAGAACTGAAGAGGCAGCTCTGTGTTCACCTCTCATATTAACCTGAAGCTCAGACATGCATATTTCAAAGAACTGCTCAGCATTTTCAGTATTTTTACCCCTTTCAAAAAGGAGAAAAAAGAACACAGCTTTCCAGGTTGGATCACACAAAAAAGATTTCTAGTCTTGAAGCCATTTCATCACATCACCCAGTGAATCTCCTCCAACATATACCAGTGTGAAGAGTAATCCCCAGCAAATGCTGGCTGTAGCAAGGGATTTTCTGCTCCACTACTTCTGAACATCTCCAAGCAAACACTGGACAAATTGCACAAGGGAGGGGGTCAGTGCCATCGTGAATATTTCATCTAGACAGCACAACAAAATCCAGCACAGAGAATAGAAAGGTAGAAAAATCCATGAAAAATCACTTTTCAATTATTCTTTTACTCAGTACTACTTTTTCTTTGGTAAAACACTGCAGCGTGATTCTCTCGCAATCAGAAGAAGAAACCTCTGCTCTTGGCAATCTATTTTTGGAAACTGAAAATCTCATTCTGCTTTTCTTAATTCCTGCTTAGAGGAATTGTGTGATAAGGATGTAAGCCTTGTATCTTATTAGAAATTATACAATTAACATTCAAAAAACCTGCACGTATTGATTTTTTGTATTAAACTTTGCTTTTATAGACAATCGCTGCATCACAGACAAATGTATCTCTGTCAGGTATTTTTCCAATTTCTAACACTTCTCTGCATGCTAGCACTTACTGTCATACATTTTCTTGTAGACTTATTTACCATTTCTGCTGTTTTTCTGTTCTCTACATAAACCTTTTTTTAAAATAGGATCATCATTCAGCCCTGCCATTTTTTTACCCAGATTTCTGTCTCACTAGCTGGTTTTCCTACTAGGTTAAAGACTACTCTTCTATCTTAAAAAACATATATTTGGAATTTTTTACCACTGAATCTCAGGCTGCAGTTTCTGGGGTAATTGTTATTTTGTCCCCATTTGTGCTCACCCTCAGAATTTCACCAAGTATCTCAGAAATTTTGTGAATTTTTAGAGAGATGGTTCTTGGAGATCTGTGTGAACACAAAAAATGTCACACTAACCTTCAGAATTCTAGACCAAATTCTGGAGATGAGAATCTGAATCTGATAAGACTCTAAATAGCAATTCCTTCCAAAATGTACTTGGGTTTTGTGATGCTGTATTTTCATTAAGACTCATGGCTCATGACTACTTATGGTTAGTTGACTCATGGTTGGTTGACAATCAAATTTGAGAATTCAAGTATCATCAACAGCTGCATCTGAATCCACATGGCTGCCAATTCTGATTCCCACCACTGTGTAAAGTCTCCTCAGACCTCAGGACTCTCACCTCTGACCTCTCATCCTTACCACATCATTCCCACCACAAGCCAAGGACTGAGTGCACAGCAGCTGCATGTCACAAGTGCCATCTGCCACAGCATTGTGGTCCTTGTTCCTCCCCAGCTCAGGCACTTGCACAACCACCAGCCCACAACAGGCTGTGCCTGAATTGTTCCAGCCTGATCAGACCCAGACGCCAACAGGGCAGAGGAAGAGGCTGGATTCTATTCTGGGCTCTGCTCCTGCTGTAACACAAAAACTGGCAGACAGCAGAGCACTTTGCCTTGGGTCCTTACAGACTGGGAGAGTGGATATGTCTGTCCTTAAGTAAAAAGTATTTTGAACCAGTTGCTGAAAGCCACTATGTAAATGCTAACTGTGTATTATGAGACACTGCTCCTACTTTGGGGCCCTTTCTCATTCACAGATGTGATGCACTTAGTCACAACAGTATTTTTTAAGTCATAGGATATCTGGAGAAAATAAACTCAGTAGCCATCTCCTGGGAAGGGAAAAGAATGATCCTGGCTCTGGCAGCAAACACTCCCTGCACCTCGTTACACTTTCTAGCAGAGGAAAGGAAGCAGTATTAGCATACTGCTCTGCACAGTAACAGCTTGGTAAAACTCCATGGTGTGTGCTACCCAGTAAAGCTGACTAATGGACCTGGCTGGCATTGAACTCTATAGATCCATGAATTCATTTGTGAAGAGAAAAAGTCTCCCAAAGCATTTTCAAGATTCAAAACAGGATGCTGATGATCAGGCAATCCTCTGACTGGCACTTAGTGTTGGAATATGTCATTGCCCACAGAAGGAACAAATAACCTCCCTTAAATCTACCTGCAGAGGAGCAACTAATACACAACAGTGGATACCCTTGCTGGGAACAAAGGTTCATCTAGCCTGGAATGACATTTTCAACAGCAGACAACATCAGACATTTAGAAGCAAGATGAATTTGGCTTTCCCAATCCCACCATCCTTACTCCCACCAGTCTGCTCCCCACAGGGTGAAGCTGTGACAAACGTGCAGACCAGTGACAGCCATCACTGCATCTCTTCTTTCTCGATTGTCTAATCCTTTCCTGAAACAACCCATGCTTCTGCTTTGCACATCCCTTGGCAACAAACTGGAGCAGCAAAAGGTGGTGCACCACAGCACCATGCTCTGCACCCTGCAGTGACAGGGAGGAGGACCAGCCTGGTTCCCTACAAGAAAAGCAGGAGGGTGCTAGATGCGCTATGCAGCTTGTGCAAAGCACGACTTAGGACAAATTTCTGCTGTTCTCCTCTTTGACCCAAACCACAAATATCCAAAAGAAATAGAATATTACACTGAAGACCTGAGGAGCTTTCGAAGAGGCAGCATAAGAACATGCCCTGTTTCCACTTCTAGTTAGTTGCTCTCCTTGTGGGACATCCATTTCCCCTTCATGGCAAAACTCATGGAAGACAGGATCAAATTACCTGCAGGCGAAATAAAGGCTGCAACAGCCACAACAAGCTTCAGGGGACAGGTACAGGCTGGGCTAATGTGCTGCCTTTCATCAGGAAGAGCCTCATGTGCCTCTGTGGACACTCCTGCAGAGGTCCCTTCCCCCTGCCATTTGTCAGCAGCCACGTTTGCATAACCTGAGTCAGAAGCTACAGCCACTCTACCCAGTCCTTGCACAAGAGTGCTCTGCCTGTGCAGCCACCACAGCTAAAAGATTTGGGGAAGCCCCTGTACCAACCCCTCATGAGCCCCTCTGGGCATGAAGACTTTATTCTCTTGTATTTTAGGCCATAAATTGGAAATGACAGCAAAGTAATCAGGAGAGGATCATGCTGTGCCTCCTAACTCTCCTGAGCCTCCACTGGTTATATAGGAGAAATCCAAGCAGACATGGAATTAAATCACTTCCCTTACGTTGGACTAGTTGAAGCTGCTCTGTAAATGACAGATTGCTAACAGCTCCCTTAATGACATCACCCAATATGTCATAAAATCTGCTGCCAACACTATGGATTTTTTCCCCCAGACAGAAGTGTTCTCTGGCTGTAGAGCAGAAGTTTCATTGGCAAAATGTGGCTCAAGAAATAACCCATAAAAGGTTCTCAGTGCATAAGGTAAGTACCACCCAAAAACTCACTGAGGAATAAAATTATCCTTGGCACTGCTTTCCTGGAACAGTGCCCCATGTCAGATTTTTCAAAGTGTTTGTGATTGAAATTATCCATCCACCATCTCTGCAGGTAACACTCACAGCTCAGGAACAGTATCCAGATCCTTGCCAGGTTACTAGCCTTGGGTGAAAACTGTTATCTTCTTATTGCTTTCGTGCTTTTTGGAAGGAAATTCTTCCCAGATGGGTATTTGCATGAGGGAAGAAACAGATATACTTGTAGTACAATAACAAGGATTATTTACCTGGAGTTTCACTATTATCCCTTTACTTCCAGGCTCACATCAGTTCTTTTGCCAGAGCTGCAAGTGACAACCAGAGCATACATAGCATGAGCAGCCTTTGAGAATTTCTCTATTTTTCAGACACCAGGAATCTAGCTTGCAGCAATGCACCACAAAACGACCACCAATCTTTTAAAATTTTGCAGTAGAACTCACTTGGTCAGCCATCAAGCTGTCCACACAAAAAAAGTGCTTACTTATCCATTCCTGTAATTCTGTGCTACCTGTATTTTCTCACCAGCATGCCTTGTTGAGAATTAACACAGCTTCATAGACTGTTGTCAAAAAGGGCAAATATACTCGTAAGAGAAATACCTCTCTCAGTGGAGCCAATGGTGAAGAAGGAGAAAGTCCTCCTTTCTTACAGAGACAAACTAAATTCTGCTTCATGGTGCAGTGCACTGAAAGTCTCCAAGATTTGGTCCCTCTGATCAAGGTGAGGCTGCCTCTCTCCACTCAGCTGCAGAAAATCAGTGTTGGCTGCTGCTCCTCTGTCATTTCTTAATCAGATCCTCTTCCCTATGCATGCCATCTTTCCTGCATCCCATCACCTATGCACTCAAAACAGCCAGAGCTGAACAACCAGAACATGAACAGGAAGAAGGGAAAAGTGGAATGCTAAATCTTGTGTGAATTTAAAGCTAGTGCACTCGTCAGCAAGGTCCCAGGATGTGGCTCGACTGTCTTCGGTAACTCTTCGTGTATCAAGGGTAAATCTGTTCCCTGCAGCAATTCTTGCCAAGAGAACACCCTGCAGAACACCAGTGTGCTGGGGATGCTGAGAAGCAGTGGTCTGAACAATCTGTCACTCGTGTACATTCAAAAGAGAATCACTGTAGAGACACTCGCTGGCACTGTGAGTAAATGAGCCATGAGCTACATATCTGGCTTTGCTGCCATTGTTTTCTGAAGGAAAAAGCAAGTCAAAAAGGAAGTGTAACACTTGGCTGAATGCTGAAGTGACCAAATAAATGGGATTAGCTAAACCTTGCTTATCTGTCAGTCATTCCTCTCTGTATGGAAGCAGTCCCTGAAGCCTGCCCATGATGATGACAGCCTCAGTACCTGTTTGGGCTCCTGAGCTGATGCATTTCAAGCTTTGTCATCTGGTTATGTTATGCACTCACCTTGGTCTTGTCCAAGGGAAAAACATGGTTTGGCCAAACGCATTGTGCCCCAAGTACTTCCAGTATATGGAATAAAAGGCTAAAATAAGCCCCCATGAATTTTGTTCTCAAATTCAGATCTGCAGTGCCATGACTGCAAAGTGACAGATGTCAAAGCCAAGCCGAGTACCTCATTAATGCAGAGATAAACACACAGAATATGCTGTTTGGAATGACAACACAGTGTGTTTATGTATGTATGCCACTATTTGTCATTCTGCAGATGGTTGCTCACAGTGATGTACATCCACAAATATGTTTAATTTTGCCTTTTCCTTTTTTAGGTAATTACCATTTTCCCTTGTTTACACTGACTACTTCTAAGATGGCCTAGAGATCTCTGAGTTTCTGTGAGGGCAAGGGGTCACGTTGCACAAAGCAGACCAGGATCAGCATGCAATCAGTTCTTTGCAGCAGTAACAGTCCGTGCCTGTAGAGCATTTTAAAAGAAATTATCTTGCTCTCATTTTAACGCCAGGAGAGCCCCGAGAGGTGAAATGACTTCCTCAAGGTCGCACAGCAGGCTCTGCTCGGTACATAGTTACTATTGTTGCAAATTGGGGAGCTCATCAAGCTTATGCTACTCACACCACTCAGATACAATTCAAACAATAATTATTATTTCTACTGCAATTTGCACGGCAGTCAAAGCTGGAGGCCACAATCAGGATTCAGCTTATGCTGGGCTCTGTTGAAGCACCAAATGAAATCCAGTCCCTGCTCCAGGGGGGCTTCCCATCTCAGTAGGGACATTGTTCTGTGGGAACACAAGTCACACTGGAAAGGGAGACAAGGAGAGAGGGAGAGACAGAAAGCAGGAACCTCAGTGTAAGCTCTCATTTTTTTGGGATAACTGTGAAGTTCGGAAACTTATTATTACTTAAATTATTTAAGTTAGCAAGAAATAGAAATGCATTATTGACAGTTGCCTGGCTAGTTACTTAGATAGCAGTTTATCTTCATCATCTTAATTGCACAAATACTTTACTTTCACTCCTGTGGTCTTTGATCACATTGAGAGACAGCAATTGGATCCTGCTCTTCAGGGGACTGACTCACACTGCACTCACCCAATACTTGGAGTACACTCTACTTCTTAAGGAGTGATGCTATGCTTAATTTTACAACTCTCCAATCAACTGTTAGGGCAATTCTTGCTGTAGATCTTTTTTTACAATATGTGCTTATACATTTTACAGCACATGACAATTTGGTACACTAGCCATGAGATAATGAATTAATTTCACTCATGCTAACTTAAGACTGCTACTAAGCTCAGCAGTAGTAAAGCACATATTAATGCCCACCTTACTGTCTCTCACTGCATCCTAATGTGGCTCCATGCTAGCAGAAGGTTATGTTCCAAATGACCATATAGCCATTCCTCTCTGGAAGCCTTAACTAAGTCTAATATAAGAATTAATAGCTCCTCTAACACTGAATGACATAGACACAATGGGATTATTTTCAAGAGTAAGATTGCTCAATACCAAGTCAGTACTGCTGAAAGGTCCTTAGAAGTGAACTCCTAAATTTTCTGGTAGGGATCTGCTACTCTATTATTTATTGTAATGCAAGTATTTGTATAAATAATGTAAAAGAGCATACAGGAAATAGTTGACGTCCATAACCTCAGATGGGCGGGCATATTTTTCAGATTTCAATTAAGCCAAACACTCAAAACATCTTTCCAGTCCATCAAAGAATGTGCTTATAAATCCTTTGCTCAGCTGATGTATTCTGTTGAAACAACCAGCTTTTCACTGACAGTAACAGATTCTAGACCAGCACAATAATACCATAATGTACTCTAGGAGAACTTGAGAATTCACAATTTAAATACATTATTTTACAGAGGAAAAGAATGAGCATTCATTTACAATGACTTTCCTTGCCCCTATTTTCAATTGGCTAAATCCACATATAAATTAATGACTTATCACAATGCCTGTTGAGGATACAGCATCAAAAACTAAGGCACTGGAGAACTGACATAAAAAATACTAACGTGATTTCATTTTAGACCATTCAGATTTTTCAGAAATTGATGCTAGGTGCACATTCACTTGTTCTTCTCTGCCAGGCATCACTGAAGCTCAGCAGAACTGAGGTATTTACTTAAATGATTAGAACTTGACTTTTAGTACAATGATAAATGGAAGCAATAAATAACAACAGCTTTCTTTAGCAATTGCCAATACATATTTTGCAGCTCTTCAAACACCATCCACTAATCTTCTTTAGCATCAGGTAATTCAAATTCCTTTATCATTTTCTGATACCTGTATTCATGAGACCGTGGCTTTATTTTAATCCCAGACAAAAGCACATTAAGAAGGAACTATGACTGACAGAATATTGCTAATCAGAAACAATCCTCCCTAAACTCAGCTTCATAAATTCAAGACACAAGCAAGCATAACCAGAGGGCAGGATTCAGCTCTACCCTGTGAAACCCAAGTGGAAGTTAAACAGGCAAGTTGAGAGTAGAACCAGGGTTTGATTCACTTTGCCAGCAGGCTGCTGCCTAATCACTCGAGCTGCTCTCCTGATTGTGAGACATCTGTGTGTGGATGACAGAGAACCTACAGAAGTCCTGTGTCCTGCTAAAATAGAAGTCAGAGGTCAGACAGGTTCCCCCTGGCATTTTAATCCCAGAAAATTGGATCTAGGCAACTGCTTGATGGCTTGGCTACCACAGACTGGCATCACATCCTAAGGGCCTGACTGCTCCTGGATATCCTGCAGAAACACTGGACTGGCCCTGCCACAGCCAGGGCAGGTCTGCCAAGGTCCTTTCACCCTTCTGCAGTCTGACAGGCTAAGCCAGATGTGTGCAGCTGAGTGTTTCATTGCACGTTCTCTGGCACATCTCTGCTCTTGAATCTGTGCTTATCCATCACCTGATGAGTGCAAAGTAAAATGGAGCTCTCTGTACAAGTGTGATCTGCATTTGGGCCAGACTTGATCTGGGGAAAAGCAGCCCCAGGGAATAAAAGAAATTACATCTCTTGTGAAGAAACAAAAATGCAGTAACAATTTCACAGACCACCTCACTTTTGCCTCGGCACAATTCCTCCAGCGTACCATGCAGCTAGAACTAAATGAAATGCTGTCTTATATGTTTAACAGTCAGTTTATATATACCATCTTGGTTCAAACATAAACTTGCTAAATTCAGTAAGATTAAATTAAACCCAGACCCTTGTATCTGCAGATCTGTCCCTCCAAGGGTTCAAAATCCTGAACAGCATTTGTGAGCATCCATCCTGCATGCAAGAGCTTTCACAGATATATACATCATCAACAGTGTTCAACTGGAAGCCCAGGGTCTGCCCTAAATACAGTTATTTGATGCACTGAACACTTGCTTATCCCGCTGAAAAAGTGCTGCCTCCTCTCTCTCCCTCTCTGAAACTGCAGCAGGAGGCAGGAAAAGAGGCAGCAAGGACAGAGCAGGGAACCCAGCATCGCCCTGCTACCCATCCTGTGTGAGCAAGGACCACTCAGAATCCCTTCTTTCAACACCCAACACACTTGACAACAACCTATTCACACAAAACACAACACGTGCAGCTGTGTATAAAAAGATGAAGAGATTTTATGAGTTTCTTAACTATTTAGAAAGATTGTTTATGTAACAGTATGGCAACACAAAATGATGGTGCATGGGAAGCTAACAAGGGAAAACTTCTCCAGGAAACATCCTAGGCAAAATTACATCTCAGGTTAGTCACAGAACTGATGATTTGTAAAATCATTTTCCTGAAACCTTGATATTTTAGAATATTTTAAGATTTCTTTTTTTTGATTGCTTTCACTTTTAAACACCAGCACTTAGATAACATAAACAATATTGTATTAATGGAATCTAATATCCAAGTTGCATGAAAATGCTGAAGGCAAAGAGAAAATTTGAAGCACACCACTGCAACTGCTGATGTTGCCAACGTTTTACAGTTTTGCTGGGAATTTAAGGAAAGCCCTTGCCTGTTTGACCAGAATGCCAGGTAGGAATGAATCTCACTTGAAAGATGTACAGATCTTGGTCCCTGTCTATTTTAATCCTGGAATTCACTGAGATAGAAGTGATACTGCTTAAAAAAACCAGAACCAATGGGAGTAGAAAAGAAAAGAGCATTCACTCAGATGAGTTTGTTTTCAGAAAGAGAGGAAGAAGACACACTGTTACAAACACTGCATTTTGTAATGCCTTTCAGATATTCATCTGTTTCTAGTACATAGCTCAGTATTTTACCAAATCTCCTTCCTTCGGAAAGTTGCTGTAGAACCTTTCTGCTCTAATAGTTAGAAACCACCTTGTAATTTTCAGCCTGAAGTGATTTATATCCAGATAATATACATTTCTTCTTGTACCACAGTTAGCCATGAGTTTAGAACCATTAGTTTTCACTCTACAGTGTGCACTCTACTCCATGCATTCCAGAGGGTTCATAAACTACTTCTGAGATTTCTAAAAAATACCAAATAGCAAATAGCAATAGCAAAGTAGGCCAACAGGCTGTGATTTGTTCTAACAATGCTACATGACATGTAGTACCACCTCTGGGAAAAGTTTAGGAAACCAAATAAGTCAAAGAAAAAATCAGTGGCTCAAACAGTTCTTTTATTTTCCTCTTGTTCTTAGCTGTTGCAGGTGTTTTTAGTCAGGACAGACATCTTATCAACCTTCCTCTTTCCACATTAAACTAACCAAGCTTTCCTAGTTTTCTTTTTCCAAGACATGTCACCACTCACTGGTTTTCCTTTTTGGAGCCACTCATTCAGAACTGCTCATCAGCGTCCAGAATCCCACACAAAATATCACAACACGTCCTTAATTATGTCAGCATTGCCCTGAGTCAGCTGGAAATACTTCACAAAGTACATGCCAGGGCCACGTACGTCCTGTCCAGAGCAGCATCCCATTGCCATCCCATTGCCATCCCCTCTTCCCTCACAGAATCACAGACTGGGTGATGCTGGAAGGCACCACTGGAGGTCCATCTAGTCCAGCCTCCCTACTCCAGCAGGGAGCAGGTCACTCAGGACTGTGACCTGATGGCCTGTGAGGGTCTCCACTGTTCCCCACCCTGAGCTGCTCAGCCTCTCCCAGTGCCACCAACCCCTTGCTCCTCAAGGCTGACAAACAGCCAAGTGTCACCTGAGAAGTGACTGCTGGTGAGCCACATTAACGTGGTGCTGCCACACCAACAGGGGAATCCCACCAAATGCAAATGCCTGACAGGAGCTAAACACAAGAGCCTGTGGCTGGTAAGACATCTGCATGTTTGGAATGTTTGGGACTGTATTTTTCTAGCATAATGACCATGTATTGCAATTTCAACCTTTTTATTTTAATGATGGTCTAATATAACTTCACCAGTAATAGGAAGGCTAAATACTAAGATAGAGCAACCAATTAATAATTAACTTTCTTTAGAGGAACATAAATCTACAAGGATGAATAATTTTATTTTCATGGAAAGTCTAATACTTCCCTCATGAAATTAATCTTAAAACTTTGAATTAACTCTTTGTGAAATTACACTGAATGTCCCTTAAGTGCATGCACTCAATGCAGAAGAGTTTTGTAGTGTTCAAAGATGTATTAGCCAAGCTGAAGATACCTGTGGGAAATCTGATTTTCAAACACTCAGTCTACATCAGAGAGAAGTCTCATTTATGATTTTTAGGCTCATAGGTAACATTCTTCAACTCCCTCTTGAAGTGGAAAACTTTTTTTACAGTTTGTTCTACACTGTTGATCACTTCTTCCTCTTGCCAAAGGTTACAAACATCTTTTTTCAAGGTGATTACTGAGTCTAGTTTCAAAGATAACTACATTTCATGTAAATTTTTAATCCAGAGATTATTTGTTGACAATTTAAACAAAGCCAATCAGAAATTTATACTATGGCACTAAGTCACAGTTGTAAATTTGTTCAAATTAAAGGAAAAAATTCCATGTTACCTTAACTTTCCTGCACAGTTAATTCTTGAGCTCCTCATTTTGAGACTTGGCTACACATTGGTTATGTCAACACAGATAAATGAAGCAATACCAGGGAGCATTCCCAGGCATTGAAACTTGACACTATTAAATTGTTAGAATTGTCCCTCAGCATGTGTCACAGGAGTGTTTTTAGTCTGTTCCATCTAACAATCTTCCAAAACATTGCCAGGGCACAGTTTGCAAGTTAGGACATGCCAGGAATGGTTCCCAACAGAATGAGTCTAGTGACCCAGTTTTAGAAGGTAAAAATGCGATCATGTGGATGCTGGCCAGTGTGCCAGCTGACCCTACAGCAGAGGGGGGCTCTGTACCCCACTAATTTGTGCGTGCAGGCACAGCAACCACTTCTCTCTGTTGGGCCCTGGCAAGCTGAGATGGGTCAGTACAGATCATTTATGTCAGTGTTTCATGCTTACAAGCTGTTACACCTGGGCAAAACAACCCTCTCCAAGGCTCTTACCCCATCAAGAAACTCCATGGAGCTGGGGAGCATTCATCTTCCACAGCCACTGCAGAAGCCTGTTATCCCAGAGGAACAGGCAGAAGGTCAGACTGGAGGGAGAGAAATTGCTAAAATCTTCCCTGAGCTTAAGGGACCTGCCCTGTTTTATTCACACTTGTGCTGCACACAAGGTTCACCATGACCAATAACCTATAGCAGGTTGCAGAGGTACAGCCTAGCACAGCAGGACAAGACACATTCTGGCCATGGTAATTGCATGAGATCACTCACCTTATTCAGTCAACTTCTGCAAAGTAAGGCACTTGACTTTTGACTTCTAGAAGTAAACAAAAGGACCTCCCAAGGTTTCACAAATAGCGTTTTCTGAACCTCTGAACTCAGAATATCTGTCTTTGACCTTGCAAGTACAGCATGTCTAGTTTTCTTCTCTATGAACTTTTCCTTTTGAAATATAACCAGAAAAATGAAGAAAGTGGAATGCGTGACAACTCATCAACTGTTTGTAATAATTTATTTCAAACCGTTTATTCCGTAGCTTTCTCCTTCTGATGCACTCTCAATTACTTGATTGAATAATATTCTCTGAAATAGCACATGATGTGCTTGTGTCAAAGAGGCTCTCCACAGACGCCATCAGCTACCTTTTAAAATCAATGAAATTCATAAATTTGCATCTGGCTTCTCAAGGAGAAAATAAAAGAACCTTTTCCCCCGGTAAGTATGACCTTCTTATTCTAAGGCCAGCTTGTTTCATGTCTTCTGCATCTCTGAATGCCGATGTGAAGATGGATAATCTCTTTCTTAGAGTAGACAGATCTTGAAGTCTATTTTATTGCCTTTTTTAAGGATTCCAGCCATAATTCTCTCTTAGTAATTGGGAGCTGCACACTGTTCCACACAGTAATGCATAATCTAGCTATTCACTGTCATGCTGCTGCCGCTGCAATTTTAACAATGCTGATAGCAACCAATGTCATCGAATTCTGCAGATTTTCCAGGCTATAGCCTTGTTCTTGTTTTTTTTTTTCTTTCACCATTTTTGAGAAAAAATGTTTTATGTTTTCCTTTGTAATGCCTCGATATTGTGACCCTCCCATTCCTCACTGCTGGATCTTGTTAGTTTTCAAATATTGAGTCCACACCACCTGATCATGCCACAGATTTTCTGTTCTGATATGTTTGCTGTCTTCATGTTTGCAAGATCAAAGCTAATGCTGTTTATACCACAGTGCTAAAAAGGCTCTTTTCACAAAAGGTAAAATAACCTTCATGTTTGAAATCTAGCCTTCTTTTCTTCCATGCCTTTTTACTGCTGATAATATCCCTATGTTTCCCTCTTCCTGGCTTCATTTTGGCATATAGCAAATTTCTTCATTAAACTTTTAGAAGGAATCCCTGAAAGAACTCGACAGCAGCTGTATCCTATGCCAGTGATGTTCCTTCAGCTGCAAGAAAATAGAGCTGCTCTGACACCAGCCTCTTTGCAAAACCCCACTCCCATTTCTCTTTCTTAACCATATCCAGGTTCTTAGCTCCTCACAATTCAATAGGTAATATTCTCCTCTTTTAAAATCTTTCCCAGTTTCTTTCTCCCTTTCTTTATTCCCTCACACATACACTTTTTCCCAGTGAAATGGTATTCATCCTCAAACAGCCTGGATAACTTTATGCATTTCCTATTGTATTATCTTACTGTTTTTCAAAGAGTGGACCACAGCCCCCAGGATGTTCATAAAAGGCAACTGGGAGAGTAATAAGATGCTGAAATTTTTATTACACTCTAAACCAAAAGAAAATATCTGTTCTCCATTCCCTAAACACCTTTATCCTTCAAAAAACAAGTTTTGCTACCAAAGTCTCAAATCACTCATACAAATAAAAGATATTCACTTCTTACATGATACATTTTAGACACGTTTCCTCTGGGATCAAGACAGATGTGGCTGCTTGATTTTGAGCCTCATGACCAATTTAAACCAAATTTGACTGATGCTACAAGCGTTCAAAACACTAAATTCCTGCAAGTTTTGTGAAAAAGCTGAAAGCAGAAAAAATCCAATTTCCCACCAGTGAAAAGACAGGGGTAGTTTTTCCTTTAACAAATCTAGACAGCAACTTGAGGACATCAAACCAACAGAAAATAGCTTTCTGCCAGGTAGAGCACATGCTGTGCCATTGTCAGCTACAGGGACAGGGAGCCTGTGAGGAGCTGGAGAGTTTGGCCACCAAAGGCATAATATCAAGGGATGCACAAGAGAAATTTTGGTACTATGGGCACAGGGCTTTTGGGGGAAGGAATTACTTAGAGACAAGACACTGGGCACAGCATTTCTCCCTCATTTCCACTATTCACATGATACACCTTTTACTTTCATGTTTATAGCCAAACATGAAGTATCTGAAAATGTTTACTTCAGTGGAAAGAAACCAAAAAAGCTGCACAGCCCCATCACTCACTTCACCCAAAACTTCCCACTAAAACCTTCATGTGATTTTCACAACCTCCCCAACCACCCTGACTCACACAAGGACACAAGCAGTTCCCAATGGCAGAACCCATCACAGCCAGTGGGACAGCAGCAGAGCACAGGCTACCAGGGGGCGTTCCTGGGCAAGGGTGAAGAAGTTCTAGGGATCTCTTTTAAGCCCATTGGGAAACTTTCCTCTGGAGCTGAATGTACAGAAAATCAAACTGGCAGCATGATTTCTCCTCTGGGAAAAAGAAGCACATGCACCAGGCTTGCTTGCATTAGATGTCCTCGTAGGCTTGATGAGACAGTCCATTTGTGGGCAAGGAGAGCACTTGGCTCTTTCCCTGCTCCCTGCCTGCCTGCACAGCTCCAGCACCCCATTTCCCCAAAATGCAGAGGCAATGCTCATCATACCATGATCAGAGCCTTCAAGAACCCTGATTTTTCAGAATTTTCTCCCTGATGGGCCAACATCCACTACTGTTCAGAGACCACTAAATAACTTCAGCCACCTCATCCTGCAGGTGCTGTGGGAGTGTTAACACCTTATTAAAATCAGCATCAGTGATGAAACTCAAGCTCAAAAACCTGATCAATATTCCTGGACTTCTCTTCCTGTCCCTTTTGCCTCCCATGTGCCTCCCCAGTTTACATGTGGAGGGTACATAGTGGCAACAAAAGCTGACTGCATTGCTGGTAAGGTCCTTTGCTTCTGGTGAGTTAGTAAAGACAATTAACAAATGAAAAATGCAGCTTAAAAGTTTACAAATGTACATACCTCATGGCTAATGCAAATTTGTGTAACTTCAGCTTCCAAACACAACATTTGTCAAGCTAAGGACTTGAAATCTTCCCCTGTAGGTCCTCATATGCCATCATCTGTCAATTTTTAATCTTCTTTTGAATTGCAAGAAAATTCATCCTTTTAGCCTTTCTTCTTTCATTTATTTAAATCAGTTCTGAGATCCTTTCTACTTTATACTTGAAAGGGTGTCTTGAAAGATATTTGACCTAGACAGAACAGGCATGGGAACCACTGCAGGCAAAGGAGTCCATTTTTTGCATACACATTTAGGGACACCACAGGACGTTTTCACTGCAGTGAGAGCTCACTTGCAGATGTCCATCTACACAGTCTGTAATTTCTCTTCTGTCCCTCTGCTCTGCTGAGACCCCACCTGTGGTGCTGCATCCAGCTCTGGGGTCCCCAGCTCAGGAAGGACGCGAACCTTTTGGAGCAAGTTCAGAGAAGGGCCATGAAGGTGATTAGAGGGATGCAAAGGTGAAGGAAAAGTTCAAAGAACTGGGATTGTTCAGCCTGGAAGGCTTTGGGGTGACTTAATTGTGGACTTCCAGTGCTAAAGAAAGATGACAAGGAACTATTTACAAGGGAACATAGTGACAGAACAAGGGGAAATGGATTCAAGCTGAAACTAAGAAGTGGGTTTAGATTAGATATTGGGAAGAAATATTTTACTATGGGCGTGGTGAAACACGGAGACAGGCTGCCCAGGGAGGCTCTGGATGCCCCATCCCTGGGAGTGTTCAAGGCCAGGTTGAATGGGGCTCTGAGCAAGCTGATCCAGTGGAAGCTGTCCCTGCTCATGGCAGGGGGGGTGGAACTGGATGATCTTTAAGGTCCCTTCCAGCCCACTCCATTCTATGGTTCTGTGATTCCATGATTCTGATTCTTAGAAATCTTACACTGCATTTGGTGTATTAAAATACAGGTTGTAGAAATAAGCCCATGTTATTAAGACATCTAAATCAGTCTATGCAATCAGCTATCCTTACTATAAATTATTAGACAAATAACTATCACTTATTAAATAAATAATTTTGATGCCACCTGCAAAGTTCAGGAGCCATAAATGTAAATTACTCTCTCAACAAATTCTTAAGGATACTGAAGCCATGAACAAGATCCTTGTCTGACTCCAAGAGATACCCTGTTCAAACACTGGTGCAAGGCTGGGTTTTTCCCAGCCTTCTGGAATTTCCCCTGTACCAAGATCTGTCAAACAGCAGTAACAAAGGCTCCAAGAGCATCAAGGTCAAGGCTTTTAAGACTTACATAAAAGTCACCTGGTCCTGCAGACTGATTTCAAGCATAAAGGCAAACAGCACAGTTGCAATGAAGAATTTCTCCATTTCATTCTGAAACAATTCCGTTTTGAACAAACTTTTAACTGTGGCATGTAATAACCTCTTCATTATGGCTGCTTTGGCCTCAAAGATCTGGCAGTTGAGTGATAGGAAACCAGTTTTAAAAACCTGTTTAAACCAAGTCCAGGGAAAACCTGGGGAGCCACAGAAAGACCAACACCTGTACCATATAGATCAGTAGAACTACAAAAAAAAACCAGTGTATGTCAGCATGTGTACAAACACAACATATTTGTGTGATGAAAGGAAGTAAGGTAGGACCAATACACCTATTTTAAGTAATTTTTCACAAAATTACTAGAGTTCTCCAAAGTAAAAGTAAAAATTAACGTGTACTATGGTTTTAATTGACAATGTTTACTTGGATTTCCAAAAGACATTTGATGAATCTATCATTCATAAGTCTTAAAAAAACCTAGACTCCCAGAGGATAAAAATAAATGCCATTGCAAGGATAAATAATTGGAAACAGATGGTAGGACACTACTGTCAATTTTTCAAGTGGAGAGAGGTCAATGGTGGAATCCTGCAGGGATCTGTGCTGGAACTTGGGAGCTACTCGTTTATTTATAAATGAGCTGGAAAACAGGATAAATGGTGAGGTGACAAAGCTAGCTGCTGATACTCATTCAGGGTGGCTACGATAAGGGCTGACTGTGAAGGAAGACTTTGCAATACTGAGTGACTAGGCAATAAAAAGTCAAATTAAAGTCAGTGTAGATAAATACGAAGTAATTTCTTTAAGGGGGAAAAGAACTAGCTACACAAAATTATCTGCCCCAAGGTGATTATTACCACTTCAGGACTGAGATCTTGGGGTTATAATAGGCAGTTGTGTGAAAACATCAGCTCACTGTTCACTAACAGGGAAAAAAATGAGTATAACTAATTACTAGGAAAGGAACAAAGAACGAAAGAGAGAATATTATTTAGTCACTATATGAATGGCTGGTTCGTCTGTCTTGAGTATTGTGTGTAGATCTGGTCCCACAGACTCTGAAAAGATAGAGTAGACTGGAAATGGCTATGGGCAGGGCAGCTGGGATCATCACAAATTCACTACAACCTAACAGCTAAGGACTGACTAAGAGGCCAAAGGTCTCAAAACCAGGTAACTGAGGGGATACAGCAAAGGTGTAATCAGAGCCAGGCCAGGGAAAGTGTCTCCAAGTTCCCTGCTCACAGCCTCTTCCAATGCATGAGCTGAGAGGATCAAATGAAATGTGCAGGCACAAGACTTAGAACGCAAAAATCATTGAATCTTCACACAACATGTATCAATCTGTAGAATTCCTTGCTCTGGGGCACTGTAAATGCTAAAAGTTTACACAGGCCTCAAAAAAGAAAATCCATCAAGAGCTCTTAAATGCCAAGATCCATCTGAGGAAGTCCCTGAGTACGAGTGATGGAGAACCAAAAATACAGAGGGCAAAATGAGCTTTAGCTGTGCTGATGCTTTTGTGGGCCATGTTACAGAGCACTGTCAAAGATCACTGGACTGTGGTTTGCCAAAGTACAGAGTTTTGATATTTTGTTCAATGGTCCTCTTACTGTGGGCATAAACTCAGGAATCTCTTGAAAAACCTAGATATTGGTTTCATCCTGCTTGTCCATGGGACACTTCTATGCCTTTCTTCTGCTTTCCTTACTTTTTTCTTTCTTATAACTTGAAACATCCTAGTAAAGGAAAAAAGTAATGACAAATATAGTGAAAAAAAATCACAATGACAGAACGGAAGTGTTTGATCTACTTAACCTATAAAGGAATAAATCTCAAGAGTTATCTTTATTTGTGAGGTTTCCTGTAAACATTAGGTGTAGAATAACAAAGAACAGTAATACCTAATTCCTAATGATTTCAAGAGTTTGTGATCATGCAGCTGCTCGAATTAGGTGAGTGCATACTGCTCGTACCCATGATTTTGCATTTGCAGAAGAGGAGGTTAGGGGATGGAGAACGAGGCTGCCAGTACTGGCTCTCAAAGGATCAAGTGTACCCTGGCAGCATCATGCATGTGCAACAAAAAAGGCAGCCTAAGCCATGGCTAAATCATAGGACCATCTAATCTAGGTTGTACACACAGGAAGTGCTTTTTTTCTTAGGATTTTTCTTTTTATCATGTCATAGACCTGTCTAGTCATAGACATGATTAGACAGCAACAAGGACTGAAAGTGTATGTGCCCAAGATACTGTTTATCTTTTTCTTACTTATTAAACACCTTTTCAAAACAAGAGCTATATCATGCTGACAATTTATAATGACTCATGCAGGACAGACTGTGATCCAAATCTTCCTTCTAAAGAAATCAGTTCCTAAGCTTTCATTTGCAGTCCTAAACCAAGCATGATCCCACATCAGAAACCTGATTCTAACAAGATTTAAATTACATCAATTTTAAATGTTATACTACCAAACTGAATGCTAACACTATGAAAGTACATAATAGCAAGCAAAATCAAAGCTATATTCACATGGTCCTTTATTTCACTACTTCAGATTCAATTTTGTCCCTGTACTACACAGAACTATATGCATATGTAGATGACATTATTATATTCTTTTTTGTGAGATAAGCATTTTAGGATTACTATTGTCTATTACTTATACTTTTCAAACAGTAAACTAATAACAGAAGTAGGTCATATAGCTCAGAGAAAACATCATTATAACACTCCTGTCCTGCATATTTTACTCTAAGTTTTCCTTCTGTCCCACCACCTTTGTTTTCTTCAAAGGATGAAACCCAAAGCAATATGGACTTTCTGGTAGTTTTTGAGGAAACTTTTTAAAGTAATACAGAAATGAACAATGAGGTAAATACTGAATTAAGGTAAAACATTCAGCAAACAATAAAGTCAGGTTCTTTCAATGCCCAACATTGTTCTAGCTCTTCCAGGGCATTTGTGTACAAATTGGGAAAGACAGCAAACAACCACTTGGCTATGCATGTATTCCCTTACTAATTTTGGAGGGAAGCAGTCTGAGAAGTGATTCTTCTGCTGACACAAAGCTCCTTTTGTTGACTTTTAATGCCAGCAGTGCATCTACCAGCTTTGGAGATGACAAAAATTCTGTGTTGCTTAGCCTGAAAACATATCTCCAGTCACACCTGCACACATGCAGTCACATATGGTGGTTTCTTAACATTATTATTCACCTGTACAGAAACACAGTAAAGGAATCAGATTCATTTTATCTAGCTTTCACTAGCACCTCTGGGCATGAAGTAGTGCAAACATAGATGTTGATGTTGGAAAGTGCAAGGGATTTGGAAATTGTGCTGTCCTACTGCATACTGGACATGAAAAAAACATGCTGAAATGCACCAAAACAGTGAATATTCATGGCACCTTTTAGCAGCAGAGCCATAAGAAGAGGAAACAGCTGAAAGCAGAACTCCTTAATGGAGCAGAGGAGACATAAATTGTGCAAAGATGAAACAGTTTTCTCTGCCCAGAGCCAAGGGACATGACTGCGTACAATTAACCAGACCATGTCAGAATGCATGTTACTGAATGGACCAGCATCAAAGGGGGTTCCCAGTATAAAGATAACGAACCCAAAACTAAACTCACTGGAATTGGGAAAAAACCTACCAGCTTCAAGTGACTGCAGATCCCTCCCCAAGTGATACAGAAAGAAATTACAAGGAAACTTCAGTGAAGGAAACAGCATAAAAATGTATAATAGCACACAGAAAAACATCATTGGAGAGAGAAATGGTTAGAGCTGTTTCATACAAACCAGAGAATTCCACCAGGTCTCATGGACTAGATGGCAAACTGAATAATGCTGAAGATGTTCAATAAAAAACTCAAAAGAATTTTTGCTCAGAAACTGAAATGAATGTAGGTCAATTAAGGGGACTGAAAAAGTGATTGTGAGCCCATTTTGGTGACCTTTTGCTGTGTTTTCCTAACAGCTTATTCCTGCTTATTCCAAAACTTCTCAATTTCAAGTTTTACCAGGAGGACATGTAACAGGTATGCTTTGATTTAGCCCCTTTTTTTCCCCAAATGATTGAAGAATTAATATTTTCTGTCTCGCTAAAACTGCTTGTATTACTCTCTTAATTCTACAGACCCTCCCAGCTGCACACAAATAACCAGTTCTCCACTAACTCAGAGGGAAAGCTGTGCTGGAAATGCAGAAAGGGATGCCCTGGTGTTTTCCCTCTTTCCTACCACACACTTTTCCCAGGGAGACCCTGGATGTGACGGGGAAAGTCAAATGAAGTCAGGAAATCTTCTGAAACAAAATCAGCAACTGAAATTAATTCTTTTTCTTTGCACTCCTAACATAGGGTGGAAAATAAACCTTGTGGACAAGTGAAACAGACCCCAACCAAAACTCATGCATGCCACATCCAACGACCTCAGCTGCCCTTCCAGTTCACCAGCGAAAGACCTCGCCAAGCCCTCCCAGGGAGCCGGAGTGGGCTCTGCCTCGGCCGGGTGGAACTGTGGGACCGGGACTAAGCTTCAACAGGCGGGCAGCTGCCTTCCCCCACCGCCGCCAGCCCGAATTGTCCCCACTGCCATTTTCTCCTGACCTTTACAGCAGACCCGCGCTGGAGGACACCCACCCGTTCCGCCCGCAGTCGCCGGGGCTGCTGGAGCTGCCCACGGGTCGGTCTCACCCCGAGCCCGGGCAGCATCCCCGGGCAGCGCTCGGAGCGCTGCGAGGAGCTGCGGGCTCAGCCGGGCTTGGCCCACGCCCAGTCGGGCGGCGGGGCGGCCCGGGGCACGCACGGGCACCGCTCTGCGACGCTGCCCATGTGCCGCTGCACCCCGAGCATCCTCTCCCGGCCTGCCCCGGCGGGGCACCCCCGGCCCCCGACACTCGCCCCCGCCGCTCCCCGCCCCGGCGCCGCAAGTTTGGGCAGAGCCGCCCGTGCCCCCCGGGCAGGGCCGGGCCGGGCCAGGCTGGGCTGTGCCGGACAGGGCGGCGCGGAGCATCCCAGCACAGGGGCCGCTGCCTCCACTCACCCGAGGTCAGCTGCATCCAGGCACAGATCTTGTAGACGGTGGCTGTGTTGCAGAAGAAGAAGAGGATGAAGCAGACGATGCAGGCGATGATGAGCATCATCGAGAGCCCGATGAAGAAGGACGCAGCTTTGAAGGCTCCCGAGGGCAGGCTGGAGAAGTCCGTGAAGCTGCCCCGGCAGGTGAGTTCCCGGCTGAAGCCGTTGCCGATGCAGTAGTGGAAGAGCCCGAAGTAGCCCGCCTGCGGGGTATCCACGCCGTCCCCGATCCAGTACGGCTGGATGAAGCACACCACGTTGACGATGGCAAAGCAGATGGTGAAGATGGCCCAGAGCACGCCGATGGCCCGCGAGTTCCGCACGTAGTTGGTGTGGTAGATCTTGGCTGCCTCCTGAGCTGGGAGCATCCCCGCTGCTACCGCTCCTGACGAGCCTGCTCCAGTAGCCGCCGTCCCTGCAGCCGCTCCGGGCATCCTCTCCGAGAAGGTGCCCCCCTCCCCTTCCTCCTCCTCCTCCTCCGCCTTCTCCTCCTCCTCCCCGCTCGCTCCTCTCGACGCGACGCGCTCCGCCGCCGCCGCTGCGTGCGAGAGCCGGCGAGCCCCTGTGCTGGGCTTCAGCGGCTCCGCGCCAGCACCAGCAGCCGCGGCAGCGGCGGCAGCACCGACACCGCCCGCCGCCGCCTATCGGGGCGCAGCGCAGCGCCGCCGGCCCCGCGCACCGCCCGCCCCGCTGCCCGCCCTCCGCCGCCGCCCGGCGCCTCCCCGCACAGCGCCCGCCGCGGCTTCCCGCGCAGCCACGGCGGGCACGGGCAGCGCCGGCCCGAGGGGAGGCGGCGGCGGCAGGAGGGGGCGAGGGGGCCGCCCGCGCCCCTTCCCCGGGCCAGCCCTGTGTGCGGCTCCCCTCGGCCCGCGGGCACCTCTCCCGGCCGGGGCAGCGGCTGCTGAGAGGACTCGCTCCCCTCTCCTGGAAGGCACGTTCAGGCAGCGGGTTTTAAAGTTTAGAACGTGTGTGTGGTGTTCCTGTCCCCGCACAAAACATCACCATCGCCTCCCCAGGCGGGGGCGGCACCTGCCGGGTCCCCCGCGGCGGGGGAGCGGCGGTGCTGCCGTGGCGCGGTGGAGCCGGGGGCGCCTGTCTGTTTCCCGGCTGCAGGAAACCTACGCCAGGCAAAGCCTGGAGTTCGGGGGAGTCAGGAATCACCAGCGGCCGCTGCTCGCCTCGGGAGCGGGATGGCGGCCGCGGAGGAGAGCGCAGTGTGAGCGCAGCGCGGCCGTGGGGCGCGGTGCCGGCTCTCGGCGCGGGGCTGGGGCTGCGGAGCCGCTCTGCTCCAGCCGAGCGCTTTCTGCCTGGCACTCGGTGCTCTGAGCGCGCTGGCATGCAGCAGTGATTAGCATACATTAACGAGCAATTAGCATCTGGTAATAATCATTCCTGTGCCAGTGACACTTGGATTTGCAGTCCCCGACCTGTGCGCTGAGCCCGAGCTCGCAGCAGGAGCGACGGCAGGCTCGGCGGGGCGAGCGCTCCGGCTGCCGAGCGGGGCCGGCAGGGGCCGCGCTCACTTAAACACTGGAGCTCGCTGGAGGGAGAGACGCTCCCGTGGAAACGATTCCTGGCGTTCCTTAAATTTTCAACTGTTTCAAGCAAAGTTTTATTTCCGCCCCACGACTGCCACTAACCAGGCGCAGCCCCATGCAGCGCAATGCCAGCCCTTCCCAAGGTTCCCGCAGAGGAGTTTAGGAACGGGCAGCACCTGCTGCCAGTTCCAGACCGCCGCGCTCCTGTCGGGGACAGTCGGAGCTTGAGAAGCTGTGGCCGAGGGGTGGGAGCACAAAGGCAGCCGTGGCCGTGCAGCCAGGCCCTTGGCACACAGGGATGGGTGTGCTTAGACACAGGCACCATAGGCAGTATGGACCCCAAATAATCGCCTCGCTTTCTTAGGTAGGCGGGTTCAAATGGGAAAAGCACCGCTAAAATCCCAGGGGATTTGGTTCACCCCGAGTGCGCTTTGTCCAGGGCTGCCGGAGGTGCCCGGGTGCGCTCCGCTGCCTCGTCCTGCTCCTGCTGCAGCTGCTGTGCGTGACCGGACTGCTCATGTGCTGCCTTCGGAGAGGGGCTGAACTTGTTCCAGCCTCGAGCACCAGGAGGAGTGATGGTTCTTCGGTGCTCGCTCCTGTTTCCTTCAGGCTGAGGCTTGCCAAGCCCCAGGATTCGGGGCTGGATGCCTCTCTTCGCTGTCCTCTAAGCGGCCGTGGAGTATGGAGGTGCAGAAAATACCAGGTATAGAGGGCAAGAGGAAGCCTGAAGTGGCCCAAGACAATTTAGAAATGGAGGTCGGAGGGAGGGTTGGGAAAGATATTCAGTGACATCAAAAAGAAAGAAAAAACAAAAAGTAGGTGGGGAAGGGATCTGTGCCAAATGGGAAGTTTAAATACATGGGAAGTTTAAATGTGGGCCTTTAAATAAACACACATACAATAAAGATGACCCTAAGAATTGGTATGGCAGGAAGAAGAGATGTGGACCTGGGAAGGTGTCAGGAGAGGAGAAATGAGTTGCTTGTAGAAGAAATGGGCCAACAGAACTGGTGAGGACAAAATACTGAGTTTGGAGAAAAAGCTGGGAACAAGAGTCAGACTAGGGTAGGGTTTACCAATTAGCCTGTGAGCGTGCAGTGCAGAACAAAGGGATGTAAATCAAGTGGCACAGACAGCTTTTTTTTGGCACATCCTCTTCAGTACTGGATTTTCCAACCATAATATTGCTCTTAATAATAATATTGCTCTTGTCAGTCTGGACAAGAGAAGGAAGGGCCAGAAGCAGGCAAGAATCTAGGGTTCTGCTGAAAAGCTGAGTTAAAGACTGTAGGAAAAAAAAACAACTTTGCCTGGCAGTGATTGGTTTGGTTGTCCTAGGATGTCCTCTCTGGTCTCCAACACCAAAAGGGCACATAGTTCACATGGACTTCAGATGAGTCCTTCAGTTTAATGCATTGGAAATGGGAAAGTGGTACTAGATGTCTGGTTTTGGGGGCACCTGAATATCTCTGGCTGTGTCCCTCTCTAGAGCTTTGAATCCTCTAGTCTCACTTTTTGGTATCAGAATTTCTTCAGAATACCTGAAGACAGGCTTAGGAGGTACTTTTATGGTTCTTAACAGAATTATATGTGTGCTTCATAGCATTAGAAAGTAGAATGTCTCTATGAGATAGAAGGTTGGCAGATTCTGAATGAATGGTTGAAAGGCAGCTGGGATCTTATTTCTCAGAGCAGACCTTGCATGGATTTTGGTTGCAGCAGTTCTGAAAATGAGGCCTCAGAAGGAGCCATACTGAGCTGCTGCTCATCTATGAAAGGTTTTAAGCATTGTGCCAGACATCACAGAAGAATTCTGTGACAGAAGCAGGGATAGTCCTCAGCTCTTCTGGACAGCTTTTATCATTTTAATCCTCAGAAGATTATTCTTTTTCTCCAACAAGATTGTACCTCCACAGTTTTTCTCCCTGAAAATTAACTGGGTCCCAGCCCTGTGGCTGCCACCTAGTCTCATCTAAAAGAGTCTGGCTTTTGAGCCAGGGTTTTCACCAAAACTTCTTCTACAGGTGAAATAGGATTCTCATCATCCTGATCTTTCTGGACAGCAGCTGCTGTCTCCCACACCCGATAAGGCAGGATCCTGTTTACCAATTAGCCGGTGAGCGTGCAGTGCAGAACAAAGGGATGTAAATCAAGTGGCACAGACAGCTCTTTTTTTGGCACATCCTCTTCAGCACTGGATTTTCCAACCATAATATTGCTCTTAAAATATTTTCATGTGCACGTGTCTTCAAAGAAAGGCGAGTTTAAAGAAAATATATACAACTTCTAAAGTATAATTGCACCCCAAATTTGCCTGGAGAACACTACTGATCATTTTATCTGACCATAGATGTGCTGACCATGGATTTTTTATTTGTGTAGATCATTACACAAAATACAAAATAAAAGGTTATAATAAAAGTTATTTAGGTAATGTTGCTAATCACAGCATTTCTCTTTGGAACATGTCAGTTACTTGTGGGGGAGAGCTACTTAAATATTTTGTTTGGAGCACTATGGAGAGAGGCTGTATGCTGTGCCAGGAAACCCTTGGACATGGTGGGTAAGAAGAACAGATGCATTCAGTTGCATGTCTGGGAAGAAATGCACATCTGGGAATTCATTGATATTCACATGGTGGGAAATGAAGAAAAAAACAGAAGGGGGAAGGGATGAATGCATGGTTGGAGAAGAGTTATCAAGAGAGAGGAATTACACAAAAAATAGTCTGTGAGGGGGGAATGGGGTAGTACGAAGTTACATGTCAATGAATCAATAGCAATTAAGTGTCAGACACTGAATGATGAGTTTTGATGACAGTTGAGGTAACTGGGAATAATTGTTGAGCCCCTGAGGCCAGGCTCACACAGACATAGGCAAACCTCCATGATAGGGATGTCCCTGCTCAGACAGGACTGACTCCTGCCAACCCTTCCGAGCAGTGTCTCCCATCCAACCCTCTAAAACTGCTGCTCTGCCTCAGAAGTTTTTCCCCTGGTTCATAGAGAAGGCTAGGCTGACAGGAGTTCTTTCACATCTATATCTGCACACAATGGTTCATGAACTGCTCTACCCCTCAGGGGCTTTCCTCCCATTTCTCTGTGGTATCACTCACTGGCTACCACGTTCACCCAGAGCCTACCAACAACTTAGAATTTCACTCTCCCCCCATTTAAATAGCTACATACAGCTGTTACAATCTTTTGCTGTTACAATCTTTTAACAAAACAGATGCAGATATGTACAAATAACAGACTCATTTAATTTGTGCTGGCCTAGATCCTGGGTCTTGAAGAGAAGGAAAGCAAGTTGAGGTAGACTTGGGGTTCTCCAGCTTGTGTCCAAGGACATGTGGATATCCAGAGCAGAAGCTGAAAAATCATAAGGTCTCCTCTCTGCTCCCTGCTCTCCAGCATTCAGTGTGAGCCAAAGCTGGGGCAACACTAAAGACCAAGAAGGACTTTTTGTGATGTTTCACTGATGACTGAGATAACCTATGCATGTTTTGGGCTTGATTACAGCTTAACTGCTGGTAGGCAGCCTCTTAAGGCATGCATCACTCCAGACTGATTTTTCCCTGGTGCCATGTTGTCTGGAGCTGGCTGCAAACAGGTGCTGATGTGTCTGCTCAGGACAGCAGCATGATGACCTTTAAGCAGCCCCAATGTGCAGCTCCAGCAGCCCCACAGTGCAGCCTGGTGTGTGTAGTCCTGTTGCTGTGGCAACCCACAGCCTCGCCAGTGGTCTATCACAAAGCATTAACTTTAGCATTATGTCTTATTTTATTATAGTTTCTGCACATTTTGGCTTTCTTTCCCCTGGGACCCAGCTGCACTGGTGAAATGTTCCTTCTTGGGGAGTAGGAAATGGCATTTCTTTCTATTTCTGTAGTGTTAACAACCATGGGAGAGGCACAGCAAAGGGCTGGCTAGAATTACTGTTATTGATGTTGCTGAAACTCTTCTTGCCATCACTGTTTCAGTCAGAAATGGTCCAATTTAGGCATACTGTAAAAATTAGGGAGTAGTTTAGATTGACACCATTTCTCTTGAATTTAGTCCTACTGGTGGTGGTGACAGTGGAGGGGGAGTCCTGTAGGGCACCCATAAGGGCAGAACTGGGAAGAACAGTGTGGCCGTTCTGGAACCACATTGCCAGAAGGCTGCGGGACTTGATATCCCAAAGCACTGGGGAATGGTGTGCAATCATCAGAAAAAAGCCACAAAGTCCACCCTGAATCAAGGCGCTTGGCTGCAAATGGCAGAAGCCCTCTTCAGTAGACAGAGAGGGGGAGAATAGTGGTCAGGCAAGGAGCAGAGGCTTTCCTGAGAGGGAAAGAATGTGAGGAAGGTGAGAAGAACCTGGGCTATGTGTGGAAGCAGAGACTGAAGGGAAGGAAAGATTCCACCAGCCTTGAAAAGAAAGAAAAGCTCTGTAAAGGGGTGAAGTAGCCAGGTTCCCAGTGACAGCAGAGGATTGGACTTCATTACCCAGGTTAGGATCACCTGCATAAAAGCAGGATGAGCAGTGGCTGTTGAAGGGGAGAGCAGGTGGGAGTACAGATGAAGCAAGTACAGGGAAAGTGGGAACATTAAGATCCATGGTGAGGAAGGAGAGATCTTAAGGCACCATGACACATGACTCAGCTAAGACCTGCTTCGGCTTCCTTCCCTCAGCCTCTCTGACTTGGAGGAGTTGCAGCATGACTCTGAAACACACTGTCTAAAATAGAAAACTTTATGGACCAGTTGGAGCTAAGCTTTCCAGTCCCCACTCTCCAGGGAATGATTCCTCTTGAAGCCCAATAAGCTCTGTCACAATGCCAGGGGCATTCTGCACAGCCCAGTGCTGCACCTGGGGCTCCTCTGAGCAAATCATCTCAGTGCCAGCAGCAGCCACACCGTGCACTGCTCTGCCTCACTAGCACAGCCTGCTTGTCAGTGCTGCTAATTAACCCAGACAGAGCTCTCAGGTGCCTTGCTGTGCTGTGCTGTTCAGAGGCACAAGCAGAGACTCCCCCTCAAGTGAGGGAATCTTGCTGCTCTTGCTGCGGCAGCTGTTTGCCAGAGGGTCAGGAGATTCAACACAAAAGGTGCTGTGAAATACCCTGCTGCAGGCTATATGCTGTACATCTTCAAAGGTAGCTGTGCAGCTCAGGCTGCTGTCTAGACATGTTTTTCATGTAATAAAAGTTTAGTTAATGTATGTCTCCTAGACTGAAATTCACGGGGAGAAAGACTTTCATTTCTCTGGGCCAGCCTAGTCTAAGGTAAGCACATAAACTCTTCTGCCAACAAGATGCATTTTAGGTTTCCTTTCCAGAGCCCCAGGCATCACGTAGGTAGCTAAAACTTCACCACCATAAACATTCAGCCATCTGTATAAGGATTGTATGATGCTAAATATAACTTTGATGTTGCTCTCAAAAATTGTACCTGCCAGTGCTGAAGTCCCCTCCTTTGCCTTTAACAAGGTAAAATTACTGCAGTCAGGATGTGACTTACAATGGCTGCAGATAATTTTTTTCCACAGTGGAAAATTACTAAAGTATTTTACATCACACCAGATAGAAAATTATGTTTAAAATACATTAAAATTCTAATTTATTAAATACATGTTACATTTATTTCTGAATATTTCTCCCCCAGAGGCTAAGCAACAGAGCAGTGAGGATGCATCAAGAGGACCTTCTGATCTCTGCTAAGTCAGAAGCTGGCCAGTTACTCTACCCTAGTGACAAGCCAATTAGGATGCTGCACAGTGTTTCTGCTTGCTTCTAATTTTAGAACTGTACAACAGGGAGGAAAAAGTAGGTGATATTAACTCCTCTGGCATTGATCTGCCAGAACCATAGTCCTCCTGCAATCTAATATATTTTCATGTAAAACAGGAAAATTACCACTCTTCCAGTGTACGTAGTAGGAACTCTGCAGACCTTTCTAACACACAGGGCCTGATCAATACTTGGATAGAGGAATCTGCAGGGGAAGCTCAGCAGCTGCAGTGTGTGATTTTGATGCTGCACAAGATGATATCCTAGCATAAAGGGAGTATTCACTCTAGCATTACACAACACAGCACAACTGAGTCTGCTGTTTCCAGGAGAATTGATGGTAAAATGTTTAAATGTACCTAAGTGACCTGCCAGTAAATCAGCATCTTGACCTGGAGCAGACTGGGGAGTGTGATTAAATGGAGAAAGTGTGGAATGCCTGTCTTTGAGAGAATCTCTGTGGCATAATGCAGTACCATTCAGAGGTATCACAGCTACCCCAGCAGTGTGGTCACATTAGCAAGATGTTAATGTGATTAATTAGCCCTGATGACAAGCAGGTTATACTAACCTGGGCACAGCTTAAGTACTTAACTGCTTAAATCTCCAGAGTGCTTGCAGCTCACTTAGGTTAATATAATCTAGTGACTTAATAAGCATATAACCTATTTCACTGTTCAGTCCATTAATAACAATATTGAGCAACACAAACCTAGGAAGACTTGTGTGGAGCTGCCAAAGGTACACAAATTCAATATATCATGAGCTGCAAGTAGCTGCTCTTTTAAATGTTCCTTGCCACCTACCTACACATTCACCTGCCAGGAGCTTCACCTAAAAACTTTCCTCATCTGGCTATGAAAATATTACTTAAGAGGGCATCAAAAGCCTTAAAGGAGGCAAGATAGAGGATACTTTATCTTTGTCTTTATCTACATGTTACCCTACAATAGAACAGAACAAATTAAATATTACAAGATCATTCCTTGATAAATCTGTATGAGGTGTTCCTCAGCCCTGTTTTGTTTTCCATGTGTCCATAACAAACATTGCTTGTTTCCATATTACTCTAGGAATTAAAGCTTACCTATCTGTTATTTCTTCAGTTGTATGCTCCATGTTCATACTCCTCCATCATCCCTTTATAAATGCAGACACTCTATTTTTCTTTTATAATCTTCCTAATATTCTAAAACCTGTTGTCCCTCTTCTGTACTGTAATTTTGTCTCAGCCTCTTATCACTAAGATTTACAATTCTCTCGGTAATTTCTGCAGGCTCCCCTGATAAGCAAACTCATCTACATGGTCTTCAACCTATTCTTATTCCACAACTGGAATTTCAGCTCTTTATAGTAAAAAAAAAATGGCACTTATCATATGATCAAATGTAACACCTAGGAGGAAGCAAAAAAAGAAAAAAATCCCACCAAATTTAAGTCCTTGTGTCACCCATGATAAATTTTCCTTTTCCACTGAGAAATAGAACAACACTTTATGAATACTTTTGGTCATTCTCCTGATGCAAATGGACTTCTGGAATGCCTCCTTTTTGTTTAGCCCCAAGCAGTCATTTGAATAAATATTTACTTCACATGTACTGCTGAAATTACAGTTGGCCCCAAAATATCTCTGAACTAGTTTTTCATCTTAATGGTAGTAGCAAGGTAAAGAGCTGTAAAGTCAAGCCAACACTTTTAACAGCTCTGAAAAAAAGGATCAAGACTTTTACAATGGGAAAAAGACAACATTCTTACACTGCAAAAAATAATTGTACAATGTGCACAATGATGGGAAAAATAGATGGAGATGGCCACCAACATGGAGAGGGTGATGAAACGAAACTGCAGTAAACAGTGGGAGTTTACACTGCATATGTTTTATCCAACATAGTTCTTGCCAATTAAGTGGCAATAAGAGGGAAGTGGGATAGCATTCTGATATCATTGGAAAATGTGATACTGCATTTTATAGTATCTTTTCCAAAATTTTTGAAGTGGCTTGGATAGGTTCTTTACAATGTATACTGAAAACCTTTTGAAAGACAATGAAAATAATCAAAAACATGTTGGAGCAATATTTAGTCATATATTGTATCCAATGGATCCACCCAGTGGATCCTTGATAGATACAATTTTAATTAATAGCTTCATTATCCAAAGGAGGCAATAAACATTATGTTAATGAAATATACAGTAGAGGCTAGCTCATTATAGTCACAACTAGCAGCAGAAAAATTTAAAGGGAACTTATGTAAATGAAAATGTCAGAAGTCATCATCTGGGGAAAACCACAAGTTAATACAACAGGTAGAAGTAAGAGTCTCCATAGAGGAGAAAACTGGAAAGCAATATGTTGGAAGAGAGAGACTTACTTATACCGAATAGAGTTGTGAGAATAATTGATTTTCCTGTTTGGTGGCCAAACTGAAAATAAATTAGGGAAAACTAATATCCAGTCAGATACATTACTCACTTTTCACATATTTTTACTATTTATTAACACTAAACATAGATCAATTTTACAATGAAACAGTATTAGATAACAAAGCCAAGACCATTTCATTTTGAAAATATTGCAACAGAGCACTTCTGGCTTGTTTTTGTTCCCCTGGTACTATTACTCAAAATGAATATCTCAACATGTGAATTGATTTTTGATTCATAGTGTGTCTCTTTGAGAAATGACTACAACAGACCTATTTGCAAAACACAGGTTGTAACAAGAACGCTGTGTCTCCACACCAAAACCTTGTGCTTGGTCTTTAGGATTTGTGTTTAGAAAAACAACTCACAGTTTGGGAGCTTTCCTTGTCAAACTACAAATCCCATTTGGTTTTGTTAAAATCCTGCAGAAGTCCCCATGGGCTGGAGCCTTCCTGTGACAGCACGGCCTTGGTCCGTTCCAACCAGGATGGAGACAATGGGACAAAGAGCCATCAGCATCATGCAGCCCTTCCCTGCTGTACCATGGAGATTTGTAGCACAGGGCCATGCAGGATGTCTCTCTGCAGAAGCCCACAGTGGGCAGAAGGCAGAAGAGGTGCTTGAGGTGCTTGCTTTCAGCCTGCAGCACCCCTGTCCCTCCCTCACCATGGAAATGCTGGGGCCAAGGAGATACCAAAGGGCTGGTGTGCCTGGGGAGACCTGGCAGAGGGAAGCTCCTTCAGGCTTTGGCTCTGCCAAATGTCATGAATGAAAATAAATCTGAGTAAAAAATAGTGTGGTTGTTTCCTTTGAGGTGCTTCTTTCTCTGCCTGTGCTGGGGGAGGGGAAGAACTGAGGACAGTAACTTGTCAGAAGCTAAATGTGTGCCTTGAGATCAGGATGCTACACTGGAATATTGGGGCTGTTTTGCAGATTTACTTGTCCAGAAAAGTGCCTAGTGACAGTCTGTGACAAGAGCCCACAGAAAATTTAGGATATAACAGAACTGTAATTATCTGTCTAGATTCAGCTTGCAAGCATTAGATTTGGTTGTACCTTTCCCTAATAGATGAGAGAACTGAAATGCATCAGATGGTGTCTCCTTCCCACATAAAGACCTTGATCAAGTTGCTTCTTACTCTTTGAAAAAGCCAAGCTGCCAGAGATGACAAAGATACAGATCACTGTAATATGCACTTCCCAGATGTTGGATTACTTGCCTGTCTCCCTTCCGAACCTCTGCCAATTTATAAATAATATTTTGACTTTTGAGGTGGAAGAAGCATCTAGGCTGGCTCTCAGCATCACCAGCCAGGAAGTAATGAGAGACAGCATGGAGCACCTGGCCCGGGACCCCTCAGCTGTTTGGTGACATGGTGGCTGCCCCAAGACCTGCTCAGGCCAGGGACTCCATTCCAGGGAGGCTAAAACGTCCTTACTTTCCCAGCCCAGCCCTGCAACAATCTGATCATCAGTGCTTTTGTTCAGCTGGTTGACATGTCACGTCATGACCTACAAATATTTTCACACTGTTTATCCCGATGCAATGTCCCAGTGTCCACAGGCAGAACTGCAGTCTCTGTTTATAAATATGATAACCATTGTCTGCCTCAGTTAAAACAAGTTGTGTAAAACCCCATCTCCTTCAAAGGCAGCAAGAGTCTTGGCTGTGGTAGGGTTTGTTTGTTGGTTGGTTTGTTTTGTTGTTTTTTCTCCCCTGTGATATGTGTTCAGTTTATACAGTGCTCCAGAAGTTCTTACCATGATTTGCTATTCTGGTAGTGTGTGAATTTTTCCAAAATTTATTAAAACACAACAGCAACAACACAACAACAAAAAAACCCTGTACTGGGCCAGGCACTCATCCCTACAAAACTTTACAGAGATATTTTATTTTCTTAAGCATTCTTCCTAACAAATACTCAATAAAGCATATCATAACTTAATACTTGTGATATTGATATTGGACAGTGTTGATTTTTAAATCAAAATGTCACACAATTGGAGGCTGAATGCTCTATGGAGCTCTCACTCTGACACACTAATTGGAAAAAGTCCCATTTCCCATTCTCTTGCTAGGAATGACTGTACCATTGACTGACCCATGATTTGCTGGCTATCCATTTAGCATGGTTAAAAATGCCACAGCAGTTTTGAACAAAACTTCCACTTTTGCAGGGTCTATAAAGTTTGCAGAATTTACTGCTCTAAGTATGGGCTCAGTAATCTCAAGAATTAGAGAAAGCTTGGGAAAGCTTTGCAACAAGTAAAATTAAATCCCAACTACTCTATAAAACAGACAGACTTGAAATTACAGTCCTCACTACAAAACACTTCCAATTATTTATAGACAGACTCTTTGTACCAGAACTTGCTTAAATTTTTTCTCTTTCAATCTGCTCCCAGGTATGCTGGGTGCATGACAAAGTAAAAGGAGCTGTGAACTCCCAGAGTAGGATTTTCTTTGACCTTACTACATTCTGTTGATGCTTTGTGTTGCACAGTTGTGGATGCAGAGTGCAATCCACCACCTCCAAGGTCAGAATTGGTGATGGGATTGATTTTTATGCTGAGGGATAACAAAAAATGAAAATTTTGAAATCACAGAATAATTCAGTTCATAAATGCTGATATGACCTTTTGCAATATCCTTAAATGCACAAATGGAAGTAAGAAAAATTGTAAACATGATACAAACATCTATGTATGTCAACAACAAAAAAATGTAAGAAATTAAACATAAGGAAGACTGCATCTCAGCCTTGAATATTTATGATTTTTCTTTCAAAGGTAATTGAAATTGATGACATCTTTAAATGCATTTCAGCATAATTGCCTTTCTGGAGAAAACATCTTCTAACTTTTTATTAGTTTCCTGTGAATTCTGCAAAACTGTAAACATACTGTGCTGTTAAAAGGAAGAGACATGGCAGTGCCTGGGTTTCCAATGTTTTCTGCTGCAGTTTGAATGCAACCATTTGCCCACTTTTCCTGTAGGAGCTTAAAAAAGGTTGTTTACTAGCCTGTCAGTTACAAATCCTTTGCAAACCACATCAGCTGCATAAAATATTGAATAAGGTGTGCCTTCCTTTCTCATGAGACACCTATGAATAAATAATTTTGCTTAAATTGGATGAAGATGTTTATCTCATGCATCCTGGTACCTCTGAGTTGGTTCAAAGGGCAGCAGTGCTGAGTGATGCTGAGCTCTCAGCCCTGTCCCTACCTTGGGGACAGATGAGCTGCCTGTCAGCAGCAGGTTTGTCCTTCAGAGCTGCCAGCCAGGGATGGCCACTGCTGCAGGCAGAGTCTCAGATCTGCTGCAGAGAGGCAGCCCCTTCCTAAGCTGCTACAGATGTTTTGTTGCCCTAGGTAACACCTTGTCCCTTCTGTATGGAAAACCTGACCCAGCTGACAGCTTCACTCACTGCAGCTTCTGCTCCCTCTTCTGTATTCAGTGCTGCAGGAGAGCCACATTTCAGTCTGATGGGTTTGGGGGTTTTTTGTTTGTTTTTTTTTTTGGGGGGTTGTGGTTGTGGTTGTTTGTTTGTTTGTTTGGTTTGGTTTGGTTTTTGTTGTTGTTATTATTTTTTAATTTGGTTTGGTTTGGTTTTTTTGAGGGCGTTGGTTTGGGGTTTTTTTTGAATGTGGGTAGTTGTGGTTTTGGTGTTAGGGTTTTTTTTTAATTTTGGGGGGGTTTGGGGGGCAGGGAGTGTGATAAGTTTTTTGTTGTTTTGCTGTCATTGTTTTGGGGTGTGGTTTTGTTATGGGGATTTTTCTGGTGGGTTAATTGGGTGGTTTAGGTTGTTATCCTTCTTGGTACATTTTCGTTTCGTTATTCTCAGATTTTTTTTTGTTCTTTTCCAGGGCTGCACTTCCTTTATCCTTTTCCTGCTAGCAAACTTCCTTCCAGCCATCTGGACGCTCAGGAAAGTCATTTCCTGAAGAGTAGATGTCCTCATCTTGGGACACAGTAGTTCTCAAACAAGCACCTTGATGACTTTACACGCTGAAGTAAGAGCCAAAATGAGGGATGTGGGACTCCAGGCAGCTCTTCACAATGCAGTTTATTACATCCAAGATGTTACAGCAGTCCAGGGTCGTGGGTGACAGAGCCTGTGCCTACAACTGTCAGCTCCAGCTGCAGGCAGGCCTGGAGACCCTTAGTTTGGGTTACAAATGCATTATATACTTTTCTTTGCTGAGCATCTTAATACGTCTATACCTTAACTATTATCTATAGCCTATCATAACTACTATAACTACCATATCCATGTGACTATTCTCCAATCACTAAAAGTTAGTACATTACAGTTTAAGCTAGAAGTTGTTTTTCAGTTTTCTTGCAGTGGAAAATTCTGAGATCTTTTTTCTACCTGCAATGTCTGCTGACTTCTTTGCCTGTGCTATCTTTCTGCTTGGTAAAAACATCTTCTTGTTTGAGGTGGGTTTATCCTTTGCTCTACGCCATAAAAACCCCTTCTAACTAACATACCCTTTGCCTCTTTGGTTATCCAGCAAGACTGGCTCAGCAATTCTTTTCTTCTATATCAAAACTTGCTTTCATTTCTATTTCTTCTTCAGATTCTATATTCAAAAATCTTTCTGCCAAGCATACATATCTGTGAGACTTTCTTGTAAAACTTTCATCCTTCCCAACACCCTGAGCTGTAGTGGCACATCCTGTGCTGCCTCTGTGGCACAAACTAAGTGACAGTGGCATTATCCTGGGAAAGAGCAGCAGGTAAGCTGGGGGAGGACAGGGAGGCTGCAGGCTTCTCATAACAAGCAGAGCCTGAGCTATCCCTCAGGTCTGCAGGAGAAGGAGTAGGCTGTGCCTCAGAACCTGCCACCGCTCAATAATTGCACATCACATTTTCTTTGCCACCTGGAGAACAGGCTGATTCCCTCCTCACTGCCACATATTTCTCCTGTGGCTCTCAAATTGCTGCCTGCTGGGGAATCCATACTTGTTGCTTCCTGTGCAGGGTGAATGAAGATGGTTTTCTCAGTAGTGCTGCAGCAGAACAGCCAGCACGTTCCAGCAGAGCTGTGCACTGAGCCACAGACTTCTGCAGCTTGCAGAGCCACAAACATTTCCCAGGGAAGGCACAGAGCTCATGTAGAGCTCTCTGTCACTTTTCTCTGTCACTTTTTGCAGACCCCTCAGAAACAGCCCATAGTCTGGCAGTTATCAGCAGACCCTTGTCCATCCTCACCAGGCTGTGGATTATCCAGCAGTTCCCTTCAGGAGAAAGCAGAAATCCTGAACCTCCATGTGAGCAGTGGATACCAGCCTTCAGCATAATAAACACCCTGCCTATGCCCCCTCAGGCACAGCTGCTCAGAGCAGATGTGGAACATCTGCCTTGCCCAAAAGCCAAACGTGGGTCATGACTGCACAGCCGCGGTGGCTGCAGGACTGAGCAGGTCACACTGTCAGCCTGAGGACCATGACACAGCTGCACAGGACAGGAAAAGGACTGGAAAAAGAAGTTGTTCACCTGATTTAATGCTGCCCACAGAAACTGTGGTTAGGAGCAAGCTGAGCTGCCTTTCTGCCTTTCGGCAGCTCTTTCATGAATTCAAAAAAATTTAGATGAGCAAAAACTTTTCTCCCCACTCTTGTTTTTATTTCCCCTGTGGTTTTTTTTCCCTATTGTCCAGAGGAGTAGAGCAAGAATGATCGCATAGAAATCTGCCTGCAGGGGGACTGCCTTCAAGTTTTTTCATCAGCTGCCTCTTCCTTGCTCTTTTACAACGGACAGTATATGGTATTATTTGCCCCTCAAGCAGAGATTTAAATGTTTCCTACAGTAATTCTGTGGATAGATCCTCTTTTCTCAGTATGAAGTATGTCCCTGTTCCTTGAATGATATGATGTTTAAGTATTTCATCTTGCCTGAGAAGGTGACTGAAATTCCTCTAGTTGCTCCTTACTTTGTTTTGTGCAGTGTGACTCCTGAAACAAAATCGTTTTATCTTATTTTTAATACATAACTACATCAAAGCAAAGTACAACCCTAAAAGCTCCTCCTTTGTAAGAGTCCAAAAGAAGACAAAATCTCTGCTGCAATTGTTCAAAGACAGACAAATCACCAAAAAAATAAAAGAGATAGTTCTTAAGTTCCTACACATCACATGAAAGCAAAACATAATATTTCCTAGTCAGAAGGAAATTTAAGTGCATAAAAAGTCTAGACTGAAAAAGTTGGAGTGTTTTTGGGTTTTTTTTTTCCCTAAGAAGTTACTAATTTCTTTGTAGTTGGAAAGAATTTCTAATGGAAGCTGGAACAACCTTCAACACACATCTGAAAAATAAAAATAGAAAAAAAGAGAACATAGAACTTAGTAGCTGCATCATTGCTTTTAAAGGAATATTAATGCTATTTACAGAATATTACTTAATCTCTATACATTAATTTAGTACAACATATAATTTTACAAATTGAAGTTATAAAAAATCAGCATCACATATGAATGATGGGAAACATCTCTACAGATGGGATTTTGGGATGCACATGCCGAAGAAAAACAAATAAGATCATTTGGCAGTCATTTCACACTGTCATGTGTAATGCAGATTCCTCAGTTAATGGAGGATATGAATTAATTTTAAAGGGTTTTACATAAAGATCAGAGCAGCAATGAAAGAAGAGGTCATGCTTTAACCTGGAAGACCCCACACCCCAAATCTGTGTGATTAGCCCACATGAGGCTGCAAGAGGACTCAATCAATCCATTCTTATATTCCAAAAGAAACTTGGTAATGGATGTCTTCTACCATTACATGAATGGAGATGATGAGTCACTGGCTCAGATGAATTCCAGCTACATTTAGGCTCTTAAAAGTAGTGGTAGGATTTGAGAGTTGCTGTTGAGATTCCTGCATGCAGGAACCCTGCTGGTAATAAACAGAGGTCTTTCTAGACAAAGGCTTTCTCAAATGCAGTTCATTTAAGGAGATTTTTTAGTCTGAACTATGCAGGTCAGGTAACCCTCACCTTGTTTTATAGTGGATTGGGGTTCACAGATTCTTGCCTAAAGAATGCAGCCACCTTCAAACCCATTTTAATTTTCAATGCCCACTTTAAATAGAATCAGACATTTGAAACAATATTGTTACATTTATTTGTATTAAATAATCTTCAGGGCCACAGTGTTGTTGTGGTTGCCCCCATATTTCTCTCTGGTAACACTCTGACAGTGGCAACTCTCCTTGTGGCACATGCTGCTGCAAACCCCAAACCCAAATTTTCCAGATGGTACACAAAAATATCCAGTTTTCTGAATTTCCAGATCTGCTCCCCTTCAGAGAATGCCTACACTCTCCCTGAATTCATCACCTCTGAAGCAACACACATGCACAGCTTTACAAGATTCACCTCAACTTCAGAAGCTTGGCAAGTTTATTTATGAAACAAACTATGTATAAAAGAAAGGTTAAATTCCTGATTACAAATCAAGTTCTGAAAGGGAAACAATAAACAACAAAAGCAACTTCCAGTGTACTTGTCATTGTGAGATTTCTCTGGGGTACAGAAGCTGAGGAAACAAATCAGCAGTGCTCTGCTCCTTCAGTGTTATCTTAGGGAATCAGCTTCTCTCCTGTGTTTCTGTCCCCCTCTGACAGTGACAGTTGTTGGGCTGACTCTTGAGTGCAAATGAAGTATCAAATAATTTCCTGGGGACCTCACTTCTCCTTCCTCCTTATCTTCTAATTTAGGGGAACTTAACTGTGTCACAGCTTTGATTAGCTCTTCTTCTCTGTGAGAATGCAAACAATTGTCAGGCTCATCTGGGACCAGGATGCACTCTCTTTGTAAAGCCTCTATGCAACATTGATTTCTTATCTGTGCTTTACCTTCTCAGGCAGTTGAATGTGCAATGGTTATCTTTTCCTTCCTTTTAAAACAACATATAAATCACAGCTTCTAAAAAAATATTAATTGTGCAATGCCCTGGATGGGCTAACAGTATGTGATATTTCACTGGGTTTTTGCAGAATTAACACCCAACATATTCATTGTATGGATAACCAGGATGCCATTCAGAGCACCTTCTTCCCATCCTTATGCCCTTCTTTGCCACGGTTTACTATTTTTAGGGCTTTTTACCACCATAGATAGTCTGCAAAGTAACTCTACATAATGCTAGGGAAGGCTTTGGTAGCTATCCTGAAGCTCCATTTAGGGGTCACCCTAGCTGTACTGCAGTTTTTAATATCACCTGGAGAATACAGTTGCACCTCTCACTGCCATCTCAGAAGGGTCTCCCAAGGGTCTTGACTAGTGTTTGTCCTCATATTTCTGACACTGTAGGGTATTTTTGTAGGAAACCAGAGACCCCTTAACGTTCATCACTGCAGCAGAAAATAAAGGAGGTATCTCTTTCTGAAGATACATGGAAATCAAGGTACCTTTCTACAGAAAACCCTTCCAGTGACTAACATCAACTCTTAATAAAGCAAAAACCTTTATTACTGTAGGTTTGTATTCTGAAGATATCTTAGCAATACTTTCAGTAACTTCTATACCTGAGGAGACAAGTGTTCAGCTTGTAAGGAAAAGTATCTTACCTATTCAATAGGTTTTTTTAATTCAGTCAGGAGTCTGATGGTCAATGTGTTTTCTGGAACTGCCTCCACAGAAGCAGTAGTGAGGATGACCAGCTGTGCTAGACCCAAAATCTGGGCTTAAACATCAGTTGTTGCTGAAATTCTATTACTATTATTCCTTTTTACTGTATGCCTTTAAAACAGAAAAAAAGTGACATTCTGATCCTGAGCAAGTATTTACTGCCTCACTGGTTTTACAGCTGGAATAGCTCTGAGCTGGTTTTAAGGGCCCTGATACATTCAACAATCTTACATCAAAATGATAAAAAAAGTATTTGAAAATAAGGTCTTGATCTTGACAGCACTTAACTGCTTTACACCTGGAAGATAGCATAAAATTGCCATCAAATCAATCTTGGTAGGAGAAGTCATTGGTAGCATATAGGCACAAAGTGGACTTTTGTGTTAGACCCCCTCCTCTGGCACCATTTAGATCTAAGTTTGTAGCAGCACCCCCCACAATTTTGTTGAATCTATGTATTTCAATAATTGTAGCTGGGGAGAATCAATGGTGCCTGCTCTCAATTCAGGCAGTTTTCAGGCTACTCTGAGTTGGAGATGACACCAACACCCCTGGAGGTAACCTTACCTAACATCTGCTTAAACCTGCGCTGTCACTGCCCTCATCAGCAGCCAAGGTTGGAGCCAAGTCCTCAGTGTATGAAGGGAGTGATGGTAAAGCCAGGAGCAGAGCAAACAATGAGGAATAATGCAATCTGCTTCCAGGGGACATGGATCATTAGCTGGATTACACCAGCAGACGGTAATGGGAATTCAGCACAGAATTCTGTACAATAATTAGCCCAAGATGGAGGAAACAGCCCAAGAAATAGGCGCTAAATGGAACAATCAAATAACACCGGGCGTCTGTATGAAAATAATAATTGGAATTCTCATGTCAACAAATGCCTCAGAAAGAAAAATACACCTAATTTTGTATCAATAAAAGGCAAGGAAAAAAACCCCAATGTTTTTTGTGTATGAGCCACTTGACAAGCACTCTTTCAAAGCCTGAGCACCACATCCGTCCCTGCACACATCAGTAGGTTGTTATTACCTTGGAGTGGGTACAGGCCAGGTCAACAAAGCTTACACTAGCTCTGCAAAACAGGCTATAAAGCAAAGCTAAAGGAGCTATGCTGCTTTTTATTAAAGAGTCTTCAAGGGGACATTGTAGAAGTCTTTTTCAAGTGAAGAACTACATCAATAAAGTCAATGCAGATGGTGTTTGAGACCAGTGTGGGGTTAAGACTTTTTCCAGCAGGAATGGAAAGCTAATGTATAAAATGATTTATGGGAGAGACTTTTTGGTATCTGAATTCTAACATCATCACATCCAAACAAAATAGAATTAATTGTCTGGCTTTGTAAACAGTAGTTTACAAAAAACAGCCAGCACTGGACATTTCTCAGGATATGCAAAACTCCACCTTGATAGTCAATGCTTTTGTGAAATGATAATGACTTTTACCCTGGTGAATCTGAACTCCATAGGTTTGGAACAGACCTCAGGGATGAGTTACTGGGACCATGCTCCTGACATCCCAGGCTGATTGGCCTTGTAACACTGAACATGAAGCAACACAACTTCTTTAGCTGCTGAATCTGCTTTGCAAAGGACTCCAAGATCACTAAATAAAAGGCACTAGAAGAATGTAACTGTTAATATTTTGTGTGTTGAGTCTCTTACTACTGAAAGACTAGTGAAGAGCTACCTGGTTTCACTGTTAAATCCTTGAACACGCCCACATCCTGTTCATAGATGCTTGTTTCTGTCTATAATAAAGGAAATCGTTCCAATTATATTCCCACTACTTTCACCATCTTTACTGAATGTCACCTGCAAGTGGCTACATCAACAAAGAGTTCATAGCTGATGCCATTTTCCCAAGCCACAGAGTGACACCTCTGACTTACTTTTAATAAAGAAACACACTTTTTAAAAGTTTTTTCTTCTTTTACCACAGGTTGAAACTCGACTGGCCTGTAATGCCTTCAGACCCCATCAGCACTTCCCCAAGCATTGCCACAGCACAATCACCTTTTTTGTTCAGCTATTAACATTTGCATTCTGAAGCTTCAGCTCTCCAGCCTCGTCTGTATTGCTGGAGGTTGGATGCATTAATAAATTATGGCCTATATTTAAATCATTTCACTGTTTAGTCCTCAATCTAAGCCCTAGCTAGGGCCAAATATGGCCCTGCAAGTATGGTCAGGAGGCCAAGAACTGGATGACTCCAAGAGCCAGAGAAGATTTGTAACCCAGGTTAACAGAACTAGAAGCAGTGCTGGATAGGATCTGGTCTAGAACTGATTGCTTTGAACTGGACCATTGAGAGAATCAGATGGCTAGAACAGATATATGGGGTGCACTTTGTGCTTGTCTGATGCTCAGCAGATGTATAAAAAAGTGCATGCTGGAAGGATGGAATAGTGCTGTGTCAGTGGAAATCCAGCAGGAGGATGTGCTTAATAAAGTAGATCCTTTTCAGCTTCATAGTAATGACCCAGAGCATCCTGGAGCATGAATTCATGCCTGGCAGAGGTAGACTGCAACTGTAGGCAGCTGTGAGCAAGAGTGGGTAGAGAGGGAAAGTTTCTTGAAAGTTACTCTCCACTGATCACAATCTTGTGCTCATTTTGCAGAACTGGACTCCTGTTAAGGTGGTTGGAAGGTTTGCAGTGCTATTCAGGCAGGGTACTTTTCAAAATTTCTTAGTTGAAACAAGACCTGGGCAATGATGAGCAGGGCATAGCTGGGTTTTGGATACTGTGGGCTGAGCTACCCTTGATTAAAAATATTATGATGTAATTTATTCCAGAGGAGACAGATTGACAGGAACAGGATTTAATTAAACCAAGTTTAAATCCATTTTGTATTCTCAACTTGCACCTACATGGCAAAAAGGCAGCTATTCAGGAGGAGGAGGAATCTGCTCAACAACTGTGGACATATCCCAGTAATATTTCAGGGGAGTTCCCTTTTTTCCCCTCCGCTTTGTACTTATTTTTGACAAGATCCTTTCCTTGGAAACCAGGTTATGCACATAAGTGGATCATCACGGTTGCTTCTTCTCCCTCAAATTGTTGGTTGTCTGTCTCAATTTGCAGGTTAATGTAAAGTAGGCTTACCCACTTTGTTCTTTAAGTAGTTTCTGCCATCCTCAATTCCTTCTGGAATTAACTTTGAAGTTATGGAAAATAATTTAATAAAAGCAGTATTACCAAAAATTAAATGAAGAACTTGAGGTCTGTTGAGAGGAAAAGCCTTTCCATTTCTGCAGCATTTTTAATAATATCTGCACACACTCACTTGTGTTATTTGCAGCAGGCTTATCACTGAGGACTGGGGAGGTTTAAGGAAAGAAACAACCTGCTTAAAGAAATAAATCACTTTACCCACCCTTACAAAAGATTGTGAAATCTTGTGGTAGCAGAGTTGGAATTTCTCCTGTTCAGTTTTTGCTTCTGTTGTGGGTTCCATGACTGTGAGATTTCATCCTTTAAGACTTTTATGCGATTTTGTTTTGCATAAGCATATTTCACTTTATATGTTGTGAACCAAATTCAGGCTTGGTGAGCTATGTGCCATTTCTTTTGAAGTAACTGGGCTATTAACTCTCATGGAAATGAGTAGTAAAACTAGATTTTTTTTGTCTTTATCTCTCAGAATGTGATCTCTGCATTGAAGAAGATAAATAATGAAGTCCAACCACAAATAATAATGAAATCACATAAGCAGTTCAAATACTTTGATTTATTCCTTGGACATTAAAAGAGCCTAAACTCTGATTTTGGTGGTTCAGGTTTTTACAGCATGTTGCATCAGACTCATTAGTAAAGCTTTGTGCACTTACAGTAGAATTTGCATCTTAAATGTTCTGAACAGAAATGCGGATAGCAATTTTTCCATCTACTTATGAGAAGAGTTTATGATGCCCAGAAGTCAATTTTTGTTTCCCTTTATACATAGGATCTAATAAGAAAAATATCCTCTAGTAATAAACCATCTCCTGTATTTTGTGTAGATTTAGGAAAGCTAATTAAAGAAAAATACATTAAGTAATGTTACTGGCTATAACCTTCAGAACTGTCCATCCTGAAGAATTTTCACTGCTTCACTGAAGATATTGAAATTTCTTTTTGCCTCAGAGCTTGTAATTTTTCTTCCACAAAGTCCAGTCTACCTTTGGTGTGCTACGGCCTCTCTAAAGCCACACTGGGAAGGAATAAAAGATGAAGGAGTCTTCCAATCTGCATGCATCATAATTACTTTAGGTAGTGCCATCTTCTGTAATTAATACAAACTGCAAATGAAGTTGTGCACAATTCCTGTTGTGAGAGAGGAGAGCAGGAACTGATGTAACACCTCCTAGAAAGATTACATTATGAGTATCTGATGTGAAAAGATGCAATAAATTATATATTTTTTGAGAAATAAAATGCTGTAAGATTCAGAGTAAAAATCTGTGTAGGTTTGGCCATTAACTATACTCCCCTGCATTCTTATGTAACTGCCTTTTTACACTTTTTGAGGACATCACTGTAAAAGCAGTTTCTTTGGGCTGAGACACAGAGAGCAGAGGGGTCAGAGGTGTGAATGTGCCATTGCTGTTTCTCTGTTTTCTAAGAAACAAAGAGCAGTACCCTTAGGCACTTTTTCTCTAACAATACCAAGATGTCTGTCGTGATTCACTGAGGAATAACTGCTTTGGGATGCTTCAAAACTGGTTTTTAAGTGAAGGATGCAAAATTGTTCTTTCCAGAGATGCAATGAATCTAGCTGACACTTTAGTATGTTTATTAAAAGGCACATGAGGCAGATGAAGCAGTAATAAATATCCATGCAGAGAAAGATCAAGCATGTCTGTGGATGCTATCCAGTAAAAAGCATCTTTGAAAAATAAGTGAAGATTCATTGGTTTCTCCAAAGCTTTATTTTTGATTTATAAATGAGACATTTTTGAAAATTATTATAAAGTGATGCACACTGAAGGCAAATACATACAAACTAATTTTGTTTCTAACTTTGATCTCCAAATGTCCAGAATACTGCTTGAAGAAACATTTTGTTCTCTCTGCCTTCCAGCAAAGTGTAATCTCTTTTGGGTTTGAGGTGTTCTGACCTTGTGCTGGTGCCTCCTCCACACCCCTCTCCTCAAAAAAATTCATTATTTTCCCCTATGCATAGAAAACAGTAAATAGAGGAGAGGATAAATTTATTTTTATAAGGTATTGTGCATAAAACCCCCTAGGAATCACAATAATTGCAGCAAGGGAAAATGGTATAAGGTGTAGTGGTATAAAATCAGAGGAGATACAGGACCACAGACCAGGAGATGCTTTGGGAGGAGCAAGGCAGGTGTAGGGCCTGACTCTAAGCAAAATAAACTGGAGCATTTGCGAGCTGCACTTTTGAAAGAGACAAGATGTTAATAGGGGAGGTGTATAACAGCATGAAAAACAATCATCTTTGTATCTGGAGTGACAGATGCAGAGCAGTGAATCCTCTGATAGGAAAAACATCCCAACTTTCAGCTCTTGCTGGTCTGAGGTCTGAGAACCACAGCCCAGGGGTCAGAGAGTGGCTGCAGAACCATGCCCAGGTACCAACATTAGCCCCAGAAGGGGACTTTGGGATGATTAGGGTGGATTTTTAGGTGGTAGGAAACAAAGAGAGGTCTTTCAAGAGAGGAATATAAACATGAAAGTGTACTGATAGGGCTTGCAATAGTCCAGGAAGAAGGTGAAAGCAGGTGCAGATGCACAGCTGGAAACAGGCAGAGGTGGTTTATTAGGAGGTAGATTAATGGGAATCATTCAAAATGCAGCAGCTAGCAGGGTAAAGACCATTTTCCAGGTGAGGGTGACTCTAGAAGAGTAGACTTTGCTTAAGATGTGTGAGCAAATTATTTAAAAAAGCAATGAATAAGGATGTGACAGGGGGGATGTACCATTCCTGTAATTGCCAAATGTACTGTTCCTTTCTGGGTGCTGAACTCAGGGAAATGAACCCATCCCAGCTCACAGTGAGGGAAAGGGAATAGACTTATCTGAATGAGATTTCAAATTGCCTAGTGTCAGCAAGTGGTAATGAAAAGTGGAGGTGATAATAGATACCATGATAAGCAATCTGTCCAGGTAGAAGGAGATGAAAAAAAGACAGTAGGACACAGACTAAATTTTCTGATTTACTTCAGCCACTTTGTACCATACTAATGCAAATGAAATGAAGAATCAAACTTCCACTGTATGAAGCAGTCATTTTCAGAAAAGACAAACATTTCCTGAGGGACAAAAGGAGATCTGAGTATGGCAGCAGAGCCATCAGCAGGGACTTCAGAGTAATTGGAAACCAACCATATTACTGTACAAATGAAGACAAATTCTGCACTCCTGTCTAGAGCATTGCACAGTGCCAGGAACACGAGGTCACTGGTGGAAGTGCCCTTCGACCTGCCTGAGAGAAGCCTTACAGTGAAGTTCTTACACCCAGAATAGGATGTGCTGGAATGTGGTGCCACATCAGGAGGCCAGAAGGATGTAAGAAGATTTCCCCTGCTGTCCTGCAGGTGCAGGACAGCTCAGCTGGGCTGCAGTGGTAACTTGAATGCACTGGTAGGGTGGCTTGCCTGGAGGGTGTGTTTTCACAGACCACCTCCCACTGCTCTGCTGCATTTGACAGCAGCCAGAAATAGGTAAAGGCAGGTGAACTGATCCCACATCCCTTGACACATGTGAGACAGGGCACACAGGTAAACTGCAGTGTGATCCCCTAAAAGTCAACGTGCTCTGCAGATAAAGCTGATGTCCCAGCTGCAGCTCCTCCATCAGCCAGTAGCACCTGCTTCCACAGCCCAAGACCTGCCAGTGCCAGAAATCTTTGGTAACATTCACTGAGTTTACTCATTCAGTTAAGATTTCCATCCTCTGACAGTTGAACACTTTTGCTCACCTCTCTCAATTCCATTCCACCTCTTGCTTTGAAGACTGCAAGCAGCCAAACCAAAAACCTTCCCCAACACTGAAACAAGTAGTATAAGCTCTGTTTGAGCTGCAGTTGACAGGCCTAGGTCCACACTGCAGCTGTAACTACAGCAAGGAGGTGCCAGCACTTTATGAAGTTGGTACCCACTGCAAAATGGGGAGATCTGTGGATGTGTTCTGCTTCTTGGACCCCAATTTTTATTCTGCATTCACATGGCCTTTTGTACACAACATGCACACATGGCAGGTGTCATGGCAATTTCAAAATCAGATTTTCCTCTCACTTAAGAAGGCACTAAAGAAGGAAATTAAGAAAGAACACCACCTTAAGTGAGTGAAAGCTGGCAGGAATTCAAAGATAGGGTCACTCATTGCTGAGGATTCCCTTTAAACATTTCTCTTGGTGAGCCAGGCTGCAGTGGCTGTTATCCAGGTAAGCAGCACTCCAGATGGATTACCTCTGCAGACATCAGCAGTACTGTTGGATTAGGGAAGCTGTCTGCACACCTGCTCATAACCAGCTCCTGGAATTAAAGAACCTGGACATGTTCTAAAATGTTTATTCTCACTGTTAGACTCAGGTGCCAACTTGTGTTTCCCAGTGTAGGGCAGTGTGACCTGCAGTCCCCAGTGTGGAGGTCAGCAGAGGTTTGCAGAGCAGGAAAGATTCACCTGGCATAATCCCTGGAATTTAAAAGCAACAAGCATAGACTCTTGGTTAAGTATGGCATCCAAAATATTTAACATCCCTTTTCACAATATAGATGAATAAACTTCCTGTGAGCAATTAACTGAAGGATGTTTTACTTAAGACAAACCGGCCAGCACTACTTGTGACTCTCTTCTGTAGTTTTTCCCTTTCTTCCACAGTGTTTCTAAAAATGCCCAGGTTACAGAAAATCTATGGTTCTCCTTTAACAGAAACTGCATGTCTAACACAGATGGTACTTCTGGCTATGGAATTGATTTTTTCTCCCACAAACCCTTCTTCGCCCCTGCTTCCCTTTTTTTTTGTGTCAGACTTTCAGCAAGCTTTTTTGCTGTCTCTCTTTCTGAAGCACTTATCTTTCTACCTCCAAAAGGAAGATGTATCAGGGTCTCTAATTTATCTTTTGTTCTTCCACACATTCTCTTTATCCACTTTTGCTACTCTCTTTCTCTTCCTGACCCCCATTTCTTTGTGAATTCTGCCTTCAACACCTGATTCCAACTCTCTTTCAAATCAGCAGACTCCTGTTTTTGATTTCGTACTGTCTGATCTCTTCTCCTTCATGATTTTTCCTCTTTTGCCATCTTCCTTAATTACATATTAAGAGGAGGTTTGGAAATATGGGAAAGACCATTACATCCTTTTTAAAGTGCAAAACAGTGCCTGTATATTCATAGTGAGGAGAACCACTGCAAAGTATGAGATAATCATGGTGCTGGGGGCAAAGAGATATGAAAAAAAGTCATTAACTACATTGATTAATTTGTGATATTAGTAATAAAATTGGATGTTAAAAGTTGGAAGACAGCGTGCAGAGTTACTCTCAGTGTACATGGATTAATCCACTTACATCCAGACACAGTGTACTGGCAGCCATGACAGATGTGGACATTAACTGTGTTCAGCAGGAATATTTGGATCAAGCAGGCAGACATCAGGAGGTATTGGCATCCTCTCAGAACTACCTCCCTGACTGGTAAGAAGCTCATACCGACCTGGGAAAGCATTTTCTTCAGACTGACATCAGAAGAGTGATTGAGCCAGAATAGGGAGAGATCCCAAAAGATCTTTGCACATGGACAAAGCAGGCAGAAAGTTATTGGAAAAGGGCAGAGATGGAATCTGTAAGGACGTGCATGTGCTGCTTAACTGGGATGAGGTTTCATGAATAGTGCAGAGGAGATGGAATATGAGTCCACAGCTCATCACATGTCCTACTGAAATCCCATATATTTATGGTATTTTTTCTGGACCAAAAATCAGACTGGGCTGCCACTAATACAATAGTAAAAGCATACAGTCTTGAAACCAAATGGAAAATTTGAATAAATTTTTGAATGAAAGGAAACCCAATAGCCATATGACACAGCAGTAGGGTTACTTGATGAATCCATGGCTATTTTTGACAGCCTTAGTTAGGAAAAAAGGTATCGTATAAATGGCAGAAAAATACTGCAAATGTTTGGCAAAGGACAAAACCACGGTAATTTTAGACACAAAATTACTTTGCCAGCTGCATTTGGCATTAAATATGGCACTATTATTTGGACATCATCATATTATGGTTCTTTCACAAAGACCAGAGGAATAATTCCAACCCAAGCTTCCTTCTAGAAACCTGGGGTTTTACCTTATCTCAATGCTGATTTTAAACTGATTTTAAACAAATGGAACTTAAAGACAGAAGGACCCATAAATTTTACAAAGCCAATTAATAAAATAGTAATAGTCAAACTTCTACTTAAATGGGTTGCGGTTCAAGTGTAGTTTGAATCTTCTGATGCTGAGAGTGAGCAGTCTCCTTGTGTCTCTTCTCATGCAGCTCTTATGAACTCATGATGACAGCAGTGACTTTCTGACCCTCTGGGGCTCCAGACCAGCAGCTGCAGAGATGTGAGTAACAACAGTCATGGAATTTGCCACATCTGCCAAGTGGTTTGCTTTGTTAGTGCTCTGCCATGGGCTCTGCGCATGCCGCCAGCACAGTAAACTGGTGGTATGTGCTGGACATCTTCATAAGAAGTGGAAGCCATCAAAACAGCACTAAGTGGCACTGAGGGATATTCAGGTTTTAGACTAGTGTTTCTCAGCCTATTAAACAAAAGATCAACAAAACTGAAAAGAATCCACACACCATCCTGTAGTGTTGCTAATTTTAATTATTTGCAGTCAATTAAAAACTACTTGCATTTTGAATGCCCACTCACTGGTTTTCTTCTCTGCCATTCTGTGTCCTTCCTTCAAGTATACCAATTTTGTTGTGGAGGGGTCTAAGTCCATGCTGTGTTTTTACAAACAGATAAAGGAAAGTACACTATGCTGCAAAGAAAGATGTTCTTGGGCTGATGGTTTCAATGACCCCTGCAATTGCATGGGAGCTCAGAATGTCCTAAGCTCTACTTCAGCGAGACAAATGATGGAGTTGAGATTCAGGTTTTCACTCATGATCTAAAGTTACCAGTCAAAACTCCAAAATCAAGAAATAGGTCTTGGAAGCCATGGAAACTTTAAAAGAAGAATGGTTGTCTTTTTATTTATTATTTGGACATACATACTCTATGCAAACCAACCACTTTTCCCTGGTCTTTTGAAATTATTCTGAAAGGACCTTTTGCTGCTGTAAGAATTCCTGTCATTGCACACACTTGCCTCATTTTCCACTTCAGTATCAAACTCCTGTTTTTACTAGAAACCTGCCACTTACCACCAGGTTTCAGATGCACAGCATTTCAGGCAACCAAGCACCTGAAAGTCCTGGGTGAGCACTGTGTGTGGAGGCCATCCCTGAGCCATCCTTCTGGCTGTGAGCAGCTCTCACTGGCAGCTCCTCTCACAGCAAGTAGGCATTTGAGGCAGAAAGGGGCCTTTTCCACCAATCCACAGTCAATGCTTGTGTGAGGTTTTGCAATTATTGCTCTACAGCTAAACTGGTTGTACCACCCACTAAAATCCATGGCATGCAAAAGGAGTTGCAAGAATCATTGTGTTGTTCTTAGAATATAATAAATAAGTCATTGGTTGTCATTCTTCTGAGGTTGTGTACTATCTGCACCATTTAACAAGTTTTGTATAGTAATTCAGTATCTGCATAGTATATTTCTGTATGTGCACAATACGCTTTCATTTATTTCTGTATATGTAAAGAAGCAGAAACCACAGTAGTACTTAACCCATCTCCCTCTTAGCTCCTACCGACCAATTCCATGCTTTTCACCATTTTTGTTTTATTCTGTGCAACAGCTGTGCCATCTAGTTGCCTCTATTTTTCTTGGGCTGTTGATGCCACAGGTTCTGCCACAGCTGTGATGGATGTAAGCTATCTGTAGGCAAAGTGCAAGCATTGATTTGTGTGCAGATGAATGAGCTGTGCAGGGGGCTGTTTGTTGGCAGTGTGTCTGTACACAGTGGAGAGACCTTCCTTGGCAGCTTTCACAGTGCACAGCAGTGCAGATCCCACCCAGGGAAAGCTGCTGGGCAGACCTCATTGTAGCCCTCCACCCTTCATTAGTGGGAGCAGTACTTCCTCTTTTCTTATCTCTGCCTCTTCATCTGACCCCCATTTAGGTGAAAACTGCTAACCAATCTGCTACATTTTGTCAAGGTCCCAATATACAAAGTCACGTCACCCAAAGGTCTCCCTGTCTTTCTGGACATATTTCTACTCAGGCTTTTCATCTCTCATATGTTGAAATGGCAGGGGGTTGATGTAGGTTTTAACTTGCCAAACTCTTCTACATCAGTTTCAGACTGACCTAGCCAATACCTAATTAACCTTCAGCAGCCAAAGATGCAACTGTGCCCTGCAAGGATGACCTCTCCACAGGGAGGATCTTGTGGAGATCCATTTGCATTGTAGGTGTTTGCTAAGGACCATCAGATCCGACAACCCATAATAAGTCCTTTGGGCAAAGTCCCCCTTGGCTTGTAGGGCAGTGCAGAGAAAAATTCTTCTGTTGAGAGTCTTCATGGGTTCTGGAGCAGGGCAATTGCTCAATCATTCTCCTGTGATGGGCTTAGGACAGGCAGATTCTCATGGGCTGGGCTGCCTGGGTTCCTCTGATCCCTGCCCTTGGCGGGGCCAGAGCTCACCTGCAGGGCAGCAGCCACTTCTCCCTGTGTGCCCTGTGTGCTTCACCCGCCAGCCTGAGGGCACCAGGACACAGATTTCAGTCCACACCAGCATTTCCCAGTCAGTGATCCATGAACAGCAAGGCCACTCAAAGAAATCTGTCTCATTTGCTGTGTTTGCAACCAAGGATTTGACTGCCTGGATTTTTGAATTAACACAACAGCCTGTGTTCCCCTGTTTGGGTACTGCTACTTTACATTTATGGTGTCGGCAAATAAACACCCATATATTTGCTACAATGTAGAACAATAAGGAATCAGGCAGAGAGCTCATTTTCTCTCTTGACCTTTCATACTCATTTCTATTGACCCATCTTTCTCTGTTTGCTAGCAGTCATTCTTTTCTAACCATGTTTGATCACTTTTTTTCAGTACAGTTTCCTGTTTGATTTCCTTTTACAAAAACATGTGTACCCTGACATTGTCGATAACTACCACAATTCCAGCTGTCTGAGCACTGATTTTTCTGTCTCTGAACTTGTGAACCATATTAAAAATTCAGGATTTATTGCCGTTGTTTCAAGAACTCCTGACAGACAGATGACAATGATTTCAGAGGAAATAACTCCTCTGTAGTCAGCCTGTCCTGTATTCCCCTTGGCACTCCCTAAGCTTAAGAATATTAAAAGCAAAAGAAAAATGGCTCACAGATAAAGCAGATTAATGAGACTCCATGTATTTTTTTCAATGCATGGAAACTATATACAATTGAATACCAGTGCTTTCTCATTAGCACTAAGCAAATCTATTTTGAGATTATTCCTCTTGGAGGAGCTGTGTGAATTACTCCACTAACACCACAAATAGCTTCCTAAACACTAAATCACTTTGGATTGCCTCTGAAGAGTGTGGCAGAGGTGTGTGCCTGTATCAGAGGATGAACTCAGCATGTGACTGTTTCACTGCAGACAGCTCAGCTGGGGAAGGTGACTGGCACTTCACCAAGTGACTGTCGTGTGCTTCAGCAGGTAAGGCAGGACCATTTTCTCTCCTCCACTGGCCAGCTCCTATGGGACTGTTTCCCCCAGCCTCATAAGGATGGTCAAGATTGCATCTCAGGGTGAAAGGAGAAGCATCCCCATTCCTGAGCTGCATTCCCCTTTTTTCAGATGATCAGTGAGAAGGTATAAGAGATCAAGTCCACCCAGGGCACTGAAAAAGCCCATCTAAGCACCCAGGAGATGTGTTCAGGAGATTTTGGATGCTGGCTTGAGGTCTTGGTCTGGTTTGAGAGATCCATCTATAAGAACTCAGCACGTGAGCCTCTTATGTACAATCAGTCAATAGCATACCAAATGTGCCACTGTGCTCATCCTAGCCCTGCCTTGTGGTAATTTGCTGAAATTACAGCTTTTCTCAGGAATGATCACACATTTTTAGGGCAATTCAAAATGAATAGTTCTGTGCCTTCTCTCTCAAAGTGATGACTAAGGAATGAGCTCTTTTCTTTAAGTATTTTCTCCTGATGAGTCTAAATTAGTCCTCTCTGAGCTCTGTGTGGCTGCCACAGGACTGACAGAGCTGGCTCCAAGATTGGATCAAGCTTGATTTGGTTGACAGGAGAAGGAAGGAGAAGTGAACTGCACAATTATGCTGCACTGTGTGATACCTTACCTGACTGAGCTCTATCAATGTGTGTCCCATGAGCTGCACAGGCTTCTCCATCCCTGTGAGCTCAGAGTTAATGTGGACATTGCAGTTCCATATAATCACCTCAGTGACTGCAGCAGAGGCATTTCCTAGGTCTGACTGTGCCAATGAGATGACATTCAAATACAAGGTTAGGTGGGGTCTCTGTGGTACAGGAATTGCCAAGGGAATGCTCTTCAGTTTTGTCAACAAAAAAATTGGAGTTTACAGAAATGCAATTTGAAAATGTCACAAATAACCATTTTGATCAGAAAAATCATCATCAATCAAAGCTATGTCTAATTTCTGCATGTGGTTTGTATTAAGTGCTTGAAAAATGATTGCATTTTGGCTGGAAATTAATTCAAGGCATGTGATAGATTTGAAATGTTGATTAATGTAAAGGTAGCAGGTGCCTCTTCGCCCTTGCTATCTTAACACTGTTCTCTTAACTGCAATGGTTCAGGCTTCCTACAGTCTGAATTAACACTGTCTTACCCCACAGAGGCAGGATTTTCTGAAGAAAGCAGTGCGGAGAGCAGAAGCCATCATGTGTTGGTTTTGGTGGGGGTGCACACAGGCTTTTGTGGCAGAGGGGAGTATGGGCAGTGTGGCAGATGTGGGGCTCTATTTTTAGACAAAGAAAAATGGGTTTTTAACTCTTCCTCACTGTGCCCTGTACCACTCCATGTTCATTATTGTAACTGCTGACAGGTAAATGGAGAAAAACAACAGTTAGTTTGAATCTTCATTTTTGCTATCCTTCAGTGCTATCAGTTAAACCTCTTTTGTCTGATGATTACAGCTGCAGGTGCCTTAACAGTTTCCATTTACATTTACCTTTAATGGGTATCTTGTCTGATAGGGGTCCCACAATGGCATATTTGAGCTTTTCGTGTTAAAAAGAATCAAAGACAGAAAAAAACAATAGCAGGGACAAAAATCTAGGATAGGACAAAGGTCACACCAGCAACTGTGTGAGGCCAAGCTGTAAGGAGACATAAGAGGAGAAAGTCAGTCCTTGGACACAACAATCACTGAGGAGTCAAATGAGGCACATATTGGATACATTTGCTGAATGTGACTGCCATCCTGGGATTCACCCCATCTTGCACTTTTAAATCCATCTCCCAGAGTTAAGCTTTGGTATTATTATCAGACTGATCAACAGATATGCGTGCATTGTACTACCAGGCCCTCTTTGTGCTGCCTATGAAATACCAGCAGGTTGTGTTCCTTCCTAAGGGGGGAGGATTTTGAATTGGTTTGACTTGTCAGGGCTGGATTATTGCAATTCTTTGTTTGCAGGAGTTACCAACCATGTTATCTCTCAAATGCAGCTGATACAGGATGCAACAGCTCACAGTCTTTTGGGCATTCAGTTGTTTCAACATAGCATTCCCTTTTTAAAATCTCTCTGCTGGCTTCTGGTGAAATTTTGTGTCAAGATCAAAGTCCTGCAAGTAGTACAGGCTATGTTGGATGTTACACTGGTTCTCTTTGCTGGTAGTATGTTCCTCACTGCTCAGCAAGATTATAATTATTATTGTAAAGGCATGTGGAAGGAGAGAGCCTCTGCTCCATGAAGGGTGTTTCGCCAAGGGACTTTCTAATGCAAAAATCACACACAAAAAAAAAAACAAAAAAAAAAAAAAAAAGAAAAAAAAAGAGGAAGCCACAAGCAAGAAGGCACAAGGATGCAAATCTAAACAACTGATATATGAGGCAGTGATGGGAGCCAGTCACACTGACTGATAAGGATATTGGATATAATAAGGTTAATTTTGGTAAGATTATCTGATCCAGAATCTTGTCAAAGAGATGATAAGGACGAGAGAGAAGCTATAAGCCAGAGACTCAAACCTGGCAGACAAGTGCAATGGAAAAAAAGACAAGAAACTAACCTCCATGTGAGCAGTTAGCAAGAAAGCCTGCTTAGAAAGGGAAAATTGCTAAAAAGAAGAATTTTTCTGCTGAAAAAATACGGACAGAAAAGGCCTGCCAACCTGAAGCCATGAGGCTGGGAACCAGAAACAGCCTTGATAAGTCCTGCTGGCCTCTTGGAAGTGCACCAGAGGGCCTTCAAACTGAAGACATGGGGAGGAGCCATCCCTCCAGTCACTTCAGACTCTCACAGTCTCTCCTCCTACCTGTGTGAGGCACTTATGCTCAGTGTATGTCACGTCCATTTCTCATGTTTAGTACTGAGCTGACATCTAAAACTGCAACAGCTCAAGTACGGTGGGGGTATTCATCCATCACTATCCCAAAACCTCAGGATGTCTCCTCTTGCTGTAACCTTCTGATTTTCCTCCTCTTTTTGTGTTTTGTACTCTTCTGCCACTTCAATGATATCAAAAGTTATAAATATGTAACTCTGAAAGACATATTTAGAAGGGAAAGGTCAAAATTACTCTCCTGTCTTCCCCATCGTTTTCAGCTATTTATTCAGCTTTTACAGCCTGGGGTAAAACCTGTGCCTGGTTTTGCAACAGCTCCTTCATTTGTGTCCCTGATACCCAATGTTTATAAGTAATGACACAGGCCTGTGACATTTAACTGCTGAAATCAGCCCAAACTGAATGCATTCAGCCAAGTGCAGCAGAGGCTGAGACCCCATGGAAAGTTCGGAATGAAGTGCTCAGAGCAGTTGTTCAGATTTTGCCATGTGTGAAATATTTCTTTATCAAAGAGACCTCCATTGCCCTCCCCAAATCCTACCAAAGCACCTGCAAATATTGAAGCAAATGGCAGAGGACTTCTGCTCCCTGTAGAAATGATCCTCCCTCACCTTCAGTACCACATAACTGATGACATGGAAGCTGAGCCTTTTCTTTGTAGACTACATTATTTTTTTTCTAAATTACTTCCTTCTCTTTGTGGGGGCAAGTATGAAAGTAATTTTGCACATCTGCAATTATTCTAAGCAACATGGGGCTAATGCTCTTTAAAGTGCCAAGGTCTGAAATCTTGAGCTATTATTACCAGAGAAACAGCAGGAAAAGGTACACTAGGACTGTGTCTTAACACATGAGCACAGCGTCTTGCCGATGAACAGGCTATTTAATTCTGAGAAAGATGTTGCCCTTTCTTGTACTCAGTTCTTCAGATTACTATAGAAACACAACTTATCTTTTCAGAGGCCTGATCTGAGAGAAGAAAGAGAGAAGAGAAAAGACATTGACGTATGGGAAGGAAGAAATAGCCAACTGCTGAGTATTGCCTTGAAAACTGGTCTGCATATTTATTGTTTCAAAGTTCTCTTCAGATGGCTCTTAATGCCTAGCAAGTTATTATCTCCCACTCACAGAGAGATATTCGCTGGCTTCTTTGCTACAGTTGTCTGAAATAGAGTGACCATGGATGGTTATTTATTATAGTTCAAAGCTATTTGGCTTTATATCCCTAGCCAGCACAGAAACCAGCATTCTAAATTTGAATGTGTATTGCTTGTAGAAGAGATAGTAAGATTACATGCAGAAAGGTACAAAATTGTATAAACAGCCTGAGACAGAAGATATGCTCAAATGGACTAAAACCAAAAAAAACAGTAGCAGCATTGCCTTTTTTGGTGTGTGTTTGTTTTAAAACTGCCTGCTGAAACATAGAAATTTTGTTTTGTGTTCCTAAATCTAATGGAAATGAAAATTCAGCCTTGCACTGCAGAGTGGAGCTGGCACTCTTCCCCTCATCCCGGCATTTCTCTCACAAAACCATTCAGCCTCTCCAGTCCCATAGTCAATCCCAGTTCTTTCCAGAAACCCCCTCCCAATGTGTGTTACCAAAGAAGTGAACTTAATTCTCTGTGAATTATAGAGCATGGGCCAGGGCTGGATGTCTTGCAAGAAGATTGATTTTTTTCCAAGATAAGGTTTTGTAAAATTAAGCCCAAAGCCAGTAAACTTCTATGGGTCAGTTCCAGAGGAGGCAAGACCAGACCATCTCCTCTCCATGCTCTGGGTTTTCTGTCTCTTTGCCTTTGCACTCTCCACTCTTTTAAATTAATTTGTATTATTTCAAATAAATATCTTACTCTAGTAAACTTGACCCACTTGCCAGATATCCCCCTTCTGTTCTCTGCTGTTTTCTTACCATCTCTTCCTTCTTCCATTAGGATGTAAGGAGGAATTAAAAATAAAGACTTCGAATTGTTTTCGTCTAATATTTAGTTGCATATTTATGCTTTTCCTAGATACAGTGACTGCTCAGAAATTAGTGTTCTTTCCATTTAGGGGAATTGTACTCTACCACATTATCATATGGACATGATTTGCCAAACAAATTTAGATTACATAATTACAAACACAAACTGTCACCCAATTCAGCCACCATTATAACTTTATTTATTATTCTTTATTTTATTCTCACTTTATGGAAGCCATTATCTCTGCATGTAAGGGCTGTAGGCAACCCAGAGCTGACACCCTCAGAGCAGTCACTGTCCTTTGTCAGGTACAGAAATCAGAATCAAGAGCACAGAGCAATGAGAAGCCAGGGTGCCCTCCAAACTAAACTTGTATCTACTTAGGTCTTCCTAAAACTGGAATTCATAACATAACAATCTTACCCATACTGACTTAGGTACAGCAGCACCATCATCTTCTTGCTGGGACTGTTTTCAATATCATCAGGGAAATAATGATTCTGGCAGGGTAGGCACTCTCACACATCCAGAATATGCATCAATAGTAGGTTTCTAGTGTTAAAAAAAAAATCACACTGGTGTAGTCCTAAGTCTCTCTGATGTAATTGCTTTGGGACCTGAAAGCAACGAAAGACAAACCATATTCTAAATGTATTCTGACAGGAAAGATTTCTAATCAGTCAGGAGAACAGACAGGCATCACCATCTTAGATTATGCAATACATAACAACAACAACAAAACAGGGAAGAGAAATCATTTCCCTAGGAAAGGAACCTGAACATCTTTTCATTTTTTAGCATGTGCTACTGCATTTCCAGATTCATCTGGTAAATAATGATAATGAGTTCCCTGGACTACTTGTACTGACAAGAGTTTACCTGACAAGAGTTATTTACCTGACTACCTGACAAGAGTTGGGTTTTTTTAGTAGTAACTAATGTGGCATATAAATGAATAATTTCCATAGGATCATCCCAAAGAAAATCACAGTTTAACTGTATATATGATCATAAAATTCTGGATGCAAAAATTTCTGTTCCTTAAAATGTAAAATGACCATGTAGATGGTGAGAGAAGATCTGGAAGCACAGACACTTCTTTGTGTGCTCTTGTTCAGGCAGGTGCAAACATATTTCTGGTCTGAGCCTGGAGCCAGCCCTGTGCTGTGCCAGCATGGCACTGACCCAGGGCAGGTGCAACTCTCATGGCAAGATGTGTGTGAGGAGGAGCCTTATCTGAGCTGCAGCTGTGCAGCTTCTTCTTGGACACAGATCAGCCCGACCCCTATCTACATGGTAAAGTTGCTGAGGGGCAGACAAGGAGCAGAGACAGATTTCCTGACCTATGATCCACATTCCAACTGATAAATCACACTGTCTCTTCTACGAGGACTTTGGTCATGCTGTGAAAAATAAAAAAACATTACCTGGGTTTTATTGTATTGGTTATGGAGAGACAGTTTGCTTTTAACCTGGGGTATATTATTCTATTGGGAGGCAATAGAACATTGAGTATGGAGAAATGTGTTATTATTTAAATCATGCCAAGACACTCTGACTCAGACAGTGAGAAGAGTTTAGAGAAGAAAATCAAGTTAAAAATTACAGCAATTTCACATCAGAGCAAGTGAGGAGAGATATTATTTCTTACTTATAGCGACAAACCTTGTGTGCAGAGGTTACCTCTCCATTTGACTGCCTGATGCAGCTGGAAACAGAGACCACGCATCTTCAGGCAAAAGCCCTTTGGGTAGAATGAAAAGCAGACCCCTTTCACCCAATTTTCTGCTGGTTTAGTAGGATTTTACCATGCTGTTAAAGGTCCATCTTTCTTATATTTTTAAATTGTCACATACACGACTCCTATTTAAACAATCCTTTTCTTGAATATTTTTCATCAAAGTCTATTGAATGCCAGTGGGGCCTTCTTAAGCCTCAGACAACGGAGTTTCAACTTCTCAGCAGTCTCAGAAACAAGCAGATTCATTCAGTAGCAGGTCTTTGCAGTGAAGAAAGACTGAACAGCATTTTTTCTTCTACAGACAGAAAAAGCCCAACAAATGTTATGTCTTAATATTCCAGTCTGGATTACAGGGACATTTTCATATTTCATATTCCGGCCTAGCAGAAAAAAAAAAAGGAAAGAAAAGGTCTGAAGAGCTCTTCTTCTTTGAAGATGATTGTCCCTTTCTGGCTGCTGACTGGGCCCTGTGAGTGTGAACCAAAGCTCTGTATGAATCAGACCCACTAAGAGCCATGCAAACCATGGTGTGAGGACATACACTGGACTGACAATTCAAGAAGGTGAAAAAAAATTGGGGAAATACTGAGTTTCTTGCGTGTCCTTCAGTGGAAAATTAAGGTGAGGCTCAACACATCCAATTCCAGAGTTTCTGGATCAACAGCTGTAGGTTAAAATGCTATTGCATTGGTGCACAAATGAACTAGTCTGCTGCAGCCCAAGTCCCAGCTGGCTGTACAGCTCTAATGCTGTTAGGATGACCTTTTTCAAGTCTTAATGTACCTCTTGACGATTTCACCAGTCAACGTGCCTTTCTGATATGGGGAAATCTGGAAATTCCCTTGCAGGTAGGATCACTGTTCTTTCCCTGGCAAAAAATCTCCAAAACAGATTTATATAAAAAATAAGACAATGATCAAGACCCATAGAAATGTTCAAAATGTTTCATAGTAAATAATGAATACCTCCTGTAGTTACAACAGGTATTACAGCTTTGAATTACTAAATGTGCCCCAGCAGGGACCAAAAGCCTCCTCCATTAATAATGTTGAATGGACTGCTCTTCTACAGGTTTAGGAATAATGGACTACTGAGCATCCTTTGTTTTTAAAATTAAATTTGGATAAATTTTATTAGGATTTTTTCATATTTAGCTGAAAACAGACTGAAATAAAAGTGAGATGATCTTTATTGATACAGAAATCAAAATATCAAGAGTTAAGAGAATGGAAAGGCAGACTCAGGTAAATGCTAATTTATGTGCTCAGCCAAATTTTATTCATGGATAGTATAGAAATAAAAAGTAATAAAAAAAGTTTACAGGCAAAAACCATTCTGCTACCTTCCCTGCTACTAGTGGGGAATCTAACTTGCTTAAAGGTTGTTTGATATTTTCTGAAGGTTTCTTCAGATTTTTCAGACTTTTTAAAAATCTCAGTGTGTTGAGGCCCCTCCAGCAGTGTTTGATGATGTAATGATGCTGAAACACAAAGCTTGTGGCATGGATTCTGTAAATTCAAGTACAGAGAGTGGATTAAGGAGGACCTAAAATAACCATTAAAATGTCCTTAGTATACTCATCTGTTTCAGTCTCTGTTCATGCTATGTGTGATGCTAACAATATATTCAAAAGACCAGGTTACTGCTGATCTGTGGCTGTTGCAGAGATCAGAGAATTACACACTGCTCAGCATTGCAGGAATTTTTGTGAGGATTCTTTTTGCTAAGAATAGAGTGAAGAGTAGTCATGGTTTTAGTTACAGAGATGATCTGGATGAGATGGTCTCTGTAAAAAATTGCTGAAGATATACCTTATCCCTGTGGTGACAAGAGAGCATATCTGCTGTCTGGTTCACTTGCTTTTTTGGGCACTCAGAGAAAGCTTCCTGCAATTGCAGAGACACGTGGGTGAGGACAGTTTCATTTTGACTAAGTTGCCATAGGGATTCTGCAGCTGGAGCTGCAGGAGAGCAGGTTGTCACTTGCCATTAGCTTTGTTTTTATCCTGGGGGCCAGCGTGCATCTCAGATACTGCCTGGTTAACTCCTCTGCTGCCAATGTGGGAAGAACAGCACTCAGTTCGTGCCACTGCTGGAGCTCACCTGGTCATTGTGTGTCTTTTCAAAGGTTCAAAGAAATGTTAAAGCTGCAATAAGCATTAGTCAGTCAGTGTACTTGAAATTAGGAATCTCAGCCAGACCTATGGCATCCATAGCCAAGACCCACTTTCATTTAAGGCCATTTAGTGCACTGGAATAACATGTTATCATAAAGAGACCAGGGGATGATTAAAGTACTATACTTGCTGTTCACGTTATGAAAAATACTAGTATCTCTTTATATTATTTTATTATATTAATAACTGCCCATTCTTAAGGTAGACTTGAAAAATGTTGCTTCTGGCTATGCTCCAAGGTATGTTTCCTTCTCCTATGACTGGGAGAAGTATGCCCACATAATCTGGGACACAGGTTGTCTTGGTTTAGAGCAAAATTTTGGGAGAGAGAGTCCCCAGAGGGGCTCTAGTACGAAGATAAATTCAATCGGCCCCTCCCCCCCCAACCAGTCCGGGAGAAAATACCTCCTTGGAGAAAAGTGGAAAAAAGCTGTTTATTAAACAATAGAACCTAACAATATTAAAACAATAAAACCCCTTGCCGCTCTAAAAGAGATGACCAACTGAGAAAACCCCCCGGGTTGCAGCCCAGCTCACTCAGTCTCTTATCAGTCCTTCTGGTGCTGGAATTGTCGCAGGCCAGGCCCGGCCCGGCCCGGTGGCCACAGGTGTGAGCTGCCGGTGCTCCCCTGGGTGTTCAGTCCAGAGCAGGTTCCAAGAGGTCCAAAGAAAAGGAAAAGAAAAACCACAGTCCAGGGACTCTTCTTTGCCTCAGCCAGCTAAAACTAACTAAAAGCAAAAGGAGAGCTCTCTGTCCTGCCGTCTGTCTGTCCGCAGACAACACAGTCCTGGAGCAGGAATGCGGGGGAGTACGTGCAATGTCTGAGGGAAGAAAAAAAACCTGTGCGATTCTTCTCTCCCCCCTTTCACTCTCTGCAACAAGTCTTAAAGGTGCAAAACTTATTATTATTCAGCATAAACAAATGAGACTATTTGGGGATAAAAGCATCATGTGGTCAACCCAGGACACAGGTTTATAAGCTGCTGAACGAAACAGCTGCTGAAATTAAATGACAATGGTTGGGCTTGCCTTTTACTTTACTCAGTTTATTTTAATAGTGGCTGACACAGTGTTTTGTGTGTTTCTCCAAGACAGGGATGGATGTACTGGACATAACATAGATAACAAAAGCTGGGACTGAAGAATTGCCTGTGTCACAGAGAAATCCAAAAGAAGAAGGATGAAAGTGCAAGTATCTTGTCATCAAACTAATGATTTGTTAATTACTCTACTTGGATGGACTGTGAGCAGTCCAAGTCTTTGTTGACAAACCCAAAGAATGGCAAGGGATTTTGGCATGCAGTGCACTGTTCTGAATGATATAAACAACACAATTTTCAGAGATCCTTCTTATAGTAATGCTTGTGAAACAGTCCCCTCTTCTTCTAAGCCATTGTAAAAGGAGGTAAAGCAAATGTAGGGCAAGAGCCCTGAGCAGCCTCCAGCCTAAACACAGGAGATGGAGAATCCAGTGCAGGCTTGAGGCTGAATGGAAGAAAGAAGGTGGCACTGATATTAATTAATGTTTTTAGTCTCTTGCAGAGTGCATACTGAAAACCTGAAGAGGACAGCCATTTCTCTTTAAAGAGAGTTTTAACACTTAATGGAAACAGTAACACAAGCTCTGGTGAATTCAATGATTCAGAAAGACAGTGTGAAGCAGGTCTGTTTTTCCGCTCCAGAAGAGAGTGCCCCCCAACATGCACCTCCCATCTCAATTCTAATGAAGACTTGAATTTGCAGGGTGCTAGGCAGGAGTCCAAACTTAAGGCTCCTATTTTTTCCATCAGTAAGGGGATGTATAAGGTTCTTTCAGAACCTTACCTTTGGAGGAATGGCTGGTATTAGTTACAGCCTGAGAATGACACAGGAGAAATACGAACATCAGTCTTTCTCATGCTGCACATACTTCCTGCTGGTTTCCTTCACATGAGGTTTAGCAGCTGATACAGTACATTAAAAAATCAGATGGTTCCCCTTAGGGCTATCACATGCAGTAATTAAATCAAACACACACCACAGTCACACAGGGGATTTGACAATGCATTTGAAACCACTGTGCTTCAAATACAGGCTATTGCACATCAGTTCAGGCTGATCACTATTTTTTCCCCTGTAGAAGTTTGTTCCAGGCATCCTGTTGGCATTTAAGCATATGCTTTACATTAGGAATGTGGAGCTCTGCTACAGGAACACTAAGCAGCTGAGGCCCTCTATACACAGATAGGGACAGCCTCATACTCCAAAGTCCTTGCCCTCATGGAGGATTTCAACCACTCTGTCCAACCCATAGCTGTTGGACAGACAACATGGCAGAGCTGTGTGCTCCTTTGCTAGCCTGTAACCAGCAGCACCTGGATGAAGCCCCAGGAAAAGGAGAAAGGAACAAGGAGCTTTTATGGCCCCTGAACAGGCTAAGCAGCATTCAAAGCAGAGGCAGACTTGTACCCTCTGCACCCAGCTAGATCTTGGGTCAGGAGCAGGGCTCTGGCCATCCCTAAGTAGTGTGGCACGTGGCCTCCCATCCTGTCTGGGTTTGTTAGCAGAGACTACAGCACAAACCATGAAATACTGAATAATTGCCAAGTGAGCTATTGAGAACCTGACTGCAATGTAAATGATACAATAAAAACATTGGAGAGGTTCTTTCCTCACCCCACATAAATGCAACTCAAGTGAAATATTATAGTTTTAAAACTGACTTGCAAATATCTTTCTGCTTCAATATAATGCTTTAGAAGTGAAACATAGCTTTGGGGTAACAGTGGGAGTTCCTGCTCCCAAACAAATTTAATACCAAAGCAATATATCTGAATGTTGTTTCAGAGATACACTAGAAAGGCAAAGTGCTTTCTTGAATGAAAATCTAGTTATGTGATAAAATTCATCTTCACTTAGGAGAACACTCTAACAAAACTGAGAGAAGTTTCCTCACGTTTTCTGACCTGGAGCTGTAGATACATATTCCTTGTGTTAGTGGTTAGACAGGATGGCATCACTATCTCACATGTCCTGGAAGTTATCACTTGGTCTGAAGGACATAATGTGTGCTCATTTCCAAAACGCTTTTAATCTCTGAACCTATTAAGGAAGACACAAAGCCCAAACCAACAGTCTCCACCACAGGAGAATGGGAAAAGAGGCTACAGACATGAGGAAACTTTATTTTCCTGTTCTGTCACCAGTGGTTCTGCTGGCTCTGTATAATGTGTGCTGAAATGAAGCTTAGCTGGGGGTGATGCACGGGGATGTTAGGATGCTCTTTAAACCTGTTTTGAATAATGCCATTTCCATTCTCCACCAGCACATTTTTGGCAGCTTGTAGACACTGCCAAGCCCTGCACAGCACTGAAGTAGGGGTCAGTAGCAGGAGACCTATGCTTACCCTAAACATACAGACTCCCTAATTATTTCTGCCCGCTCCCCCAGGGCTCCCTCAATGCTTGTGGAGTTTCAGTACAGGACTACTAGTAAGAAATGGACTCCACCTGGATCAGCTGCTGGCTACAAATTTCACTCCTACCTTGTGATCCATATAAATGAATATTTTGGCTAGCAGCAGCAGGCACAAAGCAGAATATCTTTTTCTTTTTAACCTTCTTGTATCTTCTGGGAATATGCAGCTATTTATAATCCTGACAGATGTTCCAAGTGGGCTTTCTTGCAGTATGTATTCATCCTCCATCAATAACTTTGCATGCAGAGTGTGGGATCATCCCTGCAATTCGTACCAAGTTTCCTTACTTCTTGATTTATCTCTTATTGTCATGGATTGAAATGTATCCTTTAAAGCCAGTGCTGCTCATGCAGTGACTATGAAGGATTGAAGGCTCAGGACCCTCAGTGCAGTAGCCCAGGGTGCCAAGAGTCTAAACAGATTCTACAGCACCAGTCTGACTCCACGTAATGCTGCAACAAAAGTATAAACTTCCCTTTTCCCTAACAGCATCACATTCTCAGGAAGGGAGGCAGTGCCTTCTGGAGTGTTCTGTGAACATGTGACAACCCATCAGGACTTAGAGGAGGTCTGCAGCATTTCTGCCATGCCTGAATTCAAGGATCACTGATGCCACTGGGTTTTACCTGCTGGGGCAGTCTTGGTAACAATGACAATTTAAAAATGAACAACTTTGACATACGAGTTTCTTCATCATGCTACGCTGGAGCAGAGGTCAGCATTCTCTTTTGAGCCATAGCTGTATTTTAATCATAACTCCTCCAACATAATTACTTGATTATTAATAATTGATGTGCCTGTTATACTGTTTTGCCTTTGATCTTTTCAGAATGGAACATAATTTGAGACATGCAGTGTCTTGAGACATGTAAACAAATAAAACTGAGGTATCAGCAAATACATATTGACAGAAAGATGGGGCTTGGCAGAATCACTAGTTTTGCAGAGAAAACAATTACTGTAGTCAGGAAGTTTGAAATCATCAGTTGAAATGTCCTCAAATGAAAGCTCTTTTTACTCATAGTTGAAAGAATTCTTCTTGATAGAGAGCAGCAGACACCTTTTTTCTTTTAAATCTTCTCATCTTCTCTACTGAAAACAGATTTAGCTCCTACCTAAAGAGACCTACCTATTCTAGCTCAGGAATAACTCTCTCTTTTTAAGTCAATCCTCTTTTGTACAAAAGTAAAAAATCACAGCCTCTTTTTCTCACATCAGTCCTCTGAGTCATGCTGAGTTTAAAGGGTCTAATCCAGAGTTCTTAACCTGCCTGAATACTCTTTCTTGATTTCCTGTGGGCAACATCTCCATCCTCCTGATCACATGTAACCCAACCACCATCTTGGATCTCTTCACTCTGAAATGTCTCATTCAGAGCAGGACTTTCGCATATATAGCCCATCACCACACACCATATCCTCACTCTTTAAAAGGCAATGTTGCCTGCATCTCTGGTCAGTTCATGGTGACAACTAACATCATCCTTCCAATCAATATCATCCACAGTTAAAAAGGCTTCTATACATCTGAAATCCCAACAGAACTCTCCTTTTCCTGTTCCTTCCTTAATATTGTCCTTTTTTATTATATATACCAGGGAAAAGAATAAACAAAGCAATAATTAGGCTTCTGCTATACTGTGATTATGGTTTACTCTGGTGATCAACCTGATCTGTCTCCAGTCTACGTGTTCCCAATTTTTTGAACTCCAACCTCACACATCAGAACAGAATATACAGGTCATAATTATGAAGCATGTGATCATCCCTTGGAACAAAATAATATTATGCAAAGATCTTAGGGAATGGTGGGGAAGAATCTTAGTAGCTGGGCAAAGTCAGTTTTGCATTGAGGAGTGCTGACAGAGTAAATCACCCATGCTTACAACTTACCAATTTTGACTCAGGTGAATGGGCCACCTTCACTTAACCCAAAAAGGGGACATATACTTGTCATTTATATATACTTGTCACCTATATGGGCCAATAAACAGTCTGTCAATTGTGATTCTTATACAAAGAGGCAAATTAAGGGGCCACCAATTGTTGGACCCACAGATGGGGATACCAAACAGAAGCCTGAAGGTGGAATATGATGCTCAGTACGTGAAATACTGCATGTGGCTTCTATGCTGATTTTGAAACACTCCATTTTGATTACTAAAAGAATAACAAGCAAAAATGCTGTTTGTATGTCACAAGCACAGGGCATACCCAACTATGAGACCGTACTAGAAGAGCTGAAAAACCATTTCCAAGTGCAGAAGTTGTCAAAGGCAGAACAGATTTTTCTACAGATAAAAGCTGAGTATAGGTTGTGTAAGTTAAGTGCTAGAATGCTTTGAGAAAAACTACAGTTGTTATAAATATTGACAAAGTAGCTGAAAGACATGAAGAAGAAAGAGGTTGGTCCTACATGGTCACTTACTGCAACCCAAAGGGTACTGCAAGAAAAAATGCCTTATCTACCAAGGTTTGTATTGCTTTTCTCTCCAAATAATGTATTATTTATTGTAGTTGAAAGAAAGCACAACACACTGGTGATAAATGCAATGAAAGATCTACCACCTGAAACTACCTTGCTTTTCTTTGCTTATCACTTACAAAACAGGCACTTTTTTATTGGTATAGTGCATGGAAATGGGAGATTAATACATTATCACTGTTAGTCTTAGTGGTTAATTGCATTCATTTTACAAGTAAATTAATTCAGCTCAGTGCAAACAGCAAATAATTTTTTTTACTGTCACTAGCACTAATCAATGATTAATTAGGATTATTAAAAATTGTTAGCGTGGAATTTTTTTCCAATGTAGTTATCTAAATGCCAAATTTAGTTTGCTGAGAGTTTGGCATAAGACTGAGACAGTTATATGGCCATGGAAAATAAGCTAAAGGAAAAGTTTTGGCTGAGAAGTAGATAGGATTTCTTACTTGCCTTAGTAAATAGTCTATCGGACCACAGTGAAATTTAAATGCTTTTTACTTTTCTAGATTAAAAATGTGATATTAAAGTTTAGTCCACAAATGTGATGATTCAGTTGCTGTGTTCTGCTGCAGACTCAATATTTTGTTGATTTTCTTTTTAAATATTAAATTAACTTTCAATTCTATATTGACAAAAAACTGTTGTGCTCTATCTTTCATAATGTATTGGAAGCTAGCAAAAAAAAAAATCCCACAGAAATGATATTGCTGTATGAAACAACAATCAACTCAACCACTTTCAAAATAGTATCCACCCCACACGAAAGAAAACTATTTCACAATGAATGTATCAACAGTTACATGTCCGATTTAAGGAAAGCAAAACCCTCCCAACAGACTATGCTCCTTGGGAATGTGAATCCTGCATCAGGATGATGTCATGAGAGATAAAACAATCACTTTAAAATTGCTAGAATGTCATGTCCCAGTGCTGGGGACTCTGTAAATGGGGTAAAGCTGGAAGCAAGGCTCTGTTCAGGGGACTCCAGCACATGAACAAAGATAAATGTAGTGTAAGTTACTTTTTGGACTATGGGGAGTTTGATACAGATGAAAAGAAGCTCAGTTTTATTTCAATTCACACTGGGATCTACAAACAAATGCCAGTTACGCAAATTCATTGAGTCCAGACTCACATGCCTAACTAATCCAGTCTATGCTCAGGCATTAAGGCAAGTAAATCAAGAATTTCCAGGTAGAACTAACCTGAGCTAGAAATGGCATCACTCTGGCACAACTTTCATAATCTAAATATATAATAATAAGTAGCAGGTTTTGGTTACATACCTACAATGACATTCACCTTCCTTGGCCTTCTGATTTATAAAGAATATAAAATAACTTATCAAACCTCAGCAGTTTTGTATTCAAAAGTGAAACACTCCTGATAAATATTCTCTGTGGGGAATAAGTACATTCCTGCAATCCTCTATATACCTTCTTAAAGAAATAAGCATAGTAGTTAATACATTGATTTAACTGAGGATGTTGGTGGTAGAACATAATTTTCCCAGAAAAATAATTTGGAAAACAAACATGCCTAGAATTAATGGAAATATAACTAAAAACTAAGACATCTCCAGTATGAATTGACTTTGTTTATTGGCAGCTTGAGGAAAGGTATTTATTTTCTCTCCTTCACCTTTAACAGATTGCTTCCCTTGAGGCCTAAATTCTAAGTAAACTGTTATGATACTGTGCAATAGATTTGTCTAAGCAATGAGATGAAATTTAGCAGTAATTGCCTATGGTGATATTTTTGTCAGATCTCATTTGGAGATCTCAAACTCTAGATTGTTCATCATATATTTCTGTCTGCAACATCCTCTGCATTAGATACTACGGGAGTATTTAATCCATAGAATTACTGTTTTTCATATTAATGAGTTATAAATGAGAGCTTAATTACTCCTAATTCCTTGAAAATCCACTGTTGGTGATTATAATCACTAACTATTAGATTGTTAAACATTCATCATTGCCTATCTTTAGCAAACTTAATGAGGAATTATGGATCAAATCTCAGTTTCTGATTCTGCTGCCAAATGCTGGTGCAAGAGAACCCCTGCTGGCTGTGAGCAGTGCCAGGTCACCACTGGCATTACCCCTTGGCACTGAGATGGGATGACTGGGAGGCAGCAAAAGATGTGCAGGGAATACACTGTGCTCCTGCCATTCACAGCCCACAGAACTGTCTCCAGGGACTATTTCTCCTGTTGTAACTCAAAACCCTTTCATCCAAATCTGCTTTTACAAAGCCTAACTACCCCTGAACCTGCTTGTTTCATTATCAGGACAATGAGTAGATAAGTCACTTGAGAAATTCCATCAATTTTGAAGAAAAATCACCCCATATATATTTTAAATAATCTTTACCTGGGAATTTAAGTGGGTGATTTGTGTAGAGGTAGATAATGACACGATCCTTTACACTTGCTCTGTTGAAAGGGCTGTATCACCCAACAAGGCAGGAAATGTGGTGGCAGTCATTTCTTAAACCATCTCAATGGTGTTTTCAAACGAACATCTTTCCAAAGTAATAATTTCTTCCTGCTCTTTGTCAAAGTGCTTTTCTGCACCTTTGTCAGCTGCAATTGACTTTTTGGAATAGGAAGAGGCTGCTAAAAATTAATCTGGATGCAGTCTCAATAGCACCCTACACAACGGCACCTCTGGTAAAATGTATCTTGGAAAGAATAGAAGAAATAAAAAAAAATACTGCACACATTCTATACACATAGTTCCTTCTGTATAGCTTTACATAAATACAGAACCTAGATAAATATCTATGTGTTCTATACATGGTTCCATTTAGATATATAGAAAGACATATATAAAGGACATAATCCTCTAATTCACTTAAATACATAAGTTCAAGAAATGAGAAATCCCAGTGAGTTGAACCAAATGAGTGAATATTCTATATTTAAAGTTTGCTGCTGAACTGGAACTGTGGATGCAAAAACCTGAATGAAAATTAATCATTACCTGTACTGAAAATAAGCTTCACAAAGAAAAAAGTGTTAATATAAAATACTAGACCACAAATACAGTGAGAAAGGTCTATCTCCTGCTCTGTTACATGCAAGTTTCAAGCCTCAGTTTACTGCTTGCTACATTTTATATTTGGTATCTAAGCAACTCGTAAGCAAAATAAGATAAAAAGACATGTGACAGCTTAGTATAAATCAAGAAATAATTTAAAGCTCTTCAGAAATGCATATTGAGCGACATCAGTGAAAATTGTGTTGATGAAAGATCTAAACTGAAATTCATTATGCTGCACATAACCACCTATACTTAGGCATGAAATCTATCTCTAGCAACTGCTACTAAGTTTTGGCCTCTTGAATGAAAATAAAAGTCACACTTACTAAATTAAAGTAGTTTTTCTGGGAAGTAGAGACTTTCTGTAGGAATATATGGACACTGATATGCCCAAGTAAATGGCAGAATTGTTCAGTGGTCTTCTGTGATAGTTTTTAATTTGCAGATTTAGAGTCCAGGATTCTGTGGCAGTTACTTCAGGTAAGTCCTACAAAAACATAGCATTATAGTCCCACCATTTCAACCAATAACATTATTCTCAATGATTTTAAACTATTAAAGCTATGCAGAAATTAATTTTTGAGTTTTATCTCATAGTAGTAATGGTGGCCCTCTGGATTTGTTTGAACTGCAGACTAGAAGCTAAACAAGACAGGAGTGGAGGTCCCACCTAGTTGAAAAACCAGCTTTTGGAAGTGAGGCTCTAATCACTGAAGTATCTTTTGGGTTGATTTCAACTGGACTGGTTCCCTCAACAATCCCTCTTTATAAACGGCCCAAATCCTAAGACCAGAAAATGAGTGGAAGTGGGAACAAACAGGGAGAGTGAGACTCTCCTCTGGGAGGTAAAATGGATTTATGTTGTGTTGAAGTGACCTTGGGAGGCACTCCAGCCTGGACCATTGATTCTCCAACAGAACCACTGAATTGAAAACTGCATGTTTAAAAACTGACCTCTTGTTTTAGGATTCTTGCTCAACTCCAAACCAAATTTTAGATATGCTCAGCAGTCATCCATAGAAGATGCAAGTTCCAAACATCACTAAGAACTGCTCCCAAAGTATTTAATTTCATCTCCCACATAACTATACAAATGTGGACTCACTGAGACTTCTTTCAGTTATTATATTTGGGATTTTTTCTGAAACATGGCCCACCTGTATGCAGAACAATCTGCCCCAAGAGATTCCATGGTTTCAAAAGTGATGAAAAAAAGTATTTCACTCTGTTGGGAAGCATGACAATTTAAAACATACCTATTGCTCCAAATAAAGATTTTATCACAAGTCAAGAAGTGGACTGAACTAGTAATACAACAACTTTTGTACACATATATGCAAATTCAGTAGCAGTAACAATAATTTCACCATATTTTTGTGCTTTATCAAAACAGTGATAAATAGCAGGCCATTCAAAAAGAACAACCAAAACCCAAGACTTTACACAAATATGGTATAGATTTATGGTATCTATATCATGGTATAGATATGTTTATCTATATGTTATAGATAACCATAAATCAGGGGGGTTTTTTTTGCTTCTCTTTATGTAATTCCCTTCAGGTTGGTTTCGGTCGATAAATTTACAACATATATCTAAAGATCTGAACTACTGTTCAGGCTAAGCCATGATGATTGTGCATGTACATGCATATTTACAAAAAATCCTGACTGCTAAAAATAAGCCATGCTTGATTCACATAAGTCTTGTTTACTTATTTAACATTGCACCCAACTCTGAGTACAGAAAGGAGTTTATCACTTGAGTTTTCATAACCCAGCATGCAGTTGTCACATTTATCCCTCTGATACAGTGCGCACTGCTTATGCATAATAGAACTTCAGCTGTAATTTGAACCTATGGTTATGTATTTTCAGAGCATGACTGGAGCAGAGGCTCCAGAGATCTCGCTTTAAGCAGTTTTGTGTAGGAATAGGTGTAAGTTATGTGCACTATATATGTGTAAGCCAGGCTACAGTCGTTCATAAAAATCAGATTTGTTACCTGACGTGCAACAAGCCAATAATTATACACTCAAGAGAGACACTGATTATTTATTTCTGAGTTGCACAAGCCTGGGCACTTGGTGATATTCCAGAGATCAAACACCCCAATTATCAAAACTTTTTACTATTTATACATTTTAGCAAACAATGGAGTTAGTGTTCATGTTCTTCAACTTACAGAGTTCTCTTTTTAATCAATATTCATTAGCTAATGATTCTCTTGCTTCTCATGCTAAGTAGTCCGCATGCTCAAACTTTCGGGTCTGGGGGTTTCTGAAGTCCACGGTCACCGTCTGCCCCTGCCGGATTCACCTCTTACCCAGCCGGAGCTGATTTAGCACAGTTCACTTTTAAAGTTTTTTGCTTATCTCGGGTGTTTCTGCCAACTGTCCTCGAGGCCTGTCAATTCTGCATCCTCTGTGTCCACTACCAGTAACACATCCTTCTTCCCAGCCTTGTAAACCTCCCCCGAGGCCTGAGATCATTGGCACATGTCCAGCCTAGACCTCAACAGGGCAATTCTACCAAGTAACTTCTCTTTCTAACACCTAGTCGCCACTTAGAGCTTGCTAGCCTTTCACGGATTAATTCTCCCTTCCTGTTGATTGGATTTCAAAGTATGCAAAGATCAGAGAACATCCCTTCTTAAGCAAAGTTTACATGTTTCGCATTTTGCAACACCCTCAAGCCTGGTCCCTGTGGGAGAAATGGCTCAGCCCTGGGGCTCCCGCAGCGGCAGAGTGCCCCGGGGGCTCTCCCAGCGGGATAACACAGGATGACCCGTGGGATACGCGGCTGGGTAAGCGGCAGAGTGCCCCGGCGGCTCTCCCAGCGGGATAACACAGGATATCCTATGGGATACCCGGCTAGGTAAGGGGCAGAGTGGCCTGATGCTTCTCCCAGCGGGATAACACACGATAACCCACGGCATACCCAGCGGGGGAAGCGGCGGATTCCCCTCACGGCCGCCCCGCCCCAGGCGGACCCGCCGTGGTCACGGCGCATGCGCGCGGGCCGAAGAGGTGGGGCAGCGGTGCGCGCGGTGGCGGCGGCGGGAGCGAGTGAGGAGCCGGTGAGAGGAGCCGGGCGGGCGGGAAGGCCGGAGGGCAGTGAGGAGTAGAAGGGGCAGACTTGCTTCTGCTCCGCTTTCTCGGTAGGAATCGGTGCGGGAGCGAAACCCGCCGCGGGCTGAGCCGCCCCCTAGGCCGGGAACCCCCGCAGCCTCACGCACGCGTGGCGGAAGGAGCCTTTAAGCCGCGCTCCATGGAGGCCGGGGGTCGTCGTTCCCCCTCAGCCAAGGCACGCCCTTGCCGACCAGGGGTCTTGTCGGGCCTGAGGGGACGCAGAACCGTGCTAATCTCTTAAGTTCAGTCATTTTTGTATGTCATATTTTATGCTAGAGCGTGGAGAGGCTGCCAGCTGTAGGTAATTTGGGACCAGTGAGTTGAGAGAAGTCCTAGTAAATCATGAAGTCCCGCCATGAAGTTGTGCTCTGAACAGCCTTACTCGGTCTCAGCTGAAAAGTGATTTTGGCACCTTCCTGTTCTGGCTGGAGTCACACGTACAACTTTCCCTGGGCTGGAACCTCCTGAATTCAAGCTTTGGCTGATACTTACCTTTTGTTATCATTGCCATTTAATCTAAATGAATTGTTCTGTGAACACGTTGCTCTAGGCATCCTTTCTCTTGTGAGCTCGTGAATGGGCTTGGAGATCAAGACACCTGCGTATAGCCAGTAGAGATGCAGGTTTTCATCCTGAAATGAAAAGGTGGAAATGGGCTGAAATGTGTGAAATGTTTGGTGAAAGTTGCCGTTTTCAGGGGTGTGTGAGAAGCAGATACCCTGCAGTCAGCAGGCGATTTGTGCTTCTCTGGAGGGAAGTTTACCTGCAAGTGGCCTTAAAAAGCTGAAGTGTTTTATGCCTTTAGATGCATTTGGGATGCAGTCAAACCCTGTTCTCCTGTACCCAGTGGAGTACAAGGGCTGTCGTTTTTTTTTTCCTTAAATTTACACAAGTTTTTCAGCCTTTTCTAGAACTTTTCCCCCACCTTTTTTGTGATTGCTTTTAGAGGCTCCTGTCAACATTTTTTTTCTTTTCGTCCTTGAAATACCTGGCTAATTTTTTAGATAGCAGCCTTAATCAAGCTATTTGGTTTTTTGTGTCTTCATTCCGTTTTGAATAGATTCGATGGCCAGATGCTCAGACCCATTCACAGCTGGTAAAATAGACCAAGGCTCATAGTGTGATTCTGTGTATAGGAAATAGTTTGCCTGATATATATGATTATGGGGTTTTTTTGCCCCTGATAGCAGTATTATTTTGATTTCCAATACTTAATATGTGATTGACTTATAAATAAACTTATTTTTCAAGTTACTGCTGACTTAGTTTCTGGATATCTAATTGTAGTCCTTGTTGTGTGTGATGTGATTACTTTTCTACTTTTCACGCAGGTGTAATACAAGTACTGAATTACTTATGTCATCAGGGATATCCTTTTTTTTTCTGCATTAATTCACTTATTTTTCTGTTGATTCTACAATCCTAGCTTTTACCTGAGAAGAGACTGAAGGCAAAGTGTAAAAACAAAAGAAAAAATATTTTCTCAAATCTATTTATGGAAATACTGACCACAGATTGGTCCCAAAAGGAACTTTATTTTAAGGTATTTCCATAAATACATTTATATTTATAAACCTCCTTGTATCCCAGTAGCTCTCCTGTTAGTGCAGTCCACTACTGCATTTTTCCTTCAGAAGAGTTTGTTTTTTCTTTATCTTGCTATTCCTGATTTCCTTCTGCTAACCTAGCACTTTTTTCCTGTGCTGTTGTGCTTATAACCAGCATAATGTATTTGTCTGTAAACACATTTAAAACAGTTGGGAGTGCTTTGTTTGTTATCTTTGTCTTGATAACATACAGATAATCCTGTCAGTTGATATCTTTATTGCCTTAATGAAATTTCCAAAGTTTGTTTGTGATTGTCATGTTGTGTTTGACAAAGTCAGAATCCAGCTGTTGGGGTCATTTCAGTTCTCTCTACGTGTTGTCTGTATTACAACAGGTAAAAGTAGCATCTTTCCAGCAGTTGGAAGTGTAGACAAAGGATATCTTTGAGGTGTTTTTCTGTATTCTGTCACTAAAATCCAGCCTTCCCAGTGTTACAGCAATGAAGACCTTTGTTTTTCCTTATCTAGTCCTTGTCTAAAAGGTAGATTGGCATTACTATTAGTTTTATGTAAGTGGTTTGAACTCCTACTATTTTTAAGGAGTATTTCCAGTCTTTACTATCAACTGGATTTTCCTCATATGCCTGTGCTCCTTTCAAGATGGGGTTGGCATTCCTGTAAGCAGCCAGAGATCTATTACTGTGCCATCCTTATCTTTCCTTCTGTCCTGCCTCTTTCCTGTTGTTTGTAAATCCTTGTTTATTGACTGTTCAGGGAGATGGTGATCTGTGACTAATCTACTTTACTCATTTTTATACTCTTGCTTGTTTTAAATGTATATAAAACCAGAATTGAATGTGTAATTCCTCAGTTAACTAAACTAGGATAATTTTTGTATTGATTTGCTCATATCCTGTATAGCTTTCCATTTTGATTTGCTTTTTTGGGTTTTGTCTGGTGTGGAAATGTCTGTATAATACCTTACATAGTTAAGTCCAATTTTACCAAAGTCTTTTAAGTCTATCATGGTTACACCCTTATCTTGAGCTAGAATATCTGTTTAGATTTTCTGTCAAATCCCCTTCCTTTTCCTTTTATGTGTATGGAAACAAATGAAAATGGAAACTTTTTCTTTTCCAGATCACCTTATTTCTTGTCTCTGCACCTCAGAAGGGACGTGCATGTTTGGGTGACCAACTACAGGGACATCAAAATGCCCAATCTGGAGCATCCCGCGTACCCAGCAGCTGACCTGCTTCACTTGGAAGGTTTGGTGCCCTGCCGAGAGTCCCAGGTGTCCACGCTGCTGTCCATATTTGGCGAGGTAGTGCTCTTGTGTTCTGTGTCTGACTAGAGCAAAGGCCTTCTGCTGTCTCAGGGGGAGAACAGAAATTTAAGGGTGTTTTTGTGATGTCACTGTGAGCATGCTTTGGTTGCTTCTTTGTTGAAGTTTTATTTTTTGTTACCATCTTCAACATTAGTGTTTGGCAGTAGGTTCTGGTGTGTTGGAAGGTTGAAAGATGTCTTGCAGCTGGAAGGACCTAAACAAACTTAGAGCTATTTGTATGTTTGTCTCTCTGAATTCTGATTTTGCCAGAACTCTATTCTGTCTTTGCCAGTTAGTACCAAGGAATCTCTTCCTCCTAGACCTAAAGTTCTGGGCTAATTTTTTTCAGTGTTGGTGTAGAAATTCTGTTTGGTTTTGAGCTGTTTATCTAATCTGAGTGTCTGAATTCTAAGTACACTAAATTGTTCTGATTCTTAGTAGTTTTGAGGCTGGTCATAAGAGTTAGAAACCACTGGCTTGTTAAATGGTTCTTTTACTGCTTCACAAAGCTGTGGTAAAAAGTTATGGGGATTTTTATCTGCAAGCTTATAAGCAGTTTGCTTGCAGAATGTCTGCTTACATTCAATAATAAACTGGAAATAAGTATCTTTTTTCTGTCTTTAATTATGGATACTACTAATAATAACAGTATTAATAATAATACTGTTATATTGATATAACTGTTGTATATGACTGTATATTGATAAATACTGTTATATTTGATAATAATCAAATTACAGTATTTAAGTATTATATATGTTACAAGCATAGTGGCAACAACTCTTCTTAAAAATAGATCAATTCTTGATCAATGTACAGATAGTCAAACCTGCATGTCTTGCACAAGAGTGTTTCATGTTAGATAAATTGACTACCCTTTTCCATTAAAAGTGTCAATTTTAATTTGTATTCATTTTTAAGTCATATACTTATATTCTTAGAAATTAAAACAAAAACCTATGTTTTCATTTTCACCTGTGTGAAAACCTGTTCAGAATGGAGAAAAATAATAATTCCATTATTTCCCTGCATCTTAAGAAAACTACATGAAATTAAAAGCATCAGGACCATTAAATAAATAGATACATCAAATATTACCGTGTGAAAGAAGAGCAAGCTTTACCATCTCCTCCTTCACACCATTTAATTATTTTCTGTTTGGTCTTAATGAAAATAAAGGCAATTTGTAGTGTTTGCAGAAGCTAGGGGAATGTATGGCTTGCAATTTGTGCTTGCCAAGGTTTTGTTTCAGTTAGTTGACTAATTTGAATTAAGAGCCCACTGTGTGTGTGTTTTTGTTGTTTGTTGGAGCAGTTTCGTTGGCAGTTATGTGATACTTGATTCTTGCAACTTACCCCCAGCATTTCAGCAAAGATGTAACATAAAACTTGATCTTGCTGATTCTATAATAATTGCTGTATTTTAAATTTAATGCCTCAGTTTAGGAGATAACTTTTCCTTTGGGGGGAAAGTTCATTGTTAAATCTTTTATCTGCTGAATGAAAAGAAGAAGAATTGAAACAACAACAACTTTTTTTTTTCCCCTTTTAGCGTCAGCATTTTAGTTTTCCATCCATCTTTATCTATGGACACACATCTAGTGGAAAAACTTACGTGATGAAAACTCTTCTAACAACCTTACAGGTAAGAATGGTCATGAAGGATATTGAATTTACAGTTTATAACCATGGTTCCTCAAAATAGCCTCTACTTTCTCAAAATGGTTTGTTTCCTCAACCATTTCTGCCTTCCTGATTCTTCTCCTCCACTTACTGTGTCATGAGTGCATCACTCTGCTCACTAGGCCACTTCGGATAAAATGAAATTGTGCATCCTGAGATATAATATAAATCATAATAACTTTTTAAAGAAAGTTTAAAAAACATAAAAAAGGAGGCAAATATTGTTTATCTTGTCTCCATGATTTAACCTGAAGTAGCTCCATTGACTCCTTGTTTTAATTTTTTCCAAAACGTGTTTTAAAGTCCTCCTAAGTTCAAGGGTGTCATTACAGAAACTTCCATCTAAATCTGTTAATATCTCTGTCAGTCATGAAATTCAGGGATTTAAATCCAATGACATGTGCTCACTTCATGCCTGAACCATAAATTTCCACTTGTGTGTTTCTATAGCTCTGATAATTTCAGCTTGTCCAGAGTGAGCTTATCACTTTATCTGTAGGTTTTATGCAGAACCCCCCTTCATTAACAATTCTGCAGAGGGAGAGCAGTAGAAGGCAAATGTTTATGATCCCCTTCCATGAAGTTGCCTTCGCAGTAGCTCACAGCACTGAGCTGATCTGTTGTAGCATATCCAAAGGTATGGCCCTGGGAAGTGACTGGTTTGAGCAGCTCTCTCTCTGCAGAACTTCTTGTGCCACATGTGGGTGTCTCCTGTGTACTGTGATGGTGTGAATCACATCTGAGGCACCCAGCTTTCCTGCTGCTGTGGAGGTGCAGCACTTTGAATAGCTGCTTTTTGCTTTTTGGTGATGTAGTCCTTTCCTTTTAATGGTGTTCAAAATCATGGGCAAGCTTTTTAGTACATGCTGTGTGAGTGGATTGCCAGCATGTACCCACACTTCCCTACAGCTGCTGAATCATATTGTATTTTCAGTAGGAGGACTGGAATGAAGTACTTGGATTTTTTTTTTTTGTTACAGACAACCACATTCGTGCATCCCAGTGACTAATGTTTTCCAGAGGTTTTAATGTTCAGTGTGAAAAAGAGCATCTGCCTTACCAGAGATTATGGAGTTGTGCAGATAATTTTCTAGCAACCCTATTTTTAAGACATAGCTTATCTTTTTTTGCCTTAGGTAGGTTTGACTATTGGTATTTTATGGGTTATAGTGCCTTCTATTTAAAGACAAATGACTCTAGATTTTCAATATTACTAAAGTTATAATATATCTCATACTCTTTTTTCACGCATTGTTTGCTTGGAAAGATCTGGTTTTCTGAAAATGTTCTGCATAATCATGCTGATGACATGAGTTTGATACAGAAGCTTACACTTTATCATTTGTATGGATTGAATGCCAAAAACGTTCACAGTAGTTCTGGGGAGTGTGCTGGGGAGATTACTTCCTTTGAGATGTGTGTGTTTTCTAGACATTGTAATTCATAATAAACCATTTTATGATACTGTAGTGCTTACAGTTGTCTCAATTTCTTTGAGCTACATGCTATTTGGTTTTCTTTTTGTGTATTGCTCACAATTTTTCAACATAGCTAAAGGACACATTGTGCTTCAGTGTTTAAACATAGTTAGAAGGTATAGTTCCATTTGAAGATTCATCAGCTCTCTGTTCAGTTTGTGATACATAATATTTTGACTAGGTGCATAGTTTATCTTTTTTTTAACAAGTTATTTTGGTACTTGCTTGCACTATATTCTGTTGGCAGGGTATGGTTTCTTTGGTTCTCTCATATGGAAGAGAAAACTCTTCCTGGAGTATTTACACTGAAAAAGCCAAACACAGTTGTATAATTTTTCTTGTTCTCTTCAGCTTCCTCATGTGTTTGTGAACTGTGTGGAATACTTTACATCACGACTTCTGCTAGAAGAAATTCTCATCCAGCTGCAGAGCTGTTCACCTGGCGCAGAGCAGACCTCTCCTGTGCATTGTGACACTTTGAATGACTTTGTTCGTCTCTTTAAACAAGCTGTGACCAGTCAGGAGCTTCAAGATCAAACATTGTACATTGTAAGTAATTTCATTTTCATGTCCAGTCCCATTCCTGCTAAGAGGGTGTGAGTAATGGCTATTGATAATTTGTATGTGAAATGTGTGCCTTATAGAGCAGTTTGCACAAAATTTCTCAGTAGAGCTCTTTCAGAACCTGTTGACAGATTCTTTCTGTTGGCTTACAGGCTTTAGGTGAGGTTCTGTACTCCTGGTTTTAGATTTTTTTCTACACACAGACTGTGTAGCATAACTAATAACGAACATAAATTATACCACACATTTAAATTGGGGATGTAATAGTGTTACAAAGTCTTTAAATATAGAGAGCCTATATTTGTTTTATTATTAGTAAGTCGTGCTTATCTGTTTCCTTGTGAAAATAGCATCACAAATGAGAAAGCAAAGGTGGGGACCAGGGCAGAAGGGAACATGGAGAATGCAAATGACAAGGCTTGGTTTGCTAGAATAGAACTTAAGGATAATATTAAGGAATTAAAATGCATGACTTCCTCTGTAAAAATGCTTTCGAGATCTTACATCTTCAGCTACGCTTGTGGCCCTCAGAGATAGGACCTATAGTTTTAAAATTAAGATGGAAAAAAAAAAGACTGCAGTGAAAAAATTGGTGATATGCTCAAGTGGAATGAATAGCAGATTGCAGGAAAAATAATCAGAATTTATGTTGCAGGAATGATTGAATCAGTGTAATACTAGAACACTAGGATTTAGTTTAGGTCTTCAGGGTTTTTTACTGTGATAATCTTAACTACATAAAGGAGTCAAAATTTGCAGACTGTAACAGCATTTATTGTGCTGAGAGATGAACATGGAAACAAATTTCAGTTACACAAGAGGTCTGATGGAAGGACCATATGAAAGCTGTAGCATTAGTGATGTGTAAATGTGTACATATATATATAGTGTGAACCTGCAGCATATTCAGACCAAAATTTTAGGCCAGCAGTAGGAATTAAGATTTTTTAAAAAGAGTTGAAATTGATTATTTAAGAAAACAAGAACATGGCTAAGATTGATTGCTGTAAGAAACATGCAGTGCGATTACCCAGGGTCATTAAGCTGTCAGTGTGCCCATACTGCTTTGGGGTGTTTTTGCAGTCAAACAAGAAGTTCATAATTATACTCAACATTCTTCATTCTGTTTCACAGGCTATAGTTAAATATGTTTTATTCCCATTTAAAAATACTTTGCCACTGAGTTAAATAACTTCATATAATGTTTAGTGGAAGCAGTACTATTTCACTGTTTCCTATAGGTCACAAGGTTAATAAATTTGACATACTTCTTAGAAATGGAATGAAGAAAATCATGTACCAGCGCTTAAAACAGATAAAAAGTTATAAATAGAAGTAGTTCAGCTTACTGTCACAAAATTGATACTGATATTCTTCAACAATTCCATAAACACAAAATTTATCTCTCTAATAACATTCAGTGTATTTCACATAATACTTCTTGCAGTAAAGTCTTTCTTTCAGATTAGTATTTGGATTAAAAACTATTTTACATCAGTGAAGAATTCTTTATGTATTTCATGAAAATTGGCATCACGCAGAAAATTAGAAAGTTCTTGAGCAATGGTTCTAGAAAGTAAAGCATTAAAATAACTGCAAAGGTTCAATTGTATCGTGAAAATAGTTGTTGTCTCAGAAGAATTAAGTGTTAAATTACTATTTCAGTTACAGTCTGTGTGGGAACAGACAGGAATAGGAGAAATCAATTCATGTTTATTAACCTATGTCATCTGAATTTATTGTAGAGTGGTTTAAATTGAGACTGATGGAAGACCTGCATGCTGGTAACATAAACTGGCAATGCTGACTTATTCCATTTCATTTCAGTAGTAAATAATGTAATATTTCAGCTCAATTAACTCAGAGTAACTCAAGAGAAATGTTTACTTTCAAGCAAAGGATGTTTCTCTTAACCCAAGCATAGGTGCTGAATGCTTGTGATTACTTATGAAAAATGAATTTATTAATTTTAACTACCTGAAAAATTGGAGTAGACATAACTTGTTGTCATTCATACATTTACAGTATATAGCACTTTACAGAGGTATCAAGCTACTTTTTTAAATGTAAGTAAGCAGACAGTTTTAGAAAGTACAGGCTTTTTTGAAAAATTGAAGAGTGGCAAGTCTATATGGACACCAAAGAATAAGGCATAGATTCACAGACCTGGGGGAAGGCTGTTTCTCTGAACCACTTGACATTTTCCACAAGCCAGGGTCACAGTGCATTTTTTGTGCTGTAAGTAGGAACTATAGTTTCCCATTTAACTAAAAAATATTATATGCTTAGATCAAGATCTTAAAGCTTTGTGTTTGGCAGCTACATGTCACTGGGTCCAATAAGCAGTATTTTATTAGTAAAAATACATAGCCACTCTTTGGTCTGTAGTGTAAAGCAGTTTTCATTCCTGAAGTCACTTATTACGTGAACCACATGCAGATATCAATATAAAATCGTATGTTGTAGTTTTTAATAAATTCACAAAGTATGAGATATTGATGCAGAGATAGTTCTTTCAGATTTGTGTGGTGGGATTCTGAAATAATATTTTCAGAAAATGTTTGGTTGTTCACATAAAGTTCTTTTCCTTATTGTGGGCAACAGAAATGATAGATGCTGTAAGATTTTGATGGAGAGAAGATATGTAATAGGATAGAAAATATAGTTTTCTACAGACCTATAGTTTATATCTCAAGAGCAATAATTCTAAAGAAGTAATGAGCTTCAGAATTTAGATTTATATTGCAAGTAGTAAATAAGCTGCAAAAGAAGTGTATTTCTATTCCCTTTTTTCATTTCTGTCAAGATTTTAGGTGTGCTGGAAATATACTTTTTTTTTTTACCAAAGTGTAACCATGGATGTCTTCATGCTTCTGTTTTAATTGTTCAGACTCTGAAATGTTATTTGCTTAAGATGTTTCTTGTTTAAGCTGTACATATGCTACATCTGTTACTGCTATGTGAGGTTTGCGTACAATAAATCCTGTAAATTCCTAGGCTGCAAACAATGGCAAGAAAAGTTTCTCTCAAAATTCAGAATACCAGCTCTTATTTGTTTCTGAAAAATCATATAATGGTAGGAAAAGACAACTCTCCTGGAGTGAGCATGTAGTTACAGTGCTACTGTACTACATGAAAATTTGAAACATGAGAAGAATTTTGGGAAAAAATGGAGGTTTCACTGGTTGTTAAGGATATCATGACTTTGTTGTGATATTCGTAACGGACTTAAATAATAATTCTTCCTGCCATAAGGCATGAGAATGTTGCTTGTCTAGGGATTGTATGCTTTTTTAGATGCAGAGCTGCTTGGGGTTCCTGGAAACACATTTGAAGCAGTAATCTCTCTGATTCAGTTTCCAGCAGCTAAGAATTAATTTTAAATCCATGTGAGAGTGGGAGTTGAGTTTGTCTGTATAATATCTTTGTTTTGTTAAAAGGTTCTGGATAGAGCAGAACAGCTGAGGGAAATGGAAGCAAACATCCTGCCAGCATTTCTTAGGCTTCAAGAGTTGGTGAGTGTCTGGAAAGAAATTATTTTATGTGTCCTGCCTGTCGAAAATAATTGAACATGTGGTACCTGTACATCCAGGGTCACAGATCAAGATAAATGATTCTTTAGATGAGAAAAGTTGAACGATTTAGCCCCACTCCCTCAAAACGGTGGTCAAAACTAGAAATCAAACTAGAATTTAAACATTGGGAGATTTTTATTAGACCCTTTTTTTTTTAGTTGTGGTTAATGGTATCTTATTTACAATGTCTGATGTGTAGAATCTTTGGAGGCCCGTGTCAGATATATAGCTGTTTTTTCTAGGTTATTTGTCTTTTTAAGAATGAGACTTCAGAAGTCTACCAGCTGTTTCATTTGGCTGGAGCTGCACAGCTCAGCAGCTGTGAATGTGCTTTGACTTGCTAGAGAGTTTTCTCACACTTCTCCTGGAATTGTGCCTCAGTAAGTTTCTGATTGGAGTAAACCACAGTATGCTTTCCTTTCTTGCTTCTGAGGCATCAAAGCTTTTGCCTTGAAATAAACAAAAATGGTACATTCCCTGAAAAGAAACTGAAGACAAAACCCTAAGTTGCTGGTACTTTGAAATATCTGAACATGTAAATAGCTGAAATTATGCTTGTTATCTCAAGCTTTTGTGTGGTGCTCTTAATCTTCTGGTCACATTGATTTCTCTGCTGAATGAAGACTGATTCACAGCTGTGTTCTTAATCCTGACAGCTGGTGCATTTTCTGTCTCTTTTTGTCTGTTCTGCCCATGTTCTGGACTAGGCTGCTCTTGAAGCAGAAACAACCTGTTCTGCAAGGAAGGGAGGCAAACTTGAGTCTATAATTGCTGTTCAGGGATCAAAACCCCATGGACTAAGATTTATATATCCCAGAGGAACACTCCCAGATTTAAAACTAACCTCCAAACGAGTCTGTGTCTTGAATGCTGATAGTCCAGTTACCTAAATTCTGGGTTCTGGACTGAGGCTTTCTAAAACAGTTGTGCAGCCAGTGTTGCAGAGCAATGTTGTAGGAGCAAATCTCTTGCATCTCTTCCTTTCCTGGAGTGAAAGGACGCCAGGAACACCACTTGTAGTAGTGAGGGATATCATGGGACTGGCAGGTCACTGCTGAAGTATAGGTCATGGATGCTTGATTTCTCTGAGGATTGTGGTGACAAGTATTGAAGTTCTTCATACTGGATGATCAGTCAGGAAGTGAGCTGAATGTATCTCAGCACTTCTGTCAGCTGAAACATTAGGAGTTCTGGGAGAGGAAACCAGCTGAAAGAAATGCAGAAAGATACTTGTTGAAAGCGAAGAAAATATTTATGTTCCATAAAAACGAAGAAGAAACAGTAAAGAATATGGGTGGGCGCCACTACACTAAGAAGTGGAAAAGTAAGTAAAAAAGATTTTCACTACATTTCAGGGAAACAGCATTTAAAAGTCTTTCAAGTCATTCACAGCACTGTCAATTCAGTCAGGTTCCTTCCTTTTGTTTTGTCTTAATAGTTTTCAAATGTCTTTTTTAAAGAACCATATTTAAAAGCGTCTTTTGTTAGGCAGAATTTTTAGTGTGGTTGCAAAAACCTTGCAAAGAGGGGAAATGACACATCATCTTCACAGGTAGTTTTAGCTTCATATTAAGTAGCCAACATTTTGAAGGGTTACCAAAATAAAACAGTATCATTTTTAATATGAAGCATTTTGTTACCTATTGATCAAAACATCCAATGTGAAGCAGGTATTTTGTCAATAAAAACTTAGTTACAAAAATATATTACTATGAACAGCTCCATTGTTGTTAACTAGTAAAACAGCTGGGAGAGTAAACAGGTAATATTATATTTTTGGTTTGGGACGTCTGTGTGTTTGTCTTTAAAGACCAGATTGCCTTTGAAATAAAGTACAAGATATCTTGGTTCCAGAGGCACTGAGTTTTCTTTTTACTTTTTAACTTTTTCTGTTTGCTCTGAAGATCTGTGTTTAATTACTAAAAGTAAAATGTTCTCTTAATTTTGGGGTGGAATCTACTTGGTATTGTGTATCACCCCAGAAAGCTTACGTGTCAGTGAAATGGCAGGGGTTGGAGAGAAATATCATATAAAGATTTGCAAATGTATGATCTGCCTGATTAAGCCAGCTGAAGCTTTAATGCAAATTACTAGTATAGAAATAAACGGTAAATTTAATTATTTTTGTGAAACAGAAAAGTCACATAATAATTTTTTGATTGATGTTGTAACATGCACTGTTTTTTTGTTATTTCTCTGCCTGTCACTCTCTCATTTGGTTTTTTCTTTCCCTGTGTAGACTGACAGAAATGTGACAGTCATTCTGCTCAGTGAAATAGTCTGGGAACTGTTCCGTCCAAACATGGGGTGCTTTGAGCCATTCACCATGTATTTTCCAGACTACAGCATAGGTAAATCTAATTTTTTAATCTGCTTTTCAGGGATTATATAACACGCTGTCAAAGGACATTCTAAAGTTTTTTCCAGGCTTATCAAGGCCTTTTGCAGAACCCAGAATATGTAATAGCTACTGGAGTGTACAAGTCTATATTCACTCAACCTGTAAAGATCTTGTCTTTTTCCACGTTCCAGAAGATCTCAAAGGGATGTTTTGATTCCATTACATTTGCTGGTTCTTCAAATCAGCGCAGCTTTTGGTGGATTTTGTTGGGTTTTTTTTTTAGAGATGGTTATTGTTTGTTTTTCCACAAACATGGTCGATTTATTAAGTTGTCTTGAAAACATCAGAATTTATTTTTGTTTAAACAGGACATCTGCAGAAGATCTTGTCTCAGAATCATCCCCCAGAATATTCTGCAGATTTCTATGCTGCATATATCAATATTTTGCTTGGTGTTTTCTACATGGTCTGTAGGGACCTGAAGGAGCTTCGGCATCTGGTGAGATGAGCTGCTTTAGAGTTGCTGTTTTGTTTTGTGTTGTCTTTTGCCAAATGAGAATCTAGATTTGTTGTTGAATATGGACAAAGGGAAAATTAGAGACTGTAGAATGGTTTGGGTTGGAAAGGACCTTAAAGGTCAGGTTCCAACTGCCCTGCCATGGGCAGGGACATCTACTAGAACAGGTTGATCAAAGCCTCATCCAGCCTGGCCTACAAAACTTCCAGGGACATCCACAGCTTCTCTGTCAGCCTGTTTCAGTGTCTCACCACCTTAGCAGTAAAAAAGTCTTTCTTATATCTAGTGTAAATTTGCCCTCCTGCGAATGTGTTAGCTTAAAATGTAGTTGCCTTTAAAATCCATAACAAAGGTTGCAGTTGTTTTGTGGCTGTAAAGGGCTTCCAGTGTTGTGTAGTTTTCTGGTAATAAATTGAAAATATTTGGAAAAAGGCATTTTAACCACATAATGTAATAGTAAACAAAGTTAACAGAAGAAAATTAAGTTACTTGATAGTGACATTTGTATAAACTTATTAACAATTACAAACATTATCTTAATCCATTTGTTTAATTACCTGTACAAGGAAATTTTACAAGTTTGATGTTATCAGTGAAGAAATCAGTGCTCCAGAGATGATCTGAATGTTCTGCCTGTGTTTTCCTCAGGAACATGCTGCTAAATTTCAGCTGAACCTATCTGTTCATATAAAACCATACAGGTTTTATACGTAGAAGAGGTTACTGGAGACAGAAATAGAAACCAGGGTCACAGTTCTTGCAGACATGTACTTGGGTGGCTCTGCTTATGAGAATTTCATTTGGTTTAGATGCACTATTTGATTGTGCAACACTACAAAGATACTTATGTGATTGGACCCTAAATTCTTTGTGGTTGACAAGTCTCTTCCATAGAAGATAGTGACAGACACATACAACTGAATGCAGGCTTCTGAACTCCTTAGTGTCTAATACAGACTCTAAATGTGTATGTGGTTATGTGTGGTTATTAATAATACATTCTGGAACTTTATTAGATTTAAATATGGAAGTTACACTTTGAGTTTTGTATATTAGCATGGAGATTTATGAAAGTGCAGTAGGACAAAAAGATAATCTTTTTCTGAGGGTTGGTATTTTACCAATCTGAGGATTGGTATTTTACAAAATTCTGTGTGATATTGATTTAAACATTTTAGAAGAAAGTCTAGGTTATAGTTTTGTCAAAAATCTCTTAATCTTACTTTAGGCAAAAGGAGTTAATTTGCATATGGAATATGCTAGCATGTTTTTAAATAAATAATTTTTGAAAAAATAAATAATTTCTGCTTGTGTTTAAGTGTGCTGAACTTCCCCTGGAATGGAAAGTTTTATCTGAAAATGAAGGGAGTAAGAAAAGTTCATTACAACATTTTTATTGCATTTATAATGATAAATGATTATGTTAGTTAAAAAAATGCAACCTCTGAGTATGATAAACAGATCTTGCTGAGCTCAAAGCCATGTAATCTGGGATATATTACTTCTGCTTGTATTTTATGGTACAGAAATTACGCCATTTGTGACAGTATAATGTTTGTAAGCAAGTGGCATAATTATTGCCTTAAAAGGATTTGTTGACTTTGCAAAGGAGTTAATTACCCTGCTAGTTATACTCTGTAGCTGGATCAGATAGATTGTACTTTAATGTGTTCCATTTCTGCTTTCTCTAGGCAGCGCTCAATTTTGCTAAATACTGCGAACCGGTGGTCAGAGGGGAAGGTAAGGCTGTGTCTTTAATTTGAGAGGTGTATGAGAGAGCAGGTGCTTTCAGTGGGTTTTGGTGAAGACTTTGCTCTGATCCTTGTGCTGTGGTGGCACAGTGGTATCTCAGGTCACAACAGCAGTGCTCACTCCAGTTGCAGCCAGTCATTAGCACTTGCAGCAGAAGCAGTACATGGTATTTGTGGTGATATTTTAGAAAACAAAGGGGAAATACCCTGAAAATTTTCCTGCTTCCTATTAGTCTTTCTCCTCACTCAACCATCAGGACTTTGACAAAGTAATGGGATTAGTTACTTCTTTGTCAAGGCTAAGAGAAGAAAGAAACCAAGAGGAGAGGTTTTGTCAAACTGATAATCTTGAAATTATCTTGGAGCAGTCACAGAGGAACAGCCTTGTGTGGGAGCATGTGCTTGCTGGATGGACGGTGATGTTGCGCCATCCTAAAGCGGCAGGTCAGAGTCAGGGTGTTAGACTTTGTTATGCCTGTGACTGTTGAGGTGTCAGGGATGAGTTTTGGTGTTGTATGAGTTAAATGTTTAACAGAGTTGATTCTGGCTTGCTGCAGCAAATGAACGCGACACTCGCAAACTCTGGAAAAATATTGAACCTCATTTGAAGAAGGCAATGCAGACTGTTTATCTCCGGGAAATATCCAGGTAATTTGGAGGGCATAGGCTTGTTTGCTTGTTGAAGTAGCTGTTTTTAACTACCTTCCTCTCACTGTGTTTCATGGCTAGTGTTTCTTTTTTGCTAGATGTAATCTTTTTTCTGTAATGTGCACTTTTTCTTGCCATATGCTGTTAGAAATAGCATATCTCAGGAGGAGATTTAAACAAAGTGGTATTTCTAGCATATAATAGATTCAATAAGTAAAGCAGTGGCAGCAGGTTTTGTTCTCCTTTACAGTGATGCTGGATCCATTTTCTGTAATGTATGAAACTACCAAGCATGGGAATCCATCACCAGAATATACAGGCATAGTTTAAAACACACTGCTGTGTGTGTTAGCTTGCCACATACCCACTGTACCAAGGATGGTGTGCAAGCCTCAAAATTCTTGAGACATTACAGATTTTGAGTATCTGTGTTTCTTAGCTTTGTTTGACAGAGCCAGGTTTGTTTGCTGACTGTGCTTTCTGATCCCTTGTTTTCTTTTCCAAGGGCAATTTTTTCTAAATGGAATTGCCATTTTTGACAGCATTAAAATCTGATTTCCTATTAATGGCTATTATTCTTGTAATTGTTTTAGATTCCTTTTTATTTTGTAAGCTTCCAGACTGCTAGAAAAAAGGATGGTGGTATTTGTTCACAGTGGTAATGATTGGCTTAGGTTTAATGTTCTCTCCACCTTTAAGATGAGTGATTCTGATGTTACACTGTGTGAAGAGAGTATTGCTTGGTTTCTTTATCTTGGTAAAAACATACTGATTTTGTTCCTTTCAATGTCATTGAGGCTCTAGAATATTCTGTCACAACCTGAGTGTGTAGTAGAAGTCTTTGCTAAAATTCTAGAGATGTGATCATTCCTTCAAAAAGAGAATTGATTTTGCTTTTTTCAAGACTTCTCTGTAGCATGCAGCATTTTACTGTTTGGCTCAAATATTTATTTATATTCAGTATTGATCTTCATTACACAGTCAACTCAGGATCTTCCTGACTTTTTATATTGTGTAGTTGCCTACTCTAATTAGGTTGTAATAAAAGATTATGATACAAAATAGCTTGTGAATTGTTTCCAAATAAGTAATTTCCCTCTACAGTGTTCTTTGATTATAAATTTGAGCTTGACTTCCTTTTTATTAGAGATTCCAGCTTTCTGTCTAACAGTTCTAGGATTTAAGTAAATACTTGAGGAATTAAAATCACTGTGTGAGTTTTTTTGGCCACAGAACTGTGATTACTCTGGTTTTTCTTGGCCATGTAATTTATAGTGCCAGAACTTTGCTATCAGCTTTTGTGCTACCTGAACTGAAAGGAAAATTAACCTTTTTTCTGCCTGTAAAATGGTCATTGGATAAAACCTTAACTCACTGATGAGCTGTTTTGTCATTCATTGTAATTTAAGTATTACCTGAGCTCCCATTACACTCTTTTTATAAGTTTTATGGCGTATGGCTGATAAGCTCTGTTCATGAGGAACTTAAAAAACAAGCCAAAATAGTTCTTTCAACAAACCTATCTTTTTGATCCAAAATATGAAATTGCTAGCAATGTCATTCCTTAAGGGAGGTTCTAAAGTGAAATTTTTTTGGTATTGTTTAGGAAAACACCAAACTACTTGGGGGTGTTTTTCACTGACAGAATAATCCATCTTGATGACTTCCATTGACTTCAAAATCACATTATGAAGTAATTACAGTATTCTTCTCACAAATATAGACAGTTATTAAGCAAATTAAAAAGAATCAAAACTATCAGTGTTTTTACTTTTTATGCAATTCTGCATTATTCTTGAAACTTGGAACACTGTGGATGTTTGCTTACTCATTGTAGTTGGGTGGGAGGAAATAGGTATTTTGCAATTAGGTCTTTTATGCCTTAATCTAACATTATTTTTTGTCTTTTTTAATTAAATACATAGTCTGCAGATTATTAAAATTTACATGTGAGACAGTGAGACCATGTATTTTTAATTATTCTCTCACTAACTGTATCCTAGCCAGTGTCACAAAATTAGAATACACCAAGCAGGTAGCTTTCTCTGAAAGACTGTCCAGTACTACATCTTCATGTATTTGCATTGTCTGTCTTTCAGCTCACAGTGGGAGCGTTTGCAGCATGATGGTGGAGAGCCTGGGCAATTGAAAGGTATCAAACACAGTAACTGTGTAGGGGTGTGTAATGTGAAAGGTGCTTTTTGGTTCCACTTGGTCATTGTCACCTGAGAACGTGTGAATGAACCACACAGACAAAACTACCTGTTAGTATTCACTTACAATTCAGGATAATCATTGTTTTTTGAGAGGGTGTTCTATAAAGAAATATTTTTCCCCTATCATATATATTGGGACTAACCTTTCCTAATATCTTTTGCAGGTGAAGACAGTCTATTTTACATCAGTATTTCTTATGTTAGAATGGGTGAGGACTGGCCTGAACCCTGATGGTCAAACCTCTGTGTGCCAACTGGCAGAATTGTCCAAGTGGGGAGAGGAGAATGTTGTACCTGGTGTATTGCACTAAATTAGCACATTCCTAAACAAAACACCTGTCCTGGTCCAGATTTCTTGCAAATAGGAATGTCAGAAGTGCAACTGTTCTTTCTCTGTGTTCTTTCCTTGGACAAGTAGAGCTTTGTTGGTTTTATACTTTAGACAGGCTGGAAAGTTGAATCTTAATATATTTGTCAGCCTTCATTTACAATTTAGGAAGGAATACTGAAACATTTTCCTGGTGATGTCAGTTGGTCATGGTCTTTTTACCAGTTTGTATTTAGGAAACATTTTTTATGTTATTTGTCATGACAATTCCTTGAGATAAATGCAATCATCAGACTGTTTCCTGTGTTTGGTTTATGATTGGTGAATGTTCAACATTTTTGACCAAAGGAGTTTGATTCAATGTGTCCTTATTAAACTCTCTCCCAGATGATCATGAAGTATTTTGCACCTGACAACCCCATGAAGGGAGACTTCATTTTAAATGCATTTTCATAAGTGTATGTAGTAGCAAAAATTTCATGTTGTTAAAACAGCGTTTGATAGCAATATGCTTAAAAGTTGTTCAAATAAATGAAATTCCAACTCTAATAAAGGTGTAAATATCAAATAGTTCAGTGTGTGCTGCAATATTGGCTGACCAGAAGAATGGAGAAAAACCAGATGTTTTTGTGTTAAACTAAATTGTCTGTCTGCAAGAGTTTATTTGGTGTTGCATGTTATAAATAGCATGCAGTACAAGAGAATCTCTTAATTATAAGTGAAACTAAAACTGCTGTTTTTATGCTTACGTGAGAGGAAATCATTACTAGCAGTCATTTGGTATGCTTTTCCCTATACTGTGGGCCCTGAATCATAACTTCTAACATGTTTAATTCTTTAATCTTTATTTGCTGATATTTGTGGATTAAAGCATGAGGATACAGGTTCTTCACAGAACAAGAAAATGTTGAAGTAAAAACTGTAAGCAGAGGGCCCAAGAGAGACCCTTTAATGGTTTCTGTAATTAGCCAGCTGATGAAGGGTGGTTTGATGATCCTATTCTTACGCATAAGCATGTAAAACAAGAGCAGGGGACTGTCAGGATAAAAATTACAAACTAAAAGTACTTTGAGTTCCCTTAAAAAGAGGGGAAGCAGATATTCACTAGACTGTAGTTTTTGTGGAATTTAATATCTGTGTTTAATCTTAATTAAGTATACATGTATACAAGAAGGCAGAGTCAACTGGTTGAAGTTTAAAATTTTTTAAACATTTTCTATAGGAAATAGAACAGTGGCTAAAAATCATTGATCACAGATGAACTGTTTATCAGAAGTGCAGCACTGCTGCTTTCTTTACCATGCCAGCCTTGTTCCTGGACAAGCTGTTTGGTGGTCTAGAGGAGTCTAAAGGTTCAATCTTGAAAAAAAGTGCTGTTTATTTAAATGTATCCCTTCATCTGCCTTGTTTGTCAGGAAAATTCCCTTAAATGAAAGTAGCCTGGAATTACTTATATCTTTTTTCAGGAAGATTTATGAATCCCTGATGCTTCAAGTACAGTTGCTGAGAGTCTGGAAAGGTTGCAGAATGTTAGCTTTGTTTAGCTTTGTGCCATGCTCCTTGGTCCTTCCCTGAGTTTGCATCTGTTATAATGGGGCTGAGAAAGTCATACTTATTTAATTATGGCACTAGAGCAGGAGAGAAGGAAAAGAAAATGAGTGCAGGGAAGTTGAATTTGAAATTCCTCGATGTTCAGGCTGGATTTTGGTTGACTCGTGAACTGTTTGCTTATTTTATAGGACTTTCTGCACATACCCATGTGGAACTTCCTTATTACTCCAAATTTCTTCTAATAGCTGCTTACCTTGCCTCCTACAATCCTGTTAGGACAGATAAGAGATTCTTTCTTAAGGTAACAAAATTCATTTCTTAGTGCTGTTAACTGGATTCCTGCATACTGAATTTCATGGTTTAAAACTCTTCAGCTATTTGTTTGGAGCTCTGTTTCTGTGTGCGCTTCATTTGATTTGATGAGCAGCTTTACTGTAGAACATATGCTGTGATTGGTAATGATCACTGAGTGATTTAAATGTCTAATAAATCTAAATTCTTCATGTCAAATTATGCTTAAAGCTGTTATAGCATGAGCCATGTGTTTTGCCTTTCTAAGTTGATACAGCTTTGTTTTGACAAGATTTTAGTGGAGTGACCACAGTGTCCTTAGTTATAAGCTACACTTAAATTTCCAGAGTAAGGTACAAACCAAAACTGCCTTGGCCTTTAGTGAGATAAAATGACTTAGAGCACTGTTAGGTTTTTTATAGAGTTCTAAGTTTTTGGAACAGAAACCTACAAGCAGTTGCTTTTGCAGGAGGTGTGGTTACATTAGCTAGTATTTATTGTGTTGAAATGGTGGTAACGCATGTTTTAGGATGAATGTGTTAATTGTTACTACCAGCTCCTGGGCTAAACATAATTTTCTGCTAGTTCTTGCCATGTACATGTTGATGGGTTTTTTCCTTCTTTTTTTTTCTTCTTTTTTTTCCCGTGAGCTAAGTTGTGGTCATACTGCAGCCAAGTGCTGTGGTGCCATTGGTTGTTGTTGTATGTCTCTTCCTGACCCAGGAAGAGACAAGCTCCTCAAGCCTGCCTCATTGCCTCATTTTGAGTTATTTGACAAAATGTAGGTGGGAAGACAGGTATCAGAAAAGTGATCAGGCGGTTGGGCTTTCTATGCATTTTACCAGCTATTACAGTAGGTATTGATATATGCATGTGTGTATAAATATATGGCATTCGTGATGGATGGGTGTAAGCAATTAAAGAAAATGAGGGCAAGACAAATTTGTAAAAATACTACTCCCTCTTCAAAAGAAAATCATAGATAGACATTTTGAGAAGGTACTGCAGTTTCTAGTGATGAAATGTTAGTTCACTTTCAGTTTAAACTCTGGTATGATCTTACTGAAAGCTATAGGTGTTTCACCCTTCTATTGAGTCCTTTCCTGAGTGAAGGGCTACTTGTAATTGTAGATAGGCAAATTTTCTTTATGGGCAAGCCTTGTTCTTTGCACTTGGCTGGAGCATTTTCTTTGTTAGAGATTTTTTTGCTGAAGAGATGTTTCTACACAGAAACAAGAGAGCATGCAAGAGTCAAGTCTGTAGAGAATGTACCAAAATGTGCCACATCTTCCTTGCGTTCTCTGAACAACCTTTTCACCTTAGGTTTGTTCCTTTCTCCTTTGTAGTATCTCTGCATGAGTTTCCACTCTTGCGCATGAACTGTATTAAAGTTTGGTACAATAAACATGAATTTCTAAGGTTTTTGAAGCAGGGGTCAGGAAGGTATTTCTATCAGTGCTATCAGGTATTTTTTTCCAAGAACTGGTGAAGCAGAAGTCACCATTTTTCCTTCATGTCATGCATATCAGTTAGCCCTTCATCAGGTCTAAAATTGAACTACAGAAATAGCTGCATCTCAAAGCCCAACAAAACCAACACTTTTGAGGGGGTTTCAAGCTTAGTATTTTTATGTCTTATGTGAACAGTGGAAATAGAATATTATTTTTATCAGGTTTGTAATGAGATTCAGAATAGATGACAAGGAATTATCTTCTGGAGTGATATAACTAAGGACTAAAAGAAGCAAAAGGAATGCAAACAAAAGGATGGTCACTGAGTGGCTCATGTGCACTAGTCTATAGATGTTAGACTATACTTCAGCTGAAAGTAAAGTCACAGTTTGGGGCAGCCTGGAGTGCTAACAGCCCAGCAGAGTGGGGAAGTGATAGTTGACACCACTGCTTTAACTATGTGAAAATTCAAGAGCTTTGCAGTAGATAGAGAGAAAAATACAAAACTGATTTGAAAGTCTTTAAAACAAGAAAGAAATCAGACTATATATATATAGGAAGTCTTTATAGAAAACAGCATTAAAAGCTAATGGAAAATTAGCTCTGAATTACATGGGATTTTGTGCTTGAACAGAAATAGGATACCATAAATACCATATGGAGATCCCAGCATAACCTGTAAAATGCATGAATGCAGTTTGTTGTGCTCCATACAAAGCATTCTGTGTAACCTCAGGCTGGATCACTTTCCCCTCTGAAAGGTCATGGTTAGCACTGCAGTCATTTTTTTAAAGGCATGATGAAATGACTGCTTTGCTGTCTCTAATTGTGTTTGTTATGTATTAGCTGACTTAGCTAATTTTTTTAATCAGACAGATCATGTGAATTGAACCTAAGCCCTGTCTGCTATTTAGCTCTGTAGAAGTCAGTCAAGAAAAGCCACGTTTACTAAGATAATTTCGACGTGGCTGAGTGGCCACAAATACTTAGTACAAGATTTTAAACATTTAAATATAATTGCTTTATATGAGTTTTTTTCCCTGATTCATTGGGCATGCTTATAAGGTGTATTAATAAGGTATACTTCTCAGGGCTATGGAAGAAGGAAAAACTCATCAGGTGATATTTTGAGAAATGGTACTTAACTATGTTTAACAATTATTACATCTCTTCACTCATTTTACATCGCTTACACCTCATCCTTCATGTCTCTTGGATTTTTTTTAACCCATTCATTTGTAACATTGTTTACTATACTTCTGCCCTTTTCTTGCCCTCACATTTTTAGTTGAGATCCAAGAGCACTTGGCTATTTTCTTTCAATAGTCCTTCCTTTTTAAAGACAATTTTAAAAATGTGCAGCTTTAAATTACATTGCATTTCTTCAATACCCACCCCTACCCCTTCACCCTGCCCTATTCTTTCCTTTTGTCATTTAGCTCAAGAACCTTGAGCTACCTTTGTATTGTATTGATTGAATTCCTGGTTGTCATTCTGCCAACTTCTGTAGCATCCAAATTCTGAAATAGGGTCAATAAAAGGTGAAAATTCTGGTAGATTTTATACATGGATACATTTTACAAAATATGATAGTCATCATCTGTCTTTTTTATTAGATGATTGAGGATATGAGGAGGATGATAGCATGAAGTCATATTACAAACCAGTTTTTACTACGTCATCAGTTCCTGAGTAAATTAAAAAAAAAAAAACAACTTATGCATTTCAACAGAAAATATTAGCATGTTGTGTTTTGGCTTTGCACCACTTGGGACAAGATGAAGCAAGAAGCTAGGCAAGTGTAATTTTAGGGCTTCTAGTAAGAATGATTGGTAGTTGACATCAAGGGCAATTACTGGAAGTGTAGTAAAGAAGTAGACCTAGAGTAACATACTACCATTTGTAGTGTATACATTCTTTATTGACTATTTTAATTACCTTTGCTCTTGTCTGTTGTTCGCAGCATCATGGGAAAATCAGAAAGACCAACTTCATGAAGAAGCATGAGAAGGTATGTATTTTATTCTTCTAAGCTGAGCTTGGCAGCAAGTATTTTCTTTGCACTGTACTTGTGGGTTTGTATTACATTTTGTATTCTTGATTACTGTAGAAACATCAGAACTGCAGAAATAACAATTTTCGGTGCACTTGTTTTGTATGCTACAAATTTCTGTGAGATACAGACATTTTATTAAAACTGTAATATAAAATTTTCTCCTGTAGCCATATTTTTGTGTACAGCATAGTGTGTTTAATAAAGCTAATTAAAGGACATCATAAGTGGAGTTGCCAAGTATCAGCATTTCTCTCAAAAATAATTTAATATTCTTTAAATAATTTTTATACAAAGATTTCTATAATGAGGGAAATTGAAATATAGGGATAAAAAATTACATATGTAGTGTTATAAATAGACTCATTTGCTTCAGTTGGTGTGACAGTTTATGTCAATATACCTTTGCCCAGAGGAGCTTGTCTAAAGACTGATTTACAGATCAAATTCACCTTACTCTAGTAGGTGCCTGCATCTAAAACAGTTTATAGCCCATGCAGAGTCAGTCGATGCAGTCATTGGAGTGAAGGGTGTGATTTGGCTCTTACTAAAGCAGGTTCTATGTTCAGGCAGATGAATTGCACCACAAATTGTATTGATTAGCTTTCTACTGGCTGTACTTGGAATTGCAGAAACTGGTTTGGCTGTCTGTACCTGCTTGGCAGGAAGCTGACATTAGATGGAATAGATCCTTCCTTAAAAGTGTAGCAAGACTAAAAATCTGTTTTGTGATTAATAATTGTGTCAGTCCAGAGGCTGTGGGGTTTCTGACTAGAAAAAATGAATGTTGTGAATGAGGGGAAGAAACTGACTTACCATTCTATTAATTGCCCTGTTGCTGATAAAAGCACCATTTGCTTGGTTTCTTTGCATAGTTGGCCTGGAATGGTTCTTTTCCAGTGACAAGTGAGAGATCTTTCTGGTGAATCTATTTTTGGCTATGTGTTTCCATGATTTTTCACCCTGCTTGCTTTGTTAGCCAAGAGGTAGCTTTGGGGACACCTCCTGGATTTGAAAAGTTAAAACATGTAATGGAAGTAACATTTGATTTTGCTGAAGAAATGAGTGTTTGTGTATTACTGATGGCTAATGCCACAGAGGTGCTGGTGGTATATTTGAGATGTTCTTTCCCAGAAGCATTTTGAAACAAACTTTCCCTTGAAAATCCTATTTAATCTTGGCTGCTCTGCTAGTAAGAATAAATCAATGTACTCTACAAAAAACGCAAGTGGATGTCAGAGAGAATTAAACACAAACTTAAAATAAAACAAGTATTTCCCTTGTAAGAACTTTTGGAAGTGTGGGTCATAAATCTCTCTAGTCCTAACTATACTGCCTGAGTTGGAATACTGCCCAGTTCTGCCTTATAAACTGTACACCTTCTTTTTGCAGAATTGGTTATTTTGAAAATGCTTAGCGTTGAACAATCAGGACTTTGTATTTCTTTGAATTCGAGTGAATGCAATGTTACTACATAAAATAATTCACAATGCCTAAAATGGCCATCAGTGTCAGCTGAGGTGTGAGGTGTGCAGATGCACAAGAGCTCTGTAGGTGTGAGGTTGAGCAAATCTGCTGTGTTCTGATAACACAGTTGCCTTGGGCTCAGGCATCTGAACTCTTTGTTTTAACCAGCTGAACCTGTGGGAGGTATGTGCACTGTGAATGTTACTCAGCACTCTTTGCCTTGCCTCTGGAATACCCTGTCCACTTTCGTCCTCCTTCTTTGGAAGAAATCTTTAAGCTCCCTACCAACACAAGCCATTCTGTGATTCTTTGAATGCCATAAAACATAGCCTTTCCTCCTCATTCCTTAAATTGGACAAGGTCATCAGTCAACACAAGTAAATGTATAAATCTACTGACAGGAAATTCAGCATAAGATCCTCTGTTACAGCTCAGAAATGTTCCTGTTTATTGTGTAGTTTGAACACTTGCCATGTTAAATAGATCTTTCTTTTTATGTCTTGGTCAATAAACATGTAGTCAGTGTTTTCCATAACGTGTAAGTAGGCTGTATGAAAGACTGCTGTGAATCATAGTGCCTCCCTAGAGGCCAAAAGAATAAGAATAACATCATGTAGTACTCCAGGGAATTAAAAAGTGGATGAAAAAGTGTTGTTTCTGTTGCAGACCAGCAATCACCTGCTTGGGCCAAAGCCATTTCCCCTGGACAGATTGTTAGCAATATTATATAGTATTGTGGACAACAGAGTTGCTCCAACGGCAAATATATTCTCTCAGGTGAGTGCGTAGTTACTTTTTTATTTGCTTTTTAGTGTCTGGAATTCACCAAGTTTTAACTGTTCTTTAAGTCAGAATTCTAATTAAATGAAATGAAAAAACAACTACAACAGGTGATTTGAATCTAAGGTTCAGGGTAAGATTTATCTGTATTACTAGCTGTGAATCCAGTACTTTATCTGTCTAATGATATGAAATCTGCTAATAGATAACTTTTCCCTGGTCCTGGACTGTGGTCTGTACTGATCAGTTCCTTGGTTTCTCACTGAAGTCTGTAAGCTTGTTTGCATTTCAGGTTAAGTGTTTGCTGTCCCATGGCTAAAATTAGTCACATTGTAGCACATGTTACTACAAAAATGTAGTGGTGAAGAAGAAGCAGAGGGAATAAGATACTTACAGGTGAGCAGTGTTTGCTGTGGTACATATACCTACTGTTTTCCATTTGGAGGAAATATGTCTTACAGAGAAGAGTGAGTATCCCGTTTCACTAGATGGCAGCATAGCTATAGAAGTGAGTGGAATGTAGGAAATCCAGTGGTTTCTCAAGGCTTCTGGGTTTGTCAAGTGTGTATTGACCAATTCTGTATAAGTAAAGATTATTTTCTACTATCAGTTTGATTCTTGGATATCATTTTCACCTTAGAAATTCTCAATTTCTTCCTTCTTTCGTTGTAATTTATTACTGAAATATTTTCCACCTTTCCTTGTTAGCTATCATATTTAACCAAGTAATATTCCAGTTTATTTTCTGCATTCATGTGAAGTTCTAGGAACATACGTGTTTATTTTTTAGGATGTTAGCTTTGTATTCTCTTATTTTTGGCTATCCAAAACCATTTTGGAACACACTAGATGTGAATGTATTATATAACAGTATTTTAGAGTATATTTCCAAAATTAGTGTAGCTGCATATTTAACAGGCATTCCAGGTAGGAGAGCAAATGTCAGATTCCAATGTACAGTTAAGTAGTACTGAAGCCACAATTTGGACATATTATAGTTCCACTTTAGGCTAAATTACAGAATTAACAAGTTCAGTGAAATGCTTTGTTCTGATTTTGAGTTTGCACTAGGTGGCAGTGTTATCAAAGAATAGTTGTAATTCTTTATTTTCTGAATATCTGGAGATTAAGCTATACAGATATAAAAAAACTGTATATAATCTTAACTGGGTTAGGACAAAGAATTTGAAATTAAATATGTTTATACAATAATTCAATTTTATAAATTATTTAAGAGTATTTTTAGTTATAAAGCAATTTTTACATTAAATTTTAATTAAAAATATTGAAGCGTCCACTGCAAAGTAATAAAAAAATGCAACAGAATTTAAAATAGGTTTGGAAAGTAGTTTAAACTAGGCATAATATTTAATTGCTTTTCTTTCTTGAATAGTTTAAAACAATTTGCACTTCAGTGATTTTTGTCATTGGTTATTCTGTAAATATATTTTTCAAAGTGACTATTTAGGACCCGGTTTATCCTTATCAGTACTGCTACATTTTACTGTTAAATAACACAATCTTAAATTTTTTGTTTGTGTGATCAGCATGGAAATAATAATAAAATTATACAGACGTTTATAATGTTTATGTGAAATATTTGGCTTCTTAACTGACTCATGATTAATTTTATGTGCTCTTTAATTTGTAAACTCAAAGGCTGTACATGAACCAAATGCATATTAATTCTCCCCATGTACTATCAGAAAATAGCATGCTTTAGCTTTAAAGTTGATCAACAATCACAGTCAGGATTCAAGAAGGACTAGCAGCTGCTTTAAGATCTCTCACTTGCTGATTACGTGGTATTTCTTATTGCCTCTTGTTTTTCTGTATAGTTTCTATTCACATGAAAATTTTGGTTATTAGCTTTTCAGAAGTGAAACTTCTGTGCTAATGAGCAGGAAAATTTCATTTTTCCTCTTAATGGTAGGTTTTATTGAAAATGTTTAGTTTTTCTAAATAGATTTTCAACTGAAAATTTGAATCTTAATATTTTGCCTTTAAATATCATACTCTTTAAAATGGTTTCATACCTTTTTTCAAACCTAGAGTTAGCATGTTTGTTTTGCAAGTATGATCTTTGCCACCAATACAAAACTAAATAACTTCTGCTGTAACTTCTTGCTGTAATTAGGAGATAGAATTGAGCCCATTCATTTTGGTGTTTCTCACTAACTAGTACAAGAGAACAGCACAGGGGGGTGGGGAAAGCAATTTTCCACTTCTGCAAATGACAATTTTTTATTTACTCCCTTAAAAGTTGAAATTTCTCTTGGGTTTGTGCTCTTTTTAATCAAACTTCTCACATCCAGTGAGGATTTTTTGAGACAAAGTTAATGGAAGGTTTGGAGGTTTTAATTATAGCGTCTTCATCTTAGTACGTACATGAATTGTTTGTAGTCGTTTGGGATGTTCCCAGTGTTCATTTTTCTCCAGAAAATTCACTGATTTTCTTACTAATTTATCACAATACTAGTTTTTTAGCACATTGTGTATTAGTATAACAGGTTACTGAATTTATTTAAGTTTATTTGCTTATTTTTTAAACCAAGAAGATGGAGATTAGAGAGCTATTGATTTCTGGAGGCATTTGAGAAGACGAGTTCTTAAAATGTTTTTCTTCAGATACAATTGTGTGTAATAATTTAATGGATTGAAGATGATATTGCAGTCACCAATAGGCAGTACATTCTGTGCTGGGACAGAACTTGCACAGGTCTGTGGCTGAGTATGGCTTTGGATGTGTGGCTGAGTATGGGGCTGAAGTGTTTTGAAAGGTAAAATATGGAGAAAGTGGTGAAAAGATGAAAGTGCACTTTCACACAGTGCTGAAAACCAGGTGACTCTGGGACGTGCAGTCTGCATCCTACAACAACAGAGAAGTCTTAGAGTTTCCTTACTTGGTACAGCAGGAACAACCAGGAGTATTATTTGTACCTCCATATGGATCCACTGTGCAGACTAGGAAATATCCATTGTGTCCAAGGACAATTACAGCAGAATGGAGGGATACAAAGAAACTTTGTAAAGCTTGCTGAAAGTGCATTTTGCAAAGGTTCTGAGAATCTATTCAGTATAAGAGTAGTATTTCATTTTAGGTTTCCCACAGAAAATAGACAGAAATACAACATAATGCTCTTCATAAAAATGTGCCTTAGTATAGGACACAAAGGAATTTATGCACAAAACATTGGGCAAGAATTACCAGCACCAATTTAATTTAAACGAGGTCATTTTACATTGAAGAGGATAAGAGCTGTTCATATCACGATCAATGAGGAAGCAGATATTGTTGTTATGGTTTAGAAGCCAAAATTAACCAATGTTTTTTCCTCTACCAAAATAATTCAGTAATTGCTTCTTCAAGTCAATTCAGTTCTCCTGGCCATTTTTCATTTTCTAGGCATTTTATCTTGCTTTTGCTTTCTTGTGAAATAGATTTTCATAAAGAGGATTGATTAGATCTGCTTGTAGTTTTGAGCTATGATGTTATCAAAGGTAAAATGGAACAAAGCCCTTTATCTTGCATACTTTTGCATATTTTATTTCTGGTAGTATATCCCTGAATATTTGGAAAAACATCTAGGGTAACTTCTCAGAGTATATAATAGCTGAAAATTACCAAATAGGTAACTAATCAGTAACTTCAGTTTTGTTTACATTTTCACTGTAATGCACTACAATTAGGTCATCCCATGTTTGGTTTTAATGTTACTCTTTATATTTGGCAAATATTTTCAGATAGTTGTATAGTTAGGATTTACTTCTGACTCCAGTGCATTTGCAATCAGAGATTTCTAGGAAGGGTGTTTATGAGTATATGGAGACACATCAGGTATCTTATACATAGTCTGTATTTCATTTATTAGACGTTTCTTATCTCTTTGCTGGATCTAAGAAAACCATTTGAATTTTTTTAAGAGTATCACAAATTCATAGAACTAATTTAGTTATAAATGTGTAAGAATTTGGAATGAAGGTTAACAAACCTAAAATTTTTCAATCTGTTGTAAAGATAAGTAGCATTGCAAAGTATTGTCCAAAGAGTAAGAGCTTTTCATCTGAAGTTAAAATAAATGCAGTAGTGTGCATACTCAGTAAATTGAGTAGTGTGTTAAGTGCCAATGTGATATGGGTCTATGAGAAACACACAAACCACTGATTTACATAACATAATTCCAGCTGGAGGGAGCCAGAGGAATGTAGTTTTCTGTAATTAAGAGAGGAAAAAAGTGCCCTTTCTTGGAATGTAAGAATTTGGAGAGAATTGTTTTCTTTTTTCTTGCTTTCTTGTCTGCCTTACATGAATAGAATAGGGAATATCTAATATTCTTTATGTAAACTGGAACAGTATGAGGCAATTTACCTGCTAAATTTCTTTGTCCCTGTTGTCTTGGAAGCATGCTTTATGACTTCCTTTTTCAGATGATAATTTAATGTTTAAACTGCCCTTTATTTGTAAATTGACAGCCATGGTAAAATTTCAATTGCAAGATTGGACAGATGCCTGATTTTGTTATCTACTTACTTGATTTGTATTTTGGCCTCTATATGTCACAGCCTTTCTGGACACCAAATATCCACATCCTGATTATAGTTCTAACTGTGTTACTGCATTATATTAGGTTCCCTTGATGCAGCAATTTGATAAAGAGGAATTTGATTCTATGATTCTATGCTTCTGTGATTTAATTCTGTGAATACTGTCAACTTAACAGTTTTTTTCAAGTGGAAAGCACTCTTAATCGCTTCTACAAGCTCTGATTGTATTAATGTTTAAAAATAAGAAGTTTTTCATTCCACATTTGACAACTCTTGACAGAATAAGAATTACTCATTTTTGCTAGATCAGCTGTATTGTGTTCTAGCTCTCCTTGCTGTTGCAGGGACTGCTCATAGGAGCATTTTGCATCTGGTTTTAACACTATTATTTAAGACTTATAGAATACTCTCCATTTAAAAAGTGAGCAGGTGGGTGAATTTCTACAGAAAAAGGTCGGGTTTAAAATGTGTGTTGTTCTCCACTGTTCCCTAAGAGGCCTTATTATGAAGAGGAACAAAGATAAGTGGAGCCATTTTTATTTTACAGTATGCAAAAATATAGAGCATATTCTTTTACTGTCAGTACAAGATGTTATATGTCAGTAAGTAGATTAATTTTTAATTTTTTTAAATAAGCAAAATGCTGGAAAATGAAGTTCCTGCTGCTTCTGGTAAACCACCTTCCTTTGCTTTCCTATTAATCAGAAATTCCACAAGTGCTGTGTTTGTTCTATTTTTGCATAAATGGATAGAGTTATTGCTAAAATTTTACCTGAAATAATTGAGAAGTTCATAGCAGATATTAGCTACCTCAGTGTGGGAGGTGACTTTGGAAGAATATATTTCTATCCTGTTCTCAAATGAATTTAGCATTTACACCTTCATGACCAAAGTTTATATTGCAGTGAGATTTCTTGTTGTCTGGTTGAATGTTTTAAAAAAATCCTTTTATGTCTCACAGATAATATTGCAAACTGATTCAAGACAACATTGAAGCATATCACACATCTGATTTTGGAGAGTGCCTTTGCTTTATACATCCATTAGGTGCTGCTGAGATTTGGGAGACTTGAACAGTTGTGTGCAAAAATATCTAAATGTTTGAATAATTATACATTGTTGAAAGGTGGAATCATTAAGTAGTGAATATTCAGAAGGGAGATGATTGTAAAAGTTACATTTCTCTTGGAGTTGATTGTATGTAGATTTTCTTGAATTTTGTTTTTGGAATATAAGCAAATATATTCTCCTGTATTTCCCTATTTTTATCACTTCTTGAGTTCTAAAGTGACAAGAGAAGATGTCATCAGCTTCTGCTTCTGTCCTATTGATTTAACCTGAAAATGACTGCATTTCACTGTCCTCTTGCTTCAGAGGAAGGTGCATAAAATTGCATAGCTTAATCCATTCTGACCACAGGAGGTGTCATCTCTGGAGTGATCCTTCTATACTTCCATGCAGGGGGAAGCATTTATTTTAACAAAAAAAAAAAAAAAAAAGAACTAAAGAACTATATGGAAAAAGGTCTTAAAAGCTTATTTTTAAATTTAGTTTTTTTAAATGAGAACTATTTAGAATTACAGTATACCTCTCTATCCGGTCAGTCAGAAGATCTTTAGAGCTTCCCAGTGACAGGAATGAGCAAATATAAACCGTACACTCTGGGCTTATCTCATTCTCATTACTGGGCTAAATAAACTTCCCCTCCTCTTTCAGAGTGTAGTGAAGATAACTAAGGCACATCTTGCCAGCACAGAATATCTGTCAGTCCTCTATAACGTCCTGTGTCTCACACAGCATTCATATATAATCTGTATATCCCCACATATTTATTGTCCAAGTGGGTTTGTAGTACAACCTTTTGATCCTGTGACTTCATGGTTGCCCATACCTAAAAGATTATTTTTGTATTGTTAGAACATCTTTTTTAGCAGTTGTCAGTTTGTAGCTGTGGGTGCTTTTTTTAGACAATTTTATATTCTTACTGTTGTATTTGAACCTTACTGGTTTTGATCCTGTATCCTTTTATAGGTATATTATGCATCTGACAGACTTTGTTTTCCTGGATCTGCCTATTGGTTAGAAAGTGTAGTAATCTATTGATCTCATTGTACTGAATTGTATTGATCTGAGTACTCTGTTGATTTTCTGTAGGTTTGGGAAGATGGTGATAAGAGGTAATAAATAACTCCCATTTTCTCATTTTCTGTTATTGGTTACTGGACTAATCTGGCAGAAATTCATGAGCTGAAATGGGAACTTAATGTGATGCACAGCATGGTGACATAGTTAGCACTTTAGCACTGACTATGGCAGCTTGAGAGAGCCTGCTGTTAAGCAAAAAGAAAGGAGAAAACATTACTTTTAACCAAATAGCTGACTATTTTTTTCCAACTCTGAGCATAGCTGTGAAAAAAAATAAAAGTATTCTTACTTCAAGTAGTACTTTCTAATTAAAATTGTGAAGAGACTGATATGCTTGATTCCTTCTAATTTTAATTGATGGAGAAAAGATATTTTAGAAAGACTAATAGTGTTTTACCTATATTATGTTGTTTTGATCTTATTCTCATTTTTGGAGGTATGTTGATAATACAGCTTTATGATTTCTTAGGAGGCTTTCTTAATCAAATCCTATTCTATTCTGTATGAGTTCTTTCTTTACAGTAATTTAAAGTAGAAAACTTACCTTATTTCTGTGAAGAGCTTATAGTAATAGGTTCCAGCTTGGCACTTACTCTGTGTCTTAAAAACAGTGTATTTAAGAAGACAAATCATTGTGAATTACTGGAAACTAGTTTTATGGAAGAAAGTTTGGTTATGACAAGGGATAGACTGTTGAGAGGGAATGGGGAGTCAGGAAGTTTATCAGGAAGATAAAGTGAATTCCTAAATATCTTCTCTAGAACAGTTTACTAATTTCTAAACTTCCTTGCTTTTTGATCGTAGTTTTTTTGTTTGTGTAGCATGTCCCTAAGAAATCGCTGACCAGGAAGTAGCTGTGTTTAAGGCTTTGTGAAATTGATTTACGATAGATTTGCACTTTTTTGATTTACTTTAAATTTAGTGTATAAATTACTTGAATTTCAGTATATAATCTGTTTATAACTTTCACAAAGTATTCTTGTGGCCCTATGAACATATTATATATTTCCTTGTGCCTTTCACATATCTTAGATTGCATGCTATATAATATAGGGAATGTGTTGTATCAACCAACAGTTTCTTTAACTTCTGTTCTCTCGGCATATTATTTGTAAACAGTATTTGAAGCTTCCAATCTTAACTGATCTATGAAAATGTGTTAGTGTATCAAAGAAGTAAATATGAATACATGAAAGACAAAACAGAGTTTTCCTCCTTCCAAACTCTTTCCTTTCCATCTCTTTCTCTACACACTTACTTAGAAATTAGTTTCATGTACTTACTGGTAGGAACATCGTTTAATACTCGAGGAACAAATTTGTGCTGTGTTTACATCAAGCAGTTGCAGCTGAAGCTTGTTAGTGATTGCCTCCCCAATTAAAAAAAATTCTTCACTGTGGTACATGAACTCCTATTGTTTGGAGATAAATAATCAGCTCATCCCCTCTTTAGGGAAGAACAAAGAACATAATAGTACATCTGGTTCATGTGTTAAGACAGCAAAGATTAATTAAGCAAGTACTGCACAACCTCTCTTGATAACATATATATCTAAAAACAGCCTGTATATTATAAGTTTTTTAATCACTTTGCTTTAACCATTTACTGTATGCAGAAAGTCTATTTCAGAATCACCAGCTATTCATGGGAATAAGATAGGACACAATACTGAGATAAAGCAAATTAGAGCATTAGGATAGAATTCATTAGTTCTCTCTCAAATCTCTTGTTTTAAGCTGATATGCCTAGAAAGATATGATTAAATACTAAAAAGAACCTTTCAAGCCCCCAGGTGACATCATTAATACTCTTTATAAATTCTATCTTTCTTAGAGGTAATTTGGCTGTTTTCTCTCACCATTTGGAGTATGACCTGTTGGGGACAAAGAACCATCTCCTTACTGAGCATTTGTGTAGAATTGGTTAATTGAAATACAATTTCAAAACTAGAACTAACTCTTGAGATTAAATAGCTACATTGCATGCCCTGTTTCTTCACATCCCTGGTAACTAGAACTAAAGTCGAATTCCAGCTGATAGGCTACTAAAGGCCAATTTTACCTGCTGTACTTTTTGCTATCATTGTCTTTCAGCCAAAACCAGCTTTACCAGCTCCTTGGTATTCACATCAGTGAGTTGTAGAGACACAGATATCTTGTCAAGATCTTCATTTGACAATCTTTTGCTTATTTAATATCTTTTACTTCACTGCACATACAGTAATGGATGCAATTGCAGTTTCAGTAGGGGCAAGAAAGATGGTTCAGAATCACTGGTTGAAGGGTTGGCTATAATGTTGCATTCTTTTTATTGATGTGCTCCTTGGACTGGTTTTTATATGGCCCCATGTCCTCCTGTCCCTGCCTGATGCACTCTCGCATCTCCTTACCTACAGTTTGTTCTCCTTAGGTATTTACACCTCACCTGTCAATTCAATACAAATTATTTTGCTGTATCACATGTGAAATAAATTTGTAGCATTGTATCTGTACCATTCTATCTGTAGCTTCCATTTCCTAATGAGGTTGAAAAGTACCGAGACTGTGCCCATGAACAATGTTAGAGCATAAGGTAGCAAAATGGTACATTAAAGAATATGTTGGATCACTTTGGTGAATGCTTGTACTGTTTCTGCCCTGCCAGCTGCAGTCAGTTCTAGCTACTGACTTTGTGCTTGACACCCCTCCTCCCCTAAAGACCCTTTGCTGCTGGCTGTGTTCATTTGATAGCAGATAGTGGGGCTTGCCACAGTATCTTGGACAAAAGAAGCAGCTGCATTGAAAGAGAGGATTTCAGAATATGAAGCTTATTCACAAAAGAATGCCTCCTGGTAGATGAGGAATAGTTAGGAATTTACATAATCTCTCTTCTCCATCTATGGAAATAAAAACTGGAAAATATTTGGGGGGAGCAATGTGGAAAATTGATAGCACGGTGTAAGTAAATCTCATTTATGGAAAGTTTATATTCTTAGTAAATGTTGCAAATATTGTTCATTTAAAATATGGAGAATGACAAAACAAGGTGAGACAAATCCTGCAGTAGCTTAGACTTGGAAAAGCTGCTATAATGATGATTATGACGACAGTGATGATTATTATGGCTGAAAATGGTTCTGTGTATCTGAAGTTGCATAGGTGCAGCAAAAAGTTTCCATCCTCACCACTGTATGATTTAATTTCTCATGTTAGATGGAGGAGGGTGGATGATACTAGAAATAATGTGATTATTTTAGGCAAGATTGGGTCTACCTGTGTATGTGTCTGACTAGTAAAAGTATATATGAAGTAGTCAGTGTGCTTTTCTAGTTAATGGAGAGAAACAGACATGCACCCTGATGCACACATGAGCATCTAAACCTACTCTGTTAGTGAAAAGTTTTAAAATCTGTACTAGGTTTCAATGAACTGTGTCCTGCTGCACTGACTCCTCCATCCTCTTGAAATGGAATCAAGACAGCCTCAGATGCAAACATTTACATTATATCTGTGTAAAGCTATTCTGTCCTGAAGGACTAAGAAGTGTTTTCTCAGTCATTATTCTGGGTTTCTTACAAAACAAATGGAAAAGCCACCATCAAATATCCCTGCTTGAATGTCGTATTCCTTGTCAAAATGTTTGCAGACTGGGGGGCAGTGATTGATTTGTACACCTTCCCACTCATTCTTCCTGCAAATTAAGTTGGGCTGTCACTCTGCAGTGAGTACTTGGGAAGAGCCTGCCCAGGGTTGCATTGCATGGCTGGCAGGCTGGTGTTGGCCTTCTCATCCTTTTTTTGCTGGACTGCTTTTGACTTATTCCTAAGGACAAGGTGCTGAAACTCATCTCTTTCTGATAGAAACTTAAATTGCAGAATTCTGTGATGATGACCTGTCATTTTACATCCTTGAACTTGCAGTTTGAACCCTACAGCTTTGAACTGTATTTCAGGTACAGCAGCTATAGCTCAGTGTCTTGTGGAAAATGCTCTGAAAGTGATATTTTTCAATGTGAGAATGCTGAATATGTCAAGAAGGGATCTTCTACCTTTGTTTTCTGAAGTATGAAATGAAAAGAGGTTAGGTATAACCTCTGCAAGTGCAAGTCATAGAAGATTTACCAAAAAAATGAAAGACTTAGAAGTTATTTAAATTTCAGGAAGTGTTTCAGAGGTAAAATTTAAAAATATTACTGGGATTCAGTGTGGATTTTTGGCACAGTTTAACTGAAACTAAAATTGAACTGTTTGAAGACAGATCTAGTTCAGATGAGCAAATGCTGCTCTGTAAGTGTGTTTCTCTAACATGTGATGGTGCAACTTCATTCAGATGAAAGGTATTTTAAAAAAAGAAAACAAACATGAACAAAAACTCAAACCCAAACCCCAGATAAACAGACAAAAATCTCATTTTCAAAAATTACATACTTTTAAACTATTTGTAGGTTATTCTCTTGTTTTCTAATTAGTAGTTATTTATGAATGTGATTAAATTTATGTATGTTGCCATTTCTAACGGGACCCGATTCTGGTCTCCATAGCAGTTCTCATAGAATATTGAGATATATCTTTCTGTGTACATGGTTTTACATACTTTTTTTTTTCTGCTTGCTCACCTTCCATTAATGTTTCCTGAAACAGAATACAAATGAACTGTGGGAGCTTCATCATCCTATTGTGAACATTGTAAAACATTCCACTATGAGAAATAGAATATACAGACAATATATCTATGTGTTCTGAGAAGTTTTGAATTCAGACTCTGGTTAGTAGTCAGTTTGAAAAAACATAGGAGAAGTGGTAGCTGGGATATTTTTTTGAAAGTCATAGCTAGAGAATATGAAGAACCAGGTTTGTCTATTTTAATAATTGAAGAGTGCTGGATGTGTTATTGACCATCTGTGACCTACATAGAATGAACTAGTGGGTGTTCCATGTTCTAGATCTCTGCACAAGAAATATGGAAGACATCAGAAGAGAAAGTAATGAATTATATACAAAAAAAAAAAAAAAAAGAAACCTTGGTGTAGTAGATACAGACAGTAAACAGATTGACTCAAGAGATTACCACACAGACATGAGAAGAAAACTGAAGATTGTTGTTATAAAATGATCTTTTTCAGCCTTTTTTATTTATTACTAGCATATGGCCTAGGAAGACTTTTTGCAACATATCTTCTAGTGTGGAATGGCCTCTAATGGATGTATGACACTGATGGTGTAGAGAAAAGCTTTTTAATAATTGGTGTGACTGTAGTGCTTGTGAAAGATGCTAGACTGACAGTCTAGAAGACTGGGAGCCTGAAGTAATCTGTTCTGATTCACTGAACAGGTATAGCAGAGGCATCAATGGCACAAAATCTCTGTATTGCTTTTTCATTATAGCCTGAAAAATCTACCTTTTGTTTTGAGCTGGCTGCCTCTTAGTTAATAGTGGCAGAGAGTTGCTGTTCACCCTAGTACTTAGCTCTTACAAATGAGCTTTTGACATAGAGAAGCTTTCTGTTTAGATTAACAACTTCTGTCACAAAATGTGATGGGCTTCCAGTGGAAGTACAAGGGGGAAGGATGGCTAACAGGGAGCAGCACATGGTCACTGGAGCTGTTGCACAGGAGGCTGGTCTGCTGGGCATCATGTCCTTAGCCTGCCTTTTTCCTTCCCTCCTAGACTAATCATTGACACCTCGCTGGTTTTAACCTTGTAGTAGGCATTTTGTGGGACTAGCCTGTGGAATGCTATTTGACCAGATGATTTAACATGTTTTCCATGCAGTTGTGACCAGAACCAGTCCATCTCTTGATGAGTGGGAGAAATGAAGAGGTACAGGTGGAGATTTGACATGGCAGAATCTCTGTAGCAGTAAAGAAATCTACTTTTATCTGTCATTAGATAAACATTCAAACCAATATCTTCTTCTCCTCTCCCATATCAAAAATAGCCCAAATTTTAATTCTGCTCAGCATCTGGAATTCCCTAGAGTGAGCTAGACTCCAGTGCAATTTGTGGTCTCCATCTGGCTCAGGTGAAGCTTTTGTAGCTTTACATTGTACTAGGGCACAGGGGATAGCTCAGTGTGTTGGAGTGATGAGGAAGAAAGATAGCAAACAGGATAGGGAGTCATCAATGTGACAGGAGATAAAAGTAATGCTTGCAGTTCTCATGTCATTTTGTTGTGACTGAAAGTATTTATGCAGATACTAAAAAAGACAAATGCAAAGAAAAAAGTTAATTACCTGTACTCCAAAACCCAAAGGTATTTCAGTCTGATTGCCCAAAATAGATGGTGCCTAAAACCTGGATAAAGACCCAAACGTAAAAATGAGTAATGTAAACAATTTATTAGGCACTTATATTGTATTTTAATAGCAGAAATGCTGGTGCAGGTAATCTCATTTCATTTTTTTCTGTGATAGTTTGACATGAACAGATAGGAGATTTGAATCTGATGTTTTATTAAAACAAACAAAAAAAAACTAACAGAAAAATCTACACACATCAGTGAAAATTCAGTATAAAGTGGCAAATGCAAGCTGGCATGCCTAAGTGGATATGACCTGGAATAAAGCTGTTCAGAGAAAGAAAAATAATTGCAAAGCAGTAACACTTAAAAGAAGATGTAGGCATGAAGACTGGCAAAAATTAAAGGCTAGAAGGGAATGACTTGTGAAGAAAGATTAAAGGAAATGAACACATGTAATTATTACTTATAGCTATCTGTGTGCTTGGTGATGTTCAGATGAAGAGAGATGATCCCTACACTAATTTGGCTAAATAACTACCAGGGGATGATGAAAATGTCTGAAGGTATTTATAGTCTTCAAGTGCCAAGAAAGGATTCATTTAGAAGAGTTCAAAAAAGGTCTAAGTAGGAGTAATGAAATAAGATGAGCTTTTTTAGTTTTGAATACTATAAAAACCCCTTCTTTTGGAGATGGTAAAGCATGTGATAGTCTCCCCTGAAGTTTTAGTGCAATGCCCCACTGCTTGAGCTATTGCAAATGACAGTAGACAAAGCATTCAGATATAAACTTAAAAGAAGGTAAAAGAATTTTTCATTGGTGGGAGGAGAGTAAAGATGACTTAATAGATATTTTCTATCTTTAATTTTGATGGTCTCACATGGTATAAATTAACGAAATAAGACTCATGGTATACTACTGAAACATAATTTATGTAAATTTGATTTAGAATAGGCATTAACCTTGATCCTTATTTCAATTCTGCATTAAGCCTTGCCTTTGATACAATAATCTTAATTAAAACTGAATATTTTATGATTTAACTCTCTCTGCCTCATGAGCAGAACAATACTCTTATCTGTGTTACCTGTAAAAGTGCAATCCATATAGACTATCTATTGCATCAGATGATAGGTTTGCTTAAGGTCATTTTCATATGAATAAAAGTACTGACAAAGAGCAGTTTAATTTGTCTAAAAATTATTAACTCTTATTTTACAACCAAATGTTAAAAAGCTAGTTAAATGATTTTTCATACATAGTGAATTAGGAAATGTTGACCTAATAAATACTATATTCTTTTGGAGAAAAAAAAAGACAACCTGCATGAATGAGGAAAAAAGTAAGTATTGGCAGATGTGATGTGTGACAAGTGTGTCATCTGTGTAACTGTCAATCACTGTCATCTTCATAATACTTTTAACTGGATTAGGTGAGGTAGTAAGAGAAAAGCTGTTCGTTTTGATGTTAAATCCTAATATGTTCTAAAAGGAACAGGCAGGAATTTGAAATGGGCATGAAATACTTTGTAGCTGCAGTCACTGACACAGGAGAGGCATCTTCAGGTTGCTCACTGCTTATAAATGGAGACATTTGTAAAATGACTTTTTCCAACTTGAAAAGATGTGCAGATATGGTCTTAGTAATTTTGTAATAATCTACAGTAGAAGTTCAAGGAAAGAGGGTGTAATATCAAGTGACAACACTTAATAAATTATATATGTATGTGTGTGTGTATGTATATATATAAAACTTAGTCTTAAAATGTAGAAGGCAAGCAAACCTTTGAGTATCCATCTGTATTGAAAAAGGCCATCTTTTTTTCTGAAATTCTTTAATTCTTTGTTGAATTTAAGGTGTCAGACTAAATACTTTTGATAAAAAAGCAGCTGTGATAAATCTTGATATCTAGACTGCTTCTTTACTGAGTAGCTGATTTTAGTGATAATTTCATATGTGTCACTGGAATCTTTGATTATGTCAAATATTTCGTGGACCCAGTGTAAGCGATCAGTCTTTTTCTTCCTTGGTTAAATAATATTTGCCAGTCACTTTCATCAGCATTTGAGATCTTTTTCTCTCATTGTTCTAGTTTTTTCTTTGTTGGCTCTAAATATCAAGTTGCAGCTGTGGTACATTGGACATCCACAAAGATTGCATATATATTGATACCTTTACTTCCCATTCAGAGCACAAGAAACATAGCAGTATGCATTTATTGTGAACAATTGTCATATAAATGACTTGATAGTGTATTTTTGGGCACAGCAGCCTTCTCATCAGTTCATTAGCTTATTGGATTCAGCACTTACAGAGAACCCACAGAACAAATTTGTAAAGGTGAATACATTTATTTGCTGAAGGAAAAAAATAGAAAGTGAATAGTTGTTAATATCATTTTTACGTTTCTAGTCCTCCTATTAGATCAGGAGAATGTAACACCTGATCACACTGAAAAAAAATGAAACTCTTTGCTTTTGTAGCACCATTTCCCTGCTTTTTTGCCTGTGTCATCTGTGGTATTCTCAAGTGCAGCTTTTAATGGCCACAAAGAACACGGGAGCTGTGGGTTCTGTGTGGGTCCCTGGCACCAGAGGATGTTGTGTGGCTGGTTCCAGGGAGCCCAAAGGGTTAAATGCAGTTAAGCTTTTCCTCAGCTTCCTGGGAACCTGGCAGTGGGTTTCTTTCAGTTGCTTTGTAACAGGGGGAACAATACCTGAATTCAGCCTTGGGTTGTGTTGGAGAGGGGGAAGGATTCAGGTTATAGTGTCAGAGGCAGCAGTTGCACTCGGGCAGTACCAGCAAGTGCTTCACCCTCTGGCTGAAAAAAGGGGAATGTTAACAAGGCAAGTCTCAGATAAGACCATATGTATGTAGGGTTTTGTTTTTATTTAATCCATTTCTCTCTGCTTGTGGTTTTCTTTTTAGCTAAATTAATCATGCTGTTTTGAATAGGCTGCATTCTGCCACTGGGAACTGTAACTCAGGCTCTGGCTGGTGATGAGCCAGCCTAAAAACAGGGGGACACAGTTGCACTCAGGCAGGAGTTCAAGAGTCTTGTCACTTGGAAGAAAACAAGCATTTAGAAACTGAAAGTTGAACCCCGAGCCTAGTAGTGATGATAAAAAATAACCTCTGAAAATTCTTAAGTAAGATATCATTCTATTAGTCAACTGAATGGAGATTATGTTTCTGAATTAATGTTTTAGCAGTTTATTTGTGAAGAAGTTGAACATGTTTATGGCTACTGACTGTATTTCATCCATGATTTCTTCAGTGAGCTACTGTTATTAAAGACCACCAAGATGGTTTGGTCAGAGGAGGCTGCATGGGAATCTCAAGATTGTATCAATTTTCTGGATTTTCTAAGTTCTTTTAGAGAAGGATATGGCTTACATTCTAAGAAACAAGACAAAAAAAATCCTACCAAGAAACCAACTTGCCATAAGGATAAACATGTTGGTGTTTGGTTTCTGAGTTACACATTACTCCACATCCAAACATTGTTTTGTCTGGAGCAGGAAAATGCAGCAGTAGTAGTTGAGGAGAGCCCTGTTAAGGCTGCCCCACCCAAGTGCTATTATGTTTGAATGTGATGATCCCGGCACAGGGTGTGGAGCATCTTAGGCTGAGAAGTGAGGAAGCAGGAGGAGCAGGAGGCTTGTAGAGAATAAAGGGATATAATGAGCCACAGCCAGGAGCTGCTGCTCTACTCCAAAGCAATAGGCACAAACTGAAACATCAGGAAATGCTTTCTTACTGTGAGGGTGACTTGAGTGCTGGCACAGGTTGCCCAGAATGGTGGTGAAATCTCCATCCTCAGAGATGCTCAAAAGCTGTCTGGACATGGTTCTGGGCAGCCTGGTTGAGATGGCCCTGCTTGAGCTGGAGGTTGGACCAGGTGGCCTCCAGAGATCCCTGCCACCTCAACCATGCTGTGAATCTGAGTTGTGGGGGGCATGGAAAAGTCAGCTTTTCCATGTAAGGGACATGAACAGAGAGTGTTTGAGATTTTTGCATGGGAAAAGCCTTATGAATAGAAGTCTTTAACACAAAAAAAAAATCATATTTCAGTATATTAAAGATGAAAGATTTTATCACATATGTTTAATTAAGCTAAACATTTTGACAGTACAGAACTTTTGTACACCAAAATACACAGCTTTTTAATAAAACAAGATTCAAGGAAGGCTCTGAGGAGGGCTTCTGGCCAGAGAGGCTCTTGTGTCAGATACTGCCTCAATTGATAATGTATATTTTTTTGTAATATGCTGTTGCTTTTATGAACTTGTTTCAAGTCCAGTCATAAGGCTTTCAGAACACACCATTACAGAAAAACGTTGCTTTAGCAATGTTTAGCAGGAGCATTACCAATGTTTCTTTTTTTAAATGCTTTAGTTTTTCATGAAGTAGTAACTTTATCATGCATTTCAAGCAAAAAGTGTGATTTCAGGATACAGTACTGCAATTATCATTATTAAATTGAAATACAACAAGCTTTAAATAAAACTTTTCAACTAGCATGTGTGAACTAGCACTTCATATACAGGAAGAATAATCAGCAGCATGATGGCTTATATTGGCTGAATTTGTCCTAATTGTTAAATGGCTTCTTTAATACTTTATATGTTCAGCTAATTCCAAGATGGTCACTTTTTCTTCTTTAACAAAAACAAACAAAAAATTCTCCACTGCATCTGTATGACTTATACTTGAACTGGAAAAAAAAAAAAAGGTTTCCTATGCAAAAACTACTGGCAAATGCAAAATCTAAATTATTGTAAAAAGAGACATTATTTATATCACTTCTGCAGTTGTAAGACTCTTGAGATTTAACTGTTCAACTGCTGTATGGGAAACATACATCTCTAGTAGTATTTGGTTTAGGAACTGAAATCTTGGTATTCATTGTTAAGGGCTTTAGGGGAAGGGAGAAGGCACCTAAGAGCAGCCTTCTTTATATGGAATTGTAGGTTTTACCAGTTCAATTCCTGGAATTCTGTTTATATATTTTTATATATTATGTTTTTATGTTAGAGCTTCATAGGGAGGTATTAAATACACTCAGTAGAAGAGGTGTGTGTGTATTTATGAAGGACATACCATTGAAGCCCATGTTTCAGAAAGAATTCTCTGCCAAGATAGTTGCATTTGGATGATTTGGAGAGTTCCAGTTCATGAAGAAGACTTAAGATTTTGCACAGCATGTATTATGTGTGTGAATTAATGTGTATAGACATAAATTGTTTCTATACCTGAAAATATCTTCTAAGAGAGAGCCAAATTGAGCTGCACTCTTCATTGCTGAAATTGGTTCAGTGTACTTTTGTTTCTACGCTTAAGCTCTCTAAATTGTTCAGGACTGTAAATAAACCAAAAAAAGTGAGGAAGATGGTGACAAGATCGTCTTTCTAAACAGCACTTCTAAGTCACTTCTTTAAAGTGATCTTTTAAAAACAGGAATTTTATGCATCCCAAATGCATCCTCCAACTGTGAACACTAGATTAAATTCATTCTTTAACGTTTCATATAAGACAGGCAGACGTACTGCAAATGAAGTAAAAAGATCAAAACTAGAGGTAAAATAAGAATAATTTATCCAACTAATATGTACATGTGATTAGTTTTATCTCATAGGCTGCAGGATAATACTGTTATTTTTTGTAAAATAAGAGTTTTGTGGAAATCCTTGCCTGCTTTCCTAAGAATGTGACTTTCTTAACAGAATCACATAAATGTTTGTTGATATTTCTAAGGATCTACATGGTATTTTATTTCTGAGAAAACTAAGTTTTGTATAATACATATTCACTCCTTGAAAAACCTCCCCCACTGCTTCTAAAATGTCAAAGCTGAGCACAGGGATTTAGCCATACAAGTTCTATTGAGATTAATTGGATTTGTATGGCTAAATCCATGCCGTTCTTCAGAAAATATTGCTGTCCCTTGTATATAAAATATAAATATATGTTTACAAATACAATATCACAAGACATATTTAGACAGAGCAGTAAAATCAGGTTTAATTTATGTTTGGAGATGAATAAGTTTTGGTTTTCTATAAACTAAGGGTTCCTGTTTTAGTATACTGAGTGAATACTAAGCATGTGCTGTGCTTGCCTTAGGGCTTCATTTTTTTTAAATGCGTGAAGCATTTACATAGGAGTCCTCTGTACTTCACTCAGGAGGGGGAAGAGCATTTCTGATTCATTAATCCCCTTTTCTAAGTAAGTGGGTCCTTCACATCATGTACTCAAGAGGTGTAAAATATACAAAGAAGTGGGAGGGACAGGCAAAATGATGCCTGGCTTGCTATAAGGTATAAATTCAAAATCTGTTTCTCTTTGCCAGAAGAAAAATAGCGAGGGGGAAAAAGGGCAGCACTAAATCTACTGCATGTGCTTGCATGATATGCAGGTTTGGGATAATTATTTTCTCTCTTGTTCAATAAAGTGAGTTGTTACCATGGTAACATTTATATTGCACAATTTCTCTGTTATAAAATAAATGAGAACAGTTTTAGAGTCAGAAAAGTCTTTGTATGGAACCTTTTTCTTTTCTGTATTTTTAACTGCAGAATTGTGTCTTAAAATTTTCTTGAGATGACCAAGTTTTGGTGCACTTTCCAGATAAAATTAGTCACCTTTTAACAGTATGTAGTGCTTCTGCAAGACAAGATGTTTTGTAAAATTGAACTCAGCCATCAGGCAGATGAGCAGCTCAGAGGAATGGTCTGTATGTCCTGACCCAGTAGCAGCTCCTGGCAGTGGCACCTTGCCTGTGCTCTGTGCCACCTTGGACAAGATGTGCTGAGAACTTCATAAAAAGTGGGTCTGAGTCTTCAGTGGCAGAGGGGCAGGTGCCCAGGGTGAGTGTTTAGAACCAGAGCATACCCTACATAATATTTTAGTCTCTGCTGCTTGTGCTTCTCTTACTGAGGAATAGCAGACTGATAGCACCACTTCCTGACCAGCTGCTTCTTTGATAGGGTGGTTTTTTAATATTTACTGACTGCAACGCAGATTCTGCAGTGGACATTTTAAAATATCCTTGAGCAATACTCTGTTTCTTCTTTCTGAAGAGACTCCAGAAGATAACCATAGGAGCTACTTGCCCATTATGTAAAGCTTATGTGCAAGGCTTCCAAGAGGTGGGAAAATGTTTGGATAGAGCAGTTGATTGAAATGACAGGTAGCTTTTATCAGACCCTAATAGGGTCTTTGCCAATCATAACTGCTTCTCTTTGTTCAGTTTTGTTTTTCTCCTGTATTTTCTCACTACAGCATTTTAGTATGAGGTGATTTTTTAATCTGTTGAGATCAAAAGACTTCATTGCTTGCTTGATTCTGTCCTGTTTTTTCACACCTTTCTGCTGATCTCTTGTATGGATTTTTCAGTTTGATGATCAATACAGTATTTTTGAGGGATTAAGCCATTTTAAAATGATTTTATTTTAATATTCAAAAAGTCCCGATTCATAATTACTGAGTATTATTTAAAAGTCTTGACAGGTGATTATTCACAAAATAGAGTGGCTATCACAGCTGTGAACTCCGAAAAGAAGTTAGTTCATTAGTCATGGGAACAATTGTTCCTTGATTACGTTGTATTCCACTGAAACTTACATAGGATACCTTGTGGAGATTCTTTTATGCTTTTCAAATCATAGATTCATTAAACTTGGAGAAGACCTCCAAGCTCATGAAGTCCAAGCTTTGACTGAACACCACCGTGACTACTGAATTGTAGCACTAAGTGCCATGTCCAGTCATTTCTTGAAAACTTCCAGGGCTGGTGACTCAAACACCTCCCTGGCCAGCCTGTGCCAATGGCTGGTCACTTTTTCAGTGAAGAAATTATTCTTCATGTCCAACCTGAACCTCCCCCCTGGTGCAACATGAGGCCATTTCCTCTTGTCCTCTCCCTGCTTGCCTGGGAGAAGAGGTCAATCCCCACATGGCTTCAAGCTGCTTTCTGGCAGTTGCAGGGAGTGAAAAGGTCCCCACAGAGACCCAGCAGCCAGGAAGGTGGCTGCACTCTCCTACACATCTGCCTACAGGGAACACTGTACAAACTGCTCTGCCACATCCTGTCTGTCCTGTTTGCCCACCCTTTTCACTGTGCTCCTGGTCACTTGTATTGTGCTCCCTACAGCTCTTCAAATCTCCCTCAGGTGCTCTGGCATCAACCCTCCCCATGTCAGCCTCCATCACAAGAGCTGCCAGCTCCTGCTGCATCTCTCTGCTCTCGCTTGGGTTTCTCTGACTCTGGGAAGTCCCTGCTGAACTCCTTGTAGTGTTTTCTGCCCCAGAAGTTACTGTAGCCACCAGCCTGCTGGTGCTGTCACCACATGCCTTCCCCACCCCACTCCTGAATGTCATGGAAATTGCCTTGTGCAGCATGTCATTGCTTTACACTCCACCCCATAAATGATTTGCAGTTGTGTAGAAGTGGTATAGTCAGTGTTTGCTACCTACACAAATTTTAGCACATTGTGTATATAGCAAGATGCTTTTAGGACTCTTAGGAGTGGTTGTGTCTTTGAATGTTTCTGTCTATCCAAATAGACAGAATTATCCTTGAATGCTATAAAGGTGGGAGAAATATTAACTGCCTGCATACTGTTACTAAGAAACGTTTCCCTTTAGCAGCTATTCCCTTCCCACATATCCTTTCTTTAATCCATTGACCAGCCTTGTTGATGAGTGTGGCAGCACACTGGCTCACTAACTCATTGGTTGCCTTGGTTGGTTTTTTACCCAGCACATGTGCTTGCCAGACAGGAGTGTCAGAAACGATTTTTTTCCAGGTTAGAAAAGCTAAGTGCTACATGGCATAACTAGCAGAATTTCACAGTTGCATTAAAGGGTGACAGAAACTGCATAAAAAACTAGTGTTGTGTTAGAAGAACATGGTTTTTTGATTTACAGTTAATTGCTGACAGATGATGTTTCATGCTGACAGATGATATTTCATGCTCTTTATCTGATAAAACCAAGTATAACTGAATAAGAGATGGAAAACTGGTAGTTTCAACCACTTTGTATGTTATCTGTGCAAGGGATATAAGGATATTTATAGATATCTTTTGAAGTTGCATCTAACCTATTTAATGGGTCATTGAACCTAGATTTTTAATATTTTAAGACTTTTCAATTCATGGTTGGCTGAAAGCTTTGCTTTCTCTAGAAATGGATGTTATGAATTTATAGCCTCTATTGTAGCACATCTAAACTTACATATTTCTTTAATGAAAATAACACTTCTTCACTGTAGATTACAACCATCACTATCTGCTGTTACAATAGGGCTTGTTTTATTTGTTTTCAAGCATCTAGAGGGCTTCTTGAGTCACAGTCTTCAGCCTGGCCTTTCCCTTCCTTCTGGTGGGAACCAGATGCTGTAGATGTACTAAGAGTAGAATAGCCTCCATGAGGCTGTTTGGTTTCCTGTCAAGCTCAGAAAGGGAAGATTTCAGATATATCCATTTCCTGCCAGCACAGAGTGACTTTCAGGAGTCCTCTCTTCCCTTGTGCTGCATGGTGACAGTTGGCCAGCCTGGAACTGAAACTTACATTCATCCTTGGTGCTTAGTCTGTTCTCCTTAAGGGTACCTGTAAGCAAAGGTACAGGAATATGTTAAACTTAAATGTCCTGATTTTGTTAGGGAAGTGTTCCAAACAGAAGTGTAACTGTTCCTCTCAGTTGCTGTTGCACAAGAACTTTGTAACTCTTGGTTTCTCTAGGCTCCGACATTCCTTACCAAATAAAATTCTAATTACAGTCTTATATGAAAGTAAATCAGGTGTTTGGAGTCTTTTCTTTTCCTCTGTTGGATGGCATAAAACCTAGTATGACTCACTGCCATATATTGCTGAGAGCTGGGCAGTTTTGTTATTTCTAATCTCTTGATGTGCAGCCTTATAAGAAATTTCTCCCCCAATGTGTTGATGAGTGCATTAACGTCACAAATCAGCAATCTTTTTAGCTCCAGTTTGACAATACAAGAGTAGCATGAAATTTCATGTTTCAACAAGTCAGATCCCTATGTGTGAACAACTTTATACCTAATTACTGAAGTCTCTGAAGGTGAGAACACTAGGACCAAGTATGTCAGGAAATTTTTCTTCCTTACGATTTTATTACACATTTCCCTGAATATCCTTTGCTGGTACTTTCAAGAGGCAGCAGATTGGGCCAGGGAGAATCTTTGTTTTGTACCAATATGTTGTACTTACACTCTTAAGCAATCGATACAAGTTGTTTCTATTTTTTGTTTTTGTTACTATTTTTTTCCTGTTACAGAACCACTAAAATTTGCAGTTTATCTAGTCACAGTGAATGTGGAGTTGATTGCAGTCTTCTGCAATGTATCTTGTGAGTAGTTGAGAAGCATCATGCTACTCTGGAGTATCTCTAAAGATCTGTTTTCACAATCTCAAGATTTAAAATCAATGTATTTTAAAATTGTTATTTTTCAGAGCAGTCTCCCATTTGGGACTACAGTGTATTTTACCATTTTTCTATTCCTATGGTTGAAATGCCTGAGAACTGTATTTCAGATGTATTTGGGTCAAATATTTCTGAAGTGGTTATTTTAATTAAAGAATTCTTAATATCCTGTTTCTTTATATAATATTTGGATCAATACTCTTTAAACATTTAATTATCATAATCATCCAAAAATACACTGAAGTTAAGACACATTGAATGTCTTTTTTTTTTCTTGGAGAAAGCAACATAGTTTAGACTTAAGAAATACTCCCAAATGTCTTATTCTGAGCAATCTCTTTTAATATCATTATTTCTGCTCTTGCCAAGTACAGAAACACTGATTTTTATCCTCAGGACAGGTTTGAAATCCTAATTGCTTGATTTATTTTTTTAATGCAAAACTGTATTTACAAACACAACTTCTTCATATAGCAGTAAAAGGCTGGTAACTGCGTGCACAGTTCTATAATTTACTGAAATAACATTAAAAATTTAGGGGCCTTCTGTAAATATATCAAGTCCTATCAGTATCACAGGTACTGGGTAGTATTTCTAACGTTACTGCTTTCCTGGTCTTAATAGAGCTTGACTTGCAGTATCTAGAAATGTGGCCATTGTGGGACAGATGCAATAAATGAAGGGAGGAGGCAAAATTATCTAGATTTGGGGAATTAAAATTGTATGGTCAGCAGCACGAAGATTTGCTTTTGGAAAATAGTCTTTGTGTTTCTTTCCTGATCTTGTAAAAAAGCCTGCCTGGAACCTGAGACCTCTGATGCAAAAATGAATGAAGGTATGGCAGAGGCATACTTCTGTTGGCTATTTCCTGTGCCTTGAAAAATAGCCAGCCTTTGTTTGGTGTCCACTTTTTGGAGCTGCCTGGCTTAAGTAATCAAATTGACTGTAAACATCATTCCCCAAGTGTTCCTTTGACCATCTGTTACCATCTTCGGTTTCTCAGATTTTGGAAGTATAAACTAGAAAGGGGAGTACTTTTGAATTAGCTGTCTCTAACTTGTATCTGTAGTCCTTTTACTTAGGAGTTGTGTTTCCTTGTTATTATGGAGTAAATTAGTTGTACGCATCTTCAACAGATTGCAGCTGCATTCAGATCTTGGGTTTGAGTATCAAAATTAACTCCTGTCATCACTTCCAAGGATCTTAACAAAATTAGGAAAATATTTCCAAATAATTCTCAGGTACAGAAAATAATTTGGTCCTTTCAGAAAATACCACATTAGGCAAATTTCTAGTATACCTTTCATGCCTTTGTGAAGTACTTTAATTGATCCTCAAAGTGAGGGAACTGACTCAGAAATACTGATTTATCCATGCATCACTCTGTAGAGTTTTTATATTTCTTTTTAAATTTGATGAGCAGAGCAAGGCAAAGAGTGTTGTGAACTGCCTTTTATTTTCCTTCTTATTAGGCAAATTGATTAATGCTAAAGTAAATGTGCTGAGAGGAAAAAAATGAGCTTCTTCTTAATTTCTATATTGAATAAAAATAATGAAGAGAAAGCAAATTCATTAACACTTTGAAAGATTCCTCTAATATTAGGTCCCAAACGAATAAATTATTGAACTGCTTTTAAAAAGTGATGTTACTGTAACAATGAGTGGGCAAGGCTAATCTGTGCAAATGCTTTTTAGATATTGGGAAGGTTTTCAGGAGATGGTGGGGGAAGCTGGATTTTCATCAAGTGGGGTTTTTTGTTTTCACAAAGACTGCAAAGTATGGGGAGAATAGAGTAACTAATAGTAAGAGAACCCTTGCAGAGGCCCAAGAGATGGTTAAAAGGGGAAAGAGTGGTAGGATGTAGAAGATGCAGATGATATATTTTGTCTTTGATGAATGCATCACAGCAGGCACATTAAGTCAGACCCAAAATGGGCTTACCCACTGTTTTACTTCTTAGACTGTAAAACTGTCTGACTACATCTAAGGGATATTAAATGAGCAGGAAAAATTTAAGACTAGAAAGCAGAGGATGAGCATAGTCTGTGTATGTTACAACTTCTTATTACCTGTGGGTTAAATGCCTGCCACAGAGGTGATATTTGCATTCAGCAGCCCGTGGTTTTGTTTGCTTCCATGAATGTGCCCAGTGGCTTTCTAAACTCCTCAAAACTCTCTGCCACTGTACTGACTTTGCAGAGGCAAAGTGTGTTGCAGATTAACTACAATTTTGGATGAAGAATACTTCCTTCTGGATTTCTTGTTTACTTTTTAAAATTGCCTTTTTGGTTTCCTGGGATGATTCCTGGATCTTGATTCAGCGTCTCCAGTTTAGAAAATAGATGGTATTTTTAGAAAAAATATGGTATGTTTTGTTTCTGTTTCTTTAAATAGCAGTTTTGGGAAGAGAATATGTGAGGGGTAGAGATAATGGGAAAGTACAGAGAAGAGTTGAAAGGAAGCTATACTGATGAGTCAAGATTTACAGCTTGTCAGAGTCACTAAACAAACCCTAGAAGACATACTGCTAATTGAAGAGAAAGTATTCTAAAATATGAATAGAGCAAGGGTAGGAAGTGTTTTCTCAAAGCAGAAAAATACATTTGCTTCTCTTGAGATTGAAGGGAAAAGCCACAAGGGAGGCCAATTGCAGGAGAATGGTCTAGAGATAAGGCAACTTCTAGTATGCAGAAGGATGTTCTGTGATCTGAAAGACAGAAAAGGGTGGAGTGGCACAGAAAGAGGATGGAGAAAGGAAAAAGGCAAAATATGTGTTTATCCCTTGATTAAGTGTATGAAATTGGCACTGTTTCTTGTCAAGCATAATTTTGTGTAAATGGGATACAAAAAAGTAAGACCAGGCAGAATAAGGAAGAAGTGGTGAGCAGTGATTATACAGTGGAGAAAATATTATGTGAGAATGGTTCTCATGACCTGTAGAAAAAAAAACAGAAGAATTTTCTAGTAAAATTCAATGTTACGTGCCTTGGGCTTAATAAACATTTCTGTTCTGAAGAGACACAAGAAAAGTCTTTTAGGTGGTGAGTATGATAGAAACTGAGTTGGTTTAACAGCAAGAAATTCAAGGTCATGTACTTGAGGGTAAATAAACATTTCTTCTGGATTGTGTAAAGGAAGTTTTGGCTGTCTTAACAAATGACTGAATGACTGATATGATGAAGCTTTGAAAATGCAAATGGAGTCACTTGTTTAAATCTGTAAATGACATAGATTTGCCTTGAGTGAAATGAAATCAAGGTCCTGGAGACTCAACACAAAATAATGATGTAATACCTGTGTGACAGCAGCATAAAAACCCCAAACTAATCTGGGACAAAGAAAGACATCAAATGCAAGCATTCATAAAAGAAACTGCAAAGCAGGCTGGGTCACTGTGTTTGCCCCATTGCATCCTGCACAGCCACCTATGTATCACCAAAGGGAGGGGCACAGGGCCCTGTCTGTGGAGCAGCACTGAGGCTGGGTCCGTTTCTGCCTCTGTTAATGTCAGAAACATTTTGACTGTGTTCATAATGTAGTTTAAAAATAGAGTTGGATTGCTTTAAGCTGAGATAAAGGTAAAATACCTAGCTGAAGCATGTCATAATAAATGTTTTAACTGCAGGCTTGAAGGCTCTAAGTAATCTGGAGTGGTGTCCCTCCTCTTGTATTTTTTTTATGCATTAAAAACCTTGCACAAAATGTAATTCAGTATCAAAACCTGATTGTTTTGTACAAGCATTCAGAAAAACGTTGATTTATTTTTAATAATAAAAACAATTTTTATCAAGTACTGTCTTAAATTCATATAGTTGTAATGTTCTATGGTTCTATGGTTGTATGGTTATGGTTCTGTGCAAGCTTTTCAAACAAGGCTGACATATGAGCATACTCTGGCTATAATTTTCATTAAAATAATTTTGAGCAGGTTTTTTAATGCTCACATAATTTGTACTAGGGTCATTGACTTTAACTCCAGGAGAGTATTGCACAGTCATTTTGACTGAAATGTGTTTTGTAAATGGAATTGGGTGTTCCAAGTGCCGTGTTGCATAGCAGAGGTTTTTCCATGTGCCCAGATGTGACTGCTGGCAGGGGTAGGTTTTGATCAAGTGCACAGGCTTTGAGAGCTATGGGATGATGGTGCTGCAAAGCACCATTCATGTGACTCTGAAAGAATATAGTGCCCTTGTCTGACAGAGCTGAATATGGAAAGTTCTTCATTTCTTGATGTGTTTGACGTTCAGAATCTGTGTGTGACAGTAAGCCAGACTGAAGAGTTAGAATTAATTTTACATCTTGGGCAAGATAATTGAATATTATAAACTGTAGAGATGAAAAAAAACACACTGATAATTTAGTATATTTCTGCCAGTTTGAAATTGTTCTTCCTTTCATTAATATTTTTCCAGTCCAGTTTAAAATGTACACTTGGTGAGATTTCAGTCATATCTCTGAGGAAGCAGCTTCCCTTCCACCCCAAACAGCATCATTTTCTGTTTAGTTTTATCCTATAGATTTGAGATATGTCCCACACTTTGTCCAGACCCTTTCCTAGATAGTCTGGTGTTGCTTACCCAAACTAACCATGTGTTTCCCTGTGTCATGGGTTCTAATTCTGCTCATGTTTTGCACCTCAGTGAATATTTTCTGGCTTCTTGTGGTGTCCTTGGGAAGAGCCCGGCCTTTCTCAGCAGACAGCCCTTCCTTCTGGAATCCTTCTCACTTCCACACAGCCATGTGCTCACAAAGCCAGTCTTTGTGTCTGCTTGGGGAATGATGCAAGGCCCATCTGTTAGTCCAGGCTGATAGGAAAAAAGCTGCCTTGAAGGATGGCTTGTGGGTTGCTTGTTTTTTCCAGAGGTTTCAATGTCCATGTGTTTGACCAATGAATCTCCAGAAGCAATCTGAGTGCTTGTTTCCTCCTGGGAACAATTATCTGCTGTGCTTTTATGATTATTCTCACCTTGGATCCAAGATTTCAGCAGCAGGTTTCTCACACAAATACATTTCAAAGCAAGTTCCATCATCACTTATTTTTAAACATACTGCTAAAACCCGTTTTTCTGCATCTTTCAGATAAGAAAGGGTTTTTTTTTTTCAGATTCTCTTGTTATTCCTGTAGAAAATTTAATTTAATTGTTAATTTTTGCTAGATTTAAATCATCAGCAATTTAAGTAATTATACAAATAACTCTAGATTTTTTCTTCCAACTGTAATTTCTTTTGTTCTGAAGATTCTCAATAAATATTCTTTCTTATATCACCACACAGTTTTTCTGGCTTGTTTCTGGTCTGTTCTTGCCACATGTTTCTTCTCAAGCTTTTGTGATAATGGAATGGAGCCACTGTACCCATGATATTAAAAAAAAAAAGAAAAGTTAAATATTTCAAAAGCAGTGGTGTGTTTTTGGCTGAGTGCAATTAGTTTGGCATTGTATTCATATTTTTCCCATCTGTGTTTCAAACTTTTGATGTGTCTTGATTTAAGAACATATTGCCTCCAAAGTTTTACACTACCTGAACTTTTGAAGTAGTAATTGTTTTTCAGTGCTTAAATTATAGATGGTACCTGGAACTGAAGTGCTAACAAGACATGAATATTGGTGAATTTTAAAATTACGCTGCAAATACACTGTCTTAAACTCACTTCATTCCACTCTATCTTGCTTTACCAGGTGCATGCCCTGGGTAGGCCCAGAGAGATTGCAATTTTATGCAAAATACTTCAGCTTCAGAAACAGAGTGTAAGTTAGGCCTGGTGAAGATTAAATGCCATACATGGCTTTTTCTTTTTTCTTCTTCCTTCCTTTGCTCCCACCCCAGTTATTTGTCAGACATTCAGCAGAGGTACTCAAGCCTCACATGTCAGAAGGGATTTGGACCTTCTGTGTCCCAGAAGACTTCTGAACTGTTTGGTGAGGACAATCATCTTTTATTTATTGGGTCTAGATTCAGCACAGAATATTAGAGAAACTTAATAATTCCACATCTACCACAATCCAGTCTTTTCTATCAATTTATTGCACAAAATAGGTGCATCTTGTCCATTTCTGTGGCTGACAGCAAGAGAACACTCCTGCTATATTGTATAAAGCAAGAAAAAATTAGAAGTCATTGCTTTTTGAGCTGCATTGCTGGTTTTGATTCTCCCTGAACCCACTGAAAAAGCTGTGCAAGCAAAGCTCCAGGCTGCTGCCCCCTCAGCAGGCAGGCTTTTGGACTTGTCCTTAGGTGATCTATGCCTTTCTCCATGCACAGGCCAGTCATCTGTAACTACTGCATGTTGAATTCTAATGTAAAGACTAACAAGTTAAGTATTTTAGCTTCTAACATTTGCCTGTCTGTAAGAAGGCTGGTCCCTACTCACCCCCCTCCCCAGATATATGTTATTTCCCTTTGTCTCTACTGAGCCTCTTTGGAGATAAAACTGTTTCTTGCCTGCATGAATTGAAAATGGCAATTTTCTCTACAGCTGTCTTTTTAAGTGGTCTCAGGGTCAGGACTTGCTGTTTCTGCACTTGCTTCCTTATGACGACATTTGTTAAGTGTTGTGAAAGAAATAAGTAAAAGGTTGCAGTTTCCTAAGAAAGGTCATTACTTTGATCATAAAGAGTAACACTACTCTTTATTTATCTTGTAATATTGTATGTTAGCTTTATTTATCTTGTAATATTGTATATTGAGTCTTTGAGTTAATTTCTTAAGTCAAAAGCATTAATGAAACTTAGTGTCCAGGCTAATGTTAGTTCAGATTTCTTGAGTCAGCCTTTAATAAGGAGTTTCACCTTGCTGACCTGGTGTTACTTGCAGAGCATTTGGTGCTAGTTAGAAAAGCAAATGCAGAATTTGTTGAGGTATTGCTGGAGCATTTGTAATGCAGCAGCAAGGTCACTTTTACATCTCACATAAAACTGAGATGGATCTCCAGACTGTGCAGACTTTTTCTGTGGTCATGAGGAACTTCAAGGAGCCCTCCTGCTGTTCCTTCACTGGTGGTTTCTGAATGTGAGACCAGCTGCAAGTGCAGTGCAGAAGTGATTTGCCAGTATTGATGCATGTGGGTGCAATTGTTACAGCAGATTCCTCCATAATGACTATGGATTTTGTTGAATGAAGAATGGAGAAAAATGTACTCTCATGAGTTTTTTAAGAATATAAAACCTAACAAGTTTGAGGTTTACCCCAATCCAGTGATACGTGCAAAGTAATTAATGAACTAGAATCTGAGCCATTTGCCATATCCTGAGTTCAATTTTCTTTAATTTTGTCAATGCTAAAATTTGATAAACCCTGTAATTTATAGATCTGAATTAAGTAGATGGAATTTGTCTTTGTGACTATGTGTAGACCAGCATTCCTTAAACAAATTCCAAAGACTTTTCAGAATTTTGGCATCCAAACTATTGTTGTCTCATGCTATATGAAAGAAAGTTAAGTGTGGGCTGTTAAAAAAATTGCTTCATTCTTGGGTACCGTATTTTTTTCTATTCTCCATAGGTAGGTATCATTTTTTTTTCTGTTGTATTATTCCTGCCTTCTACAAGCACTGTCACAAATTTGAAAACTAAGTGTACTTCCAGCAAAAGAGTGGGGTTATTACTGAGTTAGGATTATTTTTTTATTGATACAAATTGCTGATGCTTTTTATAGCATTGTGCTTCCTTGAACGTTTGAACTGACACTTTCTTTCCTGAAATACATTATTCTTGAGGAATTCCTTACTGTCTTATTATCATTACTCAGAAGTAGGTCATGGTTGGCTGGGTTTTTGAAAATGAAACCTGTGGCCAGATACCATTTTGTCACAGAATATAACCTCATTGCTCTGAATTGTCTGTGGTATCTATTGCAAAGGCCAAGGAAAAATTTTCTTTTCTGCTTTTACTTGTTTCTTTCCCTGATGTCTGGGAGGAGAAAGGGAGACAATGGAATCACTATAGTGTCTCTTCCTAACTGAGTCAGAATGGGATGGCTGTTTTCAGTGGTGACACCCCATGGCTTCACTTCAGTGGTACCACTGCCATCACTGGAGGAACAAAGTGGAAAAGTATGCTGGTACATTGCTATTTTGGTAAAATAATCAATGGCTCTGTCAAGACAATGTATGTGTGTTTGTAGGCAAATTTCTCTCAACTCGGGCCCTGCTCTTTTTAACATGCAATCTTCCAGCCTTTTCTTTCCAACCTTCAAATTCCTTTTTATCTGGAGTAGAGTGAAACATCCATCTGTTCAAAATGTGATATGATCTGGCACAGGAATATCCAACATTGAGTGGAAAAGTTCAAAAGGAGGTCTTCAGGGATAAAGCAAAGAAAATCCTAGTCCTTCCTGGTTGTCAGGCAGAGATTTGGAAAATGGTCAGCTCATGCCTATTATTCCTGTTCCTCTGTTCAAAACTCCAGGATAACTTTTGATATGAAGGATGGAGGGTTTAGCCTTTGTCTATCACTGCTGGTGCTGAAAATGCAATGGCAGGATGTATGTACATTCCTGGGTTTTCTAGCTGCAGAACTATGTGGGAATGAACAATGAGCAGGTGAGAGTGACTTCCCAGAGAAAAATGGGAATTATGCCAAATGGAAAAAAAACCAAAACCAAACAAAACAATAAATTGGCCTCTGCTATTCATGTTAACAAAAATGACTAACCTTACTTGTGTGTCTTGTCTGTAGATCACCTCTCTTGTGACACTGCAGCTGTTATCCATGGTTGGCCAGAATGACCAGCTTGATGGACCGCGATACAAGTGCACTGTGTCTCTGGACTTCATTAGAGCTATTGCCCGGTGAGCCTGTTAAAAGTTCATTTACTGTTACATGTGCTGACTTGAAAGAGACTTCAAACCAAGTATTTGCTCAGCCTCTAGCTCTTTGCAGACCAGAATAGAAAACCTGTGGATGTTTTCTAAGAATGACTGAATAAGTAATGTTATTTATGAGAAATGTTGTACCCAAGGTGAGTATAGTCCATTCCTGAAAATGATTTATGCTACAGTGGCAGTATGTGTTACAGTAGCATACTGTCTTTGTGCTTAGTAAAGGTCAGGGACTTCATGTGAAAATACTGCTCTAAAATGTCAGTCCATTTCATTACCAAAAAGCACATTATGGTATTTGAACCTGAAATTATATTTGGTTCTTAACAGTGTTGTGCATATGATATAAAAACTACATAGGTTATAGGAATTCTTGCACATAGACTGTCTTGTGTGATCTGTTATTGATACAAGCTAATTCAGTTAGTGGATGTAAGTACATCAGCATCTTTGTTTATCCAGAGCCTTCAGTTGTGAAGTCTGAGAAGAGTCTGAGATCCATCAGGAGAGATGGCAATAATTTGCAGACAGAAATACATGCAATACAAAGGCAGGAATCAGGCCTATGTCTCCTATTTTATCTCTTGCTGCCGCCTTATTAGCAAGTCTTGGATAAACAGTCTATAACCAGAACAGAGCCCAGAAATGACACGTGTCAAAAGGGAGAAATGTTCTCACAGCCAGCTCTTCTCTCTAATGTGGAACTAAGAACTAACCTGAGGTGTTGGGTGTATTCCATAACCTCAGTGCACATGTTACTCTCCTGAGCTATTAAATGTCCAGTAGCCTTGTCAGTAAATGCAACAGATACACTTATTTCAGTTTTCAGTTGGACAGACTGTAGAATTAAACTTTGTCCGGCTGGACCACACTGCCAGGACCTCCACAGCTTTACTATGTCAGTTTGCTATTCCCGGCAGTAAAGTCACTTGGTGAGCGATGCCCTGAAAAAGCTCCCCCTGGAACCAAGCACAGCAGACCATCTGCTCAGCAAGATGGATCACTGTGTCTACAGTTATACATTGGGATTTATCCTTGAGTTGGGGTACTTTGACAGCCCTTTCCTTGCAACTTTGACATCCTCAGAAGTTTCAATGATTGCGTTAAAGTTGCTGGAAGGTAGAAACGGCCGGAAAACAGGACCAAAACTTGTGCTGTGCAGCTCATGCTTACTGCAGAAAGTGTTTGTCAGACACTCACTTCAAACTGCAGTGCATGGTAGTGTTTTAGCTTGCTTTCCTTTAGGTCTGATATGTGTGTACGTGTATGTACATAAACTGACTTTTCCTACATGTTATGAGGAAGAAAGCAATTCTTTTTTCTTCAGAAGTCTTTGCAGGTCTTTATTTGCTGCCTAGATGGGGCTATTTAAGATAGATAGATAGATAGATAGATAGATAGATAGATAGATAGATAGATAGATAGATAGATAGATAGATAGATAGATAGATAGATAGATAGATTTTAGAGTTGGCCTGTTCTGCTTTTCTCCTGTTTCTCCCTTTTTAAAAATCTTGCTTTGTTCCTTTGTTACAATTTTTATTAAAATACACTTTTCAGACCACAGTATTTATTAAATCTTAAAGAGGACGATCTGTAAAAAGACAAGGTTTCATGAGCTCATTAGAATTGAGCTTTTGTCCTCCCTGGGTGAGGCTACTAGCTATAGGATGAAGGCCTGATCTTCTGTGCTTTAAGAAATTTCATTTTCTATCTGTGCAATAGTTTTGGTTGTATTTGTCACAGAGAAGGAACTACTTTGAAATCTCAGCTAAAAGACATATTGAGTAAACAGCCCATATAGCCCATCTTTTGATTCTTCTTTCTGTTACTGCAATAGTACTAAAATAAGTTTATTAGTCACTAAAATCTTTAGATTTTAGTTATCATCTCAGCCTTTTTACTCCAGCATATTTCTTAATGGAAGGCTGAGGTGTGCAAAGAATGGTACAGAAAAGGATGCTCCCTCCCCACCCCCATTCAAGCTGTTCAGATTGTCATTTCATTTTCTGTGTTTTTTAAGCAAAAGTGAAGTTTGCACTAAAAAAAAAAAAGCCACCTGTTTTTGAAAAGAGTAAAAAACTTGTGTCTCTTCCTGGTGGCTTTGAACATGGTAACTGCTGAAATGCACAGTCTCTTTTTTACCATGGAACCTCACATCTGGCTTATTCTGTGGCATATACTCAGTCTTTGTGGAAACATCTCTGTGCTTTAGCACATAGTAGTTAAACATTTAGCTCAAGGTAAAGTTAGATGTTTCTTTGTTAGAAGTAATTTCTCTTTTAAGAATTTCAAACCTTAGTTCATAAATTTTCTTTAGCTGAAGTAGGTCTCTCATAGTGTTTATTGAATACAATGGATCTTTTCAGAGAGTCTGTAATAAACCCAGTTGTTATGACAGGACAATTCTGTTTCATTTAGTTGATAAGGTCAGCATTTGTTAGTGTGTATGGTTTTGTTTCTGTGGAAAGCCTTGTAATTAAAGCACTTGTTTTTGAGTGACACAATGTCATGTAAGTCTAACAGTGGCAGTTAATGTCTTTAAATTTGTCACTGACTCCAGTGACAATGTTGTGTAAGTCTAACAGTGGCAGTTAATGTCTTTAAATTTGTCACAGACTCCAACAGAGTATTTCCTGTTACGTATCTTGGAGATTTCTAAACTTTTTCTCTGTCCAAAATGATGTTTTTATAAAAACTTTTTGAAAAGTGGGTTACAGGCTGATGCATGAACAGAGACTATTAAATGATTGTAGTTCAACAAATAAGAATTCAGCTAGCTAATTTCACTTAGTATTGTTAGCAGTTATTTTTGCATCATTGAATACTTTTTTTTAAAAAACCCTTTTAATTTTATACTTGTCATTTTATGCAGTAATTTGCATTATTTATTCAAACAGTAAACCCTAAAGTCTGAGTGTTAGATTGTATAGAATAACGAGTTTAGAGACAAAAAAATAATTATATGTTTTATTCTACTGCTGTTTCATTTTGCCTGCCATTAAAGTACAAAAATGTACATTAAAATCTTCTATCCCATTGATTGGCATTCTTGGATTTTTCAAATTTAGCTATGAACATGGGTCAACTACTGTCAAGACTGAAAGAATGCAGGCTCCAAATGAGTACAGATGAAGGAGTACTTGCTAAAACAGGTGGTTTAGGAGATGAACAAAATATTCAATAGGATAAAAGGTTGTTGCTTTGCATCACCAACTAGAACATCAAGTTTGCCATACGAAAATATAATCTTATTAATATTGTTATATTTTTATTGTTTCATTATTGAAATAAGAGTCTTCCTTTCTTTACTAGGAAGTTGCTATATTTCTTTTCTAGAATTTTACAAAGTTGAAATAATCAGAAGAGGGGTATTGTAAATAATGAGAGAAATTAAAAATTCATTAATCTTTCCTTGCATTTCTTTTGGGGAATTGCTTGATTTTGATTGTGCAGAATGTCCTGCATGTGCTGTTTCCAAACAGGTTAAAGTCTTAGCACTGTTAAGATGATTGCTCTAATATACTGTGTTTTTGTTTATAGGACCGTGAACTTCGACATAATAAAGTACTTGTACGATTTCTTGTGAAAACAAGCTTCACAGCCATATGGACACTGTGACAATGACTAAGGCAAGCTGTGTTCATCTCTCTACTTAGCTGGCCAGAAAGAAGAGTATTTTGGCTCTTTTGGATTTGTCCAAACAGGTGCTGGCCCAGCATGGAACCTGATGAAAATACTCTGATTGGTCTGGGTGGATCTGAGCAGAGGACTATTTACCAGGGACCCTGGAGTATTTGGAAGCAATGTGTTAATTATAAACAGCAGGGTTTGAGCACAATCTGTTCTAGTCTTAATGATGTTATCTTAACACTGAAATTGCCTGAAACCCATTTACTTAGGACTGCATTTTGCTCTATGAACTCTCCCCAGTGCTTTGAACATGGCAGCAGCCGTTGTTTGTATGCCCAGTCTTTTCACTTCCTCTCCACAGGAATCTTTGCAATTGCCTGCCAAAGCAGCTTTTCCTGAGGCCACCATTTTAGGAGAGTGGAGTAGCAAAGTATAATAAACATAAGAACATATTTAAAAATCAAGCTGCTACAAACTCTTCTTTCTCTTCAGTAGTATGTAGGCAGACTGTTACCCTGTCATATGGAGATCACGATAGTAGGAAACTCCCAGTTAGTCACCATATTGTCTTTTTCAGACCATTCATAAATGTTGACTATGAATGTATTTTTATGAAGCTCTGTTTTAAAAAAATAATTGATTCTTAAACTTCTATCCCTGTGTCAAACTTGGAATGTTTTATTTTTGCTTCAAAATTCTATAGTCCTTTCATGCTCATCCAGTTACAGGAAGTGTTAATTACAGTGCCATATGGAATGAACCTACTTTTAACATACACATCACATAATGGCTTTTGTAACAGCCTCTGTCCTGTAGAGGAGGATGACACAGCTGCCTTTTCATCAGGAAGGGAGAAATTCAACAGGTAACAGAGTCTTTCTGCAGCAATTCCCCAAAAGTGGTGGAATAGTGAATAAGTAAAGTTTTGTGTTACAATACATAAAACTTTGTCCTTGGAAATACCTGATGGAATACACTACAATTGCAGCTTACTTGTAGAAGATACACAATTTATGGAGCATGAAAATCCCCTAGTCCAGTTGGAGGTAATTGTCTTCATGAATCTGAAGATTTCAGTAGCCCTCTTGAAAACTCCAGGTCCCATAGCCTGTTACTCAGATGTTTTACTCTTGAGTGCTCACCTTTGACTGTTTGACAAGACCATGCCAGGTTCTAACTTGAACATTATGGGTTTTTTTCAGGGAAAAATCATCAGTCTTCCCTCTTTGCTCCTGTATTAGAAATGGTCAAATACTCTGAACATGTATGTAGTCTTTATTCTTCTTTCTTTTTTTTTTTCTTTCTTTCTTAGTTTTTGTTTTCTTTTTTTGTTGTTTTTTTTTTCCCCAATTGTGGATGCGTAGCCACGCTTCTGGATTGAGACCCAAGTGACAAAAGCATCCTTCTGGCCAAGCTCTGGCTTCCTCCCTCAGGGGAGTGTGAAAGGGCAGCAATGAGTCATCTCCGTGATCTGTTTTCCTTCCTGCCGCTGAGCTGGATCCAACCCTGCACCTGTCCATGAGGTGGCAACATTTGTCACACTTACTGAAGTGTTTGGTTGTGAATACATAGCCTGTTTCAAAAATGTTTACTACCTGCTTTTGTTTTTGTTTATAAAAATGTCCATAATGTGAACTTTGGGCTAAACTTTACAGTGCCTTTCTGTCTTGGAGCTGGTGCTGGTCTGAGCTTGGCTCTTGTGGATCTCCTCTGTGACTACCTAGGGCTGCAGTTCGTAGTGGAAAGAAGTTTTGAGGTATTCATGTGTCAGCTAGTCCATGTAAAACAGTACCAGTAGATCATAGGGATTTGTAGTTTATGATCTGAATTAGAATTTGATATATGAAACATGATGGGACAGATAGTGATTTGTTAAGTGCTACAAACTTGAGTCACAAAATTTCATTTTCAGTAATCCCAGTCATTCCCACCAAATAGACCAGACTCTCAAAACTCTTCAGCTCCAAATTTGGAGCACAAATTAGACCTAAAATAAAGGTCTTAGAAATTAAGCAGTGAGAAAACTTGGTGCTGCTGCTGTTTTCTTCAGTCTAATTTCTTCTATATTAGCCTTTTGAGTATTGGTAATTATTTCCAGTGTAACTCCAAAGAATAAGGATACTAATTTTTGTGGGGTGTAGTTAATTTGACTGAAATGAGGTTAACTAGAGAAGGAGTAGTAACTGAGGATTCATTCCACAGAACAACTCTCCTTACTTTGAAGGCACTTTTTTGACCTTTGTGAAAGACTCCTATCAGTGAAATAAAATTTAAAGCTGAATCAGCAGAGTATGAGAATGAACAAGGTGACTGAAGTGCAAATGATTGATGTAGGCTATAACTAGGCTGATGATGAATAGTAGGATTTATTCTGACAAACTAGAAATATTTCTATATAGCCATGTCAATGAGTTTATAAATTACTGCTGAGTTTCTTACTAGATACCTTAGCAATATTCTGTTCTGAGACCCCATTTTCATGCATGAGGCCTCTTTTAGCCTCCCCTGGGCCAGCATTTCACCTCTTCTACAGGTGGTTTTGAGTACTGTGCAAACAATGTAGAGCAAGATAGTTTAACTAATCAGAAAACCTTCAGTACCTTAGTGCTCTGCAGTGTGTATTTTAAAAATAGACAATTATTTTCGTAATTCCTGAGTCACAAAGCATTAGAATACTGAAAAAAATTACAGACTTACAGTGCTTTTCTCCAGTGGCTGATCCAAATATTAATAGGAGCTGGAACTTGTTCTTACAAGGATAAAGTAATGGAAAAAGAAATGCAGCTGTCATCAGTTGTGAAGAGATTAGTACCCCTGAATAGCTCTGGCTTCATCAACAGCTGCATTTTCATGCACATAACATGGAGATTTTATTTGTTAAGAAGTCTTGCAAGGCTGCATCAACATGTAATGAGTTGATTCATTTTCTTTGGACAGTGATTTGTCTTACTTTGGTTATCCCAGAACCTGCTGTTTCTACTGTAACAATTCCTGTAGCTATTGACTCTTTTGGGGTGAGATAGAGAAATACATTGTTTATTTCAGTACCTTCTGAGTTCTGATGCTTCTATACACCATGTTAAAACATATTCATTCTTGCCATTGGTGAAGTTTGTCCAGTATTCATGGAAAAGACCATTTTGACAAGACCCATCAGGCACTATGTTTTCTTCTTATAACTGGAACATCCAGCCATGCCAGGAGAATAGTGTGAAGGACAGGATTTCCAGCAGGAATATGGGAGATATTAGGTGTCTGTGACCTGTGGGCAAAATGTACCCAGTTAAATATCTCAGGATTAAGTATTCCCTCTGCACTTGTACTGGCAGAGATGGCAGGGAAGAGTGAGAAATGGCAGGGAAGAGTTAGAAATGGCAGGTTCTTGAGGGCTGCCTGGAGGTTGGTGTGCTGTGTGTTCTGCTCAGTCCAGACAATTGGGGAACAGAAGATGTACTCCATCCAGAAGTAAATTCTACCACAGGCAGGAGAATACCTTCTCCAGTTTTCTCAACAGAAGATGTACTCCATCCAGAAGTAAATCCTACCAGAGGTAAATAAGTTCTCCAGTTTTCTCAATGATAGAATGGCATAACTTACAAAAGAGCTTCATCATTGCTGGTAAATATGCATTGGGATAAAGATACAGCTTGATTAGCAAGCCTAATCATAGACAATACAAAATTTTTATGTGTTTGTAGATATTGGAATGGCTCCACTAGAAAATTGAATGGGAGATTAATAGCAAAACCGTGTTTTTTATCTCAGCTTCATTGGGAGATCTTTTGCTGTGAACAGGCTGATTCAAATGAACTGTACAATACTCAGATAAGGGTAACTTTTTGATTATTTTTGTGCATGTTTATTTAAAACATTTAAAGAAGAAATCTGAAAACAATACAGGAACTGTTTGTGTGTGCCAGCAGAGTTGAAACTGCAGAAGTACAATCCTTATAATGACCATATTCATGTTTTCCTGAAAATGTGTGTCTTTAAAAAGCCACACCTCAATGGCAGATGCAAAACAAAAACCAGAAAGATACCATACTGCTTGTTATTGGACATGAGCAATATATCAGCCATGCGTTTGAATAACCAAGTATCCACCCAGCTGTCTGATATCAAGGAGCTCAGAAGGATGGTATTAAAGTAGGACCAACACTGGGCAGTCAGCCCATGGATGGAGGTGTTTCCATGCTGTTGAACAAGTGAATGTCTGACTGTAAGCAGGGAGTCTTGGAGTGGGAACAAGATGTCCAAAGTACCACCAGTAGACTTAATATTTCAAGTGTTGTAGTGTGCTGTCTAGTACTTAATGCCCTTTCTCCTCTGCCAGTGACCAATACCCCATTTTTCCAAAGCAGGAGAAATATCCCTTACTCTTCTTTCATTTAGTTCAAACTACATTTGGTAAGAAATAATTTCCCCTGGTGTGTTGCAGTTGCCAAAAAGGATTTGCTGTACAGCTCTTCCAAGGGAGTTACCTCCAACAGGCAGCAAAATACTAAAAGAAAATACCCTCCTGTTTGGGTAGGCAGCTGGGCAGCTCCAGTAGGGAAACAGGCTAGGCTTGCCTCTGAGATAAAGTTGTGGATGAACTTGCTCTTTTGACAGCTTTGATGTTTTGAAGTATCCAGAACTCTACCAGACTTCTGGATTCCTCTCTGTTTCTTCCTGTACCCTCCCACTGGAATTCTGTGATTTTGAAATGGTTCTTACAGAGATCTGCACCAGAAGCACAGTGAGATCCTGGGCTTGGCATCTCACAGGGGATGCTGCTGTGGGCTGTCTGTCCCCCTGTGGTGCAGGTGTGCATTGTTCAGCTAACCTGTTGCCACATATGGCCTTCTGTCCTGCCAGGACTTGTTTGGGTATTTGGAGAGGGGTCTGTTGTGTACTTGAGGGCAGGTGTTTGGCTTTAGCAAGGTCCTTTTCCAAAACCTGGTGCAGTATGTTGAGCCATTAATGCTGTACTGGTGTGCATGTTTCATATTTGTTCAATTTTGATGAAATGCTGATGAAAAGCCCATGTCAGTCTCAGACTGATGTATTAAATGTGATTTTTCTTAAGCAGCACAGCAAAGGTGCAGCTTTGCCTAAATTAATTCAGTACATATGTTCATTTTCCTGGCACATAGATTTTCTACAGAACAGGATTTCTAATATGCAAATAGTTTCTTTTCTGTATTTGATTCTTGTTCAGGCAGATATGTGCTGCACATTATTTCATGTACCTTCTTCAGATAGTTGAGTTCAGAGGCATAAAAGAAGGCTGGGAGGGCTGGGAAGTTGAGCTTTGCTAGGAGGCTTTCCTGGAGCCTATGCACTGGTACTTCAGCAGCTGAGCACTTCTTGTGCTCACATAGGTAATGAGGGTTTTCACATAGGCACCTCCTAAATCCCAAGTCAGAGAATAGTTGTGAAAAGAGAATAGCCAAGAGTGACATAATTAACCTCTCATTAAAACAACCTTGCCAGATGAGGGAGCATGTTTCTACAAAATCCAGCAAAAGAAGAGTGTACCTGAGAGATGGAGAGCAAAGTTGTTTACCATTCTGTTGGCAAAACCCTTGATTTTATTCTCGCTGTTTGCACAATTTCTCTTTTTTTTTGCTGTATTTATGGTGATGCTGTTGTTCCCTCTACCCTGTTCCCATCAGTACAATCCCAGCTGTGGTTTTTTCTTCCTCTGCCACTGCACCCAGTGCACTGAGAGTTCCCTCCTGGGCCAGCAGTTTGTGTGGGGAAGTGAGTGCCCTGCTCTGTGATGCCACCCTGGATGCCAACCCTGGTGTTGCCATCCTAGAGCAACTCAGCATCTCAGCCTTGGGATGGCAACAGCAGAGAGTGGTTGTTTTGTCTTGCAGCGTATAGGAACTTCAGCAACGTCCCTGAAAAAGAAAGACGTGATGTGAATAAGCAAAACCATCTACAAGGGAGGCAAATTATGTTATTCGTGTGCAATTACAGCAGTTCCTGAATTCCAGCTGCATGGCTGAATGAATACCCATCCCATTTCCTCACATTTACATTTTTATGCTGTTTTTGATTATTTCTTAAGGATGCAAATCATTAGGAAACAGCAAATAACTGGGAGTTCTGCTCAAACTTTCTGAGAACAGTGTCATGTTGAGATTTGGGAATTTCAGAGAAAATGAGAAGAACAACCAAAGACAAGTACACGATTTCTCCAGTGATGTAAACAAACCTGTAGCTCCTGCCTCCCGGGGAGGGGAGCTTCTTCTCTGTCAGCACAGGCTCTTTCACTTGACTGAGCCTGGGGCTGGGGCATGTGCAGGAACCTTAAGCAACTTCTTCAGTGCTACTCTTCGCTTCAAGCAAGATAGAACATGTCTGGAGCTATTAGTAAAGAGATGTGTTTATGTATCCTAAGTGGGTTGCTTTTCAGAGGCTTAGAATCCTTTACAAAAATCTTATGTCGAGTGTGGGAGGGATCTCTTGATTATAGGAAAAGCAAATATGATGGTTGTGCAAATAGTCACGGTTACTTTCTGCAAAGTAATTTGTTCTCAGCAATGCCTCTGTTGTTCACCATCCAGTTTCTTCTTTTAAAGTCAGACTGCTGAAGAGACTGAAGCTGATCCCTCTGATCCATTTGTGATGTACTTGCAGAAATAAGTAATCTCATTCCTAAAATGTGGGGAAGCAGGGCATTAGACTGAAAATTCAAACTGCTCTGTATGGGCTAGCCCTCATACTGCAGGAGTCAGAAGTCCTGATTTCAGAATGCTACATAAATATGTGTCTGGTTTATATTTTCCTCAGATGGTACAACTTCATGAATTTTTGGTGTGGAAGGCAATTAGATGTGTGATCAGGGGCAGCTGTTTTCCATTGCTAGCTGAAGAGTAGCTCATCCATCAGAAAAGACAGCACTGTCTTTGCGTGTTCACAGCTGAAGACATACAGAGATAGTGGAGGAGGTCAGGTGGTGCTGCTGTTTCCTTCTCAGTTTCCCTTCCTGGGGAAGTGAGGATGGTGAAAGAGCACAGTAAGATCATGAATATCAAATGATACTCTCAGTAAGAAATGGATCACCACAGGTTTCTGATGATCCAAGGTCTGTGACTATGAGCTGCCTTTAGAGCAGTTGGATTCTCTTTGAGGGTGTCATCTTTGATGCTCCTCAAACTACTGAATCGGTCAGAGGAGAGAGAGAGAGAACATCTTTTCCTGCCTTTGTGCCAAGCTGCTGCTGTTGTGCTTTTCAGCTGAGAAGGATGCAGAGTTTGGAGCACCTGGGAACACGTGTTCGGACACAGAGGTCTAGGATGGTTACATGGATCACTGTGAAACAGATCTACTCCCCATTCAGCTTGTTGAAATCACAGAAGAGAACCAGTCTCAACAGGGATTGGGCTAACCCTTTTTCCTGTTTGTGTCAAACAGTCCTTGCTCATTAAAACATTAAAAACTGGAATTTCTTTTTGCTTGAAACAAGTAAGTCAGCATGGGCTGCTTACCCAGTTCCAACTCTGACTGCTGAGAAAGTCATTATTTATTTTGGTTAAGAAACATCATTCATGCTAACCTTTTTTTCTTTTTAATTCTTTTCTACAGATGCCTTCCAGAAATCTTTGGATGTTCGATATGTTACTATAGATATATAGTAAAATTTTGACAGCTTTCTTATTGCTCAAAACCTGAGGTTCCCTACAGAGACCTTTTCTTCACTGTAGCCTTATTGCCAAGTTGTCAGAGCATTAATTAAACTGGAAGAATAAGGCATTGCATGTAATTTCCTATACTGGATGCCTTCATGTCAGGGACATATCTCCATGGTAAGAACCTGTATATAAACAAAAAATAAGCCTGGCAACAGTACAAAAGCTCATACAGGCTTTTAAGTGAGAAACATGGCAAAAGAAAATACAGAGTTTAAAGCAAAGTATTTCTTGGGAAAATGAAGACTGCTGAATACTGCAGTCATTAAGAACAAATGTGATGATTTTGTTTGGCTATTTGGAGTATTCCAATGCTACTTTTAATCTCCATATTTTAGGTATTTATTGGCTGAAATGTAAAAAGTTTTCTTGCTGTAAACCCCCCCTCATTTATTATAGGTAGACTTACTGTTCCTTAGTGGGATTATGGATTCTCTCTACAAGCACATAAAATTATGTGTAGTAAAACTTTATTCCTTATAAACTGCTAATAATTTGCATACTTTTCATTTTGCTGCATGGATCAAAATGTCTTCATACACTATACATCATATCTCAATTTGACACGCATTTATTCTGCTGTTTAGAAGTCAAAAATACAGCACACATGTTGATGTTTTTCCTGCAATAAAATGAGTAGATGCTCGAACTATAATTGCAATCCACTCTTTGCTAAACCTGCAGGCAGAGCCAAAGCGCTACAGAGAAAGGAGTATTTTTCATTTTTTTCCCCCGCATTTTCAAGGCTGTGTGTTTTTGTGACTCTTCAAAAAATAAATTTGATCATTTGCTGCCAAACTGAAAGAAAAAAGATATTTTCAAGAGCTGAAAGGAGAAAATTGTGCTTTAGGAATTACAAAATGAAGGGGATAAAACTGTCTGGAGAATAAAATTGCTTTGGGTACACAGGGTCTTCCCTTTCTTCTTGCCACGTTCAGAGCAGTTCCTGAGGGGTTGCATACAAAGACTCTGTGAAGGGGAGCAGTGCAGCTGTTTGTACCTGGCTGTGCCACTGAGGCTTGGGGCCAGCAGAGGGACATCCATCACTTACAGGCCTGGTTCTGGGCCTGGCCAAGAGCACAGGAGTGAAAACTTCTGTGCCACTGAAAAGGGACTTGGAGAGCACTGGTAGTGTCTTCTGTCTCAGCCAAACGCAAGAGCACTGGCAGTCTCTCAACACGTTATTTGAAACGTTTTCAGGTTTGAAAAGTCCTTGCTCTTGTGAGGAAGCTCAGTTAGCTCCATGTGTGTGTTTCTGGGCTGGAGCTGTGTGGCTGCTCTCCATACCAGCCTTCACTCCTCCTCCAGGAGCTCCATGTCCAAGGTGGGCAGTGTGGCCAGAGATCTTGGTGTCTCTGGGGTGGCTGCATTGTTGTAGACAGGTAGATGGAGTGGCTGTGCTGCCAGGAGCTGCCTGTAGCAGCATATGGAGTACTTTCCTCTTTTCTTGGTGTCTTCTTAGAATCACAGAATGTGCTGAGTTGGAAGGGGCTCATCAGGATCCTTGTGTCCAACTTCCTGCACAGCCCTGCAGTCACACCCTGTGCCTGAGAGCACTGTCCAAACACTGCTTGAAATCTGTGAGGCTTGGAGCTGTGAACACCACCCTGGGGAGCCTGTTCAGTGCCCAACCACCCTCTTTGGTGAAAACCTTTTTCCTGTTAGCCAGCCTAAACCTCCCCCAACACTACTTCAGACCATTCCTGTGGGTCCTGTCACTGGTCACCACAAAGAAGAGATCAGTGTCTGTCCCTCCTCTTCCCCTCATGAGGAAGTTGTAACTGCAGTGAGGTCTCCTCTCAGTCTCCTCTGGGCTGGACAGAACCAGTGACCTCAACCACTCGTCACAGAGCTTGCCCTTCTTGCCTGCCTGTCCCTGGTGTTCTGGGTGCGTGTGCAGCAGCACAGTGTGGGTGCCAGTCTCTGAGCTACTCTTCAGCAGAGCAGTTTCACCCTTTGCTGCTTTGATCCTGCACAAACCCTTCCCAGTAAATCCTGTAAGACACCTGGCTGGCTGTTGGCTGGGGAGTCAATGCTCAGGTATTTTACATCTCAAGCAGCCTATGAAGCTGTACTGGGAGCCCAACTGTGTTCAAGCACACACTGAGGGTTTGGGGCCAGCCCTTCAGGGGTGGGTGAGAGGTCTTCTCCTTCAGCTCAAAGCAGTCACCCCTTCAAACACTCGGGGGTAATCAGGAGTTCAGTTTAGTGCTGGGCACCCCAGGCACAAGCAGAGTTAAAGTTCTACAGCGCTGGGCCATTCTCACCACCTCCTCTGAAGTGTCAGAGTGATAGCGCGAGCCTCCTGTGTACAAGAGGCAGATTTTGAGCACAGCTTCTGCCACAGGGTGAGTTGCCCTGTGCCTGTCCTCACAGCTGTGTCTGCCAGCAGGATGCACAGGGGCTTGTGTTCCTCTGCACAGAGCTCGCCTCTGCCCGAGGTGAGGGACAGTGCTGAGTTATCTCCCATGGCCACTGCGAGGCTCCTTGTCCTCCCTGGCTCCTTCTCTGCCATCCCCTCTGCTAAAGCATCCCCAGCATTACTCAAGCACTTGGATTTCTTCTCTTCAAAAAACAGTCTTTAAAAATTATTCTTTAAATTTTCTAGTAAATAGAGTTAATGCCCTAAGAGAGGAACACTTTCGGTTGCTTAGCTGAGAGTATCTTTTATTCATGAGCTGCATACGCCGTACATTCCACCCCTCACTCAAGTCTCAAGCATTGTTTCAGGCAGAAGAAAGCGCATCTTTAGCATTGTAGGCTTTTGAACAATCTGAAAATGTGTAATGAAGTGGCAACACATCTCAGAGGCAATAACGTGCTGAAACATTACAAGCCTTTATAGTTAGTGGGCATTTTAAAGCCCTAACTTGTAACCAACAGAACTTTGTTATTAAATAGTTTTATGTACACAGAACTTTTCTTCTTCTCCCTATGTGTATTGAGTGAATCCAAAATGATAAACTGCATCAGTGATTTTTCTCATAAACTGCTTGGTTTTTAACTTACAAGGTCCTTAACATAATTTTCTCTAGTACATCCAGTAATTCCCTTTCTTTTCTGAGTGTCCCAAAGAGAGGCATACAAGAGTTCATAAATCTAGTGCAAACTTATAGCCTGCTGTTTCCCCTCTCAGAATTATTTTTTAAAACACAGGTGAAAAATAAAGCCTGGGGAGTGTAAAGGTTGGTCTCTTCATTAATTTAACACTTGTCTTTGTGGGAAAATAAAGCACAGATGAAAAGTCTGTAGGAAAACCTGCTGGTTCAGTCCAGGGTTTGGCTACTAAGCGTATTTGGTTATCAGGAGGATTAGTTCATTGTTGCTGAAATTTTAGCTTTGATCTCTCATCATAAGTTTTTTAAATTCTGAGGATTAATTGCGTTTGAGGGGAAGATCCAAAGAATTTTTCTGACTCTGGTGGATTTTGAAGGAGGCCACCTGAGGTAAATGATAGAAAAGCCCACCTCTGCATCTTGATCCCTGGAAATGGAATTGACCTTTTCACAGCTCAATTACGGATCAGTTTGTATAAATATATCTTAATGTTTGACCCCAATCTCCTTTGTGCGCCGTGGTGCAGTTGGCCTGTGAATACTGTGGTCTCCTATCAGCAAAAGGAGACAAGATATTTGCTCAGATGTTCAGAGTCAACAGCCCAGCAGAGGTGGCCCCAGCTGAGGCTCTAACTAGGGCAGGTTGAAAAGCTTGGACCAGCTGTGTGGAGCTGAGCAAAGCTTTCGCCTTGTCACCTTTGGTACTCAGCTCCCAGTACTCCACATTTTGCGTTTAGCAGTACTTCATAGCTGTATGGATTTGGAAGGTGGTGTTTCTCTTCCAGCTGTAGTTTCTTCATCAGAGATAAGGCAGCCTCCTGTGCCCAACAAATGCAGTTTCTACTCCTGCTGGGGGAGGAACACAAGGGCTCAAATGAGATCTGTGCTGCAAATACGCAGTGCCTGGGGCAATCCAGCTCATGTGGGCACCCAGAGATTCAGCACCCCTGATCCTCATGGGCTGTGTGAGGCTGGAGAGCAAAGCCCCAGCTGAGCATCTCTGAGCCTTCCCTGTTACCCACAGTGAAAAGGCTCTGTCCCACAAACTCAGTGGGTTATCTACCCTTGTCGGTGGGTCTGGTCCTGTCCCCCCTCAGCCCTGTGCCCCGCACTCCTGTTTGCTTTGTGCCTGTTTTGGAGCTGATCTTGCCCCATTGAGCCCCTAAAACCAACTCAGCCAAAAACTGGAAAGCTTTCTGCCATGTCTCAGAGATGGGTGAGAAGGAACAGGGAAGGATGTGCTTTCATAGCCATTAGGATCAGCTCAGCTGCCCCAAAATCAAACCTTACATATGTACAGCCCTTCCTGTTTCCCTGCATGGATGTTCCTTGCCCTTGGCCAGTGGCATAACTTGGACACTTATAGCTGGTGGCTATAGGAAGAGATTCTGGTGTTCAAAAATACTATTTCGAATTAATTATCCCCTTAGTCTTCCAAAAGGGGGACTCTCTATTCATGTTTGGAGTATCTTCTTCAGGAGTTGGGGACAAACTTATGCTACCCACATGCTGTACATACGAGATTACTAAACAGACAACACTAAGGCTATTAAACCTGCCCTTTTCATGAACTTCAAATTCATTGGCAGCATTTATTTTAAATCACACTCTAATCTTTCAGAGAACAGAGCTTCTGCTTAGGATGCTGCTTCAAGGAGAACCAGCCACCATACAAGGTGTCCTCTTGATTTATAGCTGCAGCAGCCTGAATTTCATATAACATGATAATATCCTAGGAAGTCTCAGAGCTCTACACTGAGTCCTGCACAGATAACTGGTTGAGCAGTACACGAAGACAGGATGTGATAATAATGTCTTCAGCATGAAACGATGCTATTTGGGATGCCATACTTCTTGGATGTGGGAGCCATAATCCTATTATCAGTCATCAACAATAAACGACACCATTGTAGATATCCATTTGCTGGGGGTGATAAAGAAGCAGCCTCGCCAGCATGCTGAGGTTTCACCTGCTAGTTGCTTGCAGATTTCTGCCCATCTGCAGATTTATTTTTTTTAATCACTGTGAGTAAGAGGACATTTACTTCACTGGTTATTATTTCAAGCCACCGGTTGTATTTCAGCATTGATTTGGAGAATTCTGTTCCAGGCTTTGGGGCTGTGTCCCACAGCATTCTCTTGTGAGAGACTCTCCAGGTGCAGAAGGCAGGATGGTTTGTGGATGCATTAATGTCTGCACCTACAGGGATGGGTAACAAAGAATAGCAGTGAAATCTGCCATAAATTACCTGAGAGATCTCAAGAAAGGTAGGCAGGTAACAGCCAAGTGACAGTGCCAAGCAAACAGATGAATTTTCATCATCTTCATGCCTAGCCCATCCTTTCCAGCTATGGCATACTTTTTGATTACACTATGTTATTTTACAACTAGTATGAAATATTTAGGGCTTTAAATTTACTTAGTCATAAGACACACCATTTTGCAGTACATCTTAGAATTCGAATACAGGAGCTGTATAATTACATACTTCCACAAAATTTTATTAGTGGAGAAAACATAATTTTATTCCGGCACATTGTTGGAAATTATTTCTATAATGAAATCATAGGAAAAATTTCTTTAGTTAAGTAGAAGTGTAAATGAACAAATTAGGTTATCCCTCTTTAGACTTCATGTGCGGGGGTTGCAGCTGTGCTCAGACTGGCTATTTGCCTTCCCGTGCTTCAAGCAGCCCAGTGCAGCAAAGCAGACTGGAGGGAAGAGTCAGTGCTGCTGCTCACTGTGCTGCCCATCAGGTGCAGATTTATGCACACCCAGTTGCTTTGGTCCTTTCTTAGCAATAAGGAGCTGCTGCCAAGATACACCTGTTCATTGCCCTCTCAGCATTTCTTGGCCATCTACAGGACTCATAACTGTCCACAGTCCAAGGCACAAGGAAGCACTTCACATGCATAGCCTCACTGTGTGACTGAGAAGGTTATCATTCACTGTTTTCAACTTACTTCAAAAGTTCCATACCTTCTTACTGATACAATACAGCACAGCCAACAGACTCCAGCTTTCTCCTCACCCAGCTACCCCACTCTTTTGTAGCACTCGGCTCCTTATTGGACACAGCTGTGGCCTATTAAGGGCAGCCTGTTCCTAATCTTTGGTGATCGGTACAGCTGCAACTCCTCAGGTGTGAGATTACCTTCTGCACTATTTTCTTACATTCTATCCCTCCACAATTCACTTCTCTCCTGGGCATGAGTTAGTACACTGCAAGCACGAGCTTTCTCTGCGACAGGCTGGTGCAGGGGGTCCCTTCCCATCTGCACCTCTGATGCTGGGTGTTTTTGACCCATTTGCAGTAGGAGGTTCACCTGAACTCACCCAAGTTCACTTCTCCTCTATTTTCTTTCTTCCCTAACTGCTTATTTTCCCCAAATTTCCGTACCTTCACATATGTACAAATACAAACCTCCAGCCCCTAACTCTGGTCACAGAGGATGCTTTTGGGTTAGTGCCTAAGACATGTGCTAGTGCCCATCCCACAGGTTCCCACCTCTTTCATTGGGCACTTGCTCATGCAGGAGGGGATGTGGCAAAGAAAAGTGGACAGTGTTTGTCCATCATGAAGCTGGAGAAGACCACAGAGAGAAGAGGCTTAGACAATCTTCCCATGACTAAAGGAAGAGATGGAAACAGTATTTCCAATGAGAGAGAGGTCCTCCTGCATTTCTACAGTGCACATTTTTTGCTTTTTACACATCTACTCTTTCCCTGGCCACAGTCACCTTTTCTTGCTAATCAGTAGCACAGATGCCAGTGAATTGCTTTCTCATTTGAAAGATGAACATTTCACACTCCTCTTGGCTGGGAATCACAGGAGGCCCTGCAGCTCCTTGCACAGCACCCCATGCCAGCACCTTTGCTACAGGATAGTTTACTTTGCTAAACCTTGCACTGGACACCTTACATGTTGACGCAATGAATTCCTATACAGAATGGCTTTTCAAAATGGCATTTCTGTAAAAGCAGCTGTTACCCATCCTTTAAAAACACACACGGGATCAAAGTTCTGTTTATCCCAGGTTTAATAATTACCTTAGCAATGCAAAGCTGAGCCCAGTGGCACAATAAAACTTCCTGTCCACTTTGACATCTTGTGTGTTGATGTTGACTCGTGACTTAGTCACTGTTTACAAATATTGGCCAGGGAGGTCCTTATGGATCAAAATAAATTATATTATCAGGAAAGTGAAAATGGACAAACTCTACAAAACTGGCCTTAATCTGATGAAAATACCCTTTAAATTAAACAGGAGCTAAGCATCTTCTCCAGCATTTTGCTCCCCTATCAAGGGACAGATTTACATTTATTGGAGCCTAAGGATTCATTATGGTAGAGTTCTTAAATGCAACCTACAGAGTACTAACAAGAGGTGAAACCAGGGTCACTCTTTAACTCATGGATCAATAAATCTTTTCCATCCTTGAACTGTAATGTCAAATGCCATTGCCTAAAAATTCCTCAACCAACACACCAATCTATATCCATTACAGCTATATTTTCATTGTAGGATACAAAGAGTGTGCACATCATCTCAGCTACACTTCCCAGCTGTTTGTGCAAGTTATTTTACTTGCAGGCTAAAGCATATTCTAATTTCAACATCTATAAATAAATAAATATGTTCTGATTCATATTAAACATCAATAAGTTTCACATTGACAATGCAGTAATTATTCTCCAACTCTTCCATTTCTTAATAAGAATAAAACCTTTGCCTAAACTCCATATTCACAGTGACAACACAATGTTAACATCTTTGTAATTCAGATAAGCGAGATCTTCTTTAAGAAATTCAGGGGGAAAATATGCAACCTGACAGAACAGCATGAAGCTTCAACATGAGAATCCTGGGAGAAAGTGTCTACATATTTCGGAGTAAAATCAAAGGAAGCCATTAAAAAAGAGCACATTGTCTAAAATGTGTTGAAATGAGACATGTATTTATTCTCTCCCTGAGGTAAAAACCTGTACAACTTTGGGTTAACAATCCATAAATTATCAAGTCATTTCTCACTTGTGGAATAAATAGCATCCAAGAGTGTCTGCATCCACACATCAGCTGAAGCTGGAGAAAGCTGAATTTACAAAACATTGAATCAGGAGGTATGTGAGACTCAGTAAACAGCACAATATCGAGTGACTACAACAAGGAATATTACAGCTAATCATCAGGTTTTCAGCTTTTCAAGAGTTTGCTGCAGTTCATGGGGTGCTCAGGACCCCTCTGCAGAGCTTGACAGAAGAGCAGGCAAAACCAGGGAGGCAGGTGGATTTACAGGATGGAGGAGCCAAACTGCCAAGACCCAGCCTGGGCAGCAGCTCTTGATTGAACCATGTGTAGTGATGGTATTTGGGGCCATTAATGAGGTTGGGATGGTTACAGGTGGTTGATGTTATTTGAATTCCTGGCTGAGCTGTGCCTTTCCCTCCCAGAGCCCAGCGCCATCCTGCTGGCTGTCCCATGTGGATGGATGTCAGAAAAGATCAGCAATGCTGGAGCTCTGCCTGCTCCACCAGTCAGTGGTGAGGAGGGTGCCCACCTTCTGCAGAGTCTCAGGCTTAGAGGCCTTGATGGTAGAAGCACAAACCCAAGTGTTTCAGAACAGGGTGTCCAGGAGCCTCAGCCCATGTCCCTTCCAGGTCCTGCCCTCTCTGGGTACATTGCTTTAGCAGAGATTCCTGTTTTGGAATGAGCGCCCTGTTTGCCAGCCTGCGGAGCACAGAGGGTTTGTGAGCACCACAGTGCTGCAGTCCATATTCAAATGGCAGGTCACAGCACCTCACAGGAGGCAGCTGGCTCCTGCAGAAGCCTGGCCCAGCCTGGTGGTGGTCAGCAGTGCCCTGGAGCAGGACTGAGATGCTGCCAGGATAGACCCTGGACCCAGGAGTGCTCTGACAGCACAGCTGTGGCATCACATGTGGATCAGCCCTGAATTTCAGAGCATGTCAGCAGTTACCTTCTGCCTTCTGATTAATGAACTCCTAGTCTCATTAGATATTTTTAAGGGCAGGTATCCAGAGGCTGGATCACACAGTGTAGCTCCTGGTACTGAAGAAGTGCCCATGTTGGCAGGCTCTGGAGGAATCACAAGTCATTTGCCTGTAGAGGACTAAGCTGGACCTCATCCTGCAGCACTCAGAGGTGAGTGCTGTGCCTCTGAGGAGACAGGAACTGGGCCAAGAGCATCAGTGCTAGAGATAAACACGAGTAAATACAGGCAAACAAATTACAGAGGGGAACAAGAAACGGACAAAGATGAATGTGGCAAATGAAATGTAAGAAAGTGTGTTAATGTGGGTCAGACAAAGACTTAAAAAATCTTGTACTTAGGATATTAAAATTGCACTCCCTGGTGTGTACCTGCCTGCACCTCTCTCCTAAACATTATTTCTGCTACATTTGCCTTGAATTAAGAAAGAGGTTTTTCATCTTTGAAGCAGTCAGACCTGCAATTACACCGACCCAAGTTTTGCATGAGGTAATATTTTTTCCTGCCTTAAACACAATTTGTACTCAAAATGAACTTGTTAAATAGTCTGTCATCTTGCATTTCCTTCTGTAAAGAGCAGACAACACCTGAATAGTTAATGAACTGCAGTGCAGCTTAATCAGAGAGGGAAAAATACTATTTCAAACAAAGAACAAAGTCATCTCCTTCAGTTTCTCCCACTGCCTCCAGCTTCCTGCACTGGTCACTGGGTTGCACATGATGTCCTTTGAGCATGTCCTGAGCCAACTGGCCTGAGCCCCAAGGGTGCACACACATTTTGGGAGATGATGCTCCCCATCACCTTGCTTCACAAGCAGCTGTTTAGGCCAAGGTGAGGTGAAAATGCCAAGGCAGAGTGCCCCAAGTCATGGACCAGCAACCCCAGCCCTGTTCAGGCTGTGCAGTCCCAGTGTTTCAGCCTACATAGAGGCATAAAAAGGCTGGATGCCTTATTCACCCAGTAAGTAATTTACTATGACATGTTCATACCAGTATACAAGAGCATTGATGTGCCTCCAGTCGTAGTGCTGAACCCAGAAATGTTGCTCAGAGGAGTCATAACCTGCAGTAGGAAAGAGCTCTGGAGCTGCACACTGCAGTGCATGTTGCAGAGCTCTGCCAAATGTGATATTACCAAAATAGCTTTTGTTCCAATACATTGGGCACATAGAAGGAAAAATATTACCTATTGTCTGGGTTGTAAGTTCCCCTTTGTATAAAATATGAATAACATTTCTTAAGTGCGTTTGTGAAACGCTTTGTCCCTGGGCACAGAATCTATACACAGCCACAGCATTGCCCTTATTTATGACTTTCCTTAAGCACCAGGAGTTATGAAGATGTACTTTCACTTTGATCCTTCACAGACCCAGTAGCCTGCAGGAAGAATACAATTCATCAATGGTTTTGTTATGTATGTCACTGTAACGGAGGGCAGGGATGAGATCCAGCATTCCTCTGCCACCTGGGAGCACCTGCTCCCCAGCAGCACGAAGGCGGATGGGCAACATCCTCTCAGCAGGTGAACTGCGTGAAAGCACAAAGAAATAAAGTGGTGATTGTGGCTGGGAAGTGGCCGTTAAGGAAATTTAATTCAGCTGACTGTGATGAGTAAAGAGGCCATCAATAGTTCCCGCTACTGGCCAGTGAGTTATTGGATACGTGATTTCCACAATCTAACTCCCTTAGCACATTGCTATATTAAATCTTTTGTTGCTTTTGTTGTTTTATCCCTAAAGAATATGAGAGAGGTGAATTGCTGATTTTCCACAGCTTGCTTTGGCTGCAAATGGAGCTTCAGCTCCTCAGGGCTTTGGCTTATGGGCAGTGAAGCAAACAGCGACGGCAGGTGAAGATGGAGCTGTCTCCCACCTGCCTGCCAGAGGTTAGTGCTGCTCTAATGGTGTCAGCAGCAGAAAATATCTGCCCAAGTCAGCTCAAGCTGGGGCACAAGGGTGGAGCAGCAGAGATGTAGATGTTGATTCAGCTCTGTTTTGGAGAACAGAGGGATGTTAGCAGCAGCGCAGGGGCAGGGCAGGGCAGGGGCCACTGCAGGACTTGTTTAAGCAGCTATGCCAAAGCCCACAAGCATGTTTTGCACTTTTTTCCCCAGGATTATGTTTTGTTGGCCAATAATCTTCAAAAGAGGGAGAAACTCAATATTGTAACTTTGCCTCTACCCACATTAAACGTCGTATCTTTCTGAGCCTGATGTTAATTTTATTAGCAATGGGGCTGGGCTTTAGTAAGAACAAAATAATACTAACTCAAACAAATACATCTTGCTTAAAACTCACTATTATATTCAAAAGAAATAATATTGCCAAAACTGAATGAAAATAGTACAAGGAGTACTGGGAGTAAACTGCAATCCCTCTGATTCAGTCTGTGCATTTTTGGTGTGGGGGGAAGAAAATATGATAGACAATAGGGTGCTGTGGGACAGAATAACACCGCCAGGCAGGGTCCCCATGACTCATACCCAGATCTTTCCTCAGGAGTGGGAGTCATTATGATCCACAACAAACTATTGTAACCTGCTAAATGTCTCAAGTGTCTCTGAAGCCACATTAACTTCCTGCAGCGATGATTTTTCTAAATACGTGACATCGTGCTTTGTTCTGCTCCCTGCCAAACACATTTAAAGGCACTACCTTGACTCCCCTTTGAGAGGTCTGTCTGAACCACTCATTTCTCTTTGTCTCTCCCTCATCCCCCTCCCCAGTGCTGGGCGATGCTCTCTTCACTTCCAGGAGAAATGACAGCAGCATTCTGCTTCTTGGAACAATGTTCTGGTTTATCTCCAGGAGTCAACAGTAGGTGGTTTACTTTCTGCCATTTCTGTCTCTTTTTTGTTACTTTTCTAGGCCATTTGCCAAACGGGAAAAAAACCCCTGAATACTATGCTTTGCATTTCTACATTTCTTCTTCCACTCAAGGCTTCTCAAGTATTTAACAAGCACTCTTTAATTTTGAGCCAGGCTGCTGGCAGGTGGATGCAGCCACTCTGGCTTCACCAAGGAAATGCTTCCCTGGGCCACTCCCTGGGTGGGACATGGGTGCTCAGCTGCAGGAGAGCTGCAGATGGGCAGCCATAACAGGGTAAAGGCAAAGGCAGCTGCAGGCTGAGATGAGTTTTTCCCCTCCTCCTGCAAACCAGAGCTGTGCTCATTTCACACTTGGACACCCTGGTGGTGGTAGCTCTGCAGTGAAATCCTGTTGGGAGTCTCCCGGTCAGATGGCCACTGGTCTGTCTCCCAGCCCTGGCTGGTCACTCAGTGAGGAGGGTGGCAGAGTGGACAGGGAGATCTGGCCACAGGGCAGAGACCACCAGCAGCTCGGGGACAGGGCTGCTTCTGCAGCTGCACCTGCAGCAGTGTGGGAGTGACACCCATGCCTGGAAACACAGGATTTCCAGATCTGCAGTGAGGAATTAAGTCTGTGTGTACAGCTAGTGAAGATAACTCCTTTCCTCTTATCTTACTGGAAGGGGGAGCAAGAGAAAGGCCAAGAAATTAGCCAGATAGTGTTGCCAGGAGCAGTGCTCTGAGCCCCCTGTGACAGCTGATAAAGGCTGTTGTGACCACAAAGCGGCAGAGACAATGCTGTGCCCCCAGCCCTGCCTGAGAGCAAGAGGGGGAGGATATGTGAGTTACCAAGTCTCCCCTGGTCACTTTGGAGACATCAGCTGCCTCCTTCTTAGGGACACAAGCTGGTGTCATGTGCTCTTGTGTCACATGTCCTTTTAGAAAGAATTTTGGAGACAAAATAGTCCACACCCCTGAGAATTCTTCCACATTACACAAGTGTCTCAGAGGGAAGATCATGGCACAGCCACCTTGACAGCTCAGTTGCATAGACCAGGGGCAGGACAGGGGTGTAGGAACATAGAGGCACTCAGGCTGAGCATGGATTTTATTGTAGAATGAGCTGCTACTGACTGGCAGAAGTTTATATGTGGATGTATGAAGTTGAGCAATGGGGCTGCACTGGAGTTACTGAGGTCCTCTGTGAGGGGCTGGGACATCCTGGGGGGCTTCAGATGAGCTGTGAGAAAACAGAATAAATGTCAAGATGAGCAGGGGTCTATGGGTACATCCTAGGATTTGTTCCAACCCCATAAACACCCATCAGAAATCTTTAAACCTGTTATGAGTCAACATACAAGGACCCAGCAGTGTATTTTAAGACACCACTTTCACAGGTTCATCCCCTCCCCTCAGTGGCAGCTCTCCAAGAACCTGCTCAGTTTCATGAGTGTTGTGTGTCTTCACATCACACCGTTGTGCCTGTGTTGTACATGAAATAGGAGGACCCACCTCTGCTGGGGACGCTGCTCTCTGAGAAGTGCTTCTTGAGGGGTTACCAAGGTGTGGGAGAGTGAGCAGGGAGCTCAGTGGACTTAGAGAGCTTGAGCTGCTCAGCTTATCAAAGAGACAGATAAGAGGAGATATCTGAGAGAGCAATAGAGTTTTTGGCCCTGATCTGGAGCTCGGTGTCCCTGGTAGAGCCCTGTGATCCACCTCCCCATGCACTGGAAGGATGTCAGGAGCACCTTTGCACTCAAGAGCTGTGGAAGCAGACTCCAACACAGACCACTTCATATCATGGTTGTAAAGGGAGCTTGGTAGCACTGCCACCAGTATCTGACCAGGCACACCCTGAGCCTGCTGCCTGTCCTGGCCCAGCTGATACAGCCTCACGTTAAAACTGGAGGAACAGATTTCCCCAAGAGAAGCTCAGGGCAGACATGGGAGCCTGGAAGTTTTCTCACAATGGTTGGATCACTCCTTAGGAGTATAACCATGGTTCCTCTTGGGGATAAAAGTGCTGTGGCCTCTTTTATACTTTACATGATACAATATATTTTCATGGACAATCGCTCTGAGCAGATTCTCAGTGACCTTCTTAAAGGGAGCTGGGAGGTATATTTGACTCATAAGTGATGAATTTTAAACTTCTTGTGGAGGATTTGGAATAATGAAAAATATCTGCTTATTCCATAATATTCTGGCTTATCTTAATACTTTGCTTTGCCACTAATAAGAATTAAGATTATTTTAAATTAACCTATGAATCTGATTTTCCATCCAGTCTTACTTTGGTTGAAAAAGTCATCTTGTTCTCAAAACTGAAGTGGAAGTTCCATTTCCAACTTTCTTACTGCATTCACATCATTGCTGTATGTTGGCCCTGTGTTCTAATTTCGTGATGTATTTCCTGGATAGTACTTGCTCTGAAAAACAGCTAATTTTACAGCTTGCAAGCAGATAAAATTAAATAAAAGTAGCATGACTATGGAGTTCTGGGGGTGCAAGGCTCTGATGAGATATTTTCAATAAATTATTTGTGCTGGGAAAAAGAAAGAAGTTACCCAGTGTTGGTTTTCTGTTCCCATGTTTTCCCATGGCATCATCCATTTCACATCACCCATCCCATGACACCCGTGTGTTGTTATCTCCAGGCTTGGGCCCACTCCTGAGTGGCTGCAAGGGCTCCTGGAGCTCCGACAGAGGTGGGTGCCCAGTGTCACGTCCACTGGTCAGGCTTGCTGCTCCTGAAACCTGGCTGCTCCTCAACAGGGCAAGGAAACTGCTGAGCACCGGGCCCAGGGGGGGAGCACACACTCACACTCACACAGTCACAAACACACACACTCACTCACACACACACTCACACTCACAAACTCACACAGACACACTCATACTCACACTCACACTCACACACACAGACACACACACTCACACACACATACACACACACTCACACACACACAGACACACTCACAAACTCACACACACACACTCTCTACACACACTCACACACACATTCACTCACTCACACACTCACAGTCACACACTCAGTCACACACAGTCACACTCACTCACACTCACACTCAGTCACAAACACACACACTCACATTCACACTCACTCACACACACTCACACTCACACTCTCACACATTAACACACACATTCTCACACACATACTCACACATTAACATGCTCACACACACATGCACTCACATACACTCACTCTCACACTCACTCTCGCACACACTCACAAACTCACACACACCTCTACACACACACACACTCACACACACACATTCACTCACACTCACACTCACACACTCACAGTCACACACTCAGTCACACACACTCACACTCACACACACTCACACTCAGTCACAAACACACACACTCACTCACATTCACACTCACACACACTCACACTCACACATTAACACACATTCTCATACACATACTCACACATTAACATGCTCACGCACACATGCACTCACATACACTCACTCTCACACTCACTCTCACACACACTCACAAGCTCACACACACACTCTTTACATACACACTCACACTCTCACACACACACTCACACACACTCACACTCACATTCACTCACGCACATTCACACACACACACTCACGTTCACATACTCACACATTGACACACTCACACACCCTCTCACTCACACAGTCACGCTCACTCACACTCACACACTCACTCACACTCACACTCGGTCTCTGTGCCCCGTGCCGTTGTGTGCAGAGCCCCCATCCCTCCTCCCCGCGCTCCTGTCCCGGTGCTCCGCAGCCGCTGCTGCGGGGCCGCTGTGGGGAGCCCGTTCATGCCAAGAGCCAGAGCCAGGCTCCCACTCCCACCTCACAAGGTCCCATTTGACACAGAAGAAAAAAAAAATAAAAGAAAAAAATACTTTTTTTAAAAAACATTTAGTTCAGTGTACAAAGTGCAGCGACTCAATCGCTCAGGGTGGCAGCACGTTAACCCCTGTGTCGATGGGCTGCAGAGCAAACCTGAGAATGCGGTGGCCCCGTGACCGGCTCTCACATAACTTACCAGAGAGCTCTGACATCGCTCTGTCTGTCCCGCCCTGCGCTGCCCGGGCTGGCCCGGGAGCTCCATCCTCCCGCCCGGCTCCCGCTGATCCCCACTGGGGGTTTGCGACGTTCCTGGGTGGTTTAAATAGCTCCGATGCAGCCACCATGCAGCTCCTGCTCAAACTGCATCAAACAAAATATACCCCGCAAAATGCTCGTGGTCCCACAGTCCGCAGTTGTGTGCCTTAGATAAAAGTGTTGAATCTTGTGTCTCCACACTCAGGTCCACTGACATGTGCTCGCACAAACTGTGTGTTTTAAATACATTTTAAATACAGATAGGATAAACTTGCAGTAAAATGCGTTTCCAGCTCTCTGCAAGTTTAGAGATTGCTGAATGAAAGAGAAGCAATATTTTCCCGAGGCTCCTAAAGTTTAGTGATCATTAAATAAAGCAAAAGGAATATCTTTTATAGACTTCCACAGGACCTACATCCCACTTTTCCTCACAAAGTAAACTGTTAAAACTGTCCTGGCCTATTAGCCCTGTGTACCTTGGGTCCCTGGGGTTACTGAAGTTAGAATAGCAAAGGGGAGAGATAAATTAGGCTGTAAAATGGACTAAGAGTTTCTTTTGTGGCCACTGACATTTAAAAAATTCTTCAGATAAAGGCTACCCACGATAAATATTTGCAAGTTAATGAAAGCCTTGGAAACTTCAGTATGCAGATGTAACATGGTTAAATACCCATCATTTCTTCATGGAAAGCCAGAGCAGCCAGTGGGTAGAAGGGCAGAGCAGTCATGGACAGGGATGCTGGTTGTGGGAGATACCTCTTTATGTACGATGTGTGTATTTAATGTACATTCAAAATCAGGTTTGCAAAACAAAGTCAAACATTAGAATTGTAAATAACCAGACCCAAGATTAATTCCCCTAAATATGCTTAGGGATGCTTCTCACCCAGTGCTAATAGGGCATGGCAGCACCATGGAACAGAAACAGGCAAAAGTATATTCTTGTGCCTGTATTACATCCAATACAGTACATTAAGGGAGGCATAATTCAAATTAGGAAAATATAAAAGCAAGAACCATAATGAATGTTGTGTATTTGTCTTCAGCAATTTTTATTTTTATTCATAATAGATAATGAGATTAATTTTAAGCTCAGAGTCCCGCCCACTACCTACTTTTCTAATCATGAGCAGAGAGTTAAATCTCTAGATTTACATCTCTAAAGAAATCCCATAAAATATATAAGATATTGAACACAAAAACTTTCTACTCTTTGAAAGTATTCACCCTTAAATGCTATTATTAAGCCAGACAATAGAAAGTTTTAAATACTTGTTCCCCAGTATGGAGTTATTTTTAAATCCTGTATTCTTTTTAATGGCTACAAGATCAATAATAAATGTAAGGGTTTAGGCTCACCTATTTGATAGCATCAACAGTGTTTTTAAAGTAATGCCTTTCTGAAAAAGAAAAGGCTTTTAATATTCTCTTTTATATTCATACCTCAATAAAGTTAATAAGCAATACAGAAATACAAGTTTAAACCCATTTGAATGAAACGCACTAAAAGAGAGAGAGAAATGTGTAAAGTTAAATACTCTATTTCCAGATGAAATCATGAGATGTCAGCTTGCAGATGGTGCATATTGCAGCAGCCCACTGGAAAATGGAGCAGCCAAACAGCTGCTATTGTTCCTACCCCAGAAAAAATGAAGATCTCGTAATAACATAGGCATGGAAGTTGCCTATAATTTCACATTTAAGTCTTTGTTTAGAAATGACTTGGGCTCTGCTTAAGAGCAAAGTTCATGAAACTGGCAAGGCAAGACTGCTTTATTATCTGACTGTGACAAGTCCTGTGCACAAAAAAGGGATTCATCCCAAAGGCTTATTTGGCATGGCCAAGGCAACTCCAGAGTGCCAGGCCTCTCTGGTAAATCCCTGCATAAATAGGAGAAGAAAACAAGGAGGCTGCATGAACTGAAGACATTGTTTTGGAAGAAAAAGCCAGATCAGTTAGCTATTAATTACTTTTAACTTTCCTGTCCAGCATTCACAGGTCAGAGGTTCCCACTTTGCTGAAGCCAAACTTTACTTACACTGAAACTCCAGCTTCACTGATAGACACAAGAGGAGGGTCCATCTTACTTTAGCATGGTCAGATCCATCCTTCCCACTTTCCTTGACTGGGATTTTAAAGAAACCCCACACACCCTGGGATGACTGAGGGAGGCTTTCCAGCCTGCAGGAGATGTGCATGTACGGATTGAGAGCCCACCTGCTGCATGGGCAGGAGGGGTCCCTCTCAACAATTTATGTGCACATGATTGTCAAGAGTAAAGACATACAAACACAACACTGAGTGCTTGTGTGGATGAGTAGAAAATAAAGACTTGGTGGGAAAATCTGGCTCTGGAAAGTCCACTTTATAGTGTGAGAAAACCAAAAGTGGCCCAGCTTGCTGTCCTGCTTTCAGATGTTACATGCTCTACCACAATGGATAAATGATACATGCAACTTGGTGCTCCATGTCTCTTTCTTATTTGCAGCTGATTACTTAGAAACCCTAGGTATTTAATTTTTGTCACAGAAAGCTGCTGAAAACAGAGGACAAGATTTGCATCAGGACTCTCCACATGGTGACAGTGACAAAAGTGTTTTTCTACATTCTTCCACAAAAGCCTTTGCCCAGACCCAAGTGGGACCCCATCACCCCCTTTCCCTACCACTTCTTTATTTTACAAGAGAGTTGGCCACAGGCTCCTCCAAAATGACTGACCAGTAAGGACAAAGCCCCTTATTGCTCCATGCTAGTTAACAGCTCCCCAACATGCCCATGTCCTTCCAGAATTATCTGCTGTGGCCATGTCAATAAAGCAGCTACTTGCCTGCTAATGTTTCTCAGTTCTGCTTTTGGGGTGTGAGCTCGCTCCCTGAATGAAGTGAGCAGCTCTACTGCCTGAATAATCACTTCCCTAAATTAATATGGACTGCAGCCACATCCATCTGTGCTGTGATTTCCCACCACCACCCATGCTTGAAAGAGGCCTGTACCTCCTAAGTAATTATTTACATTCCACCTATTGCATTCTCCATTGCAGACAACAGTCTTTACTCAGTTCTCATCTCAATTTATTCCTTGTTGTTTTCTGTGTTAAAAAACATACTTCATGGGGGTGAAAGCTCATGGTAACCTCCATCCTGCAGTATTAGGAAGGTCTTGCCTTTAACAGGGAATGGTTGTAACTTACACAAAGATCTTGGATCAGACAAGAGAGAAAATAAAGATTATTATGATTTTTGCAAGCTTTTATCCCTATTCCAGGAGGGTTCATCTTAGACACTCTTCTTAAATAGTTGTTTTGATGTTATTAATAATAATATCTTAGCCTTGCTGTCAATGGGAGAGGTATGAAAAATTCTGGCCAAAGTAAAACCCTTGCCTTCAAAAATCAGGTGCTGTATTTACTCAGAGCAGTGAGGGGATGTGCAGCAATGCAAAACCCCACTGGGGCAGGGCTGGCCCGGTGAGAGGGTGGGGACAGCCTGATGGAGGCTCCCCCCATGCCCAGCCCTGTTGGAGGCTGCTCAGGGCCACGGGCTGTGCAGGTGTGCTGGTGCTCCAGGCTGCAGGAAATCTTCCACATCAAGTAAGGATTTGGGGTGATTTATGGGTAAATCATGCTTGTATCAGTGAGATTGTGCTGGAGCTGGGGCTAGGAATAAATTTTCCTTTAGGGAAAGACTGGTAGAGTATGGAAGCTTCTTTTTCTTCCTTCCCCTATTGCACAAGGCTTGGTCACAGCTTTAGCTCTCTGCAAATGTCTCAGCAAATGTCTTCCTGCTTTTGTAGGGACATGACAAAGTTTGTGGGTTCTGCAGTATCTTGGTTTTTGATGAAGGCCACTACTAGCATCACTCTTCTAAGCAAAGATGAGCCTGAAATGTGTGAGAGAGTTTTGGGAAGCATTTTATGACCTAGATGTGCAGGATCAGAGAAGGCAGGTGTCTTGCCTGAACTGAAGGTCCATTACATTATTTCTGGAGGGTGCAGGAAATGGGGTTTGAAGTCCCAGACAGCCCCTTTGAATATCCCTGTGTCCTTGAATATTAGTGGTCTGGGGTGGCTGCTGGATTCCCCACCAACAGAGCATGACCGTGGGGCTTCCCCATTTGTCCCAGTGAAGAAGAGGGTTGAGATCTTGTGAAAGTATAAGAAACAAAGGAGAAAGGAGAGAGGAAGCCATAACATAAAGAAATGGAGGATGGAGGTTACCAAGAAGAGGCACAAATGGAGTTGTTACATTTTCACCTTTTTTACTGACTGTCTCCTTTTGGTAAGTCACACACACCTCCTAGAAGAAAGAGATGTGCTGGCTGCACTAACAGTCCTGGCTGCTCTGGATACTAAGCAGCTGGAAACAAAGAAAATTGTGTAAAATTCATCAGCACAGTCCTTATCCAAATCCCAGTGACCTCAAGGAGTGCTAATCTGAGCCCCAAAATCTGCTGGCAGGTTAGCTATCCCATGGTCCCAAGATTATTTAGGGAATTCTCTCTTTAAAAACAAATGAAAAGGCTTTGCTGGACACTGGAACAGTAGCGGTGGATGGCATCCCCTCCTGCCACAGCAGTGGGACCCCATCACCCCCTTTCCCTACCACTTTATTTTACAAGAGAGTTGGCCACAGGCTCCTCCAGAATGACTGGCCAACTTCCATGGCTGCTGGGCAGAGCAGGCACGAGCCAGGGTGTGTTTGCTCAGCTGAAGCCCCTCTGGCATGGCCTGGCCTCGCTGGCAAGCCCTTGCTGGAGGGAAGCAGGAGTGCACAAGGGAGAACACATCCTGTTGGCAGTGGTTTCACCAGTAAGCCCACACAGCTTTTGCCTGCATGAGATTTTGGCATGAGAAAATGATATTATTAGTCTGTCACTTTTACAAGCATTGAAATATATGGAGGAGGCGCAGTTGTTAAAAAATATCCACCAAAGCAAACAAATATCCAAAGTTGAAAAACAAATAAACCACCCAAAAAGGAAGCCTCAGAGCCAAATTGACTCCTCACCAGCTGCTGTCAGGCCCAGTTTCCACAGCAGTGGCCAGGGACACCCCAAGCCAGTGGTGGGACAGGTGTTCCATCCCCTGCATGGTGCACCACTGGTGCCTTTTGTCCTTCCAGCAAAGGCAGCGCATTTCTCCATCCAAGCTGATGAGAGACATCACCCTGCTCCATCCCTAGTGAGGCACAACCCAGCAAGACAGGAACCACGGCAAAGTTCTGCTGCTGGTGGTGAACTCAGGCTCAGTGCAGAGCCAGCAGAGGAGGCAGGTTGGGCAGATGGCAAGGATGTCCCCTGGACCACGGGGTGTCCGTAGCTGGCTGGGAGTGGGCCAGGGAAGCAGCCTGCATGGACTGGGGCAGCTGCTGGTGCCATCCATGTGGCTGGTGCCTCCATGGAGGGAACCTTTCCCTCTGGCACTGAAACCAGACCAGGAGGGAGCCCCTGCACCGTGCCAGTTTTGCACTTCAGAAATGCTGGCAGGTAGGCTCTCCTTTCCAATTCCATCATGTCACTGCCACTCACCCCGGCTGTCTCTGGCCTTTGGGCAGGATCCAGTAGCAGCATGGTGGATGCTTTAAACCCCTGTGGATTTGCTCCCGTCTCCTGATGCCCTCTGTCAGTCCTGCTTTGTTAAAAATTTATGGTTTTATGAATTGTTCGACTTGCCAGTGTTTTATGTTCAGTTTCTCATTCCCCTTCTGGTCTCCACCGGGTTTGCCCTGCTTGCTGGGATAAAGGGCCTGGGCACACTCTCAGGGAGTTAAAGCCTTTTCCCAGGGACCTGCACTCTCCAGGGACTCACACGTTGGCCTCCTCCAGAGCTGCCTGACCCTCCTCTGGGGATGCATGTGGATCATTTTGAAATGGCAGTGGAGAAGGTTTAAGTAAAAATCTCACTTTCCCCAACAGTGGGTGCAGGTACAGCAGAGGCAGGGCTGTGGCTGGGATGTGGACAGGGGCAGCAGGGCAGGAATTGGAGCTGAGGCAAAGGGACAGGGACTGGGGCAGAAGAATAAGGGCAAAAAATAGGGGATGGGGCAGGTGTACAGGGGCAGGGACAGAGGGACAAGGACATGGACGCGGCTAAAGGACAGGGGACAGAGCAGAGGGACAAAATGATGGGAAAAGGGATAGAAGCAGAGACATTTGTATTGAGGCTGAGAGACAGGGACAAGGAAACAAGGAGGGAGCAGGGTCAGGGACTCAGTTGTCAGGGCTGGGAATAAGGGCTCGGACAGGGGCAGAGGCAGGGACAGGCGCTGGGAACCGGGAGCAGAGCCAGGAGTAGAAGCCGGGTCGTGGACGGAAGGGCAGGGACAGGGCAGGGGCAGGGCAGGGACAGGGACCCGGCGGCAGACAAAGGGCGGGCAGCAGAGCCCGGCTCGCAGCCCCCGTGTCCGCGGCGGCAGCACCGCGCACCGGCGCGCAGAGCGAGGAGCAGGAGGAGCGGGCGGTGGCGGAGGAGGAGGAGGAGGAGGAGGGGAGGGACCTTCCCCTCCCTCCCACCCCGGCACCGGGGGAAATAAATTATTCCCAGCCCTCGCGCTCCCAGCTCCGTGCCCCGCACCCCGGCAGCGGCAGGCGGGGACGGCGCAGCCTTGTTCGGGCGCGGAGGGGCCGCCCCTGCCCTGGCCGAGCTCGGCTCCGCGCAGCGCCGCGGCGGGGGCAGCGCCCGCCCCGTGCGCCCCGTCCCGCCCCGTCCCGCGCGGTGCGGAGCGGAGCGGCGCCGGCCCCGCCGTGCCCTGGATGCCCCAGCGGCGCCGGCGGCAGCAGCATGGAGCGGCGGCGGGGCGTCCCCGGGGGCTGGCCCTGCCTGCTGGCCGCCCTGGGTGCCCTGCTGGCGGCGGGCCGGGCGGCTGCCCCCCGCGCCCGCTTCTCGCCCTTCTTCTTCCTCTGCACCCACCACGGCGAGCTCGAGGGCGACGGCGAGCAGGGCGAGGTGCTGATCGCCCTGCACATCGCGGGCAACCCCGCCGCCTACGTGCCTGGCCAGGAGTACCACGGTAGGTGGTGGCGCCCGCCGTGCTCGGCGCTGCTCGTCCCCGGGCGGCTCCGGGGCGTCCCGCGGGGAGGAAGGCGGTGGGGGAGAGCGGGAGCCCTGGACGGGGCCGTGCGCCGTGCCCCGGGACAGCCCCGGTGCGGGGCTCGGCGGAGCATCCCTTCCGTCCGTGCGGGACCGTGCTCACCTGCCCCGGGCTCCGGCACCGCCGCCCGCGCCCCGTCCCAGCCGCTTCGCCCCGGCGCGGCTCCCGCAAGGCGCAGCCCGGAGCAGAGGAAATCCCGAGTCCCCGCTCCTCAGCCGGGCCTGGGCCGGATCCAGAGCCTCGCAAGTTGCTGACAGTCTGTCCCTTTCCCGCTTGAGGCTTTCGGAGCCCCGAGCGCAGCCCGCTCTCCCGGGGCGCTGCGCGGTGCCGCAGCTGGCGCTGCCATCGGGTCACCGCCGTGTGTCACCGCCGTGTGCCCGCTGCGGACGCGGCAGTCCGCCCGCCTGTTGCTCCCTTGCAGGGGCCAGGGGCGACAGCCGGGGGTCAGGCACTCACAGGTAGCTTTAGAAATGGAAGGTCGTGCCCAGAATTAATAAAAAACCCCGCTTTTCGTAAGTGCCCAGGCGGAGGAGAATGAACAAGAAAGAATAGGCAAAGTTGCTCACGAAGTAGTGTCTCTGTTTGGGGGCTGTACTGGGAGAGGGGCACAGCCCAGGGCTGAGTGGGGCCTCGCAGGCAGGTACACTGTTGTGGGAAGCTGCTTTCGGCTGCAGAGTGCCCCTGGAAACCAGCACTGTGCGGTGCAACAGCCACATCTCCACTTCTCTGTGTGGAAAACTTCCATGTGGGAAACATCTTTTAATTCATAACGGTGGGAGACTGCTTGAGGCTATATTCACTAATCCTTCTTCTCTCTTTGGGTCTGTTTGGAGTTTGCAATGCTACAGAATAATAACAACTAATTCTGCACTAGTTAGTTGGAATTCAGAGAAAATGACAATAAAGGTCATTTCAAACACCTTGCTCAAAAGCAGATACTGTGTAATCGTCCCTGGCTAAAGATGGAATTAAACTTCTGACTTTGATATGTTCCATAATTTAGGTTTCAGGTAAATTATTGAATAGTTGAGTTATGTGAAGATTCTAATTGAAATTGTTACTGTAAAGACATAAACCCCAAACACATCAAATACTCATTTTCACACAGTATAAGGCATCCTGACGTTTTTGTCTATATGTAAGCTTTAACAGTACAGTTTTACCAGATTCATAGCAAACTTTTGATTTTGAAATACTACTGACCTTTCTGAAAACCCACATATGTAACTTATATGACTTCACCAGATAATTTTTTTCCTTAGAACCTTAGATCTTACAGCCCATAATACACACTCAGGTTAGGTGAATTGCATTCAACCTGCTGAACCACAGATGTGCAGTGGGAAAAAAGAAGCTGGGATTTCCATTTTGCACTATTTTAAGTGCTGGATTTTTGAAATAGTATTTCAACAACATAAACGACAGAATCACCCCTTTCCTCGCTGCTGCCTTTTCCCCCCAAGCCTTCAGCCCGTGTTTGAGCCTTTGCTGGTCTAGGGGTAGAGGACTGTGGCGGGCAGGGCAGCGGGAGCGCGGAGGGCAGGGCTGTCCGGCTGTCCTGCATGGTGAGGGGCAGGGACAGAGGTTGTTTCTCCGGGGATGCTCTTCTGCATCTCGCCCTTTGAAAAGGGATTTCGAATTTTGAAGCATCAGCTTGCGGAGCAGCGCCCCAGCTGCGCGCCAGACCTTTCAGGTGGCCTAGGGTGGCTTTTCCGTCGCTGTTTTGCGTCTGACCGAGCAAAATGCGGCATCTTTAAATCCACCTCTGGGCCCCGCGGGATTTCTCCCTGTCCGCTCTCGGGTTTTGCGGGGCTGCTGCTGCTGCCCCGCCCGGCCCGCCCGGGGAGCAGCTCCTGCTCCCGGCATCGCCCTCGGAGCCGCTGCTGGAGCCCCGGAGCCGCTGCTGGAGCCCCGGAGCGCTGCTGGAGCCCCGGAGCTCTGCTGAAGCCCCGGAGCCGCTGCTGGAGCCGCTGCTGGAGCCCCGGGCAGAGCCGCGCCCCCGGTGCGCGCTCCCCGCAGCCGCGCCGCCGGCGCTGCCCCGGCACCGTCGGGGGTGATGCGCCAAGCTCTGCGATGCTCTCGGGGGTGCAGCCCAAGCATTCCGGGTGTCTTTAAAGCCACCGTGCTCAGCAAGTGTAAAGAAATCGGCCGCGTTCAAAGCATGAACACCAGAAGGAAGTCCACAAGCCGAACTTGAAAACTAACTTGTGTACACAGTGCAAGGTGTGAGCCAGACTCCTAATTTATGTCAAACTTGCAACGGTGATTTCTTTTCAAATCGGTGCATTCACAAAAAACCTACCCATGCCAAACCATGTCAAAGAAGCACTATTTGCTATGCACAGTGCAGCAGACATATTCTTGAGCTAAGCACACTTAATAGGTTAAATATTTTGAAATACATGAGTATTTTAAAACATAACAATTATCGATGTTAAATATAGCACAAGAAAAATCAATCCCAGAGTATAGAATCTGAAGACATAATTTGAAGAAACATGGAGTTTTATATAATACAATTTAATGATGCTGAAAAATGCCAATCTGTATTGGTTGAGAATTTGTCATTTAAAAATAAAACTTTAAAGGTGGTCTTGCAGGGACACAGAGCAAGGTTTATGATGTGCTGCACAGAAGCACGGGGCAAAGAGAGATTTACATATGCACAATGAAAACTCACCTGCTCAGAGAGTATATTAAAATGCTCTGAACCTTTGCAAGTTCCAGTGAGACCCTGTTTCAGTGCCCCTTCATCCTACAGGAACAGGTGCCAGCAGCATCCAAGAGCATCGAGTTCAAAGAGGAGGGAATTGGATGAAACCATATGCCAAGGGCTGGATGAGAAAAAATTCTGATTAAAAAAATCAGCCGCCTACTTTCTGCTAATTTGTTTAGACATTTCCTTGGGCACTCAGAGGGGGAGTCAGACCGCTGTGCAGCCAGGGGAGCTGTGGCAGGGGCTCTCGGCCCCTTGCCCAACTGTCCCTCTGCTGCCCAACACGGCGGGAGAGGAGCAGCATGTGTGGCAGAAGTCACTTGCCTGGGAAGCACAAGAGCTTCTGCAAGGGGCTTCTCTGGCACCCTGAATCTGGCATTTTGTTTCCCTGTGCCTCTGGATTTCATAAGTAAAACAAAGGCAATAATATTCCCTAGTTTGCATAGTTAAATTGGATACATTAGGATTTAGCACTTCTCCCCAAATACTTAAAATTACTCCAGATTTGGCCCTATTCCTGCAAACAGTAAGTATTTAATCACTGACTGAATAGGACCAGACCCACGCTGAATATAAATACACTCTTTTATATAAGAGGACTGACTTGATACATCAGCAAACAATTTTATTACCTTTGGCAGACTTTTATTCCTTGAATTAGCTTATTTCAAATGTAATTAAGTCCTTGAGCTGGCAAAGCACTTATGGGCTTGCTCAAATGCAAACTGACAAAGTGTGCACTGGTTTAACGTAGGCACCTGCTCAGCTTCCTTTCAGCCAAGGGGTGGCTGCGTGTTCAGGGAGCAGCATCAGAGCTCGCCTGGCTTGCTTGCAGCTTTCCTGGTAGATAGGGATGATCCTCTTTTGGTTTTCTCCTGGGTTTTCCTCTGTAATATGCAGAGTAGAATATAATTTCTTAAAAAAAAAAAATCAAGCCAAAACCAGTACAATTTGAAAAATTTTATACAACTCTGTTTGGATTTATTTGCAATCTGCAGTTGATTTTTTTAATCTATGTCAATGTACCTTCAGTGCTGAGAGCATGTACAATGATTTACAGGCAGCTAAGTACATTGGAACTGCATAAAGAAATAAGGATAAACTTGACTGAACACTGAGTCTTTACTGACCTTAATCACAGAAAGCTCAAAATGAACAGTCAGATTTGTAGTGTTTAGAAAATACAAACGGATTATCTTTACACTGTATTTGTTCTTATCCCTTAGGAATATTTTTGCTGTCACTGCAAACAGTTCCTTTTTCCCAAGGTTTCAAATTTAGATCTTTTAAGAAAAACTTAGAACTGTTTTCCCATGATTGATGCTAAAACTCATCATTCTGCCCTTAAAATAGTTTTCTTTAAGGGGACCTGAGTTTCTATTTCACTCTCCATTGTTCCTTTTTTTTCAAGAACGGATTAACCTTCAGTCCCCAAATGTTATCAGTTTCCATCTATGACTGCTACTATTCTTAGATATACTGTATATTGTCTAGAATGGTTGCTGTGATAAGTTGTAAAAAAATAGTTTTCAACTATTTTAAGTGGTATTTGTACACTCTTTCAGCACTGATAAAAACTTGTTTAAAGTCTGTCCAATTCCACCTTTGTTACTAACTACTGTATTTTAGAAATACAGATTGTAACTACTTTCATTAGGATCACTTACATTTCTGATGGGCATTTTCATTGTAAATTCTTGTTGCTCAGATCATTATTGAATAAAAACATGTTTGAGCTTGACATGAAGGAAGGAAAGGAAAAAAAAGATTGGAATTTATGTAGTGATGCTGCTTGAGGTATAATCAGGGTTGTAACAGTGGCAGAAACTCAGGCATGGATACTTTCTGTACCAGTTATGCTGAAGTGTAGGAAGGTTTTAGTGAGTCAGTAGAAGTGAATAATGCACAGGAAGTGATGTTAGTGCCATGGTAAGAGAAGAGCAAATTTGCGTCTCTGTTTTCCAGCATCAGCCCAAGAACCAGGTCAGCTTCTTGAATCTTTTGCAGGCTATTCCCTCAAAACCTTTCATCTCACCCACTTACACTCTCCTCTGATCTCTGGAAGAATGGAGACTTCCATCAGTTTCTGTTTAAAATTAAAGTGTGGAAAAATTTTTGTTCATGGGAGTCCAGTTATCTCCAGGGATTATTTTAGAACTCTTCTCTTGAGGGACCCTTACACTAAAATCCTGAGTCTGGCAATAGGTAGCTATGGAGAGGGAGTTATTAGGAATGGGGAAGACCCTTGATCTTCAAGTCTCTCCTTTCCTCTGAGGTCCCTAGCAGTATCTTGCAGCTGCATAAGGGTTTCATAGCACATAAAAATTTCACCTTGGGTCAGCATTTACTAAAAATGCCTTCACCCAGCAGAGCCTCCAAAGTGCACCCAGACTCTGCTCTGCTGTATTTAGGATTTTCTTGCAGAAAGTGAGCTTTGCAAAACGAGGGCTGATTTATGAGTACTGTGGCCTGTTTGAATTTCTCAGATCTGAGCCTTACTCAGAATGCTATTGAGGCAGTATGACTTTCTAGATCTTGATGTTGGCCAGTGCATTGTCTATATTTCTGAAGCTCTTGTCTGGCCCCAAAGTTCATGTGGTGTGTGTTTGAAAATTTTAAAGAGTTGTGCTTTTAGGATCTCATGACAAGAAACTAATGAAGAGTGCCAACCTTAAAAGAGAAAGGTAGGCAAGTTTGCAGTTGATAGCCTCTTACAGACTGTGTTTCACTAGGGAAGATGTTAAATTTCAACGGTTTGGGCTGTCATCACTAATTTGTGGGCATCATAAGCACCAGCAGATGGCCCAGCCAAAGATGTAGTCAGGCAGGGATTGATGAAAGGAGGTAGAAGGTCCACAAAGGCCTAAATGAGCCTTTCTTGCAAATTTGCAGAAGAGATGTAATCTCCGCTTAAATCCTTTCTCCCCTCATCAGGGGGCTGCTCCCCCCTGCAAGGGAGACTTGATTGCCCCAAATAACAGAAATCAAAGCCAGCATGGCGTGCTGGCCTGACCCACATTTGTGAGGTGACATCTGACTGTGCGACTGACAGGGCATTGTTGGTGTTGTGGGTCTGTGTGGGGCAGACTGGGCTGGGCTGAGCTGAGCTGGGGACATGAAAAAATGATCTCTGCTTCAGCAAATTCACTGTCCAAGGCCTGGGGCTGCTGGGGGGGCTGGCATCTGTGTGTGAACCTTTCCTGTGGCATTCACCCAGCACTGGAGTCAAGGAATAAAAGAAACCTGTAAATGGCTAAAGAGTGCAAAAATACTGTTTCAGTGAGTGTTGCACATATTTGCTGATTTCTGTGTCCAGGGATATTTTCTAATATGCATAACTTATCTGTGGAATTTATTGCCAAAATCTGTCCATGTGAACTGCTTTTAAGTAGAAATTTCAAACATGTATTTTTCTTATAAATAATTAATATTTTTAATTTATATAAATAAGTATATATGTATAAAATAGGTGTTGTGTATAATAATATAATTATATATATGTATATAATATTGTGTATATATTAATATATACACAATATATATGGTGTATATATATAACAAGAGATAAAGCTTCAAGACCAAAGGTGACCAGTAAATGATTTATAAGTTGGTTGCTTGGGCATGGTGGTGTGTAGGACATTTCTCCACTTCCCACACTGATTATTCCACCAAACATTTGTTAGTTCTTTAGGTAGAACAGGGCGAGACTGTCAGGCTGGCGTCATGTCTCATTTTCCTTATTACTGCTTTGATCTGGATTTTGGAGACCACTTCTTTTGAAATTCTATAGCTTTTTATGATGGTGCAATACTACAGTATTTGCATATTGACTGGTTGAAGTATGATTTTCAATCTGATAATAGCTGTGGTGATGCAGCTGGGATGGATTCAGATGCAACCTTTATTTGCATTGTGTGTCTCATGCCCTACAGCTGTGGTTTAGCTTTGCCATGAGTGTTTGCTGCATGGAGAGGGAAGGAAATGGCACTGTCTTACCTCTGAGAATAAGCAACCTTTCATACCAGCCCTTGTTATGAGAATTTCAATGGTCTCTGATGAAAGGTTCAGTCTTTCTAACATGCTTCCTTTCTTTGTCTTAACATTTCCTGCCTTTTCATTGAGCATGAAAGGTGCACAGAGTGCAATGTGTGTCTGGAATGTTTGTGTAATTCCCACCTTTTTTTCCCCCACCAGCTGGGACTCACCTCTGGGATAAACACAGAACAAACCCTGTAAGTGCAATCTTTGACATCTGTCAAAGCTCACTAGCAGGTTCCATGGGGAAAGACCTTCCTAGGTTGTCAGGATGATGCCTTCTTGTTAGGCTGGTACTCTTCCTCCATTCCTCCTTCCCTTAGGTCAGTCCTGGAAGCTGAAAGCTGTGGCATCTGTCACTCAATTCCTGCTGGGCTCTGCCAATGGACAGTGGCATCAAGGAGACAGAGATCTGTCAGGTCCATGCCCACGGGACCTTCTCCAGGTCCCTTCAGTGCTCAGATGTGTCCCCCAGCTACACATTTTACTCTTTTCCTAAAAGGAAGAGAAGGGTCAAGGAAGAGGGTTTTTTGGGAGACTTTGTTTTGTTTTAATGTATCTCTCACTAAACCTTTGCCTTAAATAAGACCATGCTGGAGGTGTGTATCCCCTCATGCAGAGGGAGTACTGGGGTTTGTGGGGGCATTAGGGTTTGTACCTGTTTATTCTAGTCCAGGATCAGGCATTACTCTGTCCTTCAGCAGCTGGAGAGGTCCTGGCTGGGGCTGGAGATGGCACCCAGGGGCCAGGCACAGAGCCACAGGCTCCTGGCCATTGTCTCCTGCAACCATCTGGAGTGGCTGCTGCCTCTGTGGCACCGGGGTTTCCTGGGCAGCTGGGCTCAGCTTAGCTCCAGGCTGGGGCACCTGTGGGCTTGGTCTGTGTCACCAAGCTGAGCCTCACCTGCGTCACTCTGGGCTCCCTGCACTGTGGTTGTTGGCTCTTCATCCTCGTCCTGCTGCTGCCAGCATGGCTTTCTGTTTGGGCATGCTGTGTGCTGATGTGGTTTTTGCTGCTAGAGATCTCCCCAGGCCTCCTCTCTGTCCACCTGAGGGGGATCCTTGGTCTTCCCAGGGAATCAGGACATCACTGACTGCTGCCTTTTAGTGTTTGCTCATGACCTATTGTGAACAGTGTCTTTTATGTGAACATCTCAGTCAAGAAAGCAGGATGTGTCCTGGGGGACTGGACATGAGTGACTTGTGAAAGTTGCTGGGGAGCAGGAAGGGACTTCAGGCACTTTCCCAAAGGCTTTTATACCAAAGTGAAGATTGTTACAGTCTTTATAACATCCCTCTTGCCATATTTTTCCATTCTGGGAAAAAAACAGAAATGGCTGTTCTCTGCTCCTCTCTAGCACTTTGATATTAATTCTGGTTGTGAGGGTTTCACAAGCATCTCCTTGGGAAGGGAAATCAATGGCACTTTTCCAGACTGTGTCTATTGAAGTTCAACCTGCAGGAACCCTGAGTGACAGCAGACAAGGAATCCATCTCCCTTCAGGTGCAAGCTTTACCTTACACTACCCTGTCTTACATCCCACCCTCCTCACTTTCTTTCAAACTTCTACATTGACCTTCCTAAAATTTTGTGTGCTGCAGGTTTCCCTGTGTGCTGTGCAAGTGCTTCAGTGCATACCCAAGGTCTGTCCCAGCTCCCTGTGCTCTGGGGTGACAAACATCCCAGCGTGTGTCCAGCCCTGCAGTGGGACCAGCAGTCCCCACAGAGCCTCTGAGGGGATGCCTTGCTCAGCTGCCAGGAGGGAGTGCCTGCCTGGGACAGCCTGTCCCCAGCTCCTTGCTGAAGGTGCCAGCAGGGGAGCATCAGATGGATGGTGGCCCTGCATGCCTTCACCCCATCACCTCCTCCCCTCCTCCTTCTGCCTGCTCAGAGGGAGCAGCTCCAAGACACAGTGCTGAGTATTTGACTGAGACGCCCAGAGTAAAATTTGATTTAGTTTTGCTAGATGAGAAGCTTTATTAATAAGCTCAGCCTTCTGGGTGTTGGGGTTGACTGGGTGTTGGACACATTTGTGAGGCCAATATTGCTGTGTCTCTCCTGCAGCAGAAGCCCTGGGGGGTGCAGCCATGCAGGGTGGTTGCTGGTTCCTCTCCTTGCTTTTGCAAGGTACAGCAGAGGGGGAACTGGAGTGCCCTTGGTCTTCTGCAGCAGGGTGAACATTTTAATCATCAGAGATGGGGCTGAAGGTGTCTGTGTGTTTCCCAGAATGGCTTCTACTCACACATATGGGTTTGTGACTGCTTGTTTCCCACAGGAGACAGGGCTGTGCTCACTGGCCTAAGGGTACTGAGCTATAAACCAGACTGAGGTGAAATGCTAAGAGCTCTTGCACCACGCTTAGCAAAATTCTGATTGCCTCAGATTAGACAGTTATTTATTCCTCCCCATGTCTGCTTGAAGGGTAGATTGTAAATAAATAGGTATGGCCCAGGAGAGCTGAGACAAGAAAAGGGTCTGCCTGCCAGCCCTGGCTCCAGCTGTGTCTGTGTCTCCTACTGTCCACTTCACCATTCCTTGCTGCCATGGATGCTGGCACCTATCCCATGTCCCCTTCCAGAGCCTGGCTGCCATGTGGCTGTACACTGAGTGGTCCAGCTGGTGAAAAGCACACAGAATAAGGGACCTCCCTGTTTCCCTCTTTCCATCTCTCCCGTGTAATTTTCGAGAGTGCAGTTAGATAATCAAAAGTTGGCAAAGAAAAAACTTCTATACAGGGAAATCCAGCAAGCAAGCTCCCTTTCATGCACAGGCATGCATCCAGAAGCAAATGCTGCTTCCCTCTCCTCACCCTGCTGCATCCCATCTGCAGGCAGCTCCTGCCCCATCTTGGATTTGAAGGGGTTTTCATATTGGTTGTCCACAAATGGCATATTTAGGTTGCTCCTGGTGAGTGTATGGGGGAATAGTGAAAGTTGACTGTCTGTGTGCCCGTGATGGTGAAGAGGAGGGAAGGAAACGGGAAAAGAGAAAGCACACAACACTCTCTGCCCAGAAGACTTGAAATCTGGGAATATGTTTTTCTCTATGGCTGAGAGGTAGTTTGTGGTCATATCATTCAACAATTCTGGTAGAATTTTTATAAATGAGATAGCCAGGATGCAGAAAAGCAGCTTTCCTGGGCAGGAGGCCTGTGTCCTGGCAGAGAAATACTTCATGGAAGAGCTGTGTGTTCCCGTGTGGATCCTGCATGGGGGAGCTCTTCCTGTGCTAGAAATGTAAGTGATGGGAGGGTGATGAGCCTTTTTAACATCTGAAAACAGCAGTGTGACCCTCTGTGGCCTCTCTTCACGTCAGGCCCTGGGATGTGAGAAGTCATTCATCACATCACGGGGCTTGGCAAGGTCTCTGCTTTGCCTTCCACTGTTCCCACTGCTCTCAGGACAATACAATGCATAGGAAAGAACAAGAAATATAGATAATATTTATCTTTCTGGCTAAACAAGCTGTGGTTTCCAGCACACAATAACCTTCCAGTGTTCCTATCTCACAGGGGAAATGCATTGCTAGAAAAAAACATCACTCCTTCCAGAATTAGACACATTCATCTGGACATTGGATGAAATGATTATTATAGCAAGAACTGCAGAGAGAAACAAAACAGCCAAACTGGCCAAGCAAACTGGTTTAACAAACTGTTCTCCAGCCTTGCAGTGCAGAAGTTTGTGGGTATGCCAGGACTCAAAATCAAAGAATCAGTATTTAGAAGTGCTTAAATAAAAAATTAGTTCCTAGATGTTTGGAAAAAATAATCTCTGGCTGAATTTCAGTGTTAAAATTTTTGTTTAACAATTACAGCAATTCTTCTGACTCTGGCCCAAAACAAGAGTGGTCTTCAGAACCCCATTCAGATTACCACAATGATCCAAAACCTCTGGCAAATATTTTTATGCTTTCCAAGTATTATAGTTCATTTGCTGATGGCTGATACCCTGTCAGATAGTTTTTCAGTTGATACTATTCTTGCATGAGGAATTCCAAGCACAAACACAGGCTGGGTGGAGAACAGGTTGGGAGCAGCCCTGAGGAGAAGGACTTGGGGCTGCTGGTGGATGAGAAGCTGGATGTGAGCTGGCCATGTGTGCTCACAGCCCAGAAAGCCAAACATGCCCTGGGCTGCATCCAAAGCAGTGTGGTCAGCAGGGAGAGGAAGGGGATTCTGCCCCTCTGCTCCACCCTCACAAGATCCCACCTGGAGTTCTGCATCCAGATCTGGGGTTCACAACGTAGGAAGGACTTGAACCTGTTGCAGTGAGTCCAGAAAAGGTCCATGGAGATGATCAGGGGGTTGGAGCACCTCTCCTGGGAACACAGGCTGAGAAAAAGGGGGCTGTTCAGCCCAGGGAAGATAAGTCTCTGAGGAGACCTTGGAGCAGCTTTCTGATGCCCAAGGGTGCCCAACAAGAGAGCTGGAGGGGGATTTTTACAAGGGCATGTAGTGACAGGAGAAGGTGGAATGGCTTCAAACTGAACGAGGGCCGGTTTAGATTAGAAGTAATTAGAAGGTTTAGATTAAGAAGTAATTCTTTGCTGGGAGGGTGGTCAAACACAGGAACAGGTTGTCCATGGAAGTTGTGGATGTCCCATCTCTAGAAGCATTCAAGGCTGGGTTGGATGGGGTTTTTAGCACTCTGGTCTAGTGGAAGATGTCCCTGTCCATGGAAGAGGGATTGAAACCAGATGATATGTAAGATGTCTTCCAAGCAAAACTATTCTATGATTCTCTGAATTTATTTAGTTGGAATTTCCGTGTTCATGGTGAATTAGTTTGTCATCTGATTTTGTCAAAGACAAAATACTGATTAGGTATTTGAATAGAATTTGGAAAAATGGAAAATGGGGAGAAATGAAATATTTGAAATATATTACTGTTATTTTCAAATCAGAGTTCTTATTTTTGTTTTGGAAAAGTATCTTAATTGTGAAACTGACTGAAAAAAAAAGAAGTTACATGCATAATCAGAAAATGGAATGAGACTTTTCTGCTTGAACAAAAGTCTTTATCTAATTTTTTTGGGTTCATTGAAGATTTTCATATTGTCCTAACTGATATTTTAATTTATTTTTTTGTGTCAGATCCCGCGGTATTTCTTTTATGGTGGCCCAAGCTGATCTCTTTTCCTTTCTTTTTCTTTTCATTTTGATCACTGAACCAAAAATCAAACAGTTCTACTTCTGACAAGTTGACCATTTAATTTCCGGCCACTGCACTGATCTGATTCAGAGCACTCCTTGTGTTTGCTCCCAAAATAAATTGCACAATCATAATTCACTCTTTAAGGTAGAGAAGGGCAGCTGGTAACAATACTAACATTTCCAAGGTAACAAACTCATGTTTTCTATAATGATGCCTGTGGTTGCTGTGTGGCTACTAATGTGTAAGTTGACCACGTTTTCCTTTACATCTAGTCATTTTTCAGTTTTCTTTTTCAGCAGAAATCTTTTCTGAGTTGCAGTGTTTGGTAAAAAAGGCTTAGGGGAGATCTCTCACTTGCCTTCTTCTGCAGCAATGTAATGTCTTACAGTTAAAGGGTACTTCTGCTTCTGATCTGGAAAACCTGTTGCGGGGCATCTACAGAATTGTGGTTCATTGAACTAGACAAAGAGACGTTCATGTCTTTAAAATGATCTCTTTTCTTCACAGAATAATATTTACAGGTTGTCCATCTCAAACAGAAATGAACTGCTGAGAGCAGATGTAGAAAATGCGTTTGAGAGACGTAGGTTTATTTCCTTCAGGGAAATGATCCCTGTGTTCTTTATTGCCCTGCTTTTCCTTCAAATGCAGTTAATGCAGTTGTGAAGTACAAAGGAGTTTCAGCAGAGCTGTGATGTTTGCAGAACTTGGCCTCAACCAGCAGAGATGAAAAGGTGTGGGTTTGGCTGGAGCTGGCAGCACCGGTCCCTCCCCAGCCTCAGGCAGCCCGGATCACTCTGTGGACCTTTTCACTCAAAGGAATGTAAGTTTTGTTTCCTCAAGTGGTAGCAGATGTAGGGAGCTTTTATGCTACTCATCACTGACAGAACACCAATGCTGTGGCATCTGGCTGTTTTCTTTGTACAAATGGTGTTTTTAAACCCTAAACTGTCTTTGAGCAGTGCTAGTGGTGCATTACATGCTGACTACTCTTCTTCTGGGACCTTGCCCAAAACCCCAATGAACAACTCCCCCCCAAGTGCCTTTTGCCCAATTAGTGAGATTACAGTAGAAAGCAAATCCTCCTTCTAATTGCAATATTTTCCATTTGAGAAAGCACATTGTAAAATTAATAACATTACAGTATTTCTTTCGATTGCATTTCACTAAGTGCTAAGAAACACTAGTGAGTGACTCGCACTGTAACTAGTGACCTTGCATTCCAGATTCACAAAGCCTGCACTTTTAGCAGTTACTAAGTATTTTCTTCATACAAACAGTAAGGAACAGGAAACCTTTTTGTACTAATTAATGTATTTTATCTAGAGCATGTAGATTTTTCATGAGGTGCAGAACTCATACAGATGCTAGTAAGCATAGTACCTCAAATCTTCAGAATAGTCAAATTGTTGACAAACCAAAATTGTTTGTTCTGTCTTGGAGTGTGCCATCTTTTAGCACTTCAGGGAGGTGAGGACTGTCATCACCATGGAAGAGGATCAGTGCCAGCAAAGCCCACAGCTCCTTGATGCATCATGTAATATGAGTGATGCATCACAAAATCTTTGGATAAGGGGACAAGGGGCTCTCTTCTTGAAAATTTTCCTAATTTACTCCTTGTGGAGAACATCTGGCTGGCAGTTTCCATCCCTCTTGGGCAGTGCTGCACTGGGGCAAGGCTGACTGTGGCATCCAGGTGCAGGCAGGTGGGGCAGAAGAGACGACCACATGTGAGGGAGCAGTCAGATTTTCAGTTTACCCAATTTTTCCCCCTCTCCTCTCCTTTTTCACAGTGCTGGGCTCATTGCTCAGAGATTTAGCATCCACAGTTTCCACATAGTGACTGCCCCCCACATTGCTGGGCAGATGTGTCAGTGGGAAAAGCATTCCCTGGTCAAATGATCTGGAAGAGGTTCCAGCTGCATGCCAGTTCAGTTCTCGTCCCTTCTGCTGAATTTAACATGTGTTTGTTATGGTTAGCATGCAGAGTGCTTGTAATTTGTTTTAATTAGAGGGGAATCATCCTCTTTGTGCTTTTTTTACATCAAGAACACTATGCTCTGGTATAAGGAGAGATTGATGGGTTTGTAATTAGCTAGGCCAGAATTTGATAGACCTTTTAATTTTGGGTTTTACTTACGAGTATCTTATATAGGTATTTACCTTCAAGACAAATTTGGAATGAGTAATAATAACACGTTGCATTTTCTCCGTTAGTTTTGATTAATTTGGAAATTTTTAGGTATAATTAAAGGATAATAATACATTTCTTTTAATTATCCACATAAGAGCATGTTCCATGATATTCTTTGTTAATGCCTGTCTATTTAACTCTTTCTTGAGCTTTTCTGTTGCAGGCAATCAGGCTGCTGCTAGGATGAATAGTTACATCTTGGGTGGCTAAACATTAAATGTGCTCTTCAGAATCAGAGGAGGTGCCATAAGAAAATATATGTGAGAGACCTGAATAAGTATTTCGGGGAGCTGGGTCTATAGCAGCTATTTATTATGTTTAATGTATGCATCATGGCAGCCTAATGCAATGCCTGTCATGTGCCGAAAGATAGTTCTGCTGTCTGGGGTTTTATAATCCCCCTGTAATATCTCCCAGAAAGACCACGTTTCAGTGGCTTAGATCTGGCTCAGGTTTTGTGTTGGTGGGGGCACTTTTTATGTGCTACAAAGCTGGTAGTATATTGGGCAGGAATTAGGAATTGCTAGGAAATCTTCCAGTTCTAATGAAAGAACAGAAAAAAAAAAAAAAAAACCAAAACAACACGCCCCCAAAAAAAACCCCAAAAAAGAAACAAAAACCCCAAAAAAACCCACAAAAACCAAAACCAAAACAAAAAACAAAAACAAAAAAAAACCCAACCAAAAAAAAAACCACCAAAAAAACAAAACCAAAAAAAACCAACCCCCCCCCAAAAACAACAACAACAACAAAACAAAACAAAAAACCACCCAAAAACCAAAAACCAAAAAACCCCCAAAGGGTCCTGGGATATGTTTAAATATGAACTTCCTAAATTTGTACCTAGGGGCTCAGGCTCATTTTTGCCTTCCAAGAATACAAAACTTTGGAAGGATGCAAAGGTAGTTGAAGTTTTTGTGACCTATTCACTGTAGGAATACCTTTTGTTGAATTTGTAGCCCGTGTTTCTTAAAAAGCTACAAACTGGAACATTTTCCTGTGAGAAATGGAAGCAGAAAGAAATGTTTCTCAAACTTAAAGCAGGATTTTTACATATTAACTATAAATATATTGCAACTGAATGCTTTTAAATTAAATAAAGCCTCTTGCTGTCTCTGCAGAAATGAATTGGGCAAAGGGATTTATCCAGGGTATTTCAGTCAGATGAATGGAGAGATATGTCCATCACCACTAATGTGATGGTTATTCCTTCTAAATATAACCTGATAATATTCTATATTAAAGGCTTGATTATACTGTTAAGAAGATTAGTACATTTGAACAGAAAATAAGGGCTCATGTGCCCTAAATGTGAAACTAAAAGGAGAGGGTTTTATATATGGCACTATCTCAATATTCAGTACTTTTGAACAAGGTGTTTTCTCCTTGGAAATACCTGTAAGGAATAATCACTGCAGGCTGCCTCTGGGAGTAGGTGGGATGCCTTAAGTCTAATCTCTTTCAAAGTGGTAATTTAAATAGATGCAGTGATTAATCTTGGCCTGTTTGGGGGTATTTATTGGAGTAAGCATAATGAAAGCATGTGATCCACAAGGTCAGTTTTCTGTCTCATCTCTTTTCTGTAAGTGTTTGGGATATCTTTTAATTGCAGAAACTGTGGCAAAGCTATAAAAATACGTCTCAGAAGGGGAAAAGGATTGATGATGCCTCTGTGGTATTTCTCTGAATCAGATCTATGAATTTAAAATATTTAACACATATTAAAGATTTCAGTGTCTTTTAATATTGTGCTTGACTTACATGGCACTGTCTCTAAGGACATTGTATCTGAATCTCCTGACGGTATTGAATTTATGACATTGAATTTAAGACTTTTGTGCTCATGTCATGAAACTTGTTAGGTAGTGTTTAACATGTCTTCTTTTTAATGATTTTTTTTAAATTCTTGTTCTTTATAATGTAGTAGTTCTTCTCAGCGAAAGATTTATAGTGATGATGGAGGAAGACTTGTAGTTATCTCCTGATAGATAGCACTCCTTGATTTCCTTTTATACTTCTCTCAAATTAGATATTCTGCACCTTAATCACAACATCATCTTAGTTACTTTATCTTTTAAGACTAAAAGCACTGCAATTATAAATTAGCTTAGAAATATCATCAGATCTTCTGCCTGGGGGCTTGTCTTTGTTTCTGACTCAAGCACTGCTCCATGGTCAAGTCCTGTCCAGAGAAAAAAGCTGCTTGGTTGAACCCAGTGGGGGCTGCAGTTTGAATGGGCTGCTGTGTCTGGAGGCAGAGCTGGAGCTGCTGTTCCCCACATCCCTGTTTCCCTGGGACTGGACACAGCCCGTGGCTGTACAGAGCTGCCAGGAAACCTGCAGGCACCCAAGGTGCTGTGTGGGTCAAGGTTAAATGCTTGCACTTCAGAGGCCAAATCATGGAGTTATGGACTGCCAGGTATGTTGGCCTCTAGGTCTGTGTCTTTTCCCCCTGATTGTTGCTCAGGTCGCCACTGGAGCAGTGCCAGCCCCCCTGAGCCCCTCTGGCTGCTGGCAGCACGTCCCCTGCCCAGCACTGGCAGCGTTTGCACTGGAAGGGGATGTCAGGTCTGGCCTGGGCTGAGATCCTTGGAATTTTCTGCCCTATTTCCCCATGAGGGGACCAGTGCCAAGGGGAAGGGCTGCCTGGCCCCTCCTGTCCTTTGGGATGAGCTGGGGACACAGCTTTGCCTGTCATCTTTGAGGCTGGGAGTGAGCACAGAACCTGTCCCTCCCTGGGGTTTTTGTACTGCCTGTTGGAACTCTTCAAATCCATGTTCTCCGAAATACTAAAATCCCCTGAACTTCCATAGCTTTTACATGCCTGCAAGAGCTGCCATCCTTTAAACACCTAAACTTCCCTTTACTCCCAGTGATTTACCATTGCATAGTAATGTCCCAAATATCCAAATGTCCCTGTATGTATTTTTTGCCTCTGTTGCTTTGGTGCTGTTGTCATTGGCATAACAAGATATTGTAGACCAATATGCTAAATAAATATTCTTTACACTGCTGTGGTGTGGTTGCCTTTTCTGCATGTTTATGCTTGCAAATCAATATATTTTTCCCTGAAGAAAATTCATGGGCACCCTCCTAGGGTACTGTCAGTACACTGTCTGTCCTCCTCCCTTTGGAATGTGTTGGTTAATCAAAAGTAGCAGGGATACAGGTCTCAAAGATGTGAAAGATATGAAAGCTTGATGGCAATTGGTACCCAGCAGAGCAAAAGGACCCAGGGTCATGCCATCACTAAAACTGAAGGCAGCCAGGTGAGCTCAGCTATTTATTAGCCCTAGGAGAGCACAGAGAGAGGGGGGCCCTGCAGATGCCCCAGGCACAGAAACTCTTTAGTAAGACTCTGCTGTATCCTACAGACACTGGGGAATGCCACCATGGGGGACTGATCCCCACTGAGAACAGTTTTCATTTTGCTGCTGAAGACAAAAACCACTCTGCAGCCACAGGGTGCTGGGCACCAGGGCATGGCTGTCCTGGGGCTGGCTCCATGGCCTGGGGACCCTGTGGCCCTGTCCTGGGAGAGCAGAGGGTGGCACTGATGGGGAGAGAGGCCTCTCCGCTGGGTGGCAATGGGTGGGGGTCCCCAGGGTAACAGGGTGTGGAGGGATAGAATGTAAGAGAATAGTGCAGAAGGTAGGCTCACACCTGAGGAGTTGCAGCTGTACTGATCACCAAAGATTAGGAACAGGCCTGCCCTTAACAGGCTACAGCTGTGTCCAATAAGAAGAAGAGTGCTACAAAAGAGTGGGTTAGCTGGAGGAGGAGAGAGATGGAGTTTGTTGGCTGTGAAGAAGAAGGAGTCAGTGCTGCGAGGAGATGTCCGTGAGAAATCACTGAGAAGGTGTGGGAGCTTTGCAATATGATCACAACAACAGGGGTGCCCCAGCACCAGGCAGCCTCAGCTCCCATCGTGGCACTCAGGAGCAGCAGTGGGGTTTGGGGTTTTAGTCATACACAGAAGATCATTTGTTGTCCTGGATGCATAACCAGTTCTTCTGGTAGCCATCAGAGGTCAGTGGCTTTTAAGCCAAAGGTTGATCTAGTCCCTGAGGGTTTTTTTTATCTCCTGAAAAGATGGAGCTTTCTGTAAAGGGAAACTGCAAAGAAAGAGCATAGGGATCCCTGTGGGAGTAAATCCTCAGAAGAAGCAGGATGAAGGCAATAATCCAGAGCCTTTGAGGCCCTGTAGGGCTGACCTGCAGTGGTGTGAGCTGGGTGGAAGGTGGCTGAGGGCCCTTGTTTGTCCCCTCGCCTGAAGCTAGCCTTGGGCAAAGCCCTTCCTGGGCACCAGCCCTGGCAGAGACCACTTCAGGGCCAGTGAGACCTGGGAGAACCTCAGCCATAAACAGCCCTCTTCGCTACCTTCAATGAGATTTTTATTGTCATTAGGAAAGCTCTCCCCATGAGATCTTAACTTTTGTGCTGTGCTCTATGCAAATGTGTTTAAATATTAGATGATTTATTTCTGTATTTTCACTTGTCCTCCATGGGAGTGACAAGGATTTTAATGTAGTTCAGAAAATCCTCTGAGATCTTCAAATTAGAAGAGTTCTAATGGAACAGAGTCCTTTTTTTTAAGCAAAAAATGATGTGTTTGTGATTATAATTGATGATATCCTCATGAATCCCATGAGTTAAATAAAGTGAATCAGGTAAACAAAGTATTTTGTCTTGCTCAAATGCATGGTTGCAAAAACAAGAATAAAACACATCTGTAACATAATTAATTTGAATTTGTTTTACCAAAAAGAAACATTTTTATGGAAATGGTAATATTTTAATTTTGTGCATCATTATGGGATCACTTTAAATTTAATTTAATTTAGTTTAATTTAATTTCTGTATGATATTTGAATTTGGGTCATGTTCTGTGGAAATGAGATCATTATTCCATTGGGTGAAATGTTACCAAAATGGTCCTGGTGAGTGGAGAATTTGGCTTTGAATTCATTCTAATGCAATCATAACAGAATATTTTTAGATAAAAGCAGTGATGCCAGAGAAACATGCCAGCTTAGGTAATATTTAATACTTGAAGTCCAATGCTGATCAAGACACCACTTTCCAATTTCCCTTCCTGCAATCTGCCTGCCCTCTGCCAAGCACTGGTGTGTGATTAATTGACTGACACGAAGTCTGTTATTTACATTGCAGATATATTGTAAGTAGACTCCAGGTGAAGCTCCCAGCATGCTGCATATTTACTGCCATATGTTCAGGAGGTTGTGAACAGAAAAAAGTAAGTCTAAAGCCAGAGGAGGTATTAGAGGACACAATAGAAAAGCTAATTATACAAGCCTTAAAAAGAGTCCCTGCTTCACTGTTTGATGCCCCAATATGTAATTACAGAGAACTAGGAAATAAGGGAAGATAATAAAAGGAAGATAAAAAAGGGAAGATATAAAAACCAGAGCATGCTTGTTTGTGAGAGAAGAGGAAAACAGAGCTCCCCATGCATTTCTCCTTTAGCTGTGATAAACGAGGGAGGGCTGTGAAAGGGAGATGAAGGGGGCAGGGACAGGGGAGGTGTGAGCTCAGGGGGAATGGGCAGACTTTGTCAGGGCTGCTTTTGGGTGTAAACTGGTGTTCCACCTTCCTGAGGGGGCTTTGCACCAGGTGGGATGGCCAGAAAGGGAGTGCTGGGCTGGCAGCTGCATCATCCCTATTGGCAAGCAGTAATTTGTTCCCTTTAAGCAAGGACAGCATGGGAGGAAATCACCCCACAGGATGCTGCCCTTGGTTTAAAGCCCATTATGGGCTGCCTGTGCAAGTAGAAAATCTTGCTCTGCATCTATTACTGTGTCCCCTACTAATGTATGTACTTTCCTTGCTATTTACATCACTTCTGTGTTAGGCTTCCACTATGAGGGTCAGAGTGTGTCTCCTATTGTTTCACAGAGTGGCTAGTAAGGGTTATAAATTTTGATAAAATAGAAGAAAAACATGTGTCTGAATCCTAGCTTTGAATCTCCATGTATATAGTAGCATATCAGTATTTCTTAGGAAAACAGAGGTGCTGCCCTGCATTTCTGTGAGCTACACGTGTAGTGGGAGCTGGGGGCAGGACACTTTTGGGCACATGAAGCAGCTTCTGGCTGGCTGGTGCAGGAAGGTGCAGGCAATGTGGAGGGCTGGAAATGACAGCTCTAATTTTGCTCTGGGGCTTGAGGGAGAATGTCTTCAGTGATGCCTCAAAGGGCCTCCCCAGCACAGAGCTCAATTATTTGGGTGGTAAGCTGATTAGAGGATTTGAAACCAATCATCCAAAAATGGTTGATGCCAGCCTCCAACTGACACATCAACTTACTCTCAGTGAGGGCAGAGAGGAGACACATTTCAAACTGTGGTTTTGTAGAAGGGTTTCAAACACCTTCAGAAGGAGTGTTGTAGTGAGCAGGGACAGCAGGCAGCAAGGGGTTTTTTAGCTTTCCTTTGTGCCTCTTCTGGTTGGCACTGGAGGTTTGTGTGATGCCAAGTGGTGCCTGTGTGCTGTGCCAGCTCGTGCTTCATCCTGGCATCCCTGCTGGGCTCTGGGGGCACCCCAGAGCTCCATCCTGGCATCCCAGCTGGGGTCAGAGGGCACAGGGCTCCATCCTTGTAGGGGGATAGGATATAAGAAAATGAAGATAGTGTAGAAAGCAATCTTACCCCTAAGGAGTTGCAGCTGAGCCAACTATCAAAGATAGGAACAGGCCTGACTTTACCAGGCCACAGCTGTAACCAATGAGAAGAAGATGCTATAAAAGAGTGGGGTGGCTGGGTGAGAGGGGAGCTGGAGTCAGCTGGCTGGTTTGTGAAGAAGAAAGAGTCAGTGCCCTGAGGAGCTGCCCAGGAGAAAGTACCAAGAAGGTATGAAACTTTTGTGATAGGACACAGCAGTATGGAACCCCTGCAATGAGATGACAACACATCCTGGCACCCCAGCTGGGCTCTGGGGGCACGGGGCTCCCCAGGGCTGCCTCTTCTTGGAAAGCAGGAAAAGTGTTTGCTCAGGAAGAGAAAATAGGAAAAGAGAACTGTGTTGGTTCAATGAGAGGACAAGGTGCTGAGAAGATCAGATGCTTAAAGCATGAACTCCTTGTTCTCCTTTAAAAAAAACCCCAACAATTCCTAAGTAAAAATTTTCAAATTCCCTCTTTGCCAAATTTTGGTTTCTTAGCAGATTTGCAACCTGGCTTTGCAACAATGATTTACACAAGTAAGCCTGCAGATTTGATGGGAGCAGTATGGTTTACATGTGAGAATGCAAAGCATAAAATTACAGGATTTTTAATACTATTTTGCTGTGAATCATTGTTGTATGATTACATATGTATTTATCCATGGTCTGTGGACAATTTAGTGTTTAAGACATATTTTCTTACTTTTACGATTATGTTCTGAATTGCAAATTTGTATTGATAAAGTCTTTCTTTGAATGTATCCCCAGCTGTTGAAATGAACATACACATTATTATATTTGTTGTGCATTAAATTTCAAAAGGCATTTTACAACTGTTGAGAAAAAATGAGCTAGAAGAAGCACATAAAATGTCAAAAGTGACAAAGAGACCAGGCCAGCCATAGAGGTGATTGGCTGGGGACAGAGAGTTCTTTTGCTCAGTGCTTGCATAGTGCTGAGCACTACTGTCTTTAGTTATCCTTTTCTGCTTTAACCTTGCTCAAAGCTGTGGTTCAGCTTCCTCCTCTGTTCCTACAGGGTCTTAGTTTCCAAGATGTCAGGCTTGATGTGGATTCTAAATACCTCTTGCATGTGCTGATGAGGTATTCAAGGGTTTCCAGCACATGTGACTGCAGATGAATTTAATGGGAATCCTGGTGCTCAAATCTTTGCAGAATTCAGATTTTAGATATTTCTATATGGATGCTCAAAGACTTAGAGACCTGGAGTGACCAAACAGGGAGGGGGATGAGGAGGCACCTTTCTCAGGATTTTTCAGAGGCTTTAGAGAAGCAGTTGTTTCCAGATGTTTACCTTTTGGTTGTGTTTAGCTGAAATCAGCTGGTGAGATCAACAGTTAGTGAGAGACATGTTGGGGAAACACATTTGTGATTCTGTTATGCTGTTTTCCATATGGAAATGAGGCTTACCCAAATGTTCCTTGCTGGACTGCTTTCTCTTAAATGAGAGGAAGCAGGGAAGGAGTGAAAAAAACTCATGTTCAGATTTAAAAGGAAGCTACAGAGGCAGGTAAATGGAATTGCAGGTTTCAAAGTGAGTCTTTGAAAACTCACTTTGGAACACACAGAAAGCAAAGGTGGGACAAGGAAAGAGGAAGATTTGTGTTATCTACAAATTACCTTGATGCCAATAATACAGAAAGAGACATTAAACACACTAATGAAAATTTGTGTCCAAAAGTGTGACACTTCTACTTGTGTATCTCATAGGAGGACGCTGACATAATTTGTGTATATTTTAAAATATTTTGTTGCCTGGTGAGATTAAATGGAAGAGCAGGGTCACCCCAATAAAATTGGCATGAAAATTTGAGGGTGCAGATAGAAAATCTACCCTCCTCATCCTTTACCATGATGCCTAATAAAAAGCAATAATAATATTTTACTCAGCTGCCAAATGGCCCTGGGCAAGTGCCTGAGTAGAGTTTTACAGGCCCAGGTGAAGAGTACTGAGGAGGAGCAGCTTTTTCATATAAGAAGTGAGATTACAACCATTGAGGCAGGAGGAGAGGATGAGAACTTGACCACATATAATGGCTGTATATATTTAAATGTGTTCACTGAGATTCCTGGGTGCCTGTAGTGGCTTGGATATATCTAGTAATAAAAATGTGGTTGTGATAGTTTTCCTTCATAGAATAGTGTCTGAGCTACCTGGTGTTTTAAAATCTGTTGAGGCTTTTTTTAGGGCACTCTTCCACATCTTATATGGTGCAGATAATTCCACAACCACTTGAAATACTCTTTCAGTATGAAACTTTGACAGGGCAGTTTAGTTTTAGCACGAACTTGCCTGATTTTGAAAGGCATTTCATCCTTGCAAGTAGTTATACCAGTAAACCAGTTAACTGCAGGTGGTTACATTTGCTAATCAGATGGATAATTATTATACATTGGTAAAAGGAAGACAGCTGCAATTGCTACAGACAATTGTTAGCAGTTTTTTAGCAGAACAATGAACTGCAGCACCTGCCTTCCCAATATGTTTTACAATTTTGCTACTGGTATTATTTCCTAGACCCACCCACCCATAGCACTGAAGGATCTACATGGTGCTCTAGCTGTAACTTGAAGACATTTTCATTTCAAATGTGTTGTTACATTTACTTTTAACTTTCCAACAGCCTCACCTCTTAGATCAATGTGTATTAAAGGTTTGCTTTCATTAAAATGGTACACAGATATTGGCAGATTTATGTATTGCTATTTCTAATACCTGGCCGATTTGAAAAAGATTTTCACTTGGAAAAAAAAGAAGAAAGAAAGAAAATCAGGTTTCAGAACAGTAGCTTAAACTTGTGTGGTTCTGCATGTGTGTAACTCAGAGACTGCCTGCTGAGACCTACATGTTTCCTCTACTTTATGATGAGATCTGTGGCAAGTTTGAAGGAATTTGTTTTGCAAGCAAGAGACTTGGTTATGCATAAATCACTGGAATAGTTTAGATCTGTCTTTGCTGTGCTATGTATTTGGTATTAATTTCAGTATTTGTCTTTTATATATATAAAAGTCACATTTAGTCACTTTCCACGCTGATTTAATTTCTGCCAATCCCTGCCTTAAGATATCCCCTAGATACAGCAATCTGGCCAGGGAAGACTGCTCATTTTCACCCCTCACATAAAAAGCAACATCCACCAAAGTAAATTGGTGAGGATTAGTGTATTTGATAAAGCTGTGCTTTCATTGCCACCTGGATCTGCTTCAGCTGGCTGCTTACCACTCCTCAGGTCAGTTTGGGAGGAGCACAATGAACCTGCTGTATCATCTATAGTGCTTACCCATGATAAAAGGTAATAATCTTTAAAATATCTCTGCTTAGCTCTCTGCATCTCACAGAAAGCAGATTCTCCATACTTCTCTATGGTTCATCCATGTGGTGTAAGCCATTGCAGCATAATTTCTAATTTGTAATTGTTGGTTTGGAGAGGGAATCCTAATGCTTACAAAGAAGAATTTGCTGCTCCTTGCTTAAATGTAAAATCACTGAGCAGAGACTCTCCTTTGTCCTTTCAGCTTTTCCACACTAACATCACATACATCTCACGTTTGACCTTTACAACCACACTTCCCATCTTTACTTTCATTATTATCTTTATTATCTGTAGCTTTTTAGAAACAGTTTGCAAATGGATGGACTGCTGTCTTAAATGCCCTGAAATTTTAGCAGCCAAGATTCCCCTGAGATCTGAGGCCTCTGGAGGGGTGTGAGTGACTCTTTGTCCTTTCTTGCTGCCTTTGTGTTCCTGCACAGGGGGGCACGAGAGCACCACTGGCAGTGGCTGGGATCTTGAGAAGCCACATCTCAATGCACCTAATTTTTAATATATTAAAATGTTGTTGTCTTAGAAGGGTTTGGTTGGAGTATTGCCATTCTTAAATCTGAAGAAGGCAGCAGGTTGTGTAATTCCTTAATTGTCTGAATCACTTTCTCAAATTTCCATTACTTTCAATCAAAACCTGTTTTCTTACATTTCAAGGGGACAAGTTATCTCCCCAGCCTTGTCGGCAACATACACAGCCAATTACAGGTTCACCTCTTAGCTTTTTTTCCTACATCTGCTGAAAATTTTGTGATGTCCAAACCAGTATCCAGTACCCTTTCATTTGTAGTCCATGTTCCACAGTGGAAAGCTTCCTTTTTCTGATATTATTTTGCAAGTCCACGTTCACTTGTGTAGGTACCTGTGTTGTTCTATAGTAATTTGGGTTTTTTTTTTTAATTCTTTAATCTCTTTCCCAATGTGATTGCTCATTTGTTCAGGCCTGTGTTAGAGTTTCTCTTTCTTAGCATATTTCAAATTAGTCCAAGTTTTCCTCTCTCCTGTTTTTGGGAGAAACTTAGTCTGTGCAGTCAGATCAGGCTATTTAATTAATTCTGATCCAAAAATTCCCCAAGTCTGCCTTGGCTGTCTCAGTAAGAACCCCATCTATCTGCAAGGGACTCCCTGACTTTTTTGGCAAAATTCAAAAGTTTCTAGAAATCATATTATGCCAGCTTTTGTTCATCATTTTGGTTTGGTTCTAAACTCCTTCTGAACTCTTGGTTGAAGGTCACTTGCATGTCTTGTGACTCGTCTATTATTGCACCTTTTTGATTCAATGGTTGTAATGCCCCTCCACTGATGGTAGATCCAACTGAGATTTCTCAGGATCCCTTGCAGTAAGAAAAGAAATTGCTAACTCTCATTTTTTCTTTGATTATCTTCTCCTTACTCTAAAGAAGACTTGTTTCCTTGAATGTACTGGGACATGAGATGATCTCTGAGTGATTTCCTTGAGCAACATGAGAGAGTCTTTGTCCATCACAGGGCAAAAATCTGCTGATCCCTTCAGATCAGCTGGGTGAGGGTTTTGTTCTCACAGCTGTGACATTTGTGTCCTTACCTTTCTTTCATCCCTTTTCTCTTAACTTCCCCGTATCTTCCTCTCTGTTTTTCATACAAACACAAAGAAATTACCTGCAATAGTTCCATGTGTCTATGTTTGCCCTTGGACAATGATGTTCAGCACTGAGAATGCAGGGCCTGCTTTTGGTTTAACAGGTTGTGTAAAGGGCTCTGGCTGCTGCTTATGAGCATCTCACCAGAGGACAGAATTGCTGCCAGTTTTGGAGTTCACTTCCAGCAATTTTGTGAAAGCAGCCAAGGATAATCTTTGGGGCAGGGCTTTGTGCGTGTAGAAGTTTTGGTTATTTGAGGTCTCTGGGAATGAGTGTGGGTTAGCAGGACCACAGAGTGATGCAAGGACTGAACTGGAGCATCTCTGCTCCTTTTGCTATGTTTGGGCCTTTGTGGTAGATTTGGTTACTAGAAAGGTAATGGTGTTAAAGGATAAGACTTATGTTTCATCAGAAATAAGTGGAGAATAAAGATTTGAGACCTTGTCCTGCAGGTTTTTTTGTTGTTGTTTGGGGGGAGGTGAGGTAATCACATCTTCTGAACAGAGAGAGACATATCTCTCCCAGGATTCTCCTGGGAAGCTCTGAGAAAGCTCAGAGGAAGAATTAAAACAATTATTACCTCAATCTCTGCACCTGGCAGGCAATCTCTGTCAAAGATCTTCACAAGAAGGAGTTGTCCTTTCTTGACCAATAGGTGAGAAAAGATCCCTAAAGGCCAATCAAGTCTTAGGTCCACTATTGCTTCTATAAGAACTGTGAATTTCTAATAATAAAGTGCTTTTTCATGTCTTCTGATGACAGAGACTCTGTATCACCTTTGTCTGGCCCCTATACCCCTTCAGTGATAGGGAGGTTTTATTGAATTTGTTGTTTTTAAAAATAGCTCACATGGGAGCCAGGCTTGGTAGTGTATTGGCTAATGACCTATATATACTGATTTTTATGTGCTATCTCTTCAATTATAATTGCTATGGTTCTCTTTGAAATTGCCCTGCTATAAACTTAATACCACTGGTAAATTCAGTTTTGTAGTCTGCAATGAAAATTTAGGCAAAACTATGCAGAATGAGAGCAATTTATTGAATTTACACTGGCTGACAAGGGGCAAAGAGATGGGCAGGAGTTCAGGTGTTGCAGAATCTGAACTCCAAACTGTCAAGGTGATATGGAAATGAGCACGTGTTCATAACAGAGGCTTTATGCCATTTGTTGTCCTCTTACAATTTCCATCAAACCTCAACAGTTTTGTAGTTTGCTGTTGTAGTGCTTTATCTAGGAATTTTCAAAGGATTTTTTACTTTATTTAGAGGTGATAAAGCACAGAATCCCAGAAATATGTTTACAACCAAAGCAAGCTTTTTAGTATGGAATCAGCATCATATGTGACTCACTCTCTTCTATGAGAAGGTCTTCATGTTCTGATTTTCAACTTTCATATGCTTTTAAACACTGTTTTAAAACTAATCATAAATTAGTATACAGTTCTTGTATTTAAATTTACAGTTATTGGCAGCAGCAAAAAAGAAATTCAGAGGGCTTGTTTTTTACAGTGAGGGAATTTGTGGACAGCTAAATATCTCTGTCTATATATACTTTTTGCTTGCCACAGCTGGTGTTTTGGAGAAGATTTACTTTACTAACACACTAACATTAATATTCTGCAATGTCTAAAATGCCTTTAGCATGCCATTTACACTCATCTGAGAGATTTCAGGAAAGTATGATATTAGTAAGCCTTCATGAGTAATCCATCATGCCTAGGAGACTTAATCAGATTGGACATGTACTTACCCTTGGCTTAATAATTGTTACTTGTGTTATTACTGCCCTTATTTCTGTTTCATCTGTGGTAAAAATGTTCAGAATTTCAGTTGTAGTTCAGCACGTTATAATCGTGGTTCTCCACAAAACACAGCACAGCACAAAACCTACAGCCACAATTCAGATTTTATGTGCAGTAAAATCTATTGCTGTCCCTTACAAAGGACTATACAAAAGTTTAATATTTCTTCAGGACTGTTGAGGTAGCAGCATTAAATATTAAAACATTTAAATGTGCAGAACTGATTAATTCAGAATATATCAGAGCTGCTCATAAATGTTTAATATCTGTATTTTGCCTGATTGGATATAATTTAAGCTATGTGCTTCTTCCAGCACTCTAGGACCAGGTACTCATCTTTTATTTCTAGGAATGGTTTAAACATCATTCCTTTTATTACAGGTTAATATTAATGCCTCAACCTTTGGCTGTTATTGTTCATTCTTTTATAGAACCTACTTCAAAATTAATCGCCTGAAGTTTGAGAGCAGCTGTTAAAATTCTTTTTAAGTGTACCTTTCAAGAAATATGGTTCAGTTAAAATTTGTACAACCTCTGTAGGATGAAAGCTGAAATTTTGTCTTTGTAACGTTTATACATTTCCTTACAAAAGCAGAAACGTCTGGGGGGAGTATTGAGACTATGAAGTGCTGGATCTAGTCTGAGGTTAAACTTGGACCAGGTTGTAGCTGTATTGGTTCACAATGAACAAATTACACTAAACAGCTGAAGAATGAGTGCCAGCACCTCTGGGGGAGAAGGGCTGGTCCTGACTGGCATGTTGGCACGTGGCTGCTGAACCACAAATTGATCAAAACACCCAACGCAGTGGTGAGACAGCCTCATGTGCTTACTGGTGGTGTATGAAGCATAAAGATCTGTATGAAGCCTATAGATCTGTTTGAGACCTAGCTGCAAGTCTGGTCTTATGCCCAAATGCCCCTGTCATTTATCTTCATTAATTTACAACACTAGTGCTGTTAAAACTCTCAACAAACAAATCAGCAAATCCTATACAGAAACATTTTTTGTTCCCCAAAAGCTGCTTACTGCAACAGCACTCTGCCTGGGAGTGTTTCCTGCCCTGGAATTGCTACAATGAGGAGGAAGGGATGGACCTCATCTTGTAGCTGTTCATTCTGCTGTGGCACTGCAAGGCCCCACTGGGCTGGAAGGGAAACAAAAACTCTGTAGGAGCTCCTGTCCCAGAGTGGATATGGTTTTGCAGCACTCCCCAGGAAGCATGCTTAGCATACAGCATTAGCAGAGCCACACACTAGTTCATTTCCTTGCTTAACATGCTTTAAATTATCTTCACCGCTTTTAGCGCTTTATCCTCATCTCTCTGAAGTTAATGGCTGAAGCACCATTGCCTGTAATGAGGCCCAGCTGCCTGAGAATGCCTTGAATATAATAAAAGGACTGCAAGCAATTTGCTGTTGTCCAAGGTAGAAATCTTGCTTTGATGCAGTGCTTTTCCCTTTTGAAAAGTGCTTCTCCACAGTATGAAGCAGAATTCTGGTTCCTGCAAAAAGCAAACTTGGAGTTTAACAGAGAAGAGGATGAGCTCAACAATGGTACAGGTTAACACCCTGTTGTGCATCCAAAAATATCTATTCCAAGAGTGTTTTCTTGACTTAAATGGCTTGGATTTTTTGCTGTCTGACTTTCTGAGGTAGTTGGATGTAATATATCTCTGTAGCACAGATTTCTCCTTGTCCTTGGAGACCTGTGGGAATGCAAAGGAGAGGAGGTAGCACACTCTGTCTCATTACAAAGATGTGGGACATGGAAGTTGTCCTTGAGGGAGAAACTGGAAGTCTAAAACCAGCATAAATGATATCGTATCTGTAATATGACCTTTATTCTGAGGGATTTTTGAGGTGGATCTCATTTTGAACTCTGGGACAAGTCCTGCAGCTCTGCACTAGTGTGCTCAGAGAGGCTGCCCAATGATAGCTTGGTTTCTTTCTGACTTTGTTCTTCAAGACTTGAGGAACTGCCAAGTTCTCCCTGGTTTTGACAGGATAATATAAACAGCAAAATGAACACGTTGCCCAAACTACTTTTGTATGTGAGCTCACAGGAAAACAGTGTTTAGTTGTGTTTATTTTAGGGTTAGCAATAAGGAAAAATATGTCAGATGTGAAAGAGAAAAAAGAAAAGTCATAAGAGAAGGCATTACAATACATTCAAGTAGAGGCAAAGTGCCCCTTTGCTCTCTAGGAAATGGAATAAGACCAGTTCCAGCAGGAATGATTTATAATAGAAAATACAGCTTTTGCAGAATGAAAACCTTACTTGGAAAAAGACTACCATTTTTCTTGACATTTTTAAACTTGAAAAAAATTTGGAAAAGGGGAGTTTGACTCAAATTAAATGGGTTTTTTTGTACTTTTGCTTTCATATTCATGGAATTGAATATGAAATTCACATTTTTCTTTGTCACCTCAAGATTAAATTATATTTCTCTTGGTATGTAGTATCACAAATTCTGTGATTAGGATCTTACTGCCTTTACTCTATTGGAAGGTTGGATGTATTAACTGATTGTAAAAGTTGGAGTGTAGTGAAGTGCCTCCCTGAGATGGAGGGACCACCTGGCACAAAGTGTTTGGAAAGGACATTTAAATTTTGATTTGGATCAAAATAGGGTTTTTTCAGTTCAGTTTAACAAAATGAACTGAAATATTCAATTTCAAACTGAAATGATACTGGAGAAGATCAAAGCATTTGATTTTCATTGAAAATGGCGTAATAAAACTACTGTATCATTTATGAATTTGTAAGCATTTCAGCCTCATAAAAGCTGATTATTATTCTCTTTTCATATTCAAGGTAACAATAACTGTTCAAATACTATTGGCACTGCACTATTTCTATTCTTTATTGAGAAGGCTTATTTAGCAAAATTGCAAATTCAAAGTTTCTTGAGTTTTTTGTGGGGGAATTCATTTGCCTCTGAACTAAGGTGGTGAAAAATATAGAGGTAGATTTCAAAAACACTCTTTGTTGTGTGGATTTTTAAATGTATTTCACTTCATGCTTGCTGACTGCTGCCCATTTTGTATTTTGAAAGTTCAGTGTACTGTGCATCCCAGCTGATGCACAGACCCCACTCATATCCAGATCCAGCTTTCTGTACTCTGCTTATCTGATTCTTGCTACTCATTCTCAGTGTGCAACACTGAGGGGGTTAGACAGATGTCAGAGTCATTCTTTGAATCAACTGTAGGATTTAAAAGACAGAAGTGGAAGACAGTATTGTATATATGGTTCAAAAGACAATATTGAATATATTTATGAATACATGGCTCCACAGAAGCATGCTACTTATATTTATTTATGCCTAATTTCTTCATAACTAGATCTGTAGGAAGTGCCATGACTACTTTTATTAATGTCTGGACATTCCTCTGTGCTTTAATTACTGAATTAGGGGAGACATTGAGGGTGAACCAGAGACTTCTGCCACTTTTCCTCAGAATGTTTGACTTCTCAGAGATCCAACTTCGAACAGCTGCAGTAAACCAATGTAGAGTCTTCTCCTGTAAAAAAAGTTTCTCTTATTTTCTCTGATTCAAGGCATTGCAGGTTGACAGTGATGTTACTTGTTGAGCCAGGACCTGGAACAGAATGTTAAATGTTCCTCTTCCATGTTTAGGCACGTTTCTTTTCACTGGTTGCTCAGAATATTCTTTTGAAAAAAAAATTGTAGATATCTTTGTAGATATCTGCTGGTGCAAATACCTGGAGTATTTTCTCCTCCTAGTTACTCTGTGGGAGGATGTTGAGATTTATACCCATCACAACGTGGTGGTGTCACTTCTGCCTTGACCTTAGTAACTCCTGAGAGGAGTCTGATAGAAGTGTCTGTCCAATTTGGCACTGGAACAGGGGGCTGAAAGAACTTCACCATTTAAGTAAGATGTTGACCAGCTGGTACACTTGCATTAATGGCCTTTCTTATTGTAGGTGTCTGCTGTTACAGGGGGCTTATTTGGTGACAATATTCATTCAGTGATGTAAAGACATGCCACAGAACAGGAGACAGAATGACCAGCAGAGCTCTATGGATTTAACTGTGTTCCCAATGATATATTTTGCCTTGTCCAGTCAGTGGTGTTTGGATAAAATAGACTTGATTAACTTTGCCACTTGTTTGCTTAATTTGGTTTGTTGGGGTTTTTTCCAGGGGGGCTGTTTAGTTTCTTTGTTTCACTCTTAAAATTTTCATTGACAAACTGATGAAGAAATGCTAAGAAGATAAAAAACCTCTTAGGGTTTTTTTTTTCTGATAGAGATCTGCTAGTTATCATGCTTCTTGGCTAGTTTGGCTTCTTGCTGAGGTTACCAATACAAGTTATTCTGGAAATTAGTTTAGTTCTTCCTATTGCTAATGATCTCTTGCCTAGGAGAGTGGCTGTGCTATTTGCACAGCTTAGCTTGCCAGGTGACTGACTTCCCCACTGAGTAACTGTGCTTTTTGAGCCTTTATAAATATATTTACCATTTTAGCCCTTTCCCCCTCCTATAATAACATGCAAAACCTCACCTATTCTGGAGGTACTTCTTAGTAATTGTCTCCTGTGGGACGTGAAGACCTCTGTGACACAGTAGTGCACGAGCCAGGGAGCTGCAGGCTTGCAGCAATCCAAGGCAGGCGGCTGTGGGATTTATTTTCCAGAGAGCCAAGTGCCTGTTTTTGTTCTAACAAGATATGAGTCATAGCAGGGACATGGCTGTGAATACTTATAGCTTTCACTGGGATGTGCAGAGCAGAAGGAATTTCAGTATGGAAAGAGGATATGAAGTGATTTGTTAAAAATCCCTTATTTGCTGGGGGATTTGTACTGGTGTTATCTGGGATAGTTAGGCACACCAGGGACAAGAACCATGCTGCTCCTCTTTATTTATTTATTTTTTTAAGAACAGAAAGTGACCACTTGGGAATTTGCTGCATTTATAAAGTATTTAACAAGCAACTAACCGATAATGACAAGTTCAACACAAGTCACTGTGCTGCAGTTGTGTGTTTGTGTGTGTGCATGGTTTGGCTTGTTGCCTAATCAGAATGTTGGACTCAGACTTCTTTGTGAACATTTAGAGGTGGCAAAGTATCTGTTACCTGTCTAGAAACAGGAGTCTGGAAGGAGTCTTTTTTTATTTTCAGATCCAACCCTTACCCCAAGCAAAATAGAGAGAAAAATCCACTTTGAGGCTTTCTTCCCCCCCAGCATCCTTTCAAATATTTCATAATCATAACTGGCCATTGTGCTGGTGTTCCAGCCCTCTCTTTCTTGTTCAGTAGTTGACCATTATAACAAACCTAACACAAAGAACCAACAGCTCTAGCTAAAGTGATGTACCTGGAGCCATTCCCTTCCTGAGGTAGCTGCCAGTCACTTGGGATGCTCAGCCTTTACAAACCACACTGTGAAGAATTACACCATAAAGAATAAGCATATGTATTGTCTGACTGTCCCCATCTCTGCCTCTGACCCTTTTAGCCACATAACCATAAAGATGAGACAAACAGATGCCACTGAGTTTTAATATTGATCTTACTTTAGGAATTTTATTTCTTAAGCACATAATTGTCATTTGATTCAATTTTCATTAGGTGTTTATATGTGTCAGAGGACTAGCGAATGTTTTTCTTATTTTTTCAGTTTCTTTTCCATGTTGTTCTGATTTGAACCTTTAAAAATGGTATTTTTTTATTGATTTGAACTTGCAGTATGTATGGTCAAAGGATTGCATTAACAGTTGTTAGAGCCCAGCCATTCATATGCCAGAATTCAGTATCACAGGATCACTAGGTTGGAAGAGACTTTTAAGATCATCAAGTCCAACCCATGCCCCAACAGTAAACCATGGCACTGAGTGCCACATCCAGTCTTTTTTAAACACATCCAGGGATGGTGACTCCACCACCTCCCCAGGCAGATCATTCCAGAACTTTAACACCCTTTCTATAAAAAAATTTCTCCTAATATCCAATCTATATTTCCCCTTGGCGCAGCTTAAGACTGTGTCCTCTGGTTCTGTCAGTGCTGCCCGGAGAAAGAGACCAACCAACCTGACTACAGACACCTTTCAGGGGGTGTAGAGAGTGATAAGGTCACCTCTGAGTCTCCTTTTCTCCAGGCTAAACACCCCCAGCTCCCTCAGTTGTTCCTCACAGGGTTTGTGTTCCCAGCCCCTCTCCAGCCTTGCTGTCCTCTTCTGGACGTGCTTGAGTGTCTCAACGTCCTTCCTGAACTGGGGCGTCAGAACTGGATGCAGCACTCAAGGTACAACCTCACCAGTGCCCAGTACAGGGGAAGAATGACCTCCCTGCTCCTGCTGGCCCCACCATTCCTGATCCAGGCCAGGATGCCATTGGCCTTCTTGGTCCCCAGGGCACACTGCTGGCTCATGTTCAGCTGGCTGTCACCAGCACCCCCAGGTCCCTTTCTGCCTGGGCACTGTCCAGCCACACTGACCCTAGCCTATAATGCTGCAGGGAGCTATTGTGGCCAAAATGCAGGACTTGGCACTTGGACTTATTAAACTTCATCCTGTTAGACTCAGCCCATCCATCCAACCATTCCCATTCCAGGTCTGTCTGCAGAGCCCTCCTACGCTCCAACAGATGGACACATGCTCCCAGCTTAGTGTCATCTGCAGAATTACTAATGGAAGGCTCAATCCCCTCATCCATGTCATCAATAAAAATATTGAACAGAACTGGCCCCAGCACAGACCCCTGAGGGACACCACAGGTGACTGGCCCCAGCTGGATGCAGCACCATTCACCACCACCCTCTGGGCCCAGCCATCCAGCCAGTTCCTAACCCAGCAAAGAGCATTCCTGTCCAAGCGTGGGCTGCCAGTGCAAATACTATTTTATGTTTAATATAAACCCATATATTTAACCCAATTTTAATATTTTTTTCCCATAGAAATCCTCATTTGATCCATTCTTTAACTTAAAATGTCAATCTCTAGGCTATTTAGTAGTATTGTTCCAGTTTATAGATGGGGGTTCTGTGGCTTTTTTTAAATAGCATTCTGCACCAACTAAATGAGGGACTGTGCTTAGGCAGAATTATTTTGTTGCATGAATCATACGTACAAAATTAAATCACATTTTTGAACTCGTGTCCGTTCCCATAATAATAATGTATTTTGGGCCTCTTCCTTCTGTTCATGGTTCTCAGCAACTTTCAGTGCATTTCAGTCTTCACTTTTCCATTCTAATTTTCTTTATTTTCTCCCTTCTCATCAGGACACTTGTGCACTCTTACCCCCTTGCTCCCAAGAGTCTACAGCCAACCCTCCCAGAGCCTGACTTGGTAAGAGCTTTGGGTCTGGACAGGCTGCAACTCAGACTCTGCTGACTGGGCTGGGTACATCTGTTGTGCAGAAAGGACTCTGAGATGAGCAGTTTGGGTAAGGAGGATGATGTTCCTCATACTCGCACCCAGGCAGACGAATCCCAAGTCTGGTATCAAAAAATACCTGTGTGTCTCTTGGACAGCTGCTATATTGGTTGCCCAACATATTTAGATTGCAAAGCATCAGGTTATTTAAGGTCTCTTATTTCTGCAGCCCATTAAGCAATCTTGTTAAGCTCTGGTTTAATGAAGACAAGCACAAATATATTAAAGATAAATGGAGTCAGAAACTTTATAGCTCACTCTTGTTTATGAGTTAACTATAAGACAATGCCAGCTTTCATTTGAATTATATCACACAAGGAATCCACTCTGAGGAGGGAGGACTGTGGCTGATAAGGAAGAAGTGTCATTGTCATGGCTTGATGCCTGAACTTAAAAGTGGTCAAAATGATAATGGGAACTTATCAGGAAGGTAACAGCATCATATATGTACATACCATGCTGCTCAAAGCAGTAAAATTTAATGCTGTATTACTGAAAAATGAAGGTGGTGGTTAGGAACAGAGGCAAAAATAATGCAGATTTTGTGGAACAGGATATTGGAAGTGAATTTCAAAATACATCATATTGATGCTAAGCATGAGTAAAAAAAATGAATCACCACATTGAACCTTAGGAATTATGAGGGAAGGAGTGAAGGCTGAAACAACTGGCATCACTTTTACCACTGGGTGTGCATTACAATATTATACCCAGATTTCTGTGTCATGGATGCATCTGGTTGCCTCTGCTTCCAAAAAATATAGTAAAACTAGCTGATGATGATAGAGAGATCATCTTCCTGTGTAATAGCAAGCTAAAGTAAGTTTCCTTAATTTTGGAAAAAGGGTAGTTGAGAGAGTTGTGAAAGTTATCTTTAAATGTTGAATTCTGTTGATAAAGTGAATGCTTCACTGAAAATACAATAATTCAGAGAAAAGAGAACTTAAAAATAAGGAAAAACATTTTCATGCATTATGTAAATAAATGGTAGAGCTCCTTGTCACCTGAAGCTGTAAAAGTATAAACTAACTGTGGGTTCATTCAATCCCCTTACCCTGGTCATTGATAAGGATATTAAAAAGGAGTGGTCCCAATACTGGACTGGGGGAGCACAACTTGCACAGGCCACCACTCTTGGGGCTCAGCCATCCAGTTTTTCACCCAGCAAACAGTGCACCTTCTCAAGCCATGGGCAGCCAGATGCTTCCTTGTTATCCAGCATCTCTTGAACTCCAGCATTTCATGATATTTGCTCATCATAATTCATGTGTCTGTAAGAGGATTTGTGCTACTTTAGCCTGAGGTAAACATGTTCAAGAATCTGGTTTTAGAGGGTGTGCTTCCTTAGCTAGAATTAAGACAAAAAGTCTTGCAAATGTTTAGATATTACTGAGCTATAATAAATGCCTAGTAGATAATGATACTTACTCTCTTTTCAAGCTGGCCTTCATTTTCTCCTTTAATGTTATTATTAATTGTGTATTGAGAGGTTGTTTGCCTTTTGAGGACAGCAGAATAAAAGGATTTACCAAACTCTTCTGAAAATCTGCACTGTGCAGAAATATTCAAACCTTCTAAATAATTTATTGAGAGCACAGCCAACAATATGAAATTTTCATGTATGGGTATCAAACAGGCAACCTCACATAAACTTGAAAGGCATGAAAAATAAGGTTAGGCTTCAAATGGGGGTCAATATTCTCAGGCTTAGAGTGATAAAAAGGTAATCACAACAACATTTAATCTGTTTTTAAGAAAAATTTGATGTTGATGCTTTTCATAGAAGCATGACAGCATTTGGCTTCAAAACTTAATAAAGGAGAATGATGATTGCTGAATAAAGACACAAAACAGTTCCAACATACACCAGTAACCAGGATTGTTTCATGCCCTATGTAGCTCGTGAGGTCTGGGAATGATCATCAGCTCTTCCCATCTTCTCCTGGGACTTTGGATAAGAGGAATAATATACTGCCACTGACAAAGCAGGTTTCACAATCATTTGAGTCTAACCATCATGTGCATACTGTTAAAGCACATTTTACTGGCTTTTATGTCTTGCTGATAACTGTCATGTTTACAGTATTTGTTCCCAGGGGTGCATTTCAATAAATGATATGATTGGGTTTGTGTTTCTTAAGCTAAAACTATAAATAACTGTCATCTCCAATCATTACAGGAAATGCTATTTTGGTGATTATTCTTGTTTTGGCTATGGCACACAATTTAATTCAGTGGTTAAATTTTCAGAGCCATAGCTGATGTACATTTTAGTGGAACACATTTTGTTTGATATGCAGGTTATTGTATTTACTGCTTAAACTCCATTAATACTATTCAGGCCTCTGTGAATTATCAAATGGAATAACAGTCATTTGCTGATACCCTTTGGGGTGTTTTGGTACTACAAGGGCTTGCTAAGTTGCTAAGCACTAGTGATATGTTTGGCATAACACAGGAAAGAATATAAAGATAGTCATTGTCTCTGACGTCCCTGGGTGAGCTCTGGGTTCTGGGATGCTTACTTCCTGCTCAGTTCCCTCTGATGTGGGCAACAGTTGGACATTTTAATAGAAATTGGATAATTAAGTTACTTTCTGTGAATGGCTCTTGATGAGAATAATCTCAGTTTAGCCATCTTCAGTGTTGACATCTACAGCTGAGCTTTACAGTCTGGGCTCCCGTTATAGTCAGTGAGGAGAATCAGACATTTCTGGAGTGTGATTCATCTGGTCTGTTTTAAACATCAACATTAGGGTGAGATTTACAGCCTAAATGGGGTGACATAAATAGATGTGATGTTCTCTGGAGATTTATATAGCAGTAGCACATATTCACTGGGCCACTGACTGAAACCTCCATCCTCTCCTTCCAAGAAGGCTGCCCCAAAAAAAGAGAGGATGTGCCTCTCTCTGCCATCTGATATCCCCTTTTTCCCACATAAAATGCAATGCCTGCAGCTAAGGGACAGTGGCTGAGCCACACAGGCACTAGAGTTTAAAATATTTTAAACCAATATTTTGTTAGGAAATTCAGATTTGAAACTTCTTACCCAGGTGAGAGCCTTAATTGCCCATCTGTTGGTTATAAGCAGGCAGCTATGACAGCAGCCAGTCTTACCTCTCTTCTGTCAGGTCTCTGGGCTGTGCCAACACGTTTGGTGATGCCAGCTGGAATAAAACACCTCTCTGCTCAATGTGGCCAAGTTTCTGAATATGGTCAGAAATGTATTTAAGTTAGGGATTTTGATACATAGGAAGTCTGTTCACAGGTTTAACCATGGAACTCTTCACTTTTAGTGAGATGGCAGCTCTGAAGAGTCTTGGACCATGCAAACAAACATGACCAATTCCTTATAGTTTTGGAATACAAGAATAAACACTTTTCATATTGCCGCTGATGTCATTGTGACTGTCTTGTTATGAACTTTCAAAAATATAAGTAATGTTTCTGCAAATAGTTCTTTCACAAGGCTGATAGGCTACTCTTTGCATCAATGACAAATGATGTCTCTGGATATCACGTTACAGACATCTTGCCACACATCTGCAATCTATTTGCAGTTCTCCGTTGCTCATTACCAGTTTAGGAAAGGATTTGAAAAGCTATAAAGACACAGAGATTTGATGGAGCATGGGGCAGAAGAACTGAAACTGTACTGTAACAAAAAGCAAGGCCAAATCAGATTTTTAAACAGTCTAGTACAAAGTTCAAAACTTGTGCATTTTTACTCCCCTCCATCTGAAGGTAATTGCTAACTGGAATAACTGGTGAGGGCATCACAGGTTAGAGATGGTGCTGTTCTGTACAAGAACTTCAAGAAAAGCTCACTGATGTTTTATTGTGAATTAAGAGCTTTGGTTGTGGTCTTTAGAAAACCAATACCTAAGTGAGAACGCTTGCAGTTGTAAGACTGCGCATCTGTTTACTTAACCATGCTGAAATGTCTTTTTTCTGCTTTCTTCCACCTACTTGGGGAAAATCAAAACAAGTATGAGTAAGAATCCTGTGGGCTTTCTGCTTTTGTTGCTGAATGCTGTGTAGACCTGTGATTCATACTGTTCTTGCACGTCTGTCTGGTGCTCATATTTGAAATAGCTGTATAATTATGAATTTCTTGATTTTGTTTTCTTTTGAAAGCCAAGTATGTCTGCAAGCCATAAAAATTAGTTTGATGTCAACATGCAATTCACGAGTATTTTAAAAATTTCTTTTTTAGTAATAAGGTTTTGAGTGCAATTCAGTATATACAGTTTCTGGATTCTTGTAGTAATATATTCGCCACCATTTACTTACAAGTACATTTATCAGCACACTATTTGGAAAGCATACCTGCAAAACTCTTCCTGAGTATTTATAGATTTCTAATCACTGTGGTGTCTTAAGAGTTTAAATAAGGCAGCAGGGTTTATTCTCTTCTTTCTAGCAATTTAAGATGTAGTTGGCATTTCAGGAGCAGTCTGGTATTTTAAGGATTTGGACTTGGTATTATCTGTGCCCTGAGAGCACTGCATGCCTGGATGGGTCACTTGTATTTGGCATTGCGTGAGGGTGGCAGATAAGTTTCCATGGCCTAAAAAAGAGAACAAAATTGGGAAGGGACAATGAGGATCTTCCCTGTGTTGAGGAGACTGAGGGGGGACATAGCAGTCTGCAATTTCCTCATGAGGGGCAACAGAGGGGCAGCCACTGATCTCTTCCATGCAGTGACCAGGGACAGGACCTGAGCAAGTGACCTGAAGTTGTGTTGGGGGAGGTTTAGGTTCAGCATTAGGAGAAGGTTCTTCCTCCAGAGGGTGGTTGGGCTCTGAACAGGCTCCCCAGGGCAGTGGTCACAGCACCAGCCTGACAGAGCTCACGTGTTTGGACAGTGCTCTTGGGAAGTGGTGTGACTCTTGGGCATGGTGCTGTGCAGAGCCAGGAGCTGGACTTTGATGATCCTGGTGGGTCCCTTTCAATTCAGCATACTGTGTGAATGTAGTGTGGCACTGACAGTCTTTGCTGCAGTGATGTTGGTCTCAATTTCTTTGCAGGATGCTGCAGCACAGTGAAGGGACAGAGCCCTCTCTGAACAGTGCCATTGCACACCTGACTGGTAGATTTTGTTAGGAGTGAAGCCAAAAAACACAAAACCCAAAAGCATCACTTCAGTGTAACTAATTTATTTCCTAAGAGGATGGTTTCCAGCCATGACTCAGGTGTGTGATGATGCAATATTACAGTGTTAGAGGGACCTGGCTTTGACCTTGAGAAGAGACTTAAAAAGTGCCTGTCATTGCTTTGATGCAAGAAATCCCCATTTCAGAAAGTCCACTGTCTGTGGTGATTCCATTTCACGTACAAGAATTATTTTCTGTTTTGTCTATGGTATACAGAGGTGCAGTTTTACACTGTGGCTATGTCTTGACTCACTTAAGAAGCGTGTGGGGCATCAAAGATCTTTGCCTTTATAAATTCCTTCTTGTACTCTGTGATTGTCATCAACAGCAGCTGCAAATTCTGTGGAATTTCTGTGTCTTTCAGCCCTCTTAGTGGCATTCAGCTGGTGCTGAAGAGCAGCCAAAATAGGTAAGACCTGTCAGTGGCAGCTGTCTCCTGAGATCATCCCCTTCCTCCACCTGGCACTTTTTCTACTTTTACAGTTTAGATGCATTGGCTGTATTTTGAGTATTTTGAATATCAGTCAAAATATAGCCTTTTTGGAGAGTAGATCAGTCCCTTGAGAGAGTTTAAGGCAAATTTTATGCAATTACTTACACAGATTAATAGATTCCTATAATAGTATGCAGTATGTGTGGCATACAGCACTGGAAGACAGTGAAAATTATGTTTATAAGCAGAAAATTATGTTTATAAGAATAGCATTAATTTCTTAAAAATATTTTACTATACCTACAGTTCAAACTCCACTTGGTCTTTCTACTTGTGTTGCTACCTCCACCTGTGGTGTAATTCCAGCAGCATCTTTGCCAGCCTCCTCCTTCATGGCCCGCTTCCTCCTCGAGACATGTCAGCTCCTGGCATTGCCAGAGGTTCTGCTGTTCCTCGTCCCACAGGAAGCCCCAGGGCTCTCACAGAAACTTGTCGTGCAAAATGAAAGGCTGCTCCAGCAAAGGCTGCTGCATCCCCTCCCTTCCCAAGGAAACAGCACCAAAGCTCCCCAGAGATGGTGGCCTGGGCAGGGTGAGGCCAGCCTGGGTGCCTGCCGAGCCAGCCTTGCTAGCACCAAGCACAGCAGCAGGTATGTGCTGGGTGTGCAGGAGCTGCAGGCAGCAACTCCCCATGATTTTTGGTGGAAAACTGAGCTGAGGGCCTCATGATTCTCAGAAACACATTTTGTGACTGCAGTCCTTGTACAGAAAGAAGGGTAGGGCAAAACAGCACCAGAGGATTCTTCCATGGTGTTTCCCAGCCCCAGTATGATTTCTTTTTCATGGAGCTATTTCCTAGGCTTTTACAAAATAAACTGGAGTTATTCACTAATCCATGTACTCCTATCCATGTGTTTTGTGGACAGGAATGTTTCATATCCATCATGCAAACATTGTTCACTTGATTTAGGAAGTGGACTAAGAGTACACAGCAGACTTCTTTCCTGGCTGTTGTGAGGCTGCTTCTTTCCTGACCAGCCTGTGAGGCTGACCCACACTTTGGTGTTGGGTTTTACACCTGGTCTCTCTTCCCAGTTAGTGTGCGAGTCCCTCACACTGAACCTTTCTAGGATTTCTAGGCTACAGGTGCAGATCCCATCTGCTTTTCATCACCTTCTCTTGGCGACTTTCTCCAGCTGTGGTCCCCTCACCCCCATCGCTCCCCATTTTTTCTCCAAAAAATTCCCTATTCCCTGTTCTGGTTCCAGTCACCACCTCTTCCATCCTAGTTCACTTTTGCCCTCAGGTCTACTTTACTGTCTCCTAAGTTTAAGATATTGGTGATGGTATTGGTCAAACTTTCGGAACAACCTTGTGACATTTTGCACATTTCTCAACGTTTCGAGAAGTGGGATTTTGATGAATTGAGTCTTCTCACAGAAGGCTTAGACTTTTGATAAAGATCACTCTCTTTCCCCTTTGTCTCCAGCCAGCAGATATGACTGCTTACTTTAAAACACTGAGTGAGAAACTTTCCAGATCAAAACATCACCAAAAATGATATCTTCACAAAGCACTTCTGCTCCAACAAAGCAGTATAGCTGGACTGAAATATTTTTCATGGGACTTTTTTCAGTGAGCTTTTATTAGTCAGAGAGTTCTCTAAGAGTACTAAGTGAGGACAGAGTTTGAAGAAATATTTAGGTACTAAAAATGAAAATGTCTGTTGAGCATATGTGAACTCTGATTTTTTTTATATGTATATATATAAAATATAATTTGTCCAAATTTGGAGAGAAACACTCTCATACTTCGGAGCAGAAGAGTTGTTGAAAGCAAAGGACAGAATTTTTCATCCAGGGCAATATATCCTCCTCTAACCTCCCCTCAGAAATGAAATGTTTTGACTGAAATTCAAATAGTCCAAGGGAGTAAATATTGGCAAATATCTCAGGAACTGAAAATAGGAGAAAGTGTTGAGCAACTCTTCAAGTAGTTACCCACCTTTGCCTCTAAAATTTGCATCATGATATTGACTGATCTGTATGTTGTTCCAAAATGCATTTTTCGGGAAGATGTTCCCAAGAACATCCTGCCGGACTATTTCAAAGCAGTTGAGGGCTTCCTACCTTCATCTGCACGGTGGGTTGTGTGCTGCCACCCCTGGTGTGAGGGGTGGGACAAGGGGCCTGGGGCTCCCTGCCTGTCCTGGTGCAGCAGCCGAGAGGGCTGGCCTGGGGGGCTGCTCTCTGAGGGTGCAGGGTCCAGCACACCCCTGCCCAGCCACCCATCCCTCCTCACTGCTTCACTCACTAAATTCTCCTCCCAAAGAAGGGTCTTGTGGAGGATGGAGCAGTGCCTGCTCAGGCTTGTAGATGGCACCTGCTGCTGCGCTGTCCCTTGGGTGCCACAGGGCAGCACCGGGACAGTGCCAGAGCCCCCCTTGCCTGCCCAGCCCTGGCTGCTCTGTGTCCTTCCAGATGTTTTTCAAAATCCCAGTTGGTCATGGCATTGGTCCTTGCTTCTCTTGTGCCAGATATTTGACATCAACTGCATATGGCATGAGCCAGTGTACAGGCACAAACAAAGCCTGGTGGAGGGAACCTTCTTGTTCTTTTGGAAGAGGAATTTAGGACCCCACAGTAACAAGCCCTAGCCCCTATATAAAATCACAGTCCCATTGCTGGGCTGTGCATTCGCACAGCTTTCCTGTTCTTGGTCATTATCACTTGGCATACTGTGTGTTTTCTTTTATTTTATGGGAATTTGATGTGTTTCAACAGTGGGTAGGGAAAAAATCATCACTGTCGTGATTAATTTTTTTCTCTTGAAGAACTATGGAATTATTCTGAAATGTATGACACGTGTGTAATAACAGCCTAGTGCTCTGTTTTTAAAAAATGTGCTAGAGGCCTTGTGCAGTTTCCCAGAGGCTTAATGAGGGAGCCATACTGTGTTGGAAATTTTTCAACAATAAAAATTGACCTATTACATGCTTATGTAAAATGAGGGTTGACAATCACACAAATATGTCCAAAGTCAAATACAGGCATTGTGAAATATCACTTCTTTCCCACAGAGAAACTGGTCACCTGTTCACAGTAGGCTTTTGCATTATATCCTATCCAGTAAAGAATAAGATGCTTCCCTACAGGGAAACAAAATGGCAGCAAAGTACTGGCCCAGTGCCCTTCTATCAGTGCTTTTCACTGACTCTTTTGCCAAGTCTTCAAAAATAACACATAGGCATACTTTTCAACATATGTTTTGCCTCTCTGTTGGTTTAAAGGCATAAAGGGAAGAAAAGGTCATGTATTTATTCACCATTTCATCATCAAATGCAGAAAAAATTCATTGTTTGCTTGTTTGATTTTATTTTACTCTCCCTAATACATCTTTTATTTTTTAAAAAATCTAGAGTCTTTTGCTGTTCTTTTAACATGTATCAGAAGTAGCCTGTTCTTTAAAAATGAACATATGGCTCTGAACCTGCATCTGAATTCAGGGAAGTGTCTATTGCAAAACAGTGAAATTTGGAGTCATGGGAGCAGAAAAGTTGGATTCAGGGTTTATTCAGTGCAGTATTGAATAATCAAAGAAAAGAAGATAAATACAAAGAGTTGAAGAATAAATGAAACATGGTAAATACTGCTCCTCTGCTCAAAGTAAATTAAGCTACTGTCAACATTTTAATGTTTTTTAAATATTAAACTCTAATTTTAAGCCAAATACGTACCACAGAGGAAATACTGACTTTTAGGATTTAAGAAACCCATCAGGTTCTCTGTTGAATCTGTATCACCAATGAATGTCCCAGCAGTCACCTTGGAGTACCTTGCATAAGTTTCCTGGCCAGTCACTGGCTCATGATGTCCCCAGCCAAAGAGGGAAATACAGGGAGGGTAGAATGTAATTTAGGAGTGATCAGAGTTTATCAGCAGTCCCTGACAAGCATTGATCTCTCCAAGTTAAGGGAATAGAAAGGATTGAGGTATGAAGCAGACTGAGTGTGGTAACTGAGGTCTGGATGCATCTTCAGTGTAAGAGGCTACAAAGTCATAAGACTCTTCTTCAGCAGAGAGAGCTTTTTGTTGTTTTATTGATCTTCATAGGGTTGGTGACTGCCCAGCCCTCTGATTCTTAGGGGTCTCTCTGCAGGGCTCTCTGTCTTTGAAGGAGTCAACAGCTCCTCCCTGTTTTGTATTGTCTCTGGACTTGCTCAGTATCCCTTCAGTCCTGTGCCCAAATCATTTATGAAGATGTGGAAGGGTACAGGGCCTGGAGAGCACAGGATGGAACCCTGTGGAACCCCACTAGTGACAGGTCCCCACTCTGATGTCGTTCCAGTCACTGTAACCCTTTGTGCCCAACCTGTGAGTCAATGATGTGTTTATACAGCCGTGTGCTGGACATTCTGTGCAGAAGGATCCTGTGAGAGACAGTATCAAAAGCTTTGCTGAAATCCAAAAAGGGTACATCAACTGGCTTCCCTTGTGTGGTTACCTTGTCAAACACACCCAAAGTAAAATATGAAAATTAGTGTGTACAAGAATTGAATAAATATTGCAATAATTGTCAATTCTAATAAAGAATGTATAGATTCCAATGTTATTTGTATTTTCCATTTGGATGTTTTCTGTTATTACTTAAGAATCTCTTAAAAATGCATTCCTGAGCTATTTAAATACACACAATCTGTAATGTTTCAGGTGCCCATATAACTTAAATGTATAATACTATAATAAGCATGATAACTGTAACTTGGGACTCTATTTAGATCCAGAGAGAACAGTACTATAATCCTGGTTATTTCATTGTTTTTACTACAGTTAAAGGTCTGGACAATTGCTTGCAAGCCATATGTTCCAGTGTGTTATTTTCTAACTCATTGTGCATTTTATGAATACCATAGTTTGTGCTCTGGGCAAAGGCAACTTCTCAAGCACCAATTGAAAGTAAAAGTAGCAAAAATATTGGGGAAATTCAGATGGATTCACTGGACTGCATGATGGGATCTCATTCAAGAGCAAGAGCCTGCTCACAGAAAGTGTATAGGATCTTAACCAGAATATTTACACATATTTTATTTCTCTCATTTCAGTGACTATTTCGACAAGTACCTTCTTTGATGGCTTACTGGTAACTGGGCTCTACACATCTACCAGTGTTCAGGCTTCCCAGAGTGTTGGTGGTTCCAGTGCTTTTGGATTTGGTAAGTCCAGTGCAATTTACCTTCTGCAACCCAGGGTAATGAGTACTTGGTTCTACAGAGGACATCAGTAGCAAGACAATTCCTGGAACAGGTTAATTTAGACTGAGTAATCAATAATACATGGAAGTCAGTGGGAGTCAATGAGATAAAACAGTGGCAGCTTTTAGGCAGCTTTCATTGCTTCTTGTACCATCTTCACCTTTGCTCAATGCTGAATAATATGAATTTTAAGAAAGAAAAGCCTCAGCAGATAAATTGTTTTAAGTAGCCATTTCTAAATTGTGTGACATTTTGTATAAACTAAAGCATTTAGCCCAAAGCCTCTAAGTATTTCTTGGGCTGAAAATCTGTTTCCTTTAAGCTTATGTCAACCTACTTTTCCATTCAGTTAATAGCATCTTCCTTAAAACCAGAATGCTGGTCAAGATATTTCATACTACCAATTATTTACCATGTCCAAAAAGCAGAATTGTAGTAAAAGGGATATGATAGGCTTTGCAAAATTATCATGTATTTCAGGCTCTGCTGTAGCCCTCAGCAGTAGCAGCTGTGCTAAGGACTAATATTTTTTAAATAATCCTTTCTAAATTTGTGCAAGTAATTGACAGCTATACCTTCTGCAGTTTGTTGTTTGGTAGCATTTTTATAGCCTTACAAATAACAGTAAGAATTGCATTCCTCGAACTGGAGGAACTCAGTGACTCTAACAAGCAATCTGTGGTGAAGGTACAAAAACAGGTACCAGTCATGTGGGTCACAACTGCACTGCACTTTCAGTAGCGTGTTTAAATGTTTTAATTTTAATGTTAATTTGTCTGCTTGGGCCAGAATTCAGTACTTTCTTCATAATAACCTCTCATGGCACTTACTTTTGTTATAAAGCATGTAGAACATGAGTGGTCTGGGCATTTGAGTGTCATCCAGCAGGCATACATTTGCTTGTGAATGAAAGAATGTAATGTAAATAGCACATTATTTAAAACTGCACTGAGGGGTGATTTGAGAAGGGCTTTGTTCTGTGGATAACACCACAGTTCAACCTCAAGACATTCTGCTCAGCCTTTCAAAGGGAAGAGCATGGCTGGCACAAGTGTTTCATGCCTTGTTCAAAAGGCACTGAAAGATTCTCTTTTCTGGAAGAATTTGTACTGCTCTTTCTCCTTTCCCACTGTACTGTTTACAGGATGGATAATGTGATGGAGTAAGCAAGACAGAAAGAACTTACCAATGTGAAATTTCTGGGATGGGCAAGTCACTGGCAAGATGTTACCTCGCTGTGACTTAAGTGTTCGTGTCATTGGGAGATCATGGCAAACTCACTGGGCAAAGTATACAGGTCATGTTTAATTACAACTAAGTATTTAAGAATAACTAAACAAAATTTTAAGAATCTAAATACCTCTGTGCATTTTCAAAGAATGTCTGTATTTTTCCCTAAATGTGTATCTTCATTTGTAGAATAAGGCTATTGCAGTTTCATTGAGACAGATGTTAAAGTAACATGTGATATATGACAGAAAAAACAACGTGGCCTTCTTTAATTTGCCGAAGGTCATTCTCTAGCTCTTGATGTGTTACTTTAACCATTCTGTCACTGTAAGATAACCAACAATTAAACTGGTGACATGTGTGTTCTGTATGCAAAAGAAGCTCCAACCCCCCAAACTGGAAAAATACAAAAGCCAAAGTGATGCAAAAACAGTCACGCAGAGTTGGAGCTACTTCATTTTGCTCATCAATACAAATTCTCAAATATCATACCTGGGGAGGTCTGATGCTCTGTCTTGGCCATGCCTCCATCTATGTTAGAGAAAAAATATTGCCATCTCTGAATTTATTTTTTTTTTAAATTTAGTTTTCTGTGGGTAAACTGCAGGGTCAGTTGTGTTACAGTGTTAGTTAAAAATATTTTAAATAAAAGTCTTAATTTGCTGTTTTTCTTTGCTATTTCCTAAGCTTGTATATATATTGGGAAAAGGAAAAAAAATCCAATCTGAATGTTTCATAACAGATGATACTCTTGTGCAGTGTCTTTGAAGTCACAGTAAAAAATCAACAGTGAAGGAAAACGGCAATGGCTTTCAAATGCAATTTTATGTGAATCCTTAATCTATGATGTACTGATGGCTCCCAGGACTCTGAGCTACATCAACTTTTCCTATCTCTACTTTGCAGCGAGAGATGAGAAAGCTGGACTCTTCCAAAAGGCATTTAGCATGTAAATGATATGCTTTTAAAAATTATTTGGTAGTTTTAGAAGGTAGTTTTAGAATCTACCATTTTCAGTAGAAAAATAGAGCGGTCTCCACAGTGTTTAATATGTTGTTTAGTAAAATAGTAGGTGGGAGTGACATTGTTTGGCTTTCTGAAGAAAACATAAAGCAGTTTCTCTAGAAACCCCAGATCCATCTGTTGTGTCATCATTCATTTTCAATCAGCAAAGAAGCAGTTTCTCCTTTGAGGCAAGTGATTGTGGTATTCAGGTTTAGCTTGCTGGAATTTATTATGTTTTTTTAATGTTGAGGACTAGTCAGGTTCAGAGACCTCAATTCAAAGATTCATGTGGTTTATCACAGATTAGATGGGTGGAGGAGGGGCAAAGCTGGGCCTTTAAAACCTGAAGATAGTAATATTCTGAAATTGGGTTGATAGTGGTTGCTTATGGGAAGAATATTTTTTCTTCTTTGCAATATTACCATTGAAATGGTCTTGTCTGTCTCACACAGGAGGTCACACTAGATTATCATAATCTTCCAGACTGCCCAATGATTTGAAGTCTCCCTAACATACATATATTGTCTCTTCAGTGCTATGAGCCACTGTGTTGTGACTACAATTATCTTTTACCAGTTTAGGAAGTTACTTGATGGAGACACAGTCATTGTCAGTTATAACAGTTAACCATGTCAAAAAGCTTTGAAAAAAATGATAAAATATTTTCATTCTCAAGGCTATGGTTTCTTCCTTCTTCAGTACATATTGTATAGGAAAATATGTAGTTTCTGATTTCCACGGACATGAAGTTGGTTGAAATTTTTATTTGGGAAACCTTCTAATGATTTCTTGGCGAGAAATGTGTGAGTTTTGGGGTATAACAAATTAATAGTAGTTTTCTCCCAGGGTGAACCATTTTCTGGGTTCAGATTAAGGTAAAACTAAAATTGTAAAGCTAGAATTAGAACTGGGATCAAACATAAATGTGTTGAAACTTCACTAAACCAAGCTGGGGACATCCTTTAGCAAAGAAATTATCTTTAAAAGTAGCTTTTAAGAAGAGTCTTTCTTCATTAGACCCCCTGATACAACAGATACTTTTAGCTGCATCTCTTCAGTGTCATTTCCACTCTCCCTTCCTGATCAGTGTGGTGTGTACATGGAAATGTTCCCACATCTTTCAGCACTGATAGCTGATGGGAAATGCCACTCTTTGTCTCCTCCTTTCACATGCCACACTGGTATCCTCAGTTTGTTCACACCCTGTCTCTCTCTGGAGACACATTTTGGACTTCTGTGGGCTCTCTTTATCCATCAGTGCTTTTTCTTTCTTCTGCTTTTGTTCCTGAGGATTCTTATTGCTGTTTGGCCTTTTTCTGACTGCTTGGGTCATCTGGCTGCTCTCTGGGGTTTATCAGCCCACCAAGACTAATCTCCCATGGCATTGTTTAGGGGCTCTTACTGCTTGGATTAGTCCAAATATAAAAGAAGAAAGTGGGAGGCAGGAGTGCTAAAAAAAATATTAGAAAGCTACAAAAGTGGTTGTGGGTCTGGTGGGAATGATTGCTTGCAAATGAGAGTGAGGACAAATGGTTTGGAACTGGGCAAAGCATCCTTAAAAGGGGAACCCTAGAAGCAGCTCTGGTCCGTGTGCAGTGGTGAGAGCACTGGGCATGGAAGGAAGAGGTCACAATGGCAATGATCTCTGGGTGGTGCCACGTGTGACATGGAGACACACGAGGTCTCAACTGTGTTTCCAGGGGAAGCCTATGGCACAAGAGGGACCCCTCTCTTCCTGATGAACTGAGAGTTGACTGAAGGGTGGTGATGGACTGAGAGTTGCTGATCTGAGGGATGGCAACTGGATTGAGAATCTAAGGTTTTGTCTCACTGTGCTGTGTTGAAAATTTGGTGGGGGGAGGAGGAATGTTTTTGGAAGGTTTTCATTCTGAGTTCTGTGTGTTTCTTTTACATATTGAAAGTTAATAAAGTTGGTTTTTTTTCCTTTATTCCTTAGTTGGAACCTGCTTTGCTGTATTTCTGGTCATATCTCACAGCAGACACTAAGGAGAAAATATTTTCATGGGGGCACTGGCATTGTGCCAGTGTCAAACCATGACCGTGGGTGATAGGGGAACCCCTCTGCAGCTTGGCAGAAGCACCAAAACACCCCATGGCTCTTCCAAAGCCGTGTGCTCTGGAAAGCAGGGAGCAGGGTATCACTGCTACAATTACAGGAGCAGATTACAGCCTAATCCCTCAGCAGAGATAAGGAGCGCCGAGAGCTGAGGACCCGAATCTGTCTCATTACACAGGATGATCCTGGTGACAGGCTGGCTGAGCAGCCAGATGTGCTGGGCTGTGCACATCAAAGCGTGCCTTTGACCTGCCACTCACACTGCATCTTCATCCATTCCAGCCCTTCCCAAGGCTTTCTGGCTCCCTGGTAGCTTTTCACTTGGTGAATACATGACAAATTATATTTAAGTTTGATGTAATTAGTTTCTTACAAACTGCAGTGGGAAACATGAGCCTTTCTACTTAAGCCACCCAAACCCTTAATTTTATGCAAAATCATAGTGACTACACTGATGTTTACCTTTCAGTAAATGTGGAATTAACAAGTAATTTCATGATAACATTTATACACGCATCAACCTTCCAATCTAAATTGCAAAGGTCCTTTTGGAAGTCCGTAGGCTCTATTGTGGTAGATAGTGGACTCCAAGCTCTGATTACACTGGAAAGTGTTGTCATAGGCCCAATTGGATAACAGAACATTTTTGCTTATATTCTGTGTAGGTTTAAACAACTTGTAATTTACAATCTTTTGAAACAGATAACTCCTCCTACTGTGAGGTCATAAACTCCTCATGAAATTTTGGTTTTGTTTAACTGTATGGGCTACTTAATAAGAAACTAGGAGGGTGATGTTACCTGGAAACATTTTAGAGCCTGAACTTGCATCTTCTAGAAAGCAAAAAAATAGAAGATGAAAGATGATGTTGCAGTCTTTTCTCTTTTGCAATTATTTGTTTCTATACCATGAAGGGGGTCATACATATTTTAAGTAATACATTGACTCTCTGGGATTTGAAAGAATGTATAGTTACAAATAATCTTTGAAATATGGCGAACAAAACATTTCCTAGAGGAAATCCTGGAAAGAGCAATCACCAGATATAATGTAATGACACTTAAATTATCTTATACTCTTTGCTTTTTACTATTCTATTGCCTTTCAACAGGATTAAAGCAGCCCTCACATAATCCTTCACTGAGTATTTTGCTTACATATGTGACTGCCATGAGAACCTCCTCTCAGTTTATAGAGGAAGGATCATTTTAATCTGGTTCTGTATGGGTTGGGAACTGGGGAAAAGGAAAAGAGTGGTTTCCAGGTCCCGTATTTTTTTATTGTTGTATTTTCTGGGACCCCCTACAAAGGGAGGAAATGATGAATCTGACTCCATGTTCTTAGAAGGTTAATTTATTATTTTATGATCTATATTATATTAAAGAATGCTATACTAAACTATACTAAAGGATAGAGAAAAGATACAGACAGAATGAAAACTCATGACTCCCTCTTCAGAGTCCCACACAGCTTGGCCATGACTGGCCATTAACTAAAAACAATTCACAGCAGAAACCAAGGAAACACTGACCAGTTGGTAAACAATGTTCAACCACATTCCAAAGCAGCAAAACACAGGAGAAGCAAATCAGATAATTATTGTTTTTATTTTTCTCTCAGGCTTCTCAGCTTCCCAGGAGAAAAATCCTGGGCAAAGAGATTTTTCAGGAAATATGACGGTGACATCGTATCCCTTTTGGCTCTGAGCAGCCTTAGGGCAGAGCTGCTGTGGGTGATGCCACCTGGCGCTGGTTTCACCTCCAGAGGAAGAAGCAAAGAGGGTGCCTGGGAGCCTGAGGGACACCCCCAGTGTCATCTCCCAGGGGGTACCACAGACAGTGAACCCCAGCTCTGTCAGCACATGGGTCTGGACCATGCACTGGAGGCATCCAAGGCTCCTCCTGATCCTGGATGGGATTTGTGGTTTTGAGCTGTCAGAGGCTTGGATTTGGCATCAGTTTAAACACTGATGCTTCTGGGACAATGTTTACTTTCAGATTTTGACATAAAAAGGAAAATATTCCCCACTAACATTGTGAGATGGAAAAAGGCCAACTGTTGCTTTTTCTTGTTAGGTGAGCCTATAAAATCAATCCCCCCTGCTCAGTCTGTCTCTCTGTGCTTGCTCACTACTCTAAAAAGTAAGGAATTGTTGGTAAATGACAGCTCTTAAAAAAAGTTTTCTGCTATGTACATGCTACTGATCTTGAAATGCAGTTTTTACTGAAATTGCTGCAGATCCCTGGTTTATTTTGTGACAAGCCAAATGGGCTCCAGGACCCTCCCTTCACACCAGAGAAATTTGCCAGAAAGCAAACAGATGGTAAACTAGGAAGAAATGACCCTCGGCATTCTCATTAGAACAGTTGGGGAAATTTTAATAGGCCCCCATTTGCCTTGTGCTGTATCTAATACCCTTTGAACTGCCACTTTTTTTTTCCATTTTTTTTCTTTGTTACAAGTCAACTACTTCCATGTATATTTTAATAGGGATTATCAAATACAATTTACCCAGAAGATGTAACAGCCCTCCGCTGCTAATTAGCAAAGTTTAAATAGTCACTGAGTTCTGGAATAATTGGAAAGAAACAGTGATTTTTCTGCCAATGTATAATTACCAATTAACAGGAAGATAAAGTATCTGTATAGCAGTCATATCTTGAAGAATTTGTTAACAGTCAATTAAGTAGTCAGTTGATGCCAAACTGACATTGGTCAAGAAAGTTTACATTTGAGTTTTAAGATACTTCCACCTACAAATGGTATGTAAGAAAACCATAGTGATGATAAAATTTTGAAAGTCTCTGTGTCACAGTGTTTAATTACTACTTAATTGTCTTCATGGCCAAAAGTTGACCATTTCTGCAAGTGATTGACTATCATATGTGCCTTGTGGAAAGGGTTTTAGTTTTATTAATACAACATATATTCATTATCATGGCATAGGCAGTAATTACCCATGCTTTCCTGGCAAGGAACTGCTGAAGTATTTTAACTGCTGAGGAAGAAAATTCCCCACGTGTAGTTGGATAAGGCAGACACCAATGCCCCAAGGCTGGAGGAAAAAGCTAACTGGAGAGGGAGCCTACACAGAAAATACTTAAAGTGGCTTTGTCTTAGTCTAGTTTCATGCAGTCCAGTCACCTGAACACCTTAATCCTATTCTGCAGCTACTCTTGGACTTGTCAGGTTTGTCTACCTCCAGCCCTGACAGCAGCAGCAGCCCTTGGACATCAAAATCCAATTTTGCCTAATCTATTGAGAAGTTCTGAGTTAGTCTACAATTTATTTCAAATATCTTTGTGGCATTATGAAGATGACATTAAAATACTTCAAGATTTTAACCTTTTAAATATATCTGTAGTTCCTGCTACCATTTGTGTGGTGAAGGCTGAAAAGGAGAATGATCCTTCTAAGAGGGTGGCATGTGTAACATTGCTTGTATTTGTGAGCTCTGAATAGTGGGTGCAGGTGAGTGTTTAATTCTACAGGCAACACTTAAGGCTTTGCAGATGAGATTGGGGTGATGACTGCACTGGAGACACTGAGGAGCATTTTCCGTGTGCCAGTGCTTACAAAAGGGCCCCTGGAGTTTTTTAACTAGAAAATGCCTTTAGAAATACTTTTACACAGCCAAAACCAGAATGCTAATTGAAGTGTTGGGGCCAATTTTGGTCCAATTTAGCAAGTACATTTATTCAGTAGTGATGTTTTTTTCAAGTCTTATATAAATCCATTTTTTTCCCCTGAGTGACCAAAAAATGGTATGGGGAAAAGCTAGAGTATAATTGAATTTTAATGTGAATGTTTCAATTGCATCCTAATTTTTTATCAAATGCATGTAGTATAAAAACCAATCTAAAAGTTTTTGATCTGATCAGTGTTTTTGCTATACCTCATACCTCTGAGAATATTCCTGATTCCAATAAGGTAAGGATTTAATTCAAAGTATATTAAGACATTAAATATTCATTGTGAGAGGTTGGTGATTTTTATTTATACTAATATTTATTGAAAGTAGTTTGAAACACTTTTTGAACTGTGCAAAATGTAGGTTCTTTTAATAATGGAAAATAATATATAAATAGGTACACACCCCCCATCTATGTAGACATATGCATTTATTCCTCACTCTCCTTTTTTCATACTTATTTCAAGTACCATGTTCAACCAGTGTTCTTTACTGTCACAAACAGTAACTCTTTGTAACAGTTCTGTTAACAAACATATTCCAAATTTTCATTTTTTGTAAAAAAGCTGATGGAAAAGGATCCGGGGGTGCTGGTCCACAGTCAGCTGACCATGATCAGTGTGTGCCCAGGGGACAAAGAAAGCCAAAGGCACCCTGGCTTGTACAAACAGCAGTGTGGCCACAGCTCCAGGGCAGGGATTGTCCCCCTGTACTCAGCACTGCTGAGGCCACACCTCAGTCCTGTGCTCAGTTTTGGGCCCCTCAGTACAAGAAGGACATTGAGGGGCTGGAGAGAGTCCAGAGAAGGGACCAGAGCTGGGGAAGGGTCTGGAGCACAAGTCTGATGAGGTGGAGCTGGGGGTGTCCAGCCTGGAGAAAAGGGGGCTCAGGGCTGTGACCTTATCACTCCCTACAGCTGCCTGGTGGGAGGCTGTGGTCAGGTCAGAGTCAGTCTCCTCTCCCAGGCAACAACTAACAGGAAAAGGAAAAACAGCTTCAGGTTGCACCAGGGGACGTTTAGATTGGGTATTAGAAGTTTCTTCACTTAATGGGTGGTTAAGCGCTGAAAAAGTCTCCCCAGGGAAGTGGTAGGGTTACTATTCCTGGAAGTGTTAAAAAAATTATTAGATGTGTCACTTTGTGGGTATGTTTGTTTATGGGCATGTTAGTATTTGGTTAAAAGTTGGACTTGATTTTGGAGATGTTGTCTAACCTTAATGATTTTATGATTCTAAATCTTGCCTTAAAATCCATCTTCTCTGCTTTTTTAATGAGTAAATCACTCTTGTTTGCTGTTGATTAGAGAAATGTCAATGTATGACAGAAATTCTCTTTTGTTACTGTTTTATTTTCTTAGCAATAACATTTGTCCTATTGTTCATCAGCTAAATTGTGTTCTCAAAAGCAAGGACTTCTTTATTTTTCTGTACAGACATGCTGGCACAATACAACCCAATCTTCACTGTTCACGACTGTTATTATAATACAGGTAATAGTGCAGAAAAGTCAAGGAAAAATGAATTAAGCTTTCATTGACTGCAATAACAGTAACAAAATACTTTTTTCATCCAAAAGATGTCATTGTGCTTTGAGAGCTACATTCAGCAAGATTGACAGGCTGCAATTGCATGGTAACTTGTAGTAATAGAGGGGTGTCTTTAATAAAGTGGGGGGAAAAGGCCATCATCTAGAAATTTAGGGCCATCTTAAAATTGCATTCTGTGTGTGTGTATGCCTCAAGAATAGATCAAGCAATTGTTCCTGTGGCTGCATGAAGTTCACACTGCCAGTGTGCCTGCCTGCATCGCTTCTCGTCCAGAGCCTGGTTCTGGGGTGCCTCATTGTCACGTGTTGTGCTGTGACAGTCAGTCAGAGCCCCTTCTCCTGACTTCCTGGCTGTGCCAGGCCTATTATTTTCCTTGCATTTTGTGTCAGTCACAAAATGCAAGGATATGATAGCATATTCAAGCAAAACTTACTGAGCTCTTGGACTTCATCAATTAAGATGCATTGAAGCCTCTTGCAAATGTGAAACAGTATTGGAAATTGTTTTTGTCATAATTTTGAAGACAAGTTTGTAAACTAATTTCTGGCATATTATGACAAACAAATGTCATCAGACTGCTTCCCCCTTTTCTGCCAATTTGCCACATTTTGAAGTAGAGTTGATTATATGTGGTGAAAAATCAGGCTTAGAGGAAAATGGAGCCCTCTGTTAAATCCTGATCATCACCTGTCCTACCAGCTGAATTCACTGTTTGCTTATCTCTTGTCAGTGTTGTGACTGATAATCATTTGTGTGTTTTCAGAGATGGTTCACAAGAAAAATCTGCTCCAAATCTGCTAAAAGGAATATCCCAATTTTCAAGAATATACCAGTGAAAGGTGATTGCTGTTTGTAGGGAGTGAATGGTAGGGTTGCATTTATTGGATGCTAAAAGGCATGAACTAGAGAAGGAGGTTCCCAGGTTCCTGCTGGCAGTGGGAGCAGGGCCAGCTCCTATTGGGGCACAGGAGGGAAGGGCTGAAATCCCCCCATGCTGCTCCTGCTCAGCCATCACCAGCACTGCTGGCAGGTGGAGAGGAGGGATTCTGCCTTTGCATGGGCAAGGTCATTCTTACAGCTTGTGCCACAGCTGACTACCGAGCTTAGAAAATTTGGCGTTGTTTTGAAGTGAAATTTGTCAAATATCTAAAATGCACTTGCTTGTAAGTGAGCATCACCTCACAGGAGCCTGTCAGTCCAGCCATTCTTGCTATAAAATCCCCAGGAAGAAAAAGTGCAGGTCTTCACATGAAGTCCTTACTCTTTGCAGTAGGGTTGTTCTGCCATTCTGCTCTGTGGGATTTTATCACTGAATAAAGTCCATAATTCCAGGGTGGTCATGTCAGTCTAGGTGAGGCTTTGCACCTTACTTTTTAAAGTTTTCAAAACAGAGGGAGAAAAAAATTATTTTAAATTTCTTTAACAAAATATGTCTATAATACTTTAATAGTTCATCTGCTGCTAGATTTTCATTATTTTTGGTGACGTATTAGACATAGTGTCATTTGAACGCTGACTTTTGCTTCTGAAAAGAAAGAAAATGTGTCTTTTAGGTCAAAATGATAACTTCAAGATCTTGAAAGCCTTAAGCAGAGAATTATTTAAATTTATCAAATGAGTCAACCTACTGTAGTTGCCTCATTTAATCCCTTAGGAGAAATAATGCAATTATTAAAATAGGTGCAGTTTGTAACCAAAGCAGTTGCATCTTCATAAGGCTTAGCTTGAGCTGTTTGAGTGCTTGAAGGAAAACAACCTTTAGAAGAAATCTAGTAGATGCACAAGTAGTCTGTGTAGGAAAGTAAAGATACTTTGCCGCTGTGTAAGAAAGTTGGATTTTTTTTTCCAGATAACATCAAATTAAATAGCTGAATGTTGAAATATTTTGTGGTGTTTAAAGCACTTTCACTGAGCTCTGGTTTATTTAAATAAAACTATTTAAATAATTACTTGACAGGACTATTTTGGCAGCATCACAGCAAGTGATGAAATATTTTACATAGCAGTTCATTAATAAAGTCAGTATTTTTCTTCTCTATCACTCTGACATTTGCTATATGCCTGTTTCTGGACTAGTGACACAAATATTTTGTGACACTGGACTCATACTCCAGTCATATGCCATCATAGTCACCTTGACAGTCTCTGACATGCTGGAAGGATGATGTAGTTATTAGAAGGCTGAATCAATACATGCTGACAGCATCAGCTCTTAAGATGAAGAATATGAACATTAAAAAAGTCTAGATTAAAAAAAATCTTTAGGAACTCTTTCATCCTGCAAGTTTTAATTTTTAGAAGGATTAAGTTTAAATTTTTAATTTTGATATGAATAGTGAATTTCCTGAAATATGCCATCTGCTTGCTCAGCACATGTATACATTAAGCTTATAATTTTCTCCCTGTAACTGTAATTTTCCTATTTTTAGATACCATAATGAAAGTCTTGGTAGAGATTTTTTCTTGTTATCTACTGATTTAAATTTATCACTGAACATGTAATAATTAATATCACAGGCAGTAGTGACCACCCAGTAGTCATAATTCACTCAAACAGGCAGCTTTGTGATAACCTTTGCTTAAGGAGGGCAAAGATGTAATGAACTCTTTTAAAAACCTTCAGTCATAATCTGCCAAGAGCTCAACCAAATAAACTGGAATGTGCTTTAGCTACAAGTTTCCCTGAGACTATCAAAGAGGTGTATTCTAGCTTCTGATGAAAGTTTGGGTAAAGATTAAGCATGAGTATGGAATTCAGATTTGCCCTGAAGAATTTATCAGATATATGTGATAATCTAAAGGACTTTTACTTAGCATGGGACAAAGAAGTGTTTATTTGTTCTCCACTTAAATATGCTGAGCAGGATATGTAAAATTCAGTAACATTCTCTATCCTGGAGACATTTATGAGGAATTTAGTTACTGATTTTTTTGGTTTTGTTTTAAAACCTGGAAAGTTTAGGCTTTTTTTTCTGTGCTTTACTCCTAGTTGGATCTCCTCAGCCTGTTTCTGAGCATCCTTGCATTAGGGACTTCATTTTTGCTGTGTATAGCTTGGGGACCTTGGCTGTCTGGCTCAGGCATTCACATGCAACCCTGCCTTCAGGTGCCCTGCTTTCCAAGGACAGATTGAAATGCAAACCTCTTCTGGAGATGCAATTTTCTGATGCTCACTGAAGCTCATCCAGAGGAGTTTTGAAAGACATCTGTCATATTTAGTTATGGCAGGGTGTTGTGGTGAGCACTTTACACAGAAAAACCCTTCTAGATTCAAGGAACTCACAGGGATGGGACAGATTGGTTCATGGACACTGAGGGACTTTGTAAACTAGAATATTTCACTATGTAGGATTTTGATTTAATAGCATATGAAACATTTTAAATTTAATTGATTGGGATGTTCCCTAGAAATCTAGCTTTTAAGGTCAAAGCTCTCGTCATAAGAGATATATAAAGTTTGTTAGAAATCTGCAACAGTCCATGAGAAAAAAAGCTGTCTACTTCGAGTTGAGTACAAAGAAGTTGGTGGCATGGTATCTCTGGCCCAAAGCAGAGGGCTTCCATCTGGTAAATCTATGATCAGAGAGTCATTGTAGAATGGCCTGGTTTGGGATGGACCCTAAAGATCCAACTGCTCCTGCCATGGGCAGGGACATCTTCCACTAGACCTAATTGCTCGAAGACCCATCCAACCCGGCCATGGACACTTCCAGAGGTTGGGAATCCTGTCCTAGTGTCTTACCACTCTCAACAGTAAAGAATTTCTTCCTAATGTCTAAACTAAACCAATTCTAAGTTTGAATCCATTCACCTTTGTCTCGTCACTACATGCTCTTGTAAATATTTTCTCTCCATCCTTCTTGTAGGCTCCCTTCAGGTATTGGAAGGCCTCCATAAGAACTCCCTGGAGCCTTCTCTTTTCCAGGCTGAACAGCACCAATTCTCTCAGCAGGGCTTCATAGGAGCAGTGCTCCAAACCTCTGACCATTATTTATGTGCCTCCTTGGGACTTGCTCCAACAGGTTGATGCTCCTCCTGTGCTGAAAGCCCCCAGGCTGGCTGCAGCACTGCAGGTGGGGTCTCAGCAGAGCAGAGTAGAGGGGCAGAATGCCCTCCCCTGCCCTGCTGCCCACACTGCTGGGGTGGCAGCCCAGGACATATTTGGCTTTCTGGGCTGCAAGTGCACATTGTTGTCATGTCCAGCTTTTCTCCCTTCAGCCCCCGCAAGTGCTTCTTGGCAGGGCTGCTCTCCATCTGTTCATCCCCCAGCCTGTACTGACACAGGAGGCTGATTAATTACTTTAGTTAATATCCAAAGCATAAACTCACAAATCGCTCAGAAGGAACGGACTGCCGTGCTTGCCCTTTAAGTAAAATGCTAATAAAACTCTGGATAAGAGCCCTTCCTGTGCTTTCCCCACAGATGGGTAAGGTCAGCCTGCAACTGGTTAATTTTCTTTGGCTGGTGGCACATGGAGATTTAGGGTGGACACATGTCCCATGCCATGGTGTGAGAGGAGCCAAGACTTGTCACTCATGCGCAGGCACGTCCGCATTGTCTGCCTGGGGCCGAGTCCCACCCTGGCTCTGCTCCTTCTGAGACTCAGGGCATTGTCTGGTTTTGGTAACAAACAGCCTCATAGTTCAGCCTTGGGAATAGCTAAAGTGCAGTGCAGCTACAGTATCCTTAAACACAGCTTTGAAATTACATGGAGCATCTTCTTTTTTTATGTAATAAGTGAATTTATTTAAGTGAAATTGTATTTAATGTCGCCCTATTGGCACAGGGTGAGAAAAAGGAGGAAAGGTTACTGTTAACACAATCTGGTTTTATGCTGGCTGTGGAATTTGTGCTGTTGCAAACCCTCTGAAGTACTTTCTAAAAAGCTGGTGTAGAAGCGTCTCGCCAGGACAAGTGGCTTTTCATGCATTGTTTTATTGACTCACATTTGATGGGTTCTCATGTGTATTTAAAGGCTGAATTCCAGTCTCCAGGGAATGACTCAGAAAGCATTTAATTTTGAACTGAATTCATTTGCAATTTCCAACAGAGGCATCTGCTGACCAGTTATGAGAGGGTCTTGGTTCTTCAGCACTACCAATTGTAATCTTGTGGCATGCTTTATTTTGAGTCTCCTGGGCTTATACGAGGTCTTTTATTATAAATGAAATATAAATATCTTCAAAAGCAATGCCAATAATTTTCAAGATCCCACCCAAATATGAAAAGATGTTTACAACTCACTCAAGTAGTTCTCACTTTCTTGAATCATAGTATAATAAAATTCAGTAAAGGTCCTGTTTTGTGTTTATTTTCATTGTCTTTTTTAATTGAAAAAATATTCCTGCTTGTTTTACCAGTAAAGGAAAATACATCATATTCCTAGTACTTTATTTCTCACAAATGCACCCTCCCCAAAAACATCTTGAAGACAAGTACTTGCATCAGAGGGAAAAAACATGAACTCTGGACCAGTAAAAAATGGGATATGGGCAAGTGGATATTTTCAGTGGAAAGAATTGAAGGCATGCTTTTTTAGATTACATAAACCACATGAACAAGAAATGCTGCTCAAGTGAATAATAATAATTATAATAGTAGTATATCGAATTATTTTATTGTTATTAAATTAAAACTGAATTCATTAAACTTAGTAATAATTCTAAACATGAGGGAACTTGCACTTTAAATCCCCATCCATCTTATTTGCAGTTTATTTCTTGAAGTGTTTGGTTGTTTTTTTTTTTTAATGCACTCTTACAGCTTTCAGAATAATGAAGTGAGAAGCTGTCAATCTAATTAGAGCAGGCATTCAAGAAGCAGTAGGAAGACATAAGTAGTTTAAAAATTGTTCTAATACAAGGGGAAATAGCTTAGAGTCTTCAGAAGATTTTGTTTTTTGTGCCCTGAAGACAAATAATAAATCTGAAGGGTTTCAGGAAACCAGTGTAATGAAATGACCTTTTATTATAAACAGAAGGACTTTGGGAAACAATGTATGACCATACCACAGCTAGATTGCTATTAAAGCACTGTTTCATCACTCCACATGCAACAAGAAAGGTACTTGCAGCAGGAGTTTTTTAAACAAGGCAGACAACATTAAGCTGAACCACTGTTAGTCGATGCTAACCTGGCTTTGTGGCTGAAGCAATGCTTCCTACTCACATAAAGTGCAAGAGAAACAGTGAATATTCTTTTTACATCCAGGTAATTCTTATTTTTTGGCAGCATGATCTAAATACTGCCTTTTTGTATACGAACATTGCTACATGTCTGCTTAACTATGTCATTTTCAGTGTAATTTGAGTTTTGCTTTGGAAAAAATAAATGAGTGATGAGTTTTTAAAAGTAGATTTCTGACATTAACAGGAAACCTGGAAACAGGGCTGCTTGTCGGTAGATATAATTTTCTGGTTTTTAAGAGAAAGCAAGTTATTAAGATAACCCCAGGGCTTGATCACCATTTAAGCATGATGTTGGTTTCAGCAGGCCCTGCAGTTTGGGGTGGTTTGGCCATTTTGGCACATGATCCCTGTGGTGCCAGGGAACCATCCCCAGGAGGGAACCTTTCACTTTGGCTCTGGTCCCTGGTGCTGCAGGAGCTGTGACAATGATGCTGTAGCTTTAATGTGTGTGGATTTAAGCTCCATCTTAAAGCTGGTTATAGTAATTTATCTCCTAAATTCCTATTGCAAAATTGTTTCAATGCTTCATTTGCCTAGTAATTAAAAAGGATCTAAATTAGAGTAAATTTATTCAAGTCCAGTTTCAACCCTTTGTTCTTATACTATGGTTGTCTTTTGGCTTAAACAGCTCCTTTGCAGCCCTGTGATATTTAGTGATAGCAGTCATCCTCTCTCTAAACAAGCTCTTTCTGCCCCCTTTTGTGACATATTTTACATTCTTCTCATCATCCTAGCAGTCCTTCTCTGCAGCTGCTCCAGCCTAAGTTAATCTTTTTTGAACACAAGCGTTCATAATTGCACACAATAATTGAAGTGATGTCTTAGCAGTACTTTACCAGCCCCGTACTAATACTTCCCCCATCGTTACTAGAAATAATTGAGCTGATGAATTCTAGGGCAGTGTTTGTCTTTTTTCACACTGGTAGCTTATTTTCAAACAGTGGTTGACTAATGTGAACAGAGCTTTCTCCTCCTCAGTAATTTCTAGCTTATAGCTGAAAGTATTCTTGTTATAATCTAAAGTGCATGACCTTACATGTTCTACAACAAGTGAAGAATCCACTTTGTGTACTTCTTTTCCCAGTCATTAATCATACTCTGTTTAAAAATGTGCCTGATTTCTAATTTTAATGTTTCTCCTTTGAACTTCCAGGAGCTGTTTCTTGCTCTGTCTTTAGAAATGAATCTAAAAGTCCTTTGTTAGGGGATATTTTCTTTACATTAGGGTAACTTATCCACTGAAATCAAATCACTTTTAAAATTTGATAAATAATTTATAATGTATAGATATTGAACACTGAGTTTTTGGTGTAAGGAATAATTTTTATATCTAAGCAGAAGGTATAAGACAGATTAACTATTTTCCCAGACTTTGGCAATCTTCAGCTTCCTTCTAAAATTGGGAACCCCAGCAATTTGTGTTCTTGTAGCCTCAGTTCATAGAATCATAGAATGGTTTGGATTGGAAGCAACCTTAAAGATTAGCTGGTTCCAAACCGCTGCCTTGGGCAGGGAGACCTTCCACTAGACCAGGTTGTTCAAAGTCCATCCATGGCCTTGAACACTTTGAGGGATGGGGCAGCCACAATTTCTCTGGACAAGCTATTTTAGTACCTCACCACCTCACAGCAAAGAATTTCTTCCTAATATCTAATCAAAACCTACTCTCTTTCTGTTTGATGCCATTCCCCCTTGTCCCACCACTACGTGCCCTTGTGAAAAAATTCCTCTCCATCTCTCTGTAGGCCTCTGTGAGGTTTTGGAGGCCCACTATAAAGTCTCCCTGGAGCCTCTTCTCCAGGCTGAACAATCCTTACTGTGTTTCATGCCTCTAATTAATAATTTTTGTGGCACTCTTCTGGACTCTCTCCAGCAGGTCCATGTTCTTCTTTTGTTGTGAGCCCAGATGTGGATGCAGCTCTGCAGGTGGGGTCTCACCAGAGCGGAGCAGAGGAGCAGAATCCCCTCCCTTGCTGCGCTGCCCACATTCCTTTTGGTGCAGCCTGGGATACATTTGGCTTTCTGGGCTGCCAGTGCACATTGCTGGGTCATGTTCAGCCTCTCATCCAGCAGCACTCCCAAGTCTTTCTCCTCAGGGCTGCTCTCAATCCACTCTCTGCCTGCTGGTGTCACCTGCCACCTTTTCTCACTGGCTCTGGTTGCTGCACAGGGAGCAGAAGGGGCTGCCTTGTTCAGTTCCAGCATCAGTCCTGATGTGATGGGTCCTTCCTCTTCAGTACTGCAGGGCAGGGAGGTTCTTCCCCATGGGCACCTCAGGCCTCAGGTGAAGTCTCTTCCTCCTGCAGGTCCTTGGTCTTGCAAATTTCCTTGTTCCTAAAGGACTGGGGGAAAGGGGTGGATGGGAGATTGTTTTGCTGTTTTTAAGCTTGGCTCAGTTTACCAAATAATCTGTTTATCATGTTCCATGTGCCTAACCTGCCTGAAAATTTCTTCCCACCTGGCCAATGTTTATATCATTTAGAAGGGTAAAACTTGGTGATTTCAGATCTTCCAGATTTCTGATGAAAATCCCGACTAACATTTCATGACAATAGTCATGAAATTGCTCTTTACTGATGATTTATAAGGGACAGCTGGCCTAAGGGATTCAAGTGCTTAATGCTATAAATGTATGTTTTGCTATTGTTTGGGACCACTTTTGAATATAGGGGTATTGTATTTTTAATTGAAGTGCCTCAGGAAAGACTAAAAATTGTATTTTGGAACTATATGAAACAAAGTTAAACATTAAAATAAAAGTTTCAGAATATTTCTGGATACAAAAGTATTATTTCAGTGAAAACAGATTCAATTATTTTTCTGCTCTGCTAATTAACAATGGAGAAGAGTAGTTATTATGTGAAATTCCATCAGTTAAAGAATTCATTTGATTAATACTTGCAGAATAATACATGTTAGTCAAATACTGTTTTCCTCTGAGATCCCATTAAAAACTTGATCAAAGTTTAATTACAACACAGGCCAGCTATGTTTAGATGACACTGAAAACAACAAGTTCTTCAAATAATGGGGATGACACAAAGAGAATCAACAATTGTCATGAGCCAAACTGAATTCTGCAGATTTCAGCCAAATGGCTGAACAGCATAGGGAAAGGTGCTCTTTTGGTGATGGCACATTGTCATGAAATGACATTTTTCATTCTTTGTGGGTCATTTTATTTCCAGAAGTCACATGAGGATTTGAAAGGTTTGTACAGAAGCTCTTGGATTTTGTGAGAAAATTGATGATGGAAAAAACTCTGACCAATATGTGCTGGATTTTGTGAACACTGAAGGTTTGCCTTGGAATTAGCTGTTTGATATTTACTTGGCTCTACTTCTCCTCAAGAAGGAGGATGAAGATAGCTCTGTTCTGCAGTCCTGTCATGGGGACTGTCATTTGAGAGCTGCTTGAGGACAGGGACATTTGGGGTCTACGGTCAGTGTGGAAGCAGAGTAGAAAGAATGGGATGATGGAGAGGTTGAGGGAAGGATGTTTGATGGAACAATGGGAGTGAGGGAGAAGTAAGGGTGACACCAGAGTAATTACCTGTTCAAATGAAGCTATTTAAATCAAAGTATGAAAAATTAACCCAAGAACTCAGATGTTGAGTTTGGTTTGAGTTTTTACAAAGTGCATAAAAAGTTTGTAAGTCAGCCTTCAAATCACAGTCAACACTCCTGGAATATACTGCAATGTGTGGCATAGGTGCATTTTTTAATTGAATGTAGCACAATCCATTGGTGGCCCTTCAGAAAGCAGTGAAGAATAGGATGTTCTTTCTTTGAGTAGTTATAAGGGAGAACTGCATGACCATGCACATTAGAGCTCAGTAAAGCTCCATGGGAAAAGCATAAGCTTCAAAGCAAAAGTACTGCTATTTCTGCTTAGACCATCTCACCAAAGAAAGGCTTTCCTTCAGGAAATATCCTCTGGACAGAAGTCTCAGAAGTTCTAAAATAAGATTTTCTAGGGTATACTGGATTTTAAGAGATATTTTATGCACAAAAAATAAGTACTGATGGAACAACAGGAGCTCCAGGAAGGAAGCTGTGATCAAACTGGTACATTCTCTAGCAGAGATCCAATTCTAACAGGATAAAGATATCAGATACTGTAGTAGCTGATTAATTTTTCCTGTAAGAAGAAGACCTATACTGGTGTGGAGCACACTTACATCTACAACCATACTTGTACAGATGTAGTCATTTAGCTATTAGTTTCTCATCCAAATTCTCTGAGACATTTCAGGCTCAGCTTTGAATGTAGCCATACATTCATTTTTTATGAATAAAACATCACATTAAAATGATCCCCTTCAGCAGCAAAGATTTGTCTTAAAGGTTATTTTCAAATTTTCTGCACTAATATAGCCTCTTTTTGTTACCTTTACTATTTCAAAGCACACCAGAGAGAACCAAAACCAACCTGCCTTGCCCACTACCGTTCAGAGATCTATCATGGCCTCTCTTCAATTCAGCCTTTTTGTTATTAATGTTCTTCTCAATTTTCCGGTAAATCTTCCCTTTTTTCCCACTTTGAAAGTAAATTAAATTTACTGAGATAGCTATCCCTAATGGCATGTTTCTCCTGGTGTAATCCACATGTTACATGTCACTGAAAATTGCCATTTGCACAGAGTGAGTAGAATTAGGTATAAAAAGATTTAAAATTCTGATTGCTACATCTGCAGTGAATATTGGGAATTTGTTTCAGCTCACAGGCTCTCATCTCTATCAAGAGACCTTTTTTTGATGGTACAATAAAAGCTGCCTGCTAGCAAGAAAAAGATTTCTTTCCTTCATTTTCTTGGAAATAGTTGTATTGGAGGGCTGACTGTGGGGATCACAATCTTTTTGTTGCATGTATTACATTTTTGCTCTCTGTAATCCTTATTATCAAGGAATTCTTGAAAACTGAATGGGACATAAGTTATAGGTAGCTTTCTGTGGAGCCCATTGCAAGCACCCATGTCTCCATGTTGTTTGTAAAAGGACTGTAACCATTTGCTGTGTGAGGACTGCCTCATTATGCGTTTAAAGTTCAAGTGGTCTGGACACTTCCTGTGGGAGTTATCAGCGGCTCAAGTGTTTGTCAGGTTTTACATAAGTTTTACAATCTAATATATTCTTATCAGTAGCTGATGTAAACTGAAATTAGCTGAAAGCTAATTTGAGGCTGATCACAGGAGCATAATTATTCAGAAAAGTGACTTCAGCATAACCAAACTTATCTGTCTTAAAATAGGTAGTTCAAGTGGTATAAGTTATTGATATGGGTTGGACAGATATGTGCTTATGTCATGAAGTGTTTGTGTGTGATACAACGCTTTATTTCCTTAATTTGATATTTTAAAGTATCTCTTCCATATATCATTTAAGATTTAACAAGGCAAAAGGAAGCGTTCAAAAGCCAGAAGATCATATTGCATGCTTTTGGTCTTTCCATCATCACTAAGTCTCTATGGCCATCTAACTGAAGCTTAGATGTCATTTCCAAAGAGCTGTCTGTACTTTGTACTACACTGCATACACCTGTGTAAGGAATAATAAAACTGTAACTATCACCCCAGAAAAATAATACACCCATATGCACAGTACTGGCAGCCCTGGAGCTTTTGACATATTACCAAGACAACCTGCAGCTCCAGTTGGGCAGTGCTCATTTTCAAAACATTTAAATAAAAAATAGGTGAAAAAATAATTATGGAAGTTATTTCAAAGTGAAGTACAGTGATATGTTGAGATAAATTGCAAAATAAAGAGCAGGCAGTGTTAGAAGTGCAGAGTACATAAATTTATTACAGCCACAATTAGTGATCACAAGTATTCTACCATGAATATTTTTGGGGGAAGCAGGACACAGCATTCCCCAATCCTCCATGTCTTTGAGAATGTGTAGACACGGAGCTTCTCCCCTGGGTGGCCACCCTTTGGATTCACTTGTATGACATGGCTTCAATCTACCCAAAAAGCAGTTTAAGCAATATCCTTCCTCAAGGATTATTTGGACACTGCACTAAATAATGCTCTGTTAGTCAGTTTTGGGATGCCACATTCTTCCAGATCAAACTCTTTGGCTTATTTGGCCCATAGTTGTAGATCAATTGGAAACTCCCTAATCTATGCAGATTTGATAAGCATTTATTTACCTTTTGTATATCCTTTTATATACTATTTTATCACTGAGTGACAGGATCCAGAAGCACTATCTCCATTCATAAATCAATAGATACCATTCAAGAAAATCAGTGCCAGGTTAGAAAACATGGACACGTGGAGAAGGACTGATGTCTGTGAGAGCTGATGTTACAGTGTGCAACAGCAAAGTCACAATAGCAAAGTATCTGGAAGTCCCAGAATAAAACACCTAAATTAGCATGTGTGGCAGGGCTGAGATTAATGTAAATTAGGAAACCTTCTCATTTGCCAAACTGCTAATCTGCCTTGAACAAGAAAAAATCTATTTGAGACCTTGAGATGTAATGTTAGATTTCTCCCTGAGTGAAACACACGCATTTTTGTTGCAAAACAATAATGAAAGGGAGAACTTCCCAGCAGACCTGCAGCTCTTCAAGGTATTATTTTTTTAAGGGCAGATTAGCACGTCAAAAAGCAGAGCCATGTTTTATCTTTACATTTTTAGCCTTCTCTTTATACATTAATGGGACTGCAGCTCTCTAGTGTAAGTCCCTTGGGTGTTACTTTGACTTAGCATATTCTTTAAACCCTTTTTAAATCCACAGTAAAATCTTGGAACATTTATCCTACTAGAGCCACAGCGGGGGGCATCAGCTGGGAGAGGCAAGCTTTCAGCTGTGCTCATTCATGGAACTGAAGCAAGCAAGGATTCAGATTAAATTCAAGCGTCTAGCTGATGCAAGAGGAGCACCTGGGATGCTCTGCTCACACTCACACCCCACATCTCGAGTCCAAATATTTTTTCCATTTCCATCCCAAATTCTAAAATACAACTCAGACCTTCTTACACATGATCCTTATTTTGGTGGTGTCATCATATTTCCACAGGATGGGATAAAGTTTTCTTTTTTTCAGCAAAACCATGAGTTGATTTGTAAGTCATGTGGTAGAGGGCTCTGCACCCTATTTCTGTAGCATCCTTAATTTTCATGCATGTTGCTACATTGGCTGTGATCACATGAACCTTGATTAGGCTTCAGAGGTGAATATTTTATTCTGTTTTAATTTGTTTTCCATGAGCACATAGGACAGCAAGCACAGCAGGGGCTGCAGCTGCACCAGGAGTGTGGAGCAGTGAGTGCCATTCTGGGGACACTGCCCTGCCTCTGGGCCAGCTTCATGGCAGCACCCCCAGGAATAAATTTTAAGATCCTTTATTGAACATGAAATGACTGCAGGAGATCAGCATTGACCATTTAGTCATAAAGTGCTCTTCTGAGGACACAGACTCCAATAACTACAGTATTTTTCCTGCAGTATTTTTCCCCAGGAGTTTTAGTTAACATTGACTGATAGTTTATAAAGGGGTTACTGTTCTTGGTAGATTGCTTTGATTTTCCTGTCTTATATCTGATCTGAAAGTGCTTTTGCATGTTGAGGATTGATGATGTTTTGTCTAGAAGTAAGTTTCAGGCAAAGAAATTAAATGGAGCCTTTCTTTCTTTGCATTCTTGTGATTCTTGACTGACTGTATGTGTTGTCAGATAGAAACAAAACTGCAGTGTTACAATTTTTGTCTATGGTATATATGTCTTAATATGTACCACATGGCAGGGAGCAATACATCAGATTTTTTTTCATGGGTGATTTTTTTGTCACTAAAGTAAAAATAGTAATGTGGGAATTAATTTTTAAAATAATTTACTATCTTTCTGAGCTTGCTGGCTGTGATTATTTTTGCTTCTTTTAGTGTGTAAAGCTTTGTATTTAGATTTTGTTTCCTGAAAAATTTTGCTGCTGTTCATGTTCGTTAGCTTGCAATATATTTTTGAGGAGTTTTCTTCTTATGGGTGCCATTCTGCCTACAGTGGACAGAAATTCAGTCTGCTGACTGTGCTGCCCTTCCCTTTGTAATACCCTCAACATTGTTGTTCATCATGAAACTGCAAAGAATTGGACCATTGCACTATTAAAGATAAACCAGGCAAAATAAATTACTGCACATTTTACAAGAGAAAGGGAACAACTTTCAGACTTTCTGTTTTGTCCTGTAAATTGTAAAAAGAGATGTTAAATATGCATAGAGAAATAAAGCAAATTTTTGTGTCTTTGTAGAAAAGGAATTTTTCATTTTCCTTTTAAATTTTTTTTCCAAAAATACCACAAAAGTCTGCAAATCACAGTTCATATTTCTGTTTTAAAGATGAAAGAAAGCATGAGCAATGTGTATCAGGGAAACAGGTTGATTTTCACACTCCCGCTTTACTGAGTACCTGAATACCAAAACTTCTGCCTCTATTGCTCCTGTGCATGTGTCTGGTGGCAGTGAGGTGAGACTGCCTGAGATCACCCTGCTAGGGTCAGCCAGGCGCTGGTGAGGGATGAGCTCTCAGCCAGGCTGTCCCTCTAGGCTGCCATATCCTGCTGCTGGTACCCAGCACACACTCGCCCTCCCAGGGATGCTTTAGCCCAGACCTAATGCCTGCTAAAAGCTATCAGTGCTATAAAAGCTGTATTTATGCTGTAAAAACTATCAATTTAATAGATTTGTGGGCTCAGAGGAGGAAAATCAGGTTTTCTCCTGATATATCAGAATATCTGTGGGGCATACAGGTGGTGTAGAGGACTGTGCTTCCTTCCACACTAGTTTGATCTGGACAGAGATACTAGAGGATTTCAGCCAGCAGCATTGAATTTCAGCATGGTTTCAAAAAAGAACTCCTGGAGACTGACAGTTTTAGTTGAAACTCCTTCATTCAATCCATAATACCATTTTTCCAGCCCCACTTCTCCCTTACCCCTCCCACCAACTTGGTCAGTGATTCCTCTGCTCTCTTCACCCCTTTGCAGAGGCTCAGAATGGCCATGGTGCCCATTATGCAACTTTACTGTTCTGGTTTTTGTATTTATGAATTCTGAGGAATTTGTATCAGACCAGCACTACTGTGTCATGGGTTTCAGCTGCTGAGAAAGGCAAACATCCTGGCTCCTGATCACAGTGTTACAGACACTGTAGGTACAAATGGCACATGTGTTAGTGGTTGGCCATGTAAAAATGCACGAAGATAAAACCACAGTCTGTCATTACCTCAGCTGGCTTTTCCCTCACAGATGCATCTCTCCTGCCTGCATGCCATCTTTCCAGAGCAGATAGGCTTTTGTGAGGCTCAGATGTCCCCAAAAGTCTCCCAGAGACTGTGGGACTGGCTGTGTCACAGGTCACCTCAGTGTCCCAGCAAGAGCCCCTGGGGCTGCAGGAGGCCTTACATAGGTCGCCCTAGTGTAGGTATTGCTGAGGCTGCTGCAAGCCCAGCTGTGGCAAGGGGGATCATGAGGCCTGGAGCACCTCCAGAACTGCTTCTCTGAACGGAAAATGCCTCTTGTCTCCAGCTCTGTGGAGATGTTGCAGTTGACACTGGTGAGGGACAACCCGGGGCTTCTGTTCACATTATAGTTCTACCCCAGACTCCAACTGCAGTGAGTTTCACTTTCCAACCTCCTCCCCACTCCCTGGGATGAGAAGAGCATCAGAAAAAGGTAAAGCTCATGGGTTGAGATCAGAACAGTTTAATAATTGAAATAAAGTAAAATGTAATAATAATGAAAACGAAAAAGAAAGAGAGGAATAAAACCCAAGGGGAAAAACCAAATAGTGCCAATACAATTGCTCGCCACCCGCTGACCAATGCCTCTTCCATCCCTGAGCAGAAATTGGCAACTTCTGGCCAGGTCCTCCTTTTTATAGACTGGGCATGGCATCCTGTGGCATGGAATATCCCTTTGTCAGCCTGGGTCAGCTGTCCTGGCCATGCTCCTCTGGTTTCTGGTGCACCTGCTCCCTGGCAGAGCGTGAGACATTTGACACGGAAAGTCCTTGACTTAAGGGTCAGCACTACTGAGCAACAACTGAAAAATCAGTGTATTATCAATGTTATTCTCATATTTAATCCAAAACACAACACTAGGAAGAAAACCAGCTCTATCCCAGCTAACCCAGACAACACAATATGATTTCAAGTTGACTTTCAGATCATCTGAGATAAGGAATTGGGGGATAAAACAGGATAGCTTCCATAACAACATCACTCCAAAACAGGAGGAGATGTCTGCAAATGATAAATACTCCATCTGGAAAGATTTATATGGAAGTCCCTCTGGTTTCATTATGTAGTTATCCTTATTGATTGGTTTGACTGACTTAATTTGCCTTGGAGGAAACTATCAATTTTAAAGCATCAGAGTTCACCAGCAGTGTTGATAACAGAGATATAAGGAGTAATTAGGGACAGTGCAATTGCAACCAGGGTAGGAGGTGCTGAGTGGCTCCTGTGGTGACTGAGGCAGTGACAGCAATGAGGGCAAACAAAACACGGCTGCGGGGCGAAGGATCAAAACAGAGGAAATGCCTTACAAGGCAGACTGCTGCCAGAAACCATTAACTTCATTTTGAATAAATTAAAGAGAGATTTAGGCTTTTGTAGGTAAAGCCATTATTCTAATTAGTCATGCTAGGCTATAGAAGAGCAAAAAGGATACCAGGAGGTGTTACCAGCGACCACACAGACAAGAGGGGATGTTGTCACTGCAAACCACTCAGACCAGCTCAGCTGAGTCTGGGGTGAAGACTATTTATTATTTTATTTTAAAAACCCAACTTGGTGCTTTCTAGGTGCATTATATACTCAATCAGTATGCATGTGTTTATAGATGCGTGCCAGGCAGTTACATTTTTACTGACCTTGCAGTGAATTTCTAGTTATTGCACAGCAATGTTTCATGTGATGTCCCTTGTTCCGGTCAGCAGGTAGGTTTGGTTGGGTCATGGCTCTGTTTAAGTGAGTGGGTCAGGATGGTGTTGCCAGTTAAGGCTGCTGGTTCACAGTTTCACCTCTACTAAAGCAAATTCAGGGCAATTCCAGGGGCTCCAGTGCTGCTTTGGTGAATTGTCGCTGCTGTAAGGAGAAGGATGTGGTTACTGCTGGCTCTGACAATGAGTCTGGTGGGAGCAGATGTCTGGTATGATAACAAGGTGTCCCTTTGTCACATTTGTCACTGGTATAAGCCCTATCAAGCAGAGTGTCTCATGTTTGGCTCATGAGACAAAGATTTATGTTTGCAAAGTGGAAAGATTCAGAACAATGCTATATTTTTTGGAAGTTGTATGAGAACTGCTCATACGGATGAGACCAGTCAAATAGAGTAACAATTTAAAAAGTGGATGCAAACCAGGGACAGTTGCTTTCCTTCAACAGAATAAACTGGAATTTGATTCTAAAATAGAAACTGTGAAAATTACAGAATGAAGGTATTGGCCTAACAGGTCTATAAAGAAATATATATAAGTTGCTATTATAAAACATGCTGGGACTATTAGGAAAACATTTAAAATAGATTTTGGCTCAAGCTTTTGGAAATAGATTTTTTCTTCTTCTATATTTCGGCAACACAGTAACTTATTAGCATTCTCTATTTATATTACTGCTGGTCCCTGTTTACTGTTACTAAATCTACTTGCCTTGGAGCACTCAGTGCCGTGTTGCTCTCTATGGAGCACTTAGATCTCAGCAGTAAATTGTCTTCTCATCCCTTCTGACAATGGCCTGAAACCACCAGCACTCTGCAGACCAGGATCTCACCACCCCATTCCCCTGACTTGTGCAGCCAAATCACACATTACACAAGGGACTCACTCAGTGTCCTGGGAATTGTGCTATAGAAAGGGGATATTCTCCACAATTCCACATTTCCACAATTTCCCCCATTCCACAATCCTCCCCATTCTCCACAATTTCCATATGTGTAACTCCTGTAGGTTTAATGAGACCAGTACTTATAAATCCCTGAGATTAAATTGTAACCCTAAATGGGTTATAACAAAAAGTGCTCAAAAGTTTTGATTAACAATCCCCTTAAAGAAGAACATTAAAAGTGAGATTAAGCACAAAAATATATCCTCCCTTTCACAGCAAATTTTCAAAAATCTGTTCATTAGAGGTTCATTCCTGCAAACCTCTGTTTCTAGTGAAGGGCTTGCTTCAGAAAATATTCACAAATGTGATATAAAGCAGTTCTCCTGTAAGCACCTCAAAGCCCTAAACTGAACTGTTTCCCTGGATCCCAATTTGGGAATGTAATTCAAATGTGAACTTGCAATAAATTATTATTTTCAGAACTATAAAGAAAATACATTTAAATTTCACATATGGGGGGAAAAGGTTATAAAACCCATGCTTCTTATCTCAAGTGTGAGTCACTTCAGCACAGTGGCACCCTCTGAAGAATCAGGTTGCTGTATTCAGACTCTGGTTTTCTCCTGACCACAGAAGGACTTATGGATTTTAGAGACAGACTTTATTAGGCTGTTTTACACATATCTGTTTTTTTTCCTAGTGCTCTGATTAACATGTGGATGGTATTTTCCCCCCAGCATTGCAGATAGTGAAAAGATTTATTATTTAATAGTGAAGAAGTAGCAATAATAATAATGAAACAAACACCTGACTTCAAGAAAGATAAAAATAACATATTGCTGAGTGGGAGAATGTATCTGTTGGTTGCTGGTCTTTTCTTTCTTCATACTCTTTAATAATTTATCAAGCCATCCTGACCCTTAATTGATCACAAGGGCTACCAAGTGCTTTAGCAGTCTGCTACACTCTGTCAAATGAGATGTGTTTTTTCCTGTGAAGCAGAATGAAATCTCCCCCCAGAAATCAATTGGCAACAGCGAATTCCATCTGGGTGGGTGCAGTTCACGTAGGGCCACATTCTGCACTTTTACTCCAGTTGAAAGGAACTTGCATGTGCAATTTAGAAACCTTTAGCTGGCTCCTTGCTGGGGTAAAAACTGCATGAGCTCACAACTGTACATTTGTATTTATGCTTTAGAAATTATAGTTACCAGCTCCAGATATTTCTTTACCCCCAATGGTCCCTTTTAACATGGATTATTGATGTTTTCCTTAAATATTTTGGTGGGTTTTTTTTAAGACAAAACCCACCAAAAAACAGGGAGCAATTTGATTTTCTTCCCATCACTAGTTCTAAAATTTTAAGACTACATTGCAGGGTCCTGAGAGGGGTTCATAACTGTTTAAGGGTGTTGCTCAAATATTCTTCCAATAACTAAAACTAAAGCATTATTTCACTCTCTGTAGCATTCAGTGAAAACATATATTTCATTTTTACATGTTTACAGGTAAGTCTCAAAAAAGTCCTTTAAACATCTGAAGATACACAGGACAAAGGGAGGTTCCTACCTCTGAAAATGTGGTCTGAAAGCTGCAGCTTTACCATCTCTAAATAGCACTTCATGTCTCTATTCATTCAGATTTTATCCTAAATTGTTCCTTAAGGTCTCCACTTGGCTTTCTGTGAGTTCAGGTCTTGCCAGCCACCAGTGCAGCTCTGCTGGGGCCTCTGCTGCACATCAGATAACGTGGAGAGGCACACAGCCTCCCCTGAGCTTGCAGAGGACCTTGGTTCTGCACAGTCCTGGAGCCCTGCTCTACAGGGGTTTTACTGAGGAACCAGGCTCCTCATTAATAGCCACAGAGCTGTCACTTGTCCCAGCACTCCTGCATCTCAGTGCTGTGGTCTTCCATGTGACAGGAGAGTGGGGGCACCTCTCTGTATAACTGATCTTCAATTTCATTGAGAGGATGTGATGCTGGAAAGTAGAGACTGTGGGCATAAGCTCCCTGCCAAAGTGATCACTTTAATTGATGATAATAATAATAGAAAAAGGCTACCAGCATCTTTCCATTTTGAAAAAAAAAAATCATCCCCTCAGAACAAGTGCCCAGCGCTGCATGGGGAAAACAACTAGCAAACCCTGGTTTGGCCACTTGTGCATGGGATTCAGCACAGAAGGTGTTTTCAGGCACAGTCACTTTTGCATATTCCCTGCTTTGTAACACCAGACAGAACTGTTCTCACCCTGCAGATTTGTGGATCACTCTTTGAGATGCTAGAGCCTGGATGGAGAACAGAGCCTCCAGCTCTGTTTCCCAAGGGAAGAGATGGTTCCTAAGGCTAGGTATTTTATTTTTGCATAATGCAAAATCTCATTTGAAAATGTCTGTTTCTGACTCAAATGTATTATCTCCTAATCAGGAATTATTGCTTTCTCGAAGATGCCAGAGTTATTTTGTTACTTGGAGATTTTCCTTCTTGGAATTTCATCAATATTTTATGTTTGGCATTTTGCTCTCACTTATACATATCTGTGAAAATGGAAGCATGTAGCAGATAATCAGTTTAGAAGCAGCAAAGCCAAAATGTGATGATTCATTTTACACCTGTATTTAACATTCAGTCTCTCATTTAATATCATACTCAATTCATGTAATAAATAGGAAATGGTATCTAGCTGCAATCTGGTTCATCACTGGAAATTCTGTTGAGCCTCAGCTATAATGAAGGGACCTTGAAATGCAGATGAGTTCCTTGTATGAAGTTCTGGTTTAGAAAACTATTTTCTAAGGAGGATATGTCATGTTGTAATACAGAACATTTTGTAGTTACATAACACAGAGTGAAAAGTCAGAGCTATTGCAGATCCATGTTTCTCAGACTTACAAAGCAGAGAAAGATGTGACTCTTTCCTGCATTTATCTGGGAAAATTAGATTGCATTAGATGCTTCCCAAGCTCTATTACTAGAAAAGATCATCTTTTGTCTTCCAGGGGCCCAAATGGGAGAATGGCTGCTATAATCTATGGTTCTCCCTTTTGGAGAAGCTACACAACAAAGTGAAAGGAATAATGAGTTCAGCACCTGAATTTGGGCATTTGTGGACCACCATTTTCCCATCTCACACACCTTTGTGTATGCCATCTTATAAAAGAAACAAAATATTTCCCTATATTAGCTGTTACAGCCCTACTAATTGATAATCAGAATCAGGGGTTCTGATTATCAATTAAATAATTTTAAACATTTAAAGATTGAAGTTATGTATTTATCACCTAACTTTACCTAAGATTTTCCTTCCAATATTTTTCCCTATCCCTGCATTTCTTGTATTAATTTTATCCCTTGAAACCTACGTCTTCATATAGAAGTTCTTTGATTGACTTATAGATAGTGTATTGAATAGAGCTAAGCACGTTTTGTTTAAAGTTTAAAAACAGCTGCTGAGTTCCCTCTTGAGAGGGACTGAGAATGTCTGATTTCTGTCCTGGCAGTGCTGTAGGCAGGCACAAAGCTTGTCTGGGATTTGAATGGTTGTAATGGTTATACTGATCATACTGACATACCTAAAGCCTCAGAAATTTTAGGGGATGGAGAATGTAGAAAGAAGTCTGCAGCATGCCATTATGAGGAGTGCATGCTGTAAAAACCAAGGCAAAAGGGGTTCAGAGAGATGCTAACAGCTTCTTTGCATGCAGCATGTTTTAGAGCTGTGGACAGGTACCTCTCACAAAACTTTGAGCATTTCAGTATTCACTAAGTCACATGGAAACTCTTGATTTTTTGCTGAAGTGTTTATAGAGTTTTATACAGGATGATATTAAAATTTCACCTAAAGATTATTAGTTTTGTGAGACTTGTGAGACTTTGTGAGACTAGACGTGAATGTATGTAGTTGCACTGGTCACCAGGGTGTGAGGGAGATACCTACACACAATATTGACCGGAGCCACTCTGAAGCTGTCAGAGGAACATACAGGATCCAGTTTTGTTCTTAGAGCTGCTGTGTAATCAGGCTTGTCTCATAGCCATTTAAATTTTTTGTGGCAGAATGTTTTTTCACTTTTTTACTTTGATTTGCTATGGGCAAACACACAGTCTGAGAAGCAGTTTACCAGTTTGGAGAGGGGCTGGAGGAGAAGGGTGGAGTTGCCTTCCATAATAAGGAACTGCAAAAAGACTGGAAGCAAAAGGGTGGAATAATATTCTTTGGCCTTAATTTAGCAAGTTCTTAGTGTCAATTGAATTTGCCATTGTTTTTTGCATTTTTATCAATTTTTGTTCACCTTGGAATTTAAGCATCAAAAAGTTTTTTAATATTGCTGTCACTACTGAAGTTTCATTATTTAATTCTTGTTAAATGTTCTGAAGGCTCTGAAATCCTAAATGGAGTTGATGTACTCAGTAAAGGTCCAGCAGATGAGGAGGGTTGTTTTTATTGTAATAATATAGCAATCAATTATTAATAAATATAAAGATAACATGGTGATAAAATGATAAAATTGGGATTTGAATTATTGCTGCTCTATTCATTGACTTATTTCTGAAAAAAAATTGAATGACTTGGTTTTTTTCCTTGTTTAGAATTTATTCTAGTAACTGCAAAATTGTTCTTTTTTTAAACTGTAAATCAAAGGAAAAAGAAATTCTCCACAGATGTTGTATGTGTTTGATGTATTAGGCACATTTTTGCAGTATACTGCCTGAAACCTAGGGAATTCATTAACTCACAAGCTGCTGCCGAGGAGGGAAGCAGTCACATTTCCCAAGCTGCTCTGCCTGTCCCCTGGCTGGGGGATGTGTTAGGGCAGCCTTTGTCCTCCCTTGTATTTGGCTGGCTCTGGAGAAAGGGGAATTTCTTCAAACTGCAGGGCTGTTCCTGCTTCTCCCCTGACAGCATCTGTTATTTAATTACCCTGATAGTCTGAGGCTGGCTGTTTCCCACTGCACAGCCAGGCATGATGAGAGACTAGAGCTGCAGCAGCCCCCAGACCCAGCCCACAGTGCTGGAGTCACTGGCTTTAGCACAGATTTCAGAGACAGGGACAGGCTTTGGGAACAAACCAGACACCTGACACCCTGTAAAAAGCAAAGCAGTTGCCTAAATAGCATTTGCTCTGGGAGGGACCTCTCTGGGCATATTTTTGGACACACCTGTCCCAGCAGAGCTCTGCTGTAGGACTTCAGCAGTGAGAGCAGGGCAGTGAGTCTGGGCATCAGGCAAGAGGGATTCCTTAAGGATGTTACTGCCACCCCTCCCAATTAGCCAAGAAAGGCAAATAAAACAATACAGCATGGCAAGAAGTGGCCAGACCTCATCTGATCTAGTCTCTTGCAATAAAGAAAAATCAGTAAAATACCATCTCTCTGGATTTCCCTACTACTGATCTCCAGAAAAGAGGCTCCATTCAGGGGAGCTTGCGCCTTCTCTGTGACTACCCTTGCACAGTGAGCTTCAGCTTCATTTGGGGATTTGAGCTGTGACTGTGTGAATGACAGAAAATCTCATGTGGATTTTCAGTGAGGAACTGACTGAAAAACCCTGAATGAGAAGGTTGTGGTTGTTTGCAAAAGACACAGGCATCACTACCATCACCTGCTCTCACTCCTGGGATGGATCACTTAAATTCACTGTGGCTCATTCCTCCCGTTCAAAACCTAAAGCTGGTTTAGAATTTCACAGCCCTGAGGATAAATAACATCCATAACCTTGAGCTATAGTCTGTCATCCTGACCAGGATTTCAGACATTGCCTTTTGTCTATAAAGTGTGAAGTGTTTTGCTTGTCAGACAGCCCCCACTCCATGCAAGGTGCTGCTGGCATCCAGTCCCTGGGGACACGTGGTGGAGCAGTGTGCTTGCATTAGGAAGGATTTATCCCCCTCCTTGATGTAAAACTCTCACTTGCAAACTCCTTCTACCTCTGCATAAGGTGGGGGCTTACAAGAAATTGCTGCATTCACATTACAGGAGAATTCCCAAAAACCCAGTGATAAAGGATTCTGATACTCAGAGATTGTAGGTACAGTTTGTGGTGATTGGGATGGGGCTGTGGCTGAGCCTCATCCCCAGTGGGCACAGCTGTGAGAAGCAGGTGAGCAGCACTGACAGCAATGAACCATGGAGTGCCCAGGGGCACTGACCAACCACCAAAGGGAACAGAGGGCACACAGGTGCAGTGCATCAACAGGAGGGGATTAAAGGTTGGGCTGAAGAACAAGAAGGGCAGATGCTTGAAGTGATGATAGAAGGACAGTCTTCTGAAGTGATGTTGCTCTGTATGGGTAGGCACCTGAAGCGTTCTGAAGTGGTATGGTGTTACTCTGGGTTGAAGCTTTCTGAAATTGTATGGTGATGCTCTGTGTACTGTGCCTGTCTCAGCTGTGGCATGTGCTGTGGTGGGTGTATGCTGCAACCAGACACAGGTTTTATTTCTCTGTTGTTGTTTGAATTGCAACAAGCAAATTTGGGAAATACCAGCCACTATAAACTTGGAGATGCAATCACCAAATAGCTGACAGTGGCCTTTTGGAGCACAGTAGTGCCTGCTCCCATTGCATTTTCCTTTCGATCCTATTAGCAATGTTTCAGCCTGTGTCACTGTTTTCTGAAATGAAGGTTCAATATTTGGAGTAAGTTGGAACAAGGCATTCTCTTCTGATAACTGTGTTTAAAAGAATAGTTATATCATTTACCCTTTCATGTAGTAGGAGTAAAGGTGTAGTGATCCATTCTGGTAAGATTACCTTCCTTTAAGCCAAAGGGTGTCAAACAAACAACCAAGTTTGTACTACTTTGTAGGAAACTACAAAAGGGCTCCAATGGGAGAAGGATTGCTGTCAGACATTGTTTTTACATTTAAAATACAGCTTTTTTGTTTAATGTTGAACTGCAGTGAATTCCAGAGGGAGGGATTAATAGATGACATTTGCATTCATTCATGTATTAGAAACATGTATGAAAAGAAATAAAAGAAAAATCAAAGGAATATGTACTGGTAAAACTGTGGAGGGTTGTTGCATTTGCTTCAGATCAGAAGAGTTTGTGAATCCAGAGTTCATCTGTTTTTCCCAAATAGATTTCTTTTAGATAATAGAGAATATCTTTCTCTAAGAGCTTTAGTTTTCTCATTAATATAGAACTGGTTTTTTGCTTCAGGTGTTATTTTCTTTTAGATCTGTAATGAGTGTAAATGAGGTAATGGAATAACTGACTTACAGTAGCTGTGATCCAGCTCCTCCTTCAAAAATGCAAATAATTCCTCTGGTATTGGCCTCATGAAGACTAATAGCAGTAAATACACAGACCCTTGCAGTAAATGCAGAGTCAGCCTTGGCTCAGGCAAAGGCCAGCTCCAGTATTTTCACTGGCATTAATTCTAATTATTTGATGGCACACTCCTGGGGTTTTTTCATTCCGTCTTGCCGTGATGAAACACATGGCAGACGCATTTCTCGGTCTGTTAGCACCTTGCAATGAGCCATTAACACTTGTTACTGTTTCCTCCCTCTGTCTCTTTCTCCTAGGAATTATGTCTGACCACCAGTTTGGAAACCAGTTCATGTGCAGCGTGGTTGCATCCCATGTGAGCCATCTCCCAACCACCAACCTCAGCTTTGTCTGGATTGCTCCACCTGCAGGGACGGGCTGTGTCAACTTCATGTACGTATACACACAGAACCGTGGGCAGATACTCTCTCTGGAGATAATGGAACCATCCAGCCTGCTCACACTGCCTGAATAAAGCAGTTAGAGTACACTGCCAGGTGCAGACTGTAATTTGAAGTAAGAATATTGAGTTCTTCCTGGGTCTGAATAAAACAGAGTACACTGCCAGGTGCAGACTGTAATTTGAAGTGAGACTATTGAGTTCTTCCTGGCTGAAATGTTTCTGTGCATATTGGGACTTCTTATTTTCAAAGCATGTAGGAAGTCTAGCATTTAAAAGAAATTGATTCTTCTTAGTAATTAACCATATCATTGATCCTTTAAGTATATGGCCCATTTGCACTGACACAGTCTTGTAACTGTTGCATTTAATATGAGTGAAAACATCACGCAAATATATTATTCATGTTGTAAGCATGAATATAAAATGCAAGTGTTTGAGCTATACTCAAATATTTACTGCTCCTAATTTTAAACACTCTGAACCAAGAATGACCAAGAGGGGTTTTTTTTGTAATTTGTTTTAAAGACATAAGTTATCATTTGATGTTTCAGCACCAAATAACGTTCTAATAAAATAGCTAAACTTCAATTATCTGCATGTATATTACTGTCTTTTACCTTCAAGTAAATTCGAATTATTTGTCCCAGAATTTTATAGACCAAATTTGAGAGAGAAAATACACTTAGAATGCTGTCAAAAGTAGAAAATGTTTCAAGTTTGACATTTTCAAGAAAAAAAGGCAGACAGTTAGTTCCCTAATTCAATAAGTGAATAATTGCAATATTTCAGAGACATGTTTGTGTGGCTGTCCTGTTGTCAAAACAAGCTTTCTGAATATTATTCCCTTTCAGTCTATACTGAGAAGCAGCAGGTAAGTGCTCCCCATAATCGAGTTGTTTGACTTTTGTAAAAAATAAAAATGAGCTACTAACTTTGACTACATAAGTTGCTGATGGTGAACACAGTACCTGTAGATGGATTTACCTGTGACTTTGATATTTCCCCTTACCTACAGAATGCACTTTTTTGCCTATACTCTCAGGATACATTATTTATTAGCTGCGATGACAATGTCAAGACATTTTTATTTCTAGCGCTCTCTTCTAAACATCTATCAGTAAATTGGGAAATAATAGTTTTGATGGTTGGTAGCTAAATTGTCAGAGTGTATTTATTGTGTATACAACAGTTGTACATACCTTGAGGAAATCTGTCAGCTATGGGGTTTACACAACCTTTAACGTCTTTCTAAAAAGGTTTTCTTTTTTTGGCAAAGTTGAAGCAGCTAAAGTTTGTTTGAGCTGCCTGTACATCTTCTCTGTTTCACTCTTGCTTACTCTCTTTCTTGAATTATTCTGTTTTCCTGCTATTCAAGAAATATTTGTTGAATTTTTGGTCCTAATTTGCAGAGTGACTGTGAATGTATTTGTTATGAAATATGACCCTCCAATGTGAGTTTTGAGGTCAATTTCTAACCAGTCATTCATTTTCCTGTGGGTGATTTTTTTCCATGGTTTTGTATTGGATTTTTGGTTCATGTTTGCCACTGTTGAAGAAGACCTGACAAATAACTCTGCAGAAATACAAATACTATTATGAATGCTGACTCTCATACAAGTGAAATTAAAAGAATATTTTCTAAGGCAATGAATGCTTGTCTATCTTGAAATCCATGGAAGGTTCAACACTGGCTTCAGTGGTAGCAGAGTTAGACCAGCACTGAACAGTTTTGGAAATCAAACCTGTAATTTCCTGTTTAAGTCATAATTCACCTCTTCGCCTTTAGCACCCTTTGAACAAAGTTGTGTTCCCACTGTGTTAGGGAAGTCCTTAGCCATGCATAGCAGAAATCTGAATTTATTGTTGACTGGGTAGTTTGCAGCATGGATGTAAGCCTACATCTGGCAGGACTGAGAGCCCAGCACCACAGCTGCTCCCAGGGTCCCTGGGTCAGTCTTGGTGGCTTTTCAGAATGCCTCCCATGAGGTATAAGGATGCTACGTGGGTGATACTGTTTTGCCTTCGAGGATGAGCAAAATGATGCAGTTATATCAGTTTGCTTTCCCATAGTACAAGTTCAGACCAGAGTGGAAAGGCTCAGCTTCTCTGGAGTTGGTGTTTACTCCAGGATCACACTTGTCTGCAGGAATACTGGGTAAACATGATCATCAGTTGAAGGAAATGTAAAGAGGGGAAATATGTTTTACCTCTAATCCTCCTCCTCAATTTTTCTTCAGCTGCCCACACTTTCTTGCCTCAGCTGGTGTTTCTCATGCTCACTAAATCACACATTGCAGTAAACAAAGCTATTTCTGGGGTACAGTGTTAGTCTGCCTACCTTACCCAGCTCCCTGAATACGAGAGTTCCAGAGGACTCTATCTTATTTGTCTCCTTATGTGCCTTTATAGCAAATAATAAGTTTTCTTAACACTTTCAATTGAATATAAAGTTTAAATTTAATATAGATTAATATATAAATTTAATTTTTGTTTATCTTAGTATAAATTGGAAGTGCTTAGAAAAGATACACGAATTTATAGACTCTGACTATAGTTCAGACTATAGTAAGAGCTTCCTATACTGTGTGTTGCCAATTTGTCTGTGATTCAGATCAGCTCATTAGTCTTTGACCTCTCTGGGGATGGATAATAAGGTTATTAATTAGCATTGGCTTTGACATGCAGTTTTTGAGTGCTGATTCCTCTCCCTGGACAATTCTCAGGAGGAGCTGAACAACGGTCGCCAGGCAAATCTCTCACAGGCCAGGCTTTTGCTATAGATGCGCAGATAGCTTTTATTAACTGCACACACTATTGACCTGTTCTGGCTTCCACTGGAGCAGTGGAATTCTGTGGATGTGACACAAAGCCTCAACCCTGCAGCCATCATGGGCAAAATTCCCTTTCACTTCATCTGGGCTTTTTGGTGTGCTCTTCTAGAGCTCAGTCCTGAAAGACAGGAGCCCTAAGGCACGAGATTTGTGCAGTGATGCTGTCAGCCTGTTCTTCCTTGTAGCTCCTGTATCCATTGGTAAGCAAACAAACATGATGAAGGGGTTGAGATTTTAAGATACTAACTTTCATAAAAATCAGCCTGACAGAGCATTTATACCTGTAAATTTGGACATTCCCAACAACAATCCTCCCTGCTACAACGTGATTTGTTTATAAACTGCCAGCAATATTCCTGCTGTCAGTGTGTCGGTTGCCAGTCCTTGCATTTGCCAGTCATGGTGCGGGAGGATGGCTCCTGGCCACACTCAGGTTACTGACACAGGCAGTGAGGGACACACGAGGGTATTGCTGTGCTGCAGGAAGGGATGCTGTGGGGAGGGATGTGGGGCACAGCTCTGCAAGGAAAATGGCCTTATTTCTGTGTATGTGAGGTGCAGGGGTGCAGCAAATTGGGGTTCACACCAACTTGCTAGCACAGCACTCAGTTTCTTTCCAACCCCACTGGAATATTCCTAATCTCTGCAGTTTGATGTAGCCCAGTTGTTTCCATTGCACACAGTGCTGTGCCACTGCTGGCCCTAAATGTAATGTTGCCTGATGGAGATTTGCGTCTTTCCTTGGCTCAGTGTTTCGCTCAACAAGCCTTCTCCCCAGTTTCATCAGGAAAAGGGATACTGTAGAGCCCTGTGCTCCATGGGGGAAGGTGGCTGGAGCCAACCTGTTTCTGTGCAAAATGAGGCAATAGCCATTTTTTCACATTAGTTGTGTGCAAATTTATTTTAACACTGTGGGGTTTTTTTCCTTAAAGTACCTTATTCTGGCTACTGAATGAATATTAAAAGTACCTTTCTATGAAATACACTTCTAAGAGAGGCACTGAGTGCTGTTGGTGTTGCTGTAGTACATCTTAGTGTGACCCTTTAGTGTGTTTTCACCATAGATACTGCCAGCTGAGCTGAGGAAATGAAAGCTAAAATGCATCATTTATTAGAGAATGGTTTTCTTAGCAATAACTTAGGACTGTGTTGAACAGGTATTGAACACAGGGCCTCCCAAGCAAATTGCCAGGATCTGTAAATGCTCTTTACCACCACAAAATAGTAGGTCCTCCTTTATGCTAACAAGTCATTTCTCTGATTGTGTGCAAATTTGTAAAATATTATCTTCATAATCCTTCAGCTAGGTTTGGTGGTTTGTAATTTCTGCTCTAAGCTCACACTAACCTAGTTAAAGCTCAGCCTGACAGCAGGGATAATAATGGCTGTTAAGCAGGGTGGCATGCTGGGCTGCATCTTAGGATGTTAAGCCTGTTGTTTTATAGAAGGCTTAACTTACTAGTTTGCAAAAGTGATAAAGCTGACCTAAATAGAAAAAGCATATTTTGTTTTGACCACCAGCAGGGTTTATTGCAGAAGTTCCAGCTATTGTATTAAATAGAATTGCAGGCTGTAGAATGTACCTAGAAAAATAAATATTTTTCTTGTGTAAGCATTTTAGTCACTGAACAGGTGTTTAATAAATATGATTGTGTCTATATATCCACTATAACTTCTATTAATGGAAGACTGGACTTCTGTAAAGCTGTCTGCCTGAGTCTGTAGGCAGAGTCCAATAAGCTAGTAAGTGCTAAAAGGCCCAATCACATATTTTGTGACACTTAATTAGCACAGCCTATGGTGCAAAGGGCTCAGTAAGAATGAGAATAGCTGTGGTGGTCCTTCTCTGTGAGAACAGAAGTAAGACAGCAATGGTGGCTGAGGCAGGGCCCTGGCACATCACTTCTGTTGAGGCAGGAGAAACTGATTCTCAGCTCCTGGAAAAAGTCTGGGACTGAATGCTGAGGCAGACAGCTGAACTGTTGGAAGAAATTTTCAAGAAAGGAGATGTGTTTTACACTGAGAATATGCCTCTTCCCATAATCACATAAAGTTACAACTCCTTTCTGGGAAGTTTGAAGCACCCTGTTCCAGAACTGTTTTTTCATGCCCATGTGTTTAAGCCTGTTTCAGGAACTGGCAACAGTGTTAATTATGAACTCAAAATACCATGCTGTACAAACACTACAGAGCATGAAGTCTGTGATTGAGAGACTTGGTTACCTATTTAAAGAATTTATAGAAAACCTATGATAATAATTATAGAAATATTGAATAAACAGCAAAGAAGATTACATGCTTTACTATATTAGTTCTCTAGCCAGGGTGGGAAAGATCTATACTATCTGAAGGGACCACATTCTCCTGGTAAACCACTTAGCTAAACTGCCATTTAAGACACTGTTTACTGTGGTTTTTTCAATTGTTTTAAAGAAGTACAAAGGACAATCTTAAAGATTAAGTACCCAATTACGTTTGTACACAATGATAATACATAATACACACAAATAATAACATAAACAGAAAACAGCATCTATCAGAAGTGAGGTCCCTTAAGTCCCTTGTATTAATGTATCATCAACTCCCAATTATATGATTGTGTATATTTTTCTCCTTCACATTCTTATGATGCCACAGAATTGTACACTGAAATACACTGCATTCTAGTTGCTGCTATATTTGAAATCTCTGCATTCAGTTGAGGATTGTGCCATAACACATATGAAAACCTTAATGTACAGATAGCCTTGACTTTGGAGTTTTGTAAAGAAGCAGCTCCTTGCTTCAGTAAGTGCTGCATTTCTCTTCCTACTCTTTACTGCAACAAAAGGGTGAAGAAGGATATTTCATGGCACTCTTTGTGATATTGGTGTGGACTCTGGGTCAGGGTTTGTATGGGCAGCATCAAATAAGAGACAGTCATTGCTTACAGTCAGAGTAGTTCCAACATCTACCCCCGTGTTGCAGTTATTTTTATTTTCGATATTGCTTATAACTTATGCTTTGTAGAAAAAAAAATCATCAGTAATTGTTCCTTGCTTGTGTGTCAGTCTAGTGGAACTATGAAGAAAAATTACTCCCTTGCTTGGTTTTCCACTTCCCTGTATAGAGGCATTGTTGCGCCGTCAATCAACATTATGTGTAATATTCTGAAAATCACGAGCCAATATTTGATTCCTATCTTGGCTCTGCTCTCATGTCCCATTTTGATGTGGCGCCCAGATTACCTCCTTCGTCTTCTGTGTTTGTTAATTTCCAGTGAAATGCAAACTCTGTGCATGGAATCGTTGTGGCTCCTCTACGACCCCAAACAGCAAAGGCTCATCCGACTATGAAGAATTAGATTTAACTTGTCTCTTCATTCTGTCTTAGTTTTGTCTATTTTGTGTAAAGCAGACTGAGGTGACTAATGAGAAATTGTGGGTGTTTTCAGAAACTTTTTAAACAAAAGATAGTAACGCAAAGGGTACTGTGTAGGTGAGTGCTCAAAAGTGTTCAGAGCAAAGCAAGAAAACCATGACAGAGATGAAAGCTGATTGCTTTCCACTTCTGAAATTGTCCACTCCTGAAAAGGGGTTTTCAGTTGTTTCAAGTGGGTGTGGAATATGTGCCTATCTCCAGGGAGGTGTTTATGTGAGCTGTGTGTCTGTAATTCCCCTGAGGGTTAATGGGTGTTCAACCTGGTTCCATAGACATCCAGGTCTGACATTCAGCTCTACATCTAGGGAGAGGTACCTGCAGGAATACAAGGTCTCTACTAGCTTCCTGAGGATGTTTCAAATCGTTTTACTACTTCTAGGCAGCAGAATTAAGATCTAGATCTCCACTAGACAAAAATAGATCTCTATCTACATAGCTCGCTTGTGGACCTTTACATGGGCACGTATTTTAAGATTTTTTAAATGTGACTTGGAATCCCACCCAGACTCAGCTGCCTAAACATAAGCATCCTGTACCAAGTCATAAAAATGAATTTTCATCCCACCACCCTCAACAGTAACTAACTTTGTGTCAAGAACTTTTCAACGAGTGGGCTGCTCAAAAGTTGAAATTTGCTGAAGGGTATGAATAAAAACGGCAACTGTGTAAAGTTCATAAAATCTTGCCATTTTTTTCCTTTTTCCTTGTAGGTCAAATCTGTTGTGTAATATCGCAGATGACTGATATTCCTACTAAAAGCCCACTTTAATGAGAGGCCTATGTTTTTTTTAAGCTTATCTCCATGTGTGCAGACAACTGGCCATTTGTGATTTTAGACTACTCACACTGTGTTGTAGGTATGAGAAAGCAGAACCAACAAAGCCAGAAAAAATGGTTATGTGAGCATGTATTTAAAGTAAAAGCACATGAAAATTCTATTGGTGTTAGTTGAACTCAAATCCAAAGATGTGCAAGAAGCATAAAATGCTACTTCTGTCAATGTTGTGTAATGCCAGAGTAGAAACTGCAATGTTATGCTGTATTAGGATGATTTATTTTCTTTGTGTGATGCAAATTTATTATATCACATACTTGTAATGTATGATTGCAGAAGGAAGCTCAGTATAGCCTTTGGCTTCTCTGTAAAGATCTTGTTGTGGCTTCATCTAGGACTCTGGCACCTCCTGCATGAAATAAAATGAAATTTAGTAATTTTCTACTAGTATTATCTGAATAATAAAATAGTCATGGTGAGAATTGCTTCCCTTCTTACAAATGTTCATTTAGCAATTCTAGAAGCAGAGATTGGATTTTACTTTCTTCCTTTTCTGCGCAACATTCACATTATTTTTGTGCACACGGCCATCGATTCACAATCTGTGAATCAGTTATGAGTAACTGTGTTAAAGATTCTCTCTTGAATTTTGATAAAAATATCTCTGAAATTGAAGCTCGGGGTGATTTTTCAGAATGTATTTTAGTTCATCAACAGCATAAACCTTTGTTTCATTGAAAGCATTGCTTTATCTTCCACTTTTCTCAAAATGGCTTAATTTTGAAAGCATGACTGGAGTACAGAACATATTACACACACTCCCAACACTTTGTTTCTACTAACAGGTTTTCCTCTGTATCACAGCAGTTGAATGAAATATCTTTTGCCTAATAATAATTCATCAATAACAAACATTTCAAAATGGCATCCTAGAAGAAATATGCTGAATGAAATAGCCACTAGCCAGTTTTGGGGAGTTCTTTTGGAAATGTTAGCTATAGAAAGAGTGAGCACTAAACATACCTGGAACTATTGTCTAGGTAGACATGTAGTGCATAAAACATGAGTGCAGGCAAAGGCAGAGGACAATTGTAAAAGATGTTTTAGGAAGATAAATTTCAGTACTGCAAGTGAGCCTGTACAACTAAATACCACGTCTGCATGGAAGTCCATGGTACCTCTGGAATGTCTCCTGGTGGGCTGTTGCAGCCTGATCATTTCAATGCCATCTCTTAAGCAGATAAAATGTCCAATGCATGAACGGAGTCAAGTGCATTGTCTTGTTTTCGGGGAGTCCTTGACTTCTTGCAAGGGACCGTTGCCAAATGATTTGGTGAAGAACTTGATCTTGCAGGCGTGCTGAGCAATGCCATTGGTCCAGCAGAGCAATCAGATGTGCTCATGCTGTCATCAAAGGCACAGGCAACACTTTCCAATTTTTTTTAAATTCATGTCTTCACATTATTTTTTTAATTTTGCTTTATTTGAGTACACAGGTAAGGGCATATAAGGATGACCTGACCATATTCTCAGTTCACACAAATTAACTTACTTTTCTCACTTTGTTTGTTTGGAGGATCTTTAATAAAGTGATCTACAAAATATTATGTAGACACACAGTAATATTCAGCAAGGAAGAAATTCTCCCTTTGTTTGTATAACAATGTTCTCCTCATGCTGAGTTTTAGCAAAAGTTTAAAAACAAGAAAGAAAGAACACCTAAACTTGAAGACAACAAAAACATTTGATCAGCTTTTGCTGCCCTCCTGCTGGGAAAACTTGATTTTGAGTGTTCAGAATGACCATGATCTCAAATTATCTGACAGAATGAACTCTGTACAGCAGCTATCACCTAAAAGAAGACTTGAAGATGCTACACCAATTCAAATATTACATTTTTATTTAAAAGCATGTCATTGAAGTATTTCACATACTGTTTTGTGGCTCTTGTTGTTGATTAATGGCTGTTTTCATTAAATATTTTACAGATACAATGGCACTGTAGCATTATGTTTTAAGGTGGATGGCGTTTTCCTTATTGTTTTGGAGTGACTTGAATCTTTTCAGCTCTTACTGGAAATGTAACAAATACATTTTCTCTTATAACCTTCCCAATATCCCTCTTAGATCAACATAAGCTGTTTAGCTCAAGTAGTGATGTACATTTGCTTTAGCCATTTACTGTGAAAAATGCATTTTTGAAGTCTTAAAGAATAAGAAGCTCTCCAGCAATCTCTGTGATTTCCACCCAAATAGGGAAGAGTTTAAAATAACAATTTTGAAGAAATGAATAATGGAAGAAAGTAATTCTGTCTTTATTTTCAGTATTTTAGTAGTCTGAGGTCAAATTTTGCCCATGATGAACACATTGCTGGAGTCAGGAACTAAAAACATGCTCCTCAAATTCAGCCAGCTCCTATCACCATCAGTGTTTAGGCAAAGGATTATAACTGATATGAACAAATTACTTTGCAGAACCTGCTTACACATTCAAAGAGCGATGTCCTAAACATCCTGAAATGCAAATAATAAATGGTAGAAACGCTCCCAATCAGTATCACAGACAGTTTGGCACTGCAGTGAAGATGTCAGGGCCATAATTTGAATGATAGCTTTAACACACAAATAGAGAGAGAATATGTATGGTAAGTTAAGCTGCATAAAGCCTTTCTTCTAAATCCAGATGTAGGCATTAACTCGCATATTTGAGATGGCATGCTTATTTGCTAAGTGCAAAGATGGCTAGAAAAGCTTTCCTGACTGATGATAAAAGCTGGAGTACTCTTTAATTTTGGTTACTGCCAAGCTTATTTCAACAACCACAATAGTTATTTGGCTTCATACCAAAAAGTGGCAATACAGTACTTACATGTCTATGGATCAAAATTAGATGAAAAATTGCTGTTTCTCATTTCCAAAGCTATTTGCCACACATTTTATAGGCCTCAAGATGCCTTTTGTAATATGTGATAACAGAGCCAACTGAAGCATCTGCCTGGGAAGAGATTACTTTAATTATGGACTCAATGTCCTATTTTCTGCAAGTGTTCCCCAGAGAATTTCTTGCTGCTGGATGAGAGGTGTTATGATGCACATTAAAATCTACAAGTCAAACAAAAGAGGTTGTAAAAGTGAGACAAGGACACCCATAGAGACCCCAGTCTTATATTCAGTGGCTAAAAAAAATAACCCTGAATTCTGTTGATAACTTTTTCTTTAATCTAATACCTGTTAAAATAAATTCCCAAAATATATGTATGTAAAAAAAAAAGAATGCTAGAAAAGCTTACCATTTTTTTTCCTTATCCTATTATGTTTTGTAAAATTGATCGATCTGTAGAAGTCTTTAAAATGTTCATGTTTTCCTTTTCATTTTTCCAGTACAGTAGTTACTAATGATGTAATGTGAAAAATGCAGCAAGGAGGTTTCTTGTTAGCTTCTATTTTTATTGCACGCGAAGTTTCTTGTCATTAAGGATTCGTTTGCCTTCTGCTGTAGTATCATTGATCACAATTAACTCACTTGATATTAAAGTGGATGTGCTGTATGCTCCTATAGAAATTCTGGGTAAATCACCATTGATTTAGCACAGCTTAATGGATACTTAAAATATTTGTCATTCTCTCCTCATCAATTAGAAGAATGCTTAGAAATCTTCATTAGCAGCTGCTGCAGTGATGAGCTGAAAGGTTTTCTTTACACAAAATACGATGGAAGAGCTGTAAAGATGGCTTGAAGATGCTGTGACAGCATGTGAAGTGCTGGGAAACTTCCTTAGAATTTGGAAAATTGCCAACATTAAAAGGGAAAATGACATCTCTAGAAGATACTGAACTTTAAAAACAAAACAACAATAACAACAGACCAAATATGCCAAAAACTATTTGAAGTTTATTTAAAACAGAGGGCCATATCTTCCTCTTTGATTTCGTACAATTATTAGAAAGGTGTATTTTCATAAAACATTAGAGTGAAAGCAATGCTCATCCTTTATAAATACCAACTAATGCTAGGAATTTTGCAGTTTGCTAATTTTATAGTAAGTATGTCTCCAGTGAAGCAGAACCAAGTCTGAAAAGAATGTTAAATGGTCAGTACTTCCCTGGTCTGGGGGAAGGTAGTATGGGGATTTCATAGCACAGCAAATGAAAACAATTAGCTACCTCTGCAGCATCCAGCCCCAGGAGGAGCTTGTCAGGTAGTGCTCATCACATGTGTCTCTTCTTCATGGAAGGATTAAGGATTAAATATTAGATCCCTTTTCTATCTTCTAGGCTCTAGTTGTTGAAGGGTTATTTTCTGACTTCCTCTGGCTTTAAGAAGCTATGCAGTGCCAGGGTTAAATTGAAGGTTTTAGCTTGTACATAAATGGGAAAAGCCCTGTTCTGTGAGAGATCCTTGGACCAGCCTTGAATCAAGTTGGGAACTGAGTCAATACCAGCTGTTTCCAAGCTCAATGCTTTGCCTTTTGGTTTATTACTGACAGGATAGAGAAAAGAGTTATGAATATACTTGAATATTATATGGCTTAATGAAGTGACTGAGGCCACTTTTCCTGGATTCAGGACATGTAGACATGTGGGATCACCGCTGGTCAGTTACTGGTGTCCCTTCTGAGGTTTTGGGAGAGATCTTTTCCCCCTTCATCCACTGGGAAAAGTACATGTGCTTGAATCCCTGTGCCTGGGGAACTTCCACTGAGGCACCCATGTGCATCTAGAGCTGGACTTCCTCAGCTGCTCCCCCAGGCTCACGTGCCCTGCATGCCACCAGATCTCCTTGGGGCACTTGAATCATGCTGAAAGTCATGTAAAATTTCAACTGTGATTTCTGCAAGGGCAGACATTTCAGCTGTGATGCTTTACCTTGCCAGAAGCTATGAAATCTGTTCGGATATTTTCCTGCTTGCCAGGGAGAGCTGACCTTGCCTTCGGGTGAAGTGTCCAGCTTTGGAGCTACTGTTCCTTTGCTCTTGGAGCTGGCACTGTTTCATGGGTCTCCAGTGTTCTTAGCCAGAAGTTAGTGTTTTAAATAGTATGGGCAATTAGGTCATCATTCTAATTATTTATGTGCAAATTGTTGTCTTTTTTGTTTCAAAAAACTTTCCAAAAGGCTGGAGCTCTGCTGTTACTTAACATGATGAAATGTCATTTCTTAAGAATGGTGTGTCTCCCAGCGGCTTTGAGCACTGGGTTTCTTGTTCTGTGGAGCTTTTAACTTCTTTGAGAACTTTTCTTTTCTGGCTGTTCTCAACATCAAGAGTCCCAGAGTCAGGCAAGTAAAGGGTTGGAAAAGACAACTCTCTGTTTAAATTGTTTCTTCTACTGTCAGATGATGTCTGTAGCTCACGTCTCTCTCCTGCTTAACCTGGCTGTGACTGTAGCTGCTGGCTGGTCTGGCCCATCTGGGTTAGAGGCAGCAACTGCTCCGTGGTGGCTCCTGACTCTTCCACCAGAAGAGATCTGCCTCTTGGATTCCATGGGAAGGGGAGCACATGGTGCTCCAACCCTCCTGTCTCTTTCAAAGCCACATGAGGTGCCCCTTGACTGGAAATCACGAATTTATCACTGTGAGCCATTGTCCATGCTGATGGATGAGGAATGTCAGCTTTACTTCTCATGGGGGGAGAGCAAACAGATCTGGAATCCATGATACTGTCTTTGTTCTGAAGTACACCAAGGATACATCATATTTCATCTAGCCTCTGCAAGGATTTCAGTGTCTTTTATTAGGGAATATGAAATGTGGCCTCACAAATATTTCTCCTTGTTGGCATTTTCTCTAACATAACAATTAATCTTTTTTTCTTTTTGTTTTTGCAACCTGTCTCCAATATTGCACAGAACATCCATGTCAAGTGTTTTCTCCTTCTTACGAGGTCCATTCTTAGCTCTCCTGTGGCAGCAACATACCCATCAATAGTGAAAAATTTCATCATCCTGGCAGAGCACTATGGTCTCCATGAGTCACCATTCAGAAGAGTGAAAATTATTTAATGTTAAATTTCTAAAAATTATTTAATTCCTCATGTATTAGTACACTTGTTTGTGCCTTTAAAGACAACCATTGTGACACTGAAATCACATCTAAATCTAACTTTGCATTGCCATATGGCACAACTTGTAGACACTAAGACTCTGGGAATTCATGTATTAGGTTGCCAGACTGATGTGGTGGATAAGTAGATTGTCATAAAAGTAATTAGTTTCAGTGTATGTAGATTGCACTTGGCCTTTTTTGTTGTTAAGCTTTTAAGGATTGATCTTTTAATGCTTTGCTTTGATAAAAAAACAAAGCATCTCACAGGAGGTCAATTTGCAGTTAAAAATTTTTACTACGTGTTTGCTGAACGAAATAAAAATAAAATAGATCTCACTCTTGCTAGTGTTTAGGACATGTTAGGAATGTTCACTTGTATTTGTAAGGATATTTCTGCTGTTGATTTTTAACCCACCAGGATCTAACTAATAGCTAGGTTTGTTGGTTGTGACTATGTTCAGAGCTCTGGAATACTTTTGGCTAGAAGTCCTGTGGACTAGGAGAAGGAATAAAAAACAAATTTAAAAAATCATAATCAAGTACTTCCGAGGTTGGCTGATGATGTGCAATGTGATATGGATGACTTTTGGATGGCTATTACAATGGTCAGTAAAGGCAGTCATGTTGCAGTAGTTTAATTTGGTAATGGTAATTAACTCAGAAACTCACCTCTCTTGGTGCCAGTCTATCTCACAGGTAGTCAGGTTGGATTCCAAGGCTGGGTTTCTGCCTCACTTTTGGCAGCAGGGATTTTCTGTTGCAGAATGTGACTTGGGATGCGAATTCCCAGCTGGAGCTACCAGGGAGGTGCCAAAGCCAGGGCAGAGCAGTTAATGGTCCCTGTGACCTGGGAGCCCTGGATCTCCAGAGGTTGTAGCACACTTTGGGGCTCTCAGCTGCCTGGAGCTCTGTGTGTGTGAAGTTGGAAGGTTCAGGAGCACTGAACACCCAGTGACAGCGAGAAAGGGAGGGATACAAACCTCAGCCAAAACAGAGATATTAGCCAAGTTTATTAAGTTTTCATGAGTTTAATTAGATTTCCAGACAGTAACAAAATTATGGAGTAAGTGAAGCTCAGTTTTCAAAAGTGCTGGAAGCTTTGCAGTGCTCTGTTCAGCAGTGCTTTAATAGTGTCTTTTAAATTTGCAAGTTATGTTTGAAAAATTAATAAATAGAATTTTAATAAACCCTCTTTCTCTTTTTTTTCCTCTTTAAATTGGCAAAATCAAGTCATTGGGTTTCATTCAGTCTGTGAAAATGTGAGCACAGAATACATTTCATGGTTGATTTACGAGCTCCTTGAAAATATGGTTTATAATGAAATTCCGACAGGCCCTTAACAAAATTAGCATAACAAATAGCAATGTAATAATACCTTTCATGTCTGTGCATTCCTGCAGATTCACTGTCAGTGAGCACTTGCCAAGCACCAGAGCATTTCCAGCCAGGGCTGGGCAGCACACCCAGACAATGCACTCCCAGAAAGCTGACTGCCTGCTGTATGGATGTGGAGTTATGGATTCAGACAGCCTGCATGGGCAAAGTTAAATCAGTAGTAATTCTAGCAAAATAATATCAAATTAAGAATAGCTGTCTTCAGCTACAGAGTTATTGCTGTTATTGCTAGTTGCTTAGTTATTACTAAGACAAAACATGAGAAGTGTAACTTTTCCTGCTGGCAGTACTTAATTTCAGGGTTTTGTGAGAATAGGGAAATACAGCTAGAAGACCAGTAATGGCTTGGGCTGTCATTGTCCATATAGAAAGACTGTATTTATACTTTAGAACTTAATTTTGATGAATTTCACAGTTGAGCCTGGTCTCTACAGACTGGTATCCTGATGCTTTGCCTGTGTCTAGTGTTTGCAATATATGAGTTTCTCCTAATGTGCTCCTTTGTGCTCCATTTTTTTATTTAATATGTTTTTTTAAACCTGGGCCAAAGCTGGATAACTGGGTCAGAGTCAGCATATTTTTATGTAAAAAAGTCTGGGCTATGGGCATCTCAGATTTTATGTCCATAACACAAGTGGTTTGCCACTTGGAATTTTGAGGGCATTATACTGACCTCAATCTGCTCACACAATCATTGAAACAAATTAAAGAGCAAAAGTACTATGCAGCTGTTAATATGCAAAGGGATGTTGGAGGCTGCTGAAATACAAAGCAAGAGAAAGACAGTGAGTAGCATAATCTTTGGTCTCCCAGCAACTGATGCACAGTTATGGATAGATGAAGCTAAATTTTAGCATTGAGGTTCACATATGCAGAGTATAATTACATTTGTATTCTAAAAATGTCGTTAAAGCAATGTTAGACTCAGTGGTTTCTTTTCAAAGGAAAAGTTAAAATGGGAGATATAATTCCAGATGAGATCGTTAGAAGGAACTGTTTACTGTGTTTCTCATTGGCATATTATTTTGGGAAATACAGAAATGGGTGGGGACACAAAAATGCAGACTGGGAAACAGAAAAGAGCAGAGAGCTTTTGGTGATACAGCAAAGCTCATAGGGGGCAGGTTAAATCAAACCTGGGAAGACTTAGCGCAGAAAGTCAGCACCTTGCCTACAGAAATTTGGGAAAAGTAAAACCCTTGAGAGACAACTTTGGTATTCATACAGAGCTGTTTTGTTTAGTTTTAGTGGCATGTCTGTGCCTGTGGCAATCCTCAAATTTCCACTATCAAAATGTCAAGTTAGGAGGTGACTCAGTACTGGAGATTACTATTTACTGGGGAGAGGAGCAGAGATTGAGGAGCCAAAAGTTTGGGGAAACCCAAACCAAGGCTTGACATTGTATTAATAATTCAAGCAGTTTTATTTCTTTTGCTTAAACACTGTTGGGTAACTAAGGTAAAAAAGGATCATGAAAAGGTTTTATCTTCATTAATATGAAATGGGGACAGTATCCATCTCCTGCACTCAGCCTCAGCCTTCAGCTTTCTCACTGTCATTTTTAATAGGAGAATTTGCCCCTTTTCTTAAGAGACTAATGGATGGATAAAAGAGCCACCCTAAGTTCAGTAGCATACAAATTGTCAGCCTGCTTTTTTCCCTGCTTTTTGACTAGCCAGGCTGAGAGTCCTGAAAGATGTGGGCTTCAGTTAGCGTGGTGAGTGCATGGTCCATTAACCAGATTCCTTAGGTTTGCAGTGTAACTCTTTTTAGCGCAATTACTTTTTTCTTATTGTGTCCCTTGTACCCCTTAGCAGATCCGACAAGGATGGAGAGAGATGATTCCCAGGGAATGAAACTACTTCTTTTATGGTTGTTACATTCATGACATTGCTCATGACAAGAGGGTCATAATCCAGCTCTACAGTTGTTTCCTCATGAATTGTAGACCTTAGGAATTTGGGTCTCTAAAGGATTCAAAAGCCTTTAACCAGTAAATATAATTGGAGGTTGCTTTATCATTTCTTAGATACAGACAAAAAGATACTCAGCTCATGCTGAGTAATTGCAGAAAAGCCAACACCTGAAATATAATTTCCTCAAATACTACAAAGTAGACCATACGAAATGAATTATCTGGTTTCTCTGCCAAAGACTCTCAACCATAACAACACTTAACAGTCATCAGCATCAGATGATGGGTAAATTAATAATTCATTGCCCTCCAATTTCAATTTTCTCAAGGAAAATTTTTCCTAATCTCAGTTAGACCTGATTATGCTGTTTTAAGTCCCATGCAGAGGATGGTGGTGTGTGGGTAGTGTGAGTATTGGTGTACACACAGGACATGAGAGCTTCCCATGTGATATGGAGCTGATAACTCACAGTGCAAGGACTCCCAGGTCCTGGGGCTTCATATTCTGGTGAAGAGCTGCAGCAGCACCAGGATTTGTTGGGAGAGGTGTCTGTGCAGCCAGGAGCTTTAAAATCACACAGATGAAATGCAGCTGCTGGGAGCAGTTTGAGACCTTGGGTTCCCGAACTACCTTGAGGGTGAACTTAACTGCTGCGTTGTTTTTGCAATCTGTGTCTTGTTTTAAAGAAAAGAGGTCTAATCCAAACCCACTTAATTTGAAGTCTGATATGTATGTGGTGATTTGATAAAATTTCTTGGTCAGAAGTTTCACATTTTTATTAGAAATGGCAGGTATTTATAATTTGCTGCACAAGTAGTTTTCATGTTTTAGCATAATTTAGAGTGAATTAATGGCTTGTTATTTATTGCCTAATGCTCTGTAGGAGTGATTTATAAAGCCATACTCTGCACTGCTTGTTACTTTGTATTCTTGGCATTAGGTGTATCATCAATATCATTAAATGAATTCACAGTGACATTGCTCTGGAACTATGGGTTTTGATACAAGGGTAACAGAACATAAATCAAGAATTATGTTTAATTCATAAGAGGCACCAATCTCTCATTTAAGTGTAGGCTGGGCTAGATGGTGTCAAAAATATGCTTTACAATACCTCTTCTGATTGCATTTCAGACCCTCTCTATATACCCTTATGCTCTCTGTGAGAATAATAGATAGCAATACAGTGCAGTTTGTCAAGTGAATAGCATTTCTGGCTTTATATATTTGGGTGCAAATGCTATCATTATTTTTACCGCAAGCCAAAAAGGAATATATTTACATGTATATACTTAAAACTATTGTTAAGGGAATCTATAAATTTAAAGACAAATCTTGCCTATTCTCTGCAATAAATACAATTGTTAACGATATAAATTACATTCTAAAAATCCAATATTTTGTAGTAGTTCTAACTGTTCTGTTATTTTTACTCCTAAGCAGAAATATAAATAAACTGTTATTTTAGTCTTTCTTTTCTTAACTCTTTTCTCTTGAATTAGTACATTAAATTCCAGAGCATTGAAAAACATGTCAGAATATTTAACTAGTATCTGTTTACTTTTTAATAAATTTTATGAAAATATTTCTTTTCCCTTTGGTTTTTGTAAAAAAATTATTCTTACGAAGCCTAAATTTAGGATTGGCACTGACTTGAAAATGCACTTTCACCTCACTATTACTCCAAGTGCATATGAACTCTTGACAGTATCATTCACATATAATGGCAATTTTGAAGCAAGACGCTTAGGATGCAATTTATTGGAAATGTTAATTATGCAGGAGCTAGGGCTGTAATTTGCTAGAAGTTTTCTCATCACTTTGCTGCAGGAAGCAGGACGTGCTCTCTTTGATACTTCTTGGAGTTAACAAAATCGTCATCATGTATTTGAAATGGCTGGAAGGACTTACATTCATGGGAGAATACTAATGTTTACACATAAACCAAAACTAGAAAGAAATGCTTTGTGAAAATGAAGGAATTCTTTTTGTTCAGTATTTTAAACATTTGTTCTCAGTGGAAACAAAGGACAGTAGAACAAATAACATATCTCTGGAGAAGGAGACAAATCAGACTTCAGGGCCTTTTGGTCCCAACTTTCGTGCCATATCCTGTATGCCCTTTCATCAATATTTTCTAACATTTGTTAGAACAGGAGAAAAAAATCAATTTAAATATATGATGGAGTTTTTTACACAAAGCTGGAAGAGATTGTTGGGATTTTTAAAAAATTTTCACTTAAAAATAAGTTGGAATAGGACACTTGCAATGGATAATTCTACTCAGTTTGTAAACAAAACTTAGATACTCTTCTATAAAAAAAGGCATCTATATGTGAAAATTAGAAATTCTCATTAGTGTTTTACCCAAATCTTCCAGAAATGCTTCATCCTGCCACCTGACATGGAGCAGCCCTCCTGCCCATTGTTGTATTGGGTGATGTTAAGGTGAGTTTGGGGCAGGTGTGTGGGCCCTGAGGGATCCCTTGATCCTCTGTGGCCCAGAGATTTCCAGGTCTTCCCTCCAGCCCATGGGACACCTCTCCCACCCCTGCTGGCAGCCATGCCCAAACTGCAGCAGGGTAGTTTGGAACACCTTCTGCTCAGTTTTGCAAAGAAAATGGAGATCTGGTTGGTCATGGCATCCTTAGGCTGGGCAAAAGGGGGCTCAGCCCAGAGCTGTCATGTCCCTACTTAATGTCATTAATGTGCTCCAGACCACAGAGCTTGTTCAGGATCAGAGGTTAATGGTGCAGGAATTAACTGCAAGCTCGTTTCATTTACTAGTACTTCTGAAATAACAGTGACTGGGGTGATTTTTCTTCATTATGTTGTGTGTCCTTTGCTTAAGAGAGTGCTGTTCTAAAATCAGTGACTGCTGTACATGGTGACACAGTACAGACCCATTTCCTGGGCACCTGTCCAGTTTCCAAACAGTCACTGATACTAAAATCTTCTGTCACCAGCATTAAAAGGTGCCTGTGTCAGTTAAAAACAGAAAGAAAAAACATGCAGGGAAATTCAATTTAATGTAGCATAGGATGTATTTCTGGAGGAAAATCCTGCTTGTCCATCCCTTTCTCCTTGCATTAATTTACTTGTAGGTCCATGAACTTGTAGGTCCATTCCAATGAAAGTTGACAACAACTTAGGTGTCTTTAATAATATTATCTTATATGTCTGAATATAGAGGACCATACTGGGAAGGATTATTATATACAAATGGAGAAGAATTTGAGGAAGCTCAGGCTTGACAAGAAGCCCCAGCTGAGTGTGTGTTTTAGCAAACTCTTCCTCAGCCAGGAGGGGATGGAGTTGGGAGACCAAGAGAAAGATGGTACCAGTGTTGCTGCTAGTGATGAGCTTTCTGTGGCTTAGAAATCACTTCTCCTTCCTGCAGGTGTGGAATGACTGTGCACACACTCCTGCTGCATGCAGGGGCACGGGAAAATACACAAAGTTCACCAGTACCAGATAAACCCATACTTGTCATGAAGTCATGAAGCAGCATCATTCAGCATACCTGATACCAGGAACGCAGACACGGATTCCTGAGTTCAGGAATGCAAGGCTTTAAACAGGATACTTTTAAAGGATGTCCCCAGAAATTAAAATGGCTTTTAAACATTTATTTTGATACAAGTTTCAGAAGTGTTAATTGCTAAAAAATGTTTTTTTCAAACCATGTATACTATTTTAGAGACTATTAAGAAATGTAGGTGTGATTCATTTAAGATCCCATTCAACAGGACAATTCTCAGCATTTGAAAAGCAAAGATTTTCTGAAATTTAATGTATTTTGTTGTGCATAATGAAACAGATGAAATAGTCTGGGAAAGAAAAAAGAAGTTTCATTTTTGCTTTCTAAAACCAACAAGTCAAAGTTCTTTACTATGTTCCTATTGTAAACTCCTCAAAAGACCAAGTGTCAGCATAAGAAGTATTAAAGAACAATTTTCCACAACACTACTGACAGCTACAAAAAAGGAAGGTATTTCCCTGCAGCAAGACAACATGTAAATTTTTGTGGTAAGCACAGATCAAAAGACTTGTGAATGGAAACTCAGAAAATACTCCTGTTTTGGTTTACTAAAAGTATCTCAAATATTTATAATGTTTCCTGTAGCTCTTAGGTTAGGAATTATGAAGTCATTAATACAGTTAGAACAATGGTCAAGTGGAATACATATTGAAAGATAGAAGTAAATAGACCATTTGAAATTCTTAAGCTAAAAGGTACATGTTCACATGTCTCCACTGGGTGTTATTAATTCATAGTCTTTAGTTTAAATGCAAGGGATTGGCCTCAGGTCAATAGAATTTTAAAAATGTGTAATTTTTTAAAAGAGGCAGCAATATCATGCAAGGAATCCAAAGTTACTGTGATCTGTTTGATTGAGGGATCCTCAGAGATGGATGCACCTGGAAGCTCAAAGTCACCAGCTGCATTTTAAAATATTTTATTTGTTATTTGCAATGCAGTGTTTTTAACAGTCTTTGTGCAGGAATAACATAGAGTTATCTTTGCCAGTGGATGAAGTCTGCCTGTTTTCTTAGCATGTGCCAAACAAGTGGTACAGCATAGTTAGTGCTGCTATTTTTGCAGCATTGTTTTGGAAGCTGTTCTCAAACACATCTTATTTTCTTCTGATTTTATAATTGTAACTCTGTCATCCACACACCTTTACCAGCTAACAGTTGTTCCATCCCTCTGATGGGTCTTGCTTCAATTCTTTTGACTCACTGCCACATCCATCCCATTCACAGCAACAAGGTACTTTCTAGCTTATGTTGTATTGTTTTTCCATTGTAGTTTTTCAAGATTTCAGCCATTCTCTGTGCAGACATGGGATTTTTTTTTCCTGAGATCCGCAGATTCCTGATGATCATTCAAAACAGGAAATTGCTAACTGCACTTGTAGTACCTTTATGTAACTTTTCATGAAATCTAGTGTCTGTTATGAATCCATCCTTAGTTTGGTCAGTTTTACTTGGATTGCACTGGGAAGATTTATGTCACATATGGAATGCCACTGCTTCCCATTCCAGGGGACTCTGTCTGGAGCCAATACTTTCGATGTTTTTGAGAAAGAGAGTGCTTGGAAAACCAAGGTTTTAGAAAACCTGTTCAATTTACCCTTACACGTGTGAATTTATCCCAGGCAGCTCATGGGAAGTGTCCCTTCCATGAGGGAAATGGACTAAATGCAACAGTGGACCTACTACCAAAGTTGAAGAGGAGAGATTTGCAAGAGCAAACCCATATTTTTTTGGTTTTGTTTATATGATGCAGTATTTTCACAGAATCTTAAAAACTGTATCACTCTGAATACCCCACTAGAATATCAGTTGTGAGAAGAGATCCTCTTTTATCGTTAAGTGTTAGCTTGAGTTTGATGTTTTATTAATCAACCATAAACTTCTTAGCTACACAAATTACAGATGAATTTCTCTAATTTCCAGCACCACTCTGTTGTGTACAGCAGCAGATGTGCAAGTCTCCAATGAATGCCTTCATCTGTAGTACTTGGAATTTGGGATTCCAGACAGGGGAATTTGAGCTCCCAAGCAATATTTCATGTAAAAAGCAATAATTATTTGTGTGTATTTGAAAAGTTCACCTTCCTGGCAACTTTACTGAACTGAATTCCCAGTGTATTCATTTGGATAGGAAACTGTTATTAGCAAATAAATGAAGAGTTGAAGTCTGGTTGTGTTTCACCCAGTATGGCCATTGCTTTGTTCACCAGGGGCAGAGGCAATCCAGTGTTGGTGCTAAAGAATCTCAGAGCATCAACAGGATATTTCCCTACAAAGATTCATTCTAGTGTTTTGCTCATTCTGCCAGAGTCTTCTGAAAACAAATCTGTGCTCAGGAAAAATTAGTCAGTAATAAAAAGCAAGAGCAACCATCTATCCTGGAGGTACTTACATTGTTCCTTAGATTCTCTGTTACTCTGGTTTCTTTCGAGGCTAGGGTTATAAATCTCTTCATTATTACTTTACTCTAAGAGAAAGGTTTTAGACTTCAATGTCTTTTTTAATAATGGGTTCAAAGAATTATTATCCACAGCCTATCTAAAGGAGATATTATAGCAGTGTAGCTTAGCAGGTAATTTGTTTCTGAGTAAGACAAATCATGGATTGTTTCCTAGTGAGAAACACGGACTCAAACTTATTATTTTGGAACAGTATATTATATGGGAGGCTGCTGTCCAAATGAGTTATAAGTTCAGTGTATTTATGCCTGTTTCAAGTGACTGACCAATTGAAAGTGAAGCTCAGATTTTGCTAAGTGTAATTTTGATAATCCTATTATTACTTTATTATGGAAAAGCATTCACAAATACCAGAGCTGTGAGCCTTGATGTGCTGTTAGGCAATGTGGTAGAAGGTGTAGCGGAGTTGTTTGTGTTTCATTAGTGTAGTTGACCCTGCTTTGGCCAGGGGGTTGGTCTGGAGACCTCCCAAAGTCCGTTCCAGACTGGATTTTCTTATGATCCTCTCTGGGCAGGGACAGTGAGGGGGAGGCCATGGATGGATGAAGAAAAAACTGCAAATAACTCAGAAGCAGCTGAATTGAACTATTCTGGAGCTGGCAGCAGGGGTAGAGGGTGGGTCCTGACCCCAGCTGTGGCTCACAGAACTCCCACCTGCAGCACCAAGGGGTGCTGAGCTATTGCAACACCCTGCATGGGTAACTCAGAGCCTTTGGTCAGCCCAAGGAGCTGCTAAAAGTTTCTGGTTTGGAAAGCAGGGCTGGAGGGACAGAACTTGGGGATGGACACAGAGAACAGATTAAATTTTAAATTTGATCTCTCTGGTTGGGGTGGGAAAGGCTAGATGTGATTTAGGCATTCCTGTGTCTGATTGTCTCTTAATCCCAATCCTAAACCAGCCCTCTAATGGGCATCTCTGAAAAAAGTCTGTGTTGAAGAAAGGCCGAACTACTGTGAGCAGCAGGATCCATGAATCCAAGTTTCCTATGTCTTTGGACTGTAAACTCCAAGAGCACCCACACCACAGCACTTTCAGGGCCCTCACACTGCACCTCAATCTTGCCTTCAATATCTCTAAGGTCCCCAGATAACCCCCTACCCTCCTCTAGCACAGCCAGCTCCTGCCAGGGCTCCCCACCATGGTCTCTCCAGTTTATGCTGTGTACATGATGCCATTCCACCTGCTCCTTTTGTCTGGAGTTCTGTGATACTTCACAGATTTTTTTTTTTTTGGTGGCTGATGGAATTAATTATTGTCCTAAGGCAATATTTCACCTGCTTATTTCTATTTGTAACCTTGTATGGTCTTCAGGGATATATGCTTTCTTCCAACTCATAAATCTGGATGAAAATTAAAAACCATGCAGGAGAAATAACTGTCCTTTGTATGATTAGTGACCCTGCATTTTTTTTTCAGAGGTTCACCACATTCACAGCAAGAATAACAATTCTTCACTAACAACTGTATTAGGTTCTCTCTTGGTTTGATTTTGATCAGTCTGTGAAGGATTACCATGTTTCATTTGTTTTTCAGTCCTCTGAAAACATTTAGGTTGGTGAGAAGACTGCAAAGAAACATTAGACAAGGAGTGTAATATTCCAGAGTTTGGTGAAGCTTTAGGAAGGGAAACCTGCCCCATGTACTGTGGGGTGCAGTCTGTGGAAATTTTGATTTTTGCTGTATTATTTTTCTAGCATTAGGCCAAAGAGGCAGGTTTTATCCTTCCCTTGTGAGCTGACTCACACACTGTGGATGCACCAGTTACATATCTGTCATTAATGCTGAAATTAATTGTTTTTAAGAAAAGGAATTAATTTGGCAATTGAAGATTTCTTTGTGGGGATTGTAAAGCAAATACAGGGGATAAGGTTCCAGATTTTTATGTAGTCCAGCTCATCCACAGCTAGTGGCAATGTCCTTTGGGAGCAGTGGGCAGCTAAATCAGGATAGAGCAGACTGGAGAAACCTTAACTAGGAAATGGATAGTGAGTACAGATGGCATGAGAGCAGTGAAATGAAAAGCTGGCATTGATATCATCCTTTTCCCCAATATTTAGGATCTTTTAAAACTAATGTTATTTTCATCCCAGCATCTCATATGCTATTTATTTTTTTTATTTTTAATTTTAAATGTTTCTAAGTTTCCTCTGTGTTAGCTGAGTATGCTATTTATTACAGGGTTTCGTTTAAAAATGTACCACATCAGAAAACCCCAGAGCATCAACTACCTGTAAACTCCTGGTTTTCTGGGATCACGTAAAACCTTTGCACTTCTGGTTGGATACTCTGAGATATCCCCCAAGATTAGAAAGAATCAATATCAATATTCATGCAAAGTGTTAAACATAATGAACTGGTTAATTCTTTTGTTCTGTTAAAATCAGTTCTCAAGTGATGATTAATCTGATTAGATGCAAACCTTGCTTTCATTTCTTTTCTTTTACCAGATATGCAAGACCTTAGAATGATGGTTCTGCAGTTAAATGCAGACTGGAAGGGATTTCAGGATCCCTTTTCAGTCCAAAATCCTGCTCTAAGGAGGGCCAGACCAGGACTTTGATCCAGTCTGGTTTAAAAACACAGCTGTGATGGAGAGGAACTGCACAAGTTCCTTTGGTGGCTGCTGCCATGTCCCCCCAAAATCACCTCTTCTGCAGGCTCAATGAGCCCTGCTCCCTCAGTTTCTCCTTGCAGGGGATGTGCTCCAGCCCAGCCCATCCTTGTGCTCCAGCCCTGACCATCCTTGAACTGCCCCAGATGATCAGCTCTGCCAAACTCATCAGTTTGAATGCTGTTAAGAAAAGGGTCATTGCAGAAGCATACATTGACTGCAAGACCATTAACTATTAAGTAACACCTCTGTGTTCATTTAGGGATGTTAAGAATTTTAAAATCCACAGTAACTGCAACATTTTTTCATACCAGAAAAGAAAAATGTTATTCTTCTTGAAGGATAATTTAGGTGATTGAATAATATCTTCATTGAATATAAGCTTTAAAAGACTATATAAGCAGAATTTAGGAAAAGCAGTATTTTTTATACCAAATAAATGTAATATATTCATATAGCTTAGGGTTAAATATAGACTTCAAATAGTTAAAAATATTCAATGCATTAAAAATCTCAAATTCATCCAATTGATGTTTCACTAAATTATAAAGTACAATAGATTGCAAAACCTAAAAAAAGGACAGAGTCTTCTCCCAAAGACTGAAAAAGGTAGAAAAGAGGGACCTAGCTGTTGGCACTGTGTCAGTAGAGAGACAATGGATGCTTGTTCTATTATTTATATGAGCTCTCTGCTTGGCAGATGCCACTGCAATAACCCTTTATTTCAAGTATAGAAAAAATAGAATTTGCTTTCCTTTATAATCACACAATGCAAAATACTAATGAAAATGTTGGATTTCCTGTAGCTGGGAAGAAAGTATTATCCCAATCTGCTTTCAGTTAGCAAGAACCTCTAAGCATTCCAGTCACATAAAACAAGACAGAATTTTTTAAAACCCCACATCTTTTTATTCTCTGAAACAGAAGAGAAAGAACAATGAAAGTGTTTATATAAAATTTTAAATTGTAAGTCTTAATTTTTTACCTCTTTTCTAAGGTATATACATTGTTATGTTGTCCCCATCTTTTGTACATGCACCTTGTAACCAAACAGAAGTTTGGTGTTCTTTAGGACAACAAAAAAGGGTTCTTAAAAATTATAATATGTAGGGCTGGAGGTGCATGTGCACCCCTCTGTTTCCAGCGTTGTAATCTTAGATCCATCCTCTATAATATGGATTATAATTATAAAAATCTAGAAGAGAATCACAGAATGGCTTGCCTGTTCCAGTGCCTCACCACTCTCACAGTAAAGATTTTTTTTCCTAATATCTATTTTGAACCTGCCCTCTTTTCAGTCTGAAGTCACTCCCCCTTGTCCTGTCACCACATGCTCTTGCAAGAAGTCCCTCTCCATCTTTCCCTTCCCAGTATCTACTGGAACAAAATTTCTGTAGGCCCTTCTCACTTTTTTTCTATTTGAGAATGTTTTATTCAAATCTTGTTTAAAGAAAGTCCTCAAATGTTTATTAAATCAGTCTTTAATCAACCTTTAGGTTGACTTGAGTCCTCTTCCCACATGTGCAGTCCCCAGAGATAAACTCAGAGACAAAAGACAAAGCCAGGTGACCCTTGTTCCTCTTGCATTTACCCTGTGTGAATCTCACCCATAAAGTAAGTTATTAATTGTAATTATTTATTTATATAATTTATTCATGTGAACCAAAGACTTCAGCTCAGGACAGTTGGCCCCAATGAAATTATTGTTTTTTGCCCTCTAACACACACCCTGGCTTTTGCTGACCATTTTAGTCCTTTCCTCCTGAAGAATTTTCACCTCTGACTGAGGTTTTTAGAGCAAAAGTGCCAATTCCAGTCTCCTGAACAAATGTCTACATAAGTAATTGCATCTTACTTGCCAAATTTCCCTGACAATTTCAGCTGAATATGGTCAGGACAGATGACTTTCTCTATAACATCTCAGTGAGGAAACCATTGGGGACAGGGCGAGAAAAGCAGAGTCGAAATTTGTATTTCAGAACACAGAGATCTCATTTCTGCTGCTTTAATTAGACTGAACTTGCATGTCAAGTGAAAACTGAAATAACAGCTTGGAGGCATTTAACCAATGGATGGAAGCCTCCCACCCATGTGCCTTTGGATCAGCAGCCACGAGGGCTCTGTGCATTTTCCCTGCTGGCCCCAGCACCATCTCCCAGTCAGGTTTGACATTTAGTCTGACTGCTCTTGAAGAAATTGTCACTGGATCTTCCAGCCCTGGTAGGAAACACAACCCAAAATGCACCCCAGCCTGACCTCACCTCCTGCCACCACAGTAAATGTTCAATAAACCACCTTTGCAGAGCACTGGAAGAAAATGGTTCACACACACATGAAAGGCTGTGCACAACACAGCCCCAAGCTCCTGAAGACCTCTTCTCCATCCTGCTTTCAAGTTATTTTATTCAGAGATCCCTTAATTAGGCAGTATTGGAGGAGAATATATATTTTTAAAGACAGTGGGTTAAACAAGACAAACCTACAGAGATGATCATGCAAATTTCACAATGCATTAAAAAACCAACCCATTTATTTGCATAAGCAGGGCAACTATCCACCTCTGGGCAGTGTGGCTGTGTGTCCTTTCCACAGGTGGGGCTGGCAGAGCCAGGCAGCAGAGGCAGCACACAAGGGTCAGTCCCATGTAGCCTCCTGCCTGTGCTCTCCTGAGCTAAAACACTTTCCCCAAAATGCAACCTGTTAACAAGAGTAAGTTAGCAATCCATGTGAAGCCAATGTGAATTGTGAGATACTTCAACACAAAATGCCAACAGCAATCATTGGCTGTGCACTATTTTCTGCTCCAGCCCAGGCTCATAACTTTCCTAGCATCAGCTGTGTCCCCCACAGTGGTGGGGAAGCAACACAGTTTGTGCTGGCATCTGACCTGATTTCAGGGGGCACCACTGTGGGACTGGGGATGACCAATCTCAGCTTCATACAGTCACTCTCTGATTTTCCTGGAGTCAGGGTTGTGGATGTCACCCTGAATTTCCTGGAGTGGAAGCAGCCACTAACCATTAGTAGGTGGCACAAGGTTAAACTCTGCTAGTGCAGGTAACAAATAACCTCCTTTTCTTTGATCCTGCAGAAAACCCTCTTTGGTGCACCACGAGATGAGGTATTTTACTGTAGGGCACCTGAGCCTTTTTGAAGACCCCTTTCACATGAATTTGTCCCAGTGCCTTCCCTCGCCAGGGAAAGGTGCAGATGGCCAAGCATCTGTGTAAGGGCAGAACAAGCACCAAGTGTCCTTATTGGCACCTGATTTTAACTCAAATAGTTGTGGTTTAGGGAGGAACATTCTTTTAAAAACTGCTGCAATTGATGCATGGGGTTAGCAATGCCTTGAGCTGCCAGCGAGCCTTGGCACCTGATGTAGTCTTTTTGTGTTCAGAACTCTTTATTCCTCTGCAAGCAGTTCATCCCCTCTTGCACAGCCCCAGGCACACAAATAGATCTAGACTAATGGAAGAGTGAGGTTAATATAAAGAGGAACCTTATTACCTCTAAGTTGTTTTTCTTTCAAAGCTCTCACCACATCAGGACGTTCCTCTTCTGGGAAGAGGATGGGATGTCTCCCATTTTTCTTGTAATTCTCATCCCTTTGGAAAGATTAATTCCTACTTGGAGTTTTCTCTGGGGACATATGGAACATGCATCTTGCCTTTTGGCTGACTGGCACATTAGGTCTGATTAGCCACTTGCCCTTTAGCTGGGAATAAATAGCAGAGAATGTCAGAGTGGGACTATAGACTGGTGTGGAGTAACACCAAATCGCAGTTAGTAGGTGCCCTTCCTCTAAGCAATATTTAACTACATTTAAGACAGCACAGAAACTTTTCAAAAAAGCACAACATTCAGTTAAGTAACTGCATACATATATATATATATTGTGATATATGTATGTCACAAAAGCAAAACCCAGAGTTAATAGTTAAACAATTTTCTTTCTTTAGTAGAGTCTCTTTCAGGCATTGCCAGAATTATTTTTGTAATAATTATCATAAATATTATGCAGTCTTCATATGAGTGTGAATATAGGAATTAAAATGAGTTTGGATACGTTACATGGCTTTATAAGAAAAGGATCCAAATTCAGGATCCTGTTCTTTCAACCTCACCTGTCAGGTAAGAACATCACCAACAAAGAAAGTTCAATATAGAAAAGGTATATTTTGAACTTCTTTCTAGAAGTAGCTCAGTTCCTGCATAATTGTGCTGCATTATTTTCATTTGCTCCATTAATAAAGCACAAATGCAGAGAAAATGGAGCAGGCAATGCTGGTAAAGTGGCAGTAGCAGCACCCTCAGCAGGTCTCTGAAGCTGTGCGGTCGGCGCTGACGCCCATGGCAAGACAAAGGTGACAGGAGCACAGGCTGCAGCAAGCAGTGCCCCTCCTGCCCTGCTCTCCTGGCCCCAGGGCGCAGATCTCTCCTGCTATGGAACAGCAGCACTTGGCTCCTGGTCTGCATTGTCAAGCAAGGCATGACAGGCACAGAAAGATGCTGATCATTCAGCTGGGTGCTGGCTCTCTGCCCAAATCCTCTTTTTCTCACACGCACGCAGAGATCCAGTAAACAGTGCAGAGTTTGGTATTATTGGTATTACTTGGTGTTTGTGTGCATTCAGACACATGCTCGAGCTCTCCTCTGCATGAGGTCTGTGTTCCAAGGGTTTGCTCTTCTCTGCCTCATAAAGGACTGCTCCGGTTGCCCTCATTGTTGTGTACATTCTGAATTGTATCCTGGGCTGTTGCATAAACAGCATCTCTGAAGTCCTGGTCCACTGCTAATAGAAGTTTTCTTTCCCACTGTCTGCAAAGAGCCCTCTCTTCCACCCTGACCGCATGGGGGATAGAACTGTTGTACAAAATACCTTCTATGTCTTAGGTGTGCCTTTTCCTTGTATGTTAAGCTCAGTACATAAAATTTCCACACTGAAACACATCTGCAAAACCTGTCTCTTGGTGCTGCATTGGCCACAAAGCTGGCTGTGGGATGCCCTGCCATTTCAGCTGCCAGAGGAAGCTGCCATATATGGTCCTCCTAAAGAAATCTGGGCAAATGTTTGATTTTGGAGATTGTTTGGTCCAATTCTGACTTGCATGATTGAATACACCTGTGTGGTAAATTGCAGAAATGAATGTAGTGATCATATAGTTTCATTCATATTCATCACAACAGAGCTTAAATAAACACCTTAATTCATATTTTTAAATGAGACTCATTTAATGCCTCAGCCCTCTTGCCTTTATGTGCTCGAGCAGTGTATTTGTTTTTATTTTACTCTGTACTTAGCATGGTCACTGGTCTTGTCAGCAGATATAGAAATGCTAATGTAGAACTGTAGCATGAAGAAGTTCTGCTGTATTTTATGAAAGCACTGAAAATCCTAAAATACTTGCAATGGGGGACCTGGTAGGGAGCACAACCAAAACCTCACACTGGGGATGTGATGCTGGGACTGTGGCCAAAATGCTGCCACTGCCAGATGAGGCAAGGCTCCAGCCTTACATCTGGCTCTGAAAGTCCAAGATGGAAAAAACCAGCACAGCTCTCCTTCCTCAGGCAGAGGAAGAGAGGGTCTAAAAGCCCTAGGAGCATCAGGTCAGCATAGTTTGCATTTCAGGACACACACATTGGTGTAAACAGAACTTTCCTACACGTACAGAAAGCAAAGTTGGTCCCAGAGAAGCTTTCCTTTACTCCTATTTGTATTCTGACAGTTTGAAGATGAGTTCACCCTGGGCATCCACTGTATCTGAAAAATTTAGTATTAGATATGTTAATTTTATTCTTCTTCCTTTTTGGGGTAACTGGCGTAGTAGCCAAGTAAAATATAATGTATTTTGATTTTCATTTTCACATAATTCCTTTCTGGTCTTTTCTGACATTTCATAAGCAAGCTAGGCACGATCCATTGGAGAGGGCACACTGCTGGCTGAGAAACTGCACTCATAAAGGAGCTTTCAACATCTTACTGTTCAACTGAGAGGCCATTTCAAGAACTTCACATGGATCTATACTGAGCCCATTAATATTAATTAGAGAAAGGCTAAAGAACATGTATGAAGAGTGTGCATGAGTCTAGACAGATATTGGAAGAACTTTGGCTGAAAGAAATCAGACTTCAGATACAACACTTGCAAATACTGAAAGGTTTTGGAATCTCGGAGATAAAACTGATGTTGTGAAGTACTGCACTTGGAAAAGAGGGATTAAATGAACAACTGGAAATAAAGTAAAACAATTACTACTAACATGAGAGCTCTGTAAGAGAAAAACAAATCACATTGCATTATATTTCTACCTGATCAAGTTGAAACAATGACAAGTTTTGTGGTACATTACATGTGTTCTAGCTGTGGGTCACTAATGGGAATTAATTATTCTTTAGACAAAACTTTTGAGGCCTCAAATATAGAAACTCTATGTGCAGCTACAGATACATGTCAAAGACATCCTTCGTTACATGCCAGTGATTTTATTACCAACCAAATCATTTTGGTTCAGGAATTTTCTTTTTCTATGCACAAACAAATCACCACAAATTATTCTATAAATTTAGAAGACTACAAAATAAACCACAGAAAGAAAGCAGAATGGGACTTCTGATTTGATCAGTCATGCATAAAGATATACATATACATGTATATATAAGTTTATGTTAGTTATTGTTGTCTTTTTTATGTTCACAGGGCTACAGCTACTCATAGGGGCCAAGTTATATTCAAGGATGCCTTAGCACAACAGCTGTGTGAACAGGGAGGTAAGAGTCACCATAATTGTAAAAATATTTGGCAAATGTGGTTTTCCATTGTACCTCCATGGTTTTCCATTGTACCTCCATGGTTTTCCATTGTACCTCCATGGTTTTCCATGTCAGTGTTACTCTGCATGAAAGCTATTCTGTAGGAAACCTTGAATCAGGATCTTATTTACATTCTTGAAACTGAGTTTCCTTGGCTTCATACTTCCCATTGTCAATCCAGGAATCCCACTCTTCCTCTCTGCTAAGTGTTGGGGAATATACAAAACTTTAAGTAGCATTATGCACATGACTGAAATCAGCCTTAATAGCCAACACTTTTTTTCTGTCAGAGCTGAGTTTAAACCCTCACTGTATTGACTTTAAGCAATATGGCTGCAGCAAAAGCTTTGTTTTCTATCCAGCTCACACATGTACATGTGAAAAATATGCCTTCCCTTTTTGTGAAAGTAGGCCATTGAATTTTGCCTGTCACATACAACATTTGATCACTTTTATAGCTAAGCAAAATGTTTGACTTACACAAACTTTAAAAATCTAATTGTTTTCACAGCTTACCCTTTCAATGAATAACCTAAAAAATAAATGTCCTGTTGTCATCTGTTGTCTACAAACAGTACTTTGCTTTGAACCTGCTTCATTAAGACAGTGAGAAGTAGAAAAGGTATCCATCATTTTTGGTACAGGACAGAAAGGAATTTCCAGTTATATCAGCAAAATTCTAGTGATATTTCCATGTGAAAAGAAACAATGAAACATGAACCAAATGATTTAAAATTAAGATTTTAAAATGGGAAATATGTTGTCATATTTACACACAGGAGAAAATCCCATACAACACATCTCTTGGGGACATTAAAGCTATAAGGTTGGGGGGTTTTCCCTATGAATTTGCAATATGGTTTTTGCAATAAAAAGCTGTTGAACATTATTTCAGGAGCATAACTTGAGTTATTCATATAAGGTATCAAGAGCAGCTCTGTGATAACGAGGGGAAAATATTTGAACTTTCAACATCAAGTTTTCACTTTTGTTGTAGCTCACTGGAAGTAAGAAGAGGGATTCAGAAAGGTGAAAAAATGTCTGCTAGCAGGCTAGGGTGCTGGTTATACTTTGGAGGAAATAAATACATAACACAGTGCTGGCAATGAGAAGGGAGTGTTATGGTGATCTGGATGGAAAGTGATTGGGCCAGCCACGTTTTTTGCTGTGGGAAAGGAAGAACATTTGGAGAAATTAAGAGGAGGTTAATTAACAGGAGGTTGTGCACTTCTAATGGGAGTGTGGAAGTGTAATGTTTCAGTGACTGGTGTGTGGGGACCTGGAACAGAAGTGTTGGCAGGATCATCATTTGGGATGTGCTGAGGAGGATGGGGAGGGTATCTCACACAGGCTGCTTGCTGGATGGATGTGGGTCAGGAGTGGAAAAGTGAATATGCAGAGTAATCAGGGTAAAGTGACAAAAACCAGAACAGAAACAGATTAAATTCTCCAAGGCATAACTGCAGAGTGAGCAACCCACAACCAAAGGCAGTCTGGGGCAGCCAGAACAGGTAAGGAAGGGAGAGGGCAGTAGGAGTCATATTGATGGCAGTGACCAGGATGGTGAAAGTCATGCACAAGCAAGCTGAATGGAAATACATGACTATCAGTGTCAGAGCTGGCAACGTGGTCAAGGAGAATATGGGCAAACCAACAAGATCTCTCCCTGCTAGAAGAAAATACCTTGGTAAGCAGAGGCAAGCTGCTGGATATCCATCTATACAGACCTGACAATCCTTCTTCAGACATTCTGTTCACTGAGATTTTAGTGGGAGAGCTGACAAAAGAAATTTTTATTCTTTCAGCCTTCTCTGCTTTACAGTTCTGCAATTTTGGAGCATAACCTAACCTCAAATCAACATTTTAGCAACACTTATGTTGGTTAGAACAGTAAGTCCTTATGTTACTGTTTGCTGTCCCTGAGTTCACAGGAACTCTCCAGAACAAGGAGAAAATAGAATTTGGGTATTGTTTTTATTCAGAGTATAAAGGATGCTGAGATGTCCCACTGGCTGCTCAGCTGTGACAATCCCTTTGCTGCCTCCTCCCATCCATAGCCATGTCCTGCACCAGCTCCCTGAAAGGCCCTTCAGATTCCTTACCTTGCCACAGTCCCCACACTCTTATAACTTTTTTTGTTTCCCATGGTTTCCCCAGCAATTCTCTTTGCTTTATACACAGTCACTTCAGAGAATCCCTACAGTGTGTGCTGTCACTGCAGTGCCTCTGCGACCCCCGGATTTGGTTTAGCAAGGATCACCCAGAGGTGCTGTCTGTGAGCGCTGGACAGTGTGTGACAGCTGTGGCAGTGATCAGAGTTCCCTGCAACACTGATGTGCAACATTCTCAGTTTTTCTCTTGGCTCTTGTCCCACATTTTTATCCTCACCATGGCTTCTCCCCCCTTGGTTTCCTAGCTCAGACACAGTTTCCTTGACTTGGATATTCAACCACTGCATTGCCCATTACCCTTGCTCCCACCCCTTCCAGGCTCTCTGCCTTTTTGTTCTTATTTCTTCAGCACAGTGTGCATTGCATTAATCTCGAACCACTGCATACTATTATCATCCTTATACTATTAGAATTAATTTTCCTATTCAGAGAAAAGACGCTTTCTTTGAAGTAGACCTTACTTCATTTATTCAATTTGCATCAACACCACTCATGTAAACAAAGGATTCTTTCAGGAAGAATTAGTGAATTTATTTAGATGCAAATATCATATTAATATATATGCAAAACAGTAAGGTAGATTGACATAAATGAGGTTTTATAGTCTGTGTCTAGCCCTAAACATTACTATACTTAAATCTTGCCCTGAATGATGTGACACAATAAGTAAAGAAAAATAAAACCACAGGGCAACTTCATAGAATTATTACAGGACATGTTCTTAATAAGTATGTTCACTGGAGGTGTTATCAGACTTCCTAATGTCTACTAAAAAAAATATACATGAAAAAGTGAAAGTAGCAAGGAATCTCAAAAATCATGTTTACTGTGGTTGTCCACCCTCAGATGTACATTAATAAATCCTGATAGAGTTAATGGAATTTTGTGCAGTAAAAGGAAAGTGATTTTTTGTATTTTGAAGAGAATTAGAGGATGATAAAGGGTGGTGTTAGGGGATGGCAATGCCCTATGTATAATGTAAATGTAGTAAGAAGCGATGCCATAGGGAAAGACACCAAAGAAAGTAAAATAATTGCTTTAAAAGCTCTGTGTTCAGAATATAATACATATTTTAGGAAGCTAGGGAGAGCTGATGTTTGAGAGTTGATGTAAGCTTTAAATTTTATGAGAATTATATTGAAGAAAGGAGACATAAAAATTATCATAGAAAAAGTTAATCTAGAACAAACAGGAAAAACCCCAACAGAAATAAAAACTATATAAAAGAATCTGGAAAGGGTAGCTGTCTTGTCAATGCTTTTAAGGATGAATAAGGATCATAATGAGTGATGATATTCTTGCCAGTAAAAATATATTTTATAAACCATATATTTAACACGTTGTAATAGTTAAATAAATGGAAAAGAAGGTAAGCTTACTATTGTGCATGTTGATTCATATTTGTTTCTGAGAATATCTTGAGAATTGGCCCAGACTCTCTTTTATTTGAGAACTTTTGCCTGAATGTTTGTTCAAGACATTTTAGGTGCATTTTGTACCTTGTAAAATTTAGGAACTCTGAAAAAAAAAGTGAAACAGATTTCAGGATCTCAGGTTTGTATTTCACAAGCTCTCAGAGCAGTATTTTACAGAGCAGACGACTGGAGAGTGGAGCTGGTGTGAAGCTCCTCAGTTCATGTTTTAGCAAGAATAACCCAGCCCTCGGGCACCTCACTGACTCTCCCTGGGGGATGCTCAGCCTCCATCATTCAATAGCAACTTTGTTTACCAGTAGAGACAAAGTATTGGAGGGAGTCTAAATAAAAACATTTATTTCCCTTTTTATCTTCATGTGGCTGCTAATGACAAGGAGATTAGAGTTCATAATCTGCAACCAGAAGACACCTCTCTGCACACCTCATTTGTCATGAGCTGATGAGCAACAGCTGATGGCCCCTGGCTGTAGAACTCTGAGCACAGTGTTTGTCTGGGAGCATGCAGGCATTTGTGTCACTGTAATTCACTTGCCCTTTATATTAAAACACCCACAAAGTTCAGGGTTCTGAGGGAAAAAAAAGTATATTTTAGGTATATTTTTAGTGGGTTTTAAGAATATTTTCTTATGCTGGATTTTTTACCTATACCTATACACAATCTTGACGCCAGAACTCTGTGGAATATGACTGTCAATAGTACAAATGGATGTTTCTGTGTTTAATTTGCCTTATGCTTGCTCTTTTTATCTGAATGGGGACTAATGTTACTTAACAGTTGACTATTACCATGTTTAATGATTTTGGCCTTTATTTTTTCACTGACAACAAGACCACCAACAAATTGTTTCTTTCTTCCTCACATTCCAGTTTCTAGAAGATGATATTCCCTTCCCACTCCTTTAATATTTCCCTCCCTTCCAGTTTAACCAAAAAGGGGCATATTTAAATTGGCTTAACCTTTCAGCAGCCTTATTTCATCCACAGAAAAATGTAACCTTCTACTCCAAAACATTCCTCCATTCTCCCTCATCCCAGTGACATAGAGCCCTACAATGTCCCCATTGACTTTTCAATTCCCCATTAGCTTCCTCAAGATTCTCATGCTTTCAGTTTGACTGTGGCCTTTCTCTCTCTGAATCACTTTGTATTGCATCCTTTCTTCTCTGCTTTTCCTTGCCAAAGGGACTGTCTTGTAAGACAAGGCAAGCACTCTACACTTCCTTACATTTTCTCATATTGTATTTACTGATACCTCTTAGATTGTGACCTCAGTTGAGCTCTGCTTCCATTCTTTGCTCATTACAATTCATCTCTTGTAAAGCTCTGTATATACCCACGGTGGTGGTTAAAAATCAAATAATAAATTCATTTACTTTACTTTTTAAAAAGGTACAACATTCTCATTCAAGCTAAGATGCATTTTGGAGCCACACAAATACTGGGTTTAAATTTAAAACCATCCAACCATGTGCCTAAGGAACATCTGACAAAGTGAATAACGGTTTAAAATATGAACTGAGATGGTCTTTCTTTTTCCCTCTCAGTCTGAAGTATTGTATAATTCCTTTTATATTATAAATTTATATCTTTGCACTGTATAGCTACTCTGCACTGTGGTATTTCTTTTATCTTTGTCATATTGTACAAAAAAAATTCATTTGACTTGAGCCACACTGTATGACTTACGGAAAAATCCATGTTATTTTAAAGTGAGTAGTTCTATAAATTGATTAGAAAGGCAGATCTGAAAATATTTTAGAACAACTACTATTTTTACAACTAATGTTTAAAAAAAATATTATTCGTTTTGTGTTATGTTTTGAATTTCTATTATTTGTGGGCCTTAAATACAACACTTGAAGATCATCCCAGTGCTGTTTTGCAATTAAATATAAAATGTAATACAGAAATTATTTATAGAGAGAATAAAGTTTATGTTTATCACTTATTGAATGGTACTCTCACAGTCTTTTGTCATATTCAGCTCAGGAATTTGAATTACAATCAGAATACCCGAGGCAAAAATACTTGGGCTTCTTAGATCCTGTAAAAATTTAGGAAACCTCTCCCCAGCATAAACTCTGTACTTGTAACAACAACCTTTTTGTCTAACATGAAGTGTTTGCTTAGTTCCACCTCTAATTTTTAAATGATTGATCAGAAGCATTAGTATGGACCTGCACCATTTCCTTCCTTTCATTCTGTTGGTGAGCAGTTTTGGTGTGCAATGTACTGTCCATATGGTGGAAGAGCCATTTCAGGAAAAAATCTCAGATCCCAAGTCTGTGTTTTTCAATCACATAGACAGCCAGTTTATTAAATAACGGTGAAGTCAAAAGAGTTTGCAAATGTAAAGATGCCAAGATTATGCTATACCTGTCCCTTTTTGCTGAATGCTGGAATTTTGCATCATTTCATTCATGACAATGTGTATCCTTGGCTGGAGCCCTTTCCACAGAAAGCCTCTTTCAAAGAGCCATGCCGAACAACCTGGGGTGAATGATAACACAGCCTTTCCTTCTCATTTGGAGGTCTGAACTGCTCTCCTTGGAGAAGGTGGTTTCTTTCTGTTGAGCTACTTTCAAAGGCCAATGAAATTTGCTTGGGCAGCTGGTGAGTGTGCCCATGATGTGTGCTGGCACGACCACGCTCCTCATAGGTGAGACTGGCAGGATGGCTCTCAGCCACCCCTGTGCTCTCAGCAGATCACCCCTCAGTGCTGCTCTGGAGCTACTGAGAAGGGGACATCAGGGACAGAGATTAGATTTTAAACCTAGCCTCTTGGAACAGGAGTATTACAAATCCCATGCCATAATGTTCTTCTTTTCCTGCAGGCAAAATGCAGAACAGTTTGTGTTGCTCAATCTGGGAAATAATTCAGCTAGTCCAGTTTGATCCATTTATTTGTGCAAATAATTTTTTAAAGATTTCTGGTGAAATTTACTTACTTCCATGGAGAAAGACAAATTCTGGGGCTCCAAGGTACAAATGCAGTTGTTTTCACTGTAGGATTCACCAGTGTAGTCCAGCACTGTTCTGGAGACAGTGCCAAGTTTAACATGCAATAGTTGTATTTCTCCAGATTTTGTACGAGCATGATGAGAGGTCTTGGCCATTGCTGGAGTCATTATTAGCATTTTTCCTAGGGAAGACAAAGCAGCATAGATGACTTTCTTGTATAAAAATGTTAGCCACGAAAAGGAAAAAATATTTCAGATTTCTGAAGAGCAATAGACTCCCAAGAAGGTCTTTTCTCTCAGCTGCAGTAAAGGTTTCCATGGTGGTTTGCAGTTTGTGTGTATATATATATGCATGCATACATGCCTTTATATGCCAATGTATATATGTATGCATGTACATATGTGTGTGTGTATATATATACATACATATGTTTATATGTACATGAGGTTAGGGGAGAGATATATATGCACACAAAAATGTGTATATTTATATTTATGTGTATATATATTAACCACATAAATATACACAAAAATGTGTATATTTATATGGTTAGTGCATGGTGTAAAACATGTCACTCCTCTAATTGGTAAGTCTGTTAAATGGAAGTTTTCTGTCTAAGGTAAATCCAGTTTCTTGCCATCATTTTCTGATCTGCAGATAGCTCTTTTGTTGACTGCTCAGTCTTCTTCATCACCTACTTCTCCATGAAGTGTTGCAGTTTCATTAGGGAATGGCATGGCTCCTTGCAAATCCAGTATTTAAGGACTAAGCAGGAAGAGAAAAACAAAATTTTTGAGATTTGTATTGGACTTTCTATTCAGATGACTATGTGTGAGAGCTGTACACAGATTGCTGCATTCATTTTTATGTTTATTTTTAAGCTATTTTTAATTTGTCAGATGTTATGACAGAAATTGCAGTAATTAAGTATTTTTTGCAAATATGCTGAAGAAATCAGGAGTACTGCTACAATTTAGGTCAGTGCCCAACAAAAAACCACAGAATTATCAAATGAATCCTGGCTTCAAAAATTCTCTTTTTTTGGTGGCTCTATTTTACGAAAGTCCAAAAGGCAGCTGGAAATACAGATCCATGGCTGAGGTACTGATGGACAATTAGGAAGCTGCTTCTCATGAGCTTGGTTATATGCAGCCCTTTGGCCCTCATGAAAGTGATGTGACCTACTTTGGATCTAAGATCCAGCAAGGCTGTGGATGTGGTAGCTGCCATGGTGTATCTAACACACTGTGTAGCCAGCTTCTAGCCTTCCCCAAATATTGTTATGTAGCTGTGCCCTTTCAGATACAGTCTGGCTGCATTTGTGTACTGCTACACCAAGCTCCTGTTGCAGTGTGTTGGAAGAAGATTGCTCAACAAACTTGTGCCATTTCACGTGCCCCCCATGCAGTGTCTTTACAACATTCTGGTGTTTCTTGGGAGGCAGAGACCTACTGGGGAACTGCCTGCAAAAACATGCTTTGATATAAGTGTTTGATATTGTGATTTGCAGAGTTAATCTGTTACTTGTTGCCCTAGGAATATTTGGATTACTTCTCCCAGTAATATGCTCAGTAAAATGTTGTTCAGTGTAGTAGAAAAGATCAAAAATGGCATTTTTCACCTCTCCTAGACTATTTCTGTTGTTGAGCCTAATTTCCACTTTGTCAGCCCTTAAGCCATTGAATCTTAATCCAAATTCATTTTTAACAATATCTCATCATTCTAGACTTTAATTGATATTTTTTACCTTACTGTAAAACCAATAGTGACTTTCATTTATTTCAATGCTTATTTTAATTAAGAGAACAATTATTTTTGTTTTCCTATTATATTTTTATAACTTTTGGGGTCTATCACGTTTTTCACAATTAAACTACTGGGATAGCTGATTTAAGAGAGTATATACTGTACCATTTGTTTTAAGCTGAATTGATATTTAATGCTGCAGTTGAGCCCTGTTGATCGAAAATACTCATGCATTGTGTCTCTTTGTTTTCCACAGCCCCGACAGAAGCTCCCTTACATCCTCACCTAGGTAGGTGATTTGTCATTCTTACTACTTAAACTCAAAATCATTGACTTTATTATAATAAAAAATCTGTAAAGTCACATTAAACTAGGTCTGAGGAATTCAAATAAGAATGAGATTCATATAAAATTGAGTGAATTATATCTAATTCTGATTAGTTGTTTCTTCATTGTGGTTTTTATTGCTTTTTATTGTCTTTGACTCTTCGCAGTGTGAGTATATCATGCTGCAGACCTTTTGGTCCTAGTTATGTATTAGAGCATCTCTTTGCAAGAGAGCCAGGACTGGAGCACCCCTGCTATGAAAACAGCCTGGAAGAGTTGGCACTGTTCTGCCTGGAGAAGGGAAGGCTTCAGTGAGACGTTAGAGCCCCCTTAAAGGGGCTGCAAGAAAGCTGGAGAGGAATTTTTTTCAACTGCTTGCTGTAATACAACAAGGGGGAATAAGGGAGTTTAAAATGAAAGAGGGCAGGTTTAGATTAGCTATCAAGTGTATCAGACACTGGAATAGGTTTCCAGAGAAGCTGTGGATGCTCCATCCCTGGAAGCGTTCAAGGCCAGGTTGGATGCGATTTTGAACTCTCTGGTATAGCGGGAGGTGTCCCTGCCCATGCCAGAGGTGTTGGGATTAGATGATCTTTAAGGTCCCTTTCAACCCAAACCATTCTCTGACTCTATGCCCCATAACACCTTCAGTGTGGGACAGCACCTCACACCAGGGCAGGGTTACTCTGAGGAAGGTTTTGTGCCAGTGCATCTCCAAGGTGGACCCTGGAGCAAGGCACTGCTGCTCCCTGCATCCACCAACCCGTGCACTGCAATTTGATTCATTCAGGACAGATTCTGGCATTCTTCTTCAGTTTAAATAGCAGGTCACAGTTACTTCATTCCTTTAGTGGAAGTATTTGTAGAGGAATATCTGTCTAACACAATCACAGGTGCCAAAGTGTTGGAATTTTAAGTGAGTTTATTGGTCATCATACATAAATGAGGCAGTAAATCTAGGTAGAATATTGGAGTCCAAAGTTTGCAGAACAGTGCTGAGAAATATTTGCATAACATAACTCACAGTTTATTCTCCTTAGATAAGTTGACCTTTACTGTCAGGTCTGCTGATAGCAGCAGAGAAATCCCAGTGAACTCTTAGATTTTTGCTTATGAGTTGTCAAAATGTATCCCCTGACTGGAAGATCTGTAATATACTCATTAGGACCTCTCATCCATTCTTGTGCCCATGTTTGCAGAATCTGGATTTGGAAGGATTTTTTCCTAAACATTCAGAAAACCAACAATTCAGAACAAAACTTCTTAAAAGATTTAGTGTGTACTGGATGACTCCATCTTTCCATAGCCATCACCCTTCCATGATGGGGGCACTTATTAATTTTTTGTGGTACTATTATCCATAGTAAGGAAAAAGTCATGTAAATAAGAAGCACTGGCTTTTATAAGTAGTTTAACCAAAAAAGCAGACTTTTAGAAATCTAAAATGTATTTTACAATGCATTTCTTTAGGTAAGGCAACACTTAGAGAGCATGGGATGATTGCACTGGATTTTTTCCTGTACTGCTTTGTTTTCTTTGCAGCTGAAATGCACAGTGACAGCATTATCCTGCGAGATGACTTTGACTCTTACCATCAGCAAGAATTGAATCCTACCATGTGGTGAGTTTCTGCACTCCTTTACAAGCATTTGAGCAAATGAAAACATTTCTTGAATGAAATGAAGTATAAACTGAAGTGTGGGTTTGCTTCATTAGGACCTAAATATTTTGGTTTATTAATTAATTCATTAATGAGTGACTGAGAAATTCTAAGCACATTGAAGTGGATGACAAATTCTTGTTGATTTCAAGATTTTAAATAATCCAAAAATAGAAGGACTAGAGCTGAGCTCAGTGAATATTTATGAATGAAGATTTTTGGTTTCCTGAAAACACAGATCTTCATCAAAAAGGAGAAGAATTTCAATAATTAAACTTTGCTGTTTCAATTTTTTTTTTTAATTTTATGTTGTACATGTTTATGGTGAAGCTAACTATAGCAATAATTCCTTCCAAACTGAAAGGAATTCCAAATGTTTAAAAAATCATAAGAAAACCCCCCAAAAATCCCAACTGGAATTAAATACCTCTGTCTAATATTCATGTGATGAAAATGTTTGAGGTTGAATTTCTTTTTCCTTTTTTTTTTGTGGAAGGCACAGTTTTTTGGGACTTTTGTATAAGGAGGAAAGCACTTCTCAGTTCTATACAGCAACTTCCAATCGCTAGGATTTGGGAGGTTTTGGGATTCCTGAACTGGAATACTTTCACATATTATCACAGTCTATGTCTGAAACAGCCAGCACGAGATTTTATTGTTCTTTAACCAGTAGATGCTATAGAAGAATCCCAACCTTCCCATGCATAACAAGGCAGGTACAGCTTAGGGCAGGTCAGGTAGCAGCTTTATGAACTGTGAGCACAGCGAGAGAGCTCTCAGACACCACCTCTCCCTCTGCACTGGCTCAGAAAACAAGGGAAGAGTTGAGGAAAAAGAATCACTTCAATGTTAATGAAGTCAAATATCAATCCCTGGGAGGGGTAGGCTCCTTAAGTCACTGCCAAAGTCCAGAGTTGTCTAACAGTAAATAACAGGACAATATGCAGGGGTAACTGTTGGTGGAGCCTACAGGAGCAATCCCCCAGTGCTCCCTGAGCTCCAAAGATGGGAGTTGGAAACAGTGGCAGACTTTCAGCTTTTAGTCAAAAGGGGTGTTCTTTTAGCAAAGATAACTCTTAGACAGACCTCTGAATCTTAAATATTAATAATTTTACCACCACAGTGATCATAGACAACCATTTAATATGATATATGCGTGCAATGTCCCAGAAGAGGAAGTTATACATCTCTCTTAGTACAAAACTAATTCTGTTCTGTATAGTGAGTATATATACAGTATAAAATACCCAGATAAACACATCTCTTGGTCTTAATATGAAGTTTTGAAGGTTGGAGCCTCCTTTTTTAATATAAAATTGTTTCTGACTTTTCTATTTCTTTCAATCCTATTTCATAAATATAATTACATTTTTATTTTAATTCATACAAGACATAGAAATATTTTACTGGATTAGTTTATCTTGTTCAAATAAATCCCTGATGAGCATTTTAGCACTTACCTGCGTTTGTTAGTTAATACATTCACTCTGAGGCATTTGACTTCATTTTCCTTTTTATCAAGGACTGTCACAACTTTCCATCTGTGCAGGTCTTTCATAGCTTAACCATCTTATGTAAAAATGCTGTAGTTTACAGAATTTTAGAGATATTTTTATTTTGTACATGCTCATTTTAACAGATTTTAATGAGTACCTACAATTTTTGCTCCTCTTGTTCCTTTTGTATCAGCTCTTTAAATGTTTTTTATGGACTAGAGGCATTAAGACATGTGATACTATAACAAAAAACCCTCTCTTTCTTTATGGGTATGGACAGATCAAGGACTCTTAATGGGTTGCAGAATAGCTGCCAAGGTAGATAGCTTTAGCAGCAGTGTGTTAAATGGACTTGAGTGGAAAGAAATGAGGAGAGGCATTATTTCCCTGCAGATGCCTCATAATTCACAGAGGACTTGTCTGTTGGGAGCCTCCATAATTTATTTATCCATTGCTCTCAACTTTAAATTCATCCTTGCTTATAGAAGTCTCAACAGAGAAATTTCAGATTAAAAGAGCCCCCAGTCTTCTGCTCCTTTTGTTCCCAGGATGTGGATTTGGTTCCCCTGGAATAAACTTCACCACCTTGCCTGGTGAGTCAGTCCACAGAGGTGGGTGCTAGGAGAGAGTCCAAAAACTCACCACAATCCTGAGACAGCTTTTCCTGTAATAGCACAAAGGCAGCATTTTCAGCAAAGCTAAACAAAAGTGGAGCACAAATGAAAGAAAACCATAGTGATGTATCATGAGCTTTTCAGCACAAAGAATTTCTGCAGTAGCTCTGCCTCCAGTGAAGGCCCACTTAGCAGCAGAAAGCTCATTCTCATTTGATTGTCTAGTGGGAGTACAATCAGGAATTATTAACAGTTGTTGCTATCCACCCTAAAATTGCGGGTTTGTCCCCTGGCAGCTGCTAAAATCCCATCTTTTCCACAAGCAACTGCAGTGAGTGCTGGAGCAGCATTTCCAGCTCTGCTCAGCCTGCTCTGTGTGGAGCAGCTGCCTGGTGTGCCCCACAGGGCTGTGCCATGGGGCCACTTACATCCAGCCACTCTAATCATTTCTGAAGCCATTATTTGTGTACAGATGAAAAGAGAACTGCTTGTGTTTTCCTCCAATCTTTTCTTCCCAAATCCTACATAACACTGGCTTAGTAGTGATTAATATTTTCCCACTCCTCCTGCTTCCCCTTTTGGCATGTGCAGCTCTGGCAGAGATGCACTATCCAAGTGCACCAGATAAGCAGTTTATATCCCCTCTATGTGTCCAATTTTATGAGTCCCAGCAGAGCCTGTGTGTCACTCCATTGCTGGGAGAGGCCTCACATCAAATATCTGTTTTGCACAAGGGCACTGTATGATTTTGAGAGTGACTGCCTGCTCTTTCAAGTGCATTGTAAGACACATCCTTCCCAGCAGCCATCTGTTTCTTTGGAGGCTCAGAAACAGGGAAGGAGTGGCTGCAAATGTTTTTGGAGATGCAGAAGGAAGAGAAAGGAAAGGCTCTTTGTAAAGGAAAAGTCACAGTACCACAGTTCCTTACCTAAATAAAAAATTTGGTGACTGAAACAAAACAGGAGAAACTGCTAAAGTGGGAAAGGGACAGGGAGAGAGGAGGCAACAGGAGAGGACACATCCTTGTGTAAACATAGATGAAACACAGATGTTTCGCACAATCATAAATATCCGATGTCTTATGTATCTGACATGTACCAGCTGTGGAAGTTAAGGTGGGTAAGTGATTCCCACACCACCATAAATGCAGCACCAATGTCCATGCTCAGCCAGCCACGGCTGACTTGTTGAATTAACTAGAAGTGCTTAGTACATTTTCCAATTAGAAAATTGGAATAATACAAGACATTAGTGTCCATGAAACTTTCTGAAAACTGACAGGACACTGTTAGATCAGAACGCTCAGGAACCATGGAAGTAACTGATTTCTTCAGAAGGGAAAGGGAATCTGCACCAGTACCACTTGCCAGGGAATGGCTGGATGAGTAGAGGTTCAGTCTGTGTAGTATGAAGAAGACTGTCGAGGTCATTGAGCATCTCTTCCTGTGACCATCTTGCCTCCATGTAACCTCATAAAGCTGCAGTGGAGAGCATTAAAAAGGTGCTATATAAGAACTAAAGCAGGCTAAATGAGAACAAATATTTTTAAAAATTCTGTTTAATCCTCTGATAAATGATCTAATGTTAAGAAATGCATAAATTAGTAAAGAATAAATGTTGGCATTAATGCATGTTTCTGTATAAAACAGTTTTAATAGTAGGACTGGAGAAAGCAGGGGATTCAGTACATTTAAAGGAGAAAGAGACAGTACAGAAGTGTTTTGCTGGCTAAACTCTCCTTCCCAATTTGATGTCATGTTTCATCTCAAAGCCTATCAGCACACCAAGCAGCAGTCACTTACAGAAGGCACACTTGTCAAAGACGACATGAAGAATAGTTGAGCATGTAAAATCAATCAATAAGAAACAGAGATTCTCTTGGTCATCACTTCTTCATGGCATATGAGAAATGTACAGGTACAGTGATATTTCCAGTGGCAAAGAGGTTGAGGAAAGCTTTGTGACAGGAGAGAGAGGTCCTAAAGTGGTTTCCAAATTGCACTAAAACTGTGGGATTAAACTTCAGAAAGATTTATGTTTAAAAATCTCTTGGCAGTTTGAGATGTTTATCTTCTTTATGGTTCTGACATCACAAAAGACATCAGTCAATATAATATCCACATACTCAGGTATTGTAGAGGGAAAAGAAATGACAAATAGGGGTGAGGAAAGAGCAGATGTTTCCCCCTCAGCAAAGTGAAGAACAATAGCAGAGAGAGGTGGGACTGTCTAAGCCAGGGATGAGAGAGATGGCAGGTCTGTGGAGAAGTCATCTCGATAAATGCGACACATGTCAGCAGCGGCAGCGAGGACCAGCTGTGAAAAGAAAGCTGAAGTGATTTTAATGTGCTAAGATTTTAGACCAGGCAGGTGAGAAAGATAATGTAGAAAGCTGCACCCAGCCAGGGCAATTAATACTCTCTTCTGTTTGTATAAATAGAAAAGAAATTAACCTTCCTGTCTGCACCAGGAGAGGAGCAAATTGGATCGTTTCTAAACACGTAGTACTATGACGATGGTCTGAGGAGCAGCAGATCAATTATCTTGCTCTTCATGCATTCTTGTCAAGCTAATGAGCAGTTTATTGTCAAAGGTAATGCACTTCAAAGACAGCACAAAGATTTGAATCAGGATTACCAACAGCCATCCAATTTTGTATGAGAGGAGTCATCCTAGAAAAGACAACCGATGATGAAATTGCTGTATTAGCAGGACAGTGTTTCTGGATTTCCAGACAATATTTCATAGACCCCATTACAGAAGTAGAACAGATTAATAACTTTTTATCTGTTGAAATATGACTATTAGAGAATTAAAATATCCCTTGGATTATGTAGCCTGATCTTTCAGGAAGGACTAAGTGGTCCCTACAAAGTATTCGTGACAAAGTTTTCCTGCCATTTCTGTCTCTTTGCACATATCAGGAGTCCAAGTAGATGCTCCATTATAAAATTTAAAAATGTAGGGGCATACAATGAAAATAATTTTTATAACAGCCAGAATCCTACAGAATCACAGGAATTCTTCTAGTTCCTGTCCCTCTGCTCTTCAGTTGTCGGAACTTCAGGATCAAGTGAAGTTTAGATAGCAACAAAACATGTTCCCTGGGAACTCTGCTTCTGTGCTTTCTCTAAAAGTACCACTTTATTCACTCACATGCTCTCTTCTTGCCTTTTATTGAGAAATAAAATTATTTGCTGACTATGACTTCTGTAAGTAAATATTAATTCACTGATGCTGATTTGAACTATACTACTTTATTAGAACATTTTATTTTGCTGCTTGATTTCAAAATCCTAAATGCTATCAATGTGAATTGCTGAATTACTTCACTGGCATGCTCATACAGGAAAATCAACTCAAACATTTTTATGTTGGATGTTTTTTCTGGAGTGTTTCCCTGGAGGTTTGATGTCTAAGTTGAGCTTTGGATGCCCAAAGGCAATGTTGGCCAGCACCATTGCAGGCAGCTTGTTGGGGACCAGGATTATCCAATGTGTTTTGAAAATGTGGACCTCATGCTAAGATCTGATACCCTAATTCTAGAAGGTGGAGGAGGCAGCCCTTTCCCTACATTCTGCAGTCAGGCTGCCCACAAAGTCCTTCAGATTAAAATAAGCAGTATCAGGACAGGTGTAATTATTTGTCTCTGCAGCACTTAACAGCCTCTCTGAGAATTTCTTCATAGTTTTTTCCCTAAAAGGTGAGCAGAGTGAAAACTCTGTTCCTAGGAATATGGAATATGACAAATACAAATAGAAGCAACAGCAAATTCCATGTTACACTGCAGCCTCAAGCCTGGCCTTTGGGGAAATAACCCTGCAAGCAGGAGCGGGGCTGATCCCAGCCACTTGGCCTCAGCTGTTCTCTATGGTCACTCCATGATGGTGGGTTTACTTATGGTTAATCAAATGTTCACAAGGATTTCATAAGAAGAGTAGCTTCAGGGTATATGTATATGTGTAAGACTTTAACTTGGTTTCCCATGGTGAGATGTCTTGCATTCAATGAGCAAGGACACCCTACTGTAGGGGAGGGGCAGTCTGCAGAGAGCAAACACTGAATCACCAGGGCCTTCCACAGGAGGCAGCTCCAGTGGATCATATTCACAGCTGCCCGGCCTTTGTGCTCAGCACCACGATAACAAACAGTCCAATCTGAGCACCAAGACACAGCAGCCTGATTTTCCAGTTTACACAGTCTCAAACACCCAGTCTCTGCTTTCCCTTCTGACCACGGTGTGCTCTCCCTGCAGGTCTGAGTGCAGCAACTGCGAGGTTGGGGGGCACTGTGGAGTGATAATGCACGGCAACGCCGCCACCTTCTGCGAGCCGTACGGCCCCAGAGAGCTGGTAAGTGAAGGCTGCCCCTCTGCCAGGGCTGGGGGCAGGCTGGGGGCTGTGTCAGCTGCAGGGATGTTGGTATTTGAATCAGGACTACCAACAGCCAGAACGTTTGGTATTTAGCAGAGATGCTTTTGAGCACGGTGATTGATCCATAGCAGTACACCCAGAAACATCCCAGTGTTTTAAACAATAGATGCTAACCAAAGGTTATTGCAATAGTTGCAATATTATGTTATTGTAAAATAGTTGCCATAACCTTTGTGCCTTTGCAAGGAACAGTCCCTTGATCCAGCATGTATCCAAGTAATTTAAAGTACCTCTGAAATACTGAAAAGTCAAGGACATAGAAGTGTGTTTTCGAACTGGCATCATTCTCTTTTTATATCTGACAATTAAATAGAGACAGGGTTCATTTTTCTTTTATTATTTTATTAGTCTTGTCCCGGTTTTTCTTGTGCCTGTTGACAAATGTTAATTTGGTTGTAAAACACCGCTTGTGAACAATGCATCCTACAGACTTAAATGCAGCCTGGAGCAAGCACCTGCCAGTCTCAGGGAAGTGTAGGTAACAGATTGAGTCATGATGAATGGGACAGAATTAATTTTGTTGGGGGGTAGTTTGGTCATAAAATTGCTGCAAGAAACAAGTGCAATTTGCATTAACTTGAGGTCATCTGGGTGTGGAAAATGAATTGCAATACATAAACCAATGGCCACATGCTGATGCTGAGCAGCTAGCTGCAATGATGTACATATAAAGGGAGCTTTGGAAAGAACTGAAAAATTAAAAGGCCAGATTAAAGCCCATGCAATTCAGAATTAATTTTCATGTTTTCAACAGTCTTCTGAATGGAGGGAGAGGCTGATTAGAGCTATTTGAAGAGCAAACATGGAAGAGGGCCATAAAACAGAAGTGGTTTTGGGTTAGGGTTCTTCCCTTAATTTCAGACACTGACAATTCTTTTCACAGGATTAATTTTACATCCTTAACTGGGAACAGAATGACACAAATGCAATGTAGATATTGCTGATGTGGTGCATAAAAGTCATCAACACATATAAAACTAATTTAGAGATTTTACAGATAAAAAAAGGATTTCCCTTGCAGCCAGCTCCAGCCAGGGAATCCTGTCAGGGATGTTAAATGGCCTCTCTGCTACTTTGCATCCTGGTTGAATGTGCTTTGCTAACTGCCTTGAGAATGCCTGCATTGGTCTGTGTCCTGTGCAAAAGGCAAGTCACACCACGGGGGTATTTTCCCCATTTTTTACATTCATTTTTAGTTGTAGTACTGAGTATAGGTAGCACTACTTGGAAAAAAATCTATTTATGACATTTAACAAACCCAGGGTCCCAGCTCTGAGGGATTTGAACTGTCATTCATTAGCTGTCTTCTCCCTGCTGATATGCAATTTAGACTATCCTTAGTAATCAGGAATTGGCTTCAAAATCCAGTCTTAGGCTGCATTTGTCATATTGCTGTGTGGTAAAGCAGCACTACCATGGCATCAGGAATTTGGAAAACATTTGTTATGCTGCCAAAGTGGTGTGATTAAATAATCATCTGAAAAAAAAATCATCATGCTTATAAACAGTTACCAGCCTAAAAACGAAATTATTTATAAATATTATGGCAGTACTGCAGAAAAATCAAGCCCTTCTGCAGGAACATGCTAATGGCTTAACACCATGGATGAGCACAGGAGTGTTCAGGCCAGAGGTGTGATCTAGCTCTATTTTTGAGTATGGACACACATTTAAATACCTACTGTCTCAGAACCAACCTGTTTTTCATTTGTAGCTGTTTTGGCAATTTCACAACATACCTCTTTCTGTCACAAATTTTAATACCTGTTTCATTTCTCCATGATTTTTATAAATCCTATTATGACCCTGCTTGAAATGTATCATGAAATCTCTGTTCCTGATAATGGCTCCTGGTACATGAATTACTGCCTTAAACTACTTAGTCAAGAAGAGTTGAATTTGCAAAATATTTTCCATCAGCAGCTCTAACAGCTGCTGATTTGCTACCTTGACCTCCTTCTTTCCTCCTGATTTCCAACAGCCACCTGTTACTGCAGGCAGAGGGGTTTTAACACCAACTGTCTCTGTCTGTGGGTGAGAATTTACTGCTGGCAAAATCCTAGAAAGGTGTATAGCATCAGAAATGTTGCAGGCAAAGGAAAATATCTGCTAAAGGCTCCCTACCATACTCTCTGCAGTGTCTGAACTAGGCAGTCCTATGCAGAATTTTGCAAAAATTTTTAGTAAGTCTAGTGCTTTTTCCCAAAGCATTGCTGAAATGATTCACAGCACAGTCAGATCTACATGATCATCTCTTCTGTGACAACTGATATGTTTAATTTCTTGGGGATATGAGCTACTGAACCTAAATAAAGGTTTTGTTTTCAAACTATAACTTGCACAACATAATTAATTGAATGAAAACTAATATAATAGGTGCTCTCAAATCAGAAAGTAATTTATCATTTGGCAGGGTAAGTGTGATACCTAATACTGAATCGATCCTGGCAGAATGGCTTAAATGGGAATGTGATTTTGTTTTTAAAGTAAATGCATGTAAATGCAGCTTTCCTATTCTTGCTTAAAAATTAAAATTATCTGTTAGAACACATCTTTTTATCAGCTAATCTTCAATGCACTTCAGTGAACATGCCATTCCTTAATGTTTATAAGAAATTCTTTTCTGTATGTAATATGTATGTAGAAAAGAAACAACTCACACCAACTCATGCAGATCTCCATCCATTATTTTCAAAGGCATCATTTAATGAATAGCTCAACTAGGTTGAGCTGGCACTGGAAGAAGCCCAGTCCTTTTTGTTCTTGGATGCCTTGCTTGTTAAGGAGCAGTATTGTTAAATTCAACTTTCAAAATAAATTGAAAACAATTAGGTGTCCTTCACAACACACTAGGGCTTTTTATTTTATAGCATTTTCAGGAGAACCATTCTAATTTGAGCTACTGAAATATGGAGGCATTCAAAGAAGGGAGAAAGAGAGGCCTCAAAGGAGGGTGGTTTGCTGAGTACAGAGTGAGCTGTGTTTGTTTTTTCTCCACCTCTCTGGATGTCAACAGTGGGTAGATTCTGCTGTATGGTACTGTACATACCATATAGTATCAGCAAGGGTTTTTGTTTCCTTTGCGTGTAAGATTCCTCTTAATAATGCATTATTTTAGGGTTAATTAATTTTATTTTTATTATTTATTAATGATCATTTTTAATCCTTGTTCTGTGCTGAGAAAAGTGAGAACTGTTCCATATATACAGATTTACACTAAGCTGACTATAAACCACAGAGACTTTTTCAATCTTCTAAAGAGTGGTCAAGTGACCCTGCTGAACATAAATGTGATTTTTTTTTTTTTGGTAGAAATTAATATGGTGCAAAAAAATCTGGCTTTGACATATGATGAGCCTTCAATAACAAAAATGACATTTTAAAAATGCCCACTATAACTCAATCTGAAAGGGCTGGTGACAAACAGTCCTATGCACTGGAGATTTGGGTGTCTAGAGATTTTCCATGCTTTAAAGAAAAACAAGTGATGAATGTATTGTTTTGCTCATCTAACAAAAACATTTGCTTCTCTTCCCATAGACCACCACTGGCCTTAACACAACTACTGCATCCGTCCTTCAGTTTTCCCTTGGTAAGTTTAGATTACCCTTTCACCCAAGAAAGTGCAAAAAGTCCTTTCTGTAAAGGAAAATGGCCCTAAAGTTCAGGGTTACCTTTGTGGTTGATGTTAGACTCAACATGAGGGATTAAAAAAATCTTTTAAAAGGTGCAGTGTATTTATTCATCTCCTGAGATGGAGCTACTGTTTTAAATTTTGGAAATGAAAAGGGATTTTGTCATTTAACCCCCAATATATTCCAAGTGACACCAAGGTAGAGCTGTTTTTAACACATTTCTACAAAGAGAATAGGTAGGCCAGATAAGGACTAAATGCTATTAAGTCCATATTATCTACAGCATGGTTGTATGCTGTTAAAAAAAAATTTAAAAATCTTTTAAAAACTGCAGTGTATTTATTCATCTCCTGACATGGAGCTACTGTTTTAAATTTTGGAAATGGAAAGCTGCAGTGGATACTCTGATGAACTATGTTTGAGTTCTGGTTTTTTCTCCTGTTTCATAACCTGATGTTAAGCATTATAATTTCTTGCTCTTTCGCTCAAGTGTGTTTATTGTTTCTTAAAAAAAAAAGAGGGGTTTTGTTATTTAACCCCCCAATATATTCCAAGTTACACCAAGGTAGAGCTGTTTTTAACACATTTCTACAAAGAGAATAGGTAGGGCAGATAAAGACTAAATGCTATTAAGTCCATATTATCAACAGCATGGTTGTATGCTGTATTACTTAGAACACTGTGAGTTATTGCACATTTCACTGTGCATTTGTGGCTATAAATTATGCTAGAGGCTGTGGCTGAGGGCAAATTTGGAACACACCTAATTTGTTAATTCATTTCTCAGTGCTGAAAATATGAAGGAAAAATATTCTAGTGATATAAATGATTCAGTAAAAAAGCAAGCAGGAAATGTAGCCTGTTTTCTCTGTAGACCACTGGATATGTGTTTCCAAATCATATTCCTATTTTTAAAAAAGTAATTCTCCAAACCTATCTCAGGAGATGTGTGATTAAACTCTGGAAATCTCAGTTGAAAATAAGAACAGTCATGTAGCTTGGAAAACAGCTTGGGTTTTTTAATGGATTGGAAATCAAAATCCTAGAAGGCTCAGAAATACATCATTTAAATTTGTTTTTTACCTGAAGTTGTTCATTTGGGTATTGGAAGTCATCAGTACCTGTTTCTGACTGTAGTGTTAATATATCTAAGGACTGGTATCTGTCCTTTTATTTTGAATTACTAGTTTTAAAAAACCAGAAAAAAAAGTCTTCAATCCTCAACTGAATCAGTGCATAAATATTGGGTACCTGAGATGAAAACCAGCCTGTTGCTGCCCTGCAGTTTCATTCAGACAGTGGAAGGGCAGCAGCTCACTTGATCCACTGGGATGTGTTGCTCACTGACAGAAGCATGAGATGTGACTTCTATAAAGCTGCAAGTTTGTGATGATGGAGGAATCTCACTTTTCATGAAAATTGCAAAAATCTATTTTGGATTATTCTTGCAGAGATCCAAGGTGGTTAACAGCAGGGTAAGGTGAATGGGCTGGTAGGTGTGTGTTTGCTGTCACAGCCCAGTGCAGGTGAACTGCAGAACAGTGCAGGCTCCCAGAATGTTCAAAATGAGACTTGATATTTCACTGGGAGGGTTTGTGCCTTTCAGATGGGGAAGGTCAAATAAGAAAGGGGTAAGAAAAGGCTGAGCAGGAAGTACTCTGTATGACAGGATTTTCATGAATATAGCTTAAGAATGCCTGAACCCATTCCAGTAGGAACCAGTAAAATCCTCAGTATGATGGAGCAGAGATGGGTGGATGCACATCCAAGTAAACCAAATTTCAGCCTCCAGTTGAAAATGTATCATGTTTCCCCATGTGCCTGTGATGAGTTTGAAATACAATGCAGATTGGTTTTGTAACTGATAGAAGCCAGCAGGAACCAGGGGACTGCTGCTGAGCTCAGCAATACTTGGCTTTAGAATTCAGTTTCCAGCTTATTCCCAAATGTCCGATTTAATCATAACCCTATTTAGGGATTGATCCAAGGGAATTGCTTTTTATTTTAAAGAATGTTGACCACTTTCTATCAGCCATGGAATAGCTTAAGCTGTAGTCTTTTGGGGGTGTCTTTATGGGAAATTTGTCACATAGCTTTGGCCTTATTAAAGAGTGCACATTTTAATTTCTCTTGCCACTAATTATCAGATGGAATTTTGTATTTGCAGTTATATAGGCAGTAGAGAACGAAGAAATGAAGCTAAAAATTCTGAAGCTAAATTCTGGTTTCACCAGGAATTCCAGATCCTTTTAAACTCTGTGGTCAGGGAGGGTAACAGACTAGTGAATTTTTCATTAGTTGATATTCTGTGTGGTTTCCTTCATGCATCGTGTATTTGGTAGTTTTGCTCTTTAAAGGCCAAGGCAGTTGGAAGGGTGCACTTAAGAAGAAGGCTTAATTAGGATGCAAAGGTAATTAGTAAGGCGTTTTCAGCACACAGGACAACATTAATGTGCAGTATCCTTTCTGAATGAGAGGAACCTGTCTGTCATCCACTCAGAGCTGGTCCAGGGCTGGGGTGATATTTACTCATGTACTCTGTGCCCAAGTGTGCAGAAAATTTTGATTACTGCAACTGTCTTAATCACTTATTACTGCATTTCTCCAAGACCCAGCACTGACATGTCTAGCAGTTTCCTTAATGTTCAGTGGGATTGTTAATTGAGATATTTAAAGCAATGCCTTTGGGCTCTCTCAGGCCAGAACATCTGATTCAACAGCTTGGGAATTGCAGGATATTGCAAAAAGCCCCTGGACTCAGCTGCCACACAACATTAGTCTGATTCATTAGCTGAAATATTCTCTATCTCTAAATCTGAGCCTTTGCCCCCCAGCTGCATCCCTGGGCTCCCCAGGGTTGAACATGCTCTGTCATTCACATGGACCACTGTGGTGGAAAGTGACTCTTAGTACTGAGAGATAGCAACTGAGCTAAATACAGGCAGAAAGAGACACCAAATCCCATGGGGAGAAGAGGAAAGGCTTTCAGGAAGCAATGGCAAGGTGTGAGGCGTGCAGGTTGTTGTGCTGAAGCTTGTTCCTTGCGTGTTCTCCTCAGCAAGTGCTCTGGAGGCAGTGTGGGCTCTGCGTGGGCAGTCCAGCACTGGCAGGTGCTTCCCATCCCTCCCTCCTGTGCAGGGCCTCTGCTGCAGCTGAAGATGCTCTGATGAGCATCAGCATCCAGCCTGGCCTCCAGGGCAGGTGCACCTTGGAGCCATGCGTGAAACGATGTGAAAATCGTTAATGGAAAGTAATGCCTTGAAAAACTTTGTTACATGGCTCTCTCCTTGTCTTAGTATTACGAGATCATTTCTGGCTGTTTAGCAGTATTTGAAAATAAGAATAACTTGGCAGGGAAACCTCCCACTTTTCAGCTTTGCTATGAAAATTCCTTCACATTCCTCTGAAAACAGGATGACTTTGTCAGTATCATATACTGGATAAATACATAATGCTTGTAAAGCACAGTCCTACTTTAAAATTGCTTTCCCTTCAATGTTCATGCCACTGTCACAGAGATCCCCTGTCATTACTAGAACAAATTAGCAATTCTTCTTCCCCCCCTAATTTAAAAAAAATCTAACCTTCCTATTATTTTACATTAGACCAAAATTGGTTTCTGGGGGAAGGGTTTTTTTTAAATTCTGAGAAGGAATACACCTTCAAATATAACAAACATTTGGCAGTTCAGCTCTGTTTCTTGAGGAAGCCATTAGTCTTGCAAACAAAGACATAGACACAGGTTCAAAAGCTTTTTGCTTTATTTGGAGATTAAGCTTTAATTTGGCCTCTCCCTTCCAAAATATTATTACAACAAACTTTTGCAAAAGTTGGATTCCCTAATCTATCAGGATTTACTTTTAGTCAACCATTAATCCTTATTTTCAGTCCCCTTCAGAACTACCTTTGTATGGCAAATCCGTCACCAGCAGGATTTAAAAGCTGTTTTTAATCATAAACAATCTTTCCCTAATTGATTATGAGTGACCTGAGTTATGGTCACTTCATATGTGTAATATTGGTGTATACACTTATCTTGACAAATGGAACCTCTTACAAGAATCTCAATATGATGCAAAGTACTTTTCTTGCAATAAATAAATAAATAAATAAATAAATAAATAAATAAATAAATAAATAAATAAATAAATACTTTTGGTGGACCCTGAGAATGCCACAGAGCTGGCAAGGAAGGGCTTCTCTCTGAGATCATTATTTGCTGTTAACATGAAAGACTTGGAGATGCATGAGCACAGGTGATCTCCAGTGCCTGAAGGCTGCCAGGCCCTGGCACTGGAAATTCTTTAGACATCTTCACTGCATGGATCATATGCTTAATGCCTTAGCTATTGCTAAAGAAGACTTGACATTAATAAAACCTAGCACATCAACCTTCAGTAAAAACTGTTTTCAGTGAGGTTTTAGTATCAGGCTTTAATCTGGGAGAGTGCTTTGTGATTTTGCCAGATGGACTCTGTTTGTCCTCTCAGGAAAATCCCAATAGATGTTATCCAGAAGATGGGTCACTCATGTTGTGATTTGCTCACTGGTGTGGAACCACAAACATTTGGACCTTACTTGTAGATTAAGAATGGCCCTTTCCTCCCTCTGCTTGTGGGATAGAAGGATAGGATAGGATAGAACAGAGTAGGACAATTTCAGTTGGAAGGGGCCAACAATGATCACCCACCCAACTATTTCAGGGCTGACCAAGAGTCATAGATTGTTGTTAGCTTCTTTAACATCATCCAGTCACTCCTCTGTCATCTGTTGCACCTTCCATTGTTCCAAATTATTTGACCAAGTCAATTGTTGATTAAGCATTTGACGAGTATCCCATAGAGGGTTCTACATGTATTAAATTAATCTATTACGATCACTAACAATACCTGCCAGCAATTTATCAATGTCCCTTAATAGCTTTCTAATGGAACCCTATAGTAAGGATAAATGTGTATGTCTATTGGTTTTAATATGGTTAACATATTATTTAGAAATATTACTATTGGTATTCAACTATTCAGGACTTTATGGTAATTCAGGGTGCAGAGATGTTGCTAGGGGTGATCTTCATTCTATAGTACCCACGTTCTCCCCGTTTTCTATCTTCCTCCAAAGGAAATAAAATGCCAAACTCTCTGCTTTTGCATACATAAATATTTCATTGGCAATCTTACAGTATAATCACTTAAACCAGTAACAGAAGTAATAATTTCTCCAATCTTGTTCAACACACTTTCTACTCTTGCAACTTTATTTTCTGGTTGAGTAATCACCCCTGTCTTCACTTCAAATTTCCTGAGCTTTTAAAACCCATCAGACCATCAGTTGTACTTAACTGCAGAGTAATTGTATTACCTGTGGTGCCTTTACATTTATACTGTCATGTTTTTTAAGTGGTGAGGTGGATGTGCAATGCACATTTCTATGTGGCTTAGTTTATTTACAATCTGTTTTTAGTGCTGCTGATTTCACAGTCCTCTGTGACTGTAATTCAGAAAACTATTTAAAATCTGCTATTGATTGCTTTTAATTAGTTTATGAGTAAGGGTCACCGATTTGGATGCAGATATTTGACATAATGATTCCAAAAGGATTTTCATGTCATGTCCTGCTTCACCCTAAGACATCAGGTTAGTGAATCATTAGCAGCAGACTTTATTTCTCTCTGTGAATTACCAAGGTCACTAGGATCTATGTGAAAGCTGTTTTACTCAGAAAAATCCATGGCCTAATGGTCTTGGTGATGGTTGTTGAAGACAAAGCATGGATAGTGTTCATCACCTTTACAATGTAAAATGCAATTTTTTTCAGGCTTATTTATTCCACTTATCATTTGTAGCAGCAATTTGCCTTTGTTACCAGTGTAGTCTTTCAGAATTAAACTATAAAATTTATTTTATTATGTAGATAATGGAAATCTATTTTACCTTGATGTGTGCTCAATCTACAGATTATCATTATTACTGTTATTATTATTATATCATCAGCATCATCATTGGAATTGCTGAATGTGCCCTTTGGATTAGTCCTTACCTGATAGGATTCTGTGCTTCAGAACTCACATTTACTTCTCTATTAACCTTAGCAAATAGAAGATCATCATGAACAAAAAATAATCTTGCAAAAATAAATAGTGCAGCGGATTCACTGAGCTCCATGTATTTCTGTGGAGCAAACAACAGTTTCTCACTGCTAGGGCTGTCCCCTGGAGCAGCATCTGGAGGACTCTGCAGAGATGTGCATGGGATGATGATCCCTTCTGCTTCCCACCAGAAATACCCCAATTCCACTTTGGCTCAGCCATGAGGACAATGATGATTACATTTGGCCCCATGTGACAGTCTGGAGACATTTATCATTTATGTTCTTATCATGTTTTAATTCAGATCTGGTGACAGCTGTTATATTGACAGTAGTGTTTTTATGCTGTTTATCCTCTGCTTGAATTCAGACCACTCGATAGAACATTTCCAAACATGTTTTGCTATGTAGGTCTCAGCTTTGGCTGAAAGGAACCACTGCTGATAATTTTCTCTTAATTTCCATTTTTGTTTAGTCAGTTTTATAATTAGCAGAAGCTATTGGATGACTGACAAATGCTATAATAGCATTTTGTGGGACAGCCTCAGCATAACTGTATAGAGATTTTCTTCAGATTTGCTAGGAAAATTCACTCACACATCTCTAGGGAAATACCACAGTGAAAAATAAATCCCTTCTGAATTTAGCATGGAGGAGTATTTGATCATGTAAATTCATCACTCTTGTTAGCTGAACACCAAAAAACCTCACAGAGGAAGCTGTGGTCCCAAATGTTTTGGGTATGTTGAGCCACCTCCCTTGCTTTAGTCACCTGCATGGAGGATTTCCCTCAGTCACACAAATTTCTTTCTCCAGTGCCTTCCAGGTTTCCAATGCAGGCATGGCACATCCACACAGTTGTGTTCACAGTGGTACCAGCAGGGAGGGGCAGATTCTTTGTTACTAGAGTTAGATTCTGTCCCTTCTAAGCAACAAGCGCACAGCATTAAAAATATTTTAACCCTCAGGTTGTTTTGTCCTAATTTCTTTCCTATACATTTGGGAAAAGCTTGAGAAATTAATATAACATAACTCAATACTGAAATTGGTGTCATTGACCATTCTGCATTTCTTCTGCTTGCTTCATTTCCCATTCCCTCCCAATAAAACAATGTGGGGGTTTTTTGTTTGGTTGGTTGGTTGGTTGGTTTTTGTTTGTTTTTTGCTTGGCTACTCAAATTGCCATTTGCTAATGCTTGACATGAAACCTACTAATTTCCCTTTTCTGGTGGAAAAGCTGTGTGTGTTGATGCATAGGTTATACATTACATCTGATGTGAAAGAATAAGACAGGTAAGTAATATCATCAAGTACTCTTCACACAGCATGTGGAAATGTTAGGTGGTGTTTATTTATTTCAGAGTTTTACAAGAGGGGCTGCCTAGGTAATATCTAGATTGAAACCAGGGTTTAAAGTTGATGCTGTATTTGAAAGACATTTTAATGGCCTTGGGGCAAAATGATTTGTGTTGTTTTGGCTAGCCCAAGGTTACAATGAAATATTGTCTTTATTACTTCTGTACCAGGGTTTCTCAGCCACTGTTGGGAATTAAAATGTAAGTGTTAAAGATTTACTACATGGAGAAAAGCAGGAGAGATGAAGAGCCTCAGGATTCAGATCCAGGGCAGGTGGCTGTGCCACCACCTTACAGTCAAACGTGGGCCATTATGGAATTGGTCACTGCAAATAATAAATGCTGGATTACAGACAGACTCATCTTAATCCTGCTCATATCATTGTACACAGATAACAATTTTGTATAATTAAAAAGGTCCATTTTTGAATTAAACAACAAAGCATCGGTAGTTCCCGGGGTGGCGGGGGGGGGACTGAGAATCCCCCAGCTCAGCAAAACAGTCCTGGCTGTTCCTCCAGTGGGTGAGGGACTGAAAAATAAAAGCAGATAAAAATAGAAATGCCCATCAGGAATTGCAAAAAACAATTTTGACCAAGCTAATTATTATCTACCTGCATATACATTTAAAGGCAGGCAATCAGTTTCACTGGGTTTCAGAAAAGAGAGACACCCCAGCGCAGAACTGGTTTGAGAAATATCATTTCCCAGGTTTTCTTGGTGCCAGAGAATTTCACTAAAGCAGCCAAGGAAAGGACTTTCATATCTGTATATTCAAGAAAGCTCCTTTTACACAGCAGTTCTTGGGACCAATGTGTGTTTTCTACTGCCTCTAGACTAGACTGTGTGTAGGGATCTAAATAAAACTTCATGTATTTTCCTGCAGTATTTTAATACTTTTACCAACACCTTATGGTGCTCATTTTCTTGCTTATAGACCTTCATAGCTGGCTGCTAAACACAAAGTTACACAAAACATCTCTTTCTATTTACTGATATGTGTAAGTGTACTACTGAGCTACTTTCACATGGTATCATTTATATTTTGCCCAGCTTCATCGAGAGGTCACCCTCTCACATAGGGGACCTCCACATAATGTGACATTAACTCTTTAATGGCAATAATGTTGAAGGGCAGAATGTGGGCACCCCAGTAGAAAATGCTTTCTGAACACAGAGGTTACTATTTTGTCAGACATCCAAGAGCAACTGCAAGTATTTTGGGAGCATTAATGATGCTGTTGTTTCAGTTGCTACAGTTCCTGGGTGTCCATTTCAGCCAGGCCTGAGCAAGTTTGCTCACTTTGCCTTCAGCAAGGAGTTTTGTTATATGATGTTGGTGCACTTAAAAGCATGGTTAAATTTAGCATCATGTAATTATTTCTTTGGCAACAGGCTTATTACCCAAGCACATACCTGCTGGCTGTATCCCAGAAAGAGACTCTTTAAATAGCTTTACATCAGAATAAATTGGACACTGGCATGAGGGAAATACAGCTTTCTGTTTGGCTTATTTTTCTCTCCTTAATGTTCTCAGCACAAAAAGCAATATGAATTGTGATCTGAGCTTGTTCATTAAAAGAGAGCAAATTTGTGTGAGTGCAGGAAGCACATCAGATCTCTGACTATAAATAGACTACGAGGAAGTTGAACCAGATAAGTATTTCCTCAGACTTCTCATCTACAGGAAATTAGCTGCATTAATTCATGAAAAGTACATTTGCTGTTATTGGGAATCCTGGCAGGAGGTGGATGGGAAGGGACCCGTGGGTGATCACCTGCTCCATGCTCCAACCAGGATCACACCTGGGGCAAGGACGCCTGCTCAGAGCCCCATCCTCCCAGGGTTTAGCCTCAGATTACCTTCTAGGACTTCATCTAGGAAGTTATTCTGATTGATTTTATCAAGTGTATTTACTAATTATTCTTCTCCTCATCTTTTACAATTTTACAGTGGTGGCTTTTAGCCTGCTCATCAATCCTTCAGTTTTATTTAGATGTAAATAACTACCCAGCATTTCTGAAATTGAATAACAGCCTAAATCTGCCAGTGGAACAAAAATTAACTGCTCTCAGAAACCTGCAGAAAATAAATAGCTGAGACTTTATATTACAAAATTCATAATTCTCACTAATGCTAAAGTAGATCTGATTTTTATGAAAGGCAAACACCATTGGCATTTTTTTTCCTAGTGGCAGACACTTGTTTCAGATCGTTTATCAGAAGACATACAAGAGTACAGACAGTCAAAATCCTTTTCACACAAGGGAAAGAAAAGCAGCCAGCAATAAAAATATTTGTTACTATGAACAGATAGACAATGATTACAAAATACAATGCAGTTCTTACAGTTTTTAATTTGAATATTTTTTACACTCAAAATACCTCTTTGTATTCTAAATTCACTCTAAAAATAAGAAAAAGCTGTTTAAAAAGTCTAAAGATCTAAAATGTCATAGTTAAAAATCACATTCATAACTAAATTCAAAGTTGTGACTTCAAAGAAAATTAAAAATGCTCTTGTGACCTTCTCTTGAGAAAATTTTCAGAAACAAAATGGAATGAACAGTGCATTGCATATTATTGTATCAGTGCATCTCGTATATCCAGCACTAAGTATTCTGTATTTTAAAATGGTTTAAACCATCTTCTTCTTGATCAAAAGCCAATATAAACATACACCTAAAAATATCAGAATCCATGGACCATTCATTATACCTAACTGTATGGTTCATTACTTTGAAAAAAACTAATAGCAAGCCAGCCAGATTTGACCACTTGTCATTTACATTATCCAGTTTGGCTTAATTCAAGTGATATCACAAAATTATAATCCTTAGCAAACACTAATCATTACTCATCCCCTTAATAAAATTAATAAATGTAATCTTGTAGCATTAGATATAAGGGATTCTTCCCAGTGCCCTTTTGTTTTTCAGACTGCATTCAGGAGTCTGAATGCAGTTGAACCCTTCTGAAGTTGAAGCCTTCTGCACAATTTTTTTATGAATCTTTCTTGTGCAGTCCCCATTAGACTGATTCTCTTTAAAGCCAGCATTAGATATCTCATCTGCTTATCCATGGAAGCACTCACAGGAGCTATCAAGGAATTGTCAAGAGGCAGAGGACATCACACTCTATACGGAGCAAAATATTGCTTCCCTTGCAGATGGCACCCAGTTTTATCTCAGCAAAACACCAGCTCTGATCAATGTTAAGAAATCTTAGAGACCAACAGCTGTATGACTTGGGTTTCTGTAAATCTGACACAGTTGGAGGCAAAGCTGTAGTGAGAATTAATTTTGCCTGCCATTGTCAGCCTGGGTACAAATAACTGAATATCTGGATAGAAACAGCTGATATGTGGTGCCTTCATAACATCTCTCCTGAAATACTACACTCTCAGAACTGCTACCTACATGACATTTTAAAAATATTCACCAGTATTTTAGATGGCCAAAATCACCTTAAGAAAACCTATAATTAACAAATACAAAAACCCCATGACTGTTTCAGTTGGATATGCTGAGAGTGGTCAGTGCTTGCCAGGTCCTGGCTACGGGTTACCTGTCCTGTGAAACAAGAAGCAAAAAAATTGAAAAACATACTTTTGTTTCACTTTTCTATTCTTTCCTATTTAGCTAAGCCGAATTAACAAAGTAGTTATCAGGACATGTTTAACAATCCCATACTCTGCCAGTCAAAACCCTCTCCTATTAGCATCAGTGCCTGGGCTCAACTTTAAGAAAATTTTGTTTTATTGAAATTTGGCTTGGGAAAAAATCCAAAGCACCAGCCAAATGAATTAGTGTTTCAGAATATTCAGTATATGGAAATGGCTGGGTTTTATAACAGAAGCTGCTCATAATTTTTGATAACAGATAAAATTGCTGTCTGAGCTTCAAATGTGTCATTTAAAATTAAATCCATGAAGGTTGTCTCTTCTCTAGCTTTTCTCTGAAAGTTTTGGAAGTCAGAAGTCTGTGAACATCAGATTAAAGTCTATCAAAAGGAGTAAAATAATTCAAAAGGAAGAAAATACTTTGTTCCTGAAGCACAAGGACAATCTTGCCTTGTATATATGTAAAGAAAAAATTTGACTATTTATTGGAGGATGGTTTGGGGTGCCCTCTGTTCCCAATAGGTAATTACACATGCAAGCCCTTAATATTGAAAGTATAATCCTAACTCTTAGCCAGATTTATCTAGCAATAACCTCACCAAGGCATTAATCTTGCTGTGACATACTCATCTTAAGGAATAAACAGCATTTTTTCTCTAATGCAGTAGCTTACTAACACAGACTTGTTTACAGTAATCACTGTGCAGGTTTTGCTACTCATTTTCAGGGCTAATTCAAATCCTGGGCTTTCCTGATTGAAAGTAAACCAAATCTAATCTCATTCAAAAGGTTTAATGTACAACTTTTCCTTCAGAGGACAGGAAGGTGTGAATATTTATGGCATGATATCCTGCTCCTGCTTCTGTGCTCAGAGCTGACAAACTGCCATCTCTGGGAGCTGTGGGAAGGACACCTCCCTCCTGAGCTGAATTGGCCCCAATTCCTGTGATGTTATTACTTAAGTTCTGATCATATTTTTGTTCAGAAAGTCAGAATACAGCTTCGCTGGTTGAAGTAGAGGCAAGCATCCAAAAAGCAGATTTCTATTTTAAATAATCCTAGTTTAGGATTACTGAAATAAGTCATATGGACTAACAGGCATAGTACTAAGTAATAGTAATATTGAAAGTAATATTGAAAATTATACTGAAAGGCAGTGACTTGCAAGACCATCTCAGTAAACCCTGTCCTGTAGTGCAATTGCATGTTCACACTCTCCCTTTTCTTGAGGAGAAATTTCTAATGTAAACTAGGATGTGTGTTACTTTTGTAAAAGATTCAAGTACCAGATCAATATTTTAAAATTTTTTTGTCAGTTTGAGTTTTGCAGAATTAGATAGGTACATGAAAAATAATCTCAATGTCTTATTATTTTGAGTCAAGAACATATAAAAAGAGGCTTTAAACACTGATAAAAACACATTTGTCATCACAGCCAGCAATTGCTGCTTGAGGACTTTCCCAAACTATCTTTAATCTTAATACAATCCACCTGATGGTTAAAATAATAATAAAACCCAGCATTTTTGTCTCCTTTTCTTATTGTCTCCACTGCTCTTTTTCCAGTATCAAAAGTGAAATACCACACTTACCTTGCAAAACCATGTCTTAGTGGCCCCATTTCTTTTAAGCAATAGCTTTGGTCCTCATTGCATAGTTGAGGGTGTTCAGATGTAGCAGACAACATTTTTCATGCTGATTGTGCAGCAAATCTGGCCTTTTCCCCTTTTTAAGCGGCACATTTCTACTTCACTTTGTTAAGAGCACGGTACCAAAAGTTGATTGTAACACTAACTGGAATGGCACATGTTATAAAGTCTATATTGCTGGTTATTTTAACTGTTTATGTTACTTTAATTTCTGCTGACATAAAACTCAGTATGTTGCTGTTTTACCTCACAGTCTCTGACTGGCCAAAGACATCAAACTGGCTGTAGTTCCCTGATTTTTGAACTGGATTCCTCTAAAATAAAATGAACAAATGTGATTCAGGGTTGGAACTCCTAAATTCCACAGAAGTAGGAAGTGGCAGCAGATGTTGCTCAGTAAAGTAGACCATCCCAGCAGATGGGCAAATATGAAACGCAAAGGCTTTTCCTGACATCATTTGGTTTTAATATGATAGAAATAAAATGCCTTGTCAGTAAAATATAACCAGACAGTTGCTTTGTAGTCATTTTGGATACATGGCTGGTAATTCAAAGTCCTGCTGCCTTTGCAATATTAATTATTCTGTGCCTCTTTACAGCAAGAATACGTGTCAGACCAGCTGAACATGCCACATGCAGCTGTAGTGGCTCGGAAGTATCTGTTACTCTATTTGCAATTTAACGTTAGTGAAAGATACAGGAAAACAACTTGGTGGATAATTTCCAGGAATCTCGTTGATGTATCAGTGAAAATTTTAGGCACAGGACTTCATCCCCAGTTTTGGAGTGGTTTCCATACCCCTGTAGAGGTTTGTGATGTGTATTTTAGAGTAGAAAAGCAGTTCTGTAGGGCTGAGAGCTGTGAATGTGAACTGCCTCAGGGGAGATGGGGCTGCAAGCTTTGTGCTTAATGACATATGTTCCCATTAAAATGTGTAAGTTGTTCTCTTGTACAAGTGGTTAACACCTTTTTAATCAGGCCATTTATTTCTTTTACAAAAATAAGCACCCCGGGTTGGAAAATGATACTACTTTACTGTCAGCAGTGTGTATATACATTTATACATATATTAAAATATGTATTTACACAACTTTCAGTATGATTGAATGAATCTGAGATACACATTAACATAACATACTACTTGTGGCACATATAATACGTATTTGTAGTGAGAGCAAAGCTGTGGTACTCATTCAGTAGTACCCTGATGCCATCAGAGATGCTGTTTAATTGAGAGCTGCTTCTCTTAAACGTGGCAAGTACATGATGTCTGCTGCTTTCAATCTCATGTGCTTACAACATTGTGTCTTTGGAGCAAAGGCTAGCATGTGTCTGTTTCACCGAGCACCAAGTTTTCTGACATGGATGAATTATCTGGTGTCTGAGGAAAAATAGCATTTTTAGTGTGTTTAATTACAGCTCAGGTTGTTTATCATGTTTTCTGGGACGAATTTCTCAATCTTGTTTTTGTCTTATTTTGACTGCCCCATGTATTAATTGTTAAGCTCATCTTTTGTGACAACACCCAGAAGGCAGCCTTTTATAAATCAAAAGTAAATATATTACCCTACCTTGCAGGGGTGCCATAAGGCTTAATTAGTTCATTTTTGTAAAGTGTTTTGAGATTCCCAGATCAGCATCAAGTGTTTGTTATTAATTATAGGATCTAGGGAGTATATTGGATGATTTCTTAATTTAATTTCCTTCAGGCAACCTTAAAATAACTAATTTTGTAATATCTTTGTTCTTTTAAATTCCTAAATCACATTTGCTCTGGGCTCAAGTAATTCTGTATATATCTTCCTCTCACTGTATTTTTATTTCTAGACTTTTTTATTTATACAGTAATATGAAAAACAGTCTTTTACTATTTTCTCTGTGAATTCTGCTATGTGGATTATTCTCTATTAAGAAGGTTTTGTTTAAACATTAGCTGGTGGGTTTTTTCCTGCAGTTGGGGGTGTTAAGTAATTTACTTGGCTTCCCCTGGGAAATTTGCAGAGATTACATGGCACTGCTGTGATTTATCATTTCTACTTTATTTCTGACTCATAAAGCATGCATTATTTTGTGTTTACTTTCAGCAACAGATCACAGGAAATTTCATCATCAATCAAAGCACTTTAAAATGGGGAGAAGTGATAAGGTGACAGAGGCACAGTCAGCAAGTGTGGTTATTGGAGAATCATTTCTGCTTCATTGTGTGGTAACACTTCTCATTTCATTGCTTCCCCAGGATCGGGCTCGTGTCGCTTCAGTTACTCAGATCCCAGCATCACGGTGTCCTACAGCAAGAACAGTTCTGCAGATTGGACTCAGCTGGAGAAAATTAGGTTTGTTACAGCTCTTTAATAATTTTCATATTTTCCAGCTGAGCAGGTGGTGTTTAAACCTGGCTCTTTCAAAACTTGTTTTCTTTGTTAACTTTTCAGTTCTCCTTGTTCATACAAAAGATGAGGGGTGAAATTCCTGGCTAGTTGCAGAACTGCCACCAGGTTTGGTAAATCACAAATTCATCCATTGACTACGTGGGAAGTGAGGAAGAGAATCACTTCACACTTACAATGCAACTCCAATAACCAGCAGGATCAAGTGCCTGAAAAAACAAAACTTTGATGACTTTTTGCATTTTAGCACCATTTTTAATGTCAGCAAGGGCCGTATTTTATAATATTTCAAGTTTCTACTTGGGTAGATTAAAATGTTTAATAAAAACATTTTATAGTTTGATATGAACACTTGGCTCTTAACACTCTTGTAATAACAAGATTATGACAAATAGTGCCTTGCTTTTAAACCAACTGGCATACATGAAAATGCAAAGGATTATGAATGGAAAATTTAAATCTTTTCATCACAATATCCACACCTTTAAAGAGAGCCAACGATGGATTTTTCTAAGAGAGCATATTTTATTAAGTAATAATAGGAAAGGCATTTTGTGCAACAGCATAAAAACATAATTATGCAACTGGGGAAGAAAAAGCTGTTATTTATATGTAATGTACTCATAGCATCTCAGTGCGCCTTCCTGCATCACCTCAGTGTCAGTGCTGTACAAGTGACTTGCTTGAGCTAATTTTCAGTCCATTGAGGCAAACTGGAGAGCAAAAGGGTCCTTAATTTCTGATGAAGAAGTAAAACTAGCTGGAAGGTTGTGTATTTCAGTATCTCATCCTCCAACTCCTTGTGGGAGTGGAACTACAATTTCATTTAAAAAACCCATAAATTTTAGTAAAACAATTGGTGCTAACTCTTATCTCAGGGAAATATAAAGCAAGGGTAATTCACTGCAGGCACTGAAGTTGCCTCAGAGTAACCACAAAATGCATTCCATTTTTCTCACATTGATGCAAAATTACACACCTAGTCCATAACATCAGCTCAGTTGCTCTCATAGCTCTGCAAGCCAGCAAACTTGAGAGTTGTGTGGATGCAAACACAAGCCCTTGAGACCAAATTTTTTTTTTTAAGTTAATGTGCATGCAGTTTGACCTCTCTTTCCTCAACTTTGATGCGAGAGCCAGCAGTAGAAAATAGGTCAATAGAGCAATGTCGTGCGAAGGGGAGAGGATGAATTATGGAAGGATGCTCGTTGCTCCCGTGGTCCCTATGAATTGCAGTGTTATTTGAATGTGCCTCAGCAGATTTCACATGTAACTCCAGGGAACAGTGGGAGAACTGGGGAGATATGGGACAGGAGGGCATCTGTGTGTATTTTGTGGGTGGGATGTCAGCTCTGGGCTCCTGGGAGGGAGGGCAGAGATCCCTGGGGAAGGCAGTGCTGTGTGCGGGCTCTGGGAGCGAGGACGGCGCCTCAGAGCAGCGCTGCACTGCAGGGTGACAGACACAATGTTCAGCAAGGGCAGGGAGATCTGTGGGGGCACGGTCTGGGTGTCAATATGGGACAAATGCAGTTGCATTTCAGCATTTTGCTTTGCTTTCAAAAGAGAAGTTCCTCTATTTTCTGCTATGAAAGGAAGCTATTGGTGCCCTTTTCCCCTGAAAGCTCTGGATTGTCTCTGACAAACTATTCACCCTTTAAAGCATCACTACCAAGGCAAATAGAACGTTGACTAGCCGACATCTTGCAAACCTCATTTTTGTAACTCCTTGCAGTCTGAGGTTTGAATACAGCTGATTCACACGCTGGGTGGTTGTTGAGGTTTAGCCCCACCCAGCAGCCAAGCCCCACACAGACTCTCTCTCACTCCCCCACCAGCAGAACTGGGAAGAGAACTGGAGTGGTAAAAAACAGAATTCATGGGTTGAGATAGAGACACTTTAATAGGGAAAGCAAAAGTCAAGCAAAGCAAAACAAGGAATTAATTCACTGCTTCCCAAGGGCAGGCAGGAGTTCAGCCACCTCCAGGAGAGCAGGGCCCATCACGTGTCATGGTGACTTGGGGGACAAACACCATCACTCCAAATATCCCCCTTCCCCCTTCTTCCCCACTTTATACACTGAGCATGGTGTCACATGGTCTGAAATATCCCTGTGGTCAGTTGAGGTCACCTCCTCCCAGCCTCCCATCACCCCAACTTCTTCTGGATGAACCTCAATCCTTTCACTGCTCTCTGAAGAGCTCGAGGCCCTAATCATTGCCTAATAGTAATGCTCCAGGTATGACTCTCCACCCCTCATTCTGTATTTTCAGCAACAAGAGAGAGGACAAATGGATTGTTTCTTCTGTATTGTTCTTGAAGCAGAACATGGAAAGAAAGGCAACCTGGCCCTCCTCATGCACAGAACTATCCTGACAGTAGGGATGTGGGATTGGAAGGACACGTTTGTCAGAGAAAATTCCTACCTTTTCTCTCCAACCATTCTGCTCCATCCAAATCTTAAGAGACTGAGATATCAGGAGTCAGCAGATTCTTTTGATGAAGCAAAAAAATCAAATTTTGTGAGACCAATTTTTCTAATGAGCTTCCTTAACATTTCCTTTCAGCCATACCTGCAAAATACCTGACAATCCCCAGTCACCATCCGTGACCAGCACTGAGCCTGGACATGGTCCTGCTCTATCCTCCTGTTCTCCCAATATCTGCACTGATCTGTGGTTTATTGCCTTAGCTTGCACTCTCTTTGAAGCCAGGCTGCCTGTTTGGGCTGGATGTGCCCTGCCTGGCACAGTGGGACTCTGCCTCAGGGCAGGTATTTTCTGATCTCCACAGAAGCTTTATCAGCATACAAGGGATGTTAGCACAAGCATGTCACACCTAGTAAATGTGTTAATTGAGGGAAAAGTGTTCCTGACTATGCCTTAAAATTGGTCTAATTCCCTATCCTTGTTTTTCAGTGCCCCTTCCAATATCAGCACAATCATCCACATCTTGTACCTTCCTGAAGATGCTAAAGGGGAGAACGTCCATTTTCAGTGGAAACAGGATTATGTTCTTGCTGGTGATGTGTATGAAGCCTGTTGGGCATTGGACAACGTCCTGATCATAAATGCTGCTCACAGAAAAGTTGTGTTAGAAGATAATCTGGATCCTGTGGATACTGGCAACTGGCTTTTCTTTCCTGGGGCCACAGTTAAGGTTAGTCTGATTTTCCATGGCTTAATGTTATTATTACTCTTGTAAGTAGAAGACAGTAACATCTAACCAAACTGTGATCATAAGGGTGTTCAGGCAACTCCATCTGCTTCTAGCATTGGGCTCTTTTTAGCTTTGTTTTTACCCTTTCTCTATCCCATTGGGGCTCTCTAAAACAATGCAACTTTTCTGCCATGACCAAAACCAAATGGCATTTATACTGTCATGTCAAAGATCATGTAACAGAAAATGGAAAACGGCTTCCTTTCAGCAAAACAGTGCAATATTTTTGAAATTAATTCAAGTCTTTCTGTTAGATATTTTAAATACCTGCTTTTTAGCTTGGTCTTGTTCAGCTACAACTACTCACTTCACAAATCATCCCAAAAAAGTAAGGTTTCCCACTTTTTCTGTCTGTGAATATCCCATCTCCATTGCAGCACAAATTTGGGTAGTGGCTGCTCCTTAAGATTCTCTTTTTCAGTATGATCCTGCTTTGCTATGTGAGATACAGCAAGACCAAGATCCATTCTACCTTGAAAAAAACTCTAAGGAGCCCAACAAGACCTCTGTGCACAGAGTACCTTCACCTGCAGATTTGTTCAATATTTGGAAAACAGTTGGATTCTTGCAGTCAATGTTTCAAAGCAGCCAGAAGTTCAACAGCTGATGACTTTCTGGTTTCATCCTATTTTCATTCACAAAAGCAGTTTTGATGTCAGGGTTCATTTATGATGCTGTTAATGGTTTTGGCAATTGCACAGGAAACAGATGTTGAATACTGAGGGCAGTAAGAGTTTGGTTTTGGCCTCATCCTTTTCCCACAGAACCTGATACAAATGGCTTCAAATTAACAGTTTAAGACATAAATATTCCCACTAATCTACTAATCATAGTGCCATCTTATTAACTCTTTTTTCTCTACTTCAGCAAGGTCATTTAAACTACATGGGCAAAATTTTTACACGATATTTTAGAATCAAATAATGTCCTGCATATTTAATGAATATTATGTGATTGCTTAACACTTGTTGTTTTGTCAGTCTTATCTCTGGATTTTGAAATCCAGCCCACATATGTGAAGGTGTGAAAGAAGAGCAAGGGTTAATGTACCACAGGCAATGTTACTTTTCTCAGTTGTCCAAGCCTAAACACTGCTTACTCTTTCTGAAATATGTATAAACAACATCTAAATTTTAGGAAATAAGCCTGGTTTTTTGCTGCTGTTTATGATTTTTGTTGATTGGTTGTGGAGGTTATTTTGGGGTTTGTTTAGTTAAACCCAGCTAGTTTGTGCCAATACACAGCTAGGCATTTATGAAAGACAAAGGACCTAAACCTGGAGATCACTGAGAGTTTCTAGACAGAAATCCCATCAAGGTCAAGCCTTTTATGTGACATGAGTGAGGTTTCACCAACCTGCCATTCCTCCAAGCTCATCTTCTGTTTCAGGTACAAGTGAAATGTGCAAATGCCTGTTTCCAGCTGACTCTGGCTGTGTGTAGCCGCTTACACCAGGCTGAGGCTATGTGTAAGGCTGTGGTGTAGGCACACTGGATTAGGGCTATGTGTCAGGCAGGCCTTTAATTCTTCATGGGACCCTGCAGTGTGTCTGTATTGTCACCAGAGCACTCCTTCACTCATCTCATTTTTAGCTTTTGCTGCAGTCTTCCTCAGATTTTCAGGAACAATCTTGCCAAATATAATTTGAACAGATTTTGCAATGTGAATTTCATGTTATGTCAAAAGTAAGACTATAAATTGGGTCAAGATTTACATCAGATCAGCATAAAACCTGTCGTAGCATTCTAACACCAAGAACAAATTTTTTTTATTTTTTTTGCTTTTCATATTTGGAATATTATATACATTTTACAAAATCTTTTATATTTTCTTTAAAACACTTCCAATCTCAGTTCATCACAAACATAATATTTTGTATAAGTAGAAAGGTAAGAATCCTTGTAGATTGTGCTAATGACATTAAGTATGGCATAGAGGAAGGCTGTAGGAGATTTCTCTATCATTGCCAAAGTCACTGGCATACAGAATAATATTTGAGAAACCCTAACAGTGTTACAGGGGTAGCTTCCATCACAGATAATTCTAGTTCCCGTTTTTCTACAAGTCTTTTTGCTTCCCAGACAACAGGAACTTGCTAAATAGTCCTGATCTTTGTTCACAAAGTCTGTACAGCAATTCAAAATTCCTCTTTACATTTTTACTAAGGCATCAGCAAAGTGTGGTCTCATGGCTGCCTGCAGCTTCCTCACGAGGGGAGCAGAGGGCAGGCACCAATCTCCTCTCTGGTGGCCAGGGGTAAGGTCTGAGGGAATGACATGAGGCTGTGTCAGGGGAGATGTAGGCTGGCTGTGAGGAAAAGGTTCTTCCCCCAGAGGGTGGCTGGGCTCTGAACAGGCTCCCCAGGGCAGTGGCCACAGCACCAGCCTGACAGAGCTCAAGTGCTTGAACAATACTCTCAGGCATGTGGTGAAATCCTTGGGATGTTCTGGGCAGGCCAAGAGTTGGACTCTGATAATCTCAGTGAGCACCTTCCTGCTCAGGATATTCTGTGACTCTATGAAGTTTCATTGCTGCCTGCTGCTACCTTTTCTAACTCTCACCTATGTGCCTCAAGTTCCCATACTCGCTGTCACGATGCCAAACCTCGTTCCAATCTCACAAGACCTTTTTTCTGATACCCAAGCCCATTTGTGCCATACAAGTTTCAGTTCATATCCTCCCATCCTCTCTCAATTAATATTTTAGAAAAACTAGCCTTAAAAATATTTCTTGATAATCTAACATGTAAGATTAGGCCATTAGACATTCTCTGTCCTTGACAGTAAATGACACAGCAGAGTGTGCATCTACCTAGGCAGATGCTCTCCTCACAGAGAAATTGTGTCATCCTGGCTGCCTGCTGAGTCCCTGGCTCATATTTGAGGGTACATCCCATGAAGATAACACCATTGGGGTGGACAGTGAGTGTATGACTGGGAAATTTGCAGCAATGTGTTCACCCACTCCAGTTTGGTGGGTTTGGATGCTGTGCTTTCAACAAACACTGTGGGAACTTTCCTGTGCCCAGCATGGGAAGCAGCTTCTCCTCCTCTCCCAGTCTGCTTGAGCTTGGCCCAGGGATTTCCTTGCATTTCCTGTTGCCCCCAGGAGCAGTTGCTGCTCCTTTGAAAGCACATGGCTGGTTGCAGACACAGCTGGACCTGGCTACTGAAACAGGATGCAAGCTGAGAGATAAGCCATTGAGCTTGTGTGTCTTGGTTCCAAAGAAGACAGCAAAAGGCAAGAGAGAGGCTGTTAGCAAGGCCAAGCAACCCTTAGGAGATTAATTGGATCCACTGGAACGTGTTTATCTGTGTCGGGCTGTGTGGAAGGGTGTTGAACAGGATAAATTCCTGACTGGGCTTCAAGATTTCCAGTGACAGTCCTGAGCATGAGCATGGCCTCACAACTGAGCATGGTCAGGATGATGCTCTGGTGGTTGAGATTGCTGAAAAGCATGGAAGAATGTTGTACTTCTGTCAATGATGTTCCTTGGAGCTCTACTCCTATGGAACAGAAAACCGATTTAAGCTTTCATTGGGCACTTCATAAATATTGTATATTTGACCAGAAATTGCTGAGCTTTGAGGTAGAGCATTTGGAAGTTCTTTTGTTTTCTCTGATTGTCCTAGTTCAAAATTGGTTGTTCAAACTATAAAACTAATTTTGAGAAGGGAAACAACCTCAGTAGTCTTAGAGTTTTTGTTTCTGCAGTGCTTTGATTGTACAAAAATAACATTGAGACCAAACCACCTGTCTCTGGAATTTTTCCACATTGGGAAAGAGCAGAATGGATCATTTCAGACACCAGAGGGACAATGTATTTGGCCATGGCGTGCTAACCCAGTGACACTTTTCATCTTTGAGAAGAGTCAAGTCACAGAATTGCTGACTCACAGAGTTGCAGCCACTCTTCATTTGGGGGCTGGAGGTTGGCATTCATCTGGACAGCTTGGTTTGTTTGTTCTGCAGGGTTTGGGGACTACACCTGAGGCTGATTGTTGGTGCTGAGCTCTGTGTGTGCAGCCTGGCTTGGGATGGGGCAATGGGGGCAGGTGTGTGCCAGCCTCACTGAGCAGGTTGGGTTTAGGACTAGGGAATGGTAACTGATCCATGTTATTTACTACTGTGGGCATGACCAATAAATCCTGAAAATATTCCAATCCCAGTATCCTGATTCAGTAGGTCCTTTAAATAACAGGTCATCACCATTCAGCTCATTTTCATTTCCCAGATATGCATGTCAGGGTAGCAGAAGGGAAAGTTGCATAAGAAAAGAGTCACTCATACTCAGAAAAATATACTGAAAATACGTGTAGAACACTGTGACCTTTTACCTCACCCTGAGCAGAGCAGGGCTGTGCACATCCCAGATCTGCAAGTCCTTCCTGAACCTGCATAGTTGTGTGCTGCTGAGCAGAGAAGACATGCACACAGCCCTGGGAATTTGGCAAAAAGAAAGGCAGATCTAGCTATTTGATCCTCCCTCATTCCAGAGTAGATTTACAAATGTCTGAATACTCTGTTAATTAATGGAATAGCTTTGGATAGTCTTCTTCTTAAACAAACATCCTGATCCATATATATATATAGCACACACAAACATATATATATATATATATGGGTTTGTGTGTGCTAAAATAAATAAGATTTTTTTTCCTTTTCTTTTGCTTTTAAATTCTTGCTTTAAAAAGTGTTCAGGTGTCCATTTTCTGAATCAGTTTGGATGTATTTGTTTGAAGGAGGAGAGGTAATCTATGTATGCCAGTGTGAAAACGTCAGATTGAAATTGCTATGACCTTATATTGGTCAAAATTACAAAGAGATAGATTCTTCTGACAAGATTCCTTTGGTTTTTTTTGAATAAGATATATCAAGGCAGTATTTGGTCTGTGGGCCAAACCCAGCCTTCTAGCCAGCTGCTTTGCCTTCAGGAGCCCTTATGCACCACCTCTTCCTGGGAAGGGATGGGCAGACTTCCTGCTGCAGCTCATCTGAGAGACATTCCTGCTTCTCTGTGGGCGGGAGGAGGAGTGTGAGAGGGGAGGAGAGTTGCAGAAAGCAGCGCAGGGTGCACAAAACCTGTCTACCAGCTGCCTTTAGATTGTGGCCATTCTGAGCTGTGCCCATGAGGAGGCATTTGTGTCTTAGCCCATGGGTGGAATTGCTCTTGCCTTTTTTTTTTCCTAATAAACAGACTTGTAATTCAAATAATAATACTTGGATACAATGCCTAGGAGTTCATTGGAGCTGACAGGTGGTTGGCTGTACTGCTGTGAGTCATTTGGGCAGCTGAGAATTGATGTTGGGCAACAATGCTGAACCCACACCTTTCTCCATGCCAGTTCCCCATGGCTTGGAAGTGTTGGGAGGGATGGCAGGGAGCCAGCATCAGCTCTGAGCTGGTGTCCAAGCACAGGGGGTCTTTCCTGCCTCCTAGAAGGAAAGAATTTGATCTTCACAGGTCACTGTGAGATGCACGTCAATAACAAATAACAAGAATTGACCCATTAGATGCCAAAGAGTAGAAACAACTTTGCTTGATTATTTCTCACTCTGATTTTACAGTGGTGTAAATGCACACCATTGCTTTCAGAAGAACAGATAATGCTCAGGGCAGAGTGCTCCAAACATCAGTAGTTCCCAGAGCATGGAGGAATAGCTCAGATCATGCCAGTTAAATGACTCATTAAGGAAATTGGTCATCGCCGGAGCGATTGGTGTTGTACAAACATCATGAAATGTCCTAGAAAACCAAGAACCAGAAAAATCATATGAATCACTCATAAACAGGCAAAGTGTTTTGAGCATTAGCCTTTGAATAACAGCCTACAATTGGAAATGATGAGTTCAAACACACTTTATGAAATGTTTCTTGCTACATCACAGGACAAGTTTCATCCCATTGTTTTGGGAAGGGAAGGTGCACCATAACCCTCTGTGCTCCTGCCTGCTTGTGCAGCCAAAGGTTTTTGTTCTATAGCCTACATTAAATGATGCAAAAATGTAGCACATGGGAAAGACTAAAGCTCTGTTTTTCTCATGGGAAGGTATTCTAATCACATTGTGTTCTTTACTTTGGTTAAAGAAGGAATTTCAGGCCAGGAGCATTAGCAGCCAAATCCACAGAATTCAGAATTTGAAATTGTCCCTAAATTCTGTAACCATACCTTTGCTGACTGACACATTGCATACAAAGTATGATTTTATCAGGACTTAATCTATCCTTGTACCTGCCATCATGTCAAAATTTTAAAATTTCTAAAACCTGCATGACTCATTTCCAGAAAGACACAATATCTAATTTACAGCTCCATTGACAATGCTGCTTCAATTAATTTTCTTCGTCTTTCTCCTTGTTCCTCTGCTTCTCATATCTCATCTGTTTGCATTGCCTAGATTTTAATTAAAAAACCTCTCCTCTCTAAGGAGCAATCTGAAGTGGCAAAAATAATCACTTAAAATATTGCAGTCATTAAAAAATTGGCTGCGGTCAAAGCCACACATTTTCAATTTGCCGACAAATGATATTTTCGTTTCTTTTTAAAGTGCATTTTGTATTTGAGCAGCATACGCCAGCCAGCCTGGCTATCAGAGATGCTCCTCCAGCTGGGTGGGCTGCGTGACAACTCCTTAATGGGGGAAATTGATGGCTCTCTGCTTGTGTAGAGGTGAAGGCATACTGGGCAGATTTCTTTCCATCTGCCGTCAGCCCTTTGCAAGCTGGCACTGCCCAAATGCCCAACACATTCATTCCAATGCAAGAAATGTCGCCAAAAAATAAATTGTGAGGCTACAGCTGTCTGAAAGAATCATCAGGGCCATTAGGCCCAGGGGAGATAATATGAAGAAGAGCATCGGTGTTCGTCACTGATAAAAAGCTAATTAAATGATGGTAAAGATGACTGTGAATGCTTTAAAGGCATAGAGGTGAACGACATTTTCATGGGAGTGCAGGAATGAACCTCAGGAAGATGATATGCAAGACCTCAGCCAAAAATCTGTTACACTGAGGAATTTCACACTAGTGTTTCCTGTTGATGCTTTGCCGAATGGCACAGTTGTATCATTTAGTTGCTCTCTGTTCCGCTCTCCGAGTAAAGACATCCCACACTGTAAAGCCAAGAGGTATTTATTGATTCACAAGTTTGACTTGAACAACAGGGACAGAAGCCAGCTAGGATGAACTTCAGTGCTTCTGTTTACATTCCTAATATTTGTCTTTTGTGTTTCTAAAAGTCTTCAGGGCTGTGTCCTTGGCTGCAACTGTGACAGAGGCTGATCTGGTTGAGGCTGTTGCTGGTTCCCATTTCAGGGTGAATGGACTGGAGATCTCCAGATCCTCCTGGCCAAGAGGTCACACTGAGGGTAGCTGATGTCTCTTTACGTGGTGCTTGCCTGCAAGTCTTTAGAAATATGGAGATTGTTCAGACTTGTTGCATGATGTAGGATCCCAGATCTCACCTGGGGCCCTTACTTAGTTATGAAACCTTAAAGAGATCCAGTTGTAAAGGACCTGCTTCACTAAATCTGGCTTTTCTGCTTTTGCTGACCAATGGTTTTGAGCAGTCATAATTTAAACAATTCTGCATCTCATATGATCAAGAGGCATTGTAGGGGGATGCAATAAAAGTAAATAAAGGTAGTATAGAAAGTAATCATACCCCCTAAAGAGTTGCAGCTGGGTTAATTATTAAAGATTAAGAGCAGGCCTGATTTTAACAGGCCACAGCTGTAGCCAATAAGGAGAAGAGTATTATGAAAGAGTGGATTGGTTGGCTAAGGGAACTGGAGTCAGTTGGCTGCTGTGAGGACAAGGAAGAGTCAGTGCCTAGAGGAGCTGCCTACAAGAAACATCCAGGAAGTATGAAACTCTACCAATATGGAACCCTTGCAATGTAATGACAATAGAACTCTTGCACTATAATGACAACAAATGGACTTATATTGTATCCCCCTATAAGGCTTTCCTAAAAGAACCTAAAGTCTAAGTGTAGTGTAGGATGAAGAGCTTGACAAGCTCTTGACAAAAGTTTGATTTTAAAACCATGCATTGATGTCTCTCCCATTAACTAATGTCTTCATAATGTGTTGTAGAAATCTCACATGAATTAGTAAGACTTGCTGGGTCTTACAGACAATTTGGCTAAGAACTGTGGTGATAAACTGGGAATATTCACAGACAACAGCAATTTTAGAGTGAAAATGTATTTTTTTGTAGTTGTGATACCAATGTAGCATCAAAGAGTCCTGATCAAGGAATGTACCATTGCTGCCTCTCCAGACACAAACCCAAAAGATAGCCTGTATCCCAGGACATTGCCATCCATTTATAAAACAGGGAATAAGCTGGGGATGGGAATGTGTGGGAGTAAAAGGAAATGCTGCATGAGGGGAGAATGCTCATCCTGGTCATCAGTGCACTCTTCAGTGTAATCACTGATAAGGCTTGCTGAAGAGAGCGCTAAGCAAGTGTCTGAAGGAAATCATGTGGGCATTTGACAAGAGCAGTGCGGAGAATGGGCAAGAGCCTGCAAGTTGGGTTGTCTCACCAGCACATGTAGTGACCAGCACTGACAGTCAAGGAAAAGAGGCCCACAACATGGGGCATATGGGAAATGGTGGAGGCAGGTGAGGATGAGCCATGCAGGGCCTTGAAAATGGGGAAAAAGCAGTGATACCATAACTATCCAGTAGAAAAACTTCAGAAACACAGAAAATTCAGAGTGAAGATTAGATTGAAAGTAAATCCAAGAATGTTGAGATTCAGGAATACATCCAGCCAATTCTCATTTTGCCCTATTCTTGCAAAGCAATAGCTTAACAATTACAGCTAGTGAATAAGGTAGTGCCAGACTAAATTAAAATATTTGTTGGTTTTTTGGGTTCTGTTCTCTTGGGATCACCACCATCCCTGAACAGAACCTGGCTTCTTTCCATTTGGCAGCAGGCAGGGCTTGTTTATTTAGGAATACAACAGTTTACTTATGTCAGGTTGATGGTCCCGTTCCAGTTGCAAACAATGGGCAACAGCAACTGCTGTGAAGAGACTTCATTCAAGTGCCTGTGTCTTATGTTCTATTATGTAGGTGATCTGGGAGTAAACTTTGTTAAATTATGTTTATCAGATTTGTCAAAGAACTTATTCTCTAAATTAACTTTTCCTTACAAATTAGTTAACGTTTCAGTGTTGTAATTTGCACAAGGACACACTAAATGCATTTCATCCCCTTTAAACAAAATTGAATGGTGCTTTAGTTCTGGACCTACGGCTGATGCTTCCATGGTAACAAGGGCAAATATCCTACAAGTGGCTTTCATTTGGCCCTTTTAGTTACAAATTTTGCATAGCAAGTTAATTTCCTCTTATTTTATAGATTATTTAAATGTAAATTAAAATTAAACAGAGAACAAATTTAATCTGGAATTCATAAAAGAGCAATTATGTAATCCAGAGGGTCTCTAGTTTAGGGAGAGCTTAATCCAGATAGTTTTCAAACTCATTATGTGTACATTCCACATTTTTTACCTTTTGGGAATAACAAAATAAACACTTGTGAAATTCAGTCCTTAATACTGGCAGTATGTAGCCTTCCACCACAAGTGTAAAACCTTTAATTCAGGAAAGAGATAACACAATATGTAAATTGTACTTAAGGTTTTTTTTTTTTCTAAAGGCTTGAATTCAAAGGTTGGGTTGAACCCAAGAGAAAATGAGTCTGATGGTTTCAATTCTGTCTTTAATCTGTTCAAGCCCTCTGCAAACCCACGAAATAATCCTGCATATTCAGCAGCCTCCTGGATGCTGAACAAGACTGACGAGGTAGCTGGGGGCAATGCTGGTGAGGACCATCTCCTGCAGAGCTTCTTTTGCGCCTGGAAAATTTAGCTGAGTGCTCTTTGACATTTTTCTTCCCTCAGTAGCCCATCAGGTAAAAAAAAAGAGCAGTAAAAGCAGTGACAGATAGTGACTGCTGGAAAGCTGAAAGAAAAAACCTGAGGGTGATGGTTATACAGGCAGGTGGGAGAGAGTAAGATCATCAGTAGAGGAGCCCTGGCCCTTGCTTGGCCAGATCAGCTCATGGAGCTCATCCACATCTGCTTCTCCCATGGGCAGGTGTGCCCCAGGTCCTGGATGCTGGCACTGGGACAAAACTGTACAAGAAGGTGGTGGCACTCCCTCAGAACTTCTGTGAAATCCATACCTGTGTTTAGAGCACATTTCTCTTTCTCACTCTTTTTTAAGGTCATGAGCTTCTATTACACATTTCACAGGTATTTAGAATAACAGGGGAGTTAAACCCCAGACTGAACTTCACTTCTGTGTAGCTGTTTCACAGGAGCCAAAGCTGACAGGAGCAGATTGTGATTTGAGCCATACGTTGTGTGGTTCGTTAACACATAAAATATGCATAAAATACATATTCATAGATACTATGGAGCTGTGTATAAATGCTGAAATATAGCTTTATAGAACTAATTAAATAAATTATGATTTTGAGCTTTCATAAAGTGTTCATCATACACCACTGTATAAATAATTATTTATGCCCCCCTTGCCAAACTGCCCACTTATTTATCTTGACAGCCTAAATGAAAACTCCATTCAATAAATATTCTGCTAGACAGCAGAAGGATGTACAAATATTAAAAGATAATGAGGTTGTATCTGATTTGTGTTTATTTTAATAGATGGTTTTCATCAGACAAGAGATTACTGATTACATACCCACTATCAAATGCATACTTACATATAACTTAGCACCTGAGATGTAAGTTGCTCTTATAGAGGATTTTCCAATGCTTGTATGTAATTCTAATATCTACCTCAGTAGGATCTATTTAGCTGTTTGTTTCCTGAGATGAAGGTTTATGTATAAATTTGAATAAAGGTTTAGCCCGAATATTTATTTTTAGTGTATTTATTTGGCTGCCTGCAGACAATGAGAGTTTTGTGGCAGATTGACAGATAAAGGATACTTCATTTGTGTTCAGCAAATGAAGAAAATTCTGTAAATCAAGAAGCACAACAAAGAAATTATTCTTAAAATTCTGATGTTAGTGATACTGATGAGTGTGAAAGTTAAAATCAGTAAACAAAAGCAATTTCTCAGTCCATTATAAATAACTGCATAGTACAACTGCTGTTTTTCAAAGAGAAGATATAAAACTGTCTCATTAATTTCTGCTAGTTATAATATATTTGATGTGTAAATTATTCTGCCTTTTCAGTGGCATATATGGTGTACTGTGTGTATGCTGCATTAATAGACCGAGGAGAAAGGAGACTTGTGACAAAATCTATTTAATTTCTGTGATAAGTTATCAACACTTCAGGATCTTTCTATTGCTTTGACCTTTCTTTGGGAAAAAAAACCACTTTAACAGCAATTAGTTTATTTTAGCAGTTGAAACAGTCTTTAAGTTTTTACAATGTGTTATATTTTTATGTGATATTTATTCTGTGTTAATAAACATAGAGCTGTTGTCATTCAAGTACAGAACAGGAACTCTCTATACAAAAATCAGACTTCAAGTACTCACAGTTTTTTCTAACAATGTGTAGGCACCTCCAGAAATAGAAAAATTATGTTCCTTTATATAAATTAATTGCTGAGGTATTGACAACCATACTTGAAAATCATCAATAAAAGAATTTCAATTATGTCACTTTATTGCATTGATATATAAAGTGTTATAGAATATGACAAAATGTGTTCTTTTGTACTTTGCTCATAAAAACGCATAGACAAAGATGTACTGAGCAGTTTTCATTTCTTGCCCCACCTTTCTCTTTGTTAAAAATCTAATTATTCCCTTATGTGACACTCCCATGACCTTTTTAAGTGCAGAAGATGTGATTGTCATATTTTCCCTTGGCACATTATGAAGGGGTTCAGAGACAAGAGGGCACTGCATAGACAATACTGAAAAGGTCAATGCAATTTGGCATTATTGTATCTCCTTTTTAAATATTGAGATGTTGTAAGAATGCGGAATTATTCTAATTAATAGTTCCTTAATTCAGCTTCCAGTCTTAAGGAGCAAGATCACACACACACACACACACACACACACATGAATAAAAGAAGTGTTTGAGAGAATTATTCATTTTATCAGTATTTTTTGTAATACGAAGAATTCAAAAAACTGCAAAGTGCTCCATTTGCATTAAGACAAGGTAGATCTTTAGAAACTTCTAGTACCTGTTTCTGGCTCACAGATTTGGCAGACTGCCTTTTTATCAGACACAAAAGAAGGCAAAAAAAGTATGATGGGAGAAAGAAGAAAATCTATACTGTAACCCCCCTGTGCCCCTCACAGGGAGCTCCTTCCAGGCCAACACTCCTGGAGAGTTCTGGTGGTTGTGGCATGTTGGGAAAGACACAATGCACTATTTGATATTGATGAGGCAGTATGTGCAGAAATGCAGTAGGAAAAGCAGACACTGGGTTTGGGAGCAGTCTCAGGACCCCAGGGATTGCTCTATCACAAGAGCTCTTTGCCTCTAGAGCAATTTGTTATGCAATAACATTTGCTAAATACAGCAAATACAGCCTTTTCAGCCATACACTTGGGGCCCAAAGTTTACTGTATGGCAATGCATAGCAATTTTACACACAAATACTTCTTTTGGCAAAAATTCAAACCCAGAGATCTGACATGTTTCACAGCACAAAACTCTTACGCCTACAAAATCTCTGTAGCAATATTTGATATACTACTGAAGGTATTTGCAGACAGAGTTGTGTGTGGGCCGGACGTAAGGAAGATGCTTTAAAACAAAAATAAACACCCAGAGATGTGGTACATGACTTCTCAATGCAAACAGAGTTTTACCGTGGTCTGTAGTGGGTTTGTAGGGAAGCAGGTACAAGATTAGGACACAATAATTGCTGGGGCAGGACGAGGAAGATCCAAGATAACCATCTGGTTTTTATTTAGTTTCAGGCATCAGTGAGTCCTTAGATAAAGTACAGCTCACGCTGAGATCTGACAATGTGTGAACACTGCACAAACCCAGCATAACCTCAGCTCCCATGTGCTCCTTCTGCCCACAGCACAGCTGCCAGTCCGACGGCAACTCCATCTACTTCCACGGGACCGAGGGCAGCGAGTTCAACTTCGCCACCACCCGCGACGTGGACCTCTCCATGGAGGATGCCCAGGAGCAGTGGGCAGAGGAGTTTGAGAGCCAGCCCAAAGGGTGAGTGTCCCCAACCAGAACAGGGCCCTGCACAGGCCAGCAGCATCACTCCAGGGAGGAGGAAACAGGATAAGTAGCAATAGCAACAAACTGTGATGAGGATAAATAGCAATACTGTAAATAGCACGTGGTTGCAGATTTTAGGAAGAAATAGGTCCTGGAAGTCCAGGGGGAACAGTTTGTCTCTGGACCATCCTGTCACCACTGTTTTTAATGAAAAAATTGTGTTTGTGACTAATGTAGCCATTCTAATGAAACATGTGATGGTGATCTGTTTTTTTAATTCACACTGGTGTTGTTAACGAGCTCATATCCAAATTTCTTGAGAAATTAATCCCCTCTGTGATCACTGCTGTGAGCCTCACTTTACTGAGAGAGAGCTCCTGCTTATGCAGATGCCTGCAGGTGCTGGAGGAGGAAGAAGAGGAGAAGGTGGAGGCAGGAAAGCTGAAGCAGCAGTCTGTTCTCATCCAGCATCACCAAGAGCACAGCCATACCTGCTGGGCAAGAGCTTAGGGTCTGGCTGATAATTTACTATTTCTATTTTGAATATATACTTTGTGATTCAAAGGGTCCCTGTAAATCCATATCCAGCAGGGACTGCTGCAGGGATGCAGAAAATAAACAAAACTGTCTAGGACAGCAATATTACTACTCTTACCAAAACATGAGTGAGCTTTAAAAAATGTGTCCTGATAAAGAAACTTTGTTTAATATACCTCATTGTATAAATTCTGACAAAGAGAAAATAACCTCAATAGGGTCTTGATTCTTTTCTATTAAAAAAATAAAAATCATTAGTGGCTGTAACCCCAGGGCAATGAGAAACACACACTGCTAATTTATGGGTCTCCACTGAATGTTGATTTTAACCTACAAAGTGCTTCAGATCATTAGCAACTGATTCAAATGCTACCTATGCTGTGCTGAAAGTGTAGAGCACCTTTTAAGAAATACATGCTAATATGTCCTGTGGACACATACATATATTTGGGGTTTACAGAAAAAATTTTCACCATGGACTCTGTCCCAGTTCAAATAATCAGCCAATGGCAGCAGGTGCTGCTTCAGACAAAGGGAAGAAAATGAGTTCGTGTGTGTTGTGTTCACATGTGACCATGTGGGACACCTTTGAGATGTGCTCTCCATCTTTTTCCCATCCTGAAAAAACCAGGATGGGAGTGCTCTCTGTGGACATCTGCCCTGTCTGTAGAGCTTCTCTACACAACTGGGTGTTTATTTAAGATAAGTTGGGCAACTTGCAGCTCAAGTTAACAAATGTACAGTTCCTTCTGGATTGGGAAAATGTCACTTTCCCTGTCACAGGGTGCCTGGTTCCAGCTGCAGCTGGCAAGGGAGGGTGCAGCCCTCCTTTGATTCTGTCATTCTGTGTCCCAGCAGCCAGGTCCTGATCTGCACCCACTCTGCCAGCCCAAGGCCTCATCACCTTTTTCCTACTTCTTTCTTTGGAAATTTTACTCTATATTAGAAACTTCCTTCTTTCTATTGTTCTATAAGAATGGAGATTTAAATTGCATGCTGCCATAAATAAACACCGAACTTGGGTGATGTTATGGACTACATCCTAATCATATAAAATTGCCACCACTACTGTTCCTCTTTTCAACATTTCTCTGGAATTTGTGTTGGGAGCTGTACATAAATGCAAATACATGTGAGTTTCCTTAATCACTTCTTAGAGAAATATGCTATTAAATGCTATTTAAACAATATATGAAGTACAGTTTTACTGTAATCAGTCACAGAAAACTGTATACCTAAAAGAGTGCTTGCAGGAGGTTCTCAGGCACTGCTTTGTCACGTCAGCTGGAGCCTGCCAGCTCTCTAGGGGAAGGCAAAACCACCCCTCATAAGGGAGAGCAAAAGGAAGCTCAGGTATAGGGGTCACCAGCACTTTCCTCTGCACCAAATGCTCTTGGAGATGAGGGCAGAGGGAATCATCACTGTTTTTAATAAGCAGTTGGTTGGTATTTTTTGCATGTACCACCTAAAGGGGGAGGCTATGTGGGTAGGGCTCGCTGTTGTAAGTACCACACATATTTCTACTGTCATTCCGCTTCTCTTTACTTGTGTGAATTAGAGCCTGATCCTAAAAGTGAGCAGATCCCCACATCAGGCTGCCTAGCAGGCGCACTCTTGCTTTGGACCTCCATGTTCAGTTGGTCTAGTTTAGGTCCATAAATCACCTGTTGTATAAAGAAGAATTCCAAGAGTTATGTGAAGGATAAATTAGTTCAAATGTAAATGTTAAATCATGCCATCACCCAGGATATTTCTCCATTTTCTTTACTGCCAGTGCGTTGAAGTACTCCTGTTAAAGTGCTTTAAAAAAATAAATGTAGAATTCTCTGGTTTTCATTTCTGATGCTGCCTAAAAGGAAACATCCCTGGAAACATCCATGATCTGCATCATTAATGACCCTGAGCTGTTTTGTGGGTCACTACAGAGTGTTTTAATTGAGCTAAATAGAGCATACAAAAGATCAATGGAGCATTGTGAGGGGTTTTTTTTTGTGTAAGTTGAAGTAGGCACAACTGCTTAATTCTGTACTGCCTTCAGCCCGGGAGACCCATTTTCAAAATTGTGGTTTTATATCGCACATTAGCTTTAAAAAATCTGCACAATAGAATTAGGGTTAGATTAAACTGTGCTTCCATTAAAATATTTATATTTATATCATAAAGCTTTTCACTGATGTTAAGCTCACTAATTCCTGTGTAAATGACTGACAGGTTTAAAGCAGGATTTCCAAAGAGGCATGTCACCAGTCTGTCACAGCTTAGGTCCATGGGGAAACTGGCAGCTTTTAAGAGTATCCCAGAAATGCATTTTAAAATCATTGGAATGGTTAAACTAATAAATAGACTGTTTAGTTCTTGTAATGACAGTTTTTGAAATTGTGATATGGCACATACCTGCTAGAGATTGTCTCTGGTGGAAAGAGACAGGAAAAGACTTTGCCTCCCACAAAGGTTTCTGAACTTCCATGTTTTCTCATTCCTCCTGAATTATGCTGGATAGTTAAGTGTTTGGAATATCAGGATTTAGTGATTCTAAATAATTTCATTGTTTTATCAGCCTTATAATTCTTAAATACTTAATTATGAATTAAGACTTCAACATGAATAATAATAGTATATCAGACCAAAATAATGCACAAGATTTCAACACTTTCTAGTACATTTTGATCGAGTTTTGAAGTAACCATCACTTTCATGATGAAAATGTATTTTTAATGTAAAATACTTAATTGGAAAATTCTGCAACAGCTCTTTTAATTATCACTGAATAAAAATAAGATAAAATGCTGTACAGAAAAACTGAGAAAGATCATATCATCACATATTAGAAACACAGCAGTCTTTTTTCATACTCTGTTCATGTGTTAGTTAAAAACTGTTACCCTAAATGCTCAAAAAGATGAAAAGAGAGCATTTTCATCTATTACCTACATATTTAATATTTGTATAGCAAATATGGTGGACATGTGCCTTTTCAAGTTTCATTGATCTATAAATCTTTTATTATGCAAAATTAATCAGAATGCATTTATTTTTACAACATTTTAGCACCAGAAAAAAAAAATGAAGATGGTAGAACAATACAACACTACATATTTGGTAGCAGCATTCATTAAAAGACTCATTTTTTTATTAATTCATGCATTTCTGCCAAATTCTTTTAAATATTTATATTAACTTTGCTTTAGTTGAGTCAACTGAGTTTAAAAGCTAATGTTGAATATGTAAGTAATGGCATAGGGATCATATTTGAAACAATGTGGTTTTTTGTCCTCTGTTAGGAGTGGAAACAGCTAATTTCATAAGTACCAGTGAACCCCTATGGCATGTTTTACATCAGTTTATCAGTAGTGTGCTGCTGCACCTTCTCCCCCTATTGTTGGCCTCTGCAGGTGGGACATCTTTGGAGCTGTCATTGGTACTGAGTGTGGAACCCTGGAATCTGGCTCAGCTATGGTATTTCTCAGAGATGGAGAAAGAAAAATATGTACTCCATACATGGACACCACAGGTTATGGGAACTTGAGATTTTATTTCAGTATGGGTGAGTATAAATTACTGATGTAGTACAAGATGTGAAGCATGTGAGATTTGCATTATGCAGTGCTCCACAGCTGAGCAATTCTCATGTGGAGAAGCATCTTCTTGTCTTGTATACACTAATTTCAACCAGTGCCCATTAATCCACACTAAGAAGAGATGGTCATATCTTTGTCATCTTTAGAGGTTTTACAGGTTCCTCTCATATACTCCTGTGGTCATGTCCATGCAGACCCTGGTGCTAACCCATCAGAGTCCAGAGAGTTGGACACGAGGATGACATGGGAGTAGCATAGAGGTGGGGCAGCCTTCCCTGATGAACCCATGGAATAGTTTCACCTCAAAAGCTCTTACTCCATTCCTAAAATCCATCCTCTGTTAACATGTAGGCCCAGGGTGGGATTCACACAGAGTGTGCTATGATCTGGGAGAAGGTGTGTTCTACACGTGGCATCCTTCATGAAAAGCACTGCTGTGGTGTTAGCATCCTCTGTGGACCTTCCTTGCTGGGGCAAAGTACACCAGTCATTTACCAGGGCTCAGAAAGCAGCCAAGAGCCAGCCTGTCCTGTCACTTCTCCCTGCTGCTGTTGTCAGTGCAACTGCACAAGTTTGATGTTGCAACAGAGCAGAATCCCTATGAACATGTCACAGTATTTTTCCAGAGCTTTTATTTTGCTCGTAAAGGAAGTTCCGTGAGGTTATTCTCTCAACACCATGTTTAGAGAAAGTGAGGATTTTTGCTTAAAAGAGAATAATAGAATAATAAAGGAGGAAGCAGAGAATAAACCTGTGACCTTCACAAGCAACCTTCTGTATCAACAAGAAAAAAACACACTTTATTTAATGAGGGGAAGACCTCATGTTGTTTTCCTAAATTGTTGCACATCTCCTCTGTGTTACATGAATTATGGATAAAGCACAGGAAAATGAGGATGCTTTTTCTCATTTCTTCCAAGCATTACAACACCTGCAAGAGAAACAGGAAAGAAATTTTGTCAACCTTCTGAACTTAGGGGAGAAGTTGTCAGCAGATGCAGACACAGAGGATAGCAGGATATTGTTTGAAAAATGTATTCTCTGTGTATTTTTTAATTAAATAAATAATTGTTTGAACATTCAGGCAAGGAGAATATTTGAAAGGACAAATGGATGTTCTTAATTACAGTATAAAACACATTAGAGATGCACATCTTGTCCAGTTCTCTGGACTGCTTCTCCTAGTTTATTACAAGAACTGGCTGGCTGCAGAAAAAAGAAAGAAAAAGCAGAGAAAGTGTTCCAATATGTGCAATCTTTCTACTCTGGTGTTTTTTCAAAGAAGCTTCCTCATTCTGTTTTTATTTCTATTTTGGGATTTTTTTTTGATACCTGGAGTATAATTAATTAACAATTCCTCTTTCAAATACAGAAATTTTGTTTTAAAAGCTTCTTTTCCACAATACCAAAGTTATGTGATGATGTTCATCTTGTAACTATAATGTAGAACGTAATGCTCATATTTGCCAATACATCTGCTCTTTCACAGAAGCTTAGTGAATTTTTTGGGTTTTACTGATAGGAAGATATTTCAAATGCTGCCCTGTTCCAGTTGGGCAAGCATACCACACATGTTTTGTGTGGTACAATAGATTCCATCCAGCCAGCCATGCTTTTTAGGAGACGGTGTAGACAGTAGAAGGACCAGCACAACAAATAAGGTACATAGCAGTCTTTCTCACTTCCTGCTTAGAACAAGTTCTCAGCTGCCAAACTATCAGCTGAGAAGTATTTAAGATACTGTTATGTACCTACATGTGTGACTGCATGAAGTGTGAGCGGTAAATAGCAGTTTATTGATGAGAACTCAACAGCAGAGCATTTCTATGTAAATAGGATTTAAAGCACACAGATAGAAGTATTGCTTGAGGCACAGCATTTTCTATGTAAATTGTTTTGATAAGCTGATTAAAAGAGGTACTTGAGGTTTTCGTAATCGTCAGCCCCCTTGATCTCTGCCATGGTGCATCTGATCAAACAGTTCCTATACACTGTGTCCTTAGGGATGGTGTTCTTTTGTTTCAGATCCCAAGTTAAATAGCATCTGACTGTAATTATTTTCATAATTAAGGCTGCATTTATGATTCCACTTTCCAATAACAAGGGCTTCAATTAATTTTTTCCTCACTCAAATATGTGCTGTACAGGGGGAACTTGTGATTCTGGAGAATCCCATGAAAATGATGTCATACTGTATGCCAAGATTGAAGGCAGGAGGGAACACATACCTCTTGATACCCTGACCTATGCTGCTTACAAGGTAAATTGTCTTAAAGCAGGTGGATGGGAATGGACAGATCATTCTCTTTTCAAGCCATCACAGGAATATTGTGTGCTGAATTCCACAGGGACACTCAAACGTGACCTTCCCAAACACATAAATCTCTGCAGTTACTGGTGGTCACTCCAGCCCCAGGCAGGACTGTGCAGGGTTGGCTGGGGTTAGGGAAACAGGCAGGAAAACAATGGGCAAAAATGGTCAGTTTTTAGTTGAAAACTTCAGTGATAACATCTCCTCACAAAAGATTACTCCTGTTTCCACTGAAGCTTATTCTAGGCACAGTGTGATGCTGAGGAGCAGGGTCCTGAGAGGGTCATTCCTGATGGAATCAGGGGCTGGGAGAGGGTCTGCAGGGTGAGGGCATGGACTCAGCCATGGGAGGCAGCGTGCACAGACACATCTCCTGTGCCCAAAGTGCAGCTGCCTTCCAGCCACATCCACCACCCCCAGCAGGACAGTAGAGACCTTGAACTTGCCTTTAGGATCCTTCCTGTCTAGGGCAAGGAAGCACTTAGACCATGTGTACCCTGAATAATCTGGCCCTGAGGTCTCCTTTTTCTGCTGCTGTAAAACAGGCAAAATTTGGTATTTCATACAAGGGCACATAGATGAGCTAGATATTGAAATGCAGTGTGCTTACATAGTCTGAGGGAAGTTTGATGGTAAAGATGCTGCTGATTTCAAGCACAGATCTGTGCAAATTTTGTCTGTAATTTTAGCACTTAGAAACCAAATGTTTACAATAGTGTTTGGCCTGAGTTTGGTTGAGTCACTTGCATTGTTTCATTGTGTATGGCTTCCCTCCTCGCCTGCTTCTGTGTGAAAGACAACGCAGAACTTTTGTAAAACTAAGGAAATTGTAATTGTAAAATAATAAAATATTAATTAGGGAACTTGAGGAGAGATAGGATCTGAAATTACATGGAATTCATTGTGGAGGTTTTTTAAAACAAGCAGTTTTAAAGCTGACATCCTCTTTTGACATAATAAAGTTCTAATTACATTGCTTTAGGACAAAGGCTAAGCTTTGTGAGGCAGTGCTTTCATTTATTTCAGCAGCATAACATCCTCCCCACTTATGCCTGTGAACTCCTGCTGCTCCACCATTCTCACGTATCCAGAGCAGACATCCACCACCCTGCCTCAGCTTGTGTGAGCTGTAAGGCTCCAGGACAAACATCCCCTTCCCTTCCCAGCTGAAGCAGACAACATAAACTTGCCCTTCTCAGAACACAGAAGGTGCAGTCTTTTCTTCTGTGCCTTTACAACCAAACATTCCCATCCCTCTGAGGTGATCAGCATCACTGGTACCCAGGGTGCTAATACCTATCCACATAATAGTGAAAGATTTTATTTGGGATTGTGTGTGGAAAAAAGTTGACAAAATGAATTAAGGAGAGAGAACAGCACATTTGGTTCAGCACAATTAGAGTTGCTTTTTATTTAAAATGGTACATTGTGACCTTTTTAACTTATTTAAGCCTTTTTTAATTTCTTTTGAAGGTGCCATCTTTGGTTTCTGTTGTCATTAGTCCGGACCTGCAGACTCCTGCAACCAAATTTTGCCTGAAGCAAAAGAGTCACCAAGGCCACAACAGGAATGTCTGGGCTGTGGATTATTTCCATGTCCTCCCAGTGCTCCCTTCCTCAGTGACTCACATGATCCAATTCTCCATCAATTTGGGGTGTGGAACTTACCAACCTGGTAACAGGTAAAATTGGAGAGCTCATTGTTTTGAGTATCAGCTTTCTAGTATATTTTGGTCTATAGATTCCAGATAAGGATTTGTAAATCTTTTTTCAGAAGAAGGGATCCCATTAGTAACGACAAATATAATCTGCTCAAAAGCCAATGTTTCTCCTGATCTTTACAGGCCCAGATTTATGTATCTCACATGCAATAAAGAGTCATTTAATAGATTTCCAGGTCAAAACTTGCTTTTCTTAGCCCATTATTCTGAAATATGCTCATGATTTCAGATTGACTTTTGCTTCAGTTTCTAATGGGTATGAGATTTACTTCTTAATACTGTGTAAGGAGGAAAACATTAAAGGCAGCAGCAGAAACCTGCCCTGCTGGCCTCTCTGAGATTACTGATGGCACAAGCATATCTAATTCCAGTAAGACTGGTGATAAATGACCCTCATCTAAATGACCATCAGTGTGAGGAGCTCACTCTCTGAAGCTGATCACAGAACACTTTTTCTGGCTTTACTTCTTCTGGACATTCAGTGTGAATTTTTCCATGGGGAAAAGGAGAGAAGGGAGACATTTTAGGCTGCATGTTTTATAGAATCATAGAAATGTTGGTTAGAAGGGACCTATACAGGTCATCTGGTGAAACCTGCTGCTGCAGGATGGATTGTTACTGGGCAGGTCAGACATGGCTCTGCCTACCCATGACTTGAAAAATCATCATGGATGAACACTGTGCTACCTCACCTGCTCAAGTGAAAAATTGTTTCCTAATGTACACTACAAAACTATGAAACCACGTCTTTATGATTATTGTCCTTTGTAGTGTGCCTGACACTACTGAGGAGAGTTTGACTCCTTTGGTTTGCTTGTGAGTGCCCTCTGCACCACCACAGGATGCTACAGCTCACCCCTCCCCACCAGGCTGAGCAAGCCAGCTCCTCAGCCCATCCCAGCTTGCTGCTCAAAGCCATGGACATCTTGCCCGTCCTTTACGCTGCTCTCAAAGTTCTTAATATCCTTCTTCAAATGGAGAGCCCAAAACCAAACTGCCCACTGTTCCTCTTCCATTATGTGCATATGAGAATATTTATCTTGACATTTTATGAGGATTAAGTTACTTTATATTTTGCAGAGTTGAGAGTTTAAAGTAAGAGACTGTGAGTGCTTTTATCTGCGTCCCATGGCATCTATTTCCAGCTGGAAAGAGCTGCATTAGCACTGACAGTTCTTGTACCCATGCAGGGTAGCAGAATTCAAGGGGAAGCAAAAATCAAGGCACTGCGCTTATATTTGATAGGAAGAGAAGGCAGCAGCATTTTCCTACATGAAAAGTGAAAACTTTGCTTATAAACACTCCTGGCCAGTAAACATGTTATATAAAGTCTCTGCCTCAATCTGTTTTCTGATGGAGATTAGTATATATTTTGAAAGATCAATATTCTTCCTTCTATTTCTGAGCAAGAACTGAGCTTCTCCATAGCTAAAGAATCATTAGGTCACCATTTTTCCTATTTCTATTTCCCAAATACTGCAGCATTTCACATCTCCCAGTCTGCAGCATTATTCATAATGCTTTCATTACTGCAAATGTGAGAGACTTGTGCTGGATATAAGCAGTAAATATGCCCCTCTAAGGTATCTCTACAGTTAAACCTGAAATAAATTAGTCAAAACCTCCATAAACTGTTCTAATAGACACAATATCACAGTGATGGTACATTTAAATAAAGTAATATTGTCAGCAAATTATCATAAAAATAAAAACTCAGAATCCAATAATTTAATATTGAGGAGATGAATTACGACTTTTATAATGTTCCATTACTTAAATATCACGAGCTAATTATATGGATGAAATTACAAGAATAATTCAGTAAAATACTAAATCTGTATTAAGTCAAGCACTTTCTGTATTATTTTTCCAAGGTCTTTAGAGTGTAGGGCATCTAAGCATTTCCTTATAGGTTGTAAACAATTTGGGGTTTTTTAACCCAGGAAGGACACAGCCCATGCATGAACAACTAGTGTTCTTTTGCCACCTTTTGCAGATGTCATAGTTAGCAGCTGGTAGTTAGAGGTGTCCTGTGCTCACACGATGCTGTCTAGCTCTGATTAACCCAAGGTTTCTCCTCATATCTGAAGCTATTTCAATATGAAATATGAAATACAAAAGTAATGAAGTTCTTCTAACAGTAGCAGCATAAAAACACTGGCTAGATGGTGGCCCAACAAGAGCTCTGTGTTCAGGCAATCCTCAGTCTGAAAACCTTTGGGGTTTTAAACACTTGTGGAGGTGTTCACAGGGGTCCCAGGACGAGAGAAGAGACGAGGATCTGACTCCATGTTTCAGAAGGCTAATTTATTATTTTATGATATATATTATATTAAAACTATACTAAAACTATACTAAAAGAATAGAAGAAAGGATTTAATCAGAAGGCTTGTAAAGAAAGAAATCAAAATGGAATGATAATAAAATCCTGTGTCTGACCTAGAGTCCGAGACAGCTGGACTGTGACTGGCCATTAATTAGAAATAATTAACATGGACCAATCAAAGATGCACCTGTTGCATTCCACAGCAGCAGATAACCATTGTTTACATTTTGTTCCTGAGGCCTCTCAGCTTCTCAGGAGAAAAAATCCTAAGGAAAGGATTTTTCATAAAACATGTCTGTGACAAACACTCATGAAACTTCATCTCACGATTGCATTTGCAGGATTTTTTGCAGTCAAATTCTGCTTAAAATTACTTCTTGTTTCCTCATCAGTTATTAGAAATAGGAGATTTGGTGATTTCTCAATGTTGATACTTCTACATTGAGATCTATGCCAGGTACCCTTATGATGTCTTTCTCCTTTCTTTCCTTCAATGTGTTACCAGTGTCAGCTTGGAGTTCTCAACCAACCACGGGCGCTCGTGGTCGCTGCTGCACATGGAGTGTTTGCCTGAGATTTGTGCAGGGCCCCACCTGCCCCACAGCACCATCTACGCCTCCGAAAACTACAGCGGGTGAGAGAGCTCTCTGCAAACTGCAAAATACACAGCACTACAGATGGGAACTGGAGGGGGCAGGGGAAAGCAGCAAAGCACACAGCTCTGGGTCATCATTCCTTTTTGACTACCTGGGGACAGCAAGGAAGCAGTGTTCTGAGCTCCCTGCCTACCCAGTCATGAAAGCTGAAGTGTATGGGGCTGCTTCTGTGGTATTATAATCATTTTTTGATGCTAAAGAGAAATTACAAAAAACCCACTTGTGGACAGCATGTTGATAAGAGGAAGAAGAGAACTTTTACCTTGTCAAAGCCACAAAAGTTCTCTTCTTGGTCAGAAAAAACACTGCTCAAAGCTGTATTTACATCCTCAGACACATTTACTCATGTGGAATCCCAGTGCTGGTTTACAGTGAAGAACATCCTCCATACTTCTGCACGTGGAGATGGTTATTAGTGTCACTTTCTTGTATCAACCCTTCTCAGCATTGAGTCTCTTCTCTACTGTTCCCACTGAAAAATGAACTGTGGCATTTTTCTGTATAGCACAAACTCCCTTGGTGTCCCAACTTTCACAACACTTACAAAAAGAAAGTTGAAGCATTGCTATGATCTGATAGCACACAGCCCCTAGTCCCATACAATTTTCATAGGAGCCATTACTCCTGGTGTGTGCAGGAAGTGTAGCCTCTGTGGATGATAGAGAATGATGGCCCAGACTGCAGCATGCCAAATCCTTTGCACCACTCCTCACCCTCTGAGGGTTTTCACCAAGCAGAGTTCAGCCCCACTGAAAGTTCAGTTTTAGGAGATATTCATGGGGATGGAGAAGCTGCTGCAGCAAAGGAGCTTATGGTCTTTGCCACCTTTGTGTATTCCTACAGGGGGGAAATGGCTGGGTTTTATAAGACAATAACTAGTATTCATGTACTGTATAATATATGGACTTCTTATTTTTAATTTGTATTTTCTAAAGCTGCTGTAAATTTATGCTTCCTTTGAGCAGATTTTAAAATTAAGCTTCTCACATAGCTTCCAGAATACATAAACGTATCTGCAAAATATACTGTTGCATAATAACTGTCAGTGTAAAATATCTGTGTTGTTTGTATTTCAGGTGGAACAGAATAACTATTCCCCTTCCCAACGCTGCACTCACCAGCGACACCAGGATTAGGTGGAGGCAAACAGGACCAATCCTTGGAAATATGTGGGCAATCGATAATAGTTAGTATTCTTATCCATGATCATGACACAGCAGAAAAGTAAATTTTATATGCTGCTCCAAGTAAACATATTTTCCACCATCACAAGTCAGTGAATTTACAGTTTGTTAAATTCCTGTTCTGCTTGCATTTGGTAGCAGGTGCATTCTGAAGCTAGAGAGAGAGTCAACCATTAGAAAAGACAACAGTCTAATAGATTTTTTTTTTTCTGTTTAATTGAATGCTTTCCAGGAAAAAAATATTACTGTCAGGGCTTAATATAGCATTTCTTATGTCTGCTTAGTCCTAATTACATAAATAGGTTTCACACTGGCTGTTAAGGACATGTACTGCATCAGCCTAAGCAACGGGAGCAGCATCTGGGACTTATTTTGCTTCTGGGCATAGAAGACCATCTTCAAGCAATGCTGCTACCAAAATACTAAAAAAGCCTTACATTGTTTACCATATCTTCAGGGGGAAGTGCCATCTGTTTCAGGGAACTGTTCTTCCCTTTGAAAATTATTTTTCACTTATACCTTTTCTTTAAATGGATGTGAAGAACTGGGAGAAGTTTATGTTGATAAGTATTTATATGACTTATTACAGAGGAAAACCAGGACGAGAATTATCAAGGAATACTTTAAAGGGCAGTAAAAAGTATTTAGGAACACAGGATTAAATGTATGAAATGCAGAAATAAGTATGATTGAAAGGGTTAACTAAAAGTAACTGCAATTTCTTTTAAGCTTGCTTGTTAGCCTTAAGTGACTTGGAAGTAAGTAAGCTACATTCAGAATTTGTTTGGTTAGATGCCTGAAATACGTAATTTAGAGATTCATACTGATGTACAACAGCCTGTGAAATTTTACAGTGATTCCCAGTAAGGCTTGATATAGTGCCTAGGAATGGTAAATATTTACATTTTGCAGAATTCTTAAAATATATTGAGGCCTAGTATTGACAAGAAAATCTTGAAGCTGCTAAGGTAATATCATTAAGGAAATTTTGTCACTAAAAGTAATGAAAATTGTTCTCTTAGTCATAACTGGAAGCAGCATCATCTTGACATTCTAGATTTAGTATTAATGCTTCTCTTTAGGGTTGTTATATACATCAAAAAGAAAGTAAAATTAAGGGGAAATATGGGTATTTAAAGATGAGAAGATTTCTGTGAGTATCTGCAAAGATGACTTGCTATCTAAAAAAATGCTGACTAAGTGTTGGAGACACTCATGAGAGGTTCACAGAAACCACAGCAGGATGAAATCAATCCAAGGATACCAATTCCTTACAACAGAACAATATTTTGAAAATCATTTGACAATTCATTCATCTGCACAACCTTTGCTTATAAAACAAAATACAGCTCCATGAAAGGATGCTGCATGCGCCTGTGTGCACAATCTCAAGAAAAGTTTTACCAACCATCTGCCTAGAAAGTGCTTGCTGTGAATTTGAGGTGCAGAACCATGACACAGGATCGAGTCTTAAAGACAAATTTCTGAGGTTTTGAATGCCTCCTTTGTTAAATACTAGTAATACTGAAGTTTTACACTGTATTGTAGGAAAAAACTCGTAAATATTGGCAAGCCACTCAAATTCTCGAAGAGAGAAAGATTTTCAGAGATTCAGCACTCTGACTCTTAGTTTCACGACTGTTTCCTATGTGAATCAAGTCTTAAATGAAATCTGGAAGCTGGCCATCTTTCAGAAACTCTGGAAAAATGCCAATTTCCGTAAAGTTTTTTCATTTTGAATGACATAATTACATCTTTAACCCTTCTACTTTTACCACCCCCTCAAAAAGACCTCAAAAGACACAAAAATCAAACAGACAGAACAGAATTTTTGCACCCTGAGAAGTGAGAAAACCTAGAAATCACATGAAATCTGATGAGGACTTAGTTATAGGGAGTAGCTAAAAGGGATTTAGAGTATGTCTGCTAGGGAGAGCTGACACCCCGCTGTGATGGGCAACATTATAAAACCAGGAAAAGGAAGAAGTAGTGCTTCTTATAGATTATTTCAAATTAGTGGCTATTTCTTCCACATGTCATAATGCAAGTGGGTAACTCCAAGTAATTCTTCAATAGAAAAGATGCCACTATTCATGGTTAAGGCCTTTTAGCATTCTGTATTAAAATAATATTACCCACAAGTTATAACTTTTCTTTCTTATAGTGCAAGAGATTATACTGAGATTTTCTCATCTTTCCATCCTTCATATTTTTCACAAATATCAACACTGTCAATGAGGAGTCATTGGAGGAAGATGAAGCAAAAAAGTAAAACAAGTTGGGTGTATTTTTGAGCACTTAGGATGCGAAATTTTGTTCCATTAAAAAGAATCAGTGAAAGAGTATGAAAATTAGTAGTTACATAAGACATATCAGGGCAGGTTCTTATTCCCCTAAATCCAGTCAAGTAAAGTACGTAGATTTCAATGAGAGAATAGTGACATGTTTTTTAAATCTACAAGACTGCTACTGGAATGTACCAATATATAGATTGGATTGCATCTCCAACCTAAGATGAAGGGAATGTCAACGAAAAATTATGAAAAAGGTCAATGCCTACCAAATTATCTGATCTCATTCACAGACAGTAATGAAGACAGTATTAGTGGCCCCAATACTGTGTCTTTAGCCACAGATGGACATGACACATTAAATAATAAATTATCCCTGACTATCCTTGACAGAGCCCAATGCTTTATATCTTTTCATACACCTTTTCCAGGTAGTGGGATTAAAATAAATACAATAATTGTATATCAGGTCTGTACACTTTCTTGTATTCATCATGTTCTCTTTACCACATAGCATAACCTCCCATTTAATTGATTTCTCTCTCTGCAGTTTATATTGGTCCATCTTGCCTCAAATTCTGCTCAGGGCGAGGACAGTGTACTAGAAATGGCTGCAAGTAAGTGTTATATTCAGCACTCATGTTCAATTTCTGTCACAGAGTTCACTTGGTAGTGTGAAAGTTGAAGTGATTTTCATTTCAGTCCTTGCTCTTTTAGATGATTAAATATAAAACTAGCATAACCCTCAGAATTCATAAAGCTCACTGGAAAGCTAAAGATCAATCTTTCTGAACAGCATCATGTTTAATATTTTTTTTATTATTTTCTTCAGGTATGGTGTCTGACTTCCAGTTCATCTTAAAATGTGCTACAGAGCACCCTGAAATGTCTTATATACTGGTTATAGAGGTGCTTTGTGACTTTATCACTTTTGTATTAAATGTTGGGAAAGAATTACAATTTTAATAGTTCTAACATCCCATAACCTAACATACCTCAAGGACAGAAGATCAGCACTCAACTTTTTTCTAATAGTCTGCCTTGTTAAAAGGGTTCCACTCTAAAAAATAAAAAGGTGCTTACTCAAAACCAGTAAGCACATTCTTCATATTGGTGTAACTACATTTAGGTATTAACAAGAATATGACCCACAGGACATTCTCATTTGTACCTTGTGGTATTTTGTGGGGAAGAGAGATGAATCTGACTCTCTGTTCTTAGAAGGCTAATTTATTATTTTATTTTATGATATGATATTATATGATATTATATTATATGATATTAATGAATGCTATACTAAACAATAGTAAAGAACAGAGAAAGGATATTTACATAAGGCTTAACAAGATATTAATGAAAACTCGTGACTCTCCAGAGTCCCGACACAGCCTGACCATGATTGGTCACTAAGTAAAAACAATTCACATGTTGGATAAACAATTTCCAACCACATCCCAAAGCAGCAAAACACAGGAGAAGCAAATGAGATAATATTGTTTTCCTTTTTCTCTGAGGCTTCTCAGCTTCCCAGGAGAGGAATCCTGGGCAGAGAGGATTTTTCAGAAAATATGACAGACACAGTAACTTAATTTCTTGTAACCACATCTAGTATGCTACAGATAAAAGCAAATTTGTCATTTTTGCATATGAGCAACTGTAATTATGTCAGTATGGGTTTTGTTCCAACAATTAATAAAAATATTTCTGTACTGTGTTATGTGTAGATTCATGGGGTGTTCATAAATACATATTTTTTAAATTCAAAAAGTAAATACTAGCTAACATAAATCATTCTCTGTGCACTTTACCTAAGTAAAGCTCAAAGGGGTTCTTGGGCCTCAGACTTGAGAGGGACCTTGTGGGTCTGCTCAGTCCATGAGCAGCTGCAGCCACCCTGTTTGCTGACAAGCAGCCACACCAAGATGGGTCACCAGTCGTGCTCTCCCCCTTCCTCCCCGCAGGTGCGACCCCGGTTTCTCGGGGCCGGCGTGCGAGACGGCGTCGCAGACCTTCCCCATGTTCATCTCCGAGAGCTTCTCCAGCTCCCGCCTCTCCTCCTACCACAGCTTCTACTCCATCCGCGGGGCCGAGGTCAGCTTCGGCTGCGGTGTCCTGGCCAGCGGCAAGGCCCTGGTCTTCAACAAGGACGGCAGGCGCCAGCTCATCACCTCCTTCCTGGACAGCTCCCAGTCCAGGTGAGAGGGAAGGAGGAGTCCTGTGGAGCAAGGAAATGGGGGAACTCCTCCCCCTACAGCTACAGCCTTGTGTGTTATAAACCAGTTGTTTTAAAAAACTCCTAGCTCCATGTTTTAATGGTGATTTCATAGCCTCGCCTTTTTTTCTTCCTGCTTTGTAAACAACAGAGCCCAAAACAGACTGGAGGGAAGTTATTGTACAGCTCGGATGGAAAATATGAAATGTTAATATCAAACCTGAGTGTCAAAGCCAAGTGCTAATTAATTATTTATAAGGTTGTGTTTATTTGACAGCTTGTGGCAGCTGATTAGATCCATTCACTATCTCTCCCTCCCCTTCAGTGCCTAATAAATAATTAAATGCAGTAATGATTGGCATTTTTTTAACTATATGTGCCATGATGCGTTACTCGACAATAAAAACAAATCACAAGTACAAAAACCCATAACTGATACTTATCAAAATTTGCCTAGATTGAGAAGATCTGAAAACAACCTGGTTAGGGGAAAAACAAAACCAAACCAAACCAAAAAAAAAAAAAAAAAAAAAAGGATACCCAGCAAACATTTGTGTGGTTCTGGTGCAGGTTCCTGCAGTTCACATTGCGCCTGGGCAGCAAGTCAGTGCTGAGCACCTGCAAAGCGCCCGACCAGCCCGGGGAAGGAGTGCTGCTGCACTACTCCTACGACAACGGCATCACCTGGAAACTGCTGGAGCACTACTCTTATCTCAACTACCATGAGCCAAGGTACGCGCACACATATCACAAAGAGTTATTTGCTCGCAGTTATTCTGGCTGTGGTGATCACTGCAATGTGGAGACTGAGTACGTGCTGCAAGAGAGAATGAAGAGTTTTTATCATACATCTTAAGTTACCACCTTCCTTGAAAATTTTGCAGCTGTTCTAGGCACTTCTCATTTTGTCATTCCATAAAAATGAACACATCAGTTTAATGTCTTTCAAGTCTCAGGTGATACAACAGAACAAGCTGAGGCAGTGCAGGATGAGGGATAGGAGTGTACTTGTGGGAAATAGGGGCATGACTCTTCCCAAGGAAGCAGCCACTTGTAAAGAAAAATTAACATAAATTATTTGTAGCTTTGAAGCCATAGATACCCTCACTACACCATCCTCTGGGATTAGGAGTTTGCAGGCAACCCAGGACAGCTGAGACAGAATCTGATTGTGAGGATCTCTGCAGGATTGTGAGGATCTCTGAGGTCAGCAGGAAAACTCACCTGCTCACACTCTCAAGGCAATTGCATGGCTGTGCCTCTGCCTTGGGCTGGGCTTGGTGCCCTGGGAGAACCTGCTGCTGACTGTGCCTGGGACTTGCACAAATAAAAAAGAAGTTGAACAAAGAGCTCATTTCATCTAACAAGGCCTATGTTTGGTGTCAGATTAGAGAGGAATGCATCTCTTGTATTTAGAGAACGTGTTCCTTACTGATACCTTTGTGACACCATCCACCAAATGTAGTACAGCAATACAAAATCAGGAGTCTCCATGAAGCACCAAAATCCTGGAACAGTCTGGTCTTGATCTGTGCAAACCCTCTCAACCTGGCAGCAGCCACCTTCACAAGATGCTGCAGCAGAGCCAATAAAAGACAGTTAAAGGAGATGCTCTGCAAAGGGGCCCAGAAGAGGCAGAACTGGCAGTGGCATCACTGGACTCATTCCAGCAGGTCCATTTCCTGCCCATGGATAGCTTTGACCTGGGTATTCCCTGTGTCTTCTTTTCTACCAAGTTCAAGGAAAACATCTTATTCAGCCCCAGGGGTGGGTGGGACTGTAAATAGCCTGCAAGTCACTTTAGCTACACATAACTTTCATTATTTATATTTATTGAACTCAGATGAGTGCTTTTTTAAAAACAAAACAAAAACAATTAGGTTTCCACATCTTGTTAATAACACAGTACAAAATTTCAATAAGTGTGATTAAGAATGTTCTAATTGAAAAAAATCCCTTCTAACATTAAAATTATTTCCTGGGAGCTATAACTAATATTTAAAAATGTGAGAGGAGGACTGTATTTGGTAGAAATCCATTGTAGACTTTAATTTCTGAAGTTCTAAATGTTTCCAAAGGAAAGATGCTACAGACTGGAAGACTTAAAAATCTTCTTCAAAGTTTAGTTTGCCTACCTTTGTTATGGTCACATATATTTTTTATATAAAAAATGTATGTGCTTCTAATTCTTAGATTCAAAACTACATCTGTAGGAATTATATTTCCCTAAAGGTTTTTAATATATAGAACCATGAAATTTTTATAACAAAAAGGAAAATACATATTCTGGTGACTGATTTTAATCAAGTTTAAAATATAAATGTAATAAATTACACAGATGCCAGAGACTTATTTTTCTTTTTGAGGTTAGGTATGAAACACAATTTCTGTTGTTCTGACAAGGTACAGAGCAAAGTACATTATACACGAGTTAGAGAGATTTTGCCATGGGAGGTGGATGGATGGATGGATGGATGGATGGATGGATGGATGGATGGATGGATGGATGGATGGATGGATGATAGATAGATAGATAGATAGATAGATAGATAGATAGATAGATAGATAGATAGATAAATTCAGTCCACTCTGGGTAGATAGAAAAATGACATACCTACAAACCTGAAGCTAATGCTGGCAATAATTATGAACAAAGCTTCACCTTTTTCTATTATGTTGTCGGAAAATATCAGCATTTTCAGTAACATAGATGGACTGCTGCAAAGTTTGGCAATCAGTCTGTATCCACGAATTTAATTAATCTTCAGTCATACAAAAAATAATTACACATTTAATGTTCTGCTGAAAAGGTGCATTTAATCTGCTAACATTTGACAGCTGCATTTTTCTTCTGGGCAGAACAGCAGTGGCTTTTCAATATTAGGTATGCGCATAGCTTGAAAGAATGAGATCAGAGCAAAGGTCTCCCAGCTGGTTTTTAACAAATTTAATGGTGGCTGGTAATGTAAGTAGGAGCACTTTTCTTCTCTGCAGCAGAAAAGTCATTAGCAGGAATCCCCCTCCCTCTCCATCTATCTCCAACAAATCAAAGCCAGACAGGAGAAGTTGTTACAACTGGAGGTGTAGTCAGGTTCTGCATACTAACGTATGTGCCAAACGTGGTGGTTTACACCTACATTTTCAAATTGTGTTAGCTTAATCCCCTGGGATGGGGAATTTATTTTAACATGTGTTAAATATTTCAGCATCTGATATGTGTATCAGTGGTGCATGTCATGATTTAGAATTTTCTGTATATTACTGTCTGTGAGAATTAGTGTCCACGTGGGCAAGCTTATGAAAGTTGAGAGTGAAAGGGAAGATAGAGGCATCAGAGGCAGCCACCAGCAGAGAAATGTGCCCTGGATTATGGCAGAGCATTAGCTCACACAAGTGCCAGGTGCTTCACAGAGCCCACTGGATACAGTGCTCCTCCTTACCAGGGTACCAGCTTTCCTCAGGTACACATCCCTGAATCATGGCAGAAAAAAATATGGTTCCTTTTAGCATCAGTAGCAATTTCTTGTCATTTGTGCCTTTAAAAAATTAACCCAAAAGGTGATAAAGTTGCTTTCTATGAGGGAATCCTTGGTAGAAAAGAAGCCAGGGTCTGAAGTCATTCAAACATGTTTATTTGAGTGTAAAGGAAATATATCAACCATAATAAAGTGTGTACTGTTCTGGTCCCATGCCACAGGGACATGACCATGTCACCTTGGGCTGTCCCGCTGCACTTCTCTCTCCAGCCTATGGATGGCAGAAAGCAGCTCCTAGAAAAGCCAGGCAGGACTTTTTGAGTCCTTCCCACCTGTTTAGCCAAGCTATTTGATATTTTCCGGTTAATGGATTAAAGTATTCTTCTTTAAAATAAATGTGACACTAAACAACAGTATTATAAATCTACTCCCTACAAGGATGTTGTAGCAAGTCATTTTTAAGAATGTGGTTTTTGCACTAAGATTGCCACAGGCACAAGACTCTTTCATATGCAGAGAACAAAACATTATAACACGCAGCTCAGAAAGCCTTGAGTATGAAAATAATTTGGTGCTGAAGTATAAAAAGATGCTTTCTATTTACCTGATATTTCATTTTATCCATATTTCCTTAAACAGAGAAAGAAAAATAACAGCTACATGATGAGCTGGCTGAAAACCCTTTAGCCAGCAAGTAATTATACCCCAATGGAGACAAATGTCCCTGTTGCCAGTCTGTCTCACAGCTGATGTGGCTGCGTGGGGTACCATGGTCTTAAGTGATTTGTGGGGCTTTCAGGAAGGTGTCATTGCTGTGGCAATTAATGTATACTCCATCCTGCAGTGTATGAAAATTGCTCCTGGAAATCAGATAATACTCTTAATTTTCTTTGCAGTTTTTCAATTCTAGGTGTGTTGACACAGCTGCCATGACAAATCAGGTGACCTTGCATACCAGAAGCACCTGGGACTCACCTCCAGTTGCATCTCTATGCAGCTACAAAAAAGGAGTGTCTGCCAAAAAGGACTACACATAGTCACACTGTCTGACATGATGAACCTTTCCACTTGATTGTGGCAATTTACAGGGGGGGTTCTTCTAGGACAAGAGCACCATTAGAATTATTTCAATGCTATGTGGGGAATGCAGATGTTTACAAGATGCAGATCTTCAGGATAAACCCACTGAGTCTGACAATTCTGGAACTGGAATTCTTAAATACTTGTCAGCTCATCATTCCTATGATGATTTACAAAGCTAATTTACACCTTTAAATTTACAGAGAGGTCCACAATGGAAGCAAAAATTACAAATTTGGTAGAAACTCTTTCTGGTGGCTTTTGCACATGCCTGATTTTCAGTAAATGAACTGATTACCAAGAAAACTTAGAATTCCCCTGTCCCTGTCACTGGTAGCAGCTATACCAGCAGATGCTATGGTGTTTGTGGGTTAAATTTACTTCATGATTTTTAGGGTCAGTAAGGAAAAGTTACCGAAAATACATCCCCATGGAATTATTACAAACAGGATCAACTGGCAATAATGACTTTGTTTTGTTTTCCAGAATAATTTCAGTGGAGCTGCCTGAAGATGCAAGGCAGGTTGGCATTCAGTTCAGGTGGTGGCAGCCATATCACTCTTCTCAAGGCGAAGATGTGTGGGCCATCGATGAAATCATCATGACCTCTGTGCTTTTCAACAGCATCAGCCTGGACTTCACCAACCTGGTTGAAGTCACACAGTCTCTGGGCTTCTACCTGGGAAATGTTCAGCCCTATTGTGGCCATGACTGGACTCTCTGGTGAGAAACGTATTCTTCTTTCCTGTTCTGCTTTTGTTTTCCTTGTCTATTCATCCTGCTAAGGATCAAGTGACTGCTGCAAATGCATTTTTCTGGCAGCTATTCAGAGTAATAATGTGTCTTATCCTCAAATTGTGGGCAAAAATACAGTCACTAATCTCATTGCAATTAGCAGTAAGTTTTTCACCTCATTGCACAGATTTATGTTTGATGGGAACATTGAATGTAGCATTCTTTTTCCATGAAATATTTAAAGAATACACTAATAGAAAAAAATCAGAAATGTTTCATAATCTTCACTTCAAATCCAGGCAGGTTAATATGGATATGCAGGTAATGAAATTATAAGTTAAGTTCAGACTCTGAATATTTTGTAAGTGATGTTCAGATCTGTGTACATAGCCATTATATTGTAATCCAGAAAGCAAAAGGCAGCAGAATATAGTCATTATGCATTTGTAGTTGCTTTTTCTGGTATTACATGCACTTAGTCATCTGCACTGTGATCAGCATCATGACATGTTGCAATTAGGTCTCAAATATGCTGTGTATTTAGAAACAAAAGCAAGAAAATATCACACCCCTCAAAGGAAATAAAGGCAAGAAAGGCAAAAGAAGGGAAAAACAAAACAAAAAAATCATTAGAATTGCATAAAAATATGCTTTTTTAGCTAAAACATTAGCATGCTTCACAAAAAAAAATCTGGAGCATTTGAATGTAACATTTGGAATTAATACAAGGAAAGCTCAGTTTAATCTGTGTGTTTTGATTAAAACCAAATAACAGTTTCATGCTAGTCTCATCAACCTATAAACCCAGTATAGTTTTAATTGGCATGGATATATTTCTTTGGAGAAAGTACAATCACAGTAATTATAGAAAACCTGAAGAAAATAAAATAATTTTAGCATCCCCATGGACACTCAGAGAAACACTGTTGGAATTTTATTAACAAGTATCTCTGAGCAATCTGATTTGACTTTCTGATCATCTGTCAGACTAAAAGGAGTTGGCTTAGCAGTAGGAACAACACCAAATGTGTCCTAGCACTGATAATGAGGCAGTAGAAGCACCATTAACCACTTTAATAAGGACAAGGAAGGTACTCACTGCTCATTAAAATGAAACAACATGTTAGGGCTCAAACTGTTTGCATCTTCCTTATCAAAGAGTTGGAATGAAAGCCTTTTAATGACATTGTTTTCCCTCTGTACTTTTAAGACCAGTTTAGCATGGGGAGGAGGGCAGATAAGATAGCAGAGGTTCCTTTCTTTTCCTCCCATGACTCTAAATCAGAACCAAAATAATAAACACTAAGCTAAATTCTCCATCCCATATGGAGATGGACTAGGGTTTGTAGTGCTCAGTCATAGTAGAAACATTGAAGTTTCCATGCATCAAATACAGAATCAAAACCTTCCTCACTATTTATGTCTAAGTATTTTTCATTATCACTGGAAAACATGAACTCTATCCTTCACTGACCTTGCTCCTCTCAAGGGAAATTTTTAAACTTACACAAAGTCTGTACAAATGGTTGCTAGTTAAATTAATTATTGTTGGGTTTTCCCAGCTGTGAGTCCATTTGGTTCTCATTTTCTAACTCATGAGTTTCTAACTCACAAGCAGATCTTGCAGTAGCACTGACACCATCCTCTTGAGAACAGTCTGACAACAGCTTTTTCATTAGTGCAACTATGGGAAATACACTATCAATCATTTTACTGGGTGGCATCCCCAGGCCCATTTTCACAGAATTGCTTTTAATCATCTATTAGGCCTCCATTTCTGCCTTAGAACCTGTAAACATGAAACATTTATCCTTAAAATTGGAAAAAACTGAGAAGGGAGATTTTTAAAATTTTTACTGAGAGGCAGGTTGTTCTTTTCCATATCTGGCTTCATTAAAAAAAAAATTGGTTCTTGATAAACATGTTTTGATCAAAGGTGATTCTTGAGTATTTTCATGGTTTGTGTCTGAACAGTCATTTTATTTGATAGTCATCATCATCATTTGGTTTCAGAACAGATCCTTTATTACATCAAGTGTATTCGTTGTACTGAAAGGACTCTGGAACACTTTAAAGTGAAGTGTTTGATGATGTACATTAATTCATTGCTTCTCCAAAGTGCTCATAGGCAAAATTTTGAACCAAATGTCTCTGGAGTATTGTAGGCTATATGCAGTGACTTGTTGCAATTCATTTAAATATTGATAAGGATATATATATACATATATATAGCGCTTTAGAGATATTTATTTAAATATATATGTATATATGTATTCATCTGGACACAAATAAAATAGCTTTATATAAATAAACAGTCTTCAGTCAGATTACAGCATTATGATTTAACTCAGTGTAGCAAACAATAGAGTGTCCCACCTCCCCTGGAGAAGCCTAGAAGAAGACTGTAAACCTGTCTTATCATGAGCTATGTTTATGGAGCAGTATCATACAGTGGTCCTACATCAGCTTGGTAGTTTACCAGTGTCTTAAATGTTCTGCTGTGTACAGTAATTGTTACTCTGTAACATGCAGAAAGTTTCTTTCAGGTAATTGACTTAATTATATTAATGATGTTAATACATTTAGGAATTATTTAGCAAAGCAGGTATGATGTGATGCAGAAAGGCCAAGCATCCCTGCTTTTGATGGGAGCAAAGCTGTGTCTGGTGTGAACGTTGGGCCGCCGTGTCAATATTTTCACTCAACACAGATTTACAAAACAAGCTGCATCCATGTGGCTTTTCAGTATTCCTAAAAGTACCAGCCTTGAAAAGATGGTAACTCTGGGGATCTCAGAGCAGTTTGGAGCAATGCAGGTTGGCTGACATTGACTGTGATACCATTCCCAGAAGTACCAATTAGCTGGCAGTGCTTGGAGGGAGAGTGATTGTTCTGAGGGCACCTATGGGTATTGTTCCTGTGCCTCTGCAGGTCTAATTATACACGTGCCAGAAACCCACTCACAGCAACAAATTTATACAAAAATGAGGCCTCTGCATTCTCATTTCTGAAGATTTTTTAGTTAATTATTGTGACGCCAGGGACATTACTTCATCTTTTACAAATTCTGGAAAGGTATTCCAGCTGTGTGGCTCCCAGAACAAAGAAAACATTTGGTATTCCAGCAAAAGAGCATACCCCTAACCACATACATGAGAGATCTGGAGAGCAAAGAAGGGACAAGGTGGAGCCCACAACTTTAATGCTACTTGTGTTCACCTGGAGGCAAAACATGGATGATAAAGGACTTTGTGTACCTGTAATGTGATTTCCTTCTGTCAAAAGAGCTTCTTATAGAGCACCACATATTGTCTGCATCTCTACACTATCTTCCTTTTCCACATTTCTTTAATATGCATTTTAAAGAGCTGGTTTGACTTTTTAACTTACTTAATATACTTACTTAATATATTGTGTACAATATCCAGTGGCTAAGCTATTAAATTAAAATTAATACTAAATTAAAAATATTTTAATCATTACCTGAATGCCACCAGAAAGAAAATATTAGACTTTAAGACTTCTTTTTTTCTCATTTTATTTAGTAGCATTGAATAAAGGGAATTTTTGTGAAGACAAGAGCAAAATGTTACATTTAATTCTTTGCCCTTTTATTTCACTGGAAATCCTTTACTTGTCTTCTATTACTTTGGGAAGACAGCTTCTGGGAAGATGTTTCATCAAATTGTTGAGTTTCAACTCCTTTATTCTGTTCAGATAAGCTTTAGGTAACTGTGGTGTCCTGCTATGCCCAGGTTTTTGTGTGCAGTGCCAAATCCTCTTCCAAAGCAGCGCTACACATGACTTTCTGCTGATTACACTGTGCATGTTTGACTGATACCTGCAGAGCCTGGTTGTATTGGCACAGATTTCCCAACAGGTCTTCAGCCTGTGTCAGATCAAATCAGCTTTAGCTTTTAAATTTGAGGATTTTTGTCATTTTATTAAATAAAAGATAAAATATAGAAGAAAAATAAATTCAGGCATTAACCAGACAAGTTCTTCTGAGATGCATTCAGATCTAACCACAAAGCCACAAACCATAGGGAGCTGCACTGCTGATGAGTGCACATTACATCCTCTTCTTAACTTAAAATAATCCTTCCTATTGAGAAGAAAATCACTGACAACACCAGCTGAAAGGGCAAACAGTTCAGATACAAAGGGCAAACAGTTCAGTTTTCCAAGATAAATTACTGTCTTCCAGTCCAGTTGTCCATGACAGTGCCCTTGTGCCCTGGCAGTGAAGGGAGTGTCTGCCCACAGTCACTCTGGGCTGCTGAGTGACAAGACAAAGTGAAAAATTCATATAAAGTCATGACCTCGATCATCTTTAGGAAATCAAGTCACAGAAGTAAGGCCAGAGAGTAGAAAGCAGACAGGATCTTAACTTATGCCAAGTAACAGAAATTTAATAATCACAAAACTAATGCCACCTTTCATTAATTTCTTCTAAAGCTTTAAGGGAGGATGCTGACATTTATGGCATAAGTGCTCTCTCTGGAAAGGACTCTGTAGAAAACAGTGTAGGTCAGTGAATTAATTCAAAAGAGTCCTAAGTGACACTGACTTGTATTCCTTGTCCTCACACTCACTTTGCCATGACCTTGAATTTTACAGGAGTAGAAGCTAATATGTTCTGTATTGTATTTAAAGATTATGACTTCTTATGTAAGATAATAAACTGTAGCTTATTCAATCATAAGAGCAACCTTGAACTAGATTATTCTCTTCATCACCCCTGTACTGAATGTAGCTTTTTCTTTTCCATGATGATTTGCAGTGATTTTCTTTAAAAAGAGCCAATCCCTTTTCTAAATTGTTCACATTTAAGAATAGTCTTAGAAAATATTGAAGCTGAAAGGACTACAGTATTTCTGAAGACACTAAATAAGCATCTCAAACTAAGCAGAGGGAGGCATTTTTCATTTATCTGAACTTCCATTAAATACTCTGTTTTGATGCCTAGTGAGCAAGATTCAATGTTTAAGTTGTTATTACTTCCTTCTTATGCTTCTGTTGTATTTTGAATTGGTTGTTTCCTTTTTCTTTTGAATAGTGCATAGAAGAAAAACCTGCATTTGAAGTGAAATATCTTGGAATTTCAGACTATGAATTGTATTAGTATATATATGATAACTGGGTACCTTGCAAAATATTTGTGTAACATTACTATTGTTCTCCAATGCACTGGAAAATATAACTCCTATATCAGTACACTCTATGGAAAAGAAGCTGAGAATACAAGAATAATTCTGAAAAACAGTCAAGTGAATGAATTGCACAAGTCAGTGAATGAATTGCGTATAGGAAAATCAATGAAGTTAACAGTGTATGTAATAAGAGTATTCTAAACTAGATTCAGAGTATCTTAACTGTCCAATATTAGAATGAAATTACAGTTCTGATTGTGGCATGACCTTAGGCAACGGACACCCAGGGGAATGGACTTTGTTGTTTTTTCCTTATGTTGCCCTTTGCTAGATCCTAACTTGATCCTTAATACAAAAAGCATAGAGTAAGAACTAACAGAATAATTCAGTATTTCACATTCTGGGATACATCAAGACCTTCCTGGTAATTTGCAGAAGTACCAGCAGAAAGATTCTTCTGTGCGTGGTCTCATCCCACATGCCAGTCTACAGAATAAAGAAGCAGAACTGTATTTAACCCAGAGCCATAATGTTCTTTTTTGAAAGATTTTGGGGATCCATCCTGATTCTTTCCTTGCATCTCTCAGTTTTACAGGAGATTCAAAGCTGGCCTCTAGCATGCGCTACGTGGAGACCCAGTCCATGCAGATTGGAGCTTCCTATATGATACAGTTCAACCTGGTGATGGGCTGTGGTCAGGCCTTTACCCCTCACATGGACAACCAGGTGAAACTGGAGTACTCCACCAACCATGGCCTCACATGGCATCTTGTTCAGGAGGTGAGGCTGGCAGCGAGGATGTTTGTCTTCCATAAACTTTGCTTTATACAAAGATATCTGAAAGATACTTTTGGCATTGAACAAAGAAAGAGGTTTTCCTTTTTCACCTTTCAATAAGGAAATTCTCTGTTGTAATCAGTCAAAATTACTAATAGAGGTATTGAGACTGTTCCTCATAATATTTGGAAGAAAGGTGTCTGAAAGCCTGAAACAAAATAGTGACAGAAATGGACAAAGGCTGAGAAAAAAATTGGGCCACAGTTAGAGCTACAGGGTAATGGCTGAGATCTTTCCTGTGCTATTGCTTTGTTTTTCTAAGCAAAATGCATCTACTGTTTCCTGGAATTTAAATGGATAGACATTCTTTCTGCCCTTGTGCACAGCCATTTGGTAAATGGAAGCGCATTCCTTCAGGGGATTGTAATGCAGAGCCTTTCATCTCCCAGCCCGGTTCAGGCACAGTCCAGGCTGGAGTGACCGACCCTGTTTCCCCACTGCTGCAAGTGCAAACAGCAGCCTTGGCTGCTCTTCCCCGGGTGGCTCAGTGCTGCCTCAGCACAAATGTGAGCAGCACGTAGGTCATGCTCTTGTTTTCCCTCTCAGATCAAAAGCTGGACTTTCCCTGGACTCAGGGTGAACTAACCAAGGTCCTTTGGCTGCCTCTGAGCAGGTTCAGAGGGTGTCAGGGAACTTGTCCTACTGCCTTTCCACTGCCTGCTCTGCAGGCTCCCCAAAGAATTTGTATGTCAAGTTCCAGACTTCTATGAGCAATACAAGCTTTGCCCGGTTACCCTTGCCATGTTGTGTTTTGCCACATTTACTTTGGTGGGCATAATAAAGAAATGGCAATAAATGAATTTTTAAACTTTGAAAATCCAAATAATGATTTCTTATCTTAAACAGAATCCAGACAAAAGCTATAAATCATATATTTCAAACCCTGTTCATGTCGTTTATACCTAGCAAGCATCATCATCTTGGTGTCCAAGAATAGTTCCAAGCAGTGAGTGTTTGGGGTTTGTGCTTGGCATCCATGGAAGATAAGTTAGCTTCAGATTTTAGTGCTCCTTTCCTTGCTCAGTGGAGCTGAGTTCAGAGAGAACATGCAGCCAAATCATTTTTCTCACACCACCCATGTTGCTGTGATAAAAGAGTATTTGTAGTATATTTCAAGGACATAACCTGGCAAATAAACAAAACACTAATTAATTAAAATGTTTGAAAATTTTGTTTGCTTTGCGATCACTGATCTTTATTAGATCCCATTTTCTATAATCTTTTAGGGGAGATGAATCAAGAAAAAATGTTTGAAAATTGCTGGAAAGGAAACTAAGCCTTTAAAAAATCTACTAAAAAAACGAAACAAAATAAGGTCTCAGATCTTCATTTAATACTCTAAGATATTTGAGCAAAATATTTCTCTGTAAAATAATATATTCTGCCCTTCTTCATATTTAAGACATAACTATTGCTGTATAATTTAACTATATAAATATTCTTAATTGCCATAACTTCTGTAGAGGGTAACTGCTTTATTATTAGTTTTACAACAGTCAGAGTAGGCTACTTGCTTGAGCAGGTGTCTGTTCTCCTGCCTGATACCCTTCATGGGGGTGAGCACAGCAGTGTCCAGTGAAATACTCTTGGGCACGTGGGGATGGTCAGGAGATGCTGTTCTGTGGCAGAAGGGGAAGGAGGGACTCTGAGCTGGTAGCTAGAAGAGGATCATGTAGGTTGGTAACTTCCAAGCACTTTATTAATACCTCATAGGCCAATTTTTTGGGTACTGTTCCGGCAAAAAGGAAATACATTAATGGAATATTGCAAAAAATGAAAACATTGGAAGGGCAGAGCTGGGATAATGGACTTCATTTATATTTAATATTAAAAAGATGCAATCATTTAAATGATCATATTTTCTGAATTTTAAAAAAATAGACTTTTGGAAACAGACCTCAACAGGAATCTGAGTTAAATGCAGAAATAGTCCTAGTGGCAGGAGGGAAGAATTTACAGCACTTGCTGTAGGTGTCAAAGCTGCAGAGCTTGGGAAGGGCCCAAGGACACTGCTTCAGTAGGCTGTGGTTGGGCCCTCTGGTGTGGCTCTGTCTGCTCCTACTGCTGCTCCCCACTGCAGATGGAGGGCATGGGGCCAGTCAGCATGCCCAGGGAAAGCTTCACAAGTAGGTCTCTAAAATTATTTATGATAGTCTGGAGGTCACTTTCACAGTGACCTTGTATCCTTGCTTCATAGTCCACGGTGGATGCCGGAGTGAAGATAGTAAAACCAGAGAGATAGACATTCCTCATGGAGGAAAGCAAAACATTGCCAGTCATGAATGCTGAACTCTTTAAATAGATTCATATGGCTTTCTTCCATCCTCAATTGTACTACAAGTTTTCTGACAAATTTCTCCACTTCATGCCACGATTTCTCTCTTCTGGGTCTTTCACTCCAACATCTGGACCCAGAAAAGCTCCTGGTTCTGTGACTGTTTGACCCTTGTTTCTGTTCCCAATTATTCCTCAACATTAAATCTAGTTTTGAAATGTTTTATTTTAAGGAATGCCTTCCCAGTATGCCAAGCTGTCAGGAGTTTACATCAGCAAGTATTTACCACTCCAGCGAATTCACTCAGTGGAGGAGAATCACTGTTCTTTTACCACAGAAGACTTGGTAAGAATTTAGTTCCTATCTTTAAACATTTTTTTGTGGGGGGGAAGGGCGGGGGTGTTGTGCAGACAATTTGTCACATCAATTGCTGTGACAAATCTCAAGTCATCTGCAGGTCATACTCAAGCCAATAGGTAGAGTGCCAGGGCTGACCCAGCCTCAGGTATTTCCCACAAAATGCATTCCTTACATAATTAGAGAATAAAAGTTGGTGAAGTCAACAGAAACTATTGTTCAGGATTGTTTTTAATACATACTCTGACTCTCCTAATAAAGTCCAGACTTTTCAAAAATAGTGGCACTTGTCTACAAATGCCCTATTGGAGGAAGGCTTTATTTGGGTTGTTAATTTTTATTTTGCACATTCCTTATTGTTTACATCTTCAGACCAAAGCCCTGTATAAACAATAACTAATGATTCATTTCTGGGAATTTTTTAACTCTTGTTTCTTTTTATAGCATGTCTTAAAAAATAACATTCTCTCATGCAAAAAAAAAGAGAAACAAAAATTTTCAGAAAGCCTATTCATCTTGTTGTAATCAAACTTGATTTGCCTCCCCTAAAATTTTTTAATCACTAAATTGTCTCTTTCATTGTTTATTTTTAAATCTTTATTACACCATACAAATAAAAATGTTGTCATAAATCCCAATAATCTTCAGGGCATCCTTCATTTGAGAATTTAATCATTGCAATTAGAGTTACATTTTGATTATGTTTGACCTGAATCCATCATAGCAATTGCAATGAGAGCTTGCTCAGATTAAGTCATCATTGTATTTCCCCATCCGTCATCATTATTTTTTTTGCACTCTGCATGGCCTCAGCTCAGCCTGTTTCCATCAATCACACCACAATGATACCTTCTTTCAACACACTGGCCCTTTTTGCTGTACAGCCAATATTCAGGATTTCCTATTTCTAGGCAAAACATCAAAGGCAAATATTGAATCCTTAGAACATATCATATCAGATAATACCAAATGGTGCAAGTAAGTCTACAAATAACTGCTTTATAGTTAGATCATAATGTACTAAATCTTACATGTAATTTTGTGCCACCATACACAAAATCTGTGGTTCACGTAGGCATTTAGGAGTTTAAAAAGCATCTACAGTTTTTTGGGTTATAGTCCAAAGTAGGCTGTTATTCCTAATTTATAAAATATATAATGTATATTCAAGTTATTATACACTGTGTATTTGATGATGATACCAATGCTGTAGCCCTCTTTTTCTTTAGGATCTACTAATTTTTCTCAGCATATGAGGTGACAGAAGCATATAACTCTATTTTAATTTAGGAGACTGTGGGGAGAAATTATGATGAAGTAATAGCAGGTTCCTGTTCTATGCTGTGCACAAATGATAAATATTTCACACTCTGTCTTGTATCTGAAGGGATTCCCGTCTGTTAGCAGAGTTTTGTTTGTAATTAAGGTACAAATTACCACTGAAAATTTCTTTGCTCTTCATAGAAGCCATTTTCTGAGTTGTGCTGTGCTATGGTGTTATCAGGGTGAAGAGGAAGGGTGGCTGCTTGTTCCCCATCAAATGCAATCCAGCACACCACACGTGTCTCTTTCTAACATTCCCTTCCAATGGCAAAGAGTAGGTTAAGGGCTCAACAATTCCTTTGGGTTGAGCTTGGGAGGGGATTTTTTACAGGTTTTTAGAGCAGGCTTGTGAGCAGAGAGCAAGTTTCTGCCTTTCCAAAACCTGGGCATTATTGGTGACAATTTGATGTGCAGCTCTCCACTGCCAGCCCAGCCACACAGAGAGCATTGTTCCCGGTGGCTGGTAGTGCAGGGCTCCTCTTTGGGGCGCCCTCCCTCCTCCTCCTATCCCCTCCCCACCTGCACCCACCCCACAGAGGCAAAACCTTGGCGATGGAAGAACAGTGCAGAGGCAGAGCCAGGTGTTCTGCCTTCCCAAAGCTGGGGTGAGTGAGGGGGAGACATCTCTGGAGCTTCCATTTCACCCACACAAGGCAAAGGCTGCCACACACCCAGCCTGCCCTGTGCTTACTGCACAGGGAAACCAACCACCTAAAAGAGGTCTCAGGAATGTCTCATTAGCCTTGTTCTGGCCCTTGCTGGCCTCAGCATGCCCTCACACCCCTGCACAGCCCTGCTGCGATTGCTGGAGCTTTTATCCCTGGATGCACAGCTCCCAGCTGAGCGTTTGCACCTTGGGCGTGTGGGAAGTGTCAGGCTGTGGCACTGTGCTCATGCAGCTGGAAAATTGTTCAGAACAGCACCTATTTCTCTTGTAAAACTTTCTGGGTGTGCTGGTATTTCTGCAGATCTGTAGATGTTCTGCATCCAGCAAGCATGAGTTTACAAGGTCCCCATGTTATGTGAGATTTTGGTTTAGGAAACCTGCTGCAAGAATGAGACTTGAATTGAAGAAATTAAATGTAAGCACCTGCTTGCTGAAATTGTATTGTACTTGAACTGAACATTTCTAACACTGATGAAAATTAATTTCAGTTTTATGCAAGGCATTTACATATGAACAGGCTTTAATGAGATACAAGCATCTGTCAGTTGCTGACTTCATAAACAAATCAACACCTAATGACTGAATGAGACCTTCAGGATAATTGGCTAAATGTAATTATGGTAACTCAGAAGGTAGCAAATATAATTTTACCAGCCACAAATTTGCATTAAATCATTAAGGCTTTTAATATCAGGAGAGAAGGCAGTGATTTTATTTTAACTCACATATCAGAAAAATTTTATAACAGAACATCATTTCACTGGCAGTACTTCTGGGACATGATTTCCTTGTGCTTATGTAAAATATCACACAACAAAAATGACATTTATTTGACATCAACCTGAGTTAGATATAATGTCATTAGAGAGCCAAATTGCTTTCTAGGAGCATTAAAAAAAAATGGAGAAACTATGAGGAACTAGGGAAGTTCATTTTGCTTGTAAGAAATGCTTTCATAGCTCCTCAGTGCTGCACCTCCCGTTTCAATAGATGCCCAAACAGTGACGGTCCAGAAAAGCAATGTTTTATCACTGAGGATGCAGCTGACGCTCATCTCCTTATTCTCTTTTCTTAATTAACATAGCTTTTTTAAATGGTTGATTACCATTTTTAACAGCATAATCCTCTTAAGCTGTTGTTACCTTGAGATGCAGAGCAGCCTTGGAAAGCTTTCAAAAGCAGCGAGCAGGACGGGTTTTTCAGCAGCATTGCTTTTGCAATTGTCACTTCAGCCTAACATGCAATATCCCTCGCCCAGGGAGGACTCTGAATCCATAGAGCTGTCCCTGCCCACAGCCCTGTGACAGTGGCTTTGCTTCCCGCAGGACCCCTGGCAGAGGCTGGGGGGGAAGGGGAGGGCAGCCCCTTGCCCCTTGCCCTTGGGGCAGCGGGATTCCCATGGTGGCAAAGTTGTCCCCAGGGGAGAGCTGTCTGTCTGCAGATAAAAATAACTCCTCCCCGCCGGCATGTGGCTCCCTGGGGACTGTCCCCAGCCCCCAGCTGCTGCACATGCCTCCATTTGGGCGACATGTTCATCTCCAGGCGGTAATGAGCCTCCTCCCTTCTTCCCCTCCCTTCAAATGAGAAATAATCACTTCATTGGGCTGGGGCAACTTCTAAGTAACAAGTGGAGCTGAGTGCATCCTCAGCTTGATGTGCAGCCAACATCTGGAACCCGAGGGGGCAGATGGAGCTCTGCACCTGGCAGGGTGGCAGCAGGAATGGGACAGTGAGACTCTCCAGGGAAACACTTTGGTCAGGTGAAACAGATACGATCCTGAGCAAAGGGCAGGAGCAGCTCTGTGCACACCCAGCCCTAGGAACAGCCCCATGGCAGAGCTGCACAGGGATCTTCTCAGCTGGGGCTCCAGGTGCTGTGCTCCCCTCGGCACAGAGTGTCCTCTGTCACTGCCCAGGGCTGGGCTCTCCCCACTGGTGGTGTAGGTCAGGAGTGAGCCTTGTGCCCAGAGCCAGCCCTGATACACTGCACAGCCCTGATGCACTGCACAGCCCTGATGTACCTGAACCAGTCCTGATGTACCTGAACCAGCCCTGATGCACCTGCACAGCCCTGATGCACCTGCACAGCCCTGATGTACCTGCACAGCCCTGATGCAGTGCACAGCCCTGATGTACCTGCACAGCCCTGATGTACCTGCACAGCCCTGATGTACCTGCATAACCCTGATGCACTGCACAGCCCTGATGTACCTGTACAGCCCTGATGCACTGCACAGCCCTGATGTACCTGAACCAGCCCTGATGCACCAGAACCAGCCCTGATGCACCTGCACAGCCCTGATGTACCTGAACCAGCTCTGATGTACCTGAACCAGCCCTGATGCACCTGCACAGCCCTGATGTACCTGAACCAGCTCTGATGTACCTGAACCAGCCCTGATGCACTGCACAGCCCTGATACACTGCACAGCCCTGATGTACCTGCATAGCCCTGAGGCACTGCACAGCCCTGATGTACCTGTACAGCCCTGATGCACCAGAACCAGCCCTGATACACTGCACAGCCCTGATACACTGCACAGCCCTGATGCACCTGCACAGCCCTGATGCACCTGCACAGCCCTGATGTACCTGAACCCGTCCTGATGTACCTGAACCAGCCCTGATGTACCTGCACAGCCCTGATGTACCTGAACCAGTCCTGATGTACCTGAACCAGCCCTGATGTACCTGCACAGCCCTGATGTACCTGCACATTTGCCCTTCCAGGCCATGTGCACCTGGCAGCAGCCAGTGAGCAGCCAAGGCAACGCCATCAATGCCACACCAAGCTCTTTTTAGGGGGCACCACCACTTGCTGGGCACCATGAGACTTCCATGGCATGGCATGGCATTGCCTCTGCATCACTGTAAATCTCCCCTGGTTTGCTGTAATACCCCAGGGCTGCAGGGTCTCACACCCCAACTCCACCCATACACCCTCCCTGATGAAAAACAGGGATGCCCAAACACAGTGCTCTCCCTCCTGCTACCTGGGAAAGTAACATGGCACAGTTTTACTGTGCTGGGAGTTCACAGGGGATGTGTTTGCCTGCTCTAACACCATTCTTTGGTTTCAGTATTGTCCTTTTCCTCAGCACACGTTAGAGTTAACACTAGTCATTACAGCTGCTTCCAGAGCCTACAGCCTCTGTCAGGGCTCTCTGTGGTGCCATTGATGGGAACATGAATCTCAGCACCAAAGTGATGTGCTGACTTCAGAGCACTCCAAAAATAAACAGTAAATTATTGCAGTCAATATTGACTGCCCATTGTGCCTTCACAAGCTTAGGAAGTCCTTTGTGGGCTGATTACTGGGATTGCACACTTTTAATGGATAATTCATAGCTCTTGTAATGTAACCCATCAATACATTACATCCTGAGGGAGTCTTTAATCAGCAGATTTGCCCCTGCAGATTAACTCTGAGTGCTGTAAAAATGCTTACAGTATTTGCAATATCAAACAGACACTTAAAACAGGCAACAAGGGTCATTTCAATTAAAAATCAAGCCCTTGGGCAGCTTCACTTGTTTTTTAAAGAAATTTGTAACTGGTACTTTAAAAATTCATCCATACACGTACCAATCTTCTCATATGTGCCAGAGTGGCTAATTGCTCTGCCACTCTGTCCTCTTCAGCTGCACGGGCCTGCTCTATTCATTTCTTCACTTCCATACGTGTGAGCAGGTGGCTCAGCCACCTTTACAGTGTTGCATCTGGCCATTTGTCACGGCGAGGGAAAACTTGGGCTCTCAATATCAGAGATCAGCAAGCTTCGTTTATTGACTAGAGCATCAGACTTTTATACAGTAAGATAATAAGCTAATGCATATTCTGTAACCTAAGCAATCTATTGGTTATTCTGTAATTGTCAGCTCCACCTTATGTTTACATTCTTTAAGGATGACATTCTCTTTTTCTCATGCTTTGATTAACCACCGTATCTATGCTCAAGGATACAGTGGCCTTGCTACATCCATAGCTTCAGATTAGTTGAGTTCGGTATTTTCCAAGCTCTTCAGCCACCTGGAGCGTCTACGTGACTTTTGTCAAGTAACTATTCCTCTACATTACAGTATTCATTTTAATAAGTCTTATTCTACATAAATTATTGGGGGTGGGGAAAGGGCTTTGTATCTCTGAGTAACAGCATTATATCCTGTGCCATCATAAAGTAACCATATGGCTCAGAAACAAGCTAGAAAAGAGGCTTCTAATAGGAGCCGCCCGCTTCTCATCCTCAGCACCCCCAACCAGCCCTTGGCTAGACCCAGGCTTATCCCATTTTAAAACTGGATTTTTAGTTCTCTTCAGTCAGCCTTGCTTTCCCTGTCCTACCCCTCCACAACAATGCAGTCCAGCCTCAGTGCCCACATTGCCACCACCATCCCTTTTTACCCAGACCTGGTGTGCAGCCAGCACAGCCCTTTTGCTCCATCATGATGAAAAATTTCCCATCTTTGTTCCACTTCATATGCAACCTATTTTTCTTAATCTCATTCTGACACAAGCATGGAGTGGAGAATCTCTGTATCCCCTATTTGGTAGTGGCCACCAGCCAGTGTCTGTATCCTGTTGGATGTGCACAGTTTGGCAGGGCAGCTTGAAAAGGCTTGATGATGACAGAGATTGCTTTTCTCATGATCCACTTTCTTCTCCAGCCTTGGTTTTTGAGGGTGGTGGGTGTCAGGCTGGGTTTGGCTAGCAGGAGTCACTCCCATGGAAAATGTCAATGTTGAATTGGACAGTCTCCTAAAGGGCCAACACTAAGTGTTTTTTAATGGATAATATTAGCTAACTTCACTCTTGTAAAGGAAAAAAAGCTGCTGAAGATAAAACTATTTACAAAGGAGAAGCTGAAGCAAGGTTTTGTGCTTGAAGAATATTACAAATATCCAGAGCTTAGTTAGGCTAGAAACTTAATTTGATGATTTCCCCACCACAAACCGTGGGTGTTACAGATTTTGGGTTGTTGGGCAAGAGCAAGCTATTTGCAGTGCAGGAAAAAATAGATGCAATGAAACAGGATCTTTGTCAAAAACTTGTGCTCTCAATGTCACCAGTGATATGTGAGCAAAATCTAGTTTAGAACCATCCTGATAAAAAAATAACTATATCCAAGAAAAAAAGTCAAATGGAAATAGTTGGTACTCACACTCAAGGACTTTAATAATTGTTTAAATAATAAATATCAGGAGAAACCTCTTTAGACAGTTTATGACCTGTTAACTGTGACCAAAAATATAAAAAACAAAGTCATGCCCTAGATATACCTTTCCAATTTTGCAACCATAGCACAATAAAAATCCAGTAATATTCATAGCTAGGCTTACCTTAAAATAATTCTCAAAATCCCTGCAATGTGCTTTTCCTCAGAAATGTCATCATTCACTGAAAAGTTCATTAGATAGCCCTGTGCAGTGAGTGGCGTCATCTAGAAAGTTAATTTGCAAGAATCTGTCTTTGACTGTGCCAGCCTTGCAGCCTAGGCTGTGATTGGGATACTATGGGATACTAACTTTTTTTTTTTTTTTTGTTACATTTTACCTCTTTTCCTGCCATTCTGTAAAGAATCCAAAACTGATGCACTGTTATTGATTTTAAGGTCCAGTGCCACACGTTTCCGCTGGAGCCAGTGCTACTACACAGCCCAGGATGAGTGGGCCCTGGACAACATCTACATTGGCCAGCAGTGCCCCAACATGTGCAGCGGGCATGGCTGGTGTGACCACGGGGTTTGCAGGTATGAGGCGTTTGTCAGACCCTCCTAACAATGCTCTCCTGATACTTCAGGCACCCTACTATTTTCCATATTTTGCTTTTCTTGGCCGTTGTTCTTATTTTTGTATTAAAAATTAAAGAACAAAAGCACTATGCGTGGTTGACCATTCAAGCAGCATCGGCAGCCAGTTGCTCCCCACAGCCTGTCCAAGAACCTGTAGCCTTGGCAGATCCAAGCACTGGAAGAGCTTTCAGTGGCACAGGGCTGCCCTGCTGCAGGTGTCCTGGTGGCCACTCCAGCCCTTTGCACAAGAGCCCCAGCTCAGGGCCAGAGCTGCTTTGCTGAGTCAGAAGGATGCCAGGGACCAGCTCAGCTCTGCTTGGTAGCCACTGTCAGAATGGGTGCTACACCAAGGACACAGACTGCTACTCCCTGCCAGCTTCAGATTTTCTGGAGACCACAGGGCTTTGGGGTTTTTTAATAAAAAAATGTTCCAATTTTCCATTTTCCAGTTATTCTGATTTGTTTCCACAATACAAAAGCACAATTCCAGAATGATTTTTGTTTTCAATTATGGTTGTCCACATTGAATTTTCTAAGGTCAGTGTACTTACCTTAACTAATTGCCAGTATCAAATAAAGTCCTTAAAACTTGTTATGTTTACACTTCCCTCCAGGTGTGATTCAGGGTTTCGAGGTACTGAATGTCAGCCTGAAAATCCCCTTTCTTCAACCATCATGTCTGATTTTGAGAACCCAGACACCCTGAAGACAGAGTGGCAGGAAATTATTGGGGGAGAGGTCGTCAAGCCCGAGGAAGGCTGTGGGGTCATCTCATCTGGCTCCTCACTCTACTTCAACAAGGTGCTACAGAGGGCTGGGGCGCTGACAAAGGCACACACTGCATGTTCCTGTGGAGCATAATGTGGCTGTGAGGCAAAGAAAAGGGAGAAGGCAGAAAGCTGCATGTGATATTAGAAGTGTGTTAAACAGCCCAGCTGTGCTCTGCAGGTAGAGAACAAAGCAATCAAAAGACATAGGGAAAGTCACATGCACTATGTAGTCAAGAAATAGCAGCTGTAATGAAAGGTAGTAAATTGCCAGGGTGCTGGAAGTGTGTATATTCACAATGTCTTACTTGTACATTTTCTTTTTTAAGATTCAGTTCGCAGCATCCAGCAGCTCCCATTTGTTTCTTCTGTACTGTCCTGGGTAAGAGATGGGGAAAGTTTGGCTTTCAGGGGCTCAAGCAGCTTAATTTGAGGTCACAGGAACAAAACTATTGAAAAAAACCTTTTTTCAGGCTTTTAGAAAATGGTTAACCTGAAGGAGAATATTCTTTTGTATAACTTGGATACTTTGCAGACAAAAAAATAATAGAACAGGAAAGACATATAGGGAATTATGCTAATTAGTAGCAATTATAGCTAAATAAAAAGAGATCTTTATGACCAAACGTAAGATTATGCATTGTAATCACTGATTTATTTTTGTATTGTTGCTCCTCAGGTCTATTACTAAGGTTTGTTTTGTTCTTAATTGAAAGGAAGAGTGTAAACACAGCTATGTGCTTCTCCTTTAAAGGTTTGATCAAACTGCCACTGCTGTCATGAGAGCCAGATTAGTCCCAGAAGAATAACCCAATATGCAACGCTGTGCAATTGTGTGTTGTTTACCTCATTACAAAAATCTAACCCATGAAATAATTTTCAGCACTCCTACATAGTCTCACATCCAGCTCCCCTGGAAATAGAGCTCTGCACTGAAAATTTCGTAATAGGCCAATCAGTATAACTAGCTAATTGTGATAATTGGATTTTCATACATAATTGTCTTCCCTGTTAGATGTTTTTCCTTCTGGCTTGGTTCCTTATGCCAAGTTTCTCAAAAGTAGTTTGCTAAATTAGAATTAACCTGCTATGATCTTTCTTCTGATTCCTGCTAAGGAGGAGTGAAAAACTCATTTAGAAATTCTTGGCTTCTTTCTATTGATCTCTAAGGGTTATGTTATCACTCATTTCTTGAGTAGTAACAGTCTGTGTGCTGTCAACAGAAGGTGGTTTATTTAATTTCTGTTTAGATCTTTCTCAAACTGTCTAGGGGCCATACTGGTGGATAAAAACAAATTATTTTTATAGTTGCCAAACAGTTCTGTATTGTTTTAGGGAGCTCATATTCACATTTCTTTTCATTTGCTCAAACAGCCACTTTTTATTTGAATGTCTAATGTTTGCTGCCATAATCAATTACTGCTGCCAGAATTAATGTTGGCTTTGTTCTGACAACCCTCTAGCTTTTGTTTTACAACTCATTTTAATCAGTTGTAGGTGTGTTCACAATTCAGAACTCTTTCAATTAGCAAATCCCTGGGGCTTTATGTCACTCATGCCCTCTCTCAATTTATCTGGTTCTCTGATTGCCACTTTGGCAGGCACACCTGCTGTGGGGTGTAGATATGGAAAGCCCACCTGGAACAGTTTTAGGGCCAGAGCTTGGCCCACTGCAGGTCAGTATGCTGGGTGCCCCAGCCAGCCAGAACACACCAGTTCATGGGACAGCAAGGGTGTTTGCATCCTTAGTACCCATTTCTGGCTCCATTTGGTGGTGACAGTTTCAAATTCCAGTGTCTCCTATGAGGCTGTGAAAGCAAACCACACAGAGATTATGTGTCACCTTGGCCAGCACTACCCACCTGGGGCTGCACCCAGAAGCTCAGGGCTGCATCCAAGGCTGAGTTCTTCTCACTCTCATGGCACCATCCAGGAGGGAATTCCTGTCTCAGCTGGGAATGAGCAACCAAATAAACCAAACCAAGAACAATTCCAGACTAAATCAGTATGGTTGTATCTGTATGAGCTTTTTGAGAGTCAAAGGATTCTTCACAGGTCTTGCTGTCTTGTCATCAGTGGTACAAGCCAACAAAACTTCAGACCCCCATGAATTCAGGAATTCCAGCAGTCAGTCTCACAGTGCAAGGTGCCCTATTTGGTAGGGCCCACAAATGAGCTTAGCATCCAGGCTGTTGTACCAGCCAAGCAAAGACAGAGAAAGAAAGCAGTAAACATTTATCTCTGCTGGGTTTACCCTCATCTGTGTAGAACAAAGAAGGAGGTGGTGAATGGAACAGGATTTAAATTCATCTGTTGCCTTATTAAAAAAAACACAGATAATATTTTATATCTTAACTCCTAAATCCTGATACCTGTGTCCAGCTAAATGATGTCACTTGCTTATCTCAAGTTTATTTGGAAATTTGTCATAGGGATCCCAAATGTACAAGTGAGAGAGAAAAATAGAAGCATTATGACACAGGTGTCATAACTTAACCTTGGTTTTCCTTTTTTAAACCTTTTTATGCTTGGAGATGGACAGAAACACACTTTTTAAAGGGAATTATAAAGAGTAGGCAGGATGACAGTCCTGGTCCATTTTGGGGGGTGGTGCCAGGTTGCAGCTGCTTTAACAAATGCAGAAATATGATCCCTGCATCCTCTCTCCATCTGTACACAAATGGCTTTGCCCTACCTATAAAAGCTGTGGCAGCATGATCCTGTGCTGGGGCAGGGCTGTGCCAGATGCAGGGCATGCAGGTCACCTCTCTGGGGACACTGCTCTCATCCTGTGTCCTGCCTTCTCACAGGCAGCTTCATATTCCATACCAGCATCTTGTAGGTTTGGTGATGTGGAAGTCCACAAGTTCAGCCTCAAGCCCCAGGGCACAAAGGGAAGAGGATTATGGGATAATTTCAGTTACAATAAAAGGCTCTTAAAGCTTTTTTTCCTATGAACATGCTCTGTCTTCTGAACACACACAGAGTGACCACATTGACCTCCTAAATTCAAAAGCATACTTGGAAAAGCTGTTCACTCAGTTTTACAAGGCTCCTTGTTTCTCTCAGCTGTGCCTAGGTAAACTTGAAACTAAATCCATGGGTTTTAGTTGAGGCACTCCTGATTTACAATGCTTATTAGGAAAAGAATATAGTTTTGTGTAGGAACAAATTTTATTCAGCTGAAGCATGAAGAGAAAATGCCACTCCCTGGTTCTTGTGTAGGATATGAGCAAGGTATTATAGGAGCCAATTTCAGGTGATTGGGTAACCTTGTACAGTGCAAGATTTGACCAGGGAAATAAGACTAGAGAAATGGCCTTTTTTACTGCTCCATGCATTATCCATAGAAAGTTGAATATTTAAAAATTTAGCCTGGGTTGATTCAGGATACCAGTACCTGTTCTTTGTCCTCTGAAGTCAGGTGGGACCATGGGGGAATGAGCTTAAATTCTTGTGTGGAAATTGTGTTGTGAAGTTGCATTGTGTATTGAAATCAAATGATAAAGTTATTGTGGGATCAAATCAGGGTGACATAAAGGACGGCCAGGTAGAATAATTGAAAGACAAAAAAAGCCAAGTTGATACAGAAGTCAGTGTCCTCCATGTTGTGTAATTTTGTGTGTAATATTCATCCGTGATGGACTTTAAATATGCCTATTCATTGTGAAGGTGCCATAATTAAAATTATTATTGTCCCTCTGTTCTTTGTATTGTAGGCTGGAAAAAGACAGCTGGTAAGCAGGGATTTGGACACAACATGGGCGGATTTTGTACAGTTTTACATTCAGATTGGAGGAGAGACTTCTTCATGCAATAAACCTGATAGCAGAGAAGAAGGTGTGCTGCTGCAGTACAGCAATAATGGCGGGATCAATTGGCAGCTACTAGCAGAAATGTATTTCTCTGACTTCAGCAAACCCAGGTATAATTTTGATCTAAATTAAGTAATCCATATCTGCATCAGCTTTTAAAAATATATATTTCTCTACTTATGAAAACATGAATCATAATTCAAATTTATAATGCTTAGAAGTCATCATTATATAGAAACTTTTCCTGACTGGCACATTAAACTCCTGTCACTGGGAATGAAAAATGTTATGAAAGTGGGCCTTACAATCTTAAGTAAAATATAAAATTTCCTATCACTTTCTATGGTGAAACATGACTAAAATGCTAATATCTGCAAAACATTAGCAAGCAAATACAGAACTTGCTGCAAAGAGGTGTAGAAATCTTCCATTTCCTCTGACTCTGATTACAGATCTAATGAACATGTATTAATGTCATATGAAGCAAAAGCTCCTTTAAATAAATATTTAAGGAGGAGAAGAAATCATGTTCAGCCATTCAAACTTGGTGTCAGATACCTTGTCAGTGAAAATTTAAATTGTATTTGTCTACATGGGTGTTAACATGATTTCTATTACCTGTAGTCCATGTCTTTCAGTATAAAAAGATCTGTATAGGAGGCCTGAAATATTTTACCCAAAGAAAACTGCTACATAATCTATTGCATTGTAACAGAAGGATGCTTTTGTCTACAAATAGGACCAATCATCAGAAGAGAATGAGAAATTAATTTTGCGAGCATATATCACTATTACTTCCTGGCATCAGAACATGGATCAGCTGAACAGTTTAATTCAAAGCTAGAGAGCTCAAATCAGTTCCTTATTGTGTTTGGCAATATGGTAATAGAGCAGAAAAAACACACATTGTCTTAAAGAGTTTACAAGAAGAACAAAGAAGGCTTCTTGATATGCAGTGCATAAATAGGGATCTAGATATATGGAAAAATAGAATAATAGCATCCTAGAATCCTTAAAGTTGGAAAAGGCCTCCAAGATAATGAAATCCAACCTTTGACCCAACATCACCATATCAACTAAATTACAGCACTAAGTGCCATATCCAGGGTTTTTTTGACAGTTCCAGGGATGGAGACTCCTCCAGCTCCCTGGGCAGCCCAAGGAGCCCCAATGCCTGACTACCTTTTCAGTGGAGAAATTCTGCCTGTTGTCCAACCTGAATCTCCTCTGGTAGAGTTTGAGGCAATGCACTCACATCCCTGGTTGCCTGGGAGAAGAGGCTGATTCCCCCATCTTACTACAACCTCCTTTCAGGTAGTTGTAGAGAGCAACGAGGTCTCTGCTGAGCAACCTTTCCTCCAGACTAAACAACCCAAACTTCCTCAGCTGCACCTGATATGAGTTACTCTCTTAGACCCTTCCCCAGCTTTGCTGCCCTTCTCTGGACATGCAAATTACCCAGGACTTGTACACATCAGATAGATGCTGTCTCTTTTCCCTGTTGAGTGATACATTTCTCTACAAACTGTGCTCTCTGAAGTTCTGCTCGATTTGTGTTCCTCAGGTTTGTGTATCTGGAGCTGCCAGCTGCAGCCAAGACCCCCTGCACCAGGTTTCGCTGGTGGCAGCCGGTGTTCTCAGGGGAGGGGTACGACCAGTGGGCCATCGACGACATCATCATCTTGTCAGAGAAGCAGAAGCACATCATTCCTGTCGTTAACCCCACCTTGCCACAGGTAATAAGCAAGCGCCAGCTGTGGGCATCCCCAGGAAACAGGAACTATCCTGTTAGGAGACTTGTTTGAATGTAGCTCTCTTTGAAAATGCTGGGTCTATTTAAAGAGACAGCTGCAGTGCTTGCAGCTGCATCTCTGTGTGGGAATAACCTGAGTCTTTGCACAAAATCATCAGGCTCCTAAGCTTTGTGTCAGAGGATGTAATGATGTACCTCTGCAAAAAGTCAAGGCTGAAGTTTTGGCAATTAATTTTTTTTTTTTGAAAACTACAGAAAATAAAAATTGCAAAATTTGGAAGTTCATCATTTTGGGAATTATTCTGAAGTCACAGCACAAGGGGATAATACCTTTGGCTTTCCTTTTCATTTGTAACAGAACTTTTATGAAAAGCCAGCATTTGATTACCCTATGAACCAGATGAGTGTATGGTTGATGCTGGCCAACGAAGGGATGACCAAAAATGAAAGTTTCTGCTCTGCGACCCCCTCTGCCATGCTGTTCGGTAAATCGGATGGAGACCGGTTTGCAGTGACTCGAGATTTAACCCTGAAGCCTGGATATGTCCTGCAGTTCAAGGTATTCCTTAAACATAAATCTGTGCAAGAATATCAGTAAAACTGCCCTTAGCCAATATTTGCAAGTTGCCACTGGGACCACAGCTCAAACGAAGGTGATAAACTAGACAATTGTGTAAAAAGACGTGAAAAGCACGAGCATGAACCCATACAGAATAAAATGCCATCCTGGTTTCTAGAAGAATAGCCAAAACCTTGGTGCTTGAAAGCATTTTTTACTCCTCTGGAGAAGTTTTAAAGGTTTTTGTTCTTCAGCACATTTCAGAAGTGGGTTGAAGTACTTGTCATTATATTCAAGTCAGTACTAGGAAATGCAACTGCACTGTCAAGCCCAAAAGGATTTACCCCGTCTGGGGCTCTGTGAGTACAAAAGCTCCAATGTGGTTTGGGTTCATTTTTTGTATTTTAAACTATTTAAGGACTTACAAGCTGCTCTGTACTCCAGTGTGTGTTTTTCATATAATTTACTTTTATTGTGTCAATGAATATAGGCTCCAATTAGCATTTTCTTCTTTAAAAAGCTTACAAAAAATTTCAGTGGTCTGACAATACATCAGAATATGGGCTCCAAAGAAAGTGTATTTGCTTTGACAAGCTGTTGTTTCTGAACCCTAATCAAAATTTTATTGAGTTTATAATGAAATCCCATTGGTGAATTCTGGAAGTTGGTTGCAATGCAATTTTAATGAGCTCCCCACAAATACATGGTCCTTACATAATTGGTGGATACAGACACTGAATAATTTACAAGTGGAATTATTAAAAAGATCAGATGTTTACAGGCAGCTTTTCAAATATAATTCCCACAGTTCTATAAATAGGAAAGTTTGTTAGAAATACTGGGGTTTGTAAAATAATCTAATTTCAACTAAAAGATATGCTAATAAGATGCCTATACATACTGAGGGATTTCAGTACAATTTTCTTCTGAGTATTGCATGTAGTTTTATACTTTAAAATGTTTAAAACCTAAGGATATGTCAATACATAAATACCATTTAGCCTGGAAAAGATGCTATTTGCCTCTTCACCACCTTCACTACCTTCAGTAACTAAGTGTCCATTCTCTAGGTTTGATGATCAACAGCAATTAAGAAATTGTCTGGGTTTAAAAAAAATCAATACTTAAAAAATGTTTCATACACCTTCCATCACTGAAGCACTTGACAATGTAACATAACTATACAAAACATAAGAATGTGACACAGAACAGTGAGTTCTTCTTTATAAAGTCTATTATTTAAGGACTGAATTTATACTTTTTTGGAAAGCTTTTCAGCCTGCACATAAATGTGTTAGTCCTATTTGCATGCTTTCATGAGTGTGTGAAATTTCCATTTTAAATAGCAGACTGGAATAATTTTGCATTGATAAACTCAAAGACAGTAATTTGTTAGAATTATTTCATTTTACATGAATGATTTTGTTTTACATTTTGCCTTCTACAACTCAAGTAGAATTTCTGCAATAAACTAAGGAAAACTAATATTTTTCTGATAGCTTGAAGAATGAAATTGAAACTTCAAATCAGCAGTTGATTTTGGTCTTGGCTGCATTCTCATTTCACATTTTAATATGCATTTTTTCTTCTTAATCCAAATGTTACTTTGTTCTGGGGGCCCAAATTGCAGTGCCAGCTCCCAGACATCATTCCAGCAACGCAGTGACAAGGCTGTGGTTAGGGCTAGCCTGGGAGTCAGGCTGATCCTCTGGGCACAGTGTGCTGCAGACGGGATGGATCCCAGAGAATACAGCTCTTTCCACTCCTGGGCATGCAGGTGCCTGCACAGAGTTTGCTGTTTGGGGCTTGCTATGCACAGGGACCCTTGGAAAGTTCTTTGCACCTCTTTGTGTGCTGAACTCAGCAACCTTAATGAAGGAATAGTGGGAATTTTTACCATTTAAGAAATGTCTTATTTCCATGTAGGAAGCAGCCTCCAAGCATCAGTCCCTGTCTGCCAGCAGGGTTCAGAGCCAGTGCTCAGAGCATTAGACCTCCCAGCACAAAAATTCAAAGGTGGTTTGCAACCAATAAACACTAATAATGAGCAGTTTCTTCATGTCATCTCTGTTAGGAAAATTAATCCACAAGCACCAGAGGTTTATGTCCAGAAAGGAGAGAGAGGAGTCCTTTTACTTTATTCAAATAAAGGGAGAGGCCATGGGGCATTCCCCTGGGATCTCTCAAATTTTTGGAGGATGCAGCCTCCCTTTTTATCCTAATTTCCCAGATACATTTCCCTCTCTCTTTCCCCTTTGGCTGAGGTACTGGAGAGGTACAGACTTCCAGATACACCTGATACCAAAGATTTCCCTCTAATCTATAACCCTCCCTTTTAATTTTTAATTCTTATGGAATTTAGGTTTTTTCTCTTCCCCATTGTTTCTTTCATCTTTCAATGTCTAATTTCATTTATCAGCAGACCCAGAGTTTATTTGTAAAAGCAAATATCTTTTTCCCATTCATCAATCAGTGGAATCCTTCCCATTGTTTCTTTTATCTCCCAGTGCCAGTTTTATCCACCAGCAGACCCACAGCTTGCTTGTAAAGACAAACCTGCTATTTCTCTCATCTCTGACTCTCTGCTTCTTTGCAGCTGAACATTGGCTGCACCAACCAGTACAGCAGCTCTGCCCCCGTGCTGCTGCAGTACTCGCACGACGCTGGGCTCTTCTGGTCGCTGGTGAAGGAGGGCTGCTACCCCGCCTCCCCCGGCACCAAGGGCTGCGAGGGCAGCTCCCGGGAGCTCAGCGAGCCCTCTGTGTACCACACCGGAGACTTTGAGGACTGGACAAGAGTCACCATTGTTATCCCCAGGTCGCTCGCAGCCAGGTACGGTGCATTGTGAACCAGTGATGCCAGTGGGGCTGATTCATTAATCACTAGCTGATTTAGCTGCTTCTGGAATGGTACATTAGGAAAAAGTTGCAAAGCTGTGTTGTATTGCACTAAATAGTTTGTTTAGTTGCTGTTTTGCACTGGGTTATTAGAGATTTGCACAGAGTAGTCTTTATATTGCACTGAATAATTTATGTTATATATCACATGGTTTTTTATTCCCCCACTCCTATCACACGGTTTCTCCCTCACTCACCCCTGTTCCCAGTACCCTCTGGTGATCTATTGCCTGGTCAGTCCCTCCCCTCATCCCTCCCTACTGGTATCCCATTGGCTGTGGGCCTCCTCCGCCCCCCATTCCCCAGGTATAAAACTCTCCCAGCCATGAGCCATGAGGCCTCTTCCCACACGGGTTTTTCCATCTGGTGGTTCTCAAGTCAATAAACAGAGGACATTGGTCCCCACGTGGAGAAGAGCACTTCTGGTTTTTTGCTTTGGTCCCTGTGAGATCATGTGGGCTGAGGGTCCATAGCCAGCCAGGTTGGACATGAACAGCCCGTCCAGACACGATCTTACAGGTGGCTCCTGGAGCTCAGCAAGCCCTCTGTGTACCACACCGGGGACTTTGAGGGCTGGACAAGAGTTACCATTGTTATCCCCAGGTCACTCGCAGCCAGGTACGGTGTGTTGTGAACCAGTGATGCCAGTGGGACACAGGGATTAGCTGATTTAGCTGCTTCTGGAATGGTACATTAGGAAAAAGTTGCAAAGCTGTGAATAAAAGCAGTGTTAAAATATGGCAGAGCTGGGGGAAATATACTATGCTGCCCCAAGCAGTGAGAATTTTCCATTTTAAAGGCCTCAAATTGGTCTATAATAAATAATTAAATTAAAAAGCAGCGAGGAACCCAGCACTTTTAATTTGACACCAATTCCTTCCTTGTCTTTATCCATGTCAGCTAGGTCAGAGGCACCAGCAAGAGAGTAATAAGTCACATGAATTAAATAAGCCATTTGAACAGGATTAATTTTAGTTACCACTGGGCAAAGAAACCTTAGCAAGGTATTTGAGCTGATGCATAATGTGCTGTGTCACTGAAGGCAGCCGGGACAGCCAGAGGCAAAGGAGGGAAGAATGGTAGTTGTGCTCATCTGCAAGCACAACCTCAGCCTCAGATTAATAAAAGTGAGAAAACATCAGATGGTGGAAGACACAAATAAGCCTTGAAATCAGGATTTGGGTGAAGTTCTTCACTCCCCTTACTCTCTATCTTACTCCATCAGTAAAACATCCCAATCTGATTTGTTGGATACACCAAGCACTGCCAGCACAACCACCCCACCGGGCCCCTGGCCATGTCCTCATGCCTCTAGCCCTTTAGCAGCTTCTCTAGTGCTGTCTCTGGGTTTCTGACCCATCTTCCTCCCTCATCGTCAATCCCATTTGAGTGTGTGGCATATTTTGTAGCCGGGGAGCCAGTGCCTCTGCTGCAAGGACTTGAAATAGCAGTGTGTACCATAACAAGTTTGTCTTTTCTTCAGTAATTAGCCAATAAAAGCAGGTGCCAAGTTGCACAGATCTGACACCAGCTGATTTGATTTACCCAAAACAAGCAGGGCAGAATCAATAGCAGCAATCTGTTTGGCATTATGTGCAGTAATGTGATCAGGAATAAGAAGCTCATGCTAATACATTAAAAATGTAAGTATTGTGACCGCAATGAATGTCTTGGCATGTTGAGACCTGAGTTTGTTGCGGGCCACTTAGGAAATCATGGTTCATGGGTTAACCAGAGAGCATCCCATTTCATTATTTGATACTAAGCATGAGCGTGATGATCACCCACCTACCAAATCCCACTGCACAGCAAAAAAGAAAAAGCAATAGGTTTATTGGTTTTTAGGCAGAGTAGCAAGGAAGATATTAGTTAATCCATTATATTGGCAAGGAGATTTTAAGTCTGTTCCCCTCTCTGGAGCTCCTGTAAAATGATCGGCATCATAAAAGTTAAAGACTGGAAATTAATAACCAAAATCTTTTTTCTTCAACAAATTTCCTATGCAGTGAGTCAGAGTTGTGGGTAGAGTAGGATCTTCTGACAAAGTTTATTAAGGAAGCCCTCCCACTGAGTCATGAGGTCAAGAAAGAATCCCACTGCTTTCTAAACTCCTTCTCAGAGGGGAGCCTGGGTGCAGTTGGATCCAATCTTAGCCCTAGACTTTGTCAGTGGTTTATGTGTAAAGGATTATACAGGTGTAACTAAACCTTTACACAAGGTTGTCCTTCAGGATTAAGGGTGGCAAACTAGATACATTTATATAAACATGTTTATTTTTGATTTATTATGGTAACAATTAGACAAGAAGATCTTAATCAGAATTATTTACTAAGCAGTATTGGAGCCACAGCAACTATTATAATATAGCACTCTATGAAGCAACATTAAAGCAATTGTATCAAAGCAATTGTATTAAAGCTAGCAAAAATTATTATTTAGTAGAGATTGATCCTACTCACCCATACAATGACTGTGGGCAAATTTCTTGCTCAGCCTCAAAGATTAATCTTTAGGGGCATCCCCACTCAATGGATGAATCTGCAGCCACTCCAAGAAAGGGTATGTGCCTTTGAAAACCCTGCCATTAAAATCTGGGACTAGATTTTTAGAGTATGAACTGATGGACTGTCAGTCATGTGTCTCTGGGCCAGCTATATCAGCTGAGCAGCCTTAGACAAGTTCTTAGTGATATTGTTTGTTCCTTCATCCATGTTTTACCAGGTCTACCACATCTCCATCTCACTGTCAGGATGTTTAACTTTGGGATTGATGAGTCAGACTGGTTACTTCTGTTTAGAAAGTGGCGTTTTTTCTTGTATCCAAATAACTTTAAAGGTTTTCTACTCAAAAGTGCACAATCCCATAATAAACTCTGCATCACTGCCATCACTGAGTTCTTTTCAAAAATACTCTAAGAAATGAAGTTCAGGGATTTTGATATGTAATTAGTGCTTCAGGTTGGACTGAGTAGTAAAAAGCACCTTCAAGGTCATGTTAATCATTCACTGTTGCTGATAAAACCATATATTTGTTCTTTGCTTCACACTGATGGATATGGGCCAGAGAAACAAAGGGAGTCAAAATGCAGCCAAAAAGTCTGAAAGAAATATTCTTAAGCAATGTTGCATGACAGAAATCCAAGCATCCTATTTGCAAATGGCTAATTTGGGAAAAGGTCCTTTTAATCTTAAGGAAGGAGTAGTAGCTATTGAAGCCAGGAGCAGCAATAGAAGCAAGGGTGGGTAGGACGGTCGGGACAGATGAAGACGAGAGATCTCTGAAGCCAGGTCTTGGAACTTGGGTGCAGGGCCCTGCTTGGAGCTGCCAGCCTCAGCTCAGAGCAGGCCCCAAAGAGGAGCTCCAAAGAGGAGCTTGAAAGAGAGAGAGAGAGTGAGAGAGAGCAAGAGGAAAAGAGAGAGGACAAAAGAGTAAAAGAGGACAAAGTTCTCGTTACTATAAATCTTCTGTGCTGAATATTCTAATTTTCGCTAGATGATTTAGTACAAGATACAAATCCTATAGCATTTACATACAGCCTATAAGAATCATTACATTACTATACTGTGTTACATTTTAAACCCTAAAAACTTCTCCTTGGGCCCCTTCTGCTTAGCTAGTAGGGTCTGCTCTGCCCCTTGGACCTGTCTGCAAGCAGAGGGTATTGTCGTATCAAAAGGGGATTACCTTCAGCCAGCCATACTATTGTTTTCGAGTTGTTCAGTAACTGAAATGAAGTTCAGGGATTTTGATATGTAATTAGTCAGGTTGGACTGAGTAGTAAAAAGCATCTTCAAGGTCACATTAATCATTCACTGTTGTTGATAAAACCATGTATTTGTTCTTGGCTTCGCACTGATGGATATGGGCCAGAGAAAGGCTTGGTATCTCAAAGCTTGCTTTCATTTCAATCTCGCTTATAGTTTCCATATTCTCAAAATCTTTTGCCAGGCAATCATATTTATAAGGCTTTCCTGTTTCATCTTCCCCAACGTTTTTTCTCTGCAGCAAGACCCGATTCCGCTGGATCCAGGAGAGCAGCTCCCACAAGAGCGTGCCTCCCTTCGGCCTGGATGGCGTCTACATCTCAGAGCCCTGCCCCAGCTACTGCAGCGGCCACGGCGACTGCGTCTCGGGGGTCTGCTTCTGCGACCTGGGCTACACAGGTAACACAGCCCTCCTCAGGGGGGGCTACACTCAGCACTGGCTGAGTTAAACCTGTAAACCTGACAGCTTGCTTTTCCTCTCCGGTATTCTGGAAAAATATATATGATGACATATATTGCATGGGCTGCCAAGAGGAATCTTTCTTGTTTTGTTAAATTAAATTCGGCACAGGCAAAGCAGAGCAGCTGAAGGCAGCGGACACCGTTGATGTTTCTGGCAAGCACAATCTTTGAATTTCACCATCTGTATGAATGGGAAGGGACTAGCAATAAAAGAGAAAACAAAATAAAATATTATAAACTGAAAAGTCTGCTTAAAAGCCTTTGGATCATCTTCAAAAGAATTGTTGCCATTTTTGAGTCCCCTGGCCATCAGATGGCATGGGACCAGGAGGGAACATATGTTCTGACAGGCCCTTCTGTGGAAAATTCTGCTCATTTGTGGTTTTGGGGGCTTTTATGCTGAAATAGGAAAAAAACCCAAAATGCAAACCCTGTGGAAAAAAAAGATTGACACAACCGGTTGCACACTGCAGTCTTTTCAACCCTTAACCAACAAAGCAATAGGCTAACATCTTTTGTTCAATTTGTTTAAAATTAAATAGAAGGATAATGTTTTTCTGTTTGCAAAAAATGCCTTATCAACGTAAAGCTTGGCTGTTTTTCACCTAGTGAAATAAGCCATCTTAGAGTTTAGAGGAAGAGGGCTTATTCTTCCTACAGAAATTTGTAAAGCGGGTTTAAAAAGGTACAATCCAGTCATCAGGGCATTTTCCTAGAAAAGCCTGGTGCTTTGTCACAGATAGATGCAACAGAACTGTGTGCCAGTGCACTGTATCTGACCCTTACTCTGTCCAACACCGTTTCAGCAAAGCATCTCCCTCTTTTTCTGTTTTCTCTTGAAGCATCACATGGAACCTGTGTGTCCAATGTGCCTAATCACAGTGAGATGTTCGACAGGTTTGAGAGGAAGCTAAGCCCTCTCTGGTACAAGATAACAGGAGGTCAGGTTGGGACAGGCTGTGGTGTGCTCAGCGATGGAAAATCTCTGTACTTCAATGGACCTGGCAAAAGAGAGGCGAGGACTGTTCCCCTGGACACCACAAATATCAGGTCAGTGCTCAGTGCTGCTTCTCAAAATTACCTGTGTATTCATGTTCTCTGTTCTGCCCAGCTGCAAGTGTGGATATGAGAAGGTGGGAAATGTGTTTTTATGGTAGTCATAACCTTTACAAGAACTCTGAAAGATAGAAAAAATACTTTTTTGTTCATTCTGGTGTACTACTTCCTTTTTTTGAAAGATAATGCTTAGGTCAGAGACATTGGCATAGCAGCTTAAAATAAAATATTAACTCACTATCTTTCTGAGAAGATAGTTTGCATTGTATCCTAAGGCAGAAGAAAGGGTCTTGAGAATGCACAAAACCTAAGACCCTGCCCATAGCTGGGGAGAAAAGCTCCTTTTCCTCTGACTGTGTTGAATTGCAGGCATGAGGATGGCATAGCAAGGAGCTGTTGTTCCCTTGCCAGATGTTGTGAATTACTCCACTTGTCAGAAGTGCAAAGGAATGGAATGTGAATTGTTTCTGCGTAGCCAAGAGGCTAACAAGCCTTCACCTCTCGCCCTGCTGCTACTGAATCCTGCTACATTGGTAGCAATTATCCTCTTCTCTCAAATTGCCTAGCTGATTAATGTAATTAGGATGAACAAAGGGCTGTTAATTCTAACCACTATTTAGCTTGGAGTTTGCTGCAGCTTTGTCCAGTCTCATGAGAGATTAGGCACCTGAAACCTTGAGCACTCTACAATTTTGGCAGTTAGCTTAATAACAGATATTTCTCCTAACAAATACTGCTCTGAGAGTAATAATGCCATGATTTGCTCCATAATTGAATTTGTGGGATCACTCAGCAAAGACTGGCCAGAGGTCACTGTGATCACTCCAGCTCAGGCAAGCAGGGCTGTGTAGTGTGGGGGCTGCTGGTTTGGGGAAGTCCTCAGCTGCTCCCTGGTACTGCACAGCACTGCAGCAGCCACCTTTCTTCTGTCCCCTGCATGTCTGAGAAATACATGTCAAAGTTATATAATTATGTAAATTAGTTACTAATTAAACCAATTAATTGTTTGACAAATATGCTTTGTACAAGTACATGTTTGCCCTGGAACTCTGGGAAGATGTGAGCACTTATTCCACTGTCGTCAAATCCTGTGCTGTTCATCCTGGGAAGCAATATAATGGAAGTAGTTTGGACTACTTCCTCAAGAAGTCTATATTCAAAACTCTGTTTTTGAGTTATTCCTTTTTCATGAAGAAATCTTTTTTAAAGCCAAGTATTCCCTTTAGTTTTACAGTTACTTTGAAACCACTTTTAATGTCAGATATTCATATTTATAGCTTTCCATTTTTGCAAAGTTTGAACCATTTTAAAAGGCAAAAGACATTTTAAAATTCTGAGCAATGCTCTTTCTTGATGTTTTTAATATACCACTGCTTCTGTTCTGCGCAAGAATATGGTTATTTTGTGTCTTAAATCTGTCCCAAAAACATAAATGGCCAGAGAAACACTTGGTAAGAGCAACTACAATCTGTCTTCTTACCATGTACTCACATTGTGACCTACTCTCCTGCTGGAACTGATTGTTATGCCAAATAAATCAGCTATTTTTTTTGTAAGCATCACAGTGAGCAGCTTAATTCCCTTGAACGATTCAAGCTGGAAGCCACATCCCTGGGCTGTTTGCTAGACAGAAAGTAGTGGTCATCTCAAACACAAATGAGACTAACATGGATTTTTAGCTTTCTTCAGTGTGTGCTCAAAGGTAGTACCCACCTGATGCTGCTTGACCAGAACATGGACGTTTTAGGCTACAGCAGTTACCCCAGGCTGCTTTTGTGTTCAGAGGAGAGAATAGCTGCTTCAAAAGGGCAACACAACTCATCCTTAAAGAGCAGCTAGCAGTTTGTCTTCTGCAAACACCTGTTTATTTCTTTCTTTCATTAACTGTAAGCCAGCCTGTGTTGGTCATGTATAACTTAGACATTCAGCTACAGACACCTTGCTCTGAACAGATGCATCCCACTTAAATGTTTGAGGCCATCTGTAACATTAACTCTGTCTTTTTTTCTAGAAGCAAAGGTACATGAAGTTTGTGAGAGTGTGAAGGGTTAACTGAAAGGCCTATACACTAAAAAGAAAATAATTCCTCAGCCTAGACATTTTTTGTCATTATTGGAGCTAAAATTAATGTCACTTGAAAGGGGAGATTAAAGGGAAATACTTTTCCCATTTTGGTATTTTTGCATTCAGTAATGCCATGCATAGAATTCAGTTATCTTATTAGGGATCATCTTAGCCCCTGCACAGTTATCTTTTATTTTTGCAAGGGTTTTTTGATTGGGGGTTTTGGTGGCTGAGTAAACAGCAGGAAAACATGTCTTGAAAGACATACTGTTAGATATGTGGATTGAGGGTTGTGAATAGGAGGGCTGAAACTCCTGCAGTAGATTTTTAAGCTGCTTATTTTTAAGGTTAATAGTGTTTTCCTAGACCATTTAGGATCTTGTTTTGTTAAATCATGCATGGAAGAGCCTGATAGAAAAATTGACAAATATTACAGGACACTAAATTTTTATTTTCATTCTGAATTCCTGCAGATCTACCTATGCATGTTCCATATTATCAGTTACTGCTTTTTGAATATGAAGTGTAAATTTTATTTAAGGAATACATAGATATTTTTTTTTTTTTTTTTTTTTTTTTTTAAGTACAAAGGCCCTTTTCCCTTTCACCCTTCTCTCCCCAGCACAGCATGGTCCATGGGGTTGAGATTTGCCAGCCTGAGGTGTGGGGTGCTGCTCAGGAGAGCAGCCCAACAGGGCACTGCCACACCTGGTGTCACACTAAAAGCATTTCAAACTAAAGCTTGTACTTAGGAGCCAATGACCATAAAAAACTACTCAAATATTAGTATATACAATAAGTGGTCTTGTAATCTTAGCTTTGTTTGTCCCATTGCCTCCTTATTCCTTCATATGATTGACTACACCTTTTTTCCCCAGATATTGGGAGAATGTCACATAGCACTAAGAGAGCTGTAAATGTCAAAGTTCATTTCACCCAGACCTTTTTTTTTTTTGCCCTACACTTCAGAAACCCTCTGGAGTCTCTCCATTCCTTTCCTCTTGCATGGCCCAACACACCAAAGGCACAATTTCACTGCAGTATTCCCACCCTTCTGACTGACAGTGTGATTCATGGATGCATTGTGGTTGCTGATGAGCTGCTGCCTCTCATTTTGATGGCCTGTCCCTTATGACACCCTTAACTACTGTTCAGTGGGAGCATTTGCACATGGTGCCTACCTGGCATCTAGATAAAAACCATGGAATATCCATATATTTTTTCCAAGTGCTGACATCTGGCTTGTTAGTTGATTTGGCTCCCATCTGCTTTACAGACTCAATTGCTAATGATTGTGCAACCATCTCAGGGAGCTGTTCTGGGTCAGACACTTAGAGATCAGATGGGCTGATTCACCCTTCTGCAGAAAGGGTTTTTTGCTCTTCGGTTTTGCTTTTTAATGATCTTCTCCTTTGGCAAGAATAAAAGAATTTGTCACAGGACTGTAAATCTATTCACCTCTGATGCTTCTGTCTAGAGTTTTACTGCCTGAATACTGTCTCCAACAACAGAGCTGCAGCAAACAAATAGAACTTACCTGGCTAAATGGTGTGGTACTGTGAGCCTGACTGTCTAGAGCTGTCTGTGGGGTTGTCTTAGCAATGAGATTGATGAGGATATTCTGCCTTGTCCTAGACCCTATGGATATACAAAACATCTCAGACAATAGACACAGATTTTCATAACAGAACTGGAATACAGCTGGATTTAGAATCTGGATTTAGAGGAGGATTATGATATTGTGTATGTAACAGTGGGTGAGGGAAATTGGAGCTCTATCTGCATTTTACTGGCTCTGGCTGTAGTGATGCAGCTTGTCTGTGGTTTTACCATAATTACTGCAAATTAGGACAAAATTCCCTAAAGCAATAAGAGTTATCCTTTTGGAGAATTATTTGAGTGGCAAAAATGCACCTCAAAATCTATGTTTTAAATAAGGACTTTATCTATGTCAATAGAATTAATGAGGCCTGATTTTCTACCATCTTAATTTAAAACTTGGCCAGGAAGCAAGGAGGAGAATGGCATCGCCACCTTTCAGCATGCAAAATCCCATTGTGGGGTTGAGTCCCGTTGCTCTGCTCTGCTCAGGTGCTGTTTTTGGTATGCAATGGAGGCAACCTGTGAAGAATGTGTAGATTAGGGGGTGATGGCATTCTGAGTCATCTCAATGCTCTTTACCTTAGTTATGATCTAGTAAAATTCAGATGAATGCCTGAGACATGCAGTGAAATGTGGGGAGTGAGCAGCAGGACATTGAAATTAATTGTTGTTATATAGCACAATAGTGTGTATCTAGGAGAAAATGTAAACTACTCTAAAACCACAGAATCACAATAATAACCACAAGCTCAGCAGGGATACTATGGCATTACTGCAGATTGGGGAAAAAAAAACCAAAACATAACAATATTTTGGAGCACAAGGATGGAATAGTACTTAATTCAAATATTGCTAAACAGGGATGTTCCAGACTAATCCAGAGTTCTGTCAACAAAACCAGCAATCCTGTCTGAAGGAGTTTTGTGGCATTAGAAGGGTTGCAGAAAGTAGTTTTGGGAAAAATTGAAGACATGGAAATATGTTCATGCAGAGACTCAGATGCAATGGTTGCCATGGTTTAAAGTAGAAAGGAATAAGAGAAGGTAGGGAAGTGATAAAAGCACTGAGTACAGGGCAGGTTGCAAGAAAAGCAGCTCAGGAACATTTTTCTTCACCATTTCATGGTGTGAAAACAAGAGAATATTCAATGAAACCATAATGTATATGTTCAAAATCAAAGGGTTTGCTTCACAAAATGTTCAGTGAGCTCACTACACTGAAAACTGTTTACATCAAGAATTTAAAGATCTAAAAAGGATTGGTGATTAAGGAGGATATCATAATTTTATTACAACTCTAATGCTGAGTTTTAAAGCTTCACCCAATTTCTGGTTACAATAGGCCAAGGTAAGATCTGATGTAAGGAACAGCTTTGCCTGCTATGGAGATTTTGCAACTTTTGTGGGAGATGGAACTGCTAACTTCTCACACTCACTCAGAAACACATTTATTAGGCACAAGATTAATAAACCACATCACCTTGTTCTGTCTTGGGTCTTTCAGTATTTACCATGACCATGTTTGGTTTCTCTGGGAATATTGCTTTATCAATAAGCTTGGAATAGGGATCTAACTGAAAATGCCATTAGCTAAGAGGTGCAAATTATCCTGACTGATCTTGTGCTATCAGAAGATGATTACATTTCTTTTTTATCCTGTGTTTTTTTAAAAGGCTAGTTCAATTTTATGTACAACTTGGAAGCAAGAGTGTTGGTAACTCCTGCAACAGACCAAGAGCCAGGAATGAAGGTAAAGCCCCTTTTCTTTATTATAAGCCTTTTATATTTTGCATCTTCTGCAGTGGTTTTGCCTTTTGCTGCCTTTACAAAATCAAGAAAAATTTTTTTAACATAAATCAATTACCTCCTCAGTTTTCATAAATGTTGAAGAAAGTTATTTACTTTTGATGGACTTTTCTAGTTATAATTAGTTACACCAAACCTACTGGTGATCCATCTGTAGGAGTAACTGTGGGAGCTGTGATGGCTAAGAAAGACAACATTTCCAAAGCAAGGTGTAATAGCTTGTGTTAAACTATTTGATAGTGTTGGAAAACAGGTAAATTTACAAGTCCACAGGACTTTTCATAAGGTCTGAAACAAAAGGAATGAAATTCAAGTTCAGGATAAAGTGGGCAAAATCCATTTCTGATCTGAAGAAGAATTGTGTACCCGAGAACTTGTTCATATTCTCAACTACACCAGTGGGTCTAACAAAAAATTGCCTTCCAAAACAAGCTTATGCATGATTTACCCAAAACACAAGATCATAAAGTTGCAGCTGAAAATTTATTTAGTCTGAATAAATTCATCTCTCCCAGATGTCTCCTCTCTTATTTGATCCACATGCTTAAAGTTACTGTGGTGGAGGACTGATACTTGTGTTTGGGAAGGATCAACATTCTGGGAGCAGATTGTGTTCTAGTTGCATGAAGTCAGACCACTGACATGAGAGATGAGAAAATTTAATTTTCCTCGCAGTAAAAAGTATTTAACATCAGTGGATTGTTTCCTGATATTTGGCATTTACATTGACTCACTCACTGAGGAAAGCTGTCATCTTGCAGCACAGATTACTCAAGAGTTTGATTCTCCACTCATTTGCACCAATATAAGACATTAAAAAAAATGTTATCTTTGAACATATATCAATATAAAAGAGTTTTAAGAGAAGAAATATACACAGGTGCTTCTTTCTTGTATTACCCCTTTTGATGAGCTCTGCTGGGCTTATTTTGTGTCCTATTATTTGCTATACTGTGTCCATTATACAAAGACTATCTTAAATTTTCTAAATATTATGATAATTAATTTCCAAGGATCCTGTGAGCTTGCATACATAGCAAGAGGATTGTAATCCCAGCTATCAGAATTATAACTTAATCTTTCACACAAAGGGCAAGGATACCCAACATGAAATAAATACTGTGTAAAGAAAATCACATTATTCCTATCATTTCTGTGGTATGATCATCAGTTTCCCTGAGGGTATGAAAGATTTGATCCTTCAAGTTTGGTGAAAACAGTGAAGATGGCATGTGGCAGCTGGTGAGCCAGGTCACCTTTGTGTCGGGACCCAGGACATTCCTCTGGCTGCCCTGGGTGATTTGAGACCCTGCCAGGGGGCTCAGAGACCTTGGCACAGAGTCAAAAACACCTGTGCCTTCGATTTTAGTCCGTGGAAAAATATTACCAACTTTGTGTGAAGAGTTACAAGCCACAAGAGTTTGAGTGGAATGATAGTTAATTTGTCACAGGGTGAAAAAGTAGAATTTTGGGGTTTTAGAATTGGGGTTCAAGAAGCAAGAGGGAGGAATCTGGGTGTGTCCTGTCCTTCTCCTTCTTCTTGTCCTCCATCTTCTGCTGGGATGGTGACACTTTTTGATAGGTTTAGAATAGAGACAGACTGTCTAACATAGGGGATAGGTATTGGGAAATTATTGTAAATTAAGTACATGTAGTTCATAGTATAAAAAGTTAACAGCACCCCAAGGGCGGTCAGTGTGCCTCAACCCAACCTGCTGGACAGATCTCAGAGAAAGAATGTAATAGATAAGAGAAAATAAACAACCTTGAAAAGCAGAACTGACGTATCTCAACTTCTTCTGTCACAGGGCTGGGAAAAAAAAAGACTTTCTAATACCTTGGGAGCCATCTCAACCACAGAAACCCGAGACCTTTGCAGTAGGACTTTGTGCACAAAAAGCTCCTGGGCCAGGAGTTGCACAAAGGGTGGGGCGCATGTCACATGCCTGGGTGCTGGGTGGGAGTTGGCAGCTCCAGAGCACAGGGTGAACTGCCCCCTCTTTGCTCTGCACAGTCTGACTAACTGCTCTTGCTCATTTTAAATCCAGGACTGGTTGTTCAGTACACAAATGACAACGGCATCACCTGGAGTTTGCTGCGGGAGCTGGACTTCATGTCGTACCTGGAGCCCCAGGTGGTCTCCATTGACTTACCCCGGGAGGCCAAGACCCCTGCCACCGCCTTCCGCTGGTGGCAGCCACAGCATGGTAAGCAAGGACATCCCAAAAACTCACTGAGCAGCTTTACACAACCCACATGTCAGTGCTGCTCAGTATCGACAGGTTGGGCAGAAACCTCAGCTCGTGAGAACCATAGTATTTTGAACAGTTGGATGTTGTAATATTTGGGCTTTCCTGAGTCACCTTATGGCCATGATTTTCTTTTGTAGCACCAAACTGATGAGTGGGCTTAAGAGTAAAATTGTTTAAGAGCTAAATTTCAATCAAAGATGCTGAGATGACAGGAGGGAGGAGGAGGAAAAAAATTACATTTTAAAAAAGCCTAAATAAGATCCAAGCTTTTACCTGAGTATAGAGTGACCTGGGATGCCAAATGGCTAACACTCTTCGTCTCATTTTTAGTCTGTTTTGGAAGTGTAGGCATAACTTGGCCTTGAATCTGCCTACCTGGTGGCTCCCATCTCACTATTTTAATATCTCCACACTCCAGAACAGGACCCCCTCCTCCCACCATTTCTAGTGTCCCAGAGCCCAGCTTCCCAGCCCCTGCAAAACCACTCAGCCACTTCCCACATCCTCAGCTGAAAGTTAAACCCTGGTGCTGACTGATTCCTACAGCCACTGTGAGAGCTCCCACCTCACATGGGGGCACATTACCACTATTAAAAGTGTCCAGATTAAGTCTTACCTTTGCACAAGGCAGCAGCTCCTGGATCTGCAGGAAATAAAAGGCAATATTCAGAAATATAGCAAAGTACATTGCAACAGCAATTCCTTGGGGAGCAAAGCACATAGCTTACATTCAGGTAATTATGGTATGCAGTTTCTTAGACATCATTTATCATTTTGATGGCTGATTTTATTCATACATTTTCTTGTATGTGCTGGACTTAATTGTCCTCACTAGGTAAGAGAATAGACAAGAGGGATGTGATTTAGTTAAGAAGACAGTTCCTTTGCTAAGCAATGGCTGGTGCACCACAGACCATCACTCTGTGATGATCATTTGCATTGGTGAGTGGTGCAATGTCCACCACCAATGTTGCTCCCTATACTTGCCTTGGTGGCACCTGGATGACATCTGTCCCTGCTGAGGGTCATCACTCTTAAGACCACTGATATCAGCCCTGTGGCTCCCAGTATAAACAAGGTTTTATGACTGGAAGTTGAGATATCACCTTCCACACTGGCACGTACGCCAGACAACCACTTCTGATCAGAGATGTTAGTTCCTTCATGGACTATCCTCTGTCTGCCATTCCCTAGTGCAGAGTGGCCCTATCAGCCATGACCCACGTTCCTCTTGGTGGTAAGGCAAAAGTCCTGGCACATTGCTGCAAGCTCACAACTTATGGTAAAGGCTTTCCTTGCTCTCCTGTGAGGGCAGCAATTGTGCAGTAAGAGGTTCTTTTCAGCATGCCAGTAGAAAGGTGAATTGAAATGAAGGCCAAAGAAATGGGCTGGAGATGATGAAAGTGAAATGCCTGTAGGCTGGAGAGCAAGAGGAGAGAGGTTTCCAGGAAAGAGAAGAGCACTTCTCTACATATTATCTATATGCAGAGCCTTCAGCATTTTCCTTCATGTTCTATTCACTTTCATACAAAAGCTATTTTGGGAACTAGACAGAGCCTTTCCAATTTAGCTGTGAGGAATAGCAGGAAGGTTGTGACCCATAAAATGAAAATCCCCAATCTAGGGGCTCAGGGAGTATCTCATCCAAACAGAGGGAGAGCATATGGCAAAGGCACTGAAGCTAAAGAAATTAAGAGGGAAATACCTGTGTTGATCTGTAATAGAAACACGCTCTAGAGTCCAGGTGCATCCTTGAGCAATGTTTTAGTCTTGTTTAACAGCACTCAGTCTGTGTGATTGAGCACTGCTCACTGAGTGAACACAGAATATGGGCATTAAAAACAACTTACAGGCACTCCTCTAACCTGTCTGCTCTGGTTTTTGTAGGGAAGCATTCAGCTCAGTGGGCTTTGGATGATGTGCTCATAGGGATGAATGACAGCTCTCAGACCGGCTTCCAGGATAAATTTGATGGAACTGTGGATTTACAAGCAAGCTGGTACAGAATACAAGGAGGTCAAGTAGACATCGACTGCCTGTCTATGGATACAGCTCTGATGTTCAGTGAAAACATTGGTATGTGTCATCAAACGTTACTACATTTTGTATGAGTCTATTTTATAAATTACATAACGATCGAGTTTTACAAGATGAGAGGTATAGACTGTGACCGTGTTCACAGGGGTCCCAGGATGAGGGGAGAGACGAGGATCTGACTCCATGTTTCAGAAGGCTTGATATGTTATTATATGTTATATATTATATTAAAACTATACTAAAAGAATAGAAGAAAGGATTTCATCAGAAGGCTAGGCTAAGAATAGGAAAAGAAAGAATGAATAACAAAGGCTTGTGGCTCGGACAGAGAGTCCGAGCCAGCTGACTGTGATTGGCCATCAATTAGAAACAACCAACATGAGACCAATCACAGATGCACCTGTTGCATTCCACAGCAGCAGATAATCAATGTTTACATTTTGTTCCTAAGGCCTCTCATCTTCTCAGGAGGAAAAATCCTAAGGAAAGGATTTTTCAGAAAATATCATGGCTACAATAGACAAATCCAGGTATTTAGAAATCTGTAGGGAAGAGAAGGCTGGAAAAAGGTGAAGATAGAGGTAACAAATCTGAATGACAGTATTGAAAGCATATGCTGAAGGTACACTTTGTTGTTATTGTTGTATCTGTTGTTATTATTGCATTTGTTGTTGCATTTGTTGTTTTCCTCTCTTTGCTTAGGAAAACCTCGTTACGCTGAGACTTGGGACTTCCACGTATCAGCCTCCACATTCTTGCAGTTTGAGCTGAGCATGGGTTGCAGCAAGCCATATAGCAATTCCCACAGTGTCCACCTGCAGTATTCCCTAAACAACGGGAGAGACTGGCACCTGGTGACAGAGGAGTGTGTCCCCCCAACCATCGGCTGTCAGCAGTACACCGAGAGCTCCATCTACACTTCAGAAAGATTCCAAAACTGGAAGAGAGTTACTGTCTACCTCCCACCCTCCACCAAGTGAGCTCTGCTCTTCTGGCTATTTAGCATGACAAAGATTTTGCTGATCTAATTAGAACAAACATCCTCCAGCTTGGGAATGTTCTGCATGTCTTTTAAATTTTTAAATGTGTGTTGTCACGCCACCAGAATTTTAAATTTCACTTCAAAATATTTCATCAGCTATAATGTGAAGTGTAGGGACTTAAGGAAGTTACAACATTGATGAATGAATTCTTAAGTCTTGCCTATAATTTCTGACAGTAAGAACAAGAATGCTAAACCAGCTTTTCTAACGTTTATGCAATAAGAAGCAAGAATAAATACCCTGATCCATCCTTTCCTACATTAGTGTTTTCTGTTATTGCACATTAAGTTGTCACCCAACATTCAGGCATGTTAGTCACAGCATTCAGTAAGTGAGAACATGTCACTGGATGTGCCACCTTCACCCTTTTGACCGGGGGGAGAATTCTGCCAAGCTCTTCAGGATATCACAGGGCTGTAAATGGATGTGGCAGATGTGCTGGCATCCATCTCTCTAAATAAAACCATGCTCTACTTTAGGAACAACAGGTAATGATGACACTGCTTACCACTGTTCTGAGTAGTTCTTTAATTCTTCAGAGCACCCTACACATTACCTCTGTACGTTTCATCACTCAGAAAATACAGTGGTAAAAATGGACACACAGGAAATGAACTGGGCCTGGAGTTCACATCTTGGTTTCCAATTCTACAGCTCACTCCAGTGGGCCATACATCATCTTCCAAAGAATGTTTTTTCTCCAAAACGCTTTCCTCATTTGAGGACAACAAGGCAGTCAGCAGTGACAGCAGTGTGTATGCATGTGCATATTTTCATACATTCTTATATATATATAAGAACATATATATCCATTGTTTTTCTCTTTACACAACATTTAGTATAAATGAACTTTCATAACTTCTTACTTTACTGATGCAGTTTTATTGTTTCCATTCTGCTAGCAACACATGGAGCTGTCAAATGCTAATGGAACTAATAATTTCTGCTCAACCCCTTTGTTGATAAGCAAGTGTCTCAGCAATGTTCTTTCTTGATCATCACTTTGGGCACCTTTCTTTAGAATATGCTGGAATTTTGCCTAAAAGACTAACCTGAGAAATTTAAACTTCCAGTTTCCACTAGAATATTAATCTTTTCAAAATAAGTGGGCCATGGTTATTAATCTACTTTTCTCCAGAAGTCTGTGGGATTTTCTTTAGTGGATTTTGTGGATCAGAATTTCAAATCCTGAAATACATTTCCTGTGTGTTTAACAGCTCTCCCAGAACACGGTTCAGATGGATTCAGTACAACTATGCCTCTGGAGTAGATTCTTGGGCCATTGATAATGTGGTCCTGGCTACAGGATGCCCCTGGATGTGCTCAGGGCACGGCATCTGTGATTCAGGCCATTGCATGTGAGTAGGAAACTGCTGAAGATGCTTCATGGAAAGGATGTGTTTTATCCAGGCCAGATGGATAATACCTTTTCTTCCCAATGTGTTGCTAGGTGTGACAGAGGGTTTGGAGGTCCTTACTGTGTCCCTGTCCTTCCTCTGCCATCTGTCCTGAAGGATGATTTCAATGGTAACTTGCATCCAGACCTTTGGCCTGAAGTCTACGGTGCTGAGAGGGGAAACCTGAATGGTGACACCATCAAGTCTGGAACAGCTCTCATTTTCAAAGGGGTCAGAGATTACTTACATTGAAAAACAAATAATGAAAACCAGTAGAGTCAAAAATAGAAAGTAAATTTTCTCGTGTTAGCCACATATGTTTATATTGAAGTCTTAGCTAGAATTTGACATTTTCATTTTTCTTGTCTTTTCCTACCCTAAACATGCACCATGTTTTCCACAGTTGTTTTTTTATGAACAAATGGGTTTCATCTCTTGGTTGTGTATTATTTTGTTTGTGGTATAAACTCCTCCTTGAACACCAGAGCAAAAGAATGAAACTCTACACTGAGATTCTTGAGGTGAACTATTTGGAAATATGGCACACATTACAATCATCTTGAAGTGTCCTGATTGGCTTTTTAATATTTTGAGTAATACAAATTAGTCAGGGCTGTAGTCTGTGTCATCAACGTTTATGTAGTTTGCCTGTATTTTACTCAATTCTATCATTTTGATAGAATTCTAGTTCTTTAAAGACTTATTTTTGTTGACTGTAGATTTCAAAAGGCCAGGAAATATATTTTCTGAATTTTTCTGTTCTTAACAAAATTAATAATAGGCTTTTGTTCACAAGAACACAAATTCTCAGCTCACACAAGTCTTTATTTGACACTGTGAACTCAGGTGCCCCCCAAAAAGAGAAGTTAAGTAATATTTGGTGTACAAATTAGTTCTTTGAAGTATTTATTTGCAAAAGCTTGACTTCAGTTCAACCTCTTTAGATTATTTAAATCCCAAATCACAAGATGTGAGTTGTCTAAAATTTGCATTGCTTGTTCCTGCAGATTGTTCCCTTGGGGGAATGGGTTTGAGAAAGAGGGAAGCTCTGAGAGGTGGTTTTTCCAGATCTCTGCAGAACAGGGACTGGCTGTGGCCCCAGGATCCACCCAACAGTGAGCTCATCAGTCGAGCTGGACAGGGACTCAGGATCCCTGTGAGGTTTCCTGTGTGCTCCCTTTCCTTACAGGTTGCCCCAGAAGAGGATATTTGTACAAAATATGTTGTGAGATATACAAAATAACTCCTAGAGAGGATTGTCCCTGCCTGGAAATTAGGGTGCCTGGCAACTGTACAGTTTGCACAACAAATTAGTGCAGTAGCTTGGACTCAATGTCTGAGTCAGTGCTGGCAGATCCAATCACACCCCAGGGGTTCAGAGCACAAACTGAGTGAGCTGTAACTGTGCCTGTACCTGACTGTGTAGCTGTACCTCTGTCATACCTTGGCTCACTTTGCCAAGGCTGTCACTGGCCCCATTTTCTACCAGGGAAAAGGTGTGGAACAGAGAACTTCCCCTCTTGCTGCCAGCAGCAGGCAGAAGCAGACAACAGCCAAGCAGCAATTAGCTGCAGAACACACCCAATAATGAGAACTGACATTGTATATTCTGTTTTTGCAGGAAGGACTGAGAATGCTTGTGTCAAGAGATCTAGACTGCACTAATACAGTGTACATCCAGTTTTCATTTAAATTTATTGCCAAAGGTAAGATCACTGTTGACTTACTATCACTTCTCTAGCTTTGTTAGTACACAGTAGCAACACAGAAAAGAATACAGATTGATATTTTCAACTTCAGTGTATGGTAGGGATCTGCAGTTTATGGTAGATTATATGAGAGCTTGTTTGAAATTCTGCATCATCCCTACCTTGCTCCCAGCCTACATGGTTGTCTGTGCAGCTCCTAAGGAAAAAGTGGACTGTAGCATCACCAAAAGTAGCACAGCTAGTAAAGTCTTTGGGCAGAAAAGAAACAAAAGAGCTCAAGGTTTTGTAGAGATTTCCCATTATGTTGGGGAAAAATTATTTGTCCAATTTTTTAATGTAATAAAATTTTGCCTACAGTAAATTACTTAAGTGACTAATAGTCAACTACAGTGTTTTTAATTTTCTAGTTTCAGTCTACTGCATAAAAATCTCTTACCATTTGACTGCCTAGCAGGTAGCTTGGAGATAACTGAAACTCCATAATTCTATTTAATTGATATAAAGAATAGTCAGACTTTGCAAGACAAGTTTTACACATTGTTGTAAATAACCTGTGACGGTTCCTCCAGTACAAGGACTTTTAAGCCAATTATTCAGTCTTACCCTGCTCCAAGGCTCTGCCATCCTTGGCTTTAAAAAATAATTATATCCAAGTCTGGAGTGACATGATGGAGAACCACGAAACTGCTTGAAGGTTTGAGCCACTCCCATGCAATTTCAGAAGTTTTCTCCAAATTTTATGATGGAATTGGCACTTCCAGGGTGAGCTCTGAATGCTGAAAAACTCCTCTCACTCTGGTCTAAGGAAGATGTCCATAGTTTCTGTGGTAAGCTCAGTGCTCTGGGACTGGACCCTAACTGACTCAACATTTACCAACAGCCTGAAAATAGTTTGGAACCCTCTCTTTCTAACTAAATAAGTATCTTAGCCAAATCTGTGTATGGATGAGTGAAAATATAGCTCTTTTTGAATAATTATTGATTTTCTTTAATGGACATTTAATCATATATATTGGGCTATTTATTACTGGGTTTGGTACTTCATCAAAAAGAGAGAAAACTGTAACAGCCAAAAGCATAATATCCCCCAAAATGATAACATACCAAATATTTCATGTTTATAAGCAAAGTCTTTGTGAAGACTTCTCTTACAAAATTATGCCTTGGTAATATTTCTTCATATGACCATTGAAAAAAATATTACAAAATAAAGTGAGTAAAAATATTGCTCTGAAGGCAGGAGTAGCCAAAGGCTCAAGCCTGGATTTTGACACTTGACCCACAAGGAGTACCCACATGAAACCCCAGGAGAAATTGCTCCTTATTGAATCTGTGTTACTTGTTAGCCCTACTGCTGGATCCAGGACTCAGTCCCAACAAGCTCCCCAACGTTGAATGCAAATTGATACAGCTGGGCATATCTCTCAGCTGTGAGTGTTAAAAGCAGTGTGTTGTTTACTGTTAATTGCCACAGATAAGCTGAAATCAGCTCCTGACTGCAAACAGCTCCTCCCTGCTCTGCTACACAGCCCATGGTTGAATACTTAGCACTGGAGCAGAGGGGAGCAGGAGCATCTGCACCAGGCACTTTGCTTTCAGCAAATGTGGTTCATTTAAGAATAGAACAAGGGAAAATCTTGCACAGTAACACACCATGAGTCAGGGATGAAGAAACTGTCCCTTAGTCCTTTCCTTCTGCTGGTTTCTGAGTGTTTGGGGACATGCCATCACTGTGCCACACCATGAAGGGAGCAGAGAGTTTAAATTTGTCTGAGACCTCAGTTCAGAGATGCCATCACTCGGACACTGGTATTCCTGGACAGCAAGTTAGGCACAGGCCAAATAGAGGCTGGGGGCTGAGCTTGTGTATGGAAACCAGCATCAAAAATGAGTGCTGGGCTCTAATTAGCATGCGTTAATAACTAGGGCTGTAAAGAGCTTTTGTTTTTTACTCTGTAAAGCTCTAAGGAAAAAAAAATAGGAGGAGCTGGTAGTTAGAAAATGCAAATTTTACTGTCAGTTCCACTGACTTTTAGGCCCAGTTTAAAGCACAGAATATTGCTTTGTTGTTGTTAAAACATGCTAATAAATATCCTCAGTGCTCTCCATCAATTATGTTATTTCTGGGCATGAATATCCTGATCCCAGTGTCTGCAGTGAGAGTCATAGACTCATAAATTTATGAGGATAGGGAGTGAGTCTTTATCTTGGGTGCTACAGATGGTGATGATAATGTCTTGTAGCTGTACAAAACAAGCAAATAAATACTGTATTACTGGAATATGTTTGTAGTAGAAGAAGCTGCTATGTTCTAATCTCAAAAAATATAACGCTGAGATAGCTTCTTATGTAAGTAATTAATTATGATTGTGTGTATAATGAACAGTAGTGTAAATTTAGGCCCTATTTCATTTGCATTTTGCAGACAAACAAGCAAGGGTAAGCACAGAAAGTCATATGTGTACAATGTGTATGTAACATCTCAATAGCTTAAGCTGTTGTTAAAGGAACCTGTACTTTGTAGTGGATGTCAGAGCAACATAATTCCATTTATACTCGCTTGAACTTACTGGATTTCAATGAATATAAATCCATGTCCTTTATGCTCCAGGAACCCCTGAGAGGTCTCATTCCATCCTGCTGCAATATTCTGTCAATGGTGGCATCACTTGGCACCTGATCGATGAGTTTTACTTCACCCAGACTACAGATGTGCTCTTTATCAACGTCCCTCTGCCCTACACAGCCCAAAGCAACGCAACACGCTTCAGGCTCTGGCAGCCCTACAACAATGGTGAGGAAAAGACACACCCCTGGGAGGCCAGGTCCATGCTGGCACAGCTCAGCCTCTCTAAGAAAGTGCATTTCTTGAACTGAACAATTAGACTCTTAAATCGTGGGGGTTTTGTGTTTGAACTCCTGCAATTAGAATTACTGCAGGATTATGTTTGCTGTTCTTAAAAAGTGGTTGAATGCTTTAAAGTGAAGTACCTTCACCTGATATCCCTGGACTGTGTGCAGAAAAGCATCAGCTTTGGCCCTGGAGGGAGTGGGAGATCAAGAAACACCAATAAAGTTAACTTCACTCAGGTTCTTCTCATTATATTTAATGGCCATGATTCTCACTCACACTGAGGCCCCATTAGGATGCTCCAATTATACAAAAGTGTCCCAAGTGTAAATGGGAACTGGGCCTACCTTAGTCAGAATTAACTAGGCATTAAAAACCCATTTAGAAAGAGTATGTAGTGAGCAGTTAATCTTTTGATTAAATTGTAAAGGACTGGAAAACCACAAGAGGAACACAGCTCCTTCCTCCTGATTACAGGAGATGTGCCAGCTGAAGGAAGCTCTTCTCTGCTCTCAGTTACTCTGAGCACGGTTCCAAGCAGAAACTGACATTAACAGCTGTAAAGAATTCCAGCAATCATTTAAACATGGTGATTCAGCAACAGTTTATTCCATGTAGGCAAATTCCTAGCACACCCCTAACAAAAAAAAAAGCAAATTCAAATCTGGTCCTGACAATCCTGTTTCAGTTCATTCTTCTGACATGTCCTGCCTAAAACAATTATCTAAACTTTTCTCTGATGAACTCAAACACTTTTAGATGAAGGAAAAAACGCTGCACAGAAGATCTGTCAATTTAATCCTTCCTCTTCAGTTGGAGAATGCCAGTTTTCTGATATATATGAATACATAATCCATTGGAAAGAAGGAGTTTCAGAGTTTCCTTCCCTATGGAAGCACTCCTCCCAGGCAGAAACAAGCTGCTGAGTGCAAGGATGTAGAATGAAATTGCACTTTCAGGCTGCTTTGACTGTGTAGCAACTATTCATTTAGATGATTCTTAATTGAAGAAGACAATGACAGAATTTCAAGGTAAATATGATTTAAATAGAAGATAATTGTTCAACACCCATTGCTTTTCACTCTTTGTTTTGCTGTGGCTTCTATAAATTTTAGGGAATAAAAGTTAATTCCATAAGGTTAAGCTGGAAAGCGGTATGGAAACTATTTTCATGGAAAGTGAAAATAGTGATCCCACACTTTTAGCACCCTCCTGTTCACATAATCCATAAATACTGGCTGCTGTTCTGCTCTCTAATAATATTAGTACTAGGTCTTAATAGGAATATTTCCATTTTCTTTGTAGGCAAAAAAGAAGAAATCTGGATTATTGATGACTTCATTATTGATGGAAATAACCTGAAGAATCCTATTATCCTTTTGGATACCTTTGACTTTGGCCCTAAAGAGGACAACTGGTTTTTCTATCCTGGTGGAAACATTGGGCTTTATTGCCCATATTCATCTAAAAGAGCTCCGTAAGATTCTCTCAGGAATACAAGAGAAAGAGGTGACTTTGTAAAGTGAGCCTAAAGCACTCCTCTCCTTGATTTTCAGGGAAGAAGATTCAGCTATGGTGTTTGTTTCAAATGAAGTTGGAGAGCACTCCATTACCACAAGGGACCTGAGTGTCAATGAAAATACTATCATCCAATTTGAGGTACTTGTCCTCAGAAAGTTATTTTGCCTTTTGCTTCATGTTCTTCTATATTCTGCCCTGGTGAATTTGCCCAGCTGTTCTGATTGCCAAACAGAGAAACCTGTCCAATTTCCCCTCTAATTGATTTGACATTACCCTCCCTCATGTGAATGTATCATGATGCCTTTAATGCACACCTAAGGGAAATTTCTGCCTTCTACTTTCTTGTCTAAATTACTACTTTGTCCATGCCTGTACACTTGCACTGATAGCATTAAACTCCATGTCCTGTGCATTGGAGAGTCATGACTGCAGGCAAGAGAATGAGCAAAATATAATGAGAGTCCAAATTGCCACTTCACAGCCTGCTCCAGGTAAGCATTTCTACAAGCTCACCAGTGGAGAGCTACAACTTCATCTGTGACAGTAGAAAATAATTTTTCCTACCTGCTGGAAGGAAATTTTTCCTATCAGGCTTAACTGGTGTACTCTCTCAAAGACAAGCTTCTGCCCACATCATAGCTGCTCTAGATGAAGCTGGTTTTTGGCTATCGTGGCCTGAAGTAATCCCATTTTCTTTTTTAAAGAAAGTTCATGAATAAGGAGCATATTTCTGTGTTTCATACTCTCAGTGGAAGCAGGTACCCCAGTGACAATACAGAGTCTAAACTAAGCTGTGTTTCTGACTTATCCTAGAATCTAAACTGTGCATTGCCTGGGGCAGCTATTGATGGGAGTAACCAGTTAGTATTTATTAGTTTAGAGAGGTCGTTATATTGTCATTAAGAAACTGGAAAATAATCTGGCACGTAAATTGCTGTGCCACAGTTACCAGGCTGCTTTTAACAACAATGTGGCTTGTTGTTGCATTAATATGAGCTACATAATAATCAGCAAATGATAGGAGTTTATAAAAATTACTAAAATGATACTAAGGGTTTTCCAAGAAAATTAGGTTTAGCTGTGTACTCATGCACTCTTCAATCTGTCATGCAACTAATTCATAAATTATTGAATGCAAACCATTTCCTCTTTTAAAATATAGATTACAGCCTGTAGAACAAAAATGTTTGAGATGACTTTAAGATATTCATAAGCCTTGATAGCATTAACTCATAAAATCTACATGTTTACTTCCATGTGTGGTAAGAACATCATTTTCAGCTCACGTTTTTGAGAACATTAGTGTAAATGAAGGAGTTATGCATAATGCAGTAGTTTCTCTCTGTGTCTCAAGAGTCAAAACCTATATTGGGTCAAGCATCTCTCTAAGCTTCCAGATGAGTAGACAACCCTTCTAGTCAAATGTAGGTTGATGGGACTCATGTGCACTGAAGAGTGATGAAGGAAATTCAATGTAGGATACACTTTCAACATTCATGCACAGTTCTAAGCATTACTGTGTTTTAGAAACAAATAGATTTTCTTAACAGAACAGAATGCTACAAAGACACTTTTTTTTGCTAAAAATATCTATAAAAATATTGAAATGTTACATAGTTTTAATGCTTTGCAATCAGCAATTGGTTTTTATTTGTTGAGTGGTAAGTACAGTACATCTTGCTTTATATGACATGCATTCTGTAAAGAACTAATTTGTCTTCTTTTACAGAAGCAATTTGAAATTATAAGAAGATCAAAATATCAGTGTAACAGGAAAACAAACTAACTTGCACTGATTGTCTCAGATTCTGTATTAAACAGTCGGTATTTTTTTAGTAGTAGGACTGGTTTTCATGTTCTGCCTTTTCTACTGTTCTTTATATCAGGAATCTCGTGAGCACACCCTGAGAAGTCTGACACTGCCAAACTAAGACATTGAATCTAAATCCAGTCCAGCTATGATGCTCTAGGGCTTTGCCATTATACATGAACAAATAGGTAGTGAGTGTGAAAGCTGAATATATTAAGGTGATAAGCTTTTTTTTATATGTAACATAAAAGAGGATCATAGTGCAGCTCAGCAATTAACAGCTCAGCATTAACAAAATGTTAATGCTTCACCTTTTGTTTTAATATTTCTGCTTTTAATAATGCACATTTTCTTGATGCTGTTATTACTTCAGTACCTGCCAGAGGCTTGCAAGAGCTGGTGCATTTACTCCAGCAATGTTAGCAGCTCTCCTTTCGGATTTGCCCAATTAACTTTGGTTTTCTCTAGGTAGAAGTTATTGGGGACTTCTTATCACATTCATTTTATCATAACCCATGGTGTGATATACTCCTGGACAGGAGAGCAATGTGCAAGAGTTCCTGTTCATGTGCATGTCCTGAGTGCATCATCCCTGTTGTTAAGTGGGTCCCCAAATCTCCATTTTCCTGGAATAAACAAATACCATACCCGGTGGGGGAGGCTGAAGAATGATTGGAGGTCCCACAGTCTGCCCTGTGTCACCTTCTGTGTTTGGCCCCCAGATCAATATTGGCTGCACCACTGACAGCTCCTCTGCTGACCCAGTGAAGTTGGAGTTCTCACGAGACCTGGGGGCCACCTGGCACCTGCTGCTGCCCCTGTGCTACAGCAGCAGCAGCCACCTCAGCTCCCTCTGCTCCACCGAGCATCACCCCAGCAGCACTTACTATGCAGGCACTACCCAGGGCTGGAGGAGGGAGGTCATTCACTTTGGAAAGCTGCACCTCTGTGGGTAAGTGTCCAGCTCCTGTTCCCGCCCAGCTGCTTTTGCTTTGCTTTTATTTCTGTTTTTCACCCAGCACAAGGGTGGTGCATAAGAACTGCAGCACTAGAGCAGACCAAATGACCAATTTTTCTCTGCTTTTGGCCCTGAATGTTAGCTGGTGTTCAGGTGATTCCCCACATCATATTGTGCCTAATGCTGATGTAGAATAACCACAGGCAACTTCCTATTACCTATATATTTAATTAGTGATAATTTAATAGAACGGAGTTGTTTGTTGAAATTAACACAAAACTGACTGTTCTTAGCGTGCTTTGAGTGTTCTTTGCAGAGCTGCATCAGCCATTTCAATTCACTGATGATATTCTTGCATGAAATTTGAGCTTCATAAGAAAAATGCAGTAAAATGTGAGCTAGTATAAGCTTGATTCCAATTCAGTATAAAGAAGTGGTCTGATCTAAATAATGTCTCAGTCAATCAGGCTGGATGATAGCACAGCATAGAAAAACAAAATGTGCTAGCAGGCACAGTAATATGTAACTTTTCAAAGTAAAAACCCTACTGTTTACTTTTTCAGGAATAACTGTCATCTAGCATCAACTCACTTTATGTAAAAGCTCACACCATTAATGATTAAACTGTAGCATGTATGAATGAAAATGAGCTATGCAACTATGAGACTTTATGAGTCTGTGCAGCTATGAGACTGAGTATTTATGAAACTACTGCAGTCAATGGGTCCTCCACTAAATAAATGACCCCATATGTGCTCTGAAAGTATGAAAAGACCTATATAAGGAATAAGAACCAAGTTTGGAAAGACTGATTGTTTAATAATTTAAGGAAATGTTTAAATTTTAAACTTGAGTTTTCTGGTTTATGACAGTTAACATTTCAAGCATGCAATAGGTAACCATCTCTTTCAGCAGCTCACTTGTACTTCCTGGTTTTCTGCAAAAGAATTATTTTACCCTTTAGGCAACCATCAATGCATTCTTCCAAATAAAAATTTTGACTGTGCAAACTCCTAACTCATTTAAACCTTCCAGGATTTTGATTTAGTACCCTGTTCCTGAGTGCTTCTATCCTGTTTTTCTACCTTCCTTCCTATTCCTTCCCCAACACACCAGGCCGGGAGCCCATGGCTGACAGCCAGCCAAGCCCAGCAGTGCAGAGTAGTTTACATTCAGTGCATTAAATCACTGGGCCAGAGGGCTGAAGGGGGATTTCTCCACCAGAATCTACTGGAATAACAAGAAAAAAATCCAAACCTTTCTCCTTGTGTAATTAAAAAAAAAATCCCCCAGCTTTTTCATCCCCCAAGTGCTGAGTGGTTATATTTTAACTGAGGATGAAGACATTTTAAGTTATTTCCACTACATATGTAATTTTAGAAATGAATATATGTTCTCAGCAGACAGCTGTAAGTAATAATTAGTATTCCAGTTATGTCCTAAAGGAAAGGTCCAGGGCCTGTTGAGCCAGAGAGAAAACCCCAAATAAGCAGTGGTTCACTCTCTGACACAAGTCATGCTTCACCCTCACCGGGAGTGACCCTGAGAGGAGGAGCTGACTTTCTCAGGAATAAAAAATCCAGCCCGTGGGGCAGAGGTCTACTCTCAAGGGGAGCTTACAGCACCTCCAGCCTCACACTTGTGTCCCTCCCCTCAGGGCACACTAAAGTCGATGATTTTGACTTCCAGCAGAACTCTGGTTCTTGGGCATCTTTCTTGTGACACTTAGTGTCCCCACACATCAATTATGGGTTGTCACCTAAATCCCCTCATAAAAATTTCTTTTTAGCAAATCAAGGAAAAAAATTTGTCAGCTACAATTACCTACAGAATTGATTTGCCTGCTGAATTTAGATGTCTTTAACAAGACACATTAAACACGCAAGGCAATTAAGTGCTTCTCCCTTCTCAATCTTCTGGTTTCCTTCCTCCCTTAAAACATTTTCTCAACTGGGAATAAAATTAGTCTCTCAAGTATTTTCCTCATCTCAATTTGTTTTCCCTCCTTTCCCAGTTGGTTCCTTTTTATATGCAGCATTGATGCAAGTAGCACTTAGGAAATGAATTAAAAATGACAGGACAGCACCCGAAGGAGAACATAGTTTAAATTAACAACTTGCAATATCAGCCTGGTTTAAGATTAAGCTGCCCAAAAGCAAGCTGAATACCTGGTGACATGACAGATCATGTTTTCTTTCTGGGTAATTGAGGGTGAGAGCCTCCCACTCCACCCCTACAGGTGGTCTCCCTGGGGGCACCATGGAAGCATGAATTAAAATCTCACTCTCCAGGAGAGGGTGAAAGTGGCCGGGTCTGACCCACACACTGTACACCACAGCAGAAGGGAATCCACCAGAGCCATGGCCATTCATCTTTCCCATGAATGATGGAGTTAAGAGTAGCTGGATTTTAAATTTTGAAAATCATGCCTGTCATTCAGTTTTGAGATTACAGCTAATGAATAGTGTTATTTTTATTTCTGTCAGTACTTGGGTTGAACATCAACATAAAGATGCATGAGGTACTGAAGGAATTAGATCTAGCAGTCAGTTTCTAGAATTAACCTATTTATCAAGCCAGTTCTGACAGAAAGAATAATATATATGTGCATATAATGGCATATGTATGGAATACAAAAGAAAAAAGATGGAACTATAAAATAAGTACACTTAATGCCATTTTCAGGCTGGCGAGGTTCAGGTGGTACCAAGGATTTTACCCTGCTGGGTCCCAGCCTGTGACCTGGGCCATTGACAACGTGTACATTGGTCCCCAGTGCGAGGAGATGTGCAACGGGCACGGCAGCTGCATCAACGGCACCCGGTGCATCTGCGACCCTGGCTACTCGGGGCCCACCTGCAAAATCAGCACCAAGAACTCTGACTTCCTCAAGGATGACTTTGAAGGTATCTCTTTTGAGAGGGGGCATCTGAATACTGCCTGGCCATCTCAGTGCAACCCAGGGTTCAAGGGGTTAAACAGCCAAGCCTTGCTCACCCCTGCATGCTTCTGGTTAGAATTTATGCCATGGGAGTATTCCCATGAACCAGGTAGTTCAGATGCCATTTGCAGATGTGGTTTGTGGATGCCTGATGCACTGGTAATGCTGGATTACAAAATCTTCATTGAAACAGAACTTCCTGAAACTCTACATGTAGAAAATAATCTTGGAGTAAAATTATGTTGTGATGGTCATTTGACTTTAGCACAGACAGAGCATTTGCAAGTGAGGCAAACAGCAGAGGGCTCTAAGGTCATGTCATTTCTCACTACAAGGGAAATCTGACCCACCCTACTACAGTAACCATGGTTTCAGAGAAGACCAAGTGTCTCTGTAGTGGGAGCCAGTGCTCAGCAGCCACAGCAGACCCCAAGAGAGGGAAGGCAGGGGGGAGCTCAAAGCCTCACGCATGCCTGGGCGCACACAGCATCCCTGCACACAACTCTGAAACCCCTCTGAGGCTTCGCTCGCTAGCAAGCACAGCAAGAGGAGCATGTTTTCATAAATCAGCACCTGTGAACTAAACTCATCCCTTCACAGCTGTTCATTTTCAATTTTTCCAGCCCTTGCTTGCATGCTACCACTTGGAACCCAAAGTTTCTTTATAGACCCGAGTACTTTGTTGTTACCTTAAGATAAATGATGAAAGGTGGAAAACTTTGTGAATAACTGGAAACAAAGGTCCCAGATCTCACACTTCTGGGTTTATTTTGTTTATTTTGCTTTGATTTGTGTCAGCTTTCTAGAATACCTGGCATTGGAAACACTGAATATTTTCAGTCAGCGTGGGATTTTTAATTTATGGCTCTTCCTCTGGAAGTAGCACTCTTGCAGCAGGAGCACTTCAGAGTAAATCATAAATATGTATTCACTGTGTATTCAGGTCAGCTGGAGTCGGATAGATTCCTCCTTGTGAGTGGTGGAAAGCCATCAAGGAAATGTGGTATCATGTCTGGAGGAAACAACCTGTTCTTTAACGAGGAAGGTTTACGTATGCTGATGACTCGAGACCTAGATTTGTCACAAGCCAGGTAACACCTTTCAAAAGTTCTTTCAGGATTTCATTGAGGAAATGCCATACTGAAGGAATGATACATATGTGATATTTCTCTAGCAAAAGCAGGCTGACATATTTTGTAGTCCTCACCAGTAGCAAATGCTCCATTTTAACCACTGTCACCATGATGAATTCAATTGAAATTGAACTTTAGTTGCATTAACTGTTTAAATGTTGCTGTTTTTCCTTAAATAAGAATTCTGGAAACTGATGCCACACATTCAGTAGTTCATGCAAGCTTTTGTTTCTTAAATCCATAACATGAGAAATGCTCTGCTTTTCTTACAATCTGGTGTATTATGAGCCATTGCTGAAACAGGAGTATCTGCTGAAAGTATAATTCTTACATTTGTCATCTCATAATTCTATTTCTGAAGCTTGTTTTTTTTCGTATTGTGCACATTTGTTTCCAATAATTCACTGAGAAATTCCCATCAAGCTGTCACCAGCTATTGAAAACCAAATATTTTAGTGTATTTACAGTTTATGGTGTATCTTTACAGCCTGCAGAGGAGACATCTGATGACTGAGACATGCTAAGCAAGCCACATTAAAAAAATTTACACTAATATGAATTAAGCTCCATCCCAATTGTGGCATGCTAACAAACAGGCATTGTTTTCTATTTGTTCCGTATTTTAGCTGATATTCTAATATTGTTACTTTGGGGAGACTGCATTTTCTCTGAGACTTTTTTTCTCTGATCTGTTATAAACACCCTATTCCTTTCTGATGTTCTGTGGGAAACATTTTAACAGGCTTTTTATCTACTTTTTACCTGTCATCATTGGTATTGAAGCTTTAATTGATAGTTTTATTGTAAAGACTCATGGTCAGTAGAAAGGCCTAATATCTAAGAAATGCAGTTTTTAAATCAGCACTTAGCTAAACCTCATTAATGTGTAGTATTAAGGACCCCTGTAATTTGTAAGATTCCTCACAGCAAACTTTTTTCAGAGCTTGGTAAAAACAAACCCCAATACTCGGCACTAATTTGATTCCTAGACAACTCTGAAATTAGAAGATTGTTTAACAGAAGATACAAAAGGTCTTGTAAGTTGCTTCATAATTTAACTAAATTATGTTTTCCTTATTGCTCATGTTCAAAGAATCATAATTTATTTATCTCTTCTCCATGATGGTCCGTAGCTGGACTTGCAAATATTGTCCTCAAGGTGTTATATGGAGATAAATTACTTGTGTCTTAGGAAAACAAAGCTGAACACTCAATTTCTTGTATATATGATTATGAAAAATAACAGTTATCAACAAATAACTGTATGTTCTCTTCTGAACAGCAAGGCACACTGCAGTGGCATTGCTGGGAGCTGCACTTTTGCAACCTAAAGTAATTACAGTGGGATTTTCTGCATTTGCAGACTGACTTTCTCAACCACCTGCAAAGCACAACAGATCTGGCTTTGACACAGATGTGCCAAGTTCCATACAGGATTTGGGGAGAGGTTTCAATTTATGCCAGGAGTGATGAGAACAACTATTTTTTTTAAGGGTGCTAGACTTAGTAGTCACGTTAAAACTTCCCTTTTCTTTATGAGGAGATCCCCTGAAGAGCACAGGCAAGCAGCTGTGTCTGTCAGTGCTGCAAGGTTCACTCAGCGCCTGGAGATTGAAATCAAGTGGACTCTGCAATCCACTGCCATCACATCTGTGCCTTAAAGAATTTAACACAGGGACAGTGTATCACCATCATGGTGATACTGGTAGCTGAAACTGCACCACATGAAATATCAGTAAGGAGAGAATATTTTAGGTATAACACCTGATGAAATCCCTTTCAATTCTGAATTACAAGAGGAACATCCACGTACTTAAGTGTTACTAGATTTATAAAAAACACTTTGCATTTCCATTTCAAAATAGGCAAAGCCTTTGCAAAATATCTTTGGGATAAGAAGAGAGACATTTAAAATTATTTTTTTATCTGCTAGACATTGTTACCTATATTGGGGTGGGTTATTACTATGTTAGTAAAATCTGAGATGTAAGAATAGCAATGCAAAGAAATCAGATGCCACAGAGACAAGGTCACCTGGGTTTATTTCCTTTGAATTATGTGGCGAATGTTGGAGTAAATCTGAGGAGGCAGAAAGACTTGCCAGCAGTGAAGCAAATCCATTACATTTGATATGTTGATCCATGAGAGTACCCAGTGCTCCTTTACAGCACAAGCAATATGTTATGTCTGGGACGTGGAGGTGGATATAATCTATAGCAAAAGCAGCTCTATCTAGTAGCAAGAGAAACTGTGAGTTGCAGTGAGGACTAGAATTAATTGACTTGTAAGTCTGGCATTTTATTGGAGCTTTGTCTGCCCAGCATCTCTGCAGCCTCCACTCCCAGCCGATCTGCCGGCAGATCAAACCAGAACAAGATTTTTGATATAAAACTTCTTTTGCGCCATTTTATTTAACCGTGAGCCAGGCAGCACTAACGCAATAATAATTAGTACAAATAAAACACTCTAAAGCTGTGCAAAAGCTGTGCAAACATGAATTAATACTTGTAATATCCCTGCAAGTCCAGTAAGTAAATATCATTACAGCATGGTTCCCCCCACTGCAAGTGCACAGTGGAGCTATTTGTGAGCATTGGCTGACGGGAGGGATTTCGCAGTTTGATACAAGTCCATTGTGCAGCTTTGGAGAAGCCAATTAACTGGGGGATGAAAGCACTGCTGTCCCTGGGTGGCTGGGGCTGGCTTCAGGGAAGCCAGCACATTTAAACGCTGTAATTTAGACAAATTTCCCAGGCTGACAAAATGGACAAAATGATCCCTGAAAGTGAAATGTGCTTTGTTCTCCTGTCCAGATTTTCTCTGGTTTATGCCAATGGAAAACTGGGATGCTTATTTTGAATTTAAGCATTTCAGCAAATTCGTAGCAAATTATGATCTACTTAGAGCACAGTTGCTTTTCTGCCACTAAAATCTGTACTCATGGGATACAGGGATAAAAATTTCACCCAGGATTATGTTTCTGATACTTGCAACACCATCTGCTGTGCAGACAAAAGCTGAAAATATAAATGACCAGCTTTGTTCAGCCTCTCATGCCGGGCAAACTACCACACAGGCAAAATGAATTTTTGTCATACCACCTGTCTGTCTAGTTATATTCTAGAAGCTTTGGAAAGGAAATCATAAGATCTCCTGAGGATGGCTCTTAAAAAGAGTTAGAAAACACAGGGCTAGTCAGTAGACAAACTCCAAGGCTCTCTGGTTCGCTGTGTAGGATGTTGTTTGAAAATAGATATTTCTGGTAAGTGGAAAGATTTTTCCTGTTAGATTTGTGCAGTTCTTCATGAGACTGGGATGTGGCAAGGGGGTGCCTGACCCCAGGAGCCAGCCTGTGCTGCTGCAATATTCACTCAACGGGGGCCTCACGTGGAGCCTTCTCCAGGAGTTCCTCTTCAGCAACTCCAGCAACGTGGGACGCTACATTGCCCTGGAGGTTCCCCTGAAGGCTCGTTCCAGCTCCACCCGGCTTCGCTGGTGGCAGCCCTCCGAGAATGGGCATTTCTACAGTCCCTGGGTCATCGACCAGGTGAGCAATCTTTGTGGGTGTTCCTTCTTTTACCACAGTCTTAGGCTGGATTCAGTCCTAATGTTTCCCTTTTTCTGGCATGTATAATTTCACTGAGACAAGCAAAAATGCTTAGTAAAAAGATATTTAGAGCACAATTACTGTTTGATGAACTCATGGGTTTAATGCACCATTTCCATGGGGCACTGATTGTCCCATGAATTTCCTGGAATTTTCATTCTAGGAAAGTATTTTACACGTGTGTAGAGCCTCGGGTTCACATTGCAGGAGGCCTTACCACACAGAATGCAAGACTGATTTCAAACTTCAAAAACCTTCATTTAAAATGCATCCAAATAGGTAATTGGCTTGGTATAATGTAATAGAAAAAGCCTGTAGAAAAATATCAATCTTGTGAATACTGATATCAATTTTATGAAAATAAAGTTTCATATTTGGGATTTTCTGCTATAAAGATTATTATATTACTTTGTATGACTTGATATAAATTGCAAATGATTTATCTCTAAAATGATTATGTTCTAAGTAGTGTCATTGGGTTGTCCAAGTACAATTTTCTTTAACATTTATTACTTTTTTTTAAAGAAGTTAGTTCAGATTGTTAGGAGAAACCTAACCAGCCATTTTAATGTTGTGGTTACAAAATTTTAGTTCCCATCCCTCTGTTTAGAAATTTAAAAATACTCACTGTTTCAATATCTTCATTGAATGTAGTTATATTTTTTCAGAACAATCAGAAACTGAATTCAGAATAAGAAATGAAAAATAATTCTACCTTGCTTGCTGTTGAAGAGTAAAACAATGATGTTTTATAGTCAATGACAAAACAGAGGCTATTTCCCCACTTCTATCAGCAGACACAATCTGATAGCAGTGCACCAGATAACAGAAGAGCAGAACAATCACTAGGAAAGTGCAATCACTTTGTTTCTGCTAACACTTTTTCTGTGAGCAGTTTTACTTCATTGAAATTGGAGGTTGCCTCCTTGAATTTTAGATTTGTACAGCTGAGCCAATCTCTTTCCTTTACAGGAAAGGGATACTCTCCTTTCTCATGGCCTAAATTCTCTACCAAGTAATGTTGTCAATTTTGGACCAGCAGAATAAATACACATAGTCTGGTACATCTCTTCCTCCCTCGGGTTGCTACGTCACTTGTATGCTTGTGAAGACTCCTAGACATTTCTCCTTTTCAATAACAATTTCTTTCCTAATGTTTCAGATTCTTATAGGAGGAAACATCTCTGGCAATACAGTACTGGAAGATGATTTCACCACCCTGGACAGCAGGAAGTGGCTGCTCCACCCCGGTGGGACGAAGATGCCGGTGTGCGGCTCCGCGGGGGACGCGCTGGTGTTCATTGAGAAAGCCAGCACCCGCTACGTCGTCACCACCGACATCGTTGTCAATGAAGACTCTTTCTTGCAAATAGATTTTGCAGCTTCCTGCTCTGTCACAGATTCCTGTTATGGTAATGACTTCTTAGTAATCCCTGCCATTCCTCTTCCTCCACTGCAGAGGAAAGTTCACTTGTTTTCTGGTTACATTATTCATCGTAACAAGAGCTGAGAAACAAAAGAAAGCTGCACGTTTCTGTTAGAAATTGTAACATCAGCTTTTTTATTCCAGGCATCTGAAGCCTAAGATAAACTGAAGTAAATCATTCCCTGTGAGCATCTAAGTTGCAGTTCAATCAATCTCAGAAAAAGACTAACAGCTGCCTTACTCAAAAAATCCATTTAGTAGATAATGTCCACTGCTTGGGGTGGTGCTGTAATAATAAGCAGCTGGGTGTTCCAGCATATGCTTCTTGCTTTGTGGTTTTGCATTTTCAGTGTGGTCTCAGTTCTGATCTCACTTGTACCCATATATCTAAGAAATCATTTATACCAACATACATCTGACACTTGCTAAGGCAGCATTAACTGCAAAAATTTGTATCGCCCATATGAAATAGTAAATATGTATAGACCTATATGTTTCCATGTACAAATGTGTGCATATGTACTATGCACATGTGTATGCATCTGTTTTTGTATACATAATGATGCAATTTTTAATTACCTATCTTCCTTTTTTTCATATGATGTCCATTGAGTGCACAGACAGGTTTTATATGTGAGTATACACATATATACATACAGATAAATGAATAAAAACATGCTCTGTACTCATCACATCAAATACACATCACATGGAAATTAAAAATTATGTGAATTTCAAGGCACACAAGAAATAGGTTTTTCTTAAAAACAAGCTTTTTAATGCTTGTTTTACACATCCTCTTAGAGTAGGGTTTTGAGGCATAGATGTTTTTAATGAGGACAAGAATCCAATACAGTGCATCATGTGGTATGTGTTCATTTAGTGGGTTGCTGAATTTTCCTCTACAATTCTGTATAAAAATGGAAAAAGGTTTTACATGACGTCCCAGATTTAGCTTCTCTGATTTTGCTAATCTGAAGCTACTTACATGCTTAAAAATTTTCTTTCTTTTGTTATTAAGAATACTGTGGTATCCTGAGATCTCTGCTAAGTTTAGATGCATTTTGGTGACTGAGCCATATACTGGCAAAGAAACAGATCCTTATTTTGTTGGGGGGGCTTTGTTTGTTTCTTTGTCTACAACCCTTATCTTAACTTCATATTAAATTAGGCAGGACACTACCTAATCATGCTTCCAGTCATGATGAGAAAAGCATTTCTTTTGGTGAGGGAAATATTACACTAAAAACTCACCCTTGTTTGTATCTACTTGTCCTTGTATTTCTGTAGCACTGTCCTCTGTGCTGAAACATCAAGTAGGACTGATTGGGTGATTAAGGGTCATTCCCTGTGCATGAGGGTAGAAGAAATGGGTCTGTTAGTAATCAAAAGAAGATCACAGATTTATTGCCCCTATCACTGCAACCACGCTCCATGTTTTACAGAGCCAGCTCAAGCAGAGTACCTGGCAGCTGGAACATTTACTTCAAGTACCAGCTCTGCACCTATTATTATTTACATTTTCATGGCTGCATGAAAGTTTGACTTGAAGTATTTAGTGAGCTTGACTAACCTTTAATTTTCATAATAAAAGCTTATAAGCCATAAACATCAAAACAATGAAATTGCTGATTTTCGCTGAGAAATGAATACATTAGTTTAATGTGGCTAGACTGTGTTTGAATGGAAACAAGCTCACTGACTAACAAACTCAAATTAAAATTGTGCTGTATAATTAAATGAGCTGGTCTGCAGGAAGGGTGGAAGGCTGACTAAGCCATCTTGTGACAGAGACAAAAGTTTGAATTTGAGTGTTGCTCTGCTTTACACAGCAATCACATCCAGCTGAATCTCACTCTTCAAGCCTGAAAAACAAAGTTTGGTGGTCATGGTGCTGCCACATCATTTTCTTGCATGCTGCAGCTACAGACATTGTCTTGACTTAATCTTGGCAACTTAATGTTGGCTCTGTCTTTTCATCTGTGGTGCCTTGAGTTGGGCAGCAGATGTGGAGATGTGCTGCAGACTCCACCTGAGCTATACCTGCTCAGCAACATGTAACACACCCTCCTGCTCTGCCACCAGAGGATATAGCTTTGTGCTTCTGACAGAAGGGTTTGAAAAGTTCTGGGTGGTTATTTTGTCAGTTCAGACTTGTGATACTGTCTGGGGTTTGCACGTTTTTATAGGCCTGTGGATATAGGTCTCTAAATTAAGTAACTAACCACCTTTCCACCCTTAGCTATTGAACTGGAATATTCAGTGGACCTTGGGCTGACCTGGCACCCAATTTTGAAAGACTGTCTTCCCACTAATGTGGAATGCAACAAGTACCATCTCCAGAGGATTCTCATTTCAGACACTTTCAACAAGTGGACCCGGGTTACTTTGCCTCTGCCTCCCTATACCAGGTAACTCCCTCTGGATCTCTGCAGAATAAATCCAAAAGCATAACTAGGTATTTAGAATGTCACAATACATTATGGAGTTTAAGCAATTGTACCATGTCCTTTTTGTTTGGTCCATGTAAATAACAACAAATAAGTAAAGGAAGCTCTGTCCTATAGAAATTGCAAACACAGTGGTAAGGGCAGCAGGCTCTCAGTGACTCCACAGCTTTGCTCCTCCTGCTGAGCCTTATCTCCTCACATAGACATAGGCTGAGCTAACTGCTGGCTCAGAAGTATCAAAGCACAGGTCGAGCCTTGAGATTGTTGTCATGAAAGATGACACCAAAGGCACATACAAGTTTGGAAACAGAGACCTTTATATTTTAGCAATTGTACTGAAAATGCCTGTACAGTTGCCACATGTTTTGACATTAGTAATGAAAAAGTCTGTGTTCTGTTACTAATCATTTGGGGCATCTGGACTCTTCTCTATTTTCTGTGCAGTTACATCAAGTAATATCACTTTTTTAGGACTCCTTCCCAGCATTTTCTGTGCTTCCTCTTTTGTGCGGCTTTGCTACATATCGTCTGTAAAAATCCATTACCCTGTCGGTTCTTGTATAGAGACTGTAAATTTGTGTTCAGAGTAGCCTTTCTGGGGTTGAATGGGATAAATCAGGGCTGGGACTGATGTTCCAAACCAATTGAATTTGGACCTGAAAGGAAGCTACCACCTGAGATAAACTCAGGTTTATAAATAACTGTGATTTTAAGACTGAAGAGTTTCTTGAGCAATATGTGTCACAAGAAGTCTGATGCCCTACTAAGGCAAAAATTGTACTTCTGTCCAATCCCATAATTGTATTTTTTGGCTCAAGTAATACAATTTCCCAAAGTTATTAAGACAGACATTCTATGAGAGAGGTTATTACAACCTTATCTCATAAGCGAGAGAGATGTTAAGCTTTAGGATAAGAACAGTGAAGCTAATAGGCCTTTTAGTCTAGATGTAATATAATTTTTATGCTGCTTTATTATTTCAAGCTGTTTAATAGCAGGTGTGTGTCTCCAGTTGTTTATGCCTGTATATTTTAGGCACATGCAGGCTGTGTAGTCAGTAGCTTGGCCTGGTGCTCACCACCCATATCTGTGCAGCCTCCTAGAGCTCCTGTACTCCAGAGTGCTACCTCACCTCTGGCCTCAAAATGCAATGGACACTTACTTTTAACTTGGAGCAGATTTTAAAATGTAAATGCAAATATAAAGCTTCCCACAGGAGCATCAGCTCCGTGAATTGTTAGTGATGTGCCCAGCCAAAGCATGCAGTGTAAGATAGAGGTGCTTGTCGTTATTCCGGAACGACTTCCTCACAATTTTTATGTTTCTTTTTTAAATGCTGCTTACTGAACAGCGGAGCTGAGCCCATAGCAGTAGTTTTCTCTTTGGAGAAACAAGTTATTTATTCAGCTCATGCAACATTTTCATAAAGAAATTAATGGGAGAAAAATGACCTTATCATATGAGATCCATTTTTACACTGAATAGTTTTTGGGGATTTTGCTGGGGTTTTTCGGGGGGTTTGGGTGGGATTTTTTTTTTTGTTGTTGTGGTTTTTGTGTGTGTGTGTGTGTTTATAATAATTGTGATTTCTCTTTGAGAGTCAAAAGAAAACAGACTACAGAAAGTTCAATGCTGCCATCTAGTGCTGTACCACAAAACAGGGATTAGCCTGAATTCATAGTTACAGAAATTCATCTCCTCATGGCTCTTGACTCACAGTCTACACCTGCATGAGCTGAATAACTACTTGGTGTCCCCTGACTGTTTTGGATAGATTTTCATCAGCTATCTTGGGAGCTGAGACAATTCATATATAGGGAGCTAAGCCCATTTTAATCAATAAAATTAATATAATTTACTGAGTAGAGCCAGGATCACACTACAGATAACCTCTTAGCATTTCCAGCCAAGCCCTGGGTGGAGGGGAGGGAAGAAACTGCAAAGCCAGGGTCATGCTGCAAGCCCTGCAGGGGCCTTCTTACCTGTCCCCAAACCCACTCCCTAGAGCTGCTCTTAACCTAAGTGTGGTTGGGAAAATTCCTAGAGAAAAAGCCAGGTAAATTCATTGCCTTGGACTTATTGACTAGCTCAGGATGAAACTTGGAGGGTTTGGATTACTCTGGCTTGATCCAGCTCTTAGCTGTCCCTCAGGTTTGCATCTGTGCTGGGACACGGTTATGATTGGCCTGAGCTTCCAACTGGGAGTACCACCTTCTTCCTACCTCCTCTCCACTGCACCAACCATGGCCTGCTTGCTTTGCTTTCACCAGTGATCCATTTCCTTACTCCCATACTCTTAGCTTGATACCAAGCACCTGTGCTTTGTTCGTTTCTCAAAATCTGGGCACTCTTTTCTTGGAGGGATGTTGTCATTGTCAGAAACCAGCCACAGGTCATGCTGGTATCAAACAAATGTTCCAAGAGCAGGCTAGCCTCAAGACTAATGTAGCAGGGCAGGCTACAGACTAACATTTCCTTTCAGTCAAAATAAAGATTACCTTAGCTGGAAAATACGGAATTCTGTTTTTCTTTCTCTCCCAAGGTCTCAAGCTACTCGTTTCCGCTGGCACCAGCCTGCTCCTTTTGACAAGCAGCAAACGTGGGCAATCGATAACGTCTACATCGGGGATGGCTGCATAGACATGTGCAGTGGCCATGGGAAATGCACACAAGACAACTGTGTGTGAGTGCCATCTCTTCCCTGTCCTGCCCAGGGCTGCAGCATTTCGCTCTCCCTCTGTCATTCTGATGAATTTGCAGGAAAAACTGTGATATAATTCTACAAAGGAAGGTGGATTTTGCTGTTAAAACTGAGCAGGGCACTGGGTCCACTTGGGAATAGAAGTAACAAGTGGAAGGGGGACTGAAGGGGGTGGCCCTGCCAGACCTCTGACTGTCCATGCTCCATGGCCAAAGCAGACAGTCCTTTCCTCAGTGGCAATGCATCGCCTCTGCCCTTGCCTCTGCTGCATCAATTCCCCTCCCACCAGGTAGGGAGAGGGCACCCCTTGAATTTGCATAGCCCTCTAGGGACTTACAGTCCTGGAGCAAGTGGATATGAAAAAAACCCTTCCTGCACATAAAAGTCACTTACATGTGAGTAGATGCACAATGACCTATCCTCTGCTTAGACTAAGGAAGTCCTTTATCCTCCATCTATTCACTTTCCATATTGGTATTATGGACACTGCCAACTTTGTCCCTGAGCTTTTTGGAGTGGGTAATTCTATGAAGCTAATTACAATGATAATTAAACTAAAATAATGGTTTCTGTTTTGTCACTTACGTCAGCACAAGTTAGAAAGATAATCACTTTTTCTTTCATATTGTTAATGTAAATTCAACCAATGCTCTCATTTCACATTAAAAAAAAACACACAAGCCCAAGCATACACCATAACATCTCTATTAATACAAATTAGCATTGGTTCCGAGCTTAGCTTATGCCGTTTGAGATTATTAGATATAATTGCAGAACAATTAAGGATTGACTCCTTGCTCCCAAGGGATTTCACACCATGTCCCTGTACTCTTAACCTGGTGCAGGGTGCAGAGAACCTGGGCTGGAGGTGGGACATATCCACTAAGCAGGATGTAAGGCCAGATTTTGCTTTTTGACTGGTGTTATCTTGATGGTCTGATGACTCTGCTCCATGGTAGGGTTTGCCAGGAGAGGCAGACTGGCTTGATCCTCAAACTGTTTGCATAACAATCCACACAGAGTCCTGCAAAGATAGCAAACAAAAACCCTCAGATTTGCCTGTCTTGGCAACAGAGAAATACCTTCCAGATGGATGTATTGCTTTTTTCCCAGCCACAAATGGCAGCAGAAATGGGAGAATGGTTGTATAATTGCGCTATGACTGTATTTCTTAGAAATATATATTTCACTGCAGAATAGACATATTATTGTGTTCTCCTCTATCCTGACAACACTGAGGTACCAAGACACAATATCCCTGGTGAAATCTCATTGTAGCAGAACACAGTTCCAAGCTGTTATCCAGTCTTTGACGCATTATAAGAATGTTTTTCAGAGGAAAAAAAAAAGGAGAGCTATATAAAAATAAGAAAGCATCCATCTACTAAAATTTTACAGAAACTTGAACTTGAACATTAGCAGGACATTTTTAGGCTTGGCACATTCTTTTGGTTTATTTATCCAAGCACAATGTATTTCACTGCTTTTACTATGTTTGGGAATGTATCCCGTAATAGAAGCTTGAATGATACACAATACTAAGCCTTCAAAAAAGTCAGTTTTGTTTCATATTAGCTATAAAACGCCAGATGTTTGAAACCCCCACATACCAGTTGTGCACTAGTAAATGATGCCCCTCTGCAGAATGAGATGGTACCTTAATAACATGCAGAGCCTTTGCCAGCTGATTTGTGCATTTGTTTTGCTCTTTGCAGCTGTGATGAGCACTGGGGAGGGCTGTACTGTGACGAGCCAGAGACCCCCCTTCCCACCCAGCTGAAGGACAACTTCAACCGCTCCCCTCGAACCAGAACTGGCTGACCGTGAACGGGGGCAAGCTCAGCACCGTCTGCGGGGCTGTCGCCTCGGGGATGGCTCTGCACTTCAGCGGGGTGTGTGTCCAGCTCGCTCCATTTCACACTATAAGTGGGACTGATCTTAAAAGTTAAATAGCAAAGCATTTAAAAAATAACAGCATGACATATCAGACATATAAAATATTTTTAAAAATGAAATCCTTTTAATTAATCCTTTGGCTGAAGGTCGAAGTCAAACAGGTCCTACAGACTAGGGTCAGCCAGAAACACTCCAGGAAAGCTGACAGTGTGTTCCTTGATATGCTGCAGCCAGGAGATTGAGATATAGTGTGTGTGAGTCCTGTAGAGGGGCCTTTGAAAGTGGAGCTGGTAGGTTAAAGCACAATATAAATATGTAGACTTTTAATTTTCCTCCTGAGTCCCTCCTCATAGCACTTAAAACTTTCAGACCAGAGTTTGGTGTGGCTTCTAATCAGACTGCAGAGGTAAATTAATAACTAGCTATTTGCACTTGTATGACTTGCACATGGTCCATGACAATACAGAGCCACAGAAACAAAGAATGGGCTGGGTTGGAAGGGGCCATGGTGGGTAATCTGGTCCAACCTCCCTGCCCAAGCAGGGTCACCCTAAAGCACACTGCATTCATGTGTAGCCTCATCCTGCAGATGTCCCACAGGTGGGTGTTTTCAGAGTCAGCTCACAATAAAATTTCCTAGGTTAGCTACATATGTAGGTATATAACCCTAACTGCTCCTGAACCATAGTTTGCTAACAGATAACCTCAGGATTATAAAAATGATGAAATAGTATTTTAGAAACGCGTAAAATTTATGCCTGTACATCTCTTCTGTCAAATTTATCACTAATTTCAAACTGACAAAAGTTTTCTAAAACTGACAAAACAAAAGTTTTCTAAACTGACAAAAGCATTACATTTCCACTTCATTCCAGTAGGACTAAGTAGACACCAACTAACAGACTAAGCAATGTGAAATATATAAGGTATTGTGGAAAACACATACTAAAATTGTTTTGCCATTTGATGGTTTGCATAAGTTGAGTCATTAGCACATGATCAGTGATTCATTAATTCTGCATGGAAAACTTCATGATTTAAAATGGAGGCATGGATTTCTGCAGCTTTTTTATTAAGAGGAAAGGTGAATAAATTAATGCTGTAAAACTGAAGGTACAAGTAGCAACATATATAGATACACAACAGAAATTTTCAAGATGGAACATGACAGAAATTATGTCTTCAGGGAAAACATATTATTATTGTTCTGTTGGAGCTTTACCTTTGAAATAACTAATAAAATTTTGTACAATCTTAAAATTTTTGCAGCATGAATCCACATTAATAGTGACTGCATAGTCTAACACTTTTTATGAACATAAGTTTTGCCAGACAACACCAGCCAACATATTTTTTCATTGGCTTTAAGGGCTGCAGCCGTATGTTAGTTACAGTGGATTTGAACCTCACCAGTGCAGAATTCATCCAATTCTATTTCATGTATGGATGTCTGATAACTCCAAATAACCGCAACCAAGGAGTGCTACTGGAGTATTCTGTGAATGGTGGAATCACCTGGAGCCTCTTAATGGAAATTTTCTATGATCAATTCAGCAAGCCTGGGTTTGTAGATACCTTCTTTCTGTCTGTGTAAATTTCTCTGCTAAAGTCAGGTGGTCTTGAATGTTTCACCAGAACCTGTGGGATATGTTAGTGCTGTGGTTTGGATGTCAGGTTGGGATGTACAAGTTCAGCTTGAACAGTCCTAGAGGTGTTTATTAATGCATGTATTGAGAGCATCAGCATTTGTGCAGCTGCTAGGCCAGAAATACAGGAATACCTAGGAGCCTGTAGCAGTCTGGCAGATTTGCAAATGGTTGCAGAAGATAAATTAATAGCTACTGTAGTGATGTCCATCTTGTTCTTAAAGCTGCTAACCTTTGCAATCTATTTCTTTATTGGCAAGATCATAAAATCACTGATTGTTATAAGTTAGTTACAAAATGGTGTGGCTAGGAGAAACTGCATATCTGCAGTTATCCATCAAAAGGATGGATACACTCAAGCCCTACTTTCAGATGTTTGTGAGAGTCAAATCATGCATATATGGCATGTGTGCTGACCATTTTCTCACTGACTAATTTAAAAGATTCCCAGAAAATGGGGATGTGAGGGACCCATTATTTGTTATTTTATTCAAGCATACCAAGAATCATTAGCACTTTAATTGGACATGAGATTTCAGTGTACTATTTTCTACAGTTGCAATGGAACAGATAAAGTTGTACTGGAACATTGCTATCTGCTGAATGGCTCCAGGTTGAAAAAAAGGCAATCTTTATTTCACTTGCACACTCTCCTTCTTAACAGTTCCCTTAATAAGAGCCTTATGGCCATACTCTGCTGGTCCAGACCATTGCATTCAGTCCCATAAGGACACCTGAAGCAAGTAAGGTTGTTCAAACCATGCCACAGTCTGGGTGCTGACCCTTTCCACCTCTCTCTGAGCCTCTGTCCCGGGGATGACATCAGGAGTGATCAAAAAGATTTTTGTTTCAGAAATATCTCCTAGAGGAATATAGGCTAGACCGGTCTTTTTCTTCTTTCCCAAATTCCACGTATTCCAGAAAACATCCGGAATGGACTTGGTCAAAGCACCCAGCACAGAGCGTAGCAAAGTGTCCTCCTCCCGCAGCTTTCCCACAACTAACCCCCAGCTTTTATTCCAGCTTTGTGAACATCCTCCTTCCCTACGACGCCAAAACCATCGGGACCCGCTTCCGCTGGTGGCAGCCCAAGCACGACGGGCTGGACCAGAACGACTGGGCCATCGACAACGTGCTGATCTCGGGCTCGGCCGACCAGCGCACGGTGATGCTGGACACCTTCAGCAGCGCCCCGCTGCCGCAGCACGAGCGCGCCCCGGCCGACGCGGGGCCCGCCAGCAGCACTGCCTTCGACATGGCCCTGCAGGACAAAACCACGGGTAAAACTCCCACCTGCATCCCAGTTAGGGAGCAAGCAGCCTGTGCAGTGATGCGCAGGTCTTGCCGAGCCTCAGACTCTCTGTGTCACTGGGATGGCAACTGTTGAGCGGATTTCCCGGTTGTGGCTAAAATGAGGCCTAGTAGGGGTAGTGTAGGAGTTTGGGAGGGAGTGGGAAGTTGTTGGATTTCTCAGGTGTTTGTGGCAGAGGCCAGTCATGCTATGCAGAGGATAAGTCTAACGTCCCCAATTCAGTTGTAAAGTACAACACAAAGGGCAGCAGTATTGGCTTCTGCATGTCCACGCCATCAGCTGATTAGTAGGAAGGACATGATTCCAACTCCTTCTCAGCCAATGAATATGACAATCCCGTTGCTGTAGAGGCCTTGTCTTTTGATTTTTGTTTGCAAAAAGCAAAATGAAAAGATGTAATGCAGCTTTTTTACTGCGTGAGTTTATTTAGAGTGTTAATTTATTTTAAAAGGAAAAAAAGTAATTTAAAAGTGACTGGTTATTCTAAGCAAATTTCTTATCCTGAGTGTCTGCTGTTCCCTATTTACTTACTTTTAAAATTTTCTTTAAGGAATTTAAGTTATATTTTACAACTAAATGTTGTCATTGTAGTGTAAGAGTTCTATTGTTATTACATTGCAAGGGTTCCATATTGCTAGAGTTTCATACCTCCTTGATGTTTCTTGTAGGCAGCTCCTCTAGACACTGACTCTTCCTTATCCTCACAGTAGCCAACTGACTCCAGTTCTTCCCTCAGCCAACCAATCCACTCTTTTATAACACTCTTCTTATTGGCTACAGGTGTGGCCTGTTAAAATCAGGCCTGCTCCTAATCTTTAATAATTAACCCAGCTGCAACTCTTTAGGGGGTAAGATTATATTCTATACTATCTTTATTTACCTATATTCTATTCCCATACAACTAAATGTTGTAGAAGATGCATTTTTGTATGTTTATAAGGCTTAACAGCTACCAGTGCTGGGCTACACTCTGTGTAGACATGTAGGCAACAGCCATTAAAAGGCTTTCCCAAAATGTCCTGTGCAATAGAAGTTCATATTTTAAGTAAGTCTCAGATCCTTACCTCTTTAATATTAAAAAATAATGCTGTAATGCTTGTCTAAGTGAGCAAGCTCATTAGTAAGCTTTCAGCAAGTAAGCTATAAGCTTACTTACTTACTTACTCACTCAAGTAAGAGGTGCTTTCAGCAATAAATGTGATAAATGTAATACATATTTACATGGGAACAACGGGGTACTAACATTCTCAGGAGCAATACTAAATCTCATGTAGGCTGAAAAATAAAGCTATGAATCACCTTCTGTGGTTAACACTACTCCCTGTTTAATTTATATTGTCACTGTATATTACTGATCTTGCCATTTATTTTCAAGTGAATGAACACTGGTTATTCCATGATGATTGCTCAATTGAGAGATTTTGTGATTCTCCTGACGGTGTCATGATCTGCGGGAGCCATGATGGCAGAGAGGTCTATGCAGTCACCCATGACCTGACTCCTACAGAAGGCTGGATTATGCAGTTCAAGGTAAAATCTGTCTGCAGTAAACTTATTCAAAACCACACTTTGTTCCAGGTCTAAGTAGATCTTTCAGGAGGAAGGATGATGTATAAGCCTACACAGGAGCCATTCCCTGCTGGGAAAAATGTTGTTATTAGGCCATCTTCATTTTTCTCACTTACTCTGTGTTGGTCAGCTTTAATACCACAGGCTGTTCTCAGATGTGGCACATTCTTCTCTTCCAGCACTGCTGTTCTGTGGACATAATGTAATAAGGATATTGCACATCTACCAGGTGCCTATTTTGTTACACCTGCTGATGAAGGAAAAGCAGTTCCACAGTAGTTCGCTTTGCTCCTGTGTTGTCATGGACTCACATCAAACCTGCACCCAAGCTGGCCTTCATACATCCCTTTACCTAAATTAAGGAAATAACCCAGCAATATATGGAAATTGCAAGAACCCTTTGCACATCCCTCCATAAAGGTGGTCTCCTTAGTCTGTGGCCATCCCTGAAATATTCAAATCTCAAGTTGTGTGGGAGGGAATATTGACTTTATTTGTGATGTGGCATTGGCACATAACAAATGTCTAAGGCACAAGTGTCACAACCTGGGGAAATCCAGAAATCTGATCTATCTAGAAGAAAACAAAATGGTGTCTGTTCTCAGTCTTGAGAATATCAAAGAGATCTGCAGGTGATTGGTACCATACAGGCACTGTTGCTGCCATCATTTCAAGCAAAATTCTGCAGTCTGTTTTCAGGTTCAAACACGTTTTTAAACTCCCCCAACACAATTAATTCTTAATTACTGATGGTCTCTTCTCTATTAGGTGTCTGTTGGATGTAAACCCTCAGAAAAACTTGCACAAAATCAGGTCCATGTGCAGTACTCCACTGACTTTGGTGTTAGCTGGAGTTACTTGGTACCTCAGTGCTTACCAGCCGATCCAAAATGTTCTGGGAGTGTCTCACAGCCATCTGTCTTCTTTCCCACAAAAGGATGGAAAAGAGTAACTTACACACTGCCTGAAAGCCTTGTGGGCAAGTAAGTATGAATTTGTTACTCATTTTGTCTTGGGTTGAGTACCACCCTGGAAACACAACAGGACATCTGTTCATTCATTTTCTTTCCAGGTAATTTCAGAATAGCAGTGTTTATGTTCATTACATTAGGGATATCTTAAAAAATCCATTTCAATGGATAACTCCACTACTTGTGGAAGCTCAAAAGATAGTACAGTCATGATTATATTGTGTTTAATACCTTTTTTCAGTTGAGCAAAGTTGTCTTATGCCTGTGTCTGGTTTTCTTCATTCCTTTAAATCTAGTCCGGTGAGGTTTCGGTTCTACCAGAAATACTCAGATATGCAGTGGGCCATTGATAATTTCTATCTGGGCCCTGGCTGTCTGGAAAACTGTAGAGGTCATGGAGACTGCCTGAATGAGCAATGCATCTGTGATCCTGGGTATTCAGGTCCAAACTGCTACCTGACCCAGACACTGAAGGTAATTTTATTGCATTTTTTAAAGAATTAATTTTGGCATGTGTTTGACTGGGAAGGAGAGAGAGGAGAGATTGATCTCACTGGAAATTTAGCTTTGATTCCTGTCAGCCTGAAGACAGTCAAATCCATTTTCAGTGCTTCCATCAGTTTTTTAACAAAACTATTACTGCATTATTCAAGAATGGGTTTGTTGTTGTATGTTTGAAAAAGCCGATTAGCCTGAAAAAGCTGTGATAAAGTTCATTGTTCATCTTTTAATCATCATTATAGGATATAAATCACCCTTGCACATGTGGTTGTATTTGAACCAAATAGAAAGATTGTTTTTACTGTGAAAGAGCTTACTGAAGTAGGGAATAAAGGAAAATGGCATAAAATTAGAAAATTAACTCACATGGCTGTTTGGCTGTTACTCATGTTACCCAATAACAATCAAGTGGACTCTAGTTAGATATTGCTAATTTAAAAGTTAAAAATAACTAACTAACTTGTCAGTTGTCACGTAATTTGAATTATTATAACCTTCTGTTTTTCATCTGAAATACTAATTACATGAGCAAATATCATTGTCTGTTTGCAATTTTTATTTAGTAACGTATTCATCATATTAAGGACACTTGGGATAAAATGGTAGCAATTTTAGGGGAGTTTTGCTGCTAACTCCTTAATGCCAGGATCTCTGGTTTAGCTGAGGAAAGATATAGAATATTTTTTCTCCCATGCATACAAAAGCCCCCTACTGTTCCCCTCTGCCATCAAAACCTTGCCACACAAACCCATGTTCATTCATTTGCACATGCCAGTTTTGATTTGCTGCATTACCTCCCAAGTATGTTAAAATCCAGCCCTAATATATTTTCAAATTTAGCCAATTCGGTTCAAGTAGCTAAATATTCAGCCAGAAGTGATTATGCTCAGTCACCCTGAGAAAAATTTAGTGTTCTTGAGCCCTTCAAACATGTTTAGGTCAGTTCCAGCTGTGGTTGTCAAAAAGACTTGAAATTTTACTTACCTGTGCTTCATGTTAAATACCTTACTTACAGACCTTCCTGAAAGAGCGCTTTGACAATGAGGAAATTAAGCCAGATTTGTGGATGTCCTTAGAAGGTGGAAATACCTGTACTGAGTGTGGAATTCTGGCAGAAGACACAACCCTGTACTTTGGAGGTGCAACTGTGAGGCAGGCTGTCACTCAAGATCTGGACCTGCGGGGAGCAAAGTAGGCCATGGTTCCGTGTCGTTGTCACCAGGAGCTCTGTCATACGCTGGCAAAGCAGCAGGCAGCACAGCTGGTAGCTCAGGGAATTCCTGGGCCACCACGGGAGCAGCTCTATCTGAGGCAGACACTTGTAGCAGCCACAGGGCCTGCAAGGCCTCCCTGGTGGTCAGTTGCTCTCAGGGTCCCTAGCTGGTCAGAGTGACCCCGAGATAAGTTAGAAAGCCTCTTTTCCCAGCCTGGCAGTCAAAGAAGGAGTCAGAACTCTTCTGTTCTTGGTCTCAAGGTTGTTTATTGTTTCTTATCTATAAAATTCTTTCTCCTGTCCTGCCGAGGTCCACTCAGCAGGACAGAGGCACTCTGCCTGCCCCTGGGCAGCATTATCTTTTTATACTAAAAACTACGTGTACAGTATTTACAGTGACTTTCCAATACCTATCACCTATGTTAGACAGTGAGCTTCTACTCTAAACCAATCTCAAAATGCCAATGTCACAGCAGAAAATGGAGGCCCAGAAGAAGAAGGAGAAAGGCTGGACATACCCAGATTCCTCCATCTTGTCCCCTGAACCCCCATTCTAAAAACCCCAAAAATCTATTTTTCCCCCCATGATAAATTCACTATCATTCTACTTAAACTGTTGTGGCTTGCAGATCTTCATGTAAGGTTGGTCATTTGCTCCATGGATCATAATCAAAACCACAGGCGTCTTGGGCTCTGGTGCCAGGGTTTCTGAGCCCCCTGGCAGGGGTCTTGGCAGTCCAGGACAGACAGAGGGAAGTCCTGAATTCCAACAAGTTGCCTAAGATAGGAAATGCCTAGTCATGATGACTGGACCTAAGAAGCCCATCTTCTGCCTTTGGACCCTTGTTATCTCTCTGTAAGACCATAGGTCATACTTGCCTTGACCCTTACTATTGGACTGTTTCCCAAAACCCCTATACCCTACATAAACCCCCATTTCTGCGCTGTTCAGCAGAAGAGCTGTCACTGTCACCCTTCACAGAAGCTGCCAATAAAGACACCTCTGTGGAACATCATACAGCCTTCTCCTCTCTCTCCTGTGTCTGCCCAGGCACTTAGCTAGCAGAGAGCTGAAATCACTGTAGAGCTGAATTCACCAAAGAACTGATCTCACTTAAGAGCTGAGCTGCTTGCTAAGATTGCCTGTGACTGGGTGCCTGCCTGAGGGACCCAGACAGGTGGAGCTTAGCAAGACTTTGCTATCTGGACACCTACAGTCAGAGAGACCCCGAGAAACCTCACCATAACAAAATAGACACTGAGGAGATCATGATTCCCAGGGCACTGGGGTTATGATTCTCAAGGTGCTGATGCTTTCAGATGAGTCACAGAGATGAAGGCTCACCCCAGCATAGTGGAAAGGGTCTGACAAGTCCAGGTGAAGCAGCAGCATTTCTTTGTCCAGAAATGTCCTGGAATCAGCAACTTCTGTCCTGCAAAGAGGCAAGACACCAGTCACCAGGGTATCACCCCTGGAGGCACCAGCTGTGTCTCTCACTGAGTTCAGAGCAGAACCTCTGCTGGTTGTTCTCTCCTGGGTGCCCATACAAGATCCATTCCATTTCTATGCTGTTGGAAAGGATGATTTATCAGGAGAGCAATGGAACTCTGTCAGCTTAGACAGGCTAAGAACATGACATAGACAACTTCAGCATTATTTCTCTTAACCATATGGCTTTAATGAACCCACACACTCTGACTTCTTAAATTTTGCAATTTTGCTGAATTACAGGAAGGAGGGGCCTCAGGGAGTCTCTAGTCCAACCTCATGCTCAAAGCCAGGTAACACGGAATTCAGGGCAGTTTGCCCAGGACTTTGTCCCATTGGATCTTTATAAACCTTCAAGAACAGAGATCCTACTGTCTGTCTGTACTGGAACACTTGTACTAGTGTTCAGTTACTCTCAGAATGATTTTTTTTTTCCCTGTTAAATTCATTTGAACTTCCTATTTTTTCAGTGTATGACCTCTGGCTCTGAGCTCTGGTTCCAACCTTGCCTCAGTTTATCAACTTTTTTTCTGTCCTTCATTGATACAAGGACACCTTAACACATGGTGAGCTTCCATTCCACCAGGACTCTCAGGGAACTCTAAGCAAAGCAGCTCCCATCCAGTCTGTCCCTGGCTGGTACATTTGCACTGGGTTACTCCCAGGGGCAGTTCTTAGTTGAATTCCATGAGGTTCCCATGAAAATTTTTCCATGAAAACCTTTGTAGTACTTGTGCATCAGTGTTATTTGCTTTAAAATGTTGGCATTTGGACAATTTCAGCATGTCTGTTAACAGAAAGCAACCTCTATTTGTGCAGGTCTAACAGATGTGATCATATACATTTACTCTTAGGTTTCTACAGTACTGGGGGAGAATTGGGAGTGAAAATAACATGACAACATGCCACAGACCGACTTGCAGAAAGGAAGGAGTGCTGCTAGACTACTCCATTGATGGAGGCAAGTACATACTGTATTTACAGCTGAGCTACAGTCTGGTTCTGTATCCATCCACCATGAATACCTGACGAGTTGTCAGAGATCCAAAATAGAAAGCTAATTCTTAATTGCAAAGTTATTTTTGTCCATGTAAAGATTTTTCCCCATCTAAAAGTTCCATCTATTGCTCAGAAGTTTTCCATAATCTTCCTGCCTTATTTCAGTAATCAGTTGTCTCCACCCAAGCTGATTATTCCTTTTTATAATTGCAAGATTACTCTTGGAGTGAGTAACAGTTGCCAACTCTCCTTAGAAGTTAAGCTCTATCAGAACACCATAGCTATTACTTTTTATTTCCTATTATCTTACTTTAATCCTTTAGCACATTCTCCCATATGCTTGGTTTTGTATCACTAAACTAGCATCTTTTCATTTTAGGGATATCCTGGACTTTGCTCCATGAGATGGATTACCAAAAGTACATCTCAGTGAGGCACGACTACATCCTGCTCCCCGAGCACGCCCTGACCAACACCACGCGCCTGTGCTGGTGGCAGCCCTTCACCCTCAGCAGCGGCATCGTGGTGCCCGGCCCCGAGCGGGCTCAGTGGGCTCTGGACAACATCCTCATTGGGGGAGCAGAGATCAACCCCAGCCAGCTGGTGGACACCTTTGATGATGGTAAAACAGGCTGCCACAGCTCATCTGTGGTCTGGCGTTATCTGTTCTTGTCTTACCTGAGCCCTGTCAGCTTGCAAGCAGATTTCCTTTTATTTTAACTCTGCACATTTTTCATAGACTAATGCTGTTTATATGCTATTCTTCATGCTATTAAGAGAAGTGTGTAAATATATATATATGTGTGTATATATATATACACATGTGTATTCCCATGTATATGTGTGCACATGTCTGTACACATAAAAATTTTTATTTCAGTCCAACTAATTTCATTTAAATTTCTGGTATTATGCATTTATCTCATCATATTTTTTTAAATTACTGTTATTTAAATGGTATAATTGCCTCTCTGGCGATGAATGTCTTTATTATGTCTCTCTCTTTGTAGCTCACTGTGTGTCATTACAGATAGCATAAATGTAGTGTCTGTATCACTAAAGTACTCTGTCAAGTGATTCTGTGGATTCATTTCTAAGCCTTGATGTTTACCAAGACAATGCAGTAATTTTATTTAACTCATCTTAATAGAAGGCACCTCTCATGAAGAAAATTGGAGCTTTTACCCTAATGCAGTGAGAACTGCAGGGTTCTGTGGAAATCCATCATTCCATCTCTACTGGCCAAATAAGAAAAAGGATAAAACACACAACATCCTGTCCTCCAGGGAGCTCATTATACAGCCAGGATACATGATGCAGTTTAAAGTAAGAAATGTTCTCTCTCTCCAAAGTAAAGAACACAATGAAAATTCATCTAATGTGTCTCCAGAAATTATTGTTCTTCCAACTAGGATGCTCAATTGGATGAATAATTAATAGTGACTTTTTACTAGCAATTAAAGGAGAATATGAAGTGTAGGTAATGAGAACCAGAAAGGCTACATGAATCTAAAATGTCAAAATATTCTGACTGTATGCTGTTGGGGTTAGTCAGAGGAATTGGAAGTCTAATACCTTTTTCCTGAAATGACTGGATCATCAGATACAGTAGGAATTATTTTCTAAGGTGAGAATAGATGCCATGCAGAATAAGTTATTTTCCCCTAATTTGTGAAGGAACAGAAAAGGTAAGGGAGAAGGCTGGAGAAGAGCATCATATGGAAAATGGAAGTATATTCAAGTAGAAGTGCCCCTTCTACTCCCTTATGTCATGGCAAATTACCTAAACCATCAGAGAAACATTTCTGAGTACTTTAATTTGATTTAAGGTAGAATTCTACCCAGGGCCAAAGGCAACAAGTAGTTGTTTTCCAGAAATGTTCTTGGCCGTTCCCCAAGTACCCTGTCTTAAACAAGGAACTAACATGAAAGTAGGGTTATCAAAATACTAATCCATTTTCTTATTATGGTTTTTTTCTTGCTCTTCTGTTTAACAAGATAGTTCCAGAATTTACCATCTTCCACTGCTGAATATTTTCACCTTTTCTCAATGTCACTGCCTATTTTATATTGACTGTCTAATATGATCCCTAAAGCACTGCTTCCCCACTCAGCATGCCAAAAAAATTATATATGAGAGGAGTCTCTGAAGTTTTTTACTACTGAATGTCAAGACTGCCTCCAAGATGCTTATTTTACCCAGCCTATCATCTTTTTCCTCTATTTTAAGACCAAAATTAGGATAACCCATCAGCATTTAATAGTTTATATTACTAAACTCTTACTGCAAAGTTTTTCTTTCCTGACCTTCTCCCCATTTTTCTTCACCACTCACAGCAAAGATTTTATTTCTAAACTAAGAACTCAGCTCTAGCATGGCTTCTGTTTTGTTTTGAAATTTAGCATTATAATGTACACTGGATACTGTAATCTTTCTACTGTAATATGGAACAAATATGTCTATTGTTTTAAATATTCAGAATAATTCTGTTTCTAAATTGGACTGATTTAAAGTTTATGTCCACATGTGAATTTTAAATTTCATAGGTGCTTCATTTTTGGAAATGCCGAGGAACTATCATATATTTTGTTTCAGAAAAAATGTTTGTTTAGATATTTAATTTGAACTTTAGAAATGAAGTGTTAGGATTCTGTTAGGAAATAACAGTAGCAAGGAAGTAAAATTCTTGAAGTAAAAACAGTATGTGAAGTACTGTGTCTTTTGTTTTCCATCCACTTTTGATGGATTTTACCCAAGTTCTAAGTTGACAATCCCTCATACACCTAATAAAGAAACAAAAAAGGAGAACATAACTTGATTATATATCACTTTAAATGTCTACCTGACTTGTTATAGCAGTTGATTTTATTTGTGCTATAGATCGTGGTTGGCTGTGAGGCAAATTCTTGTGGGGACCTCCACTCAGTGATGCTGGAGTATACAAAGGATGCCAGGTAAATGACAGCAGAATACACAGACCTGAAAAAAATAGTATGACATTAAAAATGTAGACAGCTTCTATTTATTAAAGCTTTGCTTTGTTATTCATTTTGTAACATGAATTATTGTAATATGCTTTGCTATTCATGTTGTAACAGAATCTGAACAAAGCCCATGTGCAAGCACTGGGATTTGTCTACATAACTCCCATAAATTCTCTTTATATTTTATCCCAGATGTTGACAGATTCATGGCATCGAGCATGTTCCTGTTAAAAATGTGCTCACAGGAAAACACATTTGCAGGAAACTAGTAGGATACAGGACCAAGCTGTCATGAAGTGGGAGTTACTGAACTCCAAATTGTTCTCTAACTAGCTAACAATAACACTGCCTCATGAGCTGTACAATAGCAGCGTGTTATAAATTGTAAAAATGAAGGTATATTCTGTGCTCAAAAAGCTGTGGCTGAAAATGTAGAAAATTCTATATGGGCTCTTATGAACACTGTAGGAAAAAAGGCTAAGGACCTGCCTCCTAAATAAATCCTTCTGTCATGCAGCCTAGAGCAGCTGTGTGGACCACACTGCTGGGAGTACCACCACCAAGGGCTCCACAACACTCAAACATCCCCCCTGGCTGCACCTGTGCTTTGACCTCTCCCCTCTTGTTTATTTGTGGCTCCAGAGCATGGAAACTATTGCTGAAAATCTCTTATTTCTTTAGTAAGACAGGCAATGTCATGACCCTTAGGAAGAATCTGCTTCCCTTTCATTATTTTTTCAGTTGTTCTAAAATTTTTTCTTTTTTTTTTTTTTTTTGCTTCCTACAGGACAGACTCATGGCAACTTGTCCAGACACACTGCCTTCCTTCCTCATCTAATAGCATTGGCTGCTCCCCATTTCAATTCCATGAAGCTACCATCTATAACTCTGTCAACAGTTCCATGTGGAGAAGAATAACTATCCAGCTGCCTGACCATGTCTCATCCAGGTAGGTTCATGAAAGGTCAGCTCACTGTGGACCTATAAAAGGACAGCTGCCTTGCTGGCATGGCTTACTAGGAACAATTAGTGAATTAAAAATGATTCCTTATTGTGGATTTAAATTTGATACTTTACTAGTTGTGGCATTCACATTGTCTGAAAAATCCCTTCACCCAGGATTTTTTTCCTGGGAAGCTGAGGAGCCTCAGAGAAAAGGAAAACAATTCTTATCTCATTTGCTTCTCCTGTGTTGTGCTCACATGTGGAATGTGTTTGGAGGTTGTTTACCCACAGGTGATTGTTTCATTGGATTCTGGTGTGAGTTGTTTTGACTTATTGGCCAATCAGGGCCAAGCTGTGTTGAGACTCTGGAAAGAGTCGCGAGTTTTCATTATTATCTTTTTAGCATTCAGTAAGTATCCTTTCTGTATTCTTCAGTATAGTTTAGTATAGTACTCTTTAATATAATATAGTATTATAAAGTAATAAATTAGCCTTCTGAGAACATGGAGCCAGATTCATCATTTCTCCCTGCCACAAGGGTCCCTGCCAATACAATAACTAATGTTCTTCAGGAAGCTTTTTGTTAATAGAAGTCACTACTGCCAATGATGTAGCAGGGTGGGTCTTTCCAGTTATTGACGTCACAGACCCCTCACATGACATTTTTGGTTACATTTGCTGCTGGTGTATTAGAACATCACTGTACAGATGTGTTTAATTGCTATGCACAATTGTTTGGATACACAGTGTTTGGATATTGATATTTGCAGTGCAACCCAGTTCAGGTGGATTCAGAAGGGAGAAGAACTGGAGAAGCAGAGCTGGGCAATCGATCACGTGTACATAGGGGAAGCATGCCCAAAGCTCTGCAGTGGCCATGGGTATTGCACAACCGGAGCCATCTGCATCTGTGACGAAGGATTCCAAGGTTCCATTTCTTCATTTCTCTCCTGTAAATCTATTACAGTCTGGTCTAGCTCAAAATTAAACAAAAAGACAAAGTGATGTATCATGTCCAAATTCATCACTGGAATGTCTGAGTAACAAATCCAAAATTAATAATTTGTTGGGGCTCCAAATAACAGCTTTTCCCCCTCCTTACTCTTTCCATATTAAGCCAGCAGTCTCTCCCACTTGGCACTGTATGGAAAGTCCACCCAGCCCTCATTGAAGGCAGAACATGGCTACTTAATTACCCAGACTTGGCTTCCACCCCACACTCCTTCCAAGGGTGCATCCCAGAGGATGTGCAAATGGGATCCAGATGTTGGTGACTGGCATCTGTAAGGGACTCTGTGCCCCATCAGGACAGAGTGTTCTGCTCTAAGCCCTCAGTGCAGCTAAGCACATGCCTAATGGTACCTGAGTGCCCTTGGTAAGCTCTAAGTGCTTTGTGGGAGTGGGGCCAGTGTTTAATGTCTTCCAGGAGAGCCTCATAACTGTATAAGATCAGATCCCTTCCGAGTTTTTAGACATTTTTGCTTTCAACCCACAATTTGAAGTTTCTCCTATTGGCATCAGTGCAAAACAGGAGAAATTGTATTGCAGTTCTTGAAGTTATACTGCTGTAAAAATTAGACTCACAGCCTCAGTTTTGTAAAAATGACTGCTGTATATCAATGTGCACATTATTAATGGATGTGCTGAAATATATTCAGGTTGTCTTCACACTGTATATTGAGCCACAACCTTGAAAGGAATTACAATGACCTGTAACTCAATTTTCTCCATTCTTTCTATTTTTTGCATGTTTTACAACTTCATTGTGTCATTTTTAGGTGATGACTGCTCTGTTTTTAGCCATGATCTGCCAAGTTATATTAAAGATAATTTTGAATCTGAAAGAGTCACTGAAATAAACTGGGAAACCATTCAGGGGGGAGTGATAGGGAATGGATGTGGACAGCTGGCACCCTACGCCCATGGAGATTCACTCTACTTTAACGGATGTCAAGTAAGACAAGCTGTGACCAAGCCTCTGGATCTCACCCGAGCAAGGTAATAGTTTGAGCCTAAACAGCTCTTTTAACAATTCATGAGAAAGGAAACTCTTCACAAGTAGGTGCAGCCATGTGGCCAGTACAGATGAGGATGGACTGACCTGGCTGTGCCATGCAGTTAGATGTGGCTGGCAGAAAACATTAGGATTGGCAAAATGGTTTGTGATTTTGATTTGGGAGATGGAGAGTGAGGATGTCAGATGAAAAGGTCAGATGTTTTCATCATGCCCAACAGAGCACTGTCTATGTAAGCCAGCACTGACAATGAAGCTGCTGGCACAGACTGGACACCAGACTGCCTGGACCAGTGCCTGATCTGATAAGACAAATCCCATGTTTGTATGTTCCTCCACAATGGTTATGACTAAAGATGTTATTTAGTAATTACAGGGTCATTTTCTCATTTCAGTTGTCAAATAGAATTATATTCACCTGGCAATGAACAGGAGTAGGTTTTTCATCTATTAAGCCTCTTTGGCCATGGAAAAACAAATGTAAACAGCCTGTGCTGGCTCTTAGCAGAGTGACAGCTTTCAGGACTGGTTTATATTGAGTTGTCCAAAGCAAGATTAGAAACAGGATGAATTGGCCAATGGGCCAGATATAAATCAGGCTCTTCTCTTCTTACTTGAACACCTGGGTAGAATATATCTATTTTTTTTAGGCGCTTTCTTATATTGTACCTTTATTTGTCCTTTTTAAACTTTTCATACACTCATTTACATGTTTGCATTTTTATCCATCTCAGTTTTGTGCAGATATATTGCAAAATTGGATCCTGCCTGCAACAATATATTATACATAGTAAACTATTATTTTGAAAGGGGAGCTGTGTTTTAAAGGTGTGAGAACAGTTTATTTTGCATGTTAAAGTAATGATTCTTGAAAATGCTACTAAGTTTTGATAAGGTAATTGCAATAAACGTAAAAATACTATTGTTCCCATTTGAATAATTTTGCATATTGAAAATACTTTTTCTCTTTGTGTTTTACAGCAAAATCATGTTTGTTTTGCAAATTGGAAGTATTTCACAAACAGACAGTTGCAATACCAATCTGAGTGATCCTAACACTGTAGATAAGGCAGTGCTCCTCCAATACAGTGTAAATAATGGAATTACATGGCAAGTAATTGCACAGCATCAGCCAAAGGACTTTATACAAGCCCAAAGAGTGTCTTATAACATTCCCTTGTGAGTACCCAGTCATGTTTCATTACCTCTAACTGCACAAGTTAGAAATTTCTAAAAAATAATCTATCTTTGCATCACTGTTGAAGAAAAAAAGGTTGATAAGAGGGTAAACAAAGAAGAAGACTTAAAAGGAAGGTTGATTAAGAAATTCCAGTCTAGTGTTTATTAATGCACTTAAAACAAAAACAGAAAGAATACTTGTTTTGAAGGCAAGGAGAAAAAATCCTCCCTAACTGTGCGCATTTTTAACTATTAAGTGTTTTACATGTACAATGTGTTGATGTTCAGTGACACAGAAACAATTTGACTTTGCTCTCAGTTCCTGCTGGGGGATAGGTAGGGATATGCAGAGCACCAATAGTCTGGAGCTCTGACAGGCTCTTGTGTTTGTGTGACAGGGAGGCACGAATGAAAGGAGTCTTACTGCGCTGGTGGCAGCCCCGTCACAACGGAACAGGTCATGATCAGTGGGCTTTGGACCACGTAGAAGTCGTCCTGTGAGTATCAGCCTCACCTCATCCCACCCCACCTCAGAAAGCACTGAACTTTCTCCAGCATGACATGAGTATTAAGCTCATTAAGAACCATTGTGGCCCAGGGAATCCTTTCTCAAAGGGAAACCTTTAACATCCTATCTTTCCTGATGCTCTGGCCTGACTGCAACAGTCAGTAGTTAAGATGGACACAAAGTAAGTGTCACAGCAGGGGGGTGTGTGGAAAAAATCGTGGAAAAATGCAGGAGGGAAAGTGGGGCTTTATCACCTCCAAGTATTGCTGTGGTCCTGTAATGCAGCAATGACTACTAAAAAATGATTGTGCTGGGACATAAGAAAGGATATCCTGTTCAACACTGTGCTGCCATTTAAGGCTGATCTATATCCTTTCAAAGATAAAAAAACATTCTTCTGTATTGTTCATTGCACAAAGTAATGTTGTTGTGCCTCTTAAAAATTTGTGTTAGCAACTAATGCCTTATTCATTTCCTTTTTTTAGTAAGAAGGATACTGTTCAGAAACAGGGTTCACTATATCAGGTTCCTATGGTCCGAGCTCTATATTCATCCCCTTGTCAAGATTTTACCAAGTCTGCACCCTCCTGATTCTCCCATTCTTGAGATGGGTTTCGCTGGCAGCTAACCCGTTTTTCCTGTGTTGCACCACGAAGAGATGACCTGCTTTTTCTCTAACAATTTAGTTCCAGTAGAAGTGAAGTGCTAGTGGCTTCCCGGGCAGGAACTCATCGCTGGCAGTGGTTGGCAAAGAGAGGCGAGCCTGCTCCATAGATAGGTTCAAACATTCTTTTTCTTGAACCATTTAAAAACAAGCAATGGAGAAATTAGGCTTAGATAACCTCCAGACTGTGTAATTATAGCTATGAGGTTTCTGAATTAGCAGAGGCACTGCAAGTAATGTTTTTTAACAGTAGAAAAGTGAATTGTCTGATTGCTAGTTAGTCCTGTTCTCCTTTCCACCAAGAAGCACCAGCTTGCATGGCACTCATATCAACCCCAAACCAAACTGGTTCCAACACTGAGTAACTGTACACCCTCCACTGCTTTTACACACCTTGCTGGGCTCTGCTTCCATAACATTAAGCTTAAAACTGGAAGGAACAGAGGAGAGAGATGGATATAATTCCTGGTTTAGTCAATCAATGGCTGTATGATGCTGCATCAGGAAAGATATGGAAGAGTATGAGCCTGCAGGAAGGTCACCATGTTTAGGAAACCACTGAAAGGGGAACTGGTCATTCTGAAATATTCACAAGTCTTTCTACCTTGCAATTAAAAATAAAATGAATGGAAAAAAACATGTAAGAGGAAAAATAAAGTAGAATGTTACCGATCAATCCAAGCACTGAATTAGGGGCCATAAGTAGGAATAAAACAGATCTTTAAAAAGTTATTCTGAGGCTGAAATGTGGAGAACTTCTCTGACAATGAGATCTGCCAGTCTGTAGACTAAACACACAAGTTAAGTGGTAACAACAAGTCATGTGCGATATGTTATACTAGAATGGCCATAGCAAGTAATCACACCTTGCCAAGAGAAGGAACCAGGTGGGCACACAGGCCTCCTCCCTTTTATTATTTTAGTCCTGTTAAAGAGCTTTAAGAGCTTCTGAAAATTGCCCTAAATATCAGGCTAGAGGCAGAGGATTTCCACCCTGTTCAAGTGACATTTGTACAATCCAGAGAGAAAGACCAAACTGGACTGATTTCTCCCTTACCAAGTCCTGTGAAACACAGTGCCATGACATCTTATTTCCCAAAGGCCAGATGTAGAGTTCCAGTCCCTGCTAACTACAACACATGAGACATGCTGCTCTCAGGAGGGCAGAATTCCATGCCACGGTGCATCTGGTTCCTATACTGGCATGTGCTCAGACCGGACAGCTGCATTTAAATTCTCTGTTTTGCTTAAGTTCTATCTGCACATTGTAATTCATCAAAAGATTCTTTAGGCCTCCTCAAATTTATTTGCAAGTAACCTGCAACTTCCTTATCAATAAACACTCTCACCTGGGTTTTTCTGTAGCTCTGCTATTTCACTTGGTCACCTCACACTGATCACTTTACTCCCAGCACTTCAGTTTCTTCGCCTGTTAAATGATGAAGACACTCAGTCACCTCCATGAAGTGCTTCAGGGTATCAGCAGGGAGCCTGGATCAGTATCTGTTAGTACTCACCCTAGATGATCCTGCACACACCAGGGCTACCAGGAATCACACTGTGAGTGCTAGGGATAGGACTTGGCTTCCATTCTTAATATTCCTTCATTTTCCAAGGAAGGGTACAGAAGCACTGCCTGCTTCTGGGAAGAACAACCCCCCCTTCCCAGGCAGCTCTGCAGCAAGAGGGGAGGAGGCAGAGTCCTCTGGGTGCTCTCCCTTCCCACCAAGATTGCCAGGGGAGAGCTCTGTGGGCATTAGCCACCCCAGGGCTGCAGAGAGGCACAGACTGAGCTTGAGCCATTCACCAGGGTTTGCCTCTTCCCATTAATTTTATAGGGAGTCACTGGGGAGTCAGTATGCTTCTGTCTGGCTTATTCATCCCAAAGCTGGGATACTTTAGGAAATACCTGTGCCTTCTAAATTGGAAGTATTTTCTGCTGGAACTCTGGCCTGGTCTCAGAAGGCCATGAACACCTCCAGATAAGAACCCATTGATGGTTCATGTCCAACACAGTCTGTATTCAGTCCTCTTACAGCCCTGCATTCCACCACCCACCTGGGTGACACCCCATACACCTCTCCAGAACCATCAAAATTATCCTCACTGGCTCTGGTTTCAGTCCTAGATTTTCATGTTTGTGATCTGTGTACCCAGGTTGATGTAACAGGCAAGCCTCAGCCTGTGAGGTGTTGGAGAAAGGAGCCAACTCACACTAGGAGGTGTGGTTTGGGACATAAATTCCTGGCTTTCCACACATCTCTTCTTGTGTTTTCTTCACTACCCTGTGGGGTGACAGAGATCTGATTTTCCCAGCCTATGTGTTGCCTGGCTGCCTGCACCCCCAGGTGCACAGCTAGGTGCTGTGCCAGCTTTTCCTCTGCCCCCAGGCAAGTGAGCCATGCTCTCCTTGAGCAGGTTCCAGGTGCACACCCAGGTGCTGTGCCAGCTTTTCCTCAGCCCCCAGGCAAGTGAGCCATGCTCTCCTTGAGCAGGCTAAGGGCTGCAGTAAGAGGGCAAGCAGGGAAAGTACCTCCAGCAGGCAGAACTGACATGTAGGAAGGCAAAGAAAATAAGGATTTTCTTGATTTTATTTCCCATCCAAAACAGGGGATGTCCCTGCTCCTCCATAGAGTGCTCACCCCAGGAGCATATCTGTGAATATCTGCTTCCATGGCCCAACTCTTCTCAGCAATCCAAAGGCTTGCAATCAGTTCTGTCCCAGGCCTAGCTGCCAAGTCATAGTGCAGATACTGCTCAGCTGAAGCACAGCCAGGGTCCTGACACTGTTCAATTCAACCAATTTCTGACTCAAGAGCCACCACCCTCTCACCAGCAAACATGCCTTCAGGATGCATTTTTTTTTTTTATTCCTTTTTGCCCCCAAGAAAATTGCTGTGGGGAAAAAGATCAACCTGCAGATTATACATGCATGAAAAATACCTGGTAGTGATAAAAAAGGCCAAAGATGGATGCTTTTGTATCTTACTTCAAATCATTCCACTTTTGAATGAACTCTTTGAATCACTTAATAAAAAGCAATATTTTTAAGATTGTGATGCAGCTGCAAATGAACTTAAATTGAGTACCTCTTTTGAACAGGTGAAAACAAATACCTGTGTTGACAATGTTATATATTAAATTGAACTTGCCAACTTAACAACAGTCAATATCTGTCCTGTGGTGGAGAGAGGATGCAAGTTGTTAAGTTGTCCAGTCCCTTTTATAATCCAGGGCTGATTATTCCTCATTAGTGCAGCGTTTTTTCTCTCCATTTGTAAAGAAGGCTTTGGGCCCAATTCTCATGTGTTCCATGTGGCTCTTCTTAGGATAAAAAAGTATTTTATCCCAGGCTTAAGAAAGAGTGTTTTTCTGTGCCCCTGTACTTCTGCCCTAAGAGCCCATGTCCAATTCTGCATTTCATTTGCACATTGTTTTTCTCTGGAAGCACAGCTCTCAGCCTGCCCACTGCACACACCCCTCACACTTCCTTGCATGTGCATTACACAATTGCCATTTCTTTGTGAATAGGGCAGGCCCTTAGGGACATCTCATTAACTTAATTAAAAGTCAAAGGTACTGAGAAATAAAAGATAGTTATAAGATGAACCCTAAGGGTTTGATATTGTTTTCTTTACCCCAAAACTTGTAATGTGATCCAAAGGAATATAAGTTGTGCAAGGAATGCAAAAAATGTTATCCCCACCTGCTATTTTATGGTTAACTGATAGATAACAGAATGAATCCCTCCATAGCCATCACTCCATGCTCTTCATTGTTGAGATATTCTCACACTTTTGGCACAAATGATTTAGCGAGAAGTTATGTTGCATTTGGTGCAAAGAATGTTTATCCTTATTTTGGAATAATTAAATACAAATTGTATATTCTAGATTTAACAAGAAGTTAAATACAAATTGTATATTCTAGATTTAACAAGAAGTGTTCATGTGGAAAAGCATTTTCATCAGCTTCCTTCTTTTTAGTAAAAAGCAAAGATTTGAAAAATGCATTTAAATTAAGTATCAACAAATTTATGATAAAGAACATAAGTAGTTCAAACATTAGATGACTATCTGAATATTCACAACATTTATGCCAAATTTAATATGATGCGGTTTGTGCTTCTACTACATTTCTATTATGTTTCTAAAAAGTGCATGCTGAATTTTATAGAAAATAAAAATCTAAACATTGATTTGAAAGCTGAGGAAATAATTTGTTCAATTTTTATTTTCAAAAGAGATGAAAAGTCCTATATTGCCTCTAAACCTCATCAGGGTTTTATGACTAATCACAGTGCTGCATGCATTGAAAGGCATTTTCTAACTTGTGTTGTATTTCATTGTTTGCTGTCATTGGTTTTACACTAGAATAAGGTAAGTACTTTCCCTGAATCAGTATTAAATGTATGTTTCTGTTACAGCTACAGCTCTTTCACAAAGTTTTGTCAATGAGGCGTTAGTGGGAAATCATTTATACTCTGAGATGTGCCACATAGCTCTTGAGGGCCCTGATCCTGCACTGCCTCCTCAGTGAGCACTGGGGAAGTTAAACTTGGCAGAAATTGTTCAGTAGATTGTGCCAGTGGGAATGATGTGCAGTGGGAATTTAACCAAGGCTGCAATGGGACTTCCCCATCTGCTTCAGATAGGGTACAGTGAGACCAATGGAGGGCCCCCAGAACACTGTATGGGTAGCCAAGGGGCAATTCCCACTTTTTTCTGTAATAAATGACCACAGAGATGCAGCCACAGTCAGGCAGTGTATGCCAGTCAATCTGCCATGGCCAAACCTGCCCCTTGGACACAGAACCAGAGTCCCCAGGCAGTGCTTTCACTTCATGTAACCCAGCTGCTTTGTGCTGCTGTGGTTAATGGATACCATTAACCAGGATAGCTACTGAGCTTAGGGTTCAAGTGTTGACTCCACCAAAGCCAAAGAATATTTGCAGTTGATATGAGCCCTCAGTCAGAGCACATGACTTTTTCCATTACAGTACCTGCCTAACTAAGCATTTGTAATTCAGCATCAAAATTTACTCCAACCCTAGTCTTGAGGGACATACCTTTGCCGTGTTCTAAGCCTTTTTTCATGTTTAATTTTGTTATTCAAATATTTTTGTTTCTATTTTGTTCCTGTTTTGTGCCCCATCAATTAAAAACACACAAATAAGGAAAGACATTAGTATTTACTGCATATTTTTCACTCAGTTTGGCTTTGTTCCATTTTCATAAACTTAAAATTGCAGCCTTGTAGTTCAAATTGTGCTTCAGGAAACATGCAATAAACATAATGCTCTACTAAACACTAAGAGACTTTAGTCCAGAGGGACTCCTTCTCATAAATTGCTTTATTGTAGGTATTTTTTGAACACGCCCTAGATAGTTTTGTTTTTGCTTTTCTACATTGGCTGCATATTGCTTTCATCCAACTAGCACAACTCCAGGTACTTCCTTGGAACATTTTTTAGGGTTTCCTACATAAATTCAAGCAGTGTTATCTTCTGTTTATTTTTCAGTAGTGCACTCAAAACTGTCAAATAGTTTATACAGCAGTCACTCCTGCTAATTGGTTTTTTTTTGCTTTGTGCTCCATCAGTAATACACAGATAATTACTTTGGATCTGAACTTCTCTGACTGACTGATGGTTCAGTCAATGCACAGAAAAGACAGAAAGCTCAGCAGGCACTGACCAGTCCATTACACACTGACAAAGCTGTCTTCAAATTGCCACAGATTGTGAAAACCACACCTACTCTGATTTTGTGGTACAATATGATTCAATACTGTAGTGTATAGGGTTTACACATTTACCCATGGGAAGAGTGAAAATCATAGTATTTCTACAGCAGGCACCAAGGTTCTTCTGTGGCATCCAACCAGTAGTTGGAAAGTCTATCTCATGTCAGTGAGGACAAGTTTGAACTATATTAATGCAAGTTAAAAAAACCACATTGAGTTCCTGAGAATTTAGACTTCTCTTATTTTTCACACATTGCACTGCTCTGGTGTTCAGTGTAAGACATGAATACATGCTTCTTTCTAACACCTTGATCATCTTCCAATGGAACAAATTATATTCATTAAAAAATAAGTAGATCCCTCCTACATTACTAGGTAAGCATTTCTTTGTTCCTTTTTTTCAAGTCTTTCTTTTCCTTTTTTTCCTTTGTTCATTGTTTTAAACATTTTCATCATCCCTTTAAGGCCAGATACAAAATGGTTGGTCATTTGTACTGAAATAGAGGCCAGGTGCACATAGCAGTGTCCAAAACCAGTCCTGAACATTTCTGCTGAACTTTTGCTGGACATAGACAGACCAAAGACTGGACAGAAAAGGGTCCTGGGACAAGGACTGCAGCACAGCATGTGCCCCATCTGTCCAAGTCTTATCCAAGCTGAGGCTAGCAAAACCAAGCTCACTCCTAAATTTAACCAGGTCCAGAAATGCAGTTTTTTCAGCCAAACACTTTGGCAGTCTCTGTTTGGTCCCATATACCCAGAGCAAAGCTGCTCAGAGTTGGGCTGTGCTTTCTCCCAGGCCCATCTGGTGTGTTTTGGCTGCAGAGCAGCCTTCTCCCAGCAGATAGGGGCTCTATCCTCACCTCATGCTCAGCATGCTCTCCTGAGAGGTGGGATGTGGCCGTGAAGGCCCTCTGTCTGAGGAACCACTCACTTTCCAGGCAATGGGAGTTAAAGGCAAGGGAAAATTAAGAACTTCTTCAAGCTTCGTGACCAATGGCAGCCACTCTCAGGAGTGGGTTTGGGGTCATAATTTCCCTCCTGCCTTCATCAGTAAGACAGCTGGCATTGGAGCCAGGGTGACCTTCCACCCTGAGGACTTAATGACCAGAATGAAAACTGATGTTCAGTCCTGCTTTGCACTTGAGCTACCAAGTGGCATTAAAGTTACATAAACTCACCACTATCAATCCCTCACACAAAACTTAGAAATCAGCACAGACCTCTCCTTTTTACTTGAATAAGCCAATATTAACCCCTCTCTCAACTGCCAGATGATCTAGAGCTCTACCTTACTGTGACAGTGCCAAAAGTTGTGCCAAGTGTACATATGTTTTCTTTCATTGTCACCAGGAGCTAGTCTTTATTTCATTCTTGTATGTACATTCCAGTGGAAAAAAAAAAAATTAAAAATTGCAAAGCCCTGGAAAACTAGTCAGGAAATGACATGGATTTACTTAGAGGTTTATAATCCTGATTTTGACATGACAACTATTAATCAATTTAGTCAATTGTGTTCAAGATTAACTCATGAAAAGGGCATAATTTTGTTAGACACATTTTTTAGGTTAAATTAGCATACTACAGCAAAGGTTGGTTTTGGTTGTGGAGAATCAGGTATTTTGCAAAGCATACAATTACTCCTTTTTCCTAAGGGCCATATTCACTAAAAATTAGCTTATGCACTAGAGAGGAAAGTATGACTTACTACATTATGAGTATTCACTTACTCACAGACAAAACTCACTTGTGAAAACATTACTTGAACCCACAAATGGGGGATTTGTTGACTGCAGGTCTTCACAGATCTGCCCTCTAATGGTTCCTTCTTCCCTCAGTGGGAGAAGTAGAAACCTACATTAGGTGGGATGGGCCTTGTACTCCAGGTAGGTCTTCCAAACAAGTGTGCCTTCTTAAATTCAGCTGCAGTTGGGCTCTCTTGCTTGGTCTCCTGCCAGACATGATGATGCTTATTTCCCAGACCCTCCTTTCATTTTGGAAGAGGGTGCATAGGGGAGGGAAATATTAATCTGAATAAAAGTATTGTACTCCACTTTCTATAAGGTAAAAGAAGATAAAGCTTTCCTTTGTTGTCAAGATAAAGCAGTTAATGATCAAAGACAGAAGGATAAGTGGAGTATAAAACCCCCATAGAGAAATGTTATGAAGTTGTAGTGAATCTGGCCCTAGGCAGCACCAGTTTCCATCAGCTGAAAGTTCTTAAACTTTCCCTAAGATGACTTACTGTGAATGAAAGCCAAGTGGGACAGATTCTCAATTGCCTTGTACCTTTGCAGTTAAACAAAGAGTGTGCTTCACACCAGTTTGCACAGACTTGAAAAGTTGTGCAAGGACTACGAAGAATCAGTCCCACTAGCTCACTGCTAGAAAAGAATTTACACTACATATAAAAGAAACTGACACTCTTCTCTTCTTTCATCCTTTGACAGCACTCGCAAACAAAATTACATGATGAATTTTTCACGGCAACATGGGCTCAGGCATTTCTACAACAGAAGACGAAGGTCACTTAGACGATATCCATGAAGAAACAAGAAATTTATTTTTTTTCCTCCCAACATGTGATGTGTTGCTTTCCATTCTTTAAATCTAGCACTGCATCTGGTATCAGGACTTTTCTGCAACTGGCTTGATGAATAACTGAAAGCCTTTTTCAAGACAGAGTATACACCACTTTTTCGCACTGTGAACTAATGAGAAGTGACTTATTTTCTCATAGGTAAATGTTTTAATGTTGATGTGTCTGTGAAAATTGTGATCTATTGTAATATCCGTTACAGTGGCAGTATTGGAAGTAAGCAACTAATTCTGTTTAACAGGAAAAAAAAGTTTAAGCACAAAGACTTTTCAGATTTTATGTTTATAAAAACCTACATACTAAGTACAGAATTTAACATTCTTTGTCACATAGTTATTTAAGTGCACTGTATTTCAGCTCTGTGTCATTTTATATGATTAAGTTATCATTGTTTGTCTTCTTCGTATTCTCTTCTACAACATGACACATTGGCACTGTATTTACTTGTTTTGTTGTTGTAATATTTTTGCTGCTGATTTTTGGGCTATTTACCTTCTTACAAAATGTATTTTAAAAAATCATCTAAGTACCTAATCCAGAAGATAATTGCAAAAGTAGTTGTAAAGGCGTTGATATCCTTCGGTCTTATTCTTTGATATGTCTGTTGGTTAGCATTGTTTTGTGGATAAAAAAAAAAAAAAGAATGCTTGACATTAAACTTTTTTCTACTAAGAATTTGTGGATTAAGCCCCAAACAGAAATTCCCAATTCCCTGTCTAAATGTAGTCAGTTCTCTGAAACTGATTTACTTACAGTAACTGCCATTTGGTGTCTGTAGTAATGAAGTGATTTGTAAGCAGTGAATGTTTCATTGTGTTCTCTTTGGTGTTTGTTTCTATTGCGGGTCATGTTTGTATCTTCTGATAAAGTTGTATCTACACCAGCAACGTTATAATGCCCCTATAGCCCTGAACTGTCTATTATCATAAATCAAATGCTTCACTTTATGGTGAACCAAGCTAAAGATCCATGCTTCAATAAAGATAATGTCAACAAAGAATTCTGATGTTAGACTTTTCAAGCCATGTGGGCTTTACATGAAATCATAACCCAAATTCTTTCACTAAATATCTAGATTCTAAAGTAAATATTAATGTTATCTTTAATATTTAGCCCATCACACTTAACAGCACTTTGCAAGTAACACAAACTAAGAGAGCTCCCCATCGCACCTATGGGCATAACACAGTCCTTGGAACAGGTCCTGGCACAATGAAGAAACAGGACCACAGAGCAATACACACTCTCACTTTATCTGCAAACCCAAAAATGTAAACCACTGTTCCCAAGCTCTGAGAACAAGAGTGTGGCACATGAGGAACCTCATTCTAAACAGACCAAGCTGGCAATTCTTAGAATCATATGAACCATTAATGTTGGAAAAGACCTGTAACATCAAGTCCAACTGTTAACCCAGCACTGCCAAGCCCACCACTAAACCATGTCCCTAAGCACCACATCTACACATCCTTCTAATACCTGAAGGGATGAGGACTCAGCCACTTCTCTGGGCAGCCTGTGCCACGCCTGACAACCCTTTCAGTGAAGAACCTTTTGATTATATCTGATCTAAACCTCACCTGGTGCAACCTGAGGCCATTTCCTCTTGTCCTGTACTTTGCTGCTTGAGAGAAGAGACTGCTGCCCACCTCACCACAGCCTTCTTTCAGGTAGTTGTAGAGAGCAATAAAGTCCTGCCTGGGTTTCCTTTTCTTCAGGCTAAACAATCCCAGTTACCAGAGCTTGTCCTCACCAGAGAGAAGTATCATATACACCTGCTGTGCTCCTACATCTTGCATATCTGCTTCTGGCACTATACCTGTCTGAACCAGAATGATGATCCATGTTCAGCTGAACCATGTGTTTAATTTGCAGGAGGTTTTTGACCACAGATACCTGAGCAGTGCAGAAAAAAAAAGGAAAAAGAAGTTGTTCAGTGACCAGCTAGTCAACTCCTTGGCTTGATCAAAATTCTGACAGACCTTTGGATGATCTGGAAACTTGCTGCAACAGTCCAGCCTCCTGCAAACTCACTGTACAGTTCTGGAGTGCTTTGTGTACTTTCAATTCCTGAAAAAAGATAATGGTTCTATTCAGAGAAGTAGCAGGAAGACAAAACATGAGGGTAATAAGAATATAACAATTTAATGTTTGGGCAAGTGATTTTAAAATATTGTAATAAGATTTTTGCCCACTGAACAAACAAAACCACAAGATCTAAACATTCCTATTTTTAAGATAACTTTATTTGCTTTAATACATCAATAGAAGGGTGGTAGTTCAATATAAAATGCATGTGCAGCTAATGTGCTTCCAGGAAATTAATTTATTTTAAAGATTTAGATACGATGAAGCACTTTGCCTGACTTTTCAGGCAAGAGATCAGCACAGCCAGAGAAGCTGCTTTTCACATTTGTATTTATTTCCTTTGAATAATGTATGCAATCACAACCACAGAGGATACCACAAAGCATTTTACCCAAACTCTTCACAAACTCTGCACTGGCTTTTCTCTTCCTCACTGGAAGATTCCCAGGTGGTATTATCATCTGCCCTTTCCAGACTCCAGGAAGTTTCTCCTTAGATTTTCTCCAGTCCTACAACACCCCACATAGCATACACATATGGTACACTAATGTGGGTTTTTATATTTTTCCTCCCATATGGCTGAAAGCAATGAATCATCTGACATTAAGCAGTTGTTAAAATAGCAAGGGTGGCACAAAGGATAATCAATGACAATAAATATGCTATAAAATGTACTTATAAGCTTATACACTGGTGTAAAACTTTTGCAGACATTAACTATGAAAACTGATTTTTAATACTTTTAGTATGCCTTATAGTCTTCCTTATTTCTCCTATCAGCTGACTAAGCCATGCTCCAGTAGAATAAGGAGAACTTAAGAGAAATGAAACAGAAGTACAGAAAAATGAAACTCTGACCCACTGAATTTCCTGAAATAAACAAAACCTGAAGCTCTCATAATTTTGCCTAAATGTTTTTCTCTCAAGCTTTGCTCATCCAAAGATGATAACATTTTCTTAATGGGAGGAAATGTGCAGAGCACCAATATTTTTGAAGAACCAAATCCAGCTTTGCATGATCTTGACAATATACAGAAAATGGTAGTAGTTAAATAACACAACAAATACCCCCAAGGACAAGACACTGTCAAAGAACAAGGTACCAGCACACAAACTGGGTAAACACCAGACTGGCCAACAAAACTATAGAAGTAGAATCAACAGCATAAAGCAGTTTTTAAAAATGCCATTTTGCATTGCATCAGGGGAAGTGTTTATGATAAAACACAATAAATATAACTACGTCTGCCAGTGCTGGTAAAGTAGACAGCAGTTGGCAGCTGTAGAGCCCTTCACTTAAATGCAGATATAAACAAGTTAGAGAGATTGCAAAGTACTGCAGCAGAAACAAGACCCTTGAACCCATGAGCTTCCAAGTAGAGAGAGTTGTTTAGTCTAAAAAGGAAAACATTTGGAAAGAGATATGACAACATCCATAAACATGGTTCTATGTTTTATTTACTTGCTAAACCTTCAGGGCAAATGTGACAGGGTGGAAATGCTGCCACAGCATCACCTCATCCTTTATCTACTACTAGTCAGTGGGATTGGTTATTATCAAAGCAGGAAGCCAGTGTGAGGCCCCAGACAAAACCCCCTCAGATCAGCTCTGTGGGGTTTAACTAGTGACTCAACACAGGAGGAACAGGAACAAGCCAGCTGCAGAGGGGAGCTACCTCCACCCTGAGCTGGCAAGGGAGCCTCAGAATGGAACAAGGCCAGCAAAAGGGCTTGCCCATATTCAGCATGACCCTAAAGAGCTGATTAGGGCTGTTAGCAGCCCAGAGCAGCTGAGGCCATGCAACTACTTGCAGTGCTTCTGTGAAGGAGCAGACAAAGCATTCACCACCCACAGGTGGTGGTTCTGTTGCTGGAAAAAAAGACCATGAGGTATGAGCATTCAGGCATTGTATAGGTAATGTGGATTGAATGTCCAGTGTTCTCTGTTGCTGATGTTTTCTGACTGTTGCCTTTTCTTCTCCATGTTATTCCTGGTTCAGCTAAAGGGCCTGACCTGGCAGTAAGCCTAAAGACTCAGTTCCTGTGTGGCTAATTACAACAGAGTCCGATGGGGAGAGTTTCAGCTGGCACGCAGCAAGGCGAGGCCAAGGCAAAAATGCTGTTCCAGGAATGGAAGGATACCATACTGGAGGATGATGATAAATGCTAGGTTTATAGACAAACAAATTTCTTGAGCTTCTTTAAAAAAAGAAGAGAATGTGGCTGTGCTTTTGAGCTCTGCTACTCAGGGGAGGTTTGTGCAAGTTAGTGGCAAAGAAGCAATGTCAGAAGGCTCAGCTGTTTCCCTGATGGCATCTGGGCCAAAGGCAGAACTCGGGGAGCTACTGGGAAGTCACAGGTTTGAGGGCCACTTCTGCATTAGCATGATGTTGCTGATACCATGAAGCTGGCTGATATCCCCAGGTCCCTTTTTCCCTGCACACAGATCATGTGCATACACACAGCCCTCTGCTGATACCCTACAGCTCCAGGTGGGCTGGAAACAGCACATGCAAAGCCATCCAACAGGTTTATACTCACAACTGGACACCCAGCTCAGCTGGTTTAAAATCACACCCTTCTCAGGAGAAATTTTAAATTATGTGGGTTCAGCCATTTTCAAGGAACTTCAGTGCAATAAAAGGAAAATGTCCCAATGTTTAGGCCTCTGCTAGAACAATTGTGGTATTATGGATAATAACAAAGCTTGACATGAGTTATGTGTCTGTAGAGGATGTGAGTAGCAACTAATTAACAGCAGCAGTTTGAGAACCAAGCCTGCTGGCACTGAAATCAGTAAGAAAATTCCTGTTCATCAAATGTGTTTCACTTCGTATGGAAATGTCCACCTCAGCCTTACTAATTCTGGTTTGACCTGTCCTAGCATCTGTGTAAGACTCCAAAGATACACAGGGAGTTTTGTGCCTTAGAAAGTTGTCTCATTCTCAGAAGATACATGAGGGTAGTTAGGGTGTGGTGGGGAGTGAGCCAGTTGATGGAGCCCCTCTGACCCATCTGGAATGTTCCATATGGGAAGTGCATGCCAGTGACCCAGTGGGAAGTGTCAGAACTCTGCCCTGCCAGCCCCTCAGCTACCTCCCCTGCCCATACCCACCACCAGGAGCTGCTGGAGGAAGTTGTGAAATCACCAGCCCAACAGCTGGAGCTCCACTCCAGGCAGCTGTGAGTGCTGGATCTGGCCTTTGACAGCACCTCTGGCCTTTGACAGCTTTCCTTATGCTGCTGGAGAGCTGTGGTTCCCACTGCTCCATCCCTCAGAGCCAGCTGAGCCCCCAAAGATCCCACTGAGCCCCCAGATCTCACACTGAGCCCTCTGTCATCACACAGCTCCAGTGGTGCGGGTGCACCCTTAACTACCATTCCATTATTACCCTCCACATGAGTGTTTTTATTTTCCTCAATTGTCTATATTGTTTATTCTGTACTAACTTTCCCTCCCTTTTCTTGGCTTGGCCAAAAATCCTCTTTTCATCTTGCTGCTACTGAGTTTAGCACTTCATTAATCCCTGTCCTTCTCCCAGAGCTGAACAACCACAACATCTTTTACCATTTTACACAATGCTGGAAAGAAGCAATAAAAATAATTATTAACTTTTGAGTGCAACATACTAAAATGCACACAAGAAATTAAAACCAGCTTGCATTTTAATGCAACCATTGACACAGTGTAACATAATCCTCAGGATTACTGGAACGTTCAAGATGCTTTATACCTGGGGGGACTTTCCTAGCAGGAAATCTGCTAATCTGTGTTTGTTTGAGGCTTTCTCTTCTCCTTTCTCCTTGTGCAGGTCTTCCTGTGGTATGTTACTGCAATGTATGTTTTACTGGCAACAAAGCACGTCAGAATTCACTACCAGGCCACACCCTCATAAGTGAATTACACCTGTATTCTAACACAGGCTACAAATTTCCAGGTTCAGGAAAGAATTAGCTTTTTGGATAAATAACTGAATCAACAAGCATGCCTTACCCAAAGTATCTCACTTACCCAGTTAGGTATAAAAATGGCATCCAACATCAGTCTGAATGAAGTCCGATGTAAGTGGCATTATCTGTTACTGAAATTTTCCAAGTAAATGCCTTTCTGTTACAACCTGTTTTCAGTAAACAAACCTCATATTTAAAAGGAACGTTAGAAATGTTTTGACCTTGAAATTTCTCAGTTTGACAATACTGAAATTTAAAGCGCTGTATTTCACCCTGAATCCATTTAAATTTTATTTGTTACTCTTACATTCTTACAAGCGCTACCATGTCAAGGAATCATTTAAAGATTTTCAAATAATACTGTCCTGTACACATCAGTTTCACAAATTTTTGCATGCTCTTAGTGCATAAGAGTTTCAAAGTTGGGAAAAAAACTTCTATAAACCTAAATCTGGGAGGTGGGAAAACATTTTTGTCTTGGGCAAGAGAGAGCTATCATTATGATAGAAAACATGATAAACCAAGGACTCGGAGATGAGATCTGTGAAGGCATTTAACTCCTAAGTCCTGCATATTCACAATGAAATTCGTACCTATGTGCTCTTTGTGCCCCTGAAGAAACGAAAAACCACACCCAGTTTCAAAGCTGGAAAAAAAACTTCTACATACTCTGCGTACAAACCTAAATCTGGGAGGTGGGAAAACATTTTTGTCTTGAGCAAGAGAGAGCTATCATTATGATAAAAAACATAATAAACCAAGGACTGAAAGATGACATCTGTGAAGGCATTTCACTACTAATTCCTGCATAATGACAATGAAATTCAAACGTATGCATTCTTTGCACCCCTGAAGAAATGAAAAAACACACCCAGATGTATATTTGGGGGAAAATTGAGCCGTTTGGCTGATCAGACACGGGAATAGATCGCCCAGGGAGTCACCATCCCTGGAGGGCTTCAAAAGCCCTCAGGATTCGGCGCTGGGTGATGTGGTTTCGGGGTTACAGGGGCAGGGCTGGGTTGATGGCTGGACTCGGTGATGTCAAAGGACTCGGTGATGTTAAAGGACTCGGCGATGTTAAAGCACTCGTCCATCCCTGCTCACCCCAGCCTTCCAGGGCTCCATTATCACCTCCGAGCGAGGGGGGCCCGGCCGGGGCAGCGCCCGCGCAGGCCGCGCCGCCGGGAGCGCGCACGGCCCCGCGGCATCCTGGGACTCGTAGGCCGCGGCGGGGACGCGCTCGGCCGGGGCTGCGGGGAGACTACGAGTCCCAGGCGCGCCCGGGGCGGGAGGGGGCGGTAGCCGGCAGGGGCTGGCGGCCGCTCGCGCCCCGGGGCTCCTCACCTTGGAGCGAGCGGCGGCGGCGGCGGCTGCCGGGCTGGAGGAAGGAGGGGGGCGGTGAGCGGAGCGCGGCCGGCCGGGCGGGGGTGAGCGGGTGAGCGCGGGGTCAGTGGCGGAGGGGGTCTCTCCCCTTGAGCGGATCTCCTGTGAGGGGAACGAGCCTCGCCGCGAAGAGCGTCGGTTGGGGTCGGGCTGTCCCCACGCCTGTGGCTGCCGCTCGTCACCTCGGGCCGGAGGTAGCCTGGGGGTCTCGCTCCGTGACATCCCCTCTCACTTCGCTCCCCGCCGATCCCGGCGGAGCGGCCGGAGCCCCGCGAGCGGCAGCCGGGGTCCGGGGCAGAGCCGGGGTCCGGGGCAGAGCCGGGGTCCGGGGCAGAGCAGCGCCGGGGTCCGGGGAGCAGCGCCGGGGTCCGGGGAGCAGCGCCGGGGTCGGGGAGCAGCGCCGGGGTCTGGGGCAGAGCCGTGCCGGGGCAGAGCCGTGCCGGGGCAGAGCCGTGCCGGGGCAGCGCGCAGGGGCTCCCGGGCAGCGGCGGCACCCGCGGTGCTCGGTGCTGTAAAACCCGCGCAGCGCCCACGGGGAAGCCGGAGGGAGGGTGAGAGATCAGTCATTTCCTCGTGTTGCGGCTGCACCCCTCCGACTGTAAGCTGCGGGTTGTCAGTTTAGGTCGGAGCGGCTCTCCCAAGAAGTCTTGTAACAACAAAAACTACGTGCTCTGCCCTTCAGTACTAGCTTTGACCCAAAGACCTTCAAAACCTTTCCAAAACCTCGATTAAACTATTCCTCCCCAACCCCTTCATGCCCTTCCACTTTTCAGGCAAAGAAGATTTTGCCTTTCCTATGTCAGTATTTTTCAGCTTCACGAACTGTGGGAACGTTTTGAACTCCTTACAAGGGATCAGTGAAAGCAACTAGGAAAAGCCAGCCAGAAAAGTAAGTAGGCTTAAATTTGCCATGCTCGTGCCCATGCAGCTATTGCAAAATTTCTGATTGTCTGAAGATTGAAATATGGTTGAAAGCTGGTTTTGGGATGCTTCAAAATTTCAGAGGACCCAAGTGGCTGTTGCAGCAGGCATTTAGGGATAGTCCAGTAATAAGGAAAAGACAAGACATTAGATTGCTGCCATTATTTCTGCTGATGAATCAGCAGAATATGCATTCATAATTCTTCATATCTACAACAGTAATACAGTTGTACAGCATTTTTTTTATGTTGATGACTGACAACAAGGGTCTAGGCACAGAATATTTTGGCTGAAGTTTTCCCAAACTAAAACTAAAATCTGCAGGCAAACTTTTAAAATATCTCTTACTAAATGTGCAGTAACAGGTATTTTGGGTTAACAGGTGTCTTGATTTATATTCCAGAACTTTCATGAGTAGGATGCTACTTTACTGCTGCTGTAGAAATAGAAAAACTAAGGTAATTTGCTGTTTCAGAAGCAAGCATGTGCAGGTGGCTTGCACCAAGTTAACTCTGTGGGGATCACCTCTTGCCTCCCTCAAGGGAAAGTTTGCACACTTTGAAACACTTGGTTTCTGACAGTCCTAAGCCTTCCTAAGACACGACAGATGTTTCAGTTCTGCATTTAGCAGTATTTCCAGACTGAAATGTTTTGTTAATAGGCTTGCACTATATTGTGAAACATCTCTGAAATGTAGTGTGGGAAAGGTATAGGAAGAGAATGGAGTTTCACACATGCAGAGCTGCTGTTGGTAGCTGATAAAGCATATTAATTTGCAATAGCATTTACTCTCTTGTATAGACTTGAGGGTATTTAACTCATCAGTCTCATTCTAAAAACTTCATTGCATTTAGAGGTATATTTATGGGGGGAGTTGGGGCAAAATTGAGTTATATTCAGAATCAGATTTCAGTGAAGGAAAGCTCTAAGTCCAGTAAGATACAAGCCTGCTGCTGCATCCATGTTCTAAACTAAACTTTATTTCCTCTCAGTATCGTGTCCAGAGCTGATATGCTTTTATTGCTTATACTGTACAAACTCTGTGTGCAGGGTAACAGTTTGCTTAAAGGCTGATATAATTTTAAAAAGTGCGGATAATTGAGCAATCTAGGTGAAAGGCCTAGGAAATTGTGATGTTTTTAGCATCTGGCATAAACTGAGCCTGTTTTCTAAGCTGAATACTTACTAAAATGCTCTGTTGGATTCAGCCATCAGATCTTACAATTTGGAGCCCTGAACAGCGTTTGCATTTTGCCTTTTGTTTGGAATTTCGAGTCCATTACTGTAGTTCATATCTTTAGCACACAGTTTTTCATGGTTATAATAGTCTGTCCCCAAAAATGCAATGTTTTTAGAACTTAAATATTCCAAAATCACATGGAAAGATGTTGTTATTATTATATTAGTGTGATGCTAAAATCATGGCAAACAGGTGCAGATTTAGCACATGGCTGTCACACTGTTGCTCTTCTGCAAATAACTTAAGAAAGAAGAGCTGAATGTATGTTTATCTGCTTTGACTGTTGCAGTATAGACAGACCAGTATTATCTTGAACTACTACTAATTTGAATTGCAGCTGTAGCCTCTGTAAATGTAACCAAGACCTTTGTGCATTCACTGAGGTGCCTAGAAAAGCCCAGTCCTTTGAGCTCCTCTGCCTCTCTTGGTCTCTGCCCAATGAACTGCTCACTGCTATTTTTTCTTCTATTTTATTGCTGATGTATTTTTCTGTAAGATCTGGTTTTCTAAAGCTTTCTTTTCTGTTTCTTTTTTTCTGATTGTTTCATAGCCTGTAACTTCTAGCACAAGAAAACCATGCTGAATCTAAAACTCTCAAGCTCTAATTAGCCTATTGATTTCCCAGTTATTTTTAATGAATTAAACACCATCATTATTCAGATGTTTCTTTCCCTAGAACTGTTAGTCAGAAGAATGTTCTGTTGCTAGACAGTATTTCTTGATAGTAATTCTTTACGTGGCTACATGACCTGCCATTGCTGTTATTTTATAACCAGTCGTCTATCTAAAGCTTTTTGCTCTTTAGAAGTACAAGCAGCAGCAAAGTGCAGATCTTGCTGTTATTTATCATGTGCCCAGGTAATGGGAAAGCTATATACAAACAGGCAATGCCAAGTATTTCCATGGCTTTGAAGATATGGCTGTAAATTTGTGCAGGCACTTGAATGAGTTTTGCAAGTCAGTTGCATTGATAGGATTTAGATTTTTATTTATAAGAGTACATATATGAACCACTGGCCTATGCAGGAACTTGGACTACTCTTCTCAAAATTTTGCATTAACTATTTATTTTATTTTGTGCAGTAGCAAGCTGAGAAAACCTTCCATGTGACAAACAATAGTGTGATTGCCTTCCTGGGAGGTTCTTTACAGGCTGTATTTTTACTGCCTGGGTAGAATCTTTTTTTCTCCAGCCTTCACTGAAAACTTATTGGTTTTGCCCAGGCAGGGGATCAAGTTTTAGTGCTCTGCTTTGACTGTTGCATACCATTTTGTATGTCCAGTTCTATTTGTGTTCTTATATTGTTGTGGTTATTAGGAAGGGTGTGGGTTAGCTAATTAATAGATTTTAATCTGTTAATTGAAAATCTGAGATTCTGACACATAGGCTGGGCTAGAGCAAAGATCAAATTGCTCCTTTTAATTTATTTTATGGAAATTAGGTTCTGAAGCAGGGCTGAGATTTGAGAACTCCTCAGCAAACCTCTCATCCCATGTTGGGTGGGGCTTTGAGCAACCTGGTCTAGTGGAAGATGTCCCATAGCAGGGGTTTGGAACTAGGTGGTCTTGAAGGCCCCTTCCACTATTCTGTGATTCTAAGACACAGAATTTTCCAATCCAAATCAAAGATTGCTGTGTCTGTTGTTTGAAACATCCTTGTTGCAGTTCACTCTAGTAGGGACAGATCAATTAAGCTCAGTTAAGGATTGAACTGATTAAGGGTTACAAAATTTCTACCTGGTTTTCATTGAATAGAATTTAAAAAGCTATACCCCATGCAGGACAAAACTTGGATTGCTGCTCAGAGGTACCCACAGGGAACTGCCTGTTCCTGTTCTCACAGAGCTCTGCTACCCTCAGGCAAATCTGAAGAGTCACATAAGGAACAAAACTACAGATCTTGGACAGATACAGGCAACTGTAACATCTTCTCTGAATACAGAAGTTTTACTGCTGCTACCTTACCTTTATAGCATAACATGGTTCAAGTCCTTTCCCAGAGAAATCTATACCCGAGTTCATTTACCACTTCAGCGTCTAATCCTGCATATTCTGCTTTACTAGGATCCTGCCCCAGCTTCAGGGTTTGGACATAACATTGTTTTCTAAGCCCTTCCAATTTCTTTCAGGTTTACTGTTTCATTACCTACTGTCTTTGGTTCATTGCATTTTTCTTTTTGGAATTTTGCACTGTACTTGTTTGCTTGTTTTCAGTTCCATATTATATGATTCCAGTTTTATTTCTTTGCCAGTTTCGTGCTTAAAATCAGTATATGTGATCTCTTTTTGGTGCTTCATTTAAGTCCATATAGCTGAACAGGCGACCTGAGTCTAACTAACTACAGTTGTAGTGAGTCTGATTCTTTTTCCCTGTTTTCTGGTGACATTTGTTTCTTTTGCATATGTGTTCCTGAGAAGGAAAGAAAGGTTCACTGAGTAATTTTCTGATGATTTCTTCTTGCAAGAACCTTTCTTCATTTCATTTGATGATCCCCAGCCCAGATACCCTTCTTGCTCTTCCAGTTCCTTCATTAAGACACCCTGTTCTAGTGTAGCTGTTGCAGGATTGTTCTGTTCATGCAGGGTTGCTCTGCCAAACAAACTTAGAGGGTCATTTGGAGAAATGTTCAGCTCCATGAGGGCTGATCTGTTTGTTTGTGCGGTTAAGAACAGACATGGGGCTGTCTCACATTAAAATTTCATCAGCCACAGAAAAAATATGAAGCCATAAGGTGAGCTGCAAATAAAGCAAGGGTTTGCTGTGAAATACTTATTTGAGAAACTTCTGTACGTGTTATTTGCTTACAGTGCATTTTAAAAATTTCAAGCAAAAGCAGTGTTGGCCTGTGCTTGCTGTGCACTCATGGCCTTTAGGTGTAATCTTGGCATCAAAACATTGTGGAAGGTTATTCCCACTGTCTGGCATTCACCTTCAGATCATGAAGCAACACTCAAGTACAAAAGAGACAGGAGAATGCTATTGTTTAGATAACATCTTAACCAAGCAACAATTGCATAAATGGGGACAGGATCTATCATATGTCATGTTCTGCTTACCGCTCATGAGGGGTTTGGTTTCATACCTAGTGCAGAAAAAAACCACAGAAAATGTGTGTTATGAAGTCGCTTCCAAGAATGAAATGTTTGCAGATCCTAACATGGATAGGGAATTCTCAGAACTATCAGGAGGAGAGTTGCAGCTTTGAGACGTAGTTAGTCATCCTGCTTTCCCGAGGAGTGGCTGCCCTGTGCTGAAGTTCTGTGTCGCCTTTCAGAAGCATCAGTTCTTCAGGAATTTCTTCAAGCATGGTAGTGGCTCTAGCCTGTTTTACAGAGGAGCAGATCCTTTCAGAACATGTTAGAAAGAGAGCCTTGTAAAGGATCCTTGGAGACTTTTCAAAACCTCATGTTACTCAAGTAATGGTAGTTACTTTATGCCATGTTTTCAGCAGTGAAACTGGAATATAAATTTTAATCCTATTCTAAACCCTCTCTTCTTCCCTCTTTGCACCCCAGTCATTTCTTCCTCTGACCACACTGTTTTACTATCCTTCAGTTTTCTCTGACTTGAGAGGTTTGCACTGTAAACATTCTGACCGAAATAATTTTGTTATAAATAACAACCTTCTATTTTTCATGGTTTGTTTTTAACTTGATGCAGGACTTGAGAGGGTAGTGATCTGTGTAAAGAGTTGATGAAGCAGATAGGGGAGAATTATTTTCATGGCTTTTCTGCAGAAGGAAGTGTATCACAGAATGAAGTAATTTCTTTCTGCACAGACACTTGTTTACTGTCTGCATGTTCCACTTTGCCCGAAAAAATGAACCAGTTGCTGGAGGTCCACTGAGATCACAAGAAGTAAAGAAGTTATTCTGGCTTAGCTTGGTGTGTATTCATGATCTTGATTTATGTTATCTCCTCTGATCAACTGAAGCTTTATGAAGAAAACTGCTCCACCAAATTTTTTGGCAGTGGATTTTCTCTGGAGATGAAGCTGGCTAATGATTACCTGTCTCTGAAGTGGTGCATGTCCTTATCAGTCGGCTTAACAAAGCATAATAAAGGGGTCATCAGCCATGCTACTGTTCTGATTAACTTACTGATTCCACTGTCACTAGGAACTGCTTTTGGCAAATGGAAAGAGGATGGCAGACTAGGATCCAAGGTCACTGAAGTTGCAAAAAGCAGAAATAAGAATGATCGTATTGCCATGGGTTCTCATGGTCATCAATGTGTTTACACTGGAAACAGAAGCCATCTCTTATCTATGTCTCAGAGGGAAGGAAACCAGTGTTCTGCTGCTCAAAGTGCTCCAGATGTTTGTCTTATGTGGAATTGATTAAACAGCTCAATCATTGTAACATGTCCTAAAACATTCTGTTGATAAAAACAAACATAAGATTGCTGGTTGATAGAGATATGCCTAAGACACTAATGAATTCATTAGTCCATGCAGTAAACTTTGGGGCCTTAAGTATTTTTGGCAAGGAGCATGAAATATAAATTACCTCTTACCAGTTACATAATCATCTTATTTTAAAATAGATATATATCTTATTTGTTACCATTTTGAGAGAAGGATCTTTATGCTCAATGTTATTATTATGCTGTTTTCAGTGGCTAAGATAGGTTCATTAGAGGAAAATATATCATACTGAATTCAACAGCCTAAGGAAGATGGGGCTGCTGCTGCTGCTCCATATCCCCAGATCCAACCAGTACCAAGGCTGAAGATGTGTTTCCCATAAGCACACAGACACACAAAGTACTTAGATCTGTGCATGGCAAGACATGCATATCAGAGAGGCAACAGCTTCATCCCTTCTGCTCTCTAGCTAAGCAGGATGGAGGGCCAGTAGTGAGAGTATATGTACACATGTAGGGATACATCACACATCTGCAAGGTGGATGGATCCCTCCAGCACACAGGCTCACACAGTCTGCCTAGTAGCTCCTTCATCCCAATTTCCCCAGCTGAGCTGGACATATGAGCCCCCAAGGTCATAACCCCACTCCAGCTGTTGGTACAGACCATCCCATGTGCACACATGTGACTGGCCAGGACTTCCCAGGACCCCTTTGGCTGCCCCTGACTGCTCTTACTCTTAGAGATGGGCAGATGCTTTTCAGAGCTGGCAGGGACTTCCAGGGTCCCATAGGTGACCCTTGTGTACTACTCTGGACTGGTGGCAATGAGCTTTTGATAGGCTGATGGCTCATGTGGTGGTCTTGGCAGTAGCCCACCAGGGTATTACCCAGGTTTTCTATCCTGCTGTTGTTCTGAGTAACATTATATGTGTGTGGAGAAGCTTTTATCACACAATGAAACTCACCTTTGATTAATCATCTCACCTTTCTAATGATTAGAGTGGACATTTTACCTGTCTAGAAGCTGCATAGAAATTTAAGGTCTTGATTTATTTTTTTCCCAAAGGTTCACTCCTGGAGTGCATTTCTTAGATTAGGACCTACACAAGGAAAATTTTGTTTGTTTCACAAGTTACCCCTAAATTTATGAAATTTTACATAAAGGCCTCAGGTTTAAATTACCTAGTTGTTAGTGGATTTAATGTGAGGAGTGGAGGAAGAATGAAAATGGTGAGAACAGTCCAATAAAATCAGGAGAACACATTCCTTATGACTCCACCCGGTCATTTTACACCTATTTGAAAAACAATTCTGTACTTGTTACTGAGGGTGAAAAGTGGAAGGGCACTGGGGAATGAGGCCAGAGAGAAAAGAAAGAAATGAGCCATTATGTGGTTCCTAAAATCACCTGGGTTTGTGTCTTGCCTCTTCAGACAGTAGGAGCAGAGCTTGCAGTAACTGTGCTTTTCAGGGTACATTTGGGAGAAGATGTTTAACATAGAGTGGCAGTATTTCCACCAGCCCTTTGGCTGATGGCAGTCACCTGCATTTGTAAGCTGGAAGACAAAAAATAGTTCATAGACTTTTTACCTCATGATCAAACTTGGAAGTCTCTAGCAGAGGTCATACTGTAACACAGTACTAGTACTGTCCACCTGTGCTTTTCTCCTATTTAAAGCAATTTGTGCTTCCAAAAGAAAGGGGTTTTGCCCTTGTAAAACAGGCAAGACAATGGATTTGCTGCTGCCTCCCCCATTTCCTTAGGTAGTTCAGACACATTCAGGTTAGATACACGTTAGGAGAAAAAGTGCCTGTTAAAGCTGCAAGAGTCACATAATACACCATTCTTAATGTCTCCAGCTTCTTGCTTTTTTCTCCCCATATTTGTATTTTGAATCCAAGGAACAGCAGCCAAATCTCTGTTCCTATAAATTTTATGGTTGCACTTTGATTCACGTGATTTGGATCAAAAAGTATTGTCCTCTACAAGAATCAGTGCAGATGGCTTGACAGACCTCCTTTATCAGCTAAGACTGGGAAAAGAAAGTGCTAATTTATTACTGATAGTGTTATAAGTTCATGTTTGCTCCACTTTTTTTTTTCTTTAACACCTTCAATTTGATAATAGCAGGAAAGATATAAGACAGGCCTTTATCAGTCAGATAAAGAATTGCCAACTCTTAAGTCTTCTGCATACAGGTTTTACCTACTTCAACTCAACTCTTATCTGGCTGATAAGATTAATGACAGTGCTTCTTACAGCTTTTTAACTTTATTCGTGCCATGAAGTTCAAAGGTTGTTGGAGAGCAGTATTCCACTGGCCACCATTCTCCTTCTCTTCCTCTGGATAAAGGTCTGTGAGTTTTCAGAAGTCATAGCAGTAAGCTTTCTTTTCATGAAAATGGCAGTACCTTGCTTTTGCTCTTCTTCAAGCATTCTGAGAGTGAAGGGCTAGGCTCAGTTTCTGAGCCTTGGATAATTGTGTTGCCAGTTTGTCATACAGCAAACACTTGGAGAGACATTCCAACCAGTCGTGAAATGTTACTATTTTGCTATTCAATAGACAATGTGTATCATCTCTCATAAAAACAAACATCTCAGTCTTGCCCTCTGTGTACTTTTGGAAAAGAGAGGGATGATATTAAAGACTTTAATTGTTACTGTACTATCTACAGCGTAGTATTTTAGGTTGCCATCAAGGAACATGCTTATGCTTATGTTAAGATGAAGTTGGTGAAATGACATGGAAAAAAAGAGTGTGATATATCCAGCAGTAGTTTTAGGTAGATATAGGATCTCTTTTAACTACATGTGATTTGTTTTCCATGTTCTTGTGTCCACTGTGAAGGTAAAGACAAGATTCTGTCATATCCTCCCTCAGGTTACTTTTGTTTTAGCTGGTTCTCATGATTCAGTGCAGTGTAACTTCCTTACTCTAACAGAATCAGAAACATTCAATCTACAGTTTAAAAACCTTCAGATTGAGTGATGGTGAAGCTTGGGTTGTGACCTCTGGTAGTATTCCAAACTAACTCCTGCCACAATCTGAAAAACTGATTTAGAATTGGGCCTTGTTCAGTTAGTCAAATACAGCATTTGTATAATTTATTTTACCATGAAAAACAGAGGCAGGATGGAACTTTTGTTCTCCAACCTGGAAGAGTTGGAGCTTGTGTACAGAAGTGGAGACCTCCAGACCTCTCCAGGTCTAGATTTATATTACAATCTCATGTGGCTCTTCTATATATTTACCAATCTACTTGAAGCTGAACAAACTCAAAGGTGGAAATTCAGGACCTGAATTGTTTGGGGTTAGCAGGGCACTGTCTTGTGTTGCTGTCCTTTGTAGCAGAAAGAAGGCAGGGTGTGTGTTTTTAAAACCTTGACTAAAAATGTATTGATATTGCATTCTCATTTTATTGGAGAAGTTTGGCCAAAACCAAGTCATTTAGCTGATTTGGTCTGTGTCTTTTGCATGCAGTTGCAATTTCTGTTCTGATTTGAGTGTATTTTCTGTTTAGGACCGATTAAAATTGCTTCTTAATTTGTAGATAAGGCCAATGTTGCCAGAACACATCAATTAATTACTGGAGAAGATAGATTCTATGTGAATAATGACATGAGGGACCATTATGGAATCCCAGAATGGTTGAGGCTTGAGGTACTTCTGAGGATCACAGATTACAACCTCCCTGCTCAAGAAGGATGCCTTTATTTCACACAATAAAGCTGGAGTCAATCTAGAGTGTGCAGTAAATGAAAAATTACAATTTTAGTAAAAATATCCTTTTGTGGCTGACAGCATAGGGAAAGTATTGCTTATGAAATACTGAGAACTGAAGAGATGCTAGGCTGTGTCAGTTCTAGGAGAGATTACCAAGACCTGAGTGGAAAATTCCAGCACTTTCATCAGAGTGAAGACATAGATAGCAATATTGATATTTCGCTGATGGTCTGACTGTATTTGCTGAATTGGAATGTTGGACCAATCATGGTTGGCTTTGTCTGAGTGCTTAGGTAGCAATTTGTTTAATTTCTGCGTGGTAACCCTTTCCCAGAAAAGTATTGATGTACAGCTAAAAACAGAGCACCCCTGGGTTAGCAGCCTTGGTTGAAGGCAAACACATGCTTAAGTGACTTGCTGGACTTGAGCCCAAGGCCTTGTTCACAATGATGGCTCTGTTTCTCACTGCACTCACGTTCTGTCATCGAATGTGCCACTAGCCAGCATCTCTGCCTAACAACATTGCAGTCCTGTCACTTTGCTCAAAATTGGGAGTGTGTTTCTTGCCCACTATTTCTGAAAGCAGCAAACATGGGGCAGTGGAATTAGCAGAGTGTCTTTTAAACATGTTAAGATTTTTGTGGCGCTGAATCAGACAGACAAATAGATCTTTACAAACCTTCTGGCTAGTTTTAAAACTGGGCACATCTCTCGATTCCTGTTTTAGTCAGTGCAGATTGAGAATGGCAGTAAGTGGCACATCCATTGAAGTAATAACTGTTTGAAAGTAGTTAATTGTGTATCCTTGAGATGCTGTTTGGAAAAAGAAGTTTCTGAAATAGAGAGGAAGGCAGATGGATGGATGCAGGAAGCAACTGACAATCTGGAAGAAAGAAGTGGGTTTCTCAGTGTTAGAGTTCTGTCTTTTGAAAATGGACATGCCAGTTTGTGACTAAGCAGGAAGTAACTCAGCAATAAAGGAATCTCCCTCCTACAGTCATATGTTCTTTAAAAACTGAGGGAAAATCCAGATAAACATGAATACAACCTTCCAGGTTAGTTTCATCTCTTATTTACAAAGAAAATAATGCAAAAGCTTTCATTATACAAGAGAAGCATAAATTAATACCTTGCATATACTAAAGACTGAGTGTGGTTTATTTTCTTCCTGCTGTTACAGATTATTTAATTAGACTGCAATCACAGTTCTTGCCTCTAGCTTGTTAAAATACATTATTTGAAAGGAAATGCCAAATCTGAGGTCAAAAAGGAAACCAAACTTATTTTGTCTGCAACCAGGTTTTTTGGTGGAGACTGTGGAACTGTTCCTCCTTCACTGCTGGCCTGTGAGATCAACTATGGAACATGCTCAAGAAGAAGAAGTGGGTCTTGAGGAAACCCAGATGTATTGTGTGCAGAGACCAATCTACAACCAGGAGCTCCTGCAAGGACAGCTGCACAGGCGACAGAGAACCCATCAGACTTTAGGGCAGAAGATTGCACATTCTTGTCGGTAGGGTTTTTGTCTTATCTTTGTTTTATTGGTTAGAAATATTATAATTCTTAATTGATTCATGCACTTAGACGGTAATCTCTTCAAAGAAACCTAAAAGATAAAACCACTAATTCTACTTTGACCATTCAGCAAGACTGGGAAGAAGCTGTTTATGTGTGTTTTAATGTTAATGTAGAACTATATTAGAAAGTGTTCGATAAATTATTTGAATTGCCTTCATCAAAGTGCAAAAGGAAAATACGCAGCATAGGAATGTGAAGTATTAGTCAGATCACGTGACATGAATTCATAAGACCCAGAAAATATCTGTCCTTCTTATGTGGAAATACTTATGGCCAAATTTGTGCTTCACATGATCCTTTCACAGAAGAATGGAGATGTGTGATAGCTGTGTAGAAATCTAAATATTGGTCTAATAAGAACTTACTAAAGGCATTCTCTAGCTTTTAATTAACTGCCTTGGAATCTAAGTATCATCTTGTTAGATATGAAATGTCTTTAACTGTGGTTCTCTTGCTCCATGGTGCCAGGGGATATAAGTTCTCATTAGCTTTTATTTATCCATGCTTCATTTGCAGAGTTTTTTCCATTTCTTTCTCAAACCGTGTTCTGCAGGACAACAGAATTGCTTTTCTATAAAATATTCCTGTTCACATTATTTGACATTTGGAGATTAGCTTTGGTTTATGGAATGACTTCAATGGTAAAGACACTTAATTCTACCTCAGAAAACTTGTCTGTGTCGAATTAAAAGAAAGTGGATCAAAATCCTCCTTTTTGTGATACAGTCTACCATGCAGAAGTGTGGATGACTCTCTCACTTTTAGCAACAAGCTTCTTCACTGTACAATCCAGAAATGCCAACAAATCCGTGCAATTCTCTTGCAATTCCCCTAGATAGAAAAGCACTTATACAATCCCTGTGTTACATTTTTAGCCAAGGTTAAACTTACCACAGTACAATCAAGGTATGATGCAAGGCAATACTGGATAGAGATATGTACTTCCTGCCTCTATTCATTTGTCATGAGTCAGGGTTTCAAAAGGTTAATAGCTCTGCTGAGAGTCCCAAGGGTCAGTGCTGCTGGCTTCAGTGCCTTTCCTTTCTGGGTGAGGAAGGGTTATGCTCTCAAATAGCCTGAAAGTGGGTCTGTCAGTACTGGTAGGGATAGTAATAAATACTGGTTAAATTAATAGATTTGCCACGTTTAAAGCATAAGAATATACAATATTATGATCAAAAAAGTATAAAGCATGCAAATAGTAAATGGCAAAAAAAAAAGCACTGCAAGTAGTAAATGGCAAAAAAAAAAGCACTGCAAAGTATTCTGCTGAGTGAAAACCATTATCAGGAAGCAAGTTATTCTCAGGGGATTGTTACTAGGAATGATCTCAGCAAAAGGTTTTATGTGACCACTCAATTGTGCATGGACTGGAACAGTTTTACTTCCCACTGACCTCCAGTGGGAAGTAAAACTGTTCCAGTCTATGCACATTGAGTTTTGTGCTCCAGTTTTGTTCACTTCTCTAGTTCCATAAGGTTTGTCAACAGCACTAACCCATGATTAAGGGCTAAATTAACTGGAGGCATAGTTGTTTGTGCTTAAGCATGTCCAGAAATTACTGTCATCAGGAGTCTGAGCCTGCCTGTAAAGGAGCTGTTTTCCTGTATAGAGATGAAAGACAATTTTTGCAGCCTGTTTGTCCCCTGCTAGTGTCTAACTTTCTTTCTGCTTTGTAATTCCAGTTGTACTTCTAAGAAAGCCAAGTCTTATCTGTACAATTTCTTACCAATTTTAAAATGGCTGCCTCATTACCCAGTAAGGAGATACTTATTTGGAGACATTATCTCAGGTATTAGCACTGGGGTCATGCAGCTTCCTCAAGGTGAGTGTACCTCTGGATTTAATTATCTTTTCTTTACTTTTCCTGTGTGTGCCTTTGTGGCAGTTCTTGACATCCTGGAACAGGTGCTCCTGACAACAGGATGTGTATCTCAGGGCTCTCTGTGGAGATCAACATGGATTCTGCAGACAGCCCAGAATGATGATTCCCTTAAAACTGCAAGTAGTGATGTGCACCAAACCCTGAAAGAAGCTCCCTCTCTAATCAGTATCCACAGCTCTCAATGGCAGACCAACCTTTCACAGTTTAAGTGCATGTCCAAACTTTTCCTGAATGCACCATATTATTTACTGATCTCATTGTCCTGAAAGTCGTGGCTTATTTCCTGCAGAGGGTAGCAGACATATAGACATCATATTTCAGAGGGCAAGTGAGGCAAAGGAACCAAACTAAATTTAACCAGAGAAGAACATGCAAGAATTCAAAGACTGATCCCTAAGGCTAGAAGTCGCCAATTTACACTGGAACCATAGTAGCAGGCAGTGATTTATGTGGCGGAAGTAAATCAAAATCATCATCTGTAACAAGACTGAAAATCTGTGGAAATTTCTAGTAAATTCTTGGAAGTGTCAGCCTAAGTGGAGCCCACTTCTGAAGCAGGAGTAGGTTCTGGAAGACAGAGAAATCCAGTGTTCACTATTCTGTGTCCATTCCAGCTCTTGGTGAATGGACCAGCAGAATCTTTTGTTTAGCCCAGCATTTACTATTAGCAGTTTCAGAAGTGTTAGGAGTTTAGAAAGCAACAGCACTTCTACAGCAATATCATTATGGGGTGCCCACTGCTCTAGGAATGGCAGCTTCACAGTAGCTGCCACAGTCTCAGTAGATCTTTCCACAATGTCTTGGGATCAAGGAAATTCTCTGATTTGTGCAGAGCCTTGTCCAGAGGGGGTTGTAATTAAGCAAAAATAAGTTTATTTATGGGTTGATTTATTTCATATTTGCACTTCACTTGTTCCACTTTAGGCTGAGGCAGGTCTGAAAAAGTCATCTCTAAATCCAAGATTTTAATGGGTGGTAAACAGTTAAAATAATTAAATACTCTAACTTGGGCTCTGCAGATAATTTCTTCTGTATCTTCCTGGTTTTAAGTTTTATGATTAAGGTTATTTTTATTTCCACACATGGAAGCATAAACTTATCTTAAACTGATAGCTAATGTGGTTAACTCTCAGGCATATCTGTCATATACTAGACACAAACATTGTCAGTTGTATACTGAAACATAATTTATGTCATGACCTGAAAGAACACCAAAATGTAAGTAGTCAGCAGTGAACTTTGTACTTAATTTTGTGACTCTTTTTAAAAGTAAACATCATTCATTTGGCGCCTGTAGACATGCCCTTAAACTGCTCCTAATCTTTCCCTTTCTAAAAACACAAAAGTTGAACTTTCAGTTTTCTGGAATGGAAGTAATTATAGCAAGCATGGGTTCAAAGAAGCCTGGGAATCATTCCAGGCAGAACTACAATGACCACGGTGTTTAAGCCATGGCCTCCTATCAGGTCAATGTCTCTTTATTTCCTTGGCACTGACAGTCTCTAAAAATGCCAGTACAAATGAAAGGAAATAAAAGGATATTCAGATCAGGAACTTCACATACACCCACCCTCTCAGTTTTGAACCCTGATTTTCAGTTCTGGTTACATGTACTGTTAAGTTCATCATCATATTAAAGGCCAGACTGTTACAGTACAGGGTGTTAGCTGATGTCAGGAGAGGTACCCCTTGGGTGAGAGAAGATATGTGGGATGAGTTTCACAAGTACTTAATGAAATGCTCATTTGAGCAAGAGAATCAATGATACCATCAGTCCACTTTTGGTGAGAATATGAATTTTTGGTAAGGACTCAGATATTGCTTAGGGCTAGAACAAGGCCCTGTGACTTGCTGCACTGCACAAGAGCACTTGGATAGCACAGAAGATCCCTTTGGTTTAGCTCTTTTTTTTTCTGTAATGTGATGCTTTGTCTCCCAATTTAAATTATTAGAGAGAGGTGTTTTTGAGTAGCACTGGCTCTCCATGGTGGGTGAACCATTGCTCCTGTTTGGAATTTGCGCTGGTCTGCTGAGATTTTTACTGCTCATTTGGACCAATGTGCCCAAGTGTGGCAAGAGCCCACAGGTGTTACCAGCCTGCACTTGTGAGAGTGCAGAACCAAGCCAAGCCAGGATGCAGTGTTTTCTCCTTGAGGCCCATTTGTTCTGTTCTGGTGTCAGTTCTCATTAACACAAGCTATGTAGAGCTATTGTTTTGGCTGGAACTGCTTGGGACAGTTATGTGCCATATCACATGATGTACACCACTTGCTTGTGAGCCTGGTCCCATGATAAGCACACCATGAGTCACACAGAGGGTGGGAGAGAGAGGTGTTCTTCCCTGGTGTCCCTTCGAGCTGTTCCCCCCACAGCTCCACAGTTATGCTTGCCAGCCCCCACTACAGATAGGAATGATGTGGATTGCATTCCACTGCATGGGACTGGACAGGGCTTAATGACAAAAAGGATTTTGTTTTTGGAAAGGATACCAGACTATATAAGCTCTGTGGCCTTACAGATTGTCAGAAGTTCTCTGCTTATTTTACATTTTGAAGCATGTTTTGTGGAAACATAAACTGTTATGTTATCCCAGTCATTCTGGGGTGAGGGAGGAGGAAAGTGTTTAGTCAGTTAGGGGTTGCCATGAACACCATGTCTGATGGGGAAAGGAAGAAAAAGTCAAATGTGTCCCACTTGTTATGAGAGTTTGGGTGTTTCTAACCAGATTCTTCTGAAGATGAAAACAAAAGCAACAAAAATAATTTGGTGGCCATTAAGGAGTACTTGCACCCACAAAGGCAAAACAGGTGCACAGGTGTACACACAAACACACCTGCAGTGCCTGTAATTAGACTTTGGTTTCCTGACTCAACCCATCATGTTTCTAGGCACTGCCCTAGAATATCATACATTTTAAAGACTATTCACTGAAAGATCTCTTATTTTTTAAACCTGGGACAAGTCTCTAGATTTCCTATTAGGTGTGTTCAGTTGTAGTAGACTTAAATCCCTTAAATCCCTTTGCTTCAGATGTTTTATTTTTGTTGTTAACTTATCATACATATTTGTGTTTGTTTTCTAGGTTTAGCCTATGCTTTGCTGGCAGCTGTTCCCCCAGTATTTGGCCTATATTCTTCATTTTATCCTGTTTTTCTGTATACTTTTTTTGGAACCTCCAAGCACATATCAATAGGTATATCTGTATGGATAACTGAAAGTCTGTCTGTATGTGTGTGTCTGTATTTTTAGAAAAGCTGTAAAAAATAAAATCGGAGAAGTAGAAAGTGTAGTCGTTTTCCATAAATTAAAATTTAAGTGCATAGGAGAAATCCAGATGTGTGGAACATAAGCATTATTTTTTATTGGTAGCTTATACATTTTACATAGGAAGCAGTAGAAGAGCATCTTGTATCGAATTAGATCTAAAAATGTGTGTTGCAAACTCCTGAACTATGATTTCATTGGTGTGGCTAGGATGAATTTTTAAAGTGTAAAATAGAAACTGAGATTAAAAAAAATGGTGTTTACCTACTGCAGAGGTTTATGTTCACCATCTAACTAGCTTTAATGGTGCTGAGTACTGGTGCAGATTTGGGGACTAAAAAATACATTATTAAGGTAGAAAACTCTTATTTTACTTTAATTCTACATATCTCAATAAGAACCACTCCTGAAAAAAAAAATTGCCAAGATTTTAAGCAATTATTTTCCTCTCCCTCTTATTTCAGGTACCTTTGCTGTGGTTAGTATGATGGTTGGTAGTGTTGCTGTGAGAGAAGTGCCTGATGAAATGATTTGTCCGGACTCTAATACTACTAATACTACAGCTATCCTTGAATTTTACAGTGCTAGGGATGCCAAGAGGGTGCAGGTAGCTGTGGCTCTCGCCTTTCTTTCAGGACTTATCCAGGTATGTGCTCACAGTTTGCTGTAGGAGCAGCTGCTGCTGCTGGTCTTGCAGGGGGTGCTGAGGGACAGTGGGTCCCCTGTAACCAGACTTGTGCTTCTGCACTGCTCTGTGTGGGACACAGGCTGCTTTATGACAGTCTCATCACAGAACTGGGGATGGATGCATTGGAGGCAGGACTTTATTGGCATCTTAGCTGGACTGGAAAAAACCAGGATTTTCCCCCTTTTCATTTTTTCCTATCCCATAAGAAAAACTCAACTGATGTTCTCTAATCTGTCCATAAATGCATACAAACAATGCATACATACATACATACATACATACCTACATACCCATATCTGGCACTGGACCTGCCAGTGGCATGGAAGATTGGGTGCGTTGATGGCAGCTTACTGACCTGTGGCTTTAGAAAAGTCCAGGTTTGCCTGATCTGGCTTGGGCATTGAGGAGAGAGGGGGTGTGTGTATGCTATATCCAGACTATTGTGGGATTCACATGGTTGACACTTCCCTTTTTCATTAGTTGTGTTTAGGTTTCCTTCGGTTTGGATTTCTGGCTATCTACCTGACAGAGCCTCTGGTGCGAGGATTCACCACTGCAGCTGCCGTCCATGTCTTCACTTCCCAGCTAAAGTATCTCCTTGGCATCAAGACTAACCGCTACAGTGGGCCCCTCTCTGTTGTATATGTGAGCAACTACACTTACTGAGCATGCAAATTCTGTGTTGGCTGGATCTAGTTCCTAAGCTTTTCTTCCTGTTTTTATGTATTATTTGGCACTAAGTAGAATAATCTTCAGTATTGAACACAGGTCATTAAGTGCTGTAGTAATGTTTCAATATCTGAAAGTGCAGCCCAAGTGTAACTTGATAGATTCACACGGTCTGAGATGGGCGGATTTTGGGATTCTAATGAATGCAGTTTCATAATATGAAGAAACATTGTTCATTGAAGCAAATCTCTTGTGCCTTGGAGGGAAATGTGCTCCTGAAATGCTTCGCTGTAAATCAGGTGTTTTCTGCAAAGCTAGGAAATGTTACTCTCAGAATCTTTCCACTCTTAAGTGGAAGAAAAGGGGAGATCTCGGATGTCTGTGAAAGGGAAGACCTCAGATGTCTGTGAAAACCTAAGCTTTTGAGTAGATTGATGGCTCAGCAATAATGAAGCTTCAGGATTTCATCTACATGTAGGTTATAGAAAATGCTTTGTGGGAATCTTTTTGTATGTTTGTGCAGATACAACAAACCTTTTGCAAACAAGTCTGCATTAATGATTAATTCCAAAATTTGCTGTTCAGTTCGCAAAACTGGGAACCAGTCATACTAATTGCCAAACAAATAGAGGGGAAGTTATAAATTCAAGATGCATACTACCTGGACATCTTGAATGTATAACATCCTGACAGTTGTAGCAATTTTCAATCTGCATAAGGAAGAGTATGTTTGCCTTCTTTCAAAGACCTCTCCAGAGGTTATTTATTTATTTTAATGCAGTGGAAGAAGGAGGAATAATCAGTATGGGCAATTATTTACCTTCTCACAATTTGTGTATTCCAGCAGGTTTTTTTTCTAATACCCTTTTAGAAAGCATTTTCAATTAAAAGGTATTTGGAATAATGGCCAGTTCAGCAGCATTGCAGGATCATGGTTATTTAACCATATTGTTATGGCAACCTCAATGGTTCTATCAGCAGCTTTATTGTTTTAGAATAGTTTATGCAGCTCTAAGTAAATGTGACTTGCCAAAGAATATTTGAAGGTATTAGAAGGAGTTTGCATTTATTACTTTCAGGTAGCTGCCACTGAGGAATATGTGTGAAAATGTTAAGGATAAGAGACATGGTTTAGTTTAGGCTTTTTACCCCATTAAAGTTTTTTCTCCAAATTTTTGCCCCTTTTAAGCAACACTGATATTGTAAATGATTCAAGTGCAGTTCTCTCACTGAGATACTCTAGTCTTCTGTGTTTTGTTGGAACAGTGGGTATTTTGGTGAGGCTTTCGTTCACTGTGGTTATAAATTTACAATGAAACCACAGCTGAAAAAGCAATTCATAATTTGCTCTTCTGTGGCAAATCTCCATGAAGATTCTATTTTCTTAAGAATAATTATGATGCTTCTGGTATGTTACAGACCCTGGTTGCCGTGTTTTCAAATATAACAGCCACCAATATTGCTACAATGATTGTTGGATTAACGTGCGTTGTTCTGTTGCTGATTGGCAAGGAGATCAATTTCCGCTTTCAGAAGAAGCTCCCAGTTCCTATTCCTATGGAGATCATCGTGGTAAGCCAGTTGGGAAATTCTGTGGCTAAATTATATAGCTGTTCTAAAGCTGTAGAAACTGTCTCATGTTCTATCTTATCTTACTGAGCTTGAGAGTAACTTCCATTGAACATAATTCATTTGAGCCTTGATCCAATTGAAGGTTTGTATTCTCTTAAAATTAACAACTGGAATGCCCATATGGAGAGCATAAAGTCAAAAAGAAGAGTTGAAAAACCAATTAAACACCCCCAGTCCCCTATAGCAATGGGTAGATATATATGTGTTGTAAAACCCTCTCTATCCAGGAGTTTGGGCTCCTGACTGATTCCCTGCAAGACAGTGCAGAGTGTCTGAAGTGGCATTTCCCATTTGGAGTTCAAGAGTGGCATTTCCCACATGAAGTCCAAGAGCTCTGAACCCTTTCCTGAAGGAAGGTGCTTACAGATGCCTGTAAGATGCCTGCAGAGGTTCTGCAGGGCTTGCTTGCTTTTTGAAATGCAGTAGCAGAAAGAAGAGCAGGAACCATCAGGACTTAATACTTTTTCCTTTCTTTGTTTCTGAGACTGATAGCTGGCTGCAGCACTGATTCTGTTTCAAACAACTATTTTAAAATACCTGTGTAAAACAGACTATCATAATACACACAAAGCCTACAGCTCAGACAAGCTTTTTTCTTTAAAAGTGATTTGATTTAAAAATGAGTTCTCAGATTACTACAGGTCTCAAAAAACCTGCACATAATGGAGTCAAGAAAGAAAATAATTGAAGGTATGGGCACAATCTAGATAGAAGGAACAAAGAAAAGGGATGCTGGTGAGAGATGAGGGAGATGTGTAATAGGGTATTTTTTGATAGGCAATAGCAAAACAATGTTCCGTTCTTTGCTGTTGCATCAGTTCTCTTTACAGGTAACAGGCTATGCACATGCAAATAAGCCAGTGCACACAGGCAGGAGTGTCCTTGCATTTGATTTTTCCAATACACTCGTTTGCCTGAGCTTGGCTTAGGCAAAGGGAATTTGAGTGATTCATATCATACCATAGCGTGTTCCATTTAACTTTTTACAAAAAACTATAAAATCAGGATGAGTTGGACATGATGAAGGGAAAATCATGATACTTCCTTTTTGTCTGCTTTTTTAGCCCCTAACTCATAGAAAACTGACTGACAATAAATGTAACCCCTTGTGTTTATTAATCATAGTCAGCCAACCTTTATATCTCTTCAAGTGGCTGTATCTCTTTTTAGATAATGTTTACAAATGTGTTTGTGGATTTTTAGGTCATTATTGGCACAGGAGTTTCAGCTGGAATGAATCTGCATGAGTCATACAAAGTGGATGTTGTTGGGAGTATTCCTCAAGGGTAGGGATGATACATTCTTATTAAGACTGTGTCTTTTCTGTATTGCTTATAGTTCTTACCATATTAATTTATAAATCTTAATTTCATCTCCAAGGTTACGTGCACCAGCAGTTCCTGACATTGAGCTAATCCCAGCAATATTTGTGGATGCAGTAGCAATTGCAATAGTTGGATTTTCAATGGCTGTATCAATGGCCAAGATCTTTGCCCTTAAACATGGTTACACCATCGATGGGAATCAGGTAAAAGTAGCAGAGTTGATTTGTTGAAAATTCTCAGTAGCACCTTTGTTATATCATTAAAGTAGGGTGTGATATTGGCAAAAATGAGAGTTTCTTCAATAGTGGAATCAGGTCAAATTTTTGACAGCCTACACATTTTAAAGCCAGGAATTAATGTAAGTTCTTCTTCTGGCTGTGTTTAGAAAAAACAGTTTCACTTTTAGCTTCATTTTGGGAAACCTGCTTCTGCTATACTTGGACGTATGCATGACCATTAATTTTTGGGACAGGCATTACTTGGCCATACTGTCCTGATGAGCAGCTGCATTTTCTCTGCTTTCTGTAATAGAGCAAAGCATAGAGGTCCCGTGTGATAAATACAGTACCTTATGTGTCAAAGAACTCTTGTCTAGAGTTTAAAAATTCCAATTATGTTTTATATTTTCTTTTTATTCAAAGTTGCAAATGGGCAACATTTTATTCAAAATGTTGCAAATGGGCAACATTTTCTGGGGCAGCAATTGGCCCTGTCTGTACTTGGCATTCTGAGCATGATTTGAGTGATAAGGACTGTGTTTAGAACTCCCTAAAATTAAAATGATATGTCCATCTTACCTACTCTGGCCTTCCTGTGCAGTTTAGAATCAATACTTCAGTTGGATTATTAGTCTATATCATTGTGGTGTCAAGGGAGGCGGAGTTCCTGTGCTGTAACACATCTCCTAGAGCACACATCTGACACAGCACAGATCAGCTGTTCCCCCTCTTATCAAAATGATTGTCTTCCTCTGAGAGTAAATGAAGTTTTACATCTGGTCAGGTGAATCTCAGCCTTCATGTCATTGTGCTCTGTTACCCACAGAGAGAAGAGGGCATATCTGTAGCATGAATGTAATTGGCTTTATTTATCTTAATCATTGCTGACCTAAGTTAAGCATCTAAATCTTTTCCTCAGGAGGTGCCAGATGCTCCTTCACCTGGGTGATAAACTGTAGCACTCCTTGTCACAGTAGCAGTGCATGCCAAGTGTTTAAATGAATCCAAAAAGGATTGTACAAATGCAAAGAGAAAAATCTCATTGAGGACTGTTGGAAATGTATGACTCAAATCACTCAGTTACAAATAACAAGATGCAGAGTAGTCTGGGGAGGCTTCATTAAAAGCAAATCATTTCTTAAGCATCAGAAATGCAGTACTGAGCTAGATGGAGCTCCTGACCTCACCCATTGGAGCAGTTCTCATGTGGGATCTTCCTGAGGAATCAGCAGACGCTCATTGGTTTTTTCATGTACAGCAATGGATTACCACTCATGGAGCACAGGCAGGGCTGCTCATGATTTTAAACACATAGGGTGGGAAGCAAAGAAAAGTGTTTGCATGAGAAAATATGTATATTCATGTATATTCAGGGTTAAAATTCAAATTATCCCCAAGATGAAGAAATCCTTAAAACAAGCAGTGCTGTCATTCATTTTCGTTTTCAGTCTGATTAATTCTTGTAACATTTTGGGATAGGAAATGTCTCCAGCATTTCATCAGAGACTTTATTTAACAGATGACTACATGCATCAGCTTGTGCTTGTGTGAGAACTACAAGTATAAGCTACAATTAGGTTGCTTATGCTCTACAATGAGATTGCTAGAAAGCAATGTAAATAGGATATGGGTTGTTAATGTCTGTGGATAGTTCCAGCTTGGTACCACTGCTAAGTATAAGTGTATATTTGGCTTTCTTTGCTCTACTGTTTAACACAGGAACTTATTGCCTTGGGAATATGCAACTCTGTGGGGTCATTTTTCCAAACCTTTGCAATCACATGTTCAATGTCTCGGAGTCTTGTCCAGGAAAGCACTGGTGGGAAAACTCAGGTATGTAGAATACCCAAATCCTGAGCTCTTTGGAGCTCCAAAACTAAAGTCTGAAGCTTATCTAGATGGCTATATTTCTCTGCCTGAGCCACAAGAATTAACTGGAGTTTCCCATGTTTCAAATCCAGACTGGGTCAGGATAGTAAGTGGCATGAGGCGGAAAATGGGTGAACTGAATGGAAGGAATCAGAAGTCATTTGTACAACCAGCCTTGTTGAAAGCACAAGGGGTTAGCTAATCAGTAATATTTCCCCTTGGAAACACTTCTGAATACTCTCTGGCTTTTTTTTTGTTCAGATTGCAGGTGCACTCTCTGCAGTTATGGTTCTGTTGGTAATTGTGGCTATTGGATACCTTTTTGAACCACTTCCACAGGTAAGGGAGTTTTGCATATTAGGCATTGCATCGACTGTGAACAGAGGCCCATGAGTATTGCTAAAACTTGAAATTGTGGGAGACTTAGTAAACAACAGTTAGGCTTTGATCCAGAAACCTTTAAATTTTGTATGCATTTTTGCTGTAAATTAGCCTAGAAAAAAATAGTGTTTTGAACAATTCAGCGTGATTTTTGTTGTTGTTTTTAGTATTGGATATCCTGAACTCTGTCTTTAGAACATAAGAATACCTTCAAGCAATTCTTCTTTAGAACTGTTTAGGTTGGAAAAGACCTTTAAGATCATTGAGTTCAGCTGTTAACTCTGCACTGCCAAGCCCACCACTGAATCATGCCCCTAAGTGCCACATCTACTTGCTTTAAATGTCTCCAGGGATGGTGACTCAACCACTTCCTGGGTAGCCTGTTCCCATTCTTGACAAACACTTCCGTGAAAAAACTTTCCCTCATATCCAATCTAAACCTCCCCTGGCACAACTTGAGGCGATTTCCTGTCATTCTGCCACATTTTATTTTGTAAGAAGAGTTCAATCCTCACCTGGCCACAACCTCCTCTCAGGCACAGAGAGTGATAAGGTCTCCTCTGAGCCTCCTTTTCTCCAGGCTAAACACCCTCAGCTGCTCCTCATCAGACTTATGCTCCAGACTGCCAGCTCTGTTCCCTTCTCTGGACTCTCTCCAGCCCCTCAATGTCCTTCTTTTAGTGAGGGCCCCAAAAGTGAACAGAGGATTTGTGGTGTGGCTTCACCAGTGCTGAGTACAGGGGGACAATCACTGCCCTGGTCCTGCTGGCCACATTTGATTGCAGCATAGGAATTCTGGGTTGAAGTTAAAAAGTTAAAAGAAAGTCACAGCTTGGCTAGTAGAAGGCTGGGGCTGGATAATGGCTCAGCATAATGAGTTGGGTTTGCTGCTGTTTATACTTATTTGTATAAAAATATATTTATGTGAAAAAGTATATTTCTGACTTTAAAAAAGATCTGTTTCTGGTGATATGCAAAGGGTGATACACAATTCCTGTTTCTTGTTATAGGAGTTGGACCTTGGGTTACAACCATATGACTATTGCAGGAATTGTTTCAGTATGTTGTAGAGAAACTTGAATTTGAGACTATAGTCTGCTGCTTCAGGTTCTGTAAGTGTAGGAGCATGTGATTTCTCTTGCTAGGAAGGAGTAAATCAAACTGAACTGAACTGGTTTGCCAATTCTGCAGCTGCAGTAAAAGCACATGTCCACTGAACTATCTGAAAAGTTGTGGGGTTTTAAATAGAACATCTATTTAGTGGACTTATATCAGTTATAAAGCACAGAAGTAGTTATTTGTGATCCTTTGTAGTTCTTATTTGGCATTGGGTTTATTTTGCTTCTGAAAATTGCATTTTTGTAATGTTCTTAGACAGTGCTAGCTGCAATTGTCATGGTGAACCTGAAGGGAATGCTTAAACAGTTTGCAGATGTCATGCACTTCTGGAGAACCAGTAAGATTGAGCTGGTGAGTATTGCACAGCTCAGTGCTTATGTTTTACTATACTAAATTTGTTGCTATCCCCAAAATGGCATAGAAATTTACCAAGGAATTACAAATTAGTGTTGTATTGCAGGTAGACATAAGTCAGGGAGCTGTAAGTACCCTTGGAGAGTGATCTGTCGGAGACAAAAATATTTTTGTTGTTGCTCAACAATCTTGTAACTCAAGTCAGAAGTAGTTTGGTTGTGGTAAAAGCAAAAGCTCTGGCAGTTTTGCTGTAGAAACTGCCCTATAGGCTGTGGGAATGTCTGAGAAGAATTTGAAAACAGAATAACAAAGAAAACCACGTGAAGGTATTTGCCATCTTTTAAGACAAACCAAAAACCTGGCTGGAGTGGGCCAGAGCTAAGAGTGTATTGGAGGGAACATTTGGTGGCATTTCTCTCCTGGATGAACTGGCTGGTGAAACTGAGTTAGAGCTACTTGCAAGCCTTGAATATTTTTTTTTATCTTAAGATTTTGGAGTCTGATGATGGTAGAACAAGAATCCTTGGAGAACAGGACTTAAGGCATTAATTAATATTTGACAGTTTGTCATATGTTAGAGTACCTTGAGATTTTATTCCCTTCTGAAAGGTCGAGGCAATTCCCATCTGGCATCATGATGGGTTACATTAGAGCATATTCCTGATCAGAAGTGATACATAGGTTTTGTGGTTGGGTTCTGCTGTTGTTTTTGTTAACAGGAAAGAGGATGCATAATAATTCACACTTTTTTTTTGTTTTAGGCCATCTGGGTGGCAGCTTTTGTGGCTTCTCTTTTGCTGGGACTAGACTATGGTTTGCTTAGTGCAATTACATTTGCAATGATCACCGTTATTTACAGAACACAAAGGTCAAATTTCTTCTTTATCAAAATTAATGTTTGCTGATCTTCTATGTGGTTTTGTTTGCTTAAGGGGTGCAAATAAACAGAAGTCCATCCCACCCTCTTCAACTGCATGCTGAATGGAATTTCCTTCCTAATATAGGTCATGCGCTTTGGCTCTGATCCAGGGTTCACATTTTCTTTTTCTGAGAACAAAATTTTTAGAGAGCATGAACTTGTACTCTCAGAAATAAACAGAAGATTTTTCATTTCACATAGTGGTTAATCTTCTTGTTTATTTCTTTTAATGCTTAGAGTTTAGAACTTTAAATCTTCTTTCTGCCAGTTTCAGTATGATTATGTTTTGTGTGCACTAATTGTCACAGGCAAGCTGAAGTTGTGTCAGGTTATCATGGGATGAATGCTTAGGTATTTTAAAAGAAAGTTCTAAATTGTAGAATACAGTGGCTGTTCTTCTAGTTTTCAAGTCACTTCTCCCCATTCAAAGTGACAAAGCTCTTATTGTGAAGCTTTCCAGGTCTACAGTGAAATGATTTCTTGCATGTGTGGGTAGGACTGGCATGTGAGGTTTCTGGGCTCAGGGTCTGGGACAGGTGGAAACTGTGTAAAAGTCTTGGTTCTGTCTGCACTGGAGTGAAAACAAATTGTGAAATTTCCACTCTGCATAAATAAGAGTATTTTTCTGCTATCTCTATACAGTTTTATTCTTGCAAACAGAACAGTAATGTACTTTGCTGTCACAGTTCTTGTGAGTTGGGAATATTCATCTGCTTAGACAATGTCCTGGGAGCAGAGTGGCTCTTCAAAATTGCAGCATGTTTTCTGTCAGTGTGAGCTTGCATATTTGCAGGACAGTCAATAGAGTAGCACCAGTTGGTGCTTGTCCTGGGGTGACAGAGAATTTGCCCTGTCCTTTTGCATCTTCTGACTCATGTTTTTCAGAAAATGACATTTCAGCACTAAGCTTATAAATTGATTTTGCACTGACAGAAACAGCCTTCTTTTAATTGTATTCTGCTATAAACTGCTCACTGCATTTAACCATGTTTAGAAAGTCCTGTACCAGACAGGCCCTGCAGAATGACCATTTAAAATAAGTTTCAGTCTGTGTTAAACACTCACTTTTCCACTTTGTAAGTGATAATACAGAAATACTTGTTTCCTTTCTCTCTAGACCTAAGTACAGAATCCTTGGTCAGATTCCTACCACTGACATCTACTATGATGTAGAAGAGTATGAAGAGGTAGGAACATGTTCTTCTGTATTGAGAAGTTTCATTCAGTGGAGCAAAGACAGCTGTGACAATTTGCTGCTTTGTCCTACCACACTGCACATGCAGTGCTGGCTGCTGAGCATTCGCCTGTGTTGAAAGGAAATAAATAGATTTGGGCTTAGTAGTAAAAGTTGCTTTGTTCAAAATGCCAGCTCTTTGTACTGCACGTGCATTTCACCAGGCAGTGACCAAAAGTACTTTTATACTAGTTCCATTTTCCAAGTGTTTAGGAATACCACTGCTAAACCTGCTATGTAAACAATTGCATACCAGGCCACCTTCTTTATTTGTGTGGCAGTAGTGCATGGAATCCATGGAACCCAGGATCCAAACTTGTATGTTCTTCAGAATTGCACAAACTGTTCAAAACAGCATCCCACCCATCCCCTGCTCATTAAATATATGTGATTAATGGCACAATTGCTCATCATGCACTTAGCTTCTCATAAATGCCATTTTGTTCAACCAAAAGTTGATGAAAGCATTACATTTTTCAGTGCAGTGGATATGAACATGCTGTATTTATTCCCAAACAGCAGCGACAATTTTCTGCACTCTCTATGTTCTCAGTGATGCTGCTATGAAAGTTACATCGCCCTTTACTGAGGAACCAGTCTGTAAAAACCTATGGAAAAAGATCATGCAGTTCTGCTTTAAATATGATGCAAAGCAGGAGTATGAGTGCTCACATTTATATCTGCATGCAGAGGAGAGCAGACTCCCTTTCTGTTACACTGAATGCAGTCAGCATTTCCTCCTGGTAAAGGTGGGGCTGGCAGCATATGGCAGGCTGGGTCTCTGCTGCTGGCCAGGTCATTTGCATACAAAATGTCACAGTTCAGCCTGTTTAGTTAGAGATGACTGCATGTAAAGGAGGGGAGAGAAGTGAATATCAAGACCTGTCCAAAGGTCTGGATAAAACCACAGATTTGAAAGGTTCATTTTCTTGGTACCTGGGGAGTCAAGAAAGAAAAAGAGAGAAAGAGGAAAATGAGTTATTATGCCTGTTGAAAGGCAGGCTAAAAGGAAGCAGTTCTAGGAGTGCCTGATTTCCTCAGGGTAATATCAGCTGCAAATAGCAACATGAAAGAACTGCAAATATTTAATTTTTATGGCTGTACATTTTGGTGTAATATAGAAGGATAAATGTTACCAGGCATTGATAGTGTGCAGTATTACACTGGGAGAGGGGGAGGTTCTGATCTCCTGGTTGCCTTTGCTCACAACAGTGCCAACCTTCTTTATCTGGCACATGCTGAGAGCCACCCAGAGTTGGCTGTTGCACTGCTGCATGTTCATGTGTCTTGTGATTACACAGGGACCTTTATTCTGTTTAACTGTTCACATCCAATATTTTCCTTAGGTTAAAGAACATCCTGGAATCAAAATATTTCAAGCTAATACATCTCTTTATTTTGCTAATAGTGAGTCATATAGAAGGGCACTGATAAAAAAGGTGAGTAAAGTAAATTCTTTAATGTCTGTGTCCTAAAAATTCAAACTGGCTTCTGAAACTTGCTTGTCTTTCAGCTCCTTTAGTGTAGCCCTTAGCACAGTGTTTCTCAGCCTGCAGCCCCTGGTGATCTGTAAAATATGAGAAGGTTATCCTCCAGCCAGCTACAAATTATCTTAGGAAGCAACAACCTTGGTGGGAGGGAATAAACAGAGTGTTGCCTCATACTGACTGCTCGTGAATGGAAAGTGGCGGGTGCAGAACTGGTCAAATACAAACTGGTCAAACCTTTTTTTTCAACAGGAAAATAGTTGCTGAGCTGAAAACAAAATGGGAATAAAAGTTCCCTTGTTGGCTAACTAACTTTACTGGAGTGTAAGACGTGGAATACTGTGGGCATTTAGTGCCTCCCATGGGCAGCAGATGAGCTGCAGGCAGGGCGTGCCTCGCTGCCTGTGTCACCCGTGCTGTCACTGCATGGCAGTGGCAACAGCAGAGCCCGTGACCCGGTGACAACTGTGCCTGTACTAACTTCTGAAACATTTTTCTGTAGCTCCCATGGCGAGTCTTATACAAACCAGGTGGGTGGTACTTGCCCTCACAAAGCAAGAGATATTGGTGATTATTGCCCAAATGCACTTCTCTCCCCTTTGCTCTCCGCACTCCAATCAGCATTTGGTGGAAACACGACACTCTCTGATTTCAAGAAAAGAATGAGATGCATCTTTCCTTCATCTTGTTAACACAGTGCTTGCCAAGATGATTCCTTCTTTACACCGTTCTCACCCCCACCAAGGGAAGCTGGAAAATGCAGGCTTCTTGTTTAAATTTATGGCAGTGATTAATTCAGTGCAAATTGATATTCCAGTGCCATCCTAACAAGCTGAATCTCCTCTGATCATACTTTCTTCTCCTGACAGACTGGAGTGGACCCTGGTGCCTTATTAAAAGCAAGGAAAAAAGCCCAGAAGCGCCATGCCAGGGAGATAAAGGCAGCAAATGAACAGAGAAAAAAAGCTGTGCTGAAGCTGGTGAGCTCTTCTGTAAATATTTACCTCTGCTTTATCAGCTTGCAGGCTGCTCTCAGGTGTTACTGCTCTTGTGTTTCATACAAGGTGTGCTGCTTAGGGAGGAAGTGCTGTGCATGGGGACAGGTGGCTGAAGGAACAGTGTAAGGATCAGAGGCTCACTGCTGTATTGGATAATTATGTTGGACCTTGATTGCATTCAGCTAGCACAGAGTAGCACAGAAACGCTCCACACTGTCATGCTGTCTCACCAACCGTGGTGTTGGCAGAAATCAAAGGGACTCTGCCCCTCCACACACACTTGGAATAATAATGTAGGAATAATATATAATAAAATTAATTCTAATTAGTAGCCCCTGTAGCAAGAAGGTGCCATCCCCTCTGCTAATCCTGGCATGGCCCAGATACACTAAGAAGGGTTATTTGGGACATGCTTGTACTTTTATGCATATATAAATTCACCACCATGGTGGGAGACAGTGTGTGATTTTACCATGGGAAACCTAAAAAAGGCCTAACTTGAGAGTCCAATTGCTGTTCTTTATTTTGAATATATAGGTCTTGATGGGATAAGGCAGGGAAATGGAGTAAAAATGTGTCAGTAAAGATGAACAGGTGTCAGTGTTTGAAGAAAAAGGGTAATTCAGTCCTGAGATAACAGCTTTTAAGCTGCTTGTGTGTGACTGTTAAAAGGCTGGGCATAAGAGAACAAACCTTGATATACACGAGATATGGAAGTGTGTGTGCATGTCAAGCCAGTTTCTGTAATGACCAGCAGCTTGTCAACTTTTAAAGGCTTAAAGAACACCAGTGAGGGGAGCAAAGGGATTTACATTGAAAAAGCATTGATTGCCTTTAAGCTTTATTCATCTTCTCTCCCAGACAAACGACGTAGAAGCAGGTGTAAAACATGAGATAGCAAGTGATGACTTACCTGTGAATGGAAAATTTGCAGATTCTAGTGTACATGACATGTCTCCTGATGAGCATGAACATTTTGTGGAGCCCAAATCAGATATTCACTCTTTAATCCTGGATTTCACCCCGGTGAACTTTGTGGATTCAGTTGGAGCAAAAGCACTAAAATCAGTAAGTAGGGGTTTTTTTTCCCAGAAAAACCCACAGAAAACTTTTCAGATACCTAATAAGGAGCCTGTCAGCATGAGACATAACTGCCTGCTCAAATACAATCCAATATCTCACCTAATCACTGGTTTAATTTTGTAAGTTTTAGCTGAATACTGGGGAATGTGTACTCTGCAACTTTCACAGTATTTGGCTTCCAGAACTGTGTATGATGTGTATGATGATGTATTATCTGCATTTAACTTCAGCTTAACTCTGTTGTAGATTATAAAAGAACACAACGACGTTGATATATATGTCTGCATTGCTGGCTGTAGTGGTGAGTTGATTTTTTTGGTTTTGTGAGCTTTATGGGAGAGATTGTGTTTTAACTCCTTCCCTTTGCTCCCCAATTTCCTGCTGTCAGTAGTGCCTCAGTAGTATCAGCACTTCACATAGAATTGGATTTGAGGAAAAGCAAGAGCCTTAACTTTAGTGAAAGTAGAGCACTGATGAAATGATCAGTGCCCTTTGTGAGGAGGGGATCCTGCTCCCATTTCTTCCTGCTGGCGAGTTGTGAATGCCACACTGAACTTAGTATCTTGAAATTGTAGTGGTAATGTAATGAGGAGAAAAGCCTGAAATGTTCCAATATCCAATACTTGGGATTGTAACATCTTCTGCCAAGAATAGGCCTCTGTCTGTGTCTGCATAGGCATGGACTGCTTGGAGTAGAAGTAGCATGTGATGCACTTGACTATTTCAATTTTTTTAGTAACAAAAAGTAAGAGAACAAGTTCTCATCTTCTTCCTGATATGCCATTGTCTTCCATCTTTGTACTTAAGTGTATGTGCTGATGCCATGTTTGGGTTTTGTTTTGTAGGCCCTGTTATGAATGAGCTGACAAGATTGAATTTTTTTGATAAAAGTGTAACAAGAGAGTTGCTGTTTCACAGTGTTCATGATGCTGTCCTTGCCTGCCAAATGAAAGATGGGTCTGCTGCACAGGCTGGCTCCGACCTTTGAAGAGTGGCACTGAGTGGAATGGGAGCCAGGTTTATGCTGATGGAGACCCTTTCTGGATATTTAATTTGCACAGTTTGAAGAGAGACTGAGGCTGTTTGCACCTATGGGTATGGGGTGGTGTTTATTTTTTGTAGGAAGAGTAGGAAAGGAAATGGAAGCCTTCATGCTCTTGAATTTTTTCCTTTGATCAGGGTATAGCCTTTCAATAATAAACAAGCACAAAATTATGCAAGAAAAGAAAATTCAGTGTATTTTGCTGCAGTCAGCATCTGGTGGACAAGGTGACATTCCTATTCCTGTTGAGAAAATGGGCACTTTAACTCACTACACGTGGGATCTTGCAGGAGGTAACTGTTCTGCAAGTGCAATACACTGTACCAGTGTCTCTAAATAACTTTCTTAGATGACTTTTAAAGCCTGATGTCAACATCTGCATATAACAGATTGGTACAATTTATAACACTCTGCCAGCTGGATTAATGAATTCACACTGGTGGCATTTAGCTGCTGCTGTTTTTAAACCTGAATGGTAGAGTTTTTTTTTTTTAATACCTAACCTGTCTCAGCTATACCCAAATTCTTCATTTCTGCTCTAAGTGAACTTGAAGTCAGAAGCTCATTGTTTAATTATTCCATTATCAGTACGGTACTTGCACTGCCAAAACTTGGTTAGGCTTTCTAGAAAAGAACACAATTGATTTTAATCTAAACTTAATTTATCTTCAAAGTTTAAAGACAAAATTGGTTTAAGACAGGAATGAAGCCTATTTAAGTTAAGAACTGATGCCCTATATGCAGTCTCTTAAGCTGGAATGAAAATTTAGGCAAGGTCTAAGGTCTCAATGGTCAAAAAAAAAAAGTATTTTTCTGTTGCCCATCTTCCTCCCAGTGGCGCTGCTTCTGCCACAGCTTTTAAGTGCTTTGAGAAATAGAGTTCAGTAGAACTCAAAAATGGCACATGTTCTGGTTTTTAAAAGAAACAGTAGCATGGGATTTTTTTTTCTGTGGTCAGCCTGGCCACTGCACTACTGTCTTACTTCAGGTGTGAGGTGAAAACCATGGAAATCATGCAAAAGAAATCTTCAACGCCCCTGTTTCCCTCACAGCAGTCACTGTGAGGCACAGCAGAGGCAGGAACCTGAAAGTGTTTCTCTGTAGGTTATTTTGACAGCACAGGGCAAGTGGGGCATCAGTGACATTTCGCTCAGCACCCTCAAATCACAGGTCCAGTGCATAAGGAATTCAGACACCCTCCTCACCTCTGGTCACAGAATGTAATATTCTTCTTTTTTTCAGGCTCTTACACTTAGGGCTTACTTCAGGTGAACATTTAGGGCTTGCTTCAGGTAAACTGTTTCAGGGACCAGGGAAGTTGGGGAAGATCCTTTATTTCCTCAGACTCCCCTGCCCATAAGGATGGGAAGCTTTCTGCATCAGAAATTGCTGCTTAGCTGGAGTTCCAAGGATGAAGTGCATGCATGTGAAGACATTGTGTGTGCTTTTTAAACAACTTTTGGTACATTTTATAATGTTAACTAGGTCAACAAGCCTTTGTATCTACATACAGTTTATTTTTCTACTTTCAGCTTGTTGCAGCTTCAGTTTTTAACTCTCTGGTCTCTTCAGTTCACATTGAAATCCTGTCAAGTTCCCAAATAAAGTGTTGTCACTTGTCAAATTTTTCCCCTTTGTCTTGGTGAGACTCGGTCTGGGGGACAGGCTGAGAGCCCCAGATACAAGTGTCTGATGCCAGGAGAGGTTTCCACCTCCAGGCAGTGTCCCCTGCTGTTTTGGTTCCTGCTCCTCACGCCTGCCACCCCCATGAAGCCCTATCCATTTCAGGCCTCACAGGGATACACAACGAAAGCTGGATCTCCCACTGTGGCAGAAACAGATGCACTTCCCAGGGAGCTGCTGAAATGCTGGACTGAAAACCTTGCCCAAGGAAGTCCCACATCCCAGACCATGCAGAACAAGTGCTCCTGCAGCAACCCCCCAGCAGTGCTGGTAACTCATCCCATAGAACAAAATTTTCAGCAGCTTTTGCTCATCTCTTCCTGTGTTTTGCTGCCACCAGCTGAAGCACTGCCTCCCCCTGGCAGCCTGAGCCAGCCCCTAAAAAGGGAACCCACTTCCTCTTCCCTGCACTGATTAACAGACCACTATCCAAAAGTGAAATCCTATCTTAGGCTTGTCAGTGCCAGAATAAACAACCCCAAGTCCTTTAACCTTGTGACAGGGCTCCAGTTTGTCTGCAGGGACAGGGGAGTGCCTCCCCCCTGCTGCTGAAGCCCCACCACAGCAGATGGCACTGGATGGCCTAAATCTGGCTGGCACCTTGTAAAAATCAGGGTCATGTTCCTTTCCCCTCCTTTTTTTGCAAGAGCACTGATGATAATTCAGGATACCTGGTAAGATCCAAACTCTTTCTCCATATTTCACTTACTCTTCTCAAGTAAAAGCTACACTTGATTTCAAATGCTGCTCCTGGTAAACAGAGATGCTGTCAGTGCTGCTTTCTGAAAATGAGAAACATTCTCTCCCACCAATAAACTTGCATCCCTCCCTAAAATGTTCTTCCTGAAATGACACACAAGTATTGAGATTGCCCAGGTTTCCAAATCAAGATACTGACACCAGCCAGAACCCTAACCCAGTCCATGGCTGCATACTCTCCCTATTGCACACACTTCCTATTAAAAAAAAGTAGAAGTGGCTTCATAATTTAAGCTTGATAAATTGATGGGGTCTCATTTTGATACAACTGACAATAAAACTTCTCCCACTTCCAAGACAAAGCAGTTCCCAAAAGCATTTTTTCCTCTCAGGTATTTCTTTAAGCTCTTCCCCTGAAACCACTTTAATGCAATACTGGAATGAAAAGGAAAATGGAAGGCTGTTGTTTTTTGATGAGCACACCCAGCTCTACAGGAACTTATCAGATGGACAAGGATTAACCTTTCAAGGCTGCCTGTGTGGCCAACAACTCCCAGCCACTGCTCAGCTATGGAGCCTGTCTCGGTCATCCTGTGTGCAGCAGCAGCATCTCAGACCAGTCACACAATGTATCAAAGTGCTCACTACCAGACTGAGGTCAAACTTCACAGCAGGAGCTTGGAAAAGGAATTTTCCATCCCATAGCACTGAGAAATTACACCTTCCCCCTCCTTGACCCATTTACTATTTTGTAAGACACAACAAAGAATCTCAGCAAAAGAGACAGAAAAACCACTGAAGATAAAAAAAACAAGCTGTGATGGTACCAGAGCATTCCCAAGAGGGGGAAAAAATGGCCCTTCATGTTTTCCCTTTGCTGGGCAATGACTCAGACCACCACAAGTGCCTTCCTATGGCAGCTCCTGTTTTCTTGGGACACACAAGCACTTCTCAGCACACCCAGAAACACTGGAGTCACTCAGGGATCTTCCAGCACCTCTATGGCTCAGATTCAAGCTTTGGGGTGTAAATGGTGACCAGCCATCTAAACCTGGGATGTCTGACATTGCCCAGGTATCTGATTTAAAATTATCTGTGGCTTAGGCCATGCTGCAGTAACCTCACTAAGATCTTTTCCCAACAGCAGCAACAGTACACTGGAGTAGAATACTCACAATGAACACACCCCTACTGTTTGGAACACTCCATTTATTTCTAGCTTCCAAGAACAAAACACAAATCACTACACTTGGATTTTTGTTCCACAGAAAGTTTTGGGGGAACAGGAAGAGCCTTCCCAGGTTTTAGTTGTAGGTCATGTAGCGGGGGGTAGCGCTGAACTTGGCGTAGGATTTGATGACTTTGTTCACCGCCTCCAGGAAATCCTTCTCGGTGGCGATCTTCCGGCGCGTTCGGATAGCGAACATTCCCGCCTCCGTGCACACACTGCGGATCTCAGCACCTGGCACAGACAGACAGGGATAAACAGCTCAGCACTGACTGCCTGGGGTCATGGGGCACACAGGGAACTGTCTAAGTAAAGGAATAAATACATGCAGCTTACCTGTGCTGTTAGGACACAGCCGAGCCAGCAGCTCAAACCTGATGTCCCTCTCCACACTCATGGAACGAGCGTGGATCTTGAAGATGTGAGTTCGCCCCTGAGGGAAAGGGAGGACAACAGAGGTGTTCATGGCATGAAAGAGGTGATGAGTCCAGCCTGCAGCTGTCTGCCTGCACAGCACAGGCAAATGGAAAACACATCTTGTATTTGCTGCCCAACTATGGTTTCCCATGTCTGGACGGGAATGTCTAAGTGTTCATGACACTAAAGTAAGAAAATAACACTAAAAAGGGCTTTCATCATAGAAGTACCTCAAGAAATCTCCCTCAAAAGAGCCAAACAAAACACATTCCAGCTTCTGAACTAAATTGTGGATCTGGTTAAAGGATTTTTTCTCTGTTGAGGCAGGAACATACAGCGATTACAGCTGCCTACAATGACTTCTCAGCCAGGATGGAATCTGTGCAGTGTGAAAAAACTTTTGGCACACCTTTAATCCCCCACACTTCCGTGTAGTTTCACATTTGCTGATTCTCATAAGCTTCCAGACAATGATGCCCTAACTTAAGAAACACTCTGCTATCAGAACACACTTGGCAGTGAAATAAAGAATTCTCACCTCAAGATCAGGCAGGCTGAACTCTATCTTCCTGTCCAGCCTGCCAGGCCTCATCAGTGCTGGGTCCAGAGTGTCAGGTCTGTTTGTGGCCATGAGCACTTTGATGTTGCCCCGGGGGTCAAAGCCATCCAGCTGGTTGATGAGCTCCAGCATGGTGCGCTGCACCTCGTTGTCACCGCCGGCGCCATCATCGAAGCGAGCACCTGCACAGGAGACACACGAGTTTCACAGGGGGACAGGCAGCCTCAGGCCATGGACACAGAGTGTCACAGTGGCTGCAACACTGTAGGACACATGGGAAAATTAAAGTGCATACAATTAACTCAATTGTGATGAGTTAAAAAGGTCCTGAGTACAAAAGGGCCTCTATCTCACTACCTAACAACAGGCCAAGATGCTGGAATTTACCCACGTGGTTTTGTTTGTTTTGCCCTTCCCTCAACCAAAATCATCCTTCTCCCCTATCTATGTAAGAACTGTTCTACTTTCAAAGGACTTCTCTTTTAAGAAAAAATAATAATGTTCAGGAAGTAACAAAGACATTGAGTGTAGTGCAGAAGCTGAATGGGGTTTAAGTTAACAGTACTTTTCTGCAAACAAAATACAGAGGTTCTTCACTAAAGTTCAAATAATCTGGATGTTCCAAATGTGCAAATTTGGCTTCCATCTGGGCTAAATAAACCACTTCCTGACAGCTTCCTGGACACAAGGTGTGCTGGGAGTAGTTTTGCTAACTCAGTATTTACAAGCACTTTTCTTGAAATGCAGCAATCCAGATACAGAACTAAAGAAAACCTGCAGGAGATTACAACTGTAGCTACTACAAACATACCTCCAATGGCATCAATCTCATCAAAGAATATAAGGCAAGCTTTCTTAGTTCTGGCCATTTCAAAGAGTTCACGAACCATTCGAGCTCCCTGAAAGCAAAAAAATCAAGATCTTGTTAGAGATTTTAGGCACATTAAAGGAAAACTATCAAAACCAAACTTTTCATGCTTCCAAATACTTCTACGTTTCCAATGTGAAAACCTTTTATTTGTTCATACATATAATGGGAAAGGTATAAAGCTTAAAGCAATTTGTAAAGGAGATAAAAATTACTGCTCTTAAACTGAGAAGTACAGATCAAGTAATTTACCTCAGGGCCAACTGAAAAACAAGTGGCAGAGTTGGGAGCAGAATCCAAATTCCAGAATCTTCCTGAACTTTGCAGAATGAACTCTATACTGCAAAATCCCTCTCATAAGTGACAGCAAAGCTGAGGTCATGTCACCACTGCCTGACCTGCAGTGATTTGTCTGATAGCTCCTGCCCCCTGCAGCTGCAGCTTCCAAGTACATCCATCCCTCACCCCCAGTGTGGTGTCTGGTACCCACAAGGGAGATCTGCAAACCCCTCCACACTCCATCAAAGACTTGCTCTTACCTCTCCCACATATTTCTGCACCAGCTCAGATCCAATCACTCTGATGAAGCAGGCATCAGTCCTGTTAGCCACAGCACGAGCACAGAGGGTTTTGCCTGTGCCAGGTGGCCCAAACAAAAGCACTCCTTTGGGAGGCTCAATTCCAAGGTTCACAAATCTCTCAGGCTGTAACAAAGGGAGCCAGAAGGCAAGGTTATGTACAAATTAAAGATTATGTGCATCAAAGCATATATGCAAATCAAGGAAATCATTAATGAAGAGCAATGTAAACAAGGCTGGGCTGGATTCACATGGTAAAAATCTGACTTCCTTTTATTAAACTGTTTACACTCAGTAACATTGTCTTTTCTTGCTTTTTCAGATGCTCACAGATGGCCAGAATACTTCCAAAATAATAGAAGCTTCAATCTGGAGGTTACTTACGTGAAGCAGAGGGGTTTCCACCACCTCTCTCAGCTTTTCAATCTGCTCTTTACAGCCACCAACATCACTGTAAGTGACATCAGGCTTTTCTTCTACCTGCACAACAAAGAGGTGAATGAGCAGTTACCAGCCTGATGCAGCAAATCTCCACAGGCTTTCAACAGCCCACAACAAAATCTAGCAAAAGGAATCACAATTACAAGATAAAGCCACGTCAAAGTAAGTAAAGGCAACTCTCACTTGCATCATGGTGACTGTGGGATCAATCTTTGGAGGCAAAGGGATGTGGATTTGGTACTTGTTTCTGTCCACCCTGGTGAGGAAGCATAAAGACTATTATTGTAACACTGGTTAAGTAAAGTGTTATGTAGAAACAACTCTGTAAACGAGAAGCTGAATTCTTGAACTGTTCTTTTCTCTGGCATCAAGACAGCCCAGCCCTGAAAGTTAATAGTCAGGTAGGCCAGATACTGGAATTCTTTCTGTAGAAAATTTTAAGGTTTCCAAAACTATTAATTCCAAAGTATTTTGAAAATTAAATTTCAAAATATCCCACAGAGCAAACTGGCAAAATACTGACTCTTAAAGTAACAGGTTTTACGTCCTCAGTGAACATTTCCTGGCTGCTTTGAATGTAACCTCAGAGTACCAAAGGAGGAGCCTACACAGGCTCCCTGAAAGCTGGGGCCTGAACTGAAAGGTCTCTGTCCAATGACACGTGGGTTTGGTCAATTTTTGCCAAAATAACATCAAAACAAGATTCCAACAGAGCATGCAGGTGAGTTATTGTCATCCAAGAGAAAGACAGTAGTGGTGTAATTTCAACCACTGCAAAAATTGGAAAGGAAGGCTTGCTGACCTGTCAAACTACAACATGAGATAATTCAGAGAAAGCTTCAGTCTGCAGGAAGACTCACAAGAACAGAAAAACTTTGCATACCCAACTCTCATGCCTTCTTCTATGTCAGTAGGTGCCACCTGGTCACTGAGATCCACCACGAACTTGGCAAATTGCTTGACATTGATAATGTACTTGGGATCCTCGGAGTCTGCATTGATGATCTTTGTGCACCTATCACACAAACACAACTGCACCTCCAGGCACACAAACTGTTTGCCAAGCTTAAGAATCAAGAGAGTCACATTCTCCAAATACACCAGAATACCTGCTGTACTTGTGATTACACCATTACAGCATCAACAGCTGCAGAAATAAGTATGAAATACATCACACATAATCACAGTTCCTTTATGATTCAGTGGTAAAAAGCACTTTCAATATGCACAACAGGGACTTCATTTTTTTAAAGAAGTCCAAACATAAGCTATAAATCAGATTTTTAACACTATGGAGCTCTACTGGAAGGGTAAGAGTGCTCCCACCTTGCGACTTGCAATGGTTGCTCACTTTGGAGAGTTTGTTTATCTGCAGCCAGATCCCAAAGGGCAGGAGGAGCCAGGCCAGTGTCAGATTCCTTGATTCCTGCATGCAGCACAAACAAGCTGAGGAGGAAACAGCTAACTGGGATGTCAGCCATCCTTCCCACACCAAAACCTCAGAGATAACCCTGCAGGAAGCTTTTTGAGAGACCTCCAAAACAACACACACACACATCTTTGATGGATTTCCTAAAGAACAAGTTTCCTAAGGAAAGAGCCTACGTGACCATGCCAGATGAACATTCAAATCCCAGTCTGGCCACCCTCCCAGCCAATTTTGCAGAGTGGGGATGATTACAGCAGGACAGAGCACTGATAGTGGATATCTACATTTCACTAAAGGAGTGAAACTCTTGAGTGTTTTCACTGAGCTCCAGTGCAAAGTATCAGAAACTAAGGGATTCACACAGATGAAAAACCCCACAAATCTTCCAAAACATGCATGTAACAAGTACCATCTCCATTATAGATTTAAAAGAATCAAGATTATTTTACAAGAGAAATTATGGTCTTCCTGGCAAAACTCAGAGCCACTGCAGGATTAACAATAGAGCAAAAATCATACATCAGTGAAAGAAAAATTAGGAAACAAATTAATTGTTACTGTTATCACTACTTCATTATCTGGTGTCAGAAAGGGGCATTTGTGTCATGCCACCACTATATATAAAAACCACAGTTTTGATTAAAAATGTGTTAAAGTACAAAATTACAAAATCAGAAGTACAGATTAGCACTGTCCAGTTGAAAAAAAATCACCTAACAACCAAAAACCTCATGCTGCCAAATAAAGAGTTCTTTGGAGAAAAATAACAACTAAAAAACGATGCAGAAGTTGTTGGAAATCAACTTCTTACAACACTTGTTTTGGTACCTGTGGCTCCTCTACGGAAAGATTTCTACAACACAAACATACCAGTGAGCTCATTGATTTTCTTAAGCAGTTGTTGAATATCATCTTCTACTTGCTTGATCTGCCTTGAGTACGTGCTCTGGCCCTGGAAAAGGAATAGCACGGAGATTTTGTAGGTCAAATTATCTCATGTTTAGGAAAAAGTGACAAGAGGTGCTGCCCATCAAGATGTTCAACAGACTGTCTTGGTGTAACAGCCAACCATTGATGACAGCCAAAAAAGACAGAATTAACCTCCAGTAACAATATTTCTGTTTGCAAAAGTGAACTGCAGCTACACACAACTGACCAACTGGGAAGGTGGAAATTTTCCATGTTTGTAAACTTTAATAATTTGTTTTTCTTTTAAACCCATTCAGCCTTACTTTTTCAAACTATTTTTTCCTATAGTTTAAAAAAGACTTAGTAAAATCATATATACAGAGAATTCAGAACACACTTTCTGAAAACCATCTGTACAAGTGCTTTAACTGCCTTATCCAACCTTTCCATCATTCACAGAGGACAGCAGAAGGATCAAAGGGCAAATCAGAATTCTTGCTTGTGATAAAATGCTTTTTTTGATCCAGATCTGCCTATCACAGGCAGATTCAGACCTGGATTTGCTATACAAAATCTCCTTTGTAGACCACTGGCAACAAAAAAAGAAGCTGCAGTGGGTACCTGCTGTATTTCAGAGCTTTGTAAAGGAGTATTGGTGTCAACAAAAATCAGATTTCTGCCAAACGTACCCAAGCTGCAAGTTTAATCTTTCAAGAGCTCTTTTGCAGACCAAGTGTACTTCCCAGTGGAAAGGGTAGATGGGCATTTTAAGCCTTATTGTCTGTGAAAAGTGCCTCCCAACATTATGTTCTTTTAACATGATGGCTAAAAGCAAGTCAATTTGGTGACAGGAGGGGAATCTTAAAATTATTTTTTGTATAAATCAAGAAAACTGGCCAGTGAAAAAGCCCTAGTAAAGCCCTGGCTGTCAGAGCCCTATGGCAATCAGCAATGAGATACAAAACAAAAATAGAGAAACAAACCCTTAATTACTTCCAAGTTAACAAACCCAGGATTATTTTTAGTGTTTATGCTGCATGGCATTGGAAGGTGAAAAGGGAGAGAAGATTTTTGCAGGAGAGAAAAGCACTAGGAGAAGCAGAGTTACTCTCTACCCCTCCCCTCCTGCACTGTATTCCCCCCAGGAGCTGCTCTGTGTCTTTAACACTCCCACAGCTGAGTGCTACTTACATATGTTTTCAGCAAGGCAATATCTCCTTCATCAAGAGCTGAAACAAGACAAGAGAGACTTAGCTTCCAGTTCTGAAAACAAAGCCATCAGTATTAATTCTGCTTCTAAAAGATCAAAACATGTATTTTGGAGAGATTCTTTTGAGTTTCCACTTTTCACTGAAGCAAAGTGGAACAAAAAAGCACCAGATATACAAGAAAAATGAAACAGGGTCTCCAGCTACTCTCTTCAGTCCAACCACCTGCACCACTCAGAGCTCACAGCAAGCAAGCCACTTCAACTCTGCTTCACTCAGAGGAGTTCCCAGCCTGTGACTGCTCAAAAAAGGGACTGAAGAGATCACAACTTCGTCTTTTTAACTTTTTGTTTCTAGATGTTCAAGAAAGCATCAGTGAAAAACAGTCACCACTCCCCACTAGCGATGTCTCTGCATAGAGACGGCCTCAGTGACCCCTCCATTAACTAAGAAAAATACACCTCTGCTAGTGTCCCTCTGCCACACCACTCTCACATCACTTGCCATTTAACAGACTTTCAACACCCCCTCTCCCTTCCCATCCCTGTTTCCTCTCCTGTCTAATTCCACTCTTTTTGAGACAAATGGAGCCCAAACCACACAGAATTGGTGGACATGGCACTTGGTGCTATAGTCTAGTTGAGGTTTTAGGGCATAGTTTGGACTTCATTATCTTAGAGGTCTCTTTCAACCTCATGATTCTGTGGTGATCTGGGAGCAGCACGTTATACAGCACTCTGAAGACCTTCTATGTTGATCTGTACTTCTCTCCTGACTATTTATACCACCCCATTGATTGTTTTTTATAGCTGCTGAACACTCTGTTGCTATAATTTAGAAATTTTTCTTGAATGGGAATAGTTCAAAGTCCATCACTAATTACATTTTGCACTGCTTGTGCTTCCAGATGCTTTATTAAATATTTACTAACACGAAATAAAAAGCCACAGTAAGTTAAAACATGAGGGGCAACCGGCAACTTTCACACCGTGCCGGTATCCTCGGAAACCTCGGCTGCCTTCCCTCTCCTGCTTCCCGGAATTCCGAATGACAGCGGCAGCACAGGGCAGCTCTGGGGCGCTCCCCCCCCGGCAAGAGAAAGAAACTTTCACGGAATCATCAAGGTTGGGAGAGACTTTCATGATCATCAAGTCCAACCATCAACCCAGCCCTGCCCCTGTAACCCCGACCCCACATCACCCAGCGACAGATCCAGACGTTCGTGAGCTCCTGCAGGAACGATGACTCCACCTCCCTGGGCAAACTATCACGGTGTCTGACCACCCGAACTGCGAATTTTTTTTGTCTAATATCTAATGTGAGTCTCCCCTTCTCACCTTTAGGCCATTTCCTCGATTTCTTTTACTGCGGGCACGGCAGAATATACCAGCCCTCACCTCACCACAGCCTCTTCCAGGGAGGCGTAACATTACTATATCACTTTTTGTTGGGCATTTAAAGTCTAGAAATACGTATGAAACCACAAAAAGCATTTTTCCTCTCACGATGAGAAAATTCGACATTTTAGGAATCTTTTGGAAAAGAACAAGACTTAGAAGGTGGAGGGTCCATTCCTCCCCTGAGGATCTCTGCGGCTTCCCCGGGCAGCCCCAGGCGGTGCCCGCTCCGCACCCCCGGCCGGGGCAGCCCCGAGAGCCGGGCGGGCCCCGCTCCCCCTCAGCACAGCCCAGCTCAGCCCTCACAGCCCGGTCCCCGTGAGGCACGGCCCAGCTCAGCCCTCACAGCCCGGTCCCCGTGAGGCCCGGCCCAGCTCAGCCCTCACAGCCCGGTCCCCGTGAGGCCCGGCCCAGCTCAGCCCTCACAGCCGGCTCTCCGTGAGGCACGGCCCAGCTCAGCCCTCACAGCCCGGTTCCCGTGAGGCACGGCCCAGCTCAGCCCTCACAGCCCGGTTCCCGTGAGGCCCGGCCCAGCTCAGCCCTCACAGCCCGGTCCCCGTGAGGCCCGGCCCAGCTCAGCCCTCACAGCCCGGTTCCCGTGAGGCACGGCCGGCCCCGCTTCCCTCCCCGCCAGCGGCGGCACCGCTCGGGCCCGGGCTCGAGGCCGGCACGGAGGACACTCCCGGGGCGGCGGCCGCAGCAACAAAGCGCACATCGGAGACATTTTTAATCCTTTTTAGTCCCTTTCCCCCCGCCGCTCCTGGCACCGACATGGCCGCGGGCGGCGCCGCCCCACTCCCGCCCCGGGCGCTGCTCGGAGACTGTCCTCGCCGTCCGTGAGCCCTCACCACGGATGGGTTTGTCCTCTTTCTCCTCCTCCTTGGTTTTCCTCTGGTCGGCTCCCAGGTAATCCGGCATCGCGCCCGCCCGCCTTACGCAGCACCGCGCCGCTTCCGCCCGGAACACAAACCAGGGTGCACCGCGGCCCGCGCACAGGCAACTCCTTCCCCCCGTCGCTGCGGCCGCCGCCGGGAGTTCCGCGCGGCGCCGCCGGTTCACCCCGCAGCCCAAGGCAGCGCCGCCGGTGCCGCCCCGCGGGGGCCGATTCGGCCTCGGGGGCGCTGCGGGGCGGCGGGGACGCGGCGGGGCCCGCGGGACCCGGGCAGGGCCGGCCGGGCCGCTTATGGCGCCGCACGCCGCCGCCGCCCCGGAAGCGCTGCGGGCGCCCCACGCGCCGGTGCCGCGGCAGGCGCAGGCCGCGGCCATGGCGCTGCTGCGCGGCCCCGCGGCGGACGGACAGCGCTCGGCCGTCACCAGGCCGCTCTCCGCCGGTAGGTACCGCGGGGCTGCCCCCGGGAAAGGCCGCCCTGGGCTGGGAAAAATCGGCCGGGCTGGAAGAAGTTTGGTGTTGATTTGAGTTTAATTGTCTCCGTGTGGCGTGCGGTGCCCCCGCCGGGATCGTTGGTGCCCGTGTGCCGGCAACAAGTCTGGGATCTGCCGAGGGACGGGCCCGGGAAGGGGAGCGGGAACGCGGGGAAGATCAATCCAAATCTGATACCGCTGCCGCCGGTGCCTCCTCCGCCGCCAGTAGGACCGTATTTAATATCTATTGACACGTGCGTTTCTTTAACTCGAAATCACCTTTCCAGATGTGAGAGCGCGGCGAAGCGTTGGGAGCTCCCGTCTGATGGGCACGTGTGCGGGTTCCTGCGCTCTGGTGTATGTGGAGCCAAAGAAAAGATTTAGCGATCTGTGATGCTGTGCTTGTGGGGGTTTTGATGGGGTTTAGTTTAAAAAAAACGAAAGTAAACCACAGAAGGTGAAGTTGCTTTTATGTTTTTGCTTATAGCATCAGTACTCTGTCAAGTGGAACCAGTGGGAAGATGGTTTGAAGCGTTTATTAAGAGGAGAAACATAAATGTTTCTGCCTCTTTCCAGGAGCTAGAAGATGAGAAGGAACTTTCTGAAGAATCGGGGGATGAAGAGCTGCAGCTTGAGGAATATCCTATGTTAAAAACCCTCGACCCAAAGGACTGGAAGGTATTCAGTCAATATGGGTTACTGTCACCTAATTTGGCCCATCGAGGTTATATGCCATGCCCAGGTGCTAAAGATCTCCTTCCTCTTCCCCTGCTACACCCACGTGAATCAGTTCATGTCCCTTATCTTAATATCTGGTGTATGAAGGCAAACACTCAGGATAAGATCTTAGCTTTGAGCTGCAGCTTTTTAATTTACTGCCTGAAACTATTAAAGTGTCTCTTCTCCCTGTTACCATCTCCTTTATTCTGGAGTTACATTGGCACTCTTAATATTAACAACAGCAATTCAGTTTTCCAATAACTGAGTTTTCTAGTGTTTCAATCTAATGTAGATTAAGCTACTTGAATTTCTATGAGAGTGGCTTAATTTACTGATATTCAGTTATTCAGTAATTATTGAATAATTTATGACAGCTGTTCCTATAGTCTTTTTCCAGTATTTATTGAGAGAGGGAAGAATTCTCCCTCTTGCCTTTAAGAGATGGGGAGGAGAACTGGTTTTCTGCATGTTGTGGTGTTTTAGGTGGTATTTATGAGTGTTCATTAGGGTTTGTGGTTCTTTTCTCTCAGAATCAAGACCATTATGCAGTTCTTGGACTAGGAAATATACGATACAGGGCTACTCAGAAACAAATCAAAGCAGCTCGTAAGTACCTGTCCCTCATAAGCAAAACCTTTTTTCAGATGTACACAGCTGGTTGCCAGTGAAAATACTTGCTGTTGTGAACAAGGTTTTTACTGTTTCCCAGGCCTAAAAGTCTGACTTGTGTTGCTTACCAGCATCTTAAATTCATATCACAGCTCTGAAATCCAGAAGCCTAAATGTAGGGAATTAAAAAATTTCAAATCTCTGTTTCTGGGAAGTGCAGCAGCATTCACAGGCTGTAGCTTTTCTGCTAAATTTCACTTTGGATCGTGTTCAAAACTTCAGTAAAGGGATAGAATAAAATTTTTGTTTTATCTGAACTATTTTTTTTCATTAGAAATAACAACTAAAATTACATTAATTATTTTTATTTTTTCAGTTATGAAGCTAACTGTACACTTACAGATACTAAAGCACTTTGCTAGGCACAGTAGTACAGTAAGTCTCAAACTTCTTCAGATGTTGAGGTGGAATAGAAAATAGAACTTCTGAGTTGTGGTTATTTTATGTCCCAGAAAACATGAAATAATGTTAATTCTAACTATAGTATTAAATCAAAGAAAATTCATTAACTTCTGTTTTCTGCCAGATCTGACTGTTTGGTTTGTATTTTTATTTAAGTTTTGAATGAGAGAAATGCCAGTTGGAATTACTGTACTACTTTGTAGTTTGAAACTGTTTCTGATGAAGCATTTCTAACTGTAATGCATTTATTTGTTAGATAAATCCATGGTTTTGAAACATCATCCAGACAAGCGAAAAGCTGCAGGGGAACAGATAGGAGAGGGTGATAATGATTATTTTACTTGCATAACTAAAGGTAAGCAATTGATCTCCTTTGTTAGATACTCTCTCAATCTACTTGATCATCAGAAACGTATTTGTTGGCTTCATTAGGATTTTAAGGAATTGTCAATGATTAAACAGCTGGAGAAGTTCTTTTTCCATTGTAGAAAACTGCATCAATAGATCACATCAGGTGTAACTTCCCAGTGGGTAGAAGCAGGAAGGGAATGCAGCTGACAGATGTCTGGCTGCTGTGGCAGCTGGTGACAAAATGTGACACTTGCAGCAGTGCACACACAGATGAACCTGGAGGTGGCCCCACACCTGGGATGAACTAGTGAGCCATGGAGCAATTCCCCACAGGCACCAACAGCAGTTGGAAAATCTGAATTCTCATGTGCTTGCTCTGACAACAGAGCATGTGTTGATTTGATGCAGGTCATCAGTTTCTTCAGCTGTTCATTTGTGCCCACAGATGAGCAAGTGAACTCAATTTAATAACATTTCCTTCTTGCTTATTGATGGAATCAGCAGTGCAGAATTAATGGCTGGACTCTGATTTTAGAGGTTTTTCCCAACTTTAATGGTTCTGTGACCCAGAACACCACTGCTGGCCAATTCCAAACCTGTAGGGGCTGTTCTAGGTGTATGACTTACATCTCCAGGAATGCTTGAGAGCTTGGCTTTTTCATTTATTTTAAACAAATTTCACTCAGTAAGGCTGAAGCAGGAGGAAATCTTGACATTTATGTTTCTAAACTTCCTTCTCTGAATGTCTCCTAATACTAGAGATATTTTAGACAAACTAATATTTTCAGCCTCCTTTGGAGTTGTCAGATGGAGGAAGGTTGCCAAAGGAAATAGTTTTCTGTTGCAGTCTTGTCAGAAACTGTCAGATATCTATGATGAGATACCTGCACATGAGTTCAGGAAAATGCCCTGTGTTCTACATGCATGGAGCAAAATATCATAGAACCTTCCCTCTTGACTGCTTACAATCCAAGTTTGGGGCTAAACAGAAAGCAAAGCACAAGGTAGCAAAGAAGAGGAATAATGCTCCCAGGCAGCATTTTGGAGGAAGGAAATACTAAAATGCAGTAGTAGGAAAGGGGGACCTGGAGTAGGAACAAACAGTAATGAAACAGGGAGGAGAAATTTGGAAAGGTGGGAGAACATAGGTTGGATTTAGAACTTCATAATAAAGAATGTGTGGGAGATGCAGAGCTGGGGGAGCTGAGTGTGTGGGAGTAGAACTGGGGATCTGTATGTGGAAGGGACATCTCCTAAATGGAACAGGAACCAATGGATGGGCACAGAATTTCCTGCATCAGGAAAACAGTGTGAGGGTTACTGAGGCAGGATAATTGGGGTCATTTGGAGTGTTGGTGGAGGGAAGTCCTTTCCCAGAGGGAAAAGGCAGACTGGCTGACAGCAGCTCAGTGGTGGCCACTGTCATTCCTTCCAGTGAGATCAGCTCACAGCACTGCAGAGCACCAAGGTCTCCTCCAGGTTATCACCTCCCGCATCCAACCTTCATGGGGCAGTGTCCTCTGGCAGGGGTGCAGGCACAGAAGTCCATGGATGTTTGCAATACAAAATTGATTCTTTTGACTTTTCATTCTTACTGAAAAACAGTGGTCATTGTAAAACTCCACACTTCATTGAGATAAAAGTAAGAGTACTGAAGCTATAGTTTTTGTGATTTACAGAATATAAAATCAGTAATGTGATGCTCCCCAGCTGCAGGGATCTAAGAACAGGAAAACTGGGACTGTTTGCATGTTTTGGAGAGTTTGTGTGGAGTTCTGTGTTCTATCCAAGACTCGGTACAACTTCATCATCATCTGCAAAAATTCTAAGGAGTGGTTCCTGTTCTTGCCCGCTCTGACAACACACGAACTCAGGACTGCCTTTGCTCTGTGCCCTAGTAGACCATTTTGTCAATTTATCTGCAAGGATCTGGTGTGGGATAAAAGTTTGAAGATGTCATGCCCAAACTCCCAGTGTCTGAACAAAATTTACTGCTATAAAATTAAATATTGTCTGTTTTGTTACATCTTAATGGTTAAATGTGTCCTTTTTCAGAAATGCTTTCCTCCTACTTAGTTTAGCAGGAACAGACAGCAGTGCTTTTTGGTGTCACTAAAATAATTAAATATCAAGCTCTACAAGAACACTACAGATAAATCAAACACAGATCTGAGAACATCTTTTTGAACATTTACAATCTTATGTCTGGTAACTTTCAGCTTATGAAATATTATCTGATCCTGTGAAACGACGAGCATTTAACAGCATAGACCCAACTTTTGATAACTCTGTACCTTCCAAAAGTGAAGCAAAAGAAAACTTCTTCGAAGTTTTCTCACCAGTTTTTGAAAGAAATGCCAGGTAAGCTATGTCTAACTGCCTCTGCTGTTGCTGGAGAATCAGCATTTGCAAACTCTCTTGACATTGTGTTTGTGAGAAGACATGTATTAATTTGCTGGAATTGTAATACAACCAAAATAGTTGCAATTATTTTTTATTTCATTTTTAAATAATCTGAACTGTCAGCTGATGGCATTGAATTTGACCCATGCAATTCTTAAAAAGGTTCTCAGCTTCCCATTACCTACTGCCCTTTTTGCACAACTCATTGTTTCATCTTAAAATTACTTACAATACCAAAGGTTTGTGTGCTGCTGACTAAAAATCCCTTTTTAAAATTATTTTCTTCTGAGAGTGAGACATTAACAGAAGACAGTAGTTACAGTCATGATTTAGCTGGTTAAAAGAGAAGATAATTGTAGCTATCAATATTTGGTGGTTCTCTCTTACATTGTGTGACTTTTTTCTTCATTTGATTCATGGTTGACAATTAACTTGGTATTCAGGTTGTCACAATAGAAACCTGCCAACTTTTCCCTGTATAAAAGGGCTTAATTACATGAGGCACTTTATAACATTCTGAACAATTATTGTTTAAACTACTCTTACTGAATCTTCTATCAAGTATTCCATAGACTTCAGACCTGGATCTGTGGCTGTCAGATGAGGTTTTTTCCCTTTTCCGCAGTGAAAGTTAATGCTGTGTCATGGAACAACAAATTCTAGAGCCTGTGGAAGATTTCCCTAGAAAAAAATGCAGTGGGGGCAAAGTATGCACTATTCCCTTGTACTCCAGTAGAATGTGTGGGAGACTTCCTGTACCCCGCCAGAGAGCTGAGTTATTCACAGAGCACTTTGTGGCCACTTTCTGTAGGCTCCTCTGCCAGAAGAATGTGTATGGAGAATTGAATATCTTCAGAGATAGCTTGTGCTCCATCAAGTCTTCTTGAGGCACTCAGGCAGGAGAAGGTTGCTTTTTTGGGGAAACTCACCCAAAAAATGCCCAATCTGGAGGATACTTAGGAGGAGCTCTCCTGTTCTGTTCCTCTTTCCTGGTGCCCCCTCTGTGTTGCTGGGAGGGAATCTCAGGTTTTGATTCTGTACTTAACAAATGCCATATTATGAAGACTGTATATATTATTTCTTGAATATATCCATGTATTTTCAGGTGGTCAAATAAGAAAAATGTACCTAAACTTGGGGACATGAACTCCTCATTTGAGGAGGTAGATGCATTCTATTCCTTTTGGTAAGTCAGCTGGTGGCTCTATTTCTATTCAAGACATGCAGTATAAAGGGCTTGCAGACCCTTTGGTGTGTGGGTTGTTTGCTGTGGGCTGTCCCAGCCTCCTGATGTCACAAAATTACCCCACAGCTGTTTGTGCCTTCCACAAACTGAGCCAGCTTTCTCCTGGCTAATCCATCCACTTGTAAATTCACGTTTGCAGTGGGAATTTCTGACCGTGGTGGCTGAGAACTGAGCAGACCCACAGACTGGAAATCAGGTTTATCTCACCCAACCTGTGTTTTCAGTGGAGACATCTTAGGTGTTTAAGCTCCCCTAGCAAAGGGAGGTGTGTTTAGTCCAAAAAAGTCAGTCATGTTTATGGCTTGCCTTACCTGCTAAATATGGGTGCTCACATAAAGATTAATTTCTCTCTGAACTCTCCTGACTGCACTGCATTTCCACTGTGACAAAAACATAGACAGCTGTAGACATTTAGAGTGGGCAAGACCAATGCCATCCTGAAGTAGACTGTCCCACAGTACAGAAAGGTGTAATTCATATCCTGCATTTTGACTTAACACAGTGGAATCACTGTAGGTGCAGAATAATTGTAAATTATGTATTATAAATTGTAAACAGCAGTACAGTTACCTATAAACACATAGCAGTAAAAAAGGTAGCTGATGTTTAACAGATTATCTGTTTTTTCATTCCCCTTTTTTTTTCCTTAAATTTACTTTAGGTATAATTTTGATTCCTGGAGAGAGTTTTCCTATTTAGATGAAGAGGAAAAAGAAAAAGCAGAATGGTATGTAAGTAAAAATAATTTTGACAGGAGACTGAGAGGTTGATACAGCAAGATTTTCCAACTTTCTCTTAGGCTGTAAGTCATAGGAAGAAAGGCGGCTGAGCCAAGTCTGAATTCCATTCTCCCGGCTTAGGGATCAGTCATGGACTTGAACTGAACTTACTGTGGGCTTCTTCATGTAACTGTAGTTCCTTCTTGCCTCACAGAGGTATATCTGAGGTCCTTTGCAATGTGTGTTCATTTAAGTCCAGACTTTCACTTCCTGCCAGTCCCAAGCACAGGTTGAACCTGGAGCCAGGACAGAGTGGATGAGCATGCTGGTATAATTTCTCTTTTTAACTTGTAGTGAGAGAGTGATACTTCCTAGCATTTGGAGAGGTGAGTTCTGATGGTTTGATGCTAAAAATTATATATTAGTTGATGTAGTGATAGTTGCTGAATTACTCAGACCATGTTGCATTGGAAAATACATTGTGTTTTTATCCTTCCTACAGTTATAAACACGGAGCGTTCAAGTTGGAGCTTTAGTCTAACACACATTTCACAGGACACAACCTCACTTAGTAATCCTTGTGAGACCATAATTTACATCGTATGCATCTCTTCTTCCAAGTTTGACTAGAAATCAGTTTTGTATTTAGATTCAGTGGTTGGCTTTCTTTGTGCTGGAAACTGCCATATTTAGGCTGTAGCTAGGCATTTCTCTTCTCTTGTGCCTCCTCCTGCTGCTGGATTTCCTGAGCCTCACCAGACCTGCTGTTCTCTCTCCTGTGAAGATCCTGTGTAGGCAGTGTAATCAATTCCTATCACTTGTACATCACACATGAACCTCTAGGCTTCTCATTGGAACTATCTTGAATTATTTGCATAGCTCTTTTTTCTGCTCATTCCTGTCATTAGTGTCCTTTCTCAAAGATGTTTAGACAAATGGTACCTAGTCTGCTGTACTTAGGAGAGAGAACTACATTACAGCTGCTGTTCAGATGGTCATGGTTCTTGCTACCCCTTCTTGCCAAAGGTGATTTTGCTCATGTTTTAAAGCTTCAATCTGCTCATATTAGTCTCCTTCTCAGTTATGGGGATTGTTTTCTTTGTTCTGAGGTAGAGTGCTTTGGGTTGGAAGGAGCTCTAAATACCTCAGAGTTCCAACTTGCCTGCCCCCTCTATTGTTCTCCGTGTGGTTGTGTGGATGAGGTTATAGACCCCTTCTAAAAATTTGCCTCTTTCTTGACAGCACTGGTGAATATTTCAGATTATTTAGTCGGCCCATCAATAACCTGAGCTGTATTTTACTGGAGTGAATCTGGCATGACTCTATCCAGTGTCATGCTACTTCGTAGAGTGTTGTTTCTGTGCAGATGGGTTTACTTGACATGACTATATTCTGCAAAAGGAGATTAACTGTGGCATTGTTTATACTGCTGTCCTTTAATTAAACCCCATGCTAGCATTTCTGTTGTTTAGCTTGAGTTTAATGTTAGGTAAGCAAGTGGATTGCATTTTGAAAATAAAGTCCATGATCTCATTCCCTACAATGACAGATAAGCAGCTTGCTTTGTCAGGTTTATATAACTATGTAAACACTTAGCATTTTGTACATCTCAGAGCCTGGAACTTAATTTTTTGAAGTCTATTTTTGAAGTATTCACAGAAGAACATCTGTGTGGGGGGAACTATTTAAGAAGCTTGTTGATAAATTTCTAGCAGTGGCACTGTAAAGCATTAGCACTGAACTATGCTTTCCTTTTAGTCGAGATGAAAGGAGGTGGATTGAAAAGCAAAACAGAGCTGCCAGAGCATTGAGAAAAAAAGAAGAAATGAACAGAATTAGGACTCTTGTTGGTGAGCACACAAACTGCTGTTCTTTAAAGAGAGATTCATTAACTAACTGTGGAAGTCTCCTGCTTTTCTTCTATACATGATGCTTCCTTTCTTCTGCCAGACAATGCATACAGCTGTGATCCCAGAATAAAGAAATTTAAGGAGGAAGAAAAGGCAAAGAAGGAAGCAGAGAAGAAAGCCAAGGTAGAAGCAAAACGAAAAGAACAGGAGGCAAAAGAAAAAGTAAGTACTTTATTTGGGTTGAAAAACTCTGCTTCATTCACACCTGCTGCTTCAGGTTCTAGATTTGTCAGAAGACTACTGACAGAATAACTGGGGTTCAAAAATGTGTTGTCATTGATGCCTGTGCAGCAGGCAGTGTAAGGCTGGCTTACAGGCAGTGTAAGCCTTCTGACAATGAGATGGAAACAAGGAATGCAGATCTGAAACAAAACACCTTTGAAAACGGAGTTCTTCTGTTGCATACAGTTCCTCTGGTTTCAAAGCAAGCATTAAGTGCATAAAATGTGTATGTCTGCTTGCCTTGTGCATGTGGTTTGTGAATGGTTGGTATGAAATGCTTTGAGGTAACAGAATATACTTGATAAATATGAACAGTTTGGAGAAGATGGCTTTGAAAGTACAGGAATGAAAGGGAACTGTAAGGTGCAAAAAAGTAACTTAAAATACATTAGAGCACTGCAAAATATGTCAGTAATTATGCAGGAGAAATACTGGACCCACAAAGTTTATACTCCTGAGGCAGGAGTAGGAAATTATGTATGGTTTTATATCTTTGTTGTAAAGGAAGTCAGGATTTATAAACTGAGGGTCATTACAGTGAGTACTTGACTTAATGCCAAATAGGATAATGTTTCATCATCTCCCTCAAAATTCTTGGAAAACCAAGCATTAAAGTATTTATGCATTTTAAACCCTCAAACATACCAACAAAACTCCACCTAAACCAGAAACAACACATTTTGATATTGGATGACTCAATGACCCTGTAACAATGTGACTTGGAAGATTTTTATAACTTGCATTTTTTTTCCTTTTGATTGCAGCAAAGACAAGCAGAATTAGAAGCAGCACGGTTAGCAAAAGAAAAGGAGGAAGAAGAAGTTAGGCAGCAAGCGTTAGTGGCAAAAAAGGAAAAAGAGATACAGAAGAAAGCAATCAAGAAAGAAAGGCAAAAACTCAGAACAACATGCAAGGTATTTAACTATTATTACAATGAAGCACAGGTTATGTCAGACAAATTACTGTCTTTGCTTAGATCAGACTGTATCACATGTTTGCTTGTTCTTAGGGCTGGAGATGGGTATGGAAAGTGGGTTTACTAAAAAAAACAAAATACTAAAACGCATACTTACATGCATATGAGTTATGAGTAAAGCTGACCAAATAGGTCCAAACACGGCAGTGGCTGAAGAACACTGTGTGTTAAGCCTTTGTCTAAAGGAATAGGACAATAAAGTTCAAGAACTTTGTAGAACATGTATTTCTGCTTCCAGAACTGGAATTACTTTTCTGATAATGAGGCAGATTGTGTTAAAATGATGGAGGAGGTGGAAAAGCTTTGTGACCGTCTTGAACTAGCAAGGTAAGTCTTCCTGCTGCTGTTTTCTGCTCCTTTTGATACCCATCTTTTTACTAGCTCTCCATTGTAACTGAATAATTTATTTTTAGTCTGCAATGCTTGAATGAAGCACTTACATCCACAACAAGGGAAGGAGGAAAGGCGGCTGTAGTAAAACAGGTAATTATGCTGAGTGTCAAATCAAAGTAACAGAATAATTTGTGAAATCAACCTGTCTGAACTGAAGTAAGATACAGCATAGCTGCTGTGGAATCATGCTTGGTAAAACACAAAGACTTGAGGGATCTCTGCTCCATTCTACATTGTGCAGTTCATGGCTGGTCAAATTAACAGGGCCAGCCAAGAACAAAATACACATTTTTATCTGTAAAGAACACAAAACCTACCTCTTGGACAGTATACAGAAACAGTAGAGGAATTTCATTTTGCCCAACAATTTGTAGCAGTTACCTTGAGGAAGGAGGGCAGTCTCTTCTTCTTATGCAAGAAAAATCCTAGTCTAGTGTCTAGGACTTGGGGATAGATCCACAAAAGGACTTAAGTGTGCTGCAGGCTGTAGGCACTAGAAGGGCTTGTAGGTTGGATACCAAGGAATGGGAAATGCAAGACACATGGAATCAAAATCTACCAAAACTCAGCAAGGATCTGCCTATGTTTGCCATCAGGGAAAAGCCATTTGAACTAAAAGCTGAACCTACATCCTGCAGAAAGAGGAAGGTGCTTTCTCTCATCCACTGTGGATACACGGCTGTGAACGTTTTTCCTTGGTGGGGAATGTGATCTGCTCCCATCCCAGGGTCAGGTTTACTCATCAGACAATTTAAGACTGAAATACCTCTTACTCTGCAGGGGACTGAATTCAATATTCCATTCTCAAGGAAGGTGTTCTGAATGCAGGACAGTCCTCTTCCTATCTGTTAAAGCTATTCCAATAAATATTATCTATCAGGTAATTTCCCTTTTGCCAGGAAGGTTTTATGAAATAAGTTTCTTGCTCTTGCCATTGGGCATCCTGCCAACAGCCATAAGTGCACTGCTCTTCTAATATTGCCAAGATTGGGCTGGGCCCACTCAGAAGCAGATGATTAAAGATGTGTCACACCACAGTCTTGAGATGTGAATAACGCCTCACAAAAAATTGCAGTGGGTTAACTTAATTCGTTTTTAGCTTGCTAAAAAACTACGCATGGCCATCTAACCCTGAGTACACACTTAGTAACTAAAATCTGGAGCTCATTTTAATGTCAAAGTTCTCCATTACTATGGCTGTACTGACATAATCAGGCTTAGATACCAGTTAGGCTGGAAGATTTGAGAATTGGTGTATTCAACATGGGGGTTTAATTGCCCTCACTGGTCTTAATACTTTTGTGGATCTGTCCCTCTAAGTCAACTGTTAGCCTAGACATTCACACAAGGTTGAAAACTTTTGTTTTAATTCTGGGGGTATTCTTTTAATTTCCTAGTGAACCTGTGATGGATTTCTGCTGTTAACTCCTAATCTTTAAATCCTAAAAATATACACATGGAATGAAGGGAAATAATACTGGAATAGATAAGCTCCTCTGTTTCCTTACATATAATATACAGAACAAAAACTAAGCAAAATCCAAGGTTCAAAGGATGTCCAGAGAGGGGGTTGTGTCACTGTAAAATGTAACAATAATTCAGTAAATAATGCTTATTTACAATCTTTAGATAGAAGAAATAAATGAACAAATAAGGCGAGAGAAAGAAGAGGCAGAAGCTCGTATGCGCCAAGCAACAAAGAGCTCAGAAAAGTCAACCACTGGCGGTGGAGGGGGAAGCAAAAACTGGCCAGAGGATGATTTACAGTTGTTAATTAAAGCTGTGAACCTCTTTCCAGCAGGGACTAACTCAAGGTATTTCTCGGGTTTGGGGCTAAAAGCCCTTACTAACAATTTTAAATTTAATCATAAGCATAATAAAACATATTTTCAGATCATCCCAAGTACTTTGTCAGTATAAGCACTTCCTAAACATCTTTCTTTTCCTTGGCTGGAAAGCAGCCAGTGGTTTGTTTTTCCTTGGTACCATGCTCTGTGTGTCACTGGAGTTAGCTCTGGCCCTGGATCTTGTTTCCCCCCCAGATTTGGGCCTCAGTCCATTACCAGGATGGAGCTGAGGTGCCTGTTTGCACAGGGCTTACTCCACAGTAGGCTCCACTCCTTAAAGTGGAGAACAAAACCACACCACTGACTGAGGTGCAGCTGGGTAGGAATACAAGTGTGTAAGCTACTTCAGGGGCTCCACAATGAATGTGAGGCTGGTTTCTCATCTATATGTTAGGAGGAAAATACCCCAAAATAGGAGTTAAGTGCATCAGCTTTGTTGAGGGGAGAGCCAGAGGAAAAAGGAAAGGCTGAGATTTACAGAAAGCAGCACTGGACCTCAACTGACTGCTAAGCAAGAACAGGAGCACGCTTTAAATACTTTTTTCCCAGGAATTAAATGCCTTCTTCCATTTAGGATTACAAAGATTTCAGTCATCCATTACAAAATTTGGATGCTTACTGAAAAAAAAAACAGCTGCCATATTCCATGGAGATGATACCAGTGCCTGTTTCTGCAGCTCAGCAGTCAGGGCTCCTGTCTGAGCAGTGGTACATACTGCCTGCATTTTTCTAAGAATCCACTAGGAATAATCTTGGGACTAGGGCTGTTCCAGCTCTGTCCTGTTTAAGCCCCTTTAGCTGATGTTTAGTTATTCTTCCAGGGGGCAGTGGACATAGGGTTAGTAACTACTCAGCCCTTCAGTGCAGCCTGCAGTATTTAATGCCAGAGGTGTTTAGGGAATTCAGGGTAACAGCATTTAAGCAAAATTTTGAGGATTAGAGGTTTGCACTTACCTACATTCTACCCTCATTCCCATTTTCTGCATTGGGAATTGAGGAGTTCACCCAAGCTGATTGAATTCTTCTTCAGTTAGTGACTGAAAGCTTTCCAGAACAGCTACTCTGGGATTTTGCAGGTATTTAAATATGTTTGAACTTGCTCAGGAGTTTATAAAATGTACAGGAGCTTGACCATAGCTTATATGAACATAATATTACATAATATGCTGGTTTATCCTTTCTGTTCTTGCTGTAGGTGGGAAGTTATTGCCAATTATATGAACTTGCACTCTACTACTGGAATAAAACGAACAGCAAAAGATGTCATCAATAAAGCAAAGAGTCTCCAAAAGCTTGGTATCTATATTACCTTATTTTTGTAGCAACGTGGTCTGCTTGCTTCTGTACAGCTGAATTTTCTGTGACTGGAGCTGTGTTTCTTAAGAAAATCCTCTGTACAGCCCCAAAAGAAATGTAGTTCAGATGGAGGATTTAGAGGAGCATTCATGTGATTCAGTGTTTTCATCCTAATGGCTTCTTTTTTAAGTCAGCACCTCACAAACAACTCTCAGAAACTCTCTTAGTGTAGCTTGATGCTCTGATGTCTGGGACACATGAAATACCAGGGCTCAGAGAGAGATAAATGGGCCTCATAGAAAGCTCCCTACAAAGGAAGGCATCTAAAATAAATGGAACTGATGAAGCTCTAGATATACTTTAAAAGAATAAATGGAATCCAACACCAGAGTAAGACACCTAAATGAACGTGGCTCATCTCCTCAAAAATGAATATAAAAGTGAAAAATGAAGCATAGAGAGCTCTGGAATAACGTCACAAGGAAATTACACATTTCACTACAGAAGGAAAAAAAACCACTAAATTTTCAAGAGGTTTCTGCATTACAAACCATGGAGTGGCACAAGGAGCACCTGGATTTTCCTGCCTCTGTGACATGGTCATAGCCTGGGCAATGCATGAGTTTTGTGCCACAGCCCTTGAGAGAACAATCCCTCTTGATTTTGGGGAAGTTGCAGATTCAAGTTTAAGATTATATGGAACAAGTATTCCTCTGAGCACTATAAAGCAGGATAAGGGTTGGAGAATCTGACACTGAGAAAAGTTTATTGGGCCCTGAATGATTTTTTTTTAAACTACCACCATCTTTATAGTCATTTTAAAGTAAGTAGAAATTGGGGTTTACAATTTTGTTATTTTTGTAATTAAACTGCTACAGAATGTTATTATTATTATTACATCTGGCCTTAATATTCTTGCAATAATTATTCACTTTAATGTCTGTTGCTCACAGACCCTCATCAAAAAGATGACATAAACAAGAAAGCATTTGACAAATTTAAAAAAGAACATGGTGTGGTGCCTCAGATGGACAGTGCTGCCCCGTCAGAACGATTTGAAGGTAAAGGTGAAAACGGAGCCCCTCTTGTGCACTTCTCTCCCCTGGGTCTCTTAGAAAGAAAGTAATCCACAACTTTCTCAAGATTTGCTTACAAACTTTGATAGCAAGTAAATGATCCAGTCTCTCGTGCCAGATTTGAGGGTTTCTGGTACACACAATACATCCCAAAACTTCAGGGATTTTAAATAAACTATAACATATAATAATAATAATAATATATAATAATATATAATATGTTTTGCAATATTTTCTAGACTCTTTTTAAAATACCTACTCTTGTTGTCATATTTGCATTCAAAACCAGGATCACCTCTAGATTCATCCCCTTGGACTACAGAAGAACAAAAACTTTTAGAACAAGCATTGAAGACTTATCCAGTAAATACTCCTGAAAGATGGGAGAAAATAGCAGCAGCTGTTCCAGGCCGGTCAAAAAAAGACTGCATGAAACGATATAAGGTGAGGTCCCTCACCTCCTCCTGGGACTGGCATAGTCCAGGTCTTGAGAGAATCCTTTGCTTTTATTGTTCCATGGTCTCACACAGACAGTATCTGGCACAGGCAAAATGATGGAACCTTACAGGAAACTTTTTAGTTTTGGTAACTCAACCCCAAAAGAACACTAAGGACTAAATGTTCCTCAGTGAAAATGGTGCCTCTGGAAGCTGGGAAGAAATGTCTGTGTCAGGAAATTTGTTTTATAGTTTGACAGCAAACTCTAGCAGATGAAATCTTATCCCTAGCCTCCTGTAGGTAAAAGTTCCTGGTACAGGAGGATTGACCTTCCATTAATTGATTTGTTTCTAAGGGAAATTGCTCTACAACATTAAACTATGTAGATTTCTCATTATGTTGAGAAGTAGAGTGTTTCACAGTGAATTTATGTAGTGTTGAAACCTACAGCATTGCTCAAAAGTTACGTGTTTAGTTAAGTTTCTTTTTTCCCCACCTTCTCTTCAGGAACTCGTGGAAATGGTCAAGGCAAAGAAAGCTGCTCAAGAACAAGTGATGAATGCTACTAAAGTCAAGAAATGACTCTTACTGACAATCCTTGTTTTATAATAAAAATGCAAATACTGTACATATTTCCATTCCTTTCTTCATTATACAGAAACACAGGAGGGGCTGGTTCTTGAGTTTTAATCTTCTCAAAAGCAACTCCAAAGGTCTAAAAGGGTGTTGTTGATTTGTTGGGTGTTTTTTGTTGTTTTCCTGGATTTTTAAAGCTAAAATATGCTGAAGTTCTTGTTATTCACTACTCACGACGCCAATACATGCCACTGCAGATTTTGCTATACTCTGGAAGTTGTTCAATTGGACCTGGAAGTTAAAGAAAGTTGGCCATGACACATGCTCAACTCACAGCAAGTGGTCTGGAGGGGTTATGGGAGCATAGGGAAACATATCACATACCTACGGCAGCAACTGCAGGATGCTTATCATAGATGTACTTTGTGCAGATTTCTCTAATAGTCTGGGCATCTATAGCCTAAAAGGGGTAAAAGAGGCATCTTTGTTACAATCCCATCTTAAAACCATTTCTGATCCTAATTTTGTATAATCCAAGGGAGCAGGAAACAAAACACTTGGAAGTTTTCTCAGTTGGAAATGTTTTCTCAGCTGAAAAAGAAATACAATTTCTATATCGTTACTTTCTGTAGCAAGTAATTTTCTGGCCTTTTAAAAGTTGCAACATGAGTGCCACTTACTTCAATTCTTGCCTCAAGTTCTGGAATTGGGATTCGGCGCTTGTAACACAGCATTTGTCTTCCAATGTCTTCACAGATTGGTGTGGACCCTAAAATGGGAAAAAATCCTTCAGTTATCAGCCTATGGCTCCAAGGAGAATAAAAAGTTCTCAAAAGCCTCACCATCAAGTTGTAGCAGCATATTTGTCTTTAGAAGATTTTTTGCTCGAGCTACTTCATTTTCTGTAACACTTGTGCAAAGTCTTATCCTGAAAAACAGTTTCAATCCAAAGGCATTAAATAATGGCAGGCTGTAGTACACCACTGCCTGTGATAAAGAGGTGCAGAGGCATTGCTGCACCTAGCAGGCACTACTCTTCTCTACACAAAGCTGGTAAGACAGCTTGGAAACCAGCCAAGGATACAAAGCAGCAGCCTAAAAGTACGGGTTCTGGAAGCATATCAAGATACCCAAGAGCAAGCTTTTTCTCTTAGAAGAGCTGTGTTTAATTTTATTAAATACTTTGAGGCAAGTGCATTCTGTACTTGTTATCTTGAGAATGGAGGTTGCTAAGAAAGTAGGAGCCAAGCAGCTTGGTAACAGGCAATTAGCTAGAAGGCAATCCAGATTCCTGGCTCCTCTCTTGGTGAGATAATAATTTGCCACACCGCCTATGGAACATTTTGTGAGGAGATGGGGATGCATTAAATAGCTTAACAATAAATTCCTGTCCCACGAGTTGTCTTGTATCTTCCCTACTGCTAAGCTGCAACAGAGTCACAGTGATAACCTTTTTCTCCACCACTTAACAGGAATTTCATAGAATAATGGTATATAAGAAGTGATTTATGTGATTAAAGAAACTCCTCATTTTCAAGACTTGTTTCAACTTCACCCACTTTAAATCAAGTGCTTTTAAGTAATACGTATGTGTTTTTAATAGCATCTGCAGATCAAGCTTTACAGTCATCTATGGACATCCTTCAAAACAGATTTAAGCCTCAGATGAATGAATATTGTCTAGAATCATAGGTTTCAAATTTCAATATGTAACAGCTCAACTTTCCATATGTATTCACTAGAGCTGTCTAACACCAGCACACATCAACTGCAGCAACTGCAGACTAAAACTGTTTGGTAACAGCACATTCATTATTCTCATCCACAAATATCTGCTCTTTCAGTGGTGGCACTTGTAGCTCACAGGCTGTACACTGACTGTGTAATATACTAAAAGGTCTGACAGTTTCATAGCTTCTGTAATTTCGCAGTCAAAAAAAAATCCCTGCTGTGTTTTCTCATGCAAGAAACAAAACCTACATCTCAAGCTATTCACTCCAAATAATGGTACCAAAAACTGGATGCTGGGACTTGGCTTTGGGTGCCAAAGTTTAGAATTTGATGCATTTGTTGTTCCCAGGCAAGCCCAACCACAAAAAAATATTCTCTTTATTTTTAAATTGTATTCCTCCACTAAAAACAATATTTTCAGAGAAACAGTTGGTAGCTTACCATTCTTTCTGAACAAAGTGCACCATGTCCTGAATAGTGGATGGCTCACAGACCATATAGAGTCCCCACAACCCTGTGTCAGTGTAGCAGGTGTTGAAGGACTGGAAACTGTGACACAGGTTACCTTGGCAGGCAATCTGAGCAAGTTTACTGGACAAATTCTGCCAAGGCAAAAGAAAAAGATATTACATGAAGTTTTTTGAAAGCTTACTAGTCACCTCCATGATTTCCCATTTTCATTTCAATGATGACTGAACATGCAGTAGTGGCTACAAGGTTAATTATCAGCTCTTCATTTCAACCCTTTCTTTCCTTGCATGTAATACCACATTTCAAAATACCACCCCAGATTTGACCCAAAATCATAAAGACACTTAGGTTCAGGAAAGGGACAGTTAATTACTGATACCCAGAAGTGTGGCATTCACATTCTCTGAACATGACTCCTTAGCCCAGAGTTTTTCTCCTGGGAAGCTGAAAGGCAGTAAGAAGCCTCAGAGAAAAGAAAGACAATTCTAATCTCATTTGCTTCTCCTATGTTGTGCTCACGTGAAATGTGTTTGGAGATTGTTTACCCAAGGTGATTGCCTGATTGGACTCTGGTGTGAGTTGTTTTCACTCATTGGCCAATCAGTGCCAAGCTGTGTCGGGACTCTGGAGAGAGTCACAAGTTTCATTATTATCTTTTTAGCATTCAGTAAGTATCTTTTCTGGATTCTTTAGTATAGTATTCTTTAATATAATATAGTATAATAAAGTAAAAAATTGGCCTTCTGATGACATGGAATCAGATGCATCATTCCTTCCCTTTGTTGGTGGCCCTGCATTTACAATACAGGGGTTCTCATGACATACAGGTATAAAACATCCTACATTCCATGAGGGCTGGCAAACCTCAAGTCACTTCTATTTTGGTGGTTTAGAACCACTTCCTAAGATTCTCCTGCATCCTGGGTAACAAACCCTCTGAGACTCACAACTGGATGCCCTTTTCTGTCCTGGCAGTACCCAAGTCAGGGAAATCCCACCGACCTCAGTGAGAGCAGGACGGTGCTTGCAGGTTCACTCACCACTCCTCCTCCAAAGGAGCGATCCCAGTTCCCTATCAGAGTGTTGGCTACCATGAGGGGGATGGTGTCAGGGTCTGACCAGCCAGCTGCTTCCACGGCAATGGCCAGGTGTGCCAGGGGCATCTTGTCATCCCTTATCCGGATCTGCAACACAGCACAGCAGCTCCAGTGCAACCTGTACATGCTCAGGCACAGGGCAAGTTAAACAGCAGCAATCAGACTTTGCCACTACAGCTGGATTACAAAACATGCACTAAAATTGAAGTATATGAAGATTAATTTAACATCAGCCATAATTGGTGTCCCTGGGGCAATTTCAGATCACTTTGCCAACGTACACAGAGAAGCATTACAAGTCATTTTACAACTACCAGCAGCAAGGAAATCTGGTGACTTTGTAAAATCTGAAAAGAGATGGGACTAGAACGTGGATGCCTCATTTCTCTGCCACATTCTTTAAATGAGTGATTCTCAATAAGTGGAAATGCTCCAGTAAGAGGATAAAAGGAAAGTAGGAGCAGTGATGAAGAATAAAAAGTGGTGGCAGTGAGACTTGTCCAAGAAAGAATGCTTTGGAAAGCAGCTACTCCATTGCCATCACTGGGGGCAAGAAACCTTTTCATGTGGTGAGTCTGTGGCACAGCTCTCCTCACCAGAGAGCACATGTCAGGGGATGTCAGGGCCAGCCCAAAAAGCCACCCAGCAGCTTACCTCACTGCCTGTGAAGCTACAAGGTGGCAGGGGTGGCAGTCCTCCTTCTGGAGCAGATGGCAAGTTACCAAAATGGCACTTTGCCAGGTCAAGTAGTTCATCATGAGAGACCCCTGGACAAAGGTATTTCACATGCTTTGTGATGTTACTCTGTAAACAGTTAATTTAAATTGCTGCACAGTTTAAAGACTCAACCAAGCAGTATTTTTTGTGCCCCTGCTTTAATACCCCACCTTTGGATTCTTCACACATTCCCTTTACACAGAGCAAGATCATCATGACTCCCCCTTGGTTCTCTAACAGCCTTCCATTAAAACTACATCAAATCAAGCTTTTTGTTCTCTTTCAAGCCTCAATGTTACTTCTTTCTCTCTGCATTCCTTGCCATTCCCCTCTTCACACCTTCTAAGACCCTTTTTTCCCACCTACATGGAAGAATGACTTGGGCCTCCAATTCACTTCTTGCTCCTGATTTAAGGTTTCTGGAATATTACTGACAGGAAAAGGGAACAAAAGCTCAAAGGGTATGAATGCACAAAACACACAGGGCTACACAGGGCCAACAACAAACAGGACCTGCTGAACTATGGGTGATTCACCATGTGGTTCCCACAGACTCAGGCCATGGTTTCAAGCAGAGTTTCACATGATCAAGAGTGAGCATCCCATACTGACCTCCAGCAGCAGCCAAGACCATTCTGGGTCCTTTGTAATGTGTTGTTATGTACTCCACCAAGTCATTACGATTTATGGATCTAGAAACAGGAGAGAGCACTACTGTGTCAGTAACGTTTATTGTAGTAAAAAGAGATAAATGTATAGAACAAAACAATTATCAAAACAATTAAAAGTGCTGCCACTGTTCAGAGCAGAGGCAGAAAGCTAAAATAAGGGTGACTTTCTAAAAAGCAAATAGGAACTGAGTAAAAAGCTCTTCTAGCTTCCTGAGGAGGAATGAGAAATCCAACTCAGCCAGGTGGAGACAGGATGCACTAATGATCTCCTTTCCTTTGAAAGCAGCACATTTAGCAGTCCTCTGATCTGTACTGCTCCAAACAAATGCTAAAAGAGCGGTGCAAACACTGTGTGCTTACAATAATGCCTAACATGTCACCTATAAGAAAAAATAAGTATTTCCAATTTTGTGCCAGGTGCACTTATAAGAAACAGGAGAAAAATATGGCAAAAAAATCCAAAGTCATGCAGAGAACATCTGAAGTTCACCTACCCTTTGATGCTTGCCTACAGGGAAACTAAGGCAATACAGGGGTTCTACTTACAGTTATACTCAGTGCAATTTCAGCTGCCCTCCAGTGTAAAAATGAAATTTGACACTGTTCTCTACATTTTTAGATAAGTCTCTCAATATACAGAAGTTACTACACAATTAAAGACAGACGTAGTTTTGGACATACTTGATATTTTCAGTGGGTCCTAAAATGGTCCGTCCTAGGGCTGTGTTCTGGTAGGCTGTGGCATGCAGGTAATCAAAGACAACTTCCTGCAAATTGGTTTCCACCTCTTGCATCTCTCGCAGGATAACTCCTCGCTCCCGCTCAATCTCTGCCTCTCCCAGGGTGCTGTTCTGAATTATGTCAGCAAGAATTTCCACAGCTGATTGCAAACAGAGATGGAAATGAAAAGAAGTATTTTCAGACTACTAGAAAAATCTGGTTCCAAAAGTGAAACCCACCTCAAAGAGCAATAAAACTAGCAAGGGGACAGACCTTATCTAGGGACTCTGAAGAGAAAAATATTTCAAATATAAGCTTCCCTGCTGGCTCGTTTCCAAACCCATATTCTCATGTTCTTGTGAAGTTCAAGAACAGACTTTTCACCAGGCAAGGAAGGGACTGTAACACTGCAAAAGCATCATGCTGTGCCATCTCACTGGAAGCTGGATAAGCATGTTGTTCTTTGCAGCTTTTCTGATGAATGAGAGCAATTACCTCTTGGTAAGTCTTTGGAAAAAGCCTTTGCATAATACACAGTTTGTTCCCTGGATGTGTACGCGTTCAGATGAGCCCCCATGTTCTCAATCTCTAGCTCAAGGTCTAACTGAGATCTCTTTTTTGTTCCCTGAAATAGAACAATAACAAAATCACATTAGACCCTTCAATTCATCTACTCATCATTACTACTTCTTGTCTGGAAAAGTCATCATCAAGAGAAAGAAAATGTGTTCTGGAAATAAACCAGGCATACTAATCTCTCCAAGCTTGAAAGTCAGATATAAATCCTACTGTGCTCATAAATGAAAATAAAGAGCTGGCTAAAGGGTGACTGTGTATCTTCTAAGACTACTATAAAAAGGTAAAAGTGAGTTAAAAATTAGATCTGTGTAATCCATAGTTGTGTAACACTTACACAGAACTAGGATTTTAACTTCATTTTCTAATGGAAACCAAAGTCTTAGTTCTCCATGTTATTTTTCTCATTTCAATTTGGAAAACTTATTTATACAATTCTGAAAAAGTTTTCATCACTGATCTTTAAAGATAAATAACTTAAAAATCCATTATAAACGTCTGCATCAGTCTTCAAACTCACCTTGAAAGCCATATGCTCAAGAAAGTGAGCAGTTCCATTGTTCTTCTCATTTTCATATCTGCTTCCAGCATCAATCCAAAGTCCAACCTCAGTGAAAAAAAAGTCATTTTCCCAGCTAACAGCTTTGCTAAGGCTTTTTCCTTAAATAGAGCAGGTTTTCAAGAAAAAGAAAATTTTCATCTTCACAAAAAATTTAATTGCAAATCTACAAAAGCCTTATGACTTTTAAGTCCTGGCTTAAGTTCTAGGAACAGTTGCTAATAAATACTGAAATGCAAATGCAATTTAGTTCCATGAGGAAATGAACACATAGGAACAGACACAAAAAACCCTTCCTTTTGTAAGTTACTTACTGTGCATGTGGAGAGTCCAGAGTCTTCAGAAGCTACTTGCAAGCCATTTTCCAAAGGACTCACCCTAGTCTCAGGGACATTTAAGATTACTTCCGTTGCTGCTTTGGAAACTGTGCACCTCCCTGTTCCAACATGCACACCCTGGAAAGGAAAGTCATCAGTCACACTGAGATTGTTTAGTTATACCCAAGGATGCTTTTCTGAAAAATGTATTGCTGAACTCAAGCATTAAGTCCGTGGATCTTCCTTAAAGCATGCATTTAAAAGGGAAAGGATTCAGGACTGCTATTCACCCCTGCTTCACATAAGGGAAGCAGTAACCTGAATGAGAAACAAACCCTAACAACAACTACAAGTGAGGAGGTGCATCTGCTGCCTCCAATCTGACACAGGAGCTGTTACTCTCATCAGCCAGCCACGCCTGTTTCCCACTGCTGCCAGCAAGAGCCTGCAGGACCTTCACCATCTGGAATTCTCCTGGGTACCTGCTTTCTAAAGTGAAGTGAGATACAGCCCAAGGGCCCATGCCAGGACTGCAAATCCATCAGCCATGGATCACAGCAGCACAATCATGGGGCAGTTAAAGCATATTAAATGAGAGCAGGGTAAAAAAGAAGGAAAGCTTACTGCAGTTTTTCAATAACAAGAAATGTAAATATCTATCCCAAGTCCAAGCAAACAGCTATCTTGAAAACTGTGATTTCAAATAAACAAAGATTTCTCTCCCCATATAACTGCCCTAAACAAGAAAGTACAAAATCCAGCTCTCAACCACTCTTCTCCTAGAATATGTGAGATCTCTTAAAACTCACTTATTTCAGAATCACAGCACAATTCAAGTTTGAAGAGACTTCTGGAGGTTTCTAGTCCAACTTCCTGCTCCAAGCAGGACCAACTTGGTCAGAGCACTTTGCTCAGGACTTCTGGCACCTGGGTACTGACAATCTCCAATGGTGAGAAACTGCACAGCTCTGTGACAGCCTGCTCCACTGCTTGACTCAAACATATCCAGTTTTTCCTCTCTTGTTTCAACTTACACCCCTTGTCTCTCATCCTGCCACTGTGACAGGTCTGGTTTTATGTTCTTTAAAACCTTCTCCTAGGTGCTGGCACAGATACTTCTCACAGGCCCAGCTGAAGCCATGGCTTCTCCATCCTGGATAAGGTCCGGACCCTCAGCCTCTCCTCACAGGGCACATGTTCCAGCCCAGTTTACCCCTGCTGAGCATCCCCGGTTCCCTGACATCCCCCTCACACCGCGGAGCCCCGGGCCGGCTGCCGCACACAAACCCGAGCAGCGCACACCGATCGCTCACTACACCTCCCGCCGTGCACCGCGACTACAACTCCCAGCACGCACCGCGCCCCACGGCCTCCGGCTCCCCGCGTCCCCTCAGCGGCAGCCCGGGCACCAGCGCTCGGAGCGACCGCGGCGCCCACGCTCCCTGCGCCTCCCTCCGCTCCGTTCCCTTTCCCGCTGTCTCACCCGCTGCGCCACGCCGGGCGCTCGCACCAGGCGGGCGGACCAGGGCAAGAGAAGGCGCCGGGCCGCTGAGCGCGCTGCAGACGCCGCCATCTTGACACCGTGGTGGGCGGGGCGGGGCGGGCGGCGCGGGCGGTCTTTGGGGGCGCGCAGGCGCGGGGCAGTTCCAGCCGCCGCCGCCGGGGGCGCAGGGGGGCAGCGCAAACTCCATTGCGGCGCGCCGGGGAGGTGGGAATGGGGGATCGGAAATGTCCCGGTGGGAAGGGACCCGTGGGGACCCACAGGGACCGCCGAGTCCAGCTGCTCGCCCTGCACAGGCCAAGCCCGGCGATCCCATTGTCTATCTGGGAGCGTCGTCCAAGCTCTGCTGGAGCTCTGGCAGGCTTGGGGCTTGGTTTTAATGGTCCCGTTCTCCTCAGTGCCCCAGAGCAGGCAGGTCAGGAAAGCATTTTCCAGCCGATATCCCACTATGGCCACGTTCAGCAAACACAAAGCGCTGCCTTCAGCCCCAGGAGCTGCCGTGGGCACATCCCTGCGCGCTGCGGCTCCTGCGGCAGGGCTGGCTGAGGGCGCGGCTCTTCCTGCGGGACACACCCGCTCTGACTGGGAAATCCGAGGCTGGAACAACTTGGAGTCTTTTTTTGGGAAGTGTGTGTAACGGAGCAGAGACACTCCTCATGGATAGCAGGGCTTCGTGCCAGCAGTGAATGCGGCGCCCCGCCGAGCCTGTGCCGGTGCTGGTGACAGCTTCACACGCAGGACTGACTCCAAAGGGCTGGGAATGGTCCCTCCCAGCTGCCCCCGGCCGGGAAGGGCTGGTGGCAATGCTGCTTGACAACTGCCACATTTGGCTGGAAACAGTTCTGGAGTGTACCAGTGGAAGCAATTTCAGTGCCGAATATTGTCCTTGAGCACGTTTGGAATGTATGGCTGTAGATGAACAGGTACAGACATGCAAGAAGCAGTGCTCAGTTTTGACTTCAAAGTTAAATTTTTTAGGAACTTTTAATTTCGCTGATCAAGCATTATCTCAAAAATGAAGGAGAACCAGGGTGAAATTCTGTTATTTGTCCCACAATACAAAGAAACAAAATACTACTTAAAAAAAAAAATCTGTACTACTTATGATGGGAGAAGCAGTGTTTCTAGGTACCATTTTTCTAACCCATTCAGGATTAATAAAATGCTTCAGATACCATCTGACAGTACTTCTGATATCCTCTGCCTCTGTACAGATACCACAAACCTTCCCCATCTTGCCCGCTCTAAGAGGAAGAAAGCTCAGCTCTGGGCACATGATCAGGAGGAAGAGGTTGAAAAGGTGGGAACTGCGGATGTTTCTGATCAACAGGAGGAGGCTGAGAATGGTGGGAATGGAGGATGCTCCTGCTCAGGAGGAACTGTCTCCTGCAACTGCCAAGGTCCTGTTACTCAGAGGTGATTCTCGATAGTTGCTCCCTTCCCCCTGAAGCGCTATCAGTCACATGCAGATTTTAGGTGACAAAATCTACCGTAACTCCTAAAGGACACCGGGGATTGTTGGTAGTTCCTGGATTGGCTCAGATGCTGAAGTGTGAGAAGGCTCTGAGATTTAGTTTCTCAGACTCCAAAACATGGACCAGTTTCAGAAAAATCCACTGTATTTTAAATGTATAACTTTTGGGGGGTATTTTGTGTATATAGGCAATTTCTTACTCCCTTGGCAGTTCGGCATGAAATTGCACTGGCTGCCCTAAAATGTTTGCACTGCCAGTTTGTAAGCTCTGTGCTTAACCAGCAGCTTAGTCCTGCAGCTGGGCTTGTCCAGTTTCTGTCACAAGGACTGTAATTGCATAAAAATAGTAAACCCCCAAAGTATGATATATTGCATACAACTAAAAATGAAAGTGACGCTGTTGTTAACACAAAGGTTAAAATATAAACTTAAATGCCAAGAAACCAGATGCTTCCTAATTTCACAATGATGCCTTGACCTCATATGGAACTGTAGATCTCTTACTGAAATTGTTACTGTTACTTTGGTGCCTGTACTATTTTAGTGCCCACATAGCCTGTGTAAGAAGGATCTTGTATCTGCAAAGCATGCACATCCTTTCACCAGAGGATTTACATTGGAGTCAAATTAGTTTCCATGGAATAGAAAAACTAACCTTACATGAAACTAGCTACTTCTTTTTTTTTAGTTTTGTTTCTCCCATTTAGTTAATGCATATTCAAAAGATCCATCCAGTTCCTTCATTTTTTAAATTTCAGATAGAGCTCTGTCAAGTTGTAAAAGGAAAAAAGTAAAGCACCAAACTGTGCAAATGAAAATTAAAATTAAGCTTCTGTTCCATTTTACAGCTAGATCTAACTGATCTCATATGCTGGGATTTATCTCAAAGATGCTTTACCAGATTTCACTAACCCATTATACACCCTAGAAATTTGAATCCTTGCTAGACATAGAATTACAGCTTAAGATAAACTGATTATCCCCATAACATGTCTCCTAATTAAAAAAATAGGAGTGTCTCATATGTAAATGTAATCTGAAATTTAGCATCCAACAAAGGTCATTAGAGAGATGCAACTCTAAATTAAGAAATCTCATTAACCAGCTAAAAATAAAATAAAACATATACTAGTATTCTAACAGTAGAAGCTGAATATGTAAATATTCACCACTAAACTTTTATAAAACACCACTTTTTAAATGGTTTTAAAAATTTTATTACAATGAGATTATTTAGAAATTAGCTATTATGACAAGGAATGCTCACAATATCCCTCTAGTTTAGGTAGTATTATCTTCAGCTTCCAGATGGAGAAAATTAGACCTTTCTTCATAGTGCTTGTAATGTCCAGTTTCAAGCAGCAGTTGCCAAGGTCAAGGAAGTTGACCTTGGAAAGGAAAGGCCAAGCTTAAAAGAAGAAAGTTCTATATAAATTATGCCCTTGTCATCAGCATGATAGATAAATAGTTGCCTGCCAATTCCAAGATGCCACAGAGCCTCTGAATGGATTATATAGGTGAGGGTCTCAAGATGAAAATCTGATTCTTTGAAATCCAGATTTCACCCTAAGTATGGGAGCTTTGTATTTCACACTAAGTGGCTATTTTAGATCAGCATCCCTCCTAAAGAGGTGCCTGGAAAAGGACCAAATGGCACTTCTGGTTTTTAAGCTTAAAATTTGTCAAGAACTTCATTGAAACCAGTAGTAATGCACAGTCTGAATTATACAGTTCCAACTGGCTTTCTGAGGAAATAAGGTTTCCATGTTCATTACTGTGCAATATCAACCAAGTGACACAGGCATCTCAAAGAAAAGGAGATTCCAGGAACCACCACCTGAGGAGGTGCTGCACTGTCAGCTCACACATGGGAGAGACTCTACCCCATAGGAAAAAAGATTCAGCTGGTACTGGTGCCAGCACTCATAGATCTAGCTTGTTGCTTCTAGAGTAACATTTCTACATTATAAAACAATTCCATGTGGTAGCAGTGATATAAATGAGAAATCTGTTTGTGCATACCTGATGTGTGTATAACCACATGTCAGCACTGGGGCTGAACACAACACTGGGAAGCCAACACTCCTATAACTCTGAACTAGGATGACAATCTTGGTATGAGCAAAGAAAGCATGATCTTGAAAGGTTTTTCTTTCAATTGTATATATGAAGTATTTCTTCTGAAATAAAGAAAAAGTTCATATCAGCAATACATGCTGTCATGATCAGCTGATTACAGAAGTACTTGGGAAGAACTACCCTGTTACAAGCTGATCCAGCCCCAGAGCAAGAGGGCACAGGAGCTAAGCATTAGAACAGCACTGCTCAGGAAAAAGACCTTCAGAATTGCTGAAACCATCCCACAGTAAACATTAACAATTGCAATTGCCTTTGGCTAAACTGCTGCTTAGTGCTGTGTTAGCTTTTTGTAGAGTCATCGTGTTCACTGTTTATTTACAATCTACTATCTTTTTAAAGCAATGATACAGTATTGCCTTTGATGAATATGCTGAAATCCAGCTGCCAGGAATTGCCTTGATCTCAGCCAAGCAAGCAGAATTCAAACGAGCCTAAAAACATGGGCTCAAGAAACAATACATCATTTTGTAGAGGAGTGGGCTGGAGGGCTTTTTGGGAATAAAGCTGTTTTGAGAATACAAATCAAACTTTTCAGACATTATGTTGTCTGATTTTCATGCCAGCTGTTCACTGGCCTCTGGCTGATTATTTTATCAGTATTACCTAGAAGTTACCCTTCAGCTAATTAAATTGCAATAGCTTTTCTTTCCCATGGTTAACCACTGGGCAGCAACTGCAAAGACCTACAGGCCACTGACACTGGTCTTTTGTGCTCTCAAGCTGCAAGGAAGACTGTCTAAATTAAACATAGAGGCTGTTGGCTGAATTTATAACATTTCAGTTGCTCATTAACAGAGCACTCTTTTGAAGCTGTTGATTAAAAGCTTTCTTCAGGGAATATTACAGTATTCTGTCTGCATGCAGTTCTCTTTTTTCTCGTAAGTATTTATGCAGTGAAATAAGTCTGTAAGTGCCAGACATCCCACTACCTGACAGCTGAGGACTTTTATCAGAAAGATAAATGGAAGGAGCTTGAATAGCTCATAACAACAATTTTTCAAGAATAACATGCCAAACAAATTATTCTGCCTGATGCAGTAACTCAACAGGAAATCCTGTGGGTAAATTCATCTGATTTAGCTAAACAGATAGATTTCTTCTTGCCCTTGAGCAGACTCACTGCAGATTAAGGATCAGTCCTTTTTTATTGCTTTTGTTTGCATTGTACACAAGTGTCATTTCCATCCTTCCCTGTGATTATAACCACATACAGGTTCCCTGTTTTAGAGCGTTATTCTGATTTGATGGCGGATAAGTTTCCAAAACTCCAACATTTATTTCAACCTTTTTCTTATTTTAAGAAAGGGTCACTTCAGACAATATTTTCTCCAGAAAATAATTAGGAAGTCACCTGAGTCTCTGGTATGATTCAACTGAAACTAACACACTGAAAACTGAAATTAATGCAGTTACTGAAATGATTAGAATTTGGCACCTGTTCAGGCAGCCAGGACAGCCACCGTTCTCTGATTCTCTGATTCATTCCTCCTCTGTTCAGAATTGTTCAGGTAGCAATGCTGTGGGCATCTTTCAGCAATCTGTGGAAGGAAAGTAGATTTTCCATTACCCAAAAATGCTGCTAATGCTACTCATCACAGTTTAAAATACAGTAAATGTACACTTGCATGCTATTGTAATATCCAGATAACTGAGTTTTCTCTTTTATTTCCTCTCTTAAAACCTGCTTTCTCACTCTTTAATTCCTATATTCTTATTAATGCTTAAGTTAGCCAACAGAAACTACAGACCATGTAGTTTTATACTGATAATAATACAGTGTGATTACAGACATCCCTAAAACAGTCATTGATCCAGGGCAGGTTTTGTTTAGTTATCAAGCTCCCTGTTGAGCTCTAACTGTGGAAGCAACATGTATGAGCATTCTGCTTTACAGCTCTATCCAACTTCCTACTTGATTTCCCAGCCTGATTGATTGCCATCGTGTTGTAGTCTCTCAGGGCTCACCACACTATTGCATGCTGGCCAAATGTGTGTCCCAACTCATCTCTCTGTGCTCTAGGGCCTCCCTTGTGCTCAGGTAAAAATGCTGTATCACTCACACCTCAGCTGTATAAAACTGGTCCTCTGTGCTCTTCCAGCAGTCAGTGGAAGGAAGCAGGCACTTTTAGTTATCCTTTGTACTCTGGACACCTCTCTTTGGGTGGTTACCTAGAAATGTCTCCTCAGGTACCTCCCTCCCTCACTGATTGTAGCAGAGTGAATTACTAGCTCAGCAGACTCAAACACTCAACTTCCAGGCAGCTACCCTCAGGCAAAGCAAACCTTATCCTGAACTTCAGGCTAGGAGCTCATTGCATGTGTCTAAATATCCCTTATCTAAATATCAGATCCATATATTTTAATATACTAGAGGATATTATATAGGTTATAAATGCGTTTTCTCAAGGGCACAACAAGTTGAACTTATATTTAGTAAGGACCTACAGCATTTTAATGCAGGAGGCTGGAAATTTTGCAGCATCTTTACATAGTTTTAAATACTGAGTGCTTGCCATTAATTAAATATAAATACAGTAATCACATGAGTATTCTTTGAGTTATTTATTATATATTACGAGAAGTTTATTTTTTTATGCATGCACATATTCAAGGTTCAAGACTGTGTAGTAACTGGATTTTGTGCTGATTTTAATGTGATGAACAACCACAATGTAGAAGTTATCAAGGGAAAAGCTAGGAGTGTTGACAGATGGTTGGGAAAGAGAAAGTTGGGGATTTTATAAACTGAGAAGCTGTCAGGAGTTTGGAAATGGGGAATATCATTAGTCAGATATTTCTGCCCACATAAGAGGCTAACTTCTTAGAGCTGATACTCAACGTTTTAAATTTCAAGTTAATAATCTGATTGCACTGAGTTTAGTCACGCATTTCAATAAATATCCTTTTTTCTGATTCAGATTCAGACTGATTTCAGATTCACTGGCTTTTTTTTACAGTCCTTTGAAGGAAAACGATTTCTGAAGCTTCTTAAACCCACTGTGCTCTATGTCCCAGATTGATGCCTTTTTCAAAACCCATTATAGCCCAGAATAGCAGACTACCATTTTTTTATGGGAGACAGCTGCTTTTGCTAGTCATTTTCTTCCCTGCCACTTTTCTACATTTTTCTTCTGACTTCCAGATGTTTGGCAGCCAGTGCAGTGCAGTAATTCCAAGAAAGCTTCCAAACATCTACTGAACCCAGACAGTGTGCATGCACAGATTTTCTCTGTAGCTGATGTGCACTGTGATGCTTTTCCCTCACAAAAACCATGCAACTCAAGGCTTGTATGCTCAGAAAATCACCAGGTTTCCACTGTGAGAATTTCAGCTCATGTGTGTTAATAAGTTGCTTTGTAAACAAGCTGTTAGTTTGCAACGTCCAGAAGACAAACAAATTGACACAAACACAGAGATCCAGTATTCCTTAAATATATTTGCTTCCACATTTGCCTTTGGTAACTTCAGATGTTGACTGTGAGGCATGAGAGTACCTGTGTGCCTCTGAAATAGATTGATTTTTTTTCAACTTGGAAATCACATTTAACTAAGTATGTAAGAACTGGGTTAATATGAGAGGCTTAAGAGATCCACCTAAGAGGCATTTTCAAATATGACATGGTCTTCATAGCAGATGAGCTATAGCATGTCAAAGGAAATAAGGTCTGGAATAGGAATCCAAGTCATTACTACTAAGTAGATCCAACAGAATTAGGGGATGGGCAGTTATTCTCTAGCTGATTGCAGTTACTGCATTGATAGTAATGCATAGGGGTTGCACTAATTCAAGCATTAGCCATAATCTCGTGTGTTTCTGACTGTGCCTATCAGTCATCCTGCTGGTCTATTAATGCTGGCAGATCTACTTTTGTATTATGTAATGTATTTATTTTATCCTGAAACATTCTTCCCAATAAAAAATAAACCCAGAAAGCTTCAGAACTTGCTTCCAGCTGCACAGTGCACAAATTTCACAGCTATTCCTTTTGTCTTTTCCACCTTTTTTTTGTCGTATGATAAACCTGTATTTTCCAGCCTTGGCTTCCTAGCAGTGAAATGATCTACTTCTCAATCTTTTCTTTTAGAATTGTAAGTAAAGCATTAGGAGTAATTTTTAGTATATTTATACATACAATTTGATCATAAAGGATTTACTAAAAAATTCTAAACACCCCAGATCTTCTTGGAACTATTCCGTTCCACTATTTTCCAAAGTCTTCAGTGGCCTGTGGAAAAATAAATGAAAAAATATGGCATTCTGATTTTTATTTCATCCATATAAAGTACTCATGCATTTCTCAGAAATTTATGGATTGACCCTCTCTGTGTCTACATAAAATCTACCCCAGAGAGATTGTGGACTCCCCATCCCTGTATGTTTGTATGACCAGGCTGGATGGGGCTCTGAGCAACCTGATCTAGTTTGTACCCACCCAGGGAGGGTGGCAGCAGGGTTGGAACCAGATGATCTTTAGGGTCCCTTCCAACCCAAACCATTGTATGATTTCTCCCCCAGTCATGTATATTTGAATAAAGACAACACATCTACACAGTTTACATTAAAGTACTAGGAACTATGTGCGTAGTTGAGATTTGCTATCTGATCTTTACAGCCATAGACTCTAAAGTCCCAAATCAAAGTTCAGCACACTCAATGAGACCTTCAACTTAATTCAAAGTACTTGCCTTTAAACAGATTACTTGACTTGCATATAATGGTGGCTGACACAATGAGAACATGGAATGGAGCAGAGTATTTCAGTTGGAAGGGACCAACAATGGCCATGTAGTCCAACTGCCTGACCCATTCAGGGCTGACTGAAAGTTTAAGTGTGTTGTTAAAGGAATTGTTCAAATGCCCCTTAAACCCCCAGGTCAGGACTGGGGACTGACCACCTCTCCAGGAAGCCTGTTCCAGCATTTGGAGAGATACAAAAAGTTCTTCATGTCCATTGATATGGTAAGAAGTAAAAGCCTTAAGTTGCAACTTGAAGATTTCAGTTATATTTCACAAAAAGCTTTTGAACTGTAAAGAATGTTACACAGTAGCTGACTGGAGGGATCTGAAGAATCAGCATAACTGCACATTTTCAAGGTCAGATTGAACAAATATCTGCCAGGAGCTGATTAGATAGAGTGGATTCTTCTCTGAAGCAATAGGATGAACTGGAAAACCCTTTCAGATCTCTTTTTAATCATGTCTTAAGAAGATACTCCATTGTCATCATTACTAAATTGGCATGAAAAAATGAAAAAGTGTACCTGTGTCACCTCTCCAAGTTTTCTTATATTATGCCAAGTATTTTTTTTCTACTTGTTAAACCCCTCCTTCCTTCTCTCTCCCCAGCTTCATGTACTGAGCATGATGCCATATGGTACAGAATATCCCTTTGGTCAGTTGGGTTTGAATGTCCTTTCTAATTTCTTGTGCACCCCCAGCCCATTTGCTGGTGGGGTGAGAAACAGAAAAAGCTTTGACTTTGTATAAGCACTGGTTAGCAAAATCAAAAATATCGCTGAATTAGCAACACTGTTTCCAGCACAAATCCAACATTTAGCCCATACCACCAGCTACTATGAAGAAAATTACCCTTTTCCAGCCAAGACCAGCACACTTAGTGACACAGGTACACAGACACAGAAGCATTTCAGCTAGGTTGAAAACAGGTTCTTGATCTGGTTCATTTCACAGCATCACAGAATAGCCTGGGTTGGAAGAGACCTTAAAGATCACCTAGTTCCAACACCACTTCCATAGGCAGGGACACCTTCCACTAGGCCAGGTTGCTCAAAACTCCATCCAGTCTGGCCTTGAACACTTCCAGGGATGGGCATCTATGACTTCCCTGGGCAAACTGTTTCAGTGCCTCAACACCCTTGAAATAAAGAATTTCTTCCAAATATCTAATTTAAACTAATTGTCTTTCAGTTTGAAGCTGTTCCCCCTTGTCCTGTCACTACACACCCTTGTAAAAAATCTCTCTCCAGCTTTCCTGTAGGTCTCCTCCAGGTACTGGAAGGTGCCTTGAAGTCTTCTCTTTTCCAGGCTGAACAGCTCTAACTCCCTGAGTCTGTCTTCACAGAAGAGATACTCCAACCTCATCTTCTCTGGACTTGCTTTAACAGGTCCACATCCTTCTTATGCTGGGCACCCCAGACCTGGATGCAGAACTCCAGGCGCAGCCTCACCTCAGACCTGCTGGCCATGCTGCTTTGGATGCAGCCCAGGATACATTTCCCTTTCTGGGCTGGGAGCACACACAGCCAGGTCATGCTGTGCTTGTCATTTATGGACACTTCCAAGTCCTTCCCCCCTGGGCTGGCTGCTCTTGAGCCATCCCCTGCCCAACCTGTACTTTGCCTGGGATTTCCCTGACCCATGTGCAGGACCTTGTACATGGCCTCACTGAACTTCATGAGGTTCACAGCTCATGCAAGTCACACAGGTAGTGAAAAATGCTGAGACCAGCCTGACTTAGCAATCCCAAAATTGAACATTCAGAGGAAGAACAATGTTTCCCAGCAGAAACTGGCACCTCTGAGGATGTGGCAGAGTTCCTGGTAAAGGAGCCAACAAGTGATAGCTCTGATAATAATGTAGCCTGGAGACATGTGACTCACAGTCAATCACTTTGTACTCTAACAGCTCAGTCCTTCTTTTTAATGGCAGGGTTTTCTAACAAACCCCTTCTCAGACTGTGTGGGGAGACTCCTCCCTTGGGTGGGGACACCCCTCAAGGTTAATCCTCGAGGCTGAGCAAGAGATTTGCTCACAGGCATTGTGTGAGTGAGTAACATCAATTTCCATAATTATTTTGCTAGCTTTAATATCATTGTTTCAATATTGCTTCAATACATAGTGCACTATACTATGTAGTAGCAGCTACCTATACTGTGCTGGAAATAATTCTGATTAAAGGTCTTTTTGTCTTTTCATCATCATAGTCAATTTAAATTCTTATCTACTTTATTCATATAAATGTATTTGGTTTGCCATCTTTAATCCCATGGGAAAAAGTAGTAAAAAGGCTCAATTACACCATATAATACTTTAGAAATAAACCATTTAAAGTCTGGGACTAGGACTGGATCCAGCTCCACCCAGACTCCTTTTTGAGAAGGATTTTAGAAAGCAAGAGGGTCCTTTCTGCACCTTGTGACTCAACAGGGCAGGGGGCTCTCCCCAGTAAACTTTGTCTGAAGCTCCCGTTCTGCCCCTGACACTCTTATAACAATTACCTTTTATAAAATAACACAATTATTTTGTTATCTGACTCTAAAAGCATTTTCTATGGACAAAGCATTGTGTGTAGCATTGTAATGTAAATGACTCAGCATAAATACCTGAGTCATTTGTCATTATTAATTTTTTTTAAAGCAATCTATACCAGAATACTTAGGGAAACATTCATCATTTTCCAAGATTTAAATAACATATGTGATATTTACATTCCCTTTAGAAAAGATAATGGCACTTTCTCACCTTTGTTACCTTCAGAGAGTTTCAATATCAAGAACCCACTATCAGCAATTACTTATGCATTTTAAGTTTTGCATTTCTGGTCCAGTTTTGCCAAAAGTGAAAGACCCAGTTCAGATGCATCTGTTTTCCAGTGACATCTATGATTGCTTTCTTTCATTTATTCAGTGAACCAGCTGTGTTGACTGATGTCTGAGAAATCAAGTTCAGTCACAGAATAATTCCATTGTAGTCAATTTAGTTGCAGCAAAGGCCAATTTGACCCGTGGAGCTCTGTATATTGTAGAAGGTCATGCAGCCTGTCAGTAGTTCAGACAGGATTTAAATGGAGGATCCTCCTGAATCCCAATTCAAATGAGACTCTTTTGATATCATCACAGTGTCTACATATTCAGACTGACATTTTGTCACTCAGAGCACTGCTTATCTGTTGCCACACCAAAAAGTGACTGTCATGGCTTCAGCCACATGCCCCCATTCTTTATTTCCATTTATTTATAACTCTCTCCTCTATTCAGTGGCAGCTGCTAACCAACGTGGATTTCCTTTCTCTCTCCCTCCTGGGAGCTGTGGCTGAAGAAGAGGTTTCAGACACATTTCAGAAGGGCAGTAGCAGGGTACTGACCTCAGCCTGGGAACCCAGCAGTTTCATTAGTGCCAGAGCAGTAGCTTGGCAGCTGCAAGCAGCTCCACGTAGCACAGAGCATGCCTGCATGGGGTGCTGACAGTCACAATAATACTCCAATTATGAAAGACCCTCACTGAATGTAGTGGTTTGAATAATGTGATTTATTGAATCCTCTTCTAGTCCTGTATTTTTATGATGCTTGTATGATAAAGCTAAAAAAGGTTTTATGGAGGCAAGGAAAAGGATGGTCATCATTCTGAATATCTACAAGCAATCATAAGGAAGCTCTGACTTACCTCATTGTTATACAACTTCCTTATTTACGATTATTTCCCTACAGTACCTTTAAATTACTTACAAAGTAATTTTTTTTCTTGTTTTCCCTTTTAACAATGTATTTTTCATTGTAATATAAACCCTAACTTATTTGAAATTATTCATGTCTGTTACAATGTCATCATATTTCACATAAAACAAAAACAAAATGCGCTTTTGAGCATTACCTGTAACTCAGAAGTTCCTTCTCAACACTCCTCAAATTTGTCAAATTCTTTATCATGTAAGAGAGTTAGATTCATAATTGTAAACATAACATTTACAGTAATTTCATTATTATATATTTATTATAGAAAAATGTTGTACATAGTTCAATTTAATGTTTTGATTAATCATTACTGTGAAGTATTTTGTACCTATGTGTGTGTATACATATACATATACATATATATATATAGATATATATATATATATATGAGCTGGTTGTGTAACACTTTCATTGGGTACCTTAACATCCAACATGATTTGAAATTCTGCTTGCCTCTGCCTGCAACAGGTGCCAAGTAAATTTTCCCCCTTAAGTTCCTGCCTGAAGAGGGTGAATACCATAAGGGTGGTTACTTCTGCACATGGTAATTAGAAGGGGAAGGTTAGGCTTTCTGGTTATGTCCCAATATGGGCCAGTTTTGCCAGAGAGGCTCTTACTAGCTTAGTAGAATTTCTTTTGGTACTAAATTTCTATTCTAGTAAAAATTCATGTATAGGAAATATTAGAGTGGTGGATTTTTTTTTCTAAGATAGTTTATTTCACTCAGATATTCAGCACAAACTGTTCCAGCAAGTGTGGGGGTTTTTCTGCAATAAACTGCATCTGCACTATAACAGTAAACATTGCCCAGTATATAGCAAACCTCAGCCAAAAGGGACTTTGAACTGACTTGATATTCTATGATGGAGTGAGAGATGGCACAACATTTTTACTCAGTCATCTAGGAGGATTTTCAATTAAGTTCAGATAGTTCATTTATAAAGCTATAACATTTTAACTGTAAGAATTTCTGGTTTTTTCTTGCTTTAGATTGTTCTTTAGTTACTGGCCAAGACAATGCGTATCATGCTCTGACACAGCTTATGGCAACCAACTAAATCAGACTTTGTGAAAAAGACACTAACACTACACTTGAGAGATCAAAACAAAATACTGATACACTTCAGTTGTGAAGAAGGTTAAACCTTTCATCAAGAGCAATTTTATAATCAAGTTAGTCAAGCTGTCCTGCCCATGATTAATGCACTATCTCTAAGGGAAAGACACCACGGCAGATAAAATTCATGAAGTACTAACCGTGCGATTCTAATTAAGATACAGGTTGTTGCATTAAGCAAATTAAGCTAGTTTAAGGAACTTACCTTTCCAAGGAGTTAATGAAATGGTATATCCCAAAAACTTCAATAAAAAAATTATTCTGTTTAAGCTGTTAAATTTCATTGTGAGGAAAAAGAAATGCACTGACCCCTAAATAACCCCACTCTCCTATCCTGTAGTATTTGTGCCTCTCTGTAGTACAAAGAAGCTCTCATAACTTTTATAGTTTCATAAACAGAGGACAATATATAGGGTCAGTCTGAGTAGTAAAAGTGCATGAGTAGTCAGGAGTACATGCCACTGATGGAAATAAAATTATTAAATCTCCATTTCTTAAGACAAGATGCCAAGCAAAAACTCTTACCTCATGCACAGATGGCTGGAACCTTTCCATCTGTTAGTAACTTCTGGCTTCCAACCCCTGCAGGATCCTAACATCAGTCCTCTAGGCATATTAGCATGTCTGGGGAGTATTAGGAGTCAGAGAGATCCCTGTTCTGGGTTTACACAACTACTTCAGCACAGACATTCCCTTGGGACTTTTCCTCAGTTTAGATGTGTTTATGTGTATAAGACATTGAAAAATCAAAACCCACCAAAGAAGCTGTACTAGACTGAGATCTCAACTGGCTCCAGGGAATACTGAAGCAGGAAATTAGTTTAAAATCCTGGTTCTGTTGAACAGTATCTCTGGAGTGGAATTTTCTCATGTTGTGCATGCTGGTGTGGCACAGTTAGTAATACACTGATATACTCCTAGCAGTGTCAGATATTATTTGAACAACAATACAGTATCATTCTTCACAGGGCATGTTTCCTTTTAGGTTGAAAATTGCATGCTGCACAGATACAAGGTGTCTTTACTTGCAGCCTCCAACCATTGACATCTGTATTTGTAGTACAGAAAAAATGCATTTACTAAAGCAGAGCCTCCCAAGCTGAAGTTTTTGTATCACTGGTGATACACAAACTATTTCCACACCACATGTGGAGCCAATGCTGCCTACCAGGAGATACTCAGCTGAAGTGTGGGATGAACACCCCAAATCTGCTACTGTTGGCAATCAGCTACTACCAGCCTGGAGGGACTTACCTAGTGGCTTACACAGATTTCTATACATAGGCAGTAATTATTACTGTTAATGGTCATTGATCAGAACAGCTTTATTATCTAAATCATTCAGGAGATCTTAGACTCCATAAAGCAACAGTAGAAATAACTTCAATCAATATAGATTTGTGTTCAAGTAGAAGTCATTGCTACAAGGCCAGCTTAGCATTAGATATAGTGGTAGATGAAATGATCAGGAAATATCAGGCAAGAAGGAGCAGAAGTAAGAAATTAATTAGGAATTTCCACTGGCAAAGGTCAGCAAATATTCCTGACCATAAGCAACCAATATATATCTGTATCACTATGTAAAGAACATAGAAAACAGATAACTCACACAGAACAAGGCAGCTTGATAGTTTTATGATTCCTTTACCTTAAGGGAACTAAGAGAATGACAGATAACAGAAGAGTAAGGCTCATATTTCCATGTCTCCCAAGACATGCACTGAGAACTTTGGCCTTGAACATAGGTAGGATTTCTTTACCAATGAACCATACACCCAGTCCCAAGCTTCAAGATAAAATGGACACAAACGTGTTATCAGAGCCCCAGATAGTCTTAGATTTCATATCACACCTAGATAATATGGGGTGTTTTTCACATCACACCTGCATAGCTTTGCTCTTTGCTGTCCACTGTCCTTAAGGAAGTAAGGAAATATTTTAAATGAGAACCCAATTCCTCTGGGTTGGGTGCCTCAAAATACCTCAGTTCTCAGCCCATAGCCTGGAAACTTCTGTCAGACGTGAGCAGGGAGTGAGGGGATAGTTGTAACGCAGCATGTGAATTGACTTGGCCACGAGTTTTACCTTCCCAGGGCCGAAGGGATACAGATGCATATAGGCGCCTGGAGGAAGGGCTGTTCTGCCCGGACAACGCAGCCCCCGCGAGTGCCGGCTGCCCGGGGATGGCGGCACTGCCCCGGGCTGCCGAGACAACCCAGCCCAGGAAACTTTTCACCCCCGCACCTGCTGGTGGGAGCATGTTCGTGCTCCCAAGCGGGACTGCAGGCAGCGCTTACCGCCCATCGGAGCCGGCCAGGAGCAAAGCTGAGTTCTTCCCTTGTGCCGGCGCCGAGGAGCAGCCCGGCCTCCAGGGGCAGAACGTGCCGGCAGCTCTGACACTGTCCCGCCATGGCTCTGGGACCCCCTGTCCCAAAGACACGGCGCCCCGCCGCCATCTTGCTAACGGCGCCGCTCCGCGGTGCGGGGCCGGGCTGTGTGGTGCCCTCTGCCCGCCACGGTGAGGGGCCGGGCTGTGTGGTGCCCTCTGCCCGCCACGGTGAGGGGCCGGGCTGTGTGGTGCCCTCTGCCCGCCACGGTGAGGGGCCGGGCGTCGCGGAGCCCCGGCTCGCCATGGCGGGGCGCCGGACGCTGTGGAGCTGGTCCGTGCAGCTCGTGGCGCTGCCCTCAGCGGCTGGCTGGTCAGGTGGAACGCTGCAGCCGTTCAACAGCCCCTACAGGAGACCTACAGAGCCGCCGCCGTGGAAGGGGTGGAGCGGCACCATGGAGGAGGAGGAGAAGGAGGAGAAGGGGACGAGACTCTTCACGGGCGGCAGCAGCAGCCTGGGAGGTGAGCGGCGCTCCAGCGGCAGCAGCGCTCTGGGGCCGGGGGGTCTCTGCCCCCGCGCCTTCCTGTGAGCAGGGGGGAACGGGACCGAGCCGGGCGACGGCTCCCGCCCCATACCCGTCCGGAGGGCAGGCACTGCCCGGGCTGCCGCCGTCAGAGCCCGGCTGGCGGCCGGAGGAGCGGAGCACCTGCTCCGAGCGCGGCAGCGGGGCTCTCCAGACACACGCACGGTACCGGGGCCCCGCCGGTGAGTGTGGGGGGACCGAGCCGAGCCGCTGCGGGAGCGGTGGGAGCGGGGTAGAGCAGGCGCGGGCATCCGCTCGGAAAAGTTCGCGGGTGGGCGGGCGAGGTGTGTGGGGCCGGCTCCCGGCCGGGGAGAGCGGCACAGCCCGGCTGCCCACAGAGCTCGGCAGCTCCCGGCCGGGGAGAGCGGCACAGCCCGGCTGCCCACAGAGCTCGGCGTGGGCCCCTGCCCCGCTCCCTGCCTGCCGCCCCGGCTGGGCACAGACCCCGGCGGGCGCCAGCTCCAAAACCAGCTGCGACCGGGGGATCCTTTCGCACCGGCGAAAGAAACCCTGCAAGGAATAAAGTCCTGCTTTCGCTCCCAGCGCAAGGCTTCCGTTCCCGTCAATTCACAGTAAAACACGCTGCAGCAGCGCTGGGAAAGAAACAAGTTATATAATCGCAAAAAAAAAAAAAAAAAAGAATCCGCTTCATAGTGTCGGCAGCTTGGAGAATGTTTCCTTTTGAAGAGGAGGCACGAACAGATGTTTCTGTTCCAATTGTATAGTGCGAAGTGGAGGATATTAAGGAGGTCATTTAATGTAATTAGTGCAGTCAAATAATCTCAATGATCGTCAATTATCTCTAGCTAGCAAGGGTTTGGGGAAAGTGTTTGTTGACTGCATGCAGTAAAATTCATGAACTTATGCAGAAATGTTTTTTCTGGTGACGATTATGATTTCTTCCATTTGCTAAATGGCGATTATGAAGCAAGTTTTTAGTTTTAAAGGCAAGTACTATTTGTACTTAAGTATTTTTTTCTTTAATTCTCAAACTGCCCCGACTAAAGTGGCATCAAAATTAAAGATAATAACAGGAAAACCACTTCCGTTTTCATGCAAAAAAACCTTTGAAAAGAGTATTTTTTATTCATAGTAGAGGCTGTATCAGTTAAGAAAGTAGGAAGCTTATCTTACTTTGTAGATAACGTTTTGAGGAAGACAAGAATATTATTCTTTTTACTTATTAATTCAATAATTATTGCAACAGTGGCTTTCAAAATACCTCTAGTTATGTCAAACTGAAATGCCTATTATAAAAAACAGTGGGAATTTTTAGTACCTGGAGGTTGGAAAGCCCTGTTTGATTTAGTTATGGATGATGGAGAGTTGTTATTGGGAGAGGAGGGAAGTAAGGGATGACAGTGAAACTGTTCAAATATAAATAACAGTTATTCAGCTTCTGCTTGGCCTCAAATCAAAAGAGATGTGAAGCCTTTTTAAGAGGAAGCAATCCACTATTATAATTTTATTCACTTGCATTATCTAAGTAGATTTGAGGAATAACCAGGAGAAAAATGCTATTTCCTCAGCCTTTATAAGCTCAAGATTGAACCAAAACTGTTAATTCTTCATTCAGAAATAGCTTTTAGATTCTTTCCAGCAAAAAAGAAAGCAATTATTTTGTCTACGATGAGAAAAACAGAAATATTGCTATATTAATTAGTGTCTTTATATGGAACACCTGCAGTGAAATGAGTTTTGCTTTTTGTCACATCTATGAATCCTTTCCTGATCTCCCTTTAATTTTTTTCAGTCTATTGCTTGAACTTTATAGGTTGCAGTGTGAGCCCTACTTCGAATACATTCAGAGCCAGGACCATGGAAAATCACTTGATTGCCTTGTACCTAAAGATTTGAGCAAAAAGGATTTTTCTGTAAACTAAATGTTGCACTTAGTTTAAATATTCTTAGAAAATCTAGGAAAGAAGTTATGTGTTATATACACTTGGCATGTAACTTCTTGGTGTTTAGCAGCTGTGCAAGGAATGGATGGTTTGGGTTTTAATAGCCTACAACTGTGCCCAAGCAGATAAACCTGGCAAAGCTGTTCAGGAAAGAGAGCTGGGCATTGCCAGCTGACACTGTGAAAACACTGCTGCCATCATACTCCTGCTGTGAAAAACAAAGTTTCATAAGATGTGTGAGTGAAAAATTGGGTGTTAAAGAATTTCTGCCAGGAGTTTCTTCTTCTGTAAGACCTGTTCACTGTGGTTGGAGCTGGAAGTCCTACTGCCTGGTGAGTAAGGCTTATGATATGACAACAGGTTTTATTGCTCAAAATATTTGGAAATGTTTTTGTCGTGCTTTGGACTGGTCTTTGTAGGAAGGTGTCAGTGATATTCAGCTGTTTCTGATAAGAATGTGGCAGTAGCAAGGTGTTTGTGTGTCTGCTTGGATGTGTTTACATGAAACACTTTGTCTCCTTAAAACACCTAGGTATTTAGGATGGTGCCTTGAAAATTAGTAGATGGCTCATGTTTGTGTTGGAATTATGCCTTGGCTCTTTCATAAGAAGAAAAACCCAAACCACACAACTTCTAGTATTAACACTTCTGTTGTTGACTAACAATCAAAGCACTTTGCATTTCGTTTAGAGTAGTGAAGACATTGTAATCTAGAGTTGTGGGGATGGAATCAAAGGCCCTTTATATATGGGGAAAAAGGGTGTAATGAAAAACACTTATGTATCATGATGTTTCCATTTTCCTTCTGGATTGATGTTTTGCTGTGTCTCTGCACTGTTTCTTGGAATTTCTCCTTAAAATGGGTGTGTTCCAGTTAAAGAACTATAAGGATGCTGTATTGGATGTGTTTTCTAACTTTCTGGTATCAAGTTTGGATGTTCAAAACTTTTGTTATTTGGAAAGGCTGGTGACCTTTTGGCTTAATTTGTTTTAAAGTTGGCCTTTGAACAGATGCATTGAAGAAAAGCATCTATTTCAATTTTAAAAAATCACTTCCTTATCTTACCCAACCTGGTAATTATTCAATTGGATTTCAATAAATTTGAATTCAAATGTTATAAATAGTTCTGTAAAATCCATATATGTATGGGGTGTATGTAAATACATAGAGGGAGAGGAAGAATGTTGTTAGGACAAGCAAAAGTTGATTTTATATTGAAAATCAAGAATAGAAATAATTTAGGGAAGTATTTTCATGTTGCAGAGAAATTACACTGGCCCAAATGTACCTGGACCTTGAACTGAAAAGAGGGAATCAAAATAGACAAGCCTTTAACAATGAATATAAACAAAATTTTATGACTGTCTATTAACTTAAAAATAAAATGGAGTTCTTGGGTGTTGCTGCACTTCCTGGACAACAGAGGTTTTATGGAGTTGTAAAGGATTATTCTTGGTGTGAGTCTAGAGGAAGTTTGCATAGGTGTTTGTTCCTTTCTGGCATGGGGAGACAAGGAAAAAGAAAATTAATAGGCTTAGTAAATGAGGCGGAGATAGCAATTGCACACATAAAAGTTCTGGAGTGGATGATAAATGAACTTTAGATCCTACTTTGCCGTGTGGATCCTATGCATCAAAGCTTTAACGTGATTTCTGTTCGTTTTTATAGAAACACTTCTTACATTGCCTCTCTAACCACATGCTACAAAGGACATCAGTTTTCTCCCACAGCATGTTGAAGTGGAGCCTTAATTTCATTACATGTAATAGCATTTGGGTTTAGTCATATCTAATTGACATTAAGATGGTAGATAGAAAACCTTTACCCTTAGGAGGGAGTGTGAGCTTGTAATACTTTAAAACTTTTTTTTAGTTAAGAAAAACATATACTAACAGCTTCAATGGCATCTTAACTTAAAATGCAAACTCCATGATGTAGAGGCTGTTAACACACAGGGGTGGCTAAAGTGTGTTTTTAAATGCTCAACTTCAAAGTTTGACAATCTTTTCTAACAGTAAACCCCATCCTGGCAAGGTGTGCCTCTGTCATTAACTGGGGTCACATCAGTAACCAGCTGAAACTCATGAACTGCTCGTTTGCATAAATAGTTACACCAGTGCAGCTGGTGCCAGAACGTTAAAGTTGAGCTCTGGATCCTATAGCTGGCTTGGTACAAGTTTTATGTTTGCTCTTTTGGAAAAGCTTGATGGAGATCTAAGTATGAAGGGCCATCCGTGGACATTGTAGTTGCTGTTGGAATTCATGACCTACCTGTACAGCTGTGTGCATATGCCATCTACATTTATTTTTCTGTTGATTTAAAAATTGTCTGTATCTGATTTGTGACCTGGGTATTGTCTTGTGTAGCATAACACAGCTGTAATGCACAAACCTTGCTGCTGTGTGTCAGCCTCAGTCCTGCAGAGCAGGTAAGAAAACTTTGATTCCAGCTCTTGTTCTTTCAACATTCTTGCCTATAAATTAACTAGTCTTATGAAACTAGTTGTTTAGGGAGAGCAAAGGAAAGCAATTTCCTTTCTGGTGTAGGGAGATTTGACTCCAGCTTCCCTTTGGTGACTGCTTCAGCAATAGCACAGAATTACACTGCTCTTGTGCTTAATCATAATGATAGTCTAGGCTGCTCTTTCAGATGTGATGGCCACAAGCCAACTCTTGGGTTCTTTTATTCAAGACTGCAGTAAAAGATGAGGGTAGAGAGGAAAAGAATTTCTTTTAACGGCCTATATCGCTAAAGAAATGAGCTCTTGAGTCTGTCATCTCTGTTCTGCTGCATGTCCCCTGTGGACAGCTACTGTCATATCAGGGATCACAACCTAAACAGGATAGACATGTAACAAAAATCTTCTCTCATATTATCTACAGATCATAGACATGTTTGGGGACTACAGAATGCTCATATTGGACGGGGACAGTCAGCTGGGGCACCTGGAAACAAAGGGGAAATATTTATGTATTGTCCCAGATCCAGGATCTTTATTCAGTTGACACAGTGCCCGCAGCTGGTCAGATTGAACCCAGCCTTTAGAAATGGTTGGCTCCAGGGACTGCTGATGGGCCTGACTCTAAAGCCCATTTGCATTTGTATCCAGAGGCATGTAAAGGTGTAGCTGATAGGCATGAATAACTTTCTGTTGGTTTAGTTCCCCTAATGAATACCAGCAAAATAGAGGTGGGATGTGTAGTAATGGGAGTGGGCTGCCTTGTGGGTGGTAGGTTGCTATTGAATGTGCTTGGTTATAATATGAAACATTACTGTCTAAGCAGGTAAATGGAGAGTTGCAGCATCATCAGTACTAAGTGTAAATGAAACCTTGGAAGAGAATAGATTGAAAATGAAAGGGTAGGAGGAATTGTTCAACCTAACTTGGTGGTATGTGTAACTGAGCCACACAGTGAATTCTAAATGGAGGGTATTTAATTAATTATTTTTTCTAGGCCAGTGCTGACATAAGTAGTTTTTGTTTACAATATATTCCTGTTCTCACCCTTCCCTGTCCTAACCAGTTTGTTGGTATAAACACTTGCATGGTTGCTCCATGATGCAGGTGAAAATTAAGTGCTTCTCTAGGGATGGTAAGGTAAGAAGTGACTATCAGCTAGATTAGTTTCTTAAACAAGTTCACCATGTGGACAAAACTATTTGTTTTGGCAAGTGAGTAGTGGGAACAGAAATGGATTGGCTCATGGTAGTAGCTGCTTAAGTAATACAGCTGCTAAAGAATAAGCCTAACAACAGATGACCGTGGGTGGATGTCTCACCTTTTTTTTATTTGTAATCTTATTTTTCTCCATGATGTCTAAATAAAACTTTGCTTTGTTTTACTGCTGATCCTCAAAGGTAGATAAGAATGATAAAGGACTTATTCTAATTCCATGAGGCTGTTTATGGAGAGAGCTATTCCTTTTTCTGTTATCAACTCCTTTATTCATCTTTCTTGAATAGTACACAAGGACAGTGTAGAGATTTGTTGAATGAAAATTTTGGCAACACTTTTTGTTGCTAAGGATTTTTAATGTGATTCAAACAATATAAGTATTCACAGATCAGCTGATGCAAGCTTGAGGGATCTTTGTGTGAAATCCTAATAACAAGAGCATCTGGAATAATTGCTGGTGCAACTGCTGTGCAGTGATAAAATAGGTATAGTGAAAGAAAACTTCAAGATGTGTAGGAGTATACAGTTCACAGAAAGCTCAGGTTCTTGTTCTGGTGAGTCTACAATTGTAAGATGGAACAACTTGAAGTACTGCACAATAAAAGTTTAAATGCATTCAGAATTTTCCAGTCTCAAACTGTTCGTTAATTAAAGCAGCCAATTTCAGAGCTGAAGGGAAAATAAAAGCAGAGCCAAAACTTAGCTGGCAGTCATTTGATAGTAAAGCTTGTGGGAGCCAATTACTTACATGGTCCCTAGCGTTTGCAAATACCTTTCCCTCTAACTGAAACAATTTTTTGGTTTTTTTTGTTTCAAGCCAAAATGCCTGGATTTTTGCAGTCATTTCATGTATAATGAAAGAAAACTTCAGAGTTGTGTAGCTGTATATGGAGAAAGCTCAGAGTCTTGTTTTGGTAAGGCTGCAGTGGTGTGAGTTTGCTGGGAATTATGTGCTATCTCTCCTAGGTGATCATTAGTGCAGCCTAGTTCTGGATGTAGTTTACACAGAGAGACAGTGATTAAAAATGAACCAAACCCTTTACTTCAAAAAAGCAGAGAAATTCAAGGTATTTAGGAGGCTATGGAATGTTTACCAGGCAATTGTAAAGTTTTGGGGAAGTTGTTGTGTTCTGGTAAACCATAGCCTCATAGTAATTCTTAAACTGTCAGGCCTGTGGATTTGTTACATAAGGACCACATTTCTGTGTAGCAAAGAAGGGTAAGTCTGTTTGGCTTTGTAGCATGTTGTGCTTGGCTCTGTGATTAGTAGGGGAACTACATCCATTGCTTTATGGAGCAGCAGATCTTAGCAGAGACTGAGTGGAAAAGGTGAAGACAAGAAATTTTATGGCCACGTTCAAGTAATTTGTTTAAAAGACCTTTAAAAAGAAAAACTATAATGGCAGAGTTCTTCTTGTAATGTTGTTGTATCCTTTTGCAAACCTTATTTTGAAACAGAGCATTAAAATATTTAGCTAAATTTTTGTTATTTTCCTAAATAAACACAAGGCTCAAAGCCAAAATATTTGTATCCAAGTCTTCAGTTATATAAGCAATGCTAAAATAAACCATTTACCCAAAGCTTGTTCTCCTAAGGGCCATATCCTGTTGTAAGCCAATGTAAGCCAGTTTAGTGGGATGTCAGACATGGATCTTCCATGCCATGTCTTGCCAGATCTACAACTTCACTCTTCCTTTGTGGATTACGAGGAATGCCTTAGTATTTGATGTTGGAAAACCTGATCTGTGAGCTCAGCATTTTGATTCATGTTAAACTTTGTCTTATTCATCAGCCTGCTCTGTGTTCTTTCCCTCTGTCTAGAACACCTTCTGGCCTTGTGGATTTGGATGACTAATGGTCTTCTTTAGGAGTTTGTATGTTCCTGGTTCATTTCCTCTTCTGAATTCAGTTGAAAGAGCAAAGCACGTCTGAGGACAGAGAGAGGGGGGTGATTGCCTTGTGTCTCTCCTGAGCCCCTCTTACAAATATTGTCGATGCACTTGCCCTCTCTTGGGGTAAGTTGCCTCATCCTGAAGGAAGGGTTCCATTTGCCAGGAAGGCTGTTTAATGGTTTTAAGTGGAATAGTAGTTTTTCTTTATGCTTAAAAGTATAAAAAGATTTTGTGTAGAACTTTACATAACAATAAACATTCACCAGGGATGTGATCCCTTCCCTCTGTCCCTCCTAAGTGACCAGAACTCTGTTCCAGTTTGATTTTTGCATCTCTACGAGCTATGAGCTATGGCAGCTCATAATTTTTGCTGCGATTAAAGTAGTTTTTCAAGTGCCAAACTATTATTTTTGGGTAGAAAGAATTTAAGGAAGCTGGCAGAAAAACCAACTGATTTCTGATTGGGTATTTGCTAGTATTTAAAGTATACCTGCTAAATCTCCTTATCTGTAGAGACTTTCTTTTGCAAAAGCATAAGAATCTCCTTGGGCTTATAATTGGTTGCGTTTTATTTTAAGCTAATGATTTCTGGCTTTCAAGAAATTATCATCTTGCTCTTCTGTATAACAAAACTACGTCATGAATATTGTAGGATATATTTAATAAATTTAAGTGGAACAGAAACTATCTGGCAAGACTGATACTTCAAAGGAACCTACAGTTCATCAAGAATACTTTAACTGATTGTAAATCTGTCCCCTTCTTATGCATGTAAAAGGTTTAAAGTATTCTCTGAGCACTGAGGTCTTTTATCCCTTCAGTTGCTTATGGAATACTAATGAAAGTAATGTATGTGCATCATGTGGAAAATATGTTGGCAGACAGACAGATACCTGCAGTGCCTTAAATGCTTTGGCATTGTCTTTGTTTAATCAGCATAGTTGATCCCTGCTTCCCTTAGGGGTTTATACTTTCAGAAAAAGATCAAAGGTTTATATGAAGGTTTAAGCAAAAGTAAAATTCACCTATTTTAGAGATGAATGAATAGATAAAGAGAAGCTTAAAAATAAAACTTTAGGCACCCTAGTCTCTAATATAAAATGTCTTGTAGGAACAATAATTATGGTAGTTATATGTATTTTAAAAATCAGATGTCTGAGATGTTAAGAGAATCATTTCCTGGAATTAAGTACCTATCTGATTAAACTTTGGTGATCTGTTTTCATGATTCTTTCTAAAAGAGTAGCTGTCTTATGCTGTGTCTGTGTGCTTTGCTAAATTAATAAACTGACTTGGCATTGAAAATGCTCTTTGAGGAATGTAAAAGACAACCCAAACCCAACTCTTAAGTTAAAGTAACAGTTAAAATATTCAGTGCCATCTTTTGGGTATTCTGTCTGCCTTTTTGTGGCACTGATTCCTTGTGTTACCATTTACGTCTGCTTAAAATGCTATAGAGCAAGTTGAGTGTTTCATTGAAGGCTGATTCTGGGAAATGTGTAGTGGAATAGAGGAAAAAAAGCCTAGAAATAGCAACAGTTAAATTAAAATTATAATGGTAATGCTAAACAGGAAATATGTTAGAGGAGTGGTTTCAGTAAAACTGCAGGGAAATGGGAGTACAAAGCAATTACATAAAATAAGATTGTAACCGGGGTAAAAAAAATTCTATCAGCCATGTTTTCTGCCTGCTGTTCATGCTTTTTTATTAGAAATGAATTTTGATGTGTTAGTATTTTATCTCTACTATATAGCACAATAATGGTTATTTTGTTAAGAAAATGTCACAATATTTATCAATTGTCATATTATTTGCAGCTGATACCATACTTAGTATTTAGTTGTCAGCTGCTATTGAAATAGCAGAAATGGACTCTGCATTTGAAGTTGGAGCATCATCAGCAGATGCATTTGGGTTCAGTTTGCTGACACGTGTGTAATATCTTCACTGAAATGTTGCAGTGAACAATATATTTAATTTTCCCTGTAACTGAGCTTATGGGGGCAGAGTGAGTTATGTGATTTCTAGGAAAACTGAGCTTTAATTCTGTTCTCTCACAATGTTGTTTGCATGGACTGCCTTGCCTACATCAGCCCAGGGCTTCTGAGTGTACAGCTGGAGTCTGAGTATTTGAGTTAGTGAAACAGTGGATAGGACAAAACTCTGTCTATCTACTAGATGTGGTGGAGAATTTTCCACAGGATGAACTTTACAATTTGTTATTAAAAATTATTCCTGCAGCTAAGCTGTAAATAGTGCTGTGTGTTCATTACTAGTTGTCTTCCAGTTTTAATTAGGTAGAATTTGTAAATGCCAGAAAGTTGCGCACTCATTAAAACAGTCACCATTTTTTTGAAGCTAACAGAGCAGTGTATTTACTTTCAACATTTCAGTTGAAAGTAAACATAGAAATTGAAGCATTTAGATTCAATTTAATTGCTTTGGCAACTCTGAAATAAAATAGGGCTATTTGGTTTTTCTGCCTTGGGTGTAATTCGATTATATTTGTAAAGTCTGCAACACCAAAGTGCAGTTTGGAATAAGAGACTCTGACTACTGAGTTGGTAGTTTTATAAGAATTGTACCAGAATCATGACTTCATAGAAATAAGTTTTTCTCAGTTATTTTCTCACTTTTCTAAATTTCACGATGGAATTAAGAGTGAATGTTGCAGCTGTGATTTAAAATATTTCAATTTCCTGTGGCCTTTCACCAGTCAGTTCAGTTCAATGTGTATCAAAATTGTATTTGAAAGAGTTATTTACCTTTATAGTAATAAACTTCTTGTTTGTTTTAGACAAAATAGGAACAGTGCCAAATATCTTTTGTGTTCTGAGTTTCCTGCATGTGTGTTGGTATAAGTGTTAGTAATTCTACACAAGACTGCAGTTTTTACCACAAAACCAAGTCACTATATAGGCAAATCCTAAGGTATGGTATAGTTCCAGTGCCTCTTGCACAGACTTGCAGGATTGTGTTACATCAGGCACCAAATGTCATAAGTTTCAGGAGGAATGACTATTCTTCCAAAATGTAAATTAAGGAACCCTTCCCCCTCACTTTTGCAGCTGGTAGATAATAGTGTTAGTATCTGAAGCTGTGCATTCCAGGGAGTAAAATTCAGCCTGAACTACAAAGAGCCCTCATGTCTGCTTGTCACAGCATGTTTTGGAAGTCTTTTGTGTAACAGTGACTGTTTTAAAAGCATATTTTGTTGATTAAAAAAAATACAGTAGATCATTAAACAGGAAAGGCGGGCTTGTTCCTAATGTGTGTGAGAACGTTCAGTCTTATGAATGTTGATGCTAGACCAAGAAAATACTGATTAATATCAAATTTGGTTTAGCTCTCCTGAAAAAGGTATGGATAAGAACACAGATGAAGAGCAGCCTTCAACTGCCTGTAACCAGTACCCTAAGGAAGCAGTGAAGAAACGTCAGAATTCGGGTCGAGGCTCCGGGGGCAATGATTCTTCCAGAACCTTCAGAAAAAGCTTCAGGCTGGACTACAGATTAGAAGAGGATGTAACTAAATCAAAGAGGGGCAAAGATGGGAGATTTGTCAACCCATGGCCAACATGGAAATCACCAACCTTACCCAACATTTTGAAATGGTCCTTCATGGAAAAAAATAACAGCAATGTGCCACGTTCAAAGCAGGTGAATACTTCCATGTTTTACTTTTGTGATTACGACTGCTTTTACCTCTGCTCTAATCAATAAAATAGGACAGTTTCTAACTAATTCTCATTAGGCATCTTCTGGAGACTTTTTTAAGTCTTACTTTTCGGATTTTGTTGACATTTTATTCTTTTCAGTTGGTAGGTTAGTACTTTCTACCTCTTGAATTTTTGTCTCCTTGTTAGTTCCACATGCTTTAATTTATACAGCTCTGTTTATATTTATAAAAACAAAAAAAATTGCCCCCCTAGCTCAGTCATAAACCACTTACAGCCATTCCTTTTTAATAGGTGTTGCCTTATGAAGCATACTATTAACTTAATTTGTGTTGCATGAAATAGCTTATTTCATGACATATCCAGTTTTTAAAATTTTGCTTTTTTACCTGATGGCAATTTAATGCATATGTTGCATCTCTTGCATGAAAATGTAATAGTTTCTGTCACCTACTTATGAAAATACTTACAAATTTGTTTTTTTCATGTTTCAGTACACCAGGAGAAAAAATTGCATATGTTAAAACTAACCTGAGCAAGTATTTGTATTGAAACACTTAAAGTGCAGTGCCAGTTTACTGGGTAGCACTGTTGTCTCTTGTTGGTGAAATGCTTTTGTCAGGTATTGTATGTAAAGAAGGAGACAGGAGAAGCTTCTTTCCCATGAAGAGTAATGGGCACTAGAAAGCCATGGGTTATCTTTATGGTCACAGTAGGTATGAAGATGAGTAGTTTTTGGCAGAATTACTTCTCAGTGCATTTCTGATGTTGACTGTACTTCAGAAAAGCTGTGCTGAAGGGTGCACAACCAAGGACAGTATTTGTGAACAAGCAGGTGTTAATAATGCTTTTAAGCATGCAGGAAGGTATGCACAAGCTATAAATCTCACAGCCAGTATTTAGCAAAGAGCTTTCCATTTTGTCTTACCTGATCTACCTGTGAAGGAAGGAATTCTATCAGTTTTATGGACAGGAAAGCCATGTTAGGCATTAATGCATGATGGTTTGGGGATGTTTAAGGAACAAATAATTATTGGCTGTAATTTAATAATAAATAATTTGACTTTAAAAGAACAACAGCAAACTTGTGTCAGTCTTGAGATCCTGTCCAGCAAATTTGGGGTCTTCCTTGTGATGACAATGGTTGCATTAGTGTGTACAGCTTTCTGGACAGTGTGCTGGCCACATTTCCATGAAATGCACACCTGTAAGTTTTCAGTTGCCTTTGACAGCTGCCCTCCTTGGTTTGTGTAGAACATGCTTCGTGTCTTCCCAGTGCCAGTGAGAAACCTGGGTAGTGACTGAGGTCCCTTGAAGGCAATGCTGAGGTGCACTGTGGAGTGCAGAGCATGCAGCACTCTGATGGGGTGCAGAACTGCAGCACTCCCCTTTAATTTACACTTTGTCCCTACAATAAAGGATGATCACAAAGAAATCTACAAGGCACCAGTTGAAAAGCCAAAAAGCCATCTCTCTGACCCAGCTGGGATTAATCATGGGCTAATTTTATTTTTTGCATAGGAGATCTTTTAATTAGGTGCTTGCAATTATTCACAAGTTTGGTGAAGTAAATCAGAAACATAAAAACCTAGATAAGGATCAATTAAATGCTCTTCTGGAGTCCTCAGCCATTTTGATGCTTGTTTCAACCAGTTTTCTTCCACCTCTACATCAGCCTGTGAAGTGCATCTGAGCTTGTTTAAAATTCAAACTAAGGACTCCATACTTTATTTATTGCTGCTAGATGTCACATCCTCTGAGCCAGATTCCTGCTTCAGTTTCCACACTGAGTGAGCCTAGTGATGCCCTGCTATGCTGGGCAGGTTCAGTTTATCTGTACCAAGTGCTTTGGGTATGTAAAAATGAGCATATTATCCAGGATATGTGCTTGTGCTTCACTGTGGAAAAGCTGTATGTATTATAATCATGCCTACACAATGAGCCTATATCATCATCCAGAATGCATGGATTTCTTGTATTTTCATTACCGGCTTTATTAATAACTTTGTTCGGTGCTGTTGGAGGATCTTTCATTATTAGTTGTTGGATCAGCAGTTTAGATTGTTCTCATTTCTGTAAATCCTGTGGTATTCCAGTATGCACTAAGCACCAAAAATCCCAAGCTAATCAGTTAGTCTTACCAAAGCCTGTCATGTGTTTTTTCTTGCTTTGCATTAGGAGGGCAAGAGGAACGGGGAGGGGGAGGGGACACAGCAGGAGGAATTTTTTGTATTATTTGAGTAATGAAGACAAGACAGTATTAAGCACATTTTACTTCTGTTGGTAGCTGATTTGACATAATTGCTGTATTTAAAAAAATCTGTTATAATTCTTCTAGTTTCAATATTTTTCTGGTTAATCTGACAGAACAAAATGTATTATAGCAGGATAAAAGTTCCATAAGATACATATTTCTTTCATTATGTTGCTTTATCCTGTTGTGTGAGTTTTAAGTATTTCATGTGAAGTATACTACTTATAGAACTTGTGTTTTAGTTTGAAATCTTATGAGTTGAGTATTTCTTATTGCTTTAAGGGGATTTTAGTGTGCTTTTGTAAAATACTAAAAAAAAACCCAACTAAACAGCCCCAAACACAAATCATATGCACTGAGAAATAATGTTTTGGTGTGATTTACCATGATAGCTCAACAACATGCCTGGTTTCTGATCTCATCCTCTGAGGAATCATTGCTTGGATCAGAAGCCTGTGTATCACAAACCTGGAGAGCACAAGGTCTGTACAGATTACACTGCCTTTGTGCTCTTGGTTTGTCTTGAACTTTTGTTCATGGAATTTCATTTAAAGAGGTCAGGACAGCAGTTGTTTGGACTGTGCTCTTCTCTATCCATTTTCCTGTCTGTGTGACTTTTACAAATGCCTTTTATAGTGATTAGTTGTACCTTTAAATCAACTATTCTAAGTACTTGATGGCATCAATCCCACTGACATCCCTGTAAAGCCTTTATTAATAGTGCAGATGTGTTGCGGCTTTAGGCAGCCAAGTTCCAGTCAGCTGCTTGCTTCCACCCTCCACTGCTTGCACCCCAGGGGATTGAAAGGGGAAAAATCAGGTAACTTGTGGGTTGAGATAAGGACAGTTCAATAGGTAAAGCAAAAACTGCATGCACAAGCCAACAAAAAAATTTATTTGCATGGGCAGGCAGGTGTTCAGCCATCCCCAGGAAAGCAGGGCTGCCTCCCATATGACAGTTACCTGGGAAGATGAACACCATCCACTCTGAATGTCCCCACCTCCTCCTCTTACCCCAGATATTACTGCTGGGTGCAATGTCATATGATATGGGATATCTCTCTGATGGATTGGGGTCAGCTGTCCCAAATGTGTCCCTCCCAGCTTCTTGTGTGTCCCAGCAGCAGGCTGAGATGCTGTGGAAGCACTGCTCAGCAGTAGCTAAAACATCAGTCTGCCATCAGCACTGTTTTCAGCACAAATCCAAAACATAGCGCTGTAGGTCCTGCTGGGAAGAAAATTAACTGTACCCCACATAAAACTTCATAGAATATGTCCGAGTCCCACTTAAGGACTGATTTTTCACATCTGCCAATTGGTCAGTTCCTCATCTATTTAATATTGTTTATTAATATTGCATAATGCTAATTTAAAAAACTAATTTGTGCCAAATGTCAGCAAAAATAAGTGAATTAATTTAGTTCTGAGAAAATTCGGAGTCTGTCTCTAAAACCAGCTACTTAAAAAGAACATTTTCCATAAAAAATGTACTAATTGACCTAAATTGCATTGTGACAATTCATTAAGTTCTATATCTGAGTTTTATTTCTTTGATATAATCTGATTTGTTGACTTAACCATATGAAATTTGTTGGTTTGTCCTAATTTCCATTTTTTAGTACTATGTTAGTTTTGTGTATTTTTTTAAGTTGAAATATCACAGTATAACACTTATGTGGTTCAGATTTCTGTGGCCAATGTTGTTCCCATGCACTTAGAATGAAATAGAGGTTAGAAAAGGATGGCTTCTTTCTTGGTGAAGCAGCCATTTATCTCAGTCTAAGATTCCTACTTTTCTTGAATGAACTAAGGGGACAAATTGTACTAACCTTATATTCAGCTTTATAGAAGGTTATCTATTTCTCATTCCTGGAGACAGTAATGAAACTTCTTCAGTAAACATGTCTTGTCCATTAGCTCTCAGAAAAAGCAATTTCATGAATATTTTATTATTTACAGCAGAATTGCAGGGGGATGGAGATGTGCATGCTTTGTTTTTCCCAACATATGCCTTCCAAATCAATAAAATATTGTGGAGAAAGTAACTTCCCTGAAGCTGTCAGGACTGGTTTAGCAAGGCAACTCCTGGAGTCCTGAACTGTCACAGCATCAGCTGGACTTCTAAAGGAGCACAAGGTCAGCTCTTTATAAACTCACTAATAGTGCTAATCTGTGCTAGGCTGAGAGAATGAGAGCAGCAACCATGGCAGGCAGAGCTTGACTTGGAACCCAAAGTGCTGGGACATTTGTGATTACGAGAGAGAGGAATGTCAGGAGTCTAGAAGCTGCCCTAGCACATGAAAATTCTTCTAAAGCAAAGTGAGGAGTTCAGACCATAAATGTTTGGGAGGAGAGCCTTAGCCACATTGTGGAGATGGTCAGGAATTCTAAGACTCTTTGGTTGTTTGGTTTTCTTTAATAGTAAAACTCTTATTTATTACATATAACACTTCTGCATTAGCACTTCAACCAAACTGCAGTGAAGACCATAACTCTGGTTCAAAATGAAAGAATGAGTGGTGGTTGGGCAGTGAGTTTCAGTAGGTAATGTACAGCCATGACCTCCTCCGTGCCAGCTTGAGGATACTCACAGAGTCAAATTGGAGCCAATCAAAATGAGAGCTGGGTATTTTTTACCTCTGCATAAAGTTCAGCCAGATCAGTTTTCTGACCTGTCGTACTCAAATAGGGACTGCAAAACTTGTCAAGCTGGAATAAGAGAGGAGGTGGTGGAACCTTTTCATAACCAAGCATATCTATGTACCTTAAGGTTTATCTTAAAAGTTATTTTGTTTTTTATGAATGCTCATTAAATTCTTGGCAGGATGGGAAGGCAGAATTGTAATAGCTAACATTAGCCAAGTGAAGTTAACCTTTGTGTGCTACTTCTAGATGTAATGAGGATGGACAGAGAGAGGGCCTGATAAAAGCTAGCAGAGCTTTTGTGGAGTCTGGCTGGGGGACATGGCATTTTCTTTCATCTGTGACTTACTTGTGCTAGGACTTAAGAGGATGCATCATTGAGTTGCATAAGCTAAACTTGAGTATTTGTTAAATAACACTCTGTGTGTGTGTATGTATACATATTCTTTTTCAGGTGGAGGAATCCCTTTCTGGGATGCTGTTAGTGCCTTGCAGTGCTTTCATTGCAATGCCCTCAGACTCTATCAGGTCTCCTGGCCTGAAGGGATACTCTCTTCTCTTTCTTGACAGAGAAGTGTAAATGTTGCAAAAACCTAAAATTAAATTAGGAGGAAGTAGCTGATAAAATGGACATTAAAAAGGCATCTGGTGTGTGCTGCAGTTTTCTGCATAAAAGCATAAACAAAGTACAAGTCTTGACTGTATAGATTTGTGCCTTGTATGCAGTTTTTGTTCCGTGGCCAAGTACATTCTGAAATCTCTCATGCATATTGTGTTCTTTTTTGCCAGGAACTCGACAAAGAACTCCCAGTGTTACAACCTTACTTTGTTCAAACTCCGGAAGATGCTGGGAAGACAGGAGCTGGTATGCGAGTCACGTGGCTGGGACACGCCACCGTTCTGGTGGAAATGGATGAACTTGTATTTCTCACTGACCCAATCTTCAGCCAGAGAGCTTCCCCCACTCAGCTCTTGGGTCCCAAGCGCTTCCGAGGGCCTCCGTGCACGGTGGCGCAGCTGCCCAGGATAGACGCGGTGCTGATCAGCCACACCCACTACGATCACCTGGACTACAACAGCGTGGCCAGCCTGAACGAGCGCTTCGGGAGCGAGCTGCGCTGGTTCGTGCCCCTGGGGCTCCTGCCCTGGATGCAGAGGTGTGGCTGTGAGAATGTCATCGAACTGGATTGGTGGGAGGAGAACTGTGTCCCTGGTCACGATGCGGTAACTTTTGTCTTCACTCCTTCCCAGCATTGGTGCAAAAGGACTGTGACAGATGATAACAAGGTTCTCTGGGGCAGCTGGTCTGTCTTGGGACCTTGGAATAGGTTTTTCTTTGCAGGAGATACTGGATATTGTTTTGCTTTTGAACAAATAGGTAAAAGATTTGGACCTTTTGATCTTGCAGCCATCCCCATTGGAGCTTATGAGCCAAGGTAAGAAAATCAGAGTTTGAGCAATATATGTAAATGAAATTATGTACTGATGACAAAAAATACACCCAGAAGTTAGAACTATAGCTGTACTTTTAATAAAGTTTTTGGAGAGTTTTTTCTTCAGACTTATGGACAGCAAGGATGAATCAGCAGTCTTTCTTCCCTTAAAAGTGTAGAGTAAAAATCTGGAATTACTCTGTGCCTTTTTTTCTGAAACAGCACCATTTAATCCAGCCCATTCCAGTGTATGTCATTTGCTGCATTTTTCTCTTGCTTCAGTATTTACCCTGGTTTTGTAACTTATCTGGAGACAAGGATGACTTGCTTATAAAGTATGAAAAATCTGTTTGCTCAGGAGAGATAACTTTTCTCCTTTTGGAGAAAACATTTAGAGGATAGTACTCATATGATGCTGGAAGGAAAGAATGTATGGACAGAGAAAAAAGGATGGGAATCCAAATAGCATGGTAAAAAATTTGGTATCTCTCAAGAATTGCTAAGTTCTCTCTTCTGTTTTGCCAGTTCCTGTGGGCTATCTCTGAAGCACACACTTTTTGGTGTGTACTGCTAGCACCAAATTTTTTCAGGGATGGATTTAAAGTTTTGGCCCTAATGCCTCAGGCCACCAGTAATATGTCCTTAACCTATTGAAAATAGTGATAAGAAAATATCCTTCAAAAAGAGAGTGCAATAAATGAACTCCTGTTTCATGGGTATGTTAGTATGTGTTAGTTTCCTGATCTTGAGTGTTCTGTATGTTGTCCAGGTGTACATGCTTATGATTTTTTTGATTAGGTGAGCACATATTTCTTTTTGTACTTTGCAATGGCAGTGAAGGAGAAATCTTGCACTGGATTAGGTGACACAAAAAAGTGCTTCTTTTTCTTGGTAGGTGGTTTATGAAATACCAGCATGTGGATCCTGAAGAAGCAGTAAGAATCCATATTGATGTTCAAGCGAAGAAGTCTGTAGCAATTCATTGGGGGACCTTTGCTTTAGCAAATGAGGTAAATTGCAACACTAAGCATGAGTTCAGATTTTCAAGGACTAGACAGTCATTAGTGAAGCTTTGCTTGTGCAGTTTAGCCTGCATATCTGTAAATGTAAACTTAAAATGTGAACTTTGTAAGAGTGAAAATTGTTACTCTATATACTGCTGTTCAAAACAATGCTTAACTTTTCATAACCAATTACATAAAATATTTCTATGGTTAAGAAAGTACAGAGTTGTTGAAGGAAATGTGGAGGATTTCTGATATTCAAATGCTGAGGAACATAACAGATGAGGACACATGCAGTATTATGCAGTGTTGTGCATTACATTATGCAGTAATACAAACAAACTGAGTGATACTACCTGCATCACTTGCAGGTAGTAAGAACTGCATGCCTGTAGGTCAAACAGTATTTATTAATTATGTCTGTCTAGCAAATATATAAACAGTATTTTTAATAGTTAATTCAAAGTTAAAACCAGAAAGGATATGAAAAAAATTGAGTTATTCTGAATTTTTGATTTTTAAAAAAATGTTTTATTCCCCTCTTCACCCCCCAAGTCCACAGATCTAGTAAGAAGGTTACCCAGATACTTCACAGCAACTGAAAGCGCAGTGAATAGGAAGTTTCTACATTTGTTTTGATATTGTCTGGTAGCTGTTTTTCAACTTTGTTTTTGCATCAGTTGCACCACTTTATCTCATCATTCATTCCCGATAGTGTGATCACCTTATCTGTCAAATGTTGTGTCCCCTCTCTGCTCCCTCCCGGCTGCTCGTGCACCTCCGTGGCAGAGCATGGAGGGAACACAGGATAGAACATTTCCTGTCCGCAGCGTTTCCAATACATTGTGTTACCATGCTCGCGGTACAAAAGTTACTGCGTATTTCGGAGCACAAAAACAGATGATTGCTCCTTGGCGGTGCCTTTGGGCAATGTAACAAAGACACCGCGGTAACTTGATGGGGAAAGCGTTCGGACGGGACGGCTGCCAGCGCGGGTTGCAGAGCAGGGAAAGCGCCGGCTGCTGGCGGCAGCGCTTCCAACGGAGGGATCTATTGCTGCCTTAAGGCACCGAGTTGGGGCTCACAAGTTGAGCCTTGCTACTTACTCTGCAGCTTAAATCAGCGTTCTTATCGTTCAAAAACTTCATTTGAAAAATATCCTCCTCCTCCCCCCGTTTTTCAGAGATTTTTTTTTCCCTTCAAAAAATGTTGTAGTGGTATATTTTCCCTCATATTATTCTCATTTCTTTCAGTATTACTTGGATCCTCCAGTTAAATTGAATGAAGCTCTTGAAAGATATGGCTTGAAAAAAGATGACTTCTTTATCTTACGCCATGGAGAATCACGGAATTTGAATACAAATGACCGGTTTGAAAACTGAAAGAGTGTCAGTTCCTTGGAAGCCCTGTTTGATCTGAACTAATGTAACAATACTAACATAATGTACACAATAGATTTTTGAGATTGGATTTCTAAATGCCAGGTTTGTCAGTTTCAGAACTAAAGCTTGCATACCGATTTCATGACAAATTTTACTAGTTACATTGTTTATGGGAAAACTTGCTCTGACGTACACCACTGATAAAAAAAAATATTTTTAAACTCTTCATCTCACCTGCTGCAGCAATAATAACTTCAGCACAGAACATATTCTTAGGATTAATGGCTGACTTGAATGATTCCATGTTAGACTATCATCTCTCACTTGTTAGTCTTCAGATTATGCCCTGTACCTTTATGTACAAGCTTCATACAGCTTCACTGTATGTTTTGTGGGGTGAAGTCTTCCAATACAGCTGTGTTGTTTAAGCACAAGCATGGTAAAATTGTTTCACTCTTCATTTTCATGTATTAATGAACCACAAAAGCTGAATTTTACATCAAAGAAATGTGCCTTTTAAAGAAAGAGATAATAGTGCATCATGGATGTGTAAAACTAACTGCTGGCCAGAATACCTGCACACTTTTATTGTTTTGTCTATGTTTTAATTTAGGTCTGAATGTGTCATTTGCAGCACATGAAGTGGAAAAACCTCTTAATGTCGCCTGTCCTTGCATTAACTCAGCCTTTTTCTAAGTACCTTTTTTTTCCCCAGTAGAAAATCTTAAGCAAGGGCTGTGGTATTTTTTCTAATAGCTTCCCTATAATTTTAAAGTTGAATGAGATTACAACATTGTTCAGTGTTATAAAATTCAGCCAAATGTGTCTGTATCAAATTGTCTTGCTCATTTACAGAATTAAAGCCTATTGTTGCCAATAAAAAGGGTTGTTATTCTCCTTCATAATTTCATTGGAAAATCATGTTTTGTTTATGATTTCTTTTGGTCTGTGGGATATTTGGTTGGGTTGGTTTGGTTTTTTTGGTTTTTTTGCTATTGCTGTACATTTTATTTTCATATCCCACAAAGATAAATATATATAAAAAGGACATATTATTTAAAGGCATGAACTTCTGGCAACTAATTACAACCAGTTACTGAGACTTCATGGTAGGAACAACTGAGGTAATCTTTTAACTATAGACAGTTATCAAAACTGGTTTAAAACTACCCTGTTATTCAGTGTTGGGGGTGTTTCAGATGAAGTCTCTTGTATTTACACAACAGCTTCAATCACAACTTGGGTGATACAATGTATATTACCTGTTTGTAATTTTGTGGAGGACACCAAGCTGCAAGAAGTTTTGAGTGCTTTGAACGACAAGTTTAGGATTAAGGTTGTTAAGAAAACAATGTGGGTTGTTTTCGTTTCCTGTTTTTATAATCATCAATAGGTTATTCTGTAAAATTATGTACTTCAGAAAGAGTGGAACTAAAATATGGAACACCTAGCTAAGCAGCCATAGAGCAGAGATACACTGAGTTACATGCATCAGAAACTAAATGTCAGTAATGACATGTTTTGTTGTGCATCTGTTAATTCACAACATTTATACCTAGAATGGTGACTGTTATGTTCTGCTTGGTGCTGATAAGATTCCACCAAGGGCGTGAGGTAGGTGATAAAAAAATGAGACATCTTTGCATAAAGGCACATTGGAAAGTCTTGCATGATTTCAAACATCTCATCAGCATTGTTCTATGAAGAAAGCATTTAAAAATAGTTCTTTCTAGACCAGAAAAAGAAAACTGAGACAACACTGTAGCAAGTTCTTGTATTTTTAGAAAAGGTCACTTGTTTATGTCACCTGTTAAAGCAACGGCTAAGAGATCAATTCTATCAAAAAGATGATACTGGAAAAACTTATTTTTAGGTTAGAGAACATGGAAAGGGACATCCAGACATCTCTGTTGTTGAGCTTAAGAAACCATATATCAGCTATACCTAGAACAGACTGGTCCTAATGTCTTGTCAGGAGAGGAGAGTGCATAAATTCTTAGTGTCTGGCCTAGTCTTTACTTAGTCAAATTCAGTAGCAGAAAACACTAAATCTACAAAAAGTTGCAAAGCATTAAGTGATAATAATGTAACTTGCTTATTACAAACTGTACAGTGTTTTAGGAGCAGTGGGAAGGAGAAAAGGAAGCTCACTGTCAATGCAGCAATTGTCAAGTTTCTGACTGGGAATCGTGCCAACTTCTATTTCTGCCTTAACTCTATTCCTGGTGAGTTAAAACTACCTACATGGATGAATTAGATATATGTAGCTTTACCCCTGTATTGATCAGAGCATGGGTGTGTCACAGTTTCAAGGTCATCTTTTTCTTGCAGTTATAGCTATTTGCAAAGTGAGCTTCTGAAAACAAGTATCTATTGCATTACAGACAGAGAAGATAGTAATGTTTTCTAAGAGCAGTGAGTGTGCTAAATTAGAAAGATGAAGCACTTGGTAACAGTTTAGGTGATACAGTTCTCTTAAAAATGAAACAAAGTGGAAAACTTTCCTAGCCTTTACATCTGACACCTTTTTTTGTTTCTCTGTAGTGGAAGTTTTTTAATAGTTTGGTTTTAGAAGTATTTTCCAGTATGTTTTCTGTTCATCAATGAAATTCTGTGTTAGGTTCTTTTACAGTTATGTTTGTATGGATTCTACTTCATTTTGAAGTAGTGCTGGTTGATGACTAAAAGTTTATGGGGGAGAATTCTACAGAAGCACTCATTCCAGTGATGCTCCAGATGCAGAAAAAAAAAAGGAGTAAAGATATCCAAGGAAAGGAAGTCCAAGGGCTGCTACAGAATTGGAAGCTTTTGTAAAAATGTGTATGATACTGCTCCTGTAGACTTTTTTTTAATAAGAATGAGAATGCTGAATTACAGTTACAGATAATCCTTGGCTCCTAATAAAATACTTTTTAAAAATATGTCTGCTTTCCCTAAAGTGACAATTTTAAAGCAATATAAAATCCTTTCAATTTTTGTTCAAGTGTAGAAACCTTTCACAGTTGTGGTTAATTGCACTGCAGTTTGGCTAAACAGATTGGATATACTAAGCATACAAAAATGGGAGTTTAAGAGTAAATTCCATACAGGTATGACGAAAAAACCTAGGTTTGGCAATTTTAGTATGCAGCTTTCATTGAAGATACTAATTCTGTAGGAAGCCAGTGATAGTTTGGTATTGTTTTTATTTAATATTATTTTGTAAGATTCAGCAGTACCATTTTCATAGTTAGACTAATAAAATATAATGCCTAATCTCCAATTACTAAATCTTTAATGCACAATTCTAATGAGGTATTTATTCAACAGCTGTAAGTACTTAAAGTAAAAAAAAAAGGTCTTTGACATTGCAAAGGATACTTTCATTCACTTCACTCATCCATTTAAAATGTTTATTTTACATACAAATGTTTTCATGTTTTAAACTGTTTGCCTCCATTGCATAAATGTAGCAACTGTGCAGTAGTTTATCAGCAATAATTCAGCTATTGCTTTTCTCTTGCTTGTAAAAAATATCTGATAGTATTTACGACTTTTTTTTCTCCATCATTGTTGTATTGTTTACTTGTTGCAGGCTTTCTTAGCCCAGCATTGCCAAGATTAAATATTTTCATCAGGTCAGTCTGTATAAGAAAACAACACTATTGTGTTAATATTCTCACAACTTGTTCTTTCACTTCTGTGTCAGGGTGATGCAGCAAAGATGCCAGTCTCTGAGTGAATGGGGCAGAGTCCCTGCCGAGTGTGAAGAAAATTGAGTCTTCACTGTATTCCTCAATCTTGGTGCGTTCTTCATCCTTCACGTTCTTTTTCAAGTTTGCTGCAAACGCCAGGGCTCGAACCAGAATATCTCTGTTTACACAGTCGTCAAAAACTAATACCAGTGATGGCACCTAGGATGTTGAAGAAATAGTCCATACTTAATCACCAGCAGTAAGTACATGTAACCAAATCAAACTTAAGAAAATGGAAAAAAAAGTGCACCTAAACCATCTAAAGCAGAAATTGTATGAAATCCCAGTATGCAGTGAGCTCCTGACAGAAACTTGCACAGTGTGCATATTCTCTCTCTAGAAAAGACTGGCCTGTGCATCAATGAGCTAATAAATGCTTTGTATTTTCAATCTCCAAAATGGGCTGTCTGGAAAATTCCCATTTGGAAGAGAGGGTCTCCTTTCCTTCTCAGCCACGTTGATTTTGCCCTGTATGTTTTTGTTAGCATATCTGATAAATGAAAAATTATACACTTAACAAAGAATAGAATATTTAGCTACTCTAACCTTGTTTGAATAATGAAAAGACAGCTTTATCTAGACTAGCTTTGCTCATGGCAGATAGTTCACAAATAAAAGCCACTGCATGTTTTAAGAAAGTTATTTTGGGGATGGGGATGAGGATGCAGCACTATTCCAGCCCCTGACTTTGTTTGTGAAGAATTGAAACTGAAAGAAACCTGCGTGCCAAGGCCAACACAGCAAATGTCACACAAATTTCTCCATGAAGAAATAAGTAAATGCACAGGGAAAGAGCACTTAGAGGCAACAGTTTTATGGCTGCATTTGAACAAAGGGTGGGGATTCCAGTGGAATTTGTTGGGTTTGGCCCAGTACATTGGCTATAGAAACAGCAGTTGAAAAGGATCACTTACTGTACCGGTTCTATTTGATGTTGATAGTTTTCAATCTGTATACTGACCATGTGTCTGGAAAGGAAGTTTTGGGTTCCTTTTACATAATACAAACTGAAGCTGATGGTATTACCCCTTTGGTGGAAAGGGAAGGTTAGATCAGGCTTCTGCAAGTTATTGATTATTTGGAATGGTACACAGGAAGTAAAACCAACTGTCTCCAAGGCCCTGTGCCTCACCCTCTCCTAAGTACAGTAATCTGTATTACACTACCCTTTGGAATAAAGCCTGACCATGAAAGAATGTGCACTTAGCTCCTGATCTTAACCAAGCAGTATCTAGAATTGATTCTGGAATTGCATATATATTTCTAATACATTAAAATTCTTCTAGTGCATGCAATATTTTAACTGGTACACATGTATATATGCCAAAAATAAAATGAAGCAGCAAGAATCTTACTTGAGCTCTGAGAAGATGTCTTGTCGTGGCTGGGTTTGCAGATAAGTTCACAAGTACTTTCAAAACTTGAATCTGAAGTGAGGAATGTTCAAGTTCATTAAAAGCTCCAAAACAGTAAGTAAAGCTGTAATGGGTATCAATTATGTCAAAGTTGACTTGGGGAGGAAAAGGTAAAATGGGTTAACCAATACCTCGAGTATTTTGGTATAGGGAAAACCAAGGTATAGACATGTTAGAAGCAAATTCAGATTGACTTAAATATCAAAATAAGGCAAGACCCATAAACGAATCCTAGGCCAAATGCAGAATATGTTTTAAATACAAAGAAGATGGTTAAGTACTGCATTTAAAATGATCCAAAGCATAAACAAATACACCTTTGTGCTTTCTTGGACCTTGTGATGCTAGTCTTTAAACACTAGGAAAAGGCCATATTACTTTCTATACTTAAGTACAATAGATGTGTTTAGTGGAAATGTGTTTTTTGGAAAACTGGTTTTGATCTGATAAAGCAACCACATACACTGATGGTACCACAACATGTTGAATAAAAGCTGAGTTTGGTCCCTGACTGAAGCTCATTTCAGTATTACAAGTCACAAATAGGCATGATTTGCACTTGCAGTCACTAAAGTTGCCAGAGGTGTCATAAGCATAACAGAATTAAAGTCCGTAACTTAGGATCACTGTTTGGCATGTTTCCCTGCAGAGATTCATGCACCAGTGAAGCCTTTCCCATGCAGATTCTCCTTGGTCTGGGATGCAGTAGCAATGCTTAGAGCAGAAGAGAATTCTGGAGCTGCAACGGCGAAGGCACAGGGCAATCACAGTGCACCCTGCACTGCTTTGGTAGAGCTGTAGCCTGATGGTTCCACTACCAAGATTGCCTTCCCTCCCATTTTTCAATTTATATTGTGAAACTAATACAGATCCATATTTTAGTGCATAAAATCTGTTATCATTAAGGAATATTTGGTTTTTTCTTAGCACAGTCTAAACCATTTTACCAAAATGTTAAGAACAAGGCAAAACAGCTTCACAAATGGCTTGTAAAAATAACTGCACCCAGTACCTGTGTCCTTTCAGTCCCTTCTGAAAGCAAATGGAGAAAGCATGGAATGGAGTTTATCATCTTTTGGTGGTAGTCATTGGTAACAGACATATTTGTCAACAGCCTGAGTCCAGCTAGCTGCACATCAGAGTTCAGGGGAGCTGACTCAACAGTCCTACAAACTTGTGTAATAAATACCTGGGGAAAGGGGGGAAGAAATAAAGAGAGAATAGTTTTTAATAAAAGCGTATTTTCTGTCACAAATAGTATCAATGGCCTAGCTACAGTAACATAAATGCTTCCTGAACATTGCTGGCTGAATGGCGAAGGTTCTTGGAAATAAGTACATTTTTTTTGAATATTTCAAACATTCTAGTGGCATGACAGAAGCAGACCATACAGCATTATGCTCACTAATCTTCCTTTCAGAGCATAACTTGCTCTGAAAACTTAAATTGCTTTGCCTCCATCTCAGAAGTGACACAGCTGCTTTAAGGAGTTGTTTAAAAAATCACCTCTAAGTAACTAACACCCTAAATACTGAGAACAAGCTAAGGACAAGCTTTGAAATGAAATCCTTTCTCCCAGCCATGTGGCACATTTACTGGAGCACACTGTAGGAACAGCAATGTGACAACTGACATTAACTACTATTTTTACCAATTTTTCTTCTGGATGACAGTATGCAATGAATCTTGGAGTCCTAACTGAAGAAAAAAAAATACCCTTACCAAAGGAGTTATTTTCTACTTATACACCTAGGCAAATATGGACAAGCACTACTTAATAAAAATTGCCTATTGCTAAAGATGCTGCAAACTACCACATGCAGTCACACTACCTTTTTATCAAGCTACTGAAAAAAAACTAGTAAAAGTCTTCAAATCTGCCTCAGCTCACCACTTGGACACTTCTTGATCTATTGATTAATCAGATAGATTTCTTTCTTCTTCATGTTTAGTCCTTACATATCCATAGCATGTACTGTATTTACCTGTGGAACTTGTTATAATTTATACACACTTTTCTTTTAAGATGGAAATATCACCTGAAAAATTGGTCTAGTACAATCCCAGGGGCTCAATTACTCTTTTCTTCTCCCTCACTGAAGGAGTTCTGGCAAGTTCAACCTGCAATCCATTCTGTTAAACAGCCACTGGTGATGTTCTAGGCATGTTTGGAAATCATCTTACCTCACATAATTTTGCTACAATTTTGGCAGCACAATCTCTGTTTAATAGTATTTTGTGAAAGCTGAACACAAACTGCATAGGTTCCTGTCTTTTATTTTAAAAGTAAATTCCAGTGAAGCAATGCATTTCTAAGTTATCCTTTCAGTCATCCACATCTGCTGACTTGTATGTCTATCATCAAAGCATTTTGGCATCCTGGCATGTATTTAACAAATATGCTGAAGAACCTATACTATGTCTTTGCCTTGGTTATTTTGTTTTTCCCATTAGAAAAGAATCTTACCTGTATCTCTTCCTGATTTTTAATATTCATACTCAAATTATTAAGTGCATTCAGTGCTTTTTCTTTAACTTTGGGAACACAGTTGGAGAGCATCCCTCCAATAACAGACAGACCATCCAAATTTCGGATTATATCCTGAAATATAGAAGATATTTAATAGGATTTTTAAAAATTCAATTTAAATGCTGAAGCATTCCCTCAATGTCTCCATATTGACAAAAATGAATGTATGTGAATGAAGAATTCAGAATTGACTGCTCTGTTTAAACAGAATGTTAGCAGATACTGCTTTATTGCTTTACTGAAACTAAGAAGGGTTCTGCTTAGGAACAAAAGTATTAGTTGCTATTATTTGACAACAGTACATCACCTTTGCTTTTAAAATCTGGTCTGCAAAGCATGCTTAAAGCATTTTACATTATAAAGAATAAAAGGAAATTACTTGATAATGAGTTAATAGAACAACTGAGCCAGATTGCAGTACCTAAAAGTCCTGCTTGAACAGGACAGAATTTCAAGATGTAGCTTCATATTATTAGAAGTTCTGAAACTTTTTCCATTACACTTGTTTTTATTACTGTTTTTAATCTTTCTCACTGAGACTGTAACTGTCTTTAAAAAAAATACTGCTCTTAAAAAAAATTAAATGGACCAATAAGCTTTATGCTCCAGTTGCATTCTAATAGATTTATATTAAGAAAGCCATGTTGAGAAGCCAGAATAGATGGCAATCATAAGTAGCAAAAAGGGTGAGACCTTGGAGGTTAAACTGTTAAAAAGGCATCAAAATTGGCATCCAGCTCAAAGTTTTTCTGCATTCCATGTCCAAATGATTTGGAGATGCCTCGATAGTTGTAAAACTGCTAATTTTCAAACAGCACACAACTTTGTGAGGGACCAAAAAATATGGTTTATCTCATTAAAGTTTAGATCTGAACCAGAAAGTATTTAACCTAGTATTCAACACTTTCATTAACATTACATAATTGTAAGTAACAAAAGATACATTTACAACACTTCTGAACTACAGGACTCTGTATGGACTTCAGGTGGTCCAAACATTATAGTTCAATAAATTCTGTGAAGCTGATGAATTACATTATTTGAGCCAGCAGAAATTCAGGCAAGACATTAAATGGATTTTAGAGCACAAGCTGTCCTAGCTTTCAGTCCTGTGTCACTCTTTAGCAAAACAGCAGCTCTCCTCTGCCAGACTGGCTGGCATTGGACACTGTTGTTTTCTACAGAACAATACTCACTTGATTTACAGAGAAGGCAGCACTGTTACTGAGAGTGATTAAAGCTTGCTCTTGAATTAATGGATCATCTGTGGCCTGGAGCAAATGAATAAGTTTCTGTAGAGCATCCACATCCATGCTATGGGTTGACACTGGAGGACTGCTGTCTGTCAACATTTAAAAATTAAATACTTGATACTAAGTTTGAGACATTTCACTTAGTTGCTACTTAATGTTTTTTACAAAGCTGAAATTTAGCTCTCAGTTGTAGGACATATTGTTCTAATGTTGTGCCCAATCATCATGTCATGGTAAAAAGACTGTTTTATGACACTAAGATTTCCATCCTTTTCCTGAGTCCTCTAATTACCTCTTTTGAAGGTGGAGAATAAAAGGAACACACAATTAGAGGTTGAGGTGCATTACTTCCTGGTTAACCAATAGCAAATTTCCTCTGCAAAATTATTAGGAATATTCACTAAACATGGTTTGGGGGTTTTCTTTGTTTCCCCAAAATGAAATGTGAAAATTTGTCTGGGCACTGTAGGAAACAAAACTTCCAGTTTACAGAGTACTGCGTCCAGAAATTACAATAATGACACTTTGTTAGTATGCTGAGGTCCTTTGACAAAGTAACAGCCACGATGTTAGGAACTCTGCTGATCATGGCATCACTCAAAACAAGGAGGAAGGCTGCTTCTGAGTCAGGATGATGTAATGGAGTACCGGACCTTTATAAAACGGCAACAAATGTTATCAAAGGACATTTCAGCCAGGCTGGAAGCAGAACTATTTAGCCAGCTGAAGAGCCATGAAACCTGATCTGTGACTGCTGGACTAGTCATAGCCTACTTGGCTAACAGTGCTTTAAATTCCACAGCTTTACATCAGCATTTGACCAGGCAAACACCATAGTATTCTTTCAGGGTTAAAAAAAAAAAGAGGTCAAAGTTAATTATGATGATTCAAGAGCTCACTTCAAACATAAAATCGTTTTTCATCCTAGTCTAAACACCTTCCACTTAGCTTTGAATTATAGGGGGAACACAAATAACTGCAATAACATAAGTAAACATATTGATCATATGTACGCTTTGGGGAACTAATAAAAAGAAAAACAATAGGCTTTTCTAAAAATAAACCACACTCGAGAGCGCCCCAAATTGCCCAATGGCTATGAGGGCCGGGACTCAGGGCTGTGGCACCGCCTCTGTCAGGGCGCAGAGCCACCTCCGGGCCCCGAGCCGCGCTGCAGGGCCGCGGGCTGGGAACCCCCGGGCCCCGCGGAGCCTCCCCCGGCCCCGCCGCACACCGCAGGGGCGAAGCCCGCCCTGCCCTGCCCTGCCTTGCCCCGGCCCTCACCTGCCGGCGGGCCCCGCTCGGCCGCTGCTCGCCGCCCCCGCCGCCCGCCCGCCGCCAGCCGCCACAGGCAGTAGCAGGCGCCGGCCCCGAGCAGCAGGGCGGCCGCCGCCGCCCTCACCGCCGCGCCCCGCGGCTCCCACATCGGCCCGGCCGCGGCAGCGTGGCCCGCGGAAGCCACCGCCCCATCCGGCGCGGCTCGGCCTCGGCTTTGCCCTTCCCTCGGGGCACGGGCGCCGGGGCTGCGCCCGAGGTGCCGCAGGGATGCTGAGCCCACAGCTCCGTGTGCGGGCGCGGGAGAGGCTCCGCCGCTGCGTGACAGCGACGCGCTGCGGTTTCTGTTCCACAGGAAGGAATCACCCGCGCTCCGGGCCGGCCTGGTCCCGCAGCGCGTTCCCAAACACGCGGCCCGCCAGCTAGGGGAGGCGGCCCGCCGGCGGGAAGGGCGCTCCTGCGCCATGGCCGCCCTGGCGGGGGCGCATCATCCCCAAAGTGCGGGACCGCCGTCTCCGCTGCCCCTGGCCCTCCGCCACCCCTGGGTATCCAGGCGGTCGGCAGCCTGGTCCCACTGGAGCCGGTGGGACCACAAACTCCCCGGGAACATCCGTGGCAGGGAGCCACCGCCACCCTCCTCACCAAGCGTCCCCCTCGGCCCTCAGCAGAGCCCGGGGCGCGGCTCGTTGCGCCCCTCAGCGCTGGCCGGGGCATCTCGCATCCCCCCCGCTGCTCTCTGCTGCCTGGAGCGTGATTCTGTTCTGCTCCTTTTGTCACTAGCACGCTTCAAACGATTTATGAAAACTTTTGGAGCCGTAACAAGATGGAACAAAGCAATTCTGCTTTATAATCTATGTTAAAACGAGGATTTAAATGAAGACGAACCCGGCGAACTGCACTGGCACTTTCCCTGTTACGTTTAACTTCTTCTATGTTAATTAAAGAACCTCTAGATTCCAGCCAGGTAATTCCTTCCTCATGAGTGCAGTGGCTGCAATCCATGTTTTCTAATAGTCTGTCAGTCATAAAGATGACACTGGATGCTTCAGATATGCTGGTGGATTAGGTATTCTTGTTGGCGTAGCAGAAATAGACTTAAAAATATCAGAGAGTAAAACTGGCGCAGCGTGAAGGACTGTGGGGGAAGCAGGGTTGGTAGGTTTGCCCTTAGAATTTGCAAGAATTTTGTGATTCTCTGTGTTTCTATATTTTCCTCCCTGTTTGTCATGTTCACCTCTGCTTGTTACCAAATCTGCAGCGGCTGTTTTTCAGTTTCCTTCAAAAAAAAAAAAAAGGCACAATGCACAAATGTAACTTTAAGAGATAGCCTGATATATTTAAGCTGCCAAAATAGACCTCATTTGCAATCAGCTATTACAGCCAGGATTTCCATGGAAATACTAATAAAGAAAACTTAAGCCAATCACAATAATTACAGAGCAATGCTGCCATGTAGAGTACTTATCCTGGGAGTCTGTCTCTAGGTCATTCTTTGCTTTCTAAGCACAAAAACCCAAAATATAAGATGTACCACCATGAGGTGTCTTTCTTGATTCATCACTTTAAAAAACAGCTCATATCTACATTTCCAAGCAAAAATTATAGCATTATAGCTATAACAGCATTATAGCAGCAGTGAAATTAAGTTAATGGACTAAAAATGAAAGAATTAAAGATAAGATTAAAGAAAGACTGTTTTAAAAAGAACCAGTGAAAAATTACCCTGTGTGAGATATTTTTATCCTTGTTTTTCTTGTTTCTTAGATGTTGCTTGCTGATATCTAGCCATATTTCTTATTTAATTTTCTTATATTTTAATTTCTTTATGAAGTTACAGGATGCTTGGTGTGACGATAAATGAGATGATACTGGTCCTTTTATTAAGGAACATCAAAGCTGAGACCTTTGAACATTTATACTCATAGTCTCAAAGTTAACTATTTAGAGTTCTAAAATGGACATTTACTTAAGTCTTTTAATGATGAGGTTGTGGTTTGAACATGATCCAAACAAGCTGAAATCCAAGTAATCTTGTCCAGATAATTTAGGATTCCCTGCTGGATCTGAGAATTTCCTTCCTGTCTGATTTCTGTCTGTTCTCATCCAGATTTACTTTTAAACAGTACTCATTAAAAGTCAGGCAAAAACTGTAATCCTGCAAACTCTTATGTGTGACAACTTCACTGTAGTTAGTAGCTGTATTCTTACAATGTTAGAATTAAATATGGATGAAGAGCTGGCCCAAGATTTTTCTGCCCTTGGACTCAATTTTGCCATGAAGGGTAAATGGCTAAAGAGGTATTAAGAAGAAAGGGTGAAGATATGGGTGATTGACTCGTGACTGCTTGGCATAATTGACACAATTTTTTCCTGTTTTACACCTACTCCAAGCATTTTTGAAGAGTACTTGAATGAGGATTGCAAGACAAGGTGTTACAATTCCTTCCTTATTTAATTAATATTCTCAAATGTTAAACAGAGGCATTGCATTCCAGTATATCACTGGGTAGACTGGATTTCTTTTATTGGAGAACTTTCAAAACACCCAAAGGAGAAGTTGTCTGTTTCTTTGAAAAAGGGGTGGAGGGAAAGGCAAACAATCTACGAAAGAAACTTGAAGTAAAATATGGCAGTCACATACTGGCTTATCCAGCAGAGGGAGTAGCTTACCAATGTTGGGAATCGCTTTGGGAATCTGCCCATAGGAAAATTTGTGATAAAAAACCATTTAGGTGTTTATTATTTAAAACATTGCATGCCATGAATTACAATGATAAGTGATGCATTTCTATTTTTTTAACATAGTCAAAAATCAACCACACCTTGCAAGTTACATTTCTGTTAAGAGGATTGAAAAGATGCAAAGGTTGGAATTGGTGTGTTGACTAGTGTTGTAAATATTCAGATGTCTAAACTGAAGACAATGGCCTTTAATTTTGTCTTCACCTTTTCATATTGGTCTTGACTTAGATTCATGGAAACACAGAAGAGTTTGGGTTGGAAGGAACCTTCAAAGAACATTTAGTGCAACCACCCTGCCATGAGCAGGGACACCTTTCTTTCACTTGATCAGCTTGCTCAAAGTACCGTCCACCTGACTCTGAACACTTCCAATAGTGGGGCATCCCAACAGTTTCTGTTCAACTACCTTCAGAGATCCCTTCCAATTTACATTATTGTCTGATTAAGTCGCTACACATGGGCTGATTAGAGCATGGATGGCCTGTCAGGCTGTTCCCTCTACCTGCCTGCCCTGCTCTCTGCCTCTGCAGGGCATGGGGCAGCTTGACAGGCAACTTGTCTTTTTTGCCTCTGTGCCATGCGTGGCTTTTCCTCTGTCCACAGCATGGGTTTGATTTAGAGCCTTCCTCTTTTTCTTTGTCCTCCCACCATGCTTCCTGAAAAGAATTCAAGCACAGGCTCTCCATTAATTTAATGACAGCAAGAGGCTATATCTTGAAAGGAAAGTAATATTGCATGCCATGTTTTGACACTTTTACCAAGCACAAGAACTTTTTGTTTATGATTTCCAATAAATATTCACTTAATTAACTGCAATTTGCCCATATACATTAATATACTTTGAATGTTCTTGCTGTATGTGAGCTGAAAGTCCAAAAGTAAATGATCCATGTCCTTTAGCTGATAGCTAAAGATAGCTAAAGGACAAATGAGAAAAAATGGTTCATTGGTTATTGTGCATTGTTACTAAAAGATAATGTAAAATTGTCCAATAAAACAATCCTGAAAAGCAAATATTTTTAGCTGCATTTTGTTTTCAGTGTTAGTTACAGAATCAATTTTTGCCCATTCAATATATTCTTTACCTCATAGTATTAAACTTGCTTTAGATTCCATTTCTTATTAAGTAAATAAAATTATCCAATCTTATATACATTCTTTTTTTTAAATGCATATTAAAAGCAAGGAAATTCTTTGTAGGAATTGCTACTGAAATGCCACTTATTTTACTATCCTAAACTCAGTACTTAGAAGTCTACCAATGGAATTATGCTGATACATGCAATATTACCTTTAAAAATGGAAAGAAAGGGAAATGATAAAAAGAAATGCCTCTATTTTGCATTACTTTAAAAGATTCTGGTAAACTGTTGTTTATTTTAACAGCTTCGTAACTAGATGGTACTTTGCTGTAAATACAAGGAATTAATTTGCAGTTTCTTTTTGCAGGTGCTGCTCTGTGGTGTATTTATTGTTCATCCAGAAGACCCACTTATATTTTTAGAAGAAAAGCTCAGAGAAATAAAGGCAAAGGGATTAGATACTTTCTTATGATACATAAGATACTTTCTTATGATACATACTGAATTATTCTCTGTGTGTGTGTGTGTGTGTGTGTGTGTGTGTGTGTGTGTGTGTGTGCGCGCTATGTGATTTATAATATTGCACTTGGACTTCTAAAATATGCTAATGGTACAGCATCTATGCAGACTTAAATGATAATACTGCTTTTTGCAAATATTGATACCATATGATATTGCAAAAACAGTAAGACAATATCTCCAAAAATATAGAATATATTTTATTTTTATATCCATGGGTTTGGGGGTGTTTGGGGTTTTTATTTGTTTGTGGTTTTTTTTGTCTATAAAATATTTATTGAATATAGCCTTCACTTTAAGCTCCTCTTTGATTAGTTGATATATTAAACCCTTACTTTTGTGGTAATCAAAACTGAGGTGATAAGTGTTTTACCTTCATTGCTGTCCACAGCACATTTACTTGTATGAACCCGGGATGTGTCTTTCAAGCACTGCAACATTAAGTGAGGTATTTCCATTTTTTCTGTTCTCTGTGTGTTCTTTCACCCTGTGAAATGAAGACAGCACAGCATGAGATTAAAAAAAAAAAGAATTTGGTTTTGTTTATATTGGAATCTTAGAAAATAATGTGATATTTCTTGCTTTAATATTCTCTGCAATTTTCTGATTGAAGTTTTCAATGAGATGTGAGTAATAAATCCTTAATCTCTGGATCCACTCACTAAACAATTGAGTCAGTAAGTTGGCATGCAGTGTGACTGGATTTTTCTCTTGATTATCTCTGTGTAACTGTACTCAGTTTTGTCTTCTGTCAGTACATCTGTCCTGAGTTCACAGCAACTACAGTTCAGCTGTTTCCTCTTTTGCTGACTGTTCAGTTAGAATTCAGATCAGTCCAAAAGTGGAATGCTTGATTTTTACAGTACACATATACAAATACAAACTTGTTGCAGTCAAATCCTCTCATAGATTTTCTTAGGAGTAAGAGCAATACATGAGATAAACCCCAGTATTTTCTGAGGCCCATTGCTTTTTGTACTTTCAAACGATCATATCTTCTTTTACAGTGGTATTTTTAGCCCATAGACTTACACAGTTTTGGTTTTGTAGAAATTCAGACAGGTTTATTAAAATACCAGTTAGAATCGTGTGGTAAATGGCTGACATAACAATGGGTCATGAAACAATTTTAGCAGAGTAACTCAAATATTTAGTATGCTAAATAGCTGAATACAACTGATTAATAAAAGAGTGGACATGAGGGATGAAAGCCTGAATTTCAGTTATTGAGCTTTCCTACAAGGACAGAAATGAGTTCTGGTTTGTATGCTAATTTAACTTTTTCTTTAACTTCTCAGTAGTGGCATTTGGTAGTGAAGTACTTCTAACTATACACAGAAAATTATACTTGAATGTTCATCACCTCAAATTAGATCCTTTAATTTGCAAAAATCAACATAGAAAAGACAAGATTTAATTTTTTTGTGTGACTCAAAACATTTATAAAACAGCACTACTTTGTGTACTGCCATAAATTATTTTTTAGATGACTAAAGAATTGTGTGACTTTTACAGCAGAAACTTAATGAAGCTTTATTTTGGGTAATTATATGTATTTTTCACATACTTCAGTAATATTGTAGCAAAAATTTTTTGCCAAAGTATTTATGTTGCTCCTTTGTATGAAGAAAGAATTTTCATTTTAACACAACAACATAAAGTGAAATTACAAACTTAAATTTGGCATTAATTTCCTCTGATGTTATTCTGTGTTAAAACTCCTCAGTTCTGACTTTACTCCTGTTCCAAAGCTGACACTTCTGTACTTTAATCAGCTCTATTTGTGAGAAATATGGTGGTACACCCAGAAATAAAGGACAATTTCCATTTAGGTCTGAAAGTAAACAATCTGTGTTCTCTTATGCTCTTTCTTTGGTTTTTGTGCTTGGGATTAGGAAGATCACACTTTATGTAATCCAAATTTTCCTTTGAAAAATGGGGATAATACCTAGATATGTTTTAAAATACTATAATCACAATAAATAAACACATCTACTGATTTCTTTGTTATGTGCACAAAATGTGATGATCCTCTATTTAGAATTAGGCAAGGTGGGTTATTTTGTTTTGAAAAGCATACAGTGCTTATTATATAGGAGGTACAACTCTGCTAGGAACACTGGTGTAAATCCTTACTAAGAACCACAGAATTGGCAGGGAGGTGAATGTTTTCAAGCTGTGCTGTGGTTAACCTTGGTGCAGATTTGTCCAGGGTGTTTTTAGTCATTTTAAATATCACAGGTGTTGGAGACACACCAATTTCAGCAGGCAGTATATTCCAGTACTTTATAATCCTTTCTACTTCAAATATTTTCCTAATACAGTAGCCCTTCTTGCAAAAAAACCCAAAAAACCAAAACCCTAAACCCACCACCTGTTTTTTTTTTAATCTCTTTGTCTTTTACAATAGGGACATGGAAGATTATTCATTTTTCCTTTAATGAAGCCTTTCTAAGATTGTCTCAGCCTAGGGTTTTGTTAATTATCACATACATTGGACTGGAACAGAACATGTTCCATTTATAATCTCTCCCAGGAATATGTTGAGGTTTTTTCTAATATGATACGAGGGAGGTTTTGGCAAATGAATGTAGCCATGGAAAGTCTTATTCATTCAGCAAGTCAGACACAGAGAGATACTGCATTTTAATATATCAGTGATATATGACTCATTTGAAATACATTTTTGTTCTGAATCTAATTATTTCTTATTGCTTAGCCTGGAAGGAAAATGGGACTTCTACCAAAGGTCAAAATTGGTAAGATATAAATTGAATTTGCATTCTGTTACACTGGGGTTTTTTGTATTGCCAAGGAAATATGAATAGCATCTAAGTAAATGCATGTATCTAGCACTTTTAAATTATTTTCTATTAACACTCAAATATCCTCCCATAAATACAGATCTGTACTTTAGTGAAGTACAGGTGACAGTAACAGGACTTTATGGCAGTGGAAGCAAGCAAATTTTTATTGCTCAATACTTCAGAAAATTACAAACAAGTAGAAATTTTATTAAAATGAGTGGATGAATTGCTACTGAAAAATATCATCAATGTGTATTTTATTTTAATTATAAATAATAAACATCCGTTCTATTCAGAAGTTTATATTGTTGAGCTTGACTGCTTTGAATTTTACAGCACATTGCGGAGTGTTGTGGGTTTTACTTCAGTTCAGAAACTGTAATAAGTTACTCATTCTGTTTTACAGTTCAGAAGATGGATAAAATATAATTTGCTGGAAAGGAATGAGAAAAAAGCCAATGGAAGATGGCTCTACAATAGGTCCATTATAATATCTAAATATTAAAAGTTATTATACATAAATGGAACATAAGGGTGCAGACCGACAAGGAAAAAAAGACATGTAAGTCTAGGTAGCTGGTCTGCATAGGACAAAAAATAAATAATATACAATCTAAAGTTATACTGTGTAAATTAAATGTCCTTGGTCCAACAATTTATCTTGCTGTCTTTTTGCAGGATGCTATCCACAGGTTGGGCTGTGACAACTTGATTCTGTGAGTGCCTGGAGAGGCAGATCCTCGTGTTCTGTGCTAGGACAGATGGTGCTGGTACTTTTCTCCCAAGACTGAGCAGTGATACTGGTTGGGAGGTGTTAGGGAAGTGTTGGGGGTGTATGGCAGAAGTACGGGGTGGAAAGAGTTGGGATGCTTTTCTGGGAGGTGAAGAGTGCAGTGATAAGGTTAAAACAGGAGGGATCACAGACTTGGAGCCTTAGCTTTGATTAGATGGAATGCATGATGAGAGGTGAGGATGGAATGAAAATCAAATTAAGTCAGAAGACAAATTGGTATCTTAAAATACTTAAAATTTTAGTCTGACTAGATTGGGCTGGCTAAAGACGTCCTGTTTCTGGAATGTATCAGGGCATTCTCAGGAAATAATAGTTTCAAATTCTGTCCATTCTTAATAACAGTTGCACTGATTGGTTTGACTTCCATGATTAGGTTAGAATGCATATGAGTGAGTCATTTTTAAATTGTGTACATTTATATTGTGTACACTTTTGTAGACAATGGATCAACTAAGTCACCTAAACACACATTTCTGATACAATTCATCATGTCCTGGGATGGGTGCTGAGAGCTAGGGCTGTGGAACTTTGGGACAAGCTACAAAATAATGGCTTTATTTATGTGTAAAGTGTAGAGGGAACAAAAATTATTACAGAAAAACAAGAAGCCTGCCGAAATGCTTCCATTTTTTTATTTAAAAGATTGCATCTCCCTTGATCCAGAGAGAATTGCAAATCTGTGTGGTTGTTACTTGTGTGGTTTCTTTTTCTTGAGCTGTCATTATTTTATTCAGTATGGGAAATGCGGAAAGAGGTCCTTTCTTTAGAAGACAGAGCAGAGGTTTGCTCTGGCTGAGTCCCTGACCACTTGCTGCAGAAAGGCAAAGGTCTTTTCCTTTGTCCCTCTGTGAATCCTCATGTTCTCTTTTTTGTGGACCCAGAATGTTGATACAGTCTCCTTCAACAGGAGATCATTATTGGGTGTTGTCTCCTCCAGGCCAAATATGTCTTTGCTCTGAGCATTCACAGACTGTGGAAAATAAAACATGCCTGGACTTTTCAAAGTTCTGAAACTTATGATTAGTGGCTTTTTTGTCTCTGGCACTGTAGATGATGTTTGGTGATGGATCATTTCAAAATTACAGGCTATTTAGTAAATATAATTATTAGCACACTGTCATTTATTGCAGCTTTCTGTTCTGCTCCTGTGCCAAAATAATTTGTGAATTTTTACTTATGACTGGACAAGTTCTGTCCTCAGGGTCAGCTGGAAACCATTTGCTTTGTAAATTACAGTTTGCTAAAAAAGGTCAGTGGTACCACAGTACCCTGATGTTGAGTTATTGACAGAAAATGATTGCTGTGTTTTAAAGGTGGCTGCTGTGGTCTTGATACTGAGTTTTAAATTAGACGGAGTTTTGAAGTTAAGGAAGTCATCCACATGTCCAAATTAAACAGACTATTGGTTACAGAAGCCCATGGTGGATCCAATTATATTTATCATGGATGCAGGTCTTTGAAAAGATGCACAAGAAGAATTTGCTATCAAAAAGGCCTACACATTTCTATACATTAAAAATCTTTGTAAACCCCAACTGCATTCTGAATCAGCTAAAAATGTTTAAAATGAGTGTGGCTATAGCAAATTCCAAAAATTCTATTATAAGAGCACAAAGCCAGAAAACCTGGAAGAAGCAGAGAGACAGCTTATTGAACATACTTTGAGGAGCAGGCAAATTACCTGAATTGTATTACCAAAGCAATTAAATGCTGGTGGGAAAAGACACATTATCAGCAATTTTCCTGCTGATTTTTCCATTTCTATCTAATGAATTTATAGTCTATGGAAACTTGTGTAGCTAGTATGGAAATACCCTTCTATAAACCACAGTGGCACCTTTGCTGTGTTTTCATGCTGATATCTTATTATTAATTTACATATCTTAAATGCAAACTTTGGAAATGTTTAAGAAAAAATTATCTTCAGTGACAGGATATGGGATACAATTAGAAAATTAGGTTTTTTTATTTTTGTTATCAGCCAATTAAACTGCTGCCATTAGTGTATTACTGTGCAGTTATAAAAGTAATTACATTACAAGCATGAAGTTTTGCTCATATAAAAGCTGATGATGAAGGATGCTATTAACTGTGTTCCTTTCTGGTTTCTTCTGCATTATACAGAGCAATACTTAGAATTGCAGATTTTAAGTGTTGCACATCAGATATTTCAGCATGTGATAGTGTAATTCAGTACTGCAAATGGTTGTGGATATGTGACATTTTAGCATGTAAACATATAGAAAATATTATGCAGAAGTGACATCCATGTGTGTTATGTTTGAATCTTTGAGGTTGCTGTTCTTTTCATTGGCATAACTTCAAGGTATCAGTAAACGCTCCCTTGCTAGGAGCCCCCTGGGCCTTCTCCAAATGAACAGTCACAGGTCTCAGCCTTACTAACAGGGAATATGCTCCAATTCCTTAGCCATCTTTTTGCCCATTGTTGGACTCTCTCCAGTGTGTCCATGTCTCAGTACAGGGAAGCCCAGAACTGGACACAGTACTCCAGGTAGAGCCTCACTTGTGCTGAAGGGAAAAATTACCTCTCAGGATCTCTTGGCAGCACTCCTAATGCAGCCCAGGATACCATCCATCTTCTTTTGGCAAGGGCACATCATGGGTTTGACCTGGTGTTTAGCAGGACATCCAGGTCCTGCTCTGACAGCCTGATTTCAAGCTGGGCTGCCCCCAAAGTATTCTGGTGCCTTGAGTTATCCCTTCCCAGATGCCAGATTTTGCATTTCCTGAACTTCATGGGGTTCCTGTCAGCCCCTTTCTCCATCCTGTCAAGGTGTCTCAATGGCAGCATGACCCTCTGGTCTATCAGACACTGCTCCCATTTTGGTGTCATCTGCAGCATTGCTGAGAGTACACTCTGTCTCCTTGTCCAGGTCATTAATGAAGATATTTAATAGGACTCGCCCCAGTACTGACCCCTGGGCTATGCTCTTAGTTACTGACCTCCAACAAGAGGCTTACTGACAAAAAGAACCCAAACCAAAAAACAACAACAACAGCAAACAAGCTAAAAAAACCAACCAAACAAAAACTAACCATGATCCTAGATCAATGTGGTGTTCACAAATAATCAGTACTTGATTCTATTGCCAAATCGAAGTTCTTCTAGATGTAAAAAAGCATCTTAGTTCTTCCTGATTCTGTGCATGTGAGTACATGTGACCGAGGGTTTGGAGGTTAATTCCCTTTGTGACAGCATTTTGCAATAGTTTCAGGTCAGTAATATTTTTCTCAATATGGTTGTATGCTCCACTTAGCAGAGAAGTGAGCAGGAAAACTAAAAGCCTTTGTGATCAGTGTGAGAGGTTTAGTCCTAGTGTGAAAGTAGGAACATGGAATACCTGCATCCCAGCTGTTACTCATCTATCTTATCACGAAGAGTCGGAAAACATCTTGGAAGTGTTTTCATGAGAAGAAAAACTAGGCAACAGCCCAAACATTTTTGATTCCTGGCACAGTATTTCTGAAACAGGAGAATGTTACTGATTGACTCTTTTCTAGCCTACACTTTAACTGAATTCAAATGCAAAAAAAAAAAGGAAAATGTTTTTATTTTCAAAATAAAAAAGGGGTTTTTATGTTTTGAGACTAGAATGCATTTATTATTTAAATTATTGAAATTGTTGCTGCAGCCTATAGCAAGTTGAGTGATTTCTTTTGCTTTAGAAAATGACTGTAGTTATGGGTGAGAACGATTTTGTCTCTAGATCGGTGATGAAAAAGAAAAACTGGCTAAGACTAAAAAGTATTTTGGTCATAGTTTTGGCTTTTATGTCACAGGATAAAATTATACCAGCATGCAAATTGTGTGCAATTGTTAGTGACAGAATTTAATCCAGTATAATGAATTTTGGGAGCTAATAAAGAAAGCAAGGCAAAATAAACCATGCACAGCCACATCACCTCCTTTATAGGTGTTGTACTTAAAAACATTAAATCCTTCTATGATTGTTTTCCTTATGTATTTGGGTAGAAAACTAAAATCATTGGAAGTTTCTTGCATCTAGAGCTAAGAAAAAAGCAAAGAACAGTTGTGATAGAATTACATTTTGTATACAAATGGCCTTCACTGGCCCATTATTTAACTGATTCATATCTAGTGTTGATTATATCTGTTGGAGTGTCAGTATGTTGATTGCCATCCATTTTCATTTATCTTGCTAAATTCAATTCTTGTCTCTACAAAGCTTGCATTTTCCATTTTTGTAGATAATTAATGTTTTCTGTAGGCTCAAAATCAAACATTTTGTCTATTTACATCTACTGAGTGCTATTTTGAACTGTGTGATGAATCATATATAACAATCTACAGGGGCTTTTAGAAAACTTTGATTTTAAAGCTGTTTCTTCTCTCTTTGAAGATACACAATAGCTTTTTTTAAGCATGAAATGCATTTTAATCAGTATGCTATTGATATTTAGATTAACTACATATGTTTTTATGTTGAAACTCACTGGCTAGCTATATTTATTGCATTGCCTACTTGTGCCATTTTTTAAGTTCTTGTGGATGGTTTAATGTTGCTGCAAAACTATCTATTTTCTTTTAAAGATTAAAAATCATATTGAGATTCTTTTCCTTTGACATTTTTTCACCTAACAAACTGAGTTGAGCTGTCTGTTCAATTATGGGGTACCTTTCCATTCGAAATTATCCCAGCTACAGCTCTGACCTCATCTTTCCAAATAAATCCAAGATTACACAGATTTTGGCAACATGACTTTATTGTTAATGTTAAAAAAGCAATTATTTTTACTGTGGGTTAGGTCTGTTTGTCTGACTAAACATGTTTGTGGCAATTTCTTGATAAATTAATTATCTGCAATTTTAAAAAATTGGCTTTGTGTACTCTTTACTTTGGCCTGCGGTGCATTCATAAAATAGAAGTCTTTGTCTAATATCTGCATGTGAATGTCAATATGATTCCAGCTCAGACTGTCTTTGGCAAATCAGTGTGTTACTGTGCCAGAGAATATGAGTGCATGAGATGCATGGGTTATGGCTCAGCTGTTTGTGGTATTCCTCCACCTACTCAGAGATCGTGGAGAATCATTTGTCTTCCATGTGTGACTGGGAACTGCCTTTAAATGGTGCCATTAGTATTCATAGTGCAGGAGCTAAAATTTCCTCAGAAGCTTTTGAAGAGTTTTATTTCCAGTTTTGACAGACATATCTATTTTTCCTGTATTCTGTCATGGAAAACATGGCACAAAATGATCTTTTCTGTGTTTTATGTTGCTGTGTAGAGAAAGGGGCACTGCCTCAGTAGAGCACTGTAGTTCATACCTTAAGGCAGCACTCCTAGGACATGCACTGCATGTCAGGAAGACAAGGCAATTGTCTTCATGCAATTGTATCATGCGATTATTTCCTGGCTATGAACTGAGAAAGAAGGGAAATCAAGAGAGAAGTTATTGAAAGAAGAGCCCTAAAGAGCTTATAAAGGAAGAGGCCCATGATTTTCTTTTAGACATGGAAGCTCTTCTGGGACCTTTTTGATTAAACAGTACAGAAACATAGAGATGTCAAGATTAAATTGTGCTTTGTGGCTGTGGTGTTTGATGGAGGTTGTACTTTATAGTGCATTTTTGAGAAGCTCAGAGAAATAGCAATTAAACCTGTAATGCTGAAGTTTTTATCAATGGTTAGTCATTTCCCCCATATGTATGTTTTTCAGATATATTATTATCTTTTTTCTTGTGCTGCCTCCTTCTGCACTACCTTTATAACTCCTGTATGCTTTTTCTGTTCTTAGAGTCTTTTCTCAAAGAATTTGAGTCACTGTCAGGAGATCATGCTAGCCTATATTATCCTTGCCTCAACCTCCTGTTTCTATTGTTGTGTTCTTACATTATTTGTAGTTGCAATTACTGCAATAATTGTTGTCTATTGTGCCACATCCTCAGTGAGGGTGTCTCTTTGGGAATCCCCAGGGCCTTTGAACAAGAGCAATTAGGCCACTGCATGTGGTCCTCAGTCTTATCCCACTGCTCTTTCAACTGGTACTTTTTGCTGACCTGAGAGATCAGAGACTGCTCACACAGATTTTGTCTTATATTTTTCTTTTTTCTTAAATTATTCTCCAGGATTGTCTTTTCTACCCAGACATAGCCTGCCTTAAGCTAGTGTTTTTTCCCAGCACTGACTCTTTGCAGAAATTAACATAACATGGTCTATAAATGCATATTTTCCTACTCACATTTTCACCATTGGCTATGCTGCCAATAACAGATGTTCTGCTGCGGTTTTATTGCCTGTCCTTTTCAATCATACCCAGTGGTTCTGTATTGAGATAATTCTCCAGAGTTTGAGAGGGGGAGGAGAACATTACTTAATATTTGCTACTATTTGTGGCAACTTTTTTCTTTTTACTTTCAGCACTTTTAAGTTTCCAGAATATGCCCTATTTAGTGAATGTTACTGGCAAATAGGATTTTCCTCTCTGTTCTGTCTTATCAGGATTAACCTTTAACGGTGAAGATAATGCTTAAGATATTTCCAGGAACAGGGATGAGTCAGATACTGTTGTATTTTTGCTATGAAGTTTTTTAAGGATATTGTGGAAGAAATGGCTACACTACCCAGTTTGTCAGCAAAGCACCATTACATATATTCATATCTGTATAATGGAGGACATAATGGAATGCAAATAATAATGGAATGTGTTTGCTTTCAGATTTTTTGGCATTCCGACCACCCTTAACATCTCCTGATTTTTTTTCTTTGATGTTGTTCGTTTCTTTCATGTTAGCACTAAAGCACTGAATGCTTTGTCTTGTAGAACAAAATGAGCCACCTTTGGGACTCGTGGTTAAAGCACCAGAGGAATGCAAAAACACCATAATTGTCTCCAGATCTTTAAAGGAGGAAAGTTTCTATATGGAGACTCCCAGAACTTCTTCCATGGTAGTCAAGAGAAATTTAAAGTTTTGGCCCTGAATTTCTACTCTGCCCGTACGCATTTCTTAGTGTCTAAGTATATTATGCAGCAAAGATTTCTCTCTTTAGAGATCTCATCTATTTAGCTGAGGCATTTGTACTGCCCTGTTACTGTAGTGTTAGAATGATCACAGGTTTTAATCAATGCGTATTCACATAGATAGTTGTTTGACAAGGAGGTGCTGTACATTTTACAAATTAGCTGAGAAAAGAGTGAACTCAGAGAATGTCCCACACTTCTGAGCTTTCAAAAGCATACTTACCTTCAGTTTGGGTGGGCACTGATGTGCTGGATGCAGACCACAGCATCCTTCACATGATCTTCATCACCTAGAAGTGATGGCATGTAATCTGTGTCAAACTGATACAACAACAACCTACAATTCTTCCTAGAAAGATTTCAGCTCTGCTTGCCCCAAAAACCAAACAAGGCAATTACGAGCAATGTGGAGTTGGATCTTGGGAACCAACCATGTCTTGGCTACTTATTGTTTCAGGGCACCTCAGGTATGGAAGAGGCAGAGGCTCAGTTATTCATTCAAGACTGAGGAGGAACACTGGTAAATCAGCAAGCGAAACCCACCTTCTGTGTTTGAAACCTAATTAGTATAACAACTGCTGTTCCTCTTTTTCTAGAATTGTATTTAAGGTTAGTCTTAAGTCTGGTTTTTTGGTCTACAATAAAACAACCGGAAGTCGACATAAAAATCTTAGAAACGTTTTCTGGGAATATTTCAGGAAACTGATAGATACAAAGAACTGTCAATACATTCAAGGAAAATGGGTCTTGGTCACAATCCTGCAGTTATTTCTGTGTGAACACATAAACTGTGTTTATACATAAGACAGCTTCTCCCCACCATATTATGTACACTTGTGTCTATCGATTTTTACTGTATACTTCCAAATATTTGCCAAAGTATTTCACAAGAGTGTCCAGAACAAATTGTCAAAAACAATTACTAGGTGAAAGATGCTGTCAAACTAATGTCATTCTGTAGTTATTAGTGGCAATATACAGACATCTTTGTAGGCAGAGAGTCCTACAAACCAACAGAATAATTAGAACAAATGTAAACAGCATGTTTTTCTTTCTCAAAGTATCAGATATTTAAACCTACTAAGGGAAAGGGTTCCCTTCTTAGCCTATCACGGTGACAATTACACCATGCTTCTTTACTGTCTGAACTGTTTGCTCTTTGTGTCGTTCCCATTCCTCGTCATCTTTGTCCAGATCAAAAGTTTCTGGATAAACAGGAAGCTTGTCTTTTGGGCATTCCTCATAATAACTTCGAACATATTTTCCAACAGACCATCCTTTGTATTCCTCAGGCATTTTGCATTCTAGGCCATTGTAGTGAACATTGTAATGATGCTTCAGCCAGTAGAAAAGATAATGTATGTTGTAATCACATCTCCAAGGATTCTCTCTCAGCCACAGTATTTTCAGAAAGTAAAGATCTTCCAGTACTCCATATTCAAAATTCTGCAAGCTGTTGTTTGATAGATCCAGCTCTTCTAAGTTATTGAGGCCTGAAAAAGCAGCTAATCAATAGAAAAATAGTTATTGGTACCTTATAAAGTTAACTTAGGAAAAAACATTCATATCTGTGACAGGAAAAACATTCATATCTAGAAGAGAAAAAACATTTTTATAATCTTTCAGCTACTGGGTTTTTTGGTTTTATTTTGGCTAGAGGCTATAAAAGGATTTCTCAAACATTGAATTTTAAATTATGGCACATGCCTTCAGAAGTGAAATATTAGGGGAGTTGCACTGCTGCCAAAGCTATAAAACACTTCATGAGTGTAGAATGGAGACAGTGGAGGTGGATGAATGCCTGATTTGCTCATTGATTCCTACTGTTATTGTCATGATACAGAAGTAGGAATATGGAAACTTATTATCAGACAATGTGCAGGGCCAGAGGTTTTTTTGTGTATATAGGTATTTGTGTAAATGAATAGGACATTCAAATTAACATTTTAAGATTTGGAATGGAGTAAACATGGAGTTTCATAATTATGCTTGTGAGTTACATTTCAGAGAGCAGTTCATACTTTTTGCAAGGACATTGTTTCATTTAATAGCAGAAGTCTTAATTTAAATAAATCAACTGTATAATGTTAAACCTCCCAAGTACTATTTTACTGATAGTAACATTTTCTGATGTTGTTTAATTGCCAGGATAGTACTAGATAAGGGCTTTTTTGCATGATGCATTTTCTCTCTCTTTCTTTCACCCAGTTTATCTCTGCTTGTGTAATTAAATCCAAATGAACATAGGCTATAAGCAAATTGCCAATAACGACACTTGAGTCCTAATAAAGTATAACTTAAAAGCAATTCTATGTAGTGATTTTTAACCAAAAAAGTGTTTAAATCCTTCAGGTTTGTCAGGTTTCAATATAATTTAAAAGTAGCCTCCTTATATGTAATGTTTTCTGAAATGTGGCTAAGATATTTTAAAAATCATTGAACTACTTAGCATTTTGGAAAACTGTTAGCCTTCAGGTTGCAGAATTACCTCTTGCACTTGGTTAGTTTAGTATTAAGAAAGGGCAATTGAAATGTGTCTTTCTCTATTGATTTTCTTGATGAATATATTTCAGTGCAAACCTTTACTCTATAAATTGAAATGTACAAAAGGTAAAATTTGCACCAACTTCTAGATTTTTAAATCCTTCCCCCTCCCACCCAGTTTATATCTGAGACAGTATTCAATAAAAGAGAAATAATTTTTAATGAGTATTTAAAATTATTCTTACCAGGATCAATGTATGCTATTCCATTACTGTTTAGATTTAATATCTTCAGTTCACTGACATCTTCAAACTCCTTGGCTCGTAGCTGTCTAATTTTGTTGTTGGACAAATCAAGTTTAGCTATATCTGGAGGTATGTTGCCTGGAACTTTCTTTAAATCTTAAAAAATAGAAAAGACACAACGTGTATCAGCTTTAGATTATTCTTACTGCTTAGGTATTACAGTTGCATGCCAGACAGAGTATTGTCAGTCTAACATTTTTCTTGCTTTCTTTCCCTTTTATCCCCTCTACTAGTGCCACCATGTTTTTTCAACTTCTGAATTTCATTCTTTCTTTACTTGTACCTTTACATTTCATGTGAAAATTGTTCTCTTCATTAGTGCATATAGTAAAACCTCTGTGGTTTATATTTTTATTTTAGTAGAACTAGACCATTCACATAGGAATAGGGTAAGTAGTACCCTATTTTATACTAATATATTACTATACATTTATATTTTATACTAATATAAAAAAATATGTGTGAAGGGCTTGATTGCTTAAAATAAAGAAACCAGAGTAAGTATATAAAAAACCACCCAGGCAGCAGAGTGGCATTTTGTCTGCTTCTCTCTCCTACTTCTATCACTGGCAGTTCCAAAGTAGCCAAGGACCTCTCAGTCACTGGTGTCTGTATCCTTACAGTGTTCCTTGCAAAAGAACTCCAGGAAGAGCAGTAGTAGTAAGGGCCATGCTCCAGTAGTAAGGGCCCATGCTTGAGAAGGGCAGACTGTGGTTTGAACCCTCTCAGGGTAATGTTAACAAACCTAATCTCCAGGATTATTATATTTGCTGTGTTCTAATCCTGCGCTGTCATAACAAGACAATGAGCAGTGTCTCTTGTTTGACCATCTTTGAATGAAAGCAAGTAGTTTCTGGATCTGTGCTGGGCTCTTTGTGGTCACTGTACTTCTGAAGTTCTGAAGATATCTAATGAATCAGGTATTTTTGAGACTACAGCAACATACCAGAGTCTTCCTGCCTTATATCTGATTATGAGCAGAGCTTTGGTATTATAAATACTGAAATATTATAACTATTCCAGCCTGCTGTGGTTGGATTGCTTCCTGCTTCTGCAGATGTCAAAGTTTCAGGGCCTATTTATCACCAAATGAAAACAAATGATGCTTAAATTTAGAGACTTGAAGAGTTTGGAAGTACTAGAAAGCAGACTCTTTTTTCAACTGTCCTTGAAAATACGAGTTCTTTGTAGAAATGCAAACAAACTGCTTTTGCTTCCTTACTTTTTTGCCTTTTTTAGGGTGGGTTTTTTTGTTTGTTTTTTTTTTGTAAAACAGAATCAAGGACATAGAGTATTTCATTCTGGAGTCCCACAAGGTCTGGCATATCACTGGTCTGATGAGATATAAGCAAATTATTTTTTAAAAAATGGAACATACACATGGATAAATATATTTTTAAGATGTTTCTTTCATGAGGTTTCTGGCATTAATTGAAAGCTCCTGACCTGTTGTCCTGCCTCTTTAGACATACTTAGTAGTGGTAGAGCAAGTGCTTGTCATTCCATTCCTTCCATTGTAAAGGAATAATGGATTGCAGCTTTTCATGTCATCTTACTGGTTTGTTAAACTGATGCACTTTTTTTTCTATTCTGAATTCTTGTGCACACAGAGATGTTTTTGTGTTTTCCCTGGATTTCATGTGCATTACACTCCTATTTCTGATGAAAATTCCAGTGAAATTGTGCATCTGCTGTACAATATTAATATACGAAGACGGTAAGTACAATGCTTTCATCAAAGACTGCCATATGTTCAGAAATACCAAATATCCATGGGATATCTGCATCCAGCTGTCAAACATATGCACAGTAGATCTAGTACTTCCAAAAAAGCATTGAAACATACTCAGTGTGTCCATGAAAGGCATGCAGGAAGTTCTGGATTGACATAATTAGTTCTTGACCTGAAGGAGGGAGTCCCTGTACCCCCTAGTATTCTCATGTAGAGGTTGAAATAACTTTATTACTCCATTATTAATATTAAAGACAATAAACCATGCTTTCAAATACCATAAACCTCTTTGAAACTCCCATGAAGATCAAATCACACTGAATGTTTCTATGAACTTAGAGAAAAAAGTAAAATTTTTTTCCCCAGATGTTTTTAGGTATATTTGTGTATTCAGCTCATCTCTTTGATACCACTAAGAGGGGAGAGTGTAAAGTCAGTCTTTGCTTATAATAGGATTATAATTTATGCCTGGGCTTTGTTCAATAACAGTTTACTGAATAGTAAGAGTGATATAACTAAGATTCTATGAAGGATAATTAAGATACTAATCTATAATCTAATAATTAAGATCTTATCTACAAGGAAAGATAAGATAGGTGAATATTAAAAAATAATAAAAGCAGCATAAATCATTAATTAAAAGATGTAGTAGCTTCATGGTAAAAGAAAGGGAAAATTGAGCCAGACACACAAGAAAATAATTTACAGGGTGAAGAAAAAGTAAAGAACACAGACCATTTTTATGACATACATAGTAGATAAACCATGTAATCAAACACCGAAATCATTAATCCTTGATAGATATTATCTCCTTATACGGAATTCTGAGCTTTTCTCCGGCATAAAGGTGCAAGAGTAGGGGCATACTGAGGTTTTTACATAAAATCATTCTTAAAGCAAATAGAAGTTCAGCTGAATAAAATTACTCTTAAAGCAGATAGAAGTTCAGCTGAATAAAACATGCAGGCTGAGCTCTGCTAAAATTGGGGAAAAGGTCTCACAATGTTGGCTGCTTCAAGCAATGCTTCTTCTTTCAGAATTGTTATGTTAAAGAATTATTCTCCTCTGAATTTTTATTTTTTGTTTGTTTGCTTTGTTTTGTCATGGGATAAAATATGGGAAATATAAAGGACAAATAAATGTGCATTTTCATGTTGATATATACCCCATCTGGTTTACCCTTAGGGCTTAACCGTGGCTCTTAGGGGCCTGAGAAAGATTTAGAGATGGAATGGATCCAAGTGTCTGAAAAACATTTCTTGAAGTCCCTTCAACTTTGAATTGTTTGCTGGGTGCTGGGAGGAAGAACACAGAGGAGGTATTTATGAACAAAAACATACAGTTTTTTCCCTTAGTAGAAGAAATCTTGTGCAGCAAATGTAAGGATGCAAAGCCTTTCCTTTGCAATCAGGTTCCTCTGGGCATTGAAAACACAGCTGGCTGCTCCAGTCCTGCTTCTCAGCTCACTTCTCTCAAAGTTATTGCTATCTTTGTGTTTGTACAATGGAAGGAAGAAAAGACACTCTGTGCTTGTCTGTATCAGTTCAAGAGTTTCAGCAGAGCTGTAATCTGACTGATTAGTATGTTTATAGTTGTACAATCAGACTTTTAACTTAATAATATGCTTAGTTTTATTCCTGTTGATTTCTGTTAGATACATTACAGCACTAAGGAATATCTGTGGAATTTGGGATGCAGAGCAGAGTTAAAATGCAGGAAGAATTCTTACTTATTGCTGATAGTTACAAGAGAAAAGCAATTAACAATTTCAGTTTAAGCCAAGCGAGTACTATACTAAGTTCATTTGCAATAAATAATGTGCAAATAAATGTAGGAAGGATAAAATAAATAGAATATTAAAATCATTCATTCAGTTATAATGACAGATACAAACCTTTTCTTCTGCAGTTCAGAGTTGTCACAGGAAACACATACATGTGACACAAAGAGGAATCCAATTCTGGTTTGGCAGGTTCAGGCTTCTCCCGTTTTATGTTTTTGGGATCCTGCCTGTCCTCTTCACTACATAGCTGATCAGCTTTTACCTGCTTTAACTTCTGATTTTTCAGTTCTACTGGGTGCACACATTTGGCATAATTTCCCAAATTCCTGTTTGTTGGAACCTGTAGCATTGTAACAAGAGTTTCTAGTTCACAGCTGCAATGCCAGGGATTGTCATAGAGACGAAGGTAGTTTAGACTGGGTGTATAAATAAAAATCTCCTCAGATAAAGTCTTAATTTGGTTATGCTGAAGCAAGAGCGTGGTAAGTTTATCCAAACCATAAAAAGCCTCACTCTCAATTTTTGATATGTCATTCTGTTGTAAATCCAGACTTTTCAGTACTTTATACTTAGAAAACATATTATTCTTTAATTTACGAATTCTGTTTCTTGCTAGCAGCATGTGTTTTATATCCTCTGGCCAATCAGGTGCCACAAAAACCAATTTTCTTTCCTGACAGTCTAAGTATTTCTCATGAAGATAAGTGTAAATATCACATGTTAGGCCTTGGGCATTGCGCTTGACAGTGCTAGATGCTCTCCTGAAGATGTTTTCCCTTTCATTGTTTCTCAAACTCCTATTCCTTGTCCTCCTACAGTCAGATGCATTACAAAGAAGAAGTAGTAATATAATAGTAACTACTTGCATCCTGACATTCAGCTGGTCCCAGTTTCTTTCTATGACAGCTGGAGCACTTGAAATTTTTGGATAGTCTGAATCAGTGTTGTACAGATCTGAGGAGGCACAGCTGGGATGTGTGGGATACCTGTGTTGGAAGAAAAGTAAAACATTAGGACAGATGGAATGGGCATTTCCATGGAGGATTGTATATAATAGGCAGATATAATATGCAGTCAAGTACTCAATAATCACACTACTTGGAACCTCACAAATACTTTGAAGATTTAATGTCCTATCTCTTTTTGTTTGTTAGTTTTTACTGACTCTGGTCTACTGTTTTTCATTATGATTAAACATGGGAAACTATATGGACCAATTTCTCACTGATCTTTGTTAGAAGATTCTCATGTGTTCAGGAAAACAGCATCAGGGTGGACCTTTTTGCATTTAAGTTAATCTTGGAAGATGAGCTCAAACGAGGAGCTTGTAGCTGGTAATTTCCAACTTCCTGAGTTCTGAACAACTGGAACATGTACAGAGCCAGACCAGGGAAAGCCACTCAGTGCCCATCAGACTCCCAGTTTTTCTTTGTGCTCAAGGGTGGGCTTGTTTTCAAGTAATTTTCTCAGGATTGTTTACCCCAATTTTGGGGGTTTTGTGCTTTCATCTCAGTAATCTCCTGTGACCATGGTTCATGATATTGGCCCAGATAGATTGAACCAGTAGGAGGAATTCTTACATTTATGTCATACACTGAGAATTTGAACTGTTCACCTTTAATATGAGAGTTTTTTGGCTTGGCTGGGTTTGCGGTTTTTTTGGTTGTTGGGTTTCTTTGGTTTTTTGTCTTGTTTTGTTTTGAATTTTGTTTTGGGTTTGGAGTTTGTTGGGTTTTTTGGGTGTTTTAAGTGAATTAAAAAATTTGCAAGACTTAAATATCTGTGAATGCCAGGGATTAAATAGAAGAACTACAAATTCTTTCTACAAACTCTGGTTTATACCAAGAAGAAAGATTTTTTTTCAATTGCTGTGGCTATTTGGGTTATAAATCTTCCTGATAAAAAGTAGAGACTTGTGTTCTTAAGTACTTTGAAAATGGAGTTTAGTAGGATTCAGAGATAATCTATGGAGTTCTCGTTGGTTTTCTACACTATCAGGGCAAAATGATATATTCAATCTCAATTACTTTTAGAAAACAGGCTTCAAAACTTCACCAGTCTGGGAGGAGGGTTTTGTTGTTATTATAAGCTTGGAGTTGTCAATAATACATTTTAATCCTGTATTGTTTCCTTACTTCCTTCGGTAGTCACTTGGGCTGTAAAAATGTCTCGCTAAATTCTAGATATTTTTAAGAGGCTTAATTTGAAATGTGTCTAAGAATGCAATCACCATTGTGTATTTGTCCATTTTTTTTCTCAGCTTAACATTTTAAAGTTTATCTTACTTCCATTATTTTTTAAAATGTTTTTTCATTGCTCTTCCTTGATGGAAAAACAATGTTTGACTTTGCTTTAATTAATCATTTCTTAGAAAAGACAGTGTTATAGGCAAATTTTTCTTATAATAAATTAATCTAAGAATGACATTAATATTTTGTTCAGACATTGTTTCTTAATATATTGATGCATTTATAGGCTATTTCTAGTGTTAAGTATATTAAAAAATATTTTGTATAATTTGTAGTCAATTTTTACTGAAGTGTATATCCAGTATTCTAGCCCAGAAACACCAATGTTTTCACACAAGCTTTTGAAAATTACCATAGGTAAAATACAGCTTAAGAACTTCAAACAAAAATGGTTTAGGATAGTCAAGTTAGTGATACAAGGGCTGCTTTTCACCCCTTATCAATAGCTCTAGTAATTTCATCCTAGAAAACTCTCAAATTAGTGAGGAATGCTTTGCCCTTGATAGACTCATGCTGCATGTTTGCTCTCACTTTTTCATCCTTCGTGTGCTTGGACAGGGCTTCACGGAGGATTTGCTACATAACCTCCCAGGGACTCAAGTGGAGCTGACTGGCCTGTAGTTTCTTGGACTTTTTTCCATTTCCTGAAAATGGAAGTGACATTTCCTTTCTTCCAGTCATTAGGAATCTCCTCTGACTGTCATGACCTTTCAAAAATGAGCGAGGCCTCTCAATGACAAGAGACAGCTTTCTTCCTCTTGGATGCACCCTGTCTCATCCCATTTCCTCAGGTGCTCCCTGACATTAACTTCTTCTACAAAGGGTATTGCTTCACTCTCACAGACTCTGCTCATAGGCTCCAGCCAGGCCCCTGGGAAGCCTTCAGACAGGCCTTGGCTGTAAAAACTGAGGCTAAAAAGTAATGGAGTAGCTTGTCCTTGAAGACTAACCAGTATTCCTGGACTCCTTTGCCCTCCAGGGCTGTCTACTGTGAGATCCTGTTAAGCAGATCCCTAAACTAGCTAAAATCTGCTAACAAGTTCAGGGTTTTTTCTTCTATCTGGATTTTTCTTCTGTCTGGATTTTTAACTTCTCATTTTCCCATTTCCATGGCTGCAGTAACAAAAGCCATTCAAGTTCATTCAAGCTGACATTCACTCAAGCTCACATTCCTTCACCTGTTGAAAAACACATTCCCTAGACCACTTGTCGACCAACTGGATCAAGAAATTGTCTCCAACATAGTCTAGAAGTCTTCGGGATTGTTCATGCCCAGCCATATTTTCTGGCAGCATATAGGAGTGGCTAAAGTCTCTCATGACTAACCAGGGTAGGCAAGAGTAAAACTTCCTTCAGCTGCCCAAAGGTTTCATCCACCATCTCATCTTGATCAACCAGATCAAGCAGTCTGCAGCAGATCCCTACCATAATGCAATGCTCATAGGTTTGGCTTCTAATCATTACAAATAAGCTCTTGGTTGACTTGTCACCCATTTCAATGCAAAGCCCAGGCATGATTTTGCATAGAGTGCAGCCCATCCTCAGCTTTCTGGGCTTTCATTCCTAAATCTTCTGGAACCTTTCATTGCACCCCTTCAGTTGGATGTGCTACCTCTGTTAATCTCTGGAGTCCCAGTGAAATCATAGCTCTGTACCTGTGCATGGACTTCGGTCCCTGCTGGTTGATTCCCAAGCTACAAGAGTTTGTGTTCAGACACTTAAGACAGACTCCTTTGTGCTGCTTTTGCATGGAAGGTTTCAGAGATTTTCCTCATCACTATTCCCCCCAGCTTTCTCACCACTCCCTGTGCCTTCACTCCTTTCCAGGTTGTGGTTATCTTCCATCTACATACCTGATATATTATTGATATATCTCCTCTCTCAAATACTTTGTTGCATGAATAGATTTCAAAAGCACAAACTTTCCTCTTTAGGATTGGCTGGTATTGAATTTCCAGTTATCTGGATGGTCCTTTTGCCTGATAACTGAAATAGGGAAAAGGTGATCACAACATGGAAAAAGACAAAGGTTCAACTATTACATTTTCATGTACAAGTACTGACTTTTTGCCTTTGCATTATATTGACATTTATTGTGAAACATTTATCATACTAGGAGATTTGTTCCCATTATATAAGAATGGAACAATATGAGTAGTACCTGTTCTGTAGGTCAATAAAATATGGAAGCCTTATAATTACTCAAGTTTAATGTTCCACCTAGAAGGTAGAACTAAACAGGAAGCATTGTGTAAATTATATTCTATTAAATTATATGACTGGTTAGAGAAATATACCAGAGTTCATGGAGAAAATTCACCAATGGTTTTAGATATCAGGATTGGCTAACAGTAATCTTGGTTTAGCAAAATGTGTTGACATGAGCTAACCTTCAATTAAGTGATGTCCCTTGTGCTCTGTAGGATTGTATAGTGTAGATATCCTTTAAAATTATAAAATTACCATACTTCAAGTTAGCAACAGTAGCATCACATCTCTCAGTATTCTACTTTGAGGTTTCCAAAGAAAATGGCTGAGATGTACAGAAATTATTATGGTGATTTAAAGATACTTACTCAGATTTTTTCCCTTATAGATATACATATACATACAAATATAATTTTAATATACTTCTGGGTATTTTTATTATTCAGCCAGTTTAAGTCTGGCTGATTCTGTTGTATAGAGATAGTACTATTTAAATAAAATCTCTTGTATAGAGATAGTACTAAAGGAACTCTGCATCTATTGACAAGGTAAATTACAAAGAAATATGAAACTGTTTGCTTTAATTTTGCAGAAAATTTAGAGGCATGTGTAATAGAAATACTCTTTTTTGAATTATTTGTAGGATTCTGTCTGCTATACAAAATGAAATAAATGCTCCATCAATTTTATTTATATAACAATTCTTTTAATTTTTTAGTATATCTAAAAATATACGCTAGATTCTCTTGTGTATTGCACAGTTTCACAAAACTTTTAAAAGAAAATGCTATCCAAAAATTTCATGTGCCTGTCCAGTTCCTCATGATGATGCAAGAAGTTTGGAAGTTAGATATGTTAATAAAAAATTGTTTTCGAAAGAGAGGATTGTGGATAGGTGCATTGTGTGAGCCAAAGGTCTTGTGTGACAACTGCAAAAGAAAGAGTTATTCCAAACTGATATTTGGAAGCTCAGTGAGCTGAAGGCAGAGAATTTAACAGGCTTTAAAAAGTCTACCATTCCTGTTTCAGATGTACCCCTAGAGACTCAATGTCTGCCTGGCAGGTAGAATTGCTGGATTAAAATCTGCCATGGAAGAAATGAGGTGAGCTGTTCACAACATTAGCCATCACAAAGATGCATAGGGATTTGAAAAATAGCTATACATTGTTTCTTTTTCCTGTGAGGAAAACAAATGTATGTCTATCAATAACATCCCCATGAAGTTCAGAAAAGTATTTTTCTTTGGCATTTGCATAATACATTTAGACTTTTGTTTTTCTTTGTCTGAAATGCCATATACTCACATAACTAACATTTGTTTTGGCAAAGTTTTGCATTAGTGTCTCCAACTCTACCACTCATCTCATCAGTATTACTTTTATTATAATCTGTGTTTTTTCCATGTTGGCTGATATTTTGTCTTCTTAGATTTCCATATATTTATGCTGGAGTTTGGAACATAATTTTTTTGAAGTGTAAATAGCAAAGAAAAATTCTCCACTGACAAAAGACCTTTTGCAGTTATCTTGTACCTTGTTACTATGAAATTTTCCATTCACACATTATGTTTCTGATTTAAAATCATGAGATTACACTCTTTGTATTGACAATTTTTAGACAAAAAGCAAAGCTCATTGTTTCTGAGATTATGGGGATGTACAAAAAGCTGCTGTTCTGTGAAGAATTTGATAGTGGACAGATTTTATGAACATTTCACATGGCAATCCTAAAAGCATTAGCTCAGCACAGGTTCTGTATACTGTGGTAACTAACACAAAGTGCTTAGAGGTGGCAGTATTGCATTTCATAATGCAGCATGTGAAGTTTGCTGTGGTGTATCAGACATCCTTTATTGGAACAAGGAGCTAGGGAAGTGTAGGGGTCAATTGTCTCATACTATTCCATACAAACATTTTAGCCTCCACATTGCACAACAGAGATAGTCAGTTAAAATTTCCCTGTGAAAACTTCTGTTACAAATGGTAGACATGAACACTGTCCATGAGGAATAAATGTCAGATGGTGAGTTTGTCAGATTGCTTTAAAACAATGATCCTGAGACTGCAAATGTCAAAATTAATTGAAAAACTGGTATGACAGAATTCCTGCAGAATTTAGCTGTAACACAAAACAAGGATTTTTGGTAGTCTGTGTGCTCCTTGAGTTTAAGGAGGATGTCACTTTAAAAATGGAAAAAGAAGGCATGTGTTAAAATTCTCAGATCTTTAAAAATTGGTCATATGACCAGTAAAGGAAATCAGTATTTCTTCAAAGTTATTGCGAGGTTTTGACCACAGTCTTCAAAATACAACAAGAAATGCTTACCTGTATCTTAAATTGTGCAGCCTTGCAGCAACATATGCATTAAAAAGACTCAGAGCTACCAGAGTGTTTACCCCAGTCTCTCAATTTATTATCTATTTTATCAGATATATTTGGAAGTATACTTCCCCAAGTTTTATTTTTCCCCACTCATTTCTGTGGGATATCACACTAAAATGCAAAATAGCTCTGCCTTCTACAAAGAAGGATACTTTTACTTTTGTACTTTATATGAATTAAATATTTCCATTTTAAAAAAAGGCACCACAAATAACACATGCCTTTATATTCTAATATGGGGGTATAATGCACATTGTTGGGGTTTATTTTCATGAAATGTAATCTTTCTTAATATTTTTTGGTTTTTTTTACAAGGGCATTCTTTTTACACTTCCTTGTTGCATTTGTGTTCAGCATGTATTGAAAGCATAAAGCCAATTCCAAAAGTCAGTATGCCACTCCTTAAGCAGTCAGCTCCTCAGTGGGAGTTCCCATCTTCTTCAAAATGCCTAATTTTGCTGACTTGCAGAACTGCATGACTACGACTAAATGTCTACCAGAGCAGAAGGTCCTAATTCTAGGTTTTGATTTTCTGTATGCTTTCATTTGTGGTGCTTGTGGTAATTGTTATTTTTTCCAGTTGGGAATGTCATTCAGTCAAATGAATAGTTTTCAGTATGATATAAACCTGCAGCTGGAAATTTAAGTAATTTCAGAGTATAGATTCTTGATTTTGCAGAGTGCTGTTGATTAACATTTTCCACTTAGACTATTTGCTTTCTCTTAACTAATGTTTAGTATAAAGAAATGTTTTCAAAAGAACTGCTGAAAACCTAAAATTACACGACTCGCTTTTGTAACACTTTCAATTTTTCAGATTCTTTTAGTAGTACTCTTCTAAATAATTATATTACTTGAGAAGTTTAAACTACACATTTCTGCTTTTAGTATCTTTTGATAGAGATCTGGTTTTCATTTCCAGCAGGCACTGCTTGTAAAATCAATTGCAAAAGCAGTCCAACAAACTTACACTGAAAAGTCATACTTGCAAAGTATGCACAAAGTTCCAACTGCTTTTGCAGCTGCTTAAGATAATTTTATAATGTTACTGGATTCATATGGTTAAATATCTTGCATGATATTGCTATTCCCCACTAATTTGCAATACAAGAGCAGAGAAAAACTGCAGCAGAAGAAATGGGCTTTCAAACTTCAGCAAGTAGATAATTCTGTTTCATATTGAACCTCTTTTCTTTACAGTAATTTTCAGAAAACTTTAACTATGACATTTTATGTTCTTTTGATTCTGTATCATGCACTTGTAACAAATTACTCTTTTGTTTTTTGTGGGGTTTTTTGCAAAGCTTCTCCCGTTTACAGTAAATGAGTTTGGCTCTCTGCAGAAAATTCACAGACAAAGGTTTACCATACCTGCACTCTTGCAAAGGCTGTCACAAGATCATCTGTTTGGAAATTCCAGGTTGCATTCAGGTTTGTACTTCACGTCTTTCTTTCATAATGTGAAGCAGAGGATCCTTTATATGACTGGCAGCATCCTGCATTCATGGTATACTGAGGTTGAGCAAGCACTGCAGCAGCCTTCCAGGGTTTTGAATTACATGACTGCAGCTGTTTAAGTTTTACTAAGGAATAATAGCACTATAGGTTTGGATCACTTCCAGCAAACTGTCAGATCTATAAACAGCTAGTACTTACTGCATAATGAGAACAAGGCTTGCCTTTTGTAGCCATAAATAGACTAATTTTTTGTCATGATTAGTTGGGGTTTATATCTGGAGCCTTAAAAATGCAGTTTTTACTAAGATATCAAAAAAAAAAAATAAAAGCCACCCTATGCTGGAAAAAAAAATAAATTTACAGTTGATTTTCTGAGAAGAAAGTTAATTAAAAGTGAACTTTTGTTGCAGTTTTACATTGGTTAAATATATAAATTGAAGTAATATTTATAACTGCAATCTAAAAATTGTTTTGTTTTGGATTACTTTAGTATCCTATAAACTTGTAAAAAAAACCCAAAGGTTTTAGAATGCAGTACTATTTTAGAAACTTTCAAATGTATACTGTATCTTGAAATATATTCCAAAAGCAACATGAAATGTCAAACTGTAAGACAATGAAAGTCTCCTAATGTTTAAGTAAAGACTCACACACGAATTTCTTTATAAATTGAGATGATTCTCCATATAACAAAATACATGTGAAAGGGTAGAGATAGAGTCTGAGGAATATGACAGTTTAACTTTCCATCTAACAAAACCTTTTCAGAACAAAGGATGAGGCAGATGGGGCAACAGTCTTGTTCTGATTACTCTTTACCAAGCGTCTGTTTCTTGTTCATGGGAATCATGCTGAGATTGTTGTGCAGTGACAGGGTGAAATTTGAAATGAGGGCTGAGGTTAGAGGAAAGTTAAGAACTACCTACCTCTGAGTAACCTTTTCAAAATGCCAGTAATTTGCTCTGTTTTCTGAAAGCGTCATTCCTGCTTGCTTAGAGGTGTCATCATGAGCTGTAGGGATGTGCCTCTAGAAAGCATGATCTAATAGTGCTAAGGGAGAAGTGATCAGCATCAAACAGGGAAAACCACAATCCTCCCTACCAGAGAACAGTGGGTTTTCTTGCCAGTGTATTTGAGAGCCCTGAAAGGAATTCCACAGCTTTCTCCATTTTTGGATTCTGGAACAGTGCTTAATGGTTATGACCAAGTACTTAAGTGAACAGTTAAAACCAAAAAAACCATCACATTGCATCACAGTTGGATAAAGGATTTTAAAAATCTTTTTTCCACCTCACTGGATGAATGAAACCAAAGGGAAATTTTGTAAGGCTAACATTTCAGAATTAGTTGGAAAACTGTAGAGGAGTTATACTATTGACATTGAAATTATGCTTAAAATATTCTACAGATTGTGTATTTTTAATGTTTTTTTAATTTTTCTTGGTTTTTTTCTTTCATTTTAACATAACAGTTCTCTTTATATGAATTGTTTTATTTCCACTACTTCTGTAGGATTCGAATGGTTAATTAGAAAGCCCATCTGTAAAATGTATGATTATGTTAAGGATTGTGTGAGTAGCAACTTAAAGACCAAGGCATTTATTTAGCTCACTAAAACAGGGGAAGAAAAGTGAGAATTAGGCAGGCATTTTCTAGTCCATTGCTACAAAACAAAGCAATCTTTTCTTTGACTATTATGTTCATACATGGCAATAATACTAGATAAATTGTAGGCATGGGGGGTTTTACATAAAGTCATGGTAATTAAAGTTTTATCCATATGGCACAGGCAGTAAATATTTTTGTTAATGAGCTTCAACATATTTTCCTGAAAATATAGAGATTCTCTTGTGTCTTGTTCAAAAGGTACCCTATAATACTGTTGACTTTCTCAGAGCCCCACCTAGAAAGCATAAGATCTGTTTGTTCTCCTTCTGAAGCTGAACAGTGTTGGTGGAAAATTTTCTGCTATTAGACACAAAACTGGAAAGACCTGAGGGTATAAAGCAATTGCATGTCATGCCCAAAATGTGTTACAGCAGTCTGTCACTTGCTGTAGGTTACCACAGCTGGATAAGAGAGCACAAGCCACCAGAAAAAATTAATTTGTCCCTTTCATTTCTTGACATCTGCTTTGCAGGGGTGTTGGAGAAGCCTACATGTAGACTTCACCAGTTTTCAACATCTGTTTTTCCCCCTGCTCCAGCTTCATTGGGAGAATTCTAATTTTGGCAAATTCTGGCTTCTTCAGACGTATCAAGGAAAAAAAGGGGCCATCACTTGGGGAGCACATCTGAGCTATGTTCTTTATTTATTGAAGGAGAGAATGATTGTTTACATTTCCTGAATACAAACTGAAGAATACTATAAGTTACAAATGCTCTGTTATTTATTTTAGGAAAATGCTAATTCAGGAATATGTTAATATAAGTGCTTTTTTTTTGGACAGTGGAAAACTAAAAGAGAAATAACATGTGGAGTCGAGCCATCAATGTAATGTGCCAAACATCTGAAAGGATGTCACAATTCATTTTATGATTCTTGACAAACACAGGATAAAAAAAAGATAGTCCCATGTGCCCCAGAGAGTACTTCCTTAATTCTAAATGCTGATTTTCAAATTTCTATCCTCAGTGTATTGCCAATATTGGAATCACAAGAGTGTTTCTTCAAAATCCTTTCTGTGCTGCAGAGAGAGTTCTGCCTTGAAAGCTGGATTCCACAAATCCAATCAGTTCTGGGAGAAAGACAGAATTGTAAAGTAAGTGTATGTGTAGCAAAAAAGCCAAACGTGAATAATAAACCTGTGTATCCCTATTCTTCAGAATAAGAAACTATAGAAAGGTTAAATTAAATGAACTTTGATATTCTTATAAGCATTTCATCATTTCACTGCAATTATTTTCTAAATCCATGGGGACAGATCTTTAGCTGTGGTTTGCTCCATGTTTCTTTTTTGTTGTACTTTCATTTCAGATCATAGTATACTATTATGCAATCAAGAAAAAAACCCAAGACGGTAATTTACATATTAGACTGAAAACTCCTACAGACAAGGAATTGTATTTTACTTGTTTACCTAATTTTATTTACATTTATATTTTAGTTTTGCATTCACTTCTGATCTGTATATGCAAGAACAATAAGACATTTATAGAATGATTTTACTGAGTCATGCAGAAAAAGTCTATTTTGCAGAATTTTGTGGGACCTAAGATTCAATAACCTCAATATTCTTCCTCACAATTGATTTGATAGATGAGGTTTAAGTGGGATTTTACTCATCTGGGGTGAGGAATACAGTATTAAACTCCATATGTATCCTAACATTGATTCTCAGGCCAAGCTGTTCACTATTGAGGCAATCTATTAAACACAGAAATTCCAAGTGAGCTGAGAAAGCAATTATTTTACTAAAATGTGCAAGAAATCTCACATTTCAGTACCTTATCTTTGAGAGTGCCTGAAGTTTCATAGAGAATCCACAGGGGACATACAAAAGAAATTTAAGATTTTATTGTTCTAGAAATAAAGGAAAGAGACATACATATGATTGCAGTAAGATTTAAATGTTAATTAATTTTATTTAATCTTATCTGAACGCATATTTCACACTGGAACTTTCTCAACATCATGCCTGAGATCCATTATCCATTTTTAAGTAAAAAACCAGTTAAAGTGAAAAAGAAATTAGAAACAAAACAATCTGTGCAGTGGTATTATTATTAACTGCTTCCCTATAATCTGGTTTGGCTTTCATGGAGGAAAGCACTAGATTTCTGCTATTTCTGGTATCAAATGTCTATGTTAAGCAAACAGTGGTTTTCCAGATAGAGATTAAAAGTCCTTTAGACTGTATTTAACACTATGCAATCCTTACTGAATTCCAGAAAAAGTCATGCTATTTCTGTCAGGATTGCTGAGTTTGATCTGATTACCTGCTACCTACCATCTCTCCTTTTGAGAATGGGAATTTCACTTTATTTTAGGCATCTAAATAAGGTACTGACTAGAAAATTAACTTCATATATTTATATGGAAATTAGAGAGTGGGAGAGGTCTCCAGAGGTGATTCAGACCTGTCTTGGGATCTTTGTTGCTCTTTGCTATACAGAGATCCCAGGATTCATATTTTTCTGTTGTTGTGCTGCTTAAGAGCCAACAAGCAAGAGGCCTGCTGCAGAGTTAGGTAAACTCTTGCTTGAATGACTTGGTCATGCCATCTTAAAGCAATTAGTGCTTCTTGATCAGCAGAAAGTACAGATTTCCCAATACATCCCTCAGATATTCACCATTAAGCTACTCCCTTTCATACATACTGAATATTTTGGGGTTAGGAAACGAGACAGGATTATGTCACATTGCATATACCAATAGTGAGTACAAAATTAGAATCTGGACAACCGAGTTTCAGAGTTTCATATTCTGTCCTGACAATTAGCATACATCTTTCCCTTCTGACATTTATCTTCTGATTATCACTACCAGTAGAAAAGAGGACTGATTGCCTTTGCCACAGTAGCCCTACACTGCACCTGGTTATTTTGCAGTCATTTGGGATGGGCAAATCCAATCCATCCATGCTGATGGTGAGGTCTGCAGTACTATCCTCACTGATGTGTTGCCCACATCAACCACATTCCCAAAGCCACAGTGTCCTTTTGTCCAACAGACACATCTCAGTTGGATGTGGTGTGAGAGAGCCTGGAGTGCACCAAAAGGCTGTACATGCTCTGACCAACTTGTGGTTATGAGATGGTTCTTCCTTTATAATCCCTCTCTGCCACCTCCCCTGCAGCCTCAGAACAAAATTCTGCTCTTTTTCCTTCTTCATCTGCTTCTTAGAGTACAGCTGTTCCTGGAGAAGCCTGATCCAGGGTAACACAGCTGCACCACATCAGACCCCACCTTGAACACAGCCATCTGTCAGAAGGATGGGACTTGATGGGATTTATATCACCATGCATGACCAGTAAAATGTTAACTCAATTTATTTTGATGGTAGGGTTTTCGTTCTGTCATTTTGCAGGCTATATGCTACACTTGTCCTGAACTCAAAACACAACAGATTATTTGCATCCACAGCGCTAAAAGTGCCAGTGTGTGTTATGAGGCACACCATATTGTCTGTCTCTCTCTCTGTCTGTCTGTCTGTGAGATCTGCACAAACACTTTAAGTCTAAGAATACATTTGACAGACATGAAACCAGTTTCCCTCTGGGCTGGCATCCCTCTGCACAAGGGAAAATGTGCAAAGAGTGCCCCAGTCCTCTAAGAAAAGAGATTTAACATCAAAGCATTTGAAACAATTGACAAAGAATCTGTTTTAAAGGCCACTTCAGCCTGAAAATAAAGAGCAAGCCAACCTGGGCATAAGTTAAAAGATGGGGCATTATGCCAGAAAAGAAAAGACAGTCTGCCTTGATTATAACTTAAAGTCATTTACTCCTTTAAAACACATCTTACGTGCAAAAGGAACCCAAATTCTAAATTTTCAGAAAGAGGAGCCAGAAACCCGAGGTGTGAATCTCCTCAGTCAATGTAAGATAGAAGTAAAGCAGACTTGACTCTACTTTCCACTGATAAGTAGTGGTGGGGACCAGTCATGTGCTACAAATGCTGGAGACTAGAAGTGCAAGAACTGCATGTCCTGGTGGATTGTTACCATACTGAGGTGTGATGGGTGATCAGCTGCTGCTCAGTTTCTGGCTTGCTTTTCTGTGACCATCTCCTGTCTGCTGGTGGTGTCAGACAACATTTATACCCCAAGCAAAGCCTGTCCCTTACCCTGCTGCTTCCCTCAGGCAAGGTAGCCAAGCACCTCAGGCTTCTGCAGCAGCTGGAGAGGTGGGGCACAGCAAAAATCTCTCCCAATCTATTTATATTACAAGATTCCTTCTTTAGATTCTTCTCTCCACAGGCCTTATTTGGTACCCAGGAGGACTTGCCAGACTCCTTTTTTTTCTGTGGATGTTTTGCAAATGAATTCCTGAGGCTGTAGTCTGAGCTGCACAGGGTTACTATAGAATCATGTAATCATTAAGATTGGAAAAGATCTCTAAGATCCCCAAGTTCAACCATCAACTGTTAAATCACACACCTTCAAAAGCCTGGAAAACAGTGAGATCTCTACATGCAAATATCAGGGGGACTTCATGGGGAGGAATTGTTCACATCTATGCTTTGTGTAGAAGCTGAAAAGAAACTGTCATTTGCACAGCATTTATATGTGAAAAGAAACACTTCGTATGCCCAAGAGTGAATGGACATCTATTGAATTTAAGCAGTTAAAGAATTGTCTCCCTGGAGGGATAAAAGGAATAAACTGAATTGACAGATGCATCAGCCCATTTGTGAATTTCATTGAATATTGCACTGTTGGAGTAGGCAGAGCTGTTGTTGTGGTCCTGCATGAAGGATTCTGTAGAAGAGCTCAATATTATTGTGACTACCGAGGACCTTTTCTTGTACCCACTCTGAATCTAACACACATTTTACTGTGGATCTGGAAAGAAATAATGAAGATATTTTATTACGTTCAGAACTTGCTTCAAACTGAATTTCAACATCTACCATAGGTACATAAATCGTAAGGTTGGGAAAACAAAGGTAGAATAATGAGACAGCAACATTCATTGCCACTTCCATAAATGGTGTCAGCTGTAGAAAATGTTGAACGTGACTCTTGCTTGGTTAGAGGACACATTTTTTTAACAGATCCCTTATATTATGTTTGAATTTCAGAGCAATATATATCTGTTTTTCTTTTAGTGAGATTAATGCATTTCTTGTTTTAGTGAGCATCTATGTGCCTAGGTAAGATGTTAAAGCATTGAGAAGATCTCAAGCTTTTCGTGTACTGTTTTTGTTAGGCTTGCTAAGACATAAACATTTAATTTCTTGTGTAAATTTGAGCTGATGTCTTCAAAAATATTGCCAATGGCTGCAATTGGATTCAAGATTTGCTAATCAGCCAACTGTTAACTCTTAAAGACTGTATTTAAGTTAGAAACTGAAAATGAACTGTACTTTTTGAGAAACTTTATGATGTTTATATTGAGCTATCCTCTCAAATGACTTCAAAGAAGTAAGAATCAATTCAAGAGGAGAAGTTCTAAGCGAAAGAAATTTTTACAACTATTGTCTAATTATGAAATCTTGTTCACTTGCATTCGCTGTCAGGAAACTTCAATTGTCTTGTCTTGTTTTTTCATTGGTATGTTTGAATTATGGTCTTCCAGTTTATAAATGAGAGCATTTCATTTCTTTCAGTGGTAAAGCAACTGTAATATGTGGAAACAGCATTCTGCTACTGATTTTGCCCATCAAAAAAGAACTTCCAGGCTTCTGCAAAAGTGATTGTTCACTAAGTCACTGTCTCTGGTGTCTGCCATACTTCATGTCTCCAGGTACTTGCTTCTTTTCCTTGTGTTCCCAAACATAATAACTATGTGGAGAATTTCAGTGGTTTATGTGCCACTCACTCTCTGGAAGCTACTGTTACATGGATTATAACTATTTGTTTAAAATTGTAACTTTTTGGTATTATATGGAGAATATTTGCTGATCTTTTTTTTCTACATGACAGCATGAGGAGCATATGAATGTTTAATTTCACCTTTTTTCTTCAAAGCCTCTGGTTGAAAAATATTGACAGGTAATGTCTGTTGTCTTTCTTGACTCTCCAAAACTTTCTGACACAACTTTTAGAGCCCTTGCAGAATGTAAACTTTTGAAGGTCAGCATTGAAGGTTAGTATAATGATCAAAAATTATTAGGATTATGTATTTTTACAATTCATTCAGATAATGTGAAGTTTTCAGCTGATTTCAGTGGGTATTTGGATCATGCTCTTAATGTATGTCAGATGTGTAACTTGCATCTTAAATATTTCAACAGGGAATAACCAAAATGCTGATTTAAGTTTCAAGCTGATGAGTAAATGCTGCCCATACATGAGGCACACATTCATGTGGTCGATTGCCAGTGGATTACAGAGGTTGGTATTAAGATGATTTCACCATTGAAGCATATTCTCGTACTGAATATGGCAGGCTGCACAAGGTACTAGATCACATCAGATTTCTTTAACCATTGCAAAGGGGTTGTGCTGAAGTTAATTTTACTTTTAATACGTCCTGTTAACACATCTTACAGTTTTAAAAATAAATTCTTAGAATCTAAGTATAGATATCATAATATTTTGAAAAATATTTTTTACATGTAGTTTTGTTCCTGTATGTTTTCAAAATTCCATTCATTGTTACTCCGGTTCAAGCAAAAAAAAATTAATTGTTGATGAAATGTCACTTAATAACCATGACAAATTATAGTGCTGGAATGTGGCTATGAAGGAGAATATGATAACCAAAGACAATTTTCACAATTCCATTGTCACAATTCTCTTGAAACTTGGATATTATTTAATTTTGTGAATATTGAAGTAATGCTTTATTACTGTCTAATACTAAGAAATAAATAAAATTGACAATTTTTTACAATTATCAAGAAAACATGGTAATGTATCTAGAGAAAGAATATATTTTGTAGAAACAAAGACAAATGGAAGGAGTTCCAAAGCTGCACATTTGATCCCTCTTTTGTGGTACAATGATAGAATCAAGGGTGAGAGAGAATGGGGAAGGCAAAGTTTATAAACGTTTCAAATTTAAAAGACCTATAAAATAATACAAAGAAGTTGAAATTGCTGTTGTACCTAAAGTTTCTGACACCCTGAGAAGTTTCAGGGATTCTGCTCTAAAGTGTAATGAAAGCTTTTTTTGTGCCTGTTGGTGTATAAAAATCTGATAATATTGCCTGTAGGAGCCCTGAAAAGTGCTGGAGCAATACCACATTACCCTGTTGGTAGTTTAGCTGGGCAGGTGGGACAGCTGCCTGCATTTTCTGGTTTAACCTTTAGCAGGCTGGGTTTTCCAGTCTGTCAGCCAAATCATGGGCTGTGAATGTGTTTGCACGTGTCTACTGCTTCTACTGCTAAAGAATGGCTGGATTATCCTAACAAAAATTGTTAAGCACTAGTAAGGGTATTGTAGAAATCCAGTCTTATTTTATTGCTTTTCCAGACACTTTCTAGTGTTTCAGCATTAACAAAGTTACAGATTTTAACATATTTAAACTCATTGGTGTGTTGACCCTGGGCTCCAGGTGCCCAGGGATGGGGAATGGGGATTTCAAATCTACCAAATCAGAGTCCCTAAATTATAGGAAATGACTACATGTGAAAACTGAAGAAAGAAAATAAATAGATAATGATTTTTAGAATGATTTTAAAAGATGGGAGTGAAAACATCTGTTTTTTCTGTGTCTAAAAATGGACACAGGTAATGTAGTGGCTCATTTCCCTGGCACATTATTCCAGTTTAGGAATGATGGCACTCTTGTCCTCATGTATGATAAAGCAGTGTATGGCCTGCGTTGTCACATAGTTGATCAGCTGTGTGTTCATGCCTTGATTATTTAAAAAGTTATAATGTGGCCATTTCAGCTCTCAAGCTGTGTGGTTACAGAATATTAACCTTTTAAATTCAGTTGACTTTGTTGCCAGGCTCGGCATTCCTTATGGACTTTATGAAAGTTGGTTATTTTGAAGTTGCATTTCTTGAATTTATCTGTTCTCTTGAATGACAATCAACTGCACTGTGAAATAACACCCAAACTGTCACAGTGGTTGAATTATTGCAGGGTGACTTTATGAATTCTAGCTTCTACTGTAGCTTGCAGTCACACAATGAGGCCCTCTTCAGGTTATCAGTTCATTAGTAGCACTGGGACTTTGGGATTTGCAGTGATTCTTTGTGCTGCAACAAACTGTACAAGCCAAAATATGATTCTATCCTACAGAATTCTGGGATTAATTTTTTATTCATCAGGGAACACAAAAAAAATTCTGGGAATGCATTGAAAAGCTAATTGTACAGTAATGTTAAACATACCAGAGATCTGAACTGTATTGAAACATCTGTAGTTTTGAAAGACCTGTAGTCAGGTCTACAAATCTCTCAATTTGGCTGAAAGCTTTTCTATCTACTTCATTTTTATAACCTCTGTGTGTGTTATAAGTTAGCTATGTGCAAGATATGCAATTGATTGAGTGAAACACTCTGAGGAAGAACTCAGGTTAACTCCTCATGCAGGGTACAGAACTACTATTGCACACAAATGCTGCTGGTGACTTTTGCTGCTGCTGTGCTTGAAGATCATTTTTCCTTAAAGTTATTTCAGTTCCTTAAATTAAAAAAATATATTAGTACAAATGAAATGTTTAAACAAGTTCTAATTTTTTCTAGATTTGATTCCCAAGCTCTGTCATTTGGAGTGGTGATCATTTCTGAGTGCTGGAACTAATGGAAATTCTCATTATCGCCAACAGACTTTTTTTCAGAAAGCTCAGTTTTTCAGGCATTCCAAAGAGCAGCATCTTTCTAATTATGCAATTAGTTATTCTGACTCTTTTGGGGGTTTAAAGGTCTAGTTTAAAAATGCCATCATTAATTTTTTCTTACCTTCAATGTTGGCTCCTGAATGCAAATTGCATATTGACTTGTACAGATTAGGAAAACTAGTGATTATAAATATTGCTTACATTTATCTTTTGGGGTCAGTGATGGAGTGTAAGTGTAAGGCCATTTATTTGTACAAGGTGCTTCAGGAGTTAAGCTAAGAGAGCTGAGTGTTAGCTCCAACAGAGGCACTGCTCTCCATTGTGGTCTAGAAAACAATTGCCAATGAAAGAATTACTAACAAGGTATCTTCAATATGTCAAGCTGCTAAAGCTGGAAAGCAAAAAACAAAAGCACTGAGGGGAGTCAGGTTAAACATTGGCAGGTCCTGCCTTGTGAAAGCTGTTACTTTTACTTTTGGGACAAACTCTTTGCACTGAACACAGAAAAAACTAAGAAAGTCCTTGTCAAGAAAACTTTCCATAGAGACTACTCACTCAGTCACTGTCCAGACACAATTCTGACTGAGAACTTCATTATTTGGCTGTAACACAAAGTTTGTGGAAAAAAAAAAATTAGAACATGAAAAAAATTATAATGCCTGTATCTTTTATGGAGGCCAGAAAGTGAAAAAAACTTACACTAAATAAAGAGGGTTAGGGAATCCAAGAAGACTTCACTTAATGTGCTCATTTAAAATATCACAAAATTATATCTGAATGAAATTTATGCTGCCTTGAATTTAGTCCCACAATGTTACAACAAAAATGTTTTCTTTCTCTTTTCTTGCCACAGCTAGCCTTTTAAAATGCTGTGTTTCTTCTTACTCTAGTTTTCACATAGCACAACCCATGACCTTGGCAACAAACCAAGCTTTTTTGCTTACTCTGTCTTGCTAGGGCTTGCAGTTTTCTCTCTCCCACAAGACAGGTAAATTGAGCATTTTAATTTTTGTAATTTCTGAGAGCTATGGTAGGAAAAAAACTGGTTTTAGCTGTTTGCTGTATTTAAGCATGTAAAATCTATGCACATACAAAATAAATACATTAAATATTAAATACATTCCTAGTCTTAAAACTTTACTTGATAAAAGGAAACGTATCAGTCTGCTCTGTAATAAGCTACTATTTGTATGCTTTGGGTTTATATTATACATTTTATTAGCATATAGAGGAAGTCATACTATGATCTCTATCAACTTAGGCTAAGTATTGGTTTGAAAATGCAACAGAGGGCACAGTTTTTCATGTACAGTAATCAACACTGTGTTGATTGTATTGAATAAAGAAAAATTGTAAAGCTCATGTGCTTTCCAGCAGTCTGTGCTGTGGATCTCTCTTGCTTTTCCTGTCTTGCTGTTTAGTGTTTAAAACTTAGAAGGTGCAACTTAGATTTGCACTACAAAAGAGAATTTTCCTTTTTGTTTTTTCAAATGACAGCAGAATCCTGCCCTTCAAAGCAGAGCAAACTTTCTTGCAGTAAGGATTGACATATACTTAAGGGACACATAGTGGAGAAAAGATACACTAGAGCCATATTTTCTGATATATTTGTGTCTCAGGTATGACTGACTTAATCAAAATGGAAATTTTTCCCTCAGTGTTAGTGCCTTTCTCTTCTGTTGCTTCTTCAAACATAAACATTAAAAGTCTAATGTTTGGAGGAGTTTATTATACTTATCCTGAGCCTACTTCTCAACTGAAAATTGGAAATGGAATGAAAGTAATCACTGCATATGTTCAGAGTTTGATATTGCATAGAAAGTTGTACATCTTGCATGAAAAAAATATGCCTAGGGAAACGTGTGAACACTAGCTAGAAAAAGGGAATTAATTCATATAATGTTTAAGTTGCATGTTGCTTAAGTGCCTTGCTAAATAAGACCATTAACAAAACCAAATATGCAATGAAAAGGAAGTGAACTTCAAGCATATGAGGAACTGGTGGCATAATGAAGTTTCTGTACTTTTCTCATTAGGGCTTTGACTATATTGCTCTTACTCTCAGAAAATACATAACATTAAATTAAAACCCCACACAATTACATTTTAAATAATATTTTTTTCACTCTGATTTTAGCATTCATCCTTTTACATTTCAGAAAATATTTCCTTTATTCAAAAATTTTTTTAAACAACACACACTTTTAGAGTGTCAGTAATTTTTTATAGTAGAAGGACATCTGGTTTTGTCATTCTTGAAGTACTCAAGATTAGTTTCTTAAAATTCTAGAAAACTTAAAAGAATCTTAGAAATGAAAATATTTGAGACATTTCTTTAAAAAAATAAAGCAAGAATGCAATGACAGAGCAAAGATTTTGAGTTCTTTGAAAGAAAAATAGTTTAAAATCCTTGTGAAGATTCTCTTGTTTCTACCTATCCTTCCGTCCTTCATTGTTTTGCCTCACATTCTGCTCCTCTTAACTCCTTGCAATAAGGACTATAGTGTTTTAAATTGTGAGTATGGTGAATGTGTGCATGAATGCGGAGGTAACATTACAAAAATTTTAGATAACACTCTAAAATTATTTACAATACATGCAAGAGATCTGAGCTTCTATTACAGAGATGGTAAAGTCAGCACTTAGGACCAAAATCTGTCTGTCTTAGGAAAGCAGAGTCGCTGGAACTGCTTCCATGAATTAGAGAAGCAGTTCTAGTCACAAATTTTATTCTTACACTCTCCATATGTTTGTTAAAATGTCTTATTTCTCCCCAGTGTCTACATGACAAGGTTCTGGCAGCTTTGCTCCAAGGGTGATTTTGAGAGCCTGCAGCTGCCCCGCTTCCCTCCTTCCAACACAAGCTGCTGATGCATATGGCCTGGACCACCCATATTCGTGGGACATTAGGAAAGTAATTTGGTACAAAAGTATTAGGACATTTGAAGAAAATGTCTTTAATCAAGCAGGATCTAGACAGAAAAACATAGCAAAGAATAATAAAATAAGCTTAGTTGACTCCTGAGTTACATAAAGCATCTAGGAACTAAAACAGCCCTGACACAGGCTCAGGCAAGCTTAATGGAGAAGCTTAACATCAGGGGTGAGTTATATGCAGTGTAATAATGAGAAAGAAAAAAATAGCCTGAAACATAAAAAGTAGGTACGATACTTCAAAAATAGGAACAATCCTGAATCACTTCTGAAATCAAGGATAAAAGGATGTACAAAGTACACAGAAAATATTCTCTGCTTCACCACTTTCTTCTGCAGTGACTGCAGTCATGGAAGTACAGTTTGTGGTAATTGGGATGGGGCTGTGGCTGAGCCTCATCCCCAGTGGGCACAGCTGTGAGAAGCAGGTGAGCGGCATTGACTGCAATGAGCTATGGAGTGCCCAGGGGCACTGACCAACCACCAAAGGGAACAGAGGGCACACAGGTGTAAAGCATGTAAGATGAAGAATAGAAAAAGGTTGAGCTAAAGAATGAGAAAAGCAGATGCTTGAAGCCTTCTGGAATGGTGTTACTCTGTATGGGCTGATGCTTGAAGCTTTCTGATATTGTATGGTGATGCTTTGTGTGTTGTGGCTGTCTCAACTGCAGTGTGTCCTGTGACACTGTCATGCATGAAATTTTCTGCTATAATTATTTAAGGCCCCATTCCCTCTTTGGGATGAGTTGCTGGTGTGTGCGTGTAGCTGCTGTTTGAAGTTGGGAATGCTTTGCAATCACTGGGTACTCCAGAGTAGAGGTTATATGAATGAGTAAGCACTTAGCTCCATTTTCACTTCTTATGTGTTAATGATCTTCAAATCCTGACTGGTCCTGAAGGCCAGGCTGCAACATAAATATTTACTAATATTTTAACAATGAGTTTCTAAACAGGGGAAGAAAACCCTGCCCAAACAAAAATGGCATTTTGACTTTCTACAATAATATAGAGGAATTTTTTAGCACTCTTAGTGGGATTCTGAATCTGCAGTGACTTGAACCCATAGTCTGGCTTTGCTTTTTAGTCTGTTAGAAAATTAGGCCATTAGGACTGAGGAATAGCCTTGTAACAGTTAAGAAAAAGATATCATTGGGTCTAATAGATACAACCAGCTACAGACAGCAAATTAATTATTTGCACTTGATTTCCAAAGGAAAGGATGTGACAAATTCCACACATTCCTAAGGCAAGGAAAAGAAAAAGTATATTAAAGTGGGCTCCAAATTCCAACTTGTTTAGAAGACTGGAGAAAGAGAGCATTTAATCTGGAGACTTAAAAACTTAATGCTACAAAAAATAGGAAATACTAAGAGTCATTATGATCAATGCCAGATGTGCCAGCACCTGGAGCCCCAATGCAAATCAGCTGCAATTAAAAGTACTCAGCAATGTGGAAAATCAGGCTTGATGTTGTTACAGGATATTTTGTCACAATGGAATCCCTGTCAGCTGGACTGTTTCAAGAAACATTGGCAATCATAGTTCGTAAACTATGACCTGGTCTAACCACAAATGGTGTTAGGTATGGAAATTGAATTTTATGGCATGCATTATACAGTGGAATTTCTACGCTGCAAGAGAAAAATGTCCCTACAGTGCCTGAAAACAGGTCTGGCCCGCCATCATATTAGCTCAGGTATTAGAAACAATACAGCTACGTTTGCTTACCCATTTCCCAGAGGTTTTTTACTATGTGAATCTGAACTTTGTCCTGACACATATGTATTTTTAATAGCAAAATGAATCTGCATGGTAGGAATTGCTTTTTTCTCTTCTAGTGTTCAATTCATGACACTGGTGCCTGACTGTGGCTAATCTGCGCAGAAATCTGGGCATTTTAGATGATAAATTAAGTAATTTAATAGTAAATGGCTCAGGCATAGATGGTGGGAGACACCTCTTAAGAGCTGTCCAAGGACTGGAGTGTGACAGTTGTCACAAGGGCTCTTGGGTGAAGGAAGAGATGAGATCTTTGACTCTATTATCAGAAGGCTTGATTTATTATTTTAAGATATATGCGTCTATTAAAACTATACTAAAAAGAAAAAGCAGGAGAGCTTTTCAGAAGCTTGCTAAAGTAAGAATAGAAAAGTAAAGAATGATAACAAGGCAACTCTCTCCGACTCTGTCTGAGAGAGTTCCCTCCCCGGATTGGCTATCAACCATAAACATCCAAGCTGGGCCAACCCAGATGGACCTGTTGCATTCCACAGCAGCAGATAACTTATTGTTTACATCTTGTTGCTGAACTTCTCAGCTTCAGCAGGAAAAATCCTAAAAGAAGATTTTTCACAAAAGATGTCCCTGACACTGGAGTAATTTTGGAGTAAATCTGTTTGGTTTGGAGTATGAACAGGAAGCAACATCTGTATATCTCTGGAACAAAGATACATTACAGATGCTGACCTTGAAGGTTGCAAAGAGATATGCGGACAGAAATCTCAGAAGAAGTTGGAAATACCCTAGCACACAGTTATTGTTAGAGAGAGACAATACATTCATTGTAGTCTGCAGTAGAAAGGCAGAGACTTTCAGCATGAGAATATAAATAATGAAGAGTTATTCCTTGGTATGTCATAGCCTCAGGTGGCTTTTGTCCTCACCTGGTACAGGCAATAGTCATTTTCTTACCCACAGAAACCATGGTGAAATAATAATAAATGTTGTTCTGCACATATCTATAGACCTTATGAAATAAAGTAGCTGAAAAAGAACAAAAATGTAAAAATTACTTGAAAAAAATAGGTGTTACAGAGGATCAAGAAGTTTCCTTTTAAATTGTTTTCAAAATGGAAATGACAATATGCTATAGAAGAGATGCTGGACAAAGTCTTCCCTTTCTCCATAGCAATAGAATATGCATCTAAGATACAAGAGTAATTTATTGGCATTAAAGGAGAAATAGGTTTTTGGAGAGTGGGTGATCCTAGTCTGTGTGTTGCACAGTATTTTTTTTGCCAGAATCTGTTTCCAGGTGTTCCAGTATGATAGCTCCAACCACGCCTTCCATAAATGTCAGGAGATTTAGTATAGAAAAAGAAATTTTCCAGAAATATGTCAATATCCTGGATGGTGATCCCTGACATTAATCAGGGAATAAATCACGAAGTCTAATAAAACTAGTGCTAATTGATGCCTTTGTATGTATGTTAGATACAAAAATAATAGTTAAAAATTTCATATAGATTAAGCTTTCTACATAGAAATTGTTTGAAGAGGTTTCTTTTTGGAAAAATGAAAGTTTCATAGTTTTTTATGTAATGTTCTAATGACATTCCTTGTCTTTCAAGTCTTCACTCTTTTTCTTAAATCTCCAATTGTTAATAAAATGCCTCAATATATTGATTTTCATTTATAAAAATAGTTTTTCTGTGATTTAATGTCACTTTAGTAGTATAAAATGATTATAAATTAACTTTTAAGTGATAGCAGAATTAATTGTCATGTAGCAAAAAAATCTTTATTATATTCTTTAGTATTTCATTAGCAAGTGCATTAAAGTGGTGCCACTTTTGATAAAGAAAAATGCAAGAAGAAATTATGTTCTTGAGATCACACCTATCAGACCATCAATCTTTGCTGTAGGAAATTCAAGTTCTGGCAAAAACCCATTTTAGGTTTAAGCACATAACTATTTTATCGTCTTGAATAGGAGTACTCTGGTCAACAAAAATTTGAAATCTGTGGATTTGCACAAAGCTGTTGAAAGTAGCTTTCACCAGACAACTGCGTCTGCTGAGAAAAATGCAAAGTTTTGTGTTTGCATAAAGAGCCAGGATTGGAAACTTCTTTCATTGTTCCATTTTTTGTATCTATCCAGCTTGTGAGATTTGAGGAATCTGCAAAATTTGAACTCCAGCCGCACTCTTCCAGCACTATCATTACAGTGTCCACATCTGGGTTCCAGACACTATCTGCATGTGCTTGTTTTTTCAGGATGATACTTCCTCTCTGCCTACAATTAGGCAGCGCTGTTCACTGTCTAATTGTAGATAACTTATTAACCATATGGAATAAAGGGATAACTTTTTTTTTCCAGTAAAGTTTACTTTATTGATATGAAGTACAGAGCTATTCTGCTGTGATTATAAAAATGAGTTTTACAAAATCAACACTTAATTTTCCTTTAAATTAGAGCATTTAGGATCAGAACATTGCCCAGTTTCCTGGTGTAGAAGCAGTAAAAATCACAAAGCATCTTTAGATCCTTTTGCAGTCCTAATGAAAGTCCTTATTGTCTTGAATAAGGGGCTGTTCAAGTCACTTTTGAGAGTGACAGCACCATTTCAAATGTTGTCTTGTGCTATAGCTGTAGCCATAATGTTCTTAATTGTAAGGCGGTAATTTTAAGACATTTGGTCTTAGTAATTGTTAAGTAGTATTTTGTTCTTCCAACAAAAAAACCCAAATAAACCAAACCAAACAAACACACCCTCCCCCAAACAAAAAAAAAAATTGCGAAAAGTTCTTCCACCCCAAATTTTGGAGATCTGTAAATGTGTTTTGCTGGTGGAAGTATTTCACATCACACTACCTTTCTTCAGTTTCTTTGTTTCTCAAGAGGTGGGAAAACAGATTTTTTTCCCTTTCTCTATTAATTTTTCTGGATTTTTTTAGGGCTCGAGAGTCCTTGGCTGCCATGGAAAAATATTGGAACTTTCTATATCACAATGCAAAAACTTCAGCGACAATGGGATTCAAGTAAAACTTTGCCTTTTTCTTGGTGTTCCCTGGAAGCCCCCCTAGTTCATTAAATTAACCATATCCAAAACGGATCTTCTTTTGTTCTGCATGTCATCCTTCATTCTTCATAACACCATTCTACATCAAAAATCCCCCCCCTTTCATTCCTACAGCTCCATATGCCTGAGATCTGTTCAATTTTGCCTTACAAAGGGTGAAGAGGTGGGCAGTTTTTTGCTATTTATTTCCATGCAGAACCCAGTGGGCACGAAATCAACTTAGTTTGAATATTCAGAATGACGAAGAAATTACTGTTTTCAAAATGTATGGTTAAACTATGAAATTTCTCATTCTTATCACAGGTTTCTTGAAGTTTACCAAAATCCTTTTGGAGATTTGACAAACTCAATATGATTGCATAGATTTACTTTGTTTTTCATTTTATTTTGTATTTCAAAACAGTATGAGAAATAAACACTAGGAGGTAACTTTACAGTAGCAGAAAGAACATCTATATTGTTAGGAATTGACATCCAAATAATAGCACTTGTTTTTGTAACTGAGAATTGTCCCTAACTATATATAACAGAAATGCTTAAATAATAGATTTTTAATGGTATCAACTTCATGCCCATAAACAGTTGCAGATCAGCTGCAGGGACAGCCAATGCCATCACATAATCCCAGTCCTCAGCTTCTACAGTTTTTCCATTACGAATCTTCAACATCCACCATTTTATAGCCATATATTGTAAAAATGAGTCAGTTGCTGTACCACAAGAGCTACATCTGGATTGAATCATGTTGCTCAATGTACACGTCAGGCCATTTGCTTGTCTAGGAATAATTCTGACTTGTCTTTCCTGAATGTTCTGTGCAAAGTTCCATGTTTTTACTAATGACCAAGTATGTACCTCTTGTGCACCTCATGGAAAGTCCTGAGGTGCCAGTGCTGCTGCTCTCAGAGGAGAATATTCACTTCTGTGCTGTGCCATGCTCATGGCCAAGAAGCTATTTCAGGTGTCTCATTACACAGGGGAAATAAAAAAAAAGACTGTTAAAAAGAAGTGTTTCTGCTTTCCCTGTGTGCCAAACGAATTTGAACTTTTTGGAGGAAAAAAGCAGCAGCAGGGAGCACATGTGAGAGTTGCAGAAGCCCTGTTTTCATGGATCTAGGGAAGGCAGGAGAAAGGAGATACAGAGTTACTCAAAACAAAATGACAAGTCATTTTTGGAAATTGAATCAAAGGATATGATTTTATGGAAAATTTGCAGAGGGTAATCCCATTATAATCCCACTGCCTGTTCCTAGGTACTATAACAGTATGTAAGCACTTATGAGATCCCATATTTTGAAAACAGGATCCTTGTTCATTCATTACTCAGATGATGTTCACTTAATGAACAGTAATTTAGTATTTGACATTTTCATTGATGTTTGTGTGTCCTCAGTCCTTATTTATGCAGAACTAAAATTGTGCATTTAAGTTAGAAAATTATGTTTTCTTCATATGACATTTGACTTTTTATAGTGACTAAATGTCTTGCAAACATAATTTATCCTCACAACCTCATCTGTTATTTTCTCTATAGATATATAACCAGGGATACAAAGATGAAGCAAGCAAACAAAGCTCCATCTCTTTTGATTGCAAATATAATTGGAATGCTATTTGCAAAAGCATGTAGGGGTAGACTTAAAGTTAAGAGCAAATTCAGAACCTAACTTTGAAGGATATTTTAAATAAGTATGTAGACAAGCTATGCTAGTAAAAACAAGATAAACATATCTAACAGGCATTGAAATCTTGGCTTCAGCTTGTGTTACATACCCTAGCTGAGAATGTAGTGATTAAGTCATCACATCTAAGGCCTAATTCTGAAAGGAGTGCAGTTTCTCTTGCACATGGAGGAAAAATATTTAGTTGCTGGGTGTAGAATGTTTCTGTATTACAGGTGAAAAACAGCCCATAAATCCAAGATTGAAATAGGAAGGGTAGAGAAGCCAATTAATATAAATTCTGAATTTTCCACTTTAACCAATCCTAGATTCAAACATTGACACTTCCAATATTTTGTAAATTAAAACAAGGATCCAAAGCCCAAGAAAAACTGCCTTGATATAGCTGTACCAATAGACAAAAAGAAAACCAAACCAGAGGGAAGATACAGACAAAAATCTTACAAGGACAGAAATGAAACAAATTTCAGATCTGATAAGTTTCTTTGCATCTATTTAGGTAAGACTTATGAAAATCACACAGAAATACATAATCCTTTGTCATAATAAAAATATTTTCTAGTGATCAACCCAGTGTTATTGTGTGAGTTCCTATGTAACATAAGGAAAAATTAGCTGTGTGTTAGTGGCTGATTACTGCAGAGGTAATTTTCTCAGAATGATACATATATAACATTTGTGCATAGTAAATACATGCATTTTTGTGTGTGTGCGTACATTTTATTTATCCATGTGGTGCTTAATCTTTTTACCTCAGGACTAATTCTTGAAAGCTTTGAAAAGACTCATGCAACCAGTGGTTTTTTATTCAATCCACTATGTGTACTTCCTTGTTCTCCCTGTAGAGGTAGAATTGCTATTCCAGTAAATGACAAATTACTCTGGCCTCAGGCCAAGATTAGCAGGCTGGAACCTAGCTCAGTGACACATTTAAGGCATCTCACCAGGGTTTGAGGCTGGACATGATGGGAGAGGAGGGATTCTGACTGAAGCTAAACCTCTGGTAGAGCTGCAGGCTGTCCTGTGATCCTCATGTCATGGAAGTGAAGAAATGTGATTTTAGGCATCTCTTTTCAAGAGGTTTCCAGAGAAGATTTCAGCAGAAGATCTAACTTCTCTTTGTAAGCCTAGAAATGATGGTTTTCAGGCTTGGAAAAGATTCAGGCTCAAAGGTAAAAAATGTTTCAGAGTGCAGAGGAGAAAAGTGTATTTTAAGAATCTAAGTGACCTTTCACAGGAGTTCCATTATTATTTTCCAAGACTATCTGCTTTACAGAATACATGAAAAAGCTAGTATTTGAGTTATAAAGGTGCTGGAATTGGAGTCAGTAGTGCCTGCAAATGTTTATTCACTCTAAAAACAAGGATAGAAATTGTAGTCAACCAGTATCACAGTTAACTGGCCTGAGCTCCACAGAGCAAATCAGAGCCCAGAACTCTTGAGTGATAGTCCTGAAATTCTCACCCATTCCCTTCCAAAAAAAAAAAAAAAAAAAGATTTATTCAGATACAGCTTTCTATTCATTTAAAAGAGAAGAAGTTGTTATGCACAAAAATGGGCATTTGCAGAGAGCAGTGGAATGAATTTATCTAGGCTGGTTCTCTAAGCTCAACATTTTACCTTCTGGGTTGTGCTCGATTTAAAGAACCCAAATTTAACATGGTTTACTACATACAGAGGAACTTACATAAATGTTAGTCTAATGAACCCACAGTACAACATATAAACAATTGAAAATAGCCCCTTAATGCATTTCTTCTTTTTCTAGTGACATTCCCAGTCAATGGCAGAATGACTTCACTACTAATGAAGGGTAGCTAGAGAACTGAAGTGTCTGAAGTGGATCAAAGGATTGATGTACAAGCACTGTAATCGAGTTCTGCAAGCACACAGAATACCTGGAACACTGCCATGTCTCTTACTGCCCTCAGCTGACAGATGAAGCTGTGAAAACAATGGCATTTCACTGCCACAGACTGACATCTCTCAACATAGGAGGTTGCCCAAAGGTATGGACAAGAAATAGGGTGACAGTTCTGGGATTGCTATTGCAAAGAATTACTTACTATTTCATCCAGAAATTTGACTTCCTGGCATCATTCAGCTGCTTTTCTGTGACTTTAGGATTTGGGACTTGGCTCTTGGGAATATTTGGCATTTTTCTAATGGTTGCAGGTACCATAAAAAGGCGTCCACACTGTATCAGGTAAAAGTTTCTCTCTCCAGGGGTTGATGTCTAAACAAGGCTGAAGAGAGAAGACCTTTCACATTATATATCACTTCCTGCAAATGCTCTCCCAGGTTCTGGTGTTTTGGGTGCTTTGAAAGGATTGTGGCTTTGTTTTAATTAGTCTTGATATTTTCATGGAGGTTTTTTTCCAGTTCTTTTTCTGAACCCAGGTAAAGCATAAACTGGGGCATTAGAACTTAATACCTGTCTTTACATGGCAAGGCAGTAGCTACTTTGAAATAAAAGAGGTGCCTAAAAGCTGAAGCATTCAGGGTTGAAATTAAATTATTTAGATTAAGATTCATCTGTAATGAAACTTAGTTTCTCTTTACCATGAACTTCTATTAAAGGATTTTTGATTCTTGTATTTTCTGTATAATTTCTTTTTTACTAAAGCCTGGCATCCCAATTATCTTTTTGCTGCATCTGAATGTGTGTTCCCTTTTGAAATTATGCTGTTATGAAAGCCTATATCCCTTCCTTGTACTTTCTGACTTAATAGCTCTGGCTTTTGTGCATTTAATTACTTATGTGGTTTTAATTTTTATAACAGCAAGACACAATACTTGCTTCATTTTGAAAATAAGCATACAAACACAATTTTTAAAATGCTGATTTCATTTTTTGTTTAAATTTCATGGGAAAAGTTATAATGTTGCTTCTGTCACTATCACATGGCAATGAACAAGTTTATGACTACTGTTGGAAATGTTCATCTTGAGCTATCCTTTAAAATATTGCCACTCAATGAACCAGTTTTCCTCATTTTTTCCCCATTGAAATGCCCATGTCCTGTTTCCTTCCACAATGTCTGCAGCCATCACTGGTCCCTGCTTCCTCCTCACCAATACCCATCTCCATAACCCCTGACTATTCTTCCAGTCCTCTACACATCCCCTCATTCCCTGCAGTGGCTGAACACAGCCCCTGCACAACTAATTTGAGATTATTTGGCTAACTAATTAGTCAGCCCTAAATTTAGATATTCTCTGATCAAGTTGTTTGCCTTCCAAGTGTACAGAAGTTTCTCAGCCTCTAGGCCAAAGCTCACTGTGTTTCAGGTCTGGGAGGCCAGTATCTCTATCTTACACTAGCCCTTGGTTTATATCTTACAGATATAACTGTACACCATTAATTATTATTTACATGGGTCCTAATCTCCTGTGTCCTTTGGTTTAGATAGATATTCAGCTGTTTTTCCACAATGACAGTGGTAATAGAAGTTGTGTGCAGAGGTCTTCCCAAAGCAGTTGAAGTATGTAGTGCTGCCATCAATCCTGTCTCCCCAGCACATGACATACCAACACAGGAAAACAAGACAAAACAAACACCCTAAAATGTCAGTAAATACATTTAGGCTGGCAACTGGGAGATTTTTGGTTATCACAGCAGTGAATTATGAAAGAGCTTTCTGGGAAGGGAGATGGGGCAAACTGTTAAGCAATGTTAGTATGGCTCTTGGTAAGGGAATGGACTGGCCACATTTTGCAGTTCCTGCAAATGGGAAAAATGAGTCAACTCAGTGACCCAATAATCGCCTTCCAACACTTTGTTCCTAGATGATATCTTTTCTTTAAACACTTATAAAGCCAGTCTGTTAAATGCTAATGCCCTACTATTTTCAGAAAAGAACATTGAGACTCTTCTGCATAAACCTACCCATAAGTCTACAAGTCTTTGTTTGACTTGACTCCAGCTTGCAGCTCCATAAAATGAGATGGGTACACCTGTGCATGTTAAAGTTAATGGGTCTTACAAATCCGTTGGCAAACTGTAGTGTAAATTGAGGGTATCCAGCTGCTAAATAAAGAAATATTTTCCACTCAGAAACTGTTTTAAAATGGTCAGGAGATGAAAGTCAGAATGAACCTGTTCCAAAGGATATATGTTAATGTGTCCTGCAACATCTTATTTTTAAGAAAAATATTTTTAAATTAATACAGAAATATTAATATATAATAGAAAAATATTAAATTAACATAAACATATATGTACATTAAGAATATTTTGAATATGCTATGCATGTTACTCTAAAATTAGAAGTTTATAACTTTAATCCTATATTCTGATGTAGATCAATTCTTTCAACAAACTCCAGTGACTTCAGTGGAGGCGCTGTGGGTCTCCATGCCATGGTTCTGTATGCCTAGGGCAGGTACAAGTCATTTTTCAAGTGCTGATTGTATAAAATATTCAGCTGTTCTGTTCGTTCTGAGCATTATTCAGGGAATGGAGCCTGATTCAAGGGTAATCCTTATTTCATAGGAAAAAAATAAAGTTCCTGTGGGAAATATTCTACACATTAAAAAATACAGCAAGAACAGAAAATAAATCTCTGATTAAATGAATTGGCCTTTTAAATAGCTAAATTCTGAAGATACAATAGAATGAACAATGAATTCTGTCATTCAGTCCTCTAAAGTAAATAGGAGCCAGTGTATGACAAATGTAGATTTTTCTAAATGCATTTGATACCAGTTACTGACTTCAGAGTCAGCAAATTTTAAAAAATAAGAATATGAATCTACTTAAAAATATTTTTATCAATTTGTTAATCTATTGCAGATCTTAATATTAAGCATATAAATAGATCTGGAATAAGCAAAGCACATGTACATAGCTCCATATACCAGGAGGACTGTCACAGTGTGCTAACTTTCTGTTCCACAACCCCAGGCCCCAGCTTTATCTTGCTGCCTTGTCCCTTATAGATTCTCATGAGACTGGCTGTTTAGTACAAGTGAAATTCTCATCCCTCTTTCTACCACCCCGCTCCAGTGATTTTAATCAAATGTCTTCAACAGGTTTTACTATGTTCCGTCTTGATTTTTGATCCTGAATGAACAAGGTAATTAAAGTATGTACATAATGTATTCTTGACTGTTCCCAGTGAGGTCAGTGGAGCAATTATTAGCTTGCATGGCTGCTTATGTACCTTGAAGACTGTGTATCATGTTTTTCTCAAATGCAACTTCCAGCATTAATGCAATGAGTATCAGTTCCTGAAAAATGGACTTGTGAGGTGAAACTAAGGACCTGTGCTTCAAAGCTAAAAAAAACCACACATTCAAAAATCTTGGTGTGAGACACTCATTTGTAACAGAGAACTGAGTTTAAAAAGTCATACAAGTGCATCCTCATAATTTAGAGAGAGCAATGCAATAGCACAAATACTAAAGGCTTCCATGTGCTGCATGCACATATATGGGTGGGAAAGTTAAACCATTCTCAGTAGGTGAAAAAACCCCACAATATTTAAAACTGGACTGCAATCATAGTTAACTAATATCTAATATTAGAAAGTGACAGTTTCTGTGGAGCCTCTTGCAGACATTCAGAATTCTGCTGTGCCAGAAAGCTTACTTCAATTTTAAACATACTTTTCCTACCAATCAGACACTAAAGTTGTGCTCTGGGCTTTTTTCTTTTTATCTATTCAATAATCTTCTAAATTCTGCATGTCTTGTTGCTTCATTTACAGATTATTGACACATGTATCCAACACTTGGCTGCAGCCCGCCATTATCTCCCCTTCTTGGACATCTCAGGTTGCATTCATCTTACTGACAGTACCTGGAATATCTTTAGAAAGGCTGTGAGCAACTCCAGATTCTCACAACACTGTACTGTAGAAAAATTACCAAGAAAATATTTCCTAACCTTACTTCAGAGTAGGTTGTAAACCCCAAAACAAGAGGCTCTTTTCTTCACTGGCATCCTGGTGCCATGCTGGGTATCTGGCTTAACCCATCTAGTTTCTCTGTCTACGGGGTGTCCCTATTGGTGCCTTAGGACTCCCGTGGTGTGGCAGGGTTATCTGCATGTTCCAGTGTCAGCCAGAAGTGAGCAGAGATACAGATTCCATCTTTTTATGGCAGATAATGTCCTCTTAGGGACATTTCTGCTGACAAAGGACACATGGGAACATGAATGAGAAAACTAAGCTGGGCTTAATGCTCTCAGCCATCTCACTGTGTACATGAGCTCACTCCAAGGGTTTGTGGGAGCCTGTTTCCCAATGACTGAATGTCAATATATGGCAGTACATGAGTGCCTGTGCTCAAAACAAAGCACAGTTATAGCGAGTGAGTCAAGCTATGGTGTGCTGTGACCACCTTCCCAGGCTGGTTTTTACTGACCAGCCTCTAAGAACTTTCTCTTAAAGTTCAGTCTGAACTTCCCCTGACACAGCTTGTGCCTTATCACTGGTCAGCCCTTCCCCCTCAGCCTTCCCTTCTCGAAGCTGAACAAGCCAAGTGACATAAACTGCTCCTTGTAATTCTTGTGCTCAAGATATTTCACCATCTTGGTCACCTTTCTCTGGATGGTCTCTAATAGTTTAATGTCTTTCTTACATTGTGGTGCCCAAAACTGCCCCCAGCACGGGAGGTGAGGCTGCCCCAGTGCAAAGCAGAGCAGGACAATCCCCTCCACTACCCAGCTGCTGATGCTGTGCCTGATGTCACCAGGACATGGGTGGCTCTCCTGGCTGCCAGGGCATGGCTGGCTCATGTTCAACTTTCCATAGACCCAGACTCCCTGATCCCTTTCTGCAGGGCTTTTTCTCCAGCCTTTCATGCCCCAGTGTGTATGTATAACCAGGTTTACCCTATCCCAGGGGAAGAATTGAGTATTTGCTCTTGTTCAGTTTCATGCAGCTGGCAATTGCCCATCTCTTCAGTCTGTCCTGATCTCTCTGTAGCTCCTTTCTACCCTGCAGGGAGTCTTGTTTAGTATCATTGGCACACTTTATATTTAATTCCTGCATCCAGATCATTTATAAAAACATTACAAATGGAGCACTGGTGTCTGGCCACTAACCTGATCTAACCTCATTTACTGTAACCCCTTGAGCCCAACTTGTGAGCCAGTTGCTCACCCAGTGTATTATGGATTTGCCCAGCTGAGTGCTGGACAGTTTATCCAGGATACTTTTGGAAACAGTATAAAAAACTCTGCTAAAATCCAAACCCACTATATCTCCTGGCCTCCTTTGGTCAGCTAGGTGGATGACCTTGTCATAAAAGAAAATAAAGTTGGTTAAGCAGGACAACTTATGCTGGCTGTGCCCAGTGGCTGCATTGTCTCTCAAATATTTCTCTTCTCTATAATTTTACCAGGCACTAAAGTGAGATTGGAAGGCCTGTAATTGCTGAAGCCTTCCTTCTTTACCCTTCTTAAAAACTGGCAGAACTGAGTTGAGTCCTGTGAGTCTCAAAAGATGTGGATTCAATGTCCACCACTCTTCCATGGGGGTTAAGAGCATTACAGACCAGGCCCTGTCCACCCAGAACAGCACAGTGGCCAGACATGCCACAGGGCCTGAAACTGGAAAGGAACTGAAGTTTAGACATGGTTGATATATCTGAGTATGTGACTTAATAAAACTTTATGAGAGTGAGAAATATAAAATACCATCCTATATAGACAGCCTGTACTAGGAGAGCCCTAACTGTACTCTACAGGTCCTCTGTAAGTACTGGACTTCCTGCTGAGCCATTCCAGGGTTTAATCGCTGCTTTAGAGACCACAAGACCAATACACATACTTAATAACTCCAAAGGTATTTCCAGTGTGCTTCACACTTTCCAAATCCTCCTCTACTGTCTTACCACAAACAATTCTGCTGTCACTGGTCTTATTTTCTTCACTTCTCTCAGATGTAGTTTTCTCAATGTCATCTCAGAACTTTCTCCTTAAAATCTCTGCTTCTAATTAAACACTTGTTAGATATAGAAAGTACTTTGAAGGATTGGTAGGAAACAGTAGTAATTGAAAAAGAAATTAAATTAATTCAGATTCATTTAATCTCTTCATAATTTTCTGATTTACAGTTTTTCTTATCTTAAGCCTCAAGGGTTTTTCTTTTATCCTCAGATTACTGTTGTTGACTTGTTAATTCTGTGACTTCATATCTCTGTTTAGAGCAGCAACAGTGTGTCAGCCCTTTCTGATTCTGCTTGCTGAGCCATCTTCCTGTAGAAGTGAGATGATATGGGAACAGAAACTTGTGCAAATTCCAATTTGGGTTGGGTGAGCCATCACCAAGGAGCTGACATGACTTCTCAGAAACTCATTTGCATTATTCTGGCCTAGGATGACCCAGGATTTTGCCTGAGAGTCCCATGTGCAATAGGTTCTCCAAAGGTCTTGATTAAACTCTTCTAACCCAGCCAAGGAATTTCACAACCAGTTATTTTTACTCTAAAGATAACCCTGGAGAGTTATACATCTTTGCAAAACAAAAAGGCAAACATGAGACACACATCTCCACCCAGTGTTATCTTTGCCCTTTTTGTGATGTTTAGAACTAGGTAAACTTTGCCAACTTTATTTTCTTGAGTCTCATTTTCTGGACAGTGGATGGTTTTTTTTCCTTGCCAGCCTCAGTCTCTAACCCTTCACACCACTTATTCAGTGGTAGGAAACTCCTATCCTGCACCATCTGAGTCTGGGACAACACCTACTAGGTGGATTGATATGCAGAATAATGCAGTCCCAAACATTTTTTCCTTGTTCTTTCCAACAAGTCCAAAGAAATCCCACCCTAGACATTGCCAGGCCACAGAATATAGTGGTTGTATTCAGATGAAATGATATTCAGAAGATAAAAGGGAGTTCACAGCGAGATTCTGATATGTTCCACATCCTGCATGTTTCTCACTTTAGGAAATCTTTTTTGTTTTTAAATTGCAATTCAAGGTCAATTTGGCAACGATGATAAAAACTTTATCTTCTGCCAATAACTATATCAAAAGCACAGTAAAATATGGCATGATACTAGAGTTAGTTATCTTGCAGTAGCTTTTCAACAACATCAAAAGCAATGACAGTATTGTCGCTGTCACGTATTTCTGTAAAACTATGTGTTTCTTTCACAACTTGTATGTTTTTAGTAATGAATGACAAGCAAAAGACTGTCAGAAAAACTAAATCAGGCCCCAATTCTGTTTTCAGACTAACTCTTAAAACCGTATTCAGATTCTTAGATTTTCACAGAAGATAAAGGCTGGTTTCAGGTGTAATTTATGTTCTGAGGGTGTGAAACCTACACTGTAGAGAAATTTCATTCCCTGTTTAAGGAGATGGAAGAAGTCATCTATGTAAAAATCACATTCATCTGGAGAATTAAACAAGCTAGTGGCTTAGGTTCTAAATAAGCAATAGAAAAAATATGTTTTTAGTTTAAAGTTGCCTTAAAATATCTGTGGCATAAAATACTACTTCATTGTTCCAAAGGAATTCCCCATTATTTATTGTTAAACACTAACCAGTTCTAGCAGACATTTCTTAATAGACTAAACCTTGCAAGTATTGAGTCATATCTCTTGTATTGTGCACATTATTTTTCTTTTTTTATTTTTATTGTTTTGATAGATTAAAATAGAAAACATGTGGAGCCACAAAGTTCTTTAAGTTTCAGTCCAATGCAGCTTCATAGGAAACAGTTATGGGCTTTTCAATGGTTCATTCTTTCCAGTATAAGGTAGATTTTGAGATTATATTTGCCAAAATACTGCCCTGCTTCCAGGTTTAATAAATGTTTGAAGGAAAAAAGGTCTGTGGCCTGGTATCCCTCTGCATATTTCTGTATCCAGAGGCTAATGACCTTTCAGTTAATCCAGTTTCTAAATGGCAGAAAGAATCATGGATAATCTAATGTGGAAGTACATAGTGCTGGTACAATTGATTTCTTCTGCTAGAGGAAAAACAACCTAACTCACTGCTTTCTAAAATGTAGGAAAAGGTGTCAGTTTGATTTGCTTAAGACTACTCCTACAGGAAATAACATACTGGCATCTTTAGAGAAACACTTCTGTTCCCTGTAAAACATTCTGTGCTAACATTTCTACATGCAAAATGAGAAAGGAAACACGCAATTGACAGAGAAGCCAGCTAAGCTTGTAATATCCCCAAACTACATCTCATCTGTAACAGTTTGGTTCCCTGAAAAGATCTCCTTACATTATTAAACATGAGGTGCTTCTTTCTTGTCTGCACTAACATAAAACTGGTTACATTTCTCCTAAACTCATGACTACGCTATTAACAAGAAACTCATCAACAACTCCTCTTACAATTTTTGCCTTTTAAACAAAAATCACATTAGATCTTAATAGTTACAATACATTTGACATTTAGAGAAGACTTTAATTTTTGTTTGGTTTTGTTGTTTCCTAATGGCTGCTGTTGGTTAGAAAGGAGATTGCAAGAACTCATAGAATTTCTTAGGTGTTATCCAAATATTCAAACAAACAGGGAACTGGAAATGAAGACCTCCTACACACAATTTGGTAAAAGATCAACAACAATTACTCCTAAGTCTTCTGTTAAACAAGAAACAGAAATACAGTACTGTCTTCTCACTGACTGCAATTCTCTTTTTGGAAGTAACATAGAGGTTCCTGGAGTGCCATGTTTCAGCCACTGAGTGCATATGAACTGGATGCCATAAAATGATAAAAGTACTGCAGTTAACATGGACCTCAGAATACGTCAGGTCCTATGTACTCTCACCACATTTTGTAACCTGGAGCATGCCTGCAGAATGCTTCCTGCTTTCCCCATTAGCTCCCTGCTTCCACTTGCTTAATTTCTCCTGTATTTGCACTATAAACATTTCTCCCAGGTTTGAGTTTTTATTTTCCATTACTTTTTACTGATGATTGGTTTCCGTAACCTCAGCTCAAGAATTTTTTTTTCCAAATCTCTGCTTTTTATTATGATGGACCCAGTCAAACAGGAACAGGCTCCCCAGGGCAGTGGTCACAGCACCAGCCTGACAGAGTTCAAGTGTTTGGACAGTGCTCTCAGGCACATGGAGTGACTCTTGGGAATGGTGCTCTCAAGGGCTCGGAGTTGGACTTTATAATCCTGGTGGGTTCCTTCCAATTCAGCACATTCTGTGATTCTGAAAAATTGTTGAATTTTGGAATGGCTCAGGATTCAAACCATGTTGCAGAACTATATTTCCCAGTTACCCCCTCTCAGTAAAATGGATTCAAACGTTGGGTAGGGATTCAATTAGGTATTCCAGTGCTGCTCAAGTCCTGTGTTTGGGCCAGTTCTTTTGTCTGACTTATACCAAGAGATAGCTGTTTTGCAAAAGATAACTGTAATTATTGGCTGAAATACTTTTGTTCATCAATTGGTGCATTTAAGACAGTAAATAAATAAATAAATAAAAATAATCAGGCTCTGTCATAGTACAGTATATCTTAAATAAACAATCTTTTTACCATGTGTTGATGATTAATGAATGGCTGTTTCTGGCAAACCATTCAACTGTAGCTCCAGGCATGGGACATCATAACTTTCCAAAAAAGTAGTAACAGCTCCCCTTATACATGCTTCAGACAGCCACTATACATTGCAGTTTCCATGAAAAACAGGAATTTGGACTTGGATGAGTTGATTTTTTATAGGTCAGAGCTTATAGCTCATATAAATTGTGCACACATTCCTCAATGGCACAGGCCTCCCTAATATAAAAACAGATGCAGCCTTGTGTTCATGTGGCTCATAGAGTGTGTCAGTGTTGGACATTTTATAAAAAAATATCCTGCAGTGGTTGAAAACAAGCCCTTCTTGCTCCACTAATTCTGTCCCTTTTCCACTCCTGCCCACTTCCCTTTCCTGCTGTAGTGGTGCAAGCATCACAGCTGGGCACATCTGCCCCTTGTAACCATCTCCAGCATTTCCACTTTGGGAAACAAACACAAAAAACGCTGTAGCAGCATTACTGACAGATCACAGAGCACTTCAATTTGGATTTTTTTCCAGTATTGTCTGGATGCTGTATATTATATTTTTCCAGAGCTTAGGAATTGGCCAGCAGGGAGAAAGACTGCGTTGCTGTGGCTGTGACACACCAGATCAGGCTGAATCTCCTGGAGAGGATGGGAGCTGCAGAGTTGGCTCTTCCCCAGGAGCCCTGGAGTACACCCTGGAGCACTGGGGGAGGCTGGGCAGGAGGGTGCTCTGCTCAGCAGGACCAGGCCAGCAGCCAGCTCACACAAGGCATGGAAAGAAAGAGACATTCATGAGACTGAAAGTGATGGGTTCTGTTTCTTCAGCTTGGGAAGGTAATGAAAATTGCTGGATTGACACTGCCAAGAAAGAAGGGAGAGTTGCTCTTCTTCTTTTTTGTGTCTCACTCAGGAGGCCTGATTTTCTCAAATTTTGATCCAGTTTATTATTTTGTGTTCTAATTCAGCAAAAGGGCAGTGGCCACAAAATGTTGAGGGGGATTCTTAGGGGTCATGGGTAGGTCTGGGCATCACAGAAAACTCTCTTCTGGTTCAGCTCTCACAGAAGCTGCAAAACAAAACATAGACTTGGGGCAGGTCCAGAGCCAGAGCCAGTAAATGCAGGTAAGCACAAGGCTCCTGTAGCACTGCCCATTGTGCACTCAATTCCATTTCTGAAACAATACATGCTAAAATTGATGGGTGACAGAAGATACCTACAGTAGAGAGGCTGGCCAAAAGCAAGCAGAAGGTGAAGGAGGAAAGGGTAAAATACTTGGAGGTGCCACAGACACTGGTTCAAATAGAAAAGCAGAAAGACCTGCACAGTTACTACAGCCTTCCTACAGAGCCATGAGAAAAGACCCTGGAGATGCTGTAATTCCTTTGGATGTAGCTGGTTTATTTATCTTGGTTGGTTTTATATTTTCTTCCAAAGACAAAGTTATTATTCCAGTGGCATCACCCTCTCAGATCTGTGTTCAGGCAGATGCGGACACACTAGAGCAAGTATGGATGAAGACCATTAAAGTGCTGGAGCGTGTGACCTGTGAAGAACCTTCAGAGAATTGCTTCACTAAGTCCCAGGGGAAGATCTTATTGCTGTCTCTAACTCTCATCAGAGCATAGAGGAGAGAAGACAGAGCCAGACCAGTGTCAAAGGTGCACTGATAGGACAAATGGCATATGGAAAATTCTGATCACATTCTGATTACAAAGAAACTTTAATTTTTTAACCAGGAAGCTGGCCAAACTCTTGAAGAGGATCCCAGAGACTGTGAAACCTTCATCCCTAAAGATACTCAGAACTCATCTGGCAAAGCCATGACTCACCTGGAATAGTTGGATACATTTAAAGCAGTATCAGGTTAAAACACTCTCCAGAGACCTCTTCCAACATAATTCACTCTGTGACTCTAAGACCTAACCAATTATCTTCTGGTTTATTTTCCACAACACCCTTATAGTATTGATAGGTTTAGTTAATACAAGGAACCTTTTCATCATTAAGCTGTTTTTAGTGTTCTTCGTAAAAACAACCTCTGAAAAATTTTGTCATTATTATTTTTAAATTCTTGTTGCAGCCAAGCTGTTTGGAAATACGCAGCTGAACTGGAGAAACAGGAACATAATGATGCTGACCACCCTTCCTGGATTGGATATGACAGGGACGGTAACATAACCACCTTCACCAAAAAACACAGATCAGAGCCTGAAAAAACAAATTCTTCAAAATGAAAAATGAAGAAATGTGCAGCATCTCTACAGTTCAAGGGTTTTTCTCTAGAGCATGAAAAGACCACTGTGTTATTTTTTCTTAAAACTAATCACACTTTAATAAAAGGCCATTTGTTGAATTAATAAGGAAGCATAGCAAATCTTTCTCACAGGATTATGAATGCCTTCAAGCAAGACAGCTGCACACAGACAGCACTGCTAACTCTCAGATGTTGATTCAAGCTGTCTTCATCTTTCAATAATGAAAGTTTTTGTAGTCCCGTGCAGAGTAAGCACGGAATAAATCTGCATGTGTTGGAGGATTTGTTTGCCATGAAGGTCCTCTCCAGGACATAAACACTCTGACTCCCCAGAGAACTTCGCACTTGATGTGGCTGGTACCCATCAAGTACAGCCTTGGAGAGGAGTGGAGAGCAGTGAGTAGGCAGTAACTGCAGATTCTTTAATGCACAACTGCACCCCTGCATTTAGGCACAGTTCTCCACTTCTCAACAGTCACTTGTGCCCCCAGAGCCCTCATTCTCACAAAAGCCTCTTGGGCTGAGTCCAGCCCTCTGAACAACCTCATGTTTGTGTCTGCAGGTCTGAACTGTGGGCTGGCTGGCAGCTGAGAGAGCAGGAGAACCAAATTAAAGGGAGCCCGGATGAAAAAAGTGTTTGAGTATAAATTTGCTCCAGTTACAAGAATGTCTTCTCATCAAATGGACACAAAAAGATATATGGGCACACAAGGGATTCGCCATTCAAATTCTAATTGCTGATAACCTACTAATCTTCCCTTGTCTAGAGATAAATACAGTTTCACCTCATTAGAGCAGAACAAGACATTGTTCAATGCCTTTGAGGAAACTCATCAGGCAGGGTTTGTCCTCCTTCAACTCATTCTTGACCTTTATATTAACATTCTAGCTGGTCTCAACATGTTTTAGCTTGGAATGAATATAATCAGTAGCTTTAGTGGTAGCACAATTTTTCTGCTGGCTGATTTAAACTTCTTTAAGCAAGTAACTAACAAGTCTGATGTTTCATTCCTGCTAGATTTAGAAAATTAATGAATTCAAAGTCTGAGTTTGCTTTCTTTTGAATATGGAACAAGTAACATATTTTCTTACTATGTTCTCCCTTAAACTGCTGATGCAGCAGTCTCAAAACCACAATGTTAATCTCAGAGGCTGACAGGCTTTGTATTTCAGGTGAATTATGGGACCATTAAATGGATTCAATCTTGTGAAGTACCTATTAGACTGTTTTCATGTGGTGTGAATTTTGAGGTGATTTTTTCACTTTGGCTGCAGCAGGGCATAGAAAACATCAGTTTCAAATACTTTTCTGGGTATCCAAAACCATTATAATTTATTAATATTCTAACTTTTAAAAGTATAATAATAACTCAAATCTAGTAATATTGTAATGCCTTTAGTAATACTATTAGAAATGTTTTATATATTACTGTTTATATTAAAAATACATGTAATTTGTCATATGCATCTGTGCCCACCTCATCCCAACAAGCAGTAGACACAACAATAAACAGGAAGGGGAGTTTTTAACCTCACTGAATTACAGTAGATATGCTGCCCTTGACTCTTGAAGTCCATTAGCCAGGGGCAATTATATCTCCTGGGGAATCCTGTGGCAAAAGAATTTCATAATGTGCCATTATGCCTTAAAGAGCATACACATATATACAAAACTTAAAGCCTGAGCTGGCAGTCTGAATTCTTTCCTGCTCCTCACCATCCCCTGAGCTGGCAGGGATTCTGACATTTCAGCTCAAAACACAAATTTTATTACTGCTTTTATAAGGTGCCATAGAGATGCATGGAAAGGCTTTTAAAAGCCCCAGTTACTTTGCTGTGTGCTTGTTCTACAGTAACACAGAACCCTCCACAAAAATCAGACCTGCCCTTGTGCAGGTTCACCTGCTCCCCTCACCTCCCTCTCTGCCTCCCAGGAGCTCTGCAGGACGGGGCTCTCAGACACTGCAGAGAGAGCAAATAAAGAAATTCCAGCTCTCAGTCACAAGGGCAACACTTCCCTCCTAGGGCAGCTTCTCCTTCAGGGGAATGCTCAGGTGGACTCTCCCCTAAGTGCAGTTGGAGGAGTGCTCCTCCTTGGAATCGGCCAGATCCATGGTACTTTTATTTATTTTAAAAGCTTTTCTTTGCAGATGAGCAGTGGTAGACAGAGCTGGAGTTCTTCTTTCTATCCACAAACCAGAGGTTCAGGATGACACAGAGCAAGTTCTGCCATCTCACATAAGTATTTTACACAGAAAGTACTCATCACCCAGGCTGAAACTGCTCAGGGTTCAAACACCAAATGAAAAGAGCACATAAGAACAACACTGAAAGTGATTTTTTTCCTATCCATGATACAATTTGGTTGAAGATAATTCTCTGCATTTTGCATAAACCAGCAGAATTCCCACAGTATTGAGGCATTTACTTTAAAAGTATAACAGAGCTTGTCATGAGCAAAGCATGCCATCTTGGAAGTGTTGAAAATGCTTTTTTAAATTTTTAAATGATGACTCCAAACTTTTGTTTGAAAGCTACCAGCTTTTAAACTGATATGGTAAGTGGGTCAAGTTATATGAATTCTGAATATGTAAGATCATCTCTTTCCTAAAAGGCACTAAAAGTAAACCAGACTGTTTAGCACCAGCACTGTCACAAGCAAGTCTTGGGTTAAAATTCTCTAATTTTTAATAGTTTCTCTTTTATATTAAGAATATTCATCCAAAACTTTTCATAATTTTACAGAAATGTTCCTTTGTAGTTTCTTGATTTAATCTCTTTGGCCTATTTCACCTTTAAGAACTCTTCAGTTTGACAGACTGGATCCAGCTTTGGCTTTTAAGACACACTTTGCCATTTTGTGTGTCAGCCTTAATCCATTTGTCTGTTTCATCCCTTTGATTCATGTGACCTGGAAAAGAGAGTTGTCTTAGTTTAATTTGACACACAGTAAACATATCATCTTCACATTGTCATTTTTTTACAAGCTCCCTGGAAGCACTTATAGCACTTTCATTTGGTAGAATTTGTGTACTTTTAGCAGAGACATTTCCTCCTTGATACAGTTTTTTTTTACATTAATCTACTTTCCCATAATACATCTTTACAACAGAACAGTGGTTTTTATTATTTTTATTCTTTTTATTCTAAGCTATGAAATGTGTTATGGTGGGTTGACCCTGGTTGGAGGTCAGATACCTACCAAAGCCACTCTACCACTCTCCTCCTCAGATGAACAGGCCAGAGAAAATAGAACAAGAAGCTCATGGATCAAGATAAGGACAGAAAGAGTTCAGTCAGCAGTTACCGTCACAGGGAAAACAGACTTGACTTGGGGAAAAATTAATTTTATTTATTCCCAATCAGCTCAGAGAAGGGTAATAAAAAATAAAGCCAAATCTTAAAAACATATCCCACTCACCACTCCCTTTGCTCCAGGCTTAATTTCACTGCTGATTTCTCTACTTCCTCCCCACCAGAGGCACAGGGGATGGAGAATGGGAGTTTTGGTCAGTTCACACATTATCTCTGCCACTCCTTCCTCTGCAGAAGGAGAGCTCCTGATGCTCTTCCCCTGCTCTGCCATGGAGCACTCCACAAGCTGCAGGTGGATCTCTGCACTCCTGCAGACTCCAGGGGCTGCAGCAGGGGAATCTCTGCTCTGGCATCTGGAGCACCTCCTGCCCCTGTTTCTGCACTGGCCTCCACATCAGCAGGGATGTTTCTCTCACATATTTTCACTCCTTTCTCCAGCTGCTGTAGGGTTTTTCCTCTTTAACTGTGTTATTTGTCATCACTGATGGGTTAACCCCTGGCCAGTGGTGGGTCCATTCTGGAGCAGGCTCTGTAGGGCACAGGGGAAGCTTCTGGCAGCTTCTCACAGAAGCCACCCCTAGAGCCCCTCCCAGCACCTTTGCCACACAAACCCTACATGTACTGGTTTTCTCTGGGATAGGGTTATTTTTTTTAATAGCAGCTAGGATGAACCATGTTTTAGATTTCTGCTGAAAACAGTGTTGACGATTGACAATATATAATTTTTTTTATTTCTGAGTGGCCCTTTCACAGCATCAAGGCCTTTTCTGCTTTTAATACTGCCCTGCCAGTGAGGAGGCTGGGGGTGCACAATAAGCTGGGAGGGGACAGAGCCAGGACAGCTGACCCCAAAAGACCAAAGGGACATTCTGAGCTGTATGGTGGCATGCTCTGTATCAGAGCTGGCAGAAGGAGGAGTAGGGGACACTCAGAGTGATGGCATTTGTCTGACCCAGTACATGAGATACAGTCCTGCTTTCCTGGGGATGGCTGAACACCTGCCTGCCCTGGGATGTAGTGGAAGAATCCCTCATTTTGCTTGGCTTGTGTGCACAGCTTTTGCTTTATCCATCAAACTGTCTTAATCTCAAAATCTCTTCATCCCAACCATTACTCTTCCCACTTTTACTTTTCTGCTTGCCTCCCCCATCCCAGTGTGGGGAGCGAGTGGCTGCCTGCTGCTCAATATCCAGCTCTGGTTAAACCATGACTCTACATGAGATACTGATCTGGCTAAGTAATTTCAAAGATTTTAAGAGCCATGGTAAGACCTGATTGCCCAGATGCCCAGACATTTTGCAAGTATTACTGTTTTCTTATGATAATGGCCTAAAAAACCCCCCAAGCCTGAGGTATCTGTCTTACAGGTTTCACATAAACTTTGTATTCACAGCCATACTCTGAAAAGCTCACTAACAAAGAAGAGAGTTCAACTCAGTCTCATTTTTTAATCAAAAACCTGAGACACAGTGAGAAAAGATTTCTGTCCATATTGGGAATTAAACTGTGGTCTTTAAAGTGCCAAATCAGTGCCTTTATCACAAGATCAACCTTCACTTTGGTTTATCTTTAAAAAATATCGTTTATTATTACTTTAGTGTTCATTTAATTGTGTGAATTCTAAGTTTAGAATAATTTGAGCCTGGAATAGCAAGAGGGATGGCAGGGAAGCAGATTCTGAGCCAATTTTGCAAACATGCTCTGCTCTGACCTGTAACACAGCTGAAATTAAATTCTGGCCACAGCAAAAACAGTGGCAAAACTCCAACTGACATCACTGCTCTGGTTTCTACAACTCAGGCCTGTGTGCCAGAAGTTTTCAATAGCATTTCAGTGCTTTAGCAGCTCTAAGTGGGATTCATTTGAGTTTATGGGCCAAACCCACAGCAGTCACAACAGGCTGAGGTATGGTTTGGAAGAACAGAGTTCTCAGAGGAGTGCAACAATGCCAGAGTCCCTTTGGTGTCCCTTGTTATCAGACTACAACATGCCTTCAGGTGTCTCCATGGGGATGCTTTAATACAATTTCTGCACTCCTCATTGCTCCAGACAGCAGCAGTCTCAACCACACTCAGTGTTCAGCATCATGCCTACAGTAAAACAGAATCCACAGACCTCTGCTCATCATCTAATTGCAGACTTAAATCTGTGATGAATCACCAAGTTGGACAAATGTGTTGTATATGGAACCCATTAAAATTTGAAAGTCCAGTTCCTCAAAGCTTTCCTGAATCACTGATTTTCAATAGTATTGTATCAGAGAGTCTAGAACAAAAATGAAAACAGAATCTTTTAAGCACAGATAGCACTTAAAGCATTTCATCAGTCTGATTTTTAAGGAAACAGCCTCCAAGTGACAAGAAATTGAACAAACAAAGAAGTATAAATGAAAATTTTAGCTGATCCTTTAACAGAGCTGTAGAACACTAAAAAATACAACTTTTTCTCCTAGGGAGAGAAGACACAATAAATGCAGGGCAGAGATATATTTCCAGAATATTGGAGTGCTTGGTCCCAGTTCCTCTCTCTCATGTTTTTGTGACTATGGCTTGTACTTCTGTACAAGAAACAAACGCTGAAGCACAGAATCAGTGCTGTAAATGGTTTCATGCACTGCTTACACCTTGCCAAAAAAGTTAAAGCAGAGTTTAGGGAACACAGGAACAAATTTACAAGAGCCATTTTAAAGCTGAGTTTCTGTCTGAGCTCTGTTTCTCATTTTGGTTTTGCTATGTGAATGTAGAAAAAAGTTTTGTTCCTTGTACTTCTGGAAATTTGCCTATAAGGCAAATATTAAGGTTATTAAGCCCATCACTACTAGGAGGTTCAGTTATTTCCTATATTTGAATTATTTTGTGTATGAGGCACTAATCAAGCAACAAGGTTTAGTTGGAGACCTTCTGATGACTGCTTGGGTCTTAACTGTACTCACTGCTTGTACTCTCAATACCATGAGAACATGAGTGGATTTTGAGGAAGACTTTACTAGCTTGATTAAATCACAAAAGCAAACAGCCTCCTGAACTGAGCATGGGGCGGGGGAATTAATTTCAAAACCTACCAGTCAAGACAGCAGCATGAGTTCAGGAGAAGACAAACTATTAGGCTGTGTATACATTTCAATTTAAAGCCCAGCAAAAAGCTTGTGGTGTTTAAAGGAAGGTAACACCTTGGCAAAACTTTACAGTCAAGTACTGACTGTTTATTTACTTGCCTTCCTGGAGACTGGAGAAGTTGAGAGCTATATTTTCACATCACAAAACACAAGAAGAGGATCATATTTTAAGTGTTGTTCGTTGGTAGTGTTAGGACTGCGGTATATATCAAAAGGTTGTAAACAGCTTGAGTTGAACGCAAGCTGAAACCAATAAAAATCTGTAGGATAGCATCTCATCTAATGTGTTTAATAAAAGTTGGATGAACTTTCTACTTGACTCAAAGGAATGCAATCTTTTCCAGATACAACCTTGGTCTTTGTTTATTTTTTTTTAAGATATTGCTTAAGGATCAAGGCTTCACAGAGGGCAGTGTGTAGAGGGACATTATAAAACAAAGCACTTCCCACTCAATTCTAGTGGCCAAGAGTCAATAAAAACTGCTTCTAAGAAAGAAGGAAAGTTCTGAAGTGCCTTGAGAACAGACTAAACAGGGGGGGACATGACAGCAGATAGTGTTACTCTTGGGATCAGAACTGCAATGCTGACTGCAACAAACGCAAGACAGCTGCACAGTGGGAGCACTTGTGCAGCTGGGAAGCTTCAGATAAAACCTGAAGTTTCAGCAGACTGACATAATACAAGCTCTTTCACTTATTTCCCTTTTAAAGGCAAATTGCTTGTCTCATGTTATTCACTGCCCCTTCAGCTGTGTTTTTATTCAACCCTTGAACTCCAGACAGCTAAAAACACAGACATTACCTTGGAGTAAGCAATACAGAATTTCTCATAATGAACACTCTTAACCACATCCATCCATAAAGCTTTGTGCATGGTACAACAGACTGATGCAGTCAGCCCCCTCTGGCACCCTGGCCTTAAAGCAACCCTAAAGGGAAGGCCACAGCATTCCACAGGCTGATCTCCCTGCACTACTGTGTGAGGGACCACTCAGTGATCAGCAAGAAGTAATTATTCCTGATGGCAGGAAACATCTGGTTAGATCCCCTTTGCTCCAGCAGGGAACATCAGGCAGATGTGAAAGTTGTAATATTTCAGCGCATGCCTGAGTGAATGATTGTTGTAAGGACAAAGGTGCTTCTCACCACAATCTATGGGGAGAACCAGGCAGGATGAGAAGACCTGAAGCATGTTAGTAAGAGAAACCTGAAAAGTCAGAGATAGGACAGAAGTGCCAATGTCCATCTTTTCAAAGGAATCTGGTCATTACAGACAGGCTGACTCTCCAGAGGCACAGGAAGAGAAAGGCCAGCTAAGAAGTTCTGCAGTATCAAAGAATAATTGGATACTCAATCAACCCATTAGGTAGGGGCAATGTGAAAATTTTCACAGGAGAGAAGGAGTTAGAGAAGTCAATGGGGGATTTCCTCTGCATGTCCTGTATACACATCTGAGGGAAGGCATACATTAACATGGGAGATTTCTATTACCTGCATGGCCACCAGAGGCATGGCTCAGAGGAACACTGCTTCAGGGGGCTTAGCAAAGCTCTTGTGCTGTAGCCTGGATGGGATTAGTACCAAAACCTAAAAGTCCTGTTAACTGCTGCAATTGTTGTCATGCTGACAACAACTGGGAGCAAGTACGTCTCCACCTGGGAGAAAACCAAAACTCCCAAAGCATAAGCTCTTTGTATAAGGACAAAAAACCACAGAGGTTTGCCAGTTGAGAAGGTAAAAACAGGGAGACACAGTAACAACAAACATCCACAGCCTCTGAGGAGACCTGGGACATGGTGGGATTGTGACAGTGTTCACAGGGGTCCCAGGAAGAGGGAAGAGACGAGAATGTTGACTCAATGTTTCAGAAGGCTTGATTTATTATTTTACAATATATCTTATATTAAAACTATACTAAAAGAATAGAAGAAAGGATTTCATCAGAAGGCTAGCTAAGAATAGAAAAGGAATGATAACAAAGGCTGGTGTATCGGACAGAGAGCAAGTCAGCTGACTGTGATTGGCCATTAATTAGAAACAACCACATGAGACCAATCACAGATCCACCTGTTGCATTCCACAGCAGCAGATAATCAATGTTTACATTTTGTTCCTGAGGCCTCTCAGCTTCTCAGGAGAAAAAATCCTAAGGAAAGGACTTTTCAGAAAATGTGTCTGTGACAGTGGGACATTTACCATGGAAACTCACACAGCTGCTGCAAACCAGATGAATTGCCTGCAAAGTTAAAAGATTCCTCAGCACCAAGCAGATGGCATCAGGTGAAAGGTTGCCACTGGATATGAACTTGGCACTAGGACTGGGGCAGGGATGGAGAAACATCCAAAATCAGGTGAGTCCCCGCATCACTCACAGATGAGATTTACACGGTTTATTTTCCAGACAATTAGGTTTGGAAATTGACACCATTTGCTACAAGGATCCAAATAAAGTCTCTGAATGACTGCAAGACTTTTTCCAGCAAATTCACAGTGGTCAACACACAAGTTGGCAACCAAAGTGGCTGAATTGTGCCCAGTGGCTGCATTTCATTTAGTCCCCATCCACCCACATGCCAGATAACCTTCCTTTGTTACTGTGGAGTGGGTGGGAGCAGATGGTCACATCGACCTGAGACAAGAGAAATCAGGGCTGAAAGCCTCTCCTGAGGAAGCACTGAATTTGGTCTGAGATGCTCACATCACCTGGTCTTCACAACCTGCAGTGACAGGCCTGCCCCCCAGACAAATGCTACAAGCAAGTTTACCTTGCTATTTAGCAAATTTTCCTTTACCATAAGGTCAAGTTATAATTTTTAGTCCTATTGCTAGTCAACAGAACAATTTATTTCCTTATTTCTCTGTAGCAACTTCTTATGTACTAGAAAAATGCATCTTCTCTTCCCTTTATCTTCTGAGACAAAACCAGAACTTTTCAGTCTTCTCTTGTTAATAACGATTTTAGGACTCTGATCACATGTTCTCCTTGAGAGACTCTACAGTTTCAAAGCACAGTACTCAGAACTGGACACATTCCAGCAAAGTATTACTAATGCCATGTAAAGCCAAAGGATTATTTTGAGTTTTACAGAACAATCATGTTAACCTGCTGTTTGTTTTCAATGGTGTAACGCTATTGTTTCCTAATATTATTTAAATCTTGCTCCTCTCGGGACTACACAGGTAATTGTTCCTACCTTTGTACTTTGAATTTAACTTATTGGAAAATGGCCGAAAAAGCATGTAAATCAAAATTATATGAACTTCAACCTTGACCTTCAACATGTTTGACATAACAGTCTTCTGAGTTCATTTTCTGCTCAAATATTTGATACTTTTTAGCCTCCTATTCTTTCTCTTACCACATGTAGTACCTATAGCTAATTACCTCCACAGGCATAAGATTTAAGAACACAGGCACACCTGGAGACAGGGAGAAGGCAGACATTGAGCAGGAAGGGCTTCTCTTCTTGCCAAGGAAAAGAAAGAACACCTTGACATGATAACAATCAGAAATTACTGGAATTACTCAAGCACTCTAAAGGTAGCCAAACACTTCCACTGATGGAAGCTGGACCAGTGCTGAGCATGAACAGTGTTTATGTAACATTTCATTATAGCATACATACTGCTTTCAAGACTGCCAATGGAAACAGAGGTAATTTGTCCTTGCAAATTACTTCAAAGAATAAAAACTCCCTGTCACTGCTCTCCAGGTACCCTCCCTTTCTCAGCAAGTGTCTCCATTTTGCAGGAAAGTCCCTTCTTTTCCTAAAAGAGCAAACCTATTTTCCCACTCTCATCCCTCTGTCTCTGGAGCACTCACTGCAGACTTCCATCATCCTGCTTTCACTAAATCCCACTGTATTCCCTGGCTGGCTGGCAAAGCCTGGATGGGAGTGCTTGTGGGGCTGTTGTGTGCAATGGGGGTGATGGTGCACATGAAAACTGCTCTAAAGCAGCAGGGAAGGCTTTCCTACAGCAGCAAAGTGCAGGAAGAAGTGCATGTTTACCCAAGTCACAGAACTCTGCCCTGTCTTCCCACAGGACAGCCTTCTCTCTAACACATTCACATATTCCCAGAGGCAAGTAAAGCTTCCTCCAAGGTCACAGTGCCTGTGTTATTCACATGAGAACTGAATTTTCTGAAAAATCATCTGGTTTTAAACTAATCTTTGAACCCAAAAGCATAAAACTCCTCAAATGCCATGCTCTTGTGATACAGTTTTTAACCACTTGGCAAAGCTCCTCTGCACTCTCTATTTTACATTTCTTCAGTCACCACAGCAGGACAGCTATGGACCTTATACCTGAAACTTCAACAGTGAATAATGCTCCCAAGATACAGAAATTGTATTAAATGATTTTCAATTATTTGAAAATCTACTTGTACAGGAAATATCACCTTTAGGAAGAAGCAATTGTTGATAGTGAGGGGACAAGTGCAGAAAGGTAAGGTAAAGAGAAATGGAAGTAGGAAGTATTTCCCTTTTTATGTAATGCTGTAACTTCTTTAAACAATTGATAATCATTGGCCTAATGCTGTTGCCTTTGCATAATTCTTGATGATTTCTGTGCCTTTGGGACGTGTATATTTGAGAATTAACTAATCAGAGTTTCTGCTTTTGGCCTCAAGTGCCAAGATCATTTCCATACAGAACAATGGGCTGAAAAATTGCATCTGCTTCAATGATGACTGTCCCACACAAACACTGACTGGGTTGTGAAACCAGAGAAGTCATTCAGCTGGGGATATTTGAAACACCATTCTTATCTTTAATGTTGCCAAAGTAGCAAGATGATTGATTGGCTGGTGGTCCTCATTCACTGAGAAGTCTTGTTTCACTGCTGAGGTGATTCATTTCACCAAGTCATGCTAGAACCTGGGGCCCTTCCACAGATTTCTACTCTGACAACCTCTAATTATGGTTTTTAAAGAAACTGTATTTAATAACCACTACTAAATTTAAGTGCTAGTTACTGTTCCTAGGCAGGAAGAGATATATAAGCAGGCTACATCCTAAAATTATATAATTACAGTTCCAGTGTTTTCCTGACTCTGAGATCCCCATCTTACATGGGACAGGAAAAGAGGTTTTGTGCATATTTTCTTAGGTTTAAAACTCCAAGCTTTATTCCATCTGCTGTCACAGCAGGTCACACTGACATAACACATTCAAACAGAGCTGGAGCCCTCAGGCACACTCAGTTAATGTTTTCTCTAGAGCAAACTGTGGAATTGGTAAAAGCAACAGCCTTAACTTCTAGATAGCAACATCTGGAGTGGGGGAGAGAAATACACACCCTGACAGTGAATTGTGCAACTGTTTTCTAAAGCAGGAAACAACAAGATCTGGGATTCTAAGTTCAGTTTTAAATGCCTTACAAGAATACTTCCAGTAATTGCAGGTACCTCTCCATGTACTCTCTCTCTATTCCTCCAGTTCAGCTTCTTCTGCTCTTCTCATCTCCCACCCACCATTTCTCAGCCTATCCTGCACTACATACTATTTATAAATATGCCACTACCCCTTTTATTTCCCCCTTTGACTCAGACAGATTTTTTAAATTATTATATTTTGAATATAATAGATTGCCCAGGAAAGTCAATGTGAGTTTCTAAGCCAACAAAGCAATGGGTCCAATTCAGCCCTGAATTGTCCCCCACAAATTCACTGGACTAACACTAAGGAGGAATTTGGCTCTAAGGCTTTTTTTAGAAGTTGATTGCATTCACAAGTCATTTACCAAATAAAATTTTAAAGTCATCCAGTAACATGGGGAGTGTAAGAGCACATGCAAACATCTGAAAGTGAAGCAGATTAAACAAGCAGCTGCCAAGGGCAATAAACTAATAAAGAAATGTAGATGCCTTTGACTTAGGCCAGACAGACATTTATTGGGAGCCAAGATTAGTAAGCCTTACCACTTAGAGTTACATGATCATCTTTGGAGGCACTCTGTGTTTCTTTTAACTGGATCTCTGAGCTCACATCCACTTTTCTTCCAGACAGCTCTAAATAGGCTTTGAGAGATGCAGGTACCTTGACTGTAATTGAACCTGGTATAAATTTAAGTGAAAGCTAGTTAGTTTAACCCTGAGATCAAAGCATGAAATAGTCCATTATTTCACTAACTTGAATCAAATCATCATTTGGTTGTGTTTGGTTGGGTTTTTTTAAAAGTCTTCAGAAACAGTAACCTCTTTTTTGTGGTCACTGAAAGGATAAATGAAGGTATCTTCATTTAAGAGAGTATGTCACATACAGAAAATGGTATCACAGAATTTCCTACACAGCCATTAAAATAAATAGTGACATACACTTCAAGCAATGTCTTTTGGTAGAGGATCTTATTACAGGAATGATCAAGGGAAGCAAATATAATAGATCTCACAGTATTATGACTTTAAGTTCATCTTCTAGCTGCATATTGACATTCCAGAGCAAGGACAGGGCATCAGACTTGACAAATAACCCAGTCACTGCATGGCACATGATGAAAGAATTGCTCCTCTGGAAGGATGAGGTGCTGCTCACTTGCTCTAAACACTGGCAATTGTCTTTGCTTTACTGCTCAGGGCCAGCTGTTCACATCCCCCAACAGATGCAGTCTCAAAACTGACTTACCAGTTTAGACTATGCATCACCAAAATGTAAACTAGTAGCAAAATTGCAGCTTTGGTGGCCTGAATAATTCTACTTTGAGATTAAAACCAGAAATTCTGACTTCTGCTTCCCCTAAATATGTGCATCTATGCATCAGACCAAAGGCAGACACTGGGCCCCCAACCTGCCCACATTAGTCATCTTTGGAATAGCTCAGTCACAAAGTCTGAAAGCTCTCTCCTACACATTAGATCAAAAACATGAGAAATTCAGAATATACTTCCTTTTTATGTGTTCTTTCATTTTTGCTTAATTTCAACATTTACATTAGAAAAACATAAAACAGTTTCTTGACATCCATCCCAGAAGCTTCAGCAGAACATAGAATAACAGCTAAGATGCACCAGAAAGCAACCCTAGCTGAGCAATTTACACATAGCAGAATCACTTGCCTGTGACAGCTCTGATGAACAAATAACTTCCAGTATAATTTAGGGCTGCATTTTGCTGGACACACAAAAGCCTTAGAATAAGAAAGGGAAAAGGTCTTCATCTTTGGGTCCTCTTTGGAGAGTGGCTCAGTGATGACTCACAAAAACCAGCACACATGCAGCTCATTTAGCACAAGTGGGACATTTTCTACACTGCAGCTGTCAGCAGTTATTCTGAATTTACAGGGTAAACAGAACCAGAGCTTCAACTTTGCCTTTACTAAACTGTGCTGCCAGAAGAGATGTTAGAAAATATTTTGAAAATAACATTAATTAGCTTTTATTGAATACATTCCTCTTTTCTTCTAGCTCAAAGAGACATTAACTTAACAAAATAAGTGATACTAAAGGCAATCAAGAAATAATATAAAAATAAACTTCTTTGCACTAATGAAGCCAAACTAGATGTACAGAAAGGTGCACAAATTATTTCAATTCATTGACATCATGAGTCCCATTCTGAGTATCTGTTAGGTTTTAACAGGGCACAGGCTTGGTTTCACAGGAGACAGAAGTGGACCAAACCACATGAAGTGTCTGACATGACATTAAAGTCAAGTTTAGAAATGCTGTGGTGTGTTTTGGCTTGTTTTGGATTTTTTTGTTTGTTTGCATTTTGGGTTTTTTGGTGTTTTTTTATTTTTCCAAACTAGGATTAACAAGACGTAGTCAGGGCTCTGTAATTTACAAAATCATATCTTCAGAATGGCAAAACTGAATGAAGTCAGCAAAACAGATAAGAATTCAACTTTATGTATGAGCTTTTAACTATGAAGAGGAATTTAAGTGAGTAAGCGGGAGAGAAAATGAAGGGAAATGGTAACGTAAGGCTCTCCCATCTTTGCTTTTCTGCCTTCAAATTTTCATAGTAGGACATTTCATTCAGAAGGCAAGAAAAATAAATGTATGTGTGTCAGTGATCACTGCACATACAGCATCATGGAGAAAACTGTGCTCAGGGCAAAGGAACACTGCAACCCTCGTCAACTCTGCAGAATTCTGCTGGGCATATTGCCAGGGAAAAAAAAAAAGAAAAACATGGAAAAACACAAGCACATTTAATCCATCTTAAGTATTCTTGTCCCTGATAGAGCTTATTGTATTTTAAGTATTTATAGACATCTTCCAATAATGATGCAAAAAGAAAAAGTAAATAACCAACAATCACAAACAATTTTTTACAGACACATAAAAAAGCCCAAAACAAACCCTAACCTCCTTTTGTTTTACATCAAAATCTGCTAGAATAAAATATTTGATTTAGTTTGCTAACCTTTCTGGGATTTCAGATCCACTTTTCTTAATTGACTGACATAAACATCTATTGTCCCATGACATGTAGAAGCTTTTAGACTTCCATCTGACGAATCTGAAAAACAAAAGAAAAGAACTTGTGTATCATTCACTCTTTTTAAGTAAACATTTGCCAGAATCTTTCTTTATACCTCAAACTGATTTTCATCAATTCTTTTTTGTTTGGCAATAATAATTGTATTTATTAATATTTATAATAATTTACAGATTATACATAATATACATATACATAGTAATTTACATAATATACATCTACAAAATAATGTACAGACTGTTAGCCTTCACTTAGGATTTTTCAGAAACCTGTTATTCAATCTCCCCACTCCAGAACTGGGGCACACTCTGCTCCTCAGGCTGTAGCTCTGCAGTTGTTCTACGCCGACAAGGGCCCAACTGCAGTGCCCATCTTTCTACAGGAATGTCTTTATCTCTGTGTGAAAATTAAGCATGAAACTTGAATACCAAGATCTCTTTTAGCTTCCAAAAGAGTTCATTTGCTCAGCCCCTGTGCAGGGAGAACTTTACCCAGGAAAGCTACCCCATGCACAAACCAAGCAGCTGCGCACTGCAATATCTTGTTACACAGAAAAACTGAACACAGCCTTTGTGAAGTCTGATTCACTACATCTGAACTATCAACAATTGTTTAATATGTCCAGGAAAACAACATTATTTGTTCTGTGCCTTGGAATAGAGAGGCCTAAGTTTTCTTTTATACCTTATTAGCAGAAATTTATGATCATACAACTTTGCAAAGAAGCATTTTTACAAACAGAAAGCCTTTAAGAAGCTTTAAGTGCACACTTGAGTAGTCTTTATTTGCAATGTATTCCAATTTTAAACACATAGACTTCCACAATATTAAGTGAAATCCCGAAGAGTTCAACTACTTTCAAACTACTGAGTTCAAACTATTGAACAAGTTTATACATAGTAAGAATTGTAAAGAAATTATAAAAAAAAATCTAGAGGAGCATAAAAAAATTACCTTGGTACATGAGCAAAAGGCAGTTACTGAGAGGTATTTTTAGAGACAATGCTAGAAATTAAAGTACTGGCAAGAAATCTTGAGATACTGATAGAGTGGTTTCTCAATATGCATAGAAAAAACCCAACAGTCAAACTGTTAGAAGTAGCTAAAAAAATAAAACTCTAATAAAACTTCCCATTTTAAAAAGTAAAAGCGCTAATGAGAGAATGAACTTGATTAATTAACAAGGATGTCTCATATTAACATTTTATGCTTGCCATACAGTTTTAGCTCTAAGTAAACTCATCTGGAGCTTTTCTGATCCCAGGTTTCAAGCACAGATGCCAAAGATCAGTGCATTGCTTACAACAGCAAAAACACAGAAAAGAATCTTTATCCCACAGCTAAAGCTGATTTCTTTGGAGGGGAAAGTAATCAAAGAAAACCAGCTAATCCATACTTAGCTGAGAAACTGAGAAGGGTTTTGGCTAAAAAGAAAACATTAATAACCAGAACTGGATGTGAATGCTTCTGCCATTGCAAGACTGTACTAAAGAAGGTCTGTTCAAAATCTGAAAAAAGAAAATTAACTCTTCATTAATAATGAAGAGTTTTGCTTGTCTAAGTGAAAAAGAAATATTGATTTTAACTGCTGATTTTTTAAAAGGTTATTCATAATGGTTGAAAAGTTAAAGTAATTAGAACCGGAAAATTCGACATGCATCAACGTTTTTAATGCACATTTGAAGCAGTGATCACTAGAAGTTTTCATGCAAAGGCTGTTTTTGCAGATATTCCCCATCAAATTTAGTAACAGCCAATTACCAACTCCACATAACCTTGACAGAGATTTTGCTGGCAACAGATACAGGAAACATCCAGCCTTTGACTCTTCTGCTTTAAACAGAACTTATTCTAAGTTCCTTTATCTTTTCTAGGAAGGAAGAAGAGTCTCCTGTGACAGAAGAGCAGCTCTCTCCAGGGAGAACAACTACAAACAGTCCACATTCCACCAGCTGATGGTGCTTCAGAGGGACAACATTTATCCACTGAAGCCTTTCTCTTCCCACTTCTCAAATACAAAAGCAGCTCCTGTGAGATTCTTCCCAGTGGGAAGATCATTTTTGGGAATCTGCAAGACTGAACAAATTGTTCTTTCCAAGATCTTCAATTAATAAATATTAAAATAAAAAGAATTCTTGTTTTGTGAGAGACTGGATGGTGTTGGCAGAAGGCATCAACCTGAATAAAGGATGCAGGAGGAGGGCAGGAGGGACAGGCTCACCAAGTCACAGATTTACCAGGAAAGCCAAAAACAACCTGGAGGGAAGTGGAACACTTTTCCATTGAGGAACACTGTTTTGGGAGGATCACTTGCCAGATTTTGACTCTCAGAGTACGTCACTAATACAAAGTTTCCTATGGCTGAAGAAACTTCAGCAGAGTTTCAAAACCACCAAAAGCTTGGCAGCACTATTCAAACGCTAAACCTGACACTACAATACTGTACAGTAAACAACTGTTAAGCTTTGACCTATGGAAGTAACATGAAATATATTTTATGGAAACAACTGAATATGATTCCTGTAATGAATGCTACAGATATGATATTAAATACAAGTGTGTAGATACAATGAAGAACACCAAGAAACACAGAACTGTTCATCACTTCTGCAAAGTCTATAAAGATGCTGTTTTAAGTTTGTGTCTCTAACTCTTAACAAATAAAGAGGAATAAAAGGAAAATTGATTTTAAAAAACCCCAAAAAGTAAGGCACAACAGAGTGCACAAATATAAATAAATAAATATTTCAACAATGAAAAATTACCCTATACTAAGAAGCATAGGCTGATAGCATAAAATACATAACAAATAGCAATGGAGACAATACATATTTTATGGCTATGACAGATCAAACCTAAGGCAATTTATTTTCAAATATATACCCAGTGCTAGCTGATATGAATGTGAATAACTGAAGGTAAAAATAAGGAAGAAATTTATAGTTTGAATTCAGAATTTGCTAAGGACCAACAGGGAAAAGGTTTTCTTCAGGTTTTTCAAGGGGGAGAACAAGGACAAAGTTTTTTACTGGAAATGGAACAGATGGTCAGTCTTGTGCAGCTTTTGCTATTTAAGAATTTACTGGTACTAGAGAAAAAAAGATTAAATAAAAGGGCAGAGTGAAGCAAGATGTCCTTGGAAGGACAAAAGTCTCTGTTAAGTTTTATGGAAATAAATAGAGCTTGAAGAATAAAACCTAAGTCACATAACTTGACTGCACAAAAAGATCAGTGAAAGGCCTACAAAGGTAACATTTAGCATCACTTCTCCACTTTATCAGCCTAGCACTAAAGAAAGGATTAAACACAAGTGATCTTCACTTAAATCTAAGCAAAACCATGCTTTTCCTAATAGCACCTAAAGACTGACCTTGTTTATGGCAAAATCAGTGACAAAAATCAATCTCTATAGGAACACAAAATATTTTTTATGATTTTATTACAGACTGGAGGAAGCATAAAAATCCAAGACTGAATGTGTGCTTGAATTCCTGCTTAGCTAGCTATCTAGTATTTCTTATTGATACAAAACTGGCCAAAATTCTTGGTTTAGTTCATTGTTCTAAAACTGCCATATGAGAAGTACTATAAGAAACTGAAATGTATTCACTAAATAGACTTTATTATTATTATTAAGAATTCACTAAATTGTACACACAACCGAAAAATCCTTAGCAATCCTGACCATACTCACCATGGGGACCTGGCAGAACAAATGATGCAACACACAAAGCAAAGAAATCTCTCAAGAAAACAATTCCTTTCCTAACTAATTTATCCTTTTACCTATTCATGATCTATTTTCTCACCCCAATTTTAAATGACATCCATTAGCTGTAAAGGCCATAGTCTCTTTTTGATAAATTACTCTGCTCCAAAAAAGCCCAAACAACCAAACCGCCTGGCTTGCCTGGTTTGGAGAAAGGAAGCTGGGGGTGAGCTCATCGCCCTCTGCAGCTCCCTGGGGAGGGGAAGGCACAAGGAGGTTCTTTTTAGGAAGGATTTTTGTACAGAGAGAGTGCTCAAACACTAGAGCAGGGTTCCCAGAGAGGCTGGTGCCCCAAGCCTGTCAGAGTTTAAGAGCTCCTAAGCAAGACACTCCAACTCTTGGCCAGGCTGTTGGAGTGGATGGTCACTGTAGGTCCTTTCCAACAGAAATAAGGGATAAGGCCTTCAGCAAACTGGTTGAGTAGGAGGTACTCTCACATTTTTACAGTTGAAAGTCTGGATCTTCAAAGTCTTTTAACTTTAGAAAAATCCATAAAAATACCAGGGATGTTTAGTGCTCTTTAGGAAAAGATGAAGTCTATCTAGTGCTGTGAGAATTGAAATCTGAAAAAGAAAGTTTCTTCAACAGTAAGATGTGTCTCAATGCTTAAGCTGAACCTTGTTAGTTAAGGAAAATCATCATCATCTGTTGATGGAAAAAGCTACCTCCTATATTAAGAAACCTTTATTTAAACACTCTTCATACCTTATGAGTTTATTTAAGAGAAGGAAAAACAGCCTAGCAAGTTGAATTTAATTCTGTGGTTTAATGACTAACTCATAAGAATGTGTCTTGCATTCATTTTCCACGAATGTTAATACAGAGCTCTTAGAAACACAAGAATTGTTAACAGTCCCTGAACACATCTTAGAGATGGTCCCTGAAACATGCTTAGTGAGTGACTACAGTTAAAACCTTCAAGATCAGGGCCTGAGGAGGTCTTTCTACATTCAAAAGATACACTGAGCCTTGTCTAAGATTCTGTCACTTCAATTTCCTGCCATATCAATAATTAGAATTTGAGTTTCTCACTTTGTGTGCTATAAAATGCACTGATATAAGGTACATCATAACTGATAGCTCTGAGTTATCCTGTCATATAAATGCCCAGGTTCCCAAGAAAAGGTTTATCAGCTGTTTTCATTTCTGAAGGGAAAATTACTGGCATAATAGTTTCAAAACACTGGAATTATCACAAGCCTTCCCATCACCTCCCCAAATAATACATCAGTGATTAGCTTCCTGATATAAAAATTAAACATAGCTAATCATTGATAGCAATAAATGTAAGAGAGAACTACAGTAAAGGCACAAATGCATTCTATGGAGACTTAAGAATTTTCTCAGTCCTTTTATCCCATCTATAGCTAAAAGACGACAGCCAGACTCAGTCTCACTTGTGCAAAGCCCAGTGAATCATGTGCCTTGCCCAACCACAAAAGGCTGAGTTTGGAAAGGGTCTTATTCAGCCACACTTATCAGTGCTATTCCTGAAAAGGAGGCAAAAACATCTGTGTGAAATCACCTCCTCTTCACTTCCCCTGTGAATATTTAGCCTTTAGAAAGGAAAAGGGAAGAGCAAGACAGCGAGAAGGCAGAACCTACCAACTGTGATACTCCCTCTTTTGGTCTGAAGGTTGGTATTACCTATAATGAAAAGGAGAAAAATGTTAAAAACATATTATCAAAACATATAATTTATTCATTTTTTAGCTTGTTGCTCTACAAACAAAAGTCTCAACACATGTGGGTAACAATTAAGTGAGTCCAGACAAGAAAAACATTGAGTGAATGCAAAGACACCACCTGGATTTGAGGGAGAAAAAAATGTAGAGAGGCATGTGCAAGGCTAATGCACAATAATGCCTTAGTTTACTTTGGGCAATTTTTTGTTAATTTCTCTGATGCCTGCAACAGCACTACAGATGATTCAAGTTCAATTGCATGAATAAGTTTCTATTTTCCTCTTTTATATACCTATATCCCATCTCTGCTGGAGGGAATCTTGTGTGTTATCTGCAAAGGCAACTTCCTGGAGCCACTGAACATTTTCTACTCCCTCCCAACTTATTCTTTTGTAAGAGTTTTGTGTATGACAACTCCATGTCAACACTTCTATTGACTTCAATCAGAGTACGTTGAGCAAAGTGGAGAACCTCAAACCAAGTGTGTAAGGCACAAAATGGAGAATGGTCTTCTTCTGAACTTGCATCACTTTAAACAGGCACAGGCGCTCCAGCCTTAAAATTTCAAAATGAAATTTTTAAAATTTCAAAATACTTATTCTGCCCTTTCACCTACAACATCAAGAGCATCTGCAAGGACAACAGATGTACCTCCTAACAGAAGAGACATCTGTCCTACTAACAGTCGAACTAAATTGTACAAACTTCTCCATTTCCATGCATAAATGTGTCACAGAAAATGCTCTAAATTAAAAACTAAACCACGCCATGTCATCCCTGCCATTCTCTCATCCTCCCAAGAGAAAGGCAGAATGAAGACTAAAGCTGATCACAGAAACTGAGTGCAGTTTAGCAATACACAGTAACCATAATTTGCAGATCTTTCAGAAGAGGTTTTAAAAATTGCAGATGGATTAAGCTCTACCCTATCTTGTGTAATTACACAGTAGTAAACAACCATTAGGGCAGAGTGCATTCCACTAGATATGACCTGTATTTTTCTTAGTGGTTCATGGGCTGGAAGCTAGAAAAGCAGCCTATCATCAACAGTCTTAAATTCATCTTTTCAAGCACATACTGTACAAAATACTTTGGAGTTCTAAAAATCAGAGCAGAAACAAAAGCATTTTTCAATGACATTGAAAGATGCTTGGCTTCACTGTTTGCTGTTTTTAAAAGCCATGCTATAATTATCCCATCCTTTCCCTCGTTTTAGCATGACTGGCACTTACTTTGGTACAACCTACAAAAAGATCTGGGGTTTTGTCAGCCAGCAGCTCCCATAGGGCACCTGAAGGTAGATCATATTCTGTCAGCATATAGCCCCTGGGTCTGTTCTTCATTTTTCTGGGGGTTTTCCTACCTGTTTTCATAAGTAGACCCTTGAAAAATATTCAACATGTAGAAATCAAATTCCATTTAGATACATACTCATATGGCAGAACCACCAATGCTGCACAATGTCAACACATTCTGTGAGGCTGCACTTAGAATGTTGTGTCCAGTTTTGTGCTTTGAAGTCAAGAATGACACTGGTGTCCTTAATTAAGGCCAGAGAAGGCTATTGAGATCAGGGACCCAGACCAAGCTAGAAATGCCCTAAGAGCATGTTTGTTTTGCTTTAAAAGGAGAAGGCTGAGAAGGACTCTTCTTGTGGCCTTCAACTACCTAATGGGAGGGTATAGAGAAAAAAGACATTTTTCTCATGGTGATGCAGCAAGAAGAAGGGAGAAGTAGCAATAATGGATACAAATTGTAATGGAAATTATGATTAGAAAAGGTTTTTTCCCTGCCAGAAAAATAATTCAGGAGTGGACCAAGATGTCCAGAAAGGTCATACAAACTCTGGACTTGAAAATACTCAAAGCTCAACTAGACAAGGCTTGGGCAAGCTTGGTCTAACTGAGCCTACTTTAAACATTAGTTGGGAAGGAATTTGATATCTAATGCAAATTTAAACTAGATTTATAAAACAAATGAATAGTTAATGCAACTCAACCCAAGACTTTGGGACTGCTGCAAAGAGGGGTTTCCTGTTCCTCCCATGTGCCCCTTGGTAGAGAAGGCTCACTGTAATGGTATTGGCTCTCAGATAAAGAAGAAATTCCTCAGGATCAAATTTCTTCTTCAGGCGTCAACTCAAAAGTTTAATAGCACCTGACATCTCTAATGCCTGTTACAGAAGCTGATGAAAATTACCCAAAACAAACTCCTTTCAAAACAATGCATTGCCCATTTGCCAGAGGAGCATGAAGCATGCAAACGAGCAGCTGTGAAAGTTTGAGCTCTACCAGTGTCCTGATATTACAGCCTGAGTTTCAACCACAAAATGTGCCTCAGACAGGTTTGTAAAGTCTGTGCTGCACTAACTTCAATTTTCCCAGTGCAAAAGCAATGAAATCCAGCTTAGTTTTGTGCAGGATGCGCTGATTTGATGCCACCTATGGTGTCAGCTGTAGGGAAATGGTGACTTCAATTGCCCAAGAAATAAACAAACAATCTGTCCAGGTGTTTACAGACAAAACTATTGCAATTGAGCTACCTCATGAGCAAAAATCAGAAGTGAAAGTCACCATTTTTTTCTAGCAGAAATTTATAGTAGGAGTTATCTTGTCTATTAATACATGTTTGTATGTGTACTTTAAAAGCCTTGGCTATTAAAACGTGATTGGGGAACATGATATTGTACAGAAATTTTTTTTTATCAAAAAACAGGGTAAAATTACCAAGCAAATGGTAATGTGCAATTTTTTAAAAAACATACAGCTAAAATAACATTAGGTGTTCCAGGCCCATTTAGTAGAGAGGCCATAAAAGTAATCCTGAAGTAACATAAGAAATGTCTGCACAATTTGGATACAATTCTATTTGTTTTCACATTGTTCTTCAGCTTAATGGCAACAGGCCTTACTGAAGAAAGTAAGTTATTAACTACAGCAGTTATGATTTAATTTTTGTAACAAGAAAATAAAAATTAACTCTTGAATGTGCACAAAGACTGAACCTGCTCACAAATTGATCACACCACAATGTCATTATAAAGTTAGAAAAAGCCAAACCAGCACAGCTTATCAGACAGAAGTTCCAGAAATAACACAAGCCTCCATGTTAGAAAAATACAATAACAGGAGGAAAAGCAGCTTATTTCTGTCAGTGCATGCTAAAATTAACTTTAGCTAACAGGTTTAGAAACCATTCTCACATTTAATATAAAGGGACAGAGGAGTTGCTCCTTCAAGGAAGAAAGAAGTAATTTTTCAAGCAAGATGACAACATAATTTCTTAGCAATTGTAGTAAATTCTTTTTAAGGGATATAGCTGAAAATCTGGAACTCTGACAGAGCTGAGTAATTTTTTTTGTGCATCTTCCAGTTTGTTTTACTCAATGTTAAATCACCACAAATGCATTATAGCACAGACTGAATTCAGTGGGAGTTTTGTTAAATTAGAAAACCACACCAGATTTTAACCTCAGCTGCTGCTTAAATAAAATACTCTGTAGTTTATTAGTTTTAGATCTAGGGGAAGGACACCAAAGGGTGGATGGTTTAGAGACTGCTAAGAAGTCCTAAGAACTTCTTCTAAAAACAGAAACTGTCACCACTCTTAACATAAGATACCAGCAAACACACAGGCTATTTCTAATAAAAACTTCTAATTATGACTCTTTCCTACAATAGTTCTTAGTAGATGATCTGTCTAAGAGTTGCTTCTCCTATGAAGAAAATAAAGGATGGGGAGAGGGAGAAGCCTGCTGACAACTTTTACCTATCATTTTCATTGCTGAATTTTAGAATATTTTGATGTTCTTAGTATGTGTTATTATATGAAAGACATTTCTTTCATATAATATATGCTTTTTGCTATTAACAACTGTGCTTATGAAACTGTTTTGAAAAATACAGTCTGCTAGGTGGCACAAAATCAATTGTCTCTAAGAGAAATAGAATTGTCTTGCTTGCATGCTGTGCACAGCTGATTTAGTGACAGTCCACTGCACTAGTCTGTTTGTTACTGTGAACATTACTGAACACCTTCAAAGCAGCTTCATTTGTGACAGACTTCCTTCTTACCATGAACACTTCCCAGCATAATATCACCAGATTCTGAAGAGAGAGATGCTGATTCTGCATAGAGATATTTAGTTTTCAGCAGCCCATCTTCAGTAGATATATTGATGGTTGTCCCCTGCAGCTTCTCTATATTTACACTCTAGGAGAAATAAACACAATCAATAATTTGTCATCACAGTTTGAAAAAGCAGTGGGAAGTAACACTGTTAAGACACAAAACAAATGGAAAGCAGTTGTTGGTGCAGGAAAAATGGAATCAGGTTCTTAGCTAAAAGCTACACAAGACAAAACAAAAAACCTTTCCATCCAAGAGCTCTGACTTAAGAATTAATGATTCTTCACAACATTCCTATGAGCAATTGCATCCATAGTTCAGGTGAAGAACCCAAGTAGTCACAAACAGATGAAAGAAAAGTTGAATTTCATTTTCAAAATTAAACACTTCATTTTGAAAAGCAAAATGAATTATTAACTTTAATTATGAAGACTGAATCTTCGTACAGCATTACGACACTTGGAGCATTGATGATCAATTTTCTGCCACCAGAAATTGAAACATCCTCTGTCTTTGTTACATACTGCTACTTATGAAGATTTTTAACTGGTTTGCTTTGTAGATATATCTTTGGTGAAGGTTTGCAAAAAAGCCCCACCAGCTGCCCTTTTTCTCAGCATAATTTTCCTATCCCCTTGGTTACTCAGGCTTCTATTCTTGGACTTAAGCCTCAAGACATACAAAGTCTTGAAAAACCAGGGATAAGATCTCCATTTCTACTTCTTTTCAATAGAAACAGAAAGGATAGAATACCAAAAGTTGCACTAAGGATTTGGGAAATAAAAGGTGACAGATGAGATTATCTATGTAAAAGTGGTGAGCCACATGATAAAACATCAATGTATTGGAACAAAACAGAACAATTCACATGCTTGTGCAGCAGCCACATGAAACCAAATTCTGTTCAGTTAAATTTGATTTATGATGGAAGAATGCAATAGCTCATACCTGAACCCCCACTCAATTTGTTTTTATTTTGCTTATGCAGACTTTCAGTGAATTGCACAAAATCCTTATTCATTACATGAAACAATACATGGCTTTCTAGATCAAACTGTGCCTCACTCAAGTAATTTTTAAATCCTTGTCATTTTAGCATTGCCATCTTGTGCAAAAAAAGTTGATATAAAAAAATAAGTCTGTTAACCCTTCCAGTCTAATACTATATAAAGAATAAGCTATGGGTGAAATAAGAGATATTCTGACAAATAACTACTAGTGTTGCACAAACTCAGTGCTGCATTGTATCCCAAAAACTGAGCTGAAGAGGCTGGTTTAGTATGGGCTATATGACAGCCAAATTATACTGTGGCCTTAGCCATCCATTCACACTGAACTACTAAATTATAAGATTACAGAATGGACTACTGGCTTGAGACTTTTCCCATGATGCTACAATACTGACTAGATCTCCAATTATTTAGCAAGATACATTAAATTTTAAGAAAATCAAAATGCTATGCATAGCCTATGGTAGAACTAGAAATATGTGCCAGTCAATGCCTAAAATCACTGCAGGTGCTGCTGCTTGGACCTCTGCTACAGACAGAAACAAAATCCAGTAACAAAGGCACAACTTGTCACTACTGAAACAGACAATTCAGCTTTTCATCTAATACTGCTTGCAACAAACCCTAATAACCAGAGATCTTAAACATTAATTTACATTGCATCTGTCCTAGGGATGCTTCCCACTCCCCACCCTGCAAGGCAAAGTGCAAACCTGCTCTGACACGTGGGCACACAGCAAGGAAAGGGAAAGGCACTCTCATCTCAGGCTCTATGATCTCACCTGTTCTAAGAGTTAAAGGACTTGCAAAGAACATTTCCCATTTGAGGGCCACCACTGATACCAGCACAATGAAAATAGTGCAAAGCACACTTGAAAGGGGAGGAATAAAATAGAAGTATCTGCATAGTTTGGATACAAACTGGCTGCCTTGGGGCATTCCTGACCAGGCAAAGGGAAGGTCAAAAGGCTACCTCTCTTCCTATAGAATGCAAGTTTTCACCCTATTTAGATATATTACTTTGTTTACAATAAAGCACTTAATTTTTTAAATAATCTCACATACCAACTCATTTACCAGCCTCAACTGCCTTTCTTAAAATTGCACAGTAATAAAAAGAGTTGTCTCAGCTCCAGATCAAAAGAAGTTACTATAAACAATAAAACAAAAACTACCAATACAAAGAATGTTTGTTTCAGAATAACCCAAATCGGGGTAGGGGCAGGGAGGAAGGAGAAGTCAGACCACTCAAGTATAAGAATAAAAAAGTATTTTAGATGGGGAAAGCATGGAAAAATAGGATTGCTTTTCAATGAAAATAAATATGCTTTCAATCCCAAATTCTTTAACTCTTGTGGAGTTTTGGCAGAACATAGATGTCTGGCTCAACAAAGCAAGTGTTATAGAAAAGTCTCCATGGCACAGATTAGCTAGTAACTCCCCAGGCAAACAAAGTTCTTTATTTGTGTCCATTGAACCATCAGATTTTCGGGAAAAAATTCCTTCCCTTGGGCACAGAGCCTTGGGGCTTGCAGTTCCTGAAACTGACCACATGCTCAAGTTCCATTGGTCTCATCTGCACAAGTCAGATTGAGAAGATTTTACACCTGAACACATTTGCAAGATAAAAACTGGCATCTTGCTATGTTTAAATAAGACATATACAGCTCCTTCTCCACATATTCCTGCTCTTGGCCTTCCTTTTTTCGCTATCATTGCTCAAATGCTTTACTAGTGTCTTCTCCCACTTCCCCCCTTAAAAAATATTAATTTTCCAAGTGCTTAGTGCCTTTTACCACATCCTCTCCCTCCCCACCTCCAAGAGGGGGCTGGAAATGCTGACAGAGCCATAATTACATAATGATGACTGCAACTGATGGAAGAAACATCTCATACAAACACACAGAGGAGACATAAGGCTGACTGATTAGTAACAGAAGTGGCCAGCTGAGAAACGAAATCTGTCCTTCCTAACCACACTACAAAATTTGTTAGTGAGCAGTTCAATAACATAAGCCAAAATATTGTTCTGTAGCTGTGAATTCGTGCTGAAATGACTCACTTCACTCAAGTTACTACAGCTTTACAACTCTAAGATTGACTTCTTGTAATATTACATACTACATACAAATATTTATGATCACAAAGAAGGACTTCAACTTAATCTGTAAGTTTTATTGTTTCAGAAGGATGATGTTTCTGAAAAGAGCTAATTTTTAAAAAAGCATTTAAAGGCTCAAAGTAAAACAATTCTCTGAACTATATTTTCCCATACAGATACAATTATTACATTTATTACATAAAAGGCAGTCTAACACTCGCTTCCAAAGAAACACAGATAAATTAATGCTGACAGTTTTTGGAGAATCCAATGGCAAGTTAACTTAGTTTACAGCAGGACATGAGAACAGCTCACAGCTGGCTCCAGGTAAGTGAACTCACCTGGGAACCCACAAGGTGCACAGCAGTGCCAAAGAGCACTTCACAGAGGTGACTTTGGATGCCTGGAACTCACTAGTTTGGGCTCAAATCTATCCTGGCAAGGGAGGGTTACCCCCACTCTGATTCTTCCCAGTGCTGCTGGTTAAAGGGTGCCCATGGATTCTGTCAGAGCACACAGCCAAAGGCACTCCCAGCCTTGGCTTGGCTCCACATGTTCACACAGCAACATTCACATCCAGTGAGTCCTAATGCAACCCATTGTAAGTATTGTAAGTACTGTAAGTACAACCCATTGTGAAGTATTGTAATGGGCAACAAGACTGGGTGTGAAAACTGCAGGGAGTTTAGCTCTACATTATTTTAAATAAAGGAGAATTGCCTACTTCTGTCAAGAAACAAAACCAGGGTACAGTAGTTTGTGGTTAGTCTCATACTGCCATCTACTGAAAAAAACCAAGCTAGTTCTCTACAAAACTTCTGTTTGTGATTCTTCTCACTGCATCTCACAGCAAGATTCTCTGTGACTATATTTCCTCAGCTGCAAAGAAGTCTGCAAAACCTTCTACTCTTCCATTCTTACATAACACTGGAAGTGCACAGCATTTACAAATATCAGGCCACTACCCACTAAAACTCCTGAGCCTTCTGCAGAGTCCAAATGCCTACATATTAGCCAAGGAGAAAGTTTAAGAATGTCCTGAGGGGTCTATATAATTAAAGCTGATGGGTTGTATCAGTAGAACAATCTCTGTACTGATGGAATGATCACTGATTCCTGCTTTTTGTGGAGCCAAATCAAGCGCAGGATAATATAATTTAACAGACAAACCTAAGAAACAGTGCAGTTACAATGAGAGTTATTTACATGTTCTTATGAGAGTTATTTACATATTCTTTAGTACATTTTTTTAATTTAGTCCTTTTACAACAAATGAGGAGAATAAGCCATTGAAGAGAAAGTTTTGCTTCCTACTTACCCCCTTTTCTGTTGCACAAATATCTGTGTTGCCATAAAGTGTCCCAAGACCAATTACTTTGCCACCATTTGTCCTTATATCAATTTTATGGCTCTGAAAAAAGGTTAAAAATCATACAGTTAGGATAACTGGTTCTCTAGTTATGGTTATCTTGTTTTTCAAGTTGTACCACATTAACCACTGGAAGCCTTAGTCCTGCAAGCAGAACCAGATTCTACAGTGCTTCACTGCACATAAATTCTAATTAAAATTGTTTTGCATAAGGCAAACCTCCAGTTTTTAACAAATTAGCCAGGTTTCAAGTAACAACTGTTCTATAGCCCTTACACCTTCCAGCTGTTGCTGCATACACTCAACAAGGAAAAAAAAGTACAGAAATACACATAAACCAATCCCAAAAAGCCAAAAAACCCCACCAGGTCTTGAGAATAAAATACAGCCATCTGTAAAAGAGAAAAAAATCTTTAAAAATTAGATTTAAATAAATAGATTGTTCTGTCCTTATACAGTAACATGATGAATTAAATGTTTCAATCTGCCATCACAGTTCCTTTGAGGCAGGTACACAATGCTTGTTATCAGAATAATGGTTAAACAGCACATCCTCCAAATATGTAACTTGAGGAGAATATGGGAACTTGCAAGATTGGAAAAACTGGTGTATAGCAAGGGCTCCCCAGTGTGGTCACTAACAGTTCACTAAAAATAAAAAAAATTAAAATAAAATCCCAACATAGACACTAATTCCCCCATCCCAAATTATTAGAATATCTTTCTGAAAAAAAACCAACCAGGCTTTCAGAGGTAGGTATCTCTAGAGACCCCTAACAGACAGAAGGATTTGCTGAGAGAAGAAACCAGTTACAGTGCTGAAGCAGCCTTTTCACTAAGAGGAAATATTCCACCAGCTGAAAGAAAAAAGCACTGATTTTTCATAGGGTTTCTCTAAGCAAGGGAGAAAGCTTTGAATAAGGAAGAGGCAAAAGGCTGTCAAGACCTTAACAGATGTCAGAGGAAAACCAGAAAAATTTGTTCAGAAGAAGAGAAGGACACTGATGCAGGATGAATGAGGCTCAGACAAGGTGTGTGCTGAGGAAGCACAGCAGGTCTTCTGCCAGTGTGAGATGCCTGGAAATTCTTGTTCTCACCAGCACAGTCAAGGAGTAATTGAGGAACATGGAAGCACAATTAAGGGTCTCCCTGGTGGCATTGTCATCATAAGCACAACAACAACAACAAAAAGAAGTACTGCTTTCTCAATCAAAAATTTGTGAATAATTCATACTCTGGAGAAGACCAAAATGCCATAACTGTGTTTTGGAATTATTATTGCTATTAGTTGACCTAGAGACTTGGAAGGGACAGGGTGAACTGGAATTCAGCCCATTAAAAAACAACCACCACCCAAACAAAACAAAACAAAACAATTTAATAAAATCACCCTCAACAAATCTCACTGGCTGGGTAATGTCTACCACAGCAAAACTGCCAGACAAAATCCATTAATAAGCCTCACAGAGACTCCTCCTTTCTGTTCAATTACTAGTATGCATGATTAAGCAAAGTAGAGGTCAAATCTTTAAGTCTTTTGTAAAGACACTCTAGATGGTATAAAAAAACCCGAGCATGTTTTTTTTTAATTACAATTTATACTAACAACTTCTTGCAAGTGTAAGAAAATTAGCAGTTGTGAAGCTGTTTGCTGGTGCTCTTGAATAATCCCTACATGACCAGATTTTTTCTTTTAAAGTAATTTATCAACAATCTTTTCTCTCTCCTGTAAAGAAAGGCTCTCCTGCTTTGTCAGTTAATGGGGTTTGTTAATAACAGCAAACCAACATGAACAGAGCTTTAATCCATCCAGGGGAGGGCACTATCACTTCAGTTTGCTCAGTAAAGCAAATTCCCAGAAAGGGAATCAGCTCTTATGCTTCACTACAGCATCTGGTCTGTAACATTTTTAGTAGTTTTGGAAAAACCCTGAAGGCTAATACTTCTGTTTCTACCAAATAATTCTGCTTCTCTGGTAATACAGAATATAATTCCTGAAGCTTTATCAGAAAAAAATAGTTCAGTCACCTTACTAGAACTATAGTACTTAAAAACAAGATTAGACTAAAATCCAGCTCTTAATTTTTTAAATTCAAGATACTTCACATCTTGGATTGTATTTCAGACAAATTCCTAGAAGTTAGTGGTCTTTCCTCAACACCATCTTTTTCCATGACACCACAAAAAATTCTTGATGTGATGGCATGCCATGATTCCTGTCATTATTACTGGCTAAAATCACCTTGTTTTCTCATATGATGCAGTTTCTCATGCACTGTTGTTGTCATTAATAATGACATAATATTTTTTAATGAAAAGTTTAGGTGGGCATCACATAGTGCTATTAACTTCTGTTAGACTTTAGGTTTCTTTGGAAGAGAAAAATTACAATTACACAGAATCTGGAAGGTTCAAGTTGTCTGTGGTTCCCCAGCTGTAGAGCAGACCTAGCTCTATTGTATAATACACCCTTCCCTAAGCTCAGTTTTCCCTACATCTGTTATAAAATCATCTCTTACCACAATAGAGAAAAATGTTAAAAAATTTTTCATATGTCAAAAAAAATTGACCCTTCTTTTGAATTTATACCAATTCCTGCAGGTTCAATCCCAAACAATCAAGTGAATTTGATTCCAAATAGTACCTAAGTCAGATAAGCTGTGATTAATTTTACAACAGCTTATGTCAGCTAACTTGAAGGCTTAAGACTGAAAAAAACAACCTCATGCCTATGATACATACAGTATATATCAGATATCTTTCAGTCAGGTATTTTGGACATGTAATGTGTAACTTCTGATTGAAAATTAACTTAAAGGGATTGTCAATAGCTCTGATATACCAATTATTAAAAAACAAACAAAAAAACACACACAAAAAAATCAGCAGCAAGTTGCCAAGTCATGATTGTTGATTGAGCAGGCACAACTATTAACCTACTAGACAGGAAATCCCAGTCTGTTTCTTCCTTTGAGGGGTAGGGAAGACAGGGATCAGGCTCACTGCTGTCACTGTTCCTGCTGCCTTTGGCTATCATAGATACCTGGACTTCTGACTCCTCCTTATTTACTGGTTTTGACTTTGTGCTGCAATTGTATGCAATAATTCCAGGTGAGGTGCTGTACACAGAGAAATATGAGTGCTGCAATGAGAAATACCAGAGTACTTCTCGTCTCCAGAGCTGGTATTTAAGTTTTTACACTGTATCCCACCACACAATCCCTTCTCAAACAGTGGGGGAGGGTTCTTTGTACCTTTATTGACTGCAGGACACTCGTCCCCTTCTCTGTTTCTATTGTGCAGTTATCACATTCTATTTTCTGAATCTTCACGCAGCCAGTCCCTGACGTTTTGATATCCAAATCTAGAATTAAAAGACAGTTTTATTAGCAACAGAAAGAAAAAGTCAGACATCTTTAACAAAGTTAAAGATCATGTTACACAGTAACCAAACACAGCAAGGAAAAAGACAGCTTCTTTGTTACTAAAAACCTGCTTGCTGTGTCTGGCCACACGCTTCGGAACAGTGTGAGTAGTCACCATCAGCTATGGACACTGAAAAGTTTACTAAGCCAGAGTGTGAGATATCCAACTCCAAGAGAGAACATTCAGAAGAAGAAGAATGACTTTAACCTGTGGGAAGGAACCAGCAGGGTGTGAACCTTTAGTGAAGTCTCATCTTTTTTCTTTTTTAACTCCACCTCCATCTCCCATCTACCCTAGCCACCAATTCCATCAGAAATTCTACTCAGACACTTGGGCAGCCTGACACACACTTTGGGGGAGAAGGTTGGCAGGTGCCTGAGGCCACATGTAGAATAATAAGGTTCAACAGCACAAATACACAGGCCTTGCTGCTCCACTAGCCAAAACCAGGCAGAGAGTGTTGCTGTGCCCCATTCTCCCCAGCCTCTGCAAAGCCTGACATGGCTTCCCTGGCATGAAGAAGCACACTTGCCTCTAGCCTGAGTCACCTCACCTCGCTACTGTTCATAGACTCCCACAAAGAATAATCACCAGGTCTAGTGCATAGGATGCAGGGGCAGGAAAAGCACTTTTCTGCTGCTTGTCTCACCCTTGGATTTAAGGAACAGGAAGAAGTTTGAGAATGTACAGTCTGGGGATTCTATCTGTATTAATAATAATTTCTATTAATCATTTGTATAAATAACCACCATAGTGGCTGGCAAAAGGTAAAGGCAGGAGAGGAAAAAAGTGATTTTGTTCTTCTAAGGATAAAAGGTAAAAAGAAGAAAAAGAAAAATTGAACAGCAATCAGAAGTGTTTGCTGCAAGACGCAAGTGAAGAACTAAGATCTGACAGGATCAGATAGTGAGCCCCATTACTCCCTAAAGGAAAGGAGATTATTTGGTAAAGAAAATTTCATTTAAGCAAATGTCAAAGTCTTTCCTTCACTGCCACTGCCTGCTAAGGTTATCAGAAAGATGAAAAGAATAATCAGACTGTGCAAAACAAGCTCTGCCCTGAGGATATTCCCAAGTCAGACCTGCGACCCAGCAGAGCCTGAAGATCAATACTGTCACACTGCTGCCCAGGACAGCAGTGTCCTCCTGTCCTGCCTCCTGGAACCATGACATCAGTGAGCTTGCAGACCATGAAGATGAGAGACTGAGAGCTCCAATTAACAACAAGTGGAAGTCTTGTCACCTGACAAAATCTGACTAGGAGAATCCAAGAGACAGAGCTGAAACACAACATCTTTGCAGCAAGCATGCTCCTTATGGCTGCAGTAAGCCAAGAGGTTAAATTTGGTGAAGGATGTAGACCACGTTCAAAGGTTAACAATTCCTTAAGAAAAAAGGCTACAAGAGGTAAACTGGAAAGCAATGTTGGTTTTGAACAAGCTGTCTTGCCCAGACTCTCAATTCATCCACTGGACAACTGCATGGTGCTTGGAAGGTCTACAACCAAGACTTCTGCTATTTTGTTTCTGAGAACAGAGTTCCAAAAGCCAGTTGGCTTGTGCAAATGTTTGAATTCAATCAGCTTGAAACCCTCCTGCTCTGACAAGGGACAAGGCAAAGGCTTGAGAGCACTCGGTTTAGTCATGGTACAAACTCACTGAGATTTTTACAAGAATGAGGTTAATAAAAAACCTCTGATCCTGTAGAGCATATTATTGCCATCATTTGAAAAGGTGGGTTAGTAGTGTAATCCTAGCTGCCAAAGATGGGTGCTAAAAGAGGACCTGGAATTCTGGAAATTCATAAACACATCATTAAGAAACACCAGGGACTTCTAGAATACACTTTGTGCCTTGATCCTCTGCAGTCACACCACCTTGGTAGCCTTTATATGACAAAAATTAGTGGACAAGGAATTGAGCCCCTGTCTCTTTCCTTCTGAGTTCCCAAACCAAGGATAAACAACTCCATAAAGACACAGACTGAAAGCTGGATAATATTGCCAATGAAATTTTAACAAGGAGGAACAAGATACAATCTGTTTCAGTGCCAAAACTCCAAAAATAGCCAGTTTGATTCCTCCCTAGCAAAGACAAGGGCTGAAGCCAACTTTAGCCACATAAACCACAAAGAATGCATGAAGATCTTTGTGGCGTAAAAGACTTGTATCAGAAATTAAGGTATTTAGGAAAACAGAAACACTTTGGTATCAGAATGTAAGCAGGGGTACCCCAGGGTATTTAAGCACCCCAGTTATTAAGCTGCCTTAAGCTATGACACTTGAAATAGACTGGATAATTATTTCTTTTCAGATGACTCAGCAGCCCTAGACTACTAGAATTATCTCAAATTATGGTTATGCAAGCCCTCAGTACAGTTTACTTCTGCGTACTCATGCAGTCAGTGCACAGTAACCAGAAATCGAAGGGCTGGTTTCAGGTCTAATTAACACATGCCAAAATAAATAAGCTTGATTAAACAGAAATTCCTTGACATCTGCCATCAATGAAGGTTAGATGTATCACAGAAGATTATCAGATCATGTATGATATTGAAATCCTAGACAGAGCTCAAAAAACAGACACTAAGGCAAACAGAGGATCTTTTGGTACTTGTCCTACTAAGCTGCTTAGAGGTTGCCTTTGGTTTAAAATGCATATTTAAGCTCAGCATCTTCCACACATGCTCTTCATTCAGGCTCTAAGGAGCTTTAGATAACTTGCAGCTTCCTGGATAAGCTCCAAGCCAAATTGTGAAAGCTGTTATGAAATGTCTTAACTTCCAAAGTGAAGAAAACAAGAAAACACTGAAAAGAGATTCACATCAACCCCTCAACTTCCTGCAGCTGACAGAGCTCAGGCAGAACCACCTGAGCAAAACAGAGCTAACATCTTCCTCATGCATCCAAGGAAAGGCAGAGAAAAGCCCAAGTGTTTGCACAGCAACAGTTCCTTTCTGGTTTGAGATGTGTTTTTACAAGGGATAAGATCTTTTGTTTATGCAATGATATTTAATGGATCATTCTTTTCTAAATAAATAAATGGAGCTACTCAAGCACAAACTGATACTCAGAAGATTAAAAAAACCCCAAACTAGAGCTGAAAGGACACTTAAAAGTAGAATCTCAGCGCAAGCAAAAATTCTACTTCACTGAGTAGAAACTTAAAACACCCCTACATTTTTTAAATATATCTCTAGATGCACCTGGATGACAGCACAAACAATAGTAACATCCTGCTAATTATGGGCTGACAAAGAGCCACTTGTGGAAGGACATTACAATCCACAGATTGTCCAAGGAACCTGAATTGCATGAGCTTACCACAAACCCAAGTGGAAGAGCTTAGAAACCTACAAAAAAAGAAAACCTGTTTCAAGAAGAAAGCCCCTAAGAGTGTCTGCAGTGCTGGCTGACGCTCAGAATTATGGCAAGAATCTCAAAGACAGGACAAAAGCAAAATTGCTGTTTTCCATCAATCAGGATTCACTATCAAGATTGTCAGGAAGATTCCTCACATTGAAACCCTTTATGAAGGCTGAAATTCTTCACATCTTAACACAATGAATTCTGCACCTTGAGAATAACCAGCTCTGGAGTGACTTGTAACAGTCCCTCAGAGATCCTGGAGAAACCAAAATAGTGAAGGACTACAGTGCCCAGACACACCTGAGAACTGAAGGGTAATAAATGAGACATTGGGCTTGTTTGAGTCTCAGTAATTATGGGATGGACTCTGGGAATGTGCTACAGACAAGCCAAGGTAATCTTTGTGCTTGCCAAGCAAGGGAAGGAAAAAAGATAAAAAGAAGAGCTGTAAGACTGAAAATTCTCAGGTAAGAGTCAAGGCTACAAGACTCTTGGAGAAGACAGTCCAGCTAGAGTTCAATGAACAAAGAGGTAACAGCTGATCTGTCTAAGAGAACCAACTTGGATTTTCAAATGTCTTTAACAATTCCTTAGTTCCCTATTGTCTTTCAGCTACAAGCTGTGCACCACCTTCAACAGTACAAGAAGCTGGAAATCAGCACAAATAGCAAGACTGAAAACTTATATGAATGACACCCAATTATTCAGACTAGTTAAAAACCCACTGACAAATTGCAGGAGGACCTTGGAATACCACACACTCAAATGATAAAGTAGCAGGAAATTAAACTGTGGGACTCTGACAAGAGTTTACCAGGAAGCTCTCACCCTGAAACTGTTTCCATGTGTAAAGGGATACTCAGCAGAGAGATGCACTGAGGGGCTGAGTTGTATCAGACTCTGAAAACCCTGTGATGAAAACACAGGATTTAACATCTGCTGACAGCTGTTTGACAGCTTGGTTGACAGCTAAGAGAATGCTTAGATGAAATATAATTTACATTTCTTCTGCTCTTACTATTCAGATGCTTCTGAGCATCTGTTTATGACCAGAGACAGGGCAGTGGCTGCTGGAGTCATGGCAGGAATCAGCACAGCCATTCTGACAGAGCAAAGCACATTGAGGGCAGCAAGGGTTATATGCAGATTATATGCACAAATATGCTGTATTTAGTCACAGAATATTTGTGCACTTGTTAGTTGCTACGAAACAAAACAGACTGTAAGATGTGATAAACATATTTAAGAAATCCCTTCAGTTATAAGCAGTGTTTAAAAAAAATTAAATTATAGGGATGACTAAGACTGGAAAATGTGAGAATGATGTTATGTCAAACCCATAGAACTCCTCCATTTTGAATTATATACAGTTCAGTTTTTTCTAAAAGAAAACAAGAAAAAAAAACACGTTGCAGAATTTTCCCTAAGACACAGGGTGGGAAAAAAGTAAAGCAAGATAAAAGGTGCAGAATGTCTTTGCTGTATGTAACATCATATTCTACAAAAGTCATATATATGACTTCATACATATATATATATGTATGAAGAATAAGCAAGGTGGGATTATTCATCATTTCTCGTATCACAACTGCAGCAGGGCATTAACTGAAATAATGCAGCAGTCTTCAATAACATTATGCAAAACAAGAGACCAGGTGCATTGTACATAAGAAGTTTTTCCAGCACGATGAAACATTCTGCACAGTATAGGAAATTGCCCAAATGCATAGGAAAAAACCAAAACCACATTAGTGACTGAATGCAGATCTCTGAGTTTGTACTCCCTAAACTCAGGGCCAATGTCAGAACTTCACTGTCAGTTCAGCAGAGATGTTTATTGGCTTCAGCCACTATAGCTGCTCTCCCATACAAGAAACCCTGCACAGATTATAGCCCTGTGCCCAAAAAGATAATGCAACGTTTGTGCTAGACAAGGGAGCCCTTCCTGGTATTTCATCTGCACCGTTACCTCCCAGGCTCTTTCGATCCTGCGGAGAGCCCTCCACACACAAACCCTGCTGGAGGTGCTGGATGCCGCAGCCCTGCTCCATGGAGCAGCCCAGGAGGGCAGGGATGCCCAGGCTGCTGTCCCGGGGCCGAGTCTCTCTGGAGCAGCCCAGGAGGGCAGGGATGCCCAGGATGCTGTCCCGGGGCCGAGTCTCTCTGGAGCAGCCCCGGAGGGCAGGGATGCCCAGGCTGCTGTCCCGGGGCCGAGTCTCTCTGGAGCAGCCCAGGAGGGCAGGGATGCAGGCTGCTGTCCCGGGGTCGAGTCTCTCTGGAGCAGCCCCGGAGGGCAGGGATGCCCAAGCTGCTGTCCCGGGGCCGAGTCTCTCTGGAGCAGCCCCAGGGGGCAGGGATGCCCAGGATGCTGTCCCGGGGCCGAGTCTCTCTGGAGCAGCCGCTGCCAAGCACAAATGACAGCGAGCGCTCCGAGCGCCCCTGACCAGCTCAGGTTCCAGCACAAACCGCTGTTAGCAAAAGGATCACCGACAAATCGCGTATCCCAACACCCAGGAAATGCAGGAGCTCAGGAAACACAGCGGGGCGTTCTGAACCACCGAGGGCGCGATGCCGATTCCCAACGCCGCCTTCCAGCCCAGCCCAGCTCCCGGTGGGACCCCCGCGATCCGTGCGCTCCCCGCCCTCACCGAACTTCACCGGCGTCCGCACGTCCACGGCGGTCTTGCTGTCCACGCTGTCCGCCAGGATCGCCACCTGCCCCAGCGCCTCGTCGTGCTCCACCCGCACCGGGTCCCGATCCCGCTCCCGCCCGGGGCTGCCGCCGCTCACGGCCACCAGGACCCGGTCGGCGCCCGGGCAGCGCTGCGGGTCCAGCGGGCGGACGCTCACCTGGCACGGCAGCCGCACCCGCAGCCGCCCCCGCGGGCTCACCGACAGCGCCCACTCCCGCGGCGGGGGCGGGCCGGGGCCGCTGCGACCGCGGCGGGGCACGGGCGGCGCCCACTGCCCGCCCGCCGCTCGCACAGCCAGGGCCGCCCAGCGCGGGGGCAGCGCCCTCATTGCCGCCGGCAGGGCGAGAGCGCCCGGGAGCCGCGTCAGGAGCGCCCGGGACCGGACCGGACGGGGCCGCTCCCGGCGGGCGGCCGTGACCCCCGGGCGGTCACGTGGCGGGGCTGCACGCGGGGAGCGGCACCGGCACGGCCGGTAAACAGGCGGTGGCTCCGCCGCGGAGTCTCATGGGAGTCGTAGTTCCACAGCTCGCGGAAGGAACTACAGCCATGTCCACGGGCCTATCGGAGAGCGGGGAGGGCGGGGCATTGCCGAGAGCTTGCTGCTATTGGGCGGCGGGGCGGACACTGCAGCCAATCAGAAGCGGGAGCGGCTGAGGCGGGCGGGAGGCGGTGCGCGGGTCGCCATAGTGACGGGGACGCCGCTCGGCCGGGCCGGGCCGGGAGGGAGCCGAGGGAACCGGGGAAACCGCGGGAACCGGGACCGGGGCGGGGACCGGGGCCGAGAGGGGAAAAGCGGCGGCTCCGACATCGAGGCGGGAAGTAAGTCAAGCGGCGCTGTCACAGCCTTGTTTGAGGAGTCCCTGAGGGTCAGGAGTGCGACCCCCGGGCGGGGCCGTGTCGTGAGGAGACGGGGTCCCGCTGGCGGCCCGCCCCTCAGTGCCCCTCAGCTACAGCCTGCCTGCCTGTGCTGAAATGTCCCCGGCCAGCCGGTGTAGATGCAGTTTGGCAGATGTGTTGGAAAAACACAGTTATTTGTTGTTGTTTTTTTTTGAAGTGATAGCACAAAGCACTAGAATCGCTGTCTGTCAGTAAGTTTTGGTCGATATGTTAGATGTTATAGTGCTTTTTAGCAGTTTGGAAGCCAAACAAATAAATATTTTCCTGACCTCTCCACAAATACGCCATGAGACAATTGTCCTTACATGGTTTTCAAAACAAGCAGAGAAGCACTTAATTGAGTTTAAAAGACTCTTCTGGACTTCATACCCCACATTATCATCGTATAACAATTTTAAAAAATGAGGTGGGGCATGTGGGCAATAGATGATGTATAGTCAGGGGCTGAGTTCTAGTAATAGTTGTTGTTTACTGCCAATAATGAGGGAGAAAAACACACAGAAAGCTGCATTGTGTTAGCAAGATTGCAACACAAGTAATAATGAAATCTGGGCCTGTTACTTAATTCCTGTCTCCCTTTTGCATTCCATGTGTTTCTTTTTCATAAATAACCATGCAAGCATGATACTTAGTCATCAAATACTTTTCATCTCATTAGCCCTATTTCTATTTCTGTCACTATCTGGCTTTGATTATTTTTGAATCTGAAATGACATCTCAGTGTCCAGGAGACAAGAAAGTCAAGAAAATTGCCCTATTTTTTGGTCCATTGGTAATTTTCACTGTGGAAAGTTTAATGAAGATTCACATTCATCAGTTAAATTATTGCATTGGTTTATATTACTCAGTCTCAAAAAATCATTACGCTAAACACAAAAAGGGCTAGCCTGTTTTATAATAGTCTAGTATACAAAAATTGAATTCTAGAAAGTCAAAAATGTATCAAAAATATCTTGGGACATGATGGAGGCTGGAAGGTTTGGTTTTGGTTTTTTTTTCCAAGTATCCATAAATAGTGGATTTGGGCAAAAGAAATCTACAAAATTCTCGCCCTTGAGACCAATACCAAATTTGGATGTCAGATTGTTTGGATGTCAGGGGGAAAGTTGTTACAGATGAGTAACGAGTGTGTTGCAATGTGCTATAACTCCACTAGATGACAGCCAGTTCAGCAAATAACTCAAATAACTCTGTGCTCCGACTGTTCCGAGGGAATCTGACCCCGGGTAACGTGGGGCTCACTGCTGATCCCCTTTCTCCCTGGGTCAGTGCTGCTGCTCCTGATCCTTCACTCCCACCTCCTCTGGAACCATAGTGCTGCTTTCCCACAGCCCCCTTTTCCTCCAGGAGCTTGGTATTTGGTGCTCCTCACACAGGCAGAGCTTTATCAGTACCCACAATCTGCACTAAACTGGGCTCTGCATCACCTTTAATGTTGTCAGGCTTTGCATAGTTGAGAAGTTAGCTCAAGAAACCATTCCAAGATGTTTAAGCCTCAGTTATGTTTATATTTCATTGCTGCTGCTGGGTTTTCTCATTAGGTACAGTCTAAGCATGCATGGTTAAAATACTAAACAAAACAGATTAAAAGTAATTGCCAGGAAGAAGTTCTTTCTCCATACATATGAAACCTCATGTGTTTAATGTTTTACTTATGTAATCTATAATTTTTTCCTATATTGATTCTGTTTCATTTTCATGCTTTTGTTTGGATCAGCTGTATAGCATGTAGCAGACTCCAACAGTGAAATATTTCTTTAATATTTATTCATTCATTTATTTACTTACTTTTTTCCCTCTTTCATTTTTTGACTTGTCATTTGCAGGAAAATAAAGCTATATCAAATTTATAAGTGAAGATATAATTAGAACTTCACTTTTGATAGCTACATGATTTCTTAGTGAATTACATTCCTTATTTGCCATTTTATTGGTGTTGTATGCCAAAGAATATTCAGTATTTCATGCAAAAGATCAAAAAACCCTAGAACTCATAGAAGTTCTATAAGTGATTTAAAATAGATTTTAAGCCAAAGTATTATTAGATGCCCTTTTAGGCTAAGGTGAAAGAGAGATTTCAAGGAAAGAGGAATTATTTACAGGGGAGGCTGTAGAAGGAATAAATTTTTCTAACTTTTGTGTTTATCACAGAATAATCACAAACTGCTGCAGGTACCCAGAGGGTATAAACTTAGTCTGCCTGGGCAGGATTAATTTTACCCATTTGCTATAATTGTAATGAAGAAATAATGTGAGTTCACTTCTTAGGAAAATAGGGCCACCTGTATTTGTATTTTGGGGTTTTTTTAGTGGTGCATTTCTGAACTGCTTCCTTGAATCTTCTTAGTTCTTAATGTCTAGAGTTCAGTAGGTAGCCAAATTATGTTTTGTTTGTTTCCTCCTCTGTACTTTAGCATGGCAAAGCACACAATGGTTTGGATTTCAGGGATTTTCTTGTTTGTCACACTACCAGAAGTATTCTGAGGAAAGTTAGTTCCTCATGGAAACCATGTGAAATGGGAAGTGACAAATCTTACCATTCAAATTCTCCTTATCTTAGCCATATCTAATTAGAACTCCAACAGATAAAGTCTGTGTGTGGCTCAGGGTGGTTCTATCCCAAATAGCAGAGATTTAAAAACAAATGAAAACAGCAGAACTTGTGACAGAAATTGTTGAGCAGTTAAGGTAGAAATTGTTATCAGTTTGTGTGTGCTCTCATTTCCCCAAAGTGGTGAGGTTGTACAGTCTAATCAAACAATCCATTCTGATTCACATGCCTATGATAATGTCCTATTGTACATGATGTAGTTTTAGATTCAAGCATTGTTTAATGTTGGCATGGTTTTGTTCTTTAAAGACACACCTATTAATGCTGAAGCACAGACTCTGCCCAGTTAAAACAAAAGATCTTCTACTTTAACATTAGGGAAAAAGCATTAAAAAATAATTTTAGGGGGTGGAAAGAGGATCACTGTGTGATGGAATAAATCTGTGGTGCACCTCTTATTAGTATTACCTGTAGGTCTCATCCCTTCTCTTTGAAGAGGATATGGTAGAACTGAAAAAGTTTTGGAGAAGGATAAGGACAGTGGAAGGCAGAGAAAGGCTTTGATGCCAGTGACAGCAGGTGGATTGTCTGCCTCAGCCTAGAAAAAGGATTGTCAAATGATGATTCATAAACCTAGTGGCATAGAAAAGTTGTGATTTTTCAGTGACTCATTCAGTAAAAGAACTAGGTGACATCAAGGAGCCAGATGCAACAAGAAGCACTGGTTACTCATATCATGCCAAAGTAAAATGAAAATCTCCATTCCCCTGGATTTTACCAATACTGAAAGTTTTGAGTGAGTTCAAAGAGAAAGGGGATGGGTTCATAGAAGCATCACCACACCGTGACTGGTGGGTACTTCTCTACCTCCCCAGGCATCCAGGTGTAGGAGTTGTGCAGAGATGTAAGGGGATAGAATATAAGAAAATTAAGATAGTGTAGAAAGTAATCTTAGTCCTAAGGAGTTGCAGCTGAGCCAATTATCAAAGATTAGGAACAGGCCTGACTTTACCAGGCCACAGCTGTAAGCAATGAGACGAAGATGCTATGAAAGAGTGGGGTGGCTGGGTGAGAAGGGTATTGGAGTCAGTTAGCTGCTTTGTGAAGAAGAGAGAGAGTCAGTGCCCTGAGGAGCTGCCCATGAGAAAGCACCAGGAAGGTATGAAACTTTTGTGGTAGGAGACAGCAGTATAGAACCCCTGTAATAGGATGACAACACAGAGATAAGTGATTCACCTTCATATGTGGACCTGCATCTCTTTATGCTCAGAATAAAATTTTACTGCTTTTTGCATCTGTCACTCTGGAAATAACAAATGCAGCTAAGTGTCACCCACCTAAATTCTGCACTGGTTTATGTATGAACATTGCTGTTTGCTAGAGAGAGACAGAAGTAAAGAAGCTGAAATTAGTTTGGGGAATCTGAGTTCAGACTTCTATTATTGTTGTTGCTGCCCTGAAGCTGTTTCACAAGACAGTTCTCAGCCTGATTTGACCCAGGTTCCAAAACAGCCTTGTAATTCCTATCCTCTGCAATTCTGTGTCTTGGATCAAGGCTGTGATATTGTTTACAGTTCTCCAGTTTGAAAACATCCTTACTTGTTGGACTATTCCATGAAGTTAGAAATCATGACAACTTTCAGTCCTATTTCAGTTAGACAGCTTATTTACCAGATACTGAAAAGACGCAAATTTTCCGCTTTGCTTTTTGAAGTTTATAGATCTAATTTTATATAAGCTGAATTATACATTTAGTAATGTAGTAGATAATGGAGGAATGCTAAATTAATGTCTCATAAAACCACCTATGTTTTGTTTATGTCTGCCCCCTCTTAAAATCACGTGGAGACAAGGGCTTGTCACACTAGCTGAGGCTGTCTAATGGTTTTTCTCTGTCTCAGATTTCTATAGCTGTGTCTTAACATAAAACTATAAACTCTTCCGATTCAGAAGATTTTTTTTGTTCTCTCCCTGCCCATCAAACTGGAGTCTTGGTGAGGACTCTTTTATACTGGGAGGAGGTATATTTTTGACTGATGTCAACTGTATTGATACAGTTCCACATACAAGTATTGATAAATATGCCTACACCTATGAAATTCTCACATTTTGGCATCGTTCCACTAAGAGTTTCCCTCTGTCTAAATTAAGTTGAGAGGAACAAATAAAGCAACAGTAGCCGTAAACATAAAATGCATATGCTAAAATATTCAGCAGCTCTTTACAGATGAAAAATTACTTGCTATTTATAAATGTGTGGACATGTTTATGTACAGTAAATCAGAGTTTATTTCTTGGCCTCTATGATGTTTACAGTTATTTCACAATGTTTTGACTCCTCCAAGAGGGATCGTGAAATTGCTTTTTTTTTTCCATAAGCAAATACAGACACTGAAAGCTCTCTAAAAGTCAAAATGTTCCTGAAGGAATTCCAAACAGTACTGAAGAAAGTAATAAACTTGCCAGTTTAACTTTCACTACCTTTATAGACAAGTGACTTTTCAAAAGGTGAATACAAATGACCCAACATTTTGTATCCATTTTCCCACCACAATTATAAGAAGAAATTATATTTTTCTTAACTGTCAGCTTTCTGGCTGTGCAATGCCAAATTGCACTGCCTGTTTCATTGAAAAGATTGGTATATGTTATAGAAATAGTCTCAAAATTTCTTCTTAATTTTATTACAGTTGGTTGTCCTTGATTTCTAGTGAGATTAAAAGAAAGCACTCTTTTTAAAAACGGAAAGGTCTCCCACATGTCACACCCACATATTATGTGAAAGGCTAAAAAATGTCAAGATTGCCTAATTTGAAGAGGATTCTGCATCTTTGGCAGCTGATATGGGTTTTATTGTGATGTGGTTCCATAGCAGAATACAATGTGCTCTGCATAATAGCTCATGTAAAAAGACCTTCTGGTGTCAGGTGAACATTTGCAGAAGTCAATGATCTTTCTCCCAAGATTTCGCACTAAAATACTGTGATACTAATCTGTCCCTTCCTGTCATCTAAAACATCTTCAGTGAACTTGTGAAGGAATTCTTGCATTCTTCCATCTCCACTCCATCTCCACTTTGAACTGTGCTTTGCTCTACAAGTGCTCCACACCTCCCCTATCTCACTAGGTCATGGCAAGATTTCTGTGTGCCTCACAAGTCCCTCTTCCCCTCTCTTCCCTCTGGAAGATGCTTATTGCCTCTGGTGGATCATCCCACGTCTCTTTTACCTTTCTCCTGAGATGTTTTTGTCACCTTTCATGCTGCTTCTTGTAAAAGGTTGATATTTTAAAACTCTTTGGATATACAAAACATGCTGTTATGCCAGAAGATGGGTTTTTCAGATATTAATTTGTGTTTGATGGAATGATGAAGACCTAATTGATGGATATTGCTGATTTATCAGGGTACCAGGAGCATTGTATCCCCTTGTATTCCACCTCCAATTTCACTCACCCACCTTGGCATGTTCACACATCCCAAAGAGTTCTGATAATTGAAGCTTGGGAATATAATTCTCAAGTGCTGGACCAAGATAGTAAACACAAAGTGAATTATAGAAACTTTATGGCATTAAGTCCAATCTTGCTGAGAAGTAAGTACTGAATGTCCTTATCTAACTGTTTCTAATGGAAGTATCTTAGAGATTTCTATTCCTATATGACAGATATTAATATGGAATTTTCTACAATATAAATATAGCAGAATTATGTTTTCCAACAACCCTGCTCATTCCAACCTTCTTTAATTTCTCTGTCTGTGCATTTATTAAAAGACTGGAATAAGAGCTAACTGGAATATACCTAACTGGAATAAGAGCTTTCTTCAGGATGTTTTAAAGATATTCAAGAGTATGATAGAATGATAGTGCAGCCTCTTACATGAAGTCTTTCATGAAGTTGTAAGCGTTGAGTTATTTAATGCGCTCTCATTGTGACTTCTATGCTTTGAATGTGGGTCTGGCATGTTTATGTAGTGGTTTTTACACTACACATTTATCTTTCACAATCAGATATATCCCTGGATCTAATGAACTGCATTGGTGTTTTTTTACTTTCTAGACCTTTAAACAATGAGTCAGGCTGATGAAGGAAGTGCCACTGACCCAGAGGTGGCAACTGAGAATGAGTCACCTGCCTGTGAGCCCACTGCAGCAGATCCTGGCGAGGAGGAGGAGGGACCCACTGGCCTAACAACAGCAGTGGAGGAGGAGGAGGGACCCACTGGCCTAACAACAGAGGAGGAGGAGGGACCCCCTGGCCTAACAGCAGCAGAGGAGGAGGAGGGGACCCACTGGCCTAACAACAGCAGAGGAGGAGGAGAGACCCACTGACCTAACAGCAGAGGAGGAGGAGGGACCCACTGACCTAACAGCAAGTCCTGCATTTCAGTGTTTAGATGAGGTACCACGTGCCCCAGATTTCTCTGTCTGTAGTAGTACAAAGTAAATTATTCTGAGGTGTATCTTTTGCTGTAAATAATTGAAGGTTGTTACCACAGACTATCTATACCATCCCCATTTCTTTGATTTTTTTTTTTCTAAGCGCTAAGAAAATTTTGTGAAGCAGTGTCATATTCTTGCTGGGGATGTTATGCTTGATAGAGAATCATGTTATTTTTTACAGTGATCATGGCCTTAAGGGGAATGAGAATACAGAGATCTTGGTTTTGGTCTTGTAGTGTTCTATCTGTAGAGGTAATTGCATTGTGATTTTTTTAAAAGGTTCCATAGCTGCAGGAAAAATCCCAGGTAAGTGGCTCCTAAGGCACTATTAATTGATGATGGTGATAGAAGAAACCTTTTGGAGCTCAATTACTTTTGCAATTTTTTTGTGTTGAGTCTTTCAAACTACTATAAGTATTGTAAAATTTTAAATATCAAATATACACCACATGCAATCCTTAAGAATGTAAGGCCAGAAAAGTCATTAAGAGATAATCTAATCCAAATTGTGCACTGAAGTAGATTCTCTGCAGATATTGATCTAATTTGTTGTTACATCTTTAATTGGTGGAGATAGCTCTTTGGATATCCTTTTCCAGCATGTCATTGTTGCCATGGTTTTATAAAAGTTTTCCCTATATCCCAGTTTAAGTTTCCTTTGTAGTGAATAATGAAGCTTTCTTCTTGTCTTTCCCACATTAAAAAGGGAGACCTGACAATTTCTGCCCTCTTTATAAGAAAAAGGTATATCTCTGTCTTGGATCTTTGTTCATGCTTCATGGTTTTCTTGAAGTTTTTTCCTAAACTTGCTTTACCTTGGACTCTTTCCATCTTGGATCTGTCAGATTGGTTTGCTACCCTGGCTTTTACTGTCTGCCTACAATCTAAGGTCAGGAGAAAGGACATGGCAAGGATTTTAGTGAAGGGTAAAATAGGACTGGACCTTTCCTATCCTGCTATTAGATCATGCTGAATGAAGTTTGAAGCTGCTGCTTTCAGTCCAGTGCCAGTGTGTGGGGAGCCCACAGCTTCCAGTATTGTTGCAGCACAAACCCCCTTTATTGTCAGTCCAAGGCAGCAGCAAAGTGCCCCCATGCCCCTTCTAAACTGTATTCTGCATTTTTGCTTTGTATTTCATATTTTTAATCAAGGTGAAAAGTAATTTTTCTAGATTCAATCTAGAAAATTATTAGATTATTTGCCTGATTTTTTTTCTCAAGAAATCTTTCCAAAGAGGTTATTCTGCATACCAAATTTAAAGCTAACTTGTTTAACACTGATAACATTGTAAACCATTAATGGAAAATACAGGGAAAACTTAGTATTTAGAGTTGTTTCCAACTCAGGAAAAAACATGCTGTGGAAAAACAAAGTAAGAAATTTGCATAATATTTCATAAATGAGGTCTTCTGGTCATTTTGTCAATTTCTAGAAGAGAACTATGACTCATTTATTTTACCACAATTTTTAACAGTTTGCACTTGTACTTTACTGGCGAGTTTGGCTTTTCATCACTTATTCACATTTCTTCTCTTCCACTGACGTATTTGTTTTCTTTTGTTGAATTTTATAAATAATTCAGGGATAAATGTATGGCTTTGGTCACCATAGAGGTTTCTTGCATTGATACTGACTTCAGCTACTTGGAATAGCTTTCAGGATTTTTCCACAGAAGCAGAATTGTATCATAGTATCTCAGTTTCACTGACTGGTTATTTATGCCTGCACAGCATGTACTTATCAGAAGGGAAGCCTTTTGTTACTATAAGATTTCTTTAAAAACAGATATATGCCCTCTTCCCATCAAGCCAGTCTTGTTTTTCTCATGTAAGCAGCAGATACTCAAACATACGAAGAGCAAGAATTAAAACGTGTACACTATCTCTCCTTTATTTTTAAAAAAACCTAAATAGTAACATTCTTTAGCTTTGTGGGTTAGGTAGAAATATTAAGAACTTGACAGAGTTCAAACAAAAGCCACCCAATTAATCATGATTTCTTTTCACCAAGTGTTTTTATTTATTACCAAGCTGCTACCTGTTCTGCAGAATAGTGCAGTTGTGAATGAAAAGTGCTTTGCTGTTCTCCAGATCCAGTGAGTGGGTACCTTGTTTGAAAGGTACCACAATAATCCCTTCCTGCTAACAGATATCATCCATTTATTTGCTAAATCTAAACATGCAGAAGAATAAACTCCTTTGGCAGATTTTCCTGACTGGTCTATTGTAAACTGTTTCACTCTATATCCTATAAAATGATCAGTGTCCCCTATCTGATACCAGCAACAAATCTTACATTTATGCTGCTTTTTTTGGTGGAAATTGTCACTATTACGCTACATTTCTTCATCTCTGTCCAAGTGTCCTATTGCCACCAAGAAGCAGAAAGAACCTTTCATGAATATTTTTCACTACTATTTTGAAGCTCAGAGTCTTTCTGAGATTAGTGACTTTATACTCCTGACTGCCAAAAGCAGTTGAACTGCTAATAAAGATGCTAGCCAAAATCTCAGTTCTAGTGGAAACGCAGAGCAAAATCTCAATCAAAATCTCAAGAAATTAACTGTATGACAAAGAATTCTCAAGCAAATTTTGTTTCTAATTATCTGATGCTGGTTCATGTCTATCTGCTATCTGTAAGAGCTTTAATGTCGAAGAATGATGCATGTGTTTGAATGTTGTTTGAGGGGAGAAAGGTACTTATTTTTCCCCTTTTTCTCATCTGTGCTGCAGGAAAGAAGAGTAAGTCACATCACATAAAGGTTGGCTACAACTTTCAAATATAAATACCAAGAATCAATATTTCATATAATTCTTCAGTGACATAGACACATCTAAGAACGCCCTTCTAGAAATTAGTTGTTTTCAATTTCTTTTGGTAAAAATCTGGTTTTTAGTTCTTTCATAACTTAGGTTAAATGGTGAGTATAAAAAAGTTTCCTTTAAAAAGAAGTCTCTTTATTTTTAAATGAAAAGTTTCCTAGAAAAGCTACCTTGGTAGATTAAGATAGACCTTTTTTTTTTTTAACATAATCACCATTTTAATTTCTGTCCCCATACACATTCTGCAATGTGCTTTCTGCTATTATAAAGTATGATCATCACTATATTTTTGCATGGTAACTATATCAGTGCAGAATTTGTTTTAGTACTCACCACATATGTATGTGCTCTATCAAAGATATAAAAATCTTGACACAGCTTAGTATGTTGAAAGCAAACAACATTTTTAAACTTAAGCTGATCCTGGCACACTCCACATGACAAGCTTCAAAGGCTCCTGGCCCAACAAAAAAGCATATAAATATGTTGGCACAGACAGCTGAGACAGATGTTGTCTCCACCTCCATGCACAGGAATCTGACTGCTAATTAAATAAAACTTTTGGGAAGTCAGCTAGGGCTGATAATGTTTCTTTAAGCTAGAGTACGGTTTTTTTGCAACAGCTTCCAGCAAGTAGGAAATAGTTTGTATTGTGAATGTTAAAGCAAATTGCTGTTGCGACAGGAAAGTTGATTGTTCCTAAAAAAGCTGTAGAAGAATTGGGTGAATTTACAGGTGCCTTCAAACAGCAGGAATGGGAACAAAGCTGGTATAACTTGCTCATTCTGTGGAGAGGTTCTTTTTACCAATAGCAGGTGACATTGTGAGGAAACAAGGCCAGGAAGTGGTTGGGTGTGTTTGAACTATCACAGAGCAGATGGTACTTCTGTTCATTTCTGAAAAGCCTGTTTGAAAGTATTTATGATGTCTTGTTTTTTTTATGCAGTTATAAAGTCAAGTGTGCAGATTTCATACCATACAGAGGAACTAGAGCTCTCTAGTGTGAGACTAGGGGAAGGAATAACCTTTAACTGTAACATCTTCTTGCATTTTGGCCTTTTCTCAGCTGTTTCTGATACTCATGAGACTTGACAAGTACATTGCTATATTGTTTTCCAAAGATATCTCTTCCTCTTTTCTCATTTAAAATGTGTATTTGAGACAAGGCAAATTTGCACTAAAAACTGTGTCTACCTGGGATTGTATTCTCATCACAACCATGTGATGAGAAAGCCAGAGCAATGTGAACTAATCAAACATTCAATAGCATCAGTGGTGGAGAATCATCTGTTACACACATGAGGTTACTTTAAAGGTTAAAAAGGGGGTTCCTGGTTTACTTACTCAAAGCACCTGTGTCCAAATACTCCTGAATGAACAGAGCCTTAAATATCTTCATGAGAAAGAATACTTGTATTTGGATTTGGCATATGGAGGTTAAACTGCAGAGTGAAGTGGAGAGGCTTTACTCTGTCTGAAGAAAGGCATGAGAATTTCTCAAAGTGCATCCTGCTTTTCCGTAAAAATCATTCACTCCATGTAATTGCTTAAAAGTGTGTAAAGCCAACTATTATTTTGTACAGTGTAATTTTAAATGATGGCATACTATTCCTGCTGAAGTAGTCTTAATTAAACTTCCAGTTTGTCTTGATTATATGAACATAATCAGGTAATTTGAGGGGGTTTTCCAATTATTTTCCAAATTGATTACTCTTTTACTGAGATAAGAAAAAGCTGATGAATGAGGACTTAAAAAATAACATTGCTTTCATAATTTCCATGTTCTCATGACTTGTGTGAAGGTTGCACTTGACATACTATCTTAAAATTTTGTTCTCTGTTTCTGGTTACCATTGAGTATGACAGCCAAATTAACTTCTGGCAGAAGAGCTATAACTCCATGAAAGTTTAATTAAAGCAGTGAATGAAAGAGATAAATTTATTATGGGAAATGTTTGTATCTAGCAGGGCCTGTAGATGGTATTGCTCAGGCATTTTTCTTTAAAACTTCTGTAAATGTCTTCAAGCCTACCTGTACCCTTTTATCTTTTTTTTTTTCCTGAAAGAAAACACAAAAAAATCCTTCCTGCTTCGGTTTTTCCATCACATGTAAATCAAAGAAGCTAGGTAAATTTGGCACTTTAGTTTGATTTTGATTTAATTTTTCAGTAGGGGTCTGGGTAGGTATTGGCAACCATCTTAACTTCTTTTCCAAATAAACACATAAAAGTAGTTTTTTTCCCCCACCAATTTGTCAAGCTACATTTTGTTCTCGACTCACTCCAAGTTTGACTGCAGTCTTTCCCAATAAACACAGTTAAGGAAACAGGTATTTGCATTTAAAAGGGAAGGAAAAAGCACCAGTGCTTTCAAACCTTCTTTGAAGTTCTTCTCTGGTTTGTTTGGGTGGGTTTTTTTTGGGTTTTTTTTTTTTTTTTTTTAGTTTTGGTTTGGTTTTGTTTAAGCAATGTGTAGAAAGCCAAGACATTACAGTCTGCTTGGCTGATCACACTGAACGGATGGGCTTGTGCCTTTATATTTTGGAAACAAGCCATAGGAATTTTGCTAGCAAACCCACTGTTAGTAATTTTTTCCACTAAAATTCACTGTTTAAATATCAGGATTAAAACCACAAGTGTCTTCATATGCTAATCAGTGTTATATAGATGTTTTCGATAGACTGAAAGACATGTTTTGAATTATTAAGCCTTAGGCAGAGATCAAGGGCTTTTTCTTTATACAAAAAATTGCATTATTTAATTTGGGGTATGTATTTGTATTCACATGCTTTGAGGATTCTTGTATATGATCTGAAAGGTCAAAACCTTGGCTTGCTTCTCCTGTTTCATGTTAAAGATAGAGGTTGTGTAAACTCTTGATTGGTCAATTAATTTTTCCTCTTCCAAAATATGAATAGTTACAAAAAATATCTGAGTTTTGAGCCCTTAGTATTGTCTGGCAGCTGAAGGGTCATAAAACAGATCTCTACAGAATTGTCATTACTAGCAAGTACTCTCTTGGCATGTCACATAGTCGTCTGTGTTGGTTATTGGTGTTTTCTTACTGCTTCAATTTTTACAGAAAATCAATAAAATTGTTTATGAGAATTTTTTAATAGTCCTTATGTACATCTATGACAGTAGTACAGCTTTAACAGTGGGACATTCTTATTTTATTACACCAAGCAAAAACAAATAATGTTTGCAACAAGTAGATGGAGTTACACTTTGTAAAACTAGTGCACGTGGACAGAGATTCAGCTACAACAGTTCCAGGCAGGTAATAATCAGATTTCTGTAACAGCATTACACTTTCATTTTCTTTTTTTTTTTCTTTTTGTTTTTAAAGACATGAGGCAAAGCTTTTGCAGGTGATTTTAGTCACATTTGCTTATTCTGTTGACATTCTGTTTTACAAAGTTTCCTTTAAACAAGATTTTAAAAGGACAGTTACCTCTTCTTACAACTTAGTAGTAAAAAGACATTTTCAAGTGGAATCTTGTAGATACCATGTCACACTTAGCTAGTTATCATATAATGAATAGGAACAAATTGTGCATTTCATGCAAAATGATTTAATGTAATCATATGCAATTAGATATTTACTCTTCTAACCAACACTTCATCAGTTGCTTTTTTTGTTTTGTTAAGACAACTGGTTTTTATCCCAAAATAAATATTCTATAGCTTCAAAACATATTCTCAAGCAAAGATGATACATCTTGCAGTTAAAACTTTTCATTGCTCTTTAAAATTGAAATATAATAAACCAAATTACATTTGAACTATCCTTCAAAGTATTTACTTCTTTAAAATATATATTAATATTTTACAATTTAGCTATTGCCAGTGTTCTTCATTTGCATTACTTATAGCCATAAAACTTTTGTAATCTTAAAAAAAACTAGAGATAATATTTATAAAGTATTAGGTCAGATGTATGCTTGTATTCTTTGTTTTCATGTCTCTTTTAATCAAAAAAGCTATGCCAACAATAACCACACTCAGTTGATAAAGAAAGAGTCTTAGTGTAGTTTTTCTGCATCTCGGGATTGGTGTAAGCAAGATGGTAGAATAGCCTCTTGCTAAGTGGCATCTCCACACAATGTTGGTCATTATCTTTATAGAAACGTGGTCTAAATATGTGCAGTCAAATTTGTGCTCACTATCTACAATGCAGGATTTAATAACAGTATCTCTAATTTGAAATTCCTGCACTATTTGACAATTTCATTTTTTTATTTTTTATATTTTAGAAAAAAAATCTTTGATCATATATTCTCTTTTTTGCTTAGAACTTACAGTATGTTTTTATGTTTCTGTGGCTACAAAACATGTAGTCTAAAAATGGGGAGAACAGTCTTTTCTTATGTTACAGAACATTTATAATTTCTTTTTTAGTTTTAGAGTCTAATGATATCTAGATTGAGAAGTATTTGAATGAGAGTTTGAGTCTCTACAAGAGCATCTTGCAACATTTGGCTTACCTAAAGGATTCAGGAGAAAGAAAAATGGCACTGGAAGCTCGTTGTATGTATTTAGAGGCATTAATGCAAAGAATATGGATTCTTATTGATGTGTCTTCCTCATACCTGTCTACCTGCTTGCATAAATGTGCAATAAGCTACATGATGGCTCCTTTCTCCTGCAAATGACAAATAGGACCTTGAGCTTGAATAGAGGAACCAAAAAGAGCAAGAATGTTGTTGTTCAGTACATGCGCTCTCCATGTGTAGATGTGACACCTAGGGACATGGCTTAGTGCAGACTTGGCAGTTCTGTGTTAACAGTTGGACTCGGTGATCTTAAAGGTCTTTTCCAAACTAAATGATTCTATAAGTTTATAATTATTTCCTCTGCTTTTATTCAATTCTTCTACCAACTTTGAAAAACCTTTGATAGAGGGATGAAATTTGAGGAATCATCTTCGTTTTCCGTTTTCTTCAAAGCCTTTTTTTGTGCCTTTGGGCAAGCCATGTGACCCTCTGTTTTCTAGTTCTTTAAAAATAATAATTTTTAGTACTTTTCCTAATTTATATTGATGTTGCTGTGGTATACTTTTGAAGTTATGAAGGATAGATGATGGAAAAAGACTGTTTTAGAGAAACTAGGTTTTTTTCAAAGTGTTGACAATTTTATATTAGTTACACCTCTGAATTATTTTCAGGTTAAAATGTAGGTATTCATTCAGACACAACTTGTGGAAGACAATATAAAAGTTTTAAATCATAAAATGTGGTATATCACAGTCAGTAAAGCACCAAAAGCAATGTTTAGAATATTTACATAACAAAACCAAGACCTAACTGGTGTTAAGTTTTAGCAATAACTATTCAGATATTTTAATGCTGATTTTAATACATTATATAGGTCAAACCATCTCTAAAAATATTATGTGGAAGCATGTTGTTTTGTCTAGAACAATCTTTTGCCAAACATAACTGAATACTTGATTTCTGAGTATAATACTGAGTAAGTACCATTTTGAGTGCAATCCAATGCAAACTAGTTAAGAGAAACATGTAGAATTACTGCACAAAACTTTTGGGTCTGATCATGATCTTTACTGATTTAAAGGGTTGTCTATATCCAGTGGGAGTATCATCAGAAATACCATGCCACGTACCCCAGAAAATGCCATTGCGAACACCTTTGTACTTCTTGTGGTAGTACTTGCCGTTGAGATTGGCTGACAAGCAGGCATCAAACCACCAGCCAGAGCTGTAGTAGGCACCACAGTTTCCTGAGGGATACCTGTCATTGTCCCTGTCTGGGGTTGTAAAGAACTTTTGGTCGTGGTTGTAGTGCCTGCTGTAGTGGAGGGCATCTCCGGCGGTGCCGCTGTAGCCGTGGACACTCAGGCGGTACTTGAGGTACTCGTTGGCCACGTAGAAGTGCTCGTATTTGGCATATTCTCTGATCCCATTGAAATCTTCCAGATCAATTCTCAGTTGCATTTCCTGGCTCCTTGTCAGGAGGTGAATTTTGTCATTGCCTAGCCAGAACTCCCTGCTGAGGTTTCCAAAGCCATGTTTGTAGTCATTCCAGGTTCTGTTGAAGTTAGTGCTGCCATCCTGACGCCGCTGCAGCACTGTCCAGCCACCTCCCTGTGTTTGCATGTCACAGTAAACTTCAAAGCTCTCATTTCTGGGATCAGGGCTAATCCTGTAGATTCCATTACTCCTTCTCCCTGCTGTGTAATGGTCAGCACAGTCTCTCTGCATTATTTGTATAACTGGTGAAAGAACAAGTAGCGTTAGAATAAACATAATTTCAATTAAGAAATGTAACAAATTTTTACCCAGAGTGATACGGCATGCAGAACTTGCATTGGAGAGGTTTTACATCTCAAATAGTGTTGCAACAATTTCAGTTCTAGGGAAAAACACCTTTTCCATCAGATTTACTTTATAACAGATGTCACCTATGATCTCTGCATCAGATAGCTGACTAAAAAAACCCAATTAAACTACATTTTTTAAGCAAAATGCCTAATAGTAAGGGTATTTTGATTATTCGCTTTCCTTTTTGTCCCTTTCTCTACTTTATCCTTTTATTATCTCATGTAAATTCAACCTGATTTCTTCAGTCCATATTTCTAAAGCTTTGTATTTACACACTTGCTGCTTTGTGTATTTAAATGTATAGCTTCACAATCTGCCTAAAATCTACAGCTCCATCTGGCAGTATGTCAGGGAAAGAGCTTTGTCCATGTGGGAATGATGTTAACCTTGGCTATTGTTAAGTAAACATCATTTGATAGAGAACATAACTTCATCAGGAATGCTTTGTGTGTTAATGTTGACTGTACTTTAGGAAGCAGGAAAAAAGTAATAAAATTGTTACATTTGTTGTAATTGTGTGAGACCTACAAAGATGAAGGTGATGGTTCCTTCCTGTGTATGTGGCATTGCTGGCTTTATAGAAAAGAAGAATGTTAGCATCTACTGCTAACAGTACCTTTTTCCCACTGATGGGTGATGTGTTTTATTCAGAAGAAAAATACCCCCAGGCTTTTTCCCCACAGTGAAAATCCATTTTTGATCCACAATGTCATCCATTAATTTCATTCTGTCCAACAGCATGGTATTAGAATTCCATGTTCTTAAGAGATATGGAGTTCAGAAGTTCTCAGTTAAGAGCCAAAACCATAATGTTCATTCCTCTTGCAGATTTGAATGTATGGGCGTTTTCATGTTCAGATTCCGTTGTAATTTTTTTCCTAGAAAATGTAAACAAACTGCTTCTTGAAAGGGAAGAGTGATCTCAGGCTGCAGCAGGGAGCAAGACTCAGGACTTCTTGTTTGCCAGAAAACTGGACATTTATGAAACCACAAAGTATAGGAGTCAAAGGCTTTAAAGCCAAATCTAAATCCACAATAAATTCGCATTTATTTCACTGAATTTTGTGTAAAATCTTTGGTGGATTAAAGTTCAGAGCAGTTATTAACAGAGAATATACATTTCAGATAAAATGCTTCTATGATCCAATTCAACTCCTATTTAAATAAAGGTTTACTATTACTTTCAGTGGATGCAGGAATGGCTCCTGAATAGGAAAATGTTGTAGCTGTTTTCCTTGCTAGCTTTCATAATGAATATATTGGTGCTATAAATGCTTTTAGCATGTTGTTGAAAAATATAAGGAATCTCTACATGATCATGTGCCCTGAACACTATCCAGCAATTCAGTAAATGTGAGGAATATCAAAAACTAATTTAGTCTGTTATTTAGTCTGTTTTGAAGTGCTGTACTTGAATGTGATTTATTACTAATTATTAATATAACAAAAATTACTCATTTGTATCTGAATGAATGTAATTTTTTGTAGTGATTTTTATCTGATTTGATTACTAATATAGTAAGAGCATTACCTTTAGTATTACTTATTTCCTCTTTTCAAAGAAGAACACTTTCAAGAATTTCAGCTGTACATGCACTGTACACTTGCAGATCCATTTCCAATATGTGTAGATAGAAGGACAATTATTTTTTAAGCTTGGATGCTAAGCAAGAGACTTAAAGATTGTAATGCAGCCTCCTCTTTCTCTGTTTTGTCTTTCAAGAGCTTTATCTTCTCATGTTTGATGTCTAAGTGATAGAATACACTGAAAATCTAGGGAACGTTTCTTGTTTTCGCGGATTCCTATATGTAAGATAAAAACTTTGTAACTTTAAGAAAACCCCTCAATCTTGACTTAATAACAACAAGTATTAGAAAGAGAGCATTGGTTCTGTTCCTTTATTAGGAGAATTAAGTGGTAAAAGAAAAAAAGGTTTTTTTCAGTGATAACACCTGTTTTCTCTTTTATACTGCTTATATATTAAATTAATGCACAGGGTTTATTGTTAAAACGATGATACATATGTTACCCAGTTGAGAAGCGCTGTTAGTAAGGTTTTTTTAGCTGAACCTTTCAGGTGTTTGCTGTGATGATAAGAAAATTATTATCCATTAAAAATTAAGCATTTTGCTAGATTCACTTGATGATTGATGATGCCTGGCACCCCTTTTCAGAGTACCTGCAGTTTTGCAGTGAGAAAACATAAAAAGGCAGTTTTCTAAGGCACACCTAGAGAAAATTTAACCCTTTGCATCCAAGGAGAAAATATGTGTGGGTCACTGATGTTTCATGTCTCTAATGAAGGGTAATATGGTGTAAAATAAAGTTAATTTTTCATGTTTATTAAATTGCAAAATATTGTCCTGTAAAAATTAATGTTTCAAATCCCTAAATTAAGTCCAACCCTAGGAGGGACTGAGCACCTGCAGCTCTCAGTAACCCTCTAGTGGCTGCTGAAATGTTTTACAGGAGAATAAATAAACACTTAAAGAGCAGATACTTGTGAACTTAATAACACAGCTATTTGGGTAAAATATATTTTAAATTGTTTACCTAATACTAGTGAAATGCAGTGAAAGCTTATACAGCAGTAAGAATTAACAGATTACATACCAGGTCTTGCTTGCGTTGCTGGGCACTTAGAAGAACATTTGTTATCCAGGTTGTTCACAGCAAATGTCAAATTTGCAACTTTGCTGTCAACATAATGTTCCACATTGTTCATGTTTATGAGGCTCAGCTTCTCTAAATGACCCTGCAGTGTCTGAATCTGGCTCTTTGCATTTTTTAAGCTGGTTGCCATTCTGTTAACTTTGCTTTGCAGTTCCTGTACTCTGTTATCTTGGCTTTCACTGTTTTCTGCCGTGTTGGGTAGCAGAAATTCATTACTTCTGTCTCTTTCCTGGTTGTCATCTGCTTGCAGCTTGCAATCTTGGCAGCATTTTTTCAGCTTGTTTACTGATTCTTTAAGGGTCTGTACTTCTTTGAGAGTCTTCTCAAGCAGTTTGAATTCTTTGGGTATCTGGATGGTCATCGGAGGCAAATTTATCTGATAAGGACAATCCTCTCCTTCATCACATTTCCGATTAGCTTTGAGCTTTATGGGACAAGTCTCAGTAAGTTTTGCTTCTTTAGCATTCTCTTCTTCTTCTAAAATAACTGCAAAAACATTTGTCAAAGCAAGGAGAGTTGACTTCAGCAAGACTATGTAAATGAGGAGCTTCATCTTCACGGAGAAACTAGCAGTATGAGGAAGTGTGCAGAAGTGGAACAACTTTATAAGGGCAGCTCGAAGCCTGTGAGTTATCAGACAGCCTACACTGTTCTCAGAAATGGGTGGGAGTGCTTGCATCACGAGTGATTAATAGCAGAGCAAAGTTAGGTAGTGCTTGCAAGAGTAGCACATTTCAGTGAGTATTTCTGACTCAGAGCTAGTGTATGTAAGCCAGATGATGAAATGCATGTGTGCTGGTAAATTATGCAGTTTAATTTAATTCCTTGTTGTACACAGATTTTCTCCTTTTTTTGGAAAAAAAAGCAGGTAGAGAAAGTGAAAACCAGCCTTTTCCCAGTTTGAGGTTTATCACAGCAATAGCTTTACTGACAGTCAGTCCCCTTTTCCCTATTTTTTAACTTAATGGATATATTCATATAAATTATTTAAAACCCCAAACATGTTGAAACACAGGTATAGTTTTGATTCCAAACATTTTTCAGTATAGAGTCGCAATTTCAGGAGGATGAGCAACACTTTCTTCTTACTATTTCACCTAGCCCACCTTAAAATAGGTATCTGGAAAGTTCATAATCTCTATGGTACATCACAGTTAAAATTCACTGTTATCTGATTTGGGGTACTTCTTATTGAGCCTTTTTAAATGAAGGGACATGAACTGAAGATAGTTTCCCCTTTGATGCATCAGATCCGCCTTGTTAGACTAATTGTACAGGAAACCCAAGGAAAATCCCGATGTTCTGATTAATGTCCCAAATTCTAAATCTACAGGGAGGCAGAGACCTAGGGAGGAGCTCTGTTCTGTTTGAGGTATTGCTCTTCTTTTTATTGTGCCTCATATCAACTTTCAGAGTTAATCATATACTTTACATGACTGATTGCTCCAAATGAAATATTTCTCTAGATGAGAATTGCCATTTGCATTCTACAGCCACCTTTGCCATTCTCATGTGATACCTGTACAGTTTTAATGATCTATGTAATTTTCCTTGTACCTCAAAACAAGGCTACATGGATATGTCTTTATGCATTCACAGCTCAATCAAGGGTCAAATAACTTGCATAATTAAAGGGTATTTACACTAGTTCTTGTTTAATTAGTCCAACCTGAACCATTTCTTTCCCTAAACCCTATTTGAAATTACTCATAACACAGATTAAACATTAAGCAGACATTAGTCACACATATAATCCTCAAGTTCATGATCTCTGTCATGTTACTAGCTACAATTCACACCACAGGCTTATATTGATAGTACAGGAAGGAGGTTTGGTCAAAAAACCCTACTTGTCTAACCCCTGCAACAATTCCTTCAGATTCCTGCATAGCAGAAAAGTTGAGTAACTTTCCTATGAGATGGGTTTTTAATGTATCTTTCTTATGTTCTAAATGAGCATCCCAGAACCCGCCTTGATGCTTTTAGTTATGTGACAAAACTGTATCTCCTCCTGTCAGATCATGATAGTTCCCCAGCAATGAGGTAAAAGCCACTCCCGGCCATTCAGGTGTAAAATACTGGCATCACTTTGGTTTTATCAAAATTGAAATGTTTGTAAAAGATAAAATGTGTGATTTTAATTTGCAAGTAAAATTTTTAAATTTTTGATTTGATGCTAATTTTTCATTATATCAGTCAAAAATCAGGTGTTTCTGAAGCCTTGTTCTTGTGTATGGCTGCTACTGTCAAATGGAGAAAAGCTATACCAGCCTCTTTGGAGGGGCTTTAGAAATAGAATAGAATTCTTAAATCCTTGTTATTGGGAGGCCACATTCCCCCCACGCTCTTGTTTTTTCAGTTTACAATTGTCTCTGCTATCTGCTTTGTGACTTTGAACTGGAAAAACTGTTCTGTATCTGCAAAATGAATAATAATTATCCTTGATAGACCACATTCTATGATTTGCCTTGAAATATTTAAATGTATAACAAATATTGTTGTAATTTATGCATACTGTGCTACATTGAAAGCCTAAACTATCTTTAGAATTTTGTAACATCTAGAAATTTTTGTTCATACTAAATGTAAAAAGAAAGTTGAGACAGTAAGGTGAAGAATCTGAGCTTTTCAGACATCTCTGTCCTGAGACATCCATTCCTTAGTCCCATATATATCTTCCTTTTGGGATATTCACTTCCTCCTTTGGATGATACTTCAGTAATCTTGAGTTTCTCTATTATCCTCCTGATTTCATTCTTGGTCTGATGTTCTGCTCCTAAGCTGTCACCAGTCTGCCTGGAGTCCAGAAGATCCATTTCTCCTCCAGTCTGTATGCTTCTCCTACCTGGAGCACTCTTGTAATTGAGTTCTGGCCTTTCTTCCTCTTCTGTCAGGGAGTGTCCATTCCCAAAAATCTGTCACATCTCTTTTCTTTCTTCAGGAACCCAAAATAGTATGACATAGCCTTTTTCATGTTTCATGTCTCCTATCCTTCCTGGAATAAATGAAGCAAAGTTTCAAATCTGAGTTTTTCAGCAAAGAGGAAGGACACTGAGTAGTCTTAAGCTGTAAGATGCTGATGCAGTTTAAGTAATGGCAGAAATATTGGACCAGATTTAAACTAAGACTTGCTGTTTGTTTATAAACAAAGGTTCTTCCCAGATGGGTCTCTCTAGATCTAGAGTGTTCTGCATAATACTAAAAACTTTAAATTAGTTAAGCAATCACAAACCCCAAAAGTCAATCTTTTTCAACTGTGAAAGGATCTAACTGAATAACAGCTGATGACTGCTAAGGTCTTTGCTTTTTACTTAAAGCTAATTTTCTTCTAGCTTTTAATCTCTTTTAGTCTACTTTTTAGGAATCTATTTTTTTTTCCCTGTGGACAGAAGAGATCTCTTTATCATACAGACATCTTCCTAAAGATAAAGAAAATAACTTACAGCTCAAGGTACTCTGAAATTCTACTGAAGTTTTTAATTCTGTTCACAGAACTTCCCAGTGATTGCAAGGTTAAAGAAGTGATATATTTCATTTCATTAGACTTGTCTGAGATTGTTTATCCAAAGTTTATCAAAACCAGCATGAACCATTTCCCATGAATTTTTAGACTAAGGTTTTTTTTCTTTTTCTGGCAGATAATGGAATGTAGGTCAAGCAGAAAACAACAAAGCTATGACTGTAGGCAGATGTTAATTTAACTAGTGACTATGGCAATTTAAAACACAACAGCTTGGTTTCTGTTTGATTTCTGGCTTTGTTCTGGGAGTCAACATCTCCTGCAGAAGAATTGCTGCAAAATATCCAGGTTTGTCTAAGCAATTCAAATGATTGGTATATACAAACCTGAAGTATATTGGGACTCATTCATACAAACCATTTTGGTGGCAGAGATGGAATGTGTAGAGATTCAACTGCTGCAGTAGTATTTGTGATGTTTATTGTAGACTTCAGCATTTCTGTGTTACATTTTGACTGAGAAAGAGAATGACAAGTAATTAGATTAATTTTCGGGTTTTTCCACAATTTGGAATGTATACCAAAATTCCATACTAGAAACAAATTCTGATTTAGAATTCTTTCTGATTAGCTAAATTGTTTTCTTTTTTAACTCAGTAGTCATTCTTCATGCAAGCAGTCCTTATGTTGTCCACTGGATTGTGGGACTACCTATTCAACTTCCTCATGTGTCTATGAGAACACATCAGAACACGAAAGGAAAGGCAGTCCTATTCCATTTGGTATTATAAATATTCTTATTCAGATATAGATGACATAGAGCTAGTGGTTGCATGGCTTTACTACCTGCTTAAATTGTTCTTTGCTTTATTTATAAATTCTGGCAGCAGGCAGGCACCGCTGACAGAGCAGGTAAGCAGTGGATATTTAGATCTGTAACTGTAAATATAATACATGTTAAAAAATTCATATGGTCAAAGAAAATCACTCCTTCTGTTAAGGTGAGCACCATATTTGTAAAGAAGAAGGTCCACAAAACTATGTTCTTACTAATTCTATTTCTCCCATGACATCTGATCTGCCTGCTCAAAATCTACAGTTGACATCTATTTCCTTTATCTGTAGCCATGGAAGATGCTGTAGTTAGTTCAATATACAAAGAGAATAAACCCAAATACACTTTCAGAGTGATGATATACCAAAAACAAAAGCTTCTCCCTCCTTTGTGTTTGCAGAAAAAATCCTTTCTGATTCCTGCAAACCTGCTCCAATAAAAGCACCAAGTGTAAGACTGTGCTAGTTACTTCCTATCCTGATTTCAAGCTTCATAGCCAAATGAAATTTGATGACAGCAGGAAAGCTATGTCCTCTCCTGAAATACCTGTCTTATCAGTCTTCTATGCCCACTTTTCTGAGCCATGCAAGCCTCAGTTGGCCAGCAGCATAGTCTCACCCACTGTACCATCTTGATTGTGGCTGATGTTTATATTTGCCATGTAGGGATTGCTTTTTCCCGTGAACTGGGCAACAAAACTAGGGTTATGAACTATGCCTTGGGAAAGAATTTGGGATATTATTTTTCACAGTCATTATTTGTTAGTTTTAGGAGGCTCTTTAGCAGTTTATTTTTCATTACATGATGCCTGGTTCATCCATCTGTAATTAAAAAAGCAAAATTGCAGAAGTTCAGTGTAAGGCAGCACAGTGTATCTACTGTACATAAGTGTATTTATGATTTCTGTGTATGCCATTACTCCCACCTGAGTACATTTGTGCAACCAATAACCTGTGCATGGCTTCAAGTGTTGTTGTTTGTCACCTAAATTAAATGTTTAGGAAACTCAGTGGCAAATATTTTTCTACTTGAAAAGCTACTAAATAGGCTTTTTCTATGGACTTCCCATCCTTATTCTAAAGTCTACTTCCTGTAATAAATGTATGAAGTTCCAGGTGAGAGGGATGGCATCTTATTTTTAAACTCCACTTACACTATCTATTTAAAACTGTCAGTGCATTTTTCTTTACTTTCTATCATTGTAACCTTTCTCTTGAGTAATGGCTTAAGCAAGGCATATCATTCTCTAAATATCTGCAGTATAGCTATTTCTGTGTGTGCTTTCAGTGTTTCCCAATCTCCAAAATGGAATGCAGAATTGCATACCAATAACTACAATTTATTGCAAACTGTTTACAGTCTTAAATTAGTGACTTTTATCTTCTTGTTTTAAAATACTTTGAAATATGTGCTGAAGCCGGAAATGTTGTTGAGTAGAGAAATTTTAATTTTGTGGTAGTCTTCCATATGTGTATGAATATTAGAGATGAATTGAAAAATACACAATGACTGAATGAAAAGTGTAGAGATTATATTTCCTTGTGTTGTGTTTGGCTTTTTTTGAAGATTGCTAGAGAGGTTCCAAACACAACCTTTTAATTGGTTTTCCTTCATTTTTGGATGTTTCATCTTGAAGTAGCCAGGACCTGATCTTCAGAATTAGTGAGAAGTTTTGAACTTGCTCTGAGCAGTGGGCTGAACTTAAGGAGGAATCTTCAGTTCCCTTAGTGTGTTATCATGGGTCCGAGATTTTGCCCAGATAATTTGGATATACCTGGCATGGGCAAGCCAAACACCTGCAGATATCCCTAGCCCTGGTGTCCAGCCATATGGACAGAAATGCAAGAGTCATAGCATGGGTTCAGTGTGCTTGTACCTGTTGCCCTGCTACGATGTTGAAACAGCCCCTGAGAAGGTGGCGTTGCCTTCTCCCCCAAAAAGGCACACCTGAGCTGTGTGCTGTGTCCAAACTGTGTGGCTTCATGAGGATTCTGGCAGAGTAGGCAGAGCTCTCTGTTTAAAGAGGAGAACTTACCATTTCTCTTTGCTTCATGTTTAACCTTTAAATATTATATGAAAGAGGTAAGAAAAGCTCTTCAAATAAACAGCACAGAAGGGAAATTCCAAACCTGACAGAACAGACTGGGCAGAAGACCCATATGCCAAGGGGCTAATACTATACTGAAATCCTGGGTGTATACAAACTATAAAATATATTAATCCCTTGATATTTTTCTCTAGTCTTCTATTAGGAGGCAAAACAGTTGTTTGATGAAACATTTCAGATATTTGAAATAGCAAATGAATATAAAAGGTTGGAAATTCTGTGTTAAAATTACACTAAGTGTAGTCACAATGTCTTCTTACAGTTACAAAACCTACAACTTAGCATGAAGGAAGGGAAAGTGTTATTATTCCATTTGAACTTAGAATACATTTTAGTTGTTTTGCAGTAACTGCAAAAATAATTAGAAACACGTGTTAGCTACATCCTTTCTCCAAAATGCAGAGATCCTAGGCACTGCTGAAATTGAGTATTTCCTAAGAAGCCTCAAGTGCTTCACTTTAATAATGATTGTAGTAGGTAGTTGATGTTAAGTGGTAATTTCTTGGTGGTGACTTTATTTATCTTCTGTGCTTGTTTTGTGTGCTTTTTTATCAAAGAACTCTGCAAAGTTAGACCAATATTCAGATTCCATCATTTACTTATGTTTAATATTTGGCTGAATTTTATTCATTTCTGGAGAGTCCCAAAAGAACTTTAGGAGCCTTGAAATTTGAAATGGGATATGTGCCTAGAGTTCTTATTTATATCACATTTCAGTTAGAGAAAACTTGTTTTGGAATTTCAGATGAGTTCCTTGCTGCCCTGTTTTGAGCTGACTGTCAGAAAGAATTGAATATAATCTGATAAAATGGAGAATGCCCACTGCAGTTAATGCAGAGTGAGGAAGTGTTGATCAAGTTAGGGCCAGATTTCACTAGTTTTGCTCACATGGATGAGTACCTCATTTATCAGGTGGGTCCTCTCCCTTCTGTGGTTTTAATTCCCATTGCTATTCTGGCATATTCTCTTTCTTACAAACATCTCTATCCACCTTCTAAGCTTGGAGAAACTACTGTGGTCTTAAATCCAGGGGCTCATGTGCCTGAAGTCAAGCTGGAATGATATAAAAGAGGTACCTCATATAGTGTATCATCTCACATAGTGCTCACTTTTTCTTGGAATTTTCATCAGGAGATTTTGAAGACAGGTCTGGTGGGGAACTGTTGGTAGCGAGTGAATATGAACTTTAGAGAGAAAAGTTTTTCAGGTGTACAGAACAGCTATTTGAGCATAAGTATGTTCTGTTTTTCTCCTGGACTCCTATATTTAAATGAGTCCTGCTCAGAGACCTTTTCTTGCTAGAAAAATATTAAGGATATGTCCTTCCCTTGCACCTTTTCTGCGATATTTTCCTCCACATTTTTTGTAATAGGATGAATTGCCCAGCACTTTGGGACTTTTCACTGATTGAAGGGAAAAAAAAATTGCTTTGGAACTTGGGTTTGGGTTTGGTTTTGATTTGTTAGATTTTGTTTTGTTTTGTTTTTCTGGTAGAAAAGCCAGACTTCAAATCACATAGCAATATAAAAAATTGTAACAGTTAGAAAATCACAAGGGCAATGTAAGGGTAACTTAATATGGTAAAATAAACATAACAGAAATTTTGCATGAAAAAGATTCAAGTAGATCCAGTAATAAGACACATAATTCCATGTAACTGCATTTATGGGAGTACGGGGAAATGGCAAGCAGAAAGTTGCCAGGCAACCATTTGTTAAAAGACAAATCTTCATCCAACTTTCCAGTAATTCTGCATTTAGATAAGGAAAATTTATTCTGGTTTATCCAGATGATTTATCAGTGTTGAGCGTGTTTGAAAATGTATGGTGTCTCAGTATATTATAAAATGAGAAAGAAAATCTGAGAAAAGCAATATACAGTTAAGTACAACTGACTTGGAATGGGACTGGAAGACTCAACAAGTCAAGAATATTTATCCAACTATATTCCAGACTCCAGATCTGAGATCACCAGTATAATAAAATTACCTCAGTTCTTACGAGGGCATTATGGTTAACACAGGACTGGAAAAAGTCATCCTCAATTGCCATTTAGAAGCCCTTTTTTTTCTCACTTCTCCATCTTCTCACTCGTTCTTTTACTTTTCAGTGTAGCAATGTAAATAGTTACACTGAGGAGACCTACATTTCACCTACCCCAGCAATGTGAGAGCTTCTGAGCAATAAAATGGACTGTGAGTGTGCAAATACTGTTGGTTATTTTAGCATTAATGTGGGACAGGCCACCTGGAAGGAATTATGTATCTTTATATCAGGGGCATCATCTCTTGTCCAGTTTTATCATCACAATTAATTCAATTTTTCTAGAGCAGGATCACGTTTGCTCCCTTCTTCCACAAACTATTTCTTCCCCTCAAACAGTTGCCTCTTTCCCTTCTGCCCTCCCAAAAATCTTGGAGAAAACTGTATACCAGACTTTAATAACAAATCCTGGGACCAGAGTAGCCCAGTGCTGTCTCTTTGATGGCTCTCCCAAAAACGCTGTGATAATGGGAACTACCTGGTGATGAAACTTTCCAGGAAAGTGAGACCACTGCCTTTGACATGCTGGTATGCCATCCATGCAGCCTGTCCTGTGTAGTCCTCAATGCTACAAGTCTTCACACTGCATAGGACCAACCTTCTTGAAATAGAGCTCTTAGCTCTGAACTGAACTGAGAAATTAGGTGTGAAATCTGTAAGAAGTTTATGGACATAAAGAAGAAGACACAGCCTTCAGGACAAGCAATGTTATTTCTGTGGAAGCATTGTCAAACATGGCGTAGATCTGCAGTGAGAACCTAAGCAGTAAAACAACCTGTAGTTCACAGGTACAGATCAGAGGGGTATGGAGAAAGCACATTAGTGAGGTACCACACAAACAGGACAACTGTATCTCTGTGTGAGGCTAGGAAATAAATGGGTTGAGAAAGGGAATATTTTCTTTCTCACAGAAGACCTAGATAATATTTTGAACTTAAGTGAACAGTATCCTTGATCATACAGAATGCCAAAATAAATATTTGAGAGCTGCTTATCTTTAATCTCATGCAAACAAATGAAAGGCAGACCTTCTATTCTTGGGGTCTCAGGGAGCAAAGATTGTCTTTGCTACGACACAATATTTTGAAACAGATCTTGAAAAAACTTGAACAGTTATCAAGAAAATATATACTTCCTTTGACATATTGATGTGTATTCTGCTTCTTGGCCATAGGATTAGTTCTAAATGGTTTCCTCTGAATATTCTGAAGGTTCAATTATAACTGCTGGTATTTTCTTGGAGCTGTAGTAATTTCACTTCTTATTTCAGGAGATCTCTGCATAATCACATTTCTTGACAGGGTCCCATAGGCGTTGCAGGTTTGACCTGCTGACCCACAAGGCTAGCCGTGGACTTTTATAGAGGTGGATCATCTTACATTTTTTAATTGGATTTAAACTGGTTCTCCTTACTTGTGACCAAAGGAGGGGAGGAAAGGTTTTCTAAAGCAGTATCACCCAGGAATAGTGTGGCCAGCAGGACCAGGAAAATGATTGTCCTGCTGCACTCAGCCCTGGTGAGGCCACAGCTCAAATCCCGTGCCCAGTTTTGAGCCCCTCACTACAAGAAGGGCATTGAGGGACTGGAGAGAGTCCAGAGCTGGGGAAGGGTCTGGGGCACAAGTCTGATGAGGTGTGGCTAAGGGAGCTGAGGGTGTTCAGCCTGGAGAAAAGGGGTTTAGAGCAGAACTTACTGTTCTCTACACTACCTGAAAGGAGGTGTAGCCATGAGATCAGTGTCTTCTCCCAGGTAACAAATGATAGAGCAGAAGGAAATGGCCTCAAGTTGCACCAGGGGGGTTTAAATTGGATATTAGGAAACATTTCTTCGCTGAAAGTGTGGTCAAGTGTTGGAGCAGACTGCTTAAGGAAGAGTTTGAGTCACTGTCTCTGGAGGTGTTTAAGAGACCTGTTTGATCTTGGTGTTTGCTGGAGATCTGCACAGGCATGTAAGGTAATGTGTTCTGTTGCCTGGGGGTAATCCAGCTTTAGCCTAGCTCCTATGTTTTTTTACATCCCTATTGCCTGCAGAGACACTTTAAACCTCAGTTTTGCCTGTGTGGGCCAGTGGGTTTATACCAAAGCTGAACCAGTTAAGCAATGAAAAGAAGTTACTTAGAGCCTGAGTTCAAAGTCAAGACAGAATTACCATGAAATATTAATACAGACAAAAAGTCAAAGAAGAAATGGTACAGTGCAGGTAGCCCTGCAGTTGTGATAGAAACATTCTTTATGTTCTTATATTTATGTCCTGAATTTTTATGAAAGTAAGCATTTTTTCTCTGTTTATTTGATTTGGTGGTGTATTTAATTTGTTATGTTATCAAAGTCTGTATAAACTGAAAGGCTGCCAATTACAGTTATAAAAAGTTGCAGCAAAATGAAAGTATTAGTGCTTAGGAGATTTCATAACTGTCTGTTTGCCTTCCATAGCTATTTTCTGCTGGAAAAATCACAGACACCAGAGTAGCTGAGCTGAAGGAACAGTACACCCTGCTGCATGAGGCTGTGATAAGGTATAATATTCCTTTTTAGACTTTCAGTAGCCAAAGCATTATGTTTTTAAAGTACTTTCTGCTCATGCTGAAGCCTTATTATCATTTAAGGCTTTCTTAGAGTTATAGTTCATAGAAAGGAAGCCAAAACACAAGGTTGAAAACCACTATTATTTAATAGGAACTTTCAAGTTAATTTGCGATACTTAAATACTTGTTTGAAACACATCTTTCTTTCTAATACAAACATAATAATACTGGGAATGGATGTACAGACTGTAACAGACAGCATACCTGTAATTATCAGTAAAATCAGCATCATGATATTCTTGTTACATTCTTGTAATGCATACCATAATATCCACTGTATTAACAATATTTTATCCCACTTTCACTGAGAGTCCAAATTAAAAACTTTATGGCAATTCTGTCATTAAAGCTAAAGCCTAATTTAAGTATCCTAAAACTAATTCAGGTTATACCTGCTTATTTGGATGATGCTGGGATTTCGGTGCCTCCTGGCAGTCTGAATAGCAGCAACTGCAAAGTAATGTAAAGTAATTTGAAAAAGGGTTCTCAAAATACTTAGATAACAGTTATTCTTGAGGATAGCTGAGTCTTCTGGTTTTGTCTTAATAAAATGGGGAGTTGGGAGATGATTCTGACTCTGTGAAACATCATCTGACTTTATTTCAGGTTACTGAGATAGATAGCAAATCTTTCTGAGAAGCAGAGTTAAAAACAGCACTTCAGTGTTGTTCAGGTTCCTAGAAAATACAAGAAGACTTTTCTAACTGCTCAGATCTGAACATATTTTGTGGTGTTTGGATTAATTGATAGAGAGAGTTTCTACCACATTGGTGTTCACTGAGCTGAAGCAGAAACCAGTAGCTGCCAATTAGTTGATTTTCACCCAGTGTTAGTTTGAAAACAGTCTTTCATTGGAAAAATACAAACAAATTCCTATGTGTTTTATGTATTTATAGAGTATTCTTTTTTATGGGACATTATGTAAAGGCAATCTCTTTGTGTGTCTAACAAGTGGAATAGTGCCTGAGTGTAAACAGCACTCAGCTGTCCTTTCTGTCACACTTAAAACTACCCTTAACAGAATGCACCAAAAGCATGAAAATGTTAGATGGTAGATTACATCTCTCATTCTTTCCATCATTCTCACAGGAGTATGAAATGGCCATGCTTCTGTAAGAAATTGGATCAGAGATCATGATGTCCCATTCTGTATTAGATGTAGTTGTGTGTCACAGCAGAGCACCAATGTGTGAGCAAGCACTAATTCTCACAGACAAACTTCTCCTACTGCTAAAAGTCAGCAAGGGAAATCAATTACAAAAAACTCATCATGATTTCCAGTATATTTTAAGGACATCAAAAGTGGGATTCAGGCATCAAAATTAGGATTCAATTGTCCATATGTTAAGCAGGTAGACATACTTATCTGAACAAGGTACCAAGGGTCTCTTAACACTCTATAGAAAGAAATAGGGACTTCCTCCTTATCCAGACATCTGCAAGGGTCTGCTTTTCCATCAGCTGTAAGGATTGTCCTGGTTGTAAGTGCAGTATGTGTGTATATTCTCTTCCTGAAAAGAGCCCTTCACAGGATCAATACTGCTTTTTAATTGTTAGTTCTTCATTCTAACATGTGCTGTACAGTTCTCTGGATCAACAACTTATTTTTTCACATATTACAGTTGAATTCAATCCCTTTCCTAATTAATGCCCACCTGTCCTAGTGTTGTTGCAATGCCATGTTAAGACAAATGACACAGGATGAGGTTTTCAAGCTCTGTGTGGTTTTTTCTTTCCTTTTTTAGCATATAAAAATCTCAAAGAGAAAGCCTTATATATCTTAAGCAGCACAGTTCCCTGTGACAGCTGTTCCCAACTATTACAACTGGTCTCTCTGATATACAATACAAATTTGTCTAACATCATGAGTGCAATTACTCTGTGTGCAGGTCATTTCCAAGGCTGTTGCCAATGTACACAGAGCTATAAGTGCAGTCCTCTGTTTAGTGGCAAATTTATTTCTTGCTTTCAGTTTGGCAAAATTTGGCAGTTCTAACAGCTGAAAGATGTCACCTGGCAGATAACATCTTAGATAGTTTTCTGTAAAGTCTTAAGTGGTTTGAATTTATGTTTGCTGAGAACAGGCTGTCATCCCATTGTGGTGCTGTCTCACCCATCCACTTTGTAGTAAGGCTGCATCTAAAGTTGAAGTATCTGATCTTGTATTTGGCCCCTGAAAACCTTTTTAGTCACTCAATTATGTGGCCTAATTGTAGAATTTATTTATATTATCTCAATTTAGGAACGTAGTATGAATATTCTGTTAACCCAAACTGGAAAATACTCAGATAATAACAAAGATTCATTAGCAGATTGGGATTCTTATTTTCTTAAGCCTCTGCTAAATTACTAATTATTCCACAAATTCAAAAGCTGCCACATCAGACTGCACAAACTTACTTTTGCAGTCATGGGATTCTGTATGTGTACATTGTGTAGATGTGCAGCTATTTCTTCATTGTCTTCAATTAAATTCAAATCAACACATGAAAAAATACTGTTGGTAGCTGTAGGGAGCAAAATCTAGATTCAACACTCAATTCTTGTTTCTGCTTTTCTTTTTTTTATTATCTTGAAAGAATAAATACTCAGAATTTTGTTTTTATGAATTCACTTACATGTTTATGTAACTCTATGTAAAGTGTATGTTATGAGAGAATTGTGTTTGAAATTCTGTATTACTACAACCAATTATATTTTCTCACACAACTGCATGCATTCTGTTAGATTTAAAGATTTAAATAATCATATCGAATCCAGTGTCAATAAGTCTGGGTTTTTTTGCTTAACATATATGTGTAAACACATGAAATTATTTGTTCATGATGAAGGCACACTGTTTTCTCTTGAATTCTGTGGTTTTCTTATTTTCTAGTTTAGAAACAGGAAGTTGTTATCTAGGGAGAAATCTTGCATGAATCAAAGTTTTTCTGCAATATTATTTCAGCTATGTTTGTGCAATATCATCAGTTTTATATTTTGTATTTTTATCATCCTTTTACCATCTCTATTCTTTGGTATGATATGTAATTTCTCTTTCTGTTTAAGCCATAAATGTCAAATTTGAGCCAAAATTTATGTCTAGAGTTTCTCAATATGGGAAATTCTAAGTTCCTTTGTTTAAAAAAAAATATTGCACTATATTTTTAATTAGTAAAACACAAGTGATAGAGTTCATTCTTCTACATAACTTGTGACTAATTTTACTAGACCATTATATAAAACTCATAATATAGTAATATTGAGGAGGCATACACAATATTTCTGTAGCATAAATCAGAGGTTTATGTGTAGTGCATTGTATATGAATTTTCATACTGTTGTTCCTTTAAGAGTTTTCCATAATAATCAATGTATTTTACTAATAGCCTTTAGGATGTTTTTCAACTATCACCACACAAGTTTTTAAGTATATTATGAATACCAGTCTCCAGACACTGACAGGTGTTAGTTTGTTCTTTCTGTGGAGCTAGTCTGGTGATACAAAGCAGATCATTGATCTACAGGCCTTCTAATAAGCTTCCACAGATGTGCACAAATGTATTTCCAGCTTTTGTTTCATTACATGAGTTATTTCAGGTCTTAGTGGCACTAAAGCAGTAGCAAGATGTAATTCATCACTGGGTAGATGTCCTGGTGTTTATTAAGAACTTAAAGATGTCATATAGTCCAGACTGGGCCTTGTCCTGGTGGATACTTCACTATTATAGGTCTCCACTCTTAATCAGATCAAGCCTTTGGCACTTCTTAGGATAAAATGGATTCCCTCTCTCTTCATTTTTGTTCAGGAAGTGTTAGACAAATAAATTGGACTAAGTAACAGTCTGCCATCTGGTTGAAATTAGATGAGATGAATCTCACTCCAACTGTAGGTATGCAGAAAAACCCCTCTGAGACCAGATTCCACTGCTCTCATGGCATCATAGGATGATTTGGGTTTGAACAGGATTCAGGAGATCCAACCTCCTGCCCAAGGCAGGGTCAGCTAGGAGGTCAGGTGGGATTATACAGATCTTAATTCCATCTCATTTTACAAACCTTCAATTAAATATTATAGATATGTAAAGAAATATAAATACAAAGCTTGTGCTTCACATTGACTAGGTCTAAACTAGTCTATTGAATGCAGTTTACAGGAATCTGAGAGCCAGCTGTTGCAGGAAGCTGAACGCCTGAGTGCAGAGCTGGAACAACAAAGTGAACTGGAAAAAGCAGAACAGTTTCCTGAAGAAGCTCCCAGTGAAGCTTCCCAAATAAGGAGACAACTTTTCAGCTGCCGAAGTGAATACAATGCTATTAAAGGAAGAGTGCATGAAAATCGGTTGAAGATAGAATGGTAGGTGAAAGTGGTCAAATGCTGCGAATTTTATCATAGATAATGTGAAAAGATGATCAATAGAATAAAAATCAATCTCCTTTACATTTTACATGGACACATTTCTTGATGGCTGTTAAGTGGATTGCCACAAACTTTCCCCAGTCACAGGAACATGTCAATGATGAATAAATTTGCCATGGTCAGATTTGTAGATAGTTTTAAATTTAGAACATGGATGGGGTTCTTTAAAATGCTGTTTAAAATTTGCTGCAATGGATGAACAATATTTAGGTAGGGAGAATTCCCATGAGCAATTCTAGTCTAGAACACCTTCAATACAGATGTTTAAAGTGTCTCAGAGACCTGTTGGCTTGGATTTTATGGAACAATGTCATAAATAGACCCAATTCTATTTTTAACATCAGTAGCGTGGTGCGTTCAAGTTTTTCTATTCAGGTGTTCCAAGGGAAGTACTTGTATATTCTAATGGCAGAAAAATGATAAATTTCCTGGGAAAGGAGTGAAATCTTAACATTTCTATATAAGGACAACAGTCCAGAATTATTTTGGTATTGTATACATTTCAATTATCTGCATACTTTATACTAAAATCACAAGCAGAAATACTGCATTTGTAAGAATATATACAGAGGCAGATGAAATCAGATTTTTATTTTGTGGGGGACTTGCTATTTTTACCCATCTTCAATCCAGCTGTAGTGTCATTGGTGTGTATATAACTGCAAGCACACAATGTCAGCCTCTCAGAAGTTAAGATTATTATTCTGCAAGGAAATCAGGAACACTGATTTCACTGTACACACTGCATGGAGCAGGTTTTGCTGGCAATTCTTTCTTCATTTCTTTTGCTTTTTTAGAGCCAAGTATTTGCTCTTAAGAGAAAAAGAAACTTGAGAAGAAACAAACTGGGAGTGGGAAAGAAACATGGAAAGCATCTGGAAAAAATTATTTGCTATGAGATAACTAAGAAACATGAAATTTCCTGAAATAATTATTAAATACAGAATTTATTGCAATTTCCAAGCAGTCCAGAAATTAGTTCTTCAGAAGTATCATGTTTTTTAACCATTTGTCCTCATATCTTTTGAACATTTTTCTCTGATTTTGCATCAATTTCCAAAAAAATTATGAGGACTTATATGTTTAGGTACTATTTTCCCATTCTCTATTTTCTACCTCCAGTGAAAATGAGAACTCTATTCTATACAAAATGCAGTGTAGGCATTATTTCAATTATCCTTGCACATTTACTGGATTAATTTTTATATATGAACTGAACATCTTGCAGATTAAAAATCCGCTTTTTGGGTTAGTCGTGCTGTAAAAAATGTTCCTTCACTGTAGTAGGAAACTTATGTCTTATGTATTGCCCAGGATCAAATCCAGCTGTACAGTCTGACCAGAGGTCTGTGAGGTGCATTATCTAATAGAAACCAAAAGTGCAGCTCCAGCCTCTCATGATGTGGGGATTTCATGAGCCAAATACAGTCCTCTGTGTTTGGGAATCCTCAGCTGACCCCTAGTCCTTTGAACTTCTCCTGTCTCCTCCAGAACAAACTTCTGACATTGCAACACGCTGGGCAAAGCGTTCCACAGATTTACTACGTAAGAACTGCCACCTCCTTACTTTTTTAACCTGACCCCTACAGCTTCATTGAGTGCCCTGCAGTTCTTGTAATGGATGAGACAATGAGCATCTGATTCACTGCTGCAGAATGGTTTGATAGATCTCTTTTGTACAACACCTTGCCCTTTTAATTTGTCAATTTTTCAAACTCTGGAGCTACAGATTATTTAATTGTTCCCTGTTTGGAATCTGTTTCATGCCTGATGGTAGCATTGGGTCTTATGTGTGTTGTGGATGTGCCTTGGTTATATGTGGATTTGCTTACTGGGAGAGAATTTCCAGAAATATTCAAGAAATTATACTGATTTTGAGTTGGACTAGTCTAGAACAAACAGGACTCGCACAACATGTGTGAAGAATGGGTGAGTGAATGTAGTGAAGAAATGAGAAGTGGACTATGAAGAAAACCAGATTATTTGTGTGAATACATGTTTGTAATGAAGGGATGAGTTTGGTGCCTGTGACAGACAGTGAAAGTGAATGTCCAGAATAGAGTTGTGAGTAGCAGGTGATCTAATGGTAAAGCTGATGCAAAATGAAGATCCATATGCTTGCTGGTTTAATCCAAAGAGTAAAGCAATGTTTTCTGAAATATCTGGTGCATGGACAATGTCACAGAGGGGAGGGAAGCTGCATCAAAAATATTAGAAGTTTGCTGTTAGCTTGCTGTTTGGTTTTCTTAATTTCTCAGGATAAAAAGTCATGGCCCAACCTCTCTTGGCCCTTGATCTCTCTGGAACACAGTTTCCCTTGTTGTCCAACTGTGTTAATACAGTCCCAGCTGTGCTTGGCACTTACCAGTAAATTTCTCTTTGGGAATTATGACTAATGGCTGTTCAGTCTGAAAACAAACATGTTGTTTATTTACTTTTGCATGTATAGCAGGCAGGGAGCATGGAGGGAGAAAGGTTTTGAAGGGTTTATCTGTGTCTCTTATCTATTGCTTTATGGTTTTTTTAGAATGTCTACTCCGACCTAGTGCTGAGCTGAAAGTGAGAAATCTGATCTTGTTTCCCTGGTTCTGCAGATCTCTGTTCCCCTGTTTCTGAAAACCTTTATTTCTCTGAAGCATCCCTCTTATCTCTGATGACTTTATTCCCTGCCTTAATTCACTTTCTCTGGTATCTGAGTGTACTTAGCCCCTTTTTTGAACTCGGATTTAAATCTGACAATGACAATGTTTCATACTCAAGGAGTCATACAGATATGCCATAACATTAACAAAAGTCTCAAGGTCTCTTAATATTCCATACTCTTCTATCCCTATTTAATTTCCTATTTGCTTGCCTCTGTAAACAATTTTTTCCAGACCTTTCTGAACAGCTGAAGATGATATTTCACTTTCTGTCTTAATTCTTTGTAGTTCAAATGAATAGTCAGCATTCCCAGAATAAATTCAATTTCTGCATTGAAGTATCATCAGGTTTTCGGGAATTTTGTGACTTTTTTCATCATTTCAATACATACATGAGGTGTTCAGTGTATTTCTTGACACACTTCAGCTGTCAGGGAAGTCACCCTGAGGGTGACTGCATGTTTGGGGTGTGTTCCCACTGTAGGTATGTGCCTCCTCTCCCAGTCTGTGGCCTGTTCTGCCGTGTGGATGTACTGGGGTCATTGCTGGTGTGTCTGCCTGAGAGCTCAGGGGATGAACAAGGGTTGGAAAGATTTTACTGAGCTTATAAGGCTTGGGCCACCATCCCAAAGTCAGAGCTGACTCTGGGAGTATTCTTCCGCTCAAAAAGTACTTGGCAAGGGTAATGAAGTAGAGGGAAGAAGGGTCATCTCCACTCAGTTCTGCTAAAATTGCTCTCAGAGCCATGAAATGTCTTCATATAATTGATAAGAAGCCTCAGAAAGTAGGAATATAGATCAAAAAAATCAAATTAGTGGAACAAGAAGGAAAGAATCAGTGTGATCAGCGAGGATTTGTTCTGGCTTAAGGAGACATTTCACTTTAATGTTCATGTGAGTCTTGGAGTTCTGATTTGAGACAAAATAAAGAAGAACTGGTTTTCTTTATTACACAATGGTATCAACAATTGTTTATTGCTGAGAAATGATAAATACTAAATCTAAATCTATCATCTAAACACTTCATTTAAACTTAAGCAATTAATTTGTACTAAATTTATCTATAACGAGAGTTTGTGAGATTAAAGGTGCCTGAAACTTGAAAACAATTTTATTTGAAAACCTAGGTCCAATCTCCAGCTCTTACAGTGATTTGTTCAGGTAACAAAACAGCTCCTCACTGAAGAACTCTGCAACTGCATGCAAGTCAGGGTTGCAAAACTGATTTTGTCCTTGTAGAAGCATTGCAAAAAGGAAAACTATTTCAACACTTGTAATTATTTCTGTATTAGTCACTCAATAATTAGAAAGAGAAAAGTTAAGCTGTTATCCATAGCTTCTCTAGTAAAGAATTACAGGCCATAAGTAAAATAAATAGCACCACAGCTGAAGATATCAGCTGGTCTTGTGACTGCATTTTCTGGTACCTACAAATTAATTACAGCTCATAGCCTTACAGGAAGCTCATGCTGGCAGCTTGTCAGCTGTGACAACTTCTACCTGTGGTCACTGGATTATAGTTGAGAGGTGCCAAACACTTTCTATGGATTTCCAGGCAATCCCAGCTCTGAGAGACAGCAGCTGAAGGAGTTCACTTTCTTCCATGATGGGACTTCTAATGCTAACAGTGTTGTGGTTATTCTGTGAGCTGAGGAAGTGAAATGGACTTCTGTTGACAACTACCCCTACATTTCTTAATCTCTCCTTCTTAATTTTTTATTTCTGTGTCAGCTTGCAGCTGTAAATGTCTCTCAGGGAAAAATCTGGAATGTATTTTTATTAATGACCCAATTTTCCAACTGCCTTTTTTTAACTCATTACAACTGCACCTCTGACAGCTTTTCATGTACAGTACTGTTATCAGGCTCCATGAAAATAAGAAATTAGAAACATTTGCACACATTAATGCCCAAACTTAAGTGTTTTATCTTCTTTCCATTGTGTGTATTGTTAGAGGTATAACAATGGTAATAATAAAATCCACATGATGTTGAAAAATACATCCATCAAGGAAGGGCTATAAAATAATGGGAAATTTAAATGCCTAATGCCAATTGCAGCTGTTTTGTTTGTTGCAATTGATGTCTAAGTAAAACAGTCATGAGGTTGATATCCATATAACAAAGATTATAAAGTTCAATTGCTAAATGGAAAAACCAGAATTTCTATGCTTTTCGTAAATTAAGCATCTATGTTTATTTGTTAAATCAGAGACTAAACTCCAATTATTGGAAGAATCTTATTTGATTCCTAAATGTGTGTTAATCATCCTGCCTCCCCTTTAGAGTCCACAGAGAGATATATATATTATCTTCAACTGGTAATTTTTGTCATCCTAAAACAGTCACCTGGAAAGTGAGATGGCCTGCCCTTTGGAGGTCCCAGTTTTTATCCCTTACAGTAAGGAAGCCCTGAAGTAAGGATGCTAGCATAGGGCTGCCTGGCTTCTGGCTATGGGCAGCTAGATCAAACTTATTGCTCAAAAGGGAGAGAGTTAACTTATTTCTTTTTACCCATTTTTTCTTTTCACACTTCCACAGGTTTTTGTGTGGAAGTAATTGGTCTGCCAGCTATTTAGGGAACTTGGCCCTTGTCATTCACCATTGCCTTTGTTTATGTCACAGAAAATCAAGTGTTCAAATCACTTTACTTTTGCTGGATGGAAAAGTCTTTGTTATGAAACTGGAATGCTTCCACACGAATCTGTCCTCATGAGTGAGGAATGTGACAAAAGAAAACAGTGTCAGCTTTGCTCTCCCTCCTGATCTTTGGTATTGCTCTTTTGATCGTCCAGCATGATATGAAAGAGGGCACAGCACGGACTAACCACAAGCCCTGCAGTACCTCTTTAATCATTTTGCACAGGACTTATTTAATAATATTTTGTGACAGTCAAACAGTTATGGATATTTGTGCAAAGTGGGCATTCATTATCCTTAGTGTGATTATGCCAGTCCCAAGGAGTTCAATTAGAAGTACTGCCAAAATGGGTTTGGAATATGATTTTGGAATTTTGGAATTTTTTAAAATTAAATGTATCAGTTTTGGAGGAAGGTTGATTTAAATTCAACCTTTTTCTTTAACAGATTTTGTTTTGCAAACTAGTTCACTCTGTGGCTGTTCAAATGCTGGCTTTCAAATTAGTTTTTAGTCTTTACCAGTCCCTGTAGAGGCATACTTGTTGTCTGCCCATACAAATATCATACATGCTGTATATCAACAACATCTACCCTGTGTCTATTTTCTCTTTGCTCTTCATCTGAGCCAGAGCTTCTTATTCGTGGGAGAAATGTTGGTTTTTTGTTCTGTTTATATTGCAACACCACCAACCCAGTTCTCTTTTTTTCACTATTTCCTTTCCTTAACTAGAAATATGCTTCCTGAGGCTTCCAGGTATAAGCTTCACTGCTTTTGATGGAGGACTCAAATTTAAGAAAGAGTTTATTGAGAGAGTGGGAGTGGTGGCATGGAGGAGGGAATCTTAAATCAGTCCTGCTAAAGGATTGAGCATAAGGTCCTAGGGATGGTCCTCCATGAGGTTGGCTGCTGGGAGATTGATCTCTGTTCCTGTGACCACACACTTTCTAAAACCTGAGCCACCACCACCACCATGCAAAGTCTTGCACTGCTGCTGGAAGGTTTCAGAAGGAAAAAAGAAATAGCAATCAGCTGCCTCTTTTCTGTATCAGCCACATTATGAGGTAACTGTAATAGCTGCTTTTGGTGGGTGGGCATGCTCAGGAGTCCCTTGCCATTGTTATAACTCCAAGTGACACAACTGTTTTATGGAAGTTTGTCTCTTTCTCTTAATTCTTCCCTAATTTAAATAGTTATTTATTCTACCAGACTGCCATGTGTCTCAACAAAATTGACCAGCACATCCTCTTACTGGAGTTATAAATTGAAGCACTGAAGTTGATTCTCTGCTATACCGGGAACAGTGGACTCAGTGAAGTTGTTTGGTTGTGATGGCACACAGACTGCTGCAGCCCATTTACCTACTGTAGATGCACAACTGTGGGGATGCACCTTCAGAAGGGATCAGTTTTTGTATTTGGCAGTATTTACCTACCTGCTACCAAGAAGCTCCCTATGGTAAATCCAACAAACTTGTTGGCTGAGCTCCCTTTTTATAACCATTCCTTCATCTTTCTCAGGGCAGTGTTCCTAAACACCCATAAGATTTGAGAGCTTCCCCGTTTTTTCCTTTCTTCCTTCTTCACTTTAGCATCTGTCCCGATTGTTGCCTGAAATTAAATTGCAATTTAGTTTTGGATATAGGTTAAGATGACTGTGGCTATTCAATTTACTTTTCTACCATACTCATTTGGCTTAGCCTATAACCCCTGCCACTTTTCAGGACTTTTTTTTCCACAGGATCCAGTCCAGATTTGAGGAGCTTCAGTTACAGTTGTCTGAAGAGTAAATTTGTATGTGAAAACATTTATAGGAAGAAGAAGATGTCTCACTAGCAGCTGCACTTTCTTTGATACTTGATGTCTTTGTGGCTATTTATTACCCATGTCCTCTTTCCTTTTGTCACATTTCTCTGTTAACATTTTGTTTTCTGAGGTTGGGAGGAACTGTGGATGCAGGGTGCCACTAGTAAAAGGCAAGGGTGAGTGAGGCGTGAATGCACCCCTGCAGGAGGTCGTCACTCTAAGAAAAATTAGGTTGAAATTTTTAGATGTGTGCACTGTAGAAAAAGATGTGTGCACCTCCATATGCACATACCCAGTCCTTCAGGACCCCCAGTCATCAGTCAGCAAACTTGCTTTAAATCTGAGCACCTTTCATGCTAATTCACTATGTGTTTTAGTCTAACACAGGATAGGCTTTCATACTTTCTCACCATTTACTATATTACAGCAATGATTATTCTATTACTAATATATTTAGTTCTGCTTTGATTTTTACTGTAGTTTGAGAGAAGAAAAAAAGCTTCTGGAAGATGAATATGAAAGAATGTCAAAAGAAAAGGCAAGTATGAAACATGAGAAAAGCAACGTTTTATGTTCTGACAACTAACATATAAAAATCACTGAAAATATTTTCTCAGTGTGCATTTCTAGAGTTTATTTTAAATAGAATATATAGAAAATATATTTTAAAAGAACTAGATTCTGTAGGCTATATTAGATCATTCAATTTCGATAACTATTAAATAACTGATTCAGAAAAGATTTGGAATTTTTTTTACCCAAGGAAATGTTTACTGTATTCAGCAAATAGATACTGCATGTAAAAGTAGCTGGAGGTTTTTGGTTCTAGGATGTGAACATGAAAAATACATTTGTAGTCATAAGTCCTGAGGAATATTTGTGGCTTTGTTGGAAATAAATTCTGTTAGTATTGATGGAAGAAACACTCATCTGGTAAAAAAAATACATTTCATATCTTGTCAATAAAAATGTTATCATCATTCAATGTTAGTGAGTCTGTGTTATCAGAAACCTGCAAAATGTAAAAGGGAAAATACAATTAATCTGGTCTTTTACTTCATTTTTAAAGAGAAATGATAAAGTTCAACAGTTGAAAGAAAGTTGTGATGAGCTCAGCAAAGAAGTAATCCAGAGGAAAGCAGAAATTGATTCAATAAAAGAAGCTGTTTCATCCAAAGAAAAGATGATATTAACAGATGAGGAAGAAAGGAAAAAGCTTCAGGAGATGCATACTTATTTAAAAGTAACACAAAATTAATTGTGCCTATGTATCTGTGAGTACGTGTGCATGTGTGTGTGTACGAGTCCATGTTTTGCCCAAAGGAGCAGTGAATCTTCTGGGTGTTGTCATTCCAAATTCATTGTGCCATTACATTAAATATTGGACCATTTTCCAATAGTCATGAAACATGCTGCTGTGCCATATCCTTATTGCTCCTGTAGGACATACTAAGAGTCATGATTTTGATTAAAAGGTGGTTTCTATAAAGACATCTTAGTTATGTTGTGTTATTTTTGGTTGCTCAGATTACAGTTAATACAGATTTACACTGAGAATTAAAAACACATCGGGGTCTACTTCCTTCCATGGTATAAATAGCATAATAAGATGTATTAATAATATTCAAGCATAATTTTTGTCTTGAAGATACACTTAAATTGTAAACGTCAATGTTTAGTTTTAAAAGTAGGGGCTACAATTCTCTGGGAAAAACTCAAACAATTAAAAAATGTTTCCTACTGATTTTCACGGCAGTTTTAAATTCATATTACTGCTGTGAAAACTCATCAGCTTTTGAAGCTATTAATCAAACCTTTCTGTTTTGTTATTAGGCTGAGCTAGTTAGGATCCTTGGTGTTCCAAAGCAACTTGCAAAAGAAACTGAGAAGTTGAAACAGAAAAAAATGTATGTCTTTAACAAATAATTCTATATACATGAATATATATATATATCTATGACTTCTTCTCATCCCTTGGTTATAGAAATGATTGAGGATGGTTGTTGATTAAAATTAGAATCAACATTTAAACTAACAATTCCACAGCTCACAGTGTGGCCTGAGCTACAAACCCATTCTCCCTGAGTCCTTCTGTACCAGCTGTGGAGTCACAGCTGCTTTGCTGTAAGGTCCTAATACTTCATCAGAGGAAATGCAAGTCAGCAGCCAGCCTTTTCTCCCTCTCTCTCATGAAGCTGGGGTTCTTTTCCTCTGAAGCATGGGATGTGCTGTTTTCTCTAAGTGTAAAATCCAATTAACTCTGTGCAGTTTCAGCCAGGTCACGCACAGATCCCAGCAGTCCCATTGCCATCCAGATGAATGAAGGTTTTTATCCTGTCTATGCACAGGGTTACACTGAAGTTTGTCTCCTGCTTCCAGTCCCTATCTGTAATAACACATCAACTGTTTGACTGTTAAATTTCTCAGGTTTAAAACTTGTATGATGGTTTTCTTCTACATTTTCCTCACTACTCTGCTTAATGCAACTCTGCCATCATAAATTTAAGAAGTTTGCCCTATAGTGTTACATCAATTCTAAAGCAGTTTCTAAAACCTACATTGTGCAGATTGCTATTAATGAAATATTTAAATGAGTCTGTATATTTGTGTCACATCACAGAATAAACTAATCAGAGTTTCCAGTTCTTAGGAAGAATGTTTAGAAATGTCACACCCATGTACAATGTTGACAGAGATCAATTTCCTTGAACTCTTTTTAATACTGTCATGGTGCTAAGCTGTCCCATAGCCCCATGGCTATCTGCAGTTTTGTTGTTGGACTATATTGGGATTTGAAGGTTCTCACTGTCTGATTTCAAACATTTGACATATATTATTGTGAAATTCTTTTGTATGTCCACAAACCCGGCAACTTGCATTTTGTCTTTTGAATATGCACGTGGAAAATTTAACCCTAACTGCTTTGTTAAAATATATCCACAGTGATGCAGAGAAGCAGAATGAAGCCCTTAATGACCAAATAGAAGAATTGAATGGCACCCTGAAAGCCACTGAAAAAAGGACTGAAGAGATTTTGCAAGAAAAAAAAGATGTAATGAAGGAAATGGATGAGAGACAAACTTTAATACAAAAGAATGAACGACAATGCAATAATTTGACAAAATTACTAGAAATTAATGCAGAGAAGGAATTTGCCATCCTATCAGACAGGTTAGAGTAAGAGACATGAGCCATATGGAAAGAGTGAATGATTCTCTATTCTCAAAAGTTTATTTCTTTTTTTCTGCCGTTACTTCTATTTTCAAGTTTTATGCTGCAACCCGTGCAAATTATAAATGATCAGGCTTGGTTTTCACTTCCGAAATATTTATATAAAAATTTGGAATACAGAATTTAGGATCTGGCTTGAAGAAGAACATCAAAAAGCATCAGCATTTGATAAAATCCTATGAGATTTTACTCTTAAAAGTGAAATATTTTGGAGAGATCCTCTCTTTAGTGCCCACATTTTCTTTCCTGTGTAACCCACTGAAAGTATTTTGAAGAAGAATAAAGTATTTCAGTATTTTCATTTTCAAATGAGGCTCATAGATGTTTTCTCTCGTGTAGTCCTGAATTTCAGTGGGGATTGGTCAATGGTCTTCCCTTCAATTATAATTTTATATTTACTTGGTAAAGTAAAATAAACTGTTAGGTTGAAGGCAAGCTTCCAATGATTCCTCCTTTGCAGAGGGAGATGTGTAGTTGCAATTCTGGCCTTATACTCAGCAACAATGTTTTTGCTTTTCAAGCTTTGTATTGAAGGCCCATGGCATCTTACTTTGAAATGTTCTCTTATACTAAAAAATGTTTTCTTCTTCCTATATGTATTAGATTCAGTGACATTTTTAGCATATTTAGAACAGACTGTGGGACCTCACTGACATAATTGATCATAGTTATAAAAATGCTACCTTTTAAGGTAATTTTTGTATGTAGTTTACAAGTTTGTCTTGCTGAGCCATAGTAATGAAGTACTCAAAACCATTAAAATAGTTGTGCCTGTTTACACAAATGTCTTGATTAAGTTACCTGTTTCTAAAATTCTGTGTCTATCTATATAGACAAATTCTGGAAAATAATTTAGATAAATGTGTCTCGGAGAACAAAAATCAACAAGATATTCTCAGTCACCATCAAACAAAGAAAGATAAAGAACTGAAAAGTTTAAAAAAGATAGAGTTACAACTGAAAAGCATTTGGGATTCCTTGGAAGCAGATAAGGCAACACATAAAAGACTCAAATCGGAGGTTTGTATGAATGTGTTGATCATAAAGATTGTAAATTTTCTCGTAAGAAATATTTCTATGAAACCTCTTGACAGTCCTACAAGGGAAAAGGGGGGAAGACCATTATTTCATCTTCCTCATTTCCTCCTTGCTTTAGTATTTCACCCATTCCTCTTTCAATAATGCATTACTCTTTTCTGTTTTATTCAGTCTTTTGACTATCATAAAGGGAAGTGCTATTCTGCTTGTGTATTCAAAGCATTTTCTTTCTTTTCTGCTTCCAATTATTTCTTAAAAATTTACTTTTTTTATATTTTCTTTCTCTCATCACTGGTTCTTCCATTCTCTCTTTCCTATATATATTTTCTCCTATACTTGCTCCTTGCTCAGTCTAAATTCTGAGTCATAAAATATTAATCTTGTTTAGTCAGGTGAATGTTTTTTCACAGCACTTGATGTTTCCTACCTTGACACTGTCCTTCAAATTTTTCTTGGTCCTTCTAAGCAATTCAGGGCAGAAAAGAGTCTTACATAACTGTAAAGTCTTAAAAAATAGCTATACATATCAAATCTCATATATACTTAGCTTTGCTATTTAAACAACTCCAATTATTACTTGATAAAATTTAACATTATTGAACAATATTTTTTTGTCTCCCTTGAAATTCCTCCTGAATTCACTTGTGTATTACCTAGTAATATAAGCTCACCTGGGAGAAGGGAGAAAAGCTCTAGAACTACACAACAAAGTTTTGAATTGAATTTCCTTGAATAATGATTTAAGGGCTGACTCATATTCCAGACTTTGATCTTAATGCTTAAAGAGTTTCTGTTCAGTATCAGCTAAGAGAATCTGGGAGTTGGTATTTTTGCATGTGTTCCCATTGAGGAAATGTTCCTGGATGGAGAACCACAATTGTTTAAAAACATGTAATGCTAAAATCAAATGCCATAACTCACCAGCAGCTGTGGTTAGAGTTCACAGTCTGGGGTGAGATCCAAACCATCCTAGCCCAATTCCTTCGCCCTGTGGAAGGACAAGACCTGGTAGGTGTGTTACAAAAAGCATCATTATGGGGAGTAAGGGAAAAGGAATGCCATGAGAGACAGGAATGGAATTCTGATCAGTATTTTACACCAGCAGCTGCAGGATACTACTCTAATGCAAGTAGCCACAGCAATAGAGTTGTTTGAGCCCATTCTCCCATGCTCCATGTTTTCTCTGATTCCTTTCCTGGCTCTGTTAGAAGAGCAAATGTGAAATCATTGCTCCTCTGCATTGAAATACAGTACTATAGTAAGGAAGAGTCAAGTGGCCAACTTGATTCTGCTTGGCTTTTGCTATATTGGGACAATTTTAATTTGTAAGACTTGGGAGCACATCTAGCAAAAATTAAAAACCAGTATTTTAAGTAGAGAAAATTTCTTTAACTACTTAAACCCCCAGATTGACATTTATTCATTGTGATTCAAAGTGAAAAAAATCACAAGAATTAATTGTTTTATAAATATATGTTTGCAGAAGCAGCAGTACATCAGTGTGGTTCCCCAAATTTCTTCTTTTGAATCATATGCTAAATGCAGAATGACTGGTTTGTAGAATAAGGAAATTACAGGAACACTTCCTTCAAATGTGTTTTTCTCGTTAGTACATTGTGAAAGGTCAGCTATTGCTAAACACCAAAATTATGTGTGAAAGAGAACTGCTGGTCCTGCTGCCTCCAGCCTGGGGCAGAGCTGCTGCTCCTCTCCATGTGGGCCTTCTCTTTGCTCAGGCCACCTCAGAGACAGCCAAAGGTGTCTTAAGTTTAGCCCTGTCCTATGTGAACAGAGGACCTTAATAGATTAAAGATGTTTATATGAGCTTTTTATTTTTACACAGCAGAAGTGGTAACTAATATATGCTCCACAGAAAAGTTATTTTTGATCCCAGCACAAGACTGAAAGTCACTTTCTTAGGACAGGCTTTACTGACATTCTAGTAAACTTAAATCAAATCTCAGAGCTGGCAGCTGAATCTTAAGTAACCCCACACTTTGACCTGTACTTTGACCTGTACTGTGTCTCTTGTTTCCCTTTGCCATAATGGAAGTGAACAGAATTTAATTTTACAATACTATCACAGAAATGAAAATAACAAGTGCAAAACATCTACCTCTCAGTATTGATTTATAGTGAACTCTAACATCTGGTTGAGATCTGAGCAAGATATCACAGGGTTGTGTGTATTATCTTTGAATATCTTCCAGGTATGTTGTTAAATGCAATTTTTTCCCATCCATGTGAATTACAGATTTGAAATTAAAATCATTTGGATTGGAATGGACATTTAAAGGTTATTTGATCCAGACCCCTGGAGTAGGCAGGGACACCTTCATCTAGATCAGATTAGTCAGACTTCAGTCCAACCTGGCTTTGAATGTTTCCAGAGAAAGGGCCACCTCTCTGGGAAACCCGGGCCAGTGTTTCACCACCCTTGTTGAACAAAATTCATCCTTATATCTAATCCTCCCTCTTTTATTTTAAAATTAATATCCCTTTTCCAATCAGAGCAGTTCCTGCTAAATTGTTTGTCCCCATCAATTACACAGAGGCAATATATTCCATCATAGTTAACCTGATGCATTTTTTTCTTGCTTTCTTATAACCATAAAGAATTTTTTAAGTGAAGTTAATTACAGTGAGGCTAGTACAGCTTTTTGTCTTACAAGTTATATCATGTAAGTAGTTGTAGTGAGATTGATCAGATATATTTTAATCAAAGGTAGTGTTTTTAATGCATTCCTTCACATACTTAGTGTTAAAATCTGATTGAATGCATTAGAATGGTGTTAAAAACTGATTGAATAGATTAGAATAGAATTTTACCATAATGTACATGAAAAAATAATACATCAATGTTTGTGTTATTAGATTTGACTTTCTAGGGTCTAATGAAAATCCTACTGTAGTGATAAAAAGAAAAAAAATGTGATATCCATTTTATGTAGATGTGAACTCTTTGTTCCCTTTAGTAAGCTCAGAATTTCACTCTGAAAATCCTCTGGTAATTTAGATTATATTTTTATATATTGTCTCTGTGTTTATTTATTTTTAATGACAATTTAGTAGCTGAAAACCATAAACCTTCTAAATTTCCATGAAGTTTAGTGTTCATAGTTCTTGAAAGAAAAATTTGAGAAACTTCAGTAAGTTGCTGAGGAACTCTACTCAATTAAGTATTCTTGTACTAGCAATTATAAGAGAGAAATTTAATTTCTTAATTTGTGTAGCTACTTCTAACACAGTATCAGCAGTTTAAATTTTCATCATTTTTTCTTTGCATCACTATGTCCTTGGTTCATTTTGTAGGCAGAAATTAACGCAAAGAACAATGCAGCATTATCAGAAAGACGGCAAGAACTGCAGGAGGAGATTGAAACGATCAAGAGAGATTTAGCTGAACAGGTGCTGAATTCTGCTTTCTCATATTTTTTCATTTTGACAGTTGGTTTTCTATCATGAGAATAAAGGGGCTGTTTGAAGAAAAAATATAATGGAGTTTCTAGCTGCAGCTTTCTGGTGAGAAAATGCAATAGTATTTCTTCAGTTTTAAAGACCACTTGTCTTTCATTTTTAAAAACATTTTTTGTGTTACTGACCATATAATAGAAGGCAGAAAGCAAATCTTCTTTCTATTTTAAGTCTTTCTAAATGTTGTTGATGACACTGCAGTTAGAAATATATTGTTGTACATTTCCTTTGGATATGAAACCGTGTCTTGTTGCAACAATAAAAATGCAGCATTTGTACATTAAGATTTTTAATCTTCACAGTTCTGTCATTTGTGGATGCCTGCCTGTATGCAGCACAGCCATACTGAGTGTGGCAATGCAGATCCTGTGTTACAAGAGCACCAGTACTTGCCACTACATAAATGACCTTATAAGAAGCAATCTATTTCAGACATACTTCCTTGCTACCTCCAAGGTCAAACCTCCTTGTCTTCTCTCTCTTATATCCATTTTCTTTCTGTGCTTTGTTTGAATTCATTAACATTATCAAGTGGGGATCTGCTTGTATTTGGATGCATGTGCCTTCCAGTACCTACCTGGCGTGTTTTGGGATATGTACCTTGTGTGCCACAGACAGGCACGCAGTCAGTGGAGCCTGGGGAGCTTCCATCACCTCCTCCTGAAACATGGCACTGAACTTCCCTAAAGATTATACAGCTATAAATATCCATTCTGTCCAATGGACAATAGCTGAGAGATGTCACACTGAGGAACAGAAATGCTCGTAGGTGATAATATATTCTGAAATGTTATTATAGGGATTGTGCATGGTGTTTTAAAGCAATAATTAATTATGGTTTTAAATCTATGTAGTCTGTATATTTGTTTACATTGCAGATAAACCCAAAGTATTTCCAGCTTTGGGTTTGCCAACACTGATACATTGTTGCATTGGGATTTAAATTTAATCTTCTCTAGGAAATGATATCAGAAAGAGATGCCCACGTGTTAGAAGAATGCATTGCTGCAGAACGCTTGCTTTTCAAAGAGCAGGAAAAATGCAGAAATGAGTTATCCACACTTACACGTCTGACTTTGCTCCGAGCTGATGAGAAGCAACTGAAATGCAGGGATATTCAGAAAGCCAAGGTAAAAAATGATATATTTGGAAGATTGTTCAAAATACCAGCTGATATAGGGAGAAGTTAAATTACTAGTGAGGGGAGTTCCACCAGAACACTGGAAACTCTCAATACTCTCATTAAAAAACTCTTAAAAAAACCTCTCAATACCAGTGGGAGGTGAGAAAAGGCCTCTCCATTTAAGATTGATGGTCCAGGCTATTGAGGACTGAACACAACTGGAATCAAAAGATCCAGAAACTTAACAGAATGCAATTCTGCCCAAACATCAGTAACTGCTTAAAAGTCAGAATTGAGTAAGAAAGAAATTTTATTTGTAAAGATACAATTTCAGTGTTTCATATGCTATATAATTATATAATGATGGACTTGACAGGCTGATCAGTAGAAAGAGTGGAACTCCAGATAGAGTGAATCAAGCATTTAAGATGCAGCATCAAATTATCTACATTACTAATAGTAATTGTAAGCTTAATATAAATGGAAAAACTGTGCTTTTTTATGTTGTTGTAATAAAAACCTTCCATTATAATAAGAAAAAGTTCTTACAATAATGTCCTCTCACTGTCTTTTTCTCATCTAAGAGTTGTTCTGGGTAATTTCACTGAAGACATTTCTTTAGTATATCTAAAGTGCTTACTAAATTTTATTTAAATTTCAGATTCAACTCCAAAGTCTTGTTAAAGAACTAAAAAGAATGGATAGTGAACTAATCATCTGCAAAAAGATGAAAAAAGAAAACGAAAAAGAGTAAGAAAATAATAACAATACATTATTTCAAAAAAGTCTTCTAAAGCAAATTTTATCCAAGTAATGCAGACATAAAATGCTAATAATTATTTCTTTCACATATCTCATTTCTTCAGACTCCAAGGAGTTACTAAGATGTGTGATCTTATGCAAATTGAAAAGGACAAATCTATAGATTTGATGCGTATTGCTCAGTGGAAAGCAAAAGAAGGTGAAAACCGGGTAAAATTGCTAGAAAATAATATAGAAAATTTAAGACATGCTGTTATGACCAGAGAAAGGTGAGTTTAAAGTACACTGTAGTTCACAATTATAGAAATTTAAGACTGGAAAAAATCTTAGGAGGGAATCTATTCCATCTTCAATTATGTCCATTTCATCCTTGATAGGTATTATCCTGACTTTTTAAATCTGATTAAAACAAAGGCATTTAGAAACACTCCTCCATAATCGGTTCCAATTTCTTATCCCACTAACACTCCACAACTAGCTTGGGCATCAATGCTTGTCAGAAAGTTGTTTTGAAGTTTGTCTGGCTACTCTCTCATTTCTCATCCTTTATATCAGAGTTCTTGGATCTCAGCTTTTGCATTATCGTGCTGTTTCGTTCAGTGTGAGCATCACCATTGCACTCAGATCTGCTGTCCTTAGAGAAAAAGAGGTCTGACACAGATGATTCCCTAATGAAGTGGTGCATGGGACTATTAAATGAGTCACTAGCTAGGAATATGGCTGTCTAATTATAAAATTAGATCAAATTGGGGATTTTGGTTCAAACTCACACTGAAGTTTATTACATAACATTTATTTCAGATAAAGTGTGGTTTCAATTTCGAAAAAACTTAGAATGAAAGGTTACATTCACAGCAAAGATAATGAGGCAGAATAGCTGATACTTGTGACTCTCTTTTTTCCTAGACCATTATTTAGAGAGGATATCTTTTTGCCATATTTTTGTCATCCTAGTGATGAAATTCTGCAATATAGACAGAATTACAATGTCTTGGAATTCTGTCCTTGGGCAAAGAGGGAGAAAGTGAATAGCCAACTGTGTAAGCAAAACAGGAAAACCAAAATTGAGTAGTTAAAAATAACATGATTTTCCAAAAACTTCATTATTTGGTGCCAAAAAATTGTTAAATCAGAAAAACAACACACTAGATATTTTTTGTGAATCTCCTAGTAGTTTGGTTTCAAAGTCATGCTAGAGATAGCTAAAAAAGAGGTAGAACTTCAGTGATTGAAGCAATTTTGTCAAGATGTACAAGCTGACATTTTTTGGTAAGAATTTTGAGGCCTTCCCAGTTGATGAAAGAAGGGGGAAAAGAGGCTAATAAGACATAAATTTTGTACAGATATCAGAAGTATATAAATATTATAATTTATGTCCCTACTCAGTACAGATCCAACAGATATTTTGGGCTCTGCAAAACTAGATTTAAAACTGGTCAGAGGTATTGAATTTTCAGTAACTCTCTTGCCTATGAAAAATATTTTAAATCCCAGTAATAGACTTTAGTATCAGTACCACTGACTTCACTGCAACCTATGCAATTTGGAGGACAGAGTATCAGTCCAAGTAAGGCAAGAAATTTTCAGAAAATATTTAAAACACATTGCATTTCCACAATTCTGTTATACTTTCAGTCTGAAACTTGACTTACACATATTTAATTGAATTCAGTAATACCCTGTGGTACTCAAAGTGTTATACATGTGGGGGAAATGAAAGAAAGCAGCTCCCTGCTCTGTATACAGCACATCAACAATTTAATGATGGAGCCCATGAGGGAAGGATATTTCATCTGCAGGTCTGTGTTTTAGCAGGAGACTTTGCTTCTCCTTTCACTACCTCTTTTGCATGTTGACATGAATATCTTCATAGTGTAGATAAAAGTCGTGTCTTGATCCAGAAGTGGTACCACAGATCAAATGCAATAACTCTGAATTCTGTGCTGTGAGATAATAAATACTCAATTTAGTGACAAGAATCTGTCTTTTAAATGAGGGGCCACCATCCAGTGATCAAAAAGGATGCTGGAAATAATATCTGTTCTTTATTTTTATGTGATCTGGTCACTAACCTCCCACTATGTTTTGGTTTCTTTTTCCATCTGTCAAGTGGGCAGATGAAATAATAATGGGCAATCTAATAATTTTCTTTCTTGTGTTAATGTTGTGACACACTGTTTTATAAACAATAGCTTTGAAGAACTTTGAGTTGCAACCACAAAATAATTTAAATATTGTTTTTTAAATAGAATGGCAGGATTTCGACACAATAAGACTTTTCATCACAGTTTATGTATATGCTCTTAAACTTTATTTTTTATGGCTACTTGGGCTACCTAGTACAGAATAAAAAAGCTGTAGTGCAATGCTCCCTGCATAGCATTTTTCTTGTGCCAGAATCCAGTTCTTTTTAAGCTGGAAAGAACTTGCAAAAAAACATGCTCTCAGATTGTCTTTCTTCCTCGTGTAAAGCTTCTGTGAATCAGAGACATAGAGGAGCCCTTGTGGGCTTCAGAAATACATTTAAGCTCTGCTTTTAATTGCTGAAATTGGTTTCAAATTGAAAGAACTAAAAATATTCCCACATTTCTGTTACATTAAAGAAAATTGCAGGAGAACTATCTGAAGATTAAAAAGAATGAGAGAATGAAAGATTTCATCCAAAAAGATTATGTCAAAGTTGAACAAGAGATGCTAGAGAATAAAGAAAAGGAAAAATATTTGCATGTTGACAGACTTACTGCTGCAGCCACACACATGGAAAAGGAAATTTCACAGCTACGCAAAAATTATGAAAGGGTTATTGAGCAACGAGATGAGAGGTACATTTGTAAATTTGATCTAAGGTAGTGCTTAATTTTGACATTCATGAAGCAACAATACTTTTTAGCTTATGAGCACTCCTCATTAGGATTGCTAAAGGTCTGTGGCACTGCAATGTTTTGCTGAGCAGTCCCCCTCCCTGCACTGCTAGTGCTGCTTTGCATTATGTAGATGTTTCTCCACTGGTGATCATGGTCATGCTTCAGAACTTTTATTCAAAAAATATGTTATCTTGGCTACTGAATGCCTTGAGGCTTGTGGCCACCTGCTCTGTTTGTGCATTGTGCACAGTTATGGCATCTTCAAAATGCAGATTATCTATATCTCTCTAATCTTAAACCAGTTTTAAATGCTGTAGAAGGCCAGAAGACGTTAAAAATTATGTGAGAGACAAGAGTCACCTTTCCAAGGGTTTGATTTCTGATTTTCACATTGCAATTATTATGTTACTTATTTAAAATGCTGTCATTAGATTAAAATGATAACTGAGAAAGCTTCATACATTGTCACAGATTATTACTATCTTTTAAGATAACTTTTTAATGTTCTTGAATGGAATATGACTCATTTTTCTAAAAAATTATCTTTAAATTTTGGTTTTATTTCAGTGGTCTTTTGCTCAAAGAACGAGAAGAAGAACTGGGCATTTTGTATGAAAAAATAAACAGGCAAGAGGTGTTGCGTAGGAATGGAGAAACTAAGATGCAGGTTATGGATGAAAAGATCAGTTTGCTGAAGCTGAAGTTAGTTGAGAAAAAAAGAGAGGTTAAATTGTGTTTTAAAGAACTCTCAGTGAAGAATGCCCTGGATGCACAACTGGTGAAACTTCAGATACAGGTTGGTGTTAAAGGAAACCTTCTTTACTATTGTTCTGTATTTTAAAATTTAAGGTGATTTCATAGGAAAAAAATATCTGGATGTACAAGGTTAATTAAAACAGCAAGTTTAGTAATGCACCTGTCTAGCAAAGCACTGATACACGTTTTTAACTTTACATATGTGAGTTTTTACGCTTATGTGTAACAGGCTCATGGTCTTTGTTTCACACATGCCAAATGTTTCCTGGGTATGGAATTCCAGCTAGCCCACCCCACAGCCTGAAATGTCAGTATGACTAAGCTGGAGAATAGGAGTCATGGGGGAAAAATGAGACTGTAGATAAAATTTGTTAAAACTGTATTGATGGAGTAGGTGGAGGGGTGGGAGATACACTTAGACATCAAATTTCTAAAATAATAACTCAATTCACACTTGACCCTGGGCCTACTCTGGAAACTCTGCTGCCTACAATGATATAATCCACATGTATTTTCTTTTGCACAAAAACAGTGTAAGTTTTAGTCCTAGTTACAAAATAGCATTAAACAGCTAACAAACTGCAGTGCTTGGGACATTCTTTCCTGGCTTTCTGAAATGGCTCATTTACTTTTGACCTTATCTCCAGATGGTAATTTTTCCCATACATACTCTGTTAATGCCTGCACAAAATCATAAATTGGGCTGTTCCGTTGCCTTTCAAACTCACATCAGTGGCAGCTGTGGCTCACTGTTTAATAGTGCTTGCACTATTCTCTTATTTCTGGCCTTTCGAAGAAATTGTATGCTCTGCTACAAGAACAAAACATAGTACATGTTTTAATACCTCATGCAAACCATGCCCCAAAGACCTTTGCAGGGCCATCACAGATTTAAATGATGAACTGAGGCAGCATTAAAAAAAAAAAAAAAAGAAGACTAAATGAAAAAAACTAAAAAGACCTCAAAGTTTTCAGGTAAGATTTAAAATGAGACTGAGAGTCACTGAGTCAAATACAGTAGTAGCAAAATACAGATTATTTTTGTGATCTGACAGAATCAATCATGAAACTTTGCTTTTTCTGTTCTGCATTCCTGCAACTTTCTCCTTTATGATGATAGTTCATGTGAAACCTAAAATCACTGTTAAAGGGAGGCTAATGTTGGAGGTGCTTTAAATCTTTTTGCAATGTTGACAGAAAATTAAAAAGTAGGAAAATCCAGAGTGGTGTGATATTATGCATGCAATAGTCTTAATAAATGTTCCCAAGCGAGGAGTTTTCCAGTGAAGAATGGCAAATAATCAGTTATCAACCTTTACAATTTACCTAGATACTGTGATTACTGAATATTACATGGCTCAGACTGGCTGTTAACTCTTTCATCTCCCAATGCTCCACCATTCATCATTAATGCTCTTACTCCCACTGCCAATAGGAATTAAGTCCAATGAGAAGCAGTTTCAAATTGTTTGGCTTTATCTCCATGATGTAAACAAAATCCACGAGCCCAAATGTGAATTTTGGTGTTGATTGCCAAATTCACACTGCTGGTTCTTGTACTGATTTCAGATTTGACCCCATGTTGAAATCTGACTCAGCTGCTGTTCGGTTACCACGGTCACAGACTGTCCGGGTTGGGCAGGCTGAATGCTGTACCTGTGCCTCTTCTGTCCTCCCCTTTTCCTACCCTTCCTGCCTCCTTCTGTCTTCAGCAATACCAGACCTCTTTGAAGCAAGTGCTAGTAACATGGACTAGGTATTTTCATTATTATCAAAGAAAAAAATTTAAATCAGAAATATTTACAGACTGCAAAAACTGACTCATAATCTCAGCAGCTGTAGTGCCCATTTGGAAGGGGAAAAGCCCAGATCAGGGCTCTGTGCCAATTCAGCAAGAACAAACACTTCACCTGGGTCTCCTACATTCCACATGAGCTGCTTAATCATCAAAGTGATGCATGTTCCACTTGTATGCTTTTCATCAGAAGCTTCCTATTTCCACAAAACATTAGTGAATAGTTAAGCTAAAAAAATACCATCATCTGAAGCAAGACCAGACCTCTTCTAAGCAAGTGCAAGTAACATGGACTAGATAGGCTTGTTAACATCAAGGTAAAGATTTAAAAATAGAAATATTTACAGGCACTTCTTTACACAAAAATTACCTGGTGAGACTGTAAGGTGGTTTTCTCTGGGCATACAACTATGTAACTTTTAATTGGGACTGCACATCAAGGGACTGTTCCTGCTGACTGAAGTGACCCATAAAAACTAATCTACCTTCATGCATCAATGAGAAAGACTTAGCATCAATCATTAATTAGTCCAACACGTAGACCTGCTGAGCTGTCATGGTGCTGTAGATGGGACTTTCATGCCTTGGAGCTCAGGCAATATACAAGCATTATCAGTTTATTTGAGGCATTTGGCAACAGCATTTGTCCAGGTTTTAATACACGAAAATCTTCAGACTATATCACCATATCGTAGAATAATGAGACTAGTAGAGAGATAAAGAATTTATCTAGGCAATCTGCTCCCACAGCAGCATTGGATTGCCTGAGAGGGCTAAGCTGTGGTTTCAAGCCACCACTGAGAAACAGGTTTCCCCAAGCAAGCTATCCCAGTCTTTCCTTAACAGTGGAAAAATTTTCTTGAGCTTTAGCCTGGATCTTTCTTGCTGTGGTGTAAGAATATTGGTTTATATTCTGTCCTCCAGGGACATTACAAATGGACAATTCTTTTCCTTTCTGTAACACTTCATGTTACTGGAAGGATGTTAATCATGTTCCTCTCCCATCCTTTTGCTAGGCTACTCAACCTCGTTTCTTTCAATCAGCTCTTAGAGATTTTTCTTAGATCATTCTTCTGCATTTCTTTTATTTTTGACAATATAGTCTTTATTTGTCTTGAAGGGCAGTGCTTGGTACCTGTAGCTGATAGTGAAAGGATTCATTCAGGCATCTTGCAGGTTACCTTCCTGCTTATGCATCCAGCTATGGTGGCCCCTTTCCTGACACTTGACATGGTGATTCATCTTCATGTTAATGTGTGTAACAACCAGACCCTTTTTTAAAGAAAGGGCATCCAACCAGTGGATTTGATTCTGTGCTTGTACAGGCAATTTTTCCTGCCTACATGCAACTACTTACATTTTTTAATTTACTATTATCTTTTTGATTCAGACCTTTTTTTCAAAGAAAGGTAATTTTGCATTTGAATCTTTTCCAAAATATACTTGCGGTTTCTCTGAGCTTAACCTCATTCTACTGATGAGGTATTTACTGTATATTTTAATCAAGAACCCATTTATGTTGCTTGTTTATGAGAACATCATATGAAATGTTGAAGCTATATAAAGATCAAAATGTATTACACCTACTATTTGTCATCCATAGACCTGTGGAATTATCATAGTAGACGTTGATCTGGCATGACTCAACACACCTGTGGTGGCTGTTATCCCTGTCATTTTTATCTTCTTGATGCCTACAGAGAAAACTTAATTATGTGTTCCAGATTTATTCTTCAGAAAGAGAAGTTATGGTTCCAAAGCTCCATCTGCACCCCTCCATTTTTTAAAATAGGTCTTGTATTTGCCCTTTTTTAGTGCTGTACATACCTCACCTACCTTCTCTGAGATTTCAAAATAAAAACCTGATGTCCACTTTTTCAGACCAGTTGCTTTATCTGGATGTGTTCCCTCCTTCAGCAATTCCTTCTGACTGATTACAGTCCAATGCAGAAAAACCTCTCTTATAGTCTTTTCCTGTCCTCTGTATCAAACCCACTCTAAGAAAGAGAGAAAGAATTTTTTAAAATTTTAAGACTTAGAATCTCCTATGACTCAGATAGTCTTTTCCAAGAAAAACACTACAAATTAGTAAAAAAATAAAGAAAGATGCCTGTAGTCATGTTACTTAAGCAGACACAGAATAGCATGGTTATCTCTAAATGCACTTTGATGCTTTTGGATTGGCTTGCATCTGATCACTTCCAATTCATATTTAAATTAAAAGTAAGGCTAGTATTTACACTTAACATGAAACTTTTAATGGCTTTTGGACTGTAGTTTTGCTGCAATAGTCCTTCTCTAAATTAACTATTCAGTCCTGCAAAAATTTCTTTGGTGAGCTGCCCCTAATCTCATTAAGATACCACTGCCTCCAACAAGGCATTTTCCCCCGAGTTAGTGGTTAAGAAATTTGGCCCCAGATAGAAAAGGTCACTGGAAGCATAGCTGCATCCTGCTGTTTGTGCTGGCCCTGCTTTTACATTCTTCCATTCTATGTATTTTTGGGCTTTAGCTATTTGTTAGCAAAATGTAACTTTCAGTACCTAGCTATGTTCAGAATCATGGTTTGCTGAGGAAATTGTTCATTACACTCATCTAAGGTTTTTACTTTAGCTGCTTTTAGACAAAGTGTACAGGAGTGAGTTGTGTGGTGCTTTGTTTACTAGGAAAATAAGTATTTAAGTGTTTTAGTAATGTTCCACTGCCACCTGAGAATATCTGTCACTTTTCTCTTTTCTAGTTAAATATGACTTGTTAACTTCCAGTGACAAACCTCATCCTGGCAACATCTAAACATTTACTTAATATTTTGGAGACTGTTCATAACTCTGAGAGCCTGAGACCATTTATTTCCTTAGTCAGTCATCACCTGCAGTGGATGGTTGCCATTTACACTTGGGTAGCTGTGTCAGTGCTAACAGCTCACTGACAGCCAGCCAGGTGCACATCAGAGCACACAGCCCCACCACTGTCAGTCTTGCAAGTCCAAACATGAAAAAACAGCCCCAGTCACTCAGTATTTAGGCTGAGCCTGGATGTCCCTGTAGCATATTCTGGGAAGCATTATTCCATGGGAAGGTCTCACATGGCAAAGGTCAGGGAACACCTGCCTCTGTGAGTCCCAAGGGTACCTCATTGCTCAGTGTCACTACTGGATCACTTCAGGACACATGCCTGGGAATGTTAGTGTAGAAAACATGGATGTCTGTAGGGATGAGACCCTCAGTACTGGTCAGCAGGGAAGCAGGGCTTTCTATTGTATTCCTGAGGATAAAAACCAAAAAGTAGCCTGAGCACCAAGAAACAGGTAGAACTCAATTTCTGTTAAACAGCAGGGTTTCCTCTGTCCTGCAACTGTCACACTGTAGTTCTCTTTTAAAAGAAAAAATTTTAAATGGCTCATAATTTTATGTTACCCACCCTCCTTCCCAGTATAAGCAATCCTTCTCTTTTGAAGTCTAAAGACCTAGGTCTGGGAATGAGTTTGGTGGGAATAAATAACTGTTGAGGCTCTTTGTTTGCTAGTATTCCCAGTGTAGGGACAAGATTAAAAAGCTGGAGGAAAACTATGGTGATGCCACAAATGAGAACAGAAAGCAAGAAATGGGAGGGAAGGACCCATCTCCACCTGAGCTGCTAAAAAGGATTGACAAGGTAATGTCACTTCTCATATCATAAGCTATCCTGCTGTGCTTGACCTCTTTTAGACATTGTAAATAGTGTATTTTATTTTTAAAATAAACTTTCTGTAAGAGGAATCAAAATAATTATGATTGGCCATTGTGAACTCCAGCCTAGCATCTGCTTTCCAGGTCAACTGAACATGGGACATTTGAATTCTTCCAGGAGAGGCTGGGGAGGGGAAGCTCTGTGAGGTTCCCCTGGCTCTGCAGCATCCTCTGCTGACTCCCTTCACATCACTGGCACCTCAGTGCAGACCCACCTCACTAGGGGAAGGCACAGAAAAGGGAGCAGAGGGAGATAAATGCAGAATAATAAACTGCTAACAAACAGGGTTATCAGTCTTTGCTAAGTGGCCATGAGCTGTTCACCACTATCCATGGGCTGTGAGCAGGAGGCAGAGCTGCCAGCCTCGTCACAAAGCCTGCATGTGTGACCCAGAAGCAAACACTGCCCCTTGGCAGGGCTGGGCCCTACTGCTTTGCTTCCCTGCTGAAAAAGGAGCTACCAAAGAGAGCTTGGTAGAAGCAGCAGCCAGGCCAGCCCAGCAGCTACACCTGACTGCAGCACTGCTGGTGACTGCCCCAGGAGACTCCAGAGGGAAGCATTTAGGTCCAATGGAAAGCCACTTTCAGAGCCCTTTGTGTGGGGGGAGGAAGGTAAAGAAACAGCATTTTCTTATACAGTTTTGTCTGTCCCAGTTATAGAAACACAGAACTCTTCCCACTGTGTTCAGTGTTTGGAGGAGATTCACAAAGGGCTCTGAAGGTGTGAGGGCAGTAGCAGCAAGCTCTGAGCACACCCCAGAGTCCTTCTTTTGAAATCCAGTTTGTAAAGACAGACCCTGAACACAGCTGCTTGTATTACCTGAGCTCTTTGCTTTTAGTATCCCATATTCCTTGACAGGAGGGAGCTCTGCATAGCTGAGAAGGCCACAACAGAGCCTGCTACCACCAGCCTACACATTAAGAAGGTTTTCTCGGAGTTGTGATAAGTTTAAATGTCTACTTCAATCTCCATGGGGTTTAAAGTCATTGTAGTTATAATTTGTTTATGGAGCCCATACTTTTTTTAGCATGAGGAGGGGAAAAGTATTTAAAGCAAGAGCTGAAACCTTCCATTATGATGTGACTCAAGGAACCAGAAGATTAAAAAAAAATTATGACTAGAAAAAAGCCCTATTGCTTTCAAGAAAAGCACAGCAAGGCAGTAACAATGGTGTAACCCCTGCCCCCAAAAGGGCCTGGCCTGATATGGAAGAATTGTACGACTGACAGCAACCAACTGAAGCAATCTGGGCCTGATCCTTGGCAGAGAAGGTGTAAATTTTGAGAAATCTGATAGTGAAGGTATTCATTTATGACTGTTCACTGGTATTATTTCAGCAGCTCGAGGCAATCACAGAGCACTTCATGCTGCACTTTCCCCTGTCCTTTCCTTCCACTGTGTTCTCCTCCTTGCTGCAGATAGAGGCAGAGCTGCTGCAGAAGGAGCAGAGGCTGCTGAAGATAGATTTCCTCTGTGAGAACATTTCTGACCTGACGGACAGAATGCGCACGGTGGTGGAGAGCGGCAAGCAGGACATGCTGCTGTTCGCTAGGAGGGTAAGAAGGGCACTGCACGCTCTGCCTGCCAGCCTGGACAAAATGAAACAGTATCTGGGCAAGAGGTGATTCAATTACAAAAGTGGCTGGAAATGTTGAGAGGCAAGTCATACGTTAGTCTTCAGAAATTACAGACAGGAATAGCAGCAGTAATACAGATAAACTGAAACTATTAAGCAAATGTCCTCTCTTTTAAAAATGAAGTTGCACCATAAATGATACCTTTCACTAAAATATAGAATTAGTTCTTTCTGAAGTAGAAACTTTGCAGGATCCTCCTTTGGCAATGTACTTAACAGCCTTTCCACAACAAACAGGTCAAAGGCTAAGAAGAACTAAGGGGAAAAAAGAAATAAATGAAGGCCAGGTAAATTCTACTCCAGCATACAAAAAGATGAACTTGGTATCTGGCTTCAAGTTCTTTTATTGTTTGGGTAGGGAGAATCACACAGGAAACATTATTTCCAATACAGTTTTTAAAATATAATTTTAGCAATTTGCTTTTAACTGCAAGTAATATTGTTTGGAAAGACCAAAAATGCTCCTAGCCCACATATTCCTAATGAAAAAGCTGCAAATCGAGCAGAACTGAGGGAAAGATCAAAAAAAAAACCTAAGTAATTAATGTAAAACAAGACCAGGGTAGAAATTTTTCTTAGATGTTAGGTTTGGCACACAGGAAAGCTTAAAACAGTTTTTTATAATTTATTTTAAACACACACAGAAATATCATGGTTGTTAACTGTGTTTGTGAAATGATGGCCATGGGCTAATAAACTACTGTAAGAATGGCAGTGTGCCAAAAGTTGCATTTGCAAGTGCTCTGGCTGTCCCAGCTCCAATTAGTCACTTAAAGAGTATTAAAGCTTTTTGTTTTGTTTTTTTTTAATCATCTGCAGTGAGACTCAAGGATTTCTGTCACATTCCTTTTCTGTTCGTCCCCTTTCCAAGGATAATGTCACAACCACAGCCCCTGCATCAGCATTGTCACTCAATTATCTCATAGGAATTGGGCTTATTCCAGCTTTATTATGAAGCTAATTGTGTATAAACTCAAAAAGAATTGGGATCCCAGGCCTTTGAGGGCTGGGGGAGTTTTGCTGTCCAGCTGAAAAGGCCAAGAAGCAAAGACAAATGTGCTTTTCTTTTCTTGTGCTGGAGTAAATGTGACTCCTTGAGCAGCCATTTTATTTTGTTCTAAGTGTTCACAAAAATTAAGTAATTTTCAAGAATTTAACTACTATTTAAAACCTTGTCAAGGTGGACTTATTTTCAGTGCCTAATGCTGACCCAAGTGTTATGCCCAGTGAGTGCCTAAAGGGAAGCCCTAACTGCAATGCACCCGTTTTGCATTCCAGAGCAACGAACTGCAGAGGGAGATAAATCGAAAAACCCAGGAGATAAGGGCTCTTTTTGCAGAGTTATCCATGAAGCAAGCACTTGCCCTTAAACTCCAGCAGGAAATCAGAGACAAGGAACAATCTGTGATGACTGCTTCATTGCTGATAAGTCAAGACCTTTCCCCTCCTAAAGCAGAAAAGGTCGGGTGGGAGATCCTAGACAGTGAGAAGATACAAAAAGCAGAAGCTGAAGCCAGAGCTGAAGTAAGTTTTTGTCATACATTGCAAGAGCTCCAGGAGCCAGTGCAGATGATGGTACAGAAAGAGACAACTGACAACCCACTACAGTGGGTTTGTGGAGTTGTAACTCTAGTCTGGCAACACCACTTGGAGCTGGTCATTGAATCTTAAGGAAATCATATACTAAAAACCTCACCTTTGGTTATTAAAGTAGTTTGTGTGACCATGCTGTGGCAGGGCAGCCATCAGTGGAATACTGCTTTTCACTGGATTTCAAGGTAAAGCTGCAAAAGGTGGAGTGTGGGGTTCAGGAGAAGTAAGTTTAATGTCTCCTGCATACAAGTTACAATGAGCATCAGGTCAGAAGCAGCAAGAAATCAGATTGCTGAGCAAGACACTGAGGGTAGGCAGGGCAGCATGGCAGACAGCACTTGAAACCTTACCCTGCTGGACACTGCCTCTGTCCTTGAGATGGTCAGTGATCCCAGAGCAGAGAGCTCCTACATAACAATAGTTTAGAATGAGAAACTTCTGTCATGGAACTTCTCATGCTGTGGCTCAAGTTTCCTTTCAGTGCTGTGGCAAAAGGCCCACTCTAGTAACTGTATTCAGGAACAGAATTACTCCACAGATGTTCAGTGCATAGTTACTACATCTTTTAAAAGTTAATCTAATCTGTTTTCTTGACAAACAACAAAAGCATGGCAGGATCAAACTGTCTACTATTTAAAAGGACAAACTCATATCTACATGGTCAAACCTCATGCTTTCCTTTTAATAGCCCTCCAGCTTTCCTGGCTTGCCAGGGATTAGACTAAGGGTGTTACCTTTGTCACAGATTCTGTGCACTGGCTCGGGGCAGCACTGGATTTTAAAGCACACAACCCCTGTGTGACCAAGCTGTGTTTCTCTGACAGGAGCCTGCAGAGGAGAAAGAAGGTGCACTACCCAGCCACCACCCCACTACCCCCGAGGAGGAGGAGGAGGAGGAGGAGGAGGAGGAGGAGAAGGAGGAGGAGGAGGAGGAGGAGAAGGAGGAGGAGGATGAGGAGGATGGACTCCCTTCAGATCAAGTGAGCCCTGGTCAAGACATTTAAAAAAGCCTCCTGCTGAGCCATCTGAAATCTGAACAGACAGCACCTGAAGCAGGAGAGACCATTACCAGCTGCTGGATCACAAGAGTCAGCAGCACTTACACTGCACTGAACAAAGAGCTGTTGGTGTTCAGCCAAATTCCATGCTGAAAATGAAGTATTTGTTCATGCCAAAAGCACAGCTAACTGGTCAGTGATCCAAAATCCTTTCTCCTGGTATCCCAAATGCAAAGCAGTATTATTTCCAAGTGTCAAGAAAAGTGAGTGATCATCATGCTATATTTATATTTTTTTTCCAGGTGAAGTTTTATTGCATCAGAAGGTATGTTAAAATACATTCATTAAAAAGAAAAGGCTAGGAAATCTTCTTCTGTTATTAATATAATACAAAGTGGTCATCATTATAGCCATACACCAACATGGCTTTCTGCAGTCTGAGACTGGAGTTCACACTTGCCAGAGAAATTCTGATTATAGTAAGAAAAATATTCCTTCTCACTATGCAGTCACTAAGAAAGCTAAAGCTTCACTGGTGGCAATGACAAGGGAGTGACCATGAACTTGCCAAGTCACACCTAGGAACTGGATCTTTTTATTTCACTGGTAAGGAACAGGGAGCATCAATGGAGATCACTCAGAAAGAATATCAGAGGTTGTTTTGAAAACCTCCCAAATATATAAAATATTAATGAGTTTCTCTAGTTTACTAGTGTGGAATTTTGTAGTTGTTTTTTTTTTAATCCAATAAAGGCTGCAGAAATCCTGCATGGCACAACTTGGCAGTTTTCTCTGTGTAGCACATTGCTATTCTTATTTGAAATTAATGTCACAGTTCAGAACTTAAAACAAAAGAGCAAACAATATTGGCTCAGTTACATACAAACAGAAGTTGAAAACAAAGGCAAAACAGCCTGCTTAATTTCTTTCTGAAATTTGAAGTTTGAACTGTAACACTAAAAGTTGTAAGAAAGGATTATGTAAAACTCTCTGCAAGCCAATGTTAAGATCAATTTCTAAAGCTTTTTTCTTATCCTGTTCACTTACAATATGTTATACATATCTTTAAAAAACAATAAAAAACCCCTCAAACAAACAAACAAACCCTCAACAAAATCTGTCACATGCACTTTAAGGAGATTATATTTTGTGCTAATTACAAAACTGAAAAGAGAATGCAGCCCCAGAAGCAGAAGTACCATAAGAAATTGATACCACCACAAGGAATGACTGTCTCTTTACTCATGCCTGACATAAAAAGTCATCTGTTATTCTTACCTGCTTTACACAATCACACCAAGAAATCCTTTTATTAATCCAAGTAAACAGTTACTAGTTCTTGTAACCCTGCAACTGGACTGCCTTTTCCAGCATTGTCTTGTTAAAAGAAGTGACATTTACACCAATTTTCACAGCATGTTTTGACACTGTTGTTCCACTTCCTTGACCACTTCAAAATGAACCCACAGATATATTTCAAACCTAGGGTTATGTCAAATACATTTCTCTAGGATTTATCTAGAAGTCAGTTTGTTGGACCAAACACTGTTTTAGTAGCTCATGTCAGTACTGGTGACTACCCAAAACTGCAGGTTATTTGGGAAACAACATTGCATTTAAATAAATACTTTTACAGAGGCACCACTCATTGACAGTCTTCTTCAACAGCATGTTATTTCAGGAGTATTTGAGGCCCAGAAGTGTCATAGTGTGCTTGAGTGCTGTTTCCTCTACAAATCTTGCATTTACATGGTCTTGTTTTTCATATGGATGCACACCTAGAAAAACATGGTGAGGAAGTATTTACAAAATTGTACATGCTCCTGTACACTTCTAGTCCTGCTGTCTATTAAACATCTTCATCTACAATACCAAAAGATAAGGGTTAATAGAAATGTGTTTTCATGCACCCCAAATACTTACAGCTTTCAGTGGTGCCCTTTGGATGCTCATCCATGGCATAAACTATCTTATTAGTGGGATGTAAGTAAATTATAACCCACACAGAGGGAAGCCTCTCTGGAGGCTGGACTTCCAACTGGAGACCCAAACCCAGCTTGAAGTAGAGTGGCTCTGTTGGTCTAGTCCATGAACTGGCTCAGGGCACGTGCTCACATACTGCTGCTACATGGTTTAACTCTTTTTCCTCCCCAAACAGGATGATACCCATACATGGAGGCTCTTGGCCCCTGACACTTTCCATCAGCAGATGACCAAACCTATGTGTTCAGACATCACTGAAGTTGTAATAACTCAATAATGGGAATATAGGCAGGATACATCTGAGTGAGCATCAAAGGGTAACAATCACTGGTCTTCCAAAGTACAGAATTAACACTACCTTGATTCTCTATCTCTGCCAGCATATTAGTCAGGTAGTTCAGTGGCAAAAACTCCACAGGGAAGGAGAGTGTCTCAGGGACAGGCCTGCTGCACTGTAAGGGAGAACATTCTGTGTTACTTCACAAAGTCCCACAGTCACACCAAGGTTTCAATGTTTCTTTAGTGTGTTACAGTCCACAGAAAGCTCAGAAATCTCAACAGTGTCCAAGCATAGGATTTTAAAACAGCCTCTGTACTCTTACCTGCCTGTTTCCCAGCTTCTCAAGCAAAAGTTTCACATATTTCCGTGCTATTAAATTTGCATTTATTGGATGATTCCAGTACTGGCGGACCTTTTGACCAAGAGCCTAGTGAGCAAAAAACAAACCCCAAAACCTGAGAACATGGAATGGGACAGTGGAAACTTTGAAAGAGGAGAAGGGAGGAAAAGCTGACACAAAACCCAGGCTGTAATGTAGATATGCTTTGCTTTCAGACCCCAATGACAGAGGCTAAGAGGTCATCATGTTTAGCCATGGAACCTGCCTTTCATAGTCAGTAACTAAGAGATCACAATGTGCTCTCAAAATGTGGGAAATCAAAACCTCCTCACTCAGTGCTCACCTCAGCTGGTCTGTCTCAGTGCCACTGACCCACTTGACATGTGTACTTAAGTACTAATTGAACCTTTATCCTTTACTGTGATTGATTTCAATCTATTCTTCTGCCAAAGGATAAAGTAGATGCCCCATTCCTCAAAGATCTTTTAGGACAGGGCTTCTCAGGCTCAGTCTTAAGGAGCCTTAGACAAGCAGAACACTGGCAAGGAAAGATACTGGGAATGTAAGTTTGGATCCCATTATTCAGGTCATCATGTGGAAACTGATAACATTGATTCACATTCCCAGAGCCAAAAGCGATTCAAAACCAGGTTTCCCAAAGCTTCCAATCCCAACCAATAAGCAAAAGAATAGGAACACACTGTTAAATTAGCTCCACCTTCTGCTGTTTTCCCTGTGTAGATCTTCCCTTGCCCCTCCCCTTCAGCTGTACTGCAATGCAGACATCTGTTCATTTTAGTAAATGCTGTACAGTTTAATGGTGCTTAAATCCTTGCTTCTGATTAAACTGAAGTCATCCACTGCATGTAACCTGCTCAAAATAGTCTTAGTCACCGCAAAATGACCTTTCTGGCAAACAGGCTATTCCCAGCATTTTTTCCCAAAGCTGTAAATAGATACAATGAAGCACTGAGTCTACTGTGCAGAGCTAGCAGTAGTTGTTCCCTAACTCTCTCCCAGCTCAGCCCTTCATGTCAGAGCGTGGTTGGAATGGAGTTCCCCACGCACCAGGCCCAGGGCTGGCAACTCAGGGGCCCCATGCTGACCCCAGCTCACCAGCCCTGGCCCAAAACAAGAGACAGAGGACAAAGAACATCCTGTGGAGTTCTCCTCCTCTACCCCTTCTCAAAACTGCTGCCAAATAAAGAAGCCTTTGTTGGAGGAAAACCCAAGCAGCACTTCTGGCCATTTGAACTATAAGTGACAGCACATAAAGAGCAAACAATGGGCAACTCATGTGGAAAAAAGCCTGTTCTGCAGTGAGGCATTCCCCAAGGGGGATCCCTGGTGCTCCTCTGCCTCTTGACTTCTTGTGCTTCCCCTGCAGTCCTGTGCTGTGCCCATAGAGCACAAGGGGAGAAGGAGAAATGCATCTCCCATCCTGCTGGAACGATTTATGGAGGACCAGTAACCAGCTCTTGTGGCTACACAAGTCACCTCATCAGTGGGTGAGACTGTGAGGTTTGACTGAGGGGAGATCTTGTAATCCATCCCTACCACAAAGCTGTGGTACAACACAACTTCACAGCTTTTACTGTACCAGCTTTTGAACATATTTTTTCAAGTGTATAGAACCAAACAGAGAAAGACTCCATGGATGCTAAAAAGCACACACAAAACTCCCATAAACCCCCTTTAAATAACCCTCATTGCCTTATGCAAATGAGTACTCAGCAGAACAGTGTCAGTCTTGTTAAATTCTGTAGGATACTAGAGACTCTGTAAAACACTATGGACAAATCTGTAATTTAAGTTATCAGGGTAACCTACAGTCCAGGAGCAGCAGATGGAGAAACTGTGGCTGTTCTGGTTATATATGAATCAGGCTCTAGTTGAATCACAGCCAAGTCTCTCATTGGTTTGACCCTATGCACAAGGAGGAATTTCCTATCAATTCCAAAATCCAAGAAATTTCATCTAAAGCCATTAGTTACCTCTGGAAGCCTCATGACAATACTAAACTTCAGCTTTTCATTCTGTTCAGTGTCATCCAGATCTATAAGCAACAGGGAAAAAAGCAAATCAAACAAACAGTAATCACATAACAAACTTTCAACTTGCACTGAAGACATTCTGAATAAACATCACCTCCTTAGTGAAATGAAAATTTCAGTTTAAAGACTATTATTTACATGTTTATCATGTGTACAAATATATTTCTGTATATTTGTCTGTAACTTCACTGTTTTATGTAACAATTTATACTGTAATTCAAATGCACTTTGACTAAGTGCAACTCTCCAAGTTTATAATATTTAATTTATCAAGATCAAGCACAGATTGATGCAGATACAGCATATTTTGCTGTCCCTTTTCTTGTACACTGGAGAAATAGCACATCACTGGGCACAGCTGGCTCTTGTTCAGCCACCACTGAGCAGCACCCCCTGGGCAGCTTTGCAGCCACTCTGCCCCAGCCTGTGATGCTGTCTGGGGTTGTTGTGACCAAAGAGCAGGACCCAACACTTGGCCTTGTTGAACCTCACACAATTGACCTCAGCCCATCAATCCAGCCTGTCCATATTTGTCTGCAGAGTCCTCCTACCCAACCTGGTGTCATCTGCAAAATGGCTGAGGAAGCACTTGATCCCCTTGTCCAGATCACTGATAAAGACATTAAACAGGATGGGCCCAATACTGAGTTCTGGAACCCCACTGGGGACCAGCCACCAGCTGGATGTAACTCCATTCTCCTCCACTCTCTGGGCCCAGCTGTCCAGCCAGTTTTATCCCAGTGAACAGTGCTCCCATCCAGGCCATGGTCAGCTGGTTTCTCCAGGAGAATGCTGTGGGAAGTGGTGTCAAAGGCTTTGCTAAAGTCCAGGCAGACAACACCCAGAGCCTTTCCCTCACCCTCTGTGTGGGTCACCCAGTCACACAAGGAGCTGAGGCTGGTCAGGCAGGACCTGCCTTTCACAAACCCATGCTGGCTGGGTCTGACCCCCTGGTAGTCCTGCACACACCATGTGATGGCACTCAAGATGTTCTGCTCCATAAGCTTTCCCAGCCATGAGGTCAGCTTGGCAGGCCTGTTCTTCTCTTTCCAAACATAAGGCAAGAGCTGAGGGCTGGATAGCAGACCAACTTCCTCACACGCAGGTGTGCACTTTCACAGAATCACAGAAATTCCCCAACAAATCCTATGATGATATTTAGTATTTGTTTTTCTAAGTCTGAAGTGTAAAAACTACAAACTCAGATTCTCTCCACACAGATATTTCTTTGTGTGCTGTGGTAAGGCCAATCACATAGCCTGAGCCCCAACTTTCTCCTCTCAGGTAGGCAACACCCTCAGCTACAGCCCTCACTGAAACAACACTCTAAGGAGAGCTGAGTGTCCTGGGCAATAAAACCTGTGTCCAAGGGAAGTGGCTCAAAGGACAACACTGCCAGTTTGCTGGCTGGTAACAAATGAAACACCATGTTCACTGTACCTTTCAACAATTTCCTGACACACGTTTCTGTCAATTGCAAGATACCATTGTCAATATAGTGCAGGAGGGTGTGCAGAGGGAGGCATCGAACACCAAGACCCAGGTGCAGAGTGTGAAAACCTATGAAAGAGACAAACTTGTTTGGTACAATATGTAGTACTTTCTAATTCTCTATTCAAGGCTGGAATTACTCTAGCTAAAACCATCACTTCTCTTGACTTCTGATTGTTTATACTTGGTGAGGAAATCAATTTATCAAGTCAGATCGTCTTATTTAGATGTCCTTTAAGTTCTCTCAAGTACATTCTTGTCAGAAAGAAGAAAGCTAAGGGGATTGAAAACAGTCATAAAGTCATACACTGTCTCTAAATGTCTCCAAGCTGTTGCCTTGTATCTGAATTGCTCTATTAATTTGTCTTTTATCTCCCTCTCTCCTCCTAATTAATCAAAATCTGAGGCCTCACCATCCTCAGGATGTTGGTGCCACGAAGACACTCCCAGGGGCAGCATTAACACTTCAGCTTTCCTTTGACATCAGCCTGATGATGGTCTTGTTATCATGCAACACTACTGTGTGGCAGCATTTGTGCCCACACAGACTGAGGGACAAACTCATACCAAAAGCAGTTGCAATGACTGAAGACAGATCAGGAAATGAAACCCAGAAAGATTCAAACAGAATTGGAAAGCATTAAGATATTAAGATGTCAAGATGTCTTTCCCCAATGAAAATAAGCAAGTGCTTTGAAAATGCTGTAAAGAATTATGAGGAGCTCTAGGAAATGAAAATCTACTATCAAGACCAGCTCTTCCATCAAGGCTGGTAGTAATCCCTTCAGGAAAAAAACTTAAAATTATTAGCAGGGCAAGAGCATGAGAAAAAATACTCTATCTGCTACAGGATAGGATTTTCCCTTGTGCCTCTTGACACTGAAGTCCAGTTGTCTAAATATATATATATACATATATATATATGTGAATGGAATCTAAATCTTAGTTCTAAGATAAGACTGCACCCACACATTCCATTGGAAACCTCTGTTTAGTTTACTCTGTTTCTAGTAACAATTTAGTTTTGCTTCATTTCACTTGTACAGGTTTATCAAGAGCCTTCCCCTCTCTGACTGACTTGAATAGCTGTCAGTACTGCCAAAGCTAACTTGATATGTGTGCTGCAACCAGGGCTGTGCTGGGAGGAATTTATAGCACTGCTCTCCTCACTCAAGATGAAAACAGCAAAACACAGAACTTACCAGGAGGTAAAGGCATGCACATGCCATTTGCTGCTTCCAGAATCCGACTCATGATGTGGAACACCGCAAACTCTGCTGCACTTCCTCTCTCATCACTGAGATAACAAAGTAGCAACACATTAATTGCCATACTGGGAGTGCACTGCATGCCTGCCTTTGGGATGCAGGGCCATGGGATGCTGCCTTGTTTACTGAGGTGGCTCAGCCAGCACCAGCTGCCCAGTGCTGCAGACACACAAAGTCTCTGTGTATCCCCATGTCCTCCCCACACTGATGCACATTTACAAGGCTCTCAGCAGTGCCTGGAATCAGCAGCAACAGGTAAAATGGTGCTGGTATGAGTGACCTGGCTTTTATAGGTGTTTAACACCCACCACCCAGCTTAGGACCACTCCAAACTCAGCAAGTTTGAGCTCCAGACATAACACTGCCTGTGTGGTTAATATTCACTGGCCTAGAGAGGGCCAGCAGGATCCTTAGGAAGAGTAAGTGACTGTAACATTGACACTGACAGCAGCACAAGCACTGACTGTTCAGAGGAGTACTGCTGATGAAGACCAAAATCATTATGCCCATATTTTAAAAGGCAGGCTGAAAACTTTAACAAATCACTTGCTCACAAGCAGAAGATACAGGAATGAAGCTGGTATCTCCTCCAAACTTCTTTCATTATTCGATGCACCAGATTCAGCTAAAACAAAAAAGAGAAGACTGGATGTTTCCAGGAGCCTGTATACAGCAGGCTCTTGGCCTCCATTCATTCCACACACCAGTTTATGTTAAAAACTTCTCATGAGACTCCTACTAAGTCTTTATTCTTTTTCTCTATGGCCTTAAAATGTAAAGTTATTAAAATTTGAATTTAACAGAATTGCCCTATTCCAGCTGTTTAAAGTGCTTCCAGCTTATCAAAGCATCATGCAAGACATACAGCAACTTAACACACTGTGCTTCTTGGAGATAACTGATCTCAGGCTCTTGCAGCAAATTCTCAAAGATGTGTTTGCCATGGAAGCAAAAACAGCAAGTCCAAGTGGCTGAGCATTTGGCAAGGAACAGTCCCAAGAGCTCAGCAAAAGCGGATAACGTTGAAGACAGCGGAATGTTCAGTTTGCCAAGAAAAGTATGCAGGAGCAATGACAGATCTAGTCCTGGAAAGGAGGAAAAATGAGACAAACAAATGCCTCTCCTCAACTCTTGAGTTTCCTTTTTGTCCCCAGTGAAGTGAAGCAATCCCTTGGCCCATCTTGTTGTTCTTTGTGCTCCCACACTGACGTCCACCACACACAGTCAGCATATACCAAAGCCACAAGCCCTGCTCTCACTTGGGCCTTCTCAGCTTCTGCAGCTGAAAGAGAAACCACACACGGAAGAGCTGAAACAACTTCCTCGTGGTTGTCATGTGCAACCAGTTCCACATCTCAGTAACACAACTGAGACACTTCCTCTGTGCCTTTTATCTCTGGTCCTCAAAGCACAGCAATCAATCAATCCCAGGAAACTCAGGAAACTAGTCTGAGCCCTGTTCTGCAAAGAGATGTCACAAGAAGTTAGGAACACTTTTCCTCCCTCCAGATGGTCAGGATCCAGGAATGCATTTTCCCTACTCTATTTTCTCCTCATAGGCCTTGCCTTCTCCATTGTCTGAGTCATCACAGGCTCTGAGCAAGAGAGAAACAGGACACACCGGAGATCTGCATGCAAAGGCCAGAATTGGAATATTAATCTTCAGCAATGTTACTGAGTGTTCCTCTGTGCCTTGGCCAGAAAGCTCTACAAGGTAGGACCTTTCCCATGCACCACAACTTGAGCCAGGCTTGCACAGCTGCCTGATGCAAAATAACTACCTAATACTTGCCATCTCCACACCTTCTAGATGCAATGGAAAGATCCAATTTGATCTTTCTGGAGTATAGCAAGTTTTCTAGGAAATGAGTGATTTCCAGTTTCCACAGAAGGGTCACAAGAACCACACCTGCTGCTGGAATGAATTTCATCTCTGGCCAGCACAGAGAGAGCAGCTAAGGCCTCTGCATCAGGAGCTGCAGCTGGATCTGAAGGATCAGTGTTGAAGTGAAGGCTCTTACAAGCTCCAAAATCACCAATAATTATTTGTGCAACACAGATTGTTTTCAAGAGTATGCTACTCCAGAATAAGCATTTTTTGCTTAACAACACAGCAAACTGTACAGTTTTCACAGGGCACAGAAAACTTAACAACTTCTTAAGTTACAATCATCCAAGCTATCACAACATACTTGCATCTTAAACACATGAATGTTTGTGATGTGACACCCACACTAACAGCACAACTCTCTTTGGAGATCAACATCTACCCTTGGCATCGTAGGAAATACATACAGAAAGATAATCTCCATCTCAATCTTTTTTTTTCAGAACATAACACACCAGATAATGTGCATGTGAGAGAGACAGCATTATCTGCCTGATGGAAGGAGCACAGGCAGCTTCCTGTCCGAGGTTAGCAGTGGGTGTCTGGGGCAGCCAAGTTAAGAGCTACACTCACAGCAGGGGAGGACATTTTCCCTGAATAACAGACACACAATAAGAAGTTTTTTGGGGCACATACATGAAGGCATTTCCCTTGGAGTGCTCTAAACTAACAAGAGAAAACACAACCATCAGCAAGGCAGCACATGCAGAAGGGCCTTGGCTGACAGTGCTGTCACCTTGTCTTGAAACATCTACAGTTCCAGGCAATGGTGCCAAGGAAACTGAAGTTCCCCTAAAGTAATTGGGAACTACAAGTGCTCAGATCCCTTGGCTGTTTCTACAGGAAAGACTTCAAAGCCAAAGAAAGTCAAAGAAAAGAACCAGGAGCAAAGGAGAAAAGGAAGTGAGACAAGGTCTTGCTGTCTTTCAGATCCCCTCCTGTGCAGTAGTATGACACAGTCTTCCTCCTCCCAAGGAAACTCAAATCCAAATGGTGTCTGTGTGTCTTCTGTTCCTCTGCAGCTGTCTTCTGTTCCCCCTACAGACATCAGGGGAAATGTGCAGCTACTGCAGGGACTTGCAGAGAAATTTCAGAGTTTATTCAGGTCTGCCTGTTTCCTGTGCCACAGGCTGCCTGCTCACCCTGCCTCCCCTTCCACTTGTTGTCAGGGCAGCAGATGTCACACTGCTTCTGTAAGTTATTTCTCTCCTTTCCTGCCTCACTGAAATGAAAAGAGTGAGGAAAACAGATATGGAGCAAAGCTAAGGTAAAGTGATTGCAGAGGAGAGAGAGCCTATGGACATAAAACAGCCACTGCAGGAAGGGTGGCACATGGACTGGGACCAGGCACAATCCAGCTCTGCAGAGCTGCTCAGCAAACAAGGAATTCCCACTGAGGTGTGTCATTGACACTTCCCCACTTTACTTCTCTGTATACAAGAACACACAGTTCTCTGACAGCAACCAGCCTTTGCCTGTTGTTTTATAAGAAACTCTCAGTGCTCCCAAGTTTTGGCTTCTCTGACTTCTTCTGCAATCGATTTACACAGCGACTACACACCATGGAGCCTCATCTCAGCCACTCCTGGGCTCCTGAATGTAATGCAAAATATCTTATGAAAGCAAACAGACAAACTTCAAGTCTCTTCCTGTTTCATTAGTTTCAATAGCTCTGTTACTCACTGCTGATGCTACAGCAGAACTGCTGGAAGACTCAAACCAGTTCATTCCCCTAAAGAACTCTGAAACATTTAGGATATGGAAAGGTATGAGATGTAAGAGTTTTTAATTAGGATGAGGGGAAATGTAAGGTTGAAAAGGAAATAATTTTTAAAGATTTCCAAACAATGCCTAAGATGCACCAGCAGAAAGCAGAAGCAACTTTTAGAGGCATGTTATCTTCATTTATAGTAGCTTTTCTAAGAATAAGCCTGTCAATTGAGTTGAGAGAATTAATCCTGAGAGTTTGCTTGTGGGGAGGGCTGAGATTTGTTTTGCAAGATTTCGTATATAATAATTTAGCCTTGCAGATCAAGGTTGAATAGATGTTTTTGCTTTTTTTATCTTAGTTTTTACTAAAAGTGAACAAATTGTTATTAGAAATTGCATAAAAGGAGAATAAATGTCCCACTTCAGCTTTTTTCAGCGCCATTTTCAGGTGCAGAGCTTTGGTTCATGTTGTACTGTTCCTATTTTAATCGACCACTAGTTTCAGTTTCTTTCCTACACAGATACATAAAAGTCTTCCAATTACCAGTGAACCAACTTGTGAAGTTGTCAAAGTGAGGCCTGAAAAGTCAGGAAGGGCAGTGGGGCTGCAGGGGTTCAGAGAACACTGTGACATTGACAGAGTAACTGACTCACACAGACTTTGGAGGAGATGCAGGCATCAGTAGCCTCAAGGAAGTTTCCCAAGGTTTTCATCCCTAGAACACAGCACTGTGGGGAGTTCCTACTGAACACTGGCACAAAGAACAGGATTTACAGTTGCCATGCAAGCTTTTGAGAACTCTGAGTTCTGCACTTAAAGGACATGATCTTGAGACAGACAAAGCCAAGCAGATAACTTCTGTGCACAAGTTATGGTTTTTGTGGCTTTTTTTTTAAGGTCTCGTAAGAGGATGAAAGACAGAAAAATAAGAATTTGGAAAGCAAATTTTCACAGTAGTTTACAAAGATTTCTTCATGCAAAACTGTCTCCTGTCACACACAGCCCACTGAAGGCACTGTGTAGGAGTGGTGGTGATTTACCCACATGTCACATTGTAGTGACATTTTTTTGTTCATTTTATATTTCACCTGGTGGCACTTTCATTATTCAAGGCTTGCAGCAATGTGTTCTACAGGAAACCAAATGGATCTAACAGCTTTAAACTTTCAGGGTGAGTTCTCATTTTATTTCTGGGAGTAGACTATATTTGCACAAGCTGCAAATGGAACCATTTCTTCTGTATTCTAAGTGACTGGTACTACTTTTAAAATAATATTTAAATAATATTAATTTTCTTTATCCATTTATACAATTTAGGCTGAAAAATATATTTAAATATCTTAAAAGCAATTTCTTCCCACCAAACATATGCTATATACAACTGGTACACACCCAAGGACCTACAATCCAACAAATACACACTTGCTCACAATAGTGACTATAAAATCAAACTAACCAGGTTTGCAACATAATCCAAAACTATTTGGTCAATCTTCTTTTTTCCAACATATTGTAGATGTCTCATAAGGTGATCCTTCAGCTGAGCAACCATCTAGGAAAAAAGCCAACAATTTGTTATTGTTGGGCATCTTCAAAGAAACACAAAAGCTGCAGCAGGTGCAGAGCCTGATCAATAGGCACTGGTGCAATAAAACCTTTCCCCTTACAAAACTCCAGTGCAGAGTGAGATCCCAAGCTGCTGTACAATCTTGGTAAACTCATCAGCAGATGTGAATATTCAAAATGGTTACTTGGTGCAAATTCAGCAAAACGAATACTAAGTTGAACTTTCCATGATGCTGAAAAAGCTTACAGTTCTTACACCTCTCTGTGCAAAGCCAAGGGAACAGGATGAAAGGATTTAAATATAACACTGAATTCTAAGAATATAAGTACTTATTACAAACAAATAAACCTGAGAGATTTTATGATAGAGAAAAGTAGCACAAGTACAATTTGTGGTAGTTGCCAAGAACCTGAGAACCATAGTGATTAATAGCAATTTCAGGTTAAACATTAATTGTGAAGTCATTAAAGTTGAATGTTTGTTAAGACACAGTCCATGCCACTCCCTCCTTTCTGAAACATTCCCTGACCTCATGTAGCTTCAGATTGCAACTCAAGTCCATCCATGCTGGCTCTTTTTTGAGAGTTACTAAGAAGCTCAGAGTGAAACTGGAGCAAATAAAAATCTCTGTCTGAAGGAACTTATATGCAGACTAATTTCACTGTGTCAATACAGCAATACAGGTATGAGGAAGGCACAGACAAACTGACCTGCTTTTTGGATCTGTCTGAATAAACAGAGGGGAAGGAATGTAAAGAAGCTGAAGAGAATGAGAGGAAAGACTTGGGAACAGGGAGACCACTGCAAAGAAGGAAAATTTGCCTCAGATGTGAACAGACAGGACAGTGTTGATCTGCTCTTCATTGCTGAGACCTTCCAGTGCATGCTGAAGAGTTAGTTGATTTTAAAAGTAGAAGAACAAGGGATAAGCCAAGATATGTATCGGAACAGAGGGAGGACAGGTAGGGATTTGAGACAGGATTTATTTCCCAGAAGCATGTAGATGGTAGATCCTTTAGGGAGATCACTGGCAAAAACAGTGGAAAAGAAGGGACCTCAGAATGAACATAGCAATCTCAGAAGTGGGGGAGAAGGAAAAAGAAATAGTAAAAGAGCTGTTAAATTGAGGAGCAAGAAGATCTCTACTCAACAAATTGAGAGAATAGAGGGAGAGGAATTCACTTATATATGTTTTAAAGACATAAAGAAGTAAAAAAATAGCTGACAGACTAAATGACCTCCCAGTTTCCACCCAAAGTTACATTGGGAAAAAGCATTTTGACAATTTTGACAAATCAACTTTCTATTGCTGTTTTTCCCCTATGCCTTACAATGACCTGCTAAGATAATATCATGATGATGAACTCTAAAACTTAGGAAATGCCATGTTTGCCCCTTAGCTACCCTGAGTGAGCTTCCACTCAGCACTGGGACTTGGAAGGTCACTCCTGACACATCTGTGGAGCCTGTGCGTCCTCTAGTGCACGCTGACAGAAGCACAACATACCAGTCCCATGAGCAACTGCTGCTGATAATCCTCCTCTTCAAAGAGAGGTACCAGCCTCGCCTCTGGAACAAACAGAGCAACAATCATTCAAGGACATGGCACTACAGAAATATCACCAGCATTCAACCAGCTTCAAAAGGACTTAGGAGGAGACAAGCAAACAGAAGCTGTGGTTTGACCTACTCAGCTACAGAACTAAGACACTGAAGAACCATGAACTGAATAAAAGAACTGAAAAATGGAAAATAACCCTTTGTCTGCCATCCACTTCTTCTCTTTGATATTTAAGTAAGAGTTATCACAGTGTGGTGACTCAAGAGAGCAAAGAGGCAGAGAGAACCTTCTGGTAACACCAGAGCTGATGTGCTACTTAGATCTTGTCATTTACAAACAAACAAACAAACAAACCCTAGCAGATGTATGGGTTTTCCAAGAAAATGGCTAGACAGAAAGTAAATAGTTCAGGGAATCACCTCCCACTGATTCTCTCCCATGGTCTGGCTGCTTCTGTAACTCAGATTTGTGGACCACTATGAAAAGAACACAACTTCTCTAACTGAATGGAAGGAGATTACCGTGTCTGCTGAAATTAATAACCTAAATTTCCTAATCAGTGCTTCCTGTCTACTAAAACAAAAAACCAGCTCAAGATTGTATGGAACTAAGTGGTGAACTCTTTCAAAATTTTCCTATTTTTGCTCACCTTCAAATATATTTACACCACCACTTAGCAGCACAAAGACCTGTGCTGCTTGATTTTAAAGGACTCAAGGACAAATCTACAGGGAAACACTACAAAGATGCTTGTTACTGGATGGAAGCTATTTAGAAATTATCTAGTCACAGTTAAACATCTGACTTCTTTATCAATAAGCACCTTTGAAAACACAAAGCTGAGGTTCACAAAGTTGATACAAAGTCTCAAAGTCAGAGCCCATTGCAATACAAGTAGCAGTGACATAGATGACTGCTGTCAGGGGCTGGGAATGAGTACACTGAGAATTCTTGGTAATAAAAGGACCAAGCAGCACTCACATGAGCATCATGTCACAGCACACAGTGGCAGGACACATAGAAGGCACTGATGTGTGAACAGCAGGAACATAATACACCACTAAATTCAGTTTTACTTATTTGTGACAGAGGAACTGAGCACCAAAAACTCTCAAGTGTTTCTGGCCTAAAGAAATTCATTACACCTGCTCTCTCTACACCATGTTTTTTCACCAGCCCTAATCTCCTGCACAAGTCCTGATGTTGCAAAGGCAGCTACAAGTGGACAAGACTCAACAGTAACATGGTGTCATTAATACTCTGCTCCACAAGCAAAATCCTGAAGAAGATATCCTTTAGCTGACCACATTTTATTGCTTATGTTGTTAGATCCAACATGAACTAGGGACTTTATTTTCAAGCATTTCCTAGTCAGTACAAGAAAGTGTTCTTCTCATCATAAATCCTCAAACCCTTCTGGGCTGAAAACACACATAGCAACTGATTTTTAGCAAACAACAGCTGGATGGAAATATTCTAATAAACCTAAGGCTTGCATCAAGAAAGATTTCACTTACCAGAGTCCCAAGTGTCCAGATGAGAAAGCACCCTGAGGTTTGAAACCAAAATCAGTGTGTTTCATATGCAATACTCTAAAGGCTTTCATAACATCACTAAAAACTCAAATGAGCCTTTGATCTTTCAAAGGTAGCTAAAGACATCTGAGAACAGTACATGTGACTAAATATAGTAAAAATACTAGATAGCTTTAAAAAATTCTATCTGTCTAGGTTGCAAGAGAATGACTTCAAATCTACCATAAATTCCCTAGCTCTAGAGGCCTGTATTTCAGATCATGCTGTAGTGATTACAAGGATTTCAATAACTGATTTTCATCAGGATAATCTTCTTTAAAGATAAGAAGGTATCTTTTAATCAGATACCTAAACAACTAATTAAATGGCACATTAATTCCTCCAACATATTTGTGCAAAATAAGAAGGGGTAAATATAATATAAACCAGTACGTACTTTTTGGCATTTTCAAAAATATTCCTCAAATATGCTGTGGTTCTTCTCTCCTCTCTCTAGTTTGTGAACAAACAAAATGAACAAAATGAACAAAACCAAATAAAATACTCCCTGATGGAATGAAGATCAGAAATTAATTTGGTTTTCTCTTTGAATGGAAATAAAACACAGTGGGGCCTCACACCATCTTCCAAGTGCCTGTGCTCTCACACACTCACACACATGTAAACCTCATGACAATGCAGAGCAAGCTCTGCTTTTCTTTAATTTCTTGCATTATTTTAAGAGAACAAAACTTAGAGGCCATCACCTTAGATGAAATGACTGCAAGTCTTTGCACTTCTGATAATCAGATTCCCATTTATTTATCTTCAAAATAAAAAAGCCAACTCATCCATGATTTACTTTAAAACCCCATTTCAGAGGCAGCTCTGGGGAGTTCCAGTGCCTCAGCTCCAGGGCCTCTCACTCACCTCTTCTGAAAGGTTACGCCATTCCCTCCTGAGCACCTTACTGTGGTAGTGCAAGCGTGGCTCTGCATACTTCACACTCTCCAGGTTTGAGTTGAGTTTCTCCCAGAAGCCTTTGGAGTTTTGAAACTGCAAAGTGTTGCAGAGGAAGCATAAATATAGGCTGTCCTCTTAGAGAAATACCTCATCACCCTCCAACTAAGTGACTGCAAAGATGTAATTAGTGTAAAAACAATGTAAGTTAAACCAAAGCACCAAAACTAATTTCTCTTGATGCAATGGCAGTGGTAGCACTCACTTGACTTGAGGTCAAGATTTGGTGCCTGGGAAGGAACAACTATTTCTGGGTCACAATTCATCTGACCTATTTACATGTTTGAGATGGGAAGAACTGCACCACAGACTACACTGGCCATATTGTCTAGACTTCCTCTGACTGTAAAAAGAGCCTTAGGCTACTAACCTAGATGTAAATGTTTACATTTGGTCAAATAAATCCCATTTGAGGTTTCTCGTAGTTGCAAATAGAGGAATACCACCATGGCCACAACAGCTGCAGGATGCCACTAGTTCCAAGCTGCATTAATACTTAGATTGCAAACATCCATTTACCAACCTCAAGTAACAGTGCTTCATCCCAGAAAAGAAACAAAATCCAAAATTTTCCATTGCAATTCTAAAACATTTTACTCTAATGCTAAAATTAATCTAAACTTAGCTGTGAACAGACAGAAGGATTCAAAATCTAAACAAAACTACACCAGCTTCCTGAGCTAGTTCTTGGACTGGGTATAAAAATTTGAAGCTGCTGTTTATAAGGGGGCAAGATGCAATGGGGGGCATTGCTGAGGAAGAGATGAGACTAAGGCAGTTCTTTTTGACAATTAAAAACAAGAGATGGTACGAGCTGTTCTTGCCCCTCTTAATATACATTATCTCCCAACACAGACACTACAGTAACAACATTTGAATAAAGAGAACTTTGAATTCACAATATTCCTACACTTGCACTAACATACTGGATTTTGCTCTCTCCCCTCAACTATCCTACAATAACAGTAACCTTAAAAGAAAACCTCAAAAGGAAGAAACCACTTCCTACTATAAACTATAATTTGTCAAGGAAAATAAATTTCAAAGACTCGATCCTGCCAGCCATTTTCCTCTTGCTGCCAGTGCCTATTGTCACTTTATTATTGTAGCTGCAGCAGAGACAATAAATCTTGGGGTTTGCTTCATATTAGTTATACTTAGCAGCTGCAAACTAGGATCACATATGGCACCATATGTTCACTCTGTTGGACCTAACTCATGAGATCTACAACCTACTACTGCAGAATGTTGCCTAAATGTTACCAATATGAAATGAGAGAAATATTAAATACAGCATAAGGGTATCATCTAGTGACCACTCCATGCAACAGCACCACCACTGCAAAACTGTGTTCAGGCCACACTGGACTTGAATATGTGGCAGGGGAAAGCAAGACAGCAATTTTCTTTAATATAAGAAATCTCTAACAGGAAGTGGTAGGCTTGACTGTTGTCTGCTTTTAATCCCAAAAAATTTGCATTGTATCAGACCTCATTAAAAAGTCAAAAGTTTAAAGAAAAGGATTTTTTCAAATAAATCTATTATTTCTTGAGGATCACCAGGGTAAGGACTAAAAAGAGAAGGCTTCTTCATCTTAGGTGTTTATTTGGGAGACATTTCTAGAGAGTCAAGAATTAACACCTAAGCATGACACCTAAAAGACATTGTATTACCAGAAGTCAAAGCAAGGCCTCACCAGTTTGCAATACACAAAAAGCTCCCATGAAGCCTTTCATAAGCAGTGGGTTTTTAACTGAAGATAGAGAGCTCTCTGCTACACCCCTTGGAAAAGATGTGGGGTGACAATTGCCTTAAAGAGGCCCATGTCTCTCTAGACTGTAGTGCAGTGTCTCCCCAGCAGTGATGGCATTCAGTGTTGTAAAGCATCACTCTGCACCCCAGGGGCTCAGCACAGCACAGGGGAGAAGCTCTTTCCTGCTGCTCTGACAATTTCTTGCACTATGTATTTTCACTCTTCCCCTGGACCTTCTCCTATTTTCTTTATTTCCCTTCTTCCTCCTGCCTTCTCCCTTTCCAGCTGAACTTATTTGCACCCTGCAAGTTTGGTTTGTGCTTAAAAAGAGGGGGAAAATTAGAATTATTACTTGCAATCCTTATGTAGAGCTTTAGGACAATTGGACTAACTGTTCCCCCTTTCTGAGTATATCTTAATGAACAAGAATTTAGTCATAAAAACACCTGATACCCAAACAGAACAATTTTTTAATGTGAATATGGACACAGCCCTCCCAAAAGCTCTCAACAGTTCATGGGCTTGAGAACTCCAAAAAGTTTTCAAAGTAACAATTAACCATTTTTTCTCTGAAATGCCATAAAATCTCTGCAACAGAAATACTACTTGTAGAACCAGATCTGTAACCAGGGTCTGACTCCTGATGCCAACAACATGCACCAACTGAAACACCAAGTGACCACTTAAGCTGTGGTGGGTTTGTGGTACTGGTGTGGTACAAAACAGCCAGAGTATTAAACTTTACCCTGTGCATTAGCATCTTTGTCCTCATGCAAGAGTCACAGCAATTTGCCATCAAAAGTAGCAGGAAATATTTGTCTTTAGCTCAACTCTGACCTTTTCAAACTGTTTAGGTTTCAGACAGAAATAGGAAATGAGTTCCACAATCAGGAAGTATAGCTGCTAAAGGCATGTGCCCCCAGGGGCTTGAGGTTCAATCTCAGACAAATTAAAGTCCTGCTAACTTTGACCTCAGTGAATTACAGGGATTATCTGCACACAAATTTTCTCAAGATCTGATTTCCCCAGGCGTCCCAGTTCTCAGGGCAGCCCTTCCAAGCAAAGCCATGCAAAGCCCTATTCCCTGACAGCAACCCTATGAATGTGTGCAGCACAGCTGTGATGCACTGCTGCGGAGTGAGAGAGCAGTGGCAATTTCACTGATTTTTAAAAGGTTTTGTGAACACTGATGCTTTATGACTAATTATAAGCACATCTTTAAAGAGCTACATGGAACAACATTGTCAGGCATCCAGAGTCTAATCCTATGTGTTGCTGGTGTGTCTAAACTCCTCATTCTTCCCCTTAGCTCTCCACAAAAAACTGTCTATTAAAATTCTCTTTCAGGTTTTGTAGGGGAGTGCTTAGGAAAATCTCAAGAATTTCTCTAAACTGGAGCTGAGGGAGTGGAATGGGAAGACAGGAAGAATCATTCATGTTGTTTTCAATGGAAAGTATAATTTCCTACCCAAACAACCTACCCTGCTCTCCCCACACAGCCCACTGCCCTTTCCAGGCTGTGCAGGAATTTGTCTAGATTGAGTAGCCAAAGCCCTGACATCAGTGCAATCACAGGATGCTCTGGACAAAACAAAGTGAGAGGGTCACAAGCCATCCACACCAGTGGCAGCACAATGAAATAGCCCTCAAAGTGGGCATATGTAGGCATGTGTAGAAATCCTACTTGTCTGTTATGCCACATCTGCCTTCAGCTACCAAAGTCATAAAGTGAAGCAGTATCAATCTGATTAACAAGAATTAATTTGTGGATAATCCTCCCTGCTGAATAGAGGTGTCTTCAGAAAGGGAAAAAAACCCATCATCTTTGAGTCTGATTAACTGATATTTTAGTAAATGCATAAATCATTTCCAACAGGGCAATTTTCTGTTCACATCTATTTTTGGATAGGGCTGTGGGGATACTGCTGCATTTATATTTAGCACACCCCCAACCCACAAAAAAAGCAGCTACTAATCTGCAAGTACAAATGTGGTTTTATACTGGAACTTACTTCTAACACAGGTAGAGAAATAATGTCTGTGGCACATATTACTCCAGGGACAGCCTATAAATACAGAAAAATTATTTATAGTCTTACAATTTAGCATAGAACATGGGGCATCTAATCTCCATCACCCATTTCCTCCAGGAAACTAGCTAGCTAGCCAAAACCGTGCCCTTATTTTTTAAAAAAAACAACATATTAGAACAGTGTTACAGCAGAGAAATTAAGACACTATTTACTCTAACTGTAAAGTCTTGCTTGAAGTTATTTTACTTCTTCAAGCTTACCTGAAAATCATAACTTTACTGATTCTGTTTGTCCTGGAAATAAGTGCATGATTTTGCTGGTTAAATGTATTCTGTATTCATTATAAATCTCATGTGATGAGGACTAAATTAATACTTCATTATGAAAACCAAGATATTTAAGCATCCATTCAATTATAATAACTGTTCTTGGTTTTACAAATGCTTTTATTTGTTGACAAAAAATTTGCCTCATGGAAAACACCACAAAGGGTAAGACTTGGCAAACTAAAGCAGGCATAAAGCTCAGGCATAAAGGTATCAATTTGTAGCATATCTATGAAAAGGTAAGACACACAAGCTATAGGCTGTACTAAGGGATAAAAAACCAGACCCTCTAGCTATTAATTAAAGTACCAGCTGTTATCTTACCCCAATCCAGTCATGCAGTGATGTGTAAGGCAGGAGTTTATCCAGGTTCTGAGTTTCCAGGCACATTCTGCAGTACAGGGAGGCTGAATATAATGTGAAAATATTTATAAGGACAAGATTGTATAAACTATCAGTTAACAAGAGTAGGCTTCACTGTTCCTTATCTGACACTTTTTTAGGGACAAATCCTGCTGCTGTCTCTGAAACAGCTTCCTCCATTGTGGAACTGGTCCCATTCTGTGCACAAAAGGAGGAAGAGAAGTCCAGGTGGCTGCAGGGCTGGGTCAGCTGCTTGGCTACAGCTCAGCACTGCAGGGGTCCTCTGTACAAAGACTCTGCACTGGCTAGACTGTGAAACTACCTATTAGAAGAGAGTATCATGATAAGCCAAATCCTTTTGAAAAAAATGGTTTGGGCTAGAGCTAAAGGAGAATGGAGCTGAGGAGACAATCTCCAGAGACCTAAAATAATGATAAATCCATTTGTTCCATTAGACAGAAGAATGCATTTGAAAATTTTTACTGCAAATCTGATTTTGAGATGTCTATGTATCTTCTAAACTACTGATACTGTCTCTTAATGCCACAAAATGCAGGTTAGTTAACACAAATCAGAACCAAAAAGTTCAGAAATAAGAGTCAGTTTGTACTGCCATGGCCTCTCCTTAGTGTCAATTGGAGCATGCAGGAAAACACAGAATGCAAGAAAAGAAGTACCTACCAATGATAAATTCTTGAATGGGGTCAAAAGAATGACATGTTGACAGGTTCTCAGAAATCCACCGAATAATCTGTCAGAATGAGAACAGGGAGCTTGTCACATCTGTCTGTTTAATCAAGTGTTGTAAGAGAGTATAGAAAATTTCGTTCTCGTAGTTAACACTTTGCATGGAGCAGTGATAGTGACACAAATGTTTTCAGGCCAGCCTGGACTGATAATGGAGTTTAGGGCAGCCCAGCTGATGAGCCTCTTGGCACTGCCAGGTGAATCAGGACCTCTCTTTGGCTGATGCCATTCATGCCCTGCTCCTGCTTTGTATAAGATGTCAGTCACTGGAAAAAAATTTAGAGGAAGTTCTTTTCCCACCTGCATTTCCAAGTCTTCTGTGTGTTCAAAGTAGAGCAGGGCACAATGCAGAGCTGCCAATCTCTCACAGTCTCGTTTGCTCTTCTGTAGGAGCTGCAGCAAGGCACTGTCACTGATGCTCACATGGTACAGACTTCCTGCATTGCAATCCAGAACTGCTGACACCCATGGGGACCGGATGGAACAGTTTTGTAACATGTCAATTCTTGCATCCTCACCTGAAGAACATTGGTTTGATAACAAAAAGGAGTAAGAACATAAAATTTGCCTGCTAACAGTGTTTCTCTTAAGATTTGTAGGCCCCCAGCAGTAAGAAAGAGTCTGCCTCTTGCACTACCTGCCTGGTAGTATATACTGAAGAGGAGGAGGAATGGTGCTGGCTCCATAAAGAAAGCAGATAAGGAGCACAGTCCATACTCAGTTCTCTCCTTCCCTATTGCTGACACAGAGAAGTGTAGAGATTTCAGGCTCACAATGCTGCTCCAAGGCAAATCAGAGTACATGTGATGGAACAGAGCAGAGCACAAGGACAGTAGCACAAGTTCAACACTAGAATTAGCACCTATTGGTACAGCTTGTGCAGGTCAGAACTGCTCACATGCAGAAGCATAATACAAACTTCTACTGGTGGATCTCTTGCCATCAATCCAAATGGCCAGAACAGGCAGGTTCTGCTCTACAATTATTCACTGAAGCCTCAGACCAAAATAATTTTATTTATGTACCAGTGTTCACCACCATGGTACCACATACAGATACTGTATTTCAGAGCCCTTGTATCAGAGAAATCAGGCCCACCATCCAGCAGTAATGCTTTCCACTCATTTTTAGCAGGACAATATTTCATTACACATACAAAACAGGTATTCGCCTCCTATGATGCTGCCCCTGCACCAGTTTCCACAATTTATGTCCCCTTCACCCAATCAGAACAACAGATTTCTGCTGTTGTTCACCCCACTTCCAAAAATAAACCACTTCCCACAAAGACGTGTTTGTTGGAAATGCGTTGGAAATGAAGTAACACACATCTCAGATGAGACTCTAAATTAAATTGCATCAGCCTGATCAGGTGAAGGAAACACAGATTTCCTTTCCCCACACCCTCCAAACACACACATTTAGAGCAACTCAATTGGAGGAAGGAAATGTAAAATCAAATTTACATCTCATGTGAAATTTGAAAACAGTGGAGGACCAAGAACATGGGCAAAGTTGGGGGAAGGGAAACTATGAAACCACAGCAGAGAATTTCAAATTCAGTGAAAGGTCTTCTTCCATTTCATAACAAGCAAGAAGTATGAAATACATAAAGTATGAAATGCCAGTTCAGCTTCTCTTTCTAAAATGGAAAGTAGCAAAAATGTCATTTTTTGAGTATCCTTCCTTTGTCAGAACACTGCGCAATAAGGAAACATTGAGAAACACAACTTTCATGTAAAGAGATACAAACAGGTTTCCACAACAACAATTAAATTACTTAAAGCAGTTTTACTATACCTGTCAGAAACAAACTATAGCACAGCATGTCAGGATGTTGAATGTTCAGGAGGTGCAGGAACTGGCCAGGCAAATAAGCAGCCACATAATAGTCTATTTAAAGAAAGAACAGTGGTCAATTTAGCACTTGATCACTTATTTGCTTTAAGAGGCTCTTTCACATGATTCTCAACTTGGCCCACTTCTCTGTGAGGAATTGATTATATCTAGGAAATACAAAAGGAGTTAATTAAGAGCTGCTGTTGTATTAACACAGGAAACACTAGCAGTACAGTTGGGTTTCCAGGGTAGGATTCAAGAAACTTGAGATACTCAAGAACTCAGCAGTTGGTGTCCAGCACAGATTTTGAGGCAATTTCAGAGGAAGTTGCTTACTAATAGTGAGGCATTGCAATATCAAATGCCAAATACAAAAGGCAAACAGAAGAAAAGCAGCAAAATAACACTGCTCCCTAAAGCCAAGGAAAAAAAATCCTTTCCTTCCAGAGAAGAGTTAGCCATTTGTCTCCGTACTACACAGAGAATGGCAATCACACAGGAAAGTAACACAGTAACCTACCAAGATTCATAAAAGCCACTTCCTTCAATTGATGAGATTCTGCTCTTTCTAGAGAAACTGTAAAAGTTTTGTTGTAACCTGAGGGAAAAAAAAACAACTTTAAAAACCTCAAACAATAAACACCATTTGTTACAATCCACCTACGACTTTATAGCTAGAAACTTCTGCAGTTCCCATCGAGGCAAACAGGGGTCTTTTAGACTGCTTTATGGGGTTGTCTGCACAGACAGATTTAATCCATCCTGAACAGAGTTCCTGCACACTTAGTAGACTGGCACCTACACAATGCAGTTCTTTAGTGTGTGAAAACCAGCCATGCACTGCCCAGCCTACATTTGTGTTTAGAGAAGCACTCCATCCCAGAGCAAGCTTGTGCTCTGGGATAATAAATACCTTTCTCCCAGAAAAACCCAAGCACAAATCCTTTATATAGCTGTGTTTCACGTTTTGGTGATCTTTCAATAGCTTTAAAGAATTTCCACTTTGTTTATCTGCATGCCCTATTGCTCCAATTTAGTTCAGCTCAGTTTATACAAAGGCCAATTTCAGACCTGCTGTGTTTGCATCAGCAGGCTTTGCATCAGCACAGCTGTTGTTTTAATCTAGACTTTTACCACACTTCTGGCACCCAGTAAGAATGACACAATACCCTCAAATTTTCTCTGAGAAAAGCTGAGGATTCTAGTAACTAATGGTGTCATGATCAGGATGCTACTCAATAATGCATGGAAATTCAATATAAGATCCACAGTTTACAGGACCACCAAGAGAAAAATCACCACCAGCAACACTACAGAGGCAGAGGTGTCAAAAGATATAGTTTTTCATACAAAATACTGGCTGAAGTTAGCTTGCAATGAGTCAGTATACTCCCCATCACCACTTTGTCACTTGCCAGCATGAGCACATGCAAGCTAAAACCAGCACCACAGAATTCAACTGCAACATCGTGACTTCTCTGTTTATGCTGCAGTGACTGTTTTAACAGGGGTGGGAAGATTCCAGCCAAGATTACAGAGGCTGCAGAATAAACTGAGCTTCTTAAATGTCTTCAAAATATGGCTTATGGACTCCAAAATGTGAGTAATGGACCCAATATACCACTGCTTCTGTGGGTCACTGCAGGACCATTATTAAAATTCTCTTGTACAACTAACGAATCTTACATGAACACACAAACAGTTCTGCACCAGACAACTCCATTCCACAGAGGTCATTTCAGACTTAGCTAGTCAATGTCACCATAGTTATCCTCAGTTTCTTCCTAGTACAGATCAGGATGTACAAGGGCCATGGCTGGCTCCAAGCAATCCAACAACTCTTTGGCTACACGTCAGGTGCATCTGGGGAAATCAGCCCTTCGCAGCAGTGCAATGCACAGTGTGTCACACCCAAAAATTACTTTTTCCAATTTGTTAACACCTTCAAGAACACAAAAAGGTAGTTCACTCAATCCCACAACATTCCAGCAGCAAAGCAACTTGTATGAGCAGCTCTGACCTATGAGAAGCATCCTGACACAAGAAAGAAAACAGTTAAGGTAGAACAGAGACACAGTGTGCACTTGAACACAGTTACTCCGTACTATGCAGCTTCTCAGTTGAGAAATAATTTGCCTCTCTGTCCATGTATCAAATAAGAAAATCTTGATAACGAGAACTTTTATTCTTATTGGAATAAAACAATGTTCTTTATTATTTTAAAACAAAGGTCTTAACTTTAAGAGCTTGAGCACCACTTACACAGCAACTATTCTTAGAGGCAGTGGGTGTTGCACCTCTTGCTGTGAAAATGACACATTGAACTGGAATTCTAAACAGACATTCAAGCTAAGAGCTGTTGGCTCTATTTCCCATACAAATGCCTTATGGCATAAGTACAACACACCTGCAAGCTCCCACAGATTTCACTGATGTCTGTGCTCAGCATGCCGGAAAGTCTGGCTAGAAAAAGGGACCAAATTAATAACCATTTACAAGGCCACTGGTTTGAAGCTACTCACTCAGCATCAGGCAGGAAGCCTACAGCAGGAAAGCCAAAGCTAAAGGCAGCTAAAGGCAGCTGCTTTCTCGAAACACCAGCCACAGTAGCTTATTGTCTGCAGACTTTGGTAGTTATTTGTTTTGAAAGGCATTCTCTGGCTCTTTCAGCACACTGACATTCTCCAAAATAAAGTACAGTAAGTTAACAAGTTAGTCTTACCTTTATGTAAAAAATATATGGAGTATATGATCTCATGAGGAATATCAGAGACTAAACTACAACACATACACAAGCCTCCTAAAAAGACAAAATAGGGAAAAAAAGTTCACTTGTCCAGCTGAATATCAAGACATCTTTATACTGCACAAAACCAAATCAAGACTGCTTCAAATTAGAAACTAAAAATAGTATTTCAAAAAAAGGTAAAGATTACAGGAGTATCTATTATGGACTCTAATAATCATTTACCTAATGAAACAAAATCAAGAAAGAACAGAGGAGGCAATGTGGCACAATGGAAACCTGGGTCCTGTCATGGCCAGTTCTTTCTTTTAGGGGAAGTACATTTTAGCCCTTTCCAGGAGAAATCATGCTTGCAGCCAGAAAACTGATCAAGCCTTTCTCTCCACAGACTGCCTCAATCCAGATATTTTGTGTTCAGGAGCTGTCAGATATGCTCAACAACATAATAAAACACCATTTCTTTGCTTTTCAAGTAATCTCATATTGGCAGCAGCATGAATACACTACCAAAGCTTTCTCACACTAGAAGTGATAGCCACTTCTTCCCTTTCCAGCCCAAAAACTGCTATTACCTTTTTTAGGAGAGAAGTCAGTCCTTGGGGCAAGTTTATTTCAGCCAGGGTACTGCATACAGGAAGGTTTCTCACTCCCAGAATAATTCTAGATCAGACTGATCCTGTTATGACCCACTGGATGGTAACCCTGCTTTCATCTCTTACAAAAACTTTAATCCCTTTACTCTGATGCTTCGGCATTCATGTTAAAGACAGCTTCCAAACCACATTATCCCAGTACAGCTGGGGAAGCTCGTCCACAAATATGACCATTCACCTTTTACCTTTACTGGAAATTTATCATTTAAAAGAAGCAAAGAAAGTAATAATAATACAGGTACTGTTCTGTAAAAAATAAAAGTTTGTGTATACAAGTTATGCAGAAAAGGGCACAGTATGGAAAAAGCACAAGTACAAAAAAGCACAGGTGCCCAGTTACTTTATTTGATGAAATGCCAGAGTATTTCACACCACAAGGCTGTACCATAGCTGTGATACAGATATGGCTGAGACAGTTCATGCTTCTGCCTTCTGGGGAAGGTAACTGCTTTCTTAAGGTGCAATTCTTTTTCTGCTTATTCTTAGCTGACTGAATATGGTTTGATACTGTTTTGCTTGGATATTTGAGTCATGCAGACAACAGACAGGGCATTTTGCCAGAGCACTTGGCTTCTTTCAGAACATGCATAATTTTTAAAGTAGCAGGATCAGGACTCATGAGGAAGACTGGAGAAGTTCCAGCAACCCACTGGATTGCTGTTTTATTATCAACACCTCCCTTCCAGAACTGCAAATTTCCTTCTTGTACACTGGCGTCTTCTGTGTACATTGCTCTGTAAATTGCACAACAGGCAAGTGAGTGTGCTCAGACTGAAGTGTCACTGTGCAATGTGCAAGCTGACCACAGAAACTGCAGCTATGGCAGTCTATAAATAGGATGTGCATCTTTCAACTCAATAATATTGCTCCATGTGTCAACAAACTGAGCTACAAACAACCGGAAATAACAAATGGTGCTTTGTTAACGCAGACAGAAACATGGCAGCCTCAGACCAACAGGTGTCCAAGCAAAGTTACATCTGACACAGTCCTGGCAATCCCAGCAGAGCACCCAGACACTAAGAATACATCACAGACTCCTTTCCTACCCTTAGCAGTGCTCTCTGCAAATTAGAGCTGGGTTTGCTGCTGCAGGGAAAGTTTATTAGCCAATTGCAACTGTATGCAGAGCCAGGTGTTCCACACCACTCATTTAAATATAATTTGCAAACAGTAAAAGCTGTAGCTGAATGCTGCAAGGTGAGAAGACTCATGAGGATATACTAGGATGCACACTTATCTTTCCAGAAATAAAAGGGAAAAAAGGTTAAAAAAAAAAAGAGAAAAGCAAGAATTTAAAAATTAATTCTACTCCTATTCAGGAAACAGCAGTTACAACTCTGGCACTCGACAAAGTCAGCCCACTGAGACTGTAAGAGTCACCTATGATATGCAAAAATTAAGTTTTCTCTAGGAAACTTTAACTAAATTCCTCATTTCTGTTCAAGCAAGAACTCAAGATATGAGGCTGTAACAGCATCCCAACAAAACATCCAAATGTCACAACTCAAATACAACATTGCACCAGGGCATTTTGTCTAGTTGTGCTGACTTAGGAGGGACTTGCCTCACTTAACTTCAGCCATCCAAACATTTCTCATTCAGACCCCTATTCAGCAAACAAAGAAATATGGATTGACTCATCCTCTGGAGATGCCTATTTCTGTCTAGAAACACAGTCCAGATGCCTAAATTTCAGGTGATAGTTATCTGATGGGAATCCAGTGTCTATGACCTCTTACTGCCTGCATTTTTAAAAATATTGAGCAAATTTAATGGAAAAATATTTATAAAGCACTAAGAGAACACATAACAGTACAGTGTTTATCTAATAACTACTGAATTCTGGACATGCCAAGTTAATTTTGAGACTGGAACTGCTTGATCTCAGCTATTCAAGAATTACATGGGGGTTTTTATCTGGAGAGATTTTGCCTGTGCTGAGTGTAAGGAACAGAGCTACTTTTTCTGCTGCAGAAGTTTGAGAAAGAAGTGATTTCATTCAGAGCTCAGACTGGCAGGAGCCAATAAGAGTTTTATTCAATGGGAAATTGTATGGAATATTCCAGTTTGAAGTTTTGCCAATTACACTTTGCCAGGGATGTCTGAATGGTACAAGCAGGGATATGGCATTAATATCAGAGCTGTGCTAGCAGGCCCACAGCAGGCTCAGTCTGCTCCACAAAGAACTTGCAGTCCAGTTTTGCAAATCACATCTGAGACACAAAAAGGAACCTTTAGTGTGATTACCCACAGTGTTCTTCAACAACTAAATATGGTTTTAGCACTAAAATAACTTATTCCAACCTGTTAGTTACCAGAAATGGGTTGAGCAAGATAATCCTCAGTTTTAAACAATATTCAAGGAAAAGCCACATACAGTAATCTCATTTAAGTGCAATTGTCAAATTATCTGTTTTACAGAAAGTGCAATGAAAAGCACTTACTTTTGCTTTTGCTTTAGAGAGGTTCCATATAGACTTTAAATATTGTGTCACCAGACAGAAAAAAACATTTTATTTCACAGTAACTAAACAAGAGTCTTGTTGAAGGATGACTGAATTTCATCCTAAACTCAAGGAGGTACTTCAATCTGAATACACTCCTCCCCAGAGGAGTACAGGTTTTAAAAGGAAACATATATATAAATAAATAATATTTTCTATTATTGGACTGGCTGTTTATACAAGAAATTGTCTTACTAACAGAGAAAAACCCCAATCTACATTTGAAAGATAGATTGGGTTTCTCTTACTTCTAATTCCTTCCCTCTAATCCTTTTAGGCATGCAGTTTGCCTTGGTAAGAAAAGAAATCCATGTAAGGAAGCTGTATTTCACTTGATTTGCACTAATGGTGATTTCAGTGCAAGTGGCAGACAGCTCAGCAGTTCACTGTGAGCACAGCAGGCCTTGGGGAGGGACATGTACAGCCTCCCCTGCAACACTTCCCTGTACAACTCTGCTGACCAGTCAAAGGTTAAACAGACACCATCTCTGCCTGCCTGGATGGTCTCATTCAGAAGCTGAAAACAGCTGTGATGAACAGATACCTCTTGAGATCAGTTTTTAATCCAAAAAAGTTCATGGCATTCATTAGGGTGGAGGGAGACTCCAAAATCCTAAAGGTTTAAGAAACATTTTAGGTTTAAGTTTAAGGAATCATATATATACTAAATCCCTGAGTAGCACATGCCATGTTTAGTATCACATACTTGGACCTTCTAAACACCACATACTAACAGCGATATGGAGCTCTTAAAGCCTGCATTGCACATGCTCTGTGTACATATGTCCCCTCTGTAACACAAATATATACTAGATCAGAAACCCAGACAAAACCTTCCTTGAGTTTACTTTCTAACATAATTGTGGTCAGCTTTAACATTAGATTGCTTTAATGTAACACACAGCCATGCTTTGGCACCGGCTGGGTTCTGAAACTGCCAGGAAAATGCTAAGGTGTTCTTAGACTGAGAGATTTCACTGGTACCAATTCTTTGCAGTTAGGCAAAAGGTTTCTGGGTGACTGTTTTCTTGCTGGTAGGTTGATATATAAAATCCTGGGTACTTCAGCTCAACTTCACTGCAGCTTTCAGAAGGTAAGAAATTTATTAATACTGATAAAGCACAGTTGCCTTCTCCCTCTTCTTCCAGTTACCTGCCAAGGGTGCTCTAAAGGAATACAAATCTCACACTCACATTATAAATTTTTGTGGTTTTGTGTGTTTTCCAATATTTTATGAATAAATTCAGTAATGAATTAGGAATACACTGCATGATAATTACTAGTGGAGGTAATTTTGACCATACTTGTATTTATTCATTACCTGCTTTACTTGTGAAAACCTGAAGGTTCAAAGATTTAGATGCAACATCTTGATCTTGACAGGAATCATATCCAAAATTCACAAGTCTATGAGCAAATAAAGATCACTAAGTAAATCGCTTCATCCACAGAGATTTATCACAACAAAAAGATCACCAGAACAGTTACTATGTAACCAAAAGATACTAATTAAATTATAATCAAATGTTCTGTTAAATTGGGCTTTAACCAATTTGCTCAATGTTGTTAGAAACAAGAATCCCAAGACTGCATACTGTTAACCACCAATTTTGAACATACCTGACAACTTCATATTCTTACTGCACTGTCCAACCATTCCTATACTTTGAAGTGAAAGCAAGTTGTCATGACATACTGGAAATCTAAATACTTGTGACATCTAATAACTCAAAGGTTTTGCAGACTAACTGTACAGCCCATGGCTGTAAAGCTACATTTTAATCTGCAATAAGGACACTACCTTCAGTGGAAATACTTGAAAAGAAAAACTCAAAATCACACTCACATGGAACTTGTTATACCATGATACTTTCAGTCTCATGCTGCCTGTGTTTCAATGGTTTTACATATTTTAAATCTACAAGGCCTATTTTCACCCTGCAAAACATGCAGCAGAAGATTGTAGTCAGTCTGCTTTGGTTTTTTGGGTTTTTTTTTTTTCTGGATTTTTTTTTTGTTGGTTGTATTTTTTTTTTTCCAGGAAGTATTTTGATCCTGTAGGGATTTTCCCCTTGGTCTTCTGCAGTAATTTTGAAAACCAATAAAACAAAGTAAAATACAGCATTGAAGCTCTTACAAGAGCTGTGTTCTTTCAACACCAACTGTAAGAGGACACAACCTGCACATGCAGGAGCACCACACTGAGCCTTGCGCACAGCACTGAGACATTCTGAGACCACAGCTGGGGCAGGGCAGAACTAAACCACCTTCAGCTACTGATACCTGGCCTAACAGCTCTGGCCTCCCTTTTTAGTCACAAAAATAAATGGGCCCTTTTGGAATGTAAAGACAGATGAGGATTATGACAGAGTTAAACCATCCTGACTAGTTTTTTCATTCAGTTAAAAGGGAGCCCTCAGGAGACAAGCTCAGATGCAGTCATGTGCATGGCAGATACAGAATCAGACAAATCTTCATCTTTGGAAGTGCAGGCTGCTGGATAGAGCATGCTGGAGGAGAACAGAGTACAGGCAGTGTCTTCACAGGCCATAAAAAGGTGCTACTGGTTTGCTTAACTGCCCAATAAAACTTGCAACAGCAATTAAAAATGCAGAGCTTCCCTTAACAGATATTTTAACATCACCATTAAAACCTGCCCTAGGTTAAAGCAAATTAATTTAAATAGGTTCAGCATACTCAGAAGGTTTAAGCCCTAGCTAGCTCTTCAGACAAATAATTTTTTTAAGTGGTACTAAGAAACAGCCAAGGATTAAATTACTTTTTACAGTTGACCCTGATGAGAATAAGAACTGGAGGTCTGGACACAGTTTTCCTATTATTCTCATGTTCCAGTGCCATGTAGGCAACTGCAAACAAAGATATTGTGGTTTGGACAAATTTTACTCAGGTTTGTAAAATGTCACCATGTATATTGAAAGGAAAGCAAACCAAAACATTAAAGAAACAAACAACTTACTTTAATTGTGTGTCATTTACAGCAATATCCAGATGTGATTCCAGCTGTTAAACAAAAAGGAAAACAAACCTGTTCTTTACAGAGGTCAATATACTATGTTTAGTATTTCAGACCAGTAAAATGTGTCATAGTTACATTTCACCAAGTTCAATATTTTAACAGGTTTATTTATCCTCCTCTAACCCTTATAGTCATGTCAAAATCCTCCATAAAACAGATTTTTTTTTAAGAGAAAATAAAAGCCACTGGAACAAAGGTCTAGTAACAATCACGTTGTAATTTTTATGTTCTGGTTTTTGTATTTTGGCTGCAACGAATGTTCCTGTCTCACTTAAAACCGACAGAAAATAACATGGTTTCTTTGACGAGTGCACTTGCTAAGCCTGCTTTTTCAATAAGTGAGTATAAGTTCAGCACAGTGTCATGAATGTCACTTAATGCCTTCCAGGTCAAAAAAAGTGTAATTCCAATAAAGTTACCTTACTGTGGGGAAAAATCTGAGTCTCACTGAATATATTCTTGACAAGAAAATAATGCAAAAAAAAACCCCAAAAAACTCCAGTTTTCCTCTGAAAAAGTTTCAACAACGAAAAAGACCTCTGTACCAGTACCTGGAAAACATAATTACATCCCACTGTAAACCATTTATATTAAAATACTCAGAACTTACTATTGAACTAAAATTTTCCTCAGGATAAAACTGGACACACCTTAAAGTACTCTTTGATTCCTGGAATTAAAAAGAATGTGTTTTGTAAGTAAGAAAGGATATTATACAGACTGAGAAGTGACTGGATACTCAGCACCATTCTTCACACTCAACCTGCTTTGCTAACAGCTCTGCAGAAGTTAGGGGACAAAAGAATTTAAAAACCACATATAACCCCTCACAATAGCACTGTGACATGCTTCCTTCCTGTCCCAGATCATTATCTGCCAATCATATATAATTGCGTGGGCTCTATTTAAGCACAGCAATACATGTCTCACACATTTTAGAAAGTTAAAAAATGTTTTCCATATCTACCTATATGGCAAAAAGAATTGCATCTGGCTTTAGTCAGTTCAAAATGGGTATCTCAGAAACAAAAATATAAATACATTTCTCCATCACAGTTCACTTCCTGTTATTTCCTAACATTCACTCTTCTCCTGACTAAGAAGAGTAAAGAATTTTTTTTTTTTATTTACAGAGAATGCATCAAGTCCAATCAGTCCCTCAGACAAAATAAAAAACCCAAACCCTGGTTTTTTTGAGAGTTTCAAAGCTTCTTGCCAAGAACCTGTCCTCATTTGGTCTCTCAGTAAGTCTGCACACAAAATACTTTCTAGATGTGAATTCTCTAGAAGAGAGGCATTATACTCACAGCACTTTTGGATAGATTTAGATACTTTTGAATAAAAGACCTTTCTAAAGCAAGAAAAAAAAGAAATTACCAAGCCTACCTTTTTTATAAAAAGCACCAAGACCACCAGTCTTCTTGCAATGTACCAAGCACAACAGCAGCTACAGCAAGTTTGGCTTTTGCTTTGGCTTATTTGAGGCAAGAACAAGAAAGTCCACCCGGATGAAAACAAACCCCTACCTGCTACTCCACACACTTAAAACTTCAGTGTCACTAGGCACACAGGAACAAAACTGCAAGAACGACTTTCAGCTCACCTTTGGAACAATGTAGAAGAGTCTTTGCTCCATCATATCCCACTGTGCCCAAACGAGGTCATCTACAACTTTGGCTCTTGGAAGCTGACCTGACTTTTGAATCAGCTACAGGGAAAGAATAAAAACATTAGGAGTCATCAAATAAAGTTTTGGAACAATTATACACAGTCTGTGCTTTAAAGAGAAAAGCAGTGAGAGAACACACACAAATAGTAAGGAACTTGGAAGAAATGGGCTGCTTGTCAGCAGCATGAAGTCCACCTTTGTTGTGTGCAAGGTGCTCAGTTTAAAGAGATCAGAAGCACAGTTTTCAGAGTACACCTACTAACAAATCTTTTCTTTCAGTCTTCCCTGCTTGCAAGAAATTCACCACTTAAACTGCTCGAAGTGAACAAAGAATAGCAGAGGCATCCTTCCTCACAGAGGAGAGAAATACCACAGTCAGCTCAGAATCAGCTACATTAACTACTGAAGGGAATGTGTCAGCTCCAAATGAGATTTCCAAAGTCTCAGCCATGTGAGAGAGAGGGCTGGAGGAGAGAAAAGGCTAGAACTGTGGAAAACTGTTGGGATTGTATACATGCACACTTGCATGATATAGGGAGATTTCATGTCAACCAAAACAAAACTGTTTGTCAGAAGGACATCAGATCAACCTGTTTTCTGATTATACTTAAGTCTTTACTCCACTACTGTAGTCTAGCTTATAAAATGCATCTGCTTGAAGGGTCATGACAAAGTGAGAAAGCCACCAAAGATTGCAAAGGGACAAAAATCAGGTCCTTAACTTTTCCTTCAAAGCCTACATTCACCTCCATAACACAAACCACTGGCTTTCATGACACAATCATTTACAATATTAGACAAGTGCTCATTAACAATAAGTCTTTCAAGAAGAACATCCACAATTTGTTGACAAACTCATGTTAGAAAAAGAGATGAGGGGAAACGGAGATTGGAACATTCACTGTACTCGGACTGTATCTAAGTTTTACATCTTCTGTTTTGTTTTTTTAAGTGAATCCTGTACTGGGTTCATACAGACTCACAATAGACAAGGTTAGGAAGGCAACTCTGAAAATATTTTAAATGGTTGCAAATATTTAAAATAGTTTTAAAATGAATAAACACTATGTTTACTCCTAACTTTTAACACACAGAAGCATTCAGCAACACATAACAAACCCAGTAAAATAAAAAAATTTCCTCATAGATTACAAGGTGTAAAGTTTTTCAATCAGTTTTGTGGTCATCTGCATAAGTTGCCATAGTAATCAATGCTTTCTTTAATAAACTTTGTGTTGCCCAAGTATAAAACTAAACAAGAGTTCAAAACTCTCAGCTAAATTAATTAAAGTAAAAAAAACCTCAAACCCAAAGATTTTTAAATCTTACCACTTTGTGTTCCTCTTCTGCAACAACATGAATGTCAAATTGTTCAATATCTTTAAAATAAAATTTAAAAAATCGTTACAAACAAACATTTTTAAATGCTTTTATACAGTTTATTGAACAAGCTCACCTCTTAAAATTCTGTAAGAACACTTTCGGGCCAGGAAAGTTCAATTCAGTGCAAGAGGAAATCTGTGACACATGAACACTGGTGCCTACACAGAGACCTGGAGTCTCTTCCTTTCCTGAGCTGAGAGTGGCCTTAGCCATAATATGTCATGGAAAGAGTTCCCTGCCCACATCAGCACAGCCCAGGCTTGAAGAGCAGTGACTGGAATGTGCTCAACCAAGCCAAGGAGCACCCATGGAGAGAAAAAGTCTGCAGAGCTGCATGCCCATGCACAAGAGCATCCCAGACCTGTTTCACCTCCTGCCATGAACACCCCTCCCAGTCTTTTCCCACACAAAACTCCTGGAATTTATCCACAGCTGGCCTGAATGAGAAGTGTAACACCCACCCAGCAGATGCTGTGTTTCTGATTTAGCTCTGTCCACCTAAGGCCACCTTCCCAAGGCTGGTGTCTAGCTCAGGGAAGATGGGTCTCTCCAAGGGGATGGAATAAGAGATCCAACTCTATAATGAGAAGGAAAACCCCAGTCTTTTCCAAGTGTCCATCTTTACCCATTCTCTGCCATTACATGAGGCTGAACATGCAATGTTATCTGAATCCAAGGAACTATTGCTCTATTCTTGTCCCACTTCCCAAGTTAAATGACATCTTTCAGTCAATTGATTTGCTCTGGATTTATGTAGGCAGCTATAAGGAGCCTATTTTAGCTATTTTAGAAATAAAGATACCTGATGAATGCAAGAACTAAGCAACTAACTGTAGACAAAGATGGCCATTCTGTTAACATTGAAAAAAAAATCTGGTAAATGATACAGTTTTTGAAAGATCTTTGGAATACCTAGAATAACTCACACCATTCTTTTTCCTGTCTTTTTTCCCCAATAAAAGTCTACCAAAAATACAATCTATAACAATCAGTAGTAAAGAATGTAAAGAAGTAAAAGAATGACAATGTACTTTGAAAATATTAACTCACATTTATCTTCTGAAACTAGCAAGAGACGACTTTCTCTAGAAGTATTTCTGCCTTCAACTGGATAAAGAAACTACAGAAAATTTCACAAAAGAAAGTAAAAAACCAAAGTAGTTTAGAACATTTATCTAAATTTTTTGGTTTTTTTTAAGCTGGGTATTTATGTATTTTTAAATTTAATCAGACACACTAATGATATGTAATGAATAAAAATAACTATTATTACATACTAATAGTCACCAGCCACTATAACTGCAAACTTTGGAAGACTGAAGAGAGATAAAAAAGTAGCCTTCATGTTGGAGAAATATTCTATACCAAACATTTTACGAAGTTTCATTTCTTTATTTCTCTGAAGAAACAGGGGACATTATCTCTGTAACAGTTGCAAGATAACATGAGATATTTCTGCACTAAACCATGCCTTCTCTCTAGCACAGCAGATTAAAAAGGCTTATCTTCAGATTAGTTGGATACTTTACCTGTACTCGAACACAGCTATCCACAGCCTTTAGCACTCTCACATTATTAATGGGATGAATTTCGATTAGCAAGGTTAAATACTTGGACACTGCAAAAAGAACATGTTTTAGATAATATTCTTTTATGTAAGCAAGTTTGTTTTCTAAACAGAAATACAGAAAGCAAAAAGGTACAATATTTCAAATAGTATTAAAAAATCCACTTGCAGTACCTGACTGTAAGAGCTGAGTTGCTCTTTCTTCCTCTGTATATTGACAGAAGCTGACTGCTGTGGGAAGAGAAAACACCAACACAACTACAGTGAGTGTGCATACTGGACATTAATCTTATCAAACATCCTTGAAGACTGAGCATCACAATTCTTTTACCAAAAAATATATGTTAAAGGAACATCAGAAGCTCTTCTAGATGTAGCAGGTATGCAAAAATGCAGGAGGAGAAAGTGAACAAAGGGGCAGTGTGTCCTAGATGTTTTAATAAAACAGCAATATTGTCACAGCTGTGTCTTTATGTTGTTACCTACATTATCTGATGATGGATCCACAGAAATTCATAAACTGCTGTGGGCAACACATAGGTTTAATTAACATTTAATTACACTTAAGTAATTCTAAACCCAAATGTATCATCCTACTAAACAAAATCTTTACCAAAAAATCTAATGATAAAGCACATATTTACCCAATAAGGTCCTTTCATTGTTGATTGAACAGCTGATTATGTGCAGATTCTTCTCAAACATATAGAGGTGCTACAGAGAAACACAGTAATGTTAAAAACTGTGCTTTTTCAAACTCCATAAAGGAAACCATCTAATTGCTTCTTAGCAAAACACTGCTGTCCCACAGTTTTTATTTTTAAGCCATATCTTTTCATGCCCAGAAAAACCACATTTCAAGTTTCCATTGTAATAGTTCTCCTTTTTCTCATCTTTGTTTTTTACTGGTTCTTTTGAGCTCTATGTTGCCACTAGAGCAGCATAGCAGACCTTTATATAAATAAAAAATTCCATTCATTTCATACTATTATGGGGACACCTTCAAAAATTTGTTGTCATGATTTTAGTTACTGAATTGCAGTGTGTTCAGTTTTAGAATAAAATGATCTCTTAAAATGGTATCACCAAACAGACCAAGAATAAACACATATACAGAAAACCCCAAACATTTACTTCTTGGCACATGTGTGCAACATGAAGAGGAGTTGTTTAAAAGGTTGTTTAGAAATGAAGATTGCAGACATGATGCTTTACTACTCTCAACCTTTCATAGGTTATGCAATGTGGTGCATTTGAACGCTACTGAGAATCATTCCAGTATCTTCTCCGGTACCTTTTCTGTTTTCAACAAGGATACCCTCCTTAAGGACATAACATACTGTGTTGCAAAGCATCAAAATCTGAAACACTACAGCACAGTTGTCACCAGAGAGAAACCTGGTATTGCTCGCACCTCATTTTGTTTCGTCTGAAGATCATACAATCCAATGTGAGTGTTTCCCTGATTTCCCTATGGATGGAAACAAATTAGCAATATAAATACACACAAAGTCAAACACTGGTCTTTTTTTTTCCTACCTCCCTGTTCTCCCTGCCCCTTGACACAGCCTCACACACTTCCCTGTCCTATATATAAAAAGGCAGTTAATTATCTAATTCTAAGAAAGCAAATTCTAATTCCAAGAGAACAAAGATTTATTTTTTCCTTTTAGAACTAACACATGGGATAAAGCTGAAATGTGGCCAATCCACAGCCCACAAGCCATTGCATAAACCTAATGCCTTTCTCTCACTTTGCTTCTAAGCTGGTTTTAGTTACAGGCAATAGGGCCAGGAAGAGAGATGTCTGTACAAGAATCAAGAGGGATGTTCTGGCCCCTGGAGGTTTAAGGCTGGAATTCTGAACCTCACCAACCTGGTGCGTCAAAAGGGAGCACAGAACCATCCAACATCACCAAAAATCAGCTCCAGTGATCTGGCTGTAGCCTGGAAAAAGGATTTCACTGCCTTAGGAAGTGATTGTTTGAAGGCTAAGTATTTTATAAGCTCACCATTAGCCTTCTGCCTTTGAAGAGTAACATAATATATATCCTTTCTAGCTTACTGATAAATAATATATGATGATTTTGTTTGAGGCACTTACAAATGTTTGGGACTACAAATCAAAACTTTTCTACTTCTTATTTTTTACCATACATTAAATTTTCCAAATATATTGAAAAAGAAAATTCTGCTTTTCAGCCTATACTGGATAGCAAATCAAACTGATGTGTATTAATGTACTCTGGGTACAGGCACTAATTGCTAAACTACTGACATTAAATCCAGCCACACAGGCTTCTACTTCCACAGTGAATTTCATTGTTTTTAACAATTGCTTAGGAGGAGAGGGCAGAGATCTGTGGTTATTTACAAATTTATGGCATCGTGCTTTGTGAAGTTGAAACAAAAGCCTGAGTATTTGCTTCCTAAGGGGTCTGTTTCTGAGTGTGTCATTATTGTTGTGGCAATGACAAAAGTCTTTGACTTCTGATTTAAACAGGGAAAACAAATTGTCTTTATATTAAGACACAGGCTCCAGGCCTCCTAATTTAAGATTAAGCAAGTGCTTTCACAAATAACTTTTTTTTCCAAATGTGTTTGAAATACTAACACCATCTTAGATACTGAAAAATATACTTCACAAGACTGGTAACAGAACTACATCAATGCCCATGACTAGGCATAAACTAGGACACTTGTTTTCATGTGCACTCTGAAGATTCTTGCATTACCTTGCAAATAGAATTAACTTCTGTTAAAAACATCTTCCTTTACATTAACTACTAATGTCACAAAATATAGACACTGTCAAAACCACAGTACAACACAATACTCCAAAATAAGCTTGAAAATAAAACTCAGCGTCCACTTTCTCCTGGTTTCACACAGAATACACTTGACTGTCTCTCACTTAAAAGACAAAGATTGTTTTCTATTTGTATCCATGAGGAAACAAGCCAGGCCAGCTCAGTCTAGTTTACATCCTCCACACCATGCACCTCCTCCCAAAGAACAGGCTACAGTGGCCAGTTCCCTAAGCTCCACCAACTGCCTGGCCAGATCCCTACAGATTACAGTGGGAGCTTAAACACCCAGCATGCAGGCACACATTTACATTTAGACATGTGAACCTTGAGCTACAGCTCATCCCTTGTGCCAGCAAGAGCCTGAAGAGCACACAAGGCACTTAGACTGACAGAGGCCCAAAAATGCTTCGTGTGAGATTCCACAGGTGCTAGAAAGCAGCAACACCACACACACAGAGTACCAGATCTCCTGCTGAGCTACATGGTTATTTATATTAAGTCTTCTAGGGTCTTAAGAAATGAAAAAAACCCAAATTTGACACACTGTTTAGAACTGTTTTTATGGTTATTGTTGTCTTGTACAGACTCCCCTCCCTATGGCTTGTACTAAAGGAAACATCCACCCACAGTGAAAGCATATTAAAGTTAAAGCCTTGATGAAGGCCTCACCTCTTCCCTTAACCCTAAGGAAGCTGGAGAGTTTTAGCATTGTTGAGCCAGAGAGGAATGAAAGGCACCCCTACTCTACTGGAGTTCATCTCATTTCTGCACTCCTCAAGAACCAAGATCCTCCAGGATCCAGCTGGATCTACAGACTTCTCTGAGCTGCACAGTAAAGAAGCACAGTTTGTCTCATCAAAGGAACAATGAGAAGAAAACAAAGTCTCACTTTCTAAAACCATTAGAAAACCCACTTGGAAGTAAAAATAAAACATATACCACAGAGAGCAGAATCCTATGTTAAGAAGCCAGCTCTAGATACTTCAAGACATCAAATAAACAGGGGTTACTTCAGGCTACTTGCAATAAAGTGTTATAGATGAATCTTAAAGACAGGTATATGCAGAAACAGTGCTAGATAAATGGTATCTTAAGACATTTTAGTAGGAGAAAACATTTAACTAAAGCACTTTACATGAATTTAATAGCTAGGCTTCACTAAGAAATTGAGTGTGAAATTATGTGTTTATGAAGTGTTTTAAAGAAATTGCATTTCATTCATGGGGAGATTCTGGGCCAGCAAAAAATCAAGGGCAAAAACCCTATGGACTTAATCAGGTGAGTACTTTACTCTCCATTTCATCATTCTTAACCTTTGACTGAAGTGGAGACGGGTGTTTTCCCACTGCCCAACTCCCCCAGGTTGTAATCAGTTGCTGCAGGTTGTAAACACTTACTGCAAAAAAAATTTAACTACAAGAACTCAAATAGATTCACACAGAGTATTATTCTCATCTATATTTTTATTAAATTCCAAGGTGGACTTACCTTCCAGGTATAAATAATTTTTCCATTTCTTTCAACATTTACAACGTAGAGTGCTGATGAATTCTCAGAAGTGTCTGAAATAAGAAGTACAAAAAGGCACAGGATTTTCATTTCAGCTGGTTCATCCTATAATTTATGCACACTTTAAGCAAATATGCTAAATACATTTTTACTTGTAAATACTTATTTGCATATACCAAAATTACTCCTTTCTGGAAAAAGAGGGAGTACGTCTTACACCATGATTTAAATCTGATAAACTTCAACACAGAGAGTTAAGGGACTTCAACACATGCAAGAAAAAAAATATTTTTGTAAACACCTACCTGTTCATTATAATTATGATTCTAATTACCACTACCTTTTGCTATGAAAATGGAATGTGCTTTTTCAAAGAACAAAAAAACCAAACTAAACCAAAATTACCCTCTTGCATTCATTCACTATACACAATATAGGGTTCAGACAGTTAAGCCATACTGCAGTCCTCTGGCTACTAGAGGAAGAGAGAACCAGACTGAGGAAAATATCATTTGCTCACACCTGCCCCTTCATCATCTCAAAGGAAAGCCTGAAAATAAACTACATCTTTAAACATTAGTTCTACAACACCAACAGCACTTCTCCTGTGTCATTCCTAGCTCCTCCTCCTCCAAAAAGAAATAAATAAAGAAAAAAACCCACCAAAATCCAAAGAACCACAAGGTCAAATACCATATAGAGAGATATACAACTTACCTACAAGTACAGGGACATAAACAATGCAGGACACAAAATTATTTGGGATGTGAATTGAGGAGTACTATTAAAATAGAAACAAATAAGCAGGAAGCTAAGATGGACACAGAAAGAGAAGAGCATAGCTGGACAAATTAAAAAGAAAACCACCAGAAAAAAAGATAAAATATTGTACTCAAGGTGAGAAAAATGCATGCTTTCCTGATGCTGCTTTTATGTTTTCTCATCACCGCAGCCATCAAAAATGTGTTTATCTCAGATGGAATTTTGACTAGAAGTGAAAGTTTTGCCCTTAGTAAGGTTAAAGCTGTATGATTGGTCTCAATTTTATATAAAGGTGGCCTGCAGTTCAGTAAGCATCAATGTAAAGAACCCTCCTCAACACTCTGCAAGCATTTAGTCAAGTCTGAGACTATTTACTTGGCAGTTATCACGAAGTGTTGATAGAAGGAAGACACTTAGTGAAACTTAGTTTAACAAGCCTGATACTATAAACTGGCTCGTACAGCTTGCCGTGATAAGGAAAAAAAAACTGTTTTCAAGTGTTATCGGAAGAAAGTAAATTTTCCATTTTGTTGTGGGAGGACAATGAAAACCCTTCCTGTACATTGAGCAACACATCACTTTCTATTGGTTTCTGATCACTTGAAGCACACTATAATAGCACTATATTAGGGCTAGATGGTGACAGCTGGGAGAGTCTCAGGTAATATGCTCTCTTTCTTTTTTTATCTGAAGCTTCCTGGAACTTAACAACCACCTCAAACTTTCAAGATGAGTACTACGGTCTCCACATTTTCTCATGCAATATTTCCTCAGCACAGAATTTTGGTAGAGAAGAAGGTCCGTGTCAATGAATTTCCCTATCACCAGACACAGACATCTTAAAGGTGCTGAAAAAGTTCTGTGTCAGAAAAGAGTTTCTCTTCTCCAGAGAACAGTCAGTGGGAATATGGAAGCAAAGAAATGGCAATGGTCTCTGCCCCTGGAAACTCCTGCAGTAAAATCCTGCACATAGAACTACAACTTCTTCCTCATGCCCACAGCTGAGACCGGCAGATGAAGAGCTGCAAATGAGCCAACCCAGCCTGCCTGCCCAGCACACAGCTTTTAGCAACATAATCAGGAGAATACAGAGTTTGATTTCCTGAAGACCATTATATGCAGCTCATACCAAATCAAATAGAATAAAGAGAACAAGGCTGGTTCACTTTGCCTGCCACTCCCTTCCTCTCATCACAACTACTCCCAGCTCCCACACAATTAGCAGTTCTCACATGCTATCAAGTGCTTTCAAGTCCTTAGGAAAGAAAATAATAAATATGAATAAGTAACATCTGAAAATACTGACAGAAAGTACCATGACTCCTAAAAATTACTTGGTTTCTGTGATTGGATATTTCTTTGATGTGTAAATTAATCTTTTCAAATCCCTACCTCCCACCTTCACATTCCTAATACGACAGCACTGCATGAGGAGGAAGTCACTACACACAGATAAGTTAAAATGCAATACAGCAGTGCTGGTATTTGATCAGATGCACCCTCCAAACTAGATTCTTATGCTTCTGTATTACCAGAATGAATGAAGACTCCATTACATTTTAAAAGGCCCAATACAATTTCCTGCTTCCCAAACACAAGTCAGTGCCATTTTGAGACCCTTATTTCATTAACATATAGACTGATTTATCTTTGAATTCATCACTGATGAATTGATAAATTCATAGATTAACCAACTATGCATAGAGAATTTCAGAATTTTACCTCAGATCCCTTCAGTATACCTTTGAATAATTGTTCAGTAAATGTAGAAAATGCGAAGCATTTTTTAACAGATTTTTTAAATGATAGCTTGCTAAATAATTCCCTTATTCTCCAAGCCGATACTTTGTGGTTTGTCACCAAACAGCCCCACAATGTGGGAAGCAAGTTAAGTATTTTAAGTAAAGTAAAAGCAACTGAAGGCGTTTCAAGTTCATCACACTTGCATATCGATGGTCTTGCTACTGAAGCAATAACTTTTACTGTATTATTATTTTATTAGATTAAGTTTTTCATCAGTTTCTGAAAAGCAGAACTGAGCCAGCTGCTCTGCAGACGAATAAGCAAAAAGCCACAGTGCCAAGAATACGGGAGGTCACTTTTTTCCAACCACTGCCCCGAGCGCTCGCTATGCCGGCGATCGCACGGTGCTGTGACAGCTGACGCTGCATCTAATTTTAAACCAGCACTCGTTTACCAGGCACACCAAAGCGTTCAGGCTGTGGGGCTTTTCCCCCCAGAAAGGGCAGCAGCGTGGGAGAGGGAGTAATGCTAACACTTTTTTTTTTGCTTTTTTTTTTTGGCGGTGGGGGGAGGCAGGGAGGAGGGTAGAAGAAAAAGAGAAAGCCCCAAACGTATTAAGAAGCAGGAAGAAGAAACAAGTGGAGTGTAGCAGATGTGTGGAAGTGTTTTCGGCATGTCAGAAATTTCTTGAGGACAGCGAACTTGCCCACCTCAAGTCTCCCCGGCACCCGAGGGTCGCTCCCCTCGAGCCCCGGCACCTGAGGGGAGCCAAGGGGCCGAGGGGGGCCCAGGGGCCGAGGGGGGCCCAGGGGCCGCTCCCCCGCCGCCCTCCCCGGCCCCCGCGGCCGGAGCTCCCGCTGCGGGCCTGCCCGGGGGTCTCCCGTGGACCCGCACCCGGGGGCCTCCCCGCACCCCGGCTCCTCCGCGGGCGGGAGGGCACGGAGGCGGCCGGAGAGAGGGAGGGACGGCCGGCCGGAGGGATGGGGCTCTCCTCGGCCTCCCGGAGCGTTACCTAGAGCCGCGGCGCAGCCCCGCTCCGCCAGCCAGGGCAGCACGTCCCTCCGCAGCTCGAACTCGGGCACCAGGCGCAGCAGCATAGCCCCGGCCGTGCCCGGCACCGCTCCGGCTCCGCTGCCCTCAGCCCGCCCCCTGCGTGGGGGGCGGCCCTCGGGGGTTCCGGCGGTTCCCGGCCCGCTCCCGGCGCCGCCGGCCCTTCCGCTTCCTAGCGCGGCGGCACAGCGCCTCCGAGCCTCCCCGGCCGGCCGCCTCCGTGCTGCTGGCCCGCCCGACTCGAAGGCTCTCGTTTTCCCCATGGAGCGGGCGCACAGGCTCCTCCTCAGGCCGGCTGGAAGAATCACAGAATATTCTGAGTTGGAAGGGACTCACAAACATCATAAAAGTCCCGCTCCTGGCCCTGAGCAGGTCAGCCTCAAGAGTCACATGTGCCTGAGAGCGTTGTCCAAACGCTTCTTGGTGCTGTGGCCGCTTCCCTGGAGAGCCTGTTCCAGTGTCCCTCCATCCTCTGGGTGAAAAACTTTTTCCTAAAATCCAACCTACACTTCCCCTGGCACAGCTCCAGGCCATTCCATCCTGTCACTGGTCACCAGAGAGAAGAAGGGGCAATCCTTTAGGAAGCTTCACCACGGAGTGACTCCAGGTGCCTCAGACAGCAGCCTGTCAGTGAGGCCTGGAGTTCAGCTTCAGTCACTTGATGTTCACAAACCTGGAGGCCCCGTGATGGGTTGCCCTGCTCGTGATCCCCCAGGAAGCATTAGGTGTTTTCCAGAACTTCAAGCAGCATCCCTGTTTTCTAAGACTGTTCACTCTTAAGTTGCTTGTTGAATAGATGGAGTCTCTGTCTGTAAACTGCTGGCAAAGCTTGGGGTATCCTCTCAGACTAGGCCTGGCCTGTTTGTGCTTTTCGTCTGCTAAGGAGGTGAAACTTCATGTAATCTTAGGGGGGTTTCTGGTTTGTTTGCTTGGGGTTATTTTAGCTGTTGAAAATTTTTGTAGCACTGATAAGGTGCTACTCCATGGCTATCTATAGCCTGCCTAATTACCATTTCCCTTCTGAAATGTGCTGGCTGATATCCCCCAGTTAAAGGTGGCGTAAAACTGGGGAGGGGCTGTGAAGACACACACCAAGCTCAACATGCCCAAATACAGAACAGCTTGAGCCTAAGAGCTTGTTCTAAGAGCTAATCCCTGTTCTAAGTTTTCCCCCATCACTGGTGAGATCTGGAGCTATAAAAAGGTCAGATCAGAATCAGGTATGTCTGCAAAGTGTGGATGAAGGGCAGGTTGATAATCAAAATACAAAGCAAACATGCTCTTCTTCTCAATCTCTATATTGCCAACTTTTACAATTTTACCATAAGTATTTTATTCAGCATTTTGCTTGAAGCTCCTTAGATCAAGTGGTTGTGCAAGAATTTCAGCTTGTATTTTCACTGTTGTGAAATAAAGCTTGAAAATGTGACTGGAGTATTTATTTCAGACACAAAAGTAGAAAACAGACAAGAGGTCCCGAATGGATGCATTTTTTAAGATAAAAGATGGGGCTACTTCATGAGTATGAGAATGACACAACTGGAGAGGCAAGCAAAGGAGGGAAACAAAGCCAATGAAATGACTGATTCTGTAAGTATGTGCAAAAGGGGAGATTTTCACATGGAGAAAGTCTCCTGTACCCAGATCTAGATCTCATGTTTATTATGTAAAACTCTGTATTCCTTGAGCCATCAGTCTGGCTGTGCACATCAGAGGCCATATCTACAGGCCCAGGGCTCCAAGTTGACTTCCTAGAAGCACCACACATCCCTCAGAAACCGCAAAGCTGACTCATTCAGAGTTCAAGTAATAACTCAGTATAGAGTATCAGGCCACCTTAAACCTGATACATAAAATTAAACAGTTGATGAAAAAGGCCTAAGCATCTAAAAAAACCCTTCAGCAGTCTTTGAATTAAGACAGAGCCTGATATATTTTTGATAACATCTTCCAACTTTGCTAGATGGAGAAAGAAGCTCTTGGTTTAAAGAAACAACTCATTTTCTTATCTCTGTCAGATGAAATTAATGTTATAACCCCTTTGTCACTTTTGCTTGCATCATGAAACTAGATTGTGAATTTTGCTTTCAGTTTATACTCAGTTTCCTTTTCTGATTATCTGACTCACTTAATTTTGGTTTTTACTTCTAGTTTGAAGCTGTGCAGGCACAGGAGCTGATCCCAATGGAGCAACTTCCAGGAGTGGGATGTGAAACTAAAGCTCCCATAAGAAAAAGAGACAAATTAAATTTCTCTATTTTCTTTTTAATTCAGAAATCTGTTCCTGCCTTAGTAACAGGAGGATCTCCTTTGAATTTTTATCTGGATTGAGTCTTGACCACAGGGAAATCATTAGAGAGCAGTAATAGCCCTACTGATTGTATTGTAACCATCATAAGCATTATTTTACTGCTAATAACAATTTTTGTGCTAACTTCCTGTGTCCCTATAATCCCTTTTCACACAGTTCATATGGCAAGAATTACAAAATTATGCCATGACACAAGTGAGGGTCTGATTAAGCATTGCCCCCTGACATGACAGGGATGGGTGTAAGGCACCTTTCAGCTCTCAACAGAACAAAGCTTTGTTCATGGACAAAAACACAGATCCATAAACCATCGATGTGTTCCAGTTTGGGAAATTATACATAAGACTTCTTATGAAGAATGAATATCTGAAATAATTATTTGAGCACATGACAGCCTGGCAAACAGTTCATGACTTTTTTGGGAAGTACTGCTTACTGAGGGCAACCTCTTCTCCCGCCGTCCCAGTAATAGAGGGTTTATTGTCATCATGTCTAGACAGTTGTTTCCTTGAATGTTTTCATCCAGTCAAACACAAAAAATATACATAAATTTTCTTCCTGAAGTTGGTGCTTAATATGTTTACTAAATCCTCTTGGCAACACAAGATGCAAATTGAAATTAATATTTTAGTAGTAAAGTGTGCAATTCAGAGTTAGTAGAATAAAATACCTTTATTTCAGTGTGCGAGATTACCTTTTTTGAGTCACTTTAATCACTGAATATCAACACATATCTGAGTTGTTTCACTGAAATCAGTCAGCATCTGTTATGGAAGCCAGTGCTTCATGGAGGTGCTTTTGTACGCTTTGTTTAATAATTCATCATAGGAAATAGTCTTTCAACTGCTAATGAAAAAAATAATCTGGCTATTCATGCTCATGTTGAACAGCACCTTCTTTTAAATGGCTTCACTGAAGTCAGTAACACGCTCAAGCCAGGAACATGAGTGAATGAGGCTCCTGAAACAGTTAAAGGTATTCCTCAAAGTGAGGGAGAGGAAGAGAATGGGACTTAGGGAAGTCTCTGACTGTCATCCAAGTGGCATTTTTGTTTCCGCTGCTTCTTCCTCCATGGCCCAGGCTCTGAGGCTCCTTTGTTCTTTCCAGAGACTAACCCCTGCTAGTGCTGATGAAAGCCCTGTGAGCACACACTGTCTCAACAGCTGTTGGAGGAGCTCTTGGCTCTATGTTTATTCTTCAGCTCCAGCCTGGTTGGGATTCATCAGTAGGGTGTAGAAACTTGGTGGTTTTTTCCTTTGTGATGCTTCAGTTTTGATTTCATTTTGAATTGCAAGAGGACAGTGTCAATACTTTGCAACAGAGTTGCAATTTTCTTGGGAATTAGTATAATAATGCATATATCAGCAAATCAGTTCCTATTTCTTACACTTTTTAGATGTCTTTCCATTATAATTTTTATTGTAAAATGAAAGAAATATTTAGCACAAATGCATTCCTTCAAAACGTAAGGTTGCAGTGCTGTAGGATGGAGACTATAGACAGGGACAGCACAGGATGAACACATCAGTCTGACTTTTGTCTCACTGAGCTTCAGGCACTTTGAAAATAGGGTTCTAGTGTGAGGTTTTTCTGTCTAGGGTCCTTCTAGTTAATGTGGAAATATAAGAACTCCAGAGAGTAACTGATACCACCTGGTTTTAGCAGTTAATTTAAGGTGCATTTTACCTGATTGTGGATGCTAGTTCTCCTGTCCCCTGACTTCTGCTCTCCTGCCTATTGGGAATGTGCAGCTGAAGGCCTGGAGGAAAGTGGCACTGTCCCTTCCCTTGTCTGCCTCCAATTAGATCATATCCAGTGTAATATGGAAGGGGACCCTGAGGGTGCAGTTTGATGGGTAGCTGATCTAACAGCTCATGACTGTTGAAAGGATGGACCCAGACTTCATTCCCTTCTTGTTTTCTTCTCCCTTCCTCATCCCCAGGTCACTCAGACTCTTTCTTCGTTTGCCAGCTCTCCTGTCCATCTAACACCTCTGTGATCCAGCTGTACTGGCTAACACACTAAAATCTATTTACTTTTTTTAAATGGTTTAATTTTCTACCAGTTCATGAAGGTGTCTCCAGTGACAGAAGGCCTTTACAAGTCCACAGGCATTGCAAAGGGAAGCAGTGGTTGTGTGGCCCTGGCAGCAGGGAGGAGAATGGCATAGAAGATCTCCCTGTACTGGTGGCAGTGAAGTGTTAGACTCACATAGCTCATTCAGACCCTTTGCAAAATGCTTTCCTCTGACATTCAGCTTGAAAGAAGTAGTCGTTTTTGCCCAGCATTGCTCTGGTCCATTGCCCAGCCACTGCTGGCATAGTTTCCAGACCAGAGAACTGATCCAGCTGAAAAGTAACCTCGAGGGAAGAAAGAAGGAGGTGGAAGAGGATGGTTTCAGTAATGTCAGCTATCTATCAAGGTTACTGAACTCTTATGTCAACAAAAATGAAATTGCTCTACAGAACTGGAATAAACCACTCATTCTGGGCAAAAGACCTTGGGGATACTGCTTTTTCCTGATGCTGGTGCTCACTTAGGTCAGTGTCAGTTTCTGCCAAACTGCAGCCATAGGATGTGGTTAATGGTAGTAGAGGAACCTGCTTCCCTTGACTTACTGTAAAAGGAGGCTAGGTATGAGCTTTTAGCTGGTTGAAGTCAGGTGAGTAAAACATACTTTTAGCCTGCTTGGCCTGCTTTTTTGTTTCCATCAGGATCAATAGAAACCACTGCTTTTTAATACCTTATTTGTGTACTCTAACAACCATTTCTTTGATACTGTGCAGCACTTTTAATATACTCAAATTATTCTCTAAAAATCTGAATACATTTCCCTGGCACATCCTAAAAATATCTTTTATTTATTATATGTTGGTTCCAAACAAATGTCACATTAATAAGCAGAGAGGCTTGGGTAGGTGTACGTCATCAGTCACGCAGTGGTTTCTTCTTCCAAAATACTTCCAGAATTAGGTCTGACCTCTTCTAACAATGAGCTATTTATAGGATTCATAAGGGCCTTATCCTCCAACCCTGACTCAGCCAAAACTCACCACTGACCTTGACCTCCTGTAATCTATTCTTGTAGCCTTACTCATGTGAGGAGCTTTTATTCACTGACCTGACTTGGGGAGAATATTCTCATGAGTATGATTTTGCAGGCTTGGTTCCCAGCTCAGCGGGACATGGTAAAATGCCCCAGAATCAATTCCTGATATGCATGTGTTATTTTACAATTTTATAAGTACAAAAATAAGGGGGAAATATGCAGCTAAATTCTGCATTCAGTACTGCAACAATAAACTGAGTGTTATTACATTAGGTGTGTACAGCTACAAATGAAAGCATTAAATTCTCATTTTGGAACACAGTACATGTATTTTTAGAAGAAAGCAGTCACTAGATTTCTCAATCATAAGAATTATTACTGAAAGTCCTTGATTTTTTTCTTAGGAAGATCCAACTCTTTTTAAGTAGAATATTATTGCAGTGTTAGGTGATTACACTAGCACAGTATGACAATGTCAATCTATTTTCTGTATTTTGTGTGTCTTTTTCTAAAAACCCTTCTAACTAGTGTTGATTTTTTTTTTTTGCCCAGTCTGCCCTGGGTTCTAACCAAAAGGCACCTTTACTTTCCTCTTCCTCTTTCTCCCATTTTGGGCCATTGACTCCTCATTCCACTATAAGTGGCAGTCCAAAACTGAGGAATGCTGTAACTGGGCTTGATTCCACCACATCCCACAGCACTATTAATTGTTCTTATCACAGCAGGAGTATAGGAATCAGAATTTTACTTAAAATTCCATATGGATGCGTTGTTGTACCTAAAAATGATCAGTTCCAAATGCTTCTGAGAAAGGTGCAAGTAGCCTTGTGGTTGTCAAATAATGATACTGTGCACCTGTCTTCAATGTTAGATTTCATTCTGATCTCTGATAGTCAGAGACTGATTTATCCTCAAAGTGTAACATTCAATATTCCAGGGTATTCAGATTAACTAGAACTATACATATTCTCAAAATCCATAGAAATGTTTAATTCCTTTTTAAGTTTTAGGCTCAATGACCTTTTTTATCACAGTCTAATTACAGGGTATGAGAAGTAAGAGAAAAGTAAGAGAATTGTTTAAGAAACTTCCATCATTTAATTGCTTTGAATTAATTTCAAACTCCTGCTCCATCTTTCCTATAGCACATTTAGTTTTCTGTGCTCTTTCCTAAGTCAATCATAATTAATCTTTTAATTTTTTCTTCAGAGAAGCTGCTTTCCATGCTCTAGATCATGCTTGTAGCTTTTTCTGAACATCCTCTGAGGAGGGCCTTTGAAAAACCTTCTTTAAAACCCAGAAGTAATGTATATGCACTGTTTTTTCCATTTTGTCAGGACACTCAGGAATGTGGTTTTCCTTTGCATGGGCAGAGGTGTTTGGCCTATCATGATCATGGTTAGGCCTTTCAAAAGTCTGTCATTAGAGACTGTGTCAACCACTTGGCCTAGTGATAAAAATCCTTATTTTATAATTCCTAGAAATCTTTTTTAGCCATATTTTTGTGGATATATATGCATGTTATACGATTTTAATGAGAAGGTTTGTATATTAGTCCTTGAACTTTCTCATTCTTACAGTGTTGGATGTACCCTGCCTGTGTTTTATTTTAAATTTATCAGTTTATAACATCTATGTTATTTCCTCTGTAATCCTTCTGCTGGTTTTGTATTTTTATTACAAGAAAAATATTATTGTAATCAATGTTCTCTGCTAGGGAAAAAAAAGCTAAACAGGGGTGATTATTTGTTTTGTGTAAAACTTCAGACTAACCAAGCCAGTGGGGTCAAAGGTCCATCCAAATAACATCTTGCCTCTGACAGTAGCCAGTAATAGATGCTGAGAGAAAGCATATATAAAAACATAACTGGTTTTTTGCCTTCTCTTGTAAATCTTCCAGATTATAAAATTAAGGAATCAAGACAATCTGGAATATACTAATTGATTTTTTTGGCATCCAAAAAATCCTATGATAATTACTTTCATGATTTAATAAATCAGAAGAAGTACATCAATCTATTTAATTCTCCTGCCTTATAATTTTATGTGGTGTACTGTAGTTTTTAAGTTAAGAAAAAAGTGCATTATCATTCTCCACTCAGGATTTTATATACATTTATCACATTTTCCTTGTTCCAAGGTGAGAAGTGTATTTAATATCCTTTCATGTAAAATATATGCCCTACTTCTTACAATCCTTATTACACTTCTTTGTGTTTTTCTGAGACTTGTGTTTGAATACACATACAGAGACTTTATTCTTTGTAATTGTTGTTTTTATTTTCTTGGGAGTGCCATTGATCCATAATTTGCATCTTTAATATTGTAACAAAGTTCCCTTTAATTTTTCTTATGTCAATGACTATTTGCTTGTCAAATTCTCACCTAGACTTTCTAATTTCCATTTTATACTTTATTTTCCATAAGTATCTTTTTGAAGGCATGTAAATGACTGGTTTGCTTTTCACAGGCACAAAAGCCAGCTAATGTTAATTATCAGTTGTAGCTCACACATTGCTTTTAACTTTGGCCCTAGGGCAGGAAGGAGCTGCAGACAGGTGGGGACAGTTCAATTGCTGCAGAAACAGTGTGTACTTGGCAATGTCCTTCAGAAGACTTAGGAGATCAAGATGGGCCCATGGGGTTCAACAAGGCCAAGAGCAAGGTCCTCCACTGGGACTGGGACAATCCCCATTATCAGTACAGGCTGGTGGATGAAGGGATTAAGAACGGCCCTGATGAGAAGGACTTGGGTGTCACTATAGGACACGAAAGAACACAAGCACACGCCACCGTTCTCAAGGTGAAGGAAAAAAGGGAAGTTTATTTTCTGACTCCAACATTTATAGTTTTCCAAAGGTGACAGCGGATTGGAGGGTGACAGTGACACCTCTCCGATGACACTGGTCAAACCAGCAGTCCATCAACTCTCTCCTCCTCCATAAAGGAATGCAAAACAATGACTTATTTACAGAAAGTGTGTGATAAAGTTCACTACAAGAATGTCAACATCAGAAGGCTTAGGAAATCTTAAAAAACGAGGGTGACACTTGGGGATGCTGGTGGATGAGAGCTGGACATGACCTGGCAGTGTGCACTCTCTGCCCAGAAAGCCATTTGTGTCCTGGGCTGCATCCAAAGCAATATTGCAGCAGGGAGAGGGAGGGGATTCTGCTCCTCTTTCTTTGTTCCCATGAGACCCTACCTGGAGTTCTCCATCCAGGTCTGGCATCTTCTGCACAGAAAGAAACAGACCTGTCGGAGCAGTGTCAGAAGAGGGTCACAAAAATGATCAGAAGGCTGGAGCACCTCTCTTGTTGAGGACAGGCTGAGAGAGTTGGAGGTGCCCAGCCTGGAGAAGACTGAACTACAAGGAAGATATTATTGTGGCCTTTCTTCACCTAAAAGATAAGGCTTATAAGGCTTATATGAAAGTTGGAGAATGACTTTTTACTGAGGCCTGTGGTGATAGGAGAAAGGTCAGTGGTTTTAAACTGTGAGGGAGATTGCTTCTAAGGAAGGAATGTTTTGTGATGAGGGGTGGGTGAGGAACAGGTTGTCCGGGTGAAGCTGTGGATACCTCATCCCTGGAAAAGTTCAGGTTTGGATGGGACTTTGTGCAACCTCCCTGCCCGTGGCAGGAAAAGATGACCCTGACCATGGCAGAGGGTTGGATCTTTAAGGTCCCTCCTGATGCAGATTGATTCTGTGTTCACCACTTGCCAAACCCATTTTCTTACCTGCTCCTTGCCCAGTAGGAAGACAGTGGCCACAGAAAACAGCAGAGCCTTGCGGTTGCAGTAGGTTTTACATGTTCACACATTCCTAGTGGGGACTGTGGGTAGGGAAATGTGCAGGGTGGTGCTGGGCACACAAACAGTGGGACTGTGGCTCTTGGTTATGGGAACAAGAAGCTTGCTCAGTTTTCATGCTCTAAATTGCTTAAGGACCTCAGATTAGATGCTCTATACTGCTTTGTGGACTGGGAGCTTAATGAGGTTAGCTAATGAGTTGTATGTCCCTTATTGTGCAGAATGAATGTTTCTACAAAGTTTTGTTTTAAGAACTTCATGAATAATAGCCTTGAGTGGTATTCTCAGGCTGGGAAAAAAATTACATAAAAATGTAAATACATCTTTAAAAACCAGTTTTAATTACTTAAAAGCTAAGTGAAACAAATACCTTAATTCTAATTTTCTGATTGTTGTGTGACTTCTCTCTGAAGTGAGGTTACAATTATTTAAGTACCTTAAGAACACCTCGATATTTTACTGTAAACACTCTCACTTTTTTATCCTACATTTTAATTACTTGTAAATATCTCTTTTTCTCAAAACCCTGAAATAATATTTTTGGTTCTGAATGTAAAGATCAGCTTCATAGGTCACTTTAAATACCAGGACAACTCAGATTACCTGAACTAAAGGCAGTGAAGTCAGTTGAAAGTAATACAGCCTGCTGCTGCTCTGCTTTTTGTCATTTCTGGAAAGGTTTGAAGTTGGTGAATATATGGAAAGTTAGAAAAAAACCAATCTTGCTTAAAATCTAGGTGTAGGTAGAAAATTTGCTCCATTAAACAACCTAATGAAGTAATCATCAGAGTCACTGACAAGGGCAGGCAGCATCCTGCAGAGCTGCATTTCCAGCTCGCTGATCAGGCTCTGTTCTTTCCACTGAGAAACTCACTGAGGCCACAGGATGAATGCACAACATGCAAATCTAACCAGTTGTATGTGCTTTTTGTAGTTCTCCCATGACTAAGAAGCTAATGATCATGAGTAATTTATTTCAGCCTTTTATCCTATGTCTTTTTATCTAAAGATGGGATCCCCAAGACGTCACTTCCCCTAAACTGTGGAAAGCACAGAGCAGTAATTTGTAATTTGTAACCTCCTCTCAGGGCTTCATTTTCAGCTGTGCCACTCTATAAAGCCACCACTTCTCCAGCACATCTGATGGGATCACCAGGCATGCACAGCACAATTTTCACTTTCAAATAGTCAGTGCAAGAACATTTGTTTCAGGAGACTGCAAACACCCTAAGACCAGCTTTCAATTTGCTCAGGCCTGCAATCCTACTGTAATGACTGCCCTCTCACCACCCTTTCCATAGGAGCTGTTACTACCAGGAGAAGCTGAGTGTTTTGAAATGTGCTGCTGTTCCTGGAAGAGCAGTTTGATCAGGGCAGACTGGTCCTTTCAGGTGAAAGGCCATGAATTCACTTAGGAATTCACTTTTGGATACACAAAATTTGAAGAAAGTATGTGATCCCTTCAAACAGTGAAGTAAAAGTCATCCCTGTGACTGAAGAGGATGACTGTGAGATGGAAGGCTTGGTCCTCTCCAGTGGGGTATATAGAGTTTCAAAACAAGACTAATAATAAAAAAATCCAGGTCTTTTAGAGTGTTATCTAAGAATCCAAACTTGTGCAACTGTTTAGTGAGTGGAGGAGGATGGGCAAGAGTGGTCTGTGTGCCCCCCACCCCACCACCCCAAGGTGCTTTGTAACTACAAATACAAAGTAGTACAAAGCAAGGAATGTGTAAAAATAATTAACTCAAAGAGCAAAATTATTAGAGCCACAAGCTGGGCCTCCTAGTGAACTAGATCAGGCTTTAATAGTCTGTGAGGGTGAATTGTGCTCATAAAGTGGGGAAATGTGTGGTTTTTTTCTTACAGATTTGTTGGGATTGGCCTACATGGATGTATAAAGGTTACAGAAGCAGGAAAATACAGCAATTACTGCTGGACCTGAAAGATAAAGCTGCAGATTTTAGGACAACTGTGTTCACGTAAGTCGTGTATCATTTTTGCTTAAAATGGGTTATCTTTGAACAGTAAGAAGTAGGTATGTTAGGGTGTGTGAGGACCACAGTAAGTTTTTGTTGGTAGGTTGGTTGGTTGGTTTTATACATACATATGTACATACATACATACATACACACGCACACATATATATATAAACAGAAAAGAGAATCTTGTTGTAAATTAACTGGCTTATTAGTGTCAGACTGTCCCAGATTTATGTCAGCTGCTGTTAGCCCATGAAGATATAGCTGGTGCTACTAAGAATTACATTTTATAGCATACTTTCTGAACACTGTAATGCAGCCTTTCCCACCTGGACTACACCTCCCAAAACCCATCTAGAATACAAAATAAATTTAAAAAAGAATTAGAGGCAGGTATTAAAATCTTGGAAATATAACTAATAAATATAAAAGCTGGGAAAAATTCTGTGTAGCAAAATCAAATTAACATAAGTAGCATAGCATCTTTAAACTTTCTTTTTTTTTAATTGAAACAATTCCAGAATTAAAGTCACTTAAAGCTTGTCTTTAGGCCAGACTGACTGGAAAATGTTTCAATTTCAATGAACCACTGTTTGGTTTAGTCTGAAACTGGTAAGACCTGAAAAGCTTCCACAAAATCTCATTTAAATATAGCAATGCCCAATTTTGGTAATGTAACATGTACAAACAAGATGTCCATCAGTTTAGTTGGCAATTTTGAAAGATTTCCACTAAATACTCTGCAATCTTCTGAAGCATTTGAGAACTACAAATACTATGGACTTCTTTCCCCTGCTATTTAGAGAATAAATGTAGCTTACTTTCTACTGTTTTTTTATGCTAGTATTTTTTATTCCTGCTTCAGTGTGGTTGATACAGTAAAGCTTTTTCTCAGTGCTCAGCTTTTATTCTGTTGGGTGCTGATTGTGCCTTTTGACCTGTGCTGGGGATTTACTGGTACAAAATAGGAACATAATTTGGTTTGGACCAGAATTTGATGTAGTATTTTTAACATCTGTATTCCACATGCATCTTTACAGATTATATTTGTGGGCAAAGTATTGGTGCACATTTGAAAATTAGCTTTCTAGACACTAGCTAGACTTACTAGCTAGTAATCTTACTGTGGGAATAAGAGTGGTATTTAAAGGAAAAAATTAGTGAATTCTATCTCATGATTTTTTCGTTTTAGTTTCCTCTAATATGAATTAGAATTACTATATATTCTTGAATGTGTCATTTCAGCTTTCAGTTTCTAATTTTACAGTATTAGGTGACCAAGACTGCATTCAGATCAGGGTTTGTATTTTTACAGACAAATGTAATTTCTACCATAAAAAAATACATGTGAAAACTCAAGCTGCAATTTGAAAAACTAAAATAGCAAAAGTCAGGTTTACACAGATCAAAGGAGTTACAGCAGTGAAGAGTTTGGTTCCAAGGCAAATCAAAATGTTTTGCCCTCTCTAATGGGGTGATGCAGTCACCATGACTGCAGTAGGGCATCAGTTTACAGTTTGGTTCATTTAAACTATTTCTTTACCAGAAGTGCAGGCAGTCAGCCATAAAAATGGCCAAACCAGGAATGTATTGTTCTAATGTTTATGAAGTCAAAAAAAACCCAAGCAGAAACCCTTCAGCCATTCTGTCCCACTTTGTCAGCTCTTTTAAAGTTTTGCAAAAACAGGGTGATACGGAATATGTTTAATTTTCAATAAAACCTTGCCAGAGAAAATTCTGAGGGCATAAGCCACATTTCTGGAAATTGCAATGACTCAAGTGACCTCTTGTTCTGACAACTACAATTTTAAGCCTGGACTACTCTGATCTGTAATCAAGATAGGGAAAAAGAAACAGTGATGTGGGCAAAACAGACAGGACTGCATTGCATCAGAATATGATGTTTGTTTTCTTGTCTGACCCAATTTAATACATAACTTTGAGATAAAGAGTAGTAAGAAAATTGTGAGGGCATTTCCTTTCTCTTTAATTTAGTCAGTTGTACAATTGTTTCAGGTTGGTCATTTGCTTTCAGGGTTGTTTGTATTGTGCCAGGCTAAGGGCAGCTGTACCCTGTGGGAACTCAGCACATCCCTCTGGATGTCCAGAGCTGCCGAGAAGCCCGTCAGGGGGCTCAGAGACCCTGGCGTGCTGCCCGGAACACCTGGTGGCTTGATTTTGATCCTTCCAACGAATTGCCAGCTTGGTATGGGGATGTGAAAGCCACACAGGTTTGAATGGTGTAATAATAAAGTATTCACAGGGTAGAAATGTAGATTTTAGGATTTTGGTATAGGGGTTGTGGGGACAAGATTGAGGAATCAGGGCATGTCTAGTCCTTCTTCTTTCTTCTTCTTCTCCATTTTCTGCTGTGATGTTGGCACTTTGGGCTTGGTTTAGAATAGAAGTGCACTGTCTAACATAGGTGATAGGCATTGGGAATTAAAAGTAAATATGATATACGTAGTTTATAGTATAAAAAGACGACACCGCCTCGGGGGCGGTGCGAGTGCTTGTGGCTGCCTTGCTGAGCGGACCTCGGCTGGGCAGAAAAAAAATTTTGTAGATAAGAATTAATAAACAACCTGAAGACTGAAAAGTGAAGAGTCCAGACTCATTCTTCGAAATGAATGGGCTGCCGCAGAACCATCCCACGCATCTCGGGGCAGAGAACAAAACAGCCGACCTGAGAGTACCCCTATGGAATCATGGTACTGGGAATGCAGGAGATTGGTGCTTCATCCCCCACTGAGCTGATCAGCTCAGTATCCTAGGCCATCCTCAATGCAAGTATGCTTAAGTGCTCTTAAAACTTCCCATTTCCTAAAGCCTTTCTAGTCCATGGCCTTCCAAGCTAACCTATTTTGGTATTTAACAATCCTTTAGGTTGGAAAGCATATTCCTAATGTGTATGCTAAATCTCCCAAGCTATAAAATAACCTAGTTATTTCTTGGTTTTCCTCTTGTGGCCATGAGTAGGAATTAATAATCTGCTCTTTGATTAAGGAGAGACTGTTTCATTTTTTCCAACTTACAGTTATTTAAATATATATCCAATATGCTAAAGTGCATTAATACTGGAAGGGTGAGGATTTTCTGTACTGGACCTAGTTAGTGGTGTGTGCTCACTGTCCTTTTTGTGTGCCAGCCTGCCACTCTTCCTCAGCAGTAAGAGAAACCCTCCCTTTTCCCTGTGTTTGCCCTGGTGCAGCCAGGTGGAGATTCAGTAACCTCTTGCCCTGCTCTGAATTTTTGCACTTGTAGTGCAGATGTGGCAAGGGCCTGTGGTGTTGGCAAAAACCTCTGTTCAGTGAATTTGTCTCAGGCATAAATTTTATCCCTTACACAAACATAACCTCAAAATGAGCAGATCCTGCCATTGCATAAAACTGTGGAATTCTGTAGACCACAGCAATAGCTTTGCAGATCAGGACAACATTTCATTCAATGTTTTAACCTCTTTAAAATATTTGTAATTACTAAAAGCCAAATTATATTATCATGTAATGCTGAAGAAGCTGAATTCTGCTGAGTTAATCCTGATTAATACTGCTGCCCATAAAAGCGAATTTGACCTCAATGTGCATGACAGACAGGATTAATCAATTTAAAATATTTTCAGTATTTCAGATATGTGGAATGCTGTATCAGTGAAAAATATTTGTTTCCCTAGCTGAAAATGAAAAAAAGCTTTTGTCCCAGTAACCAACATTTGATCACAGTTTAAGATATTGACTGTGGTTCTACAAAGTAGCTGTGGTCATCCTGCTCTTACTCATGGCTGTGTAGAGGGATCTTAGTGCCAATATGGGAAATGGGGGTAGTAAAAAGTCTGGGATAGTAAAAGGTCAAGAGCAGCTCAGTAAATCAAAATTAACCCCAAGAAGTAACAAGTACATTTCAGCAGGTCCCTTTCTTCTGTCCCCACCTCATGCTTTGAAACAGGATTATCACATAAACAGACTGTACAGTGGATCTGTGGCATTTTAAGAAGCATTTATGGGGCCTACCAACAAATTCAGAATCTGGGCTACCAACTGTCCAAAATTTCAGGAATCATTAACAAAAAGGGATTTTTCTTAGCTCATGGTTACAGAAAAATCTCTAATGTGACATCTGGGCTGCAGAACTGATGCTGCACTATCTTATCTAAATTGCAGAGATATCAGAGGCCTCCAAAGTGTGAATATTTTTACTTTTCCTTAGGTCATTTTTAGATGACAATAACACCTTTATAGCACTTCCTATTCATCTGGCTAGTTAAACGCTGGCCAGATTCTACCCTTGATCGTTGTACAAATCATCCTCTGGTATTAAATGAGAAGTGACTGGGCCAGTGTGAAGTACAGGCTTGGAAATTCTGCTTTCCTTTAGCCTTTCTGTCACTCCAAACATCCCTGGTGAGACCCACCACCATATTCCTGAGTGTGAACTAATGATTGCTTCCCTAAAAGCATGCAGCCAACACAGTCTTATTTATTGGTTTCATGCAACCCTAAGTCTTCTGTTGAAATTCATTTGGAAATTTACAGAAAATTCAAAGTAAATGTGTATTTCCATGTGGCTTAGAAGAACAGAAGCCACACAAAAATGGAAGCAACTCTACATCTTGCACTCAGTACTCCAATGGAAAATATAAGCACTTGGTTTCACAGTAAACTTCTCAGAGCTAATTTTAATGTAAACAAACTACTGCTTAGAGTGCTAATGGGTTTTTGCTGTGACTTGTGACATGTGTTTCGCTGTTTTATTATATTCTTTTGTAGGTGCAATAGGAATCTATTGCCTACCTAAGATTATATTTTCAAAATGCAGTATTTTTTAATGTATGTGCCATTGGTCTGGAAATCTGAATTGCATATAAAAAATTAACATGAAATTTTGCATTGTAAATTGGCTTTCAATGTGCAAATTTTAGTGCATGCATGGAAGTTTTGCATCAAAACATTGGGAAAATAGACATAAAGTGCATTTTATCAAAAATTAGCTGATAAGGAGTCATTTGGAAAATGTAAAATATGTAAGAAAAGGAGGAAAGGTAGATAAAATGTCCATACTGACATTTTTGTCACTGCTCATTTACATATTTTACAAATGAAAAAAAGTTCAATAAAATGCCAGACAAGCTTTTTCTTTCCTTACCTTGATGCATCATTTTAAATAATTAGTCACTTACTATCTAGTGCAGAATTGCTTTAAGCTGTTACTTCAGATGAAAGTTTTCCAGAGGAAAGACTTTGAGATTTTGTTCTCCCAAAACATGGCATAGGATTCTTCTCCATGGAAGAATTTCTTCTGCTTGAAATGGGCTTTGCTTCCCAAAGCAGCAGTGGGATGGTGATGCTTTATTCTGTGCTCACTGAAGTCAGTAGAAAGTCTTGGAAGTCTACAGAACAGCATCAGCCTCATGGGGAGCTTTATAACCAGTCAGAAGCCTTTTCTACAGCAGATTTTTCTTTGCATCAAACACACAGTGACGAAGTCATCTAAATGCATTGGAAATCTTTGGAGCTGCAAAAAGATTCAGTGGGCTTTGAACTACTTCCAGAAGGCCTTCAAGCCTCTCTCTACAGTTAAACTTGCCCTTGAAGCTCTGCAAATGTCTTGTGTTGATTTTTTAATAAAGTTCCTTTTGCTTGTTGTGCATAGAGTATAAAAAATTAAAAGATATTTTCCTTATAGATGCTGTTCTAAAACAGAAAGGGCATATGAGAAGAAAGTACATGTGAATATATTGGTGGAAACTATACAAAAGAATACAAAAAACTAAACACTGCATTCAGATTGATATGCTGGAGAAAAATCAACAAAACCTCTATACCTGATGTGGTGTTTCACAAAGCTACTGGAGATGCTAGAGGTCAATGATCAAGGGTCACTTACTGTTTACAGTAAGTGTACTGATGTTTTCAGATTGTTTTAAAGCTTAATTCCCTCACCAAAGTATTTTAAATAAATGGAGGTATCATCTAATGAAAGAAAAAGTTCAGAGTTCTTGTCTTCACAATGAAGGATGTTAAAAAAGAGACTCTGAAAGTATCTCTACTGAGATGGACACTACTCAATTAGCTGGCCATAAACAATCTTGGCTATGTAGAGATTAGTTTGGGAAGGGTAATGAATTATTCAGGATAGTCCAGTTTAAAGATGACAGCTGAAAATTTCAAACATTTAGCAAATGTAATCGCTTCTGTATGAAGAAACTCAAAGTAGTTTTGGTCTGACTGGCTTGCAGAAGAAAATTTAAGGAGGGATTTGAGAGAGAACTCTGAACTTTTAATAGTGTGTTAGCCATCATTTTCTGGTGATACACCATTTAATAGGGTGTTAGCCATAATTTTCTGGTGATACAAGGATTTAGGAGGAGTCAAATGAAATCCTGTTGGGCAACAGATTTAAAACAAGCAAAGGGATGTACTTTTCCAGGTAACATTATAATTATGCTACAGAACTAGATACCATAGAATGTTTTGGACTTGAAATGTGTCATGTCAAGGAGCTGCAACACTTGCAGGTACTGTTTATAATTGTAGCACAGGATGTCAATGTATAAATTTCAGGATTTATTCCAGGATTCTTCAGCTGCAAAGTGCCAGTGCCTGTGGATGACCTGGCTGTGCATCTGTCTCATCTCTTGCATTCATTCACTCAACATCCGCTATTGGCCACTTTAGAGATAGGTTAAAGTGGGGCATGGGGCATGGACCCAGCTGGACTGTGACCTGACCTGCTGTGATCAAAAATGTTGTAATACTTTTTTCGTTGAAATTTTGGAAAGAAAAAAAGTCCATTGAAATTCACTCTTTGACCTCTGTGAACACAAATTACCAGCACAAAAAAAAAACCCAAACAAACAAACAAAAACCCAAACAAACAAACAAACAAACACCCAGTCATATTTTTAATGTTAAGCCTTTTAGTGACTTTTACTGAGCAATCTTTAACTTACCATTATGGTGAGAGACTGTTACCTTTAAACTGCTCACATTGCATTTGAGGGGAAAAGGAAATGGGAAAGGGTTTTAATGTATGTTGCTTGCAGTTGAATGCACATTAATATCTCAGATTCATTCATCAGACCTATACTTTTTACATTCAATTTCTAACCCTTATGATTTTATCCTATTTCGACTGGTATTGTTGGAAAAATTCCAGTTTTGTTGAACTCTTTGTCCTGATAGCAAAATTAATTTTTAAATGTTCTCTTCATCTCTCTAATAAACAGTTGTTTTAAAATGTAGAAAGATTTTTTTAAAACATCTGGCTTTTTAAGGCTTGAGTCAAGAAATTTTTAAATTCAATTTTAGTAGACATTAAAGCCTTAGTGAGTAAAAATATTCATTTAGCAATCACCAACCATAACCCATTGTGAATGATAAAATCAAAAGGTGACAACAAAATAATAGTTGAAAATATTTTGTTATAAACATTGCTGAAAGGTAGGCTCTTCTGAGAAAAACAGTTGAGATCACTGTTAGGTCAAAAGGAAGAAGATTGCATTAGAGCAGTGTACGATGAGTAACATCCACAATAATATCAACAGAATGAGTAAGAAGATCAAGTATTTGATATTCATAGGCCATAATCTGCATCCAACTAAATTATGAGGTAATAATGTGTAAAAAATTACCTAACCTCCAGAAAACTATTTAAAAACCCTTTTCTTTTTTTTTTTTTTGAAACAGATGCTTCACAGATTTTCTTGTGGAAGCTGGAAGTATTTTAAAATGTTAATGCCTTTGTGTGCATTTTCTGCCAAGATGGATTATGTTATTTATGAGATTGATTTTGTTCCTGCCTTTGCAAATGATTGGTAATGACAGAATAAAAGTGCATATCAGAATCCCCTAACATTAATGTTCTTAAGCTTAAGTCCTAAGCCTACACTTCTTGTAGCTGTGCCACAAAGAGGAGATTCCAAATTCAGTAGCTCTCAGTATGCTCTAAATAAACAACACCCAAAGCAAGGGCCAGCTACACTCCAGCAGCACCATCAGTAATTCCCTTTTCTGGTGGTCATGCTGGCTACCCCCATTCCTCCTCACAGGGCTGGTGGGACAACAAGGGCTGATCTCCTGTACAGAACACAGAGCCACAAACACCTGCTCCCACACTGTCCCCTGTCCTGCTGTTGGCAGCAGAGGAATCTCCCACAGAAGCTGGATTGCAGCTGCTACTGGGGGTCTCTGCAATCAACACATGCTGTCATTCAGGCTTTTTTCAGCTTAAAACGTGACTGTAAAATATAAAGGAGGCTATTTGTTATTGATTAATTGCTTAAGCTTTTAGGAGATAGAGTGAGAGGAATCAATAATAAATATCTATATCCATGTATATTTCCTTCTAGAAAAGCCAAGCAGCTGAAATCAATGAAGGCTCCAGCTCTTTGGTGATTGACTGCTTCTGCTGAGCTGGCTACTGAAAGCAGAGTGTGAGCTGGAAAGTCTGATAATTCATTAACATGTGTGAAATAGGTTTCTGAGCTCCTTCACCAGCAGCCCTTGGAGCAGCCTTGTGGCAGGAATGGAGCAAATAGAGAACACTTAACTGGGGGAGCTCAAATTTTCTGCTCAAGCAGAGAAGGAATTATTTCACATTGTCATTAGATGTCAGAAAGTTTATCTGTGTTCTTTCAGAAACAGCCAAAAGCACCAGCCCCCCTATCCCCAGGTGAAAGTCACATTAGCAACACTAAGAAAACTTTCCATATTTATTTGTGAGACGCATGAAAATCATAATGTGTCTACAAGAGCTTTAAAGTGAGACACAATGATAGGACAGCAAGGAAAACTATCTGGACAAGCTCTGGAGAGGTCAATTGTATAAACAATTCCTGGAAAATATTCTTAAGGAAGGTTTGGCATCCCTGCTGCAAAATTTTCTGTGAGAAAACCTTTCTCTGTGGGAAAATATGGGAAAATATAGCTTGTAGTTGAATGTAAAACTGGAGTCTTAGATTACTTTTTGTCAAACAGGTCTCACTTTGTTTCAGAGTATGAGATGTAGGACCAGGGCACAGCACAATACACTTACCATAATCTACAAATAATCCCTCAGATACAAAGGGAAGTAATATTGGATAGCTGGTAGAAAACTTAATCAATTTTTACAGACATCTAAAATAAAAACAGAATCATCTGTAGGAAGTGAACTAGTCCTACAAGAAAAGGAAAAGTTCTTTTGAGGGAAATTTGGAGATTTGAGAAAAATCCCACAGAACTCATGCTGGTATTGTGCTGACCAAAAAACATGCAAGAATAATTGAAAAAAAAATAAAATTCAACACAAGGCAGAAACAGAAGAAAAAATATTTTTATTGTACAGAGAATATTAAGGATAAACTTACAATAACCTTTTAAGGATAAACTTACAATGACCTTGTGCTAATTTCTGAGGCAGAGCCTGAAAGCATTTGGCAATGGAATTATTCAAACATAGAGGTGACCAGGACATGCTTGCAGAAACTATTGCACCAGTTTTATTAATGAAATTCAGCTAAATAATTAGTCAGCAAGGCAATCAACAACAACAGGATAGCACTAAACAGCAACATTTATGATAAAGTTGTTTCATATAGCAGAACACATGAAATATCCCAGGAATTTCAGATATTTGAAAGATATGGAGGTCTCATAGATGCACTTGCAGCCTCTATTATTTGGAGGTCAATGGCCTTAGAAAGTGATGTTGAAACAGCAAAGCAAACACTAAAGCAAAAGGACATGATTAAGACCCTATCTTGGTTTACTTCACTATAAAACCACACCTGTGCACCCAAGAGCCTCAGTCACATGTGCAGATGGACCAGGAACATCACTTTGGCAAAAAGAAATTTGAGGGTGTTCTCATGAACTCAACCACCTCTCATTATAGGACTGTGAACTGTGACAACAAATATGGTGAGGGTTCAGAAATGTAACTGTCTAGCAAACCTTTAGGTGCCACCACCAAGCAGAGACAAAGAGGCCTCATTTGCAGACAATGAAAACAAGGACCACCAAACGATATAAAAACTGTGGTTCAAGTCAGAGAAGCCACATTCACTCCAGATAAAATAAGATATTCCTAGTAGGATTACCATCCTTCTGTTTTCTCATGAACACAAATTATCTCTCACTTAGCAATTGTCTGGCACAATATAGAGAACCTGTGCATTTGTCTAAGAGTTGGAGGTATTCAGCAACCCCTTTCCTGGGAAATCTGACAATTGTGCAATGACAGCGAGCATACACAGTTGTGAGCAGAGGCGTGGCATGCATTAGAAACCCTGAACATTCACAGCACATTGGAGATTGTGTCTCCATGTGTAGAGCAGGCTTGGTGTTTCTCCAAGAAGCACAGCTGTATGTGCACAGTTTGATGGCACAGCCCAGAAATTCCAGTTTCATTCTGCAGGTGAAGCACAGATTACTTCTGTGCACAGTGACTCAACACTGACAGTGCATAACCCCATTTCCAACTTGAATAATTGCATAGGGGTAAGAGCAGTTTCCTTTAGCTCTGTGCCTTGTTTCCATTAGTTACTACCAAGTAAATTTCCTGAGAAGGTCATAAGGGCCCTCTAGAAGCCCTTCCCAAAATAGGTTTTGAGTGTCTGCTGATCAGTAATTCTGTGACTTCCTAAACTATTTGATGTGGGTTTGTATTGAGTAGTCCTAGGTGTCTTTTTGATCCATGAATTTGTCAAAATCTTATTTTGAATTCAGGTACATTTTTAGCATCCACAATGTCCTGGCACAAGTTCTATTGGTTAATAATGTGATGAGTGAAGACGCAGGTACTTTTGTTTGCCTGGAGACTGGCATCTTCTGGCTTCATTTGATAGCTTCCAGATTTTGGGCTGAAAGAAGCGGTTATTTCCTACTCACCTTATTCAGGCCACTCCTGATTTTACTGTTCTCTAGTATATGATTTCTTTCTGCAAAAACAATTCCTTAATCTATTTTATTGTTCTTCATCCTATAATCACTCCATATCTTTATTCATACTTGTTGCACTTATCTGTATCTTTTACAGGATTTCTAGATCTGTCTTCAGATGGACACATAACTATAAACACTGCTGAAGATGTGGATATGTAATGTATTTATACAACAGAAAAATAATAGAATAATGGGATAATATTTTATATTCTTGATTCCTTTTGTAGTGATTTTCTAGCAATGTTTGTCCTCGTTTAACATTTCTCTACAGTGAATTTTTGTTGCCTAGTCATTACCTGGTAAGAAGTTCTTATGTGAGTCTGCAATCAGACTCTCACTGACTAATTCAGTGCCATCAGTAAATATTTTCATCCCTTTTTGACACTGTTTTCTGATCCCTTGTGATCTGTGTTGAGCAATGCAAACTTCAACACAAAGCCATGTGGGACTCCATGTGTGATCTCTTTCTACTCTGAGAGGCAGCTAATACTTAACCTCCTTCCCATCTTCTGAACATTTCTTCATGTCTGATTAGCTTCCTCGAGTGCCTCAAGGGAGGCAACTTTTTAAGTGCCTTCTGGAAATCCAGACAGATGGTATCAAACAGATCTGTGCTGCCAATGTTTTATTGACATGTCAGAGGATTTTGGTAGAGAGGTGAAGCACAACTTCTCTTTAGAAAAACTGCACTGACTCTACCTCATTGTACCATATTTATCCTGGTGTCTACCAATTCTGTTGCTTATTATTGTTTCCTCTGTTTGAATCAGAGTATTAGTTCAGAATATTGAAGGTCTGCCCTGCAGTCCTGCTTGAAAATGGGTATCGGGGCAGTGAGCAATAAGTTTAGCAATGACTTCTCTGGGCTGTCTCTAAGATGAATTAAATGGATACACAATCAGGCAGCTGGATCCCTGTCTTTGAAGTACATTTAGGGGACAACCCCAAGATGCTGTGCCCATGCTCTGGCATGGGCTGAGCAGTGCTGCCAGGATCACTGCATTTGAGAATCTTCTAAATAAAAATGGTGCTGAGTGTTTGCTCTCCTGTGAATCTCCATTTCTGTGAGCAGTATAGAAGACAACTATTCCTGCTTCATTTAAAATGAAACAAGGCAAAACCAAAAAAACAACTCAGGCAACATGTAGATTTGCACTTAACCAGAGATCAGGCTTTTCAGGAATAGTGAATTTTGCTGAGCATATTAAAAGGCTGTTTATTTGGTTATACCTGTTTTACAGAATGTGACTGTCGACTTGACTGGATTTGTGTAATGCAAGTAAAGGCTGAAATTAAAAGCAGATTTAAACCATGAGTACAGATAACTTTGTGAACATTCCACTTTAGCAGTTGTGTGTGGACCTGAGAATATTTTTGCTTTCACTTTTTTTGTATTTACTATTCAAAGCATTCAGACATGCTATTACTGACTCATTGACTGCCAGTTAGATTATGGGGAAGATGGTGTGCTTTACTGTGTCAAAGGCTGCTTGGTTCTTGGTTGTTTGGGAGAAAAAGAATGTAATCCAAAGAGTTGCTAATGGATTCTGCAGGTATTTCCAATTATATAGCAGATTTTATCTATTAAATATTTGTCAATTATGTGTCTTGTTCTGGGAGACTTCCTGGCTGCTTAGCAGATATATCCTTCCAACACACTGGAACTATACTGATTTGTAAAAAATACTAATGGTCCAGGCAGTGTGTCTTTCACAGGACTGCACCTCCAAAAAACATTAGTGGAAGAAATTTGCCTCTTATTATTTTTGTACATTGCCTATGATTATTGCTGTCATAAATTAGAAGTACTCAGGTGTGTTCTCCATCATGCATACCTTCAATCTGCTTGATGCTCTCTGTAATGAAAGGCACAACTTTGATCTTTGTTGCTCTGCCCACATTGGCTTATGCCATTGTTTCATTGATATTAATAATTTACATCCTGTTAAATTCTTTGACACAAATGCTTTGAAAATGCTTAGTATATGCTATAATACCTCATGGTGATTCTTATCTTGCTAGTTCTGTTTCTGAAGTTACATCAGTAAAGGAGGGAAAGCCATTCTCCATTTGTAAACACAAAGTTTCTGGACAATACTGTCCAGGGATTTTGTGTTTACAACCATCCAGATGGCAATGAGTGTGAATTTTGCATTTTGATTGAGATGGTTCATATTGATGTGAAAACAACAAACCCCCCCATGTTTGCAGAAGATTGCCTACTGACTATGCATCTGGCAATGTAGCAGGTATATAATTTATTCCATGTACAGAGAACATGTTGCACTTAGAAAATAAAACCAAATAGAATGGTTGCTTATTCTAATCAAGTAGAGTTTCTTCTGTGATGAGTAGAAATTGATGCTTGCCAAAAGTATAAATTGGTAGAACAACCACGAACGATAAAACAGTTTCACAGTTAAATACTTAACCAGCAAATATACATGTAATCCATACTGCAAGCAAGTTCTGTTAATGCTGAGTTCTTACCACTTTCAAGAGTGTATTTATTCAAGCAATTACTGCATTTTTGTACATGCATGCTAAAAAAAGGAAGAAAAAAGATAATTTTAAAAGAGCTTGATAATAATTTTTTTCAATAAGTGATGCTGAAATGTAACAGCTGCATTGTGCTTTACCCTCGTTCTTTGTGCAGATTTCCTTTTATCACAACTGAATCCTTCTTGTCTTCCTCTTTCTATTTTAGTTAATATTTACAGATTTTATAATCCGCTTTAGTTTGCTGTGAACTTAAGAAGCCTGAAGTCTGTACTATGAAAATGGAACAGTTTTAACTACTGGAAGTCGCATGCTAGTATTTTTGGTTTTCTGGATTTGTTTGTTTTGCAAGTGGAATTTCTCAGAATTCAGTCATGAGCACAGGATCATTCAATGGTACTATTCATCACCTTCATTAATGATCAAAATAAGAATATGCTAATGAACTTTTTGGTGGCAGAAGACTAAAGAAGGAAGAAAAGCAATCCTGGGGGACCTGAGGACTAGGAACAGGGTGGAAGTTAGAGTAAAATCTATTGCACTGGAGGGCAGTTCCATTACAAGCCTTGTCACGGAGTTTGTAAATACACCTTCTCATCAACTTATAGATGGTGTAAAAATCCTTTCCCCTCAGGGCTTGCACATGAATGAGAATATGCACCACCTCTACTCTATGCGATTCCTTTCTAATGGCCATCACTTAAATTCTACCTCTGCCATCCAGGATATCCTTTGTGTGTCTCCAGGTCAGAACTATGACTCCTGAACCAAGATGTTTGTCTCATGGCCAAGTTTCTCTGGGCTCTTCTCCTTCCACAGCCTCCAATTTTCTAGGGAAGTTCTACATTCAGGGGGAGAAAAAACTGAGCATGTTATTTATTTACTTATCCAATATTTCCAGTGGGCCTGAGGTGACAAGATTGGATCTTGTGGACTGTTTTTTAGAGAAAGAGCCCTCCTTGAAGGCTAGGTCAGTTGGCTTACTGGGTCAGTTTGCTTTCTGGGTCCTATTCCAGTGTCACATAGTCTGTGGCAATGCCAAGGCCTTGATTAGCTGTTAATGGAATGTGCTATGAATGGTCTGGGCTGGAAGGGAACTTAAAGGTCATCCTGTTCCAGCACCCCTGCCATGGACAGGGAGACTTCATTAGATGAGGTTGCTCAGAGCTCCATCCATCTTGGTCTGCCCCAGGGATGCTTCTCTGGGCAACATGGTACAGTGTCTCACCATCCTTCTAATATCTGATCTAAACATACTGTCTTTCAGTTTGAATCCATTCCCCCATATCCCATCACAACCTGGACTTATAAAAAGTCTTTCTCCATCTTTCTTGCAGGCTCCCTTCAGGTACTGAAAGACCACAATTAGATCACCCCAAAACCTTCTCTTCTCCAGGTTGAATAAACCCAGTTCTCTCGCTCTTTTCTTGTACGAAGTCCTCCATCCCTCTAGCCATCTTGGTGACTCTCTTCTGGACTCACTCCAACAGGTCCATGTCTTTGTTGTGCTGAGGACCCCTGAGCTGGATGCAGTACTCCAGGTGGGAATAATGACAGCCAGGCATTAGAGAACCTTTGGCCATTCCTTGCTGTTCTCAGGCAGCAAGCAACACTCTGGGAAATTACATACTGCCCTTGCTTAGCAGCAGTGAAACTCTAACCAAAAAGCTTCCTCCTATGTTTCCTCATCTTCCTTCAGAATTACATCTACTCCTTGTGTCTTTTAGCCTTCATCCTCAGCAAGCAGATGCAGAGGTTAGGGAAGTTTTTCAGTAATCTGGAATTTGGCACATACCTAATCTTCCCCATCCAAGAAAGACTGATTCATCCTAAAGAATTAATTTGACTCTCCAGCTATGAAGAAGACCCTGTTAGAAATGATGAGCAGTTTATGGCATAAGACTAGAGCAAAAGAATAACTTTTCTAATATAGTAAAAAGAAGATGACTGTGATGAAGACATATTTTGTGCTGGAAAGAATATACTTGAAAAACTGAGTTTGAAAATAAGAAAAACCTCCCAGAGTTATAGCACTGAGGTTTTGGAATACCCTTCTTGTGTGGCCAATGGAGGGAAATAATGTGATTTATTTGGAGATGAAGCTTGACAGTGTTATTAATTGGATTATATTCAGATTTACATGTAATGGCAGGAGCTTGGACTTGGTGACTTTTGCTGTTCTTTTCCAGTTCTTACCTTATATTCACCTGTTCCTAAAATAGGAGAACGGTTTGGCCTAATTTCCACAGTCAGAGAATTCATAAGAAACTTCAGGACTGCAGAGGAGCTCTCAGGTGAACTCCACATGATGGTTTTGAAGAGGCAGTAACATTAGATAATACTCTTCCAAAAAAAACCCCAGCTTCTCCTCACTCTGTGTGAGCTGCCTTCTCAGAATGTTCTAGATTTCACAGTCTGTGTTTATTTATTCTTATGATTACATTATCTTTCAGCTGAAATAGAAATTGATTCTTTTAATCTGTTGATACACTTATAGATCAGTTGTATCCCTTTTCAATCTTCATCTCCAAGTCCTTATTATTCTCTGGAAAGAGACTTTCCATTGCCCTTTTCACACTAATAGCCCCTCTGAAAGCTACTGCAATCTCATTACAAACATATTGATAGAGCAACCCTGACACTCATTTTATTTGCATTTTTCTACTAGGTCTTGAAAAATTCAAGTTGAAAAATGAGTTTACAGAGAGAATTGGCTTTCCTACCTCTATTTAAACTGTTTATTTTTAGCTAAATATTACTGAATATGGAAGCAGTCCAGTTTACATCCTGGTTTGATTTCCTGTTTACATGAGCCAGTCTGGTGTCACCATCATATTTCTGGACCACTCTGGAAGCTTGTGTGCAGCCTTCCTTCCACCTCCAAGGAGAGCTGCCCTACACAATGGAACTATTGTTGTGCTCTCTGATAATGAAATATGAATATTGTTGGACACAGTATATGCTGGCCTTATGTCACTTTGCTATAGTGCACAGATATAACAGCAAACCTTACGCTGAAATGTGGGGAGAAAACTCACATTAGAGAATAAAGTCATAACTGTATCCATATTTTTTGATGCTAATATATAAACAGATCTGGTCATATATAGGGTGGCTCCCTAGAGTATAATTTTTGTGGACTTGAGAGGGAGGAGTATCTTTAGTTTTAATTTTTTTCCCCTTCCCATCTGGTTTTGTTTCCCAAACTATAAAGCTTACTATTTCCCTTAAGAGACTATTAATTTTGGTTTTTTTAACTATACAAAATAGTTGAGAATCTGAACTGGCCATTATGACTACTAATGGTCATAACAGCAGGCATTTCACAGGAGGGACCCAGGGAGCTCAGTTTCACCAGTCCATCTAATGCATTAGTAGTCTCTGTCCTTATTTTTATTTTAATAGGATTTTCAGAATAAAATGGAATAGTATGTGCATCCAGAGAATGCTCATGCCAGGTAAAAGAGCAGTGTTTCATAATTTTTTCTTAGATTCTGTCTAGCAATTTTTTGTTTTATTTTCAGTAAAGATGCATTTTAGAGAAGTGGAAATAATTTAATGTGTACTGATGAGTGTAAAACTAGAGACAAATAAGTCTAAGATTTGTTTAAGGATGATACAAATACTGCTATGCTAATGGATAAGAATCCTGAAATAGAACTGGTTAATTCTTTTGTTCTCAAGACTGATTCACAAGAACTGAACAAGATGAATTAAGCAAAGCTCATTCAGTTTATAGTAACCTTTTGTATTCATCAATGCAAAATTTCATACCACAATTATTATTTTACAAGGGATAGCAAAAACTTCATTTTATTCAATTACCCATTTTAAAATCACATTTTGAATTAATTTCCTCCCATTAGAACATCCAGATTCTTCCCTGGTGTCTTTCAAACACACCAGTTTGTTAACGACGCTCTTTCTGATACTTGCAGGCGAAGGCTGGAGAGCACAGCTACCTAGCATGGCCTGTGCACAGGCTTACCTTCTGCTGCTGCTATTTCCATTTCAGATGTGCTGTGGCTGTGCCTGGGGAATACCCTCGAGGAAAGCTTTGTCACAGGGAGGCAAATGAGGCTCCCCGGGGCAGCCCACCGCAGTGCTGCAGCTGGCCCGCAGCAGCCCACGCCCGGCACCCTGGCCCAGGGGCACTGCCGAGGCACAAGACAGGGCTCAGAAATTCTCTGTCCAGTTCTAATAAGGTCAGAAGATGCAGATGGAAAATGGCTCCTGATTGTCCTGATCCAATAGCACAGAGCAGGTCTCCTAATCCATTAATAGTGACATGTATAAATAATAGCCATCGGGTCTCTCAGGGGTGGGTTTACAGTGAGGCTGTCAAACAGCAACTATCAAAAGGAGACACAGCAGTTCATTTGAAACCCATATGCTATTTATTTTAATACTGTTAAAATCTTGCAGAAAATCTTGATTGTGTTCTGAAACATTTGTTTTTCCACTCACACAAAAAAATCAAAGAAGTACTTCAGTCAACAATCTTTAATTAAATGAAATTTTAAAAAAGAAAAAAAAAAGCAGAAACATTTTAAGTCTGGACAATATTTCACAGCTATTTTCTTTTTAAAGGTTGTCATGGTAGAATATTATGCTGATGATCATAATGCACACTCTTATTTTTGTTTCAGTTGCATACTAGCAATGCCTAAAAACCACTTTAAACCTCAATGCTGCTTCAGTAAGTGCTGCAGCAAGAACAAAGTTTCTTCTGTGTACTGAAACTGTGTTTGTATGGGGTGGGGAGGTGTATGTTACTCTTAGATAGGATTCCAAAATATGCCCTGATCATGAAAGTCAGTAATTCTGGTCTAAAATATTTATTACCTGCATGAGAAATGTCACATATAAAGGGTTTTAGCAATATCACACAATGACTCCCAGAAGATGGTAAATAAAGAAATAAAAACTAAGCAAGCCAGGTGAAATTAAACTGTAGTAGGAGTATTTTCAGTGGTAATTACAGGAGTCTGTCATTGCTGAACTTAGAGTAATAGAGGCAAATGTCAAGAAATTCAGCAGTCACATGGCACTTAATGAATATGAATGGAACATATGATACAGACACTGATCAGGTCTTTATGACTCATTTAAAATAAGATTTGTTTCAGGTTTAAATCAGAAAGTCAATTAATTTGTAGTATACAAAGGATACTATGTATCCTACTTAGATCTATTTGTCATGCTGCCTTTTGTTTCCAAAATTAGAATTTTGAGACTCCGTGGGGGTTGCTGTCTTTTAGTTTGTTACTTATAATCTAAGTGGTTAAATTGTAGCTGAAGATCAGCCAGAAAACTCGATACAGTATTTTTATCCTCTTCAGAAACAAAAGTGACTAAATACTGAGATGTTTTGAGGATAAGAGTACACAAAAAGTATGTGATCCTGATATTCCTGAATGTTTCATTAAACTATTTTCAACCAGCATGAAACATTTTGACATTTGTGGAAAGACACATTGCATTTCAGTTTGTCAGATCAAAGACAAATGTTTCGCTTGGACTTAGTTTTTATGTGTACCCTTGAGCTGTTCAACAGCTTCCTGGCATTTATACTCCATGCTCCAGTCCTTTCATGTGCTGAGTCCCTAACCCAAGTTGTGCTGACTTCAATGGTAAAGACATTTCTGCATCTGTAAGTATAACAGTGCATTGTTTTTGTCGGAAAGCAGAAAAACATTGGCAAAATTGTTTCCTGTGGAAAATGTAACTTTTACAGAAACAGCATTTTCCATTGAAACACCACAGTTTTAGAAAACTTCCAACTAACTGCATTTAAAGTATATTTCAGGAGTGTTATTATGAAATCTATAAATGCTAACATTTATTTTTTATGCTAAATAATTTTGATTACCAAAGCTTTTCAGACACCCAGGACAGATACAATTAATTGGGCTTTCATGTATGGGATATATTTATCCTAGTTTAATTATAATTTCAGCATTACATTATTAATTATACAACAACATAAAGTGTTATGGTGCATTATGGTTCTTTTGCATTACTCCAAATAGTGAAAGTCCATGAGTCTGCAGATTATTGCAATGGGGAGAAGAAACTGGTGACAAAGTGAGCAATCATTGTAATGTAGTCACACGAAATTACAAGGAATACACAAGGTCTTGTTTTGCTGGACAAAGGAGGTATTAAAACTGTCAGAGGTGATGCCCTTACTCAGAGCTGTAGGGTTCTTTCACCCTTCCCTCCCACCCCAGTTCTTTGATTTCTTTCTGAAGCATACTTTTTGGTAGATATGTGCTGGGTTTTGAACACAACTCCAAGCCACAGAGGCACTGAAGCCAAACAGCTTTGCTGTGAGCCTGTGCTCCATCTCAGCTGGAAGGAAACCTCTGAAGGTTGGTAAAGTGGGATGTGTGGTAGTCCCATTGACTGGGCAGCACCATGGTAGGCAGGCCAGGAAGCACATTTACCAATTTAGTCCATGTTTACCTTGTGGGAACATGAGAAGCCACCTTGGAACAGAAAAAAGTGTCTGTCTGCCTTCCCTGCTGCAGCTGGAGCAGTGCACAGCAAGGGAAAATGAGATTTTTGCAGAGAAGCTGTAGGTGATTTACTAGCTTTTCTTCAAGGACCATACTTATATGGATTGTTAAGACAAAACTAGAATTTTCTTCTACAGATTTGGGTTGAAACTTCCTGTTCTATCTCTAGGGTGAGTAATTCATGCTGTGTGTCTGTTTTTCCACCCCTCTCCTACAGCTACACAAATAGGCACTCATGCACACATGCTGCATTGGTCAGATGTCTGGGGTTAACCCAGATACTGTGAGCCTCAGATCAAAAGCCTGGGTTGAAATGCTATTTTTGCTGCTGAGGCTTGAGGTGTCTGTTCACAGCACAGACATGAGACAACTTCATGCACCATTTGCAGGGCTGTGGGAGATAGAACTGGTGCTATTTGGTTTGCAGCTCTCCCAGGTACAGGTACACATGCACAGGCAGACAATGCCAGGCACAGTTCTCCATGCTATTCCTAATTTCTTTCATATTTACCTTTGTTATGGCTAGTGACACATGCCTAGTTTGGGGGCTTTTTCTGTCTTCTGAGACTGATAACCTTCTTATCAGTTAAACCAAATGAAAGGCCACGGTTACACTTGCTGGTTCACAACAGTTTGTTACAGTTGAGTTGCAGATTGTGAATGAGGCCAGAATAACAGCTGGGTCCTTCCCATGTCAGGCAATAACAACATCAGGTTCATCATGATATTTCTTTTCCTCCTCTATAACTCAGTTTTGTGAATAAATGAAGAAAACCATATAACATTCCAGACTTCCTTAATTGGTTGTGTAGTCTCTAGTATCACTTTTCTGAAGTTACCTGCCATCTGGCACTGGGAGCAGGTTTACCAGGACAACTGCTGAGCAAACAGCAACCTTCCGAAGCAGATGGAAATCCAGCAAGGTGGCATAGAAAAATTATCTGATGATCCAAGCCCCAGCTATCCTTCCAGTCTCAGGTCTCTTTCTAATTTCTGTCTTTCCCTTTAAAGCTGCTTTTTGGTATTGTAGAAAAGGAGGTTTGGAAAAGAAGGAAAAGAGGAATTAAAACAAGAAAAGCAGGTATCCTTGCGGCTCTTCAGGGCCAATTGATTAGCTTATTATGGAAGCTGGTGCAAAGGACATGGAGAGGAGACTGAGCACTGGCAGCTGATGTGTTTGTGTGGAGTGCTCACTAAAGGCTTCACTAAACCTCAGCATAGAGCTGATGCCCTTTCCCAGCTCCTTCATGTGTCCTTATGTGTCTCCTGTATATTAGCTGATGAACATCAACAGCTAAAACCCCCAAACCCTGAATAAGATGCTGAAGTCTGCAGCAAGTCATGTGAAAATGCTAAGCCTCTCAATTTTCCAGCCTACCCCTCTACCAGAGACGGCTGTGTCTGCAGCAGATGCAGGAGAAGGAAATGTGTGTCCATCAGCAGCTACAGCTCAGGCTCCTGTGCCATATCTCAAAACTTGCCTCCACTAAGAAGATGGTGAGTTAGCGGGCAATGAATTGGGCTGAGGGTGCTAATGTGCCACTGTAGTCATTCTGCTGTGGAAGTGGTATTCTTCGGCAGCCTTCTAAAACAGTGATAAACTACACCAACACAGGAGGACCAAGCTTTCTGTAGGTTTCTTTTGGTAACAAAGCTAGATTAATGGAATGATCAGAGAAGAAAACACACCGATTTTCTATGGACTTATATTGCAGCTGAGTGAGTTCCCTGAGCCGGTTCGATGCTCTGTCCAACAGGGGTTGTGTTGGTGGCACTGCAAGCGCCACACACTCCCGCGGCAGGGAACGGGCAGGAGTGACTTAGCTGAGTTATGCTTCTCAGCTTGGACCTTTATGATCTGCCTGTGTGACAAACTTCTACTGGATCAACAGCATCGCTCAAGGCTGTGTAGATCTTCATCAATGAAACTGCATTTTAAACGACTTCACTTGGAATATTTATTAAGCTATAAGGCTATACATACGCACACCCCTACAGTTGCTTTACTTTGCTTAAGGAGAAGTTATAAATGTCATCAGGACACCAAACATGAAGGAGTTTAACTTTTCCATATAACATTAGGAATAAAATAGCACATTGCCGAATCCTCTGACAACACGTAAGGCAGAGATTTTAGGCTCTCTGTGTTTAAAATAGGAAGGCGCGGGGTGCCTGAGCCCTCTCGCTGCGGTGCCGAGGGGTGCGGGACCTTCTCCCCGCCCGGCACCGGCCCGGAGCCCGCAGACACCTGCCGGCGGCACTTCCATGAACCAGCTTCGCCTGTGGACGTTTTTATTAAGTAGGTCTATCTATCTATCTATCTATCTATCTATCTATCTATCTATCTATCTATCTATCTATCCGCACACATATACATATATATACACACTTCATAAAGAGTATACACTTACATATATATACATATATATATATGAAAAATTAATATAAACACACACATATATATATACACACTTAATATACATACATACAAATACGCAAGCAGCGGTCCCCGGCCAGGTGTCCGCGCCCGTCCCCTGTCCCGCCCCGCCATCTTCCCGCTGCCCGACGTCCACCGCTGCCGCGCCTCGGCCCCGCCGCGGCAGCGACCCCCGGCACTTCGCACGGCTGCGGGCTTCCCACCCGCGGCGGGACCCTTCTGATCCGGGCGTTCCAGTAGGGTGCTGCGTGAGCCCCCAGCCCCGGGACGCGGCGCTGTCGCGACGACATGTCCCGACGTGCCGCTGCCTACCGGCGCGGCGCCGCGGGCACCCACTGCCGCCCATTGTGCTCCAGCCAGGGGAAACCGCGCTGCGCTCCGCTCAGCCTCCCCCTCGCGCGCCAAGTGTTCCCTTCCAGCGCTCCATGAGGCGCCCTTCGGGCGGTCCCATCCATGGGAAACGGGGGGGGGGGCAGAGGGAGAGGGCGAGGCGTGGAGCCCTGCGAGCGCTCCCTCGAAGCCCGGCTGGCCGGTGATTGGCGTGCGCGGCCGCCAATAGGGCGAGGCGACGGTCAGGGAAGCCAATGGGCGCGGAGCGCTGCCGGGGCGGGGCGGGGCACAGGGGAGAGGGCAGGGCGGGGCGGGCGCCGCGCGTGCGCGGGGCGGGAGGAGGAGGGGCCGTGTCGTGTCCGTGTCGGCTGCTCCAGGGAGGGTCGGGCGGAGGGAGGGGAGGATGGAGCGGGCGGCCAGGCGGCCGTGAGCGGGGCGGGAGCGGAGCCAGAGCGGGGCCAGCAGGCCGCGGACAGGCCCGGGCGGGGGAGAGGCGAGGCAGAGAGGGGAAGGAAGGCAGCCGGGTGACGGGTCGTGCGGCGGAGTGGGCTCCGGGCGGAGAGCGGGCGGGCGGCCGGGGCTCCCGCTCCGCAGGGCGGCCGGCGGGGCAGGATGAGCCAGGAGGAGATCCTGAGGAAATTCATTAAGCGAGTCCAGGCCATGAAGGACACGGACCACAATGGGGAGGACAACTTCGCCAGCGACTTCATGGTGAGGGGCGGCGGCGCGGGTGGGGCGGGCGGGGCTCCTGCCGCCCCCGGGGCGGGGTGGGGGTGACCCGCAGCCCCTTCCCCATCCCCCGCCAGCGGGGGGGCCGGGGCGGGCGGGCTCGCATCCCCGGGGGTGACCGGCTATTGTGTGCCCCGGGGCTCGGCCGGCTCCCTGTGCCCACCGCCGCCTCGGAGCTCGGCGGGGGGAGGGAGAGTGTCCGCCTGGATTCAGCTCCTTCCTGCCCTCCAGCCCCGGGAGGTTTGTCACCGCGGCCCTGGCCCTTCCCCGCTCCTGGGCAGCCGGTGGTCATCGGCTCTTGCAAAATACGCCGCGAGGCTCCTCGTCCACCCGCCCCGCTGCTTCCCTGAGCACATAAAGGGGACGGAGGCGAGGCGGGGGGGCTGCGAGCGCTTCCTCGCCCCGGCAGCCCCTTTTCTGCAGGGTTGCCGTCTGTGATGGCAGCTGGGGATAATCGGGAGCTCCTTCCCCTTTGATTTGCCCCTGTAGGTGCCTGCTTGAGATTTCTCTTCCTTCCGAGGAGATGTGTTAAACGTATTGATAGTCCTTGGAGGAATATTCATCTTCCCTTCGCTAATGTCTCCCATCCCCCATCGCAGCCCTGCCTGTATCCCTCGTCCTTTCTTCCTTCCAGATCAGTTCACCGTCAGCCTTTGGTTAACGTGTGCGCTCGGGGAAAAATTTTCTCGGAGAATTAGTGCTTTTCCTGGTTTATTTTAGCTGTTTAATAGAGCTGTTACAATATATCGGGAGTTTTATCTTTTGAATTGGTCGTCTGAGCTGTGAACAATAATTTTGATTGGGCAGATGTTGCTGGCACTTTTCAATATCATTTAAATACTTAATATCAAAATGCAGTTTGACCTGCAGAGGAGCTGAAGGAGAGCGGGTTAGTGCCCTCCGTATCTGTCTTTGTATCTCGTTTTATTATGTGCGGCTCTTTGGGATTAAAAGCACATCGTTAGCCCTTTAAGCTGTCAGTCTGTGGTAGTGCTCTGGGAAAAAAAAAAAAAAAACCACCAAAAACCACTCAATGTAAGCGTCGCATCGGAGATTGTCCGAAATGTGGGGAGGAGGCCGCGGATGTTGCGCAAGGCGAGGGGCGTTGGGAGCGCTGGCAGGTCCAGGGCTGGAAGAGGAAATGGACTTTGGGAAGTAACGAGTTCATCCAGGGTGGGGAGGGAGCCCGTGGGAAATCGGCCACGCTCTTTGGGCAGGATTTTGCAAATGCTAAAAGTATGCTGCTGAAACATCTGAGCGTGTGGGAAAGGAAGAGAGGAAAGTGTGAAGTGAAGAACGCCATTGAAGCGATAGGACCCTTTTGAATCTTCACATGAGAGCTTAAAGGTTACAGAATTTGACAGAAGCTTTTTATTAAGTCATAATTTTAGTAATAGAATTGCTATTTAACACGAATTGACATCTTGCCTTGTACTGATGAGCCTGTCTTGTTCATGTAAATTATATATACTTTACAGAAAGGCTGGCCTAGACTACTGCAAAATGAGGGACATTTTTAATAATCTCTGTGTTAAGTACTTTGTTCTAGATCTCCTAATCCACCTCTACCATTTCATATCTGATAATTATCCTGATGTTTTAGCTTTGTTGTCATCAAATTATATACAATAGATATTTTTATCATCTTTTCTTTGAAGCAGTGGCACCCCAGTATGGAAAAATAGCTTTTGTTTCAATTTCTCTATTTGACAGCATGTTGTTTTTGTGGCTTTCAACAGTATAGACAGTGAGTTTTCCCATTGCTTTCCTGTAGCAGCAAGAAAAGAGAATATGGGTAAAAATGGGAAAATAGGATTTTTAGGAACTAATGGGCAAGACATTTCAGGAGAAAGATGTATTGCCTGAAAGAGTGTTGAATGTTTCGGGGAGAATTGTGTTGAAAATTTCTTTTGTCCTTTAGCATTTTGTATTTCAAACTTTCATATTTGATTTTTGTATTGGAAATTAAAGGAAAACCAGGAAATTAGGATCTTCAGTTCTAATATTCACCTTTATGTAATAAAGCAGACATAGATTAGTGTGATGACAAGAATCATAATTGCTGATTTTTAACGGTTTTTTTTCACTATGAATGTACTGGGGTATTTTGGGATTTTTGGGGTATGTGTTTTGGGATGTATTTGGCCATCTTAATAGAGCTATGCCTAGGTCCTCTTTGAAATTATGGAAAAGGAAGGAAAGAGAGGTAAAGGGGATTTAAGTTTCAGTATTCTGTTCAGTTAAAGAATGAGTAGATGTTTTTTGAGGGGTGAGGAGGGAGGAAGTTGTGTTATCTCATTTAAGTGCAGGATGTTCTGTGGCTGTTAAATAGTGGCAAGTTTGTGGAATAGGAATTGCTGTTACTCATCACTTCATTTCCAAGTCAAAATGGAATCTAAAATATGAATGGAATAGTGGGTGAATGCAAATGAAAACAATTCCTTACTTTTAGGTCTTTATTGCCCTTGAATGTGTTGAGTAATAGGCTTAGAGAGATGTATATAGGGCCTGAGTGAATGAACTAAAAGCGCATGCTGCGTGCCCAGGAGTGCTGGAGGACAGGGTAGAGAAGCTAGAGGTGTGCACAGGTAGGCTGATAAGCCTGGCTGATTGCTATTGAAAGTCCAGAGTGTAGATGACTAAGACTGCAATTTAATAATGCCATTGACATACCTGGAAACAACTTCCTCTTGGAAGGTGGAAAGTTGATTATTACCCACTCCACCAGTGCCTCCCCACCTCCCCTCAACAGCAAGATAAACTCTATGATCTGGGCACCAGAGGCAAGTTTGTTACTGGAAATCAAATGCAGTTAATTAATTTGCACTAGGAAGTAAGCAGGACTTATTAGTAGATCACTTCAGTACTCTGGGTGTGCACAGTTAGGATTAAATGAAGTGGATAGTTTGGAAACAGGACCGACATGTCTGTAGGCCTTGTCAGTAATCATGTGTATGTGGATATGGGGCAAGTGGGCTTTTTCCTAAAATAATGTAGGTTAGGACTTTGCTACCATGGTTGCAGTACATCCAGGAGTATATATTTTCCTGGGTTTTTGCTGACATTGCTATTTGGGTAGAAGGAAATAAGTATAGATTGCTTCCTCTTGGTGTTTCACGCTGTATGAATACGACCAGCATGGTCTAGATTCTCATTTTTTTTGTAATGAACATGTGTATTACATCAAACAAAGGTTGGAAGTCAAAGTTCCATATGGAGGAACAGAAAACATCTATTCTAGAATTTAGAGAGCTCTTGATAAATATTATTTGCTGATTTATTTTTAAATTTTAATCTACCCACGATTAACACATTTTTGTTTTCTTACGTTATAGTCATGACAAAAGCATCCTGACACTCATTTCTCTTGTTTGATGTAGACTGCCATTGTTATAGGAGAACTGAAATATGAATAGTGTGAAGTTTTGCCTTCAAGAATCAGATGTTTCAATTGTTTTGTAGTATATGACAGTCTTGCTTCATCTTTTGAGTTATATATCTGGCTAATCTGTTGTCATGGAATACTGTGTATGGCTGAGAATGTTGGTTTTTTTGTGATGGATGCTGTGTAAGGGACCCTCAGCTGCTGTTTGGAGGAAGTGGTGTCAAAGTGGTCTTGTCTTAGATCATCAGTCTAAATAATAATAAATTTTTTAAACAACTTTGTTACACCTAGTCACAGATATCTATACCTTTCATTCAAGAGGGCACAGGTAACTAACTCAACTGAGTATTGTGTGTCTGTGTTCTGTTCAATCTGTCTAAAATGAAACTTTTAGTTTTGGAAACAGTAAAGTATTCAAGTTGCTGTTTTCTGAAGTATGAAAGTGAATTTGAATGCTTTGAAACAGGTAAAAAACTAGTTTCTGTGCTTTTTACATCTAGTTGGTTGGGTTTTGACATTTTTATATTTAAGCACTTCTAACTGATTGTTTTATGAAAATGCTATTTAATGGGAGATAGAATGTGCTTGACTTGCAAAGATAAAATGTAGCTGCTCATACGAAGTGCTACACCAGATGTTATAAAACTTGCTTTGTGGTTTTTTGAGGCTTTTGTCTTTGTTTTGTTTTTTGGTAATATTTTTTAGGAAAAGGCCCAATTTCTAAAGTGCCTAAAGGCTGCTTAAAATGAATGAACAGTCTACACTATACTAAATCACTGATTAAAACTACTAAGATAGATAGTTAGTAGTCCACATACTGATGCCAGTCATGACATAGATTTTGTTCTGGTTCTGGAGCAGCATTAGGGACACCAGAAATACCTATTCTACTGTAACACTTCAGAAATGCCCCTCTTAAAGCTTCTCTGTGTATTAATGTGCATTTGCATAAGCCTTTCTGATTTCAATACTATTAGTGCACCTCTTGAGTATCTGTGAAGATACTTTTCAAATTTATAAGACAGGCATATAATCTGGAAACTTATAAAACATTTATTTTTACTATCTCTGCAGTTTTTTTAAGATCCCACCATATAGACATTTTTGGAAGTGATGTTTTCTAGTATCTATTTAATGAGTTTGGTGCTTGTAATATTTTGTTAGAAACGCCAATGCTTTGTGTTATGAAATGCATGCTGTCTTTTTCAAGAGATATTTGCATCTGTGAAGGTTAAACTGTGAAAAATGCTTTGGTAGAATCAACTAGATGGTAAACTATTTCTTGAAACTTCAAATCCAAGATTCAATTGGTGTAAGCAGAGGTTTACATGGAATTCTTGTGAATTGGGTTCTTTTGGAAAATCTGTTTGGAGCACTTATTTTCCCTAGAGTGTGACAGAAGGAGTAATTGCCTTGGAGAAAATGACCCCTAAGTGTGTTGTACAGCTGATCAGTCATAAGGAACTCTGCTCTTAGCAATCAGTTAATAGGTCATAGGCAACTGTCACTTCAGATATGCCTTGTGCATTTTTATCATTTCAGGGTTAAATAATGGATCTGTTAGTAGTCACCTTTCATGTTATGCTTAAATTTGCTTGTAAATGTATTTTTAGTTTTGTTTCCATTTACATATTTCAGCTAGATGCTGTTAATTTGTCTGTGGGGGGCACACCCCAGCACATGACCCCATTGTGTGTGGTTGTAGTCATCGAGGCCATTCATAAAGCTTCTTTTACATGGACCAAATCTGGCTGGAGCAATGTCACTGAATAGTCATTTCAGTAAGCCCAGACTTTGGAGGCTTCTGAAATTTTGTGAAATACTGTTCATTCAATGTTACATGAAAATACGGTTTTGCATGAACAATCATTCAGTTTAAATATTCAGCTCCTTTGTCCCCTTCTGAGGAAATGAGTGCTGTTTCTGTTGCTTCAAAGATGCCATTTTGAATTTTCACAGAGGTGGTTGAACACAGCCACAAAGCTGCTGTAGTGACCCTGGGGTGTAAGAACTTGCAAGCTCTGCCTAAAAGTGCTGTTCTTTCAGCACATGAAACTAAACCAAGTCAGTTAGGCAATGCTCTGGGTTGTGTCAAATAGCTTGTGTGGTAATAAGTTCTGTTTGCTCATTTTTGAAAGACAGCAGTGTATAAGTCTACTGTTCTCATGGAATAAAGGGTTGTGTATGGATTTTGCAGAATATTAAAGAATTGTTCAGGAGGAGCAAATGGTAATGTTGACCTTGCACCTCGTGGCACATTACATGCAATCCAAATAATTTAAATAGCACGTCAAATACATACTTTGTTTTTATTCTTACCTCAATTTTACAGCACCTTTTGCTGAATTTAGTTATATATGTATGTAGATAGATACATATCAGTAGATACCTATATATGGATATGTCTCATGTGGCCATAATTCATCAACCTTAGACACTAATCTATATTTCTGTAGCTCCATCTACATGCTTATGTATTTGTATAAGCATGGTTGTAAGTCTGTATAGTACTCTGTATATGTGGCACTGATCTATAGTATGAGTTTCTTGGTTGGGATTGCATGTAATTTACTTTAAAATTGCAGTCTGTTCAGGTTGTTTTTCCTTGATGCTGTTACAGCTAAGTATAAGTTATCAGCTCTGCGAGCAGGGGAAGGGTAAGCAGATATTCAGATTATCTAATGTGTATACATTCATTGATCATGAGTGCAACAGAAGTCTGAGGCTTCTATATTAATCTCTTAAAGCCATTAGTTTGTAATAAACAGAAATTATGTTCTATCTTCTTTGCTGTTACTATTTAAGATTTGTGGATTTTCCATTGTGTGCTGCTACAGTTTGACTACAGTATGCTTAGTACAAAGGACTTTTTGGCATAGGGAAAATAGTAATGCATTCTTAGTGTTGGGAAAACGTGAAACTGTAGCAGTACCTTGGATATGCATTTCTAGACCTGAAATCAGATGGTAGATGATGGTTTTTTCTTGGTCTTGTATAACAGCCCTTCAGTTAGGGAGAGGCATCAGTGTTAAAGGTCAGATAAGGAACTGAGTAAAGCACAAGTGAATTAGGTAGAGCAGGAGCTCTTTGTGCCATTAGGAAGTGCATTGTTTGTATCCTGGTGTTTTCCTCAAGCTGTTGTACTCCACAATTGCTGTGGTTATGCCAGCACAAGCTTGGATAACTCAGCTGTGTGTGTTTGCCCTAAATGAAGCATGGACCTGCATTTCTGTTTCATTTAACTAGCACGTGAACGTTGCAGAGAGATTAAGCTCTTTGTTTTCCTGCTTCATCTGACAAAAAAAACCCAACTTGCTAATATAAACTTAACTCGTGAATTATTTGTTCAAATCTGAGCAATCAGAATGTGTTTATGAAAAGAGAGCCACACTCTGGTATGGCTGTGGAGTTTTGGATCTAGAACCTGCAGCACAGAGAGCAGCTGTATTGTTGGAGCTGTGTCTGGAGTCCCTCTGCACCTTCAAGAAACCAGACTGTGTTCAGACCCAATATTGGTGAGACAATGAGTGCAAAGCCAGTAGCTTTACTAGGGAAGCTGAGAGTGCAGCAAGGTAAGGGAAGAGTTGTAAGAGCAGAAGAGCACAGTCAGAACTGGCAGGCTTTAGGGCTGTCACTCTGGGTTGGAAACTTGTTTTTAGGTATCTCTGAATGTCAGGATGTTTCAGTCACTGAGGTTTGCATAGGAAGGTTACTGCTTGTGTCCCTGAGGGCCTTGTTCTAGCTGCTGTTTTGTCATCAGCTTTAGAATGAAAAAATTCTTACACAGCTAAAAAGATCAAGTAGAGAAAAATGTTTCCCAAAAGGTACCAGATAAATAGTGGTATAAATGGATGACCTAGTTTAGTTGACCTAATTTTTGCTCCTATCTGTCCTCCTACAAGGCAATACTTTTAATTTCTTTAAAAGGCAATTTTATTGGTGTTAATTTATGAGAAGACTTAAAGACAATATTGTCCTAATGGAAGTGTCTTGTGAAAGTAAAACCTAGAAGAATTGAATTATCAGCTCTAAAAAGTAGCAAGGCAGTTACTTCAATGGGGGAAAATATCTGCCGATTGCAAGATGACTGAAGCTATGAATGATGTTGCCTCATGGGCTACACATGTCATTAGGAACAAAGCAAATAAAGAAATATGTTTCATTCATTCATTCAGATTTCTGTAAGGAAGCATCAATTTTGAAGGAAATCCTACCAAAATGCTTCTGACAGTTGATTTTCTATATTAATTTTACTTCTGAGCTCCCTTAGTTCTGCAGAAAGAGTTGAATTGCCTAGTGTTAGGAATGGGCCAAGGGCAACTGCATGAGCAGACTGAAAGTTTTAAGTGCTGTATGGATTGGTTGTATTGTGCTATTTTTCATTTGCTGTGATTTGGAGAAATTTTAACACAGTTGTTAAAGGTATCTATATAACTTGTGTTCCTTCCTTTTTGGCAGGAGGTCTATGTACTTCATGTTTTACATGTTGGAGAGCAGACCTTGATTCCTAAACATATTAAAATTTATTTGTTTTAATTGCCTGATCTTTGCCATGATTTTTGGTGTCTAAAGTCATAGTTTGGAAAGCACCAGCCTCTAAGGGGAAGTTAGTTTAGTTAAAACCATATTACTTTTAAGAATGTATATACTACTTTAATCTCTTTCGTTTAGTTATGACACTGAACCTGTCATTTTAAACCAAACTTTTTTACATTACCTTCCTTTTTATGTAGTCTCATAAGCTGTAGCTGAGTTTGTTTGTCTAAGGTCAGAGTACAGTGGTGTCCTCTTAAACAATTTTACATCTTGCTGCATTTGTCCTGCTGTCTCGTCATTCTTGCTGCCTCATGTGGATGACATCTGCTTTTTGTTTTTCTTCTGAAACACACAGATGTTTTGGACTCTTTGATCACTAGAAGAACAGCTTCTATGTGGATCAGTGGAAGAGTGGAGTTTTTGGGGGTCTGGAGAGGGAAATGACCATCTTTCAGCTGGCAAGGCTTGTCCCTCTGGGCAGCTAATACAACCAAAGAGAGGCTGAAAGGAATGTGGTGATAAATGATGTCTTATGTTCCTGCTTTTATTGATATTGAGCAGTCAGCACCTCTGCTGTTGGTGCTATCCTTGCTATCTTTCTTATTTGCTTTAGGGTCAATATCATGGATGAGAAATTAATTTCTTGTGCCGAGCTAGACTAGTTCTAGGTTCTGGTTCATGCACATTTTTCCTGGACTTGCTGGCATGATTTCCAGCTATTTGTCACATTTGAGAGTCTCAGGGGCCTGTTCCAGAATTTTCATATTGTTTTCCATTGTTGATTACATTTTAAAATACATTTTATCTTCCATTATGAGATTATGGCATTCTTTTATTCTCCTGGTAGTTCTTGGAGGACACAGCTATCTTTGAACAACTTGGTTCCAAACTGAAAGGATGTTTCTTGGGTTTCCTGTCCAAGTGTTCGGAGGACTTGTCAGTGTAGATTATGCATCCTGTTTAAATGACTGATTGCTGTGGGAACTGCACTACTCTTGAGAAGCCTGAATAGTGTTCTACTCTGTCCTAAATGTTTCACTTCTTATTTGATTATGTTTGACTCTGTAATGCATAACCCTGTGATGGAACAGTGTCTTTTTTTCCTCAAGTGTGTGGGTAGCATGTGTGATACTTGGGTATAGCTTGCTACTTAGACAAAGGTTCTTATTGGATTAGTTGTCTAGTTCTTTCACTGCACAAAACTTAGAGATTGATTAATATAAAAAGCAGAACAGACAGAAGAACAAGTGATAGGAATAGTGCACTGCTCTCAGACTGTGGGTAGGCTGGGTTGGAAACTGATGACTGGCTGCTCTGTGACAGTAAAATTAATCATGGAGATGTCTCAGTGGTAAATGTATCATGTCCTGCATATTTGCAGCTCTTTTTTTACTGTTTTTACATGTGTAGAAAATAAGTTTTAATTCTTCCTATATTTTCTACTTGAATCTTTACCTTCATGCACGGGAAACGGGATTACAGCTGGAATTCTTTCTTTATTACTTACTCCCTCATGTATATTCGGATTATTTTAGCCAATAGGTAATTGTTAATTAAAATGAATACAGTTGTCCAGTAGGAATACTCAGGGGAAACATTTTGCTCAAAATAAAGCTGGAAAAGGAAACTGTTCTGGAGGGAAGGGTATATGTAGGTTAGTTGAACTGCTTCAAGAAACTGAGAATTCCTGCAGAGTTGAATTAATTATAAATTGTCTATAGGGCAGCACCCCTATTGCACAAACTGCTAAAGGAAGGAAATAATCTCTTAGATACTGTGAATGTCCCCAGATAGCTCTAAGTATTCAACAGTTACTTCTAAGATTTCAAGTTTAGTAGTTTAGGTGGTTACACAAAACTGTGGATTTTTATTATGACCAAATTAGACTGTAAAATCAATTTTAACTCATTTTCTTTGAGATTGCATAAACAGAACTGTGATGTTAATGGACATACAGGGAGCTATATGAAAATATTAATGGAGAAAAATGACTGGTTTTAGGCAGGTAGAAAGGACTTGGAAAGTACTGTAGGCACACACTGGAATTTACTTTAGTAAAGAAATATGGTGTTTTATAGATGCTTTATTTTTCTGTTATTCCTGCTTCATGAAGACTGGGCCCAGAAGGGAGAAATACATGTTGTTTCCTTTAATAGCTCTTTGCTACAGAACTGCATTAAGTGCTGCACAGGCACTTAAAGCTTTGGACATCAGTATGCTTTTCAAACTGAGTGCTCTGAAATAAGTTGTTATTAAGCTGCAGATTAAGCCCTACCATAACCTTTTATATTTTCTTTATAAACAGAAGAACTTTTCCAGAGGCTATTCTACAGAGCTGCTGTGGAAATTGCCCTGGCATTCTGTGGTAACACTGCTACAGTTGCTTCTTCAACTGGTACCATCTATTTTCTTAATATTTTGACTAAGATGATGAAATTGGAGCTTTCATTACTTTTCCCTTTTGTGGTTCCAAATGCAACCAATGCAGCTTGCAAATTGTCTGAGATGTCAACTTCCTATTTTTGTTGTTCTGAAAAGAGCAGGTAAAACTGTGGCAGAGAAGCCTAGTTGTCTTTTTTACAAATTACAGAAATCTATAGCCTCTTGATAACTGATTTAAAATGAGAGACCAATAACACTGAAAAAAAATGTGTGTATCCCAAAGTCAGCAAGCTGTTGCCATAAATCAGTGTGATTTCCTAAAGGGAAAGAATATTTCTTTCTAAAATGCTAGCTAATTCCATAACTAATTCTGATACGGATTATCCTGAAAGTGAGCTTGCATTTGGTACCTTATACATGATCAAACACTACAGTACTTTTGGTGCAAAGCTTTAGCAACATGTCTTTCTGGCATGGCAATTTAGAAAGCATTAGCACTGTTTAAATTGGTGATCCTGTGAAAATGAAGCCAGCATCCTGTTTCTCCAGCCTTACAGCATACATAATGGGCTTCCCTTCCCGAATTCATAGAAAAAGTATTCTCTGTCTGGTACAGTAAGATGATATGATCATCCAATGAAAGTATGTGGGTATAAAAAATTTCAATGATGGTGTCTTTAGCTCTTATGGAGAAAGGTAACTTCCAGATGTATTAAGTGTATCTGAGGTCAGGATATGTTTAGAAGTGAGAAAAGCAGCAATGAAGTTACAAGGGAATTCAGTGAAGGGATATAAGTAGGTAAAGAACTTATTTATTTCTAGAGGCAGTACATTTCAAACTAAAACTGACTGTGACTTTTTGCTAGGTAAGGGATCTTGTAGGGCATGCCAGGGAGGCACTGGAACTGGCTTTTGTAAACAAATGCAAAAATGAGTTTCCTCTGTTCTTTGGGTGCCATGTGGTTTATTTTTTATTGGCCTGTTGTATTACTTACCACTTTAACACCCCCAGAACTTGATGCTGAAGTCAGGAGTTTCCCATATTGTGTACAGATGGTGTAGATGAAATAGTTTGCATGGAACACCTGAATAAGAAAAATGATAACAAAGCAGACAATATTTACTTATTATCTTGGGGGTTTTTGGCCCCTCCTTCCCCTGCTAACAGGTTCTGTTTAGTCTGGTAATGGAATCTGGTGTTTATTGGTGAGAGGGTCACGCTGGAGAAGTTTCTGGAGAACTGTCTCCTGTGGGAGGGTGTCGCAGACATCGTTTTTATGAAAAATCTTTTTTTAGGATTTTTCCTGCTGAAGCTGAGAAGTTTCAGCAACGAGATGTAATCAATAGTTATCTGCTGCTGTGGAATGCAACAGGTCTGTCTAGATTGGCCCATCTTGGATGTTTATAATTATTGGCTAATCAAGAGCCGAGCTCTCTCTGACAGAATCCGAGAGAACTGCCTTTGTTATCATTCTTTCTTTTTCTATTCTTAGCTTAGCTAGCTTCTAGAAACCTTTCCTTCTATTTCTATTTAGTATAGTTATAATGTAATGTATATATATATCATAAAATAATAAATCAAGCCTTCTGAATATGAAGTCAACGTTCTCGTCTCTCACCTCACCTGAAAACCTCAGTGACCACTGTCACAGGAGGGATCCCATGCTGGAGCAGAAGGACTCATCTCCCTGAGCAGTGGCAGAAGAAAAACACGTAATGAACTGACTGTCACTCCCATTCCCCATCTCCCTGCTCTGCTTGGGAGGAGGATGTAGATAGAGCCTGGGAAGGAGGGAGTTTTGGTTTGTTTTGGAGGAAGGGTGTTTTGGTTTGTTTTGCTTGTTTTTAATATTTGTTTTACTTCTCATTATTTGTTGGTAATAAATTCACTTAATTCAAGGTTGAATCTATTTTGCCCATGTTGGCTGTCAGTTCGTGATCTCTCTGTCCTTAACTCATGAGCTTCTCATTATATTTTTCTCTCCCCTGTCCAGTTGCAAAGGACAGGGGTAGAGTGGCTTTGGTGGGCACCTTGTACCAGCTGGGGTCGACCCACAGCAGCTTACCAACTTCATATGCCTGAGCTGCAGATCTGTTTGGATGGAGATCCCACCTTCTCTCCTTCCTGTGGTTGGTAGGTTAGTGGGTATAGAATTGTCATATTGTGTGAAAAGTACATAAAATCTTTTAATTTACCAGCTGGGCTTGAAAAACCCTTAAAATTCACACCACATCTTGCAAAACCGAAGTTATCCGACTTTCTTCTGGAGGTTATCTCAAAGGCCGTGGGGGAAGGATTTCTGTGGAAGACAAGACAGAAATGCTTGCTCATGTGAACTTCCTCTTGTATTCATACTCTTGTCTTTGACTTGTCTTTAGCTTATTTGATCTAGCTTGTGGACATTGTATAAACAAGATATCCTTCAGGAATTTTGTATTTATGTCAGCTAGTTGTTGAATCATCCTATGAAGTGTGTAGTTTTCCACTGGGCGCAGTACTTCTGTCAGACCTTATGCAAATTGCAACATGCATTTTTGAGCCATATCAACTCTGATCTGTCTTGAATGTTTTAATTCTGCTCCTCTCTTTATGTTGTGATTGGATTTTACTAGGTTTTTTTTTCAATTTCTGTTTGTGCTACCTTATCCCTGGGCTGCTAAAGTGATTTCCTTATTTTTTTAAAACCTTTGGTTTTTACTGGTTTTGGATGACAGAAGCCATTGCATGATGAGTGGAAAACCATGTGAATAAGTTTCATACACTTCAACTTTGCCTGACTCCTAGACTAGAAGCTCTTCAGAACAAGCTTTAGTTTCATGCAGGTGTGATGAACTGAAGGTAAATGATTATCTATAGTATAGTTTGGTACCCTTTTAAGCTTGTGAATATTGCATGATTAGTTGTTGGATTATAAGTAAGTATACGTGTGGGTTTTTTGTCTTTTTTCTTAATTCAATGGTCAAAGTAGAACTGGCTGGTCTATTTGGGTCTTGGTTTTAAATTCAGAGCAGAGTAGCTTAGCCACACATTTTATTGACCTTGTTATCCTCTTAAAGAGAAAGTTACATTTATAAATGTTACCTGGCTCTGATAGTCACTGTTTTTTTAATGACTGTGGACAATGAGATTTAACCAGACTGGTTTAAATGGTCTTTGTAAGAATGTTCGTGCAGTGCCCCTTATGAATTTTCTTGTTGTGGTTTGTTCATTTCACCAGGAATAATATTTCAGGGATTGTATTGGACCAGGTAATATTGCTTATGGATCCCTTTCCTCAAAAGAGCTGCTGTAGTGTTGAGCTGTTGTCTAAGCTTGCTTATTACAGAGATTCATGGAGACCAAAGCCTAATTTGAGTATTCAGAAATAAATATTGATTCCTGACAAGGAATGCAGTCAGTATTCAGAGGGAACAGCAGTGAGGCTTGCACTGGGGCCAGGATGCAATCTTCTAGTAAGTGGTGCGCTTCAGCACGCTCACATCCTCTACTATTCACCATAATGCAGCTATAAGGAGCACTTGCATCCTGATAAGACATTGTGATACTTCACTGCTCCTGTGAATTAATTTGCTTTGGCTGTGGAATATGTGTTTCTGTATGTTGCATTTTAAAGCCAGGACTTAGCAATCCTGTACGTCTCATCCTATTACTTGTCATGCAGTTACTGTCTCTTTAGAACAAACGTGTATTCCTGTCTGGGCTTATTAGCATTAATAGCTGTTCTGGGTGCCCAGTGGAATACTGATGCACAATGCTAGAAACTGGGAATGAGAAGAAGGTAGCCTTTAAGGGAAGTCACAACAGAAGGATTAAAGAGGGCATTGCTTTAGAAAAATGCTACTGTTCTTTAAAGTCAAACTGCAGCAGCAGATACAGAATTTGAGATTGGATTTAACTGACGTGTTGAAAATTAATTGAGGTCTTTTAAAGGTATGGATTTAGTTTGGAATGCTGCCACTCTCATTAAGGGAAAATAAGATTGAGAACTTTTGAGTCCTATTTAACTGTGCTTAAATAATTCTCCTAGTAGTAATTGTAGGGAATTCTGATATTTGGAAAGGGTCATTGTTTCTCCCCAGTCCAAATTTCATGCAATATCTATAGCCTGTTTTCTAGGTAGAAACACAGCTATAGGCAGTCCTCAACATCTGCAGGAACTTACAAGTTTGGGTTTTTTCTGACTAAAAGCACATCTGTTTCTACACTGAAGAGCAAGTCACATAGTTTTTGTGGCTGTAAGCAGCAATGCTACTTGTTCCTTTTAAGATGTTTAGTGCTATATAGCCTCATTTTTTCCCAGTTGCCTCTTTTTTTTAAATGTCCCACTTTGGTTTAATATTTGCTATCTTTGTGAAATTTTAAATTCCATTCTTCCTTATTTAACTTTTCCCGAGAGTGGCTTTGATAGATCGGAGGAAATAACTTTGGTAAAGCAACTTTCTTAATTTCCTGTATTTTATCTACTTATTTTGTCTTTCTGAAGAGCTGTGACTAGCAGCTTCACAAATTTGGAGATTGGAGAAATGACACCTAATTACACTTACAAAATAATGGAAATGTAAGTTCAGTAGTAAAATGATATAATAAGTATGTTTCTTGAGGGAGGTAAAACAACATTTTGATGGAGAAGGCAGCAGAGAATTGTCAAGGTTAGGAGGAAGCTGTTCTAAATGAGGAGTTTGTGGAGATTGCATTGCATTTTAGTGACCTAAAGCAGGAAAGGTGTTCATGGCTTTTTTGTGTGCAGGTTGGCAGCCTGCTGCTCTCTCCATGACTAATGTATGTTGAGCAATGTACTGAGTTGAAAGAGACAGTAAAAATGTGGAAGAAGTTCTGCATGTGCCAGGAGCTGTCACCAGCATTTTGCATTCAAACAAGGCCTGACTCTGGTCTCTGCAGGCAGTGGGGCTTTGTGATGCCAATCCAGTGGCTGCTGCTCTTCCAGTATCCACTGACAGTGTCTCACCAAGTCACGTTGTTAATTCTGTGGCTTTGCTAAAATCGGTTCTGGTTTTCCAAAATTAGAATGTGAATTTGACCACAGCTCAGAATTTTTTTTAATGTAGATGTAAGCCAAGAAAAGAGCAGCTTTCCTGTTCCTAGATGGGCAAGTGTGGGCTGCAGCCAGTGTCCCTAGCAAGTTCCTGTACAGACAGCGCTTGCTCTGAGATGAGGAAGGAATGACAATAAAGGAGGTTAGTGGTTTAGGAAATAAGATTAAAGTGACAGAATTGGAGTAAAAAGCTAAGAGGTGAAATAGTGTAATACAACCGTGAAATATTGTTAAAACTTGATGCAACAGTTAGAGAAAATCTCAATATATAATTAGCTGTTGTCATTGATATTAACTATTGCCTCTGGAAAAACAGGAAAAACAAACCAGCTGACCCCTGTCTGTAGGGTGGGAGTGAAACCCTGTCCTTGTATTAGTTCATTGTACCAGAAGCTGAACAGACTTGCATTAATGAAGCATAGCTCATACCAAACTTAAAGAATCCCAAAGTTATAAAGAAAAAAACCACTCTCTCCTTATCTTATAATCATGTAGATCATCAAAACCTGTCTTTCCTGTATTCCATTTGTTAGCTTCTGCAATATACGATGGAAGGAAGCAGATAAATAGCGGTTTATGCATTTGTGGTTTTAGCTAGAGGGAAACTTCTTTAAAATCTGAAGTATGCCTTAGAATTCTATCCAAGGTGGTAACTTGCCATTTTCTACAAGGTAGAAAAGCCTAGAATCTACTTTAGCTGCTTTTTCCTTTTTTTGAGGATTTCTTAAAATAAGAAACCTGTGGTTTCCATTCAGTCTCACTAACCCTTTAGCATTTTTAATTTACAGGGTAGTAGCTAAACATTTAGGTACATAATAAATAATAATGAAATCAGAATCAATAAACCATGAAAGAAGTATTGCTTTGTAAAAGCTACTTGTGCTGAGATGATGGGCTTGTTACTTGAACAAATAAATTAGTTGAATATTAATAGTTTTGGTGTTTGATACAATTGAATAATATGAATATGTTTGTCTTATGCTGCCTGGCAAGGATGTCAAAATGTTCTAAACATTTTGAGTTTTTTGGGAGGGAGCTGTAAGGTGTCTGGGTTTTTTTTAGTGCTGTTGGAAATAGAATCTGCTACACATGGGAGATTCTAATTCCTATATATATACAATAGGTATATTCATAATTAGGAAAGAAGATGAGTAGATAAATGCACAGATCACTGTGTATGACCAACAAATAGTGTTAGCAAGGTGGATGAAGACATGATCTAAATAAGGCTTGCAGGAAGTGCTGAGAAATTGGAATTTGGCCAGGATGTTCCCCTGGTTGCCTTTTTTTGCTGTTCTCAAGTACTACTTGTTCATTAAGATTATCAAAACAATTATCTTGGAAAGAGATGGGCTAGCAAGCACAGTGCTGTTGTAGGGCATACATGCACATGGGAAATAAAAGCTGGAGTTATTTCTGTATCGAGGGCAATTTTCTTGAGATTTCTTTGGATTTGCAGCATAAGAGCAAAAGGGTAAAATTGTCCTAGACTTGCATGGGCAAATAGAATCTGAGTAGAAGACAGACAGTCCCTTAAAAATAACTTGGTTATAAAAAAATGAACAGTTCAAGTGATCATAACTGCAGTTGTGGTGGTTGGGAGAAAATGATAACATGAATTAGATTTTTTTTAATCCTTTCCCAGCAGTGCAATGCACTCTGGGGTACATAGTGCAATAGGTATATTAGTAATGAGGGAGGAAGACGAGATAAATTTTAGGATCATATTATACTTTTCAGGGTCTTCAGAGTATTCAAACAATATAATGTGTCAAATCAAATATGCACCTAGTCTAATACTTTATTGCGACTGTAGGATACTGTGAGAATGTCAGGAATGAAATAGAGTTATCCTCCCAGTCTTTCTCAATGGCAAATTCTGAGTAGAAGCTCAGACTGTGTCCATAGTAGCAGCAGGTTGATGAGCACAGGACACCAGAGCCCATCCCTGGTCAGGACAGTGGCAGGTACTGCTGCCCGGTGTGTTTCAACAGGCCCTGCTTGCAAGTGTTTCACTTTTTTGGTTCTGTATAATTTCCTTTCATTCAACTTCCTCCATTTTCTTTCTTTTTTTTTCTCTAAGAGAAAAAGTTGTGGTGAATTTTTTTTTTAGCCTTTTCCTGTCTGGCAAGAATAAGAGATGTAAGCATGCAGTAACTATAAGTGGTTCTTCAGGATGTGTCTTTAGCCAGGTCCTGTGCTCGTTCAAATTGGCTTCAAGGTGTTTTTGTTGCTGTGGGATTGAAAGATTGTCTGGCAAACTGATCCAATCTCTTCAAAAAGAAAGAAATCTGTACTTCATAATCCTCTGAAATACTTAATTTCTTTTTTTTTTTCAACTTCATTGCCTTCCCAGTCTCCTCCACAAGAACCAAGAGGTTACTTGTGTGCGCTACCACTACAGTGATAATTTCCTTGTACAGGTTTCTTACAATCCCGGGTGCATTAAAATATAACATAAAAACGTGGCTTGTTTTTTCTCACCTTCCTTGTTTGTCTGTCTCCTTTTGTAATGCATGATGCTGCTTCCCCTCTGGCATACCCCTGCCCATCAGCCCAACATAATTTGTAGAGATGTCATTGGTTTACAAGTATGGTCCTGCAGTCAAGTTTAAAATTCCTTTTATATCAGTATTCTCCTTTCAGACTTAAATTTAGACACCCTAGAAGAGGTCAGGCAGCTGGACTAGATTATAATTTTAGGTCTCTTCCAACTGAAATATTCTATTCAAAACTGAGCTTGCCTTAATATCTAGATGTAGTGCAGGTGAATAGAAAGTTCTGCCCATTTCTTCTGACAGCAGTCACTTAATGTGCCTGAACTTTGACTTTGACTCTGTACTTTATTTAGGGTGTGGTGTTTCTTGCCTATCACAGAGGATTTCACACTGTGCTGTAATAATTTACATTATTGCTTCCAAGTGTAAGCTTCTTTAAGCCTGACTTATATTTTAGTAGAGGTGGAACCCATTCTTGTGGTTTGGTGGTTTTTTTTGTCCAAAACCACTGGTTGATATTTTGGAGTATTTCAAGAAGTAGGAAACAGAAATAACTTTATCTTTCAGGTTTTTTAACACCCATGTTCAGCATCCTGAAAAATGTCAGTACTGTTTCACAAAAGAGTTCTTAGTCATGAGGTTCTCAACTCTATTGGCTGAGCTTTGTGTCTGGTGCTATATTTGTTCTGTGTCTCCTACCCACAAATGCTGCTGTTACTGGCTGCTTCTGTTGTGGCCCAGGGATGCTTTATAAGAATTTCCTCCTGTACAGTTGGCCTGATAACCAAGGACTGCCAGCTGCCCTATTTCCATTGGGATCCAAGGTTTTCCTCTGCCCAAGAGGACACTGACATCTAGTGGATGGGTTCCACTGACACAGGGCAGGAGAGCTGCTGCTTAGTGGCTGTCTTTCTTCTAAACTTTTACTTAATTTTTCTTTCATTTAGATCCTTGGGGTTGTTAGGAAAAAAAGGAAAAGCCCAGTCAATTTTTATGTAACTTCTGGAGTTTAAGGAGAGAAGTCTGTGCAGTCAAGTAGTTAGTTGTGTTTTGTTGTTGGGTTTTGGAGTTTTTTGTTCCTTCAAGTCACCAGCATATGAGCCTTGGTTGTTTGTAATGAAATAATTCAAGTCAGGGCATTGGCAGTTGTCTTCCCAGCCTGTGAAGAACATAAATACTTGTGGAGCACAGCAAGAGGTAGATCATAAAATCATTGAGTGGTTTGGATTGGATAGGACCTTAATGATCATCTAATTCCACTGGCCCTGCCATGGGCAGGCACATCTTGCTCAAAACCCTACCCAGCCTGGCCCTGAGCACTTCCAAGGATGGGGCAGCCGCAGCTTTTATGGGCAACCTGTTCCAGGTCTCACCACTCTCATAGTAAAGCATTTCTTCCTAATATCTTAGGAAGAAGTAGATCTTCCTTATAGAAATATATAAGGAAGAAGAAATATATTACCTTATATCTACACCTGCCCTCTTTGAGTTTGAGGCCATTGCCCATGTCCTGTGGCTACATGTCCTCGGAACAAGTCCCTCTCCATCTCTGCTGCTGGCTGCTCTAAGGTCTCCTTGCAGCCTTCTCTTCTCCAGGCTGAAAAACCCCAACTCTCAGCAGGTGTTCTAGCTTTTCCCCTCTGACACAGACAGTGCCTCTGAGTTGCCTCCACTTCTGTGCCTGTTCTTTCTATGAAACTTAAAGCCTAATAATTGTCTAATAGCTGCCTTGCAGCTTGTCCTGGACATGTTAGTTTAACTGGGAACCAAGTAGCAGAAGATTTAACAAAACCACAGATTTTCCAGGAATGTTCCTAAGCAGAGAACAGTGCTTAGAAATCAAACTTATTGAAAATATTCATCAAAATGTTTGTATTTCTTTAAAGACAAAAATAGACATTTTGTTTCTGAAGTAATAAAATCCACATTTCTTTATCAGAGAAAATAAACGCTGCTTAAAGCTTGACAGCAGGAGATGTCATACTTAAGTATTGCTGCAGATGTTTGATTGTTTGATTTCTCAAGTGTTTAAACTATTCTGCACTAGTGCTCATTAAACAGCAATGTTCTGGGTTTGGGTTTGTTCACCATCTGGTAACTTTGTAAATGTGGTTAGAATGAGACAATTTCAAGGAACTTAAATTAGGACTTAAAATCAAAGAAAAGTCTTTCAGGCCCCTTTAATGGTACAAGGGTCATGGAAAGTATAGACTGACATGCTTAGGATGAGGATGTTAGATTTAAATGTTCAGGGATTGTTTTCAAAAGGAAAATATTGCTTCCTTATCCAGAGTAAACACCATTTTTTTTTCCTGAAAGATGTTAATATTTGCTAGCATTCTTTGGTTACTTTGAAAGTATCTCCAAATTAAACGAGACTATTACAAACAAAACCCTTGCCATAAAAAAGAATTCATGTTTTATATGAGTTACCAGAAAACAAATGTAAAAGCTGTTAACGCTTTTTGTGTGCATTTAGGCAGTGCAAGCAATAGTAGAATATGAATGCTTCTGTCCTAAAAGGAAAATTTCATTAATTTCAAGTTGAATTAGTTTTACTAATTTCAGACCACAAAGAAAATTAAAAACATAGTCCATCAAAACAGAAAAATCACACCTTTAACCTGTTATGTTAATTAAGAAGAAAAACTTTTTTTTCCTGTGTCCTGTTGTCTGTTGAGAATTTATATTGTGTCATCTGTAGTTTGCCAGCATGCTGGACTAACTACTGAATACAGGTTATCAGTAACTATTCTGTGCCATTTTTCCTTGGTTACTTCTATAGCTCTTGAGTTGCCACTTAGTTATTTATGATATGCATTTGTGTTTCAGTATAACTTCTGGCCTACAACTTTATTTGGTACTTTTGAGGTTTATTCTTTTTTCTTTTACCCTGAAAGTTGGTTCACTTGATTAATGTTATATTCCCATCTTAATCTCTTACTGTCTTCTGGTTTGTCATCAAATGTTTGTTAGTGTGCACTGCTTTGCTGGAGAGGTCATGAAGGAAAATGCCTGCTTGGTCTGGGAAGTTCTTTTGAGAAACTCTGCTTGTGAGATCCCTTCAGTCAGATGATTTTTTTTTTAAATTTTTCCTTGTGAAAACAAACTAAAGAGACTAGTCTGGACTGAATTCCTGTAGAAATTCACATACTCTTCTTTTGAATTGGCACCATATCAAATATTTATTTGAAGCTCAGATTGGAACAGTTTCCTTTTCCAAGAAAGGAAGTGGAGTCACATATTCCACATAGATGAGAATTATAGATAAAGATCTTGAGGTGGGATCTGAAGGTGTTCCTGTGTGATTCTGAAATACCTGGAAGTAAATCTGTCATCCAGAAACTGGAGGTGTTGAATAAAGTTGTTTGTGGATCAGATAAAAACCCCATGCTATTGTTTACCAAACAAACTATCGACTTGTACATTCTGGATTGTAAATATTAATCTTTTCAAAGCAATGGCAGCTGAGGTTTATTTTAAATGTATCAGCAGCTTGATTGACAAGGCCCTTGTCTGAACCAGATTCATTCTACCAGTTGACTTGAGGAACTTTCTATTTGTTGAAATTTGGCAGAAGGACTGTATTTTGCACATTAGCTGTGTAGCAAATTTAAGTTGTGGATTACCGTTAGGTGGTTGAGCATTTACTTCATATGAGGTAATATTTTCTTTGCTCTTCCAAATATAAAAATTACAGAAGTGATTGCATTATAAATGTAAAAAAGGCATCTTACAACTATTGGGAAAATAATTTAAAATTTGAACTGCTGTTTAGATGTGCAGAATAATATATATATATAAAGGCTTTATTGTAGAAGTATGTTTTCAACACTGGTTTTAAGAGGTTGTACAATGGATGTCTTTTACTTGGTCCTTTAGGTACAAGCTTTTGTAAGTCTTCAGAATTAAAAATTTCCTCCAAAATGTTCATGATTTTAAAAAGGTTAAACTTCAAACTGTCTGATTAAAAGAGTACTTTCATTTGCTTTCTGGTAACTTCACTGTAGTATTCTTGTCATTGTGTCTTGTTGAGATACAGGCCTGCCAAAGAGACAGATGTTTCCTTTGTAGCCACTTTTGGATTGGCATGGCCTGGGAATACCTGGGTTAAGGTTACCATGGGATTCAAAGTGTTAATGGCATGTCAAACAATAAATTGTTGTTGTGTTGGAGAAGCACAGCCTTTTCCTTTTCTTGAAGTGCTTATTGAACAAAATATGAGGCAAGTAAGAAACATTCTCCTTGAGTTGTAACACTATATTAATACTACAATATGTACTCTTAATGGTAATACTGTGCAGATGCCTGTGTTCCTTTTGTAGGAGACAATTGCATGCAATGTAGCATGAATGAAGAAGATTTAAGGAGCTTTCCTTGAATTCAGCAGAAACAAATTAAATGGCAAATTTAATATTGTTCAAGCGTTTGAACATTTAGTAGTTCTACTTGAATGTTCAGCCATTAAAGCAAGAACTTTAATGGAGAGAAATAATCTAAAGCCATGCATGGAAATAACTGGTTGTCTGGATTTATTGTTTCTATACTAGCCATTAATGCTTTGGTTTCATTTCAATAGTTGCTTTGTAGCTCTTTCTGCCAGAATTATGAGAATTCTGTTGGCCATTGGATTCCCTCTCCTGTCTCTTTTTGAAATCAGAATTATGCTTGGAAGGTGTGTGCTTCTGAATTGTTGGGGACAAATTTGTTAGGCAAAAATTTACAGATACTGCAAATGTAAATGATTACAACACAAAATTACGTTGTCTCTCTGTAAATATTGTGCTGTTTATTAGCTAGGGTTATTACAGTTGAAATCTTAGAACAAGTTTGTGACTTTAATGGGGCTACTTTTTTTCTAGCTCTTAAAATGCTATTGAACTCTATCATAAATGGCCTCTTTATGACTAGCACATTCCTTGGCTTCCAAACACAGCCTCAAAGTAAGGGTGAAAATAGTTGTAAATGTGTTTTCTCCAGATAATAAAAATGTATTTTCTATTTTATGTCTTATCTTTTTTTTACAATCCTTTATATATTCCCTGTGTATGAGTTGCTGCATGGAAGTACTGATTCAGTGTTTGTAAAAAATTTTCTTATTTTTATTTATTAAATAGCGGGGGTTTTAGTTGCCAATCATGAACTGACATAACTATATTATCAGTACCCTAGTCTTATCTGCTGAATAATGGGGGTTCTGCTGAAAGTGTCTGAAAATATTGTGTTTCTATACAAGGGCTTGCTTAAAAAAAAAAGTAGTTAAGACTTCTGGTGAAAAACAAAATTGGCATATTTTTTATTTTAATTGTATATTAAACACTAAACATGTGTCATTGAATAGCAATTCAACTGCATGCCAAAGGATGTTACTGAAAGGAGCAGCACCTCTGAGCTCTAGAGATGTTTCAGTAAGGTAAATTGGGCTCAAAACTAGATTGCAGTTGCAGGGTTTCTTGAATGCACAAACAGCTCTGTTTTTTACCCAGAGCAGTTGTTAGACTCCAGCTTTTCAGCTTAAAATCATTCTCAGTGAAAGTCTTACAGGGCAGGATCTGTGTTTCAGATAAATTTGCAGGACATGGCTGTTAAAACCCTTTTGGGAAGGCAGGACATAACTGCTATGGCAGACCTTTTTTGAGGGAGTGTGTGCAGATTTATGAAAAGGCTTAAATAAGGTTTTTATAAGGCTCTAAGCCTATTCTCCTGTGCCCTTATTTATGGCAGCTTTGGTAGTGGGGGACTAGCAGGTAAGAAATTCTAGTTTACTTCTGTTGGAGTGAAAGCTCAGTGTTTCCTGTTTCAGTCATGGTGCTTTTTTTTTTCCACCTTGTATGAATTGCTTGGAAAACAAACACTGACCTCAAGGAAATGTGTTCCAAGGCGTGGGAAAAGAGGAAGGGTTTTGCATCTTGTGAAGGAAGAGGGAGGAGAATTTGGGTTGGTTCCCCCCCTTTTCTTTGGTGCTGAGCAGAAACAAAAGCAAGATACATTCTGCATGGATCTTAATGCTTCATGCCACATACTATGAAGTCACAGGCAAGGGAATGGTAAAGACTGGGGAGTAATAGGTGGTGATAGATAATGGAATATTTCAGGGGGAATTGATATGGTTAAAAACCCTCAATATTCTTCAAGGATAGAAGCTAGTACTTAGATCCTCATGCTGTTTGTTGATATTGTACCTCACGTGTATTTACTGTGCAGGCTTTCCTGTGAATGCTTGTCACAGGGTGCTTTTGAGTGTTTCAGAATGCTGTGTTGGTTGAGACACAAGCACTGAAGCTGAAGAGCCAAATAGTGACTGGTCCAGCCCCTCCTGTGGCCATGAAAAATATGGCTTTTGTTCTGATTGACCTGGAATAAAACCTCCTGCCTATGGGATGTTTCTTTGTGGCAAAAGTCTCAACTCGCCTTTAGATACTTTCTTCTAGGTTTCCAAGGGTTGGTCCTGGGATGTTGTTACTTTGGTATCTGTTCCTGTTACATGAGAGCTGTTGGGTTTTGAAGTAAATTTGGTGTGTGTAACAGAGAGGACAAATATCTACTTCATCTCTATTTTGGGTGGAGGACATGGTCTGTAGAAGTTTTCACTCAAATGTTGCACTCACAGTGTAGTGTCACATCCAGGATGCCAAAATTTGATTTACTTCAGAGGCAGAGTCTGGGATAGACTTTAAAAATGGAGTGGACTTGTAGTGTGGTAATCTCTCCTGGATAACTCAGAGTAGCTCTTAAAAAGATGTTTACTTAGACTTATAGCCATTTTTGTTTTAAATAAAGATTAAATGTGATGCTTTTGATATACCTGTGCTGTCAGCATGCATAAAGCCTAATGCTGAAGGAATAATAGGGAAATAATCCAGTAACTTGAAAATAATGATTTTAAACAAGGGAGTTCCCCGGTTTATGAGTTTTATTTCTTTGTGTCTCAACAGCTTTGCTTCCATAGACTGTTTGGGTTTATATTATGAAGACAAAAAGTCATCTTGTTGTAAAAAAAAAAAAATTGAGGCTTATTTCTGGTTTGAATTATCAATTGTTCTGCAATTACTCTAACACTGTTAAGAAGCCTGCTAGTTGTAGTGTGTGCTAATGTTAATCTTTTCTGGTTTTGCATCAAGGTACTTCCTAGACTTGAGTCCAAAGCAGTCAACCTTCTAATTGTGTGCTTTCATACTAATAACAATTTTCTTGTTCTTCACTCATCATCCATAAAGAACTGTTACTGTTTCATTGTCCAGCACATTTTCACTTCTTGTAATGTGTTCACAGTAATCACTGCAATAATGTGAGGGTGCTGAGGAAACAGTATGGGAAATTATAATCCCAATTCTTAATGAGTGTGCTGCAGGACTTTCTAAAATATCTCAGAACATACATTAGCAACCTACTAGCTAAAACCAGGTTATCCTTTAGTAATTTAATGTTCTGGTTTTGCTCAGTTATTTCCTTGCTTGTTGCCAAACCACAGATCTCCTCAGTCTTCTCCAACCCTGTAAAATGGGCAGTAGATATGTGGCTTAACTATAATGCTGAACATAAATTAACTGTAATTGATAGTACTGCTAGTTTAGACTAGGATTAACATGCAAATAATATAAAAATAGTTCTATATTTATTATAAAATTTAATTTATAAATTTTATATTTATAAAAATAGTTTTATATTTCATTCAGAAATGAGGGAAAGGAAAGGAGACTTGAAGCAGTCAGCCCACATTTTGATAGTGTCTGTGTAAAGCTGTCTTTATTGGTAGTGTGGGAGATGTGTCCAATTCTAACATTTTTCTTGGGGAAAATACAGGTTTGGAAAGATGGGAAATGTTGGTCTTACTCTGACAGTACCTAATTCTGATGAGTAATTCTGCTGGTTGGAGTTTTTTACCTGATTCTGTTTTTAATGTGATACGAGAGACAGTAGGATGCTGTCTTAACAGGCTGCTTGCAGGATTATCATTTGCCTTCTCTGCATGAGCATCTACCAGCATTGTCTTCACTGGCTGATACTTCTTTATGGGATAGAAATCTCCAATTAGTGTAGTAACATGAATTCACCTCTTTCCTGAGAAAATAGCAGAGAGTTAAGATAGTGTAAAAGCATAAAATGTCCTGAGTTGGAAGGGACCCACAAGGATCGCTGAAGTCCAACACCTGCACAGAATACGCCATACAATCTAATACTGCAATAATGCTGTTTTCAGCTGTCTGGGTAATTTTGGAAGAATTTTTCTTCTATGTGGTTCCCACAAGCTTCCTGGAATGCAGTGGGGTTTGTTGGACTCATCAGAGTCCTGCTATGAAATGCTGAAGACAGAGCTCCCAAGGGAGTGTAGTTACCTATTAATCACTTCAGCAGAGATTCCCTTGGAGCACCCAGAGCTCCAGGGTTAGTTGGTGCTGCCAGAAGAGAGTGCCAAGGCTATGAAAACTCCTCCTTCTATCAGGTCAACCTGCAATCTCCCTTCAGGGCTTTGTTTTAGAGAGACAGGTCCAGTGCAGACTGCTAGCCTGGGGTTTTTTTTTTGCAGCCAAAGCCATCTGTGAATGTTGAGATACAGTGAAGTTTTACAAAACCGAGTCATTCTCCTTCCACTGCTTATGTTTGTCTGGTGTTTGGGAAGGCTTTATCCCTCCATCACAAGAACTAGGAATTCTGGCAAACAATTGCTGTTTGAAAGCTGACAGGAATCAAGGGGGAAATATTGACATGGATCACAAGTGTATGCTGTTTTACAAGTACTCCTAAGACAAAGTGGTGTTCACTGTGTTCATTTGTTCCTTGCTATTGCAACCTGGAGCTGCTCTCCTGAATAGTCCATTCTCCACCTGAGTTCACCACCATCAGCTAGTCTTGGTGTTTCCCAGAGACCTCACTGATGAGAAGGTGGTATAGAAAAACTCCAGCTGGATTTGCAAGGCATTGAACTTGAAATATTTCTGGAACCAAAGCAGTTTTAGGGAGTTAGAGCCCCATTTGAGCACTGATACCAAAGTCTGCAATGAACTCTGTTGCCAAAGGCATCTCTGGCATTTCTTTGTTCATAGGTACAGAACCTGAAACCAGGGTTATCTGACTAGAGATAACCAGAAGATAGTAATTTTGAAATTTTTGTGGTAATTTAGTTCACATTGCTCCATACAGGTACATTTTTTCACTGTCCAAGTATTAGGGAATGTATTCTGCCCTGGTGAGCTTTATCTAAATTATTTGGATGAGACCAGAGTTGCACATAATTCTTGGTTTTTTCTTCCCTTCCTGTTAGTAAGAAAAATGCAATGCCCACCTTATGATAGAAATCATTGTCTTATTTAATGAAATGAGTGCATTAATACAACATTTTTGAAGTGTTTCCTAGGATCTTCTTTATGCTCTGATTTTTAAGGAAACTTTTATGGAACCTTTTCTTTAATTTCTTGTTTCTTTGAGTATTTCTTAATGCATTTTGGCAAATTTTGCAGAACAAAATATGTTCCTTGTCATTGGCACAATGTCAGGAGACCACTGCCAGAGCTGACTGTGTAGAGCTTCCTGAGCCTGGTTCTATGGCCTGTTGTCACAAGGCAAGTGGGTGTTGTGGAATACTGCAGCACCTCACTTCTGGCTCTCTGGTATGTCCTGCTCCTCAGGAATGGTCAGAAAGGAGAGTCAAGAGAACATCTCTGTTGTATTATCATTTGTTTTGCCAATTAGAAATGTCAGACAAGGCTTAGGGAGGCAGTTTGAAGACTTGAGATAACAGAAACTCTGGTGAAATATTTGTCTTGTTGTCCTTGAAAAGAAGCCCAGAAAGGAGTCAAAGGAACTTGACTCCAAAAGCTTATGCTTTTGAAGTGAGTTCTTTAAATTTCAGTAAGCTATATAAATGCTTTCTTTAATCCACAAACAGCACTTCTATATTAGGCATTGTGTCTTTAAAGGCTTTCTAAAGTGTTGAGGAAATAAATAAACTGACAATGAAAGTCAAAGATCTGTATTTCCTGAACTGACTGGACAAAGTTCCTCTTGATATGGTAGGATTCCACAAGTTGATCTTGAAAAGCTGGTTTGTCTTTTTGTAAAAACTGAAGTAGATTTGTAGTACAGATTGTGAAACCACTATGGAAGTTGGAAGTATGTTTCTGAAACTTAAATTGTTTCAAAGACTCATCTGCTCACTGTCACATGTGGTGTTTGTCACTACCCCACAAACCACTTCTGTCGCACAATGAATAAGCAGAATTAAAATGGAGCTTTTCTAATGACTGGAACTAAAGGCCTTGTGAATGCAGCTCTTAAAGTGCATATTTCTGGCTCATCATGCTTGTCTTTGACCATTTTGTTTGTTCTTGAAAGGACATGCCAGTGAGGATTTCCGTGTTACCAGGACAGCAGTCCCACTGGGCAGGCAGAAGCACCCAGGGTTATCTGCAGAGGCACCAGGCTGGACCTGCCATGTCCCTGCTCTTGGTGCCCAAGTGTCTTCAGGGAAGCATTTGGGCAGTTGACTGACTTAACCCAAATGATTGCTTAATAAACAGTTGTTTATAAACAATTAGCTGCTTGAAACCGAGCTGAGACGGATCTTGCTGCCTGTCCTGTCAGCTTAGTGTAGTCTGAAGAGAATTCTTTTCTGCCCTGTCATTACCCCCATTCTGCTATTGAGTACATTCTCCTCCTCCTGGTCACTCTGGGCTGTAACCTAGGAAGCACTGGATCCTTTGCATCCCACAGCAGGCTGTCAGCACACACTGCAATAGCCTTCTGCAGGAATTTTCTATTGCATGTAGGGCAGAATACTCTGCTGAGTCTGGCACTTTTCCATTCCTCTGGTACTCTGTCCAAAGCTCAGTTTTAAAAATTCTTTCCTTACTCTTTAGTCAATTCTTCCTCTTCCAAAGCATGAAATAGATATTATTCTATGTAGCAGATACTACTATAAGTCATAAAGAATGTTCCTTACTCATTTTGGCTGCTCTCAGGACTGTACTTAGGTATCTTCTATTACCCATGTCACAGAGCAGCTGGCAAACATGCATTAAAAGCATGGATCCTGAAGAATTTTAGGAACAGATGTGTGCTAAAATCAACCTGTATTTCATTTCCAGGCTTTGCCTTGGAGCTGAGCTAAACTAATCCTACTTTCTGATCTGTTTAGCAAACTGCAGAGCAGGGGAGATTGAATCATGTAGGGAAGAAGCCTCTGCTGGATTCTCATAGCATTGTTTTCTAGAAAATGAAAGTTGGTAGTAGGCACTCAAGCCTTTTTGGCTTACAATTTGTCCAAATTGTGTGGGTGAAAGTGCATGCCTTTTTCTCTTGTGTGCTTTTAAAATGGGCTTACCCAAAAAGGATCATCGTCCTACTTTTTGATACCTAACCTGACTTCCTTGAGTGTGTTCTTTCTCAGGTAAAATAACTTCTGCTTTTAGTCATGGTTTGTAGAAGTAGTTTTTCTCTAAACTTCTTTTAAGCAGAATCATGACATTTGCCCTATAATAATCAGTAAGATGGAGGGGAAAACCCTTTAAGACTCACAACCATGTTGGAACAATACACAATATCATATTAATGACTGCGCTTGGAACGTATGATTGTTGGTCTTTGCTTTTTTCCCCCTCTTCATTGGAGAGTCATAGCCTATTTCAAAGTATTTCTCAGCCTTGCAGTTCATAGCTGGTTTAGCCAAATTATGTGCATTCATTTGGCTTTTTCTAGACTCCTGGGTGTGTTCAGTCTTAGCACAAGTGATATTTTTTGACTTAGGAAAGGTCAATGTTATATAGGACAGTCTCCTACATGCAGTGGCATTCTTTGTGTGTGCTGTGTGACAAACCAGGTTTTTCTGCCTGCTGTGTTCAGGTTATGCTGTGAATTTATTTTTAGTGTTGCAAAGATGAGTGTAGTTACCATGAGGGCTTCAGGAACTGTTTGTGTCTTTTTAAGAATTGAATCTTCCTGTACCTCACTCTTACAGTACTTTGAGGTTAAATATTTAGCAGCTTGGTCACTGTGTGGTCAGACACTACCACATCTCCAGACATTTATTGTTTTGCTTCATTGGTTAATATTGCAGATGTCTTAAGAAAATTCATTTCATTCATTCAAAAAATAAAAAAATAGTTGCAGGCTCGTTCTGGTGCTCTTTTTAGTGTTCAGTGATTGAATCTGTGATGAAGTCCTTGCAGAAGAGAAAAAAATTAAAAACTGGTTCTTCTTGATTTGATTTATTTTTTTTACTTTGCCATTTGTTTTTGTTCTGCAAATGTCACTTTTCTGATATATTAGATGTGTATTCAATTAAATTAATGACAGATTTTATCCACATTTGCATAGGTAATTTGATTTTTTTTTTGCTATATCCCTATAAATTTCATGAAAATGTTTTTCTCTGTAAGAGAGATGATAAGTTTTACGCGATTTTATTCTTAAGATTGAGGGTGGGGCTAGGACAATTTTGGGCCCAATATGCATAATTAGTCACCTCAATTGCATAATAAATTAGGAGGAATTATTGAAAGGCTTGAGTTGCCAAAACATTTTTTTAATTAAAGTGTGCAGTGAGTGTCCCAGGTGTTTTCTTCTTGAATTCTTCTAAAGCTGCTAAAACTGGCTTTCCAGACAGATCATCTTTGTTAGAATACCTTTCTGCCTGTAGGTTCTTGCATAGTCAGTGACAAGCAAGATTTACATTTTTAACTGGCAAAAAGCCTCTCCCTTTGTCCCCCTTCCCCAAAAGAACACAAATCATGAATGTTTTGAGTCTTCAAGTGTGCAATGATGAATTAAATATAGAGGGAGGGAAACATGAAGCATGTCTGTCTTTCTACCTGGACAGAACATCCTTCACTAGAGATGCTAAATTTGTTTGGAGCTGCTTTCAGTCTTCCTTTTGGCAGTCTTATGCAGCACCACCATGTCAGTGTCGATAGAATGGCTGAGTTTGCAACCACCAGAGTTAAATTTCTTAATTCTTTGGTGTTCCTTTTAAATCTGGATGTCTACACAGTTTAAAATAACAAGGACTGCTGGCTCCTCTTGTATTTATTTTTTTTCAATGAGAACTTTTACTCCTCAGTTTTAAGGTTGCAAAGGCCTAACTTGTTTGGAATGATAAAAGCTGTATTGCTCTTTTTGTTTTCTAGATTACTGCAAGGCAGGGGCTGGTTTTTATTATTAGAGATTTTGACTCATGTTTCTAGAGTTTGAAATAGATGGAGGGGGAAAATTGACATACTGTTGTGAATAAAGCAGACCTCCTGTCACTCATCTTAATTGTGAATAGCATGTGTCTGAGAGACAGAGACCTTCTTTCTTTGAGCTGGAAACTCCACAGGAGCTGGGCGTTAGGAGTTGGCACGGGTTAAATGTAGGATTTTGCTTTCTGTTGAGTTGTCAGTGTGGGAGCTTGGTGCCTCAGAGCCAAGTACCAGCTGCTCCTGAGCCAGCCCATGCTGTGCTCTTCCTCCAGGTCCCCTGAGATATTTCTGGTTCTCACAGGTATTCTTAATGCAGTTGTTACTCAACAGGGCAATGTCCAAGTAAAGTATGACCATAGTTCATGCTGATGCTGTACTGGCTTTTCCAAAGTTCCACGTCTCAAGTATAGAGATGGCATTAACTTGGGTATAACCTGTTGATGTGCTAAAAGTACTAAAGTACTAAACTAAAGGTGTTTAAACTTCATTGTAGTGAATATCATAAAAGGAGAGAAGAGATTATTTTTTTTTTCCTAAGTGATCATCTTCGTCAATGAAACTAATCCCTTATGATGTTTATCTTGAGGCTTGGAAATTTAACAATTTAAATCTTTTATTCCAGAGGTTAAGAAGATTATCAACAAAATACAGAACAGAGAAGATCTACCCAACAGCCACTGGAGAAAAAGAAGAAAATGTTAAAAAGAATAGATACAAAGATATATTGCCATGTAAGTCTGATTTACATGTTGATAGAGGACAAAGAAAAGGACTTGTTATTCTCCGTGTATTTTGGATTTTACTTTTTAGTTATTACTGAAAGGCAAAATTGGAGATAATTTGCGGAAAGATGTTTTTATTTTTAGTTTTAACTTGGAAGGCAAAGTGACTGAATATTTTTATATTTTATCAGGAGACGTATCACCCAAAGATAAAGTTGCTCTGATTCTGAAGCTGTATCAAGCTGACACTTTCATTTTAGCTCAGAGTAGCTGATAACATTACTAGATGCTTAAATGTATGTTTTCCTTAGGAACATGTTATTCATGGTAGAAAACAAACAAATGTCAGCATATACTCTAGGTGAAATTCTAAGGAGGCTTAAGGAACCTGTTTTGCTGTAACGTAGATCTTTTCTGCCTGTTTGTATCCTGCAGATGTTGTTGAAAATCTTTCAGTGCTGGATTAACTTTGGTTTCTATTTTGCTAGAGTCTAAATGAAATTCTTTTTAATGTGTGGACACAGAAAGCAAGAGTCAGAGCACAATTTATATTTTAAACCCACCACCATGGGGATACTACAGATCCACATGAAATTACAAGACTGTTTGTTACATGCTCACTTAATGTGGTTCCTGAGGCACAGCTCACTGTGCTTCTGGATCTGAACAGCTGACAGTGAGATTAAAGGGTAGTCTTCTGACAAATGCCACTTCTCTTGTCCCAGAAGGTCAGCAACAGGCACACTTTACTCTGCTTATTAGTTGGGAGGAAATGTTTAGTAGGTAGAGTGAAAAAGAGAGAGGAAGTCGTTATTGTCATCTTATTAACAGTGTCCTGGCATTTTGGTAGATTGTGAACAATATAGTGAAATCTTGGTAGCAGCCAGGCTGAATTGGTGAGACAGTGGTTTTATTTCTGTGGAAATAAAAGCTGAGCCACTGGGATCTGGGAGGGAATAAAGCTCACAGTGGGGAAATGAGTGAACTTCAAAGCTGACATTGAGGAAAACTGAAGATGTATTTTCAGTTTAAGTGAATGTCTTAAACATCCAAAGTCTCCAGCAATGAAGTGATGGGAGATCAGCTTGAAATGAGAAGCAGGAGAAAGGCAACGTACCCATGTCTATCTCTTGTAAATCCAGGAAATTATGTACATTTGTAACTTAATCAGAGATTAGTGCTGTATTTATCAGAAATTGTTACCAGAGAGATCAGTACCTCAGCACTAACTCAACACTGGCTTCACAGTAGGATGCATGTTCCCATTACAATTTACTAAGCCATCCTAAATGGTAGTTAAATGCAACATGGTGTTCACTGGTCACCTGAAGAACCGATTAGTTATTGTGAACTGAGCCTTTATAACCATGTATAGCAATATCCAAGCACTTAATCTTCAGAAGCTGAGAACTGCAGTGGATTTTTGGGGGAAATTCTCTTCCAGACCTTCAGCTCTGCCACAGATGAGCTGTGGCACACAGAGACAGGATGGTATTGTTGACATTTGGAAATTGCTCTAGAATTTTGGATCTACTGTGCTAAGATAGGATCCCTCATTAGCCTGCTACTTTAATTAGTCTGTTCTGCCACTTAAAAGCAGTTTTTAGTATAAAGTCCATGACACCATTTCATGCTTAGAGAATGTTCTTGCTTTTATAGTCCAAGTTATCAATGTGTAACAGTGCAATGCGTTTTAAAGGTTTTTCTAGGCCTTTATATGAACGTGTTGTCTTTAGATTTGTGATCTAAAAGTCTCCTAATTTGCACTTGTGCTTTTTTAAGAAGCATTACATGGTAACAGATTTTTTTGCATGTTACGGGTACTCTGGCAGAAAAATTTCACAATTTTGCAAGCTTTTTGGGAGAGCTTTCTGTATAGAAATAACTCTTAGCATTTGCTTCTTCTAGGCACAGTTCCTTGTTTTATTATCAGTGATGTTTTGACAAAACAAAAAACCCAACTAACTGTATTTTCTCTTTTGAAATATATTTGTTCTTTGTCTTTTTCTTGAATTTAGGTCTAATCAAAGGTTTAGCAGTTGTTCTGTGGTTGAGGAATTGACCCTGGGAGCAAAAAGTAACAAATTGCTTGAGCAGCTGCTGTTTCTACAGATAATTCTGTTGCCCCATTAAAATATAATTTCCTTTTTGATATGGATTTTCAACTAAAAGAACCTCTAGTGTAGAGATAGTCTGAACAATTTTTATTTGATAGCTAATAAGTCTTGTTATCAACAAGAGCTGGAAGGACTGGCAGACCTGCCAACCACCTACACCATTTTAATAACAATCAAGTTGTTGGATTAAATATGGATTTCTTTTAAGGCCAGAAGGAATAACAAAATGTTTAGCTTATTCTGTCAACAAATAATAAAGCTATTTTTATATTGCTGAGGATTTTAATCTCCCAGGAACTGCTAGTTTTATCAGAAGCTTTCTCTGAGACAGTCAGTAATGTTTGAAGCAGAAACTTGACGTGTCCCAAACCCCATAAATGAAGGAATCTGCTGTTTTCTAGTTCAGAAATGCTGCAACAAAGAGCCTAGCCCAGTATTTGGGGGACAGGGATCAGTCTGTGCCTGAGCAATAAACCCTGGTGCCTGTTTCCTGCTGTGATACCTGATGGAATCCTCCTTGGCAGAGACTTTGAGAGCTGCCAGCTGCTTTAACTGTGCACTGGTGTTTTGTGCTTTCTGCCTTCCTTGAGTGTGTCTTAATTCTGACCACTGGGATCTGTGTTAATGCTGTGTAACTGCACTTTTGATGGCTTCTGATTAATTGTGTTTTGCCTCTTTGTGATGAATTGCTCTTGGAATTCCAGGAGGTGATACCCTGTAAACTTGAGCATCAGAAGCACAAAACAGGAGCTACTCTGCTTGTCACTCACTACCTGAGCTGGGTTACATTTTTACATAAATCAAATGTATTGACCTGATTGTGTGACTCACCTTTGGAAAATGTTCTTTAATGTACTATATATATTATATTTACTGTTCTATATTGATTTCCATGTGTTGTAATTCTTGTTCAAAAAAATATTTTGGTCTGTTTTTTTAGTTGATCACAGCAGAGTTAAACTGACCTTAAAAACTCCTCCACAAGATTCAGATTACATCAATGCAAACTTTATTAAGGTATGTGCTACTAGTTTAACAGTTCTTCTGTTCTTTTTAAGCTTTTTTTTCTTGTCAGTGCAGTTTTAATATTATAGTCTAACATAAGACTTTAAAGCTGTAAGGGAAGATATAATTTTATTATGACTTGAATAAATTTGCAAACATGGTGCCATTCATAGCACAATCTTTAAAACTTTGATTTAATCCTAAGTGGAAATATAGTGTAAAATACTTAATTTTAAAGTGGCAGGCAAGTGCATTGGAGATTTATACCATAGGAAAATTCAGATGCAGTTGTTTTTAGAGGTGACATTTTTAGGGGCCATAAATGAGGTGTTTCACAATTTGTATATGTTAATGTACATTTTGCTCTGTTCGTGGAAGAAGTGTGACAATGGCATTAACATTCTAACATTCTTAATCTAACAATGGTAATGGAATTAATCTGACATTCTTAAAGAGAAGCCAGAATTTGACTCAAAGCCTGATACAGTTTTGTTTCAAAGTCTTAATATCTTTAGCTGTCTTTGTAGCTTTATTTTTCAGAAGCAGGTAAAATCTAAATCTTCCTGCATCAAATCTTCCGGCATGAATGTTTAGCTTGAAAAGCTGAACATTAATGTACTGAAAATTAATATAATTAATAAAATTAATATAAAATTATATTTATTAATATAAATTCTAAAATTTTATAATTTTGAAATGTATTACACAGAGGGAGGAACTTAAATTTGTTCAAGAGGATGCTTTTTTACAGAAAGATTTTCTGTTTTTCGTCACTAAGTGTTTGAGTAACAAAGAAAATGCAGACTTAAAGGGAATCTTCAGAATCTGAACATACTTATTTCCTGTGACAGTCTCTGGCAGTGCTGTAGCTGTTGTGATCTTGGGCTCCCTTGAGATTACCAGCTAAATTCCCACTAATGTAATTAGGAGTCATGTTTCGTATTCACCCTTCCTGTTACATGTATTAAAAAAAAAGGATATTCTAATTTTACCATTAGAACCCAAAACCTTTTAAATTCAGTGCAGATAAAGTTCTTTATAAACATTATTGGTTCCTTTCTCCAATCCCAGGGAGTACATGGGCCAAAAGCATATGTTGCTACCCAGGGTCCCTTAGCCAATACAGTCATAGACTTCTGGAGGATGATATGGGAATACAACGTTGCTGTAAGTAGCTGTAGAAAAATTCAGCATTACCTTATTTCATGACACTGTGATTGTGTATTTTTTTGCTTGAGCTGGCTATTATTATCAAAATATTGACAGTGGTTTAGATTTTTTGCTTCCCAAATGTTGCCTTTTGTAGTTAAATGGCATTAACATTATTTATGTAGTTTAATAATGTAAATTTAAAGTAATAATTTTGTTGAATGAACATTAAGCCCTTCATATTTATGAATAGGTTTTTGCTTGTTTTATCTGTAAGGTAGGAGACCGGACAATTCTGATTTAATATAGACTGACAAAATCAAATACAGAACCAGAATGTGAAAAAAAAAATCTCAAACCACTTACCTTCCTTTTTATGCTAATTTTGGGTTAGTTAGTGTTTTATATATTCTACATGTGTTTAAACAGCTTTTGTCAGGAATTAACTTTTAAATACTTGTGGAAATCAGATAGGTTTGCCAATTTTTTTCTGAATTCTTTTTTTTGGGAGGGGTAGTTTTTTGACACTTTTGTCATTGTTACTTACTGTTACAAATAGCTTACCTGTTGGTGCATTTTTATTGTGCTACTCATGCTTTCTGATAGAGCTTCACCTAAGAAATCTGATTGATGGTCAATTTTTTTTGGCAGGGGGATTGTTCGTATTTTATGCATTCCATGTCACTTTAAGCAAATATAGCTATGTTTCTTCCAGCTGACAAATGGTTCTATATTTTTATAAATTTAGACTTTATAGTCAGATTGAATAAATTAGGTATTTGTACAGGATTACAGTGAATTTGAATTAAGTAGCCTTGAAGTGTTGTATTAGTGATGTAGATTTTGTGAAGGATGAAACTTGGTTACTGTTTTAGAATTAGAGGAGCATGTGTATGCAGGAAAGAAAATATTATTCATCATTAGTCCCTTCTTTAGTAACTACTTCAAGTGTATCAGTATCTGCCTGACAGAAGCAAGGGCTGAAGTGTGGGTTTAAGTTACATGATCCAAAACCATCTAACTTGGAGCATCTTTTTTTTTCTTTTCAGATAATTGTAATGGCCTGTCGAGAATTTGAAATGGGAAGGGTATGTGTCCTAAATACAAAAATAAATGAACTTTGCCCATATGGGGCAATAGCTGTGAAACTTAATATGCCAAATCTGTAACTGTGATAATGATACCAGATGAAGTGAGAATGCTTATCCTTACATCTCTGTACATAGGAAATGGTTCATGAGACTGCATTTCTCTGCCCCATTTGTAGGGTTACATGATTATTTAGGTGTCATCTCAGTGGAATATGTGTTTATGTACAGAACTGTACCAAGGGCTTGTTTCTGGCTGTGTCACTGTGGAAAAAGTGTCTTGCTCTTTGTGGGATGCAGGCCAACTATGAAAATCCCAAGTCCTTCAGAATTTCCTGTCAATTCATACAGCTGCAAAAACAATTTTTTTAAAATCTCTCTTCTTTATTCTTATGACCTTAGAAGGAAATCCAGAATTGTGAATTCCCAACTTTGACAAAAACTAAGCTTTCATTGCTCCCCTCTGCATGGTGCTTATGCATGTGGTACAGGCAGACATGAAATTTGCATCCTAATTTGCAAAGTGTCTTTTGCCTGTATTTCTGTTGGTTGTTTGAGGTCTTGGTTTTGTTTTTCTCTCGTTATCCAAAAGGAAAGTTATTTTATTATCTTAAAAGGAGTCCAGAATAAGGCATTCAGGGTTTTGATTTTGTCTCCTCTGCTTCTGTTAATCATCTTTCAGTACCATGCATGAATTAAATTGGGCTTCTTTACTTTAACAGAAAAAATGTGAGCGTTACTGGCCTCTGTATGGAGAAGCAGCTGTAACTTTTGGACCATTTCGTGTTTCTTGTGTAAGTATAAAGCTTTATAAATTAATTTTCAAGTATTTAGTGGGTTTCTAACTTAAATATTCAATGAAATGTATATAGTGGGCTTTTTAGTTGTTTACTATTAAATTTTAACCAAGGACTCTCAAAGGAACATGCACATCTAAGCTGTGTGGTTTTTTGAATCCTCCATGATTGTTTTATTTTTTTAAAGAAGGGAACCTGTGTCCCTTGCTCTTGTATGTTTTTATGTATTATTTCTTGAGCATTATATGCTGCTTGAATGTCTGCACCAGACTCAAAAAAATCCAAATCTTGTGCAGTTGTTTTGTGTGTTATGACTTGTGCATTCTGAGTGAGCTGAAAGTACCACTGGAACAGGTTATTTTTATTAAGTTAATTAGCATTACATGTTTTAGGGTGTTCAGAAAGAGTTTGCATGCCTGCTTATTCAGCTATTCATACTACTTCGAAATGGTCTAACAAGAATTAAGTACACTTTGATTCATCTTGTCAGGAAAATACATACTTGCAAATTTTAGTCTATAAAGATTCTGAGTAACCTTTTCCTAGGGTAAGTTGATTCAAATTTGACTGCTTTTTGCCCTGTTCCTTGAGATACTGGGGAAAGAAGTTTGTGTGTTTGTTGTAATTGCCTTAGCTACAGCAGAATCTATTACCTTTGGGTACTCTGGTGTATGTGGGCTGCATTGCTTTAAAACCCGCAGTGTTGCAGTTGTTGATGGGAAATGGTAAATTCCCAGGAGGAGACAGAAACACATTAAAGCATATTCAGTCTCCTAAATTCTCTGTGGGAATTTGTAATGCAAAGTTTTTAAAGGTATCTTCAAATTCTGATGTTAGTGATATTTAAAATACAACAATATTGTTTGATTTCTGCAGTATAAACTTTCCTTGATATTCCAAAGGAAGATTTGAAAATTCTGTGAGCTAGAAGCTAGATTTTTTGGCCACAACCAAGATAATTAGTGATTCTTTTAGATGCACCCTTAACTGAATACAATGGAAAAGGAAAAAATAAAAGGAGACATCACAGGATAGAGTGGTAAGAGGCTGAAGTTTATACAGCAAAAGTGTTATAGAGGGACGGCTGTGAAAGGCAATCTGTAAATTAAAAGTATGGAGAAATAAAGCAAAAGAGGTACTTAGAAATATTCTTATATGGCTCATTGATGACTTTGGAACAGACAATTTCAAAACTCACACTTGTAAGTAAAAGTAAGCCATTTTGCACATCCTGTGCAGCAAGCTGACTTGCTGGTGTGTTAATCAGTGTTTTTATTGCCCCTCTCTTGAGGAAATCATAAACACAAACCAAATAAATTAAGAAAGACCCCTTAGTTTAAAGTTTGAGATTTTAGTTATGGCCTGTATGTTGCATATTAATTGTTAATATTTTTTTCCAATGCATTATTGTTTCCTCATATTTAGGAAGCTGAGCAAGCAAGAACAGATTATTTCATTAGAACATTATTACTTGAATTTCAAAATGTAAGTACACAGTCACTTCTGGTCTCACCTTCAATTATTGTTCAAAAGTCTCCAAAATGATACAATGTCAGAAACCCATGAAAATATCTTCACTTTTTTAGGTGCTGATTATGGATGTAAATGATAAAGTTTGGAAGTGATGTTAAAATCTTAGTATATAAAGGAGGAATAGTGAAACTCTTTGCCTTTTCTATGTTCTTGTTTACCCAAATGGATTAAGCTTTTCTTGTAAACTTACACTGAAATGTCAGATGTCAAATGTCAGACTTCATTTGACTGGAAAACAGCTACCAGTAAATAGAAACTGTAGAGCCCTCCTGTAAAAACACAAAGCATGATAGTCTATTTTACAGAATACATGTAATTTTAATTATCAATCTGCATTAGTAAATGATTTATTACAGGTTAGTCTCATTTGTGGTTATATTTTCTTTATCAAAGCTTTGTTCCTTTTCAACAACAGATACCGCAGCAGTTATGAGAGCTGCTTAATCATGAGGGGAGTGATTTTGGGGAATAATTTTTGTCTGCAGTATTTGCTGGGAATGCATGAACTTAATCAGTTTGTTTCTGTTACTCCCTATAACTGGCTGGGCTGTGAGACAGTTTAGATAACAGAAATTCTGTGTAGTAATCGGGGTTTGTGACATTGTTTGAAATGGTGCACCATTAAAACAGAACTAGATACCAAAAACCCCAAAGCAGAACTTGCCTTCCTATTAACACCCAAATATTGTATGAACCACTTACACCAGAGACTGTGGCTGATGTAGATTTGGCTTGCCTGTACTAGACATGCAAATGATGTTTGGCTGTTGTCTCTGGGGAGTTCTGTCCCAGTTAGAAGCCTGTGTACTGCTTAAAAACTGTGCAGCAACAAAAAGTTATAGTTTGTGCTGAGCTTTTGATCTTAGCAAGGAAACAAGTTTGTTCCTGTGAGGAGCAATTTAACTGAAAGGGTTAACAAGATGTGTTGATATTTGATCTGTGCATCTGATAAAGTGGTTTTTCTTCAGAGTTATGTAGCAGGTTTGCTTGAGGATTCCTGTAAAATTAACTGCAGACTTTTCATCTTGCTTTGATGTATTCTAGGCATAGCCTTGCACTGGGGAGGAAAAGTGTATTTGTGGTATAAAGTAATATCCTTTTAAGTTTGCTTTCAGGCTTTCCAGAATAATTATACGTTTTGTCACTTCTGTAGCATTTGCAATGGATTATCATACAAAAAGAAGCTATGCAAAAGGGTTTAAAATTTCCATAAATCTACAAAGTTATTTTAGTTTCTAGAAAGAAAACCAGTTCGACTGAAACTTTATTATTTTCAAGAAAGAACTTTGGTTGTTTAGTTTATAAGTGGCAGTAGAAAAAAAGGACTATAAAAGTTCTTTGAAATTTTAGGTTTTCATATAAGGAACAAATACTTTTTTTCCCCTGACCATTCTGCTAATGTGAAAAATCAATAGTCTTTTTCAAAGTAATTAAGTGAAATTTATTGGTAGACCTTAATAGATAGCTGTAACTCTTCCTTTTTACTGATGACCTTGGTTTTACATAATCGTTTAGATTTTTAAATTTGTGCTTTCTTAGGCTGTGTTTTCTCTTGTTTTAGCTAGCTATGGTGTTTCCATAGAGCTGGAAAAAGTCAAGCATCAAAAATAGATAAATTTCCATGCTCAAGAGGCCTGCCATGTTGCTTCTGACATAATGAAACAGAAGGTAGTGTAGGTCCTGAAACCTGTAGACTGTAATGTGGATCAAAACCTTCATGCTCTCCAGTTTTGGACATTACAAACATTACTTTGGGGGGGGATACTGGAACCCAGAGGTGAACACCAGCATGGGAAGGTGCAGTGGAACTAGCTGCTGGTTCTGCTGGTTGCTGCAGATGCTTTGGATAGTGATGAAAGGGAGGATTTTCAGGGATTCAGGTAGCTGAGTAACTAAGCTGTTCTAAAGCCTGCTTCTTACCTTGCCTTTAGTACTGTTGTAGCTCCTGCTGCTGGAATAAAAGTGTGCCTATTGATATTGCAAGTGTGATCCATATTTAGATATGGTCTCGATTATTTCTGTTGTTTTCTTAATTTCCCTCTGTGAGCCTGTGCACACGTGCACACACTTTATTTTGTAGTATGACAAAACAACACCTTTGTCTCCTTTTTTTTCCCTCAATGTAAGTTACTGAAGTACAAAGAGAAAAAGAAAGATGAAAGATTTCCTCCATTTCCAAGTTATAGCTGTAAGGACATAGAACCTTATGGTGCAGCATTGTTGGTCCTTGACCCATGTAATAGAAAGGGGCTTCTGAACTGTCCCATAGGCCATCTTCTTATGCATTATCAGCACTTCAAATATGATTGCAGAATTTCTCGTCTTTTTTTGAAGTGGTGTAAGCTGTAGAGATTTTTAATCCAGTAAATGACTTTGCTTGTCAAAGCAAAGGTTCATAGGACTACTTTTTTGGTACAAACTGAAATGTGTGTTATCACTAACAGCTTTCTCCCTGCTCTCCCTTAGGAGACTCGTAGTGTCTATCAATTTCATTATGTTAACTGGCCTGACCACGATGTCCCTTCGTCGTTTGATTCTATTCTGGACATGATCAGCTTGATGAGAGAATACCAGGAACATGAAGATGTTCCTATTTGCATACACTGCAGGTATCAAATGGATTTATCTTTTCATTTTAAGCATTTTCATTTTTTGAAATCTAGACTTTTATTATGGGATGCACTAGTTTTGGTTTTGAGTCAGAATTGAGTTATTTATTTTAGTTGAAAAATTCTCATGACAAAATTTAATTCAAAATCATACAGGCTCCATTTTCTTAAAACTGATGCCACAGTGAAATTTTTCTTTTACTTCAGTTTAAGACAGAATATCAATCAGAAAAGAATGAGCCTTTAAAAGGGGACCTGTTTTGAGGTTTTTAAGACATAAATCCTCATGAGGACAAAACAGACTTGGAAGATCATTGCAAATCAGCTTGAGACTAAAGGCTCCATTCTCAGTAAGAGAGACTACATAGCACCACTAAGAACTCTGTCTGTGTTCTAATATGACAAAAGGGATCTTTATGAGCAGGTTGTAGTTTCCAGTTGGGAAATCTTTGCTTCTAAACAACAGTTTCATCCTTGACCTGAAATTTGGCTACCAGAACTGTTAAAACTGAATTTCTATGAAAATATTTTGTTGCATTGACACTTTCTGACAGTTTATCTGAAAATCTTGCCTATTGTTTTTAATGCTTCCTAAAGCAACAAAAGTTCATGTGTTATGTCAGGAAAAATTGAATTCAGATTTTTAAGCCAGGACATGTTAAATTGATGGGAGTTATTAAGTCTTTGGAGCTTAGCTATTCTTTTCAAGGGCTGCATTATTTTTTCGAGTTGTCACTCTTAAGTGAGGTCTAAAAACATAAACTGACTTAGCACTGAAATCTATTCACTTTGTCCTGTTCTTTTTGAATGTCAATATAATTCTGAATGTTGATTCTTTACAGCAGTGTAATTATAATGTAATAAATATGCACGAATTATAACTCTGCATGTGTAAAACAGAGGAATTCCTACAATTAAGAAAAATAAATAAGATGGTTTGCTGTCATTCTTAAACTTTCAGATTTATGTTTTTAGCTAAAAAGGAAAAAATATGGATGTGGTACTAAATCAGAATAATGTGGCAAGTCTTTCAGTGTCTTTCGTTTTGCCGTTTTACATCATTTATCATTAAACTTGGAGAAGACCACACCTGATGAAGCAGTAGTAGCTGGGAACAGTGTGACAAAAGGAAGAGGCAATAAAATTGTCAACGCTGAATCATCTTTCATGAATGCAGTTCCAAATGGCAATGCAAACTTGCATTAAAAAATTCAATGCTGCATTTTGCGCTGTTCATTTTATTTTTAAGACACTGTAGTGTCAGGCAGAGTGATATTAAAATGAAAGTTGAGGGATTTGGATAATTTTTTTAATGTGGAGTTTTGAAATATAAGGCTTATAGTGGTTTTTTTATCAAATTTAAATAATATCTAACACCTCTCTGTTTATGTTATAGTGCAGGGTGTGGAAGAACAGGAGCCATCTGTGCCATAGATTATACATGGAATTTGCTTAAAGCTGGGGTAAGGAATCCTAAAAGAAGTTTTATGACATTCTGTAATTTCCTGACAGGGATTGATTGAGCATCCAAGTGTTCAAAAATAGTGAAATGTTTAGGACATTCTGAACTCTTGACAGGTTGGATGTTTAGTTTCATTGCACTCGTGCTTTAGTATGAACTTACTTTCCTTTGGCAGCAAGTTTTTATCTAAATAGGTTACTATAAAACTGTAATTAAAAAAATTTTCAATATAAATTGACTTTTGAATTCAACTTTCTCAGTCTCTCTGATTTATCATGCAGCTCAAATATAAAGGGATAACTTCATTCTGGGATTTTTAGATTATGAAGCATTGTTAACATTGCAGTGCCATATTCATGGCATTGGATATTTAATTTCAAAATGCTTGAGATGTTCTCATCTGGTCTAAATCCAAGGTAAATTTGGAGTTGCTTTGATAAAAAAATTCAGTAGGTGCAGTGTGGAGAGAGCAGATTAACTTTACCTATAAAAGTTACACTTTTTATTATGTTTAACAGCTTTTCTATTGTTGCTGTGACAGTTATGTCATTGTAAATTACTTGCTTCTGTATTTCAGAAAATACCTGAAGAATTCAATGTATTTAATTTAATACAGGAAATGAGGACACAGAGGCATTCTGCAGTGCAAACAAAGGTATAGTTTGTTTTAAAATGAATGTGATAATATATCACTATTCTTTGAGAAGATCTTGTGCATTAATTTTTACCTGGTACCTTACAGGAGCAATATGAACTTGTCCATCGAGCCATAGCACAACTGTTTGAAAAGCAACTGCAAAAATATGAAAGTTGTGCAGACTGGAAGATTGCAGATGGAGTGGTAGGTGTCTTTCCCATATGTAGCTGTTAGCTTCTGATGAAAATGCTCCTGTGAAGTTGTTTTTAGTCTTCAATGGTGTGATCTTATTAAGTTCTCATGTTTTTTAAAGTACTGCTTGCATTAAAATAGGTTAGGGGAGAGAAATATAAGTTTGAAATGCTTTTGTCAGGGAGCTTCATGCTCTACCCTTTTAACAAAGGAGAAGGAAGTGGAAAAAATATTCTTCACTGGTATTTACAGTATTTGAGGATTTTTCTGTCTTTCTATCCCCCCCTTTAAATTTCATATCCCCTATAGGTTTATTCTCTTTTTTTTTATGTTTAGATATGTTTTCTTGGCTGTTGCTGGGCACTGTGTGAAAAATGGCTTTTTGGATTAATGTATTCTTTCTCTGCCACAGTCCAGAACTCCATACCACCCTTTGTCCCTGGATTGTATTTTGTTTATTCAGTGATTTTTCTGTCCCTAATTGGTGTAGATTCCATAGCTCTCTAGAGGGAGTATGAGCGGTATCTCCAGGACTCTGAAATATCTGGACGCAATTTTAAAAGTGCTTTTATTAATAAGCATCCCATTTATTTTAGGGATTTAGCTGTCCTATATTTGCTTGCTAGGAAGTCTAGAATGTTTTCAATTCTTGGATTAAATGCATCCACCCTTCTGCTAACTCCTGAGAATTTGTATCAGTTCATGCGGTACTTATGAGGTCTTTAGTCATGACAAGGAGCCTGTTGACTAAATGCAGTATGGATAGGGCTGGCTGCTTTTATTTGTTACAGGTTTGATTAAGCTGATGTGTGATTTTTTTTTTTCCCTGAGAAATGAGCATGGCAGAATTTGGAATATGCAGATTGATTAGCTTCGTACAGAAGGAATTTCTAAGTACTTGAGTTTTGATTGTAAAATAATAGGTAGATCAGCCTACTGTATATTCTGGTTATTTGACTTAAATCTGACCTGTGGCTGTGCTCTTATACAGGATGAAAAAAATGGCTCTTATTTACTTATTCCTATTACTATGTATACTAAATGACTTACATATTCCAGAAGATGAGTAAAGCTATGGCAAAATATGGTGGTACTATGTAACAAATGCAAGTGCTGTCTTTAGCACAGCTTGAGAGATTTGCTGACTAATAAAACAAGAGCTAATAGAAAATGGATAGGTAATGTATATGGGGGTGAGAAAGGGGCAAATCCCAGCTCTGAAAAGGCAGTGATGGAGTGTGAGTTTTGAGTTTTACTTGGATATGATGTCAGTTTATGATCAACAAGTTGTAAAGGAAATTGAATTTTAGCAATTACTTGGAAACTGGTAAGAGCAGAGAATGTAATGTCCTTGTGTGGGTACTTGCAGTTTGACTACTGACTTCATGTCAAGTCTGCTTATCTCAAAAATATGTTACAAAATTTGAACAATAAACAACTGGACAAGGATCAAAGGTGTTGGAAGGCTCAATCTAAAGAACAGCCAGACTGAGATGGAGAAAAAAATGGCTGAGGTTAAATACAACAGAGGCTAAGTAACAACAGAAAGCTGTTTACTCTTAACTTTTTCTAAGGGATACCAGTGAGACCTGAGAGACTTAATAAAAAAGTGACATTTGTATAAAAAATGCAACATGAAACTGCAGAGCTCCTTGCAGCTGAAAGCCTGTATCTTTGGGGTGAATATCTCAGCATCTTGGAATCTTCTTCCATGAGTTTCACTGACCTCTGACCTATGAAATTCCAGAGTTGCAATCTGGTGGAAAACATTCTAGGGAAGGATCCCAGTATGCCTGCTCTGATCTTATTCTTCCCTGAAAGTTCCCTTTTGGTCACTGGTGGGAGCAGGGCCAAGTAAATCTTTGTTTGATTAGGCATAGCCTTTTTTATGTTGGGAAATTATGCTTCTTCCTACTTTTACTTGAATAATTCTGCAGAAAGCTTGAGGAGAAGAAAGTAAGTCTCATAGGTGAAGAATTTCTGTATCTAAGAGTTTGATACTTAAATTTGCTACTGTCCATTTCTTACAAAATTTGCTTTCAAGGAATTAACTGGTATAGGCTTAGCTTCTCTTCAGGATTTGTAAGGGAAACTTCACATATCCAGTTAAATATTTTCTTGTAGTTTTAACCTGATTCTCAAAACTTTGAAGCTCACTTGAGACATCACTTTGATATTCTGACAAAGCTCCTTTTTTTCCTTCAGGAATGTAGCATCTGTTGTATATAATGTCTGATTTTCCCCAGAAATTTTCTATTTTGCTTTCTTAAAAAAAAAAAACCAAACCCAAACAAGCATTCTGGGATGTATCCTGGTTAAAAGACTAATTTGGAGGCAGGAAGTTTTCAAGTAACTTTATTAAATACAATGTAGTATTCTAAGGCTTCTTCATGTATGTTACTCTGCCTGCAGATGCTACAGCAACTATGAAATCTTCAATATGTGAGCAGTTTTAGTTATGTCCAATGACAACAATTCCAAATAAATTCATGTGCCTAATTTGGCTATAATACTGTTAGTTAAGTAGGAGATGCTACTGGGCTGAAGAGGAAATGTCATTTATTCTATTTTGATAATACTGTGAAGAGCTGGAGTGCTCCGTAGGGTCGATTTCATGGTTTTGTTTTTCTCTTGCTATTCTCATTTCAAGCAGTGTTGAAATGGGTTGAGTTCCAGAGCTCTGTGTTGCTGGCTCTTGCCAGCAACATCCCAGTAAAATCCCAGTAAAAGGTTAATCTGATTGGCACTGAGGGGCAGCATTCATGGGGAAGTAGCTCAGACACAATCCCAAACGTGTGCTCCTGGGAACTTGCCAGCCTTGCCCTGCTGGAAACAATACTGTAAAAAGTCAGCAGCAAGGCATGCAGGGTTTGAGCAGACACTTAGGATAGGATTAGAATTTCCATTAGAATTTGATAGATCCCAAACCATGTAAAAAATACATTATATGCTTTAATGTAGGAAATGTATACCATGTAGTTATACCTATTGTGAATGTGTAGAACTGCAAATGTTTAACATAACACTAAGTATTTAAATGAAATGAAATGAAGAAAGCTCTGCTCAGATACCAGTAATTTCAACAGTACCCACAGCAGCCAAATTTCGGGGTGAAGAATTGCTACTCAGGAGCCATTTTTTCTGTGATAAGAAAAGAATTCAGATGCTAAATTTGATAATCAGAACTATTCTCTTCCCCTACTTAGTAGTACTTTCAAGTCACCAAACAATTAAATTGGAACAGAGTCTTGGACTGAAGCCCTTCCCACTGAAATTCTTGATCATATTGTCATGTATTTCAAGGCAATAGCTGTGTTTCTCACCATCATTGGCTTTGTTAGTACTGCTGTGAAAATATTACACTTGGTGTTGTGTTTGGAAGCCTTGAAATATACATGAAATCATTAGTCTTGGTCATCTGATAAGGTATCAGTCAGATTTGTATCAGTAAAATATTTTATGAGTTACTTGAGAAAGTTCTTCATGAGCTGAAGTGAACTGGAGCTGTGAATTGTAGCTGTCTTGTAAAGTCTGAATCATATGGAATTTCATCAAGTTGGATGTTCTGTTTGGAAGGCAGAAAAGGAAAATTGGTTAAAAGACAACCAACCAAGCTCACTCTCAATTCAGAAATGTTTCTTGTTGAATTTTTTCTCTTGACAGTACCAAGCATGTTAGGGTACTGCAAGTCCTTCCTTTGCCCGTATCCATGAGTAGAAGCTTGTGTTAATAAACACTTTCTCCAAAATCTGGCAGTTGTGGTACTCTCAGTGTCTCTTGCATTTTGTGCTGTAAAAGCAACAGAGTTCTGTTGCTGTGGTTGACTGCACTTGTAGAAGTCACGGAGGAATTAGATGCTCTAAGAAGAATGTTGTTATTTGAAACATTAATGGTTTAGAAACTGTAAGTGAAAAGACTGTGCTGTTCATATTCTCTTTGCTGTTTGGCAGCTTGGAAGGATATTTTTTGTCATTGCAGCCTTCTAAAAAATAATGTATTTCTTCAGAGACATTGATCTCGTTGCCTCTGTTGGAATGTTTTATTTAATCTGAGTCACTTGAGCGTATCATTTCAATCTGAAGTTTTTCTCTTTTTATCTACTGATGCTCAGTGATTCCCATGCTGCTTTCTGAAAAGGGCAAAAGGAATGCCTCAATTCCTTTTAAGGGAAAACATGAGATTACTTCTGGAGGAGTCTTTGCAGTAAATTTGCCAGTATTTTATTAGTACAGAAAGCTTCTGAATGACATTAAATATTTCCACAGTGAGTTTCCAAAAGAAAATGATACATTGCAGTTCCTGGGAGAAAGTCTTAGATTGAGATTTCACACACACTGCCTACAACTCTAAACCTATGTTCCTCTATTTGCTTGAAGTTAGTGACAGCAGTTTGGTGACTGAGCCAGTGGTGGAAGGAGGTGGGAGAAAGACCCCCCCTTGGGAGGTGATAGCACAGTTTGGGTTACCTTAGCCAGTGAGAATTCCTTGTTTCTCTCCATTACTATAGGAACACAAGTTGCTCTGCATTTTAATAAACTAGGGGCAATCTACACAAAATACTTGAGTTTATGGCCTTGTCATTTGTTAATGTAGCCTTTTGTAGGTAGGTATGCACTCATCTGTATATCTGCAATTTCACAGAATACCTAGAAATTCCTAATTATGAGCAGTTCCACTTGATCTCAGTAGCTGCTCCCTCAGTGGAGCAACTCCAAGGGAACTCTTGAACTGTTGAGCATTTGATGCATATAGACACAAGGTCAGGGAAAGATCATTTTCTTTGCCCATGTTGCAGTGAGAAGACAGTGCAGTGAGACAGTAGGGTAGCTGTCTTCTGTGAGAAAGCAGGGTGCTACACTGAACACTTAGTGAACTGCACATTTGTTAATCCATTTTTAAAACATGATTCTGTGTGATAACCCTTGTGAGCTACGTTTGTTATCCTGGTTTATCTAAGCTGATGCTTTTTAAAATTGTGCTCTGCCTGGGAATGCAACATCTGTCTAGAGAAGCAAGGGAGTGTTGACTGATGTTGATAAGCTGTGCTTAGAAGGGCTGTGGAAGGCTTTTTCTTAATACCACCATCTGCTCCTCTCAACAGATGCAGTCATCCCAGTGACATACCCTATATTCACTTTCAGAGCTGAGCTTCCTCCTTTCTGCTCCGTGCTAGTTTTTCTGCATGCTTGCCTATTTGCTTAGTTTGATGTATATGACAGGGAAACCTGTGAGTTGGTGACACTCAAAGGTGAGAAATACTCAAAATACTGGTTATTCCCTCTTCTTGTAACGCAGAAGTGAGAACAAGTGACAGGAAATGACTTTGAGAAAAGTAAACAAAGCCTTCACAGAAACATCAATCCATTGAGCTAATTAAGGAAAGTAGCAAAGTACCTGTCTTGGTTTGGAAAGACAGGAGTCTGCTAAGGAAGGCAGGAGCCTCCCCTGAAATGGAAATGTAAACTCTCCCTATCCCTCTGAATTGCTATAATTTTAAATTAAGGGGCTCCCAGGCAAAGATATGGGAGCAGGAGATAACATTTCTTTAATAGGGAAGAAATAAAAAGAATAAAATAAACAACGCAGTCCACTAGAACAACACTGACAGAGTCAGAACCCAACCTGACACCCTGTCGGTCAGGGTGTTGGTGGCAGTCCGATTGAAAATGTGGCTGCAGTCCTCTGAAGTATCAGGTGTGGTTCTGTTGGAGCAAGGAAGATCTGTAGAGAAGGATGTATCCTTTCTTCTGGAGATCTAGTGGATGAAGAGGCAGCTGCTGTTCCTCTGGGGAATCCCGTGGAGAAAAGCCATGCTGGAGTTTCAGAATCTCAGAGTATATGGGGTAGCAGTGCTTGGCTCCTCCCTCTGGGCAGAGCATCTCACAGTGGGATGTTATAGTTCTTATCAGTCATGAACTGATATTCAATAGTCTGTTATCAGCAGAGGTCCAAGGAAGGTGTGAATGTGGTCACTCAAAGAGAGAAATAAGGCAAACTGCTCACTTGACAAGGTAATCAGCCATACAGATGGTAATGGAAAACATCTTGCATGCAATCTTCAACAGTACCTTTTTTTTTTGGTGACAGTAATTCTTGTAATCATTTTTGCTCCACATTCAATATAACTAAAACAGTGAATGCATCTGGAGTTTAACCTGATGCACAAGTGAAACTTTTGACAACTCTCTGTCTGAAGCCTTCCCTGTGTACAAAATTGGGGTAACCACTGGCTTTTCTGGTATTAAGTTTAAAAGTACCATTTTGTGTGTGCAGATTTTCTTGTTAGGTTTTGTTTGTTTGGGAGTTTAAATGTTTCTTTGTCAATGAATTGTTTTTGTAAACTCTGTGGTTGTGCATGTGCCTTGGACATTTGAGTTTATATACATTTTTTTAAGGCTTATACATATGTTTTGCTACCGGTAACAAAAATGGCAGCGCTCTTTCAGCTACCTCTGTCTGTCTCAACTAGAAACAGCTTGTTACTGTATATGTGGAGTTTTAAAAAGGTTTGACATATGTTCGCTTCTCTAATAAGCTTTTTCTTCTGCCTGTGAGAAAAGCATATCTCAGGAAACATTCTGTTCACAAACACTTCACTTTACAAACATAGAAGGACAGGGATGCAGCTGCTGGTTTGTTTTCTAGACAAGTTAGTCTAGAGCCAACAGGCACACCCTTTCCCTTGCCAATACCCTTTAGAAAAATGACTGCATAAATAAGAAATGCGTTCCTGAAAACTTCTGTGCTAGTGGAACTGAACTGGGAGACTTTTCTGCTCTGCTGTAGGATGGAGAGGCTGGTGGTGAGGGGGAGGAACTCGTGTGGGGTCTCTCTAGTATATCTTTCTGCCTTGTGAAACTGGGATGGGCTGCAGCACTGAAGCAAGGCCAGCAGCCCACTCTGTTCTCAGGCTGCAGTTGTTTAGGATGCATTCATTTCTAGCTTTGCTTGTTAGTACTTCTGAGTAAGGGGAGCCTTTTTAGTACAATACCAGTGCACTCAGTGCTATCCATAGTAACAAATACGTAAGGGAGAGATTCAGAGTTTGCATTGCACAACTGGGGGAAGTGGGGAGGAACATGACACAGCCATTGAGCAGGAAACAGAGTTTCTTGTTGAATACTGGGAGCCTCAGCATCTTTGGCACCAAGCTTCAGCATGGTCCTCTGCCTGAATGAGGCAATAAAATTAATGTCCATATTTGTTAAAGGCAAAATGATCTATATGGTCACTCATTACTTGATGTCAAAAAGTAAGAAATTGCTTTTTTACATTTTTGAGAGAAGCTGGTAGAGGGGTTGGTTGTTCATGCCCCATGGTAATGTTTCCAGTGCTGAGGACCCCAAATCTGGATGCAAACCATTGTAGACATACTAATTAAAAAACCCCAAACAACTCACGTTCATATTTTCCCCCTGTCATTAGCTGCATCCAAAGCAGCGTGGGCAGCAGGTGAAGGGAGGTGGCTCTGCCCCTCTGGGGAGGTGATTCTGCCCCTCTGCTCCATGCCTGAGACCCCACCTTGGGTTCTGCATCCAGCACAGGAAGGACCTGTTGGAGTGAGTCCAGAGAAGGGACACAAAGATGAGCAGAGGAATGAACAGAAGACAGATTAAGAGAGTTGTGGTTGCTCAGCCTGGAGAAAAGGAGGCTCCCAGGAGATCTCATTGTGGCCTCCAGTACTTCCAGGGGGCTCATAAGAGAGATGGGGACAGGGTTTTTAGCAGGGCCTGTTGCAGTAGGACAAAGCATCATGGTTTTAAATTCAGACAGTACATTCAGACTAGATGGAAAGAAGAAATGTTTTGTGATGAGGGTGATGAAACACTGGAACAGGTTGCCCAGAGGGGATGTAGATTCCCCCTCCTGGCATTCCTGCCAACAGCCAAGGCCAGCTTGGACAGGGCTCTGAGTAACTTGATCTTTTTAAAGATGTCCCTGATCATTGCAGGAAGGTATGGATTAAATGGCCTTTGAAGGTCCCTTCCTACAGAAACTGTTCTTTGATTGTATGAAACCAAACAACCTTGATTGACTGAAGTGGGAGCTTCAGTGGTGTTCATTTAAATGTGAGTGGCTTTTATCTGCTAATTGAATCTTTCTTCAAAAAACCGCTGATGGTTACAGCTAGTGGTCAGCAGGACAATGAACTCCCTGTGCAATTTCTCTGAAAGGGCTAGCACCATCCATTCATTAAGGAACAATAGGGTGTTTCTGCTGGAGTACTTGTGCAATATTATATTTGACAGCAACTTAATGGGGGCATTTAGGGAAAAACAGTAAGAAAGATCAAAATAGTTAATTATTTTCTTCACAGGTAAAGCTCCACTTAGTACACCGAGGAATAGAATTTGATAACAGACTTTTCACAGTAGCCAGCAGCAGTATGGTAACTTTTAAGACAAGTAACAGAAGTTAAAAACATATTACTAATTAATCTGAATTTACGTAAAGTTAGTTAACTGTTGAGACAACTTGTAGTTTATCTTCCAAAGCAAAAAATGCTCACTGAATTCAAATGCAACTATCACATCTGAAGCAGAAATTTAACAGGGAATTCGCTTTTGTTCTGTAAGACTGAAGGAGGTCAGTCCCTATCACCAGTCTCAGCAGGTAGGCTGGCAGATAGCAGACCCTATTGCCTGAATGTGGTATTGGGCTTTGAAATGTATTACACCCATTTGGGATATTTGTTGTTCTTTTTAAAGATTGCTTTTTAAAAGGGAACTTCGGCAAGAACAGCCTTTTGGTAAAATGAGCATTAAAGTTAAGATAACACTAACAACCTCTCCTTGTTTTTGTTGGGTCTTTGGCTGTGGCACATGTTTGGAAATAGAATGTCAGCTTTAGACTGTTGCATGTTTTGTTTTGATTCTTAATCACATATGGTTTTTTCCTTATTTTTGCCTAGGGGCTGGGTTGTAGTTAAATAGTGTTCATAGCCACTCTTGGGGTGCTGTGTTTTAGATCTGTGGTGAAAACAGTGCTGATTGTTTGCAGCTGATGCTGCAGCTCTTGCTGAACAGTGTGTGCACAGTCAGGAACTGGCAAAGGCCCACCTGTGGAAGGTTATGAGTGATTGCTTTTGCACTGCTTGTTTGATTTCTTTTTATCTTCTCCCACTTCTCCTTTGCCTGCTAAACAATTTTGTCTTGACCCACGAGTTTTCCTGCTGTTCCTCTTTCCTCTCCAGAGGTGGAGTGGAGCAATGAGAGTGAGAGTGGCTCTTGTGGGGTTTAGCTCCCTGCCAGGGTTAACACACAACAGTATTTTACATGTATATACATGTAAATCTAAATACATGCATATATAAAAAATATTTTATATTTATGGTCCTAAATGGAAATTAAAATCTTCATTCTTTGCTGAGTAAATTAAACTTTCTTGTACACAAATGGGAGGTTATTTGGAAGTGTTTTAGATCAATGCATTAGGAGACAAATGGGTAAGATCTTTCTCATTTTCTTACAACACTGTAGATTATTCTTATCTTCATTGGAGTGATTGTACAAGTGAAAATAATTAGACTGACTGGAAAATAAATGCTTTATTATCCAAATATTAATTTAATTATTCAAGGTGAATAACTGGGAGAGTGTATGAGAGCTTGCTCATTACTAAAGAAAAAGCAGCTTTTGAGTATTTTCTCTAGTGGATTGTTCAATGACAAGCAGACCAAAATCTTCAGTCAGAAAAATTTGAAGTTGGATACACAAGGTGAAAAGTAATTTTGTACATTTAGAAGAGAGTTTTCTAGGTGATCTCTGTATGACAGCCAAAAATAGGTTGTATTGTTATATATTACTGCCAAGTGTCATCACAGATCTTTGGACCTCACAGTTCAAATATTCTATGTATCAGCTTTACAGCCAGTGAGTAAAAATACCCTTTTTTCTTTCAATCAGGATGAAAATAATACAGAAAATGCTGTCAGTTCTTCAGATGCTGAGAAACAGGATTCTCCTCCACCAAAGCCTCCACGGACCCGCAGGTACTTAACTGTGATCCTCTACTGTTTTAGGCTGAAAGATGAATAAAAAGTAGAATAAAGCTACTGATAGCATAAAAACTTAAGATGAATATGTTGTGTTTATAAATAGAAATATATATAATGCAAATAGAAGTAGTATCATTGACTCTAAATATAAGCTATAATATTTTTGTGAAGTCTGTGTTTACATATACCAACCTTGCAATGATTATCTGTGAATAGATGTTTACTAGTCAGATATGTTTGATCTACTTGTGTTTTAATTCTGCTAGGTGACAGTAGTAAAACAAACTCCAAATAGCCTCAAATAATGACTGAATGCTTCTTTTTGGACATAAAACCATAATGACACATACCCATTTATCCTAGAAAAATCTCAGACAAATACTGCTTTTGACTAGAGTATGACAACCAAATGCTGTTATTATTGAGAAGAATTGGTCTCACCAATCCTTTCATTCAGCAGAGGAGAATCTTCTCTAGCTCTTCAAATGCCTAGGCATAGCTTTACAGAAGCCAAAAGTAAATCTGAACCAACAGATTCATCACCCTAAAACAGCTGCCCAACCCAAGTGTTAAGACAGCTAAAGAAGCAGTTCTCCTGAATGAGGTGTCCAAGTCCCCCAGCTGGTTTGTGCAGAGCTTAGAGTGGCCTTTGGCAGGTGATCTGTCCTGTGGTTAAACAGACATAAGGTGAGCTCTTGGGTTTCCTAAAGTTGTTGAATGACATAAGAAACCACCAGCCAGGTGATATTCTTGGATACCATTTAGGCAGAAGTAAAGTATAATTCCTTTAAAATAAAGAAAGAGTAGGTTAGGGCTTTTTACAAACAAATTACATGGTGTGCTATGTAGGCAATATATTTTTTACCTTATTTGGATTGATGGTAATGTGATTGTATTCAATTATGTAGATTAAGATGATGACAGAGGAGTCAGTTAACCTGTGTTCATGATGAGTTCCAAGCTCTTGAAACTTCATCACTGAGCTTAGAAATATGATTTCTGTCCAATAGATGATTTCCTTACTAGTGTTCCTTGAAACAATCTTAGGTATACCTTAGTTTTTATCATTTAATATTAACATATGTATAATTCATGTAATTGATGTTTAAGCACACATCTGTCTTATCTGCACTGCACTGTTCTTTACTTGCTGCATTAATTTAAAATCTTTTAATCTCTCCTTAAAGCCTGGGGGTTTTTTTCGGCCTGTTTCCATAGAATCATACTTTCCCATCTGCCAGCAGTGGCAGGCAGATTGATTTCCTAGAGGTGAATAAACGGAAGCTTTTAGCAAAGCTGTTGTCTTTCTAAAATTGAGATTATTTTTGAAAAACAAGTAATTAAACTCCTCCTGGAAGATGCTTCTGAGGAAAGACTTTATTTGCTATTAGTCACATCAAAATACCCACTAATGAGCATGTTTTATTCTTGATGTGGGGGGTAATTTTACAAATCTACAGCCTGATTCAGTCAGGACATAGAGCCAGGTTTTGTGTATTGTGGATGTTTTGGCTTAGATTAACATCCTTTTCCTGGGGAGGATGGGAGAGCAGAGTCAGTGAAACATTTTAATTTAATCCCCATATGCACAGGGCAACATTTTTAGGTTGCCAGCCAAATGTGTACTTGAGTTTTACATGCACTGTCTCTGAAGAAGTTACAAGTGAATTGCTAAAGCTACTATTTTTGGAAAGAAAGAAGGCTTTTACATTCTTTATAACCTATGCTGTAAATGGCTTTATAATGTATATTTAGTAAACTAAGATGCATTTTTTTAGAGGCAAGGTTTAACATTTGCTTTTTCTAAAGCAAGAAGGGCTATAGGGACTGATAGTGCAGAGTACTTTGGGCGAACTTGGTTTCAGGTGAACTTGCCTGAGGTGATCCTGAGTGAGCAGGAAAAAAAATTGGTTTTTTTTCTAGGCCTCAGGATGCTTGTTTTCCATATTGTTACTGGACTAAGCCATGTTTGCTTAGACAGTAAAGTCTGTGATACCTGTTTGTTGTTTTCTGACAGCCCCAAGTCTGCTGGGTGAGATGGTGGCATCTCCTCTGCAGCCCTTTCCACTGGATAACCACGCAGGTCATGGCAGAGTTTTTCTGTGAAGGTGTCTTTCTCACTCTCTCTTGCTCTGTTTGTAATATTCTAGTGAAAACATCTCAGGATCTTCTTTAGACTTTAGGATCTCTTCTTCTGAAAGTGCAGTTAGTATCACGTAGCTCTTGTCTGTGCTAAGGATGAGATGTCACTAAAGACATTACCCTGAGTGGTGGGAAGCTTACTCAGAGAGGTGTAATTAATCCTTTCAGTACTTGCTTTAGCCTGGGCATGTATTGGGGAAGAAGTGATACTTTCTAGGCTGCTTTTATGTCTTCTTGGAAGTTAGAAGTGTCTTTAGGATATTGTAATTATATTGGTATTAAATTGGTATTTTACTTACTTAGGTCACCATGAAGCATCTAGCTGTACTTGTTTTGCAGAGGTTTGGAATTGTATTGCCTTTCAAGCTTTTATCACCTTGTAATGCTTTAGTGTAATTAAGCTTGCTGTATGTTATGTGAGTGTTGTCATTTAGCTTAATGTCTCTCTCTGTTTGATGTCAACATAAAAAATATTCTAATATTACTCCTTGATTATTGCAGAGGTAAACAAGAGCAACTCATTACTGCATACACCAGCACCTTATCCTAGAAATTGCTTGGCTTGGCAGTTGATGATCACTTCTTGTGGAAGTCACCTCTCTTTAGAGGACTTGGGGGGATGGAAAGTCTTTGTTAGATACGTTTTAATTGTTTTCAGGTTAAGGTAGGAAGAGGGCATAAGTAAGGTTTAACTTTGTTGTATAAGAGATTGCAAAAAACTTAAGTTTTAAGTTTACAGTTTAGGACTGTACTTGATTTTAGGTGACTGATGTATCAGAATTCAGAGGGAGCACCTTAATATCTTTAAGTAGTAGTCCATGAAATATTTGTATGCTTAGTAGTTGAATCTAAAGTATTGGGGAAAAGAGGTGGTTTATTTTAGCCAGGCTTGGTTACAAAAAGTTCTTTATTTTCAAGTTCAAATGTAGTTTGAAATCAAAGCATAGTCTTAGACATAAACTCATAAAAAGCAAAGATGATTTAACAACTTTTTTGTATGCAGTGTAATGAAGAGCTATGTGCTGCTGTCTGAAGTTGGAAGGGTAAAATACTGTAGCATTTTAACTTCTCATCAGGTTCTGTTCAGACTTCAGTCTAATCATAGTAAATACATTTCCAGGGTTATGTGTTACTCTGTTTCATTTCAAGCCCTGCAAACCATCTTTGTTTGCTACAAAGCTAAAACTCATTGAAGGGTGTTCCTTCTTAGTTAACTGTCTCTAACTTGTATGCCACAATTAAAAAAGTAAAAAGCCTCAGTAAGTAAATTTTAAGAGATAAATTCACCAGCTGGTTATTTTTATTAATTCATTGTACTTTAGTATAAATTATTTGTAGTACTTTTGCAACAGCTTTACTCACTGGACTGTTGCTTTTCGTTCATGTGGATGGCAGTGATTTAATGCTAAAGTAGAATAATGTGGTTGTCTAGCTTCAGCCTGCTTATGTTGAGTTGAATTTTCCTATTTTAATTATGAGGGAGGATGTAGAGCTTGGTATCTATTTTTGGTTGTTCATATCAGCTGCATTCCATGACCTTGGCATCACTCTCTTTTATTTGAAACACCCTACAGTATGTTGCATAGAATAACCGTGGATTACTTAAGGCTTTTTTTCTTTTGAACACTGGCCAAGTTTCATTTAAATCTAAACCCATTGTATGCAGTTTCAGTAATGTAGCTCTTTTCCATTAGGAGTAGAATGGATTATATTCTAAAACATTCTAAAAATTTATAATGTATTGCAGAGAAAGCAATAAATGGCTTGTTTTTCAAGTATACATTTTTGCTTGAAAGCTGTGAGAAGGCTTTTTTTTTTGGACAAGTTACAGTACTTTTGACAAGTTTTGTGTAATTGTTACTATGAGAAATAATTGTAAAAAGGTGTTCTTGCCTAGTTCATGGTTTACCTGACACCTGAGAAGCCAATGGCATTGGGGCACTGCATCAGCTGTGTGGGAATAGAAGTGTATGAAAAAGCTGCCTCAATCACGCAGGGAAATTCCATTTCCAGCTGTAAATGATGCAGTGCCTAGGTAGTGGCATTCCAAGATTATCAGGAGCAGTTGGATCTGAAGAGGCACTTGAAGGCTGAGTCATGACAAAGCTTTCAATTTTTTTATCACACTGTGAGGTTTTGCAACCCTATGTGTTTATTTAAAGGTATTATACAGGGAAGCTTACTTCTCTTTCTTGAATGGCCTGGCTTTCTTTGGTTCACTGATTCTTTTCTGTCTCAGTATCCCCTTTCATGAGCTTTCTGTGAGTTTCCTGGTATTTTAAATCAATCTGGTCTTACTGTCTCCTGTTGTTTTCAACAGTATTAGTAGCTCATTTTCAGATAATTTTCCGCCTCTGGGGGCAGAAATGTCTGTGGAGCAGAGCTGTTGAAGGACATGCCCAAAGACAGCATTATGCAGCAGCCCAAAATGCCCAAGATTCACAAGACTTTTAGAAAAAACTAGTGCCAAACAGAGATCTTCTGAATGTGTTCATATCCTAATATTTCTGCTGTGTGAAAATGAACAGAAACATTATTTGCAATGCAGAACATGTGAAATAGTATTAAAAATGTCAGTAAAATGGAAAAATGTTGCCTATTGGGATTTATTTCCTAATTTAAAGAGAAAAAATACATTAGAGTGCTATTTGGACATCTCAGTTGCTGAGGACAGATATCCTTCAATATTAATAAGGCAAAGAATGATTTTGACAAATAATTTCTCATTTCTTCATTGTAAGCCCTCATCTAAGAATGAAGAAGTGACATTTAACTTCAGGTGTAATGGAGAACATTGTAGTAGCTCTGTTGAGATGTGTAGGAGGAAGTTGTTTAATCAACTTTTGGGCTGCTGATTTGTGCAGCATTTCCTTTATCATCAGTTCTATGGATACATCTAAGGGAACTGTTTGAATACATGTGAGGCTCTGTTTACCAGTGGATCAAAGGGTAGAGTGATTTTATTGACCAGTCACTGGTGAAGAACCTCATGAATTTTGACTGGTATTGTGGACCTATATCCTTGTTATATCTAGTTGAATGCTAATTTGCTCCTTTAGCTAATTGTAATGCATAATGTTAGGTCTGTGCCAGATAAGGAATTAGTTTTGCTGATTGCAGATAACTCTGGGTCAGGAAAATCAGGTCAATAAGGAAAAACCATGATTTTCAGTAGGAGGATTTAGTGGAGATTACTGATGAGCACCACTGCTGGTAAAAGGGGGCATGTAAATATTTGTGCAGTGCACTCACTGTCTCCCTTCCCACGTTCCCTTCCCCATCTGGAACAGAGGAGAGAAATCCAAGAGGAGGGAATTTTCTTGTCCTTAGTGTGTATTAAATTGGAGCAAGATTAGCATCCCCTCGTTTCCTGTCTTATCTTTACTAATTCAGGCATACAACTTATTCTCAAGTTTATTCATTTTTCAACAACTGGAGGCAAGAGTTCCCAAGTTACTTCAGTTAAATTGCTTTGATATGCTTTGTATTTCTTCTGTTTTAATGTAAAGAAAAACAGCAATATTCAAGTGCAGGGAGGAGAGGAAGAGAAAGAGTTGGGCCTCACATTCTTTGTGACAGGAGTGAGGCAGAGAATGGAAGAGATCACCCAGGACTGCAAGGGGACCTGGGGTTTTCCAGATACAAAGATACAGGAACTTGTAGAGGATCATTTGGAAGCTGGGAAGCTTGCAGTACTTCAGAGGGTTAGGATTTTCACAAACTGAGAATCCAAATAGTTCTCTTTAGTATGGAATCTCTTGTATAAAGATTTTAGTTCTGTAACCCATTCTGCTATAGCTTGGTGCTAGTAAAGTCACAAGGATGAAACACATGCTGTAGCCTGTCCCAAGTCAGGTATGGTTTGAGTTCTCTACAAGACTCAGTTATGAAACAGTCTTTGGGCTTTTTTTGGTTTGGGTTTTTTTCCTATATATCATCATAGTCTCAAGAATTTGCACTTGCTGGGTCCTTCTTAGGCATGGTTTGGAAGCAGGGGAGCCAAAGTAGTACTTTGATTTTGCTTATTATGTGACATGCAGACAAATAATGAGAGCCTGTCCTTTCTCTTGTAGACAGAGTTCTTGTGCAGTCTTGTCCTTCTTATGCTGGAGAGTCTCATGAGAGCAGAGTAGGGGCAGAGCAGAATTCCCTCCTTCCATGTGCTGGCCATGCTGCTTTGGATGCAGCCGAGAACATGTTTAGTTTTTGGACTGTGGGTTGGTTTCTGCACACTGCTGGGTCACGTCCAGCCCCTCCTCCACCAGCCCCCCAAGTCCTTCTCCACAGGGCTGCTCCCAGCTTGGAAGGATGCTGGGAATTGCCCCAACCCAGGTGCAGCACCTTGCACTTGGCTTTGCTGAACCTGATGATGTTCTCATGGGCCCACCTCTTGAGCTTGTCCAGGTTATCCTGGATGTTAAAAGAAATGGAAATGATAAAAATGCCTTGATCAGTTATGCTAAATGTTTGTAGTCAACAACTCTGCATCTAATCTGACCGTATGCTTGAGGAACTTCTCCTTCTAAGTAGCTTGAGATGAACTGCAGTTATAAGTGCTGTGGTTTCACTAATATGCACTGTAATTTGCATCATAAATTCTACTGGAATTATTTTTTATGTTGTATATACCTCATGTCGACTAAATTTGGTTTGCAACTAAGCTGAGACTATCAAATACACAAACATAAAAATAAAATCCTCTTGAGCATGTACAGAAAAATAGAATTGAAGGAAGATATTCAATGTTAAATGGGCTGTAAGGATTTTTTTTTAAAGAAATCTTTCTTGGCTTTACTGAAATTTGAAATTTCTATATGTCAAGTTTCTCAGAGCCACTTAAGGAAAAAAGTAGTGAAATGCTGCCACAAGAGGGCCTGTCTTGCAATGTCTTTGCAGAATGCTTCTAGGAAAGGATGTGAGCAATCTTTGAACTATTAGTGAGGATTAGTTGTGGCCTGAATGAATGTCCTTGTGAAAGATATTTTGAGGATGTTGACTTAATTCCTGCCTACCCCACCAGTCATATTCTATAACCGTTTTCTGTGTGCAATAGAAGCTCTGTGTGGAGTTTGATATTGGTGTTACAGCATTAAATACTGTAGTGGGAGATGGATGGATAGCTAAAATCTTGTCAAAATCCAGAAAATTTAGACAATTGTGTCTTGGTTGTTTTGCAGTTGCCTTGTAGAAGGAGATGCTAAAGAAGAAATCTTGCAGCCTCCGGAGCCTCAGCCAGTACCACCAATCCTAACACCATCTCCCCCATCAGCTTATCCCACAGTCACTACGGTGTGGCAGGACAATGACAGATACCATCCAAAGCCAGTTTTGCACATGGTTTCATCAGAGCATTCAACAGACCTCAATGAGAATTACAATAAGTCCACAGAACATTCAGGGAAGAACGAAGCCAGCGAACACACAGAGAAGAGGCTGGAGCGCAACTTAAGTTTTGAGATCAAGAAGGTCCCTCTGCAGGAGGGACCACGAAGCTTTGATGGCAACTCCCTGTTGAACAGGGGACATGCAATTAAAATTAAGCCTGTGTCATCCTGTGTAATTGATAAGAGCTTTAAGCCACAGGAACAGATTTCAGGGGATTCATTTGTAGATGCTTCTCAAAACTCATGTATGGAGTACAGCGTGCCGCAGTCTAACACAGCCTTAATACCTTCCCCAGAAGGTCTGCAGAGTCAGCAGGTGTCTGATGCCCCTCCCCGACCAGACCGTCTGCCTCTGACAGAAAAGGGACACGCCACGTGGGCACTGCAGGGGCCTGAAAATGCACTGCGAACCTCCGTGTCTGAAGAGTTGTCTTCAGATACTTTGTGTCACAGTGTTCAAACTCTCTCTCTAGTATCAAACAGCCCAGTTGATCATCCTTGCAGTGATCCTGTTGATCATACTCCTCTTTGTGTTCGAGCACCCCTCTGTTTCACTAACCCTCTCCATGCAGATGATTCTGACACGGATGAGCTGGACTTCGACAGAGCCACGAGCAAAAGCGCATCCAACGTGTCAACCGCAAGTGCCACGGTCTCTGCTGCCACTAACACTGAAAACATTTCTGCCAGAAAAGTATTGCCAATGTCTATTGCTAGGCAAGACTTAACAGCTGTAACATGTTCTGAAGATGGCAAAGGTAGGTTTCACTGAGGTTCAGAAGTGCTGCTCTGGTATCTAGCTGCATCTGTAGAGCTGGACAACATAAATTTCTTTGCAATGCAATTTTCTAAATGTAAATTTAATCAGTGCAGTATGGCAGCTTCAGAGAGGGCACAGCTCTTTTCCTGACAGCTTTCAGTTTGCATGTGAGCTATTTTTGGTATAAAGTACTACAGACCACGATTAGCTGCTTCAAAAGCTGTACTGTGAGCTTTATTGTGAGCATTTGTTTAATGCTTTATTTATAATGCATTCCTGTAGGTTTGTATGTAATTGTAGGTTTCTGTGTTGTTATTTGGTGCATATTTTTTCTCTATGCCCAGTTTCATGGAAGTGTCTGTAATAATTGGGGGTTGACTAGTCAAAGCATTTTCAACAGGCTTGTGCAAATACATAACAGTTTCATGCTTATTGGTTGATGTGCTGTTCCTAAAAATCTAGATGTAACCTCATTCACTGCATTGGTCTTTGAAGTTGCTCATGATTTGCCTCCTGCATTTTATAGTGTTGTAAATATTTAGCTGTGCTTTCCTCTTTTTCTGTACATGGCTGGGGGTGACAAGCTAATACAGCTGTTCATCTAAAAATCCAAGTTATGCTCTATTAGCACTTGGAAAATTATTTAGTGGCTTTTTACCTTTTACTACTTTTTTTGAGTTTGTTTGGTTTCTTTTTTTGCAAAAGTTTGCAAGTTAGAACATAATTTATTGAAGGCAGAAGGGTCCCAAAACATGCAGGTGCAGATTTCAGTCAGGCTGGCACACTTAGTGCAGATGGAGGACAGAGCAGGGAAGAAGAGATTAGGCCTTGGCAGCTGCTTGTGCAAAGCCCAACAAAACATGAAGTAAAGCTGTGGAGGTGAAGGAAGAGCATGAACCTCTGGATCCAGCTCAGACTGCTGTGCTTGGAGCTGCTGAGAATGACGGCCTCACCTCAGGAGTCTGTGCAGACTTCATGATTTTCTGGAGTGAGATGGGGCTCAGTGTGTGATGCAAGATGCAGAACTAGCTGATTGAAAGTATTGGCTTTGTGAACTGAATGTTCACCAAAAGTCATATATCCAGAAATGAACTGTTTTGCAGCCTTAAAAACAATCTGTTTCTGTAGATCTTGATATAGATCTGTAGATACTGTGATCTGTACCTATAGATCTATAGATTTTGGTTTAGATTGTGTAAACATAGGATAATACTTGCACATACCTGTATATTTTTAACACTGTGACTTAAAAGATGCTCTGCAAAGCCGACAAAGTCCTTTTGTTTTTTATTTCAACTTTGCAAGAAGTCCTCCTTGGATTTGTTTCATAGATTTGCAGGCTATTGTATTTTTCAATTTAGCCAGAATATTTTTCTTCTTTCCCAGAGCAATCATTGTTTGTCACTGTTTGGAAATTATAATTTCTCTGTGCATCTCATTATGTAGATGCTGTAAGAACATGCAAATAAAATAAGTGATATGTCATAAATATGATAAAGAATTGGAGAAATGTCACTCTAGAATTTGTTTCATGTAACTGTGTATCAGAAACATCTTGAAATAACAGTACAGCCCTTGTGCTGCTGGTATGTTGATGATTTCACAGGAATTGATTAAAATTCTAGCATTAATTTTTCTTATCTTGTTAATAAGGGTGTATCTCTTCTCTGTTTGTTTGATAGTGAACACTTCCCATTTTACATTCTGGTTGCAGGTCTTGTCATCCCTCAGGGACTCCAGAACATAGGGTTAGATTGCTTGGCCCCAGTGATCCTAAACCCTGTTTACAGTGGCTTTCTCATTTTCACACTGGCTCAGGACTCTTCTGTCTGAAGCTGGGAATGTGGCTGCAATCACCAGTGAAACTTGTCTGTGAACTTAGCAGCACCCTGATTGCCTAACCATAACTGCTGGTGTGCACCATCTTACCACACAGTTAAATCCTCTTTTTCATTCAAATGAAGTGAAAAGCAGTTGTACCCTGAGGTAAAAGGAAAAAAAAAACCAAAGAGAACAATAAAACAGAAACAACACCGAAACAAAACCCTAAAAACTCACTTTCAGTTAGTGCATGTCCATGGTGACTTTATTTGATGGTTTTATAGAGGCCCTTTCTTTTAATGAAGATTTTCTGGTTTTCTTGTACTCTTTGGTAAACTTGAGATGGAAAAGGTCTCAGAAGTCACTTGGAAAATGATGGCTTGTAGAACTTGAAGGAATTCTGTCCTTGCAGCAGCTGGGGATGCTTCATGGCTTTATTAGTTAAAATGTGTCTTTGTATTTTTGAATCCTGTGTAAAGTACAGTAGTCAGATCAGATTTCTTATGACAGCAACTACTTTAAATTGTTTTAAACCTTTAATTACTACTCCAAATTTCTTAGCAGGTCAGAGAGGGGCTCTTGCTGCCAGAATGGGTTGTGTTAGTACACTCCTGAGAGGTGAGAGGGAACAGGCTGGGGACAGGATGTGGTACTGGCACCAACAGGAGCCATCTCCTCTGGCTGCTGTTTACCCTTTGGCCTAGTGAACCTTGCACTAGGCTGTTTAACTGTGGTGTGAGAGCCAGTGGGCCTCAACATGGACTTGATAAGCAAAACTGAGACCTGAAAGAATGAACAAGAAGTATTCATTTGAGTTACTGAGGGTTTTTTTTCCCTCCAAATTATTTAGACTGAAAATGTTTTCATTTTCTTGCTTGCATAACACACAAACTGATCCTATGCTCTTAATGTGAAGTTAATGTTGGTAGATGAAATTGCTCCACAGTGTTAGTGTGGTAAACCAAAATGTTTTATAATACTTGGAGCAAATTTTTCTTTTGCTTTAGGTACTATACCAAGTTTAAGATTATCTCATATATGAAAAGATCAACTTCTAAAAGTCTAGGAGAAAAATCTATGTATTTTAACTTATCTAAATGTCATATTTGATTTAGATGCTGATGCTAGTGAAGAGTCCTCTCCCCCGCTCCCAGAGAGAACACCAGAATCATTTGTATTAGCAAGTGAACAGAGTGAGTTTTTGATGTTTGGTGATAACTGGAGATAAAAATGTGAAGAGCATGTCAGTATTGTATTTGAATACCCTGATTTTCGGTTAGTCTGTTGGAGCAATTTGTAAAATGGAATGAAATCTAGCATGTGCAGTGCTTATTTTGGGATTTAACTTTTGCACACCCTCAAACACAGAGAAATTATTTTTCATTTTCTGACTAAGTATGGTGTTATATGATATTTAAGTAACTGGGGACTCCAATATTAGTAGAGCTGGGTTTCAGTCTGAAGAGTATGGAAATGAGATGATACAGTGGAGAAATGCAGTACAGTTAGGGAATTTCCCAGCTATTTTAGTTCCTACTGCTCCCAGGTAGGGAGTGGGTATGCACATGAGCAGTGTTTATCTGATCCCCCTTTCTTGGGCAAAGGAAAGATGATGACACTTCATTCTGCACTGCATGTAGTGAACAAGCCCAGTTAGTCAAATTTAATGTAGTTGTAGTTCACTCTTTGACTGCCAAAAGGGTAACTTCAAGAGAAAGCTGACACTTGAAGATGATGTGGTCCTATTGCCATAGTTCATTCATCAAGCTAGTAATGGCAGAATACAAAACAGATGAATTGAAATGAAGTGATAAATTAGGTTGATGCTTGGTACCTTCCAGAAAACCTAAAATGATATAGTTATTTACTGAGACTTATGTTTAGTGTCATTTTGAAATTCAAAAAATTTGGGTCCAAGTAGTTAATCTAAATATTTTCAGCATGAAAGTGCTGAAGTTTTGTAAATGTGTTCTTTGAGCATCATAAGCATAGGTAGTTCAGAGTCAAAGTGATCCTTTCTTTGCCTTTTATGGACCTGTTGCTTTTCTGTGACCACACAAGGAACAAAGCTGTTTTCTTTAAAAATCTCTCTTCAGGACTGGAATCACTAAAACCACTTCTATTTTGTTTGTCTTTTTGCACGATGTCAGTAAAGGACAGGTGTGGCTGTCCTTACTTGGATGTTTACTTAGGAGATCTGTAAAACACACTCTATTACTGCCCAGCTGATGTAACAGAAGTTCTAAATTGCCCTTGAAAAGGAAGCCAATTCTCCTGTTGCTTAGGAGCCCCCAAAGGAACAAAATGAACATCCACAATGCAAGCACTGTACTCTTGTGCTTTGAGTTGTATTGTGCCATTTTGCCTTTTCTGGAGCATGTGTCATGTAAAGAGATTTTCATGTTTTTACAGGCATTTAATCTTAAAAAAAAAAGAAAAAGGTTTAGAGGTTTAGAACACATTTCCAATGGTGTGTATTACTGGCTCATCCTGAGGAGATGTGAAGTATGTTGAGCTGAGTTAATTCTCCCCAGGCACGCCCTTGCTGAAGCCAGCAGTGATTGCACAGTCGGAGTGGAGCGCGCTGCGTGATCAGCACCTGCCTGAGCAAACAGCCTCCCCAGTAAGTGCAGCTGACAAGTCTGTACTCATCACTCAGCTCTGCTTTGCTTGGGAGCTGCAACTAAAAGTAAAATCCATACTTGTGAGAAGTTGCAGCTGTTGGTCATCTACAACTGGCCAGGTTTTCCTCTGCCTGAGCTGCTGAATTGATGTGAAGAGTATGTTTTCTTTCCAAGAAAATGATCTGTTTTTCTAAGGTCAGCAGTGTTTTTAAAAGGAGCACTCCTAAATATATGTTAAACTATGGCCTTAAGAGTGTAAAGATGCTGCTTTTAGGGAGCTTGCTGTCTGCCCTTAATAGATCTTAGGCCAATTCAAACTGGAAGGGAACAGCAGTCTCTCATCTAAACTTCTGCAGGGCCTCACTCCAGGCTAACCAGAGATTTTTCCAGCTGGGTCTTGAGAACCTCCAGGGATGGACACTTCTTTTGGGCAACCTGTTTTGCTGCCTGAAAATGGTTTTCCCTTATGTCCATATTTATTTTAAACAAACCATTTTTGCCCATCAGATTTCACTTTTCTCTCATCCGGCTCACAGTCATCCTGCATGAACAGTTGGCAAAACTTTAAAAGCACATAAGTCCTTTTTACATTTGTCCCTTTTTTTCATATGCCCCCAATATCTCACTTAAAAGTATGACAAAAAAGACAGATGTGAATTTTCAGGAAATGTAAATGTAGTGTGAGAACCAACCTACCTAAATTTGCAATTAAAGTTCCAGTGTCATGTTTTCAAATTTTCATTAAATGCTACGGTTCTAATGGTAAATTCTCATACTAACTACTGTAGCATTTTTGTCAGTGTTGAGACAAGTCAAAAATGTAGAGGTAAATTAGTATTCCCATGTATGTTATATGATTTTGGTGATGTTTTCATAATCTTAAATTTCTGTCTTTCTTTTAGTTTTCTGGAAGTGGTTTGTGTAATTATTTTCTATCTCTCTCATTAACAGGGTTTGAAAACATCTTCACCTATACTACCTGGTAAGTGGAGGAAGCTTTTCTAATTTTTTTTTCCAAAATACATTTTTCCTACTGAACAAAAATTTGCCTGAACTTGGCATTTGCTCTGAAGGTATCTAAATATATTGTCAAATATACTTGTATTATACTAAGTATATTGTTACCTATGATGTCTAAGTGCCTTTAGTTTAGAAAATATAAACTGAAGCCTTTATGTTGATGTATTAAATGGCACTGTGAGCTTTTGCTGTAAATAGATGCTATGTGGGATTTCAGCTATCCATACAAACTAATAATCCAGATATGGAAAGCAGGAATATGTTGCTGTCACTGAATATTTACTTCATAAACAATTTTCAAGTTTTGCTTTTAGGAAATGAGAAATTGTCTTTCAAAGCTTTATTTTTGTAAATAATATTTGCTGCCAGTTGTTTTCTGGACTGTAATGACAAGTAGCATTGCCACAGTGGTGACTAAGTGAATGTTACAGTGAGGGGTCTGTGTGTTTTCTAGATCATCCTGAACGAAGCAACAAAACACCAACTGACATTTTACCTCAGATTTCTTTCTCTGGTTCTACTGACACGAGAGGTCAAATTTCAGAATTTTCTGCAGAAGTAACAGATATTGGTAATTACAATTCTTTCAAAATATAATCACTAGATGACTTAAACAGGGGATTTGCTCTCAGTACTGGTTTGGATAGCTGCTACTACTGCCATCCTCCAACTCACTGAGATGAAGAGCCCAGACAAATAAACCTGCCTAGTCTCTTCAGCACTGCTGAAGGAGTTTTCCCCAGAATAAAAGATTAAATGATTTTTCACTTTGAAAAAAAACTGAAGTGTATAAAATATAAAATTTGTCAAATGGGTTATAATTTTTGTAAAGTTTTGTAAATTTTTGAAAACTTCCAGAAATAATACCTGAAAACAGCCTAGGTACGCAGAGAAGGAGGGGAACAAAAATATAACAAAGGCTGTAATACTGTATTGAATGAAAAGTACTTTCCAGGGAGGTTTAAGTACTGAACTATAATAGTATACAAATTGTTCATATTTGCATTTCCTGTGGCCAGAGTGCCTTCAGGATTCCTTGTATTACAAAGTTGTTTTCTAGCCCTGAGAGTAAATCTATTTTGTAAGAGCTGAAGCCATGTCTTAGTGATCTTCTGACTGCTGCCAGCCTTTGTGAGCCTGTGTTGTCTCAGCAGGCATAATGTATTAAATACATTTCTTTCCTTAGGTTTTGGTAACCGCTGTGCAAAGCCCAGGGGACCAAGAGAGCCACCTTCAGAATGGACATGATCCAAGAACCAATGGACATACTGTCAATAAATTATACTGGAAAACTCAAGTGCCACTGAGAACTAGAGAAATAGAGTTCCACTTTCCTGGGGGGCGACTAACACAGAGCAGTGTAGATCTAACTATCAATGGTACATTCTTGCAGTGCATCCCACGCAAAGCCTGACACATGGTTCACAACCGTGGATTCCAGTATTACAACAACCTTTTGCTGGGGCCATCTACCTGCCTTACTACACTTAGGAGAAAGTATTACATATGATTTATTTTGTAACTTCAAGTATTATTGCCTTAATGTCTTTTAACCCTGTTACACGCTGCTTGTAGACATATGTTAATATAGTAATACTTTTGACAGATTGTGTTTTATGGACTACTTTTTGCTAACATTTGATTACCATGTATGCATTATTTTGTATATGTACAGGGCAAGTAAGTATATAATTTGATAATGTTGCAATCATAAAATATTAACAGAAGATGTAAGAAATCTCTGCATGATCTAAATTTTTGTGTACCTTATTTGTAAGTTATTTGCCCTGAAGTTTTAGAAAATAGTTTCTGGGGTTTTTTACAAAAATTGCTGGACACACACAGCCAGAATTGCAGGTTAGCAGAGATAAAGATTGTAATGCATTTTGTAAATTGTAAGCAAAAGGTTATTTTTATATTATATACTGTTTAATTGTCAGACCTGATTTGTTCTGGTTTTCATCTGGTCATGGAGATTCAGTAAGTGCCTTGGAACAGTATTGAATTCTCTTAGCCTGTGTATATTTCTTCAGTGTTTTGAGTTCACCTGGAATTAGATTATCAAAAAGATTTGTATGTTTCTTAGTATATTTGACCTGCCAGTAAAAGAGAAACCATTTTACATAATCAACACTCCTTAGTTTTCATTTTAGTGTTTCATCAGTTGCAATCTTTAGAAAGTTCATCTCTGTCACCTTTCCGTGTAGTAGGATTTTGTGGTTTTAATAGGGCATGTTTTTAATTTGGGAAAACCAGAACACACTGCTAAAAGGACTGTTCAATACCACTGTCTTCTCTTACAGATGGGGAATACAATTTATGTTGTTTAGCAACTGTGTATGTAAGAAAGCAACTTATATGAAGGTTCACCTGGAGCCCTTGCAGCTACACTGTATCTTGGCAATATATTATGTCAAGAGTTAATCCTTATAAGGATTCCTTACTTAAACTTTTCTGTAATACAATCTTTAAATTAAAGAAAGTAAAAATCTCACTCTGGGTGTTTTTACTCTTAGGAAAGAAAACTGTGTTCAAAAGCCAAGTGTAACACAGTGAAGGATGGCATTCTGGCTTAGCTTACAGATCTCATACTTGAACAGAACACTGACACTCAGAACCTTATTTTTAGTAACTACTTTAAAAGTTCTGGCTAGCAAGAATGCCAGAGAAGCAAAGAAGAATGTTTAGAAGAAAATGTTCATTTTGGGTAGTGAAACTATATTAATCTGAACTTGAGCTGGGAACATTGTCTGATGTGCTACTTGTACCTTGAGTGTCTCTGCTAGTAGAGAGCTAATGCCCCGATAGCTCTGTTGTAATCTCCTGAAGGGATGTAACTGGCATTTACTGTCTCTGACTCTGGATTTAATCGCCATGTGCTTTGTACCATGTGACAGACTGCCAAGCTGGGGAGCTCTTTCAAAGAACTGTGTGCACTATAAATACTTCCCATGGATGTACTTTTGCAGCTATTCATTTAAAAATAAATAATTTAAAGATATGTGCCATCTGGGATAATCTATATCAACTATATTCCTGACTTGTAAACAGTTCAGACAGCTGGAATGTTCTGCAGTTGCCAGAATAAGGCTGGCCTGAACTTTGTCTTCCTTCCCTTGTGTTGCAGATGATTAGGTCAGACTTTCACTCTTACTGAGCTCCTGTGGATTTGTAAGGCAAGATGGGTTGTCAGCTGGGCAGTCCAAATCATTGGAACATTTGGGAAAAAAAGTTAAATAAGAAAATTCCCAAATATGTTTTTATGTACTTTTCAAGGATCTCTTCCATATTTGTCCACCAATAAAACACAAATCTGTGTAGGTAGTAGATTTTCTGGTTTTCACAGATGAATTTCACTTAACAGCAAAGGCTGTCCCAAATCTGTGCAATACATACAGGCCATCTTGTTATGTTTAATTAAAGGACATTTTTTTTTTCCCACTTTGTTTTGCACAGATGTGGATCATATTCCAAGCTGAGTTTGTCACAGAAAAAAACTCAAAGAAAGGTTGCAGCCTTTCTTTGCTTTAGTGATAAAAAACTGCAATTGTCCAGTATGGATTTCTGTTTCTTTTGACAGAACTGATTCACAACTTGCTGTTCCCTGCTTTGGGTTTTGTATTTTCACCTATTGTATTTCAGATAAGCTGGCAGTTTTAAGAACAAGGTGAAACCTGCCCAATGTCATTACTTTGTGTATTCACTGTTGGGGTTGGTGCAGAGATAACCGCACCTCTGGATGCTTCATGCTCGGGAGTTTCACATTATAACTTTGAAATATTATCGTCTTAACAGCGTCATCAAAAAAACCCTAGATCTTCACTTGTGGTTTATTTGAAATGGAGTCTAAAAGGGTTTAAGCATTACATTGGCTTGCAGATTATCACTAAAGCCATTTTGTGCATATATTGAAATCAATCCTGTTTAGTTCCAGTCTTACACATTACTTTTTCTGAAAGCAATCTGCAACTTTCATCTCTGAAGTGCAGCTTTTCAGGCATGGACTTGATCACTGTAGGAAAGAAGCAGTAATGCTACTCAACCAAGCTATTTTTATTAATAACTGCTGCACTGGCTTGTTTGTCCTTCAGTATTTTTCTAATATACCATTTATTAATTTTTTCTAAAGATATTCATATTTAATTAAATCATGCAGTGAATTGTCACATGAAAAGAATGAGTTCTCTATGTTTTAGAAATGTGAATTCTCAAGGCTCAGAAGAAAGCTGACCTCTGCTAATACCATTGCTTATCTCTGTTACTCAGCACATTTAAGGTTGTGCCTTGATTTGACAGGTAACATTCTATTTTGGTAGTAACTGGAGCATTACACCAGCATTTTTGTTTCTTATCTGCTAGGAAAACCTGCTGCATTTACACTTAATTTTCCTTAAAAGAGGTTTCTAACTTGGGAACTGGGAAGAACAATTAAAACCTCGAGGAATTGCCTCTGGGTTTTTGTATATTGGAATCTTGGATTGGGTTTCTTTGGAGATAAATCTCTAAAAGAATGAGTGAGATCAAGTGCAATGCAGAGACTGGGCAGTGTGATAACCTTGTGCTGCTGGAGCAGTTGCTTTTAGCTGCAGGTCAGACTGTTGGGAAGCACCCAAACACAAAGCTCTTGCCTGCAGCATAACCCGGACAGGCTGCAGATAGAGGAAGGGAACCTAGCTAAAGAGGGTTGGACTGGGGAAAGACTAGCAATGAATATTGCTTTCAAAATGGGATTTTGAGGAGGAACAAGGGGTTACGGACTTCAGGCAACGCAACTGAACAACCAGATACAATTGCACACAACTAAGGCTTTGAGAATTTTCTCAAGGCTTGAGGGAAGAATAACATTTCTGCAGGATAAACAAACAAGTCAGGATTCCTACAGCCCATTGCCAAAGAAGGGCCTTTCTCACAATCTCAAAATGCTCTTCAGCTCTTGAGAAGCTGAAACAGCTCCTAAAGGAGGTTGTCCTGTGTGGGTTGAAGAGCAAGGCTAAATACATGGAACACATGAAGCCAGGACTGAGCATAGCTGGGGCCAGCCAGCACAGCACACCAACTGCTGTGGAGCCCTCAGAGTATTTAAAGCCTTTAAAACATCAAGGCTCTGAAGTGGTCAGTAACAGGCTTAGTAATATCCAGTAATAGCCAGGCTCTCTGATGTGACTTTTCCCAACCATTTCCATGCATGATGCATGTACTTAACCAAAGCACAGGGTTGTCAAGTGTTGGGTCAAACAGAACAAGAAAATAACTTTTCTTGGCTGCAATGCCGTCATATCCTCAAGATCTGTACCAAATGCTTCACTTCATCACTTCTAAGACCACATGGCAAAAGCTTAGAATTTGCAGCCTTAAAGCAGTGAGTAAATAAAACATTTGCTGTTTTGATCTATTGAGTTCTAGTTGCTGTAACAGTTGATTTCTTAAAAACTTGACTCTTGCTTCTGAAATTGTATTTTGTCTGCATCAGGCACTGTGGTGAAGCCAAGGTAAGAAATCAGTTTTGCATTTTGGCTCAAATACTGCAAAGTTACATACCCTGAGCATGTAAACAGCTGTGGTGAGCTCAATGCAGGTATTCATCCATGGGCGTTGTGTGCTCGTGTTTGCAGCTCTGGGGCACTCATAAGGACAGGGGTTAGCTCTGCCTCAGGCACTGTGACTGAGCTCCACAGATTTCAGCTGGTAAAGTGCAAGTTGTCTTTCACATCTGCAATTCCTACTTTCATCCACAGAGTTACAGTCCTTAATATAAAAGATCACAGGCAGGTAAAAAAATGGATCTCTTGGGTAGGTAGTGCCACAACCTCGCAGAGAGCTTGACTGTCAAGTCAAAAGAAGAGCCAGACTTGGATCAAAGATGATCCCATTTTTCAAACATGGAATATCAAAGACTGCTGAGCTTTTCTGCTTACTCAACTCTACTCTTCACCAGAAGACACCTGGTGTGTGGTTCCATTCCTGTATATATTCCACCTGCTACATCTCTGCCCTAATGTTAAATGGACCGAGAAACCCCATCAGGTTCATAATCAGAGTATTTTCAAGTCTTTTGCTGCATTTGTTCAAATTTTTATTTTCTTTCTTGCTGTTTTCATGTTAAATGGTATATTCATTGTTCAAGTGAGCCTGGAGAAGCTGGCAGGAGGAAGAAACAAACCTTGTGAGGAAACATGCCAGCTCTGGTGTCCATTGGCTGTAGCTGTTCTTTTATTTGCTGCATCTCCAAAATGTATATGCTTTATGGTGAGTATTTAACTTGATAATGTCAATTACACATTTTATCAGCCCTGCCCAGTGCAGTTCTCATCTTGGGGTTTCAGTCTTGCCTGCACTGAACACTATTTTGCTGTCAGTGAAGGAAGGTTGGGCCTGCTACATTCTAATTCCACTTGTTACTATGGTATCTGGACACAACTGAACCCACCAGTGAAAGGCTGGCAGTTTTGTTAACAAATAGTAATGTAGCTTCTGATCTCTTTCATTGGAGACAATCAAAAGCTACAATAGCCATCCCTGTGAACTTCAGCAGGGAATCTAGGGTTACCTTTCCCATGGATGTGAGTGGCCCATACCATCAGGCTTTTCTGAAAAAGCACTTGTACATTGGATTTTATAAAAGTTACTTAAAAATTACTCATAACTCAGGTCATGAGATTCATAGGGAGTAATGCGTGAGCACTTCAGAAGTGAAGCAAGTCACTTCTGGATAAAGTCATCCAAAGAATGGTGTCTGCTTGGTGTATGGTAAAAAGTGAATATCTGGCAGAGTTGGGAAGAACAAGGAGCACATAATGCCAGACGAGAGGAGTTGGGAAGAGCTGAATTGTAGGAAGTACAAGGGGGAAACTGTCTTTGCTTGTGGGTGATAAAAGGCTGATGTGAACTTGTTGAGCAGGTTCCTGGTTTTGTAAGCTCCTCAGAAGGGCAGAGGTGTGGTTGAGTAACAGGAATGCAGCACCGGGAAGACGCTTCTTTACATAAATGGTTGTGTTTGAGTTTCTACTCAAATCTGCAATTGAGTATGAGCCTCTTGCATTTTGACTGATCAGGCCCAGACAAAGATTACTCCAAGGTGGGAGAAAAAGAAGAATAATAACCTAATTAGGATAAACTGACCCTCGAAACATCCTGGAGTGGGTGGGAAAGGTGGAGATGTGAAGAATGTTTAATTCAAAAAGCAATCTCTTGTCAGGGATTTTGAGACCTGGAAGTTCTACCTGAACAAGGGCACTTTGTGATACCATTGCCATGCAATGAATACATCTTTGTCTGCCTGTTGACATGTAAATTGCTGGTAAGAAGGAAGCAATGCAAGTAATTCTTTTTACAATATAAATCAACTTGTATTATACATTAGGACTGGTGGGACACCTAACAGCTCTGAAAAGCGTTGCTGAGCAGCTCTTTCCTCTTCTGTGTCATCAGACAGCAAATTCATACCAGTTCATTGAGGCTGGAAAGAACACTCAAATGTATGTTTTCCCCTGAAATCTACCCTTTTTGGAAATAAATTTTCAGACCCTACAAAATATTTCTACAGATAAATTAGTTCTTCACAGTTTGGATACTAGGTGGTGGTCAAAGTTGTCCTGAATTTACTTCTCTGCCACTACTGCCTTTCACATGTTTCATTTAGAAGAAGGGAACCCTCATTTGGTTCAACAGGAGGGTGGTCTCAGACTCCCTGATTCATAGGAAAGGGGGTGTCCAGTCTTACAATTTAAAAAAATGAAATACATCAGGCTTCCTTTGGACCTGAGGCAGCTGCCAGCCTCCTCTGGATGCTGAGTTGGAATGGCTACATGAGCCAAAAGGGCTCTCAGAAATCTCCATGACAGTCCCCAAGAGTGAGCTCAGCCCTGTCTGAAGGAGGGCTTTGGCTCCAAGAGACACAGCTCTGCTCTTGGGCCTGTCCACAGTCCCCAGACTGCAGGGAAGTGTTTTGGGAGAGAGCAGCCTTTGTCACTAAAGCAAATGCTTTGTGTTTCAGCTGTCAGGTCTCCTCTCCTCACCACTTCTGGAACATGTGATGTGCTCTAGGGACTCCCCATAACTCAGAAAATGCATAGGTGCTCTTACAGACCACATCACACACCTATCTAATTTATATTTTAAACCATGAGACACATCCTCACTTTGCTAGAGACCACAATATGTGTAACAGTAAGGTCCAGAAAGAGGGCACTGGGGTACATCACTGCTTGGAAATTCGCTGCACACTTCAGTTACGCAACTCAGAAGGCTGGCTGGAGTTGTTATTACAATTTTTATCTTAATGATGTCTTGTAGATATATCAAGCAAGCACTTTTCAGTGTCTCCTTTCAGTGATTAAGAATGTGTGAAGACTTTTTCCATCTGCTTCTTCCTCTCCCTTCCCACTAACTCTGAGCATCAGTAGGAACCAGCATGAGGGAGCTGACTTGGAGCAACCTCTGGGCCAGAGTCTGTGGTCAGATGACAAATCTGTCCTGCACACTTGCTGGAAGTGGGGCTATCCATCACGTAGGCTCAGCATTCCTGCCTCTAAGCCAGGGCAAGACTGTACAAGTAACAAGGTACAACTGTGATTTCACATGAACAGCCTGGGAGGAGCCTGCTCATCTCCCATTTCAGGACTGTGATCTGAGGCTGATAGTGATGTGTTAGATTTACAGTGAGGTTATTCCATCTATCCTGAGTGAGTCCCAAAGCCACTAACTGCCATCCAGTACATATATTTAAACACTTTTGGGTGACTTTATACTGTGAGATGCTTTCCTAATGCCATGGTCTGGAAATTTCAGGTGCAATTATCTTCCAGTTCCATTGGTACATCAGAGAAAATCCGAGGAGATTATGGCAAATACATTTTTACTTTTCACAGTTTGTCTTAAACTGTTTCCCTGAAACACTGTGGCCACTGATCTGAAGAGCTGCTGCCTCCACTGTGGAGGGAAATTTGTGAATAGACAGAAAGCTCTTTATTGTGGATTTTTCCATTAAGATGTTTATGTGAGCAAGAAGCTGAAGTGAGCAGTGAAAGATTAGCTGCTACATATAACTAGCTGTTTGTTTGCTTTTTGTATATACACTTACAAATATAAACTGCTGCTTTGCAAATAAGTGTCTGTACCTGAGGCACAAGACCTGAATGTTCTAGAACTAAATGTACTCCAAATCAAGGCCAGGCTGGATGGGACTCTGATCCACCTGGTGTAGTTAGAAGTGTCCCTGCCCATGGCAGAGGGGGTTGGGATGAGATGATCTTTAAGGTTCTTTCCAACCCAACCATTCCATGACCATTCTTTGATCTGTTTATCATTCCATAAGTCTTTAGGGATAGGAAAAACAAAAAAGCCATCAGGAAATCCATACAGATTTTAGTTCATTGACTTGAACTCTTTGGCAGCAATAAGAGGTATGCATACCTCATAGAACTGCTTAAGGAATAATAATGGAGGCTAACATCTCCTCCATATGTAAGGAAATACAGTTTTGCTTGCCTTGCATCCTCTTGCTTTCATACTGATTTTAGTAATTATGTATCTTTTGTATTGAAAAATTCTAAAGATCTTTCAAATAGTCAAGAAGTTATGAAGATAAGAGCTAAGCAAATTACCTTTTCAACTGCAAGCAGATATAATTTAAAATTGTGCATATCAAGACCTTCCAGTTTGCTCCATTGTTGTGATTGTTACTACACTTCAAAATAGAAATATTGGAGCTGGGGTGTTTCACATGTTAAACACAAGTGAGAAAAGCAGTTCTAAAGACTGAAGAGCTGTTACAGCAGTAGTCTGTAGCTGTTTGAAAAAACATTGAACAAGAAACAAGTACTGTAGGTCCTCCCTGAAGTGTAAACTCCTTTTTGTGGTTTTTATGGATTCTGTAAAATGCTGGCAGAAGAACAGTGTAATAAAAACCATGAGTGTCCCCAGTTGTCTGCTCTGCCACGCTGCCAAATGTCTAACCCACCACCCCTGAGCAGTCAGCAGAGACATCTGCTGCTTCTCAGGGGAAAAAAGGCTTTTGGGGATAACTGCTGCCTTGGTTACTGGTTTGATCAAAGATGCTGGGCTGCACATTCCCATTGCTCAGGCGTGGGGACACTGTCCCTTGTGAAGGACAAGGGCAGGAGAGGGTTCTTAACCCCCTGCAGCAAGGCTTGTCATGCTGTCAGCAGCTCCCAGTTATGAGCCAAGTTAGTCCCCAGGGTCTCATTTAGTTCAATTGTTTGGGTGGTAATTGCAGAAGTATTTGGATGTTACTGGTTGTTCTGAAAACCCTGACTATGGAAAATGAAGCTTTTCTAAAATAAATCACACTTTTACATGATGAGATCACCTTTGTCAGTACAGTTCTGTGCACTTAAGGCTAGTTTTCACCCCCGTTTCCAAAGATGAATTAACTGACTTTCAATGAATTTGAAGAAAAAATGAATAACATTAAAAATTACAGTTAGCTAATTTTGCAGACAAAAACCAGCATAAAGACGTCTAAGTGTTATCAAATGTTTTCAATTTACACTGGGCACAATTATTTCCATGCTTGACTTAAGAACTGAGCAGATGCCAAACCAAGGAAGTAAGCACATGGAGAGCAAACTGCTGGAATTATGAAAAGATTAAATAACATTTCTGAAAGCTGTTTTTCTCTTTGGAGATCTGAGTAAAGCTACAAAGCATCACTTTGGTAGGCAGTTAAGAGTGCAAAGCCAGAACACTGTAACTCAACTTGTGTACAGCATTTACATTCAGCTTTTTATTTTATAGAGGATGTCTGAAATGATTCTGAGTTTAGGTGAGCATATACACTAATTTGTTTAAATAAATGCTTTGATTAATACCCATTTATATCAGCATTTCATAATTATCCTAATTAAAATGGCAACACACTTGCAATAAGCAGGCTAATAATGGGAAGTTTATTCTTAATGCATGTTGGATACTGGACTGCTTTGTGTCTGACATTTTTACTGTCATGGTTTTGCCTCATTTTGGCCTCCATGGTCTAGAAAGTCTTCATGGATTTCCCTAAGTGCATATAAAAGTAGAGACAAAAGTACATTCATGTAATTTCTATAGTCAGTTTCAAGGCTTCTGTGGGAAGAGATGAGCTCTCTGGTCTCTGTGTGTGGGGTGCTGCCAACACCTCAAGGACTGATCCCCACAGACTCCCAGTTCACACTGCTCTCTCTCTGTGGGGGACTGGACTTGTGACATGAGACACTACTGTATTTCTGTGCAGTAGCTTGGTTTGGGGCACTGTTTTGACAGTGTTTCTCGAGATTGTATCACTTCATATATACTTCACTCTTTTCAATTAACATCAGAACAAATTTCTGATTCTGTATTTTACACAAGCTATACTGCTTGTATTTACCCCCTTTTTTTAAAGACACTCTTTATTCTGAAGCAGTTTTGGCGTTTCTCATCTTGTCTGTCTCATTCAGGAGCATCTGCTTGGGATATGTGCACCAGCAGCCAGAGATTTAATCAAAGTAAAAACAGGTAGTAAGGAAGACACCCTGAAATTTAGTTTTAATGCTTTGGAATGTGTGCTCACCATAGGTATGGTGGAAGACTTTAATGTATCTGTGTGACAAAACAAGTGACAGGGACAACACCCCTCCCTCTAATGCCCATACAGCAGCACGACTATGGGAGCTGAAATAGAGCTGGCTTCTGAATTTCATGCACCCTGCAATTTCCTCTGCTGACAAATGGGTATGAGATAGCAGCAGCAAACCTCCAAACATTAGTCACACTGCTTTCCAACAAGCAACAATTACATGTAATAGGTACTCTGTCATCTTGCTCCAGCTGAATTTTGTAAAGAATTCACTAATAAAAACCTGGCTTATGCTTACAAGCTCAATATGCTACTTCAGAAAGCACAGGAAACAACTTCAGCTTGACCTGAGTTTAGTAGCATATTGTCAGCTGTTAAAGTTTGCTGCACATTTATAAGTTTATTTGTCAGTTCTAAATCAAGTGTTGGGCTATGAGTTCTTTCACCAGTTTTCTTTGTATTTATTTTCATATTGCTGGGTTGCATTATAAATTCAATGCATTTTTAAGACATCCAAGCATGTCCAGTACAAAGGTCAGAAATATGAACTGTCTTAATTATTAACGTTGATGAAAGTGCACATATCAAGATATTCAGCTATTTATACAGCTGTCCAGCCTCATTAGCCTAATAGGTCTTGCTAAGTCTGCTGCATGGACAAAAGTGAGGTACTCCTTCACAGAGGTTGTGGTCAAGCTTCTTGAACCAAAACCAAGGACTTACTCCAATTAAGGAACAAAGAAACGCTGCTCTTCTGTTACTGAAAGCCTCTAGTGTAAGGTGAAAATATGATTGTGACTTATCTGAAGTTTGAGTGACCTTAATATACTGTTGATTTGGGATCAATACAGGCATAGAAGTAAGATGAACTTGGTTGTAAAGCCTGTGAAGCTGAGACAGTGCCATGAGGTGCCTCAAATTCTCACTCTAGAGTCACCAGAATCCAGTTTCCATTAGGTGTAGGGATACCAATGGCCTCGTGTGCATATTGTGGCACCTCTAACATCAATTGAGGCAAAAACACTGATTTGGACATAGGTGGATGGGTCACCTTCCGTTAACCTAGAAAAGAGATGTTCATTAAAATGCACAGGTTTTTCCTCACCCACTGATACAAATAAACATTTCTGAGGGGAGCTGAGGATGACCTTCACACTCATAGGCTCACTGTAGTTTACCAGCCTGTGTACACATGGGTAGATTTGTACCTTGATTTCAGTCCGGGATTGGATGTGAGTTGACAATTCCTTTGACACCACATGTGCCATTTCTCCCATCAGGCCCAGAAATACAGTTTGAGGATACACTCTTACAGCAGTGCAACTTGAAACATCTGAGAAAAGGGCAGAGTTGTCTGGATACAGGAAATCTGTTCTTCGCTGCTGTTGAGATGAACACTGAACTGCATTCAACCTGGTTTACCATTTCAAAAGAAACAAAGGAGATAGCCCAAGTGCTAGGAGCTTATTCTGAGGCTCATCAGCGGCTGCTCAAATGAAAATGTTTTGTGGAGCAAAAAAATCGAAACTTAAAACCCTGTTTGCCCGCTGATACATCCTTTACAGAACTTCTCAGTACTTTCATCTGGCTGCCATCTGCCAGGTTCGGTTTAATGTGGCAGCGACTCTGTTCTCCCTGCGGCAACCAGGAGACCTGAGGTGTGACTGACCTGGGCAGGAGCCCGGCAATGCCAACACTCCAAAGAAACTTCCATGCACTTCCACGACGCTTCCTGCTGGCACCAGAACCTGGGGTGACTTTCAGGCTGCTTCTGAGCCGTGGCTATGGCAGCTTTAGCGGCCAAAGGCATGAGTGGGGGACTCCTGTTTGGGACACTTGAGCTCACATCCCTTGCCTGAGGCGCGGCGGTCAGTGATCCCCTGGTGACAGACACCCGACTGTCCCGGCGGGCTGGCACCGGCACTCGCACAGCCGCCGAGCTCGGCAGCCTCTGCCTTCCTCCCTTCAGGCCCTCCGGAGCTTCCAAGCTTCACCTGAGTCCCTCCAAGGATGCGGGAGAGCGTAGAGAACTCCGGTTGGGAGAGCACCGAACGAACAACCCCCCGGCGCCGGACCATCCCGAGGGACGGGTTCATCGCCTCCCGGGATATACATCCACCGGGAACGGCGCTAGTCCAGACCTTTCTCATTCCCGAACAAACGCCCTTCCTAGGAACAGCCCGCGGGCTGCGGGGCTGCGAGGATCCCGTCAGCCGCTCCCAGAGCAGAGAAGCCCCAAACCGGAGGCGTTAACGAAACCCCCGGAGTGCGCCAGGGTCCGAACCTTCCTTATTCCCAAGCAAGCGCCTCACTCAGGCGCGCCGCCTGCCCCGGTCCCCGCCGCGCTCCCCTCACACCGCCCCCGCGCGCCCTGCGCACTCAGCCGAGCCACCGCCCCCAATCCCCTGAGAGCCCGCCCCCTCTCCCCGCCCTGCGATTGGCCGCTCTCGCTGTCTGTCCGGAGCCACCCCGGCCCATTGGGCGAGGCCGTGGCACTGCCCCGCCCCCGGCGCTATCGGTTGGGGCGAGCCGAGAGTAAATAGACGCCGGAGCCCAAGATGGCGGAGCCGCCCAGTCCCGGTCGTGGCGCGGCGCCTCCCGAGCAGGAGTTGCTCGGCGCCAGGACGGCCTCGGACGCGAAAGGTTCCCGCGGATCCCAGCCGGCCGCCAAGAAGGTGAAGGGAGCCGAGGATCGGAACCTGAAGGGCGCTAAGCGTGTCAACGGTGAAGGGGGCGGCGGTGGCGGGAGCGCCAAGCAGCCGCTGCCCGCGGTCGTGCCCAGCTACAGCGGCCCCGGCCCGTGGGGCTTCACCACGCTGCCCTCGGGCCCCTCGGCGGGCGCGGGGGGCTTTGCGTTCCCTTCCCCGCTGTCCCGGAAGCTGCTGCCGCCCGCGGTGCTGCTGCCGCCGTCCGCCTCCCCCTCCTCGTCCCATCCGCAGCACCAGCACCGCCACCACCGGCACCGCCTGGCGCTGGCGGCCGAGGCGGGAGGCGGCGGCAGCGGCGGCAGCGCCAAGCCCAAGAGACCCAAGGAGAAGCGGGACAAGGAGAGGAGGAAGCACGGGGCGCTGCCCGTTGTGGCGGCGGCGGGAGATGGCGGCGGGGCCCTGAGCCGGGAGGAGAACGGGGAGGTGAAGCTGCTGTTCCCGAAAGGTGAGCGGCGGGGCAGCGGGCGGCGGGAAGGGAGGGCTGCAAGGGGCAGTGGGCGCGGGGGCCTCGCTGGAGCTGCCCGGCGGCAGCGGGAGGCGGCCCGGCCCGGCCCGGGGGCTGCGGGCAGCGCCGGACCCCGTCACACATCGCTGGCCTTGTGTGGGCTCGTGGGGAAGGCAGCGGCGGCTCAGTCCGCCGTCAATCCTGTCAAAAAAGGGGGTGTGGAATTAGCGATGGCGTCAGCCAGAAGCTGCCAGAGGCCTTAGGTTTTCTTACCTATTAGGGAAATGAGGATGCCGAGTAATTTATTAGAAATGTGCGAACAAAACTGAATTGGGGAATAACCGAGAACGTGTTGCAAAAAATGGTAATTTAAAAATTAAATCGTAAATAATCTCATTTCTTAGGCTGTTAATTTTTACAGGCTAAGTCATTCAGTATTAGTTAAAATGCAGGTAAAATTTAGATACTTAGACTTTTGAAATCTCATGTAGTTGCTGCTCCAGGCTTTTTTTATTTTTTGAAGATCACATCTCCCAAGGAATGCTCGAGGCCTTCAGGATAAGGGGAGGAATGCTGGGTTAGTTCTTTAGTCGTGCTGGACAAAAATGGCCATACGAGGTAGGACAAGATGTCAGGCAAGAGTCTTGCTTGGATTCCTGCTGTGATCAACAGTAAATCTTGGGAACTCAAAGACAATACATGAGTATATGATGACAGTACAAGAATACATGCTTTTATTTCTAGTGTGTCCTTTCCCAGTCTCCAGTGACCTTAAACCAGATGTTGATGCTTTTATATTTACATTGAAATATGACGAATTTGAAATGTACATTCCATTACCTAGTTTAATCAAGTTTCTTTTATTTTAAAGGACAGATAAGTTACAGCTGTTGTGTAGATTTAGGTTACTTTGATTGTGGCCTATACCTGTAATTACAGGATCAGTCAAGCTTGTAGAGAAATATCAATATGCCTTTTTGTCTACTGATTAGGTTGTCTGGGCTACCTTACTTCATTTTTCACTGATTTCCATGAGTATCTTAGTCTATGATTCACTTACCATTGAGGGTTTTTTTTTTATTTACTTGGATCTAGGTTGGTAGTGTCCAAATGGGTTTTAAGTATGTAATTTCAGTGCTTTCAAGTGTTCCATTTTCCCCCCCTTTGTTCCTGTCCAAAAGGTGTCTAGGAAAAAGCCTTTAGAAATGATGCTCATTACCTGTTTGGTGTTGGTGAAGTAATTTTGTCTTCAAGGATAGCTGCTAAGAAACTCACCCAATATCCTTCTTGCAAAGCTGTGTAATTAATAACCATATTTGCTCTGATTGCTGTAGTGTCCTACCAGTGTTAAAGAGTCATGTTAGTAAATCTTGGAACCATATTGCAATAACAGGATGAAATATTCTCTCACATTGCTTAAAGAAATTGACACTGATAGTGGTAACTGAATAATTTATGTGATTTGTCTTTAAAGAGATTCTGCACCTTGTATCTGGAAAAGATACTTTTCTCAGAGCTTATTTATTCACAGACACAAATTCTTTTTTTTTTTTAGCTGCTTAGTTGCTGAGTGCTCAGAACAGATATTTTTACCTTACATTTATTTCTTGAAAACTTATCTACATGAAACAAATAAATTTTCAAAGGCAAATGATACCTGATTGGTATCTGAGTCTACAGATTTCCATTTAGAGGAAGTAGTTTCTAAACCTAAAATTTTGTGGCATATTTTCCTCTATAAAAGAAAAACTTTAATTAAACTGTGTATTTTTGCAGAGAGGGCTGTGAAAAAGTGAAGGATGCACTGAATCTTCTGCTGAGAGCTGCCAGCCTTTCAAAAGTGATTCAGTATTTGACTGTAGATTAAAGAACAGGTTTGTGCTGTTAATCCTGTGAATAATTTACTGTGCAGAGAGGAAAGGGAAAAATGCAGTTATGATGCAGGGAGAAAAGAATGGCTGGGGGGCAGGCACATAGAATCCTAAGTACAGAGGAGAGCTAAGAATGACATTAAGGTGGGTGGGTGGAATAGTCAGGACTTGTGTATTGGGAGTGTTGAAGCTACAGACTGGAAAAAGATACCAGAGGGACTGTGGTTGCAGCATATATTGAGTGATAAATGAGTGAATGTGGAATGAATTTGAAATACTGACAGGAAAAGAAAATAGCAGGCAGAAGCAGTGTGGAGGTGATTCTGGTCTTGTTTTGGGGTGAAAGATTATACTTAGGTGCTGTAGAAAAGCCCAGGAAGGTAGGATGGAAGGAGAATGAAAATTTTAGGCAGCCTATGGGGTGGAATTGAACAGCATGGGTAAATTTAGATGATTTTGGATAATTATGGAAAACTGAAAGGCTTGCACATACAGGATATATGAGGGAATAAAACAGGAATAGGAATAAAATATTCTTCTTCAGGTGTAGCGAGCTGAGTTTGTAGAAGCTGTCATCAGTGCATTCTAAAAATCAGCCTCATGCAGGCAAGTGCAGTCTCTTGCTCCTGGATTCTGCAGTTAGGGAGCTTCTCTGCTTTTGGTGCAGTGGAGAAGGAGCAGCAATGTGGAGTTGATGGTATTGATTGTTTTTCTCTGCTAGCATTCATAACTGATACGCATGCCAGTGTTGCACCTGCCAGAAGGGAAGTTGTGCTAATGGAGAGACTAGAGGTATAGAGGCAGGAATACTAAGAGATAAGCAGGTGGAATGGGTGAGAGTTCCTTGAGTTGTTTTGAGGCTCTGAAAATGGAAAAAGTCCATCCTGCTGTTTGCAGCCAAAAATGGAGATGCATTGCATGTGGGTACATGGGATGGAGTGGAATTCCCAGTCATTCCAGTACCTATAAATGAGGAGGAGTTGTGTTTCTGGTCAGGGAGCTGTGTGTTCTGCTGCACAGAGCTCTTTGGGTGTGAGAGAGACTGAGGCCTGCACAGATTTCAGTACTAGAGAAAATGAGAAGCAAAGCTAGAGGATCAGGAGGAGAATGGCAAAAAATCTCATGAGATTGCTAGGACTGTGGTATAGACAAAATAATACAGGGAATGAGGGTGTGCAGTGATGTGGAGTGAATGAATGTGAAATCTGACCTTGAGAGTAGTAGCAGATGAATTTTCCTAATTTTAGTTTAATTATAGTAATGATGATAGGAGTATTGACACTGTGGAGGAAATTGTGAGGTTTTTCACCTTGCATTCAGAAAAGCTGATGATAGGAGCTGATGTGTGTCCTTTACTTGCAGTAGTGATTACGAGGTAAAGGAGCCTAGTTCTGAGGCACCCTGATTTCCTAAGTGGTAGGAAGATGTTAAGCTTGGTAGTAGCCAAGATGGATGATGTGTTTAAAGCTTTTCAAAAAATTTTATATTTTCTTCAAGTCTTTGTTTAAAGACTTCTTTGGTCTTTTAATTAATTGCAAAGAGCTTTTAAGTTGCAGAGTCATAAGCAGGCCTTACAGCTTGTGATTCCATTAAATGAATGGAGTTCAGTGACCCCTTCAGAGATGATCTACCATGCAGAGAGCCTGAAAGAGCCTTTTGCCAGATGCATGATTTATTCTGCAGATAACGAGGTTTAGGCTGTTTAAAATGAGCTTAAATTTCACTTGTCACGAACATTCTGATAGTGGAACTAAAGTTGTGCAATGTTTTTGTTTTTAAAGCACAATGTCAGTCTGACAGAAGTGATTGCTGTTCATGCCATGACTTTGCTGATTCAGTTAGTCATTTAACTGGTACTCTGCTCTAGCAGTTCATAGTTGACATTGTTTTCATAACAGTGCAAAGCTCGGCTCAGCCACTCCCCTCTTCATTAGACAACGCCTGTCCAAATCTTTGGTTTTGGTCCCTATATTTGCTGTAAGGTATAATGCAGTTGCATGATCCATCTTTTCTGCTTTTCTTGCTGTTTCTGTGTACAATTTCTCTTTCCTTTTTTTTTTCTTCAGTGATCCATTTGTTAGATTGCCTCAGTGTGCAGGCAGTTGCAAAATGAGATTGATGCCTTTTGACTTGCAGATGGGGATTCCCCATATGAGCAGGAAAGCTGAATATGGCACTGTAGCTCTTGTTTTTAGTATTAGTCTATTTTTTTTAACTCTCCCTCCTTTGCCCCCCCCTTCCCCCCCCCCTTTCTTTCTCCTGCTGTCTTTGAAGGATAGGTAAGATTAGATTTCAGATGAACATTTAGCAGTGATTCTTCTGGTAACAGTTACCTTGTATTATGTGACCCTTCTGGGATTTTAGCTTTCAAGAAGTTACACTTTTTAGTCTTAATAATTTTGGTCTGCATCCAGTGGGATGCTCATTTCATAGTCTCTGTTACCAAAGTAGGTTGAAGAAAGTTTTGAATCTTCTTTTTCCCTTCTTTAGAACTGGGGCCATGCATCTTGCTTGTAAGGTTGTCTTTTTTCTTCTGCTAAACATTTTCTCCTTCTGTTAACTACTGCTTCCCTTTTTTTCTTTTTCCTTGGACTCTCTGGCCTGACTCACTTCCCCCTCCATCCTGTTGAATTTTTTAAATATGTCAATCATTTTCATGCTTATGAGGCCTCTTGACCACTTTCATCTGAATTCTTCAATATATTTCTATTTAGATACCCTACTGCAAGCAGCAATGTCTAGAAAGTGTTTAGGGTTCTAAATATGGTATTCAGGAGGAAGAAGGACTTCTCAAATTTCTATTGCTGTTTGAGATTTACGTGCAGTTCAGTTTTCAGAGCTGGGAGTGACATTAATGTAAGTATGCAATGCTGGGATAAATTTGGAGCAGTGCATCTTTTTCTTGAGGGACCCTGGCCCCTTTTTGGTAAGCTAACTTGACATTTGCTAGGCAGAACAAAGTCTTTCTAAGCTGGAGAACCATGCCCTTCCTGTAACCCAGAATCCAGCTTTGTGTGTAATTCATGCAGTAGAATCTTAACTCTGATTTTAGAATACCAAATGATTTTCCATAGTTGACACAGGAACAGGAGGCTGAAGCATTTGATCTGAAGCCTCTTGAAGAGGCCTTGTTTGCAGCTCTCACATTCTCTGTTACTGATTCCAACTCCCCAGTGCTTGAGCTTAAACTTGACTCATTCAGGTCTGCATGTAGAAGGTCTTCTTAGAAGTGAGAAGCTTAAAGGAACTGGGAACTGTAAAGATCATATTTCAGTTTTTTCGAAGTGTTTTAATTCTGAAAGGGATCTGTCCTCCTTTCATTCACTGAAGAGCTTGAGGAAATATTCTTGCCTGATAAAGGGATTTCTTTAGTCATATCTTGGATTTTAAACTTAAATTACTGAAAGGAGTGTGAGCCATATGTTCCTGGTTGCTGGGATGTGAAACCTGTCCCTTTTTTGATGGTTTGTATTTTATCTTGAACATGCTGTATGGGTTTTTCCGTGTTCATTAAGCTGGGAAACCTGCTCTGCAGTGTACATTATAGGATTTAATAAGTGCAGGTGTCAAAGCTGTTAACATGGTGATGTTAAATGTACTTCATGTACCTGCATAACCAGTTAAACGTGGCTTCTTGAGGTTTTATTTTTATGGGTGTTTGTTCAAAGTGAGGAGAGTGCTGATGGAAGGGATAGTAGCTGATACTCTTGTATGCCCTCCTTATTTCCCCTTCCTTTCAGTTACACTGCTGGTGGTGTTATCCATATTGATGGTGTCCCTTAGCAGTAGTCTGTAAATATTTTGCCTCATGTGCAGTGACAGCCCTTAAATCAAACAGTGGAGAGGCAGAATACTTTGAACATAATCTATGACTGACTACTAATGTGAGTTACCATCTGGAAAATGATGCAGAGCAGCTGCAGCTTTTGGCATCTGACAGGGCTGTACAGCTCTCCTCTTAGTGCTGAAATGGACTTGCTTGTTTGAGCTCCTGCATGGACTTCAAGGTGCAAATTTCCCAAGTGACAGCCACCACTTTGCACATAAGATCCACTCAAGAGCACTTCCCACTTAGTACTCACTCTCTATGCTCATGGTTTACCTTTTTGTCTGTAGAAAGCTTGCAGTAGAGGCAAAGATCTGAGTAGATTTCTGAAATCAGGATGGTGTGATCTGTGAATTTGTGTTCCTGTATTTACTGCTTAGGAAATCATGGCAGTCATTCTCATGAGAATGACTACTATGAGTATCTCTTGAGTTGGGAAACAAAGAGCTTTTACTGTACTCGTTAGTTGTAAATGGCTATTTAATGTATAAATACAGTGTATATCCATTTCTTTCATTTATGTACTTAACCTATCATCCAGAAAAAGTAGCTTTGCAATTTGAGGATGAAGTATGCATATAATTCTTAATTAGTTCAGTTCATTGTGTGGAATTGTTGTAAAGTGAAGATATTTTTCAGATGCCGTTTAGAAAGGTGAGATGGCACACACCATAACTGTCTTCCTGTTTATATGTAGCACTTCTTTTATTTTAATGTACTGCAGTTGCAGCATTTTTTTTGGGTGTGGGTGTACAGTTTTCGTGACGTGCAAAGCAAAGAATATGGACTTTATGGTGACACTCCTTACTGTAAATTTGAGTGAGACATGTAGAAATCTCTTAATTCTTTAGGTGTTGTATTTTTTCTAAACAGAGATACTTATTCCTACAAAGCCCTGTATTTTAAAAAGTATACACTTGTTTATTTATTACAGTTGGATTGGGTTTGCATGGCAAGGTAGCAGGGGAGATACAGGGATGGCTTCTGTGAGAAGCTGCCAGTGATGGTGGTAATCATCTCTGGGATTATGTAGTTTAAGAGGGGCAAAAAATTACTGCACAGGACCAATTGCAGCTGGAGAGAGGTCAGTGTAGAAGGAGGGGGCAGGAGGTGCTCCAGGTGCTAGAGCAGATTCCCCTGTAGCCCCTGGGGCAGCTCCTGGTGGGGCAGCTGTGCCCCTGCAGCCCAGGGAGGTCCCTGGGAGAGCAGAGATCCACCTGCAACCCTTGGGGGACTCCAGCCTGGAGCAGGTGGGTGTCCAAGGGAGGCTGTGACCCTGTGGAAGCCTTTGCTGGAGCAGGCTCCTGGCAGGACCTGTGGAAAGAGGAGCCCATGCTGGAGCAGGTTTGCTGGCAGGACCTGTGAGCCCTTTGCTGGAGCAGGTTGCCAGATTTGTTGGCAGGACCTGTGACCCCATGGGGCACCTAGAGCAGGCTGTGCCTGAGGGACTGTGCCACATGCAAAAGGACCCACACTGCAGCAGTTTGTGAGGAGCTGAGCCCATTGGCAGGACTCACACTGGAGAAATAGGTAGGACAAGTGTAGTGAAAAGATAGATTTCTTTCTTTTTTACCCTGGGACACAAATTACTTCAGATGATTGGCTTTTAGTTTTAGTACCTTTGGAGGTATGTAAAGGCCTTCCCTCCTGCATGTTTGGGCTATGTTATTTCTGTGGAGGCTCATTTCATCCACAACAGCTCAAAAAGCTTTTTTTTATTTTTCTTTTTTATTTGTTAGTAGTAGTCTTGGTGGAAGCTAACTGCAGAATATTCTGTGGACATGGAAAGCTTATTATAAACATCTTCCTACCTTTTACTACTTTGTGATCTTGTTGCCCTACAAGTGAAATGGAGACCAGTAGTAGCTTCTACTGTTAAATTTCAAAAAAGCTGTACAAGAGCATTCCAGGTTTTCATAATTTCAACAGAAGATTTTCTTGTTTTCCCTTGCCAGTGTCACTCACTGCTTGTTTATTCTGTGATATGTAGGTTGTAAATTACTTAATATTGGGGGTTTTCATTTCAAAGCAGGAATTTTATGAAGAATGTTCATGTTTCTGGATGTCCCTGAGGAGAACAATCTGCAGACTTTTGTTTGAGAGTTGTGTTTGAATTCTGCAAGCCAGATTAGAAAACACATACTGATACTCAGAAACTTCAGACATTTCAACTGAGAATTAAGTTCAAGTGTTAATCCATGGAGTAACTCATTTTGACAGTTTTTTTTTAATGTACCAAGATTTTTTTAAAATTTCAGTATTTGTGTGTTTTTTTTTAAGGTGAACTACTGGCTATTGTTAAGCTATTCTGTGAGCTTTGAAGGAGGAAATCAGAAAATCTGTACATTCAAATTGAGCTTCTCAACTGTTTTTTACTTGCATCAGGCACTACACTGCTTTGGTTACAGTTCTGTGATTTCTAGAAGGGAAAGTTTACTCCAAACTTCCCTCAGCTGCATTTACATTGTATTTGCAGTCACTTATGGTAGGATTTACTTTTGGCTGTTGCTGGGGGATGTTTCGGAACACATTCATTGTTTCTTTTGTTGGGAAAGTTTCACCATTGAGTCTAATTGCTTTGTAGATGTGAAAATAATCTAGAGGCTCTTTAAGAGGTTCTCTGTCTTTATATGTTGCTTCTGACAAAACTAGAAGATTCATTGGCCTCATTTTCATGAGCTGGCAGTAAAAGATTCTTTCAGTCTTTTGTCCTCTTTCAGCAAGACTCAACATCTGTATATGCTCTTCAGTCTTGCTTTGATTTGTAAGTGATAGCAGAAGTCAAGTGTGCCTCTTAACCATAGAAAAATGTTGAGATAAAATCTAGGTCTTCCCATGATAATTGTAGTTCTGGCTGAGTTGATCGTTCAGCCAAGGTTATAAATCAAGCCTGGTGTTGCTGCCTGCTAGCTGAGTGTCTGCTTTTGAAGTGTTACATTAACTCCTGTTGGACAATTTACCCAACTTCATACTTAAATTGCAGGGGATTTACAAATTAGAGATTCCTTTTTGGGGAGAAGCAGGTTGGAGAGGAAGATTTATGTCAGTTTAACCTATTCCTAGAAAGGTTTGTGTTGCTTAGGAAAGCTTGTTTGGTTTCCATGGTCTGCTGTACACATAAATCTGCTTTGTCATCCATCCCTTCCCACAGAGGTGTTAGGAGGAGGCTGTTCTTGGACATGGCTGTTTCAGTCACTTAGACGTAAAACATCCTCTAAGTGCAGCTACCTTATTATATTTGTGCCAGTATAGTTTCTGTTCTCTCCCTGCTGCTTATGATCTGTGGAGAGGCAAGAGGCATATCTCAATTGCCGTCTATTTTGGTTTTTATTTGACTTATTTTCTTATGACTGTCCCTAAAATACATCCTTTGCTTCACTTTAAGAACTGTGAGGGTTTAAGTTCTATATCCTCATTAGAATACTCCTCAGAGGAAAGATAGGAACGCTGTGGAATCACTGTTAGAGCATTCATTTGTGTGGGTTACTGTCAGCTCTTTGCACCTTTATCAACATGCTTCCTGAGTAGTTTGGTTAGAGGTCACTCTACATTACCTTCTAGAATTGAGGGCTTTCTTTGGCTTGCTTCTGAAATATTTCTCATTTGTTAGTAGTGAACATACTCGCTACTTCTATTTTATGTGAATGCTTAAGGAAGAGTAATTGGATTTCTTTGCTTCCACTTGGGGTTTATAATGCAAGTACCATGAATAAAACATCAGGGCTGTCTCTCAGCTGTATTACTGAAGCATAACATTATGTAGAAGCTTGAAATCAGATTTCCTCTTTCCCTGTGGAGGTTAAAAAGCCCAGTGAACTCTTGCAGCAGGTACTGGCTTCAGGCCAGAAAGTAAGGCGTGAAGTGCTGGCTGCATTGCATATAAGCCTAGTAAAATCTGACTTCTTTAATGCTTGGCCTCATAAGTGAATCTCAACTTGGCTTGCAAAGATGACTGCTTGAAACTATGGATTCCTCTAGGTCTAGTATTTTACATGCAGAAAGCATGCCTAAAGCCTCTGCTTTTCTGTGTCAGGGATTTAAAAACCTGGAGTGACTTGACAAGAAAGTAAATGAAAAATGAGACTGCTCAGGTAAGCTGTTACTGATTGTAGGTAAGCAGGGGAAGCACCAGTGAATTAAATCTGCTGTGTGAATACAGCACGTCTCATATTTTTATTAATTATATCTGACTGCTATTGATGCATTAGCCCGTGCATGTAATATAAAAGACTTTTCATTTGACAGATTAAACCATCTTTCCCAGGTATTTGCAAAAGCTTTTAAGTTCAGAGTATGGATGGATGGATGGATGGATGGATGGATAGATAGATAGATAGGAGGTTTTCAGTGTAGGTGTGCACCCAAGAAAATGCTAACTGTATTCTTTTTTTCCTCAATGCTTATGTCATGTATGCAATTCCAGTTTCAACAAATGAGCTGACTGCAGATACAAAATAAGAGCAGGAGGTATAGGAGTAAGCAAAAATTACTGTACAGTTAACTTGCTGGGTTGTTGCATACAGCCACAACATAACAAACAAAACTTTTCTGAGTTTAAGAAGCTTATGTTGGATTATGCAACAGATAAATATTAGCTTTTCATATTGTAAGTACTGGGATTTCCTTGTAACTCCTCCTCTATATCCTCTTAATAGAGCTTGCATAAGCGTAATAGGAAACATGTATGTTACAATTACTTTTCTGTTCTTGCTTAATTGTGAAATATTTGCATTTCAGGTCAAATCAAAGACAAAGTTAAAGAAAGGGAGAAGAAGCAAAAAGAAAAGAAGAAGCACAAACTAATGAATGAAATCAAGAAAGAAAATGGAGAGATCAAATTGCTGCAGAAAGGTAGGTTCAAACTGTGTAGTGATTTTTCATTCTAGTGCTAGAGGTATTTGTGATTGGATGCTGTATTTTAATACTATGTTTTTCATTTAACTTATGTAATTTTTCCTGGTTAGCTGGTACAAAGGTTTTGAATTAAAACCTGATATAGATGTTAATTTTTTTTGTCAACTGTGCTGGGTATTGGAAATTAAAGATAAAACTATCATCACAGCGTTGTATATACAATAGTAGTAATAGGAAAGACTAGTACACCAAGGAACAATATTAGTGATTCTTCAATAACTGCTGACAAGATGTAGGTTATCATTTTATATCTTGTGGAGAGGAAAAATGAATGCATGTTACATTTTATGTCTAACATTAATTGTACAAGACTGAGTAATTAAGGAGTTATAATTCAGGAGCTTTGTCAAATACTAGGCAATTGTATGCAACATGCAGTCTTAATTTTGGCTAATTTGTTCAAGTGTTTTCTGTAATGAAAGGTAGTTAAGGTTACATTCTCATGTGGCTTGTACATCCATTGAATCTTAGAACTGTACAGTAGTTGAGGTTGGAAGGGATCTAGTCCAACTGCTCCAGGTATGATCAACTAGAGCAGGTTGCCCAGGATTATCAGACTCTTTATCTCCAAGGGTGGAGGTAACAGTCTCACTGGACAACTACATTCAGATTACATATACAGAGATTTTTTTTTGTAATGATGATGATAAGAGACTGGAACAGGTTGCCCGGAGAGGTGACAGATATTCCATCCCTGGTGGTGTTCAAGGGCAGGTCAAGAATTAGGCTCTGAGCAACCAGATCTAATTGTTCCTGCTTATTGCAGCAGGTTAGACTAGATGGTCTTGAAAGGTCCACAAGCTAGGTGTCTGTTGTATGGTCTATGAAGAAAGGCAGAGACTGCTGGGACTGATAGGCCTGGAGAAGAGGAGGCTCAAGGAGGATCTTATCAGTGTGTGGAAAAACCTGATGAAAGGGAATGAAGAAGGTCATCAACCTGTGCTTCACAGGTTTATTTCTTCCAGGTGCAGGGTTTTACCCACCTCTCTGTTAACTTCATGAGTCCCCCAAGTTTCTGCATTTCTGCAGCCTCTCAAGGTCCCTCTCTCTGGCAGTGCAACTCTGTGGTGCATCAACTCCTTCTCCCAGTTTTGGATCAGCTGCAGCTTGCTGAGGGTGTGCTCTGTCCTATGATGCCATTAATGGAGAGGCTGAACAATACCAACACAAGATATTAAGGTCTGGATTACTCCAGCAGCGACTGTTTCCAGCTGGAATTTGTGCTGCTGCTCACAACCCTTTGAGCACAGCAATTAAGCCAGTACTTGAACCACCTTACTCGTTACTTAGGTCATGCTGCATCAGATTTTCTGTGAGGGTGTTGCTTATTTGAGTAGACCAAATGCTTTTTTAATCTGTTATTTTCAGTCCGTGCTTTTGAAGTTAGGAACAAATTCCTGATATGTTTTTATGTTACTTTGTATACTGTAGGATTTAATTTACAAACCAGAAAGTGAAACTTTCAAATTAAATCTTGAACTTCAGAAGAGGTCAGAGGCACAGAGCCCTTTAATTACTGCATCACGTATTATACTCTACACACAAGTAACTGTATTAACAACAATGACAGCTTAAAACCTGTGTTGATCAGATCTCAAAGTACTGCTTTGAACTTGAGCATTGTGTAAGCTGGTGACTTCCTGTGCAAAAGGCAGGTGTGACTTGTCCTTGCTGAGCATGTGGGAGGAAGTCGATGGTTGAGATACAGGGCAGCATGTAACTGCCATAACAGTGGGTTCTTCAGGCTTTGTTTGAGTAGCAGCCTTTTTTTACACTGGGTCCTATTTCTGTTGCCATTCAGCAGATGAGGTGCAATCTGCAAAGACAGCAAGTTGTCTTGCCCCAGTCTAATAGATGATATCTAATGGGGCTGCTGAGCTTAAAATAGTGCTTTATTTTCAGGTTAATGTTCAAATGTATATGCCCAGGGACTGTGTTAAAAGACTTCTTTTGAGAAGCAGGACAGCTTATTTCACAGCAAACAGTGCTACAAGTGCATTAGATGCTTTACCCCTATTTTATTTGACTTTTTATCACTCAAGTATATTTTATATTTTCTTTAAGGTGTTGGCTGTTAAGTGTTTTGTAGAGGCTGTATTTGGTTTGCCAGTATCCTGCAAAATTGACTCCTATTTCAGGGAAAGAAGGGGGTGAGTCAGGAGGGCAGTTATTTAGAGCAGGCAGATCATCTCCACAGGCTTTGTATCCTGTTCAGAACAGCAGCTTGGTGTCTTCTGTGGGCCTCCAAAATCTGACTGAATGTGCTTATATGTTCTGTGAGGTTTGTATAACATTTCCTGAGCTGTCCTGCTGATGTGATCTAACTTATACATCCTGGGCAAGAGAGAGCAGAGGCAGAAGTGCTTTATGATGCAGCTTCATGTATATATCAGTGGTCAGTGTCTCTGTGACCTTTTCAATTACTAGCTCTTTATTTAAGAGTGTCTTCTTCCTGTATAAGAAAAGTTAAACTTCAAGCCCTATTGTTTTGAGCTCAGGATTTACTGTGTGGGCTTTGGAATGAGTCTGCTTTCCATTTCTTCAGGCTTTTGCTTTTGTGGTTGTTTTTTCTATTTTTAGTGTGTGTGTGTTTAGAGACCAAGACTACAGTGCCTAAAGACAGCTTATTTCCTTCTTCTAGGTATTAGATCTATATCTTGTTGTAAAATATTGCTCTGACCATCTGTTTGTGACTGCCTTTGGCTGAGGGGGGGTGGAGGTAACAGCCTACGTGACTTCAGACAGCTCAACTGGCTGTCCAAGGTCAGAGGTGAAGAGTTCTAGAAGAGGTCAGTGCCGAGGGACTGATGCCTTTTGAGGGAGAGCTGGTGTATAAGCCTAATTTTGGTGCTCTAAGCTGAATGTGGAAGAGTTTATTTATACTTGGAGGCTCTGAGTTGTGAGCTGTTCATCTGCCTAAACTTGGGTTGGCATTCTGTTGAAAGCACTGATAAAACTTGCCCGTGTTGGAGAAGGGTGATTCTGAAAAAGAGTTTCTCTGCTGTGCTTGAGGCTACCAAAGGAAATGAGGCTTTTCAGAGAGCCTGATGGCTTTTTTTATAAACCTAGAATTAAAAAGTTTGTCATCCTTTTGCACTTAAAAGTTGTATTCTCTGTAGATAAGGCTGTAGAATTGCCTCTGTGTCTCTGCTGTGTGGAAGGATGAGCTCAGTTTTCAGACAAAATCTGCTTGGCACATGCGTATTGTTAAAAATCCAGAAACTCTAAGTGATTTAAATTTACTTTTAAGAAGAATCTGCATTGTAAATAGTTACTGTCTAGATATTAAGCATTTAATGCAAAATATTTGCACCAGTGTGATGTGACAAACTTACTGGAGGTTCTGCAAAAAAGAGGATGATTAATGGGCTTATTTGTAAACAGTCCCATTTCTGTTTTTCATTTTAAAAAAAAGTCAGTCTTGTTTCCCTGATTATTTATATCTGAGCACAACAACTGCTAAAATTGCAGTAGGAGAAATTCTTAGTATGTGTTTCTGCAAGATTAAATGCCTTGCTTTATTGAATGCCAAAATTCAGGAAAGAACTGAAAATGAACATTTTATTTGCTGGTATGAACATACGTAAATCCAAATTGTTTTCTAAAGACTTTTAAAAATTATTCTTCTGGAAGAAATGACATTTAATTGTACATTTTTATGACCTTTTAAAATTTTTTATAGATTTTTTTTTACATGAGTATTTATAAAATCAGTGTATTGAACATGAGACATGAGTCTTCATGTATCTTTAGGGAAAGTGTTCAAGTATTTTTATGTAGTGCACTTTAGTTGAGAGAATGAGTAAGACTGAGATAAGAGTGCAGGGCACACAATCCGCCACACTGATTTGTCTGATACTGGGTTTGCTTCACAGTCCTTATGCACCAAGTTACCAACTTTTATCAATAAAATATATGAGTAGAGGGTGAAACACAGATGTCAGATGAGATGGAGCAAGTGACAACTGGAGGGAGAGCTGTGCTGGAAAGCTTTCTGCTGGAGCTGGGGATCTGGAGCTTGAAACAAAGGCTTCTGGTACATCAAAATGAAAATGTTAAATTTTGGTGGCTAGGCTCTCCTAAAGTAAGGAAGTGAAAACTGATTTAAATTACTGGGTGCTGTTAAAAATGTTTGTGCCTTCCTGCTACTAGCTGTCAGCTAGAAACTGTGGGAAACAAAGAGTTAAGCGTTACTAATTTTTGGCTTTTGTTTTGAAATGTCTTTAAGTATCCCTCTAATAATTCTGGCTGTGACCTCAGTTGAGAAACACCTACTCTAGTTGAAACAACTGAATAAAGTATTCAACTTCATGGTCTCTGCTTATTTAAAATTTCAGATCAAATGATCCAGCACAACAAATGGACAAAACACAACATAAAATAAATTTCAGGTAGTGTCTGACTTCTTGCAAAAACTTACATTTGGAAGGTGTCTGTCATTAGACAGATAAACCAGATATTAGGCTGTCTAGCATCAGTTTTGATTACAAGTATGTGTCATCTTGTAATAACAGAGCATTGGCTTATTTGCATAAAATTTGAACAGTTTTGAGTGTCAGTCCTTAGTAGTAAGTCCCATATCACTAACACTGACAGGTATATTATGGCACCATAAAAAATAAGGTGTGCTGAGTTACCTTGAAAGATCTACCAGTCCTATAGATGTGTGCATGTGAGAATTATTTTTCTATTTATGGTACATAAGGCTTGGTGCCTAGAAGATGGCTAAAAGTTACTTAGCATTAGTTCTGATACTGCTGAGTATGTGCGTGCATGAACAGAATGAACATAACTTCCATTCTTCTGATTTCTTTATTGATACAGTGCAGATTTTGCAGCTCTATCCTCGTGCAGATACTGCTAGGCCAAATAAGAGCAGAAGCTGTTCTTTGCTTTTTTTATAGTCCAGTAAAGTGTGAGCTCAGTCTGCTTTTTAACAACAGGTCAGAGGGAAAAGGTCCTGTAAATGCGGATGCTGAGAGTTTTTTTATCTACCCCATGTCCCTGTTATTTTTCATTCTTGGGGTCCTAGGGCAGTGAGTCACTTTAAATGAAATGTTTTTAATGCGACTTAAAATTGTTAACTTCTGTCTCGTGTTTCCAAACCATGTTGTGGAAAAAGCTTTTTGTTCATAGGTTCAATACCTGTTGTGTCTAAATGGATCTCAGGTCACATAGAGACAAATATGCCATGCACTTCAAAATGTGTGAAATATGATTCCAAGAGTTGTATGTATATGTATGTATGTACACACCTGTACTATGTGTGCTGGTTAAGACTCTCTGATACACCTATCTTGAAAGTTTTGGGTTGCCAGTGTGTGCCTCAGCAGTAAGAGGTGAATCCGGTTAGCTTGTAACAAGTACTGCAGTGCTGTTCCCAAATCCGACTTAAAACAAAGTAGGTTGGATATCTCACCCTTTTGTTGGGATCTTTATTTAAACTTTTGGATTGCTTATTTATGTTTTCATGAAGTTCTGCCTGTCTGCTCTGGAGCAACTTGATTACTGCCCTAGAGAGATGAGGAAAGCTGCTCTTCTTTTTTGGTGTCCATTAGTGAAGTGTCAAAGCAGTGTTACTGGTTTTGGAAGAAGCAGCTCATTTTATTTTAAAGTACTTTGATATATACAGCAGAGAAGTGACTGAATGAGTGTGTTTCTGGTCCTCTCTACAGCTAATACAGAAGAAGAAAAAGAAGAAATTATTTATTGAACATTGCTGATGGCAATTCCAGTATTCCAGCAAGCCAACTCTTTTTGCTCTTAACTATTTGCAGCTTCTTAGCAGCTTTAAACATCTACTTCAGAGTGGATCTTTGAAATCCATCAGAGCAGAAGCCTTAGGCTAGAAATGTGCTTCCTTCTCTATCTGTTATATTCTATTCAAGCTTTACTGAGAAATACTGTTTACTTCTAGAAATCAGTTTTTCATTTTGTGTTTGTATTCCTCAGGAGAACTGTCTGTACGCTAAAATAGTTGAACATAAGTATTCTAAAATTGGGTGTCAAAGGTGGCAAAGCAGTGTGGAGACGAAGCACCACCCACACTCATTGTAAGAGGATAGATGGAGGAAATTGTAATCTGATGTGTATTACAGATAAATGAACTAAAGTGTTACCTTTAAAAGGTAAATTTTATAACTTCTTTGTTAAATTTAAAAGTTCAAGTGTTCAAGTTACAAAAATTTCTATTAAGGTTTCTTAAGAAATTGATCCTGTCTCATAAATGTACTGTTGGGTGAGGTGGTGGGACTTTTTCAATCTGTAAAAATTCAGCTTTGTTCAGTGCAGGGGTGGATGGAGAAGGTGTGGGGGACAGAGTAGCTGAGCAGACCAGGTGGTTTGCTGCCCTGAGGAGGGGTGGGTGCTGCTGGTACCCCCTGTGTCCTGCTCTCAGTGGCCTGTGTGCTTTAATTCCTGTCTGACTGGAAGCGGTTCCCTGTTGTAGCAGCAGAGTGAACAGCTTTCTGCTGAGCCACTGAGTTGCTGTGCAGCTGATGAGCAGCAGTCAGTAGCAGCAGTGGTGCAGGACCCTGTGCCAGGAGCAGTGACAGAGGAGACTGGGAGGTTGGATCATCTGGCAGTGAGTTGATACATTGCTCAGCTGTGTCATATCCATTTGAAGGCCGAATAATTGTCACATTTTTTCAGTCTTCCAATATACAATTTGATTTTAAAATGTTTTTTTCTTTGCAATGTGGGGTGTATGAAGTATCTACACAAATAATTTTCTGTATGTATGTCATTTGCTGCTTGTAGGGAAATTGAGTTTTTGATAGAACTTGTGTATGCAGTAGCAAAAGCTCATGTGAATTTTAAAAAGGCTCAAAACAACTAAGCAGTTTTTGAAGTTGTGTTACCTAATTCCTGCTTGAAGTGGTTTTAGAGATCTAAGTTTTACTCTTGATGGTGTGCAATTTTTTTCAAAGTGTTTAATTCTAGTAATGTTTTGAAAAAAGCCCATTTGGAATCCTCTTTATCTTCTGATATCTGTGTTTTAAGGCTTTTTTCTGCTTCAGTGGCATCAGTAGTTCAGACATTGAAGACGGGATTGATGTTTTGTCTCCCAAGGATAGACACTTACCAAGTAGCAGTTCAGGGGGCCCTGCTACCTTCCATCACAGATCTTCTGGGGTTTTTTTTTTGTTATACAGCCTTTTGTTCTTTCAGTGATTGTTGCTCTCTTGGTTTCCAAGTGTTTCAGAAGTAAAACTGATCTCAGTTCCATCCTTCTTAAATATAGAGATCCAAAAAATTCAGTGGAAGAGAGTTGTGCACAGAAGTGAGGGGCTGTGAGCAAACATTTATTTTGTTCTAAATTGTGTGCATCATTTTTGCAACTTGGTGTGATTTGAGAAAGTGTGCAATGATTAATTGTATACTTGATATGTATGTAAATGGCATAACCCTTTTATCTTGTGTTCAGAAGTAAAAGCAGTCTGTATTAAAATCAATGTATTTAAAGCTGAGCAGAAAATTTTTTTTATATTCCCAAAAAGGGAATTATTTTTATCCTCTGGTTAAAAACTTTTATCTCTTCTGAAGGCTTTGTAGCGATGATGTGAAAACAGAGGGAATGATAAATGTTCTTCATTAAAAAATGTCTTATTGTAATTCCTTCTAAGGTTTTAAGTGCTTCCATAGATGTATACCAAGTGAAATAAGAATTACTTTTACAACTGGGTTTGAAGACAAACACTTTTTGGATATGTTCACAAGAACTTTGCATAATTTGAGATTGATTTACATTCCATCTATTTTGTTTCTGTCTTAAAGGCGCCACAGCTTTCAAGACCATGGCTGTGCTCTTTTGAGTGCTGCTCACTGATGATTAGAAAAAATCAATTATTTCAGTTGGAAGGGGCCTACAGTGATCATCCAGTTCAACTGCCTGACCACCTTAGGGCTGACCAAGAGTTTAACCTGTTGTTTAGGGCATTGTCCAAATGCCTCTTGAACACTGACTGACTCAGGGCATTGACCACCTCTCTAAGGAAGTCTGCTTTGTTGTTTAATAGTGGAATTGTTTGTTTGGTTAGTTTTTTTAAATTTTATTGCATAGCTGCGTCCTTGAAATACGTTAAGTGAGGGATTAAAGAAACTGCCACCAGATATTACAGGAGCAGTTGAGTGAAATTGATTGTTAATAAAACTTCTCAGAAGTTCAAAAGGAATGGTACAGGTTGAAAGGGGAAATCGGATCATCTCCTTCTTGTACTTTAGGAATGGAAGTCAGTAGTTTTTGTCATTTTTCACAGATACAAATTCATACCCATCTATTATAGAAGCACTTTACATTTCAGCTAGTAATGATATAATGTAATTTAATAGCTGGATGCTCAGCAAGAACATAGAGATGCTGATCTTCATTTGTCTTAAGATTTTCTTTGGTGATAGCAAACATGCTCAAGTAGGAGAGGGCAATTTGGCTCTTACTGCAGCACTTGGTTGCTGTGAAGTTTGATGCCATTTACATTACTCTAATTGAACCCCAGTAAATACAAATTTCCATCCGTTTCTGCCATACATAATGTCCCAGATCTGAGTGACTAGTTGGAAAAAACTCTGATCTCCATTTGAAAATAAGTGAAGTGTGTTGGCAGGTAACTCCTGCTTCCCCCTGCATCACCTTGCTCCAGCATTTGGTGCTACAATTCCATAGTTTGTATATTCAGACTAATATAATATCTGCAGAATGCTTGACTTCTTTGTGATATCCATGAGCACAGCAAAAAAAAAATCATATTTAGAGCGAAACAATTTTAAAATGCTAAGTTAAAGCATTGTTAAGAGTTTGCAATACCTATATACTTGTGGATGCTTTTTTGTAGTTGTGTGTTCCTGCAGTCAGGAGGAGCGGAAACATGTCTGAGTCTGTATTTTGAGATTTGTATTGAGATTTCAAAGTCTGCAATATGTAACTTCCCACTCTCATATACCATTTTTTTATTTCCCACTGACTGGAGCTCGTGCCATAATGACACCATTACAATACTCCAGAACGGAGCAGTAGGTGATTTTTGCCAGGTAATGATATTACACACAAGGACTCTGCCACCCTGAATGAACCATTTTTAGGATTCCTCTAAGGTTGAGGTACTTAATTGTTAACACCTGTTGCTGCTCTTCTGGATCTTCTCATGCCCACTAGACTAAAGACTCTGACAGAAAGAGGATATTAACAAAGAAGTGGTGAATATTGCATCTACCAGATGAAGCAGGCCTCTTGCTGAGGTTTGGTGCTGGGTTTACATTAAATTTAGCCTAAGAAAGCACAGACTTCCATGGAGATACTGGCAGTTGAACTTTTGGCAGTTGACCTTAGTTAGCTAAAAGTGAAATTGTGTTTAGAGAGTGTGCAGTGTTAAATCTGATTCTGAGTGAAGGGAGTCTTTGTAGTTATCAATTGTGTAGATTAGGTTAAGAAATCCTAGAATCCATTTCCTTGTTTGGACTAAATAAGAAATGAGGTGACCTCAGGGCACTTCTCATTCCCCTCTCTGTGAGAAAATATAATCCAGGGAGATAACTAAATCTGCCTCCACTTCAAGAATCCCAGAGGTATTTAGCAGCAAGAATTTGTGATTCCATGCACCAACAGTTGTGGTCTCTTTTTTTTTTTTTTTTTTTCTTTAAGGACCCTTGTTAAGTTGCTTAGATGCAGGCTGGCAAGTTGAAAATAATCTACTGCAACGTTGTAGTAGAGACTGGCTAACTTAACTCTTGCAGATTTCATATTACTTAGTCCTGCAATGAAATACACAATTTTTAAACTTGAAAGCTTCTGTGTTTGAACATGCTGGTTTTGAATTGCTGGTGGGAATTTAATTTTGTGCTGAAACATACCCACTAACTTTGTTTTACGATGTGCTAAATCATTTTGACTGCTTGATCTTAGGGCAGTGTAGTGCTAGAAGTTTTTTTGGCTACCACTTCTATTACTTGCAACAAAAAACCCCTCACTTTTTTAAAACAAGTGAAAACATTTACCTTGGGAATCACTTGAATGTGCTATCCCCAAATGAGTAATTTTTGCCTTTAGGACATTTTGGACATTTAGGACAGTTTGTTTTCATGTCAGCTTGTATATTAAGAGAACTTGAGGCTAGTTTCTTTTTTGCGTTTTCTTTAATGTGTCTTTTGTTTTAATTTTATTTATGTTATAATATGTATGGGATGAGTTTTTAGTTGTTCCCACGTGTTCTTCAACACAGTTTATCTAGTTTTGAAAGAATGACCATGTGAAGAAGCCCATCAGACAAGGTCAGTTCTGGCAGTGGCATCTCATGGGCAGCTTGCTGCTGCTGTTCATATCCAGGCATGGTTTGTAGGCAGTGTTGGACAGCTGTCCTGTAGTGTCTCTGGACTTTATGGGACAGCAACTGCTATGACCAGCTAAAGGGAATGATGGACTGCCGCTCATCATGAAAGCAGCCTTGGGTAATTTGGGTTATTGTGAGGTCTTTCCTTTGCTGTCTCAGCTTATTTATCAATTGCACATGGAAGGTGTCTCTTACCCTCCTCACTTTTGGTAACATACATATTGTGACCCTTGCTTTTGGTCTCTGGTCTTTGTGTGCCATGGTGAGGGTTTTGGTGACTTTGAATCCCAAACTTTATATATTTTGTATAAAAATTTCCTCAAGAGATTTTTTTTTTAAACTCTCAACAGGTGGGAAGGAGAAACCAAAAACCAATGCAGAAGAGCTACAGATTAAAAAAGTTAAGAAGAAAAAGAAAAAGAAACATAAAGAGAATGAGAAGAGGAAGCGTCCAAAAATGTACAGCAAATCTATTCAGACCATCTGCTCAGGATTGGTTTCTGACATTGAGGATCAGGAAGCCAAAGGCATCATAGATGATCATCTTAAGGATTTCAATGGGAAAAATATGGATCCCAAGAAGGACTGTGAGTCCAAGATACCAGAGAACAGTGAGTTTCCATTTGTCTCGTTAAAGGAGCCACGGGTTCAAAATAAACTCAAAAGGTTGGACACATTGGAGTTCAAACAGCTGATTCATATTGAGCACCAGCCTAACGGAGGTGCATCAGTTATCCATGCCTACAGTAATGAACTCTCCCACTTGTCTCCTGTGGAGATGGAGAGATTTGCAGAAGAGTTTGTGGGTCTGGTTTTTAGTGAAAATGAAAACTGTGCAGCTTACTATGTAATGGGTATTGTTCATGGGGCAGCTACTTATTTACCTGACTTTTTAGACTACTTTTCGTTTAATTTTCCCAATTCACCAGTGAAAATGGAGATTTTGGGAAAGAAAGATATAGAGACAACGACTATGTCAAATTTTCATGCTCAGGTAAGAGGTTATGCATTTTACTTTCTAAAGTCATATAATGGTTTCAAACAACTGTGAACGGGTTTTTTTTAGAGTAGTTGCTGTTAGCTCTGCTATGTGGATGACACAGAAGATAGAAACAAGGGATTTCTTCAATAAGTCAGTTCTGCGTTATTGAAGATGAGAAGAGACATAAAATTGTTAACTGAGACATCAAATTGGATTTTTGGTGGGAGGGCAAGTGTTTGCATGCTTGTGTATGTAGGTTTCTTTGGATTTGTTTCTGTAGCTGAAGATTAACCATGAGTTTTGGAGGGTTAAAATGGTTTAGCTGTGGCTTTTTGGGTTTCTGAACAGTAGTATGTCTGTGTTGTCATAAAACTGAAATGCTTTAATACAGTGTTATACATAAAAACCTGCATAGGGCACAGTTATATTAGCTGTATTTGTAGTTTGGGTTTTCTAAATCCATCCTCAAAGAAAAACTTGGGGTTGTTGTGGTGTGGATTTGGTCCTTATGCCTTTGCATTTCTCCTCACTTGGCTAGATTTTCTGGAAAGCTCTTAAGTTAAATGGTAGAATGACTGGCAGCTTTTGAACATTCTTTTATTTTAAATTTTTTGGAAAGAAATTACTGTATACTCTGTTAACAGCAGCTGCTGATTAAGCATCACCTCTGCTGTTTATTAAGTTGCTGTAGAAAATACATTTCCATTGCACAGAAATTATTTGTAGCACTGGTTTTCAGGAAAAAAAATCTGTCCGATTTTCACCCTGGTGATGAGGTTATTGCAAAAAGCCCCTACAGTGAGCATGAAACAATTTATGCAGAAACTCAGTCCTGTTATTTATATCAACTTTATCTCACAATTACCCTTTTAACTCCCATATTTGTGAACTTTGATGTTGTATGGATCAGCTTTAAACTAGTTAATCTTCACTTCGAAGACTAGTAGAGTTCAAGTGTAAGTTGCACTGTCATCTCTTTCATGAAAACCATGCCTGTTTTTTCCCTTTGGCTGCATAGACATTTGCATAGAACACTTGCTTGTATTGACAAATTTCAGGTGTGCGTTAATGCACAAGGATATGCAGAACTAAAATGTTGCTGCAAGAGAACATTTGCAGTGCTGGCTGAGAAAATATCTACTGCCATGGAATATGAATATTCTGTGAACTACAGTCACTATTTTTCTTGAGTATGAGTATACTGAATCATTATTAATAAAAATCACAGAACATACAGGCAGCTCTCCAGAGCTGCTGTTTGGCCATTTTAGATAAGAAAAGCTGGATCTGTTCTTTAAATCCAGCTGATTCTCTTGGGTAGCATTAACACAGGCATAGTGTGTGTGCTAGTGCCTGCCCTAAAGAAATAGTTAATAAAAGCCCAAATTTTATTGCTGTGAATTATCATAGAATTATTTTACTAGAGGGATAGATTGTTACTACAATGGTAACATCAACATCTGTAGTTAAACCAGTCCTGTGTTCTTTGGGGTTGAAATCCTAATTCCCCATTTTTGTGTAAGTGTAGGAGGAACAGAGAGAGGCTGTGGTAGATGAAAGAAGCTGAAGTGTGTTATTAACAGCATTCAGCTGGTCAGCTCCTTGGTCTAAGCTGTATTTTACTTGGCTGGAAGTTTAGTTCTGGTATCTTTTCCTTTGTGTTCCCTCATTTTTTTCCTTAGTTTTCATGGCATTTTATCACTTCTCAGTTTGGTTGCTTGACAGAAAAGGCTTGGCTCCTTGTATTTTTGCTAACTAAGGGGTAGAGGGTGTATAAATAACATGTACAGGCAAACATCAGACTTTGTCTTCTGTGCAGCATTCTTGTTTCCTGGAATATTTAAGTCAGTATCTTGGTTGCCTAGTTATTGATTCTAATTTTGTTTATGGTTTTCTTATTTCTGTTTTACTTTGGCTCTGTATTTTGGTTTTTTTAATGTGGTCTGCTACAGTTAAAATGTTTTGTTAGCTTCGTATTCTCCTTTTTGACATGTTACATTTTGTGCAGACTGAGAACATTATCCTGTCTCTCTAGGTTCTTTGTGAATCTTTTAAAGGAATTCTAATATCTTGTTGCAGTATATTTTGATGAAACTTTAAATATATTTGGTTTTCTGTTCCTACATTTCCCCAGCTTTGTGCTGTGGTGTTCCTTGTCCTGGGCAGCCTGAGCAGCTGTTGTACAGCCTTAGTTGAGGAAGGATTTGTTTTCTGAGGTCTAAGGAGGAAGTTGATTTTATCAAACCTGCTTTGAGTATGTATCTTGGACTTCATCAGCTTTAAGAAACTTGGGTATTCCTTTGGTAATTTTAACTAAAACACTGAAATGAAGCTCACTTTGGTACAAGAGGTTCTTTGGTGGTTTCTCAGATTACATGTAGCACATGTAATCAATCTGTCAAATGTAAGTATTTAAAAAGATCAAGAAAAGTATTATAAAAAGGAGAATGAAGGTTGAGCTAAGCCTGAAATGGAAAGTGTAATAGAGTGTTTTATCAATTTTTTTCAAGTTGGTCCTTTTGTTACTACTCAATCTTCCACCTCCCGTTTTGTGACAGATATGGGTTTGTCATTTTTTGGTTTTAAGTAATGCATATTTCTTAGTCATCAAATTCTGTGACAAGAATCAGATTGCACAGTAAATTCTGTTGCTGAGGTCAAATTGGGGTCCTCCTAAGTTTACCTGGAAGGTCTGCATCTCTCAAGTAATTTAGTTAGTTTTCACAATTGTAGAGTTGGAAACTAACTCCTTTCAGCTTGCTCCCCAATACACCTGTGTCAGATAGGAGTAATGTAATTTTACTTGTTAGAAGATAAAGGACACAGATTTGTGAGAATATTTGCAGCAGATGCAGGAGAGAGGAATTTGGTACTGGCTCTTTCTAATGGGAATTAGCTTTTAAATTTTGCAGGGAGAGGAAATGGGAAGTTTTTCATCATCCAGCTTGGGCCTATGCCTGAGTACTCCTTAAAATTTTTTTGCATTAGTGTAACAGCTCTTTCTGAACTGACTGCAAGGCTTAGTGAGACAGTTTCTGTAACTGGGCAAAATGAAATTAGTCTGGATATCCTTGTAGCCACTAAATCAGTCCTTCAGGTGGTGAAGAATTGTCTTGTAGCTCCATCTTGCCTGGGCTCTGTGTTCGTGTAGATGGCAACAGCTGCATCAGTTACCCGATAGCCATGGATCTCGTCAGACTCTTAGGAGGATTTTAAAGAACGTAAATAATCAGCTTTTGCCACCTACTTGCAGCTTACATCACTTCACTTAAGCTATTCAGTGCTGTTGAGACAGATGTTAATATTTTGAACTTTTAATTTTTTTTCCTGGTGCTGGGCAAGTGTAAGTTTTTATTGCTGTGCTGAAACCCCAAAGCTCCCAGCTGACGTTTAACAATGCTGAGTGCATTGATTTTACTGTCTTGCATCAGAGGCAACTTCTTAGTACAGATGAGGTAAAATGCGACACAGTACCAGACAATTCCTCTGCTGCCAAACAAGATGGACTGTTTTAAAGCTGTATTTGACAAGTCCTTGTCTGATGTGTTTGCGGGAGATATCAAGGTGATTTTACTCTTTACAAAGAAATCCTTTATAAAGTCATTTTCTCCTTGTTTGACCTCTTATCCTTTTATTCTGGTCTTTAGTGGAGAAGGCAAACAATTTATCCTTTTCATTCAGCTTTCTCTATATTTGAAGATTGCTTAATAACTTCTTTTTCCCCCTCTCCCTAGATCAAGTAATTTGAGTTATTTCTGTCTGTGATTGCATGTTATGCCCTTATTACTCTTAGTGATCTCCCCTTATGTTCAATTCAGTCATCCATATTTTTTGGTTAATATATGATACTAAAAATTGACAGTGTCTGCCTGGTGTATTGATGTCAAAGACTATGAGAAGATTGCTGCAAGTGTCTTGCAAATTATTGCTCTTATATCTATTTCTTCCTTTTTCAGAGCAGTTTGTGATCTGCTGTAGCAGCAGCTTCTGCTAATTGAGTCTCTCCCCTTTTCAGGTTCATGCAGTTCATTAAATATGTATGTGAGTGTAGTTCTTGCTTTTGTTTAAACTGAATTATATACTTTGCATTCAGACCCCCTCTCCAGTTTCAAGCTTTGTTAATTTTGATCCTTTCCTATGACTTCCAGTGTTGCAATGCCTGTGGGTTTTATGAGGATACACTGCCTTCAAAGGAAGGATCCTTGCTTCCTGCCTCAAAATGAGATAGGTACATAAGCACAGACTAAACTGCCCACAGTTTGCTCTTATTAGACCATGTTTCTGTAGCAGTTTGTAGAATATAGTGGACATGTCAAATGTTAAGATATCTACTGGTCCTCTGAACAAGCTATCCAGTCATAGTAACAAAGGTTAGTTTGACTTGATTTTCAATTTTTTTTACATGACCATGTTTATTAGTTCTTACCATCTTATTTTCTAGGTACTTGATAGTTGTATCAATTATCCAGCTAAGTGTCTTTTTTTCCTGTAAATTGGAATTAGGCTAAATAGTCTCTAGCTCCTCTGTCTTCTGTTGACACCTGTTTCTTTAAGATGGTGTGTTACTGTCTTCCAGATTTGAAGAACTTGTTTTGTGGTTTTGAGTTAGAATCATGGAGTAGTTTGCTTTGGGAGGGACCCTAAGGACTGTGTAGCTCCAATCAGCTGCCATGAGCAGGGACAGGACACCTTCCACTAGACCAGGTTGCTCAGAGCTCCATCCAGCTTGGCCTTGAACACTTCCAAGGGTGAGCCATCCATAACTTTGGTGGGCAACCTGTTCCAGTGCCTCAGCACCCTCACAGCAAAGAAATCCTTTGTAATAGCTAAACTTGCCCTCTTCCAATTTGAAGCCATTCCACCTTGCTCTGTTACTACATGCCCTTGCACACTGTCCCTCTCCAGTTCTCTTGCAGTCCCCTTTAGGTACTTGAAGGTTGCTCTAAGATCTCCCTGGAGCCTCTTCCCCAGGCTGAACAACTCCAGTCTATCTGTGAAGAGCCTGTCTTCATAGGAGAGGTGCTTCAGCCCTCTGATCATCTTCATGGCCTTCCTGTGGACTTGTGCCAACAGGTTGATGCTGTGGGACCCCAGGCTGGCTGCAGCACTGCAGGTGGGGTCACAGCAGAGCAGAGGCGCGGAGTGCCCTCCCCTGCCCTGCTGCCCACGCTGCTGGGGTGGCAGCCCAGGATACATTTGGCTTTGTGGGCTGTCAGTGCACATTGCTGAGTCATGCTCAGCCTCTCATCCAGCAGCACCTCTCAGTCTTTCTGCCCAGGGCTGCTCTCAGTTGATTCTCCATGCTGCTTTTGTGCTTGGGATTGTCCCAGCCCACATGCAGGGCCTTGCACTTGGCTTTGCTTAACTTCATGAGGTTCACAAGGTCCATCTTTCCAGCCTGTGGATGGTATCACTTCTTCCTCCTGTCAGCTGCACCACACAGCTTGAAGTTCTCATTGATTTATTGAAGCTTTGTCTTCTTTTACCTCATTGCCTTTGTGCTGTAGGTATAAGAGGATGCACATCATTCAGCCTGTTCACTTTAGAAAAGGTCACTCTAACTGTGCAGTGTGCAATTAGACAAATGGCCAGAGCCCATCTAAAGAAGATGTTCTGCCAAAAGAAAATGTCCTCATTCCTTCCTTCCTCCCAGTTGCATGTTCTAGTGCCAAGATGTGGTGCTTCTTGAACTGGTGAGTTCAGCTTGGTTCATTAATTCAGCAGAACTTCTTAAATACTATTGAGGGATTGGTTTTATTACCGACTTGGCAAATTACATTGTTGAAATGTGTGTCAAAGGTAGCTCAAGGATGACTGTGGGTCTGCACAATCAGCCCCATTCCATAACAACAGGCAATTGCATCTTCAGAGAAACAATTTTTGTCAATTTTGTTCCCTGTTTGGAATAAATTCATGTTCCCATGCTAGCTGTGATGGACACTGAATAGTCAAATATTAATGAATAAGTATTTTAGAGGAAGACCAGTGATAGTAATGATAGTTCATGTTTGTAGTGTGGCTTTGTGAGGGGTTGTCCTCACTTTTTCAGGTTCTGCGCACAGAGCTTGTAATCCCCTTTCTCTTTTATCATCTTTTAATATTATCTTCTCCTTGCTGTCCTCCTTGTATAGCTCTTTGACATTTTTTTTGCAGAGAGGTTTTGCTATTTAGCTCTTTAATAATTTGTGACATCCTGCTTGAAATCATTAGTTCCTTTAGTATTTGAGGGGAATTGCTGAAAATATTTTTAAAAGAAAATCTCAAATAATTGTTTAGTGCTTCATTTCCTTATCATTAAAGATTTGTGCAGTATTTATTTCCATATATTAATTTCCTGAGTTCTAGACAGAATTCTTTTATATTGGAACTATGTCTTTTCAGTTGTGTTCAAGTAGTTTTCAGTAGAACTTTGTTTTCAATAGAACTTGCTTCTTGCTTTTAAGCTGATCAAATCTTGAGATTGTGTTTCCAGAAACTTCCAATTGGGAAAAACTATTTCTTGAATTTAGATTTTTAATGACAATTGAGTAATGCCAGAACTGTCAAGACATCCCATTCTGATACCAAAGCCCTGACCTAAAAAAGGGAAAAAAGGTGAAGGAAGGAGTATGAAGTACATGTGGTTTAATAGTAAAAAGCAGCCAAACAGATTAAGGAGTATTTGTAAAATCAGAGCAATTTTGATGAATATTTGTTCAGTGTTGGCTCCCATTTGAAACTGAAAGTATAAGAAGGCATTTAAGGATTTGAATGAAATTGGTAAGGAACAGAAAACCGCTTGGGCACTTCACTGAAATGTACCAAGTTAGCAGGAGTGGCAATGGCCTCTTCATGGCTGCAGTGTTTGGGATTAACCCTGACTCTGAAATGAGATTTTTCTGTTCTGAGATACCAGTGTGTAAGTGCATTGCTTGTGCACTACTGTAGCAAAACCCTCAATGTCCTTGCATGTTTTTAGGTCGTGTAATGTTTTTGGGTTTTGCCGTTGGTCTTTGGTGGAACTTCATGGGTTTCTTGAAATTGAGTTCAGTTGGTGGATAACTTGTTTGTTTTTGTTGGTTTTTTTTTCTCTGAAGACCTTTTTTCCAGACATTCTTGGTTTTAAAGGTGAAAAATTGAAAGAAATTAAAACCTTGAAATTCTAGCAGGAAAATGATAAAGTTTCAAATAAGAAAAAAACCCTCCTCCATTTAAACCCCACAACAACCCACACCCTACTATATTAAAAATAGGAATTCAGTTGTTATGTGCCCCAGTTTACATTTTTTAAATTCCTCTCTTGAAATGCATGGTTTCTCTGGATTGTTCCCTCCACTTTGTGATTTATTCAAACACAAAATATTTAACATATAGTGTCTAAAATGTTTCCATTTGTAGGATGACATTGCTTAAATGTATTTTTGGTATTTTATATATATATATATATATATATGTATGTATTTTTGCATTTGGTCTTCAGATTCTTGTCAGACACCAAGACATTTGTGTCAAAACATTTGCTATTGCATTAAAAAATCAGTTGAGGCCATGTGAGTCACAGAAGCAGATAATTCTCAAGTTTTACTAATTGTGGATTCAGTGGTGGTTTTACTGTAACAGTTTTCCATTACTGTGATGCCAGAGAATGACACAGTCTCCTTTTGTGTGTTTTTAGGTGACATACTTCAAATGTAAGCTACATGAGAAGAAGTTAGTATGTCGTATTTATTATTTTATGTTTCTATCTCTTTTACCTGTCCATGGTATTATACTGCATATATTTGGTAATTTGTGTGTGTTCATTCCTGACCACATGCTGGAAGAGCAGCATGACCTTGATTTCTCCTTTTATTATGGATTTAAATTGTTCCAGTTTTGAGCAAGTCTGTAAAATTCTAAAAACCTAGTCACATTGTAAGCTGTGAAATTGCATCTAGGAAGATTGTTTTATTGAAGGGGTATATGTATATATATAAAATACTTAATATATGTAGTACTCTATTAGCAGTCAATGCATAATTTAATATAGAATTTGATGAGTACTGGTTTTAGTACATCAATATTGTTTTTGTGAGTTTAGAAATACACAGAGCAGTCTATTTCTCTTCCTGTGAACAAACCAGCCAAAGGATACTGACAGTAAAAGGAAGGGAAAATGTTGCTGTTATCTAATATGCCATAGGTTATATTTGTTTGGTTGTTGTCTTTATTGGGATTAATTTTAGGTTTGCCATTGGTCAAACATCAATGGGAGGTTTTGTTGTTTTCACACCATTGCTTAGTAGCAGTCTAAGTTGGGAATGAGTGAAAATTAGCTCCTCACCAAGAATGACCCCACCTTTTTATGCATGCTTTTCTAAGCCTTCAGCCTAATCTAAGGTAATGCAGTTAAAGCATGACCCTCTTCTCCAAGACTAGAGTTTGGGATGCTACAACCGAGTTCATGGAAGAGATGAAATAGGAGTTACTTTTCACTTGCCCACAGCTGCTTCATCTTTCAAACTCTCTCTTGTTCTTTCTGGCCAGGTATTAGTATTTATGGCCTATGTCTTTATTTATTTTTTATTATTTTGTAAAACAGAAAAATTCTTAGGTAATTCCTGGATTAAATTCAGATCAGTTCCCTAGGCTTCCTCCCTGTCCATCTTCAGAAGACCTAATCCTCTCAGGAGAGAAGGGGAAAGAGAGCAGATGTCCTTTGATCACCATCATGGATTTATTTCCTGCTTATACTGGGTCTGGACGGGTTAATTTTCTTTGTGGACTGTGTTTTGGGTTTGTGACTAAAACTGTTGGTAACACACTGCTGTTTTGGCTATTGCTGAGCATCACAGGCAGAGGGTCAAGGCTTCCAGGACCCCCCTGGGGAGTAGGCTGGGGTGGGCAAGAAGCTGGGAGGGGACATGGTTGGGACAGCTGGTCCCAAGTGACTTTGAGGGTATTCTGTGCTGTAGGACATCAAAAAAAGCCTGAGAGGACTGATGGGTTGGCTGGAAGGTGCCTGTTGCTTGGGACTGCTGGGCATCAGTCTGCTTGTGGGAGTTGGTGAGTGGTGGAGAGCAGCACTTGGTGGTTTTTCTTCTTCAGTTTTGTCTTCACTGAATAAACACTGTTTATCTGGACCCATACATTTCCTTGCCTTTCCTGTTCTCTCCCATGTCTCACAACTGTGAGAGGTGAGTGAGCAGGGGCTGTAAGATCAGTGTCTGCTGCCTGGGGTTAGGCCACTACAGAGTTCATAATCACTCAGACATTTCATTCTGTATTTGCAATGATGTGATTCTGAATATGGTGCCAGAATAAACCACTCATCATTTGTAACTTTGACATTATTTAAGCATTCATGTTGGATTTCTTCACCTAAGCTGGATCTTGAGAAGCAATTGTACTGCCTTGTGATCAAGGGCAGGGTGATTGGTTGGGAAGCTGGGGGTGAAAGGGCTTGGACAAACAATGCTTGAAAAAGTTGTGCTCATATTTCAGTTTTAACTTTCAGTGGCAGGGGTTTTTTTTGGGAACAAATTAAAAATTTCTTAATTGATCCTTCTTAATGCCAGCATTATGCTGCAACTAAATACTTGCTGACTTCAGGTTTCTTTACCAGCATCTAGTGGTATATAAGTCAGATGGGTGGGTTGATCCAACTGGAAGCTTCACAGCTTTTCCAAGCTTTAACTTAGTATTTTTAGGAGAATTTTTATAGTTTTTGCTTGGGCTAGTTTCACAACCAGTTTATCATATTCTGTATGAATCATAAAATGATTTAGGATGAAAAAGACCTATAAGACCTTTTTAAGAGCCCAGGTGTTAACCCAGTCTTGCCAAATCCATCACTAAACCATGTCCTTAAATTCAACATCTACACATCTTTTAAATGCCTCCAGGGATGGTGACTCAACATTTCCCTGGGGAGCTTATTCCAGTGCTTGAGAACTTTTTTGGTGAAGAAATGTTTTTAATATCTAATCTAAACCTCCCTTGACACAACTTCAGGCCACTTTCTCTTGTCTTATCACTTGTTACTTGGGAGAGTGGTAGCATGAAGAAGCATGGAAAAGGCAGAAAAATGGTTCTCTTTAATCAGGGATGTAGATGGAAACATCATTCCAATATCTTGGACTGGAGTAGTGGAATACTAAGCTACTTATGTCAGTGGAAGAACATCCTTTTGTGTGTTAGGCATTTTAATAAAGTGTCAGATTTGTGGGTGTCTGTAGCTTCAGAAAGTGGTTTTAGGGTTCTTCCTTGCTCATTGCTGTAGTTGTACAAGCTCCTGATGCTTTGTGCCAGTGCAGATGTAGCTGAGGACTGAGCTGATGCAAATTCAGCAGAAATGAATGATTTGTGATATTTTATCACAAAATCACCAGCTGTCTCTGCAAAAAAAAAAAAAAAAAAACCCTGCAGGAAATGTATGACTAAGGATTTGAGGAATGGAGGAATATTACTGGACTGTTCTTTTCAGTGTGTCTGTGATGGCTTGCTGTAGCATTAGCGAAGACATTTTGTAAAATCCTACTTTTAGAATCTGTTTGCTGGGAGGAAACAGATGACTGGGATGATCAGAACAGTGTTTGGTTCTGCATTTCTGGAAAGATCTGGTTACGTTAGTTGAGTGTCTCAGAAGGGCACAGTGTTGTTCCATGGTTTATTTTCAGGAACTGCTGTGAATTCTCCTCTGCACTGCCATAACTGCTAGGAATGTTAATGGTCTGTTTGGGTGAGGACCATAGCTAAGCAGTATTTCATTAACTGTTTTCCTTGCACTGTTTTACTTTTCTTGCTTTGGGTGCAGAATGTCTAGAGGTGTCATACAGGAGCCTTACTTGGTGTGTGCAGTAATCCACCTGCTCTGTCCTCCATTCTGGTCTCTTCATATTTCATCTCATAATGCCAGCATCTTTCAGCCTGTTAAATAGGAAATCAGAAGCTGAAAGTGGACATGACCCTCATCAATCTCATGCCTGAGTATTTTGGTGATCTAACATAACAGATCAGATTGTTGGAAAAAAAACCTTAAAACAGTATGTGTTTCTGTTCAAATTTCACAGTAGAAGATTTCTCATGAGAGGTGAATGCTACAGCTGTTAAAGTCTGAAGGGAGCACAAGATGTGCTAGTACAGCAAAAATGAAGGAGTGATGATCATTGTTTCACTTTTTGTACAAACTCTTTATGGGCCTTGTGTTCACTAATTTGCTCTAGTTAATGTGCTCACAAAGAGGCAGTACTGGAGAGGATGAGCAGCAGAGGAAATGTTTAGAGTTAAATTACTTGTAACTCAGAGTTCTGCCTATTGCAAAAGAAAAGGTAGAAATTCAGCTAGACTTGAGTAATCCAGGTAAGAATCCTTATTGACTAGTTACTGAGCATAACATGCATTGATAACTTTTTAGAGTTACTGGTTTGGAATGTTGTCTTCTTGAAAGGCAATAAATAGTTACTCCAGTTTACCTTCAGGTGTTAAATAAAATACAAATTGTTGTGGATGTTTAATAAGATCTGTCTTTTAGTTTGTAGTAATTGACTTCATAATAATCTTAAATACACTGGAGACTGAAGGACTAAAATAAATCTTTTTATTTCAGAAAGCATAAGCATAGAGTTTACACATGCTCATTGAATGTGGATTTTGCACAGTAGAGGGCTTGGTATAATCTGTTGTCATATTCTACTTGTAGGTAAAAAGAACATACTCTCATGGTACGTATAGAGCTGGCCCAATGAGACAGATCAGCCTGGTTGGAGCAGTTGATGAGGAAGTGGGGGATTACTTCCCTGAATTCCTTGATATGTTGGAAGAATCACCCTTCTTAAAAGTAAGAACAGAAGGGAATGGGCTGGGAGAAGGGGGACACCATGCTCTGTAGTGCTGTCATACTAATAAAGTGAGAGTATGTGATACTTGTTTAGATAATTGAGTGTTCTCATAAACGCTTTCATCATGAGAGATAAAGGCTGCTTTTAACAAGTTTTTCAAAGTAACTCACTTGAAAATTGTGGCTTGTATTTCCCATTAGTGTACACTGCCATGGGGAACACTTTCTAGTTTAAAATTAGAGAGTCGTAAAGACAGTGATGATGGTCCCATTATGTGGGTACGGCCAGGAGAGCAGATGATCCCTGTGGCTGACATGCCAAAGTCACCTTTCAAAAGGAAGAGGTAGGTTGAATTTTTTTGCTTGGTAAATGTCTGGTTAGTAGTGTTTCCTTTACAAATTCATTTTATCCCCAACCTTGTACTGTTTGATATTATATGTTAATATAAGTTACTGTAAATCTTTTTCTCCAAATCACTTTTTTTGTTGTTTTTTTTATGTAAGAATCTGGAATTTTTTGTTTTAATTTTTACTGTCTGGCCAAATAAGGTGCTGGTCCTTTTTGGAGGTTTAGTAGAAATATAAGGTGAAAACTTCAGGAAAATGTGTACACACATGCAATTACTGATATATGCCATAAGACTGCAATCAATGCCCCTGTTGTTACATGTGAGTGGATGTGTTGTGACCTCTGGGGTCAAGAACTTTTCTCTCACCTTGAAGGTAACAACTCTAACATTAAATGAAATCTTTAAGCTTTGGTGTGGTATTGGGTGTAAGAACCAGCTGAAGAGTAGGGACAGCTTCTGCAGAACTTTAGTATTGTATGTCATAAGGACTTGTCATGGGAGTTCTTTTCAAAACGAGGACACAAAGAGGAGTGTATGAGAAGTGGGAGCAGGGGCAGGTGCCTCAGGAGTGTAGAGACATTGTCCAACCATGAGGGGATGCAATTAAAGCCAAAGACAACCTGGAGTTGAATTTGGCGAGGGATGTGAAGGGCGGCAGGGACTTCCACAGCATATGGACAGTAGAAGAAAGACTAGGAAAATGGAAGGCATTTGCTGAATGGGGCAAAGGGCCTGGTGGGGACAAAGGACACAGAAAAGGCTGAGATAGTGCATTTTTTGCTCTTGTCTTTTCTAGTGAGATTTACTTTCAGGAAACGCTCTGTTGTGGAGACAGTAAGAGTGTCTGGAGCTGGGGCTACTTGCCTTCAGTGGAGGAAAATCAGATTAAGAAACTCCCTAGATAGGCAGATTAGACAGACACAAGCCTCTGGGACCTACTGGGATGGGTCCCATCCCACAAGGGCAGTGGGAGCTGGCCAGTGTCATTGCAAGGCCACTGTCTGTGAAAGGTCATGGCAATTGGCAGAGGTTCCTGAGGACTGGAGGAAAGCAAATGCCGCTCCTGTCATTTAGAAGGGTAAGAAGCAAAACCTGGGGAACTGCAGGCCAGTCAGTCTTGCCTTCATCCTGGGAAGTTGCCATTTCAAGCATGAGCAGCATAGCAGATGGAGGGACAGGTTTCTTCCTCTCTGCTCATCACTGGTGAGACACATCTGCGATATCTGCCCAGTCCTGAGCTCACCAGGCTAAGACAGACACAGCCGTACTGGAGTATGTCTGGTGACCTGCGAGAACTGGGATTTACTCTTGAGAAAAGAATGCTCAGTGGGATCATATTAATGTGTTTAAGCACTTCACCGAAAGTTGTAGAAAGGACTTACTTCAACAGTGCCCAGTGACATGAACAGAGAAAATGGACACAAACTAAATTACAAAAAATCCATTTAAAATAAGGAAAAGAGGGATTTTTTTTTTTTTTGGCGTAGATGAGCAGTCCTATTGGCTATGATGGGAATTAGATAATTCAGAGAAATTTCTATATCACTGTTACTGTTTTTCTTATGCAGAACTACCAATGAAATAAAAAACTTGCAGTACCTACCTCGAACCAGTGAACCCCGTGAGATGCTCTTTGAGGACCGGACGCGAGCCCATGCGGATCACATAGGACAAGGCTTTGAGCGACAGACCACAGCTGCTGTGGGAGTGTTGAAGGCTGTGCACTGTGGGGAGTGGTAGGTGTTGATTGGCTTCCCCTAGGTGTCTGGAACATGTTTGCCTGAATTGCCATTTGTAATTGGAAGGGAGTGTGGAGTAGGTTAATCTAGGATTAAAGATTCAATGAAGACTTCATAGGTGCTGGTTGAGCATTAGATGTTTGTCTGCTCTCTTTAATTGCATGTGGCTTTGCTATGTGGTTGAAACCAGAAAGGTTCCTGGCAGTGACAGTTCAATTGCTATAATTGAGTTGCTGTTACTGAGGTCATGGTCGATGTAAAAACACCTCTCACTTCATTTTGCTTCAAGTGGTGCATAGAGACTGAGCTGCTACTGCAGCAGAGGTGCACATGGAGAGACCTTCTGGCAGTTCTTTGTGTTGTCTGGAGATGAGCAGAATTCTTATGCTTCTGCTTCCCAAGTCATGGTTGTTACAACCTTGATTTATTTATGGAAGCTCACCTAGGAAGAATCCTGTTGGAAGTTGGGTGATATTTTTTGGTGTCTGTCCTTAGAATTCCTGTGTGAGATTCAGGAAGTGAAATGTGCCTCTTCTGAAGCGTGTTTGCATGTTAACTAAATAAAGAGCCCATGACCATATGGGCTTCCTGGTCCAGATTGAAGAGGCATTTTTCAACATCTTCAGACAATGAAGAATGACCTTAGTTTTGGAGGTTACCTTTGCATATGTAAACACTATAAATACCTTTTCTTTGTGTCTGTCTAGAAATTAGAAGTGTGAATTCCCTTTGGATAAAATGATGTGAATTTGTGTTACAGTGCATGAGTTCATTGACATAGAAAGTAGAATAATTGTCATTGGGGAAGAACTGGATTGTTCAGATCATAATGTGTTGGTCTCTTGGGCTCTGAGGTTTTCAGTTTCCTTTCTCTTCAGGTTGATGACAGTGGAAGCCTTCAACTTCCTGCTTGCTCTGACTGTGCTGTGGTGAATTAAGACTGAGCAGTAGTAGCAGGGCAAGAGCTGAGCTAACTCTGTAGATCTGAGTGTTTTAAACTACACTTTGCACATTTGAGAGAGGGACTTGCAAAGGAAGTAAAGAAACCAAACAAAACCCCACCCCCTGAACTTGGATGTTTGTGGAGATTAAGAAGTTGAATTGATAATAATTTAAGTCTGGGAATTTCCCGTTCTCATCTTATAGCTTTATAGCATATTTGAAAGTCCTTCAGTTTGAGGAATAAAAAAAATATCAGCATTTCATTTCAGTGTAAAGACTGAATGTATCTTTTAATTCAGAATAAAAAATTTGTGACTGATGTATGGAGAGGAATAAAATATACAACACGAGTAACACAATAAAAGTTATTTATTTCAGGCTTGATTTGGCCTAAAATATAATTCCTGCTTTCCCTTTCCACTTTTATGTAATTTTGAAAAGCCACTTGTGTTTACATGATGAGAACTAATCAGGGCTTATGAAAATGAAGCATCATGGATTAATGTAGCACGTTACAATTATTTCAGGTATTAGTTTTGCCATAATTTGCAATCTGTGGGTGGATTTATTTTAAAGGAAATAACATGAATGAAAGTTTTGAAAAATATAGTTTTTATTTTTGGTTTGTTTCTTTTTTTAATTTGTTTGAGTAGTTGAACAAATCTGAAAAGTTGAAGATATTCTGGACTGATTAAGGCACTATGGCAGTAAAAATGTACACATTCTAGTGATGAGATCATCTATGTAAAATAATGCTTTCTGTGAGGAGAAAATAAAACAATTCCTGGGCTGCCTGAACTAAATCCATAAAAATGGATCGAGTGGGCAAAAATAAGCTTTATAAGTTGCTGTAGATTTAAAGAAAGTAGGATTTATTTCTTAGTTCATAGGGATGAATGTTAATGCTAGGTGGGATAAATGTTGTCTTTAAGAACAGAAAGGAACAGAACTATTGAAAAGCAAAAAGCAGGTTATGGTGTTACAGGACAGACATTGAAACTAAACATTTTATTTTGAAGAAGAAGAAAAAAATTTGTCCTTTCCCAATTGTGACAGGATCTTGACTTGAGGTATTTTCTAATGTATTATGATCTTTTTATTGCTTTGAGTATTTACAGTTTACAGAACTCTGACTATTGCTAGCAAACATTTTAAGGATTGAACTATAATCTGATAAATGCAGGTGTGATTGTGCTGATTACTTAATGCTGTTTTCATCAGTGATACCAAGTGAGCTTTAGAACTTATGAAATGCCAATGAAATTTTAATTATGGAAATTTATAAAAGTTCTATGTGGGAAATTTGGGTGGGTTTTTACAGGGACAGCAAAAGGCATTTCTTGGCATTGTTGTTGGCAAAACGAAACCTGTGCTTCAGCAAGCAGCTTTCAGGTTTGTGTTCTAGACACTGAAGTTGAGCTTCTCTGTATGATCATAGGAATTTTGTATATATTGCCTGTCTTTATGCATTTGGCCAGAAATATTAATGGTGAAACCTCTAGTTTTGAATCTGTTTTGAAAAGTCACAGCAAAAGGAATCCGATCCTTTTGAAGAATGAGGTTAAGGGTAAAAAATAGTGCCAAAACCAGTTCTAGCAATTCTCTACTAGAGGCTTAAATGGATTTTTCTGAAGTTATCTTATGTTTTGTTTTAATTTAATGTCTTTTTGGACATTAACTGAACTTCTGTGCTATACTTCTGCTTGGGGGGAGATACATGATACCTAAAATAAAGGTTTTGCAAAATATTATCTCAAATTTGTGTTAAAGATAAAATCTGTAAATGCAGAATTTAAAAGTATCTGATAGTATTTTTTTCTCAGTTGCTTGCAAAAGGAATGTTGTGTTCTGTGACAAAATTGCAGTACAGAGCTGGTGATCCATCATCCTCTTGGACAGATACACATGGACTGAGAGTAGGAATGACAATGCATAAAGCAGAATAGACACTGGTGGGGAGAGCACATCAATTTCGATTGAAGTTCTCTAAGTGTGCAAAATGATTTTAATTCTCAACTTCATTTACAAATATTGGGGGCTCCAAATGCAAATTTATATTTTAAAAATAAATACCTGCATTATAAAAGGTAGATGAATGTAGTTAATGGTTGTAACACCACTGGTTAGAAGTGTTTCTGAAGCTTTTTGCTTTCAGTGTTTAAATCGGGAGTATATGGATCAAAATACAGAGACACATCCTAATCTTTAATAAGTAAAATATGTAGTCTGAAAAGTCTCTCTAGCATACTTTCAGGAGTTGATCTGGGATTTTTTTTCCTCCTGAAAATAGCCTCAGACTGGTTATTTTTTTGCTTTATTGAGGCCATGACCTAAATAAAATAAACATGTCTCCTATGTTTAAAAAGCCTGAATGAACTGTACATCATTGCCTGCTTCCTAGAACAGTAATAACAGGACACGTATATATCTTTATATAAAAATAGATGTTCATCTTGCTTTTAAAAAAGGGCTCTTGAACATCTATTGGATTCTGAAATATTTCAGAAGAAAATGTTTCAGCTCTGCTGCATCAGCTGCTCCCCAGGCCCCCTATGTCTGACTTGTACCCTATTTTTGGAGGGGGGGAGGCAGGGTGAGGGATGGCAGGGAGGGGTGGCAGATGCCAGCCCTGCCTGCAGGAGGGACAGGCGGGAGGGCAGCAGTGGGTTCTGATCCCTGCTCCCACTCCCTGGTCCCATGGGCAGTGCCTGGATGTGCAGCCTGTGCCCACTGAGGAGCTGCTGCATTCCCTGCTGCATTCCCATCAGCCCGGGGGGCTACAGAGGGGGAAGCACAGAAATTCTAACCAGGTTCTTTCTGGCTGAGAAACTGTCCTTGCAAAACTACTCCAAGGTGAGCTTTATCCTTTATAAATGAAATCTTCATGTAATCACATTTAAATTTTAAAAATCCTTCTAAAATGGAAACATCCCTCAGAAGTGAGTATGTAGAGCTTTTATTTCTTACATGTTTTCAATGAGGAACAGAGTTTGACCTTTAGATCAGGAATTGTAGATGCTTTTGCCTTTTGTGAGCTGATTCTAGATGATATTTCCAGAGGAGCTGTATTAATGGTGTGTATTTCTTTGGGGGAGATGCTTTGGAACTAGAGATGTTTCTCCTAACAATTTGAATACGGAGACAAAGCCTTATTCAGATTTTGCTCTTGTGTAGCTCTCTCTAGGGAGCATAAATAGGGATGTATTTTTGAGGGATGTTTTGTGGAGGATGCCAGTATTGCCTGATTACTGGCATTGTGGTAGTTTAATGTAGGTTCAGCTTTTACTCCTAACTCTGGGCAAGGTGTTGGAGGCTGAGGTGCTGAGCAGTGGTTGCCACAGTGCTCCCAGTCAGACTTCTCTGTGCTCAGGTAGCTGATGGTGCTGGAGTGGTGACAGAGTGAGCCCAGTGTATCTGGGACAGCTGTCTTTCAGCATCTAGGTAACCAAGGGGCCAGCTAAAAATAGAAATGGAAAACAGTGTGTTTTGTTGGCCTTTTATTGCTGCCTTTACTTCCACTTACAAAGAAATTGTAGTTAATTTGTTTAACCAGTTTAATGAGATTGTGTTTTAAAATTAACTGTTCTGATCAACTTTTTTTTCTTATTGGTGGTTATGGTAGAGTTGTTGCATCTTTTAAGTTAAAAAATTTGCTTTATCCTTGCTTGCTGACTTTTTGTTATTTTCTGCAGCATGGTAGTTTCAGCCTCTGACTGTGCACTTGTTACTCTTCTGTAGGTCTGAGCAGCCTCGTATAACCAAAGATGTAATTTGTTTTCATGCCGAGGACTTCCTGGAGGTAGTTCAGCGAATGCAGTTAGATTTGCATGAGCCTCCACTCTCACAGGTAAGCACACTGAGAACTGATGGTCAGTGTCCTCTGAGTGCTGTCAGAGTTTTCACCTTTCCCCACCTTTTCCCTACAGTGTGTCCAGTGGGTTGATGATGCAAAGCTCAATCAGCTGCGAAGGGAAGGCATTCGCTATGCCAGAATCCAGTTATTCGATAATGACATTTATTTCATCCCGAGGAATGTTGTGCACCAGTTCAAAACAGTTTCAGCCGTGTGTAGTTTGGCTTGGCACATCCGGCTCAAGCTCTATCATTCAGAGGAAGAACTCTCTCAAAACACAAATCCTGTAGAAGCAGGGACCTCTGAAGACCCCAAGTCTTCGGTTGTTGGACTTCAGACTGACAGAGTTTGTACCGTGAGCGAAGATACCTCCGAAGACACCAAATTTCCAGATGCTCTGCAGACCAAGTACCTGCAGCAGGAGTTTGTGCCCATAAAACATGAACCTCTTGCATCTCTCAGAGTAAAAGAAGAGCCCATGAATGTTGATGTTGCTGAAAAGACAGTGACACCTAATGACGTCGGGGGACAGAATGTTCAGGCTAGGCTGGGTCACGCTGAGTTGACATCACTAAAGTTGGAAATGGATTCTAAATTTGAAACCGGCAACAAGGACTTACAAGGCAAGTTGTGCTCTGGAGGTCACGTACATCCAGATGATACAAGACAGCCTAGCTCATCATATCCAAAATTGCATGGACAAAGAGAGGATGATTTTTTGTACTAAATTTGTATATATGGTTTTAAATTCCTTTTTAAACTTAATGATGTAATAATGTAAAGATCATAAATTGTGAGGCAAGTTTGTGACTTGTCTTCGCATCTGTTACAGAAAATAGTTATGTAGCTTTGTAACATTCCTCAGTGCCTGTCCATAACTGTGAAGTATCAAAGCACTTAGGGCCAGATGCACTGTAAACACTGCAGGTTTAACATAAAGAAGTCTTTAAAAAATTTTGAGTTGTAGGTTTTAGAGTAGAGCTGACATTTAACATATATATTTTTTGTAAGATGAGCCAGAATTCTTTTTGACAATTCCAGGCTTTTCCATAGAGCTTATTTATACCAATTTTTTCATTTTAAATGTGTCAGCACTGTAGTGTAAATATCTTTTTTAAGAATCTTTTTAGTGTGATTTATACTGAAATGTGAGCCGCTTAATAAAGGTTCATAATAACAGATTGGTTTTATTTTTGGGTCTGCAAAAAATAATTCAGTTCAACTGCCTCTCTTAGTGGTTATGTTTCTATCTGCCACTAATGCATAGGATGCCCTTACGCCTTGAGGGTGAGGAGCTGTAGCAAACTGAGGTAGAGCTGAGGCATCTCTGTAAATGCAGATTAGTCAGAAGGCAGAATCAGTTCTCCCTTCACACAGCTCCTTATGGGTGCTCGTTCCAGGCACTCCCCAAACTCCTGCTGTCAGATACTCATGTGGAACAGGGAGTCAGACTGGCTGTTTGGAGGGCACTTGGACACACAGTGGGCTCCAGGAGTGCTGCCAGTACCTGCCTGCATCTCTTAGATGAGCTGGTGCAAGGGAGCAGACTCTCTCCTGGGCTTTGTCTCTTGGCCCAGCTCAGGGCACAATTCAGACAATTTCACTTTACATTAAAAAAAAACAAAACAACAAACCACAACCAAAAAACCAACACACCCACATAACAAGCCAAAAAAGCAACCACTCCCTCAAATCTGTTATCTGACTGCAATTAAAAGAACTTTTAAGTCATTACTTACCAAGCTAAAAAAGCCTCAACTTTGGCAGTGACCTGTAATTCACAGAGACATACTGGATTTGAATTGTCCCTGTGCTGATAGTGCCAGGCACTAAAGAGGCTGTGTTGCCAATATGTGTAGTGGGAAGGTTCCTCATGAGTCACAGTTTGGAAGCAAGAGGTGTTTCATTAAGGAAATAACAGCAGTGTCCAAGTTAACTGTTCTCTTTCCCCATCTATGGAACATTTGGATTCTTTTAGGTTGTGTTCTGAGGGAAAAGAATTTCAAGGCTAGCTAGCATCTGATCTGGTAACTCTGTCATTTAACCTATTTATTCTCTGTGTATTGTACTCCTGTGTAGTTCAAACACAGCCAAATGATACGTGTCTCTTGGATAGCTGCACACAGCAGTGAACTGCCCTACAGCCTGTCCTTCAGCTAAGTATGTAAAATTTCACATCCAAGGCCTTTTATTTTCGAAGCCCTCTGTATCTCTGATTTTTGTTAGGAATTTTCTGTACCACATTTTGGGAAGTTGTATATCCTTAAGTACCCAGTTTATAAATGTTGATGCAATTAGTGGTCACTTTGGCTTCATTTGTAGCAATAGAAAAATGTGATTTTCAGGCGTTGTCCAGTTCAGCTACCTGAGGTCCTTCTGTTGTAAATGCTTTTTTTCCTTATAGGTTGTTAAAATTTAAAATATTACTGCATACTCACAGGTGGCACTAAAATCAGCCGTTTATTAGATGAGTGCCCTGATTGGTTTAATCCAAAATATGTCTGTCAAAAAATTATTAATTAAATCAATATTTGAATTGCTAAACATTACTCCTGCATAGCCATAAATATGTATTAGAGAAGCAATAGAAATGTGAGTCTCTTGGATGTGGCTAATGTGTCCTTAAGTCTTACTACTGTTTTCTTTAATGCTGGCTAAGAGATTACTACCAGTTTTCCAGCCTCAGGGATCTTTCTTTCCCCTTTGCTGTGAGCAAATGATCCATGTGTGATGTGGTATTTTATTGCTCTAGCAGATATTGATCTGAAAAAATTAATTTGTTCATGTAAGAATTTGAGCCTTCCTTATAGCAGGAATGTGGTCTCAGCTCCCTTTATTGTTTTCTGGATTTTCTGGAAATAATGCTTCCACCTGTAATCTCTGGCTTCATGAACATCCATGCATAGTCACTTGGCCATCCCTGTTCTGTGTGCTGCCCATGGGAGAGCAGCACCAGAGGAGAGCTGCAGCTTGCACCAAGCACTCAGCTCTGCAGCTGGGATAGATGAGGGCTCCAGCTTCAGCCAAACCAGCCTTGCCAGATACTGCTTTTTAAAACAAAAACCACACTAAAAAAACTCCCAAAACTATTTAGTTGACTCAGAATAACAAATCTTACCGGTGTGCTGGTCATGCATATGCTGACCATTCGTTTGGGTTCATTCAAGTCATTTTTGGTAACCTCTTATATTTTAGTGAAGTGTGGACACACATCCCCCAGGACAGCTGCCAACTTTGTGCAGCATAGGCCCTGTCCAGACAGAAATAATAAACCTTTGAAAACGATGAGCAAATACAACCTTACACTTATAAGGAGAACTTTGTTTCTTTTTGGAGACCTGCTCAGTGGTCTTGGCTGATGTGGTCTTGAAGTTCTGCTCAGGTATCTTAGTCCTGAGATTTTGCTTCTGAAGTGCTCACATATTCAACCCATTTTGTTCTTACCACTTTCAGAATTTCAAGAGATATTTTAAAGTGGCAGCTTTTTTGCAGTTTTGATGTATTCTTTTGGTTTTTTGAGACAGACTAGGTTCTTACTTTAGGCAGAATTCCTTGCAGACAGAATTTGAACCATATTGGAATTTTCAATGGCTACCAGACCTCCCTTTGCATTTACAGATGTCTGCAGTCTGGGCTGTCTGGTTGCATTACTGTTTACTTTCTACTTGCTTTTTAAAGAAAAGATTTAAAAGAAGTGTCCTCTCCCTGTGGTATGTTCATTTTAATGAAGTTGTCCTTTGAGAGGGGAGTACTTTTTCTGAGAATGTCACCTCCCAAATTGTTCATTAATCTGACAAAGGCCTTGCTTCAGTGCTGTGCTATAGCCTTTATTCCTGCTGCATACAACTTCATCTTCAGACTTTTGCTTCAGCAATAAATCTTCCATGTGTTCTGCTGTACTGAAATTAGTCCTTGCTTATTGCTTTTCCCCCTTCTCTGGATTTTGGTGATACAGAAATCTCTGTTATTTTGGCTGAAATCTCCAGTGTTTTAGTTGTCTCTCCTGGCCCTTGTTCTTGGGCAGATTGGAGAGAGCTGCCCGAGGCCATTGGTGCTGTTCCTGTCTCCCTGCACGTGCAGTGGTGTTCCAGTTAATAACATGATGTGCAGAAAATTAGATGTTTTCCTAGATCCTGGTACATATTTTTGAGTAGCAAAGAATTGCATTGTTACAGTTGCTAAAAAAGCTTTCAAGGGGGGTAGCTACCTTTTTTTTTCTTTCAATATTACTGGATCTTTTGCATTTCACTGGCAACTGACTTCATGTGTTACATACAAGTGTTACTCAGTGTTGTGTCACCCCCAGCCCTCCAAATGCCTGAAAATTGACTCTGAAAGAATTTTCATTACAGGTACTGCTGGCATGCAGATTTTCCCGTCCTTGTTACTATAGCGAATATTTCAATACTACTTTAACTGAAATATTAACTCTATCTAGTATTAGAAATAAAGTATTATTTTAGAGGGTGATGATTTAATTCTTCATCTGTGAAAGAATTCCTTGGTGATAAATAAAGTTGATTTTTAAGTGGATATACATGTGCACAGTAAATAAGTTGGAATTGCAAAAGATGTAGGAAATGGAAATCTGAAATAGTAGAATGCTGTGAAAGCGATCCGAACATTACAGATTTGGAAAATTGAGTAAGTCTTCCAAGAAACACAAGACTGGTATTCATTTATCAAAATGACTGTTTTCTAGTATCTGCATGTGAATAAGATGTTGAATTGACCAAAATAAATCCATGATTTTCCCTTGCTCATTGGCAGAATGAACTGTTGTGAGATAGCACACTGCCACGTGACCCTGCTAGGCTGAAAGCTGTACTGATTCTGATCAAGAGATCAAAGAACTCCTCAAGCTTCTCAAGTGTCATTTTATTTATTTTCTTGTAGTGGTCAGGTGTGTAGAGAGCCTTGTGTTTAGGCCGCACAGTGCCTGTACCTTAGCAGGATGTATCCAAGCTGGAAATGGAAAAGACAAATTTTCACTGCTTTGTGCTTTGCTGTGAATGACTGTCAAGAATGTTTGATTTGATTATGAGTCACTGTGTTCAGCTGGTATTTTATTACTTTCTTAAACAGATGAAATGCACTTTAAAATTGTATAGAACTTACTGATATTTTGTGCAGATCCCACTGAATTTGCAGCATATGTGGGAATATTTGGGGAACTGATTCCCATCAGTCACTCATTTCATTTTTCTTAAAAATGCAAGTTATTTTGTGTTCTGTTCAGAAGCAGTGATTAACTTCACAATATTTAGGTTGCTGTTTCTGTTAGATTCATCAGGGATACTGACATTGCAAATTTAGTGTATTATATTCTAACCACTGTTTTTCTCTGTGCTTTGATGCTGATATGATCTCTGCTTTGAAGCCGTGCTGTACTTGAGTGCCAGCTAAACATTGATCTTCTCTTGTTCTGGTCATGCTGATAGATGAGCCTACTGATGAGGGCGTTAGTCCTAAATAGTCCTTTAATATTTGGTGTACAGTTACCTGATACAAACATTGATTAAAACAGCAGTTTAAACTTCTATTTTTATCAAGTTTGATTTTTCAATAGCTATTTTGATACTATGTTTTATCATTGAATTTGCCATCCACTGGAATGATGGTGCCATGTTGGGTGCAGCTCAGGCCTGTGTTCTAAGGACTGTGCTTTTTATGGGAGCTTTTTCATCTGGTTGTGTTGAGACAAAGTGGGGCACTTAGCAGAGAAAGCTGGTCCTGGTGTCTGGAGATGAAAATCTTGAGAATTAGACCTCTGTGTGGGAGACTATGTTAACATAAGGCTGCTAAATCTTTATTCTTAGCATGCAAGAGTAACACCCAGGTACTTGCCAGTGTGAACTGAAGCAATTGAGAATTTTAATTAATCACAGAAATTGAATTTTTAGACTAAAAAACATCTTTAAGCAGTGATTTTTTATGAACTTCAGAAGGGACACTGAGATAAAAATTAAGGTGGATGAACTAAGCTCACATTCTCATTGCTTTCCTGTTTCTTGCTCTTAGGCTGTTGTTCTGCACTTTAGGGAGACTTTTCTTATATTTGTCTGCTTGATTTTGTTAGGAAAGGCAGATCAGAGGGAATGGTGTCACTGAGTTGCAGATTTTCCTGTTCTTTATCCCACTTCAGTAAAATCCAAGGAGAAAATGCAGAATTAATATTGAACAGTACTCTAGGTCCAGCTGCAGAAATGCCTTAAGTTCTCAAAGCCTGATGCTTTGCAGCAGGAAGTTGATACCCAGGCCCATTCAGGTCTACAGGGCTCTTATGGGAGATTAACTCCATCAAAACCTTAAAACCAGTAAAGTTACAGTGAAAAGGTGCAAATGTTCTTTTCACAACTCAGCATAGCTGTTTTTACTGCAATCCTAATTAAAAAGCATAATGTGTTACATGATAGTGCTATGTTTTCCATGCTAGTAAATTCAACTTATTTCTGAGGATGAAATTATTGAGGAGCTTTATTACTGAAAAGACATGGGGTTTTTTTTTCCCAAAATTATATTGATGTTAAAATAGGGAACACCTGATGTTAAAATTCTGAGTTTCTAGGAGTCTCATAATTTTCACTTTCAATTCCACTTTGTGTCACCCAACTTTTTACACTGTGGATATGGGAAAATTTTCATGAGGTTAGGCAAACATTTTGCTTCTGTACTATGATACAGATATGTCAGGAAATAATACTGATAATACATCTCTCAAATGGTTGTGTACCCCTGTCCTGTGCTAGTTCAGGCTTTGATATTGCCCTGTGTGCCTGGCAGTGCATTTTGTGTGTCTGCACATGTTCTCAGAGCATTCAAGTTAAACTTTGTTATAGGTGGGAATGCACATGTCACAGAACTGCCTTTTTCAAGTATAAAAAGAACACAAAACTGGATACTGTTCTAAAATGGTGACAAATCAAGAAAACCAGTAAGAATTGGCAGTTGAAAATTTCATTTTCATGACCTTTCACACGTGTGTGTGTGTGTGTGTTAATGATTTTCTGTAATCAGACAAAAGCAGATACTCACCTGCAATGCATGCTGAAGTGTTCAAATTTCTATAAATGATGGAAAGAGAGAAATTATGTGGAATGTATCTCTCCATGTCCAATATATATCATCAGTACAGAGAAATACTTCCATTTAGTTTCAAAAAGCTTTTGAATTGCAGTTTAAAACAAAGCTCCCAGAGGCCAAGTTCTCTCCTTTGCCCCCCATCAGCTGCTGCAGGCAGCTGAGACAACATCCTTGTGCCTTCTTTATCACAAATCAGTGTGAGCCATCTCAGCATGGAGCTCTCCTTTTCCCTGCCACCTTCAGCAAATTTGCTTTTCACTTGTTTTATCCTGTTAACCAAAGATCAGTTGGTAAATTTAGGAAAATGTGTGAGGAGATTGGTGGAAATTGGTTCCACTTCCAGCTGTCATCGGCACCTTTGAGAACAGCATAATTATGAACAGATGTAATTAATTCCTGCAGCTGTTTCTGGAGAGGTCACAGTGAGCTGTAGTGTACTTTGTGTCACAGATCCTTCTGAATGAAGTTCTAATAAGGCAGAGATGTGTGCACAAAGATGTCAGCACTGTTCAGGTCAGTTAAAAATGATACAAAATTCTCAAAAGGGATATGCTCTTGTCCAAGTTGCCCTGTAAAGACAAGGAACTTGGAAAGTTGAGCAGTTCTGTCTGGCTGTGTGTGACTTCTGTATGACACCAGCAAGAAACATCTGCTTCAGCTTTCCAAATCATTTATTTCAAGGTGGGTAAACCTTTAAAAAAAAAAAAAGAAAGCCAAACCCACAACCAAAACTGATATTGCTGATCTTTTTCTATTGAATTGGAGGCAACAATTACAAGGAGATTTGTAGGGACTGTGTGTGATTGTAGTTAATTAGAGATGCCAAACTTCCCGATAATTGTTACATCTGTGGAAGAGAAGGGGTTTATTAAGGGGGCAGAGTCACCATTCATGGCCTATCTTGCTAATAATACACCAAGTTCCAATGAAGCCAGTTCTTATTCTTCCATCTTTTGTTTTATGTCATAACAATCAATTACTATTGTCAGCTTGGCTGAGGAAACCTGCTCTGCTCTCCTGAGCAGCACAGGGCTGTCCTGGCATCCTCTGAACAAGGGGGTTTGGAATTCTATTCTTCCAGAATCATCAGATGGGAAAGGACTATGGGTGTTATTTTATGCTTGGTCCCATACCTACCCCAGGTAAGTGTGTGTGTGTGTGTGTGTGTGTGTGTGTGCAGATAAAATCATCTTGTCTGAGGTGCTTGAAAGCTTGTTACACACTTGTATCACTGCTTGTTAAGTGGGTCCTCAAAGTTTATACCTGAATTGGAGGTAGGCCTTTAGATACTCTTCATAAATTTTGAAAGCAGCCATAACAAATGCACAAGGTCTAGGCTGCCTGCCATGGAGTGGCATTCCATTCCAGGCGGGGGCTCTATGGTTTGGGTTCCCATTTACAGAACAGAACCAGTGGGACATGCAGCTGAAGCCTGCACCCCACACATAGCACCTGTTCTCCCCACCCCACACACCTGTGGCACCCACAGTTGTGTGCTCTCTCTCACAGCTCCCAGCAGGTCTCAGAGCATGTTCTGACATTAATGTACCCCTCTCCACAGCTCATCCTAATCAAAAGTGCCAATTTTACTTGAAAAATCACTCAAGACTGAAGGAAGTCAGTTCTCCATGGGAACCTCACATGAATGGACAAGAAGTCTCAAACACAGAGCAAGATTAAGTATTTTTCAGAACTACACAATGCATAGCTACACCTCCTCCAAACAACTGCTCCTGGCAGGCACTCCCCATAAATGACCTGATGTGCATATATTGGGGCTGGGTACATTGGCTTTTGCTAAGCACACCCATGATTTATTACAAAAATAAAGAGTTTATGAATATTTTACATTTTTTTAACAACAGCTACTGTTTAGAGTTATTTTGTCTCTGTCTTTTCCTGGCTTCTCCATTAGCAAGGTAGGACAGTCAATCATTCTGAAATAATTATGACTTAAATTAATTTTATAGATCAATTTTTATCTGATGTTCTGAATTGGGATTCATTGCCTTAGAATGGAACATGTTTTTTTAGATAAAGCTCTTTCAGCAGTCTCCCACAATATGGTTCCTCTGTGTTTTTACCCACATCTGCGTGATGAAACAGCAAGAGTAAATCCAAACACTTCAGGAAGACTTTTTTCCACAGACAAGTACAGCTGAATGTACATACTTAAAATTTTATTAGTGAGACATTTGTCTAGGTATGTCCGGTTTCCCTAGACTGTTTTTCATTCACTTGACATTTTTTTGTCTCTAGGAATGGATCAGTACTTTCAGTATGCATGTTAATAATGTCCCAGATAACTGCTACATTTGAATTTGGTGTTACTGTATCTCCTGGAAGAGCACTTTAGGCCACAAACCCTCAAGTCCTATTCACTTGTTACCTGGAAAAGGTCATTTCCTCACATCTGAGTTTGAATTTTTGGGGGTGAAACCTTGGCTCCATGAAACCAAGGTTTCACCCCCAAAAATTTCATATTCTCAGCTATTAAAGACTGTCTTGTTCAAGTAACACTTTGAGGCAGGTACAAATGCAGTATTGTATACTCACCCTGTATTTTCAGTCTCTTGCAGCATTGGTGATCTCTCACTTGGAAAAGAATCACCACTGTCTCCCTCTTCTCTGGATCTCAGGACTGCTGGCACAGCTCAGCTACCAACTGTGTTCCCTAAGGTTAACATACTCGTTATGGGCTGTTTCAGCAGCTTACAAAACTGCTTATTTTTACACTGGTAATGGAATCCCACTGTCCAAAAAAAAAATCAAAACCAGCAAGTGTTCCTTTTCTTGCTCTTATTTGCCTGCCGTCAATTGTTACTGATTTTTAAAGCAAATGTAGCTCCTTGTGGAAATTACTGTTAACTGGTTATTTCTTGGCTTACAGCATAAGTAGCAGAAAATGTTACTCCAGGATTACTCAATGTGCTGAATACTCTGGGTAGACCATTTGTGGTTTCTTTGACAAGGTCTTCTACCTGCATGTGAAGAACCCATATCTTATTCCATGAAACAAGTATCAGCAATCATATTAGAACAGCTTATGTTGAACAAATACTTTTATTTACAAGAGCATATGTGAATTTTAAAATAAAAAAATGAAACATGTCTACTTTCAGTCTTCAGTCTGCTTTAGCTTAAGTCTCCAGCTTGACTCATTTGGCTTTCTAGTTTGAAGATCAAATTTGTGGCAAAATGGTAATAATCTAGTAGTTTGGTGCCAGTCTTGGTCCTGGAAAGCACCTGGCCTAGCCTAGTCTCTCCGTACATAGAAGATATTGTATCCCAGTTCCACCATGGCCCCGAGCAGCAGGGCCCAGAGGGGGATGAACACATAGGCCAGTTTCATGGTGGTGAAGCGCTGCAGCTTGGCACACAGGGCCAGGCAGAAGGCCAATTTCAGCAGCATGGCAACGAGGTACCAGACTTTCTTCTTCATGTTCTGGGAGCCGTTGCGGGGGTCAAAGCCAGACTTGCAGCGTCCAGCCATTTTTACAATTAACATGACGAGAAGAATTGTGTCAAATATCCACACTGGAATAAAAATGAGGAACCAGTTCCACGGTGCTTTCTCATCCAACTTCAGCACCAGCATGATCAGGAAGAGTAAGGTAAAAAGCCATGTCAGCAGCACTCTTTGAGCCAGGGACATTCTCATTTAAACAGCTTTGAGAGGAAGGCCTTTGCTGTCAGCAACAAGCTAACAAAACAAAAAGGGGAGGGCAGGCATCAAAAGATGGCTCTACACCACCATGAGGCATATTCCATAAAGGAGACCAATTCCTTGCTCTTGCTTTCCCACTCCTAGCCTCACCCACATACTGCTTCCCAGCACTTTCATAATTAGCATGCTCAGCTGAGCAGTGTTTGTTCCAGTCCACCATTCCCTTGGAGTGCCTTAAGTCAGCTGTGTAAGTGCCTTCATCTAAATTTGTTCTATGAAACAAACTGTACTTTAATCCTAAACAAGCTGTCAGACTCATTTAGGGATTTCTGAATGTTAAGAATATGTTTAGATCCATTTTTCATCAGTACTGAGGCACTCAGAGCCAGCACTTGACAACAAAACATAACAGTTCTGTCTCTGTAACAAAATAACCACAGTAAAACCTGAACCAGCACAAAGAGCTCAAAAACCCTCAGAGGGATCCTGCAGTGTGCACAGCTGCAGCTGAACTCATCTGGCCTCAGACTGAGCCACTGAGCACTGCCCAGCTTTCTGTCAGCCAGCAATCTTGAAATGACTAAAAGCTACAGATAAGGTTTGCTTCTTGGCAGGTATCTCAAGTATTTCAGACACTGGCTGACAGGTTTATTGGCTGGGTAGGATATTTAAATTTCTCTGTAGTCATGACAAAAGAAAAGTAAGATAAATGCATCTGCTGCTGCAGTCATGAAAGTGAAGTTTTTATCTTCCTAACGGGATAGTTTTTACCACTGCATCTGCCAAAAGCCTTTCACTACAGGTGTAAAAAGCAGAAGTGTGAAGGACTGTGATCTTCCTCTAGATTTCACGCTACAAAAATGAATAACTTTTACCAGTGAAATGGTGCTGAAATATGTATTTTAATTATTTCAAAACTTTGAGTTAAAATTTTTACTAATTCCCTTTAGAACACAAATTGCCTTTCACCTGAAATAAGAAAGTGAGCTTTGATTTGTTCCAGACTAGACAAATATTTGAATTACTGGAAGTGTGATGTTGTGTTCTGAAGCACTGAATGCTGAGCACCAGATGCTGAGGGAAGGACAAGAGCTGCTTCCCTCTGTGCCCAGGAGCTGCTGCTGCTTCCTGTGAGTTATTTCCAAGGCACACAGCATCACCTGACTGTGGCTGCTGAACTCACCCAGCAAGCAGAAATCTACAAATCTACTGCCACCCTTTTTTTTTTTACTGGAATAGTTTTTTTGCCAGATTAGGAAGTTGAACAAATTCTGTGCTCAGATAAGATTTGCTGCTGGAAGGAGGGAAATAAAAGTTGCTGTCTCAACTGGTTATGAGATGACCTATTTTACAGTGAGGGGATAACAATTCTGTACATCATTAAAATCATCCTACAGTTTAAATCTGCATCTTCTGATACACTGTTCAACAAACAGATGTACTATTTTGTTCACTCTGGGTTTGAAGTTTGAATGGATTTGATTTAGTGGATTTGATTTAGTAAGATTTCTTGTAAGAAGATCCAGTTTTGCCTAAAATAATCTAAATTGGAGTTGCAGTCAGTGCATCCCCTTTTTGTTTTGGGGCTGACACTTGTGTCCAAATCAGGCCAGTTCCCTGAGCTGAACTAGAAAAAAAAGAGAAAGTTTAAGGTAGGATTTTGTAGTTTTGCTTTTCACAGTCTCAATTCTGCCCAGATCACCAAAGGGTCTGGTCAAAGGCAGTTCCTGACAGGGTGGAACCAACTCCCCCAGCCTTCTCTGTGTTGGGGAAGAGGGGAAACTCAGAAGCAGCACTCGAGAGTTAAGGGGACAAAAAAATTGGAGGAGGTTTAGATAGCATTGTTTTGCTCTTGTTACAGAAACAAACCTAAACCAGCTGGCAGGGGATTGCAGAACAATTGCTATGTCTGGCCTGAAGCATTTACAGTATTTTGAAAACACTTCCAATACTCTCAAGTGCAAGTCTGCGGCTAAAGTGAGGAGTCATGGTCTGAAATGAAGTTTCAACATCCTTTTCATGAGAATGTTTTTCAAAACCAGTTCTGGAAATCAATGCTACAAACACTACAAGAAGGACAACTCTCTTATTAGCAAACTGGAGAAAGCAGAAACCAAACAGAAACAGACTGGAAACTTGGGTCTGAAAGGAAAAAAGAAACTCAACACTCTTAGAAGTATCAGGTTATCAGATACTCAAAGAAGGTGCTATCACCTGTCTCTGGAGGAAACACAAAGCTACTGAAGATGTATTACATGGGGCTACTCAATTTGAAGGTTGTTCACTTGAAAATACTTTCAGTTTGCTAAGAACCACTGGAAAAAACAGGCAGAAAATTCAGCATGGGAAGAAGTTACACTGCCTTTCTCTGACCTAACAGAGAATCCTGCCAGATTGGGCAGGACTGCAGGGCTCCAGTCAGTTTTAGAGGCATTTTGAGATGAAAACTCAAGAAAATCCAAGTGCACTTTTGAGATCTTAAGAGTCTAAGTAAAGAAACCTACCAGATTTTGAAGAGAGATTTGAGAGCTGGATATAGAGCTGACATAACAAGGAAGGATTTGATTGCATGGAGCATTTGATGATCTCATGCTGAAACAAAGATGATGGGCAGATTCTTTGCTAGAGCCCAGCTATCCCAGCAAGCTGGGTGACACTGGGAAAAGGATGCAGCTGTGCCACAGGCCTGGACTGGCTCTTCAGTGAGAACACTGATGGGATGTGAGAGAGTGAAAATAAAAAAGCTCCTGGCTCCTATTAAAGGACCGACATAATTAGACAGTGAATATTTTCAGTGAGCAGAAACTATCCAAGGAGCATCACTGACCTTGGTGGGATGATCTGCATAACGAGGATATTATGATAGCTAATACTGTCCTGTTTAGGAGAAAAAAATAAAGAGGGCAAGTTACACATGACACTCAGCTCAGTAGTAATAACATGAACCTACACATTTAGATTTAAACCTTGAGCATCGCCTAAAAAAGTCCTGAAATTCGTATTATGGTGAAACCATACTAAACAGAACCCTAATTCGATTAAATACCACTTTAGAGCCTATTCCGATCGTAGGGGTAATTTAACACTTCGAAAGAAATACTGCGGTAGGCCCGGCTTAAAACCCCAATTAAACACCGCTTTGCATTCACAAACTCGGCCCCTCCCTCGGCCTCACGGCCTTATCCCATCAGGCCCCGCTTCCCCGGCCGTGCCGGCGGTCCCGGAGGCGGGAGCCCCCCTCGCTGCCCGTCACCTACCGCAGATCCCGGCGCATCCCCCGGTCCGCGGGGCCCGCGCTCAGCTGAGGGGGCGCGGGGCCCTCCCCGCCCGCTCCGCCTCAGGGAACCTCCCGCCTCCCTCACCCGCCCCGCGCCTGCTATTGGCCAGCGGGGGCGCGCGTCTTGCCACCCTCCATTCTCATTGGGCCACGGAGACGTCGCTCAAGTTAATCCCGCCTTCCTATCCCGGTCGTCTGTGACGCCCCTGGAGCCCGGACCACCCATCCCGGCCGGCGGCGGGTCAGCCTGGAGCCCCGCCTCCGCCGCCGATTGGTGCATCGGGCTGTCTGTCACAGAGGCCCCGCCTCCGCCCTACCGCCTGTCCGTCAAGCGCAGCCCCGCCTTCCTCGAGCTCTCATTGGGCTGCGCGGCCGCCAGTCACACCTCGGCCCCGCCCCCGGAGGCGGAGGGGCCGCCGTTGGCCGCCGGCCCGCGCTGGCCCCGCCCTCGGCCCGGCGGCGCGCGCGGGTGGCGCGCTGTTGCTGCCGCCGCTGGCGCCTGGACGCGCGCGCCGCTCCCCCCCTCGCGCTTCCCCCGCCAGCTGTTGCCTCGCGCGCGCCTTCCCGCCGCCGCCTCGCGCTCCCGCCGCCGTTGCGTGCGGCGCGCGCTGCCCCGCGGCACCGGCGAACGGTGAGATGGCGGTGGGGGGTCCGGCACTCGGGGGGCTCCGGCACCCGGGGCGTCTCCGCCCCGCCGGGGCAGCAGCGGGAGGGGAGAACCGGGGCGCCGAGTTCCCCGCGCGGCTGGGGAAGGGGCCGACCGGGGCGCGGGGGCCGGCCGGGGCGAGGCGGCGGTGCCCTCTCTGTGCTCGGGGACAGCGCGGCGGAGGCGCGGGGCGGGCATCACCGGCGGGGCTGCCGTGGCTGCCCTGGCCGGGCGGCGGGAGCGGGGCGGCTGCCGCCCTCCACCTCCCCGGGGCAGCCCCTGCCGGGGCACGGGCGGGCGGCCGCGGCCTCCGCGGCGCCGCGGTTCCCTCCGGCTGAGCCGGCGCCGCCGGGGCGGGGGTCCGAGCGCGGCTCGGGGGTCCGCATCGGGTCCGGCCGGGCAGCGGCCGCGCCGTCCCGGAGCCCTCGGTGTCCGGGCGCCGTGTCCTCCGGTGCGGGCGGAGATGTGCCGGTACGGTCCGGGGCCCTTGCCGTGCTCGGGGCTCTGGCTGCCCGCTCCGGCTCTGCTGTGAGGCTCCTGCTTCCACTGAGCGTACCGAGAGCTGCCTCAGCGCCTGTGTCTGGTGGTAGAACGATAGAACGTCTTTTCTGCTTCCCTTCAGAGCTCCTGAATTTCAGCATCTTCATGTTCGTCTCTGACCTCTCTCGTGTCTCTTGTGTTTTACATACGTTTGTGTTTTCTTTTGCTTTACCTTTTTTTCCCCATCTTTTCCACCCTAAAAAAGTGGCAACCTGACTACAGCTTATCCTTGGTTTTCCGTTTGGGAATCAAAATATTAGGGAACTTCTCATCACTCAAAGTTTATGCTGTCACATTCATTTTCTTGGTGTTTTATTTATTTACTGTCTTTTCTGTGGGAAACAAAGGAGCTGAGGAGAATGTATCCCACGGTAGTAGAACTGTGCAGGTGTTTGTTACTTTTACTAATGTTTCTCATACCCTAGCCTCTGAGGGAGTGTTACCCTGATCTATCAGATTCAGTGAAACTTTGAGTCCATAGTGTTAAGCTCTGTGCCTGGTATTTTGCCTTTTACTGCTTTTACATGTTACTGGTCACTTGAAAAGCAATGCTGCCGAGTCTTGCATTTTGTTCCAAATTTGCCAGTGTTTTATCCATCTGTCATATAATTAAATGGAAAAAGTAATTAATTGGAAAACCTGACTTGTTGAAAGTACTTTAATTAATGTTCTGAAATTCTTTGTGATGAAATGTTCCTACAGAAAATACAGCTTGCCTTACAGTTTGGAGACACGAGTTCTCTAATAGGAATGAGACTAGGGATGGTGTGTCATCAGTAATTTGTCTGCTTATATCTTCCTGTTGATGATGTTAAACAGATGGTGGTATCTGTTTTATCAGGGAGAAGTGCATCATTTGAAATAACCTGTTAATCCTAGTAAGTGAATCCTAATATCTTCAGCTGCACTTGGAGTGGTCAGTAAGCAGCAGAAGGATGTATTTCTGTCTTTCTGTTACATACATTAGTACTTGGCATCAGACTTTGTTTCCCTGAGGTTAAGAGGCTAAAAGTGTTTTGTGCGTAAATCTCTGGGTTATAAATAGCTGTATGCATTTGGCTATTTTTGTAGCTCTGAAGTTTTGGTGATCTTCTTTGGTTTGCCTCTTTGCTTGTGACTCCCTGGAAAGGATAATCCTTTTCTCAGAAGTCTTATTTCTGTTCTAGTAAGGTGTTTATGAATGTGTGTATGTGCATCACCTTGATGGACTCCGCTGTACAGTATTTGCAAGCAACTTTCATTTCTGAAGGTAAAGGTTGAGAGTAGTGCTTGGAATTTGTGTATTTAACATCCCAATCCATGTTTGAAGTAGAATATTTGTGCAGTTACACATTCTGTTGCTATGTTTTACTGCCAATGTATGTTTTTATTCTGGATATAAATATTACCAAGGATAAAACATGAGCCTGAGTCACCAGAAAAGGAATTCGGAAACCTGGTTGGTTTAATTCAATGTTTGCACAATAATTTTTTCCCCTTGCCTTGTGTGGAACGTGACATACAAATAAGTTGTCAGTAATTGTTGGGAACTCTATGGAGAATTTCAAGTATTCTGGGTTTATCCGAAAGCATAGTTAGCTCAGCTGGTCTCAAAAAGTTGATCCCGGCTGTATCCATAGCTGCTGGGCATTGGTGTGAATTCTGGGAGCAATCAAAGTCCTGTAGGTTTTGAAAGGGGAAGCAGTATTGGTGTGTTTTAGAGGGGGGACAGAGGTGTGTTAAAGAATTCCAGTCGGCCTGGTTTGAGGCAGCTGACCAGGTGGTGAGGGGTGGAATGCTGCTGGAGTTGAACAATGCTGTTCCTGTCACAGCTGGCAGGGGTCACTGGAAAGCAGTGGACTTTATTTCTTTCCTAATTCTCCAGAGTTACATATGCTGTCTTCCTTGGCTTTTTCTATATATCTATCTTTAGTTATTTCTAATAGAAATACTGCTGAAGAAATTTTTTGTCTTTTCTCAGGACCCCCGTGAATGAGAATGATACCAGTCAAAGATTGGGCTTTGGGTTTTCCTTTGTCTGTGAGGAAGTTCTTTTCATAATAAACGGTGTTGTTTAGGGATTCATCATCAGACAGTTTATGTGGATTTTTAGCAAGACTTATTAAGGGCACAAAGCTTGTACAAGTGCTTCCTTTGTCTCTCTTCTCCCATTTGAGTCACTTCTTACTCAGATGATGAAACCAAAGTTAATGGCACCTGAAAGACATTAGCTACCTACACTGTGACAAATTTTTATAAAACTTTTGATAGGTAGTGTCCCAAATTAATATTCCTACCCAAAAAAGGCAGTCATAATTGAGTCCCTCCCTTCTCCAAGAAGTGAGCAATTGTTGGGCAGTGTGTGTGCTAAGCTCTGAGCCATCAGCACTAGCCTACTTTGACTGGCCCTGCCAAGCTCTTGGGATGGTTGTTATGATGGGTGGGGGGCAGGAAAAATATTTTGGGTGGGGACAATGGTAAGAGCAGGCAGACTTAATTGCTTCTGCCCACAGAGCAAGGTAGGCCTGTTTTTTCTCTGAAGTTTTTTTGTTTTATGAAGGAGACAAAACAAAACTCTTGGGGTACCTGTCAGAGGTACTGCTGCATCTTCCTGTTTGAGGACAGTTGATCACCACCTATTAAAAGATATGTGGTGGTGTGAAAAGTAACAGACTTTGAAAGCTTTTAATATCATGCTTTCTCCCTTGAATTTACTGTTCTGTTATTTATAAAGGTCCTTCTTGATGGGTGCAGAGGAGGAAATGGTTAACTCTTTGAAGAAATTATGTTAGAATTTTTAAGAAGAACCCAAAGGACTTAATAAATTGCCACAGTGGAAGAAAGGGTTAACACTGATTAGAGTGATAATGTATTGCTGTGTAGTGTTTGGGTATGCTCTACTTGTAATCATAGAATAATTTGGGAAAGGGTCATTGGAGGTCATCAGTCTGGCCCAGCCCCATCTCAGAGCAGCTTCAAAGTTAGAGCAAACACATGTACATCTAGAGAGATAGCCGTTGTGTTGTCAGGAAATTTAGAAATACAGCTTGTGTTTGTGGTGGGCTTTTTTGTTTGGTTTTTTTTTAATTGAAGGGTAGGATATCGGGGAGTTCCTAGAACTATTCTCTTATTTCTTAATTTATGCGTGTGAATGGGATTTTTTCCAAATTTGTTTCCTCTGGGAATACATGTAATGTTCAGTATTTAATTCTTTGCTCATTTGAGGTGATCTTGGTAGATGTTCTCCAAAGAGCCTAGATGGCTTTCTGGAATGAGTCCAAGCATTGGACTCCTATTTGCAAATAATTTGTGGTTCTGTTCTTAAAAAATAAAGTACAACTGCAGAGTGGGAGAAGAAATGAGAGCAGTATCCCATCAAACATGAAATCGTGCAAGCCTCGCATTTTGGAAGTTGGCCAGCGCCAGATGCTTTTGGGGTTTAGGTGGTTGGCAGATGCTGCCTTGGCACTGAACACCCTTGGTGTTGATGTGTCCAAGGGACAGTTTGTTCTGTGTGTGGCTCATGCTCTCCTTGGTGTTGGCTTCTGCCCGTCCTGCCGTCGGGTTCAGGGCAGTGTTTGGATGGCCCAGCACAGCCCAGTGATCTCTTTGGATGTTTTCTTGCATCCTGCATTATGAAGCTTGAGATGCCCTCAGCTCTGTGTTTATTTTTTCCCCTTATTATTATTGTTATTGTGTGTTTAAATAGCTGCTTTGTTTTCGAATAGGAGTAAAATCTTGGCTTCAGTGACTTCCTGTGGCAGTGAGTCTAACAGTCTACTTATGTGTTGTAATATAATATTTCCCTGTTAAAAATTTGGCTTTGCTGTCCTCTCAGCTTAGTTAATAAATGAAGTTGCCTGTATTACTAGGAAGCTGTTGTTTTCTTGACTTTATTTTCTGTTTTTCTCTTGAAGTCTCATTTAATTTATTTTAAGGCCTTATTATTCTGTTCATGGTTGCCTGTTTCAATAGGAGAGTCTTTCAAGTTGTTGCTAATTCATAGCCCTTCTCAGAACCCCTCCCCCTTATACTTTAATAATCTTCTCCCAATAAAGTAGGTGTATTTCAAATCAGATTGCACAGCTGATGAACAGAGCTGTACTGTCGTTTTCCTTGTCATCCCCCTTTTATTCAGGTCTCCCTGCTCTTCTGACTGTATTGTATTGGATGGCAGAGGTCCCTGAGCTGCTGAAGTTCCTTTCTGGATTTGAGATATCATTTCTTAAGGCTTTTAGTGGTGTTCATAGATTGCTCCCCCTGCCTTCCCTTACAGATAACATTGACATGGTTGATGTTGAATTCCGTTTATTTTGCCTTTTCATTGTTAAAATTTGTTCATATTCTTAAGCTTTGCTAGTTTAAGATTGCCATCTAGAAATGTTACTGCTTCAGGTTTTCTTTTTTTCTTTGCAGTAGAAAAGATAAATATAGTGAGCCCTGCTGAACCTTTTAACAGAAGCTTAAAATTTGGAATAATAGGACAGGGTTCAGTTCACTCTATTTCAGAACTTAATTTAGGCAGTACTTCATAAAAATGCTAGTCTACTGGTCCAGATAGGAGGAGGAGAGGGGAAATAGCCCTAATTAGTCGAGATTACTGTTTTCATGGTGCTTGAGGAGGCTTATGGGGAGAGATGCAGAGTGTTCAAGCTGGCTGTGGTCAGAGCTGCCTCGGTGCCATTTGTGCTCACTGTTGGTGCCATTTGTACTGGAAATTCACTTTGCAGAGGTGAATCCTGTGAGAGCTGCTCGTGTGCTCAGCAGGGGAAGCCAGAGCCTGGGAGCTGTGTCCTGTGTGGTGGGCTCTGGGGCTGGCAGCTGGTCACTAAGGACAGTGTCCTGTGGTTTAGAGTGGTTAAAACCCTTGTGGAGCCTTACAGGGCCATCCTGACCTTCGCCATCAGTCATGTGGACGTGTCTTTAGGAAGAGATTGTGTCTGCTTGAAGTTCCTTCTGTGGAGCTCTGGGAGCCAGCAGGAATGTGGGGCATCTCTTTGTAAGCTACCCTTATCTGTAAGGGCCTGATAAGCAATGACATGGTGTCTGTGTTCATCTCTCTAGTAAAAGTCTGATGGTTGGAATATTTACGTGGAATTTGCTGTTTCTGGATGCTCTCATTCTTGAACAAGGTAGTCACCAGGCACACTGGATGCTGAATGTCTGCCTCTGTCACTGCTGTGTGCTGAGGTATGTGAAAGCTAGTGGAACATAGACACACCAGACAAGGAAAATTTAGTCTGTTTGGTTTCAGGATTAGGGTGGTTCTGCGTGAAGGAGAATGGGGATTTGTGTGCGCTTTGCCTTGGACTGGTGCTGAACAGAAGAGCTGCAGGCCAGTGATCTGTGATCCAAGGAGATTCTGGGCACTGGTATCCATAGGTGATCAATAGCCTGCTCTATGCAGACTGGATGCTGCTGTTAATCTGCATTATCCAATTAGCTGATTGCAGTGAAGAATGTTGATTCCATATTTTCTTCTGTGTTTTGGCTGGTTTTAATCTGTGACAATGTTTGCTTTTCATACACTCTTTGGAAGTCTTTGACATCTTTCCAAAGGTTCTTTGAAAGTCCACGTATGTTCTACCACTTGCTCTTGTCTATCAGTTAGTTTGACATGTCCAGAAATACTGATAGACTGAGACATGATCTTCCTGTGTAGCAACTGCTGATTAGACCCTATCAGATAGACTTTCGGGTATAATGGTGTTCCATTTTTAATGATTGTTTTGAGGACCTTGCCAGATACACATGTAAGGCTTGTTACTCTGCAATTCCTTGCTTGGATCACTCCAGAGACCTTTTTGGTTTTTTTTTAAAGAATTTAAAAATTCATGCTCAGCATTTTCAACTCTGTTCCTACAGAACAGTGGCTGTTACCAGAGGCAGCAGCTTTTTCCGACAGCTCAGCCACTTCATGCCTCAGCTGCTTCAAAAACTTGCTGGATAACTATTTGTGGAACATGATGCAGACTTGGTGATTTAGGAGTGGTTTTCAGCTTCCTGACTGTAGTCATCAAGAAGCCACAACTCTGCTGTGCAGTGCCTGGTGACAGACAAACATGTCTTCCTAAACACACGTCAGTATTTCCAGTGAGCAAGATTTATTATTGCCTTAGGAATCTCAAGAAAGAAGAAAGGCATTTTATTTCAAGGTGGTGACTGTATTTGTTTGTTTGGAGGTCTTTTTTTCAAATATTTGTTAGGGTAGCTATATCTATCTATATATATAAATTAAAAACTTGGTGTTTATAGAAATTCTGTTCTTTAATAAAGTTGTTACAGTTGTAAGAGCAGATGTGTACATGCAATGTTTCAGGGATTTCCTCAGTATAAGGTTGCAAATGTTTAATGGGATATGTATGTGTGTGCGTGTAGTATTCAGTACAAAAAACAGGAATAGAAAGAACTTCAGATCGACCATGTGCTGTTTTTTTTGTTTTTTTTTTAAAGATACAGCACTTTCAGAAATGGCTTGTAGATCCAGTGTGCTGACAGCAATTACTGTATTTGGTGAGAATTTTGAAACTGAAACCTCATAGTAGATAAGAAGCAAAATTAACTTGAGTATAGTTCACTTTAAGGGCTTGGAGTCTCTACTTTATTGAACAGCAGAATATGTTTAAATATTATAAGCTTTTTGCTAACTGATAAATACCGCAGCAGGCTCAAAAGTAAATTGTGGGAGGTGTAGAATAGTGGACTTCTCAGTTCAGAGTCCTTCCCCCCTATTTTTATAGAGTAAGGTATCTATGAGACTGTGTCAAATTGCTTCAAATGAAGTCATGAACCAGTTATGTAACAAAATTAGGAAAGTTGCACAGATCTTAAGGCAGAGATTCCAGAAATGTCTGCAGCAGTTGCAACAACTGCACGCAATGTTCTTTTTACCATAACCTGAAATAAATCTCAGAAATCCTGATAGTCAACATTTGTTACTATTTCAGACAGTTGTGTAATTCACTGACAAAACAAGTATTCCTTGGGTGACAGTTATTTTGTGTGGCACTTCCTTGCTTCAGATATTGATGGGTTTGCTGTGGAAGTGAGGATGGCTAGGCTGAGTCTGCTTCCCATCAGATTTTGAAGGCTGGTTCTCACTGCATGCTCTGTGCTGTGTCTGTGATACCTTCCTGCTTGGCTGGTGGGTGATAAAGGGCATGGGCTTATAAGGAAATAGGCAGCAGCAGAAATAGGATCAGGTGTAGTTTGTGGGCAGGATACTGGGGCCTGAGAAGGCATCAGCCTTTCAGCATCTGACATCTCGCTGGAGGCACAGGCAGGCCTGGCTTGTGTCTGTGTCTGTCATCATGTATGACATGTTTGGTACATCTGTGTTCAAGAGCAGGGTTTGATACCCAGCAGCCAGCACAGGGTCTGATTCATGTCTTATTGTGGCTGCTGTTGGCCTGATGAGAGAGGCCTTCTCAAACAACTGAAAACCTCCCAAAATAGACATTTAGGGATGTTAATTTTTAAAAATCAGTTGTTTGGGGGTGATTGCATTTTGGGTTTTCAGGTTTTTTTTGTGGGGTTTTGGGGTTCTTTTGAGATGGAGTGAAGGGCAGAGTTTGAAAATTAACTCTCATGAGCAGCATCCTAGGAATGCTGGTATCCAGTTTTAGCAGAGTTTTGGTCTTCCTTGGGGAAAGCAAGTATGTTAATTCCTTTTTATTTACAAACTGTTATGACCTTGGGTTGCAAGACAACTTGGGGGAGCTCAGCAGGTGTGGCAGGAAGAGTACTTCTCATGCTGGTTGCTGGATGTTGTCCTTAAGTTAGCAGTGTCTGGGGCTTTCTTAATTTAACTTGACTTTTTTCCTTCAGTTTTGACTGCTGCAGGTTTTCTTAAGGGTATCTGGAAAGAACATGATCAAACCTCCACTGAAAGGTGTGAACCTAGGAGTGACAAGTTTCTCATTTGCTGGTATACAATTTGCAATTCTGAAATGCTGTTTTGAGAACAGTGATGCGTAGATAAAGTACTTAAAAGTACTTAAAAAGAACAGTGAGTGCATAGCTTAGTATTTGATGTTTCTTTTCAAAAAGGAGATGTAGGTTTAATGGTTTATGTGTAATGCACATGAAAAATAATGGTTCTTTTGGAGCATTGCTTTAAGGCTTTCATCCTGTTTTGTGGCAGTGGCAGAACTCCCCTGGGTTTAAGTGGAGGAAGGATGACTCCTGGTAAGTTTAGTGCTGTTCTGCAGTACAGGGATGCCTCCCTTGGTTTGTTATGTCATGGCAGAAGCAGCTTTTCAGTCAACAGCAGATGCCCAATGACTGAGCTGTTTATTGGGCTAATTTAAACTTAAAGTATCAAATAATGTCAGCAATTTCGTGTTAACTTGTATTTTGGTGTTGAACCTAGAAAGTGAAGGGTTTTTCCTTTAATTTTTTTAATCATTGCTTTCTAGCTGTGCATAAACCAAGTTTAATGCTTTAAGAGAGTTTGTGTGATACAAGTGTTGCAATTAAATTAGTAGTTTAAGCCGTAGTCTTTACTGTTTAGATTCATTGTCTTTTCTTACTCTACATGCTGGGGAATCTTGGTGAAAAGACACCTGTGATTGTGAAACAGCAATATGGAGGATCTAACATAATGGTAAAACAGTTCTAGCTTGGAAAGCAGTTGAAGAAACCAGGTTGTAGTATTCTCATGGCTTTGTATGACAGCCTTTTTAAAACTGGCTTTTATTTTCCTGAAGGTACGAAAAATCAGTGACTTTTTAAAAAACATTTGAGACAAAAACAACCTAAATTTTGCAGTTTTAATTCTGATGATGTATGGTGAACATGCAACTTCATTGCATCATCAGTCTATGATCATAACGAGTTGAGAAGGACACTCAGGTCTTGACTCAACAGCTGCATGGTATCCTGTCCATTCAGGTTGGGATTGTTATAAAGGGAACAGGTTCCTTGAAATACTGAGTGATTCACAGTGTTTACAGGCAAGGACAGCAACTCTTTACCTATGCATCCTTGCTTGTGTTGTATTTTTAATTATGTCCTTTTGCTAGTAGACACTGCTTAGTCTTGTATATTCTTAAAAGCTATGTTTTTTCTTTGTCACTATGGAAGAGCACAGTTTTATTCTGTCAGTTCAGATTGCTTTAGACTGTTATTTAGGAATATATACATTTATGTCTGACTAGGGTCGCCAAAGCCCTGTGGATATGAGTAAAATCTCTAAATATGCTTTGAATTTATTTAAATCCTATCTTACTCAGTAAGCCCTGCAGTACTGTGGGGCTTGAGCTCTTAGCTACCTGAAGGCGTCTAAATATAAATTTCTGTGGCTTTTGAGAAACTGCTACTTTGATTGCAAAGTGTATTGTGTTATATGATTATGCCCTGAACTGGGAAATAGCTAAGCAACCCCACCTTTGAATAGGGATCACCAAAACTAGGTAGTCCTCTCTATTAACCTTTAAGAAAGTAATGAATCTTGATTAAAAATATTGCTGGTTATTCATAGCATTAACTGTTTGATGGAAATGTAATGAAAGTTCTGTTGACTATTACAGAGATGTTGTGATCAAGCTTTTCTATTTGGATGCTCTAGCTAATCTTTGAACTTGGGAGTATTTTTTATGTTGCTTTGAAATCTTCAGATAGTTAAGATTAAGTTAATCTTGCTGTAGTTACTCTGCAGAGGACATTGTACAACTGAGTGCTAAAGCTGGTGGCTATCCTAGATACAGGTATTTGACAGAGAACGTGGAGCAGAAGGCTGGGTCCAGAGAGTATGAGGGGAGAACCAGGCAGGAGAACAGGCACTGCTCTGTTTGTGTTTGTCTATCAGCTGTTTTCACTTTTACCCAGTTGATCCTGGTGTGCTTTAGAGCCAGGCTTTTACAGGCTGACCTCAGGATCAATGTCAGCTGGAAACACGAATGGCAGGGTAAGTTGTAATGAATATGCAGAGTTCTGAAATTGCTAAAATACTTAGTCTCCAGTCTAAGGTGTTCAGTGAGCTCTGGGCAGATAGTCAGAGCCAGGACTGCAGCTGACGTGCCTTGAATTGTTTCCATCCATCCCTCACCCAGAAAAACTAGCTTCAGGCTGATCTATTGAACTCATAATGTCTCATTAAGCCCCCCAAAACCTAAAGACAAACTGAAAACCAAACCACAGACAAATCCCAGCTCCTGCAAGCAGAAACACAGAAATAATTAAATAAACTTTTTCACCTTTCATTATTGTGCTGTCTCAGAAATGCTTGTGTAGCTCTTGAAGAAAGCATGTGATGTTTCCTAGTAGAGGTATTTTTAGTTAGCACACCAAACTCTGTTTTGAGACATTAATCCCATGATTTTGTCATATTTACTTTTGTAAGCATAATCTTTGCATTTGTTTATGCAAATGTATATGCTAATAAGCTTTAAATGCCACCAGAATAGATTTATGGAGGATTTAATGCAGAATTTGTTAAAAATATGAAAACCATGGATAATCTAAATAACAGGTTTGTTGATCAAAATCAAAGAAAGTCACTTTATATTTGGTTTATAGTTTTGTGGGGTAATTGTTTCTTGAGGCAAAGCATTTTTGAGTGAATTAAAAAGCTACTGCAAAGAAAGGTTACTGCCTTTAAAATGGCTGATCCACTTTTAGCCATATTCAACACAGTTCAAGGTCTTGGATTAATGAGTTAATGTTTGGTTTCCTAAAAAGTAATTGGCCTTGGAGAAGGACATCAAGTTAATGTAGCTGTTGAGGCTTCTGTCCAGGTTCACCAGTTCTTTACTGCTGGTAATGAGTTGTTCCAACCTTTGTCTCATCCTGTGATTAGGCTGGTAGGAAGTTGGGTTCATTGTATTTGAGAGGAGTGTTATTTGAGAGAAATGAGAAGGAGTTAAAGGTTCTCCAAGATGAGGTCATGAAAGCAGGGAGGATGCAAATGTGATCAATATCTGTGTGCCCCCTTCCTGCACTGGCACCTGTCACTGCTGTCACTGTGACTGTGTGGTGTGGGTGGTGTGTGTGGAGGCCACGTGTGTGTGGGGAAGGGTTTTATGTCACTTTTGAGTCCAATGGAGCAAAGGATTTTTAAAGTCAAGTTTAATTGAACAGGTTTTCCAATAAGAAAGCAAGTGCTGTTGTAAGCTTTGTGTGGGTGAGAATAGAAAGGTGACCAGTTCATGTGATATATCAGGTTAGAGCAGTCTCTCTTGGACTCCTTCCTTTATGTGATAGTATTTTTATATTTATTGTGCCAATGGATTCTTAATAATTGGTAGTTGCTCTTAGGAAAATAGACTCTGTTATCAGAAGCAAATACATCAGAAACAATCACAGATGTTGACAGTCAGGGCTGCCAGCTTTACCTGACTTGATGTGACTTACATGATATTTTCAACAGTGGAAAAATTGAGGTGTTTGCTTCCTCAGTTGCACCAATTGTCAGTGTTCTGATATTTCTGGAACTTTCTAAGAACTTTATTTCTGGAACTGTCTAAGCTCTCTGAGACATATCTTTCTCTTGAGTTGTAGTTTTATCTGAAGTTGCATAGAAGATACAGGAGTTGCAGTGTTAGAAATCTTAAAAATCAGTTCATTTGGGAAGCATGAACATGTGTGGCATGAGGTCTCTTAGAAATCCTCAATCCATTTGTTGAAGGTTTGTACTATAGTGTATATGATGCATGTCCAAACTAAAGGCACTATTATTTATATCTTTTAAGTAATGCACTGTATAAAACAAGAGTATGCCTAATGGACATGTTCCTATTTTATACTGTGCATTACTTAAAAGATATAGTCAGAGAAGAATGAACAAGCAAATGTCAGTGCAGAACTGAGTCTTTTGGAGGGTATTTTTAAAATAAATAGAGTCATACTGCGTTGGAAGGGAGCCATAAGGATCATCAAGTCCATCTCCCTGGCCTTGCACAGGACAGCCCATCTCTGTGGCCCTCCGCTGGATGCTGTCTTACAGCTGGATGTCTTTTTGTGTTGTGGTGCCCAGAACTGCCTCCAGCACTTGAGATGAGGCCATCCCAGGCAGAGTGGACAATCCCCTCCCTTGCCTGCCTGGCCATGCTGTGCCTGATGTCACCAGCCCAGGGTTGTCCCTCCTGGCAGCCAGGGCACTGCTGGCTCATGTTCCCATGGACCAGGATCCCAGGTTCTGCAGCTTCTCTCCAGCCTTTTGTTCCCCTGTCTTTACACACAGCCAGGGTTGTCCCAGGTGCAGAATGTGGCACTTTCCCTTGATGAGCTTCATATGGTTAATACCTGCTTTAAAGAAAACACAACCCAAACCCTGAATTTTTGGTGATGAATAATGTACAATAAAGTGTTATGAGTTGCTCTAATGCTTAGGTCTTTCATAAAGACAGTAATTTTAATCTATTGTACAGTTTTGGTTTCTATCCCATTTGTTGAATGTTGCATTTTTCTTTGGCTTTTTTATCTGTGTAAAAGCTATAAACAAATGTCTTTAAATCAAGAGGTAGATCTCAAATAATCTTCTATTATATAAACTCACTACAGGTTAATAATTCTTGCTTCCTTTCAATGAAGAAATATAAGGTGTAATGTTATTGTTGATACTGACAACTGAAGTGTAATGTTTTTACTCAGGATGGATCTTGGAAAATGTTTGATGTATAGTTTGGTGTTTGGGGACTAAGTCACTGCCCTCCTTATGACATCCTTAACCACGTCCTTGCCATCAGTGAGGCCACACTTGGGGTGCTGGCTCCACTTCTGGGCTTCCCAGTACAGGAGAGGCACAGATATACCTGAAGGCTTTTTATGTTTTTCTTTTTCCTTTTTTTTTCCTCTCTTGATGAACTCTGGCTGACTGATTACATGAAGGAAGACTGTAAAAATTAGTTTCAAGATACAAATATTTTACATAAGCTGAAAGGTTGGGTTTTGGTCTTTTTTTCATGCTGATTACAGTGGCATCAAAGACTAACTAATGCTATTGCTATTTGTTACCACTAAAAGAACCATATCATTTTTTCTTGGTTTTCTCCTTTTGACTTAGTTTTGGGCTACTGATTTCATGAGGGTGCTAGTTATGATTAGTGAAGTTCTAGCACTGATATTGCTTTCTTCTCCAAGTATATCTAATAGTGTGTATGAATTTTTTTTTACATTTTTTAACAATTATGGCTGGACTTCAGAGTACTGTGTTGGGCTAATAACTATAGGTTGCTTAATTTATCAGGGAGAAAAAAAGACTGCATGTAATAAAGCACTTGTGAGGTTCCTGTGAGACAATGACAGATAATCTCTGTGCAGCCTGTGTGTTTTACTGGGAAGGGAGGACAAAACTGGGGCTTTTGGTTTCCTGTAGCAGCAGATTTGTAGGTTTTTTTTTGTTTGCCTAGAGGAGAGAGCCCAAACTCTTAGTGAAATAGAGATGAGGCAATGTGTAAAGTAAATACAGCTGTTCAGTGATTTGCAGGTAACGGGAATGTTTCTGCATTCCCTGCTTGGCCTTCGTAGGGAAGTGGAAGTAAAGTTCTGTCTCTTTCTGTTAACAGCCTAAAATGACTCTGTGAATTCAGTGGAATAAATGGCGTCCAAAGTAACTGATGCTATAGTTTGGTACCAGAAAAAGGTAAGATTTCTGTTTGTTTTTATGGTGGCCTATTATGTTTATGTGTTAATATAACAAATATAAATGACTTATGCGTTACTTGTTAGCATTGTATGAGAGTGAGTAGCTTGAAACTTTTCTTCCATAGGTAAATAAGTATTTTGTGACATGAAATAGCTTTTAGTCTATAGCTAAGTCTGTAGTATTAAGTCTATAGCTTTTAGTCTATAGTCTTCTAGCTGAAAACTCCTTACTCCCTTGGTTACTTGTGCTCTGCAAAAAACCAAATTTTGTATTCTCAGTAGAGTATTAATTAATGTACAAGAGAATGTTGTTTCTATAGCACAGAAAAGAATCCTTGTATTTAAGTAGAAAGTAAGAATTGAAACAAATTATCTGTCAGTAACAAAAATCCTGTATAATACCTACCCAAAAGAGAGAGTCTTGGCTCTGGGGTTTAATTAGTTTCCGTGAGTTAGTGTTTTCCTTGGGTCTATAGCTGTCTTTTGGAGAGGGAGCATCTTGTCCTTAAGCAAATAATGCAGTGGTCTTCAAAACAGAAATTCTGGTTAGCTTCTATCAAAGCAACAGTTGCTTTCTAGAAATGAGGTAATACAGGTCTGCTTTGTTGAAGTCTTTACAACAGTGAATTAAATGTACAGTTGAAAGAGCAGAAAAATTAATTTTGCTGACTTAATCTATACCAATCATTCAATTATGTATTAAAAACTTGAAAATAATTCACAGTTTAATGATGATTTTTTTTTTTTTTACCATATACTCTGATTTGGAAAATGACTTGTGAAAGATCTAATGTAATGAAATTCAGTGGAGGATCTCATGGAGGGGGAAAGTGATGTTGATTTTACCTGCTTCTACTCATTCTCTCCTACACTTAATTCACTCACTGTGTAGAGATATCAGAGTACTGATATCCAAACGCCAAGAAGTGTTTGTATTTGGTCTGGCCAGGATCCCTTTGTGCAGTGCAAGAGATGCTGGGTGTCAGATCCTCATCCTGTCTCTGAGGTTGTTTTTGTTGGTGATGATGCACCGTCTATCCTTTGGACAGGTCTTTCATGATATTCAGCTTTACATATAGATGGTCCTTTGATGCAATAAAGAGCCTGTTGTCTCTGTAAATCTTAAGTGAAGTTCATGTTTGTTGTCTGGTTGGTTCTGGGTTTTTTTTCAAACACATGTGTTTCCTGTTGGTCATACAGTAAAAGGAATGGCACATTTGATATGCTTCAACTTTCCATCCTCCTGATGTTAGGAAGGCAGGATGAGTCACTGAGGTGTGATTTTACAGAGGGCAGACCTTCTGATCTTGATATAAACCAGCCATTCATCAGTTTTACTTTTCCCAGAACATTGCTCCTAACAGCATTACTTGTTATCAGTACAGGTCATTCTTTTAACCCTTGCTCTGTCGTTTTTTTCCAATGATTTCACACACATCTCAATTTTCTTGGTTCATAGTAAAACCAGCATTTCTGTGGTGAATCTCTGTAGGCGTTTACAGAGATCTGCTTGGCCAGGAATTGCACAGTTGCCTTTATGGCAAGGAGTTGTGGTGAGGTGGCTTTTGTTACAAGAGGGATAAGATCATGTATAAACCAGGTGTTGGTCTTCTCCCTGGTGTGAACAAAATTTAATTGCAATCCACACGTGGACTGGGATCTGCCAAAGGAGCAAGTTATGTTGCTTTAGTATGAGGAAGTGTAATATTTTGAGACAAATGGCTGTATTGTAGAAAAGTTGCAGATGTTCATGTGAATTAGACTGTAATTTCTTAGGTACCACAAATTCAGGGTTCTCCTGGATCTGGCTGATAACCCCAAAGAGTTTTCTCTCTCTCTCTAGTGTGGTGTGTGCTGTCTGTTCCTGGGAGTATCCTGACTCTTTCACCTTTGCCCTTGATTTTGCTTATTTATTTGTTTAAATCGCTTACATGGCACAGTATTTTTTACCCATGGATTTGTTATTTAAACCAAAGATTTCAATTTGGGGAACAGAAAGAGTTGTGCTAGTGTTTAGTTGATACCAGACTTTCTTTTTTGGTCCTTGCTTATGACGTCAAGATACTGAACTGTAAGACCTGTTGTTTGCTTCCCGTTTTAAATTTCAATTTCAGTTTTTATTGTAGTTGTCAGGGCTGTCTCACTGGTTAGATCTGCTGACTCATTACACCTATAACTGGAATTGAAAGTGGGGAGGGATCAGAATGTAGCACATTCCAGCAGTAGAAGTTTGTTCCTGGGGCAAGAGAGAGCCAGGGCTGCAGTCAGTATTGATCAAATTGATATTACTCACCTCTTTGATGAAATGAGAAAAAATAAGCTGTTGTTCTGGGGAGGTGTTTTCAGATGAATAAATTGGTATATGAATGCCTTGAAAAAGAAAGTTCACTTCTGGTATTTCTAGTTATAGATGACTAAGAAGCATTTGAGTAGGTTGGGGCTGTGTAAGAAATACTGAGCAGATAACTTACTCCTTGTCTTTCTTAGTTTTCAGTTTTAATGTATTTAAAAATATATTTATTTCATGTGTCTCTCTACTGAGTCTCCAAGGTCTGTTGGTTTCTCAGGAGACATTTTTATATCTCTTCAATGGAAAGAGTTAAGCAATTGAGCTCTTCCAACCCTACTTAAGGCAAGTTTTGCAAACAGCAAGTTTACTCATGACTCATAGTATTGTCTGAAATTGAGCTCCTTACACCAGGATGATTTAGTAATACCCTTAATTGTTTAAAAGGTCAGACCTTTTATTATGTAAACATGTTTTTCTGTTTTCACAATGGATTTACTCTGCTTTTAGTGTACTGGAGCTCCTGATTACTGCCTCGTAAAGTACAGTAATCAATTCTGAATTAAGTTTGGTTGTAAGATTTCAGAGTGGTATTACAACAGCTTGTTATTTGAGATACAAGGTTGCAAGGACAGAGTTTTAGTGCTTCCAGTGCATTTCCCAGCCAGTACAAATACTTTTGCAAGGCATGAAATAGGTTGACTCAGTAGACTAGATACAGGTTGACTCAGTAGAAATTAAAATAAAGGAAACCTCTGCTGTATTTCTTGGTGCACTGGGGAGTACAGTGCTGAGATATGTGTGACAAAGAGTTTGCCTGGCTTGTTTTCAGCCCTTGGAGCTGCCCTGCTTCTTGCAATAAAAGGGAGTGGCAGGAGTGTCTGCATGGCTCTCTGGAAGGGTTCCAGACAGCCTCTCACATAGATGCATCTCTTGGTTAATATCCTTAGGATTATGTGTATGTACCACAATACTGAAATTGCTTCAGCTTGGTGATGGATTATTTTGTGGAGAAAGCCATCATACTGTTTCCTGTGGAAAAAATCTTACACCCCACATTTATTGAAAACAATTTCAGTATCTGGTGGCATAACTTTTGTGTGATGCTGATACTATATATGTACTTGAAGTATTTATTGCCTGAATGACAGTAACTGATGTTAAAAATAATAAAATTATGAATAATTTAAAATATTGCTTGTAACTTTTTGCATTAATTTCTTAAAATACTTTCAAGTTTTACAGATAATAATAGAGGGAATTTTGGTCTGGTTTCCCCTTTTGGAGAAGATATGTAAGTTTACCTTAATGACTTTCTGATTTTCAATCCTTACAGAAGCCTTGCTGCTAAAATGGGAAACTCTTTCTCCTGCAATATTACCAACAAATTTGTACAGTTATGTTGTTCCTTCTCTTGGGGATGGTTGTAGGGGAAGGCAGAATGAAACTTATTGAATTGAGGCTGAATCCTGCACCTGATTGCATACCATTTAACTTTGCCAATGCAGCTTTCTGCTGCTCTGGGTGTCCCTTGGGTACATCTGTTAAAGGGCACAATAAAACAAATGAGATGTTTTCTCTCTCATGGCTTTAAAGGGCAAAATTAGAGTTCTAATGGCATTACTTTAAGATCTTAATATTCAGTGTTTTACAGCTCATCAGTCCAAGATTATATTTGCCTATTTAGATTCATAGAATGGCCTGGGTTGGAAGGGACCTGAAAAATTAATCATTTTCCAACCCCCCAGCCATGGTCAGGGACATCTTCCACTAGAGCAGCTTGCAACTTGGAGCACTTGCTAGTGAGGACCAAGGCAAAAATATGAATACCTCAAACTTCTCCATGTCCCTGGTAACCAGCTCTCCTGTTTCTCTCCACAGAGGGCCCACATTATTCCTAGCATTCTTTCTGTCATCAGCAAACCTGTAGAAGCTTGTTTGTGTTGCCCTTGAGGTCCCTGCCCACGTTTAACTCCATCAGTGCTTTAACTTTCCTAACCTGGTCCCTGTATTAAGTTAATAAAGGAGGAGTTAAGTGATGATTATATCCTACCTTGAAACCAGCTGATTTCCTTTTTGGCACTGAATACACGATACGTTATTCACCCTGGCACCAAAGGCAGATTTGGCCAAATGGACAGGCTGTATGGCTATTTTACCTAAAACTTTGGATGCTGAAACTGCATTGATTTGAAAACATCTGACTTCAAGTGCTGAAACCTGACGAATGTTGGAGCTGGTATTTGTCAGAACATGGAGGAAGAAAATGTGTGTTCAGATAGAGTTTCCTTCCACATGTGGTACTCAGGTAGTGGGGATTTACTTTCATTGCCTTGTTTGGTGAGGCAAAACTCTGGTTTCTGAATCTGAGAACTCTGAATTCTGAATGTGCAAAAGAGAACTGCAGCAGGAGTTGTGGTTGAATGAAGCAGACTTGCATTTTGCCTGCCTGTAGGCTCCCATTCCTGCTTTGCCTTTCCACAGACTTCCATACATTTATTTAGTGAATTTCGTCAGGAAACTCATCCAGCTAAAAGTAAGACTGTGAGTCTACAAGGAGATGAATGTATCTAATAGAAAGGGAGCGACAAGATGAAATCCCTCTGTCTTGGGAAGGGTTCTCTGGTTCTTAAATTGTTTAATTAGAAATTATGGCCTAACATTTTCTTATCTCTTCCTGTGTGATCTGATTGATATTTTAGCCACCCAGACAAATGCAGGGGCAACAAGGAAAGCATGCTATGGGAAGTGGAAATGATCAGGGACATCAGGGCAATGCTATTCTAAAATCCTAGTTGCAACATCAGTAAAGTTTGCTAGATTTTCAGTGGTCTTTAGGGAGTTATACTGAATAATGAGCCTGTCAGAGTGGTTTTCTTTTCCCAGTTACATCATGAGGCTGTTTTGTTTTGTGCAACTACATTATCATTAAAAAAAATGAAATGTTTCAGAGTTAAATCCTTAACACTTGGAGAGTAGCTGGGTGTTGTTAGCAGTAGTGTAGCCATGGACCCAGGAAAGGGATTGCTCTTGGCCAGCTCACCTCAGACAGCACCTGGGGTGCTGTGTCTAGCTTTGGTTATTCCTCTACTCTCATTTAGTTTAACCTACACACCTGGTTTCCAGCTGTTCTTCTGTATATAGTTTATGTTTAATTGTGTGATGAAAAGAGATGTTTTGTGGTTTTCATAGATGTCTTAAAATTTGTAAACCATTACTCAGGGCAATAAATAAGTATGGCTGACAGATCTTAAGAAGAATTAATCTGTAAAGAGTAATTCAGAAAAAAAACATTAGTATGTAGTTGATAAATGTTTAATTAGCTATTATTGGACTCTAAAAGGGATGGTATCTCTAAAGTAAGCCTTAGTAAAATTATTGTTCAGTGAAATGGCTGTAAATACAGTGCTGTTGCAGTCATTGAAAGAATTTCAGTGGGTCATTAGTTGGCAATTCAAATAGTTAATAATAAATAACTCTTATTAAAGTTTGAATTGCTTGCTTAATTTTACTCTAAATAGCTGATTTCAGCTCTCCTCTAGCACCAAACAAGAAGGGAGGGGTATTGGGATATTTTAAAATCAGAAGTAACAATTCAGCAGTTATAAATTCTGTGCCTTAGGATATAGAACCTTAATCCCTTCACTGTCCTTCTCCATTTGACTAAAAGTTGCTAAACTCTTTGCTGTTAACAGACAGTGTACAACTGTCCTATAGTGATTTCTATCTGTGCTTTATCATCTAAGTTTGTCTTAGTTTAGCTTGTCCAGTCCACATATCCACCATAAACAAAATTGAAAAAACCTTCCACCCTTGAAAATGAAAAATATCCAGAAAAAACCCCTTCCCAAGACTAGACATCTACTCCAACAGAGATAATTATACTGCTGAGCTACTAGAGTATTACCTTTACTGCAACGGGGATCAGTTCATGCAAGAAATAAACAGTTCAAAATAACTTTTAATAATCCTGTTCTAAGTTTTGAGAAAATGAGACATATTGAAAAATTAATAATACTGCCTGTATAGAAATTATTTCTATATGGATATTGTAATACTAAAATTGATACAGAAAATCATATAGTTATTTTAATTATGTTGGACTGTAGAAGTTAATAAAGCATATTAGCTAATATTTTAGCACCAAATATTTTAATAAGCCGTCAGACACTCCAAGGAAACAACTTTGTTATTTATTTATTGAACTCTAGATCTTACATATTCTGGATTTGTAATACTATTGTGATGTGGCTTGTAAAAGTGTTCAGAGGTTTTAAAGAGCAAAGTTGAGCATACAAGTTTCATTATTGATAAACATTAAAGTTTTAAGATCCAAGAGGAAATACTATGTATTCTTAGGATCATAATCTTTGCTAGTCTGCATGCTCATAAATTATAAATGCCTCTTGAAATATTGATCAATTCCATTAGAATCAGAAGGGCCTTGTGAGTATTGGGCTACAGGTTGATAGCATCACTACATTAGCTTAAAGTGAATATCAGTGTCATTCACAAAGCTCAAATTCAATCTTGATGCACACGTGTCTCGCTATGATAAAGGCACCAGGAAGAAACACTGAGCAGTGCCAAAGCCCTTTCCACTGTGCTTTGAACTAAATATTGCTGTGTTTTCAATAGCTTAACTCTTTACTTAAGCTAATTGCTATTGCTGTTATACAGCCAAACTGTACAGGTGCCAGATTTCACATGTATGAAGAAATTTGATCAAATGCTTCCTGACGTATTTGATTGGGCAAGACTAAGTGCAGTTGTTTTTAGATAATTACAAGAGATGCACATATCTTTTAAACCCAGAAAATGTTATGAGGAGTCTGCACTTAAAAAGGATCTCAAATTTATTTAATGTTTCAGTCAAGAGCTGGCTTTATTGAGTTTACCAAATGTGTAATTGTAATTTCCTATGCCAAGTTACATACAAGTTAGATTTTTTTAATGATTACTTGTGAGGAATTTTTTTTCAAGAAAACCTATCTGAAAGTTTATTGTACCCTGTTAATGTAGGATGTTTAACACCTGCTTCTCTGTTGTGAAAGAGTGGCTGCAGTTTTCAGTTGCATTTAATTCCTTATATTCTGAAAATTTTTATAGTTGCTTGAAGAATGGTTGCTAATTCTGCAAATGCATGATGAACCCAATCCCTTTTATCGTCTTTACTTGGTATTTATTGAGGTGTGGGATCTTCAGAATTTTAGAGGTAGCTGAGTTGGATATACTGGATAAAATCTTGGCATTGAAGAGACCTGGGATGCATGATTTAAAAATGACATCTGTGTATAAAATAACATCTACTACTTTATCTAACTCAGCTACAGATAGGTTATACCACAGTTTTTAATATCTGTAAATATTACTGACAAGTTTCCTATAACAAGGTTGTGTTGATGCTTGGTGATAAAAGTTACATTTCAAAGTGAGACAATAGGCTTATCTAACTTTTTGTTAATTTATTTTCTGCCAAGTCATAGCAAACAAAAAAAATGCTATAGAATACAAGTTTGGATTAGGTATTTCATAATTTTTTTAGAATAAATTTCTGTGTGAAATCAATTTGAAATTGGGATATTGTGTTTTATAGTTTGCTCTAAGAAGTTTGTTGCCTGTTGTAGGGTAGACTGATGGATTGAAAGTATCAATGATGAGCTGTTACATGAAGAGTCTTGTGCTAGGTCTTGAAGAGATTTTAGAAGCATTTCTTACAGTTGTGTACTTAAAAAAGGATCCTTTTTTTGACTCCTGTGTTTTGTACTTTACATTTTCTCCCGAGGATGGTGCAGCTGTGAGGGATAAGGCTCCAGGCACAGTGGGTGGGCAGTAAATGGGTGCTGGAGTTGGTTAGGGCATTCCTGTTGGCAGAACAGCTCCAGCCAAGGCCTGGGAGGAGCCCTGGGACAGCCACTTATTGAGGGAGACCTTCCTTTGAGCGAGTTTTGTGTATATTTAAATTATTCAGGTTCCAACCTGATCTTATCTCTGGAAGGTTCTTCCTTCCTTTTACTTGCCTTTAGAGCTGAATTTCTTTGGTGCTAGACTAGGTGCTAGGCTTCTTTTCCGTGTCCTGCAGGTATGTGCAGTTGTAAGGAAATACATGAATAGCCAAGAGCCTATATTTGTTTTAGATTTACATTATATTTAGCATAAAACAGAATTCAAATGCAAATACTTGTAAATCCAAACTCTTTGAAGCTGGAATTCACTGGTGCACTCAATAATTTAAAACTAGGAAGGTTTGCTAGTATTAACTTACCTTCTTCAATTCATTCACAAATTATGTTGATTTTAATTCATACACGTGTCTAGCATCTCTGGTAATCGTTATATGTTATAATTAAGTTTGTTGTAAATGAAAATGTGCGTTTCAATGAATTCTGCAGGACACATTTCACAAACTCTTAATCTGCTTTCCTGACATAAGGGAGAGAAAAAAAAAAAGCCTATGTTTTTTACTTGCCTTGTTTGAGTAACACTAGTTCTTCCTAGTTTTGTTTAATGTGGGAAATAAAGTGTGCCAGTATCCAGTATTCTACTTTATAAGGTTGCCTTTGTTTTCATGTATTTTCATCTGATACATTTGGAAGAGAAGTTTAGAGGGGTACTTATGCAGATGTTGAGAAGGGAGGTTGAGTATCAGGTTGGAATTTGATGTGCTGAGTGGCACACACACCTGCTTAAACTTTATTAAAACACAAAGAGGTGATATGAAATAGATTAAAAAAGAAACCCCAAACAACAGCAAAAACCATGTGAGAGACTGTAATGGTACTTGCTGTCTGTAATTCTCTCTTCCACTCCTTTCAGTTCCCACCAGCATGCCTTGCTGAACACTCCTGTGCTCAGCTTTCAGTAACTAAAGGTGATCAGAGGTGGTTGGACAGATCCACTTCTCCAGTAAAACAGTTGTTGAGGACCCTATCCTTTAAAGTAGTTCTGGATCTCTTATTTTACCTCTTGATGGAATAATTGCTTTATAGGGCAGTGTTAAAAGAGAAATGTGAATGGCAAAATCCCTGCTTCTTGTCTTTTTGTGGAGATGGAAGCTGCTGCCTAAAGAGGGAAAAGAAATATTTGTAGGAAAATATAATTAAGATTTTTAATCAGTTGACTTCTTAATGTTAGATATCTTTTGGGGTCTGTTTCGTAGAATTCCTTTAATAAATGGTCTGGTATTTGTCTAAAAGAAGAACACTGTTTTAATGACTTTCAACTCTATACTAGTTTCAGCTATGAATGGAATTATGAATGGAGTTTGCTTTGCAGCTTTATTGGCACAAAGGCTTCCTTCCTCATTTGGTTGCTGCTTAACAGAGAGGGACACAGACTTGCATCCGCCCGTCTGTCCTTGTAGAAATAAATTTTTTTGGAAGTGGGGAGGGGAGGACACAATGTTACGCAAGCACAAAGATTTTACTCGGGGCTCTTCTTAGCAAATTTAATGAAAACCAGAAAGGCCTGAAATTTTATTTGAAATGTATTTAGAGGAAAAAGCCAGAACAATTAGCTGTAAATGCCTGGGTGGAGTGGTTATTCAATATATTGACTTTTTAATTGCTGGCTGTTATCCAGGTGGAGTTAGCTGTTAAACTTCCTTGGGTTTAATTACTTTAATTGTAGTGAGTGCTTAATTCTGCCCACTACTGTGCCTGACTCCCTAGTTATTTTCCACAGTTTCTTTTTTTTTCCAAATGCGGGGTGTAAAGTATTTATTATTATCAAAAAGCCAGTAGATTGCTTCTTTTGCAAAGTTTTAAAGTAGCAACCTATAGAAATTGTTTAGCTCTTTTGAATGGGAAATATTATTTAAGTTTGGGAAAGAGTAATTCAGTTTGTTGTTCTCATTTTCAATCTTAGATATGCTTTGGGATTTACTCCTCTAAATTAGATTTTTTAATGTTTATTTATTTCCACTAATTGGTCAGGTTTAGAGGCACAGAAGATGCCTTTAGATTTCTTTGTTTATGTAGGTATGTGTTGGTTTCCCTGAGGGTTTTTTTTTTCGTTTATGTTGGATCCTTGGTTAAAAGATCCTTTTTAACTAAGAATAACTTTTTCTTTCTTTCTTTTATAACATCTAAATTAATGCTGAAGGCTGAAATGCTAAAAGAAAAATAAAAACAATGTTTTCTGGTACAAGGTGTGTGCACTTGTGCTTGGGTCTCTTATGTCTGCTGCAGCTGTGAACTGGGAGGAGGAGTCACACTCTTGCAGTGAGATTGAATTTGTGCACGTTTGCACAGGTGATGGGAGCTGTTCCTCTCTCCTCTCTGTCAGGCGTCTGACTGAGCTGCTTGTCACCTCTGCAGGCTGGAAAAGGAACTTTGAGTCTCAGGAACTGCTTCTGTCTGTCTCTGGTGACCTTAAAGTGATCTTACACTTAACTGCTCAGAGTGTATGTTGAGAATCAATCCCCAGATACACAAGATTTATGTGTCTTGGTAGAACAGCTGAGATGGCAAGGCTTCAAAATCACCATAGTAAAAGAGATTATTAGTGATTATTACTTAGAAATACTGTTTGTGTAGAGTCCAAAGCAATCTGATGATCTTTGATAACTTCTTACAAGACCTGGATATGTTGTCTCATATATTGACTTGTTCTTGTCACCATCTTAAATCCTGAAGTTTCAGATTGCCCTTCCTATGAATACCTGACAGTCAAGGGGAAAAGTGCTGTTTCTTGATATTTATTGGGTTTCCCCTGGACAATAAGCTGGTTGATTACCAGCCTGACCACATATCTGGTTGCTGTGCACTGTCAAGAGATAAAGCTAAGACCATCTGCCTTTAAAGGTGGGCGGAGTGGAATAGGAATTATAGATGGTTTAAAAAAATAAATTGTGAGAGTATGGGTTCAACTAGATGTGCAGATTTCTTGAAGTTATCTCAGTGTAGCCATAGTTCTGCTCTCTGTCCTATGGAGGCTGCAGTCCTGACCTGGGGTGGGAGTGTGATCTTCCCAGTGTTTGGGCTTGCACAAGTCCTGGGCTGAGGCTGGGGCTGTGTGAGGCTCAGCTCTCCCCTCTGTCACAGTTCCATTACAGATTAGCTTGATCCTGTCCAGCCAAGATGGAATGGAGAAGATAAAAATTTCTTTGTAAACTCCCCAAGGAAATAACTTGATGGCTTCATGCTTCTCTTGTTGAAGGTTGATTTGATTTTGTTTGATCAATATCTTTTATATGCTAATGTAGTTTTTTTTTTTTTCTTTTTAGATTGGAGCATATGATCAACAAATATGGGAAAAATCAGTAGAGCAAAGAGAAATAAAGGTAATAATGCAGCTTTTTTTTTTGTGGTTGTGTATGCTAAAGTAATTTACATTGTATGTGGTGGTATTTAATACTGGTAAAGTAAAACTAGACTTCTGGAGTGTAACCAAATGTAACCAGTGTACTATGCTCTATTTTACATAATTAATAACTCTGCACCATTTAGTGTGATGCATCTTTATATATCTCAGTACTTTGTTTTCTTTTCACTTATCTTAAGACAGGGCTTACTTGTGTTAATACCTCTGTCTTTCACTTTTCTTTGTGATGAATTCTAATGTCAGTTATCTGAGCTCTCTTTACTTTCAGTTAGTTACCTTATACCTGCAGTTTACTTTCCCTCCTTTATGATGCTGTCATTGTTTTGTACAGTTTATTAGACTGGTAAGTACCTCAGGCTTTGTTTCTCTGAACAAGCAGTTTAACAGTGTTCTGTGCATTTTGGTTTAACTAACAGTACCATCAGTGTCTGCCACGTTGCTAAATCGCTTTGGAGATAAAGGAATCCCTCCTATAGGTACCAGTTCTGTGGGTTGTGTATGAAATACCCATGGTGTTAATTTATTGAACATTTTCTTGCAATTAATTTTTTTTTCCTTCCAACACTGCATGGAAGTATTGTGCTATTTCTGCATGAGTTTCAAGGTGTTGCTATTACTTAATATCAGTAAAATGTACATTGCCTCAGTTTCCTCGGGGATGGGTTTTTTCACTCTGCAGTACTTAAACAAAACTGTTTGTGGGGGCTTGCTTCCCTTCTGTGGGAGCTGTTCCTGACCTGAGCTACAGAGTTTTGTACAGAAATGCACACATTAAGTTGCACCCCTTGGTATTTCAGCAGCACAGCTGAGCCTGGGGTTGCCTGAAGGGTCCTTCCCATGGCCATGAAACCCCATCACAGCTACGAGAGGAGTTCATTAATTAACTGCTGTGTAACAGCATGTTACTCAAATAGTTACTGCGAATACTGCAAAAAATGCTGACTGCAAACAGCATCTTGTTTGGCTCAGGAGTCCAATAACTAACAAATTACTGGTGGTGTCTGAGCTTGGCTTGACTGAGTGAAGTGCAATTCGGGTAACACCAAGGCACATGACTAAGTTCAGGGATTGCACACTAGTGCTTTAATCTCAAAGCTCTTACAGTGCTTTGACATTATAAATTTAGAAATGGTTATGTAATGATTTATAAATTAACATCACTAAAAATCTGAAAAATTCATATATTTTAGTAGAAAATACGTTTCTCTTACTACAAATTTATGTTTTAGTTATCACTGTAATAGGATCTATTAAGATTAATTTTAACATTTATGTAAAAGAGTTTTTACAGTAGTAACATTTTTAAGTACTCTTATTTAAGCCTTCTTTTGCTAATGCTTACCTGAAAAGTGTTTGGTGCTGAGTAGAAATTATATGAATTAACTGGATGAGTCTGAGCATTATGAAATACTGAGGTTTTTTTTAAAATAACCCTAGTCTGAAACTGCTGTTTTCCATGTATGTTAGAGATCTGTGATGCATTAAGTGTAGAAATTGCATCTGAATAAATGGAATGCTTCTACTGTATGTGGCAAACAGTTCAGGAGCCAGCTCAGTGAAGTCTATGGATGCTGAAAGTACTGCTTGTGCAATGGATTTTTTAAAGAATGAGTCACCATTTCTTTTCCTCTGAATGTCACATCAAGTTGTACTCTTGACTTAGATTTTTCAGAGTTCTTTCTTAAACGTGAAAACATAATTTGAGCCACAGTGGTAAATTCTTCCTAAGATTGCGTATGTGTTTCTTGGAGATTATTTCTTCCAAGAGGCACATCTTTATTTAGACTTTCAAGAGAGATCTTGTGGTCCATAAGCACTAATACATTTGAAAATGACTATACCATTCAGCATTTTATTTTTAAGCTTCAGTTTTCTTTATGAAATGGAGTGGCTCACGCAAAATTCACAAGAATCTGTAGCTGATTCTAGAATTATGGTAATTTCTAATTCTAATTATGGATTTCTTTTCTCATTCCACATAAAATTACTGCAGTTCTGTAAAAATCTTGCATTATAAGGTCTTTGTAATGCTTGCATTTAAAATACAACTGGTTATGTCTATTTGTCATCCTCGGAGTGTGTTTTTTCCTATTCATGTTTCAGTTGTGTATTAATTATTTTTTGTTTCAAGTAAAATCATTTTTCTAATAGGCACATTAGGTAATGACTACATATCTAGCTTGTTTCAGTTTGATTTTTTATCTTTATTTCTGCATGAAAAGGAAATCCAGTTTAATTTAGATGTGAGAAATATTTTAAGCTGCATTCAGTCGAACATTTTGCTTGATATTATTCTTACAAAGATTAACACTACCAGATTTCACTGATCTGTTTCTGATTGACAATAATTTCATTTACATGCTTTAATTTATACCTAATGTTTACATTTTAATTGTGTTTTTACACATGGATGGATGAGCCTTGGCAATGGTAGAAATGTACAGTTCACCAATTTAAATGCCTTTTGAATGAGAGCAGTTAAATGGTCTTCATAATAATTTCACTTGTATCCTAAATATTTTTGAAATATTTTATTTTACTCTGTATGAATTGTATGCTGTGATTTCCTTACTGTCTAATGTGACCAAGAATCTAAGCTAAGGGTAGCAGAATAAACTTATAGCTGTCTCTGAGACTTGAGCGTACAGCATCTCATTTTAGCATTAAAAACAAACCTGAAAGCTTTGCCAGCAAGTTTGGTTCTTCTGTGATGGAGGATGCTGCTTCTAAAAGAAAAAATAAGCTTGTTTTTCTTCCTGCTGTATTCCTGTTGTGTGGGATTTTTCCTTTCCTTTTAATTGGCTAATCTATATTCAGTACTGAGGAAAAATTCAATACTTCCCTAGAATTTGGATTTCTGAGAGCTTGTTCATTAGTGGCTCCTGCATTGCAATGTGATTTGCTATCTGGGTTTGGAATTAAGGAGTTGCAGTGTAAGAGTTTTGTGAAGTTGACTTAGACATCCAAGGAGTAAAGAGATTCAAGAATGTAATTTGTTGCAAAAATTCTGAAAAGCTACTAGACATGTATTACTAATTCTTGCAAGTGTGTGCATACATTGTCTGCATAATGCAAAGCCATGAGTGCTCAGTGCCTGAAAAATAGCCTGGTGGGTCAGTAATTGGTTGGGTTTTATATAGATTGTAAAGTGTGTAAAAGGCATCCATTGTGCATTGTTATTTGGAATGCTTAATTTATAGTACTTTATGAAATTGACATGTTTGTCTGAATTTTCAGGAGCAGTGTAGGTTAAATATAATTACTGACCACATAGATAATTTTGTCTTTTGTAATGTCTGCCATCTGCATGAAAGTATTTTGATAAGTATTTATCTATTGCAGGGTTTGAGAAACAAACCAAAGAAAACAGGACATGTGAAACCAGACCTCATAGATGTTGATCTTGTAAGAGGTGGGTTCTGAGCTAGAAAAAGCTGAATTTCTCAGTATTAAAATAACAGCCATCCAATGTCTTATAATAAAAGTGGATTAGTAGGTTTAAAATAACACCAAATGAAACAAAACACAGCCAACACTACATAACTCTTCCCTGAAGCAGAAAACATTGTTAAATAATGACATCAAGATTAAATTGAAATGTTAGGAATTTAATTTAAATTTTGCTCTATAGATCTGGATTTGGAAAAAAAAAAGAAAGAAACTTGTACATTGTCTTATATAATTTTAGAGTTACTAGTTTGTCTTATATAATTTTATTATTGTCTTGTGCATTGTCTTATATCATTTTAGAGTTACTAGTTACTAGTTTAGTAGTTTTACTCCTACTGCCAGGCATTTAGACTTCTTTTGAAATCTGCAGGGACTGTTACGTTGAAGTTTCTGGAGGGTAAAAATGTATAGGCCTTGATTGTTTCTTGCCATAACAACATGGCAACAGAAGGTCACATGATATGAGACTTTTCTAAAAGTCTTTATTTAGTCTTAAATTATTCTTATCTGTATGTAATTTCCCTTATGCCTTGTGAAGGCTAGGGAAAACATTATTTAGTGGTTTTATCCATAAGCCCAGCAGCCAGCACAGGAAGCCAGGTAGTGCAGGTCGGGCACCCTCGCACCCAGCCTTGGCCTCCAGAGGCCTGCTCGGTCCCCTCAGTCCCCGGAGGCTCGCCCCCATTGTCCCCGGAGGCTCGCCCCCATTGTCCCCGGAGGCTCGCCCCCATTGTCCCCGGAGGCTCGCCCCCATTGTCCCCGGAGCCTCGCCCCCATTGTCCCCGGAGCCTCGCCCCCTCAGTCCCCGGAGCCTCGCCCCCATTGTCCCCGGAGCCTCGCCCCCATTGTCCCCGGAGCCTCGCCCCCTCAGTCCCCGGAGCCTCGCCCCCTCAGTCCCCGGAGCCTCGCCCCCTCAGTCCCCGGAGCCTCGCCCCCATTGTCCCCGGAGGCTCACCCCCTCTGTCCCCGGAGGCTCACCCCCGATGGGAGCTCTGGCCTTGCCCTGGCTGTGCCGCCCTCACTGAGGCTGCTGGCACCACGGCCACGCCATGGCCACATGGTTCCCCCCAGCTCTGGCATTGATGGCCAGTGCTGGCGCTCAGCCCCGTGTCTCAGCCCTGTGTTGGTGTCCTTGGGCACAGAGCAGAGGGCCTCTGGCCCAGGAGAGTCCAAGGATTTCAGAGAGAAGTGAGTCCGGGCTGTGCTGAGCAGCCCTGTGGCATGGCCAGACAAGCAGCGCTCTGGGCGGTGGCTGTTTGTGTGACCAGTCGTTTTTATCCCCTTACCCTTCAATTTCACAGCACTTGTTCTTCCCTAAATTGCCCAAACCCTTTCTTTCCCCCACCCCTGGATTCTTCCCTAAATGCCCTACAAGTGCTGTGCCATTGGAGCTCCTTTTCCCTGGCATCCCACAGTGAGTCCCACCCCTCCGGCAGGGTCCCTTTTCCTCTGGAAGGTGACTTGGAGAGCTGCTCCCAGCAGTGCATGGTGAGGGTTCACACCTGGTCTTGCTGTTATGCCATGGTTTGGGTTCCCACCTGCTTTTCTGCCTCTCTCCTGCTCTGGCTTCATGGAGATGACCTGGGCTGGGCTGATGGTTCCGGTGATGGCTCTGTGAGGAGAACCCTGGACCCTGAAAAGTTTTATTTGGGCTCCTTCCTCCGAATTTCTCTTTCATCTGCTCTGTGGTTGTGCAGAGCGCTGTTCTGACATCACCTAACAGTTTAATTTTTTAAAAATGAGAATGTGAGAGAAAGAAACAAAATTAAATAACATTTGAACTTACAAGAAACTAAGAAACAGTGTTGGACCTTTTCAGTGCAGTCATGTACATGAATAGCATTTAAATGACTGCATGGATGTCTAAGTTGGCATTAAAGTAGTTTCAGAGCTGGCAGTGTTTTACCTGTACAGCACAGAGCTCACTAGTGCCAGTGCAGCTTATAAATGACATAGGGATGGTGTAGCAGCATGCAGTTGTTACCCTTTCAGTCAATAACTTTGCATAATTTAAGTCACATCTCCATTAAGTAAATTTTACTCAGTTTTCTGGCTGGGAAGAAAAAGAAATGGAGAGATATGGGAGAGAAAGGACATTTGAATGAGAGACTTAAAAAATTGTATAGAAGGAGACACAAAGATAAATTGTTCTTTGTGTGGCTTCCCTGCTCCTGGGGCTAGTCCTCAGCTGGACAGATTAACTTCAGTGCTTCCCAACCTCATTCAGTTTTCCACAATGACGTGGCTGGTGCAATTTACAGATGTTGTTATTTTAGATCCCTTCTCTATGTTGGGAAAGGACTCTGCTGTGCCTGCACAGCCTGTGGAGTTTTCATGAGACTTGTTGCTTTGTATAAAGTTTCTGATACATCTGTGAAACAGAACAATTTTTAATAATTCATTTTAGAATAATTTTGAAATGGCAATGTTTTATTATTCAAGCATTCTGAAATGACAGGTATTTGTAGAAGTTCCTGATAATGGCAGTCAAGAGGGCATCAACAATTTATGCCCTATTTGGATTGAGGAGGTAGTTATTTAAAGGAGCAGTTATTAAATGCAATTATTTGAATAAATCTTGCACTTCCACCATTTCACTGTCTTAACTAATCTGCTATTGAACAACTGAGATTTCTGTTAGCCATGATGATGAAATAAATTTCTTTTCTTTTTTTTAAAGGATCTGCTTTTGCTAAAGCAAAACCTGAAAGTCCTTGGACATCTTTGACCCGCAAAGGAATCGTGAGAGTTGTTTTCTTTCCATTCTTCTACAGGTGGTGGCTCCAAGTGACATCAAGGGTCATTTTTTTCTGGCTGCTTGTTCTTTACCTTCTCCAAGGTAGAGTTGGATTACAGCATCAGCTTCAACTGAATGCCTTTTTTTAACCATGTGGAAGCTGCAGTGGGCTGCTTGGTTCACTTCATGCTGTTAAGGTCTATTCCAGTATTTTCATAAAATATTGGAATGACACAGTCCCAAGCATATGTCTCTTGGTTAACATTTATTTTACATACATAAAGGTTGCATCATGAAAAATTTAACACTCTCCTCACAGGCTTTCTTCAGCATTTGACACATGTTAGTTTGTCACATCTGAATATAATTCAGGTTTTCAGGACAGCTGTTAACAAACAGAAGTCAGTTCACAGCTTTTGGGATATTCAGTCTTGAGTTCTAGCAATCTGACTTTGTGAGTTCCTTAATTGTATGTGATATATAAGAGGAAAATTTGAAAGAGAAGAATGTCATGTAGTGAGTCAGTGTCTATCAGTATGAAAGTCACAAAAAAAAAGTATTTCAGAAGTTTGTACAACAGATATGGAACAGAAGGTTAATGAAAGTTGGGAGCAATATAAGTACCCTGAGAAGCTAAATGACTAATGAATTTTTCACTGAAATCCAATTAACATGCAATATTACTTTTTCAAATTCACCATCTGTCGTCTCAGTTGTGAATCATTGTATCATTTGGAAATTTTAATTGGAACAATATATGGAGTTTAAAAAAAAGGCAGTACCTCTTGTGTGGTGATGTTATTAGCAGGTATAAAATTAATCTCACCATGCCAGTGCCTCAAGACCTGCAGTACTTAAAAATACTCATGTGGCCTTCTCTAAAAAGTTTTTCTTATCCCCATTTCTGAGATAGATTCCTCATTTGTCTGTGCTATGGTAAGAGATCCTGTTAAGAGATAGTGTTAATAATTTTAATCTTTTTATAGTAATATAGGTAGTAAAATACATAAGTTGTGGTTGGTTTGTTACCATGTTCATGGGTGTTTTATTCTGTGAAACACCATTGCAGTAATTTTTTTATGTTCCTATATGTAAATTTATTAAAAATATATATATATATATACTCACACTTAATTTGTGGCACCTCTGTAAGACCCTACAAGTAGAAAAATAGTGAGACAATGCAGATTCTGAGTGCAAGCAATTTTTATGACATTAATTACAGAGCTTTCTTAGAACTAGCCTTTTTCCTCTCAGATTTCTTAGGGTCTCTGGTTTACTAAGCTGTGGGTGGAATGCATCGTTTCCCTAATCCATACGGTCTGTTATGTGACAAAGTATTTCTGTGGTTGTGAGTTAACAAATAGCAGGAAATAATGAATAGTATTCCATACTACACTATAATCCAACTATTTGAAATACTTGATATTGAAACTGTGCTACAGATTAGCTACAGATTTTTTGATAGTTTTTGAAATAAATTAGAAGACTTAGAATAAACATGTAAGTGAAATTAAATGGACATATTTACTTATTGGGAACTATTCAAGACAGCCCCCCAAGCACTTAAATAGAAGTTTTGCTTCTATTCTACTCAGAAAGTGTGCTTAGTTATTAATTTTGTATAGGACTGGTAAGGCAGCACCGAAATATCAAGAATCCATGATGGAAGATTAGAATAAACCACCTTGAATTCCAGTGACCAGATTTCTACCCTGAATCTGGATTTTGTATTGAAGTTTGGACTTTGTCATCGTGACAGATTCCCACTGACATTGTTGTAAAATGATCTGACTATATTTCATTTGTATGTGTTCATAATTAAATAATTTACCTAAAGTATTTTCTATAGATGTATGAATTGCATTGCTTGGAATTACTGCTTTAAAATTGATTAGCTTCACCAGGGTACTTGCTTGCATTTATGTAAATCTACAGAAAAAAGCTTTTCATTGGTTGTAGATTTAAACTCCAGGGTTTATTTGCATTGCTTTCCATTAGTGTAAAGTGATTAGCACGATGTGATAAGAGAACTATAGAGAAATGTTTTATGCTCAAGGTCATGGAACAGGCCATTGACTTAAGATAGAAGTAAAACCTTTTTCTTCTGCTTCCTTATCTATCGAGTATATAGTAATACCTCATTTTTAACTTCAAACGTTTTTATATTCTAAGGGGAAAATGAAATGCAAACTTAATGTTTATTGTGTATTTCTTAAGTATAAAGCAAGAAACTTTAATAGTGATGTAATGGTTGTTTCTTGTGGTGGTGAGATATGCATTTTAAAATTTGGTATTAAAAATATTTTCAAACTCTAAATGCTTTAAAAAGAAATGCTTGTTGGCCTTTGAAGTGTAAGGTTGCTTTCTCTGAGGCAGCTTTTTGTTCAATGTGATATTATTTCATTTGTGTCTGTTTTACAAAATAAAAAGCACTGTATTTTAGAAAATCAGAGGTCAAAATACTGGAAATACATAAAGAAATAATTAAAGGTACTGTGAGAAATCCTGTTCCAACCAATTCTACCTAGCTGTTGATAGCAGCAATTCTTGGATAACCTGAACTAGAATGTATTGTCACACTATGCAGAGATTAATTCTTGAATTTCCCTACTATTGTACTTCAAAAAGATCAGGGTGGTAATATTTTTCTAAATCTGTGTGAAAAATTGGTGGTAGGAATCTGCAATCTGCAGATTCTTGTATTCTCGAAGATTATTTCTTTTAGATAGCTCTGCTTTACTTAAAGTTTTTTAAGTAGCAGTAGTGAATTTTAAAATTATTTAGTGTAGGCCTACTCCTGCAAAACATTTCACATGGAGGTATGTGTTTATCCAAATTGTATGATAGGAGCCAAAATCAGCTCCTTCTTTACATTTTATACCTCATGGAGCTAATTGTATGTGAAGAACTCAGATAAGCTCATTTAGAAAGAGATAACATTATCTTTTGCTTGCTGTACCTATTTTATTGATTTTTAATAAGTTGGATTTCTCATTGATGCATGTGGTCTTTGAGAAGCCTTATACAGCAAAAATGTATTTCACTTACAGTAATAAAGGATACTTCATGCAAAACTTTTGCGCTTTAATTTAGGAAAAAGAGGAGAAATTAGAAATAGTTTTTCCACAATCAAAAAGAATTGTTTTGTATGTTCATCATGTTTCTAATACTGGTTACCTTGCTAAAGATTAGTTAATGTAAAACACATTAAACCTCTTTTTAGTGGAGAACATCCCATCCAGGTATCTGCTGGGTTAGGTGTTGCTTCATGGGATTTATTTTAGATGTTTGAATGTAGCACTAAGCTTTGTATGTGGCTGCATTTTTTCAGTCAGCTTCACTAGAGAACTGGTGACAGCTGTTGAACTTGTATTTTTTGTGCTAGAAAAAGGTCTAAATTGCGGGACTTTCACTTCTCAGTAGTACACAAACAAAACCAAGTTCTCATGGGATGTGCGGATGTTAGGCACAGAGAATTATTTCCCAGATCTGTTTCTGAATTGTTTCTTGGAGTTTCTGTGGGTGTTTTGGAGTTTTTTTTTGGTTTTTGTTTTGTTTTTGTTTTTTTCTTGATAGCTTCTGTCAGGTGAGTTATGCATCACAGCTCTTCAAGCCAGAGCAAGGACAAAGTAAGCAGAGAGGAGAAAGTTGCCTTTTCCTCCTGCTTCTTGCCTGCTGGATGTGTTCAGGTTGACCTGGAGCCTGTAAAGATGTTGCTGAGTGTTGGGCTCTGGGTGCAGGAGCCTGCTTGTTGGCTGTATATGAGAAGTAGTTATAGGGTTACAAAACTAACAGTTAGCCATGGAATTGGAAGCTGGCCCTTTTTCCAGCCACAATTGCTAGTTGGAGCCTTGGTCACTTCCGTTGGACAACCCCATAGTTTACATGGTTTGTCTTTTGATCTTTCCTCACTGCTAAAAAGATGCACAGAAGTATATATAGAACGTTTATAGAGTTGTACTTGTGCATGGCTGCCCTTCCATATGGGCAGTTTTGTCCCTTGGCTGGGATATGGAGTTAAAAATGCATTCTGCTGTGTAAGGAGTTTCTAGTCTCAAGTCTCATCAAACTCACTGGGTTGTGCTTTGTCATAACACATGATGCAGAATTAAATTTATTTGGGCTGCTTTAAGGATGATATTTACTTTTTGATTTTGTCTCCTACTGATGTTTCACCATAGTTGAAGTGGTTTCATGACAGATACAGCTTTCAAATGTTCTTCCCCCTTATTTCATTCAGCCATTTTTTGAGCAATACCTATGATATCACAAGTATGAAAGAAAAGATGGGTACTAAGAGAGTAGTCAGCTGTTTAGACCCTAATTGCTGCTGGTTTTTAGGAAAATAATAATTTTGTTCTCTCAGAATTACCTGAGTTGCCTTAAAATGCAGGTAAAGGTCTGCATCTGACTCGTTTGATTTTGACAAAAGCCATATGAGTTGGCCATTTGAGACATTAAACTCAACTTCATTTCCCTTCTTTTCCAGTTGCTGCTGTAGTGCTATTCTATACAGCCCAAAGCCCACATAATATACCTCTGACTGAAGTCATTGGGCCAATATGGCTCATGTTGCTGCTTGGGACTGTGCACTGTCAGATTGTCTCAACACGAACTCCTAAGCCACCTCCCAGCACAGGGGGTAAAAGAAGAAGGTATAGTCTGTGTTAAAGTACTTTAGTTAAAGACTTATAGTCTGTGTTTAGTACTTAGATTTAGGACTGTTAAACTACTGTAGAGAATGTGCATGAAAAGAAATGTAGGGGCTTACAGTCTGTGCAATGCTAGAGATGATAAATTGGTGCTCTGTTTTTATTTGAAACTTCAAAATGGTGTGGTGGTCTTTAACTTTTATGCATTGACTAATTTAGGCATAGTTTTATTTGAATTGTAATGCATTAAATCTGACATTTTGTCTCAAAACATCTGAATAGTGGTGGACTGACAGTGTTTATATTACTTCAAATTTAGTTTTATAAATCTGGCTAATAATCTGTGGAAAGTATATGTGAAAAGAGATGCTCTTGGAAAAGTAGAATTTAAGTCTTCCAAGCACTCCACTGACTGTCATTTGCTACAGTGAATTGTCCCATGAAAATGGGAAACACTGCAGCAGTGACTTTTGTAGGTCTAAGCTTCTGATGATGAAATGAAATGTGTTTTGTGTTTAAGTATATAATAATGAATGTATCATGCTTTTTTATTAAATAGAGTTTATTAAATTGAAATGACAAAGCTTTAGCAAAATACTTTGAAATCTTGCTTGTTTTTGCATGCTTAAACTGCTGAACACATTATAGAACTAGCAGATTGCACTTACAAAACTACCTTCCCATTTTAATCTCTTCTGATGAAGGAAATTAAGGAAAGCAGCACATTTGGAAGTACATAGGGAAGGAGATGGCTCTAGTACCACAGATAACACACAGGAGGGAACAGTGCAGAGCTACGGTACAAGCACCTCTTGCAGTATTGGCGCTGTCTTCAGAGATATCTGGCATGCTGCTTTCTTTTTATCAGGGTTTGTATTTATTCAAGGCTACATAAGTGTTAGAGATGCACTATCCCTTTTCTAATTAAGTAAATATTGATGTAATGATTAAACTTCTGTTGACCTAGTTTTTGCTCTTAATAGCAAACTCATCTGAGTATTTGAAAATGGACTAATGTGTTGTTTCTTGACTTTTGCAAATGCTGATGCAATGATTTTGAAAAAATACTGAATTGTCATAGAATAATTTGGGTTGGAAAGGACCTTAAAGATCATCTAGTTCTGCCCCCTGGGCATAGGCAGGGGCAACTTCCACTAGACCAGGTTGCTCAGAGCCCCATCCATTGTGGCCTTGAACACTCCAGGGATGGGGGCAGCCACAGCTTCTCTGGGCAACCTGTTCTACTCTCACCACCCCCACAATTAATTTATTTCTAATACTGAAAACTAAACTTACCTTTTTTTCATTTGAAACCATTGCCTCATGTCCCATCGCTACCTGCTTTTGAAAAAATCCCTCTCCAGCTCTGGAAGGTGCTCAGAAGTCTCCCTGGAGCCTCTTCTCCAGGCTGAACAACCCCAGTTCTCTCAGCTGTCTTCACAGGAATAGTGCTCCAGCCCTCTGATCATCTTCTTGTCCCTCCTATGGACTTGTTCCCATAGTCCCATGTGCTTCTCATGATGGGGGCCCCAGAGCTTAGCACAGTGCACCAGGTGGGATCTCATGAGACCAGAGTACAGAATTAACTTTTAGTTAAATTATATTTTGTTGTTTTACTACAACATGTAGGCTATCAGGAAAAAAACCAACTTAGATTCTCAGTTTTAATCCAAAGAGAAAAATTGAACTGTTTCTTTTACTTTATTACATTACCTCCTTGTTACTCCAAGAGAATGCTTATTCAACTCTCTCACTGTCATCAACTGACACACTTTTTCTTCAGGATTCAAATAAACACTGATTGGGCTATTAAAATTTTTTTTCAAAAAACCCATTCTATAGCTCTATGTGCAAGACATGCTATGCATGCAGCATTTTGAGTGCTACCTATCAACATTTATTAGTAAGTGAAAATATACTCAATAAATAGTATTACATTGAGAAAAGGGATAATGCAAGTTGTGACATTGATGTTTTGTTGTGCATGCTGCATTGTAAATACAGCAACACTAATGTGTCTGTCATACCTGTGATCTGTGCTCTTAACCACTGGTAAAACGTATGTTACCTTCTGGGAGTGTTTACTTGAAACCTTGGACAAGTTTTGAAAATGTTTAGAAGTGTTGTAACAGGAGAGTTCGTTTGACTTTTTCCTGTGTGGGTTAAGCTGTCTTTGATAAACTGTGGGTCATAGTGATAGGCACCAGGGTCTGTAGGCATTACTCTCTGGTATGCTTCAAGTGTAATCTTGTAAACTTCTTGATGTTTTGTTTTCCCTTCATTGAAAATACTATTCTGCAGTAAGAAGAGTGTTGGAAGATTTTTTTTTTCCTTGCCTTTCCTGCTGTGTGGCTCAGAGTATTTTCAGTTGAGAAGGGCTATGTGGAACTTATCCTAAAGACTTGTTTTAAACCATTTAATGAGAGGTAGTGTGTGTATATATATAGATGTTAAGCCTCCACGATGACTGCTTAGTATATACAGTATCTTCAAAGGAAAAAGAACACAGAGTGACTGAGAGTGCTGTAAACAGCCCTTAGTCCTTTGTTACCCCTTCATTGCAGAGACACAATTATTTGTATGTCTAGAGCCATACAAACTTGTCTAGATGAAAAATAACCTTCTTTTTCCCCAGGGGAACATACAGTTCAGTTTCTTCATGTAATTTTTTTCATGGTAATACAAACAGTTTTGTCAGCACAATGGGAGTGGGGCTGGGAATGAGGAAGCAAGAGCACAGTGTGGAGTAATTGACTACTTGGTGACGTTCCTTAAAGAAAATCTTACAAAATCTCAGTGCAAGGAACCTTCACAGCTACACTTGTCCTGTTTCTTAACACAAACATGGAAGCTCTTTAGATAAGCACATTAGAATGTCTTATATAGAATGTCTGATGAGTATTTATTTTCAGCAGTTTTTCACTTACACAAATCTTTGACATACTGTTTTCTGGAATTTTAAGTATAAGTCATAAATACATGATTTCAAATTAACCTCAGAAATTGCATTCTCTGTGTTAGGGCTGGACCCTGTGTACCTACACCATTTGCCTGTGCTCAGATCATTGGTAAACTGGAACTGTGTATTTAATAAATATCCTTTCCATTGGCAGAACTCAGTCTGACTTAAAAATTATAATTCTAAACTTTAATCCAGCACAGGGGCAATTTAGAAAATACTATTGATAAGTCTTACTTGAAAGGAGGGCAGTATCCAAGCAGGTGATTTGTTCAGAATGTAGTACTGATTTGGGAATTTGCTCTGCATGTGTCCTTGCTCCAGTGGAAATCTTATAACCTCTAAAATGTTGTAATCTCTAAAAGTTTTGCAGTGGGAACAGAGAGGAGAGTTTTTCTGATCAACCCCAATGAAAATACATTGAAAGAATACTTGAGAGTGCAAATCCACACTCTTACAGAAATTTATTGAACTTTTCCTTAGTATTTTCCCTTGATAATGCATGAATAAGACAAAGTCATTCTCGATTTAGCTTTTGCATATATTCAAGACTTTTAAGACATTGTATTTATTCTTGGTGTTCTTTGTTTTTCTCTAAATACTTTTAGTTATAGCCCAAAATTGTAAAAGTTGATTAAGGATGTATGTATATATAGTAATTCTAGAAAACCATACATTTTGTCACCTAGGGATGTATTATTTGTGTTTGTTACTGTGGGGTTTTTTGTTTTGTTTTTCTTTGAAAACATGTGCACAAAAGCCTGACTTAAAGCCCAAATGTACACTTTTCTGGCTTGAGGCTTACACTTAAATTTACGGAGTCTTACAAAAAGATAACTTTGGTTTCTCTGTTAGAATCAAATAAAGACTTCAGTCAAGCTCCCTGATATTTAGAATGAGCCTTAGTTGATACCAGACCAGTAGCTTTGGTCTTGTGATTTTAGCACTCAAACATTGCTTGAGTAGGGAAATCCCATCTGAAAAAGTTGTACATACATGTATGTGTTCCTTAGTTCTCTTATCTGTTCCTTTTCAACTGTTTGAGGCTACTTCTAGCTTTAAAGTTTTGTATAAAATGCATAAAAACTTCTCAAATCAAATTTGGAAGAGCTGTCTCATTAATCTGCTCATACAGTTTAGTAACTTGTGGAGAAAGTGTTTCTGACTGGATATGTGTGTGTGATGAGAACTGCATTTACTTCTGCACTGTTTAAAAGAAAATTTTAAGAAGTGCTGGAGGAATATTTAATGAATTGCAGAGTAGCTTATCTGGATTCCTCCTTATTGCAGATAATTTAGTTTTAGTGCTTCTTCCTCAGTACTCACAACTGACCTTGCTTATTATTTTGCAATGAGTTGCCACTGAAAGGCAGTCCCTTTGCTTTAAAAGTAATATAAATGTTAACTTTTTTCCTAGTTAGGGTGAAAAAAATGAAATTAAAGATGGGAAAGGAGAATTAAACACCTTAGTAACAGCATCTCTTCTCTTGATTTTGTCTGCATCCCGTTATTCCATTTTTTCCTGCATACCATTATTTTGTGAGCCGAATTGGTCCTTTTTGGATTTTTACTTCCTATTTTATCCAGCTGTCCCTAGCCATTTTTTGCTTTCAGGACTCCCCTTTATGTATGGGATACCTTATCTTGGAAGGAATGTGAGGCAACTCTCCAAAATTCCCCCAATTTGTTTGATGTACATGTTAAAGAGGAATTTAATCTTCTGCTGTGTAATCCAAGCTCTTACAGAATGCCTCAGTCCTTAAAGAGAAAGGCAGTGCATATTCCCTCACAGGAGCACCAGATCAATTGAACAGATTCTTGATAGTTTGGTGTTCTTGATAGCCCAGTGTTCTACTTAAAATAAAAAAAAAAAATTCAGAAGCATTATTTATAACACTTGTCTTCTTTCCTCTCTTTTCCCACCTAGTGTTCTGAAAAGCTAAAAATCAAAATTTAATTTACTTTGACAATACAGAAGCTTAAGACTAAAAGTCCCTGTCAGTAAGGTAGCAAGTTGCTATTCCTCTTCATTCCTTCATCCACTGCACTTTCTAGTTTGGGAGTGTAATCATCCAGGTGTTTGCTTTGAGAAAGCCCTCTTCTTGCATGAGGTAGTCTTGCTGGTACATTTATTGTCTTGGAAAGGGCCTTGATTCTAGAGGATGTTATGGGAGACTATTCAGTGAGAGATTTGTCCTTTAAAATCCTTGAGATTTTGTCCTTTAAAAACAAGCTTAGTTGGTATGGTTGTAAGAGATAGGGGAAATTGTTGCCCGGGGTGTTGCTGGATAATGCAGAAAAGAGTAGATCCCCTTCTGTTTAGTAGGGTTGTCAGTAAGCAGAGTATATTCAAAACAACACCAAATATCAGTGTACAGAGTACTAAACAGCATGTTTGTTTGCAGCTTCAGGAAATTGCATGCTTGCTTTGAATTAATAATTATTAAAGCAACTTCTAGCATACCTCTTTTATTTAAGATTGAATAGAGGGATTTCTCTTTCACTTTTGACACTTGTGATTCTTCTGTTAGCAGAGCTGCTGTGATTTTGTTTTTAAAACAGGTTTCTTTTTCTCTTCTTTCAGTAGCTAATGATATACATTTCTTTCACACCCTGACAGTTTATTTTATAACAATTTTAGGAGAGGATAATGTGTATAATTTAAAGATTAAATAGTTACAAATATGACATCAAAATCAAATGTTAATATTGTTATTTTGTGGACATTTTAGTAAAGCTAAAACATTGGTTGATAGGAATAAACAGGATTTAAACTGGGAAATAATTCAGAGAATAATTAATTTAATACATGTATTTGTTTTAAATATAGATCTAAGAAAGCAAAAAACTCAATAGATAAATCCACTGAAACTGATAATGGCTACGTGTCCCTTGATGGGAAGAAGCCGGGTAGAGGCAGTGAAGAAGGGGTGCAGGGCCATGAACGTCGCTGTGAGGTGATCAGGCCAGAAGAGACAGGGTGGAGCCCTTCCACAGGGAGAGATGCCCTGGGCAACCACAGTCACCACAAAGTAAGTGTGTTTGTTGCTTTTTGTGATGCCTTGGATGCATTTTTATCTGCTTTATTCTTAAAAATATTTTTAAAATGAAATTAGGCTTAGGGTCCTGGAGCCAAAAATTGTAGTGAGTTGTCTTACTTCATCATATTCCTGGCCTTTCCTTTTGTCATGTTTAATGGTATTTAAACAATTTTTGGTATTCTTTATTTCAATGCACAAATTTGTGTGCTGTCCTTTATCTGTGGGTATTTGCTGACTAGGTAAACCTTCTGTGCCTTCTCTGAGAGTCTGGACATCTTTGGTCTGTCACTGTGATAAAATGGAGCTGATTTTGGATTACTGACAGTTTGTAATTTTAAGGTCATTTTTGCCTGTGACTTGGCTTCCTTTTCTTCTTTTTTTTTTTTGTTTGTTTTGTTTTTTGTTTTGTTTTTAAATTGATCTGTGCGAAAGATAAGGAAGGCAGGATTTCCCTCCAAGTGAAAAAGGCAGGATTCTATATAGTGAGGAATAGGAATTAGAGGGAATAATAGAATTATTACAGAATTATAGGAGATGGTCATGGAAGAAAGCACAACTTTTAATTTGTCTGGGTCTTATTATTTCCTGGATATATCCTGTATTCAAAGTAACACACATTAGTGACCTCAGGATTCAACATATATCCTCTAAACCTTCATCCTTGTAAGAGATGGTAAATGTTAACTTTGTACTGAATATGTTGATAATTCAGTCTTATACTGTTATTTTTGACTGGTTGGTTGGTTTGGATTTTTTGGTTCTGCTTGTTCTCTTTTCAGATGAGGATATATTTTGTCTAAGCCTATCTTGACATGTTCAGTTTATGAAAAATCATATTTAAAATAAGAGCATCATAATCTTTCGTGAGGCTAATGTGAACTAGGCTTTCCTTTGAAAAAATATTTTTGATGCTACAATTTCTATTTCATAATTCCTGCTCTGCCAATTTTGAGTCTTGAAAATGCATTAATACCTGTTTTAACTGAGCATAGATACCAAAGTTGTAGAAAGAAATTTTGATTTCACTAGTTGAGAACAAGACTTATTAAATATGACTCTGTGTCTTACAAATACTGTATTTCTTGCCCTAGGATACTCACAGGACTGTGACAAATTTATCAGATGAAGTTTCTAGTGAGGAGGGGCCTGAGACTGGCTATTCCTTGCGCCGCAATGTAGAACGCACCTCCAGCGACTGTACCCTTCGCAACAGGAAATCTCACCATTACAAGAAGCACTACCCTCTGGAGGTAGGTTCATTTCTATTGCTTCTTGCCTGAAAATTCTGAAAACAACTTGACTTCTTATTGAGTAAGGTATATAGAAGAAGCAGCTTGCATGTGTTTGGTTGCTGGCTGGAGTTAAACTATGACATTTCCACAATTTTTTTTTTCCTGTCTTGGATTTTAGGAGTCTGTAAATTGGAAGTCATGCTAGTGAGGAGCAAAATTTTTTTCCTTTGCTTTTGTTTAATGACAATGTTTTGAAATGAAAAGATTGTAATCTAGTTTTTTTGAGCTTCATCCTATTTTTCAATTTGTTGTAAGGAGAATTAAAATATGTTTGGTAGATTTTGCATCGGGTTATGGTAACTCTGTTGCTGTCCTGTGACACCAGGTATCTCCTCTGGAAATTTGCTTTGTTACAGAAACAGTAGTAATTGGGGATATGCAAATTTTTAGCATGGTTCTGCTCCTGTTTCTCTCCATTTAGTATTTTGGATTCACTCGCTTTCTTGTAGAAAAGTCTGATTGACTCAGAATTTTCATTTCCTTGTCTTTGTTGAAACAATAATATTAAATCTTGTCATGAAATTTTACCAAAATTGTCAATGTATAAAAAATATCAAAATTTTAAGTGACTTGATGACATTACAGCTTAAAATAGGGGGTTTCACAGATTTCATGTGAGCAGAATTCTTAATTTTAAGGACTCAGACATAGAAAGAGAATGCAATATGTTATTGTGCTTTTGTTTATTTATTCGTTATTTTAAAAAAATTATGCTGTTTTGCTAATGGTATGCAACTTCACAGATATGGAACACTTTTTAAAGGCTGTATTGCTATTTTTCTCAAAGGCTGAGCAAAGAAAGCAAAGAGTAAAATCAGCCCTGACAAAAGTCCACTGATAGATGGGCTTGATAGGCAGAGCTTCATAAGAAAACTCTCTACTTGTTGTAGGAAAAGTGTATTGGAAGGGTTCAGGTACTGCTTGCTCTGATCACAACGGCAAGGCCTTGAAGTTGATTCTTTGCATAAAAAACATTAAATAAGCTATTCTTTCACTCATTTCTCACAGACTTTGGTTAGAAAGATCCAGAATGTTGATTGATGTCAGCATTTAGTGCCTTTTGCATGTGTGGTTTGTGATAATGGCACTGTTTGTTTCATGTTACAGAAAATGTCCCCTTCACTGTGTCCTTGTGCAGCCATAGTACTTCACAGGAGGAAGCAGAAAGGCACCATTACAGTTGATTTCTTTTGTTTTTCAGCTTAGATATTCTTCTCTAGTGTAGAGTGCTTCAAAGCTAGGGTAGACTTTGTAGATACCTTCAGAAGCTGGAGACAGAATGTAATCATGTTTAGCTGTGGCAGTACTGTTTTCACTTACTCCATGTTCACTGATCTGACTGATGCAATGAAAGAGGAAGCTTTTCTTTCTTGCTCCCAACTCGCCTCCCCCACACCATTACAAAGAAAATGAAACAATAGTTTTCAAATCAGTGAAAGCTTTCTTTGTATTAAAAAAAATAATTAGTGAAGTCAGTGGATATACTCTCAAATTCTGTCCTGCATTTTCTTTTATCTTCATGTTTATTTGTCTACTTAATTGTTGTTTAAACAAGATATTTTTCATGTTCTTACTTTATTAACTTTCAGCCTCAGTGGTACCCATAGTGACTGCCTTCTATAAATATCTTCTTTTTTGCTTTATAAAAAAAATTCTTCAGACTCTTTCTGCATTGATGTTATCCCTCTCTTTGTAAGAGGTGCAGAAGGAGTTCAGACCAAATTTTTTCTGAACATTTCTTTACAAAATGGTTTGCATAAAATACATTAAACATGGTTTTCAGAAATAATGAAGAACATTTCTTCACATGGTAATGGACTATGAATCACACTAAGTTAGTATGTCTGCTGAAACAGTGCTTAATATTTTTTCAGTGTAGAAAATTGCGTGTTCTCAAGAGAACTTAGTAGAAACAAACTTGGTGTTAAGAGGGAATGGAAATTGCCAGAGGATGGCAGTGAGTAGGCTGATACTGCTTTTAATACTACACCCCTGTCTTGCTGGAAATGGATTCTGTTTATTGTAGGAAGTAGTTTAAACTCTACATTGTTTTTCTGAAGAACGCAGTAGATTGTTTCATGTGTATGCATTGAGAGATTTGAATGTCCCAAACTTCAGATTTTTCTTTCCTTATCCAAGAGCTAGGTAAGACTGGAGTTTAGAAAGGCATACTTGTTTGTCAAGTGCAGTCTGTTTAAAATAATTAAATTTTTATGTCTAATTGTGCAGATTACACATAAACCTGGCATTAGCTATGTGTACCCTTGCTTTTTTCCCCCTCTATACCTGATGCATTGCTGTCTTCAAGCCCACTCGGTCTTTGAGAAGGTATGTTAGTAGTAACAATGTGACTTTAGGGGACTTTAGGGTCAATTCCTCAGAAGCTGGAGATATAGCTGGAGTCTGTGGCTTGACAATTGCTGTTAAATTCTAAATTAATGAGCTCTAAATCTGTGAAGTAGTTATTTTCTTTTAATAATGAGTATTATTAGATTCTTCCTTATGTGAACCCCTCCCTAAAAAGTAGAGGCCGTGGACTATTGCTTACTTTTTGATACAGTATCTTAAAATGTGCAACCTCTTAGACACACTTGCAATAAACACACAAACCGTTCTGATGACAAGGATAATGGATTAGGACCTAAAAATCGGGATGGACACAGATTCACTAATCTGATTTTTAAAACATCTCTGCCAGGAAATGATGTAGAACAAAACATCAGCATTAATTCCAGTGGATGTTTGGCTTTCAGGATACACCTAAATCAGGTACCAGCTGCAGTTCCCGGTGCTCCAGCTCCAGACAAGACTCTGAGAGTACAAGGCCAGAGTCAGAAACAGAAGATGTGCTGTGGGAGGACCTCCTGCACTGTGCTGAGTGCCACTCGTCCTGCACCAGCGAGACAGACGTGGAAAGCCCTCAGGTGAACCCGTGTGTGAAGAAAGAATTCAGAGATGACCCATTTCATCAGGTTGGTATCCACCAGTTCTGGTGTTTTACACTACACACAAGTTCAGTGTTACCTTTCATATGTCACAGAAAGCCTGGGAGAAAGACCTGTATCAAATAGAAGTAACAAAGTGATGTGATGGAATTAGAACAAGTAAAACTTGATTTCTGCCACTCAGTCATTAATTTTTCAAAAGAAGAGGGTATGAAGATATATCAAAATAGCCTATAGAATATTTGAGTGTTTGAATCTTAATTCTAATGTAGGGCAAGGACTGATTGATTTACATTTCCTCTGTGATTGGTGGTTCTGGCTGGTTGTTTATTTTTCTGTTTTGAGTTTTCCACCTTTTTATTTGTTTGTTTGTTTTGTTTAATTTTATGTTGTTTAGATTTTGGTGAGTTTCACCACCCTTTTGTTTTTCTCTTGTGGAATTTCTTTTATAAGCACTTATAAGACACCTTTCTGTTTGCTTATTTGGGAATGTATATATAAGAAAAGCAAACAGAAGGATAACATGTGCTTTATGTATATGCATATATATATGATATCACGGGTGTATTATACATGCCTAAATACTATTTGGTTATAATTTTTTTGCCCGAAAGTTAATAATAGCAATTTGGATTATTTCATGCAGTGTTTTCTATTTTTATTTTTAGTTCTTCCTGCTTGCATTCAATAAAACACTAGACCTTGCAGTAGTGAGTGGAATTACAGTACATATATTGACTTAAGGATTTATATTGATTTGACCACTTGAGAATTTTTCTACTTGATTGCAGATTGTAAATTTTTGAGTTTCAGCTCCTGGTGCTGATACTCCCTCTAGAGGGAGAGCTTGGAAAACTGTTGTTAAGAAAAACCTGCAACAACTATTTATGCTATTTTAACATTATAAATAATTTCTTATTCACCTGGTGGAAATGAGGGAGATAATTGAATACTCAGCAGATTACAAATATTTCAGATCAATACTTAAAAGGAAGCAATAAAATAAAAATAAAGCTTTACTTGCAATCAATGATAATTAAAATCTATAAATAATAGCATGCCCTTGCCCCTGCCAGCACCAGCACTTCCAGCAGTGTGATGCCCATAGTGCCAGGTGACTAAAGCTGAAAGCAATTTGCATCTCCTGAATGGGGGAGGAGGGACACAGGGCTGGGGAAAATCAAGAAATGGCCACAGCAATATTTGTCACCTCAACATTTTTTCCATATTCTTTAGTTCTTACTTGGCTCTGTGGTTTGAAAGAAAGGTCCCTGAGTCCTAAGTGCATTCAGAAGATTAACCTGGGATTGCTTGGCTCTAGGAGCTGCCTGTATTGATTAGACACCTACTACTCTTTGAGCCTGGCCAGATCTAGTGTGCACAGGGGGGTCTTTGGGCATAACAAGGATTTTGAAGTTCATTAGGAGCAAATAATAAAAAACTGTTACCCTGAAAAAACCTGAGAAGAGTGCTTTTCAGGATGTTACGGGCAAATAAATAAAATAAATTCATTAAATGTGTCAGAATTGAAAATTACTCATAATTAGAACTTTGTTTTCATGTTTCTCTCTTCTTTGATACATTTGAGTGAAAAAGAAGTCAATAATTCCTTAATCCCATTAAATCATCCCTATTAGAAAATGGACTATGGAGAAGGAGAGATTTCTGTTCTCACAGCTATTTCTTGGAAAAGAAGGGGAAGATTTTAAGGAATGAGGTTAACACATAATAGAAGTAAATGCTATATAGCAATATTTGTGTCAGTCTAAAGTGTTTTGGTTTGGTTTTTTTTGGGTTTTTTTGTTTGTTTGTTTGTGGTTTTTCGTTTGTGTGGTTGGTTTTTTTTTGGTTTTTTTTGTTTTGTTTTGGTTTTGGGTTTTTTTGGGAGGGGGTTTGTTAGTATATTTCTGAAAAAGGCATATTGACATGAGAATAGATTCTTAATTCTGATGGAAGATATTCTTTGTCTTTCCCAGAGTCATTTGCCTTGGATCCACAGTTTGAATCCAGGACTAGAAAAAATAAGTGCAATTGTATGGGAGGGTAATGACTGCAAGAAAGCAGATATGTCTGTGCTTGAAATCAGTGGTATGATAATGAACAGAGTGAGTATTTGTTTTACTTCATGCAAATATTGTGTTTAGAAGTGTAAGCACTACCAAGCTTGGTTTATGTGGTTGTTTTTTTTTTTTTCCATTGGTTGGGTTTTTTGGTGGTTTTTTTTTGTGTTTGTTGATTGATTTGTTGTATTTTTTTAAAATTTGTTTGTTTTGTTGTTCGTGTTATGGTTTAAGTCTGTGTTATTCACATTCTTGTTCTGTGGCTTACATCACTCTGATTTACTTGTTACTACTAAATTAAATAGCTGCCAGATCTTCAGTGTTGGGATAATAAAAGGTGTTTGCATTGTAAGGTGCTTGCTCACCTCAGCAAGCCAGCCTCAGTTTTATTGATACCTGCTGTGAATAATCAAGTTCATCTCCTTGATTTTAATGAACAAGTAGTTTATTGGGTTAGGAATATACAGATCTGGGTATATGGATGCTAAAGTTAGGATTGGAAAAGAAAGCTTTCCTCTTTAGGAAGCAAACCTTTAAGAGGATGAGTGGGATGTTCTCACTAGTCCTCTCTCCTTTTTCCTAGTACTTCTCTTGAGGAAACAGTTGGAAATGCATTTAATTGATGTGCTCTTTTCAAAATAGACAACATGAGTATTTTGTAGAGTTGCTCATGAAACCAAGCATAGCCAAAGAAAACTCTCACTAGTTCTGACAAGTTGATACTCACTCTCTCCCACTTGTTAAAAAGCAACTTATTCACAAACCTAGTTCTGATCTCTGCCTGACTCAGAGGCTTTACAGGTTTGGATGCAAGACACAGCAGAAACAAACTCAGCAAGCCATAGCCAGCAGAACAAAACTCCAGGCCTGTCTGCGCTGTAAACACTTTGATTCCACTAAAAAGGATACAACCTAAACCAAACAGAAATAGGAGCAGCATAAGGATCTAAGCAGCCCAGTCTGATTGGCCCCACTTGGCTAATTCAGCATTCAGTGAATTTTTAATGCAGGAATATGCACTGGAGTTTAACTGCAGTGTTTTATTGTTGGGTTTTTAAATTACTTGGTTCCTATGTATTAAGTGCTCTTTGAGGACTTCCTGGTTTTTAAATAATAAAATGGGATGATGATTGGTTGAAGTTTTCATACAATTTACCAGATTATAAAGTGTTCTTTGTGATAAAAGAAAAGCATTAATATTTTGTTTATTGAATTAATGACAAAATCATTCAAAAATTAAATACATTCCTTGTTTTCTTTTGTTTTTAGGTGAACAGCCATATACCAGGAATTGGCTATCAGATTTTTGGAAATGTCATATCTTTAATCTTGGGTTTAATGCCCTTTGTCTTTCGACTTTTCCAAGCTAAAGATTTAGAACAACTCGCTGCACATTCTGCCACTGAGCTCTGCATGACTGCATTTGGATCAGATGGAGATGTTCTGGTTCTCTCTATGGTTATTATAAGTTTCATGGTCCGGGTGTCTCTCGTGTGGATTTTCTTTTTTCTGCTCTGTGTAGCAGAGAGAACATATAAACAGGTATGAACAGCAAAGCAAGAGACTTCATCTAAAGCAAACCAAGGTTTAATGTTTGCATTTTTTGACTTTGTGGCTATTTTAAACTTGTTTTCTTCAGCACGCTGTGAGTCATAGATCAGTGATGACAAACACTTCAGTGGGCTTGCAGTTCAGGAGATGACTCAGTTCCAGTGGACTGAAGTCTCTGAAGCTAAAAGGTTTTTTTTGTTGGTGTTTTATTTTTTTCCTGCAGAGAATTTCTGGAGGAAGACTGGCTCAATGCATTAACCCAATGCTTAGTCCTGTCCCAGTTTGTTTCAGGTTTCCACAAGGAGAGGTAGTTTCAGGAAAAGTGCTCTATAAATTTCCAATGTGTTTCATTCAAAACCTTCAATTTAATTCATAGAATCATAGAATGGTTTGGGTTGGAAGGGACTTTAAAGATCATCCAGTTCCAATACCTCTGCCATGGGCAGGGACACCTTCCATTAGACCAGGTTGCTCAGAGCCCTATCCAGCCTTGCCTTGGACACTTCCAGGGATGGGACATTGAAAACAGTTCTGTCCATCCCTGGCCAAGGCCCTGTCTGCTCTGCTGTTAGATCAGTTCTGTAGGTGGAGATGGAGAGAGCTGCTCTCTGAAGTACTATTCCATTGCTTGTTATTGCAATTGAAACTTCAGAGAGCTACCTTACTAGCTGCAACATATAAATACTTACTGGTCTGGAAAAGAAACATTTTTATACTTTCTGTTCTCAAATTATAGTCAAAATATGTGATGTAATACAGTAGAATAGAATTAATGTGCTTCTAATAATGATTTCTCTTGAGAGGAACTTCTGTGGTATAGGTGCTCTCTAATGCAAATGATTGACAGGTGTGTGGTTTTTTCCAAATTTTAAGAGCATAGCAGATGTGCTGTCTAAAATTTGAAGAAAGGAACTCAAAGTGTAGTGAAATTTTGTTAATCATTAGAATGCGGAGACTTCTACAATGTTTTAGTGTATTTCCTCTCTTTAATAATATGCTACATTTACTTCTGGTTTATATTGGCATATTTTAATTTACACTGGTACGTTGTACATTACTTTGACATATTTAATGAAGCCTTTTCTCTTATTTTTTTAGCATCTCTGAAAATCATTTAACAGCTAAGGTAATTTTTTTTCTTCTCTGCAGAGGCTACTTTTTGCTAAACTTTTTGGTCATCTAACATCTGCCAGAAGGGCAAGAAAATCAGAGGTACCTCACTTTCGCTTAAAGAAAGTGCAGAATATAAAAATGTGGCTTTCTCTCAGGTCCTATCTAAAGGTAAAATAATTTATATTTTTGCTTTTAATAAGATTTTAATAAATTTTAAGCATCTTGTTTATGTTCTAACATAAAATATCTCCTATGCAGCTGATGGAAGGTTGGTGTTGTAGGCTATTTCCTCCTGTACACTTATTATTGGTTCATATATCCCATATATGCTTCATTTTTGTGACTCTGGGCCACCAGTGCCTGCAGGCAGACAGATTTTGAGAAAGTTAATGTGTGGTTTTCACTTTGTTTTAAAGCCTGAGTGTGTTCAGAGTTGGAGTCTTGTCTTAGTAATGCCAGCTGAAAAGCTGTGTAAGTATGTTGGGTAAAAAGTGATCACATGTAGTCTAAAACTGACAATATCTTATTTTAAGAGTCTCATCAGTTGGTGTCATTAACACAAGGAATTTATAAAGCAAGACAGTTCTTATGTATTTGTGAGTGTATGGGTGCCAGGTGAAGCTAGAAATTATGCCCAAGTATTATCTGTAAGACATTCTGATCCCTGAAATCTCCTATCACTAGATTTTACAAGCAGAAAAAGATTTGTGAAAACATGAAGGAATTATGGTGTGGAGGCTGGAAAGGGTGGAAAACAGGAGCTATAAGCAAACAAAATTTAGTGTGGTGCTGGTGGGATGAAAGGAAGATAACATCACTTGGATAATAGAATGTAGTTGGGGTGTTTTGAATTTCTGCATATGCTAGCACTGTTGTGGAATGTCTTCCTTTCTTTCCGTGGAACCACACTTGTATATTCCACTTTTTCCTGTGCCACTGAAAACATTTGTATAATAATGTGGCTAACAATAAAGTGATCAGAGGTAGGTGTGTAGGGAACTGACTCAACTGAGAAATAACCAGAGGAGAACAGTGTGGTTCTAACTAGCTGTGCTGAATCCCAGTGCTGCTTGGGTGGGGTTTCACTCACATGTGCATTTCCTCTGTTTTCAGCGTCGAGGTCCTCAGCGCTCAGTGGATGTGATAGTGTCATCTGCCTTCCTACTGACTATCTCAGTTGTGTTTATCTGTTGTGCACAGGTGAGGAAACTTTACTTGTGGAGAAGCAGCCATGACTTAAATAGTTTTTAAAACAGTTTTGAGTGGCTTTTACATGGTGATGTCTAGTAAGTTAAAAGACCCCAGTGAAAAACCAGTAAGAGCTGTTAGAGCTTTTTGGAATACAGCTCCATTTTGTATCGTCATTTCATCTACTTCAGAATATTTTTCTGTAATAGCAAAAGAAAGTTCTGTTGCAGCAAATTAGAGGGCTAGGGTATCACCAGTGGTGTGGAGTCTAATGAGAGCAAGTGGTGGATTCTGCACCTGGGACAAGGTGATTCTTGGGGTTGTCCTGTGCAGGACCAGGAGTTGGCTTGATCAGTGATCCTTGTGTATCCCTGCCAGCTCAGGATATTCTGTGATATCACTGTTATATTTTAAATCTGTGTCCTCCTTAATTTTTCATTGTGGTTTTTGGAACTTATTTTTTTCTTCATTTTGCATCAAAATACACTTCAGCAAAGAACGTTGATACTGACCTTGGTTGATGCTTTTTGTGAGAAACAGGCTTGTTGGCTATATTGGCCTGCCCTCTAGTGGAAAATCTTTTAGTAAGCAAATCTATGTTTAAAGAAGCTTTCTGTTGCTTAAGATTTGTCTTTGAACTTCTGTTTCAAAATATAGAGGATCTTATGAATGGCTTCTGGTTGTGTTTTCTTTACAGTTTCTAGCTACCTTTATGGTGTTTGCCTGCCAGCTAGCTATAAGTATCTTATTAAGAATGTAATTTATGTAAAATTTAGTACATGTGAAGATTTATTTTTTTATCCCATGTAGAGCCTTTGCAAGTCTGAACAGAAGTTAAAAATTGTCTTAGAATGTATTTTTTTATTTATCTTTTCTCAGACCTCTTATCTCTGATACAGTGTTGGTTTAAAATTATGAGTCAAATTTTATAGGCCTGAAAACCTTCCATATATTTATTACTGGGATGTGTTTTTTGAAGTTGTGGAGATATGTTACTACTTTCTTGTATCGTAATGTAATTATTATTTCAAATTAAATTTTGATTTCTTTTCTCTTTTTTTTTTCAGCTACTTCACATGCATGAGATTTTCCTTGGTTGTCACTACAACTGGGAACTCGTAATTTGGTGCATTTCTCTAACTGTTTTTCTCTTAAGATTTGTTACTCTTGGATCTGAAACAAGTAAAAAGTACAGCAATACCTCAATATTACTTACTGAGCAGGTGAGAATTTGTATAGACCTATATTTTTATACCTAAACAACTCATTCATCTGGTGGGTCTCAGGCTTTGTAGATTTATTAAAATAGTTTGGATTAGGGAGTTAATTATGGGGAAGTGAAGCAACTTTGCAACCCAGAGTTCAATTTCTGAGATAAATGTTTGACTTTATCCCAACTTCTGTTTAAGTGAGTGGGCTTAAAGGTACCATCTCCTTTGCTATAATTTGACATCTAACAGAACAGAAACATAAAAAATAGTTTTTAAATATGAAAAAAATCCTGGAATCTCAGTGTTGGATGGGTGAGTAAAAGGTCTGAAGACAAACTTAACCCTCTAGGAAGTGAGTTGCTGTTTCCAGTCCAATAGCTTAGGACTGCTAGGTTGCATGGGTTACATGTAGCCTCTTCTAGACTCCTTGGAAATATCTCTTTTTAGTCATTTTTCAAGCTTGTCTTTGGATCTATGTGTGTTTCTTCTCAGGAATGTTCTGGTTGGTATTTGTACTTCAAACTTCCCTCTCTGCTCTGCCTGGCACTGCTGATAGTTTTCCAAGCTAAGTATGTTCAGTTAGTGTTAGGTTGGAAAGAAATCTCTTTCTTCTGAAGTTTCACACTGGTACAAAACAGCCCTTTCAGGGCAAGGTAAATAGGCAGTTCCAGAAACCTTCACAGGTTTCCTACAGAAAATATGTTAAAGTAGGAGAACAAAATCTTCCACACTGTGTGTCCGAAAGTCAGGATGTGAGGCCTGTGACAGATGATATAAACGACTCATTCTGCCTTTACTAAAGATAAGGTTGGACACTGAGAAGCCTGACTGCCCCTCTGCCTTGTCCTGAACGAGATATTTTCCACCAGTCTGAAAACTCTTGAGTTCCTGAGCCTAGAGAGTTTTCCATTTTCTGTTGATCCTTGGAGCTGAATGTCCTAGTGAAGTTTGTCTGCTGTTTCTGGAATGAAAATGGAGGGAAGTGTTTGGGATAAGGATTGCAAAAAAATACAAATAGCAAGGGGAGAGAGATTGTCAAGCCTTTATTTTGCTTTCATGGGTTTCTATACTATGGTCTTCCTGGGAGTCAATGTTTGAACATTTTAATCTAGCATGGATATTGAAAGAAACACTTTCTGTATGTCCTCAGAACTTAAAGAAATGTTATGTCATCAGACACCTTTGCATTGAGTGCAGTTTATCCTGTTACAAGTATTTTTCCTCAAAAATACCTGAGAGCTTTCTGAAATGAAAAACAAAATAGAATTAACAATCGTTTCTCAGAAAACGAAAAGGATACACTTCACCCTGGGTAGGACTCATTTTAGACTGGTTTAATTGCTTAAGCTGAGTACTACAGCATATTTACAGTGGTCTTGAGACAGACTCATGGAAGTCTTACATTTTGGCTTTTCAAAGAAGGTCAAGCCCTTTGAAATATTGACTGATACTCACTTTATTTAAAAAAGCACATCTGTTCCAGTGTCCTGGATAATGGCACACTGCAGTTATTAGGCTTACTGAGAAGATAACAAAGCTGAAAACAAACAAACAGGGAAGTACAACAACAATAACAAAAAAGGGCAAATGAGTCTCCACTCTCTGATGCAATTTAAATACTCCACAGATAAGATGAAATTGAAAATTCTACTTTTGCCAGCAAAGTTCCAGGCACTTCTTTGTGCTTTATATTCAGCCTATGAATTTGATGATTAGGAGTCATGATGGGAAGCTAAAAGGGATGTTTTTGATTTTATGCTGTTTGGTTGTAATTTTTCAGGTCCTTCTGAAAGTGTTTTTAATTGGTCTTGTAAATCTGTGAGCAAAATAGAATGTATGGTCAGACCTTAGCTGTCATTGTGCCAGTTTTGACTCTCAAAGTAGGCGTGATAGATGGCTGTGCAGACACACTCCTCCTGATGCCAAGTTTGTTATTGAAATGAAGGAAATCATAATAGCTCTTAAAAGAGATCTTTGAATCTTCCTAGGGTTTTCAGGCTAATTAGAGCCCTTATTTTTTGTTTAGTCCTGCTTATAACTCTTGCATTGTTGAAATCAATAGTTTTATCTTTAAAAATTGGAATCTCTTTGGCTCTGAAAGCATAATTTTAATGTATATGCAATAATAATAGTTCAGAAGCTTAATATACCTTGGAATATATTAGGCATAGATTTTTTTTTAACCTGTGTAATAAACTTACAGTGGTCTTTTTAGGGAGATCTGATAATCAATTACTTGTGGTAGATGTCTATGACCCTTATTTCAATAACCACCATACAATGAGGTAGTGAAATATATCATAGCATAATCAGGTGAGTGTCATCTGAAGGACTGCTTCAGCATGTTTCTAAATTGTTCATTTTTTATTTTGCGGGTTGTCATCCTAAAATTTAGTGGCTTTTCAAGACATTTTTTGCTTTGATTTGGTTTTGTTATGCAATAGAAAAGAAAAAAACCTAGCCTTTGTTTGATCTAGGATATCAAAGATAGGTTGTTTGAGAATAAAAGCTGATGTTTCAAAATTGCTAAAAGGACAAAAGAGAGCTAGTTTGAACTCTTAACTTTCTCAGAAATAATGACCTAAAAAAGTCTACTTCACAGAAGCATTGAAATGTTCAATATACTGTTCTCCTACAGCAATGAAGAGTTTAATAATTTTTCAAATATTTCAAGGCTCTGGAAAGATTGATTTTTCTGCTCTCAAGGTGCTTGTGAAATACTAAATTACACTAGAATCTTTTAAAAGAAATTACCCTTTAGCAGAGTTATGGTTTAGCATTCCATTCTGTTCAATAGCTTTTCAGGATGTTAAGTCTTGTCAGGTCTGCCCACTAGTATAAAAACTTTCTGGGGATGAATTGTCAAACCTCAGGCAACCCTTGAATGAGGGAAAAAATTATGCAAACCCTACCTATGTTGGTTTTTTGTGCCTAATTTATAGATCAGACTAAGTTTTAAACTTGGTGCTATAATAATGTCAAATGTAATTAATATGTTATATCATAAATTAGCATTGTATTTTCCCATGGTGCTGAGCCAGTGCTTGTTCTTGGATATTAATAAAGAAACAAAAAGCTTGCTTGCTTGCAGAAATTCATTGCAGTTTTGTCATATGGCTGCTGAGCAATCACATTGTTGAAATATTAAATAGTTCAAAATTAATTCCTTTAAATTCTGAGTAGGTGGTGATTCTTGTGTTTTTGTTTTAAATCAGATAAACTTGTACTTGAAAATGGAGAAGAAGCCTAATAAGAAGGAGGAACTGACACTAGTGAACAATGTTTTAAAACTTGCTACTAAGTTATTGAAGGTAAGAATTAAAATGGTATTCCCATATTGTAAAAATGAAGTAGAATAGATTGGTTAAAGAGTCACTTGTGTGACTTCTGCAGGCAGTAGGATGTGCTTTGGTTTAAATTTGCCCTGTACCTCTTCACAGGGATGCTGCTTGTTCATACACTGCAGTCTATTATGTTGCCATCATTCTGGATTGCAAAGTATTATTACATCCAGGGAGTTTTATTCTTTATCTATGTATTAGCAGTGTGAGAGAAGGTGCTTCAGGGTGGTCAGGATGATGAATGCTTGGGAAATAAATGATTAAATTTTATTGTCTGTCTGAGTGTCAATGCAGTGATGATTTGAGACCTTGTGACCTCACTCTACCACACACTGAATTTGGGTCCCTTAGGCTGTTGATTCCCATGTGCCAGGGAGCAGCCCATAAAATGCAGTTAGAACTCTGTTTAATTTAGCCAGTCAGTAGCTGACAGCAGAGTATTTCTTCTAGTTAGATGAGTAATTCCTCCCACCAGCACACCTTGAGCAAGGTGCGTGTTGGTCCCCTCCTCTCTAAAAAGATACGGAGCGTGTTCCCTGAGAGGACTGATGGAGTCAGCAAGGACTCCGAGCTGACAAAGCAACTGCTTGAGAGCTGTGCTGCAGCAATAAGGAGAGCCTGACTAAATCAGTGACTATCTCCTGGTGTAAGAATAAGGGACTGCAAGGCTTACAGGACCTGGTTGTGGAACAAATGGAAGGAAGTCTTCTAAGTGCATCAGGTGGTTCAGGTACACAGTGGATACAGAAGGGTTATCTGGATTCAAGGAGGGACTGGACAAGAACAGACAAGCCCAACAGGTTTAGGATGAGCTCTCATGAGCTGAAGTGTTTGTGTGCTGTGAGAATGTGGGTAGGGTGGATGCTGATCAAGGCTTGGTCTAAATGGCTTCCATTTTTTCCATTTTCTTCTCAGTGTTTCAAAAAAAAAAAGCTTTCCTGTTTTCCTCTTGCCAAAAGTCACAGCCTTTTCCAATGGGGAACTTAGCTTTTGTGGCACAAATCCCAGACCCAGGCCATCATTTAGTTACTGTGAGAAGATACCAAAAAGTGAGATTTTCAAGCCACCTACTAGGAGCTTTAAATAAATTCTTGGTAGTTAGTGATTCATGCAATACTTCATGTCCAGTAGCTAAATGGGCTTTGGGTTTTTTTAATTTGATTTTGGGTGGTTTTGGTCTTTAAACTTTTATAAAGACTAGATTCTGTTGAATATTCTTACTGTTTTCTTACTCAAAAATTTGGTAAGATGAATCCAGAATCTAAAACCTTTTTCCTTACAGAATTTCTCTGCTGTCCCTCTCAGAATCATGTCTTTTGTATCTTTTGTATTGGGAGCAGAGTTTTATACAACATTACATCCAAATGAAAAGGTTGTTCATTGTTATTTCACATTTTTGAAAGAAGAATCATACCTTTGAAATTCTTCATGTTTAAGAAAGGGTTTATAAGGGCATTTTCAGGGCCCAGGATGTAATGCAGGAGAAGGATGAAGATAAATTTAAAGCTAGAAAATATAAATGACCAAAGCAGTGATAGCTGGTGGACTTTATATAATCCACTCTTATATTTTAAAACTCCTTTTTATTTCCTTTATTTGACATATTTCTAGCCCAGAAAAGTTTGGGTGACTATATTCACACACCAAGAATTGAAAATCAGTGAAATAGCGTCTTTGTTCAAGTTTTGTTACAGATTAATTTGGGCTGAAGTTTTGTTCTTTTCAATATAAAAAAAGTGTTGGCAGTCTAATGATGGTTAGGACTTTTTTCCTTTATCATCCTTTTCTGGTTATATCAATCAGTTGTTAGTTTCAAAATTAATGAAAAAAGAAGAAAATTGCAATAGGAAAGATATTTTTGTTAATTTTTATAGTTGTGAGGTGGTCTTCTGTCATTGTGAAAAATCTTTCTTTTCTTATTTTTTGTGGTTCTGCTGCCTGTCAGTTCTTTTAACACTGAAGGTGATTTCTGAAAAACTGTAAGGAATTTGGAGATGGTGTCACCTAGCTCTTTATTTTCTTGGCTTCATGAGCAGGTTGGTAGGTACTGTACATGCGTAGCCTCCAGTTTTTTGAAGAGTTATTCAGACAACAGCAATAAACAGCCAGTTACTGTGATATTTTCCTGCACATTGTGTTTGATATGCAGAATAATAGGAGAATGTTTTGCTCCACTGGGACTTGAAGACTTCCTAAAGTAATATAGCTCAATACATATGTGAACAAAACCCCCTTTGTGTCGTTTTTGGTTTTTAATGATGCTGTTGTTTTGCCTTTTTAGGAACTGGACAGTCCCTTTAGGTTATATGGGCTTACAATGAATCCCCTGCTTTATAACATCACCCAGGTTGTCATCCTGTCAGCTGTTTCTGGTGTCATCAGTGACTTGCTTGGATTTAATTTAAAGGTAAATACTTGAGAAGCATCCCTTTTTTCACCATAGGTGGAACACATATTGAAGCATAGTTAATTCTTAACCAGCCTAACTAGAAGATTTGTTGTTTGAAAACTGTTACTAAATTATTAAATTAAATTTATATCAGAAGAATAATGGTGTACTTGTCAGAGCAGCCCTTAAAACTTTTTTTTTTCATTTTGTGGCTTTGTATTTTCATTTAGCACACTCAATTACAAGAATTCTTAGATGGAAATACGGAGACATTTGTACACATAAATACAAGGCCTTCCTTAACTTTTCTTCATATCCCAGATTTGATTTCTCTCTTTATTCCTCACTGTTGACTCTGCAGCTCTTTAGGGGAGGCAGGCAGAGCAGGCTGTCCTTGTCTTGCACTGCAGTGAAGCATTGCAGTAGGAATGGTGTTGCTGTGACCAGTCATACAGTGTTGGTTTGTCATTGCTCTAGGGCTGTCCCCTAAGATCCTTCTCTCAGGCCCATCCTGAACTGCAAACTCAGGAAACTATTTCAAGATTCAGGTTCTGAGGCACAAGCTTGTCGTTGCCACAAAGCCCTTTATTGGCCATTAAGTTTGCTTACATCTGCTGTAAGCAACTTTTTCTTGTTAGAAATAAATGGATGTAAAATGTATTCTGTGTGTCATTCGAAGATGTAGCAAATGCAGTAAGAAAAAACATGGTGGTACTGCAGTTCTGGTAAACAGAAATAATTTGAGAAATAAGTTGATGTCCTGCTCTAATTTTTCCAGCTCTGGAAGATCAAATCTTGACAGTATAGAAAGAAGATGAAATAACACAGTGTTACAGAAAAGGTCATTGATGGACAAAACTGCCTCACAGCAGCCACTGAACCTGTATTTCAGAAACTACAACCTCTTCAAGGAAGTAATTCGGAAAACGGAAGTGTTTACATCTGTCTTGTGCAATCTTTGTATTTATTTCATCTTCTCACTGGTTTATGTTTGTTTTAGTTGACATTTATGTTTTATTTTCAAATTACTTGCTTTGTTCTGGAAAGGGTCAAGTTTAGGAAGGGTCAAAAACTGTGTGTCTGAGAGTTTGAAATCCTGGAAAACGATCACACTAAATTGCTCTATCTGTTGTTAAAGCTAAGCCAATGCTGAACATTTTTAGTTACCAGTAACACTATGTGGAAGTCATTTGATTTTTGATAGTGTGGTAAAATTGCTTAGAGTATTTCATTTGCACCAGTCATTTATGAGGACAGTGTCAATAGATGTTTGGTTGCAATAGAAAAGTGAGATGTACTCAAAAAATAAAGTACTGACAATACGGTATGACAGGTAGCAAAAATGTTTTCTATTACTATTAGAAACAATTTCTAATATTTTGAGTAATTCCAGGATCTAAACTCAGGCTGCAGTTTAAATATCCTGGGATATTAAAAAGGTATTATATAAGAAGTCAACAAGTGTTCTTTGATAACACATTTATTAGAGCAATAATTGTAAATGGTTACCATGCTGTATGATATTTTGATAAAAATTAAATATTGTATTTATTTGAAATACTGGGCTGTTCTGTGCAGCTCTGACTGTGCATGTGCACTTTTTATTGTTACTTTTAATGAGAAACTTTATACATATAAATGTATATTAATTGGGATATATTATGGTGAACTATGGAGCAGTACGTATTATATGTTGAAGTTGAATATTTAAACAAGCAAATTATTTACTGGTGAAAGGAATGCTTTGAATGACTGAGCAAAAGATAGATAGGTAGATGCTCTCCTCTTGTACACTATAGTATATGCCATTCATACCACATGGAAGTTTAAGAACAATTGAACACAAAGAACAAGTTGCTGTGGTGAGCAGCAGAGCTGCAAAGCCTGGTGTTCGGCAGGTTTGTGTCTTGAAATAACTGCCATTCCTCCCCAGCAGGTGTCATTGCCACATGCTTTCTGCTGGGCTTTCTAACACCTCTCCCTCTGCCTCCCACAAGGACCAGTCATATTGACTCGTGGTTCTTCGGTGGGACAAAAATAATGTGTCCTTCCCTGTGAAATTAAGTAACTTGTAACAAACTTTCCTTCTACAAGGAAATTATTCTGGGAGGATTAATACCACGAGGCACAAGTATCCTTATGTTTTCTGTTTCTAAAATACTGGCTTCATACTGAAAAATTACAAGTAATTGTTGACAAGAGTTTGGATATTGCCCTATGTTTGCTAATGTTCAGAATCTTGAAAGATTTGAAGTATTGAGTCTTAAACTTATGTGGTATAAAAATATTTTTATATATAAAGCAACACAAACAAGCATTTTGTATTTTATTTGCCTCTGTACTAATGTTTAATAATGACCAAAGTGCATTCTGGTTTTTGGAAGAATGTATTACTGGAGCTTTAAGAACATACTATATTTAGTTTCTCATGTGAAAACTTCAGCTGCCTCTGATCTGTTTCTTCTTTCTCTGTTGTTTGACGTTGGGATTGTTTTTAAAAATTAAGTACATTTTATACACAGTTTTTTCCAAATTGTGGTACAGACCTACACAGAACTTAATTTTGCACAAAATATATTTAAAAAAAAAAAAGAACAGCAGGAGTTCTATGGGTGATAAAAGATAAGGCTGATGCTTTTTATAGCCTGTCATTATGAACACCAAGAAGAAAACCATTCTTTAGTCTAGAGTGGAATTAAATTATTTTTAGATATGTGAAATAGTGACTATATGGCTTACATTACTTTAAAAAAAAAAAGGATGTGAGAAAACAGCAATTTGGGTTGAAGGTGAAATTAGTTGAACCATGTATACCTCAGCAACTAGCACTGTGCGGTTTGTTGCACTAACAAATGGCGGCTTGGGGAAAGTAAAACGTTTGTGAAATGAAATTAAAAATAATAAAAACCTTTATTTGCTACCCTTAGGTATATTCATTATGTTAAAAATGAGAGAGGTTTATTCTCCATCCCTCAATGTGGAAAGTCCAGTATATGAATAGAGGCAAGTAGAAATATGGCAGATCTTGCGTTGTTAACTGTTATTTTTTGCCACGTGTTTTGTAACTGAAAGTGTGATCAGGCTTGGAATAAAGCTTTCTATGGCTGATGGTAAAAAAGAAAGAAAAGTGCAGTGAGCTATGTCTTTAGTAATGTCCAGCATATTTCTATGTCTGCCTGTTTTGATTTAAATCCATATATTCCATTTAAATTAAAGCACATTTGGGAAAGAAACATGCACACAGAATGCAAATGATATAGAATATCACCTAGAACAACCCAAGTTGAAGTACAGGTGAAATGCAAAAAGATACTTTAATAATTTGATTCGTTTTCCATGTTATCTTCTTGTAATGGGGCATTTAAAACCCTTTGGGTAGCTACCAAATTTAGTAGCTTCAAAAAACTTCTTTGGATTACAAGCTTATTTCATTCCAGGTAATGCTTAAGGATATTACCGGTTTGCATTTCAAAAGTCCATCTTTGGCACCCAGCAGCAAATGGTAGAGAGAATTATCTTTTTTACAGGTGGTGGTAGTGGGCTGCTGCTGTTGTCTTTACTGGGTTCTTCAAACCCCAAGGCACCCAAGGTGTCTGGGGGAAGAGGAGGAGAAAGGTTGTTGGTGGTGTTGGTCTGCCCACTGCTGCCTCCTTAGGTGGACTTTTGTTATGAGTTTCTCAGTAGTGAATTTCCCTCAGTAGGAATGTAAGAGAAGACTTTGAAGGAGGAGTGCCTGATTGTTTGTTCTCAGTCCATAAAGCAATCAGCTTTTTATATCACTGCACAAAATATATCTGTATTGGTGCAGGAGCTGGGGAAGGAAATTTTTTAGTAATAAATAGCAGCTGACACAGTCATCTGCTATTTATTACTAAACGGGAAAAGCAGTCATCTTTTCCAATGTAATTCTTGCAAGACAGCAGAGGAACTCATCTTGAGAAGGTGCCCATGTTGTTTATTTTTTTAAAAAACCTTCACAACAGTCTTCACACAGTTCACCACTTCACTGTGGCTTTCCTCATGAATACTGCCTTTGTACCTTGTCAGTCTTAGGAAAAGTGGTGAGTCTCAGCTGGATTGTTAGGATCCTGCTTTGCTGACACTTCCTTTTCCTGAAAATCACCATCATCTTGTCATTGGTGATGGACAGAGCCTGCAAATGTCCTTTAAGTCCCTGTCTGGGGGTCGTTCAGATGGAAGGTGCTCTTGGCAATTCTGCTGGGCCTCAAGGAGTGTCTGACCACAAACCACCAGGAGATGCCTGCATTGCCAGTGTTGCTGACTGGGCTGATAGAGGTGTTTGTGCTAATACCTGTCAGCTCTGCTCATTTTATCTGCTCCTTTGCCTATTGCCTTCCTGACTGAGCAAATAAACCCCACCGGTGGCAGCAACCAAACAGCTGTCTCGGGAAGGGGGAAATGTCCAAGGCTGCTGTGGACAGTTTGTGAGAGGGCTAACTCAGGAAAGAAAGGGAGTGTGATACCTCCGATACCTGGAACTGATGACCCACTTGTGGTGACAGTTCTGCTGTCAGAGTTGGATGTCTGCACTGTGAAATGTAACCCCTGAGACCAGCATTGCCTGGGGCTAGGTGGAAATAAGATTTCCTCCTTACTGTTTCAAGCAATCAATCACTGCTGCAGTCTGGCCTGTCATGTACATTCCCTAGACACACAGGCAGCCTTGAGAAGGGCCTTCTTGTGAAGCCTTTTGGGAAAGGGACACCAAGGTCTTCCCCATAGTTTGTTAGCTACTTCCCCTGATCAGGCTGTGTGTAATGGATGGTTTAGGGACAATAACAGAAATCAGAGGAGGCTGCAGCTGTAAGTCTTGTCCCTTGGTACTTGGTCTTGCTGTGGATGGTCATATTGCAGGCTGAAGGTTTTGTCAACCTGTGGCTGTAGAACACTGCACCTTACCCAAATCATCTTGGAGAGGCTAAAGCATGTGGAGAGATTGGTTCTAAATGTAGAGAATCCCCATGTCCTGCATCTCAAAGCTGATCAACTGCTGCCACCAGGTGTCTGTCCTCTTTGGTCATTTTGCTCCTCAAAACTGCTACACCCCATGCAGTTTAATATGCATGGGAAGCCACAGTATTCTGGAGGATGCTGTATTGCTCAGAGTGAGGTGTTTGGTGCAGGGGAGGTTCATGGGAAGGAGAATTTGCCAGCCTGCTGTAGCAGGAGCTGGATCTACTTCTCCAGCCCAGGAGCAGTGCTTTGCAGCAGGCTCTGCTGGGGGCTGGTGTTGGAGCACGTGGCTACTGCCACAGCAGCCAGGAGTCTTGGGCAGCTGGGCAGCACTTCAGCTGCTCTAATGTCACATTTAAGGCAAGTTGGGCTTGCTGGCAAAGAGGTCTCAGCAATTTTGTTTTGGTGCTGTCATGCCCAAGGCATGCTGGAGTTAAAACTATAATTAATACAGGTATGTAAGACCTTGGATTTTAATTGGATGTTAATGTAGAAGCTCAGGTTAAATTGTAAGTCCCGTCTTGGTTTCATCAGGGAAAGTTTGAAATGTGGCTGTAGGAATAAATGGGAAAGGGGAAAGAAACCAGTCTGGTTGATGCCATCTGGATTGTCTGTCAGGCTGCCTTTTGAGAGCTTCCCCAGATACCTTTGGTGCATGTAGGTCCATATGGAATGTCTGAATTATGCAAGTGTAAAATATCTGTAGAGCGTTATTTCAGATTATTTAGTTTAGATTAAGTGCTGGAGAGTCAGTATGTACCTCAATATCCTACAAATAACTTTCCAAAAGTGTTACTAAATAAGATAAAATATTTTTTAAAGTTTATGTTTTTACCTTTATCTTCCCTATTTCTTCCCACTCTTTAATCATTTTACACTTGAGTGGACACTTTGCCATCCCTAAACAAACTTTCAGAAATCTGAAGTTGCTGTGGATTTGGTTTTGTGATAAGAAGCCAATTCTCTGGGCTGTAAGCAATGCCATGTCTCCTGCTGTCAGTAACAGAATTCTCTGGAGAGAGAAATCAAGAGAGATTTCCTTTCTGGCTCTTCAGAGATGAAGCTACAACATTCAGTATGGACACAAGCACCTCTGATAAAATAAACAGCACTGATGGCTGGTCAGATTCAATTTTTCCAATACAAGCTTGCATAAGTTCACGATCGAGAGTAGGAAATAAGGTCATGCTGCAGAAAGATTTGTCCATTTTATTTCTTTTTTTCCTCTATGTTTGATTAATCATTTCAAGGAAAGGAAAGCACATTTACTTTAGGGACAAGCTCCCAAAAATATTAAATTTCTAGCTATTTAATTTATTACTTCCGTCTTTTGTTTAATGATGACACAATACTTTATGTTCAGGCATGCTTGCCTTCCTAAACACCCACCAACTTTTCACTTCTAGCCCTCATAAACAGCTCCTGCTTCTTGAGCATGGCCTTACTGATAATGAAATTTGTCAGGAATTAGCTGGCTGCCTCCTGCCCATATCACAATCCAAGCCTGAGTCTCTGGGTGTGTGATTATGTATCAAATGAAATCTTTTGCTTTTGCTCTGTCTCATGCATGCAAATAAATAGGAAGTGAATTACTGGGCTAATTGAAAGTCACAGTTAAACAAATGGAACCTAAGTGGAAGTTGTCACTAAACCAGTGAGTTTTGGTGAAATCATTGTTTGGAGTACTCCATCATTTCATTAAACCATCTCTACAATGGTGCTGAATGGGGTCAAAGAAAACCAGCCTAGGGATAGAGGTTTGACCTCAATGAAAAGTCACTTTCCAACAGCTCTGCATGCTCTGCTTACTGTACCCAGGGCTGTGGTCTTCTACTTGGTGTACAGTTCTTTGTCCTGAGATGCCTGAACTTTAGATGCCAGATTGACCCAGGGCTTCCTTGGCAATCATTAAAAAGTCACATTTACCTTTAGAGGGGAATTCATTCAGTTGATCTTTGACCTTCATTTTAGAGATCCTCTGGGATATTTCTCTATTGAGTATAAAAGGAAAAGAAGTGTGTGGGTAATTTAGAATCAGGTGCAAAACTTCTAGCCACTTAAATTAGGGCAGATAATCCAACTTTACTGTTTTGCTCTGCAGTGAAACTTCAACAGTGTTTGCAGCTGCGTAATTAGTTTGACTGCTACTGGAAAGGAAGACAATTGTTTTCTTATTTCCTTTTTAAATTTTATTGTTTTCCCATAGAAAAGATTTCTAAACAAGTATTCCATAGTCCTGCCCTAGCACTCAGAGCTCTCCCTGTGCTGTGGAATGGCAGCTGGTGAGCTGCCCACATCTGTGCAGCTGCAGCTCACAGCCTGCAGGCAGCACTGTGCAGGCACAGCACAACACTCTAAACAGGCACAGCCTGTGCCAGGGTGACACGCGGGTGTACCTGGAGAAATCTGTGTCTTTATTACTAACATGAGTAACTTCAAGTGTGTTTATTACTAAAATTAGTAACTTGAAGGATGGGTAAGATGGGCTCTGGCCTTGACCTCACACATGGGGAAATGCTGTTCCTGTCTTGGCAGAGTTGCAGGGGTTATGCCTCCATCCTTTGCCTGTTACATTGGAAATCCTTTGTGGCAACAATGCTGCCAGGTTTAAAGTTGTGATGCCATTGAGGTGTAAAACCCACCTAGAAGCAGAGAGCTCTCCAAGAGCTCTGTGCAGAGCAGTCCCTGTGATGTTTGTCCTCCCAGCAGCTGCAGTCAAGGGTACTCTGCTCGGTAGGGCTGACAGAGACAAGGCTTTGCCTTATGTCTCCTCTGTTATCTTCAGGCTGTGGATTTGCAGCTGCGTCAAAGATACTCCTCAAAGGCCTTTGCTGGCTGGCCTGAACGTGTTTGCAGGGTGGATAAAAATAGCAAAAACCTCTCTGGCTTGCAGAGGGGGAACCACTGTTATTTTACCCCTGTCCTTCAGCAAGATGTTCTGGTTCCAGTCTTTTGTAAACCCGTGGTAAATCTGACTGTTTCTAAGTGTATTTGGTGAGTTATTTATTCATCCAACCTGTGTGGATGACAGAAATAACTTACAATGACCCTCGGAGGCTGATGCTGGAAACAGGCCATTGCCCCCGGGGCTGGTGCTGTCGTTGTGCAGGCAAACACAGCAGGAAGAGCAAAGTATTGTATTTAACCTGCATTTCTCACCTCTGCTTTGTGCATCACCTTATGAAGCAATGGCTCTTGAGAGCAGATAAACTGCACTGAATATAATGAGGTGAGTCTATCTCCAGTGTTATAGATGTGAATATTACCAAGCTTTTGACTTCTGTGCTGTCCAGGGGTCTGACTCTTCACAGCTCTTTTTTGCCCGTGCTATGACCTGTTTTCACCACTTGTGAAACTGGCTGCAGCAATTCCAGTCTCTCCCAAGTGCCTCTGCACGTTTCTGCTGCCGTGCTGCTGCTACTCCAACCCACTTAGGGTTTTCTTTTAGCACCATTTATTTCAGTGTTGTTTATACCCCGAGCACTGGTGCTGCCACAGCTGCACAAGCAATGTGCTGCTGGAAGGGGGTGGAAGCTGGATTTTTGGCTGCAGAAAGCAGATTGTGTGGATACAAACAATAGGGATCACTGCCATCAACCTTGGAATAAATAGGAGCCATTGAAATTATTGAAATGGGATTAATTCCCATTGTGTATAGAGGAGAATTAATACAGTGAATGCAAATAATGTAGATGGCCAACAATTTTAGCCTTGGGGTGACATAACGCTGCAGTTAGGGACTGCTATTATTTCCCATTCTTCTTTCCTACACACATGTGCACATTGTGAATTCCAGTTGCACCACAAATCCTGGCTTTCTAGATAAAAATAAAAAATTAGAAATTCAAAGTATGCAAAGGAGTATTCAAAGTATGCAATTGTAAAATAATTGTTATAACTTGGAGGAAACAACAGATGTTTCACTTGTTGCTGGAATTCTCTGAAGGAGAGCTAATTTTCCAAGCATATCGAGTACATGCTAATCAGAAGCATTTTTCTCTATGCAGCAGCATAATGGTATTCCTGGAAATGTTCTTTGTGTTGGCTTAATAATGCACAGCCAAGGAATGCACTACTGGGACTAGTGGAGCAGCTTTTGCCACTACCTTTATATTTTGTTTCTTTCTAATTCTCTCAACTGGGCTGTTTGAAATAAAAGGCAAAATAGATTTATTAATGTTTAAAAATAACATTTAAACCAACCCATGAAGATAAGTGGGGGTCTCATTGAAGATTAGGTTGGTGCCTTGTTGAAGTTACTAGTGATAATACAGATATTATCAGTGTTATACCTGGAGCTCACAGGTGGGGAATGTACTGAGAACACCAATTCTCTTTTCTCCAGATCTCAGCCTTTGAATCAGCTCCTCCTAACAGCAGCTGTGACTTCAACTCATCAAGACACCAGCCCAGCTCTATAAAACTTACAGTTGTAACTGTAGTACAAGAAAATCATATATATTAGGTGGCTTGAGTAGTGGTTGAGGAACATCTGCTGACCTTAGATGGAGATGCAGACAGGCTGGAGAGGATCAAGCCACCATCCACACCTGCCCTGTGAGAAAAGACTAAAGGAGCTAGGTCTCCTCCCTGGAGCAGAGAAGGCTCAGGAGTGCCTCATCATGGTATTACAGTGCTTAAGAGGCAGCTACAAAGAGAATGGAGGCTCTCTCTCCACAAGGCACAATGGGCACAAATTGTCTGTTTCAGTCACAGATTTCCTTACATATGCAGTTCTGCATTCTAAAAATGCAAAGGCTTTCATAGTATCAGAAGACAAGACCAAAAGACAAAACCCAACAAGAAAGACAGCAGGACTGTTTATTCCCTGCAATTCTCCATCTTAAATGCAGTTATTATTTAAGAAAACATTTCCAGAGCCTTTGGGATAGAGTTGCGAGGATCAGCCCTGACAGCATGTTCCTCTGACTGGGGCAGCCACAGAATTATCACCTGCGAGTACCATTTCTTCTTCTTATTCTTCCAAGAATATTCCTATTTTTATTATTTCTGTGCTTACTAATGCACTTTATTTAATACCAGCAGCAGGATTACCTGGTTTTTGATTGATATGGCAGAGGGAAGAAATGGTACTATTGAAATCAGGTTGTAAATTTTTATTTTAAAGTAAATTGAAGTCCTTTTTGGTTTAAGATTTCAGACTTAAGCAAGAGCAAGTTACTGACTGTTTGACTACAAGCAAACACTGTTAGTGTCCTAAAACAATGATCTGTAAATAGTTATAGCCAGCGTCAATATAATCAGACTCAAAAGACCAGAGATATCCTATGTGGAGGTGTCCACAGCCTGCCCTGATGCTTGACAACTGTCCAGGTGAATGGTGTACCAGCAACATGTAGCTCTGGTAAGTTTATGAGGTTGTACAGGCTGTTTACATGCTCCATTCAATAATAAGAGAATTTTTTCAATATATTTGGGAATTTTGCACACTCTTCTCTGAATGAGCCATCATTAGCTAACAGTTTCTTTTAATTTTTGCAGGAGATGTTGGTTTTATAATGGAGTAGTGTTCTGTTCATGTGTGATGTGGTTGGGAGGAACACACAAATGGATCACTGAGACATTTGTCTCAGAAAGAGACAGTGCATGCATGGGAGTAGAAGAAACACCTAGGAGAAGAATCCAGACCAAGGATCACCAGCTGGGGTCTTGAGGAGAGCACATTTTCCCTGCAGAAAGAAGCCATTGCCTCGTTAGTTTAAGGCTGAGTGCATGGAATGTTGATGTTTAAAATAATGATAGAAATTGAGAGTAAGGTTTCACAAAAGCACAGTTTTGCCCATGCAACCTCTTCATGGTGTAGGGAGGCTGAGGGATAGGAGAGGGAAGATGTCAGGCTGAATGGAGCACGTGGTTTCCTTTGAGTCCTGGTGCCCAGGATTTCTTCCCGTGCTTCAGCAGGGGTGAGAGAACATGGAGACAGTTATCCCTGGATCTTTTCTCCATACAAGATTTAGGTGGATACAGTGCACTGCTGGACCTGGATAGTTTAGAATCTTAGAACATTGCAAGTTGGAAGGGACCTCATAAAGATCATCAAGTCCAATTCCCTGCTTCTTTCAGGACAACTTAAAATTGAACCATATGACTAAGAACATCACTCAGATGCTCTTTGAACTCCTATGGGGTTGGTGCCATCACTGCTTGCTCCAGGAGCCTGTTCAGTGATGACCAATCTCACTGTGAAAAACCTTTTTCTAATGTCTGATCCAAACTTCCTCTGATGCAGCTTTGTTCCATTGTCATGTCACTGGATACCGGAGAAAAGAGATCAGCACCTCTTTTCTCCCCCCTTGAAGAAGTTTTAGGCTGCCATGATATCACCCATCAGCCTTCCCTTCTCTAGAGTGAACAAGCCAAGTGACTTCAGCCACTCCTTGTGAATTTTGTCGTCAAGACATTTCACCACCTTAGTCACTTTCCTCTGGATGCTCTCTAATAGCTCTATAGCCTCCCAAAACTGCACAGAGTGCATACCAGGGCACTGTGCAGCAGGACAATCACCTCCCTGGACTGGCCAGTAATACTGGGATTGATGCACCCCAGAATACAGCTGGCCCTTTCAGCTGCCTGCACACACTGCTGACAATTTACCATCAACCCAGAGCCCCAGATCAATTCTTTGGTGCCAGGGCTCTGGGAGCCAGGGCAAGCTCTTCTGGGTATGAACACGGACAAGGAGAAGTTACCATGTAGAGGGATTGGTATTATTTTTTGAAAACAAGCCTGGAGCACTCCACTCCCTTGTTAATGCATCGGAGAGACAGGGATGGCATTTCTGGCTTTTTTCTATTTGCAGCATTAGCAGTGGTGCATCTCTGGGTACTTGTGCCTTGTTCTAAAACATATGGCAAATTGCTTGCCCATATGGGTTTGAGGAGCAGCGTTTGTTCGGCGGTTTAAACCTCAGAACAATCAGAAGACAGGCTTTGCATTCCAAGCTGGAGAGCGTGGCAATCATCTCACATTGTCTAGACTTTCCTCTCTCTGTCATTTTTACATATTTTGCAGTGATTGCATTCATTTCCTCTGTCTTCCTTTCTGCCAAGATCTATCTGCAACCTAGATATCAGTTAAGATAGTTTTTCATATTCATGGTATTAGTCACTGTGAGCATATTTGGAGTGAGCACTTCTGATGCTCCCATCCATTTTCCTTATGGTAAATTAATCCTATTCTGGGAGGGTGATGGAAACACTGGTTTTTTGATTTATCTGTGCAGATCTCATAAAGGAAATAAAAACCCCATAAAGCCAGTGTTTTAAAAGAATGATTAATCTCATTTTTCTTGGAAGATACATTATTAGACAGATATAATATAGAAAACTCATTATTTTGGTTGTAAAAATGTATTAATTAGAGAACTGTGTCACAACAAAAAATGAAGACAAACTTACTACAGAGTAATTTTAATTAGAAACTAGTGGAAATGCAGTTCTTGACTTGCTGGACTTAGGGGTTAATATTACCCTTTATAGTTTTCTGATGTTGATGGGATTTTAAATCACTTTTGACAAATTTGAGTAACATTGCCTGTGTTAGCAACCTGTTTGTGAGCAGGGGAAGGAGAGTGCTTAGATAATGGTGAAACCTCATAAAATGGGAAAGGGCTGGAAGGTGGACTTTAATCAAAACCTTCCTCCTGCTTCCTCAGCTAAAGGGAAGAGTATCTCACCTGAAAGTATTGATTAAGTTGTTCTTTTCTTTTGCCTTGGGCTGAAGCTCAAAGTGCTGCTCTTAATCTTCATTTTCCAGTGTGAGGACTAAGGAAAATTTCCCTTTAGGATTTTACTGCCTTAGGGTTTGGGCATCAACTTATCAAGCAGAAAAAGTCTTTGGTATAAGCAGGAGTTTGGTGGCTGTTGGTGTTTGAGGAAGCAGTGAGCCACCATGCAGGTGCTCTGGAGCTCGCAGCTCAGCTGCACACACCCCTCTCCCCAGATTTGCTCTGTGTACAGCCATTTCCTTGAGCTGGAAATCTGGGAGTGGATTGGTTTTGCTCTTGTAGCTGATCTGTGTGTTGCTGAGAGGGTAGCTGTCTTTCTTCTTTCAGCTGTCTTGGGAAGCAGCTGTGATTTGGGCTGCTTTGGGTCACCAGAGCACTGAGCACTGGATGCACACCCCCTGTTTGTGCAGGGTTTGTGCTGCTCTTCTCTGCATCCCTGGTGCTTCCCAAAGCATGAGGCACAGCCAGGCATGGACCTGCTCTGCCCCAGCTGCACACATAGATGTGCCTGCCTGTTCCCACCTTTCTGTCTCATCAAAAATAGGTGTGTGTACGTATTGCACACCCTTAAAGCTCTGGCTGGTGATTAAGTGAAGAAGGGTAGACAAAATTTTATCTGCAGATCGCTGCTGTGATTTGGACAGAATGGCTGTTCTTCATCCTGCCCTGCAGGGCCATGGTTTACCCAGCTCAACTCAGTGTCCCCCAGCCCTGGGCCCAGCTCAGCCCAATGCCCCCAGCCAGGCTGGGGTGCTGAGCTGCCCTGCTCCATCCTGCCTGCAGATGGGGACTCAAAACTGCATTTGGAAGGCACAGATGCTCTGAGTGCTGCAGCTCACTTCCAGAAGGCAATTACTCTTCTGCTGCAAGCTGGGCTCTGCCTCCTCCTGAGATCAGCATTTCACGAAGGGGGGATGCTGCACTTAAAGAGCTGCAGCCTTTCCCCTCGAGCTGCCTTCCCAGGTCCTCTGCTGAGAAACAGAAGGAACCTGAGGACCTGTGGTGGATACAATCTATTAGTGCAGACTTCTGTAAGAAATGGGCTCAAATATGTGGACTGCATACAAATATGCACACATGTACATGCATTTAATATGCTTTGGTTTACATATCAAACTGAAAATGCTGGATAAAAAACCCATGGCCAAAATGTTTTTAATGTTGCCTATTCTGGGCCACAAAGCAGCAGGGAGGGGCAGCTTGGCAAGCCTGGCTTTGCTTGTCTGTGAAGGGGTGATTTGGACTGTGGATGATCCAGCTAGCAGTTGTTACACTGATAATCTGAGATGGCTGCTGTGAATCATGCTCCTAAGATGAGGTGGAGTGCCCTGGGACTGTGGTTTTCCACGTTTCCAGGCCAGCTCAGCTTTGCTGAGTACATAGGGGTAGAAGGGCACTGCAGCACTCTGCACACCTGCAGGCACTCCTCCATTTTGGACGAGGCAAATCCAGGTATTTGCTTTTGAGCACGTGCAGAAATCCTCCATAGTGTGTAAGAATTACTCCTTGTTTTGGAGAGAGCCAACCAGGGGATTTGGCACCAGATCTCTGGCTTTTATGTTCCTTGTAAAAGGCTTGAAGAGCTCAAGTAGCCTGGTACTCTGCTGGGGATATTTCCCCTGCACTGAAATAAACCAGGCATTACTGCTCATTTCTCTTCTAGGTTTATGTGAAATCCTGTCCACTTTGAAATCAGAGGTTTATATTTTATTCCAGTGGAGCCAAGCTTTCATTTTTATGTCACAGGGAATTTGGTCTGATTTATAGGATTAAGAGTTTTATAAAACTTATTATTCTTGTAATTATTCTCTTTTTCCCCTTTTAGAAGTTTCCTAAGTGTGGAGGGACAGACACCCCCATAAATTACATCGCTAAGATGAGGCTGTTTTAGTGCCTGTGAGCAGTAATATTGATAAACAGGAAGAAAACCATGACAGACTCATGCTGCTTTGCGCCCCAGTAGGAAGATCACAGAGAGCAAACGCTTGAACAGGAGCATTCTCAGAAAATCACAAACACTTTAAATTTGGCAGCCTGGTACAGGGTAGAGAAGGAAGCATATCAAGGATGCCACTCTGAGTTTTCTGTTGTCTTCCATTTGTCCTTTTGTCTTCCTCCTCCCAGATGTTCACACTGAAGGCTTATGAACACTGCTTGTTCATATTTGCAGAATTTTGGTATGTAGGTAATTAAAAAAAAAATCAGATGCAGGCAGGTCTATTTTGTATTGATGTTAAAGAAGACCACAGAACAAGTGACACTGGCCCTTTGCCTCAGCTCCCACGAAGAGCTGCTGCAGGACAGCAGAGTTAAGATGCTGGTGCTGCAGCTGCCCTCGAGTTCCTTAGCAGGAATGAACCCCTACATTTGTCCTTGGCTCTCTCTCAGGTTTGTGAGTCTCGGCTTCTCTCTGCATCCCACGTGCTTGTGCTGCAAGGTGCAGGTCCCCAAGCCCTGGTGGTGTCAGCTGTCCTTGTCCCAGGGGAAGGGCATTACTGGAGAGCCCTGCTGGGACACAGGCTGCCACAACTCATCCCACACTTGTGCTGGTGAACATCAATCTTGTGACTTGCCCCAAAGGCTCTTTGATCTCTTCCTATCTCCTTGGTCCCCCTGAGGTCCCATGCTGGGCTTCAAAAGATTTACAATGGCTTTTGTTAAATATTGAAACCTTTTGCAACACCTTGTTATGTTTTACAGGTTCCTGAGAGACTGAATTTCCAAATCATTTTTTGTTGAACAGCACAAACTTTAAGTCCCAGCTGTCTCTCCAACTTGTAGTCTCACTCTACCAGCAGTTGCAGGCTTTGATCATCAAAATTTCTATTATGCAATTTGATTAAAGGTATTCAGATCTCAAGGTGAGAGCAGAGAGAGATTTACATTTGAAGTGATTTATTAACCTGCTGTAATTTAAGGTCATGCTAGTTTCAGAACATTGTTAGTACTTAATTTCGGTCTCTCTTTGTGCTATCCACTAATAGACAACTAACATTAGTTTAATTCAAAGGCTTTTTTGCTTCCTTGGAGGAAATACTAGAAGGAAACAAAAGTGCTGCAGTCATTAAAAGGGATTAGGGGAAAAAAAAGTGCTTCTGAATTCCCATTCTCAAAATCCCTATGCTACAAACACAACTGATTAATGTACCACCTAGGTAAAAAACAAAAAATTGCCACCAGTCTCCCAGCTTGCATTGTACCTTTTGTGTCACTTAGTAGCTAGGGAGTGTCAGTGTGAGCTGTGAGTGGTGTGGGTAGATTGTAACCAGTCATGGCTTGGTAGTCTCCTTATTCTTATGATATGAAAAATCCTGGATGGGCTAAGTCTGGAATAGACAAACACAGTTCAGCTGTGCACATCATGACCATAATATCCTACTTTTCTTCCAGGGTCACTGTGTGGTACAGGGGAATAACAGTTCTAGTCACCTGGTTAAACAGCTGGGGGGTCCCACCCTTAAGGCAGAGGGAGCCCTCAAGGTTTGTAAATGCTCATGGTTGAAAGGAATCACAAAACTCAGAGGGGCCACAAAGCCATGAAGTTTTATTAGTAAATTACACACTTGGTATGGAAATTGGTATGTTAGTCCCTGATTTACTATATAAGCACAAGACAGTGGCTTTTGGATAAAGAGGTAAGATGAAAAAGAAGAGAGAAAGAGATGAATGAAAGAGAGAAAGAAAGAATAAAAGGAAGGATGCCCAGGCTTGGTGGGGGTACCTTTTTGTAGATGATTTTCCCTGCCCTGACGACCATTTCCTCTCTTTCCATGTGAATTAGTGATCATGCAGAGTCCATTCTTTCAGACTTTTCTGGATATGAGTCAGAGGACTGGATGGATTTTGGGTGGTCTTGACCCCCTCCTATGTTCCATGCCCACTTCTCAGCTTCATTTCATGCTTGCACTGAACTGTGTTGTGCTTCTCTCTAGCAGCCAGAAAAAGGATGTTTGTCATAGAAAAGTACTGCCCTACCTCAGTATGTTCCTCTTTTCCAGACACATCTTGTTCTTTTCCACAGCATGTTGTTACCAGCAATCCTTGCTTGGCTCCACAGCCATCCAGCTACTGGTATTTGAGACAGGCACATAACCCCCTTATCTTCTGGGCTTCTATACCAGTCCCTAACATTTTTTCAGAAAGCCAAGGGAGTTAAAGAGTATTTTGGGATTCAGGCATGGTACAGACAGTGCTCACTTCACTGTTTTCATATGAGTCACCTTTTATTTCCTGGAGAGCAGAATAATCATTTGATACACATAACTACAAGGTCATGACTACCATAGGAAAAACAACACAAAATTCAAGTGTCATGATAAAAAGCCAAAATAATCCCAGTACAAAAGGAGGTCGGGCCTGAGTGTGCCTACACGGGGTTTATTGGTGAAAATCTGAGCAGGGGTTGCTTGTACCACTGTTGGGATGTAGTTTTGTGAACCTGTGCGTCTGTCCATGCATGTGTTGCTCCTCTTTGCTGTGCCCTCTTTGGGCAGAGAAGTTCCATTTCATTTTCTCTTCTGCACCAATCCTATCACGTGTGCAAAGAAGTAGAAAATAATTCTGCTTCTGTGCCCCCAAAGGAAGAAGTTAGAACCCAGGCATTGATTTCTTCTATATTCTGTGAGTACCTGCTCCCATTTCTGAGAGACCCAGGCTTTTGAAAATATCTGGGATACCTTTAAAAGAGAAAAAAAACCTCCATAGGTACAATTTATGGGGAAAAAAACCACCAGACCCAAAAATGAAATTGTCTGGGAGGTCTGCAAGAAGGAAAGGTAAACAATGTGAGGAACTGGAGTTGGGATGGTGGGCTGTGGGTCAGGGACAGATGCACTGAGAGGTTCCAGGCAGAAGCACCCAGAAGAAGGGACCTGTGATGAGCCCCCAGGAATTGCACTCTGAGGGAAACCATGTGCATGGTGCGTTAGATACACATCTCTCTCTGACAGCTCTGCACCAAACCCTGAGCTGTGCTCTCCAGGCTCTGAATGCACATCACAGTGAAGAGCGGTATCAGCTCCTCAGAAGAGGACACAGGATCTGCCATGCAAATGTGAACTTTGGGAAGAGAGAATGTTAGTTACCAACATGTCACCTTTGCAAACACATTGGTAATTACCTGCTAGTTAGATGCACTGTGAAAAATCCGTTCTTATAAACCTGTGACACCCACAGTCACTCACTTTTTTGTTATTTCTGAGCACTGCACGTGTGTTCTGGGGCTGCAGCAGGCAGGACAGTAATAGCACTGGGAGTTTTGGTCTCAGCAGGACTCCTGGGTAGAAGGCTCCAATTCTCAGAAGGGCTTGGTCACCTTCCCTGTTGGTGCTGGTAGCAATTCTCTGGGTTGTCCCACAGCGGCAGAGCTGCAGCTCAGCTGCCTCTTGACTGCCTGTGGGGCTGAGCCTCTGCCCCAGCTGTGGGTGACTGAGGGGAGATGTTGCACACAAATAATATAACAAATAACTCTGGGTGAAACCTCAGGGTTTACCTGCTTAACTCCTTCATGCAGACTGATCTGGACATGTCTCAAATTAAAGGCATCTGGGAATATTTTAGTAGGGATTTAACTGTCCTGTCTTCAGAAATGGAGGTGTTGGACATGACTTGGAGCTAGTGACCCTGCACATTTTTCCCAGTCAGTGGAAAATTTTTAGATGCCTCTGCAGAATAATTAATTCATTCCTACAGGTGTCAGACAAATAGTTTTCTAAAAGTGCCCATTGGTGTCCCGTGCAAAAATCTTGGAATGAGGATTGTTAATGTAGATGTCTAAACTTGGATGAGATTAATCCTGCTCTGTATTTGTATCCTGTTAGTCTCTGGAACAGGAACTGAACTTGGGATACTGAAATTCATCTTTTTAACCATTGGGCTCCTGGATATTCTCTGTCTCATTTGCTCTATATTGTATAAATGTTCAATGGGACTGCTGACTTGCCTTTTAATCCATAATGACCGGTTGTGCCTCAGAGCACTGCAGCAGCATGAAGTTTGGAGGAGGAAAGCTGGAGCAGAGACCATGTTTGCACACACACACACACACACACACACACACACACACACACACACACACACACATTGCTCTAGAAATTGGTTTTCTGTGCCCAGTCACATGGTAAAAGGTAACATCCCAGAACTGGCTGCTTGAGCTGCAGTGACAGAATGTGACAATGGCAAACACAAGGGCAGAGCTCTGTCTCTGCCAGAGGTGATGGAGAAGCTGCTGCAGGTGCACAGCAATGCTGCTCATGTTAAGAGCAGCAAGGAAAATGGTGCTGGAGCAATTGTTTTCTCTCTTTGTCCCTTGGTCCTGGTTTTGAAGGGTCCACAACTGCCTTTTGTACCCCCTTGGTGCCTTTTTTGCGCTGTCACCCTGTGCAGGATATTCACATCATGTTTTTAGCTGTGCCTTAAAACAGGTTCTTTGCAGCTCTTGGGAACACTGATTGGTGACTTGTGCTTTGTGTTTGTCACCTTGGGATCCTGGTGTCATCCTGTTCCTTAACACATCAGTTGGGCTGTCTGTGCTTACAGAGCTCCTTGCTGTACCACATAGTCTTATCCACTGACTACCGATTCCCAGTATTGATAAGGCTACATGTCCTTTGAGTTTTTGACAATGACACACTGCACATTTGTCATGCTAGAAGTAATAGGAAAACCCTAAAAAGTTTGTTTTAAAGGGGAAAACTAATTTTGAAGACATTGTGTAATGAACTCACAGAGAAGGTTCATTCTTGAGAGGATGACTGGTTGGTTTTAACCTCACCAGACATCTTGTGGATACCAGCCTGGGGAGGTTATTTCCTCTCTGCCAAAGACTCAAATTTGACTGATTTTTTGAATTAATTGATTTTCTCATCCTACTTTTATAAGTTTATGTAGTTCAAGTTTTCTTTACTTTTTATGGGTTATATTGATTGTCTTACTTAATCTGTAGGTCAGTCTGTGCAACTGTGTTGCTGTGATTTGAGTTCTTATGACTTGGTAATTTTTCCTGTGTCCATTTTATTCCATGTTTTCATGCCCTGATTCCATCAGACACCATAAAATATCTGGTAGTTCCCTAAGGTCACATACATGGTAATTTAAAATATTTTTTAAATGGTGCAATATTAGCCAATAATAAGAATTCTGCAACTGTGTATATTATTTATGATTTAGAGGATAAAATTGTTTTCTTTTAAAGTATTTTGGTTTTTATTATGCTGGTGAATGACCTTTCTACTGAAAGACCTTAGTGAAAAATACGCTGCTTGCATTTTTCCCTAATGCTTTTTTGCTAAAGTTCAGAACATCAGCACCGGGTTGCAGAGTCTGTTTTCTCTTGCCTATAAATAACTCTGTATACAGAGCAGAAGAGCTTTAGCAGGGCCCTGCCTGCGTGGCTGGCATACCCTGCATGCCAGGGGAACGCTCCGTGGGCAGCCAGCCTGCAGTGGGCTGGAGTGGCCATAGAGATCTGAGCTGCCCTCTCCCAGCTCTCTGCTCTGGACACGTGTCTGTGCAGGCATGCACTGTGCTCAGGGCACTGAGCAAAGGCAGCAGCAGCATCCCACTTGGGCTGACTTCATCCCCCTTTCCCCCAGGGCAGCTCCTGTCACTGTCATATTTTCTGAAAAATCTCTTTGCCCAGGATGCTTCTCCTGGGAAGCTGAGAAGCCTCAGAGAAAAATGAAAACAATAATTATCTGACTTGCTTCTCCTGTGTTCTGCTGCTTTGGAATGTGGTTTGGACATTGTTTACCAACTGGTCATTGTTTCATTGTTTTCCTGTGAATTGTTTTAACTTAATGACCAATCACAGCCAGGCTGTGTAGAGGCTCTGGAGAGAGTCACAAGTTTTTCATTAGTATCTTGTTAAGCCTTTTGTAAGTATCCTTTCTCTATTCTTTAGTATAGTTTTAGTATAGCATTCTATAATATAATGTAATACGTAATGTGTAATGTAAAAGCCTTCTAAGAACATGGAGTCAGATTTATCCCTCCCAACGACAGGGGACCCCAGAAAATACAACAAGCTCCCAACACTCATGTATCCTATAGAAGCTGGCTGTGGACAGCTTTTTGACGTACAAAGGCAAGAAAAGGGAGTAAGAGGTGTTATTAAATGAATGGGTCAATTCATACTTTGTATTTCACTATGCTACTGTGCTTTTCTGCTTTTTAATCTATGACTTCAATATGGTCTTTTATAAAGAAACATGTAGTAGTTCCTTACTGTCCCTGAGGCTACGCTGGCTGAGGTTTCCTGGGCTTGGCATCTTGATGTGAGAGTGATTGTTGCTGCTGTTCAGTGACACCTCACAGTACCCTGCTTGGACTTGTGGGACCCATTTGTTCCACCTGAGCCTGCAGTGTTTACATGGCCAGTCCTGGACTAGTGGTCCCCAGTCACTTTCCTGTGTTGGCTGGGTCACCAGGAGGCAATCCAAGCCTAGATGGGGAAAATCAGCATCTGATCCTGCAGGGTAGTTTGCTCCAGGCCAGCCTTGGGCTGATGGTGGCAGAGCTGCTGTACACATTGATTACTGTGTGCTCCTGCTGTGAGGGAAATTCCTGAAATGAATGGGGAAATTAGGGGCAATTTGTCATTGTGTTGGTCCATCACTTATTCCACTTAGAACAAATATATATTCCATTTGGATAAATATTAAACAAATATTCAATTTGGACTTCATCAGCTGCATAAGCAATGGGAATTGCCAGGCCCTGCACATCAGAGCAGGGACACCCAAGGGGGAAGAACTGACAAAAAGTGGAGAGCTCTGGTGGCATCACCTCCAGTGACCTTGTCACCTCCACTCCCATTGCTGGGGGGCTCACTGCAGCTGATGAAGACCAAGGATGCTGGGGCTTATCAGTGGGACTGAAGTATGAGTAACTTCTATGTAATTTGGAAAATACTGTAACAATCAGTTTTAAAAACACTAGCTATGAAGTGTTCTGAATTTATTCCAAAGCCATTGAGTCTGGGACAGAGCTGCTAATCAAAGAACATCATGGAGTTATAAAACTATGAGGTAGAGACCTACTTGTTAACCTCAGGGGACTGAAGGCCTGGAGAGGATCAATTTGGGCTGCACTTGCAATTTGTATGCCAGTGTGAAATATGCTCAGTACAAAGAGCAGGATGAGGGATGAGAGCAGGGAACTGGGCAGAGGCTGCTTGAGGTGTGTTCCCACAGGGAGTGAGGCTGCTGATCCTCCAGAGTTGCTTCATGGCCAGAGCCTGGGGCTGTGGTCTTTCTTTTGTCAGATGTAAAGCTTATTTTGTGTTGAGATGTGAAGTCAGGGCAGAAGCATTGCTGGAGCTGCCCTCTTTCAGGAACAGTGCCTCCCTATAAGTTAGTATGGCAAAGGAATAAACAGCCAGGTTAAGGGGTCTTGTACACCCCAAAACAGACCCTCAGAACAAACTGTGATGGTTAGGGAAAGAGCTTTTGCCCTTGACATGAGGCTCATTTGTAGGCTTATGGTGCTGGGAGGTGTCACAATGCAGGACTTGGTGCTGTAGGGGAATACAGTATGGGTAAATGAAGATGGTATAGAATGTAATCTTATCCCCTAAAGAGTTGCAGCTGAGCCAATTATTAAGAATTTGGAGCAGGCCTGATGTTAACAGGCCACACCTGTAGCCAATAAGAAGAAGAGTGTTATAAAGGAGTGGATTGGTTGGCTGAGGGAAGAACTGGAGTCAGTTGGCTGCTGTGAGGACAAGGAAGAGTCAGTGCCTAGAGGAGATGCCTACAAGAAACATCAAGGAGCTACAAACCTCTAGCAATATGGAGCCTTTGCAATACAATGACAATAGAAGTCTTGCACTGTAATGACAACATGGTGCCACGTGCCAATGATGCAGATCTGTTTGTGCAGCTCCACAGCCAGAGCTGGGACCCTTTCCCAGCTGGATGTCACACAGGGAGCTTCTCTGTGCTCCTGGCTGCAGGGGGATGCTCTGGTGCTGCTGTGCAAGTCAGATGGGAAGGTGCCTCCAAAAGGCTTTGTGACCTCCTGCAGCTGCCCACGGCATGGGGACACCAGAAACCAACCTGAAAAGCTGGGCAGTACCAGGGATATTGCAGACAGGAGGCACTCAGGAGGAGGCATATGCCAGCATTCATCTTTTCTGGAGCAATAGAAGAAGTAATCAATTAGTATTGTTTGTGATGCTCAAGGTTTGAGAAGTACTCTGAAATATTCTGTACTAACAGATTGCAGTGTTCCGTGTTGCCTGCTGGGCTTATTTTTTAAAAATTTCTGGAGTGAATGAAGTGCTAATTAGAATAGGTGTTTCACACATGGTGACTGGCCTGTGCTGGGAAAGGTCTGATTTTCTTCCTGAATTAAATAGGTACTTAAGTTTAGCTTTTGTACTTGCTGGTTTAGAGACAGGATGAACAATTTTCTGGTTTATGGACTGCAATTATTTAAGTACTTTAGCTAAAGCTCTTGGCATAGTTTTTAATCCTCTTGCGAAAGTACTAACACCAAAATTCTTTAACTCCACATATATGCAGGAATAGAAACTTCAGAGCCATGGGCAGCCCTGCTGCTTAGTTTTGGTTGGGGTGCCTGTTGTTGTTCACTACTTTTGAGCAAAGGGCACTCCAGGAAGAAAATCTGCATTTCTTTTAGAGTGTTGGTAAAGAAGTGTAAATATTCAGGTGGCTTCAGTGACAGCAATGTCCCCAATTTACTGAGAGGGGAAGGATAGAATGATGCCAGGGCCCTGGTCTCACTCCTGCTGTAGCTGTGGGTTTGAGGTTCCTCAGAACCTTTATTCCTGCTTGCAGCTGCACTGGCGCTCTCATCACAGGTCTGGCTTTCTTATTTTAGTTGCTCCTTCCACTGCTTCCACATCTACAACATCTTTGTGTGGACAACAGGTCCACTGGTGCTATGCAGCACTCCTGGGGGCAGAGATAAAGGGAAGTATTCCAGGGATTGAATTCTCCACCTTTCTGTGTCCCAGTGGTGCTGGTGCTGGCCCACCATGGCAGTGCCAGCCCACTGCTGAGTGTGGCTGCAGCCTCTGGGAAAACGGAGGGATTCACCTGTGTGGGAGAAGCCCATGCACACCCTGGAGTCACCACTGGAGGGCAGGGGATGGTGTGCTCTCCTCTCCCAGGCACCAGGCCAGGCATTTTACTGAAATAAATTAATTCTCTTCAGAAGTGTAATCACTACGTATTCTTTCTTGCTGTCCCCAAGACTTGCAGAGCTTTGTTGCAGCATTTGTTGTGTTTGATAGTTCATCTTTTTCAGTTTTTAAGCTTGAAGAAGTTGAAATTAAAGCAGGTTAGCAGGTGGCCGCATCACAGAAAAGCTCATCACTCCTCTTTCTCCCTGCACCATTTCTTGCTTATTTATTATGTTTTTCAGTTTAAATGTCTTTACACTTACAGGAGTTGATCTGTGGATGAACAATAGCTTTCTGGATTAGTCTGCACTCCTATGTGTTTTTTTCTTTTCCTGAGAGTGGCAGCCATCCAACGCAAAGATGGGTATTTGGGCAGTTCCTGAATGGGAATGGAGGATGATGTTCCAGGCCCCTGTGTGGGACTGGGAGTGGGTCTTGGTGCACTGGTGTTCCCCAGCTGCTTAAAGGATATATATTTGTACCTTGCAAGCAAAACTCTCCTTATCGATTAATTGAACTGGCAGAGTGACTTATTGCCGCAGAGGCACTAAAGACAGGAAGGGCACAACATCAGTTTTAGATTGGCTATAATTCAGAGATAATGCTTATGTTACTGTGTCTTGACAAGACATTTTAAAAAAGATTGCTCTAAGCTGAGGTGCCAGCTATGGAGATAAATGTGTGATCACATCATTGCTGTTAGAAATATTGAGAAAAATATTCCAGAACGCTCAAGGCTGGACTGAGTGTGTGTGCCTTGGCTCCAGGAGGGTGGTGGCTATGCAGAGCCTGCAGTACTTATTTGGGTGGAGGCCAGGGGACTGTTCTGGGTGTCTCTCTCCAAGGGAGAGGACAGTTCTGGGTGCTGAGCAGGGCACCTATGAGAGGCTTGGGGCACTGCTGATTGTGGAAACCCAGGGCACTGGGAATATTTCTCTGTCTGCTCTGAGGCATCCTGACCCCCAGGGGAGCACTGACTTTGACTCTCATTCATGGAGAAAGTTTTCTAGACTTCAAGATAGACTAGAATCCACAAAAGTGTGAAATAGATTATGGAGAGTAGTGTAGGTGCATCACTTGGTGAGAAATTTAGGTTTTGGGATTTTTAGTATGTTGTGGATGGAAGCAAGATGGAGGGCACAGGGTGTCGTCTTGGGTTTCTTCATGCTTCTTCTTCCTTCTTCTTCGTGGGTGTGGGTGGCATTTTGTAATTGGGCAGAAAACTCCATGTTATGGACTCTTTGGGGTCAGTTATTGGGTTAAAAGGGAAAATAATCTAGGTGTCAGTTCTTAATTGGATAGTTTAGTCTTAAAAGACCTTGTAACGAGATTGTTGGCCATTTGGTGCCTTCTAATGAAAGGCTGCAGAACTCACAGTAATGAGACTGTTTTACTGATAAGAAATAATAAACACCTGAGTCCAAACATGAACTACTGTCTCAAGTGCCTTCAATGCAGACCCAGAGAAACCCAGAACTGGGACCCCCACAGTGATGTGTGAATCCTGGCCCAAACACAGCTGTTTCTGTCCAGATAATGCACTGGATTTCCCTTTGGGAGTGATGGCTAGATAAAGTCACTGACTGTTTGGATGACAGCTGTGAAGGTGAAAGTGTTTGGTTCTGTGTCCCCTTCTCTGGGCCCTCCACTGACACATGGTGACAGAGCCTTGGGGGTCCTGGAGTCTGGCAGCTGTGGAGGGTGGGAGTCCTGCAGGACACAGCCATGGCAATTCTCTCCCAGCCCTCAGTAGTCAGGAGGGTGGGCAGCCTGCCATGCTTTGTGGCCTTTTTAGCAGCAATTAGAGAAAATATCCTTGCTTCTAGGGGACAGAGGAGGGAAAGGGCTCTTTTGGAGACTTATGTGAAATCAGTCCCTAATGGGATCAAACATCCTGGGCAAGTCCAAAGCCTTCTCCAGCTTTGAGCTCCATGGCAGTGTATGGAAAAACCTTTGCACTTCACAGCAAGGCTTCCTTCCAAGCAGCGAAGGGTAACGTCCTCATTTGCTGAGGTGTGCTCTTCCACTTTTGCCTCTGCAGTTCTGGTCCCACGTTTCCATGGCAGGAGTACAGAAAGAGCACAGAGGATAAGACAGAAATGTGCCTGCAGCTTTGCCTGTCCCTGACTTTGTAAAATGAATTTGGAAACTTCCAGTAGAGATCATGGTATGTTGCATCCACAAACCCTGGCCTGAATGCTTGAATCATTATCAGTACAGACATTCAGCAAACAAGATAAAGCATTATTTGTACTTGCAAAAGTAATTACTGGCTGCATGTAGACTTAGTATGTCTAATAAGTAACCACTGGTGGTTTCTGAAGGACAAGGGAAGTGACTGGGGCTTCAGTGCAAGGTGTTGGGTGTGTCTTTACATTTGTATGACAGCCAGGAGTGGGTTAAAGACTTGGTGTCTAATTGGTCATGGCATATCTTAGAAGAGGTATCTCATGTTGAGCTGCTGATACACATCAGGTGGAGGCTGAGATGACAGATGGTGGCAGAGGGCCAAAAGAACAAGTTAAAAAAGGAAGACAAGTTCTGAGGGACAGAAGGAGAAAATGGAGAATGGAAGATTTGATTTACTGAATGGCAGCAGAATTTACCTCAGAGGTAGGATTAAGAACCAGTGGGGAGCTGAGGGGGAAGAGATTCAGAATAAATCTGGTGGTGATGAGAGCACATGGGATGTAGAGAGGGCTAAGCATGAGATGTTTGTGTTCAGCAGAGATGGCACAAATCACATGGAATCTCCCCTTTGATGGGAATGAGAAGGTTTTAGCAATGGTGGCTGGCTGCATGTTCAGATGAAAAGTATCAGGGAAGAAATGGGTCCATGTTTGAACATCAGCATCAATTCCTAGCAGGCAGCTATCCACACTGGGGCTAAATGGCTGGCACTCTAATCACTGAGGCCATGGAATAAGTGGATATATGGGCTACAAACGTCCCTCCTGTTTAGGGGAGCACAGTGGAGCGAAACCAGTGCAACCTATGCTCTGTTGTAACCACACAAAGAGTGCTGGCTGTCCAGCAGCTTTCTGGAAGAAAAGATGACATCTTTGGTGAGATCTTGTGGGAGCTATTAAATTTCCTGGCTTTTTTATTAAATTTGTTTGAGAGCCTGCTCTTCCAGGCTCTGCAGTTTGTATGAGTGGCCTGAAGCAGTGAAGTACTTGGAGAAGGGGTGAGCTCCAGAGCCCACATTTGCCTCTGGTTAAGAAAAGGGCTGCACTGACATCTGTCTGTGATGTTTTTCTGGTCAAAACTCCCGCCCAAATGTGCACTGGTGATCACAGGCTGGCAGGCTCACTTACACTGTTACACTGCAGTTTGGAGCAGAGAATCTGCATCAAAGAAGGCATCTATTTCCTTGTCTTGTTGCATAGGTATGAAAAAGAGATATTAAAAGGTGTCATAATAACAGCAGAGCAATGCAAATGCTGTACTACTGAGTTTAAAAGACAAAGGTCATGTTATTAACAGGAAAGGTTTGACTGGATGAAACCATTTGTCTTCAGAACACTTCGCTGTGATACCTCTGGGTCTGAAACAGGCACATAACCAGATTTCCAACCTGAAAATAGTGGCTATTTAAACAGCAGCAAATTATTTTTGAGTATTAAATATGCTTTATATTTTCTATGAGTTTATTGTAATGCAAAATTATGTTATTAGTTCAGCTGGCTGAAATTTTCTACGGGGACCATTAATCTGAAAAAACAAAGTTCTGCAGAAGTTGACTCAGGGTGTATCAAGACAAATTATTATTTTTTGAAAAAATTATATTCTAAGAAAACAGGAAATACTTAATTTTTAAAATGCCATATTTGTGTGAAAAATACTGCTTGTTTTCCAGGCAGACATCTTACAGTCTAGAATCTATACACTGATGATTTATTTTGCCTAACTGGAGATAAGGAGCATTTAATGGGGGGTGGATTTGGTCCCAAAAGAGGCTGGCTGGTTACAAATATTTTCACACCATTATGATGTTTTTTGAGACATTTTTTTCTGTAAAATAAATTGAAAATATAATTGTGCCCCCTTCACACAGCTTGTCAACAAAACCTTTCTAGGGCTAGTTAGAACTGCCCGATTTCTGAGGTAAATATGGTTTGTGCTCAGGTTAATTCTGTATATGTGATATATTCTCAAAAGTTGTGTCTCACTCCTGGAGTCTGACCACCCTGGTCCTTTGTCTCCTGGGCTGGAAGCAGAATAAGGGTTTAGGCTTCTCCATCAAGGAAGAGATTTTTCTGTGTCTGTGTTGCTCATAAGCCTTGATTGACATTATAAAATTTGTTTGGTCACTTACATGTTTATTCATATATTGCAGTAAGAAATTAAAATGGCCTATTCCCTTTTTTTATAAGGTAGTAGCTAATTAACTCTACTCATATGCAAGAAAATGGTTGTTTGTCAGGGTAACACAGAAGCATGTTATTCAAAATTAACACAAACTATATACAATTGAAAAAATGAAAGATTTTTGGATATATATTTTATTTGACAGTGGTTTAGAATATCATACAGTAAACAAGATTTCTGTAAAAGTTAATTTATCCATAGTGGTGCGTTTCATAAAAATAGTTGCTCACTTACAGCCTTTCTGTGACTATTAATACATGGAATTATATTTATAGAGATAGAGCTGTACAAGGTAAATTCACAGCTAACACTACACAGAAATATTATTTGGAATGGGGTTTAGATGATGTGCTGTCTTCACAGGTTATCGATTACAGCCGCATAAAGCAATTACTGCACAAGGAGTAGCTGTGAACTGTGCAAATTAGAGTTTATGCAAGCATAATCTCAACTGGTTTTCAGATTTCATTGTTTGCTTTCTTTATACATAAAAATAAGATACCGGGACGTGCATCTACACTACAGAAGCATTGTCCAAAATCAGATTCAATAAATTAATGGCAAATTATATTGGATTCTAGTTCAGGGGATAAAGATCTTTTTTTCCCGTTAAATAAGAGTTTTATAAACAGCTACATGGATTTGTGCTTTTTTAAAAATTATAAATGGATTTTTTCTTTCTTAAAAAAAATATTTGAAAGCTGCAAAATCCTTGACTTGAGGCTTTTCAAATAATTGGACAGGAAGTAACATGTCTATAAATTTTGCAGTCCAGTGCAATGTTTGAGACATACAGTAATTTGCTAATTTCTTGGAACAAAGCCAATCTCAATCTAGTTTTTCAGCAGAGCGTGTGAGGAACTAAGATTGCTAGTGAACAATAATTTTTAAATATGAATTTTTGACAGTACTTAGCTTTACATTTTTTTTTAATTACCAATGTATTATTGCCCAGGATTTTGTTTTAATTTTGACAGACGAATAAGCATACGCACACTTACACAGACACACACACATCTGTTTGAAACAAGATAATGACTGATTGACTGAACTCGGAGTTATTTCCTGTGAAGGCAGACTGGAATGTTTACCTGGCACTTAAGGCTTAAAATTCAAAACAGACAAGCAAGAAAGATAAAAACAAAAAGAAGAAAAAAATGGAAATAGGGAAAAAATGGTAAAATGGAAACCATTTTAAAAATGGAAAAATACTGAATGAGGACACCGACAACTGTATTTCAGAAACCAGTCTAATTATTGTTGATATGTGCCTGAAAGGCACCTGCTCTGCCAAACTGAGGGGATGAGAGGTGAGAGTGTCCTAAGTAAATGCGGATGGGTATGAAACATAGCACTGTTGATAAGTGATGCTATCATCTTCTGCAGGAAGGAAAGGCCTTTCCTTAAGGAAACTGCAGCTTTTTCTCTGTAGCACTCTTCCTTTCATTGCAAGGGCCTTGCAGATGCCTGGGATTTGAGCCTGACCAATTGTTTTGTGTGCTACCTCGCAGGACTTGGGGAACCTGTAATAAATCACTTTTGAGAATAATTTGTAAATACAACTCCACCTTAACTCCTTTCCAATGTACAGAAACATGGTTTTTTTCACAAAAATGGCAGTAGAAATGGTATCACAGAAACTAATCCACTGGATTCCCCATTCCTTCCGCAGCACCCGGTGAACTATTCTACAGGGTGCCACGTGGACTATCCCAAAGTGTTAACAGTGGAGACGTGTCATGGGTGTACAGTTCCGAACGATGCTTTAAAGAAACCCTTTAACCCCTGTCTAGATATGTCGAGAACAATTTATTTACAACATTTTAGCTTCATGAAAAGATCCTCTCTCGGTTTCAGCTTGCTCCGTGCAGTTTTATTTAAGGCGATGTTCCAGTTTGTGATTGCTCTAACTTGTTCCAGTTTCTTGATATAAAGTTTGAATGAAATCCAAGTCCTTCATGCAGTGGGAAAAAATTGCTAAAGCTACACTGCACTATCCTTCTCTGATGTACTGTCCTTCATATTGTTTTGGTTTCTTCCATAGCTGCCAAAGTCCCTAAAATGGAACTGGGACTTTAGGGTCGATTTTAAATCTCTGTGTTGACTATATGCTTTTGAACTTATTAGATACTGTGCACATTGTCATGGAATTACACACTAATGTTTTCATTCCTCAATGCTTTGTGTATATGTGTGATAGTTAAAATAAATTAAAACAAACCAATGTGAGACAAAAACTAAGAAGAATGTTCTGCGTCAGTTTGAGACAGTTAGAGGGCAACAGTCCCTTGCTTATCTGCTCATGGCAGAAGTACCAGACTTCAGGACGCTTGGTAGCTTATCTGAGCCAGGGATTTTCCACGGCCCTGGAGAGACCGTTGCCTTTCGAACTGTGGTGTTGGTGCTGCGAGTGCTAATGGAGTGGAGATGTCCCTTCCTGGGGAACTCGCTGGGTTTCCCATCAGGGTCCCTCTGGCTGTGGTCCATATCAATTCCAGGCGAGCTGCAGCGGTTGCTACTATAGGTCTTGGTAGCTCCTGTATCAGTCTTGATGTGGTCAGGTGCTGCAGCCGACTTCTCACTGGTGTTTGTGGATCTGTGGTCTCTTTTGCTAAGAGATCCTCCTCTCTTGCTTTCTGGCTTCCTCAGCCTCCCAAACTGTTCATCACTGCTTCCAGCACACATGTGCTCTCTTGCGCCAGCCTCGATCATAACGCCGTGTCCCACCGCTTTGCTTTCTGAGGTGGGCCTGCCACCATCAGTGGTCTTATTTTTGCCTCCTGAATACCCTTTCCAAGAAGCCTCTTCGTGCTTTGACCTGTCTACCTTTTTAGGACTTGCTGACCTTTCTCTTTGTTCTCCTAACCTTTTCTTTTTGTGACCGTTCACCGAAAGCTCCTTTGGTTTCCTTACATCGTGTTCCCTCTTGATATCCCATGTTGGCTCTGGGCTTATCTGGTGAGAAGGGTCAGAGGGTGGGGCTATGTGTGATGAAGATAATGGTGAGATTATGTCGTCGAGGGAAAGAGCTACTTCCGGCAGACCTGGGGAGGTGGCAGAGGGAGCACTCCAGGAGTTTGGTTCGTCTGTTGTAACAACAAAGAGAAGACAGTTAAGGGCGTACCCAGCAGCACAGAGTGTATTTATTGCACAGGCACATGTATTCTGAGCAACACTGACTCCCAAACCATGTACCAGCCTTAAACCCCTCTGCTTCAGCTGAGGTGAAACTCCCTCAATTGTGTGGACCCAATAGGGAGAAAACCGAAAATAATCTTTAAAAAAAAAAAGAAAATAAAAAAAGTACAGGAGACACACAAGCAAAGCTGATAACTGCAAATGCTGAAAACCTCGGTCTTTTTTTCATACAGATTCCACTTTCCTCTGCCTATGTTAAATTATTCTTAAAATAATAAAGGCACGTGCTCATGAAATCAAATAGCCTCTTTTGTAGCTGTATAATGGATTTCTTAGTTGGGCAATATCAGTGCTGTCTCTGAGGACAAATGAGAAGGACTTTCTGCCATCTATTAAACATGTCCCTACAAGCATATAATAATTGACAAGAATTTGTAGCTCAGATAAGGTCATCATTGAATTCTGTCTCATATTTTTTCTAAACAGATATAGTATTGAGGTGTTTATGGCCCCACAATTCTTACAGGGTACATTTACAGCTCTGCCTTTATATCACAGTGTCAGCTGCTGAGTCTCCTGGTTGTGCATTTTGAATTTCTCTTGGTTACTTAGCCTCAACACAATATGGTTGGTTTGTGCAGATCCTGTTTAATTTAGCCAAATAAATGTCTCCTTTGCTGAATCATGATGATTTTCCTAATCCAAACCAGAATATTCTGGGATGTCTTTCTCTTCTGTATACATCCTCGTTTCTTTTGATTAACTTTCTGGCAGAAAACACATCAACCATGATTAATGACATCATGGCTCCCATTCTTACCCGTCTACTTAGAGGTTAGAGAAATCACTGAACTTGGCTAATGTCATTCCCTATTTAGCACCATTTTACTTAGGCTTTGAGCAGTATGAGGAATAATCTGTCAGAGATGAAGGACTGTCTCAGGAATCCATGGAAACGAGGTAGAACTTGTGGCAAGAGCTGCATATTTTATAGGGGAGAAAATGTAACCTTCTAGCTAAAAAACAAGTGCGGACTTAAGGTCAGGACTAGTACCTGTCAGTGATATCAACTGCCCTTTAAAAAAGTAACATGCATTTTTCTCAGTGCTATGGCTGCTTTCAAATTATCATGGAGCACATAGTCTCGAAAAATGGAATAGATTCTACTGCCCAGCCTGGGATCTGCAGCTTGCTTGACTAAAACAGCACTTTTAAGTTAATAGCTGGATTGAGTGATTGCTGTCTTCCAGATAAAAATAGGAGAGACAATAGTGAGGTGGGTGACGTAAAGGGAGGGAGCAGCACAGTTAGCTGAGGAGCTATTTATTTTCCCAGATGGTGTTTGTCATATGCTTTTGCATAATGAGCATATGTGTGGAGAGGATTAGCATTTGAGAGGGGTAGAAAGTACAAGTTCTGTGTAAGACAAATAAACATTGAGCTGGGAATCTAAATGGGATGAGGGTCTCAACTGAATTTAGAAAAAAAAAGAAATCACACTTTCTTACCCTCCAGTTAAGGGTGACTAATGTACCATCTGCTCCCAGCTTGGCACTCAAGCAAGAAAAAATAAGAGGAAGACTCGTGCATGTAGAGTGACCAGCTCCTAGGAGTTTGCCTACAAAAAGCATTGACTTTGGTGGGCTTGTTCTTTACTTCTGTTCTTCTGCACCACCAGCCTGGTACAGGCCCACAGCCTGTGCCTGATGGAGGAAGCAGAGACCCCACTCTGGGTCTTCTTAAATCTGAAATCTGGGGGATGTAATTTTATTTAATACTTGAGCCAGGGACCATGCACAGAGTCCAAATCACTAAAACTATCCTGGGACTCAGCGTGAAGCTGCCTACATGCACCAGCAAAGTACCTGAGCAAACTAAAGAAGCCACCCTGAGCTTTGGAAAATTTAATTTATACTTTTCATGGCATTGTCACTCCTACCCAGGGTAGAGGTGGTGCCAAGGGTTGGACCAATGTATTTGTCTGAACTACAATCTTCTTTCCTAGTTGTCCATGAGATGTTTTCATAGTTTTTCAGTGTCAGTGAAGAGCAGTGGGCCATTATCCAATCTCATGTTAGGCTGTGAGAGCTTCTGATTACAGAAATATCTGGTTCCTTTGAGTAATATCAGCAACACACCAGTGAAAACACCAAATAGCCTGGAGCAGCAAGATACTTTTGGGTAACAAGACTGCCTCTGTGGAAAAGGTACGACTATGCTCAAATCAACTGCTTCTCCTCCAGGAGGACAAACCAGGGGTGCACCATTCAAAATCAAGGTGTCAAAGATGTCTTGTGGCTCCCCTGAGGCACAAAGGATGATATGGTACCAGTTGGTATTTGTTGGATGTTCTGGAGAAGAGACCTGGAGGTTAGTGGCCTACTGCTTCATTGCCTGGAGATTACAGAATTTCTTCTGTTTTCTATTTTAAAGGGGATGAAAAAACAACCAAATGTTGTAGTGAGAAATCATAGTGGGTTAGAATGTACTTCAACAAAAGTGAATCAGCATATCTCTTACATATACTGATATATAAGTATAGGTGTCTATAAACTGAGACATGCATATTATATGCATTACTGAATTTTATCTCTCCCCCAGAGAGCCCTAGGTAAAAGACAACTTGGCCAGCCAAGTAAGAAAACTTGGAGCCACAGCATTTTTATTTTGGCTGCGGGACAACCCCAGGTGGGTCTCTGGCTGCACTGTGTTTAAAATACTTGCTGGGAAGGCACCTATATATAGGTTGTATTTCCAGGTTATGGAACAATGCTGCCATGGAATAAAACTATAATTTATATTCTTTGGCAATATAGCATTTGCAAGTAAGAAGAAAATTATTTTCTTTAGGGTTTAAGTGCCATCAGTCTGAGACAGTGAAACCCAACCTAACCTGATTTTCTTTCAAATGAAATAACATTATATAGAAAGTCATCCTCAGCCTTGGTAGACATTAATGTCAACAAGCCATTGTTGCAATATGTCACTCAGTAGTGAGGAGAATACTCATGCCAGGTTATTGTAGCCAACTTCCTTCTAATGTTTGAACATTGTGGAAAAGTGTAAAAATTACTAAATTAGAGCAAAGTGCAGGAATGTAAGTAATTTGTTGCTCAGAAGAAAAAACCTTTTAAAGAGCTGTGTTCAAGCCATAAGGGTTCATCTGGACTTGTTCAACCAGCACTAAAATGATTGCTTCTCCATAGCAAATATAAACAGGAGAAAAATGTAAAATTTTATCCTGCAGAGCAGTTAAACGAGTAATTTATTTTCATGATTATACTCAGTTTCTAGCTACATTTTTGAGAGAGTTATTAATATTTCTGAATACTTTTTATTCTGTTGGCCTAAGGTTTTTTATAAAACCTTTGAGTTAATTTGGAACATAACCTACTTTTACTGTCTGTTATTCCAACACATCTCAAAGCATTTTGTAAACATACTAAACCAGAGACAGAGCACTGATTTTACTTTGTTCTTCCTTCACCTCTGTGAGGAACTGAAAACAATATTTGTTTAACAGAGCACAAACTACTAATGCCCAAACAACCTGCAAGCAGATGAGTAGAATATTGCATTCAGTTGCAACTGCTGGAGAGATTTAGAGCCAACATAGTTTTGAACTTGTTTCTGACTTTGTCACCATTGATAACATTCTTACTGTGAGAGAAATTGATTTTCAAAAGTATACCTCTCACTGAAGGCTAATAGATGCCTGCCTTCTTTCTTTGAAGGGAGAAAATCTCCCTTGACCTACTAATTTAGACAAGACAATGAGCTGGGAGCAGCACTCTAATCTGTCACTGTGATGGCATTTCATTTGCTGTAATTTAGCAGGTGTTTGCTGGGTGGCTTTTAGTTTCTACAAGCTACTGTAACACAAGTTGGTGGCACCTCTCCATGGGATGTGTAAGAATGACTCACCTACGAGCGGCTTCACATAACTCCCAGGCACAGGAGTAAATTGCTAACTGAGTAAGAGCCACCACAGACACAAGATTGAGTGTGTGGGAGGACAAGTGGGAGATGAACACAGCCATTCTGGGGCAAGAGTGACACAGGGAAAACATCAGGAACAGAAGTTCTCTGTCTAAATTTTTTTTTTTAATTTGAGGTAGAGCTGCCACACACATGAATTGTTTGTTTTGCTCTGTCAGCTCTCCCACATTCAATGGAGTGGAAATGAGGGTACTGCTCTCATGAGTCTATTGCTCCTGTCTTAACTGTGCTACCTGGATCCAGTGCTTGCTGATGGCTGAGCCATGACAAAAATAACCCTGGCTTTAGTCCTAATAGAGAGGAGAGCTCTGCCCATGGAGCTCTGATTTATGGCTAGGTTCTCCCTTAGCATTAAAATATTTTAGATAATCGTTTAGTAATTTATCAAGGATGTGTGTTTTTTCATCAGATATAATTATCCATAAAGTACTAATATTAATTTATTGAATATTTAGTAGTAAGAGTAGAAATTACATCACATTTTATTACTTAAGTAATAAAATCTCTAAGCCTTTTTAATTTTCAAATTATGTGAATAATGTACAATATATTAAAGCTTTGAACACTTTCATTAGTCTGGATGAAGTGTTTTCTGAACTGTCTAAGCAGCTGTTCTCATATCTTCCCAGTATTATTTTCCTAGGGAATCAAAAAGGGTTTGATTGAATAAAAAATATGGTGATTTTTTTTCCCCCCATTTTTTTTGTCTGCAATTATGTATTGCCAGGAGGTGCCAAGCAGTTCTTACAGATGCTGCTAATAACAAAAATGGGACAAATTGTCCCCTGGTGAGTATCCACTAATGTTGGCAGTGCTGTACCAGGAGGGCATTTGGGTCTTTCTCATTATAGCTTGACATGTCTTTGATGTTCCTGATTGCATTGGTCTCCTGAAGCTTTTCTTTAATGCTCTCTAAGGAGGGATATTTCAGAATATATAAAGAATCTTTAATCTTTTATCCTGACACTTCCACAACCCAAACACACAGCACCCTTTGTTTCCTGAAATAAATGATTCTCTGAAGATTTCATGGTTAGAAAAGCACTTGGTACTTTTTGTTCAGCTGGGAGCCTTATGGAAATGTGAGACAATATGCCACCTTTTCCCCCAGCCTCTCTCAGACAGTGAGTGGCAATGGGCTCTGCCCCCACCTGACAGCTTGCCTGTACTTCTAGCCATAAATTGAAATTCCTGTTAATTATTCAATATGCTATGCAAATGTTTTCTCACAAATTGCACTTTTCTTGGCTTAAAATGACACTTCCCTTGTCTCCCCTTCCACTGAACTTATCCACATTCTGATCCCTGAACACCAGCAGCCCTGGAAGCAAACACCAATGGGTTGAGGTGTCCTCTGCTGGGATATGGTGCTTCCTTTGGTCAGTCACTGTGGGCACAGCCAGGTGGGATAGCCTTTCCATCATTAGCACTGCTCCTATGCTTTACAAAGGTATGATGGCAGCGTGCTATGGGTGCAAAAGGTTAATTCTATGTACAGGAATTAGATACATGCCATATACATTTATAAAAATTAACCCAGGTTATACTTGGTTATTTTATCATATGAACTACTTGTCCTTTCTCACACTTGCAGTTGAGTGATCAGCTTAGTATTTTGAAGCCTTGAAAATGAAAGCCTAATCTAATTTTCTATCTTAATGTAGTCATTTTTTTTATATCACTTGCCTGTTTGTACTCGACAATGTCATGGTGACTCTGAATGTTTAGAGCACCTTATAAATATAACTTTAAATGTTGCTTTGCTCAAGAAGGGAATCTTTCTACTTTTTAGTAATTAGTTCTTTTGGCTTCACACATTTGTGTTTCCAAAGTTTGAGGATGGTTGCTCAGGGTAATCAGGATTACTTTACAAGTCACAGAAGATTACAAGAAAACAAATGTGCATCTGAGTCCTGACATCTTTCACTTCTAAATTTTGTGCTTGGCATTTTCAAAAGAGCAGAATGATTCATTAGGAAAGACTGATATTTGTGGTATGAAACAATGCCAGCCCTAGTTTTTCTGTCCCCAGAGTCATTGTGCATTTTTGTTTTTGTCACTGGTCTAATAGTGGAAAAGGTGGCCACTATTCCTATTACATGGAGCTGTTGTTGGCATGGCTTCTGCAGATGCTCACAAGAACTGAAGAGATATGAATGTAAGTGTAGTGTAAGTGATGAACACCTCGATCTCCTGTGTAAACTTGAAAAGTTTAATTTAACATCCAGAAAATTCAGCCATTGACCTATTCCAAGGCTGGGAAGCACAGCTCTACATCCTGCTTGGCTCAGCTCCTAGTGCCATTGATACTCAGATACCCTACTTCTTTTCATGTTCCTGGTCATTACTGATGAGCAAATATTTAGTTCCTTTGGGTTCAGTATATCCATCTTCCATTGTATACTTTATCTAGATATTAAATGGAAGATGCCCTAAATATTTTTGCAGCAGACTGAGTGTTCATGAAGTTCTTGCAAGGGCCATTTAATGAGACTTTGAATGATTTCATCTCAGGTAAAATTCACTTTCATCACCTTTTCTGTACTCTGCTTAGGGGTTTGTTAGAGAAGTGCTTTCACGTTCAGAGATCTAATTTTAGAATTATTGCAACACTTCAGAAAGAGCAGATTGTTAGTTATGCTTGGAAGACCAAATCTAGAGAAGCTCAGGAGATGACCTTACTTGGTGTTGGAGTTAAGGGAACAGACAGAAAGGGAAAATTTAAACTTCAGCAAGAGAGGGGAAGACTGTATATTGCAAGGAAAAAAGTTTAAAAATTCTTTAGAAAAATGCTGCATGTTTTCTTGAAACAAGAAAGCCACACACATTGATTTGTGTGGGCTTTAATCTGTAGCAAGCACTATGTATGAAATCTCTTTTCAATTTATTATGTAATTTAGTGTTTAAATATGATTAACAAAGAGACATGGGAAGCAACTGATCTGACTTGGAGGGTTCCTATTATTATTCTGCACTGGTTTTGATCCTACATTATTATACCCAGGGCATCATCAGTAAATCCCTTTCCCTGAGTTAGTTCTTTAATTATGGCACAGTTTCACCAGCATTTTACTGTTCTTACCACTTGAGATAATAATTTAATTGCCTCACAGAGTCAGAGAGAGAGGGGTCTCAAAAGACCTCTGGAAATAGATGTCTGCTCTTGTGTTGAACATGTACACAACCAAAGCTGGGGAGTTCCTTATGGAAATCCTTTTGGGGGCTGTGGATCAAAGCTGAGTGGATGAACACAGAGATCTACACCCATCACCCCACACCAGGTCCTTTCTAGAAAACACAGGCCGCTGCAAAAAAGTGGCCTGAGACCTTTCAGGCTGGCACAGGAGATAACTAAAGAATTCAGAAACACTCAGACTTTCTGCCATGGAGAGCAGGTGGCCTGGATTGTCTTGGATATCTTGGGGCGCTGCTTTAGTCCTTTCTGGTTACTCTGCCATTGTTCACCCCTTAAATATAAATAACATCCATAAACAATTCATTGTGATTTTGTAATAGTGCCTAAGCTCTGCATCATTTGGCTCTCTCCAACATCACTCACACCTTACAACAGGGTTGAGACTTTGACACTGCCCTTACAATAGCAAGAATAAAAAAGGATCATTTTTCTGTGCAGAAAAAAGCTTACAAAGCACAGGATGGGAGAGGGGAAAAAAATAAGGAGCCACACCCACAAGCAGGTTGTATTTCAGAAACAGGTAAATTAATGTGGTAAATCAGTTTACTAATTTACTGTAATAGTCTTCTGGCTGTAAATCTTAAGGCCAGATGTTATGGGTACACAGTTTACCTCTCATTCCAAGACCCAGTTTAGTTTATTCTATATATATGATTCTAATAAACAGTCCTATTAATTAAATATTTAAATCATCATGATCACCAATCAGAGTGAACTGGGTGTGAGAGACTGAAATGTTAATGGTTAATGACAAACAATTGTCCATTTCCAAAAGCAGCTGGTGCTTTGCTGAGGATGTGCAAGGTCACAGCCCAGGTGCCAAGCAGGGGTGCACAAACTTTTGTTTAGGGACAAGCTGGGTTTTGAGCCAGATAGGAGAAGAGGCTGATAAGAAGCAGATCCTGTGAGGTGGGATAATACTTTATATCATGTCAATGTTCTCCCTTACACAACTGGCTCAGCTGCAAAACCCCTCTGGGGAAGGTATCAGGACATTCACCTTATTCAGCCCTTCTGATGGGGCATAACGGGCTCAGCTACAATGACATGAGAGGTGGCTGTCATGTCTTAAAACCAACTTTCCCTTCCTTCCTTCCTTCCTTCCTTCCTTCCTTCTTCTTTCTTTTTTTTTTTCTTTTTTTTTCCTTCCTTCTTCCTTCCTTCCTTCCTTCCTTCCTTCCTTCCTTCCTTCCTTCCTTCCTTCCTATCTTCCTTCTTCCTTCCTTTCCCTTTTTTTTTTTTTTTTTTTTTTTTTTTTTTCCTTTTTAATAATAATATGCTTTTATATTTTTATATTACTGTAGGTAATAATAACCGAAATGGCTACATACCTGCTTTCCACTTCAACCAAATTGTTCTAAAATAAACCATATACATATATATACATATATATATTTACAAACACCAATCATTCAGTGTTCCTTCACTCTAATTCCCTCCAAGGGATCTATTAACAAGAACTGCAGTTACCCCTGCCTCCAGGGACAGGTTGTAACCCTTGGTAAATTAGATTTTTCCTTGAATCAGCTTAATCCATCTGCATAAATGTTGCAGGATTGCTAATACTGGAAGAGCCCAAGTGAAGAGCAGCAGCCTGCATGGGGCTTTTACCCTCCACAGGGAGCTCCTCTCAGTGGTGTCAATATTAACTGTGTGGACAGCTTAAGTGCCAGTCTTGAGTGATGCTGCTCTGACCACACATTATTATTCAATAGGTCCTCCAGGTGGTTTGGTGCCCTTTTTGAAGTGCTGAGCATCTCACATATTTACCAGATCAGAGCTACTCAGGCAACACTCAACCTGTCAATAAAGAACGTTTTATTTTTCCCTGTGTGGTCAGGCAGCAGAGTAGAACTGGAGGAACCTCAGCAGTTCTCTCCCAGAGCTATGCTGGAGCTGGAAAAACTACATTGGAAGTTACTGTATAATTAAAAAAGATAATGACTTTCAAATTAGTTTTTATTAATAGAATTAAGCCACATTAAGTCATAAAAGGTGTTCATAAATATGTTAATAAAATGTGTGGTATTAATGAAAAACATTCTGCAGAGACTGAATAATTTAAGAGTTGGATATTACACACTTAATTAAAGTTAAATATTAAAATTATGAATTATCACAGCTAAAATGGGTGTTAACAGTAGGCATCACATTCAGTCAGGTCAACAAATAGCTGTTATTATTAAAAGCATGTAGATAATAAATAAAATTTACTTAATAAGTGAGGAGCACTTTGACTGTGTATGAAATGCTCCTAGAAAGTTGTTTCTGGTAGGCAATGAGGTTCTCATTCAGTGAGAGCAGGATCTTAAGCAAAACACTTGGTCTGAACTCACTCCCAAAGCTCATGAATAAGTAGTCCTGCTCTGCTTAGGGTAGAAGCTGCAGAAGCAGTTTAGTGTCTCTTCAGCAAACTCTTCATCCTGGGGGTTTTTAGGCAATGAGGGTGCAGAGTTGACTCTGGGACCACACCTGCTGTCAGGGCTGTTGTAGTATCTGATATCTTTGGAATGCTGAGACAAATTTATCTGAAAACTCTGTGGAAGTGCATGATTAAATGAATTTTACCCTGTAATATTCAGGTCCTAATAAGTAAACACAAACTATGTGTTGTTAGAAAATCCAGATGTTCAAAATTCTGGGTTGCATATCTGTGTTGCTCTTGCTCAACAAAATTCAACATTCTCTGGTCATGTTTGTTAAGCATTGGTTGGAGAGTCACAGTTACCTCATACTGTCAAAGCTAAAAACGAAGAAAACACATTTATTTTTCTGTGGTTTTTTTTGTTTGTTTGTTTGTTTGTGTTTGTTTTTGGGGTTTTTTCCAGGTTAGGAATAAGGAGCTCTAAGAAATCTGACAGAAGCCATGACTTCTGCCTACCTTTCCCTGTGGTTGGGTGGTTGGGCCACAAAGCATCAGCCAGGAGCTGCACCATGGGATGGCGGAGTGAGGACAGAGGCAGGACGTGCAAGTGTCTCTATGGACAGAGCTTGCCTTTGCCTGCCTAATGCTTGGAATAACAGTTCTTTGTGTCACTCTGTGTGTGAGCACTTAGACTCATCATATTTCTGATGTCAATGAGGAGAGACCATGAGAAGCCTTGTTGGCTTAATTTAGTCTTGAACATCACAGAGTCAGGCCGCTGGCAAGGCTCTTAGACACAGCATACAGGAATATTTCTGTGTGCCTCCACACTGCTCCCTTTGGTCCCCAGCTCCCTGTGGCAAAAATACCATCACAGATACGTGGGGAAGATAACTCTGAGTAAGAACAAATTGCAGCGATGCAGTCTGGTTAATAATTGGGGGCCTGTGGCAAATGAAAGGGAGATGTGAGATGAGCAGCAGGAGGGGGATTTTCTGGGATATTGTGCTGCAACAGCAGAGGACTGGACTTAGTCCTGTGGCAAACTGCAGAGACACAGTAAGTGTTACTGAATTGCTATTTTACCTACTTATCTGGATTACATGAGGAAAGGAAAAACCGATGTTGTGGAGACAGAGGTATGGCTGTGTTCTCTCAGAATCTCTATTTTGGGTACTGATCTTCCAGTATTGTCAACTGGATGGAAATACAGGGAGCCATGAAAATAAGTGTCACTGTGATATTTTCTGAAAAATCCCTTCACCAGGATTTCTTCTCCTGGGAAGCTGAGAAGCCTCAGAGAAAAATGAAAATAATAATTATCTGATTCGCTTCTCCTGTGTTTGGCTGCTTTGGAATGTGGTCTGGAGACTGTTTATCCAACAGATGCATGTTTGATTGGTTTCATGTGAGTTGTTTTGACTTAATGACCAATCATGATCCAGCTGTGTCAGGACTTCAAAGCAGTCACGAGTTTTCATTATCATTCTTTGTAACCTTCTGTCTGTATCCTTCTCCTTCTTTAGTATAGTTTTAGTACCGCATAATATAATATAATATAATATAATATAATATAATATAATATAATATAATATAATATAATATAATATAATATAATATAATATAATATAATATAATATAATATAATATAATGGGACCTCACAAATAAGTGTTAGGAAAAGATTTGTGGGTGGAACTTTGCCCTTCTTTGGGAAGTCTGCTTGCTAGTTTATGTGAACCAAACCCGGGATAATGTTTGTTCATCTGTTTTATTCACTGGAGTTTAGATGTAATTATCTACACTTTACACCATATTAGTAAATCTACTCCAGAATATTATATTAGAATAATTAAGCTTTAATTATAAGAGAACTTGCTCAACAACCTTATTAATAAATCTTTGCTCAGATATGGGGGGACACTGCCAATTTTGGTGTGGATTAGCAAGGTTCTGCTTTAGTAATAATACTGAGTAGTCAACTAGGAATTTTAATCTTTAAAGTGCTTCTCAAGCATTAAATAATTAATCCCCATAACACTCCCATGAGATAGGTAAGTAAATATTACTATCCCTGTTATACAGATGGGGGAAGCCTGTGTTGGACTATTCAGCTAGAGTGGTCTGAATCCACAGGGAGTGTAATTGCCAGAGCAATGTTTAGGATTCAGTATTTTTGCATTTAAAAAGTGAGGTATTGCCTTCCTGGAAGCCCAAAGTCATTGCCAGAAAACTGAAAATGTCATCTCATGTGTCCCTCTTTCTTTCAAGACTGTGTTTTCTATTTCTATATCAAGGGATAAAAGTCTGCATATCTTTTGAAACAGAAATTTTCTATAAGACAGAAATAACTATATGCACCCACTTATACATACACATCCACTGTTATTTAACAGAAGGATGTTCTACTTTTCTGCCAGCTGCTACATATTTATTAAATACTAAAGACATGTTTGTAAAGCAGGTTTTAATATTAATTTTTGCCCTTGAGTAGTTTTTTACCCATAGCAATAAAACATTCTAGAACCTTTGGGAGCCCATGTTCAAATTGCCTGATGGTTTTAGACCAATTTTATTAACCGGTATATTGGTTCATTTAGTTAGTCTTTTTTTTTTTTTTGACACACCACATGATCCTGACATTAAGTTGGTATTGCTAGAAATAAGAAGGTGGTATTGGAAATGCAGCAGGAATATGAATGAATGTTTGCAGTTCCACCAAGGTGGTCACAGGCAGAAAGGGCACTTTTCCAAAATGACTATTGATTTTTGCATTCACATCAGATAAATGATATATGAGGTAGTTCAAGTTTCAAATAACACCCAACCTCAGCTCTGGAGATTTATAAAATGAGCATTAAAAATGAGATAAACTGGATTATCTGATCAGGACTCTGAACAGATAGGAGTATCTGGCTTCAAAGTATAGGCCAAGGTGCTTTAGCCATTTATTAGACAAATGTGAAAGCTTCAGACATTCTAATAGAATTAGAAAAATCAATTTTTAGTAGACTGCAAACTGGCATCTTCTGAAGGATATAACTATATTCAAACAATCACCCCACAGTATAAGCTCTCAATTTTTAATGTATTTTTTGCAAATATGAATGCAGTGGTCACTAGTAAGGGCCACCAAACCCGTGGTGCAAGGAAGCTCAGGCAGGTATCCCTTGATCTGCAGGAACCTTTCAAACCACCTGCATCTCTCCTGTGCTGTGTCTAAGTTCCAGTCAGGCTGCTGATCATCTTCCAGAAGTGATTATTTATACAAAAGGGAACAATTCCTTCATGTGAGATGAGGCCTTATAACAGACTGCTCCATGATGTTATGGTAGGGCCTCTCCTAAGGCATACTGGAATGGTCAATTTATCTGTTCTGCTTCAGGAAATTTGACTCCTTGCTCAGTGCTCTAATGAATGGTAGCACAGCCACATTTTTGGTTGGAATAAGCCCCATCAAAACAGGCTCTTTAGGAAAATTCTTCCCCTCCAAACTCTTTCATTAAAAATACCTGAAATGGAGACATTTTATAACAAACATATTTTAATTTGACATGACATTGCTTTTTTTATCAAGCAAGTATTTCAGTTTTGGTGTTGACCAGAACGGAAATTCTTCTGATTTTCTGGATACATTATACTGAGAAAAAAAATCTGTTGCAACATTTCCTGCCAAATAGATGAGAGCCATTCACAGCTGGGTGACTGCAAAACTACCTTTAGCTATATTTATAGAGTATTTACATTTCTACTTATTTCAGGAAAAATACTTATTTCCTGTGTATGTTTTTCTGTAGGAGGAAAAATAAAGATGATGCCCAAAAAGTTGAGGGTATAAATATGTAGAATTTGTGTTGGAAGTGCAGTTCATTGAGCTGAACACTGGGACTTGTAAAATGGCCTTAATGCCAGCCTGGATATCTCACCTCTAACCTCTCTGAGCTGTAGTGAAGAACTAAACAGAGGCAAGGTGAGAATACAAGGAATGGTGGAATTAACATTTCTATATGATGCAGGAACTTTGCAGCTGGGATGTCTCTGATGGTGACATACACACTTGAAATACATGGGAACATTTCCAAATAGCCTCTAGATGTGTCCAGCTCTGCAGCAGCAAAGCATATGGATGTGTCTGTGTTCAAAAATAATCTTATTTATTGACACAGACTGGAAATAAACTCCAGCTGGAAACACACTGGTTAGATTACCTGGATCTGCATGCACAAGACTGAAAACTTAAGCCCAGTTTAGTTCTGCTAGGGGCAGAAATTCTGTGAGCATCACACTGGAAGAGCTGCTTGAAGCTCAAAGGCTGGAGGAACATCTCTGGATATTGCTCCCTTTCTATTTGCAATCTGTCTGCTTCAATGTGTGAGACTGTTCTTGCAATTGTAGCAAATGTTCTGCAAAGGATTTTTCGTGCAAAAGTCAGCAGCAGACAGAGCTGGATGCATCTGGACACTGCTGAGTTTGCTGTGATGACAGCAATCAATAGGAAAATAGAAAAAATAGGTTTTGCTTTTCCATTGCTTTCGAGGTATCATACCTGGGCCCTGACTCTATATTACAAATTGGATGCATCTGAACAATCTGTGCAGTTGGATCTGATTCTCTGAAGAAAATTGCTGGAAATTGAGAGCAAAGAGCTTTGTGTAAATTCAGCATTACCACAGGGTTTAATAAATGACGATTGCCTTACAGCACATTTCAAAATGTGTTCAATTTTACATTTATTTCTTTAAGAGGCTGCATATAAATATTGTTTGAGATCAGCACCTAATTTCCACCTTCATTTTGTTAATATTTTTGCAAGTCAAGTGCCATAAAAATGAGGAAAATTACAGGTTAAACTCAGAAGTTCAAGATTTTCTATCTGAAAAGGCAAATTCAGAAGATAAATTTTTGTCATGAGAAAAAATGGAGATATAAAAGACCTATACACTAGCAGCAGTATAACATGCAGAACTCATTATTTAGAATATTAAAATACATTTGTAGAATGCATAGCTGCTGTGATGTCTTAGATAATCAGCTATGAAAGAACAGTTGAATACTGTAGAAACTATTAAGTGAGCTAGCATGTAAGAAGAAGCTGGAAAATACTCTCTAAACAGTTGTGAGAAACAAAATGTATTAGAAAGATAATATACATGCAGAGTTTACAAACCGTGTCTTTAGGGTGGCCCAATAAGTAGAAATATGGGGACCCATGCTTGTCACTTTTCATGCACATGGAGAGACTGGAAGGAACCATTCCTAAAGGAAGGGGAGGAACAGCCTAGGACCAATCATTAGAATTAACAGAACCAGTGACATACAGACATTTTTACTATTGTTAGAGCAGAGAATTCTTAGTAAGTTTAGAACAACTGAGAGAAAAGCTTATATGTAACAGGAAAGAAGTATTTCTGTAAAGCTAAGACAAATAGGCATGCTGTAAGTCTAAATATTAGTGGATTATTGAAACTACTGTACATATATATTCAGGACATAGATTCACCTGGTCTATGGATATGGAGTACATCTTGAGGTGCTTCCTGAAGGAGTCATAACAAATCAAAAGCAAAGGGTTTAATGCATTTAAGAACTGTGCCAATTTACTTGTATGAAAAATCCTTGTATTGGTATCAACTCTGACATTTTTTGTTTTTTGTTTTTTTGTTTTTTTTTTTTGCTGGGGTGGTGCTGAAGCAGGAGATGAGAGTTTCGTCAAGGCCTTTAACAATGACTGATTGCTTGTGGCTTTTATCTCTTAATCAGCAATTTGCATATACTGACACTTTAATCTTCCTCCCTTAAACAGCCCCAAAGGAAATCTAAACTCCAGTTCTGTAAAACCACCTGTGTGCAATGAACCCATGGGGTGAGCTGTGTACACAATTTGGCATTGTGTAAAGAAACAGAGATTCCAAAAATACACAATGCACCCCCAGGACATGTCTTCTAAGAAAGCCAAACAAAGCAGGGGAAGAGAGGGAAAGGCACCATCATTGTGCAGATCCATAAAGCACCAACCATCAGCACACAATGCAGATTCCTTGTTCTCCAAACCTCAGTGGTTCCAGTTCCCACAGCTCTGTGTATCTGTTAGTGTCACAATGTGACCTAGAATGCTCAGGGCCAGATCCAGATGTCCAAGATAGGGCAATGGAAAAGTTTTCCAAAATCTCAGTGTAAATGGGCTGGAGTCTCTAAAATTTATAACTTCCTGCAGGAGCTCTTAAGCAACTCAAAACAAAGTGAAACTTAATAGAAACCTAATATCAAACCTGATTTTGTAGTCCTAGAAGTAGGTACGGAAACAAATTAGTTTATTTATTATTAGTTTAGATGTTCCTTACAGGTGAAATTCAGTGTTTTTGCTCCCTCTGCACTACCAGACAGAAAACAACTGGGGCAGGGGTTTATGCCTTGCTGGAGGGATGGAATCCACCTACAGGTGCTAACCTGCCTCAGCCTTCTCCACCTTTACATTTCATTATAAGACCCATTGCTTTCAGGATCTCACATATTTTAATGTACTGTAAGTAATAAAATCTCCAGTCAGGAAAGGCCAGGAGAGGTAAGCCAGAAAAAACAAGCTGCCAGGACTGCTGGGACTGAGAGTGAAACACTACTTTCCTAGGAAACTTCCTCCAAAGACATCTAGAGGAAGGACTAGGTGTTCCACAAAAAACTGGAGTTTTCTGGGGCTGCTCAATCATTAGATGTAACTTGCTTCTTGCAGAACTCACAGCTGGATGGAGGGACTGATTTGTCAGCTTTACTTCCTCTTGAATGATACCATTTTGGGATTTTGTGAACAGTTTTCCTGCATTTTGCCTTTGAGGATGATACTTTGTCCCAGTGTTTGGCTGTGCAAAGTACATGTCCTTCTCATGATGTTCCTATAGCTATGGCTAAGGCCTGAAATACTTAACCATCTGTAATGAGGCTCCCACGGTGTGGACAGGCAGATTTCTAGAGCTGCTGCACACCCAGTAGGTGCACACATGGGAAATTAGGCAGCCACTTCAAGAAATGTCTTAATCCATCACTTTATTCAAACTGTTTTTAATGCTGGTGGGAGAAGTGCTCAGTTCTGCAGTGATGACTCTGGGTTTTGTGTCCTGGGACATGAATGAAACCTCACACACTCTGCAGCCAGACTTGCCAGGCATTAAGTGCTTTTTGGGATCAGGATTCCCAGCAGTACTTCTAGGCTTTCTTGCACATTAATATGCTTTCTTGCTATGACTTTCTGGCTCTCTGGAGCATTCAGCTGGCAGACTATTTCCTATGAAACATGATGCTGATGCTCTTCAGGTTTGGATGAGCTGTGATAATTCACCTCCCATGGAAGCACAGTTCCTCTGGCTATCCTCATCCTCAGCAAACGTGTTCTGAGATGCTGGGTGATAAAACACCTGTTTTCAACACTTTTTTTGTTGTACCCTGCTGTGAAATCAGCTGTAGTTTTGGAGCATTAATCATATCTGAGCTCCTTGGCTTACATTCCGTGCCTGCTACAAGGGGATTGCTGCCTCTGGAATGGGCTGGGATCTCTGGCATTTGTTTTCAAGCAAAATCAGCAGCTGGAATGGAGGTAAATGATGCATTCACAGCACACTTTATTTCTTACCCTAGGTTTGAAGAGTGCTTCAGCTCAGCCAGGACTTTTCAAGATTGGAAATGGACAGATTTGCGGGCAGTATAAACTGACATAACTCATGCAGGAGATTTACACTCTCTCAGCAGCTCACTCTGTTTCTTCACTAAGTGCTTTCTTCTTCTTTTCATATTCTTTTCTTTCACAAATCACTTTCTTATTATTGATGAATTTTCCTAAACACTGCTTTTACAGATGTCAATCACATCATCATTCAAACACTGACATTTCTTGCACATAAGTACATACCACCATATTTTGTACTAATAGAAACATTGCACTGGAGTTTAAAACACAAGGAAAATCAAGAAATTGAAGGTTGAAGACAATAATATGACAGTCTTGGCTGGCTGGTTTAGGTAGCTCTAGATAAGTTTTCTCCTTTTTAGTGCTGTGAATCAGGGTGTTGCTCCTGTTGGAAAGCACAGCAATACTAAAGCTGCCTTAGGAAGTCCCTGATCATTTTGCCTGTCAGGGACTTGAGAGAGAATATCCAGGAGAGGACCCTGGTACCCTTGTGCTATTGTTATATTTACCCCTAGGCTTCTGCTGCACACCACCATTGCAGTCCCAATACCAGCTCTGTCCTCCAGCCTTGCATTTTTATACTCAACCAAGTCTTATCTCCCACTGATGCTTTCCACAGTTGGACCCTGATGAATATAAGAAATATTTCTGACGTGTAATTGCTTAAAAAACCCTGATAATTTCAGTAAAAAGAGCTCCAATTAGTCTTGTTCCATCTCAGCTGTGAAATTTTGGTTGAAGGAAGAGGGAGTTACTAAATATTGACTGTCTGCTGTCCTCAGGACCACTCTGTCCTCAAGCCTACTGTCACAAGCTTCTCTGCATTCAGTTTTACATTTGCAAAAGATGTTTCTGGGGGTCTCTGACAGATGTTCTTTGCATGATGATGACTTAACCTTGTTTCTGGGGGTCTCTGACAGATGTTCTTTGCATGATGATGACTTAACCTTGAGATGTGGCCTGCTTGAGACATGGCCTCCCATTTTAATTGGTTCTGTTTGTTAATTTATGTTTTGAACTTCCTAGGCAGGCTGCTGTTGGAATTTAGGTTCGCCTTCTGTTTGTTCTTAGACTACTTCTCACACCTCTGGGAAATGACCTAGGGAGGACTTTAATTATCTCAGTTAATTCCAACAGGCATCTTCTTATTTTGCTTCCATTCCCCCTCCAGACTGGATACAATTCTAACACTTTGCCTGCATAAAGCACAGATTAAGAACTGCAGATGTGCAGATGTTTTCCTTTGCTGTGATGTTTTCTGCAGGTTGTTTGTACACCATGAAGTAACTCCTGAACACTTTTACTCCTTTTTCAGTGCAGTAGGAAAAAGGGCCTTTCAAGCTCCACTACTTGGTTCTCCTCCTGTGTAAAGCTGTAAGCTGGAGATGCAGTTTGAAAGACGGGCTGACTAAAAAGTATTTCTTTGATGAATTTTCTTTGTAGCAACTTCTATTTCTCAGTAATCTGCGGTTTTAAACAACTAATGCTAAGTATTCCAAATGCCTTCCCAAATGGCAAGCTTGGCTTTAAACAACACTGTGAAGTCACCTTGTTGCTTTCTCTTAGCACTAAAAGCTGTTTCTCAATTTCTAGTGGTTTATATGTATTTTCTACTCATCATCTTCTTTGGACATTTTGGAAGATTTGTTTTCCTAAATCAATGATACTTACACTGAAATTTTTTTTGTGTTTGTGTTTTGTTTTTTTTTAATATTTTTTTAAAAGTTTTAAATTTTTTTTAAATGGGAATAATGTACAATTTTATAAGATTATATAAATAATGGAAATTTATTTTGGATTTAAGCGCCGTTTGGAACTGGGACCTTAAGAAATTCAGATTTGGAATGGGTCTGAACTTCAACTGATTCTTTGCTCATTGTAGCCTCCTGGGCCTGCCTTAGATGAAATTGTTTTCTGAGGGAGCAGAGGACTGCTGATATATGGTTCTGCTGTTTGGGAAGGATTACTGCCACTGCATCAGTCCTGGATGTATGTTTGTTCTTTCATTAAAAATGATGCACCTCTCCCATAAAACAGTTCTAGAGCTGACCTGAATTTCTGTTTGAGGTCTCTCTGAAAGGATTTCACACTAGTTAAAATAGATATTAACTGTCTTAGTGTGATTTTATCAGAGCCCCTGAAAGCCATTTTGGCTTTGTTTTTACTCACTGAAAGTATAAATCACTAACTTTATTACCAGATGGGTGGGCTATGGCCCATCTTTTCTGCCTTTATTCAGAAGCTCTTGAAAGTTGTAAAAAATGCAGCACACAGTGTCCTGAGTATTGGTTTAGCCACAGAATTAGCTCTTTTTTAGAGAAGAAAATAGTGCAATTACCTTGTGTATTGACAGCTGGGAAAGAATTGACATTCTGTGCAGCTGACTTTAACAGAGGTATTGAATTTATGTTGGCAACAAAGGCTCACCTGAACCTATAGTTAAGCCTAAGTATTTGAATTTTTATGTGACTGTAATTTCTGATTCTAATGGGAAGACATTCTGTAACTTTAAAAGGAAAAGTAAAAATGTTTAATAGAGTTTTGGACCTCATAGCATAAAGAAGCTAAGGACTTTTCATTAAAAAGTAGCCCTTTTCCTGAGAGATTTAAGGCCCAGAGGTGCTCATAATAGAACTTATGTAACTATATGAAATTTTTACACTATACTACACAGTAAGCCCTGATTTCAGTTTTTTAAAAAAACTCATCTTTGAAATTACCTTTGGATAATTTCTTTTTAATTTTTGTCAGTTCAGTTATGAAATAAGGTTTCTATATTGTCTAAATGACTCATACTTTTTCAAATATTTAAAAAGTACCAGAAATCCCTCTGAAACAAAATATAAGAAGAATGGATCCTGTTTTCTCACCACAATGAGCAAAATCTCATGTTTTAAATTCATAACTGACTTCTAACTGATCATCCATGTATTTTGTCAGAGAGACTACAATGGGTGAAGTTGTCAAAGAAAGGAGTACATTCTTGACAATGCTTAGAGTTCCAGCCTGAGCCACCCAATTGCATGGCAACAAGATCATCTGCTGGGGCTCAAAATGTGCAGAGAAATACCAATAAGGAAGAAATTCCAATAAAGGAAGAAAAGGAGAGTTTATGGGCAAATCAGCAACTCCAGCACGCTCAGAGATGTCCCCTAGGAGGTTTGTAGTGCTTCCTCCAATGCACATCTTAGAAGCCACTGCCTGTGTTGGGAGGGCAGCAGATGACAGCGATGTACACACATGTAAGTCCACCCCATCACAGGTAAGCACTTAAGGCAATACTTAATGTGCTCCAGGAAATTACAATATATAAATATCTGCAACTGCCCCTTAATTCAAAAGCATTACAGTTAATTTATATAAAGTCATGCACATATAGAAATGTAAAGATGAAAACCCACCATATTCTGGGACCTGGCCTGTCCCACGTTTCAACAGCAGTCGCACTCTTCTGCCACCAGACTTGATTAGCTCTATTGCTCTGGCATGTGTCATGTCCCTTGTGCTTTCTCCATTGATTTCAATTATTTGATCTCCTACCTGTCAGGTAAGAAGAATATTGAGTCAGACAGAATTGCAGTAAAATGAGTGTTTCAGGAAGAGACATATTCAATGGATCACAGGTTACTTGAATGACAGACTGACACATCAAGGAAAATTTGTTCCTGTCTATCTGAGGAATATTACTGGCAGATCAAATAACCTCCAAAGTGGGTTCTGAATATGGTATATCAAATGCTGCTTGTCTTCTGCTGAAATCAGTGCAATGCCTTTGTAACTTGCTCACATCTTCTGCACATAAGAGGCTTTGTTGAATTGCTTGACGTGGTGGAATCACTGGAACATTATCCCTGCTGCTCTGTAACATGCAGTGTTGGGTGAGCCTGAGAAGAACTTTGTTGCACTTGCTGTTTTCATAGAGAAAAAGAGAGGTTCAAAGCACAAATAGAAACTTCCATCATTTGAATTTCCAAACCTTGGTAGTAAAGTTTCACACCAAATTAAGACTCGTTATGAAGGAGCTGTTAAACAAAGAAAGGTTAGTGCTATGACACAGGACAAGCAGGTTTGCTGGGGCTCAAAGAGCATGCTTTGAACTATTTACCACAGGAGCTTATTGCTGGGAGTAAGCCCAGCCTGTGGCTGAACTGTCTAGTTAGAGCAGCTGACTCCAGGGTTCTGATTATGGATTTCTGCCCCTCATCTCCTGGCCAGATTTCCAGTTAAAGCTGGCTTCATCATTATTTTTCTGCTCTATTTCTACAGCAGTTAAATGTGGCGCTGATGTCTGCACATCCCATCCACCCCAACTTGCTTGGCTTTGCCTCCAGCCCACATGTTTTGGTTTTGGCTGGTTTTTGATGCTGGAAGCCTTCTCCTTCAGCAGAGGAGCAGTTGCTCTCTGCTGTGCCTGGTCAGCACAGCTCAGAGCAGTGCAGGGAGCAGCACTGCACATCCTGCAGTGCCGTGAGACCCCTTGGTGAGAGCCTGGAACCAGCACACAGAGAGGTGACACTTGAGCCTCCTGTTAGCAGCACCACAGCTTTGGGATTTGTGCCTGCAGAAGCCTCCCAGCCCCCTTGGAAGGGCAGCCTGAGTGAAACCCAGGAGCAGGGATGATCTCCTGGGGCTGGTAGAGGTGCAGGTCCAGGTGATGGCAGCCTAGGTCAAGGCAGGAGGTCTCAGTGAGCGGGACAGCACGCTCATTTGTCAGTGCCAGAGGAACACATTTGCTCAGCAGGATCTTACCTGCCTCACTGTGCACCTTCAGCTTCCTCACAGTGTTTTCACCACACTAAAACAACAATGCCTACACATCCTGGACAAGAGATTGTGATGGTGTTCGCAGGGGTCTTAGGATGAGGGGAGAGACGAGGATCTGACTCAATGTTTCAGAAGGCTTGATTTATTATTTTATGATATATATTATATTAAAACTATACTAAAATAATAGAAGAAAGGATTTCATCAGAAGACTAGCTAAGAATAGAAAAAGAAGCAATGAATAACAAAGGCTTGTGTCTTGGACAGAGTCCGAGCCAGCTGACTGTGATTGGCCATTAATTAGAAACAACCACATAAGACCAATCACAGATCCACCTGTTGCATTCCACAGCAGCAGATAATCAATGTTTACATTTTGTTCCCGAGGCCTCTCAGCTTCTCAGGAGAAAAAATCCTAAAGAAAGGATTTTTCATAAAAAGTGTCTGTGACAAGAGATGATACAGACTTCAAGGTGACACACACTTTCTTTCCCTCTTACAAGACTGTCTTAACAAAACCAGCTCTTAGCTGGCCTTGGACATTGAAATATCTTCTATTTTGTAGGTTTTCCTTGCTACAGTTGTACTTCTGTCAGCCCAAAGTGTAATCCTTCAGAGGTTTTCCTTCTTTCCTGAGTTTGAAATATAATATTTACCAAATAAATGTGCACAATATGAAATGTCAATACAACTCCTAGCATCAAAGAAACTGGAAAGGATGCCAAGAAGTTATCTAGTCCTTACTTTTGCTCAGAGACAGAATGAGTGCTAATAGAAGTACTATGACAGTGTTTCTCAATAGGAATTCTCAGAATTAATACTTTGTCAATAGGAACTGCATCGTCCCAGGGTCCTGTATGCAATCTTTGCTGATACTTTGTGTAACTAAATACATTGATCCAAATAAAACCTATTAGCTTTGCTATTACAATTTGTAAATTCTGCAGTATTAACAGTGGGGAGAGGAAAAAAATCAGAATTATTTTGTGCAGGATTATTTTTGCTGTGCAAATTTCTTCCTCAGCTGATTTTCTCTCTCAAAAAATAATTCATTTGGCTGTACCATGCAGTGCAAAATTTAAAATATTTCTGGCAGCCTTCAGGCCACACTGGCACACAACACAGGTGCTCTCTGGATCATGGTGACATCTCCCCCAAGTCTGGCCATGCAGGGCTCTCTGCATCCCCCAGACTCCTGGAGAATGCTGTTGGTTCACACACTTGGAGCAAAAAGAGAAAATCTGTGTTATCACTCCTGTAACACAGACAGAAGATGGATTTGTAGCAACCCCACAAGGATATCAGTCAGTCAAAATACAGACAAAATTAAATGATTTTGGAAAAACCTGTTTATAAATGTCATGAAGCAATTAAACCCCATAGAAATCCTGCAAAAGTAAAGTCAGATTTTCAGAATGCTTGAGGACAGTTCTTTTTAGTGTAACATTGCCTTCATAGACCATATTTTGCAGAAGGTATTTAAAATGTTCTTGTTAGCATGTCTTGAGAGAAGTGCCAGATTAGATCAAATGAAAGAGGTGTTTTTAGCACTCCTTGATGAATAGCTTTTAAAATTAGTACCGAAAGCTGCTTGGGAATGTACAGTCCTTCAAATAAAATCCTCTGCACTCCAGAGCAGACAGACAGAAAGATTTTAATACAGTTTAATATGTAAAAAGGTTAAGTTAATGTCACATTTTTCCCTTGCTGTTTGCCTTCCTTCTGTTTTCACTGGTCACTATGCACAAACTATCTTGTATTAATGTAACCTTTTCTGTGTTTCTGTGAATTCACAATTTTTCTCTCTGTAGGCAGCACGTGGCTCATTTGGTATTTTCTTTCATTATAAAATATTGTAGTTGATTTGATATTTCCTTTTCTTCTGAAATATTATGTGCAAATAACTTGAGAAAGCTTAAAAAAAGGCTAGCATCTTGGTTATGTGGCTGAAGGAGGGGAGAGAAACAAGATGGCAAAAATTAGGTGCTCTGAAATCTACATCAGAAAGGGTGAGACCAGAGCTATAATGAATAGTTGCAGGAGCAATGGGTTAATTGTGTTCCTTGCTTTTGTGTCTTGTGGCTGACTGATGAGCAGCTGAATTATTCTGCCTTTGCAGCACAAGCCCAGCCCTGATTAGATGAGAAAACAGCAAGGAAAAGTTGTCAACACCCTTACCTCGAGAAAAGCTTCAATTAGACTTTGCACTCATATCTGGAAATTCATACAAAAGAGAAAACCTTGGCTGAGGAGCTGTTCCCTATGTGTCAGCAAGGTACAGTTCTTGTTTTTCTCCTCCAGTTAAACCTTGATAACCTTCCCTTCTTTCCCTCCATGATGTAGATTTTCTTATGGCTGATATAGGATGAAACCCTCCTGTATGGGCTCTCCTTGTCCAGGCATTCAAATATGCTTTCTCCCTCAACTTTTCTATTCTGGAATAAATTTTTAGGTCTGTGGAGCTATTTTCTGAATCAAATGATTTTTAAAGAGAATCTTATATATACCCACATATTGAAGATACACTAAGGTGAGGCCAGAAGTAATTGGAAACATAAAATCAGTGTCGACACATGGGATCCTCATTTCTCTTTTTAGAATCAAAAGATGATTCCTGCAGTTTATACCACACAGCATTTCTCTACACTTCTCTTCTGGATCCTTCCATGTCTGTTCACAGTGTCCAAACTGAAGATACTATGAACGTGGGAGGGTAAGTAGAACAGATCAAAATAACATTCTTTCCACATTTACTAATAATGTTCACAGAACAAATTCTTTGCCTTTTTGTAACACATCAGATTTGCAACCCGTAGTCAGTTTGGATTCTGAGCAGTTATCTCACATTTATCATTGTGCATCTGATTTCTCTGCCCTAAACTGAGCACTGTGCACCTCTGTGACTTTCATCAGATTGACTGCTTCAGTACAAAATTTTTATTTTGAAACAGTCTGTTTCTCAAAGTCTTTTTTTACTCCCCATGAATAGTGACATACTGGCATCAGCAAATTTTATTTTATTATTTATCAGTAGGTCTCCAAGTAATAATGGAATATTGAACTGAGTTGGTTTCATCCCAGACACCTTAGAACTATGCTTGTAATTACTATTAAGGATAAAATCATTCAGAGCAGCCTTTGAGAGGAATTATTGACAGTAACCACGTTAAAAGAGATTCCACCTAGGGCCTCAACCTTTTCATGTGACTTTCATAGAAGGTAGTGTTGAAAGGTGAAAGGAAGATTGTACATTCTCCTCCCCATTTTTCCACATAGAAATAAGAATGAAAATCAGACATAAGAAAGAAAAATCAGACTGGTGGGACAAGATTTGCTTTCCACAATTCACATGCCAGTGAACTTTCTCAACTTTTTGGTAGCTTGTCACAGATTATCTCTGAGCACAAAAATTAAAGGATTTTTTAAATTTAGCTTTAAAAATAGGGTATATGTTTTGCTTTCTCTAGTCTAACTTTCTGTCCTCCATGAATTCTTAGACATAATTACTAATAGTCTATAAATTTACTTACCTTAGTCATTGAGCATACATGAACATCAGCAAGGTCTGCAAACTTGAATCTAAGTATGATTTAAGCAGTTTTCTCTTTATTCTGATTTATACTAATTTCTTTGCTGATGTTTTTGTGAACATCTCAATGGAGACTGATACAAAGAAAACACTGAATATTTCAGCCATCTCCACATTCTCATCAGGCAATAGACCTTATTTTTCCAGTTCTTGATGTTTCTTTAAACATGTGACATATGTACCCTTTCCCAGTCCCAACAGGCAAGCCCTGCATGTGGGACACTCCCCAGGCTGGCATCAGCTCTGCTTTTTAAACCTTCCTGGAGGTCTCCAGCAAAGACTACAAGGCAGGAGTGATCTACCTCTATGTTCTCCAGATGTTCTCAGCAGCTGAAGGGTGAAGGGTGCTGGCAAGACAGCCTGGGAACCTTGCCTGGCTGCTGCCTGAGCTGTATTTATTCTGAAGAAACATGTTCTTTGCAGCTATGAATCTGGAAATTTTATTCACATTGGCTTTGCATTGTGTTTCTTTCTTCCTGAAGAATATGACCCTTGCTGAGTTTCCATGTTTGGGATAAATACCTACCCAAACCCACTGGTTCTCCTCCTAACCCAATGGCACTTGGTAAGCAGAACACTCCTCTATTATATTCTTACAATGTGCAAGTACAAAGTAAACATTGAATGCTTCACCCCCTTAATGCTTTGAAATTTGAATATTAATGATTTAAATGCAATTATGAAAGTAGTTTGTGTGTATGGAAAGTGTTTCTTTACAAAATCTGTTTCAGTTCAAGTTAATTCAGATGCTCCATCCATGTGCAAGAACAACTGAGCTATAAAATTGGGCAACATGTTTTCTGGCAATAATGAGAAGATAATATTCTTAAGGAATGTTTAAGTAACATCACTATTGATAGGTTAATTAGAAAGAAAATTGTAAAGCTTCTCCAAATCATTAGAATAAAGTGCCTTAAGTATGTGTGGGTTTATCTGCAGAGCCTTTGTTTGGCTCTGGCCATATTTTAAAGCAATCATTACTGGTCTTGTTAAAAAAGCCAACCATACACACAAACAGGGTTTCAGAAACAGGGTGAACCAGAAGGGAAACACATATAGCTTTATTGTACTAAAGAGGTTTTTCCTTGCTTGAGTGTTCTTTTAAACCAGGGATGAGAGCCTTGTGTACGTTTGCCTCCGTTGGTGCGTAAGGAACAGTCTCTAAGCAGGTGTATGGTTCCCAGCTGCATGAAATTAAATTAATTGTGTATGCACATTTTCAGTCCATGTTAAATCTAATGATAAAAGCAGCCTCAAATGATTTGTGTGGAGGGCATTGCTATCTGTAATTTTATTAATGCATTTTATAATTAAACCTCAGGAAAGAGACAAATCACATTTAATTATTTTTATGTGGGCATTCTATTTTTATAACTGAAACAATTTTACATGTTATTTGTTGAGGTTGTTGTTGCCAATTGGCCCAAAAGGCTGAAAAACTGTCTGTACTTGGAGACCAAAAGGCAATTCCAGAGTATCTATTTTGGTGAATTTCCAAGTACTGTCAAGCTCAAGTATGATTGTCTGGAGTTAGGCACAGGCTGGGTATGTGCTGAGCAAATCTCCTCACAGCAGAGAATGTGTGCTGCCTGGAAACCCCAGGTACAACATACAGCCCGAGCAAAGCTGGGGGGCTTTGGTAACCTTGGACTCCCTCCAGTGCATTTGAGGTATGTGAGCTTGATGTCTCAGCAGAAGACATGGTATCTCTCTTTGGGGGAATTACAGTAACACGTCCCATGCTACTTTTGAACCAACCACATAAAAGTTTGGAGTGAAAAAGTGTTTTTTTTTTCTGTGGCCAACTATTTAAGCAGCTGCAGCTTCTTACTCCTGGAAATGCCAGGCCCTTTGTTCCCACAGAGAGATGGTCTTGACTCCTGCCCAAAAGAAGGGGGAAAGACGGGCCATAGGACATGGTGCAGAACAAGAAAAGCTCTTCCCACGCTCCTCAGCAGGAGCTCCAGCTTTTTTCTTTTTACCTTTTCCCCTTTTTCTGAGAGAGAGAAATGGTAGTGCTATTTGGGAAAGAGATCTTGGAAAGAGGAATATGTGCATGCCTGATTGTTTGCAAAGAGTGGGAAATGCAAGAGGGAAAAATGGAGTTTTCAGTCATGAGGGCTGAAAAGACAGCAAAATGGATTTCTGGTACTACAGTACACTTGATGCCTTTCATAACATTGCTGCAAAATAATCCATGTGTATGTGAAATAAAGCTGTCAAAGATAAAAGGAAAATGCATTGTCCTACTGTATTTGATACACTATTTCTTTTTTAAAACAGAGGTAGGATAACTCATTGTAGCATAATGTAATATTAATAACATCTACTTCACTATTAAAATCAGGGATGGGAACCAATAGAGACTATGAAAAGGAAGAAAAAAATTTTCTGGTATCTTCTTGATGGTCTCAGGCAGTTCTGATCAGGCAAAAGCAAAGCAAGTTGAAGGTCTGACAAGCTGATTTTACAGATCCTACAGAGAAACCTGAAAATGGAGATTGCTTCGTCCAAAGTTGCATCCGCACAGCAAAAGTGAAAAGAATATAAACTCCAACAAGATAAAGATGAAACCACAAAAAGATTTTGAGGAGGAAAAATGCTGAAAAGTAAGATCTAAGAAGATGTTTTCAAGCATACCATAGGCATGGAGTCTGTCAGATCTCAAAAGATAGTTTGGGCACAAAGTAGAAAAGACTGCAGAAAACAGATTAATTCTTTTCATCAATTTTCACGGAAGAGGAGGACAGCAAAACTCCTGCAGAGGGTCTGCTCACTGCAGGGTTGAGTGAAGAACTGACTCCAACAGCAGGGTCTGTGGCAAAGATTTTATAGCAGACTGATGAAACGGATAGTGAGCCACCACCAGAAGCAGATGACTTTTATCCTCAGTTCTAAAGGAATTTGGATATGAAGCTGTTCTACTAGTAGCTATAGGATATAATCTACTGACTAAATCAGTAAATTGCTGAATTTCAAAGGAATGGGAAGTGGCAAGTGTGACACCAGTCTTTAAGAACGGACTTGGAAAGTAACCAAGCGAGTCTCATGTTCAATTGAGCAGATGGAAGGAAGCAATAAGGATGGTGAGGCTTAGCTGGCACATGGATAATGATGATATAGTGGGAAAGGGTCAGTGTGGCTATTGTAGAGGGAAGCCATTCCTCACAGATCTATTGCAGGTCACTGGAGCTCTCAATGACTATATAGATTAATGTGATCTGGTTAGTATACTGACATTTTCAGAAAGCTTTTAATAGTAAAGTCTTCAATAGAGACTGCTGTGGGATGAAAAAGAATAGGCTCCTCTAAGCAGGAGATTAAATTCTAGGGAAAAAATGCTTTAAATAAGTGGTCAATTTTCACAATCAAAAGACTTTACCACAGTGATTATTCTGCTCAGCATACTTGCAAATGGTGTGGGGAAGAGGTGGTAGGATTTGCAGACAGCACATCACCATGCAGTATTCTTATATCTAAACTTAAAAGCTCTAAAAATGATGGCACAATCCATGCTAAAGCAGCACGTGAAAGCCAGTGGTGCTGAGTGCTGAACACCAAGCATAGTACATGTGGAAAACTACATACTCCCTCACTCTGAATCAGCCATCACCCCTGAAAACACAGATCCTGCTGTCCTTGTGCTTAGCTCACTAAGCTGAAAATGTCAGCACAGCCAAAAACCCAAACAGAACACCAGCTGCTAGGGGGAAAGTGGAGAATATAGGAGAAGCCATCACTGTGTCATTTAGGAGCACCAATATCCTGAAAACTGCAAATTGTTCTTGTGCTTTCACCTCCAAATGAATGTGATACATTGAGAAATGCCTTGGAGGAGGCCAGTGAGGCTGGGTAGGGGTAAAGAACAGCTCCCTTTTGATGCAAGGTGAAACAGACTGGTGAGGTTCAGTACATGATATAGATCAGTAGAACAAAGAATGGTATGCAGAATGATGAAATATGGTTATTATATTGTAACTACAAAAAAAAAAAAGGAGTTTTTTTCCAAACAATGCAGGCACTTTGACTTGGAATCCATTGACACATTATATCTGGAATATCAAAAGCATGAATACATTCAAATAAGTGGTTAAAATAGTCCTAACACTGAGTCCTAGCATAGAAAAATATATAAACTCCTGACTGACAGTGTCTTGGATGTTATATGCATGGAAGAATAATTTCATACTTGTCCTACATTCCTTTTCTAAGCATCCTCTACTTGTCCTTGTTGGAATGAGGATACTAGGCTGGGGCCATAGCAATGGGCCTCATATCTTTTTTTTTACCTTTAGGGATGAACTCTCCCAGTTTTCACTTGTCATGATTTGGGAAAACACAGAAGAGAAGTTGATGCCTATGTCACTTCTGTTGCTGGAAAATTGTTTTAATTATCAGAGCAGCATCATGTGGTGTGCTCATTTGTTTTCTAATACTCGATTCTTAATTTTTCAGTTAGGGTTAATTAATTTTTTAGACCTGAAAACCTTCATAAATATTCCATAAACCCCAGATTTAAATAAGATGCCTGCCTGCCAACTAAGTATTTTAGTCTTAAAATTTAATAGTTAACTATTTTTAACATGATTATTAACTAGATTTGTTTTCACAGCTGGCTTGAAAGATTTTGCTACTAGGCATAGAGTTAGAAGGATGTTTTGAATGTGCCGAACTGGATACATTTTTGTAAGAAGGATTTTAATTAAGTGTGTGAGAGGAATACTCCTATCCTTACCTTTCTGCAAACAAGTTCTTAAAAATACACACAGATTTTTGGAGAAATGCTGAACAATAGTTCACCTACAGTAATTTGCTCTTGATTTATTAAGCTTTTATACTGTCAAAATATATTCAGGATCCTCGAGGGCCTCAGTTTGCATTTCTTTGTTGTGCAGACAGTAGAATTTTGATCAGCTTTATGTCTGCATGTCAATATATTCTTCCTTGAGTTCTGCCAATTACACTAACCCAGCACTGAGCTCCTCTTGCCACAGGCTGGCATCCAGCTCATGTGCTCGAGTATCCCAGTTGAATTCTCTGAGTTCAGATCAATCACACCTAGTCTCTCCACAAGTGAGGTTGGACAGTGATGTATGTAGTAGGGAATTGGAGTGTGAGTTAGATTACCCCAAAGGGACATGCAGTTTGGTGGGAAAGCATAGCTAACATCTTCCTGTACTGTTCAGGTGGATCACAAACCACAGAATAAATGGATGGGCCTAAGAATACCTTTGTCTTTTTGTTCCATTGAAATGACAGTGTTGACATTCACTGAATGCTTATTATGAAGGTAAGATTTATATTACTGCATAAAGTAAGCCAGGTATGCTGCAGGTTTTAAGAATCAGTGCTACTTATGTAGAAAAGATGGGCTGCTTAACTGGCATGAATCACTCTGTGAGCATTTGTCTTCCAGATGTGTGCACAAAACCTTAGCCAAGCTGCTGCTGGTGGAGCACCGTATTTTCCTGGGGTGTACTTCTGCCCCTGATGTGCGGCATTATTCTAAATATTACTGTTATATATATTCCAAATCTTCAGTGGGGTTTCTGACAGCCTTCTCATGCCCTCACTCACATCAAGGGCTCAGCAGCTGAGTCCCTACTGTGCCAGCACACCATGTGTGTGGAGAAGACCTTTATGGCTCTTAGGACCTATCACTGCTCCTCCTACATTTGTGCTTGCTGTGATTAGAGTAAACTTGCAAAGAGGATTCCCAGCAGCAATATCCACTTTCCTCCAATATTCCAAACACAAGACTTCACTGCTTTTTAGCACCTGGAGAACCTGAGGATTTTCAGCAGTATGTCAGTCTTGTTCCTTGTTTTCAATATAAAATAGGATTCTAAAGTATGCTATTTCAGAAATTAAAGATTAAACTGGTAAATCCTTCATTCATTTTTGAATGCTGGGATTGCCTTAAATGTTTGTAAAAATGCACAACTGATCAAGCTGTTCCTTCATTCTTCCTGTTTCCTTGCTGCAGCTTTCTTGATTGGATAAAGAAATGTCTGTATCTGTCACCTACTCTCTTTACTGTGTGACAACTGTTTCTCTCTATTTTTAATGCTTTTTGCTCTAATCACTCTCAAGCTGAGCTGAGCTACTTCTTGCTAACTGTACTTACTGATTGCAACCTTATGTGTTTTCCACTGCAGACTGTAGGGAATCATCCTTTAATGTGGGGCCAATCACTGATGGAGCATCCCAAATAGATGCTCTGTTCTTCATTAACAAGAAATCTCAGAGAGGCTCTACACAAGTGAGGAGTCAGTGCAGATTGTGGTGTCTGCATGGCAAAGTGATTTGAAGGATTTCCATTTAATGTAGAGTAAAAAATTGTTCATTCTTCCTTTTAAGCTTTGATTAGATTTGATGGTCACTGACAAAACCCAATCAGTCCTGTTGATAATCAGTGCTTTTTCACATTTTCCCATTTTCCATATTCCTTTAGCAACAGGAATACAGCTGAAATAACCCTGCAAAGGCTTAGTTCTGGAAGGACTGAAGAAATACAATATTAATGTATGGAGACCAGAATCACAAATGTTAGAAGGTTCCTGTGTATGAAGCTACAGGAACTGCATGTGGTTTCTGATACAAAATTTGGTTGTGCAGTAGGAATCTAACAAAATGGTATGTGGTAGTCCAGGCATTTCTGTTGGATTTTGTCATCTCTGAGATGCAAGACAACAGCAACTGAAAAATAATTTAAAAAAAGAATGAGGATATTTTACACATGTTAATATGGACTTATAAAAAGCATCTATGGAAGTTGTATTACATCCAAGCCTCAGAAAGGGAATGATTCCTTATTTGGTGGAAACAGATGACTGATCTACTAAGAACCTAAAAATCAAGGGCTGCAAAAAAGGGATACAGTGATTAAGGGACTAGATGAACAACAAGCTAAATGTGTGCAACCTCTAGGAATAAAAAAATGTGAAATGGAAAAAACACTCTGATGAAACAAGAGAGAGACTTCTGATTTGCATGGTATAAAAGACTTTCCAAGCACTTTAGGATCCTAATTAACTCATCTCTGACTATTCACTGAACCCCGAACAATTTAAGTGATTTCAGGGTGCCCTGACTTGAGATGTTTGGAAATGTCATATTGCAGGGAGACGGGTTTTTGTTACCTTGTTAAACTCCACAGTTGTACAGCACTTGGAGAGCCCAGATGCCTACATACCACCTGCTCCTGTGATAAGCCTGAAGAGTCTTAATGGTAACAAATTAATTCTGTGAGACATAGTTAGCTACAGCCAACTCTTATATGCCACCCTACTGCTCAGAAGCCTGGAGTCCAGACTTTTCAAAGGGAACTTAAAGTTATTTCTCTTATGGCTCAAGAGAGGGTTTTAATATCAGATTATGAGTTTGTAACTCTATTGCAAACAAATATGAAAATGTCAGTTTTGAATGTTGCCAAATGCATACATGGGTTTTGACAGCAGTTTTAAATTTAATATTTATGTCCTCCATGATTTGAAACTTTAGTTCTGTTTTCTTCCAAATAAGAGACAGACTCCCTCTTTCTGCCTTTGTTTTTTGACCCTTGGCTCTTGAATACCCAACTCTCCCCTTCTGCTAGGAATAATTCTTGGTGTGGGTGGATGAAGGTTTCTGAATAACCACAAATAAGGTTGGTGTGAACTTTATTATTATGGGAAATTATTACATACACAAACTGTGCTGGTTTGCAGAATGCCATGAACCTGACCACAGCACAGATCTGTTACTGGTGTGAGCATCACTGCAATGATCACTCAGCAAGCTGGAACAACCAAGCAAGGCCACACAGACTCTTATGCAACAACACAGCAGCTCATAATTGACACTATAGGAGCCTCCTGTCCATTGTGCCTGGTTTTATCTCCAGCTGTGTACAACTGAAACAAAAAAGAGGTATGCAAACCACAGAAATGCAACGAACAGGAAAAAGGACTGAAGAGTCAAAGCAGAACTGCAGAGCATGAAAGATACAAAATTCTGCTGTGCCTGCATGTCAGATGTCTGTCCTGCCAAAATATAAGAAAAATATGCAATAAAATGAGAAAAACAATGTAGCATAAGGAGATATGAGGAAGCTGGAGATAGGGCTAAATGGTGCATGAGGACTGAGAAAAATGAGTTGACAAGACAATGAAACTAGAGATGTCAGAGATGAGATGTATGGCTTTTGTGGAAGATGTAAAAAAAGATCACAAAGTGACAAAATGACACAGATGTACACTGTCTATAAAAAAACACATTTCACCCTCATTCTTCAAGAATTTAATGCTATTCTGTACCTTTGCAGCCCTCAGCCACAGTCTCTTTGTTTGACACTGGTTTCAATAAACATGCTGGCTGCTGGAGATACCATTCAAGGCAATAAGAGATCTGTTGATCCTATCTCATGTCTAGCAAACACTACAACCATGCTTAACAATCCCCCTGAGAGCAGTAAGGAACTTACTCTCTCTAAGACAGGAAGAGAGAGAGATCTGCAAGCAGAGCTCTGCCAATCATTGTCCTCAGCATGAGGCAAGAATAAAATATGTTAGCATGAGCCTTATCTAAATAGACCTGTAAAATTGCTTCCAGTAGTGTCTGAATCTTCAAAGGCTGTGGGGACTGTGCTCCACATTGTCTGTGTTATGTCCCTCATCTCTGGTGACAGAATCAGCTCAATGTGACTGTCACTGACAGAGTGTGTGCCATGTTCTTGCCCTACTCCGAGACTGGGCCTTGCAGCTTTATTCTTAACATTGCCATCACCAACTAGTTTCAGTTGTTTTCCCTGATGCTAGGAGTGCTTGAGAAATGGAATCCTGATGTGCTGAGACCTCTGCCAGTCTGGGAAAAGATAACAAAGGCACTAATAGTTCTTCAAATTTTTTTCATGGTTATTTTAATACATCCTTGTCTTATGGAGCACAGAGATAGGTTTTCTGGAATTCGCCATTGTAGCTTGCTCCCTGCTCAGCTGTCAGAATTAAGTCAGTATTTCCATATATTACATAAATTTTATATGTCTATATAAAATACACTGTGAGTATTTAATTCCAGTGTAGTGATGAGGTTCTCCCTTACAGCATTCCCCTGTGAGGAGCTGCCATATATCTTAACCATAAAGCCTTGCCACAGTAAATTGTGATGTATGATCTGACATGTGATTTTATACGAAGCTGCACTTATGGCTGTGGGTCTCCAACACTGGTTGAGAATAGTTTAACAACCACATGGGCAGAGGATGCATGCAAAGAATCAGCTCCTGTAGACCTCTGGGTCGATGGGCATCTCCTTCCCATATCTAGTGATAGATGAACCCAGGTTAAAGTAAGATATATGCTTGGGCTTTCTGCAGAGTCTATGGGCTCAAATAAAAGTCTCAGTGCATGTGAAGGTGCCATGACTAAGTGTAGCAAGACCATGAAAGTTTAAACCTGCTTTTAAGGGAATAATGTGTTGAACCTCAAGACTTAATGCTGTGTCTATCTAGGCTGGCAGAAAGGGATTCCTGAGTCAAAGAACGATAGGATTGGAGAACTGATGAACTCTGTATGGCATCAACTCAGTGCTCTTCCACCTTTCCAATTCCCAAAACAATTCTGCAGAAAATCAAAGTAGAAAGCTTCATCTGTCATGAAGTTAAATTAAAGACTATTTTAGATCTTGTAATGCTGAAATGGGGTGTTCCTTGGTGAATTTGTATCCAATAAAAAAACTACATGCCTAGCATGCCAACCCCAGTAGGAAGGGAGACCAGAATAACAATCCAATTATGGTTGGAAATGTTGATGTGATAATGATCTTCATAAAATCTTTTTCCTTCTTACATCAGTATTTACAAATCCATACAGTTTTGGCAGGGCCACTGGAAGATCATCACTTCTTGGGCTTGTTCTGTGAGTCTGTTCTCTGTCTGCTCACAAGGCTCACTGAAGTTCATAAAAGCCTGAAGATCAAACCAAAATTTTCATAAGGATGTCCTGATTTTGATGTCACTTTCTTCATCTTGTTTTATCATTGCTTTCTTGTTCAATTTCTCTTTGCTGTTATTTTATTGGCATATTGTACTCCTTCCATACTTACCTTCCTCAGTAATTGATCTACCTTTTTTTCTTTCACAAGAGATAGCTCCATTCCAGTTCTTTATTTACATCTGTTTGCCTATAATCATAGGTTTTACTCTAATATCCTCTGCATGAGTAATGCCTAACATTTTTTCATGTATTTAGACCTTAGAATCTTTTGATTGTGTGGTGGTGGACTCCCAGATTTTTTTTAACACATGTCCAAGCAGATACAGCTGTTGGGACTCATTCCAACACTGGTTTTGCAGTGCCCACTAATAGAGTAAACATACAGACTTTAACTTTCCCATCCAGAGCTGTTTTCAGTTTGAGATTTCATCTCTTCAATTATAGAGTTTTATAAAACCACTAGTATAGCTTCAGCTCTATTACTTTAACATAATTATTTTATTTATTTCTGTAAAATAGGGAGCTTTGTATCAATATGGCTGAATCTCTATCAGGGTTTTTGCTGGCTATTTGTAGATTGAAAACAAAATGTTATTTGTGGAATATGTTTGCTTATTACATCTAAGTGCCCCACAGGTAACATGTTTCATTATATGATCTATTTTTTACAACAACTTATCTGGTTTTATTTTTCTTTTCTTGGTTTTGTGCATGGGAATAGGGCTGGCGCTGTGTGTATTTTTTTTTTTTTTAGCATGACTGGTACCTTGTGCTATCTGCTTCAATGTTTCTCTGTAAAGATTTAGTTAAATTAAAGAGGGCTGTTCAAGGACAAGGAAACAGCAAGAAAAACATTAATGGAGACAAGTTGGTTATCAGAATGACTCTTAGCTGGAAAGTGGTCTGGTAAGATCCTTCACAAAAGCATGGTTTACTATCCTCAGTGTTGAAAGCCAAGGATCAGAGGATAATGTCTAAGGACAACGGTATCTAAAGCAAGAGACATTGCCCTGATTTTTGCATGTTCTGCTGTAGAGATGCGCCTGTCAAACAGAGAGATACAGAGATGCAACAACCAGCCAAGAAGTGTGAATGAACCTGCATTGTTAACAGCTGATGTAAACTTAGAAAGGTGATGTGGGCACAGAACTCTGCTTCCTTTGCCCATCTTCCTATGTAACATATTTCTTTCAACATTTTTTTTTGTTCGCTTCTATTTTTTCTATTTTTGTTTTGAAGCTTTTTCTTGAGCTTCTGCTGTCCATCAGTCACAGGTCACTGAATATAAGAATCTTTCACATTCCAAACCCATTTGTCAGGTTAAAATGTCTGTGAGGCAGGAGAATAAAAGAGAACACTCAGTGACAAGCATGCACGGTAGAACTGGTTCCAAAGAACGATGCTTTTAAAAGGGAGAAAAACCCCCAATTACATCTATCTGGTCAGAATAACACTTATTATGTTAGGCTATCTGTTATGGCCACTACAATGAAAAAGTTTTAAACCAAGATGTTATATTAGCAGTATTCCTTAAAGCATGCAGAACTTTTCCTAATGCAATTAAAAAAACCACCAACTCCTACTAATGTTAAATACTTTCTTATATTTTGGCTATTCATAAAGTGAATAATCTAACTTCATTCCTTAGTATTAGTTTGTTTAAATGATGCACAGATTTTAATGTTCATTTTCTACCTAATACAGATTATTATTTGAAATGAGCCTTCTTCAAAGGTGTTCTTTTATTTTTTTTGGTATTCTTAGCCATATGTTTCCAAACATGTGATTCCAGAGCTTATGAAAAGCACAGCTTTTTCTCAGTCTTTAATCACATTATAGCTACTAATGTACATCTTGCATATGGCTTCTCATTAAGAGCAACAGACAATGATAATACTAAAATAAAGGAAAGAATGAGGACCAGGGAAGATATTCGAAAGCTAAAGTTCCAGCTGCAGCATGAAATCACCCGTATTTCACACAAAAATGCAGTGGGAGTGTATCTCCATTACCAGTTGCCTGCCTGCCTGCACCACTGGCTTTCCTGACACAGGAACTACTTTTGCTGCTGCTGCCAGTGCCAGGGGCTTGCACTCCATCATACAACTGAGGACTAGCTGAGTTTTGCTATTCTACCAAGTCATTTGAAGCACAGCAAAACTCCCGAGCTATACACAGAAAGACAGTGCTCTTTCAGTAAGACATCAAATTTGATCAGATTGTTTAGACTGTGAAACAGAATAAGTGTAACAACCATGACATTTGTAAAATCTGTTCTTACCACTACATACAGAACACAATTTTCATTGCCCATCTTTGAAATTAAACACTGGTTGAACATGACTGCACTAATTAGATACATAAACAACTTTTTATGTTGACTCTTGATAGTCTTGCCTATGTTCTTTCCTTCTCCTTTTTGTGTACTTACAGTTCTGCAAAGTATCAGCAGGCCTGGATGAAGTTATACCTTGTTTTTATCACAACTGGACAGATTAAATGTCTCTATTTTTGATTAGGTTTTTTTTCCTATACAGACTGTGTGTTTGTTTTTTTTAAGATCATGATCCCTACAAACAAGACTAAGATCAATGAACAAATTTAGCAAACAATACAAAGACAACTCGCTTAAATTAGTAAAACAACACAGATGAGGTCTTAGGTTTCATAGTTATCTAATACATATCATAGTGATCACTTTGCTTTTGTGATTAGAGACCCAAATATTAATTATGTTATTGTTATCTAAGAAACATCAAACTTTGCCTGAGATTTTTAAGTTGCTTAGATAAGAGTGAAAATAATAATGACAAAAATTTCTAACATGGTAAAAGGTATTATCAGTCAGAAGTAATAAATTTATTTGCAAAGAAATGACGGGGATCTACTATATGTATCAACTAATTTCTTGAACCCCTACAGAAATAGCTTATTTTAGAAGAGGTATTTGGCATTATTTTTTAAAACCTGATAAGAGGTGAAAAAAGTACTTTCCCTTTGACCCCATCATCAAACATATCTGTAAATGTCAAAAAAAAAAGTTACAATGTATTTTACTCACCCTCATCCTTCCATTTCTTACTGCTGGTCCATCTTCTGCTAACCTCAACACATACAAATCCATTTTGTACTCCCTTCCTCCTCGAATACTAAACCCAAATCCTTTGGCTCCTTTCTCCAAATCAACGGTGAAATAATCAAAGTCCTGTACAGACAAATACAAAAAGAAATACAATTAACTACATGGGCATTGTGGTATGCATTCAAGAAAACTTTAAAATTGATCTCTTCAAAAATGTATTGATTCACTTGATATAAGCAAAGGTCCATAGAGAGGTCTGGGAGGGAAATTGTGATGTAGCTTCTGATGCATTGTCAGCCAAGAGTGCAAGATCCATGGGAGCAGCTGAAAATAAAGAGAAAGCTTGGGTTGTACAGTCTACTGATTAGAGAATTAAAACTGAGGTGCTGGAAAAGAGCCAACCCAAGCATCTCTATAGATGCTAAGAAGCACCTTATAAGGTATGCACATGCGGATAGATATTTGCTATTTAGATACTGAAATGCACAATATTTTCATAGGTTTCTCTGCATTCCATTTAGGAATTTCAGGATTTTTCTTGATATGGTTTACGTGTCTGGTTTTGAAAATATGGACATAAAAACCACCCATACATGGTTCCAGCATATAGTGTACAGAAATTTGCAGGCTCCCGTTTAATACTTTTTGACCTCTGTTTTTTTCCTGACTTTATGTAAGGAGAAAGGAAGGTCTTTTTTAAAGTCTGAACTTTCAGCTAAATCCTCAACCTTCAAAACTGTCAGTAAATATCTGTCATCAGAGGAGTCTTGTTCAAGGTACCATAACTCTTCATGTAACTCATCATCGCTTTGAATTTGTCAGACCATGCTTGATGTCAAAGAAACTAGTTGCATGGGCTAGTTTCTACTCATCCAGACTATTACCAACAGAAATTTGATTTTATCAGTCAGAATTTCATTCCTTTATTTATTTATTCCGATTAGATAAAAATCCTAATTTTGAAGAATGCTGTAGAAAGGCAGTCTGACCCAAGTACACCCACTGTCTGATGAATGAATACGTGCCAAAATGAAAAAAATTCCTCTTCTGATGAAAAGGCTTTTTATATTAGAATTTTTATTTCAACACTCCAGTACCTTAAAAATGGCATTTATTTAATATAACAGTCACGCAATTATAAATGTAATGTTAATTTACAGATCACACACATTAATACATTAATATTAATGGTTTGGAAGTAATTTCCTCTACAGAGAAGTAGTAACTCAGAGTAAAACCCTTTAATGTGTCTTCTCCTTCCATAGTGGCACCTTCCTTAACAGCATCCACAACTTGTCCCTACAGACCCTACTGCCTTCTGTGTGGGTAGGGGTGCTCTGAATGTGTCTGCCTGTAAGAGCCAAAATGAGGGATGTGGGACTCCAGGCAGCTCTTCACAATGCAGTTTATTACATCCAAGAGGTTACAGCAGTCCAGGGTCGTGGGTGACAGAGCCTGTGCCTACAACTGTCAGCTCCAGCTGCAGGCAGGCCTGGAGACCCTTAGTTTGGGTTACAAATGCATTATATACTTTCCTTTGCTGAGCATCTTAATACAGTAGAACCAATCTATACCTTAATTATTATCTATAGCCTATCATAACTACTATAATTACCATATCCATGTTGTTATTCTCCAATCACTAAAAGTTAGTACATTACAGTTTAAGCTAGAAGTTGTTTTTCAGTTTTCTTGCAGTGGAAAATTCTGAGACCTTTTTTCTACTTGCAGCATTGGCAGTCTTGTTTGCCTGTGCTATCTTTCTACTTGGTAAAAACATCATCTTGTTTGAGGTGGGTTTATTCTTTGCTCTACGCCATAAAAACCCCTTCTAACTAACATACCCTTTGCCACCTTGGTTATCCAGTAAGACTGACTCAGCGATTCTTTCCTTCTATATCAAAATGTGCTTTCATTTCTATTCCTTCTTCACATTCTACATTCAAAAAAATCTTTCTGCCACGCATACACATCTGTGAGATTTTCTTGTCAAACTTTCATCCTTCCCAACCTCTGCCTGTACCTGGGGCTGCCTGTACTCGGCCAGGGGGTACTGCCTGGTGTCGGGGGAGTGCTGCCTGTAGTCCATCAGCGGGGGCTGCCTGTAGTCCAGCGGTGGTGGCTGCTGGTAATCCATCACCGGCGGGTGCCGGTAGTCCAGCGGGGGCTGCCGGTAGTCCGTGGAGGATTGCCTGTAGTCCGTGAACGGCGGCTGCCGGATGTCGGGCTTCACATCCTGCCTGGCTTTTACTTCTGACCTGTAGCTGAGGAAGGTAACAGTGGTTCAGTTTCAGAGAGCAGCAGGCTATTAGAAGTATGCATTGCATGCAATAGTGAGTGAGGAGTGAGAGCCAGCTGCCCCACTGCAAAACTGCATGGAACAGATTTTCACAGGGAAGCAAAACTCTCAGGGGTAAATAGTCGAGGCAGCTGAAAGCAGTGAGAGCTTTTGAAACATGGGCATAAGCAATTTTCCCTCAGGTCATACTGTGCGATTTTCCAGCTTGTATCAGTGAGATTGAGATTGGACTCAAAGGGACAGGAACAGGAAAATCATCTTTCCCACTTTGCCTGTTTTGAAGATGAAACTGCATGTGAAAATACTCATTATACTCACTACAAAATAATTCACTGAGTTTATAAAGTTATAAAATTAATATTTCTATAGAATAAGGGGAATATCAGTGCAGTTTACATCCTCTTTCATCAACATAAAGTATTATTGTGAGGTTCTTAAAGTTAAAAAAGGATAAATTCTTTGTCTTAGCTGTTACCTTTTTAATGAAAGGTATTCTTTGATATAACATCTGTTATGATAGTGTGTATTATTTTTATTATACACTCCCTATGATGCTATCTGACTAAAAGCTACGTCAGTAAATTCTTGTCAGTAGTTATGCACAGAAATAACACAAGGTGAAAAGAAAATAAATTTGGTTATGAGGAATTAATAACAAGTAAAATATTGCTTTAGTTGGTAAATGGTTACAGGGCGATGGGTCCTAAAATTTGAAAGAAAATGTGACTTTCTCAGATACAGTGCCTAGTTATTTATTTTATTCAGATGGGAATTTCCCTTAGCACATGGAAATCAGCACATAAAAGCACTTCAGGGTGAAGTAAAGAACATTCCTAACGGCAAACTTCCCTACCTCAGCCATGTGGTGTGCTAAAGAGGCACAAAGAAGGTCCTGAACACTTTTAGCAAGGTAATTCTGTAATAATGGTTTAGGTTACTTTTTAACAAAAATGTCACAGAGTGAATGTTCTTAGGCTCTTCCCTAGGTGCCAAAGGAAACATTTCTTTCCTGTACAGGAAATAGACATTTTAAATTCTGCTTTAATCTTAGACTGGAAGTTTTCAGTCAACCCAGTGACTGTGTCTGTTCATGGACACATACAGATACAAAGATGCATGTGGACTTTGAAAGACTTTGAAATGTACTTATTGATTACAAAAATTACACTCTGAAAAAATGACAGCATTGTTTTTGATTAGGTTGATTTGTATATAAAAAGGTAATCCGAACCTAAATTGTCTGATATGTTTCAAAATTTCTTTAATTTATTAATGTAGTTACAGTGAAATTATGGCTAATCTTCGTACAAATAGTTTTAATAATCGGAATGTCTAACCACACACAAAAAAATCAGAGCTATTTGCCTTTGAATTTTCTGAGAAGGTTAAAATAGACTGATGCCACGATTAGTAAGACCTGCATGCATACATGCAAGCCTCTTACTTTCTTTACTGAGTATCATGATCCTGTTAAAAGAAGATAGAGGACAAACTTAATGTGAGGCATCCTGTGATACTGAGCCTTAATATTGGAACTAAAAAAACTTAGTTAATATTCCTAAGAGTTTTGAAATCTTATTTTGGTAAAGAAACAATGTATGTGGCTATACAAATAAGCTGTGATCTAGCTTATGAAATCTAGTGAAAAATAATACTGTGTGAACTAGCAAGGATTGACCTTTTTCTGAAAAAAGAGTCATCTCTAGGCAAGTGCCCAATATATGGCCACAGCTGCATATCAGATGATGATGTTTTTATTCACAGATGGAGGCACTGTAATTTTTGCTGAATATGTAAAGAGTGACATGAGCAATTAGAGCTTACACTTTTCAGTAAAATTATTACAGAATTTCTTCCTGGAACTTTAATTAATATCGTTTGCTCTCCCATCTGAAAATTCCCAATTTAGCAGATATTTAATAGTGACTTCCAATAGCACAAAATGACTTTTTTGAAAACTTCATATTGAATTTTGTCAGAAATATATGTCTTCTAGGAGGTGATCACTTTTGGAGAAAGTACTCAATAAAATATAAGGCAAAGTAATTTTCATTGTATGACTAATGGAAACAAAATAATTCTGGGCAAGTGAAAGTACTACGTCTGTTAAGCAAGGAGAATTAGAGGGTGTAGTGCGTGAATCACAAGTGAACTCAAGATTTTTCAGAAGAGCAAAGTTGCAATCCTGTAGCTAGCATCATTTGGGGAAGAGGATCTTGATGATATGTGTTGGTTACAGAAGATTAGCATAAAGACAGTTAGTGTAATCAGCCTTGTTTAACATGCTAAAAAATAATACAAGGACTAAATAGTGTTGATTGGAGGTCACAGAAACTTGTATCATCCCACAGCCGGTGTGTTCTTTTTAGATAAACAGCATTTAATACAGCTGGCCACAAAATTTCTGTCCCCCTACCATTTGATTTCCATTACAGATAAATTTGCTAACGTATACGCATAATTTACTCACCAGAAATTGGATGGTAAACGATACATCAGAGATTAAACCCACCATAAAAAATTTTTCCTGACTCCATGCTAACATACAAGGGGCAAAAAAAAAAAAAAAAAGAAGAAATGAGAAGATGCAAAACCTGTTTTCGTGTCCCTGCGGCTGTAGGGGCTGTGGCGGCGGAGGCTGTGCCACGGGGCTGTGCTGGGCGACGGGGCTCTGCTGCGCCAGGGGGCTCTGCTGGGCCATGGGGCTGTGCTGCTGGGCCATGGGGCTCTGCTTCTCCGAGCTGGGGGCCGAGGCTGGGCTGTTCAGCTCTGCTTCATGGGGAGATGGAGATTAAAGACCTGTCACAGTGCAGCATTTAATAAAGGGCAAAGGTACACAATAATAATTTTTGGTCACACGCTACATCGACAAATTTATGCTTTGTCGCTTTTACTCTCCCAGGTTATAATTAGATTTTAAGACATTTGAACCTAATGGGCTTCTTTTGGTAGTCTGTGGGATCTGAAATCTTGGTGACTTCTATAATTCTGGTTGACACTGTCATTATTTAAAACACAATTGAACAAGGGAAATTGCTTCCACGTTTCACATATTCTTTTAAATCATAGAATTACAGATCACAGAATGATGATAGAGTCATAGAGTCACAGAAGAGCTTGGGTTGGAATGACACTTAAAGATTGTTTAGTCCAACCTCCCTGCAATGAACAGGGATATCTTTAAAAAGACCAAGCTGCTCAGAGCCCTGTCCAACCTGGCCTTGAATTCTGACAGGAATGCCAGGATGGGGCATTTTCCGCCTCTCTGGGTAACTTGTTCCAGTGTTCATTACCCTCATCATAAAAAAAAAATCTCTTTTTTATATCTGTCTGAATCTGCCCCTTTTTAGTTCAAAGCTGTAAGGTCACTTGTCCTATCACAACAGGCCCTGCTAAAAAGTCCATGCCCATATTTCTTATAAGCCACCTTCAAGTACTGCAAGATCAGAATAAGGTCTCCTTGGAGCCTTGTCTTCCTCAGGCTGAAAAACACCAATTCACTCAGCCTGTCCTCATAGGAGAGATGCTCCAGCCCTCTGATCATCTTCCTGACCCTCCTTTGAACTGCTTCCAACAGGTCCAGAGGACCCCACAGCTGGATTCAGAACTCCGGGCCGGGTCTCATGAGAGCAGAAGGCCAGAATCACCTCCCTCAACCTGCTCATCCATTGAACAGTGCCCTCATCAAATTAATCTTTCTCCAGTTTAGAGAGAAGGATGTTGTGGGGTATCATGTCAAAGGCCTTGCAGAGGTCCCGATAGGTGAGACCCATTGCTCCTCCCTTGTCCATTGTTGTCCACTGATGTAGTTACTCCACTGTGGAAGGCCACTTGGCTGGTCAGGCAGGACTTACTCTTGGTAAAGCTGTGCTGGCTGTCCTGAACAACCTCCCTGTCCTTCATGTGCCTTAGCACAGCTACAAGATATTTGAAATGCTTTCCATTTAGAAAAAATATCATTTTGAGAGAATGAACATTTTACTGCTTTCTCCACTGTTTGGGATGATAGACCTGTCACAAAAGCTAAAACACTGGTGTTTAGTGTTAGGAACAAACATATTAGGTCCTGCTGTCTTTGAGTTCATCAAGAGCTTCCTGTCTTTAAATTTTTGGGGACTGTGAACAGTAAAACAGTAAACCCAATCTCAATAAATTCTGACTAACCATTTAAACTGATGTTTTATTTCACTGTATTATGTCAAATGACTAAGGTTCCACTTAGGAACAGTGCAGAAAAACAGAATCATTCTTTCCAAACAACACAAAATTCAAAAAGTCAGGGAGTCTGGCATAGGAAATATGGTTTTGTTGCTTTGCTATAAATAAAAGATGCCAATCTTCATTCAGGCTTCCTGCTGGACTTGGGGGGAGACTCATTTGCTACTGAGCTCATATCAAATGTATTTATTCCAACACACTAGCACAGTCCTGTTCACCATTTGCCTATTAGGATGTATAAAAGAGAAAGACTCTGCCCACACAGGAGGATAGAGCACTGCAGAAGTTCCTGCATTATCAACAGTAAAGGCAAATATGTTTTTTCTATTCCTCCTTGCCACAGAAGGAGTGAGGCCAGTGTGGCATGGTGTAAAACAAACAAAATGGGCACATACATATGGCTGAGCATCCCTAACAGCAATAGCTACACACAATACAGACCTTGCCTAGTTTTACATTTGAATCTAGTTTTAATTTTTACGTGGTTTATTTTTAAACTTTTAATGTGTGAGTTTTTCCCTATGGGTGCATATTTTCTACTTATCTAATTTATGCTCAAAATTATTATAAAAATTTTGGCTACTTTATTGAAAATATTTTCAATTTAGGATTAATTGTCAAAAAAAGCTTGTATATTTGCACTTAAAACACTCCTCATGCAGGCATAAGCAATACTTGTCTGTGTAATCACTATGCTTAAGGCTGTAATTGCCCATTTTGCATCTGTGAGTCTCTTTTGTATTGCAAGTTTTAGAGAGGAAGATTGGAAATGTTGTCCCTCATTTCTACATTACTCTCATAACTATGGATGAACTGGTCAAATCATGAGCTGCTTCTAAAACTGCTTTGCATTTATATGGTATTTTTCACCCGAAAGTATATTACAGAGGTATTAGATTTTTTACCAATTTTTCTAAGCTGAGAAGCTAATATCAGAAGGCAAATGAGGTGTCCAATGTCACACAGTCACACAGGGAAGCTGTGCCTTGGCACAGATAATTTCTCACCACTAACACCTGAGAACATCTTGTAGTACTGCAACTCAGCTGCACCTTTGCTTTCTTTCTAATTTAATGTATCCATCTCTAACACTAAACTATTAATGATGTTATTTAACTTGGATACCAGAGAGGCTTAAATAAACTTCATGGACTGTATGAAGCATCACACTTGTTTTAGATGCCTTTAAAGCTAACCTCCAGTAATTACAAGGGTGCTAATTGATGTGAATTCTAAGTGTGTGTACGTTTGTGTTTTTCCCTTCACTGAATTAATTTAACAAAGTAGATGAGTTCCCTCAGTTGCAGTCTGTGACCAGTGTCAGACAATTTCCCTGTCCCCTTGCTGGATGCAGAAGCATAAGGTGAAGGTCATCTAACTGGGCCATGGATCATTAAATAATTCCATTACTTTCTGTGTTTCATTCCCAGCTCTACTGATATTTGTTGCTGAGATATAAAGACATGGTCTCATTAATGTGGTACAATTCATGCAGCAGTGCAGCACATTGTTAAACTAAAAAAGCCCTGAAATCAAGCCCAAACCTCAAGGAACCAACATCAAAAGATCTTCACTGATTAGATGTGGAGCAATGACCAGAAAAATGAGCCTATCCCCTTATCCTCACCCTAAAAATGAGATAATTTAGGGTTCAGTTATTTCCTGCCTTGTGCATTTACAGTGATGTATCACTATGTGATAGTGATAGAGGAAACTGCCAAATCTGAACTCTTCCTTCACATCACTTTTTGTCACATGTAGCTGGTAGTTGAACACGCCTGGTGACAACCATTGCAGTCTCTTGTGAATCACTTTGTCAAACTTTGGTTTGTCTTATAGCAAGATATAAGGGAATAAACTCAAAACTTGGCTCTTGTAGAGTGCTTTTTCACATAGAAGACAATTCTTGCAAAAGACCTTAATATCCTCTTTCTCTCTCTGTCAGGTTTCTCCAGGTTTGCTTTAAATACCCCTTTCATAAATGGAAACCTTTTCAAGAATTCAGATCCTATCTGAGCTAGTTCTAAGCTCATAATTCTGGTGTGCTGCATGTTACAGCGGAGGAAGGAGAACAAAAGATGCTCTTTCAAGTGGTGACATAATTTAAGCTAATTGGAGGCTACTTAAAATTTTCTTCCTGTCTTTAAGGGCCATTGACTTACCCTCCTGAGGAATGATGCGTAGAGTTACACTGAGACCTGCATCTTTAATTAGCTTCACAATATCTGCATGAGGCATGTTAATAATAGACTGGCCATTCACAGCTAAGATCCGGTCTCCAACTTTAAGTTTTGCACAGCGATCCGCAGGGCTTCCATCAATTATCCGCCCTATTTTGTGGGGTACAGCTAGACAAGAGACAATAGACACAGTTAGCATATGCTGGAACGAGTGGTGATGCTCACAAATGAAAGAAAATGAGTTCATTTTAGAAGGAAGTTCTATATGAATTAAAAAGCAGCTTGTGTAAAACCATATAAGAATATAAATTCTTATGCAATGTCATTTGCAGCAACACAGTACTGTGTTTTTTCCCTAAAAATTCAGAATCCAGATGCATATATACACATGGCATATACAAGTGAAGTCGAAAGTTTATAATTCAGCTATTTTGCAAACCTGGCATGAAACAACCTAATAAGCAGATCAGGGAAACAATAAGGCATTAAAATAGGGAAAGGGTATAAATTTATACAATAAGTAGCAGTCATAAATTGTCTCCCACCTCCTGTTTATACAGAATTTCATATTTTTATGCAATAGAGGCAACAAAAATATTATTAATTTTATATACAAAAATTGTTATTGAAAATGCCCGGGGTACATGAAATTGTTCTCCTCCATCCAAATGTGTTTATTGATAAGTAGAAATAATACTGAAGATTTATTGAGATGTGCAGCTCTCTAATTAGGTATTAATAATAAATGAATAGAATTGAATTGACAGTTAGCTATGAGGAAATAGACATGTACTACATCAAAAGATCTCAGCCCTCTTAAAACATTACAGAACAAAGCTTCTCCTTTTGCTCTCCTCTCTGGTTCTTCACCTTTCTGTTTACTCCATCCATGCTCTTGTCCTATCTCTTCCCTCATTTTCCATAGAATTTTCTAAATACTGTTCTTGATTTTTTGACCAGTGTTTCTACTCTATTATTTTCTGTTTTTTAACTAAATGCATATGCTATAGCTGAGAATTTTCTCTAGGCTTCCCAAAGAGCATGCTATTTTTCTTTCTCCCAAGTACTCATAAATATGCTTATCACAATTAAATGACTATATAGTCAATTAATATCCTAATGGTGTTTGAGTATTCCTTTGCAGTCCCACACTTCAGTCCTGGAAAACAGCACAAAGCAGCTCAGCCTTACTATCCACCTTTAAATTGGTGTTTAAAACTAGTGTGTTTCTTTTTTCGAAAATAATATAACCTTAACATTTAATTATCTACAGAGAACTTGGAAAAATGAAAGAAAAGATGGTTCAAACACATTTTTGGGAAATATCTAGGCTATCAATGCTCATATAAACCAAAGCTCTAACAGGAGATATGTTCAGAATACATTGCTGCAGAAGAAATTTCGCAGCACCCTTATAAAGTTTTACTGAAGGTTTTGGTGACTAACACATCTGATATAAAGTCACAATAGACATATCTCAAAATAACTTTTGTTTCTATTATGGATGTAAGTGCTTACAGTGTTAAAAATTAATTTTTGGAACACTGAAAATATAAGTGAGTACTCTGAAGTGCAAGCCATAATCAAAGTGCATGCTTCTTTACCACTATGGTTGAGGCATGAATATAAGTTAGAACACAACTTTACTAACACAGACACAACAAATGGACTTCAGAAATGCATTGTTGCTTAGGAAATAAGCACTGAATTTATGTTACAATGTCTAAACATTTCCATGTTTTAAAATAGATTAAATATCTATAGCTAGACTTTCTACAAAACATTGTGTTTATTTTGCCCTTAATGAAGACATATAACTGCTAATACATACATATCAGTGAGCAAAAAAATGAAAGAGTAACTTGACTCTTAAACAGTTTATGTTTACAAAGAGCTTTTTTCATCAAATCTATTCTTAAAGCATCAGCAAGAATGACTTAAACTAATACTAAAATCTGCCTGTTTCTGGCAAATGTAATAAAAGTTCTGTCTGAAATTGTCATGTCTTGACTGCATATTAGTGGAGATCTGAAAATGAGACTGTCTTATGTAAAAAAGTAAGAATTTTGGTAGTAAGAAAGAAGGGGAAATATGGTAGAGATGCCACAACTAAAATTTCCATGCTTGCCATTTCTAAACCTAAAGATGTTTTTGCTAGCCTAAATACTTTAGTAGAGACATCATTTCAGTAGTAAGGGGTGTGGGAGGGTGGGGGGTGAGAAGCCCTATTAATTTGGCAGAAAAATTTTTTGTTAGACTTCTTGTACCTGCCAAATGAATAGAGCAGATGTCTGCATGTTTGAGATGTCTGCTGAAACTGAAGCTGGAGGTGGGAGAGCCACGAGACTCTAGTTAGATCCAAATCCTGAGACAAAGGAAAGGAGGGAGAAAGAGGAGGAACTTGGTGTTCTTCTCTTCTTCCCTTTAAGCCTAATGGTCCTCACCTTCCTGATAAAGGTACCTACTCTAAATGTTTTGGTATCCCTGAACTCCATTCTGTTGTGTTATGAGAGGATCAGCAGTAGGTGACCATCAGATACAAACTTGTGTCTGTCCAGGTACCTTTTCTACTCCACTTTGCTATTGGGGACTTAATGCTCCTCTCCTCAGGCTGTATTGGTGCCATATGTTGCCATTTGATCTTGTTACAAAGTAGGGTGTGGGAAAATTGTGCAGAAGGAATCTGAATCTCTGCTGGATTCAAGGGTTTTATGGGCAAATCTAGGGACTTACTGGAGGAGCTCATGGCCATGCAGCAGAAACTGGTTCATGCACATTTCTAGATAATATGAGAAGACATTTATCTCCTGGCTCCTTCCCTCTCAGGATAATGTTATCCTGAGGAGTTTCTGTTCTTTGCCTCTCTTCCCAGTGGAACTCTGCCTGAGTGCCCTCCTAAGCCACAATATCCTGGCTGCCATGGTCCCAAATGCTTCCTTGGGAAGGGAGGATTTATTTAGGGCTTTTTTACAAGCATGAATTCTTCTAAGAGACACAGATTATCTGATGTGTAGGTTGTTCTCAAAAAGCAACTTAAACTTAAAATATGTTAGAAAACTTTCAATTTTTAGAGAGAGCCTTTGGTGGTGAAATACTTACTTCAAAGGGATAAGCAGGAACTACTCTCATAGGGGATTAATGAGGTAAAAGCTAAGGAGCAAAGGTGGAAATGAACTGTGAATTTCCATAATGGAGAATTTTTATTGTTCAGAATGGTCATGTCTAAAACAAGTGCGGAAGATCTATAAACTGTCAGTAGGGAGTGGGTTGAAAGAAGTGGCAGACAGGATCTCATGAAAAGAAATGCAAGATGATGCAAGTAAGGAAAAAATAACCCTGCCTAAGATTAAGCAGATATGAGCCCTAAATTAATTATTATCACTCAAGAGTCCTTGAAATATGTGCCTACATGTCTAAAAACACAAACTCATTAAAACAGTCAATATGACACTAAGGGTTCTAAAAGAGTAACAAGTGAAACAAACTATTGCTAGTTAATGCTGCGCACCTAAAATCTGAGTATTCCTAATTGCTTCAGTATCCTCATCTCAGAAATCATAGCAATGAACTCACAAAGATTCAGAGAAGGGAAGCATGGAAATCAGAAGCAGAAAACAGCCTCTGCTCAAAGGAGCTGTCCATGAACTCGCTGTCTATGCCTTCCAAAAGAGAATTTGGGGCAACCTTCTGGAGGGGCAGAAGAATAAAAGGATTCAAAAAAGGATTAGACGAATTTATGGGGGTGGATACATTGCTGATTAAATCAGAAAACCTTGGCTGTAAAAGCTGACACAATGCCTGGGAAAGGTCTTGTCTGCTGTATGTGCTGTCCTCTCTGCTGCTGATCACAGCAAAGGGACAGCAAGGAGCTGTGTGGCTGCTTGGTCTCTCCCAGCATGGCAGGTCTCTTCCTGGAAAGAAACCTCCCATGTCTGGCATTTAATTAGGGTTTTGTTAACATAAAATACTTTTTTTTTTTCCTTAAATTGCATCTTCTGGGTCTTATTTTTATCTGAGCAGAGCATTTAATGATGTAACCTTTTAAAGAAGTCCCAAATCTTCTGACTAGTGGTAAATGTTTCCTATCACCCTTAAAAATTTTTACTGAACTATTCATGCCTCTTTTAACAATTCACCACAAGCTGTTCTCCAAACACGTATATATTGAAGAGTGACAGCCTGTGCCTGGATGAGACTTTGCACAGCATCTGATCCACTTATTTCAAAACACTGAGTTACCTCAGCAACATTTAATATTAGAAGGCTATACAGAGAGACTTGGATTTGTGACTTTCTTTTCAAGAAATCCATTGATTTTGCTAAAAGTGAATGTAGAAAACAAGCTGCCCCTTTGTAGAACAATTAATTTCTTGGTTCTCTCAGACTACACAATGAATGAGACTGCAAGGGAAAAATTACTGTAAACACGGATTAATACATATTTTTTAACTGTTGAAAATATGGGAAATTAGTGAGAATGAATTTATATGTATACAAACCATGCACCCCTTCAAAATAGATATAGAGGGTTTTTTTCTCTAGTACTATCAAGTAATGCAAAATGTGATACTCAGGAGTGATATAGTTGGATATCTACCTTAAGATAAAATAAATCCTTTGAAGACAGAGGGTATAATCCTAGACCCAAAATACTCTAGCAGAGAGCAGCAATGCTGCAGAAACCTTATCTGACAAAAGATCCTACACTGGAAGGTAACTTTTTTGCAATGTATTTTTCAAAATTTCATGACTTGGGGAAGATTTGAATCCTGAGAGCACCAAAGCTTCTCTGATATTTGAAATCATTAATCTCAACTCCTAAATATTGCTCAGATAGTTACAGCATTACAACACAAACTGACACAGAGTTGGCATGTAGCAGCTGAGGCTTTCCCTGAATGTATTTAATCATGCAATAATCAGCTCTTAGCTCATTGAAGAAAAATTAAATTAAAAAATGTAAAGACAAAATTACTTAAAGGAAATCTTTGCATTTAGAAAGTGGATAAGGTCTGCTTTTAGAAGCTTACATTTTTCTCTATATTTTTATTTGATAAGAATCACTCACTTTTGCTCTCCATGATTCAAATTAATATCCTTACCACACCTGCATGTCACAGAACAGAGAACAAATTTCATGTCATTATACCTGGGTGTCCATATGCTTGGGTCAGCTGTACACCAACCCAGAGCAGTTGCTGAATACAGATACTGCTTCTAGCACCATATATCACAGAAACACAGAAGGGTGTTTGGAGGGACCTCTGGAGATCACATAGTTTAACCTGCTGCTAAAGCAGGTTCAGTCAGAGCAAATAGCACAGAATTTAGTCACATGGGTTTTGAATATCTCCAGAAAAGGAGATTTCACCACCTTTCAGGGGCCTGCTCCAGTGCACAGTCACCCTCAAAGGAAAGAAGATTTTCAGAATGAACTTTCTGTGTTTCAGTTTGTTCCAAATGCCCATTGTTTGGCTCCACTCTTTTGACACCCACCTTCAAGATATTTGTATGCAATGGTAAGAGCCCCTGCCAGCCACCTCTTCTCAAGGTGGAACAGGCCCACCTCTCTCAGCCTTTCCTCTAAGAGAGATGTTTCTGTTCCCTAATCACCCCCTTAGTGTGGTAAACATATATCCTCTGAACAGAGAGAGACAAAGCTGTCCCAGGATTTTCCTGGGAAGCTGTGAGAAAGCTCAGAGAAAAGAATGAGAAACAATTCTTATCTCCACTTGTTGTGCACACGTGGAATGTGTTATGGAGATTTGTTTACCAAAAGGTGATTTCTTAATTGGACACTGGATGGTGTTTAGATTGATTGACCAATGAGGTCAAAGCTGTATGGGACTGTCTGTAAGGATCACGAGCTTCTTAATTAGCGTAGTATAATACAGGACAGAGAATAAAGCAATTGGTCAGCCTTCTGCAGTCATGGAGTCAATGCTAATTATTAGCCTGTCAGGTCCACCCTGCTACCCCACCTTAGTACTTCACTGGGCTCTCCTCAGTCATTTCATGACTTTCATGACTGAGGAGCCCAGAATTTGACACAGCACCCCAGATGTGGCCTCACTAGGGTTGAGTAGAGGGACAGGACCACCTCCCTCTACCTGCTGGCAATGCTCTTCCTAATGCTCCCCAGGACACCACTATGCTTTTTGGCCACAAGGACACAGTGCCAGCTCATGGGCAGCTTGTTGTCCAGCTGGACCCCCAGGTCCATCTCCACAGAGCTGCTTCCCACAAGTCAGCCCCAGCCTGTGCTGGTGCCTGGGTTTATTCCTTCATTAATGCAGGACCTTGCATTTGCCTGTTTGAACTTCATTAAGTTCCTGTCTCCACAACTCTCCAGACTGCCCAGGTCTGGCCAGCAGAGCTTTCAGGTGTATCAGCCTCCCCTCCCAGTTTTGTAACATCAGCTAACTTGCTGAGGGTACACTCTGTCCTTTCACCCAGACCATTGATGAATAAGTTCAACAAGACTGATATATCTACCAGTCTCTTGCTTTTTGAATATGAAAATAATTTCTCCTCATTTGCAAGACCCACAAGCTAAAAAGAATGGATTCTAAGAAAACATTACCATATATAAGGCTTTTCTGATTTACATCAGTATATTTTACATCTATTTAGTCCTAGACACAACTGTTTAGACTATGCTTTTTAGACAGCAACTCTCCAGTTTTCCCCCTCTATATAGTAGCTAAATGTCAAGAAGTATCAGTTAAGGGAGAAAAAAAAACCAAACCCCTACTTTATCCATTAAAACCCTCTGGCAGATAAATTCTTGCAATGTTTTCTAATGTTAACAGATATAGACAGTAAGCCAAGCAAATGAGCCTTCCTGAGCCAGCTGTCCTTCTCAATGTTACACAGTGATCAAATGAATATTTATTATATTCTCAATTCTCTAAACATGCAAAGGTTTTCATTCAACTGGCAGGCTCCAGCATATCAGATTTTAATTGGAAGAATATATTAAATATAAACACCTGTAATTTCATAACTATAGAAAAATCTAAATTTCTGAAAACTTCGGTATGGTGGACTTTCCATCAGGGCTAAAAAACATTTTCCTGATATTGATAGGATATTTTATGTGACGCTTATTTGGAAAATAGAAATAGTATGCATGCTGCATACTTGCATGTTAAAATAATCCATTTTCTTTATAAGATTAATGAATCTATGAATGGAAGCATCCCATTTTGTGCTGACATGGAGCATATTTGCTTGCCTAGCACAGGCATAAGAAGCTAAGTGGGAAGGAGTGCACATGCCTTACAAAGCTGAAGATCTAAGAAAAAATAATGGAACTTACAGACTATAATTAATGCTTCTAATGAAAGTAAAGTGGAATTATTAGAAAAGCCTTGGTTCTCTTGATGGGTTTTGCTAAGGAAACTCACAGTGCTTGCTCTTTGAAAACACATGAGCAGCACCTGTAGGTCCAAATAATGTATTCAGAAATACACTGGAGGACAGAAATCTAGAGAGGGGAGTAATGCAGTTAAGATCCTTCATTATTTATCAACAAAAATATCAAATAGACAATTGAATATTTCATGCCTGCAAACTGCAGCAATGTATTTTGATGATATTAAAAACCTCTTTGACCCCTTAAGGTTATTTCACTATGATAACTGCTTATGTTGATTTGAGAAACTAAAGCACATAGAAATTTCTTTCAGCTGCAAGTGTTGCTGTCTCTTAAACATACTTAAAAGGGGGCTTTTGTAGCTGAAGAGGCAGAACAGCTCAAACCTGAGTATCACAGCTGCATAGAAATGATAATCTAGATTCCTTGCCCACAAACTGCAAATATCTTCCATGGGGGATGCACACTGTGGGCGGGTTTTCACCGCTATGCTCCAAAAATGTCCTAGGTGGGGTAGACAGACATCCTAATTTCCAAAGCTCTGTATCCTTTAGAATTAGAAGATTGGTCACATAAAATTATGTCCCTAACCACCATCTTACCCAGGCCAAGCAGAGGTGAAATTGCTGCAGAAACACTCAGATCACACAGCTATCACTGATCAATAAACTGGTTTTTATCTCTAAACTGTAAGGAGTTTAAAGAAACTCTGGGCTGAATGGGACTTACCCAGAATGCTGTTTTCTGCAGTCAGCAGAGACTTAGCTTGGATTTATGGTTTTTAGTTAAGACTGCATGTTTTGAGAAATGAAAGGAACTTTAATTAGACTCTGTTTTATCCTGTTTTCAAATTCCAGCAGGCACTGGCACATGCAGTGTAGGGACAAATTAAATCTACAACTCCTCTTTTGCAAAGCAGGAGCAAGATCATAACAAGTATGCACAGTCTTTAATTTTTTGAAAAGTTTTTATTGATTAGGTCTGTCTTTTCAGTTTGTTTACACTTCATAACTGTGCTAATTGACAGTACCTGCTACAGTGAAATTCCTGGAAATATTGCCAATGTTCCAACTTCATTGGAAGTTGCAATTTAACAAGGTCTGTTTACAACACATGGTTTCTCTCTAAAAAAATTACGATGTAAAGAGATTTACTGGGGATCACAAGTACTTATTCTAGATGAAGCTGCATCCCAAACACAAAAAGTAAAAGTGTCAGGAAGATATGAAGGAGGCAGGAACAAGTTTACTCCATAAAATTCTGGGGCAGAAATCTCATTCTGGTCACCTCTAGAAGTCTGCAAATGCTTTTGCATAGGCTGCAGATAGTGAAATTATCTTGATACCCTAAAAATGCTTCCCTAAATGTAATGCAAAAGTGTAGATTAATTACTTAAATTTAAGTATTTTAGCTGTAATTTCTCATGCGTGAAGAAGGGATGAGAGCCACATTCCCCTTTAATGTTGGAACAGGATCTGGGGGAAGGCACAATAGTATATTTTAGAGGCAGTGGAGGTTAATCCTTTCGTTAGAAATAGGTCAGGAGCCTGGACAGGTGTATTTTCTTTTCTTAATCTCTTAGCACTCCAAGATCCTCTGCGTGCTGCACTAGGCAAAATGACTTGCTCCTGGATATACCACTCAAGCACAGCTCTTTGTTTATCCACTTCATCTCTTTTTACTGATACAGTTTTGAAGCATGGCTGACCTTTTCTATGCCCCTGCTTTGCCCTGTAAAATCTCTTCATTCAATCCTTGTCATTCGTTTTCAACTCCTGATCTCCCCGCATCAGAACTGTAGTTCAGTGCAAGATAATCCCCTGTGCTGGATTAGAGAACATCCCAAGCAATGCTTTGACAAATGGGAAACAAAATTTCTACCATTATAGACACAGGAAAATAAGTGTGCCACAAGAATTGGATGTTTAAGCAAGTGCCAGTAAGGAAAAATGACATTCATATCTAAAGGCTGGCTCCAAAGTACTTAATGTTAATTTATCAAACTGACAGCTATTTCAGTGCTGCCCATCACAAAATGTGAAAAAATAGTGTGTTTCCTAATTATGGCTGTAGTCTGCCCTCACTCTGTGTCTATCAGTAGTAAAAAGCCAGCATTTAATATTTTTAAAATTTCTGCACAGCAAAGGCAGGCCCATATGCCAAGTGTAACAACAAACCCCTTGCAAACCATATTGAGAGAAAAGCTGACCAGAACCCTAAACCTCTTGGAAAAAGAGTTTCATCTCTATTTCTGGGAGCTGCTGAGCCTTTCATGGCTCATTCTCAGGTCAGAAGGAGCAAGAAGAACTCCTAAGATGCTGTAAGGGAGCAGTGCAGCCCACACCCCACCAGAGGGTGGAAAAGGGATTTGAGACTCAGCTGGAGCACTGTGACTTCATGGGATGGTCCTGCAGCTGCACAGACAGAGCAAACTCTCCTGGAAAACAGGACAGCTTTGTGCAACCCCTTCAGCTTCAGCCCAACTGCAAAGCACTAAACCAATGAACCTGCAGCTCTGTAGCCAGGAGCAGCCTTGCTGGAATGGCTGCTTCAATTTTAGCAGTGCTTGAAGCACCTGGTGACACAAAGTGCCTGCTCCTGTACTCCACAAGAGGTGTTGTAATCTGTTGGACTGTAAAACACAGCTTGTAAGTGTGATTTCAACAACAAGGAAAATGCTTTCAGTGCATAATTAATTGCCTTCCTGAGTAATAGTGGTGATCATACTTATTCTTCCAAGACCTCAAGTCTTTTGCTTTTGCAAGAAAGTAGAGGAGGGAATAGAGTTATTGAAATAAACATTCTTAAATCAAAGGAACCCTTCCTCACTTTGCCCTGAGGATGCTCCAGTGACACAACTTCCTGGGTGCTGCTCATCCTAACAGTGTCTGGCACGACAAGATGCTCCCTGTTTTGACCTATTTTGCCCATTACGAATTTTTCAGAATTGCTTTGCAATTACAACATTAACATTACTCTGTGCATGCATGTCTGCATAACATCATTCTGTTCCATATGGGGATACAGGAGCTGGCAACAAGTACCCTGCCTCTGAAACAAGGGACACTGGAACCAGAGCACAATATCTCACCCAATTAACATATTGCTGCTATCAGAAGGAGTACCTAGCATGGTGCCATGCAGGTCCACATTTTGATAGTGATGTATCATATATTTCGGACATTGCACTTCCTATATCCATTTGATATTTTTCTACTGTTGGTATGCTTTCTACCCCTGATTGTGTCTTTCAATAAAAGGATTTTGTGTTATTTCAAGATAGAAGGTACCTCAGGAGGGTTTCCCTGTTCTACCAAAGGGCCCAAAACTTAGATGCTGTATTCTGAACGGATGCCAGTGAGTGCTGAGTAAAAGGGGACAATAATGTCCCCAATCTACTGGCTATGCTTCTGTTAATAAAGTTTAAATGACTTCACCCAAGTAAATATTAAGTAAAGGAAATAACCTCTGTTACTATAGAAAGAGTAAATAATTTTCAGATTTTTTCATTACTGATGACAGGTGATGGAAACTTCAGGATATTTTTTCTACTACATTTTTGTAACAGAATTTATATAGCAAGGGTATTTTCTTCTCTTTTCTGTCACTGTCTGCAGCAAATGTAATTTTTGTTCACTGTTCTTGTAAATTTAGGATTTGGTACTTTTGGGGATCACTGAAATTCACTGCAGTTATTATTTGATTAAATTCTCTTGTCACTTCCACAGCAGGCTGTCATTTCCCTTTACTGTTGGAGGTGTTCAACTGAGCATCAGAAATGGCTGCTTACACAGTTGCTTGTGGAGAAAGAAAAGTGCTGAAAGAACATGTTGGAGGGTAGGAGGCAAAGCAGGATCTTGAACCTGGGTCTGTAGTCTTCAAGAGACTATTCCAGGCACAGAATTTTTGGTTGCTTGAGCATTTTCCCTTTTTCTCCCCTTTCCCTCTCCATCTGCCCCAACCACAAATTCTCTCTATAAAATATTTTTCTTGAAAAAATCATGACTGACTTAACTGATTAACATGTACGTACCACAATTGATTATTTTTTTATTTTCTGATCTTCTGCAAAGAACTTCCAGTTCTTTGGCTATTATATTCAGTAATGTGAAACTCAGAGCCCCAAGAGGCTAATTAGCTATGGTTTTGTTACAATATTAATTCCAGCAATCATGGAGTTTTAAAATTCAGCTGAGGTAGCATGAAAAGCAACTCTTTTAATAACTGCATGATCAGGAAATACTGCAAAAAAGTTTTCTGAGGTTACTTGCTATTGTGAGATAAGGTTTTCCCAGTATTCTCTTGGCTGCTTTTCAGGTATGGATTTAGAAGAATGGTGTTTGGCCCTGAAGTTGAAATTATGATTTCATTTTGTCAGGAACCAGTTTCAGGCAAAAGAACAGTTCCTTAAAAACATATTTTAGTGTAGGGAAATCATTGTATTAGGCTTCAACTTGCAAAATGATAAATCTCACTTTTGTTTTTTCAGTTGTGGTTAGCCTTATTTGATGGGGCATGTGGATGTCTCTCAATAGAAAGCCTTTTTTGCTTCCTTCTTCCAGAAGGCTCAGCTCTCATTGGGTTAAATGTCATTGGAAAGACCCAATGGTGCCCCTGTGCCTCAGCTGCCACTACCTGGGTTTGAGTCTCCTTTAGGTCCTATGTCACACCTGCCTGACCTCTTCCTAGATGTACCCAGGACAGCTCAAGTGGCACCAGATGTCTATATTAAAGCAATAAAATTGACCCACAGAGAAAATGTTTTCTGAACAGAAAGTGAGCTATAATTATTAGCTGCAGATCTTGCCACCAGAGTACTACTGAGTACAGAGAGATATACCTATCCCCCATACTCAGCTGTAATTTTTATGCTGTCTATACTCCCCCCAGTTAAATCAGCCTCTCTGCATCTGCATCTAACAAGTTCTCCTAACTTCCAATTGCTTCTGCAGTCCCATAATTGGACAGCTCTTGTCATAGGGTTTGCTGTGATCTAAGCTTTTTTTCAACTTGCTGAACTTCATCTTGATTTTTTAAAAAAAGTCTAATTCATTTGCATGTAGGAGACTAATTTATTCACATAACCCTACTTACAGTGTCTCTTTGAGACACAATAACAGACAAAATCTACTTTGTGAGTGAGTCCTCTATTACTCTGATAGCCAAAGAAGTGTGGGAAGTGCAGGGCTCCAGAGGCCAGAATAACCTTTGGTTTTGTTGAAGACAAAACAAGCAGTGCCTCTGAATAAACATTGAGAGCATCTTCAGTTTAAATCTCTGCTGTGATAAATTATTAGCAGATAGGTTTAAATTAACTATTGGTGTGGGGTGTCACCCTGATTTTTTAAGATTTTCTAAGCCTTCTGATGTTTACATTCTTGTAATGAACTTTCTCGCACACTGTCTATAAATAACTTATTGTATTGCATTCTTTCATAGAGGAAGAGAAATTTGATAGACTGTTAGTTTGTCCAGTGTCATTGGAGAGGTGATACTTTCACTGTCATTTTTAGAAAACTATAAATGTTAGAGTCAGAAAATAAACTTCCCTTTTCTTCACCTTGAAAGCAGCAATGTGTGTGCTCGTGTTGTTTCATGTCCTATAGCAACAGTGGGTTTGTTTTTTTATTTTATTTGGGGCAAACTTAGAGAAACATGAACTGAAAAACTGCTTTACTCACTTATTGTGGAGCCAGACTCGGGCCTGTTGAGGGAGCTGATGATGACGAAGCCGAAGCCCTCGTTCTCCTTGCGGTGGATGACCACGTCGCTGCTCTGCAGGCTGTGCGACGCGCAGCCCTCGGGCGGCGTGGCCGTGCTGCTGGACACGGCGTGATTGCTGTTGGCATAGGTTGTGTAGTCACTTCTTGGAGAGCTGTGGTGCGTAGACACCGAGCCTGGGCTTCTGCCATTCTCTGGGCAAGGTTCTCCTGCAACATAAATCACACCAGTGTCACGGCCTGACTTGCTCGGTGGCTCTGTGACTTGCAGTACATTTGCTAATGCAATGTGAGTACAGCTGACTGTCTACAGAGCAGACTACCCCAAGTGTTAAACCAGGAGCTGTAATAGATGCAGAGAGACAGGAATCTACACAATTATGCAGAGCATTCAAGGGCAATCAGATAAAGCAAGCGTGAACACTGACTGCTACACTAGCTACAAGAGAGGAAAGTAAGAAACAGTGTCTATCTGGATTGCAAAACCATTACCAAGCACTATTCCCTTGTCTGCTGGTAGATCTGTCATCAAGAGGAAAATGTGACTGTCTAATCCAATAAAAAATTATTTGTGTTTGGATTACAAGAATTTAAGCAGGGAGCTAACAGAGTAATTAGGATTAGCTGCATAATGTTCTTCTTACAAGTTGATTAGCTGGTTCAAAAAATGTTCAAAGAGCAGAGCTGTTACACAATGCAAAATCATCGCAAGTAGTTTTTCTGTGGGTGTCATGGCAGAAGCAGTGGTCATTTAAAGGTTTGGAGATGCTCTTGTTTGGCAAGTTCAAAAGGGCATAAGTGAAAATGGAGTCCATGTACACTTCAGTATTGCTTTACAGTAACAAGAACAGGAAACAAGTTAAAATTTGTGGGATTACACATTTTTTAGTGTGAACATTTTGGCAATTGAAAACAGTAAATCTACACTTCCAGATGGGAACAAAAAGATTTATATTCTTTGCAGATCTAAGTTGTTTACACAAATCAGCATTTATTGACAGTTTTAATACAGAAATTTCAGATAAATGTAAGTATTATGTTTTCTGTTTGGAGCAACAAGAGTGGCAGAGTAATTTTACTGAACATGTGAGGAGCTCCCACATATACACATACATCCTAGGTAGAGAGTTTGCAAATTAGATCTTCAGTGTGTGTATATATTAATAAAATAAACAGCATTCAAGGACAAGCTGTTGTTTCCTCAGTCAGGTGTGTCCTTTAGTAGTCCTGCAACTATGAAATAAGGTAATTAGAGAGTATACAGAGGAAGAAAAACAAACAATTATTATACTCCTGAAAATCTCTAAGAGTTATTGAACCAAATCTGCAACTAAATGCCATAGTCAGCGACAAGAGGGTTCTCATTTTCTGGCTGTCATGTTTCAGAAGGCTGAATATTGTTTATGTCAGTATGGCTGCAACAGAAATGAAATTCTCTTACCCTGTAGAATGACCAAGATCTGGCCTGGCCATGAAAGAATGCAATTGAATGCCATTAAATATGGGAAAAGAATAATAAAGGAGGAAAAGCTTAAATGGCTATTTGACTGTCAACTGTGCAATAGATACTCATCAGAAAAATTACATTTTGCTCCTGCCTGTGAAAAAATGGCATTTCAATCCAAAAATCATATTTTTCTAATGAAATTGTTTTCCAGATCTTGTGAATTGTGATTTTCTGTTCCAGATCTGGGTAAGTATATGTACAAAATGGTAATTCCAGGTGAGGGCTCAGATACGTATATCAGCTACAGACAGGTAAGGAAAACCCCAGATCCCTCTGTTGTCTACATTCATGCTAGTGAGAAATTCCCATGAAATCAATTGCCCTGATGTATCAGCATAGCATTTTTCAGTCACGCCCAACACCAGTTGTTTTAAATTCTTCCACAAAGCTTATGTTGTAACACACCACATTAAAACCCTGTTCAGCTCCTGAAATGCTCAAACATTAATGAGCTACACGCCACACTCCCTGGTGTGGCACTCCCAAGGCCCAAGAATAACTTCAGGTGTTTTACCAGCTTGCTTACTGTCCGCACAGGAGCCCAGAGTGTCTGGTAGAGCTTTAATATTTAAGGAGCAGCAGGGAAGGCCGGCACTGCTCAGTGCCAGCCCTGCCTGCGGTGCGTGCGGTGCTGGCGGCGAGGGCTCGGCGTCATTACCTTGGTTATTGGCCATTTTCCTCGCGCTGGGGGAGCTGCGAGGGGGCGTCGCACCAGGCGCGGGGGCACCTTTCTGGCTGGAGGACTCTGGAGTCAGTAACAGAAGAAAGTCAGTCCTGCAGGAGCACGGCTGGCAGGGAGCTGCGGTGCCGCAGTGGGAGGGGGACTGCGAAGACGAAGGTGAGTGGGAGGGCGGCTTTTTTGGCACAGGAGCGAAGGGGAACGGCGCAGGCAGTGACAGTGGATCTAGGGCACGGGCAGGCAGAAGACAGGACAGGCTGGGAATGTGGTTTTGCTCATTTCTGGTACCTCAGACAGGTGTACTCACCAAAAATGTTTTAAAAGATCTTAGATAGACTTCTTTCCTCAAGTAAGCAATGGTTGTAATGGAAGGTCATCAAATTCTCCCATTAAAGCTTTAATAGATGCTGCCACACACATTTTTCAAGGTTCTGATGTTTTTCAGCAATTGAGACTGAGTTAGTCTAAACATCTAATTTACTACACATACTTCGTAGTGGTTTAGGTTCATTTTCTGAATATGTCTGCTTGACAGAAGAATCCGGCCCTTGCGCCCTACAGAAGATTTTCAGCCAGCTTGCATTGTAGTTCAGTGGGGAATTCCAGATGACATCAGTGAGACCAGAAATGGGCTTTTAACACACATAAGAGTGAAATGAGCTCCTGCCCTAAAACAGTTAACAGTCTTTGAGCCTTTCTCTTATTGACATAGTCAGCTCAAATGGCTTTAACTTAGGTGAATGTTTAGTCCCAAAAGTGGACAAAAGGAGACAACACAGACCAAGACAGCATGGAACAAACCCAGAGCACTTATGATCACCACACCAGGGTTGCCAGTATGTTTCCACTCAGTTGTTTTTGTCAGAGGAACAAAGGACACATATTTACAATAATTCATTCCTCAAAATGACACAAACATTCACTTTGATTTCCTCTATTATTTTATAACAGCACCGGTTTGTGCTGCCAGCATTGGGATCTGTTTTTCCTTTCACCTTTCCCAGCCTTCACTCACCCGTGGGTAGCACCTTTCTCCTCACAGTAAGATTCACCTGCCCGTTTCGGGCGGCATTGTGCATCAGATCAATCACGTATCGGTGGGTTTTGCCGGCCACTGGAATCCCATCCACGTACACCAGCTCATCACCAGGGTGGAGACGGCCATCTCGGTCTGCTGAGCCCATGGCAATCACTGCTCCAATGAGAATCTAGGCAGCAAAGAAACAAAAATTGCACTGAGCCTCCAATTTAGTGACATGAATATTGCAGTGATTTTCTCTTTCTTGTGACATTAAGCTAGTGATTTAGCACGGGTGAAGAGCTCTGTGTGTCTCAAAGCTGTGCTTGTCCTCTTGTGGGTATGACTGAAGATGCTTCCTTGTCTTTGGTAAGAAGGTAAGATGTTTCCTGTCACCATCATATCTTCTGAAAAATCCTCTTTGCCCAGAATGTCTCTCCTGGGAAGCTGAAAAGCCTCAGAGAAAAAGGAAAACAATATAATCTCATTTTCTTCTCCTGTGTTTTGCTGCTTTAGAATGTGGTTGGAGATTGTTTATTCAACAGGAGAATTGTTTTGACTTAATGACCAATCACAGTCAGGCTGTGTCGGACTCTGAAAAGAGAGTCATGGGTTTTTAGTTATTATCTTCTAGCCTTCTGTCTGCATCCTTTCTCTATTCTTTAGTATAGTTTTAGTATAGCATTCTTAATATAATATAATATAATATAATATAATATAATATAATATAATATAATATAATATAATATAATATAACATCATAAAATAATAAATTTGCCTTCTAAGAACATAGAGTCAAATACATCAATTTCTCCTCCATCCAGGGGACCCCAAAAGTACCACAGTTTCCTACCTGCACAGGAGAGATACACCAGAGAATCCTACTCTGAGTTCTGCTTGATATGTTCAAATCAAGATAATCTGCCTCTGAGGAGTGTTGAGTTTCTATAGACTACATTATAACAAAGACTTAAAAAGATTAATTCCATGTAAGAATATTTTTATTTAAAATTATCAAGTCTGGTTATTTCTTATCAAAGGATTTTCACTGCTGCGTGATTTAAGCCCTTGGAGTCGTATACCTGAGGTCAGCAGTGGAAGTGACCCCACTACACAAAGCTGGCTTTGGGACTCTTTAGGGAAAAAGAAGTACTATATTAAATGTTATCACTCTTAATGAATGATTGTTCAGGCACTCCTTGGTTAAAATGGAAAAAAGAGGAAAAAATGTCAGCTTGTTCTGGGCAGATGTTGTTTTCCCAAATCGATATTTAAATGTAGTTTGTATAGGACATATAAACTAGTAAAAAATCTGTCCAAAACCTTGTAATGACTTTCTCCACCTTCTATGCAGATAATTTCACATCTTCTTTCTCAGAAGAAGATGTATATATTTTCCCCGTGGAATAACTGGTAGAACAGTTGAGATTGATTCAAACAAAACCTGCTTTCTTTGAAAGAATATTAAAGCATTCACAGAGTGTGTTTCAAATTTTCTGTTCTCTTTTTCAGTCTGAGAGTGAGCATAAAATGATGGATATGACATGCCATGTGACAATCTGCTTTTAATAATATAAGATAAAAGCTATGAAGCATTGCTTTTCATGATGAATTGCAAAGGCTAGATGTGGTAATCACACAGGTGGGCCTGTCGTTTTTTGTGGTCTTAGCTGCAGAGTTGCAAGTATCTCAGCATAGTGTCTAAATGAAATCCCCTGTGGAGCCTGGAGAATTTTCCCCAGTTTTTCACCTCCCTTTGGCTTACTTTTGCTTTCAAAACTTAGCAAAGAGAGAACATGATGCAGTTTTTTCCTGCTTTCTGGTGTTCCTGGGATCCTGTTAAGCAGTGCCAGGCTGAGTGGCCAGAGAGGCTGTTTCAGGTTCTCCATTCTGTTCTTCAAATGGTGAAAAAGTATACCTTAAATCTTTGGAAAATACTTTGTACAAAATTCAACCATGAAATATGAATTTATGCTCCTTTATCAGACAGAAGAAAAGTTCTCCAAGGCTACTTTTAGCTAGATATCCACAAAGTATTCTCAAAACATTTGAAAATTAGGCATCTCACATGAGTAAGAATTTCTTCCTAGTTATTTTGAGAAGAGATGGATTATAACCGCTACAGTTTGGGAGATTGTAGGGATTGGCTTCCTCCTTTGTTGAACATTTGCAGTTTTTTCATAATTTTCTGGCAAAATATTAAACAATTTGAGCATCTTTAACCTTTGTAAAAACAAAATGCAGATCATAGCATGGTAGGTCATCGGTATACAAAGCAAACTAGAAAAACTCTTTCTAGATCCTGACTAGGTAATTATTGCTGATATTTCACATGTCCACCATGTAATGTGATTGTGTTACTCATCTCAGTGTTGGATTCCTAACATAAGCATAGAGTCATACCTTAAACACTTCAGCTAGGTGTGTTTGTCAAGATGATGGCCACTATATCTATTATTTGGGATATTATTTGGGATAACTTTTTCATTTTCTGTGTCTGAATTTGTCTCTTATGCATTATCTGCTCTTGTTTCATGGCTGAGAAGCTGCCATAATAGTTATCAATTCTACATGTAAAGCACAAACTGGAAAAATACATATCAGGATTATATTACCTCTCAAATGCAGTTCCATACTCGCATGAGATGGCTTTGAATGCGTGATGAGAAGGATGATGGCAGGTAAGTAATAAAGACTGTGTTGTAGAGAAAAAAGAAAAGTTTTTCCTATTGTTTGAGATTAAACAGGACAAATTCTGGGATTAGGATGATTGTGGCAGAGTCTAATCTGAAATTAAAGCTGATGTTTATTAATTTATACAGGTTAATCTGCTTTGATACTGACTTTCTTTGTGATTCTTGGTAATTATCTGAATTTGTATTTTAGTTTTTCTGAACATAATACAGTAGCATCACAGACATATAGCAAAATTTATGTATATACACATAAAGGGTGATTCACCTAATATTAAGTGTCAGTGATGGCTAAATCCAAGCTAATCACCTGAACTCTGTCTGATCACTGTTAAAATACGACTTCCCAAGGCATGGCCTTATCTTAACATTTTGCTCTATGTCTTAGAAATGTAGAAAGACACTGAGAATATATCTCGGCACTGACTATAAAAAGAATACAACATATATCTTGTGGACATTTTTGAGAAAAATCACAGTTTGTCCATGTTGAAAAGGTAAAGCTGTTAGAGAAATTATGTATATGTTCCTGTGATTCTGAGTTTGAGCTGCACAAATATATGCAAAATACATCTCCCCTTTGGGACAGCAATTTGCAACTTCAGTAAAGTTCCAATTTATGTGGTTTGGCAACCTTTCAGTAATATTATAATTCACCATAACAGAGATTATCTCTAAATCTTCAAGTTACTGGGAGATGTGATACTTAGCTGTTGTAGTGCAATATTACAAGATTTGAGAGCACAACTCACAGACTTGATATTTGAAATTTCTCAGTAAATTTAAGTATTTCCTTTCAAAAGTATTTTTACGCTCACAAATATGGAAAGTGGAGTAGTACAGCAGCATTTTCTCCTTCTAAGGTGCCAAGTATCTGATATAACTAGAAGGCAACTAAGCTACAGTCCCTCTATAGTGTCGGTATTATCCTTCTAAAATAGTGTTATTTGGATTCTACTTCTTTGAAAAAGTTATTGCCTTATGCTGAAGAATCCATATTTCTTTTTAGATATCAAACCACAAAGACAAAAGCTTCCTTTTGTTCCGTGTTACCTGACGGCACAGCAGGAGAGCTGAAATAAAAATTTCAAAGCGTCTCAGTTCTTGTTTCATGGGAAAGGCAGGGGTTTGGAGAACAGGCAAAAACTGCTTCTGCTTTTCTGGAGTGAAAGGAATGGGAGGCTGCAGGTGGGCTGTCCATGGGGGGCAGGGAAGCAGTGGAGGAGAGAGAACAGAGTTAAAAAGTCTTGTACTTTGAATACGAAATAGAGGGACACTAAAAAGAGTACATCTGTTGTGTTTATTGGTGTTAAATCTGAGCAGTGAAAACAAGATGGACAACTGCGAGGGAGTGAGAATTGAAAACCTCAGCACTGCAACACTTAATTCTAAGAAGGTTCTTTTTGCCTTGCACAATCCTCAGCTTCGAGTTGGGCTCTTCCTAACTCCTGGGGACTTTGAGAAATGTTTGCAAAGACACGTAAAGCCGATTGGATTGATACGTCTTGGGGAAAAATGCTTTTGTATGTGCAAACCATGGAACAGAGATAGCAACCTTGAGGCTAAAGGCAGGCTGAGAGCAATTGTTCAACAGGACAGTGAAATGTGTTAGAGGGTGGTTCACAGAGGGCAGCGTTTTTGGCCCTGCTTTCCAAAAATAGCAAGGTGCTTATCTCTGCCCTTGATATCCAGCTATGGCTCTTTGACTTCAGACAGTAAAGTCAGGTCAGTCCTTTGCTGAAGAGACACTAGAAAGACCTGATTCTCTGTATTACTTCAGTGCACAATGCATGTAGCTGCAGGGCAAAAAGCTTGCTTCAAAATTTCTTTTCTACTGGACTGCTGAGCAGACTGAGAGACTCAAGTCTCTCACAACTCTGGCATGTATTATGGATATGAACTACCAGAATATCAGATATTCTACATGAGTTTTCTCTTAGTCCTTTGGGTTGACATAATTCAGTTTTATATAAATAATAATCTTTTAGATAAGGCATTTGAGCTGCACTTTCCCCCATGAGATTGTCATAAACCTCCAACAAGCAGAGCCAGTCAGACGCCTAGTCCGTGACTGCTTAATTATCTATTTGTAATGAAAAAACACTAAAGGAGACACCAAGAGAGCCTATCACAAAATACTGGGCAGCCCTGTAGCCAGGGACACTTTCCTGGGAGATAGGAAATGCCATTAGACATTACTATCCAGAGCAGATAGAAGGAGATTTCCAAATCTTCCTAGAACATAGAATGGTTTGTGTTGGAAAGGACATTAAAAATCCTCTAACTCCAATCTCCCTGCCATGCCATGGGCAGGGACATCTTCCACTACACCTTGTTGCTCAAAGTTCCAGCCAGCCTGGTCTTAAAGGTAATGCCTTTCTAGTGCCATTTCCTAACAATCTAAAAAGATAAAATGGGACATTTCCACTAACACCTCAGAGATTTCCTTTTTGGCCTCACCCAGTATGTGTGCTTTGAGAACTTATACTGGCTGGCCTGTCCAGAAGGGACAGGAAAAATGCTCAGTTGGAGAATGTGCAGATGATGGCTCAGTGGCCTCATTTTATGTGCACTGGGACATGTTCCACAGAAGGAAGTTACATATCAGAGGGGGCTCAGGCACACTGCAAGTGTAGAGGATGAAGCAGTGTTCTCTTGGAGTCTTTCTGAGCAGCTATACTTTACATTTGAAAAACCATTGAAAACACTTATTCTAAACTAGACTGAATTTCAAACAGCACTTGAAGCATCTTTTTTAGAATACACTGCATTCTTTTCTTATTATGGGAGATATCAGTAAACTGTTAAGATTTTTCAGTACTTTGACAGATGTTGACAATTTTAAAATATAAGAGCTTCTTTGTTTTTCAAAGCCATGTGCTGGTTAACCTTACGACTTGAATGAAAAATATACTATTCTGTATTAAATTGAATATGGAATGTATAAATTATTGACTAGGGAATACGCAAATCTAATAATTAATTATACATTATCTCAGAAATGTAGTAACACAAGATTCAGACTGCTTAAAATTGTGACAGTAAAGCACTATCATTATTGACTTTAGTCCTAGCTGTCAGATTATAGTTACACCATTGAGTTTTTTCTGAGAGTGGTAATTCTGCCTGCTCTCAAAATTATAGCATTTAGATAGATCAGTAACTTATAAAAATATTTATACATTTGTGGTATGTCACGCACACTTGACCCTTATTTTCTGGGCTTCTACACTGTTTCTTTTAAATATTGTGCATAAGATTTATTTTATATTATATTTTATTAGCAAACTATCTATGTTCATTTTGTTACCTGTTATTTGGTTACAGGGGTGCCTCCCTCCTAATGGTACAAAGCTATCATTTTTGTGCCTGTTGCCTCACATGATGTTGTCATTTAACCTGGAACACTGACTATCACTTTGTGGTAAGGTCTTCTGTTTCTGGAAATTAACTGCATTGTTGACTGTGTCTTTTAACCACACACATACATTTTGCATACGAGTTGTCTACTCTACAACAACATATGGATGGTCTTACAGAATTGGATTTTTGGAACCTTCTGCTTGATTTTGAAAAGTCCAGATTAAGAGATGCCAGGTCACACTCTGCAGTAATGGGATGAGTGATGCTCTGTTTCCACCTTAATGCCTTCTTATTCTAACTTAATTCTCAGATGTGAAAAACCTGAGAGTTCTGGGTTTTTATATAGATGAATAAAAGTAATTTTACTTGCAGCCTTAACATGGTGTTCATTTGGGTTCAGTTATGTAGTAATATTTTCTGACCTTTACACAGATTATAGAATGTGGAAGGAAAAGGGAAATCAGGAAGAAATAACTCACAGGCTGCCCAGGCTCATCTCCTCCCAGGATCCTGAAGCCAAACCCAGACTCCATTCTCCGAAGGTGAACATCCAGCTCCTTGTAATCGGGACCTGGTTTAAAGAGAAATCCCATTGAGCAAAGCATTTTGCTCTTATCTTGAGAATTTGCACCAACCCCTCCCACCTTGTGTTCATTGCACATGACTAATGGCATCCTGGTTGGAGCTGGTGGAAACAAATGGGCACAGACAAGGAGGAGAATTGAAAATGTAGATGTCTCTTGGAGGGTGGTTATATTTAGTAGAATAAACTAAGTCAAACTAGAATACATTCACAGAAGACCAGTATGGAAAAGTCTGTCCAAAATAGAGGTTAAAAATGTGTCTTCTTTCTAAAACTGACTGTATAATGGACTGCTGCTCATCCACCTCCGGTCTTTAATTTGTCTTTTCCCTGCAGTTCATTAAATCCTACAAAGAATAAACTGAAATGGGAGACAGAGATACATCAGTCCAACTCACAAAACATGAAAATCATTACAGGTCATTTAAGTTCCAAACACACACATATATATATATATATATATATATATGTGTCTTTTTATGTAATGAAGCTTTTAAGTATTCCACTTCCAGGTAGTACCCTCAATAAGGAGTTTTGATGAAAATTATCATTATAAACATCTCAGTCTCAGAGTTTAAATTGAAAGCTAACATCATTAACTTGAACTCCTTAATGCTACTCAATTAAAGTCTCAACAGCTTTGTGAATCAATAAGGTTGCATTTCCATATGTCTGCCTAACCTGTCTTTAGACATATATTATGTCCTGTAATATATCAGTTGAGGAATATAGAGTCTTTTAAAAGTCAGTTTCTTATAAAATTGTCTTTAGCTTCACTTGAAAGAACACAGTGTTCTGGGATAATAATAATAATAATAGTATCAAATATTATAAATTGAAACTGTAAGCATTTAGAGGACTAAGAAGTTGCCTGTTGTCTGTTGTGACTATTGCTATCTGCATGCTCAGAGATGCTTTAGTTCATCACCTAAAACAGTGATTGACAGGAATGGTCTTTCCTATGGATTGCACTCTGGTCTATACATTGTGACACAAAAGCTTTTGGTCGGTGTTAGCTTGTTGCTGACCCCAACAGAAAAAAGGGATGACAAAGTTTATTTCAGCAAACTGCTCATAAGTGTCTCCAGTTGTGCCTTTTTCCCTCAGGATGGGAGGGATTACAGGTGGCTGAAATACTTCAGCAGCTCTCACTTACAGATCTCCCCTCAGAACCATCAGTGGACACCTCATAAATGGTGGAATTTGGCACATGCCAGGTGTAGTCTGGGATTAAAGCCTGATTAGTTTCAGTCAGGTATTATTGCAAAGACAGATGTAGAAAGACATGCACTGGCTCTATACTATGACTGTGCAATAAAAAATCCCCTGTAAACAATGGCATAGTGCATTATTTCAACAATCTGTATTGGTGAAAGTGAGCCTGAATCACAAATATTTCAATTGGTAAAATAAAAGTATTACCTTTCCCTACCAACTGTCTTCTCATATATTGAGAAGACAAGCCCAAACAGAACCAAGCAGCTTATTATACTGACTTTTCCTATTTATTTGATGTGCCTCAACACTAAGGAGCAAATGAATTCTGGGTATGTACAGTATGTTAGCTTAATGCAAAACATTTTAAAATTGTGAGAGGCAAAGGAATTTCAGAAGAAAGCAGTACTTTATCTGGTTTGCTGTGCCTACAAGGATGGGGCTTAGCACTAGGGAGATGTTTTTGTAGATAGACACAGTGTGATCGGCATTTGAAACCCAGGTTTAACACTCAAAGGCACTGTCTCCAGCAGTCTGTCACAACCTGAGCACTGCCTTTATTGTGTACAAGTGAATGAATATGCACAGTTGGGAATACAATAGGAAAATGTAAGAATGTCAGGTTGTGAAGAATACCTGCTCTGGCAAACTGAGATGAAAATGTCCCTCAGATACATTGACAAAGCTGAGCCAAACCAGTGTTGGCAACAGATCCTAAAATAAGGGGCGTTATTTATTTTTAAGAGGATGCTGTTTTTCTATCCCATTTAGAGTGGAATAGATAAGGCAGCTTGACCATGAAAAAGTTTAGGCTAAAAAAATGCTGTACAGGGGCATATTTTTCTATGAGCTCTAACCCAGTTTGGAAGCCTTTGGATCAATTGACTGGGCAACAATGTTCCTTCCCAAAGACTTGGAATTCTGTGGAGTCCGTTGTCTGCCAACAGGTCACTGAAAACTGCTTTCAAAAAATAATGTTCTTTTCAGTCCCACCAAGGAAGCAAAACTGGAAAGGATCCCTGGGTCACCAGGTCTAGCTTCCTGTTACTGCAAACCTCTGCAAGCAAACAGCACACAGACCTTTCCAGTAAAGACGCAGGCAAAGAAGACACTGGCAACTGAGCTTGTTTGTGGCCTTTGTCACTAGGCCACCCACCTTGCAGTAATATCATAATATCACAGTATCTCCAGTCTGAGATGTGGTACGCAAACCTGTGTGCTGTTTCAGCTTTCATGTTGGGTATGATGCGACTGCACTGATCACCTTTGCACTGCTCTGGAGACAGCTACACCATAGATTCCTGAACTTACATCTCTGAAAGTGGGCCTGACTTCTACCCTTGGTTTATGTGCTTAAGTGATTCATGAAATAAGGCAGAAGACTTATTGAAAGGCTCTCCAATAACATTAATCTTTCAGTCCAGATTCTCCTAGTAGAATTGTTTAGCTGCTTTCTAGCCATTCATCTTTACATTTCATGCTAGGCACTGTCTTTTCCAGGTTAACATGGAAATGCTACAATTATAACTGGCATTTTGTAAAATGGAAATATGGATTAATTAAACACATATCACCTGTTCAGTGTAAAAAAATCAGTTGCCAGGTTAGTTGGTTGGTTAGACCAACCAACTTTTGCTAAACTCCCTTTGCATAGCTCTCAGTTTATCTCCACATTGGCAGTTTTAGTCTTTGATCAAAAACACGTTCTAAAGCCTTGCTGCTGCTGAGATCCTTTTTTCCTGTGTTTCAAAGACAGGTAAATTGTTCACTACTTTGTACTTCACAGGAGCTCATGTTTGATAGATTTACTAAAAGCCCCTATCATTATGTGGCAGGAGTTTCAATATTCCTGAATATACATTGATTAAGTATTCTTTCCCATTTAAATGATTACATTTCATCTCATATTCCTCTAGTGGTTGCTTCTCCAGGATTCTGGTACTGTTTTGTTCCTCACAAAGGATTTTTAGATAGACTAAATTTTGTGTTTTCTTACTGGAGCAGATTTTCAGTTGATCATACAGAGAAAATTACCTGTACTTACAGAAAATGACCCTCCTGAGCCTTGCAATATACTACAAACTGTTGGTTAATATAACTTTATTATGGAAAATGTGTCTTTTTGTTTCCTTTTGCTAACCTAGATTAGCACCTTGTGGTTCATGCCAAGTAAGAAGTATGAATAAGCTTGCAGACAAGCCAATACTGAATTAACACTGTCTTTTCCAGTTTGCTTATCCTTCCAGACAGCTTAATATACCTTAATGACCTGTCTCCTACCAGTTTTACTGAGAGTTTCACCCTAAATTCAATATTTTTGCTCATGTAATATGGGTACTCTCTGCCAGAATGACAATGCTCCCTGTCCTTCTTTGCCTCTCTACACAGTTATATTAGAAAAACAACTTTAACTTTGCCTGCTAGTAACTTAAATCTCTTTCTTCTTTATTGTTATACCATTTTGTTTCTTCTTTTTGTGTGAAGGAAAACTTTCTTAACAGTTCAAAAAAAAAAAATCACACCAATTCACTTTGCTAGGCTATAAAACCGTCTGGCTCCCCCATGAATTTGAGAGTGGTATTGGACAAGTTGTGATCTGATCATCGCTGCACAGTGAGGAGAGTAAAGAGCATTGGGAAATTCCTTCTGGTTCCTGAATGATGGGGGATTTGCTTTAAATGTAATGGTACCAGAATAGATTGTTACTGAACAATAGTGAGATCTCACAGGTGAAGATGTGATTATCAACTCCCAGCTACCTTTCTGCACTGTATTCATCTGAATCTCTGGGTGGACAACACACTGAGATGCATGCATGCAGTTGTTTCTGAAATGTTGAGAAAATATACACCTGAAAATGCTTAATTAATTTTCTGTGTGAGACAAATTGAACAAGTGCTATGTGATTTCACAGTGATGAACCTGGTATTTGGGATGATCCTGTAAATGTTGGTACAAATTTTTTGCTTAATCTCTTCTATATTGCAGTTAAAGGAAAGATGAAGTGCTTTGCTGTAATAATTTTACAGTCTTTCTGGGTGTATTCAGCTACCTACTGAAAAGAAAAACTAATTTGGACTCCTTTGCTGAAGATGGTGAAGATTTTTGTTTCCTACAAATAATTATAAATTGTGAATTTGGATTGACACAAAACTACAATAACTTCATCTGAGTTTCAGATGCTCTTGAAAGATGTGAAAAGCTTGAAAGCAGTCATGGATCTGCTGCTCTGCAATGTAAGCAGGTTTTTAAAAAAGCATACATATTCCCTCTTGATATTTATAGAGAGGAAAGCTGGCAAATAAAAAATTCAGTATGAAAATCATCAAAGAAAAGAAAAAAGAACTGGTGTGCTAACAGAGTAATTCAATGCATGAACCCCACTGTGTTATGCAAAACCAGTCGAATGTTATATTTAATTTAGGATCTCTGTCCAGCTTGTGTAGGACTAGAAAACTTTGATAGGATTGTCAAAACAGCCTTTTTTTTTTTTGGTATGGGATGCCTATTTTAACTGTTCACTTAGCATGATAACACTGGGAAATAAATATTGCTGTTTTTTAAAAAAGTCCATTGCCGTTTTACAAGATCAGTGTTGACTCAAACGCCCCCAAAATTTCTTGACTTTGAAAGCTTTTTCTTTTATATTTTTACAGCACAAGATATAAGTATGAAAGCAAGGAATTGGTGATAGAATTAAGACAGAATTAAAATCAGATTAAAAAAAATGATTTGGCTTAGATTTGGGCATGAGCTATAGAGATACACTTTTATGCTAAAGAGTGAACAATAATATGAAAGTACACATAAAACACAGTAAAACATAAAAACTGGCCGAGGCAAAAGAAATACCTTTCCTTGTTCAAAATGCAAATCTATTATAAAAAGGTTTGGCATAAGCATTCTACAACCCCACAAAGATCATACACAATAAAATGGTGACTGGGCAGTTAAGACTGTCCATCATCTTGAGAAATGATTAAAAAAAGAAGAACAGCTAAAACATAAAATGAAGGACAACTAGTTTACAGAAAACAAAGGCTGAAGAATACTTGCCAGAGGAATCCGCTCGAAAACCAGTCCTGGGCAGCACTTGTTCTGAATAGGAAAATGGGGAATTAAAGGTGAAATACATTTCTCAAGTTATTTAAAGATGCAGCATCAATTTCTCTGCTGTGTTTTGAATTACTAAAATGAATTTTCTATTTTTTTCTTGAAATTTTGTTTTCTCCTCCCCTCCTTCTTTACTTTCCATGTGGTACATGTACATATTCCTCCTAGATTAAGACCTCCCTGGCCATTTCTGTGCAAAGTGAAAAAGATGTTGAGGTGGTAATGTTTCTTTAACACAATGTAGGTTCTGATGACAATAAAAATCTTAGTTTGGTCAAAACTTTTAAAAAATAATGACATTATTTGTGCTTATGCAAGTACAGCAATAAAAGGGGAAGTTTAATGGGTGCGTTTGGATGACTTGACCTCAGATGGCTTGACCCCTGCTTTTGTACAACTCCACTGCAAATTGTCTTTTATCATCAAGACAAGGAAGATTTTTCCAGAGAGATGTATGCTGGCAAGAAGAACAACTGATTGTAGATGAAGGGAAATGCAGGTAAATCCCTTTAACGTACTTTTTATGCAGGTAGTTTCAAAGTATTTGTATTTCAGTATACGAAGTGCATCAACTGTCTTGTTTTCATATAAAACTATTTTGCTTGCATTAGAGGAAGCTGGATGAGTCCATAGCTGAATTCAGTCATGTTTCCTTTGCTAATTTTGTAATGTTCTGAACAAGAATTTCTGTTTTATTATTTTGGCAGCACCCAGAGTGAGTTGCAAAACATTCCAAACCATAGGTGATTTCTATTGACCTACACACAACAAAAGGGCAAATCAGGTGATTCTAAGCCAGAATATCATACCATGCATGTTTCATGCTCTAAAGGAGGTAAGGTCTTTCACAACAGCATTTGTAGGACAGTGATGCAACCTAGGAGTATATACCATCTTCCTAAGACAGAAGGGTGTGGTGAGACACACAATACAGCATTTCCTCTGTGGGAAGCTGTGTACCACTTTGAAAGAGTTTAGACTAAAGCCACCTGCCTTCTGGCGGACTGCCTCCTAAAGGAAGCACAGGATGCAATGGCAGCAGCTGAGTGATTCAGAGCTCTCTTGAGATAATACTGAAATGGTTGTTGCAGGGCAAAGATGTTTTCCAAAAGATAGCTAGCAAGAATGGAGATGTCTTAAAAAATTTTGGTAACGATGTTTAGATAACAGCCTTGACCTGTCCAAATCCAGGTCCACTGAATGGGGACATCAGTTTGGATTTGCTGTTCCTGTTGCATTTGTGTTTACTGTCTGTGTTGAGTTGTGTCACGTGGGCCATGCTGTTTGACTTTATAGGCGGCTGCATGTCTTTACTTTGATGGTTAAAGGAGACAATTCCTTCATGCACTTCAGATTTTGTAGTGATTTGGGATCTTTCCAGTGAGACGTGCTATCTAAATGTAAAATATTGCACCACCATAGCTCCTGAAAACCAAAACCTTCGAAACTGATGCTGCTCCACAGCAAACTTGGAGAAATGATTTTTTTTTCCTCACAGCCTTTCAAGATTTTAATGAACTATTAAAAGAGACAAAATTATTTTAATGTAGAGAAAGCAATTTCATCTTGGTAGTCTCAATAAGCTTTTAGGTTTGAAGGCACACAAGCTCTTTCTCTTGGTCACTCAGCTAGAATTGCTCTTTGGAGCTGCTCTAAGATTGGTTCATTCTGTTTCCATTTCTGCTTGCAGTCACTTCAATATCACCCAGAACTGGTCTCAAGCAGCAAAGTGAAAGAATCGCCACCATTCTCAAACTGTGACCAATTAGGGAACAACTTGCTCTATTATATTAACAATTATATTAATTTAAGACAGACATATATTTTAAGTTAGCAGTGTCCTTTTTTAGGAACTGTAATTTGTGGTCAAGCAAAAGTGCCTGTCAATGGTTTCCTTCAAAGCTAATCTCATGTAGTCTGACATTACTTTTGTTCCTTTGCCTTGCAGAACTTCATGTAGATTCTCACAGTGCTAATTATCATCTTGTAATCAACCATTCAGCACCTAGCATGTGTTTTCAGTGTAGTTTAGGAATTCACACACGTGAAAATTGTAAGTGTGCTATGCTGAAGATGCTGAACCAAGCCCTAGAGTTTTCAAATGTCTGATCACCAGAAAGATAAACCCAGGTGCAGATTTGTGGTTTTGGTGACCATTGCAAAGCAATGTTCATATTAGGAAGAATCTGCTGTCAGCAGTATGGGTCTCTGTGCAGTACACATAATTGTGATAATGTCACTGACACTTTGGAAAACAAAATATATCCTCTAAATAGCTGTGCTCATATGACAAGCAAACTGTTAGCAAATAATAGAAAACTTCAAAGAACCTTTAACATAGAGGAAGGGACTGAATTAGCACTGTCTCTATCTGTCAAATGCAGAGATAAGTAGTTTTTTTTAAAACTCACCTAATTCTGTTCTCAGAGACCCTACAGAAAAGCAACTTCCAACAGAGGAGAAAGGACTGCTGTGCCTGGTCCTCAACTGAGCAGAATGCAAGTAATTTGTGCACATCCTGGTGCCTTCTATCTGTTAAGGATAAATTGAGCTGCTAATTTTATCAGAATACTGAGAACCTCTAGTGAGCTTTGTTTTATAGAAATCTGTCAATTAGATTTATAGGAAACTAACTTTACACAAGGCAATTTGAAAGTTTCCATTTATTTATTATTAAATTAATTCTGACATTTTTCCAAACTTTTAATTCTTTTTAGTATGTTAGATATCCTGCCTCTACCTCATAGGAAATGAGGTAAAAGAGTGAAATTTTGGAGAGGTCAGAACATAGAGACAAGTCTACCCAACACTGCCACCATGAAGAGGCATTCAAAGTGCTGAAAGTTTTAAAATGATGACATAAAATTTCTGTATTCTTCCTGTACTGCCTTTTTGGTTAAACATCTGCAGCTGCATTGCCATTAGTTGTAGTCTTTCATGTGAAATAGGAATTAAGTACCTACAAAGTAGAACTTGAAAGTATAATAAAATATCTGTTGAATTCACTGATTTAATTTTTTAGTTCAGATAACCTGTCCTAGAAACAAGAATCAGAAAAGTAAAACTAAAATCTTCTGAACTGTTGTTTGTATATAACTATATTAAAATAAATCTCCACCATGGTGATGACTCCCTGTGCTCTGAAGAACGGGGATGCAGCTCTGCATTTTGAGAAGTCTTGCCATACATCAAGATTTGGGGGTTGAAAGTAGATCCCTTCCAATCCAAACCATTCTATGGCAATCATTCTATAATTCTTTGCATATCAGATGAATGCAAAGCCAAGATTAATTTTGCTATTAGAAGATAGAACAGTAAAAATCTTGCACACCTGCCTTCTGGTTTGGTCTAAAATAAATTACTTTAATAGATTTATTTCACTTTCACTCTTTCATTTTAAACTGAAAACTGTAAAATATTTGTGAAAACAGCCAAGCAATAAACAAGACCTGGGAGATAATCCTGATTTATATTAAATCAATGGTGAAAATAGCAGGATTCTTTGCTGCCAAGATACAGCCACAGGAGCACAATTCACCCACAGCATGACACAAGGGTATTTTTATTTACACCAGTGGAGCCACTGGTATTCTCTGGAGGAAGAGTTATGCTGATGAAAGGTAGGGACAATATTTGATAATTGTTTTCCATATTCTGCTGTTTTCTGGATCAGTCTTTGTTGAATGCTAAATACATGGAAGAAAACTAGCACAAGGGAACATCTGTATTTAGCATCTTGGTACTAGCCATGCTTCAGGTAAACAGGAGTTTCACAAGTGAGAAGAGCGTGATTATGAGTGTGATTACGCTGCAATGTCCCTTCCAAAGCTGTGCAAGCAGCAGTTTGCCACAGCTCATAGGCAATGCAGCACCCACTTGTCTCATGTCCCAATTCCCCTATGCCTACAAGTCAGTTTTCTTAAATTTTTACTTTGACTCTTAAGTACATGTTGCCACTTTGCAGATCAAAATCTATTTGTATACCTTTTAGTAAAGTGTAAATTGCTAAAGAGAAAGAAATACTGCATCTTTAGCACTGCCATCAGCTGTAAAACTGACACTTCATATTAGCAGAGGTCATTAGGGACCTACTTTGCAATCCAGCAATCAAAATCATTTTACATCCATGGCACTGTGATGATTATACACTCATAATTCCATTTGAAAGTGCTTTTGGTTTCACTGTCAGTTCTTATAAGCAACAAATCCATTTTGTCATGGTGAGTAACTCTTTCTGCAGTGATGAACAATATAAAACCATTTGACATTAGTCTGCTAAATTTCCTCTCTTTTTATTGTATATCATCTCTTATGAAAAAGAATTATATTAATTTAATAATATCAGTTCTTAGACCATCTCCATGCTGTTGCTTAGGGCAGCAATAGATGGAAGGAAAACACCAACACGGACTGTTTGGAAATTGCTTTGAGAAATTCCCTTCCTATACCTCAGTTGTTCATACTCTAGGTCAAGGAGTAGTTTGATGATAACAGACCTTACTTAGCAATTTCCCAATACTTTTATTTACTAAATGAAGGCAGGCATGACTTACTGACATAAAGGGCATTAACTGGTGAATAGAAATATGGAAGGATATAGTAAACTGAGTGCAAGGAACCTGATTTTCTAGCTTACAATCCCAAACCCTTCACCCATACAAAACCCCATCTATACAATACTTCAGAATACTATATATTTAGTGCTATCATAGTTCTGCATTTATATGCACCTGTGCACAGATGTGTATACATACATGTTAAAGTGCCCTAACCAAAATTGATTTCTTTTTAGACTAAAAATGACCAAAAAGGGGAAAAAATGTTAGAGGCAAATTTTCTTTTGTCAGGAAAACATTATCTGAAAAAAGTGGTAGTACCAATTATGCGAAAAATTTCCTTCAATTTTTAATAACTTCAATCTTTAAGTGTAGCTCTTCAGCCAACAAGTGCTGTCAGGAAAATTCTGCTTAGCTGTAGACTATGCCATAAAAGCCCTCAGGTGGTCATGCATTCAGTGCTGGACCTAATTTTTTTTTTTTATATCCATGAGTATCAAATTTAGGAAACCCTGATTGCCTTAGTATTTTTCTGCAAGACTAGTGTTTTTGTAGTTACACATTAGGGATCAGTATAATGCTGTCTGACAAAGCTTTCCTACTTTAATGCATATCTGTCCTGGAGGGATGCTCTGGAGGAAATGTAGCCTGTGAATATGAATTGAAGTGCTTGTCTGTGACCCTTACAGAAAGGTATTTATAAGTCTGCCAAAGAATATACCTTATTATGTGGAGGCTAATTGTGCAAATACATTTGCCATTTACATATTTCACAGGTATTGGTGAACTTTGCTTTTGGTTGCTTTCCAATTTGTTAAAACCTCTGGCAGTAAAAAAATAATGCATTGCATAAAACAGCTGATAGATTTGAAAGGCACTTAAATTCAAAATGCTGTGGTCAGAGGACAACAACAACATGGGAGATTTTGAAGAAAGTAACTTTTGTCCTTCCAGCTCAAGGTGGAACTGTAATTGTTCAGATTTCACTTTTAATGAGAGCTTATCACTGGCTTATCTCATTCTTCCTACTGGCATTTCTGTGTCACATCACCAGCCTTGGCTACCACACTAACTGAAGGACGAATGTAACCCAATCAATGTAAAAAATATTTTATTTTACCTCTTTCCTTAGAGGAATATAACCTCAAATTTCTACTATAACTAGAGAAATACTATGGAATTATGATTACCAACAGCTTTGTGACTCCTGCTTGACTAATGCCTACAGGGGTATCTGAATGAAGTTTTTACAAACTGTGAATCTGCAATAAACAGAGTTCAATATAAAATACAAGGTATGATAAGGAGAGTTTATAAAATCAAAAGTTTAAAATTCAGGTGAATGAGGTCTCCTAATGATAATTCAAGGGCTCCAGTTACAGCTGTAATAATCTGGTGCATATGAAGTCATAATTGTTTCATTAATAGGAAATTCCTGATCTGATTTTCCATTTTCTACCTTCTGGACCTAAGCTGGTTATAGGGAGAGTCACACTGTCACTTACAATCTAACAGTTTTTGTAAGGAGAAAGGAGATAAAGGTTTTGCTTTGAATTAATAGAAGAACAGAAAGAATGAAAAAGTATCCAGTTGAAAAAATTATGTCACAGCAGAAAGTTCGGTAGGTATTCTTCAGCATGCAGAAGAAATAAGAAGAGATGGGGGAAGAGAGTGAAAAAAAACCCAAACAAACAGAACCCAAAACAAAAAAGCAAAAAAAAAAAACAAAACCAAAACAAAACCAAAACAACAAAAAACAACACCAAACCAGAGAGACAAAGTAAAGAAAGAAAGCATAAGCCAATTTCCCATCTTTTGCTTTTAAGTAGTTGTTTTAGATGATGTGGTAGTCCTCCTCAGTGTTTGGAAACCCCTCATACTCCTTTTTTATTTACTTGGAGCTTTGACCATAGGTGATAGGTGACAGCAGAGGCTGGTGACAGCTAAGAGGGAAGACCTGATAGGTAACAGCTAACTCATGACAAACAATTTTCAAAGGTAGTATAACTTCCAAAATAGAGTTGCACTCTGTTTTTGTACTAATGCATCATTTGATTGCCTCTATGAAACTATTTCCCATGCAGAAGCGGTAATGCTTTGCAATTCATATGCAACCATTACAAACTGAAATCTTCCCATCACACAGGGTCTTGCAGGTTCTTCATGTTCCTTAGGTGGAAAAACACTTCTGCAGAATGAAACTCACTTTTTCATTGAGACTTCCTGCTTGCAACCCTGTTCTTGCTATCATTAGGTAGGGATGAGCTAGAGGCAGCACATTGGTCTAGATCTTGCTTTGAGTCGTGTTCCTTGTGCTCCTCACAGAACTACCCTGGTTTTCATAACTTGCTTCACTCCCTCTCTGATTGGGAAGCAGGAGAATTTTATGAGGCCCTGGTGAGTGCTGACTGTGGGGAAGCCCTATGATAAAGGCTCTCTAGAAATCCAGAGCTATAGAAGTACAAAAATGAACTGTTTAGTAACAGTCTCACAATAAGAGAAACAAAAATTTTGAACTATCTCTTTCTTTTTGAGTTTTCCAGGTCATGATTGTTCACTTCTCTGCCCTATTTTTAGAAGATGAAAAGAAGATCGTGCCAGGAGATAAGACAAACTTGCCTTGAGATAAGAAATACTTAAAAAAACCAAGTAGCTGAACTTTTCCTGTGCACTTTTAGGGTATGTTCTTCTCAAAGATAACCAACCTGACATCGCCATATGGTAGGAAAGAGTGTTCTCTTGAAACTCTCCCTCCTATATTCTCAAATTACATGACAATTACTTGACTCAATAATGGATTTCCTTCCTGTTGTTTCCATCGTCAGGAAACAGGACAACTATGTGGTGCTAAGGCTTGACAAATTAAATTTGCTAAAATGTGTGCTTATGGCATTCATGAAACAAAAATGTCAGGGAGAATAGATATCTTTGGAGGTAGCTATTTATAAATAAGGGATATGAACGAATGCAGACAAGATCTGGTTGGAAACTAGTGGAATCAAATCTTAGAGAAAATGTTGAGGGGATAGTGGAGAAAGAAGATAGGAAATTTGTTTCCAAGATTAGCTGGAAGACAGGACACTGATTGAAATCTAGGATAAGGTTACTGCAGTCTTGCTTTTCATCTCTCACTTTCTTGTTTTGGGCCAAGTAGCTTCCTATTTTTAATTATTTGGTTTTCTAGGCAGCTGGTGATGAAAACATCTCACATACAGTTTCCGTTTCCTTTTGGACAGAACTCAAATGCAATTATACCATTAAAACACAGGCTTTAGCATAACTCCAACCCACATGTTAGATGCTCTTCCTATTGTAAAGCATACACTCTTTAACACAGTAGATCATAGAAGTAAAAGATAAGAATTCATGTTGGTCAAAGAAGTGCTCAGAAAACTTGAAGAAAGCACCCATGAATATTGCATAGTATAATATATCTTGTTATGTAATATATAATCTTCTGGGGGGTAAGTGAATCTCTGTAGCTGACATCAGATCTATATTCCCACAGTTTTATAAAGGGCACACATGGACCAAATGTAGATTGGGGATCAGCATGAAAGGAAATGCCATATAAATACATATGTCATATATCCATATGGCATTTATAATATTTTCCTAATTGTCTCCCAGAGATATTTGTTTCAAGGTACGAAGTTGGCATTCTTGGCCTGATGACTGTAATTACAGAAGATGGTTCTGACTGTTGAGTGGATAGATTTTTGTTAAACTTCACCACTTCTAAAAGCTACTGATATGGGAAATTATTATTTGCAAAGGGTTTTCTGTTTGTTAGAGCTCTATACAAAGCCAAGAGTTTTTTCAGTAGAGGTGCTGAACTACATAAAATAATTTCTAACTATGGAATGGATTATTTTCCTTTTAATTTATCATATACCCAATTCTATCACTTTGGAGAATAACATGGCAGTTCAAGCAAATGTTTTTATTTAAATACTAGTCTAGCCCTTAATGCACAAGAGAAAGCGAAAGAGGGGAGATGTCTGAAAACTATTTCCAATCTTTGATCAAAATTAATCTTCTTTCAAAGCTATTTGGCCTACTCCACACAGTATCCTGATCCATACTTCAATGAGTTTTAAAGTTTCAAAAATTATAGTCTCTTTTTTGTACATTGTCTTGGGAATACCAGCCAACATGGACTACATGGTATTTGTAAATATACTGGAAAGTTTAGTTTCTATGCCTTCACCTTATAATTGAAGATTAAATACTTTTTTTACAGGGGTCTAAGTAAGTACTCAAATCTGTGTTTAGGGTGAGTAAGATAACCTGGTAAGATACTGGTATTCCTCAAAAAAGCCAGCAATTTATTTAAGTACATAAAGTTAAATAAAACATCAACAACTGTCTCCCTCAAAAAAAAAAAAAGAATTTGTATTATGGAAAGTGATTTTTTGCCTGACAATCTGTATTGAAAATGTTCCACTAAGAGGATCAGTGTGGCAGAAGATGGTGGCATTGGCCACAGTGGCAAAGGACTGAGGAATATGACATGCAGCTTTGAGACTAGGTCAGGGTTTACTTGGAGTTGATGTGAAATGAACTCTGGTGTTCCTCCATCATATCCATTCTTGTGGGGGACTGGGAATGCCAAAGCCAAAGAGGAGATGCTGATGCTGTAATTCACGTTTTAGGCAAGGCAAGTAAGAATGGTATGAACCCAGTGTTGGGGACAATAATGTATTTCCTTCAGACTATCCTTTTGCATGCTGAAGAAATGTGAACATTCCAGGTCTCTGGCCCCAGCTAATATTAATGGGCTGGTCTGAATCATCTCCAGTATTTTATGTGTAATTTATAGCATATTTTGGTCTATAGGCTCAAGTATTTTACAAAATAAATTGAAAAGTGGCATATGCAAGTAATGGCAGTGGTGAGGAAGCTTTCAGTAAAAAAGTTAACTATTTTTCAGAGTTGATCTTAGGAAGTGCAAAGGCTGCAGACAATTTAGAACAAAATTTTTAGCTAAAATGTTCTTTACAAAGGGAGTAAATAAGTCTAAGCCCTTTTACTCTTGCTGTCAAAAACATGGGATATATATTTCCAAAAACATGAGAAATTAAATCAAGATGTGCACCTCAATGGCTCAGTACTGTTTTGTATAGGTCTTCAAATAGTACTTTATGCTATAGGTTACTTTCTAACTACCAAGGACAATGTGGAAACTTGTCAAAGACCTTTTTGTAAAAAAATACATTTGAAATTTCTTAAAAAAAAGTCACTTTGAAGTGAAAGTGGGTGAAACTATTTTCTTCATTGATAAATTCACATCTTCCTATTGGTTAACTATGAAATAAAAAAAAACAAAGTAAAATGTGATGGGACATATACTGTGCTTCACCAAGGACTTAACAATCAAAATGGGGAGATCAAAAATATAAGGAAAAAACACCTATGAAGGTCAAATATGAGACTCTAGATAAGATCTAAGAAAATATGTAAGTGTACAATTTTTGAAACATTTACAACGGCCTCTATTTACTGGAAAGACATGTAGTTTCTTTAAATTACAAAAGATAATTACAGAAAATCATGCCAACAGTGACACATTCAAAGGCAAAATTTTAAATACTAAATGGCCAGCAGGGTCAAGAGAGCTTTCACTTACGCCTACTTTCATAAATAGCTCTTGATTTCTCATACAGCTCATATGGGTCAGGTTTTCGTGGATCAAAGGCCTCTGTTGAATCAGGAAATGAACTCCTGTGAAGAGTGGGTGGATAGGGAATATTCTGTGGCATAGCTGGAGCAGACACACTTGTTTGAGGGCTGCCTTGATTCTCCCATCGTTCCATCATCTGGAATAAAAACATACAGAGAATAAAAATGAAGTTTTGCAAAAACTGTCACTTCCACAATGACACCAAAACCAGTGATTTCTGTTGAGGATGTGTTTTGTAAAATTAGTAAATCTGTTTGCTGCCTTTTGAAATGAAAGGTGTGTGTTGTGCTGTTTATAAAATGACTTGGTTAAATTTACTCCTTAGTTTGTTGCTCATGGCAAGATGTGACCTTTCTCAGGTAAGATTAGGCCCAGCATTACCTCTGGAGCATGTGGACTGCCTCTCACAGAATGTGCTGAGCTACTGGAAATTATTTGCTAAAGGTGGAATCTGTCAGTTCGTAAAGACACAATTATCAGATTCATCAAAATACGTAACATACATGAAGGTAGTGCTTAGCAAAAAAGGGACAGACTGTGTAGTTGTGAATGACCTTAATGCTGTATCTTCTGAGAATACATGAAAATAACTGGCTGCCCAGGGAGAAGGAGATAACTGTAACTGGGACCAGAATTTACAGCTCCAACTGAAGATTTAAAAAACCAAAATCAAAACCGAAAGAAAATCAAAACAAATCAAAACCAAAGAGAAAATTATTACAGCACGTATTCAGGCATCTAGCACTCAAAAACCCCACTAAAGTGGCATTATACAACCAAGCACAGGATAAGGCTCTCAATTCTTCCAGGCCATTTACAGGAAAGCCTACAACAGCCTATTGTCTATGCATGAAAGACACCTCAGTTCACGCTTTTTTCAAGACTGTCTTTAGCAGTCTTACATGTACATCAAACTTGAAGACATGATAGGCTGTGCTAAAGATGGCTTGAGGATCTGCTTTTTTATTTCTTGAAGAAGTTGGCTACTAATCAAATTGCATTAGCAAATTTCTTTGAAGAGGCTAAATTAAACAAAACACAAATGTTTATCCCAGGAAATGAGTACTTAGCTATTCCTATAACCCCTCCTGAGGACAAGGGTGGTAAAGCCTCTAGAACAGTGTGTTCTCACACATAACCCAACAACAGTAATTACACAAAAAATGCCTCTTGGAAACAAACTCATCTGTAAATAAATTCCACTGACTTCTACTGTTGTATCAGCAAAGCTTTATCAAAGATGATTGCAGGTTTACAGTGGGCTTGCTCTTCAAATTCCATGACTATCATTTGTCTTTACTTCCTTGGTTTCAGAAGGTGTTTGGGTCAACAGCTAGGCTTTACTCTCTGTTCTGATGATTAACTGCATCAGGCTTTTTTCACACCAAGCATGTGTGGACAATAGATGTTTTAGTGTCCTCCTGGTGAATATGCTGAATAACTATCCTGCTGCATATCCCTGGTGATCTGACCTTCTTAGGCTCATACTTAAGAACACATGTATTATAGATATTGGCTATTTTCAGTTGTCGAGGACCTAATTATTTTACAAAGTATTATTGTAACTCAAGACATGTTTCTGCCAGAATTTCAGCAGTAAGTAGGGCTGGTTCATTCAAAACTATAAGTATGTACATTCTGTGCAATACAGTGGCATATGGAAATATCTGAGCTGCCACTGAAATAGCTTAGGAATTTACCTTGGGTATCTCCAGGTACCCCTCACACCAAGATAATTTATCCTCTGCAAATAATTGTCCTTTGGGTAAATTAACCTGTATGGTAAGTCACATGGATAGCACAGTACTACTTCTGAGCCCTAAACAAATTACCTCCCATAGCTATAAAGACATATACAGTATATAATTGCATTATAGAATTGTAAATTCAAAGGTCTCAAGAAATACATCTGATTATGACCCCTATGTCTAAATAGGAAAGAAGAACTAAGCTCAATTCCAGCTCCTTATGATATAGGAAGGAAAATATGTATAGGCTTTACCTTCCCTTAGGAATCTAAAAGAAGAATACAAGCCAGTGAAACCAAACTGTCTTATCATTATGAAGATGAAATACATGCAGGGCCATGTCTGTCTAGAAGTGAAAGATTCCTAATTTCTTGGAAAGTGCTGGGGAAATAGATCACTTACCTCTTTCAAAATGCAAAACTGGACAAAATTAAAACACTTAAAGAAAGATTTAAAAAAAGAAAGGAAAATATAATTATCTTTGATGAGCAAACTTTACCCTGGAGAAAGGACAGGAAACTGGAGATCAATTGGCAAAACCCTACTGGGTCCCATATGTCTAACTCTTGCTTGCTGGTTAGCTCTAAATCTTCAAGTGTGAAGTTCAACCAGCTAAATAAGCAGATAAACAGAAGGGAAATTTTATCTCCCAAACCTGTATTAACTAATTAAACAGTCACCTAGCATTCAGTAATGGAAGTTATCATAATGCTACTCCAGAAAAAAAGGCATTCTTGAAAGTGAGTAAGGACAGAAGGGAGTGCAGGGCATCAACTCCAAACTGGTTTGGTGACATTGCTCATGGTCATCTTGCACTAATATTATACATGATATACATATATAAGATGTGTATGATATACATAGGAATCACTGGAAATATCTGTTACCCCAGGTTACTGTGTTTTCCTGTGCTGTTACACAGATACAGGCTGTGCTGAGGTGTTGGGGAGGCTTTCCAAACCTCCTGTGCTGGCCTTACTGCTTCAGACTGTCTACACACAGTGCTGCAGGCACTTGGTTTCAATCTTCAGGCCTTGGACATGAGAAATTGATGTCTGACTATTTCTCTAGTTAAAAGTGGTGCCAGACAGAGGAATTCACACTACCTTAACTCAGTTAATCATTAGTGAAATCTCTTGCTGAGATTACTCCAAAATAGAGTGGCTGTGAGCAGTCAGTCTGCCTGCAGGTACAGCACACAATGGTGTTATATTGTTCCGCAAGCCCTGGTTTTCCTCACAACATTGCATGAAAAACTGCATCAGCTCAGGTTGTTTTTCTAGATCCTGATTATTGGCAAGTGCTACTTGACCATGAACTACCATACTGTTTATATAGTGAAAAGCTGCAGAAAATCATCAACAATAAATACACTGATATCTATATATTTGATGTGTACATAAAAGGGCAAAGTATGGACAAGAGGAGGCCTTCAAATGTGGATCTTTAACAAGAAAGCACCAAGCTATCTATTTCCTCACTTTTTATCTGAGATTAAAAGTTGAACATTCCAATAATTCAGGACTCTTAAACTGGTGAGAGCAAGCCAGCCTTTAATAATCTGATTTATTTTCAAAAATGTCCTGCTACACAGATGAACAAAGCAACTTATGCAATACTTATTACAATGTATTGTATACAGACTCTATCCTTTTATAGCAAAACCACCACAAGCTGAAGCAGTCTGATGAAGTTGCATCAGCTGATTAATTGCTATTTGTACTTGACAGGGTACAAAAATTACTTTGGCAAAGTTTAAGCGCGCCATGTTCCAATATGAGAGTATGTAAAGTTGTTCAGATTTAATGTACTTCCCCTGCCTGCTCCCCACTAAGAAGGCTCTAAGTCCTTTAAAAGGTATTGCTATTGTTGTCCCCATTGCTCTTAGAAGTCTTCAGGATCTATTTCCTCTACACACCCTTGTGGAGAATTAAGAATTGCTCTAAGGCCTGTAAAATCTCAATTAAAGAGCCAAATTAAAACAAACAAACAAACAAACCAACAAACAAAACCCCAAAAACCAAACAAGCCCCTACAACAATAAAACAAACCAGACAACCAAAAATAGTAGCCTACGAATTCTTTTTATACTGTGAATGCTGTCACAAATTCCAAAAATTATATAATGTGGTGTCAGCAGAGTAAACACAGTCATTGCTTACAGTCTTACAGTGGGAAGTCTTTACACCTTGGGCTTTACTGTCAAATTCATAGAAACACAGAAAAGCTGATTAAAAGGCACCTCAGACAGTTATCTAGCCCAAGCTCTTACTTGAAGTGTGAGTTTGCAGCTCTAGATCTCCTAATGCAAGAAAGAGTAACAATCTCTTTGAGGATGTTAAACTTAAGCCACTTGTAAACCAGAAAAAGTGCATGTTGGTAATTTCAAAGAATTTGCCAACTAGAAGACTAGACTGGACTCATTTCTGCTGCCTTCTCCTCCAGACCTCTTTTTTAAGCCACCACATTTCTGGTTCTTGCCACCCATCTTAACATGAGGGTTTTCCTTCTTCCACTTCTGGCAGACTCCAAGCCAACAGACCCTCAGAGCTTTTCTGGGAGGCCACCCCTGGCGCTGTGTCTCTTGGAGCTGGGGCACTGCTGAGAGGTGTCCCATGAGCTGGGAACAGGATGGGTAGATGACCATCTACAGAAATTTCCTTTGCATGATAGCCATCTTATGAACTCAATGTGTACAATTTTGAAAGGAAACTTACAGGCTTTGGAGTTTTCCATGGAGAAAAGAAACCTGAAATAAACAAAAAATAATGTTAGCAGCTTTTTCTGATGCATAAAGAATGGAGGCTAAGTGGTGTCTATGCTCCCATTCTCATTCAGGTCTGCAGATAATATTGATAGATATGAAAATTCTCTACACACAAGGGGTGAAAACACAAAACACAAGGGATAATTTCTAAGAAAAAATAGATAGAAATAAATATATATATATATACACATATATACATATATATATATATATATGCAAGTGGAGCTATTGAGATCATTGCCATACTTTACAAACAGCATGGGATTAGGTTGAAATTAAAAGAACTAATCAAAAGGACTTCCAAATGTCTTGGTGGACATTGGATAAGACACCAAATGACCTGGTATTGATGTGTCAAATGCAGTCGCACCTTTAGGAAGAAGCATTCAGAACATCCCATCAACAAAACCTAATAATACAAGAGATTTTTTTAGAAGAAAAGCCTGAAGAAAAATAATGGTTTCATTAGTCTAGATGAGGTGGCCTAGTCTTGAGAGGGTTGCTTATTTTGATACTGTCCTGGTTTTGGTCTTAGTTACCAAGAAGTCATGCATGACTACCTCTTTTACACAAGTAGCTAATTCCTTTTCCTTAGCTGTTAACTGATTGATAACTTGCTTCAGTGACTTCCCTAAATTTCAACTCTTGTAGCTTACAAATGTTTAAAACTCCAGATATGTCTTTTTCATAAAAGGAAATTATTTGAAATACTCATTGAAAACACTGTTCCTATCTTATACAGTACAATGTTAAAAACCTTTACAAAGTATTAAATAATAAAAAAAAATCCTTACAAAAGGTATTAGATATTTTTTTTTAAATACCAGCTTTCAACATAGCTTTCATTAAAAAACTCATTCTCAGCTTAATAGCTGAGAAAAAAAAGTGTGTGGACTTTCCTAGGTAAAATTAAAACTAATAAAAGTTCATTTGTTTTGTTGGAAACAGAAATGGCGCTTAAAGTGAGATATCTAACAGGAGGGCTGCTCTTTCATTCAAAAAACGAATTCAGCTAAAGAGTAGTACTGACTTCATTATTTCTTTTTCAGTCTAAAGAGAAAATTAAAATTATGAGAGCATTAGAATAGTATCTTTCTGCAGAAAAATCATAACAGGAATTATATTTGCACATATATTTAAGGTTTGTAGAATTCTGTGATAATGAGGTAATCTTTTCGGCCTTGATAATTAATTTCAACTGAAGTATCTTGCAGTGTAAAAGCACTTGAGCCATTTGTAGTGAAACACTGGCTATTTGGTAATGCAGATGTGTTTTTTTTTAAAAAAAGGTCTATTGAAAAAAGTAATCCTGGAAAGGTTTACGCTTACTGACTCGACAGTGCCTGGATAAAAACTGCTTTATTAACAAGTGGACAGATTTCTTTCCATCTGCAAACTCAAGCTGAGACAACAGGCATCCTTGATAGATCTGGCTCGTACATCACTTTCAGTATTAAAGATTCTGTAGCAGAAACTTATTAAATAACTTATTGGATGGCAGATGGCTACCTTACCCACTATGCTTCTGTACTGTTAATAGGAGTGAAAACTAAAAAGGACTTTTCTGCTCTGAGCTAAAGATGAGACTAGAAACTTGCTCAAATCAACTTACTATCCTGATTTGTTGTTCAGAAAATATCGGCAGAGGTAACACTCCTTACCCATTGATCCTGGTGCGCCTCCCATAACTTACTGTCATGAAAAATTACTCCTGATTAAACGGAAAGGTCTTTTTTCCCTATTTATTTACTGCCTCCACCTAAAAATAAGTTATGCTGGAGATATCATAAAAAATTTACTATCAATTAAAATATAATAAGTGTTTAAAAATCAAATAAACAGTGACATATACATCAAGTCAAGATTTTTTTAAAGCCCCTCAATTAAAAAAAAATCCAATTATTCATTTAAACAAGGAGAATATAAACTTATATTTAGCTTGGAGGTTATGGGCACAGACTGCAACATACAAATGACAACATCTACACTCAAAAAAAAAAAAAGCAATATTTATTCACACAGCATGAAATTATGTTAAGAAAACTAACAGATATAGGATGCCAAAGAAGTAAAAGATCCAAAGGAAAATTAAAAAAAAAACATTAGAGATCCATATGTGTACAAACTGATGCTATAGAAGCAACAATCTCTAAAGGTAACAAACCTTGGGACTAATAGTAAAATCCATTCTTCTGATTTAATTCCATCTGTTACACCTTGACCTTATGTAAAACAAGATAATCTCTCACCTCTGTCAAAGATTAGGTGTTAGGCTATAGGGGTGAAGGCCTAGCTCCATAAAGGAACTTTACATTACATCTCTTACCTATTTCTTGACAATTTTAATGTTGTCTCACATAAGATCTGCATTCACAGCTGAACTAAACATCCTTTTCCCAACCTAAACAAAACTGACTTTTATGGAATATATGACATTATCAGTTATTCAGTGTGAGACTGATCATGGATAATTGTTGTGTACCAAAATAATTATCACCAGTATTTAAACACATGCAACAATTGCTGCAATTCAAGAGAATATTGCATATGTAGAACACTGCAAGAGTAAAAGAAATAAATCCTCTACATATAGAAAACTGAGGCTTAAAATCTCACCAGAAGAATATACCTTAATAATGTATATTCAGTGTCCACTCAGCAGTGTTGGCCACCTGCAGTCACATCTAGAGCAGGCAATGAGAAGTGGACTTTCGTTTAGTTTGACCTCACTTCACACCACATTTCCCTTGACTTTCTGGTGCTCCTTACATGCCATGTGAGCCCTCTCCAGCAGGGAGAGCAGGATCCCACCTGAATGACAACTGCCAGCAGACTGGCATCAGTTCATATACAGATACTGATTTATCAACAGGGCTGAAATTTGTTCTCCAAAAAATGCAGCTTTCAACTTCTTTTGAGTACTAATACAGTACTAATACTGCCCAACCTTCTGATCAACTCACATCCAACTAGAAACATATACTGGATAAGCTCTTACAACCTCATTCCACTTCCAAGTTTCTGCTTCTCCCTCCCCAGATCCCCAGCCCCCTCTTGTCCAACTTGGGATGTCTTCATAAAAACTTGAGTAGCTGAAAATATTATGCACATTTACATATGAACACCCCTCACCTCCATATCCATACACATGTTTAAAATTTGAAATAACAGAAGTCAACTAAGATCCACCTAAAAATACTTCATGCAGCCTGTTCTTACCATGAGTGGCTTTTGGCTCACCTATGTGCCTGACAGCCATCCCTCCTCATGGTAACCTCACCACACAAGCTGCAGCCCATTTCTTGAAGATTCCTGTATCTTTTTTACTAACACTTCTTGTAAAGACAGCCAGTACAGGTCTGCATCAGTTTTGGAAAGGACAGTTGGATTCCTGGCTTTTGTTAAAAAAAGCTCCCACCATTCAGCCAGGTGCTAGCAGGAAAATACTGTGGTAACATGTAAGCATGCAACAATAAAAATACATAACCTCATATGCTTCTGCAAAATTGCTTTTGAGAATATAATGATTTCTTATTCCAGGTTGGCTATTTAAACTGTAATAAAGTACAGCAAGCAGCTGGTGGCCAACATATATGAACATTTCAATTGTTTAATTTCAAAAAAATAGCCAAGGCATAGTAACAACCACGTCTTCTAAAACTCAGATTTACATTTTCTCATAAAGCAGTGTTAGAAAAATTATTTTTGAGATTGCTTTTTAAGTTGTATTTACCACCTTCCAAAACGACCTTCCCTAGAAATCAGAGCTGTGATGGTTTCTAAGTTGTAACTTAACTAAAAAATACTGTGAACTGAAAACAGATTTTAGGTTCAAATGTAGCAGGAAGAAAAAACTTTTCTCTTTTTTTTTTTTTCAGATCAAGGCAAATTCCAGCTTCAGTTTACTGTACTTCTCCTTTTTGATGAAGATATCCTGTAACAAAAGACAAATCACATCACACTCATTGTATCTACTTCCTCTTATAGCCAAGTTTAAGTATGCTTTTGTTGTAAAATATTCTTACAGATATCATGTGCCTTACACTTCAGCAAGGATTTACTGTTGAAAAGTTTAGTTTTCTAAAGGCAGCTTATCAGGCAGGACTTAGAGCATTTGCAAGACAGAGCTCTGATTAGTTTCCTTTTCAGGTTTTTTGCAAATTCTGTAATGTCAGTAGTACAAAACCAGCCCTTGGTTATTAGTCTGCTCCCATGGAGATAATTTTTGCTCCATTTCCATCTTCATTATTCTCATTATTCATTATTCACACATTATTTTGCATTGTTTCCTGAAGAAGTTCTTCACACCTCATAGAATCATAAGTAACTCACATAGCAATTGCTAAGACACAAGACTTTTAAGGATGTTCACCTCTGTGGCAGATGTGTATGGATAATTAAACTGAAGCCTGGGAACAGTTTGATTTCTGCAGTGACGGCGTGTGCTGCAGGGAGGAACTCAACAGCATCCAACACAAAGATTTTTAATCTAAAGCAACATTCAGGGTAAGTCAACATCCCTCCACATCACTTGTCACAGTTTCACTTCTAATGGGTGAAAGCCCACTAGCTTTCACTGGGCTTCTTGGGAGTTTTTTTGTGCTTTAATATTCTTGTTGCATATGGCTTCCTGAGCAAAGCTGTCTTAAGCACTGAACAGACCTTTCTCCTTCCAAGATGCTTGGAAGTCACTGAACAGATGGCTGATGAGCACTCCCAGAGCATTAACTGACTCCATGGGCATCTTATCAACATCCATGTGACAACACTTCAAGCAAAAGTTTTTCTTTCTAGAAAAGTTACTGGATAAATTTACTGTAACACTAGATTTATTTTCTGTGCTTTTTTCTTTCTCTTACTGGAATCCCTGAGATGTCTAGCAGTTATCTATATGGGCTTGATTTACAAAGGTACCAAATACTCATTAACTTCAAAGGGATGTGACAGGTGAGAACACAGAGTTCAGACTCAGGTGTTCACCTTTAGCAGGTTCAGGAAACTGTTTCTTACCATTCACATTACACCTGGTTTCTCCCTGAGCATGTGTACCTTTTGTTGAGCCGTATTAGGTGTGGTCAGATTGGGTGTACAGAGCTAATTCTACCACTGAGTTGACTCATTAAGATTTAAAATATCCTACAGTTAAAATTCTGAAAATATTTGTGGGAGAGGTAATTTTTTGTGTGTATACAGAACCAATATACACCATCAATTCAATTACTCTTCAAATATTTTCTCCTTTTAAGGAAAAGAAGTATCATCAATGAGAAGTAGTACATTCAAATAATTTACATACTGTAGTAAACAAAATCTAAAAGGAGACAATTAATAAAAATAAATGGAAAATCATACTTATGAAAACAAGTAGGTGATAAAAAATTTCAGTTGATCATATCATATTTAAAGTATCAGATGATGTATAGGGAATGGCAATTAGTAGTTCCATTTCTAATAAAATCAATCACTATTACATAACATTTTCCAATGGTCCATCTTTTTCAAACAGCTCTAAATATTGACTGTTACTCTAGCAACAACAAAAAGTTGATTTACCTTGAGATAAAGAGTAGGTGTAAGAAGACTGTGAGCTCTAGCTCTTCAAGCATAGTTAGCTACTCCTGCTGTCAGCTGTCCTGCAGAGAGATGGTGCCATGCTGTGGAGGATCCATTTGGTCTTTAGCTGGGATGGCACCTGATGCAATGGGCCAAAAATCAACACATCCCACATCAGAGTGAGATGAATGACCCACTGCCTTAGACCAGGCCACAACATTCCATGTGTTTAGAGCCAGTGCCTTTCCCTTGCAGCAGGTGATATACAAGCACCATGGCAAGTAACTGATAGAGCACTGTGTTGCAGTAACATGGAGGCTGGTTACAGTCATCAGCTGCATCACATGCAGGTTCACATTTATAAAACTGAGAAATACCTCTGTCTTCTTTATGGCTATATACATATGCTCAGATGTTATTAGCCCAGTTGTTCCTGAAAAAAGACTCACAGTGGTACAAACTGATTCTCAGTAGTTGCTTGTGCTGGCATTTTGCTTTGTGCTCCACTACTTGATTGCTCCTGTTCTCAACCCAAGCGAAGCTGCAACAGAAGTAGTGCTCCAGTTTAAATCATCACTGTTTTTCACTCTTTGCCCTACTACACCTATGAAAAGTGATCCCAAAGATTAAATACATTCCTGCCTACAACAATCTATGAAGGTATGGGCAAAAAGCAGGGACTGTTCAAAGGAAGGTCAGCTAGATCTCTACCCCATTGGGGTACCACCCCAATGGCTTATCTCTGCTCCAGATGATTTGGGGACATTGTGAGTCCAAGTCTTTATTTCAGCTCTTCTTTCAGAGTTTCAGACTTCTTGACATGTAGCATAAAGTGTGAGACAGAACTTTATCACAAATGATGTAGAAGAGAACTTTAGAAAAATGTACCTGATCTCATCCTACTGAAGTTGCTGAGGTGAGTGGCTCTGGTGCTGACATGATTGCCTGTGGGTGCTCCAGTGAGGTTCATGGGGGATTTGTCTGAATTTGGGAAGCTCAGAGGAGGGCCAATAGCAGCCTGCAGCCCATGCCACAGCTAACAGGACCAGGAGCACCAGGCCAAGCCTTCCTCCAAAGGATAAAAAAACCCTGTAGGGATCTCTGAGGGCCAGGAGCATCATCAGCAGGGTGGATACACAAGGCATGGTCTGGTACCAAGGGCATAATATGACAGTCTGGTGGCAGCTGGCACAGAAGGGCACACAGGAATGGTGCTGAAACCCTGCCAACTACAGGAAGAAAGGCCTCTCTAACTCTGCACCCAGCATGAGGAGCACAGCTGCCCAGGTGGAACTCCAGTGGGATCATACTGCCACCCCAGTGCCGGGATTTGCACTGCCCTTGCGCCAGGACTGCTGGCACAGTGAGTGAGGAGCTCCTGTGCTGAGTGACACCTCTGGGAAGTGAGTAGGCTGAGGAATCAGGGGGAGTGTAAGAGTATCAGACTGCTGGAATCTCAGAATATTCTGAGTTGGAACAGACACACAGGGATCATCAAGCCCAACTGAGGCGTGGCCATCCAGGGACTGAGCCCATGATCTTGGTGCTATTATCAGCACTGTGCTCTAACCTTCACTCCCTGTATTCCCAGGGACAGGCTCCCCAGATAGACGAGACACATGATAGAGAGAATTTGTTATCCTCTCCCCCTGGCTGAACATAGTGATTCAAGGGATTGGTGGCAGTGGTGACAAGTGCCTGCCCAGTGCATGTCTCCTCTGGGACTGCCTCACCTCTCCAGCTGTCCAGGCATAGCAGGTATGAGGCTCTGCAAGTGGAACCAAACATAACAAGGCTGGTGCTTCATCCAGCATGGGTGTGATGCTGTCATCAAGTTGGGCTGCTCCCTGTGCCAAAGCTGCCCTCCATAACAAAGATGGGTCACTGTCACAGGAAACCCCTTTCTGAAGGGAACAGAAGGCCCCGTATGCAGCCCAGACCCAGTTCTTATGGAAGCCTGTTGCCTCCCTGCAGCCTTGGTTAAAGATATGAAGAGAAAGCTTCCTACCCTGACACAGCCCCATTATTCATTTCTCAGGTAGGCAGTGATGAAGTTGCAACAAGAGGTCAGAGGGAAATCAAGACAGACTTCAGGGCCTTGGGATGAGTGGTTAAGGGATCAGAAGCACAGGTAGTGTTCTCCTCTATTTTACAGTTGCAGAAGATTATTACAGAAGAAACAGGAAGAAACAGCATATCAATCCTTGACTTGGAGCCTGGTGCCACCAGCAAAGTGTGGGTTTTGTGTTTTTGATCATGGCTTAGTTTAGAGAACACCAGGACTTCAGAGAACAGATAGGGTACAGCTGTCTCATAGTGGGGAATCTATGCACAGGAGGTAGCAGGGCTCATTGAAAGAGATTTAAACTGGATTTGAAAGGGGTAAGGGATAAAACCATGCTTGCTAGAGCTAACCCTTGGGGCTGCATGTCACTGAGGGACAGTGCGCTAGCAATGCCCTCTGGTCTGCTGTCTCAGTGGAGGTAGGAGATGGATCCATGCAGCAGCAGAGACGTGAGGGTTATTAGTGAGCTAGAAACCATGGAAACAGCTGACTGTGGTCACACATGAATTAGGGCTTCTCCCCCTAAAAACGTGGCAGGACCAATAGCCCAGCTGGAGAATGTCTGCGCCACTGCACACAGCACAGGCAACAAAGAGGAAGAGCTGGAAGCACAGTTCTTGGTACCACAGGAAAGCTATGATGTAGTTGCCACCACAGAAATGTGGTGGGGTGACTCACATGCCTGGACTGCTGCAATGGAAGACAATAAACTCCAGAAGAGACAGGCAAGGAAGGAGAGGCAGCTCTGTATGTTAGGGGCTGTCCTGACTGTCTGGAGCTTAGTGATGTGATGAAATGGTTGAGTGTTTAAGAATTAAGAAAGACCAGCTAGACAGATAACATGGTGGGAATCTTTTGTAGACCACCCAGCCAGGATGAAGAGCCTCGTAAAATATTCTATAAGCAGCTGGGAGAAGTCTTACAATCACTAGCAACCTGTATCAGCAATAGTGTGGCCAGCAGGCCCAGGGCAGTGATCATTCCCCTGTACTCAGCAATGGTGATGCCACACCTTTAATCAATTTTGGGTGTCTCAGGACCAAAAGAGAAAGACATGGAGATGCTGGAATGGGTCCAGAGAAGGGCTTGCATAGGGCCAGGGAAGGATCTGAAGCACAAGTCTGATGAGGAGCAGCTGAGGCAGCTGGGGGTGCTTACCCTGGAGACAGGGAGGCTCAGCGGGGACCTTTTTTGCTTTACACATTTCAGAAAGGAGGTTGTGGTGAGGTGGGGGTTGATCTCTTTTCCCAAGTAACAAGAGATATGACAAGAGAAAAGGGCCTAAAGTTGTACAGGGGATGTTTAGATTGTATATTTGGGAAAATTTCTCCACCTAAAGGATTGCCAAGCAGTGGAACATGCTGCCCAGGGACTTGGTTGAGTCACAATCCCTGGAGGTATTTAGAAGATGTGTCAATGTGGTACTTCAGGACATGGTTTAGTGATGGACTTTGCAGTGCTGGTTAATGGTTGGCCTTGATGATCTTAAGGCATTTCAGTCTAAACCTTTTTATGATTCTATGATTCTAAGTTTCCATGTTTATAGTGCTGATACAAAACCTTAAATGACTGCGAGATCAGGTGCAGTCAATATTCAGCTTTTTAAACATAGAAGCCCTTTTTGTGCAGTTCATTAAGTTTCACTGACCTAGCCTGCTTAAGCAACAAATTTTCAACAATATTCAAATCTTCACAAATAATTAGAAAAAGGATAGCTATTCAAAGTCATGAATGCTAGAAGTATTTGCTGTTCAAGCTGGAACGCTCACCGGTCACCCGAGTCTATCAGAATGTAATCTAAAATACACCAGAGATTCTCAAGCTACCATTAAATTTCACTTTCATGAATAGCAAAGTGTCTTTGTTAGCAAGAATACAGCCATCAGAAAAGGTCAGGAGCAGGCATAGTAATGAGTTAATTTACATTCTAATGGACACACAGGTATTTATTTTCCTTAGCTGCTACAGCTCTGTGAATTGCTTATCAGTCAGAGACTTAAAATAATTTATGAAACCAAGGAAAAAACCCAACAAGTACCATGTCCTTCTAATTAATCTGGATGTGAGGCAGAGAATTTTTGCATCATATCTAAAATAGTGCAGAGGCAAATCAATAGTAAGTGACAGTTTCTGATGTGTAAATATACTAGAGGTTGAAAAAATAATAAAAATCTCAATTTGTGGAAATGAAAAATACATTTTTGGAACAAGCTTTTTATGTGGTCAACAAGAATGAATGATTTTCCAAGGACAAAGTTAGATACTAAACACCTATAGAATGTCTCACTTTTACACAAACTGTCTTCTCTTTTCAGACACTGATTACCAGAACAGTGTTACTCTGCTACAGATTTATTTCCTTGTTGATACCAAACTATATTATCTGAAGGACAGTCATGTCTTGGAACTGAAAAAATGCTGCTGCAGAACAGATTTTACTGGGACAACTTGACCTGGAGTAGAAAAAGTTATCTTATGGAATTGAGGATGAACGTTGTCTCTTTTTATGACAGAAGTTTCTACTAAAAGTTCAAATCCTTAGGTTCATATCATAGTTTTTGTTTTTGAGGTGCAGGTAGTATTGGATGAACTGTTAATTTCCTCTCTGAAGTCTAAGAATACTTATTTTTATTTAAATACTACCTCAATTAGGAAAAGTCTGCATGAATAGGTACTCATACATGATGAGCAAGACATCTCAGATGTTTGCTCACTGGTTCTATCTACATTTTGAAAAGGTCAAGGGTATATTTTTTTTACAGACATGAAAAAGAACCTTTTATTTGCCTGAAAGGAAATTTTTCCTGAAGAATCTCCAGGTTTGCTCGTGTCTGTTGTCCAATGACTGCTGCTAAAAACAGTGTCACTGGTTCTCTTTCCAGACTAGCAATTACACTCTTAACTGTGCTGCTCTAACGCTGTGAGAGCTGGTAATGAAAGCAATGCCTTGTCTCAGGCAAAAAATATATTGTGGAATGCAACTTCCCCTGAGCAGAGCAAGGTGAAAAGCCTGGTATGTGTCATACACACAGAACCAGCCACATCATTTGGAATATAAATTGAGGCTTCAGAGCCCTGACATCTTGTGGCTGTTGATTCTAGAAGGGTCTGCAAGTGCTGCCATTTCCATAAAGACTTTGTATGCTTGCTAAGAACACGTCTGACAACTCAGCCTGGCTTTACTGAAAGCTAATTTAAGCCTCAAAAACTTTTCAGGAATACTGCATCATATTTTTGGAGTTCTCTGCCAGTCAGAAACTCTGCCTAACTATATCACTCTCTCTGCTCTTTCATGTGTTTAGATTCTACTCCCATTTAAGCTTTAACACTTTCTAAGCCAAACAAAGAAATCTCACAGTGAATGATAGTATGTCACATTGATGAGTATCAAGACATGTTCCAAATATTTCCTGTTAAAATGTAGATGGTGCATAAGTTGTTTTAATACAGCATCCTAAAGCCCTCTTCATGAAAATACATTCACAAAATGACTTCAGCAAGTGTGGGGGAAATACATTCAACTATAAATCCATTCTTTTGCTTGCATGTGTATCTTCCTAGTGTTGTCAACTGTGACAAAAGGACCTTTGGTGGGAAGTGAGATGGAATATACATGGGCATCTCAACAGAATAGGATGCCTACATGTCAGCAGTTAATTTAAGTCCCCATCAGTTACAATAGACACACAAACACATACGCCAGATTTAGATATTGATATTCAGACAAGTAGATTTTCATGTCTTAATCTGTGAATTAGGAACTTAACACAGGTGCAGAAACACAGCTCTAATATCCAGGGTGCCAAACCTAATGTTATTCAGAAATCTGTCCTAGATTGGCAGATAAGACACAGAATCTATGGAAGATTTCAGAGCCTCAGTTGTCATCCTTACTCTGCCATTCCAGTGAAGATTTCTTGGCATGCCAGTGCATTTCAGATGGCCCTGGATGTTGCTAATGAGCTCAGAGTCTCCCTCCTCCTGATTTCTCTGAGATTTGGGAGCACTGGACAAAAGGTCACCATAAAGAAACAAATAAGTGTAATTACAGAGACTTAGAGAAGAACCTCCTGGTTTCCTCTGACTGCTTGTCATTATTAAATTACACAGTAGTAACTTCAGTATTTAGAGTTCAATAGGCATCAAGCTGTCTGCATGGTTCTAAATGTTATTAATTTTCTTTTGAAATCTGTTCAGTGGAAATGGGTAGTGTCAGGAGCTCAGGTGTGTTAACCATAATCGACTCATTTTCATACCACATGGTGGAATGACAAACACCCAATGGCAACATAATAAAAAGGTAATCATGCCACTTGGCCACAGTGGTGAAAGCTGGGGATAAGCAATAGCATGATTATTTGATGCTTTGGATCCAGGTGTTAGTCAAAGGAATAATTAATTTCGAATTTCCTGCTCCGTCACACCAGCTTGACAGATGAGCTTATTCCTGGCTGTAGGGATTCAGGTAGAACAGAAAGATTGACAACAGCTGGAGACTGTGAAAGAGAAGACCAACTGGAGAAGAAAAACTTATCACAAGACCAAGGTTTATGTGGTTAACTCGTAGATGTGAAAATACAACATTAAGTGTTGAAAAGCAGAATATTTGGCAAGGGACGTTAGTGGAAGACCCATGTACAAAGAGTAACACAACTGTGAAAAGAACAGAGACATTCTAAATTTGCAGTTCCCTGGTTGAATCTCCAGGTAAGACACTTTGCTTTGAGCTACTGAAGATTTGATATTGTCCACTCTGACATGTACCTAGTAGAGACAAACGTCTTTGCTTTCACATTCCCATTCAGGAGGTAATTCTCAGTATACAACTTACTCATCAAGAAGAACAAAACTGAATTAGTAAAAGATTTTCTGATTATTTTAGTAATTTAAATTATACTGGTTAAAATGACACGCAGTTCAGGTGGTTTAGCATAAGACCACAGGAGCCTGAAAGAAAAAAAATGAGACTAATAATGATTGATGGGCATGACATTATTGCAGTATAGAACACTGAAGAGTATAAAGCATGATGAATTGATCAAGATGACCTGGCTTGCAGAAAAACTCGTTAAAAAATGTCAATTTTTATGAATTCCTGAAAGTTCGGAGTCGAGCAATTAACATAAAGAACAGCTGTGTCCTCAAGTCTAAGGAGAGAGGAGCAGTATTGATGTGAATTTTATGATGTTTAGATTATGTGCTGGTCACATGTAGTCCTGCATAGGACTTTGAAAAGCTAATGAACAGAACACTAAAAAATGATGCTTAAAAAGGATCCTGACAAGATAGTTGGGAAGTGATAAGTATCAAATGAATGTAGTACAAGGAAAAGGAAGAAAAACTGTGAAGAAATTGATTTTTTTTTTGCCTGTGACATTGCTGTGTCTCTCAGAGGAACATAAATTGGTTTCAGACTTGAGTTAGATGACATGTCCAACATAATGGAAAATAAACCCCTCAATGCTGAGAAAATTGGAACAGTACATAAACATGACAAGTTAAACGGAGGAGATTGTGGTGCTGACAACCGTGAAGCACTTTGTGGACCTTAAAAATTAGCATTTTTAGAAAGACATGCTAGGGTACATTGCATGTATATCCCTCCTTATTTAAAATCAGAACTGACTACATGAGAAAACAAACTTAGATGTAGTCTTTGGATCCATAAACCATCTTCTTCCTCAATCTAACCTCATTCCTCAGTATCCCCATTTGATCACAAGACAAAAATTGAATTTATGCCTGAAGAACATAGCTGGCTGAAGGAATCTGGATGAACAGCACAATTCATCTGTGATGGTCACAGTACTTTCTCCTGGGGTTTCCCCAAAAACCAGATAAATAAAATGATACTAAAGTTAGGTCTGTATGCTCTTTACCCAGCCACCCTACAGGTTTAGTGGTGTATAATCCCAATCTGATAGGATAGGAAATAGTTTGTAAAGGAAATTTCCCCCTGGTGTTCTTTTTAAAAAAATGTATATTTTTTAACTCTAACAGGCTAACTTAAAGAGTATAATTCATGAAACAGGGATCAGCAACAAAGGGTCCACTTCAGAGGAAAGGGAAGGAGAATGTTAATTCAAATTAGAGCCTTTTATCAAAGGGAGTTTTCATTAATTCTCTAATACCATTTCTGTGAAAAGTAGCTGCATTTTCAGAATGTATTGATGGGTAAAATAACAGAATAAACCAGATCTCAGATGAAATTTCTATTCAGGTTTTAGACAAAATACCTAGTGACCATCTAACATTTAGCAGGACCATCTAATATTTAGCAAGCACTAAATATTAGATGTCCCTCATAACACGGAGCCTGAAGTAATTCACCCTGTTATTAGCAGCCTTTTGCTTTCCATGCCATCAAAAAGTTTTTGATCTATCAGGCAACTGACAGTTCTAGATTAAGTTGCTCTACTTCTCAGTGATGTTCTCTTTGGTGAATTTTTTTAAAGGCTTTAGGACTTATAGGATTAAGGAAACAAATTACAAATCCATTCTAATTTAAAAAAAAAAATTTGTTTCTGTCTACTCAGAAATTAGTAATTCAGATGTAATTGCTGCAGGTTGAAAATAAAATTGTTATGCAAGAGAAAACAAAAAAAAGTTGTCTTCAGACTCTCCACAGAACAATTTTTTCTCTGAAGAATGTTCTGAAAGTTGTGTGTTCTGCCATACAAAGAGACCTCAAATGGGACACATGGCAAATACCCATAATTCTCCTTAATCTGGTAAAGTTTATTTACTGCTGAGGCAAATAGAAAACACCAAACCAGTGTGCAAGTAGCTATCACATATTAATGAATAAAAAATGGGTAGCTCTCTAGAAACACAAGTAATGAATTTTATTCCTCCCTTTCCTGGTAGAAGCAAGTTAGAAATGTAATTTGGTTGCAATTCTACACCAGTAATCTGCAATAAATGCATTCAAATTTAGTGACAAAAGTATATGTGTTGCTACACTGCAATTTATCTTTCAGACAACAGAGAGGAACAAAAATAATAAAAAGCTTTTGAGTACTTCAGAAATAATTTTCACTCTCTAGAGACTAGGCCTGATCCTCCACATGCAAAATTTGAGGCATTAATTTTTCTCTCCTAAATTTTTTTTTTAAATTTGCAACATTATTTTCAATACACAAAATTATTATTTTCTTATTTATTATTTTGCATTCTAAACCAGTTATTTCTTTTTTATTTTTTTGATGTCCCTGTTTTTTGACAAATATAAATTTCATAGCTTTAAGTTGCAAAAGAGAAACTGATAGAAATATATTTCAGTTTGAGTCTCTTTTTGTTCTGACTTCATAATTATAATAATGCATATTATTTTTGTGTTTGTCACCCCAAATTGTAGAACTGGTGTAGTAGAACTTTCCTTCTCTGTAAAACTCTCTGAAATCCCTAGAATTTCTGTATGATTTTTGTTTTTTCATTACTAACTCACAATTAAATAGCCACAGAAATGATTATCAGTTCAGAAGAAAAAGCAGCTTCAGTTCTTAGTTCCAGAAATCAAGGCTTTAATCTCAAAGGTAAAGGATATACCAAACAGGTGAAGAAATTACTTTCTACTTTGTAGCAATATAGCAAGTTTTGATTTGGTGTTTTCTTCCCACACAAGCTTGAACCCAGGCTGGCCAAAGATTTTATCTCGACCTGCCTAGACTCCTTCTTATAACAGCTCCAAAGGCTTGATTATATATATAACCAAGCAAAAACCCAAACCACTGAGCTTTATAATAATAGAACTAAACCACATATGTTTTCAAATCGGGAAGATGTAAAATCATTGACTGGAGAACATAGAAATCAAAGAAACTTTGGAACAGCTTGCCCTGCTCACAATGTCCCTACATTAGAGGTCCTTGTTTCCAGTGAAATCAATGACTCTCTGAGTTATAAAAACTCCCTGCTAGTCCCCAGATTTTCATCCCATTCCATCTGTGCTTTGCTCCTCTCAGCAGCCTGCTGGATTGGGCTGTAGATCTCCAGCTTTCTGCCCTGACCCTTCTTCCACTTGCTCAGAAGCCACAGCCACTGGAAGTGTCTCTCCACCAGGAGCTCAGGAAGGAAGGGCAGAAGAACCCTCACTGCAGAAGGACCTGCCTAACTCAGGCACTTCTCAGAGGAACAAGGACAGCTATAGACTTGGAAAAAACCAAAGAGATCTCTCCATCAGACTGCTGTTGTCTGTTTGGCACAGAAGATGGCTGCAGCTGTTTTGGGTAAATATTTACTCATGTTTACCACAAATGTCTCTGAAGCAGTTTTATAGCTGATAGAGTCTGATACCCAGAGAGCTGAAGGTCAGCTGTGCCTCCTACCTGCTGAAAAAAGGATCACCTGACAACACAGCTCCTACTCTTTATGTGATACAAAACATCTTTTCTGAATGTCTAACTCTTCACTAGCTGGTTTCTATCCTTTCAGCTCTGTTTTAGACTTTTTTTTTCCAAGCAAAGTCCTTTTCTTTAATTTTTACAAGCTTTTGAACAACTCCTTGCAAGATTCCTCACAGGAAATAAATCCTGAAATTACATGCCTAGTTGTCTCCACAGGAAATGAGATCTATTATACGAGCTAGGTAGTAAGGAAATATCTTTCCATCTTCCTTGTACATGGACAACTGAACCAGCCATTACTTTTGCTAAGGAAGAACTGCATGGAAAATCCTATAGAAATCCCATATTTCAGGTAAAAAAAAACCCTTTAGTAAAAGATAAGACATCTACAAGATGCTTTGCACAGTATATGGAAGTGTCACATAGTAACTTTGAAGCAAATAGGAAAAAAATGGAAAAATAAGATGGAGAAGTATGAAGAAGCAGAGAAAGAATCTGGAACAGTACCTCACTGATTTTCTTAACATTAAAAATAAGTGCAATAAAATAGTTTACCAATGGCATCTTACTAAGAAAAATATAAACAAAACCTTTAATTTTAAGAAGTTGTGCTGAATCTGCATTTTCTCATTGTGATGTTATGCTCAGGTGATTATACATAATGATTCAAAAGCACTTTTACAAGTTTGGGTTGCATTCCTTACTCTCTTTCAGGAATTAATTTGCAATGACTGGATAGAAATACTTTCTGTTTTCTGATGCTTAATTTATTAAACATTCCACGTTGCTCTTTATCAGTAATGTTTCATCTGTTCAATGACATGGACCAAACTCCCTGCCAATTGCAAAGTTTACCAGTACTGATTTTATGTTTTCTATGGGACTTTCAAAGAAAGTGCCTTTATTCAGAAGCCAAGAACTTTTCCTAGAGATAGTTCATTAAAAATAAATTCCCTCACTGATTTCCTACTTATAATTAGGTTGAAAGATTGATAAGTGAAGCAATCTTCCAATCCAAAGTAAGCCATACTAATTTTACTTGTTTCCATTTTTAGGTAAGGAGTGGAGTTGTTGCATGTAAAGACTTACAGAAGTCCATTATGTAAAACCAATTAAATTTTATAATAAAACTTTAAGTATTAATAAATATATTAATATATATTTAATACAAAATATTTTATGTACTCTACATTTCTAACTTCACTTTTATAAAGAAATCCAGACTGTTTTCTATAGTAGGTAGCATGAATGGGACTCCAGATTTAGCCTTACTGCATGAGATAGCATTCAGCTTTTGTGATAATGCAGGGGGTTTTAATAACTTTGATTGTTACCTATGCTTGCCTCTGGTGTGTGGGCAGGACTCAGCCCATGCACCCTTGTTCATCTGGCTTGTCAGATGACCTTGTCAGTTAACCTAAGGCTCTCATTCAGACTTCTCTCCAATCTGTGAGCATAATGAGCAAAGCCAGAGAACAAGCTGCCTAGACAGTGACTGAATAAAATGATTTAAGTCATCTTTCACCACTGGCTATTTTCCACCACTGGTTGCAGGGGTTAATATTTTGATTCATGTAGACTAGAAATTTAACTGTTTTGCAGTTAGACTGGGATTCATCTGACCAAAAGTGAGTAGAAATTTAAATGTGAAATGTTGGTAGGTGACTTTTAAAAACTTTAATAATCAGCAGGGAAGAATAGGTTCTTTTAGAATACTATTGATTTCTGCTACTTTAGATGTTTACAGAAGCTGCATGGCACCAGAGAGATGCCTGTTTCCCTCGCCACAGAGAATGCCTGCTTGCTGCCCAGAGCAGATGATGAAGGATTCACTGTAGCTGCCTACACAGGATCCCTGATAACAAGTGCTGAGGAGAACGTGGCAATATGTGTTGCAAGGAAAGACAGGCTAAAGGATGTTGCATGTAAAATATTTTCAGCTTATCTGCCTTTAGGGACATGTGAAAAAATATAGAATCAATTAATCACTGTGAGATGAATGCTTAAAAAAGACCCTATTGACTGAAGCGATATTTAGATGGTTCTTCTTTTAGTACAACACATCCTAATGTGATGCTATTGGGATAAAGAACTTGATAAAGTTAAAAGTCTGATATGCAAGGAACAAATTACAAGAGAAACCTCTTGCTTATTCAAGATTAACTTTAGTAGAAATAATCATTCCAGTTGGTGGTCATGCAGTGAATTTTAGCTATGTCAGACTCTCCAAATGTTTCTATTTTAGAGCCAGCCTCACAAGCCATTGAGATCTCTCAGAGATGCTACAAAAAAGTAAATAAACACTGCATTATTTTTCAATTACAGTGTGAGAATAATTTGTTGTTTATTTAATCTCAAGGAACACATCTGGCAAGCTGAAATCAAAAAGCACGTCACCATCCTTCCTGCTTGCATTGACTTTTAAATAACTCTCATATACAAAGAAATATATATTCAGTGTGGTGTAATAAGGAGGCAAGATTAAAAAGCTTCTCTTTCTCTCTCAGAAGTACCGTGGAAGAAGTTTAAAATTATGCAGATGATGATTTGTTCAATCAGAGACCCTCTCTTTTAGCACCCTTGGCCTAAATGTGAGAAGTATGGAGAACCATGGAATATTCTAAGTGTTTATATTGGAAGAGACAGTGGGGGTTCAGGTAGGCCAACCTCTTGCTCAAAGCAAGGCTAAGTTCAAAGGCTGGGCTGACATTCAAGAATGGCAGCTTCTCTGAATTGCCAAACAAGGGAAAATGGAGCCAGAACGACAAGCAGTAAACATGCAGACTAAGGAAGGACTGGGTAAAACATGGAAACAGCTAGTGAGGAATGGCAGAAACTGGATGGAGATGACCATCTTTGACTCTGCCACATTTGTTGGCTCTCACTGGCCACAGATCAAAGCCCTGTAGACTTTTTCCAGAATTCTCTCTAGGCTGCTCTAGGGCCTTCCATCGATGTAATCTTCCTACATTTTGGCTAAACAACTGAATCATCTGCCAGAATCTTTCAATTTTCACTGAGTACTTGCTCATACTTATTCCAGAGAACACGAGATGTTAAATTGTGTGAGGCTTAAGAGTGATGCAAAAGAGAACCTGGGTCTTCTGGTACACTACCCCACTAGGATCATGTTTACAGTTCCTCAACTGGTCAATTTTTCTTTCCCCTTAAGGAACAGGTTAAGGTGACTTTTGCTGTACTTCAGAGATATGATTGTGTTTATATTGCAGTAGAGAGGCACTGCTTGGCCCCAGATGCCTAAAATAATCAAATTTATTGAGAATAAGTTAAAATACAGAAGTTATGCAGGGGTTGTAAGAAAAATATATTGGCTTTAAATTGATGAGTGAATTTAGTGAAACTATTAAAATATAGATAATACCGGGGTATTCCTGTAATTAGCAAACCTTTTCTACGATGCCAAATAATCCATTAAGTATGGCTTAATCAGTTTAAAAAATTAAGAAAATGGCATTATTATTAATATTATTACTACTACTACTATTACTATCGTCATCATCATTTATCAAATTAAAACATTATCAAATTTTCTGCTATGAAGAAAACCTAATTATAGAAATGGAAATTAATTGATAGAATGGATGTAAAGATGATGAAAATATTTTCTCATTCAAATATTTTGTATCTGTGCTTGTATTCATGCCTACAGAGTATTTTTCTAATTAGCTGAGAATTTTTAGAAGTGCTAGATCTAGAACACATGAAATGCAATTACAAATGCTTAAATTATAGAAAAAATATTCTAATAAGTCCATTGACTATAATTTGCATCAATGTGAAATACATATTAACCAGAAGGTGACCCCGGGAATGTATGTAAAGAAAGCTTGCCTTCTTTTAGCTTATGGTATTAAAAGGTAACAAAGAAATAAAAGTCAGTATTTCTCTCATTTACCAAACACGAACACTGCACAGTATGTTTCTTCTGTGCTGAAATACTGTTCGAACTTATGAAAAATTTGGCTTTGGAAAGCGATTTATTTCCTTTAGAAATCTGTTTGGACATACTTGGGAGTCAACTTTCAGAATTTGTGCCTGGCAGCTTGGCTTCCATGTCCTTTTTTAAAACTGAAGGTGACACAACAAAAGGATATGAATCCTGGTGCTGATTTTGATTGAGTTTGAATTATGAGTCAGCCAAAGGTTTCCTGAGAAGTCAGTGTTGTATTTATTAAATGTTATAATCTTGGTTTATAAAAAAATTTTAAGAAAATGTTGAGCATGAATCATAGAGGGCAAGCATAGCCATTGTTAAAGCCTTCCTTCCCTTTTAAAGAATGTAAAAATGAAAACTGCTCAAAGAATTGTACAGGGATTAATTCCTCATTTAGAAGACTAATTTAGTTTCTGCATTTTTACTGGATATGCAAACCATAGGGGCCAAGAGAGTTTTGTAGCTTAGGAAGTGCCTGAAAAGCACACCTTCCCATCTCCCCAGTGCTGTGTCTCAAGTCTGGAGCACAATAGATAATGTAGTCACTTGTTTCATAGTGTATTAGCTTACTTTATTACTACAAAATATTGCACTATTTTACAAATCACCACATCACAACATCTACACAATGTACTTTGACAACAGATTTGGAAGCCCAACAAATGCTGTTTAATAGGACATTACATTATACTGAACCAACAAAAACATTGTTCAACACATTTAGACTAAACTTTAGACATGCCTCAGTACACAAGCACAGGTTGTATGGTACTTTTTTAGAGTCCAGCTCTGTAGTTCTCCATCCTTAGGCTGAGATCTCCCAAATCTCCTCTGAAGAAGGTGAGATTCTCTTAGAAACTAGACTAGGGGTGACTGGGGAAAACCCCCATGTTTCTTCATCCCTCAGCATTGCAGTAGGTTCTCCCATGTACCATGCTTGGGAGGTATTTGGCTTCAAAAGATGTCATCTTTCACTGAGATGCACAGTCCAAGACAATACCATTAAGTTTTCTCGTAGTACTGCTTGCAAGTGCAAAGGAGAAACTTCTCTGGCCTGGCCAGATTCCAAGGTAGACAAGCCAAAAAGTCTGTTTTGTCAAACAAACTGTTCTTCAATTTGTGTACATTCATTAAATAATACCAGCAAGACTGAAACCAGTCTGCAGTCCTGCCAGTGGAGCTCTTGGGTTCTAGAGTGACGTGGGCTGTAGCTAGCAGACAATAACATGCCCTGTATTCCTCAAGAGCAATTGTCTGTCCTGAAGGCAGAGTTCCTGCAACTCTGCTCAAATCCTGTGTGCACGGTAAGTCTCTTTGTAGTCCTAATAACTCTAATGTCTGACTGCTCACTGTTTGTAGCCTCTGGGGTGTGAGAATTTAATGGCAGAATAGCCACTGGAGCAATGGTAGTCACCTTTTGTGGCATGCAATGATGACAATAAATGCCTATACACTTGTGTTTCTTTTTGCTAAAAGGTTTTCTACAGGGACTTATTTCTCCAGTGTGCAAACCAATTCCTCCCAATGTCAGCAAGAGTTAGGCACACATATCCCTAGGAGAAATGTCCCCAAGTTTTAATAGAAGCACTGTTCAAATTTCACACAGACCATATAAGCCTTCATTAGAAAACAGTTTCACCAGTGATAAAAGCACTTTTGAAACAAAATGCTTTCTAAGAGTCATTAAAACCTTCTGTGTAATATATGTAGAAAGGGTTTACCTAATGCTTTCCAAAATTATCCACAAATGTACTGCACAGTGCACAAACCTTAATAAGAAAGAAGCAACAAAACCATAGCACTACCACTCTGAAATGCAATGCAATTAGTACTACTTCTAGTAATACAGTGCAACAGCTACTAACTATTATTAATGTCTATTTTCCAGGAATCCATATTCATTAAGGATGTCTATGGTTTCTTTATCTTTTATTCAGAAATATGGAAGCACTGCACACTGTTTCACAGCTAATCAGAGCTACACAAGAAAAGATATGAAAGTTTCATTAGTGCAAATTCTAGGATAACTGGTCTCCTGCCCTAACTCCTCCTGTTCAAATTTGTCATTCCCTGTGTTACTGAAAGGTTACAACTTCTCTCAGTAAAAAGATTTAGACTGAATCCCTTCATAAACCAGGCTCTATATGTAACTTATTTTTGTTTACCTGCTATAATGTGTAATATTTATTGAAATAGATTTTATACCAGATAATTCCAACAAGGTGGTTAAGAAGTATTTCAAGTGAATATAAAGTATAAAACAGTCTCAAGGCGTAGGGCAAAAAGGATTCAAATAATTGAAAGGTTGCTAGGAGAGTATATATCTCACAGTTAAAAGTATGATACTCTGCAAGGTGAGACATATCTTGTAAAAATGTGTCAGGAAAGCAGTGCTTCAGGAATCTTGATAATTAAACAGCAGGGTTTTTTTTTGTTTTTTTTGCATGTTAATGGTATTTTCTAATAATCTTTCAGAAGATTATTTTTCAGAATTTTCAGAATTCTAAAAATCTTTCAGAATTTTATTTTTGGAATTAACAAAGGAAAGACAACTGTCCTTCTCACAAGGCTGTTAGGAGAACAATTTGCACATAATTCTGATTTCTATGTAGGGAAGGTAGGAAGGGACAAGTGTCCATGGCTGGGAAAAGGGCAACATTACCTCTAACAGAAAAGTCAGTGAAGTGGACAATATAGCATGACTCACAGTATTTTTGATCATTAAATGTTTTTGGCTTCACTAGCTAAAATAGCAACAAAAATGAGCGCAAAAAAGGGAAATAACTCAAAAGCCAGCATGAGAAGAATATGTTTACAGAGAAATCATGCTGAGGAAACTGTTGAGTTTATGGTATCATAAAAACTCCTAATTTTGAGATGGAAAGGCAAAAGGTCATCTATGAACCTTTGTTTTCCATCATTTTTAAAGCAGATGGATCCAGGAACAACACAGCACTTAGAGGGATGGCAAGGCAAAATGACGTGGCAAATTGGAAAGAGAAAATTGTAAGAGGATTCTGTCAGCAGCACGTTCAACAGAAGGCATTAATGTCTCAAATTTCTAGGTATCAATGGATCACGTGGTTAACTTCAAATGGGTCAGTGGTTCTCTGTTAGGTTCATGTGCACATTCACTTTGTGTGATAAAATGTCCCTTAAGCTCACAAACAAGAAATGCATGTGACATTTAAGAACACAGAAGGGCTAAAAATGCAGATATTGCCAAATATTCCTCTCAACATTAGACTGCTTTGAGGAAATAGGAGGAAATAGATCAGGAGCAGATATACAGTTGAAGTAAGTGTCTGGAGAGGAGAAAGTATATCAGGAAACAGGAAGAGATGTGAGACCTTGTCTGTCCCAAAATCTCCTCTCAGAAACAATAAAAGAAGCAGAACTTTGTGAACAAGACAAGTATGAATAGACTACTGTTAATTCAGAGTACCCATAGGATGCAAATAAACCAAGATTGGGTTCCTTTAGGAAGTGACTGGAAAGGAAAAATTTGCCATTGACTGAGGTATGTAAAACCGTAGAGACAGTAGGATGATGGAAAAACTCTGTAAGTCCCAAATCAAAAACCTACATCATACTTCCAAGAATTGAATTTCTTTAAATCCTCAGGACTGCTGACTAGAAAGTCCTGAACTGGGGATGAGCATGCCATGAGATACAGGGTCTCCAGTTTGCAACAGGAACTCTTAGTATTTTGTATGAAGAACTGCAGAATGAGAATAAAACCACGGAGACCTCAGCAGTGGGCTGAAGTCATGGAACAAAGAGATCAGAATTTCCTGAGCCAGACTAGCACTGCCTCAGCTCGTGCAGCTTTCCCAAAAGGCAACAACATGGAGATAAAGAAGCATGAGCTTTCCTGACCAGAGGAACTGAAACACACAGCAATCCTGGCCAAAAAAACCAACCCAAAACAAACAAACCAAAACCTAAACCAAAAACCAAACCCGAAAAAAACAGCAAACCTCTATGGGAGAAAGGCAAAACTGGAAAATTTGAAGTAAGTCCATGGAAAGGGTGCTGAGGATGGAGGGTTTCTTCCACTGAAGTCTGCTTATTTTGAAGGGTTAGTGTTTTTCAATAGAATATTCAGAGATTTTTTTGGTGAAATTTCTGCCTGTTTTTGAAACATGATGCTGCATGTGATGTACTGGTATCTGTTAGTGGTTTTAATGAGTTACACATTTCAAGCAAGATGTATACAGTGTCTGAGAAAGATAATTTTCCTTGCTTTTATTCACACAATTGACAAGCATGTAGTTATTCTCCCTCCTCACCTTGGCTGCGCATTGCATGTGGCCCTCACTATTTCCCATGCCATGCCATGGTGACACTGGCTGCTGACAGTCCAGTCCCACACCAGGACCGGGCTAACAATTAAACAGTGTCCACACTGTGTCAGCTCTCTGGCTCAGTTTCATACCAACATTCTCACTTTCTCAGAGCCAGTTTGGATTATACCATTTTCTGATTCCATGATTATAAAATAGCCATCTGATGTAGGAATTTTGTCAGCCTCCCACTTTTTGCATTTAATGTTTCACTCTCAGCACCTGTTATGAGTTGACATAACTGCATGAATCAGTCCTGGCTTGTCTGCAGGTTTCCTTAACAACAGCATTTCAGACATAGTCTTGATGGATCTAGATTTGAATCTATCAGTTCTTTTTTTAGACAGGAACACTTCTGGAGCTGGGCTGCTGTCTATAGGTCCATATATTTCAAAGGTACTTTCTAAAGGAGATGGCATATGTCAAATACATGGATAGTTCAATTAGTAGAACATGCCAAACCCAGTTTTTGAAGTCCTTATTACTGAATATTTTGCTCTACATAAATTTGCTACATACCACTTTCACCACTAAGCGCTGTTTTTCAGTAGCACTGGACTAATTCAGAATTTATGATCTACATTCAGAAAGACTGATTTTCAAGAGCTCTTCCACACTATTTCAGCAGCCTATACTCGATGAAATCTACTGCAGAAGCTCAGGATAAAGTGTAAAGGCTGAAGCAAAACTGGAAAGGAGTAAATCTCTCTGGGTGTTATTTTCTTTCTTTCATATCTTTTTTTTTTCCTTTGGTAACACTTTTCCACTAACTTTTCTGTTAATTTTAGTTTTTGTTTTTCAGTGCAACCACCTCTGTCAGCTCATAGTAATAAATGGAAATAATATGGCTGTTCAGCAAAATCAGATGTAAAGATACTGAACTATTATGGTGCATCTACTTAGCAAAGAACTTTTCCAATAAACAAGAAAAAGACAGTAAGAGGCCTAGCCAGTGCTAGAGAGATTCTTTCATTTGACAGAGAAGGGTATTATTTCCATTACCATTTTGTTTTTTAACAAGCAGATACATTGCTGCTTCTGCTTTAGAAATCTTAAAATGAGTTGACTGAGCTGTGGGACTTGCTCCAGCTGGATTGTACCCCATGACAAGTCTCTGTTTGGTGATGGTGAGAGAGATTTTATTGGCCTCTTCAAATTTGAGTATTGTTTTGAAACATGCACACCTTTTCTTCTCCTGCATACTCTGGCTGTTGACCTTTTAAGCTTGAGGGACAATGGTTTGTAAAATGCTGTAGCATGCATACTGTGTGCATCCAAGGGAGTAATTTTTCCAGTGTGAGATACTACTTCCTATAGTGAGAATAAATCTCAGTCAATTTCAATCTGTTTCTTGTCTGCAATGTAGATAAGATTGCTGGATGAGAGAGAAATTAAGTCACTTACAGAAATGGATTTGTGGCATACCTCATGCCACAATTAGGTGTCCAGACAGGCCATATTCATATCAGAGACAGAAACATTACAAGGCAACACACAAACCTATGCAAAACACAGCCTTCCTCCACAGGCAGGAACAGCCTTTTGGCCTTATTCTTAAAAATGAGACATTAAAGACAGGATGCTTAGGGTAATGATGGAAAAGGATGGCATAATTCAAGTTCATTACACAACAAAGATAATAAACTAAAACTTGGATCCATGAGTAATGAGAAAATATGCCTTGATTTACTGATTTCACTGACTAAATATTTGAGTCAAAGAAAGTTTCTTTATGTATTTGGTTTTGTATTTAGATTATCTCACATGACCAAATCTTATCACCTGTTTATTATTTGTAACATGTTGGATAGACACATACACCTGAATCAGTTATCCCCTACTCCCTTTATAATCAGTCAAGCAGCAAATGTAGTTTTAAGATATACTTAGATATACCTGACTTATTTGAAACATCTACAGTGGATTACATGAATTACATCATAGAAAAGTCCATTTCTGCACAGGAACATGATGACCAACATAGACATAATAACCTGCATTCTGGGTGTGTAGTTAGTCACATAAATTCCCTTTCCTATGAATAGATGAAAAAAAAAAAGGAACAAAACCCTGGTATTCATCTTAAAACAGTTCTCATAATTGTGTTAAGATATGATTTAGCCATCTCTTAGGTAAAGTAGGTTTGAGTAATACATTTTTTTTTCAGTTATTTTGAATCAAGCAAAAAAGTGAACTTTTAAAAAAATTTAATTTTGTAGTCTCACAATCTTGAGTTATACTCATTATTTCTGATGAACAAAAATTTATGATATTAAACTCACATTAGTTCTGTACCATTCCATTAAGTTTAATAACACTGTAGGATTTCCAAACATTTGCTTTAGTCTTGGTCATTGTTCTACCATGAACAAAACGTGCTCTCTTTCTCTTCCTTGCTTTCTCTAAAGCAACCAACCACTTCCTGCCCCAGCAGCAGAGGGTTAAATGTTACTGGATTTGGACCCAGGATGTTGAGTCCCTGAGGCAGGGGAACGAGCTGTACCTCAGTGTTTGGCCTGAGACACAGCAGAGGGTGCACACTCACAGTGCCTTTATCGAGCGTTGAGCTCAGTGCAGCATCTCCTACCTGCCACAGCCACGTGCAGGAAATAACCACAGCTCAGTTAATGTACCAGAACTTGTTAAACTATCATGTTGATCAATGTTAAACTATCATGTTTTGATCATGAATCAATGATCTACGAAGAAACTTGTCCTCAGAGAGAGCAATTATCCTCTAGGGCTTGAGTATGTTGCTGCTTCAGGTTTTTTTTGCTACTGTCCTACACTGGTTGCTGAAATATCTATTTTGTTGTCTGTTATTACTCAGGCTTGTTCAGCATGCTGGATTTTACACTCCGCTTCTCTCTGAAGACTGGTGTTCTAAATTGTTTTCCTCTAGAGGGTGATTATCCTGTCTTTTCCAAAATAAAATTCCACCTTTTTGGGGTTGCACTAACACTTTTAATTCTCCCAATGTTCTTTTTTGGCTATGAAATGCTCCCTATTTTGTCAACTTAATAAAAAAATATTGCTTACTCCATTGTGCAAGAATCTTAATGGCCATTAAGGACAACCAGATTTAATACCAATGAATACAACAATTCACTTTCTTCAAGTCCATATACTATAGTGAGTCCAATTTAATTATCATCCTAATTTGGTTTCATTCCAAAGAAATATCAGATTCTGTCTCTTGTAAATCATTCTTTTTTATACATATACCTGAAAAATACTTTATTGACTATGTGTCATTACTGACTATGTGACTATAGATCTCCTATAATCACCTTAAGTTTGTTACTTCTGCAATTGGATATAATGTTACTAAATTCCTTATCCTAAGGATTTTAAGGTATTGTAATGATAAACATTTGGCATATGGAAACATGAAATCTTCACTTCCCAATTTCTATTCTTCAGAAGTATTTTTGCATCTTTATGCATAGAATCCTTTTTCTTTTGAAGCACAGATTAATGTACATTAAGTGACATGTGAATGCCTTTAGAGAAAAAAAAAAAGATTTTTAGTTAAAAAAATCCAATCATGATTTACTTCAGGTGATAATAAGTTAGGATGGATGCTCACCTCAAACCACAAAACAATTTTGTTTGGCTAAAATAATAAAAGCTATGAAATCACTGTCAAGTTTTTAACTCTTTTTCTGTTCTTATTGCTTCTTTATGGATGTCTTGACTCTCTCCTTCCAATGGTGAACATTCAAACTTACTGTGTCAGGCTGGTAAGAAAAAACAAGTTGCTAAAAGCTAATTTTTTTTTAATCAGAGAAATATATACCATGGATCTCTGTTATCAGGAAAGAAAATAACCCCAACAACTGTTGTATAAAATTTTTACAATGAATGAAAAGGAGGCAAAATGGCTTAGGAAAACCAGTAACCTTGTAAAGGGCAAATAAATTGCTCTGATTTTGATCTACATTAATGAGTCAATACATACAACTATATCTAAAGCTTGCAGCACTGCTTTGGGACTACGTGAGTTTGCTGCAGACACCACACAAACTATTATGGGGTGAAAGGTCTGGAACTGGCCTAGCTTTACCCCTATACAGAGATGGGACCATTGACACTCAAACACATAAAGGAATGTACAACAAACTGTAAGATTTTGCCTAGGATAATTAATTACAGACACACTTCTCCAGAACCAATGGTGTTATTTCTCACAACATGGAAATTAATTTCCAATCTAGCAAACAAGGATGTAGTGAGTATATGTATGTCTTTATGGTTTAGAACCTTTTACACACATTTTTGTAATTGTACAGACTTTCCAAACTTACCTCCTCTATGGATAATCAAAGAAGTTTCACTTCCAACAGGACATTCTTTAAGTATATCCACTACTTCTGCATGGCTCAGGTTCTGTACATTCTGCTGGTTGATCTCAACAATGAGGTCACCTTCACACAAACCAGGACATCCCTGAATGTCTAGAATTTGCTTCACCCTCTGTCCTGTAGGACTGTCTGCTATAGTGAAGCCAAAGCCCTGGGCCCCTTTCACAATGGTTAAGGTCATGAGTTCAGCTTGGGTGGCCCCAGAAGAAGCCATTGATACATTATCATCATGGGCAGGTGGTGGGAATGTGCTATCAAGCTGACTATCTGCTGGAATGGAGTGCAAGGAGTGTGGTGGTCGATCTGTTACGTCTGGAACAGACTGAGAAGTCCTAGAAATGTATTCCAAATAAGTTTCATAGTTATGTCTTCCATTTACCACTACCGGAGGCCTCTCCATTACTGCAAGGGGTGGCACCATGCTGTTGGCAGGATCTTCAGGATCAAAGGGCAAAGGGTATCCACGACATAGCACCAAGTTGACACTCTGACCAATAGGAACAGACTGGAAGAGTTTGACTACATCTGCGTGAGTATGTCCAAGGACACAAACTTCATTAATATAGACAATCACATCACCTAGAACGAGAAGAACAAACAGTGACAACATGAGACAACTTCAATTGCTGTATATGCAGTGCATTTTTTTTAAATGAGATAGAAGTCTACTAAAAAAATATGATAAATTCAATCAACATACTGACTCATATAGGAGAGACAAAAAAGTAAATTTTGTCTGGCAGTAAATGTAATACAAAGACACAATGACAATACCAGTTATTTTCTGTGTAAGCTCACAGATGGAAAATTTAGATGGATCCAGACATTCACTTTTTCTTGACATGTCTTCCCTATTTTTCCAACTCCTTTCAGTGCAGTCTCTATAGATTACTTTTTTAATAAGGTAAAATGAACGATTATTTGGAGACTGTGTTGTCAAGAAATACCAATGTTTGGTGAAGAGCAAAAGAAAAAAAAAGTAAGTATTCCTGGACTTCAGAATCAATGAATAGCAAATCAAGACTGTGTATGCATGTGCATAAGGAAATAGTTTTTGCACTGATCATGATATTGACACTTTTCTGTTAAATATGATTACTTGCCATCAGCCATTCAGAACTGCTACTGTCATTTCCTATTCGAGGCATGAACTATCTATCTTACATAATATAGAGATGTTTCATGGCATTTTGTTGTAGCCAAAAGGCTCAAGGACAATGACACAACAAATTTTTTGGTAGGTTCAATAGCTTCACATTAGAAGAATCTTGGCAAATAGATGAAAATCAGTTTAATATTTTCACCTAAGCAGCTGGTCAAATAAACCCAAAGATATGACCTTTACCTTCAAATCTTGTCTCATGTATAGCAGACCTACCAATATGAGCATATGGAAGCAGAATTCTTTAAGACAACAGGCTATTTATGGGTCTCCATATTGCCCATGCACCAACCATCTACTGTTACTAAAATGCTCAGAAATAAGTTCAAGATTCTTCTTGGTGTTAGAATAGATCTATATACTCATAGCCATAAATAATTTTTTTACGTTCTGTTAAGGTGCATATTAAAATAAAAATGAGTTATCAAAGCAAACAATATTCAGAATAGTTTGATGACCCACAGTCAGTTTTCACTTTCATAAAAAAGTTTACATCTTTATAGAAAAAGAAAAGGATGTTTGGTTGGAGAACTCTAGAAGTTAAAGTATTTTTCTGAGTGAAGACTGTCTTATTATCTTGCTATTAATCACCAGAATACTATGAGATGTCTACAAGGTACACAATTAAAAAATATACACATCACAACACAAAGCTTTTTAAAGGTATTTGAAAACTCAGCAAGAAAATGAGAATGACTTAGGCAGAATGAGGTGGTTTGGGTGGAATTGCTTCAAGTGTATTTATGTAATTATGTCTTTCAAGTACTTCAATCAAAATATCTAATCCAGCAAACAGAGGATAAGAGCATCATCAAGATGCCAATGCAAGGGCTGTTTCTAAGTGAGAGCAAAAGGCAAAGGCTGTTTCTATGTGAACATGAAATGGTCAATTCCCACATGATCAGTCTGTGTAACAGCCTGACAGTAATTAATTGCATATGCACAAACTGTGATTCAGAGGAAGATTTCTTCAGAGGCTGCCTAGGGAAAAAATGCTAAGGAAGTTTGTTAAAATGATTGTGAGCATTACACACATAAACCTTAGGAGCTGCAAATGCCTTCTTAAATGTGCACCATAAATAGATTCCAAAAGAAGCACAAACAGTAATGTCACTTCATAGGCAGTGCTGATAAAACTCCAATGCTTTTGTCTCAAGCAGCTGAAAATAAAGCCGTTTTCAGAAGTCAGAATTTAAAAGAAAATATGCACCGTACAAATTACTGTGGCAATGGCTGCAATTCATCATGATTTGCTCATGCCCTGGTATAAAAAGATCTTACCTGCATTCTCATGCCTGGCTCCCACGTTTGCAGTGAGGCTGACATTGCTCAGGACTGCTTCTGTTGAACTGAGAGCTCTTCAGTGCATGCTGCTGTTTCAGTAACTATGCTTTAATAGTAACCTTGAGACTTTTTAATCCATGCAGTCTTTATTTCCCTGAGTGCTGGCAATGCAGCTATGTGGTGGGAGGAGACCAATCTGTTTGTTCATCCTCTCTTACAATACATTAGCAGAGTGCAAAATGAAAAATGCAATTTTTGTGTTGGGCAAGTAAATCATTGCCTGTTTTCAGCCCCTCACTTTAAGTATTTGGACAGGATTAGCTATGATATAAAACTTAAATCAATATGGTTTCGATATATCAGAAAATTACATAAACTAGTTGACATTATATAGAGCTGTAGTTAAAAGAAATTAGCTTTTGCAAAAGGAGTGCAGTCAGGAAACATACACCCCAAGTAGTCCCTTTCCCCAGTCACTAAACAAACAAAACGGAGCACTAGAAGACCTCGGGTAAGAACTTCCTCAAATAACAACCTTCCACAGGCCAGCAGAAAATCCTTCAGCATTTCCTGAATCAGTATCTTTAAAGCTCTTTGTTGTTTCTGAGACATGACATGGATAGCATGGCTGGGCAGATCCTGAAGCTGTAACTCAGTCACAGTGGGGCTGTTTGGGACCCACCTGCTGTACTGTCACATGGAGAACGTACAGTGTCATAAACACAAGGGCATGAGTTACTAAATTCTGCTCCAAGAAAGGAGCTACAGTGGGACTGCAGTGGGGAGAAACAGTTTCAGATCATAAGACAGGAAGGAGTAAAAAAGGGGTTAATTTCAGAAACACTTCAAATTAATCTCTCAGCTGTACTTTCTCCAAACCTAACTCATTTTTCCAGGCTGAGAGTTCCTCATTGCTGACACAGAGAGAAGTACTCAGCATTTGGTAGGAAGAGAGAGATAAGTTAAGAGCATTACAGAGCCAGTGCCATGCTAATGCAAAGTTCAAAACCTGTCTTCTTTAGGAAACCTCCCTTAAAGGTTCCTGTATCATCTTTTCTGCCTGTTCTCTTCTGCTGCTTCTAATAATAATGGGTGCATATGGACAAGCATAATAGTGATCCACTTTACATCTCCTGTCTGATTTTCTGAGCAAGCCATAGTCTGCCTCCAGAAATCACAGTTTCACAGTGAGTGGGTATCTTTGAAGTTATGCAGAACATTTATATTAAGCATCAAACTTTGCCTGACTTTTAGAATTAAATTTGCTAAAATGACTGGAGGTTGCTTACAGCTTGCCGATTGAGCTAGGCAGGGATCTCTAGAGGTCAGAGTCCAAACCCTGCTCAATCAGAATCCCTTAGAACCAGTTGCCCAGGATCATATTGGGTTGGCTTTTGAAAACCTCCCAAGGGGGTAGACTTCACATCTTCTCTGGGCAACCTGTGTCAGTGTTCAATCACCTTCCCAGCAGGAAAGTGTTTTCTGATGTTCAAAGGGAACCTTCTGTGTTTGAGTGTTTGCCCATTGCCTCTTGCCACTGGAAAGAACTTGGCTCCAGCTTCTTTGTACAGGTATTTATGTGGATTGATAAAATCCCTCTGAGCCTTCTCTTCTCCAGGGTGAACATCCTCTCTGCCAGGTGCTCTCCAGTTTCATCTTCCTCACTAGCCTGTAAAAAATGAGGTGTACTCATGCCACCCCAACCTCATCTTCCTTGAGACTGCTCAGGAATAAGGGAGCCCAGAAGGGCTGATCTGATCTGTGGAGAAGGCATCTGAATCAGACTCTCGAGATGAACTGGCAGGTTTGATAGACACCCAGTAGACAACAGATACCGTGGCCTACCTCTCAAAAATCTACGCTGCCACAAAAACAGAATCTTCAATTCTAAATTCAGCACTGAGTTGAAGAATCTTAAAGAATACTGACAGCAAGCAAATTTGTCAAACTGTCCTAAAGTTACCTCAGATTTAGTTGAGGCTCTTGCATTTAACTGAAAAATTTAGGAAAAGGGGTCTGGAGGGGTCTTCCTGGATGTCTGAACCTAGTCCTCTGTTATCAGATACAACACAGTATGTTACACTTGATGAAGTTTGATGTCTTCTTCACAGAAGAAACCATGAACTCTCATAATATTTCATATATTTAACTAGCTTGTTTTGCTGATTAAAGTCTGCTGATCATTACTTATTGTCATGTAATGTTAATTGACTCAGTGCCTGAATGTTTGATTAGAGGTTCCATTTTGTTACCTATGTATTTCAAAGCAAAAACCAGATCTGTACTGTCATTATCTTTAGTTGGATTAGTAACTGGTGAAGAAATTTCTGAGCTTCAACATCTTTTAATGACAGATTCTGTTTTACATTTGTCTCTACAATAATGTTTCAGAATTAAATCTGACACCCTGGGGATTTTCCACAAGCTTTAATTTTGAAAAAAAAACCCAACCTTTTTCATGCTTGAAGTGCTTGATCCAAACAGAATATGTTTTATTGATATAACTTCTTTCATCACAAATTATCTTATATTTTCAGGAAATGCTACCAGCTCTATTTACCTCCTTTCTGAAGAACCTGTACTATTCAGTTGATTCCAGTTATTGTTTCTGATAGGTTTTGTTATCTCTAGGTTCTCTGTGTAAACATCTTGTAGGTAAAGTTTTTCCATTGTCTTACCTATGTTCCCACTATTTGTATACAAACATTTTGCCTATTTCTTCTAATTATATTTCTTGTACACTTAGGTTTCTGGCTGTACTTCAGTGAATTTAATTGCCTATTAGGCTGCCATTCTCATTAATAATTAGAATTCACTAAATTTTGAAGTATGAATGCAGAGAAAAAAGTGCAGATCAGATCTTCAATTGAAATTTAGTAGAAATGTCTCCATTCTTTCTGACAGGTTTTTGATCATGCTCTTAGTGCTAGGTTTATGTGCTTAAAATATGACAGAATGCTGTGATTTGGGGTGGAGACAGCTCTGCTACCCCCCTGCAGCCAGCAGAAGCCAATAGCAACAGTGCTAAAACCAGCTGATGGTTTGGCAAGTCAGCACAGGACACACCAGCTCTGCAGGACTTGGGCAGCATAATTTTTTGCTGCATTTATAGCCCACATAAACTCTGCTAGCTTCTCCAGCATTACTTATTCCCACTTGCATATCTCACCCATATAATCTAAATGCTGCATATGCATACTTTGCATCAGTTTCAGAGCTGGCAATACACGATTACTTCATCGCTGAAGCTTTCCCTTCACCTGCCCACCCACACTCTCTACTGTCATTACCAGATATTTCTGTCACTTCTCAGCAGTGACCTTGTCTTCTCTTTCTGCAGAGTGCTGCAAGATTGCTGGCACTGGAGCCTGTTAATCATAAATTCAGAGCACGTTTCCAGTACCAAAATATGAAACATGTGGGTAATTTTAATAACAACAGCATGTGATTGATGGTCATGAAAGAAGCAAAGATTTGTAAGAAATGAGCCATTTGCACATTCACACATACACTTACAAGCAGCAGTACAGAGAACTAGTGTGTGAGGATCCTTTAGTTAAACAGTAGTAGACAAACCACATTCTGAAACTTTGAAACTCAACTTCCCTCCACTTGCCATAGATGTTAATCCAGTGTGTGAATAAATAATTTCCATTACAAATGGCTAGAAGTGTTTTTTTTTTTAGCTGTAGAAGATTTCAGAAATTTCTGCATAACCAGAAATTCTCTGATTTCTTGTACTCTGACTTGCCACAGAACCCTGTAAAACCTACTTAGCTCTAGCTGCTGACATCTGATGGCCTGACTTTTATGGGCAAAAGATAAAGCCTAGGGTCCTGTAGCTCATGGTAGCATGATTAGTCTTAAAAAAAAAAAGAGAAGAAAAAGAAAAATGCCCTTATTTTGTTAATATTCAGTATAAAATTACCCTTATTTTAAAATAAAAATTTTGGAATGACAACAACTTCTTAAAGGAGATTGCAGTGTAAGATGACTATTGCATATTAGTACTGAAATACTTAAAACACCTGCCACGAAAATACTTAGTTCTTCTAAAGAGGAACATTGGATTAACTGCTAAAACATATCAAAAAGGCAACCTGGGGAGAAGTACACGCATTCAATAACTCAATAACCACAGCTGCTGATGAAAAGAACTAAATTTAAAACTGACCATGTTATTATCAGCTTTATAACAACTTTCTCTGATAGACAGTACTGCAGCAGCCACAGCGAAATGAAAAGAGCTGCTGGGAGACATAATGGGCAGCTGCCTCTGCATTCAGAAATAGTTTCAAGACCACTTGCTGGTATGTGAGAACACTAAATAGTCCATTAAAATATCACCGTTCATACTGGCATGGAAGACCCATTTCCCAGGCTCCATCACAAACAGAAAGTTTTACTTGTGTTTGACAGGTAACCACCCTCCACTGCTCCTTCTTTCACTCACTGAACTCTGGGAACTGAGGTTCAGGGGGAAAAATAATAATAATATATGATAGTAATAAGAGTTATTATTTATTTAATAAGTCATTAATGATGATTATTATAATTTATTATTTCTTTAAATTGGACAAAAATTCAAGCCAACATGTATTCTTAGGCATTCAGGCAGTCAAACTGGCATAAAATAGGCTTAGATTTTCCTCTTTCTGAAACCTGAACAAGAGATATAAATCATCTGCTTGTCAGATTTGAGCCAGTACTTGTACAAACAGCATTGTAGGGGTGATAACTTGGGCTAAAATCTGTTCCCATCACTGGACTTCATCATTCCTATCATGAAGGACTGAGCACTGGCTCTGAACTTTGCTTCAGAGGCCAACACAAATATGTGACACAGACACTTGTCTGCAACTTTACCCAAGACTCAGATCTGTTGAGTAAGCAGGTGCCATGTTTATACAATCAATTTTTTAGAACCCATTTTAATTCTACTGTGACCCAATGCATATGCCTAATTAAAAAGCTGTCTATTCAAAATTTTTGTGCTTAACCAGCATGTATCATGTAATTACACTCAGGCAGATGTGGATTAGTAGAAAAAAACTATTTCCATTTTATTTGTATTTTGCATATAGTGGTAAAAGCTATTTAAATAGAGGCATTTATTTGGGAGATAAATAAAATACATTCCAGAAAAATCTAAAGACCTTGATTATTTGCTGATCTAGTAAACATGAAATATTGTAGACTAAAAAACATAAGTAATGAAATAGCAAAAGTATACTTAAATGAATGCTGATCATAAAGCAGTAAAGAGTAGGCAAATTTTCTTCCTAGAAACAGTTTTCACTTCTTCAAGCATCTGAAAGCATAGCATGGATGTTAAAGCTGCTACTTTACAGAAAAATTATTTACTTAAAAGATGCTAAGTATATTGGAGGCAAGACCACATAAAGAGAAAAAGTTCCAATTTTCAAGGTAGCCTCTTATTTGCAAATTATGTAAGCTTGTTCTGTCTAAGCTTTGCTTGCAGGAACTTCTTGTGCATCCTGAAATGCCTGGTGTGAATGAACTGCGTGACAGAGCGTCAGTGGATCTGAAGAGCGAGATAAAAAATGTATGCCACGTTTGCATAGCTATTTGGGATCACTTTGGGAGGTGTCACTGTGTGCAGAGGCTCATGAAGAAATGCAACCCTTCTTTTTCTTTAGAAAAAGGAGGTCAAAATTTACAACACGTTTGCTTTTGTACGCACATTTTATTTCTGTAGGCAGCGCATCACATTTATCTAGGTAATGGCTCCCAGGAGGAAGAAAGTAGCCCAGTCAGCCTCCCAGCAGCCTAAAGGCAGAAGGGCATGGAAAAGCATGATGTAAATACCAAGCAGCCGCTGTGCCCCACTGGGAATCCTGGCCATGTGCCACCTGTCCCTGGTGGAAGACATTTTCAGCAGCACTGTCAACTGCACACCATTGCCACTGCTGATTCCTGACATAAACTGCCAGGAAGTAAAAAGGGAGATGGATGAGGTGAGGAATTAGATGGAGCATTTATAAAGATGCTGCAGCACAGTGACAAATGCCTTCATATGTTGAAATATAAATATAAATGTTACTGGGAATTTTTAGTAATAGGCAGTCATGCGAACTGAAATGGTTAATAGAGCTATTTTATTTCTTTGAGTAATGCTAGCAGCACAAGGACAAGAATAACTAGCCATACACTAAATTAGTAATTTGTGAAAGCAACAGCACATTTTGGACACTTAAAAAATATGTGCAAAGATAGATGAGTAGGATTCATTCTCTATTTAAAATCTATAGAGGTACAACTTGAAAATTCATTTCTATTTTAGAGATATTATGGTTTCCAAGGAGATTCCTTGTAACTGCAGTGGGCATTACTGCCAGAAGTGGGTCAGTTTTATAACCGTTATCTATTTGGTAAAACTATGATTTTCATCATTGTTTGATCAATACTTCATTTTTCCTGCGACACTCACACAGTGCCCATCCAGGTGCCTAATTCCCCAGCTGACTCTCTGAAACCAGTACAAATCTGATTTGACTATAAGTCAGGTTATTAATTTAATTTAAGGCTAAGACTTACAGCTTGATTTGTGGATGTTTTGTGTATTCATTGCTCAAGTCCACGTTTTGCTGACAGAGATCAACGTGAGCTGCCAGCAGTCAGTGTCCTTATTTCAGATCCAAACCATGGATGTGGAGCCAACCACCAGGCACCAAATCTGAAGGTGTTGCTCTGATGTATTGATTAGAAACATTAATTTACAATAATAATAATATGTATCCACATTCTTCCCAAATGAAATGCCTGCTGTTGTCCCTGATGCTACTTTTTATGCTAAAAATTCACTACCAAACTTTATGCTGAAGAATCTGACTGATTAACATCTTAATCATGCCATTAGTTGTAATGAAATGTGTGCTCATTCACTGCTTCACCCTCGTTATTGGAGCTTCTCCTGTCATGCTAAATCAGAAATTCAGAATATATATATGCACTCCTTGTTGTAGATAGATATAAATCCTCAAATCTTGCTCTATCTTTAAAGTAGTCAACTGGGTTTACAAGGTCAGCACCTTTCAGAGGCAGATATTTCAAAAGAGGTCTGGATCACTACAGATTAATGCTTTTAATCAAAATTAAAGACAGGAAGCATTCTACCAAGCAGAAATTAAATGTATCAACACAGTGAAAAAATTTCCAGCTAAATAAAGGGATTTTTACTGATATTTTACTACATATAAATACCTCAGTGCATTTGAAATGGAGCTATATTTGATTACTGTTTCATTAACATATGCTTATACAAATGTACGGCTAGTATATAATTAATTTTCTACTCATAAGTTTTATAAAGGTCATTCAAATTTTAGTTTATGTGGGCTTATCTTATGTATTACCTCTATATTTTCTTTCTTTTTTTGATAGTGAAATTATCTACAAAATAATTACCTTAACTTCCGAGAGCTTTTCACATAATTTCTATAACAAAAGATCTACTCAATAGTTTTTCAGGCATGTGTGAATAGATTACTTGCTTTAAAATTGCATGGTAAAGATAAATAGTGGAGTTCCTTTAGGTTCTCTAAGGTTTTACAGTATTTTTCCAGGTTAATAGAGGGTAATGTATTATCAAACTGACCTTCCTTCCAAGCAAATGTTGGTTGCCTTAATATCTCTAGAGCCTCTTGCACTGCCAAGCACTCATTTTCAAGGACAATATATTTTTACTCTTTGCAAAACAATTTAACACCTTCACCACTGAGTAATTATACTTTCACTTTCAGCTCATTTCTGAATATTACACTATAAACTACAAAATAAATAATTTTTTTTTTTTGTGAGGAGGCAAAATCATTAGCACAAGTCCCACCAAGCTCTTTCTTTAAAACTGCTTTATAACACACAGAAAACTCCAGCCTTATAATAGTTAGGAAAAGGTCACTTTCTAGCCTTATAGCTGTATGGCTACGAATCACATTCCCCTTTTATGAGGATTATCCAATCTCCCACTAGCTACTCTTCCTCCTTTTATGTCTCATCCACCTTATCTATTTTGTCTTTTGGTTTCTGAGAGAGAACAGAATTTTTGCTGCTCTAGTATGTTTTATAGCACTGAAAAGTCACAATATTGTTGGAACTTAATTTCCAGTATAGAAAATATTTAACCAATTACAACACCATTGCAGGGCAAGTAGTCCATCATTTTCCATTGCAATGTAGAGGTTTCGTTGAATGTTTGGATTCCAGAACTTGCTACAGACTGCTGCAATATGGATACATCAGATGCTGTTCAGTAGTCAAACCTCAGATTTTATATATAAAGGGGCATTAACTCTGTCGTGTACGAGAGCAACCATATCTTTCCCTTCAGCAAAGACTTAATTTTCTGGATGTCTGTATTTATTAATTTTTAATTAGCTAATGAATAAAAGTAAATTAAAATGTGTTATTATGAATAACTGTGATGCCACATCAGACTATTTGTTCAGACCATGAAAAAGCAGTCTCACACTATGTCTGCCATCTCCCAATGTTCCTGTGAATCATCCCATGGTAATTAAAAAGCCTTTCCCAAAATTATCATTGTATCTGATTTTTCCTCAGAAGGCTACCACTCCATGTCATTTGCTTCCACACAATATTTCTGTCCTGCTCCTGACAAAGTAGGTGGCACCATCCTGAGAGTGTATTGCTCCTGTGTCCATCAGAAACTGAGATCCAGTTGCAGTCTCCCATCCCACTGGAGATGGTAGCCATAGTCTTTGAAGGTGATTCTTGGAAAAGTTCTCTCAACCATATTATATGCACAACTTCCTCCTCTTTGGAAAGCCTGTAAAAATGGTGTGAAGTGGGACAGCCACTCCATAAACTTCCTTCTAAGAAATGTTGCATGAGAAGTGCACAAAGAAGGGCAAGAGTGCCATGGGTTAAAGGATGCAGCACACAGGAGACAGGGGATGGCTAAGGGTGAGCAATGGATGAGTGTGTGTGATGTGGGGCTCAGGAATGGAAGGAGCAGGAGGAATGTGGGACATGAATGCCAGCAGCAGAGTGAGATAGGAAGCAGAAATTGCTGTGCACTGAGCACTTTGTTCATCCCTGTCTTTAAAAAACACCAACTCCTGCCTGTCTACAAGCCCTGTCCTGCTTCAGGAAGGCACAAACAGACTGGAGCTATACTAGTGAATCTGCTCCAAAAGTTGATGTTTTTAAAATGGAGGGCAATTTACATTAAAACTCCTTTAGTTCTCTCTGCTTCTTATGTCATTTTAAGTATGAAATTATTAATTTTTCAGACTTGTATGCAAGCAATGCTCACATATAGGCACAACCAGAAAAAATGGTTTCCAGACAAAAAACAGTCAGGTGTCAACTGCTTATATGTCAGCTACAATTCTTAGAAATGCAGTTAAATTACACAGTCATTATTTCCAGTGGGGATTACAATCAGAGAAACTCCGGTACCTAAGATCAAACTAAAAAAAATGCAAACAACCTTGGGTATAAAAATGAAAGTATGGCTTCTTGTCTATTTTAGCTCTCTCTGCTTTTACTAGAAACTATGAGCTCAGAAAAAACCTCAAGATTGTCTTTGTGAATCATTCTAACCAAAGATGGGGCTGCTGACACTAACAAGAGAGACATCACCATAAATAACACTGTCCTAACAGCAAAATTAAGCATTGCTGGGTGAATGAATTCAGTGTTTGTTTGATACAGTGCATTTTGATTTAATGGATTTTATGATGATATACCAAAGAGACTTTATACCAGTTCAATACAATAAAAAATAAAGAAGAATAAACCAATTCACAAAATAGAACAAGCTTTTACAATAATTGATAAAAATATACTATTATAATTACAAAATATAATTTGTCCCTAATTTTATTCCATTAATAGTTGATACATTATGTTTTTTGCATAATTTTGAAACTGACAGTCCTTTAGTTGTTCTCAGCAAGGAAGCCATAAATTGTTTAGCCTTGAGAAATTTTACATATATAAAGATGAACCAATCAATCTATTAAATGTCTAGTGAGCCTATAATACTGTAAACTGATTTTGAAACATTTTCAAGGCTTTCAGCATTAAATAGTAAGTAAAATTACAATTAAACACTGTGAAGAAACAAATTCTGAAGAGTTCCATAATTTTATTTTTATTGAGATTGAAACTATCCAGTCTTTTAACTATCCCTCCAAAAGCACATATATTTGTATCTGCTATGGCAAAACTATTGTAACAGCACTCCCATGGCAAGGAGTAATCTGATTAACTGGGACTGAGGAAGAGGTTTATGAAAAAAAAACGATACCATGTTGGAAATGTCCCTATAGCACAATTCCTAGCAGTGCTTCTATGAATTATTCAATATGCTTGGGATAACTACTGTGAATGCTTCTCAATGTGCTTATTTGTTACGTGACAGACACCATAGAAAGAGAGGACAGTAACTCTGATATTAGCAGTGACCACATTTTCATTCTCTGACTTCACTGTCCTCCCAGATTTATTGCAATGAGCTGCAAGCTAAATGCTGAATACCACAGTTCCACCTAGCAAAACTCATCTAAAAGGTACTTTTGAAAACAGAAGTATGTGTATTTTCACACTTATTCATATATCTTCAGCTAGCTTCAAAAACAGTACTGATTTAGAAAGAGAGTAAGTGGTCCATCTACTCTGAAACCTGGAGAGCATGTTCTGGATTCTGAGGCAATCTGGAATCTATAGGACAGCAAGCATAGCAGCTGTTTCTCTGCTGCAGAGCTTCTGATAAGCAGAGGTGCCACATTTTCTTCCAGCTGTGTTCACTTGGGTTTGAAGGCACAGGACAAAGGACAACCTTCACTCTGAGAGAGCAGAGGGCACCTGCCCACATCTCCAGTTTCAGGCTGCTGCTATCAGAAAAAGCCCCATAGCACCAGAGACCCCTCGAAGCCAGCCTAGCACAAGAGAGTAGTGGAACTGACAGTGTCAAGTAAGTGATGGAAATAGAGAAAAAACAAATACTAGCAGCAATGGAAGGAGGAATATAATGATGTGAAGAAATTGTGAAACAAATCCCTCTGACAGTGCCTACTGTCCCCCATGCTGGCCAAGGCAGCTGGAAGGCATTTCTGTATTTGCACAGTCCTTGCCAGTCCATAGATAATCTTACAAAGAGCACTCTCCCCAAACCTATTAATGGCTTTGTCCTGTCATTCAAAAAAATATCATCATTAAAATGAGTAATAGCACACATGAGGTTCAGGTCCAATGGCAAGCCTTGTGCATGCACAGGGAAGAACTGTTTGCACATAACAGATGTGCTCCTGTTCCACTGGAGTCTGTGCAGGTTCTACTTTGGATCAGAGCTAAATATTTTCTCTCTTACCCACTCTTCTTCACCCCACATTCCTTCTATTGAAGGATTCTTACTTGCCCTCCCCCCAGCCATAAAAAGTAGAATGAGTACTTATCTGTATGGTTATTTTTGTGTAGTTAAAGGGAATCTGCAAAAGCAAGACTGTTTAAGATGAATGATAATATATTCCTCTTTTTCACTTGCACAAATAGAATCCTTTTGGGAAGGATGCTCTTGAGGCATAACAAGGACTTTGAATACCTAAGTAAGACCCAGATGTGCTTAGATACCAACACAACAAGTGAAAGAGATTAAAAACTGTTTTCATTAAAAGAGAAATTAGTTACATGAGCATTCTGCGTTTTCCTCAAACCTCTCACTCTCCCAAACTAAAAGACAGATGCACTGCCTAATTCAGACACAAAAATATGAGGTGTGCCTTTATCTAATGGAAGGATAATACTGTTGCATTAAATTGACTGAAATGCAAAGAAATGAAAGAAAAAGGAATGAAAATTATATGAGCTTAATGTGATTTTTCTCTTTTACACATAAAACGGGATATAAAAGACTATCTAACTCCATCACTAATAGCAATAAAATAGTAAGGCCATGGTGCATGTGAAATTTAAATTACTCTGAAGGAGTAGGTTTAATATTTAGCCTGTCCCTAAACCCTGCTATTGCAGGATGCAAATCGAGGTCACAAAAATGTTGTATCTCATGTAATTTCTGGTATTTGGGAGAAGAACTTGCTGTCACTGCAAGAAAGAGTGGAAATCTTGCTGCAGTCTGTTGAAGTGGATGCAATTATACTGTACAGGTATCATGCATCACTCTGGTTGTCAAATGGACAGGGCTGCTTGCATTGCCATGGGACTGCTGTCAGAAACTGATTAACCACACTGACTTTCTCCCTCCAGTCCTGACTCCGAGAGAGTCTGTTTCAAGTGTCTTTTATGATTTCTATTATATACACCAAATTTGGGGTGGTCTTCTGGAAAATGATAGATTAAAGGTTGTCTACATTGTCTTGATTGTGTTTGCATTGTGCAAACAGATTTCGATACAATCTTTACTGAGATCACACTTTGTATTTTATTCTTTGCTACAGGGTCTTTGTTCTAGCCCCTCCTTTTTCCCATACTTGGCCTGGCTGTCTCCCACAGCTGTTTTCCAGTTATGTGAGAGAGAGGGAGAGACAGCCAGCCTGATGTACCTTGCTATGGCCACTGCCAGTACTGCACAACTTAACTGGAGACCCAAATCAGGGAAAACCTGGCTTTTTCTGCCAGCTTGTGGTAAAGCATGTTTAACAGAATCCATACTGGAGAAAAAATTAGCAACTGATTCTGACACACACAGGCAAAATGAGACTAACATCTAAATGCGGTTATATTTTTATGTGGAAGAGATGAAATCCTATATGCCTGGGACTAGGGTGATCACACCTAGCTTGGGGTTAGGTAGAAGATTTTCCCAGTCTGTGGCAATTTTTCTGGAATAGGTAAATTAAACACCCTCTAAAATTTAGAAATATTGTGATTTTGGTTTTTTCACTAAATGTTCTTAAGGTCATAATAATTTCAAATTGATTTTTTTTACTATCCCCCAACATTTTTTGAAAAATATTACTTCCAGTTGACTTGAGATTACAAGTATTATGCCCTAGCAAAGACGAATTCATTACTCTTGTAGCAAAAAAAGAAAAGATTAAAGTATCACAATACTGCTTTCAGAACTGAATGCACTGTTGAAAGGTAGTATTTACAACACTGCAAAGTTTAAAATGAAAATCTATCCGCTCAGCATCTTGGCTGGAGTGGAATTTTTTGGTATAAACAATTGCTCAAGTATAATTCTTCTTATTATCCCTATTTCTCCAAACAATTCAGAGCTACTTTTTCAACTGTGCTAGAAACAGTTGAATCTCTTATATAATAGTCAATGGCATTTTCTTTTGATGCAATCAAGTTTGGCCTAAAAAATATACTTTTGTCTGATATGCAGAAAATAATTGGAACAAGACAGACTAAAGAGATTAAAAAGAAAAATCGGCCAAAAAAATGAAGTTTTTTTGAACTCTGAGTAAGGATGCTGCCATTGTGACCTGTCTAGAAAATGACCAGAGATGATATGAATGTTTTCAACTTCTCCCATCTGTGTTAGAGCAACTCTCTCCCATTAAAATAAAACAACCTTCTAAAGTGATATTAAAAGTACAAAGACATAAATGTGATCAATATTTTCACACCACGTGTAGCACTGCCATGTTGCATGACTTTCCTGTGGAATTGGACAGAGGAATCCACCCTCAATCCCACTTGTCAAATAAACAAGGTTGGATACAAGTGTGGTTTCCAGTGCCAGTGCCATGGTCTGACAGGAGGCAGTGTCTACTCTGGATGGATGTGTTCCTCTAAAACTGCCTGAGGAAAACCTGCCTGAGCACACCAGGCTGTTGTGCGGCACATAAACTTTTGTGGAAGTTTCAGTGCAAGAAGTCAACCAGACTCCAACAAACAAGACAAGTACCAAGAGCATTGGCTGAGGTTCTGCCCAACATCAGGAGAATAATCCTGGTAACCTGCTAGTGAGGGGAGTATAATCAATGCTGCCCCACACATCTATATTGTGTGTCTTTCAGTCCCACACAATAATGCTTCTCCACTTTCCCCTTACACTGTCAAGTTCTCATCATTACCTCAGTTTCCACATTTTTCAGTTTCCCACCTCTTTCTGATGCCATTTTTCAATCATACCAGTGCAAAAAACCCATTTTTTCAGTGCTCTTTCAGCCTTTCACTGTGTTACAGGCTTAGGGATGACAGCTTCTTCAGAACTGACAGGTTTGCAGGATTCAAAGGCAGATTTCAGGCCAATTATCATGAACTGCTGGTAGCCTTTGCCTATTGAGACTTGCTATTTTGCTTATGTAAAGGTAGAATAGAAGAGATCACAAATAACAGAGCAGCAGCATAGTTCAACATGCTTCATGACTTTTAGCCTATGAATAAATTTTCAAGGAACACCTATCAAGACAGGGTGTCCAATATTATCTGACTTTTCCCCAGCAGTACTACAGGTGATGCTCAGTATGGCAAAGAAAGTCTCAGTAAACACTGCATACAATGATGCTGATTTTAATGCAGAAGAGATTAGTTTAATACAAAGAATTTTAATTTATTTCCATTTGGAGCTAAAGAAGAAAGCAATACATCAAAAGGAGTGAAACTGCCAGTGTTTAAAAGATCTGTACTCACATGAGTGCTCTCAGACCTTTCTTGCAGAGCTCCTTTCTTCTTTTCCTTAGAACCTTGCCCTCCCCCTCCTGCCTCCTACACACTCACACATGCATAGAAACACCCACTCTCCAGCCATTTCTAGCATGAAATTATTGCCTTTTCTCCCTGCCTCCCTGCAGAACAAAAACAAATTATGTCATCCTCAGCTCCAGCATATCCTATTGCAGTCAGTTTTCTCTCTGTTCTGCACCCAATCTCTGGAGATTGGACCCCCTTCTTCCCTCTCCACCAGCCAGTCACCCCCTGAGGCTCACAGCCAAAACTCAGACACCAAAAGCTCCTGCACACAGCCCTCACTTATCTGGGCATGGCAGCAGAGCAGTGTTTAGGGCACCCTGGCTCTGCTTCCCTCTGGTACCTGCTGAAGGAGGAGCTGAGGAGGAGCCAGCGGTGCCCAGGCAGCTCCCACTGCTGCACACACAGAGATTTTGGGAGCTGCATGGCACCTTGAGCCCCACCTCCATCCACCAACTCAGAGACAGCACCACACTTACATGATTGCTGGAGGGGAGAAGACTTTTGTGGGGCACAGAGAGAAAAGGCTGGAAGGACTTTTTCCAAGGGTTTCTCGCTTTCCATCAGGATTCACTCCCTGCCTGCCTCCTAGTTGGAAAAGTGCTCCTTATGTCATCGAGAAATTTTCATTACAGGTCTTTAAACAAACAAGCTATTTTTTAAATGTCAGAGTCATCAATTACAAAGAGGCAGTCACATAAGTGCTGGAATAAACTTCGCTCTTCTTATAAAGGCCATGTGAGCAGCTAAACAGGGTCAGATGAGAGGTGCATCTGTGCTAATATCCTGATCCTGGCAACAGACAGTGAAAGATGCTTTGAGAGGTGAACTTCCAATAAAATGGCCTCAAATGTCTCTGTAACTCCCCATTAGTTAAAGGTTTGCAAAGCTCCTCAAATATGATTTATATGCCTGGAAATGTTTTGTCATCTCTGATGCAACTCTGGATAGTTTTACTTCATGCCATGCATCAAATGATACAAGTCAGGGCACTGACAAAATATTGATCCATGTGCAATTGAACACAGACTTCTCTTTTAATATATTTTGCACAATTGGACTTTGACAGTGTTTGGCCTTAATATCTGAAGCTGAACTCCATTAGGCTTCTCTTCACTTATGTTTTTAGCAGTTATGATGGGAGTTGTTAACTTCAATAATTGTTGGACTTTACTAAGTTCTACAATGACTATTTCTCCTTTTGGATGGGGAAATTCAGGTATACCAATATAAACTAATACGTTCAAGCAAAATATTTGCTAACTGTCAAGACAGATATTTGACATTCTAAATGTACAGCAGAAACTGTATCTTAAAACTAATTACTTAATTTATTCTTAAATTCTCGAAGAATTTAAAATTTGTTCTCAAAACTGGTTAAAGGCAAAAAATGAATGGAATTTTTGAACTCTCAGATTTTAATATAGATACAGATCGTATTTGGTTGCACAATTGTGGAGGCAGAGGTGAATATACATCAATATACTAATTTTTTAACACAAAATTAAAATAAAAATCTAAAACTCAGCTAAATACTTACTTTTTGTTTTGGTAATTGAATGGTAAAATAAAGCCCTATATGCCAAGACAAAAGAAAATCAAACGTGGCATGGCTGACAATATTGAAAAGTACAATTCTAGATTATTTTCATCATGTAATATGAAATTCTCACTTTCCCTGTCATCTTTTTATATAGCAAGAATCTCTTTCTGACCGCATAGATCACTCTTCTAAAGAAACAAAACATCATTATTTATTGAATGAAATAGTACATGAGAAGATGATGACTGTTATTTTCAACGTATATTTTTATCTGTTCATACAAATACCCAAATCATGTGAGATAGCTGTTAATTACATTTTATAGAAGAAAAGTAATTTCTGCAACTGCAGCATTTTTGGCAGCTACTGAGTTCAGTGCATGCTGCTTACTCAAGTGGCAACTTGCAAAACTTAAAAAAACTGTCCTAATAAATATGAGGATTATGACAATATATTTATCATCTCCTGGTCTATGTTAAAGTCTTAGTAGCAGAATCTGCAGATTTTGCATGATGAAGTTCAGACTGAAGAATGAATTTATGGGCTTCCTAGAACTTTCATACACAAAACAAGTGTTTATTTCAATATGAACACTCAAATTGCATAAAGGTGTATCAGGATGTGATAGTGGAGAGAATAAATAATTTAACATTTTTCTGCCTTTGTATTTTGCATACTGATACAAGCATGTCATAGTTTTAGTATCCTTGTCTACGCTTTTGGCCTTTGTGGCCATTTTTCCATGGAGTCAGACCTTGAATTAGTAGGAATATGAGACTGCATATACTTGAATAATTTGTGTCCAAATGATCTCTCTGCTTTTTCACCTTTACTCTTTCACATTTTACCATATTTCTTGATTTCTGTATGATCTCATTTTCTGCTAAAGATATAGCGTCTTTGAGCACCAGAATGTCTCCATTTACTCTTTCTAGAAAACACTCAGGCCAGTGTCTTAGGTTAAACAGGGTGTGTATGCCTTGTGTTTATGGTTTGAGTTGCATTTGACACAAGATAAAGGATTTTTATATTATCATCCATCTTGTTTGCCTTAAACCCTCTCTTCCCATCAAAGTACTTCATCATTGGTTTCTGGGTTAAACAAAAACATAACCACAGGGAGTATCTGGTCAAAGGTGAAACAGCTGGATAAAAGACAGTAAGTGCTGTACATGTGGAATCTGGCATGGCTGGGCATGTTCAGACCTCAGCCACCTCTAATCAAGTACCTTCAGCTTTTATAGTTGGTGCTGGAAGAGTTGCTCTAATGGCTTAAATATTAGAAAACACCATATATAAGCAGACCTGCTCATATACTCCTGCAGAAGACCATGTGGCACACTTACATAACCCAGAATTTCACCTATTTACATGTCCAGTATTTTGCTGTTTCAAGTAACAAGCACACATTATCATTCTTGGGACTGATAATCATAGATCAAAATATAGTGTCAACAAATGTGAATTTCTTTCAAAATGAAGTAAGTGCCATGAACCACGAGTATTGTGAGCTGTTTCCTGTGTATAAATATGAATTTTATCAAAGCAAAAGGAAAGATTGGTGTTCTTTTCAGAGCCCTCCTTAATTTCTGCGTAATATGTGGACTTGAAAAAAATAAGTGACTCACTTCAAAATGAATTTTGAAGAAAAGTCACCATAGGAAATAAACAAGCTACATATACAATATTCAATCCTGATATTGGCATATTCTTTATGGGTACCAATGTGGAGTAAAATATTGTAAGTGTTGGAGATGAAAATGAATTTATAATCCCCAGTATATGGTTGAAGTCAATCATCAAACTTCTTATAATGTTGTTGTTTGAACAGTTAAATTAGAGATAATTAAGCCTAATCATTTAAAAAGGGCTTTTGTTGCTTTTTTAAAGCATTCATAAAACCACAAATGTGAGTTTTGAATTAGGCTAGGGGAAACAAACATCCTTAAAATTGTCAGAAAAGGATTATTATTACAGTAATTAATCAATCAATCACTGCTTACTCTAATAGATGATAAGGAAAACCAAAGGAGTCTATAAACAGACTCCTTGCTGAAGGAGGAATGAGGTTGTTTAAGCAGGTGTCTAATGTAATTTGTGACAGCTTTTGCCATTTGAGATGTTTGTATGTGACTTGCAGGTACCACACAGGACTTACAAGAGAGGGCTGCCTGGGAAGGCAGGAGGAGGCTAGGTGGGATCCCTGGAACTTTTAATGGCCCTAGACACCTATGTCTGTGCAACTGAATTGCACCCACATATTGATATTGTCAATTATCTCCCTTCTCCTCCCTACTGCCACCCTTCTTGGGAATCTATCTTCCTTAGTGTCCTGCTCTGAACCACCTCGAGTTCAGGTACTAAGCGTAAAGTGTGAGCTAGAAGATTCCCAAAATGTCTGTGTTATGGCAGACTTTAGGGCTAAACCCCAACATAGAGTCAGAGACCACTGAGTTCCATTTGTACTAATAATGGGAGCCCAGAGTCATCCCATGAAGTGAGACAGCATGTAATGTGGAGACGAGTTCCTAAGAACTTTTTTTAATTGTTCCTGTGACTTAAACAACACACTGTCCATTTTCAGAAGCATTTTGAAATCCAACTTCGATGCTCTGCTACAATTACTCTTTCAGCTTGCATCAGTAATTGTAATTGAAGACTTCAAGGGAATAGACAAATGACAGGGCTAAAAAGCATCAAAAGCTCTCTTCATAGCTTGAGGAATGTCTGTTTGTAGGCACTACTTAACGAATGCTCAGTAGCTCGGAGGGGCAGCACAGACTCAAGCTCTAAATCCCTATCAGGCAGAACAGATAGTGCCACATGGATTTTTTGCAACTCAGAGAGAACATAAGGATATTGAATATCACACCAACCAACTGAAAAATCTGACAAGGTGCACACAAAGACCTCAGATGTAGACAGCACTAGTGTGTGGTACACAAAATGTGGATACTTTTTTTAGTCTAGGCTTGTCTCTGCCCTGGTTATCACTCAGTGAATACCTCATAATATAGTGAATATCAAAAGAAGAAAAATATGAAGAAAGCACTAAAATAAGAATCTCATGGAGATTGAAATTCAGTAACTTTGAGACAAAAGTAGATACCTTTCCTAGTCCTTTGGTCAACATAACGAAAAATTTACAGATATTAATGTGACTACTGTCCCAAGTTATCTGAAAGCCATAGAAACATAAAAAATAGAATGAAAAATTAATCTTAGAAGATAGTAGCACAAGTATGAAAAATTTGTAGCAACCTAAGTACTACCTTCTTTCTATTTACATCCAGTGCTCAGTGAATAGCCTGCCTTAAAATTTGAAAGAACAGGGGCCTGAAAATGAGTCTCTTAATTGCTATTAATATTAATTAGATGCAAGTATTAGTTTTACTGTCACCATCACACATTTAAAACCACCTGTCATATCCCTTTCCCCAGCTAAATTGAGTCTTAATATATGCTATCAAATAAATAGTTAAACTGGCATTTTTTCCTTTGCTTTTTGTTTGAAACCCCTTAAATATAATGTTGTCATACTTCAGCACTTTCCTCTATGACAGGGGAACAAAAGATTTGTCCTGTAAAATTTAAGATAAGATTCAGATTTGGCCCTCTTTAAACAACAAAAAAAAATTAAGAGTTTTGCTTTAAAGAATTCTGGTTACTTAGAGACTCAGAATAAAATTTTGAGGACTAGCAAACTGGTAGATTGTTAAAAGAGGGTTAATTTTAACTCTACACCTCTATACCTTGCATAGTTTTCACACTAGTTATATGATGTGCAAGTTTTTATGGTGAGAAATATAAAGCGGATTAAATTAAATGGGATGCTGTGTGCTGCAAAATGAAAAAAAAAAGGTGATCTCACTTTGTGTCAGCTATGAACTAGCAGGGCATCTGTTAACTCTGTCCTCATGTCTGGTGCAAAGACCACAGCAACCACATTGTGGTTCCACTCTCCAGAACCTCATAATCTCCTTGATTAAAAAAGCCAAATTAACTAGTGAAATGAAAGAAGACTGGTACTGCAACACCAGGCTGAGGTTTTAACAAACAGTTACTCTTCATATGTCTCACAAACAAGAAAATGTAACCAGCACTGCTAGTGGAAGGAACTCTTGGTTTTGGTTGTACCTGATGCAAATATAGTGCTTCTGCTGTGCTTTGCACCATTTCATCATCAGCCTGGAGGATGCTGGAATGCAAACAGTAAATATAACACAAATTCACACTGACTGGCCTAACGTGGGTGGGAGAAATCATTCTCCACAATGCCTGAAGTAATTTCTGTTATTGCTGTTAGTTACTTTCCAAACAGGTAATTTTCTTTCTCTGAACTCCATGGGATGATTAGCCACATATGGAGACAGAGAGAGATGTGCAGTCTCAGCTAGACTAAAACATCAGGTGAAACGTCCTAGCTTCCAAATAAAGCAGGGGAAGTCAGGGAAGCAGATAATACAAGCTGGTTTTATATGTGCTGCTCTGCTCTCACAGTCCTGCCTCACCTGGCATCAACTTGCAGCTGCAAGACTGACACTTCATGAGGCCTTGGTGCATATTAAAAGAGTTTTTTAGCCTGGAGATGCATAAGACCAATGAAAAGATAGTCCTTCCTCAGTGGTCCCACTAGTAGCACAGCTTCTCATTTTTCTAACACCACGCCCTAACTTTGGGAGCCAGTTGTCCTGGAGCCACTGGATGAGAAGGTGTCAGGCAGGTGAGATAAATAAATTTCAGCCAGCTTTAGGCACTGTGGAAATCATGCCTCACATCATGACCAGCTCCTGGCCAGTGCACCTCTTGAGATGGTGGTAAACAGTTGGCTACTAAGGGAAGGGAATGTTGTAAAAGAGAAAATTATTGGTTGAGTTTTGACTGATAGCACTTCAGAAAGGCATGACCTGTTTGAAAATGACTATAGGTAATGTGGTGTGTGGTCATGATACACTGGGTGACGTTCTGAAATTATTAACATTTCTAGATGACTGCCAAAACATAGATTTTAATTTTAACATATTTGCTTTGGATTGAAGGCATTTTTTGTGCATACATAGTTAATCTTCTCTGTTGCTCAAATTAGGGAGCTTGCATTTCAGCTGAGCTCACATTAGGTGAGAGGATGGTTTGTTCACATAATCTGACAATGGATAAACAGGGAACAGAACTGAGCATCTGTTTGAACTTGTAAAAATATATCCTTTTGTAGATGTCCCCAATTCCTTGTGTCTTGAATACTCCACTTTTTATAAAGGTTGTAAGATATTAGCCTTACTGTGAAAAAATATGCATTAATGAAACAAGATAATTGTTTCCTAAGCCTAGTGACATTGTAGGTTCAACCACCTGATAATGGCTTTGGGTTTGCTCTTATTCACCTAAATAATAACATTCATGGTTTTGTAGATCAACAAGCGTGGTTTCTCCATTTTTCTTACATTTAAAGTAACCTCAGCTTCTTGAAAAATTCATCATATGCAGAAGATTTTTATGGGTCTTGACATATGTCCATGGACTAAAGCAAGGCAATGGGCCACTCCTTCCAGCATTTCTAACAGCTCATTCCCTTTGGAGATCTCTAAGGTGCACTAGAAATTCTGAGTGGTAGATATGGTATTTTTCCCTAGCTTCTTTTAGATCTCTAGCTTTTTTCTCTAGGCTTCATCCTATTACAGTCATACAAAAGTAATAGATGTCTGCTTATTTGGTAGGTGTAGACATTTGAATTGTAGACAAGTATATCTGTTAGCTGAACCTTATCTTTAATTTATGAATTTCTATCTCTAGAATAGATCAACTAATATAGAAAAACTACCATTCCTCAGAGAACAACATCTAAAAAAGTCCAAGTATGCATTGTTTACAGATGATTTAGCATCTTAAAGCTGGCCAAGTGCATACTTGGCAGATGAAATGAAAGAATGTATTTCCCCATTTTTGATTCACACGGTTGAGCTATGACATTTCCCCACAGATTTATGTCTCTGGAAAGTTTAACCTGCAGTGACCAAAGATATTCATCAGTCAGAAAGGTCATCCCCAGACTCCATGAACCACTTTTGCACCATGTCTTTGGGCTGTTTCCTGCAAACTTTCACCAAAGGAAATGGAGCTTGCTGAAATGCAGAGAGTGAGACTCTTTCCCCGAGCTTGATTATGTGGGAGTGTTTCAGTTTATCCAGTCCATTGGATAACCTTGAGACTTGTAGGAGAGTTTTTGCCTCTGCAGCTTGAGCTTTTATCTGACTCAGCCACAGGCCTAAATCTTTGTTTGCCTTAGAACAGCAGTCAGTCAAAATCACTCACTGTATAAAAGTCTTTTCATGTAGATGCAGTCTTTTACCAGCATTTTAATAGAATGCAGGGATGCAGGGGCATCTTAAATGCAGACAATTTTCTGTTGGCTGCATGAAGCTTCAGACAAGACAAAGCAGTGTAACCTGCCAGAAAAGAATGTGGTATCAGCTCCTAGGCTGTCCTGACATAGACAGAGATGCTGTGGAATGTAATGTTCATATCCAGCAGCTTGATTGAACTCCAAATGCTAAAACATGTCCTAGAAAGGCATTTTCAGGATTATTAACAACCATTAGCACACAGATGCTAGATTTACATGAGGCCATAATAGCCCCTACAAATACTGAAACATCTGGCAAATGGGATCAGGAATGTAATTTTGGTTGTTTTTGACTCATCCACTAAGATGTGGTTCCTCTGAGTCTGCTTGTGAGGTTTATTGTGGGTCTAGGACAAATATAAATACCTCTTAGTGCTCAGCACTGGGCACCAAGGGGTTCTGGTAGCTTGTCAGGACCTCAGATATCTCTTGTTGCATCTCAGTGCACTCGGTTTGCCTCATTGCTTTGTTTCACAGCAATGCCAAGTCACTGTCAGGCAGCTGCTTCTTTGTTCCCAGTGGCTTCCAGGCTTTCAGCAGTGCTCCTCAGGGGTCAGTACTGGGACAGGCACCATTTAACATCTTTGTTGGTGATTTGGACACAGGGATTGAGTGTACCCTCAACAAGCTTGCTAATGACATACAGCTGTGTGGACACACCAGGTTTAGTGGAAGGCTCACCTTTCTGGTATGGGAGGTGGGACTAGATGATCTTGAAAGCCCTTTCCAACTATGTTCCAAAGGATGAAATCCAAAATTGCTCCATTTTGAAACCTTCAGGTCAAACTGCGTTGTTATGATCACATTTAAGGGTGACAATGTCTTACATAGACTCACTCTTGGAATAGCATTTGTCTATGACCCCTATATTAGATTCTGGGTGGAGAAATAAACAAAAGTAGTTTTCTATGAGCTTGTTTCTTTAACAATTAGCTTGAAGTACAGCTTTGGTGTCTTCAGCTTGTGGCCAAAGTTCAGGTAAGATAAATGAGATGGTGCCTTTCTTTCCTTTCTATTTCCCCCAAATCTGACGCAGGTCTGAAGTATGAAGGTTTTGATCACCACTTGGACAAAAAATAGTATCAGCTTTGCAAGGGACAGGGTCCAGGATCATATTTGAGCTGTGGGCACCAGTGCTGTGGTTATTCCTTACACTCAGGCTGCTTCACAGATCATTGTCACTGCCCTCAGACTTTCTACTATGATGCCTTCCTGCCACAATACGATGTTTTGATGTATAACCAAAGCTTCCCATGACTCTGATCATATATGGAATGCACATAAATTGAACAATGGGACATAGTATCAAAAGAATAAATAAAATATTTTAAAAGCTCTATTCATTATCCAGCGATGCCTAACTAACAAACAAAAAGAAACAGATGTAATTTCAAGTAGTTTTCCAAAGTAAGATTTTAACAGCTTTATGAACAAAAAGCTATTGATGGAACCTGGGAGGTTTTCATATCTTCAGTTGATTATATTGTACAGTAGCTCAATAGGGAGAGAAACTCTAATTCAGGAAATGTGAAAAGGATTTGATATGAGGAAATGCAAGCACTTTGTTGAACAATGCTTTTATAAACATTCTGACCTTAAAGATATTTTTCCAGTTTTCCATTAACATATTTAAAAATTACTTCATTCATAGAACCAATGCTAGATGTCACAATGTCTCATTAGTCTGAGATTCTCCAATTACTTTATATCAGAATCTGTCACTCTTCTTAAAAACAAAGACATTTGAGGCCAACATTTGTTCTGAGATCTAATTTTATATGTTTTGGGGTCACATAATTGTAGAGTGATTATATATTTGAATGTAAGTTTCTGTTTTGTATTCCTAATATAGTTGAATTAATTACCTGAGGAAAAAAACAATGCTATTTCTATGCATTTTAAAAAACATTTTTCTTACATGTTCTCAGCACAATCCATGACTACAGTAATGACCATCAACAGTATTGTGAAACATATATTCAATTTCAGCATAAAAATTCAAGTAAGTTGCAAGGATACCCTGCTTTCCAGAGAAAATAACTCCATATGATTAATTTCACTAATAACCAACCCATACTTCAGAGGTATTAGCAAGTAATTATATTTGAGTTCTGCATCTGAGAACGCTAAATCATGACAAACAAGGAAAAGCTCTCGTGCCATGTTTGAGATAGTATGAAAATATTAAGGAAAAATGAAGTTTATGTCACAGAAATCTTCTGAACTTCAGGAAGTCTATTGTATTCTTTGTTCCCCTAATCAGCTAATTTAATAAATTTTCCCTTTGGGAACTATACTGCATTAAGTTAAAATAGCAACAAGTACCAATAATTAAAAAGCTGTTAGATTAATGTTTTTTGTAAAATCAGTGCAAAAAAAAAATCTATATTCTACTTCTTTCTTACATTTTGTTTCTTCATATAAATTTTCTGTTTATCTCTTTGGCATTAGAAACATCATGACAACTATAACATTAGCTTTGAAGCAAATCCTGTTTGGGTTTTCTTTAAATAATGTTTTTCATAACCTTTACACTTCCTCCTTGGTGAGTCCTGGAAAGTCCAACAAAATAAACTAAAATCCAGGGTGATTTATTCTGACATACGAATATGACTCTGATGAAAAAAAAATAACTACAATAAAAGAAAGATGAAATGAAATTTCCAGAAAAATCACTTCAGACTCTCATCATATTCCACTCTCATAATTTGTGCCTGCATTTATTTCTCTATCTGCTCCCTGCACTGTAACACACTAAAAGGATCCTTCTCTGCTGCAGTGACCCATCTATAATGATCTGTTATTAAAATTTAGAAAATTATTTTCACAGTGACTCTGGCCACCATGAAATGGGTTTTCTACAGAGGCAACAACAATCCAAAACTAGCATTTCTTTATTTCAATGTCTTGTTGAGAAATGGAAGTAAAAAATTATGGACATGAATAAATTATGCTGGGGAGAGATGGTACAGAGTGCCAGGGCTGCACAAACACAGGAACACAGTCCCTAGTAACCAGCTGTACCCATGGAAAGCCCAATGGACCTAAAGAACAAAAATCACAGAACAACAGAATGGTTCGTGTTGAAAGGGACTTTCAAGATCCTCTACTTCCCTTGCCACCCAGTAGACCAGGTTGCTCAGGGCCCTGTCCAGCCTGGCCTTCAACACTTTCAGGGATGAGACATCCACAAATTCTGGGCTAAAGTCTTTTCCATGAGAGTTGAGAAATGCTGGGACAGGAGTCCAGAGAGGCTGTGGAAACTGTGTTTTAAAATTTTCTCAAGACACTGAGAAACCTGATCCAAGCACAAAATTAGCCTTATTTTTAGCAGGGGTTTAGTAACTGGAGGTCCCTGCCAACTGAAATAATTCTATAATTCTCTGATTGTCTTTTCCTAAAGAAGATGACAACTGCTTGGAAACAGAATTAATCTCCGTCCAAAAGAGCTTCATCCTTTCATAGACCTGATGTGACCTTTCAGACAGTGGTTTGCAATCTTTATCAATCTGTGAACATGAAAATGTTTGCAGTGGTGGTCCAGATCTTCAGAGCAGCTTTCAATCTCTTCAGAAGTTTCTTTTATTTCATGAGTTTTCACAGGAAAAACTGTGAAAACTGTTCAATAGGACAAATGCCTGTGTGTCCATATGCCACACTGAAAACTCTTGTTATGATGGTTATAATGAGAACAGTATTGGATGAGACTCAATTGATTATTTTGCAAAACCATCCTTTCTAAAGAAATAAATTTGCGCTTAGTAGTCTGTGTTCTCTATCTCTTTTCTTTCCATGTAGACTTCCCTTAAGTAAACAGTCTATAAACCGTGACCTATTTTTATGTAGGGAAATGCAGAGATCTTTTCTCCCTTAAAATATTGTGAAATAGGAAAAATATCTACCTGGCACATATTAAGAAGAAATTTTTACCAAGAAACTTACCTTTTCTACATATTAACTCAGAAAGTCATATGGAAAATGTATGTACTTATGGAGAGAGTGAGACTCAGAAATCTATTTCTTATATAAAAGAGCAGATGAACCTTCATAATTACCTGTTTCCATTTTCCCATCTTGTGCTGCAGGCCCATCAGGAATTACACTCTTCACCTGGAGAAACTCATCCGGCTCGTCCCCACCAATGATGGTAAATCCAAAACCCATGTTGCTTTTCTTAAGAGTTGTGCTGAGGAAAGTCCCCTTCAGCTGTGATGCATCACGGGTGAAGAGTGGTTTTTCTACATCAGTCAACACAAACAAGAAAGACAAAAGTTCTGATCTATTCACAACATAGCAGGGACAGCACATAACAATATTGGCTGACACCAAGTGGCAGTGTATCAAAGGCAAGGAAATAAAGAGTGCAGGCATTCCAGGGAAAATATTTGTGTGTTCTTGTACTAATACAAAGCTAAAACATATTTCTTATCTATGGCAGATCAGCCATAAATGAAAAGATATAAATATCCTTTGAAATTAGAAATCCATTTAGAAGTGGCTATTGCGTAGCTGAAATAATCACAACAATAAAAATGATCTGTGAGGTAATTTAAAAACCTCTTTCCTAACCTATAAATTCAGCTTTGTCTACAAAGTAATACATTCCTCATAATTTCCCTCCCAGCCACAGTGAGGAAAACATCCCCTGTGAATGTCTCATTCCATTTGTTACTAAGAAGAGGTAAATACTAGACGAGCTTTTCTGGTTTAGTCATCCAACAAGTGACACACACGACTGCTGTGCAAACTCCGTGTCTCGTGCCTCGGGGTGCAGTGTGGGTGCCGGGGGTCCCCGTGCTGCTCTCCCATGCTGCAGTGGGTGAGGGAGGGTTGGGGAAGGTGCAGATTTGTGAGCCCAGCTGGCCCTGGGGCTGGTGAGCAGCGGGACGTACCATAGAGCGTGCCGGCCCCAGCGCGGTCGCGCCGGCACTGTGACAGGTCACTGACGCTGCGGGACCTCCTGGGAGCGGGGCGCAGGCGGGCAAATTTGGGTCTAGGTAAGGTTGATGAGGAGCTTTCTACTGCCACAAAGGAGAACAAGCCTCACTCTCTGACTATAAGCTTACATTAAAGTTCATTTGTCGATACCAGTACTGCTTGATGCTTATACGGCTCCTTTTGAGTGCATTAATTTTTATGTTACCAAGCGGCTGCATTCCTGTAAACTCCTATAACACTGTGCTTGAGGCTTTTAACTTAATTGATGCTTGCTAGATGAGCTAGCTTAGAAACATACCAAACATCAATTAAGAGTAATTTAGAGAAAGAACAATTAAGTATTTCAGTGTTGCCAACCTTGGGTGCTCAAGAGAGAGTTGTACATCCTCAGGAACAGAATTTATGATTTTATTTAGAAAATTACTTTGGGAGTCTTATGGTGCTTTCAATTTCTCAGCCTTTAGGAAACATTAGATTCAACTTTTCTGGCTTTGGATTAAACTTTTCTGTTTTTTGATTAAACTTTTCTGTTTCTTCTCTGCGCCTCTGAAAGTTTTAGTTGGCTGGTGAGTCCTGCAACTATTGGAACTCCGACATTTAAGGGAGAAAATTGTTAAGATATAGGTGATAACATTTTGAGCATTGGCAACACTATTCTTTTAACCAGACTATGACAAAATCATTGTCAGATAAACAGGAGAGCAGGATCTTTCATCTTGACCAAGATAGCTGATGCGGAACTGTACCTCGGAAACCTTGGGCCTGCATAGGCTTTGTTCCAAGTTCTGCGTTGGGCATGTTATGCTGCTGTAGCTTCCTTTTTGCTTCTAGGACAGGGTTTTCAAATTGAGTTCTTCTATTTATGTGGCTGGAAAAAAAAATTGGTTTTGGTTAAAAACTGGGTTCAGTTGGGTGAAATGATAATTTTCACAGTAGGGCGCTGTAGGCCCCAACGGGCCTGAAGATGTCCCTTACATTCCACACAATTTTGCTGGGGATGAGGATATACAACCAGTGATTTCCCTGTGTAATGAACAGCACTGAGCAGCATCCTATCACTTCAATATGCTAAATCTGCTACATAAAATTGGTTTTGATCTATGGGACTACATATTAAACAGCAGCATTGCTGAAACAGGCTACAGCAACAGTTTTTCAACAGTCTTCAGCATGACCACTGTTCTGTGTATGATTTAAAGGATCTCAACCAGTTTTGTGCATTACTATCAATTAGTTGTAAGTGAATTTACTCACTTACAGAAAAATAAAAGCCTAGACAACAGAGTGCTTTTATGATGGTAATTTACAAATAAATCTAAGAGGTAATAAATTGAAGATTATTCCTTTTTAGTACTATGGTGTGTATCTACTCAGCTGTACAGAAAAATCAGACGCAGAAACTAAATTAGATGGCAAATTAGAACTACACAGATGATGTATGAAATATAAGAAAAGTTAGTACATACATTTTTTCTTGATGTTTTATATTTCCTACTACAGGTCATTAAGTCCATCTCTGGCATTACACCATTACTTTTCTGCATTGTGTTTAGGCCTATGATCTTTACTACTCCTGTCACCATATCCTTGATTTTAATTCTTTAAAGCACACATTTTGTCAATCACTGAACTATCCTTCTATCCTGTCCTGGGATATGTTTTGCATGTTTTCTGAAGGGAGCAAAACAATGTAGTAGGCTGCATGGAACGTTGCTGTAAGACAGAATCTCAATAGAATTACAACAAAGAGAAAGGGCTTGTGCTTCCAACACTGCTGTGAGGAATCAAATACATATGTACGGAAGGGCAGGCTTTTGTCACTCCTTATTTGTTCTCACTGGGTTACCATCTACTGAGGTCTTCTGAAAATCCAATCCTAATCGTGGGTTTAAGCACTTGGACAGGTTACCTGGTAACTTTCACAACTCTAAGGTCCTAAAAGGGTCTTTTTTACATTGCAATGACCTTTTGTGCCACATCAAGCACTTTTCAGGTCCTTTGGGATTTTGATCCTATCACAGCTTCAAAGAAGATAAGTGGAATTGCCATTAGGAAGTGAGGTAGAAGAAAGGCAGCAAATCCCATGGGAGTGCAATACACTTGCAAAATAGGATTTAGTGGCCAATGCTAATGAAATGAAAAGACTTTCAGTCATGTAAAGGAATATTTGATTTAATGAGATGAAGTAAATGTGATAAATCCTTAAGTTGCTACTTTGTTCACATGGCTATAACTCATTCAAGTGGCTGCTAGCTTACTCTCATACTCTAAAATTTTCATTAATAGCTTTCAGTAAATTTTGATCTATGCTGAAGGCAGAGAGAGTCCCTCTCATTTCCTTCCATTCTTCAGACAGGCTGTTTAAGATTGTAGTTGTTCCTTTCCTTGACTTTTGCTTTCTGGTATTTCTAGTAATTGTCAGGATCTTATTCTATTGCAAACCTGGAAACTTATGATAAAGGGAGAAAAACTTCACTAGTTAAAAATGGAGAAAGCAAGACTTACGTGCATTAAAAAAGGTAATCATGAACTACTAACACAAGCATGAAAAAAGTAAATAGTGATGTGTTTATCATTTGATGTATTTCCATGTCATAAAGTAAATACTGCTTTTGCCTTTACACAAGACAGTGATGAAACTCAAATACTACATAAAGTTCTGAGCACCCATGATCAAATGAAATGAATTTCTATGAAAGGTTTTACAAGAAGACCAGTGAAATAGAGTATTCTATTATAGAAGATCAAAGGAGTTTTAGCTTTTTATTCAAGCAGAATTAATTCTGAGATATAATTGCATTCTATGAATACAAGTAAATACTAGAATGTATTAAAGATGCCAGGATTTCAGACTTGAAGTCTGTAGGCTTCTCACAAGAGAAGTGTGAAGTTAGAAAACAGCATCCAGTAGGAGGTATGGAGTACAATACCTAGCTTGTTTTATGTTAGCATTTGATAAGGTTAAAAGGTTGTAAGGTTTGATAAGGTTATAAGGTTGCTACACACATGGGTCAGTTGCTTCAACATAGGGATCATATCTTACTTTAGGGGCTCTAAAGTACCCTGCCCTGTTCTCCAGCTGCCCTCCACAAGAGCTGAGATTTCCCATGGCTTTTGTGCTATATCCTGCAGATGTAATGAATATCCAAGATTACACTCCAGTCTTCATTCAGGACCTTGCATTATGCTTAGTGTCATGTTGCAGTTGCAGGGTTCATCTCAGAGCTGCAGGAGGGCCCCTGCAGACCTAAGATTCAACTTATATGTGTTCTGTGCTATAACAGAAGTTGGGATTTTAGCTAATCTGTGCTCATGGCTCAAGAAACATTAATTACTGTGGTACTGACATCACAGCTAGAATCCATTTTCTACTGCCTACCTACAGTTTCTAGGTATAGTTTAAGCTGTTGTTTGGTCCATTTAAACAGAAATATCTTTAACAACAGCTGAAAAATGACATTTTGTCCTATAAGATCAGATAGGAAGACTAACAGGTTCTTGAAGCACCTCATGTTGTTGGTGCAACTTTAATAATTCTAAGTTCCAATTTATTCTCATATTTTGACTGCTTTTTGGTAGTGGAATCTCCAAAGCACAATGTGAAATTTCCAACTATTTAAAAAAACCCCAAAAACTGCATTAAATATTGTGTCCAAGAGGACTCAAAGAAAATAAAGCTATATTTATAATCATTCATTTTTAACAGTAATATTGTACTGATGTTACATGAAACACATCTCTTTTATGCAATTTTAAGCGCTATACAGCTTCTTGGCTAAACGAGAAAAAGTGCTCCTGATGAGTTTGCTTGAGAAAGAAGTTATTAAGCTAAGTAATTCTCTTGAAAGGACATTTTAGCTTTTCATCTAGCTACTTCAACAGCACACACAATATTTATTACTAGCCCAGGCCTTCATAAGACAAGTCAAATGTGAGTTTTAGAGATGGTTACAAGTAAGTACTTTTGTGGTTAAAACAGATTTTGGATGGTAGCCAAAATATATTGCTCATAGGATCTAATTCAGTGAACAATTCTAACTTAAATTTTCTTCCTGTATTTTATACACTATATATTAAATCAAAAATCCTAATCCAAAACCTAATCCAACTAATTTATTCTAGCGCCACTGTGGCTGTGCAAAGAAGGAGTGGCTGGTGCTGCTGGCCCTTGTTATCTCACTGTATCTCAACTGGAGACAAACCCTCAGAGGTAGGATTTCCTTTTGAGCTGTGTTTATTTGTGATGTCAAAATATTCTGTGTGATGGGGAGGAACCATCACCACCAGCCAAACTATAAGACCCAGACACAGTTCTGCCCTCTCAGCAGTCAGTGGGGCCAGGCTAAGTTGTTTTTGTGATGAGTTTCAGATTAGATGCACTTAAGACAACTGAAACACATCATTAGGAGATTTGTGGGCTGTAGTGCCTAATTTGCAGACTTTAGTTGATGGTCAAGGCACTGAGCTGTGACAAAATGGTAGCAGGTGGAGCATGGGCATCAGTAGAAGGATTTTAACCTATCTCCTTTTCTTAACTACTTTCATATATGAGATGTTTGGTTTTTTTCAGTTTTTGCCTACAGCTTTTGAAATTACCCATTACCTAATGGGTACCCACATGCCTATTACCCAACAAAGTAATTCTGGGGATCAAGATGCCTATAAAATGGATATTCTAATGTATAATTGTTAGTGCTTATCTACTCTTTATATTCACATTTTTTCAGTTGATAACACATTATAATGACAAAAGGACCTGAGATAACTTTTTCTATTTGAGTAGAGAATTGTCAGAAGTTGTAAATCAAGAAGGTATGTTTTCCTAGTATAAATAACTATATGGCTAATTTAGCTGTTTTATTAAAGAGCCCATGTCTGAAAATTGAGCTCTATGTTGTAGTTAGTCATCCTTAAAGAGGAAAACAATCTTTTGGCAATTAGAATCCTGAAAGACCCAGTGTACTCTAATGATTACTTTCTCTCCATAGTTCTGCACAGTTCAGTGCTGTTAGTTCTTAGTTTACAAATTAAAACCAGATTGCCTGAAAGTTAACAAACATATAGCAAACACTTCTCATTTATGTCCAATGTCTACACATTACAAATGAGCCCTAGACCTGCATAAAAAAGCAAATGAAAATTATAATATTCTCTCACACCTACATTTATGCATGATTAAGAGAGGTATTATACTGGAGATTTTTTTTAACAGAATTTGCAAATACATTGTGATTTGTTTTTAGTAACTTGACTAGCAAGAGGTTTAAGTTTCTTTGTTTTGGTTTGTTTTCTTTTTTAGCTTTTTCTCTGGTCTCAGAATATTTGAGCTGAACATGGCTGCTCCTTGTAAGGTGAAAGGGAGTCTGTCTGCCTCATTGCTCAACTGTACAAACTTCCCATGGGATACAAGCACCTCAGTGAGCAGAGTACAAACCCTTCTTTTATGAGGATTTTGTAGGCCTGCATGTAAACTTGGACTGGACCTAAATATGTGGAAGTTTGTAATCTTGCTTCTCATAATTTACCTACTTTTATGACAAAATTAAGAGAGTTTATTGTCGTCTGATTTTATCTAGTTAAAAATGAGCTCATCTGTTGAGTACTGGTAATAAAAAAGCTGTGACTGTTATATATTGTAGCAGGAAAAATGGAAAACAATCTTTGTTTCAAACTTACTGAGCTCAGACAGCAAATTAAACTACAGCTACATTTTACTGACGATAAAACTCCATGTGAATTTAGCAGGGCTGCAGTTTTAATGACACACCATGAGCATCCATTCCACTTCTAAAAACCTCAGAGACTGCAGTAGGTTTGATGTATCTGTCCACAAATCTTATCTGTGGTAGGATTAATAAATTTGGCACTAACAGCCTTAAAATATGTAATTGCACAATAACATCTGGGGCTGGTGCCTTGCATCTGTTTACCTGTGGTTGGACATGAAATGCAGATAAATACTTGTTCCTTTTCTGACTCTGCAGCGCAGTGTGAGCCTTGCTGGCGCCAGAATGCCTCAGGCTGCACCAACAGCCAAGGGAGTCTCAGTAAGAGATTACTGCACAGAAATTGCACAATACCTGTTACACCCCAAAACACACTAAAAACCACTGGGGCAGAAGCTTTACTTACACCCAGCATCTGCGTAATTGCAGAAATCTTTGGCAGGGGTTAAGTACGAAATGATATGAGAACTGCAGCCCCTTCCTACCTGGGGACATCATAAAAGAACTCAGGCATTACAAGGGGGAGTAATTTAATGGTGTTATGTAGGGACTTCAAAATTTATCCTTTTGCTTCAATCTGGACTGACTGAGGTGATTTGAACTGAGCAGCAAAGTAGACGGAGCTGCTGCCTCTTTCACCTGAGGGCAGGAAGCAAGCTGGGGACAAAAAAGGAGAGCAGGTGCTCTGGCATTTGCAGAATGGGACAGAAGGAGTCAACAGAGAGTGAGCAAACATCATTTTCTGTTGATTGTTTGCTTTGTAGAAGGCTGGGGATGCATGGGCATTCACAAGCTGCTGCTGTGACAGCAGGTAAGAAAGGGGCATCTTACATCTTCTAGACTTCCAGGAATCAGATGATTTTTTGATCTCCCTGCACACCTGGACCCTTACATAACAGCAGCATATCCTGAAGCCTGGAAAAACTGCATCTCCAATACCTGTCCAGGGCAATTCTGCAGTCAGTTTGTTGGTGTGGATTCAAGAGACCAAAGGAAAAAATCTGAGACACAAAGGAAATTTTCTATTTTCTATGAAATAACTAGATAAATATACTGCTTGAGTGTCAAGATTTGAAATTGAAATTTTAGGTCAGGGGCAATATTCTCTAAAGATCTTTCTTGTTTAATAAAAGGCACTAATGGATAGTTGTTTCTCAACCTTTCAAGTGCTATCTGCACAGTGACAGGAGTGGTTTTCTGTCTCCGCTCTTGCATATTGTCTGTAGAGAGCAGAATGAGAATAGGCCCCTCCCAAGCAAGTATCACAATCTGAATCTAGATTCATTTTTCATAAGTCTCATTCACTACTTTAAGTTGAAAAGCAGAGGAAATAATCTCTCAGATTTGCTTATTTTATGTACAAACTGGCCAGGTTCTACCATTACTTCAAACAAAGCATATTTTGGCCTTTGCATAGAGGAAGAAGCTTTTTTCTTGTTTCATAACTAAAACAGAATCTGAAGAAAATGAAACCAAGGATTGTGCTATGAAAATAGAATTTATATTGTTTTCAGCTGCACTTTAAAATACAAAATAAAACATAAAATTTTATATGCAGCTTATAAAAAACTTGACTGCTGGTACACCAGTATTAACACCTGATTTGCAGCAAGGGAGGACTGCCCAAAACTAGATTTTAACTGAGCTAAAATGATTATGCTTTGCTCTATTCATTGATTAACAAGATTTATACCTTGCAGGATATCCAAAGCTTAGATAGAAAATGCAACATCTCTTTAATGGATATATTCTTTGTACAAGTCTCAGCTGGAATGGTACCATGAAACCAGACCCTGGATAAAGAGAGTGACTGAGTCACTGATTCGGGACACTTTGAATATATCTGGATATTTTAACTGCACTGATGACTGAGAATTCCTGGTATACCCTTAGTTCAACAAGTAATTGTACCCACTCCTTGCCAGGCTGAGCATTGCAGAGGATACCAGGATTAGGTCATGACATATTAATAGCAACTTAATATTGAACTTTGGAACTTACTCAACATAATAAGTGCCATAAATGGGATCATCAATTTTCTCCCAGCCATATGGAAGCTCTGAAAAACAAAGAGTTAATCCCTCTCAGTATATACAGTACAGAATGCAAAGATTTCTAATAACAAAATTGTGGATCTTTGCTGGGTGTTGAGGGAAATAATAGTGAAATTAGATACAGTGACTAAAGCAAAGCCAAATCATGAACACACCCCATGGCAGCCACAAGCAGTAGTAACTTGGAAATTTGCATGTAAAACCAACTCAGTTTCTAGAGCAGCACATTTTGGTTGAACTTTTTTTTTTGTTCCAACAGTTCTACCATTCAACAACTGTAGCACATCTTGGGTTACATCACTGACAGAGGAAGTGAGGGCATTCTACTTTCATGAATAAAACACACAAAAAATGCTTTTTGAGCTGCTTTTCTTAGGAATCCTGGGAAAGTTGGATTGAAGGAATGAAAAGAGTTTGTCTACTGCCATATAAGAACAGTTAGTATACTGAAATGTTTGCATTATTCTTCTTACTGGGATAGCAATTCCACAATCTCCAAAGGCATCCTGTTCCAAAGGTAAGTTATATATCAGGAACACAGGAGCACAGAACAGTACATGAAAGTACAAAATAAAATAAGATATTGTAGCATCCTCTGAACATAAAGCTAACTACATTTTTCAGAGCTCCCTAAAACATTCTGGTCTTAAAAATGAAACGGTTGCAAATATTAATTCAACAATCTTGAAAATCAATCTGCATTCATTTATAACCAAACTGTCACATATATATTCATATACATCAATACTTATTATCACTAACACTGAATGCTTAAAAAAATACCATACTGCCAACAGAATTTCATCTTGTGTTTAAAAGGCACCAGACAGAGGCAATGAGTATTTCAGTTGACATGAACAGAATAAAAACCTCAGTATCAAGTGGTGACATGGATGGAGAACACTCACAAAGGGATGAGCATTCCCATTATGCACAGGTAGTGATTTCTGTGCAGTTACAGAATACGACACAATGTATGGGGAGTGGTGCTGAGATTCTAAAAGGAAATTTGACTCTGGCATTCCTTATCTCAGATTTTTTTTTCCTTTTTAAATTCTGTTGCATTATTTTAAATTGACTTTTTGCAGACAACGAGTACTGAATTAGACAGAATAGAACTGATGGAGATCACATTGAACAGTCATTACACTGGTCATAAAGAAGTACTCCTGGAAGAGTTGAGCTATTTTTTATCTTTTCACTGACAACATGAGCAGACAATTATTGACTTGCTCAAAGGGGCAAATAGGAAAGTACAGCCTGAGTGACAAAAGGGAGGCTAAAGGGTTAAAAGGCCATGTCAACCTCTGCTTGTTACTTCTCCTTTAAATGTATCTGTAGTAGCTGATCCTTCCTTGAATGAACCTGTTTAGACTGCTGGGATCTTCATGTAAAATTGCCCCCAGGGGATGCTCCTGCTCAGCCCATTCCAATCCAGCACTGAAGGATACAACCCTCTGCAGGAGACAGGCAGATGAGGAAACTCCACATTAGTTTTGTTTTTTAACAGAAGGCTTAATGTTGATACTCATTTTTTCCCATTATTCTTAGAATATTGTTAGCTTTGAAATCTTCCTAAGTCCACATTCTGAACTACTTTTGTCAGGGCTATTTTGTTATTGTCTTTTCATGGGAATAAAGGCAGTATAAGGTATTCAAGCTGGTCTCAGAGTTTCAGAATGTTGGAAGGGGACTTTGGAGGTTGCCTGGTCCAACCCCTCTGCTCAAGGCAGGGTCAGACAGATCAGATTGTTCAGGACCATTTTCAGTCAGCACTTGAATATATCCAAGGATGGAGACTCCACAACCTTTCTGGGTAACTCAGCCTGTGCCCTTTTGCCTCCTGCCCTGTCACCAGACACCACTGCAGAGAGCCTGGTTCTGTCCTTGCACCTCCCTTCATGTATTCATCTAGATTGACAACATCTCCCTTGAACCTTCATTTCTTCAGGCTAACCCATCCCAGGTTCAGGTCCCAGGTCTCTCATCCTTCCCTCCTAGAAGGGAGGCTCCATTCCTTAATCATCTTAGTGGCCATTCACTGGACTCTCTTCTTCATGTCCATGTCTCTGCTGTACTGGGAGCCCTGGATGCAGCACTCCAGCTGTGCCTCACCTGTGCTGAGCAGAGGAGCAGGAGCATTTCCTTGGTCTGCTGGTGATGCTCTGCCAAGTGCAGCCCAGTGGGCTGCTCACCTACATTGTTGCAGGGACACATCACTGGCACATCAAGGCTCTAAGCATTAGAAAGCTCTGTTGATGATCTTTGCAGACCTTCTCAGAACTTGAGTAAAATGAGGTGAATCACCCTACAACAGCTCTCACAAAATCCCATGTATCTTGGGACAAGACTGTGTAGGGTAATCCATAAATATTCAAAAAGAAATCAGCTGATGCACAAATCCTGTACTGCCCCTACAGAAAGTTTCATTGCCAACCCATGCATGATAAGCAAGGCAAAAATCTGCTACGAAAAATTCTTCTCTTACCAAACACTATGATACAGGATGAATATAAAATATTAGCTTAAGTACTATTAATACATTTTATTTTCATGTAACCTTGCACAGTTTTCATGTTGCTTTCATGTCTGTCCATCTAAAATTATATTTCTTTAAAGAAAACTCAGACAAGTACCAGTAAGACCTGTACATAAAACTACACACAAACACACACACACCTCCCCACAGACATACACACACAGGTGCCCACAGGCTCCTCTCTCAAAGCCCATTAGTAGATGCATTTTTTCAAAGTATGAAATAACTAAATAAATAAGCAGATATTTTGTCCAGTTTTGAAAGTGGATATTTTTATGTAAGTAGATACAGTACAAGTATATAGATGCAGATAACATGTTTAATTTTACATATTCATAAAAATCAGAAATAATTGAGGATTCACTGTTAATCTATTGGCCTATTTTTCCTAAAGCAATACTTAATTGTACTTATGAACTGGCACAACTACTGAGAAGGAAAAAGAAAAATTCCATTTACTAGTGTAAAAATCTGCAAGACTTTAATGTATTTGACATACTAAGAAGAACCCATTTTTAAATGCATGGCTTGAATGACTGATTATTTAACATCATAAGATAGCCATGGGTTCAGAAGAAAGAAAAACAAGATTACTTTTGTGTACCATAATACTCTCCACGTAAGGTTATGCTCTGATTTTATTATTCCATTTAAGATTTGGCCTATAAGCTATGTTTAATTAAAATTCTGTGTTGACCAGTAAAACAGAATTGCTAGAGCACAAACCCCAAGCCCCTGCCTGTTGAGAATGGCAGATAAGATTAGTGGAGTGTAGTTTACTACACAGCTTCTCTAAGAAGAATCTTCTGCTACATTAGCTTTCAGGAGCACTGTGATTATTTTTCATTAGATTAAATTGTGGCATCTATTCCATTTTTCACTCTTGAAATGAAAGATTAAAGGACAGAAATACTTTACTGCTTTATAAAACAGGAAGCTTAGCATTTGCCAGATTAGGGGTGAGGGCATTACAGTTTCTCCTTTTGATTTCACTGTACCCAGGGATGATCATTAGGGATGAAAGTGAACATTAAATATTTGTAAAAGAGAATTGTTGTACAAGACTAGTGAAGGAGATTGCTAATGGATGTGAATAGGGAAAGCAGCTATATCTTTCAGCTGATATTCATTTCGTAGCATCAGCATGCTCATTTGTGCGCAATTTTTGCAAGCACTGGTTCATGGATACTGTGCTATAATATGACAGACATCTTAATCTTTTGGAACTCAACACTTCTACCACTCTTGTCCTCCAAGTCTGTAGACTACTGAAGGCTTTCTCTCTATAGAAAGAAAAAAAAATTAAAAATACCTTTTATTTTTAAATCTTAAATATCTAACATCCTCCTATCATCCAGTGCAGGGCCTGTTCAGGAATATTTATAAAATCACCTTTTAAAAATCAGTAGTAGTTTGTGCAGTGGTTGGCAATGCTGACACCATGAGTGGATAGAAGGGTGCTGGACAGTCTGTATGGTGTATTTATATCCTCCAGTTTTTGCAATGCATGCTTTATTCCTTCCAAGACAAGCAGCATTTAGCCTACACCAGTCATCCAAAACAACCTTTGCTCAGTAACCATCTGGGTGAGCTTTTAATTCAGAATTGCCTTTCTAAAAGTTAAATGCCCAGTGTTAATGAAACTCAGAAGAAAAGAAAGCAAGAAAGCAAGAAAAACATAAGGAAAAAAAGAAAGAAAAGAAAAAAGAGAAAGAAGGAAAAAAAGGAACGACTAATATGAATTTGAGCAGGTTGCTTTAATAATCAATTGTAGTGCCTTCTCATCACAGACTGCTTATGCTAATGGTGCAGATGCTCTTATTCTGCCTTCTGAAAGCTGTTGCATTTCAGAATGATTTTTAATGGTGCCACTTAACATTCTCTAGGGATGGAGAAAAGAGTACATTTTGGATCTCAATGTGCCAAGATGAAAAAGCACACCACCAAGCCCGGAGATTAATTTTTCTGAAGTTTATCATTCACTGAGTTAAAGAGAGTCATAAAAACTTCTCAAGGTTTCAGAACAACAGACAGCATTGTGTCACTACCCAGCCCACTGACATGCTGCAAAGAAAGATGAGAGCATATTTCCTGATTCAGCTGCAAATCAAAATATTTGTTTAGTTCAAAGGAATATAGCATGAGAGAGAAAAAAATCATACAATGCCTGCTGTTATTAAAAATACTGTCAATGAGCATGTGGAAGCTGGGGAGGTCAACACAAGTTTGGTTCACCTGCCTTGTTAACACCCAGGCACAGGCCAGGAATCATTTTCTAACCTATATAGGAGATTTTTCAGAAAAAATACTGTATCTTCCCACTCAAAAGCCTGTGATTTTTTCATCTCTTGCTTTCTCTCTTATCTTTTCTTTCTACCTGTTTCAAATTCAGTTTTGCCTTTTCAAGTCAGTTACCTACTGGAAAGGGTATCAAAAGAGTTGGATTAAAAGCTAAAAGCAGTGCAGCCCCACAGTGCAATGCAGTGTCACAGTCTTCCAGTTCCTCTAAGAGATACAGTCTTTGCAAATATTTATCTCTAAGTCTAAACCTGTGTTCCTCACTGCATAAATTACACAAAAAAACATTGCTTGTAATACCCCAAGGCACAGCACACAGGTTCCCAGGGGGTGGATGCTGCTCCAGGCATGCTGTACTGCTCCCTCAGGAGCTCAGGGTTGGAGATATTTGGTTTGGATGCTTTTGTTTGTGCAAGTCTGCATTGTCCAGATGATACATGAAACACATTGTGGCTGTGCTGCAGCTCCTGAAACCCCTGATGCAGGTTGCCATGAAGAAAGAGAGGATAACACTACCCAGTGAAAATCAGGACTTAACCTATTACCCCCATACCTATGTGAATTTTTCTAGGTCAACTATCTGCATTCCATCTGGAGCTCAAAAACTGAACCAGATCAACAGGTACATGCTATGGCAACACTGAGTGGGTGGGGAGAGAAAAAAATTAGATAAAAATGGAAGTTGGATTGTTGACTCTCTCAGTGAAAATAACAACAAAGGTAGGACTGACAATTCCACGTCCACAAAAAACCCCCAAATTGACTATTGCTTTAATGGAAGATCTGTAAAACCTAGTGAATGTACCACCTCCAAGCCAAGCCATGTAAGTTCACTTTCAGTGTAACTCCAACTGCCATTATCATATCGGCAAATTTCACAGAATCATGACTGTTTATGTTCTGTCTGCAATCAAAAAACATTCATGTGCAAATTATTCTCACAAATAAAATGTCATTATGCAAAATTTCTCCTTGCAGAATGTAAATAAATGTGTAAGTAATACACCTGATAAATGAATCTTCTTCCTTCTGTGCAGCTTATTGTGACATGCTACATCCTTAATTACATAGAACATAGATTACTTAATATTACTATAAATTCAATAATATTTTTTTCCCAGCATTGTTACCAAGTGAAATACTGGCAGCAGTTGGGATATTTTTTTAACATTAGGTATACATGATTCCTCTGACATGCAGAACTGTGCAATGGTAATTAAGATTTGCATTAATACAGTGACAAAGTGTTAACTGAATTTCTGGTATTTTTCTTTTTTTTTTTTTTTTTTGTTTGGTTGGTTTTTGCTTGGTTTTTTAAATTTTTTTATTTTTGTATCTATAAAAGGCTTGTCAGCTTTTCAATAGAATAAAAATTAAAACCCCCAATCAAGTAGAAATAAATAAGGAGGAAATAACTTACATGTTGTGAACTTAGCTAGATTACTGTAGGCAGCACCTGAGGTGGTTTCCTTAATAAAGCTTTAATAAGGAACTCAGTGCTCAAGAGGTAAGTGGGCAATAAGGTGGTCAAAAGTACTTTCCATGGACCTTTTCAAGAGAAAGCCAAGGGTTTCTGTTAAAAGATTTCAAACAAATTGCAAAATCCTGTTTTCCATGTATTTATAAAGAATAGATTTAAGGAAAGCAGAAACACTGAAAAAAAAGATTATTAAAATGTTACAATTTTTTTCATTAAATCTTGTTATTCTTTTATCTTGTTCTTGTCCTTACTCCTGCATTAGTTGTGCCATGTGCCTGGTTCATATTACAGAACTTCTGTGGAGAGAAAAGCTTAAACCAGCTCCTTGTTAATCCCAAGGTTCCCACTAAACTGACCAGCATGCTGCTGGGGAAACAGAGATATCTCACATTTTAGCTGCAAGCTCTTGCTGAGAAGGCTGGATAAGAATGCATCCCAGCTTCCTTGGAATACTAAAACAGCAGCTTGCCTTAGCTTCCAAAAGGAGCATGGCAAAATTTCTGAATTCTGTGTCGAATTAAATGCCATCTCATTTTTAACATAACAAATGGTACACATAAACAGAGCCACTGCAACACCCTCACAGCTCAGAGCTCTAAACTAGCTGACATGGGCACTGCTAGGAGCGAAGTCCCTTCAGGATGAGGGACATTTCTGCAGATGCCGGAGGAGCTGACCCGTGCCCTGGTGGGCTCCATGCCCATGAGCCCAGGTGGCCGTTCCAGCTGTTTCAAGGTTGTGAGAAACAACTGCTCACTTTGAAAATTTAAAAAGGTTTATTAAACCTTGACAAAAATACAACAAAAGGACTAAATAAGGAAAAATTCACAGCACTGGGAACTGGTCTCATGGTACCATGTGTCTGGTTCATCTTCATGATGGATGCTCAGTCTTTTATACCCCTGAGGGTTGCATCAGCCAGCCCTGGCCCTTCCCAAAGTCTGTCAGTCAGCTCTTTGCCATTTATCAATGGAGACTGCTTTCTTGTAACTGGATTGGAGAACAGGTGTTGCCATGCTGCCCCCCTAAGCACCAAGCTTTTCCATTCCCCACTGCCCCATGCAAAGGACACATGTGCAGCCTTCTTTTACCCGTCCTAGGCAACCCTGGCTGCGTGATGGGAACAATACAGGGGGGAAAAGGGAACTATGGGGAGAAGAGAGGACATCTAAACTACAACAACATAACTATGCATCACTAAAGCTTTTCTTAATATTCACAAAATAGTTATCCCTTAATTGTGAGAGCCAATCATCTCATTATCCATCTATAACAAAGTTCAGCCAGGCCATGTTAAAGGCCAGGTTGAATGGGGCTTGGAGCAACCTGGTCTAGTGCAAGGCATCCCTGTGGCAGGGGGGTTGCAGTGAGATGATCTGGAACTGGCCCACTCATTTTGCAGAGCAGGAGCCCTGAGTACATCAACTGCACGCTGCATTCTCAGTTTGTACTCCTGAAGTTCAGCAGATTTGCTTCATGCCACGTAGAGCTGCAATGTGGAAGATTCTGCCTTTGAAACTGATTTTATTAACACAGCTGTTTTGTGCCATATTCTTTAAACTTTGAAAAAACAGCCTGAAAAGAAACACTCTGTTTGATCTTTTGGATGTTCAAATGTTTCAGTGCATGTATCTCATTACTGACTGTATCAATTCAGCCTTGTTGCAAACCAATGCTTTCTATCTAACAAATGCATGATGTCATGAAGTTAGGCTTTTCTTCTATTTGCTTTCCAGTCTCTTTATTTATATTCATTGCTTTTTTCCTAAATGTTTAACTGCATACCCTGTGAATTTGTGGAGTTATTGAATTTACTGTTGTTATGAAACCTTAACCCTCAAATTTGGCTACTGACCTAAAAAGATCCATATAAAAGTATGTAGCTACCAAAAGTGCAGGCCAAGTTTTGTGGGAGGCTGCCAGGTATTTTGTCTCTCAAATTCAACAATTGTAGTTATCTTTTCACCTCTTAACCTCTAGTCTTACAAATTAAAATGTTTCTCATTCTGTAATAAACCCAAATGACAGATTTCAGTGCTATTTTCAGCGCCTTTATTAAGGGGGAAACAGAAATACTCTCAGCCTTTGTTCACAGGGTAAGTGCCTGTGCTCTTGTCTGTCTTGGTTGCCCTCTGCTGAACTCCTGTGTATCATGGGGCCCAAAAACTGGGTTCAGCATTACAGATGCAATCTAACAAGTCAATTCCCAGTCTGTACTGATGCAAGATTTTCTTTCTGCCCAAGTGTAGAACTCTGCATTCGTCCTTGCTGAAATTCACAGGGTTTCTGCTGGGCCAGTCCAGCAGCCTGGCTGTATCTCAATGCAGCCAAGCCCTTGGCTGTGTTGCTGGGTCCCCATGGGGCCACCTGCAAAGCTGACTTTGTTGCCTCCTCCTAGACTCTTCATCTGCCTGATGCTCAGGAGAGCTCCATACAACCATGCTGCTCCTGTGCATGGAAGAAGCCACTTTTTCCTCATCTTCTCTAACCCTCTTTCCTGGTCAAACGTTGTTTTGCCTTGTTTCTGAAAGATTTTTAAAATAACAACACTGAACTTTAATAAAAATTTCAATCAACATTAGAAAACATTTGTTCCACTTTTCTCACTGAGCCTTGGGAGTCTCAAGTCAATGCTTCAAAATAAATCACATAGAATAATTCTGTCTGGTTTTCTGGTGGCTTTTTTCTGCCTTGTTATTACAACAAATGGCAATTACTTGATTTTATTTGACAGGCCAGTGATGGAAATGGATAGATGTATTATAAAAGGAGACAGAAAAATATAGCATCTGTAGTGATAATGTAAAAAAAAAAAAAAAAGCCAAGTACTACTTTGAATGCTTACAATGAACTGATTATCTGTGGGTGGTCTACAAATAGAAAGCTATCCTACCCAGACTGTAAAATTTCAAAAGCACATTACTTATTTGTGATGAGCTGCAACTGCCTCAGAATCACCAAATGACCTTGGATGGAAATCTGAGAGCAGGTTAAATAAACTAGAGCTGTGATCAAGTACAAGGCATCTTACATTTCTGTGTTTTATAAAGAGGCCAGTGAAGTTTTATACAATCAGACAGCAGAATCCTCCTCAAGGTACTTTCTATATGATCTGTTTCCATGACTACCACGCTTTTTAATAACATGTTTTTACAGTTCTGAACTTGGCTACATATACATAATGCAGATACAGTAGTTGTTTAAATAGTATTTGATGAAATAGATAAATCAATACAATTGATGAGAGAGATTACATTGCACTGGGGAAAATTCATGTTAACACTGCACCTGCTGAAGCAGCAATTCTTCATTTATACCAGTGAAATAAGATTAGAGGTTGTTTTTTTCTTAGTGGCTTCATTGCCTTGCTGAGGGTGAGAACTTGAAAGGCCCATTTTTTATTACTTTTTGCTTTGCTGTACAATCAATAAAAATCTGCTTTGGTTGCATGGAACTGCTTTCTGAAACCTCTTGTTATAACTTATTCATCGTTATGCATTAGTGATATTTATGGGGACATTCACTCCATACTTTAAACATTAGGTTAAAAAATCCCTTGGCATTTGAGTGACAAGGAAATATATATGAATTCACAAGCTTATTTTTCTTTATTTGAATCGTAATGCCATCTGCCAAAACTCACTCTCAGTATGATTCTGTGACAGCATCAGGAAGGAACTTTGCATGAGGAACAGGTGTGTGGTCCTTTGTTAACGTACCAGACACAATGTGCTCACATTCATGAGGGCACTTTGCAATTTCAGTGTTGAATTAATACATCTATTTGTGTCAATGACAAACTAATCAGGTTTCTAAGTCACTTTACCCTCAACAGTTTTAACTGTGTGAGATAATAATACAATAAATATCTACCCATTCTTTCTTCATGTTTCAATGTTCATTGATATTGGCATATCCTAACATGGAAGAAAAGATATAGGAAGAAAGAAAAATAAAAGGAAGGCAAAGGGAATGCAAAATATGTGTGTCGTCACTTTTTCTGACATTTCAGCACATAAAAATTAAAAATCATTACTATGAAAGAAGATGAAAGAACTACTTTGCCTTCCTTTTATTTTTCTCTCTTCCTTGATATAAAACCTCCCTAAGAGTGAATAGAGTAGCAACCTAAACACTAGAGAGGGGACTGAGAGAATACTGTGTTAGTGGGATGGAGATGGAAACGGGACAGAGATGGAAAAAACAGTTACTGGAAGTACAGAATGTCTGCTCACTTTTTCATGCATTGTAGCACTAGACTATTTGCATGTCAGGGGACTTTTAGGTTACTCAGTCATGGCTGCCTTTATCATAAACATCAGCCCAGAGAGATTGAGGCATCTGACTTTCATGATACTGATACATGCAATTTTGGAATCAGCAACTGATCTACTTAATTCCAACAGAAAGTAACCTTTTCCCCAGCATTTGCCCTGGCATGGGTATTATATAAATTGGTTATTTAAATTAAATTAATTACTTTTAATCGCATTTGTGCTTAATGGCTGAAGTAAAGTTTCCAAATTGAAGCTGTACCAACTCAGCGGCAGAATAAACAAATTTCAATTTGATTTCCTCATTTTCCGCCAGTCTTTTAATTTCTGCTCTTCACTGTACTCCAGTCCCTTCAGCTGCTTAAATATCAAGGTCACTACAAGTTCTTTAAATAAAAGAGACTTCCAGACTGCTTCTGCTACAACTATCCCAAAAGCTGTATGGTCTGCCACAAAGTTACTACAGAATATAGGAACACAAAACACAAACATTGAACAGATCTCCCACGGCAGTATTTCACGTCAGCCTAGCTTTGCCTAACTATTTTTTGCCTTTCTAATTCTTCTGTAAACCAGCTTAGAAGTAATCAAATAAAGGCATACAAAGACATATCTTTTACAGACTGACCTAGAGGACACTTGATTGAAATTTTTAGATGTTTCTCCCTATGGCCCAGGAGAAAAAATCAGAGTGATTAGGCTGGGTCCCCTCAATGTCAACACATTCAGAAAGCCCAGTAAGAAAGGCAGCAGCACGACCTTACTGACTACAGCCTCAGTTATTTACAAAAATACAGGTATGAAGGCCCAAAAGATACTATAAAAACTGCTGTTCAACCAAGGCTGTCCCTAAAGCACTAGAAAAGAGTCTGAGTACATCAGACAAAAAAACTGCAGAAATTGCAAGCAGAAGAAATGATAAGATTGATTCTGTTGTCATTGTGTGTAAGTATGAATAGCTGTATAATAAGCAGGGAAGAGCAAATAAGTACAGGACAGATCAACTTTTTGTGGCTGATTATGTTTCTTTTCAGTCATTTGCAGTCTTCATAAAACTTAATAAATTGTACTGACCATCTGCAGCCAGAACTCAGAGGATGAAAATTTATTGAGTCTTCTATATTGGACAGGTGTAGAGACTATTGTCTTAAAGGCAAGCAGAGTTGGAAGGGATTTTACACCTCTCTTGATAGGCACTGTACTGATACATAAAGTAATGGTGAAATTATCAGCAATAGCTTTCAGATGCAGGAGAATGGGAAAAAATTAAGTTTCTTTATAATTTATGATATATCCGCTGTGTACACTTTCCAAGAGCTAGTTATGTTTTTCCTTAGCAACCTTTAATTATTTTGAGCAAAATGTTATATACCTACTGAATATGTGTGCTCAGTTCCTAAGTTTGCCTTTTGGGCTGAGCTACAAGTGAAGACTTGTGGATTTAAACTAGTGATTACTTTCTTCTTCAAACTGCATTTAGGTGCTTGCATTTCACAGGCTTGGTTAACATCTGGTTCACTGCTCTGTGCTCACAGAAAAGATGATTTCTGTACCATGGAAAAAAAATAAGCCTCCAATCCTTTATCAGAAGCCTTAAAAATGCAGGGAACTGAATGCTACATGCATTTTAGGTGCACATTTGTCTCTGCTCCAGTGACAAAAATAGCTGTGCAAGTGCCATGTTTGTAAACTGCTTGGGTTGGAACACTTCTAACACCTGTGGCAATGGCAGGCTCTGCCAGCCTTTTAGTACACAGTGAAATGATAAAAATGTATTAGCTTTCCACTTTTCAGTTGCAGTGCTAATTACACAAGGCAGCTGGTGCTGCAGGAAAGTCTGCACTGTTTAACAGTAAAGGAGTTTAAGCGGAAGGAAGGAACATGGTGCTGATTCACAATTGTCTCATTTTTGTCTTTAATCTATTTTTTCCTTCCAGCATTTTAAAATGACTAGATGATGAGAAAGGACTAAGGGACAGGAAGACTGGTGGAAATATTGAGAAAAAGCAATGCTGGGCCTGTGAGGGGAGGAAGACATGGCATGATAGCTGGGAAAGTCTTGCTTGGACTGGCCCTGAAGTGCTCATTTCCCTTCATATATTATGTCTCTCCTTGAATTGTCAATCTCTTCTCATTTGCCAGTACTATTTCCTCCAGTTTTCCTTTCTTTTTTTTTTTTTGTTTGTTTTTGGTTTTTGGGGTTTGTTTGTTTGTTTTTGTTTCTACTTCTTTTCCTCTTTTATTTTTGAAATTGCTTGAGTCAGTAATAAGCAGGATAACCTTTGGTCACCTAAAAGTGACAGAAGACAATGGTGTCTCCTGCAAGTTAAAATAAGAACAACTGTTCCTACAGTTTGTACCACATAGCCTAAAGAAGGGAGAATGTTTATGTTTACAAATTCTGAGTTTGCAGAAGCTGAGACTGCATATCTGTACAAAGTGTAAAAAAAAGGGGGGCTGTACAATATGATTTTAAAATCATGTGCTGATTGTGCCTTTAAACACGAAGGCCCCAGTGATAAAAATATATAACTCACCAGTGAGTGCTTAACATCCCAAGGATTTAATAAAACTAAAACTCATTTAGATGTCAGTCTAAGGTCCTCCTGAGAATATTTGCATTTCCTTGTCTTCTTATAATAAAGGTAATTAATGCCACTCAGTTTTTTTAGGACTACAACTGTAAACAGGATAAATATGGGCTGTATCAGGCCTGTTAGATTTACATTGTCCCAAAGAGTCTGATGTTTGCAACACTTAATTGTTATGTGGTGGGATGACCCTGACTGAATGGCAGGTGCCTGCAAAAGCCACCCTCTCAATCTCCTCCTCTGCTGGACAGGGCAGAAAAAATATAATAAAGGTCTTCCCCTGTTCCAGCATGGAGTCCTCCAGGGATTCCAGGTAGATCTCTTCTCCCCATGGACCTCCCTGGGCTGCAGAGGCACAGCTGCCTCACCAGGGGCTGCAGGGGAATCTGCTCTGGAGCCTGGAGCACATCCTGCCCCTCCTTCTGCACTGACCTGGATGTCTGGGGAGCTGTTTCTCTCACAGGGCTGTTTCACTCCTCTCTCTGGACGATGTAGCTGTTGCTTTTTTTCCTTTCCCACTGTGCTTCTTAGCTATGCTATCCCAGAGATGATGCCACGGTCACTGATTGTCTTGACCTTGGCCAGCAGTGGCTCCATTTTGTAGCCACTGGACAGGGGGGAAGCCATCTGCCACCAAAGCCTTGCCATGAGAGCCCAATACACATTGTTTTCTCAGATTTCCAGTATCCTGCACTCTTGTGTTAGGTATGGTGATATCTAATTACCTGCAGAACTGGAGGTCTCCTGAGCAACTGCAACACTACAAACATCAAGGTCATTTTCATGTCCCTACACAAGAGTGCAGTTAAAAGCAACTGGTGTCAGTGTCTCTGACCTAAACTCTGCCTACTCTTTGATTTGCAGGTCAGGCTTTTGCTGTCAGGACACTTCCAAAGTCCTGAAATAATTTAATAAAGTGAACAGAGACAGCAGCAATTCATAGCAATCAACCACAGGCATTCCCCTCCACACTTGGTGACAAAATACTGAAATAGCCGATGAAAGTAATGAAAAATACTGGATTAGTATCAAGGTCCCAGAAATCATCAGTTCTCAATTCAGTGTGTTCACACAGCAAAATTGGAAGTCTGGAGGCTGTTTTGCCCTAAAAATGGCAGGCAGCAGCACCTTCTTTGCTGTAGCAAAAATAATTCACTGCAACCAGACAACAATTAAACCATTTCAGAGATCCAATTATCCTTGACTGATGGGAGATTATAGTCAACCCTGCTCCTGATTCTACATTGCTCTCTTATGAAAGTTTTCTCAAAGCCTTTTGGGATCTTTCTCCTAACTGCTAATAGCAATAGGTTTATTTCTTTTTATTACAAGAATAAACATTAAAAAACCTTTAAAGGACTGGAAATTTTCTGTGGGTCTATTGATGACTATGTTATTTTGTGTAATCACACTTGTCTCTCATGAGGAGGAGCTCTCAATAAAGGACTCAAACTGTGATGCAGAGCAGAAAACTTTGATACAGATACTTTAAAATTCTTCTACAATTCAAGAATACCCAAATAAGCCAAAACCTTTCTTTCATGACACTGTGCAAACCTGAGATAATCTGGGTAATTTTATAGCAATCAGAAGGAAGGGATATTTAGCAGGGCAAAAGGACTGAGGAAATAGAGACACATAATGTGGAAGCTGCTGCAGTAGGAACATTTCTGTGCATGGACACATGAATTTGCATCACCCACTGGCAGTAGCTGCCCAGCCCTGGGTGGTCCTTGCACTCAGCTGCTTCTCAGCCCTGGTGGGAACCAGACTGTCCCCTGCAGCACAGTGGGCTCCTCTCCCAAAAAACCTGCACTAGAGTCATTGCTTGATGGGAAGCAGCAGAGTTTAACCCCTGGTAACTGTCCGTTACCCATGTCTTATCTGAAAAACCAGAAACTATTTATGGAGGGGTTTTTTTTCTGTTGTATTACCTAATCTAATGGTCAGAGGGAGATCACTCCTCAAGGGAAACTACTGTTATTGCCTCATATGTAGGCCACTTATGTTTTTAATTTTGATAAATTGCTAAACATTTCTGATACTAAGGACAATTAAAGACTGTGACAGTAAAAGGAAAAATAGAATAAAAACCAAAGCCAAGGACGTGAGTACTTGATCTGTGAGAACAAAGTACTGGATTAAAGAAAGGGAAATTCATTCAGTTACTGCAATATGCATCTTTAGATGCCAAATATGAATACAAAATTCAATTTTTAATCCATCTAAAAGTGTATGTCTGCAGTCTTTGATTTAAACTCATGTCTAATGCAAACCTTATTAAATAGATGAAAATGTTTGAAAGAAAGAAAAGAGAGAAGAACCAACTGCATAATTCTCTTCTTCTCTTCCAGAATAATATCTCAATCTCTTCAGGATAGCACACAAAGGTCCTTAATGTTTTCCCTAAATCAGTTTTTGTTTCTTCTTTTTTTTCCCATCTTAATAGCTATTTTGGATAACCTTTGTGTTATCTAGAGGCCAGAAAATTGGAATTTCTGCTAATGGTTCTACTTCTAGCATTCCACATTCCTTTTTGAAGTGATATAAGCTAATTAAATGAAAAGAAATAAAACAAATGTGCATAAGCAGATTTTGAAAACATCAAAGTGCAATTTTCAGTAAGGACAGTCTCTTTTCTGATGTCCATTCCAAACTATAGACTCACACCATCCACAGATTATTTTTCATATTTGCCAAAGAAAATACCTTCTAACTCCATTTGTATTCAGTTGATGCAAGACAAAAAAGATGAAGATATCAAAACCAGACAGTGTTGCCATATGTTCCAGTATAGAAGCAAATGATAGTACACCAACACCCCATCACTGTCATATAAAAAGGAAAGATAAATGTACCCTAAAAAAATCTACTAAAGAATTAAAAGATGGATAAGATAACAGTTTTAAATTAAATAAACCAATTTAGCCCCCTTTTTTCCTTCAACATTCCTATTCTTTTTTTTCCACTTTTCCCGTTATTAATATTGTTACAGGTTCTTTCAGTACTTCCTCTCAACTATCATTAGAGATCTCAATGTAATCTTTGACCAGTAGCTTCACATTTATTTTTTTCTTACAATTAAATCTTCAAGGAACTACGGCTTGAATAGCTTAAGAATATGTAAGCTTCTTATATCTGTTATATCAAAAAAATCTCAGCCCACACATTAGTGGTCCTCATAACATCAAATCATAGTATTATATGTGCTGCTCTGTCAATTTTTTTTAAACTTGAAATGTGTGACTTGTCTAGTTTTGTGTTTTAATACAAGTCTAGATTTTCTCATCTCAACTCCCTTTTTCCCATCAAAATGTACTTCCCCTTGAAAGAAGTTTAGGGTTAAGGTAGGCTGTGCTTTGCTTTTTTGTGGTTATTGCTGTGTGGGTATTGTTCTGGGTTGAGGGTATCTTTCACCCGGTTCACCTTCAGCTGAGTTCTGAACACTGCATGTACACACAGGAATGGAGCTGGAAATATGAAAAGGATGGAAAATCCCTGTGTTCAAGGCTGTGCTTTCCAAGTATATAGATTACTGGATTCTTCAGTTTCCTTTTTATCTTCAGAAGAAAGAATAATTACCTATGAGCTAATAATCACATTAAAAACTCCAATGGAATTACAATCTTCAGGAGAAATGAGGAAGGCTTTGAGCAACCTGGTCTGGTGAAAGATGTCCCCATGCATGGCAGGGGGATTGGACCAGATGATCTTTGAAGGTCCCTTCCAACACAAACCATTCTGTGATATAAAGGATAATTGGTGACATGCAATGTGGACAACTTGTCTCCAGGAGTGACAATTTCTCTGCATACAAGCTACTTCTTTTGTTGCTTCTTCCACCCCTTCTTTTCTCTCTACAGCTTCCAACCAGTCACTGTTCAGAGATACTTTTTCCAGATCCTCAGTTCCATTTTTGTGTATCTATCTTCTCACAAATGTGTTTCCTCCTTTCTTAATAAGTATTTCTGCAAGTTGCTGCTAATAATTTGTGCTGATTCACCCTGAATTAGCCTTCAAAATGAATCAGAAATCTTTAAGAAGTGTTATGACTTATATAAAATATGTCAAAAAGTGGCTTTTCTCAGGACTGCTGGTTCTTGATGATGGTGTAGGTGGGCTTCTCAGCCCAGCAAGGTGTCATTGCCACTACTTTTTTTGAAGCAGACACAAGTCTAATAATACATTAGTCATTTATATGGAATCCTTCCCCCATAATAATGATCTTAGAGCATCTGAAGGTCTGTGAACTGATCCAGAGTGCAAAACCTGACTGGCCTGACAAAAACCAATATTCTAGGTGGGGAAGGAGGACTTCTTGCAGACCCCTTAGGAAGCACAGGCTGGGAAGACAAGAAGGGAAAGTTGCCCTTTATGTGATAGAACAGCTGGAATGCATGGAACTCTGCCTGGGGATGGATGAGGAGCCAACTGACAGCTTGTGGATGAAGATCAAAGAGAGGTAAGGGTTGGTCTGTGTTTTCTACAGGCTGCCTGGCCAGGAAGGACAAGTGGATTAGACCCTCAGGAGAAGAACCAGATTAAACTCTCTACAGAAAGAGAGAAGCAGCCCCACATTTGGAGGCCCTGGTCACCCTGGTCAACCAGCCCGAAGGGACAGGTAAAGACTGAAGGTACTTCAATCTGCTGAAGGGACAACACAGCAGAGGCTCCTGGAGTGCAGCAGGAGCTTTTTCATCCAAGTGAAGACAAAGAGGAGAAGTGATCTGCTGGATGTCATACTCACTGGTTGGGGATGGGAAGGTCAAAGCCAGCCTTGGCTGCAGTGACCATGAGTTAGGGGAGTTCAGGGGTCCCTCTCAACATCAAGCAATCTGTGATCCTCTCTCTCAGGGCAGAAGACACTGGCAGCATCTACAAGATCTGAGGTAGCCTAGATAACTGGATAATTATTTGCCCAAAGTATAAAAAAATAGCTTAAATAACTACATAGAAACAGGCACAAGAAAGACAATGCAAGTGTACAAGAAAAGTGAAATGTACAATAGTACATAATGGGTGAAATCAATTTAGCCTCTGTATTTATTCCTGCTTATGTCCATATACAGAGCCTACTCAGCAGGCACACACCTTCTGAAAATGCTTAGGTGTTTGCTTTTACTGCCTAGATCTTTTAAATCTAAAGCCTTTTCATTGAAGTTCATTGAATATTAAAGAAATTTGCTTTCCTGTTTCACAAAAGTATTCCCTTAATCCTTAATAGTACATGCTATCACATTCCAATCTAAGCTGTAGGACTTTTAATCATATTTACATATCCAAGTAACTTCTCTCTAATCACACAGGCAACCTTTTTTTGACATTTATTGACTTATTTCAGTTCAAGCTCATTAAACACAGCTGTTCTGATGCTTAAGAAAAGAGCAGAATGTAAACAAACAACCTCCCACTCCTCCCCAATTAAGTGTAAAGGTGTAAAATTCAGAAAAGTAAAATGGCTGATTTAAATTTTCTCATCTGAGTTCTCTTCTCAGGTCCAACCAAGCCTTCAGTTTCTTCCTCACTGTGAACTGAGGTGTACTTGCAGGATTTCCATTGAACAAAAGGGACTAAATGTTGTCCTCAGTTTGTAGAGTGCAAGCCCTCACTGCAGCCACATATACACAACTTAGGTCCCAGAAACTGTCTAGCTATAGACTTGGCAGCACAGAGCTGCAAGAAATCTAAATTTATCTCATGCAGAATAAGACCTTTAAAAGCTAGTCAGGCATCCCCTCAACGTGTTTGGAAAGCTGATCCTTAATTTCTTCCATGCACTGGAGTTGTCAAGAGTTTTCTTAGATAATAAGTTATTCTGGGCTGACATCAGCTAATACCCATTTGTTTGGTAACCTCAAAAAAAAGGCTCTCTTTTATACTATGTGACAGTACATATTAGTAATCATAAAGTTATAGCAGCAACAGGTCAAGCAGTGGCAAAACAGTGTTTTCAGAGTAACTGAAAGTTATTTTTCTGTAAAACTTCTAAGCAAACACAATAAAGACACGCAGGGCTGTTGAAAAAGGTTGCATCTGTGATATATAATGAATTTTTAAAATTTATGATAAACAGCAAATTAGAAAAGAATTCTATATTCTTAGCAGGCTGAGATGGAAGCAGATGGAGAAATTGATAAAATGGGATAGATGGCATTTCAGCTTCTGAGCCATACTGTTGAGCATTTTTGCTTTTCTGAGATTTCCAGGATATGCAGATATATTTCTATTTGATTAAGCCTGAATTTTCCTCCAGTTACAACTCAGCATTTATTGAATTGCAAGGATCCTTTTATTCAAGAGTTCATGCGCTGACTTCAGGTAAATCATGATTCTCAGCAGCATCATCCTCACTACTGAGGTATTTTATGTTTGTTCTTTAAATTACTTGTTCAAAGCAATACTTGCTTTCCCAATATGTAGCTGAATAACTAATTCTTCAACAGCTTAGCAGAATCTTTACCATATGAAATGCCAAATCTGGTTTCTGTGCTCAGCTTTCTTTTCTCACAAGACTACTGATACATGCTTACACCCTACTCCAAAATATCCACAAAGTACAATAACATTATGTTAAGAAGCATTTAGATATGAGAGTTTAAACAGTGCTTTTGATTCATGATATTTAAACCAAGAGATTAGCTGATTAAATCTGACAAAATAATAGCACCTGCTTCTGAATGTGGAGCTGTTATTACTGGTGGCAGAGTTAAAGTTGCTTTGAGATTGGTAGCTACAGCTTGTACTGAATCCCTTAGACCTGGGCCAGCACACATTAAAGTCAATAGAAAGGAGATTTGCTTGCACTGAAATCAATCAGAAGTGAACTCGTGACATTTAGAGCTAGCAAAATTGTATGTATTGTCTGCTTAGTTTCCTAGATGCATGGTTGTTTTGCCTACAGAAGCAATGGTTGTCATAAGAACTTCTGGGCTGCAGAAATAGGGATACTTTCAAAGGCACAATGTCAAGTCATTTGCTCCTAAGGAAATTATCTTTAATAATGCCCTTTAATAACATGTTTTGCTCATGCAGGGGGGTAGAAATACTCAAAGGAAAATATGGAAAATTTTATTTCAAAGGAAAAGCATTAGCTTTATAATGTCTTTTCTTCACAATATACCAATGTTTTAAAATATCAAATAAATTAAGCAAATGATAATATGCTCATTTTTGCAGATGGGGATGCTGAAACACACACACACACAAAGATGCAATTTCTCAGTCACACATTAAATCCCTGGCAGTGCATGGGACAGAGTCCAGGACTGCTGATTCTCTGTGAACCTCTACACTACACTACTCTCAGCATGATTTAAAGAGCCACCTTCATTCTCAGAAGACAGCTTTGTAAAATATAATTTTGCAAAAGACTCTCAGCTGGATTTCACATGCTTCTAAGTCCAATTTTTTCCACTCATGCTATTTCCCAGATTTTTGATTTCACAATATGTTTTGGGATTAGCTTCTGAGAGCCTTGAGTTTCTGCCAAACATGGATTATGGATCAGATAATGCTAATTACAATTAATAACATGGGCAAGAGTATAGTAAATTGAGAAATTAACACAGAATTAATTTAGTCACTGAAAGTTGGAGTGATGCTACAAGAACACAAAATCCATAACTAGAGACCAAAATGTGATAAAGATTAATGTTTAAAATATTTATTCTGAATGGAGTTGGATGATAAGTAAATTTACTTACAGACCCATAACTATTCAGAAACAGGGAATAAGAGTTGGGATAGATTTGGCTGCTGATATTTTTTTCTATTATTCATAAGAGTCATACTTGTTTAATTTAAACACAGTGTGCAATTACTTGCCATCAAGATATGGCCTCTATGTTCAGAGAAGATTTGAAGGAAATTCACCATTTCCCAGAAGTACAGCCTTACCATTGTTCTCAGTCTAAAAGTAACCGTTTTCATTTGCTTTTGCTTTTTCAATTCTTGTGATTATTTGCTTAACAGACTAGAACCAGGAGTTCACATATTTTCCTGTAAGGGCGCATCCTTCTCACTAGGTTAAAAAATTACCCATACTCTGTATTTTTTACTGGTTGGCTGTGCACAAAATGGAAGGGATTAATCACAGGACAGATTAACAAAGCAATGCCTATGAAGGTCTGGTGCATAAACCTGTAACTGGCAAACCTCTGCCCACAACAAGACTTTAATGATAATCATGATGGACATGATTAACAAAACACCCATTTTACGTGTAGTGTCTCACACTACAGTATTGAGGACTGGAACAGGCAGACACATAAATATGTGCCATTTCTATGCTCTCATCCTCTTTTTTGTTACTTTTCTCACTGTAGGAGCTAGCAGTCACAAACACCTTTATGAATGATAAGGATGAGTTAGAGTATATGAAGAAAGGTAATTGTGAAAATTTAGTGATCACTGCACTGTTCTTGAAAACTGTTCTTCCTGATCACAGAGTAGAAATTATATCAGTAAAAAATTTGAAAATTGGGCAAATTTTTGTGCTATGTCAAAATTTTAAAATTGACATCTGAATTTTTCTAAGTGCTGCATCACAATATTTTTAAAAGTATTATTTTGCATGACTAGTTACATGAAAAATTATAAACTGCTTATAGCCATTATGCAAGCAGCAAAATGCAACTTCTAAATTAGGTGTTCAGTTATTTTCTTTAATGTCATTAGATATTTGGTGACTACATGATAATAATTTCTCAGCCCTAGTTACTGTATATTATTTGAATTTGTTACACTAGAATCTGTTTGTCCAAATGAACATTAGAAGCAAATGGTGAAGGGACCACAATTATATTCTTTATAATAGACCTTTCAAAGAGTGATATATTGTGTTGATTCTGATGCTAAAATAGCTGAAAAATTTCAATATTTAGAACAGATGCTTTAAAAAGACAAATTCTGATCTATAAGTTCATACTCCTAATTTGAAAAAAATGGTACGCAAAATCTTTACTGTGGAAGTGTTTCAATCAAGATTTATACACGTTCAAATTTCCTTCTTCACCCTTTTCCCAGACTATTATGACCATTGTTACTTTCTAAAATCCCTGTAAAATATAATGTGATTCAATTTTTATAATTTGGAGAAATACTGACTAGCATAAATCCTTTACGGATGCTATTACAGATGTACTGATGCTAGACTGGAGTGCTTTGTGGAAGTAAAAAACATTGCATGTGTGCTGGATATAAAAACTGTAAATTTGAGCAAGGTTGACCAGCATGTTTAATAACCTCTTGCACATCAACATCTGAAAACACTGAATGATGGAAGAGACAGCAATGCCTTTGTGACAATTTTTTTTAGCTCATCTGTAACTCTTAACTGCTGAAATGTTCTATTCCTGGCTCACAGGCATCTTAAGTACACAGCCTCACAGAATGTTTCAAACCAGCAGTTGTGGTGGATGTTTGAAATCATAGTACAAATATGGTATTTAATTTCTTTTCAGCATCAAAATGATGTAATAAAGCACCAGTCAACAAACAGCAGAGATTTTGGAGAATGGCAGGTGACCAAGGAAACGATGACAACAGTATTATAATAAATTCATCTCTCAAAGGGCTTTGGAAACTGTGCAGGCACTTGGATTGTTAGTGTAGTATGTAAAATATGGAAGAAAACCCCAACACTTTCAGACCCAAATGATGGCAAATTTAGCTGGGCTCAGTGCCCCACTAATGCTGCTACACAGCTCCAGGAGCAGACTGAGGAGATGCCAGACTGGGGTCTGAGCAGAGCAGGCACCCAAATATACACACATCCAGTTTTGTACATCTGCAGGCACACACTGCTTTGGAGGGCTCACTCTGGAGCATTTAGACACGTGAAACATGATTTCATAATTCAGTGGATGTTTCCACAGTATTATCTTTTTAACACTGACATAGTTTTCCCTCTTGTGGAAATAACAAACTAGCAGAGAATGGCTCTAAAACAAATGGAAAGCCAGATGAAAAGGAAAAAAAAATCTATGTAAGGCAGCGACTGAGTCTGCACTATCTCACTGAAGAATATATTAAAGGTGCAACATTGCATTATCATCTTTGAAACCTTAAATAACCTCAGCTAGAAACAGCACTTTTTGCAGTCTTTTATTTTTTTTATGAGAAACCACACTAGAAAACAATCTGATTTAAAGAGTTTGAACTCAATAGTTTTAAACTTCTTTGATAAACGAAAATAGAAAAAGCCAACAAAAGAAATAAAATCCTGCCAGGGAATCTGATGGTAACATCTCTATAATTCAGTTTCTCAGAAGACAGAAATCTACCTGATTTGTCTCTTTAAACTAAATTCAGCTGGATTTCCTCAAGTACACTTAAAGCCTTTAGTGTGACTCACTTCAATTTAGGATCTAGAGAACAAGGAGAAATAATTGGTCTTGAAGAAAAAAAAAAAAAGAAAGAAAGAGAAACTGCAATGCAGAAAATCACAGTTATAAAATGGGAGTTTCAGCCCATGATATTCTGATATTCTGGAGTGGAGGTCAGACAAGTATGAATGATCACGAGTGAAAGCAGAGATTGTACCTCCTGCTTACAGCCAGGTCTGGTGAATCTCAGATCTTACCAAGTACCATGACATCACTCTCTGACCAAGCAAAGGAAAGGAGAAACTGTCCAGAAAAGTTGTCAGACAAAGAAATATGCCCATTTTACCAACGCCACAGCCACACTCACACAGGAGGCAACTGTATTTTAAAGCAACTAGCCTGTGATCCTGTAGCAATTGTGATTATTAAAATGTATGCCCAGAACCCAGGTGGTTCTCCTGGCTATGTTGCAGGAAAACAGGAGAACAATCCTGGGGAGGACATCAGCCTGGAGGATGAGCTGTTCATGGAGCTGCTCCCTGGTGGCTTCAGAGCAGGACCCTTATGTTGTGGGCAGTTCTGGCCACAATGACTGTCACCAGGCTGCTGGAAAACTCCCCTCAAAACCCTCCTTCCACTTGCTTTGAACTTCTGGTAGAAAATTGAAATGAAAGTGGTCCAGCTATTTCCTAGAAAAGGCTCATAAAAATGTATTTGGGACAATGATAAAAGAAATCAGTAGATCTTGATTTTGAAATGCTATAAAAAAGTTTCTGCTTGGGAACAGCACTTAAAGAGAATGTTTTTACATCAAGCAGGGCCTTTTTTAGACTCAAAAAAAAATCACTAAATGTTTCAAAACCTGGTCAGGTAAAATTTCTGTAGATCCTGTCCTTTCTGAGCATGCATAAATGTGCCAGCTGATGAGATAGAAATGTGCACCTTCTTATCACAACTACTACAAACATATCTGCATGAGATAACAGAGGGACAATATCAGGCTTTGTAAGTACTTGTTCTTTCCAAGATCATGTAATCCAAGATACTTGAATTTCACCATTCCTTGGCCTCTGGGAGCACTGCTGTGCTGCAGGCTATCCAGCCCCCTGCTAGCAGAAGACCCTACAGACCTTACAGAGCAGTCTATAGGCACAACCCATCCACCCTGCTGTTTTCTCACGTGAAAGGTCTGTTATTGAAGCTGCCCTTTGAAAAGTTGCAGATAAACCACATGAACAGAAATATTTCAGTGTTATCCCCCTCCCCCAACTTAAAAAAAAACTCAATAAAATATGTGTAAATTAATACTAAAATTTTATAATTAAAACTGAAAATTTAAGATGAGTTCCAGAGTTTTAAACCCACCACTGAAAAACTGAACATCACATTACATGCAGTGTAAGAATGCAGGTCTTCAGAGCTAGATTCAGCAAGAGCAAGTTAAACCAAGGCTCAAACTGCCCCACTTGGCCACTTCTTCCTGCAATTCCCTGCATCAAATACTTTGCAAAAGAAGCAAAAACATCCCACAGGCACTAGTCTCTTCTACAGAGCTCTGACCCATGCCAGAGTACACAGAGTTCTGTCCTTTGTACTCAAGGAAGAAAGAGCCTAAGTGAAAGATACTCATACTCACACGAGAAAAAAGACAATACCACAGTCTATATGAACAAAAAACCCAAACTGAAATCACACAAAAACCCTGAAATTTAACGTGCTTGGATTTTCAGGATTATGCTTCTATCATCTTAGCAGCATTATTTAACTGTCTCTTTTTCTTTGTGTGTGTTCATATATTGAAATATATTATCTAGGCCAAAGTTTTGTTCTGTCTCCACACGTATAATAGGATTCAGGAAGACAATTACCACATGGCAATTTTTTCATACCTGAGGTTTATTTCAATATACATTTCACACTGATATGATCACAGAAAAACCAACCTACTTATAAAAATCCTAGTTTTCCTCAAAGCTCAAATGGAATGCAGAGTGACATTAACATTTTAATTTCTCGTTTTGATTACTTGGTGGTATAAGGATAATGCTGCAAATTAATTAATAAAAATACAGCAAAATGCAAATAACATTAGTCTGAGCAAGGACACAAGTCTTTTTTCAAGGTACCTAGGAGACCTGAAGGGTCTCTGAAGGGACCAGAATATGGAGTCACAAAACCAAAATAGCTGTATATTCCTATGCACAGTAACAGAAAAGGAAACTGGACAACTTAATCCCTTATATGTGTATATTAAAGCTGACAATTGAGGTTTAAACAGATTTAAACCAATTTTAACTACCACACTACTAAAGAGTGGTTGAAGAGATAAAGAGTAGTTGAATAAGATAAATAAAATCAAAAAGCAGATTGTGGATTATAACTCTATAGAGATTCCATCTGATAGTAAACCCAACAGCTAAATAACAAGGTTTTACTGATTCTATTCTCTGATATCCACAAAAGGTGATCTGAGCTGTGAGTAGGACTACTGTTAATTAATCTCATTCAGCAATATGCTTAGCAGTTACATAGCAGCAAGCATTCATCAATATTAGTGTAGTTAGCACCTTTACTGTATAAGTAGCTCCAGCTACCAATTTTTTTAATTCTTAATACTATTCCAAGTGCTCTTCTGCTACTGAAGAAAAGTATAGGCTGAAATAGTGATTTCACAGTACAGTTAGCTGATAAAATTGTCTTCTTGCTATTGTATTTACTTCTCAGCTGGAAAGGTGGAATGTATACAGTTGTTATAACAGTTTCCACGGCATTAATGAGACAGTTTCCCTTGAGCTGTGGCAGTAATATTTGTGGTTAATTTGGTTTTAGAAAGCTGGAGAACGAGTTTCAGTTTATATTTTTGCAGAGGTTAGGAAATCACTATGAAAAAAATCAAAATACCAAATGCTTTGGACAACAAAAGTTTTTTCTTGCCACCTTATCTAGGCACATGGAAAAGAGCTACCCAAAATGCAGGAGAACTTGTGGTCATTGGCACATTTACTTGGTTTTGGAGGTTGATCAGAATTTCAATGAAAGCTTCATAGAACTTTTCTGTAACAAAAGTTACTAGGAAATCTGGCTTAAGCAAAATGTAATATTCTCAAACCCACGCCACTTGTACTTACAATGTAGTGTAAGAGCACGCTCCAGGCAAGGTCTGAGACTGAATTCACCAGCCAGACATTTCCTTGCCTTCAGAAATGCTCTAAATGACTGCTCTGAGGCAGCTCAGGTGTTACTGCTCTAAGTGGGACATTTAGATACATCTTGTGTTTTTCAGCTGATGTTGTAACCCTTAGGAACAAAACTTAAAAGCAGGTTCAGGAGGTCTCCAGCTGCTCAGGAGCCTCCAGCCATTCCCCTGCAATCCAAGCCAGTCTGGGTGGGCTGCACTGCACACTGTCTGTCCTGGGAAGATCAGACACAGCAAAGCCTCCCCCCTTCTGTACCATCACTCTGCCTCTGTTCTGGGCACACATGAAACTGGGAGCCCAGCACCACGGCATCCACTCCTCCATGCCAGCTGGGAAAAAGCTCTCTGGGACCCACTGCCTGCCCCTCAGCAGCTCATCAGCTCTGGAAGGGCACTTACCCTGAGGAAACACCACTGCTGCAGCTGCCTGCTCCCAGCCAGCACCACTGCCTCTTATAAGCATTGGAAATACTTCTAGAAATATCCTGAGAAGCTGGACTGGAGCCAGCCTTGGGCTCCTGGCCCTGGAACACCCAAGCCCATCAATGAGCCACTGCAAACCCAGCTGGCAGGTAGAGGAGAGAAAGAGCTTTCACAGTCGCTTCTTCCAACTTCTGTGTGTTGAGGGAGATAAAATGGGCAAACATTTCTTCCTACACAATGCAATGGGTGTAGAAATAACTTGAAAGTGTGCCTGCAGTCCAGGGTAGTAATGCAGGCCAGATGTAGACAAGGCCATTGATTCTCATACTAGGAAATTTAATTATTATTAAATAAAAGGGTAGAGGCAAATTAATTCTACACAAAGGCAGGTTAAAAAGATCAGAACTGTTTTAAATGGGTTTTTTTTGTTCAGAGATGGATACACAGAAAATAAATTGAACATGGTTATTTTCTGCACATTTAAATAGAAAATCTAAAGCCAGTGAATTTAAGTAAGGGAAATAGATTTTTTTTCTGGAAGACCTGATTAACTCAGCACCACAGAATATCACCAAGACTTAACAGGATTTAAAACAGGTTTAGCAATTTGTAAATATAATGAATATTTTGGTTAATAACTGAAGGAAAAATATCCTTCAGATTGAGGTCCTATCACAAGCTCAGGAAGGTTAAGAGGAAACTTCCTCTAATTCAAATTAAACTTTAATTGCCACTCCTGGGCTTCCTGTGCTTTTCTCTGAAGCACCTGCCATTGTTAGTGTTGATCAGCAACAGGAGTGCCTATGCTCATAGCATTCTGCAAAGCAAGACCAATAACCTAAACCCTGCACAGTTTTCTGTACAAGTGCTGTGATTTCTACTGCAAGAAATAGCCACAAAGAAAATTGTGTGTGCTTTTGTTAACTCTGTGATTTGGCAGCATGTTGTGGATTGTCTGTATCAGTTTTTGCTGATGGACTGTCCCTTCCAGGCTGCAAAAAGAATATTCACCAGTATCACTCTGCCACTCACTGCAAATGGGAAAAACAGAAAGGCAGCAGACAGGGAGACAAGATGCATCCCTGCAAATAAAATGTAAGATAGAATTGTGGGCCTGAGTTTCTTTGATATGCTGTCCTCAGATTGTCCCAAATGACTGTCTTTAGCAGCAACAGTGCACTGGAAATCATCCTTTAATTTTCAGAGTAAATTAGACAAATCAGGACATGGAGTTTAAAGGGTTCTGTAGCTGAGTATTTGTTGTGTATGCAATTTTTAAATAATCACATTGAAGTTGCTTCCTGGTGTCTGTCCTTTGCAAGTGACAGAAACTACATTCCAGAATCTTTTTATTCAAACGAAATTTATATATAATATTTCAATCACTGGAGGTTGGCTACTTGTATTCTTATGACAACATGAATGCACATTATTCAGTGATATTCCTACTTTGGCAAAGGGAAAATCACTGTCACCCCAAATTCCTCCTACCATTTCAATAGATTAGCATTATTCTTTTCACTTTCTATTATAAAATGTTTATTTATTAACATTTCATCTCACTGAGATGTTCTAATATACTTTAGCTTTCAGTATTCAACCAGACTGAAAATCTATTATGTTTTATTAATCACTGGTAAAATACATAAATCACTCAAATTCCCAGATAAATGGTGTAACAAAACAACAAAAATAATATTATTAGTCCCAATCAAATTCTGTAGTTATGACAACCAGAAAATTCACAAACCACCTGCACTAAGAACTTTGTGGGTGCCTGTTTATTTTTTCCTTTACAATGTTTTTCCAAAAACAGAATGTTAAAGACTAAAATAATTTCTCCTATAAGGACAAATCAAGAAATTCGCAAATCCCAATATATATTCGTATTTATGTTTTTGAAACATAAATACTAGAAGCTGATGTTCATGGTCCCAGGATGTCAGAACCAGGTTTTGGGGTTTTTTCCCTTAGTGACAGTTTTACTTCCTGATAAATAAGTACATTTTATTACTTAAATAACTGCAAAACACACATCCCATATTGACTCTAATCTGAAAGTTAAAAAAGAACACCCCATTCTTGGGAAAGCAGGGCTCATGCATCTTAGGATACTTTTAGCCAAACATTTTACAAGCAAGCCATTTAAATTTGACTTATTACATACTGAACTGCTTTACAGGAGCTGAGTAGAAACTCCAGAGACAGCCACTAATCTATTAGTGTACACACACATCTTCTCCCACAAACTTTTATGCAATTAGGCCAGGCTATAACTTTAAGTGCTCATTATCTTAGCTACACAAATCTTTAGTTAATTTTCATACACTATTACGGAATATGGGTCAACCTCATTATTTCCTGTCTACTGAGGATAATTCCTCTTCCTGTTCATAAAAGCTGAATGTTATAACCTATGAATTAAAATACTTGCCTTGTATCTTAGCTTTTATTATTATTACTGCTTATGCAAGTTCCACTAGAAACAGGATTTTTTGTTCTGTGCCTACAAGTTCAAAGCCCAAGGTGAAACTTCACACTGAAGCTTATATGTGATTAAACTGGAACCTGGCAGAGACACAAACCCAACATGAGGAGTTCAACTCATTAAAAAAACATCAGGCAGGCAGGTGCTCGGCAGTTCTGGTGTGACTGAGTCACACAGCAGATGGGGGTGAATAGTGAGGGGCAGATCTTTGCTGGTGTGCATTGCCTGAGCTCTGCTGGCTTCAACAGAGCTGTCACAGTTCACATGAGAAGAGATATGCCCCTGACTACTGCACACAAAAAAGCAGATACCCATCCATGTGTGTGACTTAAAAGCAATGGTAAGAGCCACAATACTTGGATATGAGGGACAAAATTCCACCACAACATCTAGGATTTCATGAGGTAACTCAATTTGCTCAGTCAAATGCAAGACTCTTTAATACCTGCTTTTTAATTTTTATTTTTTTAACATGTTGATTTTAATTAATAACTCCTTTTTTGGCTGGAAAAAGTAAAGACTTTAGGATATAAATGCATTAAACCCAGTGTCACTCCTCTGCTGTTACAAAGTGCTATTAATAATCAGAACAAAGCCAGTGTTTACTACACATGGATGTGCAAGAGTATTCCACCAAGCTTTGGTACCTTTTTAGTGGAGTGTATGGGTGTGTGCAGGCATTTACAAAATGAGCCTTTTAACTTCTTTCCAAAGTAAGAACTAAATTAAAAAGCTAATTTTCTGCAGTTTTGGAGCCAAATACATATTTTCCTCAATGTTCATAGGGGTCTGTCAGCTATAACAATCCTATACACCCTGTAAGAGGGCTCTTGATGCTAAGTTTTTGTCATCCTGGTAACAGCATGCATGCTTCATCTTTCCAAAGTACAAATATTTGGGATGCTAAGTGCCATATCCTATTGTATTTGCTGGGAAATGCCCCAATGGAGGCAGAAATGATCCATCTGACTCCATGTTCTCAGAAGGCTAATTTATTACTTTATAATACTATATTATATTAAAGAATACTATACTATATTATAGAATACAGAAATGATACCTACTAAAATGCTAAAAAGATAATAATGAAAACTCGTGACTCTTTCCAGAGTCCCGACACAGCTTGGCACTGATTGGCCAAAGAGCGAAAACAACTCACACCAGAATCCAATCACACAATCACCTGTGGGTAAACAATCTCCAAACATATTCCACATGAGCAAAACAGAGGAGAAGCAAATGAGATAAGAATTGTTTTCATTTTTCTCTGAGGCTTCTCAGCTTCCCAGGAGAGAAATCCTGGGTGAAGGGATTTTTTCAGAGAATGTGAATGCCACAATATCCTGATTTTCCTGGGCTCCTGCTGTTAGATAAGGGGGTGCATGGACACAGAATGCTGCTCCTGTGAGGGGTATGCTGTGCAAAGGGAAAGGGAGGCAGCTGTGGCTGGTCTCCAAAATACTGCCCAGGAGGACTCAGGGCAGCACAGGGCTGTGTGTGACTCTGAACCCCTGGCTGGAGAGCATTTGTACAGCCTTCCCCTGTGCTGGGGTATTGTGTGTCCCAGATCCAGCATTCAGGGGTGTTTCCCATGGGAGCATGGTGGGGCTGAGGTGACACAGTCAGAGAGAGGAGCTGAGGGTTGGTAAATGTGTGGCAAGAACACGTGAGGCTCAGCACATCTAAAGCTGCTCACAGAGGAGAAATCCAAACCCAGGCTGGGCTGTGCTGTTCTAATTGGAGTCACAGGGTGTCTGACAGCCTGAGCCTCCTGCAGCTAGTGGGACTTGTAGCTGAAATATGATGATTCAACTGTGAAATTTCATCACTGAGTATGATCCTGCACCATACCAGTCCAAATGACAAACTCTGAAAAGCAAGTAAAAGTCTTGGAATATGTCAAGTTTTCTTCTCAATAGGGTAAATTGGCACTGCTCCTGGTCACAGTAAGCCAGAGTGCTCTGGTCAGTATGATCTAAAAGCAGATACTGCTCATGGCCACATAATGAGCCAGTGGCTGCTGTCAGATTGAACTGATATGCAGCATTTTTTATTTGTGCAATGATCCTGTCCTAAAAATTCTTACTATTACAAAGATGGACACAAACCCAGACTCATTGTGAGTGTGGTGTTATGCAGCATTGGGCCCACTGTTTGTACTAACGGAACCTCTTCTCACTGACTTACTGTGCTTCTTAATTAACATGACCTTGTAGGTCATTATTTTCATTTAAGGGAAATGCTTAATGAGCACTCTACTTAGTCGTTCAAAAATAATTGGAGCCACTTAAAAGCACAAGAGTGCTCAGAGAAGTACCTGCCCTGCTGTGCCCCACAGGCCTGAAACACTGATACCTTTCCTGCAGGATCAGGGATTTTTTTTACTCTGACAAGAGAAATGAGTTTGAAGTCTCAGATATTATGTGTGGGGGCTAATTCCTCCTACTTAAATGATGTTAAGGAAGCATCACTTAATCAGAGGATGGGGTCAAAAGCCTCTCTGCCCACTCCCCTCAAAACAGCAGAATCGTGATGTCACTAAGTTCAGTCAAGAAAGCCTTTGGCACCCTGGTATCCACTGGGAATGAATCTTATTTTCCCTACCAACCCCCCAGAAAGCCTCACCAGCCCAGGTGTGGGATCTGTGGGGCTGGCCTGACACCCCTTCTGACCATCTGGAGTGTCTGGAGCTTCCACAGCAATTCTGCTTCTCATGCCCAGCTTGTTTTTCCCTGACTGACTCACAGACTGCCTCAGCAATCCTTAGCAATCTTCTATATATTTTTAGTTCCATAAAGCTTCCAGCTGCTGCACGGGTGCTGCCCTTCCTGGGAACTGTTGGCCCTGGTCACAAAAGAGGGATGCTGCCTTTTCAACTCCTTTAGCCCTCAGTATGAGGAATCCCAAGGCCAGAGAGAGGTCTACCCTAAGGGATTTCCTTCTTGGGAGCTCTTGAATTCACAAGCATCCCCATCCGCATGCAATGCACATGGCGGACACAGCAAGGCCAGGTGTGGGTGGTGCCTGTGGGGAAGGACTGGCCAGTGTGATTTTACTCTGTTATTTCAGTTGCAGTGAGGTAAATCTCATCCTTTCATTCACAAGCTCTGCCCGTTTTGTTCATATCATGCAATTTCACATGGAAGTCCATGACTTGTTTCTCACATTTAACCTCAGCAAATGCCTGTGCACACACAAGCAGGAACACCCAGCATCTCTTCACCACAGCTGAGAACAGCAAGGGGAGCCAGGAGAGCCCAGCTCTGACTGGGGTGGCAGGGCTGCAACAAATCATTACTTCCTTTTTTCCTGCCCAAGCCATTTATTCTGTTACCAAATATACTCTGTTCTTTAGGTAACCCACCAAAACCCCATGGTTGCTCACATCTCTGAGCCCAGCTCTGCTTCTTCTGCTGCTCCTAAAATTCTTGCTGAAGAGGAAAGGGAATGCAACAAGTCACAATCTTGGCTTCCTATAAGAACAGTGGTCTGACCAGAAACTGCACCTTCCAAGTGAATAAATAAGAGGAAAGGACAATACTCTTCAGTCAGAGCAGAATTTCCCCCTCACAGAAAAAGCTCATGCTCAGACAGGCCAATTCAATGGCAAGACATTTAAATTTTCCAGCTTGTGACTGGGAAACCTATTGGCATCCATCCTGTCTATGTTCCTGTGTTGATCACCACCATCATCTCAGCTACAAGATTCATACAATGTGTTTTGATCCTTTTCAATTTCAACATCCTACTATGGCAGAAAGACCAAAATGTTTTCTTCCATTTATAATGCATTCATTCTTCACATCCCCATGAATCAGAGATGATGCCATGCTAATAGCCTCTGCTGGAACTGCAAGATTGAAAGTAGACAGTCTGTGGGAGGAGAGGTTGCAGGGTCAAGCATATTACTCTCAAATGATTCCAAAATGGCTCCACCAGGTCAATTATTGCAAGCTATTATGGTACCTGTCTCCTCTGTTCAGTTAGATTGAGTGCAAAGCCTCATTTAAATTATAGATGAGAACAGCACAGTAGTTACAGACTCTACATAAAATTAATGACACACCACAATGCTTAAGTAAACGAGTTTTTTTATGTTCACGAATAAAATGAAAAGAAATAAGGAATCATCTAAGAATTAAGCTCCTCAGTACCCTGAGCAAACAGATAATTCTCTTTTGGATGTTCTACTAGTGTGTACTTTCACCAGTTGCAAACCAGGCAGTACACACAATTCAACACTTACTTGAATCCTTAATAGAAGGATACTGCAGCCAGTCTGACAAAGTGAAACCAACCCAATAATTGTTTCCTGATAGTCTATTAAATGATAAACATGAGACTGTAAAGGAACCGTCTGGTACAGCATAAACAACAGCTCTGACCAATTAAAAATGTATATTACCAAGACACAGACTTTCATGTGGTGGAATAACTTAGTGGGTTTCTATCAAAGTCTGTCTCACTAGAGATGTGATCAGAGACAGAGATCAGATGAAGCTAGACAGAGAAATATGAGCATCCAGTACCAAGACAGACTTTAGGAACATTAAGAACAACAAATATTAATTAGATGTCCATTATGAAACTTCAGCTTTTGGCAGCCTTATACAGGTTGAACTTCTATGCTGTACATACCAATTTGCATGTCTCACATCATCTTTTTCACCTGCACTCTTTTGATGATATTCCTAACTTTTAGGCATGTGATTTTTCCCAAATGTCTTTCCAGCTAGTCAGAAAGGAAGACATCAGATAAGAGACAGAGAATATTGATTATATAGTCCAAGGTATATATTTCAAGGTAGCAGCTGACCTTGCTCTGTGGCTCAGCATTTCCATCTGCTGATATATTTCTCTTAAAAATATTATGAACTGAAAGAATAGCAAAACCCCATCAAGGCAAAAGAACTAATTCTGATCTTGCCTTCAGCTTGACCTTGACTTCATTGCAAGGTACCTAAACTGTTCAGTCATTTCATGCCCTCCAGCCTCACTAAACTGAGCTCTTGTTGGTGGTATCACTTTCCTCTGCATTCTTGGCAAACAGTCAGACATGATTCTGCTTTTCTTCCTCACCCAGACACACTCTCAGAGGTGACACGAGCCTCCTGTGGGGTACTGGGTTTCTAGATGGCAGATAATTACTGCCATTTCACTGAGATCTGGGTGGGGAAGGTTACTAATGTATTAGAGGAGTGATGCGAGGCTGTCTGAAGGGCAAAGGATGAGATCAAATTTTACTGCTATAAAGGATCACAGGCTTTGGAAGAATTTTTCCTTTTCAGGGGTAACCAGAACCATACATTAACTAGCATTACTAGCATTACTTTCTTTTCAAAGAAAACCAGTCCCTTGCTTTTGTTATAAACAAAAGCAAATCTACAGTTTTTAAAGAATTAATGTAACCTTCCCTAAAAACTAACAGCTCCATGGAAAGGAGTATGGACCATAGCTAATCTGGAATACAAAATATGTGATAGAGACAAAGCTTCCAGTGAAGTTGGATTCACTGACAGGTGGAAATATCTTTAACCAGGAAGTATCTAATTGATGGAGAACATGGGATAAAGATTACCAGGGACTGGAATACGGGGATAGTGTGGGGTAGGGATGCCCAAGGTTTCTGATTCTCATAAATCTTTTTGCAACCCTTTCTGGGTATGTATAGCACAAAAAAAAGTGAATCAAATAAGTTTCTCTGTAATTTTGGAAGTTTCATAATGGTGATTTTATTTTTGGCTATCTAACCTCAATAGATAAAGGGTTGCATAACTTACTCCCTTTCTCCATTTCAGTAGCTGGTGTGTTTTATATTGGTGCTTCTGATGTGGCTTTGTTATAGCTGTAAATATGGAGATGGAGGCACAGTTTCTGGAGCTGTATTTATTAAATCTCAACTGAGACTTTCTCAAAGGATCAAATGCAACTCAGGAGCTGGGGAGACATGACCCTGCTAGAGCTGTAAGGCAGTGGGGAAGCTTGGGAAATGGCAGAAATCCCAAATGCACCTAATTAAAATTCACCCACCTCTCTGAAGGGAAAGCTGACATGAACTTATCTCTGAAGGGAATTATTCTCCCTTGGGATCCTGCATCCTCAATTCTAGGACTTCCAGGCTGAAGAAATAAATGCTGCCTGCCAATATAACTGATGTTTGCTAAGAACTCTGCAAATGTTACTAATTTTGCCTTGTCAAAATGGGTACTTCAGAATAACACGAAAGTTGTCCAGCTCACATCAGTCAGACTATCGATGAGTAATGACAGCCTGGAGGAGTAAAACCTGAAGATTAAGGACATAGCAGTGCTTGATGATTTTTCATTTCTTCCCTTACAGTTTTGAAACTGACATTGACTTCAAAAGGCATTAACTCCCCCCAAACAAACCCAACCAGTATTTTTTTATTTTGTATTTACATATTTACATATTAAGTTTTTGTTTTATACATTTGTAAAATATATTCTCACTTAGAATATTTCATTTTCTTCCTTATATTACCACTTCAAAATACATTCTCACTTAGGATATTTCATTTTCTTCCTTATATTACCACTTTCTTTCTCCATGCAGTACTGAAAATGCAAGTAATTGGTATAAGAAGACAAAATACTAGCAAAGGCACCTCAGTTCTACGACAGACTGCAATTAAGTGTTTTGAAAAATATTGTGCCTCCCAGTGGTACGAGAAAAAGGGGTTACACAGTATCTGAGAAAGTGCTCCTCAGTTGCTAGAACTCCATTTCAGTAGCGCTTTAAATCTCTGCTAGGCTGACTAGATGTTTAAAGAATTTAATATTTTCTTTCAACACAATTACTGCTATGGAAGTTTTGTTAGATGCTGAAGAAAAACTACTTTCCTTTGACCATAACTCAGCTGTAAATTAACTCAAAGTCTATGATCTTCCTTTCAAATTACCTTGCAATATTTAGTCATTGCTCTTCACAATCAAAATTCTTCCTTGTCTTTAAAATGAGCAAAACTTTTTCCCATCTTAGAGAAAATGCTGTTAGAAAATTAATTTTCTTTCAAAGCACTTGGACATATTAGAATACATACATATGTGTTTATTAATAGCATTATTTAACATGTTAAATCACAATTTCAGTGGTCACTTGAAGCTAGCAGAACTTAAATTTGAAGGAAGACTATGGATAAAGAAGTGGGCTGAGCAGGTGATAGCACAAGGCACAGTTACTGAGCTGAAGACATCCCATTTTAAAATAAACTTTAATTGCTTAAAGATTTTGTAAATCTTTAACCACTTAACATAAAACTTATGTGCTGGGTGTCTGCCATACTAAATCAGACCAGGAATTCTCTTAATAAACTCATGCAGTTAACACATACATTGATTGATTCACACAAAAAGGATTGGATTAGAGTGGGTAATGCTGCCTAAATTTTGGTGTTTCCTCATCCTTGGATGCTTAATGTTGAAAAAAACCCCTCTTTATTATTTGAATGCATTTATCTTGGGCACAATTGTGTATTTAAGAGCTGTATAAGTTTACTAAGAGCTTTCAGAGGCACATCTTCCACTTGAATTCTACAAGGAACCGAAATGAATGTTGGGATACGTGGTGTGCAGAACATGCATTGGGATTTAACTCCAAATACACAGCAAAGGGCCCAGGATGCAGCCTGAAGAACTGAACGAGGCTTAGGAGTAGTTCTGAATTTTGTGAAGGGGTAGAGTCCATTGAATTTAAAGAAAACTGGCTTGGGCAAACTGGCTTCTCTCCCACAGCACAGTTTCCCAAGGAGTGTGGGGGGTTTCAGCAGGCATCCCGCTGCCTTGGTGCCTGTGGGCTCAGGGACATGCTGGGAGTTCCCATCCCACACCACGACTCCTGGGACAGCTCTCAGCTCCTTGGAAATAAACAAGGTGCTCCCTCAATAGGAAAATGAAACAGATACTTTTCCCCTAGAATTAGAATTACTGTAAAGTTATTCTTTGTAGCCTTTCCAAAGAATTCTAATTTTCTTTACGTCACAGTAAATGGAAAAAATAAATTTCTAGATTACAAAATAGCAGAGCACTGCAAAGAGACCCCAAACATTTGATAATTACAAAGCATTAAAAAGGCACAATGAAAACAGGAGTGACCTTTCTAAAATCTGGGCACATGCCATAAGAGGCAGTTTTATTGGCCTTAAGAGACATAAACCACAGAATTATACAATTTCCAGCTCTCCAATACACTGGAAAAGACCTTTAAAATCAAGTCCAAGCATTGCCTCTGCACTGCCAAGTCCACCACTGAAGTGTGTCTAAGTGCACATCTACATGTCTTTTAAATAACTTCATGAATACCTCTCAAAAGTAGTATGCAAAAAAAAAAAAAAAACAAAAAAAACAAACCAAAAAATCAGAGAAGAAAGCTCGAGAAAGCTTTGAAGAACACACATGAAGAATAATTTATGGAAAACTTGGCTTTCTTTTAAATGCATAAATTTTACACTACTGTCTAACACCTATAGATTGGTTTTCCTCTTTTTTATTTGGTTTTAAAAAAATAATTTCTTATTGTTTGTATAAATAGAATTGTAGAAAAGGAACATGGATGCAGTGAGGAAGACACAGCTCATACCACACAGATGCTTACATAGTCTCAGCTGTATCAAAAAGAAAAAGCTCTTTTTCAAGACCATCGTGCTACAGAGTGCATGAGAAGTTGCACTGCTGACCTTCTGCACCTACAGTTCTGTCTTCTGGAAGATGGAAATGGATTTTCTTTTTTTAAATGTATGAAGTACTAGAGTGCTGTTTGTTCTCTAGCTTGTAAGATTTACTAGAGCAAAAGAAATGAGAGCTTTAGTCAAATGGGAAGGCAGGTGTCCCTCTTGAGATTACAAAATCAATCAGCTCTTGTTTACTGTACAGCGACAGATCCTCCTGCTGTGGCTAAGTTGCAGAGACTGTTAAAACACTGAACAACATTACCATAAACCTTATCTAGTTTGCTGAGTGAATTTGGTTGTCCCCTGACACACAAGTTGCTTTCTCATTGCCATATAGTTAAGCCATCAATATTTCAGTCTGGGGTGAGGAAGGTGTGTAAGACATAATGGGCAGAAGTACAGAAAGGCAAATATGGATCCTTAGAGCAGAGAACTGCTTTCCTCAACACTCTAAAATTCACTCCTTGGAGTGAATTCACTCCTTGGAGTCTGGAGGAATGAGGGCCCAACACAGACAAAGAGCTAGTGATGTCCATAAGTAATTTTACTCTCTTTGCAGCTACCTCTGAATAAATCCCAATTTTTAGGGAGGAACTGGAGTACTGAAGATGTTGTAATAGGTGGAGAGCTCTTTCACACTTACCACTTCAGCCTGTGTACTGGAATGGGAGGGCTTTGAGTACAGTGGTGTGCCTTCACCTATGCCATAAATGTTATGGGGTTCAAGGTGAGTCTCATGTCTCTTTCATAATCTCAGCAGAAATTATCACTGGGTCAGGAGTGCCTGAAAAAATCATGTGTCCTCTGAAAAATCATCAGGACCACCTTTCACACTGTGATTAAAAACCCCCGATTGACCTATTTTATATGGCAAAAGTGAGGACCTTAGACTTACAGATCTGTAAGGCTGCACAGCTGAACAGCTCTACACCAACTCTAATCAAGGTGCATGTACTTCATAATGTTCTTATTTTTGTTCACCCCCTTTTTAACTCAAATATAGCCAAAAACTCCATAGAGCATTTTTCTTGATTTAGTTTTTACTGTTTGGAACAGTAAATCAGTATTATTTCCTCAAAGATAAAAGTTTTTTGTGAGGAAAGATGGCTTCTATTGCTCATTGGACTAGCTAATAATGCACAAACATTGGCATGTAATACTCAGGGAAAATTGTAATTCTTATTTGCTCTATTAACTGGTTTTAGTCTCCTAACTGACAAGTTCAGACTACATATTGCCATTATCCTTTGTGAAGTGTATTAACAAAGACTGCAAAACTTGATACAGCAAGTCTACCAAAGCACAACAGTAATGCTTGTAATGCGTTTACTTAAATGATTATTTTCTCTTTTACTGACAATATGGCATACCACCAAGTGCTAAAAATCACAGTGAGGAACTAGACAGGATTTGTTTTCCATTTCCAGTAATTTCCAGTTATTTATTTCTCAAGGAAGACTGTACCCCCAGTGTTTTTAACAAATACACAGTCTTTTTAAACACACTGAATTCTTCACTGAGAAGTCCACTGTGTGCTTTTCAGATAGAAAACTTTCCAGTTTTGATGTCTGCTTAAACCAGAGCTGTTTATAATGCCAGAAGAATTCTCTTTTGTTGCGATGTGTAACTAACCTAGAAGCATTGGTTATGAAATATCCCATATGCCCAGACAGGGAGAGCTAAGTCCATAAAGCAGGATTTAAGAAAACATGTTGTTCAGGGCTACAGAATCTGATATTGTTCATGCAGTGCTAAGAGCAGAATGCACAGTGTGGTTTAAACACCTGGCATTGTCAACATCTCTGTACTCAATGTTCACTGGGCATTCCAAGGTGCTCTGCCCCAGAGAGTAATCCAAACAGCAGGAGCTACCAGCTGTCTGCCTTCTCCGCACTGCTCAGGACAGTGGAACTATAACAGTGTCTGAAAAACTGAATGTGCACACAGAATTAAACTAGGTCATAAAAATATTATGCCATTGCCGAATAAACATAAAACTTTAGACCCACTAACTTTCAATCCTATGGAAAATCACAGTAAATTAAAATACATTTTCTATAGAATCAAAAGAAAAGAAGAAAATATTTTTTCTGCTTTTCCTTCACGATTGAACAAATAGCTTGATATTTTGTTTGGTATACATAAACATAAATATTCTGTATCTATTTATATATTATTTTCTAAGTATTTTTTTCCCTTCAATAGTCTGAATCATTACATTCTGAACTGATCTACATAAAAGTTACAGTCTTTTTTCTACCTTGCAGACTCTGCAGATTTCAAATTTCAAAATCTAAAACAAGCATTAGAGGAATCACACTGGAAAGTCTGCTTTAATTTTTCTGAACTGGAGTAAGCCCTTCAATGTTTTTTGCACCAAATTTTTTTCTTGAAACTATTAAAAAAGAAGACAGGAGGTCTTTTTAACTAATAAACTTTACACAGCTGCTGTCCATCATCTTCCCATGCATTACTGGATCCTGGCCTTTTCCCCAGGACTTCCACGACTTGATTAGATTTGGGGTTCTGAGACTGCAGAGGAAAAGGACATCTATCACCTCCAGACAGCCCATGTAACATGTATTTTAATGTTAACAAAGCTGGCTGCAGAATGCAGAATGCTGTCCATGCTTCAATGCGGCTATGCAGAGGAATGGATTAATTCTTTAGACAGAGGAAGTACAAAGAGTGGTAAACAAGAGAAAACTAATTTTAAGAATAATGCACTTTCTTTATTTTAAAACCATTGAGAACGCTAGGATTTAGAAACACTTTGTAATTTTTCTCTATTGTCTTTTATTGCAAAATTCATTTTGTCTCACCTAAGCTAAAGAACATGGAAGGAATTGTGAAGAGGCACCTTCTACTCATAAAAGTAACTTTGATGAAGATTAAATCTAAAGAAGGAATGTAAGAAGTTAAGATTCTAAGTACTAAAAATATTCAAAGAAGACTAGGGATTATTTATAAACCCTATGAAATCAACTGGAAAGACTATGAATATACTCTGTATTTTTTTTTCTGAAATCTAGTAGCAAGAAACAGTATTTGCCACAGGTAATCACTATGGTGATTGTCTTGATCATTATAAGTTACAGTTTTGGCATAAATTAGTGGCTGTATATTAGGGGTGAATGAGATACAAATCATATCCTTTAATGCCTATGTTCATATCTGAAGTAGATTGTTTCAATGAATTTTGTGTTTCCTACAGTGTTAAAACATAGTGGAAAAAATGTAGAGCCATTCCAAATATTGGGTGACCATGTAGTATAAAGTATCAGCAGGTCCAGAGGTCATTTAGAACAGGCTGGCAGATATTGACATGATCTTGCTGGACGAAGCGTCTGATTATTCTCAAGGATTACAGGGAACAGGTACACATCTCCATTGAAAAGCTGGGTTTCAGTAGCAGAAGGTGGAGGCTAATGCTCTGTGGGATGCTAGCAGCAGAGTTAGGTGTTAACAGGTGTAGTAAATTTAACAGCAATGCTTATTTTTTTGTAGAGTAGACTGCATTAATATACCAGGTAGCCTCATGATATGTTTCATACACAAAGTAAGCATTTGGGTTCATTGGGGCATTGATCAAGGATGAGGGAGTTAAAATACATGTTCCTTTTCCCAGTTGTTTGGAGATTCAAACTTCAGCTGAATTATAAGCTTATTTTTTGTCATTAAATTTCTTAGCATTCATCTGCACTAAACAGCCAGCATCTTACAAGTCATCCTAACAACAACAGCAACAAAACTCTCCTCGTCACTACTTCCTTAAGAGAAAGTTTCATGCTTCCTTTCTTACAGATGTGGCTATTTCCCAAACTAAGGCCCTAAGTCCCACTGTTATGCTCTGCTCATCTGGATTCCTTTCCCTCCTTTGGACAGGTCCCTCTAGAGTTTGTTTAGCCACCTCCCTATCCCATTTTCCTTAAAAGAAGAGTGAAATTATTTGTGAACTGTATGGGGAAATATATCTTAGTTTATATTTATTAATAATCAGTTGTTTCAGATGTATTTCCATCAGGATCCTTTGGTCTTTATTGAGGTAAGTGACAGGGACAGAAATGCACTATTTGACTGATCTTGGGATTCCCTTTTGAGTCCACATACAGAAAGCAGGCAGGATCCATTTAGATTGCCAGAAACTCTACAGATGTTTCCCCCACAAATTCAACTTCACAGAAGAGAGCAGAGACATAATCTCAAGCACATCCAGTCAGGCCAGGGTGAAAACTGAGGGTCATACCTCCTCTCTCTGTTGAAGGTTTGATTCTGTATCAGAGATGCAGTGGGTACCATATGAGATGAATGTTAAGTAGTTTAGACTTTGGGGCATACTGAAACCTTCCAAGAGAAGAGCTAATAGACATATTATTTTTTGTGGAATATTAAATTTGGTGGCAATAAATCTATGCTACTTATTCCACCTTTTCCCACTAGGAGAAAAAGTCTAGCATTTAAAGAGAGATGGGTTCTAAATGTAGCCATAGTGAAGCTCATTTTTATGGCTTATGAAGAAAAAATTACTACAAGGTGAAGCAATATTCTGTATTTTTGGTAAGTAAAAATCTATGCCTGAATGCACTGCAACTGAAATACACAGGATTGTATTCATCATCATGTCTGATGCTGATTTCACCAGGAACACAGCAGCACTCTCTCTGGAATTCTGCCAGACCCTAGAAAATATTTGGCATCTGAAAAAACCCAACAAGGTGAAGGGTGACAGTTTCAGGAGCACGGTTACAGAATCAGAAGTGGAAACAGTCCCCATGTATGTCAGTGAAAGGAATAATCACATTTCAACAGACATTTCTTTGCTAGGCTTTGTTCAAAGAATAAAAGCTGTCAGCATTGTGGCATACCAGTAACAAAAAGAAAAAACTGACAGGAAAATCACAGTTGGCAGAAATGGTATGTCTGTGGTTCCTGCTGACACCATTTGCATCTATTTTCAATGAGAAAATTGAAAAGTTTCCATTTCATTTAGAGAAAGGTCAGAATCATACAAAACAGATGATGAGCAAGTTCTAGTAATCAATGAAACAGGTCTTCCTCCCCAGCATAAGCTTCAGTCTCTAAACTCTTGAATGGGATTGTAATAGAAACCTACTGAATGGGGCTTTTCTGGATCTTCCTAGGAATCCCTCCAGGACCCGAGCATTCCTTCTGTAGGTGATTGCATAATCAAACTCCCCTCATTTCTGCCCCCCTCCAATGGCTGCAGTTGTGGGGTCTCTCCAGCCCCAGCCCACAGGGAGAGTGTGCCCTTTGGGTTAACAACGTGTCCCCAGGCTGACCCTATCTCACTTCACACAAGTCAGGTACTGACTGGAGAGTCACAGGGAGAACTGGGATACAAAATTATGAACGCATTTATGTATTGCCTTCTGATTTCAGTTTCTGCTTCCAGTGAAGCCAAAAAGCTGCTTCCATCTTGCACATCACTCACTTTTTAATATCTTAAAAGACCTTTAAACCTTTGCTGATTATTTTCTTTTCACTTTTTATAAATTGAAGTAGATAGAATAAGGCAGCTTATCTACTTTGCTGTATCTGAAATACAGAAGCTCTGCTTGGCCTGAATCAAGGGAAAGGCCGTGACACACATGTGGGTGACTTTGGATTGCCTGTGATTGGCATAGTGCAAATGTGCATCAGGGCAATACTAATTACTACTGAGACATAAAAAGTCTATTGCTTTTCTTCATTCTAATCCCAAAGGCAAATTGTTCATAAATAATATTTGAGGTTAATACAGCTACGTGAATCTCTGTACAAATATTTAATCAACCACCAGATAGTGCTGGTTTAACTAACTGCTACTTGGGCACTACTGGAGACTTTCCCTTGAAAGTCATGTTTTCATTAGACTTTAATACAGTGATATAATTAATGGATAGCTGTCACAGCTGCTCTATCTGGTGATTCACTAGAAGATGTCTGAAAAATAAAATGCATTGCAAAAATGCCAGCTGCAAGTGGCAAACAGGAAAAACGACATGTTACATTATTAAATGAAAAATTATTTGACTATTCATTGTAGTATGCATTCAGATGAACATTAAGTTACTGAATTAGAGTTCCTTGTGATAAAGAACCTGGTACAAAAGGCCTGGTTTTCAAAAATCTCTATACTTCCCTGTCAGAAGTTTGAAGGACAGGTCTGTGCTGCAAGTCTAGGTGAGAGCCAACAAAACATGTCCTGTCTGTGCACTTAATAAAGCTCTTTCCTTGTGCCAGGATGCCTTTATCAATCATCTGATGAAGTCCTTTCTCTCAGGAAGGTGACACTCTGCCTAACTGTATTTTTAGATACTCTGTAGAAAATAAAGCACTGGGCACTCCTGGAGAGCTTAGAGGAAACTCCAAGGTACAGTCAAATCTTTGCTTGTACACCAGCTTTAGACATGATTCTGCCTGATAACAGTTTCCCTCATAGAGGTGCAAAGTTTAAGAAATCAACTCTTACCATCTTCTGTAGCACCAGAAAGATTTTGGAGCAGCTTTCTACTGCTAAATCCCCCTGAAATCTGACAGTAGCCACAAGATGCATTTTGGAATAGCAAAGACAAAAGCATGTGTGGGTTCAGACTGCTCCTTGGGTGTGAGGAAGCTCATGTAAGATTTCAAACTGCTGACATACATGAGCTTAAGAAAGGACTAGATAATTAGGGCTAGCTAGAGTTTAGGAGCAGACAGCAAAGCAAATCTTTCCAGTAAAAGATGAGAGTGCTTGCAGAATTAAACTGAGGCAAGAAAAAAATTTAAAAGCAAAAAATATAATACAGACATCACTTCACCCCCCAATTTGCTGTAAATTGCACAGCAAATTTACACAAATATTAGTGTATCGATTATCAGCACTATAACAGGAAAGCTTTAATTTAACAGCTCAATAACTTTGGGCATGTCATTACATAATGGCCAAGCAAATGACTCTCTTTTGCCAAGTGCCAAGCTCTAAATTTAAATTTATGTTGTCAATTTTCTACACTAATACCTTAAGTGCCAGAAAAGTTGATTTTAATAAAATGGTGGATTTCTGAACTGATATTTCAAACTTCTAGGTTGATATGTACCTTTTCCATAGTGATGACTTTCAACAGGCATTTTAAACCAAAGATACCAGTAAGGATTATGTTCATGCAGTAATGCATTCATCTATCTTTTTTTTAGAACAAGACTATAGGCTTTCTTTTCTTGGAAGGTGATAATCCTGAAACTAGATCATGTAGCTTGATAAACAATGGTAAAGTTTTGTTAGTTTTATACACCCTAAATCCAAAACATTTCCTTGAAATGATGGAATAGGAAGCTAGCAGAGCTAAAATCATCATTTAAGTTTTAATTTAGTCCACTGAGTGGAAATCTACTCTGCAAACCTAGCACTGTAAACGTGCAGCCTCCTTCCCTACAGAAGGATTTTATGCCTGCCTGTCTAGTGAAGATATTCTCTGTCTGAGGAACTTGATAAGGAAAAAAACCCAACCAGGATCTAGGGGAAAAAATAGTTACAGAGAAAAAAAAACAATTTACCTACACACAAAATAATTGCAGAATAATGACATCTGCAATTCCTTGTACCTCGCTGGTCTGTGCCTGGGCAGAGGCATCTGCCTGCAGAAATCCAAAGGCAGGCTACAGAAATAGGAGCTTAGAGTTTGGAAACTCCACAAACAGGAGTTGGGCAAATGAAGAAGGGATGAAGATGGGCAAATGCCTAATTAAAAGACACACAAGCAGAAAAGGGGAATTTACCAATAAAAAAAAATTAAGGAAACATAGGCAGAAGTTATTAAAAAGAAAAATAGCAGGAGAAAATAGGCCTGGTTTATGATACATAGCAAAAGGAAAATATGTAATTGTTAAACTGCTATAGAAAGAGGGGATTAGAGGAGAATTTAATAAATTATATTTAAAAAAACCAGTTTCCTTCCTTTTTCATTCTGTCTAGTTTTTTCTAATTCGCTCAGCACTTCTGGCTTTCAGTTTTGTGCTTTTAGTGATTCATTTATAGTGGGTTATCTGGGGCATTATGTGGTGCAAATACTAAATAACTGTGATTATAATTGGTTAATAGCCCAAATGCCTTCAAACATGGAGCTTCTGACACAGTGCCACAATGCAGAGTAGCATACATCTGTTACACACTAATTCATCATCAGTGGTCAATCTGCAAATATTTCAGCAGTCACCACTGAGGAAGATAAAGACCATGGTGTATAGATTTTTCTTCTCTAAACAGGGGCCTGGGTTAAGTCCATGACAGATAATCTGTGATATAGGACTGACATTGCTTACTCCTGAATTAACAACATCTTTAAAGTCTGATAAAGAGTCTGTATCTGCAGAGCTATCAGCCTGACATCTTTAGCATCTGCTAAGATCACTTAAAGAGTGAGGAGGGGAAGAGAGATGGGAAAGGAAATAGGATGAATAGAAATGAAGTAAAGAAAGGTTATGAGAATGATAAACAGTTTAAGAGTTGAAGTAGCCCTCTAGTCTAAAGGAAGAAAAGTTGGGCTTTTTCTACACATTAAATTACCTCAAAAGAGACAGGTTTAAACCCCATTTCTGAAGATATATCTAATAATACTTAAAGAGAAAAAATATCCTAATAAATCCATGACTAAGAGTATCTGTAGGCACATAAAACTGTTAAAGCTGCAAAATCCTCTTAAAAAAGCCCCAAACCAGACATATTAATAGCATGATGTAGTGTCCTTGTTGTTCCTGTAACCTTGTGATTGCAGTGACATTGGCAGAGCATAAGCAAAGGCAGCTATAAACTTCTCCATGTTGAATAAATGTTACATTCCCTGTTGCTGTGGGGATTTTCCAGTCTGAAATGTGCAGGATACAGGTGACCTGCTTTTGAGCACAGGGTGGCTGAGCCTGCTGTGCTCAGCTGGCAGCACACAAACGTGGCTGCTCAGAGCTGGGCACAGCAGCTCCCTTCTGCAGGGCAGGCAGTGCCTGCAGGGATAGGGCACTCCAGGAAAACACGGGTCCCTCAGGGGCAGGCAGCCCCCATTTCTGATCCCAGAAGGAGCTCTGGTCCTCCATGGTCTTGGTGTGGTAGGAGTGGAGGTTCCTGAAGCTGGAGTCTAGAGTACATCTGTCCTGGTTCAGGGCAAATCTGGGAGAGAACTCCCAAAGGAGTTTCTCTAGGAAAGCAGATTCAATTGGCCCCTCCCCACAACCGGTCTGGGAGAAAATACCTCCTTGGAGAAAAGTGGGAAAAAACCTGTTAATTAAACAATAAAACCTAAACAGTATTAAACAATAAAACTCCTTGCTGCTCCAAAAGAGATGACAAACTCAGAAAGTCCCCTCCCTGGGCTGCAGCTCAGCTCACTCAGTGTCTGATCAGTCCCTCAGTGCTGGAAATGCCGCGGCCCAGGCCCGGCCTGGTGGGCCACAGCGTGCAGCTGCTGGTGCTCTGCTGGTGTTCAGGCCAGAGCAGGGCTGAACAGGTCCAAAGAAAAAGGGAAAAGAAAACAAAACCACAGTCCAGAGAACTTTGCCTCAGCTCGCTAAAACTAACTAAAACAAAGGAGAGCTCTGTCCTGCTGTCTGTCCATCCACAGACAGCGCAGTCCAGGAGCAGGAATGTGGAGGAATGAGTGCAGTGTCTGAAAACAAACTGCTGCTTCTTCTCTCCCCGCCTTCACTCTCTGCAAAAAGTCTTCAAGGTGCAAAACTTATTATTCAGCATAAACAGAACAAGATGATTGGGGATAAAAGCATCATACAGTCAGCCTAGGACAACATCCCTGGGAAAATACTCACTGAAGGATGGCTGAGAGATGAGAGGAAAAGGAGAGCTGGGATTAATCAGGAGGTACTTCTTGAAAGGCAGGATGGAATGGGAGCAGTTCCCCACACAGCTGAAGTGGGAATGGGGACTTTTAAGTAAAAAAATCACTAAGATGTGTCCTTCAAGCTTAGAGAGCATCAACCAGTCTGAAACATGGGAAATCTATTGCTTTTTCCTATTCTAACTACATCTCCTCTTCAGCAGTCAATACTTCTACCTTGGAAGAGCACCAGCTCCTCTATGCCAGCTTTCAATGTGGTATATATTAAACCGATGGAGATAGGTATCTCCAGGAAATTGATTTTGTAATGAAAGTAGTGCAGGACTAACTGTAGTGGAACTCCAGAATGGCATTCAAATTGATAATAAACAACTCAATTCTCAGCCCAGTGGTGATAGAGCATTTAACACTAATAATTCCAGTAGGCAGTAGACTATGTTGTATCTTTGTTTTGCCTTGCCTTTCCAGGGGAGGGAGTGGAAATCAGAGAATACTCAGAATCCAATTACTGGCAAAAGAGGTAGTACAGAACAGTGCCAATGGTGGGATCCAGGAAGAAAACAAAACAGGTAAAAGCTCCTCAAACAGCAACCACTACAGCAGTTCTCTGCAGAACAGATGGTGAGCTTTGAGAGAGGTGCTGCAGAACCACTTACCAACCCCTTCTTCCACAAAAGGGAAGTTGGTAGGATACTTTGTGGTTCTTGGGACAGGGTGCTTAAAGCTCCAGTACGAAGTATTTCTTCAAAATGTGTCGTTGAGCTTTGTCCATCTATGCTAACTGGTAATTTGACAACTGAATTTTAAGATTTCAGTGAAGGTTTGGGTGCCACAATGTGCTCCTGATGGCTTGGCTGATGTAAGCTCTCTTAAAAGGCTAATGGATGAGATTCACAAGGCTAAACGAAAACTCTGTTTTCTCATAATGAATTTGGCAATTTAACTAGAATCATTAAAAAGATGACATTCCAGAAATCACAATAGTGTGGACTTCACTACAAGTATCTGTGTTCCTGTAATGGTCCAAAACCTGCAGGTCAAATTAGATCTTGTAAGAGACTGGTTTTGTCCTTTCCATTTTGACCCAGTTTTCCTTTATGACAAAAAAGAAAGAAAATAGTAAAATGCTTCATTCACCCTGTAAATATTGTAAATTACTTTTATGAATTTATTTGCTTTCAATTTTACCCTTCATCATTACATTGTAAACAAGGTGATGTACTGATGATGCACACTTCTGTACCTATATGTGGAATGGACCACTTCACATTAAGGTTAGGGAATTTAGTAGTTTTTATTTCTTTAGAAAGATATTAGCTAGCAAAATTCAATAAATCATAAGAATGTTCCAATACACATTTAATGTTTGTATGATTTTTTAGCAAACTGAATTTTAACACAGTATTCCACTTTATCATTATTAATGCCTTTCAAATGGCACTATCATTTGAAAAGAATATTTTTATAAAATATCTTTCAATGAAAAGAAACAAAAGCACTGTCTAAATGCACATATTCATTTTTGTCTGGTTATTTTTACCATTTAAGAGTGTCATTGCTTTATGTTAGTATATGTAAGAGAATTGTTATGTAGTCCTCCCCTTTCAAATTCCTATGTAATAATGATTCAATATTCACATTTCATGTACCATAGAAGTATCCTTTTCTTGCTTTCATATACTGCAGACATATACCTAGATATACATAAAAAATATGTCTGTCACTGTGAATTGCTATATAATTTTTTCGGGTGTTGGATCATATTTGAATTAGTCTATTACAAATCTGTTATTGAAAACAAAAGCCTTTTGGTTTATTTCCTCCAAAAAAGACTTGATTTAAGGTCAACATCACAAAATAATGCATCCTTTAGAGTTCCCCACTGCAATGCAGAGTTTTGCTAAGATCAGACAGGCTGTGCCCTTGGCCATTCGGGAATCCCCAACTGGCAATTTGGCTTACAAGCCATTCTATTCATGCCTCTAATCAATGGCCTCTTTTTTCCCAGGCTAATGACAACCTTATGAAGCAGTATTTCTCCCGTGTCTCTCAGAAAAAACAATTAGCCATAGCTACAAAAGCCATTGACACAAATCCATCCTCAAATTGGTTTTGTGATTTAAACTGTGGACCCAAAAGGTGTTATAAATGACCTCATTGTTAAACCACAACACACTGATCTCAGATTTGCTAGGAGACCAGGAGACAAGTTAGTAAAAGCAGTTGTAATGTTTAGAGCAGGGCTTGCTCCTGAGAGATGCAGACCAGATGCATCATCCATTGACGGCTGAAAATTCAGCAGGTCTGTCCTTCTCTCAGTCAGTTCTGCACATCATGTTTCTCTATTTCTAGTCAGCATCAGGCAGAGTGGGCACAAATGGCACTCTCAATAGACCCACCTCATAAAAACATCAATCTAATACTTAACAGAGCTGTGCATCTCTCCTTAGCAAATCTCTTTTGTCAGCCTCTCCTGGATCTTGTGTTTGACGCATTTACTTTTAGTGAGACTGTATTAAGCCTTTTGGGAAACAACCCAAAAGTTTCTCTTGGGCATAACATGAGTCCTTAGATTTTGAGCCAATATTCTATTAGTGTTTCATAAAGCTGATACAGAAAAATAAGTACTCATTTTATACTTTATATATTTTATGCCCATGCTGTAGAAATAAATGTTGTGTATGTAGACATGTATTTCTCTTATAACACTACAAAGCTTTGTAAATAATGAACTTTCACAGATTTCACACTAATTAAATTACTTCTTGCTAATAGGTATCCACGGAGGCTGCTCCCCAGGTTTTCTAATTTTGCTCATTATGTTCTCTAATTTTTCCAGAGAGACAGCTCAAGCAGCTATTTGATATACAACGGCTGTACCCAGCTGGCTTTCATTTGAGCGGTTGCTTTGATACAGCGTCACATGATGATACTCGTTACTTCAGATAAATTATTCAGAAACTCTCAGATGCAGTGTCCTGCAGTTTACCAAGCTATAGGAGAGTTTCACTAAACTGTGATGCTGATATATCACAAATGAATGTGAATTTCTGAGTAATTATATACTCTTAATAAGCCAAAATAACACAGCTACTGGGTCACCAAATTGCAATTAAACATTAGCATTATTTCTCAGAAGGTTCCCTTAATTCAAAGTTCTCTTTTTTCCTATTCTCTGTGCTATTTAAGGTTACTTAGTAGATATAACAAAGTGGCAAAATCTTCTAAAGCTACAAGTTTTATTTCCTGAAATTCTTAAAATTATTAAGAATTTCAGGAAATTCATCTTGAAAGACAGTGTAACATTTTTTATGATACTACAGTATTGATGTGTCACATTTCAAATTTGGATGAAGTGAATTTAAACTCAGCCCCAAATTTTTAGCCTTTCATTCAAGCTTTTTCAAGCCTTTAGATGAATAGACAATACCAGGGAAAATTATTTTTAAAACTAAAAATTGTGTGTGTGTGTGTGTGTATATATATATATATATATATATATATATATATATATATATATATATATATACATATATATGTATGTATAACAAAATTTCCCCTTTACAGTTTTTAGTTGAACAGTCCTGACTCAAAGGCTCTATCCGAGCATAACTGTATTTCCTTTAACAAAACACCTAGTACATTCTAGAAAACATTCTCAAAGCAACAAAGTGAAGACAGAATCCCATTCCCCAGCAAATCTGGCTGCTGTTCACCACTTACACAGCTCTTCAGCAGCACAGCATCAATGGAGTCACACAAGAATGGAATGAAGGACAAGTGTAAATGGCTCGATGTGTCTTGCAGAAGAAAAGGAAGGTAACGCCTGCTGCTGCTGCTGCTTCCTCAGACCAGTTTTGCTGGAGATCCCACACTAAATAAATTTTTCTGTCAGTCCCCCAAACTAGTTGCCTAAGGACCTATAAAGGGGAAGGCTTTTCCTAGAGTGTGCCAAGACTGAAGTGAAAATCATCTCGTGTACTTCAAAGAGCTCCATGTCATTCTCACCCGGGGTCGATCCCTGCTGATTCCCTTCAGATCCACCTCACTAGGCAGGGGTGTCAGAAGGAAAATCCATCTCATTTAGCATAAAAGCTGAGGGTGAGGTGAGGTACTCTTTGGACGTGTCTACAGATACAAAGAGTCCCTGCTGTCCAGCTCTGGATTTCAATACCCCACTTTTCCATCACTAAGTTGGGCCAGCTGGTTTCATTTCTGTGGAGTAATTAAATTCAGCTAATTAAATGGAGCTGCTGTTACCACGCATTCCTAAAGCCTTCATTTCAGAAACAAGATGATTGTATTAACTCTCTTTCTGGCTCTTTTTGCACAGATTTAGTCCATTTTACTGGTGAATAAAATTATGCAAATAATCATCTTAAGGGATCAAGCATAAAGAAGGTAAATAAAAATTGCCATAAGTTCTTTCTCAGGATCTTTTGATTCTGAAGTCACTTTCCTGATTCTGAGATATTAGTGAAAGACTCAGAAAGCTTATTCCAGATAATCAAATTAAAACTGCTTGTGAGAACCTGAAGAACAATCTCATAACACTGAGTGTTAAAATGGACAATTAATTTTATCTCCATAAATGCAAAGAAATGCAAAAAGTGAAATAAGAATGCTAACTGTGCATACACACATACATAATGATGGGCTCTAAAGTGAATATTAACACTCAGAGAAAAGATCTTCAAGACACCAGCTTAAGACCATGGGGAGTCAAAAAGCAAACATAATGTCAGCAATGTCAAGAAGGGAACTGAAGCTAAAACAGGAAACAGCATTATGCCATCAATAGTGCAATTACACCCTGAATACTGTGTGCAGTTCTGGTCATTCAACCTAAAAACAGGTAGCAGAACCTGCAGACGTGCAGGAGGAGATAGTTAATGCTGTCAGAGATTTGGAGGACCTCATTTGCCAATGTGAGATTTTGCGTGCTAGGGTTCTCCTGCTGGAGAAATACCATGTAAAGGAATATGACAATGGCATATGAATCCTTTCCAAGAGGGTGGAAAAGTTTAAAAAGGAATTAGACACATTTATAAAAGACAGTTAGAGCACAGTGATCCTGAGACCATCACCAGCTCAGAGAGATAAAAAGTAGGAAGGTGCAAGAGGGGGATTATGCCTGCTTTGTTTCTTGCAGCCTTTTCTCACCCATTTGCTCCAAGCAGTACTTAGAGACAGGATACATGTTAGACAGAGCTATTCTGAGCCAGTAAAACAGATTTTGTACTCTTACTATGTTGTCCTCATTATGCGTAAAGTAGGAATTTATTCTACATAAGATTCAACTTTACTTCAGCTACAGAATCACAATAAAGGACTTCAGAATTCTGTTTCTAAATCTAACATGCTAATATAAACAGCCCTAATTCACTTAATAATGTATTATTTTTTAAAACAACTTAAACAGTTGATAAAATAGAAAGAAAACTATGTTTAACTTATCCAGAAATAAAAAATTGCTTTCAAACAATGGGTATGTCTAGTTTTTCCAGTCAAATATTGCACATAAGTTTAGACCAAAAAGACTTCTACAGCTCGTAAACCAGATAGATAGCAAAATTTTTTGTAGGACTATGCTTTCCCAGTTCTGACCAGCATTCATGAAAATGAATATGCTTGAAAGAATATGCTTGAATATGCTTGAAAGAACTGCAATGTATAGAGTTTTTAGACAACCCTAGTGCATTATTCTGGTGCTGAAAGTTTGAGGGAGTTGATTTCCTGTATCTTCAAAAAAAAATTATTGAAACACATCACCAAAAAAACAAACAAAAAAAAATACAACTTAAAACAATGTTAAAGCCCAATACGAAAACAACTTTCTATAAAAGTCAAGCCATACATGATTTTAATTTTAATGGTAGCAAGATATTTCTCATATCTCATTAGGGACTCTCATCAGAGCATGACAAAAATCCCCGTTGTATGAACTAAGCAGCCTAGGAACACCTGATCACAGTCATCCTTTTAGTTTAACTCCTTTGATGAGCAATTCCCAAAGGCAATGTTGAAAGTTACTGGAGAAAATATATCTCTGGCATTAAACTCAAAGACTTACAGTTTTGGAAATACATTACACAGAAGGAGAAATTCCAAGCAGAAATCCAAAATTCTTTCAACCAGTTTAAAGCTTATCTTGCTTTGCTTGGTGTTTCAAAATCTGCGTGTATGAATATATGCAAATCTGAAATAGAATTTGGCTACACATAATGTTTGAAAAATAAAATCTGTGGCTCAGTTCTCAGAAGGATCAAATCCACGGTGGCATTATTTCAACCTCAAATTCAAGTCTCTATGACATCTCAGCTGATGGGCACTCAGTCATGTTAAAGGCAAAGTACAACAGCAAAAACTGAAGGGCAATATTCCCAGTTCAAAATCTCCTCTCAGTTGCACATGATACTAATGAATATCAATATTCCTCTTATCTTACATAGCTCCCTACAGCAACATCAGTGGGAGATCTGTATACGTAAGGAGAGCAAGGTAGCAAAACCATGCTAACAGAACCTGCAGCTCAGAAGTTATGGTGATTAGAATGGTAGAAACAGCTAGATTAGGTCAAGGGGATGAGATGAGCATGGCCTCACTGCTGCCCAAAGTATAAATATTGAATGAACCACACCGACAACAGTGAATGCACTCTGAAGCTTGTGCAAATACACTACCCCTGTGTAACACTGTACACGCAACAGGAACATAAAGCACAATTAACCTTCCTGGGAACACAAGCTTTATTTTGCAAAGAAGGACATTATATAAATATCAGCTCCACCTTTCCAAAAGACAAATATTTAAAAGGTTTTCATATTGATTTTTCAAAGCCTTTACTATTCTAACAACAATACTTAGCTTAACTACTGTGGCAATAACGAGGCTCATTTGCTATCCCAGAAAAGGAATAAGAACTGCCATTATGTTTCTTTCTTAGATTAAGAATTATGCAACAAAAAATACCCTGACACACTAAATATTCTAGCTGGGCTCTTTATCAGGCTGGTCATTACTAAAAATTATTCCAAGGAGAGAAAATTTATTACATTTTTTGAACCTTAAGTGAAGGAAACATTAACAGATCAGTAACTCAGAGATGATGGCTCGCAGAGAAATGCAGGGGGTGAGGGTGGTGTTAATTTTAGTTTTGAGAGTGTACCAGTAATCATGGGAACAAAGGCAGGACTCATGCAATTTGCCCATCAGTCATTAATTGTCAGTGACCGCTGCCACAATCATTCAAAAACAATTAGAAGTGAGAGAAGGAAAGTGCATCACAAAGGCATAAACAATCCAGAATAACCACAGCTGGCACACACATTTTAAATGGGAATTTCACTGCCACAAGGATGCACATTGTTCTCTCTGGGAAGAATATTCATGAGGACATAATCACAATATTTGGTGTTGCATAAACAAAATCTCAAAAAGCACACTCCTCATCTGAATAGGGAACCCTTCAAGTCAATCAATGAAGGAAGCTTACACTGAGAAAAAGGAAAATCCTCCTTACAGATGTATTATCTTTCCACCTAATCCAACACTTTTCAACAGAAGCCATTCAGTGGATTTTGGAGAAGTCGCCCATCACATTTCACTAACTGAGGGTTTGTTTGGGCTTCTCTAAACAAAAAACAAATCAGTAAGGCTGTTTCAAAATTAATCTAAAAAAATAATAATGACAGGATTTCTGCCTTCTTCTCTTCCAGTAGTGTCACTTATAATCTTACTTGTGCTTAAGTAAGAGACTAAAGTATGTTTATTAATGTTCCTAATCCATAACAATTTTTTCTAATTCTGCTTTTGCCTACCTAGTGATAGTGCAGCTAGAAAAAATTCTTCCGTTCTTTACTAAGGCAATGTTCCTTAACCTCAGAACTGTATTTCTTGCAGGATTAATATTAGAGGGGAAAGATTATCTGCTTTTACTCCTTGCTAGACCAAATTCTACTTTTTAAACAATGTGTTAAATTCAGTTATTGAAGCAATATGGAATTTAAGCCAGACATAAAATGAAATTTTAATGAAATTCCATTTACTGAAATAGATCTAAGACTATATTTTTCTATCCAGCATGACCTGTTCAATTTATTTATAGAAATTTATATGTTAATAAATATCTTCTAGTAACAATCAGGAATTTTATAAACAAAAACTGTTGTGCAAATTCCAGCAATCAGTATAGCAAGCAATACTGTTATACTTGCCATGATCTTTTCACTAGACCAACGGAAGTCCAAAACTACAATTTAACTTTTCAAAAATTAACACCCACGTTAAATGAATAATCTAAACTATGCAGGAGATGTTAAATATGACAGTATGAGACCAGACAGTGTAGGGAAGCATGAGAACAAAAGGATGGTGAGACAAAACTGAGGGTGATAAAATCCTCCAAGAATTTGAAAAAAAAGAGTCAGGAAGGGAACTAAGCTCAGAAAGTTCAAAGAATTTTGAAACTCACCTATGTTGTGAACAGGCATTACATGTCATGTGTTCAATAGTTTGGAAGACACACAATCTAAGGTCTTTCCATACCATTTTTCACTACTCATCAGAGCAACATTTTATGATCCTGTATATTAATGCAGAACTTGCAAATACAGGTGTATTCTTCAGTTATGAAGAGACCAAGTGAGCCAAGTAGTGGTGGGGACACAAGGCCCAAGCAGAAATATCATGGCACAGAAAATGACCATAGAAAATTGAAGGGTAGAAAATATGAAAATATCTGTATTTTTTAACAAAGTGGACCACCAGAAAAAAATGGCAAGTTCAAATGAATATTAATGGAGCTACAACTGACAACAGCCTAATGGTCCCCACTAAGCCCTCTGAATGATGACACTGATAAGTCTAAAAAAAACCATCTGCCCCCAAACCACCAATGAGGACAGTCCTTTCCCACTTCCACAGCTAAAAGAAATTGAATGATTCCTCTGGTCCAGAACCCTTAAAATATGAATGTCTGAGCATAAAAAAATGACAGTTCCAAAATAGCTAAAGCTGACTTGGTCCACCCTTTGCCCAAGGGTGAAAATTTCTAAAAAATTACCTGTTTTGAAGATAAAATGATGGTCAGGCAAAAGCCACAGTATGAAAAGCATGAGGTCCATCCTGTGAGAGCAGTGGCAGACACTTTCAGATTCAGTAGTTGCACATGACCACAAAGAATGCTGAAGTATTGAATTGTTTAACTGTGAAAGTGATATACACTTATTCCAGACACTCTTGAATAGAAGGAACAGGAATTTCAGATGTGGATCAAATGTTTCTAGTTCTGTCATTGGAAAAACAGAATGACTGAATTTTTGTTAAAGGAGTGAAAAATGTGAGAATTGTGTTCCTTTGTAAGGAAAGACCTTGCTCCCTCCAGTAAATATTCTGTTATAGAGAAGGTAAACTACAACTTTAAATTCTCTAGGCAAGGACTTATCTTGTAAAAAGGAAAACTCACAGGCTACTTAAAAGAAAATAGATAAGAGAAATCCAGTTGGGATTGAAAGAAGAAAAAGTATTTCAAAAATATAAATCCAACTCTCCTTTAACTTTTGCTCCCTCCTTCCAAAACAACAAAACTTTTAGACAGAGCAATTCATGTTTTTCATGGTGGTGTCAGAGTTGAAAGATTAAATAAAAATTTCTATAATTAAAACATTTCTCAAATTTTTCAGTCTCCTTGAGCAAATGTGCTGAAACAAAGTCCAACGTCCAGTACGTTTAAATATACAGACAAAAGGGCAACCTCAGGAGTCACTAGAATCTGGCCTGCATGTCTACAGAAATATGCACATATTGATATGTAAGTAAGGCTCATTTGTGTTTAGAGCAAGTGACTACATTCATCTGGAATCATTCTGCATTTCTACGGCCTTTTAATTTTTACAGTTGCCTAGACAAAAAGATTCAATGTTTCACCAGAATGTGTAATCAGAAATTATTATTTTGATGAAACATTAGACTGTATTCTGTAGAATGTAATTACATATAAAGGTTTGATGTTTAAGGGAAACAAATTCTAACATTTCTTGTCAGGATTCCAAAATCCTATTTGCCTTATCAGTCCTTCTACCAGGTTTCAGGATTTCCTCATATCCAGAGATACTTTTCCCTTTTCACATTTCTATACTGAAATAATTCTAATGCTTAAAGACATCACAAATCCAAATATCTTTTTATATAGCCAGCAACACATTCTCCACATCTCTGCTTTTTATACTTTCCACCTTTTATAGCCACTTATTCTATTCCAAAGCCTTCTACTATGAATTCTTCAAATGCAGTTCCTCCCTTCTTGACAGTTCTGCAATATCTACCATCCACACACTAAGTGCTTGTGCCTTCCTCCCACTCAGGCAGATACACTTCTCAAAAAACTTGAAATGCTACCACGTTTTTTTCCCCTGTCCCACAAACAGTGATTATCTGCCAGTGGGTCTTTGAGGGTATTAGTCATGAAAGACAGAGGCTTTTTAAAGTGCTGCATTATCTGTCAAATCTTAAATACAGGATATTTGTGCTCAGACAGGATTTCCCAGTTCTATTTAACAGGGACTCCAGCACTCACTTTGAGGATTTTAGGCTGGAATCAAAGACCAGGTGTCACAAGAAGAAAATAACTGAGACTTTTTTTAAAGTATACTGAAAAAAAAATAAAAGAAATGGGAATCATAAATACAAGGAATGCTCAACTGCTAATGGAACAGAAAGGTTTGGATACATCTTCTCCTTAATTGTAATTCATTGTAAGCAAACAGCAGTCAGGGAATGTTTGGAATTAATGACAAATACTCTACCTTTAAAGCTATCTGCAAAATAACAAGTGTTACTAGGAATTTTAGTAAGTCCTTGTATTTCTTATTTGGCAGCAATGGACTCCAAAATGATTGCCAGGAAATAGCCAACCACTCTTTGCAACAAGTCAAAATTTCCATCAAACAACACCAAATTTTGGTTTCTAAATGTGATAAAATTGCTGACTTTCTAGATGAAATATAAAATGAGAGGATTACGAAGAATAGTTTTTAAAAATGAGAAGATTGACATTCCTTTTTCATTAATGATCTCTGTTAAAAATGAGAGCTTTCACAGAAAATCAGAAGGAGGAGAAATAATAAAGCCAAAGGTAGCTGGCCATATTATAATGAATATAATCTCACAAGCCCCTCATTGTTAAATCTATCATGCTTCATTGTCATTTAGAAGTCAGAAACTGAAGGATTAAAGCTATGGAGAGAATAGGATTAAAAATCATGTATGTTGATTTCTACTTATGATTAAACAAGGTGCATGTTTCAGAAGGAATTTCAACCTGTTGTTCTTTACTGGCATCAAGGCCTTGATCTTTGCATAATGTGAAAAAACAGGACCACTCCTTTCAATGGTCCTTGTAGGAATATTTCAGGTCACCTCTATTCTCATACCACGTGTTGTTTGCATTTTAGTGGCAAAAACCAACCTCGTGCTGTCAATGAGAATTTTGCTACTTACTTCAGTGGTGAGTGGAATCCAATTTATAGCTCATTAAAGATGTGAATTGTTAAAGCTCTGGTCCTGTTTCTCCTGAGAATTTTACAAAATCTCTCTCCCTCCCTTTCTAAATTTCATTACACATTCTAGCTGAAAACTACTTCAGCTTAGACATTTAACTTGGCAACAAAATGAAAAAGAGATGCTCTCAGAAACGGGATGTGAGTAGCTTCAGCAGCTCCAGCAGGAATTTAAGCTACCACAGCCATTCTGTAGTGGTCCTGTAGCCTTGGACCACCTTCCAGTAGCAGTGCAGTTTAAACTGCATTATCATTTTAGCTCCAGTGTGCTGCTTCTGTTTGGGAGTATGTCATTGGTGAATGTGTCTATTTTATTCTGAAAGTAAATTAAAATTTTAAAAAGTCTTACAAAATAATAGTAGAACTTTATTGCTGCTAGAAAATGCATTATTCACTGTATCTTACATCACTGATGAGCATGCTGCGTTCCTTACAGGGGGCACTTGTTATACATGCTATACTGTATAGGTATATTTGTTATACTTTATGCATAAAGGGCCATTAGCATAAAAATAATATTTCATATTTCTATGAGCCTTTTCAGCTGTGAACCTCAGTCCACTTTGCAAGCAAATAATCTTTACAGGTACATGAAAGATGTGTTTATATAACCCTCTTTCACAAAACTCAGAAATTGGAAGTGATTTGTTTTCATATCACCATGAAGCAATTAGAATGAAAGCCTGTGGTTTTCTTCACAAAAGACCATGGGACAAGATAGAAGCTTCCTTGACCTGCATTTAGCAGCCTCTAAAATCCTCAGATTACTGGAGAAGTTACTATGGGTTGCCACTACCTCCAAAGACAGGGATCCTTGCAGGCTGTGTGCCCCTGGGTCCATTCAAATGCACTATCTAGGGGAGCAGTGGGAGCAATGAGTACAAGAGAGCCAAATGCTCACTAAATAATCAAGGAAAATAGAATTTTTTTTCTCTACTTTTACTCCTTCTTGTCCTTGCAATTACCAGTTCTATTTAAGATTACTGTTAGCACTCTATGGGGATTTGTATGGCTGAGACTGTGAGAAACTCTAATGGTTCTAAAGGCAAAGTAATACTCAGTAGTCCATTATAGCTCAAAGGACTTATCTCTTACACTGATAAATGTCCTCCAAGGAAGCTTCACTCTATGCAAGACCTCCCCCCAGGGAGATACCAGAATGCTGCCCAGGGCACAGCCAGCCAAGGTATGCACATGTGGACAGCTATTTTGTCTTAAAACTTATCCAAGGATGAAGAATTACTTTTATAAGCTGTGTCACTGAGCCAGGCTGTCCAGAAAAGGTGTCTTCTGAACTCCCAGGAAGGAGGTGACCCTTTTCTTATTTTTATTATCATTATTGTGAGTTTGGCATGGAAGAGTGTTTTGGTCAATGAATGCCCAGATGGTGTTGCCAGCATGAAATGCCCTTCCAAAGGTCCTAACAGTTCAAAATATTTTGTTATGGTTTAATTAATTCAAATTGAAAATGCAAGCAGAGAAAGCCATGTTCAATATGTCAAAAAATGACAGAAAAAACTTCATTGTGATCAATATTATTACAAGTAATGCCAACTCCATTACATTACATGATTAAATAATACTTAAAATGGGGTTAATAATCGGTAAAAGGGAGTTCTAAGTAAAAATAATCAAGTAAAAAGCTATTTGTAGGAAAGTATTTACCCTCTACAAGTTGCCATTAGCAGGTATCAGAAAACACAAACAGTATCTGTATAAGATAAAAGTTCTCTACATGGCTTCCAGCAAGAAATATGTGTAAGGGAATCAAGAAGTAATGCTTTGCCCATAAACTCAGCATGCCTATGCCCAAATGCATCCATAAAACAACAGCATGAAAGGCTGGTACATCTTACTGCAGCATTGTAAGGAATCAGGTAACCAATGATGAATTCTGAAGAGCTGTGTCGGGCAGTGGGAGCATCAAAGGCACTGCCTGGGACTGCAGGAATGGGGAATACACAACCCAACAACATGGGATGGGGTGGGCTTCAGTTCAACATGAGGACACTGAAATGCAGCAGCCTGTCTGCATGCAGGTGTTCACACAGGTGAATCTGGTGTCTGTGTCCTCTAAGTGCCAAGGCAGAGCTGACTTTTGCAGTCAATGAAGTATAAAGGCAACTCAGCTCACCCTACATAAGTATCTATATTTTGCAGTCAAGTTGGTGGGTGTAGAGGAGATGGAAAGACAGATGATGGATGAATGCTAGGTGAAATCAAAGTTTTATTTATAGTTGCAGGCCTACTCATATTTGAAAACTAGGGGATGGGAGAAAGGAGGTTGACATAAAAAGAAAGAGAGGGTTAAGAGTGATAGAGACTATCGAATGGGATGGATTAGTAATGAAATTAGGGAAATTTTTAAAGGAAATAAGTGAAACTTGACATATTTGATCCCAGGAAATTTCAAGAGCTGTTTAATCCCCAAACTGGATGCAGAAGAAATTGTTGATTTTTCTCCAGAATAAAAGTTCCCTAAAATGACTTAAAGAATTTGAAAAAAATAATTGCTACATTTCTTAATTAAAAAATGAACTTTCTAAAACCTGTGATATTTCATGTCATTACAGCTGAGCTGCCTTTCAGTATTAAACTACATTTCTTACTGCCTTATGGGACTTATCATTCTTTTCCATATTCTCTCTTGAAGAACAGACTCAGTTAGAAGAGCACTCACATAATATACCTGTAATCATGCAAAGCCTATGAATCTGCTATGTTATATGACTTTACAGGAAGTTTAGCAATGAGGGAATCCAGCTCACATGCAAAGAGGGCAGAACTATAACTCCTCTAGTACTCTACACATAATAATTGTTTAACCAATTTCGATGTGAAAAAAAAATTAAAAGTAGTATTTAAATCTAGACAACAAAAAATATTTAACTTATATTTTCAGCAGGGAAAAAATAATTATTTCTATTAAGGTCAAGATTTTCTGGAGGAAATCAGAAAAGTGTAAAAAATTGCAGCTGTTATTGTAGAACTGCCAGCTATTTCTGCTTTTTGCTATTATGAAACTCAGATTGGCACCATAAAAACAGAGCATAAGAGGTGGTTCTTTCTTCAAAGTTCTGCCATCTAAGTAGGTCTGACAGAGCAAAAGTCAAAGTAATTTGCTGAAACTCACACAGAAATTCCATGACAGAGAGACAGAAATAAAGATCATCACTTAAAATCTCCTGACCTACAAAGGGATTTAGAGCAGTAGGTATCATTAAAGAAAAACAGAAGGAGTCCACAGCACACATGTAGGTGAAGAAAGCTTGACTTGGTAGAGCTTGTCAATCTCTTGGCAAAAGCATGTGAAAAATTTTAAGAGGAGGGATGTGCTGGAAGGTTGATTCAGATTTTGCAAAAGGAAATGAGTAAGCTCTGGGATTTGCAGCTACAGGAGCCAGAGATAATGAAGAAATCATATTTGTCTAAGGAGCATTGAAGAGCAGAAAGTGGAAGAGAGTAAATGCCTGGAGCAGAGGGGGCCCTCAATATCACCAGCCCAGAAGATCAGGACTCTGATATCCTGATCTGCTTGGACACTGCCTGGTGTGGAAACTGTGTGCTGGTGGCAGAATGAAGAAGGAGGATTTATCAGGATTTGCGTTGAAAGGAGAACACAAAATTTGGGTTATTCACAATCAAAACCTGATAGCAGAATCTAGTAAATGATAAGGAAGTCATAATGTATCTCAGAGAATCAATACAAGTTTCAGATGTGGCAAAATGAATGTCAATGAAAAGCAAGAGTTATGCATGTAATGATAAAGCATCAAGGTAGGTATAATTTCCTATCTAAACATTGATGTCTTTCTTAAATATTGTTTCTCTGAGTAAAATATGCCAGAATAAATCACAAAGTGTAACAGAAAATATGTTTGGCATAAAAAATCTACCAAGCCATAGCTGAAATTAATTATTGAAGTTAGATTAAATTTTAACAAAAATTACAAATCCCTGTGTGCTATAATAAAGTCCCTTGTGTTGGACTACCATGGCAAGGTGCAGTCATTTTAAGGCATATAAATGATTTTGAAGAACTTTTTCATCTGCAGGTATTAGATTAAAAAAAAAAAAAAGACAAATGACACTTTTGAAAAACAGAAGAACCTTAGAAAAGATAGGATGTTGGAAGAACAATCAATGTAAGAATAGAAAATCTCTCCCTAAAGTCTTTTATGCATCACTCCAAGTACTTTGCATTAATGAGCTAAGCAACCTTAAAAGAACAACATGACCCAGCATACTATAGTGATTCAGTAATCCAGTAGTCAAATAACTATAAAATAATGCTTTTTCTTTAATGCACTGATCTTCATTTTAAATTGTTTCAGACACTTAGGTATTTTTTAACATGTCAGTGCTGTTCTGATCTCAGTATACAACAGTTAACAGAAAAAAAAAAAAACCAGCACAAATTTACTCCAAGTAACTCTGTGCAACGTTACTACACAGATATTGGTAGTTTTTTTCCTGCTTTTCCCATTACTATTATCTAAGGAGCAGGCTATGATATAGGTTCATGTAAGTAACGTGAGAGATTTTGAAAGCAAAGCTCCTGTGCCCTTGTTTTGTTTCAGTATCAGATCTCTATTGTAATCACTGTAGAATTTAGTCTGGGAGCTCATGTTGTCTGTGCTAGAATAAGCATCACAAAATCATTCAGACATGTAATTTCTGATGTCAGAAGAGAACGTCAGAATTGCTGCTGAAATAAGGAAGCTATTTTTGGAGTATAGCAATCTTTCAAAAGAAAGCCATTTACAAAAAAATCCAACCCGGGAACATTTTTTACCAAACCACTGACCCTGCAATTCATACAGCCAGCAACTCCTCAGTGACCTCTTAATCAGCCCTGAGTTTCCTTTCTGTTCATAGTATTTATGTTAACCAAATGAATGTGTTTTGGAAAATTTAAAATAAATCAGATGCAGTATATGAATACTTAGGAACACATTTAAAATATTTAAAATGCTTTGAATTAATGCACGTAGCATGCATGCATTTAATGCTCTGTATCTCACAACAATAAAATAAGTAGCAACATTTAGAAATCACAACATAACTGACTAATCGAACTGATATGGAAGTATAAAACAATGAAGGAAAAAACCCTTATCAGAAACAGATCGGTTACAACACATTCTTGCCTTGACTTTATTAAATGCTTTAAATACTGATAAACTTTACCAGAGAAAAATCAGAAATTACAGTGGTATGATCTGTATTATTTCAAATCTCTGAATCTGTCAGTATAATAATCTCTCCTGCAAAACAGCTACAGCTCCTTTAAGCATCCTCAGCAGTATGTATGCTTTTATATTTTAAGGCATTAGCAATGTAGTACCCCCCCAATCCAGCCTTGAACTCTGACAGACACTGATCTCTTTTCTCCCTCCCACACCCTGTTTTATCAGACACTATTTTGTTTAAATTGGCTATTAAATAGCATAGCACTGTACCTTTAAATACAAATCAAACAATATTCATATTCCCACGGTGCTGCTAGTTTCCCTTATGCATTGAATCGCCTGTAGATTAAAAGCTCAGAATCTGAAAAGGATTCTGTTCTGCAGACCAAAGTTCTCTGTAGGAGATGAGGGAGAGGGTCAGTCCCGGAGTCACACACACAACAGGCAGAAAACACACTTGTGATCCTCAGCTTTGGATAGCATCAGAAAGGGGAATAAAAAGCAGAAACACATGGCACACTGAGAACTGGTATCACTTATGGCTTCTAACCAAAGCAGCAATTAAACACCTTTCATCATTCCCCCAAATGCCTGATTTTTGTAAGAACTGAAAGACACACACGCACACACAAAGGAAAATCCCCTCTGAGCAGCAAGGAAAACTTAATCACCTACCATTTTCTTTGCACTCTTCTGGAGGTTTAGCCTTTTTCGCAAGTCGTGGATCCAGCCATGATGTTGTCTTTGTGTTATGGCTGAAAAGAAAAGAGATCACTCTGAGCAGACACATACTGAAAGGAATCAAGTTTTTTCCTTAAGAAAAAAGGGTTAGTCCAACAAAATTGCAATCGATACACTTAATTTGCTTACTGGTTCTAAGTAGCCCTGAAGGAGGTGTAAGAGTAATTGTGCAAGGCAGTTGTAAATTTGGCAACCTCAGCTCCCTGTCCTCAAAGCAGCTATTTTTATTAAAATCAACTAGAATGTTGCCAAGTTAACCTCATTGAAAATGCAGAACTCATCCAGAGCAAAAGGAATTTATTACAAATACAGTGTTCTCCCGTTGATCGAGCGCAGGCGACAGGATTCTGTACCATTCTCACAGTTTTCGGATAGAATTATTTTCATCTTAAACCTGTCCTTTTCATAAATACAGGTTTGTTATTTCTCTCCAGCAGCAGTGACAAGGCATAGCAAAAGTGATGCAAATTACAGCATGCTCCTGCAAAGTCTACATTTCCGGACAGGGTGATTAATGATACTTTGTTTAACAAACCTTTATCTCTCCATATATAATCCTTCTATAGAGATAAAATAGATATGCACAAGCTGAATGAATCATGTGGCTCCTTTCTATACTCAGAATAGATCTTTGAGAAATCAGCCATCAAAGAGCACTGAACTGGCAAAAATTGTTTTCTGGGAGATTATTTTGCCAAATGAATTGATACTTAGCACAGCTAATGAGAGTTAAAAGCCAGATCCTTTCTATGTATACTTTACCCATAAGCAATTTAATTTGGAGCCAAATATTGTAAACATGTTAAAGAAGACTATAAACCAGAAAATGATGTCATCATTACTCCTTGATTTTTTGAGATGCCTTTCCTACAATACCATAATTCAGAGACACTTCTAAACCATGTTTTATTTATCTGAGACATCCTAAGAGGAAGCTCATTCCACACAATACTAAATTATTTCTTTTATTATTAATTTGCTGTGTCATTTTAAAGTGTGCTTATGATTTCTCTTATAAACATTGTTATAAGGTATACAAAAACAGGGGACTAGCAAAAAAATGGATTAGGATGTAATTGTTTGTGAGTTTGTTAGTTACTGATACAGTCCATGTGATCCCAACACCGCTGGTTCCCCTAGGGAAAAATAAATAAATAGAACAAATTCCTTCTCCCACTTTTCTTCCGTGGCAAATAAATTTTCCACAGCCTCAATTTCTCTCTCTCTCTCTCCAAACAGTGACAGTGCCTACTTCTCAGCAGAACTGTCACCATGTTAAAACTTCCTCCACATTTTGAATGGGAAAGAAGGTAGAGCAGAGTTATGTATGGATGAAATGGCAACTAAAATGAAAATTGAGGCATTTAAATGATTTTTTCTTAAAAGCATTATCTAGTCTAGAACACCATTCATGGCAGGTGAAGATGATAAACAAACCCTTCCCTTTGAGAGCTGAGCTATATTTGCAGATATGGAGAATGATGAGCCAAAGTTGAGGTGAATTTGAAATGATGCCAGCAGCCTGTGCTTGACTGCAAGTGTAATTAAGACACTTTCTCAGAAGCTCTGGCTGCCTGTGGTCTCCTGTAGGGTGCATTTTTATGCTGCAGTCACAGCCCCACCACAGCTTGTGTTAACTTCAAATTAACTGGGGGAGATGCTCCAGCAGTGTCAGTGGTGCAGGATGGAGCTCAGCGTGGGCTCATCACACCAGCATCCATCCACTGAGCTCCTTGGGTGCATCCAGCAGCTCATGCTGAGCTCCACACCACCAGGGATACCCTGTTAGCAGGGCCAGAGCTCAGAGTGAGCTTGGACATTCCTGGGGAAGCTGCAGTTGGATCTCTGGAGTGTGGGCATGTCTGGACAACAGCCACTCTCTCCCAGATCTTAATTCTGAATTATTTTTGGGACCCCCACTGATTTCAGGGACTAAATTAGAATCGCAGATAGTTTCCTATGACTTTAAAAGAGCAATATATATGATTACTACTAGCAATGTTTGCTGTGGTATAGAGCAAATCTCAAAGCATTTTACAAAGGAAATAAAAATAACCACCCCTGGCTTAGAGGCAAGAAACTGGAGTCACAAAATCACGAAATTACTGTCCAGAGCCTCCAAACAAGCCAGTGACAGCAGCAGTACTAAAAGCCAGCTCTGTTGCAAGTCAACTGGCCAATGTCCACCCATCAGACTAGGCCAGTTCACCAGCCCTGAAAATACCCTGATAATATTTTTAGAAAGAGTTTTCAAGTATCTACAAAAACAGGTGCCAAACTGGAAACAAGCCCAATTCAATATCAATATTTAAAAATACAAATTAGTTGAATTACAACCTTCAAGGCTTTAGTTGAAACTAAGAACAGCAAGCAGTTACTCTTCCCTTCAGCATAAATGTGGCTTCCACAAAGCCAGCAGGACTGATGTCCCAGTTTTGTGCAAGATGGCCATTTTAAACAAAACCATAAAAGAGCTAAAAAATCAACAGCTCTTCCAACAGAAGAGCGATCCTTCAGTCTGCAGTGAAATTTCACAGAATAGAGATGATATTTCATTTAGATCAGCTCTTAGAGCACTCAATATCCTCCTCTAGGTGATATCTGTCAAACCTGTTCAGCTACTTAGTAAAAGCAAAACTCATCCACAAGAACTTTTGTCTGTAACAAATGACTGCAGGAGCAAAGAACCATTTGAAATTCATCCCTCTTTTCCTTGTTGTGCCTTTTCTCTTGCCCTGCCTCTCCACTTTATAATCTCTACTAAACACACAATGCACTGGGACTAAACACCTCCAGCAATGGGACTTCAAAGGCTTCTAGACAAGTACTCTAGTAGGTAAAAAATCCTTTCCTGCTCTGAAGGCAGGACTTGAAAAAAGGCACAATCAAACCCACCTGACTTCTAACACCTCTACCTTACCATCAGTGTCCTCCTATGCTCTCCCTAGTGAGAGCATGTTTGCTTGCATCATCTTAGCAACCAGGTACATAACACACAAACGCTCCTTCAAGGAGGAGAGGCATGACAAATGTCACATTGCTCTCAGTAAAAGTAGCCCTGGAGTACAGCATTGTGGTTTTTATGCATGTCTACTTCGGTCCTGCAAAGGAGGTTTACTTGGCAGGGTATTCTTCCAGTCTCCCTTGTGTCAGCTATTCCCTCTTCAGCTCTGCAAAGACCCAGAATCTGTAAAAGCTAAAGGGAGACAACCTTTATCTCCTGCTTTTAATATAATTTAAAGGAAGCCTTGATAGGAAAGCTTCAACTATGGGAGAAGAAGCTTCAACCGTGGGAAAAGAGACTGAAGGAACAGTAAATGGTAAATTGGTCAAATTAACACTCATGGCAAGAGTAACATGAACACATATCTGCTGCATAGGCTGTGCACACTGAATTCTTAAGCACTAAAAAAACTTTGTAGGGGGCACAACCTGCCTACCTTACTACCAGGTATAATCAGGTGTGTCCACTTAGGAAGTCTTATAGACAGACCAGAAGGAAAAGGGGCTGGGGATTTACAGATTAGTTATGAATGAACAGCAGATGAATTGCAGCAGCAGTTGTCTCAAACAGGCATTTGGAATTGTCAGAGATGGAATGAGAGTGAAGTGATGAAACAAAAGCATCCTGTGAGAAATACAGCTGTGGCTCCAGCAATGTTTTACACTCACCAAAGCTTCATTACTTGGCAATAACTATACCTTATCATTAAAAATATGTTTAGAAAGCCCATAATTTCAATTATTTTGATTACTAGTTAGGACTATTGAGATAAGTGCTGGCAAATAAACAATGCATGTCTTAAAATCTCTCTAAAAATCAACAGTAAAATCCTAATTTGTGAAATTTTGGAAGCAAATTTTCCTTAACAAAGGATCTCTTTGGTCTTGATTCAAGCAGGTGGAGCATGGAAAGAGCATATCTTTTTAAAATTCACCCAAATTTGATACCTATGCACAAAATAGAAACTGCATATTGGCCTGAAGTGTATTGCAATTGTTTTTTTTTTAAGGTCGTTCAGTAAAGAAGTGGAGCTTAATATTTTAGCCAAAAGTCAATAAAATAATTATTTGCTGAACTAACTTAAATCCTCTCTCTTTGCCAAGTATTTGCACCTAGCAGAAACAGTTTATGATAATCAGTCATCTGGTATTAGTTGCACACAATTTTAAATATATGTGGAAGAAATGTTCTTCAGCTGGGTGAAGAGTGAAACAAAGAGTGAAAGAAAGCACAGAATACTTCCCAGAAGCCTTGACTCAACCTCATGCTCTTCTCCAGATTTTCTTTGTAGCTCTGCTTTTAAGACTTCACAGAGACTGTTGAAATGCCTCTGTTAATAGCTCTGGAGCTGGGTACCAGGCCAGAGGCTTTCTGGGAATCTCACTGGATACTACTCAATAGCTTTGGGAAGTAAAAAAACATTAGGAATGTGGCTTTTCTTATCTATCAAAGTGTTATCTTTTTATTATAATTATTTGTTAGACAGTATATTATTTTATTTAAGATTTGAATAGAATGGATTTGTGTGAAAAATCTGTCAGTTTAAAGCACTTTGACAGATAAGTTTCTTGTACTAACAAAGCCTGTGGGCAATCTCTTGAAGGATTTTTGAAGGAACTATAGAAAGTACTTACTGACAGGAATAGCCTTAATATCTTTTAAAAGCACTGCAGACCTTGTCTAAATTGTGCATCTTGCAAGGTATGTAACTTGCATGTTATTGTGGAAAGCATTTCCAAATGGGCATTGTTTCAGTGTGTTTGGGGGCAGCACATTTGGGTTTGTTTGGGTTTTTATTGAACACATTACATTTAAGCCGGTCCTCGATCTAACAACTTGACCAAAGGGGAGCAGACAAGAAGAAAACCACAGTGCTCTGTAATGCCCTAAATGCTCCTCCCTCCTCTTTCTTTATGCTGAAGCATTGCTTATCTGCAGAGATTTTCAAGTGGCACAATAATGATCTTCAAGTAATTTGTGTGTGGAGGTTCACGGATAGGAAAACAGAGCATTAAACCAGAATTTTCAACCCATCCATTGTGGGATGCTCTCTAAGCTCCTTGCACACATGTAGGAACAGATACAAGAGGAAGTTATCCTCTGGCAGTGGTTTGCATGGCAGCAGCTGTGAGTGCCAGCTTGCCTTGCATTTCACCATGTGCTCAGAGTTCATGGTCCTTAAGAGACCCAAGTCTGGGAGTTCCTATCCTCTGAATCTTAGATGGCCTTGGGCACAAGATAAGCACTTATGCACTCAGCCTAGAGACAGTGGCACTGCCTCTAGGCATTCAGGAGCAGAAGATGCTTATGCATGACTTTTTGGGGAATATATAACTGCCTAAATTCTCCTACGGTAATTTCTGCTGTTGAAGTAATTCTCTTTGACTGAGGCAGTTTAATTTCTGACAAAGAATGGGCTTCATCTCATGTGACTACAAAAATTACATAGCTAATTGTGTGAGATTTGTCTCTCTTCAAGGGAGAGACACCTATACAGAATAATTTATCTTACCTATCATCCAGCAGAACCACCTAACCATATGCTCTTATGTGACATAATGCTGGTCATATCATCTCCCCAATGGCCTCTGGCTGTCACTCCAGAACAGTCTTGGTTTTGACAAGTTCTGTGTCATTTCTGTCAGGATAATGGAGATATCTTGGGCTATTACTGTGCCTCTACAGTGGTGCTTTGGCCAAGATCAGGAGGTCACTTTGCAAATTAATCTCTCAGTTATCTTCTTTTTCACATTAAGTGTTCTCCACTCTTGTAGCTGTTCAAGCTTTTCACTTGAATTTAAACCAAAAGATGCAGAGCAGGAGCTCACCTAGTGTGCTGCATTCACAGGTATGCAGCCCATGGCACCTGAAGAGATCTAGAAGCTGTGGCTGCTGGGTCATCAGCAGCAAGAGTTTCACTCTGAAGTCTTCTGATATTGCTAATTTAGATACAGAAATGGTTTAGATCAGAAGGAGCTCAGGCTGGTTTTAACTCAAATCTGGTCTGATGGATGGAGTTCAGGGTCCAGAGGTAGTAGAAAACTAAGTGCACTCCCAGAGTTCAACTTTCTCTTCTCTTTTGTCTGAAAGGAATCCAATGTGGCCACACTGAAATGTGAGCCAAATCACAGTGTGTGAAGACAGCCAGATTTCCTTCAAAAGTGGACTCCTGACACAAATTACATACTACTGCAGCCATAGTTTTGGATATCTGGAGACATATTTACTGGTAGAAGCAGCTGTATTTTGGCAAAATAATTCTGTCCTTATATATGGACAGGATGAATCAGCCTCTGGAGATAATTATCTCTCTCCATTGACCACAGAAGAGTCTTGGCAACTCATTTATGTTAGATACCTAATGCTACATGGCAAGCCAGGTGAGCTGATTCTTCTAGTTCAATAAATACAAAGGAGAAAAGTTGTAACAACACTACAAATATCAGAGGAAATGTGCTGGAAGATTAATTCTGCAGAGCACAGCAGCAGAGACCTTTGGGGGAAAGACTAGAAATAAGAAAGTAAGGAAAGACAAGAGGAGTTAAGCTGGCAGTTTGACCTAGATGTCAGCAGAGATGCAAACAGCAAGTGAGAGCAAGGGACCGCCCACCACTAATACAGACTGATAATGTCTTTATAACATCAATAGACAAGAGAAAACAAAAGAATTCATCATTCCACAAATTCTTTCCAGTTCGACCATCTTCATGTTCCTAATTAACTTGTCATGAGGCAAGGAAGTGGTCTCAGGAGAAAAGACCCCTTTTGGTTTCTTTCAGCTGCCTGTCCTGCTGTACGTCATGTTGAAGTCCAAAGTGCATTAGAAATCTGATTTTTTATGCTGACCAAAACTGACAGATCCAATCCAACACATAAACAAAGAAAACCAATTATAATGATATTTACAAGACCTCTGATGGGTCAGAATTGTCTATAAAACATATCTTACTGATACAAGTTGGGCTTCTTTCCCAAAGAAAAATCCCATCAGAAGCGAATATTATAACAGTATGTAAAAAAAAAAAAAACCAACAAAAACAACAAAACCCTTTATCCTAATTGCTGCTTAATTCAAGCAGTAGAAATACCCAGACAACCAAAACACTTGAATATTATAGACTGATACTCTGATGTAACATACTCACAGAAGTGATGAACTAACTTATAAAAGTTCCCGTAGTTACTGCAGGATATGAAAGTAATTTTGAGCAGGTAGCAGAGTATACTTCTACCCAGTACTTTTAGTATCTCATACTATAATATATAATAATGATGCATCCAGGCTTAACTAAAATATCCTGCTTTGTGATGGTATACTGATGGAGCAGTCAGGAACAACTAAATACATCATGGTTCTTCAGATAAACAAGATGTTGGGATAAATGTTGTTCCTGCAGTCAAAAAACCTTCCTGTCTTAAAAACTGCTATGAGGAAAAACTGATCCCAGCGAAGTCCACAGCAATATTCTGGTAGCTGTACTCTTCAGATATCACCTGAAATTGCACCAGCTGTATTAAAAAACTTAATGGCTGTTTTTTACAGTGAAAAGGAGAGTCCTTGGCAAAGGACTATTTTATAGCTGTTTTTCAGTCTTTTATGATACTTTCATAAAGAAAAAAAATCTTTAGCAACTAGAAAGGATACTGCAACAGGTCCAAAAAGCAATGCTGACTATGGTGTTTTAAGAAGTAGGTGTTGAAGTAGTAAGAGACTGAATGTGTGTAAAATGTACTGGAAAGTGGTTTGTTTGTTAAACCTTGTGTGGCCTCATTCTCCTAAAATTCATCCACACAAGTAAAAAAAGATAATCCTTTAAAGATGTTCTATTGTGGTTTGCATTCATTCTAGACTTTTCTCCACTAAGAAAACTATTAATGTATTATAAGCAAAGGAAACTATATATGCTTTTGAACAGTATAGAGTCAAATAGCTTTAGGTTTCATGTCCTACTGTCCCTGCAGCCCTTTCAGAGTTCTGCTGCCTACGTGTGGAGAGAAGGCTGGAGAAAAAACCAATTCTGCCTTTTATAGAAGAGCATTAAATTGTGCAGCCAGCTGTACAGGACAGTCTATGATGTAATAATGGTTGAAGCAAGCTAGTTGGGTGAGGGCCACATTTCAAGCTGACTGCACATGACAGCACGTGCACCTAGAATCCTGGTCCTTTCTTGTTTTGCAATGCTTTGGCATTGCACTGGACCAACACAGCAAACACTGATTGCTTGGGATCTAACAACCAGACCGGCTGACTTTGTGAGGACAACACAAATTTGGGTCTCTAGTATGTGGTTTGAGAGCTGTTGGCAAGGCAAGGTCTGAAGGCATTGGGAATCACAGCCTTTCCTTAGCCCTGGGAAAGGGAACAGCTAAAAATCAGTGAGGACTATGATTTATTTAAGCATGCCAAAATACACCACATTTATCAGCCATATTTAAAGCATGAAAGAAGGAGCAAAACTGGAGTGTTATTTGATGGCATTCCAATTTATATACAGCCTGTTAATTATTGCATGTTCCCATTAGCATATGTTCTGAGTGAAACCAAATGCAAGAGATGGAGTCCTATTTGTGTAGTGTGTGCCTGTATTTGAAAATTCAGATTCATATGTAAGGGAGGCTGGAAACAGCCCAAGAAATGTACTTAGGTAGCTCTTCCTGAAAAACACTGGTAAGTATTATGTTGCAAGAAGAGATGCTCATGTTCTGTCTGTGAACGCTAAAATAGGGAAACATAAGGTCATGCACCTATGTCAGAAAGGGAATGAAAGGAAGAAACAGAGCAAGACACGCTTGAAAATATAACCATCCTCTGAATCATTCAGTGAATCTGGTAGATGACATGTTTTTTTGTTTTTGTAGTCCTTGAGGCAGAGGAAGTTCCTTCCACTGTGCTTTACAAAAAGTTAACTGAACCATTAATGATTAACAAATAAATAATCCTGTCTGTAGACAATTATCTTCCCCCTTATGAAGTCACTTCCTCTCTCACTGTAAATCTGCCACACTATTCTGATGGCAGTTTTGATAAGCGAGGTCACATCTGAATTTTAGAGGTTACTTTGAGGTGAATGAATGAAAATGCTGCATGAAATCTAGGACCTTTGGGTATACCTGTGACAACCTGGAACTTGAGATCATTTGCTGCTGGAAGGCTTTAGCGTTTAAAGGCACAATTCACATGAGCCCCAAATAAAGCAATAAAAGATGCTGCCTAGTGTGGCTTTTTTTTTCCCCACTCATTGTGATGTACACTTTAAAAATGTTTGTTTTTCATCTATTATTTAATAATCTAGTACAATCTTTACTCCTGTTCAGGGAGATGTTGTTAGACAAATAGGTTTTTGTTGTCTTTTTATCTTTCCGTTTTTTTGTGAAAGCAAATGGAGTCTCTTCATGCCATTAACCAAAGTGACTTGTAAACAAAGAGGCAATTTAACAGCATCCCCACAGCATTACATTCCTACTTAACCCTGCAAAGACTGTGCAATGTGAAAGCTCAAATGAACAGAGAGCTGTTCCTTTTGCTAGGTTTCTAGTAAATAATCTAATATTTTTACAGATGTGCAATTGCACTTTTTTTGCAAATACATTGTTCAAGTTTATAATCCCAAAAGCAAGAAGCCCTTGCAACAGACCTTCTATCCAGTCTGCACCTCTGATTGATTTCTTTGCTTTACATAACACTCATTTAGTGGAAGTGAATGATGAGCATTGTCAGAACTGCAGTGTAAACCAGAGCATTTCAAGGAAAGGAAGAAAGATGTAACATTAAAGGAATTTGAGAAGTGCAATGGCTGCTCTGTAGAGCATCAGGGCTATTTGCATTCACTGCATTTGTTACAAAATATATATTTATTTTCTATTAAATTTGGTGTGTTAGTGATCTACCCATCGCCCCTTCCCCTGTCCCCCAAATGTACCACAGGTTTTTGTTACAAGTAAAATAAAAGTGCCATATAATTCAGTCTGCTTTCTATCAGGGCATTCAATACATGTGGAAAAATTAAATTTTGGAGTAAGGTAAGAAGGAAGCAAGAGTTTCAGCTAGACCTGAGGTCATCCTAGCTCTTCTCTGCTTTCTTGGACAAATTATAATTATTCTTCTTCTAGAATAAGCACATTTTTGCCCTTTTCAGCAAACACACTTATGTTTTAATAGTTACTGCTATTTTCAGCCTTGTACATGCCAGAAGCTATAGTTGGTCACGCCAGTATTCATTAAAAAGTCACATGCACAAACTTTATTCTTAACATTTGTTTACACTTCATGTGATAGTCACAACATTTTAAATTAAATACAGGATTCAAAGCATAATTGACACCACCAAATGTTATTTTCACCTACTAATAATCAGAATAACAGATAATGCTCCAAACTGAGGCAGTTCCTTAAAGCAAACATATATGCTCCTTCTACCTCTGCAGTAGATTTTTACTGATGAAAATGTTAGTTTTTCCATTTTCTTTTTTCTTTTGAGGAACAAAATGTTATACCAACTCAGAAACTTGCTGTATTTTTATCCTGGTAATTTACAATAATCATAGAATCTGCTGAGTTGGAAGGGATCTATCAAGACCATCAAGTCCAACTCCTACCCCTGTGCAGGACACTCCAATCACACCATGTGCCCAACAGCATTGTCCAAACCCTCTTAATTCTGTCAGGCCTGGGGCTGTGAGCACTTTCCTGGGGAGCCTGTTCCAGTGGCCAACCACCCTCTGTGGTGAAAAATCTTTTCCTGATATCCAGTCTAAACGTCCCTGACTCAGCTTTAGGCCATTTCCTTGAGTGCTGGCCCTGGTCACAAGAATGAAATCAGTGCCTACCCCTCCTCTTCCCCTTCTGAGGAAGCTGCAGACTGCAATGGGTTCTCCCTCCAGTGTCCTTTTCCCCAGGCTGAACAAACCAAGTGACCTCATGAGCTGCAACTCATAAGGCTTCCCCTCCAGACCCTCACCATTCTCGTGGCCCTCCACAGAAAGCTCTCTAATGAGAGCACATAGAGCATAAAGAACTTTCATACCCATTACTTCAATGAGTTTACTAACTAGTAACAGGTATGTATAGTCTACCAACAGGGAAAAGTTTCTACACATAACTAATTCTCCTTATAGTCATTTATTTTACTATTTCTATATACAGCATGGTCTCCCTCTACTGTTCATTAGGTAGCTTTTAGTCCCTTCATTTTCCTTTCCTTTAACTGGAAAAAAGCTTCACCCTCTCCACCTCTGTCCACATAAGGAAGGACAAAACCAGTGATTGTGTTACCTTCCCAGCAGAAAGCACCAGAAGAGTAGAAAGACTTTGCTTTTAACAGAAGAAACAAAAGCTTAATTCCTACTATTAAAGGAAGCAGACCAGTTACCTATCTTAAAACCCAGCAGGCTTCCATCTAAATCACTAGTACAGGAATTGCCACCAGCCCTCAGGAGCCCTGACAGCCAGAACATTCCCGCTGTTTTAATGAGGAGGAGTGCAATGCTCCACTTCACCATACAAACCATTTCCCCACCCAGTTAAATACAATACAGCTATTAAAAACAGAAGAAATAAGACTTACTCAATAAAGTAGACTTCCCCCTTTTCTGTATAAGCCATTTCCCAGTTATCAGGCAGTGGGCCCAAGTCATCATTCTCTTCAGGTTTAGTCTGTTTTGTTACATCCATATCCTCCTTTGCTTCTTCAGGCTGACCATATCCTGGTGCAGGACAAGGCTGGGTGGTAGATGCCTCACCTGAGACAGCTGTACTCTTCTCTTCATGTTCACTTGATTCTACAAGAGAAGAAAAATTACAGGTTTTGGATATCCAAGTTAACGGAGAAGAATTTACGGGGTGCAAGTCTCTGCGAACTGCAAGCCTTGAAATAAAGAGAACAATTCTGTTTGGTTTACACAAAGGTTCTTCTGATGATGCATTTTATTTGGAACACAATAAAAGAAAAGAAAGGAATAAAACCAAACTGAAACAAGTTTAATAAAGAGTTCTGGCTCATTCTGTCCCAGGAGTCCTTCCAGACTAGCAGTAAGCTCTGAGCAGAAGGCAGCTTCATATCCAGCAGCTCTACTGTCTCATGTCTTAACTTCTCAAACTATACTCATAAACACACATGTATACACATAAAACAACTACCCGACTGTTTTACTACAGACTACAGATCCTTTTCCCTTAAAAATGTATGTGCACTAATTGCTTTATGTATCCATATATCAAATAAACCGATGACATGCATCAACTCATACCAATATACCATATAGAAAGTGGTTGTGATTTCATTGTTGATATGACCTGTAGGAGGCTTAGCTTCCCACAGCCAATACCAAATGCTTCAACATATCAACACTGTAGTGTACTGGAAAGTTCACGAAGATGACAATTTATTAAATGATCTAACAGTGCACCCAGAGCAAGGAACTATGCAGATTCCTGTGTGAAACATGTAGGAAAGTGGAAGACAGCTTGGGTGAAATGTTCTAATTAGTGATGCTTACAACAGCAAGAAAGAAGAGCAACAAAAAATTAACAAAAACTGTTTATAAAGGCCTAGATTTTAATTAACCCACAGAATCAATAAATGTGCTGTTATGGCAAGCAGTGGTAAGAGAGAAAAAGTTTAGGAAAACTAGTAAAGATTGAATACTAAGAATACAAGTAAAATTTCTAATGAAAAAGAAAAATAGTAAGTATAATCAAAGATAATTTTAATTAAGTCATGAATTTGCAATGAGCTGCTACTTGAGGCAGAATTGTACAAAAGGTGAAAACTAGATTAAATTATTAAGGATGAGCACTGAAAAATAACAGCAAAACAGAACAGTCAGTCTAGAAAGTGGGATATGGTCAGGACATTAGGGCTAACAAGAAAACTTTCTGTAAGTGCAATAATAATAATAATAATAATAATAATAATAATAATAATAATAATAATAATAATAATAATAATGATAATACCACAAGCAGATTCTTTCTACTATGTGGGAAGGAAGGAGAGCTAATAGTTTATGACACATAAAAACCCCAAGGCAATTAGTGCTCTTTTTGCCTCAGCCACTGCTACCAAAAAAAAAAAAATCACCTGTGATTAAATGACTAACATAATTAATATCAGCAATAGGGCTAAAGAAGGTAGAGTGGGCAGAAAACGGGTCGGGTGAAACTTAGATGACCCAGCTGTTCTCAACTGGCAGAGCTGGATGAAATGGAACCCAGGGTACAGAGAGTACCACACAAGCAGACTCGTGGCAAGTAATGTCAACACCTTCCAGACTTCATGGGGAAAGGAAACTTGGAAAGGACAAACTTTCAGCAAAGTATATATGATTTCAGTTTTTAGATAGTTTTATATTCTTAATTTCTGAGTACTTACGTTTTGTCTGAAATGATTTGCTCTATTAGGCTATTTTGTCTTTTTGTAAAAAAAAATAAAAGGAGGAGGAAGACCCATGAAACTGTAACTGCAAATCTTTCTCTTTTTTAATTCCTAGGATTGGAAGTAAGACTCAAACCACTGACACGTAAACTCTTCAGAGGTCATAAATATTTGTCAAGACTTTTCAGGAAGAAATTGTGTCAAACTAATCTTTTTTTCTTTACATGACATAGTAAAAGGTGCTGCTTCTTGGGCATATATGGTATATACAGCTTTCATGATCTTAACAAATACTTCTGACACTGACACATCAACCCTTCAGAACAGCATGAGAAAAACCCAGATTCAGCCTTGGAAAGGGTAATGATCTACAGCTCTACATCTTGCATGTTGCATCTTGCATGTTGATAAATCTTAACTCATGCTTGAACTATGTGGAATTACAATCATTTTGTGCTGTTTGGAAACATGAATCTATCTGTCTGTAGCATTTTCAAATATGTAAAAGCTTCCTGCAAAGAAGAGATGATGTACAGTCCCCACTTCCCCTGAGAATAGGACAATGTAATAATTTGCTGAATAATTTTTGGGGTGTTTTGTTCTTATCTCTGCAAAGTAAAAGTCCTCAGCTACTTGAGGCATTATTAACAGATCTGTGAGTTGTATTCCTGAGGCTGGCTGCAGCCTTGACCACATCTCTACCACAGGAAGGAAGACATGGAGATTAAACTGAATATACGACAAAGGTCACATGGCAGATATGAGCACAGCAGAAGGAATTCATTTGGGGCAGAGATGAATCACACACAATGACTATTGATCAGCCAATGTATCTGAAGAGCACAGATGCGGTGACACTGCTGTGCCCTCGGATTTTACCATATCTTTAATATGTGTACTTCCTCAAGATCTTATTTTCAACAGGTCTGAAGGGGTCAGATCCGTGATTTGCAATAACTATATTAACAAATCCCATCCATAATGATGACAAAAAAAATGAATTGAAAATGGTTTCTATTATTTACAGTCTGATTCTTGAAACTTGCCATCTAAACATGCAAGAAGACCTTGTCACTTTATTCCTTTATTTTAATGCAGCAGATTATTCATGCAGAAAAGTTTAAAAACTTAGTGTCTTCATCCAAAAGAACCAACTAATATGAACCAAGTAATATCAGAAAAGAAAAAAAAAATAGCAACTTATGGGTGATTTTAGCAGTTCTGAATAAAAAATATTTCGCATCTTTATACCCTTATTGTATCAAATTGCAAATTTCTTAAATTCTGTACAGGCAAGAGTCCATCCTTTTAAAATAACTGCTGGATACAAGAGTAGTTTAACACATTTGCCAATATATGTGAATGTGTCTTCTTGTAAAGATATAACTTTGCACCCTTGGAGTTTCTCCCTTTCCCATAGAGCTGGAGCCATATTCAGGTCTTGGTGCTTTTGTATGGAGGCATTGGTGTCACTGACTCCTGATACAGTGAGAGCCAGGAGCTGACCTGGGCAAGGAAAGCAGGAGTCATGGAGAGCACAGGGTATTCTCTGGGTCACAGGATGTGACTTAGTTGTGATAAATTGAGTTTAAAGAACCTGGAAAAATCAATGGATACCAACTTTTGTGTGTTTTTAAATTTTGAGTGTATTCTAAATGTGTGTGGTTTTGGAAGCTTTGTATGCTGTTTTCATGCCTCTGGCTGTCTTTGTGTGTAATAATAAAACAATAAACTCAACATGTTGCCTGGGTCTAGTGCAACTTGCATGATGATTGATTGCATTGGGACTCTGGTCTTTGTTCATTCCCAAGGCCTGGAATGATAATTTTGAAACTTTATGTCATATCTTATGGCTCAATTAATTTGAGCCTGACAGAGCTTCATTCTCCGGGTGCAACTTATCATTGCTCAAGTACTGTCAGAATAATGCACATACATAAGCATGCTTTCAATGTGAAAGTGATTCTTCTGGAGTTTGGATGATAAACTTCATCAGTCAGCAGTGGAAAGCAAATGTGACATGACCAACATACTGTCAACAATACTGATGCTGGTTGTAAAGGAGACTGACTCAATCTGTTGCAGACATTAACAGTGACAGCAGTAAAAACTGCTGAATGTCTGACAAGTTTCTGGTTACTATTTGATCAAGACTATTTTTACCTCTTTGGTCAAAGCATTAGTTTTGCAGAAATCATTAATTTCAACACAGTGTCTGTCAGGGAAGTCTTCTCAGGTGCAATATCTCTCACCCAGTAATGTGTTCAATTGCACTAAGCATAAGAAACCCAATACTAAGTCTAGACTTGCCCATCCTAACAGTTAATCTATAGATTATGTCTCCCATATGTTTCTTGGCAAATAGTAAGGTTCTTCATTTAAATGTAGCTATTTAAGCTCTTCTGTATCTGTAGGCTGAATCAATAATTCTAAATTGTAGAGGTGATCCCCTAAAATGTGTATCTAAAAGAGCTATGACCTCTTACGCTTTGAAATTTCTCTTTTCTTCTTATTTTATATCAACAGAGCAGAGACAAATAGCTCAAACAAAAAAAGTAAGACATTTCGGCATATAATTTACTAAAGCTGGATGAGATAAATCTCATCTCCCAAATTATACTATTTTGTCCTGAGAGAACTTGATCCAGGATGAAGAGTACTCCGTCCTAAAAGGGCCAAAAGCCAAAGCACTGAGGAGGATTCCTGGTGGTTTCTGGGCTGAGGACAGATGACACAAATCAGAAAGAATAAACATATTGGGCAGACAATTATGGTCATTTTGCCCATATACAACTGTCTCAGGGAAATCTGATGGACATGAAGCAAGGTATATGGAAGGTATTAATGAAAAATTGCTAAAGCTCAACACTTGCACAGATTATGCCAACAGACACTGAAAAGCTGCCTGAAAATTCAGACCGAAAGCACAAAAATCCATGTAAGCACAGATACCATTTAATTGGTTTGATAAGGATGGGTTTCTTTTCTTCAGAATCGTCTTAGATCTGTTACTATTTCAACCTCATGGTCCTATGTGTTAGAGAGGTACTTGAGTTGACAGGCTTGGATATGCAGTTAATAAGCCATTAAATTGCTGAGCATCTATAAAAAATGAATCAATATTTCAGATGTCCCAGGAGCCTTATAATTAATAAAAGCCTCCTCCTGGAAGTGAAGTATTTAAAATAGAACACTCTTTCTAAAAGAATTGGCAATAACAAATGTCCTACCTTTGCTGATTCTTTATAAAAACTAAAATGCTCTCTCGGCCAGGAGTTTAAAAAGAAATAAATTAATTAAAATATTCTGGTTTTCCTGATTGTTTAAAGACACAAACTGCAAATGCACAGACATTTTAGAGGTGACTAAGCCTCTCTCAGCTCACAGAGAAAATGACTGCGGTAACGGGGTCTGTGGGAGCCACACTGTCCAACAAAGGCAACACAGCATGTATGTACAGAGCTGCTTTGCTACAATCCCCAAAGTCCTCAATCAGTGTAACTGAACAACAAAACACTGCTTATAAAACCATGAGAGCCAACACAGGCACTGCTTGTTCTGCTGGCCACACCAATAGGATTTACTCTGGCAGGGAGAGGAGGGGGAAGAGGGGGTGGGCTGTCTCACGCCCATGCTCGTGTATTTCATTCTGTTACACAGCACATGCCAGCGCCTGCTTCTTGTGGGCTGCCTAGTCATTGTTCACACAGAATTTGCCTGGGAGAAGCATATTATAGGTGTAGAATTCAAGGAAAAATGCAAGTAAATATTGCCTCTTGATCCACTTGGAGCTGAAACATATTGTCCTGGAAATTGCTCCTCAGCAATGGTCTCCTATGTGGTACATTTCGAATAACTACAAAGAATGATCTTTCTAACAATTCCTACAATACACATCAGAGACCAAATCCTGCCTTTGCCTCTTTCACTGTGGAAGTATCCTGGCAACAGCAGCAGTGCTGATGTTAGGAGCTCCATCCTTTCCTGCTTAGCTGTGTAGGAAGGGCACTAAGTGTCAGAGAAACGCCAACAGACGCAATCTTGTGTGGCAGGGATGAGCAAGGCTTGTGCAGCATGTGGTGGCAGTGGCAAGGGAGCAATACTGCAGCCCTTTGGAGAGCCAAGGGGAAGAACCAGACCCACTCTCACCCCACTGCTCCTGGACATCCCTGGTAGATGGAGATGGATTCTGCAGAGGAATTTACCCATATATGTAATGCTAGGCAATGGCTAAGGAAAAGTGTGTGGTAAAATCATCCTGGATGGGAAGATATAAAATTCAGTATACGTTGTAATGAAGCAGGAATTAAAAGGGTATATTTTTTGCAATATGAAAAAATAATAAAATAAAGTTTGCAATATGAAAATCCTTCTACAGAGTGTAGAAGATCAGGCAATAGATTTTTTTGTTCCAGAGTAACCTATACATTTAGAGAACTTGCAATATTTCATTTTATCTTCTCATCTGTGTGATTGTCACTAGACTTCTACTTCAATAATCTGAGTCTCTAAGTTTGCCAGAAAGGATTCACAGTAATATTTCTCAGGGATATAAAAATCTGAATTCTTCAATTTTCTACATGAATGACAACAAAATAATTTCCTAAATTCTATTTCAGGATAAGAATTATTAAGTTCTGTAAAATATTGTCTTACTGAGAGGTGGAGGGGGAAATCGATTGCCTGCTTCAGAATAGGCTGGAGTGCTTTCACTCAAGTTACCAGTCAGTACCCAGAACCCCTTTTTTTTTCCTGAAGCACTGTGATCCAAGAAGTAAATCAACAATTGTCTTTCAGATGTCTTTGACATCTGAAACCCTTATCAGCTTTATGCAGGCTCTGAAACATTCCTGAAAAGTGTCCTCCAGATGGTATTGCTGGGTAAGTTTTAATGGCACTGCCACGCCTTTGTTAATATGGCGACTTTAGTCTTCCATTATATTGCTAAGTCTTCAGGATAATTTACAAAATCTCATTTCATAAAGTGCTGAACAATCTTGTGAGTCTCACCATTTGAGAACAAGAAGACCCAAAACACAGACACTATTTATCTGAACAAATTGCAGTTCTCTAGACTCCCTCTATAGTTAATAGAGAGGAACAGGCACTTGTGAATGATTTCCTAACATAGAAATCTAAACCAGGTCACAATCCATGTTCAGAAAGAAGGTATTTTTCTCTTTGGTCTATGAGGAGGGTTCAAAGAGACTAGTTCAGAGACAGAAATCTTTACAGTAGCTGAGGTAAGTGAGATGACTCCCCAAAACAGAGGTTAAGTAACTATTTTAAGCTTCAGAGAAATCCTAATATTCAGGATTCCTGCCTTTCCCTCTTGCAAGAACATCCTTACCTGAACATGCATATTCTCCCTGCAGAAGGAGGTAACTGAGGACTCTGAATAACAGAAACTCACTGCAAAGTAAGAAGGAAGAACAGACCTGGTGTTACTGTCACGTCATTGCCATTGACCACAGGTCTTTCTTCCTCTTCTTCCTCTGGTGGTTCAACGCCTGTCTTCTCCATATTGCTCACAGATTTATTCCTTTTGCGTTTGCCTTCAGCCCCTGGAGTGGCACCTGGGAGGATCTGGTCCGTCACATTTAACAGCAGCGGAGCCGGTTCTGCTGGAGGCTTCGGAGTGCCGTAATAGTTGTCTGCAAAGAGAAGAAAAGGAGTAACACATGAGACTGCAGAAATACACAGGCTGCTGCTGCTTCTTTTGTCTTACATTAAGGGATGTGTGAGGTCGGATCTGGCTCATCAGCTTAAATAAAGAATAGTTCAAAATGTTTTCTGCAAAATTGAATGTTTACCCTTCCTGAAATGGTAATTAATTTTCTTTGTGGTAGCACAAGTGATCCAATCATGCTCACAAAGAAGTATCTTATTAACAATTTCTGAAACTATATCAGGTTAAGTTTACATTCCTCTCATCCAAATACCTGCCAACCAGAGCCATTCTCTTATTTCAAATCGTTAGTTAGGACAAATTAGTTTTGCAACATTTATGCCACAAAACAAGAGTTTCTTAAGGATCAAAATTATGATGAGAATATTGATTATTTATTATGTTATGTCATTTTCACTCCCTCAAATTATCTCACCTGCTTAGAAAGTAAATAATAATCCAATGATTCAGAGATTTGCAGTTTTTAGTAACACTTTCACTATCTTGTTTTTCATATTTGTCAAATCTTTCCTATTCATAATTTCAAAATTTGTAATACTTAAAGCTAATATATTATCAAAGAAACCTTTGAAAATAAGGTTGAAACCTTATGCTTTAAGGCTTAACATTATCTCCAACTACTAAGGAATTCTGAGAAGACTTAAGGTGGCTGACAGATTACCCTCTATTTGTGTCTCTTGAAATTTCTGGCAACTTCCTCTGAGTCATCTACTTTCTGTCAGAAGGATTATTAGATTAGATGGACCACAGTCCCATCTTATCTATCAATATCTGAATGCTTGCATTTTTAGCACATCTGATCTCAAAATTAGTGTCTTGCTGGTGCCACAAATTTTTCATTAAAAATATGGTTCAAATAGAACAGTAACATAATTAATAATATTTTTAAAAGCATGTACTTTCTAGAATGAAACATAAATAGTATGACAATATTATGACAATATTATTGAAACCACACATAGACATGACAAAAGTAAATGCATATATTATACATGCACAGTAAACCATCATAAAATATATTTTGCAAGCAAAGTAAAAATTATTATTAGCACTTGTATTTCTGTGTGTTTCCAAAGACTTACTATGTTCAGCCACATGACCATCTCAATACAGGTAAGTAACTGAACAGCCTTCAAACTACTGAATAGTCAATGAATTTTTCACAGCAGTTTAGCAAAACAATATTAATAACAGATGTTTCTGTAATTGTAACACACAGTAAAAATGTACTGTGTTAAATGACACTCATAGTCACTCTGGAGTTAGGCAAGTTTGAACAAAACTTTGACTCACTGCAGATTTTCCTAGGATTTTGTGAGATGGCAGCAGATTTAACCCAGCAGGGCAATGAGATGTGGCTCTGTAGGGGTGACAGTGGGAGCTCTCTGACTGCCAGAGTTAAAGCAGGGGAGCAGCATCTGGGGTCTAAGGGGCAAAAAGGAAATCTACATTGATCCACTCACAGAACTGTGCCTCCAGAAAATGTCAAGACCAGATCTGTTTGCAGTCAAATTTCCATGCTCTGACAGCCCAGGCTGTTTTGAGAGTATCTGGAAACCAACAGTGCTCAGTTGGAAGTTTACTTTTGTATTGCTCTAAGGTCATGTTACCTTTATTGGTGAGATTGTGTACCTGTAACATCCCATACTTTGAAAAAAGAATCCCTCAATTAAAAAAGCTTGCTGGCCTAAGCCATTTTAACAGTTTCAATCAGTGTCTCAGAGGCCTTAAGCTTGACAAAACTTGTCAAATAGCACTGATTTCCACTGATTCCATAAATATCAGAAGATAAATCCCAGGAATATTGTACTAGTGTGACACAAACTGTGAAACTAAAGCACAGTACCTTGGCTTTTTTTCCTTTGTTCTTAGTTTTGTCATTGTCATACAAAATTGAGTGCAGTAATAATTAGCAGTAATGCTAATATCCTGAATAGTAGATGAGCTGTTTTAACTGAAGGATGCTCTCATGATATTTTAAAATATTAGACACTTTTTCACTTTGAGTGACTGTATGCATTAGTGAGAGACAGAGATAAAATTCATACACACAAAAAAATCTATGAATATCACATATATAAAAATATAAGAAAAATTGCACATATAAGATCAGGGGCCAAAGAGCATTTAACTCATTTGATTTCAAACTGAAAATACTGTATAATTTCCAGCTTCTGTCCTACAACATAAAACTTTATGTGCTTTATGATCCAGTAACCGTTGATTTAAAAGTGGGTTTAAAATTATTTATTGCTAGCTACTTATTGATCTATATCTTTAATTCAAAAATATGCAGAAACACTGCAAATAAAAATAAGAAACTATACACATACTGATACAACCAATGTGTCATTAAAAAAATAGTTAAAACTCCAGTGGAAAAAATATATAGAGTGACAGATCCAGCCATTTAAACAAAGGAGCAATGCTCCGTTACAGAAAAAATAGAATAAAGCTAAACTGTATCTTTTATGAAGAAGAGATTCTCAGTGTCTTGAAATTCCTTACTTAAGACTTGGGAGATCAGAGATGATGGAAGACTCTCACAAAACCTTGGCAAATGTCATATCTAAGCATAATATAGAGACTAAATGTTTAAAAACCATAACTTTTGTTGCCATTAAATTTTGAAAATATCTGATCTCTATTTCATCTTCCCTGAGCAAGGGGAAGGGTTCAATAGGTTATTGTTGAAACACTAATCATAAGGTACTGAAATTCATTTTCCTGTAGGTAAAAAAAAGGAACACCGAGTAAGCAATTTCAACTGTAGTTAATTTTTAAAAAGGAATTATTAAAAAGAAAAACAAAAAGAAAAAAAGAAAAAAAGTAAAAAAAGAAAGTGTTCTAGAAGGAAACATATATCTCATGCTTATTGGCAGTCATAAATACCAGCAGTTGGGAGTTTTTTTAAAAAATGAAAGGAGCACAAAACAGACAACACCTTTATAGCACTATACAAAATCACGTAGTATCCTCTCTCATATACTGCCTGCTGTTCTGGTACTTGCCTCTCAAAAATTACATGGGGAAACTAAAGAAGGGCAATTAAAGCTTGGAACTGCTTAAATTGATTTTGAGTTTTCAGCTTGGAAATGGGACAACTGAAGGGGGATATGGCAGATATGTATAAAAACAGGACAATCCTGGGAAAGTGCCTAGAAAATGAATGAATGGATGCTTAGCTTCCCACTACTTGAGAACAAGAGGATGCCCAATAAAATTAGCAGGTTTAAAACAAGCAAAAGAAGTGGGGTTTTTTCACACAGCATAAGAGAAGAGTGGCATTCACTGTCAGATGCTGCCAGTATCATACATGCAGTCAAAAAGCAATTATACAAAGTCACAGAAGAAAAAATACCATGAAAGCCTATTAAATGTAAAGGTACAAATTCTGTATCAAGAGTTCCATACAATCAGATTGGTAGAGTGCAGAATGTAACTCTGCATGCCTTCCCTCTTCTTGTATTTTATGCCTTAATATCTTACAGATCTCTTCCAATCTAGGTGATTCTGTGATCCACCAAGGGGCAGTAGTAAAGACATTTTCCCTCCATTTGACTAAGTGCAGCTGCTCTATTACTCAGGTTCCTCCTTGCACTCAGAAAAATGTCAGGATACTTACCTGCCACCCTTGCACAGTCAAGAGGTCAGTTTAAGCCTAAGTGAAGTTCTTTGTGCTGGCCCTGAATCAAAGGCTTGGTGCAGGCAGGCAGTGCAGAAAAAGCCCCTCTGCTGAATCCATCTGGCTGCTGCTCCTGATTGCTTCAGTGCTTCCAGCTGCTTCTGAGTGCAGCTGAACACTGGAGATGCTCTGGCCTAACCTATTTGACTTGGCTGCCAAAGCAGCTTGGAAGCCATGGCACAGTGACAATTACCAAGTGTCCCTTGCCACCCCTGAGCTGCATGAACCCTGGTCAGCACCCTGATTCTACAAGGAAGAATCAGACAAATTAATGGGTAGCCTTGCTCTGATGACAGAAACCAGATCAGGAAGTCAGAAAGTCACAAGAAGCAGAAAAATGAGGAAATAAGGAGGAGGAAACAGCTTATTTTTCCCTTTAACTTTAGTTCACCTATGTCAGGATGTAGTAAGACTTTTATTTTATCGATGAAGTGTTTGATGGTGAAGCAATATCCTAACTTGCTTCCTGAGAAAAGGTAAGCCTTTGAGGAAGAAGAAAAGCCAGAGCTCTTGGGTGCTAGCAAAGAAGCAGAAAAAGCCTCATGCTGAAATGATAACAAGACTTAGATATACTGACAGTGCCTATACTGATGTGCTCAACACCCAGTGATCCCAGGTACTGGGCACAGTTATAAATGTGTCCCCCATGTCGTGCTCTACTTTGTGCTCCATTGCAGGGACTGACCTGCATGCATTTTCCTCTGCCTGGCCTCCCCAGTCCCTCTCCCTTTCCTTTTGTGAGGAAAGATCCAAAATGCAGCATAGAGTGGACATCTCTTCTTGCCATCCTTCTGGACAGAGAAGGGAGAGGAAAGGCTTTGGGCCAGGTCTGTGGAGGAGGAGGAGATGCTCCTTTAGCTCCTGGGCCAGGCCAGCCTGAGCCATCAGGCTGTGGAGAAAGGGGACTATTGCTGAGAGCACCCTTTGCTCCTGAAGCTCCACTGACCTCACACAGGGAATTAAAAGGTATTATGAAAAGTTAAAATAGTGATGAGGAATTAGGAAATTATAGTAAAAATGAACAACCAGACAGAAAACAAGAGGGGTGCCAGAGCCAGAAGCTTTTAGGATGAATGCTTCCAGCTGTGGTGTGACTCACATTCTGAGCCCAGAGCAGAGACACATTCCTTTTCACACTTATTTTTAGAGCGAGATGAAACAATACCCAGCTACAAATACACACCTGCCTCTGCTTATTCAGCACCCTCATTTAGATTGATCTGTCTTTTTTGTTTATACAGCTTTGAATTGCTGAAGTATCAGTCAAAATTGTGTGAGTCAGGCACAACTCTAGGAAATGAAAGACAAACCTTATTTTTCAGTTATGAGAACAACTGCAAATGTTATGACAAATGTTAAACCCCTACATATTTGCTTTTGTGATCACTGACTACTGATAATAAACTAAGGGGAAGTACTCTGAAGTCTAATTGCTGCCTAGATTTGAGTTACATTTGATATTTTAACAGTTCACAAATACATATGGAAATGTAATAGATTCCAATGCTATAGAGAGTTTTAGGTAGGCAGAAATTAGCTTAATTTTAAATAAAAATAATAATGTGAACAAATATGAATATTTTATAATTCGATTAAAAGAAGATGGCTGAATTTATGACTAGAAGCCAACTGCATACCACAAGAAGCATCTGTTCATGATTTATATCTGTTTATAATCAGTATCCAGACAAAGACTGGTGACAACTGGTGTCCCTCAGGGGCCCATACTGGAAAAAATAGTGTTTATAATCTTCATCAGTGATACCACCAGTGGGACTGTGTGTACTCTCAGCATGTTTGCAGATGACACCAAGCTGAGTGGTTTGGTTGGTGCACCTGAAGAACAGGAAGCCATCGAAAGGAACTTGGAGAAGCTCCAGAAGTGAGCCCATGGGAATCTCATGAGGTTTAATAAGACCAACTGCAAGGTGCTGCACCTGGGGTGGGTCAGCCCCAGTGTCAGCACAGGTGGGGGATGAGCAGATCCAGAACAGCCCTGCCAAGAAGGACTTGGAGGTGCTGGTGGAAGAAAATCTGGACATGCCTGGCAATGAGCACTCACAGCCCAGAAAACCAACTGCATCCTGGGCTGCATCCAAAGCAGCGTGGCCAGCAGGGTGAGGGAGGGGATCCTGTCCCTCTGCTCTGCTCTCCTGGCACCAGGCCTGCAGTGCTGCATCCACCTCTGGGATTCTTGGCACAAGAAAGACATGGACCTGTTGGAGCAAGTCCAAAGGAGAGACCCAAAAATGATGCACCACTCCTGTGAGGACAGGCAGAGAGTTGGGTTTATTCAGCCTGGAGAAGAGAGGACTCCAGGGAGACCTTATTGTGGCCAGTCGGTACCTAAAGGAGGCTTAAAAGGATGACTTGTTAGAAAAACCTGTTGCAATGGGACAAAGGATAATGGTTTTAAAGTAAAAGAGGGTAGATTCAGACTTGATAATAAGGAAGACATTTTCTTATTGTAAGGATGTAGAAACACTGGAAGTTTTCCAGAGAGGTAATAGATGCCCTACACCTGAAACACTTCAGGTCAACATGGACAAAGCTGTGAGGATCCTGATCTAGCTGAAATGTCCCTGCTCATGGAAGGGGGTTGGACTAAGGGAGTTAGACCATCCTTTCCAACTAGAACTATTCCATTATTTTATGAAAATCAATGAACTTTTCATAAGAAGATTTTTTTTTAACTTAACCTGCTTTGGAGTCTGAAAATTGACTATTATGGTCTATATTCTCTCTATCTGGCTCTAAATGCTTAACTGATGATGTGTTTAATTGGAATTAAGTAAAGCAATCATCTTCCAGGAAGTGCCTAAAAAATATCTCTTTCTATAATGACCCCCAGCCTGCAAGCCCTGAGACACCAAGCTGATGTCTGCCACTCTCCACACCCTGTGCACTCTTGGCATGTAAGTGTAAGTGTAGCTTTCTGTTAACCTCCAGAAAACAGTAAGAAAACAAACTTATGGTTTTGGTACTGTTTAGGGCAGGCCCAACACACTGGCAGCATAATCAGCAGGGTAAGACCATATGAGTTCGGTAGTTTTTAAATTTTGTGTGAAGTTTTCCTGGACAACATATCCCAGGAATAGGTGTTGCAGACATCTTCTTTGAAGGATCTGGTATTAAACCATGGAATTGTTAAGACTGGAAAGAACCTCTAAAGTCATCAATATAATTGTCAACACAGCACTGCCATGTTCACATCTAACCATCTCCCTAAGCACCACAACTACAAGTTTATTGAACATTTTCAGGGATAGTGATTCAAACACTTTCCTGAGCATCATTTGTGTGCAATGGATGTCAAAGACAGGAAGGAATTCTTAAATGCATGTTCTGTGAACTTCCATGAATCAAGCATGTGGTATCACTTCACTGTGCACACACATCACTTTGCCACAAAGGTATGTCCAATCAATTGCATCTGCTTGTGAAATCACTTTATTCTAACATTTCTGATCATCTGTATATGTAATTTAGAGCATTTTTTGTATGCCTGTTTTGCTCTGCAGTAAAACCACACAAGTATAGAATATTCTAAAATTGAAAAATCCACTTCTCTGTTTTCTTACAACCATCTTATAAAATTCCTAAAGAGGAAGAGTACGTAGACTTTGTTAAAATACAATTAGTGATGTATTTTAACAAAATCCAAGACAATTACCACCTCCTTAAGGAAGTCTAGCAAACTTCTTTTCACCCACTCACCCTGAGTAATTTATTTTGACGGGTGACTATACTATAATTAAGGCCTTTTTTTAATCATTGCTGTAAGGTTGGGTGAGTAGATTTTGTTCTTGGGTTCATACATTTTCATGACGGTTTTGCAAAGCTGCTTGATGGATTGAAGTTGCAGAACTCTTATCGTGACTCCAAAGAAAGTGGAATTAAAAAATTAATCCTTCTGAAGCGTTTAGATTTTAGATTTACATTGGTATTATTTTTACTCATGGACTTGTGTCATTAAAATGGCAAAGAAATAGGAAAAGTTGTAGTTCAGATCTCCCAGAATTTAGGGGGAAAAAAAGTTACGAAATATAGATTCACAATTATGTTTTTAAACAGCAGCTTTTAACTTCGATTGTTTTCTCTGAAATATTCACAAGAAAAGTTGTACTTTTACTATGATCTTTGTGGCTACTTTTAGTTTCTTTTAGACAGAAAACTGAAGGTCCCGGAAATGTCTTTGCTCTTCTTTTACTAACTAAGCCTTTGAATCCAGATTTCTTAGTTCTCTGAGCCTTACTGTTAAATTAAAGTCTGAATCAAAAATAAAGATTAAAATTTATTTACTTTGGGAGTGCTGCCTGAATGAGTTACACATGATACACAGAACTAATTCCGTACTTGCTGGGTATCGACATCCCCAGGGCTACTTGTTACAAAGTCTGTTTTTTCTCCCCTTTCTATTTCCTAACTGCATTGGGCTTCAGCTATAAATCAAGTTACTTGAAAGAAATACTTTCTGGACATCCCAGGATTCTGCTAGAACAGAGTGGTCAGAGTCATTGCCTGTGCATTCCCAAGAAACACTTCAGCATTTTCTGGCAGGGGCTATCCAGCTGTTTCCCAGAGATTTGATGCCTTGTGCTGCTGTGCCTCTTCCCCAGGCTGAATTCTCATTTGGGTTGGTCTCTGCAGCTTCTGGTGACAGACATCAGGCAAATATGTTAACTTCTGTGTCAAGTAATGACATTTTAATAACTGGCTTCAGGATGGTCTATTCATCTACATTAAAATTAAGTCACTAATTATAGCTGTGGATTTTTGCCCAAGAGTGTTCTGGCCCCCAATGAATGCAATAGCAGAGGAAGTTTCTAAATTCACAAATACAGTGAAGGAGACAAGATGGGCTGTCAAACCTTCCAACATGACAAAATTGCTGTTCTCTTGCTGTTGGACACCAACTGTCCCCAATAAGAGCATCTCTTTTCCATCCATACAGACTGGGACACTTTATAAGTAAGGATGTACAAGTTTGGTTTTTATTTCTTAATTGGCATTTTTCAAGATAAATATTAGTAGCAAATAAATTTTAGTAACAATAAGGTGGTGATAGAGTACACCAGATATGCATAGGGCATGGTGTGATTTTGAAAGTTTTTAAGGTGCCCAAATTAAGGCATATATAAGCTAGTTCTCATATTAAAATATATATTTTCCTCAGAGATATCACTTCACACTTTAGTGTATTTCAGAGAGTTAAAACTTCTAAGTTTTATTCACAATTTTTTCCATAGTTCCATTTTACATAGCTGCTTTTCCTTTTAATTACTCATTTTTTCTCCCACCTTTTTAAATACTAGGGTGGCTTTATCCTATAAATACTCTGCATTCCTTAGATTTTGCTAATTAATCTTTTAGCTGATTGCCCATCTACAAATTCTGGCACATATCCAAGACTAATCCCTAAATCTCTGTGTAAGAGTACAAGGAGCAAGTAGACAACAATTTCACCTTTACAAAATCAGGTACAGCCCAGACTGTTTTCATCATCCCTTTAATTTCTACCAAGACCAAACCATGTGAACAGATACAATTCTCTTGAGCACTAAATCTCTCACAGCTGGGAAATAACTGTTCTCCTGTCAGATGTGGGAATCCCACGGGTTGAAGGTGTAAATACCTTTCAGATAAAGTAACTATAAACCATCCTTTGTTAAGCCCAGGTGGAGGTGGCTACACAGAGGGAACTGTCTTGCTTTAAGATTCCTCTAAGATTAAGGTCCTGACCTTATTTCTCCCAAATATTCTTCAAGTTTGTATTTCTTTCTGAGAAGCAGAACACATCAGTTTTAGATAATGGCCTAGGAGAGAGAGGACTGCTTATCAGATGCAGCAGAGTCCCCCACACAGAGCAAATCATCACACATCTCCCAACCACCAGCAAATATGAAATGACTTTCAACTTTCATAATTTGATCTTCTGCTGAGCACAGTGTACCAGAAGTGAAAAATCTAGACAGACCTGCCAGACCTCTTGAAAAGGCAACTCCTACATACTTAAGGAAAATCACGGACAAAGAGAAAGGATTGAATAATTAATACAAAATGGAATTTGGACTTCAAAAGTAGGAATCACAAAGGTATGAATGCAGGCTATTGGAACAAGACTATGCAACAGTACAGCGTTACATACATTAGTAACTGTTTTATAGTGGTCTGCACACTTTAAAGCAATTCTGTCATCTGACCTCATCTTCTAAAAAGCAGTAGTATAATCTGAAACCTCTGCCTTTTCCAGAGAAGAAACATGGTTCAATTCCTAAACAGTGTGTTCTTTGCTGCAGCTAAGTACAGATACGAAGATACTTTTTCCCATCTCACTTACAATTTTTATTGTGAGTTGGCTGGATGGGATCCTTGAGTAATCGCCTGTCCCAAAATGTGTATGATCCCTAAGTGATGTAGAGTGGGTTTTTAGCTAATTTCACTTTTCCTGCTCAGAAGTTCAGTATCTAAAATAACAACCTCTCTTCCCCCATCTGCCCTGGTAGCGATTTTAGATGAGATTAATTGACCTCCAGAAGTGTGCTTGGGTTTTGGTTGCTACTTTAAAAGAAGGTCCAGACAACTTTAAGCTTGCTAATGTTAGAGGACATGATTCAGACCCTTAATGATCAAGGTCCCAACACACTAAATCATGCTATTACTTTCTTCCTTCATTTAAAGATTTAGGCTAAGCAAAGTTAAAAAAAAAAAAGATTTTCTGCTTCCCTTTGTATATTTTATATATTATGGCTAAGATTTTTGTAGAAGTAAAAATCCTCTGCCATATTAGAGAACAGCTTGCAGCAGAGTCCCTCCCTTTTGACAGTAGTGCCTACATGGTTTTACACCCTTACAAATTATCTGGAAAGATGAGAAAAGTCTAAGAATACTTCTAGACAAAATTTCATCTAGTTCAGTCTGGGCCATAGAAATGAATGTTTCTGAAGGTTCAAAAGGCTTAAAAAAGAGAAAAAAATATAAGTCATGGGGAAGTTATTATGTTAGATGAAATTTATTACTGATTAATGCAAATCAGAGAGCGATTTTGTTGCAAATTACTCTTCTTTCTAGAGTGATACTGGCATTGCTGCAGACATCTCACTGTATAGTAGCAGCTTCCTTCAGTTAAATAATAAGCAAAGTTAGAATCATTCACTGAACTAAAGGAATCAAATGTCATACAGTGCTCATCATGTGGTTAAAAACTTTATTGCATGCAGTATTGGCCCATACTTTTTTAAGGGAAAAGAAGTTCCAGAAAGAAAAGATGTTCTAACAAAAGCAAGTAAAATTATAAGCTTCCTATAATAAAAATAAAATGCATTTCAGTTGTACAAATTAACTATATTTCTGTAGAAGGTGGTATGAAGGAAAGGATGTGCCAAGTTTTTCAGATGAAATTTTGTTTAAAAAATGGGAATGAATTTTAAGAACACAGAGTCACTATACTAGAAGTTTCTGAGAGATTACCCATATGTTAAATCACTCCACACTTACTACAGATCTATCTGAAAATGCCATGTGTAGGGCTAGGTGACATTTATTCAAAAATGATCCTGCAGAGGTCTTACAGTCATGAGAATGGTGCGATCTGTCTTTTGCCTGACATAAGAAGCTGGATTAATGCCCCCACCCCAGGTTTGTTCACTAATGTATCTCCTTTTTCTTTTTTTCCTTCATAGGACTCTAAGCTTATTTTAAAAGCTGTGTTTATAGACATCTTATACATTTTCAGAGTGGCATTTTCTCTGTGTTATAGCTGGAAATCTGTCTCCAACTGCCTTGACAACCTTGTGAACATACTCTAGACTTAATTTCATTTGACAGTTTCTTCAGACTTGAGGAAGAAAAGAGATCCCTGTAGTCAATCAGTTTTTGTATTCATTTATTCAGGCTGCTACCAGAGAAAGTTATCTTGCCAATTGGAGAGGTATGTAGGGAATCCTTCTTTTTGTGCCTAAAAAGCCTCTGCAGATTGTCCTGGATAGTCATCTTGCACAACATGAATAAATCAGATGGTCCCTATTGGCCTTTCCTTAAGGAGTTGTCAGAATAAATAAAAATACTTCTCAGAGACTCACAGTGATTCCAGGTAGAAAAAAATAAACAAACAAAAAAACCCAAAAAACCCCAGAAAAATAACTACATAAATTCTGTTTTCATCAACAGATTATTTTGCCATATTAGTGAGAATCATCAGGTGTTTTTAAAAGTAATTTGAAATTATAAAGCCAAAATACTAAGCCATAACTACCACTTAATGGGGGCTCTGTGTTCCCTGCTTCCCTTAAAGCCAGTGGGATATCTCTTTCTAAAGTGGTATTTTTTACCTCACTATTCTGTCTACCACTTTGCTCCTGAGATGACTGAGATATAGAGCTTTACCTTTCTCATGTGAGTTTTAATCCATAACTTTACTGTCAATGAGGTCTTGTGCTACAAAAAGATATTTTAGCTCCTCCAGAGCTCTGTTGCTGCATAAAGATCTATGATGAGGCAATCCACAACCCCAGAACTTTAAGCCAGGGAGGAAAAAATAAAGGTTTAAAAACAAATTATTTTTGAATAATTCAGAAAATTTCTGATTAGACACAAACAAAGAGATATTGAGGAATGAAGTAATTAATATTGCCTGGGGTGAGTTTATCACATATTAGTAGGAAAAAAAAACCAACCAAAAAAACCACAGAAATATAAAAAGCTTGATCATGCTTGATGAGTCTTTTCTCCTAGTTCTTGCTCCTAAGATGTATAATGAGGCATTCTGGCATGCTCTGCATCAGGCCCCACAAATTGCAAACTTCACAATGTCATTCTCCTGAAAGAAGGAATGGAGGGTCATCTTCATTCAGGAACTAAGCCACCGCTGGGAGGGCAAGGTGCGACATTAAATAAACTCTGACCTTCCACTGATTCTTTTCTCTGGACATCAGACAAACAAGAAAGTGGCCAGAGGTTGTAAAGAAAATGTCATAACCACCATCAGAGCCTGGACATTTTGCGATTTGGCAAACTTGTATCGCTCAATCTCCGAGTGTGGATAGGATGGCTGGGGAAGTGGGGTAAAAATAGGTGCTTTCCACTCATTTATTGACTCTGACAGAATTTAGGCACCAACTGACACTTTGGTCCCAAGGTCACGGAGGTCTCTGCATGCCCAGTACTGCAGAAATGCAGCAGCTGCAAGCGCTGACTAAATTAAGTGTTATTGGAGTTGATGGTGGCAATGTTGCCCTTCATTTACACTAGAAAGATACAACAGAAATGTTTTTTAAAACAGTGAGATTTGTAGATCCATCAGACCAACAGCAGAAAGAGCATTGTAAAAAGATGAAGAGTTTTCATTTTGTCTCTAAAAGATGATCTTTAATAACTGCCTGAAGGCCATTAGACAAATAATTAAAAACAGAAGTAAAGTAAATGAGTTGCTATTCACCAGGTTGACTGTGAGAAAAAAAAAAAAGGTAGCTAAAAAATCTGTGCTCTTTTCATTCTCTGTCAAGGACAGCCAAATGTTTTTGATGTATGGTCTGCACAGTCATTACAGATTGAAGCCAACATGTGCAACTGTCCAAGTGTTTCTTATCTCTCTCTTTCTCATCGACACACTGTGTTGCCCCAGGCTACCTTTCGTTGGCTGTCCTTGTTTTGCCTGCCTGCCTGCTTCATTTCTGATCCTAAAATCCTGTTCTGGGGTAAAAGACTTCTCTACTATGTCATGGATACCTCTTGACTCTGCCCTGTGAGCCAGCAGAAGCAACAAAGAAAATTAAATGCATCTGTCATGTTTTGACTTTATTTTTTGAAAACTGCACCTAATAAAAAATTCTCCGGTAATACTAAGCACTGGTCTGGTCCTGTGAAAAAGCAAAAGGGATAGTGCCCTATGGAAAAAAGAAAAATCAGTTTGGTACATGCAAATTATTTAGGTAAACTATATATCTGTGAATCTTCCAATCTGTAAAATGCTGGTACAACCACACAAATCCCTCTTGTGAAATAAACATGTCATGATCTCAAATTCTAAGTTTATCAAATGCCCCAGTGTTTTAATTATAGCTACATCTTCAGACAAGACCTGTGTTTTCCACTACCTTCATTCCACCATGAAGCTACCCTCTCAAAGATATCGAGGATGTGATTCTCCTTTTGTGTGACCATAAATCAAATATTTCCACTGAAGCTAATGGACTTACTATGTTATGAAGGAAATGCAAAGTTCAAGCATTTAAAAAGTACAATTCTGTGAAACAAAGGGGTTTTTTTGGTGATCTTTGAGTGATTACTCATGACAAGATTCACTACATTTACTCTTGTAAATGGCAAGTAATTTCTCTTTAATTTTCAGTCTGGACAGAAAATGGTTGGGAAGAGTCACAAAGCAATAACAACCTTGAACACTTATGCAACACTTCACATTTCAAACTGCTTCAGAAATGCAAACCAATTAGGCTGTCATTATGATTTATGGTAAGGGAGACAAGAAATATATAAACAAAGTCAAACAGAAATGCAGGGCTCTAAACTACAGTTCTGTGAATTAGAAATCACAGAAAGAGACTTCCAGGGACTTCCTGGAAAATGGAAGATAAAACTCTAGAGTAGATTGAGTAACAGCTAAGACAACGTAACCTAGCTACTGTTGAATGGTCACATGTGGAACACAGAACACATAAATACACCATTTGTCTAAATAAGCATTATCAGCTTCATCTCACAAATAACTATCGTTCATTAGCTCATTAGTGAATTTCTTGAGTTGTCTTATTTACAATGCAATTACCCCTGGCAGATCTGTCTAAACTGATAACCAAAGGGCAATTAAAATCAGTACCCATGCCAGACCATTAGATGGTTTAAAGAGTAATATCTATGCTACTGGTTCCTTTTAGAAATACATTGTTAACATCAGGAGCATAAATGTTAATTAGAGTAATGACTTCATTCACCAGTTTCTTTTCTACAAGGCCATTTGGATCAGAATTCAGCTCCTCTGTTTGAAAGGGTGAGTTCTTTTTTAATTAGAACAGCTACTCCATTGGTACTAGTAATAAATGAGAGGAGAGATCAAGGTCTCACCCACCAGGATTTTTCCACTTTTTTGTTTCTGTGTAGCATTCAATGCTTCAGAAAAAAAGGTCCAGATTTAGTCAGAAAAAAATCTAAAGTTCTCATTCTTATAATGTTAATGTAGATCTTTTACAAACATTTATTTGCAGCCCAGACATTCTCACATCATCATTTTTGAGATAAATTTTCCTCCCTGCATGTTTCACTAGGTAGACCAGCAGCTTTAGGTCATTGCTATTCCACTGGATCACCTCCCCTAAGGCAGGGGTCTGTGCCAGAGTGAGACTAGTTAAGAAAAAGTGTCAAAGACTATTTAATTTCAAGCCTTCTCTGCTGTTGTGCATCTCTCACTCTTCAATCACGCTCTGACCCTGTCGAGGCACACACGTGCAGCTGGGAGAGGGTGGGCTGCTCTTAGCAACAGCAGTGCCCAGTGCCCTGCCTGGTGCTGACCTGAGCTCCACAGCAAGGGCTTCTGATCCCAACCTGCACACATCACAGCAGGGACAGACAAGCAGCAAAACAGTGTGGGCTGAGGAGACAGAGCAAGGAACACATGACTGCATTTGCAGGCCAGGAGACATTTTCCTCTTCATCCTTGCCTAGATTGGCAAAGCCTCATGGACTTTCACAAGGCCACTGCCACCTTTTCTTCCTTAAACTTTGGGATACATTATTACAGAACAGGTTGGATTCTTAGGAGTCAATTCTTGGCAATATTTCTTAAATCTGGCAGGGCCTCTGCATGCACTGGGCATATGCCCTTACAACATTAGTGGCCAAGGACGGATTTGAGTCAAGAAGGGGCTGCAGTTACATGGTTACTTCACATGCCAAAGCAGCAGAGAGCAAAGGCTGAACTTCATGTTCTCAGAGCCTCTGAAACACTATAGTTCTGTAGGTTCTGAGATCCACATTTCACATTCCTGTCCCCAAAAGAGCAAAGAGTAAGAAGGAACAGACATAACTGGGAATAGACAGGGGCATCAGTCTTCAGCCAGTTTTTCTGGGTACAACTTCCTTCTGGACTCTAGTGCCAGTCTACGAGCTTGTGGGCAAATTATGTGTGCTGAATCATGAGGTACATTCCTCTACAGGAAGTACTAACTGGCAGATAGATAATGATACTCTGTGCAGCAACCTGTATTGCCTCTTAGCATCCATAAAGATGACAACTTGTGCAGCCAGAGACGTGCTCAAGTATTTACATTAACATGCACACAGTAGTAACATCATGCTCAAGGCTTCTCATACATTGATATGAGAGAGAGACATAGCTTGACTCTAACTAGGTCACTAGGAACTACCAGCGGGGATATGCAGAGGCCCTCAAAGAACAATTTATTTGGGCAATACCAACAATCCCTTCCTATGATTAAACACAGGGATGAACTGTCTTACTCTGAAGTTGACTCAGAACAGCATTGCTAAAATCAGTGTCTTTAATACTATAAATGAGAGCAAAGAAAAAAAAATTCATATGTCTAAAACCAGTATACTCCTTATACATAGTTAACACTTGGTCCAATTTATTCATACTAAACACCATTACAGAAGGCTAAAACTGCAAAATTAATAATTTTGTGAAAATCTCCTCAGTTTTGATGGTATTTATGGCCAGCTGATACCTCTGAACTTGACTCAGTACATCTAAAAAGCAAAGTTTAAAGAACTGCAATTTGCCAGGTTGAAGCTACATCACTGCAAAGACAAGGTGATGCAGACATTTTCTCTGTTAGAAGGGCACTACATAAATTTTAACCAAAATTTATATTAAATCAAAGGAATATGTCATCACCACTAGAGAAGAAGTCAACAGTATAAGCCTTGCTGTTACAGTGTCAGAAGATCATAGGTGACCCGGCCATGGAGAATGCACAAGAATTAGATCCTCAGACAGATGATCACTTAGCAGGCTGCAAGAAAAAACTTACACAGCTACTGTCAGTTCTGATTTTTAAGCTGGATGTTCCACATTAAAAATGTCATTCAGAATGATCCTAAAACTTGCTGCTGTGTGCCATTAGTTCAAATGCTGTGTTAACAGTACTGCATTAAAATCAGTGCCTCCCTAGTACGAAGTATTGTGTAACAAAATTGGAACAAATAACATTGGGAAATGCTGAATTTCCATGCACATTTTCTGTCCAGAAGAACTAATGATGTCATTATCACTATATTCACCAACCTTGCTGAGCAAGATCTATTTATGTGTGAAGTTCTCAAAATAGCTTTTAAACTGCAGGAGTGTTGGAAGTTGGAATAAATCCAAGACTTGTGAAAGTTGTACCTGACCGCCCTCATCACTGCGCATTATGGACCATCATCCTTTGTAATAATTCACTCTATTGCTCCTTGCTCCTGGCTGAATTTGTCTGAAGCAGACCAGAGGGCTGTTGAGTACAGCCTGCTTTTCTGGGCGATAAATGGGAACGGCAGGCAAGAAAGGGATGGGAGAAAGCAACAGTGAATAGCCACATTGGCCAGTTCTCCACCAGCTGGTGCTGGGTGGGATGTCTGTCAATGCCCCAACAAAGGAGTGAAATCCAGCTGTCATAGTGACATAATGAATCCAACTCAAACACTGCACACTAAAGTATGTAAGGATCTTTTAACCCATTAAAAAACTTTTTTTTGGCCCTAGAATTACCTTAATATCCAACTCTCTTGTGTTCTATCTCTAAATCTCCTTTAGTTTCATGTAAGCCTGGATTTAATATGGGTATTTCAGGTTAGTAATCAAAAAATATTTCCAGATGCAGAACTCAGTGTCCTTCGGATGCCTGTAAAACAAAGATAGTTGTACACTGGGCGCAGTGGAGAAATGACTGGAAATCAAGAAACCTGAATGGTACTAAGTGTATGTAAAGTTGTACTGGGTAGATATGAAAGCAAAACAATCAGAACTGCTTCAGTCTGCCAGTACCTCTGCAACTTGGAAAGAGGTTTCGGGCTTGACTGCTCACGGGTCAGTCTGTTCACAAAACACCAGAACTGTTTATGGGAGAGACAGTTTTAAAACATAATTACCTGGTGGTTAGAAACCTTTGGACCAAATCCATTCACAGACTTTATTTGAAGAAAGCAATGTATGGATGGTCATGAATATGGATTTTTTTTTACCTAAGTGACTTGTTTTTAAAATTATCATGCTGATTAATCACTTGACTCTCTTTTTCAGGAAAAATGAAGATAATTAACTACTTTAAAAATTATTTTTCCTTGCATTAATTTTTGTTGCTGTTGTTTGGTTTTTTCCTGTTTTTTTTTTTTTCTCATAAGAACGCTCTTCATGGAAGCTTTTGAGCTAAATTTAACCTATCTACTACCAATGTAGATATCAGCCACTGACTGAAAAGCAGACATAGCCACACATTAATTTCCCTTTTCTTACTACTCCTGACTTCCCATTTCATTAGATCAAACTGAAAAACTAACATGCCAAGCTATTTACTCTGAGAAAACCTAGAAGGTGCTTGTCATTCAGCTGATTACATTTTAAGTCAAGTAAAAAATAATACTAAAAATATACTTTTTGAAGGAATAGAAAAACAGAAATGTAAATTGTTTAGCAAAACTATCCCTACGATTTCATATACTTGCATTCTAATTTGGATTACAGCTTCTTAGCAAATGTATTATAAAAGAAGACATCTGAGATTAAGAAACACATTTTTTAAGAGCTGTGTTGCCTGTGCATGCTTTGAAACTTACACTTGTTTATTATACACACCGTAAATTTTTAGTTTCCAAACCATTGATATTTAATTAAACTGACTGAAAATGAAACAATTTCATGGCTGATGATACTCTCTACAGAGCAAAACAGGACAGGAAGGACAGGAGCAAAAGCAGAGGGAGCTATCACTGGATGAAGGAGTCAGTGCATTGGGCAGTCACAGTCTGACAGACACCTCTGGCACTGCTGCTGTGCTGGGGAGGTGCCACTCTGACAATGCCAAATACCCTGGCACTATAAAAACAGAGAGTGCTCCGGTGCTCTTTAGGATGTACTGTGCAGATTTAAAATGGGTATTTTACATTTATAGACTAAACAGACGGTGTGCTCTTCTGGGACAGCCCTATTCTGCAGTTGCTAAGCAGCCAGAGCCTCACATGCACAGGGCCCGTGTGCAGCGCTATGCCCAAGCATCAGACCTGGCTCTAAAGGCACCTGCACAGCTCTTGGCACACAGCAGTGCTCCCAAAAGCTGGCTGGGCTGCAGGGACCACACCTGCATCCCACAGAGTGCCTTCTGGCAGTGCCCACTAACCCCACAATCCCCTGCACACAGCCAGGCCATCTCTCTGCGCACAGATCTGCCTCCCCCATAGTGTCCCACTGGCAGCAGTGGAGCTCTGGGAATGCCAAAACCATTGGATGGCCCCATCTGCTGTGAATGCAGAGGATGCCACAAATAGATCCACCTGCAGCAGCACTGCACCAGGAAAGGCTCAACCGGTGGCCTGAGCACCAGCAGAAAAGGGACTCCTGCCTCAGGGTGACTCCAACCCTGACCTCTCCAGCCTGTTGGCGTTTCTCACTGCTGGGAATGCAGCACAGACTCTTGTAGCAGCATTCTGCACGAGCTAGTGTGTCACCATGATATTTTCTGAAAAATCCTTCGCCAGGATTTTTCTCCTGAGAGGCTGAGAAGCCTCAGAAAAGAAATGTAAACAATTATTATCTGATTGCTTTGGAATGTGGTCTGGAGATTGTTTACCAACAGATGCATCTTTGATTGGTTCCATGTGAATTGTTTTTACTTAATGACCAATCCCAGTCCAGCTGTGTTGGACTCTCTGGTCTGTCACAGGTTTTTATTTTTTTTGTCTAGCCTTCTGATGTCTCCTCTCTCTTTCTTTAGTATAGTTTTAGTACATAATTTCTTCTAATATAATGTAATATCATAATATAATAAATCAGCCTTCTGAGAACTTTGAGTTGATTCTCATCTCTCACCTTATCCTGGGGACCCTCACAACACCACAACACTACTGCGATCCAAGCCAAGCCACCTCTCTTCTTCCCTACAGGAATCTTATTAACTGGTAAGGGGATAATATCCAGGTTCTCAGACTGTAGCATATCATGGTACCCTTGTGAACACATCCATCCTTGAATTAAATGGCATTTGAATTGTTGACTAGAAAAAATAACTTTATTTTTTTTTTAATTTAAGAATTTAATACATGGTAACCCTGAGTGTCTCATTTGCCTCCATTGCTAAAAACATGTGCTTCATGTCTAACCTGAACAGGTTCAGTTTACAGCCAGGGGATTGTATTATACTTTGGCTGCAAGACTGAAGAACAATTACCTGGTATCTGTTTCTACTAACACTGCAGAAATACTTGAAAAATGTGACAAAGTCACCTCTTTGCCTTTATGGTGCTAAACCAAACAGAGTCAAGTCAGACTTTAATATTTCTTATGAATTCTTCTCCAGCTTGTCATCTTCCTGCTTGCACTGCATGCGCCACAACTGGAGAGAGACAGCCAGGAGAGCTTCAAGCAGCTTCATATGCAAACATGATGTAACTTTCTCAGGTCCTACAAGCCTACAGACACCTTATCTCTGCCCTAACACCATAGCAGGAGCTCACACCCATTTAATGTGGTTTCCTATGCTCTTTAACTACCACCAATTATGAGAAAAAATATCATGACCCGTATAAATGTGTCCCAGACCAATCACCCCTGTTGTCATCTTATTGCAAAGGTCCCATACCTTCTTGGTGATTTCTCATGGGCAACCCCTCACAGCACTGACTCTTTCTTCTTCACATCACAACCAAAAAACTCCAACTCTCTCCACAGCACAACCAACAAACTCCAGCTCCCTCCTCCCCCAGCTACCCCACTCTTTTGTAGCACTCTTCTTCTTACTGGACACAGCTGTGGCCTGTTACGGGCAGGCCTGTTCCTGATCTCTGGCGATCAGTACAGCTGCAGCTCCTCAGGGGTGAGACTGCCCTCTGAATTATTCTCTCCACTTATCCCTCCACACATCCCTTCATTAAAAAAATCATGTTTACAGCCTACCATGATTTACTGAGCTCTTCTAATGCAGAACTGGTCATCTGCCTTTTAGAAACCAGCTCCCCACTCAGTAAAACATCTCTTCACACGTTTGGGTTTTAGTTTTTAAGACAGTGTAGTATACAACCACTCTGAAAACTATGGTTAGATAGAAAACTATCAGAAAAACCATTTTTATATACAATTTTATACCTACTGAAGCATAAGAAAGATGTCTGTGGGGCTGTTGCACAGAAGAAAGAGTGAGAACAAAATGAATTAAGCTTAACAGTGACAAGCTAACACAGACAAATACTTTCTTGAAATATTTTGCTTACTAATAAGTTGTTATGACTGAGAAGCCTTCAAGAGAAGTAGATATACACAAGTTTACATAACAGGAGGACCTGTATCAAAACCTTAGGAAGCTAAGAAATGCGTGTATGCATAAAGGTGTGGATTCTATCCTGTTATTGACAGAAACTGCATGAAAAACTGCTGGAGCAAAAATGATAGATGAGATGATATTAGTTACCTCTACAGCTTTGGAACTGGAGAATAAATGGTATACTATATAGTGAATGCATCACAGACCAATGAAATGCTGTAACCTTGACCAAGAAAGAGCAAAGTCAAATTTCAACTTATCTGAATTTTAACTAATGTAAATAAGATTCTTCACACTTGCTTTAACAAACCTTTTTCAAGTGTTCAAGCAAGAGGCATATTCTTATTAAGACTTTAAATAATATTCCACATCACAGAAGCTCCCTAGATATTTTGACCCCTAGTTAGGCTACCAAAACAATTAGCTGATTTACTTACATGATTTATTTAATTAAACTCTTTGATAAAAATTATGCATATATCCGTAAGTTATATAATAAATTATATCTAGTTTTCAGTCATCTAGTTGCACACTCATCCAGGTCATATCATACTTAGACATTTGGTTACAACTACAGTATGTGCTGTGGTGGAAGAAAGATTGGAATTGGAATTTTAATCCCCTTGACCTGCTGCAAGCTACACTGATGTACAGTTTTTATCTGCTTAATATGACTGGTTAAGGAAGACACCCTCCTAGACTATGCTTAAAACACTCTGTGTCAATCACACATCAATAAATACAACAGGAAAATGGCAGTTTTCTCAAAATGACTGAAAAAAATGATATAACATTTTCTCAGACTGTAACCTGATTCTGATACTCATCCATGGAAAAACTGGCTTCCACTTCTCATGAGTGGGAAAAAGAAGAAATTTAAGAAGGAGATAAAACAAATGTGAAGACAGCAAGCTTTGATGTTAGGAACCTATTTAGTTTTATTTAGGATTCATTGCAAACCCCACTCTCTGTAAAAAGTTTTGTGACTTTTAGTGTTCCATAAGATCACTCAAAACTTATTATTTATTTAGTACCATTCATCTCCCAGGTGCTTTAATGACTAGAACATCACAAATGAGTGTCAGAAAAAACACATAGTGTTATCTCTTTCAGCATCTACCAGCATAGATCTTTTCCTTGCCCTGCAGTTATATTGCTTTTCTGTGTCTATTTTAAATATAATTAAGGTATAAAATCAATCTTAATGAATTCCCTTTTTTAATCCAATGCCTTCCAAATAAAAAACACAGTTAAGATAAATTCTGTTGAGAAAAAAGAAATCAGAATCTTACAGATATTGTAATTTGAAAAGAGCAGTTTACACATTATTTATCCAGCCACCAGCTGAATACTCCAATTCCTTATAGGAGGTGGGGGATGTTTTTTTGCAACTTTATTGTTGCAATGGTTCTTTGCTGTCAATACTTCCTTCCCTTAAAGAATGAAGAAAAAAATTAGTTTTAGAATAATTTTACTTGTGCTTCTTCAATTTCCTTTTATGTATAGTTTAATTCTCAGGAAGATCTGATTAAAATGAAAGTGTCAAATGAGTTTTAAATGACATAAGGCAATCTAGTGATGAAATTTCTCATGTTATATACACTTCATAGCTATAGACTATATTTGCATTTGTTCTAGTTTTTCTTTTATAATTCATAATTATTGTGCTTCAAAAACTACATATACAGATTTTTTTAAAAGAAATGTGGCCTATAAGGCTGTTTAAATGATAGAATGGTTAAAGTCTGTTTAGATTAAATCAGGAAACCCTTCCAGGCACATGGGGGTCCAAATGAGTTTGTACAGACACCTGTGAGCAGAGGACAGCTCTGGAAAGACTGAAAGATTCCTTGTCCTTCCAGACAGATATTCACCATTCTGCTCAAATGGTGATGCACCACAATGGTGCACAGAAATAAAAAGGTATGGAATATTATCTAAGACATGTCTGGAGAGACCGAGAAGCCTCTCATATCTGTCATTAACATTCCTTTCAAAATTCTAGTCAGATTTATAAGAAAAACCCCAAACTTTCCAGCCATTCAGGATTCTTCTGACAAGTGGCACACCTCTTTTTCTCTTAAAAATGAATGTTTAGGATTTTCTTAAGTCTGTTTTACATCCCTGATCTCTTCCTCTGAAATTGTCTTTGTGCAACTCACACTCAAAGTGACACCAGTGTCCTATGCACTGAAATAAAAAGTGGTTCCCTGGCAACAGTATCGACACAAAAGTTCTCATGATTTTCTCTCTCACTTCTGTGTCTTAATGGATTGAATAATCTGAATAGCAGAGAAGAGCAGTATGCATCTGATCTTAATGAACTGTAATAGCTAGAGACAGCATGAAAGCAAGCAAAGGTATTTGTGCTATTTATAAACTACTGGATCAGCTGACACAGCTTCACCAGCATTTGGAATAATTCATATTATGTTCAGTGAGTCATTTAGTGAGATTCTTTAGTGTATCAGGCTATGTGCAAAATATCCTTACACTTCATTTTTACTAGCAGTTTGATCTGATAGCTATAATATATTGGAGATTAAGAGAAGCATGGGTTCTACCTTCAATATGATAAAGAGATGGGGAAAAAACAGCAGTTAATTAACAAACCACAGAATGGAATGGCCATTTGGATCCAATGCTCTGCAGAAAGCTTAAATCAGTTTGTGATTGCTTAACACAGCTAAATTCCCCCCAGATCTGTTACTCATCTCAGAATTACGCTATCAGTTAGGATGGAAAGGACTTCTGACATAATTGAGTTCAACCTGTGATTGAACAACACCACATCAACTAGAACATGGCACAGTTTCAACCATTTTGAGTTTCTCTTGCCACTTCATTTCACCCTACAATAGTCATTCATTGGCAAGTGGATTTTCCCCATCCTAGGAATGCTGTGGAAAATAAAAAGGAAATAAAATGAGAAAACCAAACTTTAATTGGAAGGAGTCGTTATCAGTCTGCTTTTGTCAGGTAGCATTCGCACCATCTATTTACATTTACAGATTAGCGTCACTATTTATAAAATGGCTTATCCTATACAGTTTATATATATCTATATCTTTGATGTAAGTATAGGTGAGGAGCTTTTCTTCCCCATATTTCTGTGGGGATAGGTACCAGACTGGGGATGCTAACAGTGGATGTAGTCTTGTCTGCACGGCTACTTTTACAGCAATCTGTTTTTCATCATTCTTTTTGAGAACATCCGACTAAAGAAAAAAAAATACTATAGTTTGTGTAAAGGAAACTCTCCCATACTCCAGCCATGACTAACTAACAAAGTCCACTCCAGACTGTGGCTACTAAATGCTGAATAAAACAAAAAGCAGAAGTTTACCAGCTAAAGAAACTGAAAATATTGGTCTACAATAAAGCAGGAAAAAAAGCACTTCCAAAATTTCCATAGTTTAATTCTACAGTTGTGATCTAGAGGCATTTGACACACAGCCAAATACTTGTCTGAGATTTTATGTGATAAGCGATGTGTAATTTACAAAATTCTTTGCTGGTTCTTCTGGGACTGAGAGAATGTCTCATTGTCATTTGTATTCACTGGATGCCAAGACCAAATGTATAAATATTACATTACTCAAACATGAATATAAATGAAAAATGAAGTATGTGAAACTAGAGCATGAAGTGAACTTAGAAACAATTGGCAATGCCAGAAACATGGAAAAAAAAAAAAGATCTGGCTGCTGCAGTTGAAGGTTTATTGTTAACATTAGCAGAGACTGAATTTTCTAACTTCAGTCTATTTCACTGTATGGAACTGGGCAATTGATAACAAATCCTGAACCCACATGTCCACCTTTAGTGTATAATCTTCCATGATATGAAGTGGAGATCAGTATTACAGATCAGCTGACCAAGTACAAGTGCCCCCTGCAGCTCTGCAGCCAGTAAGATGTCTGGGGCATTCACACAGGACTAACAGACTTGAAACAGGACTTCTGGGAGACTTGTGCCCTTCTAGAACATCAGCTGAAGGTCCAGTGAGATATAACACATCTGTATATACATTTGGGCATTTAAATTTGGATCAGAAGTGCACGTGATGCAACCCCCCATTGTTCCTATTTCCCATGCATCGCTGCACATGTAGAGCCATCTCAGAGCCAACGAGCTGCACTATTTTCTGATGCAACTAACACAGAAGATGTCCTCTGCCCCCTAAGTGTGTTCAACCTGCAAGACTAGGATAGAACCTAACTCTCAGTGGGTTAGGTTCTATTCTAGTTCGCAGTGACAGCTGGGACCAGAGCACGTGAATGGTTCTCCTTGCAGAGCTGCTCCCGTATTCCTGTACTACCTTCCAGTGCTAAGGCAGGCTAGTATCATTTTCTCAAATGATACTAAAGGACTGTTTTAAGCAGCTGAAATCTCCTGGCCTGACATTGGAGGGAATGGTTCAGTCTGACATACAGCAGCTGATCACTGAATCCCTCTCTAGACTCCCCTTGGCTAATTAGCTGGATCTCATTAACAGATAGTAGAGGGACATCAGAATCTCAGACACAAGTGTCTTAGTATGGAACTGACTCCCACCATTTGTGTCAGCATCACAAAATCTTTTAGGCACTATAGTTTTGTTACCTAGAAAATTCAGCTTCCCTACAGACCCATCCTCTGCTGGCAATGGTTGAAAGGGTGTGGATGATCCTGGTATTTGGTAGGCAAGCAGAACCCTTTGATGCTCTTGTCCCCATCCAATATCCTTCAAAACCTCTACACCAAACATCAAAAAAACAAACCTAAAAGTCAAGCACTACTAAAATCTTCAGTTAATAGAGAACAAATTACAATTAATATATAAGCAAGAGGCATGGGGGCAGGCTACTGCCTGTGAAAACCAAATTTCTGTTATCTGCAGACAGATGTTAGTTTCTGCTGTGCATTTTCCTTTTAGCTTTAAATAGGAATTTTAATTCATAGCACTAATCAAAAGCTGCTCCAATCTTTTTAAAAAATGTAAACAAACAACACTTATTCACCATGTGAATATTAAGACAAGTCTTGGAAAATAAATGCATAAAAATTAGCATTTTTGGTCAAAAGTACAGATGGGAAAGATTTATTTTGTTCTTAAAGGTGGATTCCAGGGACACTTAGGGTAATAATTTCCCCAAATAATTTTCTCAGTCTGTGCCTTAGTTTACTATTGATTTCCTAAAAGAGAGCTTTGCTGCTGCTTCTTTTCAAAAACATTTTATAATCAAAAAAATTTTGCTGTCAGAAATTAACCCTGAGAGCTAGATTAATTCCTTTCTTTTTAAATTTAATCTGGCTATTTTACTAATACTGCTTGCACATCCTAAATAACCTCTCCTTCTTGCTGACATTTACACATTTCAAATATTTGAAACATTGTTTTGCAATCACTTTTTCACTGTAGTTATATAAATAATTTAATCTTTTCATTATTCTGGTCTCTCTGGGCTTGATAAAAAATTAAATTGAACAAATACATAAATACTCTGAATAATCAGGTAAAAATTTCTAAATCTACTTGATCCACACTATTATTTACAGCTTACTCCTCTGTCTTGTTTTGTTTCCTAAACTGCACTATAAACCTTACCTGGAGTGCAAGCCTTTAAATAGCATTCAACACATCTCATACACCTTACTCACCTTGGCACTTCTAAGATTTTTGCCACAAGTATTTTCAGTCATCTTACATAATTTTCAACCTAAAGTAACTGGATTTAAGAGTTAGATAAATCTTCAGAAATTATATAATTATTTTAGCTAATGCTGAGATAATTGATGACAAAACTTCTTAATACTGGAGACGTGACTCCCAATGCAGGAGCCTGTTTTTACAGGTTCTGTAATAATGAAAAACTCTGAAGATATGAAATGAAATGTGAAAATTTATGAGCCCCATTAATTATTTTCTGTAGACAATAAAGACTTTCTCCTAAGAATTTGTGGAAAGGGTTTTTTTTACTCACTATACTAGTAGTCCATGTGCATGTGAAGTAAAATACACTAGAGAACATGACTACAAAAATGTGTCTTTCTTTTCATTTTACAGTTTCTCAAATTTACTCATTCTTATTACTCGAGCTTTGTCTGTAAGTAACTAGTCTGTGGATAGTTCATTTCAAGGATTATCAAAATTCTGTGCTGTGATTAGTCATTTGATTGGACCAGAGAAGTCACATGTTTTTGGTTATCACAGGAATAATAATATAAAAATTTTAAATGGAGGACAATCATGAGACAGTGTGTTTATAGGAACATTCAACAAATATTCACAGTGATTAGTGATGTATCTACTTAAGATTCAAATAATCTATAATAGAATCAGTAAAATGAGAGTAGAAACAAGTAGCGTACTAGAGTGAAGGGGTATTTCAATTACCAAGGCAATAAATACCAAAAGAGATGTCATACTATTTACTGTACTATTTACTATTTACTGCATTTTCATTTCTTAACGCCACTCATCTCAAACCTGCAGAATAAATAAAATGCATTAAGATAATTTTTGAAAACTAGCAGTGAAAACATTATTTTAACTGATAATGAAACACAAATCTGGATCTTCAGGTTTTGGCTTTTCCAGCTTCATCACCTGACCTGCAGGAGAACATCCTAACTTCACATTTGGATAGGATGGTGATTTATAAGTGACTTTAATATAAGAAAATGAAGACTTATGATACTCAACCCCCAAACTTCTAAACCTATCTCGTAAGTAATTTTCCTGTTTAACTACCTTCTTAGCCCTATGATTGCCTACTGGAAATAAGATGCTCCCAGCCCTATATTGTTCACATTATTTAATGTAGACTACATTCAGGTATATTTCACAAAATGGTAAGCTATTTCATGGTTACAGAATTTACTTTTATAGTGTCATGGTAGGTTCACCAAATATATATCCCATGATGTGATTTCTAAACACTCAACCCATTCCTTCTTGGAATGTACATCTTAAGCATAGGGCAACATAAAAAAACCTTAAGTCTTGAGTTTGAAATTAATATTTTAAACATATATAGCAAAATATGTAAATCACCTCAGGATGATTTTTCAATTTCCTTTTTCAGAGAATATATTGGATAAATGATGTGTGACAACTTTGCCCCACTAATAAAACAGAAAGAGGCACAATTGGGAAACGTTATTATACCTGTGATGCAACCACACCTTACAAGTCAAACATGAAACTTTGAACATGAATCACCTGAGTGAGACTGTGAATCTCCTGAGGACCAAATCCTACTTGCCCACTCAGTGATCCAGTTGTCTTCACTATCACAAATTAATTTTTTTTGCTGATTTATAAAAAGGCCTTTTAATTAGCCAGGATTTTTGCCACTTTATTGAAACTGGTGAGGATAAAATTATGAAAGGCAATACACAATTTTTCTAGCTTTAGATGTTGTACTCTATTCTTCCTAATTATCCAAAACATCACAGATGCCTCTATGCTCTCCTTAGAACAAACATGGGAATATCACCTAGATTGCCAATTTTTTTCCTTAATTCTGAAATGACTGAGGACTAATCAGGATTTTTGTCACAGTAATTTCATTGGAAGTGTGAAAAAATATCCCTCACAGCATCCTCAACTAACAGGACTGCCTTGACAAAAGCTTCAGAGTGGACATATTTATGCTAGCAAAGAACGCCTCTCGTTGGGATAGTTTATCTTATTCAGGGAACCAGTGGGAGTTCTGTCCTTACAAAACCTCTCTTGCTAACATAAGGCACATTTTCTCAAGAATGTTTTACTGATGTGAATATATCAGCAAATATGCCATAGTGTAAGAAGTCTTAAATTTAATTACAAAATTATACTACTCAAGCCTTAATGCTTTTACTGGATAAATTAATATTAACTTATATAATAATTATGGTTATTGATAGGAAAACTTTACCTCATATTCAGAAAAAGTTTTCATCACATTCCTGACATTTCCAAAGGTATTTTATGTATCTCAGAATTGTGAGATCTTGTATTTTTTTTATCTTGTCGTTTTTAGAAGATAATTTCTCTAATATTGAAATTCCTCACTAGACCTTTTAGAAACCTTCTAGGTCATGTCTATACATCTTCCTTTCTGTCTTTTGGTACTGCCTTATTCGTCCTTCCTCCTACTAATGTCATTTTAGCTGAAAAAAATTGTATTGCTTGGAGGGAAAACAGAACTATGTTTTCCTACTAAGGTAATTTTCATTTATCTGGTACCTAAATGGATACCCTTGGATATCAGGAGACAAAGTGATCAGATATAGTTCCCTTTTCACACATATGTTTGAAATCTAATTCTACTGCTATGCTCCAGAAGCAATATTATCTCAGCCTCATGGATGTCTATTTTTCTGAACTCATTGCTATCACAGTTCAATGCAATTGCCATCCTTGCTTCCCAATTATAGGAGAAAGATACTCAGTTTCAATTATTTACTCAGCGTTCATGTGGGACCATTCAGGAATGTATCTGTTGTGTAAAAATACACCTTAAACACTTATCTTCAAAAACTCTTGTAAGTTTTCTAGTTATCATTACACAATATACCACAAAAGGACCAGAACAGATAGAAACTGCAGAGTCTAGAAATTACAAATAATAATAAGTGCAAGAAATAAATATATGTCTTATTAGAAACTATGAAATAGTTAATGACCTGACAAACACTGGACTATTTGGTGAAGGTGAGCATTTGATTGCGTTTATTAAGAAATGGTTTCCATGAAAGCAAAAATATTAACTGTTGAGAAATAAATTCTTTGGTGATTGAAGTTCCTTATGGCTCTCCACAAGGCACCTCTGAAACCCTTTACCTCAAATAATGCTGGAGAAGCATAAAATTTGCAAATAGGTACTGGGCACCAGCAAGCATCATCCCAGAGGGATTAACAGAAAGACAAGAAAGTTCCTTCAGGAACAACTTATATTTGCTGCCATGAAAAGAACAATAACATATCTAGGAAAGAGCCACAAGTCAGTGAAGGCATTTAAGAAAAAGAACTCATCAGTGAAGGACAAAATGAACTAATTCTGGCTAAGAGAGAAAGGACATATGCTGTGCTTGATCTGACTTGCAAATACAATGTATCAGGGGAAAATTTCTGGCATAAAGCAAAATTATTAATAAGCAATGATAGCTGGAACAGAAGCCCCACTAGAGGAACCAGGAGGTCCTAGTGGAGAGCATGAAGCTTCCAGGCTGCCTCTAAGGGCAGGGAGTTCTTTCCCCAGTCTTTTTGAAGGGAAGGACTGGAAGTCTTGCTGCAAGACCACATTCCTCTGAGCAGCATTTCTGGGTGAAGAGGCCACAGGGACCACAGCACCATTAACTTGATCTTCCTCTGTACCACAGAACATGAGGCTTTTCTGAACCAATTCTAGTGAACTAAAGCATAGATGCTTTCTGTGCTTTTTTTCTTTAAAAAAATTAATTTTTGCTGTAATAAGAATTTTCCAGATTCCACTTTTTTCCCCTTGTATTATATACTTAGCTTCCAGTCATTCTGCATAAATTTGTGGTACCTCAAATTTTAGTTTCCTCCAGGCTAACACCCTGCAATTTCCCATCGCTACTAAAGGATATTTAATTTTTATACCACCTCACGCCTTCTAATTTAATCTGTAAATACTCATTTCTTTCAGACTTTGCACTTTCAGCTTGATTCCTCTTCTCCCTTCCTGAAATGCTCTGTGATGAGGCCCCAGGTTACACTTGCCAAACCCATCCAAGTGCTATTGAGGAGAGTGTTAAAGCAGTGAATCTGGTGGAGAAACAACAGTGAGCACTCACTGAAGGAGCTGCAGTGAAGTGCTATGTTGATAACTTTTACCTTGGATCTAGAATTTGAAGCATTCCAGTGCCAAGAAACAAGTGGGAAAAACAAATACATGAAAGAATAGCATCAGAATATATGCAATGGTTCTAGGAATACTTAGACAGTATTTAGAAACAGTTTAGTTAGACTGAACTAATTACAAGTCAGACTACAGTGTGGGGAAAAATCAGGGGGAAATATGATCATCACCTCTCCTGGAAGGGTCAAACCCAGAGTAAGAAGAAAAATTATTTGTATGTCCTCGGTGGATACAAATAGGAACAGTGGATTAAACCCGTGCACAATAAAACCTCCAGCCAAGGATCAGGAGGCATTTTCTCCCTGTTAGGATGTCAGATCACAGAGCTGTCTCCCAAGGGAGGTGGTGCAAGGAGCTTCACCATATGAGTCATTCAAAATTAGGCTGAAGCAAAGCACCTGCACATACCTCAGGCAACATAGCTTTGTTGGCAGGCAACCTCAATGACCTGACAAGACTTAACCAGCTCTCCTTTTTGTCATTTCATTTAATTTTAGTCTATTCATATTAAGCAAAATGAGAAAAAATAGCATTCTGTGTAGCACTTATGTATTTGTTTCCTCAAGTGACAGATAACAAATGAAAAATACATAAATTGTCATAAAAGTTCAGACATCTGATAGGTAAATCTAATGACTAGCTCTGGTTTGTGTTATTATTTAGGAAGTTATTTTAAAACATTCCCCCTCTCCCCCCTACTGAAATGACAAATTTTCCTCGCCAGAAGGTGAGCCAGCCAGGGGTAATCAAATACATAAACAAGATTTAGTTATACCTGGGATGATTATGGTTAGAGCATTTATTTTTGGACTCCTACTGCTTGAAATATCTACCTTTTCAGACACTTCTTAAGAATGCCAAAGTAAAAATGGTAGCAGCAGAAAAGAAGACAGTGCTGATAAGAAAACATTCATGTCTGAGCAGCAAGACATCCCAAATTTGCTCCCCTGAGTTTTTCAGCATGTATTTCAGAGGACTGAATACCTCATTGCTATTTTTTTTCCAATTCCAGCCACCATGGTTTAACAGAGAAAGGGGAAGCTTTAGCCTTCAGCTTTGGTGGAATTTACAGGAAAAGAACACAGAAAAAAAATTAATTGATTCTTAATCTACTTCTGATATTGAAATTCACTTCACTCTCCTCTTTAATATTACATTTATTTTCCATGATTGAAAAGGAATTAACATGTCTGTAATTATACACTGCAGAATGTGGGGAAGAAAGCAGAATGGCAAAGAAAAGTTCAGTGTTCTCAAAACAGGGATAACAGGTAACTTCCACTCAGAAAACCAGCACCTGACCTCTTGGACTGGCAGTGAGGATATTAAATATATACATAAAATTCTATGTTTGAAGAAAAGCAAATAAAATATCAATATTAAGGAAAGAGGGAAAAATATCCAAGTACACAGTGGTCTATTATTCTGACCTCAAAACTATACAGGGCTTTAAAACACACTTTGAAGTAAAAAAATGGGAACCTGATCTCTCTTCAGTTTGAGTTTTACACGAACCCTTGCATAGGAAGCAATGTGGGTTCATTCAGCTCAGCAGAATGAGAATGAGGTGGAACACAAAGATTCTACATTTGCAAGGGGTGATGTAAGAGTAAAATGAAAAACTAACTGGTACTTAAACACAATTTTTAATGCCATTTCACACATTGTAGTCTGTCCTGTGTAGCCTATAGAAACTATTACAGAAAAGCACAGTATTTCCAGGTTATATGTAATATCTTCCAGTCCCACATGGGAACTATGTTGGACATCAGCCACATTCAAGGATGTATCAAAAATTAAAAGGGAAATTATGTTTAGACCATTGATTAGCTACCAAAGCAAAGAGTCATGTAAAGAAAATCCAGTACTGACATAAAGGTGAATGACTTTGGCTTATAAGGCACAAAATCCAGAATTTAGAGATAATTTTCTATGTAGATGAGGAGTGATGTTCTAGAGCAGTCTTTTCATATGAAATAGGAACAAGATATTCTATGATTGTGAGATAGAGCTTGATAAGTTTACAACAGCAGAAGTCCGGAATCCCTTTCCTAGAAAGAGCAGAATGAGGGAAGAGGTTCTTGTGTCCAGAGCATGGAACCAGAAGCACACAGGATGTGTCAAAGATGGCCAAACTAAGAGCTTTAAACTGGTAATTACAGGAGAGGTAGAGATTCCTCAAAAAGCAAGTGAGCAAGTTGAGGATAGAAAGGCAAGGTAAGAGCCAGTGGAGATGGGAAGAGAAGTGACATAGAAATCAACAAAACCAATGATGAGGTGGAATCACCTTAAGCCTAGGAAGAAGGTGAGAAAGAAAGAAGGTCCGTAAGAAAGAAGGTGCCCATGAAATGATCTTGAGACTGTTCTGGTAAATGAACCTGTCTGGGTGCCTCTCTGAAATGCTTGACAATAATGGATATGGCATGGGCAAACCAACAGGAGGAATCAGAAATCCACATGCAGTTACAGCCATTGAGCTTATGGACATGTGATGCAATAGCAACTAAATTTTTGAAATGGTTGGGTACAGACTCTTTTGGAAAGTAAGGCTGAGAAGGTGAGGTGACTTTTTGTGAGACTGCAGCTGGAAAGCCTGGAACTCTGCCTGGGGGTAATGTGGTGCCTTGGTTATTCTTCCCCAGTTTTGTTGAACTTCGCAAATTTACTATCAGCCTAATTCTCCAGTCTGTTCAGGTCCATGGGAATGGTAACATCACTGTGTCTATATCAGTCACTCCCAGTTTTGTACCATCTACAGACTTGAAGAGGGTATGCGCTGTCCCATTTTCTGGATCATTAATGAAGATGCTTGAGGAAGAGTATTGACCCCAGGATCAATCCCTGGCATAACACCACCAGTGTCTTACCTCCAATCTGACTTTGTACCACCAATCTCAACCCTCTGGACCCAGCTGTTCAGCCAGTTTTCAATCCATCAGGCTGCTCTCTTGTCTGTATTTTGCCAGCTTGTCCATGAGAGTGTTGGAAACAGTGTCTAAAGTTTTGTTAAAGCCCAGGTAGGAAATATTTGCCACCCCCTCTTCATTCACAAAAATGGTGACTAGATGACCTGAAGAGGCACCTTCCAACCTAAGCAATTCTGTGAGCCTGTGATGTTGAGGGTGACCATCTGTGTGGGCCAGACAAGAAGAGCAGACAGACTGTGGCAGTCTGTGTGTCAGATCTCAGATAGCCTCTGCAGCGCCAAACTGGTTGGCACTGAGTAATATCAGATTTACTGATATGGGTAAACCTGAAACCTGACCCCACCTGTCAGGATTCTTTTGCAATCCTGGGGATTGTTAGAACTGACTTCCTCTGAATTTATGCTCATCAGGGCTATTGATGGAAATGGTAGCTCATCTCTGTATCTGTACCCAACAGATTGAAACACTGATGTGTTTTCCTGTCCTCTGTTTGATCGTCGGCCCTGGAATTCAGTCCCTGTTCTCCTAAGGGCCTCTTCTGGGATCTTAAACAGGTCTTCAAGCTGTGTAGGAGTGTTCACCTCATCTACTTAACTCCTTCAGCAAGAGCCCTGTAATTTAGTGCACCCAAAGTTAAGCACTGAAATTCTCAATACAGAGGATGAAGAGAATTTAATTCCTCTAGGGGATGATTAGGAGCACTAAAGACTTTAAGTTACATAAATATGTAAATCACCCCTCAGTTACCTCTCAGTCACATGCAATTTTTCCTGGTGAATTCCTGACTCATTCATACAACGAAAATGTACAGAATGAAATGAAAGAAGGATATTCAATATTTATTTTATCTGAATGCTGTGGGTTTTCATAACACGTATTGTGCACACTACTGCAGCTGATAAAGTTGAGGTGCTGTGAAGAATTTTTCAATACCTAATCAAAAAATACAAAGAAGGCAGTGGAAGTAGCTGGTTTGCTTTACCTTCTTCTGCCTTGATGATTTTTTTGGAATGTCACTTCTGAAAGTAAATGCTTTCTCACAAACCAATGTATTTCGGAGTATCTTTGGAATGAGGAAAGAATGAGATTAAGCAGCACAGTAAAATAATTATTTTGTAGATTGCAGGTCAGCTGCATGAAGACTACTATAAAATACATCACTATGCTTTGCCCAACCCTTTTTTTACAAATAAAGATTATAAGTTGAAAAGTTATGACAGTGCTGAAAAACAGTGGAAACTGCAACTTGTCATTCAAGCAATAAAACAACCCCCTTCCTGCCCTACTTTTTCTATACATTAACAGTACTTTGACAGGACAATGCATTTCTATGGGGAAAAAACCTGTCTCAAAAAATTTACTGTCTATGTGATGTATGTTTCTTCCTGAATCTTGCTTATCTAATTGGATTGCCACACTCCAAAAAAAGTCCCTAGAGTTCATATTAGCTCTTTCACCTTTTGAAGTAAAATTAGGCTGTGAACAAGCCCTGTACCATAAGATAAACACTCCAAACACACTATATATGTACAATGAGGAGAAATTATGAAACTTTCAAAAACCAGAATGATTTTCCTCAGGAGAAGACATTGTCTTTTAATCTTTAGCTTGGAATGATTTTCTTTTTTCCCCCCATGTGACTTTCACTGACAAAAGAAGTAGTACCAAAGGTCAAAAATAGTTTGGGAAGCAGGAAATTACTCATAACTGATAAAAACTGAAAAAGCATACAGAATTTAGGTAAAGACTGCTTAAAGTCCTGAAGGTCACAGATGCAGGCTCTGCTCCAGTTATTCAACCTAAGCCTCAGCATAGAAGATAATACCAAATTTTCACTTCACATTCCCTAAGAATATTTTTCTGTGAGTTTGCATTAAAGGTGAAGCAAGAGGGTTATTGTGCCATGGTCAGCTCAGCCTCCTCACAAAGCATCTCCTGTTGACTGTGTTTCTGTTAGTGGTTTCTACCTCACCCTCCACTACAACCCCAGTAAGGAAAAGACAAAAGCACCACCCCTCCTATGGGTGGCAAACCAAACTTTTGCTTTTGCAAGCATACTTGCCTTTGTCTCAAGGTTGTTCCTTTAGTAGAACAATCCACTCTAGCACTGATGGTAACCCCTTAATGTGGGAGTTGCAATGAGGCACCAAAGGCTGGGAGCTGATACTGTAAAGGCAATGCCAAGTGACATTATGAAGGGAAATTGTTAAATAGTGCCATAAGGGCAGCTCCTTCATTTCTTTTGATTCTTTCCTTTTGATTTCCTTCCTTTCTCTTTCCAGCCAATTTTTGCCACTGAGCATACAATCATGCACATCTTCATACCATCTGTCCTCTTTCATATTTTTTACAGCTGAGTCAATCAGAGCTTAAATTTAAATTTTCATCGATCAAGAGATTTTTATCCTGTCTCAGACAGAGAGGTAGAGGTTTTCCAAAGATAATAACAGTTTCAGTAGCCTGCAGAAGATTTTATTTCTATTTCTTTTAGCTGTGGAGTTTTTATGCTCAGCAGACTAGTATCCAAATACAGCTGGGAACAATATGACAACAAAACGTGTGCTAGGGATTACCAACACAAGTACGTGCAACCAAATACTCTACAGGGAGGTGAGATAGAATTTTTCTCAAAGGACTCTCAATTATGAAGTCGCAACAGCCAGCAGCTTTTGGTTAAGTCTAGCTTGTAAAGAAAAACTCATGTCTGACATATCCTGAGTGCCAGCGTGGTGAGGAGGATGCTCTTTCCCTTGTCACGCTCAATCTATCCATAGCAAATGAAGTGCTCCTCAAAACAGTGATAGTGCAGGATCTGCTCCAGAGCCTGTACTCTCTGCTGTGCAGTCTCTAACAGGCCTGGGAAAGGGAGGAGGAAAGACATTGCACATTACTCCTTTGTCTCTGTGTAAAAGCCTTCAAACCTTATCATAAAAGACGGTTAATGGGATATTTTGTGACAGCCTGCAGCCTATCCTGCCTACTGTACTAGAAAATGGGAAACCAACTTGCTTTGGATAAATCCTTTGGAGTTATTATGAACCACACTGAATATAATTCTCTTTAACAGAATGTATTAAAAATGTTGACAATAATAATAATTGTTCATGCTAGAATCTATGCTTTAAGTTTTTTTAGTTGTGAATTTACTTTCCTAGTGAAGCTTTAAGTTATGAAATCATTCAGCTGCTCTCATTTTAACATGTGGTTATTAAACTAATATAACACATTTCTTATAAAATTGAGCAAGAAAGCAGCTGTGAGCTACACCAGTTCCAGATCTTCCCAGTGGTGGGATCTTCCAGTTCCTCAGAGTGAGAGAACACTGCACTCCCAGCTGCAAGAGCCGTTCAATCCTCACTGTATTTACCTACCTTTTAAGCGCTCCCACTTTTGACTAATTTATCAGCAGCCTTTTATTCATCACAGCACCCATCTCTTTCCCCTCCTCACTTATTTTCCATATCAACATTATTTTCCAACTTGCATAACTCCTCACTCAACTCAGCACTTGCTTTACCTTTTCTGTTCTTGTTAGCACCCACTCTTACAAAATCTCTTTGTAGCTCCTGCTGTTCCCGACGTGCCCTCAGGAAGAATTATTTATAGCCACACTATGATGTCATAAACTTCAGGTAGATGAAGTTGGAAGGGACTTGCAGAGATCATTTTGTCCACCCCCACTGCTTAGGAAGGGTCACTTGGAGCAGGGTGCCCATGTCCAGATGGGTTTTGAATGTCTCCAAAGATGGAGACTCCACAACCTCCTTGAGCAACCTGTGCCAGCACTTGGACACTTTCACAGGAAAAAGCGTTTTATGATATTCAGACAGAACATGTTTGTGCCCATTGCCTCTTCAATACCTCTATTTACCTCTTTCATCTCTAATTTTCCAATGTACAGCTGTGAAAGCAGTCAAAGCACTTGTCCATGGACATCCACTGCCTGGCATTCAGCTGGTTTGCCTCCTGACTGCTTTAATCTATTGTCCTTCATGTTACAATATACTCATAAATTCACAAAAGAATGTGCTTTCTCTGTTCTTTTCTCTGCCTCTGCAGTACCTAGGCAATGGTTTCCAGTCTATTCCTGGGGTTGTCTGACACCACATAAATACAAATAGCAACAATTCTTTCTCCTAAAGCTCCTAAAACCTTACTAGGGAAGAGCATTCATAGGCACAAGACATGAAAGAAGAACAACAATATCATTTCCCTACAATCGACCTCAATGTCTGTGGAAGACCCCAGAAATGTGTCTACCCATGGACAGTAAAAGTATTGGATTCCCAGTCACCAATTTGGAAGTTCATTATTCTTATCAAGCACATCATTATGCAATTCAGAAGGCCTTCAGGATTTCTTTTTTTTATTTGTAGATTTTTTTTCTCCCACAGTCCTGAATTCATTGATAAGAGTATGTAACATAATTTGGTGGTGAACTTAGATCAAAGCGAGATTTTTGTCTTTGCATTCCTCTGATCTTCAGCAGCCTTGGGGATGCTCTAAACGATGTCAGATGTCAACCTGCCACGGTCATGGCTATCTTGCATCCTGTCTCCTCCTGGTGATGACTGAAGCAGATTACACTTATCCTTAACTGAGTCTGGAAACACAAATCTCTGAAGAGACACTAATTTTGCACATTGTGGTATCTCTCCTGCATCACTTTCAGTGCTGGTGAACTTTCCTTATGCAGGTGTAGTTTTCTGCTACATCAGTGGTATCTTTTAAAACTTATTCTATATTCCTGGCTATTTTTTTCCTCTATGCACAAAATAAAATAACTATAAATGTAGGTCATCACCTGTGCTTTATATTTAATTCTCTAGCTGCATATTTGGTCTTGATTTCTGATTGCTTCTCCACTATTTTTTTGGAGAGAACCTTCCATTGGAGTTCTACTTATGCTTTCATTTACACAAGGTAAAACATAGAGCCATTATTTTTGAAAACAGTGTAAACCAAATATACAGATTTCCCTACACTTGAAAGGTTTTGCTCATTTGTTTTTAATATCTTCAGGGTTTTTTTGTTTTGTTTTTAATCAGAAACTCCTTGCTTTGAAACACAAACACTTCTTTTAGTGCCTGTGTTTTTTTGGTCTTTTATCTTGCTTTAATTAGCTCACTTGGGAAGTAATGTAACACTATTGCACAAAAAGCTGTATCAGTAGCTGAATCCTTCTTTTCAATTAACCATACAAATCCAGGCCTTCTTCCCACACTCATGCTGCATTATTTTGCACTTGGTACAACCTACTTCTCTCAAAGTCCTTCATTATTTTAAGGTCATCAAGACAGGATCCTTCCTGTCTTATTTTGTGCCAGCAGGCAGAAAGATGCACACTTTTTTCACCTGTCTGGAGTCCACCATAGCTACCATGGCCAGGGTTGCATGCAGGACTGCGAAGTTTTACAGTACCTTGCTATTGAAGCAGAGTAATCAAAGTGAGATTTAAAAAAAAAACAAACCAACAATTCCATCCAAGGCCATAAAATGGAATTTTTTTGTGTCTTGCTGCAAAGCCATTTCTGCTGAAAGAACAGAAATACAGAAACTGCAATCTTTGCTATCATAGAGAGACCTTATCCTGATTTTATAGAACATTGTGCAAACTAGGGAAGACTACAAAGGTAGGTTCTGCTCCCAGGAAACTCCTCACTGCAGGTGTGTCAAGAAGGCAGAAGCATGAACAGGCAAACAAGGAGAAACAGAGAATTGCTCCTGGATGCACACGGCAGAATCAGGAAGGCCAAAGAAAAGCTGGAATTGAAATTGCTAAAGCACAACAATAGCAACAGGAAAGGTTTCTAGAGCCACAGCAGCAACTAAAGGAACACTGGGGAGAACATGGGACAGTGTGATGGGTGACCCAGAAATGGAAAGTGTAGGAAAGGATAACCTATGGTAGGGAAGAGTGAAAGACTCAATACTTTCGTTTCCTCAGCCTTTACTGGCAAAGTCTGCTGCTCACTGCCAGGCCATTCAGGTCTTTGCTTAGGACCAAAGGATGGCAGAAACAGGTACTACCATGGTACAGAAGGATCCAATTTGGTACTAATTAGGTCAGCTAATGTGCAAAATATGTGTGAGTCCATAGGACTGGATAGGATGCACCTGAAAATGCCAGGAAACTGGCTTGTGGTTGTTTTGGGACCATTCTCTATCATGTTTGAAAAATTGTGATCAAGATAGCAAAGACTAGAGAATACACTTTTAGTCTTCAAAAAAGGCAAGAAGGATTTAGAGAATGTACTCAGAAAAAACATAATCTTTTCATTCAAATAGAAATGTATTGTGGAAGCTTTGGTATACCTTGAGTTTAGAAAATATAATGGCTTCAATATTTTCTGAAAGGTCTGAGACTGGGAGAAGCAGAAAGGGGATTTTCTCCATTTGTTTTCAGAAGAACCTCCCAAACACCTTCTGGACGGCAGTTTATGGTATTTAGCAGAGTACTATTTGATACAAGAAGGTGATATGAAGCTCAATATTGAGGAATACCATAAATATGAATGTGGAGTATCCAAGAGGATATAAAATCTAGAGCAGCTTCACAAAAGCATAGCAACATGAGAAATACATGTAAACTGGATATAGCAAATATTGTGCGTTTCCAGTAATGCACTTAAAAATGGAGACCTCTGAAACTGAGCAATGTGGAAAAACATTTCTGCAGAGCACATCATAATGATTTGCAATTTGAATGTTAAATTCTTTTTCATCTTTTGTAATACCTACAGGTATATATGGCTTATCAGTGTGATAACCTGATAAGTCAGGCTGTACAGTTTGATGGTTTTTTTCCTAACCCTGTTTGCATTTAAACTAAAGCTACACTATATGTACTGCAGGCAAAATTCACTTAGAAATGTAACTCAAATGCAAACATGAACGGGTTGTGACCTGTTTTATAAAAAAAACCCACAATCAAAACATAATGTGTCACACAGACAGCATTAATATATACTATACAGAAACATACAATACTATACTACAGCCTTTAATTAATCCTTCTACTAGTGCAGGAATATTTCTGTTAATAACTACTTTTAAAATTTCTAAAAGATGAAATTTGTATCTACACCTCTGGAGGTTATTTTAGGTTTTAAATCACACAGTATGAGAATTTTTCCCCCCAATATTAAATTGAAATGTTAATCTTTTCCAGCTTCATCACATTAGCCCTGGTTACTTATTTGCCCAACTTTGAATTATCTTTATTCACTCATTGGGTTCACACATTTTAAATTCTCCGAGCTTCTCAATCATTACTCAACAAAGCCCTGTCTGATGAGTTCTCTAAATTTATTCCCTACAGCTCTCCTGGTAATTTGCATTACTTTTGCCTGGACACTTCAGCTTGTTAATAGTTTTCTGGTAGTAACTGTACAGAGTTCTAAAGATTAAGGCTGAGATCTTGGGCTGAGCTGATACAAGGTCAACCCAGCTTGGGAAAAGGCATGAAGGAAAAATTTCTTTCTTGATTTCCCTGCAATTGAGATCCTCTTGGTGCTGATCTAGATTTGATATAAACTAAAGTATGTTGACAGTTGTTTCAGAGAGCCTGTTTGAGCAGACCAGGTTTCTGGGGCACTCAGACCCCTATAATTTGTGCTCTGTTGTACCTGGTCACGCTCTGCATCCTGGGAACACACCTAAGCAAAGCAGACTGTTGTCTGCCTGGTGAACATACATCCTCCTGATTTTCTTGAATGTGGTAATTTCAGGGTCCCCTGGATGAAGGGAAGGAAATGATGAATCTGACTCTCTGTTCTTAGAAGGCTAATTTATTATTTTATGGTATTATATTAAAGAATGCTATACTAAAACTACACTAAAGAATAGAGAAAGGATACTTACAGAAGGCTTAACAAGATATTAATGAAAACTTGTGACACTCCAGAGTCCCGACACAGCCTGACTGTGATTGGTCACTAAGTAAAAACAATTCACATGTTGGATAAACAATCTCCAACCACATTCCAAAGCAGCAAAACACAGGAGAAGCAAATGAGATAATATTGTTTTCCTTTTTCTCTGAGGCTTCTCAGCTTCCCTGGAGAAGAAATCCTGAAGAAGGGATTTTTCCAGAAAATATGATGGCGACACTTGGGAAAATTACCAGCCAATAACTGAGCTTAAGTTTCTGCTAGTAACAGTCACAGAATCTCAACAAATCCCAAATCAGATGAACTGCATGTCTGTGCAGCCTCTGTTGAACTCTGCAGCCCCATCCAGCAGAATTATGGGTTCTGCCAAGCCACAGGTGACAGTGGCCTAGTCTGTGACCTTGTGGCTGACACGTGATTGAAAGGGGCGCTGGACACTGACTCAGGAGGAGCACCTGCCAGCACCCTGGAATAGCCAGAAAGTGCTCTGCCCTCCTAGAACCCTCTGCCTGGGCAGCCCAGCTGTCTGGCAGGGCAGGCAGCAGCTCAGTTGAGATGCTGACTGCACCACAGCTCAGACAAGTTCATCCCACTCAGCCTTCTGAACTCACACACAGATCAAGTGTGTCCATGGCTATCTGCTGGGCAGGGGATGGAGCTGACAGATGCTCCTGGAGACAGAGATAACTCCAATGACTGCTGGTTTTCTTTCAGTTGAACCTTTTTAGAAGCTGTGGGGAAGCCAGTGATCTCTTGGATTGCTCTGGAAGCACACAGGATGAAGGAGCTGTCAAATCTTTGGCTGACGATCCTGTCTGTTTAAAGGCTGAATGGCCCCACTCTCTGAATTTCATGCATAAAACCCTGGTCCTTAAGCTCCTATTTCCTGGATGCCTGTGGGAATGGGCTTGACCTATACTGACACATGTAGTCCCCAAGAGACATTTTTTAATGCTGCATTATGATGTACACCTCAGCTGGATGTTATTTTTTCTCATTGGTTGCATTCTTGCAGTACATCAAAACTGACCATGTCTTAAACATTTATAAAATAATAGTATTTGTCTACTGACATGATCTGCAGGCTCAGGGATTTTTAAGCTTCCCAGCAGTGTCACCAGCGCTGTGGGAGATGATGACCTGCCTTGGCCGCACAGGGCAGCACCTTCTAACCATGAACCTTGTTGCTAATCACACACCAGGAATATCAATAGTAAAAATAATGAGCATTTATGCAGCCTCAGAACAGACACAAAGTATACGATGTGTAACACTACTCCAATCTTTCAGACTTTAAAAAGGCATTGTAGAAATTATGAAAGTCACCCTTTACAATGCAAAAGTATAATTTTTAGACGTTTTTTCATACATAAAGGAAATTATATGTATTCAATTTTGATTCCTTTCTTATTACTTCCCTGAGAAAATGACAAAATACTTTACTAAATTTTTTAAAAAAGTAAATATTATGTTTTATGACTTAAAAAGGAATTTTAAAAATATCATACATGTTGATATATTCACTGTCATTACATTTTGGAGCTTCTGACCATTTACTTTCTTTGCATTTCATATTTATTAATGAAATCCAACTCCTGCCTCTGGCCAAAGAGTAAGAGAAGAAACACGACACACCCCACAAAATCTTACTAATAAAGAACAGGTTCTAACTGCAAGAACCTGATCAGATCTCTCGGGGTCGGCTGCTTGTTCTCTGCCCCCGAGGTGAGTTGGGTGGTCCAGGGAGCGACCCCAGGCTCTGAAGAATGAGACTGGACTCTCTGTTGTTCGGTCTTCAGGTTGTTTATTAAGTCTTATCTACAAAATTTTCTTCCTGGCAGACAGAGGTCTGACCAGCAAGGCAGCCACGACGCTCTCCAACCGCCCCCAAGGCTGCTCCGTCTCTTATACCACAAATTACGTATATCATATTTACCTTTACCTTCCAATACCTATCACCCATGTTGGACAGTGCACCCCTTCCCCAAACCAATCCCTGAGTGCCATCACCACAGCAGAAGATGGAGAACAAGAAGAAGAAGGAAGAAGGATGAGACACGCCCTGTTCCCTCCATCTTGTCCCCATTACCTTTATACAAAAATTTTTAAAACTTATATTTTCACCCTGTGTACATCTTATAAAAACACCCTTTAAACCTGTGACACCTTCCAGCCCTCATACCAAACTGGCAATTCATTTGCAGGATCGAAATCCAGCCACCAAGTGTTCTGGGCATCATGCCAAGATCTCCGAGCCCCCTGACGGGGTTTCGGCTCTCGACGTGGTCTCGGGGGACTCCTCACATCCGGAGTGATGTGCAGAGTTCCCACAAGATCAAGAAGTCACTGACTGTATCTAAGATTTCTTCTTTTATTTGCTGACCTAGATGTTGAAATATCCACAGTTACATGTTCTCTGAATATGGGGGTGAAAAGCTGACATATTAATATGAGATCTACCTCTTCAAGAGGCACTTTCAGCAGGAATATGATTTTTACTATCAAGTATCTCTTCTCATTCTCCTATGCCCTTGAAAACACTTCCTGCTGTTAAAAGACATAACTTTGGAAGGACTACTATTTTTATCTCTATGCATCTATCCTCATGAATGCTTTGTTTTCCATTTTAAATCAGAATATTTCATTAACTACTGTGCTTAGGTCTTAAGAGGGTAGCATTTTATTATCTTTATGGTGATTAATTTTCTTTTGTATCCATCTGCTGTGGAGTGCTCAGGATGTCCTGCACACAAGGGAACACTGCACACAGTAAGTGGGTGGAATTTTGAATACCTTACAATTTTTACAAGGAAGAATGGAATCAAAACTACTGGAATCAAACACCAGCACTTTATGAAACCATTATCACCACAATACAGTAATGAAAATCTCCATTGCCTACATGGAACAGTCCTTAACTCATTTTTTAAATTTACAGATATTAAAATGAAATGTTAATTGAAAATGCATTAGCTGAACAGAAGGGTTTTGATCATTTAGGCTAAATTTGGCTTGAGAGAAAAAATGAAAGCCTATGTAAAACTTAGTATCTTCTCAAGGAGACAGCATGGGGACTGTCTTGAGGTGAATGGAATCAGAGCACCTCCCAGTGTTGCTTATGTGCCAGCTGTTGGAAGAGTCACAGGCAAGACATTGGCTGTGACCCACATTCTCTTCCCCAACAGAGATCATTCTAATGCTGACCCCTTAAACCTGTGCCTATAACAACTGCAAGCTTTGTTCTTGAATAATCAAGTAATGCAAAACACCAAGGTTTCACCCGTGGGATGTATTCAACCTGTAATTTTAAGATATAGTAATTACAGATTTCTAGATTGTTAGGGAAATCCCAGGTAACTCTCATCCTTCTGCCAAATAATATTCCATCAGTGAAAAAAACAGAGGTGAAATTCTGTTTTCATTTAAGCCAGCTGGAAATTTACCATGAAATTTAGTGGGGCCAAAGAAAGTCCATGATCATGTAAAGGGTTAAACAGCTGCAGTGATCTTGGAATTTTCACCAGTGAGTGAATTTCAGACAATTCCAAACAATCAAACAAATAATAAAACGTGGATTTTTGACAAAATTAATGGCACAATAACTAAAATAATTCCTTTTCATGGAATAAATTAAGGATTATTATATTAAAAGCAAATAAAATGTGTTTTACAAAACAACTATTATGGAGATTTTCTAAAGAAAACAAAAATATGATAGAAAAAGAAGAGTTCTACTTAGTGCATTATTGGTATGTGTACCGGTTGAATTAGTTTCTGTTCTTATTTTTGCCACATCTAATGGTTACGAACAGGCTTTTTCATGTTGCCATTTGCTATAGAGCTCCACATGCCCAAAATACCTCTTGCTTTAATGTATTTGAAATACATTTCTATCCTTATGGATTGCCAACAACCATGCTTCTTTTTCTTACAGTGCTTATACACTGAACATCTCCTCTTATTTCTGGTACTGCCACTACATATGTCACTTTTACGAGGCAATCCTACCCATAGCATGCATTGCACTTAAACTCTTACATTTTTAACACTTCGTAATGATGTCTTGCCATAACCTTCAATCATGTGCCTTAACATATCTGGGGTTTGGAAACATTGAAGCTGCTAATGAGTGTTTACATTCTTAAGCAAAATACAGTTCAAGTACATTTTAATTCTACTGCTACACTGCACTGGTTAAGAATTTTGCTGATCTAATAAGGAGGTGGGAGCAACATTTGATATCAGTGACCCATGAAGTCTTTATGCAAGTTTTGACACATTGGAGAGATGACAATGTGCTGAGCCAAACCTCCTACCAGAGAAGCTGTAAGGGTCTGTACACACACATAGACACACAATTTGTCTGTTCATCACAGATTTTACTATTCTGCATATTATAGATTTACATATTGTGTCAATTCAATGACCATCTTTGATCTTCATGCCAGAAATAAGGAAAGGAATGTTGGTTATTTTGCTGGGGAATGTCTTCCTGTGTTACATGAGTCTGCATGGCAGTGGCTTTCATTCTGCACAGGAACACCTCCTCCTCTGGTTACAGAACCGTGGTTATGTCATCTAAATAAGTGTGTTGGATAATGAAGTTATCATTTTGAGCCAATTCAGAATTTCTTTAATCAGTACAGTAAATTGAAATTCTACTACAAAAGCAAACAAAGTGAAACCTTTAGATTTTGGTTGTGTTATTATACAAAGACCTTGAAATAAAAGTTTGATGTGCTTCAGGCAAATATGCCCTGCCTGAAATAGCAAGGTGCTGGTGTATAAAAAAATTTCAATTTTAGATAAAGATGGATAATAAAATTTGTAATTTTATTACAAATTCAAAACCCAATAACAATGTCACCGAAATTAACGTGACTTTGACTTTTAATCTGAGTGAGAGTGGAACTGCTTCTTGAATTCTTTCTCTTGTTCTGCATTGAATAACATTACCCAGACTGACAGGGAACTTAGCCACAGGTAAGCTGCAAAGCATAGCAACTGTTTATGTAATATTATGTATGCCTAAAATAATTAATATCTATAAAGATAGCTTTCTAATCAGCAGTTGCTCAAAAAGACATAAGTAGAAAAGGTCAAAATAATAATGCATTTAGTTCTACTGAAATGAAATATTTTCATATTTGCAAAACTGCTAAAAAAAGAGATTTGTAGAGTTTTTATCCTGAACATACTATTGCTTTTCTACAGCACTTTGGAATACTACAGTCATTCACAGCTGTCACAAAGGCGGTAGACAAAGAAAGGTGTATCCAAAGCCTAAAGCAGTAAGGAGGTCACAGAGTATCCTATTTTTGATTCTAAAGAATGTATAACTTAAAAAAAAGTGTGCTTCAAGGAAAAAAAAAACTATACAACTCTACCCTTCTAAGAATATATTTTGCTTGACTTTTAGATTGTATCCTGTCCAAGCTGGAATCACAACTCTTATCTACTGCAATAGAACAAAACATTTCAGATTGTTTTACTGGCTTTATGATTACTATAAGATAATATCCCCTCCCAACAATACCAGATTCTATACTGAACAATACAAATACTCAGTGTCAGGTAAGTCTGCACTTGACCTCATTTTCCTCTGGCTTACCTGGATGTTCCTGATTCTCTTTGGAATTCACACAGTAGAAAGTAAATTGACTGAAACAAACCTTCTAGTCAAAAAGTGATGAAAAACAACACAGGTATACAGTCTGAATTTTTATCTCAACTGAATGAGAAATCTGTTTAAAACATTATTCTGGTAGAGATGAACTGGTTCACAGTGGTTACTGTTAGATAACTAGCAGAGACTGACTCAGCTACTCTACATAGAAGCTTAGCTAAATGCAGAATGATTTTCTTAAAACAAACAAATAAATAAATATTTAAACCAATTTATTAATACTGAGAACAATTAAAAAGAAGAGTGATTTGTCTCATAAATATAAAAACCAGTCTTGATAAGGAAAAATTTATCTCCCAGAGTATGAATGCTCAAATAAGTTGCTTGATCTATCCAAGAACTCAAAAATCATCTCCTCATGAGAGAAATAGATAATCTCTTTGCTCTGGTTTGTATAATTTTTACCAGTAAATTTAATCATTGAAGCCCTAATGCACCCAGGAAAACCTGTGACAGGATGATTAGTAAAATTCTTTCCCAAAGAAAGCATTACAGTCAAGAATTAAGCAGGAAACTGTGGAGGTGTAAATTTGTATGGTCATATCCAAAAGACTGTGAGGGAATAGGAGAAATAGCATCTCTACAATAGCTATATTTTCTCATGTGCTACCTATTTTTTGCCATAAAGACATAGGCAGATAATACATTATCTGCTTTTTGTCAGAATGCACATCTGGTGATTAGAAAACCTGGGAATAAAAGACAGGATTTGGGCAGAATTGGTCTGTTGAGTTTAGTTAGCTGTAAGTTTAGTTTCTGATTTCTTGACTTCAGTGAACTTGTCACCTGTGATAAGCAAATGACATGGCAGATGTTGTGACAGGCACGACTTTGGACCTCTCTTCAGCTGGATCCTCAGCTGGTTTGAGGAGTTATGCAGACTTCCTCAACCAATATTTCACCTTGCTGTCCACTCAGCTCTGGTAGCTGGTATTAAAAGCCACATCTCAGTATCCCTCGAGGGACAGAAGAGCACTGTGAATTAATTTAACATAGCAGTTCAATCTCTACAAACTTGCCGCAAACTAATGAAATTACATGGTCAAGCAATGACAGACTTGTGCTCCATTTAAGCTCCTCTAATGTTACTTTCAAACACCTAAGGTAACAAAAAGACACTTCAAGAAAGGCTTGTTATTAAATTAACCTGTGATAAAAGTAAAATTGTGGTGTTGTATTAATGTTTAGGTAACTTGTACCATTACATGTCAGACAGTGGTGAAAAAAGTAGAAACCTGAAAGATGACATACTTTCCTTTATTTGACCTTTTTTAATGGAAATCTTTGTTACAAGTTCTGTATTGATAGAACTCTTAATGAAAATTTATTTACTGGACAATGGGTACTTTGTGCTGATTAGGTGGGAAAAATTGCCTTCTTTGCTGCTATTTATAACACAGCTAATGATTTTTTTGGGGTGAATAGCTTCTTATTTATCTTCAGATGCTTTTCTTGGCAGGGACAAAGTAAGGACAAAAAGGTCTTTATTGCCTTTTTTGCTACAAGGTGAAAATATGGGGCTGATTTCTGTAAAATGGCTCTACTCACCCAGGTATTCCCATATATATGGATCATATTTTTCCTATAAATGGTGTCCCCTCTGAATATTGCAGTAAAAAACAACTGTCCATTACCTAGTTACTTTAAATAGTAGTATATTTGCAAGAAACATTTGGTTTAAAATAGTGTATCATTATTCTGGTTTTATTAAAATACCCTGCAATGTAACTGCCCACCTTTTTATAACAGTTTCACTTTCAGGACAGCTGTGTTTTGGAAAAGGTTTAAAATCAGATGAATCATTGGTTCTCCTGGGAAGCAGAGTCATGCAGTAAACTGCTGGCTCTTTGCCCCATAGACAGGATTTCTAATACAGCCATTAGGACAGCCCCTATCCCTCTGCCATATTACAAAATTAATGAGTTCTTTTCAATAACTTTACAAAGCCCATAAGACATGACATAGCAAATTCTTCCTCTTTTATATAAGTAGTGAGGTTTCAGCTTCTGATATAGATGGATAATTGCGGGATCCAACACGCAAAGGAAAAGTCTCAGCCTTCTTCTGCTGTAGAATGTGTTTGCCTTATGTTAGAAAGGCAGCTGTATGCTGAAATTCTGTGGAAATGCCCTTGAGTATTTGGTGTAAAGGACTAGTGTTTCTGTCCTGTAAATGCAATGTAGTACCATGTTTCTCTTAACCACTATAATATACTAAACTTACAATGAATTCATCTGCATTTAGCTTTTACATATGAAAATATTTTCAGAATGGCCACATGGCTCTTCACAAATTTCTGATAGCAGTAGCAATGACATATTTGTAACAGGATATACCAGAGCAATTCCATCAAATGAGAAAACAGTACAATGGAAACATGATACAAATTTAGCAGGGAAAGCCTGCTTACCTTCATATGTTCCGCTTTCTAGGAGAGCACCACTTTTCTCCAATTCCATAAAATCTTCAACAGTGATGAAAATATAGTCCACACCAGGGACTTCCCCCTCCTTATGTGGCCTTGTGGTGCCTATTAGGAAGATGAAAGACACACTGTCAAGCACATGGCCAAAATGCAGAATGATCTTTTTGAAAGCTTTGGAAAAGTCACAAAGTAAACCACTTACACAACATTTTACATAGCACATCTTCCTTGTGAGGATGCTTTCAAAGGAATCTAGCTGTATTTGCTGAAGCTGACAGAGATGTATGTTTAAGATCATGCCAGATATTATTTGGATCTATATTTATTCTCACTAATGAAAAACTATCATACTGTTGTTATTTTTACATTACTAGAAAGACCCTTAGTGACATCAGGAATTCAGAGGTAACACAAAACAAAGTCTTTTCTACAATTAATCTGCATTATGATATTTTAAACATTTATTTAGAACACAAAACAATAGTTCTGTAAGTACATCTGAAAGGGTTATATTCACATTGCTTGTTTCAGTGCCATAAGTGGACTTGACAAATGGTTAGGCTTTAGGGCCTGTGGGATTAAAATCACCTTCTAACCATGCTGTCAAGCTGCACAGGTGTTTATATTTAGTTATTGCCTCTATTGTCATCCCTGGATGACAGAACTCTGTAAAAGATGACAGATAATATTACACACAGCCTGACAAATGACTTGGCTTAGCTAGCAGAAGTTGGGGGAAGAGTCTGAAACTGACCTGATTTCCTAATGGTCCAGTTTGTCGTGGTCAGATTATCCCTGATTTGGTCACAGTCTTTGTTCAACTCATGTTGAAAACTGTAATGGACTAAATTTCAGATTTTGAATCCCTTTCTTAAGTTGGAAGCTAAAGAGCTAATCTTTCTGCCCTTACATTACTGAGTCATGTTTTTTTCAGATATGGTACAGATATGGTAATACCTTTTGCATGTCTTGCATTAATTAACTATTAATTAAATATTCTCTCTAATCTGCTTAGACAACAGCAGCAGATAACACTGTGCCTTGGTTTAGGGTTTTCTGATAGCACTTCTCCTTTGCTGTTGGAACTAGTCCTAAAGGTGCAGAACTTAATATCTAGCATAAACAGAACAGATGATTGGGGATACAAGCATCATAAAGTCATCCCAGGACACACTGTCACTTGGATGGTTCCATCCTCTTATACTACTCAGGGAGCCAGCTCCAAGAGCACTGCACTGTGTACTGAGGGCTGCAGACCTATAAAAGATCAAGTAGTCCTGCAAAAAAATGGAGAAAGGAGGAAACCATGATCAACAGCTGCTTGAATTCAGGGTGACTCTACCCCAGCTACAGCAGCTTCCATCCCCTGAAGAACTTTATTGCTCTTGATAAAATCTTGCTGAGTCCCATTTCCCTCCTGCATCTGTTCTCATTCCCTCAGGCTGGAGGACCTGAGATCTTGGAAATGGTTAAAGCAAGTCCCTGGCTAATGGAATAATCAATGGCTATTGCCTCTTTTACTCCTTCACCCTGGAGGAACTGAATTGTTGCTAACAGTACTTCTGCCATCCCTTATAGCTTTCTGTAAGCACCACGGCCATTGTAATGTGCGTATTTACAGAGCTGGACACAGCTACTGGAGCATCTTAAACACTCATCAAGGCCTGAACATGAGATCTATATATAGGAATCTTACAGACCACAAGCAAATTCTTTCCTTGCCTTTAACCTAGAGCTACACTTCTTCATAGATTTTGTCTTTAACTGCCTCCATATAGACAGATAAGCAGGCCTAAAACTTATGGTGATTCAAGACTTAAAACAAAGGACTAATTCCAAGCCTCAGATTTCTACAGAAACACATTTTTTGTTATGCAGCATCAAGGCTTAATAGGACACAGTTGCTGCTACTTATAATATTTAGCCCTTTATTAATGCAAAATGGAAAAAAGAACTCAGTTACAATTTTGTTACCAAGGTAACCTATGAAAAAATTATCTCTGAATTCCATAATGAAAGAATATTATACTTTTAGATATTTCAGGACCAAAACCAACAAGGGGTATTTGCACTATGTATATTTCTGACAAATGAAATTTATAGGTGCAGTTGAAGACATAAAATGAGAAGCTCTCAAGTAACCATGACCAATCCAGTCATGCAAGTGCTGTCACACAACCTGCAGGTACTTTAGAAATTGCAGGACCTTGGTCTACAAAATCTGGACTGGTATTGACCTTCCTTGATTTTATGACCACTTGTTGCATCATTCACCAAATAATCTCCTCTTAAAACATATATTAAGGTCATTCCGTGAGCAGCTATTTTGTTTGGATTTTTGACTTTAAGATGAATAGTTGGTCCATTTTGGAGATATTTAAGGTATGTGCTATATTTTATTATTATTATTATTATAATGTTTTAAAAAGACCCTTTGCCTTTGCAGCTGGTTTCTTCTCTTCTACAGGGGAATTATGGTGATTTTCCATACTGGAGTCCAGGCTTTCCATGCTCATGTGTGTTGCAGGATGGTGCTAAATCCCAGGAGAGGAATTAAGTGTTGTTTACATAAATAGCATCTGAAAGAATATTTTTATTTTAAATGTGTTTAAGGTACCTGAGGGCAGGTGCTTAGACATGTAAGAAACCCCTACTTCTATTGAAAAAAAAAGTGTGTTAATTTAATGGCAATAAACTATTTTTGAAATAATGCTTTTATAAGCTTGGGGAACAATAAATAAATGGAACTTGTATGTTGACTTCTAGTGCAGATTGGAAAAATGGTCAGTTCATGTACTGTTCAGTCCAGATTGCCTTTGTTAGTAAAAAAGGATAGAATTATTGATTCTAGAAGAGTTCCAGGGTTGGAAAGCTCTGCACCAGTTTGTAGAGGCAGGAGAAGAACTAGGAATTTATGTCTATTTTTAATCTCAGTATTCAATTACATAATTATAACATTTTAGTGCTTATTTGGGAGCAAAGTGCACAGCCTGACTTGGAACATATTTCTACTACTTAGAGGCACTGAGTCTTCACAGTCAGTCTCTCTCTCTCTGTCCACCTCTGCTACTTTCAAAAGCAGGAAAGGTGCTCCCTCATTTTTCTTTCCTTTTTTTTTTTTTTTGCTCACTCTGTGTAGTTATAGAAAAGTAAAAAGAGTAAAATTTATTTATTTGTCAGCATAGGAATATGAATATTAGTTAAAACTCCCAGAACTGTGACAGGAAAGACTCACTCAGTACTTTAGACATATTTTAAAGAACACTTCATCCTTGCAGTAAATAATCTGTATTTTACTGTCTTTAGCAGCACCTCAAGGTTAATATTGTACTAGTTGTGTCCTTGTAGAGTCTATATGATGGTCAGGAAAGTAGAAGTAAAGGCATTACATGGTCTCATACCAACTCACAGACTGGGCTCACAGGTTTCAATGCTCCAAGCTTACAGGCATGTTATAAATATTTAAATTTTTACTTTTTTTTGGTAAGTTAAGGGCAAACCTGGCACATCACTATCCACTTCATACATATTTAGCTGATTTATATTTGGATTCACAGATTTGTTCCTACTGCATAAGGTAATTTTAAAAGCAAAGGTATGTTTTTGCCACAAGGATTTACAGTGTAAAAGAAGAGCAGGGGAATAACCTAGTCCTTTTTGCACAATGACCTACTTCTAGAGTAATTTTCCAAATTTATGGAAGTGAAAAATGTCTGGTTTTGCTTATCTGTTCCAAATGTAACAAAATGCAAAGAGAAAAATGTCTTTAATATACGAAGCCCTTTGATTAGACATTCTACTGAGAATTTGTTCTGTAGCTCAGCTCTGTACAACAGCTTGTTGTGGAGCATGGTCTGCCAGGCTGTCATACATTACAGTAGCTGGAGGGATCCCTCCTGCAGAAACAGACTGCTAATCTTTAATAAACTTCAGCTGAGCCCTTGCTATGACCTTGTATACACTTTGCCTTAGAAAAATTCAACAATACTTAATTAGGTCTTTTGTTTGTTTGCCAAATTACTCTGGTACACTATTACTGGGAGGAACTGAAATGTATGGGAAATTATACCTATCTTGTCAAATTACTAACTGCATTAGGCAGAGAAGCAGCACATTTGTCTTGATCTGCTGCATTTCCAGCTGAAGAGAATAATACACATAATTTTCAAGTAAAGTGATTTTAGGCATATTACAAAGCCAGAAGCTTCAAGTGTTTATGGCAATTCTCATAACAACAACATAAACCACAATGGCATAAGTCCATTCTTGCCAATGGTCATGAAGAATAAAAGTGTTTCCCCTTTCCAAGTGTGCAATACCAGCAATTTCTCTGATTTATTCCTATAAAAAAAAAAAAAGCTGCAGAAGCAAAGGAAGCAAAGGAATGAATTCCAGATTCCTGAAAATGTTTTTCAGGAGGAATAGTTTCAAACTGCATTAATATTTGGCAAATGTGCTCCTGAAGAAGATCTGGGTGTTAATAAATTCAAATTTAGCAAAGATGCTGAATGTTCTACAGTGAGGCAGGAACACAACTGAGAGAGGATCTCATCAATGCATAAAAATATCTTAAGGGCAGGCCTTAAGGGTGTGGGGTCAGATTCTTCTTAGTGCTGTGTTCAGTGACAGGACAAGAGTCAATGGGCACAGACAGAAACTCAGGGAAGTTCCATTACTGTGAGGGACACAGAGCAGTGGAACAGGCTTCCCAGAGAGGCTGTGGAGGCTCCTCTGAAGATATTCAAACCCTGCCTGGACACAAGGAGGTGCAGCCTGGTGTAGGTGAATCTGCTTTAGCAGGAGGTTGGACAAGGTGATCTCAAGAGATCCCTCCCAATCTCAGTCATTGTGTGAAAGGAGACATTCAGCAGCTGCTTAGCTCTGAGACTGCAGCATTATTTGCAAAGTTACCTGTACACAGAGTGAAAAAATCAGATGCTATTTAGAAGAAGAGGTGTTGTTTTTACTATCGCCTGGATTTTCTGATCAAGTTTTAGAAGAAAGTGAAAAGCACTTAGCCATACTTCATCACAGAACTAAAAGCTTCATATCTAGGTGCCTAATTCATGTGAACTAAAAAGGAAGTTTTGCAATCCCTGTGCATAATTAGCATTCAGTGAGAGTAGCAGAAATAACAGATGAACTACATGGCTCGATCTACTGTCTACTGAAATTAGGTGGAGAATTTGATTCCCATCAAAAGAAACCTTTAAAAAGAAAATAAAAACCTCACCCATGGTTTCACAATTTCTATTACAATTTGGGATTCATGACATTGTTGGATATGTTTTGTTTTTTGCTGAGGAAGCAAAACATAAGACTGAAAAGCAGTCTTAAGGGACTGTGCACTGGGTTGTGGTGCTCATATTCTACAGCACCACATAAATCTTAGGACAAATATGTTATATTTTATGGTGCAGAACAGAAATAACAAATTCCTGAATTCGAGATTTATAATGCACATAGGAGCAGATAAGCATGTCCTTTATGGAATATGCATTCTTTGAATGTTTCTTTAGATCTTGATTATTTCCAAACTTGAGACATATGCATTAGGTAGGCTAGATAAGCTCCTGCCTGGTGGTTAGCATGATTATTAGATTCCAGATGCATACATCCTTTCAAATACCTTTTAAAAAATTATTTTTAGATTCAATATGCAGACAGGAGCCTCTGATTAAACACAGCCTGGGTTTTCTATTTGTTCTCTTGGTTTTGTGCAATGTGACAGACAGTGAACAGCCCTAAGATAATTTATGCACTGTAAAATAAAGTCATATTGGAGCTGAACAGAAAAGTAAAACTGAGAGATGCAAATGACAGTAGGTCTAGCTAAAGACTGTGGGTAGGAACATTATGTATTTGTTAATTTATTTAGTTAATTGAGAGGACCACTGGAACCAACAAGAAGCACCCAGAAAAGAAATGAAGCACAACATTTGTGCACTGAAACAGATATTGGAGATTTTCTTTAAACTGTGACATATCCAGATTTACCCTTACACAGTGCAAGGATTTGAATTGTGCACTTTGTGCCCTTGTCGTGTGTCAGGCACTGCTACACTGTGTGCTCCCTCTTCAAGGCTGTGTGACATTGCTGGCTATGGTGGCATCAGTTGGGGCACTTTCCTGCACATGGTGAATTCCCATGAAGTCTGCAGGGTACTTTCTTTTGAGAAGAACTCTGACCCAGTATTAAGCCAGATATCCAAGTTTCATTGCCAGTACAGCATTTGAGCAAACAAAATAACTTCTTTTTCATTATCTTTGCCAATAGCAATCTTCAAAATGTTAACAATAAACTGCAAAGAGAGGATCTAATAACAGATAAGTGGGAATACTTTGTGTAAAGTCAAGCATGGATGACTGCAGGAAATACTTGTAAAAAAAAATCAAAAAAGCTGTTGCTAATGCAGGTATCTTAAACACTTAAATTATATTTTTCATAATTCCTGGAAAATGGCAAATCGTGAAATGGCTGTTCTGGCATTTGGAAGTGTATACCTTACAGGGGTTAGCTAAGTCTCTAAAGGAATCTGATTTTCAATGCTCAAAAAGTGGAAAGATGAAAAGAAGGAAAATCAGGTATGAATAATTTCGGATTCCATGTTATTGCCTCAAGGGGTTTTTTTTGTGTGTTTTGACTGGTTGGTAGGTTGCTTTTTTTTTAAGGCAAAAATTAGTACCAGCCAGGAAACTCCAGAAGACACTAGGATTTTATTAATAAAACATGTCAATGTCTTAGCAAATACCTCAGCAATATATCCCAATATCTTTAGTACTTAGAAAATGAAAACTCCCTATCAGCTTTCCAAACATATATGAAAGAAAGCAGCAAACTGCCAAAAAGAAACATTTGAGAACAAAACTTTGAAAATCTGATGATTAATGACTGTGGTGTATGAAATCTGAGGTTTTGTTTTGGTTAACTAGGAACTTATTGAGCTAATAAATAATTAATGGAGTCCAAGATTTTTTTTGTACATGCTTTAGACAGTCACTGTTCTTCTTTCATGTAAAGATATGAACTAAAAGATCATGACAAACTTTTTCCACTTTTGTCCATTTAGACTTTGATTCCTATGGCACATAATTGTTTGCACCCCCATAAATCTTTATTACAACTATAAAGAACAGGTTTTACAGAAAAGTGAACATACATGCACAAGAGAATCGTCTGAATAATGAAGACATACATAAGAGCATCATGTTGAGAGACTCATGTATGCATGAACATCTAATGTTCCCACACAGATATTTAAAACTCATCAGCTAATGAGATCCAGACAGAAACTTTTGATGTTACTAATAAAATAAAAAGCTCACCTAATTACATGCAAAATGCTTTCTACTACTAGAAAAGTTTAATCAGAAAATAATTTCTTACTGTCTTTAGATGAACAAAGTCTTTTCTGGGAAATGTCTGATTTTTGCAGCTCTTCAAGAAGATAGACAACATAGTTAGAGAACTATTTGCATAGTAGTCACTTGGCAAGGGTATCTCTACTAAACAGTGAGAAATTATAGATGAATTTTTGTCCAGTATTTGTTGTCATCTTATTTCAAAAGTCCCATACCTCCTCAGTGATTTCTCATGGGCAACTCCTCACAGCACTGACTCCTTCTTCACAGCACAAAACAACCAACAAACTCCAACTCTCTCCTCACCCATCTACCCCACTCTTTTGTAGCACTCATCATCTTATTGGACACAGCTGTGGCCTATTAAGGGCAGGCCTGTTCCTAATCTTTGGTGATCAGTACAGCTGCAACTCCTCAGGTGTGAGACTACCTTCTGCACTATTCTCTTACATTCTATCCCTCCATGAGTATTAGCAAATTTGTTATTCCTGCTGATGGCTCAATGGATTGGATCATCAGTGGAAATATTATTAAGTGAAATTTGGGATGATTTGTTTAACTGTGATGCCAAAACATCTATTTGTATTGTGCATAATTCAAATATACCTCCAGAAATCCTGGAAGCACACCACTTCTAGTTTAAAGGACAACATTTCTGCTATCAATGAAAGAACTTGTTTTTTACCATTTGATTTTATTAACATTATAAATAAACTGTTATGGATGACTTCTGTTATGCAGCTTGTACTTATTACCACATAGAGCTGAAGAACTCTCTTAAGTTGTAAACACACCATAGTGTACCTTGAAAGGTTCTGCAATGCCTGCAGTAATAACTTTTCAGCTCAAAAAACACTAATATTATTATTTGCTTTTTATATTTTATTCAAACACAGGAAGCCAACCACTCTATATAATGTCTATTTAATAGAACATTTTAAAAGGATTGGTGAAGTTGTTAGCTGTTGCTACTAAATCTCAGGAAATATTTAAAAAGGATTTTCTAAATCTACAGTCTTACTTTGAGAGGCATTAAAAGAGGGACTGTGAAATAGGCTACCATAGAAACCATCCACATGTGTATTCTTAACCAAACTTCAGTACTTCAGCTGTTTAAATTTGTGTCAATAATATTGAACAATTAATAATGAATAAATAATATGAAGCAATAAAAGTATTTTAAGAGTATCAGGGCAGATGATTAAAAGAAAAATGAGAAGCATTTTTTATGCTTAAAATAGGCAACCAATTAGTATGTGTGAATCAAAAAAAAATCTGTGTTTAAACTGTGGCAGCCTTCAGATATGTCTATTCTCTCTCCATAGTCTCCAGATTTATGTTCTGATGGACCTCTGAACAGTATCTGTCCACAGGGCATGCCAGCAAGACCCAATCCAGAGCATTTCTTCTGAATCAAAAAGTACTTTCAAAAAGTACAGTAGATGATGTCTGAATGGTAGAAGAGAGTCACATGTTACTTGGGCTTCACATCTTCCAGTTTGTAGCTGGTTACAATGGTTGTATTCCTTGGCTTTCAGCCCTAAATTTGGTATACACAGCCAAAACTGTACCATTCACCAGACACCAGACTAGACCTTGGTTTGGTGACTAAAAGATACTCAGATGTAGCAGCAGATACTGTGGCAGTCATTTTTACTGAACAGGTTCAAAGAAGAGAATGAGTGGCTGTGCGGTACTGTGTGCCACACTTCCAGCAGATTCCCAGCTGAAATCCCTGGTGGCCAGCTGCTATCCAGACAGCAGAGCAAATGCTCTGCTGAGACACAGGCAGTGCTGGTCCCTCAGTAGGGATCCCATCAGTGCTAGACAGGATTTGTTACTGTGGGATGCCACCACATGCCGTGGAGGGCTTTGAGCAGAAGGAGAAGTCACGCTGTGGGACTGCTTCCCACGGCAGCACTGCTCTGTCCCTGTGGAAGCACATTTCCCATCTGAAGGTTACAGACTGCTGAAGGCTGCGCCTCTCAGGCACACTGGTAGAATAAGCACATATTTTCTTGTCTGCTTCTGAAGTAAGACAAAAAATCTTGGTCCCTCTTCGCTCCTCCTGCTTTCTCAGTACAAAGAGCAAAAGTAGGATATACACAATAATGGTGTGAACCCCTGTGAGACTGAAATATTAGGGTTAATAGCTTAAACATTGTTAAAATCACCAAAGGATGGACCTTTCTCCACAGTAGCAAACTGCTCATCTGTGATCACTGAAGCCAAATCCCTCCCAGAACATGTCTCCTGACTGGAAATGGGCTGTGAGTTAAGCCACCTGATGGGGACTTGAGACAAGATAAATTTGGTCCTATTGTCCAGTTATTTTAAGTCCAAGGAGAAGTAAATGAGCCTGGAGGGAGAAGAATGTACCCACAAAGGCAGCCTTTCTCAGTGGCTGTGTTGGGTTCAGGAGGGGAGGCCAAAGCAGCTCTGGCTGGGGTCAGCAGGGGAGGCCAAAGCCCACAGACTCATTTGCTGAGGCCAGGTCTGCACCCCTGAGGGGGAGCTCAAACCCTGCAGTTCTGCATGGCTCTCTTTCTCATGGCCATTGTCGTCTGCTCAGGGGTAACACTGCCCCCTCTCCCCAAGGAAAGTCTGATGGGGCACTACTGGCTCCACTGTGCTGAGAGACAGCTGTTGTGTCTTGGAAGGTGCCACAAACCATCAAAAACCCCAAAGCATCCCCAGACCATTCCCGAGGCCTTCCACCAAATGACTACACATGATCTAAAAATTCTGCAACAGACCCAGGGTGTGTTGGAGGAGACAGTGTAAAACTCCCCCTCCACATGGGGAAGGTGCCTGGGTGTCCCCACCCAGCCTGAGCCTATTTTAATCAGTGGGACTTTGTGTTTCATGGGTTTCTATCCCTGCCCACTACGGATCAAGACCATCACTTCGACCAATGGTAAACTACATTGCAACAAACAAGTCTCACTGTGAGCTCTGTGGATAGTTGTCTTTCTCTTTCTTTCTTTTCCCCTTATACATTTTCATAGGTGATATTTTTATGCTTTCATATGGCTTTATTACTATAGACAATAATAGCCAAAATGGTTACCTACGTGCTTTCCTTTGTAACCAAACACAACCAAATTGTTCTAAAATAATAAACCCTATATAAAATAGGGTTTATTTTAGAACAATTTTATATAGGGTTTATTTTATATAGAGTTTATTTTATATTTTATACATCTAAAATATATATATGTATATACACACACACATATATATATATATTTGCAAACATAAATCATTCAGTGTCGTTTCACTCTAATGCACCCCAAGGTATCTATCAAGAAGAACATGTTTTTAAGGGTAAAAACACCTTAAAAAACATTTCTGTTTCTCTTTTTCTTCTATGGTTCCTCATAGAGAATAAAGTTTTCATTGAACTAAGACCTTATGCAGTAAATTCCAAGGAAACACAGTGTGTTTTTTTTTGTTCTACCAAGTCCAGTTTAAAATAGTAGCAGAGAGAAAATCTATTCTTCTTTCACATCAATGAATGCATCATGGAACACTTCTACCACAGTATTCAGAAAAGAAATCTATTATTTTGAAATGATCTTAATTTTTATATTAAATTACTTTCCCTAAAAATATTACTTCCCATAAAACACAAGTATTTGAAACAGATTTTTTCCCATCTGTTTTTAGGAAAAAAACTATTTTCAGTTTAACTCACATTAATAAAAAAATAAAATAACACATTCCTCGATAATAAGTTGAATAAATTATTTATAGAGAAGTCATTATTTTATAGCATATTCACAAACTCAAAAGTGCATGATGTAAACTTAAATATTACTACTGCCTTCAATTTTTAAAAGTAAATTTAAAACCTTGTTCATTTTTCTTTTGAAGGTAGACAAAAAAAAAAGCTTAGATTTAACTTCAAAGGAGTCAGATACAGTGAAATTGAGGAAATCAATTCCACATAATTCTAAATGTGGGAAGCCATTGCTATTCTTGTCTCCAACAGGAATTATTTCTGAGGTGTAACTCTAGCCCTGGTGAAGGTTGTTTCATGAGGGCTACGTGATCCAACTAATGGATAAAATCCTTATTCCAGTAAAAATATAAATTTTATGTCTGATTAAGAAAGGGCCTGGAACAATCTGAAGGATTTCAGTCCCATGTGTGACCTTGATGCTTTTCTTGTATTTGACAAAGCTTAAAGAAAAGTTACTGGCGAGTAGCAAATGTTACTCTGGTTGGATAACAAAAATTGATGCTTTTCATATACAGTGAGGCTTCCTTTTCTGACAGGATGAGTTCTAATAACCAACCTTGCAACATTCAATTCTATAGTCACTAGAGAGCAGTTATTTTAGCTCCAAACAGTTAGCAAAAGCTAGCATCTGTTCCTACTGATGATAACCGAGCAAATTAAAAGTACCTGCCTCAAACTGAGGCAGATCTAATTATCTTCTTATTTTTATATATGCATTTAATTATTATCTAGGAATTTATGTTCTATTAATTAGTATTAGGAAACAAAATTTCCTGAAAAGTGTGGGTCAATTATTCTAGCTCCCCAGCTATGAGAGAACATGAATATTCTATATTTTTAGTGATACTCTTTCTTTCCTTTTAAGCATCTTGGGATTTCTGCTTCTTCAAAGTTTAAGAGCTCCGTATACCTGTGTAGAGTATCACTATTGCTTTTTCACATCTCTCTTATCCAAATCCTGATCCGTTATGGGTTGGGTTTTGTTTATTTAGATGGGTTTTTTTCCTGTCCCTTCATCCCAGCATGTAAAAATGCCCCTGCATTCAATAGCTGTAAAATCTAAGGTTAATTTATAACTTGTCAATTTACTTCAAGCAGTGTACCTGGCATACATACATTGCCAGTTCTTTAGCTTGCTCTGTGCTTGTCAAATCCACAAATATGTGCTTGTCATGAAGTAGGGCTCAAGTTCAGAGCCCTCAGTTCTAGGAATCACCATGCCAGCCAAGATTCTCCTTATTTGGGTAGTGGTCAATCTCTCTAGCTGAACAGGATTTTATTTAAAATAATGTGTGGAGGAGAGTTTTCTCCTTTGGGACACCTTTCAGCATTGTGACCCTTTCTAAGAAAAGGTGGTGTCCCCACACTTAGTGCAGTGCTGCCCTCCTACCATGGGTATTGTGGTGGGGAACACCAAGACAAGGAGCTTATTTTGGCTTATTTTGGTTCAGGCTCCTTCCTTGTGTTTTTGCAGCGCATGGCATTTGTCACTCAGCTGTTCAAACATGAGTACTGCTGTGCGCACTCGCTACTAGTCAGGATATACTGCTGCATTCAGACTTGCCAAACCTCAGCTAATTCTGCTGCTGCAATTATTTCTCCAGGGGAGAGCAACAGTGAGCTCTGGAAGAACAAGCCATTGCTGCAGTTTTTATGGGAACAGCAACACATAAACACATCAACACCAACACCATCAACTCTTGTGCCACCACACTCAGCAGAAGGAAGGAATCATTTACACCATGGGAAGTGAATTTTCTCCTCATTTACCAACAAGCCTCAGGTTTGCCACTCAGTAGGACTTCTTCCATACAGCTGTTGAACCAGCTCACAGGGAGTAACATTCAAGTAATGAACTTTATCTGATGGGTTACCAGACTGAACTTCAAACCTAACTCCCACTTTGTAGGACTAGTTTACCTCAAAGAGGAATGGAACTCAAGAAATGCATACAAAACTGTTAGCCCACGGGAAACACAGATGTACTGGTGGAGCATCTTTGTCAAGCATTTGACAAAAACAGTGACCAAATAAATACAGCTCACATAAACCTGTGACTTTAATGTCTAATTCCCACAGTTTACCGCTAAGTTCACTGATTTATTAACTATTTTGCTTGCTTTTAAAATGTTTGCTTGGTTCTATTTTGGTTTTAAAATAATGTGTTTAAAAAAATGTAATTTGAATTGCAGTATAAAAGGCTGAATTTAAAAAATAATAAATCTAATACCACTTTTTTTAGTCAAGAACTAGTAGCTACATCAGTTGACCTTGAGGAAGAAAAATTATGAGAACCAAGGCCTTTTTAATTTTAGCTGTAGTAAACAGCTTCTGAAAGTAGAATAGAACAATGGCAGCAATAACAGAGTTTTATGTTTGCTGAACTCTACAAGAAGAAAACTTAAAAGAAAAAGAGAGTTTTCAATACATTGTGTTTGCTTAAGGCATGAAGCTGTCAAGGGCAGCAAGCATATTTTATTAAAGTAGTAGATGAATTTGTGTATCTAAATTATATTGGTTGGCTAAATTACATCTAATAAAGATAATAATTATAAATTAAGTAATGCTATAATTACTGCATAAACCCACCCCCTTGCATATTCACTGAATATAATTTTTGCAATATGTATTTGCTTGCACATCAATCTCTATAAGGAACATTGAATTTTAATGACACTTTATGAAGATTTAAGATGTAAGAGTTATGAGTGCAAATTAGCCTATTTATTATTTAACTCACAGTTGTTCTTTATTTTTATCTGCATAGAGAAAATTAATACATCACTGACAGGTTCTGTGATTTACAAGAGCTTCAAAAAATAAAAAATGGAACTAATGATGATGATATATGTCCAGAAATCTTGCATTCAAATACATCTAATGAAACAGTTCAACTTGTTGAGATATTATTCAAAATATGTATGCAGTAAAGCATATTCATACCATGTACCACCAGAACATACAAGATTGCTTACAAGTTTTAGTAGTCAACAACATTTTGAATAAGTCATAGAAAATTATGAAAATTTTGGAAATGATCTATTAATCACTAGAGGGAGTGTGTTATATTTCTATCTGGAACAATCTATTAGCTACCTTAAGTCTGAATCTCTTTCACACTTTTTTTCCTGTAATGTAAACCAAGTTTTAAATAAATACACACCTATCTCTTTTCAGAGCAGTCCCAAAGTGCCACTAGATAAGAAGGTAAAGGCACAATGCAGGCTGTTGAATTTTTGATCAGCTACAAATAAAGAACGATCAAGTTAAGTGGGCTCAGCTGATGCAAATCCCCCATAAGAATCAATTCTAAGTTCCTGACACTCTGAAGTATGATTGTGGAGCTTTTCTTGTGAAATACCTGAAGGAAAGAACAGAGTTCTGAAGAAACTAGCAATATATAATCATACCTGCAACAAGCATAAGTAACAGCAATTTCATTGATTTATACCAGCCAAGATGTCGTTCTGTGGCTTAAAAAAATTTCATGTAATTGAAATCAAGCTTATAAATCACACATTACAATTTCCTCATATTTTAATATTAATTTAAATCTAAAACTTTTCAATAAATAACAATCTTTCTCTTACTGCTGCTTTTTCTATCTTAGAAAGTAAAGTCAAGGAATTCACTGCAGGTGAATTAGATCTCTAATATCCCAGAGCACCACTGTGTCACCTGTTAAATCTTCATGGATTCTTGAACGGAGTTTTTTTTGGCCTGTTGTTATTTAAAAAAGAATAGGCAAATATATGAGATCCATAAATGTGCTCTCTAACTAAAATGTAGAGAAGACAAAGTCTTGACATATTGCAAAGTTTGGAAGAAGCAGGAGACTTCACAGGGAAAATGGTAGGAAGATAAAGCAATTAGTATTGCAGAAGAAATTGGCCATCTCAGTAGAAAATGTATTTTACTGACAGAAAACTCATTTCTCCTAATGAAGACAAAGCTGAGAGAAAATCTTCTAAGGTGAAATGTAATGGATCCTAAGCTCTTTCAAAAGTACCCTTAGAGGAAGACGCAAGAATGGAGAACAAATGTACAGCACCAAGTTCTCTGCTGTCACCCCATGCTTCAATATCCCAGAAAACCTTCTTTTATAGCAATGTGGATCTATCTTCATCCTTTGGTTCTCTAACCTTGGATGTTGCTATGTAGATGTGTTGTTTTTTTTTGATGACAGTCTTGAGTTTATACTGTTGGACATTTCAATAGTAATTATGACTGTCCTTCTAAGGAAATAAAACTGAGTGACATAAATGTTTTTGGTTTTTTTTTTCTTGAAAGAGCTCAAAGTCACAATGTTGCAAAAGCTGAAACGTATGGCAGTCATACCTAAAATTTCCTAACTGCATTTTGGTAATAACAACACAGGTACAGGAAAACCTGATGAATAATTACATACTAGAAATATAGAGCCATTAGAGAACAGAAAAAAAAATGCATGAATTACATACACATTCTTTATCCAAATGATCCCAGAGTCCCTGGAGATTTTGTGCTATTGTAGGAACACATTTAAAGACACATAAATCAAATGAACTCATAATATGTTGACTCTGTTACACCAACAAGGGTATAAAGAGATAACAAGAAGATGAGTGAAAGCAGATGCAGGTCCAAAGCATGTATGTTCTAGGATCTCACAATGGAAGGATTTAATGAATATTTCAAATTTTACATTATGGAAGAGTGATTGATGTCTCCAATTATACAATATTTTTAAAGCAGGAATTTGGTTTAATGAATAATTATGTGCTTCATAAAATGTTTAGTACCATGATCTATCTAGTAGCTAGAAGGTGAATGTTCATCCACAGAGATTAGAAAAAGGTGTATGTTTTTAATATTGAGGCTAATTAACAATTTGAATTATTATCATGTAGTAAATTCTGTGTATCTTTAAGGTTATTTTTTTAGGAATTGTCTTAATTGTTAAAAATGGTTGAAGAGCTCTTTCCTTTATATAACACAGCAGGTCAGACAAGGTGAACATAATGATCCCCTCTGGCTGTAGAACTTATGACTCTCTGAATTCAGCATGAAGTTAGTGATGATTTTAGCTACAGAAGCATTAGCACATTCATTTTTGGGTAGTGTACTGCTATTCTTCCTCAAGCTGCCTCTCATCAAAGGCAGGTAACTGGATGAGACAGGCACAGAAGCACCAGCTTCCAATAATATGGACAGCACACCTCCATCCATCCAAGGATAAATGACAGTCTCTGGATAAGGTATGACACTTATCTTGCTTACTTAGATCTCAGGGATTTCCAGTCCCAGAGTTTAAAACCACCCCAGTGCTGATTAAGAGTTGGTGACCAATCTCAAATATTTTACACAAGCAGACTTCTGTCACTATCCAGTCACTCTTCCTTCACTTAAAAAAATATCCACTGCTTCCAACTGAAACTGGATCTACTAATACAGTGGTTTTATTAAGAGAAGTCCAAGAATGAGTGGGGTGTTAATTTTCTCAGCCTAAATTCTCCCCTAATTATTCTGAATACAAATCAAGAAAAAGTAGCAAACATTATAAACTAAAATATTAAGATGGGAAAAAAATTACATCAAGCACTGGAACTAGTATTCCAGAAGGACTTACCATTGTAGATTCTCAAAGTCAGCTTAACAAAGTCTTGAGTAACATGATCTACTATCCAACATGGTTATAACTTTTCAGTTTTCCAGCTGTGAGGGAAACGTTGGACCAAATGATCTCCAGAGACTTTCCAGGCCAATTTTGAGATGATCCTGTGATAACGGAGTTTACCAATAAAAGAAGTGGCCACTACTACTCAACTAGAAATGCCCAGGAGAGCACTGCCTTTCTGAAAGTGAAGTTCAAATGCACCAGCAGCACCAGGCTTTGCTTGAGATTTGTTTTGTGCTTTTGAACCTAGAATAAAATCCTCGTTTAGCAGGGAACACTCCTATGCCCTTCAGTTCAAAACTTGAGTGTCTAACACAGCTCCCAAACACGGAGCAGTTGTCTCTATTAACTACCTATGCCATGTGCCCTAAAGTCCATCCTGAATGTTCAATTACACCTCTGCTTTCTTGTCCTCAGCTGGCCTGCAAACAGGAGAACTTGAGAAAGTGTTACCTGATGTAAAAATAGAGCCAAGAAATAGATTATATTAGAAATATATTATATTTTAGTTACAGTAAGCCAATCCACTTGGAATTAAAAATGGGAAATTAATTTTTAAATATTTGAAAGAATGATTTGGTTCTTTATGAAAAACAATGTTTCTTTGCCTTCTGCTAACAGACATGGTGCTATAATAAAAACTAAATTGTTACATAAAATAATGGTAGTAATGTTTATTGAACAAAGAACCATAAGATATTCAGGAGTCCATTTCCTTAAGCCCCACAGGAGCCCTGAAGGAACTCATCCTTGTTAATTGGAACTAACAGAAGGGATGTTACCAACACAACAGGCAGTACACAATTGTATAGCTAAACGTTTTCTGAGGAATGGTGGTGTTACATGGTACTCATAACAAGGAACAGGACACAGATGAACCTGAAATCTTACTCTGTAAAGCCATCTCCCTTGTGCTGTGTCATAATGATTCACTTTTGTTGATCAGGGAATACAGAAATAACATAAGCAGCTTTATTCGAGTACTATGAATTTTTTTCTTTTTAGTACAATTATTTTATGCTGTCAAAGAAAACTAATGGCTGGATTTGTGTTTACCTCATACGGCACTACAGCACACTGGCATGAAAAGACCTTAGAGGGAATTTGTAATTCCTCTTTTTTCCTTAACCTGCATGATGGTACAGATGTGAAGGAGACATAGATTTTCCCATTGGCAACACACTTTTTTACTTTGCTTTAATTAACAGATTTGAAATTAACTTTTCATTCTCCATGGACTTTTTGATTTTGCAGCTTATTTAACAAGATATTTTGATGAAGAACTTAAGAAGGTTTCTAAAGGTTCATTATTGAGAAATCTACATTTCTGTTAAAAGGTTTTGAATGAGATAACCATTATTATGTTACTTGTGACAAACTTCTAAAGAGCTGCTTTTGCATAAAAACATGATCCATACATAAAGAGGTACTTTTCAAGTGCACAACTTTGGGTTTTTTTGAAATTCTAATACATGGCTATTTTATCTTTGGAAGTGATAATATTTTTGCTGACATTTTGTACTGAAGTAAAATAAATATAGTATGGTTAATCCTTTAAAACTTAACATCATATTATATTTACTTATGAAATTATTTTTATAGATTGTCTACTAGTAAGTGTACTGCTTCTCTTGTGATTGGGAATTACCTTCTAATTAGGAAAAGTGAGATCTTTTTAATTTCATCTTTCCATTTTACATTCTGGAGTTTTTAGCTGTATGACACAAAGTCCTATAGAATGATTTTAATTCACATTGTTTTGTCACACAAACAGCAGGCAAAAATGTAACTAATAATCATTAGTTGATGTTTCACCAACACCTGAGATTAAGATTCTTAATTATTTTATATAGGCCCTGTTTGTAACTTTTAAAGTTAAATAAAAGCAATAAGGAGAGACTCAAAACCATGCAAAGTACACAGCATAAAACTACAAGGAAAATCAGAAAGCAGAACATGGCATGAAGTTGACAACAGAAGTCCCACTGCAGGTGATAGTTCATACAAAATATGGACAGTACAACTAATTCTGTGTTCTTAGCAATGCAATACTAAATGTAAGAAGTAAGTTATTTTAAATGTAACACCTAAAACACTTAAACTCCAGAGTCCAGAGGAGTGTAGCTAAAGTAGTAGAACTTTTTCAGCCTTGAAAGATGAACAATAAAATACCACCTTATGCCTGAGCTAAAAACTTTTCCTCTACTGTGTTTAGAGGTACCCAGTGTCCTTCCTTGATATAATGGGCTTTTTCATCTTGAGTATTTTTTCCCTTAATATCCATTGCTTCAGAAAAACAATGAGTATTCATTGCATAAATTTCCTAGGCCAGTTGTAATATGATCTCCTATATTTGATTCACAGCATGAAGGGAAATCATTGCACCTTCATGAAATAAAATCTATTACACCAATTTATGTCATGGAACCAAGAATATTCCAGACTTCAGATTTCTTAGCAATATACAAAAAAGAGGTAAAATTAAATCCATCTTTTAATCTAGTTTATTTTAAAATTATTTATGAAAAATGAAAATTTTTGAAAAAATTTATGAAAAATAGAATTTCACTTCTGATACTTCAATTTTTTAATTATTGTTTTTACAATACTTTGCTATAATATAAAAGATACTGGGTACAAATACCTTCAATTAAGAGTTCAAAAGTGTTCTTAAAAAGCCATCCTACAGTGCAGTTTGACATACAAACCTTGACCTGAAATAAATGCAAGGTAGAAAATGATGAACTTACTGCCCGTTACGAAATTACTGTTATTTTCACTCTGTTTTGTTATAAAAATCTCTCCTTATTTAATAGCTTTTCTGAAAACTACAAATGAAATGCTCTTCTCCACATAAGGAAACAAGAAAACTAAAGCTGCAGAAGAAGAAATATCTTGTGGCTTTCTGCTCACGTGTCCTTGAAAGAACCAACTCTTCACATAGGAAGAGAATTCAGTGTCCTCTCTCAAGTAATGCATTGATTTTTTTGCTTCAAATGTGATGCTCAGTGTCCATCGAACAGGTACTGGAATGAGCTCATCCATGTTTATCCAATGTACATTCACAGTGTCTTTTCCTCTCTCATTAGTGAAGTGCTGCCCCAGAGGTGACATCCTCATTTTGGATTAGTGAAACAGTTAGAATGTGCCACCTAGAGCCACCACTGCAGATTTCAGCTGTCTGAGAAACAGGATAAAGACTGAAACAAACTACTAAAAATCCTTTTTTTTTCCTGTATTTTAAAGTTGTATTTTGAAAATACAGTCCATAACTGTCACTGATTCAGGGATCTAATATGTAAATATAGCACAAATACAGCAAAACTTCAAACTTTACTGGTATATTGCCCCATACTTGGAATGCACAGAGTTAAGGTTTCAGGTAATCTTTAGGATTTAGGACCCTCCTATCTGAAAAATCTTTTGAAACTCTGCTCTGTTCTATTGTATTCTACTCTAGTTTTGTTCATCATCATACTATGTCAGTAACTGTGGCAAAATTAATAACCCAATACTTATTCCCACAGCATGAGAATGTTAGGATAGATGGAAAAATTATTCAAGCTAAAAATTAACAGTAATGCACTCTTGATATCTTCATGCTATCATGCAGTGTTAAAGAAATAATGGGTGAGAGGTAGCAAATACAGGAGGTGGAGTTTCATCATGAGTAAGATCAAAAAAAGCACTCTGTTTCAGTTCCAGAAGCATTCTCATATGACTATATGAATTCTGGTGTCCAGTCTGCACCCAACATTTAAGAAATGCATCTTTTAAATTGCCTGTAGTGACTCTGCTCATGTTAATGTGACAGATCAGCGACAGACCACCTGATGTCTAACTGTGCAAATAGTTTGAGGCTGGCTAGCTTTTGTTCAGCTTACTTTCCCCAAGATTATGGGAGAAAAAAATGAGCTCAGAATAACCACAAGGTCTGACAGCAGAGTAAAAGATGTACACTGAGGACAAGTGCAATGTCCACAAGACAGGCTAACAATTTTCTAAAGTGCCAAGAGGTGGGAAGGGTGCCACTATTATCTTTGGGCATTTTTTCAGAAAAACCAGAAGAAAGGTTCAAGTCATTTTATAAAGCTCAACAGTTGGACTATACACCTCATGCCCAAGACACTTCAGCATTATCTGCTCATAGTAGCACATTAATTCATTAAGGATAATTTAAAGAGACAGTTTGGAAAAACATTGCCACTTCTATCACCCTTTGCAAAGATGTATACATATTTTTTCATTCATTATCATCAAACTGAACACTACAAGGTCTAGTGAAATAGCTACGTTTGCATTTTGCATATTATTGCTGATTTTACATGACAGATTTTTCTGCAATATATATATGCACATGTGCACAAACATATGAATGCATACTAAGTATGTATGTTATAAAAAGATGCCTGTAACATATAACAGTCTTTCCTTATTCTTAATTTGATTTAAAACATAAATTCTGCTGATCTTTCCTGAACTTTTTCCACTGTGTACATGATTGTCTGCTTTCATCAGGTTGGATTTTAAATATTTAATCAATTGAAACATACATGAATTGCCCTGAAGGCAATTCCATTTAGGGACTCTGCATCGGCCATGTAAAAATATTTCTCCTGAGACTTTAAAGAGTTTGACTGCTCTGAAAATAATTCCACCTACTGAGGAAGAGAAAGAGGACTAATTTCAGATTCCATGTCTATGGCCAGTTAGAACAGCAATAAATACACCAATTTATAGGCACAAATAGCTCAGACTCCTGAGGATGGGGGTCTTGATCATGCTGTAAGGAAGAAAAGAGTTGTCTCTCCTGTAGTGCAGTTCTGCAGACATTTACTGTCATTGCTGTAATTTTTAAGGCAGCACTGCTTCACCTCCTGTCTGTGACCTCTTTCTTCTGAAGGAATTAAGTATCTACATTCTCCAGCTCATAGAAATGAGAAATTTAAAACACTGACGTTATCTTGTTTTGCAGAAAATGTGCTGAGGCCAAACTCAGAAACATTTCAAGCTAGAGATAGCAGACAAGCATGGGACAGTAAAAATAACAGTAACAAGACAGACTCTGTGCATTTACAGGGTTCTCATCCTTTGTTATCCCCAGATCATTGACAGACTGGCCAGCAAATGGCTGCAAAGGTGCAGCTTGGGCAGAACCCTGACTACTTTCACCCTGCTTGTTTGCATAAAGTAACATTTTAGTGTTTGAGATGTCCTCAGGTACCCACAGACAGTTACAACTGCCTCGGTCCTAAATTTTGTGCTACCTGTTCTAATATACTTGGGCAAACAGCACTAAAGAAATGGCAATACACAAAATTCCTCTCTAAATAGTGATGGACAATTAAGTCCCTGCAGGCCATGTTGTCTGGGTTAGACTCCTGTTAAGTCTCTGTTTCAGCAACTCTCTTTCACTTATCACAATCTCAACTAAAAATACCTTTCACTACTACTTACCCCATTTCTTCAAAACCCCCTCTCCTCCCTCTTCTTTCTCACTTAATTCTTAGGGCCTTATTATTTTAATTTGTAAAGCATCTGGGGAAAGAGTGTGCAATAAAAGCCATCAACAACTTAGTTTTGTTTTACACTTACATGAGTTCCTACAAAATTTGCACACTCATTTTGAAACATTCATTCTGTAACTCTAAAAGCACACAAACATTTCATAAACAGTCTTCAGGGGATGAATAATTGCAGACAATTGATGGATTACTGTAGAATAACAACTCAGTAAAGCCTAATATGATACTGCTAAGAGCAGTACCTAGAACATTTACATCAAAATTAACTGAGCAGGCACATATTCAGCTGCATCATTTCTATTGCTGTCTCTTATCCCTTAATAGAGTCTCTGAGCTACAAATATCACTCACTGTGGCTCAGATTTCTTGGTAAGCATCCTTTACATTGGCAGTCTCAGAACCATTTTAGAGACTTGCAGAAGCTCAGCTCTTTAGCTGGTTTCCTATCTTGTGATGCTATTTCCATTTATTTACTACTGACTGAGGAATTTACAAATCTATTTAATCTACTTGCTGAAAAGAAGGAAATAACAATAATGGCATTCCCCCTGCAGAACCAAAGACATTTTCCTGGATGTACTGAAGTGCTGATTCACGCCTTCATATATTGGCCTTATCCTATATAGCAGACATCAGTTTTTTATTTCCTGGAGAAGCAGGAAATCAAACTCACAGTCTGGTATGGAAGAGATTGCATGGTTTGTGGGAACCTATTGCTCTGTGAGAAGAATCTGAGAGCTGTGGCAGCTTCTAAATGGCAATGTATAAAGGCCAAATCCACTCCAAATGTAAATCCACTAGGTTCAAAACAACAAAAACTATTTAGCCCATGAATCCTGCTTTTCTTAAATATAAATTAGATTTCACATTTCAAGCAACTGCAGCAAGTCCTCCTGTGGGTTCAGCTCAGTGCTTTCAAAAACATTTGTCTTTCACTGAGATTCAGGGCAGGCCAGATTTTCACAGATGGAAGTGTATAGTTGCAAACACCTGACAATATTTTACATTAATTACAGATTGCATCTGCAGACCTCACCAGGAGACATGACAACAAAAACCTTCAAAACCTTTTTTTCCCAAACAGGTGCATGTACATCTTTAGGTTTTATTCTCAAGCATGCCCAGTGCTATTCTGCTCAGAAAAGTGGAAAACATCGTGTATAAACCACTGCAGAAGAGAAGATTCCAGTATCCCAGATCCTTTGGGGCAGGCCTGACTTCTCCTCCATGTCCCAGACAGAGTCCCATCCCAGACACTGTGGTGACCCACTCTGGACTCTATGATCATGGTCTGAGCAGCTTTGGAGCATTTATGTCCACTAGCACTTGTCTGTGCAAATTGTGGCTTTGGGAAGGTCTGGGAAAGTATCTCTGAAGAGGTTTCTGAAGGACTGAGCACTTCTGTTTGAGCTGTGGGGTGGCAGCCAAGGCCGGCAGCACTGTGAATTTTTTAACTGGATATTTTCACCTCCTCTTAATGAGAGATCTATGTTGATATTGGTCACTGTGGGTCAGATCCCTGCAGTGCAGAGCAGAGAGCACAGGAAATAGAAAGCAGGAAGGATGACTCTCTTCCAGAGCTGAACAGATTCCCCTCTTGGACCTCAGCACATGTTGTTATGCCCTAAATGCTGGGAATTGTTTAAATTTGCTTCCGTGAAAGAAAAAGTTAAGACTACAGCAATTCAGGAAATGAATACAGGTGCAAACACACACCCTGCATATAGACACATCTTTCTTCTGTGACCCTCTGTATTTTTTTCTCTTTATTCTGCACACTTAAGACACCTTACAATCTCTAGGTCTTACAGCTGGAATCTAGGCTGGAAGAAAATGTCATCCCTCCTGTGCAAAAGGAGATCACCCAGCAGCTCAGTGAGAGGTGGTGAATGAGGGCTCTGGCCCCTGGCACTGTTGGCTGAGCCACTGCTAGAGTTTACAGGACTCTTTTACAGCTGCTACCTATGGCTAGATTTGTGTTTCTATACTTGGAATTTTCAAAGCTGGATATGTCTTGTCATGATGAAACTTCTTTTACACATGTATTACCAGGCTCAGCTCTAAATACCTCTTGTACCAATAATTACACAATTTCCACTGGCAGAATATTTCATTGTGTAATTGTGCTTTATAAAATTTATTTCTACCATTTAAGCTTAACAGACTAAGCCTGTTACTCCTACTTATGTTTTTATTAATTAAGAAAAGTAATAAATCACTCTTTATGGTATTTTTATATATTTATAAGATACTTTTTTATGCTTCTCCTCTGCATTTTCCTCCAGTGAACATGGCCAGATCTATAACCATCCTTGTTAGTTCCTACTTTTCAAATCCATTCTTTTATGCAATGCTTTTCTAATTTATACTCCTGCACCCGCTTCTTTTGGACTGAAGACGATGAAGTTCCCATGATTTCAGCAGTTCAGGATCAAGTCATGGTTTGCAACACTTAGCAGAGTAATTTCAAACAAAATTTGCAATTGCTGATTGCACCATAGATAACTTGCTTTTAATACCCAATTTCTAATATATCCTTAAAATCACAGAGCACGGCAAAACAAATATGCACAGTTTGTGCACACATTTCTCTTTACTTTAAAGCATAATTCACCTTTTGCCCAAAACCATGTAGCAGCAATGCAAGTTTCATGCATAATTGACTCTCCTTCTAAAATAAGGAGTAGGATATTTCTATTACTAAATTTTGTATTTTTGGAAGAAAACAATTGTCGCAGACATCTTTTCATTAAAAATCTTTCCTTTAGATTTTTTTCTCTTGAGAAGCTTGGAATGCAACAGGTCTATCTGTGATTAGTCTCATATGTTTGTTTATAATTAATGGCTAATCACAGCAGAGCTAGCTCAGACAGAGAGTCTGAGGCAGCTGCCTTTGTTACCATTCTTGTCTTTTCTATTCTTAGCTTAGCTAGCCTTCTGAGATGAAACATTTCCTTCTATTCTTTTTAGTATAGTTTTAATGTAATGTATATCATAAAATAATAAATCAAGCCTTCTGAACATAGAGTCAACGTTCTTGTCTCTTCCCTCACCTGAAAACCCCTGTGAACACCGTCACAAACAATATCGTACCATACCACCCACAAAGAGAACAAGGGAAAACTACAAGCCATCATACACCAAAGAATTTGATTTGAGCTATATTTTTGAAGTATATTTAAAAATATTTGAAGTATATTTTTGAAAAAATCCTACAAATACTCTTAGTCAAAATAAAAAGAGTTATATGTAAAGGATATTATTTTAAACAGGTTATACTCATTACTCATTATTTCAGGTCTTGATTTATGTATAGTTTATAAAGTTTGTAAAATAAAGACCTCTGCATGTTATTTTATGGGCTTAATGACGTAATTGACCAGGACGGCATTTTTAAACATATCTACTCCATACACATGTATCTATTTTTACAAATCCTGCAATAAAAACCCCAGCTAAAACAATGTCTAGAGTTCACTGACACCACAAGTGAATTATCTTCTACAAAGAGAACTGTTGCACAATCATAAAGTAACCTGGCAAAACTAAAGGTTTAACTTCTGTTTGTTTTTAAAGTCCTCGATATAATGGATGTCCTAAGGGAGCAGACAGGACTTTACTAGCCATGCAAGCCTACTGATTCCAAACAAAAGGGAAATTGAACTCAGGATGCACAAAGATAACTCAAATGATCTCATCTGACCAGACAGGATGTCAGACCATGGCTCAGTCTAGATTACTCACAGATTCTGACAAATATTCAAATGTAATTTATTTATTTGCTAATTATTGTTGGATCATTGAAATGCAGGGTCACCCTCCATTCTAAGATAACAAGACAATAAAATCCATATACAAAACCAGCTAAGGCTGCAACTAGAAAATTGCCATCAATTGTCTCTCTAAAAAGCAAGGCTGTGTTTACAAAAAACTAGTTTTTCACTAATAATTTAGAGACTAAATACACTTTTACATTTATGACATACTCTTCCCTATCTATTTGTGGGGGAAAAAATTGCACAGATGATGTAATATAAATAGGAGAAGTTTGTAAAAATTCTGCACAGAAATGCAGTGAATACCTGGTATGAAAAGTAACAGATTCCTCAAAGAAAATCATACAGTTTATCAGAGGGTTTCAGTCTCCATAAGATCTTGAACTGGATATGAACATTTTCTTTGAATTGCATATAAATAATTTCTCCCTATTTTTACCTGTTTTTATTTAAATCCCATTTGGTTTGATCCATACTGTTAGTGACATTAAAATAGACCTCACAACTGGTTTTTAAAAATAAATGGAAAAGAGAAACAAATTCAGTCCATTCAATTGCAGATTCTAATTCCCTAGACATAGTTCACCTTGATATTGTTGCAATAATGTGCAGGCCAGAAGACCTAAAATACAGGCAATTCTGTAATTCCAACACTCCATATGATTATTTCTGAGTATCCATAACATTCATTACAAACTATGCTCTTACTCTACCCCTCATTCAGCAGCCTCTGAGGTGGGTTAAGCTCTATTCCTTCTATTCACAGAACTGCTGTATCAAGACACAGATGAAATGAGCTGCCCAGTTTATTCATTCTCTGAGCAGACAGAAATAGTCTGAAGTCTGTGGCAGAAATAAAAAGAGAATTTGTGCTTTTGATGAGCAGGTTTAGCACCGGAACTGGAAGGACAGAGGTTTCTCAAATATGATGAGAAGGAGGGGAAGAACAGGAGGTAACTAATACTTTTTTGATGGGTTAAGTCTAAATTAAAAAATGTTGGCATTGGTTGCAGTCATATATTTCTGAAAGATTGGAGTAGAATGGCTGATTTTTTAAAAGAGATGTTTCTATTAGCAGCAGGACAAGGCAGGATCCAATGCACTAGTGAACTCAGCATGACAAATAAGCCAATTAAACTCACATCACATTTTCCACTTATTCAAACTATGAGCATACAGCCATAATAAATCTAATTACAATATGATGATGTAACAAAGGCTATTGTTTATATAGCAGGCCAGAGGCTCTCTCCTTTTTCTTTTTTTAAATTTTTTTTTTTTTTTTTTTTTACATTTCCTCAATTTCATTTAGGCAACCATCATTTTACAGCTTCATTAATTACAAAAATCTGAGACTGCAGCCTATTCTCACACACTATATTTCTTTTTGTGGAAGCAAAAATATAAATAGAATAAAAGAATCTTATAAATTGTAAGCTATCTCATGCATCTTTCTAGTATAATCTCCTATAAATAGGTTAGTTTTCTTAAATCCAAATGATGATTCTTCAAAATAAACTTTCATTTATCAAATAAAATTTTTCCACAAACAAAAAAGGGAGCACTGAGACACAGCACTGCCTTTTAATATTGCAGAAATCATATTTTAATCTCCTTTGTGAGATTTTCCCAGGAACACTAATAAGGGAAAAGAAAATGTTAGCATTGTCTCTTGAAGTTCCATTCAGGGAATAATTATCATTCCATTTTCAGAGTGAAAAATTAGTTAAAACCAGTGAAGAAATAAGATTTTGTTCCTTCAGTTTAAGTGGTGATACTCAGTTTCATCTATTTTTAATATTTCTAGTTCTCTGTTAAAAAAAAAATCTTATTAGAAAAGAAACATGGATAAGTGTAAGTCGGGATATCATAGTTTGCAAATTTTCACAGCTACAGCCACTAGAGTGTGAATGGAAAATTGTTTCATAGCCAGATGATTGAATAAAATATATAAAGGTCTGAAGATTATGTTTAAAATTTTCCTTAAAAAATCTCAACCACAGGTCTCTCTGGTCTCAAGTTTCTCACATCCTCCCATAATGTTTCTGGAATGATATTGATAAGGTAAGAATAGTTTGCTATGTTTTGGTTTTGCTTGTTTGGGGTTTTGTTTGCTTTGGTTTTTCTTTTACTAAGAGCTGTTAGGAAGTCACCCTGATTTCATCAAAGAATGACTTAGCCCAAGTCAGATTCAAGAGAAACAAACTTTTTTTAAAAAAACCTGTTAGTAGGATTTGTGTTGGGTTTTTTTTTTTGTTTGTTTGTTTGTTACTTTTTTGGGGTTTTGTTTTGCTTTTCTTTGAAAAGAAACACTTCGAAAGAATAAACAATTCTCTAGAGTACTTTAACTGGAAAACTAAGAGCATCTTAATTACTACAGTGGAAGATTCTTAAACTGGAAAGACAGCTTCATTATAATCAAAGTGCATTGTCAGAACATGTCAATTTAAGAAATTGTAACAAATGTGTAGAAATGAGGCATTAGGATTTTACTACTTAATCCTTATTAATTTTGGCTTATGCATTATAGTATTATTTTATGTACCTAATATTGTATATTTGCTGTTGAAATATTCCCAAATACAACCCATAAACCCATCAACTTTGACTGTTAAGTTAACAGGAATGAATGAAAATATCAGTATCTTTAGTTTTACATATGAAAACTTCTGTGACTTGCTGTGCACTACCACTAAGAAATAATTAGCTCACAATTTTAAAGAATATGTTTTCATCTCCAACTTATACGTAATTATGTAAAATCCAAATGATCCATTGATTAGTTTAATTCATTTAAATGAACACTGTACCACCTGCAGATCACTCCCACCAGATGGGAAGTGGCTTGGTGTTTGCACGAATTCTGATTCAGGGCCCTGCTCTGAGTCCAGAAGGACTTTGAGCAGGCTTCCTAATGCATTCCCAAAAAGGCTGAGAGAAGAGAGAAACAAAACATGTTCCAAAACAAAGTGGAAGTCCCCTGTCCCTGAAGGAAGCTTTCTACTGACTGAGGAGATTAACTACTATCACTTTCTTTAAAAACTAGTAAGGTGCTGAGTATTGCTCTGGGAGAGTTTCTAGCGTGGCTTAGGCAGGAATTCTTGAACCTGAAATCAACTCCACCATTCACAAACAATGTTTTTCTCAATAGAACATCTTTACTTCCTCAGAACCTTGCATTGTGCCCTGATGTCACCCAGTCTATGAAGCACATAAGAATGTCTTCACGGTAATAAATACTGTCTGATCTTTCTGTGTCTTCCCCTCCAGGGCTATTTTTCTCCACTGACATCCATCCTCAGATACTTGCCTTCATATGTCTAAGATAAATGAGGCATTTATATTCAGCTTCAATGCTACGGAAGTTAACATTGTTTCTCTTGTTATGGAACAGAAATGAGCTAATTAGTGACCTTCAGAATTTGGATTAAAAGTGATATTTTTTTTTATAATTGGAAACATAACAGAGCACACAGAGCCAGCAACAAAAAATGTTTAAAGATCAATTGATGTATAACAAAAATGTAGCACAGTTCTCTGGGAGGAAGGAAAGGAAGGACAGGAAGTTGAGAAAGGAAGCAGAGAGAGATAGAATTCTGATTAGAACTATGAAAATAAATTCAATTTTCATGGGTGAATTTGAAAAAGAAATGTAAAACAATCAATTTTACATTGTGTTGATCAAGTACTTATTGTTAATCAAAATTAAATATGTAATTTTGCCTTCTAAGCTTATAATGGTTTTAAAAAATATCACTGTGATTAACTTCTGTTTTCCTTTAATAAGCATAATTTTGGAATAGAATCCTTCAAATATTTCAGTTAAAATTGTTGATTTTTTCCCCTTTTAGGCTAAAAGTTTTCTGTGTCATTTTATAGACCGCTAGTTTCAAACTAAGAGGAATCTTTCTATACAGAACTAAGCCATAGGACAGTTAAAATCAACCCACAAACCAACACAGAGATAGAGAAAGCAAAAGAGGTAGTGAAAGTAAGAGAGATGGAAAGAAAAAGAAAGGATGAAAGAAAAAGAAGAACTAGGGGGAAGGAGAGAAAAGAAAGTCAGGAAGGAGAAAGATGAGAAAGGAGAAAAAGAAAAATCCATTCCAACCTCTTTTTCAGAATTTGCTGTACCATTTTTCTCTGTGCTGTCTAGCATGTGTGAGAACTGCCTAAGTGTGACCTGCAATGTCCAAGGCAGCTTCAGAAGCACTACTAAACAACGTGCTTTGATTTCTTTTCTATGAAGAATTGTCTGAGCAAATTTGATGAATAGCTACAGATTTTAAATATAATTATTGTGTGGTTTTCTAAATTTCCCCGAATTTGTTAACAGCATTTCCAAGGACAGCATTCTGTTTTTTAAAAAGTTACATAATTTTCTTAGCACATTTAAAAATGGGGTTTGGTTGTTTTTTTGAGTTTTTTTGCAATATTTTTTCTAAGCAGTAAAGTGAAAAACCAATTTTATTGTTTATAAAGTCCCACATAAAAGAAGTTTTGAATACAAGTTGATCAAAAGTTATACACCTCCTATGTGCACTGCAGGGATGAATAATTTCAGAATCAATGAACAAATGCATATATCATCCAGTATTATTGAAACTAATTGGGTTAGCCAAGATGTTAATTGCAGCTGTAGCATGATCTTAGTCTGACTCAGCCAGACTGAAAACCACAAGGATTATTGACCAAAACCTTCAAACCACAAGAATAACAGACTGAAAACAGCAAAACTATTTGCAAAAGGAAAATGATAGAAGTCTTGGAGAACCTCTGCTGGACCGGTTCCCTTCTTACAGTGTCTGGTTTTTATTTTGTGGGTTGTTTTTTCATTAGTTTGCTCTGGGTGAGATTGGAGGAGAGAAAAACTGAAGGAGGGAAGTAGCCAAATCTGGGGGGAAATCTTTGGCTTAACCTGCAGATCTGAGCACATATGTGGTTGGGAGCTACTGTCATCTGAAACAACGTCACTCCAGCAATCTCTTCTGTGGTCATTGACCAACTTTGGGGACAGTCAAGTGGCTGAGGTTACAGGTATTCTGGAGAAAAAAATCCCAAAAGCAAAGCTTGAAAGCTCAGCCAGGTGCAAATGAAATATAACTGCATAGGCAGGCCCAGTTCAGGCTGCATGGAACCAGGGTATATGTACCTCACAATCTGCAGGCTTCTGAGGTCTTGCTTTAGGGCTTTAACTAATAACTGAGAGTTCATTCAATGATTTATCACCTTCACATCAATTTCAGTAGCCTTAAATGAAAATTTAAACAGCCTGGTATTACAGGAAAAGAGTGAGATGGCATCACATAACTAATTTCTGTCTTCAATAGGTTCTAACAGACTTTTTCCTTCAAGAAACAACTCACTTCAATATTGCTCCACTAATGGCATTTTTTTGTGACGAATTAGCTTAGTATATTTGTTATAACTGAACTGGGCAAAAGTCAGTAAATGTGCAGCATTAGTTTAAATGTATTTCAACGGTGAAAAATGAAAAATCCAGGGCAGAGAGGCCAAGTCTCATGTTGGAGGCCTTCTCTGATATGAAGCCTTTAAAATGAAATTAGGGTATAATACCTATGAGAAGATGAGAGGTTCAGGCAAGAAACATTTGTAGAAGTTTGGATTTTGTGTCATGTAGTCAGACATGACAGATAATTACAATGACCACTTCTAGTCTGCAGATCAATGAAAAGTGGGTCTATGAAAATTTGTAGCAAATGGACTTCATCACAGAAAAAGATCCAACAGATTATCCAACAAGCATGCATGACAAAGACTGACACTGCTTGTCTGAAATATCTTAAATATCAGATATGTCAAATATTTCAGACTATTAAAACCAAACCAAACCAAACCAAACTGAAACAAACCAAATCAATCCCACCCTCACCATTTTTCTATAATTTCGAAGGATCTTTTTTGTATTCAATAGCATTGTTAATCACTTAAATTATTTCTGCCAGTGCTGAAGGAACTACAGGAGATAGATTAATTAAAAGTTCCAGGAACTAACTGAGTTACTTAATTTTAACTTTGACTGGATGTTACGTGCTCCCTTCTGTTTCTTATTTCCAAAATGCCATTGCTTCTCCTTGAATAACAAGGGTAAAACATGCAATTTTGTGCAATTTATCCAACAGATTCTGCTTTCATGGTTTCAAGGAGCAGAGTTAGCTCATCATAGGAAATGAACAGCTTTTAGCTGAAAACTGCCAGTGCCTGGATGACATGCAATAGCTGAACATCTGGGTGCTCCCAGTCTGTGACAGTGAGAGGAAGAGGGGTGAACTTAAGCCATTGGTGTGCTCAGTGCTGATGAGTGACATTTATTTCCTCCCACATATGAAATTTCTCAATCACACTCTTGCATCATGATTAAATTCTAATAATAATGCATTTCATTCCCATGAATATACTTTGAACTCACTTTAATAACTCAGTTCCCTTAATTATCACAGCAAAGTAAAGTCTTCTCTCTAACTAGGACTGAAAATAATTTTTTGCTTGAAGGTCAGCCATTCTAAGCAGTGAAAAATCTGTGCAATTATTAGGCTTTACCATGGTTTGGAGAAGGGAGAAAGGGACAGAATTACTGATCCTGATGTGGCATCATTTGAGAAAGTAAAACTGAATCAATATATTCTAAGAACCCTCATTCTCATTCCCACCTTCAGTTTGACCTTAGACATTAAAAACTGATCTTACACAGGGAAGAAACATCAACAGTATTATTAAAGGAAGATACAGGTTTTCTGAACTACTTCAGGAAAGCCTGTCCTCACCCCATAAATCCTATATTTTCAGAAAAAAATATTTAATTTAAACTTTAAGAAACTAGAACCTTACACTCTGCTACATCCAGTTACACACTAAGTTTGACATCACACCTGGGAGGTGTCGGAGAAAACCCTGAGCATTTTTTTACTATTCAGTCAGAGGAAACAGAAGATTGGGGTGTGTAGAAACTAAGACATATTCTACACACTTTAATTGAGTTGGTCATTTTTGCATGTCATTTTGCAGTTACATAAAACTGAGCAACTGGATACATGAGAGTGAAATTAGATCTATATTTCCATATCTTGACTATGTTTAGAAGTTTCTTTTCATGTATCCAGTGGACTGTATGGCTCAGCAAGGAAGGATGAAATCCTAGCACAATATTCAGATGAATGGCTTTTCTCTAAAGAGCTATTAAAAACAACCCAGACAATTAGTTCAATTATCCCAGCTCAATTTATTTTTTAAAGGCAGAAAATAATAGTTTTGTCTGAAGGTAAATGGAGAAGGAAATAGAGAATAAAGAAACTGGTTTAAAGCAGATTTTAAAACCTCATTGTAAGGCTACTCTGCTCTGAAGTGCTCACCAGCGACTCTTAGGGATGTTTAACTCTGCAAATAAATGACATGTGGTCTAAAATACCCACTTACATCCTTGATGGCAAATATGAATTCATATTCCTATGATTCTGCACTGAAAGACTCACAACGGTATTAAGAAAAACTTTCCACTCTTTAAGTGTTTAATATGCTTTTTTGAGTTCTGAAAAGCGACTGACTCTCACAACTTACTCTCAGGCATGGTTCTCTCTCCCAGAAGAATCAATACCCAGATGAGTCTGTAACACAAGGGGGCTGTACAGAGAAAAGCTTTGTTTACTTGGGCACCTCACACCATCAGACACTACCCTGCCTCTTCTCAGGCTTCACCAGCCCCAAATAACAAAATAATTTGAGTTCACAAACTCTGAAAAGTATTTTAAAAAAATGACATTTAAAAAATAAACGGACAGTACTTTTGCTTGCCTTTTAGAATTTGAAATTTAAAAATATTCATTTTTGTTACATGAGGAGAATTATCAATCTTTCCTCATAATCTAAATTTATGAATAGTGATGAAAAATAGGATAAAGTCACATTTGCCTAAATCACAGGGCTTGGGGAAAAGAAGTGTTATTTAGCATATTCTTTGAATTAAAAATTTGAGGAAATATGTATTTGACCATCTGTTTAGTCTGGAAAAAGTCACGTGAAATAACAGAGTAAAATTCCTTATTCAATGCAGTTCATGAAATTAATGCTACAGCATTTTAAGAATTAACAACTTTTATATATTAGTGTTTTGGTCTAGTTCGTACTTTCACAAAAACTAGACTCTATATGTTTTGCTGCTGATTATATATCATTCCCTATTCTGACATTAGTCTTTTCTATGTTTAGAACCTGAAACAGGATTCAAAATCACTTGTGGCTTAAGAGAAGAGTCCAATATGTGAAATTTGAAAATGGACAAAGTGTTGTTACTACTCAATGTTCCATTTTTACTGGACAACCATTTTTTGCCTAAATAAAGTAGGGTAATCTTCTAACTGCCATAACCAGAAGAATACCAGTTTCAGAGGGCTGCTAGAATAACATAGGCATGGGCAAGATTTCAAATTAATATCCTCTGGTGTAAATTTCAAATAGGACCATTGACTTATTCTAACTCCACTGGAGTTTCCTGCTGGAGGGAAACCAGGGTGAGGTCAGAACCTGGCAGTTCATTGTTGAATGCAATCCACATCACATGCTGACTGCTTTCTAAAAGTAACCCTACTGTAATATGGTCACCAGTGTCTAGTACAAAATACACACTGTCTGTCTACAGCAAGCTTTGAGATGGAGCTGGTTTGTCACTTCACACTTAAGATTTTAAGTGAGGCTCAAAGGTGCTTTTGAACATTTGCCACACAGAATAATAATCCCAAATATTCACTTCAATTGCCATTATACTGACCAGTCCCCAGACAATTAAGAAATATGTTGCCAAGCCCTTTCATGTGGTCTCACTATTTTTTTACTGTGAATCAGCTCTCCACCTCCACCTTCCTATCACTAAAACAAGATCAGGTTACAGCAGCAGATCAGCTGATTGCAGAACATCTAGTTGTTGCCATGATTTACAAACTGACTGAAAACCAAACTGACCCAAGTGTAAAGAAATATAGATTAAAGAATGATTTAAGATTAATTAATGCAAAAGGTCTACAAGCATTGCTCTGTTTTGGGTTTACCAGCTGCTCCATTTTGTTTTGTGCCAGACCCCCACAGGAGTCTTCTTTAAAAGTAGTAACTACGGGAAAGAAGTAGCAGAAGGGAAGGAAGCATGAAAAGATTTGCACCTGACATTTCTGTGCTACATCATTTATTCCCTATTTGCTGCAGAAGTGCTATTGAGTGTCGTCTCCAGGCCAGGACTAGCCAGCATGCCTGGGAAACCAAGTCAGAGCAAGTGCTACCCTACTGCAAGAACTTGGGCCCTTGTTAATTGCTCCATTTTTCAGTCGTACTAATAACTGAAACAAGTGCTAAACACTGTTCCTTCACTGTTAGAAGTCAATAATATTTTATTGAAAAAAGACACAATATAAACAAGGCCTGCTTCCCCCTGGAGCCTTCCATAGAATGATACCACACACAGTATCCACTGAGTGAACAACACTTCATAGTGCTTACTTCCTTTGGTTCACTGCAGTTAAGAGTGGAGCTGCACCTACCCTTTCATTGATTCTTGGGATACAAAGGGTTAAAGCCCAGCAAACACCTGCTTGTGCCTTATTCTTACAAATTGTCTGCATATGACAGAAACTTATTCAGAGACGATAATTGTTCCTACACAGACATCCTAACCCATTTCTTCCATTCTCCAGTATGCTTTGTAAGTTTCCATGCTAAATGTGTTTTCCACAGAAAAGACAAATAAAACCCCACCAAGCCAGAATGGACTGCTGGAGAGGGACTGGCAATATGGCTGCAGGACACCAGTCCCAAATTTGACACAAAGACACTACCAGCCTTTGGGGAGAGAGATACAGGACATTTTCCAACACTGAAATATTCTGATAGTCATCCTAAAATACTAATTAAGCAAGATCTATGATAGTAATAAAGGGATGTTCAAAGTAGCCAGTTTTTCCAATACAGCAATATTATTTGCATAAGAAGAACAGATGGATTTCTAAAACAAGTATAATGGCTCTTTCTGCACTTCACTGCCCAGATTCTGGCCAAATCATATCCTTTTGGCATGGTTCCTACTACCAAAGCTCGATAGAGACAGATAAAGGCAGAATTATGGACACTGACTAAACAAGAAATCTCCAACTGATCCATAGTTATCTATAAGTTCTTTAATATTCTGGATGAACTGTTCAGTAAAATACTTTCAAGTGCATATACAAAAATAGGTATAGAGCCTCTGAGATGCTGCAGACATGTTAAATGTGAAATTTTGATTCCGCATATCATACAAAGTTTGACTTTTTCCACTGAATCTTTGCATGAAAGAAAACATTTCCATACATATTCATTAATTCAGAGTCCTTTGAAGTATATCTATTTAGAAATTGTGATTTCAATACAAATACTTTAACAGATTGTATTTTATGTATATATCTTTTTATGACATAAGGAACTACATTCAAATGTGGAAAAACTCTGCTCTGGGTAATTTGCATCCTTATGTCCCATTATAGATTTTCCTATTTGGAGTTCCATCTGGTCTTCAATATCCTTCTGAGTTTATTACTTTAATGAGATCATCTTGGGTTTACATACCTATAATTTTATTACTATTTGGAATTAGTGTTGCCTGCTTACCTATCCATAGACTCTTTAGTCTTACCTTCTAAGCATAACAATGAGCAATGCTTGGGTAATACTGATACAGAATGAATGAAAGGACTACAAGTGAAATAATCTTGTTTTGAAAAACCCCTAATTAGGAAAAAAGAGCTCATGCCAACCTCTTTCTTAACCCTTCATACTCTGTGCTGGAAAAGTAATGACAGTGTACTTTAGGGTTTAGAACTAAAAATTGCCATTTCTGTCTATCAGACCTCCAATATGATCTTTGGACTGGCTTGTAATATAACCTTGAGCAAGCTAATGTGTTTGGGTAACTGTCAGAATGTCAGACATGCCAACAGAATACCTTGAAAACCTAAGCATTATATAGCAACTATGCACAAATAGTTAAAAGAAATAATTTAATGCTTCTGCTTTGCCAAGTTCAAGGCAATTTGGAATAAAAACACTGGCAATGCATACAACCAAGGCAGACAATATCTATCTGCATTTATGGTTGCATATGTTAAACAAGAGAAATAACTGAGTTAACAAATTCACACCACTCCTCCTGGAAGAAAGGTCTTATTTTCACTTTCATAATTCTACCAGCTTAATTTCAAACTAAGATTTTACCCTTACACTTCCCTCAGAAAAACTGGCCAGGCACCTTTGAGTAATAAGGCACATCTTCCAATTTTCAGCCAACATCTGTTCATGGCCAATTTATTCCCATTTATCCTTGTGCCAAGATTGCACTTTCAGTAAAGTACCACTTACCACCTTTGTGTTTGCACCTTGGAACCAAGCAATCATTCATCAACACACATTTTTGTCTTTGTTTCAAGCTCTTTCTCTTTCCTGTCATGAAACAGTCTCTCATTACAACTGGTAGAACAATACCCTTTTCTGTTCCTAATGCAATTCCAATTTGTCTTCTCAAATATTCATTGCCACAACTAGGCATAAAATTCTAGACATGGTCACATCAGTTTAAATAGTCTGTGCTGTTTAATCCACACTGTTCTATCTCCATCAACACTTCATGCTGACGAGTCTCCAAATTATAGCAGAAACATTTAGTGCAAAACTATGCAATTTTTTAATAAAATATTCTTAGGTTTTGTTTTACTTGTACTCTTCTATAATATTCCATTCATCCTTTGTACTGAAAATTCATCTATATGCTGTATTTTACACGAACACCACTGAAGGACTCATTACATACAATTTGTTCTAATAATGATCCTTGTTAGTTCTATTTATAAAATCCCTTTCAGACCAATAGTGGCCTTTAAGCAAAGCCTGCTGTTGTTAGCTAGATTCCTTTATGGTCCACTACCCCATAATTCTTTTATTAATTCTCATTTTCTAATTTACCTAATATTTTCCTATGTGAAACTATATTAAATGCTTTTCTGAGATCCTGACAGATTAAATTTAACTTTGTTTGTAGCAACTTATTTGCTTTTGTTTTTCAGAAATATCAGTTATCTTAGACAACCTTAGCATGATCAACCTGACTAAACCCAGGATGCATTTCTCATTTAACCACTATATCCTTGATTATTCTTTCTTTTCAAAATTTGTTCATAGTTTTTGCATGCACTGTAGGTCAGCTTCATCTACATTCCAGGTCTTGTCTATATTAAAATTCTTAGCTCTTCATTCCAGTTGACTTCCAGTTGACTGAGAGATTAAGAAAACTAATTAGTTTTATTAATCCCTCAGTCTTCCCTATTCAGAATTAGAGTGTTTAACTGCAGGCCTACTTTCTTTATTCTTCCATTCAAGTTAAACTGAATAAAGTAATGAACATTCAGTCTATTTTCTATAGGAACTTCTTTAATATTTTGCTTAAAGTAAGTTCAAAGACAATAACTTCTTCATGGGCTGTGGACTATTTGGTGAAAAAAGGGGTATAACTGGAGTTAATTGCTGTTACAAGGGACATGCTATAGCTGGACATTAACCATATTCCATTGCGACCAAATTTCTCCCACACTGTGACCAGTTCTCACCCCCATATTGCTGGCAGAACTTCTGCTCTGTATCCCGGTCCCTATCTGATTCTGCTCTCTTTTTTTTTTTTTTTCATAAAGAAAAGTAGGAGTTTTCTCTCCAAATACATGTACTTTTCAGAACGACTACTGTAAGTATAATAATATTCTGATGCATGTGGGCATCTCTAAACAATACTGGTATGAGAGGGAATAAGCAACTCCTGAAATAGTTCTCTTTTTCAAAGAATGTTAGAAAGAAATCAATATAAAATAAACAGTACAGAGTGACTACAAAGTATCATGAGGTTCGCAGGGAACTTGAATTTTTCTCTCTTCTCAAAAAAAAAGATGTCTTATTAAACTCTCATTGAAGTCAGTGAAGGAAGGTTGGTGTTTGATAGGATAATTTATCCTTGCTGATAACTTCATTTCAACTGAACAAATAAGCATGGGACACTTGGACTCAGATCCTTTTGTTACTGGTATTGTAGTATCATTTCACTAGATTCTTCTCATGCAGAATGCATTAAAATGTGGACTATTACAATTAGACATACTATATTACTGTTTTGAACCATAGTCTCAAGTAATTTTTTCTTTCAATAAGCATATTTCTGAAAAAAAAATAGATTGTAACTGCAAATAAACTACTTTTGTTCTGCTCAGAAAGCCTGTGCCCTAAATTGTCTTCTGCCATACTGCATCCTACAATATATTAGCCTGAAAGGGAACCATGCAGCCAAAATAACTCCAAGATGTCTTTGTTTTCAACAAAAAGCTATCCTGACTCTCTGCAGATATTCTTCAAGGACTCTTTAGAAGCTGTTTCTTAAGAAACACTTTCCTGAATTGGACAGAGCTTGTTATGCAGTGTAGATATGGATATGTCTATCCATATCTATTGTGGATAGAGCTTATTATGGATTGTGCTGCTGAACCTTGCAGTTAAACAGAATGTTAAAACTTTATGGAATCTTTGTCAGGCAAATCAGCTGAAATATGAGTTTATGGAAGAGAGAAATGTGCACCTTGTCCCTCCACCTGGTCTTCTCTGAGGTCCACTCAGGAAGAAGATTCAGGCTTTCCCCTGGGGGAAGCTGATGGGAGTGTAGTGCCTTCCATGCTGAGACCCCCATGGACCTGTCCTCCTGCCCACCACTCCAGAACCAAGGAGAACACTCTATTTCTAGGAGAAAATTCTACTTGGAAATTCTATGACCTTATTGATCTACAATACAGACAAATGGGAGGGAGGAAGAAAGGGAAGGGTCCTGGAAAATAATGTGCCTGATGGTGTATACGCTATCACTTATAAATTTTCTAGAAAGAAATGACACTTCCATACATGCCTTTCACTCCAGTCCTCAACCTCTTACAAACATCTTCAGAGAGAGAACTTCTTGCTCCCATTTGAAAAGAAAAAGAAAAGAAAAGAAAAGAAAAGAAAAGAAAAGAAAAGAAAAGAAAAGAAAAGAAAAGAAAAGAAAGAAAAGAAAGAAAGAAAAGAAAAGAAAAGAAAAGAAAAGAAAAGAAAAGAAAAGAAAAGAAAAGAAAAGAAAAGAAAAGAAAAGAAAAGAAAAGAAAAGAAAAGAAAAGAAAAGAAAAGAAAAGAAAAAGCCTTGCAAGCTTCACTGGTGCTTCTTGCTATGTTTAGTACTTTAGCTAGCTTTTCCAGAGAAACGTGGGTTTCCTAGTCCACCATGTAGTGGTTTAAATATTAAATCTAAATAAGCTAAGTACAGAATCTAAATTTTAAGGATGATAAGGAAATGTGAGCAATGGCAGGTTTTCAGGAACATTTCTTAAAGCAGCTAAGGTTTATTTTGGGGGATCGTCATGCAGCAAATATATTCAGAATGTCTTCCATTATTTCAGACAGCACAAATGCAGGGGTATAAAAATGAGTCTATGAGCTCACATCATTCAGTCTTGCAATGTGAACTGCAAATAGTACATTATTGGTTACTAAGGCATAGGACAAATTAACTGTGTGACCGTGGCAAGGATCCAAGTTTCTAAAATAGAATAAAATCTTCTAAAATAGTTATAAAATCTACTTTAAACAGATTTTAGAAATCCTTAGTGGAAAACTTTCAAAAGACAAATTCAAAAACAGCTGAAATGTACTGCATTAGGATCACTGATTTAATTATCTTACTAAGTTGATAGGAAATACTTAGCCTAATCTATTAAAATATCTTTGAAAAGTATCTTGCTATTGTTAAAAACAAAAACATAGAATAAAAAATGCAATATACATTAAAAAGAAGGAATAATTTCATTCTAGATAGACCTATTGGCACATAGAAGTGCCCATATGTTTTTTTCAGAAGATGCTCTCTTCTGAATACAGTTTTGTCTTGGACAAATTATTTGGAATATTGATAAAAGCAAATCTTGGTAAAGACCTGAATGCTAAAATAGGAGGAAAACTATATGGAAAATAGTAAAAGAGTAGAGGATTGCAGAAGTACACAGTATGAACAATGGTATGGGTGATATAAGCTTTCATTCATCTATTATAATGCTGTATTTTATTTATGATAATTAGATTTGTGAATGTGCAAATTGGTGTTGATAAAGTATCTAGATACAAAACAAATATCTCATGAAAAATTTCTGAGAATTTACTGAAAGCCTGAAGCATCAAGGTCTGAGATACCACTTACACCAAGTAAAGTATACAACTTGTATTACTTGGTAGATTATAATTTTTAGACTGGTATTGAATGTTACTCATCTTCAGTGCACTCCTTTGTACTTTGCAAATGTCACCAAGGTCATGAGATTGCTCTCAAGAGGAATGTCTGTACTGATAAGGAATTGATTAGCAGTACAACAATTTCATAATTTCATAATTGCTAGGCCATTCATCTAGCCAACCAAAACACAGATCAGCAAAAAATATGCCTTGCCAAATAGAGTTATTTTATTTCTCAATAAAAAAGTTTCCACTGAATTATTACAGCAACTTTGGATACTCTGTTTTTTGTTGGTTTGGTGTTTGCTTTTTTTTTCCCCCTGCAAAACAAAGAATAATAAATGGTGACTTGAAAACAACTTTTGAACTCTTATTTAGATATCTTAATTTAAGTCTTTCCATTAGTGACTCATGTTTCTCAACAGAAGAAAAATAGGTTGGAACCCTGTTGCTAAGGTTTTTTATATCAGGAAAGGAAATATTTGTTATAAAGAAGCCTCAGAAATGTGCTCCAGGTACATTATTGCTGTTTTTTCATTCTAAATAACCTCTTCTACATTTCTCCACTCCCTATGCCCCCACCAAAGCACAAAAACAATTAAACAAACAAACAAACAAACAAACAAAAAAAACCCACAAAAAACACCAACAGTATTTTGGCTATTTAAAGAACACATAATTCCCTGCAAGACATCTATATAAGAATAAGAGCTGCAGGGCAGATTTTGATCTTACTAACACCAGTATAAAGGAAGTGTCACTTTCTGGACTTCAGCAGATTTACAGTTAACTGTGATCAGAATAAGTCCTTAAAAAGTTGTGGTTTGGACTGGGATGACCAGCTGCTGCAGTTCTCCCTGCAGACCATGTCTGAGCATGGGCACAGGTGGCCCAGGAAGGCTGTGGAGTCTCCATCCTTGGAGAAAGTCAGAGGCATCTGGCCATGGTCCTGGACAACTTAGCTGGTCCCGCCTGAGCAGAGGGGTTGGATCAGACGACCTCTAGAGGTCCCTTCCAAACTCTGATACTGTAAAGTCTCCTCATGGATTTTCTGCTCTGCCAGTGCTATCCTGTCATTACAGACAGATTTAAAGTGATTTCACTGTCCAGCCCAAACGGAAATGCTTCAAAGGGAAAGGCTCATATTGGTTTCCCATCAGCAGGAAAGGAGAGAATGCACTGAAATCACTCTGGGGTGTGATACCCAATCCAGAGGGCTGGAAGAACTAATGGTATTGAAAGAGTGAATGTGGACTAAGGGAGACAGGGGTGTCTATATCTGGGGTAGACTGAATGGGAATGCAGGATAAACATCAAGATCAAATAAGATTGTTACACTCTGTCTCCCAGTTGAACAACTTGTTTATTTCATTTCTCCCAGGCAGTGGAGATATGTACTGATCCATGCTAATTCCCCATAAGAGCTAATATTTCCTGACAGTTGTGCCTTGAAATGAAGAACAGCTCTTAATGACAATACCTGTTAGCCAGTACTGCAGTATAGACTGTTGTACTGAACCTACTGAAGTAAAGGAAAAGCTTTAGAGATCAGTCATTTCTTTAACACTTGCCTGCCCTTGCTTACATCCTGCCATTTAGCAGTCCTTCTCTTCTAATGTGCAACTCAAATGTGGCCTTGGTCACTGCTGTCCTTCTTAGCATGTGGATGCAATGTCTGGCTGATCTGGGGGCAGAATGGCAGAATGGAGGGATCTGAACCCCGGGATTTTAGGTGGTTAAGGTCTTTTGGTATGTGGGTAAAGCAAGAAAACACTGATAAATGCAAATCTAAATCTCAGAGAAAAAGACAAATGCCAGAAAAGATTTTTAAAATGCTTTCACCCTCAATGAAAGTATGGAAAAAGGAGCTACATGTAAAAATCAAAGTTCCCAAGACATATCTCACCCTGCCCCAGCTCCCCTTCTCTTAGTCTAATTCAAACAGCTGTGTAGAAGAAAGAAAAAGGAAAAACAGAAGGGAGAGAATTAATCAAAGAAACTCAGAAAAGTGAGGACATTCCCATAAGCTTCTGCTTTTATCCCTGGAGACACCTTCTCAGCCATTCATCCACCCAAGTGTTAAAAGAATTTTCTTTAATGCTTTGCTAATTACAATCAGCTTTTCTATCATAATTTGGGTTTTTCACTTGTTTGTTTTCTCAGCACGAAATCACAGCAAGGTTTATGCTGGTCTTACAATTGACCTACCCTCTTTGAACATGCCCAGACAACAGGAAACTGGTTTCTTTGGAAACAGGAGCTATGTGAAATCCTTTAGTATTTCTATTCATTTCAAGCTGTTCACACATATGTAACAATAAGGCACCAGACCTTTAGCACGTGACTGAACTTGTCCAGGCAAGGTAATTAAGAGGAACACCACAGTGACACCCCTGGCTGGTAAAACAAATTGGTGCCATTTGAGTAGGAGCAAAACAAAAATCCCATCATCTAAACTACTTTTTCTGTGTATGAGCGTTCTTAGTGGTCATAACAACACAGAAAGCATCAGAAACATCAGAAAACAATCTGGGTGACATCGGTACTGTGTAATGTGGAGATGTTATACCATCCTTCTGATGATATGGACGCAGCATGGCAACATGCATTGAAAGCTGATTTATGGAGAACAACACATTAGTCACTGATGGGACTAATCAAACCAGTTTAAAAATATTCAAGCCAAACAGAAGACTTCCTAATTTCCCATTAATTCTGTTTTTGACTCTTAAAGAGTGCAGCTGGACACTGACAGTCTGTCTTGGATACAGCTGAGACAGAGGAACCTGATACCAGTACTTTCAGTCCACTTTGTGCTCTGAAAGCAATTACTAGCCTCAAAATTGTCATGTCAGAAGAAACACATATCAGGTTCCCAGGCACTGCCATTCGCAGGATGGTATAACATAAATTTCAGCTTAGGGTGCTTTAAGACAAAATACAGGACTGTGAATAGCAGCAACTGAGGAATCAGCACAAGAATACTGCTCCTGCTTCAATTGCTGCTGGAACTATAACCTTTAACAAAGTTGTGGGCAGAAAGTAAAGATAGAAACATCTTATTTTATGTCTCCTAAATTTAAACCCCTCCATCTCTCAGAGCTCAGTTTCCTCACTTAGAATTTTTCAGCAAATAGCAAGTTTCCTGACTTTGCTGACATTTCCCACAAAATTCCACGACATTTAGATGTGCATAAATCAAATTGTTCCTGAATTTCCTTTGGTCAAGAATGTGTAGAGATTCTTCACAGTACCTTCACACTTACATTAGAGCAGCAGGACTGTGCACCACAGATCAAAAAGAGACAATGAAGACATTTTTCCCCATGCTTTCCCACTGAGGGATTCCAGGAGGGAAGGAAAGTTAGAAATGTTGAATGCACCTGGCAGAAACAATCAGTGAAGACAAAACCAAAGCATTTAGCGATATTTTAATTATGATGAGAGAACTGGATTTTATGAGGAAGTTGCAATTATTTAGGTATTGAGATACAATACCTAAATATCTTCTGATAGTTTTCCTATTTTCTCCTCAGTTGTGTTCCTCTGGGGAAACAACTGAGGAGAAAATAGGAAAACAATCAGAAGTTATATCCCCACATCTGATACAGAGAAACAGAGACAGATATTACTCAGACATACACATACATTCATGCAGATATTTAAACAAAAAATGGTAAAACAACCTCCAAATTCAGAGGTGAATATTGCTTAAGAAGAATGAACTTTTTTTCTAGTAATGCTGCCTGGGTTTCTATTTCAGGGCAGAATTCTGTTACAAGAGATAAAAACTGCTGAAAAATAGGACCTGGTAAAGGGACACTGACATGAGAATACCTGGCAAGAGGAAACAACCACTCCTCAATAACAAGGGAGAAGAGAATCAGCTCAATTTAGCTTTATTTGCTAGCTCCTCTAAGCATATTAACATCTCTTGATGAACCAGGGTGAAATCTGCTATAGACATAAAAGGATGTATATTTGTCCTTAATTGCTAAAAGAATATGCATTAATTAAAATACATTCAAAAGGTTCTTGAGTTTTTGAGGTAAAAGTGAGGCAGCTACCTTACTGAAGTAGAAAATATTAGAACTAGGATAACAGTTGGCAAGACTACTAGTTTAGAATGATATTTTCTTGAGTCATGGCCAGATTACAGACTGTTTTAGCATTGCCAGTAGGTTGCCAGCATTGAAGGAGGTGTTGACAATCACAGCTGATTGGAGTCTCAGTTACTTTTCACCATTTTTTCATTAACTAAGGAAGCCATGTAATCCCTGGCAGTTTCTCCACTGCTTCCAGGGCATATGTTTGCAAAATGTCTCAGTATAGTCACAGCACAGGTACAAATCTGAAATGAGGCAGTGGCCTGGAGACTCAAAAAAGCTAATGACAATTGGGCAAGAAAGTCAGGTATGACCATTGAAAAAATGCACTGCTCTCCAAAAGTACTTCTGACATGAGCTACTGTGGTGTAGCTACCACAGATAACAGCTACCATGGAGCAGACTTCTGCCCCTCTGGCTGTTCTTGGAGACAGGGTTTATTTGTCAGGTATTTCTTACCAGGACAAAAGGCTGAGCATTAAATCCTACTGAAAAATCTCTTTACCTGATTTCCTCACTATCAAAGACTGAAAATCTTACTACATCTTTACAAAGAACCAGGAAAGATTTGGAGGTGTCCAAAACCAGTCATGGTACATGTTTGAGAGACAAACCTCAGTAATTAATGGTACCTCTTCTTGATTTGATGACAGAACTCTAATTCCAGGAGGGAGGCAGGAATTTTATACCAAAATGTGCCTATAGCCTGAGGCTTTATTGTTGCCAGTGTGACTACATCTAGGGAGGTTCTCTCAGATAGCCACAGGGAAAGGATCAGGACAGAATTTTCCTACTGTTCCTAATGCAAGGACTCCAGAGTTTCTTCAAGAGAAGAGAGTCTCGAGTCAGACTAATTCCTACCATAAGAGAAATTGCTTACTTCCTCAAATCCAGTTGCCTCCTGCTGAACTTCTCCCTGCCAAATAACCCTGAACATCAAGTGATCAACTTCTGATGAAAACTAGCAAGTTCTTGACCCTTATATTGGAAGCTCATTTAGGATCCTCATTCTTTGAATAATTAAAACCACCTTCTAATCCTTTTAATCCTCTGATTAAATTTCATTCTTCATAAGTGTCAGCAGTAACTCCTGATCAGTGCTTAGATGAGCCAAGAATTCAAGGAACATGAGGCTTCCAACACAATTACCTGGGAAAAATATCTTGATGAGAGCAAAGCTGGAGTATTTCCTCTGCTTTAAGGACATACTAATTACTGGGGGATAATCTATGCCACAGGGGGTTCATCAGATACAACTCTATACTATACTATACTATACTATACTATACTTACTATACTATACTATACTATACTATACTATACTATACTATACTATACTATACTATACTATACTATACTATACTATACTACTGTTTTAATCTATGAAATACCGTGGTTCATTTTCTGCTACTTATAAGACTTGTCTTCCCTAATTCACTCAGTCTTCTCCTTTACAGCCTGTTAATTTTATAAGCACAATTTTATTAATGTACTCCTGTCAATAAACTGGAAGGTTGACTTGTCTTTGAACAATGATCACTTGACATTAATGAAAATATGTACTGGTTTTTTTCTTTGTTTCAGATGGCACCATAGTTTACCATCATGGTCCAAAATCTTTTAAGGATTGTGTTTTGCACACCTTTTTATTAATGAGCTCTCATTTTTTGAGGATTTAGGTGCTAAATCCAGGAAGACTTTAGGAGACAAAGCCCAAGAAGAGAGGGGCACATATGGCAAATGTGATAAGAGTCTTGAGTTAAGGGGAATTGCACCACACAAAGATAATTCTCATTGTTTTAGAAAATGATTAGATAGCAACAGGAACTGAAAGATCTTAATTGAGTGACTACTACAAAGAAATGTAATCTTTAAATTTTCAGCCTCTGGGTGACTTTATCCACAGTAAATCAAACAAAAAATCACTAATGATGAAGAAGAAATAATCAGTTTTTAATAACACATTCAGTAGTTAAAAAGGATGTAATGACAACACCTCATGCAAAAGTCTGTATCAGCACACAGATTCTGCTCATACAAGATGTTTTATGAATAGAGCTTAAAAAAGATCATTACTAAATCATAGAGCTCTGAAGAAGGCAGAATATGACATTTATTTTTTCATTATTGCTTGTATTTCTGAAATAAAAATGTTCATGCATGTCCAGAGAGATATGGAATTGGATTATTTAATTTCTCCAAAAATATTATCCTTGAATTTATTCTCTAAGAAAAAAAGCAAGTTGTTTCGTGTTTGCTTTTTATTCTATAGTAAACTGATCCCTATTTAATTTATCTTGTACCAATAGTATCCTTTGGAAAGTACATGGAGTATATTCTTCTATGTTACAGAAGAGCACATGAAGTCTTTGAAATCTAGTGGAATGGGTATCATTAAAAAATGTGTCCTTGAATTATGATCAGGAGGTAGAAATGGATAATTTTAAAAACTGATCAAAGATTCTATATCTTTGTGTGACATTTCTTCTCATAAAAATGAAGACTGAATTATTTCTGCAGTAGAAACTATGCCTGATGTTTCCAGTACTATTTGTTCTCAGCGAACTGAATTTGTGAGATTTTAATAAACCACAAGAGAGACATTTCTACTACACACCCCAAGAACTCCACATGCAAAACAAAATAACTACAAAACAAGACATTTTAAAAATGAAAAAGAAAACCAGGGTGAGATTTGCCATATCCTCATTTTCATGATACAAATTTGATGAGAAGTTTGCATTTGTTCTGAGAAATACAGCTGTTCTTTGAAACAGAAATCTGCCACTGATTTCTGCAGTGCCCATGACTGGCAAAATGTCAGAGGCTTTTGTGCATTCTCCCACATTTGATCCTGACGCAAATGCTTCATTCTGCAGCCCTTGAATAGCCCCAATGCTTTAATGGTGTATGTAGAGTCAAGCTCATGGAAGGATCCTTGTGGGATTGCATATTTTTGTGCTATTGATATTTCATCTGGAGCATGGGAGATACGAACTGCCAGCTTTGCAGTGTTCCCAGGGCAGCCATACTAATATTAGTTTGCATATTTGAACTTGTAATGTAGCTATGGCGAAAAACCTTACAGCAAACAATCCCAGCAAGGAATTAAAATTCCAGTCCTGTGCAGCAGACGTTGTCCAGCAGCTCTATAAATTTTAGTCTAGGAAACAAAAATCCTCTACTTATTAAATCTCAACAGAACACTAAACCATTACTTATCTGTTCTTTCTTTTACTCTTCCACTCCTTTGAAAGTATACACCAGAACTCCTTGCAAAACTTAAAAGCAAACAATTTTGTTTTCTTAATCAAGTGAAATACTATAAAATAGCCCTTCACAGGTAGAAATACAAGTAGAAATTATTCAGATTTTTAAAATTGCCTTAATAACTATAAGCAATTATAAAATCAGATATTTATGGTTCAGAATCAATTAAAATACAGTGTAAATATGGCATAATTTAGAACAGATTTATTTTTTTTCATTATTAGAAATTTCCTTTTTCTTATTTATCTGCTTCAGCTGGCTTTTGCTCAGAAGCCTGCATAAGCATCTCATTGGCAATTCCAGCAGAAGTTTCATGAACCCTCCAGTCAAGGCTTGAGCTGGTCACTGGCAGTCATTCAGTTCACCTTAAAGTTTGAGGCATGTACAGCAAACCCACACAAAGCTCAGAGGGTGTCTGGAGGCCAGAAAGCTAAATACACATCTTGCAGGCTGATTTCCAGTAGAGAACCTGTATTTTCTGTATTTCTCCCCCAAACCTTGCAATACTGAAGCCGCTGCACTGTGCTGCCTCCCTGAAATGAATGAGCTCTGTTCCTGGTAATTATGCAGCCCTTCAATCCACTCACTCCTAACTTTCCTTTCCACTGTGCTATATTTGACAGAAAATGTTTAATCAGGTTCATTTATCATGACTGGAACAGCCTGACTCATTCCCCATTTATAATTAGAAAAGATTTCATTTAATAAATGTTGAGTGCTCTCAGCTACCAAAGTCAGTGAATGAAGAGTTTGCTCACCACCACTGAAGACCAAGGGGACATAAACTTGTTTTATATGGAATAAGAAGATTCACAGATTTCTTCAGAAAATTTTCAAAAATTGAGGCAGTAAAATGTTACTTTGGTTCTATGTAAAAGGTCCCAGCCTGGAAAAATGGAGGTAGCTGGTAACTTACTCACCTTTCTGCCTTGGTCAGTCTCTGCATAAAATGGTGGCAGTGAGGGATTTCTTTCTTTGTTAAGTACTTCCAGGGAAGCCTAATTACTCATTCTATATCTATAGAATATTTAATAGCAATTTATTTCCTAAGCAGCTAATATCTTGAATGCATAATAAGAAAACTGCAATCATAAACTTAACACAACAAATTAAAAATAGCCAACCTGTGGCTCAACAAAGGGCAAAATAAAACCATGAGAGATTTAAATCTTTGAAGGTATTGAGGTAGACACATAGAAACTTGTCCTTCTTTATGTCTGCAGTCTAAAGCCATTTTGCATTTTTTAGACTTTTTGTGGTGCTGGGTTTGCCCTATATAATAACACTGAGCAGTGCTGATTGCTTTAACCCAACTGAAAAAAGGTAGATCATAAACCATTGCCAATTAATTGAAGCACTGCATGGTCAGCCTTGAAAAAACATGCTGTGATTCCCTAAAATGGAGAATCCTCATCAGTTCCCATTGTAAAATAAGAGAAAGAGAACTAGTGTGGAAAAAGAAAAGCATAAAAGAATAATGCAAGGAACAATGGGTGCATAATGGGTGAATAAAATGTCCCCACTGCTGTATTCTCTCTGCCTGAAGGCCTCTACTGGGGAAGGAAAGAACTGGAAATGCATGTGCTAAATTTTGAAGCTGTATAAATTAGAATTTGACAGCTAAAGCTGGCTAAATGAGCTGAACTTCTGTGCTGGTAGGTATTTAACATATATGGGGCCATAACTTTAGCAATGAATCTTATAAAACAGGAAATAGTCAGTAAGAATTCATATAATGAAAAGACAAATTTATAGAATATGAATATCTAGGAAGACAATAAAAATGAAGTACGTATGCTAGGAGGGAAAATTGTTCCTGTGAAGACATTCATTTCTTGGATACTTTGAAGGAGTTTAGGCACTTCCTGGAATATGACTGCTTTGCTAAATAGCAGTTCATTATTTAACTTTGGTATTTGACCTAACTTAATGCATCAGTTAAATGCTTAAAGCTAGGTATAGTGAATATAAGCCATATTACTTCAGATTTCAAAACATGTTAAGTTAAAAATAAATAATAAAAATCTTGTTATAAAATAACCACTGATCTTGATAGACTCATACAATAGTTTGGGTCAGAAGGAACATTTAAAGGTCATCCAATCCTCTGCACAATAACCAGGGACATCTTCAACTAGAACAGGTTGCTCAGAGCCCCATCCAGCCTCGCCTGGAATGCTTCCAGCAGTGGGACATCTACCATCCCTAAGGGCAAACTGAGCCAGTGTTTCACTGCCCTCATTGTAAAACAGTTCTTCCTTTTCTCAAATCTGAATTTACCTTATTTCAGTTTAGAATCATTAACCCTTGACCTGTCACAACAGGCTCTGCTAAAATGTCTATCCTCATCCTTCCAGTAGGCTTCCTGTCATGGTTTCACCCCAGATGGCAACTAAATACCACACAGCAATTCATCCACTCCCACCCAGCCCCCACAATGCGATGGGGATAAGAATCAGAAAAAGGTAAAACCCATAGGTTGAGACAAGAATAGTTTATTAACTGAAATAAATTAAAGTATAATAATAAAAGTGCCAATAGTAATAGTAATGAAAAGGGAGATTACAAAAACAGAGAGAAGAACAAAACCTGAGAAAAACAAGTGACACAGGGATGTGATCATCCCCTTCCAGCCAACTCCACACAGTTTATATACTGGGCATGGTATAGTGTAGTTCTAAGGTATAGAATATCCCTTTGGCCAGTTGGGGTCAGCTGTCCTGGCCATGTTCCCTCAGGGATTCTTGTGCACCTGCATACTGGCACAGGCTGAGAAATTGAAAAGTCCTTGACTTAGAACAAACAGTACCGACCAACAACTAGACCATCAGTGTGTTATCAAAATTAATCTCATACTAAATGTAAAACACAGTGCTGTGACTGTTACCAGGCAGAAAATTAACTATTCCACCCAAAATGAAGACCTCAGTGTTGAAATGGCACAAGAAGATCTCCCTGGACCCTTCTCTTCCCCAGGGGAATCAGCCACAACAGTGTCAGCTTGCCCTCATAGGAGAGCTGCTCCAGACCCCTGATCCCTTTTGTGGCCCATCCACCAGCACCCCCAGTCCTTCCCTATAGGGCTGCTCTCAATGCCTTCATCCCTCATCCTGTATTGGTACCAGGAGGTGCCCTGACTTAGGTGCAGCACCAGCACTCAGCCTTGTTCAACACCATGAAGTTCCCATGGGCCATTCCTCAAGCTTTTCCAGGTGCCTCTGAGTGCCATCCCTTCCTTCGGGCTTGTCAGCTGCACCACTCAGCTTGGTGTCATTTGCAAATGTCTATTTCATTGATGAAGATGTTAAATGTACTGGTGCCAGTATGGACTCCTAAGGGACACCACTTGTCAAGGATGTCCACTGGGACATGGAGCCATTGACCACTGCCCACTGGATACAATCATCCAACCATTTCCACTGAACTTATCAATTTAGAGAGAAGGATGTGGAAGACTGTGTCAAAGGCCTTACAGAAGTCCACACAGAATAGACAGCTCTTCCCTTGTCCACTGATGTAGTTGGTTTAAAGATATTATTCAAGTCTGCTATTCAACCAATTTATTTGATAAATTTAATGCAATATTATACAGTTATTTTCACTGACTGGTATTCTGACAAGGCACTAATACCCTGCTCTTAACCAGAGGCAGTTATGTCCCCTGCTTTAACTGACTCCGACCATAATAACTCCTTCCTCACCTATGGCTTCTCACATATTCCTGATCTTCACTTGAAAAGATCAATGTTTCATTATTGCCTCCACCCAGGACAATTATCTATCCATTTCTGACTTCATTTCTCCCACTTTATCTTCCCTTTGCTTTTTTCCAACTATTATACATTGAGCACATTTCCTGACCTCCCTCACTGTTGGCCCTTGTCTCACCAAAGTCAGACAAGTCTCTTTCCTAATTCTCAGTACAAATCTTTCATGCCTATTGCACTGAATTCAGGTGGAAAAGAACAGAATTAAAACCCAACAGCTAGACAGGTCATGGTGTCTGCCAAGCATTGTGCTGCTTCCCAGCTCAGTGCTGCCCTGTGTTTGAACAGTGCTTTCCATAAGTGACACCACCCCAAAGGGCCAACTTAATCCAACTCATCACATGCTAGGGAATGCAGGAATGCACAGCTGTTCCCAAGCTCTGCAGTGCTGCCCTGCCTGGACCCCTGTCCCAGGAGGGTCAGTAAAGATGGGGATCAAGAAGGCTTCTTTCTGCCACCCCAAATCTTTTAACACAGAGTAAAACCCAATAAAAACTTGCCTCTGTATGGTGCATACAGCTGCTGCAAAGCAGATTATTCAAGAAGAGTATGGAATAGTCATCTAAATATTTCATTTTAGTGGAGTAAAATAACCCATGCAATTCATAATTAATACAACTATGAATTATATACTGTAGGTCATTCCAGTTGACAAAGAGCATTTTAAATAATTTAAGGCAACAAATCTATGTATAGTCATTAGAACATACAAATTAGCCCTTCATTTGACTGTATTGCTCAGCCTTGTAAAGCTATGTAAAATATTTGTAAAGAAATGAAAGTATAAAAACTTGCATATTTTCCTTTGCAATGAGCACCAAACAAGCAGAGACTAGAATTATAAGTGAGAGCAGTGACATATTCTAATGGATTTGTCATCAGGAGATAATGCAATGCCATTAACTCATTTCAGATTCAGCAACTGCATGTCATGGTAGGTAACACAAGCTGCCTCAAGACCTCAGAAAAAGAATCCAGAACGAGAAAAAGAATTTGCAAGACAATGGCTCACGGGTATATCTCACCCCTGGTCAGCAACGTCTATTTTAACTTTGTTGGATTTCATGTTTAATGAGCATCATTTTAAAGAATGAGTAACTTGACTCAGTAAATCCTCTTAACTGTATTGAGAATGAATAAGACTAGCTGAATCTCATTATTTTTGTATAATAAATATGCACCAAGAGGAAAGAATGCTGCTTTCTAAGTGTAGAAACTCAAAACTTTCAGAATTACAACAAAACTTGACCAAAAAATTGCTTCATACAGGCTACACAATCTCTCCTTTAGGTTGCCCCTAATAAAAGCAGTTCTGACAAACATTTAAGGAAAAGAATATCTGAATTCATATATATTCACACTAAAATCAATAGTATTAAGCACAGGTAAAGATCTGCTCTTCACACAATAAAATAATTTCCTCTTTAGTATTTGCCTTAATGGCATTATTATTCATTTAACAGAAGTAGTACAACAGCCTAGACCATAAATACATGCATAATATTGATTAAAACTTAAGCTGCTATAAATGTTCTCCATAGAAATTTGTAACAATTTACAGCAGCTAAAGACCTTCCTCACTGATACCCCTAGTATATGTTTATCTCTGTCTCTTAAATAATGTAAGTAATTATGTACTTATCCAATGTACTGGAATGGCTTGCAGCAATTCTAGTCTGCTGGATCTCAGTTCAGTTCAGTTTAATATATGTTAAGTATAGGTTCTATAAAAGTCTTCACTTACTGTGTAAATGTGTTAAAATCAGCTATTAGAAAATAAAGGTTGGTGGCATTACAAGTGGGAAAAAAACCAGATGTCAGTGTCTTTGTCTGGGTTTTCAGACAGAAAACTCCCATGTGGATGATTTTGCTGACTTCCAGATGAGGTTCAGTGATAAAGTAAATCCAGCTTTAGGGTTCCTAGTACCAGATCAAAGATGCCATAACCCCCATATGACACAGAGTGCTGATCCTGTTCTAACACACATTTTTATTTCAAACATGTCAAAATATTTTGATCGCTTAATTATAATGGGAAGGAATCAATGCTTTTGTTCCCCCCCCAGGTTAGGCATTGGCAATCCAGGTATTTTTCTGCAAGTCTAACCCCTTCTAAAAGCAGCATAAACTCAGTAGCTCTTGCTCTTGCTAAATCAGCATAAATGCAGTTGTGTAGCTCCTCTGGATCAAATGTGAGTTGTCAAATGACCTGAGAAAGCACAAATCTGACAGCAGGAAGCAAATGGCTCTTCCTCAAAAGCCCTTTTGAACCAGCCTAAACTGTGGATTTGAGCCATCCCAATCATCTCTGCTGAGTTACTGACACCAAGTACCAGCAGGCTGAGGTCTCACTGCATAAACAACGGCCAGCCCTAAAAGGATCTCACAAAGAAAAAGTAGTTTTCAATGATTACTTTAAGCCATCATTTTCAAAAAATGTCACCAATTTTGCATGATTGGAAAAACATGGGATTTGGAAATCTTTTCTGATTATAACAGATTCGGCCATATTTAAATATAAACATAAAACCTGAACCTGTATGCAGGAATACGAAATTGAGCCTTGATTTCAGTGTGTTTATCATAACTCAGACTCAGTTTTTCCAATGTCACAAAATTTTGGTACTAGCGATTTTAAAACAATGAAATGCAGTTCATTAGCATAAAATAGTCTTGGAGTTTCCATTCCCATTTCAAATTTTACCCATTTCATACCAATGTGATAAGGAGAATATTGCTGAAAATCATCACGATAAATTATGTTCATTTTTAATTAATTTCTACTTGGTTAAACATGGATATCTGAAGGCACAAAAATGGATCTGTATGCTAGCTGCTAATTATTGAAATCATTCACTAGTGAAAGCAGATGTGCAGAAACATTTTCATCATATTTTTCTAATGCAATTCTCTTGGGTTTATTTGTAAATGTCTTTTTTATATTCAGCATGAAGAACAGTAACTTGATACCAATGTCCAGGTCAATAGCATGCCAAGAAGTTATCCCCTTCCTCAGATGCTTCTCACATTCCTTAGCAATCTTCCAAGAACTCATTTGGGCTGCAGAAGCTATCTGCTCTTCTTTGGAATTGGTCTATCAGGGCTGACATACAGAACAGTGTATTAAAACCCAGACCCACTTAAAGCCAGGGTGTCCCCATAAGTCTGTGCACATCAACATGGATGCAGAAAGCTTTGCAAGAATCCTTGGGATCTGTGTAACTCAAGGCCTGCAGCCACCAAGACACAGCAGCTGCAGCCACTCCAAGTATCAAACTTTGGCATTTGGCATCCAGGCAAGGACAACCCAGCACAGCTGCTGAAGAAAATGAACTGTGGGCTAAAAAGGAAAAGACTAGTTTAAGTAGTTACTACTTAAGTAGTTACTCTTCTGCCCAACACAGGCAGCTAACATGAGGAAGAAAATATCAAAGTTTTGCTTAATAGGCATCTGAGGATCAGGACACTGGAGTCTGGAGCTTGCAATGGGCATGTAGGAAATTGTTTATACTGGGAAGCTGAAAGGTAACTGGTCAAAGAGCAAAGAGAAACTTTATGTCACTGTTTGGTTTGTAGTGCTATGTCTCCTGCACAAAGTTACATAAATCTTCTAATTGTAACTCATGCAACTGACACAAAAAAATTGTCAGAATTTTCCAAACATGTGCCTACTATTTAATCAGGTATTTTTAGCTGTAATAAGATTGGTGTGTGGAACCTCTTTCATACCCTTTACCTGTGTTTTTTTTAAAGTCACTTAATGTGTCAAAATACGCTGCTTCAACTGATGTAGGAAGAGGGAAAAGGTCTGATTTTTGGTTTTTTTAAAATAGTTGAGACTATATGACTTTTTCATATACAAGTAATAACTTCTTAAATATTATGTCATGGTATAGGAGTTATGATCCTGAGTAATTCAGCATAATTTTTTCTCATACCAACACATGGAATCCTTTGTGTAGTCATAGCATTTGTTTACCTGCTCACATTTTAGTTGTTTCTAGAATAAAAGCCCAAGTTCCCTAAGTAACTAACAAAGAGCAAGGCATACTTACACTTATTACATAGCAATAATAAAGAGATATAAATGGAAGGTCTCCAAGCAGACCTTCAGATCTTTAGAGTCCTTTAGTGGTGGTATTACTGAAGTGCTTATCTAGGTCGTTAGAATTTTCATATCTTACAGGTTACAGAGGAAATGTTTCTAATGCCACAAGGACTCAATAACGACTGCAGTATCATTTTCCAATTTACTATGAAGTTGTGTTTTAACAGCGCTATGAACACAACATGTAAGTTAAAATTTATAGGAAAAACAAAAAGTAGGTGATGTTTTGAAGATCAGGTCTGCAATAGGTAATATTCTTGAAAAAACTACTTATTAAAGACAGGGAATGTAAAGTAGATAATATACCAAAATAATTATAAATAACAATTGTGTGCAGCAAAATGAAGGCAATCTCCTCCTCAGTCTTCTCTACTCCAAATGCCATAAATAGGTGCAGTTAGAAAATCCTCAAACTGTTAATTAAATACAATAAAAATTATTTGTGTTCATTGAAGTCCTGGGTTTGTTCAACAAGGCCCTGGTTCTTCATTTGTCCACAACTGGAGAGGCTTCTGACCGGTGAGGACTCCTTAAGTCTTTAAAAAAGGGATCTGATTAGGTGTAGGTGTCCTTCCAAATAACTATCACTTGGAAGACTGAAGCCCAAATGGGAACAAAACCACGACCACTGAAAATAGTGTGAATGTCAAAATGCTGTAAGATCACTCCATCAGCACTTTTATGGCTGCTACACAGAAATACACTCTAAAAACCAAGATACTATTTTATTACACAGCTCCTTCAATCACAGACTTACTGAGACTACTATGATTTTATGTTACATGCACCTGAGCACAAACAGACTGATAGAATATATTTTAAATAAGCAGTAGATACACTCAATAGCAATAAACACCAAAACCACTGAGATTGATTAGTCCTTAAGTCTACACAGAGACATTGAATCATCTCACATAAGATACTGAAAATCTGTGTGCCATTATTCAATGTGCGATTGCCTATTTTAAGTGTATAAGCACTTACTATTATTATTAGTTTCTGCTGATCTACTTGTGAAATGTTGACCTAAATGTCAAATTTATTTCTCAGTTTTTCTTCATAAAAGTTATCAGGTTCCCTCATCAATTAGCATTTTTATTTAAATAATGTGTGAGGTAATAAACAGATTTCCTATAAGAAGAAAAATTTATTGAAAAATAAACTGGAAATTATGAGACTGGGTCAATATTTCTGTGGAAATGTTTGTTAATTCATAATATATTTTATCAATTAAACAAAATTTTCAAGCAAAAAAAATAATAATACTATAATTCCAAATAAAACATAGGACACCAAAAAATATAATAAGCAAATAATTGCAGAAAAGTGATCCAACAATCCAGATTTGCTAACGACAGCACTGTAGAAGACCCTAATGGGTCTCACTTAATTATGAATGAGTTCAATAATGAAAGCAGACAATTTAAATAATTACATAGAAAATGAATGAAATCCTAATTTTAAAGCACACATCATGTACACTGGAGCAAAACAGAAGCACTTCACTGAAGAAAAAGTTGAATGAAGTAAAATAATTTTTAATACATCTTTTCCTTTTGCAGCTGAACTAAATGTCTTAGCAAATCTTTCAAATATCCATTCAAATGTTTTTGTCACAAATAGAAATGACACATCATACTTCTGTTAAAAATATCCTTCAGAAAGAGAGGGAACAAAAGTTTCATTTTTGATGGCTGTGGTGAATATCATTCTTGAGAAACTGTACCATTAGAAAGCTGTTAGTGTTTCTGTGATTTCAAACCATTTTATTTAGACAAAACAATGTCTGAATCATTTTCCCTGTGTATTTGTGCTTCTTGCCTCTCCTAGTACATTATTTGGGACATTTTTATCTCTAGGAATATTGAATTAAAAGGTTTAATTCTGAAAGAGTGTCTTTCTCTCCTCTAGCTTGCCCGTAGTTCATTACCCACCTGATAAGATTCTCTTTCTGAAGGTAATACTAAATTGTTTTTTACATAATGTGATGATCTAAATATTGCTGTGAAATTTGGTGAGGAGGAAGATTTATTCTCAGAAACATTATCATTAAATAGAAAAATATATATTGTGAAAGAAGATTATATTACTGGGTTTTTTCCCCTAACTCCCCAAAAGATGAGGAACATTTTTTTATCTATTTGCAGGGTTTTGGCACTACAGTGGGGGCCCAGGCCCACAGAGACCCATTAGCTGTTATGATGAGACACAGAATGTATGCAGACACACTCTGTCCCCCTTTATCCCCAAAGCACTGTGTATCCTGCTGCAAACAGCCTCCCCTGACTCTCAGGTTTGTGAACCACACAGTAGGATTTTGTTGACATGAATTCTTTTAATCCAACTCAGTCATCCCTACTCCATGGGTTTTTGTGATGGACGTGGCCTTAAGCACAAGAAGCAGCATTTTCACCTTTAAAAGACTGCAGACTGATGGACAACCATTCCTTCTTCACCCTATCTTATTAACAGTGGATGAGTCAGAAAGAAAAATAGAACAGGCTACCAAGTTGGAGATTATTTTGTCACAGGCACTTTCCAAGTTTTCCACATGGTGTCAGTGGCTCCTCTCACTTTTTTGAAAAGAAGAAGTTAGATTAACATATTTCCAAACTCATCTATGGTGTCACATTTTCAATTGTATAGCGATTGTGTAAATACTGCTCAGGTCATACTTTCATCACTGATTCCATGCACCTTAAAAATGGTCATATCTGCACTTTAAATGAAGAATTTGTTACTATGTGTTTGAATAAACACTTCCCTTTAGTGACTAAAACACTTCTCTTTAGTGCCTTCCTCTTAACCAAATCTCCTTATTTCCTAAGATAGGCAAACATGCAAAATAACAAATATTCTTCTTTAATAATACCTGCCTAGAACTGAACAAACCTTTTATCCAAAACACAATCCATTGACAAAAGCACTACGCTTTTCACACACCCAAGAAGTCCAAAATAGGTTTTACTTAATTGCACTAAATCAATAGATTGTCTTGCAGAACATTCTTATTGATTTATGACTCATGACATACATTACAGCCACAGCTATTTTTAGTGTCTCAGTAAAAAGGAGTTATGACTTTGTTCAGAAGACAAGCAGTACAATAATATGTGCATTGCAAATGTTAAACTTGACTTTTAGATTTATTTTTATTGAAAAATAATTGCCCTTGATTTCTTTATATTAAAAACCCCCACAAGTTACCTTTAAAAACTAGCATTTAAAGTGTCATCCAGTGAATGTATTGCACCTTTACTGCTTGAACTTTCAAGAATTTGGATGAAGAGAAAGACAAGAGGATTGCAATGTCATTTACTGCTCCACCTGCAAATACAAACTAAGCCACCTAAATAGGGTCCTGCTGCCACATGTTCCTGCTGGTGATGACCAAGGACATTACATTTTCTTCTGAGAATAATCTGTAACTGTATCAAGGATCTGCCTGGCTATGTAGATGGACAGCAAAACCAGTTTTAACCACAGATTTAATATGCCCTCCAAAAGGGAGTTCAGGCACATTTTAATAGCCCATATTCCCTGTTTATATAGTCCTTACTAATATTAAAAATATTACTATTACAAAAGTGTTCTTTATTCTTCTCTTTAATCACAGACAGTGGTGGCTGAAGAACAATGGTCACCAGACAGCACAGGGAAGAGGGAGAATGTCCTTTCTCATAGATAAAATTGTACCTTTAACAGACTCTAGAGATTCCTGTGAAGAAAGATTACAGATAAGCTTTCTAATACTTTTTTCCTTATTTCTCTCACTTTTGTCTCTTCTGTCTAAGGCAGCTTTCAGTGAAATCTCTGAAATCAAATACATATGGTCACACCTGCCTAGATTTACAAGAAAGACCTTTTCTTAGCCATAATGTCCTTTGGTTTGAAATGCTCTGCCTAGTCAGTCATCACTACAATAACACATGAATTACATCTCCTCTCAGGTGTCCTAAGATTTCTCATTGAAAAGTGAAGAGAGCAGAAAAAGTTGACAAAAAGTGCAGGTGTCAAACTGGCACCCTGCCAGTTCCATCTAAATCTTGAGGTTGTGCTTCCAGGAATAGCCCAACTGGCTGTAACAGAATAGCATTTGGGATTTTCTTTTTTTTTTTTTTTTTTTTTGTGAAATCCTCATGTCATATGGCTTCTGGTCCATTTAGGAAACCAAATAGTGACTGTCACACACACCCCAAAGTCATGCACATGTACTCCTGTCCTCCAGCACAGCCACAGCAGTACTTATTCAAACAGACACAGACAGCTCCAGCTGCACCAAAATGAGCTACAGGCTGGCACTGAACCATCAGAGAAGCTTTCAGAAGTCTGTACTACCACTAATTTTGGTTTTTCAAAAGCGAATGCACTCTGATTAGAGTCTTCTTCTGTGCATAATATGTTTTAAATAAAACACATATCTTTGCAGTTTCTGCAGCTGGAAATTATAACAGGGGAATCATTAGCACTACTTTTAGTGTACAGAATGTTCTATTATGAAGTATAAATATAACCTACACCTTTGATACTGTATGCAGTACATCACTTTTTACATTTTTTTTTTAAATAGACTATCTGTCACTTTGTGAGAACTAGGAGACATAGATTTATGAATTGATAACAGATCACAGAGTATTTTTCTTCTAGGGTAGTGCTGGAAAATCACTTCTATTCATAGCCTGCATGAAAGGAATTAGTGACCTCAATAAGTTACTGAAAAATCCATCCAGTGCTGAAAAGTCACTACTGCATCTATTATTATAATTAGCCTTACCATTACAACACACCAGCAGTGGCACATAAAGAGAAATGTAGAGCGTGATCTAAAGCCAGTAAAGGAAATATAGCAATGCTGATACAGTCTCTGTACCAAATTGATGACCAGTATTTACATATGGTGGCCATATTTTTCAGAAGCAAGCTCCTAAAGGAAGGCACCTTAGTCTGTATTCACATTTTTTTAGAATTCTGAGCATTTTCCAACTACTGAACCTGAAGAAACGTAGTACATGTAAAAATCAGGGGTACATTCAGGAAGGAGTACTAATATTTAATTCAAAACATCTGTTATTGAATGGTCAGAATGTTTTGGTATCTTTTACTTCAGATTTTTTTTAAAAAAAAGGAAATTTCTGAAAATAAAAATGAGTACAATATAAATTAACAACTCCAGTAATACCATGGAAGGCAAGCTGTACCCTGTATTTCACTTTGAAGCAATATTTTGCTCCGTTTCTCAGGTATATAGCTTGAATTTTATTTGTAACAGAAAATAATTACAAAGCAAATCCCCAAAGTTATGGATATTTGCAAAGGTTCTTGATGAAAGGAATAACTTTATGAAAACTGAGCTGACATTGGAATGTCGCAACCTTCAAATCCATAACAGAGACCAGTTAGTCAGAAGGTGGATACCACTGCTACTTGTACAGCTTTCCAACAAAACTGCTAAAAGGGACATGAAATTCCCTTCAGAGAGGGAAATGCAAAGTGAGTGAATAAGGATAAATGAATTGTATAAAGTTAGTCTCTCATTTACTTTCTATAGATAGCTACATATATTTCACTATGGATATGATGATGACAACATAGGAGAACTGTACCAAAGCATGGATAAGACAAGAGAAGAAGTCACTGCCTTGGAGTACTCTCAGTTATGAATCCAGCATGACTACAGAGTGAGGAAAAAGACAACAGGAACACAGTGGAAGGAACCATCACACAGATCAGAATTCCATGAGAAAATATGTGTCCAACAATGTTCCCAGTTTGCTCTCTGCAGCAAGTGTTGAGCAATTGGAAAAAAATCCTGGCTCCAGGAATTAGGAGAGTCTGTGCAATTACAGTGCAGATCATCCCCTTTAACCAAAAATGTTCATCTAAAGAAAAAGGTAATCTAAAACTTTTCAAAAAACACTTGAATATTCTTATTTTTCTACTTTTTTCTGAGGGCAAATGTACAAAAATAATTCAAATTAAAATAAAATTATACATTATATCTTTATCATCTCATTATCCAATCACCACTCAAAGTACACTAGAATAGTAAAGAAGAAATCTACATTATTTTAATCTATTTTTTTTTGTCTGTGCAGCTCTGCACACTCACGGTGTACAGCAGAAAAAAACATTATTTTTGTGTATGTCCTAAACCAGCAACAATTTGGAATTGTACATTCACAGGATGTATAATCTTACATCCCTCCTGTGTTTGCAAATGGAAGCAAAAGAAACACACCAAAGAAGAAAATGTGATTCACTAAAACCAGATGCTGGTCTTAAAGAGCTCACAATTTACACAGTAGGTCTTGCAGGCAGTGAAGGCTATAATCTACCTCAGAATCTTGGGAAAGGAATAAAAATCAAGGTCTCTGGAAAGAGAGCTCCACATCTTCGGAATGTATTTTCCAATTTTAACAAGCTCAAATTCACTGCAGAAAATATACCAGGGCAGCACAAATTTTCATACAGTGAAAATATGAACAAAATAGAAAAACCACTAGGATTGGGTATTGACGTGGCTGGATCTGCATTAAAAAATACTTTCTCTGAAGCTGGGGAAAAGAAGGCATGTTTCAGTCCATTTGAGCTGTAAAACAGAGTACTCAGGAGCTAATAATACAATGTGCCACTGCAGATCGTACAGTCAGATTATGACTTCCCCTTACGCATGGCTGAGCTGTTTCTCTCACTAGTACTTCTCCACAAACAAAGATGGATGGCTTGGAAAGACACTTGGTTTTGTGTTTATCTCAGATGAGTGTAAATCAGGAAAAACTATAGCAAAGTCAATGGGATTATTATTCTATAAAATGGATGGGAGAGCAGGACACAGCTTCCTGCCTGCAACACACAAAGTAGCATTTTAAAGCCACACTTTTAATTGAGCAATTCCTTTTGCTAATCTGGGATTATTTAAAGATTTTTTCTCTCCCCTCCCCCAAGCGTGGCTGTGTGACACCTTACTTCCTTGCTTTAAATGCCCCAAAGTCTGATTTAGCATCACTGAAGCTTCATTAGCTCATCATCTGCCACTGAGCAAACCACTGCCTGCGAGGCGCCCCCAGCCTGGCCCCGGGGCCCCACGCTCCCACTGGCACTCCAGATGTGGCCTAACACAGCCCCAGCAGTGCACAGAAATGTTTCTGTGTCCAGTGCCCTGCACAGCAGCAAGGTCAGGGTGTCCCAGAGGACCCTGTCATGCCCTGGGTGTCCATACACCTGGACGTATTCCTCTGTTGTGCTGGGCCTATGGGACTGTGAGCAGAAGGAACCAGGCGGGATTTTAGTGAAGAGCATGGAGTGGCAAGAGGGCAATGACACAACTGGCATTTCAAGCGCAGTGAACAAGGAAAAATTGCATTTTCATATTAATGACATTTTGAGGAAAGGAGACAGTCAAGAGAAACAAAGAAAAGGGCATATTTCTGTCTGGTTTTGAGCTTCCAGAAGAGGTTCCTCCATTTAAAGATGTGGCACAGAAGAGAAAGGACCATTGTATTTTCTGTTAATTATCCTACCTGTCCACTGCTCTGCTGCCTGCAGCACTGGGATGGGCTGGCACCAGGAATGCATCCTCATCTTTAAATCATCTTTAAATTAAGATACTTAACCTTTCATAAAGACATCCTCAAATTCTTCCAGAGGTTCTTAGGGCTAATAAGGTTTGCTAATATAGTAAGGAAATATAATTCCCTATGCTTTAGGGATTATCAGGTGAAATTCTGTGTTTAAAGGAATGCATAAAGTTGGACTAGACCAGAATGGTCCTTCCTAGCTATAAATATCTATGCAACTATCTCTCATGATCCATCCATGAGCATTAGGACCAAATAATGCATTTTTCTAATTAAGATTAATTGACAGAACTTTTAAAACAGAAGATATTTAGAGTATTTGAAAAATAATACAGATACTAGAAAGCATCCCATTTTAAAATCAGTAGGACAATGCATATTGAAGATTGTTGCTTGAAGTTCTCAAAGCAGAGAAAATATTTAAACAAAACCCTCAAGAATAGAACATAATATTTGGAATGAATTATGTATCTGGCATTATAAGTAATTTTCATGTTAACATCCCATTTTGGCAGTCATGGCACAGGCTTTCCAAGGGACTTCTACCATAACTAAAGGAATTGTACCTTCTGCAGTACTAAAGGTGATGTTTACTGCTATCAAACTGTGCATTGATCTCTGCAGTCATCTGAAAAGGAAGGATGGTCTCACAAATAGGGTGGGGTAGGGCTGGATAAGATGGGTAGGTTAGGATAGACATGGAATTGACAAGAGACGCTACCAATTTGTGCCCGTTTCTGTCACTTGATGCTGTGCACGTGCAGGACTTTCAGCACTATCATAATGCCAATTTAAAAGCGTAAAACCTTAAGACTGGAATTTATTCCTGGTCAGATAGAAATTTTGGGTTAATACTAAGGGCTGAGCTTAGTCCTCCAAGTTCTGCATCTGTGTCTCTATTGTCAACAGGTTGATTTCTAGAAATATATTGTAATGGAACAATTTCCTGTGCTAAAGACACTTCTGAATTTTGCATGAGACTTCAGAAATCACAGTGTTTCTGCTGAGGTCTTGCAGTATCAAGGTAGTATGGATTTTTTGGTAAGGTGTATTTAATGAGGGACTTGATGCATTCCTTCTGGTCTCATGGGGAAGTACACATCTCTTTGAAAATGAATGAACAATGAAAGCTTTACAAAGTAGTGGAGAAGAACAATACTGCATTTATTCCCTAGGGAAAGGGTTTTTCCCTTTCCTTTCCTTTCCTTTCCTTTCCTTTCCTTTCCTTTCCTTTCCTTTCCTTTCCTTTCCTTTCCTTTCCTTTCCTTTCCTTTCCTTTCCTTTCCTTTCCTTTCCTTTCCTTTCCCACAAAACACACACTCCCTGCCTGTTTCCCAAGATTTGTCCAGTTTACTGAACTCCCTGCACATAAAATATTAATAAAGCTATCATGACATCTCTCTTACTAACCAAAGTTAACAGTACATGGTCCCTAAAGCTCAGCACACAGCAGAATCAAAGCCATGTTCACCTGTTTGGTTATTCCAGGCTATTGGCCAGTTTGCATTCCCCCCTAACCATCACTGCAATTTTTTAATAGTTCACAAGTGAAGTGCACCCTGGGGCCTGATCCTGCTTGGGCACACACAGTGGTTGCTGTTTTAATGATCACACCTCCCTGCTTCCCCTTTGCTGTGCTCAGGAAAGGCTCACGTGGCATCTTGCCCAGGGAGCTGGATGAGTGTGGAGGCTGCTGTGCCTGCCAAGCCCCAAAACATGTTAGAGGAGGGCAGTGGAACCAGGCAGCACACTGGGGTCTGCAGGCACAGGTGGGCACAGTCAGAAGGGAAACAACCACTGGTGGGAGACTGGGCTGTGTCCTGTGAGGGAACAGGTGAAGGAGCTGTGCTATAACAAAAGGGTTTGTTTGTGTTAAGATAAGGACAACATATGGCTTGGTAATTGCCTTCAAATCCACTCCTGACTTGGCAGAGTTTTGCTAAACCAAAGCAGTCTTTTGGAGGTTAGGCCAAGTGCTGCTTCAATTTCACAGGCCATGTTGCATTTCATATGATACCTATTTATAAAATCCTAGCTACATGTGTAAAGTTAGTGTAGAAACAAAAGTTCTGGAGAAAAACCAAGTTTGCAGGAGCCATCTGTGTCCCTTCCCCCCTTGAAACTCAGATCACAACTTCAGCAAGTTTCTTAGTTCAGTATGAACCATAATAAAACTCCAAATTTGAAGGCCTCCAAACTTTTTTTTGACATTTTGTCAAATGAGAGAAGACAAATTCTGAAATTTTTACTTAGAATATGTAGGGTTTCTGAAGTGATGTTATTTGATGTCATTCTGTTGGCCCACAGAGTTTGCTCTGTAATTATTCACTTCAAACTAGTTTTGGTGTATCTGGTATAAAAGCAAAAAACATTTATTCATCCAAACCCATTCTCATCCACAGGCTAGGAGCTGTGTGCAGAGATCAATGTTATTACCAGAGATACTGAGCTAAGTCATTGCTCTCAGAAGATCTGACCCAGCAGTTATGTTTTAGACTGGGATTTATGTACACATCATGCTCCTCCCAGCCATATTTGTCTGCTCTGTTTTCTTATTAAGGTGAAGAGGTGAAACACTTAAACATTCTGTCTTTGTGAGAACTTCACAGAACATGACTGTAGGATTTTTGCATATCTCACTTATCTGTCTGCCTACAGTAACAGAAGTACAGGGCAGTGAGGGAGCAAAAGTGCTTGTGCATTACTTACTGCCATTAAAAGAGTCAAGCAGTTTTCTGCAGTAACTAGAACTTTAAAAAACAAATAAACCACAAATCTGTCTAAAATCAAACTCATTTTGTTAGATCTGTTTGCAAACTGTTTGTTAGATCCCTGATGAACCAACTGAGCAGCTTTTGGATGTAATGTGCTGTGGCCTCTCTTTTAGGAAAAGGCAATTGAGGCAACTGCTTAGAGCTTGTCTGATGGCTGTACGATTTTCCATTAAATAGACACTATTACCACCCCAGCTTGAGGATGCTATCTCTATGATGCCATTGGCATCTGCATCTGACCTTTTTGAAGTCTATATGAATTCTATCACTCAAATTCTGTGCTGAAAGGACTAGCTCTCTCAAGAACAAGAGGCTAGAAGGGGGAATAGATTGCCTTCCCGATTTGCCATCAAAAATGAACAGGAAGTCCTTACCTTCTGACAGCTCCGAGCAGTTCAATAACTAGACTGATTTGTCATTACTGCTGCTATTCCTTCAAAGAAAAGCCTTTTGCCTCTTGCACCTTTTTTCTTTTCTTTCTCTATTTAAGTAGGTAACAAATGAGGAAAATAAGCCTTGAGTATGAATGCCTGATCTGCAGTGTCACTAGTACTGGGCACACATATTTATCTACTGCATTGTGCTGGCATTTCTCCATTAGAGAACATTAAGGAAGAGATCTGGGAAGCCTGGGGAATATTAAATCCTCAGGCAACCAGAGCTGTTCCACCACAGACTGGCAGTGGCAATTACAGAGGTGTCTCAGGTGAGGAGCACTCATTTACCTGAGCTCCCCATGCTCTTCGTGCAGCTTCACAGGGATCTCCAGACATTGAGCATCTCCTCATCATGCCCATGCAGGTGGCAGCTGTTAAAACAGATAAAATGGCCTTTCTCTCTGTGACCTTTTGGCATTCTTGTTCCACAGGTCCTCTTCCTCCTGATTATGTCTTAAACCTAAAGCTAAGCTGTCCTTGGGATCTCCAAAGCATCTCTTATGCTGGCAGCGTCTGTTCAGTGGAAGAACTGCCTCAGTACCTCCAGCAGAGAGGGGAAGATGTGTGCACAATGGATGGAACACCGACCAGTTTCTGAGGTTTTGCAGCCTCAGGAATGTTTTGCTTACTAAATAAGAGTCATATTCTCAGCCACAGAGCTTACATGAACTCTCAGCCACACAGGATAATGCAAATTTCCCCTCACGCAGTGCCCTTCCTGCCCGGCAGATCTCCATGCCTATGAATAGCTAATGTATTTCACAGGAGCAGCCACAGAAAGAGAAATTAATTTAACACTAGCAAGGATTCCAAAGAAAGAAATACACTCAACAAGGCAGAAATTCACACCTCAGTCTTCTGTTTTGCTGCACTGCACGCTCACCCCTGAGTTCACCCCACCATCCTGACAGCAGTGTCCTGGCAGCCAGGAGGGCCACCCGTGTTCTGGGGACATCAGGCACAGGATCACCAGCTGGGCTAGAGAGGGGATTGTCTTGCTCTGCAATGAGGTGGCCTCATCTCGAGTGCTGGGGGCCGTTTTGGGGCCCACAATATATAAAAGACATTAAACTATTAGAGAATGCCCAAAGCTGGTGAAGGACCTTGAGGAGAAGCCATATGAGGAGTGGCTGAGGTCACTTGGTCTGTTCAGCCCGGAGGAGACTAAGGGGAGACCTCACTGCAGTTACAACTTCTTCATGCGGGGAAGAGGAGGGACAGACACTGATCTCTTCTCTGTGGTAACCAGTGACAGGACCCGAGGGAGTGACCTGAAGTTGTGTTGGGGGAGGTTTAGATTCAGCATTAGGAGAAGGTTCTTCACTCAGAGGGTGGTTGGGCACTGGAACAGGCTCACCAGGGCAGTGGTCACAGCACCAACCTGACAGAGCTCAAGAAGTGTTCGGACAGTGCTCTCAGGCACACGGGGTGACTCTTGGGGATGGTGCAGTGCATGGCCAGGAGCTGGACTCAATGATCTTGGTGGTTCCCTTCCAACTCAGCTTATTCTACGACTCAGTGGGATTTCTTTCAGCTCTCCTTTTATCCTAATCTAGTATGAATTGTTTTAACTCTTTGTTTTTCCCTTGCTCTAGTATAATTCTGTCATATAAAAATCTGTATCTTCAATTTAAAGTTTTCACTTAGGGAAGAGTGTGCAGAAATATTCACTATTTTTTCACAATTACAATTTTAAAATCAGTATTTCACTATGTGTGAAATATGAGTGCCTTTAAAAATCATTTTGCATTTTCCAGTCTTGCTGACTTGCTGAGTTTTCCAGCCTGAGATCTGATGAATCAATACTGCATTATTATTACTAGCACCTACAAAAATATAATTAGAATGCTAAATATTATTTCAATGCTTTGAAAATCTCATATCCGTTTCAATCAGCTGCCAGCTCATGAGAAGGAGGTGGTGACTTATCGAGAGAGCAGAAAGGGCAGCAAATTTCTCAGAGTAGCTTGGAATGATTCACAGGAGAGCAATAGTGAGAATTGCAGGGCTCACAAATGATGATCAATAGACAATCTTGGGAGTGAAGTCCTTTGTGCAGCCACAAGATATCTGTGTCAGCTGTGGGAGTGCTCTGTGTGAAGCAGAGTGTGAAGCCTGGGTCGTGGGCTGAAAGTGATGCGAGGCCCATTGTGCAGTCCTGTGGACACACTGTGCCAGAAAGCAGCATGGATGGGCTGTGTAAAGCTTGCTGTGTTCATAAATTAGTCTGGAGTATCTAGACAGGTAGGCTGGACTTGAGGCATCCAAAGAAAGTGTGCTGATGGCCCTGTGTGCTTTTGCAGCTGTATCTGGCCAGCCTGCAGAAACTGAACTCCCAAAGATACTAAAAAAAATTGTTGCAAGATTTTGCAAGGGCTACAGACCCATTTCCTCAGCCATTTGTCCCTCTTTAATGTTTGAATGCCTGTAAAAATGCTGTCAGTTAGCAGTGATTTGAGTCTCACTGCAGTCTGTCAGTCCCTGCAGCCAATGGATGGGAAGCAGGGTTTGCTTTGGATATCGCAGGAAACACTGTGAGCTGTAGTGAGTTTAATTTCCCCCACTGTTTCCACATGCCTGAAGATGAGTGGGATGGTGGCCTCCTTTCCACATTGCTGGAAAAGAGATGATAATCCTTCTTCCTCTGGCCAAATGTAAACTGACACTGCTTGAAAAGCCTCCCCTCTAGCATGAAGCATCCCTCAGTGCACTAAATTAAGAGCCTGGCCCTAAACAGACAGTGCTGACCTTTCAATGCTCTCATACTGTCCTGCCTTTAAGAAATATGACTCTCCCCCTTTCTCTACTCTTTTTTTTTAAGTAATCTTTATGGTTTCTTTCTCCCTAAGCAGCTTTTTTTACAGGTACACTGAGGTAGTGAGTGCTACTGTCTGCTCCAGATGCAGCTTCTCTGAGTCAGGCAGAGGAGCTTCAGGCAAAGGTTCAGCCTCCTAATAAAGCAAGTATGTTCTAAGATGAGTTCTGCATTAGAAATTGTGGATTTTCTCTTTTCCAAAGTTGATGGTTAATACAGAAATTTTGTGGGTTTTTTTCCCCAGCTGACTTTGGAGAGAAAATGCCGGGGAAGTTTTGGGTTTGGCTCTGAAGCCTGAATCTTCCTAATCCTACACCACAGGTCCCTGAATATGTTGTCAGGCTTAAATATTAATTTCAGATAGCAGCAAACTGTGGCAGGGCCTCATGTGGATCCCTGAGTGTGGGACTATCTGACTTGGCAGACTTTACAGAGAGGGAAGAAGTTCCCTAATCACTGAGAGCAGACCAGCACAGTGGATCACAGCTGCCTTGCAGACAGCTGGCTGAAGGATGGAAATTTCTTATAGAAGTTATATAGAAATGCTGCAAGGACAGAGTTGCACCAAAAATTATTTACAATCTATTTAGTTGAAGGACATTTCCATACCAGAATATAGGAGTAAACAACTAGAGACTCAAAAATGAGCCTGGGAGGTTTGGGAAACATTAAGAAAGGGAAGGCTGAGCACCTGCTTATCTCCACTGCAACCCTGTGTAGTGCAGCAAGAGTTCGTGTCAGGGCAGTAAGGAGACAGCAAGGGCAGGTTTCACATGGCAGCACACCCAAAGAAGGCATTTTTGTGCATGTTTTGTTTGTGGCAACGCTGAAGGGATACAATGATTTATCTCTGCACTACAGATATTTTCTAAATTACCACCTAATTTGAAGCAGCATCCTTAGAAAAGAAGGGACACTCTGGGTCATGAACAATGCTTCAAGTGATCCCCTGCTTGCTGCAATTTTAAAATGCCTGGTCTTTGAAATGTTTGCTATGACTGAAATAATTTTATATGGGGAAAAAATTGTAGGGTTGGCTTGTGTGTTTTTAGAAGTTCAGATTCCTGGTCTGTCAGCCCGGCAAAAGTCCCTTTTATGAACTCAGGACATCATGTCTACACAGGGTTTTTTCACTGGATGGGTAGAAGACAAGCAGAATATTTCCAGGGTTTCTCTAAAAGTGCCATTTCTATAGGCTGCAATTGTTATTTTAATAGGCATCCTACCAAGACATTCTCTTTTTAAACAAACCTTTTCCTTCTTTTAACAAATAGACTTCTGTCAAACACTAATCAAGGTATTTTTGTGAGCTGAGGTGGTGACTGGTATTAGTGACTAGACACTTCTGACTGCATCTCAGTGCTTTGTTCCTCACAGGATCTTTTCCCAAGCTGTAAAATGTGATGCCAGAGTTAGTTTCTAAAGCCAGAATAACACTAATAGACAGTAAATGGGTGTGAGTTGTCACATACAGCAGCATCACAGAGTTAGTGCAATGTCTCAATTAGCAGCAGACTGAAAATCAGTGGGAGCAGACAGTATTCTTTCTGGTTTCTGGTCTCTACAGCAGTTCTTGAGCTGTAGAGAAACTAAAAAAAAAAAAGGAGTGCATGTTTACTGGTGAGGAGAGAAGCCTGTGATCACAGTGCAGTAGTGAGTCCCTGACCTGCCTGCTTGGCATTTCTGGATACTTGCATGGATCTGTTTATCCCCACGCACAAAGCTGAACACAAACACGTAGATGACACACAGGCTAAAATATGCCTGTTTTCTAATGGGAAAAGCCATTGCAATTCCTGCTGGACAGCAAATGTGAGGTAAGTAAATGTAGGCAAAGTTTTTTTTCTATTAATATGATAAAACTTCTGGATATCCCTGAAATTAACTGATGATGCAGCTTCTGCTGGTCCTGTTTCATATGTGTAGGAGTATGTCACTCCCAACTCTCGTAGAAATCATCTGAAGTTTCACTACTGATTTCTGGGGGACAGAGTTCTGAGTTGTGAACTGTTTTCCAAAGTACACGATGAACTCATTTGCCTGCTGAGATGAAGCAAAATTTACCAGATATTACAATGGTTTGCCAATTTACCCTTGTACAATGCATTGGCAAAGACCTTCCAGGAGGGATGCTCTAACTCATTAATTTAATGCACCTGAAATACATTTTCATTCAGTTTACACAGAAAGATTGCTACACTTAATGATGACATAACCTGATCTATAACAGAAATGTGTTATGTCATTTTAATACTGGTACAGGACTTGAAATCAGTAAAATCATCAGGTACAAGAAAATATGTACCTCATCTAAGAACAATATTTAAATATACTTCTATTGAGTCAGGGCTCATGGTTATCTTTTAAACATTTCAATATTTAATTACTTTTAATCACAGTCTCCACAGTTCAAAAACTCCTTGTCAGCCACACAGCATTTCTGTTGACCAAATCAGCTATATCAGATAGGGAATTAACAGTCATTCTGTATAATACATTTCACAGTTTCCAAACTTCCCTTTTAGTCTCTGAAGCAAGCCATGGACAAAAGTGCATTTCCTTTGAGAAGCATATACACGTTACTGGCAAAGCTGATAGAAGGGCCTCTAACAGCTGAAAAATTCACTCACATCATTCAGAAACAAAAGCTGAATGGCTGAAGTTAATAACAGTGAAAACAGAGCTAATAATACAAAATATATTTAATTATTATTTGTTTATTTGACCGTTATCTGAGACACTGAGGTTGTATATTCATGAGAATAAAAGCAATGAGTTAAATAGGCAGTTGCTATGTTTTGCCTATACACATGTATCCTCCTAGGCACTTTTAAATGCATTGATATGCCCTAAGATAAACAGAGTAAGCATTAGTGAATATCTTTCATATCAGACATCCATGCAATATGACCTGAAAATGGAGAGGAGCAATCACTTTAATAGAAAAAAGATTCATGGATCAGTGATCTGTGGTTAAATGGAACAGTCACTCCCAAGTCTGGGTTTGTCCTCGCTTAACTCATTTCTAATTAAGCACACTAGAAATAACTGCTCAAAATATCCTTAAAGTTATCCACTTTATGGCTTTGTGTAAAAACTGATAACAACACCAAGTCAAAAAATAGCACTTTCAGGTTTTTGGGGCCAAACTGAGAGCTAAACAGAAAAATTCTTTTAGCATAGCAGGCTACATCCACAACTCAAAACATCAAAGGGAAGATGCCCAGAGCCTTTGCCATATCCTTCATACAATGCCTTTGAAGTACCTGTGTTTACATGACCACTGTAAATATATAGTGCACTGATGGCATCAGCCAGGGCTGAGAAGTAGCATTCCATTTGTATCTGCTGATATATGTTGTCCCTGAGGCTGGGACAGAAAGGCAAAACCACCCAGAACGGCTTTCACAGCAGCTTTCCTTTCCCAGCTCAGGCACAGGAGCACATCCCAGCCATCCCCCAGCGCAGCACTGAGCCTGACCTGGCTGGGAGTGGACACCACCATTGGTCCTGTCACCATGATATTTTCTGAAAAATCCTCTTTGCCCAGGATCTTCTCCTGGGAAGCTGAGAAGTCTCAGAAAATAATGAAAACAAGCATTATCTGATTGCTGCTCCTGTGTTTGCTGCTTTGTAAGGTGGCTTGGACATTGTTTACCAACAGGTGCATGTTTGAATGGTTCCATGTGAATTGTTTTTAATTAACGACCAATCACCATCAGCTGTGTCAGACTCTGAGGAGTCAGTCACAAGCTTTCATTATCATTCTTGCTAAGCCTTCTGATGTATCCTTTCCCTTTCTTTAGTATCGTTTTAGTATAGCATAATATAATATAATATGATATAATATAATAATAAATCAGCCTTCTGAGAACTTGGAGTCAGATTCTCATCTCTCGCCTCATCCTAGGGATCCTCACAAACACCACAGGTCCCTTCCCATGTCCTGCTGTAAGGATCCCACAGGACCCTGCTCTGGATCCTGCTCCAAAGCTACACCAACCCCAGGCTGTGCCACGGTGGTGCAGATGTACCCAGCTATCAGCACAGGTACCAGCCAGTGCTGTTCCACAAGTCCACCTCTGGACCAGCCCTAAAAACTTTTCTGGACTTATTCCACACTGCAGCCATGGCAAATCTTGCTAGGCACAATTTGGCTCTATAAAGAGGTACCTCAGTGTCTCCCTTGCTGTTGAAATTTGACCATATGTACAAATTTAAGAACTGGCAGGAAATATAATTTTCCAGCTACTTTAATATGACATATAAATGATCTTTGCTGATTTTTTTTAGGAGATACCAGTATCATTATGATGTTACTTCAGTTAAAAGTCCATCTGGGACACATACATACCCGCACTTACTGTCCTAAATACCTATGTTTTATTGCTCTTTGGAAAAACTAAATTACATTTTAGAGGAAAATGAACTGGTTACATTTCCTCCAATTTTCTTTGTAATTATCTCTCATTGTATTATCACCTCTTTTTACAACCTATTCATGTCAGCTTGCACAGCATGAAGAAAGCAAATGAGTCCTGCCAATAAAATATGCCAGCTTATCTGGTGTAGTCCTAAACCCTTCTCAGTTTTGAGAAAAGTTCATCTTTCAGTTCATAAGGAAAAATAACACTTTTCTCATATAAGAGGCCCAGAGTATACTCTTTCCTTAGAGTGAGAATTTGGAAGCTTACTCCTATCTCACTGGGTTTTTTTTGTTGGTGTGTATATTCTTAGGCCACTGAAACATAACATTATACCTTTGCCCTTGATAAAATGTAGCTACATTACCAACACCCCAATAATCACACAGTAATGGAGCACAAAGTAAGAAACAGAAAAAAGTAACATCAAATTGGAGATTTTTGGGTTTAAAGAGATTTGAAAGTTATTAAGAGTAGGACTTGACATTTTTTATCTTTCACTTTAAATAGATTTTAAAAAAACCCCTGTAAACATCATTTTATAAACATAATTTTCCTTATATTACTGATATACAGGCAAAAAGGAATGTCCAATGACTTTCCCCAAGGTCAGAAAACAAGTTAATTGGAGTCAAGGAAGGTGTTCTAGAGAATTCTGATCCACTAATTCAGCATGTGGTTTGAACTCTTCAGACAGTTTGAAAAGCAATCAGTGCATTTGTGATATTGGATTTGCTTGTTTTGATTTAAATTTTTGAGGGCAGTATCTTGAAAGAAGAAAGATGCTGCAAGGAAATGAACACCTTGGTACAATGCTTTACAGACATATGTTAGGTAATTCCTCACTTTGAATATGAATTCAGATACATCAATTAGCTTTAAGTTCTCTTCTGAGTATTTTCAACACGTTGGGTTTAGGCATAATTGGATTTTTTACCCCTGAAACACTTAATCAAGGCTAAATCAAAGAAAAAATTTGCTTTCAGAAGAATTCTGCATTATACAAAGAAAATACTTCTCTATTTGCAAAAAATCTGCCAGCTTTATTAGGTTTCCTTCATTTAGAGGCTTACTTGTTTTTCCTTTTATCCAATTAATGCATTAAATCACTTTGATGTGTTGCTTTTTAAATACGCAGTCTCCGCAGTTATAAAAGAGTACTAGACACATCAGCACCATTCATTTCCCCAAACTGAGACAACACTATGCTCATCACAGGTACAGAGATGATTTTAAGGTGACTTGATTATTCCCCCAGTGTTTAAACAAACCTTTCATCAGTTTTAAAGCTACACAGCTGAAGTGTTTTCTTCCCTATAGAGCAAGGATTTCTGTCATCAAGTTAGCATGAGTCAAAGAGATCCTGAGGAAAAATCAATGGAAAGCAAGTCTCGTAAGATGAGTGTATTTGAGAAGTGTAATCCTTTTCTTCCATCTTACACATTTTCCAATACCTTCCAACGCACAAGAAGCTAGCATATGTGAAATCTGAGAGCAATTTTGTCATAAGTAACCTGTCTCCTCTCTCCCCCTGCCCACCCAGAGGTGGATATATATGGAACTTGTTATGCACCTGATAGAAGTACCAACATTCTCAGGGAAGATATAAACAAAAATAAGATGTCAAAAGAGTATTCAGCAACAGGCCCTTAAAAATGAGTTTATCAATATTTATATAAGGTAGACATTAAATACTGGTTATAAGATTATATCATTATTTTTATTGTTAATGAAAACCAGGTCACTTTGGAAAAATGCATAATCACATCTCTAATTTTAAGCATGTTGCATAGAAGGATGGCATGGTTTTCAAGCTCTATATTTCATTGTCAAGAGATCAAAAGCATTAGGGACTTAGGTATGAATATAGACTAGACCACCGTCAAAAAGAGATCCAGAACTCATTGGAATCCCAGTGTTGTCTTTGCTTTCAGGAAGCCAAGTCACAGCTTATTCTGCCCAACAGAGCTCAGCCAATTCACATCTGTCAAGGACACAAAGAAACGACTTGTCTCAAGCACCCAGCTTTGCCACAAGCATTAATATCTTTGTATCTTTGTGTATTGGCATATTTGAGATCAATAATAATAATAATAATTCCCAGATTCAGGAGAATACACTTAGCAGATGGGTTAGCATAACCCATTTGGTATGGAAAGTTGGTTAAATTTTATTACTATACAGAGTCTATATGAAGACATACTAAGTCAGATTTTGACCGATATAACTACACAGGACACACATACACACAGATTCCACAACCCATCTCTACCAAAAGTGGTTTATAAAAACTCCAAATTTGGATGCAGTGCTCAACCTTGTGTTTGTCACCTATTGGGAGCTGCTGTTCAGTGGAGGAGGCTCCCCTCAGAGAAACTGTTGCATGTCATTGCCCTGGCAATGGGGATGTGGCTTCCAGAGTGATGCAATCTGAGAGTCCAACTGCTCTGTGAACTCCTGTTCTGCCTGGAACTAAAAGCCATGCTGAGAAGGATTAGTACTTTCATTTCTTCAACTGCATGGTTGAAGAAATGAAATGGGAAAAGCTGGGACAGCCTTAATTCTTCATGAGAGGCTTTAGCCTTAAGTAAAACCTCTAGCTAAGGTTATATGAAAGGTTCAAAAAGAAATATTGGATGTTTCACAATGAATCTGAAAACAATGTATTTCTAGAGTCATAACATTTCTGTCACAGACTATGGTTAAGTCTTTAAGGAAAACAAAGAAAAGGTTTATATGAAAACCAGCATTTTTTCTAGGCTAATAAAATGTATTTTGAATCTTCTTCTGTCTTTCTGAGATATGCTTCCATCTTTTGTAAGCTTTTTTGTGCATTCTGTACTCAATGTATTTGAAAAATAAACTTGCCTTATGAGTGACTCTCAGCTTGTGTCAGCACTTTCACAGTGTAAACACAGGAAGCTTTATATAATGTAGATTATGTTTAAAGTAAAAGTCTCTTTCTCAAACTCCCAAGTATGCCTTTTTTTTTCATTAACTATATGAATCTTAATGAGATCAGAATCCCTGTGTAAAACAGCAATAACGAGCTGAGCCGTCCCAGTGCCGCCTGCTTCTTCCCACTCTCATTTGGACTGTGTTTCAGTTGACACAGTCATATACCAAAATATGTGCCCCAGAAAGGGCTTGGCAATCACAAAAAGATAGCCCAGTCTAAAGTGCTGGCCACTGAATCCTTTCCCTGTAATTTCCAAATTACTGAGTTAATCTTTAGAGGTTTTTCCTGATTTCAGCCTGTTTAGAAATGCATGTCAACAGCAGGAGCAATTTCTACTCATTCCTCCAGTTGCTTAACAACATTTACAGATTTTGTTCTCACAATATTTCCTGTTCAGATTTGGTTTCTGTACCAACCCATCATCAGGTTACTGTGAAAAAATAGTAATATCCTTCTTTTAGCAGTTACACAGCTTCCTACTATGTCAATACCTTTGTTATTTTCTAAGCAAATGCACAAAATTTTTCTTTATTACATCTCCATTTACCACAAGCTGTTTCACAGGTCCTAACACTTTTCTTGGAGTGACTTTAAGCTTCTTTGATTTCTGATTTCTGTTAGTTTTGAATCAGCACTCATAAATGCAGGTGTACAACCCTTGGGTTGTTATGTTTTGGTTTCTTGTCATTTCATCACATTTCTTTCCTGCTGTATTGGTTTTACATCACCTGCCAGAACCTACAAGTTCACTGCTGGGACATCAGCATTGGTCAGTAAACTACACAGAACAAAAAGCATGGCTCAAGCTCCTCCTAATTCATATTACATGTCTGAAGACTTTTTTAAACTTCTTTATAATTTCCATTTCTAATGTCAGCTACAGAAATCTCCCAGTAATGTTCTGTGTGTATTTACCAAAATAGCAGCTTTCCAGGGCTTATCAAGCTGTGCTCTGTTCTGAAATTTTTATATGAAAATGTATTTCTCATGAAGGATTCACTGGTCATGGTGGTACTTCTATTTGTCAGTCACCTCTTTACAGGTCATACAACATTTCTCAGAGGAAAAAAAGGTATTTCAGGAAACTAAATATCTTCACCAACCAAATGCAAAACAAATGAATTTTCACTTTGATTGTCTTAAGTGCTGTGGCAAATAAAAGTTTGTCATCTGCTTTTATGTATAAACTCTAAGTCACTCCCCTCTGCCATGAAAGGCTAGAGCAACCCAGCCATCCATTTGTGGCCATTTCTTACCTCTGCTGTACCTGACTTCAGCCTGCTCTCCCATCTGTCAGCCTCCTGTTACTTCAAAAGCAGAATCTCAAAGCATTCTGGAATGTGGCTTTTTCTCAAGTGACATCTCAGGGCTGAGAGACACTTGTGAGTATAGCTCAAAGTTACCACTTCACTACAGGGTTCAGTCTCTAATTTCTCTGCAGGAGATGCTGCCTGCAAACCGACAAGTGGTTTGAATCCTCCTTGACAGAAGGGTCTGGAAATGTAACAGCCCAGAGCCACAGCAGCTCATCATGGCTAAAGTAATACTAAAGAGCTAGAAAAATACTCAAGGAACAAAAGCTACCTCACCTACACAGAACAGTTTGTTTATGTAATAAGATTTATGTCACAAACTGCTATTTTAGGAGCAGGAAATACTATTTTTTTACCACAGGATTGTGCTAGCACAGTACCTTAACTGCTGTTTAGAAACCCAGATTTTGTTTTCTGCCTGTCTGGATCTCTAGCTAGGCAAGTCCCATAGATGTAAAACATGCTTTTGCAATTATCTCTCTCTCTCTTTTTCTTTTTTTTTATTAGAAGAAATAAACCCTGAAAATTACCAATTTGCTTCCTATCTTGTCAGCTCCAGGAGGAGATCAAAGGAAGACTATTAATATAGAGAGCTGGGTGCTCTATAGACAAAAACTGTTTCTTCATTGCTGTTTCCCAATATTCAAAAGATTATTCTAGTAGTCTTATGGAATATTGATTTTAATTGTCAACTACAGATTTCTTAAGATCCCTACAATACAACAGTGTACAAGAAATGGCCTGTATCAATTTTTAAGAAAGTCCTTTACTGAAAGTCTGGACCAAGCAAGGTCACAAGAAGAATAATTTAAGATAATGTTGAAATGTTGAAGCAGAAAAAATAAAATAAATAAATGTGATGTGATATGCTTAAAGAGGTATGACATTTCTCTTTTAAAGTTAAAATCATGTAAGACTTAAGAAGAACACAGCAGAAATCAGTTAAAGGGGCTACAACTAGTGAAATGTCAGACATCCAGAACCGAGAGTGCAACAACTACAGCAATCATGTTTATACGTGCAGGTTGTTTCACTGATCCATCATTACCACAGATAGAACCAGGAGCTCAGAAGAAAATTTGGCATAATGGAAGTCTCACCATCACACATTTTAACAGCCTAATGATCTCCTCTTTTGTGTAGCACATGCCTTGATTCAAGGACCAAGGGCAATGCTTATTTGTGTTACTGGATTTGTGTTATTAGATTTGTTTGACACAAGCTGGACGTGCACTGTGGCAACAAAAGTTAAACCAATCTCTATTGTGAACAGAATTTTTAAACAAATTTATTTTTAAAGTATAAATTAGAAATTATTCTCCCCTGTATTGACTGACATATCTAAAAATCACCCATTACTTAATATTATGACTATGAATTTCAAATAACAAATAAAAAGGAGAAGAATTCAGTAGAAAAAAGTATGATCACAATGCAGCTAGACAGGTGGAAGGGTATAAAGCAGCAAATTTGGCTGCTGGATGAGAGATTATTCGGCAAAATGTCTGTATTTGGGCCAGTGAAGGTGATATGCCCAGTTAATTGGTGAATAGAGCACAGCACTGAAATCAATGAAAAACATTGACAACTGATGAGAATGTAGTTGGTGCTCCACATATTGAGTACAGAAAATCTGATTTGCTTATCCAGGAGATTTTATGATACAGTTGCCCCTGATTATAGGGGGACTGAATTCAATGGCTCAAAGGTCTCTTCCAGTTATACACTTTTGAAAAAAATGGTACAGGCATTTTAATTTAAAAGAAAATACGCAATCTCTGATACAGTGTTATAACTCTACTAATTTCAATACATGGTCACTATTTTGCTTCTCATTACCAGAAAATTGTCAAATAATTTAATGTGCATGCAGAAAGGCATCAGGTTTGGTCATTCCTATGCAAAAAGTCAGTGTAAAACTATAATCTTGTATACGAACCTTGTAGTGTCTCTCTGTTATGGATGGATAGATTAATAAGTTCCTTGACATGCTTTAATACTGCATGGCTTACACTTTTAAAAAATAGCCCTTGTAGAATATGCTTTTATATTAAGAATTTTGAAATCCTGGAACAGTAGAATACAGTTGTACAGATCCAGAACATGTCAAATGTAGAAATGTATGTTCACAACCCCTTTAAGGTGGACACTGAATTTCTGTTTACAAATGTCTACAAGTGATACTGATCAAGACCTGCAGTACCTACTGCATCAAGAGGCAATCACTAATAAGTTAAAAGTCATCTTAATGAGGAGAAAAAGGAATTATTTGTGAAGGACTAGTAAAGAGGAGTAAAATAGAGCATGATGATAATGTAAAAAAAAAAAAAAAAAAAAGATGAGAGGATTAGGACTACTGGTCCTAGAAAAGAACTCTTTTGATTATTTCCTGGAATATCCTCTCAGTTTGACACTACCACCTGGAATGCAGAATACAGTGTATAAGCAAATGAAATTATTCACCTCTCTTGTGCATATTCAGTCTTTGCCTCTTGCCACTTTAATATAAATTGCAACACTGACTCCTCATTAACCACCATCTACACCTTTTCTCTGATAAACCCAGCACTTTTGTCATTATTACAAACAGACAAACCTTGGACCACCCTGAAATTTAATGCATCTGTAACTGTGAAAACAGAAATACTGATAGCAACACTTCAGAGACAGCTAGCTCTCCATGTTTTTATTATCCATTCCCATGTTTTGGGAAACACTCCTGAGCATAGAATTTAAAGTTAAATAGTAAGTAGGAGTTTTAGCTGAAGTAAGTTTTCTGCAGTGTAACAGAAGGTTTAAAACATAATGATTTAACTCAATTTAGTATAATTGTAAAATGAAGGTGATATTTAATTCTAATTCTCCAGATGAAAGTAAGTGCCAGCACTATATCAGGAGAAATTTACTGTGCCAACTATTTAGAAGTAATTCATCCCCCTGCTTGGGAGGAAGGGGTGAACTTCCTCTCTTCCACTGCTAGGAAAATACCACTGATTTTGAGCAAGTAATTGCAGATTTACACCACAGTGCCTCAGATCAGAGTATGGCTTGTAATAAAGCTGCAATATGTTTCAGGACTGAAGACACTTCTTCAAAGACTTTAGGATAAAGCACATGTTTTACACTTCTATTTAACCAGATTTCATTCAGGCTGAGCTTCAAGGAACCTGAGTGTGAAAATGCTAGCAGCTGACTTTCTGTCAGAAACCACAATTTTCTCTTGCTCTCATATAATATTACACCACAAAGCACCCAGGATTTTGGACTGTTTCTCTCACAGTGCTTCCTCTCTGCCTTTTGTCATGAGAAGGGATGCTGTGTAGAGGCCACAATGACTGGGTTTTCTTCATCTTCACCCTTCCACCCTCTTCTTCCTCAACAGCCTGTGCTTCACTAGGATGCTGAAAACCTGCACAAGACTTTTTGCCCCGGTGAAAGCCCTGACATCAACCCCTCCTCAAACTGCAGTGATGGAGAGGAGCCTGGTACAACACACCAGACACTGGGTGCTTCTGGAGGGAGGGATTTGTGATGGTGGGACATGGATGTTTTAGAGCAACAGGAGAATGGCATGAGCATCAGGAGCAAGAAGAGCCTGGGGTGGAAGTGAAGGTCTGCACTGCCCTGAAAACCTTACCACCTGGGGAAGGAAACTTTATCACTGGTTTAACTCTCCTTGGACACAATCCAGCTCACAATTCTTTTTCCTTTCAGAGACATTTTTCTCCTTACTCCTCAGGTTCTATAAGGCAAAACCATCCATTTCTGTTAAGTAGCATGGTATGTCAGTTTTCTGGCATTTGAGTTAAACAGTAACCATAAAGAACACTTATGAGAGACAATATCTGTTCTTGATGTCAAGTCTTTCCAGAATGGGGAACTGCTTTTAAATAACTTATTTGAAGAATAAAATAGAATAGTTTCCTGATAATTGCTTTATTTCCATGGAGAAGTAAAGGAAAAGTTGTTTGGCTTATATTCTTTGCCATGACAGCCTGAGGATGTGCATAACAATTCCTGTTTCTGCCACCATTCATTTTATTTTTTCTTTCTCATTTCTCTTAATTTTGTTTTTGGTTGCTTTCTCTGTTTCTCTATGAATTGTTTGATTTCATTCCTTTTTGGAGCTTTATTCCAAGTCCTCTCCTCTTAGCTCCTCTCCATGCCCTGTCTTGCTCTGCGCCACTCACTGAGATTGTTAAACACTCTCCCTCCCACTGACTTCTTGCTGCAGAGATAGTTGGTTACAAACCTTTTGTAACAATGGCCAAAACCTTTGACAACGGCCATTCCTCTCTGTCAGTGTAAGATGCTCAAGCCAAGACTCAAGGATAGCCATTTCCAGAGAGAGGGTCAGTAATTTTAAGGGCAAACAGTTGTCTCTCACAGATAACTGTACTGCACTCAAAGACAGAAATGATTTATCAACATCTATTTCAATCCAATCTCCCCTCACACTTTTGGGGAAAGGTCGAAGAACCCTAAAAAGGACGAACAAATAGGCAAACCAAATTCATATGCAAAATGATAAGATGAACTGACATTTCAAAGGCATGCCTGCAAAAATATAAGGAGGAAAATATTCCCACTCGGAGAAGAGGTGATTTGATGGAGAATACTATGATACCCCAGAAGAGGAGGCACATTCTATGTCAAACACTTTCCTAGATTTTTTTTGATAGCAATTGTCTAAAAAAGAGTTTATTCTGATTCCTTTTATTTTCCTTTTTTTTCCCTTTTTGGATTACTGTGCTTTGCCTTTGCCAGGCATGACTCATATGCACAGAAATGCCTTTATCATAAATGAAACACATTTTCAGATTTACATGCTGACTTAGCCAAAACTCAAGGCTTTTGACTTTCAAAGTTTTAAAGTATTTCTAATGATGGCAGGAAGGTCTGATGTGCTTGAAGATATAAGGCTCATCACCAAAGCAGCAGTAAGCTCAGTGAAGGCATAACAAACCAATTTTCCTCCATGACTGGGTCACCCTGTACTGAGGTGTAAAGGTCTGGTTACATACACACCACTGAGCATGTATCCATGGGACCAATGCTGGAAATGACATTTCTTCTGCATTGTGTGACTACATAAATATCAATTTGTGCTTTAGAACAAGAATGCCATATCATTTGGAAAAAAAATCCTAGTATCCTGGTGAGTTATATTGGAAACTGGGAGGCATAAAAGAAAAGTATTACCCCCCCATGGCCTGGTGCTGGAACTCTTTCCCAGTGTGAAAAGCAGGATGCTGGGCCAAATACCCTGCTGTTACTCCAGCTGGGGAAACAAGTTCCATATCAAACATTTGAGATATTTTGCCAGTAATTTTTGTATTTGCTGTCGAGGTGGAATCTGGACTGTCTATTACAGATTCTTATTACAGTGGATAATTCATGTATACTAAGCTTTATACACAGAAGTGATTGAAAAACAGAATACAATAAAAAAAATAATGCTTGGTAGGAGGTAAGAGTGTGTCCTCTACTTTCAAGAGCTACCGCACCTGATGTGGGCTGAGAACCTCAAACTGAGAAGATCAGTACTTCTTAAAAACCATGGTCATTCCCCTGAGAGACTGTGGAGGCATGTGGGACTTTCCTATTAAAATGAAAGTGGGAAGAAGAAATGAGCAGGACAAGAAAATATTCAAGAGATGGTCACAGTACAGCGTGCCTCTGCCAAGAACAGTCTGCACCTTATCTCCTGGCGGAACAGAGCAACAAAAACTTTTTCCCTGTTTCTCCTAGGGCTACACATCTTTTTCCATGGACTGCCGTGGCTATTGCCAAGAGCTGTGGCAAAAGAAGCACACTAATATCAAGCCCTGTGAAGCTGAACTAGCAGATAATACCAAAGCACCTACATTTTCTTGTGCTCTCTCTCCTTTTATTTCTTTCCTGCTTGTTATCATAACTATGCTATGGAGAGTTTTCTTTGAAGCATTCTTTGAAACACAATAGACAGCATACATTATTTATCCTAATGGAATAGTGTGCAAGGCACCCCCCATATCTCACTTCCTCTGAATAACTTCAGGAGAGAAAAGAGCAAGATAAAAACAGGCTGCATTTTTTTTTTTGTGAGCAAGTAATGAAACCTCACAGAAGGCAATCCTCATGTGGATGAGGTTGCAAAAGTAGGAGCAGCAGAAGATAGAAAATACAACTTTGTTTTCTCCTGTGCTATTGAGTCATTGGGGGAGTCAGGTGCAGGTACTTACAAATAGCCACATACAAATCCAAGAGCAATATATTCAAGACTTGGGAAGGGCCCTGAGAATCTGACTATCTCTACAAAGTTGCTTCTGTTTAAAACTGATTGTGTACTTTCTCTGCCTCAGCCTCCCAATTTATTTTCACACTTACAAAGGAGTGAACCCCTGTGAATTCTTTTATAACATTAACTACACAAATGTAAACTACTACTTGTAGGAGAGAATTGTCAACACTGGGAATTTGACTTTACATATCAGCAATAAGGAGTTTTTATACAGGTTCCACCATTTAAGGGTCAGAGAGCATTTACTAGTGTAAAGGAACAGTACTGTAAATGAACACTGCCATTATTCTGTTGGTATGAAAACAGCAGCAAACATGCTTCCTCAGTTTAGTTTTGAATTCTGAGCAGAGCTCGTATTTCACACAGTAATAGTCAGTAACTTCCATGGACAGGGAACATAATTACAGTGTCCTAGCTCCAAATGGCTGAAGGTTGTAAAGGATAATATATAGCACCTGCTGAATCTGCAGAAGGAAAAAACCTAATGCAATAAAGAGCTCCCTACTGGCACACTCCTCCTTTTTCAGGACTTTCCAATAGGCACAGGCAGGTGTTTTTTGATGGTTATGTCACTGCAGTTGGTTCAACAACAGCATTTGACGGCTGCAATGACAGAATGGGAGCAGACTATCCCTTCAGTTTTTCCAGGTTTTAAAATCCAGTCATGCAAAAGCTAGGGAAGTTTGGAGTTACCCTTTCCTTTTGTGCAGCAAATTCCTCCTAGTGCAGTCTGAGGGATAACTACCAGTCAACCCATCAGGATTTCTGGGGTGCAGTGATACTCACATTTCCACAAACTGTTCACTTGTGTTTTACAGAACCTCTTTCTATTACATCATCTGAACAAGAAACACCAAAACTGCAGTCTCCTTCTGTCAGTCAGGAGCTACAGAGCTCTGAAGACAGAGACACACAGGCTTCCAGTCACCTCAGTCAGTTGTGTGATGAAACAGTGAACAATTATGATCTGATCAAGCTCCTTTATTCAGCCATCTGCAATTCTCCCCAGATGTTCTAGATTTATGGAATATTCCAGTGGCTGGTGTCATAATCAAGCTTTGCTTTTAGACATTCTTGATCCCAACCATTGATAGAGAACCTTAATTAGTGACAAGGCACCGTTCCTCACTCCTCTTTTGGTCATGTGCACTCTTAAAATACAAAATGCTGGATTGTATCTGACTGCATAGCATTGCATGATGATGCCAAGCTACCTTTCAGAATTTCTTCCAATTAGCTAATTCTGAAGGTGAAAAATCCTCTAATGAGGGAGCTCTGCCCTGAAGGTGCTGTCCCTGCAGAGGCTTTGCTCACCAATGTTTCATTACAAATATTATCACCTCCTGGATCATCATGGCTTCTGCCATCACAGAGATGGGTACAGTCACTCCAATAACTTTGGCCAACGTCATGAACAATCCTGCAGATTTAAGCCAGGACCTTGGGAGGGGAGACAGATGGAGAGCAGGAGCAGCACAGGAGTGCCAAGGCTTTGTGCTCCCATCAGAACAGGTTTATCAGCAGATGACCAAGTCTGAAGTTACACTATCCATATCCAATTAGTCTCCTTGAATCAATCCAGACTCTAAGAGTTCCTAAATCTTTACAAACTTCCAGAAATCTTTAATTTCTGATATCTAGGACAGACTTTTATAGCTTACATCATCTCTGTCATCAGAAGAGCACTCTAGTGGCAATAATTCTTCCCACTGTACTTCTCTGCAATTTATTTATTTGACTGGAAAGGAAAGGATAACTGAGAAAGAGCTTTTATTGTGATGTGCTCTCTATTGCAATGCTTCCCACATCCATGCCCATTTGTATTCCATCACCTCTAGGTTATGAGTAATTCTGTCATTGGGAATTGTCATGGCTGTAAAGATTGAACTCCTAATACCTCCAGATTAAAGAGTTTTTCCCAGGCACTTTTTTTTGTTGTTGTTGTTCATATTTTCATAAGGGATGACAGGGAGTTTAGAGGTTCCGTGATCACTCACTGTCAATCCTATTTGCTTGTTTTCTTTGCCAGGAAGGTGATAAAATGTATTTAAGCTGAGCCCTGCTGCAAGATCAGATTTTATCTCCTAAATGTTCTCTTGTCTCATCTCTAGAGTGAAACTTGGCACCAATTTCAGCAGAGGCAGAACTGAGCTGTAAACCCCACTCTCCTTTAGTACCATTCCTATGATCATACAGGTATTCAGGATACAGATTCAGATTATAAAATTGTCCCAAGAAAGCCACCAGCTTTCATTGCTCCCTTCAGCAGTTTGAACCATGGCAATATTGGCTAAATTCTTTATGGTATATATAGTTGATGTTGAGATGAAAAATAAGCTTCTTTTTGTCGTGGGAAGACTGATGAGAGTGTTGTGTTCTGTAGGCATCTGGATATGCACCTCTCTATAACCCAGTTCCCCAGCACCAAATACTGATTTCACCTGGACTAAAGAAAGACCTGGTGGCAGAAATTGCTTCTCACTGTCCCAGAACGTGAAGTTTGGGGGCAGAAGGGAAAAGTCATAGATGGTTAGTGAGGTTAAATAAAAGAAGGTTTACATAAATAAAGAAGTTTATGGAGAGTCAGAAAAAACGTATGAGAGGAGAAATATAAAAAAAAATTAGAAGGGTAACAGGAAATGTAACATCAGGTTTGAAGCATCTTGCATGTTTTCTTTATTTAGTTGAAAAGTCGACCTAACCTTCAAAGGTTAGAGAAAGAACAGACTGACCCAGCCAACTTTCAGTTTACAGTTTTCAGCTAACTCTACTATTGATGTTTCATTTTCTACAAAAAGTGGGCAGTATAAACATAGGTATGCTCTGTACACAAACACCAAAGGTCACCAAAAGAACCATCCTCCTCTTCATCCCACAGCACAATGTAGTCAGAAAGCAGTTGCTACAGTGATCAGAGAGCTCTCTCTGAAACTTTTGTCTGGTGCTTTTATCAGACATGTGGGTCTGAGGTATGCTATATACATTATACATGAGGAAGCAATGACAGAGGAATGGGAACAGGAATAGCTGGGATCTTCTTACAGGGGAAAAAAAAAAAAAGTAAATTATGCTGACCATACTCTTTTCTTGGCCCTGTGGGCTACAGTCAGCTCTGTTATAGTGACATCATTTACAACAAACTTGATTTAGACTGGTTGCATTAGGGCAGCTGGGAGTACTATATGGTCTTTAATGTTCTTAAGCTTATTTTGCAGTGAGAGCATGATGGTTTCTCTATAGGCATTTGCTACTGAAATGGGAAATAGGTGGGCTGTTTGATGAGTCTGTCAGCTGGAACACTGGCAATTCCTACTTGGACTGCTTCAATGTAAATAGAATTTTCTCAGATTTCAATACTCTGGGTCTGAGTCTTTTTTCCTGTTAGTATATACTAATCTAGTTAATTCTTGTTATTATTTATTTTTATCACAACCAGAAGACAATCCTGACTTTTATGTTTGTCATACGCTTATCCATTCAGGATCCAGGATGTATTTACATAGCTTTCAGAAAGTGATAGTGAGAAATTTTCCTCGTGCCACCATTTTATTTGTGTTTCCCCTCTCCCTTTACAGAGGTCCAGTGTGTCAGTGTTGCACCATGAGAAAATGTGCATTTCCAAGCAAAGTCCCTGGACAATTTTTATTTTGTAATGACAATGAAAGTCAAACGTCATGCTAAATTTCTTAAATCAGATTTTCACTGTTAAATCCCACTTTAAATAATGTTGGTAGTTAATAATCACATAATCAATAGACTGTGCCCCTAACTGGATGTGTGTGTTTCTTTAGGGTTAAATTTACACATTTAATTCCTTCCGGAAAAGTTTTCTGCCTGTAGTGATCTTCAATCCAGTTTTTCTTAAGGTGTAAAGTTCTGAAATCTAATTTGTTCCAGTTCAGAATTGGATTCCCATTTTATTCTGATTGTGTACATACACATCTGAAAATCAGTGTGGTTCGGTTTACCATCCAAAACTGCAGCTGCATTCCAGTGCTTTGTAACTATGGCCAGTGTGAATAACGCATCTGGAATCTTTCTGTCACTCAACGCTTTTTAACTCTATTTATTTGAACATCTCTCATTGACATTTCTGCTTGTCTGATGGTTTGCAAGATGTTTGTTTTTCTTTTTCACAATCCCACTGTGCAATTGTGTCACTTTCCATGAAGCAAGTGTTTACTACTGTCAAATTATCTACCTGCACAGAAGGAGCAATGGGATCTGCACTCAGTGTTAAAGTTCCTTTTTTGCTCCTTTCTGGCGGTAGTGGAAGTATTTAGGTCTATGAAAATTAATCTCAAAAGACTGCAATAAGTCTGGCAAGTAACATTTGGGGGTTTTGTATGTACTGCACACAACATGCTTTCTAAGCACCAACAAAAATAGTAGGCACTATTAAGCAGTCACAAAAAACACTGGCCACATTTTCTGGAGAGGATCCATACTACTGACAACTCCTCACAGCTACCCTTCTGCCTCCTACTTGCCCTATTTTTGTGCTGTGGAGCCACCCTATCTGCGGGAACATTTGAAGAAGTGATTTTCACTGGAGTGAAATTCCCATTCACCCCACGAATCCCCTGGCACAGATCCCTCTGGAGAAACACGGTCCCCTTCCTTGCTCCCCTGCAATCACCCCACACATGGACAGACAGAGGCTGCTCCCAGCTCTGGGCTGCAGCTGCTGCTCAGGAAGGCTGGAGCAGAGCTGCAGAATCAGACTGAATGGCCATTCCATGCGGGGCTCTTTCCACCCAGCACACTTGTAGTACAATTAAAGGAGTGCCTCCCCTGCTCCTCCTCTCCCCTCGCTCTTGTAGTATCTGAACGTGAACTCCCTTGGATAAACAAATGCCTGTACCCATACATGTACTTCTGGCCTTTAAAGACTTTATTCCAGTGCCTTTTGTTAGGATTTTTAGTTTTACCTGCCAGTTGCACTCACCACTGTCTGGCATTCCTTTTCACCTGTATCATGGGCGGCACATCATTTAAGACACATGTTTTTCAACCCACTTACCTAATTCCAGCAGAACTGGCAGAAGCTGTTCTATTAGCAGTATTTATACAACACATTTGCAATAAACACTTTGTAAAATTAATTATTTTTTGTAAGCAGTAGTATTGGCACGAGGTTCTGGTTTCAGGTAAAACAACCACTGCCCACTACAGCCCCTCAGCCAGTCAAACAGCCAAAGAAAGCAAAGCAAAACAAGCCAGTCAGACATTACCAGAGAGAATGGTGATTATAACAAACAACAATACAAGGGGAAAATGCATGGATATTCAGAAACTGTCTTTTGGGGACTGAAGAAGAGATCTGGAGCCATTTTTCACTAGGTTCACGAGAAAATGTCAGCACACAGATGCTACTGTACTGTCAGATTGCATCTTAATTTGGCCAAAGGGGACCCAAGCAGTCACCCCTCACAGACATTTTTAAAGGCCCATTACAAATCTGATTTATTGGTTGCTAAGAGTCTTCCTGCTATAGTCTGCAGATTTTGCATGACATGGAGCTGAAATCCAGTTACAGATAAATGTCTGCTTCTCTGTATGATCTAAATCCATCTGAATTCAGTATTTCTTGGGCATCGGTCAAGCCTCCCCCGGTTTGCCCACCCCCTCTCCTCCTAATACCTTAAGGCAGTTTACTTCAGAATGAAGCAGAGCATTAACCTGTATAAAATTGCTAATTTTGTATGTAACTCTCTTGCTGCCATTAGGAAAAAAAATAATAAAAGGAAATGTCTTTTGTTCTAAAGAGGCAGGGAAAAAAATCAGGAACAAAAGAAATGCCTCTGCCCAGCAAAAGAAATGAGAAATTGCTGGGATATATTTTAGATGTTCAGGCATGCTGGTGTTAACAACAACCATTCAAATATAAATGCTAATTTGCTCTTGTTCTTCGATATTTAAAAAAATCTGATGGCTTTTTCCTCAAAAAAAAAGGAACAAATTCCTTGCCTTCTGTGAAAAGCCAAAGATCATACCAGTGAAATGCATTTGCATTGCTGAAGAAACACCATTCAAACTTGCTCTACTTGAACTGCCCATTGTTACAATTCAGACAATGTACAACAACAAGCACAGCTCAACTTCTAACCATGCCCGCATCACAAGGAATTAAAAGTCAACAGCTCTTCCTATTTCCATAAACTCACCTCGAAAGCCTTCATTTGCAGCTTCTCTGGCAAAAATCTACTAGCATTGGAACAGTCAATTTGTTACAGAGGCATGCAGCTCGTCCTAAAGCCTCGTATTTCGGGAAGGAACTATTCTAAACAAAGACAACGTCAAAAGCTACACAGGGATCGCTCACAGCAAGTCCAACTCAGCCCAAGTTTGGGTTCAACATCTGTCTGAACACAGCAGTGCCTCCCATTTTGGTTCTGTTTTGTGGGATTAAACCCCATCTAATCTCTTTAAGTGACCCTGACTCAGGTTCCAGCTATACTGCTTTACAAATCCAGACAGAGAGAAAGAAAAGAACGGCAAGAAAGAGAAGGCAGCGCCTTATCCCACCTTTCCATGGCTCTCAGCCCGTCTGTCTTCGCATGATCTGCAAACCACCTGTACTGGATCCAGCCCATTCTGGGGACGGAAATTATCTTCCCGGTAGATGTAGTCTCAGCTGTGCTTTGATTTTTTCGGTACGAATGTCTAGAATCTTCTGCTTAAGCCAGGCACAGCCACGCAAAAACCGCAGCTGAGCTCTTTTGTTTTGCCTCTCTCCAGGGCTGAGGCAGCGGCGCTCCCGGCGCTCCCGCTCCCTCCGCCCCCGGCAGCGCCGGAGCGCTCGGCTCCGCCGCCGGCCCCCGCAGCCGCCGCCGGCCCTGCCCGAGCCGCGCCGAGATCGCTCCGGCCGTCAAGGGGCAGCTTCGGGGGGCGGTCAGGTGATCTTCCGGTTAAAAAGCGAGAGGATGCTCGGGGATTGAGCGCACGGATCCGTGGTGGGATTCAAACTAGCCATTTACATTACAAAGCAGGGAGGGAAATAGGGCTCCGAGGAGATCATCAGGCATCCTTCTGCTTTTTCCACGTAAGGAGGCACAGCGCAAAGATATGCAATTAAACTTTTCAGTGGCAATATACGTACATAGTTTGGATACCATGACGCTCCTAAATATTTAAAATTAGGGGCTTATTCCTAAATAAACATAATTTTTTTAGATGCTATGCTCGTTCTGTATCCCTTTACAGAGTCTTCCCAATTGTACATTTTTTTCACAATACAATATTTAAATATTTATGCTGAAGCCATATTTAATTCTCATCAGCAAATGGACCATACTCAACTAAAAACAATTATTAGTTCTTTATTCATATTATTATATTGCAATTCAAGTTATCTTTGATGTAAGGGCCATTACATTTAAAACTGACTCTCTGAATTGTCAGGCTATCCAATGGCTCTGCTCCCTGGGATTACCCTGATTAAAGCTACCATACGGTTCAGGGCTTTGGAATTTAGGCTCTAAAAGACTGAAAGAATTCAGATTCTGTGACAATCCTAGTTATTAACAAGTAATAAGGAATACCCAAATATTGTTGCAACAGTCAGAATTACCAGCAAACAATATGTCAGAAGAAAATCTTATAGGAAACACACTGTGACTCTTGATAAAATACTGCATTTAGAACCCCAGTTTCAATTAAAGAAATTCTATCATGTTTAATGAGACCACAATTTCACTCAAAATATTCCTTATGCATTCATTATAAAATGGTAACAAACAGGAAACACCTGCAAAACTAGGCACAAAAGGGAAAGTAGGCATCCACATTTAATCAGTCTTTCTGAGAAACTAAATGTGTAGATGTAATGTACCACCTTATTCCAGAAGAAATGTAATACCATTTTCCTATGACCATGTTCTTAAAGACTTGGGTTAAAACCAGAAAGCCTACTCATCCATCCACCACCCAACAGAGGCACTTCTAATACTTCCCAATGTTTCCAACAATATAAAAAATAAACATTTACTCATCTTGTATTAACTGTGGATCTGTTCACAGACACCTCAGTTCCTCTGGCACTACACACTAAATGAGATTTCCACCTCTTACTTTCTGTACCATCACTCTTATGATGTAAGGCAATTCTTTTGATAAGTACACAAAGGAGCAACCTGGATTTCTTTCAGGACACTGAGGGAAAAGAGATCCATGAGAGATCATGGATTAACTTCACCATATGACTAGGCTATTATTATATGTACTAGATTAATAATAACAACTCTATCATTCAGAGACTTAGGGTTTTTAACCCTGACACATCCTTTTCAGTAATGCTCTAGTAAGAGTGCTTCACATCATTCCTATCATAGCCAAAATTTTTGCCACAGTCCATGAGCTTTTGGCAGAAGCCAAGACTGACTCCAAGGGGTTGGTAAAATTCCCATAACTATTTTATATATATATATATATATATATATATATATATATATATATATATGAGGCATTATTTCAAACCAGTCTTCGTGGGGGAAAAAATCACTGGACTTTTGCTTTTCTACATTTCATTTAATTATATATTGAAAAAAAGAAGTCAGAAGTGGGACAATTGTCATGCCTAGGTAAGCACATCCTTGTAGAAAGATATCTAACGACTATTGCACACTTAACACTAGAATATGTTTAAGATGATCCCAACAATGAAGGCCATAGGAACCAACACAAGACAGGAACAAAACAACTTTATCTCAGTTGTCTAAGTTTCTGGTTACAGGTGGAATTCTGCAGTTCTTTTGGGCACTCTGTGTAATTACAGGTAGTTACTCTTAATAATTTTTTCCTTTCACCTTCCTGAAGCCACAATATTTCAAGCAGAGTAGTGACATTCACTGGCTGCAATGGTCAAATATGAGAGAGCCAGCTGAGTAAGCCACCTGGAGAAGCTAGCAGGGCCAGCCAAACTACTCATCTTCAGACTCAGAACTGCATATATATTGGTATTTTCTAACTTGGATACTGTCAGCCTTTTTATTATTGTTACAAAGTCAACATAAAACTTGGTTCTAGTACAAAAATAGGCCTAAACTATCATTGGTGAAAAGGCAAATAGACACAAATTACCCTGCCTGGTACTTAAGAGTAGTTGCAACAGTGTGTAAATCATGGGACTGCTCAACAAAGTTTCTGATGTAGTCAATTACTGGAATACAGTTGTGTCAGTCTGCACAGGACTCCCACTGAATGTGATGAGTTTCTTGATCAGCAAGAGGATCACATCTTATGCACACTTATTACAGTCATCAAAATGTTCACTTTAGCAAAGCTGAGTACAGTAGAGCTTTTCAACAATGAAATGCTGTGGTCACCCATCTATTGCAAAGTATGATTTACAACTCTCAAAAGGAAGTAATTTCCTTTCTAAGAAATAGAGCAATGATTTTAGGTTTCCAAAGAAAAGCCTTTTGTAATGCCTGGGTTGCCATACACATTGACAGGAACATTCGGACTTTTCATGTTGATGCTGTAAGTACAGGTCTAATCCACTGGAAGAAACTGGAGGCTAATCTTCCATCTGAAGGCTGCATGTATACATGCAAGTAGGTATGTAAATAATGTGTACAGACATGTATACATAATTAATAAAACCATGCAATAAATATGGATGAAAACCTGTCTCAACCATGCAGATAACAATTATGGTTTGGAAATTGTGTGCAGTAATATTTATCAAAATAAAAATCAGTACGAACTGATACTTTATTCACTAAATAAATACAGGTTTTTTTTATCATTAAGTTTATCTCCTGTAATCTTTAGAGAGAAATTTGAGAGTTTCCCAGAAGAATCACTAGTTTTAAATCATACTATTTTAAAAATTAGAGCTTTAATTCAAACAACAACACAGACATAATCAAATTATTGAGGCATGACAAAAATAAATTAATGGTCTACTTTGTGAGAGACATAGTCTCAATATTTGCAATGTTAATTTCAAAACAGTAAAAAAATGCATATATCTACATAAAACAACAATAAAAAATCCCTATTTTAGTTATAATAACATCACCCTTAAGGCTGGATTTATTCCTAAACGAAGCCATAGAAATAGGTTGCATCTTTTTTACAGTTCATTTATATGCAAGTCAAAAAGGTATATCCTTAAAAATGAAACTGCATTCAATCAGTGAGAAAACAGGTATGTCATGTATTTATGAAGTATTTTTAAATTTGTGCAGCATATAGGCACAAATGGCTTCTTTTTCCATTACTCTTCAGATGCAGAACTTGCAAGTCTATGTTTCAAAATTAGTGCTAAAGGAAGAAAACAGCTATAACTACATCAATATTATTGATGAATGAAAATAATGAAGTGCACACAAGTTACACACATGCTTTATACAATGGGGCAAACCACAACAAATATGGCATTTACAGTAGTTTGAGTAACTTTCATCCTTAAAAATATTGTAAATTATAATCAGGAAATTTAACAATTTTAAGGTAGATTTGGTTTGTATTTTAGCTTTACCTACAGTCCTTTGTCATCACAGGTTAAAGATTACAAAGAAGAAAGTGAAAGAAGGCTGAGATAGAGATGTGGTATGAATCCAGTTGTATTATAAATAAGCCATTTGACATGTGGTCTGTGACTCGTGCTAGAGAAAGCCTCCATAGAAGACCTTTCCATGGAATGGATTAGTTGTTATATTTGACTTTAAAACAGACAGAAAGAACTGAGAAATGATTAGCTACGTTAACACAAATGTCCTTTGGAATTCATGACCTTTCCTTATCAAATTATTGAGGCATGACAAAAATAAATTTGCTACAAAAGAAATTATGGAAACTTTCCCTTCTTTAAAAACCAGGTGAATGATAAAAATAGAAGTAATAAAATTCCTTTGACATTGAGGAGGAAATTCACCATCAAGTCTGCTGGAATGTCCATGCTATTTTCCCCTTGTGGCTATGTTGCCCATTGCACAGGATTGCATCCAGATTTTTTTATTTACAGTGTGGGAGACTCCACAACCTCTGTGGGTAATCTGTTTGGTCACCTACATGGTGAAGAAGCCTGTCCTTGTGTTCAGGTGGAACTTCCTGTCAATCAGTTTCTGCCCATTGCTCTTTTCCAGTTGCTCGGCACCACCAAAAGGAGCCTGGTCCATCCTGTTGACTCCCTCCCTTCAGATACTTACAGACATTCTTAAGGTCCCCTCTGAGTCATCTCTTCTCAAGACTGAACAGGTCCAGATCCCTCAGCTTTTACTTTCCTTATAAGAGAGATGCTCCAGTCTCCCAGTCATGTTCACAAAGCTGCACTGGGCACTCTCCAGGAGCACCAGGTCTCTCTTATCCTGAGGAGCCCAGACACAGCACACCAGATTCACCAGCAGCCTCACTAGGGCTCAGTAGAGATGAATTATTCTCTTGTATAAACTTTGTGCAGGGTTCAATTAAAATCCATAAAATTTAACTTGTGGATGATTTGGGGAATGGAATGTACAGCTTCCAGAGAAACTTTAACAAAATTACTTTGCCAACCAGTTCTGAGACTTGTGTTTCAAAGAAGACTGAGTGTCTTCATCTAGCTGATAAACTAGCCTCAATAACTTTGGCAGAAGCCAGTGGGTAGCAATGGGAGAAAAGTCCCATAAAAATGCCTGGTGATTTTTTTGGTGATATTAATTTTACTTCCTTGGGATAGTTCAACTGTTTCTCCTTGAGCTTGTAATATTGCCTGTTCAGGCTCATGATGAGAAGGAGAAGATAATTATAGTCCTCTTCAGACAGTGTGTTCATTAAGTGTGTTATTTTGGATAAGTAAGTTTTTTAATTGGCTTCCAGTGCCTGCCAGTAGGATGTTCTATGGTAGCATTGCAGTGAGGATCTGTGCCCCTACTGCTTTCCCCTGTTGGGATTCAGTACAGTTTAATTGAATTACAATAGGGGTAACCACAAGATGTCAATTACTGGTTTATTCAGTGTTCACTCTTCTTCCAATGGCACTTGATTGACTCAGCACACTTCTCTTATTAGAGGACCTCCTCCTCTCTTCCCAGAGAATAAGATGCCACATTCTTTATTAAACAGCAGCTTAATTCACACAACTCTGGTGGCACTGACTGCAAAAATTAAATCTCCACCTGCTCTGAGTTTATAGCATGTGACCTACTTTTTTGGAAACTAGAGTTAGAATGTCTTCCTGCTCCTATGATTTTGCCCATGTATTGATAGTTTTCCTCTCTGGAACTGGGAAGATACCATTTCTTTGTTGTATTGCACTAAAAGCCACGGATTATTTCATTTCTTGAATTACGCAGAACTATCTTTTGTCTGACAGGAAAAAAATTGTTTATTCTTTTGAGAAAAGAGAATAGTTTGGAAAGAATCTTTCTAGATTTCAAGTGTTTAAGTTATGTGAAAGAATGAAATAAAAATGAATTCTTAACCTATCTGACTGCTCCCTAGTGTTCTGTCACCCAGTTTGAGACCTGAAATCATAAAGACACCAAAAGTTTTTGCTAAAAGCGGTCAATATATTGCAAAGACAGTTACTTAAATCCATGAAAACTGGTCAAGTATTTTGCCAGTTCTCCTTTTATGTAAGTGATATCTTGATTAAATACAATTTTAAACAAAAATGAAAAAAAAAAAAACCCAAAAAAATTTGTCAGTTTTTTTTTCCTTTGTTAAACAGCCAAGCAAAATAAGTTTTGTAAAACTTCTTCACAGAGAAAAATAATTTTCTGATCTGTAAATGTTATTTAAAGTGTAAATTTGAAAAATCACTGTGGTTGTATCAAATTAATATGACATGACTGTGTTTTTTACTGAAATGCTATTTCACCAAGAGCTAAATTACATTTTACCAAAAACTCTTTAATCCTGTGTGCTACTACTAGTAGGAATGAAACAGAAAGGATAAGAAAATTTAAATTTGCAGGAGGAATGGATATAATATTAGAAAATAAAAAGACTCTTGACTGAGCCTTCTCAAACTAGTATTGTTGCACTGTGCTTCCAAGTTATTACCTGCAAGAGATTATTTACTCAACTGCATGTTTCCTTAGTCCTCTCTAGTCCCTGTATATGATACAACAATCTTCTAAAACAGTTATCAAAATTTCTATTGCAAATTTTGGATTAAGATAATGCTAATAACAAATGAAGAAAAGCAATCTTTAAAACATTAAGTCTACTAATTTATTATATTCCTATTAATTGTAACTATGAAAATGTTCTTTATTTATTAATTGTCATATTAAAGTAAAGGAAGTCAAAAAAGAAAGCAAAATACATTTTTGTATTCTGCTTGTATATGCTATATTAAGATATCTTGTTTAAAATAAGTCATATTTGGGGTTGCTGTAATACCTTTGAAAAAAAAAATGGAACGTCTATACTTTTTGTACAAATAGTCCAAATCCATGGCTTGATGTTTACAGAAAGGGAACACATCCACTATTGTAACTCCTAATGGTTAGTGAAGACTATAATCCTCCACTGAAGCAACAATATTTTACTGTGAAGAGGCTGATTTTAAATTTCATATATGATTGTTCTGGGAAACTCAACCTTTGGAAATTGTGACACTTTTTTCCTATCTCCCCCTCCTGCTGTGTTGTAAGGGAAGAGGAGGCAAGCATTTTTCATACAATTGCTCTTCTGCTCTGAAGCTTCAAATCTGGGGACTCATTAGGGCTTTTGTAGGCTAGGAGTTTCAACTGAAATTCAAGGTTTTTTGTTTCCTATTAACAAAAGACAATCATTAAATTACTCAGAATACATATAAAAAATGTATCTATATGTAACTATGAGGTATGACAGCTACAATTTTAATTATTTTATTTAATCTTTCTTGTACTTTCAGTATTTTAACTAGGTGCGATAATATTTTCTTATTAATATGAATCTCCTTTTATTGTTATTAATAGTAACCACCTCTGTATTCATGCAGTGTTTTAAATGTTATGTTTGTTATGTTATGTTTGTTTGTATGTTATGTTATGTTTGCTTGTTATGTGCATTTTAAAAGTCTGAAGAATTGTATCACTTGATTCATATACGCACACATAAAACTGATAGTTTTGTATTTAAATCAATTATTGGACAAATGTGCAAGAGACTTTTCTGGTACCATTTTGATTTTTTTTTCTTTCTAGAAAATTTTGCCTAAATAAAGAAAGAAAGCTTCGTATTCTTAGTATAGATAGTAATATTCCATCTAGTCATTAATAGTCGAACACTCACACAGTGGCACATCTGACACAGGAAGCTGAGTTGGGAATTGAAACCATAATAATTAACAATAGATTTCCTGATCTCACCATGACAAGTAAATGAAACACTCTGTGGTGTGCTTGCCCACTGGAAGAGGGAATTAACTCAGTATGAAAAGCAGAATGGAAGCATATCTCTGATTAGATCTAATGCACAAGGAATGCAACAATGGGAAGCTTGTGTCAGCAGAACACATCAAACTCTTTTCTAAATATTGTGCATGAGTATGCAAAAACATGCACATTTCCCATAAGAACCGTAGCAAACGCACAGGATGTACAAGACAATCCCCACTGCAACAGGGAAATAAATAAATAAATAGATAAATAAATTAATTAATAAATAAAATTGATTTATTTTCTTCTTTACACAAACAATTTAATCCAAAATTTAAATTCCTTCATTAATTTTGTCCCGATTCACTTCAAATTTCCTATTTAAACTACTCCTCTCCCTGCTCCTCCGGACCAACCTGGCGGCTCTCAGCGTTCAGGACCCTGGAGAGCAGCAGCGCCCCGAGCCCTACAGCAGACACAGGAACAGGCTCAGCCCTGCCCTCTCATGTTCCCATCATTGCTGTCCTCTCTTCTTATTCTGCGTCTCCTATGACTGCTCCGTATTTCCCTTCCTCTTCCTCAAATTGTCTTTTTCTCTTCTAGTGACATTTACTTTTGCAGCAACTTTTTCTTGGGAACAAAATGTTCTCTCTTTCATTCTTCAAAGTGTGTTAGTTTTGTTTGTCTGTTTGTTTTGGTTTGGTTTTCTAAGGCTGCCTTATCTTTAATGTTGACAATATCATCATGGGATATTCAATAAAATTATTGTATCAAGCATTATAGTTTTGTTGTTTTAATATGTACCTTGCTGGATACACTGCATTCTTTTACACTGTTTATTGTTAGAAAACTTTATAGAAATCCTGAATCAGAAATTATTGTGTTTGTAGTCATAAAAAGTAGTTCAGTACAGCCATAACAATGCAGTTGTAGTTACTAATCTTCTTGCAGGTATTAAACACAGTTTAATATTTCAGATTCTCTTCAAAACTTGAAAGAAAAGCTAAAATTTGAAATAATAACTAAAAATCCAATTCTGTAAAAACTTTCAAGGGTGAATAGGCCCAGTCCATTCACTGCACCTATTCACCTGCACAAAGCTACATGGTGTATCCTTGCAGACCTGTTCCTAAATGATCTCATTAAGCCCTCAGAGTTTAATTAACTCTCAGAGAGATACAAATCAAGACTGATTCCCAAAAGTCAGTACAGACACACTCGTGTAACTCAGCGAAATTTTTTTATTTTGGTTTCTTAAGGAGAACCAAGCTTCTGTAATGGCATTATGAGAGGGAGGCAAGAAGGAAGAAAAGGAGGATGTGGGTATGGCATACAGAGAAACATGCATTTGTCTGTCTGTCCTTCAGTCTCCCCGACTATGCTGGAGCACAATGGCCAATTTAAAATGATTTTTATAATGCAATAGTCATCTTCAACCTATCAAACTTTTAGAATTTTTGTGAAGATACAGAGGGGTAGGGGGATTCAGGAAGGCCTGTATAATGAGCACATTATGGAGATCAACCACAAGATTTATAAGAGAGCCCTTTTGTGGATTTGGCATCATGGAAGCATTCTTTCTTTCTAAAAGCCATGAGAGTTCAGAAAATATATTTCACAACTCTCTTTCAGTTTGTGGCTTTGTAGGTTTACTCTGCTATATGGAATTCAGAGTGCATCTTCAGCACCGGCTCCCCCATCAGAATAAGAAATATCCTTTCTTTCTTCACAATAAACAAAACCTCATGCAATGTGCTTTGAAAAATTCAGACACACACAAAAAAAGAAATCCTCAGAACAAAATGGTCAAACCATTGACCTGCTGTGATGGACTGTTTATACTGGCTCCAATGCACCTTTTACCAAAGATCCACTTTCAGTCAAAGCACTTATCAATACACAGAAGGAAAATCAGGTGATAGAAAGTGGGAGGTAAACCTCATATATTTGCAAGAATAAGGACATGTATACTTTAGACAAGAGTAAGTCAAAGGTGTTTACAAATGCATCACATTCAAACACCATCAATGAATCATAACCCTACTCTGTCTGGATCACTCAGAACTCAATTTGGCTAACATATAGGTCATTACATAAACTGGCAACTGAGGATAAAAACCAGTGTGTCTGGCAGACAAACTTCATAGGTCTGAGGTGAATTTTGGACTCTACAAGGCTCATTGGGCTGAAGAAGCCCTTTCTTCAGCACAAAATCACAGATCCTACTTCCACATGCGGTGAAAGAGGAAGGCAAACCACCCTCATTGCAAGGCAGGAGCTGTTATTATCACTGAGACCCCATGCCTTCAAATTTGAAAGCAGAGCAAATAATGCCACTCACTCTGCAGGCACTGGCTGAATGTCAAATTGAAACCAAAACTGGTACAGCATGTTCCTAATAAATAATATTTATTACTTCTATATGTCTTTTTTTTCCCCTAGCACAAATAAAAATCTTTTCTCTAGAATAATCTTTGAAAACTTGACTCTGATGGAAATCACAACTTTTTTTACCTCCTAATGAAGTGGGGTTTTTTTCTATAAGGATTCTGGAATTAAGAAGCCCTACATTTGGCAAAAGGAAGTTGACAAGTAAAGATTTTAAAGGGAATCTGTGAATTCAAATGTGAGCTAAAATTTTGAACTGGCAATAGGTAGTGACTGTTATCAGTAGGAATTCCTAATGTGCAAGTACAGAAAATTAAAGTTTCCTAAGTCTTCTATCCTATGCAGTGGGAACATTAGAAAGAGTTAAAATACAGAGGAACAATTGCAGTTGCTATATGTGTAAGTCAAAAATAAATACTAAACACCCAATTTGTAATAATACTTTAGGTGGAAATGTTATGATTTACAGCTATGAGTTGGCATCCCAAGCATGCAACTCACAGTCTCCTTAGAAGGTAGGTACCTGCAACTACTCATTTTCCAGAGTGTCAGGCCTGTATCCACTTGTCAGGTTCAACACCAAGAGCCTAGTCTTACTTTTTCTTCTACTGTATTTTTCTGTATTCTGTGGAACACCTTCACACATGAAGAGAAACCTGTTTTGACATACGTGTCAAGATTTCTGATATCACAGTTTACCTCACTGTTCTCCGCTGACAAAAAAATTCTTGTGAACCAAGATTACACATACCAAAATTCAGTGCACATTCATTCAACCCTTCCAGTTTCTTACACGGAATTTGATAAAATAAGAACAAACTTTTGAATATTGTCAAAATCTTGTGGCCTAGCAAGCAAAAAATACAAATAGAATATTGTATTGCAAATATCTCTATCCTGCCACTCCATGAAAATATGATACAGAAGGATTTTTCATTTCATCGAAAGAGTAGAACTGCAGCAAAAGCAACAGTATACAGCTACTCTAAAATGAGAGCTGAAACTTTGACTAGATTATAGACCTTTACTGCTGGTCTCATGTTCCCTAGAGGAGTCATAAGAAGACTTGTGGATTTTTTGCCTTGCATCTGATTCCAGTGATGGCACAGGCAACAATTTTCATATGTAGAATGTTAAGGGTATTTTTAACTGTGAATAAAGAAGAATTCATCAGTATTGGGATGTACTGCAGATGCTACTTTGAGCTGTGGAATTCTTTTTCTGCTATTCAACTTTTTTACTTCATAGCAAATATTCTATTTCACAGGTAGTCCTAGATAAGGAAGAGTTCCTTAATCAGTAAAATGATCTTATTGCCAGTAGCACAGGCTATTGAGTGTTATTGGCCTTTCATCACAACAGCAAAAACAGATGACTGAAATGGGGAGAACTCATTTCTTTTAAACCAGGCTCCAGTCAGATAAAGTGCATTCTGAATTGAAAAGTAGATAATGAATGGCTGGATTGCTTCTGTCCTCTCTTTTAGAAGGTAGAGCAGGATGTATCAGGAGGAAATTCCTTCCTATTTAGGGCATGGTTAAAACTTCCATCTATGCATCTCCTTTCATGAGATATATATTCCAGAGGGAAGGAAGAGAGTAGTCAGAGATGAGTGATGAGCCAGGCCATCCCTTCTAGGGGTAGTGACAGAAAATAAAATTTTTGAAAACTATGTCCTTTCTGAAAGTCCTTTTTGAAAACCATGGATCTGTAAATAGAAAATATGCACATCTCATGATTCTGTGGCTAGGATTTTCAAAGAATACCTCTATCCCACTGAAGAGCAATGGGAAATCCATGAGATAAATCATAAGAAAGAAGTTCTTCAAGTGCATACTAAGAGTAAAAAATCATGTTATATAATTCTTGCTCATAGTCTGGAAGGGTTCTTTTTACTTCCTTTCCTTGGAAACCTACTTTCCTTGAAATCTGATCACCATGCATGCTTCTACTATAAAACATATTTATATTAATAATTTAATGATAGCTGAGCCGCACAAGGTCATTTGGGTTCTGTGAGGTAGAGGTTATTTTACTAGATTTAAAATGAAGGAATAAAAGAAGCATGACATGACTCAGTAAAAAGGCTTTTTTACTTTAGGACCTAAATATTCTAATCAATAACACTGTGGAATCGTTGTTCCCTGAGGAAAGAAACAAATTAATAAATAAATGTATTTAATTGGCATAATAATTCCTTAGACTATTCCAATTTCAAGACAGAGTTTCTTTGGCATAATTGGTCTTTCTTGTTTTCATTCTCTGACCTTAATGTCCATCTTTCTCCCTTTCGAGAGTATTACCAATAGATTAATAATTTTGAAAGCCTGCCAAGCTAACAGTGGTGGTGGTGGCAGTAGATTTTGGTATTTCCTCAGAACACTGAATTGTGCAGCTAGTTAAACTGATGTGAGAGATGATAAAATAATCTAATGCTCTGTAGTCTATTGTAGTTTCTGATATCTATACCCTCTCTAAAAGCAAAGAGAAATAAAAACATATTCCTGTCAAAATTAAAAAAATAGTCTCAGGAAATAGTTAAAAGTCTGTGTAAACAACAACAACAATCTATCTAGCAAAATGACTGTATCTTTAGATAGCCAAATCTCAAAGCAGAACATCTAAGCTCCAACAGTCCAATAACAGAAGTACTGATAGCAGCAAAAAGAGGATACCTCCTCCCATCAAATGAATTCAGATGCTGGAATTGGAATTACTAATTCCAAAATTAAAAAAAAACAAAATGAAGAAGACATTTGGGCCTTGGTTTGGAAATGTACAGCTGAACAGACACCAGTATTAGGCATGCCTGGGAATAACATAGCTGACATAATTACAGCAGAAAATAAAATTAAAGAAATAAAAAAACTCATGTACCATGGAACTTATGCTTCAGCAAGTATGAGATCGATGGATTATATGGCTTTCGAAGGCTTTCATTTACAGTTAAATCCAAACTGAAACACCAAAGCATTAAAGCCAGAAAAATCTGAAGGTCAGCATTTTTTTCAATGAACAAAGTATTTAAAGTACTCTCTAAGTGAGCACTTCTTTTGTTATATAAAACCCTGTTCACTGAACCGATTTCCTGTTAGTAGACTGAACCATGGATTAGGTACATTTGATTTGAAGAATGTCACTAATGAAACAAATCATCAGGAAAGGAAAGAGAATTTTAAAGTGTGCTTAGCACACTGCAGGGTCCGGGTGACAAGGTTTTGCAGAGCAGGGTGGAAACTCAGTGGAAAGAAATAAGGGAAAAATATGAAAAGGGATGTATGATGTGGCTTTAGAAAGCTGAACTTTCTGAAAGAGGTACCTGGACCTGAGGTAGCTGATGAAATATAAATGTCAACAATCATTATAGCTTAATGCAAGTGAAACTTTTGTAGTACAAGGTTACAAAGAAGTGTGGCTGCAGTTGAAGTTGGTCTGGGTTAATGGTATGTTCTTGCAATTTGGATCAAAAAATTGCTATTCACAGTTCCTGGCTTGCACCAAAATGTTACCATTAAAATGGTGTAATCTTAAGCAAGTAATGACTGCAATGCCTCAGTTTCCCTGTTTATGAAACCAGAATGGCATTTAACTGTTCTCTGGGGCTTAATTATGCTCATAAGGTACAGGGGATCATTGTAGGAGACATATGCATGTGAATTTCTATGAGTCTGCAGGACTGGAGGTGTAAATATGGTGCTTTTTTCCATCATTGTATAGTAAATTACACATAATTAGAAAAAGGAAAACTAAGAGAATATAGGACAACTTTTATATCCAACACTCATCATCCCACATGTAAAAATCTATAAACTTTTATGATATTTTTCTGATATTTGTTTGAAAGATAGTCAAGGTTATGCATCAAAATCTAAAGGTCCAAAGTTCATAATCGTGCCACAGACACAAACCATGACAATCCATGTTCCTATGCCAAATGATAACTTTAATTATGACATTTACATTACCATCAGGACAAAACAGTTCAGCAAACTCACTGTTTACCATAAAAACTTCCAAACACTGTTAGATATATCCTTTTCTGGATACCATCATGCTGAAGAGGCAACTGCATTCTCAGCACTTATCCAAATGTCCTTGCCTCTTCAGATAGTGAGAAATTTGCATGTGTGGTGCCTTTGAATTGACCAAACAGCCTCAATTCAGTTCTAGAATTTTTCTTTCAATTTTTTTCTTTTAGTTTGGGTTAATTTGTGGGGTTTGTTTGGGGTTATTTGTTTGGGTTTTTCTTTGTTTTGTTGCTGTTGTTGTAGGAGGAGTCTATGTTTTAGTTAGGCTTTCAATCTTAAGACAATATTCCTGTATGGCAGAAATCAGATACAAATCTATATCCTCCCACATTAAGAAATTACAATATCTGAAAAAAAATTGTTAACACACATTTAAGACTCTTCCTAGTATCTCTTACAGAGCATCACTTTAGAAAAATTAAACCTTCTGAAAAGCATAAAATAAAGAATTACAGTACATGACAGCTCAGTCTAACTCACTCCAATTTTACCTCTGCAAAAGCCACTGGGAATATCTGTGACAGCCCATCTCCAAAAGCAGTGCATGACAGGGCAGAGTGGTAAAATATAGAGTGAGTTAAAGGGAAGAAAAAGTGTTTCTGTGAAGTAAGCAAAGTGCTTTTTCCATGATTCTTTTATATTATAGGCAAAAACAGAATGCAAAATATATGTGGCAGGCCATGGATTAGCAAGGGCAGAGATAAGGTTAATTTTATATTTCCTCATTTACCTCAGTTTGAATTTGACAGGTAAAAGCAGTAGTGGTTAGCTTGTGAATCAGGCTACAGAGGGATATTTACAGATGTGTAGGCAACTCATATATTTCACTTAATACATTGGACTACTTTCCATAAACATTAATTTTGGTTTTTTGAGGATCTGTGAATGCTGAAATATAAAAGCAAACCCAGTTTTATACAAGTTTAGAAGGTAATTTAGGTGGATATAGCTGCTGCACAAGTTGAAAGCTGAGTAACTGTTGCAATTAGGCAGAAGGAATTTGGGGGTTTTTTCCACTCCTGACTACATTACTACAGCAGAAGAGTAATCATTGTTCCCATTATTTCTATAATTCTCATCACTGAATGCTGGAGTTACTAAGATACTAAGAGAGATGGATTGTTAGTTTTTCTCAAACCTAAATAGCATCAGTCTCTGCGTGTTACACTGCTTCCAAGTAAAAAAAAAAAAAAAAATAAAAGAAGGCAAATGTTTTACAGATCTCTAGTTTTGAAAGAATATGTACAGAGCCAAAATTTCCTGACCTCAGGCTCCTTGCAGGGGGTTCTTAATGATCAGCATGAAGCCTGGATGGTGAAGGAGTGTGCTGGTTGCTGGTTCTTTGTGAAAGAACATGCCTGCTCCCTGAACATGGAAAAATGAACTGCTTATTATTTAAGTTATAACCTGAGCTGGATGTTATGGAGCAGTGAAATAGAGAAATGTTATTTTATTTCCCCCACCCCTTGTGTTCATGACTGAAATGCTTAATTTCTTTTTAAATGATTTTATATGCCTGCCCTTGGCCATCCCTAAATCATTGAACTTACCTTTTAAATTGCAGCTAAAAAAAAATGAAAATCATCAGACATAATATAGACAGAGGTTGAAAAAGAAAGTAAGTCCTGGACAAAATTTAAAATAAATGGGCAAAATATATAGCATTTACATAACAAACAAATCCTGTGTTTGATGAGAGCTATCTCAAATGCTTCATCCTACTGGTTTTTTACTTTAAGACACATAGTGCAGAAGTACCATATTCTTGAAAGAAGAGATAAGAACTACAGAAAAATGTATTGGGGGGGACAGATGTGTCCTCACTATTGTCAGCTTCTGCTGTCATGAAAGGAAATGGGGCAGACTCAGAAGCAGGCAGTTTTCCTAAGAAAATTGTTTTTACCATAATAACAACCAGTTAAGGGTTTGTCTTTTAGAAAGTCAGCTCTGAGTTCCCTCCCAACCTTTGCTGGATTTGGGGATAAGATTTTTTAGAATAAATAACATCATGCAAGTTGAAACATGGGATCTATGCTATAAAACCCATTCAACTTAAAATGGAAAACAGCAAATCATTATGGGCCTTATGAATTAAAGACAAAATTAGATGTCTATACACACTCAAGAGAGAGCATACTTTTGGAAGAAGTACCTAGTCCACAGGAATTTTAGAAGAAGAAATTAAAGTATTTGAGTTTATCTGAAGAGATCTTCAATCATAGTATTTGGGTTGCTATATTCAGCAAACTGTGAGTTGATTTGAAATGGAAATATATATCTTTAGAGTAAAAGGAGTGTGCAGATGGTCTTGGATGACTGAGAAACAAAATGAGTACTAGCACAAAATGAGCACAAACTGTTCATTTTATGAGTTGTCATGGAGAGAATTATGAATGGAAAATATTCTTACACACTAATGAAGGCAGGAGAGCCCTAAAAGCTGCATTAATTATACTGTAACTGCATTACTTCAGTATGGACAATTTGTTGTACAGTATTTCTTATTTCAAGTGCTGACAAACTACTGTGTAAAACTTCATGCAAACACATCAGTTTTCTGAAGAGCAAAACAAAACTTTTAGATTGGAAGGAAGAAACTGGCTATATGGAAAAAAGTTTGCTCATTCAGCAGAAGTGAACGCGCCAAACCTGAGAAAAGGTAAGAAAGGAAAGGAGTGCGTTTAATTTTCATTCCAGGGCAAGAGACTAAAGGACAAACAGAAATCTCTGTGTTTCTTTCTGTAAAGTCAGAGGTGGATAGGTGATGCAGAGTAAGTTAACAACTACAAGTATTGATAAGAATGATTGATTGTAGTTTGGGAGGTTAGGTGAACTAGCAGTTCAGGTATGACAGTGGCAACTACATGACAGTGGCAAAGTCAGATGAATTCTGGACATCTGTTTCTCTCCTAGCATGAATAGTTTTTACTTTTTGTGATAATTAATCAAGTTATATGTTCCTTTTTATTAATGTAATATCACTAACACGTCTGAGGTCACCTCAAAACCAAAGTATTTTTTCTCCAGTGTATTTAACCAGAAAAACCCCCTCTCTTTTATACATAGGTATCTGCATGTTATACTTTGGAATAAAAAAGCTGCAATAGTTCGTTCCAAAAAAGTTGAAAGGAGATATTTCCCTTCCCTCTCTGTAATTCATCTAAGAGCTTAAAGCAAAGATCACATGGAGTTTAATCCCTGAACTGCATTTTTCAGGAAACATACTATTATTCAGAAAAAAGTCACCAACAGCTAAGCCTATTACTATCACTGCCTTAACATTGCCTTGTGTTATGGATGTGCACATTTAAGTGAAAAAGAAGAAAACAAAATGATTTTGTGCTCTTACAGTTTTATGCCTATACATAGAGATTTGTGTATTTTTCTAAGACACAAATTTTAAAAATACATATTGAAATACACATCTACAAATTTTAGGAATACGTATTTTAAAAATCAGAAACTCTTAAATTATAGTATGCAGGGAATTATAAGCAAAACTAATACCTAACTACTCTGAATTGCTCTCTTCAATCACAGATTTGTTTCATTTTGTTCACAAAATCCATTGTTTCTGAGAAGTGTTCTAATTAACAGCTTAGCCAGAGTTAGAAAATACTTTTCATGCCAGTTGCTTTTCTCTGGAACAAGACAGATAAGAAAATAAATAGGTTTGCCCTTCCAGAAATGCAGTTAACCCTTTTAAGTCAGCTGATCCATTCCAAAGCAATTTCCCTTGATATAGTTAGTGCTTTATCCAACAAAAGAAAACCAAACCAAATTCACTTAAACATTAATATAGGTTTACTTCTAGTTACCATTCTAATTAATCACACAATCAATATTGAAATATTTCTAACCTTGTTTGTAACAAAATATAGATCTAGATACACTACTTCCAAGGGAATATTTCTTTGCTTAGTAAAATTTAAAATAGATATGCAAAAAGTCAAGCCAATGGAAACATTTCAAAGCAGTCCTGCTTCCATGTGAGAAGTGTGACTTTGCCTAAACTGCTATTCCTTTCAACATTATGGTATAATGTCAAGTGATTTGTAGAGTGAAAGACAATCTCTCTATAAATATATGAAATATAATTTAGGATGTATTTCCAGTATGAAAAAATCTTTGCAACTGTGACCACATATTGGTCTAGTTCCTGAAATCTTGCTCTTTGATTTATTCCTATTGTTTCACATTGAGAAAGGAACAGAGTTTATGTCAGTGTAGAGTAAACTTGCCATGGCCACATCCTCTCTCTCTCCCTCTATTCATTGTGCTAGTTCAAGATGCTGATCAGTCCCAAAGCTGACCAAGGTGCTTTTACAGGAAAAATCATGTCCCACAACCATCTCCCAATCTTGCTTACAAACCACAAGATCCCCATGCCAGCACAAAGGAGCTCTTTAAGATCTGACTACTCTGAACTTAAGCATAGGTGGTTCATCTACCCCCAAAAAAGTCTATTCTGTATTGCAGCAGCCTGTCCATAGAGTGCTTTGAACAGACACCTGCTTAGCAGGAGGATTTTGTTGCTTCATTATTACCCTGCACACTACAGATTGACCTCAAAGGCTGGACTTTGGGAGGCTTATTAAAACTCTTTGCACCAGTGGTTCAAGAAGTCTTCAATCCACCTTGCAGCCCATTTTCTAATCCATATTTTATCAGTTAGTCCATGAGGATTATATGGAGACAGTGCTGAAAGCTTTGCTAAAGTCAAGATGTACATCATCTCCTGCTCTCCTCTTATTCACCATGCTAGTTATTTTACTGCATAAAGGCATGATCAGGCCTGATTTCTGCTTCATAAATTCATGCTGATTATTTCCAATCACCTTCATGTCCTTAGTGCATTTAGTAATGGCTGCCAAGATTTTTCGCTCCAACCCCTTCTCAATGACTAAAGTGAGGCAGGCAAGCCTGCAGCTCCCTGGACCTTCCTCCTTTCTCTTCTTAGATAGAGAGTAATATTTGCTTTCCTCCAGTCCTCAGGAACCTTTCCAGACAGCTGTGACCTTTCAAGCAGTGGTCTTGTGGTGACTAGCCAGCTCCCTCAGTACTAATGGGTAAAAACCTCCAGGGAGGCACTCATACTTCTGTATGTCCCATCCTGCTCTACCCATCTGCTCCTTCTTCCCTAAGGGTAATTCTTCCTTTCTCCAGACTTTTCCTCCTGACTTCAGGGACCTAGAATTGCTGAAAGCCAGTCTTAACAGTAAGGACCAAAGCAAAGAAGACACTGGGCACCTCATCCTTTTCCATGTGGTACTCTGCACATTTGAACAGCAGGAACACATTTGCCCTATTTTTAATTTTTTGTACCTGCAGAAATCTTCTTATTTCCCATCATGTCCCCTACTGGATTCAAATTTAGAAGGGCTTTGACATTTCCAACCTTGTTTCTGCATGTTTGTACAGTGTTTCTATATTCCTCCCAGATCACATGCCCAGTAAATACTGGTTTTGGTGCAAACTAAGATTACTTGCAGAGTTACAGTTATGTTTTGTGTGTATATGAACTTTAATTCTATATAGTATTTTAGTACATTTTTTTTCCCTGATGTTGAAAACACTGTTGTTTTTAAATCCACTCTCTTGGAGAGTTATACATTTCTAAAAAATAACAATTGCAAAATTCATAACTCATTATAATTACCAAGTTAATTCTGACTACAAAGCAAAACGCCTCATTGCCAAATCATGGTTTTCCTTCATCCAATATAATCATTTGATTAGACATTCTGTTCCATATTTCCCTAATGGTTTTAATTTTTCACTCTGGAGACTGAATTTTTAGTCTTGTTTTTCAGATGAATGTCATAGCTGATAAAGAATCAACTTACTTCTAGCTTGTTCACAGATAATGATAATAAAATGGGGAAGCATCGAGGATGATTTATTATACCACATCGAGCAGTGAAGGAAAAAATAATGTCAGTTGTGCTTACTTCATTTTATTTAAATGAATGTGATAATGTCCTCCTTCTCCATCTTTTCCAAAGTAATGTTTATTTGCATCTGATTTTCCAACAATACTGCATCATATAAAGGGAAAAAAGGATATTTCTGAAAGCATATTTGGTAGACTGAGTATGCACTGGTGTTTGCAACTTAACTGTCAATTTCTAGCTACCATTGATACTCCTCTTTAAGCACCTCTTAAAATGTGATGTACATTGTTAGAAGAAATTAAATTGCTGGGACTGATAAGCAGTAACAGCATGTGTCAGCAGGAGAGATGTAGCTCTGTAGGGAGCAGTGCACCTCTGCCATCTTTTCTCATGCTTCTCATGCTTTGGTACCAACTTCTACTGTAATTCTCCATGGTTTCCACAGCAAATGTGTTCAGGATTTCCACTGACTCCACTATTAAAGTGTCTGCATCCACACCTTCTCCCCCATGTTTGTGCAATCCTCTGCTGGACTGACCAAGGGACACTGGTTTATGGTCTAGCTGTAGCACAGAAAAGGAATAGGATCCAGATCCCTTTCTCATACTTGCAACATCTCTGTAGGTTTTGGAATGGTTCTTACAAAAGCCAAAGCAATCCTCCAAAATTAATACTGTTTTCCTTACTAAATTTGGTCAGTGTGAATTAGCAGTATAAAAATACTTTCACACTTCATGAACAAAAGGTATTTATTTCTGTTTTTACACATTATAGTAAAAAAGAAATAAAATATTGGGTAAATAATTTTCTTTATTTTTTTTCAGAAAAGTAGATTTCCAGTGACATAGAGGACCCATTTCTATTTTTGCTGCTTTGCAAGATGCTGCAATGACCTCTAAGACCAAGGCAAATCCACCTCCTGTTTAGCAGAATCCGAAGATGGCCCTTCCTGTCCTGTCACCCAGAAATATCAGTTGTGGAAGGAAACAGGTTGTGTTAGTCCTTGAAAATGCCTTGATAATAAGCAGAAGATTAATGGTAGATGGGAGAAAAAGGAACATCTGACAGGTTTTAGCTCTGTCCCTCAAACTGTGGCCAGTGTGGCGCTGCCAGCTCTGCTGCTACACAGCATGGTGGTGCCTGTGAATGACATCCATGTTTCTGTGTGAGCTGCAGCCCTCTTTTCTCATGCTTCCAACAGAGCTCTGTGAATGAATAAGAAGCAGGAGAGGAGACTTTGCCCTTTGCCAAGCTTGGAAGCTCCCTTTTCTTGAATTGTCACTGGTGTAATAGGACATCAAGAGCTTACAATTAGGATGACAAACTATTGTCTGTTTTTAGGAGACAAAGTGGCAGCAACTGCCAAGAGTGAGTCCCTTTTGTGCCTCTGTATGTAAGGTGAGAAAAAAGGGAGCCTGGAATAAAAGCTTTATTTAGAAGAAGCATGTAAGCTGCTTGAAACCTCATTGCTACTGGGATCTTTTATACTGAGAGATTTTAAAAGGAAATTTAATACATTTTTTAAAAAATAAAATTTGTCCACATTCTCAAGCCTGAGATTACTTTATGAGTGGAGACAACGAATTGCACACTTCCCAGAAGAGGGCATGTTGTTTTGTTGTGGATTAGAAGATCAACACAAGCTCCTCACAAGCAAACAATCCAAGTTATTCTAGGACTGAATTCTTCCTAGAGAAATTTCAGAATATATTTACAGAGAACATCGATAAATTGCCATCTTTAGTGTTTCTTGATAACTTGCAAAAATGTTTCAGCTCAACTTTCACCTACAATGTTGAGCTGATTATCCACAGTTTATCTATCAATGACAAAAATAAATATTTAAGAGACTCTGTGATGGCATGAACATGACTTTAGACTGGTCAAGGCAAATAGTTCTCAATTAGCCAGACTTTAACTGCAAACAATGGGAATCAGGAGGAAAAATGCTTGCATGATCAGGACCAATCTCTGGGCTCTAAAACAGATAAAGAAAATTTTGAAGTTGCTTTAGTCTTTGTAGAAGTATGAACTCAGATCTTTAAATCATCTTTGAATACTGGCCCTCGTTTTTTAAGTTTTAAATACGATGACAAAACTATATTGATGAATCTCATGAAATAGAACAGACAATTTAAAGGAATATTAAGGGGTAGATCTTACCTGTTTCACATTGAGGAACACTTTTACTTAGCAGAAATTGATAAGTCAATTTGCAGGCTGGGTGGGGCTATAATTTTGGTTAATTTTAGCAAGAGAAATGATAGATGTCAAATACAACCTAATCATCTAGTCTGCCTTAAAAAAAGAGACATGAATGTCCACAGGGCAATGTTTTCCACTAGGCTTTTATACTTATCTTAGAGGGAATTAGCCTCCAGCATCACCTATCTTTTTCTGTTAGGGAATCCTAGGCAACTATCTCAGATTTATATGCTTAACAGATTACTTATGAACATTTTTAATGCACCTCAGGAAAAAAAAGATGTCTGCAGATAAATGACTGAAAAATCTGAAGCTTTTTAATTTTTTTTTTAATTCTTTGTCCATATTTTTTGTTTTGTTGTTGTTTTTTTAAAATTTCCTTCTCCATATGCATAATTTAGGGTACAAGAGAGGAATTTGGAGTTCAAAGCATCAGTGTTTCCTAAAAATGAGCATATCAGTGGACTGAAAAGGAACATTTGTTGCTCATACTTAAAGAAGTGCAACAGTTGTTCTCTCATATGCTTGAAAAGATACATGGAGACTTTTAAAAATGCTTAGTTACTTAACACTCAAGTTTTCCATACAAGAAACACTGTTAGGTGCTTAACATTTTATTGGATGCTCAAATACCACCACAATTGCTTTTAAATATGTTTGAAAATTTGGACTGCTCAAAAGTCATGGATTGCACAGCCATCTAAATCTATCATGTGTGTTTACACATCCTCTAGCACCAAAGTAACTGAATGATTGATGAAAGACAACAGTAAGGTCTGACGTCACTGGAACTAATAAAGCATAATTCATTATTGAAGCGCCTAGTGACTGATTGACCTTGATGTCCAACTGAAACATTTATAAATCTGTGGAAATCTAATTATTTAATTAATTAGACTCCTCTACTTCTGTCACATTTGGTTAAAATACACCAAGTTCAAAAGTTTTTGAAGGGAACCCAAAGACACAGACACACACAGGCAGGGGGGGATCTGTGACAGATCCCCCTTGCCTTCTGTACAAATAATGCTACAAAGAAAAATCTCTTCTATGCTGGCAGAAACTTTGAGCCATTCAACCTAAAGCTCTAATTGATCATCATCCAGTCTCATTCATCATCATCCAGTCTCAGTCAATTTGTTTCAGTCTTATTCAACTTGTTCAACACCAATGACCTGGATGAAGGGATAGAATGCACTCTGAGGAAGTTTGTTGGTGATATGAAATGGAGTGAGTCACTGATACACCTGAAGACTGTGCTGACATTTCACCAGTCCTGGACAGGCTGGAGAGTTGGGCGGAGAGAATATTGAAGTTCAGCAAGGGCATGTGAAGTGTCTGGCACCTGGGGAGGAACAACCCCAAGTACCAGGGAAAACTGAGGCCAGCAAGTCGAGGGTGGTGATCTTGGCCCTCTACTCTGCTCTAGTGAGGCCACATCTGAAATATCGCGTTCAATTTTGGTCTCCACAGCTCAAGAAAGACAAGGAGCTACTGGAGCAGGTCCAGTAGAGGGCTACAAAGTCAGTTAGGAATCTGGAACATCTCTCTCATGAGGAGATACTGCGGGAGCTGGGTCTGTTTTGTCTGGAGAAGAGAAGACATTCTTGCACATCAATATCTCAAAGTGACAAGGGGATTGTGCCAGACTCTTAAGTGGTGCCCAGCAACAGGGCCAGGAACAATGACCATAAACACAACAAATTCCACCTCAACGTGAGGAAGGACCTCTGTACACCTGGAACAGGTTGCCCACAGTAGTTGTAGAGTTTCCCTCTTTGGAGACTTTCCAAACCCACTTGGATGAGTTCCTGTGTCACCTGCTCTGGGTGACCCTGCCTTGGCAAGGGATTGGACTGGATGATCTCCAGAGGTGATTCCATGATCACAAAACAGTGAACATACAATAAATATATCTAAAACAGGACTTTTCACCTTTCTTTAGGTACTCTCCAGGTAAAGGTTATGACAGAAAAGTGTAGAGCTTTGGGCAGATGGGAGGGTATCTCAATGGAAATGGACATGCAAAAGCAAAACTAAGACCACAGCTGTAGAAGTGGCCTTCTGTGAGACTTCTTAAAACAATGGCATTATTTACTCTGTAGCTGTTATGTCAACTTAATAATAATAACCAATAACAAAAGAAGAAAGTCACCAGGAGGCAAAGAAATGTAAACACATGGCTCAAAATATATTTATCCTATTGGGGAAAATATTTTCCATGTTTTTTCATATTCAAAGAAAAAAAAAAGACTGTTCCAACAACAAAAACTGTTTAAGTGACAAATTTCTGATGTGACCTCTTACAGTTGAAGAATTACTGTGCTTGGCCATATAAATTGAATAAAGGTGATGTCAAGTTCAAACGAATATGGGTACTAAGAACATCAGAAGTCTCCTCACTCAGCTTCCCTGAACATTTCCAGGTACTAAAGCTGTCTCTGAGGTACACAGCATGGTAACCATGCAACCTATTCCTCTGTTCAGTTAAAATAACAGCAAATCTTCCATCAGCAGGTCTTAGAAAAACAATTCCTGTCTCAGTGCTTTTCAGGTCAAGCACTAAAACCAATCACTGGTGATCCACAGGGCATCATTCTGTGCCTTTTTCAAATAGGCATAACAGGTAATATCTGGCCACTAAAAAACCCTTCAGTAGAAAACTGACGTGAAAGTGATGGACAGTAGCCAAGCTGCATGTGAATGCTTCTCACTACCCACTGTGTCTGTGTCTTATCATCGTTACTGGTTCCTACAGATCTATCTCAATTACCATCTCAGCTGTAGCAAGTTGATAAAGTGATATGTTAATGGGTAAGATGGAGTTCTGATAGCAAGGGCACAAGAAGGCAACAAACCTCCAACTAAACACAGACACAAAGAACAGACAATTGAATCCAAGCTCTGTTAGGAACTTTACAAACAAATCAGAATAAAGAATGTAAGAAAACTGTGAACTGAAAGAAGGAGCTCAGAAATGAGGCTAAATGAAATAAATTCTAGTCTCTCTCTCTTATTTTTTACCTTCCTGCCCTTCATTTTTAATTTAAAAAAAAATCTTGTAAGAATTTATGGAGTAATCCTTTGTTAAGATCAGTAGCCTCTGTTGTGCTCTAGAAACTCTACCCTTTTTCAGTGAGCCCTGATCACTCGGCCATCTACCCAAGCACATCCAGGGATTTCTGATTTGTACCAGGGCACCAACACAGTCCTACCCAACAGAAATGAGATTTTGCTCCATTTTCCCTTCTGTCCTCCTGACTGCCTACTTTTTTTCCTCTCTGCCCATCTCTCAATTTCACAGTGACCCTGAACCTCACTACGCCTCACAGCACTGGCACAACAGGCTGCAGCAGCTCCTGCTGAGAAGGAAACAAGTTGCCTGGTGGTGCCTTAAGCTGTGAAATAATCAAAAATAAAAAGAGGTGTTGTAGAGGACAGATTGCAGTAGCTGTTGACTACAACTGTGGGTACCACATTAGGGTGCCCGTTTGTGGCTGTTATAACCATTTGCACTGAGAAGATATTCTGCTCCTACTGCTATGGGTTGCTTTGACAAAATTGGAAAAATAGCCATTATTCACACTTGCCAACTCAAAATTCAGAGACAGGACTATTCTTAGACTTCTATATGTGCATGTCTAAAATAGCAACTCTAACCAATATTTTCAGTCTGAAAAAGACATTTATACAATTTTTTGCATTAATTTATTTTGCTTTTGCATTTTGATTTTAGTTTTCACTCTTTTCCCTTTCATCCTACATAGTTTTGGCATGGGACTAAATCATCTAAGACTGCTGTACTTAAACACAGAAACTATTGAAATGCTGAAATTCACATGGAGTAGGGTCAAACTCTTAGCATATTGGTATGTTGAAATATTTTTATTATCCTGGATAGAGTTACATTACAGATATGGTCAATGCCAAATGGTCAACGCAGTTTAAATAAATAATATTGTCATATTGGGTTTTTTTTTCCTGCATTCAAACAAATTGAAATAAATTCAACTATCAGCTAAGAAACTGCTCAGTGTTATACAGATTAAAAAATACAACCCCTCATCTTTGAGAGGTTATTCAATGCAATGCTCTTTAAAAATAAAATGCAGTAAATATTTATATAAATCCCTCAATCATCAGACAAGTTCTCTTTTTCTATTAATGTTCATGGAGATATGGGTGACTTTGACCTCGTCTTGTGGGGTGCAAATGATAAAGTAAGATAAGAAGAATTCAAAATGGTGTAAAAGGTAAAGGATCAAATTATCTGGTAGCAAATACCTACTTGGCTCCATAGATTTTGTTGCCAGACAACTTTGCTGCATACACAGTTTATTTGAAATAGAACCATGTAGGAAATAGGGATAGGATAAAATCAAATTACAGCTAGATGCTAATGTATATCTCTCCTGTAATCAAAATGGTAACATCAAAATGGGCTATTATGCCAAAAATATATCAAATAAAAAACCATGCCCATGAACATATTTCAGAACATAGCTACTTGCAGGAAAGACAATCTAAATACAAAATTACTACCATATCCTCTGTTCTTTCAAAGTTTTAGTAGGTGTTTCACATTTTTTTTAGTCATATGACAGCAAGCACGCCTTTAAATAAAAATTACTCTATTTCAAGATAATACCTATTCAACCAGTTGTTTGTTTACTACCACTGAAAGAAAGCCAGGTTTAAAGAACAGGTTGAATACAGCTGGTTTTCCCAATTAATAAAAAGCACAAATGAAGATTAACTTCCTTAAGTGCTCACAGAAAGATTTGATTTGGTTGTTTAAGTAAATTACATTTAAAATATCATTCAGTTTTTCGTTTAAAACTTGGGAGTGCTAACTAAACTACCAAAATATTTTTAGATATAGTTAATTGTACTCCAAACTGTCAAATAATTAAGGGCTTAATGCTGTAATTCAGTTTATTCTGAATTTATACAATAAGCCTATTAAATGTTCGCTCAGAAAGAAAATAGAACAGACAAAAGCACTTTATGAGCTCTGCTATAACTAAGGAGTTGCAGTGTTTACATTAGTTTTGTAACTTAATTACCAAAGATATCATTAACCGTGTAGACTGGGACACTTTTCTTTTATAGCTGCTGTAATTTTGTCAGGCACTGGCTTTCATTGCAGGATAAACTGCTGTTTATTTTTAAATCTTGGCTTTAGTAACTTACCCCACTGAATCTCTTTCTTTTTAACAAAATTAAGGGTAGTTAGAGCAAATGTATGATGTTAGAGTTAGAGCAAATGTATGATGAGACTTTGTGAAGGTCAGTCACAGCAATGGCACAAGAGCTCATGGGACATAAGCAGTCTCAGAGTAGTGGGTTTTAGGAAAACATTTCCCAGGCCCATATTTAGGATATTAACTCTTGAACTTGCAAAGAAACAATAAGTGCTCCTTTCTGTCTCTGTCTGAGGCAAAAGCATTGAGCCATTTATACTGCTGTGCTAATTACACACTGAAAACCAAATTATATCCATCCTCTATAATCCAGGAGTATAGAAAGGAGTAAAGATGAAACAACACAAAAGGAGAGTAGGAGTGACCATGTGTACTCGACTAAAATGCCAGTTCACCTTTGCACATCTTCAAAGTCTCTGAGGAGTCCCTGAAGTAGAGTTCCAAGAGAAAAGAGCCTTTTGACTCAGTTTATCTTTTCCTACAGCCAAATGACACTTGTAGACAAACCTTAACATGATTTTCTTCATGTTTCAGACAAGGATATTTTTTTAAAATCAGAAGCCAAATGAGGCTGCCTATAATGAATAAATCCTCCCATGCACATAAAAACTTTCTTCTTTGATCAGATTTATTCATATAATTTCTTTAAGCACTCAAAAAGATTAGCTCCTGACACGACAGCTCTATAATGATGCCTCAACCTTGACTGTGTGAGGATGACAGCTTTAGCATTCAGTGTTTTCCTGTTTAATGTAAGAAGAATAAACTGCTGTTTCCCAAATGATCCTACTGGCTTGGATCTCCTTAAATAATATATATCTGGACATATAAATCTAAATCCATTTAAGTGAGTACTCAAATAAAGAAAAAGAGTTAGGAATCAAGCTGTACCTATTGCACTATGGACATGGCAAAGTTCAGAGCCTATAGATAAGATACATGTAATATTTCAAAGCTTACACAGACTGAGGAAAACAAAGAGAAAAATAATGCTGACCAGACTCTTCCTCTACTCAAGCCTCTTTTTTTTCATACTGGGTATTTGGTACAGCTGGAATGACATTCCCTTCAACTCCTTAGCAACACCTCCTAGACTGATTTTTGGTCATGGATCAACTCGTCCATTTACCACTTGCTCAACCTTGTCATCCTTCTGCTTTGCTTCTTTTTCCATGTCTCAATGGATGCATTTGACCTCCTTCAGAATCATCTCTTCTCCTCCATCTTTCTCTGTAAACCCATGATCCATCAATGTCCAGTATTTATTTACTATTTCTAATCTCATTTTCACCTGTCTTCTGCTTTAGCAGCTCAGGTTTATTTGTCTCCCTATCACAAAACAACCTTTACTCTATTATTCTCTATTATGACTCTTCAACATTCAAATTACGTCTCCTACCTTTCTAAAATTAGAACATTGTTGAAAATCCTGTATACTTGTGAAATAAGATCACAAACAAAAAACCTGATTAAAATGGTAAGCTGTTTCTTGTTACAAGTGATTGAAAAATTATAAATGATATTTGAATGCTTTGTATGCACAGACTGTAGGTAAGTCTCAAAACTCAGATTATGGGGGATATATTGGAAATAAATAAATTCTCTAGCCTCCTTATCCAGTCTATGCATTTGCTGTCTGGCTGGGGCATTTAATAATTGAGAAGGACTTTTTTTTTCTTTTTGAGAATGTCTAATAAAGCAAGAATACAAAACTGTATAGCCTAAAGGTTGTATTACTGGTAAGCCTGTAAGTCCAGGATTACTCATTACTATCTGCCACATGAAACTGTTTACTTTGTGTTTTGGTACATAGTTTAAAGCATCCTATTTGTGCAATGTGCATCAGTCAACCTTAATACCAGCATTTGCAACCAAGGACAATGAAAAATACAGAATCTGACATTTATCATTATTGTATCTTTCTTAAAAATGCAAGAAAAACATGTTATCATCATTTGAAAAATGGGCATTTAGGTACATTGACATAAACACTTTTTTTTTCTAATCATATTAACATTTGCAAGATTAAATAATGTTCATTCATTTAGGATAAATCTAAATCTGGTCACATGAAGACTTTATTATCACAGTGAATCCTGGGACAGTATCATGGTACATTTTGAAAAACTTCTAATTGCAGACAGATTTTTAACATTTACCTATGGATGTCAAGCTGTGTGACTCAGACACAAAAGGTGCACCTATATGTAAAGTAGATATATAATTCAGTCTATGCATGAAATGCCATTTTGGGTTCCCAGGTTGGGCAAACCTGCTGTTTGCACCATCCCTGCACTAGGACATGTAGAGGAGTCTGTGGAACTGCTCCACTTGATATATTTATTTGTCTGAAAAGCAGAGGCTCATCTGGTTGTTCTGTGGGGCAGGGTGTGATACTAACCTGTGGACACAGTATGTTCTCTTAGGTAATGCACCTTTTCATTGCAATTTCCTCTTGTGTGAATACAAGCCAGGCACAGCTGGCCACCCACGCAAGCTCAGCCAACCAGCTGCTTCTCACACCTGGGACCACAAAATGAGCAAGGCTGTATAAGAGAGGAATTAATTATGAAACTGTGGAAATCAGTTTTTCACTCAGTGCTTGACATTTGAATTGCCACTTTCAACTGCATGATCTAAGCAGCCTCCCATATCACTGCAATTCCTGGTCAAAGTTTCCCAGAAAAAACCCACACACTACATGGAAGGATACAGGCAAATCAACAGGAGGATTTGTTTCAATCACTAGCACTATAAAGTCTGAAAACTCTAAAAATAAAGGCACTGATAAATGAGTGTACTAAATGAGTCCAAGACATCTTTGTGTAGGGGGCTATTGGCATATTTTGTACTTCCATTTCTCCTTGTATTCCTGTATTTTGGGTATTGGAAAATAATTCCAGAGAAGCTACATCCTGAGCAAGGCAAAGCAAAGGCCTACCACCTTCTTGCTTAGGGGATGCTACCATTTTAACCTTTGTAGGTCACTGTCTAGCTAAAGATATGACATAACAAACAACTAACCAAAATGCTAGAAAAACAAAACCCAGCACAATTTGCATAAAGAAGATGGGAAACCAAATGCATAAAATTTACTCCATCCATTCTTGCGTGCCATGCACTGTCAGAGTTCACTGAGTACAAGAAAATCCACCTAATGTATTTCTGATTTCACTGGCCCCCAGTAGGACTGCTACTGGTCAGCTGACCAAAGAGCTGATTCAGTGGACCCTGTTTGACAGCCTGGAAAACTTGTATAACTTAGATGTGGTTTAAAGATGCCGCAGGTGCCCCACAGCACCAAGAAGCACAGGGTTGGAAGGGCCATCACAGAGCTATCTATAGAAATGCACACAAGAAATTAATGACTTGCTTGAGATCTCACTACATGTCTGGCATTAGTGGTTAGGTAAGTGCTGCTCTAAAAGCTACTGCTGTAAATTCATGGTGGTCAAGACCATTTGACCTCATCTTTCTACAGTTGCATTGCTCTTTTTTTGCTTCTTGACAAGCAGTCTCCAGAAAATGTTTTTCTGTTATTTTTCCACAGCAGTCTTTTACTAACCAAATCATACTGGAATTTTTAGAAGTGGCCTAAAATAGGTAATCAACCTCTATCAAAAGGTAATACTAGAGTGCAGAACTCACAATATTAGTCATTATTGAAAATATGAGATATATTGTTTTGATAATAATTAGTCTTATAATTTTCTTTTTTACTCATACATTCTGTTTCCTTGCAGAAACAGTCTCCTTTTCTGTTTCTAAGCCTCCCTTTCTTGCAATCAGAATTTTGTCCTTCCAGTGACCACAGCAGCCCAAAAGAGTGCAAAAACAGACACAAAAATAAGCAATAAAACATGGAAGAAAAACAAAATGCTCTCTATGTCCTGATGTGCAATAGAGATTGCATGGAGAAAAAGTTTGTTGTTGCATTCATTAAATAACTCAGGGCTGTTTGTGCATACTCTCCTTGAAAATCAAAAGCAAGCCAAGAAGGAAGGAAAGGACTCTTCTTTCTTTCAAGCACCCTTCAGCATAAAAAAGAACTGCTCCTGCTATTTCTCTAATGAACAGATGACTTCATTATATAGACCTGGTAATCATGTAGATGTTGAAAGGTAGCTACATCTATTTTTATCTTTTCAATCTATTGGAACCAAAAGGCTTAAAATGTCCATAAACAGTCCAAGTGGCTTGTGATGTTTGTTCCACAAGGATAAGTACACACAGCAGAATATGGGATCCTACACATCTATTCCACTGGTCAAAGGAAAGCTGGCTCAGATGCCAGAAGGAATATTACCACACCTACTGGTGCGTTTTGCCTGGGTGAAGGAGGCTTGCAGCACAGCAAAGTATATTACTACAGACAGGAGGCCATGCTCATGCAGCTTTAAACCTTTTTCAGAACTTAAATTAGCACAACCTCCTTCTACAAGGAATTGCATTTTGGAGCAGAATCTCCAGAAATTCTCACTTCAGTGTTTAGGTGTAGCAGAAATGCTTGCAGGAATTAGCCTCCCCACAAAACCCCACCACTAGACAGTTGCTTTCATCTTCAGACAAAAGTACAAGCTTGATTTTCTTTACTTTGGCTTTACATAGAATAATTTCAGCTGTCATGAGGAATCAGACCAATTATCCATCTAATCCACCATCCCATCTTTGACAGAGGCCATCACCTCATGCTTCAAATGAAGGTGAAGGGAAGTCAGCAGTTGACAATTATGAAACAATCAGCCCATAGGCAAAAAAAATGCCATTAGTTAATGTTTTGTCCTACACTCAAATCTGTGAGTCTGTGTCCCTTCTCAAAAGGACACACTTTATCTGATATGACTATGGGTATTCTTCAGTCACGTGTATATCTTGTTGTGTTTAAGACTTTCAACTCCAAAACTCAATTTATTCAAAGACAAATTCAATGTCATACAAAGGAAAAAGCAATAGAAAATAATTAATAATTTTATCATTCAATATTAGTGACTATCTTCAGTTTTAATGAGTACTCCTTCTGTTTGGTATAAAGGTAACAGATACAATAGGAGCTATGGTTACATTGTACTTCCAATTTATTACCTTTACAATGTACATCAGTACTTCCCATTTATTACCTCTCACTATTACATCTTGCTTGTGCACACAAGTTAGCATCAGACTTCTCAAGATCTCTTCATTACTTTAAAAGTCTTCTGCTCCTATTTATTTTGCTCTTCAGAAATCTTACTATTTTTCTTAAATGAGGTGATTAAAATTTAGCATGGGAAATTTAAACTGATAAGATGATACTGAATACTCTGCATTTTATTTTCTAGTTAGTCTTTGATCTCCTTAACATGATTGTCTATTTGAAAGTTCCTGTGCTCAAAACAGAATGATTAGCAAAACCTCCATGAAATGGTACCTTGTTCCTCAGCAGGAGCAATTTCCATATCTTTAGGCCCAGTGAGGTATATAGATAATTAAAATATATATTTTAGTATTCTTTACTTTGCATCTGCCATCTCCAAATTTCTGCTATCATACCAACTATGTAATAAAGGTTCATTAAGTCTCTCAGAAGCTAAGTGTGCCTAACCCTTAACTATTGTGATTTAATTTGCAATCCCCTCTCCTGCTCTTGATCTTTCCTGGACAGTGTTTGAAAAATTTTGCTCAAGTATGACAGACATTGTCAAATCAAACAAAATCACTGCTTCTATAGCCTCCTGATCCAGAAGCTGTGTGATTTTGAAATAGGTATATATAACCTCAGGCTCAGCACTCTAATACAGCTCCTTGGCACATGGACCACAGTTGACCAGTGACCAGGATGGCAGGCAGAGTGAACAGATGATTGATTGTGTCTACTCATGAAAAGATACCCGAATCAGTGGAATTTTAGTGTCATTATTACTGACTTACATCATTCCAATGTAAATACCTGATTAAATGTCTAGTGGAATTTACGTGTCTGATTGTAGAGACTGGATGTTTTGATTGCAAAGACAGTATACATGTTTGTGTCAATCAGACTTCTGTCACAAAAGGCCAATGAACTTCTGACTTGAAAGCTCTCACAGGAACTCAAGACTTGTGAAAATTGCAAGTTAAATGAAAGCAGTAACACATATGTGGGTATATATTGTGATTACAGGAGCACAGGGCTAATTCAAAATACATTCTTGTTTGGCTCCTGTGAGTTTTCACACCAACTTCCAGACAAGTATCTTTCCAGGCATATTAGGTTTCCCCTGTCCTATTTTTTTTTGCAACATTGAACATTGCTCTGTGTAGTTACTTAAGGACAGGTACGTACGTTTACCTTTGCTTAACCGAATATAAGGATTCAGCCACCTTTTAAGACTGATGCATGAACTTGAATAATAACCTTTCCAATTAGAAATTCACATTAAAATAATTAATACCAAAAATTTAAAAAAATCCCAATAAAACAATAAGTAAACCAGGGAGAAATATCACCTCTGAGTTTTCAGTTCCAGTGTGATTTAGGGTTTACAATACAGCCTCCAATGTAATTCCTAGGCAATAAGTTGTACTGAAATCTAAAGCAAAGAACTTCCAGCAAAATGTAAAGCTTTCTTTTGCTTGAAAAGACAACTGGCACAGAAACATAGAGATCAGTTAGGAAATAGTGAACAAACATCACTTTATTATAATGGCCAAAATGTATTTTCATTTCTACTTCATTTTCTATATTTAATACAGAATGATTTTAATCTACTGTTCATGTGTTCTAATCATGTCAGATGTGTGGGCGTCCTGTAATTCTTTATGAATAATAAGGAATGCAAATAGTGCTATCTTCACACTCACAGTTGACTGCACTCTGTTGGCTCCCCATCAGCACCTAATTTATCAGCTACTAATTTTCAGAGAGATAATGTCTAAGGCTAGAAAAATATCTTTGTGCAAATAACATTACATTGCTGAGGAAGAACGTTAGAAGCTTCTGACCAATTACATGCGCATCAGGGCAGTCTTATTTGATGGAGGTAATTTTCTCTCACCATATTTATCAAGACTTTTTATTATAATAATAAACAGAAACTAACAATGATTTTTGCAATCTAACAAAATATTCAGATACCTCTCAGTTAATACAGAAATTTCCTCTTTGAGGCAATTATATATTGAAGTGGCAACAGCCCACTTTAAATGAGGACTGCAGAAAGAAATGCCTAATATAATCTGAAATTATTAGTAACCAATCCATAAATCTAATATGAAAAGAATTTATAAAACTACCTGTAGTATCATTAAGCAATGTTAGATGACTGAGACATAATGCATTTTCCACTATTTTCCATTTCCTTTCTTTCCTACATAACACAGACATTTCTGCAGAGTTAAATTGGAATTTAAGTTTACCTTCCTTGAGAAAATTGATTTAAAACTTTTGATGCAATAAATAAATGTTTATGTTTGCAGTTTTTCAGATTTTAGAATGGATGAAGAATAACATAATTAAATATGTTTCATTTTCTCAATAAACTTCCACCATCCTTCATAAGGATTTTTCCATCCAACTTGTTTCATATACAAATAGCATTTCCTCACAGAAAATAAATTTTGAAATAACTTAGGGAGTTACAGAACCTAATCATTCAGGTTGCATTAGCAAGTTTCCATGCTCATAGATTTCAGCCCTGGAGGAAATTTGATACACAATTCATCTCTGTGTTTATTTGTTTGGATGTCATATTCTAAGACAGTACTTTAATTTTATGATATGCCTTACTAGAAATTATTTTTTTGGGTCAAAAGTTTTCTATACTTTGATAGCAAACAACAAAATAGATTTTAAAATCTTACTGGAACTTTGAAATAACTACTACTCTTCAAATATCTGGTTATTAATACCTCTACTGTCACTAACTGCAATAACAAAAATAAAATCTTAAATCAGGCCATGAACCAAAGAATGCCTTTTCTAATATTTAGATTGCTTTAAATTGCTGCTAGGGACATGCAAACTGCTTTAACCTTATAGCATGCAATAATTTCTATGATGCTGCAAAAACCTTCACATCTCCGAAAAAAGAAAGAAGAAACTTCTGGAAAAGTCATAAATTGCACTGAAATTATTTTCCCATCTTACACAGAAAATCTTTTCTTTCACAAAAACCGGGGAAAATCCTATAGCTAATGAATTTAAAATCAATTTCTGGTTGCTAAGGTGTCTTAATTTATGAACAAAATGCCTGGTCTATTCCTAATTCTTCAACTAACTTTTCATTTGACCTCAGGAAATTTAAGTGACTTATTACATTTTCAGGTTCACATCTTCACAAAGAAGTCATGATTTAAATCTTTTCACAGTATTTTGATTGCTTAAGCAGAAAATATTCTACAAATACTTGAAAAATATTATTAAAGTCCGATCTTTGGCGATGAAAAATTTTGGGTAAAAGTAAAAACTTCCTAATGCTATGAATGGCTACCATTTTTTGGATATTTTTGTTCTCATAGAAGTTTTGGGGGGGTGTTTGTTTGCTTCTTTTTGTTTGTTTGTTTCCTGGGGTATTTTTTCAGTAGAACAGTATAGTTTCAGTTTTAGGTAAGTGAAACATACTGGAAGAAAATAGGGCCTCAGAAATATACATCAATATATACTGAAAGGATTCATTCTAGCCTACTTATGGATAGATAGTAAAAGAAAAAATAATTAACAGTATTCAGGGTCAACATGGAAGAGTATGGAAGGTGATGCACCTTTCCCATTATTGGAAACACTGCAGAGATGCTTTGAACTTTCACAAAAAATGTTGGTACTTGTTTGTTTTGGCATATGAATGTTTTATCAAACCAGATTTGTTCACCGTGGTGTCTTTCCTATTATGGTCAAAGAAAGGGGGATATTTCCCATGCTCTCCTTGATGTCAATACCCAATTGTGCCTTGTCCAAGCTCTGCTTGGGTGCTGCCAATCCAGGGACCATCAGTCCAGGTTTTTTTGCAATATTGTATGAAGCTTCGTGTAACTTATCTGAAGAGAAATTATGCAATGCCTACAGTTCTTTTTTCCCCCTAAGCTTTCCCTGAGTGGAGCATGCCATTTCTGTCTAGTCTGTAATGGTTTTGTTATATAAACCAAGTCACTGACAAAATCTGATGTCAAATCCTATTCACTGGGGATTGTTTATAGCCAAAAGATCAGAATGACTTTCAACCCGTTTTGTCAGAACTCAGTGTCTGCTCTCCCTTACAGAGTTATCCTGGGTTCATATTACTTTTTCATGTTTTATAATTCTAAAAGAGTTATTTCCAAAAATATGAACAGCACTGGAATTTTAATTTTATTCTTTGTACCACAAACATAAATAGATATTTTAATATGGGATCTCTAAACATGAATTTATGTTGTTCCGTATTTCAGTTTATTTCAAATTATTCTTGCAAATCTTTTTAATTCTGTATTTAGTTATAATAAAAAGACAAAAAATTATGAGTTTTTTATTCTGCCCAACTTCAAACTTATAGTACTGAGGTTGTATCAATTATAAATTTCTTGTTAACTTTTATCAGCTTCTTATGCCAAGTAAGATGTTATAGAAAAAATGTAAGAGAAGCTTTTGGGGATGGGGATATTTTCTGTCTGCACACCTTCTCTGTGGAACCCACTGATTAAACCAATCAAAGTGTTGGGCAGAATGTCATTAATCTTTGAGGAAATAAAAAAAAAACCTATTGTTTACTCATCTGAGAAATACAGACATAAAAAAATGTGATCAGTAAAAACTCTCTCTTACAATTAAATAATGTGAATAGATATTTTTTAAACATCATTATCTTGGATTTCAGCTCTACTTTAACTGGTTTTGCTTGAGTGGAAACTACTGAGTGGATTATTCAAGACCTAGAGACACAAATTCATCATACAGGGATCATACATTGAAATTGTAAATTTCAATGGATCAACTTGGAATTAATTTAAACTGCAACTTTTTAGGTGTTTTAAATGGGTATTCAAGCTTTGGTAAATAATAATCTTTTTCCTTATAACTCTGGATAAAGAAGATACAGATGAATGGTGCTCAATGAATGGAATTAACAGCTAACTAGATGGATGAGGCTCTAACTCCACTGAGTAGAAAACTATGACCAGAAAAAAAAAAAACCCAACAAATTTAGCTCTGATCTCTAAATAACATAAAGGCATCCCGAATTGCCATCTTTTGATCATCTTAAAAATGTTAGTTTCATTTCTTAGATTGCTAGAAGGTATGGCATTTTGTTATTTAGAAATATAAATTAATGACACTTTAGACAGAAGTGGAATAATTAGGAATTTCGTAGCAGTTCTAGTGCAGAAGGGATTTTGAGTGAACAGGTATCAGTTCAGTCACTTTTGCTTTCCTGTTATTTCACATGGCTTGGCTCCAGAGAGTGAACTCCTACAGGCAGATCCCCCTGGACACTGGCACAGGAACGGGGGCTGGTGTTTGGCCAGTGGTTCTGCCCTCCTCCAGTTTGTTCTCAATCTGTCACAGCCAAGGGTCAGCATTCACACTGATCACAGAGACACTTCCAAAAGCACATGGCTAACACTTGCATCCAGTTCTGATGTTACATTAATGATTGGAAGAGTAATTTCCACCCACCTGGCTTTTCAGGGAGCACATGAACACACCTGCACATGCAACTATAAATATATTTACATATCTGCACAGACAGAGAATTTTGAACACAATTTTTCTTACATATAATACGGTTTTGCAAGACTTACAGGAGGAGAAGTTAAACTTTACATGGGCTTTTCTAGTCTTTATTAAGAAAAAACCAACTGAGTTATGAATATGCAAGTCTAATGGAATGTACTCATCCATTTTAAAGTATTTTAAAAATTTTATCCTAGAATGTAGGAATACCTAATAAAAAACTTATGGGAAATAGATGGCTCCTTCCTCTTAGGTTCCATATTATAGTGCACACTTTTTTACAACCTGATTAGTTATGATAACATAAAATTGCATTTTTTTATTGACTCCCAATTCAGTTACTAAATTTTTTTCAGCAGTAACTTTCTGCTTGGAAAATTTACTCCTATCTTTATATCTTGGTTAACAAAAGATTTTGAGTTTTAGCAAAGAACAGAGCTTGTATCCCTTACCAATGCTGAGAAATATGGAAATATGTGACTTTATGTGAAATATTTTATATTCATATTGCAACTAATTTCATTCTGAGAGATAAAAATAAGTGTTTATATTTTCCCACACCTACATATTTCTAAGTTAAAAAATTAAAACACTGGAGCAATGTATTGCATAGCTTAACAATGGAGAGCAATTCTTTTAGCACAACTATGTGTGGTTGACTGAAAAACTGCGGAAATTCAAGGAAAAAGCTTATGATGACTTCAAAAGGTTTCAAAGGTTTTTGAACAGGCCCCCTAGTGTCTCATCCACTCTAATTTTTAACACTCCAAGCAATAAAACTCCCTCTAGTCTTCTTTAATTAGTTCACACAGTAATTTTGTGAATTATTTTAAATACAGAATCTATTTCACATCCTTGTTGATTTCACAGTTACTTGTGTAGAGCTCTCCTATTAGTCCATTCTCAGAGAATTTAATCTTTTTTTTTAATCTGTTCAGAATGCCTTTCTTCCAGATGTAATCTCCAGATGTTTCCAAAATCACAAGGATCGCTCTTTTATAACCTAGAAAAGCCTTTGATGTCTGTTTGTGTGACTGTGGTACAGCAGTAGATATCTAGACCAGTAATATTTAATTTGACTTGAATAAACTGTATTTTAAAGAATCTTGGAAATTATTTTTACTCTTTTTTCCAGCAGACCTAATGGTTTGCAGTAGATGTTTCTAGTGCTTCTATTCAAGACAAGAGAAAACAAAACTATCCCACTTAATTTGTCCAAAATCAGTTTGCTGGAGTTGTGATTATTTTTGATACACTGTTATATTATTGCTACTTCCTTTTTTAAGAACTACTGTAATACTTTTACAGTATATAGTGATTGGCGTTCTATTTATAAGAAATGTTACCCAATTGGTAACTTTATTGGGCCATTTGGTCTTTCTACATTGTATTTTGCATCATATTTTAATTCATTTTCAGAGATACCGATTAAAAGAGCATTTTGCCATCATCTTAACCTCTCTAGCCTTTGGCACTTTTGGCTGTGGTTTCCTACTTTGATACCAAGTCCTATAAATGAGCCAAATTCTCAAAAATAATTTCTCAGGGTAAAGTTGGATAAGAGAAATATATTGATTTTTTTTATATAAGTGCAATGCTAAGGATGTAAACCACTGCAAAGGCATTTCATAACTATAAATGAATAACCACGTCAGTTTGTTCAGTTTAGTTGGTGTGAAACTTGTGACTGACTGTAATAATCTATGCTTTAAGGATCCTAGAATAGATTGGATTTGAAGGGACCTTAAGGATCACTTCATTCCAAACCCCCTGCCATGGGCAGGGACACCTCCCACAACACCAAGCTGCTCACAGCTCCATCCAACCTGGCCTTGGACACTTCCAGGGATGGGGCAACTGTGACTTCTCTGAGTAACCTGTTCCAGTATCTCCAGTCTTCTTTTACCCTCACAGAGAAGAATTTCTTTCTAATATCTAATCTAAACCTGCCCTCTTTCAGTTAAAATCCATTGCTCCTTGCATCACTACAGGCCCTTGTAAAATGTTCCTCTCCACCTTTCTTGAAACCCCATTTAAGTACTGGTAAGTGCTCCAAGGTTTCCCCAGAACATTCTCTTTCACAGACTAGATAGATCCATCATTCTCAGCCTCTGCATAGGAGAGGTGCTCCAGATCTCTGATAATCTTTGCTTTCTCCTTAGGACTCACTCCAATAGGTTCACGCCCTTCTTATGTTTACAACCCCAGAACTGGATGCAGAACTCCAGGGTTTCACTTGGGAGCTGCTCTCAATCTATTCTCCACCCAGCCTATATTTGTGCTTGTGATTGCTTCACCTCACATGCAGGACCTTGCAATTGACCTCGTTGAACCTCACGAGGTTCATACAGTTCCACCTCGCAAGCGTGTCCAGGTCCTGCTGGATGAAATCCCTTCCCTCCAGCGTGTCGACAACATCGCACAGCTTGGTATCATTGGCAAAACTGCTGAGGGTGCACTCACAAAAAGATTACTGGATTCTTCCTGACTATGAATGACAAATTTTCTCACACAAGTAAGCAGTATTTCTTTAACATCCATGTTCAAAACCATTGTTCTGAGTGACAGATTAAAAAGAAATGCTGCATAGAGCTCTGCCTCCCACAGTCTCATGCCCTTAGTGGACCAATATAATGAGTGGCTCATAGAAACAAATGTTTTCATGTTTGGTGTGTTCCATTGCTCACTTATTTCATAATTTGTTTTAAGATTTTAGACACATGATACACATGCCAGGATTTAGTAAATCTCCTGTGGTGTAGCTGTTGGTGTTCCAAGAGTCATAGTTTTCTTACTGTAATCTCTGAGTACAAGAGCCAGATTTGATTTGCTTGAAAAGCATGGAGATGACTTAAAGTCTTCAATGGTATCTATTCAATAACAAAAGAAGTTAGAAATCAGAGGACACTTTTTCTATACAACCTTAAGACATCATAGTCTGAAAATACAGGGGGAAATATTATTATCCTTTTGGTACCTTATTTTATAAAAACCGTTATTTATTTCTTAACAACATTAAAAAACCCAAACCCCAAAAAGTTAATATCCTTTCCCAAATTCGTATTTGCTGAACTGATCTAAATGGAAAATTTTTCACAGTCTTTTCTCAAACAGACCAATGTATTTCTGAAAAAGAATCCTCAGCCCTCTTCTTCCTAGATGACTGAGATAAGATTGTTGTAGCTCCTACATCTTCCAACAGCTCTCATATCATTTAGACATTTATATCATAACACATACATAAAATACTTTACCCTTAGTTGGAGGTTTTTTTATTGACAGTCCTTTTCACTCTCACTTAAAACTGTCTCTAGGATTATTCAAACTCCCATCAAGTCTACAGGAAGCTTGTGGTGATTCAAACAAGATTCTTTCACTTCATGAAAAACATATCCCCTATTCACTTCTCTTCACTAAAATACCTTTGAAAAACCTGGTATAGACTTGCTGCTTAGAAAGAGAAATTGCAGTTATTTTGACTGTTGAATATAGAACCTAGAGGACATGTTACATATAATTGATAGCGGTTTACAGGAAAAGATCTGCTTTTTAGACATCAAAACTTCTTAACAAACTTCCTGTCACTTTGCTGACACTATTTACTTTTCTCCAGATGATTGACTCCCGAGTCCACAGAGAGGGTGAGAAAATGCAGTCTTAATTAGCACCATTAACAACTGCAGAAAACTGAAGTTGGCCATGTGTTCTTTATTAAGACAGCTCATATGCGAGATGCTCTATTTCCTCTTCTATTTTAAATATAGGTAGGTTCAACATCAGTAGAAAATATTATCTGAAATCATGTTTAAAACAAAAAGTGAAAAATATCAGTTCAAAGCAGCAGAAATATCAGGTGTTCTATACAATGATGACTGCTCAGAGCAAAGCAGTCAGTATATGGTTGTACTGTTCTCTGATCAGTAACTGTGAAATCTTATTTTTGGAGTGGTGTTGGGGGTGATATTTATTTGTGCATGCATGTTTGTTGCCCTTTTTCTTTTTTTAATTCTTTTTAATGCCAGGGCAGATAAATAGCCCTTACTCATTTTCTATCCTTATCTGATTAATATTAATAAGGAAGAGATTGAAGTCTAGGGATCCAAAATACATTTGCTTATCTAGAAGCAAACATTTTGAGAAGCTGTGCTCTGCAAAAAACCTCCACCCCACTTGTGAAGATACAGCTGAACACTACATGACTGCCAATCCACTACATGGTATTTTACTGAAAGCCCTGTAGCTAATGAGTTACCTCTACTGACACTTGACTTGCAAGCCACAATCTCAAAACTACAGCACAGTCACTTGTACTCAGTCAAAATGTTATGATGCTATTTCATGTCCTTGACAGATTTAACATCACAATGATACACAACAGTAGCTCTGCTAAGAGTGGCTCCTGTTTTTAAAGCCCTTTCAATAAACAGTAAAATAAAATCCTTAAAAAAAGAATAAAACAGCCAACAGTTTACTTAGCAGAAATCTGTAACTTCTAAATGGTAAAAAAGAGACTAATACAATGAGAAAAATGATGTAATGGAAATGACATTATCAGGTTTCCAGTTTCTGCAGTGAATCACATGCAGCTGTATGCATTTGGACCACAACTGTGCATGCTCTGCACTGCATCTCCTTGGCAGTTTGTAACAAGGCCATTTGCCATGTAATAAGAGATCTGCTTAGACAGAACCTCAAATATTTACTTAAAACAACAGGGCTCATTACAATCAGTGTTTCACAACAGCAAGCTCCAAATTCAAAGGAAAATAGATGACTGTGTATATGTGGAAATACCATATTTTGATCCATGTACAAGAACGCTTCCACATAACACTGGGAAAATGTCCAGAAGAGGAACACAACATCATCTTTAGTGTGGTACTGTGAGAAGCACACGACTCAAATACAGGTGCAAACGTTCAGGACAGCTCTCCTGGGAAACTGCTGCCAACCTGTTCAAAACTAGATGCCCAGTGAAAGCAAACAATAAGCAATCTATGGTCATCTATCAGAATAAGCTGCATTTCTGTGTGCTGTTCTACATTTGATTTTTTTTTGGTTCTATTTTTTTCACAAATTTCAGAAACATCTAAAGACATTTTGTTTGTTAAAAAATTCATACTTCAAGATATTTTTAACTTTACTATGCTATTCAGCAGAGCATACAGAATATGGAAATACAAATCCTCCATAAAGTATTCTTGTTTTTTAAAAAAATACATCATATTCTGACTCCTCATAAACATCTATGACATAGCTTTTGAAGCATAGACCAGAAAGAGCTATGGGTAACAGAGAGAAAATAAAGGTAGAACAAAGGAGATTCTTGAATTACTCCATATCTGAATTACTAACACACAACAACTCATGTTTTGTGAAAAAAAATTAAAACTCTTCTTATTGGCAGACCAGTGTTTTACTTTGACCCTCCTTCATAGGACAAAGAATGCAACTAATTTGCCATGTTTGAAGGGTCTAAAAGTTAAACCTATTACTCTAGGTCAGTCACAGTCAGTTCGCTTCATTCTTGTCAAAGAGAAACAGGCACCTCCAAAAGATAATATGTTTCATCCTAAAATAGCTTCTAAAGTAGGCCAGATTATTTATCTTTCAGCTATGCCTATTTATTCCATTTACTGGAAAGGAAGCCTTTGTGACTAGCATGAAATTAGACAACTCTCTTTAACAGGACTGAAGTTACATAAAATTAAACCTGTTCAAATCATCTGTCTTTCATTTAAGGATTGGCACGGGAATATGTGTATTTAATACTATATTTATCTTTATTTCTGCAAGGATTTTTAGAGAGTAGTTAAACATTACCACGATTTCTTATTGTGTTCCATACAGTAATGCACAGATCCCTTACCTGGGTGTAAATACATTGATCAAGTAAATGTTGAGCCTGCAAACAAGGTCTATTAAAAGAACTTTGCATTGGATCAATGTCCATTACTTTCAGTTAAACAGTCATTCACCATTATGTTGGTTATTTACTTTGTTTAAGTTTTTCCTCCTCTCTCTGCAAGGAAAATTTTTAAGTATCTCCACTAAAAGCTCAGGGAGTGCTCCACAGCCTTTATTTCTCAAGGGTCCATGGGAAGAGAGATCAGACTTAATCTAAAGAAAAAAATTCACCACACCAATTGAACCTGGGCTAGCAGGTAAATGTTGTGTTCACAGCATGGCTCTGCGAAATTTGTCCATTGAAAGATGTACTACAGCTTTCTGTGTTATGTCAAACAATTAATTAGATAATTTTTTTAAGCTAACATGGTCATCATCTTATTGCAAAAGTTCCATACCTTCCTGGAAAGTTCTCATGTGCAGCTCCTCACAGCACAACTAACAAACTCCATCTCTCTCCTCACCCAGCTCACCCACTCTTTTGTAGCACTCTTCTTCTTACTGGACACAGCTGTGGCCTGTTAAGGGCAGGCCTGTTCCTGATCTCTGGTGATCAGTACAGCTGTAACTCCTCAGGTGTGAGCCTACCTTCTGCACTATTTTCTTACATTCTGTCCCTCCACACTAACATATATTGATTTTCTCCAAAAACGCAAACTATCTTCATTATTTTTCCTCATCTCTTTTTTTCCTTCTTTTTGTAATCTCTCTAAAAAACTTTCCTTCTTTCGCTTGCATTTAATTTTTTTTGGTTTTTTTTTTTTTTTTCTGCAAGTGCCTTCAAACTTTTTACTTGTTCTCTTTGCCCAGTCTTTTAGAAGAGTGGGCCATTCCCATAATCCGTAACATGGTATATAAACAATTCTACCTAACAAATATAAACCACCTAAGCCAATAGCACCACACAGAAAATAGCCGTATATTAAAAGCTACAAGTCTTCATGTCCTGAAGGTTGCTTACAATGCTCTCCCTACCTCTCCTCTTTTCTTCCCTTTTGCAATTAAGCTCACACCTTCTATTAATAGACTATCCTCTATCGGTGAGTTTTTCACCCCATAACTGCATTTAGTGACTACTTTAGCTGTATTTCAAAAGTCTATTCAGGCACCCATCATCTTCAGTACAACCCAGTGGCAGGGTGTAATTTCTGAAGATTTATTCTGGTGATATTTTCTGCAGCAGCCAGCAGTATTGCAGAAGCAGAGAAACAGGCCTGGGAAGCATTTATAAGGCTTGACAGTTTTCAAAGGACAACCGAATGTGCATCTAAAGCAGCTTCCAACCTTCTGAGCTTGGCCAGTCACACAGGATTTTCATCTCTCTCCATTTCCACCCACCATTAAGTTTTCTATGGGCAGCATAATTTCTACAATGAATGGATGTATTTAACTGATTTTCATCTGATGTTTCTGTCTTCCAGCCTGATAGGGTCTCCTGCCTCTCATGTAAAAAATAAAAACCCACTCATAGTGGAAGAAAATGGCACAGGCACTTGGATTTTAGTTGTTGCAACTGTACGAAGCACTCGGGATATATTTGGAGGCAAAACACTTTCTGATGCCCAAAATTATTTTCCTTTATGGTCAAATAAAGAAAACTGCCTTAGGAAATAAGTGATTTCATTCAGCTTGGCTTCGAAAAAGGCAAAAGCCCTTAGATTTCTAAGCTTTTCTCCAGGAAAAAAAAAAGTTGCTTTTTTAAGATTTTGTTGTGAAACAATTCAAAGGGAGGTGGTGTTTATCATATTAGTACAATCATTTAAGGCTAATTCTACCTTTAAAATATACAGCACAAGGCTAGATTGACATCTAAATGAAAACACAGATCACTGGTCTCGAAGCAAGACAATTCCCCTGGTGAATGGGTTAAACTGTTGCTGTCAGATTGAATGCAATTATTACAACTGATATGCAAAGAATTGCTCTGTCAGGAAATGTCACTGTCATTGAGCACTGTTCCCAGGCTGCCTCCAATTTTTTGTCTGGCTCAGAAAATTTTAATAACAGGTCAGAATTCAAATGGAAAAAATTTAACCAAAGTTTGTAGCTTCTCCCCAACTTCTATTTCAATTTTCATTTTCTGCTTTGTGCTTCACATCATTTTTTGGTTGCCAGGAAACTTTTCTTAACTGTCCATTTTCTGGTTTACTTAACTCTTCTCCATTTATTGTTAAATGAAACTAACAGTTTTTGTTGATATCTCTTACACGACTTTGTCTTTTGATTATTTTTTCAAATAACCATTAAGAAATCACAGAGACAGCAAAAGACAAGTACAGAAGAAAAAATAATTATTTCTTGAAGAGCATCACTTAGAACCTATTCACTGTAATGCCCACCCAGACCCTGTGATCATTCCTTTTCCCATCCTTTCTTTATTGCAGTCCTCCAAAGGTTGCTTTTGGTGCTAATCTTTTATTCTCTCTACATTTTTGCCCTCAGTAAGTGAGGCATTTTAGGACCTTGTACTTCTGTGCTAACTCACCAGATCCTCCTTTGTATTTTGGAGAAAGCAGTCACCTTTCCAGTGCTTTCCTGTTATTTTCCAGCTGGTCACAGGTTCCTGCTGGCCCTAAGCATGACACTTTGTGCCAAATCTTTGAGTGAGTTTGCAAACTTCTACTCCTGCAAGGCTGGTGGCTGGGAATAATACTCTGGGAGCAAAAGTGCCCTCAGGAAAGTGGGCTGGGGACGGGTCAAAGGGGAGGTAAAGTGCCTGTTGCTAGAGTAACACTCTTTTCCAAGCCAATGAAGCACGCAGGTGAAATGGTGCTGCGATGGCAGGTAATCACTTACTGGCTTAAGGAAATGGGTGATCAACAGATACTCAGCTTGACCCATCTGGGAACTGTCTTTGGGCTGGAATGCCAATAGTAACTAAAGGATAGCAGTGCCAGAAGATAAAACACGGGCTTTAGGGAATTCCTTTTTCCACCCTTGCTGAAGAGCACCTTTTTCTATATAATGTACTGTCCCTCATGACCCAGAACCCCCAGGAGACTCAGAAAGGGGCTGACTTGTAACTTATTCAGCATCTGTGACCCTTCTGCCCTTGCAGATGGGAAGAACAAGGGCTGCCTTCCCTGTCAGCCCCATTGAGGCTTTGCTGACCCGTGGGGGCTGAGCGTTGCTGAGCTGCCCAGCTGCCAGGCCACTGACCCCAGCAGCCTCAGCTCCTCCTGCCCTGCCCTGCCACCGCCTTACATAACCTCTGAGAGACCCAAATTTGTCACTTCCCATCTCCTCCCTCTTCCTGCCACTCTGAGCAAAGACATTTCCTCCTGTGTGTCTCAAGCACACAAGTGTACCAGGGTCTGTAAATCCATTTTATTATCACTTTGTTGTGAAATTACAGACTCTGACCCTTTACCCAGAATCCAGCTTCAGATATGAACTAAATTCCCTCTTTTTAGGGAAAACCATCACAATGCAAGGATTAATCCCACTTTAATTTGCCTCCTGGTATGCTGAGACAGGTTTGTGTGCAGGTTCTTTTAACTGAAGATATATGACCTTACTTACTTTTAACTTCTTGTAATAATCAACAGATTTTTTTTAAACACTGACTTCTACCAAAAAATGTGATGACAGCTTTATTTCACCCCATATCCCCGCATACAGCCATCCTGAGAAACATCCCTTTTCTTTCTGCCCTCATCAAAACTCTCATCTCATTTTCATCTTCTCAAATCTCTTCAATTTTCTTAACTCAGGAAGTTTAAAGTTCACTTACTGTTTGCTGAAACCATTATCTCCTTTTTGCTTGAGAGCCTTGTATGTCCAGCAAACCACAAGGCAAGATGAGGGAGCAGTTATTGTACTGTCATTGCCATCTAATTAAAAAGATCCACTGCAAAGAAGTGTCTAAAATTTCAATTAATTCACTAAAATATGTATCTCCAGCCCTTTTGTCTGTGAATAAAACACTAAACCAGAGTACAATGTCTTCCTGAGAGTACTGGCTTCCTGAAATAGGAAGACTCAGAGGCAAGCAAATTGTTCTAATCAAAGCTGCTACTTTCACCTACACTATTGCTAACCATAACACATCATTTTAGTGGAATGATTGAATTGATGCTTTGTGAGTGGACGTAATGGCAGATAACAGGGCATAGTCTAGGGAAACCAGCTGTCATGAAAATCTGCAGAAACTGGGGAATGAGATAATCCTTCTTCCCAGAATAAAGAAAATTGTTTCCCCTTTCTCAAGATGGGACAGAAAATTAATCTTTTCCTCAATATTAGATGTTTCAGTAAGCTCTAGATGTGTGAAATACACATCCTTCATGCCAAAAGTCCCAGCTGTCCACTAATCACTTGCCAATATCTCTTTTTAAAATGTGCTGCCATTTTCATATGGAAAGTGCTAAAAAGTACAGTATAAGATGATATACACATAATATATATAATAATGTGCTGTAAGCTAATTTTAATGAAACAATAACGTGCTCATTTCTCATTTTCTAGAACCTTTATATGTTTCACCAGCTCACTGAAATTTGAACTAAATCAGATTATCAACTATGCTAAATACATACGCCACTCACTCCTTTATAACATTTAGTCCAAATATTTTTCTTCATGAGGCACCGTAAGATTTGACTACATGGAGAAGGTGAAATTTTCTAATTCAGTTTTCTCATTCAGATAAAGCACTCCAAAGTAGCTGTTCACAGAGAAAAAAACACCAAAATTATATTTTTTTAGAAGTATATATTTTTTCTTCATATTGGAGTGTAGTGTTTGAGAAGAAGACCTTCTACTTCTACCTTATTCATCATTCAGTCAGTGACAGGTAAGTAAATTAAGAGTAAACTCAATACGTATAAACCAATTTTCTCATTAAAATTATAGGCCTTGATGTCTTTTCAGAAGCAGACTTCTCTGAGTAAGCAAAAAGTGTTAACGATATTGCATGAATTTGTTTTGAAACAATTATTCTTACAAATATTAAATATTAGATACTAAAAGACAAGTGAGTAATTCTGAATATTCTGAATGTTGTCTTATTTATGTATAATCCATTTTTATATAGCAGGGAGCCAAGAGGCTATTGCTGGTGGATTGCTATGAAACAAAACATCTTATTAACAATGTTCTTATTTTCAGGACTATCACCTAAAATCATAAGCAATTTTTTTTTTCTTTTTAAAGAAGAATACAATTACTCCTTAAATATATTCTCAATATTTTTGATAGTCTTAGATTTTGTATGCTAATTTCCTTGTAGTTAATTTAAAAGCTTGAGATCAATTTGTTTAAGTGCAACAACCACTCCAGCCTAGGACAAAGAAAATATGATTGCTTAAATCTCATATATGCATCTTCCCATAGGAGTGGAATACAGATGAGCTGCAAATGAAACAGTCTCATCACCACACTGCCCAAAGCAATTTTCCAGTATGCCCCCTCCCCTCAGGACATATTTTACTCCACCTTTACTATGTTTATAACATGATTTACATGTTAATGAGAAGTGACAGGGACTAAGTAATTAGGAAGCAAGACTGTAGCTCGTCATGCATTTTAAATACTGTAGACTGCAATCCTGAAATAAATATTCAGCCCCTTTCCTCATTTTCTTCTTAATTAGAAAACACAATCAATTTAGTCTTTATAACCCAAATATACCTTCCAAAGGTAAATAATAGAAAAAAATGCATTACTACAATAAGTATGACTGATCAGCCTAGTTCTCATATATTTGGTAATATTTTAAAATTACATTCTGTTTATTAAGCTTGGACACTACAGTGAGAGCAACATAAAATCTAGAAAACAGTCCTTTGGGGCTGTGACCTCTGTAAAGCCACAGTGGTTTGCACTGGATGGAAATGCTGCATGGATGTGCAGCTGTGTGTCTTACCTGGATAATTCTGTGGGTAAAGAACTTTGTGTTGTGACTGGGGAGAACATCTCTACATGGGGCTATCAAGGCCCTACAATAAAGTCTGAAGGCTTCTATGCTTGGACAGAATGTCTTTCTGATGACATACAGGAAGAAAAGTGAAGAAATTCAGGACAGCTGACAACCCCTGTGTATGTATAGAAAGCAAGGAGTGGGAAATGCCTACCAGTACAGCCATTTCCATAGCAGGGATGAAAGTGGTGCCAGTCAACCACAGCCTCTTTCACCTTCATCTCCTTTCACACCCCTTCCCCACACACAGGGACTTTGCTCTTCCCAAGTTTTTACATGGTGCTCTTTGTAAGATCAGGACCTCAGAAAATAATGCTTACCATTTCAATACTCATTGTCTATGGTGCCAAGGGAATTAAGTTTCAGAATACACTTCTGATCTATGAACACATTACCATTCCAATTATTCAGGTCAGGAAAAAACTCAGAGCAAAAAAAGTAACTTGCTTCAAAGTATTCTAATTGAAAAAAGGAAAAAAAATCAAATCATTCTCCTTGCAGATCTTCACAGTTCTTTGTGCCAAATATATAACAAAGCTTAAAGACCTCTGAAGCTAAAAACTCTGTTGGGTTTATGTTATCATTCTATGCATTTTGCTTTCAAACATTAAATGTCATAGCAATGTGGTGCTTTTTTTAGTAAGAGGTGCTGCAGGAAACAGAATGCACATTTACTGATCCTGATTTTGTTACTAAAAACAATTGTAATGGGTGCAGATATGATAGACATTTCATGGTCGAGAAGTGACCAAAATGGAGCTGATAACTATTAGATATGTGGTGATAGGTATGGTACCTCTTCTCTGAACAAGAAATACTTTCTATCACCCCATTTACAATTCACGACTGCCTGGTAAACTCTTCATTCACAGGACTTTTAGGTTTCCAGATGCGTGCTGCTTTTGCATAGCAGCTGTTATGGGCTACCTTTTGGATTTATGCTGGAAAGAGTGTTGATAATTCAGGGATATTTTAGTTATTGCTAAGCAGAGCTCACACATAGTCAAGGTCTTTGTTCCTCACCTCACCCCACCAGCAATTGGGCAGGGGGTACACAAGGAGTTGGGAGGGGACACAGCTGGGACAGCTGACCTGCACAGACACTGCGGCCTCATGCTCAGCACAAAGCAGGGGGAAGAAGAAGAAGAAAGCAGGAGGCTTTTGGTGTGGTGGTGTCACCCGTGTGCATGATGGAGCCCTGCTTTCAGGGAGGCTGCTGAATGCCTGCCTGCCATGTGAAACACTGAATGAATTCCTTGTTTGGCTTTGGTGGTGATTTTGCCTTACCTACCAAACTGTCTCCAACCCAGCCCATGAGTTTCCTCACTCTTGCTCTTCTGATGCTCTCCCCATCCCCTCCAGGGGCAGTGAGTGAGCAGCTGTATGCAGCTCAGTTGCCAGCTGGGGTTAAACCGTGACAAGATGCTTACATAGTGCTAAGAAATCTAAGCATTCTCCAGGGGCATATTATATATAATTGCTATACATGCAAGGTCTTTACAGCCATTACCATGAAAAGGATCTTCTTGATACAGGATTTGAGAACTAATCATGCATATACTATAAAGACTGAAGTATAAATAGATTTTATCCAAACTGAAGTGCCAAGAGACAACAATGACGTATGCAAAGAAACCCCAAAGTAGTGTGAACAGTTTACTTTTGTCTCTTTTTCCAAAAAAATATGTTCACAACTTTTCTCTCAGTAAGACAATTTATACTCTAGTTATTATATTTTTGAATGTCCAATCATACAACTATTTAAATATGAACATTAATGTCAATCTGAGAGCTACCCAAAGGTAAGAAAAACATGGCAGTGATTAATTGTTTTTTGTTAACAATTTTCATGGGAATACACTCTAAATATCTCCGCTTGAGGTACTCGTCTCCCTCATCTATAAAATATGCAAAATAGTTAATTAAAAAGGGACAGCCAAGCTATTTCCAGTTCTATATTACCTATATGGAAATAAAGAGCCAAAGCCCAACACTAAAAGGTAACTGGCAAGTACAGGATTTCCTTGTAATTGCCTCTGAACTCAGCTAGCCAGATAAGCAGAAATTGCAGTCTGTCTAGCCATTGAATACAGGAAGATAAAAGGTGAATTATTCCTTTGAACTAATTTTTGACAGGTGAAGTGCTGGCAGAATAGTGAGACCGACTTTCTCATCTTAATAAAAAAAATATTTAATAAGTCAACTTGACCATCTGTTTACATATTGCATTGCTACTACTCTATCTGAAAGAGTGTGAAAGATGAGATAAAATAATGTTTAGTAAATTCATTTTTTTTTAATGAAGAAAGGGGAGTTTGAAATGCAGAGGTTGTAAAGGGCCAAAATAAGTTCTGAAAGCTGAAGCAGGTATAGCCAACAAAGGAAGGTGGATTCACTCAGCATTGGTGCAGGAGCATTTCTATAAATTAACCCAAGGCCCATGTCTCATAATTCACTGGACAGTTTATCAGCCCTGAAAATGAATTCAGGCAATTTAGATGAAGGATGGAAGCAGTGGCTTCAAAGCCCTATGAGGCAGCTCAGAAATATTCCCTGAGCTTAAGCTTTTTGTGTTCTAAAGGTTAATGGTCCCCAGTCATGCCTTCCACTGGGTTTTATTAGTGTAAAAACCAGCCTGCAAGATATGCTGGGTACAGCATAAGAAAGGTAAATAGCATGAAAGATAGTTATTTTCAAATCAAGCTTATGTTTGGCTAAGGGAGGATGGGTTTATGAGTCTTCAAAGCCACCCTGAGGACGAACCAGGACTACAAGGGAAACCACACATTGTCCATGGGCTTTTACCATGGTTTGCTTGGTCCTGTTGCTATCTAAGGGTTATATTTGGCACAAGACTTTTCAAACATGCAGTAGACATGTCTTCTAACCAATCCATTATACTGATGAAATCTGGCATATAGCCATTTAAAGTGAGTTTAAATTATTTTCAAATATTATGCTTAGGTCTGATCCTCTCTGCACAAATCTGCAGTTTAGGAGTCAAAGGTCACAAACCTATCTTTTATGAATTGAGCAGCTACATGCACAATGGACACTTTTGTTGGGACTGTGGTTCTTCATATACACAAGAACTCAAAAAGAGGATTCTTTAATTCATGTATTCTTAGCATTAAAGAGACAGATCTCACTTTTGTGAGACAAAATTCTGTCAGTAATAGATTTACTAACTGTAAGCAAAACTGACAATGTTTCTGTTATCTTTTTTCCTTAGTTCTCATAATGTTATGAGAAAGACTGTCTCAAGCAGGAAACACAGACTCAAGCCTGATAAACATGACTTTGCCTGATTCTTAGTATTCTTAAATACTTATTGTAATGATCTGGATTTTTGGCTGCTATTTTTTTTTTCTGTCTATCATGTAGTGGTGGTCTTTCTGCCTGAGTTCCGACTCTACAGCAAAATTCTGGTAAGAATTTCATGTAATTAGGGCAGTCTTAATTCCTGCTCCAAATGGCTTTATAGTAATGCTATGCCCTATTAAACTGCCTTATCCCATGCTGAGAGAGTGCATGGTGGTCCCTGGCTCTGGGGTCAAAGACATAGCACTGTAGTCATACTGCATTGTGAATGTCACTGCATGGTTCTGTTAGACAAACTGTAAAAGTTACTGCACTTAAGCTGTTTAGGTAATCTTCCTGGCACATTCCTTCTGTCCAAGTTGCGGGGGAAAGTTCCTTGACTTCATTGCTGTGCAAAAACCTGAACTGGAAGGAGCTACTGTGACCATCAAAGATGATCACTTGTTGCCTTGGTCTTCCAGCTCTGCTGAAGTTTCCTTCACCATGATAAACTCATTCTGAGGGTCAGGTTAGAGATCTCTGGAAGGTAAGATGCACCTGTCCCAAGCTTGCAAGAACCTTTATTGGAGACTGATGGGAAAGAAAGAACGTAAAGAAATCTCAACAAATGAGAACGCCCTATACACTACTCTTCTTTTATTCACTAAAATGATTTACAGGTCCTTAATATCCTTTACCTTTCCTCAGAAGGGCAATAGTAGTACTGCCAATATCACAATAAGCTCTTAGATTTCAGTTCAGCTTCACATGTTGCCTTTTGTATAAAACACAAAGAATGTGAAGGAAACAGCAGGTTCTCCTTGTATTTTAGATTGCTGAAAAAGTTTGTGTACCTTAAATTTTTTAAAAATGTAGCTAGATTTAATATTGCTGTAATGGTGGAAAGTGTTGGTTCTTTAATTTTTAATCAGGATATCTATTTTAAACTTAGAAGCTTCCTGATAAAAAAATGAATGAAAGAACCCTGCACTGTAAAGTAGCATTTAAAATATATATGCCCATCTTCCTTGTGAAGTTAAGCCTGTAGATAGGTTTTAGGGCATTCACATCTCAACTGAGAGAAGGGTTCAACACTTCTACTAAGTAATAGGATAGCCACTTCTAAATTTTTAATCCAGGTAAATTTTGATCATCCAGTAATCTCTTGTGATAAGATTTTTGACTATATTATTCAGACTTCAGACTCTGAATAAATACTAATAATTTCACAGTAGACAACAGAGGCTATAGCTTGAGGATGTTTTTCTTCCTGTTGTAAAAGCATGTTTTATAAATTATTAGAGAACACTAAAATGGTTTTCTTTAAAATTAGGAGAAACAAAATGAAGTAACACAAAATTGATGAAATAATTCACTTACCCTCCTAAAACAGAATAAATAAAATTCCAAAGGATTAATACATATGAGAGATCATAAGTGAAAAGAGAGCTGCAATTTCTCTCTAGCTTTATTAGAAATAAAAAACCTCCATGCAACACTTTTCAAGTACTAAACTAGTGTTTTTCTTTTCACATATTCACAAAAAACTTCTAGTAGTTATTTAGTCTTAGATATTTTTTTCATGGCCCAAAGGAACCATTCTGATTAGCCAGTCTGACCTCCTCAATAATCTTTGCACATAACATTACACATAACAGAATATAACTTTTTAAAAACATTTCTTTAATACTTAAGGCATTTAAAGCACTTTACATAGTAATAAAATAAAACTGACCAAGCAGTTTCCAGAAAAAATCCACCAGTGCTCCAGAGGACTACTAACTTTAAGTGCTCCTGTGGAAGTGATTGCATATCTCAGAGAGAGATGATATGAAACTCTAAAAGGTGATGAACTTCCTAACTAAATGTAAAATTTAGCACTCACACTCTGAAATATTTTATAGCCTTGCAGAAAACAGATTCAACATATATTTGTCCCTAAATTGATTTTTTTATAATACTCAGTACTTTTTACAGAACACTGTAATTTTAAGTGAGTGAATAGAAAACAAATTCTTTTTTTGATACCATGAAGAGTATAAGTGCACTCTGGCATGACCAAACTAGAGCAACAAATTTTGAAGTTTACTGCAGATCAGCTAGAAGAAAGTAATATTATTTACAGATACTGAAAATGGCATAGCACTGCACTAACATGAAAGAATATGCAGCATTACTTTTAAAGTAATTAGAAATATTTAGATATGTAATTATCTGATTACTTGGCATATTGAAATCAGCATTTGCATAGTGCAAAAATATATAAATGTAATGGCTTCTTTACTATTTCTTCTTACTTTTTTAACCTTTTAAAAGAAGGATTTTTTTAAAAGTTAAAAGAGCAAATGCATATTATGGGATATATATTTTATGCCTAAAGGCCTTCCAAACTCTTCCCTTGTCTTTATTCAGCTGCATTTTAGATGCTAACCTCTAATGCAGAAGCAACCTTTACCACTTCTGACTGGCTTATAAAGTCTTGTCATTGTGTTTGACTTGCCCACCACCACCCAGGAATGCAAGTGGAATATCAGAGCAGCATGTGACTTTTACACACTCCCACTTGATGCACCAGCAGCAGGAGCTCCAGCAGGTCCTTAGAGCTACCCTGTGCACTCCCCTGTGTGTGCAGTCCCTGTGGGATACACACAATGCACCTCCCTCCCTGCCCAATGGGAGACATCCGAATCAAGTGCAAGGTTTGGAATTTAGCTACAGGATAAACCATGAAGTTCCTTTCTTCAACATAAGTGCAGAAATACATGATCATTACCAAAACCATCCAGAAATACATGATCATTACCAAAACCATCCAGAAATACACAGAATAACCTAAAAGCTCAGCTGATATATTGGACAAAGCATCTAGAAAATTCTTTATTATTTCTACTACTGATGTAGGCACAGCAAGCAATTAAGGAAAGCTCCAGGCTGTAGGAAAATGCCTTTCACAGGGTGATGTGATAGATTAATGTGACCTTTTCAAAGGCATGGCCCACACAGGATTTCATACGGCGAATCCTGTATCAATCGTGTCTCATTGACACAGAGACTCTTCCTAAGGAAAGCATGAAGGGAATGACTTGCTTTTAAGAAACCTGAACACAGGTGTCTCCACTTAAACCTAATGCTTTAACTACCATTATGTTCAACAGAAATCAATTCAACACTGTAAAAGACTATAGAAGCCTGAACAATCAAGTGAACAATCCTCTCATCTCCAGGGTGAGCTGCAGCGCCACCTGCTCTCCTGCAATTCTTTTCAGATCTCATCCAGTCCCCAGCTCCAGCTTTTATTAGTCTTGGTCTTTTAAAGTCAAATGCTTCTGCTCTCAGAAACTACTTTTTCCATAACTACCTCATAAGTACTTTTTTGCATGATCAAGTCAGATTTCATTTCTCTTTTTTTCTTTATACTATATATGTTCAGATTATTTGGATTCTCTCAGCTTTTCTAGAATTAGAATCAGTCTTATCTTACTGTTATTTCCTGAACACTTTCCAAATATGCAGATTTTACTGAATAGGATATATCTCTTACTTCTGTCATGAAACCTCTATTCTCTTACATTACTGAAAACTCAGAATTATGCTTTCCAAGCAACACCAGCTGACAACAATTACAGGCTTTGGAAAATGTAGTGGCATAAAGAAACATGGTTAACTCTTCTATTTTGTGTCAGGCAGCTCAAAAGCCTTATTAAACTGTTTTTTATTTTTGCATTAAAGGCACAGACTGGGAAAACAAAAAGTTGTATGTTTAATTCTATGTATAGTTAATTTCAATAATTCCAACAGCCCTAACCCCAGCAGGTATACAGACCTATGGTAAGGATATAGTTTTGGATCACCACTTTAAAATCAATGCAAAACTAAATTGTATTCTCAGTATTTAGCATTTAATTCCTATATGTATGTTTAGGAGCTGTGAGTCTAACCTGAAACCTTCTGGCACTGGATATTTAGGCTAAAAAAATCAGTTAGGCCCTTTCATAATAGACAGGATATTTAAATCCCCCAAATAATAACTAGTCAACTATGAACAGGATGGACTGTGACTCAGTCCATGAGTGAACATGGTCAGATGGGCAATTGCTCTGCTGGCAGGTTGCTCTCCACTACTGAATTTTCATGGAGAAACAAGACAGGAAAGGGAAAGAGATTTTCATTGACAGAGCTAAAACTGGAAATTTTTGAAAGTTTCACTACTTTGAGCTGAAGAATGAAAAAAATATCTCTCTTAAAAAAAGTCTGATGGAATAATTTAGTTAGTATGGAAAAGAAATAATTCATGCAATCTGTTCATTTGGCTTGAACACAAAAAATGAAAGGTAATAAATTCTTATAGTTGAAGAGGTTACAAACAGAAATCCATGAAACAATGTTGAGCCAAGTTGGGTGAAAATAGAACAAATCTTATAAAAATGCTTTTTAAAAAGTATGGCTAATACTGCAAGGAAAGCTCTTTTAAAGTTCTTATGGATCAGTTGAGGACATTTTTGTTAGAAAAAGATATTAAAAATCCAATATTACACATAACATTAATGCTTGAATATCTTATTGCACATCACTTGCACTTTCATTTCCCTGCAATTTTCTGTCCAAGATCACACAACTGAAAGCTAAAGGGTAAAAGCTATTAATATCTTGTAAATATATGTATTTATTTTAAAATAAAGAACCAATTAATGAAGCATCTATGCTGTTTCTACTTAAGATATGATGTGTTGTGAAAATGAATAATATCATTTTGTAAGTGAATCTGTCAAAAATAATTGTGTAGCAGCAGTTCAGAGGAGTGCATGCTATGAATATTCTCATTGGCCTGGTTGTAACACTGTTATTATAACTGTTTAATAACCACATGCTTCTCGTTTACTACACATGAACATAGATTTTATTTGAAGATGCTCTTGTAATACAATTAGGTCAGTGAAAAGAGAAGTAAACAATTTGGGAAGAAGTTTGCTCTGACTTGATGGAATCAAAAATATTATCTTTGAGTGTGTCAGTAAGGGCATGCTACATACATAGTGAAAAATAATCTCCTGTAAAACAATAGATGTTGAAAAATAGAAAACAAAAAGAGTGAAAATTCACATGAATGTCTACTGACTCTCAAAAATGGGATAATGTTGGTGTGGGTATTTTCATCCTCCTCATCCATCAAATTCATCAAGTATTTCTAATCAGATCTCTCTGTTTTCTGGTGGTAGAGTGGTTATACAATATTTGACTAAATATATGCCATTGACCTATCCTGACTAGTCTTTTCATCCAAGTTGAACTGAGTCATTTTGCTCATGGGACTTCTCTCATCTGGCCGCATAAAATATTGCTACCACACTGTCCTACCAGCTCAGTGAGCACAGGTAATTTGACAGCTCTAATGAGCTCTGTACACACAGTCCTGAGAACTCAGTAGAATTTCTATTCTAATTCATTCAAAGAAAAGGTCAGTTTGCATATTCTGTCTCATTGCTGTATAAAAAGTGTATAGTACATAATGACTAAAGGCCAATTCCCTCAATCATTAAACATACAGCATTCATGGTGTTAATACCAAGGTTAAAAATATATATTTATGGACATTTTTCTATCATATTTATTTCCTAACAACCACCTCATCAATAGAAACATTGAACATCTTCTGAAAAGTCTTCTCTAAGTGTTTATCTTCTGAAACTAAGAGGCCTTGCTTTGATAGAAACAAATTTTGTGTTCACTAAAGCATCAATATAATTCCGGGATAGCTAAAAGCACAGAATTCTCAGGTGCAGGGAACATACTTATTGCCAGACAGAAATACATTTCTCAACATATTTTCTCATGCTGTAACTCTGTATTTTTGAAAAAGTGAACTATTTCTTCTGTAATATTTAGAGAACTTTTTTGAAGAACCGTATTTTTTGTTTTAAAATATGTCAGTGAGACATTACTGGAATATCCTGATTTTGAAAATATGAAAAAGGTTGATGACATTCTCATTAATAAATGGGCCTTTATTCCCTAAACAGTAAATTACTCAACGACATCATTGACAGAAGCTCTGGCTATGGTGGAAAGTATTGATTCATGTTACTAGACAGTATCTAATTAATTTGGTGGATTTCAAACCAGTACAGAACTGACTGACAGGTGAAAATGACGCAGTTGACTGGAGGGGAAAAAAAAGTTTGCACATATAGCTGCAGCACAGCTGACCAGGAGCAAACACTGCACAACCACACGGACATGCAGGGAGGCTTTTGTAGGAGCTCTTTCAGTCTATTTGGATTTTGTCAGTAACATTAAAATACCCTAGCCTTATGTTTTCTAAACACTTCATTCTTGTATCAAAAACCCCTAAGCTGTGAAATATTTTTCAAGTTAACAGTGTGAAAGGAAAACATTCAGAATGGAGTTCTATGAAAAGAATTTTCTAGTAGAAGGTTGGAGCATAGTTCAAAACCACAAAAAGATTGTGAAAAAAAAAGTGCTCAAAAACACAGTAAAAAAAGACTTGTTTTAAAATCTGTTATGCCTTATCAAGTAAACCTGTATTCAGTGTCCTCTCCACAGGTTTTTGTAAAGGGAAAATGTCGCTATAAACTGACCTTTTCCTGAAGCATTTGCTAAAACTCTACAAATGTCAAAACAGCAGTTCAAAATGAAAACAGCATCATCAGGAAGGAAACTCCAGGGGTACTTGTGCATGTAATTTAACAAAGTAACTCAATGTATAAACTGTTTTTACTTTGGCATGTAAGCTCCCCATCAAACTAGGATACCTCTAGCTATATGTAAGGCAAAAATGTAGCCAATAGTTTTTCTAATATGCAATGTTCAACAGCTTTACTGGCATTAAATGTGGTTTAAAAAATAATGACAAAAGCAAACTAATAAGGCTTAATTGCCACTGAATAACATGCAGGTCCAAATAACATGAAGAAATTTCAGGGCAATCAGACAATAGTACATATTGTCCAGGTCTCTTTTGTCCATTTTCATCTTGTATTGTATCACAATCAGTATGAATACATTTCTCTGCCACCACAGAAAATGAATCCTCATTTTGTTTTGAATGGATATTCACAGTGCTTCAGGAAGACCTGCCAGTTGAACTGGAAGGCTGAGAGAAACAAAAATGCATAGAAGTGAATACCTAATATTTCATCCAATCTTGTTTTCTAAAAATTGCATGACCCTAGGATGATAACTAAGATTATAGGGTTTTTATTTGACCATCAAAATATCAGAGAGCTAGAGTGGAGAACAATATAACTGTATTTGAACCTAACAAAAATGCCACTGCCTTTGGGGATTACCAGGTAGCTTTGAAAAAACAACTGTCATGAGAGATTCTTACAAATGTCATTGAGTGATTGAATGAAACAAAAAGCCACAGTGTTAATCCTAACCTCTTTCTTTTGGAAACTTATCCATCTCCTGCTTTTTAAATCTTTTGTCACATGCTTGAAGTTCACCAGCCATTACAACCATGCATTCCTCTGAGTTACTGCAGATAAAGGACCCATCCCACCTCATTCAGGAAAGCCTCTAAAATCACTGAAGTTAATCAATTCACTTAAGATGCAGGAATAAATGATATAAATGAAAGCCAAACAACCAGTCTCATTGACTGAACCTCACAGACAAGGCAGCAGAGAGCACAGCAGTCTCAGAATGGCTAACTCTAATACTAGTGAGTAGAAGCACATCTACGCAAATGATTTTGTGCAGCGAGGTTGTGGAAGGTACTGTTAAAGAGCACTTATCTCACTATTACTCTAAAATATTAATTTACTACAGAGATGTAACTAGTAAATTAAAATATCCAGTGCCTAGTACAACAATGTTCCTTATGGGCCCCTTCCCACTTGAGATGTTCTACAATATCCTACTCTATTAGTACAGATTTTTTGCAGACCATTGGAGGTGAAAGTAGGTATTCACAGGATAGCAGTAAAGATTTTGTGACTGGTGGATGCACAGGTTTGAATACTGAGTTTTTTCCCTAATGACTCCAACAAATACTTTCTACAAAGCATTTATAGAACTCATCCTTTCCTTCATGTTCCCTTTCACTTGGGCCTAACTAAAACCAAATTACTGACCTGCAGCCAAACTTTCTGAAGTTGCTGGGTTGAAAAAAATGTTGCAGAAAGCCAAATATGACCTTCAAGCTAACGGAGATCATGAAACAAAATAATTTCTTGGCATGGAAATTTAGAGGGTAACTTTATAAAATACAGATTCATGGGGACTGATAAATCCCTACAGTATAACATAAAGAAAAATATCCAACCCATAAATGAATCCATTCTATTAGAAATACATCTTATACAAAAGTGTGAAGCACTGGAAATCTGTAGAGCATCAGACTGAGTTGGATAATCAAGAAACACACTGGATGTTATATCCTGTTGGAAGAATTATGCCTGCTGCTCAGTTTTATGGCTGTCTAGAAGCCATTAAAGTGCATTTAGCTGGAAGTGAAACAATATTTTTCACTGTTCAAATGTGGCAGTTTTGAGTGTGAGACAGAAGACAATTTAGGAACCTCTGAAACACTCGTTGGTATAATAGCAGCGATCCATCCTCCCTAAAGCAGCAGCTAATGCTTTGGTTTTCTCCTCTTTTTAACTAGCAAAGTGCTCAGATGAGCTCTTGTTAAACCCTGCTTTTGCCCCAGCTGGCTTTGCTGGTCTTGACTCCTAGGATTTCTAGAGGCTCACCTGTTTTGCACAGTGCTTCATGCCTTAATTCATGCATTAAAAAGCATTTCCTCTGCCTTGTAAACAAAGTGGGAGTTTGTTTCCATAGAAACAACAAAAAACCTGGAGCTGTTTCTGTTTCCATAAGTGTGAAGCCCTGGTTTTATTCCTTAGGAAAAGCATAAGGATCCCACATCATCCCCTCTGTGAAGGGGACAAGACCAGCACTTGCCCAGATAAAGTCTAATTCTCTCAATTCTGAATCATAAACTGATCTTGCTCTTCTTCTGTTTATTGAGATGTAAGCCACAAATGTGTTATTTCCTAACTACACCGTTATTAGCCCATCATCATAATACAGTTTTTGGTTCCAGCTAACATTTTAATATCATTGCATGCTATTCTAAACTGGACCTTTTTACATTATTTCCTTAGCCAAATAATAAAATGATTCAATTATACCAAAATTTGGCACAAAACAATGCCAAAACCATGAGATTTCCTTGTAATATAGAAGCTGACCTAAAAAGAAGGAACAGTAATTTTTATACAACTGTCTTCATTTTCTTTTGATTTTCTCTCCCCATACTACAAATATGAAATACCAATTTCTGTTTGCTGCAGCTTCAGTAGTATTGCAGCACAGCAAATACTGAACACTTTAACTCCTTTGAGTCCTCAAGAGTCAGCACTTGTTTTACATTGGGATTTTCTAAGGACTACAAGACTCAAGTTTTTCATTCAAGTTACTGATAGGTTCATGTTTAGTGGCTAGTAAAACTTCTTTTTTTTTTTTTTTTTTATGACCATATATTTGCACTATCAACTCCTTATTATGGAGCTTCTACCTATGACCAGAGTTCTGAATTCTTTCCTGCCCTTTCCCATATGCACTCAACACGTGTGCACCTTGTTTGGTAACACAGATCTAATTGCTTGTACAGCCACATTATTCTGACAGTTGTAATCATTAGAAACACAGACACTCTGTGTCTTCATCAGCAAGTGACAAGAAAAAGGACAAAGAAAAGGGAAATCCTTAAGGCTTCGAATATGAATATTACAGTACAGCTGGCAAATTCAATTTTTTTCTTTGATATTCTTAGTAAATACATATGATATTTTGATATAATATTTTGATATTTGATAATGAGCATTAGGTTTATTCTCAAAATGAGTAAAAGCATCATTCCGAATGCCATTCCTTTACTTGTTAACTCTTCTGTTGTTTTAATATCATTTTCTCTTCAGTTTTTTTGTTTTCCTTGCAATTAATAATCTTTCATTTCTACTCACTGGTACTATAACTTACGTGAGTTCATTGTAATCTCTGTCCTGTTGACATCTGTTTTTCTGAAAGTTTACACTATTACTCATCTGAGTGATTTCACTGACTTCACAGGGCAAAGAGAGAAGGGGTGATAGATAAGTACTCAACAGAAACCCCAGGTGCAGATAATCACTCCACTTATCACTGTTTTCTGCCTTGTTCCCTTTCCAACTTTAAAAATATTTCCAGAACCTTTATGAGCTGTCTTTGTTATGCTCTTTACAGGGGAAAAATAAAAGAAGACAGTCTGAAATAAAAAAGCAGGTCATATCTTAACATTTCTAAGCCTCAGAATTTGCAGTGAGACTCAGAGATAGAAATGGGATGCAGAGAAAGAATTCTGCTCTTTCTAGGGCTTGAATGAATGAAAAGGATACTCATCCCAAAATATTTTAGTTGATTTATGTGGTCTTTGAGTCATTGTACAAGACCAGCCTTCACTAAGTTGTAAATCTCAGCAAACCAGAGGCTTCCCAGAGAAATTCCCAATCACACGATTCATCACCTTGGTAGACCTAAGGTCCTTCATGAAATACAACAAAAATCTCTTGTCTCAAGACTTCATATATCATTTGTAGAACTACAAATAAAGAAAAAAAAAACTTGGCATCACCTTGAGCAGATTCTTTAACTAGACAGGAGTACAAAAACTATAAAACCTACCTGCCTATCAGGTTTATGTAGAAGTTACTTTCAAAGAACAGAGTATGAAGTAAAAAATTCTGTTCCAGAAAGTAGAAAACATTCTGTATGTTACAGACCCTAATCTTATTGGATAAATTAGGATAACCTTGTCAAGAATACATGAAGTTTTACTTTCAAGTTACATCAGGAATATAGGTCCTGCTGTCAATTACTTCATCCCAGTGCTTCAATTACACATAAAGAACAGAAATTGTGACATCTAAGAGATTGATAATAACAAGAATGTAGTCTGAAAGTGTGTATGTATAAAATCCATACACAAATGCTTTTTCACAGCAACTTCTGTTCTCAGGAAGTAAGAATGGGATCAAATCCTAAACAGTGGCATCAATAGCAAGCTTAAAAAATCATGCCATAAGACTCCTGCCAACTTTTTTCTGAATATTGGAAATTAATTAGTGGAGTTTCTTTTTTTCCAAATGTCTGGTTTCTCAGTTGCCTTTATCTGTTCATTCTGAAATGAACACTTTATGGCTACAAAAGCTCACAGTCTTTCACAATGAGACCTTGTCAACATTCACTTTTGAGATAATCCTCTAATCTTCACTGATAGTCAATGGAATAAGTATCTCAACAATACATTTTTAATAAGCACAGCCTAAAGTGAGTAGTACTTGTGCTGGTGGCCATATCATAGGCATTGGCTGTATAATTTATGGCTGTAGAGTGACAAGTAGTAAGACTAGAAGATAAGGATGTCATCGAGGTCATGGAAAGACATTGTGTCAGAGGTTAGGGCACAGACCTAGGAATGGTGAAATACTACTTCAGCTTCCTGTTCTGCTCTTCTGTGGTCCCGACCAAGTTATCCAGCTGTGTTAAGTTAGATTTAACTTATTTAGTCATCTTCTCTGTAGATATCTCAGCTAGTTATCCTGACTCCCTGTGTGGTTAATAAGATGAGATGACTCATGCCCTCATCACCCAGTTCCCACTGAGGGCCTACAACAGGAGTTTAGCAACTAGTTCAAGTGCAAAATTTGCATTATAAAAGTACAAACATAGGTGAGAGTAATCTTGTTCTGCATTATAGATCTGGCTAGACTAGACAGACTAGATATAAGAGTCTCTCTATTTTATCTGAATTTAAAAGTCACTTCAAAAAATGCCCAAAAAGGGAAAAAAGCACTTTGAAGCATGCTAGACCCACTTACTATTATTTCCTTTACCATTCCCTAATGGTGTGCCTAAGTTCCTAATTGAATAATGGGTCCATTTTCTTGCTTGCAAGGGTGCCATAAATTTACAGAATAAAAATTGTGAAGTACCCAGATAACACAATAATGGAACCATATAAGTACCTGTGAGAGACGTATGCAGCATTACCTGTATATGATCTTCTAAAGGTGCAAAATGAAATGAAATAAATCCCCTCTACTATATTATTATGCTGAGGCTGAACATAGTAAACATTTAAGATCAGAAATGGAAAAATGAAAAATTTAAATCTTTTACATGTATATTTTTTGTCTTCTGCAAAGGCACAAGTCTATACATGCTTGTCTAGAAAATTCACTGTGTATATATCATCTTCCATGAAGCAAACATTTGGGAACAAGCAGACTGGCAAGCAGATAAAGTGAACATAATCAGCTATTTTTACAAATGCCCTTTTGACTTTCACAATTCATTGATCAAATGCTGATTTTTTTCCCCTATTTTATATATAAGAAATTTGCACACCTCTTTAGGCTGCTTGGTTGAACCATCTGGCAGAGATTAAAGGTTACTCAATTTTCTCTCATCTGTTATTCAAAAGAGTAATCCCATTGCACATAGAAGAAAATAATTTTGCACTAATGATTAAAGACATAGATTTGAAATCAGCTAGAGAGCCTGGAATATCATGCTAATGCCTTCCCCATCAGTTGTAATTGCAAAGTTCTAGACCCACTGATCCTGGGGCTATGGTGCTTTTCTTTAAGGGTTGAAGGGAGCAGATATGTCCTCTGGATTTTCTATTTGAGCAGGTGCATTGCTCAAGGCATCACAAGCTCTACAAATTTACCTTGCAGTTTTAGTGCATCTTCCTGGCTCACGTTATGTAGGGGAGCATGCAAAGTGAAGATTAAGAATGGCTGCAAATGGATACCAAACACCAAGAGAAGCTTTTGAGCAGCTGCTTAGAACACCTCATCTACATTCTCCAAGTGATGTCAGCAAACCACAGGCAGAACTGTTACTTAATCAGGAAATTCACTCAGTGAAGTTCAGCTACTGCAGCCACCGAGGTGTGAGACCAGACAAGCACTTGGTTTCTCCCTCATCTTGCATTTCAAAAAGAAGAGAATTGTGCACCTGTTCTTTGGTCAGCATCAGTTATCTTTTGATGCAGAACATTCAATGAATATTATGTTACAAATATAATTTTGAAAATAAACCCCTTCAAGCTAGTCATGATACATTTAATAAAAGATGATAATGTGGATTAATACATTGAATTTAGTTTTGACTTCAGTGACAAATTGAATCTGCTAAGAGTATCAGCTTTAAAAAAGCTTATTGAATCTTTTCCAATAAATCAGGTCCAGCCATCCTGCTGTCTGTATCATTGGCAACCATTGCATATTAGGTATAGCACAATCTATTAATTAATAACATTCTAAACAACTCAAGATTGTGAAAAATTTTAAAACGTCTCAATATTTTCTTCATATATAGCACACTAATGTCCTAAAAAAAATCCTTAAAGAAATCTATCATTCCTGAGGTTCTGCTAGCACTGTATATGGCAGGAGTACTACCAATAAAAAAAGAAATCTAGTATTTTAGTAATTGTCCTTTTGCCCTTTTACATCTGTCCTGTTACACATGTTTGCACTGGAAACCTAAACACCAACTCTCATTTCAAAATATAGAATATAAAATGGTCTGTTTAGAAGAGAAACCCTGAAAACTTGCTGAAATGTAATCAGCAATGTGAAATCTTTAATACAAATCCATAATTCAATGTGCAAATCTTCACCTGGTTGCTTACCATTAGCTCCTTACTTAAATGGAAATGTGTTCTAAATAATTTAAGAGATCAAATTACCTTCCTGTCTTATACATGTGTCCCTCTACACATTTTATTTAATACTGTATGATATGTCCTGCATTTACTTTAGGAAATTATTATCCATTCCATCACTTAGAGTAATGTATTAACAATCCAGATCAATTTCAAATGTGCTAAAAGAGAAATATTTTAGCAGTATCAGGAAAACTAGAACATGAACTGGCAATCTATTTGCACAGACCTGCTTTGCACTGTATATACAGAGAAGTATTTATCTCAGAACAAAACAAAACAAAACAAAACAAACTGAACCAAACTAAAACAAAATCATAAAAAACCCCAAAACAACAAAAAACCCCCAACAAAACAAAAAACCTTTCTATGCAATTGGTGTAAATGCCAAAAAAAGGGAAATGTTCTGAAAATGCAAGAGCCAAACAAGCAATCTTGCATCTTTATAGCAATATCCTTACAAAGAATAATCCATTTTTAAACAATTAATGAAAATAAGTCTTCATACCTTTTACCTCTGTCAAAGCAATCAGCATTTACAGGGCATAGCATCTTGGATAAGGGGCTGAATTCAAGGTACTCATTTTCCTGCAGAACAAACCTGCTTATTTGATCAAAAAATCCTATGGAGATGTTTGGCATGTGTTAATTGCCCCTAGATATAGATCAGAAAACAGAGGGAAAAAGAAATCAGTAAAGACTATTCTGAACCAAACCCAAAAATAAACACACACAAGACATGGTGTGTCAAGGTTCTACAAGTATTGTCATCTAGCATTTGTACTTCAGCAGCTAGAGCTATCTGTAAGGACTCACACTTTCAGATTGTTTAGGTGGATAAATATGCATTTACAGTTTTCTATTTTTGAAACTGTTTTCCTAAACAAAACAAGCTATCCTGCTCTGCCACCCTGAATAGCCAGAGAACACAAAACCAAGAATAACATATGGCACAGGTATCCTGAATAAAGGGCATATTCTGACTGTCCACTTTATGCCTCACTAAGACATGTAATTTATAAAATGAAATATCTGGCATTAGTGCAATCATTCAGGGAGGACAAGTGACGCTCTCAAGTCTGACACCACTGCAGAATTCTGATGAATTGAAGCACCTATTTCTTCCCCTTGTGTTTAGACATATTCCGAGGAAGATTTGATGCATTTAGCATATTTAATGCAGGATATATTGCATAGGAGGATACTCTACAGGAAGCTAATATAAAACACTAAACAGGGAATTTATGCAGGTACACAGCCTGGAGCTTCAGAGATATCTTTTTCTGTATCTGGATATCAATACATACTCAAGAGTGACCATGAATTAAAAGTTAAACATGAAGTTAATTCCTCCTTATTTTTGGCATCCTCAGGACATTCTGAATTGATCTCTGGAATGCAGGGCTTAATTTTCCCCTAGGTTTTGTACTACAGCTTAGAATTAGCATTTTAGACTTATTCCAAGGGATGCAGCAAAAGATTTGTGTAATGAGAAATACTAGATATCATATCACATCTATATTTAATTTGGTTCCACTTTTCTAGAAAATTAATACTCCCCTGCAACTACAAAATATTACTGGTCAAAATTGTAAGCATTCCTGCAATTTTTTGCCTATTGGTTCTGCAGAAGCTAAAAAATAGCTTTGCATTGTCTTTAATAGTATTAAAGGTCAAGCTGTTCACAAAATCACAGAATATTCTGAGTTGGAAGGGGCCTACAAAGGTGGTTGGGTCCAACTCTTAAGTGAGTTTCCCAAACAGACAGAACCCACAAACTTGGCATTATCAACATGATGCTCTAACCAACCGAGTTAATCTCTTTTTGTAGGTATGCAACTAAAATAAATTCAGTTTCCCGAAACTTCCTTTATTAACAATCATTACTAGATGACCCATAAGATTCCCTCTCAAACAAAGCTACTACTTAAATATAGTGGAAAGGTAAGTTGAGTTTTATCTGAAAACAACAATAGTCAGGGCACTTCATGGAAAAAGCAGATTAGTTAGCCAATAAATCTGTCCTTCTGGAACTTTAATTCTGGAATGCATGCAAGCAGAGAAGGGGCCACAGCTGAGGCACTTGTCAAGTCCACAGCAGATGCTGGGTTAGACTTTTGCTCTCTTTCACAGCTGTGCACAGGATCTGAAATGCTGCCACTGGAAATGCCAACACATCATATGTGCCGGGATATTTTTTCCTTTCTGTAAGAACAAATACTTGTTAAAACCAGATGATTCAATCCCTTTCCATGTGAGATCTTAATATTGAAAACCCTACCCTAGGTGAACATATTTTGAAAAAGCTTTCAAAAATGTTCAGTGATGTCAGCAGGTTTTGCATTTTTAAACTTTTCTTTATCTTTTATAGAAGACCATAGAATACCTCATTGTGTAGAAATAACAAAATGTCTCAATGTAGTGTAGGAGAACTAAGGCTCTTTGGAGAAGACAGACCTAGGAAGGATCTTAAGTTCAGATTGCAACAGAGAAATGTTACATCTATTTCTGACTTCTAGCAGTTTGGAAGAAAAAATAAACAATTTTCCCTAAGAAGCCTATTTAGTGATCAACCAACGTGGTGACATTTTGTCTCTAAGGACAACAACAGCAACAACAACTACAAGAGGAAAGCAGTAAATGACAGAATGATGACTGAGTGAAGACACCAAGCCTTAAAAACAATGAAACAGTGATACACCAGCTGAAAGCATATTCAGGTGATAAAGGGCAGAAAAAAAGAAGGAGAAAAAACAAAGTGAGTGAATTCCTTGTTGGGAGTTTCTATAGAAAGGCAGTTTAATACAACATTGGGGTTTTTTGGTGACTACTATGTTTTAGTGTTGTAAACTGCTCCTCTCTCCTCCAAAGGATGTGTGCCAGTCATTCCAAGAGAGATTACTATCTGCCACTCTGACACATAATTGAGGCATCTTAAAAAGCTAACAAAGTTTTTTTTTTTCATCTGGTCAAATTTCAGCTAAATGGTCAATGGTACATGATCTGTAATATTTAGGAACTATTAGAATGTGACACTGTCATTGGCAAGTCATCCCTTAAATCTGGCAGACATATATGAACTCTTACCACAGAATACAAGGAAAAGAAGGAAAGAAAATAAACAAACTGCAATAAGCTCACTAAAAAATTAATGGCACATATGCTGTAGGTACTTTCCTTTACACATTATATATAACATAAACACATTTTACACACTTGCCTTGTATTTGTGATCCTACTCCCCTGCAGTCCCAGGTCACCTGCCATGTACTGTATTAGAGTTCCCTCTACTGGATGAGTGACTGAAGCTATTCCTTAAGAATTTTCAAAGTAAACTTTCAATTTACTTTTTACTCTGTCTGTTTACTGACCTGAAGTTCTTATACTGAAAAACTGAAGTCTTCTCTTGGTGACATATAGAACTAGAAGACCAAACCACACATAAACAATGATAGATTTCCCTGATCTTAGAAGGATTGTTCAATTCAGTAAGTGTTCACAGTTCAATACAAAAAGTATTGTCCAGGGAATGTACTTCACAATAGAAACTTAAGGAAATTCCATAATCTGAAAGCCTCAGGAAAGTGTCAGGATTTGCAATGGAAACAGTATCTTTAATGTCAGTGATATATAGGTTGTCTATGCACAGATAACTGCCTAGTCAAAAACGTAGAAAGTTATGTTGGTTTTAGTCATTGCACAAGAATTAATTGAAGTAAAGGAAAATTTAAAATCTGTTTTCCTCAAAGAAATCTGCAAGTTTAATTAGGCCTAGTCTAGATGCCTTATAATACGAAGAGTAATTTCTTAGCCATGGCATTTTGCTTTTACAGTTTAAGGTTTTAGATCCTCTCCTATTACTCATCTCTCTGATCTTTAGTAGCAATTCACCACTTTCAGAACATATTGTGACAATTGTTCAACTGGAATTCAAAATAAAGAGTGAGCCAGATAACACTCCCAAGCTTTGCAGTATTCATCACTTCTTCAATCACAGTTCATTGTGCCTTATGATGGCGGATGATTTACTAAACTTGTTGGAACTTCTTCTGGTACCTAAATGTTGACAGTATATATTTCTATGCTTATAATTTTCAAAGGCGTATGAAAACCGCTGCCACGTTAGCAGGAAACATCCACTTATTAAACAGTGACAAAAGAAATATCCTGCTTTGAATATTAACTACTGGAAAACTGTAAAATACCAGACAGTCATAAGAACCTTTCTAATCTCATTCTGCCACTATTTTTTCATTCAGCACTGAAATTAGACAATCAAATTGAAACTAGGCTCAATTTCTATTTCATATACTAGTTGAAATCTACTGCCTTATCTTTGGGAGTTTGAACATCATGGCCTAATTTTAGAGCTTTATGTATTTCCATGCCCAAATCCTCCATAGGAGGACACTCACACAGTTTGAATGTCAAGTATCTATGTGCAGGAGCAGAGGTGAAAAGGAGCTGCACAGGAATTACACTCCAGCCAAGGAACAGCTGCAGAGCACCAATGAGGCTGTATCATTCCTGTGGCCTTAATCAAGAAAGAATAGATTGCTGGAGTTGAAAATACAGATTTCTCCTCAGACTGGGTGTGCTTTTAAAATAAACATGCTACAGCAGATTTCCAAATCCATTAGAGCTGCATGTACAAATACTGCCAGAGCAACACATTATGCTCATACCTGCAACTGAGTCAATCTCTCCTGACTAGTTATGCCACATGGAGAGCTCACATCTTAAGAATAATTAATGAAGATATTTTGTAGGATTTTGCATTTTTAAGATCTTAAATGCAGTCCTTGTTGATAGCATGGTGGTTGTATATATTGAATATTCTCCATGTGCTTGTGTATGGTTTCACTAATATCAATAGGAAAACTCACAGGTTTAAGCTCAATCTCCACTGAACTGCTTCTGCTACACTAAAACTTTAACTGGGCTTTTTTAAGGATGTGTTTTTTCAGGGTTTGGTTCACCTTAACATTAGTACAGCATGACTTAAACAATACAGTGTTAATCTTATCTGCTGAATTGATTTTACTTAGATATACCTATCCTTTCAGATGGACTAAAATTCACACAATCCTCCATGGAGGCAATCATTTTAACATTAAAACAAAAAATGCTTTATGCCTAATTAATCTTGATGCTTAAGTTTCTGAAATCAAACCATTGTCTAAAGCTAAGGATGCTGTATGTGATAAATGGCAAAAAAATGCAGCAGAGAAAAAGCAGAGGTACATCTAAGCTGAGTTTCCAAATGCATGGATTCAGATATGTTAGTCTAAACATTTAAATAGCAGAAAATTTGAAAAAAATATAAAATTGAACAGCTGAACCACACACCCACATTCACTGAATTTGCTACTGACCTGTAGTGGAGAAAGTCCTAAAACATTTGGCATCCAGTACATGCATTTTCTTTGAGGCCAGCGGCTCTGAGAGAAGAAACTACAACTGCAATGAAATCTCTCTTGCTCCTGGGAAATCTATGTATGTTGAATATAACCACAACGAGTAAATATAATTTCATGGATTTTTTGTGTTTTATGAAACATGAATATTTTTGACATTTATTCAAAACAGGTGGTGATACATGGCCTTCTGCAGTATCAGCATGAGTTTCCTCCTCCTAAATGAAATATAATACTTTATAGTCCTCAAAATGTTTTTCTTTTTCCATGTGCATTTCTGGAGAATCATTATGATGTATGACATACTGGGTTTCAATTAAACCAAGATGTGCTAGTACTGTATTAACATTTCATAGAACAACCAGTTTTTTGCTAATTTATTTCACACCAAACTTCCTAGCTTTAATTAGCAAAAGGAAAATATCCATTCAATTTGATTAAAGATCCCCAGGTACACTCATGTCCGTCTGAGGAAGTTCTTGTGAAGATAATGATAATGACTAATTACCTTAGGCTAAAAGCTGTTTTTATTCCATTGTCTGGAATGAAGAACTTGAACTGTTTCCTCTCAGGAAAAAAAAAAAAAAAAGAAATATTAAATTATGTTCAAACTCTGGTTGGATAGTGAAATTTACCTCTGTATTTTCCCTCTACTGGTTTTCATTTAAAAAAACCACTTTTCCATGACATATGCTCATACCCTTTTTGTTGTATGACAGAACCCCTCTCCTGTTTGAGACTGGCAACGATGGTATCCCTGGAAGTATTCACACACTTTGAAGTGATGATTTTTACCTTTTTTTTCCTTTTTTTTCTTTTACAGGTTTCACCTCTTTGATAGGTACTGACATTTTTGACCTAGATCTAAAAGGAAAGAAATTACAGCTGCACCCTTAACTTCTCAGAAACATGAATACATTTCTCAGATATTAACTTTTGTGGCACTGAGCTCTTATGCCAAGTGAGATGCTTTATTTAAGGTTTTATACAACTGAGAAGTACAGTCATAAAAAGGCTCTTTCAGCTGACCTTATTTTTGTCTCAAAGACTTTTAATCCCTCACTACTTAGAACGAAAAGATGAAAGAAGCCCTCACAGAAGCAAGGGTACACTGGAGGCAGGCTCCCCATCCAACACATCCCATGGAGGAAAGCACACTCTGGCTAGCACAGATTGCCTACACACAGGCTGAAGTACAGGTGCACACCATGGTCAGCCCTGGTGTCTTGCCCATCCCAACCAGAGATCAACAATTCCCTTCTTGGTTATGCTCTTGGGCATCCTTCACACCAAAAAATAAATTAGGGGAGGAATGTCTGCCTGCCTAGGCCTTGCCTTAGTGTGGTGTTTTGACAAGATTAAGTTCCCAGCTGGATTTAGAAATACCAAAATGGACACTGGTTCAGTGGTCCAGACAAAATCTGAGTGCTACCAGTAATCCTATTTTTATTTTCTAAAGGGAATATTCTTTACCTTCCTAACAGTGCTGGCTAGGATGCTGGAAGGAGCGTGAGAGTTTGTCTCTGTGTTTGTGTGCAGCCAGGAAGAGCAGACAAAAGGTATCATCCAAAGTGCTCTTCTCACAGACATTCATTTTGGTGGTATGAAGAGTTAGTCCCCAGCTTTAACACACATTGTTTGTATTAATGTCCTAACAGGTTTCATGATTTGTTATTGCCATTCCTTATTACCAAGGGAGTACTCTCACAGTTGAAACAGTTTACCTTAAGATGGATCAAGTCATCCTTAGGGAAAATATCTAACAAGTACTTTAAGTAAATAGAAGTTATGTGGACACTGCCCTATTCATTTTTAATGAGTTTTGCATATCATGCCAACTGAAATTATTCTGGGATGTACAGCATGTGTTAGATAGGATAGCAGTGGGGAAAGAACTGGATGAGAGGAAGGGGATAGAGAGTTGTTTCTTTAAACTATTTGCTTCCAGAGACTTCAACTCTTTGAAACTGTAAATATATCAAAAGTTAAGGAGTCATTAAATACACACTACACACACCCTTCACTGCACTGTGAAAGAACTATATACATTACATATTTTTAAGAAACATGCTATCAACAGGACAGATAGAAAAAAGAAACCTAACAGTAGACTCACCTTCTCTTTGTATTGGTTCTTAATTTACTTGTAATTTCAAAAGCAAGTTATATTTCAATGTTATCAGGTCACTATCAATGTCACTTAGCTTTGCATCAGGATAAAAAATGTTCATTATGGAAACTGCTGTTTCTTCAAATGAAAATACTCTCCCCTGTAGAGATACCCTGCTGTGTCTAGTTTTCTTGAGAGCACAGAGGCTGATGAAAATGCTGCTCTTTCCACAAAGGCACTTTCTGATCATCAACAGCCAAACTCTTGCTCATGGTGCTGAGTTGTTTGATCACAAATAAGTGCCCATGACAACTGTGCTGCAGGGTTCAGGACAGCTGTGACCAAAATCTTTCCATGGAAGGGCATTTTTAATGACTTGTTATAATTACAGGATTTTAATTTTTCTGAGGTGGAATGCTGGTGTATCGGCTTCAATGAAGCTGATGTCTCTGCTTATATCGATTAATTTAGAGTAGACTCATGCCTGAGTTTGCCAAAATCTGCAGCTGTTTTATCCAAAGTAAAACCTCCTGTGGAAGACTGGAATTTGCAGGTCCAGTTATTCAGTCAAGTGGATGTAGACTTTTTCAAAATCTTTTAGGCAGAAAACCAAAATGCTGCATTGTCATGGACGCAGAAAACTTACTGCATAACAATGTATCCATGGAATCAATACTTTTGACCCCAAAAAAGCTTGTGTTGACTGGCCTTCTTCTGATCTAAGGCCCCCCACTGTGCACTATCTCTTGTCAATCAGACATTCTTTACAAATAAAAATCCAGTTCAAGTTCTGATCACTAAGTTAAAACCATTTCTTTGAAAGAAGTGAGATTCTCCCACCTAAGCTTGGAGAAAGAGGGAAAAGAAGAGAGATATAATGAGTAAAGACATTATATCAAAGGCATTATAGCCAAAGAACTGTGCACTTTATTCCCCACTTGGTTCTCTGAAGTGACCTTCACTGGCAGCTGGTACCAGACTATAACAAAACAGCATCTCACTTGGGAAAAAAAAATCAACCTATGAGGTTGATGTCTAGCAATTTCCTGGCTTACAGGAAGGGCTCCTCACCAGCAGGAGGAATCATCTGTAGTTGCTGAATTTTAAGCTCTTTTAAGAGACTTGATCTCTAAATAACTTACCTTCATTGAGTGAAAATGGCTCCTTGGTCAGAGAATGGGGGTAGATTTGACAAGTCACTTCCCTTCAACTCACTGGAGGTAATAAGAAATCTGTTGGAATAAACTGGGTACCTGCCAGGTAAACTGGAATGGGAAGCTCATTAAAAAGCTTTTTGTAAAACATGCAGTCTAATTACAGCCATTGAATGAAGACCACAGGAAACCCCAAAAACCAATGCTTTGGGTAATTACCCAGAGACTTCTCATAATCTCCTTGCACCTGTGGTTTTGTTGCTCTTTGGATTATGGATTTTTTTTTTTATTGCACAGACTACGCACATGTACAGAAAAAACCACAACAGAATAGCCCAGCTTGGACTGTTCTTTTGTATCATTACCCTGACTAAAATACAGCTTTAGCAAAGGGATAGAGAAGTTTTGGGTCATTTTGGTGAGGGTTTTTTAGGGAGGGAGGTTTGTAGGGGGTTTTTGACTTGGTTTGCATTTTTTTTTTTCTAAAAATTGGGTCTTTTTCACTTGCTTTTTACAGGAATAGTAAACTGATTTTTTAGGTCTTAGTAATTTTCTGAAAAGGGTCAGTGATGCAAGAGAAGAGATGGACAAGAGGAGAACGCCTTCCCTATCCTGAATAGACCATTAGTGGTTATTACAGGGCATGTTAAGCAAGTTCATGTCCTTCATAACTTCACGGGTCAGTTAGCAAACTGTCTTTGAGTGCAGCTGGGGCTACACAGGTCACTTTGAAGAAAAAATTTCTGGGGTTCAATATTCTCAGCTGGGCTCGTAAACGACCAACTACTTTCTACAGGAAAAGAAAAACGCAGATATTGCTGAGAAATTGTCAGGATATTTCATTTGATACACAAGCAGCGAAGAGCAAAAAAACTATGAACATAATAAGCTCAGTGAAGACACAGTATCACACATAATTAGTTTTTCACCAAATACTTTTTCTTAACCATACTATAAATAAATTGTTCCTTCCACTCTTTCATTAATAAAGACCAAATGACAAGCAATCTTATGAATGAATTACCAGAAGGTACTGCTGCAGCCATGAAGCAATGTGTTCTGCAGGAAACGAGTAGTTCTAAGGATGTCCAGATATAGCAGACCAATTGGGTATGCAAAAAACTTAATTAAAATTAGCAATAATTCCTTAGGCCATTTCCTCTTAAGTAAATATTCTGCATCTTTCACATTCCTGCATGATCTACTCTGACAGTTTTGGAAGAGTTGCTCTTTTTAACAGATTGCAATCTAACCCCAAAATAAACATTTATAAAAAGGACATTTTTAATGGAATATTTTACTTAATCTTCTAGTGGAGCCTATTAAAAACATGTTCAGTTTAAAACCAAATAAAAATGACATTATTGAAGGATTTATCTTAGGAATTAGGATTTTTCATTAATTTTTCTTTCAAAAAAATTCTGTAGTTATTCCACTGGCTTTAATTAAAGTATTTTTGGTACAAACCTGTTTTTTTCTCCTACTGCTCATAAGTTTTATAATTCTTTTTACTGCTTGTTTTTTTCTGCACTACTTTATGCACAGGGATTATGATAGCACTGGATCTAATAATGAGGATGGTAGGCACCAGTCTGCAAAATTTATTTTGCTATTTGGGTACAAAAAGCAAGAGGCCTGCAAACTGACTGGTGGCATCAGTATTCTGTGATACTTCATCTAGAAGGCCCTGCTATTCCCTTTAACTCTGGAGGTTCCTTTTATCTCACATTTCTCTAGCAAAATCTGACCAGGGTAATCAACAGAGAACTTTCACAATTGAAACACTTTACCTTAAGAGTCATTTTAAATGGGAAACTATAAAAAAAGTGGTACGTTCTACAATTCTGTACTCCAGACATTTCCAGGAAACAGTAGCTATTTACACAATTTTCACGCAAATAATATTGGGGTAAATGCTGTTCCTGTGCATGGCTTTTAGTTTTTGTTGGTGGGCTATTTAGGAATTACTGAGAGAAGACAGTTGTCACACATGTAATTGTCCCTTTGAATAGGGCTTTCTCAGAGACAGCTGAAAGCAGAATTCAAGCTGTTAAAAGCTCACTAGAAATGTCAAAGGCACACAAGAAAAGAAAAAAGGCAAAGTGCTCTCTGAGGGGAACTGTGTGTTTCTGTGAGGAAAAAAGCATCTAAAATTGCATGAGTACATCTGGAAAGGACAGAGATACTGCAGCCTCCATTCAAGCTACCACTGTCAGCAGACCAAAGAGTGGGTCTGGGTAATCTGGGAAGGGATCCCTATCCAGAACACCATGGAATGCCCATATCCACTGCTCCTGATTATCATCTCACCTGAAAATATCACTGCTTCTGTGACCCCATGTCCCTTAAATGAAGCTTCATGCTACTTTTGATGAAGGGGAAGGGTCACTTTACTAATTAGTATACATCTTGATAATAGTTGTGAGTTGAGAAGGACAAAAAGGACCAGGAAGCCTTACAAATATTATTAAATATCATGCCCCACTACTGGAAATATGGCAAATTATAAATAAAAGACTTCACCACACATTTTTGTCCAAGTAGCTATAACTTTGCAGAAAAGCAAGAATAAAAAATTATGTCAGACATGTCAGACAATAAGACATTTTAACATCTCAAAACTGTCAAATATTTTGCTCACTTTCCTAAGGAAGCAACTTAAAATGATAAACGACTCAGTGTAGATGAGTTTATTTAGAGTTTATTAAATTCTCTTAACTTAGGAGAGAGCAAAAATGTCCCCACCCAAAACAATGTTGTTCTTTGCACATGGGTACATTCCTGTTCTTACCTTTGTGACCATTTAAAAGTTTTCTCACTTGTGATATTTCTGTGACTATGATTAACTAAACACTGAGTTCTCATTTCTAGTATAATTTTTAACTCTCCCCCCATTTCCTTGACAATCCTATTTTTAAAAATGAGGCGACAGGACAGATAGGAAATTTTAACTTGTGATTCATCATAAAGAGAAGTCAATTATTTTATGCATACTATTCCTCACACTCAATTATTTTTCAAGGCCTGCATTTTTATTAGGGTTAATTCAATACTAATTTTTCTTCTCATGTATTGTAGAAATCAGGTGTTCTAAGTCACTTAAGGCATGATAGAACTGGTTTTTTACCATCTTTTTGACATCCTGCACCACCCTGTTGTTGCTCCTATTAGTGCGCAACTGGGGTACTTGGTGCACATATTCTTCTGCTTTGGGAATTTTATACACAGAAGCACAGATTCACCACACCAAGAAATTTCATTTCTTTACAACAAAGAGGCTCTTATCTTAGTACTGCTTTTCTACAATTTAATGTGTTTCTGCAGCTCACTTTGTAATAGAAGGTTGCATCACACACACAGGTTGATCATTAAACCCTTTGCAGGATTGCCCATTTCATCATCATCTCCCAGGGTATCCATTTAATTCACCTTCTTTGGTCCAAGGCCAGGCTACATGCCAATGGAAACAGTACCAATGGTACTGTTGTATCACAAGGGCTGGGAGAAGTGTTTGACATGCAGTTATCTCAGATGATGCCCTTACCACACTTTTAAGCTGCTTTCTCTCTCAAGTGGAATAACTGAATTTTACATCAGTAAATTTTTTTTCTTCATCACTTACCTATGCTCTCACTGTTTTCACTGCTCTTACATGCATTAAATCTCAAACTGTCCTGCTGCCCAAATCAATTCATATTTACTTTTCACTTTCCTGGTGACAGGATTATCTTTATACACATCTAGTAGACACCTTTCAGTGACCTGGAAGAGTCACAGTTGTTCCTCACTCTAAAAATTGCCAGTTTCGTCTGCCAGGCACTCTTACATTTCAACTAGAGTTCAGATTAGAGAGCAGAATATTATTGTTCTTTCAGTTACTGTCCAGGGCAGTAATGGGCTCATCAGTAAATAAGATCTAGAATGCTTCTGATCATTTTTGTTTTTATTAAAATACCTAAACCTGACATCCTTCTGTTTCAGGGTGAATTACATGTTCTTACATACTTAAAATCAGGAGACTAAGACTCACACTACTTCTAAATTAGGTGTAAATCATAAATTTCTCCCTTTAAAATGAGAGCTTTTATGTATTGTCTTCAACCTTTTCAGTGTCCTGGAAGGAAAAAGACAGGGCAGCGTATCTTTAATTTCCATCTCATGGATAAATTTTAATTAAAATTAAAATTAAAAAAAATAAAACCATGAGTCAGCTATAATAGAGTATTTACTTATTTTGTGAGATATAATTAACATAATAAAATTTGAAACCTACTTTATTTTTTAAATATGCATTTTTCTATAAACTGCTTATAGTGATAAGCCAATTAATGCTTAACAACCATTTAAAACATGGCAACATATAACCATCTGGCCATTATTGTTCTGCCTTGAACTTCATGACATGAAATGCTAAACTAATTTAGAGATTTGGTTAACTGGTAATATCTACTTGATCTATTTTTTGAGCATGAATTAAAAATAAATTAGAATAGTACTAAAATGCAGTTATATTTCTAAAACTCAAAGCAGTATTGCTGATTCATGTTGGGCATCTGACATCTTTGGCATTTGTTAGGCCAGAACAACTAATCTTGTATTGACAAACTTATACAGTGCACCCTCAGCAGATGGGATTTGTAGAAAAAAGAATTATTCTCTCAAATTATGAAATTAAATACCATCATGTACTTAAAGAAATTAAAAAACTTTATCAGTTTCTGTAGGTGGGTAATTCAACAAGCGCAGAAGAAGAACCCCACCCATCAATGCTGGGGCACACCCATCCAGAAAGCAGCTGGGCAGGAGAGGACCTGAAGGACTCCAGGTGTTGGAGTCTGGACAGAGTCCTGGGCACCTGGATACAGACAGCCTTGCCAGAGCAGGGGGTTTGGAGGAGATGCCCTCCATAAAGTCACTTCCAACCTCAGCCATTCTGTGACTCTGCTACTATTGATTGAGAGTAAAGATGAATTTCTCATTTTTTCTGATCAGTTATTCTAAGAAATTTACAGTGGCATATTGCCCTCATTGTTAGGCAGCAGCATTTTATTTCTAATCTGAATATTTTAGATTTCTATTTCCAGCAGTTGAATCTTAAACTACTTTTTTTGCACAGACATAAAGATGGGTTACTTGGGTTTCTCTCCAGGAAAAGAGAAAACTAATTAGTGTTATTACTGATTCTGAAATGCTCAAATAATAAATCTGTTCCCCAATTGTGTTTGCTGGCACAGAGATGCCAGCCACCACACTCAACAGATGAATGACCAATCATCTCTTTATTTTCTTCCTTAGAAAGAGTGAAAATTACAGAGAAAATAATGCTCTTAACTTTTTTCCAAGGACATTATCTTGAAATAATTCCTAAATTGAAGTCATAAGCAGCAGTAATTTCAAATTTCTCCAGTTGTGCCATTAAAGAGTCCAAACAAGGATAATCTTACATCTTTCAGGTTCAGAGATGGAAAGAATAAGCCTCCCAGTGTGGTGACATTTTCCACACACTATATAAGGACTGGGGGGTATCAATGGAGTGATTCCTTCCTCACCATTATCACACTGCAAGATGTCCAGCAATTACCTTGACAATGTATAAAGCAGAAGGATCTCACCCTCCAGTATTCCTAGTACAGGGATTATGATGAAAAACAGTATCTAAAATACACAGAGACAATGCCAGGTTGTAATTCACTCACAAAAATTTCCTATCTGGCTCTAACTCACATTTTTTAAGGCCCACTGAAACATCATCGAATTAAAAGCATTCTCATTAGATTCCTTTGCCATGACAACAGCTTAGAGGAGGTTTCAGAATGATTTTATGATACAATTTTTGTGCTGTGACATATTATTTTCATGCAACTGTGGAGCATGCAGACAGAAAAATATTAAAGTGCCTGGATCTTTATAATACAGTGTATGGAAATAACAACAACCTTTCGGGTTTTTTTGTGTTGGTCTCTGCTGCATGCCAAAAGTGACCTTGATTCTGCTCTGTAGTGTTCAGGTATGCAACTCCCATCATGGCCAGTTAACAAATAGTAGAAAGTTCATGACAGACCCAACTGTCTAAATACCTCAAAACCAAATGAGTTCTTTACAAAAAAACAATGCTGTATTTAAATGTAAGTTGGCAAAAAGTCTCAAAACTATGGAACTTCTTACCTGTGAAAAGTATGAATGATTTCCATATGTGACAACATAGAAGCTGCTATTGGATCACTGTATTTATTTGTGATATTTCAGATTACAAACCTTACATATATTTATGCTATTCCCCTACCTCTTTAGGAACTTATTGGATAAATCACTTAAACTTATTGGCAGCAAACCCTGGGCATCCTGCCTCACACTTAGGCAAGAGAAGGGGTTGTTCCACACACATTGGTTTAGGAGCTATGACCCAATGACTCTGGGCATTCTGTGTGTTCAGTAATTGCATGATCCATTTCATACCAGGATACCATTTTTGATCATTGAAAATATTAGGAAAATAAAGCAGAGTTTGCTGTTGTTTAAACACATGGGCACCTTGAGACAAAGCTGTGTTTTCTTTCTCTGTGCTCTGAAGTCTTCTTCTGCACCCATATGTTTGATAAATAGATACAATGTCAGATAATTTTCTCCTTACCACAAGAGAAGTTTTGCATACTACCCAAACTTACTGAGTGACATAGATTAGTGGGAAATCACCACTCTTTCCAGTCAGAGAAAAGTGATGTTCTCACATTTCTTATTATGAGAATATTTTCTTTGTGGCTCACAGCAAACTATTTCTGAGTTGCACTATGTGCTCTTTTAAAATTATAAGAAATACTATGAAGCTGTCAAGCTTCAACTGCTTGCTTTGAGGGAAGTGTTAAGTCACTGTTTTAACTGTACTGTCAGGATACAGCCCTAGTGCATGGCAAAAAAACCCACAAAAACCTACAAAAAACAAGAAAAAAAATCTGTTTTCAAGAGTTCATAAAACTAAGACAATAACATATGAGAACTCCATGGGTAGAAATAGAAGCATTCACTGTTACACAGCTGTCCACAGTTAATACAGAACCTTAACAAGGGGATATCTGTGAGGGACTTTTTGGCAAAATTGGCTGGATAACAAGGGCTCTTAGGAATATCTGAGCAGGTGCTTTCTTAAAATTATCTTAAAGAGGAAGATGATCAGTAGTTGGATTAAACTGAAATGGGGAGTTAAAGGAACATTCAAAACAAAAAATGCATCAGCTTTAAAGAAGTGTGAAACTAAAGAGGAAAAAGGCACTCCCTGTCTAATTTGGGTTCAGGTATTCAAGTGGATATGATTTTTCTCTGAGGGTCTTTGAAGAGACATCCAATTTAACCTTACCCGAGATACTTTTGCTTTCTGTCTGTACAAAAGGTGCCCATAGGACTGAGATTCAAGTAGGATACACGTAAAAACTTGACTGGCTTTTCACCCAAGGTTAGGTGAAATGAATGAAGGTCTTAATGTAGAGAATGTATAAAATAATTCTAACCCTACAATCCTATCCATCAGGAAGTCACCCAATGTTTTCAATAGCTTCTGATTTCAGTGAAACATTTGGCTTCAATTTTAATGGAAGGCTTTATTTTTGAGGCATTTGCTTTCAGTAAGCAACTGAGAAGACATCAAAAATGCCATTGAAAAATATAAAAATTGTGTATATAGTCTGCTGAGGAACACCTTTACAGATAAGACAAGTGTGTTACAGCTGATACAGTACCTGCTCTCTCACCTCATACATTTCAGTCTGTATATCAGAATTTCACAAGGCTGTCGCTAAATCCTGAGACAGGGGAGATCTTTCTCAGAAAACCTGATAGGCTCTTAATTATATATATTCTGGAGGACACTGCTACAATACCAATTTAGTTTCCTTGGTTACTAACTCATGTAATCATAATGTATACATTTTACCACAGCCTTATTGTGACATGCCAAAGAAAGCATGTCATTATTTAGGCTGGCATACACTTAATAAAAACCAGCTGTACATAACTTTAGATTATGTAAATTATTTTAAGCATTCTCATTTCATTGACTCAAAGAAAATGGCAGCAGTAAATCAGGGTATGCACAGAAGAAGTCAGGATATAATAATATTAATTATAATTTTGGCAATGTAATCTTTATGATCAGCTGTATACAGTGGACTTCAGAAGATGTAATAAATGTCAATGTCTTGTTATGAGTTCTGTATGAACAAAAAAGGGATTTGGTTGGACAGAAGCAGCTTGATATGTTCTTCACATCTTCACTAGGAAAGAAAAAAATGTCTCAGAGTCATAACTGAAATATTTGCAGTCTCAGGCTTTCATTAGCCTACAATAAGATACTTAACTCAGCTTTTTCCCCTGTTCATTTCTACCTCACGGTAAAAGGATGACAATTTCTTTTTACTTGAATAGGACAAATAGATTTTGTCAATGTCTCTTTAGCTATAGGGTGTTTTCTGACATTCAAAATGGATGTCTCTGCAAAGAGCATATCTCAGAAAAGCCAGACTTAAAGGGAGAGTTTAACTTTGGCTTTATAGCTTGGTAAATTTATCGCATTTGGGGAGGTATAAAGAAACGTAAAATAAGTTAAGGGTTAAGTATGAGCCATGGAGTTTGAGTGAGTGTGTGTGAGAGCAGACAAACTCCATTAATTTCTACTGCAGGCAGTTTCACTTTCCATTGAACAAGAGTCAATGGAAAACAGCACTAGTGACGTTTTTTCCATTTTTTTACACCTCCTTGGGAGCAGAGAAGTGGCGGGGAGTTGTTCATCTGAGGAATTAGCCACAAAATAGCTCTGCCTGCTCTCATCTGTATTTGGTACTGCTGCATGCAGTTCAGTCCTTGCCTGTTTTTTAACATCAGCTCTGTTCCTTTCCCGTAGGTTTCCTTCAGCCCCCTTTGGAATTAACTTAGAAACAGCTGAAGATCACTCACATAACATATACAAAAGGTTCCATATAAAATGCTGAATGCAAAAATCACTACAAGTAAGGCACCACTGGGACCCCTTTGCTGCAGGGTTTCTTTTGTGTGTCCAGCCTCAGCGTAGAGAAAAATGTCCTAAAGAAGAATCAATTGTAATTCAGTTTCCTTCATTTATACTTCAAAGTGAATTAAGTTACCTTGATGATTTGCTGTATAAAAGATTTTAACTTTTGAAAAAACTACCTTTGTCAAAGGTTTTAAAATACCAGCTGCAGGAAAAGATGAAAATTTACAAAGGAAAAGTGAAATTAGCATCTTGAATGCAAGAGGTGAATAAACAGAATGGTGACTCTGGAAGGGAACTCCGACTTTATGTACCTAGACATCTGTGTTTAAAATGCTTATTTGGCCTGTGTGTATAAATGTTGAAAAGAACATTTTTTCCCAGGGTAGATGTCAGAATAGATCAAATGCATGGCTTGGAATACAGTCAGAAATAGATCAAAGCAAAACCACAGCTCTGCAGTGGTGCAGCCTTGTTGGCCACAAGTGAGACCAAAGCAACATTAGGGTTCCCATCACTATTTAATGGGATGTGACCAAAGAAATATTTTGGTACTGTTGGAAGCAATGTTAACTGAAATCTGGAATCCCAAAATGATGTTTTGAGGGAAATTATTATTATGGTAGTGGCAAACAAAATATAAAGAAAGAAAAGTCCTCGTAGTGTCTGATATGTAAAGCTAGTGATATCAAGAAGGCAGGTTGTGAATATGGTATCCATAACGAGTTCAAAGCTGGTAATAAATAAATTTCACATATATTAACATTTACATAGATGAGAAGTTTTGTCAGGAAATCTGCTCATTAGACGTTTGCATCATCTTAGTTGTGTGACTTGGAACAAAATTTTTATTACCTAAAAAGACTAGTTCCTCAGGTGAGGTGTAGAAACAGGTCAATGTGAAATGCTTATAACCAGGTGAAAACTACAGCAGCTTTTAGCCCTGCTTATATCAAGAGGATTATACTGTGACTTAGACTGGATGTCCCTTAAAGCAATGAAGGGATGATCTGAGGCTCCTTCAGGAGCAAGGAAAAATCTGAGGGAGAGAGAGAAGAGAAGAAGGGAAATGAGAAGACAATAATATGGAGGTTCCAGTTTGGAAAGTGAGAAGGGAGATTACACTTTTCTTTCTATGCATAAATGTAGATCTGCAATTATAGCAGCTGTCACTGCCATTGCTGTCACTGCCATTGTTGGGTGATAACAGACACAGATAGTCTGGAAATTCCTGCCTAACTCTGTGAGTATCTTTCTGAAGCTATATAAAAGACACACATGGTTTAAAGACCATTAGAAGACCCCCTGGATAACTTTTAAAGAAATTTAAAATGTTTTCTTTTGAAAGACTTTCATAAATGGAGGCATTATTTTTGGGAATTTTTGATAATAGTTGAGAAATCTCAATTTAGAAAAGCATCGTCAATATAAAAGTTACAATGAGATTAAATAGGTGTGACATTGCTAATTTTCTAGATGGGTTTTCTTAGTAAAACTCTAGGATGCCACAATACATCCAAAAAGATGTATTACTGTTCAAAGACACAGAATGCTGTAATGTGCACAATTGTAATTGAGAAGCAATGCTGCCACTTTCTCATAAGACAGAATGTAAAATTCCTGTGAATAGATTCTGCAGTCAAGTCCATTTATTGATGTAACCAGGGTTCTTTCGCACTTGAAAGAAGGGATTAGCATCCACTTTGTGCCAGGGTAAAGTCTTCCCAAAAGTACTATTGAGAAATTAATGTTTTTGATGGCAGGTAACAATGTAACCAACACAGAAATGATTTTTGAAAAGAAATGTAAAACCCAAAGGCTTTCAATTTTCAATAACCAGAAACAGAGTTAGAGTTTGAAATTAACAAGTTTTATTACCCTATATTAGAACCAAAGGCTCAACGAGTGAATAAGATTCAAGATTGATTTTGTTGTAAATATTTAGCCAATTTAGAAAATTTTAAGCCTCCAAAGATACAATAAGGTAAACATAGGTTTTTGTTTTTTTTTGGTAACTACTGTCTTCTTTACTACAACAATTTGGTCAAAACCATCTCATTTCTCAGAAGGCACAACTCCCATGTCCCACTTTCCCTCCTGCAGAGTTTGGAGTGATTCCTGGTTCCTCACGTGAACCATACAGAACCAGGACATGTCTGAGCACCTCTAAGTTCATGGACATTTCTTGGTAAGGAACACTGGGCAGTACTGCTGCTTGGAGAAAACTCCTTGAAAGCCCAGTTCACACTGAGAGACAAAAATGTCTCATTTTTAAAAGGATATCACTGCAATGTATTTCTGAGCTACCCCAGCACTCAGAATGCATCTCAAATGCTACTGAGTTTAGGAGAAACCCCAGAGAAATGTCTGGGATTAAAAGAGCAAATTCCACATAAAAATTTAAGTTTTTCTATTCTCATTTGACATAGCTCCACTGTATTTCTTTAAAGAATGCTACTGGTGTTTCCAGCTGATACCTAAATGCCTGCTTGGCAGAAAGATCAGGAACAAGTTCTCTTATATGTTACTAATTATTTCATGACTCACATTACCTTTATAGAACTGCTGTAAATAAACAACATAATCTCAATTTTATGAAGACTGGGCTAGATATGCTCTTAGCAAGCTTTCGCTTTTTCAGAATCTTTATTTATCTTTGTTTTCTGTATCACTCAAGGTTTCTAGCTGCAGCTGCCAACAAGTATTTTATTATTTTTTTCCTCCAACAACATCAGAATGATTGCATAAGACTAATTACCAATTTGTAAAACTGCAAATTTATGGAAGAAAGTCTCTCTGTGAATGCCAATTACGTTTTTTCTTCTGATATTTAAGGCAATACTGAATTTTCCATGAAGAGGTTGCTTCAGTCTTCACATTTACTGAGAGCTGTAGTTATTTCACAGTAAAGCAAGCATGAAAACTATTTTTGCAGACTACTGTTTAGCAGAAGTAGTAAAATAAAAATAAACAAAAGAAAAAAGAAACAAAGTAAGATAAAAGTCTAATTTTTTTTAAACCCCCCTTAAAATGTTATTATTTTCTGCAAGGGAAAAAAATTAAAAAATGCTTTATGACTATCTCTACACTGTAACTTATGACAGAAGAAAATTACTACACTTATAAACCACAGCACTAAAAATTAGAAAATGTCCGTTTAGCAGTTTTAATTCATGTTCTTTCTTATTTCTATTATAATGAAATCTTTAATAATCCTGTCACATTACTCTCCCCACAGCTTTGCCACTTCAATCAGTCTTGTGAAAAATAAAACCCCTTATTTTCATTTACTGTAGAGAACCCCATGCTCCCCTTGTCCATCTTCCCTGCTGCTCTGAGCATCATCACTGAGCAGCCTCATCTCACACCTTCCTAGTTCTTAGTCCAGAAAACCAGTGTGAATGAGCATTAAAAAAGAAAAAAACCCAAACAACAAAACAGCAAAACCCAGCATTAAAAAAACCACTGTCTTTCTGCAGTATCTTCTTTCTTTCAAGGAAATTTATATCCCTTGTGAACAGTGCTGGCCCAGGGTCTTACTATGTGAACATAGTTATGTGAACAGTGCTGGCCCAGGGTCTTACTGCTCTGCTTCTGTTTTCAGAAGTATTATGTGGACTAAAATGGCCCCATCCAAATGATTTTTATGAAAATGAGACCACACAATTTCAGTTTTCCAAATTGCTCCTGATTGTGATCAGAGCACCTGGATTTAGCTGTAAAGGCTGCACCAATTTTGCAAAGGGAAGAATAGGTAGATCCTCAATTACAGCTGCAGTCAGGCATGCTATTGCTTATAACCATGCTTAAGCCACAACATGACATTTATTCTCAGAGGTAAAGGTCAAAGAAATAAATAAGGAGAAGTGACAAAAACAACCCTGGCAAAGGCGTCTCTTCCTAGGCAGCAATTATGACAATCTGCACCGTGCTGCAAAATTAGCCTGCAAAGTGAATTATTTGAAAAACATAAAAATGAATGAAAACAGTTCTCTTAATTTAAATCTTAGGGTGAGCACTGGGTTTTGGGCTTTTTTGGTTTGTTTTAAAAATATGCAAATGGAAATAACTACATTATTTAAATAAAACAATAAAGCTGCTCCTGCTTTTCAGATTTCAACCTTTTACAGTTCTATGATTAAAATTTTAGCTAATTTTGTAATTCAGGAGAACAAAGCAATTTACAAGTCTCCACAGAAAAAATGCTACAAAACTTTAATATTTTGAAATTTCAGGAACATATTTAGCTCAACATTGAACAAATCTAGTTATGCCAATCTACATCAGTAACATCCAGAGAGCTGTTAGCATTCAGTAATAATTTGGAAAAGGAACTCGATGTTTCCTGCCTATCATAACAAGGTTAAAGCCTCAAACTGTGCTGATTTCTAAAAATCCTCAACATTGTAATGATTGACATCAGCAGAGAAATTGTTGCTGGTGTGTATTCAGACAACTGGAAACTCTTAGGAGTAATAACTTAAAATTCATTGTACAAAATAAGTTGCAGAAGAGGATGAGAAGAGCTCTACCTGCAGACCTAACTCAGCTGTTACATCAGTAAGGCACAGCTCCTGACCCTCCTAACTCCCCTGCTCCACCAAAGTCTTTGTGAGCACTACACTTTAGACCTTGACCTTCCAAGGTGCTGTGGGTGGCCCCCAAGGGCACATGGATCCCTTCCCATCTGCAATCCCTGCAGGCATTGCATTGTCCCAACGTGCAGGAATACAACAACTGCATAACTCCAGGCAGTATCAACAGGGAACAGCATAAATCATAACTAATGTAACATTTTCACAGATTGAAGCACCAGGGGATAAATAGGAAATTCAGCCTTTTTAAAAAGAAGTAGAATTGTTAGGCACACTTTAGTTGTCATGCACTGAATTTTCATTTGAGTAATACAATTTAGGGCAAAAAAACAAAACAGATGAAACAGAAAAGAATATTAAGAAGTTAAGAAGGGGTTTATCTGATTGCCAACCCCTTTTCTTTGCATTCATGTAAAATAGACTGCTTCCTCAAATCACCAAACTGTTCCAATAACAATTATTTTTACTTGCCTGGTGTTACTCATCTGAAATATCTTACACATCCTGGCCCATCATTCAAGTGTTAGCCATGCACAATACATGAGAGCAGGATTCTACACAATCAGCAATATTATTACAGAATTTCTGGAATAGTGACATTTAGACAAACCAAACCAAACCCAACCCAACCCTTGTCTCTGTGGACAGAAAACAAGCTGAGATTCTCAGCAGTGGCACTGGTGCCTGCAGAGAATGAACAGGCAAGTCATGCTTATTTGCTTCTGGTCATGAAGTGAGAGCAGATTGATTATCAATATCAATACTCATCTCTCCCCTGTGCTACTGCAGAACTTATTGAAGGGCTGGAGGGTGAGGGGAAGGTGAGGGTGAACTCTTTACTGCTACTTTCTTCCACACTCTACAGCTGGGACTGTTTTCTTCTGCTCAAGATTTTTAGTGACACAGAAGGAGAAGTATATGGCCCAGATTTAGCAAAGCAGTGGGCCAGAATCCCAAATCTGACAAGGACAATGAGAAGAAAACCAAAACTCTGACTCCTAATATTTTAAGTAATTCTACATAGAACATGAAAAAAACCAACCCCAGAACAAAAGCAAAAAAAAAACAACAAAAAAACCCCAAAAAAAACCCACCAAAAAAAACCCAAATAAAACCCCAAACCATACCAAAACAGACAACCACAACAAAATCCCAAACCACTAAGCAAACAAACAAAACCAATAAGAACAAAAAAACCACCAAAATAAAACAAAAACACCCAAACCCCCAAAACCACTTCAAAAAATCTACTGGTGCTAAGAGACATATATTGAATATTGCTCTGATATAATACTGCAGAATAATATTTGCCAAGTTGCTGTGGTATTCTTCAGCTTCTGGAAGTGAAAACTGGGCTATATCATTCAGAATCAGATTTCCTGTCTTAAACTTGGAATCACATACCATTGGTAAATAAGCTTGGAAGTGCACTTCTGTAGGAGATGGATGGAGTAGTGGAGATGAACAAATGGAACATTTAACTACATCATAGGTTTTTATAAGTGGAGGTGTAGGGAAAGAAATCCCTTCCCACCTGCCCAGAGGGTCACTATTTTCCATTCATCTCCATCTATTTCTCCTGGCACAGACACAGCCATCACCTTGAATTGCTTGGGGCTGTGCATTGTTAATGAGGACACTCCATACTCACCCAGGAAATTGTGTTCCCACATTTTCTCTGATGTCTCTTTGGGGTAAGAAAGGAGAACTGGGATATGAAGGGAGACTGCAGTGCCATATGGAATATTGCATGGAAACAGATTTCCCTGTCTGTCACATGCTGCAGCAGTGCACAATACTGTCTGAACAGGGACAGTACACAACCATGGGGAACAGAGCAGCTCTGCACAGTAGGGTACATACACGGTTTGAACCAGAAAACTAGACGTACCACATTTCAAGTGTTCCTTCCTCTCACTAAAATCCCCCTTCTCTTCTCTTTCTGCACTGGTATGGCAAGAAATTAGAAGCAGTTTCTATGAACCCATTTAAAACACCTCTGCTAGACCACATAACAGGAAGATATTTTCTATCTTTTGCCATGATCTGCACCAGAATAAAAGTGGAGTGGAAGAACACAGAGCCAGAGCACTACAGACCCTCCTATGAATGACTTCTGGAATAATCAGGTTGAGCCTAGTTTCTGTATTCACTGTTTTATTATTTCTGTGTATTCTTACCCAGAATTAATCCTTCTGTCCAGGAACGTGACGTGCTTTGTGCTTGAGTTTAATGGACCTGGAGACATTGATTTGTTCAAGCTTTAGCTTTGAAAGATTGTTAGTGTTGTGCAGATCACATCTTTATAGGGCCCACATGGAATCATATAATGAAAGAAAATTAAGCTGCTATAAACCTCACTGTATTATCTGGGGAAGAGGTGTGTTATTTTCCAACCTGCAGAAAGCTAAGGCTTGTAATTTAACAAAATTCTACAAGAGACATAGAGAATGAAATTAATTCTCACTTCAACTCAATGAAAGTTCATGATATTTCACTTGAACAGCAAAAATTGTGCTCCAAGTTATGATTGCTTCTCTGTACACTTCCCGTGTAATTTTCCTTATGTTCTTAACCAGTGGGTTAAAGTCATCCCTCAAGTGACTTACAGTTTATGTTCACAGCCAAACTAAGGTAGTAGATTTCTTCCTTCCCTTAAGACTGGTCAGAGCAGAAATGGGTAAAAAAATAGTAATCTCATCAGAAAAGGTATCAAGAAATGAAATGCAAGGCCTTTTCTTTTGAACTCCATATATATTTTTAACTGGGTTTAAGATGATCTTCAGTCTAAACCAAAGATCTGGTTTCAGATTGAGTATTAACAAAAGGCAGGAAACTGTAGAAAGTTATCAATTTATCACACAAACAAATGTTTACAAATCTACCTTCTACAGTGATCTTTGGTATTCCCTCCACCACCCAAATGGCTTCACAGGTGATTTCCTCATTGTCTGATACTGTGTCATGTACCCTGAGACCTGTAAGGTGTCACTCCATGGGAGGATAGGAGGCGCATTGTTTGGTCAGAGCTTACTGTCTCTCCAAATCCATCATTATCCTTTTAAAACTCTTAAAACTTCTGCCTAGTCTTTGGTAATAGTTTATGAGCACAAACATTTGCAAAGCAGAGGAAAAAAAACCTCAGTTATTGCACTTTATATTGCAGTTTATGACATAATGAGCCTTAACAATGGCAACAATGCCACGATCCTCAGGAAGTTCTTGCCTGAGCCAGAGAGCATGATCTGGCCTCTGGTCATAACACAGTTAAACACATGCCCTCAGCAACCCTCCATGTTTCCAAACTCAGTAAAAATTACCACCAGAAGAGTGCACTGAGACTAATGAGCTGGCTCATGTTTAACTTCGCATCAACCAGGATCCTGGGTTCCTTTCTGTGGCACTGCTTTCCATCATCTCATTCCCCAGTCTGTCTGTACATCCAAGGCTGCCCCATTCCTCATGCAGATTCTGTTGCCTTCCCTTGTTGAACAAACCCTTCTGCTTTGCTTCTCCATTTTCCTTTATGTTCATCTTTCCAGCTTCCTTATTTTGTAGAAGAGAGAACTTAAATCGGAAGCCTTTTCCTTTTTCAAAAATAAACCTTTAATCTTTATTCAGAATTTTCTTTTATGATGCTAATGGGGGATTATACAAGAACTAACATTTTCTCATGTTTATTATTGTTGCTCAAATCTCCCACATTTAAGAAAGAGGGACAGAGAGACAATATAATTGCATCTTGCAGAAGCCTTCTCTTTTCTTTTAGACTTTGCTGCTTTTTCAGAATTTTAAAAGAATATAATAGAGTAGGAATTACTTAACAGAAAAAAAAATTTCACAACTCACAGCTTGGTTACTTTCCTCAACTGGGTAGGAAAAAATGCTCTTAGAAACACAGTGCCATGCAGACTTCTAATATATTTTTTTTTTAATGTGAAAGCTAGTGGAAGCAAGGTCCAGACTGAATCCCTCAAATATCCTGGTTTCTTTCCACTTGATTTCTCCAGTTCAGACTGACCAGTTCTGGTCCAGGACAGAAATAACCCTGTATCTTACTCTGAAGATTCTAGAAATTAAAGCTCCCTGCAAAAACCTACCAGACATGCCAGAGCTGAGCAAAACAAATCGAGGATGACAACAGGAAAGGAGTAATTAGATGCTCTCTTTTTGTGAAGATGATGAAAGAAAGGATTTTCTCCAAAATTTATCACTTTCTTCCAGGACATTGCATTATGAAGTACAAAAACAGAACAACAACCATTCTCTGATGGTTTGCAGTCCAGATTACTAAATTGTTTCTGGCTCCAAGTGCCATGTTTCTGACTCAGTGCAATTTTAATTGTGTATTTAAATAATAGTTTGTTGGTGCCCAACTCTTAATACAAGTAGAAATGCATTTGCAGTGTAGATAAAAGTGACTAATGATCTCATGGCAAGTTTTGAAGCTTTATAGGAAATAACCATTATTTTTGAAGTACACAAAGATAAACTAAAGATTAGATAATATATAATACAGCTAGCCTCCTTCTACATGATACACAAGGGGGAATAATTTTTGGTAATTGATGAAGAACTTTACATTTCACATATTCCTTGAATGAAAGCCTGGATAGCAGAATGACTCACTACTCAGCTGTACCTTTCACCATGTCCTCACAGGACTCAGAAAAAGAGAAAAAGAGAGAAATTTGAAACCAGCCTGATTTTTATCCTGTTCTTGAGAAGGCAGCTGCACTAGCTTATCTAGAGGACATAAACCTTGAAGTATATATTTGCGAATATGCCTTGCTTATTGTATGAACAAAAGTTACAATAGTCCATGCCCTAAGCATCAGCTTTGGTTAAAGCTGCAACCTGTGTAAAACCGACAGCCTGGGGTCATAAGCTCCCTTTCCCTGAGCAGTTATGGCAGGCTCAGAGTCAGACACCAAACCACGAGTGTTCTGAGCAGGGAGTGGCCAGGGTTTATAAATATGGAGCCAACCACGTGTACAGGCTCAGAACCACTCAGCATCTTAGTGAGAGTCAAAGCAGGACATCTCTAAGGGAACAAGAGAATTTTTTTATAGATGCTGCTACTACGAGGATATTGTATATAAAAGTGACTTCTACTTTTATGTAAGAAAGGAAATCTTGCCAAATCACCATTTTGAGTGCCCCCATAGCATAAAATTGCCAATGAATTAAAGGTAATTGAATGTTAGCCTGTCCTCTGGGTTCTAAGAGCTCTTCAAGAAGGAGTACAATGCAATGTGCATTTCCCAATTAAATGAACTGTTCTGTGAAATAAATGAATCATAGCAGGGCAGAATTTTACTGCAAGACTTCTGACACACCTGTGACCAGGAAGGGCTCCACAGATTCTTCTGCAGAAAAAAAAAATTCCATTTTTGCAAGGAGGGGTATAAGAAAAAAAAAAAGACCTTTCTGGGTTTCTCTGTATTAAAAAACACCAAATGAAATAACTGGTCAAGCATCTACTCAAGTCAGTACCAATATGAGTTGAAGAAATCATAACAGTACCAAGTTGAAAAGGAAAGCTCAATAACCAGTCAAAATCAAAAACAGGAATCAGAAACTACAGATAAGTTAAAGTGAGTGCTGGTGTGTCACTAGCTAGAGGCCACTACAACATGTGGAGACTGCACCTTCAGCAGCCTAGAGTGAATTTTGTGCTTTCCTCCATATGAAACCATCCACTATTTTTGTGAGCAATGTGAAAATATCTTAGCAACATATAACAGGTATTAGTGATTAGTTGCAACAAAAAACACATTGATAAAATAGGAAATAACAATAGCAAATGTGATTTACTAAGAAAATCTGTAATTTACTAAGAAAATCTGGTCTCTTCACTGAAAAGCATAGTGCTTTCTAGACCCTGTAATATATGTCCATGCAAGCTTCTAAAATTCAAAGACAAGAATTTAAAAGCCAAAATTACAACACTGTTCTGCATTTAAATCCAGATCCTTGCTTTCATTTGAAATACAGAGGTCTGGAACCTCTGCATTATTCTAATTATTTTTTTCTAACCAAAATATATTTCTGCCATCTCAACAGTAACAAAGTTTCTCTATTCAGACTCAGTGGAATAAATTTGACAGAATTATTTGAATAATCTATAGTAGATTGATAGCTAGTCAAGAGGTTGATATGTTAATAACAGTAATACATTAGTAAAAGAAAAATGCATTAGATAGAAACAAAACCTGGAGATAAAGCAGAAATATAAAGTTTTGACAAACTGTCATGGGTCAAAACCAGGACAGTAGTATCCTCAGGATACAGGAAAATAAAAAGAAAAGGACTTGCAGGAAAGGAGTTTCCTCATAACAGTTTTTCAGCCAGTAAGTTACAAATTAATCTCTCCCCTATTGATGAAACCAAAATTTTATTTACTCTTCAGGTCTTAAGCACCTCTTCAGGCATTACAGCACCTCTATAATCTTCATTCTCTAATGTTTTTTCTTCTCAAAAGGCTTTATTCTAGCCAGGGTACTTTTTTATCTAAAACATGGTGCCATTAGAGACACTTGTCCATTGACCTAAGCTTATCATGCACAGAAGGTTGAAATTCTTTCCTTTTTTGTAAGACACAGAAAATATACAGAAAGTTGTGCCTTCCTCTCTACAGGTGGGAAAATCTTAAATTTTCAAGAAACATCTAAGGTCATATAGTTTCATGAATGTAGTTAGTGACCTTTATGAATGAAGGGAGTGGTGGCACAGAGCAGGGTGTCCAAACAGACCAGGAAGGACCTGGGCTCCAGCTGGTGTGAGGAGACTGCTGAGCTGCAGGTGCACTTCAGAGACATAAATGTGAGAAGTTGGTTATTTGGCGAACTTGGCCAAGTGCTTACAAATTCACATAAATTTCTCAGTAGGCACCAGATGATCTACTCCTGATCCATCATAACTACCACTCATTTGCTTTTCTTATGGTTGTAGATGAAAGCTTCAGAAGAGAAAAAACCAAAAGAAGCACATCCTCTCAAAGCTGATATTGGACCTTTTTGTTTGATGATGCAAATACCGATTTAGTAGTTTAACTGGTCATTCAGTTCAGAATATTGATTATTTTACACAACTCTTTTTTTTGTTGCTATTGTTCTGAATTTCTAAGGACAGCTTTTGGTGTCCCATGTTCATTGTTCAGTTGTTCTTCAGCTAAAAATCACCAAGTAAAGATTATCCACTGTCTCTGACAGTTTATCTTATCCAGACTGAGAGAAAACACAGATATTTAGAGTATCTCAGCTTACCTTAAGAAAAAAATCAATTTTTGACCTATCTGACTGCATGCAGATGGAGATTAAATTTACCTAGAGGATATATTTTTAAATCTTTTAACATCAAAAGGCAAATTGGAAAGATCATGTAGGAAAAAAAATACTTTAGAAATCATAGGAAACTTATATTCAACAATGCTGCCAGTTCTGTTCATCATATTTGTAATTCTTAAATTTCTAAGATACTTTGCTTATTTAAGGAGAAAGATCAGTAGTATATTTAAGACCTTCAGGCTTGAAAAGCCTACAGTCATAGGGAGATACAACCTCTACACAAACTTCCAGCTGCTTTAGGCTACTCAAGAACCATGACTTGCACTTGTGAAATAAGTTATTTGTGGCCTCTGCTATTGTTTGCTATTCTAGTTCTGCTGAGGCAAGGTACTTCACCAGATTCATGCTACTACCCTTCCAGTTTGCTGCTAGTAATCAATAAAATTAGGGCTATCATCAAAACTCATTTAAAAATGCCACCATCCTTTACCTTTTTGGTATCACGGGAATTAGAGAACCCATTTTGCAACACTAGTGAGCCTCCTCAGAGTTTAAATAAACACTTGTTGATTCCTGGGGACAATCAGCAAAACTGTTGTAACTAAACTCTCATCTGGAGTTATGCATGTATTATATCACATATAAATAACTCCAGACAGATGTGATGAGCAACCCGAGATACTTGGCATCAGTCTTTAAATCACATGCCAGGTAACATCAGTGAAGGAAAATATGTGACAATATGTGATACACTTTTGTAGGAAAGCAGCTTTAGAAAGATTGGGTTTGCAATTTCAGAGCATTTTCTTATCCTTTTTTTCACTGCTAAAACTTTTAGTGACTTTAGTGGTATTGTATCAACTTTCCAGTTGGCAGGACACCAGATTACCTGTTAGAAAAATAATTTATACTGGCACTGTTTTACTAAAAAAAAATACTGATTTTGGATGATTTGGTTTTTAAAATGGGAGAAAAAGCATGGTATTTAAAAGAGCAGAAAGGAGGGAATAAAGAGGTGGGAAGAATGGGAGTAGGGGACAGAATTAGCAGCCACAATGTCTTCTAGATGTGATTTGGGTGCAAAAATCTCTGAGAAACAGAACTGTTGTAACTCTACAGCCAATGAAAGCATCCTAATGTCTTCATGCAACCTTTATGGAACATTTAAGCTACAGTATCAGAAGTGGTACACAACTACACCTCTTTGTTTTGTTTCAACTGTTCTCACTTCCTACTACAGTCATACCACACCAGACACATTCCTTCCTCCCTTCTTCTTGAACTGTATTTGTTTTCTTTGCATACATGTTAAGGTGAGTACTTAGTCACTGAATACCTGAAAGCTGATGTCCCCAATATGTAGAACTGAGAAATTTCTGAGGAAAAAAGACAGAAACTATGTAAATTTTCTCTCTCATGACTAACAGACAGTATTTTCCATCGGTGTTGTTATTTGTAGTTATAGTCTGGACATCTGTTTACCCTAGACCTTAATTAAAATTGGGGCTCACCTTGATAAATAAATTTTAATTTTTTCCCCTGGTTTTATTTTTATCTACTTCCTACTAAAGGCAATGCAGCGCCTGCAGCCCAAAGATGCTCTGGGCACAGCCAATGCTTTGTACAAACTGATGGAGAAGTTGACTCCAACCTTTACTACCCTGCTCTGAAACAGACAAAAGGTCTCATAAAATAACATGAAAACTCAGTACAAAGATGTATAAGCCAAATTCTTTTGACCAGGAATTCGCAGTGCCCTCAGAAAAACAGGTCATAGCCCCAAGTGCATTTTCAGTGGGTAATCAAGAATACTGAATGCAGCAGTGGAAAAGAAAGGAAACTTCACAGGCAATAGTTTAACCACCACTCCACCTCATGCAGGACATTTCAGGCATTGTTGGTGCTCGGTGGCTTTTTTCAGCTGCTCTTTTCCTCTTCTATTTAGGCTGTCTGTTGTTGGAAGCAGTGACAACTCTCTCATCTTCTGGTAGACGTGGCTGTTCTGCAAGCAGTACAGTGGGGCCCTCATCTCACAAACCTGAGTTTGCTTGAGATGCCAATGACCTCACTTTTAGTACACTTTGGAGATGTGCTCCATGAGATACACAACAAGAACATTTTTAAGAGCTCTGCATTGCTCTATTCTGAACCATCAAAGTCTAAGCAATAGCTAACACTGGAAGAATAATGTAGTCATTAAAGCTAGGTACTGTTATTTCCAGCGATGCAGACATTTCTTGGCAGTATGGTATGCTAAGCACAGGTTATTTTATCCTAGCAATAGCTCCATATGACGTCAAACTGGCAGCTCTTTCACTGACAATACCTCTTGTAAGATACTTTTGACATAAACAAACTTGTAAGAAAAATACATTATACCATTGGCAAGTCTGTTTCACACATTTCCATTTCAATTTTCTTGGCTATACACTTTAAGAACAAGAAAAAAAGCATTTTTCAAAAAAAGATTTGAAAGGCTGAATATTTGTCCAAATATGGATTAGTCAGGTACAGCTCATAACTTTATCCAGAGCAGCAGAACTATGCACAGAGAACTTCTGAGTCTGGCTACCCTCAACCAATATTCCCAGCTTGAATTCTGCAACTCTTTCCTCAGCTTGGAAATTAGAAGACTCATATGAAAACCTAAGTATGTAACATGGATTTAATTCAGTATTTACTAATTATTGTGACCAAATAAGAGGTAATAGAAGAAATAAAAACTATGATAACACCTATCATCAGGAGAGGAATGTCTTACACACTCCCAGAAGTTCTTTATTTCTGATTGGTACCCACGAAGTAGATTATGAATGACTAAGGTTTGCCAATATATTGCACTTCTCTGATAGAAAGAATGACTTCCTTTGTTTTGCACTGTTTTGTAGATGGAGATATCTTCAGGTCTGAAAGTGTGAGTTCCCCTGCAGCTTCAAGTATAAACATATTTTATTGACTTTAGTATCACCAAAGGGTAAGCTAATGGCTCTACTTTTACTATATATGATAAATAAAACCAACACCCAGAAAAAAATGAATCACTGCATGTACTTTTTCTTCTGGGAAGAGGACTAGACAGCAAACGTAAGCATGCTGTAAGATATAACATTTCAGCAATATACAGACAAATTGCAGCATGAGGGTTAAATTTATATGTAGACCAGACTATACTAATACAATAGAACAAAACTATATTTGAAAATGAGCTCTTATTTATGTTGACTCAAAATGAACTAAATCTAAATATTCACAAAAGATGTAAAAAAATAAGTCACAGTGGAAGTGACTTATTAAGTGTTCATAGGCATCATATTTGCAGTTCAGTGTTAATCATATTCACCTAACACACAGCACCCATGGCATCAACAGGAAAGCTGAGAAAAAGGAGAATTTGTATCCCAATTTGGTATGTAGGAAACTGCTGCTCATAATGATTCCATTTCTTGCCCCTGGACACTCACATACAACATATGGCTCAGTTACAAACTTAACTTTTTTTCCTGTGCTGCTGATAAATGTCTTAAATAAAACATCCTTCCTTCCTCCAATTTCTGTGCTAATGGTAACACTGCAGTATCCAGTACTGTAAGGCTGAGCCACATACACAATCCTCTCTATTCTTACATCATTCCTTTTTATTCTAAACTGAAAGACTAGGAAGGAAGCTTCCTCATCCCCATAATGTTTTTAAAGCTATTTTTTCCCCATTTTCACTGTGAAGAAAGCCTTCCTGGGCTGCATCCTCCTACATCCTCCAGCAGGATAGACCATCTGAGCTACTGTCAATCTGAAGTTATATCCCAGAGGATATCAATGAGCTTCTCTTCCAATTAATGGATGACTTTTTACTTTTATGAATTAGCTTGTCCTTGACTTTTTACAGTGCTGTTAAATCACAATGTTTTCCACTATAATTTCACATTCCCTGTCTGGAAAGGAAGCATACACTGATTCTGTTTTCAACCACAGCTACCCTGTTTTGCCAGCTCTTAAAGAAATGGAATTTTCAATTGATGGAAAGGACATATCAAAGGAGATAGGTCTGGCCATGAGTGTCACTACCAAAACTGCTTTCCTGTGATTTACTCTCCTCAAAGCTTTATTCCTGAGATGACACAGAGCTAGAGCTACCTCTTCTCACAATAGTAAAGACTGGAAAGCTGCTTGCCCACATGGCAACTGCAGTTTGCTGAGAGCACTACCCAGCACAAGATGCAGCATGACCAAGGTGTTCTCTGACTATAGCATTCAGAGCCCTGCGTGTGTTTTGTGTCTGTTCTCCAAATCCCTAGATTTGGATGGATAGTGTCAGACAGTGCTGAAAGCTACCTTGTTTCACCATGCCTATTTTTCTGTAGGCATGGTAAAACGTAGTAGTGCACAGTAGTGCTCCTAAATATCTTCAGGAGTAAGTTTAGGACCTAAAAAGTGCTAAAATTCTACAAACAGGAAAAGGGGAAGAAAATGCATGACACAAACTTCAGCTAGGTTTTCTGAAACTGGAAAATAAGGAACTTACCCCCAAAACTGCCTTGATAACAGCTGCATCTTGACTGCTGCAAATACAATTGTACATCCTACCCTGGGACATATCCATATCATTCCTGTTGGCAATGCAGGGAAAATCAATTTCATATGCACTGAGACCTGTGACACTTATGGAAGGCAGCATTTGACTCTCAGGGTTATATGGTCACTTCTAATTCAGTAGAACAGGGCACCGCATTAGCAATAATAGAGGAACCTAAGGATCACAAACCGAACCAAGTCATCGCATTCCCAGGGGTTACAATTTCTGAGGGCAGAATTTATCCATTATCATCACATCATATGATTCTGGCCCATCTATTCTTTGGTGTACACAGGGACGTGCACTTGTATAATAGACAATTCAAAGTCTTACCTGAAGTCATAGAATGTTAAGGGATGGGAAGAGTCCTCAAAGGTCATCTAGTCCAGCACTCCCTATCATGGGCTGTGACACCTCCCACTAGAGCTGGTTCTATAAGGCCTTTTCCAGCCTGGCTTTAGATACTGCCAAGGTTGAGTCCAAAGCCCAACCTTATTCAGTTTTTAGTAAAAACTAGTTCAGTTGTCTAACTTGAGTTGGCTTATCCTGATTTAAAAGAGGTATGGATTAGTTCTCTGCTTCCTGGTTTCATAGAGAATACTCACTCATAAAATGCAAGTGAAAGATGACTTAGTCCGACCTCAGAGTCTGAGAAACCCATGGTCATGCCCACTGCGCTGCTGGGGATGGTGCTGCCAGTGTGAACAGAAAGCAGAGGACAGAAAAACTTGAGGTCAAGGACTCTCTATAAACATTCTCATGGTTTTACTGGCAATTATGCCTCCGTAACAGAGCAAAGATTGTAGACACATTTTTAAAAGGAAAATGTTGCCACCTATTTTTCCATCTTTTTCCCCCTCTAAGTGCAAGTTACAACCTTGTCATTGGAAATTAAGTCTATACTGCCTGCAGTTGGGTTTCCCTCTCTATTTTTCTGCACAAGGAGTGGACAAAAATGAGTGCTGCTTTTGCTATGTTGGTATCTGTTGACAGATTTGTAATAAGTTCATGGTTAGGTGCACTCATAAGTGAACTTGTGGGCAGTGGTACAGGCAGTTAAACACTACCACTGTATACTAAGGATAACCAAGCAGTACTCTTAGACTATGTACAGAGCTTAAAAATAAAATACTGCCCAGAGCAGAACATTTCGAATACCAATGCCCTTGAAAGGTAAGTTTGTGATTCAAAAATTAGTTAAGTTATATGAAAATAAGAAAGTAGTTGAGAACATTTTCCCTCCTAGGCATGAATGCTGGGGACAGAGTAAAATTGAATTAAAAAAATATTTTCACCACAATTATGATTTAGAGAAAATTTTGGTTGCAAACTGTGTGATAGTGTCCTTTTTATTTGACTGATTATGAAAAATTCTTTAGCTAATGAGATATCATCCTATCTGTGTTTGATAATTTCTTCCTTTTTTAAATACCCACTTTGAAAAAGGATTACTTTCATAGACTTTTCAAGAAAATTTTGAAGAAAATATACCAATTAGGCACTATGGAAGTTTTTCTGGTTGTTTTTTTTCCTACCACTACTACTGAAAAGAATCCTCCACTCTCCAAGAATATTTGCCAACTTACCTGGCAAATCAGCACCTGCCATCTGCAACACTATAGTATATTTCAAAATGTAGTTTTTACTTAGTCAAAAATGCTCACTATATAATACAATAATGACCTAAGAATTTAGCAACCTAAAGTGACACAGAAGATGGAGAAGCCACAGCAAAAAGAAAAGGTTGTATTTTTTATAGGTTCCAAATTGTAGTCTTTGTGGTTGTAGTGTTACATTTTGAATGACAAATTTGCTTCTGTGAGTACTGTACTTTACTTGACACCAATTTATTATTGCCTTGAATGAAAACAAAACAACTTCAAAAAATACTCATTGTGCCCATATTGCTGACAGCGTCTGTTATACACTTGTGTGCAGTATTTGCAATATTGTTGTGTTTTCCTTTTTTAACCTGAACCAGTGGCACTAATGAGCATGGACTGGGGTTATAATAAGAACATGCTTAGGCTAATGATGCTCACAGACATCCTTCGTAGTGGGATTTAGTCTCCAATTTTTTTGTACATGCATTTCCACTTCAGCTGTGATGTTTCTCAGCATTTTCAGGCAAACCTAATTCATCATAACTCTCACACAAATATAACATTTTTTGTTTTCTGCATACATGTAATAATTTTTAAATATTTTTCTCCACCTTCCTTTCTGATCAGTTGCAAATGGAACATTAGGAATTTATATTTATTTTTTTAGGAGGGTCTTTTCAAAGATCCATTCTTTAAAATTATGAAAGAAAAAACACACAGTAGCATCCACAAAAACTCAGCTTTCAGAGTACCCTGTCATTACCATGTAAATAGCACAGCCACTTACTCAGTACACCTTCCTCTGCCTATCATTCCAGTGTCAAGCCTTGAAGTTCAAAAGTGCACCCCTATTTGCCAAAACCAGAAGACCCATTTCATGTCTGCTAAGCAATTATTTTATGAGGGAAGAATAATGGAACTTCAGTTAAATGATATATTGTCTGTCAGCCAAGCAGATCTGTTCTGAAAGGCATGGCCCTGACAGTCAGGCATGGCTTGCGTGACTCTGCTTAATTTCATGTCCACTGTTGAAGTAGCTGAATATGATCAATACAACAAAAACTATTTTAGAGGTTTCAGAACATTTTGAATATTGACTTATGTGGCAACAAACACATATGCAAGACAGTAGAAACTTTCATCGCCATGCCTGTTGCATTCAAACAAAATCTAGTTTATACATTTCTTCTGCTGCCCTATTGCTTTCTAAATCCAATAGCATTATTACATAATGGATATGTGAAATATGACGCAGATCAAACTCTCTCTGTTGGATATCCACTGAACCAGCCCAGAAAACAGGTGTTTTTTTCTCTTAAAATTTGTGCTTTCTGAGACTGCAGAAGAAATAATATTATTATTATTCTAGAGACAGACTTTATGAAATTACAGCTCTGAAAACACCACGAAAACATCAGTGTTGCACAGCTGAATTTCTCAGCAGTAATGTAGAAAACTGGAACCAAGCCACAAATCTATTTACAGGAAGGCTCTTTTATCCACAGACCACCTCTTCATGCATTGCAAAGGGCCTCAGCAGCACTCACCCAGACAGTCTACTGACACTAAAAAGGCAGGTTTGTCCATCTCCACCCTACTTACATGGCACGGTGCGGAGGTAGAGATTGTCTCTTATGATCTGCTGGAGCTCGTGGTCCACCGAACCTTTCTGGAACCGTAGATTGAGGTAGTGACGAAGGTCCTTATCAACGATGCCTCCTGTCAGGGAAAAGACAAATGCAAGTACAATTTAAAATTATATTGCTTTGATGGAAGCAATGAATCACTTGTGAAGTCTTTGTGGTCATTTTCCTTCATGGTTCTGTCCCAGTGGAGGACAAAAAGCACACAGAACTTTCTGGTTAAAGCATGTGGTTGATACAGTCTTTTTTACTATAGATAATTGTAAAGGTTAGAAAAAGTTAATAACAAATAACTGGCTAAGTCTGTACAGTTCAGGAAATAAATATAGGATTATAGACAGAGCTGTCAATTTTCTTTCTACACAAAACTTGAACATGTTATCATACAACTACCTGTATATGTATCTAAATAATAAAGTATTAGGTATTATATTTCCCATGACTATGTATCAATTTCCCATTTCTTATTAAACTAAAAATCTTGGTTCAAAATCTCTCTGCAGTGCTCAGTGGTTTTAGTCCATTTGTAACCAGAATGAAATGTGGCTGTATTTAGTGATCACATAAATGTTATATGTTCTGGTTTATTTATATTGACAGAACTCGCAATTGAAAGAGACACTATAAAAAACGAGGGTTCATATTTTATTTCCACCACCAAAAATGGTATTACAACATCCCAGCAAAGCAGTGCACATGGGGGAAAAACTGAGTTTAAAACCTTGTATTTGCCACTTTTACTATGACTTTAGGACAAAACAATTTCAGCTACTGACTGGAAGATGTTCCACTATGAAAGGCATATCTATAAATCTAATCCAACATGATTAATAAGAATTTTCCAATATAGTTCCTCCCAATTTCTCTTAACCTTGAATAGGGATCAAATATATAATTATGGAAAAGTCTATAAATAACTCAATTTCTTCTCTCTCTGAAATTCTGACATAGGAAAAATATAGAAAATCATTACTACATTGAGTTCTGACATATATTCCCAAGATGAAAAATTGCAAGTAGATAGATCCCTAACTTGTTGCTTCACACATGCAACCTTAAAACATTTTTTCAAATGTCATTTGCTATTGAACCCTCTGCCAAAAGCCTTATTGACTTACACTATATAAAGATTTTCCTGTAAATAGGAACACATAACATCTCTACCAAATTATTTGAAAAGTCACTGAAGAGCACAAATGGTTATAAATTCAAATATATTTCTTCTTACAGATATTCCTACTTATCTACCTACTATCAGTCCATAATGCTATTACTGCTGCTCTTTGTCAGTAACTTCAAAACCTTTTGTTTCAGGTTTACAAAATGCTTATAAATAATTTCTCTCTTCTTTAGCTAAAGGCAAAAAAGCCAGCAAACTTTCATAATCAAAAGAAGGGGGGAAAAAGCACCCCAGCTCAGAAGCCACAAAATACCTGTATGCCTGGTTCCCTGAGGCTGAGAACTTCCATATGGATCTCTGTTCTTCCAGGATCCTCAAACTCTAATTAATCTACTACTTCGTACCACTAACCCTGTTTCTTGCAATAGAAAAGTTTTGGCCGATGACACAATCCTTACTTCAAATTTCTTTTGAGATTTCTGAGGAGACTGCAGAGAAACTCTCTGAGTCTGCTCTCCTTCGTGATCGGCTGCAAAGGTCCTGCAGCTCTTGCTCTTCTCACTCTAATATACAGAACATGCCCAGTGATGCAGATGCTTTTTGGCAGCCTGAGAAAATGCCAGCTCGGGAACAGCAGCTGTAGCCTGCCCACTGACACAAACCTGAATCATTCAGCTTATAACATTAGTAAGTTTAGGAACCTACACAGATTTCTGACCCTCAAAGTGGATTTTTTATTTACAGCCTCTCATTTCAAGCACAGCCATTTAGTTCATTTAGTTCAACATGCATAATGAATGCACTAAAACCTCCTAAGCACTTCATAAAAAGAGTCACCTGATCTTTTTGGCAAATTGTATATTCCAAACTAGATAAAAAATGTGTATTTACAGGAAGAGATGCCTACAGCCTTGCATTTGTTACATGCAATTCAAAAATAAGTTTCTAAGAGAAATAAACAGAAATAAAATCATGGTGCAGAGGAAATAAAACTTCCAAGCACAATGGAAACAATATAATTTTTTCTTAATATCTGAGTATATAGTATAGAGTTTTGTGCATTTTAAAGAGCAGTCAGATTAACTACAATTAACTACGATGTACAATTAAAAATTTTCTTCTTCAAAAGTAATTTTGTTGTCGAACGAATTAATATTTTTCAATACTTTGGGCATAAGCTACTTTCTTTTTTTTATCTGGTATAACAATGAATTTTTTCTCCTAGAAATTTTAAAAAATAAAATAGTTCTAGAGCTCAAAAAAGTAGATGTAGTATATTTTTACTTCATCCTTTCAATTGTCATTCTTTTGCTTTTCTCCCCTAAAAAGTTCTGTAGTTTTACCTGATGCTTTTTTAAAGCATATTGACTCCAGAAGTGCTTTTGTGGTATTTAAAGTACCTAAACTTTGGAGCAGCCTGATCCTTTTGAAGCACAATCAGAAGAACATCTTGTGTGTGCAGTTATGAATCCAGAAGACTTTTTGAAAGAAAACTGTAGTGAATTGCAAATATGTAAACCAGCCTTGATTCAGCAGCATTGAATTACAGTTTGTGTTACAGACTATATAAAGCAAGAATAGCATGTGTAATAGTAATAGGATTATGTCCTCCAAAAGGCTGAAAATAAGACACAGAAAATGTTATCATCTGGTTTACTTGGGAGGGAAAGAAGAACGGTGACATTGACAGCAGGTTCATAGAAAAAGAAACAGGGTAAAAGCACTTTTACAGTCAGTAACTACTATTTAATGGCCCTATCCAGCGCTGTTAGACAAGTGACTGACTTGGTTTCTGTAGAATTCAGCTTCCATTTATTTTCTCTTTTTATAGAACACTGAAAGTTACTGAGATGTTGAAAAATTCCTGACATTAACCCAACCCCCTTCTTTTCTCTTATTCCCAGCTGCCCACAGTGGGGGAGCTGGGGATGGCGCCCAGGGACCCCCGGTGCCCATCGTGCCATTCCACAAATCCCTTGTCCTGCTAGGGCCCCCAAGCTGGAGCTCAGAGGGAAGGAGCTCCCCCAGGCCACATCCTGCTCACTGCATGTGACAGCAGCAGGAAGCACTGGTGTGTGTCAGAGGTGTTATACACCTCAAGCTTAAGGAGCCCAACCCAGAGACCATGATATAAAGGGTTCTTTGGCCACTGCCTCAGGAGGAGGCTGACAACTGTGTGATGGAGCATTCACTGGCTTGCAGCCATGCAGTGCTTTTATGCTTTATTTTCTTTTGGCTGGCTTGAGGCCTGTGCTCTGTTTCAGTTTCATTTCACTCCAATGAATCCCCTTGCTTTGCTAGCTGAGAAACATAGGTTGTGAATTAAATACTTCCAGTAATGATCTCTTGCATAATGTATGTGTGGTTTAGGTACAGCTACCAATCATGATGGCAAACTCATAACCATGACTGAAGTTGATTCCAGACATTACAGAATAAGACACACTTGGCTGAACTAAAAACTGCTCTGCTTGCATGCTATACTTATGAATCTAATGAGCAAAGTATAACTTTTTACAGTGTTCTAAGGCATTTCTCTCATGTTTGCTTGTCTTTATAAAATCTAGTAGAAAAAACCAATCAGAAAAGAAATACAATAAAGAACAGAGAGACAAAAGAGTACTGAATAGTTTCTAGATCATTAGAAGATACAAATCCGAAGATAATTGCCATTTCCAAGAAAATGGCAGGGATAAATGTTTATAGTTTTCTCTAATTCTAAATATTGTTACAGGTTTTTGCAACTTCCACTGTGGTAACTCACTGATGTTCCCGCTGGAGTCTACACTTGCATTATATTTTCCATGAAAAACATGTAAATACAAACATCCCTCTTGTTCCTGCAATGGTAGCTCTAAATAATTTTTTTGCCCTTAAGACATTTTTATTGGTGTAAATTTTCAATAAACACTTCTGAGTATTCACCCATTAGTATTTGCTCATGTTGTATCACAATCTTTCATTGAATTGCCTTCCAAAAATGTGGTGTGGTAAATTTTTTGGATTTTTTAACAGTAAAATCAATTGCATCTCATCTGAGAATAATTTGCCTTAGATATTTTATTTGCTGGGATTAAAATTGAAAAGATTTCAGTTTCCCTGACTTCTATAAATACTCGTAGTTAGAAATATCTATGTGCAAGCAAGAATTTTAGATCTATATTTGCATCTGTACATGCTCTGCATCTGGAGAAACTAAAGGAAATATCTTAGTATCGTTACTCTGTGAAAGCAGACAAGCTCAAAAACTTTTAGTATAAACTGCCCCACTTCCATCAGATTGGCTCTCCCTTTGTTTTTAAAAAGCTTATACTTCTGACTGTAGACATAAGGCACATATTTGGCAAAGTCAAATGCCTTGAATGAGCTGGCTTTCAGCAGCTTCAGCAGGAGCATTCTACTGGAGAGTCTCATCCAATTATTTATTCAGGTGGTACCTGCAGCTTTATATTCAAACCATGGGGTGGGTCTGTGGCCATCTGAGTGTAGCTCAAGTTTCTTCTGCACCTCCTCAGTGGAATACATGCAATTTGGTGCCTGCTAGATTAATTTATCCTTCACTGTTCACAGATAATCTAATTGACCTTTCTATAAGTAGCCTAAATTATTACCTAAGTTCTTTAAATCAGTTATATCAGGAATATTTGATTTATTATTTTTATTATCAGCTATATCAGATTATTATCTGATTTATTATTATTCTTTTACCCAGGAAGGTGAGTGCAAGAATATTCTTTTTGTGACTCTCTTTGGGATATATCAAGGAAATCATAGTCATCATAGGTAAAAATCTGTGTGCATGGTTTAAATGCTCATTTCTGAATGTCTTTTCAAATGGTCTGGTAAGAATCCAGAATATCTGAAATTACTGTAGAGAACCCATCTTAGTCATTCCAATAATTTTAGTGACACCATGACCACTTATCTTTAAACATCTCTATCATTTTATTAATTCTGTCATATACAACCTATTGCGAGGTGACCTATAATTCCCTCTTCCTGTCCTGTTCTCAGACCCACACACCTCCAGGCTGATGCAAAAAAATCAGAAATGAGCAGTAGTGAGGGATGGGCACCACACACCTGTGAGAAAGCCCATGTCAGCCACAGCTCCTGAACACTCCCTCTATCTTACACCCTGAAAGATTTTAAGCATAAACCAAAATTTCCTGCTGTATCTCCTGGTTTTTCCCCAGAAGATCTCCTCAGAAGAAGAGCACCACAATTCCTTTTTCCCTCCCACAAGTTCAGTGACATTTTATTGTAATAAAATTTTAAAAATATCCTTAAGAACGTCTCCATTAAAGAAAAAAAATGATTTCTGCTACTCAGATGAATTCATTTTGTTTGCAATACAAATGGTACTTTTTAAACAAATGAAATATGTCTTATTTTAATACTTGAATAATAAAGATCTCAGGCATTTAAAACATATGAGTCAGTATAAGATGATTTACTTTAATAGTTTCTTTAACTGCTAAGAGTTAACCAGAAAAATCACTTTTAAGAGAGAATATGAAAATTCCAAGTAATATGAAAACTCTTGGTTGGATTTTATAAGGATTCATTATTAAAATACAGCCTGTAGTTAAGCCTATTATTTGAGGGAAATAATTCTCAACAAACCTATCTGGTGCTCAGATTAGTGTAAAGATGAGTGTTGGCATTTCCCCAGTCATGGTATAATGGGCATACTCAACAAGGGATGATCCTTCAAGTCTCCATGCAAAACATGTAAACACCATAACAGTAAAAAACCACTTTAGTAAATAATAAGAAGCATTTATTTCACTGGCAGCCATCATCTGAAGATCACACATTTTATTTTAAAGCCTTTCTATCCCTAGATTAAACTGTTCATCATCTTTGCACTTCTGCCTGCCTTTCACCACTACCTTCAGCCAAGTCTGACTTATCTGCAAAGCCTCAAACCTTTGGGGTGAGCTATGAACTCTGTGGAATGTGTGTGATAGAGAACCAAGAGGGAATTACGCAAGAAAATCCTCAAGGAAAAAATTAATTTCTTTCACATTTAGGGCTACTCCAATAAATTGTATTCCATGATCCTTTAATGGAGATCTAAACAAATGTCAAGGCTTTGGAAAATATTAGATCTTGGTATACTTCTATGTGCTATATACAATGAAAAACATTTTAAGATCTAATTTATTGATGGGAAATGGCCTTCTCTTTCATGGCCTGCTATTTTGTAATCTTTCTCTTTGGCTATGGATTATATTACTAACCTTTTTGCTTATGGATCTTTTACATCCACATGTATCATATTTATAACACTTACACTTGCATCCTTAGCTCTATCCTTTGATTTCTTCCTACTAGCATTTTAAATTCAAAATTTTAAAATACAGGATTGTAGAATTTACAGGTTAAACTGCATGGGGATGACGCTACATACAGACTATATTTAAAAACCTGCAATAAATTTTAGCCAATGAATGACTTTCTCCAATTACGAGAATTCATATTTGTATTTATGTCTCTGTACAAATGTGCAATTCCCTAATCTATACAGATGATATATTCCACCTGCTCTCCTCAGACGAAGAGACTGGCTGAGGTTTGCCCACTCTTTGATCTTCACAGTGGAGAAAGTTCCCATTTCGTTTCGGGGAACAGAGGAGTCCTCACTGCCTAAGGACACCCTGGGTTTAATTCACCACTGTGTTACACCTGCCTTTGTTGTACCTTCTGGGATGGTCTGAGGACCAGATAAACAGGATACCCTGGAGCAGCCACAAATGAGACCAACACCACAGGAGAAGGCTGATTCTAGGAGCACTGTAAAAGCATATCATTCCCTGGATTTATTTTCTTAGTTTTTGTGGCTAGCCTCAAGCCTCTGTTTGAAATGTGAAGACACAAGTGTGCACTGTGCTGGAAGCAAAAATGTGGTTTGTAATGATACAGAGAGGCTGTGTCAGCAGGAGAATCAACTGAGCCAAACACATCTGCATTTTGTACTTTACCTCAGATTGCTGAACTTCAGCTCTTATTACAACACAGAGCTCCACTCCTCATGGCTAGAGAGAGTTTTCCATTGCAAAGCCAACTGCAGCACCTTCCAAAGGCTGCTAGCAGCATGCAACATGGACTTTCTAATCTCAAAGTTACCCCAAGTCAGCTTCAAAAAATGCATATTTACACAGTAAAAGAATTTTGTACCTTTGCTGTTTAGAGGTACTTTGTTTTGTTTTCCTAAGTTAATTTACTGCTCAGCACAATTTTAGATTGAAGTTGCTGGGAAATGCCATGATTTAATGGGCTGGTAAAAAAAGTCCAGCTGTCATTTCTGTAACAGAGAGGACAGTTTGGGGCACTTTTCTTTCAAAATACTAATCTTTTATTTGGTGCTCCATTTAATAGGTGCATAAATAAAGTGATGTTCAAATAATGCTGCTGTTCTCTACAAAACCTGTTGGGAAATGAACTCCAGTTTTCAAATTCACTAAAGCCAGTTATGAACAAGCTGTTTGTAGATGCCTCCAGTTTATCAATTATTTGATTTTTAGCTTACACACAAACTTTAATGACTGCTACTGAGCTATTTAAAAGACTCATGTTGCTCCTACTAGACTTGCTACAAGGCAAACAATTATCTTTACAGATGTTTTTGACAAACAAAATTGTAAGAGATCATACATTTACTTACAAAATGAGAATGTCAAAACCCACACTCATCCTGTGCAGGCATATAAAGGCAGCAATATTTTCTCTTGAAATCTGTACATATTTACTGAAGTCTTTACTAGCAGTCAAACACTATCTGGCATTCAGAGGCTCCCACTCTGGGAAATCTCCTTCTATTTGGTCAAAGGGTGTCACAACAGAGTATGAAATTTGCTAGGACCAATGTTTGTTATGTAACCAAGCTCTCAGATACAGCTCCCAAAGAAAGTTCTAGAAACTGACTTCAAGAAGTCAGTTGGTAAAGGGAAATAATAAATTTTATTAGTATTCTTCTAAAGGCAAAGCCTCTTTGAAAACTGATGGAACATAAAGATGTAAACTCACAGAATAGGTTTAACCAGAGATCGACTGTATCATACTAAAAACATTTGAACAGACAAGTAAGGCTGGTTTTAGTTTCAGAAAAACATTTATATTATTATTTCAGTTGGATATATTTCCAGAAAGATGTTTTGTATTCTGGGAAGATCTATATTAGTCAGAAAAGTCCAACACAAAAATTTAATTAATGAGGGAAAAAAAAAGTCATGAAGTTATAAGAATTTTATTTTTAATCAAACTGTAGCAAAATATTTTTATGTGTATACTTGGAAGAAAAAAACCATCCATGTGCTGCTCTTAGGAAAAAAGAGACAAATTGAGTTCTCTGAAAAATGTAGCATTAATCTGTAATACACAGTAATGCTGATAATGGGGGCCTCATTTGTTCTGCCTGGATACAAATTGTGCCTCACTCCATCAATGCAATTCTCTGTGCCTCAGGGTTTCAGCACTGAAACCCTGCAAGCCCTCTTGGGGTCTGCTGGTGCATGCCCAGAACACCTGCAAGAAGGGCTTGCTCAGACAATATTCCTCAGGAATTCCACACACATCTCACTTGTACCAAAAGCCACCTCTGTTGTCCCCATCCAGAGCCTCTGCTGTCGCCTCTGAGCCCCATTCTGGGCCACCTGCCCCTAAAACCCTGTGCTGGGAGCTACATGGATAGATTTCCAGTCTTCATGAAGGTTCTCTTACAAGTTTTATTATTCAAGCAAAAGCAGAACTTTTGCTTGAATAATAAATTCAAATTTCTCTTCCAGTGAACAAACATTCTCCTGTCCTTGCTTTGAGTGGGTAAAGCCAGCTCCTCACAAAAGTAGACAGAAATTGATCCCCACCTTTAATGGAAAAGTTACTGTTCTGTTTAATACTCTTTTTCTATTAATACATCAGTACAACTGTTCATCTAGTAGGGACACAAATATTCTTTTTCTCTAATACTCTTTTCATTTTATCTTTGTGGAAGACAACTGTGATGGAACTTTGAGGTCTGACATGTATTTAAATAAAATATGAAAGACTGAATTGGAATAGTGGCATAATTTTACCAGACTTGAATTATTTGAAAGGTATTTTACTTAAATTATAGCAGCACAATTTTAATTGCTTGAGATAGAGACTTATTTTCCTTACTTCTGGAAATAATATTGCCATATTAATAGGCTGTGAATTGCTGACACTCTGTAAAAAGAAAAATTAATCTGGGTAAAAGAATCCCAGTAATACACAATTTATGAGGGAAGTAAGCTCACAGAGGTTACCATTGTATGAGTTCTAATAATAGTTTAAAAATATGATTTAGGTTGGTATTTGAATAATGGCAGCCCAGTTTTTTAAAGTCTTTGTAGCATCTCAGTCTGAACTCATAATGTACCATGAATAATTACTACCATAATACATTACTTCCTTGCTTTCTGATAGCAGAACAGCATTTTGCAGACTTTGTACTCAAGAAAACTATCATTTCCAAACTCAATTTTGCAATAAATAAACTGAATTTTTGAGTTCACAAAATTATTGATAATCTCTGTGACTGAATTGCATTTATGTTATCAAATGTGTTTCCTTCCCTGAAAATGCTGTACTCCAAATCAAGTGCCATTCATATGCCATTCATATCAAGTCAAAACAAGAGTAAAACACTGAGAAAAATTAAAAGGGGAAATGCTTTGCAGCTATATTTCAGCAATGGGAAATTAAGCTGCAAATAAGCCTGAGGCTGAGAAGATATCCTTCAGTTTTATAAACACAATAGTGAGCACCAGACAAGTGTCAGAGCCCTCTGCATCTCACGTGTATGGGATGTTCCTCCCAGCTTGCAGCCCGCAGTGGCACCACCTCACAGTTATCACACAAGTTAGCCAGGACAGCCAGAAAATGTCTCAGCACACAAAATGAAATGAGTCATGCTGGAAACTGAGCAAGTGGCACTTCTGTCCCCAAGCCAAGGGCAGGTGAGTGCCTGGGCGTGTTGAGAGGCCACTGGAGCAGTGGATGCCCTGTTTAGCCCTTGTGGGATAACACTGGAGTGGTGATATGCCCTGCACACTAAGAAACCTGCCTTTCAGTCAAGACAGAAGAGACTGAAAACACTGGAGTGCTTGAGGTCACTTGGAACAAATTCTGCTCTACTAGTGGAACAGGTCATGGAACAGGCTTAAAAACAAATCAGACAAGATTAAACTAGACTAGCAGTAGCTGTAATATTTAGAGATTCACAAGCAGACCACACTGTTAATCCCACTGAAAGGGAATTAACACCCTACTTAGGTGTTAATTAAATATAAAAATATTTGTCATAAAAACACTCAGCTCCAGGTAGCAGAACATTCCACACCAGACAACTATTGCTCTGGATCACAGTCTGGGTCGTTATGTTTGGTGGTCTGTCTCTGATAAACATTTTGTCAAAGCAAAAAAAAGAACCATCACAGTCAGGGTGTTCTGGCTCTGCTATTGGCAAGCCAGACAGCCTCTCTAATTCTGCCTCTGAATCATTCCCACTGAGGATACAATTCCTACAGTCACTCTGTTTTACACATATGGAAAGGAAAATCTTCCTACTTGTCTCAGAGATAAGCTGGCAGGATGAAATGAAAGCAAATAAATAACCACAAAATACAACACAGAGATTTGTAGATGACAAAGCAAACGATTGCCATGTACTTACTGCTGACAGAGCTTTCTAAGCAGTGCAACACTGTTCTTCACTTCTAGGCACAGCCAGACTGCATGAGCCCATGTCTCTGGGTCAAACAAAAATAGTAGATCCCCAGCATGCAGACACAATGCAGCTTCAAATTAGCCTGGTCTCAAAAACCTACAAAAATGAGACTGATTTTTGAAAACAAAAAAAAATGGAAGTCTTTTTAATGCTACTCAATAAACACTTCAAAATCGCTGTATGTGTAGCCAATAGAGCAGTGTCTTTATGCCATCAAAGGTACCTTTTGTGTAGAATGGTACTTCAGCATGAAAGACAGCACTTGGTCTTGGAGCACTGAACCAGCTGCTCGGTGCATGAAGAGGCTGTTATGTTCTGGGATGGTCTCAGTTGGTTAGCTAAGTCCCCTCGTGCTGATTTAATTAGCACTGCTGGAAAATGCAAATGACCAAAAGAGGCACTGTGCATTGTGCAGAATTAGATTGTGAAAAATATGTGTGCTTACATAACATGTTTCAACAGAGAAATAAAACGCTCCTGCTCCCAGGAGCTGTAGGCAGGCAGATGGTGGGTACTCCAGCAAGATCATGCACTCTGCCTGCAGAGACACGATGCCCTCAACCTCTGGGGAAGAGACTGCTGCTGCATTTCTCTAATACCCCAGTTTGCTGAGCCACAGAACAAACCACACAATTACAGCTGGACTAAAATTGCTCATTCTGCATCCCCAAAAGCAGAAAGGTGTCACATCAGGGGACAAAAATGAGATGGCAAAGCTGTAGGTTCACTTTGTTACCCTTCAGGCACATTGTCCCCATGGCTATGATCTACTGGACTAAAATCAATATAGTCTGTAGTTCAGGAGTATGCCTAGTTGTTTTGCACAGAATTTTTTACATTTTCACAGTTGTTACTTAATTAAAAGAGAAAACTAGAGGGCTAAAATCATGGGACAATAAAGAATTTGGCAAGCCACTGAGGTGTGGATTAATAGTTACACATTTCCAGTTTTATCTGTGCATGTTAAGGTCAATATCAATCTGCATATGGTACAAAGCCATTAAAAGAGCCTCAAACATGAACATTATTAAGCAGGATGTGCCTGTAATTTCACCTGCCTTTTCTGTAGAGATTTTGATGCATACCACATAAAATATTAGATCTGTACTTTTCCAATGCCATTTCCTTCATTTAATGCTACAGGCCCAATATATTGTAAGTAAATTTTACACCATATAAGAAATGCCAGCAGTCAATTTACCTTTTCCTATTTTTAACATGCTTGACAGTATTAAACTAGCATGCAGATATAATGGAGAGATTTATAGTTTTAAATCAGGAAGCTAATAAAAATTTTCTGTTTCTCTAAGACTGCAATAAAACAGGAAATTAAAACAATAAAAGGCCGGAATCTTGGATGCTTGTACAGCTATAGAAAAGAAAATTTCTGTTCATCTCATGTATCCTCTTCTACACACTTGAAGACTGAAAGGAAACAGAATAATTTCAGTACTTGGCTTGAAGAATTTTACCTTTACCCATTTTGAAACACTACTGTGAGGCCTCTTGGACAAACACTGGTGAACTTGGGCCTCATAAGCAGAACAATGCTAGTGTGCAAGTCAGATTGTTTACTCATCCTATACTAACAAGCACAAATAATGCTAATGCCAGAGTAGGTCTGCATTCAGATTTTGGGGTATAAGGTGTCAGAGCAGAAAAAACCAAATGGTTACATTTAGGGACTCTGCAAGTGTCTCTTTTGCTTTAGGAAATCAGGCGAAGGCTCATGGTGCAGGATGAAACAATGACTTTAAAATGCATATTTCATGCAATAAATAAACCATATCATCCACTGCACATTAGGAAGGAGGTTGCTTGTTTCAGGTGTCCCTTCAGACTAAAATGTTCTAGGTGTTCAATTTGAACATTGAGGTTACTTCTGAAAGCTCCTTGAGCTGCCAGAAAATGCCCCAAAACTGTAAGTTAGTTTACAAGACAGAAGAACTTAAAGATTGCAGTGGACTTGCTCAATGTGAAGTTCCCAGAAATTTTATGGATAACTGAAAAAAAAATAATGCATCTTGGGGGTCAGTATTAATAGAGAGCGGGTCCTACTGGCCCTGCCAGCCACGCTGAGTCCTCAGAGCAAGTGAACCCCACAGGACCAAGGCTCATGATGTCCTAAACAAGCAAGTACTGGGTTTGTATAAATCTGCATGAACCTAACACATCTGTATTTTTATACCTCCTTCTTCCAACAGATGTCAGATCTAAAAAAATGCCTCATAAAAATGGAAATATCTGTATGTTTCTATATCAGTATAGCACAAGCCAACCACCCTAAGGATCTTCAGACTCTGTAATACTGAGGGGAAGAAATATTTTTGCTTGCAGTCAAAGAACATTATAAACAAAAAATAATTTAGACCCCCCGCTAATCAGATTTCTTTTGCACAAATAACAAGTTGCAATGGTGTCAGAATGTCAGTTTAACTCAGATTCAGGACTAGTTTCTACATCAAAATAGGGAAATCTTGAGGGGCAACATCTAGAGCAGGGGAGTTCTCTTGTGTTAACTGAGACAGTGAGGGAAGTGAAAATGCTGTTCATCCCAGCAAAAAGAAAGAAACCAAAACATTTCAAAAAGTTATGAATGTGTGATGTTGGTTGAAGCTCAGAGCAGAGCATCTGTGGCTGGCTGTTTAGAGACTGACTTCAGTTGAAGCTATGATCTTATTCCTGAGGTGAATTCAGAGGTATTCCATAAAGGCATCTGATTTTTGGTGCTTTAATTAAATAAATGCAGGAGAGACAGTTCAAAGAAAATTGAGTAGAGCAGTCTGTCCTGTACTGCAGTCTGGAGGCATCTTTGAATCTGCAACAGACTAAAGACACCATGAAAAGGGGATCTGGGTTTTGTTCTTAAAGAACATATAAAAGATGTAGTAATTCACCAGTTGTCAAAGAAGAGCTGGCAGATGCCCTTTTTCAGAAAGGGAATAGTCAGTGTAGGAAAATATAAACTTTTTTTGGTTGAAGATATTTCAACAACAAAGGAATGCCATACATCAAGGAAAACCAAGAGGAAAGCTAACTTTTGAGGATGCTGCCAGCACTATAGCACCTCCTAAAAAGTGCCAACTAGTTTAAGACTGGTGGACTCACAATGGGCCTCTCAGAGCAGGCCACTTCATGGTTTATCTTCAATCAAAATGAATCCAGCCTGTATCTTGTGATACTGATCTGAAGGATGAACTCAAGTATAAAATTAATTTCTCACTGCAAATATGTTTCTCATGCTAGAAATTCTTTCTTTTCATTCTATACTAACTTATGCTATGTGTTTTGTTTTCGCTTGTTCTGCAAGCATGTGGTTATCTGATGCCCTACATAAGAAGTACCCAAAAAGATACTCATTACTATTGCTACTTTCAGTATTCAATACTATTGCTACTTTCATTATCATCATTATTATTAATATTAATGTGTGTATTAATCTGTGCCAAAAATAGAACACCACAAAGGGAAAAAAAGATGCATTTTGGGATAGCAGCCAACTCCTACACCACAAACAAGAAAAAAATATTACTGAAAAATGCTGGATATTAGAAATAATTTATGCAGAGTTTCAGATTCAAACAAGCCAGGCTGCCAAAGGCTACTGAAAGAATGATTGGGTTAGAAAAATGTCACTGAGCAATATTTATGTCTCTAAACTTGGAACCCAGTCATGAGACAGTCTTAAGATTACTTCTTTTTTGTTTTAAGGCAAATTACATTTTTTTAATTTCTGCATCAAAAATGAGGGGAATTTAAAAGCATAACTCAGAGACAAGGCATATCTATCATTTGGTGGCTGCTGATTTGGAAAGTTTGAAAACCACCCCAAACATGAGCAAAGGTATGCAGTTATATTTTAAGTTTACAGATGCTAATGCTTGATGTTCCAGGTCAGAAAAAACCCTTTAGATCCTTTAGTCTGACCTCCCACATGTTGCAGGATATGCTACTTCAACCAGTACAGTGACCCTTGTACTAAGCCTATTAATTCATGTTGCTACAGCTGCTTCCAGCAACACCTACAGGCTTGAAGATGAGAACAGCTGGAGACCCTTTCCTCCTTCTGTGGTGATTTCATTGGCCTTACTCTTAAAAATGTATGCATTAATTTTAATTTGAATGTCTCTGAGTTCTGTTTCCAGTCTTTGGTTTAGAGTACTCCTCTCTCCCTTTAATGAAATACCCATAACTGCTCCATGAAAAAAAGTTTATGTTGCAAATTAAAACACTTTCTTTCTCCTTCGTCCTCTTCTTTTCCCTTTTTCTGTTCTTTTTATTCTTTTTTTTTCTTTTTCTCCTATTAATATTGAGATGAACAAACCGAGGGAACAAATTTCCTTGTTTTTATATCTCGGACTTTTTCCCCTGCAGCTGATTTCTAATTTGTCTACATCACATATAAAGATAAGACCAGAGCTAGACACAGACCCCTCACTGCCTCACCAAGAGCCACAGAGGACCCATGACTCTACCACCACTGGAACTGAAGGAAATTTGATGTTTCTTCAGAGGAAAAGGAAACTGAAGGAAATTTGCTGTTTCTTTAGAGGAACCAACTGAAATGAACTCATGGCTCTTCTGAAAAGTCTTTAATTTCTTCACAGGGGCAATAGAACCCTGTATATTTAGGAGTATTTCAGTACCAGAACAAGAAAGCTTTTAATAGTAATGAAATAGGGTGTCACAGGACACAGAAAAAGAGAGGATTCAACACAACCTGGAGAAATAGGAAAATTACAATACAAGAATAGGAACTATTTTATTAAAACCATCAATCATGACATTCAATAGCACAGGTGACGAGTAAGAAATATGCTCTAAGGGCTATTTGAAAAGACAAAGATATTTACTGTGACTTCAAAGTCAGCCACTAAAATAGGAGGTGGATATATATATATATTTGTGATTTGGGCCTAGATAACTTTGGCATTGCAAGACGAAACTGCAGGAGAAAAGCTGGAGTATTTCAAAACAAACAGAAAAATGCCTGCAAGAAATAACAATAAAGTCTTAAACATTATTTCCTATATGAAAACTGAACTTGCACTTTTCTGCAAAAATATCTCTAAAAATTCTAATTTTCATTTACTCATATAGCTTCATAATTTTCACCTACTTGCCTAAAGTTTATAGGTACTGATATCTCTAAATGGTGAAGTGGCTTACGATGCATAAGAAACTCTGAATTTTACAGCACAAAGATGCAATTGGTAGACTCACATTCATTGTTATTACTGAAAAAACATTTTCTTAAATCTTTGAAATTTAGGAAAATAAGAAACTGTAATTTCATGAGAAAAAATATTTTTAGATGTGCTGATCACTGAGATTCCCATCTCTAATTTGTTTGTTGGGGTTTTTTCCTCTAGTAGATATTTGAAAAAATTTAAATGAGAATAAAAATATTTAAAGGCTTACTTTCAGTTGTACACATATGGGAAGGCCAATAGAAAATGATCTCCTTTTTATCATTAACAATTCTTCTGTTATTGCCCATATTTAATAACAGAGACAGGTTTGATGCCACAGATAAAAAAATATATGATGTTATAGAATATTGGGTGATAAACTGCAAGCAATTATACCATTAACCAATACCAGGAGATACCTGTGCACAAGGGACAGTTAACACTATTCAATAGTTAATAATGCCATATTAACTGGCATTTCACTGCTTCTGAAGGCTTAATTGTCTGACATTAACATTCTTCTTGCACTCAAGGGATGCTCTTTACACCACTCCTTTAGCTAAGGCAAATGTTATTGCAGCTAGGTGTCCTGCCCCTCCCTCTCCCCAAAGCACTCTGTTGGTGGCTAAATAGCTGCTGCACTGACACAGGAAAATATGAATTGCTGATGAGCAGGACAAAATAATGAGAAAATTATTCTGATGAACACAAGATGTATGTTGAAATTTCTAAACCCCTTTTGGCACACCACAGAAGACAGGACACCATTTTGCTCGACAGGACTATATTAGACCGTCTACTTAACATAATTTTTCAAATGAAGTATTATTTCATTTTCACATTTATTTTCCTGCAGATATAAGTACCTCAAAAATGGAAGATATAGCAGTCAGTGTCCACAAAGCAGATCATTGATTATCCAACATGATAATTCTTAGTTTTCTCTCAAATTGTCTCAGTTTACTGTAACAATAATCTCTCTCTGCTTTTCCTAGATCATGCCCTAAGCTATGGCACATTTCTACAATGATGGGTATGGTACATCACTCACACCTTTTCTGTAACTAAGACTTTTTTCATAATCAAGCTCTTCTAGGATTAACAGGTGCTCTGACGTCTTCCTGCCTCTGAAAGCCTGCTGACCTGCCCAATTAAAATGCCACTTCTCTGAGCTGATTCCTATGGCAAAATGACATGTAAAACTCATGATACTCTAGCCTTTTTTGTATAGCTGTGTAAGCTTGTCTTGCACTGTGGTTAAAATTTTTCATCACTCAAGGCCTCAAGATTCCTTCCTGCATCCTCCTGAAGTTTCAGTGCAAAATGAATCAATTTTTGCCCCGACCTCCATAAACAGGTTCAATCTTTGCAATTGGTATATTAATATTTACATCCCAAACTAGATACAACACGGAATACTCTTAGATGAAAATAATTGCCTGCATTTAAAAGCCAAGTATTTTGATAGGTCCTTTTTTCAAGAAATATGAACTGTGATTCCCTTAGAAAAAGCTTGTAAGAGAGACAGGTGTTTTAGGGCTTTTTGAGCCTGTTTCTCCACAAGGGATTTTTGTTTGTTTGTTTCCAGTGCTGGCATGCCTAAGAGAGGAAGAACCAAAGTTAATTTCCTGCTATTGCATTTAAAAATCTCAAGAATGAAAGAGTAAAGATGGCTCCCTTGCTTTAACTAATTAAAAATGTCACAAGCTTTATTTTAAAGCTTTATTTTATTTTTATTCTTGTGTATAAAGAGTGTTTTTATTTGGTAACAATTGCCGATTTATTTCAAAGTCATATATTCCTTCAGAAGTTATTTTGGAAGATGCTTTTCTTGGAATAAAACATTCCTTTACAGGATATTTCACTAAATTATACAGAGTATCAGTGAAATGTGTACCAGGCATATTCTGAAAAGTAGGATTTCACATATTGTGGTGCTGCAGCTGGCATCAGACTTTGAAAACAATTGTTTAACCAGGGCATCCTGGAACAGATTCCTTACAGACACCAGATCAGCTGCTATCAAGTGCATTACAGGTGGAAGAGAGGACCTGAGAAATGGTGGAACTTCTCTTACCTCACAGTAATATGATTGACTTTTTCCTTGAAGAATGAATGTCTAAGAGGTGATAAAAGTCTATAAAAAGCCCAGTAGAGCTCTTTATTCTATATTTAGATTATCTTAAAAATGTTAGATGCTCTAGAAAGATGAAGTATCTGGTCAAGTATATACACATTTAAAATAAAGCCTTGCTTTCTTTCCACTGTTTATTAGGTGGTCAAAAAACCTACTTGGATTTTATGTGCCAAAGGCCAATCAGAATAATGCTATCCTGTTCATAGACTGGAATCAGTTGAAGTACACATCTCCCAGTCTGGATAATAAATGCCTGCTGAGGTGCTGTCTTAGAAGATCATTCAGCAGCCTTTGAAACCACCATTTGAAACCCATTTGTAAAACCAGCATATTTATGAAGTTGCATTCTGGATCAGACAACTGCTAAATTTACTGTGTTTGGAAATTCTAATTCTACATACCTACAGAAAATGAGTAAGATCAAATTTCACAGCTAATCTGCTGCTGTGCTTTACCACTTGCTATTTGCACATAAACATCTTTGCAGAAAAATACCTCAGTGGTGTTTTCACATCAGTAGGTTTTAGCCACAGCATGCTACACTTTTACAAAAATCAAATTGCCCCAGTGTTCGAGAAGGACTTTTAAAAATGTGTTGATGAGTCTTGCAAAATGCTTGGGATTTCTTCCAGTAGGTTTTTACCATAATCACAGAAATATGCTCCTTGGTTTTCAAGGAAATAATTGCTTCACAAACTTGTAGATTCAAATGCATGAAAGTAGAGGTATTATGCTGTTAGCACTTATTCTCATCAATTGATTTGCTTCTCCCTGTACTCTTTTCTCCCAACATAAGGCTGCATTGTAGCTTTAATACTGCATAATCCTGAATAAAAATACTGTACTTATAAAACAAGGGAGTTACAGTGACAGAGGAAAGGAATGCCACTAAGTCAAATTCTTTATATTTAACTTGTTAGCCATTTGCTTTCATCACCACTTCCTATACTTCTTGTCTTTCACTTCTCTAGTAATACTATGAAGGAGAACTCTACATGTCTAGTATCTGCAAGAGTATAAATTTCAGACTCCCTTCAAAATCCCTTTAGGTTGGTTGCAAAACTGAAGGCGATTTTTTTTCTTCACACAAAAGAAAATACCTGTGTCTGATCTTCTAAACTTGCAAACTCCAAACAGGCCACAGAGGGAGAGAACTGACCATGCCTGGCTGCCCTCAGGTACCCTGGGGCACCACCTGGGCTATTCACAATTCTTACAGAGGTCCCTACACTTCATCCATTTTCACCACCACGCACTGCCTGCTTTCATTTGCTTTCAGATTTTAATTTCTTAAAGGCCTCCCTGATGCTGTTTTGAATTGTCAGGGAATTAATCCTACAGATACTGGAACATGAAAATTAAAGTTGAAAGTACCCAAACCACTGAAGCTGAAAGATTCATGACTCTCACAGCTCCACTCATTTTCCATTCTTCACTTACCGAGGATAAATTAAATAATACCATTAAACAAATATGATTCATCTTCAGCTGTCTAAGAATCAGATACTCAGTCTGAAATAGTCATTTGGTCTCCCTTGGCAGTTAATATAGTGACTAACAATGTAGACATGACTTTAGAAAGGGTAAAAGAGAAGTAGAATCATAAAAGAGAAAGAGGAAAAAAAATTATCCTAAACTGATGCAGGAAAACAGGACACTAGCATTTAGAACACAGGGTCTCATAAGACTGCCTGCAGTCCACTTGCAAACTTTCCACCTACAGCCTTGTCACTCCTTCCCATGCATTTCCCTCTACCCCAAACATTTTGGTATAATTCTTAATTAGATTTCCTGCTGGGACAGTTAACTTCCTAGCCAAACTATCAACTAAAATCTGCTAAAGTATCAATCAAGCTTTGTTTTACAATACCATATGGGAAGTGAATAAGCTTATAAAGTTTTTCTTGTATTGTACTAAGAATATCACTTTGATTCCTTATCTGACTAAAGACACAACATTAAGTGACATAGAAACACTAGGATCTTTTCATTCATTCCTTTCAGGCATTTATTGAAATGTCAAATCTGCACACTGTATAGCAGTGCAACCAGAATCAGAATTTAAGGCTAAATCTTTTTGGACTGTCTTCCAAAATGTTTAACTGAAAAAAAACCCATAAGGCAAAAAAGTATTGCTGTCAATAGAAGTGCTATTTTCCAGAGAGCACTAGGAACATTCAATAAAGCAGACATATGGATGCACTTTATTCTATCAAAAAATAATGTTAAAAATCGTCTCTAGAGACTTGAGAATCCATTAGAAGCTGTTTTGGTGGGGTGAAAAGTAAGGTATTAAAAGAAATAAAATATGTATGAGTTCTAGTAAGTCATCTCTCCAGTTCCTTAACTTCCAACTTCTTCAAATCTTAAAGCCAGATTTTTTTTCCATAAAAGTTTCTGGCAGAAAGAATTACTTTTAAATCAAGGTGTTCTGCTCTGCTACCATTAACTGGTAACATTTTCTAAAAGCATTTCTGTAGTGACCCATGTATGACTCAAACACAGTTCCTTTATTGCAAAACTATTTTCAGGGCTGCCTGTGGCTCAGGGGCCTCCAGCATAAGGGGAACGTGGACCTGCTGAACCGAGCCCAGGGAGGGTCATGAGGATGATCCAAGGGCTGTGCTTTGAAAACAGGCTCAGAGAGTTGGGGCTGTTCAGCCTGGAGGAGAGAAGGCTCAGAGGAAAGGATGGATGGAGATAAGAGATAAGGAAGAAATTCTTTCCTCTGAGAGTGGTGAAGCACTGGGAACAGGCTGTCCAGAAAAGTTGTGGACTCCCCATTCCTGGGGAGTGGTCAAGGCCAGGTTGGATGGGGCTTTGAGCAAACTGGTCTAGTGAAAAGTGTCCCTACCCATGGCAGGGGGATTGGAATGAGATGATCTTTAATTTCCCTTCCAACCCAAACCATTCTATGGTCCTATGATTATTGCAGTGTGCTTCTGGCAGGAGAGTGGTGAGTTGATGACCCAGTTTAAATTTAAAAGAACAACTTCAGTTCATGGTCTGCTGCAATAGCAAGACTTATTCAGATTACTGTATATATCAGCGCACAGAAAACCTGTTGAAGATTTACTAAAATCCTTGCCTGATTTGTTGCTTTCTACTTTCTAAACAAACACCCACAATAACTATATCCTTTTATTAGCTTTTTTATTTATATACTTTCTATTTTATGGGTGCACAGCATGATCTGTCCAATGCTTAACTACATTCTAATCCTTTCTTTCAGCAAGTACTTAACACAGGAAGCATTTTCAGCTGAACGCCTTGCAAAAAAATCTTAATTTTTAGGCACAAGCACAAAACACTGATAACTTCCTTAAACTGTCAAAAAAATGAGTGAAAACTTGCAAAGAATTTCCAAAGCCAGACAGAAATATGTGAGACCATGCATTAATGCATAAAACAGAGTCCTGTGAATGGGACTGGAACATATCAATTCCACTTCTGACTGATTCATGCAAACATTACTTGACCCTTCTCCGGGTGTCCTTTTTTCTAGCTGGTGCTACCAGGAGAACACACCACCACCTCACAATACAAAGGACTACTTTGAACCATGGACAGGTCCTTGTTCTCTTAGTAACTTCATCTGATGTGCTTTGAGCTCAATGCAAGAAGAAGATGTAACATACCTCAGTCTGTTGTACTTTAGGTCCAAAAAACCCCAAATGAGATTCCTGGCTTCATGGTTTGGAAATTCCTCAGGCATGTACGTTTGTTTAATGACAAGTGTGGCTATGACTGAGCAAAGGACCCCAACATTCTGACCAAACTACATCTAAATCTAGAAATCAGAGGAGAATAAAAACCCCTTACTCAGGTGTGCTTAATCCATGCCTTCATCTTTCACCTTTTAGAGGTTAAAATTATGACCACTTGAAGTTGCTCTTCTTTTTCACACCTCCTTCTTAAACATCTTTTTTACACAATTTAGCTTCATAACTCTCTTGGGATCAGGGGCCTAAAACGTGAACGTTACTGTTCTCAACCTGCAACTACTCAAAGCCTTTAATGAATATGAAAATAAAGAAAACTAATGAAGCTTGATCTTGCAAAAGGAAGACAGACCTACTGAGATTTTTCAGTAACTTCTTATGTGGTATCTGTAAGACCTACTTCAATCATTTGTTTATGAGTGACTTTCCTTTCTTGCTTTGTCCCCAACACATTACCAACTGGCTGATTTTATTACAGGGTTGCATTTACACAATTCATTGCCTCCCAATGCAAAGCAACAGACATTCCTCACCATCGTCCTGTCATTAAGAAGCAGCAGCAAGATTTCTGCTTGCCCAGATTTTGACCAGTGATTTTTTTCCTGGAAGGAAGGTGCTCTTGAAAGGATTCCTCACTCCCATCAGAAGATATTCTGCTGACAATCTTATATTTTCTAAGGTTTGTGCAGAGTTGGAAAAGTGTCATTTGAATTCCAGCACAAAGAGCCATGTGTTCACACAGTTTGCAGCCAGGACAGTCCACCCTTTATCAAAAATAACTCCACTAAAATCAACCAAACTGCACAGATGCTGCATAGGTAGGTAATAAGAATTGGAAAATATGGGTAATGCACATTTCAAAAATAAAAACTCAGTATAGATACTGTAGGCTATTCTCAAATTGGTAACATAACTGGGCAGTACAGCACGATGCCTGCAAGAAGAAGATTTCCCAGACATTTTCACAAGAAATAAAGTGAGGATTGGCTCTTACAATTTTTTTTTCAAATTTAAGAAACTTTCTGTAAATTGTTTTGGTAGCAGTACATTGTGCAGAAGCAGAAAACTTTCAAGATGAGACTTTTAATCATGGTTTTTACCACTCAATGACCTGCCATGTAGTCATAAGACTTTGTAATTTTTTCTTCTGAATTAGACAGTTTTAATTGCAATGCTGAAACATATAACAAAAATCTATCTAGGCATTTTTAAATAATTTAAAATACATTTTGTAGCTAAAAAGCAAACAAAATTACCTATTTGCAAAAATGTTAAAATAAAAAAATATATTCATCTTGTGCATGAATTAAAGTGTACCTAGAGGGCGCATGTAGAATTAAAAATCAGATTGTATTAAAATGCAATTAAGAAACCATAATTATATGTTAAACAGAGACAAAAAGACAAGGGATAACTTCCTATCTCAGCTGTGGAATAGCTGTTAGGGTAAATGAACTGAATACAGACTCCCCCACGCAACACATGGAAGCTGCAGTCTTTTGTAGAGCTGTGTAATTGCTGAAGATCTCAGCAGCTGCTCAGAGAGGCTAAAAGCTGGTGTTGGCTAAGCAGCTCATTCATGGTTCTGGATGGCAGTCCTTTAGATCTCCTAAGGAGATGGTTTCAGTTTTATCTCTGAGTCAAAAGGCTTCCAAGGGGGCTATAAGAGTGGATGCTAAAGACTCTTTATTAGGAATCCGTTAAATGCTGCAACGACAAACTCATTGCTGCTCTTCTTCCAGCCACTGCCAGGTCCACAGGTCTTGCTGCAGGTCATTGGCTGCCCCAGGTGCCCTGTGTGGGCACAAAGTCAATGAGAAAAGGAAAATTTGGGCAAGAAAAGGTCTTACCCAGAGAAGCAGGTCTTTGCTGCCCTCCTAGAAACTCTACTGGGATCTACACTGGGAACAACCACATTTAAATGATGAAGAAACGTTATTCCACACACCAGTTTCAGTTGTTCCACTGCAAAATGATGTCTTTAGTCTATTTTACTGTTTTTCTGTTTGCTGTTGGGTTTTGGTTTTATGTCTTTGTTTTTGTAGGGTGTTGTCTTTTTGGTTTGTTGGGGTTTTTTTTGGTTTTTTTTTTTTTTTTCCTTACAGCCTTGGTTTCAGGAATCATAAGAACAGCAAAATCTAGAAGCAGTTTTATCTAAGCTACTTAGAAATTGCAAGAAACAGTTTGGAGCATACTTTCTCTGGAAAAAAGAATATCCTCACTTAAAAACGTTCAAACACTAGCAGAGTTAAATTCTGCTTGAAATGGGTTCGTCCAAACTGAGATGTCTGTGCATTTATGTAAGTGAATAACCTCTAATGATTCATTATAAGAATATTAATATTTTGCATGTTACACATATTCTTAATCTACTTGTTTGCCTAAGAATCTGGTGTTTTCTTCTTTACTCATAATTTTTTTTAGAAAACAGTGATTTCTCTCACCAAGACAGAAGTTTGAGGTAAGATCTGGAGTAGTGTGGGCACTGTGTATAATGGCAGTTTCTTTTCTCTCCATTTTTAAATGAAATTTTGTCCTAATTGTCTAAAGTCCAATATGAAATAATTATTTCTACTTAAACAAGTCTGCTAACACAAATGATAAATTTGATTTGACAACTGGCTATTCTCATGGCATGTTGATGACTCATGTGTCCTCTAACCCAAGTCACAGGCCAACATTTTATCATTGTTCTTTAGAGAGAAAAAAAATTGCACACAGCAACTGTTCAGGTCTTAACTATACACACATTATTTAGAGATAAGGTTTATCAACTTTTTATGTTCTGAATTTCCATTTGAATAAAGTATGTTTAGTGTAAAAACCAGTCACTTTTGTTCAGTGCAGAAGAATGAGTCTTTGCAAAGCACTTTATCAAAAGGTAATACAAATTAGTGTTTTAACCCACCGGATGGCCAATCATGTCTCAGTGTGGCTCAGGAAGTTACATGGTCTGTGTTACAAATACCAAAATGTTTACCCTGACAGGTTCCAAAAAACCTGAGAAAGATTGTTTGGGTTTTTTTCTGTACAGCCTCATAACACTTGCTAGCAAAATATAAGGCTTCATGGGTGGTTCATTATAAATTACATTTACAAGAGTCTGTGCAGCCTGAAAGTGCTGCTAATGAAGAGATATTTTCCCGTGTTCTGTTACAAATGACACCATAATTACAATGATTTCTGAGAAACCAGTAAATGGTCACAAACTAGAAATGCCTCTAGACAGAATTCATTTTGTTTTCCTTTTTTTAATTCAGGTTATATAGAAAATATATAGAAGCTTCAACAAGCACTCTGAAGAGGGAAATTTTTTTTCTTATGGTGCATGCATTATCAAAGCTTATTAATGGGAAAAATAGTAATTAAAAAATTAAAATAATTTTTTCCAGGCATCAAAAATGGGGTTGCTTTTGGAGTCAAAGTGCATTTAGTCCAAGTAGCTATAGCTAATCTTGATGTTTCAAAAGAAAGTGAAACAAAGACAGCATTAGATATTACTTGGTTTTATGTGTGCCCAAATTTCATAGCTGCATATTAATTCATAACTGCATACCTCACACATGAAGTATGAGAGACTGTAATTCCTTTTGGAAATACAAAAAATTCAGTGGGAGAATTCTTAAAAGAAAGAAGCTTGCAATTTTTAAAAAATATAACTTAAAATTTACATTATTCAATTACTAAAGCATCTGAAATTTTTAGCTTCATCTTTAGTGTTATCCTTAATTCTTTCTGGGTTTCATTACTGTTTGGTTCATTCCACCAATAAATGAAAGTATCTAATTTAACACCTATGTGATGATAGCATGAATATTTTTATTATGATAAACTTTAGCATTAAAAAATTCAGTGGTAATATCTGCTTATGAAAGTACACTCATTCACATGGCAAACGGGCAGTCAAAAAAAGCACACTGGCAGTATTTAAAACTGATGTGCTACTTTATTAGTCCATTCATTCAGATTAAACAAAAGGCAAAAATCATCAAGAAGTAATAAGGAATTAATTCCAGTGTCTGGAAAAATTTGGTTTTGGTCATGTAATTCCTACTCTCCCACTGTTCTATGTCTCATTGCCTGTTTGAAGGTGGCACAGCAACTCATTGTCTCTTTGCAGACCACATATAGGTTGTTCAAAATGAAAAGTTCTATATAATTATAAGATCTCACTATCAAGCATATTCTAGACTGAACAGACTAAAATTATGTTACTTTTTTGTCAAGTGTATTGGAAGTTTCTGGGTAACTTATTTATGTTTTAATTTATTTTAGCTATAGCATGAGCACTATTTAATAGAATATAGTGTCCTCTATCATTTACTTTGAGGGTAGACTACATGCCTGAAAGATAAACAGATCTAACACAGGGAGCACACTAAGTAATGAAAACAATATAAGGAAGAAACACATTTGGAGCTGTCTTTTGCTCTGTGAAAAAGTAATTTGCACATATGTATACTCTATTTCCATTTATTTTAATAACCTTCAGACTTACAGCTGAGACTGAAATGCTTCTGTGAGCTGACAGAAGGCATGTCCTTTATGGTTCAAGAGATCTGGTCATGTAGGAAGAGGGCTGGAAAGGTTCAGCACTAAAGGAACTAAGCAACACAGATTTTTCCCATTTCCCAGACAGAATCCACAGTACTGAGAAGGGCTGATGGCAATGCTGAGAAGAGTTGGATTGCAGAAAACAAAAGGTGATTGCAATAGATCTGCTGCATGTGAAATTCCACAAAATAAGGAATAGGAAACCCCTACCTCAAAACCAATCTGTACTCTACAACATGCAAGAACCTCACCCAGGCGTGGTGGCACCTGGTGCAACGTTTGCAGGGAGGAGCATGAGCCAGGTCCTTCAGAAGTCAGGGGGAAATGAGTATTGTCCTTCAAACTCTGCTGAAGGGAATGAATAGTGATTGTTTCCCCAGTGGTTCCTCTCTGCCTTTCAGCTTTTAAGGAACACGCTCAGAAATATGTGAGGACACCTGCATTCAAATCCTTCTTCTGCAGGAGGACATTCAACCCATCCAGGCTCAGCCCAACAAGTACAGTTTGCCAGGCACAGTCTAAGGTATTCCAGGGGCCCTACAGGCAACTTCAAATTGCTCCTAATTTCCACTTTACATAAATATTTGCTGGGAAAGAGACAGATTCTGTGCAAGTCTTCATTTTAGGGCATTTATCTGTGACTGCAGTTCTGACTTCCAGTCCTTGCTGTACCTTTCTGCTCAGCACTTCCGGAAACCAGGACTAGTGTTCCTTGGTGGTATGGCTAGTTAACTGTGACAATCAAATTTTCCTACTTTTTTTTTATCTTAACATTCATTAACATTCTTTTTTTTTTAGCTGATGGATCTGAATTGTTTAGGCCAAGTGGAACAGCCCTTATGAGAAGAATTTAGACTACATCCTTCATCACAGAAAATGCTGATAGCCTAATTATTTTCCTACACAGAAAACTGAGACATTTAGTTAAGAGGTAGTTATACAGACTTCCCTTACAGTAAATGGGGAGAAATAAGCATTTTTAGACATGATTCATCTCACCCTAAAGCAGCTGCTTTAGTATATGCCACACCAGCCAGACTCTACAAATGCCTGCAGAGATCTAAAATTAGGTGAACATAATTACACCATAATTACCATAAACTGCCTCTACACACAACAAAAGAAATGGGAACTTCCTCAGGGAAATCAGTAAGAGGAATTTCCATCTGGAATTGCCCTCCTCTGTTTCCACTGACATAGTGGGGGGCTGATGCACTTCAGAAACAGCTGTGTGTAGGTGTGATCAAACAAGCTACGAGTCTCCAGGGGCAGGAACCTCAGAAGTCAGTTTTCCGCACAGGTCTGTTGAGTAGGCAATAGATGGACCTTCAGTGTTTTTACCTTCTTTGCCAGGGTAGTTCCTAAAATTATTTCCTTCTACAATACGAATTCCATAAGACATTTTACAAGGCAAGTTAAAACTCTGAGCCACTGAATATCCAATACAATATCCACTGATCCTATTGCTGAGGAACTTAGCATGAAGAGTAATGAAGTCTTCAAAATACTCTTGGCCATTGCTGCATTTCAAGTGCATTGTACTGAGCTACTAAACAATAAAAAAATTCAGCTTATTTCCAAAGGGATCGTTGAGACAACAAGATTAATGCTTTGGAGAATCAGAGAGACTGAAACTAAGATTATCCAACTGAACAGATTTATTTTTATGAATGGGGGATGCAAAATTATAGCTACTGAAAGTGCTCACAGATTGATAGTCTTGGTTTGGAGAGGGCAGTGAGCCACTGACTGATTTGAGCTTATCATAATCAGAAGGAAATTCAAGTCTGCTTCTACACATATTGTTAGTTGTCTCTGTATCTTGTTTCTAACAGTAACAGATGTTTCAGAAACAGGTGCAAGAAGACCATATCAGAAGACCATATCATACCTATGTGCAGTAACACTTGATCAATATTTATTTCTAACAGTAGAGATTAGAACAAGCCTTGATGTGGATATCTTCACAGTCTTTAGAAAAAAATCAAATTAATTATGATCAAAACTTCAGAAGATCAATATGTTATTTTTCATATTATTTGGTCAACTCCAATATACATTTACTATTATTTGTCTTTCTAAAAAAAAAAAAAAGAAAAAATCTCAGTCTTATTGACACTTTTTTACCCATGAGAATAGCTTCCTAAAAGCATTATTATTTTGGTTTTTATTTTCCTAAGCATACCTTTTTTACATGCTTATTATTACCAACTCTTTTTGCCTTTGTGAAGAGGCACAATAACTTTTTTAATTATCAAATTACCTATTCTAAATATATTTCTGACAATGTGATTGCAACAATGTAGCTATCAATTTGTTTTACAATTTATTTTTACTTTTAAAGAAATGATAGGGTTTTAATAAAATATTTCAGAGGGATAAGGAAAGTGGACTGGTTTTCTGTAATTTAGTTAAGTATTTTTTTCAATAAAAATTAGAAACTTATTACTACAGAAAAATGAAATATTTTCTTGCTCCATTTCTTAATTAGCAAGGACATGAAGTATTGCTTATCATAGTTACATAGTATTCTGTCTTGCTCAATAATTTTTTTCCATCAGACTTATTTGGTATAAATTGTCTGGGAATGGTCATAAAACTTTTAATACTACACTTTAGAGGATGTGAACCTTTGTGACACAGAAATAAAGACGATTCAAAAGACATATTTTTAAGAGAGGAGACCCTGGCTATTCCTGTAGCTCTGTTCAGCTCCATATTTTGACATTTTTGTTTCCACATATATTTATATTGGGGGTTTTATATTCACTCAGAAACACCAAAGAGAAAAAGCAAAGCTGTCATGTCTAATATGCAACATCTAAAAGGAGTAACTATACAACAAAATTCCTGCATATCACATGATTAAATTTTTGTCCATGAGAATAACTGGCTTTAGCCTGAGGTTCTCTGGACTGGACCTGCTTTGTCAGGATAATTGCAGGTAAATTTTGCCCTTTCTTAGTGCTTTGGCAAATTGGCTGGTAAAAACCTGCACAGCCTCTTGAGCTGGTGCTGGTAACAAGGGTTATCAGGTAACATCTGCCAACAAAGGGGATCCATAATCCCCTAGATATCTCTCTGACCTTTGCTGAAGCCTGCCAACTCTTCCAGCAGAAAGCTTGACAGGTGTGCAGCAGCCTAACCAGCCCCTGCTGCTTTTTTTCCAAGCAGAATTATACATTTATTTTCATATTTAAAGATGTCAGGAATCAAACAGCAAAACTGTTGCCTTTACTGTTCAGACCCAAGCATTTCACATACACCACATATGATTTATTCTGCACCGTATAATTATTATACATGAGTATGAGATTTTAGTCTTAAATTTTGGTTTAAACATAACAGTGCTGTCTTAGAGATGTTGAAAAATATTAAATAAAACATAATATGTCTAAGAAATTGCTTTCATTTATATTCATTTGAACAGCACCTTCAGACTCGTTCAGTGAAAGGTACAGCCTTCCTAATCTTAATTATTTGCACTTTTGTGAATCTTGTATATAGTTTCTAAATAGGAAGTCACTTACTAACACTATAACAGATGAACATTTAGATAAAAGAAGCTCCAAATACCAAAAGAGAGTCCTGAAAGAACAATAAAACTATTTCCATAAAGCTTCTATAAAGCACACCATGGAATCAGGAAAGCAATTTTATTGCAAGGCTAGCACCTAAGGTCTCTGAATATATTTCATATTGGATGTCACCTCCTAAACTACTGAGAACTGAAGGACATGTCAAATTCAATTTGAAAGTAATTTTTTAGAAATATTAAATAAAGGCTAGAATTTTACCTAAAACCTCAATGCAATAATCATTTAGGCATTCACAGAATACATATGTCCAGACCATACCTTGGCCAATACTTACCCCAGGAAATAAATGCCGTGAAAGTAATAAAAATAGCCTTTCTAAGCCCTCTCCTAAAAGTGCATAAAATTGAAATTATACAGAAATATAGCTAATGCATTAGAAATACATGTAGATAAACATACTTCACTCAGACAACAGTATTGTATTGACTAAGGAAAAATATCTTGCTGAGTTTCAAAGGTGAAGCTATGACTTTCTTATGAGGTTTATATCCTGCAGAAATTCTTTGACAGTCTTAATAGCTGAAGACCACAGAAACTTGGACATGTTTGTGTATAGACCACTACCAAACAGCAGCTAAATCTGATCTACTCAGTTTGCTGTCCAAAACACACTGCTGGGTAAATAAGTATGAATCTTAAGAAACACCCTATCTCCCACTCCAGAAACCAGTTAGTTGAGGATAATGTTTGCAGTACTGCAGGAACAGGGATTTGTTTTAGAATCTAGCTGGATGAGTTGAACCTCAAGTGCACTAAACCATCAGACATTGGTTCTTTCTAAATTAATAACAATAATAAAAATAATAACAATTCTGAAATGTTTAGATTTTGCTTGTGACTGCTGTCTCAGAAGAGCTCAAAGTTCACTTGTGAATAAACCAGAATTCCCTTGTCATTTTTTGTAGATTTTCCTGACAACAGGAAAGTTCAAATGGCTAAGAGCAAAGCCAGAAACAGATTCCATAAGACAGCTTTAAATGTTAGTCAGGTACACGAGATTGCTTATGTACTTTAAGATCTGATTGCTGCCCCCAACATGAAAACCAGTTTTTCACAAAACCAGAGCATAACCAGACAAATTAGGATTTCACCTGTATAGATATTCTTCCAAGGTGACTGAAGACTTATTTATAGAAATGTACATATTTTTATATCAATTGTGCCACACCATCAGTTAGAAAAATAACCTTTTAGATTAGTTCCACATTTTACAGAGCTGTTTGACAAGTTGCAAAGCAATAGACTCTATTTCCCTGTGCTGTAATCAACACACCAAGTACTGGAATATTGCCCTGCTGTGTTTTGTGTCACAACCTGACGTGTAACAGTAGTGACAAACAGGGTCTTACTCTTTTGGTTACAATATTCATGCATTTCAGTAAATGAGCTTTCATATTTTCCCATTTACTACCACTCCTAAGTTCTACATAACTGCCATGCTATTTATCAATGCCAAGCAATTTCATTTATTTTACAGGTGATTTCTCCCACAGTTGTTTTCCTATACAACTTCCAGGCATAGCTGGAAAGCATCATTCCTCCCACCATGCCACTCCTGACAGCAGTTTTGTCTCTGCTAGAAAACTTTTAATATTAACAACAATAAAAGTCATGCATGAGAAGAGTCAGATGATTTTATTTCTCTGGCAACTAATATATCAGATGCACTGCAAGAACATGAATGAAATTGTTCCACAGAGAGACTGAGAACTTAAACTTAGCAGTTAACAGCAAAGAAACCTACCCTGGGCTTTCTACACATAAGATACTACAGAATCCTCCACCCTCCAGGATCCTTAGGGCAAAAGAATGCTGAGTTAATAGAGCTCCAATACTAAAGTGTTGAGACCTCTTCAGTTGTTTTAAAGAGAGAAAACTGTGCTAAGCTGTGGAAGAGCTTAAACTGAGGAAGTAGTCACTATTTCTGCACTACACATGACTTTCTCATGGGAAGTGATTCCCACCTCACTCTGGCACAGGTGAGGGCACAGCTGGAGCTCTGGAGTGTGTTCTGGTTGGGCTCTCCAGCATGAAACAGACACTCCCAGTCCAGAGAGAGACACAAAAGCAATCTGAGGGCTGGAGCACACAACAAGTGCATCAAGAACTGTGGCAAAGTAGAGCACATTTGGCATTTTAATTCTCCACCCCTGACAGCATATAATAGCTGCTGTTTTCTCTTAGCTACTCAGAGGGTACATTTCCCTGAAACACATATGATTTTATTGATATTTTAATCGCATTTGGTTTTAACTTATGGCTAATAATGTGTCTCTTCTTTGCCATACTACCTTCTCCTCGCAGATTAGCCAGCAGAATTTTTGTGTTCTGGTGCCCTGAAAGATATTGAAGTATTCATTATCATCCACAGTTCTCAGAGAATAAAGTTAAAGTGACTTGCTTGGGGCTGTGAAGAAGAAGCTGTTAGAGAGTGAGGGTCAGAACACAGATCTTGGTATCTTAAACCATAGCCAGTCTTCTTACATAAAAAATATTGTTTCATATTGAACCAAGACCCCATTTTAACAGGCCACCAATTTTATTTATTTATCTATTTTTAATGTTATAACATGTTGGAGTGCTTGTAGCAAGAACCAAACAATTAATAGCAAAGAAAGAGAGACTATAAAACCCCCACAGCAAAAGAACATAACCACAGAGAAAACTGTGTTTGTTCTAATGACCTGCCCTGAAGATCCTGAAGGGCATCAGAGCCGACCTCCTTTGGTGGCACAGAATAAAAGAGGAAGATTTTGAAGGAAATGGGTCTGGTCTATTCAATCTGCTTGGAGCATTTATGCCTAAGTTTCATAGCTCACCTAAACAGATTATCCATTCCTTAGAATAAAAAGATTAATTGAAATTGAAAAAAAAGAGTTTAATGCCTGTCTAAATCAGGTAACTCCAGAGTCATAAGTAGAGGCACCGAATAACTAGACAGAGTCTAATAATCATTAAAAAATTAACTTTGCCCAAGGCCTGAAGGAGATGCAACCTTCCTGCACAGATGCAAAAATACAACAAAACAAAACCCCACTCAAACCCCAAATTTGAGCATTCCAGTCCAAAGGATAAGGCACTCGACTGTTACCTGCAGCAGGACATGAAGAACTGATAAATTGGGCTATGAAGACCATAATCCATTTCTTTCAAAAGGAAATGAGGTACACAGAAAAAGCGGGATTCTGTTCTTCCAGAATAAGAAAAAACTTAAGTTCTTGAAATTATTATAACTTCTCTTTACTTTCTGAATTCTATCTTGACTCTTTATCTTCTCATAAGCTTCAATAAAAACAGCAAGAAACAGGGGATTTCATGAAAGATAAGAGGCTTCAATATTCTGGAAAGATGAATAGAAATAGCAAGATTCAAGTATCAAAGAAGGTGCAAACCATCCCAATCTCTACATGACTGAGGATGTGGGCAAATGACCAAACAAGGTCAAGTGACACTAGTGAACAAAGTCACTTCAGAGCAGCCAAGGAAGTGTCACCAGTTGCCAGGACTGGCTTGCCTTTCCAGGATGATGAAGCACATGAGCATGACCTCGAGACTGAAGAGGTTAAAAATATGTTCATTGTTCAGCAGCTGCTCAGCATTAATTTATTATAAAATTGCAAATCATCTGCATTCAAACATCAACTCTCATCTTTTAGTTGCCACTGGCCTTTTCCTGTCCTGTCTATCCAGAGTGAGGAGTCTTCAGAGAAGAACTGTCTCCTCTCACACACTTCTGCAGTACATGGCAAAATTTGGTGTCTGTTTATTTTTTGGAATTCTAGCTGTTGGTAAAATAAATAAAAAAAAAAAAGAAAGAAAAAAACCAAAAAGTAGAATAATGCTTCATATTTACTAATATTTTTTCTGCCTGCATTTTTCACACATACTCAATTGTGTTTTTATGGGGTGGCAAAAATCTTTAGCTCAAAGACACCTCTCCTCTTTGCAAATATTACTCCTGGCTTCACATTTTCTGGTTAGTCCATAAAAGTAGACATCTATTTTGCAGAGGATTCACGCCAATGCATCATTTGTATAGATCCAAGTGACAGCATTCAGACACAAAAAATAACTCTAATGCATTTGAATCTGTAGTTCTGGGGAGTTCTGCATTCAGGGCACATCTCTACCATAGTTCATTTCTTAGTAAAAGGCTTTGAGCTATAGTATATGAAAAGCACTAAATAATCTGCACCAGAATATAAAGTGAACCACCTTATATTTAAAGATTAATGTTTCCTCCAGCTGAAAAACTGTCTTTTGGAACTATCTGTGCTCCTGTGCAGGGGCTGTGTTTAAATTTGTGAATTAAAAATAAGGAGAAAAGGTTCATACGGCATTTTGCCTTGTAACTATTTACCTACACTTCAGACATGCTCAATGGGGAAAATAAAACATTTTAGAAGTCCTTAATTTCATTGATCCTCTGCTGGAACTAGTTTTAATTTTGATGCTGTTTTTTTTCTCCAACTGCTCAACATTACTTTAACTTGTTTATTATCATATTTTTATACGAGACTTCTCAAACCTTATTATCTCCATAGAGGCCTTGCAGGCTTGTCCACACAGCGAAAGAATCTGCAAGTTTAAAATCAAGCCTGGGATGGACACAAGTGAGGTGCACATTCCTGTTCACTGCTGCCATCCCTAGCCCCGGCAGTTTTATCAAAGTTAGTAACTACAAGACTGACAATTGCTGAAAGAAACACTGACCCAAACCTCCCACGGAAATTTCACAAAGTATCAGAGGTAAAAAGGATATAATTTTATCACTTTTTCCACCAAAGTATCAGCAGAGGCGAGACCATGTCCTTTTCTGCTTTACTTTCCAATATCAAAGAAGCAATAAATAAATACAATAAATTAAATACAAACTAACCATAATCTTCTAAACTGTTAAACCACACAATCAAAAACCCTATACATTGATCCAAAATAAAAGTTGATGGCAGAAAAAGTCAGCAACTTCTGGCTTTTGAAGTGGGAAAGTCTAAAGCATCCTCATGCAGCACAAACATGGAATAATATTGTCAGCACTCTCAGGGAAACCCCAGCTCTCCCCAAGTTCATTTGCAACAGCAGGAAGAACATGTCCTGAGGTTAAAGAGACACATATTTTTCTACTGAAATATTTTCTATTACATAAATGCTCCCAAATGTGAAAAGTATTGCTTTTCAAAACACGCAGACACAAGCTCAGAACCAGAAATATTAAGAACAAATTAAACATTGCTCAGCAGCCTGAAATTATCAGTGAAACTGTAGAGGCAAAATGCAGGCAAACTTAAACCCCACAGTTTCTAATATCAGCAGTGATTTCAGGCTTTGCTGTTAACTCCAATTTAATTGAGTATTGTCTTTTCAATTTCTGAATAACAAAATATTTTGATTTTTCTATTAAGTTCCAAGTGTACTGAACAGGCAGATGCAACCTGCATCACAATTCTCTACTACTGCAGTACCAGCAACTGTGGCAAGTAAGCAGAGCACAGTACTGTGCTGTGCAGTGTTGGCTGCCTGTATCAGAAAAGGGCTCAGCTCTGAAAGGCTGAAAACCACAAAAACTGCAAGAAGGACAACAAAAAGATGCAATTACCAACACAGAACTTTGGGATTAAAAGAAGCAATCAGCCAAGGATGTGACAACAGGACAGTACAACAGGACAATTCTGACGTGAACAAGCCATGCGCTGCCTAATCATCAAAGTCTTCTCTTACATTTTTAAATAGAGAATTTCACTATTGAATATCTATTAGCAACTCTTATCCTTTAAGTAATACAAAATTTTCACTTACAGTGATGTACAGGATTCAGAAAATTCTTTCCCATTCAGATCTTTTACTCAGATGCTGATGCTCTAAGTACCTATGAATGATTTTAATGTACTTGTGGTGGCAAAATTCAAAGCAAGGCATTTTCCAAGACATAGATTTGTCCTATACACATTGCAGTACAAATGGAAGTGATCTACAGCAACATTTAGACTCAGAACCCCATGGCTTAACATTCTTTTGTTAGTGAGAACTTTTGCCTTTGGCTGTCTGAGCTTAAAAATCAATTCACTACTTTAAACTTTATGCTGCTGATGTCATTTTTATTGTTGAACTCAATGATCTGAGAACTTCAAAGAACAAGATCATGAAAAATTGCTTCCCATTTACCACAGCTGGAAGCAAAAGGTGACCAGTTTTTGTCTTCAGTTTCTTTGCCCCTGTGCAGCATGAAACTCTGTGGGATCACTTCGTGATTAGTAGAACCAAATTTGAATCTCCAGCTAAAGAGTTTGGCTCTCACATGCCATGTTCATATTCTTTTCGTCTTTAACAAACTCCTAATACCTCTATTTTCAGCTTTATTACTGACTTTTATTGATCTATTTCTGCTCTCAGCTGTGTTTACTACTAGTTTATGGCAATATAATCAAGATCAGATTTCATTTCAGTGCCCATTAAGCCATTTTCCTAAACAAAATAAAAATTGTACCCCTGTATCTATAATTCCTAAATAATTCTTGGTGATATTTTGGCACTGGATCTGATTTTCTTATTGTCTCACTCTCCTTTGTGTCTCAGAACCAAGATAGATTGCACACCTGAAATGTTAAACACCTTATGAAAAGTCATTCATATTTACCTGGGATCCACTAGTCTCCTTTTTGTCACTCCTTCAGCAGAGGGGAGGGCTTAGCTCCTCAGTGACATAAATAAGCAGAAAACTGAGGCTTTGTCATTTTCCAGACCCCTAGCTCATGCTGTTCCCTGCTGACCCCATCAGCCATCCCCTTCTCCGTAGGTACCCGGCTCAGCACAGGAGCCCCTCCAGCCTTCCACAGGGTGCTCATCTTTGGCTGGGCCCTTTCCCATCAGCAGGCTGCCTTCTCTCATCCCTGTGCTGCCAGGCCATCAAAGGACACATTATCACTGCTTTGATGTGAGAGGACAGAGAACGATTTTTGCTAATTGACAGCATTTTCACTGTTTGCTGACAACCAGAACACTAAGTTTGGCTTGAAGCCCTGGATTCTGGCTTATACTTTTCATTCCTCATGGTGCTAAACTGAAATGACTGCACATTATAAACAGATATTTGGAGAGAGCCTCTCCATCACTCCATTTTTATTTGAGCTTTCTTCTATAGACAGGCTTTTTATTTGTTTCCTTCCATTATAAAACTCATCTCTTCTTTTTTTTTCTCTGTACCTTTATTTACACAGCAGATGATTTTATGTTTATCTGAATGTTTTCTGTCATTTCTAATTTGATTGCTTCCATGACTGCGCAATTTGGTGTCTGAAATCAAAGCTCTGAAAATGTCAGGGTGTAAGCTACAACATCTTAGCTTTACTTTTATAAGGCCATAGAGTCTCTCCTCAGATTTCTGCTTTCTTAAATGCGTTTGGATGGAGCTATAAAACAAGTCTCCTGCAGGAACCAGTCGGTCAGTGAATGGTTATTGCTTCAGTGGGAGCAATCACACAGTATCACCAAATCTGTCAGATGGACACAGCTAATTCTTTGGTGTTTGGCTAGTAATTACAGAGCATGGGAAAATGCCTCTTAACCTGGAGGCAGTAACTACAACTGCTGACACACTGTTACTCTGGTACCATGAACAAGCTGGCAGGGAGATTAGCGTTCCCAAAGTCAATGCTTGCCAGCAGTTATTGAAGCATGTGTTGTGAGATACTGTGGAAAGTTACAATAAGGAGTAGCTGATGCTGCAGCTCTGTTTATTGGATTGCAGCTCCATTTTCTCCTGTTCCAGGGGGCAAAAAACCCTCTGTGCAGACACTGCAACAGGAATGGCTCTGTAAATTTGGTCTTGAACGATCCATTTGATTACTTCTAATTGATGATTTGGACTTTTTGTTTTACAAATTCACAGAAGAATCACAGAATGGTTTGGGTTGGAAGAGACCATAAAGATCACCACATTCCAGCCCCTCTGCCATGGGCAGGGACTCCTTCCATGAGACCAGGTTGCTCAGAGTCCTATCCAAGCTAGCCCACCTCCAGGAATTGAGCATCCACAACTTTCCTGGGCAACCCGTTCCAGTGGCTCACCACCCTCACAGCAAAAAATTTCTTCCTAGTAACTAATCTAAACTTACACTCTTTCAGTTTGATGCCATTCCTCCTTGTCCTGTTACTATAGGCCCATGTAAAATGTTTCTCTCAATTTTTCTTGTAGGCTCCCTTCACATACTGGAAGGCTGCAATTTGGTCACCCTGAAGCCTTCTCTTCTCCAGGCTGAACAATCGCAATTCTCTAAGCCTTTCCTTGTAGGAGAGGCTCCATCCCTTTAATCATAGTGCCCTTCCTCTGGACTTGCTCTGACAGGTCGATGTCCTTGCTGTGCTGGGGATCCCAGAGCTGGATGAAACTCGGATGGGGTCAAAGCAGAGCAGAGGGCCAGAATCCCCTTCCTGCCCAGCTTCCCACACTGCTTTGGATGCCCACTGGGACACGATTGGCTTTGTGCATTGCTGGGTCATGTCCAGGCTCTCATCCAGCAGCACCCCCACTGCCACTGAAGACTGAGGCACAGAAGTTGTTGAATAGCTCACCCTCCTCCTCATCCATTACCAGCTGTTGTGGTTCAGGGCAAATCTGGGAGAGAACCCTCAAAGGGCTCCTCTAGAAAAGCAGATTCAATCGGCCCCTCCCCCCCCAAATGGTCTGGGAGAAAATACCTCCTTGGAGAAAAGTGGGAAAAAACCTGCTTATTAAACAATAAAACCTAAACAATATTAAACAATAAAACCCCTTGCTGCTCCAAAAGAGATGACAGGCTCAGAAAGTCCCCTCCCCAGGCTGCAGCTCAGCTCACTCAGTCTCTGATCAGTCCCTCAGTGCTGGAAATGCCGCGGCCCAGGCCCGGCCTGGTGGGCCACAGGTGCAGCTGCCGGTGCTCTGCTGGTGTTCAGGCCAGAGCAGGGCTGAACAGGTCCAAAGAAAAAGGGAAAAAAAAAGCCACAGTCCAGAGAACTTCTTTGCCTCAGCTAGCTAAAACTAACTAAAACAAAGGAAAGCTCTGTCCCCTCTGCCTGTCCATCCTCAGACAGCGCAGTCCAGGATCAGGAATGTGGAGGAGTGAGGGCAGTGTCTGAAAACAAACTGCTGCTTCTTCTCTCCCCCCTTCACTCTCTGGAGCAAGTCTTAAAGGTGGAAACCTTATTATCCAACATAAACAGAACAAGAAGATTTGGGATAAAAGCATCATACAGTCAGCCCAGTTTACCAGCACTGTTTACTGGGGGGACAGGAGGAGAGTGAAGGGATGTACACCTTCGCTGACCATTCTTTGTGGGTTACATACCCATAGAAATCTTCTGGCTCTAATACAGTTTCTAGCTGAGGGGGGAGAGGCTGATAATAAGTTGTTTTCAACCAATTTCTCTTCCTCTTTCAAGCACAAGATGAGCATGATTTCTGTCTATCCAATTGCTTCAAATTCGAGCCAAAAGCAAGAGCTGACCAAGCTCTGGCTGGGACCATAGCACACACCCACAGCCAGCTCAGTACCCAGCTCCACTCTCAATGTAAAACCATTAACTATATTGAGAAAATACAAGCTTTTCTTCTTAATTTTTTTAGATAATAACTTTTCCTCCCCACTCCCAGTAATGACATCACCAGAAAGTTTATTAATCTTCTGAAGAGCTTTAAGGACAGTGTTATTTGATAAGGTGCATCTAAAACACATCTGATTACAATCTGCAGCAAAGTGAGAAGTTACTAGACATCTGTCATGTAATTGCACCGTCATTAATTAATTTTATCAAAATGCTACTGCTTTTGTGATATTGCTGGAAAGTTTATTTTAAACTTGTATGAAAGAAAATGGTTTTTGCATTGCCACCAGCTGTTATGGAAACTTTTGAACTCTGCTTAAAATAAAACTGGAAATGAAATATTCTTGTTTCCCCTTCTGATGTTGCTAAAATCAGTTAAAATAAAAGACATGGATGGTTGATATTATGATTAAGAACAGGAGAAAACCAGCAACAAGGATAAGAAAGAAGGAATGTCATGTTCTGGCTAGCCTTGGATAGTTGGTAAGAATTCTTAGGTAAGAATCTTCAGCACATATTTGAGTCAGTTTTTTTAAAATCCTTCCCTAGATAGTAAGATTTTTTAGATAAATTCAGCACCATGGATGCCTGATACTCAGCCTCCCAATTGAAACAGCTGCCCTAACAAAGGCATAAGAAGCTTTGTGTCTCTAAGCCCCCGACGAGTTCAGCAATGATCACAGACTGACCATATGGCTGATGTTAAAAAGAAATATTGAGGAGTTACTCATTCAGTGATCTCCACTTATCCCTTGCTCTGACTGAGACAACAATTTTGTGGAGAAAACAAGGGTTCAGTGGCACTGAGGAAAAAAGGAGGCAGGAAACTGTAAGTAATTTCATGTATTAAAAAATAATAATAATTCTTAGGGTGCTATTTAGGACATGGCCCAGGCTAAGATAGCTTGCTCAAGAAATAGTAGGGGCTGGGAGTAAGAGGACATTCTTTCTATGTCGATTTACCACCCAGAGAGGAACATAAGGCCAGCTTCAGGCAGAGGCAAAATAAGTAGATGTCCACACTGGCAGACTGTCCTAGTCAGAGATGTCCCGGCTGCCATCTCTCCTCAATGGCACTGTCCCAAGGTGATGACCTTGCTGTTATTACTGCCACCAGCAACAGCCTGTGTGCCTGGGAAAGGGCAGTGGAAACAGAGGGAGGTGCTCCCACTCTCCTGCAGTAGCCAGAGGAAGATTTTTCTCTCGTACTTAGAGCCAAAAATACTCAGTTTTGTCAGAATTAACAAGCAGCATTTATCTGGTTCTGATGATGAAGAGTTTTTATTACCAGCAGCGCTGAGAAGTAACAGATCCCAGCCTAGGGATCACAGTAAACCTGGCCTATCCACAGCACACAACTCTGCTGTACCACCTCTGGCTTTTCCTTGCCCTCTGCATCCCTCATCCCAGGTTTGTGAATCTTCCAGCCTTACTCCAAATTCCCTTCTCACTCTGTTTTGGCTTCTGCTTTTCTTCTCCACCTCTGCTAAGCCTTTCCTTTCATCTTGTCTAGAAGAAATTATTTCCTTTACCATTGAGTCTTCTGAGGCACCTCCTGCTGCCTTCACTGCTGTCTGCCAATCCCCAAGCACTGTTTCCCCACAGACTCTGAACTCCCAAGTGGTCATGTTTGAAACTCTTATTATGGTTCAGCAACCCAAAAACAGTTCAGCAATAGGCAGTACTTGGCTGAACTCAAATCCAAAGCACAGATCATACTCTGCTGCTTCGTACTTGTTTTCTGAGGTAACAAAACAATATATATTGCCAAAACTTGAGCTGCCTGTAGTCCCTTCTACCTTTATATCAAATAATCCTTTTGTTCTTTCCAGAGCCTGTTGAATAAGAATTTTTCATGCTTATTTCAACCTCTAGACATTAATCTTCTGAACTTTCATCAATAATTGCAGGATCCTGTAATAAATGATGCACCAATGACTTCCAATTCATGAGGACATTTCCTTAAAAGACACTGGAAGGAGGACTATCAATGGGTTTCCATCCTAACAAAGTAAGAATACTTGTGCACACTGCCTTAAATTTTCTTATGATTTCAAGAATTTAATTTACAATTCTGCTTGTTTGGGTTTTTTTAATAAAGGCTGGATATCAAAAGCTCCAGCTGAAATCATGAATGTGACCAACAGCATGCTCTCTGTGTGCCAAAAGAACACAGAGATTCTAGGAGATATAGTGTGAATTAATATAATGTGTAGATTTTTTTGTGAACAAAGGTTAGATGTTTTTACCAAAAAACCCACAAACAAACAATCAAAAAAAACCCCAAAACAAAGCAAAAAAACCACAAAACACAACCAACCAAAAAACCCAACCCAAAAGAACTGTTGTCCAAACTAATTGTTACATTTTCTTCTTACTGTTTACTCACAAATTTTATTAATCTTAATGATTTCTTGCATTTATTAAAGAGGCAATGTATCTACCTCCATAAATAGATTTATCTAATGGGACTATGCCCTGACTTTAAGTACACTGCTGGAACGGAGCCAAAATCATAAATTCCATCACCTTCTTTAGCACAATATGAAATTCCAGGTTGTTGTTTTCACCTTGAAGACCTCACTGAGCACTACATTCCTCACATATTTGTTCCCTGTGTTGCCTCTTATGCCACTGATTTTTAAGTAGAAAAGCAGAGCATACCCAACAGCATGGTGTTTGTGTACCAAGCTCATTTGCTTTAACTATTTGGGACCTTCATGTAGTAGAGAGCCCTCACAGATGACCACGATATTTGTAAAAAATATTAGATGCTGTTCCTGTTGACATTTAGAAAAACATGCATGGCTCTTATATTTAAATAGCAACCTAGAAACTTGGGAACAAAGTGGAGAAAAAAGAAACCAGAATGAAAATTTCACAGAAAATTGTATGAACTGCTCTTAAAGCTGCCTGCAAATCATATGTAAGAAGGTGACTTGAAAATCTTCTCAAGCCCCAAAATAAGCATTAAATTTGTGAAAAAAATATCTGGATTGAAGAAATTTTCCAGTGGAAAAAATGTAAGGGATAAGATAATGAATTTTCCTGCAGTGCTCCTGCCTCTGTCTCAGACTGGAAAAGAGAACAGCAGTAGGGATGTGAACCAGACTCTGCCAGCTGCTCCAGGGGCCAGAGTGAACTTCATGCTATGCCCTAGAAGTCTTTGAACTTTACTCTCAACATCAGTTCTTCAATTCCTAATCAATTAATCAACTGGAATTATTTCTGTTCTACTGAGAAGAACATGGTCCAAGGCTATTTGGAAAGTGGCTTTACTAAGGAACTTAATAGTAGAGCTTGTAGTAGAACCTCATTAATAGTACAGAAGGTTTCTACAGATTTAGCCCTATATTTTATTATTGCGGACACCATCCAAATATGCCCCACAAACTCAAAAATTTATTATTGATTTAGGGATTATGTAAAAGTCACACGTATTATAATTAATACTAGCTTTTTCCTTCTTTGATCTTCTCAGCTTGACAACAACAGGTCATTTTTTATAAAACTGTACAAATATTTAAAGGATGTTATCTCAGGGCAACAAAATCACCTGATGTTTCTAATTCTTTTACTGCAGTCTCAAGTTGGCAGTAAGCTGAGCTGCTTTATCATCAAGATTTGTGCAGAACAAAAATATGTGCACAATACATAGAAAGACATGGTAAAGGAACATCAAAACATGTCATTTAGACCCAATGACACTATCTGATCTAACAAAAGATCGGAACAGCTAATGTAAAATTTCTGATTTTATTAGATAATGAGGTATCTTCTAGCAACATGAAAGAACTGATCCCAAGGTCACTGTGGAGCCTACACTTCACCAGTACCACTTCCACATTTAAAATGGGTTGGAGTTGGATTACAGAACTCACAAAAGAAAAGAAGCTGGTGGCTTATTCACCTCTAAAAGTTATTCAGCACTGGAACAGCTTCTAAATCTTAACAAGAGAGATGAAATTGTGATGTGTGCTTCTGTTGTGCTGAATAACTGCATTGAAATTCACTCTCTGATTATGAATGGGTTTTATGGGGTTCATCTTTTCTCATTCTGAAGTTTAAATTGAAATGACCAAGAAGAAAGAAGGCTATCAATCCTAGAATATCCTTTCTCACTGCCAATGGCACCCCAATACCAATGAAATCTGATGAATTCTCACTTTTCACTTCAGCAGCAGTGGATAATATCCTTAAAAGAATGGAAATAGATATTTTCAGGTTTAGCAGAGACACTGACTAGACAATAATGAAATTACAGGTCTGAAATATGTGTATGTTTTACTTCAAAATACTTAGATCGTGTCTTCAAAAAAACCAAAATAATTCAACTTTTAATTTAGCTTTGGTTTTGTCATGCATGTAAGAAATGTGACTGTCATGTCACATCTGACCAAGTTCATCATGCCCATGAAAAAGATCTGTAATGCAAGGCAAAGTTTAGCTCCTAAAAGACAAAGGAACATGCTGTACATTTGTATTCAGAGGAAATATGTTGGGTTTTCATCTGTTTCCTTAGGCAGTGATTTCAGTAATTTGAAAGCACTACAAAAATATGTCACATGCTACTCCAAAAAATGGCACCTCAATCCTGAAAATTAATCCATCAGGAGCAATCTTGAGGAGCACAAATCTCTGCCAAGCACATCCACAATGCATCGATTTTCTCATTCAAAGATAATGTATTCATCCAATTAAAAACATTAAGGCTTTTTTGTCTATTTTAAGGCTGCTACACTTTTCCATTTAAACTGACAATACGTTTGTAAAACTAATCTTTGGTTTTTGGTTTTTTAAGTTTGCTACTTAATGGTTTGATCCACTTTTGCAAAATTTTTGTCCAAATATACCCTTTTTATCTACCTCTGCCTTAACAAGCCCCATGCTGCAGCTTGCAGACATTTTTGACTTATATTCAATCTCTGAACTTGTTTGTTCAGCCCCTATAGTGTCTAAAATTCATAATTTCTCAACTCTTTATCACCACATTTGTTTAAGGGAAAATATAAAATATATATTACATCTAACAGGTTCCCAAACCAATCTGTTCCCCTGGAGACTGGAACAACAGGAAGGCAGGAACTATTTTTATGAGGTTATCTTATTTTCCACCATTTGTTTCATCCCTATGTGCAAAGAAATCTCCAAGACAAGAGAGACAAAGAAAGTTGCAAGAAAGTGGAATGGTAGATTCATAATAAAAAATTTCTTTCTCCATTAAGCTTTTTTTTTTTTTTTAATTTGATGAAGCCAACTTGACCAAACATAAGAGTGCAGCTTACATCTCAGTTGAGGAATCACAACTATTAGACCTACTAAAAACATACACAAACTAGATTAGTGAAAAAGATGTCTGGCATAGTTTTACAATCAAAAAAACTATTTTGTTAAATGCTCAGAAGCATTTCCTAGCCAACAACTATCCATGTCACTTTTTAACTCTTTGTGAATATTTAAGTACTTATGGTCACATCACACAATCTCTGTCTGTCAGGCTTTCAGGTAGCAAATCTTATCAAAGTAATCAGCAGCTTCCCCCTTTTGATGATTGGGAAGGTTTTCTACAGTGGAAGTACTGAGCTCCCAGGAAGTCAGAGCAGCATCAATTCATGTTTGGAAGATTATCTTTATAGCAATAAATATGGAGCAATTTATTTCTGAAGAAATTTTTACACTTGAAAGTGCAAACAATTCCTAAGGCCCAGCAATTTGAATGGGGCATTAAAAAGTGCTGAATAGTGATATTCTGTAAGCTTCAGTAATGAAATTAATCTCAAGACCTTTTAAATACAAGGCTTTAATTTAAGGGATTTCAACAGGGTTGGTTGTTTTTCTGTTTCTGACAGAAGCAAAACAGAGAAAAAAATAGAAGGGCACTTAATAGCTAATAACGCTTTATTATGGAAAGGTCTTTGCCCTCCAAAGGCACAAGAACATTTCTGAAGCCATTATTAATGCTAGGAGATGCTACCCTGCCCAGCTACGAAGGCAACGGTGATGCTTGTGCCACTGGCATGGGGCTGGGGCTCAGCACTGAGCTGGATCACCACAGCACCAGAGCCAACAGCCTGTGGGTGTTTGCCAGTTTTACACAGCTCCCTTACACTGGGGTCAAAGCTCTCCCCATTTCCACAGCAAGGTTTTTTATGGACAAATCAATTCATTAACTGTTGTCAGAAAAGTTTTTTTAATTTACTACAATAATTCATTCACATCTGATTAATTTCCCAATTTCAAACACTTTGGGCCAAGTTCAAAAGAAGAAGCCTGCATGGTGGGGGCTCTGGAAGCACTTGCATGTGTGTGCAGGTGGCCCAAACAGAACCACCCATAAGCAGGAGGGTGGAAGAGCAAGTGACACCATGTGGAACATTTAGGTATCAAAACAACTCCTTACCATTTTTACACAAGTTGAACAAACTTGAGGACAACCTTGGTATTAAAATAATAATAAAGCATATCTTAGGCAGATAATTTTAAAAGAAATTTCCCTGTCCCTCTCTGATGTCAGCATGTGCTGCTGCAAAGCACTAATTTCACCTGCAGGTTGGCAAGGGGCTGCAATAAATACCTCCAGGTAGGTAGATTTGTGTTTCACCTTGCAGAGCTCTGTTGGATGTGTTATGAAACAGAGTGCTATAAAATATGTCTATTATTATAAAAATACACTCAAACTCAACTCTCTGGATATCCACAAAATATTGTCTCTTTATTCTAGATCTTTTAAACAAACTGCTGTAATCTCCCCTCCAGGGAAATGATGTTAAATGCCAAGAGGATACATGGGCTCGCAAACACACACTGTCTTTGTCTAACTGAAAAGAAAAATATTAATATAGCAGCTCTACCATTAAAAACCTGCACTAAAAACACATACACTACTTCCTAAAACAACTTCAAATCTGCCCTGAGCTGCTGTTTGAACAAATCTTTATCACCATGATTTTATTTCAGCACATAAATGGAATCAGTTATGCTTCACTGAGCTCCTTTTCTTTCCCTTTTCTTTTTTTTTCTTTACTTAATGGAACTGTCTTAAATTAATAGGTTGGTTTCTTATAAATTTTTACTGTCTTTTAAATACACAAGCATATTCGTTGCAGTTTAAATTTGTTTGAAACTAGTATAGATGCAGTTCCAAAAACTCATACACAATAGAAATGGCACACTTCTATTTCAAATAGCACTTAATGGTCTTTTACAACTGCACCTATTTGCAATGTCATCTATGATGCTCCCAATCTGATTAACAAGGTCTGCTTCCAACACTCCACTTGGATACCCAATATAAGTTTCATTCTTATTAAACCTAGCAGCATTTGCTCTTTATTACAGTTCATTCCAAGTCCACACAAATGAAAGAAAAAGTTACATTTTAATTAAGAAGATGCGATTTAGGTTTGCTTAGGAATGACAAGAAATGGTGACAGTCCATCTGGTTTTTACATTCTGGATGGCTGCTTAAACATGCAAGAGTTGATATCATATGTAAAAGTATCCTCATTTGGTTTAACAACATAATTATGAACCCTTGTCATATATCACGTAGAAAAAATGTTAATGACATTGGTCCAAACACAAAATTGTATGAAGTTTAACCCTGCCTGGATAGCAAGTGCCTACTAAAGCTGTTCTATCCGTCTTCTCCTCAGCTGGACAGAGAGAAAATGTGAGAGGCTCACGGGCTGAGATATGGTCAGAGAGAGATCAGTCACATGTTACCATCCTCAGCAAAACAAATCTGACTCAGGAAAATGAGTTCAATTTATTACCAATCTAATCTGAATAGGGTAATGAGGAATTGTTGTCATCATATTGTGAAGCTCCCATACCTTCTCGGTGATTTCTCATGTGCAGCTCCTCACAGCACTAACTCTTCTTCACAACTCAGCCAACAAATTCCATCTCTCCTCACAGCACAGTCAACAAACTCCATTTCTCTCCTCACCCAGCTACCCCACTCTTTTGTAGCCCTCTTCTTATTGGACACAGCTGTGGCCTGTTAAGGGCAGGCCTGTTCCTAATCTTTGGTGATCAGTACAGCTGCAACTCCTCAGGTGTGAGACTACCTTCTGCACTATTTTCTTACATTCTATCCCTCCACAAGGAATAAAACCCAAATTTTAAAAAGGACTTCCCTCCACCCTTCCATTCTTCCTGGGCTGAACCTCACTCTGAATTCTCTGCCTCCTCTCCTCAGCAGCACAGGGGGATGGGTAATGGGAGTGTGGTCAGTTCATCCCACACTGTCTCTGCCACAGTTTTCTTCCCAGGGGGAGGACTCCCCTCACTATTCCCCTGCTCCAGTGTGGGGTCCCTCCCACAGGAGACAATTCTCCATGAACTTCTGGGCAAGTTCTTCCCACAGGTTATCAGTCATGAATTACTCCAGTGTGGGTCTCTGCCATGGGATGCAGAGGTCATAAATCCTGCCACAAAAGCTGCTCCAGCATGGGCCCTTCTCTCCATGGCACCACAGGTCCTGCCAGGAGCCTGCTCCAGCAAAGGCTTCCACAGGGTCACAGCCTCCCTTGGACACCCACCTGCTCCAGGCTGGAGTCCCCCAAGGGTTGCAGGTGGATCTCTGCTCCACCAGGGACTTCCCTGGGCTGCAGGGGCACAGCTGCCCCACCAGGAGCTGCCCCTGGGCTCAAGGGGAATCCGCTCTGGCACCTAGAGCACCTCCTGCTCCTCCTACACTGACCTGGGAGCCTGCAGGCCTCTTTCTGTCACATACCCTCACCACCTGTAAGAAAACCAGAGCTGCCTTTGAGCAAAAAGAACCACCCTCTTTCATCCTCTGAAAAACAAACTCTCCCTCAGCGTACAGCTCAAGCAAGTGTGGGCTCATAAGAGAACCTGTTGGCCTCAGCTTATCTCTCTGGCTACATCCACAGGTTTAACACATACAGGCATGGCTAAGGATGGGCAGAATGAAAATTTATATTGTAATAAATGCAAATCAATAATCACACTAAAATATAAAGCACTGTGACAATATAAGCCAGAATCCCAGTGCTCCTTGTGCAATGGAAAAAATAAGAGAGCATGAAAAATCACATCACACGTGATGGTGACACAAGGAGCTGGTATGTGATTGCTTGCAGCAGATCTTGTATAATTATCTACATAAAGAGAAATATATGTATAAAAAAATCCTTGGTTGTTGAACCACTACAAAATCCATTAAATTGCTTAAATGGTTCTTTCAAGTGCTTAGCATACTTTTGTGGGCAATAAAAATAATTCATAATAAGGCCAAGAGCAGGTAAAATACTTCTCATTTCTCACTCAGTAACATCCCTACTAAACAAATCCCTGTTTACCAGACAGAAATGTACCATCTGACAGAATGACCTACTCTGCAACTATTGGATTAAATAATGGAGAAAAAAGATTCATGCATGCCCCAAGTCAGAGAATTATTTGTTGTTTATATACTGCATTGCCAAAGGTCATCAAGTGCTATAAATCTACACTTCACAATTCCTTAAAGAAATGTAAATTATATATTTTACCAGAAACATATAACCTTCATGTTAGAACTGTACAGGGTCTGTATCACTTAAATCATTTAAATATTCCAGATATAGTAGTCTGTCTATAAATATTTCATGCAGCTAGGAAAGTCTTGTTCATATGCCTGTTGATTCCCTACAGTTCCCATGAATCAGGAACCCAAATGGTCCTATGCCCTCAAATGCAGTGGCTTATGAAATCCCATTTACCCTGCACACTTTCATCAGCAGCAGCCTCACTTACCAAACAGTTGCTTCCATGGGTGAAACACAAAACAAAATATCAAGTCCTATTTTGCTAGGAGTCAGATGTCAGTCTTTGTGAAAAATAAGCACAAATAATTAGATTTGTTTGGGGGGATTTTTGGTCCATTTTTACTTTAAACTGTGCTATTGGGAAAAAAAAAAAAGAAAGTACAAACTGTAATTTTGTGGTTTTGAAATTCTGCAAACCGTAACAACTCTAATGGAACATGGGTTAGAGTAGGAGCATTTCATGCCATTAGCTGAAATGTCAGCAATGGATGCCCATGTCACTTGCTGAAAAGTGAAAACATTACATTGCTTCATCTACAGCCACAAGAGTAGGAAACAAGTAAACAGCTGTGTTTACACTCCCTTTAACTGAACATGAAAATCTTGTGGAGAGCTACCAAAGTCATAAACCAGCTATGAGTGTCCATCCACATACTTGCAACTGAGAAAAAAGGGACATAATTTAGTCTCAAACATGGGTCCCACAGCACGAACTTGACTGTTTGAACAGCTCCTGACAGCTCACAGAGATGCTACAGGAACAAGGCCTGCTGAGAAATCTCTGAGCTGTCATGCTGAAGCACTGACATGATACAAACTCAGTTAATTTGAACACTAAAATTTTCATGGCTTTCACTTGAGATTTCTGTTACTAATTTAGTAATGAAAGAACTTTTGTGCCTCATTTGGGTAGAGCTGGTAATTATGAAATAATGAAAGCATGAAGGGAAGGCTTGCATGGGCTACCTTTGCCTGTGATCAGATCTGCTGCCTCTGATGATGACCACAGGCACCAAAAAAGATCCCTGGTGTGTGTGTCAGCAGGCAGATGTTCAATTCTTGTCCTGCTCCAAGAAGGATGTGTTTGCATGCATCCTACATTGAAATGTCTATTTGAAAGCAGGCTGACTTCCTTATACAGTTGATGTTTTAGGGATTAAAACACATGATGTATGAAGGTATGCATCTCAATTTTTTGAAAGAAACACACAATCATAATGAACTCTATTGACTGAAAATGCAATTATGGGTTCAAATAATTTCAGATAGACATTTTCTATGACTAATCTTTAAAAGCTATAAGCCATTTGCTCAGTTACTTGGTTAGTTGAAAAGACATTCAAATTTGTAACAAATAATGATAAAAGTTATCTGACCTCAGGAAAAACACAGCAGAATATGCAATTAATTATGTGCTTTACAGCTAAAGACACTGCAGGTATAACAGAACATATATAATTCCACAAGTATAGTCTAAGGGATTGGGGTTTTTAAGTCCAGAGTGGAGAAGGCTTCAGGGACAGCTACCTCATCCTACCAATAGATATCAAAAGGGTGATCAAGAAGAGAGCTCTCTACTGAAGTGAAGAAGAGAGCTGATGGATGTGACTTGAAACAGAGGGATCCTACTGGGTATAAGGAAAAAATAAAATCACTGTGAGGATAATTAAGCACTGGAAGAGAATTCCCAGAGGCTGCAGGTTCCCATTCTTGGACTTTCCAAGGCCCATTTGGACAAAGCCTTGAGAAACCTGCTCTGAATTCAGTGCTGCTTTTGCTTTGAGCACGTGGACTCTTGAGACCTTTCCCACCTTTCCCCCAGTGAATATATGCTGCTAAAATTACCTCATGAAGTTACAGTTTTCAGCTAAGAACTGCAATCTGTTCAAGGGCTGGCCAGAAGAATACACTTCCATGAGAAAAGTGCAGGTATGGTTTTTCTCTCATGCCTTGAACAAAGGCAGAAGAAGATAACACGTATATTAGTTTCTATATGAAAAGAGTAATGTGATATAAAGACTGCTTTCCTCCCAAGGTTTTAAAAATTCCTTAAAGAAACAAGGCAACAATTTAGATAAATGGCTGACAAAAAAGACATGCAACAACTGTAATTCAGGATAAAGGTTGGCATTCAGTCCCTGGGAGATTTTGTTCATCAGGTTACATCACAGAAAGACAGCTGCCAGGAATTGTCACATAATGCATTTGAGATCTATATGCAAGATCTAGTGAAAATAACTGCTTGCCAATATTATTTATAATAAATATATTTCAAGCTCAATGGAGAGTTAAAGCTAAAACTATGGTACAGACACGTGTTTGTAGACAACTTGATCTAAACAATACAGTACCCAAAGTATGCCTGAAGAATAAATTGAGTTTTTCAGTTTGCTTTTCTAGTGACAGAATGCTTTTGTATTGGGCTCAGGTCTGCTTCCATCTAAGTCACTGACAAAAGTTTCAGTGACTTTATGGGAACAGATTGAGCCCTCATTCCTGAATCAGTTTTCATGAATATTAAAATATGGGGAAAGGAGACACATCTGTTAATCTAAAATGGAAGACTCAGGAGCTGTTGTCCTGGAGATCATCAAGCATCTCAGGCAATGCAGATGTCATCCATGAAGAATCAGCTCCACTCAGCCCACTATTTGTTTGTTGACTCATATTTCAGCCTTAAATTCAGGGACACATACATTGGGCCATAGTTGCTGGAGGCTTGACTCTGGTTACAAGGTCTGAGCTCACAACATAGTTGGCTAAATGTGACATAAAATCACTCCTCCAGGTGCCAGCAGTCGATGGCTACAGTTTTGAACTCCTAGTACTGCAGCGTAAACTCAGTTGCTTTTCTGGATAAAATGAAGACAGTGACTGAAATGGACTGGGACAGAGAATGTGTCACCACTTGGTTCATGTACTTAAGTGCTGAAGTATTTGCTTCCCCAGTCCTGAAGAGCTGGTTCAAAAGCGAAGATATGATTTTCAGGCAAATACTGGGGAAGATTTATTTAATAGTTTTGATAATTTTCAACACAATTATTGACTTATTTATATCACACAGCTATTCTTAAATCTTTCACTGGCTCAGAGAAGGTGAGAAAATTCATTAGATCAGATACTTAGGTTAAAGCACAAATGCTTAGTGATATTAAATCTTTGGCATAATGCATCAATATTTTTTCCTGAATGACCACTTGGTCACCAGGGTCCTATTTATATCACCCATAAAAGAAGCCTCTATTCACTTCAGTCCTGGCCTGATCAAGTTTGGTAGCCAGGCCCTGAATAAAGGAGCTGCACCTTTGCTTTTGCTGTGGGCTTGAACCAGGAACGGATGTGTTCATCTGCTGCAGGACTTGGCTTAACTAGAGACAGAATCAGAAAGAACTTAGTCTTGTCTTTTCCCCAGTTACTTCCTTTTCAAACCTTCTGTGATAATGACAGACATTTGCCAGGGGGAGGGACATGCCTTATGAGGCCAGAGATTATAAAGAAAAATTAACAGGGTAGCTTCCAATACCAGCATTATTTGGTACTCGTATTGATTTAGGATAATTGGGCAAAACTACTCTTGCTGCAAAACCCCCGGTCTTCCTTCTCAGTGCTTTTTTTTTTGGGAAAAGACCAGCTCAGTTAAGATTCAAACCAGCTCAAATTTAATTTTTTTTCACTCTATTTCTTCAAAATTTTACACATAATGTTATTAGTGTTCTGTTACATATAATGGATCTGGATTTCTTTGAAATTGCAAAGGTTAGAGACAGCAATTGGTTCATATTTACCCCACAATGAGGTGAGTTTTATAAGCATATTTTTTAACGTGGACTGTTATAAGTATAAATGGCTTTAATGAAAATATTATCCTTTCTGTTCTTATCCCTGCCTCAAAATTTTAAAAATTCCTGTTCCCATGATATTCTCCTTTTAGCTTTCCATAATGGTAATAACATACTTACTGCTTAAGATGGTTTTTGTAGCTCCAGCTGCACTTCAGCATTTAATAAACTATAAAAGCCATTTATTGCTTCATGGACTCAATCTCCAGGAACATTATCACTTAACTATATGATTGCCCAAAGCAACAAAAGGAAAGCTGTCTATACAGTAGATATATGCCCCATTCATCTTTTTGTTTAGTTCTACTATCCAAAAGCAAATTATGGCTTTTTTGTACCACTAGTAATGTACCTTTACAAAATCAGTGAAAGAAAATGCACATACTGTGCTCACACTAAAACTATTTTTAGGGAAAACCACCAGCTGGTAACTTCAGCTCTCAAATTAACAAAAAGATAAAAAAAAAAAAAAAAGCAAAGCAACCCGGATGTTTTATAGACATTGAAACCACAATGGCGCCATCCCAGTGCTCACTGTTGAGCCAAAAGCAGGAAACGGTTCTCTCTCATTTGCATTTTTTTTCCCAATATTGAACATTCCGTCCTCTACCATTGCATTTCTCACTTATTCAGTGCAGCTTTTCAAGTTGGCATTTGTCTTTGCGATACAGAATAATTTACTATCATCAGCAATTTTCACTGTAATTTTCCAGATGATTCATGACCAGGTAAGAACTCACAATTTAAAAAAAATCTACCACTGAATAGGAACATCATATTCCTGTCCAGTTTCCTGAGTGCTTTCAGCCAGTGCAAGCATGTCCTCTTTAATCTGATTCTTTCCTTATTTTTCTGTAACATTTACCTCAACATGAGGCAGATCCCCTGTCTCTGTGAAGGAGGCCATTAAAAAAAAAGAAAATCACTTAATTACCTCATTAGTCTTATCAACCTTACATACTGCTTTAACTCCTACAAAACAAGGCTCTAGAACACAAAGGCTGTATCCTGTACCCCTCCCCCATTGGCATCTTGTCTGAGCACCTTGCAGGTTCAGTCTTACAGCATATTCCAAACACTGCACACCTCTGCACAGCACAAGCAGAGCCTTTGCTTCTCTTTGCTGCTTACTTAGCTTCCACATGTGTACTGTGTCTCATAAGCTTTTTGATGCTAATGAAATAACCTGACTCCTGCTAAATAATTAACTAATTGATCCTTTTGGGACCTCCAAGTCTTAATGAAAAATTTCAGTTTTCTTGAATGTAAAAAAAAATGAAGTATTTTCTCTAAAGAAATCTGAAGAAAGTCCTTTAGTACAGTAACTCAATTTTTGCTTAACCAACTCTGATCATATTCCTGTTGATAACTTTTCACAAGTTGTTTTTGCTAATCACCTACTGAATCTCAGTGATCAAAAAAATTCAAAGCAACTGTTCAGCTTTTAACAAGAGTGAAGGATTTCTAAACCATCCACTTGACATGTGGCACCTTCATGTCATATTTGGTTTTTCTCTAAAAATTTTTCATTTTCTTTCAAAAGCTGATTAAATGCAATGCAGTCTTGACCATTTGTGAAAAACGGTGAATAGTCTTATAAATCAAAACAATTATTTTTATTATGTAGAATTCAATAAATCTGAATAGCCACTCATCAGAATAAAACTATCAAAAGAAGAAACAGAAACTTAACATATTTCACCTATTTTTTCACACAGCAGTAGTGTGGTTTGCTTGGTTGGTTGAGATGTGAGATTTTTTTTAGTTTTGGTGGTTTTTTTCTCTTAACAGTTTGTATGGCATTTGTATGGCATTTCATTCCTGCTCCTTCCATAACTGCACTAAAAATGATATATAAACTGACAGGAATCACTCTGCCTATTGCTGAAATTCACTGTGATAAAAGGCAACAGATGTTGAATAGCACAAATCAGCTGCTGAAGACAGGACCAAAAAAAAAAAAAAAAAAGGAAGAAAAATTCATTTACAAAGGCATCCCAGGACACAGGGTATTTGTACATCTGCATCAGCAGAGCCTCTGAATTCAAAGGAAATGATACCCAGCATCTAAAGTACATTATATAAACCATCAGTACAAAGTGTGCCCATGTGCATTAAATTGTTCATCTCCAAGAGAACAGAGATTCCTATTAAGAAAGAAGCAGCAGCATTTTTGCAAGCATCAGAAGAAACCAAATTCCCCTTTCTTGTTGCTATATCTCCCAGTCAGTGCCACTTCTCTGTGGAGGGGGCTTAGAGGAGAGCAACAAGGCAGGAAAGAAAGGCATATTTCAGCTCTCCTTTTATCTGCTCCTTCTGCCAGAACATAGGAGAGAACCCAGTCCCACCTGAAAGCTCAGTGGCTTTCCTATGTTAATTTCAGAATAAACTGATATTTGATAAATGCATCATACTCTTCCCGACCAATGGTAGATGCACTCTACTAACTGATCATCTCAGCTCAACATCAGCTTTCTTTCACAGAACTTACACAGTTTTAGCACATTCTCCCCCAAATCACTCTGCCTCAAAACTGGAGAAGGATAGACTCAACATACTTAATATAATAAATAAAAGATCAGCAAGAAGCCTAAGACACATAATTGTGTTAAAAAGCCACTTATATCTACTGACTAATGGGACTGTTAGAGGCAACAATTACTCCAGCATCTGGTAAAGATGCATTTCCAAGTGGTGGAAGACTGCAAGGAGATCCTTGGTTGGAGCTCTTGCTGGGCCACTCCACATAAACCTGTAACTAAAGCTGTTGTACACAACAAAAAGAGTGTTATTCCTAAGTACTGACAGAGAGATTTTTCAGGCTACTTAATTGATCAAACCCAAAAGATCTATGTTCTTTTAGTGTTCTTATGAATTTCCACAATCTACAGCTAGTTAATAAATTAACAATACCCCTACTATAAAAATGATGGGAGTTTTTAAAAGGTTTTAGAGACCAGGGTTTGCAAGAGGGGTGATATGCATTTCTTGCAGCAAAAATTACCTTTCTTCAGCTTTCTGCAATGATTCACAGCAAAATAGATATTAGTTTTGTCACCTGGTAGGAAGTGACGAAAAAGGGATTTTTACATTGATTCTCACAAGTCATTGGAGCTTCCCTGCTCACCCTATACCCAAGTGGGGCAGAAAGAGTTGTAGCAAAGGAAAAGCAATCTGACATGCAATAGGGCTGGGCAGCTGAAAGCCATGTACATCATCAAAGCAAGGGGGAGATTGCAGCATGAGCAAGGTTAGGAATCTAGGATAAGAAGATTTGAGAGCCAATAGATAAGGGGATGCAGAGAGATAAACACACGGGCATGAAAGCAGGAGAGATTATGAAGGACACAAAGCTGACTGGGCACAGGAAAAAATGGAGAGCTGGAATGGGAAAATCAGGACTGTGAAATGTTTCAGGGGATTACAGAGCCAAGGGAGGTGCAATATCACGATAAAAATAATGACAGGGAAACAGAAAGGAAGTGAGAAACCAAGACTTTGCGCACTTAACTTCTGCATGTAATAAAAATGGAAATTGAGGGTAAGAAAACAAGAATTTTGCTGTTTTCTGCAGTCCTTGTCCACAGCCAGGAGCACTGATATCTGAGTATTTTATGTATAGTTGTGTGGTTTTTTTGTTGTTTTTTTTTTTTTAATGTGATAATGATTCTTATTATATTTACATGCCATTCATTTTTACCACTTTAAAAAAATATTTTAGAAAATAGCAAAGGTTTGTTTTAAATTTACAAAATATATCAGCTGAATTATTTGGTATTTAAAGAGAAAAATAAAAGGAGATACCAGATAAAGAGACACCAGATTAACCATGCCAACAACAAATCAGCCACACTTTACATGTTTCCATACTCCTAAGGAATAAACACAATTTTTTAATAGGAGCCAGAGAAGATATTCCTGTTCATATTCCTATTACTCATCTAATTGCATCTATACAAATTATGCCAAATACTGATTCTGTCTGTGATCTCCATTTTCCTTAAAATTTACATGCAAACAAGAGTAAATTTGGAGGTCCCTGTTTAAGACACATGTTGGGAACACAATTCTATTTTGATGAATCTGGGCTGCTCCTGACTTGAAATTCAGCACAGTTTAACTAGGGAGGTCCCCATCTTCTGCTTCAGGTAAGGTAATGGAATGAGTAATGGAAGTCCAGCCTATGCAATTTTCAATGAGAAGTAATAATTTTTAAGAGGAGAACTCTATGTTTAACTTTTGCACTAGAACACATATAATATTATCACGATAGAGAAAAGACTGAGCTCAAATTATATGTTTTACTTTCATTTGAAAAAAATTCTATGAATATTTGCTTTCTATTTTTCTTGGAACTTTTCTGAATAGAAGGAGTCTCATAGATGGCTGTAGATAAAAACTTGTGGATAGTTGACAATTTTCTATCATTACAATGTCAGTCAGGAAAAGGAAAAAAAAAACCCTACCTGCTTAATACTACTTTCTCATCCAAATAGAAATCATGAAACAGTAGACTCTTAAAAAGGTGCTTGACTAAAGCAGTGAATGAAGTCTAAATGGGAATAGAAAGGATAAAGCTGTCAGTATTAATGCACACATGACATTGCCTTTATATTTCTAACCTGTTACGCAAAAAAAGTCTTGTAAAAAAGGAGTTTTAATAGTTATGCCTTCTGGGAAGAAAGATTCTGACAATGTCTTCACAGAAAATACAATTGCATCACAGGCACCAACACTAGAACATATGGTCTAATTTTGCCTAATTTAATCTAACTCGCAGAATAAGAAAATATTTCCTCATATAATTTCTAGTTCTCAGTACGTGGGCAGCATCAAGCAGTTAAGGCAAATAGATTTATTCATCTTATATGCACAACTAAAAGTGAAGGAAATTTAATGGATAATGAAAACAGATTCTAGGACAGCTTTATCAGTTTTTTCAGAGACTGTATTTTGATTTCCATTACATTTCTCTGAGATAACTGCAAGACACTTGTGTTCAAGACTTCATCAACAACACACCCTGGCATTTCCATCTCAAATGCTGAAAAATGAAATCTTTATGAAAACTTTTGAGGAGTTTTGCAGATTGTGAAGGGTGTGGAAGGTCTTTGGTGGACAGAGACTTTGGCTGGAAATTGGGGATTGCACTTCAGGCTCTCACAGGCTTCCTCAGCTTCCCAGACAGACAAGGGGGATTGCAGCTCTATTTAGCTCTCTGGGCTGAAAGCCCACATCTAGTTACTGAGATTAACCAAGATACTGTCTGTCAGCTCAAGTCACCACACGTGTTTATAGCCAAACATGAACAGGAGATTTCACTGAAGTTTAAACCAACATCCTCTGTCTTCCTTTATCCATGACAGCAGATCAGCTCATGTCTGTTTTTTCCCAAGTGACAAGAGAGTACATGCAGTAACCATATCTCAGATATGGGGCTCTCAGATGAAGGAGAAGCTACCTTGATCATTTGTCCTTTTGTGAACATACCTTTATTATATGTATACAGAGCCTCAGAAAACAGATTCTTCTCACCTGTTCCTCTGAACAATAATATTTTGGCCCTTCTGCCATTCTGTTCCTTTATAAAATGAGAACTGACTTCTCTCAAGGGAATTAGAGCTGACACTCACTAAAATGGCTACAGTGATGAATTGGATAATCCTGGCTAGGAAAAATGAAATGTAAGTTGTACATGCATGCCATTTTCAACCTTACTTGAACTTCCTGCAATTAAGCACATTAAAATTGTAAGTTCTAATATTTTTACAGCTGCTTAGATATCTTCTTACACTGAGAATACCCTGATGCTTTGCAGGAGTGAGTGACAATATTTGCTGTGTTCCCATCCTGAACCTCCAGGACCTTCCAAATTGGTTCAAAAGGTACAGTTAAAATAATTCTGCTGGAGGTACAGTCTTTCCCCATCCACTCAAAACTGCTCTGCTATCCAGATTTTAGGCACTATTTGTGGTCATAAGTATTTCCATGCCTCCTTTCTAGTTAGTACAAAAAGCCAAAAATTGACATCATGCAGTGTGGTTTCATGACCTTCATTCCTCATCAAGACCCTAAGAATTAAGTTCTGAATAAGTTTTTGTTTGCTGTTGATCCTAAACATTTCAAATGTATGTACTTAAGCCTGCTGGAGGAGGAGATTTCATCTGGCAGAGATTTCAATACAGCACAGCTCCTTTAGACACTAAATACAGATTATGACACTGTTAATCCTCTGAATCCAATGAGCTCGAGATGAGTTTGGCTGTCCCAATACCTCAGCACCCACAGACGCTGCAAGTGCACTGCTTCATTCAGTAAGTTGTACTTCCCTGCCTAAAGCCATACATCACCTCTGCAGGAAGGGTGTGGGCACAACATCCAACATGTAGGCTAAGGAATCCATATCTAGGCTCCTAAAACCTAATATCATCTATATATATACAAATGCATATATAAAACTAGTTTAAGTTTCACATGGTCTGAAAGTATTCCCTTACAAATGGCTTCCAGACTGTCAGTACTTCTGTGTGGGGATAAAAAAACCAACCAAGCAAAATCCACCCATAAACGGGCAATATGCAGGGAAAAATGAAATAAGGACAGGAAAACACCTGGGATACACTTCTCACTGCAAGACTTCTTTTTATTGCCTACCAAAATAAAGAACATATCTGGGGCTACTTTTTGAGCTTCTTGGACACTTGGCTACCAAGCTGCACATCCAGAGCAGCACAGGTCTTGAGTAGCTCCTGTCCCATGTTAATATATGCTCTGCAAATACTCAGAAATTGCAGGACATCTACAATTGCAGTAGGTGTCCATAGGCAAATAATGGAGTCCTACTCCAGATGTAACAACCTGGTTATTTTTACTGGTCTCTGAGTTTGTGAGACTATTCAGGTTGTTTCCACTACTCCCCCCAAATATCAATCTGTCTCAAGCTACTCCTGTGTGCCATTTTTTCCTTCAAACAAATAGAATAAACTCCTAAAATTGCAGGTGTAGCAGAAAAAGTCTGTAACAGAAAAAATAACCATCATCTTTAGTGCGCATCTATTTCTGTAAAGCAGCAGCACGAAGTTGGACTGAACAGTGGGTTTATAAAACAGAACATTTATAGTAAAGGGTAAGAGAAGACAACAAAATGTATGCAAGACCATAAACTAAGATAAGCATTGTGTAAGTTATTTATCCCCAATCAGCTCATTCCAATTCTGTTTAAACAGTATTTCCATATGCGCAGCCCCCTGAAAACCTAAGCACCAAAATGTGAACAAATCTGTACAGAAAAGGTCCTAAGATTTTATTTGGTCTAATGCTGATTTGAATAAAATGAGACACTTCTGAGAAGAAAAAGAAGTAAAGGAGGGAACAGATCAATGAGACTAACACCTCTGATAGACCAGAATTATGATTTCCTAAATATAGTCAAAATCATATAAAAAAAATAAAATGGAAAACTACAGTTATTTTAAGAAATATATAGCTGAGTTACAAATCCACAGGGATCTACCCTAGCATTAAATTCCATTGCAGCTCCAGATTACATTTCTGCTGCTTGAGAACAAGAAAGGCAGAATACACTCAGACAACACTATCTGCATTGCAACTTGCTCCAAGTCAAGGCCTTTGTTCTGCTCAAACGAGCAATGGACAGGCTATCACTGCTCTCTGACAGCACTTCCCCAGGCTGGCCTAATAATTAAAAATAAATCCAACCGTACCATGACAGTATTTACACAACATTAGTCACTGGAGAAGCTTTGGTGACTGTTTTCTTTCCTTTTAATAGCTCATCTTAAAGTGCATGCTTGTGGCTTTGTGGAATCCCATCAAGAAGGAAAAAAAAAAAAGGTATAATTAAGACATTGCAGGAAACTCCTACTTGCAGAACCATCCAGAATACATTGCTGGCAACTCAGTGATACTAGAGATGTTTTTGAAAGCCAGGAAATCATATCTGGCTCCAAATCTGCAGATATTAAACTTGGACAGTGAAGAACGCTTTTTTTTGTTGTTGTTGTGTCATCAGGGCATATTCTCCCCTCCAAACTTTTCTATGACAATCCTTGACTACCTATCAATGCCTGAGATCTGTCACCTACAAAGTAGGACTCACAAAGCCTAGAGGGAGATTTATTGGTACTTTATGCAGCATTAAACAAGGAAGTTAAAAAAATTATCTGAGACTGAAGCAATCTTTATTTCATAATGTCTGTTCCCCTCTGGTTCCTTAGCTGTTTCTTCATCAGAACAAGGGTCAAAACAATTTTTTGAGAGAGTTTAGACATCACATGAAAAATAGCACTCATTAAAACAAAAAAAAAGTTATCTTTCTCTAAGGTCTCTGAGTTTCTTCTAGGACCCTTTATCTTCAATTTTTATTCTGCATGGCAAGAATAAGTACTCAGGAAGGTTTGAGTTGGTTTTCTTAATACAGTGTTTCACTCTGTTATGATTTCTTTAGGCAAAGGTGTTCTAATTCATTAAAATTGAACTACTGTCAAACAAATTAAAACAAACAGAGAACTGTGAATAGCTAAAATTTAAAAATCACTTTCAACACAAACCAGCCCACTGATATTAGCAAACCTAACCCACTAATTTCTTGACTCGTCTCCTGTTCCCCAATTAAGAACATAACACACAGCTTGAATCTTGCTTCCGGGGCTGGTCTTTAAAAACACTTTATGTTTAAGGTTCAGCTGCTTCTCTCTCACTACTACACAATTTCTTTGCTCTTCTATCTCAGGAATGGAGCTAATGAGATCAGGCTGACCTGGCTGCCCAGGGAGGCAGCAGATTTGTCCCTTTTTCTTATACCCTTGCCCTGCAGAAACATGTCACACCATTTCAGGCACCTCACAGGGTCAGTGACCTGCAACTCTCTCCCAATTCATCTTCTCCAAGTAAGCTGCAACAACACAGCCACTTTTGTGGCTCTACTGATCAAGCAGGCACATGGAAAAACTTTCACAGCATATAATGGTGGATCTACCCACCACCTTTCAAAATAGAAATTTCCACATCCAGTAATAGATTTTAATGTAAATAAGATGCTGTCAGTCATACTGTTTGGGTGTTTGGGATAGAAATATGGATGATGAAGAAAGGACAGCTACACAGATGGCAGATGAGCTGTACATTCTCTCCAAATTTATGGATGAGTGTATATTCTCCAGTCAACATTACTCCTTTCTCTTTCCTAAAAATAACAATCACCAGAAGCAGCAAGGACCTTGGTAACAGACCAGAAAGTAAATTTTCAGGAAAGCTGGGAGGAACTGCCAGTACCCTGAAGAGCATCATTAAATCTTAACAAACCAGTAGTACACTTTAAAAACAAAAGGTTTTACTCCAGTTGATCATAGAAGGGAATTTGAAGGAGGAAATGATCTGTAATGAAGAATAGAGCTCTTATAAATTTTGTTAAAGAAAATAAATAATTGAATTGATAGTAGAGAAGGGCACAGGTATTTCCATGGTTCCACCATCTACTTGTCAAATATGTCAACTGTCTCAGGCTATTGGAGGGAGGGTAAGCATCTTACCAGGAGATCATAATCAGCCATATCTCCTTCCACTCCATTCAGCCCAGGTAAATTGTCACAACTGGACAGCTGTGATCAGCATTATTCAGTCTAAAACAGTACTAATGTACTGGTAATACTCCTTAGGAACACAAAGGAGCAGCTTTTCCTCTCTACAAATAAACATGCGCACCACAAGGGCCAGGCTCGACTTTCCAGCTTTAAGGCTTGAAAAGCATCCAAGTTAAGAAGGGTCAGATAGGGAACAGCTCTTTGATATGCCCTTTTTGAAAAAGAAAAATTGCATATACTTCAAAATTGTAACTGTAAGTTATTGTAGCAGTCTCTGCTGGCTGGCAGACAGGATGACTGGTGCATGTCCACACAACACAAGAGACATTAACCACTGGACAGAATCCACATGGCAGCAATAAGAATAAACAGACGGATGGGGGAACCCCAAACCAACAAACAAACATGACAGTTCAGTCTAAAAATAGGACAGCCAATGAAGAGACAGAGCATGAAAACAGTCATCAATTACTCAAATGGCTGCTGCCAAGAGTAAGAAAGTAACGTTTGGTAGAGATTATTAGCAAATGATAGACCCAAAACCTAAGAATGATTAATATGAGATGAGATTACTAAAGAGCTCATTTGAAAAGTTCCTCTGATGCCAAGCAGCATCTGTAGCTGTTCCTGAATTGGTTTTGTCTCTCTCTGCCAGATACTCTCTGAATGTTCCATACAGCTTCAGGGAGAGTTGTTGGGGTGTTGTTTTTTTTTTTTAATAATGATTATTTTTAGTATTGTTCCATGACTAGGAAAGTTCTCACTCTACCACACTGAGGCTGTAAGAGTGAAGGAAGACATTCATGCATGGACTGTCAGGAATGCCCAGTTATGACTACCAAAAATTCAGTCATTTTCCCACAGTTCTGGAAAAGCTGTATTTTATTTCCTAGTCAAAATGTCACAACATTTATAAAACAAACAGAATGAGAAAAAAGCATGTCCATTTTCTTTATATCTTTGACATCTTTCCATCATAATTTATATTTTATTTCTGCTCAGGACTTTCAAATGACATTTAAAGTTCAAAAATTTTATAATGGAAGGAAGATCATCAAATGGAATATTTAAAGGGAATTTATATAGCATAGCAGACATTAGGAAAAAAATCTTTTCTAGAAATCAGACAGCAGGAGATCATCCTTTAAACAAATATTGTACCACACATTTTTAAAAGAATGTATTAATTTATTGCAATTATTAGGGAAAAGAATCAAACTAATTTACAATGAATAATAATTTTTATATTTAAATAACCATTTCATGCAGCTTTAACTGTATTTGCACAATTGTTGACTGTTTTCCAGCAGGTTATGATAAGATCTATCTGGGGAATCACAGAATGGTTGAGGTAGGCAGGGAATTTCAGACATCCTCCCACCCAACCCCTCTGCTCAAAGGAAGATCACCTACAACCATTTGCTCTGGGTTGTGAACAGCTCTTGGATATCTCCATGAGAGGTGAGCTATCCACGCCAAGTTTCCATCCATCTCAACAGTTCAAACAACAACAATTATTTTTTTTTGCAGGAATGGATGAAAAATATCTTTTTTTGGTGCCTGTTGCCATTTGCTCTGTCACTGAGACAGTGACAGTCAGACACGTTAGTCTGACTTTGCCTTCTATACAACCCATCTGATATTTTTACACATAAATAACATCCCACTGATCCCCCTCCCTCAGGTAATTCCCACTTAGAGATCATATAAATCCCTTTCAAGAGGGATGTTATGGAAATCAATTCTAATCAGTGCCTGAGGTCAGGGCCAGCACTTTGCCTGTCTAAAGAATCAAAGTCCATGAGTGGCACACTCCAGTAAAAATAGAGCCCTTTTAGGTCCCAGAAAATTAGAACAATACAACTGGTATAAAACCATGGCTTGTTCAGGCTGACAAGCACAGCTGCACATCACAAAATATACAAGCTGGTAATCAGGGGTGGCTGCGAACATGGTATCTTCCAACCATGCTGTAGATGAGCACAAGGAAACACAGGACACCCAGTAAGGACACTTCTGCTAACCTCAGATACCAGCCTTCCTGAAATTAGTGGCAAAATTCCCACTAACTCATTTAGGACAAAAATTTGTACCTAAGCCAGGCAGCTGGGAATAATGAACAGTGGAGGGAAAGTTCAGATGTCTTAAGTGTCTGGACTTCAGAGTAATGTCCGTCCTTACATCTCTGCTCCAAAGGAGTAATCTCTGTTGAACCCACTGAAATCCACTCTTTTTCCTTTAATGATGTGATGTTCATGGATATGCCCTCCAAATATCCCATAGATCACCTCCCTTCCTTCACTTTTAAAGGCTTGTCCCCTCTGCCAGCAGTTCATCTGCTCCTGCAGTGTGTTTGTGCATGAGGGAGCAGGATTTTGTTTTGAAGAGAAGTGAAACCACTGAATTTCACTTTAATGTCTGCTAACTCTGTCTGGGATACACATCCAGCCTGCTCTTTCAGGGCAATGCATTTGAAATTGAACAGACTTCCAGAGGTTTAATAAAAATTCTGTTTCTAATATCCTAAATTACCTGGAGGCACTGAGACTGATAAACTGAGCTTAGGTTGTGATTACAAGACACCACCTTGTTGATTTGCCAACATCCTTTGCCTGTGGTCAAGTTGTTAATTCTGACCATTCCGTCTCATAACACAGAGCTACCCCCAAAAAACTTGGAGTCAGAAAACCAAGAAACACTTTGAAAATATCTTCATGATGAGTTATTTCAAGGCTGTAATCAAAGAAAAAACAGACAGGGCAGGTTACCTGCTGCAGAAGTTTCAAACTGCAGCTCTTTGCTGCCCTCTCTAGATACAAGCAAAAACTGGAAATTTGGGACAATGAAAATGGAATTGCAACTCCTTTCTAACTTTTACACCCTGGGTTATTCACTAAAGGACATGCAGTATTACAATATTTTCACTATATTAAATAATCTCAAGCATTGGTTTTCCCTCTCACCTCCCCAAAAGACACATTTATCTCGGTCTGGTCATTTAAAACTGATATCTGGTCATTTAAAATTGATACTGACATCATACAGAAAAGTGTCAAATCTCTGTACAATGAACTGTGGAAGATAAGTCCATGAACAATCCAAACCTGAAATCTTCTCCCTTAGTTTTGTTCTACTGCTCTCAGAATTTCAGCATTAAAAGGCATATTTTGGAAAAGAGGAAGAAAAAAAAAGGAACACACAGGAAATACAGAATTGTTGTAGAGTTTTCCCAAAAATATTTCTCTCCATATATATCCTTCTTTTTACTTTATTCCTAGTACTGGTGCTGACTCCCTTCATTGCCTTGGGCAAATGAAATACTTACTGTATCATTGGGGTGTTGTGAAACTATCATTTTTAAGGTATTTTGAAGCTGAAAAGTGCTAAGTGTTATTATTATTACAGATGAAAGGTCTGTTAAAACAAATATGCAAAGCTTCTCTTATCCTAAAACTTAAGACAAAAGTCTGAAATTCTGTAGGAATTAGTACTTTATAGCCAGCCTTTCATTGCCACCGTTCTTGTCTTTGTGGAAACTGCCAAGGAAAATGCCACTTTGCTACAGCTCAAGCTGGATGCAAACAACCATCAGACTGACGGCACTGAAAATAAAACAAACTGAATCTGGACATGTTCTTACCCAGTCAGATGGATGTACTTCTGACAACAGCACTTTTAATGCTAATGAATTGTTTTCTGGATGTGTCACCCACTGCTGTCCAGTCACCACTTAAAAACCCAAGACCAGACGAAGTAAAAAGAAGGAACTCAATGTAGGGTATGTGCAGTGTGAAGGTGTGAAAACAAATGGCCATTAAATCTATTTCTGGAACAGGGCTTTTTCAAGAAAACATCAGACTCTTGTAGCATGAGGAAAACAGCCCCTATAGCCACAAAGTGCAGCAAACACATGGAGCCCTGGAACTTTCCACAGGGCTCATGCGCTCTTGGTGTGAGGGGCAATGCTGGCAGAAATTTCTTTGAGTGAAAGCCTGTTTGAAGAAGAAAATATAGAGTATCCATCTCTTGTCCCACAGGTGTTAAAGACTTGTTTAGTGCTATGCCAAATGATGGGGATGATCTTGGGGAAGGATTTATTATTTACCACTTGGATTTTTCTTTGATGTCTGAGGAACAGAATCTCTAAATTCTAAGCTTAATAAAAATCCATTGCTATAATACATACTCTTAAAGCTTAATCCTGTACACAACACTGAATCCTAGAGAATGCAGAACACTTTTCCTCAGACTGCCGTTGCTGTGAACTACACTGCTCTGGCAGTTGTACAGGGAAACACAAAGAGCTTTCTGCCCTTCTCAGCAGTGGCCAATTACCCACTGCACATACCACACAGCTCTGTCCTCCTTACAAACCTACCTCAGAGTAGGTACACAATCCCTCTATTATAAATATTTTAAGAGGATAAATTTACATATTAGATGTACAAAAGACACCTTATAAAAGATACTTTTTTTGAGAAACATTCCTGCTACCATTGAGACACGGGAACCGTAGTGCTAATTAGCACGATTCACTGCTCTCTGCAAGATTAAAATATCAAACACTCCTGACAAAGGCTTAACAAAGACTCTGTGCAGAATAGTTTTTCTAAACTTCTGGAATATGACTAAACAAGAATGTAAGCTTGAAGGGCAACTACAGTCAGAGCTTTCTAAAACTGTATCTTAACAGCGCCATACTGTTGTATGATGCCTCAGTGCCTTTCCACAAGGAAGCACTAAAAAATGGGTAGAGCCTTTTAAAAAAGACTTCTTCCCACCAGCAAGCTGAGCTGTACCAGCCTATCAGATGTTTTTCAGTACTGGGTTTGATCTTATCCTGAAATCAATGCAGGGTTACCTTTCATTATGAAACTGCATAGTCACTGAGACACTGAGAAATCTCATTTGTAAAATTCTTGTGAGAATCAGCTAAACCAATCTGAGTTGAAAATGCAGTCTTTCAGATTTTCATATTCTATTAATCTGAAGCTTTTCAAGACTGATTATTCAAATAAGAAAAGGAAATGGGAGAGTGACTTTTCTTGCTTTAATTTTTTTTCCAAGCATAAATAGCTAATTTCTCCTGAAATTATTTAATACATTTTTTCTTTTCCAGAAAATAATATTAAAATAAAGCTTCTTATGGGAAAAAAAAAAAAGACAAAAGAAACAAAATCAGGAAATACAGTATTTAGGTCACCAACATATGCCTAGCAGTCACAGAACAACTCATGAGGTTAACTGCACCCATAGTGATCTGGTGAAGAAAGATAAGTAGCTATTAATGTAAAATTTAAAAAAACCTCTTGGAATACCTGGATATTTCAGTCATCAGATACCAGTTAGTCAAGGATGCAGCCCATGAAAAAAGAATGCCAGATTTCCTGACTTGGTGCCTCTTCTCCACTCACTGTAATGCAGCCAACACTGGGCTGTGCCTGCTGAGGCTCTTACACTACAAACTCCTCTGTTCTGGGTCATTCTTATCCCAAACCTGTTTCCAGAAAACTCCAGAAGAGCAGACATCACACAGTGCCTGCAGCAATTGCTGGAGATGGGTGGATAGGTAGGTACCACCCTTTTTTGGGTTTTCCAGAGCAAAGGCAGTCAGCCTAACATGGAGTCAGTGCTGCTCAACCTTGGCTTCTGATCCTCACCTCAGTCTGGATCTAAGTCCTGGGTGTCTTTCAGCATCATTCTCTGCCTCCTTCACACCAGCCCCTGCTCTCCATGTCTGACTCCACTTGCTGCATCCACAGTTCATGCGCCAGACCTTGTGCCTTGCCTCACCCACAGCAAATCTTTCTGATCTCTGCTATCCATTATCCTGGCTACACACCCAAAGCCTAAACCTAAGGTTTCACTGTGAGGAGCCCCATCATTAGAGTTTCACTAGCTTGGATTACTTAGCTGGAAAAGTCTTCAGGATATAGAAAGAGCACTAATAATCACGGTCTATAAAGAACTTTGATAGAGTTAAATCCCTCTTGCTACAAATGGGATCTTTTTGACTTTCACTGGCAAAGGTTTAATTGCTAGGAAAGCCAAGAAATATGAAACATTTGTCTGGAAGTACAACTGACCTTTGAAATGCTTCCTCCCAACAGAAATTTCAGTAGGGAACAGCCAGAACAGCAGTTTCCTTTCCAAAAAGAATGCTCTGCATGTTTTAGGACTCCATGACAATGGGATAGTTTTAGATCTGAAGGAATCCTAAAGGTTTAGATATTTCTGAGTCTTTCTCTGGCAGCTCTAAGACAGAATAAGGAAAAAAAATCTCCTATTTGGGCATGTGCTGTATAATTTACCCAAAGGGACATGGCATTTCCTAAGCCTTATTATTCATCCTCTCAGTGCTGTTTCCTATGTTTCCCTGGAGAGAATTAAATAATAAAATCCCAAACTATTTTGGGCCTGATCCTCAGAAATTTTGAGCCTAATGTAGCAATTGAAGCCTATTTCTTACATCTGCTCCCACTGGTTTGAGTGATTACAGGACATTTACATGGAGAATCATCATGCTCTTACAGGCTGCACTTTAAAACACATGCACACTCTGCCATTATGTGAAAACCTGTTTCTTAGACATTTATTTCCTTTAATTGTCCTCTCCACACAGGGAAATTGTTAAGATCTGAAATTCCAGTACAGTACTCTAAGCAGCAAAATCCTAGAGATGCTTAAAAATTAATTCTTACAATTAATTTTTAAAGCAAATATTCCTTTTAAAAATAAGTCCAAACCAAGGTTTCTTCTAAAAAGCACACACTGAGCATCACTTTACCTACTGCATGCACTCCACAGGGCTATGTACATTGTCACAAAGCTAACCACAGGCCCTCTCTCTGATAAAAGCAAACTTGGAAATTAAACCTCCATTACCATCTGCACTTCTCAAAGATCAAAAGAATGGCCCCATAAAAGTCTTGGGGATGAGGCTGGGATAGGGAGGCTCAGTATGAGCTAGAATGTCTTAAAATTTTCATTTGTCAGTGCAGGTGGCTTTAGGCTGTGAATTGATTCAAGACATTACTGTCATTACAAAAGCAAATAAAATTATGCCTCTGTGTACAAATATCAGAAAAATGATGTAAATTATGTGAATCCTAGTATTGTAGAATGCTTTGGGTTGGAAGGGATCTCAAAGATCATGTTGTTCCACCCTCCTGCCATGAGCAGGGACACCTTCCACATGACCAGGTTGCTCCAAGCCCCACCCAGCCTGGCCTTGAACACTTCCAGGGATGGGGCAGCCACAGTTTCCCTGGACAACCTGTGCCAGTGTCTTGCTGCCATCACAGGAAAGAATCTCCCCCTGATATCTAATCCAAACCTTGACATACTGGGCACACTTGATGCAGTCCAGGATCTCTTTGGCTTTCTGGGCTGCCAGTGCACACTGCCAGGTCATACTGAGCTTCTCATCAAACAGAAATGGACTCAAAAAGCGATAAGAGCAAATGCAAAGGAAATTACATTATGGCATTGACTTCAATGAGGGAAGGAACAGCATATTTGACACAGTTAAATATCTTCCCCAATTTAAATTTTATGTTGTGGCTTCAAAACCAATTAGACTATGCTACAGTTGGATGATTTGCCAAATTATCCTTTCTAAAACTTTTGACTAACAGGCAATGGAAAACTGCAATTATGGCATTTATTTTCATTTTTATAGTGTAGGATATCTAGGGCCACACCTCAATAAAACCATTTAAGCATATTTGTAAATTCATGGACACAAGAAGCCCCTACCAAATCATTATTTCAAGATAATGGCTTTTCCATTGACTTAGCTGAGGCTGAAAAGTAACTTAATGGCTGTACTTGTGCATGACAAGAAACACACACACAGATATATATGCTCAAATTTTTGGCATTCTGCAACAAAACTTCCTAAATTAAATCAAACATAAGCTCATATCTCCCAGGGGAGGAAAACAGCAGTGCCACAACATCAGCATATAGTGGTGGGAATAAGCCAATAGAGGTCAGCAGTACATAACAGAAATAACTTTAAGATCAGCCCATCAACTAGACTTACCCACAGTAATAAAAAAATTCTTAATTAATATTTGTCAGATTTTTTTTTTCTGAAAAAATGGAGTTTTCATAACAAAAAGCATTTTCCTATTTTGGAAACCATCAATATTTCATCACTCACAATGCCCATCACAGACCTTCACAGTTTGACTCATGCTCCTTTTGTAAGCTCTTATACTGTGTCATTCCTTGGATGTTGGCCATACACAGGTTAAATTTTTAGTTACACATCTGAGAATTTCATTGCAAGAGAGCTTAGTCTGATACAAAACCAGTTACTAACTCAGGCAGCTCAGACTTCATTTTCTTTTCTTTAGAAAATGTTATTCAAACAGAAAAACTTGGGTTTTCCTTCTTTGGTAAATTTGGTATTTTTAATCTATCTTTCAAATTATGTCATACATCACATTTTTAAAAATTAAAATAAACTTTATTCTTCATCTTGATTTTTACAGTGTGTGTCTGCTTCTTGCAGATAAGGTTTTTTGGAGATGCACCTGAACTCTGACTATGAAGAAATTTTAGAAATTAAAAAAATTAAATAGTTTTGAGAAAAAATAAAGTTTTAAAATATTCAGAGACTTATTAACAATAATTCTGCTTTAATTCAACTGTAATGCTCATTTATATCCTATGAACAACAAAACTGGGAGAGACAAATCCCTTATAATGGATACCTACTTGAAAAATACTACATTCTATTTGTCCAAACAAGTAGTCTGGCAATCACAAATCATAATTAACAAAAGGAGTATTAAGCTTGGAAAATAACCAAGGCAGCATGAAAAGCAACAGTTTAAAACAAAGCCTTTAAATAAGGCCCAGAAATAATTACTTTTTTAGTGGGCAAGATTGTTAAAAACTAATTTGCCCCCTGCTACCATAGAACAAATCTTGTTCATCTTAATAAGGAGGTAGTTAGATATGTGACTGTACAAGTTAGCACATATTTTAACTTGATAAAGGATGAGTACCCAGTGAAGCAACTGCAGAATGAAAGCTTCCTGCTTCTGAATTTACTACACACATATTACCTGTTAATGTGCCAGAACTAAAGGAGGGGATATTGATTTAAAAAGCTGGCTCTAAGAGGTACTGTAAGAATTTTGTAGTTTTTATGAATTTTAAAGTTTTCTTACTTTTTAACAATGAATTTTCTTAGCCTTTCCTCTGTATATAAGCTTTTATGTAACTTATTAGAATAATGAAACCCTACAGGTTTCAGCAGATATCCTTACCTGCATTACAGCCACTGGTCTCTTGAATGAATATCAGTTTCCACAGAAACAATGGCTGATAATGCCAGAGTGTCCCAGGGAAATAATGGAAAAACTTCCATTAATCTTTGGTCCACATGCTCTGCAGGACTTTGAAATTCAAAGATTTCTCTTTTTAACCTTCAGAGCGCAAAGACAGATGGAATGATTATCATGACACTGTGTGTGCATTGCTCTTATCTCCAAGGAGTTTAGCACACTAACAAAACAGCTCTACAATCTGTGGTCTCAGGTAAACTACAGAGCAGACAGGAAGGAAACAAGATCAAAGTGACTTTAGACCTTGACCATCAATGTTTTCCTACCATTTTGCATAAAACATGCAGTCACAACTGAGTTGTGAGAAGGATCATTTCTAGGCTCATTCTCCCCAGCTCAGAGATGGCAGGACAGGCTTTGCTCCTGTATTTTATGTACCTGGAACTTCACTTGACCTCATGCCTAATTTACCCCACCTTAAGATCAGAATCAGAGCCACAGTGTCTGATTTTTCCATAATGGAGCTGTAATGATAGTCATTTAGAATACATTTGTAATTATTAACTGAAACCAGCAGCCCTTATCCAGATGAAAACCTACACTATCCATCAGTGATGGATTTCACTGGTAGTTAAAGCAAAAACTGCAAGTTTGGTTACTATAGTACAAAACTTTTCATTTTTAAATTGAGTATAGGCAACAAAATTCAGCTGTACATAAAAACATCCATAAATTTTCATAAACAAACATCCTTTGCTTATTAGCAGGACTCCTGGTTCTCTGTGCTTACAGTGTAAGTACCACAGCCATTTAATCTTGGCTATATTCATTCAAATAGGTCCTTAGAATAATTACATTCAGTTATAGCATCAAATTTGAACTAGACAGCTATTCTCTAGAGTTTCAAGTATATTACCCTTCATTTCTTTTGAATTTGGAGAGTGACTTCATATGCTAGGGAGGAAAATTAAAAAAAAACCTAAAAGCTTACAATTTTCCCTGGTAGTCAGCAGAAATAAAGTTTTATGGATTTTGTTTTTCATTGTTTTGCTTTGATTTTTTCCAGAAAATCTTTCACTGCATGGTTAAAATTTTTTTCAGCCTATCAGAAGGGAAATGACATTTAAAGTTCCAGATTTATCAGAGTATACATTTAGTTTAGCTAAATATTTCATTAATTATGAAAACATTGAGGTATTAACTTCTTATTTGTTTATAAAGTGTTGTCTCAAACTCAGAAAGATGAAATTAGCTTTTTTGAGAGAAGTTTATAGAGGACTAAACAGCCAGGTCTTTGCACACATAAATATGCAGATTCAGTGAAGTGCTGTTGCATTAAATGTAGTATCTTGAAATCACCTTACCTATCAGAGCCAAGTTTTGAGGGAGAGGAATAATACCTTTTATGAGATTCAGAAGCACATATATTACCTCCAACTGTGTAGGTTGCCCTTGATTCACAATGTGCTCCCAGATGAACACAAACCCCCTGAATTGGGAAGTCCCTCCCGCATGTTCAGAGGCACAGGCACTCTGTGGCCTCCATTCCCTTGTCACACCACAGGCTCTCCCCAGGCAGGGCTGCTCTCACCTCCAGCTCTTCTAGACTGACTTGTCTAGACTTCTTCTAGACTTGGACTTCTGGATCAGTCGTCCTCAAACCCTTTCCTTTTCCAGCAGCAGTGAACCTTTGAGATATTTCCTCCATGTACTGGTTTTTAGAAGGGTGTTTTTATGGGGCATCCTCAGTACCTACACAGCCCTTCCTGCTGCTCTGCACAGGGACCAGAATAAACAAGTAGGAAAACCAATATGGATATAGAAGGCAGGAGAACTTTAGCAGGAACATTATAAATGTTCCAAAACAGATTTTCCTGATACTTTTGTCTACAGTCACAAGCCTGACAGATTTGTTTACTTTTATAGATCACCCACAAACAGGGAGTCCTATTGTCTAAGTACCAGACCTTCTTGACACAAAAAATGACAAAGGTTTGGGTATAATGGACTTCAGAGACTCTAAACTCTTGAAAACATTCAAGGCCAGGTTAGACAGGGCTCTGAGCAGCCCAATCTAGTTGAACATGTCCCTGTTCATGGCAGGGGAATTGGACTAGATGACCCTTTATAAGTCCCTTCCAACCCAAACTATTCTGTGATTATATAAACACTGCTCACAAAACACAGTACAATTTGCAAAGTTTAGCAAAGCCCTGCGATGAGAGCTGGGCCATGAGGAGGTTGCTGGACCTGAGAACGCTCTTAACACCTCCTAGAGCTGAGTGCTGGGTTTGCATTGCTAAGAGCAAATGCACTTACATTGCTTGGGTCTCTGCAAAATATTTAAGGAGCATAGTAAATACCAGGTCTGAGAAACAGCATTCATTTCCTCTTCCTCCTCCTCTACAAATGAATTGCAAGTAATAAAAATCAATATTATTTTGCTTAGATTTCTTCCTCTCCTCCTGCACTGCCACAGAGCTGTTTTCAGATACCTACAGGAGGGTATATCCTCATTTGGATTGCAGGGAATCCCATAATCTCACAGGTGAATGCATCCTAATGAAGTAAAAAGATCTACATAATCCCTGCTTGCAGAGCAGCACCATTTATAATACAGAAAATTCCTATTGTAATTTTCTTCTTGACATTTTACAGTCTCACTTCAAATTTCTTGAATTCAAAGAGGGCTTTTGTTTTGCTTTCACCATAACTATTTATTTTAACTTTGACTAATTTTTTTCTTAACATTTACTCCAGAATGTCATGCTCTGTTTGAGAGAAGTAATTGGTTCTTTCCTTGAGGGGAAAAAGCAAAACACAAGCAAATACAAATTTTGCACACAACATGCACACACATTTTTGCGTCAAAGAAAAAATAAATAGCCTTTACACCCTCTAAATATTAAAACCACAAAAGTCTTTGCCCAAGTGAATATAATGTTAATTGTTTTAGATTTATGGTATTCTTATACCACAGTTTAAATAGTGTTTCTTACCAGCCAAGCGAGAAAGCTTAGCTACACTAAGTAAATAATATCAGCTACTGCAAGGCAAGGAATTGCTGTTCTGGTTACAGCAGTGGACTAAGATTAATAAGGTCCTAAATTCCAGATTCTGTCAGTGTCTTGCTATGTGACATTGCCCTGCCTTTAGTTCCCTTGTAAAAAACAGAAAAGTAAGAACTGTAGAACTATTGGACAGAAAAACATTCTGGTTTTGTGCTGAATCACTGGCTTGTGTAGTGGGGCCATAATTGGTTAGGGCTTATCTGCCATACTGTAACAATTAATAAACGATAGCAATCTATGTCCTCATGAACAGAAATATCTCCACAAAGATCAAACATTTCCACTGCACATTATTTAAGGAACTGGGTTAAAAGAGTGCCATGACAATGCCAAGAAATGCAAGAAGCAGGAATAGCAGCCCAAGAATGAGGGAAGGCAGTGCAGAGAACCACTGACCACAATGGCTGAGAATTTCAGTCAGATCACTAAAACATCTGCATCCCTTCCCACTGCTGCTTCTGGCTGGGAGGGAGGATTTTGCTACCCATGGAAGGAACTGCCCTGCCCAGGAACTTATGCACACTCTCAGTTACCCATCACCCCGACTCCATCAAACCCCACGGCCCCACCAACATCCCTGGGGCAGCAGCAGCAATTTAGGGGGGCCCTTCTGCATGGGCTTGAACTGCTTCTTGTTTCCTCCACTCCCTGCACCATCTCTGAGCAGTTTCTACCAAAACTGACACCTTCATTCCTCAGAGGTGAACTTAAAGAGCAGGAAATGCATTGATCTCTCACTCATGTAGTCTGCAGGCACTGTGTAAAATCAGTGTATGGTGCAGTTGGTTGTGGGTTTAATGTAAAGTGAGAAATGCTAGTCAAATAAAATTAGTCATGTACAAAATCCCAGGCATGTTTTGCACGTTTTACTCTTCATAAAAAGGTAGATAAACCGCTGTAAATCCTTTCTATAATAATGTTAGCTCATGGATTTATATTTCCAGCTAAAACTCCACTCAACTGCTGCCACACATAAGATATGCCACGTATAAGATCTGATGTGGAGGGAAAAGGCAAGTAGCCATTTTATTTTCTTTACAATGTGCTTTACTAATCTCACACGATCTGGAGGGAGAGAAGACTCTAATGGATTTGAGTGCCACAGATTATACTTGTTAGGTAATTCTTCAAAAGTGCTTAAATATGCACAAGAGTTCATAAAAGCTTCAGAAAAGATAATAGCACTCCAAAGGATTAAAAGGAGTAAGAGAACAAGCAGTGGAATGCATACAGAGCAATTAATTAATAGCTTTGCACTCTTTCTTGCTGTTCCTTCTAGCAAAATCTCCAGCAGCAGCCAGGATGAGTACAGTAATTAATCCTTTTTATCATCTGAGATCAGCATGATTACTGGGCACACCTTTTAAGTGGAAATCTAGTCTGACATCCTGACCCTAATTACTCACAGTCATGATTAAAGTTGGTGATAGAAAAGAGAATAACTGCACAACACAGATTTGCAAAATTCCACTCAATAAAGGGATTAAACCCAGAGACCAACATCAACACTTAAGTCACAGCATCCTCTGCATAAAGTCAGCCAAAAGCAGGAAGGAACTAAAAGTTAGATCTGACAGTATGCAAGGTAATGCTGAAGAAACAAGACATCAGATTGGCTTCCATCCACAAGGAAGGCAGCAAACATCTCTCTTACACATTGCAGAAACTGATAGACCAAAATGAAAACATTTAAGAATGCAATTCACTGAGATGCATTTGACACAACTCTATATTTTAATGAGTTATTTTTAGAGTCAGGTGATTTGACATGCCATCACAGAAGTACATGAATGAATCAGAAGTAAATTACTTTTTTGAATCACTGACTAGGGAATATTGCCAAACTCTAATTTATTAGTTGTGTTATTTGTTTGGATGATTGTATCATTTATTTTGACAAAGGTAAATCAATTTTCAGTATTTGTGTAATGAAAGCTATCACACAGAATGCATGGTGCTGCATGTGCTAAGAGGAGCACAGCTGTGGCACTGGTGCTTAAAGGGGTCATATGCAACAAAATTTCAAATTACTTCACCTTAAAGCCAGGAACTTGTGAAAAGCCACTCTCTAGTCAACCACTGTGAAGTACCTCCCAGTCCTAAGTTTTCTAGGAATAGAAACATTATTTTTTGCTGAATAAGAAGGACGCAAGCCAGCTTTACGCAAGTAAACTGATTTTAAATATAAGCAGCTTAAGACTGTTATATTTAGGGCAAGAAGTCTTGCCCTAAATTTTCTGATTTACTTATAATAGTATACAGTTTATAACAATAAGTGAAACAGAAAACTGAGAGCTTGATCCTGCAACATATTCATGTGATTTAAAATGGAATAGTCTGCAAGACTCAGAATGTGGTGGAAAAGACTTCCAAGCCTAGGTATGCTCACTTGGTAAATACTCAACTTTATGATGACACAGACAGATTGGTCAATGGCAAAATTGTTCACATGTTCATAGAACTTAATTCTAACCAGAAACTGACAGTCACATGACCAAACTTCAATAAACACTTTTAAGTTGTTACAATCATAGTAATATGGGTCTGAATTTCAATGTAGCACTGACTGGCCAGCCTGGACTGACAGTTCCTGACTCTTGAGAAGTTGTCTTTATTCCTATAATTTAAATATAATGAACCAAAAAAAAACCAAAGCCAAAAAACCTACCATATCCCAACCATTACAGTGTTCTCCACAATGCACCATACCCTAAGGAAATTAAAAAACAAGAGGCACAGGAAGTCCAGACACAAGTCATTACCCCCGCTTTCTCATTTTTCTCCCTAAAATCATGGTAACAAGAAACGACACTTGCACGCATACAAAAAAAAAATCAGAACTTACTATTCTGAACAAGAAGTAACACAAAATTCATTTTCCAGACAAGCTTAGATGATTTGTACAATACTAGACAGTGTAAGTAAGACCAGAAAATAGATCAGAAATTTGTTAAAAGCCATGAATACAAAATTATACATTTGGGTTCTCATAACCATCTTTTAAATAAGTATTAATAATAATATCAGACATTTTACCACACAATCTCCAGCAAAAAAGGCTCTGAAAGTAGGTGAAGTTAAGGGTAAAGAATGGATTTTTACAGCTATTAGGAAACATTTTCATGAAACCATTATTAAGAGTGCTATTAAGGGGTGTTCTGGTATGGTACAGTGATACGCTTCCCCAGTCATCTAGGACATGTCTGGAAGCATTTGTACTTTGGCAGTGCACAGATGTTCAGCTTAGAATTGAGATCCCACTGTGAAAGGTAAAAGGTATACAAAGGAAAAGATGTTAGGCTGGTAAAATGTGCATTTAATGTGCCTGGTTAAGAAGCTCAAATTCCCCATATTAAAAGACAAGAGAGAAAGAAAGGCAGAGGAAAACAGCAAGTGATGGTACAGATCTGCTGTTAACCCTTCTACTGTGCACTGTAGTTATTTCAAATAGAAGTAGATTTGGAGCAAATGAGGGCTCCATGATTCTATGCTTTAATTTGGAAAGCAGGAATGTGTCAGCACTGGAACTGGTAACACACAGATTGAGAGTGCTACAAAGGAAATGTCAAAGCTCATGTGAAAAGCAAGAATGTACGTGAGTGCACAGAAACACCTCATCCTGACTGTTTTTATTGGGACAGCATAAGGACAAGGACAATTCTACCTGTCTCTGAAGTCATCAGCCATTCTCCCTTGCTCTCTGATGGCCACTTGGCCTGCAGTTCATGGTCCCTGGTTTAAATCAAACAGCTGTTTTTGCAGGATCAATAGAATAAATCAGAGTGCAGAGCCATCCATCTGTGAAGACAGCTTACTCTGTTTTCTCTTCTAGGAACAACGTTTAGATGACTGTATAAGAAAACCAAGTGAATTGTTTAGGACAGCACTGGGAGCAAGCAGCCAGCGCTGGTTTGTAATGGGGTTAGATGTGATAAGCTGAGGCTCTGACAGATGTGTCTCCCCAAAACACTTAAGGAGAGTCACTGCTGCTCTTCCCAACTGCTGCAACTAGATCACTCATTGGGAAGAGGAGTGCCTTACATTTTCTGGTGAAACAAGAAAAAAAGAAAGTTTGAAATTAAGTAAGTTAAGCAACACTTAGGTTAAAATAGTTTTAAATTTCATCACTCTTTTGAAAAAATCCCATATCTATACCCATGTATTTGGGAATTTCTTAATTTTAAAAGTCATCACTTTTCCAAAGGTTTTCCAAGGCATTTTTAAGCATTTTACCATAATTATTTGTTGAGTTCAGGTTAAAGTCTCACAATTTCCATTTTCACAATAAAAATTCTCGTTTTCCAAACAAGATTTAAAAAAACCCACATTTTCAAGTAGCATTTGCATCTCACAGAACTGTGTTAGTAGTCATTACTGAAAGTTTATCCAATATGCTTTATTAAAATCTTACAAAACTAAGATGACAAATTGGTTTAGATGTGACATCCTTAAATTTGTTTTTCTTTTTACTGACTTATTATTTCCAAGCTTGACTCATTATCAGAATCTAAGCCAATGTCTCCTGTTTTCATTTCAGAGGTTTGAACACTTGATATGAAATACCAAAGCTTAAATCTGCTAATACAGATTTCAAGGAAATCTTGGAAGGAGTATTCAGGCCTGAATTTCTGCCATTCTCTTATCCATCTGTTAGAAAAACTGAAGGCCCAGATGTTTCTTTGCAAATTTATCCCACATTCGTGAAGTTCAGTGAGTCAACTACTATAGCTGTATTTCTGCAGATTTGGTAACAATATGACACAACTTTGTTTCCTGAAATAAAAAGACATGAAGCTATTATTTTACTGAATTTTATGTAAAACCAATTGTTTCTTTTTCTACTTGGAGCAGTTTATACTTCGAGCATTCTCACTGTGTTATTTTCTGAAAAATCCCTTTGCCAGGATTTCTTCTGGGAAGTTGAGAAGCCTCAGAGAAAAATGTAAATAATAATTATCTGATTCACTTCTCTTGTGTTTGGCTGCTTTGGAATGTGGTTGGAGATTGTTTATCCAGCAGGTGATTGATTGATTGGTTTCATGTGAATTGTTTTCATTTAATGACTAATCACCATCAGCTGTGTCAGACTCTGAGGAGTCAGTCACAAGTTTTTATTTTTCATTCTTGTTAAGCCTTCTGTCTGTATCCTTCTCTTTCTTTAGTATAGTTTTATTGTAGCATTCTTTAATATAATATAATATCATAAAATAATAAATCAGCCTTCTGAGAACTTGGAGTCAGATTCTCATCTCTCACCTCGTGCTGGGGACCTCACAAACACCACGGAGCATGGAGCAGCAGTTCAGTGTTGAGATGTTTCCTCTTTGCCTGCCTGCCAGCCCCTGGCCTGTGAAGCAGCTGCAGACAGCTACAAAAGCCACTCAAAGGTGGGCCCTTCAATCACCCAAAAGATTGTCCTCAGTTTCCCCAAGGCTTTCTCTACAGTGCTCCATATTTCCCTTTCTCTGTTTCCACCATGGCTTCAACTCCTTCCTCACACCTGGATTGTCCTATAAGCCCAGCTTGGGAAGTACAAATGCTGAGCAGCGAAACTTCCATCCACAGCAAACCTCATCCCTGACAATTCCGTATCCAATATTCCCACTGGTTCTGAGCCTGAGAATTGAGCCAAGTAGTTCAGCCTGTGCCATGAAAAGGTTTCACCAAAGCGAAGAAGTGGAAGAAGGTGAGGATGTGGACAATTGGGTTCTAGAAGTAGAAAGAGAGGCAGGGAAGGAGTCTTAAATTAGTGTTTGGGCTTTCTAAGAGTACTGCTTTCATGCAATAATCATGCAAATGAGAGGATGTTTTATCTGTGTAGCCAAACACAGCCACACAAGGCTATAAACATGTCTGGGCTAAGATATTCTCCTGATTAGTCAATGTAATAAAAAAAGGAGAAAGACTAATCTATGTAAATTAAAACATGCAGCAGAGCCTTTGTAATATCCAAAGCTGCTTAGTCAGGCTTCAGAAAGACAACACACATTTTATGGTTGACACACAAAGCAGCACAGCTGGGAATTGCCTGCTGGGAGCTAAATGCTACCTGTAGGCTTTGGTACCTTTACTGCCTGTCACCTGGTGCAAAGCCTTACAGCATGTTCTAGGAATACCTTGGGCTGCTGCCAGCAGTCCTGCCAGACACAAGGTAAGAGGCTTGGTTAGGAAAACTGGGTATTTGTTCTCTTCTGGTTTTAGAAGGCAGGTGCAAACAGGGCAGGATTTTGATCCTTAAAAACTGAAGATATATTTGGTACAGTTGAATTTACTAATTTTAAAGGCATTATTAAGACAAATACAAATAATTTTGAAGAATGACTAAATACTGGAAAATGTAGAATAACATCAAACAAATGTTCTTAAGTAGCCCACTGTGGATGGTAAACTACTGCCCTGGTTAAGAAGCTCAAATTCTCCTTCATCTGTTTAGGCACATAGGATTAAATAACAGGTTTTATTTTACAAGCTTTGCTTTAGTTTTCATAGATTACTAACTTGTGTAATCAATCTTGTCATAATATTAATATTTTTCATATTTCTAGGATTATTGGTAACAGTAAAAAAGCTACTTCCAGCATTTGGGGAATTCAGATTGTCCAGATTCTAATAGAAGAAAGCAACAATTTTAAACCAAATCTCCTGGATATGACAGAGAAAGAGTATCAGAATAGTTTGAGCAACAAAAGATGGTGATCTGCTGGACTTTAAGGCTTTGTGACAAATAAGTATGGGATGCATCCACCAAAATTAAAGCCTGGTGATTTTCTTTTACTTAAATTTACTAAGCAACCTTTTTCAGATTGTTTGTTCTTCCTATGATGTCCAAAGCAACTCAAACAAAACCAAAAGGAAGAAAGAAAGAAACTAACCCACAAATAATAGACCTTGAATGGAAAAGTAAATTGTTTTCTGTTGTTTTCCCATGATAACAATACTTTCATTTATATGTTAAGGACAGCTGCTGTACTTGATGACAGATCCTTTTTAAATTGTCAGCTGAGTCAAATCACTGCACTGTGCATATTCCAAGTTCACACAGTGTTTGGCTTCCTTTGGGATAAAGGAGTAAGGGTCTTTACCTACTTAGAAATAATGTTTTTTATTTAGCCAAATGCAGCCTCAGTCATGCAAAACTGTACAGATGAGCACATAATTAATAACAGTAATTAAAGCAAATTACATAATAATGGTTATTTTATAAAGCAAGAGGACTGGAACTCCCCCTGGAAGGGGGCTTAGTACTGAATAATTTTTATGGTCCCTTCCATCATTTTATGATGTTTCTTGAACTGACCCTGAAAGTGAACAATCAAATGCTTAATCAGTAAATTCACTGTTAAGTCAAACATTGCTTTAAAGGGTTATTTTACCTTCAGCAGAAATAGCATTTCTGCTTGTCCTTTAGAAAAGTAAATTACACAAATAATGTCTGGACAAGAACTAGTCAATTGTTCTTTGTGAATGGGAAACAGGCATATGAAAATTTCTGACTCTAGTGAGTTGGATTGCTCCCATTCCTCACAGTACACAATGCCCATTTGGATAGCAAGGTGGAAACAGGAGAGCTCCTTTCTTTAAAAAGCACATTTGTGGCTATTTTTTAAATAGAGAAAACAAACACTGTAGGACATGAGCACTATTCAAATACCAGAGGGATGCATCTTGAATGATAAAATATTTTATAGCTGTACAGCCACAGGTGTGCTTAATGAGCTGCACCTCGAGTCTGGAAATGGGGGAAAAAAATAAAGCAAACATCATGACATAAAATGTTAAGTGACTGCATTAACCATATCTTTCAAGCAGTTTCAAATGATCAAACAGAAACTGTTTTCCACACTCTTAATTTTCTCTAAAAGAATCAAGGACTGGGTAAAGAATGTACTGACACTGATCTATAAACTAGCAGCTCACATGAAGGAACTTGTTAGAAATCCTTGCTATTCCTTGAAGTGTAACTACCACCACCACAGTTTAGCAAAAAGGCAGGGCATCTGCAGCCTCTGAGCTCCTCAAAACCTTGCAAAGACACATTGTAAAAACTGAGATCACTGTTGGCTCAGCAAAAGCCAGAGGAAAATCCACATCAGACTGCTCTGCTGTTATCCTGGCTGCCATTTCCCCAGTCCTCTCTACCTCTGCCTGTAAGTTTGTGCCATCTGCCTCTCCTGTGCTTTCTGAATATCTCTTCTACTAAATGCCTCTGCAGTATCTGCTCTTGTCTTTGCTGTGCTTCCTTTAGGCAGAGTTTATCTTAGTTGGGCAGGTGGAATAGCCTGTCACTGATAGGAGAAGGTAAAGGTGTTATTTTTAGAGCTGTTATGGTTTACCCACAGGCTTGAGTCAAATTTGCATGAAGCTTTAGGAAACCTCTTCAAGGCTCAGAGAGATCTCAATTTTATTTTCTCTTGAATATTTAAAACCAGATCAGCAAAAAAAGAAAGGGGAAAAATAGGAAAAGGGCAAGTTCTGGCTGGCTGAAGAAATGAGCAGGGCAACAGCAAATGTGAGGGATAATATAAACTATTCCATGGAGGAAAGACAAAGGCCAACTCAATATGCTGCAGAAGAGTGTCAAGGCACTGAGTGAAAAGAAAGACAAAAATGAAATATAAATTAAAACAAACAAAACGCATACATCAATATGTAATGAAAAAAACTGCACGCTGTGGCTGGGTCTGAAATAGTTATCACCAAAAAGGAATGAGACCTCAAGGTTAGGGTTTCAGAGAGAGAAACTCATTGACCATATCGACTGTTATGAAGTACTGATGGAATGAATGCAAAGTCCATTAGGCACAGTGACCCAAAGTGAAATAAAGCAAAATAGGAAATATTACAGCAGTGGACATACACTGTATATAATGGGACTTTTGAATCTGGAAAAGATAAAATTGGAATGGGGCAGGAAAGAAATCTAAGAAATCTGGAATGATGAATGAATAGCCAGTATTTGTTCACTGCCTTCTTAAACAAGGATTAGGGAGCATCAAAAAATGCCATCATATAGCAGGTTGCAACAAAAGACATTTCTCTATATATCTCACTATAAAGATGTTATATTCCTTCCCAAAGGATTTACAATGTTTACCTCAGTTCACAAAAGGGCTGGACAACTTTATGGAAGAAAAATCCATTGACAACTATTGAATAGCAAGCCCTCTCCTAAACTTTATGAGATCTGATTATGATGTGCTGGAAGCCATCAAAGTACTCTAGAGAAGTGTCACAACCAGACAATCCTGTCTAAAAAGCCTTCTTAAACACCTGTGGCAGGCACTGCTGAGGGTGTGGATGGATCTGAGGTCTGGGTTTAGTACAACCAAAATCAGGTTACTCAGGTAAAAGTTACCTACTTGGGGTCCTTGTTGAGTGGATGTGGTAATTAAGTCTTTGTTCAGAACACAGCAAGATTGGAGCAGAACTTGCACTGAAAGAACAAGAAGTGTTTCTGCAACTGGAATACTGGAGACATGGAACTGGAATTAGAGACTTGCATAGTCATACAAACCAAATTCAAAATCCCCATGGAAAGCCATGCTCTGTCCAGAGCAGGACTCAACCAAATTCAAAAACCCTGGTGAACAGATTACTTGTAGGCCTGCAGTAACTCAGGTTTACTACTACTGCACCATTGGCTTACTGGAATATTTAACAGCTGGCCACAAATGAGGTTTGCCATCCAACAATCCCTGTTTATTTGTGGTATCTTCAACAAGGTAGTTGAAGCCAACTACTTTTCCATGAAAGCAGCATGTTACACATGTTTTTTATACATGTGCTGAACACGCATAATTAAATGGTAACGCTTCAGCATAGCAAACTACATCCCACTCAGGGCATGGAGGGGATCTCAGACCTTTAATGTATCGCTTGTAGTCTACAAAACCCAAAAGCTAAAACACTCACTTACATAGTCAAGCTCTTGATTGACAGATCAAGCTTGCCTTCTGCCCCATTCCTGCCTCCTGAGGTCCTCCCAGACCATGTGCTCCAGCCTGGAAGCAGAGGTCTGAGGAGCTGCCACATCCCAGGGTCCAGGCTCTGGGACCCACACGTCCCCTCTCCCTCCACAGTCTGCCAGGCCTGGGGCACATCCAGCCTTGGGGCTTGCTGACACCACTACCAAGCATATTCCACATGAGGATGCTCAAAGAATACATTGGCAGGTGGCAACCTCTGCTCACATCCATGCTGGAGGAAGCACTGGAGCAGCACAGGGCTTGCTGCGAGATCCCTCCAGCTTTTCCCTGGCTGCAAGCACTGGAGACCTACAGGAACACATCTGGGGGCTGTGTCCTCAATTTCGGCAGTGTTGTCATAAAACACTTTGTTTGGGTTTTATTCAGGGTGGAGGTGGGGGAAATGCTTCTATTGTGACAGAGATTGAGGAAAAAAAAGAAAGCAAAACTATCCAACACATCACTAACCAAATCCCCCCTTCCCAAAAAAAAAAAAAAACCCCAAAAAACCAGATCTGATCAAACTATGATTACTTGTACTTAGTTCTGACCTTCACATTAAATGTCAGAGACAATGCAGATAAAGATACACAGTAATTGTAACACCCCATGGCACCCACATAAAATCTAAAGTCAATTTTGCAGAGTGAAGGGGAAGGAAGGAGAAACAGCTCAGGGTCCAGAAAAGAACCACAGGTGAAGGGACTTGGAAACAGTTTTCCAAGGGACAAAAGCTAATACTGAATGAGTTGTTTCTCACAGTTGTTTCTGTGCAATTAACTGAGTTAAAGACAAAGATTGAAGCTGAGCTCAGAACTTATCTTCACAGATTTCTTAAACTGTGAAATAATTACTTCAGGGGGTTGTGGGAACTCTACCACTTCTGGAATATTTAAAAAACTACAGGGGGCATAATCCTAGAAACGGTATTTTAAGAGGGATTTTTACTAGCAAGTACTTAACAGAGCAGTTCCATTAATTGCTTGTAGCTTTTGATTTATTAAAACTCAAAATTGCTGGGGTTGTCCAGTAAATTACTTTGGTGGTAAGTGTTCCCTGAAAGTAGCAATTTTTAAAGGTTAAACAATCTTAGTGCCACCAGATTAACACAGCATTTGAGAATATTTATGTGCAACACTCAAAGTCTATAAAGAATCAACTGCTAAAGACAGGAGTCTACCCCAACTCTGGATTATATTTCCTTATTTCTTTAATTCCCCATTTAGCCACTTAAAACTCAATTTCATCTTATTTCAATTCTTATGTTTTTTTCTTCATCTTTATGTTGCTCTTTTATTCCACTTTTTCCTTTGTTCCTTTTAATCTCTATTACTTTCACTTCTCTTCTCCTGCACATTCTGCTCCATTCTGTATTTTTGCATCATTGGTGTCACATATGCCCTGCCAGAATCCACCTTTTTTTTTTGTTTTTACCTCATGTGCCCTTTCTTTTCTTCTAGTTATTCTCCACTCTTTGTGGCTCCCTTTAGCATTTTTCATTCAAAACAATATTTGCATTTGGTTATGCAGCGCAAAAGAACATCACAGCTTAAACAATTTTACACAAATGTGCTTCTCCTTATGGTTGTCCTTTCTTGTGGCTTCTGTTCATATAGTGTACTCATTTTGTTCTATTTTATTTAAATGCCACAAGGTCAGGATGAGGAACAGTCATTTTAAGACTGAAAGCAAATTGAAAGGAAATAAAATATTTTGATGGAAAATAAGATGGCTCTTTAACTCTTATCTGTTAGAAAATTAGGATTAGAGGTCAGCTTCCAAGGACTTCTTATTTTAAGAAATTATCTTTTTACTTCTAGCAAGTAAGCTATGATCAGAAGGTATTTCCCATCACCCATTCCATCTTTCCACTGCAGACATCTATTTTTATCTAGCCCCAAATACAACTCATGTTTCATCAAAGAGCTGTTTCCTTCTCTAAATATTTTGGTGCCTAATCCCTCATAAAAAGGGAATTCAGAAGCATCACACATTTTTCTCCCTACTCAGATGTTCAATATTATTCCTTGACCCACCAGGTCTTTCCTTGTCTCACAGTCATTGCAGCTACCCAAGAATTTAATACAGGAAACAAGCAAAAAACATTGTGCCTTTGAGTTTTGTTTTTCTCTTTGTTTTGGCTTTTTTTGGTTTTGTTTTGGGTTTCAGGGTTTGTTTTTTTGGTTTTATTTTTTGGTTGGTTGATTGCTTTGCTTGTGGGTGTTTTTCCCCCCAGAAAACACATTTCTGGCTGTTGTGGATGCAGTGAGTGTGACACTGTGCTGTCCCTTGGCTGCTGTGGGTGCAGTGAGGGTGACACTGTGCTGTCCCTTGGCTGCTGCACCCTTCATTCCTTTTACACCTGCACCCTCAAGCACTACTTCAGCCTTTACACTTAATTTCCCTGCTCAGGATAAAGATGTGGACAGGAGAGGCTGCTGGTTCCTGTTTCTTTCAAATGCTAGGATTCCTCAACAGTCCATCTCTGGTCAGCCAGAATAGCAAAAATGTTGCCACTTTTAAAATCACAGTACATTAGGAATAGTCAAATATTTCAATGCATATGGAGATAGCTAATATAAGAGCATCCTAGAAGAAGAAAAATATATAATAAAAGTAGAAGGAGGAAAAAGCAAATACTAATTAGTTTCTTTTCAAAAGTAGAGAAGAAGAACCCCAACTTAAAACTGGTTTCCATACACTGATTCTCAGTCTCATTTTTATGCTGTTCTCTGATAAGTAACAGAGACGTATAATATTTCAAGCACACCCAGGTACATTTACTTAGCTGATGTGCTTTAGAAGGTTCTTCATTTAAACAAGAAACTAGCCCCAGGCAAGTGCCTCACAAGAAATACTTTCTAATAGATGCTCAGCTCTATATCTTAGCCAGTAAAATTAAGTTGCTGTCAAAACAGATTGATCAGCTATCATGCAGAAAAGAAATATACACACAGTGGCACTGTGAAGACAAATTTTTAAACAAATTTTATGCCTAGATAATTCTCCATTTTTAATTCAATTATTTATTCATTTCAATACCATTATTCAAAAGGCAAATACCAGTTTCTACTTTCTTAAAACTAGCTGCAAATAAGAAAGGAAAAATATTTTGTGTAAAGTTCACCTTCTCTAGCAAAGACAAAGGTAGAAGATACAGAGGGTTATATTGCAAAATGCCTTATAAGCAGTTATGATGTCTGGAATAAAAAACAGACAAGTACTGTTACAGATTACTTAAAAGCACTTAAAACAGACCTGAATTTTTACCATTATCCTTGTCCATTTAACAAGCAGTAGAAATTATAGCATGGCAGACAGCAAAACATTTCCTGCTATCACCCCAGGATTAAATGGTCCTGAGCAGTGACCTGTGTGGATGTGAAGGGAATTTTTCATTTGCTTCTTTCTGTATGCTACAGTATTGTGTGATATCCACATCTTGCACCACTCTTGATGGATTTGCAAACTGCCACTGAGTTAAACCTGTTTGCTGTAATTGGAACAGTGGAAACTGTTGCTCATGTTCAGTGAAGCTAGGGACTTAGTATGTAACATCTTTCCAGACATAATTACATCAAAGCTGGGTCAAATTAAGAACTAAAGTCTTTAAATAAAGATTCTAAGGCTCTATAAGTCTTGCTAATGGTTTTTCTGGGTTTTTAAAACAGACTCTTCAAAAAAATACAAAGTGTTCAGCACAAACTAGGACATGTTTTCACAAAGGAATAGAATTATTTTCAATGGTTATTTTGTGTCAAAAACAGACTGAGATGACCTATATCATAAAGCAACATATTTCTCGGATCATAAAAATACACCACCAGTCCCTGCCCCCCAAAAAAATTCCTACTAAACTTTTATTTTTTCCTCCAAATCTGTGCCTAAATAATACATTTCTGTCTTTATCACTGAATCATCTTATGTCCAGAAACTTTCATGACCTTCTCTTCCAAATTTTTTAGTGATACTGGAGCTCATAGTGAAAGAGAAGATAGAGGGGACTCTGTTTTTTTCTACAAAGACTTTACTAACCTTGGATTTTATTAAGGGAATATATAAGTTTCCTTGTTTAGTATCTTCAGTATGATTAGCACAAATACTGAGATGGCTTCTGAAAGTATGGCCCAGGAAGAGATCAAAAGGAGTCCCAGAAGGATATGGGGCTTTTTGTTGCCCACTGTAACAAGGTAACAGTCTAATGACTGATTTCCCACATGACTGACTATGTGCTTATTTGCCTATATAGGCAATCAGCTTCTACATTTAAAGTATAGAGACAGAACTGGTAAGGCCTTTTTGTTTTCTGTGTTCTGCTGACCTAATGAAATCACTCAAGGTTAATACAATTAGATGACGGATAAAGTCCTTGATGGATGGGACTGCAGTGACACTGAAAAATGTGGTTCTCATTCTATTAAGAGAGATTTCTGCATCCAATGCAATTAAGGGAGGTACAGACATGAATATGGGAGTAGTTGGAAGAAAAAGAAATGGCTTCATACATCTGTAAACCTCTATAAAAGACATTGGAATTGAGACAAATACTGGTAAAGAGATCATCTTTCTTCTGATGAAGGTCAACTGAAAGGACAGCACTCATCAACTGTGTCAAAACTGTGAAATCCTCAAGTGTTTCTTAGGTGGGATTTTCCTGAAATTTGCCTGTATTCCCTGCTGCAGAAACTGAGAGGCATGGAAGATGAGGCAGTGCATACTGTGGAATCAACCTACTCTCAGGCTGGAACAAGACTCCCAAGATACTTTAAAACAGACACGCCTTTTTAAAAACTTTTATGGACAACATAAAGGTAAAAGATGTTTCTTGGCTTGAATCTATCACATGAGTCTTAAGTCAAGCATTTTGAAAAATGAGCCTCTATTTTTTCCTCAAAAATCTACAAACAGTAGGAATGATACTTACAAACATCAGAAGCAATGTTAGAAACATAGTTATGTTCTGAAAGAAACTCAGCAGAACATGATGCTGTGCTAAGCTGTCTGGTTCTCTGTGCCAATGTCAATCCTCCTTGAACTAGATCAGACACAGGAACAAAACAGAAGCTGATGAAGTTGTTCTAATCTTCATTTGACAACCTTTTATTTACAAGAAATGGAATAAGAAAAGTTTTGGTAAATGCACCAATCCAGCTTGGGCTCTTTCCCACGGAAATTCACCAGTGTCTAAATATTCCTGTGCTCAAACTGAACTACACCTGACTCTCCCTTTTCCAAAGCTTCAGTACAATAAGCACTGGAATTTATTTTTTTCTGTCAAACTTGGCTTAAATTGGACAATTGATTTTGAAACTGTCACCTGCATCCCACTCCCTCCATTCAGAGACCCTAGACTGCAAAAGTCTCATTTCCCCAGGGGTGGTGAATGGAAATGAGCCACTAATGCTCATTAACATTTTAGCACCAAAAAAGGGCCAAATTTTGTCAGAAAACCTCTGGAGGTTTTTTCTCTGAGGAAACAACATTTTTTTTCTTGTGCAAATAGTGTTGGCAAATCCACAGTACTACATTCCTTCTGTTTGGGAGTCTTTGTCAGCAGTCAAAGCTTCACAAAGTAACAGAATTTTAAAACATCTACCCTACCCCAACTGTAAACTACTTGCTTTTCCTCTTATGGTCTTTAATAATGTGTACAGATCCAGTAAAATGGATGGCAGCTTTCCATCATCACAATAACTGTCACATTCTTCTGATAATAATAGGCACTCCTGGAAATTAATCTGCTGGTACAACTTTTATAACCATTATTTCACCCTGCTTTCCTCAATTACAGAGGAGTTATGCCTACCTGGTGTTTTTCCTTAGTGTCTCATCACAGATCACAGGTATGCCAGGTCTCCAATTCAATATAATGAAAACTTCTGATAGAAAATTACTTTTCTAAACCTGGAAAATATTCTCTGTGATGACCAAGCAAATACTTCTTGCTGTATCAGAGAAGGAAAGGAAAGGGAAAAGCAGAGGGAGAAGGAAAGGGAAATTTGTCTATTCTTTATTGTAATGATTCTGTGAGAATTATCAAAATATGATTTTTGCTGCATTATCAACTCCAGAGTATGAGATGTAAATACTCTTTAAATATGGATGGCTCAGAATTAAGAACATGTGTTTTTTTATTTTTGACCACTCAAAAAGACACCTGCTCAAATCTGCCACCAAGTGACCATTATAAGTTACTTGGCTAAAGCCCATATGAATGTTTTCAGTACACCAGGACAGTTTAACAAGCAGATCTCATGAGAGGACATGCAATTTCTTCACCTTCATTGTAAAAGTAACAGTACTAATGTTCTTAATGTTTATGCTTGAAAGGGAAAATAAATATTTATCACATTCACTGAGGAAAATTTTGGTTATGGTTCTTAGGAACACTTTTCCAAAGTACAAGTGTCATTCTGGATCTCATCCAAGAAGGCTTCCAACACAACAAATTACCAAAATAATCAATGCTTTAGTTTAGGACCGAAGAGAACTTGTGCTTCATCTGTATATCCCCATAGCTAACACCAGGATGTATTAACCTTTCAGGCAGATTCTCTTTCCTTAACCGGCTAAACACAGACCTACTTAAAATGATAATTTTAATGAAGGTAAGAAAAATGCACCAAAGGCAGCAATAGAACCAAAACATGCAAGCACACTAGAGACAGTAAATTTACAGTCATGCTCTGATTTCAACAGAAGAATTAGCCAGGTTTTCTAGCTTTGCTATGAAGTTCAGGAAAGTGGCCACCCTTTCACGCTGGTATCTATTTCAATTTCCATGACCTGAGAGCTGAGTTTGATAACCTCAAACTTCCTAATTAAGAAAGAAGTATGTTTAAAATCCTCCTCTTATGCTAATCAGCATTGCCAAGCCTTCTTGGCAAAAATGCATGAATATTGCTTCTGTTGCTTCCTTCATGTATTTTATCTGGGTCTGAAGAGCTCCGTGAAGATCTATAGCAGCAACCTTTCCAACCTGCAAGACATCATTTATCACCTGCTCAGACAAGTTCTGATGCTTGAAGAGGCTACAAGGTGTTTCATAACTGTTATCAAGTTAAAAAAAAAAAGAGAAAAAAGAAGGGAAAAAAACCCCATATACAATGAGCAAGGATATTCTAGGGACAAGTTTTTTTCCATGTTATTGACCCTGTAAACCTTGGGGCAAGTTTTCTCCTTGGTACTGCTACTTAGCCCACAAAAGATGCTGATTTTTTTCAGCTGCAAGGCACTGTTATATATCTTCCAATTTCTTCACACAATGTCTGCCATACACACTGGCTGTCCTGGCAGGAACAAAGCAGTTATTCATGAGAGATGACAACGGTCCTTTGAGATTCAGGGGATATCACACCTTCTCTATTAGCTATCCAGTCCCCAAACTATTTCACTTTGCTCTTCCTGATACCACATGGTTAAGGACCATTCACCAGCTAAACAGGTGAATCTCTTATAAATTAATGAAATCTAGGATATTGACTTCTGCCAGTAGGGTGATACGATGCAGCATGGAGAAATTACTGAGAGGATTAACATGAACACCAAGTCACTGAAGCACGCTTGCAAATGAAATCGTGGTTCCCAGATTATTTCCCTAGCAGCTGTAGTTTTTTCTCACACAGATATGCCTTTAATGACTATCCTTCCAAAATCAGTTTCTGCTAGATGAGGCTGCATATTCCATCCAGACTTATTACACCAGGTCTGGTTTTAATCACAGACCATGATACTGCATAAAAGAGCATATAGGTTTTTTGCTGTCTCTGGAGGGAATGATCAGCAGAATGCATTTCCATCTTCTATTTCTCTAAATGCTGAATTTAATATTTCTGTAACCTATGAGGCTTTTCAATATTAAGAAATATTTTTAAGATAAAATGAAACATTATTTATATTTATATTTAGCAAAGAAAAGCCAATGCCCTAACTTAATAAAATCACCTGTGTACTGCAAGAGATGTAGACAGTGAATGGGGGTCTAACAATAGCACCTGTTTTGGAGGTATTTATAGAGGGTATCTATAAATTGCTTCTCGTGGCTTTATCCAAAGATGCTCAAAGATCCTGTATCATTAGGATTCAACAGCCATGTTTCATGGTTTCTGCTCCACAGACAACTTTGCAGCCAGATTCTTGCACAGCTCCACTACTTTCCCCTCTGGACAATGCACATTTTTCTCCCTTTGTCTGAAGCTATAGCCGGCTGTCATTTCCCAGACTGAAAGTTCCTTGCTAATTGCAAGGACCGAGTCCAGGGAGGGCGGTTAGGAGCCATACAGATTGTTCTAAGGTCTGGAGTTATTCCAGAAACCACTTGCAAAGTGATACTCCCTCCTAACGTTTTGTTTGGGGACTGCCTCAGACTTGCCACTCAACACTTATTCCTTTCTGAGGAATCTGACAGAAAAGAAAAAAAAAAGAAATTAAAAAGTTCACAAACTGTGATGGATTCTGGTTAGTCTCAAGCTTTCAGCACAATTTTCTGCTCTGGCACCGAGAGCTGGGATTTTCCAAGGCATCTAATTTCAGTACCCATGTGTCACTTTTCACAGATAAACCTCTGGAAGAGGGGATGCAGAGGACTGTGTGAAACATGCTGACAAAACTATATCTCACTCCTATTCAAGTGGTTTGGTTTTTTTAAATTTAAAAAGAGCAGAAATCATACACTGACCAACAGTGTTAGAACACTGGTGAAAGCAAGGGCATAGTGTTATATGATCTCTCAAGGCTTTTATCTGCCTTGGTATTAAGTAACAAAAATTTGGTTTTGAAGCTTTTTTAACACACAGACATGGAAGCTGAAGTTACAACTTTGATTTGTAGTCTGCAAAGGGTTAACAAGAGAAAAAAAAACATCTCCAAGTTAAAAACAAGGGACAAACCCTTTTCAGACAGTCATGCACATCAGACCATTAGTAGGAATGATAAATTCCATAGCCTCACAAAATATAGGGAAGATTTTGTCTCTGGGGGTTGAAGCAGGCAGGACAGTAGGCTAATAAATGTGTTGTTAGCAAGAGGACACGTCCTTCTCTGTATTAGGTTTTTTCCCTTTAGTCATAGGAAGAAAGAAGCAGAAATAAAACATTGTCATCTGAAGAAAGACTAAAACATTGTAATCTGCAACTGCAGACACAAGGGCACAGAAACTCACAGTGGTACCTGTAATTTGTAGAAACACCCACATACTGGTTTGGATTTCTACAAGTGGAAGAAAGTCTTCTTCCTTAAGTTCCATCTTCCCAAGCAGCATTAAACACAGGAGCGAACATTGCTTTTCTGAGGCAGCTACATTCACAGTCCTTTTAAGAATACATTCACACTCCTTGAAATTTCACTACTTATACACCAGTGTTGCCACTTAATCTCCCATTTCAGATAGGATCTGTCTTCCCTGTAGAAGGGTGGAAAAAAAAAAATCAAAATCCAAAAATCCAAATCTCTTGGCAAATCAGATTAGATCTGTGCCTTATTCTTTCTTCTGCATCATTCATTGGGAGGGCAGAAAGGGCACTGAAGGCCAAAAGATTAGCCCTCCCTACTGGATTGCAAAATGTAAGAAAAACCAGTGCCAACAGATTATCTTTTAGACCACCTGTTTATATACTTTGGGGAATCTGTTCTTATGAGTCTCTTGTGAAAAGGTGAGCAAAACTGAACACAGACATTTCTAGGAATTCATTTTTCTTCAAACAACTCCTGATGCACTTGAAGGTCAGGAAATATTATAAAATCAAGACCCAAACCCTGTGATCAGCTTTGCCCCTGAAGGGCTGAGATACCAGGGCTGACCTCCTGAGAAGGCTGGCATGGAAAAGGAAGGCAGCACTAAGCTCCATAACTGCATGCTCAAGTTTGAGTACAGAACGCCGAGTTCTTCAGCCTGATGAATGACTCCAGCACAGCTGTCAGGACACAGGTGCCTCTTCACTGCCTACTGGCAGAGTGGATCTCTGAAGGGAAAGGAAGCAGGGAACCTTCCACACCTGAAGCTTTCACGCTTGGGCCAACAGCTACCCAACTGTGTTCTTTCTCTCCTGGCCCAAAGCTACTCTGTATGCTATGGAAATCTACTGAAATAGGTATCTGCTTTCCTTCTGGCTCTCTCTCCTGCATTTGAAAACAGTGCTGTCAGCATTCATGCAGAAAGACTCAGGAAAAAGGAAGAGCTAGACTTGGATGACTAATCTAAATTATTAGCCAAAGTGTTAGAACTTTTGAAGCTGACCCATCTGGTTTTTAAAAAGCACAGAGAGCTTTCATCAACACTTCCCTAATGGTAATGATTGGTAGCTCTGATCCATCTTTCTGTCTGCTGTCACTGCTCACACTGCATCTCTCCAACCATGAAGCACATCACATTTTTCCTTTTAAACACACCACAGACCTTCATGCACCAAAGAACAGCATGTATTATTTAAGATTACAGGTTTTATACAAATATTAAGTAAAATTCACAGTATATGCACCAAGTTGTGATGAAAAGAAACAATGTAGTTTTACAATTACAGTAATTACCTCTCCAATGACTTTGAGGCCAAAAGGTCCCCTGCTTTTCTATTACCTGAACACTCTCTAATGTTTGACAAAAGCTGTGCTATTCATCTTTAATGAATTCAAATATCATAGGACAGAACATCTGCTTCACTGGGAGATGATTTTATAGAAAACTTTGTTAACATATTCAGAGCTGAGATTTTGCCTGTTATATACCTCCATCCTGAATATCACAAGAACATAAGATAAAAGGGGCTCTGGCTCAGTACAGACATTCTTATAAAGATTCACATCATTTGAGATCCTGCCTCCAACAGGCACCAAAAGTGGATATGGAAACAACCATGTGAAAGAAGTGTACTTGCTTAATATACTCTGTATTTCAAAACAGGTTGCAGCTGAGGGAACTCCTGACCCACAGGAGTTTAACCCTTATCAATTAATATGCACAACTTCCTGTGATGAGATTGCTCTTAGCAAATATGCACTAAGAAAAGTATCTTGAAAAAACCCAACCCAAAACCTAAGTCTCCCACCAGCTAATATATGGAAGCAATGCATAGAAAACTTATATCCAGGTATTTGGAGCACCATAAACACTTTGTCATTTTGGTCCCTGCCTCTGTGAGGTGAAAGACAGGAACATCATACTACTATTACTATTATATTGATATGCTATTTTTTTAAGATGCCTTGTACATATCATATTTCCAGAGCCAAAACAAAAATAGGTAAGAAGAGTGATGCAATTTTATCTACCAACTCATAAAAATTAAGTTAGAATAACAAATTACATTTCCCAAGCTTCTCTCTTGCCAAGTGTTACAACAATGAGGCTGAAAAACCACAGTGATGAAAAACCAGAAGAGACTTATGTGTACAAACTAAGATCCATCCACTGCCATTGTGTTTAAATGCTCACCCTAACACCAGAACCAAAGACTGTCAGTCTTTGCCTTGTCAAGCAAATGATACATTCCTCTGGAAAAAATACTGCCCATAATTCCCACATTGGCCATGTTACACGACTTTTGCATGCATCTGCTCGAAGCAATAAAGCAGATCATGGTCTCAGTGACACAAAACATCCCTTCCCTGAGGGCTGACAGGGATTCTGCAGAGGCAAAATGTCCTTGAACAAAAACAGACTGGGTAGAGCAGGTAGGTGAATATGACTTTCTCCCCCTGCCCTCGCCTAATTTCAAAGAATCCTAGAACTGTTTGGGTTGGAAAGGATCTTGGGTCTTTATAAACTGATATGGTTTCCTGTGAGGATAGGAAAATTAACTGAGAGATCTCTGAATAAGCACAAGAGAAAAGGCATTCACAGCCAGCAGGACAGACCCTATCAGAGCTACCAGTGGGAGGGACTGAACGCAGCCAAACCTGTGAGTGATGAGCTCTCTGAGATTAGGATATTTTAGGCAAACAACACAGTTCTTGAACTCTGTTCCCAGTGGGATTCAAAAGGGAATCATGCCCATGAGTTCAACATGCCAGCAAGGAGGCGCTGAGCAATAAATCAATAGCCAAACTTTATCATTACACAGCTTGGGGCCACAAATTCCAGTGGGCTGAGATGAGATAAAGGAATAAACAGACATTGCAGTATTATATTTAGAATCATTTGGAGAACACAGCATGAAGATGATCTGTCCAGTGAGGAGAAGGATTTCAATAACAGTATAACAACACTATTCTCTTTGCGACTCAAACTAACGACAAAGTACATTTGTAACACACTTAGAACTAGAAAAGTGAGTTCTGTATGTTTTTAAAGCAACTGTCAATGTTATTAGAAATATTAGACTAGATAATTTTTTTTAATCTATTAATTTTATTTTCACTACTCTCACTTTACATTTTGCACAGTAATGTAACCTATGGACTGTTTTATTTGTTAGACAACTTGAGAGACATAATGCAGATTCCATCAAGTACACTGGGATGCCACTGCTCTTCAGGGCACAGATTTTCATTTCAGATCAAATTCTTCCAGCCAGTTTCTGCCCTGTAGCATTGTATTTGCAGGGGAATGCCCCGACAAAGGCAGGAATGATGCATCTGACTCCATGTTCTCAGAAGGCTAATTTATTATTTTATGATACTATATTATATTAAAGAATACTATACTATACTAAAGAATACAGAAAAGATACTTACTGAATGCTAAAAAGCTAATAATGAAACTCGTGACTCTCTCCAGAGTCCTGACACAGCTTGGCACTGATTGGCCAAAGAGTGAAAACAACTCACACCAGAGTCCAATCAGGCAATCACCTTGGGTAAACAATCTCCAAACACATTCCACATGAGCACAACACAGGAGAAGCAAATGAAATAAGAATCATTTTCCTTTTCTCAGAGACTTCATAGCTTCCCAGGAGAAAAGTCCTGGGCAAAGGGATATTTTCAAGGAATGTGAATGCCACACTGTAGTCCAGTCAACTTTCAGACACTGTTGGTTTGTTTTCCTGTTGCACAGGAAGAAGCACAGACTGTGACTGATGGCCTGTTCTGTGCAAGAGCTTCTGGACAAGACACAAGTCTACTCAAGCACAGCAATATTAAGGAAGAGACTAATCCCAGGTTTTCCTAGAGCAAGCTCTGAGACTCTGACATGAATCACAGAGCTCAGGAAGACAATACAGAACGTTTACAGTAATTCCAGATCTTAGGTTTTAGAAGACACTGTGGAGCTCAAAACAGGAAGGTATGAATTATAAATGACTAAATAAGGGTCTTTTTACCCCTGTTGTTTTAGTAAAGTGTTTCTGTATTTAGAAATCAATGATGTATAGAGACTAAAATGATGCTATTTAGACAAATACACCATTTAAGGAGCTAGCAGAGATTATCAAAAGCTTGTAATAAACCTTTTGAAATAAGCATTCAAACCTGAGAAGGCACTGTAACACATTCTTCAACTTTCAATATAAATTGAAGTGAATAGACTTAGCACTCAGCTCTTCTGAGAAAGAGCACACAAGACTCCTCTCTCCAACTCAGCGCAGCTGGAATTCAACTGTGAGCTTTGTTACTTGAGCAGAAAAAAGGGAACCTCCAGTCCACGTTCAGCACAGTCACTGGCAGAGCTACTGAAGGGATGCAGCCATGGATCTCTCATCCAGGTGTCCCCAAAGCCTGCCTTTCTCTGTGACATCCCTGAAGTGCTTCAGAGAAAAGAGACAGTCACAAAACTGCACATTTGTGAGCCAGTGGGCACACATTTACTGTCAATAATTTCCATAACAAGTAAAATGGTGCTGTATGGAGTTGGCCTCAATTCCTAAAACCCATCTTAAGCATTTGTGGTGCACCATGTCAGCTAATGGCTCTGACTTTGCCAGAGTTGATACTGCCCATTATGTTACATTTCACTGGCGTACCAATGGCAGGACTTAAGAGGTCAGTTTGCAAATCCCACCCCACCAAACCAGACACCCCTGTCCTGGCCCATCCCTGTCCCCACAGCCTTGCCCATCCCCTCTTGGCTGGGTCTGGTTGCTGCTTCTCTCTCTGGGTTAGATCCTGTTCCCCACCCACAGCTCCCTGACCCCTGGCCTCAGGAACCCCCTGTCAGTAAATTTTGGGTGTGTAAGTAATCCACACCTGGAGAACATCATGTTTGAATGTGGGAGCCCAGAACTACCAATCCACATATAAAACTGAGCCCATCTGATTTCTCTTTTCTTTGGAAAAAAATTTGAAACTGCTTCCCAACAGTCAAAAAGAGCATGGGATCAGTGGCCTGATCTGCTTCCAAATGCTTCCGTTTGCCAGTAAGGGAGAATGCTCCAAACCAAGAGCTAAATTTAAGAGTTGTATGTCATAAGATGCTCTAATTGATTATTTGACCTTTCCTTTGGTCATCTCACCAATAAACACCCACCATGTTGTCTGTATTTTACTGTTTTATTACAGTATTCTAATTTGAAAAAAGGAAAAACAAAATCAGTGGCTGATCATTTTTCATCAATACAGGAAAACAATTAACCTTGTATGTAGTATGAGCAAGGCAGAAACTGCCAAGACTCTTAACCAAGATGACTCCAGAAACAGATGGTTATTAGGAGGGTGGTTATTATAACAGAATAATAAGTCTTACTCACATCTTTATCCTAAAGCTTTTTTAATTACATTTGAATAAATTTTCCAGACCAACATAATTACTTGCAATATCACCTGCTTCCTTTACACACCATGCAGACAGAGATGGTGGGAACAGCTCCACTATAATTCCGGCAGTGAAGATCTTGACTCTAAGAAAAGACTAACATGCCTAATTTCAGTCTTTGCATGTAAAGTAATATTTTTAAATTGAGGAGTCCAAAATATATCTCTTCAATCTACTTTCTTCATTTACATTTTCCCTTTTAAAAATGCAACATTAAGCTCCCAAAAGACACAAAAAAAAAAAAGTAATAAAACCACTAACCTGAGCACGATCACAGAGAGGGAAGGATCTGAACAGTGCTTAAACACTGCTAAAGAAATATCCCTGAACTGGCAAGGTCACTGCTGTTTCATAGCTGGGACTCTGCTGACTGGACACTGCTAAAACAACCCAGTGGCAGGCTGGTCTTCTGAGGAAAATAAGCACTTAAATACCAAGTCCACTAAGCACATTTTCTCTTTGCATATGTTTGAGATTTTAGCTTAAGTTCTCATAAATTAAGTGTCCTGCAGCCTTCTCTGCTTTCTTTCTCTCCCTTCCCCAATTTTTTTCCAGTGAAAAATCAGTGCTCATGAAAGCTGCAGGATTGGAACTTCAGAGACTAAAGGCCTCTAATTATGTAGTAAAAGTGCAAAAATCTATCCCTCCCCATTTAACCCCAGGAATGCCTCAACCCCTCTGTGCAAGGATCACGTCCCTAGAACAGTAAAAAAGAAATTGTGCAAGAAAACAGTTCGACCTTGAGCTTTCTGCTAAGCCTCCAGTGATGTTAATTATTGCCAAATCTGACAAATCTCCTCATGGCAGTGTCACCTTGCTGCTGGAAAATACACTGACAGCCAAGTCACCGGAAAGTGACCACTGCAAGAACAGTTTGTTCACAGGGGTCTGGGTACCACATTATCTAAAATCACTGCTTTGAACTAAAAACAATAACATCATACTGTAAAGCTGAAATTGATCTTTTACTCCACCACCCCGCCAGAACAAATTTCTATTGATTGAGATTGCTTAGCAAAAAGCAAGGAAACATTCTGCAACAAAAGACTCCCTAAACCAGAAGGCCAGAAATGTCGTCAAGTTTATCTTCTGATGGGATCTAAAACTCAAATACAAAACCTTAAAAAACCATATTGAATACACTAAAATGAAACCTAGATATTTTGATTTTAAATTGTTTCACTCAAGTTAGACCAGAATAGAAATAATTTGAGAAAGCTACATTAAAAAAAAAACACTTGCACTGACTTTGGCTGCTGCTATCTCAATTCCAGAGTTTTAAATATGCATATCTACGATAATAATTTAAAATTGACAGTTTCTAGAGTTTCTCACACTCGAGAAGAATTATTTCTATTTAAATATGTAGCCAGATACAGTCACCAGAACAGCTAAGGAACCTTCATTGGACAGGAAGAGAAGGGATGTAAATTTACATTATTGATATTTAGATGAGCTGGATCTAGAGTAGATTTCTAACAGTGTTATCATTTAATAAAGCTATAATTTAGATTCCCAAACTGATGCAAACCCATACATTACGGTGATGTGCTTGGTTAGCATACCTGTTGGCAAAGTACCTTTGACGTAATTAGGGTAAAAATGACTTAAGTTTCCAGTTCTACCCTTCTGGCTCACACATCACTATGAAGTTTGTATAGAAACATCTTGAAAGGAAAATCTGGTAAAATATTACATCTGAGACTTTTCATTACCAACAAGAAGTTATTAAATACTAAATAACTAAACAATAAAAATGTTTTTTAGAAAAGGGTAAACCTGAACTTTGCCTAGGGACACAGCAGTGCTTTTAGAGCAGTGCACCTGCAGTCACCCTGCTCATTTAAGGGCATTTAATCTGCTGAAGAGTTTAACCTGGATTTATGCCAAGTTTTAACCTTCACACAGACTTCTCCCCCTGACCCATCCAGGTTTAGAGATGCTATCAAATCATTGACTCATTTGCTAGAAAACACTCTTCACTTCCATCAAGGCAGGGAGCCATCTACTTCAAAGGGAAGGTACTGGTACAAATCACTTATTCAGTCTGTACAATGCACTGCTGAAAATACCTCTCATCTCCCCAAGGACAAACAAGTACTTCTGCAGCAGACAATACATTGACTAATCCTAAAGCATTAACACACAAAACCAAAATAAAACAAAACCCACTCCAGAACCTGAAAAAAAAAATTAATCAAATAAAACCTCCCAAAACACAAATAAACACAAACACACCAAAAAAGCAACCAAAAAGGAAGCCAGTCCCTACCCATACACACAGATCAGTGCTGTGCCTTTGCACCACCACAGCTTTACAGCAGTGCTGCAGCATTCATCTAACACTAACAAAAACTGAACAATAGCTAATGCTAGCAACATTCAAACAAAAACTATACACATACAGCACAGGAAAGCTTTTCTTGCAACATATACTAAAACTAAAGCATGCACAGCAAAAAAGATTAATCCAGTTATTTTATCTGCATTACCAAAGTCCTAGATGGGTGTTAATCAAGCTGTGGAAAAACCCTGAAAAGCAGCAAGGTGATAAAATGCTGTTATTCAGATTTTATACACAGGTGAAAATATATTTAATACTCAATATTTTAAGTAGTGGAGACCTTGGATGGGCTGAGCAATTTCACAGTAGAGAGACATCTGTGTGGCAATTTGTACTTCTGGCACAGACTTAAAACATAGCTGATCATCAATTATCTGGGCAAGGAAAACATATTTAGTCTAAGATTTTTAATTTTTTTCCCTAGGTTTGTCTGAGTCGTTTTAAGATGCAATTTCCATCCATATATATTAATATGCATTGATTCACTCTGGAATCAGCAGTTTAACAGAGAACAAAGTGTTTGCAAAGGAGTTGCAACATAGAACATACACAAACTAAATGGGTAGGAACTCTAAAAGCAGAAGGTCAAGATATATTAAAAAGCCACAGTTGCTTACAGCAACTTCAGCTATATCTGAACAAACACCTAAAAAACTTACAGAAAGCCATACTTAAGGGATAGCCTTCCACGTGTCTGCAATATGATCTAATTCTTTTTTGCATGACCTTATCCAAACTCTTCTGCAAGACCTTTGCCCATTTTAATGTAAAAGATGAATGGCAAAGTTCATTCAATGAACAGATACTTAAAATTTGCCTTTTTTCTCAGTGTTCACTATGTGACCAAATACTTTCGTTTACCATGACCCATTCAAATATGCACTACAAACAAAGCAATTCATTTGCTAATGGATTTTTTCTAATTCCTTGATATGATCTCAAACATTCATTTTCATCAGACTCCTTCTTGGAAGAGAAAACTAAATGAAATTTTCAGGTGAACTTCAAGACAGCAAAAAAAAAAATCACATATCTAGTGATTTGGTGCCCAGTTAACAAGGAATACAATCTCTTATTTTCTAGAACTCTTCACATTATTTGGGCTTTACATATACAAAGCATTCAACTTCTCTCTCAATTTTGAGTGCTCAGCACACCTGTAACTGCATTCCCAACTTCCATTTTCTGTGAAAATTCACATTTAAACAAATTGATTAAAACAATATAGGAGTTCATTGGCATTGCTATAATCCAGTCCTTCACAGCAGCACTGAACTTTTTCAAAGAGAAGACAGTCCCTTCTCTTCCTACCTTCCAGTTTGATTCACTCCATGTGTGAAGTTTCTGCATGACATGAAGCAAAGTTGCAAAAACCATTCATGGTGAATCACAGGAACCATGAATCTCACTATTTTCTATGTATAAAGATTTTTGACTTCCTTGTCTGTAGGTGTTCTCAAGCCTCCAATTTCCTTCTCTCCCTATGGGCAGGAACCCTTCTGCCTAAATCTCCTCCATCCTTTCCTCCAGTGATGCGTCTGATGCCACCATAAGGGCGTGGGCAAACCCCTCTGTCTGGCATTTCAGGCAGGAGAGGATCAACTCAGCATTGTGCACATTAAAAGTGAGAGGACTGTGATGGTATTATTGCAAGTGCACCAACATCTACACATACATCAAGCTGTGCCTGCCTGCCAGAAGGAGCTTGGTAGTCACCAACCAACACCTTGACACTGGGTAATGAAACAACACAAGACCAGCTGGAAGTGGCCAGTGTCACTCCATGTCCAGGGAAGTGGCAGTGCTGGTAACCAAATGGCTGCATAACATGAAATGCATAAGCAGTCTGGGGATATGGAAATGCATAAGCAGTCTCTGTCCTGACCCAAATGCCCTGACCTCACTCCCTAGGCTGTACCACAGCCATCTCCAGCAGACAGCTGGAGAACCAGGAGAATGATCCTCCTCACCCTGAGAAGGTACTGCACAGCTCTGGAGTCTGAAACACTGGCTTGAATCCCTTTATGTGGGGAGTTTTTATCATTCACTTTCCATAACCAGTGAAGGACACTGGTATCCCATAGCTCATCTGTACCATTTCTAACCATGTTCACTGCATGTGCCTTGAGTCAGTTTGGAGCATTTCAAATCCTCCTTCAGGCCCAGGAAACACTCCTGACACAGCTTTCCAGATGAGCAACCAGAGCTGCTCCGTTCTCACCCACGCTCTCCAAAGGAGCTTGAGCAACAGCTCACACTTTGGATTTTGCTTTGCTGGGGAGCTGTCCTGAATTTAAGTCATGAATTTAAGAACTATGAGAGCACAAGTTTACATTTTGGTGTTTTACTTTCTTTTTCCACCTCAAAAAAAAATGAAGTCTTTAAGGTTTTTCCTAAAACAGATCCAATTAATTACCTGTGTGTTTGTGTGGTATTTCTGTTTCATTAGTGGTGTTTAAAGTCCTGTTGAGTTTTATAGGCAAGCCCCTAGCAACATGAAGGAAAAATATTTGACTTCTAGATTAATATTTCAATCTGGCTACTGACAGAGTGCTCACCTACTTGACCTTGAAGTTTAAATGAAATCTTAGTCACATTAAGAGTCATCTCACATGTTCCAAAGGTACACTGGAAGGGAACAAAACACCTAACAATCCAGAGTATGGTTCTGTCCGGGAGATGGACAAGTTTCCCATTTCAGGGTCACTTGTGGGTGAAACTCTACCTTGGCTAAAGTAATCAACACCTTTGATGTTGATTTCAATGAAAACAGGGTTTCATTTTAAAAGTGGAAAAAACACCCAACCCAGCCCATAATGAGAGACATTAAATCTCCAGCAGGAGAGCCCTTAAAGTTCTCTGCACACAAGCAGACAACTTGGGCTTGCCTCTGTCACTACTTCAAGCTCACTTGGAAAGCACAGGCAGTTGAATTTCTTAAATTCCTAACGTGTTTGCTTATGTTGAGAGACTTGTCCTTTACTGTTGTTTTTATTATGAAAAATTTGAATTATTTCTATTGCAGTTATCCTTTTGATCTCTGTGCTATTTTTGCTGAAACTTTTCAAACTACTCCAATGTTTATCTACTTCCTTAGAAACCAAAGAAGGAAATTTTTTCCTGAAAAGGGGAAGGGAGGAGGGGGAAAAGCATTCCTTACAGTCACATTTTAATATGGCATTTCAACACCAACATTAATTAAACACCACCTGTTTGTACAAGCTGAAGAACTGACCCCACTAGATTTAAAAGTTAAAGAAAAACAGGATAAAGCTATCAAGACAAACTCCAATCCCACAATATTTGAATTGCACATATCCAGTTCTGGCTTTCCTTGGTGAACAATCATGAAGTTTGAGGGATTAAAAAAGTCTGACATTTTCAATTACATTTTCAAGTATATCTCTTCTATTTTTTTTTCACTTGGTATGAGCTATGAAACATGAAAAACTAATCTGACCTTTCTATCATGTTTTCCTTCAGTTTGATATTGAGTGGAATTATTTGACCTCTTTTCTTATGCTCATTTTCACCACTCCTTAAATATCTTTCTGTCATCTCTATTTTGCCAACAGTAGATGGCACCAGTAAATTCTATATTCATTAAACTCCAAGGGGTTTTGTTGTTGGTTTAACTTCCATGGTTATATTTTCCTAAATGTATTCTATGGGGTTTTTTTCTTAATTAGTCACCATAAAATATTCTACTTGTGAAAACCTCTTAATTTATTGGCATATTCTTCATTTAAGTATCTGATTGTTATTCATATATTTAGGATAATAACACCTAAAACTATAGCTTGATAAAATGCCAAAACAGTAATTTTCTAATTTAATTATCCACTAAAATTGCATTAATTTAATAATGGCAACTTGGATTTCTGCTAGCAATGTTCTTGTTTTCAAAGAAGAAATTATTTTTTCCATGTAACTCAATTTAAACTCATTTCACAATCACGTTAGCTTATTTATTTAGCTTATACATTTAAAACGCAGAAACTAGGCAGCAGCTCTGCTGGTGTTTGGGTCAACATGTTCTTTTACCCTTGTATTTATCTACAGGCTCATATTTATTTGTGCTATTCAGGTCTAAGCTTAACTACACACTTGCATCAGAATTTTTTCTATATATAAAAATATATATTTACAAATTAAAATGCATACATATAATAATTTTAAAAATACACTTCTGTGCAAGAAATAAAATATGGCAAGGTCTAGAGAACATTTTATTTCCACCCAGACACCCCAAAGCAAACCAATCCTAAAATCTCTATTGAGGATGCATGTATTTAGTTCACAAGAAGTTCATTTCACATTCTGCAGGAATATGAAAACACTTCAAGGATCTATTATAGCTGAACACATTTGGTCAGATAAATTCCACTTTTAATAGTTTTCAAAAGAAATTATTAATTTAGCAAATTTTTGATAAATTTTTGCAACAAACTTCACCCTACCGGACATGAAATTGTAATTTGGGTTACTACATCCATTCATATCTATATCATCTATATCTATCTCTCTATATATGTACCTGCCAACATAAATAGCAAACAATGGCCACAAACGGGAAAGATGGAAAAGAGATGATTCTTTGGAATCATCATTTAAAAATTCTATGAAAAACATTCCAGTGCACTGGGTAAAAGCATCAGAAATCTCAAAGGAAGGCTGTCCCTGTGACCTGCAATAATGGATTGCTGACCTATTGAGTTCAGAGATCAATAGGCTTCCTGCATCTCAAGAACACGTCCAAGCAGGCACTTAACCGTGTTCAGATCAATGGGCTTCCTTTCCCTGTGATCCACAACATCCGACATCCACACAGAGCTGATGCTCAGCCCCACTCCCACCCCAAACTAATGATCCCCAAGCTCCTGTTGGTGTGAAAATGACTTGTGTCCAGGTCTCCATGTGAAAAATCTGCCACCCCCACAGAAGAGAACAATGTTTGCAAACAGTGGTGGTCACTGAGATGCCACAAAATGACAGTGAATTAGATAAAAGGCAGCTGAATACCACAGCTGTGAAGCTCATGAGGTTTTCAAAAGCTTGCATAAACCAGAAGTTAAAGTGATGTTTTCTGTTTGCTATTGGCGTATGCTTTTAAGGGAAATAAAGCAGAAGGGGAAAAAAAAAGAAGAAAAAAGTTTTCTTTTAAAGAAAACTGTGCTTAAGGGCACAGAGATGATGGGTAATAAGACATTGGCCCTTACTGATGCATAATTCTGAATTGTCTATCAGCCCACTCCAACAGGCTGACCTCAAAGGTAGCAGAACATGAGGAAGTTCCTTGTGGCTGTATTGCTCTTAAAGCTAAATTAACAGAAATCCACCTCACATCTGGAAAAAGACTGCTTTAAACACTGAGTGATTTGCAGAGAACCTAACAGGTGATCAGAGGTATTAATGTGTAGCCTACACCCAGCTGGTGCTGCAGTGATGTCTGAGCTGTATTTGGCAGTCGTGGTGCACTCAGGCTGGAGGTCCCACTCAGTTCATCCTTCAGGGCACCCTTCACCCTTCACCCTTCTCCTTTGTTCCAATCATATCTATCCCAAGCCCTGCATTTGGCAGGAAAAAAAAAATGTGTTTGCACACACATTTCCCATTTGGAACAAGCTTGAGGGGGCTTTCTGCCACTCTTTTGGTTTGGTTTGTTTTTTCCATATAAATGAATTTCAAGTTGATTAAGTCTTTGTTGTTAAAACCCTTCCTGGGATACTCTGCAAAACAGCATTGTTGGAGATCTTTCTGCTTTCATCTTATACTCTACTTGTGATCCCTCATTTCAATAACATATATTTACTTTAAGATCATTTTCCTTTTATTCCCAGATGAAAACAAAAAGAAAACAAAACCAATCAAGCAGCAAAACACAAATGCAAATTTGAAGCATTCAAAATAATTCAGAACATCTAACTTCAAGCTGCAGCTTCCTCTGCATTTTAAAAAAGGAACAAATAAATTTTCCAGCTTTTGGAATTGCAGCACTACTAAAAGTAATGAAATCAAGACTAGTAAGAGCTAGAAAAGTCTGCCTAGTGCTCACAATTCACTACAAATTAATATTTGCATCAATATTTTAATTGAATCCCCTTCAGCCTCCTAACACATTGCTTATAATTTTACATTTAAACAAAAAAAATCCCATATCTCATTGTTTCTACAACAAAATTGCCCAAATTAATACAATTGATACAATTAATATCAGTTTGGCTTTATCGTCTCTGCTTTGTTTCAATATTATACAAAAAATTTGTAACAGCAATACAATATCAAGAGTAGTACAGAAATGCCATGTTAACAAAATTCTGCAATCACAACCACAAAAAGCTTTTGATATTCTACAGTTTCTGTTCTTCCCATTCTGGCATGACAATCATTGGTGGCATTACAGCTATCTGCTGGAATAAGCAGGTATAATTAAGAGCTGTAATTAAAGTACTCCAAATCAGTCTCACAGTAAGTGCAGTTATATCCCCTACACTACAGATTCTAGAATTCGGTATAATCCTGGGATAAATGTTAAGTGACGAATGAATCATGTTTAACTTACAGAAAATTTGGAGGGATAATAATAACTTTTTAAATAAATAAATGGAAGTGGCTGCTACAAATAAAAGCCTCTCTTCTCATTTACAGAACTGCAGTAAGGCACATTGAGGTAAGAGAGATGGAAAAAAGCACTTCTGGTATGAGAGGCATCAGAATGGACTGCCTGGCTACAAACAACATGGAATTTCCATTACCACAAATCTTCAAGAAAGATCCAGATAAACATGTGTCAGGAAGTATGTAGGTATAGTTGATCCAGCCTCCAGATAAGAGAGGAGCTGGATGAGTTCTCAAGTCCCCAGACAACCCTTTCCTTATTTTAATTCTGAGTGATACAATTTCTATATTTTTAGTAATTACCAAAATGATAAAGTAACTCTATTACTCATTTCTAAATTATTTTACCAGAAACTTCTTGTATATTCTCACTGAAGAACTCAAAAGACACCAAATCTTTTTCTACCCCACAAAATAAGAAACCTCAAACTCCAATACACTCTTACAATCAAATTTTATAAAATAACTTTTATCAGTTAACATTTTAATCATAAATACTATTTGCAGAATATAGCTAGCTACAAGCCAAAATTAAATGCATTATAAATAAAATGGGATTGATTGGATCTTTGATGTTAATGTAACAGTTTTCCTTAGCGACAAAACACTGGTGAAGGAGATCCCATTTTGCAAATAATTTTGTCTAACAGACCAGAACTTTATAGCATGAATGATCTAATATCTGTCAAAATAGAGAATGTGTTTTCCTATTTCTTTGCCAATTAACATACAGATGTGCAAATGCACTCCTACAACTGCACGCTTGAGACTGTGACTTGTACCTGAGACTTGTCCTTACACTGAATTTCAGGGGGCACACACATAGCTGGTTTCTGCCTGGTGCTGTTCACCTCATCACCCGTGTGAGTGAAAACAGAGTGCCTGCTTTTAGCATTACAGCACCTCAGTAAGCTCAAGCATGTGAAAAATCCTGTTAGGTAAACACCACTTGTATTTCTGTAATTTACACACACACCAGTCCTGGTGGATCACAACCTCTATGAAATATCTGTGAGCATTTCAGTAGCTTCTTACTTGTACCTATAGGACAAATATAGGACTAAGAGGTGAGAGGCATCAATTATGTACACATTCAAAAATATTTCTCTTTGGTTACCTGGCATTAGACCTTTATCACCCTCTCTCAACAACTTCACTACTTACACATTTACTTTTTATCATGCAGCCATCATCTGCATTTATGTGGAAAATCTGCTGTGTCTACCCCAATATATAATTGAGAACATCATCAAAAACAAAAGGCATTTGCTGATGTGGACCGTCTGTGGAGTTTGTGGATTTGGACTCTTCCCAACATTCCTTTTCTTTTTTTTTTTCCTCCTCTCATTTCAGTGACTTCAAGTAGTTGGGGATTTTTTAGAGCAAAGATTACACCCTTTATTTCCCAAACCATACATTCCTCATAACATTCAAATCTTTACGCCTCTTTCCCTCTTCCAAAAGGGAAAAGCAAGCCACAGCTGAGCCAAATTTCAGAGGAATGCGGAGACTTCTTAAAATTTAACTTCACAAAAATGTGCTTAAATTCAATTGTCCAAACCAGGTGTAGATAGGTCAATCACCAGAATTGCTGAGGTGCAGTCAGAATTCCATTCCAGAATAAAAGTAATTTATTTAATTAGAGAGGAGAAGAAGTCCCATCACCAGTTAATCCTTCAATTTCCCTTGTACCTCAGGAGATATGGTGTTCAGTATGACACATGGCAGTAAGTCTGTACAGCGCACTGTTCTGAAAAACTGACTTTGGCACGGAAACTCTGTACCAGCAAGTTATCATTCGAGTAGAGAAGAACTTCTGCTTCCAGCTTCCTCCTCACCAAGACATGAGACCTTTTAAGCATCGTTCTCCAAGACCTGGCTCTTCCAGCAAAGGTTTTACTGTGACTACCGGATCCCACCTAACTCTTCCCTGCTCTCAGCCACAACCAAATTAATACAGTCAGGCTAAAGATTTTCTGCTTTACACAACCTACAGAAAACCTCGGAAACTGAGGGCAAGGAGCCACAGCAGCTCTTCTCATCCTCTGGCAACACACAGTAACTGCAGTGTTAGTCCTGACACTGAATTAATTCTTGGGGGAAAGTGCTAGATCTTAAAGTACATAGAAATAAAAAGACCATTGTGCATCCTATCGACTACACATCACCAAAATTAAGACCCTCAAATGATGTTATTTGTTACAACACCTTCACTCACAAATCAAGGGTGTACCTTTGTTGCAGCATACATCATACTTGAGACAGGCATGACACACAGAGTATCACCACAGGCTATCAACCAGACGGCTTCAAGCCATGCAGAGTAACACCTCACCACTTCAGAAGGCTGCCAGTATCTGCCCTTCTCGTTATTTAGCCCAATCTTTTATAACCCCCATGCTGATGCATTGCACCTGTGTGCCCTCTGCTCCCTTTGGTGGTTGGTCAGTGCCCCTGGGCACTCCATGGCTCATTGCTGTCAGTGCCGCTCACCTGCTTCTCACAGCTGTGCCCATTGGAGATGAGGCTCAGCCACAGCCCCATCCCAATTACCACAAACTGTGTGCCTACATACCTTATCAGAGCTACTGTGACTGAAGAATCCATTGCAGTCCCTTGCTGTATACTATATTTAAGGAAATTCCTTTCAGCAGTCGTCTAAATGACAAGCTTGTGCTCTTTAAAAAAGTAGTTATAAACACTTTAGAAGTTTTGCAAAAGAATCTTAATGAGGCTCTAGTGATTTTGATATCAGAGTATAGTTAATGCAACCCTGATTTTTTACCCTAAGTTATTGTCATATTTTTGCCAAATTTGAGAGGAATTTACTTAGTGAGAATCTGTAACTGTGTGAATCTGTAACTGCGCAAAGATGTTCGTTTGATTGTTCTCATTCCCACTGCATTCAAGTGCCTTTTGTTATTTTGTTTCTGCCGACTTGTGGAAAGGAATAAACCAGGATATGACCGTTGTAAGTTCATAATTTTTTAATTTCCAGATCAAGATGAGGTACCTCAGTTGTGACTTTGCATTGAGGAGTGTTACACAGTGTGACTGACCTGTGCCTGCCAGCTGGGCCAGCAGCAGCTCCCACTGTGTGCCAGGTTCTGAGCTCGCTGCCATCCCTGCCAGGACAGCTCGAGCAGCACTCAGGGCACTGCTGCTGTGCCTTCCCACGAGCCACACAAACTGCCTGGCTTGCCTGAAACACCTCCCTGGCTCCAGCCTGCCTTCCTTGGGATGAGGCAAACCAAAACTAACTGCTAAAGGACAATGTCTACATGAAGGATTTGGGAAACACGGAGAAAAACCTAAAAGAGCTCGCTCAATCTCAGTCTTCACAGAGCTTTACCCAAACCATGGGGGTTTTTGTGTAACTGCAAAAGAAGTAAAACTGGAGTGAAAACTTGAAGAGCTGCTGCTGCTGTTTAGCTGAGAGACTGATAATATTTTTCTATGCAATTCTGATACGAAAGACATTAATGCTGCTTTTGCTTCCCTGAAGCAGAACAGGTTCAGCTAGTTCAGTCCTACAATACTTGGGAATGATATCCCATTGAGTCAGTGGGACCTATGTCTGATTTGCATTCCAGGATTTTAAGCAAACAATACATTTGTATTCAGTGTGCAGAGGGAATCTGGAGTCAATTAAATCTTTAAAACAGAAATGGACCAACACTGAGGAGGATCCAACAGCTCAGTCACGCCTGGCAATATTCTCCTCCAGAAGCATGTGACCAAATTACAAGTCAAATAAAATGAAGCATGAATATTTCATTATGAAGCACTTAAAAAATAATTTCAAAAAAATTAAAATCAAAAGCCAATCCCTAAAAACTGGCACACATATTCTTGCTGGAATGCTGAATTTGCTCCTCCAGCCTGCCTTATTTTATAATTAACCCTTCCCAACACAACTTCCTTGAGGAAGGGCAAGATCAGGATTGTAGAGACTCTGGTTACATTCTCAGACTGACATCTTCATTTAAGTACAAAGCTCATGTGCAGATTTTATTTCTAGAAAGCAACTTAGGCTTTTTGAAGCTTAATAGTCACAACCAAAATTTAAAAGAAAGTGTATAGTTTGAATGAAGACCATTTTATAAAGTCCTGGGCAGTCAAATAATGAACTATTCCGCTAACTTCAAGAAATGTAAGCAAAAAGTAGGGAAAAAAACAAGCTAAAACTTTCTTATTTTTGCTCTTTTCAGTGACCAAAATACAAAATATTGATTAACATCATGACTGTTTAATCATAAAAAACCATCAGGGCATAAGTGCCTCATTCTTCATGATTTCTTGTTAGATGTCGCAAGCAATCCCTCATCCAGAAGAGAGCACTTCCAAATTTTCCATGAGGAAGTATTTATAAAAAAACATATTTACTATTTATAATTTATCCTACATTCCCATGCTGAGTTCTTCAAGACCACTCAGGGTTATATATTGGTGGACCTTAACTCTTGGGAAGAGAAGAGCTCAGCTGTAACTGTCATATTTTCTGAAAAATCCCTTCGCCAGGATTTCTTCTCCTGGGAAACTGAGAAGACTCAGAGAAAAATGAAAATAATAATTATCTGATTGCTTCTCCTGTGTTTTGCCGCTTTGGAATGTGGTTGCAGATTGTTTATCCAACAGGTGGGTGGTTGATTAGTTTAAGGTGAATTGTTTTCACTTAATGACCAATCATAGTCCAGCTGTGTCAGGACTCGAGAGAGTCACGAGTTTTCATTATCATTCTTTGTAACCTTCTGTCTGCATCCTTTCTCTATTCTTTAGTATAGTTTTAGTATAGTATTCTTTAATATAATATAATATCATATAAATAATAAATTCACCTTCTAAGAACACGGAGTCAGATTCTCAATTCCTCCTTTGTCCTGGGGACCCAGCAAATACCACACTCAGCAGCACCACCGCAGCCTTCGCTTAATCAGAGATGGTTAATCAAAGATGAGGAGTGAGCCTGCAGAATGTTCATGTCCCTGAGAATTCAGGAGTGGAACAACATCAGAGAGATTCAGTGCTTCACATGCACCCACAACACCTTGTACTGTGTGTTTTGGGGAGCAGCTGAGCACCCCTCCACCAGACTGGGCCAATGCTGGCAGGCAGCAAGAGACAGGTGTGGGAAGCAGAGGAAAGAGGGGATTTCTTTGCCTGACAGGATACCTGGAAATGTCAAATGGAGACCTTTGTCAACACACTGTCCTTCTGCGCTCCTGGCAGCCAAAAGGGAGATGAGATGAGAGCAAAGTAGAAGAACCCAGACAGACCTGACAAAAGAGTGCCCTGGGTACTGAGATACGCGCGCCCCAATGTGTTCTGACAGCGCCAATCAGGGCGAGCTGCCCCAAAAAGCCAATGCAAAAGCCAGACAAGGATCAACAACTCCACTCAAAAGTGCAGCTTGGAAAAGCCAAAGGTACAGGCTCTATCCTGCATGGCACAGAAGAGGCTGCAGTACAGAGTGACAGACTGTGGGAGTTAGCACAGTTTGTTATTCACTCAGTAAGATGTTACCCAAAACAGAAGAAATGAAAAAAGTGTCTGAAGAGCAATGTTTTGGTTTAGAGCTATGCAAGCGTGGGGGACTTTTCCCCTTATATTTCAGAATTCATAAATATACTAGAAGTCCTATAAATATATTTCCCTAACTAGATTTTATTAAAAGTAAAGAAATAAAATTTTGATGAAGTATTAAAAAGCTTTTGCCACTCTCCTCTTCTTTCTGCTTGCCTGATGTGTGAGTCTATTAAAGCTTCAGTGACAACGATTCCAACCCAGTTATAGAAGGTACAGAAATAGGCCTAGTAATAAATCTGGCCTTTACAGATAAGGATGCACTGAAATGGCAAATTCCTACAAGTCTGACATTTTCACATTGTTATCGGGGTATTCAGCTTACAGACACCACCAATGGATAGAAGTTCCAGTGATTCCAATGTCCTCTACCATGATGTATTTATTAGTCAGCAAGAAAGTTAAAAAAAAAATTATGGATTTGCTTTTCCTTTCAGAAAAAGGTAAAGGACAGACAGATATTACACAACAAAGCTGCACTTTTGAGAATTAGAGAACTTAAAATCAAATCCATTACATTCAGGTAATCAGGACCATCCCAGAAAGTATTCATTACGATGTAGCTGGGTTTGGGGTTTCTCTTTACTCCTGCTGTGCATTCAATGCCTTACTGTTCCCTGAGTTTCTTTTGACAAATGAAACATCTTTAAACTACATACAGTAGAATTGCATCCATGCAGCATCAATGTGCACGTGTGTGCCAAAATAAAGCTTTACCTATATGAGATCACCTGCCCTGGAAAAGGCCCTGTTCAGACACTTCAGCAGGACAATGTGCCCTGAGAGCCACAGCCCAGGCTCTGCAGCAGCCTCTGCTGTCAGGATGGGAGAGCTGGCATGCAGACCCCGTGCTGTGCATGTCTGCAAAAGTCTGCCTCAAACGTGTAATTCAGTGACTTCTGTTTGTTCTTTCTGTGTCCTGAAAGCTGTCTGAAGGATTATCCTGTCACATCTTTGTGTGCAAGCATGTTGGTTTTTTTCTTGAAAAACACACAACACGCATACAAATAGCTTCTCCCCAAGTAATGATTTATTTGCTGGTTGGCTCCAAAGTTATTCTGAGGACAAATCTTAATATTTTCATGCTGGCAAAGTCCAGCTCAGTAAGAGTAAAAATAGCAAGAGAGGGCATGTGAGGCACACTTTCCCTTTCCTCATTTTTAAAATAATTTTTCTTCTAGATTAAAAATCCACGGTATTTTATGGCCTCCTATAGGGTGCGTGCAAGCTTCAGTCACTGAGTAGTACTACCCAGCTATAAATTTTGCATTGCAGGCTCAGTACATGCACTTAAAAATAGCCTTGTGGTAAATAACACCATTTGTAACTTCTCCATTGTGCATCATACAGCCAAATGAAATTGCAGATGAGTTATTTCTGTTTCTGCAGTAGTTCACTGAAATCCTAGTCCGGTTCAAAGGTTGTCTTTAAACTAATTTATCATCATTTGCTATTATGAGAGTGCTTCAAATCCACAGTTTCATCACATTCCAGTTCACCTTAGGAAGGGAAAGATGCTATTTGATCTCTTGGTCTAATGTTACACCTGGTTTAAAGTCCCTACAAACAACTCCCTGGAAGCAAGCAAACATTGCCACAGGAAATCAGCACACACAAAGCCCCAAAAAGCCCTGAAGGATCAATCTATTTGATGCACTTCTATTTTAATCCACTCTTTGGTAACAGAGGATGGTAAAATACCTCTGAGTCTCCCATTATCTGCATCATGAAGAAAATAGCAGTGAAGATATATTTTGCATCTTCAAACTTTGTGACTTGGCATTTCCTCACTAATCTTACCATGTCTCCCAGTCCAATTATTGTATGAAGAGGTAGGATCCCATTTCTCTCTTGCATTCCTTTGTTTTTTCTCTTGTATTTTCCTCTCTTCAACTTTAATGATCTAGTAGTGACAACAAGATGCATCACTGTTCTCTCTGTTGCAGTCTTTAAATGGCCTTAAAATGCTGGACTCCAAAATTCTTGTGTCAGAAATGCTGGAGCTTTGTAGCTTTTTGGCTTTTTCTGGGGTGCTAATGTTCAAATAATCACCATAGAGTAAAATTTCCACAAATCCTCTACACACTGCTCCCTAGAGATAAACAGAACTGACTGTTATAGTCCAAAATTTAACTCTCTGGAAAGGACACTTCAGAGGCAATGATTAATACATGCTTTTTAAAAACAAAGAAACAAAACACCCAAACTCTTCAGGGAAGTGGTCACAGCACCAAATTTGTCAGAGTACAAAAAGCATTTGGACAATGCTCTTAGACATGGTGTGACTCTTGGGGTGATGTGAGCAGGCCCAGGAGCCCAGTGATCATGATGGGTCCCTTCCAACTCACCATACTATATGACTCTATGAAAAAAAAGAGCCAAGAAAAGGTCTATCAGGAAGTCTTATCCCTTTTTTATTTTTTTATTTTAAATATTCGGCCAGAGTTTTCTAATTCTAGCTACCTTGGGTTTGTTGAGAGGAAAGAAAAAAATCTCACTGACCCTTTCAAGATTTTTGTTTGTGGTACATCCCTTTTGTCTCATTATGTTTTGCTTCTTTTATAAGGAAAAAAACCAAACAAAAACAAGTAGAAAAACACAACCAACCAACCACATAGCCCCAAGGAAACACAGGGAGCTCTTCATCCATTCCTTGAAGCAGACTATATGTAAACTTCAAATCTACAGTTGAGGCTCAATTAACCATAATGATCTTTTCCAACTTTTGAACTTTTGCACTTAATATATGCTAAATAGCCATTTCTAATATAGATAAAATTAAATTAACACACTAACATTATGTCCCTGGATAAGAGGGGGGCGGATGTTCCACTACCTACTGGCTGACAGATGTTTTATACATTTTCTGGAGTGAGAATAAAAGAATACAACAATGATCTGGTCTCATGTCATGGCTGTAAATGACTTCACACAAGACAGACAGAAGTACTTTTAATTTGGGAGCAAAAGATCCACAAAGTTTTTCTCTCCTAGATTATTATTCTTGAATGACAGCAAACTCAATCAGGATAAATGCCTCCAAAATACAGTCAGCCTGAAAGTGCTAAATCCACAGGCAATTCACAAATGCCAAATCCCTTTTTTCATTTCACTCTTAGGAGGCTGCAAAACTGGATAAGGAAATTATTTTATATGTCTTGTTTTCTCCCTCCCTTGCCTTTTTTGATAACTACTTTGTGACGCAAGATTTCACAGGACAGGAATAGGAAGACTGGTGGATACTCATTTTTCTGCTCTCCTCTATGTGTTTATTGCCTGGGATTATCAGCAATGGTTTTCTTCTTGAATTTACCGTCAAGGAAGCAGTAAAAAATCTAAGATGAAAGGGAGTGGTAGAAGAAAGGACTCATTGTAATGCCTCAATTATGGAAAAATATACTCCCTTAGATATTAAGTGGGCTCAACACTGGTTATGACACCTCTCTCAGTCCTTCACAGACACCTCTTCCAGAGGAAGAAGACACAGATTAAATACATTCCCTGCACTGAGTTCCTTCTCACCTATCTGGCTTACCTCTCCAGGCATGGTGCAAGAGTTTTAATGAGGAAAACCACTCCTGACATCAGCACTCTCAGGATTCTCTGTTATTCTTCAGAGCCATTCCCTAAAACAGTGCAAGTGACAGCAGCTTCTTAGAAGAGGGGCCCCACAACCTTCCCCACCACCCAAAACTTGTGTCATGTTGATCCCCACTGACTTGTGTGTCCTCCCTGGGAATGTGACACACGGATCTATTTCTCCTATACAGGCAGTTATGCTACAGCACCATGGAACTTAGGGGTTTTAATCCACATTAAAAATGAAAAGTTAAAAAAGCAAACCAAAAGTACTTCAAACATAGCTATTTCTTTTGGCTGAGCTCTCAACTGTGTGGAAAATATCCCACTCCCATTGTAATATTCAGATGACAGCCAGGACAGCCACATCATTATAATTTTCTGGAGTGGAATGGAATTGATAAATAGTTCAGAGAAAAAAAATAAAATAACAATTTCAGCCCTGCATGTAATTTGATTTATTTTCCCAGACAGATTTACATAGGCACTACCCACAGCAGTGAAATAAAAATTCACTTCCCAGAGGAGTTTCATAAAAATGTCAGTAGTGAACTACTGAAATCAAACTTTCATGGCAGTTTTCAGGAATACACTGATTGTAGAAGAATATGAGTGAACATAAGTTTTGCCTTTAACAGGTCATGTAAACAAAGTGAAGAGCTGTTGAAGTGTACTAGCTGTAAATACTGAGTTTAAACCACATTCCTGGACAGGTGATAGCTCTTTCATAAATGAGTGAAAGATCTTGCCATGCAGATCTCTGAATTCCAGACTGCCTTAAAATACATTTTAACATGTATCATTCTGGAAGAACAGAATGAAATTCAGTCCTCATCTGAAGATCATTTTAGCTGCAATGTCTTACAGACTAAAAAATCTGCAAGTAAAAATTAAATAAAGAGGCACAAAAGACAAAAAAACCCAAAAAACCTCTCACCAAAATAAACCTCAAAAAATCTGCAGAACAATCTGAATCCATGTGGAGCCAGCCCCATCATCTTTAAAACAAGACATTTGGTGGAGTTTGGCAGGCAAACAAAACAAACACAAGTCTGGCAAAAGTAGCTCACTTGGGAGAATAAGGAATAAAATATGATTGCTCATTCTGGTAGAGGTGGGGAGAGGAATGGTTATGGCATGTGAATTTTGGAACTGACCCACAGAGCTGGGTAAAAATGAAAACATTTGGAGACATAAAATGGAATGCATTAAAATAAATAAGAGAAAGATACGCTCAAGTCAAATTGGGTTCTGCTAAGTGAGTTACTTCCATCTGGCCCAATGATGGAAAGGTGCCTATGTGTTTAAGACTCACAGTTCAAAATTATGAAGGAAGAGTCAAGTGATGGAACTATGCATCAAATCAAGACCCTTTCCTCAATTCAATGTCTCTGAAAGGGAATGCAGGGAAGCATTTCCTCAGTAGTACATAGCATAAATCTGTGTGCATTTTGAATCCTGAGGAGGGTCAAAATGAAATCATAAATATTGAACCACAGAATCATAAAATTCTCCAATGCATTGTTTCAAGAAAAAAGATAAGAGAAGAAAAAAACCCCAAAACATTCCACAAGGTGTTTCAGCACATCACTAAGCAAAAGTCACAATTTTTCTCTTGATTGAAGGATAGGCAGAAGATACAATTACTGTTACATAGATACATCCAAATCATTCAGATTTTCCTCTGGAGTTTCCTACCAGGCTAATCAGTGTTTACTTCTGCCCATTCTCAGCACCTGAATAAATGACTTTGGGTAGTATGAACTACAAAATTGATATTTGTGAACTCTCTCTTTATTATTATTGGACCTAATTCTGCAAAGACTGAAGGGTGTGTATTCTCAGGTTCAATGGGATTTATGAAAATATTATTGATCACTCTCCTATATATGAACCTAAAAGGAAAAGGGTGATGAATTTGGAAAAAATCTACACTTGAGTACTAATGTAAAATGAGAAGTGGTTACAGGAATGTCTACAAAATTTAATACAGATACCTTTACAGCCACAAGCTGTACTAGATTCTGCAGCATATACCAGAATTTTAATCTTCACTAGAGACTGCCTGTTCAACAACTTACATTTCTCACTTAAATAATGTTTTATTTTTTGTTTAATAAATTAAAACAACAATTTAAATTTAGAATTAATTGTAAAATAATAACAACTATTTTTGAACAATTAGGGATGCAAATAATTTGGGTAAGTAAAACTATTTAAATGACTTTTTTTCTTTTAAGAACAGCTCTCTCTGATCATATTTCTGATGGGATGAAAATTTAAGTGAAATTCTTTCCAAGCACAAATTCTAATTTCTGAGTTAACACAAGCTTTTGGATACCATCTCACAAGAGATGTACACCTTTACTATGTAGCTATTCTCAATTTTAAGCATGCTGAATAATTTATTCTGTTTATACCTATTTTTTTAATTCAGGGTACTATAAGAGAAACAATAAGAAACAAATAAAAATGTCTCATAAGCAGCCTTGAAACCCAGTCCCAAATCAAAAAAATATTTAAAAGAGTGAAAACAATTTAATTCCACATAGAACAGAGTAACAAGTGAAATATTTCAGCTCTGGAAAAGGGTTATTTTTAATTGAAAGGAATTAGCAACCATTGGACAAAAACCAAAATGGTGTTAGAAAAGAAAATCAAAGGAGGGACATTAAAGGCGACTGACCAAAGTGTTAAAAATCCATGCAGTGTTTCTGTGTGGCCAAACAAATAATCCTGAATATTTGGCACACGTAACCAAAAAAAGTGCCAACCTGGACAGAAGCAGCTGATAACATGATGGAAGAAAAGGCTGATGATCTTCCCACAGACTCCTGTGGCCTTGTTTTGTCACAGAAGTGGCTGGTTGTTATAATGAACATTGATTCAATACTATATTAAAAAAAAAAAAAAACCCTACTCACCCCCCCAACCTCACTTCCCACCCCTAAAAAATAGTGTTCTTTCTACACCACCAAGGCAAAGAAAACAGGTCTCCAGATATTTGAAGGATTTTTACCCAGGGCTTTTTTAGCCCTAGGTCTCTTTCTTACAAGCCTTCTGCTCTTACAGATTACCCCACCACTTGCTCATTTCAGGAAAAACAAAAATGGGCATATGCATGTCCCTGTGTTTTGTTTTCCTCTATATTTTCTAATTTTTTTTTATTACTTCGTGCCAACAGTGGTTAGTAGAAATACAACTAATAATAATGCTCCTTCCTGAAATTAGAGTGATATATAATTGTACTAATTTAATGTTGCTTCCTACAGAGAGTTTTCATTTTTTACTTAATGGAAACATCAATGTTAAACTATTTTATCCCCTTTTATATGATATACTGCAGAAAAATCACTGTGTCTGAACATCAGTTCTTCATTATTAACACCATTGATACAAACCCTTGCAAGGAAAACAAAGGCAGAAATTCAGTCTAGACTCTGGTTTGTGATTATCAGTAAGCTAGAGTAATGGACATTTTGGCTTGAAATAATAAACTCATTGGAAATGAAGGACTAGAATAGCTGATGATGAGGAGGTTCATTGGCACTGCTCTGGAAAGAAACTCTGCATAAGCATGAAGGGCAGTTTAGCTAACGCACATTGTTAGAATGAGTAAATGAAATCAGGAATCACATATCTCTGAAGTAAAACTTGGAGTCAAACAACACTCACACAGCTAATTAGTAAATGTATGTCTGTAAGTATTTAAGCCCATGCAAACTGCTGAAAATTAGGGACACAAAACATTTGGTGCCAGAAGCAAACAATGCTCTCTTTCACCCAGCCAATGGATGCAGCAGTGAATTCTCAACACTAAAAAGCAGCAGCTGCCTCCTGTGACCAAGGCATTGGCAGATCCTCCACTGGTTTGGACCGATGCTAACCCAGCAATTTTACAATCTGCATCTCTTATCCTTCCATGCCCAAATCCAAGTCCTTTGTGGGGCATCAAACAAGATCCTTCTGTGGCATCAGCTGAGATCTGGACTGAGCTGATCAAACACCCTAAGGCCTTGATAAAGACAGAGGAGTAGAAATAGAATCGGGTGTGGTCACAATAAAAAACCTTTCCAAAAGATTATAAGAGGAAAGTTGTTAGCACTATAACACAGCTCACTTCCATCTCCTTACTTAGAGACTATCCTGCTTTCAGAAATTTGTTTTGCATAAAGGAAGGTGGGTCAACTCCTTTGAAGAAAATTCAATATACACAGTGATATTAATGTAGGGACCCGATACATTTATGGGACAATATTTAAAACTAATGTCTTTGTGAAATTAGCTGTTTCCCCAATTGTTTAGAAGATGACACTAAGAGAAGTTTAAGGAACTTGTGCTCTCCTATCTCATTTCAGGGTCTCCTCATATCAGCATTGAAATCAGGAAAGAAATGCAATTTTTTAAATTATTTTAGCACTTCACAATGCTATGCTTTTATATTCTAAAACATGAGGGAAGAGACATAAAATGTAAATTTTAAGTTGTATTTTTTTAGTTAAAAAAATTAAATCTTTTCTGATTTTCTAATCAATGCTGTACTTTCCTTTCTATATATATGACAATGAAATTGTCAGAAAACCATCTGGGTATGATTTACCTAACTTTTTACTGTGTTTACTGATTCACAGAAATGAAAAATGTTGCCTTTAAAGGAAAATATAATTAATCCAGAAATATACCAAACATCCAGGAGCCTAAACTGAAGTAAGTTTCAGAAAGGCATTACTTAGAACTGGCAGTGCTGAATCATCCAGATACATTTAATTTGCTTCCCAACAAACTAGCTCTAAGTTTAAAAGGAAAGAAGCCATTCAGGTGAGAGCTAGAGCCTACAAGCAGATATACTGTAGAATGTGAAATACACATCTGGAGTTGAGAACTATTCCAAATTTATTCCAGTGTGGAAGGAGGAAATCTGGGCAGGGTCTACCAAGGTCCTCTTTCTTTCCCAGGACGGAAATAAGAAGCTAACCCTTGGAAAAGTTTGTAGCCAGCATATTTGCTGAGCCATTGGTGTCCTGCCCAGAGCTGAGATGGGGCCACCATCATAAAATAGCTCTGCCACAGCCCAGCATCAGCACCACTGCCTCGTCTCCAGCTTTGGAGCTCCTCCCATGGAGCAGCACTGTCCAGTAGTGTTTAAATGCTTCATTCACAAGTAAAGCAAGGAGACAGGTCCACATTTCTCCTGCTAGAATGGAAGAAGTTTTGCACCACTGCCTTCAGACAACGCTTGGTCAAGGACAGTTGGAGCTGAGGTGCTACAAAAGTCTCAAGAAAACGGTTAAAAAACTGTTAAAAAACTGTTTTCTTGGGACTTTTGTAGCACCTCAGCTCCAACTGTCTGTGAATCAGCTGTTTCATGACCTATTTTCCATATGCACATGTATTTTCCCTTATCTCCCCTTTTTCTGTAACACAGCAGTGTGCACTAAAACTAAGGAATGCAACTCCTCTTTAAGCCTTTGTGTTTCTAGTGTTTCATCCACAAAAAAATTCAAGCAGGCAATAAACTTTCCTCCCTCTGTGCCATTACTTGTAATGGTAATCTGTTCAAGAAATTGCTGCTGCTGAAATCACAATAACCATGTCATTTGCAGCAAGGCAGTCATATTCAAACATAAAATGCAGTAGAATGCAACCTCTTGAGACAGTACTATATTAAAGTTACTAATAAAGGCCCCAACTCTTTTTCCATTAAAAGTAGAGCGACTTTCCACTCAATTCAATGCAATTTGAATGGGGTCTAAATTACTCTTTTTAAACATTAGGTCAAACTTTCATCATGTGCCCTGGGAGAAGCCTAGTAATTCTAACTTGGGTCTCCTTTCTGTTGGACATTAACTGATTTTACATTATATTCATCTCAAAAGAATTTCACTGCATGGTTACAAACCATTTTTTCTTCCAAAACATAAAGAAAACATTATAATCAAGAAAAAGTGAGCAACTATAGAAAACTGTACAGTTTTGACTCTTTACTTAATTTTCTTGTTTTGGCCAGGATAAAGTAAATCAAAACATCTAATAAATTCACCAGTTTATGGCTCTTTCTTTCCCCTTCCTCTGAAGCAAACAATTGAATGCTATTAGAAAAGAGGGTATCCCATAATTCAATATCAAGATTTTTGGTAAGGTGCTGCAGTGTCATTCTATTTTTTTTTTAAGAAAATTTCTGTCATAGTCAAAAAGTCATCACTTAATACAGAAATCAAGCTTTGCTATACTTTGGCTATTCTACCTTCCAGAATGGTATCATTCCATTGACATTCAGAAGGAAGATATTAAGTCAAAAAGACAGACATTCTTGCTTCAGACCATGAACTTCTATACAATGTGTACATGTAGGTGCAGAGAACTTCTGTCTTTAGAGAAGCTTCCTCTGACTGGGGACCTCCTCAACTGCACGTGGGCCAAAAATACAATGATGCTGATCCACAGAGGAAAAAGTGTACTTCACAAAGTCATGAAGTGGTTTTCTTTCTGAAGCTACACAGTTAGTCACAAAGGAGATATTTGTTTAATGCTCACTTTGCTTCCCCATGTTTTTGCTTGAAACAATTATGCTGAGCTGTATCCATCAGCTTCAGCTCAGTGGGTCAGGGAACAGAATTTATTTCAGGAGGTTTCAGGTTCTGCTGACAACCATCTGATTTTCACTTCTGCCAGACAGTTTTTTTTTTTTCCTTTATGCAAAGACCATTTGAAAGACAGGAAGAAATAAAATGCCTATAAAACCCGTACACTTCCAGAGAGCAAAAAAGAAAATAAAAGAGATGAGAATTTGTTCTTGCTGAGTGACTACAGAAGGAATGCTAAATTTATGGGAAAGTCACTCTTGTCTTCTAGAGGATATCAACAGGTCAAGAAAACATTAAGCAACTACAGCAGTGTTCCAAATAAAATTGAAGATACTGATAGTTACCATACCCTGGACTTGAGGCAGAAGAACAAAGGCAGGCCTGTAGTCTTCACTTACAGTAGACAGAATGCATGACCTCCTAAGAGAACTAAATCAATAGATAAACAAATTCTTTTTTAAACCTTGGAAACTCATAAATTCCACTGCATAAAGCTTCTCTACTTTGACACCAAGGACAGCCTGCTGACTCTTCTCTGATTGCAGGTGGAAAATGTAGTTGGAAGTTATAGAAAAACAATTCCAGAATCTTTGTCAATCAACAGAAGGATTTTTCACAATGCAAAACAAAAGGAAAGATGGTCTACCTAAAAACATGGGGGACAGAGTGATCCCAAAAATCTTGGCTCTAAGGGGCAGCCAACATAAGTGAATGATTGAGAAGCTCTATATTAACACATGCAAGTGTTGTTGGGGGGCACTGGATTCATCTATATTAGCATTTTAATGCATTTTAATGCATTAAGTTTGTAGTAAAAGCTTTTCATTGCACCTATCCTTGGTGTCACATGGTTTGTTCTCAAGCATACATCTTGCACACTTGAAGTACTTTATCTCCTGGCAGAACTTAGACTGAAGTCACACAGGAGACTTTATCCAGCACATCCAGGCTGTCTCTATCCTTTACAATACCAAGGCCATCCCACCCAGTCTCTCTCCCCTCTCAGGTTTATCTCCAGCTGCATCATAGTCTCTTCATGCAGTCCAGCAATCCAACCACCAGCTCATCCCCTGTCCCTTGGTCAGCCAGAGCTCCGTTCTGTGATCCTCATCTTTTCTTAGTTCTGTCCCCACTCCTGTTTAGCCATTCAAACACAAAATTTTATTTACCACTTAACTAATAATCACTCCCATTCATTCTCTCCTATCCCATCTGAAGTTTAATCCTCAATGTTTAATTCATATTGCTGTGCTAACTGATCATAACAGGATGCTCACTAGAAAACATGACAAGCAAACTCCTCAGTCTCAGTTCCTCTGGTTGTACTGGTTTGACCTGTTCAACTAAGAGCAGCAATTTCAAGGAAAGTCCCATCTTAAGGGAGGCAAACATCCAATACATATGTAATCTTTTGGAAATGCAGCTGCTAAAAAAAATCTAATAAACTTGACCAAGAATGTGTGAAATGCAATATTTTTCAAATGTTCATAACTTTGCCAAATGTGGGTGGATTTTTACAGGTGTAGTAAAAAAGCATATCCAGGTTATAAACTTCAAATCCCTCCACTACACTAAGAAAAACCTAGATGCTCAGAAAGAAAATGTACCTAGACATTTAATGTCAGCAAAAAAAACCCCTAATATAGCAAGATATTCACAAAAAGCCTGGCAGTTCCATCCAAACAGTAAACTGGCAATCTAAGATTTTCAAGTAATAATACAAAAATCAGCCCCAACCACAGAATAAAAAACTTTTGCAATCTCCAGCCATAAACATGAAAATTTTCTATTAGAGGAACTGAAAAAGACTTTTGATTTTTTTTTATCTCTGAAGAAATAAAATTAAAATATATTTTAATTCCAAACAGACACTTCACCAGATCCACCACACCATCTGATACCATGCAAATTACATAGCTGACTTCAGGAAAGGCCTGGGATTTTATCTTCTTTTTCACCTATTGATGCATATTTTTATCACAATAAATACAGTACCTAAGAAAAACTAAAGAAGAAGAAATGAAAAATTAAAGAAGCCACAGATATTTGATGAGACAGGCAAGACAGCAAAAGTATTTTAAACAGTCCTACAGTGAGAGCACAAATGGATTTTCTACAAGTCCTCTGAGCTCTCCTTTGGGCAAAACACAAAGGCTGTGTGCCCTCCTTGGCTGGATAACCCCACAGACAACTGCCATGCTAACATTTCTCTAGGTTGTCCTTGTTGTAAAACCTATTGCTACTTATTAATGAACCCTACTGTAGGTCATCATTTCAAGAGGAAACAGACTCTAGAAGAGGAGTGGAATCTTTTAAAGCATCGAGATGTGTTGATGTAGAAATGAAAATGTTGTAGCTGCTTAGTGGCCCCATTAATAAAAAAAGGGCCTAGAATGAAGGACCAAAAGAACAATCCCAACAACAGCAACAGAAGGAGTTGCCATTTAATCAGTATTGAAGACACACTGTGTAAAAAAATTTGCCTTACTGTGTGAAGATTAATTATCTCGTTGGTTTTGTTTTCTAATTAGATAATCCCAATAATTTATCCTGTTCTATTACTTTCAATGTATTTTCACCGAGAAAACTGTTTGCACAGATGCAAAGCAAGACTATAATTTAGTAAGAAACAGGCATCCTTCCTTTGCCTTAGCCCTCACTGAAGCTGCTCCTTCCTGTAGGAGGAACAGCCAAAATCCAAATCATTCAATTTCCCATACATGCAATTCCTATAGCTTCTAGGCAAACCCACTGGCCATTTGGCTGATTTTTTTTTTCCTATTAAAAGCATAAATTCCAAAGGCCCCTCTAGGTTAAAATTTCTTTTTTTCCTTAAACAAAAAGGTATTTCAAGCTTATGGAATACATTTATCTGATTTCCAGTACTACGCAGGTAAAAGCAATAGATCTTAAAAATCCCTCTGGGGGAAAAAAAAGACATGCATGATTTGTGCAAATAATCTGGACAAGCTCAGGCCTCTTCAGACAAACATTAAGTTAAAGATATGCCAATCCTAAGATTGGCATGGAGAGACCAGTGAAAATAACTGTTAGTAAAGTGAATTGAAAAGGTTCAGTTGAGCTTTAATGGCAAAAGATTTGTTATGATCAATTACAGTGAAACCTGGAGGCATTTATGCTGAGGTTTATAATCATAACAGCAGCAGATAGGAGGGAGCTATTAGTTAAGTAGGGGGAAAGTCAAGGTAAATGGTCTCTCCAGTGCTGCCCTTTGTACAGTGTTGCACAATAACAATTTTAATGCACAAATCCAACTTCTCTGTTTATGAATTAGTCTTGTCTTTGCCAGTCTTTCACTCCATGTGCTGCTAATCTTATATTCACTGCTACTGAGCACAGCCTGCATCAGAGGATGTCTGGCTGCATTCCTAGTACATTGTACCAATAAATATTAACTCCCCTACTCCTCTAACTCCCACAAAATAACTCTGCATGAAATGTTTATATATGTTTATGACCAGCATTTATGAGAAATTAGGCTTTATTAGATAAAGTTCTGATATCCATCTAGAAAAACTAAGATAAAGTAGCATTCTGCCAGCTAGCACAACCAGTTAATTTCATTTAAAGGGAATTCTTGGCACATTTTTCTTTGCTCAAGAGCTACAAGCTTACTGCAATGAGCAAGTATATTTTCTGACATTAACTGTTTTGTTATACAGTAGAATCATAGAATGGATTGGGTTGGAAGTGACCTCAGAGATGATCTACTTCCAACCCCTCTGCCATGGGAGAGGATTTCTTCCACTACATCAGGCTGCACCAGCTCTGGTCTTGCACATTTCAGGTGCATCCACGTCTTCTCTGGGCAACCTATTCCAGCACCTCACCATCATAGTAAAGATTTTCTTCTTCACATTTAATCCAAAGCTATTTTCTTTCAGTTCAGAGCCCCCATGTCCTAAGGATAAATGCCCTTGTAAATCTTCCTGTCCAGCTCTCTTGTAGGCCTGCTTTAGAAACTGTATGGCTGCCACAAGGTCTCTCTGGAGCCTTCTCTCCTCCAGGCTAAAAAACCCCAATTCTTTCAGTCTGTCTTCACAGGAGAGCAGTTCCAGCCCTCTGATCATCTTCAGGGACTCTCTGAACTCACTCCAACAGGTTCACATCCTTCTTATGTCTGTGACCCCAGAACTGGACACAGAACTCCGGTGGGGTTTCACAAGAGTGAAGCAGAAGAGGAGAATCACCCCCCTCAACCTTCTGGCCACACTATTTGTGACACAGCCCAGGACACAGTTGGCTTTCAGGACTGTGAACACCAACAGAAATATTAAACAGTAGCAGGGCCAGAACCAACACCTCAGGGATGTCACTTGATATATTTGGTTACCTCTATTCACAGACCTGTGCTGTTAGATAACCTTCACCTCCATCTGTCTACAAAGCCACCTTTCCTCCCTTTACAGACAGGAACTTTTTTGTAGGCTAGATTTCCCTCAGTTATCATTTGAGTAAATTCTTTGCCTGATCTGAAATAAGAAATAATGTAATTTTGAAAATTGCAAAACCTTTTAGTGACAGTCTCAACTGGGCAAAGCAGAAAATTTCATCTGAGAAATCAAATGCTTGACCAAGCCTACAAGAGCAGCACTATTACTTTTTAAGAAGACAAAGACAATGAGATCTTAAATTCAAGGTAATTTTATTGATCAAACCATTCTAAGAAAACCACTTGTGACTATTAGCAAGATCATCCATCAGAAAGGGACTGTTTGACCAACTCCTTATCCCTATTCTCTAGTTAAACTACTCAGAGTAAGATGTACAATAGCTATTTAGCTCAGGTAGTAATAAACAGGAAGTTCTTAAAAAGAGGAAAATGCACAAATGCACCTAAAAAAAACAAATTATGTGACCTAAAGTATACTCACAATCAATTCAACAGTACCATTAGACAACACTTGACAATTCTGGGCAACTGTGCCCTGGAGAAGCAAAAGTTAATGTAATAGTACAACTAATTTTACTTAAACTAGCATTATGTAAAGTTTACACAAAACATTAAAAAGAGTAAAAATATAAAAAACTGTGTTGGTAAGTGAAAAAGAAAGTGCCATTCACTTGCTCTGAGACATTTAAGCAATGTGGCTTGTATTTAGCAGAAAAAGAGGAGATGAGTATTTTTCAGCTCTAGGAAGCTAACATTCAGGTATCCAAATCAAACCTGGTCACCCTGAGTTCAGCTACTCACTGGAGAGAGAATCAGGCACTTCTAAAAGGTCAGCAATCAGATTTGTCTTAGCTTCTTATATAAGCATCTCCGGGGGCTGAGTGGCAGAAAGACAAAACCGGTCGAATAGGGAGGCATTTATTTCAGACACTACAAACAGGGAGTGGAGAGAAGTCCATCTTTAATATTAAACAGAAAATCATAGGAGTTCTTTTCTATACTCATAGATCAGCACCAGACACTCAACAGTCTTCCTTCAAGGAAGGCCAGGAGTCATCATTTTGTTTTAGGTTGAAGCTAGTTACCCCAGTTTTATACAATGGTTTCTCAGAGCATTATACCACAGATAACTTCAAATAAGTTCCTCATTTCAAGGGACACAAATTGCTCTTTTACAGGCATTGGCTGAATCTTTTGGCATAGAGAAATCTGGCCCAGGAGCTACCTGAGTTTCAAGTGCTCTTGCAGAGTGGCCCTACTTTGTGAACTGCTGGCACAAGAAGGCAGCGAGCTTAGGCCCGAGTCTGTGGCCACCTGCATGGGACATTTGGGTGAAAATGGGAAGGTTGGGTTTGCAGTCTCTGCAAGGACTGTTGGACACATCAGTAGCTGAAAATCTCAAGTAAGAAATATTTCCTACCCAACAAAATTCAGAGTTTTTGAGTTAACAAATATCACAGTTGCATCACGTGTCACAAGCCCCTGAGGTCTGTGCCATGGCTGACCCATGCCTTAAGGACGTGACTCTAAACATCAGGTCTCTGGAATATTATGAAGATTAACTTTAAAAGAACAAAGCAATCCACACACTCATCTAAAAAGATAAATTTCAACTAATGTGTTTTCCATATTCTCCTGTTTACTTCCATCATAACAATTGCATTTTAAGCTTTTTGAAGGCTCAGTGACAGCCCCAGCTTTACTACCGTGTTAGTTTGGGACTTGGTCCAAAGGCAACTTTAATAAGACTCCTTTCCAAGTGCATTGGAAGCATTTGTCTTAGTGAAACAGACTTTCTTCTCCACAGTCTCCCAAAGAATCACACTTTTGCTCATGAGAATTCTCTTAACAAAAAAATACTATGATACTTGTAAGATGAAAAACATACACATGCCAATCCTCCATGAAAAGCAGTCTGACTACAAATCTGTAGTCTACTCCCAGGCTTTCCAGAATTTCAGAATAACAAATTCCAGCTGGTAGATTCTGGTTTTCTGAATTACCATTGGGTAGGTAAAAAGGCAAGAAGTTAAAGCAACAGCAGAAATGAAAGGGAATACAACTCCAAAATAAAAAGAAAGAAAAAAACCTCAAAACCCAGCACCCAAAAACATTGGCTCAAAAAATCTGTTCAACCAGCATGAGCAGACAACCTTGGAGAGCTGACAGGTTGCAAAGCAGATTGCTGGCACTGTGTTTTGACTTGCCAGAGGAGAGAAATGACAACTAGAATACAACAGTCTTCCTGCAAATACTGCAAGCAAGGGTAAGAGACTTGAAAACAGACTTTAGCAAGTCTCAAGGTGTAGTCAAGTCAGGCAGAGATGTAGGAATACATTCAATACATTCTAAAGCTCAATCTTCTCAAAATAACTTTATTTTACTTTAAAAAGGCATAAAGAAAGCTTCCCTCAGATCACAGAATCTGACAAGCTGGAAGGGACCCACAAGTATCATTGGATCAAACTCCTGGCCCTTTACCATCCCCAAGAGTCACCCCATGTGCCTGAGAGCATTGTCCAAATGCTTCTTGAGCTCTGTCAGGCTGATGCTGTGACCACTGCCCTGGGGAGCCTGTTCAGAGCCCAACCACCCTCTGGAGGAAGAACCTTTTAATATTGAACCTAAACCTCCCCCAGCACAACTTCAGGCCACTCCCTCAGGTCCTGTCACTGTCACCACAGAGCAGAGATCAGGGTCTGTCCCTCTTCTTCTTCTCATGAGGAAGTTGTAACTGCAGTGAGGTCTCTTCAGGCTTCTCTTCTCCAGGCTGAACAGAGCAAGTGACCTCAGCTGCTCCTCATACAGCTCTTCACCATCTTCATGGCCCTCAAAGAAATGCTTCTCTGTAAGAAGATAGTTGTCTACATGTCTGTCTGGCAGAGTAGTAACTTATTTGGAACTTTCAGTCATTATGAGTTTCATTTCACCCTCTCTGTTCCACTTCAAGAGTATTTCATTCCCTCTAATTCCTAAACTGTACCACGTTTAAAATAAGAAAAATCACCAGACATTTTAGCCAGTCATGACAACAAAGTAGACTAGCAGGAATTAAGCTGTTGCAGCATGCACACATCATCTCAACAAGATGCTTTTAAGATGTTAGGACTTCATTTAAATGCCATGTCGATGAACACAAGTCAAAAATTCATTATGTCCACTTAACAAACACATGGACATCAGCTGTGACAGTGTCCAAGCCATTGAGTTATTCCTTTTTTCATCGGGATTTATTATACTCATGCCAAAACCACAAAGTAAAAACTGGTATGCCATCCAGTTGCAGGGTTAAGTTCCAGCTTCCAGGACAAAAAGAAAGCCAAGTTTACTACTATCGCACAATATTTTAATTTTCCAGTGGAAAATAAAGAAAAATTAATAAAGGGAGGGGTAAAAAAATCCAGTGGGTAGAAAGGGAAAGATAAATAAAATGACATTAGAGAAAATTCCACAATTCCTTAAACTCATACACAAAGTGTGTGGCAATAATATATTTTATTATGCTACTTTATGCACATAAATTTTTGCACTCTTTATCACCTCAATCTCTGAAATATTTACATCAAAATCAAAGTTGCAGGACTACAGTGTTTTCACAGAAGAATCAAATGCTATTTTAGAATATTTTCCCCCAGGTAAATAAAATAATTGAAGTTCAGTGAACACATTCTTGAGAGCTCTCAAATAAAAGCAGATCTGTCAAATACACAAAGGCAACATGGAAAGTAAATTAAGATAGAATATAAGCATAGAGAGAGAAAATAAAACCAACAACAGATAATGCGCTCTACCAATTGCTGAAGATGATAAATTGGAAGTTCGGTGGGAATCCTTTGCCAGACCCAAATACAAAGACTCATAAAAGTAAGAGTAATTTCTCAGGAGAAAATCATTATTATACATGCATGTTTCAGGGTAAAAAAAAACCCCAAGCAATACAAAGTGTGCTCAGAATGCAAGACGTGTACCCAGCAACAACCTAATTGTCTCTCAGTGGACACAGCACACCAATCCTTGCAGTAGCAGCATCCCAGCTGATCTCATCAAAGTGCTGACAAAGGAACACAGCCCCAAATTTCTGCTGTGGAAAATGCAATACACTTGCGACTCTTATGACCTCAGAGGGAAATCTGTGGCCAGCTAAAGGAGAAGAAGAAAAGCTGTTTTTCTATTCTCACCTTGTCTGGCAAGGAAATTGCTTTCAGAAACGGTGGAGACTGCATTAGAAGTGGAAGAACACTTGATTTGAAAGGACAGCTTTGCAAGAGAAATATTAATGAGAGAGACTGACATGGGGTACAGCACACCCTAGAGCACTGATGACAGCACTGAGGCAGACAATGCTAGCCACACTACACAGAGAATATTTCTTTAGCTATAAAGAAAAGTCCTGGGATGTATCATAGAATCAATTGGCTTCTCAAATGAGCTTTTAAGCAACTGACAGAAGAAAGGTTTTCAATAACTCACTCAAAAAAAAAAAGAGCTTTTTTTTTCTTTTTTTGGAAGATAATGCATGAAAGTTATTCTGGAGGGCTAAATATAATTTCTATTATTAATGTAAATCTATGAAGAACAGCTGAAGCATTTTGTATGGGATAGGGCAGCTCTACACATGAAAGCAAGACCATCCAAGAAACACGACAATATAACTCTAAAGATAGCAAGTATAAATCTTGTCTAGCTTATTTGGAGTAAAGATAAGGGAGATTTATTTGATAACATGATCTGTGCATGCTTTCTGTATTAGGGTCTACTACTGATCAATTTTAGATCAATTTACTGATCAATTTAAGTGTGCATTACAGGCCTGATGAATCTATCTGGTTTCTTCTGAGGGTTAATCTGTCACTTACATAGATAATTAAGGGATTTTAAATGGGAATTTTATTGACCTAATTACTAATAAAAGTCTTAGTGCTGCAGATGTACACGGTCCTTTAAAAACAAAAGATGTGTTCCATTCAAATGGTACTGAAAGAGAAAAACATATTTAGAAGACTTTTTAAAAAGCTGAATTATTTGTTAGACACGTAGCAATGTTTGTGCAGAAGACTCAACCTTTCCTAGTTATTAGATCATTGCTTTAGTACAAAGACCTGCACAGATTGTAGTCTCTAGCAGCCATTTTCTGATGTGTACATGCAGTCTATTTCCTTGAGATTTTTACAAATGTTTTGTTGAGGGGGAAAAGAGTCTAAAGAATTTATCTGAACTGATTTGTAAGCAGAATAACCTAATTACTTCCATAGCATAAATTGCATGCCATACATTTCATGTGTTGTTTATATTTCTCTTTTCCAGTTCTTTATTCAAACGATCACGAACAAGTGTGCTATTCTGAAAGGACTGGAGGAAATGCAGTTTGACATATTCTACAGTAGCCTTTTGTTTATCCTTAAAGTTTTATTTGCTGTAGTGTTCTGAGCACTACACAATTGTGTTGTTTGTCATTTGGCACAACTTAAAACAGAATAATAAGAAATTATATTGCTGCTAAGGAACACCATTATTTACTTTTTCATAATTACAACAATTTATAATATGCATACTCAGTGAATACAAAAAACCCCGAAATACATCAGTAAGATGAATTACAGTGAGATATGAGAAATTTAATTTAAAAATTGCAACCCTTCACCAGCATGTTCAATATAAAAGTAAATATAAATTTAAAATAGTGAGTTTGACCAGGTAGCCAAAGTATTCAGATTGACAAGCATCAGCAGCTATCCCTAAAATACACAATGAAACACAGTTCATGAGATTATTCCAATTTACTTGTGTCTCCAGGGAAAAATATGTTTCTAGAAGAGAATAGCTTCATTTTAATTCAATCTATCAGAGTCAACAGCTAGACCATGTTACACATGCATACATAAGCACTGAGACATGAGGAAGTTTTGCACATTCTTGAAAATTTTAAATTGGTACTTCCTGGTTTATAAACTATTCACAATAGAAATATCCCAGCTGAATGCTCAGTGATCAAACATTCAATTTCTGTATGTCAGATGTGTACTCCACTTCATGTTATATACAGCAGCAATTCCTGGGAGCGATTTAGTTCCTGGGAGAGGAGAGTTCTGGCATAGAAAGAGGACTTGTAAGTTTATTTGATTCAAGGACTGCAGAGACAGCACAGAAAGGCGACAGGTTCAAGGAAGGAAACTGGGAACGGGTTAATATTTGCATCCTTTTGAATATACATTTTCCTCTCTATTGAAAATTAATTAACAGTCAAGAGCCAGAGGTAAAAATAACATGCTTACAAAATATTATGGTAATTTTGATAATTTTTACATACCTGTTTAAGTGGGTTACAACTGTTAACAATTTTTAAATCTTATAAAGATTGGGTAACTTTCTGCATGGCACTGCATATCAAAATATGGAGAAGCAACAAAGCAGTAGCAGGAGATGCAATTGTGGCTTGGGAAACAGTAAAACCTCTAATGTGGCAAAATAAAGTTTTAAACATTAGAACTTGCCACATGACTTTTAGGGATGTTGAAGTTTCTGTGGCTCTACAGGGACTGACATATTGTGGGGAGACAATAAACAGTATTTCTAACCTTAAGTTTCTCAGCCAAGGAGTATGACGCATTCAACAAGGGCAGCAATCACTTATGAGATGTGCCCAAGAATACACTCCATTCTTTATGAAATGTTACACAACAACAGATTTAAGAGTGAACAGGTACTTCCCTGCAGAGGTTTTGCAGGAAGGCCAATAAAATTAAGATATTTTGTTGTTGTTGTTTCATAGTAATGTCCTTAGGCCTCAGGAAGATCAGGAGACTTTCAGTACAAGTTAAGATTTTAGTACAAGAACTTGTACTTCCTTAGTAAAAGTACAAGAACTTTCAGTGCAAGACTTTTGTACAAGTTAAGAATGGGTTGGTCTTCTGACAGACCTTTAGTCCAACTGAACTAAGATGGGTAAGAACATTTAAGGAAAGTGAATAAGGAAAAAAAATTCTCCATTCCTTAAGGACAAAAGTTTTGTTAGCACAAGTTACACAAAAATGCTGTGAAAAGAAGATGGATTTCACCAAGTCTGTTATGTAACGCAACTGTCTTTCCCATCTGTAAGCAAAAATTGCATCTAATTAAAAATGCAATGCTTTAAAGAATGAAAAAAGGGAAAGAGTGGGGAGGGGAGGGAAAGGAAGAAATATCCAAGCCACTGACACCAGGTCTCAAGAAAAATGGAATTACTAGAAGCTAGAATCATTCCAGGAGATGGATTCCCCTGGCATTCTCTTCAGAGCTCTGGAATGAAGAGATGGGTGCATGCCTGCAAAGGAGTCTGTGTGCAGTAAATCAATCTGTCAGGCACTATCAAAGTACATAGTTAAGAATTCATGGGCTTTTCATGATGGGCATTATGTAACACAGACTACATTTCAACTCAAGTGGCTCAAATGTGACTTGAGTTTTACCTCCCTGTAGTTTTCTAGCCCATCCTTCAACAAGAAAATAATGATTTAAAGATTTTTAACAATTCACATCTTTACACATTGACAAGTCTGTTACAAAAATGAGTAGCAGCAGGCTCAGGAAAAAAAAAAAAGTGTAAGAAGATACCATGATTAGTTCTTTGAAATGTTTTTCATTTTTTTCCAGTTCTTCCCGGCCTGAACACATGCACAGGATCTGGAACTCATGGCAACTATCAAATCTTTTCTTAGGAACCTGAGTTATGTGCAGTGTTTGAACATTATGGATTCATAATCACATTGGTCTCCAAGCTGAGGGCAGCCCTTCCAAATGAGTATAGTACCAAAACCTTCTAACTGCTTGCCCACCACAGACCAGATCAAGCACCAAAGTCACCTCTGAATGCTCTTCTGCCACCAAGAGCACCTCCAAGCTGCACACACTCTCTATGACTAAGAATCCAATTTACTTCTTGGAAGAGTGGCAGAGACCTGTCTGTTTCTCGTTCCGTCCTACAACAGAGAGAGGCATTTCCCTGGCTCTGATACATCAAGGGAATCATGAGGGGAATCAGGACCACTCCTGCAGAGTTATCTGGTGAAGAAGAGTCCAAACAGTTAGAAGTCAATAGGATGTGCACTATGATCTCAGGTAAATAATTAAAAAGCAGCTCATACCCGTGTCCTCTCTCAAGTATACACATCTCTCAGTCACTATACACAAAGGTATAGGTAGTGTTAGGGGGTTTGGCTAAACAGCTAATTTCTTTGTCACCTTGGCCACTCTCTGGCCCTTCTGACCTTCCATCTCTCCTGAGGCCCTGTGTTGAAGCTGGGGCAGGTAAAGCACTGGTGAATCTTACCAGGCAATGAGGGAGCATCCTGGGGCAGATGGGGGAAGAGCTACACGTGTGTCTGTGAAACAGCAGAGGCTGGAGAGTGGGTTTTGGGGATTGTTCCCAGTGGAATTAATCTGTGAACAGTGCAGCTCTGTGAAGAACTTAGGACTGGAGGATGTGGAATCAATTACATTTTTTGACATTTTTGGGTGGAGGGAAAGAAGAGATCTATAACTTGTGTCAGTAGGTGTGATGTTTTGGGAAAGTATGTAAATTCATGCAAATTGAAAGATTTTTTTGTTTGCTTGTTTTTTGGTTTTTTTGTTTTTTTTTTTTTTTTTTTTTTTGTTTGTTTTTTTTTTTGTTTGTTTTTTGTTAAGTCTACTGTTGGATGGAGAGGGTCCAGTGGAGAGCTACAAAGATGTTTAGGGGACTGGAGCAGCTCTCATACAAGGAAAGGATTGGGGAGCTGGGCCTGTTTAGTCTGAAGAAGATAAAACTGAGAGGGAATCTGATCAATGCATACAAATATCTTGAGTGTGTGTTAAGAGGATGGGGCCAGATCCTTTTCAGTGCTGCCCAGTGAGAGGAGAAGGGTCAATGGGCACACACTGAAACAGAGGAAATTGCATCTGAATATGAGGTACAACTTTACTGTGAGGGAGACAGAGCAGTGGAATAGGCTGCCCAGAGAAGATGTGGAGCCTCTGCATAATTCCCTGCAGATATTCAAAACCACAATCCTGTGGAACCTGCTGTAGGTGGATCTGCTTTAGCAGGAGGTTGGACAAGGTGATGTCCAGAGGCCTCTTCCAACCCCAACTGTTCTGTCATTCTGTGAAATCTGGGGCACTAAGTGCAGGGAAATTATGTTTTTGTTGCTCATGGGGTAGCATCAAATGCTGAAGAAGTTACCCAAATATATATTTGATGAAATGCATGTAAAAATTTGCCAAGAGTGTCTCATCATTGCTCTTTAGGGAAGTATTAATTGGAATGGGTAAAGTAATAAAAGTTGCTTTTGTTGATGAGTTAAAAATAGTATAAATATTGAAACAAAAAACCCAAACAAACCAGAAACATCTTAAAGCTTAGCCAAAAAAGGAATATCCTCTTCTACTTTACTCTCTTTGAAGAGAAAGCTTTGTTCTTTTTTTCATGGCAATCAAGAGACTTGTATACTGTATATGTCTCCAAAACAACATTAAGAAGAAATTAAATCTCTAATGGTTCATAAATAAATTATTCCTAGTCAGATTATGAATTCATCCAATTTTAATTATTATAAGGACATGCTCACAAGTATGTAGAAAATTTTGGGCTTAAAAAAGCATACAAAATTAATACTAAGGAGTAAGTGCTGTAGTAATTACTCTTCTTTCTTTGATATAGGCAAAAATCTTTCTCGCCTATAAGAAAAAGTAATGGGAAATTTTGATCTGTAGATGTGTGTATTAATATTACAGGCTCAACTGAAGCTGATCCCCATGTAGACAGGCAGTACATCAAATTCTCTGCTCAGTATCTCATTCTGGAAACTGTTTACTGAGACTAGTCACAGAAGTAAGTAAGTAAAGGACTGATTTTGTTGAAGGATCAAAACTTTGATTTAAAAGTTACATGTATTTAATTAGATCTCATTCAGAAATTGTACACTTAGGCAAAAATCTGTTCTGAAGGTTTCTGCTTCTATTCCTCTTATTCCTACTGCCTCCTGCCCAGGAATAACAGAAAGGTCGACCATCAGCCAGGGTGGGGGCTTCACATGCTAATTAAGGTGTTAATGAAGGTAGGTAAGGTGCAAACTATGTCAGCTTTCAGATAATCTCTTCCTTGGTGTCAAGCTCAGAAGGCCAGCTCCAACCTTGCAATGCCATTTGCACAAATCTGTTTCTGTTAAAGGGCAAACCAAGGGGAAGTTTCTATCTGAGTAGGGAGGTGGGCCTATGCAGCCCACTCAAATTTCTACATGTTGGTCCATTGTCTGCTTTCCAGGAATTTAATTAGGTACTTCCCCAGTTAGTCTGAAAATTCCTTGCCTGCCTTGATTTAATCAGCCGAGTACGAGGTGATCCAATGATATTAGCTTTTCTGTATTTGCAAATTGGTACAGCATTTTATGCTGCCAGACCTTGCCTGAGCATCCACTCCTGGAATCCAGAGCATGCCATGAGCAGGGCAGATACCCCAGAGGTGAGTGCTGGAGTCCTAAGGAAAAGCCCACTGAAGTCTGGCATCACTGAAAAGGGAGAGATCTCAGCATTGCTTCTTGGAGCAGCGTGAGGCTTTTATACAGCAGGAATATAATGTAAAAAACAAAAGTTCCATGGAAAAATTATTATAGCCTTAATTCACACAGAAGTGCAGGGCTCTGCACAGTGATTTTTAGCGGACCAGAATTCTCTCTCTTGTCCTCATTCCTTTTCACTGGTTCCCTATAAGCCCATTGATCCCCATGGTTTGAAAAGCACCCTTATCAAAATGCACAGGGTGGCTGCTGGCATGCTACCACACACTGCCAAAAAAAGGCTGGGCTGACTGGGTGTCAAATCTATTTCTCTAGCATTTGTACTGTTTCCCTCCATTTCTGTGAAGGTGCTTGGCACTAAATCTGAGTAAGTCTCTCAAGGTGCTGAAAAACCCCACGCAAAGGAGAGCAGTGAGTATTTAAATGAGGCAGACTGGATCCTGTTCATCTTCAGAAGTTCCTCTGTTGAATATAAAGGAGAAAAAATAAAATTATGGTTGGCAGACAGAACCATATGAATATGGAATTGGGCACTTGCTCTCCTTGTCAAGTAACTGGTTACTTAAAATAGCAGACTGGATTCTGAATTGCATCAGGGAATTAACAGGTTTATCATGTAAAAGAATGAAACTTCAAAATGAACATAAAGTATAATTATTTTGAATTATCTCCTAGGGTAATCAAGTATCAAAATGTAAAAAATCTGAATACAAAGTAATTTACTGTAATAAAAAATAGCGTTCACATCAGATCTGTCACGCTTTTTTGGCAAGTGAGATATCTAAGATGAAATGATTATACAGGAAAATCAAATCATTGTATCTAGTAACTGATGAAAATCATTCAAACATTGGATAAATTAAAGATTACTTTAGTGCTGAAGATGGCTTTTTTTATGCATCACAGGAACAGAGTTTTACTGATTAATGTCAGAGGCCATAGAAAACATTTTGTGGCTGAGATGGTCTGGAAAAAAAATGAAAGTCATTTTTATCAAGATCTTTATAGCAATGTAGCTGGAAAAGGTATGCATGTGAAAAACAAAAACATCCTTCTGGCCTAGAGAAAAAAAATGTCAACAGGGAAAGTTAGATGCTATGATGCCTGAGGTTAAAAAAAAATTCTCCTCCAAGGCCTGTAGCTGTATAACTTGCATACAGAGGGAGAGTAAGACATTTCTGAGCAGTATTTGGAAGTAATTGTTGCAAGATGTTGTAGGAGATGAATGGTTGAACTGATGCACTGTGGCAGTGGCTGGTGACCCTGGGAGTTGTGAATGAGTGTCAGGCAGTTCAGCCACTATCCTGCCTCCAAAAGGAAAAGTGGGAGGGAGGTCTGGCTGCCAAGAGGTTATGTGAACATGTGTGCAAAGAGAGAGGGGCAGATGGGGACACGTTCTGGTAAGTAACTGCTGGGAAATCTAATATACTGCTGATAAAGAAATGATATGATTTTATCAGGTACCCAATTCTGCCTAATTGCCTGGATATTTTCCCATTCCTGCTAGCCTCATTTACTTCAGGCATCCCAGGACAGACCCAGATGAGAAGGAAGCAGAACAGGGAAAGGTGGTCCAGTGTCCCTGCAGGTCTGCTGGGGAGGCATCTCATGAGCTGGTATGGGAATGGGAATCCATACAAGGCAGAGAAAGTGCCTGTGAAGTCTGACCTCACTGGCAGCACAGACCAGGCGGGTGGATGAGTCAGACTGACAGGGAACTCTGTGTAAACTCATAGTAGTAGCTTTCCATATGCTGGCAGTGCTCTCACATTCACAAGTTTTCTAGGTACCTCGCGGAAGATGATGCATTCGAGAGTCTGTGTGCTATAAAATGAATTTTACAAGCACACAACACAAGCTATCAATTTATTCATGAGCATTTCTGTTCCTCCTCTCCCCTTAATTTATGGCTTTGTGCATATTTTGGTCCTTTGGGCACAGTTGTTTGGTTCCCTCTGCAGTCAGTTGCTCAGTGTCTCACCAAGGGCTCATGCACATCAAACCAGCCTGCCCCAAGCTTGGCTCTGCCACATGCAGACTGAGCTGGAGTTAATGCCAAAATCTCTATTGAGAGCAGCCCCTGCAGTGCAGATATGAGAGCGCTGATGTGTGGGGGGTGGCCCCACAGCATCTCCAGGCAGTCCATCATGCAACACAGCTGCAGCTTTGCAGCTTTCCACAGCACACCGAGCCTTGCAGCCACCTCTAGGGCTTCAAAGTCTGCACCCAAAATTGGCGGCAATGCTGCCTTTCACAGCAGTGAGGCAATGATCAAACTCTGCACAGGGAAGGAAAAAAATCTTAAAAAGAAACAGGGAAACTGGCTGGGGGGTTATTAGCAGGTGTTGCAAGTTATTCTCCTTTTAACTCTGTTTGTAAAATGGATTAGATTTCCAACTGGTGATGTTCCTTTAATCCAAATTGGCAAAACAGACCACCAGCTGTGGCAAAAGAACTTACAAGCTGAAAATATCTAAAATATTTATAATGATGTTTTTGTATTTAAGGACCAACAAAATAATACAAATAAAATGTAAACAATATGTGAATCCATTAACATAAAACACTCAGTTTTTGCCTTATGCTGCACTAAAATAAGGTTAGTGTATGCTTTTCTGTGTAAAATTTATAATCCCCCATTTTTCTATCATTTAAAAGCATGAATTTACTCACACAAGCTACTAAATAATTTTAGCATTTTATTCAGGTATGAGTCCAAAACCAGCTTGACCAATTTCCTGGTGGGCTGCACCCTGTCTATGCCAAGAAGATGCCAGGAAGATGCTTTTCCCCCTGCACTGCACTGGGACCTGAGCTGCATGGGCATGCTCAACTTCTCTGTAAGACCTAAGCAAGAAAGCTCTTCAGTGTGGGATTCAGTCAATATGAGAAATTTCCCAAATCTTCAGTGTGGGATTCAGTAAATACGAGAAATTTCCCAAATCACCAGCTCCATTGTGGGTCACATGCCTGGAAATATGCATGGAAATTATTTCACCAGCAGAGAAAAAGCCCTGATCTACACAAGAGAACCCTCTCCTGGGATAAAGATGAGTTTGGACTGAACTCCTCCTCAGCCTGAAGAGAACAGAAGCCACATTGCCAATAAAGTATGAGTGACAGGCTGCAGGCTGGCCCAGCTGGAGGAATACTCTGTAGAAACAGAGGCATTGTGTGGGCAGGAAACCAAGCACTGTGGGGACACAGGGAGACAAGGCATGGAGGAACAGGCCCTACTTAGTACATGGGAAAATCACCTAGAATGAAGAGTTTTAATCCATGGTGCCTGGTCTCTGGAGAAGTTCTGCATTTTTACCAGAGACTAACGTGACCTGCACAGCTCACCAACACAGGCCAGGGCACCAGGCTGCAGGGTCAGGCTCTGTTTCACCCCCTCAGTTCAGTCCCATCCCTGAGTTTGTTGGACGGGGCAGAGAGTGCCCACCTGCCTCAGGCAGCCATGGGGTGGGTGAAGTTCTCACCTGGGAGACGCATGAGTGGAGGCTGCAGAAGGCAGCTTTCTCCTGCTTCCTGGGAAGAGGATGAAAGTCAGGTACTATCATGCTACTACTATTTCCTTACAATGACTGCTGCAGGTTCTGTTCACTTGTTCCATAAAAATAAATCTGGAAGTGGCTTGATTCCAAACTGTATCCCTTCCCAGGATCCAAGGATCCAAGATTAGCTCTTGCCATTGGGTAGGAATTCAGACACCATTCTTATACATCAACAGTTAACTTCTAGTGGCTTCTCACTCAGCTTCAGGTTTTCAAGTTGCCTCTTTGAGCTTCCAGTCTTACCCATTCAGTTTCCTGGGGCTTAGGCACCCAGTTCCCACTGCAGCATTTTCAGGGGGTCATTATGCACAGCAACCACTGAGATACCAGCTTGTAAATGTGTCTTTTATAAGCTCTAGTCCTCACTCCATTCAGCTGCAACTTTCTGAAATGTATAATGTGTTCATCAAACTGTTTTAGTGTGGTTATGCCCTTCATGTAAATAAAACACTTCTCCATTTTTCTGTGGAATGAATTGGATTTTTTACCATCTTGTTACAACATCTGTTCAACAGAGTCAAGTCCAATACAGTTCTGAGATCAGTTCCTGCAGCCTGAACAAACAGAAGATGTTATTATCCTAATTTATCTGTGGTGAACCACTGAGGCCAGCAGTTCATGTTCAACATTCCCTGACATGCTCAAAGTTCTTTGATTTTGGATAGTTCCAGAGCCAAGGAACAATGTCATTCTGTAGTGGGAAATTCAAACAGATTAGAAATAATTTTATTTTGGAGGATTCATGCTAGCATGAAGGCAGCTGAGAGAATTATTATGGGATCAGTTTCATCTACAACCTTCTGACATAATTTAGGCTCTTTCCTTGCAAACAATTATGTATGTGCTGAACTTTAATTATGCAGCTGTTAAAAGAGCCACATAAACAATATGCTGGAATCCTGGTAGCATTCAATACCAAAAAATTGCTAATTATGTGAGAACAAAGCTATATATTCATGAGCACCATCTACTGGCATATTCCTATTAGCTCAAAATTTGCTCATAAGCAAATATCACACAGATCCACAGAAGGGCTGAGTTTGGAAGGGACCTTTGGAGGTCACCTGGTCCAGCCCCTCTGCTCAAGCAGGGCCACTACAGCAGAATTCACAGGACTATCTCCAGATGGCTTTTGAGTAATTCCAAGGATGAGAGAGCTCATATGCATACAAATGAACCATGTGCAACTATTCATTTACAGCTAAATCTATATATATAAACAGATATAGGTGATATAGATAGAGATAGATATAAGAACACATTTCAAGTAGGAAATGTGGTTAGAAGGCAGCATAGTGTCCTTTTACTCAGCTCCTTTATACTAATTGAGCAAAGGCATGAGGTAGAGATTCAGATCCAGAATAAGAATCTAGATTTAGGTATCTACATATGACCTGGGCTCAGAGTTTAACTGCCTAGAAGTTTTCCAACAATAGCTGAGATGGTTTTAGATATCCTTCTTGTGGTCACAAGAGTGCAGGAGTTCTATCATCCTATGTTCTACCACACTTCTCTCCTAGACATTCCATACCACAGTCTATGCATGGCACTAGAGATATGTGTGCAAGCAAATTTTTGAGTACTCAAGAGAAAACTTCAATACCTGGAGGAGAGTTTCTCCTTCATAAGACCAGAAACTGCAGAAGCCTTAATTTTAACTTTCAAAAGTTATCTCCATAGGGCAAAACCTACCTGCCTAAGTAAAATAGTTTGGAATAAACAACACTATAACCAAGTTTACAACATTCAACCAATGTGAAGGGAAAAGAAAAAAAAAAAGGAGCCATTAAAGGCAATGGCAACTTTTTTTTGACTTAAACAATGCTAGACACTTTTTTGTCAGAGTATGTAAAGCCCCATGCTATAAGCACACATTGAGATTTTTGCAACATATTGAGGTCTATGTCCTATGTAACTAGATTAGGTCTACCCAAAAGACATCATTTTGGAGTCCTGCCACTGAACAGAATGCAGCTCCTTGTGTTTGAATGTTGAAGGATATCAGTGCAAACAATCATGACTGACTGACCCTTCAGCAGTGCTTAGGAAAGCAGCTGTGCTTTGGAGTACCTTCCCTGTCTACAGGCAGAACACCTTCACTGACCCCACATGCATGATGATACTGGCTTCTTAAAAATCAGTATGAACTATATATCTGAGGCTCTTCATACAATTAGAATTCAGATGATGATGACAATAATAATAATAATAACAATTTTTTACATATGCAAACTGCAAAGGTTTTGCTTTATTGTTTCTCTGTAGTAAACCATGAAGGGATTTGTTTTTACATCTGCAGTAACAGCTGTATCATTTCCAAGTGCATCACCTCACAACTGGACAAAGCATTGTTCTTCCCATGAGACCAATGTCAGCACCATAATGGATGTGACCCTGCATGAGCAAGTCTGGAAAAACCTGATGGCTTTTCTTATCTGAATGTCAAGAAATGGAACAAAGATTAAGTTTCCAAGGAGAAGAGCCCTTCATCATTTTCAGCCAACTTTAAGCTTTGATTCCTATATTTATACAGTTCATTACTTTTTCACAAGAAGCAAAATGTTCTTGTTCCATAGCTGAATCAAGCTATGCATGAGGATTTAGCAGCATATATATTACTCATTGCATTATCTTCATTTTCTTAAAGAGAATATGTAACACAAAGGAAGACAACAAGAATTATTCTCCAAGAAAAAGCAACAGCTCAGCTTCACAACATTAACTTTGACAAATATTCATGAGACCAAAACTTCAGAGGTCCAAAAAAGGAAATAGCTCATATTTAAATGAATTCATTTTCACAACTGTTCTCATTAATTTCTTCTTATGTAGGATTATATTTTAAACATAAAAGAATTCCTTGCTTCCATTTCCTATGCTATTTTAGCTTCATGCTTTCTTAGAACAGCTGTACCCAACTTCATATTTATGCAAACATCTTCTTCACACTATTTTCCAGCTACTTTTCTGTGAGTTTATAGAAATGTGTATTGTCAGACATAGAAGGTACACTTTTTGAAAGCACTTGTGGGATTTGGGATCTTGGGTTTTATTTAATTTCAGTCGCAGCTGTGACTTCACCTTTATGGGTCCCTCAAAAACTAGTTGTTTGACAGAACAAGAACAAATTTGTTCTCTACAATGTCACTTAAACAGCAAGTTGTTAATTTTAACTTCTGCTGGATTTAATGCAATCATCAGACTTTCCTTATTACAAGACTTACTGTATAACACAATGCAATTTTCAATTAATGCAATGGAATCTTAAATCAGAGTGTAGAAATTACACCTCCTAGATAGGTTGCTATTTCTCTGGATGACACCATGTTACTGTATTATTTCTTTGTATTCTCTGTTTCTCAATTTACTCATTTGCAAAATAAATACTAAAAAAGCAATTATTTCATGTAGAAATGTTCAGCATCCAGACAGAATGATACAGGCTATCATTCTACAGATGTTTACACTGAACCAACATTACACAGTCTTTCAAAAATACCTCTCTTTTTTCAAAGTGAGCTCTTTGTGTTTTCCACCCTCTGAAAAGTATTTTCTTCTTTGCAAATATTTTATGGTCCTTCAGTCCACTTAGTCTAGGGAAGAACAACAACATTTTTCTTTGCAAAAAACATCCACGGATGTGACCATGAAAAAGGTGTTTCTCCTATACCTTAAAAAATCTATACAATTAATCTTGCCTTGCAGCAGCTGGAGAAAATCTGAGCTCCTAGAAAACATTTCCTGACAATGAGAAAACTGCCCAGTGTGACAGAATTGCACAATCAGAGCAGGGATGAGGTTGGCACACATCTCTGGAGACCATCTCATCGATCCTCCTGCCCAGAAAAGAGTCAGAGCTGTTTGCTCAGGGCTGTGTCCATTGCATTATCTCCAGGGATGAATCCTCCACAACTTCTCTGGGCAACCTGTCCTGGTTTTTGTTCACTTGAACAGCAAAAGTGTTTTTCCTATGCTTCAATGGAATTTCTTTGCCTCTTGTCCTTTCACAGGGCATCACTGGTAAGAGCCTGGGCTCTGTCTTCTCTACTCCCTTCCTTCGTGCATTGCTGAGATCCACTTGGCATTTCTCTCTCCCCAGATTCCTAAGAATTCTCCTTAAATAGGAGATTTTCCAAGTTCTGTGTTTTTGTGTCCCTTCCTTGGACTTTCTGCAGTTGGCTGGGCAGCCCAGCTCTGGACACAGCAGGTGCCAATATAATGTGCTTGTTCCCAAAATGAAGATCTTAAAAGTATCTGAAATGGTATGATTATACCTGCATTTATCCTCTTCAACTGAATTTTCATTAAAATCTGTGTCTTTTACCATTCTTTTATGGATGAAACACCTTGTAAAAATCAATGAGTGTTTAAGGTATGGATCAATGTTATAATATGGCATTTAGTCTTTATGTGAGAACAACCTGCTTTAATTGTCTCCTCATTTAGATTTAGGGTCTCTTCCTGGCAGGCTGATTAGTACAGATTCTCTGTCCTTTATCTCTGTACACCATAATCTTTGACTTTGTAAACAGTTTCTTCTCTGCTGCCTGTTCAGCTTTGCCCATTGTATCTAATTCAACAACACTTCAAGCAAATAATGAAAAATATTATTGTAGATTTAATATTTAACACCTTATCTTAAAAATTCTCTCTATGGAAAATTCAGATGGAGTCAATGGGTATTGTTGGAACAGAGACACAGCAGATTATTCAGGCCTGTGGTAAGGAAAATATTGCTAGGAGAGGATTTAGATAAGAAAGAAATTGCAAGCTAAAAAATAAATCAAAATATCAAAAAGAATGCACAATAACAATAAAAGACCCTCTAAAATTCCTGCTTACATTCTAAATAGTGATGGTTAGCCCAGTAGAGAAAGGAACACAAGTTACAATGAATTTAGACTACTTACATTAACTTGCACTGACCTCAAAGTTCCTCATGTATAATACCATGCTAGTCTCACAGACAATTACCTGGTAAATAATTTTTTTTTGCATGGAAAAAATCCTCATTCTAAATAAAGCTTCATTTCTCTACCAATTTAGTGGTGAAAACACCAATATTAAGAATATTTTACATTCCTTTGAAGAATCTTAAGAAAAATCATACACATAATTTTATAAAAATAATTCCAAATTACTAACTGAAAGTCAAAGGTCAGACTATTTCTGACTGGGACAGAAGGGATAATGAGGCCATAAAACTAACAGAAGATCCTAAATAAAACTAGAGAGAGGGAAAGTCCCAATTCCCGAAGTCCATGGGAATACTTCAGGCAGAAAATGATCTGTTTGTCATCTCAAGGCAGAGAATAATCTCAAGTTTATTTGCACAGAGCCTGCTCTCTTATCTAAAGTATATCTCCAGCACAGCCTGAGGGGATGGATAGGTAAATATTTCCTGTGAATGAAACCAACAGCTCTCCATAGATTAAGTTCTCTTGCAGCAAGCTGGAAATTTATTAAAAGTTATTTACTTGAATTATGTATGCACCTATACATACTAAGTACGACAGACTCACAAAAAAGCTTAAAACAATGATTTTACAATCATATTAACTGTATGAGAGGAAACAATTAATGGAAACCACAAATACTTGTGAAAGGAGTACAGCAGGATAAATTTGTGATTAGCTTCATCAGCAGCTAGCAGATTGCTGGCTGCTACTGAGCTCCATGAGTGTGCAGCAGCATGGAGTGAAATTCTGAGGAAGGATTTGAATGAGCACAACATAGCAGCTAGGCAGACATTTGTCAACTGAATAGTGCCTTCAGTCAAAGTTATTCTGTTTATTTTTTTTTTCTTCCCCCAGGCAGTGGAATTTTGGGTGTGAGGCAAAGGAATCCTTAATCAGTCTCTGATTCAGCAACATTTTCTTTAACTAAGAACAGGTGCCATATGTTGCCTCCCATGAAGTGTTCCAGAGTATTGGACAAACACTGGGCATATGTTTCATAAATAAGAAATAGGCAGATAGCAAATATATTTGCAATATGCTGTAGTCACTAAGTACAGAGGATATAATGAGATTTTATGACAGCAGTATTTTTACAGGACAGGAAAATATAAGTGTTAAACTTCTAAGCATGAAAATAAAAAGAAGTCAGATATGGCATAACAGAAAACTTTATATGGTTTGGGAATTGATGAAACATGCAGTAGGAATTTCTGTTAAAAAATCCCCTCCAAATCTGAGGACACCAGATGCAGGTACAAACAACAGCAAGCTAGTTTGAATATGGGTTTCAAACACTACCAGATACACAGCTAACAAGGCAGAAAAATCAAAATAATTCTGAGCACCCTAGAGTTGGGTTCAATTTGTTTACATTAAAAGACTTCCTGCTATCATCAATACCTACCAGAAAGACAGCTAGAGCAGGCTATGGAACAGTTGGAGATTCTTCTTCAGCTCATTGCATAATGCCAAACATCTTTTTAGAAAGCATGTCCAGGCAACACTGAAAAGATTCACCTCAGCTCTCCAGAAAACATAGAGGTGTAGAAGGATTAAATGTAAAAAATAATTTTTAAAATATTCTCTTCAGTTTCTATTACTGGGAATAAGACTCACTGGACATTGCAGTAAAAAGAGACGTCAAATCATACTAGGAATATTTAAAAGTCTACTTTTAAAATGTGGATTAAGAGAGGGGAAGCTGTAAAAAATACAAGTGGTTTGTGAGGCAGAGAATGTCATACAACATGATCAAATGGGCCACATTAGCGTTAAAACTTTTATCACCCTAAGCTTAAATATAATTCCTGACTTGTCACAGATTTAAAGAATCCATTTGGACAACATATCTTCTTTTAAATCTCCTAATGATGTTGTCTATGGAGCAGGAATAGAAAATAACCAAAGAGGGTCATCAGGCAACTAGTCTGTGCAACAGGATGGGGTCAAAGAATCAGGACTGAGATAAACTGACCCAGGAGAGTTAAGTCTGACCCAAGAGAGTCAGGAGCATGCAAAAGAACATATCAGATGGATTGGTGCATGTTCACTCAAACCAATGAAAGATGTGCTGTGCAGAAGCAGAAAAGCAGCGTGGCCACCCAGGACTATCAGGCCACCAGCCTGAAATGAGAAAGGCGTGAGGGCCACATTCCTAGAGGAGGCTGTTGACTTATTTTCACAAATAGCACAACTGAAATGACTAACAGGGAAGAAGTAGCCTACGTGGAAACTGACAGAAACTCAGGCTAAGTTGAGGCTGTGAAAAGGCACTACAAACTCCCAGTCTCTCACCAAATGAACACAGTGTTAGTGGAAGCTGTAGTCACTCTCTAAGTAGCATCACTTAACTAGACAGTTGGCCCTTGCAGACACAGAAGGTGCTCACGTTGCCACTCAGCACACTCACGGAGAACACCTTACACTGGCAAACTACAACTTCCTTGGGTTTAAAAACAACATAGACAAGAAAAACTCCATCAATAGCAGTTTTTTTCCCACATGATAAATGGCAAACTCAGTTGCAGCAGTGATGTCAAAGAAATTACTGTACTTTCTGACAATACTCTTATTTGCAAGTTTAGGTTGAAATAAAACCTTCAATTAAAATGATTAAAACCTCAAATCAAGGTTGTGGTTTTACATAAATAAACATTACAATTACAGTTATTGGAGAGTTGCCTATTTAAAAGTATCAAAGTCCAATAATCTATTTTTCCTTGAGAGAGAGTTAGCATACTACACTGCACACAGCTGAAACCCAGAGCACTCTGAGAGAAGTGCAGCCTTAAAAACTCATACAGCAGACCTCAATATTTAAATTATCACTTGCAGTGTTGAGCAATTAAAACTGCTGTGTATTTTCATTACAGCTGCTTGTGAGTCAAAAGAGCACTGTCACATGGCATGCTGCATGCACCAAAATGAATACAAATCTTTACTGACGCTGGGTGTGTCTCCACTAGATGTCAAAGGAGAGGATGTCCTCACCTGTACCCTGCTGCCCTCCTTGAGCCATCTAAGTGTTTTTCAGATACTTTCTCATTAACCAACACCTTTCCATTACCCAGCAGAGTTGTACTCATGCCACTACAGTCTTGCTGCAGTTATTTTCCATATATTATGTACAGACAGAAATTAGCTTTGCACCTGGCGTGCAAGGGAATCAATTAGATCCTGATATCTACACTGTTTAGAGAACTCCATCTGACTCAGCTGAAGACAGGACTTTAACTAAATGGCTCCCAGTTTATAAGTTCTTATAGTTAAGAAAATCATCTGGATTAAGTGAACCATACATTGTTAAATAAATCACTGAGAACAATCCTGTTTACTATTCACAAAGGAATCATTAAGAGCTGAAAGAGCTGCTCAAGAGTGGCACAGAACAATTAATACTCCTCATGCCTTTGTGAGGGACATCATTACCCCCATTCATTTCAGCACCAAAAACCAGAAATACCAACTAAGACACAGCAAGCAACGGTGATGAATGATTCAAAGAAGACTTTGTGGATAGGCATGTTTAGAATTAGATTTATAAACCATTACTTATTTTTTGTATCTTAGAAACAAGAACAAGGTAAAGGAAAAAAAAATCTCCCTTTGGACATAAGTTTCCAGTGGTAGGTCTGATGTACAAATGCAAAATCAAAGCCTATTGTTGTCCTCTGGAGAACCACAGTGGTGATTATTAAGCTGTGCATAAAGAGAGCTTGAACCCATCAAACAGGGACTCCATTCTCTCACCTGCATCCACAGCTTCATGTAAACACTCAACAGAATATTGAAACCTCCTCAGTGAGGTGGTTAAGGTTGATACTATTCTTGTCATCTCCAATTTCTCTGGTCTTAAACCCAGAGAAATTCAAAAGCTCAAATGAAAAATTTGGCATTTTTTATGAAAATATATAAGGATAGTCTGCAGACTTCTGGAAATAGACAATTTGCCCCAAAATACTGTTTTCACACTTATAATAATGATTTCTGAGATCTGGTGAAATATTTTTTTCATTTCCTATCAACTTCTGAAAAATCAGGAGTGTGCAACAGAAGGCATAAAATTCTGATATTAGTAAATGAAAATATGTGATTATAATATGTAGTAGACTTCCAGTAAATCTTCCATAGTGGAAAAGAAACGTGAGCTCTCAAATCTATGTCTTTAGGGTATCAAAGTGCCATTAAAAAAATGAAACAAGCCCCAGATATATCTTCCTCCTCTTTTTTCCTTCTCATGCTCTATGCTTCATGAAACATTGTTACTATAAAAGAAAATTAGAAGGGAGTCACATGTTTGTTTTAGCCACAATTTTAAAGAATTAGTCCCAACATATCAGTTACAGAATATTATTCCATCAGGAGACAGTCCTCTTCCATCTAGGCTCTGGTTCACCTCTGACAAGACAAATAATCAAGGTTTAAATTTTTTAAATTTTATTTTCTACATTCTGAAGAAAGAAAAAGGCAAGAATGAAAGACAAAAAGTAACATGAAACATGAAAAAGATTCATGAAACAGTGGTTCAACAGCACAATCACATTCTTCTCTTATACAACAAATAATGTAATCTTCTGATGATTCTAGCAAAAACGGTTGATCATCCAGAATGTTTACTCCCCAATTTCAAAGCATGTCTGAAGGTCATACAGTTGTTCACTGCCATAGATTTAGATAAAGCGGCTCAATATCATTAACAGGAAGCCAGGCACAGAGTCAGAGCAACAGATGCACTATAAATTCTTGGAGAACCAATACAAAAGGAATTTACAATGCAAAGGAAAGACAAAGAACAGGATTACCCAGGGGACCGTAAGAATCTAATAAATGAAGGAATAAATAGGGTTTATTGCCAAAGGTGTAAGTCTGAAGAGCTTAAGCATAAAGTGACGATTCAGAAACAACTGAGAAACTAGGAGCTTGTGTAAATCTTTCACAAATAGGGGAGTTTATTTTGTGGCAGGAGATAACAGGTAAAAACAAAATGAGAATAAATGTGTCTGATGCTGCCAGAGAAGGTAACAAATGAACTGAAAGAATATGATAAGGGAATGCGAGGGTCATAAGTGGTGCAATTGGCAGGAGGAAAAAGGAGAAAGAAATGAGTGGGAATAGAAGCAAGAGAAGTAAATTAATGTTTGAATAAAACTCAGAAAGTTTATTAAATTTTTTTTTGCCCTGCAGATCTTTTCCCAGAATACAAGGTTTCATTCTCATTAGATTTTTCAGTGAAAATATTGACTCTTTGTCACAGAAAACAGAAACTTCCCCTAGACAGCATTTTCCCACCATTTTCTGATGATCCTTACAAAAAACTCTTGCCAGCCTCAGGATACATCTATTCTACTTACCTTGTCTGCAGAGATGTATACACGAACTTTCAGTCAGCTTTGGTACCAGTAAAAGCTGTGGGGCTGTGGAACCCAGTGCAGACTATCAGACCCAGATTAGCACTGTGTGCCATGATGGCATGGCCCAAAATATCCATAATAAATAAGGATTTATATGTGCAGGTCAGGTCTGCCTCTACACTGTGACTAAAATTTGCATTTGCAGTTTGATTTGAGTGATTTGCTCCAGATTTCTAAGAGCCTGAAATTCTGCCCCATTTCTCTCCATCATTCTGGCTGCCCTAAACAGGCTTCATCAGGAGGACTTGAGAGATCAGGACCAGCAGGACAACAGGTACTAGTGAAGCAGGAAAAGCTTGAGCTCTGAGAATTTGCAAGTATTAAGAAATCAAAAGAACAACTCAGTGGATTGAGAGTCCATCAAAGTGATGTCAAGGACCTGGGGGATCCAAGGCTGGGACAGTGGCTTTAGGGGAACAAATCTACAGAGCAGGGATGGAGGAAATGGAAGGTTCTTTCCACATCTTGCAAACATTACCTTTAAAGAATATGTTCCACAGAAATGCTTTATAGAATAAAAAATATTCAGATCAACTAGAATTTTGCAAAAAATGTTAAATTCATTTTACTCAAAACATATAATCAGTACATTGAAACGGTTTTGTGCCAAACTTATCTACAGGAACAGCTAATGAATAATCTATTGTGTTGCAAATCTCTCATTCTCTACAATGTTTTACATCAGGAATCTCTGCTAATAAAGTTAGAAGAAATAACATCTCTTTTCAGAGAAATTATTATTGGAGTACAATTACTCAGTAGAATTTAAATGTTAAAGAAAAAAAAACTTAAAATAAAGGAACTTGAGCCAAATGCCTCCAACCTGAAGAACAATTACTCTCAAGGGAATATATACTGTCAGCCTCTTGAATTCTTCCTCAGTGTGCTTTTACTCTGCACTGAGTAGCATAAAAAGAAGGAAATCGAAACCTCTGCCTTCTGGGATGAATAGATCTAGACAAAATACATTGCCTTCTAAGCCATTAAGTAACTTCAACATTCAATAAGCATGAGTGAAATAATGTAAATGAAAAAGCCCAACCAACTATTCATTAGGATGGGGACTAAGTCTTCATACTTGGCTGTGGCAGCTTACAGTCAACACAGTGATATGAAGTAAATTGAAAACTCTCTTAATAATTCCATAATGATTCTCCAGACCCCATAAATCATTAGCAATTACCAATACTATTATTTGTTTGGTATTTTGGGATAGCAAGTGACTTAAGGCCTCTGTGGTACACAGAGAGTAAGAAACTAATAAAAAAAGTCACCTGGTCCCTTGTTCTCTGTAAGAAGGATTTTTCAACTGTACATAGGGTTTTAGAGGGTCTGTGTGGGAAGGTGGAGACTCTGCAATGACTTCAACATCAAAGAAAACTAGTGACTGTAGTTAATTCGGAACAGTAATTAACTTCAACTAGTGTTGCTAGTGTAGGATCAAGAGCATGGAGAATGGAATATTAAGTCCAGAACTGTGGAAGAAATCCAGAACTGCTGTTGGAGTTCTGAAGTCAAGTACTGCTACTATGACTTTTCTGCATCCAAAGAAATTCCTGAAATAAGCCTGTGTAATATTGACTACAGTGCTAGTAACTAAATCCAGAGAATTGTTTTCAGGTACTAGCAATAGCCTGGGGTCATTCATATGATCTAGAGGACTCCTTTGGAATTAAAAATCAAGGAGCTAGACTTGTTTAGCAATTCAAACAGTGTGAAATAGCCAGAAGGTGAGATTTCTTTAGATTAATAAAGAATAACCCAAAGGACTCTGAAGTCAAAGCACAACTAAAGAACCAGTCAAAGCTGCAACACTTCATTTCATCAGACTTTTGACAGCCTGTCCTGAGAGAGATTATTTTATCTTCAAAGTGACACAGACTCTTAAGTTTTGTTCACTGAACCAGGAACCTGGTGCAGACCCAACTTCAGTCACATTACCAATAGTGAAATCCATTTTAAATACTGACAGGATTATACTGACCCTCAAAGGGTGCAGAACCTTTCAAGCTGGTTTTCTTTTGCTTTCCATCAGAGGACACATTTCTGACTAACTAAACCTCCACGTGTCAAAGCTCTGTTGTAACTCCCCTGACTTAAATAAGCTCTGACTTGCTATAGACTTGACTCTAGAGAGTTACTCCAGTCCTATGCACAGCTTATTTACAATTACAGATAAAACGATGTCAAGGGAACTATTTACCTAAAAAAAAAACCACCAAACCCACAAACACAAACAAAAACACACACACACACACAAAAAAACCAACCACAAAAACAACAACAACAAAAGAACCCAACCTAGTAAAATCATGTCACATCCCACTTCTACAACTATCTTTTCTCCCCCATCAGTCTGTGAATGCTTTCCTCCTCTTTTTTAGCCTGTACTTCCCTCTTTCAGCATTCTGGATGTTTCAGCATTCAGGGACAGCCCTGTGTTCTAGTGATGATGGAAAACTTTGCCATAGGAAAATGCCTCAAAACTTTATTTCCTCCTTGCGTGATACAGAGTGGAATCATTGCAAAGCAGTGTGTTCCACTTCTGGTACAGAGACTTTTATCCTGTGCTTGTCAGTAAATAAAGTAGAAATCTATGGGTTATTTCTGACGCTATAAGAAGTGTACATTCAAGTACACATTTTAATTTAATGTTATAGCATCCTAAAGAGTTCAGGTCAAGACATTTTTTAAACAACTCTTGCTTTAATTCAGTAATGCAATTAAACAAATTAAGGCTTTAAAGACCAAAATTTTAAGCTAAAATCAATGAGCATCCACATATTAAACTATGCACACGTGTAGGTAATTTGTTGAACTACAGTCTTTGTGTGGGACAAATTAAAGCACTTGCAAAAAGTCACAGATGCCCTACCCTCCAGAAAATGAGATGTGTATAATTCAATATTTGACATTCAATATCACTAGTCGCTACTTACAGAGCACAAACATTAAATATTTAGATTAAAATTATGCATCTGCCACTCTGAATTGAGGTATATGACTAATCAAAAATAAACTGAGTAGCTCGCATTCTTAAGTTTTGGACAGTGAATGAAGTGCTGACTCACATCACTTATTACATTTGTTTGTCTGAGAGATACTTAGTATGAGAGAAGGAATGTCCTTCTTTAGCTCTTTGCAAAATGGCTGTTATAGGGACATTCAAGCACAAAACAGAGACATCAGAATAACTTCAGTAACTGCAGAAAGTTCATTTCTTTCACTTTATCATTTTATCTTTCATTAGTTAATTTTCCTTTAATAATTTGTTTATTAATATTTTTTCCACTAATCATGCTTTTCACTTCACAATATTCATCATCATCATAAATGATCCAGTTATTTTATTGGGAGATTTGCCCAACAGAAGTGCCCTTCGTCCTTGACAATTCAGCGTCACCTGTTTTTTTTTTTCACCTAGGGAATCAAATATCACCTTCTAGTGCTCTGCCCTTCATCCAAGGGCAATGAGAAAAGCCATTCCAGGACCACTTTGTCTTGGTGCTGAGATGGAACCAGCAAGAATCTTCACACAGAGGACACAGCTCTTCATTTAAGTTCTGTCACTTAAACTCATTCTACACATCACTAACTTCTCCTTGTGAAACAAGGCCTTTCATTTTTTCAAGTCATACTCTTGCCTTTTGATTTAATCAAGCTGTCCTTCTATCCCAGAAAACTCAGACTCTGTTTCTAATCAGCAGAAAAGAGAACAAGGGATGAAGAAGAAAGCAGCACATCATACTAGACTACCCTAAAAACCTTGTATAGATTGTCTCCTTTAATGAATAATGAATCACAAGCACGAGCCTATTTGGAAATTCTCCAGCAGGTCATTCCTGTACCCTCAATGACAATACTACTGGGATAAGAAGTTACAGCCAACAATGTCATGGAGATCAAAACAGCCTTAAATAATGTTGACTTCTGTATTTTCAGCTCAGACATCAGCTTCTGGATACAATGAATTGGCACTGAGCAAGAAATAGACCTGTTACAGGATACTACATTGCTTTGTGGGCAAACAACTTCAATAAAAAACCCCAAAAAACTCCACTGTAGCTAAATTCAGCATGAAATGCATCAAAACTACAAAGCCATGACAAAAATCTGAACGTTTTAAATGAACAGTCCTCCATTCTTACCATGTATGAAATAGCCAAGCACGTATGTAACTCATACAAGATGTTTAATACAGGACAACCAAAAAAATCTGACAAGTTTGCAACAATTTTAGGGAAGCATGAAAATTCATGTACTCTTGACAAGTGTTTTATAAGATATGGCTGACATGACAATTTCCCTCCCACAAGAATCTTAAAAAACCAAAAAATTGCATCTCTCCTAGGCTTCAGTAAACAGCATCGCCCTGCAACTCTGCTTTTCCCTACCTGGAATCCAGAGTTTCTTGCCTTTGAACCATCAGACTACTTTTTTTCTGAAACAAATGAAGGAGCTGGGTTCTGTCCAATGTAGATAAGACTATCAGTGCATCACTTGGGTGATGAGAAGCTGTGAACACTTTGAGAAACAGGATTCCCTATCTATCAAATGCATAATGTCCACTCAGATCCTCTCCACCACAGCCCAGTGTGTTCTGGGAGGTTTGAGCTCTCAAGGTCTGCAGGATGACTTCTGGTTTTGCAGCCCTAGGAATGGATAAAGACTGAATCTCTGATCCTTTCATATTACTGTAACATCCACTGAACAGTTACTTTGGACTGCTTTTTCTTTAAGAAAGTGGTTTTGCTCAGGATATACAACATTACCTTTATCTAGATAGCAGTCTTTGACTTCCTGGTATTCCTGGAGCACAGTACACTATGAAGTAAGGAAGACAGGAATTTATACAAACTAGGCTGAAAATGCTGAGGCAAAATAATAACACTAGGTAGGAATTTAAATTACAAAGTTGTCCCTTTATATATCTTCTCAACATCCTATGACCATTGGAAGATTTCTCAGCTTTAAATTAATGGGTTTCAATATCTCCCTTTAACATGAAAAACCTTTAAAGTCTGTGAACTTTTTCTCCCTTCACTTTCAGAGATCAGATAATAAGTAGAGCTCTAAATAAGGCCATCTCTGCCTTTTAGCCAGATAATGCCTTTTAAAGCTTGTGTGGCATAAAGAGTACTGGCAATGGAGCTGCATTATATTAAATCATCCATCGGCAACACACACAGAATACATTTGAAGATAATGAATCCTATCTGATGATCCTACTGAATAGCTGTGCTTTCACATCCTTTTCTATTTAGACAATATCATTCCATGCCATGAAAATAAATGAATTTACTCACACACATGAATTGCGTATAAAACTTCTTAGACTGATTTGCACATAAAGAAGGAAAATTATGGCTGATGCCCACAGTATAAATTGCCTTTTTTGAGGTTTTATGCTAAGCTTTAGAGATTTATTACTGGAAAACTGGCTTTTTTGGTTATATTTATTGATCCTAATCTAGAAAAAATAACTTTCTCTGAAAGAGTTTTTGCTTCTTATTAATTTGAGCTGCCACATAAAAAGGCAAAGTCTCTTCTCTTTGTCCTCATTCTGGGTGATGATGGCTATCTTTGTCCTACATTGCAGTGAGGTAAGTATTTATCTATTCTGATTATCCATCATTGAATAAGAGTTCAAATCTGGTGCTGGAAATTTATTGGAGTGCTCATAAATGATCTACATATTTTACAACATATACAGCTCATGTAAATGTGCTTAGAAGGGAGAAGGAACAATTTCCATCTGTCTTTAAAGGATTCTCCAGGTACATTGCCATTTCAGAGAAATGTGTGTCTGTGGTTCAATGCTCCTTTCCCACAATATCTAGAGACCACACCAGCTTCACAGAAAATAGAAAGAAGATGGAAACATGGACTTAAAGATAAGTTTTCTTGTCTAAGGCTTCCTAAAACCCTCCACAAAAAATTCTGCAGTTATATGTGCATTTTTTTTTGCAGTTTTGGAATTAGAACTCCTGTATTTTAAGTGGTGTAAGTTTGGACATAAACGGAAGCCTAATGTTACACAAGTAGCTGGGGTGTATGATATGTGTTCAAACATTTCTTTATCTTGAATAATTTTCCAATCTGCAGAGTCAAAAGCAATCCAGCCTCTTAGGAACAACTGGAAGAGAACCTCCCCTTCCCTTTTTCCATTACCATTTCCATTATTTTCCATCTTGCTTGTCTCACCACTGCTCTTTAATCACACAAATGTAGCTACATTGTACTAGGATTTTATTGTTTTAAATTCTCAGCAGTATGCCTTCTGGTGCTTTGTCTCAACTAATTATTCATCTTTTATACATCATTATTTTTGGTCAGTTTATTGCCTATACATTATCTTCCTCACTCACACAGGTGGTAATCTCCTCGGGAGGATCAAACCAAAGCTGAAGTCCATGTTCTGCTTTCAGAATCCAGACAATATTAACAGGTCTTGGACTGGATTTCTGTAAACTCTAGCATTTTGAAATTTCTCCCAGTCACTGGGAGAACCTTAAGTTAAAGATGTTTGAGTTTCAATAAAAAAGGACAATGTCTTCACTATGCGCTCATAAAACAGAAGGTTCTATTTTCCATTGAGTTATTCTTACTAAGACGCAGTTCTTGGGAATTTATTGACTTCTTTTTGGATACTGGCCTAGGTCTCTGGCAGTTTCTGCATCCCTTTACACAGACCCTGTTACAAAGATGTAACTCAGCCATCTGAACATTTAATTCTTTCCATGTATATGGTATATTATTTTTGCAAACACTTCACAGTTGCAATTCATGAACCCTGGAGATTTTCTGGAGTTCCCATGAATGATGAAAAGGTAATTAGGAGAAACTTGCAAGGTGCTAGATATTGAAATCCAAAATAAAAACTGAACAGCTTACTCCATAAAGCTTCTATCCTTTAACGCTGAATATTATGCATAAGCTTTTCAAAACACAGACACACTTTTAATTTACACAGGTTTATCATTGTTAATATTTCTTCCTTTTTTGTTCTTACTTTAATACTAAGTCTAGAAGAGTGTGAAAATTCTTTACTTTGAATAGAGGTCACAAAAATGGAAAGGTTGACACATAGAGTGAGAGATGAGACAGACAAAATGTAGTTGGCCAGATTCCACTGCAAAATTCCAATGATGCTGTATTTCTTCACATAGATTTAAATGATGTGTAAAATTTATAATGGCAACAATTTCATAAGGTGTTCAATAAAAATTCCTTCAAGGCAGCGAAGGTCATTTAGACTAGAAATCAAGATATCTATTATCAAATTAGAAAATAATGTACTTATTGGGACAACCTTTAAAAATAATTGCTAGCACTGCAGATTGTTTTAATTCTTGAATTGCATAAAATAAATGATGAAAGCAAGCATAACTAGAAGTTTTTTAATGATAAACGATTTCTTTCACAAGCAAGCTATGCTTCTTTTACCAGTTGTTCAAGATGCAAAATGAAAATTATTTTAAATGTATGTCACATCATGTATGCGACAAGAAAACACATCAGGTCAAGCTACAGCAAATAATGTAAAGTCAGCATCAAAAATAAAAATAATCTTGTCACCTATGGCTGTTTGCAATTATACTCAGCAGGAGGTGCTCTAATTTCCAAGTGTTCCAAATAGTCTTTCCCAGCAAAAATTAAGAGTAAATTTATATTTCTCTGTACTATTCCCTAAAAATCAATGCAAGAGTTTACCACTTCATTTCTCAGGTACATCAAACATGACCAGCAAGTTAAAAACAGGGAAAACTCAAGTTCAGATCACTCTTGTGGTTTTTTGCTGTTACAGTAGGAAAGTGTCAAAACTGGAATTGCACTTCATGGGCCTTTCAGTCTGAGAAATCAAAGTGTCAAAAATAATTATGACAAGGATTTTATATACCTTAAGTACAAAAGACCAGATCTCCCTTACCAGTTCAGCAACTGAGAATCTCATGTAAGTTGAAAACAAGAATAGTTAATTATAGACTGCTGAAGAAAACTACTGTTAAAGCTAAATTAAACAAGAAGTCAATGAGGTGGTAAATTTTGTTGTAAATGAAGGCAAATTTGGAAGAGGCATTTTTGGAATTTGGGTGGAGTTTTTTTATTTACATGGTAGCAAATTGAATGCAGGGTATTAAATGGCATGAAGACCACAAAGCACCCCTTCTATCTAAATTTTTTTTTTGATTACAAGAAATTTCTATGAATTGTGAATTCTTCCCACTCCTGTTGATTGTGCTTTAATATGACCATTATTTTTTCTCTATCTATAGAGGCTTTTATATCTATGCTTGTAAAGCTCCATGCTTTGTGAAGTGCTGTGAGCTGAAATGTATTATAGTAATGCAATCATCATTCTTATAATGATGGACATTCTCAGAGCACTTCCTTTTATCTAGATGAAAATAGTATGACAGCCAAATTGACTTCAGTAATGATAGAAATATAACTTTTTTTTTTTTTTTGCATTTGTTAGGCATCAGCTGATGCCTGTGTGCAATATTGAACTAAAATGGGTACTGACAAAACTTCTGCTCTTCCTCCTGCTTTCAAGTCCCCATGCACCTGTGAGGACTCCTTCAACACCTCCTTTGGGAAGGCTGTGCAAGTCTCTGGATTTGGGAGATGCAGAGCATACAGGGTTACAGGCTTTCAGCATACTGGCAGCGGTAATAACTTCCCATTCTTCCCTGGTTTGGTGTTCTTCACAAAAAAAAAAAAGGTAAATGGAAGTTCTCTTTCCTTTCCACCAAGTCTCAAAAGCATGAGAACCACAACTCCATGGACCTGAGTCTTTCACTGTTATCAAATTCCATGAAGTGATGGGGTGATGTCGTGGAACTGGCTCATCCTCATCCATTGTAAAACTGGCTCCAACAGCTTCCATTTCCTGATATGCTTTTGTCCAAGGAAAGAAGATGACCAAGAAACTTCATACTACTCAAAATTTCCATTAAAAATTGAATGCTTTCCAAATTTAGAGTAGATTTTCCTGAGCACTGCAGGAATGAACTCTTTACTCTCACACACCTGACTAAAGAAATTAAGCTTAAGCGTCAATGTTCATAGTCCAAAAAGCCTTTTTGAATACCTTTAAGTCTACCAGTTAATTTATTTAAAGGAGGGGGACATTCTTTGAGATCTAGTTCTGAAAGTACAGACTACATGAGATAGAAAAAATAACTGCAATAGAAAACATCATGCAAATGAATGCTGAGTTTGGAAAGCTGCTCAACTACTTTCTCTGATAACCACCAAAATTGAGAGATAGCCATTATGAATTCCTAAACTACTCAAAAAAAGTTTTAATTAAAACTGCCACTTTACTAAAGATACAATAGTGAAAATATTGAGAAAACTGCACGGTACATTAGACAGAGGTCTCCCACTCTCTTAAAGACTGCTCTTGTGTTGCTTTCTGCCTTCATTCAGATAAACCTAAACTGTCCTATCAAATGAGTATTTAGAAGAACAAGGAAGATGATAATAAGAAAAGAAAAATCTCCACGCATTGAGTGGGTTCAACCTCTAAATGTTGACCTGTGGCCACAACTAAGGGACAGAGCAATTGGTCACCAGCCTCCCTCACTATTAGATAAAGGTAGGCAAGAAGGACAAACATCTCTGGATCTTTGAGTGTCCTCAAGCTAGAAGAGAAAAAATTATGATATTTAAGATACAAATTGGTGTCCAGATCTGGCTTACAGACCACCTTCTGAACCATTCATTCTTATGAACTGTGGATAAGATACAATCAATAACTAATAGGAAAATAAAGATAGGAGAGAAACAATGATACAGGTGGGGAAGTGTGCTGGTTTTGGCTGAGGTACAATTAATTTTTTCACAGTGTCTGGTTTGGGGCTGTATTTTGGATTTATGCTAAACACAGGATTGATAATCTAGAGATGTTTCTGTTATTGCTGGACAGGGCTCACACAGAGCCAAGGCCTTTCTGCTTTTTGTACTGCCACACTGGTGAGGAGGCTGGGAAGGGACACAGCTGGGACAGGTGACCCCAAGTGACCAAAGGGATATTCCAGACCATGCGATACCATGCCCAGTATATAAACTGGGGAAGGAGGAGGAAGGGGGATATTTAGAGTGATGGTGTTTGTCCTCCAAGTCACCATCACATGCGTTGGGGCCCTGCTCTCCTGGAGACGGCTGAACTCATGCCTGCCCATGGGAAGCAGTGAATTAATTCCTTGCTTTGCTTTGCTTGTCTGCACAGCTTTTGCTTTTTCTATTAAAGTGTCTTTATTACAACCCAGGAGTTTTCCAACTTTTATCCTTCCAACACTCTCCCCAGTCCCACTGGTAGGGGAGTGAGCGAGCAGCTGAGTGGGACTTGATTGCTAACAGTGGTTAAACCACGAAAGGAAGACAGAAATATACATAAAAACTTACATGAAAATAATACTCAACTTAAAATTAATGGTTTTTAGACTAATCATATAAAATTGATGTGTTTTATTCACATAGAAGAAGAAAACTTCCATAAGGATTTGTGACAATTAATACCTGCCTATGCATAATTCATATAAAAACTCAAGGCTGAAACATTAGATTAGATATTGCTAGTAGCAATTCTGAAAATTTTAGAAAAAATGCTAAAAATCCTAAGAGCTTCTCAGCCTTAAGAAATAAAACTCAAAAGACAAGCCATCACAGAACCTGATGTGTGAAGGATGTAAAGCCAATTCTAGACCATCAGTTCCTAATCCCAAAGCAGGAGGAGCTCTGTAGGCCCTGGCAAAGTAACTCAAGTGCTGTTACTGTTGAACTGTTTCATGGTACAACACAGGGAACAATTCCTGCAGGCTATGTGTGAAGGAGAGTGCCCTGATATTTGGAGGGCTTTTGTCAGAGCTTAATGATTTCTAAATGTAGGAAAAAAGAGAAAAACTTAACTCCTTTCTTTTTGCTATCATTTTCACTGTAAAACTCTTCTAATCTCATTTTCTTAAGTAATTTGACCATATTTTTTATTTTAACTATTTTCTTTATGTCTTCAGTTTCTTCTAGCATTTCCAGAAAGGCTCTACTGAGGTCCAGGATCAAAGGAGAATTTAATTCTATGGGCCTTCTTATCCCAATCCATGCTGATTGTCCTCACCCATTATGCCCTTGGGTATGTACTATGCCTTAAAAAAAAGGTGAAAATGGGGAAAAGAGCAGAGTTCTGAGACAGCTTCCTTTATTTGTATCTACTAATTAGTAAGGAGTTTTAGCTCATCTATCTTAATGTCTCTCACATCTGTGATATGTTTTCAGATCTGACAAGCAGGGTAGATGTTTACTAGCAACAGCTAAAGTTTGTAAGAATAGTGAGGATACTTTGTGTACGTGTGTTCACTGTGGGTCCTGCTGCCTCCTCTTGAATCTTCCAGACAAATTTCCCAAGAGGAAAGAAAAATGCATCTAAACCCTATCTTTTTTGGTACTATTTTCTGCTATCTCTGTGTCCCTCTGTTGAGCCTAGGAAGAAGGGCTGATGAATAAAGAATCAGAGCTGAGGCAGGACACGTAACACCACAGCTGAGTTCTGCAGATGATGGTGGGAATGGCATAAGATGCTGTTCAGGCAGCACACGTGCTGCTTTGGAGATAAGCCATCAGTGACAGATGACTGCACTGGGAAGATCCATTGCATCTTTGTGTCTGTGTGGTACCTTTGTTCAGCACTGCTGCTGCAGTGACACTGTGACTACTGCAGACACTGCTCTGGCGACAGTGGGTGACAGAATCCCTGGTCAGAAAAAATGCCATTAAACTATTTCTGGAATTTTTGTACTAAGTGGGCTTATAATAACAGGCTTGTATTATAAAGGACATTGTGAACTGACAATTGCATAATGCTTATGGCAAAATGCTATCTTGTAGACAGAGTTCCACAACCCAGAGTCATGATCATCATACACACCAGACAATAGAAAAGAGTCCCTGCCAGTCCAAAGAGCTCTGGGGAAAGATATAAAAAGTAAGGAGCCATGACAGACTGAATATTGAGGGCGCTGCAGAACTCTGAAATTTCTTGTTCCCTGAGTAAACTTTGATGATGCTAAAGCACAGTATCCAGAGCAACAGCTTGAATTGTGAGCTGCTATTGCAGACTTTGCTTCCAAATCCTGGTATTTCAAAGTCACATAGATGTGGCACTAAGGGACATGTTTTAGAGGTGGACTTCGGAGTGCACTTAACGGCTGGATTCAAAGGTCCTTTCCAACCTAAATAAATCTATGATTCTATAAAGCAAACTGAGAAGTTTCCAATAGTCTTAGAGGAAAGGAAACTTATTTCTGAGTCAAGGCTGATTGCTTTTTTATTCTTGTTTTTCCATGACTTTTTTTCCTTTTCCTCTGCCACTACAAAACTCCCAAAGGCATACAAACTCCCAGAAGACTCAGCTGCAGGATTAGGTTAATTTTTAATACCTGGTGAAGGCATGTCTGGTGCAGATGACAAGAAATGTCAAGAACTTCTGCTGCTTGTAATGCAAAGACCTAAGTCCCTGTCACCAATTTTTTATAGCTAGCATGACTTCTGCCAGGGGCTTTCTAACAACAAAACCAGGAAGCATGTGAGGAAACAGTACCTCACATGAGCAGAGTAGTTTCTGCTATCTTTTCCAGTGTGTGAAAAGGCATTAGACTCAATATTAGTCTCAGAAGTGGCATTCCTCAGTATATAACATGAAGACTCCTTTCTAGTCTTGCCAACACTAGAAGTAAGAGGTGCCATGCATCTTCTCATGACACATTTTATGATTAATAAATTCAAACAAATTATGGAAGTGACCATAACCTGAAAATTTTCCTGCTCACTCAGGAATACACTTTACTCATGGGAGAATACATGGACTAAATGGACTAAACCATGCTATATCCTCTTGCTTTTCTTTAAAAATGCTTTCTTTTTTTATTGAGTTCTGCGCTCCAGTTTCTATGTGCCATCATTAATTTATAGAACTTACTGGTTGTAGGGATTCTCTTGAAATATTGCTTCACTGAACTTATGATATGCTAAATGGCCTAATTTATCACTGTCAAGCATGCAAAATTTGGGACACTATCTCCAATGTAATCTCCATTTTTACATGATTCTTCTTTTAATAAGAATTTATAATGTCTTTGCCCATAAAAACCATGATTCAACAGAAATATGTCAGAGATTACTCTGTTATGTGGTTCAGCAAATATTCTGAAGAGACAAATAGCTTTACGTTTGGTAGGTACAGTTCTACCTCCTTAGGAACTGATGGAAAAGTCAGGCAACAAATCCAAACCCCAAGCATTTCCTCTCTAAGTCCCAGGCTGTGCCTCTGCACAGCTGCAAAGAAGCAGTCACAAAGAGCAGCTCCTGTCTGTTAACTCATGGATGTCTTGGGACCATTAGCAATTTTTATGTTCCAAGCACATGTGGCCACGTGCTCTGTATGCACCTGGAAGGTTGGTCAGCTGGAGGGAGGTCCTGGCTAGACAAAGAGACACAAATAATGCTTCAGGAGCTGCTGCCTAAACCAAACCAAGCAACACAAGAGCTGCAGGAATATGGAGGGAGCCGGTGTGAATTGAGACACACTGACACAGGGTCTGCACAGGCTTTTGCATATGCCTGTGTTTATATCTAACTGAAAATCTTGTGCCATCCAAACACTAATCTTTATTTTCAGTGATGAAGCAGGTACACAAATGACAAAATTATAAAGCAATATGCCTTCCACCAGGGAAAAAAAAAATTCCTATTCCTCTGCTCTGTACATTAGGATGCATATGTACTGTAAAACATATACAGTAATATAATTGTATTAAAAATATGCATCCTGTTCCTAAGTTCATATGGGCTTTGGGACCTCTTCTGGGATGGAGTTCCAAGGCCCAAGATCTACTGCAGAAGATGTCCTAGCTCTCCTCCTATATCACCTGGATTCAACCCCACTATAACACAGTTTCTTTCCAAGTACCTGCAGAACGTTGATAAAAATGTATTTGAGGTACAATGGCAGATTTTTACTGATGTGACTCAGGGTGTGGGTATATGCAATTCACATTTATACTATCGGGCTGATAGTACCCTTTAAGTGCAGCAGCTAATTGCTACATAAGCATGAGTCAGCTCTCATTGACTCGGGGAGTACAGATCATCATTTTCTCAGAACTTCAGCAGCTGCAGGATTCCCGGAGTAGTTTCTAATGGTGTATGACCTAAAATGGTGCATTTTTCTCCATTTTCTTATGCTAGAATGCACATAGCACTGATAAACAGGATATATATTTCTTTCCAATGCACTTTTGAAACTACCATAATTAGTGTCCAGAAAAAGGACTAAAGTAGAAATTATCTAAATAATGCATGTTGCTCATAAAAAAAAAAAAACCCTCAAGTTTTCTAAAAGCAAGGTGAATTAAAGCCTTTTTCACCAGTTATTTTATCATCCTGCAGGTTACTCATCCATCAAGCACAAAATCATCATGTACTACCCCAGATACATAACTTTCCTGTTGAGAATTGGAGCACTATCTTATACAATGAGATCTGACCACTCAAACATTGCTCAGCTTTACTCTGCTAAATGGCTGATGGGATATCTTGATTAATTCATGCCAGGTCAATCTAGTTAATTCAGTGCTTTCAACTTCATTAAAGTTCCTGGAAGATAAGGGTACTCATCACTTTGAGAACATTGCTCAGCTGGATCCAACCTTTCTAATTTTCTATTAAAGTAACAATAAGAGTCTTGTTCCCAGCTGGTCTTGTTAACATTACATACATGTTTCACCAGACTTAAAGCTGAATTACTCAGTTTTGTTAAGAATATTTGGAAGTATACTGATGAAAAAACCTCTTCTTCTCTATCTTTTGTAGGAGAGGTGTATCTGACAACACTGTTTATGTTAAATACAAATTAAAAGGCTTTATGCTGTCAATTTATAGATAGATTATCTCAAATTAATATGGGCACTACAGATGAAGCAGAACTCCTGGTCTCAACTTGCAGAGGCACTGCAGACTATTTCCATCACTTCAGGAACTGGTTCAATGCCCACAGTAAGGCCAACAATTGAACACTCACAGAGGAGATGAAATACTAGGAAAATACAAAATTCAGATGAGTTATGAGTGGATTGTGGTATTTTGTACACAGGGATTAATCAATGACAATGCCAGCAACAAGAAAATGGCTAAGAAGCTTGGCATAGCACTCTTATTGAAGCTTTATCACATGATCACCCCTATGTGCAAATGGTGCGGTACGTTGGTTGGGAGATACAGGGAATACAGAATTTGACTCCACTAGCTGTTCACACAGGTTTTTCAGAGGTTCTAAGGGATACTGCTGAAAAACAGGAAAAAGACAAAAACATCCCTGTTCCACATTGCCTCCTCTCCCAACAGGACAATTTAAACCCAAAGGATCAGCACTCACATCTGAAATGTTCATCCAGACTCTGACAAAACTGTCTGTCCTCATTTCACATCTGGTGAAAGCTCCTCCCTGAACAGCAGCCTGGAGAGGGAGGGATTCCCTTCATGGCTGATATCATTCCATCACGAGCTATTTTTAGGGATGTACTAAAAGAAATGCTAATTTATCATGGCATCAGCCTTCATATAGTCCTCACCCTTACACTTCACAGGAGCTGAGCACTGTGGGTGCTGTTCAGAGAGCATGGAAAGATGGACAGGAATTCAGCCTGAAACACTAATTTAAATTCTGGACTTTCTGGGGCTTCTCAAGGGACCCAGCTGAGGTATAAATTATTCCCTCCTTAAATCCAATTGCAAATACAGTCTAGGCAGGAGGTAAGTGCTTATCTCCTCATAACAGGAGTCCTGGAAGCTTTCAGGTAAGGAAAGGACATGTTTACCGGGTTATGCAGACCTGGAAAGTAAATTTGCTGGATTGCTGTCTGGGTTGGTGGGTTTTCACCCTCCAAGGATTTTAGTGCACTGGATTTTACTTTGGATCCTAACATCTGAATACCAGACAGCTCTTTAAGGTTGGGGAAAACAAATTCCCTGACAGAAAGGAAAGGTAACCTCAGTCAAATTAACATTCAGTAAACCTGAGATGAGTTTTTCAATTTAACCCTACAGTTCAGAAAACTCCATTTAAGTTTATTCATTCTAATTTAATTTCAAGACCAGAAAAGCTATCACACCCAGCACAAAAAAAGTACTTCTGATAATATTATGTTCTGTATTTCTTACACTATACAAATCTATAATTCTGTATTATTATTCTATGGACAGAAACAGGCCTTACAACAAATCTTTCCAATTTCATATAGCAACCTGTTGTCCTGTTGTAGAATAATTATATTTTCAACTTCTCACACTAAACAAGAAAAGTTCCAGGATTATAAATACATCAAGCTCCATAAAGCTAAACTTCACTTATTTATAAAAAAAAATAAAAATAATATAGGAACATAGACCATAAGGTAAGAAATTTCAGAACTGAAAAGAAATCAAAGACCACATGCACAGCAAGGCACTGCCTCCATATGGAAAGTCATTAAGGGTTGCTGAAAGGTTGTCTCTTCCATTTAATTCTAAAAGACCATGAAATGCATGCGTCAATGCAAGTAACATTCTTGTTTGAGTTCAAGACCCACGAAAACATTTCATACAGAGGTCCACACTTAGCCAATAAAACTACAATTGTGTTAGTTACAGTCCAGATGTACATCTTGTTTCCAGTAACACAATTTGGGATGGGGTTAAAAAAAAGAGCAACTCAAAATTTAACAAAAACACATGTAGTGCTGGCTCTATGATTATGTAAATGCACAGGTATACTTGACAAAGAAAATACCAAAGGAGAAAAGAACTATGCCATTTATCTTTTTCAGTATACTCTCCCTTGAGAAAAGCCTCAGTTGTTTCCCAGGATTTGTTTAAAGTCACTGAATTAGTAATAGGAATTGCCACACTTACTGATCATCCAGAAAAAGAAAATACATTAGCAGAGAAATCTCCAGCACATCAGCGCAGAGAACATTGCACACAGTGGTAACAACTCTAGCCCTGGTTTTGGGCACTGGTACCCTGGGCAGGCTGTGCCCATGGAGGGAGAGCCCAGCAGAGCATGGTCGGGGCAGCCAGCAGGAGAGCTGGGGGCTCTGGGCACTGAGGAGAGCCTGGGGGTCACAGCACTGGGGGTACTGGAGGCTGTGAAATCTTTCTGAGAGAAGAGATGGGGGGAGGTGTTCAGTCTCCAAGAGAGAACTAGCTGTAACTAGCAACTCAGCTGCAAGGTAGAAAATTTAAGTACAGAAAGAAGCAGAAAGGCATAAATATTAGCATGAAATCTGAAAAGAAATACCAGAGAAGTTTTAAAGTTCTTCTTACCCTGTAAGCAAAGCAAATGCTCCTTCAGCTTCTATCACGAGTGTTTCCAGGACAGCTGCAGCATCAGTCTTTGGTGCCAGCATCCATCCCATTGCACACAGTGCCAGCATGAGTGTGCAGATACTGAGGGCCAAGGGCCTGATCTTGAGGTGTGTATGTTTTTTGCCACTGACAGCAAAGGAACCTGAAGGCACTCAGCACCTGACAGCACCAGGGTCACTGAGCAGCAAGATGAAGTTTTGTGTCTGAGGGCGCCCTAGGAAGGATCTCCCACAGAGCCTTAACTTTGAACAGCTTTTCCTTTTTAGCACAAACAATCTTCCACAGTGCTCTTTATGGATGGGTTTTAAAAGCAAATATAACTCAATACCTGAGGCAGATCCCATTTCATGCTGTGCCGTGAGGCTGCCTTGGGTAGGTTTAGTTGGGACATCTTAAAAAAGGGAAAAATTTCTCACTTTGTAGGGTTCTTATTTATAGATTCTGATTATGATGCTATTACAGTTCACAAACTTCTACAAACTACACATATTAACTTCTTATTACCTAATTCCACATGGTTGCATCTAAACTACCTTGTATGGAAATTTCCAGATACAGAACATTGACCCAGCAAATTATCTGAACTATTGTAGGAAATTACGTGAACTTTATCTAGGTACTTTTGAAAGGGCACTTACAAGAGAAATACAGTAAATCCCCACTACTGTATTACTTAGCACAATGGGATTGTAAGAATTTTAATCTAGAAGTTAGTTTTTGGTTTGCATGTGCCAGTGCCCAGGACTGGGTCTAGATTTTTCATTAAAAAAATTAGCCATAAAGAACAGTCATTAGCACTATAAAACCTTGCTATCCCCAAGGTATTTAGGCCCAAGATTTTTTATTCTGTTCTCATGGTAATTATCTTGTACAAATTTGGCCAGATTTTTTCCCTTTTCTTCTAAAAAAACCTATTGATGTAATACTACAGCCACATTGAAAGATGTTAGAGGTGCCCCACTACCAATGTTTTCTGTAAGTACATGTTAATAATAATTGATAAATCCCAAGTATTTGGACACACTTACATTTAAGAAAACATTCATAAGGAAGACTCTGTATACACATTCAACAGTTATTAACAGTCTGTCCTCAAACTCCCTTTGTCAAGTACAGATGTCCTACTACCCACTCACCACAAACAGGCAGTTTAATAAACCCATATGAACAAGCCATGGAAATCCAATCTGACTGCACAGCTTCCTGACATCTCACAGGCACCTTACTACAGGGAAACCAAAAAAGCATCAACAAGTTTCTGTGCTAATATGTACTCTGCAATAACTGCTGGCACCCCCATAGGTGTCTAATTTGTTAGGTTGCTCTAATGTCACCTACTATGCCACAAAACCACCGTCTTCAGCCCAGCTGAAAAGAGAGAGACATGTTCTTTCAAAGGAAGAAAATACTTGGCCATTACCCATCTTTAACTTATAAGCAAGTGTTAAATATTTAACATAAAGTAACGTTTAAGCCATTCAACCAGAAAGTGGAAGAACTGGGTCTAATTGAACACCTTGAGAACATTAAGTTGACACCTCTCTCCATCACGGATGAAGCTCTCAGGCTCCCTTTAGGCCCCTATGTACCTTGTGACTGTAAACTCTCACTTTACCTTAAGGTATCTAACAGAGAAAAAGTAACAAAACTTACTACCTACCTAATTCTCTAAAATTTTTACCACCCTCACGAAACCTGAAGTATTGAAGAGTCCAATAAAGCACCAGGAGTGAACTGCCTGGACCTACACTCTCACTGTGCTGAGAAGGCCCCAGCTAAGGAGGAATGATGAGGAGGACTCCATTGATATCAGAAGGCTAATTAATTACTTCATTATACTATATTACACTACATCTAAACTGAATCTGCCAAGCACTGGACCCTGCACACAACTGCACAGAATCTCGGGACTGTCACCCGACACTTTGGGTAAACAATCTCCATAGTGCATTCCACTTTTGCACAACACAGGCACAGCAAATGATAAGAATTGTTTTTCCTTTCTCTGAAGTTCAGAGAACGTGAAACCCAGAAATATTCTTGGGAAGAACTGTGCCTTGCTTTTCTCTGTGAGGAGAAACGTGGGGCTACACTGCACTACACTGGTAGGTTCAACCTCCCGAGGACCTCAGGGGAGAGCTGTGAGTCACCACTGCCTGCCAACATCCAAATTACTGACCTTGTGTTTGGTGCCTCAGTACTCCATCAAAGAGGAGAAACCTTCCAGATCTCCAGATACTCCAGCATGCTCCTCCCAGCTCTCTCAGCTTCTGCCTGTTCACAGGTAATCAATTATCCACCCAGAAGGGCTCAGTTTGTCAGCGGCCTCCTGCCTCCGCAATGATCTTGCTGCACAGCCCTGCTATGACAGGTGAGCACTTGCAAGGTTCAGTAAAAGCAGGAGGGAGCTAAAGGCTCCATGGAGGGCCAGGCAAATGGAAAAGTGCAATCATCAGCGCTGCAGTAGCAGGGACTGGGTTTTTTTTAAGGGCTTCTTAACTCTTACACTGTCAGCAGATCTGTCAGGCTGGCAAGGACATTGCTGCACTGATTGTAATTCTCCACTGAAGATGTGCAAAGCCAAGAGATGTAGGGCTCAAATGCGATATATTTTCCCCTTCAACGCCACAGGAAGAAATACACGATCATTACGATGACAAGGAATATAAACCCACCACATTTTAAGGCTTCAGAAATCTCCATGGTGATGTACAAAGTCCATAGGTAAAACCAGGTACCCCTCACAAACAGTCAGAGCTCCAGCATGTACTTCTTGGGAGATGGAAGTACTATCTCACTCCTGCCAAAGAACAGAAACTCCCACTGGCAAAGCTATCCATCCATTCTATAGTGCCATAAGCAGCATGCTTGATCCCTTCCAATGACCACAGTGCTCAGGAGTTTCACACAGTCCCTGGCTTTGGCTGTGTGGCATTGCCAGTGAGATGGTACTGATCCAAATATGTGCAAAGACAATGGGGATCTCTTAAAAATCCTGCTGGGGCTGTCTGAGGATGATACTGCAGCCCTTGCCCAGCAATAGCCCTGAATACAGCCACAGTAACACAGCAGCTGCAAGCAAGGGTGATAAGCAAAGACTCCTGTGCACTGCCAATATCCCTCCTATGCCAGCACGTTGCATCAGCTTGATTTTGCAGCTTCAGGCTCACCTGTTTTTCAAATCTTTTCAAATTCCTGTTCTGATCTCTTAAAAAGTTCTTCCCCTGTTTGGGGTTTTTATTTTTTTCCACATTTTTCTTTCTGATACAACAGACACAGAGCTTCACTGACTGGAGAAGGCTTGGAGACAACAGATCCTTCTTCCTCTGCCATGAAAATGGACAGGAGCTTTGCTAAGAGTTAGACAAACTTCCCTGAGCTCACTGAAAACACATTTTTAATGTAGGAAAAATCTTGTTTGAGCTCTGTAGACACAATTTAGGGAAGCTTGATCTACCACAAGGGTCATGAAAAAATACAGGGTTACTCAGCAATCAACACAAGGAAGAGCAGCAAATGTCCCACGTGCCTGCCAAATCCACAGGTTTGCCCAGAAAATACTAGTCATGCACTTGCCAACATTCATTCTTTCCTCAGTACAGCAGTTTTGCTGCAGGATCTGGTCCCCCCAGACTGTCGCCGGTTGGCCACAAGGTTTTTGGGGTGAAGGAAGAGACGAGATGGGCTCCATGATCAGAAGGCTTGATTTATTAAGTTATGATATATATATATATATATATTATACTATACTAAAAAGAAAAAGAAAAGGAGAGTTTCCAGAAGCTGCTAGCTACCTAAGAATAGAAAGTAAAGAATGAATAACAAACCTTGCTCTCTCGGACTGTGTCCGAGAGCTCAGCTCCGGATTGGCCATTACCTCCAAACACTCAATCTGGGCCAATCCAGAACTGACCTGCTGCATTCCACAGAAGCAGATAACCTATTGTTTATGTCTGGTTGCTGAACTTCTCAGCTTCAGCAGGAAAATCCTAAGAGAGGATTTTTCATAAAAGAAATGTCTGTGACACCCCAGACCATGTCAAACTCCTCATTTCCCTCTGTAAGAAACTAAGAGGTCATCCCAAAACTGCCCCCCAACCCTGGGACAAGTAGCAATTAAACTCCACATGAGGCTGAGGCAGTGATAAAGCTCAGAATCATCCCAAAGGACACTGAGTACAGAGAACAGTCACACAGTGTACAGTGCAAAAGCAGCTTTAATTGTTAACACATTTGTTTTCCGGTTTGACAAGTGCAAGGCAACTGTATCAACCTTATATAGAAGAGCCACTGGCAAGGAGCAGACCTGAAAGCCAACTAACATTTAACTCCGTGGATTACCTACCACAATGGGACACCAGTAAGCAAATAGAGAAGACATTTCAAAATGAGGCAGCTGTTCTTGTTGCAGCCAGCACACACAGAGCCAGCAGTTGAACTGTCCCATACATATTTTCATACAGGCCACCCTTGTTTACTAAAACCAGATGAGATCAGGCACAGTCTTGCCACACAAGACTGAGAAACTGGTCATCCTTAGTGAGTGAGGCCTGAAGTTCAGAAAAATTACATGCACCAAGGAGTACTCTCAGGGCTTTATCCCTCTGAATGAGATGGCAGAGAAAAATAGAACTAAAATATTCTTAAGCGCAACCTGATAAAAAAGTATCTACAGTACCAGCATACATCTGTTAAAATGTACTAAAAATATTAGAATTTCTAGTATTTTTTGCCCTATTATTATGCCCCAGTCCGTCCACTTCCTCATTAGATCAATTTATCCAATTTTAATTAGAGTTAGTAGTCTGTGACAGGGCATCTCCAAATGTCAAAGTCAAAGCCAACAATAACAACAAAAAACAAATAATACTGTGAGCACAAGTCCCATCAAAGGCTATGGACATTACACTACTGGCATTGATGAGTTTGCAGGTGTGCCCTCCAAAGCTGCATCACCCATCGACCCAGCTATGTGAGTGAAATTCCTAGACTTGAGAATGCAGGGATTCAGAAGTGAGCCAGCAGACCAGTCGTGGTAAACACTTTCTCTGCTTGGAAGTGGAGTAGGATGCTTGGGTGTCTCCACTTGACAGGTGATTATGGAATTTTCCAGGAAATTGGCAGTCAAACTCTCATATCTGATGTGAGAAGTGCCAGGAACTCCTCATGCCCCACTGAGTTCTTCCACCTTATGGGCTCACAGCTGCACCAGACCTCCACCCTACATGATCCTGCTGCAGCTGGTTTTGCTCATCTACACTCTTGGTAAGCTTTGTTATGGCCTGGTGGCATCGTACAGGTCTACTGGAGCCAGAAGATCTGGGATGTCACATGGCTGGTGCGCCTGGACTGCTGCTGGAGAGGTAGCGGGGCACAGGAAAACCCATCACACCGAGACACTCTGCCTGATGACTCTGTGAAGAAAGCAAGGGACAAGGCTGGCACTCCTAGCTGACCATCCTGACCAGAGGTGGGTCAGACTTGCACAGGCAGTAGCTGGGCAGGTACATTTCTTTCTGGGCAGTCTGAACAACCCGCTCTTCCTCTGAATCAAAAAACCCATAAGGTGCTAAGCCCAGTTCATGTGAAAGACTAATTTATCAGAGGCCTGCTTGTCTTCTCCTTCATGTGACCACAGCCCCAGAGCCGCCCCCTTTGGAATTACCTAAAGGTGCCTCAGCCTATCCTCCCTCTCTCAAACATAAGACCAAAACCCAGACCCACCAATGCCATAATCCTGCCAGGATTAGCAGGTCTGTCCATCCAGCAGGAGTGAGGAAAAACTTTCTCCTGCATGATCTGGGCTGGATGCCTAGAACAAGCCCTCCTCCACATCTGCTGGCAAAAGGAGGAACGGGAGTCCCAATGCAAGGACTCCAGACTAGAGTGTTTTGGCCATAAGTGGTGCCTGTTACATTATGAGGACCATGCCAAGAAAGAAAGGACAATGTTTCTGGAAAGGAGCTGGTCTCTCAAACTGGTGGCACAATCTTGACTATCACACTGAAAGCCTAACAATGATGAAGCCTGAACCTACATGGACATTTCCACCAAAGGTGAAACCTGAACATACTCAATCCTCTCCAGATGAGAACTGTCCTTCTCCATCCCACAGACTAAGAACACGAACTGGATGGCAAAACCAGCCAGTTGCATAAAACCTTATATATGTAGAAGCAGGTAACACCCATAAGCAAGGGCAGCTGTACTCAACCATGTAAACTCCTCCAGTTTTTCTGCCCTCATGTACACTGGTGACCCATTTGCTGGAACATTCCCAGGTAATGAGTTCATTACACAAGTGAGGCTTTGGCAAAGTTGTGGTGACAACTGCACTCTACCCTTGGGAAAAATAGACACAAATATCCTCTGAGACCAGTTGATACTGGGTCATCTGTGCCAAGCAAAGTCTTGAAAACAATCAACAAGAGAGTAGAGACACAGGGGGAAAGGTTATGGCATTTGTCTTCCAGCCTCACAGAAATCAGGCTCTTCTTGGCCTTTTTAGTCATTCAAACCTTGACTTGGTCCACAATTATTACTCATGGCATTTCTTCTGGGACTTCTAATGGCTCAGAGAAATTGAATAATCAAAGGTTTGGGGTCTAAAGACAACACAATAGCTTTCTTGAAAAACAGAGTAGACAGAGTTGTTGCTCTGTGTTCTGTACAATCTGACTCCAGTGACATGCCCCATCCCTGCAGTGCTTGTCCACCTTCCGAATTCCTGTAAACAAATGCCAGAATCTTGTTTTTGTTAACTTCTGCTTCTATTTCTATATTTTGGAAATGGCTAATCGCAGCTGTCATAGTTGCTGAATGAACATTTACCGCCTCGCTGTAGCCTTTAAAAATACATTTATCATGCAAATGCTGGTAGAATTTTAAGTATAGCTGAAATAATGGGTAGTTCTGTAATAGCCCTCCCTATGAGATATTGTGTCACAGTTGGCCACAACAATCCAAAAATAGAATGATTGTTCTCAAAATCAGTAGCACACCCGATACGCATTGCTCATCTCTCATCACAAGGGACACTTCTGTTTTGTACAGCTGCACTCTTTCTTGTCTAGATTTGACTGGTCACATGCCATGCTAAATTAGTGTGGTTTTTGGAAAATTTTTTTGATTGATTATCTGTATCACTCCTTTTGTTACATTTTTTTCACTATTTATATTTACCTAATAGTAAAACACCTCTTATACCAAATTATATCAATTGCCTGTACCACCTGCAATCTTGCTTCCAGGAGGAACCAAAGGGGATTTTTAGAGGGAAGCAATTAAAAACTGTATATATAGGTACTACTGCAATGCAGGTGCAGAGAGAGCAGTGGGAATTCTCTCCAGAGACTATCCTCGTGGTCAGCTTACACAGCAACTCATTTCCGGCTCTTTCATTCCCTGGAATTGCTAAATATTTTCTTCATATTTTACAGATTATAAAATCTCTTGAAGTGCAAACATGCTGCCTCTTTGGATGACTTCTTATCACAATAAGTTCCACTGTATGAGACTAAAAGCTGCCAAGCCTCATACAGCTCTGAGAAACTGAGAACTCTCAGGACCCTCTGGCATGTGAACCTTAGGAAGGGATGGCCACTTTTCTTTGCACACTGGCTTGTTTTCCTTTTAGTGACTATGAGGCTCTCATTTCACAGGATGAAGAAGAAACTGAAAACACAAACTTCATATTTTTGCTTCTTTTTTGGCTGCAAACAGCTAGACACACTCTGCCTGAAGTTAAGTGAGGGATCCCTCTTAATTTGATGGGAGCAAGAAAGATCTCTACAGACAAGACACTGGAGAACAAGTTTTTAACTCTATCAAATTTCCCATGGGATGCCCAAAACTAGACACCACGTGCTAGAGAACCAGAGGTGAGATACCTGCTGCAAAGCAGAAAATTACCAGAACCTCTTTCTCCATACAGGCCTGTGCTATGCATCTGTGATTGCATAAACAGGGATTGCACACTGTATGGCTTACCAACTGAATAGAAACCACAGAGGGTGCCTAAGTAGAAATAAATTAATTTCATCTGCCTCATTATTATTACATCTAAACCAACATCCACAGATTTAAAAGAAACTATGCAACCCTTATTTTTAATTTTTTTAATATATATTACAGTAAAATGTAACATATATTAAGAAGTTGCCATATGTTAAAAACCAACCAAATCAGCTAACTTTCACAGAAATGCAGTCTACCCAAGAATAAAACTTTAGATATAAAAGCTTCTAATTAAAGACCAGTTCTCAAATATTTTATGTACCCTTAACTCTTACAACTTTCATAAAATGCTGGGTGCTCAGATTAGGAGTACATATATTACGATTGATTCATTGACTTATCAAGTCTAAAGCTGATAGGCATTTTAGGCTGCAGACAGCTTTCATGAGCAGATTTTTTTTCTTTCTAAAAGAATGCTTTGATGAGCTGCTAATAAAGTAGCCATTTAGAAAACTGCATTTTAGAAATAGCATAGATAATCAGCCATCCCTTTTAGCATGCTACCTTTCTTACAATCCATGTAATTTCTGGTATATAGTCAAGAATCAATTACTGAATTGCAAAATGTAATTAAACAGTTACAGTAAGTTATCAAAATGAATGTTACAAAAAAAAATTAGTCATAGGAAAAATGCCTAAATCGACCAGGTCTAAGCCAATCAGGTGCATTCCAACTGTAAAGAAAATAAATGGGAACACTCCACACCCACACAAGGCAGTTTCCAAGCTCATTTTTAAATACTTCACAGTTCTATACATAGAAGACTTCCAGCAAAAGATATTTTATGGTGTCATAGAAAGGAGTTTCATTAAATGGCACAGCTATTCAGGTATCATTATGGACTGTACATCTAGAATCTACATCTGCACAAAACAGCCCTGAGATCAAGGCCCATAATAACTGCTGCTATGTGAAGAAAAACCCTCTATGTGAAGGAGCTTATGATGTGAACTCAGCCTGTTCAGCATTTAAGCTATTAATTTTTCGATAAGGCATTCTACCTGTAAAAAAGATGTGGCCACGAAACTGAACCTAATTCTCAACATCCAGACAATTCTTCATGTGTTGTCTTTCAGTTTGCAGCAGTGGTAGAAAACATAGCTTTGTCCAATAAGGCTCAATTTTCCTGAAATTTTAGTTCCCTTCTATGCTGCCTATTTCCCACAGTGAAAGACACTGCATTCGAAAATCTGACCTAATGTAAGTCTGAGCACTTAGCAGTACACAGCAGAGTTACAAGAGAATTCACATTTGCCGAAAATGAAGAAGATCCAGAATTTTCTATATTTATATAATTTGTGCTACTTTGTCCCAGTATGCCACAGTGCAAGCTGGCTTGTACTGGGCAATTAATTTGGCTATAAATAAGAAACATAGCCAGTTCCATAAACCAGCCCCTTGATTGACAGAGAGGAACCTCAACCAATTACATTCCATCCTGAGCTGCAGACATCTCACTGGTGTGGGAGCTGGGTGGTGTCAAAGGTCAATGACCTATCCAGACCAGTTTTTCAAACCCTCTTCATAAAGAGGGGTTCAAACAATAAACTCTCCTGATTGCCTCATGGACATTGGGGTGTGTGTCGTCCCTGTCTCCCACCACCAACTCCATGGAACACATGCCCCCCCCATGTAATACTACTTGGGAATAATTTGGTGTTTAAACAGTAATCATAACTTTGGAGTAAGAACTAAATTACTTGCTATCACCTTAGTTACATAAACATGGCACACCTGGTAAACTGTGCAAAGAGTGTTGAAATACAGCAGTGATTTCCCCACCCCCAAGATGTTCACCAAGCATCTCTACATTGGTACCTCTATGGACAGTGGCTTCTGTGCCACTCTCTAGAGATCTGTTTACAAAAACCTACTTCTATAGCAAGCATACAGCCTGGTCAGTGAGCTTACTGTAACTCTTAATCCAGGTATGGAATGCTAATAGGAGTCATGTGCTGTCCCCAGGCTGATTATTTACTGGATTGAGGAGACATCAGCCATAGAGCAAGGCTATTTCACCACTCCGCCCAGTTCCCCAGCATTCCTGCCAGACCACATCAAATGGAGCAGATGATGATTTATCACCACTTCATTCAGCAAGGTCTCTCAGTAAGTAAGACCAGAGGGATGTGAAAGAACCCTGATACATTTGGCCACCAATGGCCAAGGTTCTGTGTAACTCTTTGTGACCTTACAGCCAGCGAGGAACTCACCACAGTGAATGACAGCGTGACCTCAATTCACACGGAAGTCACAGAATAAGAGGAACAGAGCTGACTGTAATTCTGACATATCTCAGAGGAAAAAGGATTGCTGAATGATTTCACTCCAATTGTGTAAGGCAAAAATTCTGATTCACTAGTCAGAATTAAATTGTTCAATCCTTGCTAACACCCAAAAAGGTTTCATCTTAAACATATACTTCTGATGCTTCTTTAGTGATATGCTAATAAATTATAATAAAAGAAGAAACAAGAACCACAGTTTGTTTCCTCACAGATATTGTGTTATTTCTGTCCATGACAAACTACATTCACTAAATTTTGACTTATTGCCAAATAGCAGAAGAGTAGCCACCTACCAAGCTCAATTTAGTAAAGCACTCTTATGCTGATTTACATATAGAACAGAGGGTTGGATGGTGTTAAACATTTACATTTAGGCTTTTGATAAGTTCATACACCAAACAAATTATTTAACTGCCTGAATAAATGATTCAGAATCCGAACATCTCAAATGGGATGACGCCCCCATTGTATGTGATGAACAACTAAAGGAAACTCAATGACTTCACTACGGGCAAAATTAAAGAAAATTACACAATGAGAAATCAGACCAGCCTGCATTCAGTTCACAGTTGTATAATTTTAAAAGGACTGTGTAGAGCAGTTCTTATACCATATAAATGTCCCTGGCATCTGGGATGGAGACACCTACTTAGAAGATAGCAAATTACATTTTAGATCTCTTCAGGGAGAAGAGAATTTGCATCTTGGGCCTCCCACTTCCTGGCAAGGGATCTAGTCATTAGGCCATTACATATAAATGATACAGACTAATGTATATACACACATATATATGTAAATGCCACATTTTTTTAGTCCCAGTTGCAGGGACTGGGGTTCCTAAGTCCCCCTTCACAATGCAGACAGTAACTTTAGAGTAGTAAACTTCAATCTCAAGGACCAGTAGACCCAAGACAATAAAACAGACTACTCCCAAACTGAAGGAGAAAGCAGGGAAATAGGAACAATCAGACACGTTCCAGCAGGGTTCTGCTGAGCCAATTTTGTATCTTATCTGCAAAGTCAGAGGAAAAACCCCACACTATCTGAAGCCCTAGTTATTTATAGTTTATGTTTACTCTTTGCTCAGTAGAATAAATGTGCTGAGTATTACTGTGATAAGACACAAAAGCATTACTTGTTGTACTGACACATGCTCTAGTAAAACCTTTAGAAATGCAAATAATGCTGGTAAGTTGCTCTTATTTATGTTTCTAAGTCACTGTACTCCTATCTGCCATATCATCCTTCATGCCCTAAGCACCTTCTGAATAGCCTGCTTCTTAAATTTTGCTTTTTATAGATTAAATCACTTTTCCCAGAAAATCACATGCTATTGGTACATAAGCCATGCAAATGATGCCCAAGGCAGGTAGGGTGCTGATCAGATGGAGTTGGTATTTAATGATTGCAGTTTAGCAACACTGAAGTTCATACTCCCATCTTCTGCCACTACACCCTGTGTCTCACCAACCTCCTCACTACCTTCCCAAAATTGTAAATGGGGAGCTGTGATTAAGAGCCCTAACTAATCTTCTGGACTCATTAATTATTTAATCTTCTAATATTTTTTATTTCTTTCCTACCATACCTTGCCTGTGCCTAAAAGTAGCTTAAGTCCCCACTAATGGCTGGGTCACTAATAAAGGGCATCACTTAGCAATGACATAATTCTGTTTTCTGATAGATGCCCCTTAATATGGAATTAATTTCTTTTTTCCACTGCAAAAAATGTTGTATATTTGACCTCTGCCATTTTTCCCATTGCAATTTTCAGAATGGTTACTTTCACATGTCACACTTATGACATTGAAAATAATTGCAAGATACACAAACATACACATTCTGAAGCATGCAAGTAAGGAGACAAAGTCTAATTTCACAATTCATAGCTCTGTTCACACAGATTTATTGCCTAACAGAGCATAAATCCTATCACTTTCTGTGTCTCAGAATAAGAAATGCTATAGTTATACTAAGTGGTGGATTAAAAAAGGTGATCTCATGTGAAAAAGATCACTGCATGGATAACGAGGTGAGGATTCAAACAGTGCTCAGAATTGGAAGTACTATTTTGGCTTCATAAAATCATTAGTGGAACTGGGCTCAGCTTTGGTGGCTGTATTTTATAAACCTGTTGATAAATTTAAAAGAGTTCAAAAGGAGCTACAGAAGCAACTGGAGAGCTGGAAAATGGATAATACTCAATAAACTTCAGGTGTGTAGTTTACACATAGAAGGCTAAGAAGCGATTTCGTTTTCCTCTCCAGATTTGAGTACAAGGGTATTTTTGAGTTAATTTTCATTCAAATGCCTAACAAAGTTCAACAAATGGAAGCTGAAGCTAGAAATATACACTAGAAATAATTAGGATTTTTTTAAGAGTTTGAATAATTAGCTATGGAACACTTCACCTATCACGAATTTTCTCATCCCTTAAGGTCATTAAACCAAGAGGATGGATATTTCTAAGAGATACGCTTGAGCTACAAAAAACCATACAAAACCTCCAAAACTTATGGCCTTCATTAAAAACCCATCTATTAGAAATTACACAGTGAGTAGGAGGTGGAGTCAGTTCTTGTGATGGCAATGGTCTTGCTAGACTGAAAAACTGCAAATCCTGAAATGAAACTCAGCAGAAGATGCAAGGCAAGTAAAGCCAGACTCAGCTGAACCTTCCCTCATAAATCCACATGTCCAGAATAGGTGCCTCTGTGACTCCAGGCATGATGTTGCACAGTCACCCATCATGTTACTGAGTAAAAGTAACCTTCACCCACGAATTACTATTGTTACTGTACATCCTATACAGTCCTGAAATAAAATGAAGGAAATGAGAAAGTAATTTAAATACAGTTCCAAAATCATGTAATTGGTCAGAAAAATTAAAGCTGTTTCTGTTAAAGGTGGGTCATATATTTTATATACATTTTTAAAGGGGTATGGAAGAATTGCCCACTCCAGTAGCTTCTTCATCCCAGACTCAAGCAATTATTTTCATGTCTCCCTTGGCAACCAAGAGTTACTGGCTAGAACTGAACAAGCTGGGGTTGCAGCCAGGTGCCTTGTGAGCACAGGAACTCACTTGCAGTGTTCTCTCTCTGCCCAGTAATGTGGCTTTGCAGACTGAGGCTCCTACCAAAGCAGTCACTGTAGCAGGGCCATCCAGCAACAGCACTTGTCTCAATCTACTGCTGGCATAATGGCATACTCCAGTAAGCAGAACGTCACAATTATCTCCCTTTCCTCAGCTAGACAATCCTGCCGAAAGTACCACCACCAGCACAGCGAGGGTTTGTGCTAAAACACAGCACTCAGGGTACCTGACTGTACCTGCTTGTCACCTGTCAGGGAGAGGGCTTGTCCAAGAGATAAACCTCACAGGAGCTCAAAGTAGATCACAAACACAAACCAGAACAGCTGCTGACTTCACCACATGCTGAACCAAAGGCATGCCTAAGTCCTCTGTTTTAACTATCCCTCCAGAATCCTACAGCATGGCTGAAAAAGCACCACAAAATAGGTTTTGAAAGTAGAGACAAGTGCCTGACTGTTGCCACCCTTTCCCACGTTTATGGGGGAGACCTTCAGGTAGTAACTCAAAATCTTCCTCTTCTTTTCCTCCAAGTACAAAGGAATCTCTTCTGAGCCACCGTGCTCTGACAAACTCACAGCAGCATGTATACAGCTAAAAAAAAATCCAAACCCAAGCAACAACAAAGGTCTTACAAAAATACAGCACTGCAGGCATGGTTCTTCCCTGGGGAGAGGATGAAAGAGCAACATGTGACAGATGTTTGTCATGTCATTTTATACAGTATTCAAATCCACTCAGAAACAATAGTGGTGAGAATGGTATAAAAGCCTAAACAGAGCAGACTAAAAAGAAGTGTTACAAAAATAACTCTTGAACAAGAACAAAAGAAATTAAATATAGAAAGACCAAGAAAGTGGTTTAAGGAAGCTTTGTTTGTTTTTTATGTCAATTTAAAGAAAAGAATAAAATCTCTTTTAAGGACTCTCTCAAATCCCAAATTTGTCTCCATTATCTGCTGACTCAGAGACTTCACAAGACACTCTGGCTGGGAAACTGCAGGGGTTGCTTCCTACATAATATAGTATTGAGGTACCACTGAAGGATGTAACAGCACCATGAAACAGACCATCCTCTTTGCCTGCAGGGTTTCTAGCTATTCTCTTAGGCTCCTTATTTCCTCCCTACAGCCAAATCCTCATTTTCCCTTAGGTAAAACTCCTTTCTATACCAGTTTTTTAAACAAGCAGATAAAAAGAATAAATAAATTATCCTCTGGGAAAGTGACTTAGCAGTGAAATGTCACAGTGTAATGGATACCTGATCATACAGGAATAAATTTCAACTATGAAGTGCAAGGAGAAGCAAGACACACTAATCATTCATTCATATAAATATGTATGGAGGCAACCTACAAAACTGTTCACCCAGTTTGGGCAATATGTATTTTAGCATGCAAACTACTGCACAGTGGTTGCACATTCTCCTATGGGGAAGATGGCACAGATGCTTTGATTTTTCAGGCTGCTGCTGTTCACTAAAAGACAGTGAAAGCACCATTCTTCAGTCTGAACTGATTATTGGTATTCTATTCTAGAACTGAGGTGCTTAAATCATTCTTCAAACATAAGCTGTTAAGCAGCCTAAGCAAAGAAAAATCCTGTATGGATTTTTTTTAAATTTATGATCAGGTATTCAGATTCTGCAATAATTAGATTAGGACTTATTTTCAAACAGTTTCAAATACTTTGTCCACAAATGATAAAAAAAAAGAAAATTAAAATTCAGCTTACATGCACTTCCTAGAAAAAACCCTCAATCTTTCTCCTTCACAGGGGCTCAACATCCATGAAGCACCCCTCTCTTCACACAACAGCTTGTGTGCTGTGATCTCAACAGTTCAACTTTCCACAACCTCTTCCCTGGTTTAAGAATGTACTTCCACAAATTTCCCCATTTGTGCAAATGTAACAGAAGTTTTACAGTGTAACCAAAGGCCTCGTGTACAGCACTAAAGGGATGGCCTTTCCTAAAACAGTGGGACACAGCACTGGGAAGGACAGGACAGAGGAACAGCAGTGAGATAAAGAGCTGAGGAGGATTCATGGCCTGACCAAGGTGAGCAGACAGAGAAATCACAAAGCCCAAATCCACTCCCTGTGCCCTGGGCTGCTGCTCAGAGGGGTTTGGAGGAAGGCATCGTGGAGGGCCACGACATTGTCTGGGCTTGGTGAACTCCTGAACATCACAGCCACTACAACAACTCTTCAAAACAGAAAATTGGCATTTTCTCTTTAGCAACAGGTACCGAGGTAAGAAAGCAAAACCACACAAAAAAAGCACCCCTTTATCTGTCATCTTTAGGGGGTAGGGCTGCTCCAACCAACAAACCAAAACTCTGGAGTTGGCTGAGTACCAACTTTTTCCTCTCCCCTGCATCCATACAGCCTCAGTGAACAAGCCAAAGAGAGGAGAGGACACCCAGTCAAACCACTGAGGAAGAAGAAATCTCCTCTGCTTTTTAAAGAGGAGCTCCACTCCATTTTTCTTTAATCCACATAGGAATTAAAACTGGTTGATCTACATTCTGACATTTAATCGAGACCATATTTAGGCTAGAATAAAATAAGTGTTCCCATTCATAATCCCATATTAAAACATAAATGCCTGTGAGTCTATAAAGATTCAGCTGGTAAGCAAAGTCTTCCTAAGTTCCTCAGCTGCCTGAAAACCCCACTAGCTGCTTCTGTACCTTTCAACACCCATTTTTAAAAACAGGGCTGATGGTCTTTGGTCAAGTAATCAAGTAATTGAGGACTGCAAGATCATACCCTGATTTTGGAACACTTCCTTAAGCTCCAGGGGGATTATCTGTTCCAGCTCCTACCCGAAGTGATTAAGTCACATGATTCTGAACACATCACAAATAAGAGACCAAATCTGCTTTTCTTTTGTACACAAGATTTTTCCAACATGTGAATCAAAGAGGTAAATTACAATAATTAATCCACAATACACAAGGTAAATTTTAATTAATACACAATGAGGTAAACTTTATCCTTGGTGGTCAGACAGGAATTCAGAGAGAGGGATTTTTACCATCCAGTAAAAAAATAATAAATTCAGTCAGACATAAATCGAGTCTCTGCTTCTGTGTTCTCTTTACTGAAACTTACTTGAAATATACTTTTTAGAAAGTGTCCTTGTGAATTCATTTATATTTTTAAAACTCAAACAATTTTAAGATTGTCAATGGTAGAGAGTTCTGGGCAACAATTCTACAGATCAAGAGAATTTTTTGCAAAATCTCACCACAGAGTTATAAACATAGATAATAATTTGAATTCTGACACACCTTTGGCATTACTTCCCTGATTTATCCTTATGTGTTAAAACCTATCTACTTATTTATTGTAATTAACAGGGTGATTTTACTTTTCTCCTCCACTAGTTTTACATTGTTTCAGTGAATAGTAATGCTTATGACCTATAATCAGCTATGGCCAAACAAAAGAAAGAAACTTAGAGCCTGGATCAGACCAATATAATAAAACAGTGTTAAACTACATGGAGACAACAATTTATTGAGGCATCTTATTATGTTACTGAAGCACAAAATTTTGCTCTTCCCCCCACTAACACATAATAAAACCAGATTTAGCTAATTTAAACTCTTTCTTTTTCTTTTCCTCACTCCTAGAAAAGCATGCAGACACTGAAACACAAAACTACTCTTTGGGTTGTGATGACAACTTTTATATATTTCACTTTCACAGACTATTCCTAGTAATTCCAGAAATATAATAGAGATTTCTTTAAAAACCCAAATATATCTTTCTGTATCAGGTGGTGAAATGCACCCTACAGTGCTAAGGAAGGGAAGTTATTGGAAATTGCAGTAAATTTACGTGACAACTGTCACTGATACCTCCCAAATCTATCATATATACACCAGTAATCTGCTCTTTTACAAGGCATCCACCAAGTTTTTGAACTCTTGTGGCAACTGGAAGATAAGAGAAATCCTGCATGAGATGGAAAGAGGTAAGTGTGGCATTACAGGTGCCTCCCAAGTTACCACTTCTCAGATGTTATTTACCCTGGGAAAATCAGTATGTTTTATCAAGAGCAAAAACACCTGACTCCACCATGGCCATTCAATTATTTATAGGGAATGTACAAAATGCCAGCAGAAAACAAAAAGCCAAACCAACACAAATTCTCCCTCTTTGCATCATCCAGTTACTTGTCTTTTCCATATAAATTTAAAAGATAATTAATTCTTGTCTTCAAGGTATATGGCTACTTCCTTTTCCCTTTCTGAAATACTGATTCTTATTTTTTATGAAGGAGTAAGATATGTTTACTCCCCTTGAATAATGGCCCCTGCAGAAATGAAGACTGTATATTACTGAGTGGAACTAGACAGCACCAAATGCAACCAATGGCTAAAATGATCAGATGGCTCTTTTAAACAAATTACTAAACTAAATCATGCACTGCAGGACAGCAGAAGCCAGACTCACTAATAACCCTGGGAATTTTAGTTCCTGCACTGGAATCCTGGAGAACAGAAGACAGCTGTGATATTGACTGAGGTCAAGTTGCATGTATGTCAATATAGGACAAGCTTTGGCCTCAATCCCCAGTGATCATCAATGCTCAACACAGCTCTCTCAGGGTCCCTGGGATCATAAAATCATTCGAGGAAACCAACACTTTATTACAACCTTACTCTCTCAGAGAAGTTTCACAAGGGCTATTCTATTCCAGTGATTTCCTGCTCCCTTGTGCCCTTTTGAAATCCCAGTCTTGGCATGTTTTCCTCTACACTTACATGCTCTAGTATCCCAACAGTGAATATTCTACCTCAAAACCTATTTTTTTTTTCAGTTTTCTATGGTCTGAGCTGCCCAAAATTGTAACATGATTTTCCAAAAATCATTACATGTCCACATTTCCTAGTAAGATTAATAATGATTCAGAGAGGCTATGAAAAGGCTTTCCAGCTCAGCTTCAGATCAAATTCATTTAGATCTTTGACACCAAAGCTTACTATCCAGAAAGTCAAGCATCTATAAATCTAGAATCAATAAAAGCTAGAACTGCTTGAAGACAAATTATCCAAACCATTTGAGCAGAAGATTTTGACCCCAAATTTTACCAAAAAAATCTCAAATAGAAATAAACTAATTCAATCTGTTTACATCTTATATTTGTTTAGGCAAATGAATTATTTTCTTTTGAAAGAATTGCCCTTTCAAGACTACTCAAATAAACCAGCCATAGTTTTTAAGATCATTTTGAGGCAAAATAAAAGATGATACCGTCTCTTACTTGACATCTGAGAACATAAAACAGGCCCAGGCCTGGCATGTAGAATACCTGACAAGCTACCTAAAAAATCCCAAACAGTTCAGAAGTGCTTAAAAGAATCAGTATGTTCAGAAAAAAAAAAAGTTGAATTTCAATTTCTCTAATATCAAATGAAGACCAAAGGAATAACTCATACATTTTTCTTTTCCAAACTAACTTAATTTGACACCAAGTTTAATACTTGGTTGCCAAGTGTGGCCTTATCTTTTCCTTGACTGATTTTTTTATGCACCTAGCCCTCCCAAAGTTTACTGAAATATTGCAACCACCCTGTAGGATTTGGGCAATTAGAATCCAGCAAATACAGATAAAGGGTTCAGTCTAGTTACCCTTAGTATTGACTCTGAGACTGAGGTTTTTGTAACTCTCTTCACTTTCAATGGTGCATCCACAACCAACACGAGAATGACCACAGGTTTGATTTTGGATGAAAATGAAGTGCAAAATGTTAGAAAAGAAATGGAATGCAAAATGCAGGTTCCTTCTGTGAAGAAATGAAATAGACATATCACAGAATGATAACAATGCAGAAGAAGAATAACAAACTAACACAGAGATATTTTTGGCCAGATATCTTCCAAAATGTTCACAAGCACTCAGGAGAAAAATCTAGTAAAAGTAGGAAGGCATAATAAAAATCTCTGACTTGATCAGAGAATTGTCTCAAAACTGAGATATGCAGAGAAAATCAACAAGGAACACACCTCTGAATTAAAAAAAAATTGTAATTTTTATAATATTTACACAATATCTGATTCCATTTTCAGAGTTTACTTTTCAAGGATCAGGTCAATATTGAATAATTAGCAATTACATGTCTGTAAATCATATTAGTATGCTACCCTGTCTGCTATTGCAGACCAAGGCATCACAATCATTAATTGAGTTCCCTCACAACTCTTTCTGAGGAACAGACCTATTATTAGTTTAACAATCTATGTGATTTTGTTATCACTGGGGAACAAAGGTAGGGAGATTGGGAAATTTATTTAAGGCTTCTAGAGAACCAGAGCCCAGATCTCTGAGTGCTTGCCCATTCCCTAATCTACTTAAGCATCTTGAAATCTACACCATTGCACATTTCAAACATCTCACAATACTGAAAGCAGCAGTAGATTTGCCACTTTAAAATAATGACATTATCATATCTCAGCACTGTATCAAGTCTGTATCTGTTGCCATCTTATTGCAAAAGTCCCATACCTTCTCAGTGATTTCTTGAGGGCAGCTCCTTGCAGCACTGACACCACCATCTTCACAGCACAACCAACAAAGTCCATTTCTCTCCTCACCCAGCTAACCCACTCTTTTGTAGCACTCTTCTTCTTAGACACAGCTGTGGCCTGTTAAGGGCAGGCCTGCTCCTAATTGGTAATTAGTACAGCTGCAACTCCTCAGGTGTGAGATTACCTTCTGCAATACTCTCTTACATTCTGTCCTCCCACATGTATCAAGCTGCAACAGCCCTCAAGAAGAGATGCACTGGTCTGGCATGGACGGCAAGAAGAGGTTGTAGCTACCTCCAATCTCTTCTCTACCCACCCAGACATCACCACCAAAGGCCCAGATGGCCCCAGCATTGCTGTCCCCCTCCCAGCAGTTGCTGTCCCTGCTAAGCTTGCCCTGACACCCCCAGCAGTGGCACCCTGATTTCCTTCCCCTGGCCATGGGACTGATGAAGTGCAGCAGACATATCCCCAGTCCAGAACAGTTGCAACCTGCATGCTTTTCTTTTGTGGCATCACATCACTTCAAATGGATTAACACTGGCTTTAAATTATGGAGTCTACACAACATCTTCTGAATGGTCTAATTTTTTTTTACTTTTATTTCCCTTCTGTTCACTCTTTTTTTTCTTTTCCTGTGAGGGTTTGCAGTTTTTTGTTTTGTTGTTTTGGGAGGTTGTTTATTTGTTCATTTGGTCTATTTGTTAGTTTTGGTTTACTCCTTGAGATAGCATCTTTATCAATACTTCAGGAGCCACAATCAAGGCCATTAAACATGCCAAACAAATCCTGAGTGGCATCAAAAGCAGCATGACCAAGGGGTCAAGGGAAGTAATTCTGTCTTTTACTCCACTCTCCTGAGATCCCATCTGCAGTGCTGTGTCCAGTTCTGGGGTCCCCAATAAAAGAAGGACATGGACCTGCTGAGGTGAGTCTAGAGAAGGGCCACAATGATGATCAGAGGTCTGGAGCACCTCTCCTTATGAAGACAAGCTGAGAGAATTGGTAATGTTCCGACAGGAGATGAGAAGGCTCCAGAGACCTTGGAGCATCCCTCAGTACCTAAAGGGCTACAAGAGAGCAGGAAAGGCACTACATGCAGTGACAGGACAAGGGGCAATGGTTTCAAAAGAAAAGGGTAGGTTTATATTAGATATTAAGAAGAAATTCTTTACAGTGAGGGTAATGGGAAACTGGAGACACTGGAACTGCTCAGAACAGTTGTGGATGCCCCATCCCTAATGTTCAAGGCCAGGCTGAATGAGGATTTCAGCAACCTGGTCTGGTGAAAGGTGTCCCTGCCCACGGCAGAGGGCTTGGAACAAGATGATCTTTCTTGGGGTGTTCCAACCCAAACCTTTCTGTGATTCTATGATAGCAACAACACACTTCAGAGTCATCATCCTCAGAGGTATTCAAGAAACTACTGGATGTGGCACTTAGTGCTGTGGTCTACTTGACAAGGTGGTGACCAGTTAAAGGCTGGACTCCACCTCAGCAGCCTTTTCCAAACTATTTCTGTGGTTCTATGTACTGAGTGTTCTAGTATAAGAGCTTTGAAGTAAAACATATTTAAAACACAGGGTAGAAGTGTAAAAAGAGCCAAGAGAGCCAAGATGTTTGGAACACCGTGAGATTATACACATAACTCCTATCAAATCACAGGGTCAAAGACTGCGATAGAGTGTTTATCTGATTGATGCTGAAGGTGCCCCAACACATCAGTAAGGATTCAAACAGAAGGGATCAGTTAGTTGCTCTGGATCTGCTTTAATGTAGTACAGGAAAACTGAACCTCTTCCACTGATAAAATGAAAAAAAGCATGTCCACAAAAACAGTCACAAAAAGAGGATATTTTACATACACAACACATTTAAAATTTGGATAAAAAGATTTTCAGTTTTATTGGAAATCCTTGAAGGTGTTGGTTTAAATCAAATCTTTAATGCTACTGTAACTTAACCACTTATGCCTTAATACGCAGCTTTTCCAAAGGTTCTTGTTATACACATTCATAAAAATTGAGCGGAACACAGAATTTTTTTAGACCAAGTACATTCATTTCCTCTGTTGATCTGAATTGCACAATGAAGGACAACAAACAGCTCTAACAATCTGTTACACTGAGACTCTTCCACTTAATGTCTGCACGGGGATTCTGGCTCACAAGGCACTGCGCAGGAGCCTGCCAAGGGCACCGGCTTCTGCCCCGTGCACAAAACACAACCAAAAGCACAACTCCCTTGGTCTCCAATCATTTCCAACAAGCACAAGGGCCTGGAATTGTCTCCTTGGGGAGACCATCTCTCTCCCTTCTCCACTCTTGTAGTCAGAGTCGGGGCACCAGCTCCAGGCCTCTTCCCAGTCCTTCCTGCACATCACAGCCAGGGCTCCAAAGGCAGGACATCTCTAGTTCCCAGTGAAACTTCCCAACTCTTAATTAGATGCTGTCTTTCTTAAAAAAACAATTGAAGACACCTGTGCAAGAATATGTCATCTGAAAAGATGGAAATTCTCAGGCAGTAGCATCAGCATTACAGACTAGCAAATCTTTGTAGCCTCTTAGGCAATTGGATGGAATAGAATTACTCAGCAGTGCCTCCTGCTTCTATCTTTTTTTCCTGTTCCTTCACTTTTATTTGCTGACGAGATTATTCCTTGTATGTACAGTAAACAAGTATGGAAATACTTTGCAATTTTTGAAAAACAATCAGAAATTTCCTGGTTTCATAAACAGTTTTAAGACAGAAACAAATTACAGGCATTGCTTACAGACAGTTTTAGTAACCAAAACTGAATTATAAACCTTTAAAACACAGCTCCAACATACAGAAATGTAGTATCTGAAAACAGTTCACTGGGAATTCTCCTATAAGAGAAATATGAAGTATGCTATGCTGTACTGTGAACTTGATAAAACTGATATGAAATTTCCCTGAGAAGTTGATATTGGCACGTGAAAATAAAGCAAAGATCAGCAGGACACATGAAATTAATGCATTTCCAATGTAATTCCAAGCAGTATAGCATAAATCAGCATGGGCATGTAATTCTTGGATCTTGTCTGACATAAGGGAAGCAGAAATGATGCGTTGCTGCAGGTGTTTTGCAAGCAAACATGACACCCAGCTGATTGTTAGCAGACAAACTTTTTTCAAAGGAAAATGAGCTGAAGGAAGATCTCAAAGCTGAAAAATGAAAAACAAAACAGGTGAAAATAGTTATGACCACTCCTGGGCTGGAGCAGTCAGAAGCTATTGTTTGTGCTAGGATGGCACTGGAAACAGGCTGCTCCTAGGGGAAGCAGGAGCTGGCTCCAGCAGGCTTGAGAAGCATTTTGGGGGCTGACAGCCACTTCCAGCTGGGCTACATGCTGGGCTGCTCAGCATGGGCAGCTCCATTTGGCTCAGACATAGCAAGAAATGTGCACCTCACACTGAAAGCTACAGAACACCTGCAATTTATGTTCTCTGAGAAAACTGCAGTTTCTAGCCCCTCAAAGCCAAAATTTTAAGTTATATGACTTGTAATACTGTTAATCATAACAAAGATGACCTTGTTCCAACCCCATGCCATGGGCAGGGACACCTTCCACTAGATCAGGTCCCTCTGAGCCCACCCAGCCTGGCCTTGAACACTCCTAGGGATGGAGCACCCACAGCTGTGGGTAATTACACCTCACGCACAGTAAGCAATTTCTTCCTAATTTCTAATCTAAACCTACCTTCTCTCAGTTTGAAATTTTTACTCCTTGTCCTATGGCTACACATTCTTGTAAAAAATTCCTCTCCAGGGACTTTGTATTTTATACAAAACCCCATATGTGTAAGATACCTTTACGTGCTAAAAATGGAGCCTCTCTGCTACAGGTCCCATTTTCTATTGAAGATATATTTTACATACAATTCAACGGCACAGCCTTTGCAGTGTGCTGGTTAGGGTAATAAAAGGAAAAATGGGGTCAGAAAAAAAAGTCTGATCTTTGTAAAGTCATTTCTACACCATAATACAATTTAAATATTTTATTTACAAAATAATTACTGCAATTCTCTTTGTTACAAAAAAAAAATAGGGAAAAAAATCTAAAATATAACGAGGGATCCTTGACTTGCCAATCTGGGTGAAACATTTTGCTAGGGGCGTTTTCCCCTCTCTATTCTGCTGCCCTTCTGAAACACTCCTGTGTAAATCATACTCTGCAGGTTCACCCACCTTAATTATAGGATCTTTTCAAGAGACAGCAGTTATCTCTAGCTACCAGCCAGAGGGGGAAAAAATTTAAAATGCTATGGACTCACAGAGGCCTGGCTACTCCTGGATTTGATCAGAAATCACTTCTCAGCAGTGACACATAATACTGTTTTCAGGCAAAACATGAATAAACATGTGCATAAACTTTAGATTCAGAGCAATGCCACACTAGTTCTGTGATCCATCAGATCTCAGAAGATAAACATGATGTGATGGGGTCATTTCTTAGCAGAAAGGCTTCCAAAGAGCAACTGGAAAGCTGCAACTAGTTGGTGATTGAGTGGATAGGACTTCTCAGTGTGCATAACGTGGTCAGGCAAAGCAGCAGGAAGCCTTGAGTTAAGCAGATAAAACTATGCTGAGAAAGACTGGTCGGTAAACAAGGATTCTGCTCTAAAAAAAAAAATGAAGCATTGACATTGGTTTTATTTTGTGCTTTTAAAAAACAAAAGGGAGGAGAAAGAAGGCAATCTTTCAAACATCAGTTGAGGAATTTACAGCCAAGTGTAGTCCCACACCAAGGACATTATTGTACAGACCTGTTCCACAGGTCAAACTGGAGCCCATCCAGGTCTCCTGCTTGCAAGTGTGTCTTCAGCAACAGCTTTATGGTGCCCCACACAGCATTCCCAGGGGGCAAGCTCAGGTTCCCTCTCACACAGCAATGCTCTACTCCATCATCTATTTTGGAATCTGGTTGGGCCCAGCACTCTGTGCAGCTTCAGCAATCCCATCCTTCTGAGTACAGTGGGAGACACAAACAGAGCCATGAGAAAAGAAAATGAGTATTCACCAGTGCAGAATGACCCAGCACCCTTTAAACACAGGTGTTTTTACCTTCTGCTATGAGGACACCCGGCATGCCTGAACAGCCTGATCCTGGGCTGAATTCAGGACACCTGCTCCAGGGAGGGGAGTGATGCCAGTGCTATTCCATCAAGTACTGCTTGGACCTTTGCTTTACAGGAGTACAGACTGCTAAGTCTGGTGCCTGAGCCAAAGTCTAGCTCATCTCACCTATTCCCTGGTGATATTGGCCACGCAGAACATTGCACATTTTCTGCAGCAAATTGTTGGGCAGCTTCACTGTGCACTGTGACCCAGCTGCCCTCGCTCACTGGCTGGAGACATCAGCTTTTCAGGGTTTCCTCTGTTCTCAGACCTACCAATGACTGCACCTGTAAAAAACCTGATGAATTAATAATGCAAACAAGGCAACAGCGTGCTCATGATCAACTTCAGCACCAAAGTCCTATCAGGCTAACTGTATAATAATGGGCGCTGCAGATCAAACAGGACTCCATGGCTGTCAGAAGGACACATGAGTGCTTCAATAGAATAAAAGCACAGGAATCTGCATTGGCTTGGGCCAGGTCTATTTAAAGGATCTAGAAGTACTGTGGTACATAGAAGGGGATTAAAAGAAGGATTGCAGAACCTCAGCTAGATGTCATCTTAATGTTATGCAACTCCTTTTTCCTGAAAACAAAGGGTGGATTCAGCAAGACCTAAGCAGCCTAGCCTGTGCAAAGCTAAATCCTACCCTGACCTCTCACTGATCACTGCTTTAACTCCACGCCGGCCCCAGGCATGGAAAGAGGAGAACAGAGAGACCTTCCAGACAGTGAAACCCACTCCACTCCAGCACAGCATTCCTTTATAGCAGCCTCTCCAAGGGGAGTGGGAGCAAAGAGAAATGAGAAACTGATGCCAAACAGGATGTGAAAGCACAAAGAGGCACCAAGAGCTCTTCACAGAGGGACAGAAACAGAAAGGAAACCTTTGGTGCAACCACAACTGACACAGCGACAACAGAGCCCTGCCTGGGATTGCCAGGTGTCCTTGTCACATCAGGATAGGCTCACTTCTCACAATTCCTCATTAATTTGGTGGGATGGCAGGTTGGGCTAAATCTAAGATTCTGCCAGTAACCCCATCCAATTTGGATCAAAAGGTGGCAATACCAGGGCTCTGAAAGGAGCCACCACCCAGGGATCTAATCTGAAGTGCCCCACCACCGTGAAAAGTTAGAGGCTCCCACTGGGTTCTTAATTAGGATTTTGTGTGTTTCACTCAGCAAACCAGACTCTGCCTATGGTAATATTTTTAGGACTTCTTCTATTTCCAAAAGGTTTTAAAACAAAAATGCAAAGGGGGTGAGTGAAGGTATAACCATCCCAAAATAAACCCCACACAAATTACTTATAATTTGTTACTTGTCAAACAGTGGCATTAACAGGCCAAAAGAAGTTTAATACATGTCTCATACAGTGTGACTGAGTACCTAGTTGTCCAATTAGCAGCGCAAACAAAGATAAACATCTCATTAAAATATATAAATGTATATAACTTTGATTTCCTACACTCTACCACTTCCAATATATTTCTGAAATGCATTTCATTTTAGGAAAAAACACTCCATCACAATCTCTCATCTGCAGATACCTCTGCATGCTTGTGCTTCTTTGTTATTTAAAAAGCTTTACGTGGGATTTGTCGTGTAAAATATAAAATAAATACCTACAAAAATGTTTTACTCGAGCCATCAATAGAAACCCTCATTGAACAGGAGAGGGGGTTTTGTGTGGTTTGTGTGCCTTTACTTGGATGCAGTACTGCTTGCATAGACTTCTAAATTACATTGCAGTGTTCTCCACTCTGTTATTGATTGAGCTGAGATTTTTGGCAAGTTGTTTCACCACTGTGCAGTTCTTTCTATTCCTACCTACCCTCTGTGTCTCATTTACCTTTATAAACCTTTTCGGGAAGCAAGTGTTTTTTCCTGCCAGCTTGTAGTACCTGTCACCATGGGATCTTATTTCAGTTGGCTTGGTAAACTAATAACAATATTTATGTTCTAAGAGATTAAATTTTTAAAGAATAAAAGGAAAAAACTAAGTAATTATATTGGAGAAATACAGTACCAGTTCTATGGGCAAACCATACATGTTTAGAAAGATCCTGTCTTCCTAAAAGCTAGGCAGGCTTTAATAATGAAATAAATTTCATTTAAAAAAATTAAAAACAAACAAAACCATTAAAAGACAGCACAGAGGACAAAAATCATTATGATTGTGAAACTCAGTAATTTCCCAGGGGTTTCTAAGTACTCTATCTCATAGCCCAGGTCAGGAGACCAAAGAGGGAAGAAGTTTTACACAGTCCCAGCTTCCCTCCTCAGACTGAAATTCACTGAGGCAGCTGAGGACATCAAGAAAAACTCCCTGTCTGGGAACTGTGAAGTTTTTTTGTAAATGACTTTTAGAATCTGGAAGCTACTCAGATAGTCTAAATAACAAGACCAATATTAGCATCTAAAGGGATACAAGTGAAGGCTTCTGGTTCAATGTCCCAGCTACAAACCTCTTCCCCAGCCAGCAGCATCCTCACTAGCTGGCCAGCAGTGCACAGACACAGAGGGAGGAGTTCTGCAGCTCATGCAACCTGTTCCTACAGAAATTGGTGAGAAAGTTGCCTACTACTTACCAGAAATCTTCTTAATATTGACCCAAAAGAATACGAATTGGATTTACTAATTTTCTAGAACTGGTACTGTTCTAGTCACATGCAGGAGTTTCTTTCTCACATATGCAAAAAAAACCCAAAATCAAACCTTCAGCTTTTTGACTTTTACACTCAGAAACATTAATTTCACTACCCTTGAAGCACAGGCACAGACATGAGTTCCTATCAAGGCAAAGCAGCTGTTACACTTCTGCAAGTCAGATGAACTGTACACAAACCCATACAACATTTCACACATATTTAAAAGTGGCATATATAAGTTTTGTGGGTTCATCTGTTCTATTTCAGTACATAAGTATCACAGGCTTAACATAAAACTCAATATAAATATGAATCCAGAAGACCTTTTAATTGATATTTCAATTACCGACTTTCAATTTTAATTAAGCAAACTAAACATCTTGATTTTACTTTATTTTCTTAACAAAACCTCCAGTACTGTAATGGGTTCTTTTTCTGAAATCTTTTATGCTATTTTTACTGGAAAATGACCAAAGAGAGTGAGTGTAGAAAAAGCTCTTTTTACTGGCTTGTCTGAAATTCCAGTAATTCTTCTAGAAGTTTACAGAGCAGAAATGTTCTTCCACATCTCTAATCAAGCAGATAAAATGAAAAACCAAACTCTTCGGGAAACATATTCTCTGTACACAATATAACAAAGATTTTTTAATAGGCTTCACTAGCAGTAGCTATAATAGAAAAACCATGAGACAACAGACCAGCGCTACCGATAATAGAAGCTCCACATTAGTAATAACCACTATATTCTCTTAAATAAAAAAATATTGCTAAGCTTTTATCCACTTTAAAGCTTCTATCACCAAGACTGAATTATGATCAATTAGAGTAATAGATCCTGTCTTAAAATGATACAGAATATTTCCAGCAACTTATTCCAAGAAATTCATTATGTTAGACTCCGAATTTAATGTGAATACTTCCTTACATTGCCATAGAAACGAGAGACTCTCAACTTGAAATTGCCATGCTAGTTGCTACAACAAAAAGGCAGTTTCTCTCACCACGAGTTCAGTTTTCATGTGTGAGACAATAGGCAGATATAACAAACCCACATGGAAAGAGAAATGAGAAATACCAGTAAAAATAATGACTGTATGATTACTATATATATACATGTATATGTATATATATATAAAATGAAGAGGAGTCAGAGCAAAGCACCTAATACCATCAAGTGCAGAACAGGGATCCCAGCAGGCCTGAGCTTCAAGGAGAGTTTTCCAAATGAGTAGTGCAGTGGCTGAACAGGGAATTTGGGGGGTAATCACACTTCACCTAAGCAAGGCACTCAATAGTTTAATCTGAAGAAGTGTTCAGCTCCTCCATCAGTCTGATACAAGAGTTCAGCAGCTGCTCCCTTTCCCACTTCACAAGGATTTCAATTCCATGATAGGAACCCCGCATGATCTTTTAGCTTTTTAAGCTAGCAACAGGACCCTGCAACACTTGGAAATATAAACTGCCGTTCCTGTTAAAAAACCAAGGCCAGAGAATTAAAATATAATGGGATTAATACTTGTTTATACTAACATACCATTTTGGAAGCATGTGAGAGGCTTATGTGACATTTATTAATGCAGATTTAGCACAAAGAAGGACTTAGTGAGGGAATAACAGAAATGAACACAGCCATTCCATTTCATACTAGAATCAGCTGTGAGAATATAACATGATAGAAACTATTCAGTGTAACTCATATAGGGTACAAATATGACTGTTCATCACTTTTCAGTGTAAGTTTAGGTAGAAAAAAATGGTGTGTGTTATAAGAACTTTCATGTGAAATGGATGTCCTGGAATGAGACTAATGCCCCAATTTTTTTTCCTTTCAACCTCTATAGGACAGGCTAGGTGTTGTTTTATGAAATGGCAATATTTTATCAGAAATATGCAGATTAATTCATGATTGGCACAATGGAAACAAAGCTGGAAGATTTTTTTTTAATTACAAAAAGAACTTTAAAATGTGCAATTTAAAAAATCATTTTGCACATTTCATTTTGAGAAATGCAAGGACAACGTGAGATACAAACCTATTAATAAATAGATAAGAAATAAAATACAATTTGTACCTGTTTGCAGGAAGGATTTCCACTCTGGAATACTAATGTTACATTAACACAGCTACACAATGTACTTGCTAGTATAGTGTAGAAATTTTTGCTCATTATACTCTACCACTGTTTTCCATTGTTCTGCTATGCATAGTGAATCTAAGAGCACTCCTCATAATGATGAAGTCTATTTCTAGGGGTTTTTTCCCTTTTTTTCCTGCATAATGAGGACACAATATTTCTTCAGCATTTTTAAGAACAAACACACTATGACTCTGCAGAGAGTGAGTGACCTCAATTCTGTCCTCAGTGTCTGACCTAACAGACTGTTGAAGGAAAACCCTGGCCCCCAGTGTAGTAATCCGGGAACTCTGTGGACACTTTTAATAATTCTGGATAAGTCAATGAAACGGCTGCCATCACTGGCTATAGAGACTGGCATATGCTGTCAAGGCTGTGCCACATACCCCCCAGACCAGGCACAATGGGAGACTGTCACACCAGCCCTTCTCCCATTAGAACAGGCATGATCTGGAGTGCCAGAATTTTGTGTCAAAACAAGTTTCTGCATGCTTTCTGAACTGAACTCAAGCACAGAGGGTAGGAATATCTTTCTGGCAGAATAAACTAGTTGGTATTTATGCCAGACCTGAAAGATGTGCTACCTGAAAGGTTCAATATGAATTCCAGCAACACAGGAAGGTGCTTCACTAGAGCAAAAGGCTTGGAGTGGGCAAGAAGAAGAATGTTGGTGGCAGACAGGGCTCCATGGTTTGCAAATTTATGGGGGGCCTCCATCCATGAAGTATACTGATCTGAACCAAGGATGGCTCAAGAAAGTAACAAAAATATTATATTGAAATGTATATAGAAAGGCATTATTTCCTCTATGGATGTGGCAGCAGACAGCCACTTTGTCTTGTCTGAAAACCATAAACCATATGCACATTTGGTATCTTAATTCCGTTTTCACATGGTGTTGAATACCTGGACTGTCGTCCTTGCTTCCCAAGGTCAGAGGCCTGAAAAGAAAGGCACAGTAATGACTTAGTGTTTTTGGTTCTGCACTACCACTACATAGTGTTTATGGCCATGACACCACAACTGTGATGGTACCAGAGAAGAAGGAAGCAGAAATAGAGCCAGGGAGGCTGAGGTGCTGCCTCAGCAGCAAGGAACCCAGCATGCAGTTCTGTCCATGATGAAACACTGCCTGGTAAATCTCTTTTTTTGTAGGAACATCACTCACGTAGGAAAGTCATCCTACACAACTTTGTGTTTCTCCCCCACTTCTCAGGTGGCACCATTGCTTCACCCTACTTTCATGAGAACTTGGGACAGAAACACAGATGTGTTAACAATAACTCATGTTTTCATCTGACGAAGCAGGAATGCTATTTTTTCCTTTGGAATGAGTTAATTGTGCATATTTTAGAGGGACAGCTTTACACCAGCATTCTTCTGGAGAAACCAATTGGTCATAGCTTGGACTGGTGCACCATTTGCTGCGTGTAAAACTGACTGGATGGTGGCCTAGGGAGTGGGGGGAACGAAGCTGCATCCTGCTGGTGGGCAGGCACCAGTTGGGTTCCTCAGGGCTCACTATTTGGGGCAGGCCTGCTCAATATCTTTATCAATAATCTTGTGTTTTCAGTTCTGGGCCACTCACTATGAGACAGACATTGAGGTGCTGGAGCATGTCCAGAGAAGGGCAACAGAGGGAAGGGTCTGGAGCACAACTCTGATGAGGAGTGGCTGAGTGAGCAGGGGTGTTTTGCCTGGAGCAAAAGAGGCTCAGGGGAGACCTTATCAGTCTCTACAGCTGCCTGAAAGGAGGTGTAGCTGGGTGGGGGGTCAGCCTCTTCCCCCAAATAGCAAACAATAGGACAAGAGGAAATGGCCTCAAGTTACACAAGGGAGGTTTAGATTGGATATTAGGAAAAAAATTCTTCTCTGAAAGCATTGTCTAACATAGGAAAAAGCTGCCCAGGGAAGTAGTTGAGCCTCCCAGCCCTGGAGATGTGGCACTTAGGGTAACAGTTTAATGGTGGGCTTGGCAGTGCTGGGTTAACACTTGGAGTCAATGATCGTAAAGGTCTTTTCCAAACTAAATGATTCTATGATTTCAACATGTTTTGAGAAACTAAGACAGGCCTAGGAAACAAGTTCCCTGCACTGATTTTTCCTGTGCTGCAGGCACAGGGCCATTCACTCTCTTGAATATGACAGAACATGTAAATTCTAAAACCAGTAATATACTTTAATAATCTCTAAATTTTTTTCCTGGAACTTTCACATAATTTTACTTTCTCTGTTTTGTTCCTTGTCTTGTTTTCCTTCACCTCACATTCATGTGCTGTGGAAATAATCAAAGACACCCAGGAGAAATGTCTGAAGCTGATAAGCAGAGCGAAACAGCATTATTCATATATTACTAATCATAATGTATGTATGAATGAGAAGACACCTGGTAGTGCTGTGTTGACAGCAAGCTACCTTTTGATTAAGCTTTCTGGATTCTAGCACTCTGAAGGTACTGACTAGGAGTTCAAGAATAATGTAAAAAGGATAAATACATGGCAGATACACACAAACAACAGCTTTCTTTCAGCTCAGTTTCTAGTGAAGTCTCCAGATTGTGGATAGCAGGTTTGAATGAATGAGAGATTTTAGATTAACATTAAAAGAACATTCAAACCATAAGTACTGTTTTAGAGATTATCATTTACCAATTTTTGTCCAGTTTAGGAATGCTAAATAATTTTTGCTAAAGCCCTTAAGTATCTTTCTTTTCTCATGCTTCTGCCCACCATTCCATTTTTGATTGGGTAGTTTCAGCCTACAGTTAGAAACCTAAACAAATGGCCAGAAAAGTACGACATCTTCTTACTGGATGGATTTCTATGAGGTTGAAGAAAAGCAGATTTGTAACAAATCAGGTGTGCTGAAGAGATACTGTTGGGATCACAGCCCCCACGGTTTTAGAAAATTCAGGCCAGCATTGCAATGGCATTCAGCAACAAAACCCAATGACAGGCACTTTGCCACTGAAATCAATACCATCCAACTCTAGACTGCACCTACTTGGAGAGGCATCTAGTCAATCTTATTCTAAAGTTTATGATTATTTTATTTCCCACTGCAGAATCCTGTGCCATTTTGTACATTGCTTGACCACCAGAGTGTATGGGTCCATTGTAGTTATCATATATATTTGCACCAAAACTTGAATGAAAAATATTCTGGAGTCATACTGTAGCAATACTTGCACAGCAGTACTACGCAAATTCTTACTACAGATGAAAATTCCTACCAGTCTCAGAAAAACCAGATTGTATTATTTTTAATGTATATTATTATATTTATAAACACCTAGGTACATAAGCAAAAAAATTAGTTTGAGAATGTTAACACAGTCAAAAAATATCACTATGTTCTTTGAACTTTCCCTCGATGGCCCCCAGTAAAAAAAAATCTTTTTTTTTATTTGTTTATAGCACCATGAGGAAGAGAAACATCTGCTTGTACAGCTACTGCAGCCCTTTCTATCACTCTTTCTAAATCACAGTTGTGACCACCTCCTCCCATAAGTCCCTTTTGAAGGAGTTCTTTTTCCATGTATACACCACTTCTTGTATACAAAATATGTAGATGAATAATTTATAGAATCTTTCATGTCATGAAAGGAGCTCCTCATCTATAAAGAGCAAGGAGAAGATCAAGAACACTGAAAGCAAAAGCTCAGAATCCATATCTTTCATGAAATGCTGAATTAATGCAGGTGAGGTTATAGGATGCATAAAGGAAGTCAGACACAATTCTACCCCCTCACACCAGGACTTTCCTTTGATGTCAACTGTATCAACAGATGAACAAGTCTTACAGTAAAATTAACTTTACCTTATGTGACTAAACAGAACTAAGCAGAGCACTCTCAATTATTTAATTTCTTCAAGGAAATGATGCACTAACAAAGTCATGGCCCCATCCTTTAATGGCACATTTTTAATTCTCAGGGAAGGAAAAAGACTGATGATTATAATTCTACTGCTAGTGAACACAGAGTCCCTGACATGAAACATCACAAGCTCTCTGGAGGAGCTGAAGAATAAATCACAAGCTACATGAGTCAGAAGTCAGCTTCAATGGTCTTTAAATTAAGATGGACAAGCATAAGAATAACATAAAGTAATGGTAAAAAAAGAACTCTGAATTTAATTTCAGGAGCTAATAAAATCCTAAGGAGCACAAATTAGGAAAAAGGAATAAGGTTATTTTCAAATACTATCTATGCAAAAGTTATAAAGAAAAGTGAACCATGTAGGTTTTCAGGGTTCTTTGGGTCTGGTTTTTGAAAAACCCTTGTGATTTTTTTTTATTCTGGAAAATCATGCAGCTTTCTGTTTCAAAATACTGTTCTTGTGAACACAGCTACATCCAACATTCCCATCCTGGAGTATAGTGTATGTGATATCCAGGAATAAAATATCACCAAGAGTATCTAAATGCACAGAGTGTTTTAATGAATGTAGAAGATAATTATTTATGACCTTAAATTACAAGACATTAAAAAAAAACCCCATAACTATACATAGGAATATGTGTATGAAAAAGTCTGTAGTAAAATACTAGTATTTTAATTAGCTAACATGTTTACACATGCAGCCACAACTTTGGAAAATCATGACATTCCTGCATTTCTCTGTCAAAAGGCCTGTCATAGACTTTTAAACAAATTTTCAAAGTTAAGCCAGGTTTTAATTGCAAAGTTTATGGATGAACCAGTTATGAAAAAACACTACAAGGCTACTAAACCCCTTAGCCACAAATCAGTGGGTGTTGAGACAGTACCATCCTGTGTCCTTTCAGTCTTTGCTCAGCAACCACAGTCACGGCCACCAGGAATAGGATGTGGAGGATGCAGTCTGCCCAAACTTGGCTGCTCTTGTGTCCATCCTAATGAGGATCCAAACCTTTTCCTGACTGGGAAAGCACTTGAAAATATCCCCAAGTACATTTATAGTCAGCAAAACATTCTAGAATATGCTCACTATTAAGCAAATGATTGGATTGAGAAAATTAAACTTTAGTTCCCCCTTACATTATGTGTACAAAATGCCTTTTTTGCATAAGGAGCTATAGAATTAGGGGTCGACACTTAAAGTTTGACTATTTAGATTTAGAAAACAGCCATTAGAAAGTATCCACAGAAAGTGTCTGTTTTATTCATATTTTGAATAGTCATACCACTAAACACTTTTAAAAATAAATTAAATTGCTCAGTTGGTCACATCACCTGGTTACATCCAAACCACTTTCCTTGAGAAAGAGATGTACCAGGCAAGAGCTCCAGGACAAAATCTGCTCCAATGCTCCTGAGTTCTGAAATCCATGTTTTCAGACTGTTCACAGGGATTCTGCTGAGGGCATCTGTGGAAGTTTATAACTCTCTGTAAAGAATAAAGATCCTGGTTTGTGCAGTAGAACCAAGCGGGCTGTTTGTGCAGCCCTTCCAGGAGTGAGTGTGCACAGCACAGACCTGGTCAGCCACTGCTGGGAATTACTGTGGATCTGAGGCAGCAGGGAACAGACAGTGGAACTGGAGGCAACATTGCTCCCTGTATGACTCTTCCCCATGTGATTACTTATCCAAATTAAGATGCCTTCCCTTAACACACTGCTACTTTTACAACTATGCATCTGTACACGTGTGGGAAGAAGACAGCACTTAATCCAAACTGTTCTGCATGTGAAAACAAACACATCTGAAATTCAGAAGTATTTCTTTAAAAAACAGTAAAAGGTTCTTATCATCACTCAAAGGAGCAGAAGGTCAAAATGTACATTTGCAATATGCCCAACTAATGTAACTGCTGTATACAATTCTCTCATTGGAAGGATATATATTCAAAATAGCATGGGGCTTTGCTGAGGGAACCCTGCCTTCTTTATCTGATGTCAAAGACAGCTTTGCCTTTGACTTTATCTGGGCCAAGATTTCATCCCATGTGTTTCCAGAGATTCTCTGTGATTCTGCCAACAGTAGCACAACAAGTGGCTCTCAAAAAAGAAACTAACCAAAAAAAACCCAAACAGGAAATAGTCTCCAAGGAATAGTTCTTTGTGAACTCTTACAATTAAGACTAAATAATAATAATAATGATTCTTACAGTCTTTTCTCCTCATGCAAAACCAGGCCCAACATCCTGCATTAAAAGCCTATTTATTTATCTGGTGTCATACCTAGAAGAATTCATGTTGAACTATATCATGGAACCGCAAATCAGTTTCTTATGAAGTTTACTCCTCCTCATTATATACTTATATGCAGCAACTCCTACATTATATGTTTGGGGTTTTTATAACTCAAGATGTTTAGCGAACACAAAACAGCAATATTCCATTAAACTTTTCAAAAGTAGTATTTCATCTAGCAATGTGATAAATGCTGAAGTATTTAATTATTCCAGAGAGGGAAGTGTTTAATAAAACATAACATAAAGAAAAATCATGAAAGCACCTTTTCTATGCTTTAAAACAGCTAATTCAACCAATCCCTGATTTTATCTACAAGTAAATTTTCACTGCTGAATTGTCAAAACTTTCAAACAAGAGAAATACTCACAGTCTCTTAAAGATCACATTATAAATAGTCGTGTCCTACCTCCACATTTCTCTCTCTGACTTCATTCCTAGGCAGCACTGAAGCAGCAGCTACAGTCACATGGTGCATTCAAGGTCATGCTATTCTAATTGACAGCGATAGCATTGATAAATTATGCGGAAACAACGATAATGGAGTCATTAACCTTGTTCCAGCACACTAAAGGTGCTTCGTAATTAAAAAGGAGTAAAAAAGTTACAAAAACACATAAAGATTTTATTGCTCAGCCGTTTCTCTCCTACACGCTGCTGCAAAGCGCTGTCAGGGAACAGTAATATTGCTGTAACGTGGCTGCCTGTGCTTTGTCACCGAGGGGCGCAGGGATGCACTGGCTTACACTGGAAGGAGGAGTCAGGTAGTAAAGTGCACAAACCATTGACTTCTTTTTTCTTCCAATAGGAAGTTGGATCCAGAAGGCCTCTCTCTCTGGCGTAAAGGATGCTGGAGCACATGAAAGATCATTCCAGCCAGGAAGTCTTTCTCAGTCCAAGAATCTATGCTGAACTGTCATTTCCAAACACACAGACATGTGGCCAGCGCTTTGAAAACTTGCATTAAAACTGCAGTGAGTTAACATACTGAACTGAAACTCCTCGGGTATGTAGAGATACAGGTACAGATACATAGAATTAGGTAGAATTCAGAATTTATCCCTTATGTCTTATCAGAAGATTGCAGTAATTCCCAGACTAAAAGCCTGACTAGTGTCCCTAATTCATGTATGACAGGTAATTTATTAAGGGTGCACACATTAATGAATCATCAGTGGTTGCTTTGACTTATAGAGAAATGTTATAAAAACAGCAGAGAAATAGGACATATGTTTCACATAGCAACTCAAAGTAACCTTATATTTGCCTTATTGTAAAGAATCTATAGGATTTCTGAAAAAAAAAAAAGTTAAAATTGGTTTACTGACAATCTACCCTATCTTCTTGACACTTCAAATGCTGCTTCTTTTGGAATCCTTTCACAGTAAAACCACTCACACTAAAATTATTAATAAAAAGAGGACAGTATAGAGCAGCTTTCCTGGAGTTCAGGCCCCCAAAGATGACACTACACTGGCAAGACAGAATCCATTATAGCCATTTTTAATCTTCACTTATCACATGAACTATTGTGTATCCCTGCATAGCCTGACTGGCAAGATATGATCTACAATATATTGCACAACTTACATACAAGGACAAATAAAAAGGTCCCAGATCATATCTGTATATAGAGGCTTGACCTCATGGAGATAACTGAATATACAACAAAGTACATTCTGAAGGCCTGAGTGGAAATCAGATTCTTTCTACTGGTTCTATCATGTCTGGATAAACTAATAACTAGCATATTCTTCAAGCATTCAGAAGTATCGCAGATTATAAACAATAAACCGTCAATTACAAAGAAGAAGCAAAATTGCCAAATTATACCCAGTGCCAGAGAGATTCTCCTCTGTGTCCTCTGAGCACAGGCTGATGGCTAGAGTTGCAGAGCACAAGCGCCTTTGATGCATGGTATCTAAAAACTTCCCACCGCAGAAATTCCCAAGTTTTCAATGGCTGGGCTCGCTGCCCGGCTGGAATGCGTACTTGAGCGATACGCCTACAGCCGCTGCACCACCCATAGCCGAGGAGCACCTCTAGACCCGGCTCCCAGAGCAGCTCCTGCGCTCCTGAAAGGCTGCTGGGGTAGCAGAAACCTCCTCGCGAGCGTTCAGCTGCAGAGAACTCAACTCAGCATAGTTTAAAGAGGACAGAAACAAACATGTAAACAGCATCTGTGGCGTCTCTTCTCTGTTGACTTTCCTGGAAACGCATTAACCTATTACAGTACTTCAAAATAAATAAGCGAAACAGAGGCGAGGCACGAGTATACCGTTCTCTCCCAAAAGTTTCTTTCTGTCTGTCCTCTCACTTGCTCCGAGCTCCCCGTTCCCTGGGATTAGCGATCGTTTTCACCAGGGATCAAATGAATGACTTTTCCGCTAATGACACTTAAGAGATGCTGAAGCCACCCTGGGCGCCACCAGGGACCCGGCGAGCGGCGGCAGCCCCTGTCCCCACGCCAAGGAGCCCGGAGAGGGGCGAAGCCAAGGGCAAGCCCCGCTCCGCAGCCGGCCCCGGCCGCCGCTCCGGCCCCCGGCAGCGCCAGCGGCAGCAGCGACCGGAGGGGCGGCGGGGACCGGGGCCGGTGGCTCGGGTCGGGTCGGGCCGGGGGGCACCCGTCCCCGTGAGAGCGGGGCTGCCGGGGGTGCTGCCGCCGCGCCCCGCCCGGCCCCCCCCGGCATGGCGAAGCGCTGTCACTGACGCACATTTAATTCGCCCGGCTGCGGGTACCGCGCAGCGCCGCTCGCATCCTCCCCCCGCCGCCGGGGAGGGGGCGGCTCCGGCGGGGAGGGGGAAAGTCAAACTGCAGCAACAAAGTTGCTCCCCCTCCGCTCCCCCAGACCTGCCCCGGCCCCCGGGGGGTGGGCAGAGAGGGGGGCCCATGCCTGTCTTACCTTGCTTGACGCACTTGAGGCGGATGGGGTCCTTGCAGTGCTTGATCACGGCCAGCACATCCCTGATGGTGAGCCCGGCCACGGGGGTCTCGTTCACCTCCAGCAGCAGCTCCTCCGGCACCAACTTGCTGCCGCCCTCATAGGCCACCTTGCCGGGCTTCACTTCCCCCAGGTAGGGGAACTGCCCATTCTCGGCGCCCCCCTTCAGCTCGAAGCCCAGCTGTCCCTCCGGGTTCCTCACGATCACGATCTCGTGGACTCTGCTCGTCCAGTGGCTTTTTTTCTTCAAGCCCTTGGACATTGCCGTGGGGATGCTCTGCCCGACTCCCTCCCTGCAGTCTTGTGCTTCTTCCCCCCCTCCCTCTCTGCCCCCAGTCCCCGGGGCAGCCGCGCTCCTCCGGGCAGGCTCGGGGCGGGCGGAGCGGCCGCGGCTGTGCCGGCCGGCGGCCCCGCGGGCTGCGAGCTGGGTCGGGGAGCGCCTCTGTGCCCGCTGCTCCCGGCTTTAGCTGATATCCATGGCAGCCGCGGCGGCCGGACCCTGCCTGCGCGTGGATGCACTAGTTGTAGAGAAACTGGCAGGAGGGAGGAGGGAGGAGGGAGGGAGGCAGCGGGAGGGAGGGGACGGCCGCGGCGCGGGGAGGAGGAGGAGGGGTGTCGGTGTCGGTGCCGGAGCGAGGCGGGCGCTGTTTCGCCGCTCCCGCCTCGCCTGACCCGGTAGTGAAGGCCGAGAGAGAGGCTGCCTGGCACGGCCGGCAGAAGGCGGAGAACGGCCCGGGCGGGGGGGCGAGGGCGCTCGGCGGGCGAGAGGGAGAGCGGCGACCCCGGCCCGGCCCCAGCGCGGCCCCGGCCGGGAGGGGGCGCTCGGGAGAGCGGGGGCGCTGGCCCCGCTGCCTGCCCCGCCCGGCCGGACACACTGACCAGCACCGCCCCGGCCCGGCCGGACACTGCCCAGCGCCTGCCCCCGGCTGGACACACTGACCAGCACCGCCCCGGCCCGGCCGGACAGTGCCCGGTACCGCCCCGGCCTGGCGGGACACTGACCAGCACCGCCCCGGCCTGGCCGGACAGTGCCCAGCGGCTGCCCCGGCCTGGCGGGACACTGCCCAGTACCGCCCCGGCCCGGCCGGACAGTGCCCGGTACCGCCCCGGCCTGGCGGGACACTGACCAGCACCGCCCCGGCCTGGCCGGACAGTGCCCAGCGGCTGCCCCCGGCTGGACACACTGCCCGGTACCGCCCCGGCCCGGCCGGACCCTGCCCGGTGCCGCCCCGCGCTGCAGCCGCGAGGGGAGCGGCAGCGCCTCGAACCGTACGGGGGCATGGCTGGGGGAGCTGCCTGAGCCGGAGCGGGAAGGGTCCTGCGCTCCAGGAACTCTGCTCGCGGCCGGGAAGAACCAAAGGCAGCTTGGCTTCGGGCTGTGGCTGCAAAACCGAGCGACACCTGTTTGCTTCGAGGATCTCCGCGTCACGGGCGTTTGCAGAGTAGTTTCACTTCACGCGAAACCTCAGTTTATTGAGTTGCACATGGGCTTGTTGTTTACGCTGGGTGCTGTGGCCAGAGCTGATGGCTCAGGTGGGTGCTACAGCTGAAGAGGCTATAGCAAAGAGAGAGGTGGCAGTTCTTCCCATGAAATTTACTGACGCAAGTGCTCACCACCCTTATGCCAGTTGCCTTCTGCTAATTGTCCTTAGCCAAAATCTCGCCCTCCAACCTGCAGACCCTCCCTGGAGCCCCAGCAGTGGGATGCACCGTTCAGCAGGTGATACTGTAGCTCGCTCCTCCTGTGAGCTCTCCCTTTGCTTAGCTCTGTCATATGCCTCGCATGTGTGAACACAGTGAGTGCAGCAATAGGCACGTCTTTCCAGGAAACTTGCCTTGACTAAAAAAATAGTTTCCATCCGAAGTGGAGGTTGACAAAATACACTCAGAAGAACATCCTGACTTTAAGAAGCATAGTTTTTGTGTCTGCGGGATATAGGAGAGTGGGATATAGGAAGGCAGGGGTCTGCAGACAGGCCATTGAATGGGATTAGGCAGGAGAAATGTACTTTGTGTTATGGCATGTGATTTAAAGATGGTCAGATATTTTTAAAATTTCAATTAAAGTGACTCCGCAATGAAATTTTCCAAATTGTGCGGCTGTTTTTCCTCTTGGTTTCTATGGAAACAGGCTGTTATGTGATCATGCTTGGCTGTGTCTCCTTTACTTCTCCAATAACTTTTGAAGCTGTTGGGCAGTTTCACCCAAATCTATCTCAAATATAATTAAGCTATTTCATGAAAACAGGCAGCTGGGTAGGGCTGAGAGATCCTGTAAATGTCCCAAAGGCTGTAACATGAACTTGCCTCTTATTAAATAGTGATTCACATGGTTGAGAGACCATATAAATATCTTGGTAATGAGAAAAGTTTCAATTACAGCTCATTATCAGCCTCACTATAAGTCTGTGGGAAAACAGGGTTCTTCAGTTCATTTTCCCTCAGAATCACTCGAGTTCCAGAGGTGGAACAGACACATGCAGGGGAAGAAAGCATTGAGAAATTACTGACATCTGTATTTGCATTTCACCTGTTTTGCTGTGGGGGCCTGGTCAGAAATGCAAAACTCTATGTGTGAGTGGCTTCACAAAAGTGGGCTCAAAGAATAAACAAACCAAGACCCCAGATATGTGGAAACATGAGATGTGTAAGTACAGACAGCTGAAGATGGAAAGGTACCTTGTCTGGACGGTACTAAGATGTTTTCACTGGTTGGACAACAGTATTTAATGGTTTCCTTTTCCAAAGGCTATCATGAATGTCCTGTTGTCACTAGGGAGCAGGGGCTTTGGTCTGGACAAAAAGAGGCTAAGGCATTTGGAAAGAGAGCAAGAGAGTCAGTAGGTAGCCCTGCAGAGTGTTTCTGTAGCCCTGCCTTTTCAGTTTGTCTTGGTTTTTAGTTCAGAAATGGAGTAGGAACCAAATGGCTGAAAAGAGGAATACAAGACATAACATCTTGTTATCCTTCCTATATTTTACCAAAATCACTTCTTTGCTGAGTCATCTGCTCTACTAAAGTCCACTCTTGGACTTTAGAAGTGGTCGCCATTTCTTAATTTGGAGTTTGTAGTCATTCTGCTAGTATAGTATTGCTGTTGTTGATTTGTCTTACAATTAAAATAAATTTTTAAGTAACTCCATGTTTACCACAATATATGTACAACGCTAGGACATCTGCCAAAAATACAGCTCTTAATAAATATGTCAAGAAATATTGGAAATATCCCTAGGTGGGGGAAGGGCATGCTGTGGCTGTTGTTTTTCTTAGGAGTCTCTAGTAAGGTATTGATCAGAGTTTTTATAATGCTCATTACCATTTTAAGACAGATGACTTTAACAGTAGGTAATGGGTAGAACATTTCTGATTTCACATGTGCTGTGGACAAATCCAGCTGAATAAACCCTTCATGTCTAACTGCTGTTGTATTAATCTAAAATAATACCATGTAGAGGTGGTGGCATTGGTGTTGCAGGGGCATTAACTTTGCCTTCTGGGGGTGGGCAGCAGTGTGAGCCAGACAGATCCTAGCACAGGCATCTGCAGTTTGGCAGAGAAGTGGGAGATTAGATGGAAGGAGCCTTAGCAGTTTTCCCAAAGCAGATCTGTGTGTTGGTTGATCCTCATGTCAGGAAAGGATGGCAGTTTTCAGGTTCGGGGACCAAGAAAACTTGGTGAATAGAATGGCAGGCCATACCTTTTAAGAACAGGAGAGAGTGAAGGATGGCTGAAGAACATGCTGTTCCTCTGCAGCATTTTCTTACAGGAGCCATAAGATTTTAGAGTTTTGAGTTGACTCTTTATGGGTAAAATTTTGCCACAATATAACTGGCTTATGTGCTTTAATTTTTACAGGGGTAGAGGGTTATCTGTGCAACAAGGTTATTCTTGTCTCTGACAGAGCAGGCATCCCAGCGTGTGGCTGAAGAAGTGAGTGGGCAGATTTACTGTCTGACCCCTGAAGAGCTTGAAAAGGACTTTGTGATTTGCCAAGATCTTTCTGTTATTCCCTTCCATTGGTTCATCCCAGGAGGGCCTGTGAGCTGGGTCCTGAGTGTGAACGTAAGGGCATCTAACACAAGGGATTTCCTGTGAGCAAAAGTAACAACAGCACATAATGAAACACATTCACCAAACAACACAAATGCCTTTATTATTCCTTTAAATCTGAGCCTGTAAACACAGGAACCAGTAAGTCACTGTACATTTGGGAGTAAAGTTGAGCTCATGAGTAAGCTGAAGCGTGAGACTTCATAAATATATTTGGTAGCTGGAAAGGAATCCTTCCTACTGTAACATTACAGATTCAGTAAAAAAAGTAACTGAATTCTGGTTTTATTTTCAGTATGCCATGTTTTTAGATAAGTGAATTCCTCAGACAGAAAATGATGTATTGCACATGCCAAAGGGGATAAAAAGAAAATACATCCATTACCTTCTATTATTTATGCAGGAATGGAGTTCTCTGCCTTGTAATTGTGTTTGTAATGTTGGACTTGAACTCAGAAGACATTAAATTTCCTTCTTCAGCACATGCTTCCTGTGTGACTGGATGATAACTACATGATATTGCTCTCTTATTTTTTCCATTTTAATATGGGCATAATTCCGCTTTTCTCTACAGTTTTCTATTTAGCACATCAGCCACCCAACAGTTATCCTTAAATAAGCTTCTCAACACTACAATATAAATTCATCACAGGACATGTATTCATCTGGGACCAGGAATTCAGATGATTAAATCCAAAATCACAAATATTTTCCCTATACCTTTAGTTACCTGTAAAATTTGTAATAGATAATCTTACCATCAATGGAGCTCCAGAGTGTCTTAGTTGATTTCTTCTGCTTGGAGTTCTAAATGTTCTCCATGGGATTCTGTGAAAATGCCATTTTTTGGATAAAAGTAAAAAATTCCTAACCTTCTCCGCTGCAAATTTCACCAAAAAAACACTAGAAATTTGTTACCACATTTACTACAGTCACACATGTATTCTGTGAGTCTTAGTTTTATTAGTATGAGCCTAGAGTTATTTCTAGTATAATCTTTTCCCATTTCCTGGCTTCAGCTTTTAAGAAGACTTGCTTTAGAAAAGCTAAAACCTCAGGCTATTTATCGAAAAATTCTTTTCCCAAGTCCTCCACATTCTCAAGTTTGATAAAAAATACATGTTTTATTGTACTACAGAGAAAAAAAAAAGAATTACTGTGTGTGTTTGGTTGGGTTTTTATTTGTCTTAGATCAAAATGTTCCATAGTCTTGGCCATCAGTGCTTCAAAATAATTTGTTGTTTAATTTTGAACTTCAACATTTTGTAAATCATACATCTGACAAAAAATGGAAAGTAATTGGTAATACTCAGCTGTCTCAACCCATTGGAGGATTCCCGTTTTGGCAATAGCTCTTGCAGAGGGCAAATGTGATCCCTTCTGCATGGGAAGAAAGTCTCTATGGCTGTACTGAAAGATAAAGGCAACTTTTGGGAGCAGACAAAAATCAAAGACTGAAGTTCATCTAAATAGTATTGTTAACAACAGGTTTATAAGATTGCAGGAAACATTTTGTTCTCTCCTGCTCATCTCTATTGGCTTTTGTTTTAAAATAATCTTTCTCAGTTACTTTTCTCTTTTGCTATCAAATTTTGGTATTTTATACTTCCCACACTGCTCTTGCTAGCTGCTCATGAGTTGATTCAGGTGAGACATAGAAAATTTGTTGGAGGTCAAAAACTTCCCCAGGGACAAAGTTGTGGAGACAGTCTGTCAAAATAAATTTGAAAAGAGCCATTGAAATAAACAAATGATAGCCTCTTCCTACAGCAATGCAAGTTTAAATTGCATCCCAGTAAATATCCACAGTAGAAGACAGAATAAGACAGAAACAAAACTGCACACAACACCCTATCAGAAAATAATCCTTTAAATTTGTCCTGACAGTAGAAAGATAGCAAGCCTACAAGTATCTGTTACAGTGAAATGAAAGAGAAGTGTGAGGCTCACTGTGAATTACTGCTGCTGAGTGGTGGTTGGTATTCTGAAAAATAGCAGCTAAAGTGGCTCAGTGAGAGCCTGGGTATGAATTGACCTCTCTACCAGCACAGCACCAGCTTGTGCACTTGCTAGTCAAAGTCATCCTGTATCTAGTCTCTTCATTTTCCCATTTTAATATTTAGTATTCAGTGATCTACCTCACCATTAAAATATCCATAAACATTTGGTTATTTCTGGTATGTGATGATATCTTAGATCAGCAAACTACCGTGGACCTATTCTCTGAATTCTTTTTTCCTTGCCTTATTTTACTTTCCCTTGGATTAGACAAAATGAGACTTTCCTCTTTCATGTTTATAATCGGTTTCATTTTACATTTCATATGAACTAACAGTGCTGCTGAGATTGATCTCACAGCGTGGCTGGGAAAGGAGATGAATATTTTATGAACTTATAAAAGATAAAATGAAAGCATATTATTCTAGGGATGTATTGTTGATGTTCCGTGTAAAATTGTGACAGCATGTCCATTCAGAACCCTATTTGCACATCTCTCTCATCTCTTTGAGAGGAATAACTTTTCCATGTCAAAATTCTAGCACTTAATGTGATTGCAAAGCCTTTTTGTCATGAAAATTAAAAAATACTTCTGAAGTTAGAAGTATTCATACAGACATCACCATGGAAATTTATAAGAGGTTGCATGTTTTGTAGATACATTTCCATAAATATTAAAGCATGGTGCAATGAGGAGTTTGGAGAAAATTACTCTAAAATAATACCTGCAGAAACTCACCCAATGCTTGTCACTGCTCAGAGGCCATGCATGAGCCAAACTGAGCAGGAAAGAAGCCTCAGTCAATTTGGCACTTTGGTGCAAGTGGTGCTGAAGCACCCAACCGGCCAAATTCTCAATGTTTTTCCCTTAGTAAGCCTGAAGCTTTAATGAATTCAGTTGGTGAGGATGATGTCTCATTTCCATTGCTCTACCACACTTTTAAATTCATCAGAGTTCCTGATTCGTGCTGCCTCATGACAGCTGAAGGACAGGGTATCCCTTGTCTGATCAGGATCCAGCTACTCTTCACTCCCTGCTGTGTTTTTCACAAGTGCAGAAACATTTGGGTTGCTTTCACCAGCTGGCTGTATTGCAAGATTATCTGGTGATGGAGACATCTTTATGTATCATGTATCATCACACTGAGGTTGGTGACAAAAATGGTTTTAAATTAGCAGAGCTTAATTTCAGAGTGATGTATAAATACTCAAAAACTTGAATACTAGGGTAGACCTAGAGCCCTTGTCTCTGCCCCACAACCAGAGTGTGTGTGCTCCAGATGTGGCATAAGGGCATTTGCACACCCTGAGGTTTTATGCAATTTTGTTTATGGAGTTCTGGAATTGGCCCACACATGCTTAAAATCACAATATGGGCTTTGCTGTTTTCAGGATGATAAACAAAAGTGCTCTCAAGGAAGCTGAATTGCCTCCCTGTGCAGTTTTGGTGTTATTCTCAGAATATGGCTCCATGCTCTGTCACACTGGTGGCTGGGCATCATTCTCAGTAAGAACATTTCTGCACAGGTGCTTCCATCAATAGCAGCTCACTGATGGGACTGCACACGGCGCTGCCAGGTCACTGATGCTGCTCTTGAATGACATTTTCAGGAGAAAAAAAAAAGCTTCAACTGATGTAATTACCTGAATCTAATGATTTGAAGACATAACCCTCAATCAAGACTTCAATTCAAGGTTTTTGTTCCTGTAAATTGTAGGTCAAGGCCACAGTCTCCAGGAATATTTGACACTTGACCAGAAATCCAGGTTTTCCTGGGGAAAATGCTCAGATAGACATCTCCACTGAATTTGAAGAAGGAAACATGCAAACATGCTCACCCTCCTGAAGCAAGACAGGTGCAAGTCAGCCCTTACTGCACTCAGTTGAGAGATTTGTGTGGAACACATAGCACATAAAAATAGATTTTAAAAGTTTCAAAGTCAAATTATTCTTATTTTGACTTTGGAATTGTGTTTTCTTGAGCTGAGAGGAAAAGATACTGTACTTTATCATTGCCTTGTTATATGATAGCTGGAAATTAAAGAAAGACTGTATTTGCTAGGTGTTCAATTTTTTTATCACTAATCAAAGGAAAAAATGTTCTCAGTCACTGTGCAGTTAGAAACACATGAAGAAGAAACACTGCATGGGCAATTAGATTATTTTTGCAATTTCCTACAGATTATTTAATTCGTCTGAGAGACTATATTCAAGGGCAGGTTTGTTAGTTTTCTTCTATCTAAATAATATTGCAGCTCTCATAACCTTCATATCAACATGATGTTTTTTTCTCATAAGGATTCTTTATTTGTAAGTCTTCTGTCACAGCCAGTGCCTGGGCTGTTGTGTCTGAAGCCAGTAACACTTGCTCTTTTGTCCCTGTAAATTAATGATGTAGGCATTGGTGCCTCTAATCCACAGTTCTGCTGCTGCAGTCCTTCACTCCATTCTTTTTCACCCCAAGGTTAATAATGAAGTAGTGGAATAATCACCATACCGTAGGTAAATAAGGAGGCTAACACCAGTGCTGAGATTTATTTAAAAAGAGGTTTTAAAAAAGTAGAGAGGAAAAAGAAAGAACTAGTCTAATTAGAAAGAACTTTTAAAGGTATTAAATTATTTCCTGAAGACTTTGTGATGTATATTGGTTTTGGAAGTGTCTTGTTTTCACTTTAGATTTTAAATTCAATGAACTTCTTGTCAGATGCAATTACGTGCAATTCTCATAGGACTCCTCCCATCACTATGAGCTTTGTCACATGTATTTACATCAAAAATTAGGATTTATGCTCTGAACAGCTTTTAATACAGACATCATGGATAATAGGGGTAAAAGCAGGCAAGATCACGTAGTTCTAAGATCACTTTCTGAGCGTATAATAGATGTTGAAGGTGACTGAACACTAGAATAAGCTCTGCTGAGAGATTGACTCACTTTAGGCTTCTAAGATCCAACAGGGCTCAGCCCTGAGCAACTTGCTCTGCTTGACCCTGCTCTGGGCATTGGGTTGGACTTGGTGACCTCAGAGGTTGTGTTTAATCTCAACAGTTCAGTAATTCTGTGTGGTCGTGTGCCAACCAGACCCAAGTCACTGGAGTCTTCTGACACAGCTGTTCATTGAGCCACATCATATTTGCCATAAATTTGTATGAAGGCAATATTGTTGTGGATGGAGACCAGTTCTGCAATTATTAGATTGAGCAGTACTCCTACACAGCAATTGTCCCATTGACTTTTATATTAAATTGGCTTCTGAGCACCTCTTGACCTGAAGGTTAAGCTCTTAGTATGCAATTCAATTTAAAAATTAATTGACACTATTAAGACACTTCTTCCAAACCCAAATTAATAACCCTCTTAATTTACAAACCTAGGAGCCCTGAATGAATTAATAATGTATTTACTGGGTTTATATATTGGCATTCCTACAATACTAAATAGGTGCAATTGGTATTAGTTCAGCTGGTCTCAGGTTGAAACTGATTTCTCCAAGTGATGAGAGAAAATGGCAAATTGCTCATTTGACAGGATTTTATCTCTTGTGGGGTGCACTTTAGAAAGCAGTGCTGGAAATAGAGGAAAATATTGCTTTATCCTATAGAGATGAGCTAATAATGAATTATTTTTTCCTTCTCTTCAGGTGAAACCAATTTTTCAGTGGGACCCACATAGTGCTGCATTTATTGCATGATTTAATTTTTGGGTATGCATTTTTAAGTGTCACTGGAACAAATCTTTTATCCTTGCTGCTTGCACTTAAAAAATGAGTGCTGCACTGGCAGCTGTTTCCCTGCAGAAAACTCTGACCTACCCAATTAACAATATTATTTTCTGAAGTACTTAATTGTTTTCCTGATATTGCTCCTTCAGTTTTGTTATTCAGTAACCTCAGGATGCCCTTCTCTCAGAAAGTACACAAGTTTCCACCTGCAGATTTTGTCTATGCAATGATCTTCCTAAAGCAGATCTGCACACTGTTGTACCTTGGCTTCTGCTGAGGTCCATCATCTTAGTGTTGTCTTCAAAAGAAATAAAAGTAGTCAGATTTTTAAAAATTTATTTCTGTACATAAAAAGATATTGAAAGTCATTGCTTTTGGATTCTACCATTGCAAAATCTAAAAGGCATTAATTTTGAAACTGTCTTCTCAAGCTAGCCAATTTATTGTTGGAGAAAAAGATCCACAGCAAAGTAAAAATTAGACTAGACTTTTCAGCATCATGTACAGAAGTCTCCCTGAAGAACATGTTTTCAGTCATTGCAAAGGAGCAAGAAGTCACCTTGTTTCTTAGAGAGCAATAACCAGACAAATAAAAAGTAGGTCAAAATTGAACCTTTTCAATGCTCGTTTGTTTTCTGTACATTTAAGGGAAATAAGTCAATTTTTTGATTTAGAAATAGCAAGTCTATTCCAGCCAAAAGAACAAGTGAAGTAATTTACTCTTCTTCTAGGTGTAAATATGATGGAATTAAACTCCATTGAATTGATTTGCATATATGTATGTTATAATTAATTATCAAAACAAAGTCTGTGTGAATATTAAGAGACTCACTTTAATCCTTGTGTGAAAAAGAGTTAAAATAAACTTGAATTTCTGTTCTTAATGATTTATTTTGAACTTCAGTATTCTACTATATGTACATATATCCCACAGTTTACCTTTAGTTTGATATTTATATGTTATCATTGAGTAGTTATAAAACTAGTTTGTCATTTGAAAAGTTGAATATTTTCTAGCATAATTTCTGGAGATGTAGAAGGCAACATAAATGTTTTACAAAGAATGTAGCTGCTTGTATTTTTTATTCTGAATCACAGGCACTTTTTACAAATCTAGAAATTGTGATTCTAGCAGGGATTTTGACTGTTACGGGTGCTTACACTTTGGGAGCTCACTCCTTTTTGCAAAAGCATGGCACTTGACAGTGTTTGTTACTACTAACACTTGGCTTTCTGCAGTGATAAGAGGATGGCAGTAGGCAGGTGTTACGCTGTGACTACTACTTAGCAGGAGAAACTTGCTCCTTATCCTAGCCCTTATTCTCCCATCTGCTTGCTTCACTCACTGTTGTGTCTGGCTGGAATCCAGATTTGTAAACTCTTTTGGGGACTTGGATTTTTTTTTATATACATATTTCATGCTTCTAGATGACTTAACACAGAAAGCCCAATAATTATCCCTTCTTTTAAGACTGCAGGACAAATATTGTGCTCTAAAGTCTTGCTTCTTGATCATAAGAACTTAATAAACTGTAGGACTGCATTGTGGCTCTGTCCTTCACCGTGCAGCTCCCTTTTCTTGTAATAGGAACAAACATTCTTAAGTGCCCTTATTTGGGCTAACAAATAAAAATAATTGGTGTACCTACTACACCAGACTAAATTGATAATTAAATTTAGCCATTTATGTAATAGTATCTTTTTGGTGGTAAAATGAATTTAATTGACAGTTTTTAGTTAGAATAAAGAGCACTACAACAGTTCCTTGTTATCTTAAACTTCTAAATTAATCAATGAGCTAATACTTGGGTAAAATGAAAGTATATTCATACTTTTGTTTTATTTTACATTTGGGTTGGGGATTTATTTTTCTCAAAAGCTGGTTAGGGTATTGTGTAATAACCCCAATGTTGTGGGTTCAATCCTCATATGAGTAATCCACTTATGTTGGACTTGGTGATCCTTGATGACCCCAGGGGGGTTCCCCAGAACTCAGTATTTGGGCCAGTTGTGTTTAATATTATTATCAATGATCTGGACAAGGGGATCAAGTGCTCCCTCCGTGAGTTTGGAGATGACACAAAGTTGAGTCAGTAATGATCTGCTGGAGGGCAGGAAGTCTCTGCAGAGGGATCTGGCAGGATTGGTGGGCTGAGGTCAATTGTGTGACAAGGGTGAGAGCTGCACTTTGGCCACAACAACCCCAGGCAGTGCCACAGGCTGGGGCAGAGTGTCTGCAAAGCTGCCTGATGGAAAAGGACCTGCTGGTCAACAGCAGCTGAACATGAGCCAGCTGTGCCCAGGGGGCCAAGAAGGCCAATGGCATCTGGACTTGTATCAGCAGCACTGCGGCCAGCAGGACCCGGGCACTGATTGTCTCCTTGTACTCACACTGGTGAGGCCACATCTCAAATCCTGTGCTCAGTTTTGGGTATCTCACTAAGGGAGGATATTAAGGAGGACATTGATAAGGTGATTCCCTCTCAAGTCAGGGCTTGGGAAGAATTGCATTAATTTTTTCCAAAAAGGGATCTCTAAGGATGTTTCTGGAGTGAGTCCAGAGAATGGCAACAGAGCTGATGAAGCCTCTGGAACATCTGAGGGAGTCAGGCTTGTTTAGCCTGGAGAAAAGAAAGTTCAGAGGGGACCTTATCACTCTACAACTATCTGGAAGAAGGTTGTGGCAAGCTGGGGGTCAGACTCTTCTCTGAGATAGCACATGACAGGACAAGAGGAAACAGCCTCAAGTTGTGCCAGAGAAAGTTTAGATTTAGGAGAAATGTCATCTATGAAACAGTTGTCAAGCACTTGAGGCGGCTGCTCAGTGGAGCAGTGGAGTCTCCATCCCTGGAGGGGATATTTAAAAGATGTGTAGGTGCTGCACTTAGAGATGTGGTTTAATGGTGGAGTTCGTAGTGCTGTGTTAACAGTTGGGCTCAATGCTCCTAGAGGTCTTTTCCAAACTAAATGAATTATGTGATTCTGTTCTATAATGCAAATAGATTTAGACTCTGAATGCACACATTTTTTAATATGCTTTGAACTTTAAACAAATAAGCAGTTTCTTTACGGACATAGCTCATTAAAGTACAAAATTCCTGCAGGTGATTCTAGGATCAGTGACCTGCATAGTTATGTTGACTCAGAAAATGATGTTATGGCCTTGAAGAAGCCAAAGGGAAGAAGAGGATTTGTAATTATGTTTGAGGTATTAAAATTATTTAAAAGTTACTCTATCTACAGGGTTCACAAACTTTTCTCAGGCTCTCCCATATTTTCTTCAGAAGAGTTCTAAGATACTTCTCCGCTTACATTTCCTATGTTTAGGTTCACCTTACCTGGCAAAGTTTACAATTGCAGATAAATTTGCAACTAGTGCAGTGAACTAACAATCTATTATTCTATGTATTAGAACAGTAATGAAAATCTGATGCTCAAGTGCTTAAACTTAAATGATGTATTTCTGAATTTGTGAGCTACACACTTGGGAAGGAATCAGCTGGACAGAATGCTGTCCCTGTGCACTGCTCTTTGCAGCGTAACATCCTTTATTACGTTGCTCTTTATTTATTATCCCTCTAAAGCACTATTGCACTCAAGATGTACTTATGTAACAGGACATAAAAATAATTTGCAGAGTAGTAGATGGAAGTTAAAACACACTGCTGTCTACGTTAGACAGGATTTAGTTAAAAAGAGGAAAGTCATGGAAAATGTAATCTTCTCTATTTTTTTCCTTGTCTTAATCTTTGCTATTCCTTCTCTGTACATGGCATATTTAATCAGATGCAACTGCTTGAAAATTCCTGCATCTTTAGAGATCCCTTTTTGGAAAAAATTAATGTAAATCTAGCCAAGCCCTGATTCGAGAGGGAATTATCTTAAAACTGATTTGGAATAACAGTCATATTTTATTTTTTTAAACATAGAAATATTAATATATCTGTCATCATAAACAGCTTTTGATAGTGAATTAGAAATTATCCTGTTTCCCAAGGATGACAATTGAATTACCTATATACACAAAAGTGAGAAAACATAGTTATTATTTAGAATAAATCTTTACTATTGTGTCCACATACAAGTGATTATAATGCTTCAATAATGTATGATTATTTCCAGAGTCTGTTAACAAATGTGTTCATGCATACTGTATTTTGACATATGGTATGATGTTTATAATGGAACATGATAATCCGATGAATAAAAGAGATGCAGATTGATACTTTATAATATTATGGGAAAGTGGGCTTGATTTCCTTACTATGTATTTCCTGTCTTCTCTGAAGTGTTGGATACAAGGTTCAGAGCCATTTCTGTAAGGTGATGGTGGTGATGTTCATTTTTCCTTCTTGAATGAATAGGTGCTAAAATTAATTTTGGTGTCTGCAGCTTTCTTTGATAATGAGCTAAAAAGCTGAGTCTACTCAGTGAAATCCACCCTATCCAGACTCCTCTGAGGCATCTTTGACAAGGTTCAGAGAAATAACTGAGCTGCCAACAGACAAGAAGTGGGTGGAATCACTTGGCTCTGGGGTTCCAAGAGCCTTTGGAACTTTTGGGTAATGTCAGAGAGGGGAGATCTTTCCCTGCTGTGTAGATCTCACACAGGAGGGCCCCAGCAGCCCCCACAATTGTGTGGTTCAGCCAAGGGTGTCTCAGGAACACCTGCAGAGAGGCACAAACTCAGGTCAGCAGGAGCAGGGTGGACTCCCATGGTGGGAAAAGGGTTTTCATTCAGGGAACAGCTACAGCACTGTGAGAGAGGCCAGAAACAGCATGGCAAAAGCAATGGTGAGGCAGGACTCGGGTTTATCTAGAAGTAGTAAAATGCTTTGAAAATTAAACTTACTGAATATTATTCCTTTATTTTTGTGCTACATTCCTGCATAAATAGATATATATAGGTGAAGTACAGCTATATTTTGTGTCCTTGTTTGTATGGGTACTCCAAATATTAAAATTAATTTATGTAACAGTTATCTTCAGACAAATCGACTTTAGTAGCTGCAGGAAGCATTGACATAATTCTTTAGAAATATAAATTCTGCTTTTCTTAATACCCATAAAACTTTGCTGTTGTGTGGGCAAGGCTCCAAATGCTGTATTTCTGTAAAACAGCTACCAAAATCAGCTACTGTTCATTTAAAGTGTCATTTGGAAACCATGGGAATAGGAAAACTTAATTGGGGAAAAAAACATTTCTATCTATATACTTTGTAAAATATGTAACAACTTCAGAGCCTGCAGATAGTGGCTGTGGTGGCACTTTTCATGCAGATTAAACAAGTGTATTCCAAAGTGCCCAGTTAGGATAGTAAATTGTCACCTTGATTTCTAAAACCTCCTGCAGAAGAGAACAACTGATTGATCACTGTTTTCAAAGATACACTGCACTGGTTTCAGATGTAGGACTCCAGAAGGACTGGGGTCTTGCAGACTTATGGTGTTGCAGAGTTGATTTTGAATAGTCAGGGGAAACTTGGAGCTAGAAACCTGGCTAAGTGTAAATTATACATTGATAATTAATGTTCATCTGGTGTATAGATTGTGTCCAATGAAGAGATCCATTGGTGTCTTAATATGAGTGTAAAAATTCTTACAACATTCTTGTGGACATTTATGTGCACAAACCATGTTTTATAGCTATTTTTTCCACCATCTAATCGTTAATCTCCATTCAGTAAGTAAAAATTCTGTGATCAACTCCCTTTGGCAGCCTGATGATATGGCACCTGCATTTCTCATATTGCAGCTTTTTTATTTTTCAAAAAGTACATAACTATATGAATTCCAGGGAGAGGAGGGATGACACTTTACCCCACAGTCAGAGCCCAAGGAGCTCCCATGGAGCATTGTACTGCCTGATTAAATAGTCCTTGGAGCAAGGGCTGACATTTATGTAACTTTCCAGTAGGAGTTGACCACCCTTGTGTTTGTAATGCCTATGTAATATCCCACATAATCTCTTTGTGTCACGAGTGGCTCTTTCTGTATGTCACACACAGTGGAACAGTTTAAAGGACTGAGAAGTTCCAGTAACTTGTGTTTAAGTGCATTTGCATGGAGAACATGGGGCAGGTTGAAAGCTCTGGATAGAAAATAGACCTTTTTTCTTGCTCATCACACAAGCACTGTGCTGGCTTCTAGGTAAGAGGAAGGTGTCTTCATCAGCTCTTCATTCTGGGGACTGAAATGTGGGTAAATTTTGCTCCTAGAACTGTTTGTAGGGAAAAGATGTTGGAAACCTAGTACATGATTTTCAACAGGGGCTAGGCATGGAGCTGGGAAGGGGGCCACAGGGAGGAATGAGCACACCCCACCCAAAATTGTTCACAGTCAGAGTAGCAGCTGAGATCTAATCGAGTTTATCAGTAGCTGCAAAACTTTCCCAGGTGGTTTTGTATGTCACACACGGACAGATCAGGCCACTGTTGGAAGACCTAAGAGAGGTCTAAAGGTGTAGGAATGAAAAAAGAAATATTCACTAAACAATAACTGGATGAGTGGGTGTGGGTTAGAAAGGAGGGGAAATTATCTTCTTCCATTTATTTATTTCTTTTTTGAACAGTCGGTCTAATTTCCACTTATGATAGGATGACATGCATGAAATTATTTTAATGAGCAGTTACTTCAAGGAAGCATAATCAGGGAGATTAGGGATTTCTGTACTTTTTCAGCTTTTATGTCTGTATCTAAATGCGCAAAATTTTTCAAGAATTAATCATTTACTTTCAAAAAAACTTTGGGCTTTTCAAATAATATTTTTTAAGCATTGATGTAGCCCCATATTTTTCCATTGGTGGCTCAGAAATAAGATTTTCTACCTGTTTTTACTGTCAAAGTCAGTAGAGATAATAAGGAATTTATGCCATAGTAACCAAGTTACTGTTCTGTAAAACAGTGTTGCAAATGTGTGTGTAAAATGTTCAATTGTTTCATTGCTTCTGAGAGCTCTCTGCGTGGAAAACTTCTGCATAGCGTTTTAAGAGCTATAGCTCTGTATCTCTGTTTACCTCAACAGAGAAATATTTAAATAAAAGGTTTCAAATTAACTGATATCTCCATGTATAATGATGGTTTAGGGCGTTGGTATAGTGACTGACTGAACTGACAAGAAAATACAGGACAATTTTTGAAGAATCAAAACACAAACCTAGAACATCTGGAATAAAAACACTTGATAGCAGGTTTTATTCTTAAAATAGTGAAATTTGTATTTGAGATATGTAAGACTTTTTTTTCCATATTTTTATTATTGCCATCAATAGTTTCAGCCTAGCCAAATCAGCCATTACTAATAAAGAGCAAAGACACGTAAGTGACTTCCTACCAAGAACACAAACATCTGCTAAGCAGTTGCAAGTACCACAGGCTGACTTGGAGGACAAAATGCTGTAAATAGGGAATAAGGGCCTGAAACCTCCCATAATGATCAAAGATAGTTAAAAGGCCTAGTGAAATTACATCGGGCAGGAGGATATACTGGAAATTAAGAATAAATTAGTGCAAAATAGTTCCCAAAAACATTTATTTCTTTTCAGTCCTCCCCAAAATATGTCAATTTTTTTTGTTTTACTTATATTTTGCTCTTTTTCCTTTTGTCCATTTTCCTCTTTTCATTTTATCACAACCCCCCACCAAAAAAAAACTTTAAAAAGTACTGCTAGAAGCAGAGAAGTCAAAGTTCATCCTCAGAAATAAAGGCATGTGGAGGAGTATCCATTTAAGGCTGCTGCAAAGGGTTTCAGAAAGTCTCGCCCGTGTCTGTGCTTGTTTATGCTGTGCAAATGGGAAGGCATTTCTCGGAGGAATGCAGCAAGCAGCGTTTCTGAAAGCAATCGGGAAATTCTTGCTGATGTGGGAGTTGCCAGCACTCTCCCAAACTAATGAAAAGCCCAAGACTGGGATTACGTTCGAAAGAAAAGTGTTTGCTAATTGGTTTTCGCTGTGTGTGAAATAAAAGTGGTCAGGGATAGAGCTGTGGCTCTCTCCCGAAAGGCCAGACACTGCTGTGGCCGCCGGGGCGTTATCATCATCCCCTCCCGCTCCGGGGGCTTCAGCCTCCCTCGCAGCGAGAGCAGCTCCGCGCTCTTCTGCGCTCACAATTCCTGCTTATTCTCCTCGCTCACTCTTCAGTGCTCCCTTTAGTCGCCGCTTGGGCAGTTTGCTGGAGCTTTTTACGGCCAGTCAGGGCTATTTCGGTATTTAAAGCCCAGCTCTGGAAGCTGATGGCTGGGCTCACCAGTGCCGCTGCTGGTACCCGACCGCTGCGGGCGCCGAGCGCGGCATTCCCGCACCTGGGAGCGACCCGTGCCCGCCCAGGGGGTGTCCCTGCCCGTATCCCACGGACATTTCTGCCTGGCAGTATTCCTAGCGGTTCGGGTACCGCGGGGTGATGCCGAGCATTCCGGTGCCATCTGCTGGCCCCGCGTCCCGGCGCCGGCTGCGACAGCGGAGCCGCCCCCGCCTCGGGAGATGGATGGAGGGGTAAGCGCCGCTCAGTGAGAGCGCTGTAACCTGCTCTAGCCCGGGTAAGGACGGAGCTATCACCATGATCAGTAATGCGCAGTTGCCTTCCAGTTCTCCTCCTTCCCAAGAGCAAGGCAGCCCGGAGACACTTGGGCCTGCATTTTCCCTGGCTTTGTGTTATAAGCATTACTTACATGAGCTTTACAAGCACCTCAAGTCTGCACTTTTACCAGAGATTTCTGTTTGACATGACACGTTTACAAACAGTTTGGTTACTCCTGCTTCGTTCAGAGCTCTGATCTGAAGGGATTGAATCCATATTTCCATTTCTATGGAAACAGCTAACTGTCTTCTAATATAGCTGTTTTGTAACTGCTGGGTCTGTTCTCATGTGGGCTGTTTTTAATCCAGTTTAGTGCTGTCGATCCCACCTGAGTGGTTTGAAGCTGACATTTATAACTGAGAGCATTTAGATCTGCTGCTCTCCCAGCACACTGCAGAGAAAGGGACTTACATGCAAAATGTGAGCAGGTTTGCAGCAGATACTGTAAAACACCCCTTACCATCCATCATTTCGATAGCCCTAGCCTAACTCCAGAGCGAGAACAGCCACAAATTTCTGTTATATGGCTCACACCAGCCTGCCAACTGTGAAGAATCATCCTTTTTGTATTCATTAGGAATATGGAGTTAGATTTGATATTCCTCCAACAACTTCTGAATACATGATCAGCATTGCATTTGGCTTCAGTGAGGATTTTTTCCCATTTGTGTTAATGCTCATAATGCTGTGTGTTTCAAAAATGTAAGGTCTTCATAATTGTTCGCCCTCTTATGCACTGGCCTGGTAGGGAAGCAGGAGTGGTCATTCTCCCACCCCTGACTGTGGGAGAATCTGTTCTTTGATTTAATGCTATCTGCCTTTCTTCAGAAAAAAAATGCATTCATTTCTCTTGGAAGTTGCAATGTTAATTACATTTTGAAATGAGGCTGATATCAAATGGGTTTGATCCTCATATCAGATGGTTGTGGCTCTGGAAAAATTATAAAAGGTGCATGGATGTCTGGTCTCATTGCAATAACAATTTTCATGTTTCTAATGAGTGAAAACATAGAAAAGCTAAGAAAAACATGATCACTTCCCTTAGATTGTGTATTACTTGGTCATTTGGAAACTGGATACAAAGATATCCAAAGATATCCCTCACAGCTGTGTAACAGCCAGAGCAGGAGTGACCATCACCTTCAGAGGTTTCCTGCAGCTCACACTCAAAATGTCCCGCTCTCCCCAGTTCAGAGAACTGCTGCTCACTTCTTCTGGGCTGGCAACAGCAGCCAGCAGGGCTGCACACATTTACCTCTTGGGAACACTCCTCTTCCACTTGCTGTGGCTGTGAAAAGAGTTAATATGGGCACACAAGGCAGGCTTTGTATTTTGCTGTGCCTGACACCATGGGGCAAACTAGTTTTGAGTCATATTTACACAGGTCCCTGATGGGTAAAGTAGACACTCTGGTTTTTCATTGATTCTTGCTCTCCTGAACTGAATCAACCCACAATACAGATTTTCTCCCTGGTGCTTTAATGTTAGGGCAGTAAATATGGTTTTTAATTTACCAGTCATAGTAGCTTAAAACCAGAGCAGTATTATAGAAAAATCTGTTCTTGACCTATAACTTAAACCATTTGTTTTGAAGAGATAAAATATACGTAACACCAAAAAGAGACAATTTATATGCTAAATAAACTACAGGGGAAAATTAGATCAACATATTTAAACATCTACTAAAGCATATGAAATATGTATGTAATTTCACATTTTTGGCTAAATTATGCCATAGAGGTACTGATAAATCCATTGCTAGAGGGCAGAATTGGGACTGTGGTAACATACCCAAAGAAGAAATCATGGTAGGTGGCAATCTATGCCTTAAACAGCCTGGAGAAGGATGTGGAGTAGGGATGGGAGGTGGGGGAAATTTTGTTTTGTTGTTGCTTTGGAGGCTGCTTTGCTTATCTATGTATAAATTTATTTATTTATTTATTGTAATATTCCTTGAACACTGTCTTATTCACTTCATCTTTGTTGATATATTTGTGGAGATCTGACAAGGTGGATACTTTCACCGGGCAACTTTGTAATGCTCAGCATGAACCCACTTATTAAATAAAGAAATAAATGTGCCTGGTGTTATGCTCTGTGTTACTCACATGGAGGTGTTGAGTCTGAAGGAGCTCATCTTCCTGCTCAGGGGATACTCTCTGGACAGGCAAAATGTGCAGAGGTGCCCTCAGGCCATCTGCTTCTCTGAGTGAACCAGCACGGGGCGGGGGGGTTGCTGCCCTGGGGCAGGCAGCAGGGGCACAGTTTATGCAGCGTGATGTAAACACCCCTCTGAGGCTGCAGGAGGAGGGAGAGACTTGTGGGCATGGGCCCTGGTAGAAAAGGGCATTTGGAGGTGCTGCCCCCGCTCTCAGCCTCGCTCACACAGCCCCTGTCCCGTGCTGGCTGGGCAGGCAGCTCCTGTGCCAGCACCAGGCATGACACGTGGCGCAGTCCTGTGAGGGACAGCATGGAAATTGCCCAGTGTGGATTGTGTTATGCCATAAATTAATCCCACCACTATTTTACCACCACTATTTCATGGGGGTCATGCCCTAGCACCACTGCACCTGGATCCTGAGAGTGGAAAATCTTTTCCTTGGTGTGAGTGTGTGGGGAAATCCAGGCAGTCTTGCAAAAGCTGGGCCAAACACACATGAGGCTTGAGTCCAGGACTATAAATATATCCCAAGTGCACTTGTGTTGGTGCTACCATAATAAAATATAAAAGCAGCACAGGACAGTTTCCAATAAAAAGTTATCACTGCAAATTTGAAAAATTGTGTTTAGAGATTTAGAAATTAATTTCTAAGGTCTGTAAGTCTTTCTGCCTTGAGCCTATCTTTTTCCATTTTATCTCAGTCTCTTAATTGTAATTCAGGTCTAGTGCTAAGGTGTTAGTATGTGGTGAAAACAGTAAAATCTCTCCTAGTACTGAACATTTATTGGTTTTAAGCTGTGTAAGACTGACTGTTATTATTTAAAAGTCTATATTTTGTTTTTACTCTGCAGAAATGATGTCCCTATGAACCTCTGGCCTTAGTGACAGCAATATATTTGCCTGAGATAATGTAGAAGCAGACTTAGGCACCCATGTTGTCTCTTCCAGTGTTAGTTAGTTGGCATATAATTTCAGGATCTAAAATGTAATTTAGTGCAGCAATTCCCATGCTGTGATGTGTAGTGCTGTGGTGTGGGAATCACACTTGCACAGCCAAGAGAATGCTTGATGGTACAAAGAGTTGTGCCTGTGGATGTGATCCTTGTCATCAGATGGTCGATGGCCAAATGACAGGGAACCTCTAATAAATACAAAACTCCACATGATTCTTTAGGACAGATCCTGGGATCTCATAAATTGCCAACATCCTCAGGATGTGACCCTTTATCACCTGTATAAATGGTGTGTAAATACATAGAAGATGTATCTAAGTTGATCTAAATCTGCCTGTATCTTAAATGACTTAATAATTGCCTAGAATTTATGTATCACACAGCTTCAGATATCAAACAACCATCAGTCAGGACACAGAGTTACACTTGAAAACACAATTGCATGTGCTCTTCCTGAAGACATTGTCAATGTAGAAGTATAAATAATTGCTTGCTATCAGTTGATATCTAATTTAATGCAAAATGGAATTTCGTATGCAGGTTGGCTTAAAACAATGCTCAGTGTGCCTCACTGGTTTGTAGGAGTGAAGGTATGTTTTCAGCATATTTAGGTAGTGAAAGGTGATATATCTCATTTATAATGGTAAAACACCATAGCTTAGGGGAAGCTGCACCCTCTAAGCACCAGGGCTTGGAGCTGCAGTCTGGAGTTGGTTTGATGAATGACATTTCAAGGAGATCTAGAACTCATCTTAAAATAATGTCTTTGAGAGAGATCTCTGCAAGTGACTTCCTCATTTTCTTCCAAATATGTCCAGACTTTGGTGAATTCCCAGACTCAAGTCTTCATTGTGTCACTGTGGATCCATGTCAGGAATGTGTTTCTTATGTCTGCTTTCTCCCTTTCATACATTGCCAATTTCCCTTTTTTTTTCTTCATTTGAACAAGCAAGGCAGACCATTATGCAAAAGCTTACTTGGAAAAATAAAATGCCTTGAACTAGTGCAGCTGCTTTTCTATAAATAAAGTTAAATATACTGGTGTTTTAACCTTGCTGTTTCAGTACATTAGATTTAGAATAGCTTCACTAGAAACAAACCCACTGCATAATATCCTTGAAGAACTCATGTTTCACGTGTATTTCAGTTCTTGTGATCAGAACAACACAGGAACAGTTTGTTATAAACTCTTATTTATAAATCATGACTGCAGGTACACAGCAGATAGGCACTCCAGTGTCTATAAGCAGTGCAAACACTGAGAAAAGCAGAGATGGACTTGTAGCAGTGTTACATCTGAATATCCCAGAGGTCTGAGTGACTGTGAGCTGCCTAGATCTCCGATCTTGAAGAGTGTCATATGAAACAATAACTACTTTTCTGTTTTTATACACTTTTCAATAATAAATATTCTCATACTGTATAACAAAAATTCTATAATATAATTCAAATAATCTAGATCTATAGATAAATAAATAAATATTGCAAGAAGGAATATTTTTTATCAGTCTCACTTTAATGCCCAGTAAAATAATGGAAAATTTATTCTGGTTGGTAGTGAAGAGCACCTGGAGAACAATGCAGTCACTGGTGACAGCCAGCATGGCTTCATGAGGGGAAAGTCCTTCTTGTTGAAACTGATTTTCTTCTAGGACAAGGTAACTCCTCTAGCTGATCTAGGAAAGCCAGCAGATCATCTTTTGGGACTTCAGCAGAGCTTTTGATACTTTTATCTCACAAGAAATAAAATGTCCAGCTCACAGCTGGATGACCGGGTTACACAGTGGATGAGCAATGGTCTCACAGGTCAGGCACAAAGCTGACAGTGAATGGGGGACATCAGGCTGGGGACTTGTCACTGCTGGGGTCCCACTGGGCTCCATCCTCAGTCTGCTTCTCTTCAGCATTGTCTTCCATGAATTGTGTGCAGGACTTGAAGGAATACTAAGGTAGTTTCTCAACAAAACTAAATTTGGATGAGCTGTCAGTTCCCTCCTGGGTAGAGAGGCCCTGCAGAGAGACCTCAACAAATTAGAGGGATGGGCAATCACCAACCACATGAAATTCAGCCAGGGAAAGTGCTGGGTTCTGCACCTGGGCTGGGGCAGCTCTGGATGTACAGACAGACTGGGGAATGAGAGGCTGGAAAGCAGTGCTGGGGAAAGGAACCTGGGGGTCCTGCTCAGTGGCAAATTGAACATGAGCCAGCAGTGCCCTGGCAGCCAGGAGGGACAGCTCTGTCCTGGGGGATTCAGGCACAGCACCAGCAGCCAGGCAAGGGAGGGGATTGTCCTGCTCTGCTCTGCACTGGGGCAGCCTCACCTCCAGTGCTGGGGCAGTTTTTGGAACCACAACATAAAAAAGACATTACGGAGTGTCCAAAGGAGGGCCATGAGGATGGTGAAGGGGCTGGAGGGGAATCCTTATGAGGAGTGGCTGAGATCATTTGGTCTGTTCAGCCTGGAGAAGAGGAGACAGAGGGGAGACCTCGTTGCAGTTGCAAGTTCCTTGTGAGGGAAAGAGGAGGGGCAGACACTGATCTCTTTGCTCTCTCATCAGTGACAGGAATCGAGAAAACAACATCAAGCTGAGTCAGGGGAAGTTGATTTCCTGATAAGGAAAAAGTTTTCACCCAGAGGGTGGCTGGGCAGTGGAACAGGCTCCCCAGGGCAGTGGTCACAGCACCAGCCTGGCACAGTTCAAGAAGTGTTTGGACAATGCTCTCAGGCACAGGATGGCATGGGTGGGGTTACCTGTGCAGAGCCAGAAGCTGGACTTGATGATTCTGATGGGTCCCTTCCTACTCAGCATATTCTGTGATTCTGCAATTTTTTTTTTCTTGGTGGAAAGCATGTGAAATAATTTTACATAAAAAATAATCAGGCATAACTGAGGCACCTGGTATTTTGAAATGGATTCTGATTCCTGACAAAGCAAGAAATGAGTAAAACAATTAATGAATGCCATTTCTCACTTTCCAGCATAATTAAAGGGAAATATAGACAAACTGTGTAAGCTTTTAAATGTGTGTATCTGTGTGGCAAAATGTAACATAAAGAGTAAAATGGCAAAATGACAAATGGTAAAAAGGCAAAACGTAACATAAACATCTGTTCTGTCTGTGGTGTTTTAACTCAATGAAGAGCACTGACTTTTTTAAGAAGAATGAATATCAGTTGAAAAAAATAAGATTAAAGTTCATGTGTTTATAGAGCTTCATATTTCCTGAATTAGAGTGATGACAAGAGGTAATAAGAACTTGTTGGAAGTTCTCACTGAAGCTGGGACTCTGAGACTGAGTCACAGTTTGAAGCTTCTCCAGCACTTGTAGCTGACCCGCTCCTGTCTGATCCATGAGGTGAAATTCAAGGGTTTCAACATTTTGGGGCTGCTAGGCTTGGAGGGGTGTGAGAAGATTGAGGAGAGCTGTTGAATTTTATTGCACATACAGTCCAAACTATTCCTCAAAATTCAAGAGAACAGATGTTGCCCATGGGATTGTGACCTTTACCCTGATGCTCAGGTTTTCTCTGTTTACACCAGGGATAAGCTAAAATAAATATATTTACTTCAGATTGCCTGGGGCCCAAATGGTCTAAAAATATTGAAGCTTACTGCAGCATCTCAGCACTGAGTTTATTTGAACAGAATCAGCATTATTTTTATAGAACACAGAAGTATTTTATATAGTTCCAAGTAAAAGAGCTTGTTATTAAAAAGGCATCCTCAGCTCCTCTGAAAACTGTGTTGCCTCATGCATGGAGAAACAATTATCAACAACTAAAACCTTGAAACTGTCTTTCCACATTTAAAACACTCTTTGAAAAGCTCTGAGGAATGACAGCCCCCCCGCCCCCGCCAAAAAAATGCAGTTACTAGCCAAGCACAGAGCAAAAGTTTTAGTTTGAGTATCAGTGACATCCACTGTCAGTAGTCCTTGAGCTCTCATAATCAGATATCTGGCACAGCAGAGACATCTTCACTCCATACTACATAATACTGCAAGTATTTTCCTTCTAGACCTGGTCAAGCTTAAAAAAATACAAAACATTGGAGGTTCTTAGCACTTTTGCCTTTTGAACTCCAGGCATAGGACATTGATTCCTGGAATAGTTGACTTTCCGTTAGCAAGAGGCTGACAGGGTGCTGTGTGCTTGTCCAACTTTATTATTCATTCCCCAGAATGTGTCCAATCTCCTTGGTTTTTGTCTTTCACTGCTTGTTCCTCCTGGAATCTAAAGGCATTACATTCAGAGATCACTTTTTTTTTTTTTGTTTTAATATCCCTGCTCACAATCTCAGCGGCTGCCTTCCCTACCTGTGGGCAAGGGCCTGGGATGGATTTTCAGAACACAGTGTGTTTCAGCAGCATGTTTTTCTTTGTTTTCTCTTACTCATTTCCTACTGGTACAGATGGATGAAAGAAAGTCCTGTAAAAAATGAAAACCAGTGTTGTGTTGAAGCACAGGGAATCAGGTTATTAGGATGGTCAGTGTAGGAGTGTCCTTAGGCAAATTCCTTATGCAATGGATGGATGACCTTCAATTCACATATTCATTTTAGACGTCTCTGACTTGAGAAATCTTGGACATGGTCTCCAAAGAGGCCAAGTGTTGTCTTCTTTATCTGAAAATGATGGAAGATTCAGACATTGCATTTTTTGATGAAGCAAAAGGCAAATGAAATTGATTTGCCCAATTTTTATTGCACTCAAATCAGAGGAACAATTTTGATTTGGCCTCTCTGTACTTGAGATTTCCTACCAAAAAAGGGAGAGGTCATAATCTTTTCCTGCTATTAAGTGGTGGGATCTTACTTCCCTGTGCAAAGCCTTCAATAGCTTTGTAAATTTGAGAAGAGGGTTGTGGTCTACTTGTGTGGTATAGTTACATATCTTATTCATGTTCCTTTTCAAGCAACATTGAACATAAACATTTTTTACATATTTTTCTCAGTAATTTTTCCTTGTGGTAAATTCTTAGACTCTGACATACTTTGAGCTTGCCTTCAGCAATCTGTACAGATGTTTCTTATTATGATCTCCCTTGTTACATCATTTATTAGAACACTGTTGTGCCAAATGTTTGAATTAGGAAAGGCATGCCATTTTCACATTATTCAGGGATTTTTGCAGGGAAGTAAGGTAAGGTATAGATGATACTCTGTTTTGAGCACATAAGCACAGACATTTCTGATTAGAGTTTTCATCAGCTTATAAAAGCAAATGGGATTTGATAGTAGCTGGCTCTAAAGGAAGTTTTGCAAAACTTCTTAGAAAGATTTGAATCCTTAATTTGTATGTATTCCCAGATGAAGTTTCATTGTGTAGGAAAATGAATATGGAGAGCTGTTGCATAACCAGCAAACTCCAATTTGTATTTCAGAGAAACATAATAAAGTGAAAATAAATTACATGGTAATAATTGTTTTGGACTGCAGAGCTAGTGCAACTTCCAGGGAGAAAAACAAAGCCTATGATTTGCCATGGTATGACTCCATTTTTATACTGATTTATGTGTATTGCATTCAAGAAAAAACACTAGAAAAAGAGCAGAATAAGGACAAAGATGACTCAGGTCCCCACAGTGATGATGAATTTCTTATTATAACAAAGCACATACAAGGAACCTATAAAAAGCCAGTACACCTCATTCACTTGACGTTTTTCAGTGATAAAGCACCATCCATCTGAACAAGTTTTCTTTTTAATATATGGCAAATTGTTCAATTGTACCCATCAACACAATATCAGGATGACAGTGTCCCACAGTGAGGCAGGAAAATATTATTACTCCATTACAGGCTGAGGCACAGAGAGACTTAGAGACTTGTTTGAGTTCAGGCAGAAGGAGTAAGGCAGAATGGGCATGGAAATCACATCTACTGTTACCCTACCTAGTGCCAGGGTTTGCCTGATTTCTTAGAGGTTTCCCTTCCCCGTACTTATGGGGCCAGTGGACCACAGCTTCTCCCTGTTCAGCCAAGTGCAGTTACTAATTCATTTTGATGTATGTGTCTTCCATGAGAACGTGCCAGTTCTTTCCAGTGCCCACTGTGGAAAAACTCATGTGCAGAAGCCTAGCCTTAATTTCAGGGTGTTTTTTGTTCCATACCTATGGTATAAGAACAGTCAGAACAGATGAACAATGATGAAAGGGATGGAAAAGCCTTCTCAGTTTTGTGCATTTCTTTGTGCATTGTCAGGGTTTTCTCTGCCATTATCCTTCCCACCCTACTTGTCAGACTCAGTGACTTCTCAAGAATAGGAACACAATTCCTCACTCTGGAAGCTGTACTGCTACAAACTGCATTTTTTAAGCATCTAAACCCGCTATTCTGTTAATCATGCCACTATTCAATATTTAGCACAGACAAGTTTTTATTACTGTTTCTGTGCTCCAGCATCCACATGCTTTATTTCCCTTTCCAAACAGTAGGTTTTCAGCCCTATGTGGCTCTGCATACAAACTACATCCTTTCCAATGCCATCTGCAAACTCCCAGTCACATACAGGTGTTACTCACCCAATAAAGCAAATCCAAAATCCACTTCTCCCAGGCTGAGACAGAGCTCTGAGCTGGCCCTATTTCCATCTTCTTCCTGCAGGTATCCCAGTACAACAGCAGAGACACCCAGCAATGTACTTAATCAGCTCTGGGAAACTGTACCCACAGCAAATCCTGTTGAGATCCTCAGAAAGAAAATATTTTATAGGAAAGGCATTATGAAATGTCAGATGAGGAAAGAAATACATAAGCTGATCACTGGGAGAAATAACTTTGATCTCTCCCGTGGCTCATCTTCCCAATTAAAATTGTTGTTCCTTCTCTTTGTGGAGACTCTGATAGTGGTATTGAAGATTAAACCAGTGCTGGTTTTGGAAAATCTCAGATTTTCAGTCTGCTCACCCAACACTAATATTTACTTGCTCTGCTGTGCTGTGAAAGAATATTGAAAAGAAATATCTCCATTTTCAGACTTATATACAGATGATGTCCTCAAAATTTTACAATATTGTCAGATGCCAGAACACACTTTGCTTTGTCTATGTCCAAAGGATCACGTGGTGGTTACAGGCTATCACCATACTAGAAATACATTAACTTTTACCATGATTCCAATGAAGATAGTTACAACAATTTCATTAATTTAAAAAAATAAAAAATTGAAAGTCATTGTTCTTAAAGTTTCCCAGAATTTTGTGTCTAACCTACTCCAGTTACTGTCAAAACTGGAGTGTTATGTGATATTGAGTGGTTTGAAAAATTATAAAAAATCCTAGGAGAAGGCTGGGAGACCATGGAGGCTGTCCCCAGGGGAGTCCAGTGGAAAGTTTGCCCTTGTGCCAGGCAGGTGTGAACCCCCAGCAACTTCCCAGCAGTGAAATTGCCGTACTTTGTCTTCCCAGAAAAGCTAGCAAGGGCATCAGTTTCCAGCTGCTATGTCTAGGGAACTGCTGCTTTAGTTCAAACTTTGCTCAGGTTTGCTGCTTATTTTGATCCAAAGCAAAATCACTTCTGTGGAAAAATAAGTCAGCAAAGTGGAAACTGGATTTCTAACCAGATTTATTCTGAATTTTTTGAAAATTTGGGCTTTTTAGATAGTCAGTCTGGATTGAAACTATGCAATAACATAAGTAGCCAAACATGAAAACTTTAAATAAATAATCAATTGCTACAGATTATGAGAAAAGCCAGTACCACAATTTTTTAAAAAAATATACACATCCAAAATCTAGGTAAAAAAAAATAATTATAATTTTGGGAATTTCTGATTGTCTTTTCTGGACAAAAATGTTTCCAATCTTTACATTAACATTGCAAGAAGTAGGAGATTTCCATTTAAAAAATGGAAAAAACCCACACATTTACTGACATTTCCTGAGGACTTAGGAAAAGTGCCAAATGTTGTGAGGTTGAGATAAAGGCAGGGGTGTTAGCAACATCAAGAGCAAGAATAGCTTTCTGCAGGCACTGCTGTTCTGACAAAGCAGTTAGATATATCTTGAAGAATAACTCCCTCTGTTATGCTTGCATGCTGCACTGACACTTCTAAAGTTTTCTGATTTGTACTCACTGGTTTTACACATTATTCAATTTGTACCTCATTGTTTTCAATTGTGAAAAGTAAAAATATCCATGTGTGATGTAAAATTCAGCAGTAGGGTATAAACAAATGCTGCATAATGGTTTGTTATACATTTCATTAGTATGTGTGCTTATACCTTACAACTGAAAGGCTTGATAAAAGGTAACAAGAAATGATAACTGTATGTTGTGTATTTCTCAGGTACCACTGATCAGACCAAGATATTGAACCACTGCTGAGGACGTTGTGCACCCAGCCTAGGTTTTCCCATGTACATTTCACAATATTAATGCTTAAAATGGGCATTCCTAATGTTTGATGCATGAGCAAATATTGCATATAATGCAGCAGCATGTGCCTGGTCCTAGCTCTGCTGGCACTTTATTAAGAACAAGCCTTGTGCCTGTGTTTGCATGAGCTGTGTCCTTTTGGTGTGGTGTCTGTGTCTAAGCAGGTCCTTGTCCTAGAACAACATATATTTGCCAGAAATAAAATAATCTTCAGAAAAAAAGTGCCGTGCCTATGTCCTGGACATGGGGCAGATCTTCGGGACTTTTCTATTGTCTTCTGCAGAGCAGACTTGTCACAAAAGAGTAAACTGACAAGTAACATTATCCTGGAAGATCAACTATTGTTTAATTTGTTTTGAAATAGTTTAGCATTATGAGCGTTATTCCAGACAAATAAGGCCTGGAAATTGATGCTTGCATGGAGAAGCTACTGTGGATAGTTGTTAGAGAGCAGTTGATTTCATGGCAGTAGTTATGGCCATTAACATCCCTGGTCAGAGAAGACTCACCCTATCAGCAGCCACCACCTGAACTTCCCTGGTGGGTAATAGCAGGCAGACAGTCCTTGACTGGGTACCTTGCACTGCCAGTCCCTTGGGAAACTATTCATTGGAGTAGCCCAAAACTTGGGCTTCTTATTTTTTGTTGGGAAGAGGAACCTAACTCTCATTTTGATATCCTTATTTTTGTGTCTGTGGGAGTCTCCAAACAATACTGTGTTGTATTTATGTGTCTAACAGTTGGAGCCTGCACTTTCTCTTCAGTGATGTTCAGGAAGCTGGATATTGTATAACAACTAATAAGTCATTTCCTAGACACCAAATTGTAAGTCAGGCTCTGTTACATGGATCCCAGAACACTATACCTTTTTATTTAAATAAAATCTAGATGTGGAATGTATTGTTTCATGTTGAAGAACTTTACATAAATCTATTAATGCAACTGCCTACTTGCATTTCCCATATTCCAAAAATAAATTCCTTTAGTACTGGCCTTGGCTCATATGCCTAAATAAAAATATATGAAATAAAAATTGAAAGCAGCCTAATCCTTTTACCATGAATCCTCATGGGAAAAGCTCAGCTGAAGTCAATGGAAGAGACTCAGGGATATAAGATGAACTCTCACTCTAACCAGACATATAAAGTTATCAAAATAAGCTGCTGGTTAAACAAAGGTAGTTACTTTAATTATAGCACACAAAGGTCAAATTCAGTTTCATAAAAACAATTCATACTGCATATTTGAGGGTTTGCTTGATTTCTTGGGCATTTTAGAGCTGGACTTGATGCTAGAGACTGTGATAATATGGACAATGAAAAGAATAAAATCCTTACACTTCCTTTGAAAATATATCATACTTCCTAGTGGTTTTGATTTCCTTTCCAAAAAAATGTTACTTGTGAAATACATCTCTTGAAAATGATAGCACAGTCGAGCATTTTTGTTGAAAAATTAATATTCTTTAGCATCCAGGCAACTGGCATATCTTGGATCTCTCTGTGTAGGAATTTGTTTACTTTTTTTAGCAAGTACTGTAGTCATCAACAACAATCTTGGATACGCAATCAGCAGCATCTTGTGTCCTCTGCTACCTTATTAATGCACATTATTATTCACTACCTCCTGCAGATCTAAAATACTACTGGCTTCTGAAAACTTAAAAAGTATGGAGGAATATTAATGCTCAGACAAAGAAAAGGACACTGATGTCTGAAGATTTAAGATTCTGTGTTGTCTTGTGTTTTGCATCAGTATCATCTTATACAGCAGATGTGCTACACTAATATTCAGATTCATTAATATTTCACAAGTATTCTGTTTACTTTTTAGAAAACTTCAGGATACACCAAAGTGCAAGTAGGCATAAGATCTGTGAAACTTCAGTTATAGAACCAAAAGGCAAATTACACACCCAAGTTACGCACCCAGGGAGAAAATACAGTTTGTTAGAATTGTAGGGATGCAGCTAAATTATTAAGATGGATTTCATTTTACAGCTGCTTTAACACAATAGATGCTTAGTAATAGATGGTTTAAAATCTGTTGATAAAAATCTGTATCTGCACAGATGACTGGCAAGACATATGTTTTGCCATTCAAAAGTTCTCCCAGTTAGAAGGAGGAAATGAACATTCATTTGCTGCTTTCATAGGAAAGTGGTTTGTCTATTAGACTAATAAAAATGAATGGGGATGAGGAGAAAGGTAAAAAGATATTGGCAACTTTACAGCATTTTTTTTTTTCATTTCAAGAAGGTTGCTGCACATAGAAGTGCTCTGAGAAGATGGCAAGGTCCAAGTTTCCTGGGAATTAAATGAAGAAGCTCTTATCTGTGTGGCACATTAGGGCACACCAGAGACAAGCCCTCAGTTTGAGATGGCCCCAAAGTAAAGCAGCATCTGGACAAATGTAAGGCAGAATAATGTGGCAAGCCTGAAGTGCAGGTGCCTGCTGGGCTGCTTTCAGCTCTTCTGTTGATTCAAGTTTACACTGATTTGTATTCAAGTGTTACATTTTGCCTTTGCCATGCTGAAGTGGCCAAGCCCTTCACTGTCTCTGCACCTTGGTTCTGCTTCCCTCCCAGGAGCACATGGTGACCCTCCCATAACAAAAGTGCTCCTGTGATTTTTATGTGTTTCATCCTAGTTGAATGCAAATCTTTTGTTGTGCACAGCAACCCACTCAGCCTGGTTAGTTGTTATCTAGTCAACCTGAGAAACTTCAAAATTAACTGTGTGTTTGAAACCCTCTGTGGAAATCACTAAGTTCCTTGAAGAGCTAGTTCATTGCTCTCAGGTGAATCATGGAGGATGACATGAATGTGGACCTCTCTCCACCTACAAAGTGAATCTAGATGAACCAGCTTAGATGGATATCTGACTTCAGATGGCTAAACATAACATAAATATCAACTGTATTTGGGAATTTTGTCCCTTGAACACAGCATTTCTAATTGCTCAAGCCGCTTGCCTTCAAACTTAAGAGAAAAAGAAAAACTTCAGGATTACTTTTTTTCCTATATACTTTTCTCTAAACTCTGTCTTACGGTTTTAGCTACATGCCAACATAAAGCTCAAAGTCTGGAAATTATAACATTATTTGGAGTTTTAAAACTTTATCCAAAGCAGTAGGTTTACATAGCTTATTATTCTGGTTCTCAGGTTCCTTCCAGAATTCCTCTGAAAAAGTGATCTCACCAGATATTGGCAGATTCTTTTATCATCCAGGTATGAACAAGTTATTATGACCCTAAATCCTACATTCTAATTGGAAGTATCAGCAAATTAATAATCTTTCTCTTCATTATCCTGGGTATCTATAGCAATGATATTTAGAAAACACAGCTAACTGTAAAAAGTAAAATAATTTGTCATTTTATAGCTACAGAAATCTTTGTATTACGGTTGTGAGCCGTTTTCAATTTACAGAGTGACTGAAGTTACCTTCTCCACATATAATTGATCACAACAGCAACAGTGAATTTTCTGCCTCTTTCTTCCTCCATTTGTCCACCTCCCTCTACCCCCATAAAGAACCAGCTGGCCATTAAAACTTGCTGCCAAGTGTACAAGGAGTAAATCACTGCCCTCTGCTTTGGGGAAGCCAAAAATACCCCCAGGTTTGTTGATCAGCACGTACGTCTGTCAGTCAGCGTGTTCCAAACTCGGAAGCAGACAATGCATGTGCTGCTCTCAGGAGCTGATGGGGATGTGGTGTGAAAACTTGGAACACAAAACACTTGTTCAGGGGAAAAGGGGCATGTGAGGTACTTTACTACAAGGACTAGCCCTCTACTGCTCACGTTGTTTCTATCTTGCTAGTGAAGGTGAGGGATGATAATCAGAGCAGCCAGAATAACAGAACTGTTGCGTTTTATTTACTTGAAGTAGTGATGGAGAGTGTATGTGAGCACATAAAGTCATACACCTGAGAACCATGAATCAGAGGTGAAAATATGTGTTGCACACTAAAAGGCAATGTTTCATATTAAGTAGAGAAGTAAGGTGAGGATTTTTGTTTAAGAAGTCTCTATTCTGTTAACCTTTATTTTGGAAGAGAATCAGAATGTAGAACTAAAATGCTATTGCAGCAGAGTGTAAATAAAAGTAGATAACATTACACTACAGGCACAATCAAGAGTTCAGTTGCAGAAAGCACACAAAACCAGCTTGCTTCTGCCATGTATTTTAGTTTTGTAGCAAGACAGGTTAGGAGACCTTAAACTTCATTTTTGATTTGGTATCCCTTTGGTATCAAAATAACCTCATCATTCAGTGCCATGACACCTTATGTGCGTCTCCAGGTATGGGTCAGATTTTGTGTTTCTGGAGAGAATAAGCATTTACAGAATTGTTCAACAATCAGACAAAGTTATATGCACAATTTATATGCAGTTTCTATTCTGAATAGTAGCCACGTTAGCTAAAATATTTAATCTGTTTCTGATGCTGTAGGCACTGATGGGAAACTGTCAGGAGTTACTGTGGTCTTCAGGATACCACAGGATCTCTGGCAGGGATGATATCCCAAAGATATCTGTATATTATACATTGTGGTGCTTTGCCGTCTTCTCTCTAGAACACAGCTTTCAAGGGTTTGTCAAGGTCAGTCACTAGTTCTTTTAAGTCCCTGTCTGCTGAAGCAGATCCAGACTTGGAAGGTGGAGGAATCTTTAGAGGTTCCTCTCTGAAGAGTTAATGTTATAACTAGAACAGAGATTTGGGAGGCTATTCAAACTACAGTCTTTCCAGCAACTGTGACCTTAACATTTCTGGAGACTAAATTTATGGTTGCTGGCCTCATTCTGGCCAACCCCTAATTTTTTCATTTTCCTAGAGATGAATGTCCTCCTCTAGCAATGGAAAATACTTCTGTATGCCTTCAACTCAAGGGCCTCAATTTAGAAGACTTCAATTTCAATATTTTTCCACGAGTTGTAATATAACAAAGCATGCTATCAACTCTCTTATGTTAGTGCTTATAAAGAAGAAAATATCCATGGCAATAAAAAAAAAAAGAAGAAAAGAAATTTGAAGTTCATTAACAACACAATTTCCATAGTGATTGTGCTCTGACAAGATCTAGAGAGATAAATATCAGAAAGTCCATTGCCTTGTTGTTTTGTTTTTAAATGAAGCCCAGAGGTAATGAGGGGAAGAAATGGAGACTTGAAAACTTAAATATGAATGATCTGTTACTATCAATATATATTCTGTATAATAAGTGCTTTCATGGAATGACTGATAGGTCTGCAAATGTGTCTTCTAAATGTTAATCTGTTAAACTCCTTCTATCCCTAAAAGTCTGGAGTGCTTGTGTGGTGTGTTTTCTGTTTGTCTTTGTCCACTATGAATCACAGGTAATTTAAATTGCAAAAAACCAATTACAACAAGCTGATTCATCTTAAGTCACATCAGGACTGTTCTTGCCATATTTAATTTCTTTTTTTTTTCAGTGTGCTTATACTTATTCCCAGAAATGGGGTTCTATTATTTCCCTTTAAAGACTATTCCATGGTCCAATAGACCTTATCATTATTAAGACACTTTTCCTCCTATTCAGCCTGAACTATTCTGTCTGTATCTTCTTGTTATAATCTCATGACACATCTCTCCCCTTGATATTCATGCGCCTCAACTGCTTAGACATAGTAATTGCGTCTTCTTGGTTTTCATTTAACGTGCACATGAATGTGATATATATTAAGTGCAAAAAGTGTATCTTTAAAGAATGGATTTTACACTAAAGGAGAATTGTCTTAACTCAGCTACATCTAGGAGACCTTTAGCACTTGTAGGGAGACAATGTAGCACTTTAAAGTAATTAATGTGATGTCATAAGTGCTTTTAGCCAATGCAGCTACATTATTATGGTATGCTATATACATAAACAAAATTTAATCTCATTCATTTTCTCGCATAGCACTTTCTTGTGAAAGCAGCAGCTTTGCTCAAAGGATTTGTTCTGAAGATTTATACACTTATAAACATTTCAGGCTTAATATTCGAAGTGTATTTGCTATAATTGTTCTTTATGATGAACGTCTCAGCACTGATGCAGTGTTCTTTTGCAAACATCTCTGTGTAATTTATTTATCTTGATATATTAAGCCTGAAAACATTTTTCTGTGTACAAATTTAAGAAATATTAGATTAGAAGCTTCCACTGATGGAAAGGGGAAGCTGAGGCACAGGGGAGAACATTATTTCCTCACAGACACACACTGAGTGTGTGCTATTTGACAAATTGAGTGAGACAAATTTGGGACTGGAGAATAAAATGCTTAGATTAATGTTTATGTGTATGTTTGCATCTATGAGAGAGAATTTTGAAATGGAATCTGTGTCTGATTGCCAGAACTCCTTCTGAAATCATTGTTCCTCATTCTTTTTAACACAAACCACAGAAGATTTGCATACATTTATCTGAGATCTTTGCATAGTGAAAAATGCTCTTCCTGGCACACTTCCAGAGTACTAAACTTTTGAATTGTTATCCCACATTTATCTATGATGCTTTTTTGGGTAATTTCTCTCTTTGGGCCAGAGTGTAATCCCTGGATGTCAGGTGCTCCAGGTGACAGCAGAAATTCAGACCAGAATCTGCTCATAACCCAGCCTTGCTCTGGGTGAGACTTGCAGGCACATTGAAAAGGGACCCTCCAGCAATGCTCAGGGGCATGTGCAAATTAGCACTTTGCCCTTGCAAGCAGGGCCGTTTCAGTCATGTGGCAGAGAAATTTTGGGAACACAGATGGGTTTGGCTGGCCAAGACCACTGTCTAGAGCAGGCTGTGCTTACATGATTCTCTAAGTCCCAAGGTGTAGGTGCTCCTCAGCTTTCAAGGTACTCAATTACCCCTGTAAATCCATCTTTTTGTGCATCTCTTCCTTTATGATATTTATGGTTAAAATAAATTATGGTAAAAATATAGCTTCTGTTGCTGGGCACTACCCAAAAATGGCCTATAGAAATGATAAACCTCAGCAGGACACAAAGCTACCTTATAGCTTTAAAAGTTGTTGATTCCAAACTGGGTAAGCAGGTCCCACTGTCAGAAACCTACACAGATGTGTTACAGGTTCTAAATCATATTCAAACAGCAACCTACTATATGCAGTGGGAAGTTAATTAATGCGCTAATATTAAAAATAATTATTGTGGAAGTATAACATTAGGCAAGAATCTTTGCTTTGTTGTCAGAAAGGTTGTACCCTTGGCATTTTTAATGCACAGCCTTTTCATATTATTTGCCTTTCATTTCCTGCTCACAGTATGACATCTGAGTGCAGTGTTTCTAACACACTATGAGGACTCTGGGAATATTCAAAGTCCTATGGCTTCTGGTTGTCCCCCTCAGTCCTAACACCAGAAGCATTCATATCCCAGCAAGTATTGCCAGGAGTGTGTTACCACTCAATTTTAGTATAAATGACAATATTAAATAATATTTAGATAATTCTGAAGAGTAGTTGTTATCTGTAGGCTCAGGTTAAGTGGTTAATGTGTTATGTTCATGCCAGATGGGATGCAAAACCTGGTTGGTGACAGCACTTTATTAGTTTGAGATAAAAGATGCATGGTATGTAAACAGGCATTGCCAGGCTTCACAGAATGTATGTAGGTGGGATTTTTCATCAGGGTAAAATGATGTTAAGTGAAAGATAATAAAAAGAATCTTTCCTGATGATAATGAAGAAAGAGCAGATAAATTTAACTAAGTACACTCAGACAGTACAGGAACAGGAAGAGGGACAGAGACACTGTCCAGAAAATTAAAGATGTGTGATGAAAAAGAAATTGGATTTCACCTGGGGTCAGTGCTGTGACTCTTTTGATGGACTTCCAAGGTTTGAATCTAAGAGGTAGACATCAGCTTAGTCTCCATTTGATGTGATTACAATAATATCCATCTCTGGCACGAATTCATGCCCTACATTCTCCACCCCAGCTCAGCTGAGGGGTGGATGAGTGGCTGCTTCTAGGGTATATGGAACAAGTTTTCCTGTTCCTTCAGGCTTCAAACTACAGCAGCACAGTTCTGTGGTGTGGGCATTTCCTCTTATCCTCTCATCCTTTTTTCCCAGATACAGATAGCTACTAGTACAATTGTGTATGTGGAGATTGTTTTGTTACCACCAACATGCAAGTCATTCCTTATCATTTCAAGTGCATCTGGAAAGGATAAGAGAGAAGGATTTTTGCTTTTTTACTTCAAACTATTTTTCATACCACAGACAAGTTGAAGTTAGAAATTTTAATATGGCCATTCTGGTTGCTTGGGTTGAATGGGAAAGCTCTGTCTATTAGAGTGTAATACTTGTTCTGCTAAGAAGCCATTACAAAACAGATCTTTAAACTTTGTGACAATACTGATATGAAAATTAAAGCAAAAGGCCTGTGAAGGAAAAGAAAAGAAAGAATTCCATCTGTTTTCCCTGAGTCTCATCACTGCTCTGATTATATAATATTACCCATCAGGTTGTCTTGTTTTATAATCCACTAGTTGTAGCGAATGCAATAATAGCATGCAGAAAGATGCTCCCAAAGCATCCAGCACAAATGGTGTTACAATATTACCAAAACCCTCTCAAAACCAAAGCCCTGTGTTATTGTCCCCATGGAAAATGAAGTCATGTAAGGGTGTGAGAATTCACATTTGGAGCACTGCTAAAGTCACATGTAACTTTATGTGGCTTGCTCAGGAGTCTCCATGTCATGGACAGTCTTGGTAGCATCTTTCTTCAGACAGAGAAGAAGGAATGGCACCCCTGGCAATGATTCAGTCCACCCAAGCCACCAATGGCTCACGGGAGAGGTTTGTCTTTCTCTGTTGGTTTTACCATATGTTAGATGTCTAAATCTGGATGAGATGAATCTGAGCCAAAGAGTCAAATGGGCAACTCAAGCAAATAATCCAGAAGGAAGAGGTAGCAAAACAGTGAGAACTACTAGAAATACATAACAGTGTCTCTTTGAAGCCTGAGATGATCTGTAGGCTTTTTGAAAGGTTTGGTGAGGAGTGCTAGAGAACGTCTTGGAGGGTGGATGTGCACAGACAGTTTCCAATACATACGAGTAAGATGAATTCAAGAACACAATGCATATTCTCTGTTGAGTAGGTGATTTTCCTGTGGCAAAGATTTGAACCAAACAAGCACAAAAGAATTACACTATCACAAAGCCATGAATTCTTCTCTCCTGAATAGTTAGCATTTTCCTGTTCTCTTTTTGAGTCACTATGTTGATGATCTCACTAGTGCTGAATCAGAAATATATTTTGTTTTTTTCTAAATACTCTATCATAAGGCTTGAGAAGAAGATTGTTTTCGGATTTGCACCAGATAAGGCCAGTTCAGGGGGAACTGTGGCACAGTGTAAGTGTGGAAAAATGAAACTCAATTTGGAACTATCTTCAGAAAAACAACACCAGGCTCCTGAGTTGTTTGTTGACAACAAAACAACTGAATCTAATGGGCTTGTTGAGTTCACCCAAATGAATTCAGGTATGAATTTTATTTTGAGATAAAACCTCATGGGTCTGACAGAATTAAAATCTTGCCAGTTAGCTCAGTATAATTTTGAATCATTAACTGAGTTGTAATAAAGACCTAATGAAAACACTCTTAACTGTTTCATGGTGGATTGTTTTAAGGTGAAAAAGGACTACTCTTTTGGTGGACTGGCAAGTGATGGGCGAGTGCCAGATGTGGTTAGAAAGAGGATGACTGCTAAAGTAATAATGCCTGAAATACCATTTAAAACTATTTCAGGATCTAGCTGCCCAAAGGGGTGAAAAGATTCCTTTTGCAGTTATAAATTTCTCATTCGTTCTTCCCTGGGGTATCATAGAAGTGATGGAGAACATAATATAGCAATTAAGTTCTGCAGCAAAATTCCTCAGCAGAGATGTGTATTGTAGCAGCGAAAAATACCTTTTTCTACAGTTGTAAAAGAAAGTATTGAAAATTACTGACAAAACCTTGCACTGACTGTGAATGATCCCTGTAATGATGCAAGAAATGCTGGAAGAAATGCATATAAACCCTGCTTACCACAAATATCCTTCAGCATTTTACCTCAATTCAGTTAATTTTCACCTGTGTTAGTCTGGAGAGCCACCACTACAGGGTAATGTATTGTAAAGCTTTTTGAAAATTATCGTGAGTTGTTTGCCATGTTACGCAGGTGGCAAGAGGAATTGCGTTAATTATGTGAATCAAATGTTGCAATGTTGTTGCTAAGAAAGTATCACTGAATCACAGAATAGTTTAGGCTGGAAAAGACCTTTAAAATCATTGAGTCCAACTCTTAACCTAGCACTATCAAGTCCAGACCTAAATCATGTCTGTAAGTTCCACTTCTACACAGCTTTTAAATACCTCCAGGGATGGTGACTCCCACTTACAAGTGTAGCCTGTTCCAATGCTTGACAACCCTTTTGGGCAATAAATTTTTCCTAGTATCCAGTCTAAACCTCCTTTCCCACAACTTGAGGCCATTTGTTCTTGTTCTATTACTTGCTGGGACAAGAGACTGACCCCACCTGATCATAACCTCATTTCAGGGAGTTGTAGAGAGTGATAAGGTCTTCTCTGAGCCTCCTTTTCTCCTGGTCAAACACCTCCAGCTCCCTCAGCTGCCCCTCATCAAACTTGTGCTCCAGACCCTCCACCAGCTTCATTACCATTCTCTGGGCATATTCCAGCACCTCAATGTCCTTCTTGGAGTGAGGGGCCCAAAACTGAACACAGGGTGAGAGGTGTGACCTCACCAGTACAGGCCAGGTGCCATTGGCCTTCTTGCCCCCCTGGGCACAGCTGGCTCATGTTCAGCTGCTGTTGACCAGCACCCACAGGACCTTTTCCATCAGGCAGCTTTGCAGCCACTCTGCTCCAGCCTGTGGCACTGCCTGGGGTTGTTGTGACCCAAACGCAGGACCTGGACCAGGCCTTGTTGAACCTCACACAATTGGCTTTGGCCAAGTTGTTCACACCTGTCTACAGAGCCCTCCTACCCTCCTGTCCAGCTCGGAGTCGTCTGCAAAATGGCTGAGGAAGCACTCGATCCCCATGATCCCAGGTTTATCTCTAGCAAGAGTGATTTTATGCCATTCCCTCTTCAAATCCAATTGAGAAGCTGTATCTGACACAGGAACTACTTGAGAGTCTTGCCTAATTGTTGTGTCAATCTGAATTTTTTGTTGAGGCAGCCAACTTCATCCCACTAATGCATTCTGTATCTGTTTTCAATTGCCAGCTTCTGAGCTGTACCTTGAGGGGGGGAGCTCTTTTTAAAACACAAACCACACTCCGTGAGTTGATTAATTCAGATGAATGGCATTATGGAAACTTAAGAAAAAATGAGCTCTGACTGACAAAGCTTAATACAATTACTACTTCAACATTTAGCATTCTTTATTTCTTGCTGTGTTCTACTCCCTTTTGGAAAAGGGCCAGAAGAAAAAACGGAAGATATCAAAAGCAAGTAAACCTTGATTTGCCCCAATGAATTATTTTTCTTTTATTTTGGACTTTAAAAATTATAGTTTTATAACAAATGGATGGCTTTTCTTTCACCTGACCATTTAATTTCAAGGTTACAGTGCAGCATTTTATGAATATCAAGAAAGAATAACCAAGATTCTGTGAAGCAGTTAACCTGAAGTAAAATGAGCGAGGCATTCAAGCAATGAGGCCTTCGAGCAATAAGGTCTTTATTTTGAAATAGCTGGCTTGTGAATATTCTTGACATGAATTTGTTAAGATTCAGTAAAAGTGTCTGGCCTTCTAGTTGAAGTTGAAAGCATAACAAAGTAGAAATGTGATGACTCTTCCTTGTACTTGTGTTGCTGTAAAGCGCAGTGATCATAAAATGTGCTCTCTGCTGCTAAAGGATCCCTCTGACATAATGATAGGAGTACTGGTAGCTTTGTATTGATCCCAATAACCTCTCGAGGTATATTTATAGAGGTTGCAAAATATTCACTTAAGTTATCCTCCCCTTTAGAGGTCTCACAAAGCATTATTTCCATTAAAAAAGACTTAATACCAGTATGGTTTTCATGCACTAAAATACTATAAAAACTTTTTTTATAGTAAAATGCTGTATTTTTTCTCTCTACATAAAATTCTACTCTTAAGTCAGTTTTCAGAAGGAAGACACTACTCTTCATTGCATTTAGACTCAACTGATTCATTTAATTGTGTTCTTAGAAATGGTTCCTTTGCAAAACACGATCAGTGAACCCCAAGAGTCTTGAGCCTATCAGCTAAATTAGTGGTGTGGGACCAAGAAAGGGTGCTGCAGAGAAGAAAAATGAAAAGAAAATGACATCTGAAAGTTGCATATTTCAGTTCAATAGTTCATCTTTATTAGTGTTGTATTTTAATATGCACTTGACTAGCCAGGCATTTCTTTTCTCACAGCAAGCTCACATAAGGACAAAAATGGATGAAAGATTAGAGTCAATCTTCAAAGAAACTGGCACAATATTAACATATGAATTGAAATCTAATCCATATTTTAGATTACTGAAGAAAACAAGTAAATGTTACGTGCTTGAAAGAGAATGGGCTCCGAAAATACATTGATGTGGCCCAAGAAGAAACTGGAAACGGAGACCAAATTTTTAGGATTTAATGATTGAAAAATAAAAACTGATATTTTAATTCCCCAAAATATTAAATGCATATATTAAAATTTCCATCTATTCCTAGGGAGTCACACTTAGGACATGTCCAAACCTAAACCCTGATTCTTCTCTTTCTGCTTTAGACATGGGAAGAACATCATAAGAGTAAAATTTTACTGATTTTGGGTGGCAGAGACCTTACAAGGTAAGCCTGGAGAATGTGATCATTGAAACCCAACCTATATAACTCAGGTCTAGACTTTGAAGCCTCCTCTTCAACTCATTCAGTTTAAATGTGATCTGAACACAATCACTGCCCACCCATCCATATTAAATACAATGAAAACAGACAGGAAACATGTCTCTTGAACAAACTCTCCATACAATTCACCAGTGACCCATTACCACTGCAGCTGAAATTTCTAATAAGATTAAATTCACCATCATTGGCACTGAGAAAAGGTCATCTAAACCCTGAATATGGCTGATAAGCACTCTGACCTGCACAGTGATATGCTTTATACTGTTGCCAGTTCCTACAACATCTGAACAAATTCCTGAGAAAATAGACTGGCACTACTACAAAACCTGCAGTGGAAATATTAAGATTCTGACTTTTGCCCTGCTCAACATGATTAAAAAAATTAATGAAGTTGGATTTGAGGTAATCCAATCAGGAAAGATTATAACTTCCTTTTAAAGTAGTTTTCTGGGGGGAAAATGTAGAAAATTTATGAAATACTGTCTTTTGATTGTCAGATTCTGGTTGTATCCAAGCCCTGTCAAGGTCTAGTTCCCTAGCCGAAGAATGCTCCAGCATACTTCATAAGCTACTTTTCTTCAGAGACACAATGAAATAATTGTCTACTATTCAGCTCTTCATTACATTAAAAAAAATTAGCAATTGGGCAACAAATGGAAAATATTAGATTTTGAGATTTTTAGTATTTATTTTTTTCAAAACACATGTGTTTAACTGAAAGCAAAACCAAGGTCTAAATTATAAGTTTATACTGTGAAAAAGAAAATAACTGGTAATTCTTTCAGTGTGACTGAAGTCAAGGACTATTTTCTCTGAATTACTTTATTTGCAAGTCAATTGCAATCTTACAGGAGTCAGGGAAGATAATCTTGTTTTAAAACAGCAAAGGCTGGAGAAGAACCTGGCCCCAGAGGACCAGGTTTATAGAAACATTTCTAAACTGCAAAGAAACTGCCAGTGTGTCACAGGTGGCACCATCCTTAGTTCTCTAGCTAATCCTACTACTAAGCTATTAATCCATACACGAAGATGAAGTGGTAATATACTCTCAAATTTCCTTTTTCCCATTTAAATAAAACAATGCATTTGCTAGGAGAACCAGGCTGAAAAGTTTATCCCTGAACTTATAGGAGAAAGAAGCTGATGGAAGGAATTTAAATAACATTTAAGGATTTACCCTGGCCATTGGCAGAAATATTGACCTTACAAAGAATAACCCCATACAAAATGATCATATAAAAACCCAACCCTGTCCAGGGGTCAGCGCTCTGCTTGGCTGCAAGGCTCTATGTGCAATAAGCCAGGAATAGCAGTGAAGAATGAAACTCTCTGGGGGGGACTTAAACAGCATTACACTGAGAGGAGTATCTGCATAGAAAGGTACTGAAGTTTAAGCAGTGATGAATATAAAGAGAAAGAAAACAACCTACAGATATAATTGGAAGAAATGAGGGGCACTCAACCCTAGTACTTGACCCCCCAAACAGCCAGTGCCTGTGTTGGAAACTCAGAACAAAACTGAGGCCTGTGTAAAAACACAAATGCATAATTTTAAGCATATCAATAGCCCATTAAGGAAATCAGTAAAAACCTTGCAGGCTTGATTTAGTGGCACTGCTTATATATTGAAGTTACTCATGTGCTTCAATGGCACTGAGGTCTGAACCTGACAGGTCGTAAGGGAGGGAAGTTTGTTAAAATCTCTTGGCAGTTTTGTGATCCACAAGAACAAACCCTAATAGGCTCTGAGAAGACCACAGTAGACAGGTACCCTTCTCAGAAAGTCACCAACACATTTAGTCCCCTTTCACAGAGCCCCAGAAAGGCTGAACTTCGAAGGGACCTCTGGAGATCACAATTGGAGCAGCAATCGCACCTCGAGCCGGGCCATCTTATGGAAAGCCACATTACAGGAAAACCCAGTCAGGAAGGCCTGTTAATGCAGAAAGGCATTTGTGGGGCTAGGCATGGAAAGCTGTTTTATGGCTGTTTTCATTTTTTTCAATGTAGAAAAACTTTCCTGATTTAGCATTTTCCATGAGTACTAAATTCAATTAAAGAATAAAATCAGCAGCAAATAGTTAAGGCCAGTATTTATTTCCTAAAGCTCTGTTGTTTGTAATAAGAACAATCATCCCTTTAAGTTTTCACTACAGTTTTCCTAAACATTTTATACTGGGAAAACTCATAAGAATCCATCATCAAACTCATGCCCTTATGCATGTTATTGCTAGTATATTTTCCATCTTGCAAGTGTTCAGAAACGTCAGTTTCCAATAAAATTTTCTCACTAGAAATTGAAATTCAGTTATGGCAGCACATTCCTAAGTCTAAAAGTGAACCAAACTGTTTTCATGGCATTGTCTCTCTGCTCAGTCTTATGATTTTGGATTTTAGCACAAGAAAAAAAAAGATATGCAACTAAGACACCTTTGCCTGCTGTTTTTCTCTAACATTTTCTGAAATTTTGAACTTCAAAATTGCTTTTGTTCCCTTCCCCTAGTACAATATTGTTTGAGATTCAGTCTCCTGAATACCTGATATGTCCATATTTTCTGTTTGACATTTTGTGTGTATGAATACTGGATAGGACTTTATTATTATAATGGTTTGAACTTTAGAACAACAGTAACATATAAACAATCTTCTGATTATTTTCCAGTTTCCAGCAGAGTGAGACTTGAAATGTAGATGAATGGCTGTACCAGTTGAGAGAAGAGAATGTTTACTACTGTACATCTTAGAACAGGCTTGAGGGAATTTGCCTCTAGGAATTAAAAAAAGACAGTTCACAGATAGTAAAGCAGAACAAATGTGCAATACAAGAAAGACAAGGTTCAGGGAGATAAGAATAACAATCCAGCTAACAGGAGATAATTTGCATTTAAATATCAGTAGCTAGAGTGAGCAAATAAGAAAAATTTCGCATTCTTTCCCCCCCAAAATTGGTGTCAAGCAAGTGTAAAAATAAATAATGAGATGTATTCTTAACATTGCACATACACGTGAGAAAATACAGCAATACAAGTAAATATTTGAAAATTCCCTTAACTGCTATTGGATCATGCACTTTGACATGTAGGTTATGAATGCCACTCTGGTAAAAAAAATCTGTTTATCTGAATTTAGTTCATAGCCCATATTCCAGGGAAATTGTACAAGAAATAATGGATTAATGAACACACATGGAAAAACAAAATATCCTCCCCCCAGAATTCCCAGAGCCTGAGAAAGCTTGTGTGTGTAAGGGTGAATCTTACCCTGTGTTGAAAAACTTTATATGGGTGAAAAAAATTTGCAGTGAGTCTTGTTAGACCTATAATAATACTCATAAAATTACTAGTTAAGGTATGTACATACAAACTTTTGAATGTAATCTTCTTCTTCTTCTTGGATTGGGATTTCCCGTGACATGTTTACTTACACTATTTATCCTTCCATTCTTACATTTTCCACCCTTGCATCCATATGCAAAACACAGCTTTCAGTTTATGAGATGAAATCAATCAGGTCAGGATTTTCCACAGGTCATTTGCTCCTAAAGCACGAATTATGAGTAGGATCATTTTGCTGCTCTCTTAGAGCCTGATGCTCAACATGGTAACACAGTTTATCTGTGGAAGTATCTATTTACCATGCTTAATCAATCAAATAAAGATATGTTAATCACTTTGCTTCTCACTGTGCAATTGGGCTGATCTCTTTGATCTCATAACAGTAACTAAGCAAGCAACTGCTTTAAAGCTTAAAGCAAGCTTTGATTTAAAACAAGAATTTTTTTGCCTTTTAATTCTGACCTTAAGTAAGAGTCAGACTCAATGTATAATAAAATCTTTTACTGGACCTCTTATAAGTGCAGCAATTATTTTTTATGCCATACATTAAACAAATTTGCGAATATGTATTCCACCTAGGAGACTGATTACAGATGGAAACTTTTTTGGTATATTTGAGAGCAATGGACTTCTTATTTTAAACAATACAATGGAATATGGATCCTGGCCTGGATTACTGCACCTTTTGCTCTTTATTCACACCTATAACAAAGATATCCCCCTTTCTTAAACACCCTTTATTTGGTTAGTAGAGACATTAGGGCATCCAGGCAAGAAATTTCAGTATATACGGTATTAGGTGCATCATTTTTATTGTGAAGGACATTAGGATTTATTGGTGTTCTAGGAGAATATTGACCTTTGAATCTTCTCAGTTAATATTTAACTCTTGGGTCAACGGATCTGGATAGTCACTTATTCAGAAGGCACTATCAACTTAATTGTTATTGGCAGTACATACTGTAAAAAACCTTTGGAGGCTGATAATTGTGCATTTGTTACTAGATGCTATGAAAATTATCAAATTAAAAAACAGATATAGTGATGACAAAAATTATCTTGTGGTGATAAATTTTTTTATATAGCAACATGAGTTGTGTTTGAATGGAAAATGCAAAAAACACAGACATCAGTTGTTGGTATGTGTTTGGTTCTTTCATTTCTTCTCTTTGTTTAGAACAGTAGTACCAGAAATTTTTTTCAGTGACTAAGAATAAACCAACTTTCTAATTCTCATTAAAAATGATTACATGGTAATTAAATGAGAACATAGCCAGTATTTCAAGTACAAGCATTTCTTTGTCTGCCTGCCTGGAAATCTGTTCAGCATAATCAAATTCTGAAACTTTTGGTTTTTTATCTTTGTGTGGTCCTCATACACCAAGCTCACTAAGGGCACTGATCCCCATCTGCAGGTGACACAGTAAAGCATCTGATAGTGACAGCATCCACTTCTCCTGCTGGTGTAGCTTGATGCCATGGTTCCAGCCACAGGGAAAGGAGCAGGATCTGAGCTGACAGCTCTCTCTTCCCACCAGTGGTGAAGCCCACTGCAGCTGTGCTGGATTTATGTGAGGTCTCTGCTACTCACACATCCAGCTGCCTTCAGCAGTGGAGGGGCACTGGGCTGTGGTACAGAGATAATTCTTCATACCCAGCATGTCATTTTCTTCCAAAAACCCACTGTTGCATTTTGTTCCTCCTCCTCGACACTGACGTGCTTCATGGGAGTGACAGAGATACCTTCACAATTGTAAGGCCCCAGAATTCCTCACCAAGTCCCTTAAAGGGCCTTTCAGGCTTTTTATGTATATTGAGTTGGACACAAGAGGAAACACCAACAAGATATTCTCAAGAAGCCAGAACAACAAAAAACTTCACTTGCAAGCTTTAGAAAATCAGGTAACTTTGGCAAAAGTTTCAAGCAACATTCAATCAACATGAAGCATTTCACAAAGCATTACCTTAACAAAGGGAAACCCCCACCGCCCAACTTAGCAAACTCCAACCCATCCACCATTAAGTTACTCAGACTCTGAGAGGAAGAAATTAGAGGGAGATACAGAAAATAACAAATATAACTACCAGACCTGCTTCCAGTGGTGCTCTAAGCAACAAAAGAGCCACAAGAAAGTAGGGTCAAAACAAAGAGCTGTGTTGTGTTCTTGCTTAAGTCCAATTTGGCTTTCCTAGGCCCTCCTCGCAGGTGGGACTTGTGGTTTGGTGGCCACTCAGGAGCTGGGTTAGGGATGCCAGAGGTGGGGTGTGGACCATTGCTTCCAGTGTGCCAGGGGTGTGCACAGGTGGGATACAGGTGGGATACAGGTGGGATGTATTAAACACAGCACTGCCATGCAGGGGGAGACTCGACTTGCCCCTTTCCCCACACATGCACCTGAAATGTTTTGAGCCAGCAATCTTCTGGTCACTCTCAATGACTAATGACTTGAACAAAAGCATGTATTTTTTACTTCCCAATTTGTGGCTTGTCAATAGGATTTCATTTTAAGTTCTGCTTCTTAGAAATGTCTTTCAGTTAGATTTTTTTCTTAACATGCTGTAAAGACAGGCCTGTCCCTTGTGAGATTGCTGAGGTTTGGGTACATTACTGTGTCCTGCAAGAACCCAGTAATGTCTGCCTGGCTCTTTGAAGAGCCACTCTGTGCAGCAGCGACAGACTGATCTCTTTAGGAGCAACAAGAACGTCATTTGTCTTACACAGAAGCAGAGAAGGATGGCAACAAGTGCTTCTGTTTTCATTTGGGCACTCATAGGTCTTGTGGCTTGACGCTCTTAACTTCTTGTGTAGTCCTACAATATAAAAATGAAAAATAAAAATGAAGAAGAAAGAACTTTTCTGGGGCTAGAATCACTCCATTCTGCTGGTCAGATACCTGGTATATTATCATACGTTAGTGCCTCCTACACAGTAGAATAAATATCAATCCTGACATGACTTTTGCATCAGCTTCATGATTAAATAGTACTCAGGATGAAGGTACAAATGGTTAAACAGGTGGCAAGAGGCTGATTCAAGAAAAACAAAGATTTTGTTTTATATCTATATCTATCTATATATGTATATATAAATGTGTATATATATTAAGGCACATAAATGTCTTTATAAATAGAAATCAATTAGTGTTCCAAGATGTCTTCTGATATTTTATTCATTAGTGTGATGGACTACATCATGCATATGAGTAATTATTTAAATATATGAATATGAATGTATTTAAATAATTTACTTTTGAGATTATATAACATTTCTGAATTCAAACTGTGCTGATGCCAAACCTATGACAATACTGGCCAAGTCAAGCTCTGACAGCATTGGAGCCCTAATGATGTGGTAAATGCTGAAGTGATGTAAATGTAAGGTCTAAAAAATAAAATAGGGTATTTCAAGGTTCAAGCCAAAATACAAAGGTAATTAAATTTCACAAATGAAAAGGTATCTAACACATCTGTGGAGATAAAGGAGCATGAGAGAGACAAGTTTCCCTTCAGATCTTTGTTTTAAATTCTATGGGTTTGTTTTGGTTTTTTTGTTTTTCTTTTTTTTGTATTTCCATCCAGATAAGAAGGCTTAGAGTATAAAGGAAATAGTCTTTATAATGTGTTTTTCTCCATTAAGCCTCAGTTTTAAAGACATTTGATCACTCAAATCTTGCCTAAATATATATTAAGAATCTCAAAAACTCAAAACCAATCTAACCTACCTATTCTCCAAGACTATTGCCCCATAAGTGCTTATAATCATAGCATAATTCTGTTCAGCCTCAATCTCTCTGGATGCCTAACTATAGCTGTTCAGTTGCATGGAATAATAGGAGTGAGATGAACTCACACATCTTCCCTAAGGGTGCTTTGTTACCATAAGGGCATCCATGTCTGGCACAATTCCTGGAGAAACTGCCAACATTACAATGGGCAGAAGTGATGCTCTCCTGTTATCTTTTCAATTTGTGCTAAATAATTTAATGATGAAGAGTTGTCCAAAAAACCGTGACGAGGAGTTGTCCAAAAAACTTGGGTTTTGTGCCTATGCTTCACTGAACCTTGAACTTACAATACTGGATAGTTTATTTTTCATTTCTGTTGTGCAAAAAGACAGTATTCTTGTAATAACTCTCACAGCTTTCTGTGACTGCTGGGATTAACTTAATTAAAGAACAGGTATTTAGATGGCTTTTTTTTAATAGTCAAGTAAAAGGCTTATGCAGCATAATAAAGAAAAGAAAGGTAGCTGCTTTGGAGATTAGGGAGGGCAAATTTCCTTCATCAGTTAATAGTTTAACAGCTGTAGCATGTGAGGGCCCAGCAGACATTTTAGGATGAAGTAGAGCAGTAAGTGATGACTAAAATGGCATCAGGCAGCTGATGGGGTTAAAAAACCCACATAGTTATGGTTACCACACGTGGTGGCTCTTGATGAAATTGCCCTTGCACATCTGAAGCAGTGTTTCAGTGCCTGATGTAGAACACCTGTGCTGCTCTTCTCCCTCTCCTAATACTCACCTGGCTCAGTGATGGTCTTGAGCAGAAGCCTCTCTGAGCTGGGCTGGCACAGTGCTCTTGCAGGTGGATGTAATTACATCTGCTCATTTTGGACAGCATTCTTAACAATGCTACAAGTCTATTTGTTTAAATCTGACATTCTAACTTTATGAGGGGAAAGTGTTCTTGCACTCCAGCTGGCAGTGTGATGTGTCCAAGGAGTTTCTCCAGCTGGCTGACATGGGAACTAGCACTGACAGCAGAGCAGGTCTGCCTGCAGCAGTGGCAGATCACAGTTACCTGGGAGCTGAGCAGCTCACACTGCATTAGGTCTGCCAGACTTGTCATTTAGGATACAAGACTTTCATACTTAGTGGGCTCAATTCAGATTCAGTTATATAAACAGACTTTGTAGCTTCAGAAAATGCAATCAAACAGGAAGAGCAGGTATCCAGTTGCCTGGTCTCCTTCTAGATCTTTAGGTCCTGCTTTCTCAGCTTACAGTGGTTTGCCTTTAACAGGAGGCAACAAAGCATGCTGATGCATGAGACTGCCTGGAATAATATTCAGTGTTGTGTTTTCAGGATTTTCACTTCTTGAATCTCTGCTTTAATTTCTGAACTAAAATACTATCTACACAGCACAGCAGCCCTAGCCCATTTTTTTCTCATCCTCAAAAGAAGGCTGGTTAATTTGGATGACAAGTGAATGAACAGCCTTGATATTTCCTAGTGATTTCTTCTACCCTGCATGGACACTTGACTGTAGGCCAAATGACTTCCCCTCTGCAGGTTTTCAGCAGCACTGTGAGAGCACAGAAATTTCAAGCAGATATTTTAGGCATCATGGGCTGCCCCCCAGAGCCAAATATTTACCTTTTTGTTGAGATGATCTTATGTTAGGAACTTCTGTGGGCAGGTGGGGTTCTGCTTGGAAGGGGTGTGACCAGCAAGCATGTATGTCTATATGTATATATGTATATGTACATCCCAGGAAGCAAAGCTTTAGTCACATTTCACAGAGGACATCCCATTACAGGACCCTGGTGATGAAACAAACCTGCAGCCACCAATTTGGATCTTGGCATTTCACTCCTCATAGCACAGAAAGCAGATGGAGCTCAGGAAATCTCCAATCCTCATAATCCCCTCCTCCTCTAAAGCCTGCAGGAGGCCTTGGGTACTGCTGGGATGTTTCTGTTTAAAACAGTGTCAATATTCTGCTCTGGTTTGTGTATGCTCACACCACTGCACTAGTAAACCCTTGTGAAACTGCTGTAGGCAACATGATCATCCAGAATCACAAGCAGTTCTTTGCTTTCCCCAAGGAGAAACTTTTCATGAGTCTTTGAAGATTATTTGATAAGTTATATGCATACTGTGAAATCTGTGCTTGTAAAAATGCTGAAGGTGTGTTTAGAAAGAAACAATAGTGGGGTTCCTGATAGTGCCAAGGAATGGTTGTGCTGGGTCTGAGATTGCCTCTGGATGTCCTGCCTTCGGAGGGAGCATGGGAGTGTTCTCAGCAGTATGATGCAGTCCCTTTCAAGATTTGGGATGTGCTAGGAGTAGGGAGCTCTTAGAATGCAAAGATGATTTTGCTATGTTGAGTACATTAAGAATTGCTTCAACAGGAGCAGAAAACTTTGAAGCTATTCCCAAACAAGTTTCTCTCTCTAATTTTAGGTATGGAAGATGCCCTCACTCTGGAAACAGCCTTTCACAGGGTGGTCTGTCAGGAACTTCCTAGTGGAAGCTGAACTTTCAGGGAAGGAAAATGGTGAAATGGCAGGTTTAACTACAGTAGAAGTGTTGCAATAACACAGCACTTCAACACTTCGCTGTCACCACACTGAGCACCTGGCTTGGGAACATAACAGATGTTCCCAAGACATTTGTGAAGATCTTTGGTTGTAGTCTTCCCTATGGAGGAGTGAAAAGAGTGTGATAGTGACAGTTTTTAAATTTGTAGTGAAATATGTTCTTGTGAAAAGCACCTGATCGGCAGAGCAGAAGACGCACCACATCTCTTTGAGGGAAACTGTACAGTTTTGTTGCTGAGGCAACAGTGGTACATGGGAAACAGAAACTCAGTGTTCAAAACCAGGGCAGACTTTCTGTGCATCCTTAGGATCCTTAGGCATTGACTCAGTACAGCAACTTGGTTTTTCGGTGATGTCATTATAGGGTGTATTTAAATGTGGTCAGAAAAGGACTTTTTTTCTGTTCACATACTTTGAATATTTTATTTGTAAGATGTGTAAGATCCTTAGAACCAGAACTGTGTCTCACTGCATGTTTGTTCAAATACCCAAATATCTGTCAGGTCAGGTGCCCAGGTGCCAGCATAGCCCATGGTAAACACACAGAAAGCTCATTTGAGTTAATGGAAAAACCTCTTTATCATTTTATGTCTTTGTATTTTCCCTTAAAAAAACATCTCTAATAACAAAAAAACTCCACTGTGCATAAGTTCAAGCAAAATTTAATGCCTAGAATGTCAGCAGATCCAATGGATCATATGCTCCTGCCGCCAGGGCTTTGGCTGTCATGGCTTGGAGTAGTCATGTGCTTGAGGGGGCTGGAAGTTGTGTTTCCATGGTTATGTAGCTCCCGACTTTCTTTTAATAACCCAGACAAGAGATTTGTTAATGTTCACTTATGATAATGGGAAATTACAGAAAAAAAATCATTCCCAAGAGCTTTTTATTTTTGTTCTGCACTGTACAAAGGATGAGGTGAAAAAATAACAACAATTCATCCATGTAACTAGGAGCTACTTAAAACCAGCAAATGTGACTTTTATGCCATTGCTTGTGAGCAGCTCAAAAATGAGGGCACAGTGAACCTGTTCCAGCTGTAAAGGAACCTATCTCACTTGATAGTATTTGCCCTTGCTGACGAATCTGCGAAGAGCATCATGATACAGGAAAGGTTGCCCTTGCAGTCAATGGTCCATTCTTTTCCTGTGATCACATCACATTCCAGGAATCCTAATAGAAATAGACACTAAAATTACAAATATTATGTTGAGAGAGGCTTTTATTCATCTTCTGCATGAGGGTATATCAAGACTTTTATTTTCTGTGGTCAATTGAACAGTAATTGATTCTAATGATAGAACATGAGGTTACCAATAAGGCTCTCAGAGTTTTCAAAAGTAGTGCAGCATGGTGAGTATTCAATGTTAATAATACTCATTATATTTTCTATGTTGAAAGGAAATAGGCTGGCTGTGTTCACACACTGAAGTTTGCAATTTGTTAGGGAAGGATGTAATCTCAAGATATCTGAATATCTATTTTAAAATAAGAAACATAACCAAATTCATACAAATTAGCAACTTTGATTACTCAGTCCAGAAATGTTCTGATGAATGTTGAAACATATTCTGAACAAAGTAATATTGAACAACTGAATACAGTACCTGTCAAAGTGGATGAGAGCTGATGGCAGAAACAGAATTGGGAACTTCTGGATTGTACTATCAACGCCATTACATATCCTGGTGATCTTTGGGATGTCACTTAAGTGAAAATGTTGACATTTTTCACCAGGATTTTTCAGAGGAATTGAAAAAAAGAGTAATTTTAGCTAAGTTTCTTTAGGAACCTCAGCTTCACAGGAAGCTAGAAATCATATTTGAAAATAATACTTCATGTATCTGATTTTAGATAGACACATGTGATCTTATCACCTCTATTGCTTAATTTTCTAAAATAATAATGAATAATGATGGACAATAATGGATCATTTTAAAGTTTAAGTTTTTTTTCCCTCTGGCTCACTTCAGGGTTTCTATACAAGGAGTTACAGAATGGCGAAATAATATTTGATATTATAATTTTCATGTTACTACCATAATATTAAAGGAATTCAAGAAACGCAGATCCGGCTACTCTTTTAGGTCTTGATTTGATTAGACACTTGAGGAAGAGCCTGATTTACAGCCTGTAAGCTGGATCATTAAAATTCGTGAGTTTAGCAAGAGCCTTAAGTATTAGTGACCATCCACAGCAATTACAGGAGTGATGCAAATACTTGACTGCAGGTGTACCATATTAAATCCATATTTCAGTAGTGATATAAAAGGAACTTTATCAGAGCCTGGCTTGAAACTTGCTGAAACTGTTTTCAGTAGAAATAGAAATGTTTTCATAACCTTGAGCAGATTAAAAGAGGTCCATCTTCCAAAGTTATTTCATAGATAGCTACTTATGGCTCAGAATTGTGTCTTCAAACTTTTAAAAGTAAGATTATCCTTTTTCTGAAAGACACTGATCAGATGTGATCATTGAAAATGTTTAGGAACTTTCTTAGAATAATTAAGTTTATTAGTCTTAAGCACGAAAAGAAAATTATTATTCCTGTCTGTGTTGTGCTTAGACCTTACACATCATATGCAAATATTTATAATTTTAACACCTGCTACTTCCAGACCTAAACGCCATCTGACTTAGTGCAGAATTTAAATATGACATCTCAGGTTAGATTCTGTATTAATTTACTGCAATCTGAGGATGTCAAATGAATAACTGTGTACTTAGGCTGTCACATTTTAATCCATGTGTCAGCTGTGAGGTTGCAAAACCTTAAATATATTATGACATTATTTCCCCAAATTAAAAAAAATGTGACTGAAAGCAATTTTGAATTTTTAAAATTCATGTTTTTGCTGGACTTAAGAGTGCAAAATGATAATTTAAAATGTAGAAATGGTTATGTGCCATGTTACATAACAAGGATGCTACCAAGTGTCACATCTGAGGATAGGATGGGTCAAGAACTAAGGAAAGGAATAAAGGTACCTCTAGTCTGCTGTTTCAGGTACATAAATAGATATGTGTAGGGAAAAAATTTGTTTTTCAGTCCAACCACTTCCTTCTAGAAAACAGACAGAAATTATGTCTAGGGCAGATGCATAGCTAGATCATATTTACAAAGATTCAAGAATTATTCTTGTCTGACACCCCAAAAAAAGGATTACCCTAAAAAGTAAAGAAAGGGTTGAAGACCCGAGGGAGTTGCAGAGAATGTTACTGCAGAGGTGATGCTTGGGCTGACCTGTGAGTCCCCCATCGAGCCTCATTGATCTGCTCATGATGGTCAGAATTCATTGATGTGATAGATTTCATCTTGGGAGAAACCTTCCTTTTCCTTGGGTCTGAAAAAGTCACATTAAGAGTTGGTAAGTCTCACAAATTGAAGGATATGATCTGTTAGAATTTCAACAGGTAGAGCAGGATTTGTTCCCCACCTCTGACTATTTGTAATCTTGAATTATTTTTCTCGTAAGAGACAGAGATTGTAGTTTTGGCTCCTCTCAGCATGTGGGTGGATTTGTAAGTGGTTCTTCTCCAGTCATAAACGCCATAACCAAAAGCCAATCTTTATTTTCCTGGGTTCACACTATTTTCAGGACTCAGTGCACACATGAATGTTTTCCCAGGGCCAAGGCTGCAGGAGGAACATGTGGGTACGGTGGGGGAGAAGAGTGCAACTGCTCTGCTCAGAAGGGCAAAGCATGGGAGTTGCTTCCACCCTGGGTGATCTAGTAAAAGTAAGAGATGGTAGAATTGGCTGTATCAGTGCAGATCCAAGTGCCATATGGCCCAGTGTGGCACATTTGCAGCAGTGGACAATTCCTAATTTCCTGGATGTGCATCAGAGCCAGGACAGTGTCTGTTCACTCAAGTCCATCAGGTTTTCATTCAGGTATTTCACCAGCTCATGTTCACAAGGGACTGTTGGGCACGTGTCTATTGGTACCACACAGGGAGTAGCTCTGGTTGGAGCTGAGTTAACTGTCCAAGAAGGGACTTGAGGATGCTCTGGGGTCATATTTGATTTAGGAGATACCCCTGTCTCCTGTGGTCCTATTATGCTTAGGTGTCTCTTTGCTGGCACAATTCTTATTGTTGGCACCACCTTGAATTCCTTTGAGGACAAGGAGCCAAAGAGCATAAACATTAGGACATTAAAGTGCTCAGCATTACAGTGTCTATTTGATTTTATTTTCCCTTGGAACAAGCTGTACCTCTAATGAAACAACTTAAACCTGGTAATAAATATCCCATCTCCTGACACAGACATTAATTACTTCTTCAAATGAGCAGGTTTTGTAGTCCAAGTACTGAGATCTAGCTCTAAATTAAAAGATAGCACTCTTCTCTTTGAAGAGGACCAGAAGTAGAGTAATCAGTGACAAGGACATAATTTACTAAGAGAGACGTATTGTTTAAGCTGCTCTGAGAGAAGAAACATTCTCCAAGGCCAGATTCAACCAAGCTTTTAAGTAATGATCAACAGTGAAGAATTTTGTTCAATTAAACATTTCACATGCCTAACCTGAGAACTTTTTAATTACCTAGATGAGCTGGAGTCAAGAATATGCTGCAATCAATAGCATAATGAAGAATTTAAGAGAAGCCTAAGAAGTATTTTCTACTATTCAAGGAGGATCTTGAACAACAGATGCAGAAACACATGTAAAGCTCTGAAATCCAAAGAAACAATGGTCTAAATTACAGTCAGGAAGGAATTATATGAACTTGACAAAGACATTTATTAATTTTTAATTGGGAAAAATTAATGGGTATTTCAGAACTAATAAACAGCAATTTGTAAAGTAATGATTCACTCATCTCAGTCACAATAGACTTAATCAAGCTGTTCATTGAGCTCATGCAGTTCACAAAGCTCTGGTTTTTGCTCCTGAAAAAGCCGATTCTGGCATTTTTACTAAAGAGAAGATATTGACAAAATCAATACTATTTAATGTGGAAAAATAATAGAAATATCCAATACACATTTTGAAAATAATTTCTTTATATTGAAAAATTACAAGCAAATCCCTCTAAATAATTGAAAAATTCCGTTTAAATAAAAAATAAGAAAAATTCTTTAATTTAATTAATCTTTATTTTGCAAAAAGATGTAAATTTAAAGTTTTTTTAAAAAGCCCATTTTTTCTGTTGATGTTTTCCTGTGGAAAATACTTTTGTTATAAAGGGAGGTTATTCAATATTAAAGCAATTTAAACATCTTCCCCCTTCCAGGTATGTAAATCTATTAATGACCTGTATATCTTTACATGATGTCCCTTTATCAGCTATACAACATTATTTATTTCACAGCACAGCTATCTCTCCTTCCTACAGACCACAGATATTCACAGCCCCCTTGGTGTTTGTTTCATAGGTAATGCTGTCAAATTGAGAGCTGTCTTTAACACAGAAAAATCTGGATAGAAATTTTAAATTAGCCATTTTTAACTGTTTATTTGCTTCACCTATGTGTGCTGATTTTAAAGATGTTTTTAGATGTCTCCAGTACTTGCGCCTCCAGGTTTGATCTTTTTCTCTTGCTTTTGTGTTACATATGCAAAATCTAATTGAATATTTTGGTTTACATTATGGTTAGCCTCTCATTAAAAAAAAAAAAAAAAAAGAGATTCAAAGGTATTATTTCACAAATAACAAAATTCAATTGCACACATCTGATCTTCAACCTTTTGCTGGAGCACTTGTAGACCATAAGTCTTGTCACCTCTTTTCTGAAGCCAGAGCAGCCCCTTTGGCTGTTGTTCCTTTGCAATAGTGTTGATTTAAGCTATTCCAATTTCTTCTTGTTCTGTGTCTGCTCTGCCCTTTGTTACGGCAGCACAGCTTTTGTGGAGATGTGGTGGACAAGATCAGGAGCTGATAACCAGTAAGAAAAAGAGTGGTTTTGTTAGGAGGATTGCTGGATTTTCTTTCAGAGTTATTTTGACCATGGGTCCACTCCATCAGAAGGGCCACTGCCCTTTTCAAACAGCAGCTGCTGTTCCCAAACGATTAAACAAGTGCACCTGAGGAGAAGGTGGTGTTTCAAAATGTTATTATTTATGGGCAAGGGGGAAGCACACTACATATAATGCATCTAGTGCTTTGCTGTTAGTGTGATGGAACTCTCAGCAGCCTAATTCAAGGATTATTATTACTCTGGACCTATTTCTGACCTTAAAATTAAACTAATTATGCAATTAGAGTGCTTCTCTACACAAAAGGTCTCAATAATAGTGATACAATTGAAATATTAGCACTCAGTTCTTGGTTTTCTATGCTTTTCCTGAAGAATGCTTACCCTTTTATTTCTCCTCTGAACTAGCAGCCAGCAGATTTGTGCTGCTGGAAAGGGTAAGACCATAAGCCACCATCCCCTGATCCTTCAGTGGGAAGGATCCAGTCTTGTTCTTGCTGGTCTCTTCCCCATAATTTGCCCATTTTTTTATACATTTTCTACCATACACTTCTTTCTAGCATATACCTTTGTTTTCATTCATGATTTTACAATTCTATGTTGCATCCACACTTGCTCTCTAACTCTCACTTTGTGGAAGATGCTGTTTTCTGCTCTTTGTTACCATCAAACCCAGCTCCTAGTCTGCAATCCTTTGCCTGCTGCTGGGCGGTTTATATCTCTGCACACCTCAATGCCAGCCTGGGCCCACCTCTTATCATTCCAGACAGGCACTTTTCTATGCTGCATCCTGCCTCTCCACTTCCCAAGGTTTTTTGGTATTGTATTTCTCTACCTTACATTGCTGTGTTAGAGGTGTAAGCGCCTCATTCTCCACAGAATGATGGCTTGTTAGAGCTATCTGTATAAAACCACAGTTGTACCACATAAAGATAAGCAAAAGTAGAACAAATTAGCCATGGATTTGCAGGCAAGTCAAGAAAAGTGGGGGCAGGGCACCCTGGCAAGCCTCAGTCGTTATGGCCTCTCATTTAGCAGTGTGGTGCTGCAGGGCTTTGGGGTTACAGGGCTGGGGAGGCAATGAATGGGCAAGTGCCTGGGTTAGGGGCTGTTGAAGTCAACTCTGTGCAAGAGAAGATTGCCATGACAATTTGGTTTTAAATCTAAGGTTATGCTACAAAACCTAATAGATGGTCTGAAATAATATATGTGCTAGTGATTTTGCATCAGCTCATCCAGGCTGAATATGTTCTAATTTCTTACCAGGAAATCATTTAACACACTTGTAAAAAGAGTGAATCCATTGGCTGATCAGACTGAAGAACTTTCCAAACTCCCTCTGTGTGAGATGCACATTGTCACTCTCCCTTGTGACAGTGCCTGCAGTGGCCCAGGCAATGGATCAGGGCCCTTATCCAGCTGATCCCATCAAGGTAGGGACTAAACTTAATCATAAGCCCAGCCTTGCTTCTGCCTCAGTTACAAAAGCTTGGGTGATCACAGTAGTTGGAGTAATTCACCAGGGTCAGGGCAATGATAGGAATGCTTGTTCTAGCAGATTCTCAAAGTGCTGTGGCATTCCTCCCAAAGCCTTACAGGAAGGTATTGACTAAGGCTTTTTGGCTACCATGCTATCTACCTGGAAGCTTAGCTTATGGGCACTTTCATCTGAGCTTTTTTATGCTGTATGTGTTTTGTAGCTATAGATACTCAGCTATGTCTCCCTTGTACTGTTTCTCTACTGTTCTTTTCAGGACATGACATATTAAAGTTGGCTTGAGCAACAGATCAAAATATAGTATCTAGATGGGGGAATAACTAATCTTGTCTAAAAATAGCACATCATTTCAAAAACGCTGAAAAAAATATCTGTTGGATGCACTTTTCACTTACTAGGGATTCTCCATAGCACAAATCAAAGACAAATGCAAATGTGGGCATTAAAAAATGCTCTGGGCTGTATTCTAAAAATAAATTATCAACTTAAGATATAGCTGTCTATGGATGCTATTTTGAACCACACTGTAAGTGCTAGGGGAATATTACTCAAAATTCATGCTGCCATGTGGTGAATCAAATATTCTTTAAATGGCTCTAGTGGTTTAAGCAAAGAACTAACATGTGAGGAAGGCATGTCTCCAAGAAAGGTGATTCTGAGTCAGCAGCTCACTGAGTCTTCAACACTAAGAAAAATACACTCCTGCTATCCATCTCTGATGACTGCTGGCTGTAATGTACAGCCTATGGGAGAAGCTGCATTTCAAAAAGAAGATTGACATTAAGACTCTCTATTATTTCTTTTAGAGACTGGAAATACGACATAGAGCTATTAGCAAATGAAATGTGGGTTTGTGGTTTACATGAAAACTGTTCTGTGGTAAAAGGCCTTCAGCTCTTACTCTTCATAAACAAACACACATTTCAAATCAACTGCATTAAAAAGATCTATTGTCTTAGAGCCTTGGCAATGAGGGGTGGATGTACCAGTACTGTCCTGTTCTGCCAAGTATCCAGCTTTAGGAGACACATGAGATACAGTCTTTGGTGGCAAAGCTGGCTTGGAAAGTTCCTGCTCCCCTCTGCCAAAGTCAGGTTTGACTATTTATCATGCTGTCCTGGCACAATCAGCTGTGTTTTCTGTTGTGCCAGTTTAACTATTTACCCTGGTGTGCTGTACACAGGTGCATGGATGCTTGGCTGTAAAAACCCAAGAAACCTTTTTATTCCTGGAGTGTTGTCTTTGACCAGATCCCCTGGTCTACTTCATCTGGTGTTTGTGTGTGCTTAATTTATCAGTAAATTTGGAAAGAGTTTTTAATATAATCAAAAGCAACAGTGAAATCAAGCCAGTGGCAATATACTTGTGGATTAAATAAGCTCAGGTTTCCACTCAGAATAGATGTCAGCTCTGTCTTATTATTATCATCATCATCACCATCATCTATTGTGCACTCTTGAATAATACATGCCATAAGGCTTTCATGAATAAATTTGCTTGGATTAAATATTTTTTCATTAAAAAAAAACTTTAAAAACCAAATCAAAATGCTAAAAATATAACTAACATTAATATCGTTAGGTTATCTTGGTGGTTGTTTATACCTCTTCTAAAAGTTCTCACCTTGTTTTATTTCTCAGTCTGAACTTTCCTTGCCTCAATTTTCAGTCCCTGAATCTTCTTTTATCTTTGTTTATGAGGTTGATGAGCCAGCTACAATCAGATTGTTACTCAAATTAGAATTAACAACCTATAATCAAATCATGGGGTTTTTTTAGCATAATGGATTCAGGCCTCTCAAAATTTTGTTGCAGACAATGTTTTTCAGCCAGTCAATCATCCTGAATCCTCTCCATTCCTTAGTTCCTCTTCAATCTCTGTGGCAGCAATATAATATTCTAGTGTGAGTGGTTAACTGCTCCTAAACCTCTGATATAATGTCTCTCCACAAATTTGGTATTTTCTTGTTATGTATGAGAGAACCATATGAATCTGTTCAGCCAATGCACCCTTGAAGGAGATCAGGGACTTGGGTAACAGTGATTGCTGTTATCTTAATTGCTGTTACTTGTAGGGCCAGGATTTTGCAACATTTTCTGCCCATGCAGATTTGTCTTTCTCTGTGAGCACACTATCTCATCCATGAACCAGGTGCAAACTGGATAATTCTTGAAGACTCACCCTGCACTACAAAAGTGCTATTATCTCCAAAGCTTTCTTTCAAAGTATGACCTCTTGAAAAACAGAAACTAAGGGAGAGAAAACAGGGGGAAAAAAGGAAAGAATAAAGAAATAAATCAAGGCAGTTGAGCAAAATGTATTTATGAGGCACTTCATAAACCTACATGGGGAGTGTGTAACTTCCCTGTACCTTCTCTTTTATTTCTTTACACACTGCAGACGCAGCCTGACTAGTATATTCTGGGCATGACTATCTCTAGACTTCATTTCTACACTTCTTTTGACTATTAGAAAAAGCAGAGGTGAACATAAATCCTTATCCTCTCATATTCTTCTCAAATGTCTCACATGGAGAAATATTATGTGCTTGTGTTCCCTTCTACTGTTCCAGTCCAAAGTGGAATAAACAGACATCAACACTCAAATGCAGACTAGGAGTAATATATTTTGTAATTATCTGAAATCCATTAGCATTTCCATTTTCTACACCTAAAACTGCTGTGTTGAAATGCTGGCAGATTGGATTAGTATGCTCTCCTGCTTTGGGGACAAGTCAGTTTTTAATGCTGTGGTGTATGACTACACAGCTGCTGGGAATAGACTGCTCCAGCCGCTGGGATAAGGCATGGGCTGTTTCATCCTGGTGCCTTCCACTGGCCCTGGGTTTGAAATACAAGTGACAGTCAGATATGACTGAAGAGACAATAGAAGGCTTGAGTTTTTAATTTTTAAGACAATTTTTCTTCTTTATTTGGCTATTCATGTTGCATTACATATTATTTTGAGCAATAGTTCTGAGTTTCCAGCAGAAGTTATTCCTGTTCATATACCTGACATGGTACATTCACAGGAATAAAAATCAGGCAAGGCCTGTGAAGTCATAGTTTTCCACTTTTCCAGGTGAAAGTCCCTGGAAAAGAAAAGTAAGCAATCTGCTTACTTTAAATTTATTCCCAATTGTACTGCAGCCTGGGCCTGACAGAACCGAGTATATCCTGACTCGCTGCAGCCTGGTAAGGCAAATAGAGCCTTAAAATTTGTTAAAATTTTATTTCATCTACTAGAATAAATTGTTAATGCTTATGTTAACCTGGGTGACTTGATCAGATTTCAGTGGTTTATGCAAATTAGAACAGAACCATGAACCATTTCAACAGTTTTTTTTAACTTGAAGTTCAATTCCTCCTCTCTGCCCAAATAAAGTCCAGCACAGGATTTTTCTATACAGAGTGCTGTATAGAAACTAGTTCTAATATAGGAAATGACCATCTGCTCTAGATTTGAAGAGTGTGCACCCATTAATTGAGATGCAGTGTGCTGTGATAACCTGGCCTTTTTGTCTGTATGCTCTTAGAGAAAGTCATCTTCTCCCTGTTAGTGTGGAGGTCACAAGCAGAGACCAGTAAGTGTGACCAATCTTTTGCTCCATCTGGTGTACTGGCATAAATTGGGCAGCAAAGAGGTCAAATTAGTCAAGTAAGATATCATCCTGGAAATGAGCTGTGGCACAGCTTCATGTGCTTGGGAACTTAACAAATGAAAACCTGAAGTACTATGGACCTTTGGCAATTGCAGAGTTAGGAAGCCTTTAAGTGCAGAAATCTCAAATCATAAATTGGAAGCTGAACTCTAAAATCATCTCTAAATATATTTTCAGCCTCTGCATCCTTTGTGGGGCCAAAACCTTGCCTGTTAAAGGCTCACAGAAAGTTACTGGATCTTTTCTATGAGTCAAATAGGATTTTGGTCCCAATGCCTAAAACCATATATCATCACTAAACCCAGGATCTATTATTTTTTGTGACTGTTGTTTTAAAAGCAAACAATAAATTCATCACTGTATCTGTATGTGTAAATCAATATTATTTCAGAATTTCAACAACATCCTGTTAAAAAAATATACAAGGAGATTAAATATCTGTCTAGCTCTTACAAAAATGAAAAATATATGCTATTAGGCCTGTAGAATTACATGCAAAAAATTACTAGTGACATGCTGTATTACAATTAGGTATTAGAATTACTACAATCCATGATCTTGTATGCATAGAGAGGGAAGTAGTCATAAATCAGGCACAGCAGTGGATGGGAAAATTTCAACTTGCTTTAGTAGAATAAAATTTGTGCATGATTAACCCAGAAACTGAGAATTATAGAAGAAGTTAATACTAGGATTGCAGGGCTCAAGCAACAGTAAGCACTGCATATTCAGAGTTCTTTTTATTGAAGAAAATTTCTTCCAAGATGTGAGCAGAGGTTTTAGAGGGGAGAATACTCTCAGTATTATACATGAACTGTGTTTTGGCAGGAAATCTTCAGTAAGGTATATTTTAAGTGAGGGAAGTCAAAATATTTTGGAAGTGTTAAAAGAGATGACTGCAGTAGTGTATATTATAAATGAAGATGATGCAGAGCAAAGAAAGAACAAGGATAAGTGAGTGAAAAAGCCCCCAGGTTGTGTTATCCTTGACAGGTGAGTACCAGGTAGGATAGAGGCCTCCACCTCCTGGAGGGCTACATGTCCCTGGCTGATCAGCCTGCAAGAAGCCATCAACATGGGCCTTGACAAAATGGATTTTTTTGAACAAAAGGAAACCTGATTATTGCTTGGTGTGGACTGAGTTCATGTCTGGAAGAGCTAGAGAACAGGCTGGTAGGAGAAGCATGGCCTTGTAGGGAGGGTTGACACCAGCATCTGTCATCTCCCCTGTAGTTTTAAGACTACGAGTGATGAATGTGCCTGTCCATTTTAGGTGGAAGGAAAGTTCCTAAGCTCAGTTGGAAGGGAAAGAATAATGTACATGGCATAATACTGGAAAGAACTAGTACGTTAAGTTTTAAAGTTGGCAGCAAGGCATTGTATTGAATCTGTCAAACTAGAGATGGTATAGCAGCAAGAAGAGCATTATGGTAATGATATTTGAGAGAAGAAAAAAAAGTAATCCTGAAAACTAGATATATGTCAGTTTGACCTAAGTATAATGAAAACCTTTTGAACAAATTTGGAAGAGAAGAATAATTAAGACATAGAGATAAATGGAAAATGGGATTAAATGCAATATCGGTTTATGAAATTAGATCAGTCCAAACTAATTTGCCATATTTCATCTAAGATGTGCCTAATTTTCTAGAAAGAGAAATATAGTGCATCTCATCTGTTAGGATTTCTGCAGAATGTTTGAAGTTTCTAGGTCAGCAAGGAAACTTAGTACATGCCCACCCTCCTCTTTAAACATGTATTTCTGAGAAGAATGAAAAACAGACCAGACATGCTTAGGACTATCCATAACATTTTAAGAGTAGACCATAGGTAAAAGCCAATTTGAAATCCAATTTTGAACTGATTATTCATTCATCTTGAACTTAGTACTTATATAATTACATTAAGGTACATCATGTTACACAATGTCAGAAGCTTTATTAAAATTAAGCTACATAATATATTTTTCTTTTGTTCTTATCTAATAAACTATTTAATGACACTAGAGTGGTTTCATATTAATTTTCCTGACAAAATCATGTTGGTCGTTGTTTGTCATTTAATTATCTCTTGGACATTCACAAAATGAACCTTTAATATGTTTTCCAGTGTATTTCAAGATTTGGAACTAGGATGATTAGATCTGTATTTCACTGAATCCTCTTTTTTCCACATTAAATTTGAGATAGAGAATTTGGTAGTCCTTTTCCAGTCCTCAAGGTATTATCTCTCTCTCACAGCTTTTAAAAGATAGTGATCAGAGCTTATTTTTTCTATATCCTTAATCATCCAAGGAGGAATTACATCTGGCCATGCCTAACTGAATACATCTATGTTAGCTAATTATTCTGTAAGTTGTTTTTCTTAGTCTGACTTGCAGTCTATTTCCTTGAAAACGTGTTGTAGTTATGTTCATTAAAAATTTACTTTTTTTATTTTCTGTAAGGGCCAGATAAGAGCAAGCATTAAAGTGTTACTCCTGTTTGAATCACCTGCATTCTTCCAATTTAATGTGCAATTCCAATGTGATGTGTGATTTTGTATGTAATTTGCCAAAAATATATATATATATATATATATATATATATATATACTTAATGATCTAGCTTTAAAAGCAACTGCTATTCTCTCCTTTGTGGCTTTTCAGGTTTCAGTAGTTACAACAAATAATGTCCTCTGAATATTGAACTTTATATATCACAATGACTTTTTATATCCTCAAATTAGGCAGTTTGTTCTACAGTTATGCTATCTGACTGGTACTATGCAGGTATTTGAATTTATTTGAATTAAGCAAGTATTTAATAAACATGTATTTTCCCTTGTTGTGAATATGAAGAGGCAGGGAGAAATTATTCGACCTATGTTTGTTTCTTTATCAGTGCCATACCTCCTCTGGATTTGCTTGGCAGGGAATGCAGCATTTCTGAGTGCTTCAGTAGTCTCCCTCACTCCTGCATCCTCTGATGCATCATGAATTGGCTGCTTATTCTGTACAAATTTGAATTTCACTGTTGTAGCCCAATCCACAAGATTACTGATGTTGAGGTGAATTAGCACAAAAGAGGTTTCCTAAATAGAATTATTTTATACCAATGCCAACTCCATTTTTTCCCCTGGGATCTATATGAGCTTTCCTTTTTTATTATGTGAAATTTCAAAGGCATTATTTCTGTGCATAATGCCTTTTAGAAATTAATCTTGGCTTTCAGCATCCTTGAGGTTGTTTTATCCTAGGTGACCATCGTGGAGACTTTGGAGGCACTGCCTGTGCCTCATGTAAAGCTTTCAGTTTCTCCAGCTGAGTGTAGTTCAGTAGTTCATCGTTTCCCACCATTTAACATCCTGTGGCTGTACTATGAAACTCCTATTTTCACATTATTTGCAAATAATAATGCCACTTATAATTTGCACAGTCACTAGCAAATGTTCAAAAATGCAGATGTTCTCACACCCATGTGTCTCTCCTACCTAGATGCCTTAGCTGCGTCTATGACAGCTGTGGAAATTCTATTCGTATTTAGATTTCTTAACAAAATCTCGTACCAGCCGACTAAGCAGGAAATGCTTGCAGTTTAAATTAATTGCAAATGTAAATATTCAACAGCTAACAATGGAACAGGAATAGATTTCAACTTTTTCCAAATGAGATGTCACTGCTTGCATATAAAACCAGGGTGTATAGGCAGAATGTGCACCAAGATGAGTGATTCATATCACAGCGACTTTAAGCACCATTTAAATCAACAAGGATTAATTTAAATAATGTTTATCCTTTTCTCAAAAATATTCTGCAAAATAGTCTGTTCCAAATAGCTGAAATATTTTGATAAATTTAATGAAGTTATTTGCTCAGTGAAAAATGCATGTCTGCTACATATTTGTCTGACTTGTAATAAAACTACATGGTTTTATTGTGCTACTTAGTACTTATAGTTTTATTATGCTGGAATGGTGAATTCATTAGTTAGTGGATAATTTGTCTTTTTAATTATGATTTGTGTGAGGTTGCATTTGAATGGAAATTCAGTTTAGTTGATGCCCAATTAAAGATTAATGGTATTTTGATATTGTTTATTTGGGACTTAAAACTACAAAAAATGCATTAAAAAGCTCCTTAAAACAAGCTTTAATGAAACTTAAGATATTAAATGACAATATTATTTATCACTAGTCAATGGGGTTTTTTCTTTCTTGCCATGTTCTTCACATTTTCAAAATGGGTAAATCTCACTGTCTCACACCTCATCATTGTTTACAAACTGAAACTGGAAAATCAGCTTTCCTCCTTTTTTAACATGCTCTGGTCCTCACAGCTTTGCTTCAGCTCAGCATTAAGCTAAAGTAGTGAATTAAACTGAGATGAAACATATTCTTGTGCGTTTTCACGAAACACAACTGTTGTCAAAAATTAACACAACAGAACACAGTTTTAGTTTTTCTAAATTGATAAATCCTAGCTCTTCATGCTCTGATTGTTTTTAAACTGTGATGGAAAACCTGCTCTGCTTAATTATATATATAAGATATTAAGGGGCTATTTAAGAGTCAGAATATAAATTGTATTTTCTTTTAAGGGTAAAAATATTAAATTTACACAGGACAATATACATCTTCTAAAGTGAGTATCTCTTCACTGATCTGGTACAAAACAACAGGCACGTGCTGTGCACACGTGTGTAAATAAACCCTGGCAATTTATGCTTTTACGATATAATTTAAAATTTATTCTCTTCAATAGATGCTACATTCCTTAAATAGCAGCTTCTTCAGTGGACTTGCCCAATCAGCTGAAAACAGTTTAGGAATTTTGCCAGAATGCCAATGATCAAAGAAAACCTGTGGTGCTCATCTTACATCATTTAGCCTGCCTTATCTCACAGAAAGCACTGGTAAGGGAATGTGGGATCTTGCTCTAAAGAAGATGTGAGTTGACTGATGGCACATGAAGGGACAGGAGCAGCCCCTAATCTGGACACAGAGAGCAAGGGAGGAGATCAGTTGCAGAAAAGGGAGGGGAAGAGAGTCACTTATGTGTGGGAGGGTGGACAGCCATGGGGGATAGAACTGCAGTCAGGAAAAGCACAACCAAAGAGATACAGATAATAGCAATGGGAAGATATAGCAATGGAACATGTATTTTGGGGGTTAGAAGAATAAAAGGTGATCCTGCAGTAGACAGTGGGCTTCATCTGTGTAGTCAGTTGAGTATGGGACAGTCTTGAAAAATTATTGATATGTTTGCGTAAGAAAAACAGTTCTCCTGTTCAACATATGGATATCTCTGATATTTCCCTTAAATTTGAGATTACTGGAGTGCAGCTTTCTGTATCTGAGATAATTATGTAGGCTCCTGCGGAGGGATAGAGTGTAAGAGAATATTGCAGAAGGTAGTTTCACCCCTGAGGAGTTGCAGCTGTACTAATCACCAATTAGGAGCAGGCCTGCCCTTAACAGGCCAGAGCTGTGTCCAATAAGAAGACGAGTGCTACAAAAGAGTGGGTTAGCTGGGTGAGAAGAGTTGGAGTTTGTTGTTTGTGCTGTGAAGGAGTCAGTGCAGTGAGGATCTGCCCATGAGAAATCACTGAGAAGGTATGAGACTTTTGTAATAAGATGACAACAGGCTCCTTTTATGGTCATGGGAAGCAAACAGGAATTTTGGTTACAACTCTTTTTGTGCATGTCCAAAATGATCATCTGTTTTGCATGCTGAAAATATTTTTCTGTTGAGTGTGAAAGAAGTCTAGTCAAATAACTCAGGTACAGACACAATGTAGACATCTAAAGTTAAGCAAAATTAATCTCATGCCCTGTTGATAAGATTTCCAACTGGGCAGGAGTGATTTCTAAAATCTATTTGGTCAAACTGTCAAATTCCTTGTATTATTGTTTTGTTATTGATGTTGAGCATGGATGAAGACTGATTCTTTTTCACTGAATGAACTACTGTTTAGCAGTCCATCCCTCTCCTTACTCTCTGTGATCAACGTAGTTTTGTAGATCTGTGTCACACCTCTCACTCATGTGTTTTTCTAATGGAAGAATGTGGCATGGGTGAGTTGTGAATTTATACAGTAGGATAAAGGTATATATAGGTGCTTTCTTGGTTAGCTATTTCTTGTCCAACATGTTCCTATCATGTGCTCAATTTTTAATATTTTTTTAAACACTGACCAGCCCAGAGCTGGTGTTTTTTTAAGAACCAACCATCACACCCCAAGTTCTTGCTCCCAGGCAGTAAAAGCCAGAATAAAACAATTTGTCTGAAGGTACAATTGGCTTCTCACAGGGGCATCACTTTACATTGGTCTACTCTAAATTTCTTCTGACATTTTATTGCCCAATCCATCTTGTCAGTTCTTCTGCAACACTTCACAGTTGGCTCTCATCTTACTATCTTTAATAACTTGGAACCATCAGCAAACCTTATCATTGATTACTGTCTTTTCTAGGTCATTTATGAATATATTAACCAGCAGAGGTCTCAGAACAGATCCTTATAGAAACAACTGCTGACATCCTTGATATGTAAGAACTATTTATTTGCTCCTTTTCTAGGTTTTCTATATTTCATCAAATATTTTTCACATGACAGAACCTTCTTTCTTAAGTCATTGCTCAGTTTCCTTTAAAATGTCTTTGGAAATTAGGCTAGATTAAACCATTCAAATAATTATTATTATCATAATTTTTTACTCTTTTAGAACCCTCTAAGACACTTATAAGGCAGAACTTGCCCTTAACAAAGCAATGCTGAATTTTTAATCTAACAGTATTCATCCACAGGTCCACTAATATATCTTTTCTCTGTAGTTACACCATAGTCTTTTCTACAGTTATTTTGGTTTCAAACAGATTCTCTGTGGACACCCTTGACCCTTTTCTCCTTGCTCTCAAGGAAAGATTTTCATGTAAGAATGCCCCAATTTTTACTGAAGTTAAGGCCTTTTTGAAGAATTAATCTGCCTTCTTCAGTGGACTTGTCTTTCCTGAGCTCTCCTTTACACTTAGGGCTCTTCAGGTTTCTTTTTTAAAATATCACTGCAAATGCTGGCACCCCTCCACAATTTATTTTAAAAGAATCCTCAAACCCTTTTGATTTTAAATGCCAGCTAACCATTTTTCCCTTAGGGTTTGCCTCTCCTGTTCAAATCACCTTTATTCACCATGAACCTTGAGTTTTGTTGTGGTTTTTTTTCCTTTACAGAATCATAACATTTTCCAAGTTGGAAAAAACCTCCAAGACCATTGAGTTGAACAGTTAAGCCAGCCCTGCCAAGTCCTCACTAAACCATGTCCCTAAGTGCAAACCCACACACCTTTTGAACACTTCTAGGGATGGTGATTTTACCACCCCCCAGGGCAGCCTATTCCAATGTCAGACCACTCTTTCAGTGAAGAAAATTTTCCTAATATCCAACCTGAACCTCCCTTTGTGCAACTTGAGGCCGTTTCCTCTCATCCTGCCACTTGATACCTGAGAGAAGAGTCCAATCTCCACCTGGCTACAACCTGTAGTAGCACTGGAGAGCAATAAGTCCCCCCCGAGCCTCCTTTTCTCCAGCTGGAACTCCCCCAGCTCTCTCAGCTGCTCCTCATCAGACTTGTGCTCCAGACCCTTCACCAGCTTCATTGCCCTTCTTTAGGCACGCAAAAAAAAGTCTCAACGAGCATTTTCCCTCCCTTTTCTTTGTCTGTTGGGGTTGTAGTCCCTTATGATGTCTATCACATTTGTGATGAGCAGAAGTCTATAGAATCATCCTGAAAAGCAAACATTTATCTTTTTGCCTGATGATTATGTCTTCTACCCTTACCAACATTGTCTCCTCTTCCAGTTTGAATTCCTAATTTCAGAGGAGCATCCTTAGTGCTGGATGCTACACTGATATTATCTATTGGGAAAAATGCATCACTTGTAATTTTTGTACCTTTCCCATCTTCTGTGATATTTCTGAATTTCTCTATCCTCTTAGGTAGGACTTGTGCCCCTTTCAAGATTAGATGGCTCCGACATATCCTTGCTGCTGATCAATTTTTCTGTCTCTCTCAGTTCCTGTTATTCAGCCTTCCAAGTCTCATGGGCTTGAATTCTCTCTCTGAAGATTTCATGTTGCTGATACAATTGCTCTGTGACATTTCCCCACAGAGCAAGTACTCAGCATTTGGCATGTCAGAGTGTAAACTGAGAAACTGTTTCCCTTTTGGCTGGGTTTTCCCTGCATTTCTTCTCCACCTAATGCGAAGGTGACTTCCAAAGCAGTTCTGTTGGTCCACATGACTTAATTCACCTCACCTGCCATTGTACCTCCTTAATATGAAAGCCACAAAGCATGAACAAACACTGCAGCAGTAAATGCTGTAGTAAATATATGCATAAATACATGTTCATAATGTAGCAAGAGGGAAAATAATTTCTTTAGGTTTATGTACTTATATTTATTCACAGAATCCTATAAGCCCCTCTAGGGATGGGAAAAAATATAATCTTGCTTTTAGCTGAATTTTTAAATACGTCCTCAAAGTCAATTTCTGGAAAAAAATTAAAAGGGCAACTTATCATATCATATAAATTCTTAAAATTCCAAGAAGATTCAGGATCACATAAGAGTTTTCCATATGTATTCCCCAAAAAGAAAGATTAAAAAAAATCTAGTCAATCTCTGTGCAGAAAATAGAATGAGGCTGTTTTGTATGTCATTCTCTGAGACTGACATTTAACACAAATTCCTTCAGTGGTTCTTTCATCTTGTAACAACTAACAGAATACCAAAGGAAGATCAGACTATCCTGAAAACTGCAGCATCAGGCTGCTATTCATAAGGCAGTGCATGGAGATGTTAAAAAAATACTACAAAAAGTACAAGATGGTGTAGTTCAATACTGAAACTGCAGCGCCTCTAGAAGGTAGAAGCCCAAATAATCTATGTAAGGTGGTATAAACAGTTCTACAGCAGGGTTCTAAAACTGGAGGCTCCTATAGGCTGGAGGCTTGTCCTAAGGCAAGCACTAAACCCCAGAACTGTTATTTTCTGTCTGAAATCTCAGTATTTCATGTGAGACAGACAAGTGAGACTCTGTGCTTCTATTTACAAAATAACTGAAGTTTCAAAACCAGAGTTGTTCAGCAAGATTTGTTTCTTGGCATTCAAATCTTGGTTTTAATATGACAGAACTTGATTTTGAAATCTAAGCCAATCTGAAGTAAGGCCAAATATCAAAAACATGGTGAAGCATATACTTTTTTTAATGTTTCATGTGAAGAGAGCCAGTTTATTTTGTATGTATACTATTTGGGAAGACAAAAAAAGTTCTCTTTCTTTGTACAGTTTCAGACCTTGAAAATACTGCCCTGCTGTGTGTTGGCATTGGATGGATTTTGTTATTGTACATGATTTTTCCCTAGACTGGTTAATTTAAGAAAAATGATATGATTTTCTAAGCAGACTAGAGCAGGAGTAACTCCAAAATCTGCTATGTAAGAATAATCTTAAAATCAATACAAATGAGAGCTGCTGTTATGAAGTAACATGGATAGATCCATTACGTTTGAAACTGTACAGTTGAAATTGGAGTTTTGCTGTGAAACAGCTGCTGAAGGGAGTCATGGATAGAGAGGCTTATAGGATATTCCAATTACTTCCTATGGCAGAGATTAAATCTACAACTCCAGTTTTACCTGGATACCTGAACAAGAATCTCAGGCAGCAGCAACAGTGATATCCTTCCTTACTGCATATTTAAAGGTTGTTCCACACATTGGTTTTGCAGGCACAGGGACAAATGCATCAGTTCAATTTTCTCCTGACCAACCTCCCTAGCAGGTGCTTTGTGGGATTTTTCACAGTCACAGACTGGCTGAGGTTGGAAGCGTCCAAACCCCTGCTCAACAGGGCAGCCTAGATCCAGGACCTTGTCCAGGCATTTTTTATCTCCCCAAATACCTTTTCTATCTGAAGATTCTACCTGAGGTTTTCTCCCAAGACGTTTTTTAATTTTGTGTTTTCTTTTTTTTATCATGCGAGATTAATTTTTTGTTTGTTTGTTTGTAAAAAATATAATCCTTGAGATGTTAGCATGTATCCTGGGCTGCAAGAAAAGCAGTGCAGGCAGCAGAACAGGAGAGGTGATTCTTTGCCTCTGCCCTGCTCTTATGAGATCCCACCTGGAGTACTGCACCCAGCTCTGGAGTCCCCAGCATGAGAAGGACATGGACGTGTTGTAATGAATCCAGAGGAGGGCACCAAGTTAACTTGAGTACCTCCTTTATGAGAAAAGGCTAAAAAGATTGACTTGTTGAGCCTAGAAAAGAGAAGGCTTCAGGACAATCTATTTTTGGCTTTCTAGTGCCTAAAGGCAGCTTACAAGAAAAATAGAGAGGGACTTTTACCAGAGCATGTAGTGATAACACCAGGGGGAATGACTTCAAACTGTAGGTTTGAAGACAGTAGGTTTAGACAGTAGGTTTAGATCAGATATTATGAAAAAAATCTTTAGTCTGAGGATGTGGACACTGCATTCCTAGGAGTCTTCAAGGCCGGGTTAGATGGGGCTCTGAGCAACCTGGCCTAGTGGAAGGTGTCCCTGCCCATGGGAGGGGGGTTAGAACTAGATGACTTTTAAGGTCCCTTCAAACCCAAGCCGCTCTATGATTTTATGATTCTGTGTCACTGCCATGATGGGAATGAACATGAAACAGAGAAGGGGTCCTGGTCATTACCCTTTGGTCCTACATGGGTTACATGGTTGCAGACCAGAACTCCCTTGTACCAGATTGGCCTGAAGCAGGTGTGCAACTCTGGGCATCTGCACTGCTGTGCCTTTAGCTCATCATGTATGGCTTGGTACATGCAGTGGCAATTGGAAGAGAAGGGCAAAAGGTGAGCTGAGGACGCCACTTAAGTGCATGGGAATTAGGCAAGGCATGACAAGGGCTCCCACAGAGGCATCCATTGCGGGCTTCCTGGAATAACCTGGCATCTGTAACAAGAAGTGTCTGATTTTCAAACTACTCATGGACGCTGTTTTACTCTCCCTCTCTTCATTAAAATGCTTTACTATAGGCCAGGCTACAGAGTACTAATAAGCAATCAGGAGGCTGCTATACAATTTTGGTCTGCTGTCCTTTGGCAACTGGCACAGTGTTTGTCTAAGAGATACTCTGACACAGACTTCCCTGCACGTGTGTTGGCAGGGAAGGTTTACACAGAAAGACCTACTTTCTAAGTGCATGCTAGTTGCCAAAGGCTCTGCTAAAATAATGTTTCACTGAACAAATTTGGTTTAATGTGTGTGATTTATCAAAATTATAAACTGTGGGGGTGACTCAGCTGACTCTGTGTAGGCTCTATTTGATCTAGTCACTCCTGGCTCCCTTTGCAGTCAATAAAGAGAAACAGGCACTTCTAGATCATAACTCATCTACACTTAAAGTAGATGCCATTTATGCCCTGATACAGAAAAGCCTGTAATTAGCTGTAGGAGGAGTAGAGTCTGACTGCTTCAGGTGTAGACATGGAAAGCCAGGTGAGGTGACTCCCACCCTGACGCACTGTCGTGCTAGTGTGACTCTTAATTCAGTCACAAACATGAGATACAAGATTCAACAGGGAAAATGTGTGATCAATACTCTTTCTATTAGTGGTGCAAAAGTATAGATGTGAAGTGTGTAATTTGTTAAAGGAGGTTCACTCAGTGACTAACTAGCAAGAAACAAGTGTCAAGGACAGATCTGTAAGAGCAGAGTAAATATATAATTTGACAGAAACCATGCTGGGCAATGTGCTTTATTTTTACATGACTGTCCACTGTTTCACATCATTACTAGTGGAGCTGAATTTCCATTACTTTGAGCTTTATTCTACTCTCACAGTACTCTTTCACATGTGTAGCTGCATGGTTTGCAATGAAGTTACTCCTGGTTTAGTCAGTGTACATGGCAGCATCATTAATCTTCTATTGTAATTTGCTTCTGTTCAATCTATTTGTTCTTAGTAAAAAAAAAAAAAAAGGTTTCCTGTCAGTTCCTATAGTGCAGTTTTGTGCTGTGCTTTGCAAAATGATTTCAGCATTATTATTTCCAATGGAACATTGTCACTCGGACTTCATTTCATTACAGAAAATTTACATTACCCTTTTGATCTCCTAAATATCTTCCAATAATTAAAAAGCCTATGCTTTTGCTCTTGAATCTTTATCTTCATCTATTTTCCTTCTTTGCTGTTTTCCAGGCTGTGCTCTGCAGTGACATGACTGACTCAGATGCCTTGGTACTATGGAGACTGGGATATTATGGTAATGAGCATGATAGGTACATTAGACTCCAAGAAGGACTTCAGGGTCATCACAGATAATTACCTTAACATGAGATGCCTGCAGTGCTGTGACTAAAAGGGATAATGTGAACTTCTGAATTACATTAAGGGGAAGCTACACCAAGCTGAGGTAGGAAAATAATCTGAAGTTTGTGTGTGTCTTTGCCTGGAGCACTGCTTAGGGGGCACAGCTGGAGGCAGATCATCAGCACAGCTCTGTCAATGCTCTGGTGATTTGCAGGGAATCCATGTCCTTAGATGTGCTGCAAGTGTAAAGCAATCACATATTCATGATCAAGGTGTTTATCAGAGTTTGGAAGAACATTTTTCCTTGGCTTGGACAGGTTAGTTTGGACGGTAGCTTGGAATTTTTTTTATTTGGCTTTTGCAGTATGAGGTAAGGGATATATGAGATAAGTTGTATTTCCCCTTCTCAGTGTCTTGACTCTAATGACACTTTTTTCTCCTCCCTTTGTTCACACAGACAAGACTGAGGGTCTGAGACCTTACAGGCCTAGATGGCCTCATTATTTCTTCTCTTTTTCATTGATATGTCCATGCTGGAGGCAGGTGTGCTCTGCATCATGTCCCATAGCCTTAATCCCCATGTAGTGGTTACCAGCACTCACACTTCCCTCAGTTTTCTCTGGAAGCAAACCTGTTGGGAAGGCAGGAAGGCATCCTGTATATCTTGATAGATTTGCCTGTGCAAGCAGCCTGGGGAGAAGGGTGGTGCAGCAGGGACTCAGTTTCTAAGGAAGATTTACAATTAGCTTGCTGCCCATAGTGTGTAAACCACTTGAGTGATTCCCAGGAGAGGATCCCTAAGAGCCTGACCTGTTTCTGTAAGAGTGTCACAAGAAAAATGATGTTCCCAAAAGAAAATATTCTTTACTTTTTGCCAGTAATGTATGTGCTCACCAAAAGGCCTAATATCATGCTTGTAATTGTGAATGCAGGCAGCACCAGAAGAAGCCTTGGAGTTCAGGAAAGCGTGTTTGAATTTATGCTGCGGTGTTGGGCGATTGATATTCACCCAAAAATATTCTAGCAGAACTTTTGCCTGAAAAACAGTTTTGCACTATCACTGTACTTAATTAAATGCTCAGTACTTGCCCCTTTAGTACAGAGAGGATGAATACAGTATTTGTTTTTTTGCAGACCCATGAAATCAGTCAAAAACTTCCCCCCAAGTTCCCTGAGATTTCCAACCACATAGAGAAACATAAAGAGTGCTTCTAGCCTCTGGAGTAAAAGCTTTTGGAAATTGTATGATATTTCTTTGAACTTATGTCTGAACTTCCTTAAAACTAATTTAATGACAGAGGAAAGTTTTTATATTCAGCTTGCAAGTAAGGGCTGGAGAGGGAACCTGCCTAGTGTGTGACCTCAAAGATTAACACTGTAACATTATCGTGGAATGGCAGGCTAGGAAAAAAAACCAGGTGAGTGTTGTAAATGGCATGTCAGACTAACACTAAGGACTTTAACAAATGAAACTTTCTTGTTAACAAACTGACATTATTGTATTTAAAGGTCAGCTGACAAAAGGGTATGACTCCCGGGCAATCTCTCTGAGGCTGCGAGCAGGACCTCCTTGGGGAGACACTGACCTTTTCCAGGGGAGGAGCAATCAGGGCTGAGAAAAGCCAGTCATTTCCAAAATAAATGTAACAATAATTATGCACTGAACTAGGAGTGGACTTCTAATAGCTGCATGGTTATTCTAGGGCAGAAGAGACACTACGAAATTCACTGGTTCCTTTATTCTGCATGTTTTCTGGAGTGACTGCATGCAGTGGGCTGATAGAATCACTGATAGATGAGAAATGGTCTTGCCATGGAGGCTGATTGAAAAGTTCTTTCCCGGTATTTTTAGGATATTTTGGAATTCTTCCATTTTGAAAGTTTTTTATTACATTATCCTTATTGGTGACAATTATTTTTTCTTAAAGTTTTTTTGACTTCAGTAAATTAAATGATTTCTGCATCAGCTGAGAAATAAGTCGTGTTGCTTGAAAGAATGCTAAGATGAAATTTGCTTTTGCAGTCTCCATTTGGGCAGATCTGTTAATGAGTGTTAACTGAATGACTGCAGGCTCCTTGCACCTAACAAATGGTGCCACATGAAGCTGACACAGCTAAAGGCAGATTTACTGAACACCCACAGGACGCTGCCTTAGATCCACCTTGCATGTTCCAACATTCCTGTATCCAGATGCACAGTGACCACAAATTCAGAGTAACTGCACCTGATAAAAAGCTAATACAGAGCAGAATGCAAAAAGAGGTTGGTCATGTACACTGTTAATTAATATAAATCTTCAGTGCAGAAGTGCATCCACGGTGCTAGTTATGTCTTGGGTCTTGTGTTTGTCAGAGTTGATATTTGCACAAATTGCCAGCGAATATGTCATGTAGCAAAGCTCATGAACAAGTTCAGTCTGATTAATTGAAAATAAGATATGGAGGAATGCTGAAAAATATTTTGAAAAAAGTTTTAAAAGAGTGAAGTTATTTATATTTCCTCATTGCCTTTCTAGTAAGAGCTGATGTAGAACATTACAGAGCATACTGCATCATGGTTATGGAAAAATTCCAATCATTCTCAGGGTAAGTACTCTAATTCAACTGTAAATTACTGAATTTGACACTGGAATCACTTGTGGGAAATTCTGTAACCTGAGCTATGCAGGAATGAATAAATGTTCATAATAATCTTTTGCCTTCAAATTTGTGAATCTATGTTCATTGCAGACTGTTTTTTCTCTGTCAGGGATACATCTTTGAGTCTGTAATTCTGCAGGGGAAAGCAACACTGCAGTGAGATTTTATGGGTTTTTTCCTACCTACTGAAGACCTGCTGTTAAATGAAAACAGAGCTGAAATCCACTGAGCTACCTGTGAGAAAAAATAATTCCAATGGTAGAAAAATGAGGGCCTCAAGTTTAGAAGAGTTTGTAATTTAACCACTTAAATTATTAATTAGGATGTATACTGAGACAGAATATCTTGAGAGGAGTTCTTAATGTACAGCAGCCAGAAACTTGCCACCCATATCCTTTATGCTGCACAGACTAGAGACCTTCAGTTTCCTGCATGGAACTTGCAACTGGTGGGGTTCTGATTTGTCTGATAAATGATACTGCCCCTGTTTAGGGACTCTGGTTGAGACTGTTTTTGGATTTAGACTCATGAAATAACTTGGGTGATAAATGAGTGGCTGGAGGTCACTGTATTAATCTGGAGTCTCTGAATAGCGTTAACAGTCACTGGGAAGGCAGCTGCACCCTGGTGTCCTTACCTGAGCCAGACCTATCTCTTTGTTGGGATAGGACTTCTGAAAGTTTTATTCCTGTGTTGTCAGCTGTATGTTTAAACCCATTTCCTGCCTCAGTCTGTGGTTGTCCTGTTAGAACACCACGGCATTATCCATGAGTGCTGTTTCCTGACACCCCCTCTGCTCATCCACCACAGAACTCATCTCATTGAGGCTCTCCTTGCCAGCCCAAGCATATTCACTTCTTGCTGCTCTCATGCTATGTTAGAAATAGAGGCTATATCATCTTAGAGTCATTGGCAGGGACTTCACACTTTGTTCAGGAGTCTGGTGCAAATTACTCAAAGCTTTGACCTAGACATCAGTAAAACCATCAAACTCCTACCAAATTCAAAGGAACTGAGAGTGTCCAGTAGCTACTAAAAATTAGTATAAATGTCTAGCTCTTGATTTTTGAGGCAGGCTTACGTCTTAGTTCTCTTTCTCTCCTATCTTTCCCTTTTTACTCTAATTAACTATCTCTTCTGCCCAATTCTGTCACAGACATTTCTTTCATGAAAAATCCTTTCTTGGGATTTTTCCTGCTGAAGCTGAGAAGTTTCAGCAACGAGATGTAAACAGTGATTGTTTGCTGCTGTGGAATGCAACAGGTGGACCAGTGATTGGTCTGGTGTGGATGTTTTGGTTCAGTGACCAGTCACAGCAGAGCTCGCTCTTGCTCTCTGTCAGAGCCAGCTCCTTTGTTACCATTCTGTCTTTTCTATTCTTACGTTAGCTAGCTTCTGGAAACTTTTCCTTCTATTTCTTTTTAGTATAGTTATAATGTAATATATATATATCATAAAATAATAAATCAAGCCTTCTGATCATGGAGTCAACGTTCTCGTCTCTCACCTTGCCTGAAAACCCTTGTGACCGCTGTCACACAATTCCACTTCCCTAATTGTTGAACAGGACCCTTCCTCTGTGGCATACCTACTGTATGAGAGAGAGCTCCTTGTTCTTTAATTTTATGGTCTTGTTACTTTAAGATGGCTTTTCTATTAGAGTTTGTTGCTCTTTTTGTGCACCCTATAGAACATTCAGGGGCTCCTGTTTGTGTCAATGGCAATATTCATCTGAAGATTATGCTGAATAGGGGGGCTACTATACAAGAAAAAGATCTACTTACAAAAGCTGTCACAAGAGATTTGCTGGCTACACAGGGCGCAGACATATGTCGATGCGCTTGCACAGCTCATTCCTGGGCTGTGTGGGGTTAGGTGGGCTGTCAGCCCCTCTCTGCTAAAGAGTAGAGTGCAGCCTCCAGCGAGGCTGCACCTTTTTGTCATCATGGTTCAGCACAGAGGGTTTTACACAAAGCTATCTGCAGCACCATTTTTTGGGTTGCTTGCTGCATAACATTGGTTGCATGACAATTCCCAATAGCCAGATGGAGTTCTCACATTCACAAGAACTCCCGACTTTCTGGTGAGCAATGGAAAATCAATTTACTGTCATTCTTCTTCCTCCTCTTGTAGAAATAAATGCCTCTACTTAGAAATAAATCCCCCTAAGATATATTCCTGCAGCAGGTGTACCACTTCTCCCTTTTTGCAGAATGTCAGTGAATCATGTGATTCCCTTACAAACCTGCTGACTTTGGGTGAGGCAGACTGAGGAGACAACTTATGGCAAAAATAAGTGCATAGGTCAGTGCCACTAAACTGAATGCAAGATTTATGACTGATTTCAGTAAATACAGAAAATCACTCCTAGATCCTTTTTAGAATTTTTTAACAGAACTGACCCAGATGTCTCCTTTTATACATCACAGCTGTATCAGTGCTGCTTCAAATGTCACAATTAATTTAAAATAAATAATATATATATGTTGCTTAAAAAATCTGTGTGATTCATATATGGAAACTGGGAGTTACTACTAATGTTGATGCCTTCACAAGCCATGGCAACCCCCTAATGTGTATACATCCTTTCCTAGGTTTACAAGTGCAAAATAAGTCCATCATTCATGTGCTTAAAAATTCATAACATTTGAAATTGTTGCTATCCTTTCCCCATATATCCCTCTAAAAGCTAGAGAAGCCAAGAATTAAAGTTTATGCTTTTTTTTTTGTTCTTGCTGTGGAGATAATTCTACGAAATTACATCAGCAAGCTGTTCCTACATATTCAAAATGTTTACAGTAAGCTCAACCAATTTCCCTTAAGGGTCTAAAGCTACTTCTCTTTTTGAGAACAAATTGGGGTGCAATTCCAGAAAATGGAATTTTTTGACTTATAATTGTGAGCACTTAAAAATATGGATGATTCACTAAACAAGAGGCCTTTCATGCTTAGCTGTAATCATTACTGTTCTTTTCTTTAGAAACATCTATTTGTTTTCTCTAGCTGTTGAAAACATAAATGTCTAGAAAAGATTTCCCTTGCATGGGAAAAGAGATCTTGTCAGCTGAGTTCCTAATTGGCTTCATTTGTGCAACCACAATATTTTGACAAGGGCATGTGTTCTTTCTGCTCTATTCTACTCTGCCCTTTTCTCCTGTACTCTACTTCCACCATCATAATTCATGAATTCCTTAATCTGGAAATGCTTAAATGCTGAAATAAGAAGGAAAAGCTTGTTGGTTTTGGGGGTTTTTTTTGTTTTCCCCAAGTGTTTCCTCTGCTAATCTATTGAATTTGGTTAGAGATTGGACAGATAGCTCCAGAATAACTGGAGCCAAGTTCAGTGGCCACAATTTAAGCATTTAAAATTTAAGTAAAATTTCAGATATTTTGAGAATTTGGAGACCTTCTACACTGAAAACATGATTCCATCAATGTTATTGATACCAGAATGTAAATACATATCTTACTTTATTGTCCATTTGGGCTGTTAGATTTGAGTGAATCTGTTTGCTGAAAATGGATCCATATGGATGAGAATCCTGCCCTGATTCAAGTTCTGTTCTTATCAGGTCCTTTGAAGTAAGGAGTTGAATCAATAACCCTTTTCCTCTTTCTGATTAGCCACTACTACAGAGTGATAGACCTTGTCATGTTCAGCGAAAATGCCTTAGCTGTTGCCATGTGTGAGACAGAAGTTGTCCATAAAGGTAGGGCTCATGTTCTCATCCCAAATTTGATTAAGTTGCCACAGAGTTCTTTTTTTAATAACTAAGTCTTTAATTACTTCAGTTATGGGGCTGCAGTTGAATGATTTTGCTTATTATAGCATGCAGTGGTTCCCTTCAAGGTTGTATTGGTTTTACAATTTGAGCAAGGGCAGGTGCAGGATTGCTTTAGATTACCTGAGGTTAGGAAGACACTGATTTGCATAGCTTCAGGGCTGTTGGAATCCTTTGGGAAGTGAAAGTAATTTTCTTTTATTTACACTCATTTCTACAGTTCCTTCTGTCACTTATTCTCACTGGGTCAGCCTTTCCCTTTTCTGATGTTTATGTCAGGCTGCTGCACCAGAACTACACAGATAGATTTCACCTGAGCTTGTAAAAGGATAACATCAACATTTCATGAATTCAAAACTTTGCCTCTTCTGTCAGAAAACAGCCAACAAATTTTCTGTTTTGTCAGAAGAAAAATTAAATTTTCTTTTTATTTTCTGTCAGAATTTTTGGTATATTCTATTACTGTTTATACCTTCCCTTACTTACTTTTTCCTCACTGCTGCCACTGTTTCTGCATCTGTACTCATATTTAGTATTTCTGATACTTACCCAGGTAACAAGGCAGCAAAATTACAAAGCATTACTATTTTTATTCAGCACTGGTGGTCTTATAAGTCTGAGCTTCCTAAAGGTGCCTTTTATTCTGTTATCAATTGTGTGAGAATTCTGTCTGTTTCTTACATAACTTTTAAAAATCTAGCTATTCCTCATGATGATGTTGTTACTTTTCTCAGCTTCTCACCTTGTTATTTGTTAAACCAGATATTTTCTCATGTCCTGTCTAGCCATTTCTCACCCCCTGTTTGGTTATTTTGACCTAACCAGCCTCCCATTCACCCACCTGTGACCCTAACACTGCCCTGCTCTCAGTGGAGGTGCCCCCCTTTTATCTCCATGCCACAAAACCCAGGCAAGTCTCCCACAGCATCCCCAACATGGGCTGCACACCTCAGGGCAGGGCCTGACTCCAAGGGGTTTGCCCTGTGCAAGGTGTGCTGGGCTGCAGGGTGGCTTTTCACCACTGCCAGCCCCAACACAAGCCTCTAGAGGCCAGACAGCATGAGCAGAGTGCGGCATTTCCACTGCTCAACACCCCTGTGAGAGCACCTGCCCGCTCCTCTGCTCTGGTCCTGTGGGTGGAACACACACCAGTCAGGTATTGCTCATTGTTTGAAAATATTCTTATTTATGTGTCCTAAATGTGGTAAATGAGGGTGATGAGATTAGTTAAAAAAGGGCACTCCTGACCTGAACTAAATGCTAATGCACACACACTGGCACTGTATTAATCAATCAGCTTAATAACCATCTCTGGTCTTTCTTGAATGTGGCAACAAGAACTACAAAGAGTATTTCACTTGATGCCTTACACCATCAGAGTTTGTTACTTTTCCCCAAGACGGTATATATGTCCTATGGACCACTCTAGTGGTTGAAGAACAGCGTTTCCAGGACTGCTTGGACTGGCCAGACCTTCTTCAGAAATGGGCCTAATTATACAGAACTCAGCACCCACAGAAATGTTAATATTAAAGGTGGAGAGAGGATGTGGCACAGATGTTTGTGTTGTTCCACAAAAGGAAGCTGTACTAACAGTGATAAAATTAGCATACCTGAGTAAGTGCCAAGAGGAACTAGGAGCAACCTTACCAGTGATTAAGCTGGGATGCTTAGGCTGGAGCTTATCAAAATGACATGTGTAATAATCAGAACAGATACATGTCAGAAACCTTGGCTGGTGGCAAGGGCATTGGAGAGCTCTGTAGCCAAGTTGCTGCTGCGTAATACTGTGCCTTATCAGGTCACTTGCATTCAGCAGGAGCCAGTACCCCATTAGTGACTGGCTCCCAGCTGGGTGTAACTCCATTCCCCACCCTCTGGCCATCCGGCTGGTTTTTCACCCCATAAAGAGTACACCCATCTAAGCCTTGATCAGCAAATGCTGTGGAGTTGGTGTCCAAGATGATCTGCTCCATGCCCTTCCCTGGCACTGAGGTCAGCATGATGGGTTCCCTATGTTTTCCTTCCGGCTGTTCTTGTAGATGACATTACAGAACTCACAGAATCAGCAGGTTGGAAGAGACCTTAAAGACCATCAAGTTCAACTCATGCCCTAACACCTCGACTAAACCATGGCACTGAGTGCCACATCCAGTCTTTTTTAAAGCCCATCCAGGGATGGTGACTCCACTACCTCCCCAGGCAGACCATTCCAGAACTTTATCACCCTTTCTGTAAAAAACTTTTTCCTAATATCCAACCTCTATTTCCCTTGATGCAGCTTGGGACTGTGAGCTCTGGTTCTGTCAGAGCTGCCTGGAGAAAGAGACCAACCCAGCCTGACTACAACCGCCTTTCAGGGCGTGTAGAGAGTGGTAAGGTCACCTCTGAGTCTCCTTTTCTGCAGGCTAAACAACCTCATGTTTGTTAATTTCCACTTACCTGGGATGTCTCTGGTAAACCAGGACTGCTGTAAATGGTTAAAAATGGCTTGGTGAGCTCTTTCATCAGCTGCCTCGCTACTCTCAGGTACATCCCATCTGGGCCCATGGACCTGTGGATGTCTGATTAGCATAGCATGTCACTAACAGGATATACTCGCCTCCCCATCACTAACTTTCAGCTCTGGTAGCTGGTTACCCGGAGGAAGAGGGGGGTGGGGAGACCCAATTTTTGTCACCTGCAAGGCTGGTGCTCTTTGTCCCATTCTCTACTATTTTACACTGCAAATTTATTTTTAGTGTTTCCACGTATGTTGTGCTGTACATTGTAGTTCATCTTTTTTCTACTGTGCACAAACCATGGCAGCCTTGCTCTTTCCTGGTGCTATCCCTCTATGTGCTGACCGTGCCCTATTTAGCAGCATAACACTACCCTTAGTGCTTAGGCTGTCAAAAACATTTTGAAAGATCAATGGTAGAGAATGGTAAACTCTATCCAGATTGGTATTTTTCCCTCCAGCGTGGCCAGGTGTCATTTTCCATAAGTCATTTCCTTTTCCCATCAGAATTCACACACTAATTCCCACTCAGCTAGGCTTTACCAACTGTTTTCCATAAAGAACCATATTTGAAAATCAGATAGAAAATACCTACTATATTTGAATTTTCCTCTAAAAATAGTTTCTTACTGAGAAATCAGGCAAGCCTTTGGCAATCTGTTGTTTGGGTACTGGAGATCATCCCATTTATGATTTATCTGTGTGTTTTCAATATTGTTTTTTATTTCAAAAATTTGTTCTCAAGTCTTACATAACTTTAAGGTTTGACAAAAGTGGTTTTGTAGCTATTGATGTCTCTTTTTCTCTGTTTTTTATTTTCAATATTTTAAAAGATGCATTTATAGTATTTACATTTTCTCAAAAATATTTTATACTTTATCATGGATGTTGCCCTATTATTTATTTATTTACTGTGCAGTAGAAATTGCCCTGTCCTCCTAAAACTCTAAATAAACCTTATTGCTTTACCTCAGATGATAAATTCGCCATCCTGTACTTACTTGGATTTTCAATTACTTTTTCAGCAGTTATCTGACACATCTGTCCTAGTTCAATATTATTTAAAAAACTCGTTTTCTTATGTTGTGCCTTATTTCTCTTTTCTCCTGTGTCTTTATATAGACAAAAAACCATTTGGGTTTTTTTATTTGTTCTTGTTTCCCAGAATCCTTTCCAAGATTTCTCTCAGCATTTCCTTTAGCAAGTCTCATTTCATTGCAGTCTCACTTTATTTCTAATACCTTAAATGTAGAACCAGAAGGCTTAAAGAGCCCTGAGAGGTCATGTAGCTCATTTTCCTGTCCCAAACCAGGGCCACTGCAGCATGGTTGTAGAACCTGCTCTTAGACATGTCCAGGCATACAGGTTATCCTACCTACTAAAGTTCAGTATTCCACTATCATTTCTAACAAAACAATTCCTGCTGTTTAATTTTAATGTTTCTTACTTGAATTTAAGCTGATTACTGTTGTCTTTTTCACCAATAACATGAGTAACAGATTTTTTCCTTTCTCTCTGCAGCAAGCTTCTGCAAATTTGAGTAATTATTGAGCTGCCACTCAGCTGCCTCTTCCTCTGGCCAGCCAGTCCCACTTTTTTTCCTCACTGTGAACTTGTATTCATGACTAGGTTTTGTCTCATTACTCCTTTCCAAACTCTGTCCATGTGATTCTTACCATACTTGAGCCCAAGAATGTCCATCAGCTGAGTTTTCCAGCATGTTGACTCAAGTTCTTTGGAAATGTGCTCCTGCATGGATGACTTGCATGGTATCTGTATTTTGTTTTGCATCAGGAAAGTTTGATTGATTCAGGTTCAGTTTGTAAACCTCTGTAAGGGATATACAACTGCAGAACTACTCCCTAACCTGTTGTTCCCTTTCTATGTTTTGTAGCTGATTTTTCCTGCCCTATAATCAGTATCTTGCTCTGGTTCCTGCTTCACAGACAGCCTTATACTTCTTCAGGTGCTCTCATGAATTATCAAGATTGTTTGAACTACAGATGAATGTACTTGCAGTTTTATCCAGGATGATGTCACTAGCAAATGTGAGAAACATTCTGAATTCCATCATTCAAGTCATTCTTGAAAATATAAATTAGTTTCCACAGCAGATTTTTTCAGAACCCCATGCAGTAAAATCCTTTCATTTTCACAATGAACCTTTGATAACTACTCTGTCAATCTTTGTTTCAAAAAAAAAAAGTTTCTATTTTTGTAGGTTCTATTAGATATGGAATTCTTTCCTACAGAATTCACTTAGATAGTCTTTGCACAATTGACTTCAGGCATTCCAAGCTGAAAGATTAGAACACCTTGTCACGAACTTTTTGGTTTGGTTTTTGGTTTGGTTTGGTTTGGTTTTTTAAAATGTATTTGAATTTGGCATCAACCCCTTTTTTTTAATGGAACTATTATTGCTTATGATTCTACTCTGTGTTACACTGCAGAGTTAGCCAAGAGTAGTCTTTTGCACACCATCACAGAATCCATTAATTCTAATAGAGAGAAAAGTCACTCCTGGGTAACCCCAGAGACAGGGTAAACACCAGTTTAAAGACAAGAGCACACAGCAATAGGAGCAAAGCATATATACTATTCATTGCCTTACAATCTTGTTGATATAAATTGATTATTCATATGCGTGAAAACCTATATTTGCAAAAACTATTTGTTATCGTGTATCCTGCAAAATTTATTTCTTGCATTTTAATGGTATCTAACATGATTTCTAGAAAATGTCATGATGAATGGAGAATATAATTTCTTTTACCATCAATTTTTTGAAGACCATGGTCAGCTATTTCTAGCCTCCTTCCTTTTACCTTACCTGATGTATTTTGAGTCAGTGCCTTTCAGCTATAGGCTCATAAGTGTAGCAGTTTTCTTAGAGGGAAATTTAGTGACATTATACCATGGTAGCAGAACTACCAAGGTCTCAGGTGACCTCAGACCAATCCAAGCCAAGTTTAGGCATTGCACTCATGTCCCTGGCTGGACTTTTGCACTCCTTTTGTGAATCTGAGATCTGGGTTTCACCCAGTCTTTTAAGAAGAATTTTTTCTAAAGCACTTTTCTGAATCAAGTCCCTTCATATATTGCAGAGAACTTCTATTTGCAGGCATTCTACCAGATGCAATAAGCTTTATAGCTCTGCTTCAGTAAACAACTGCACTCCACAGAAGGTTGTTTTGATTCTTAAGGCAAATGCACTTCCCCCCCCCATTTTTTCCATTTTTTTTTTACATTTTCAGTTAATCCAGGTGATGTAAAAATTTACAATGAATTAACTATTCTCCGTTATTACTACAGTAGGATTTGCACAGTTACTCAAGGTTGGCCATATGACCAGTTCTGAATTAGTTTGCAGTAATACTGTGTTATAATTTTACATGGTACCTAATTGGAAGTATTTTTGCATGCATATTTAGAATTGATTCTACTGCATTTATCTTTTTATGACACAAAAAATTATGATCCTCAGATTTATTGATTCCTCTCTCCTCTGTCATTAATTGTCTTTTCAAACTTAGATGTATTCACAGGATGATAGTTAAATACTTTATGGTTTCAAACTTACCAGATTTGTCCACTGAATTCTATCATTTATACATTTCCAGAATATTTTATTCAAATTTTTCTCAGTATTTCAATAATTTTGTTGGTATTTTTCAAGCTAAAGTGAAGACATACATCAGTGGTTCTTGACCCATTTATCTTTTATGATATTGTCATTTATATAATTATTATTTTTTTCAGTAATCACACTGCCATTTTGTTCCAAGGGTCCTTTTGACTCTTCCTCCATCATATACGTTCAATTTTTTCACTTTTTTTTCAGCAAATGCTGAAAATCTTGGTGTTTAACCAACAAAGATTGAGAGAGTTATTTATTTTAAGCCAAACACAAATAATTGTTTCTGGAGAAAGAAGGAAGTAATGTTTTCCAGAGAAAAACCTCAAACTTAAAAGATAGTCACTTTATGAATTTTTGCCTTTCTCTAGTCCACAGGGTTATTTTAATTTCTCTCAGCTTATTTTTGGGCAACACTCACAGACATGTAAATTTTACATAGAGATTACACTATAGTGACCATGTAGCCTGATTTCTTCCATAACACATGAGGCATGAAATTCCTTGTAGGAATTCCTACCAGAAGCCCAGCAGCTTGTGCTTGAAAGGCACTATTCATCCATCTGTCAAACAATTGCTTTGATCAGTACAATAGATTTTCTTCAGGGGACAAAGTGTTCAAAGGCAATTTGACCCCAATACACATCTCAGCCTTTGAAAAGATCATCCTTCTACCCTCCCAACGTATGAGATGACAGGTAACATTTCTTCAGGCTCAGTCCTAGTGAAGATGCTGGCATATAAAAGCATATATTAAAGGCATACAAAGTTTTCCCTGGAGGCTTCATATTGTTTTGTCCTTAAAGTTTGTTGGGATTTTGAATGCCATCGTATAGAATGAAAAGAGTGAATTACATTGCCTGATTAAAGTGATAGATGGTGCTAGCTCAAAATAGTCAATATACAGCAAATGGTAGTATAAACCCTGAAGGAAAAGTCTTTCTTTCTTTAGGATCTAATGGATTCCACTTCTATGATATCTATTAAATACAAAAAAGCCAGCAGATATTCACAAATCTAATTTTAAAAATGCACTTAATTAACTTTTCTTCTCCTGAACTCTGGCTGCCTTGTAAATGTTGCTTTTGTGGAAGAAAAATGTCTCTGACCTGAGAGTACTTTGCATTCAGTTTATGTCCACCTCAGAAGCTCTTTAATGCTGAATTGAACATAATATTTTAATGCACTGGTGACAGAGCAGTGTTTCTGCTCTACTCTTAACTTGAATCTCTCATGTTTTTTTTAAGAACCAGAGGATCCCATGTATAATAACAGTAAATTATTATACATGATCTTTCCATTGGCCTCTCTGTTGGAAAGTGAGGGAAAGTATTCCTTTGATACAAGGAAGCCCCAGGAGCTTATTCTGGGCAGAACTAATTCAGTCTAATAATGCAAATACTCCTATCCTCTTACCCTTAATTTCTTTATTAATAAATAATATTATTTTTGGGATCCAACTCTGTAAATTCAAAGAGCCTCTCTTCAGAATGATTTAGAATTTTCCATTCACAGTGAAAATTCCAAAGGAGCAGTGAACTACAAATCAGCTGTTTGCCAAAACCTTCAGCTCATGAGTGATATTACCCACAGCAACTTTGTGAATTGATGTCCTTCTTTCCTCCATCAAATCTCTGTATTTTGAAAGCTCAGTAGACATGAGCAATATTACTGCTCACCAACAGGACGACTTTTCTAACCCACTCTGAATTTAAATATCTCCTATTTCTAAGGCATTAATGAGATTTGGAGCAATAGACAATCATGCACAAACACAGGTTCATGCTGGCAGGATCCAGGTACCATATTTGTAAGAAATGGTCAGGGCTGGCCCCTGCTGTAGAGGGTAGGTTGACATGCTTGTTAAGACAATGTAAGCAGTTACAGGTAAAGCTTTTCATTTGGTTTGTTTCTTTTTCTTTTTTATTTTTTCTTATCACCTTGTAGGATGTCGATGTGGTGTGCAAGAGGCTTTTCCAGGTTTTTGAGTGATACCATGTGTTAATAAAGGATGAGGTAGTTCAAGCTGTGTGTGTGTCCTGCAAGGGCATGACCTTGGCACTAAAATAAACAATGTCTTGATGTCAGATATGTCCAATTTTAAGGACCTTTAATAAATAATACAAAAGTTGCAATTATTGCAATATTACATGTTACAATACTACAAAGAGTTACAAAAATGATGAGAAATCTGCATTATTGGTGAGGACACTGATAGACAGATCCTTTATCTTCCATGCCAGAAGAGAAACAAAATCTTTTCTATCATGGCACTCTAATATGTCACCTGTTTTGCAGGTCACCTGTACACCAAAACATTTTCAGATGATAAGGCCAGCAATGGCCATGTCAAGAGAAATCTTACAAACACATGACATGAAAGGTTTTTTTTTTTTGTAATTGAACAGTTTTATTCTGACCATCTGGAAACACTCCACTTCTTTCCATATTTTGACATCAGATAAACTTACATTTTCCAAGCATTATTAAAGGGAATGGGAGACAAAAATTAAGTCTCACCATTACTAATGATAGCATTTCCTAAGGATAGCCATTATTACCCAGAGCAGTAATTAAACTGTCAAACCAAACCCATAAAGGAATTAGTTCTGTTTGGTCTAAGAAAGATACAAAGGGAAAATCATAGCAACGGTATTGCGATTTGTCAAAGGTTGTACTAGAAGAGAATAAGCTATTTTTTACATGGCTAAAGTAAATAGGAAAGTGAATTAACTTTTGGCATTGAATAATTTAAATGGAATATTAGGAAACACTTTATAATCAATGTGAAAATGATCTATTTAAGGTAGATATCTATTTAAGAGAAGAAAGCTCAAAATCTATTTACAGGATCTTATATCAAACAAGGACTCATTCATGAGCACCACAAGGTACTGGATGAGATTGTCTCTAGTGGCTCCTTTTATATTTTTGGTCTAAACCTTCAGTTAGAGATTATTCCTTAGAAGATTATTTTCTTCATCTTGAGTGTAACAGTTGTGATTGGTGAGCACACTGTACACCAGTGAATTGTTTAGGAAATTTCCTTTTTTCTGTGTTGCCCAGTATGCTCCCAGCTGTCAAATATGAGGGAACTGGTTGTATTATTTCTATTTTACTTTCTGTTTTAACAACTTGAAGGCCAAAAGCCTTCAGGCTGTTGCTGACAGCAGATTTTTAATGAGAAGTGAGTACTACACTGTATTGTGGAGAAACTATTTAAGGACACAGAACTCGCTGTTTACAAGCCATCAGTAAAATCTGCTATTTCACAATCTTCCTTTCACCTTGCTTATTTGTATTCCTCTTTTTGATCTATGTAAAGATGACAGTATTTACATACAGAAATTATTTTTCTACCATCCTTTCTCTCCCACCTCTGCTTTTAAATATATGAGTTCCACAATTTCATTTTTGTTCTGATGTGTTGATACTGAAAACTCAGGAAAATTTCAATACTAGAATTTTTTTCTCTTCAAAAAACATGCATATATAGTTCAAAATTTGCGAGCAAGATATCCAGCAAAAGGCAAAATAAAACTGTAATCTGTCTTGATCATTCTTGCATAGTCAAGAGTTAATTAATACTGATAGAAAGAATGTCCAAAAATAGGTGTATTTTTTTGTATTACTGTATGCTAATAAATCATAATGAAAGCATGAGAATCTGAAGTATTCTTCAACAATCAATGTGATAGGAAGCATTTGCCAGGAGAGGTTTTACAAAAAGATCCAAATTATATGTAGTTTTGCCTCATAAAATTGGTTTGTATTTTAGTGTAGCAATGTACTGCAACATTACTCACAGAAAATGTCGCCCTCTAAATTCCAAAACATTAGACCATTGAATCAAGAACTATTTTATTATTTGAATACAGTTTACTCCATATAGAAGCTGCAATGAAGATAGCAGGAGGTTTCGTTGCAATTTATTTTTACAGAATTTATGTGGATTCAAATTACATGGAGAGCAGAATGACACAGGTTTTCTGGGGTTTGTTTGTTTCTTCTTCTGACATTGGTTTTCTAAGCTCTTAGGTTCAATTTTGGAAATTCCTGCAGTACAAATATAGATAATTCCAATCAATTATATATAATTCCAAGAGAAATGAATGCATGCATATCACCTGCATTTAGGCTTTGATATTTAGGCTTTAATAATTTTTTATTTTGTGATTACATCAACTAATGCGTCAATCCCCCATATTATTTTACTCAAACCCTCAAAAATAGCTGTAGTTTTATGAAGTTTTTCTGTGTGCAAAGTTAGAGGCACAGAGAAGTGTTCACACTGTTGACATGAAATATCTAAACACATACATACATTTATTTATTTAGAGAAATAACATTTTAGTAGTAAGCCCTTGAGGCTACCATGCAGTGACTGCAGAGTCATTGCACAGTATGTCAGGCCCTTGTACATTGTGACTTGGAGCACAGGATTAGTGAGCTAGATGTTTTCCTAAAATCACCTTTTGTTAGTAACACTGCACATGAGCCCTGGACATGTGTGGATTTCCAGATACATGGTCATCCTTGATGAAATATCTGACCCCCGAGCACCTCAGCCCCTGTTGATATTTATTCAGAAATATCCTAACATTTACCAAGAATAAGGGAGGCCTGTAACTGAAAATGTGAGCCTCTAAATCTACTTGGAACCTGGAAAAGTCTCCTTAGTAACTAGGTAACTATTAGTTCAGTCATTTCTGTAATCCCATGGGATACTGCTGCGGTAGTGAGTTATGTTCCCTCACTATAGCCAAATTATCTGTTGAACAGCATCACCAGGAAGAGTAGGGAATTCTCCCACCCCCTAACTGCAGAGCCTGGTACCCCAGTCTGAAAACAGCAGTCGAGAGGCAAAAGCCTCCTGCAGGTCTATTTTGAAGGGATGCAGCTGGAGTTGCAATTTTAGAGAAATAAAATCTTTGCGGAGTCCTTGGGCTTCCAGTCTGGCTCCCAACTGAGTGGAAGGTGGGTGTACAGGTTTTGGCACTGATGTGACCCTGGATGTGCATAAAAGCAGGAATCTTTGGAGTCTGGGAATCTTTGGAGTAAGATGTCCATGTACATGTTGACTTTAGCGCTCCTATAATGGGTGGTCAATACCAATGATTTCCTTCAATCAGAAGTTTGATTTATTCATTTGCATCCTGCCCAGCTTTGAGTAATTTGTCTCATGGAGGAACTCAAGATCTTGCATGATCTTTTATGTACACAGTGTGAAAATGCAAATATGTTATAAGACTGGCCTGCATGAGCAAATGGTACAATCATCTTTGCTGGTTCTGTGATAGCAATGTCCCTCACTGAGGGAGTGATTTTTTAAAGAAATAACTTTCTGCTCATACTGTCAGTTTAGAAACTGAATCCCAGGACAACTTAATGTCAGATAAAAAGTAGAGGATTATCTCAAAAAATCCTGTACTTAAGAAAAGCCCAATCTTACATTCACCTCAAATCTTCCTGTCAACTCTCTCATTTAACTTTATGTTCACTCTTAACTTTTCATTTATTTCATGTTTGGAATGACACAGTGAATATTGTCATTGTCTTCTCTTCTTCCGTTCCATTTTCCAAGAGAAATTTCCTTTTTTTTAAAGTATTTTCAGCTGTTGATTATTTAGGCTATTAGAAATGTCCTGTTAGAGATTTAAAACTACGAGCTGCCAGATCAATAGTTGAGCTGTGTGCTGTGGTACCACTTTTTTTTCCCTCCCCAGATAACTTGCCTTCTCATAAGATATGCATCTTATGGCTAATTCAATGGGAAAAAGGTTTCAAAGCCAGAGTTGCTGAATTGTGAACCAATTAGCAGAACTTCTGCAGTTAAAATTAGATATTAGCCAAGCTGGTGTGCAAATATGTTCAACAAATTTCAGCTGAACATAGAGTTCTAGCATTTAGCTGTGATAGTTTAGATTTAGATATATATTCTCAGATGATTAGCTCTGTGCCTGATGTTATCCACATCAAGGTCATCTAAACCCACTTTCCCAGTTGCTCCAGACAGAGATCTGCCTGGAGCTAGTGAATTTTTAGAGCAAAAGATTAACCTATGCTGTTTGTACATAGACAGTCACTTGTTATGGAATGCACTGCTGTAACCTCTTTGGGAGCAAGGGGATACGGCAGGCAGGAGATGATATCTGAATGGCTTGAGTTCTCCTTCCCATTTGGAAAGTAGCAGTCTTGAGCAGTATTTACTAGTGGGCACTTTCTGAAACTCTAGTTATATTAACTCTACTGACCTGTCAAATTTGGAGTTTGATTAATTTTGCCAATTTAAAAAGCATGTTGCAGTTTCATCTGGTATGCTTCATTTCCTGTAATAAAATACTGCTTAAAATTGATTCATCCTGTGGGAAAAAAAAAAAAAAAAGTTGTATTTCATTCCAGAGCAATTTTTTAAAAGGGAAAGTAAATCTTTTAGTATTTTTGACTGCTGGTACCGTGAAGAAATTTTGAAGCTTTAACATTAGGAGGTCAGGGCCAGATCCAAATCTTGAGGTATAAGAGGAGCATTTGATCTAGGTAGTGTTAAAGGTGGCAGGAAGTGGCTGTGCTGAGGTCTGAGACATAGCTCAAGTCCAAAGGGGTACCAGACCCTACAGATGGCTTGCTGAACCTGAGGAACTGTTTAAATTTATTGCTTACATGGATATACCTTCCTGTAGAAACAAACTGTTCCAGTAAAACTGATGAAACTCACTTTTCTACGGCTTTGTATCCTACATTTTATATCTGCTAAAGGTCTCTAGATCCTTCCTGCCTTAATTCTTCTGCTTACTCCAGGCCTTCTCAGTAGGCCCAGTTTCCTCCTCAGTTCATTACCCACAGCTTTCCTGAAATGCACTTGAGGTAAGGCTATGGCATCACGATTTACATCTGCAGTGCTAGAATAGGAAAAGAGCTTTTTGTGTGTCTTAAAATTTAGGAGGTATAACTGGCTTGCAGGTTAATAGTAAGAGTTGTAAAATGCAAACAATCAAATTTAAAATTAAAATTAGCATGACTAAAGGATTTCATTTGCAGAACAGGATTTTAGCTGTAATTTGGCATTTGACTCACAGTGAAGATGACAGGTTACAGACTCAAGAATAATAAAAAACTGCCTCTGGAATTAATTTTCTTTTACATCTTGTTGCAACACATTAGACACATACATTATTTATCATCACATGCATCTCTCATCTTAAAAAACTCCAGAGCCTTGATCTAGTCACATTCTCTACTCTGATTAGACTGCAGCAGGAGATAATTGTTCCAGGAATATCTCTGTGTTGGGATTTCACAGCTGTTGCAAATGTACAACAATTGAGATAACATAAACATTGACAATAAATAAAACCAAGGGATCTTCATGTTTTACAATTTATTGCAGGAGATATTCCACATAGCTAAGAAAAGGCATAGTCTACCTTTTTTTCCAAGATTGCTTTGGTATCTTCACATAAATACAACCAAGCTGACTCGAGTGGGGAATGAGAGGAAGACTTCTCAGATCCCCTTGAGAAGAAATGCATCCTGCTTCCAGAATTTGTCTGTGCCAGGAACAAAACTGGATTCTGCTTAAACTCATTTTACATTATTTGATCACAGCCTAGTGGGAGCAGAACTGTTACAGGTCCTGACATAACATGGGCTGAATGGCCAAAACAGGATAACACAACCACAGTTTGCAAAAATGGCTCTGGATTGTCTCCACTAATGTTGGGAGATAGTTGTGATTCTGGCACCCCTTCCCAGCTAAGCATAAAAGGTAAAAACTAAAGGTGACTTCTGCAGTTGAGACATAACTGTTCAATATTCAATTTCAGCTTCAATTTGGTTAGGGAAAAAACCAAAAAGAGGGAAGAATAATATTGCAGTCATTTTATAAACCCCAATTCTCATTCCCAGCAAATACAAATTTCTCACAGGAAGAGAGAAGAAATGTGTACCTTTTGTCACAATGTGGATGACGAGAGGGGGTTTGCTCTTCACTTTGTTACTGAAATCTTGCTCTGGAGTAACTCCATGGGTTCAGTGGCATCAAGCTGATGGACCAAGCCAAGAATCAGGTTTTGTGTTAATGAGCTCTCATGGGCTTGCCTGATGAGTGAATTTTTTTGGGACAAGAACATGAGGTATTAGAAATCATGCAATATTCTCTCTATTCTGCTGTTCCCCTTGGAGCTTGTTCTAATGTTTCTAATGTACACAAGGGGAGAGCTAGAAAAGCTTTGTAAAGAGGCTTCAGATCATAGCCAGGAAAGTTTAAAGGACTTATCTGGCTAAAAATTGATAATAGAATCAGAGAATAATTTATTTTCATCTACTGAATTACTGTTACCTCTATTCCTGACAGAGCTCAAAGAATAAGTCATATTCTAAAAAAAAATATAAAATAGTATGAGAATTAAGTTTTTATATTATGTTAAGAAATAAATCCACTGAATTACTGACAGAAACCAAGATACTATTTTTACCAACTTTCCAGAATCTTAAAGATGGAGATTTGAGTTGTTTCTAATGACTTAATCTCTTTCACAAATTCATGGGAATCACAGTGTAAACCAGAATACATTACACACTAAGAAATAGATGAAAATTGGTATTTTGGTGAGTGGCAAACAGCTTGGTAAAGAAGAATACCCTCCCTTTCTCCTCCTGGATCATTCAGCATGCTGTGACTGTAAGGAAGGAAAAAGACATTTAAAAATGAAGAGTCTGTGAGATTAGAACGGAACGGAACGGAACGGAACGGAACGGAACGGAATAGAATAGAATAGAATAGAATAGAATAGAATAGAATAGAATAGAATAGAATAGAATAGAATAGAATGGAATAGAATGGAATAGAATAGAATAGAATAGAATAGAATAGAATAGAATAGAATAGAATAGAATAGAATAGAATAGAATAGAATAGAATAGAATGTTTCAGATGGAAAGGACTTAAAATTACCTTCTAATCCAACTGCCCAGCTACTTCAGGGATGACCAAATTTAAAGCATAATATTAAGGACATTGTCCAAAATCCCCTTAAACAGTGCCAAGCTTGGGGCATTGACCATCCCTCTGGGAAGCCTGACCCAGTTTTTGAGCTCCCTCTCTGTAAAGAAATGGTTCCTAATGTCCAGTCTGAACCTTTCCAGGGGCAGCCTGGAACCACTCCCACAAGTCCTTTCACTGAATATCTGGAAGAAGAGCTCAGCACCTCCTACTCCACCTCTCAAGAAGCTGTGGAGAGCAACGAAGCAATGATGTGCCTTGTTTCCCTGACAGTGGCCCTCCTGGTGTGGACCATGCAGTTCTTTGCTCTGTTTCCATCACTGCGGATGCATCAGAAAAAACATTCTGCTGCCATCCTGCTCTTGCTTCATCAGGACTCAGCCCTGCTCCTTTTAAACCAGTGACAGAAGTGCACATCTCATTTCCCCCAAAGGCTTCAGCCATGGCTTTTACATTCCAAGGACTTGGATGCCCCTGACATTTGTGTACAAACATCCTCTGCAGTCACCAGCTCTCTGTTTGTATCTCAATAAAATTTCTAAGAGCCCCTCATAAAGCAGTGTATTGATAGACAATATTTTAACACATATCTTAACTAAAGATAAGGAAATTCCCATGGGCAGAAAAAAAAATACTGCACCAATAATTTCATCTAACAAGAATTTCAGTGGGCTTAAACACACAATGTTTAGGGGAAAAAAGTTTCCTTTTGCAGTCTGAGTGCAAAAAAGCTTCTTTGCTGTCCCAAATAGATACAAAACAGTGGTTTGCAAAAACCCCTATTAATTGCTTTTAAAATTTTCCATTTTAACAACTTTAATCTGGCTCTAACAAACGCTCTTAATGCTTAGCTTTGTAAAATAGCCTAAAGAAATTGCTATTTTTGCTATTTTAAATAAGAGAAAAACTTTTGGTAGGAAATCATCAGCTACCACAGAATTTGCTATCGGTTGTAAATATTTGGTCTGCTGGACAGGATACAAAATTGTAATGTTGATAAGCATTTTCCAACTGATTTCAACAGCTTCTGTATCTTGACATTTGTACACTCCAAGTGTCTATGTGCTGTTGATAGTCGTGAAAATTGTTTTCTGGCTCTTTTATTTAAGTGAATGCTTCTGCTCAGTGCTGAATTTTTTAAGCAGAAATACATGAGGAATGGAATGCAACCCCAGAAAAATCTTGTCTCAAATATCTGATGTACTGTGGAATGGCATCATACACAGTCCAAAGTCTAAATTTACATAACTTAAGCTGTGGTGTTAAATGTGGAACACTGAAAACTGTATGTGAGCAACTATTTCAGACCAATAATGTGTTTGGCATATATTGATTCAGAATATTTAAACTAAATTCATTTAATCCAAAACAATAATGTTCACACACAAAGAGCTCACACTCATTTAATTAAACTGATTTAACAGATCAGATTTCTTAACTACATTAGTTAACCAAAAATAATACTAAGGAAGATGAAAATTTCCTTGAGGCTCATGGGTGATAGAAACACTGTTAGTGATGCAAAGCAGGCTGGGATCAGATCCCAAGGGCTATCAGCACTGTCTCTGCTTCAGGAAATCTTGAAATGATTGATGATGTATTTTAGCATTCCAGGAGATTAAAGATATTCTGAAAGCAATATGCATACCCCTTCTAGTCCAAGTCAGTTTTTTAAAGCAGAGTCAGTGCCCTGGCAGGCTGTGTTCTGCTGGGAAAGGGCTGTGAACCTTTGGTGCCCTGAACATCATCCCCTGCCAAAAATGTGTGAATGTTGACACAGAAGCACGAAACACATCCAAAAGCTGTACTGCCAAGCACAAAGATGTTAATCCCCAAACTCCAAACTTGTTCTTTTCCCTGTCTCTTGCTAGAACCAACAGGGCCATGTAGGTGAGATTTGTGCTTGCAATATCACATCAATTACCAGGAGGAAAAAATACAAAAGGACAATTTACAATCACAATACTGCTCATCCATTGATTGTTTTTCTCCTTTTTCCCCCCTTCTTTTTCTTTTTTTTTTCTTTTTTTTTTCTTTTTTTCTTTATTTTAAGCAGGGCATGGAGGTGGTGGAGGGCTGGCAGAGGGGCTGATTTAATTCCTTCATTCTCTTAAATATAAAAGTATCACATTTATTCCAGGAAATAGCAGGAAGGTGGAAAAATATTCTGGAAAAATCATTATGTGCTTACCCCTCTCCCATATGCCCAGGATATTTGTTTTGGCTATTGGCAGGCACAGAATGCCAGGCTGTGTGGACTTTTGTTCTTATCTTAAACCACATATGTCATTATGTAGGACATACACACTTGCAATTATGTTTTACTAAGGTGGTTTGGTAACATTTCTGCCGAAGGAAGCTAACAACAGACTTTTTAAAAGTTGTTTTGTGTGGCAAAAATACAATTAATCCAAATATTTCATGGGTTGGAGCATCTGTGTACATTTGTAATTCATTCTCAGACTTGAATGTGATCTTCAGAGTGAAGAGAAAGAGAAGCTTGCAGTCAGGTCAAATGTATTTATGAATATTTCAGTTTTACAATGTTTAAGGGCTGTATTCATTAAAAATCATGCCCACATATACAATAGAAAAAGTATGATTTTTTGAATGGTGAAGATTTTTTTCTGAACAGTTTGACTAAATAGTAATTGAATGACTTGGAAACTTAATTTTATGAACCTCTTCCTCTGCAGCTTTCAAGCAAGTACCACGATCAAGACTTTTAAGTGGTTTTCACAGAAAAGATTAGAGTAACACAAAAGAAAATTATGTTCATTGTTATTTCTTTTACTCCTTGTCATTTCATCTCAGATATCCAGGTTCAAATGGATTTAAAGTTTTATTTTGTGAAAAACTTTCTAATGAATTCTTTGGCCATATAACCCCCCTCTCTTTGCAATCTTAAATTCATAAATTCTGGAGTTTAAGCATATTTTGAGCTTGATCAAATGAATGGCTTTGCTGTGTCATAAAGGTAACTGAAGGACTTAGACAAGCAAGTGTCAGCCCTGAGTTCTCATTAATGGGGTGACAGCAGAATATTTTAATTCAGTCCTTCATTGCAAAAATAAAGTATTGATCTAAAGTAAGAAACAAAAGGAGAAGATTTTGTATTTTGTATGGTTTTGTTTGTGGATTTTTTCCAAATTACAACAAGAACACCAGATACCAACCTTTAGCAGAATTGAATAAAACACAAGAAATACATCAGGAACAAGAAACATAAATACATTCATAACAAATATATATACAAGCTGAGAGAAAAACAGATCTGTCCATACTATATGCATGAATACAATGTTCTTCTTCTTTATACATAGTTAAAAGCAGAAACCAAAAAAATATCAAACAAAAATGCATTCCTATGCTTTTGTCAATTTGCTGTTGCTACAGTAAACTAATTTGCTAATTTCAATCCCAGCTGGAGACTCCCACTTCGTGCCTGGAGGAGTACATGGGTTTTTGAAATGACTGAGGTACATACCAGTGACAGCAAAAGACTCCCGGCACTTTGTTACTCCCCCATCTCATGAAAGTTAGGAGTTGAGCTTGCTGTCATTATCACTTTCCAACAGAGAATTAAAAAACTAGGTGATTGTCTGAAGCATTGGCCACCTTGAAAATGAAATATTTTATTGATTGTTGCAAGACCTCTCCAGGTGGGATTTTTAGACAGCCCTAGAGAATCCACTGGGCTGCTCCTGCTGTGTCAAATCCAATTTATTTGCTTACATCTATTGATTAATGCTGTGGGTAGAGTGTCACAGAGATTCTTACTGCAGGATCAGTCAAATTGTACATGGGCAAAAGGTGTAAACAGCCAATAGAAAATATTCCTGCAGATGAGGAAATGGTCACGTAGGACAGCTCTTTGTTAGGTGTTTTGAACCTGGTTTGGATCTAGAGAAGACAATCAATAACATTTTATCACACATGAACTGAAGTGGTCATGTACACCCACAGGCAGGTAGATTGTATGAAATGAGCAGAAGAGCATCTCAGGGAGTCTCACCCAATCCAGCTGAACATGCTGCTGTGAGAACCCTTGAAACTAGGACTCCTGGGTGAGTCCATGAGATTGTCCAATTGTGCCCTGATCCTATGCCACAATCCAAAAAAATAATTTCTACACAAAGACTTCTGTCTCTGAGACCCTGTGCAACACCAGCAGCCACGTGATGTAACCTGATGACGAGAAACTATATGGATTTTCTGAAGTAGGTGAGCATTAGAGAAAAGTTACACTCCATTAAAGCACTCTTGAGGATGTTGTACATCTCTATCAGAGGTGAGAGCTGCCCACAGAAGTGGAATGGAGAATCCTCAGAATAAAGATGCTCTGAATGCTGTCGCTCATTGACAGTGTGGCAGGGAAAGAGCAGCAGATGATGCCTGAACCCTCTGGGGCACATGCAGGCACCTGAATGCCCACCACAAGGTCCCATTCTGAAAGTTGATAGCAAGAAACAGTTCAAAAATATGAGTAGGTAAGACAATCCTCCACAAGGAGTGGCTGAGATTGAATATTTGCTTTTTAGAAAACCATTATGAAACAATTTGTCATGAACTTGTTTATTAGAGAGCCATGGGCAGGTGTCTTTGAGGATGATTTCGTACTGCAGAAAGAAACACCATAGCTGTAAACAATGTGTGTGAAGTATTTGGAAATGAAAAGGAAATAAGGGGAGTAAGGTTTTTGAGAGTAAAGAATGTTTAAGAGGCTCAGGTCACTTGGAAAGGAAGATTCTGTGTAGAAGGAAAGGAGTAAGAAAGGGGTAAAATGATGAAATGGGGGAAGAGGAAAGACAATCAGGACACATTCTAGAATACCCCTCATGAGTTTCTAGCCATCTAGTCAAGGTTACTTTAAGGGAAGAGAGGTCTAATAGCTTTGAAGAACATCATAAAGGTCCTTCGACTTCATACAGAATTTTCATTCACATTAAGAAAACTTATTATATTTAGGTATTGACTTAAAATACAAAAGAGTTCCCAACAGTGCCTGGGAAAAGTTTCAGGCCTGTTTTATAGCTTTAGCTGCACTAAAGCCAAAAGAGGATATTAGAAAAGAGCTAATTATAATTATTACTCAGAGAGCAAATGACCATATCAAAGGCAGTTCAATGTTCTGCCATTTCAGAGGACCTCATAAAGTTCAGGAAAAAGTCTGATTCAGTTCATAATGGAAAACCTTTTCAAAAGTACCACAGTCTTTATGGAACCTGAGTCCCCTGTATAGCCAGAAGGAGAACTGACTAAAAGGATGCAAAGTCATCCTTATAGAGCATGGATGAGTGCATTAGGAACTTGGGAATAAACTTTTATTACTGTTTTACAGCATATTAATATTTGTTGCACCATTCACCTGCTTCTGTGAGCAATATTTTAGACAGTCACAGAATTGATTTGTGTTTGTAATTTATTCTTGCAAAGAATACCATGGAACACTTAACAAAAGAGTGGCTGTGGCACGAATGGTCTGCAAAAGTTGGAAAAAACATTGGACTTATGGTTCAGGAGGCTTAGGCTGCCAGGCCTAGTCCCTGAACAGCATGACACAAGATACACTCATTTTCAAAGTCTTTTCCTGCGGTCTTTTCTCCTCCTGTGCTTTCCCATGTTGGAGTCTGCACTCATTCCATGAGGGAAGGAGAAGAGAAGGAGAGATGGTGGCAGCAGATTGCTGGGACCATGCAAAATACATTTGCTCCCTCTGCCAGATCCTCTGCTTTCTTCCCAGCCAAACCTTTCCCCTGCACTTTTAAAAAGTGGTGAACTGAAGACATTATCTCAGAGAGCCCATCCTTGAGTCACCAAGCAATGTGCATTCCACTTAGGTATATCTAGACTGACATGGAAAAGAGAATATTGTCTGCTCAGGATCACCTGCACAATGAATTTATAGATATTGTTATGTGCTCTAAACAAATGTAAAAGCAGTCAGTAATTTTTTTTATTTTTCTTTTTTTTCATAAGAGATGCTCATAACAGTGGCTTTGCTTAGAATTCCTCTGGGCTGTCCTGGGCACATGGAAAAAGAAGCAATAGTTATCTAAATACAAGCACAATGATTTGTCCTATGTCCTCTTTAATGTGAATTCAATGAAGATAGGAACAACATCATCACAATCTGAAGTCAGACCAAGAGGTAACACCCAGGGAGCCTTGAATTGAATCTTATTGGAATTTTTTTTTTAGTAGTGAGTTATTTTCAGCTTCAGTGGATTTTTAGAATGAAAATATTTTAATGAATGAAAATTTTAAAAAGAGGTCATTGGCCATTTCTTGTGCATTCCTAATTCTGAATTGGTTTCAGAAATTCAATCAAACATACATCTGTGATTTTTGTGAAGCAAAAGTCACAAATTCTTTAAGTATCTGTTTGTCTGTATAAAACATTTTAAACTGTTCTTCCCAAGCTATTTTCCACCTGGAAGGAGCACCGATCGAAGTAATGGAATTGGCACCAAAGCAAGAATTGCTGTGACTTGTTCCATCAACTGGTTTACACATGTTACCTGTGTAGAAATTAGTTGTGATTTTTTTAAACGCTGAGAAATGAAAAATCTGTGTCTGTAAGTAGCATTTACTGTGTAGGAAAATTCTTCTCTGATGCTTCCTAATACAAAGAAACAATTTTTTTCTCTTAACAGCCACACAGTCCCCAGCAAGGCAGTATGTGGGATATAGGATATCTTCAGAACATATTACAGCAACTTTGGCAGAAGACAGACTTAGCTGATGGTTCTTGTCAGTCTAATTTTGGACATCTTTTAATTAAGATGATGATTATGACTAGATTTCCAGAGGCATTACCAGGCCAGTAAACTTACTGAAACTGTATATTAGGTTCTCATGAAAGCTCTTGAACAGTTTTACTGGCAGTGGGTGTTTCAGTCATCCAAGTCTGTTAGAATAGCAAGTCAAATATTCATCTTTCTGCTTTGCATTTGAATTTTCCAAGTGGGCTACATCTAAAGTAGGATGTGGAATTTTAGAAAGTTCATTTGCAAAACGTTATTCCAAAGCACTGCAATGGATTGGTGGCATGTATAGGTGCATGTGGACACACATAAACTTGCACAGGTGGCTGGGTGGCATCAAAAGCCCTTTGTATCAAAGATACAAAGCAAATAATCATTTTCCTCTGGCATAAAAAGCAAAAGGTTGACATTAGAAATTCTCCTGTTATGAAGCATCTATCTAACATATATAAGTGGCATCTGTGCCAGCAGGTTTAAAGGCTCTGGAAGATATTTGAGACACAAACTCTGAGTTGTTGAGGAAATTTGGTCACATATGTGAAGCAAAACCTTATTTACAAGTTTCAAGTAGGTGAACTCAATCCACTTTCTCTGTAAAAATTTTGTTGCAAATGAGACTCTGCAAGGCTAGTGCACTCTTGCATAAAATAATTTCCTTTTCTAGTTCTAAAATAAACTGTTCCTTTCCACACATACAACAGCATTACTTGCTTGACGGACAAGATACTCATCTCTGAATCTGCATGTCTCTGTGGAGTTTAACAAGATGCAGCCATGTATAAAAGCTGCAAATCTGTTCTGTGAACTGCAGTCTGGCAGAAATCTGTATTTGTATCTTCGTATCTTCTTAGCTCAGCCTGAATGAGGAAAATTAAGAAAACTTGTGAAACGAGTCTTATACTTCATGGTGACCAGATTGGTTGGAAACACTGTTAAGTTTTATGGGTTTTTATAGACCATTTAAGACATATCAATTCAGCTGGATGGAGCTGTCATTCACCCCCCAGCATACAAACCAAGTCATGAACAGCCTATCTTCCTTCAATTAATTTTGATTTTAAATAAATTGAAAAAACCCTAAGAAGGAACTTCAGACATATCCTTCACTGTCTTGAGAGGTGATGCCATTATGTCTGCAATGTCACTAGTGAATCAAAAGTGCTTCTTTGTTCCCCTCTCTTGGGCTGTTGCTGGTTAAAAGCATGCTTTTGATTTACCATTTGAGGTGAAGAACATTGTTGTTTTTACGTATATCTGTTCAGCTCTGTGATAAATGGCCCTTAAGATTCTACTGTTTACTGGTTAGTGACCTGATGTGTGTTTATTTTTGAGTCCTTTAAGCTCCATGACCATTATTTTTTATTTAGACACATTTTCTTTTGTCCCTTTGTTTCACCTGCCTTTAATAGACTGCTATCATTATCTTTAAATAGATGTCAGATGAGCTCCTCTCTACAGGAAAAGTGCTTTTAATCTTCATTTCACACTGTAACCTCTAGCTCTTTCTTATCTACCCTGCAAAGACAACAATACTGGAAGACTGCTAGGCTCATGTCTCTTTTAAGGGCACTGATGGGCTCTGTACTCTGTTAGGATGTTTTTTCATGCTTCTGTCATCCTTTCCCACTGAAAAATTGACATGACAAGAATTTATAAGGACTGTGGTGTTTTAACAGGCCCTTTATCTCTTATATTCTTTGATCCCTGTAGAGTTTCAGAAATGGTTGGGCTGTGATGAAACACGCCCAGGCAGAAGATGAATAACCAAATGTTCTGAGTTACATTCTAACATCCACTGAGTAAAACTAAAACTGTGCATCTTTTCATGTATAGAAAATAAATTTTAAAAAGACTGAAATCTGATTGATATTCTCTTGATCTGGAAACCTGCGCAAATACCATGAAATTTGAAGGATTCCGACCTTTGAGTCCTTCACAAGCTCTTAGTAAGCTAGGAGGTGAAAATGTGTCCTGAAATCCAGCGTTAAAGGATGTGACCCACAAAACCATTGTGTTCCCTTTCAGTGTGACATTAATTTATACATTCAGGCTGAGAAATGGGATTAAATACAGGATTATTACATAATTAATCCCTTGTTGTGGTTTAAACCCAACAGGCAGCTCGCTGGTCACTGCCCCCACAGTAGGACGAGGGAGAGAATCAAAGGGCAAAAGTTAGAAACCTTGTGGGTCTGACAGGTAAAGCAGAAGCAGAGTGTGCCAGCAAAGTACAACAAGGACTTAATTCACAACTTCTCAAGGAGAGGCAGGTGTTCAGCCATCTCCAGGAAAACAGGGCTCCATCTTGCTTGGTGGTTAGTTGGGAACACAAACACTGTAATTTTAAATGCCCCTAATTTGTCTTTCTTGTATGGTATGGAATATCCTGTGGTCAGCTGGGGCCAGCTGTCCTGGCTCTGTCCCCTCCCAACTCCTTGTGCATTCCCAGCCTCCTCGCTGGTGAGGTGGAGTGAGCAGCTGAAAAGGCCTTGGCTCTGTGTAAGCTCTGCTCAGCAAAAATTACTGTGTCATCCCTACTGTTTTCATGACAGCCCCATGCAGGCTACTATGAAGGAAATTAACTGCATCCCAGCCAAAACCAGTGCATCCCTGATCACTCAGAGGCCCTCTGATACTGCATGCTTTGGCACCATCAAGGACTTCCAAATGCACTGGCCAGGTGTCTGCTGGAGCTGTGTTGGCTGGTCAGCAGTGCCAGACAGCTTGTGCAGCTCTGCTTGTGTGGGAATGGCAGGAATTTCCATCCCTCCTGCTGCTGGAATGGGACAAGGAGTGCAGAGGGGCTGCCGTGTGTCAGGCCACCTCTCCAACTCTGCCTTCATGACTGAGATGGTGATGTCTTTGGAAGAACCTGTCTGTAGTCCTTCCTTGGCCATTGATTCTTTCTACCTGTCACTTTTATGTGAGGCTACACTGTGAGCAGACTGGTGAATGAGAAAGCTGAATTCTCTGGTTTTGTAGAAATTCTTAAGATTCACTCATACCTTCACTCTTCCTCTGTGCTTTGGTCTCAATTATTCTGTCATGTGAGAAGGCTGGAGCAGAAAACACACACACACACACACACACACACACACACACACAGAGCACACTTGCGCTGTCAGAGATCCTTGCTGGGTTTTGCAGGGCTGGAATGGGAGCACATGGCTGTGGGATGCACAGTGGTGGACCCCAGATCTTCGTGCAGGTGTAGGACCTCATGCTAGGTCACCCAGAATATGCAGCCTCCAGGGAAACAGCTCTAGGATCACCCCTCCAGCCTGGTGCATACCAACATTTCCTCAAAACCACGGAACATTTAGATGACCAAGGATTTTGTCCTGAAAACTGTGACACACGTTGTTTTCACAGTATCAAGAAGTCAGGAAGACCATAAAGTACAGGAAATATCCACTGCAGAGTGGCAAATAGACAAAGAAATGAAAGCATGATCCAACCTCATACAGCTCAGTATCACAATTATCCTGGTGATCTCCATCAAAACTATGCTGAAGAAGTCAAATTACAGAAAGAAGCAATTCTCCTCATTCTTTACTCTGATTTCATCATGCCTCTGGACACTTTACTAATTCTCCGTCACTTCTGCATTTCCCTACTGCTTATAAACTCTGATCTTTCCTTTGCAGAAATACTTTTTAAAAAATCAATACCTGGTCTAAGAATTGTAGTAAATGAACTTTTCAGCTTATTTTTACTTTAAAAGTGCAATCTGCACTGGAAAGAGATGACTTAGTAGTTTTAACCCAGGTTCCCAAAGGCATAAATTAAAGTGGAAAAACATTAAATTCTTTAATTCTTTAAGTCTGGAAACTTGCTCAGCATGGGTTTTTCTAACTGGTTTTCCTTGGCTGTTGAATTGATTAGATGATTATATTACAATTTCATGAATAATGTGATGTAATTTGGATCAAAAATCAGATGAGAACTTCTTGGAGAACAGTTGCATTGAAAGCATGAGAGGAAAAACCTGTCTTCTGAAAGAGGTTTTTCTGTTCAAATAAACAGTAGTTTAGATCTGGCATTCCTGGAGGTGTAAAAGAGCCCAGGACTGCTGAGATGTGCACTGCAATTTTCCTCCCACTCTGTCTGTGACTTAGTTGATAAGAATGTGTCGTACTCACAAACACAATTCTTGGCTCTGTCTCCACAAACATTTTGAGCATCTATTTTTCACATATTATTTGCTTCTGTGTCCTTAATAATGAATATGAGGTTTCTTTTGAGCCCAGGAATGAGCTTCAGTAGCAGAGGTTTTCTGTGCTGCCTAGTAAGCAGTGAGATGGTCACAAGTCTTACTGCTCTGCTGCAAGTCCTCTAAAATGGTACTTTGATTGCTCTTTTTTTTTAATATTAATTTGAAGGAGAGGGAAGGCAGTTAAAGGCTGGTTTTGCTCGTTTTATCCATGACTGAGGGCAATGATCCTTCCTGGTGTTTCCCATCTAATGCCACCAGCAATGTCTGCATGCAGCCCTTGGAAGAGGTTCATTTAAACTGGGATTGTTACATGATAGAAAGAGCTCAGGCATATGGTAATGCAAAGCACTTCTGACTTGAAATTCTAGCCAGTAGCAACATTGTTTGAGGCTTAATTTTATGATTTAAAAAGCCACAAAATCTCTCATTTGAATACAGGCAGATATTATACAATTGTTAATTTAAATTTATATTTACTTAACCAAACAAAGGATGGCCTTGTTGGTTTACATGAAAAACAGATTTGAGCATATGAAAACACTGGGGATACATGGCTGCAAGACTTAAAAGATATAATCTGAATTTTTTCTTCCTTGAAATGTCTGGCTTGGGGAGACTTTTCAATCAGTAAGTGTCCTAGGACCTCAAAGAGACAAATATTAATTTTCTCTCTCAAATTTGCCCTGAACCAGGACAATGAGGAATATTTAAATAATAGGTTCATCCTTACATTTCTTATGAGGTCTTAAAACCTGAAAGCAAAAAAATGTAATGTTAAAGTTTATTGTCAAAGAAAATGTTGTTCTTTAAATTAACGATTTAAGGGAAATCTGAAATGACACTTTTTTTTATTTTTCCTAGGGCCAGATGAAGAATGTATATCCATGTAAAAACAAAAATAGACAATCTGTCTGTAATGAATACAAATTTTATCCTAAACCAGCAGAACCAAATTGTAACATTTAGCACTTCTGCAAAGATATATGCTATATCAAATTTACAGTGCAATATAAATGTTCATAAAGAAGATTATTCTTCCAATTTTGAAACCCAGAAATAAAAATTAAAATTAAATGAGCCTAAAATGAACATTGATTACAGTATTTTTTCTGCCCCACTTAATTCATTCTGCTAAACCTAAGGTTCTTAGGACTCTTATTTCAGGGGGAAAAGTTGCTTCTTCTGTGCTACTTTTAAATTGTATGATAGCCATGGTTCTTGTGGGAAAAGTGGGGGTTTTTCAGGGTTAAGACCTGAGGTAAAGAGAACTTCAGAGACCTTTTTGTACATCTTAAGGTACTGGGTACTGTGGTGTTGGGGTGTGCAACGCATTGGGTCCTGCTGGAACCTCCTTTTATGTGGGCTTCATGTTCTACCAGTACATTCACCTGCACTCCAAAGTGCCACAGCAGGTCAGGTAGAGCTCCAGGAATTAGCTTTATTCAGCTTTGCTGTTAAAGGCAGTGTAGCCCCAGAGGACAGAGAGCTAAGGGGGTCAGTAATGACACAGCAGCAACACTTGGCACATGCCCTGAGACCTGTTCCATAGCTACATTATTCACCTGATCTCACCACATGAACACAGCTTGGGTGTGCACAAAACAGAGATTCTGAGAGTTACGGGTGCTTATGTGCACAAAAAAAACAGATTTGATCCACATCTCATATATCTTGGATTAATGTATCATTTATTGCTTCTTTTATTAAAGGGAAAGAAAAAAACAACTCTAAAAAACCACATGCCAAAACCCTCATTACCAGTTACCAATGTTCAGGCAGTGAATTGCTCCCCAGGCACCAATGCTTCCTTTAAAATTTTAAATTTATAATGAAGAGATGAGCTTTTCCACTTGTTGAAAAAAACCCTTCTCTTGACATTAAACTAGACCTGGTATTCTAACGTGAACTCGGAAAAGAGGCTGAATCTGAAGCAATTTTACTTCTTTGGAGGTAATGAATCCAAACAGGGCATCATAGCAATGTTTATGCCAAAAACATGAGAGAAGCTGGATCCTCTGGTACTGCTTCATGTCACAATGGAGGGGACAATTGCCAAATGAAAAGAAAGCTCTTACTGAGACACATGAATCTGTACCTTTCAGACAAATTTTTAGAACAGGGAAGACAGTGGCAAATTCCATGTGAGCATAATTTGGTAGCAAGAACTGCAGCCACATGTTTAATGTCAGTCCACATGTCCCTTTTGAGATGCAGTATGTAGTCTCATGATTGAAATAAAAATGTACATGGACCCTGTGGCCTTGAGCTTTGGTTTTATCAGTTACATGAATGAGAATTACTACTATTTTGACTTGACTACCTTATTTTCATTTTGTATGTCTTGCAAATCACTAAAAAAATTGAAGTATTGCAGCATTAGACCCAGGGATTTAATCTTTTTACTGCACCACTTTTGTGATAATTATTTGGCTGAATTAAAGCAGAGTTTTCCCATAGACAATGAAATGCTCAGTGTGGCTGCCTGACAAGGTCATGCATAGAGTAATAATTTGCATGGAGCTGGCAGAAGTACATGCCTTTCTAGGGCATAAACAAGCTTTGAGAATGCCAAAAATGATACAAGAAAAATAATTATAACTTGAATCAAACCAGCTTGTTTCTTTTAACCTTTCCCCAGACTCAGCTAATTTATTGAACTCTGGGCATTGCAGTTAGAGCTCCAAAGAGCTTTTCTGTTCCATTTTGCTACACCTCACTGCATGAATGATCAGGGAATGTAGCAGTGCCCTTGATTCAGATGTTTACAAATCACAGACCTGTGGTATTTGACTATCTTATCAGCACACATGATGCAGATAGGAACCTGTTCAGAGGCATGGCAGCACAAAGAGATCCTGCCTGAATTACATTACTTCACAAGTTGCAGGGCTGTCTTTCAAAAGCCATAAGGTATTGCTTTTTTTCTTCTAAAAGAATATCTACTACCTGCTAACATAAAATTTCTAATACTTCTGATCATAAAGTTACATTATTATTCTTTGCATGAGAAAGCAAATATAAATCAAATTTTTAGCTTACAGTTAAAAACACCAAAAATATTTCATCTGACCCTGATAAGATACTGCAGCAAATATTGTGTATGGGTGGCAAAGAATTATTGTTCTATTTTCTGTAGAACAGAATAATAAATTAGGTGCCAGGGTGGTATTTTGATAACCATGAACCTATGATTGGCTCTGCCCTATGACTATTTCAATGAGTTGTTTGGTGTTGTTTTATTTGTGTGAATGTGTTACAAGTTTTTTTGTCTTTTTTTTTTTAACATACTTAGGCATCCTTGAATCCAAAAAAGACAAATTTTATGGTATGTTTGCAAGATCCATGCCATATATAGCATATTGATAATATTATAGGTATATCCTTCATAGATATACCTGTCTGATTTGACTTACGCATCAGCTTGGTGAAATGTTGGGCAAATCTGTAATGAAGGTCTTGTCCTGGAACTGGCATGGGCCAGGAGACACTGGAACACACTTCTGTGCCAGTGAAATCATCTATGCCTTGGCTAATTTACTTCAGTTTGGGCTGGGGTGGTAGTGAACTATGGCCCGACTCAACTTTACCCTGCATGCTGTGGGGGCCTGATGTATGGCAGAAAGATTAACTTCAGGCTCCTGTGAGGTTCTCAATGCCTGATGTGATATACATACTGGAGAGATTGTCAGAATAATGCCTCTAACCTGTGTCATGTAAATAAAACGAATGGAATCTCTAACAAGGTTTTCAACCAAGAAAACATAGATTAGGTCTGGCAAACAGGCAAGGTGTTAAAACTGTATTCTGGCATCATAGAAAGTATGTGATGGTCCTGGAGGAAATGAAGAATTCCAGGCCTGAGCATCAACTTTGCAGAGCTTTCTGCTTATAATTGGTACGTGTATTTTCTTCTACAATGTAAAGTTTTTCCACTAAGCTTATGCAGAAAATGTTCTGTATACATCTGCAGGCAGGGAAGAGAAATTATGGAAGAGAAAGCCTGATTACCTCTACTACCCCGTGGAGACAAAGGCTGAAGCATTCAACCATTAAAATAGTTCTGTGGTATAAAGGAGATAAGCATGAAATCTCTTGTCAATAGACATATACATACAGGAAAGCAATTTAATGTGTCCTCATTTGCTAGCATATTGAATTAGACAGGGAATTTTGGCATTCACTGAGAGTAAGTAAATGCTTTCCATGGGCTGATGAGAGTATATTATTGATCAATTGGACACGTTTGTCTATAAAACAATGGTCTCAATCCTTTTGCAGAGACAGATGAATTTAATATGAACATGCAGAATCAAGTCAGAAATGTGGCAATCTGTCAATGTGATGATGAGTTCTTTTCAGTTCAGGCTTTGACTGGCAAAGCATGATGTGTAGGGTGGTCAAAGAAAGAAAAAAAAATACCAATCACTGGCTTAGGAAAGGTCATTGAGGGCAGGTTTGCAAATGTTCAGCTGGGGAGTACTGAGAGATCTGTGAAACACCATGGTAATGCTCTGCTGCAGAGCTGGATGGGCACCAGTTATTAAAATCCCTGCTAGTAAAGAAATCCCTGTTATGAATGATTGTTTGGAACTTAGAAATATTTCATACATTAACTGAAAATTAATGTACATGTAACCAATTTTTTTTTCTAGGAGTGTTTGTGGCTCTCAAAACATCAAGAATTTTACCTAAAATAAGAAAATTTGAAATGCCACATCTGAAAAATGTTACTGATAATTTGATATTATTTTAATTATATTATTTTAAATGTTCTTTTTCAGAGAGAGAAGTTGACATTAAGTAAAAATGACTTTTCACTTTTGGCTTCTTTGCCTAAATATTGATTGATGACCTTTCCGGTGGTTTATTTTAAATCTTCACAAAGAAATATTTCCCTCTGCATAGTGCAAATATAAAATATATATGCATAGATCTGAATTTTCTGGACATCTTTGCTAAAGCTCCTACTATATTCCAGGCAGCACTGGTGTGAGCAATTACCAAGACTGAACTGCATGCTTAAAAGAAAATCTGACTTCGCATACAGATATTCCATGGAGATTTTTGTCCTATCTATGTGTATATTTATATCTATATAATTTCAAGGATCCATTTCTATATATATAGCTGTATGTATTCCTGAGAGCCAGCATGAATATGGAGGCTTGTGTGCATACATCACTTTGATGAGCTGAACATATTGTATGGAGAACATAAGTCTCCAAGTAGAGACACAGTAATTGTAATAGAGGGTAGAGCAGGTCAGCGTAAGCTTTAACATTTTGTATGAGTCAGCTTCAGCTGCTGCTCTCCAGCTAAAGAAGAGCTGGTAACTGCTTTGTCCTGTTAGCAATCCAAGAGAATCCCTGCTACCCTTTTACTCAACAAGTTATTGAATCTCCTGCAGGGCTGTGATTTACTCTGCTGTCAGCTCGTTACTCGTGGCTGCTGCATCATTCCCATCTCCTCTGTGTTTGGTGGGACAGGGACAAGGGGCAGGAGCTCTGGACAGGGGCAGAGCTGGCTGGGGGCTCCTGGGCAGCCCCAGCCCCAGGAATGGGTGGGATGTGGGCTGGGGGTGGGACTCAGACTATGGACAGGAGGGACAGGGCTCTGGTGGGGCTGGAGATGTGTCCTGTGGCCTCGCTGGGGCTGGGACTGAGGGTCCTGGGGCTGGATGGTCCTAAATCGGTGATATTTTTGCCCAACGTCCGGGAGGGATGATGAGGAGGACTCTGTCTTATCAGAAGGCTAATTATTTACTTTATTATACTATATTATTCTATATTATATTACACTATGTTACACTACATCTAAACTGAATCTGCCAAGCACTCAGCTCCGCTGCACAGCATCTCGTGACTGCCAGCCGACAGTCCCAACACAAACACACCTGGATCAAGAAAATTCCTTCAGGTAAATAATCTTCCTCAATGTGTTCCACTTGTGAACAACACAGGAGCGGTAAATGAGATAAGAATTGTTTTGATCATTCTTTGCTTCTCTGACTGCTTCTCCCAGGTTCAGAGAATGTGAATCTCATAGTCCTAGGCTCTGGGCAGGAACAGCAGGGCACGCGTGTGCACTCTGGCACTGACAGAAAACATGGCAGATACTTTGGGCCAGTATCTAGCCCATGTTCCATGGAAATCCTTGTCTGCATGGCTGGGCAAAGGAAGTTTCTCAGGTTTTTACATGAGAAGCTTATTCTAAGCAAAAACATTTCTGGGATAGGAGGAAAACAAGTGGGAAATAAATACAGTGATATCTCAACTAAATAGCTGATTGAAAAACAACCATGCTCTTCAAATCCTTCCTCTGTTGCCTGATCAAGAAACAGATCTCTCTCTCTCTGATCAAGCAACTCTCCCTGAGTTTTCCCCATTTCTCATCTGAAAGAGATTCTTGTAACAAATGCATTAAAATTTATTGTTTTGATCTCATGGTTCTTTGCCACAAAAAGATCCTGATGTGTTCAGCTATTACTTTTTTATTAGCTACATCTGTATGCATAGGACAAATTCTTTGGAGGCTTTATATATCACCTTTAAAAAAACATCTGTCCATTTTACCACAGCTTCACACTTTGGAAAAAACCTGAATTTAGAGTCAGTCAAACAGACTCAGAATTTCTTTTGTGTGAGGACTCTCAGGGCCATTATTTAAAATCAAAAACATGATTTTAAAGAAAATGAAAGCTATGAATCCGTGATTGAGCATCTTTATCCAGAACTCTAGTGTTTGCAATTTTTTTCACTATTTTTCAGTTTGAAAGTGAATTAAACTACTCACTCAGGTTTAGGGCCGTTTAACTAGCAAATGTTCAACCTAAAATCATATTAACTTTTAGAGTGTCCATGTCTCAAACAAAAAAATGAAAGGCAATAATTTTTATAGATATAAGTTGATTCTACCATATACAGTGGGAAAAGTCCTTCTTAGTCAATTTTTTGGTGCTTCGGTCATAGAAGAAAGGTACAGAGTTTTTTTCTGGGAAACTGAATATATTTCCAGTAAAATTGATTTAGTGAATGAAAGCTTGAGTGAAAGAATATCTATGGGAACTTCCAAGTAAAAGAAAGGAAATTCCAAATATATATGTATATACATATATATATATATATATATATATTTAGAAACTCCTGTTCCTGACCCTGTCTTTTGATTCATTCTGTGTTAGCCTGATTTTCAATATCTTAAGATTTTAATTTTTTTCATCCCCTGTGGTGTTACACAAGCAGACAGGGTACTTGCTGAACCCTGCTTCTGAGAAGCTCTGTGCAGTTCTGCACTCTTTTCCAGGAGTATCCTATTTAAAGGATACAGTAACCCAGACATTACACACTTTCATATATAAATTTTGTTCTTTTTCCTCAGCATGATACACTTCTCTGTATGGCTAACTATGTAAAATGTTGCCCTTAAAAACTCTTGTGAAATTTAGCATAGATAAATTTAATATAATTTTAGTGGCCCAAAAGTGTACATAGGGGGGTTGTTTTCTGCTGAAGCACACAAGAAAGCTGAAATGAACTTGAAAGTGATGTGGGCCCTTGCCTTCATGAAAGAAAATGAAACGAGATGCTTAGATTGGTCTCTCCTGAATTGCTGGATGTCTTGCTTGGGTCAATAAAGCTCACAGCCTGAGTTTTTTACAGCAGCCATGAATTTGTGATTAGGTCAGCAATGAGGTAGAGTGAGGTAGAGTCAGTCTGAGCAAAGAGTGTTCAGTTTCAGATCCCATTACCCATCTGCCCCTCTAGGCAGAAAAAGATAGACCACCACTTAAATTGCACTCTGTGACCTAATGCTTTTATGAGGGACACTTCCCTCAGATTTATTCTGCTAATTTCTTGTTCTGATACTTGTGTCACATATTTCTGTTCCACTTAGGACACTGGCAAAAGCAGAATGTTATGGAAGCTTATGAACAAAAGATCTATACTATGCTTATCAATTACCAGTTTCAGGCGGCTTCTCATGGATGTGGCTGCCTGTGGCTTATCTGTCCACAGAGCATCCTCAGAACACTGGACTCAGTCAGCCTTGGAGTGCACAGTCAGGTGATCTTGGATGGGCTCAGATTCATGATTAACTGAGCAGGTAGCACATTGTGCACAGAGCTCAGCACTTGTCTGACTGAGCACCCTTTTCCTCAGCAGAAGCTGGCATGTTTGGAGTTCACTGGGGAAAGCCCACAGGAAAAACCATGGGCTCTGTCATGACCTTCACCTCAAACTTTTTTTAGCTCATAACTCATTGACCACAGTACAGCCATGTGGAGTATCTGACATATAACCCAAAAAGTGTAATGGATAAGCAGATATGATTAGGACTGAGATTTTCACAGGGCTCACAAGCAAACAGGTGTTAAATTCTGTCTGAAGATTAAAAGAATTTACATGCTTAGTTAGTTAGTTAGTTAGTGTAGATACTCTTACACCACCATGAGGTGTTTTTTAGCAGTAGCATTTAATAAAATGATAAAAGGGGCTCTACTTTTGGTTTGGTATAACTCTATGCTAATAGCCAGTTTTAGCATTTTAAATATATCAAAAGAATTCAAAACCCCCACCAACTACAAATCAGACTCACAATAGAGGTGAAGACAGAAATACCAATGACCAGATCTTAGGTGTTTGATTTTCTGTCTGATAGGCTTGGACAGTTATAACCTTCCTTGCTTGTGTTCTGAATTGTGAGAGCAAGAGCAAGAGCAATCCCTGAAGCCAAAGATCTACATTAGTATGTCAGTATCCCAAGGTACCTTCCCCTTTTACCATGGCTGATGGTAACGATTGGCATAATGATAGCCATGAGCAAAGTTTTCTCTCTGAGCCCCATCCACACATCCCACCATCATTCACTGAAGTGTTTCCACACTAAGTGCTGAAGTATCATCCCCTCCTCAGCTCTGCTTGACAGACTGCTTTGACCATGGTCACACAGAGGGTGTGGGGCAGAATATTCCCTGAGGCCATCCTTCCTCCTAGAGGTTCTCACACTTTGATCAAGTACAGCTACATTCCTTTGCAAGACTCTGCAGGAAAATGCATCTGCACTGCGCTTGTCCTGAGTATCAGCAGACTGTCCCAGAGAGGCAGGCTGCCATCCTGAATAAGTTCAAGAAATGCCACAGAAATTTCACTTAAAAGTTTTCCAAGGTATCCAAGTGCTTTTCACAACAGCTAAGGAGAGTCATTCTGGTTCTTTAGTGTGTGACAACGAAAAATTGGCTAAAGATGTGTGACAGCTGCTGGCAAACTCATTCAAACTGACAAAGCCCTTGAAGTAACTGCCTGCAGTGAAGAGGTTCACTGCAAAAGCAATCACTTTTAATTGTAAGAATTTCCCTGGCTCATAATTTTGTTCTGTTCTGAGTCAGATTTCTTAAATCAAGGACACATTATATTTTAGGCTGTAAAGGTATGTCAGATCTATCCCAGTCTTTCAGCAGAAAGGTTTTCTGGCAAAATTATTTTTCCAGTTGCCGTGTTCTCATAAAATCGAAGGGGAAATAAAAAGGAAAAAAAGAGAAGAAAACAAAAGGGTGAATGATTTTATTTGTCTGGCTTATTCTTTATACTCAGTCCATCTTCTTAAGTTTTGAAATTTGCATTTTTAGGTGTCTAAAATGGCCAGATTCACATGTTACAGAGTTTGATGAAAGTTTGATGCCTGAGAGTATTTCTGTGCTGTTTTTCCTTTACACAACAAATTTTTAATTTGCTTTCTCCAAGACAGAGGTATTGTTGCCTCATTATGTCATTTTTCAATGTTGATCTGCTCTACCCAAAACACCAGGTAGATTTTTCAGTTTGAACTCTGCATTCCTACTCTATGGGACTCATTTGAGATTTTGAGAATTCATCTATGATGTCTGTAATTATATCTTTAAAATCTGTACTGATAGTTGTAAGGTCTTTAAGACTTGATTTAAAAACTTGAATCTTGGTTAATCATTGCTAACAAACTCTGAAGTCATCTCAGAAAAGTTCAGGACCTTTAAGCCTGTAATCTCTTGAACAAAGTCATGAAATAATATTTCTCTGGATTCTCACTATTCAGATTGACATAAAGTTGAATTACTCATAAATCAAGTGCAGAGAGAGATACTCTGCAGAATAACAGATATTCTGCATTTATTTTTGTGATTAATCACAGCAGAAGTGCTAGTGATTTTAGAAAATGCAAAAGTGTACACTTTCAAAGCAGTAGGTAGAGAAAGTCTTGGGAAGAGCAGTGACTGGCATGCACAGTCAATGCTTGAAACACCATAAATAACAACAAAAAAAGGAAAAGTCAAATGCAATATTAATATGTAGATCATATTAATAGGTGGATCCAATTAACAGGTGGATCATATTATCATTAGGGATTGTTCAAGATGCTGGAGAAGAATCCCTCTAAAATATTATTTTTTAAGAAGTTAAATCAAAATCTGGATCAGAAACACAACAGTTACTGGGAGGATCAGTAGAATGGAGAGGCTTTTCATAAAAAGTTACTAAAAAAGCTTTGCTTATTAAGTCCATCAGATGAAGTCTCAGAGAGAGGATATGATTGCTCTATAAAGATCCTTGATGGGTAAGCATCAGGAAGGAGCAAAACTATTTATGGTAAAGGACAGTGCTGACACAAGAACAAATGCATATATACTAACTATGGATGCAATTAGGCTGGATATGAGGAGATTTTTAACCATGAGAGAAACAAGAATTTTAAACAGCCTTCCAATTAGAAGTGTAAGGGTATAAAACCTAATTGACTCTAAGACAGAGAGCCATACTGGCTTCTGAAAAGAATAATACAATATATGTCATCAAACTACACTTCAGGAGACAGTCTTGTTCCCTTATTGCTATGCACAGGCATAGGTGTGGTTTACAAACTGTGTAGAAAATTAATGTTTCTGCATTTTAAATTTTTTAAACTCATTATCCTCATGTAATTTTAAGCCATTACTACTGTGTCTGTACAGTACCTTTCAAACTGAGTAGGATTCATTTTGACATGGTGAAAGTGATTAGTCATCAAAATAGTTTTACGAAATAACTAATCAAATGGGAGGATGTGACTAGCGCATTATCACCTTCCATTTGAAACTCAAAGCTCATCTGTCACAACAGATAAAACTGAGAAACAGAGACAGGAACATTTGAGCAAGAGAAACCATCTTCTGATCAATGCTGTGGTGAAAGACTAGATACTCATACAATTAACGTGTAACACATGTTAATTTACCATGGAAACATTTTGGATGCTAAAAAATTGCACTGCAAACCTTGCAGACCTAAGGATAACTTTCTTAATGTACATCAGGACAAGTAAATCCCTTTTTTTCCCCCTGAAATTTGTGATAATTAGGTGGAGAGCGGAGGAGATAGGAAGGCTGAGATTGCATTTGGTAAACAACCTGATGTGCTTTTCTGTCATCAAAGGCATCATTGTGCATATCTCTGACTTTGTACAAATAGACTTTCATGTTCCTGTTTATTATGGATGTATTGAAATCTAAGACTGATTAAGTCCCTCTTTAAAGCTTTTAATTAAACTCTAAATTTTTCTGAAAGTAAAAACCACATCTTCAGTGTGGTGGTCTGCAATGTTCTTCCTTGAAGTCTCACCTCAGTAATCCTACTTTATTACAGAAAGTAAAAATAATCATTGTTGGAACATATCTGGATTTTATATTCATCTGTGCAGTTTAAAAAAATTACACAGACCTGCATTTTTTTTATTTAAACAACAATAAAAAATCAATACAAAATCTCTATGGACTTTAATTTAATAGATTTGTAATTACAGTTGTTTACACAGACTCAAACAAACAAAAAAAGCCCCTAGGCATAAGTAAAAGCTTCAGACATCTAACCAATGAGGAAAACCAACAGAAAAAACTCTACTTTGCCTCTCTTTCTGACCAAATCTGTAAGATTTCCCTGAGAGCTGCCAGATCAATAACCTCTGCATGCATGAGAAGATCTTGTGGCAGCTCTGTGAAATCAGTTCCACACTTCATGGGAAATGCCCTTCTGGCGATGCCCTTTCCTTTAGAACAGGAGGCAATCAGTCCCTCAGCTCATTTCACCCCTGTAACTACACCCAAAGTAAATAAAGGGTTCTTCAGACAGGTTCTGTGCTATCCAAGGCATGGCTCAGCTCCACACCTGGGGAACAGTTCGGAGACCATGAGGCAAATGAGCACTGGCTTTGCAGTGCTGGTTTTTCCTGCACCATGGAGCCTCAAGTTTTGGTAGTCTAATTTGAAGGTGATCAAGGCTGAAATAGAAAAGGCAAGTCACATCTAGAATGAGTACTTCAGTTCTACCCATGGCAAAACAGCAAAATGGACTCTGTGTCCAGACTGAGGACCAACATGTGCTAAGGCCATCCCTGTGCTAAGGCCATCCCTGTGCTTTTCACCCTCCTGTGTTTAAGGGCCACAAACTTTAAGTCAGAGTCTAGGACTGCACCACCATTTTCTCTGCTTCTCCCAACAGACTCAAATGAGTTTCAGCCTGTTCTCTAATTCTTGCCCATTTTTTGCACAGACATTGGCTAAGGCCTTACCCACTCTAATGAAATGAGATGGAACCAAAATTTTAGTGAGCGCAGACTTCAGAGCAGACGCTGCACCCTAAGCCTGATGCATGGCCCCCATAGCCAGTACAAGTAAAGGAGCAGCAGAGTTACCCTGCATGCAATCCATTTCTGGTGAGCTGATCAAACCTCAGGGTATTTACAAGGCTGTTGGGATCAAGAGATTTTACAGAAACTCTGGTTTTCAAAAAGCTTTAGTGCTTTCTGTTCGTTATCTCATTTTCCATATTATTAACTGTTTCCTAATACCCAATTTTTCCCCTATAAATTATCTGATAGAAGTGAAGGAGTGCTTGTAATAGCCTCCATTGCATAAAAGCCTGAAAGAACAACACATTATACTTTAATTGTTGTCTTAGCTGAGTATTCAGCAGCACTGGCTTCCATTAATAGCATGTGTACCTGGTGTAATTTCACATAGTCTTGGCATCAATGTGTTTTTATTTTCATTCAGAATAGACTTGTGATCAGTATTAATTTATTGGTAAAATTAAGACTCAGAAAACACTATGGAGATAGATACAGTAAAATAAAGCTGATTTTAAAGATTATTTAATCAAAATGCGTCCCATTTTAAGACTGTGTTAGCTTTCCACAGTTTCAAGCTTCACTGATTGCATTAAAATGGCTTTAGACATGTAGTGTCAGACCAGACAGAGTCATAAGTTAACTGGTTTTCTCCATCAGAAAACAAATTTCATGAAATTTTCAGGACATCATTCATTATACATTTCCTTTTGGTGCCTCCTTGAAATGCTCCACTTCAGACACTTAAAACACAGTCAAGATCACATAATCTCAGAAGTATTTTCTTCCTAAGTGTACAGACCCTGATTGTGCCCCAAGTAATGAGCCTATCAGTTTTATCTATTGATGTGGTGCTAAAATGGGTAAGTAAAGTTATAAATGATACTGAAAATCACTAACACAAGGGACAGTAGAAACCCATTGTTAATTTACAAACCCTAAATTCTAAACATTTAAGATGTCTTGCTGTGCCCCAGATTGAATACTGTTTTATAATCTCAGAATTGGGGAATTTAGTGGGTTGAAGAAGAGGGGTTGCTTTAGTAAAACATTAGAATAGGGGTTTTTTGTTTTGTTTTGTTTGTTTGTTTGTTTGTTTTCTCATCAGAAGGGCTCTTTGTCTGTTGTGTATAACTGCCAGGTTTCTACTTTACTGAAGAAATAATTCTTCATGCATTAGCCTGGCCAGCATTTTTCATTATACACTTCTTCCCAACACTTTGTGCAGGTAAATCAGAAGCAGATGAAGCTCTAAACACTTCTATCTGCCTTAGATTAGGCATTGTTTCAGATTTCTCAGCACACTGCAGGATCAAGAGCACAGAGCATCATCAAAGCTGACTCTGGCATGAAGACTGAGAAATGGCCACCATGTAAAACTCCATGGAAGGTTTTACTGTCTCAAGATGACCTTCTGTCATCTACAGTTATTTGAATCTGCCATAGCTGTGTGGGATTGAATCATGACTTGGTGTTGCTGCTTTTCAAGGACTTCTCGTCTCACTGTTGTTAAGGTCTGTAGCTAGTTAATCTCCATTATATAATAGATAAAATACATGCCTCTCCTCTGGAAAAATAACATCAGTTACAGTACTGATTTTAATCTAGCACTTTTGTATTGATAAAGCACCATGTTTACAAACAGGCTTTAATTGGTGTATGGAACCAAAATCTTTGCATTAGAGTTCACTAAAGCCAGTCAGTTGTTTCTGAACTGGAAGAGTGGAAGTTTATTTTTTTCAAAAGCTATTTACACTACAGCCTCAAGCTCAGAAAGGCAATAATTTCTTAAACATTGCAGACTCTATATATCAACTAGAAGATTAATAGTAATTACTTTATTTTAGCACCAGATTATCTGCTAATACTTAGAAGTCTTTGGAATTACAGTTCATGCTGTGTCAAAGTGAGAGGCTTTATTCCTGCTCTGGATAAGGATCATCCTCTGCATAGATTTCAGCATGGCAGATGGAAGGTATTAGGTGATCCCTATACTTTATCTGCTCTGGTATAATTTTGGTTGTGTATCAAGAAACTTAGTGGAGACATCCCTTTCCTTTACAAGTGTTTGTTAAGTAACAGGTTGTTGGCATTTGGTTCTTTTGGGTAGGGTTTTTTTTTTAATCTTCTGAGAAGCCCACGTTGCTTTGGCATCAAAATTGTCACCAAGTAATGTGGTTTTGTGGCAATGTGTGGCAATGATCATAATTCTACTGGTGCCAGTTGAAACCATGTGAATGAAACTTGGCTCTAAACCAAGGTATATGATCTAAACATGTATATGTAGGTGTTCCTAAACCATTATGGCATCTAGGCTCCCTTATAGAATGTTTATAGCTGTCAGAGATATACTTAGTTCTGGGAACAGAGCTCCTTCATCAGTTTATCTTCAAAGAAAAGTGGCTTGATTCAGTGGTCCAAATAGAGGTAAGAGGTAGCAGGGCCCCTCTATTGTGTCTGCTACCACTGTGGGGAGGTCTCAGATGCCCCAGGGTATCTCATCACTAGACACTTATGCTTGGGCAACTGAACACCTCTGACAGTCACTGGGTTAGTTTTATAACCTTCCCCATCACTAGAGCTATCATGAGCATAAAAATTGGTCAGGTGAAGCTGTCTGGAGCTGGCCTCTCTAAAAATCTGAGATAATATCCATGAAAAGCCATTACTGAATTATATTAGAACACAACATTCAGCAGAAATGTTCTAAAAAAAAAAAAAAGTCCATCTACCTTAAGAGCAGAAGTGTGTTTATATTCTTATGTAATGGTTAAGATGGCAGAAATGGGAGGAGGGAAGAGAGAGACTGGAGAATGCCATGTGAGAATGAAGGAAAACAGAATGGAAAAAAGTGAATGAAAATTACTCAAATCACCCTACAAGAAAACAAAGCTGCTTTTCTTCTCATTTTGCTTTTTAGATAGGTTGTGATTGTTCACAAAACATTTCAAGCAGATGGATTCTGCTAGTTTGTCTCTTGTTTTACCAGCTCTCACTTGGAGTCACAAAAATAATACTGTGAATCATGAGAAAGTTTTCATAATACAATGTCATACACACACCACTGAATTTGCATATATGAAAGCTAAGTTCTGAGGAAAGAACCTGGACTTTAATGCAATATCCCAGTGCCACTGCAATCAGTTGTGAAGCTCCTCTGGATTTGACTGGGAACATATTATGACCTTGAAAAAATAGCTCTGTGTGTAAAAAAAGTCCATCACTTACTATATTGTTCTCAGTTATTTTATTTGAAAAATGTGTGCTGTATTCATACCCCCCAAAAGAAAAGCAAACATTTGTTGCTTGTCATATTGTTTTGAATTTATATCTACACAGGAAAAAATCATATAGGAGCTGTGAATCACATTTTGAATCCAAGCCTTTAAAAGGTGGGGGAAGGGGGAAGGCTGAGCCTTCCTGGACCTGCTGTTAGCTGTTCTCATTTTCTGTAAAGTGTAATCCGTTGTGGCACCAGCAGCACAAGAGCCGGATGTCAGTGCTGGCAAAGGAGTTCCTGTTGTGCCTTATGACTGGCTAAGCATCTGAAGGGCAAAAGGAATCCTTTTGCTTTAAATATCTAACATTTATTTTAAAATTTAAACACAGAAGCTGTTCTTCTGAGAAAGGTACTAAAACTGGTAGAAGCGTGGTTTATGGTCTGTCACTGGGGATCCATGTTACTTTCCTGTAGTATGGCACATTCAGGATTAATAAGAATGCTTTGCTATTTCAGGTCTTGTGAAGCAATTTTTTAAGGCCATAAATTTTCTTGGTGATATTTTGTTTGCACTGCCTGTAGGAAAAAGGGTACCTTTGCACGAAATACTGGATGGCCAAAGGCAAACCACCAAATGAAATCCAGGGGCTGATGGGGATTAGAAGAACGGTTTAGAAAGGGAAATCTGTGTATTTAACTTAAGAGGTGATGAAACATTCATCTAATTTATAAATATTTGATGAGCGGACTTCTGAGGTAGATAAGGAGTGTTCAGGACAGCACTGAGCAGAAGAGCTGAGAGCAGATAAGAGTTATGCAGAGAAAGAAAAGGCTGTGGTAATAAATGAAAAAAGAAAACTTCCTTCGATTGAAGTCTACTCCCTTTGACTGTTGGTCTACAGAATAGTCTTCAAGGACAGCAACAGAAGTATTACTATTTTGAACTCTTTATTAACATTACTTTATATTACAGTAGTGAGCAGACTCCAAATGAGATCAAGGTCTTTTTTACTGAGCCATAGCTGAGAGCAAAATATGTCACAGGATAATCCCTTGTTGGGGTGCGTGTTGTTTTGTTGTTCTAAAGTTGAGTTTTGTAAGTTTTATATTTTATTCCCATTAAGTTCTGTTAGTTAAAGATGGCGACTTGAGCAAGGGGATTTCCAGGGTTCCCTCCCCACCCCCAGTGTTCGTTATATGTCAGTCAGCCGGGTCCTCCTTATTTCATGTAAATTTCGTTGTCCATCAATGTTCCCCCTCCTTCGTTGTCCGGGCAACCCCCCTGTCCATCACCCCCGCCCCACTCCCCAGATCCAGAAAGTTCTTCGGGGTTCGGGTGGTGATTGGGCTAGGGGGGAAGGCCACTCCTCTGTTTTCTGTTGATTTGTCTCCTGTGCTGATGTAATGTCTATTGATTGGTTATGTTTGTTTCACCCTCCCCCTGGGGTCGGCTTTATAAGGCCTGACCAGGGGGAGGATCTTTGGTCAGTTGTTCGTGGCCCCCATCCCTTCTGTATCGTTCCTGCCCTCAATAAACCTTCCTTCTTCCCACGGACAACTGGCTGATTCTTGCTTTACTTCAACGACTCCACTCATCTCGCCTTGCCGCTGCCAAGCATCCGCACCCTGCTCTTCTGGAGCGCCTCCTTGAGCTATATCGCCAAGGGGCTCCAGGTGGCCGGGGAGCAGCTCTGCCTTCAGCAGCCTGCTGTTTCCTGGCTAAGACAGACTGCGGCCGCTCGCGACTTTCCAGCTGTCTCGTGCTCTGTGGAGCGCCGCCCGGGCTTCTTAGCGAGCGACGGCAATCCCTGACTTGGAAATCTAATGAGATTTATAAGACATATAAAAAAGAGAAGAAAAGTAAAGGCAGGAGAGATTTCCTAAGGTTACAACCCAAATAAGTGATGGATTTATTTATTACTAATTTATCTAGTGAAATGAAGCCATGATACATAGAGTTTAAAATTACAGCTGTGTACTAAGAGGAGATGAGCCAAACAGCTTTTTCTTCTGGAAAACTCTCCCATTTGCTATAATTGACTCACATAAGCAGAGTGCACAGTGGCATTCTGAGTGCATTTTAGGTTATTACCATTTACCTCGTAATAAGATCTGTGTTAGACATTTACACTGAATACTGTAAGCTCCTCTTAACAACTTACTGCTAGTAAATACATCTCCCTCATTGTTCTCCATTGCTAAAAAATGCATGAAATTGGAATTAAGAGAAAAGCCCCTCTAGTGAGGGTTGTATAACTCTAGTCAAGGCACTACAATAACCTCTGGTTTTATGTAGATCATCTTTTCTTTAATAAGCATACACTTATTTGGGAAGATCTTACAATGCTTAAAATTTTTTAGGAACCCTGGGAAGCCTTGGGAGTTTTGCAGTTTTCTGTGATTGCTGAGATAAAAGCTCTGTGTGGCAGGGGGTCCATGTTTGACAATCAGAATTACCAAAAGCAGCCCATTTATGTGCTGACTCTGCACTCTTAGGAGCAACATTAATGTCAAAAAATGTTTTTTACCACATGTCAGAAAATGCTACTGATGTTCCTGGGCTTCTTTTTAATGACAAAGTGCAGAATCAAGGTCCTGGCAATACAGGTAAAATTGTACAATACAGTTTTCAAATACTAAAGGAAGATGCAAGAAGTAATGCACTTCACAATTTGTTGATTTTTTGCACTCATTGGAGAAACAAGATAAAAAATATTTAAGAGGAGATTTTCTTATAAGAGAATGAGCATTTGCAGGCTTACATAGCCTTCTGGCAGAATTGTGCAATAGCAGGTTATATTTTTATCTACAGAAATATTGTGTAATTTGTTTAAAAACTAATGTTTCTTAGTGTATAATTAACTTTATGAAGATAGGTGGTTCTTTTAGGTCTTGGTCTTCATTTCTATTTCTTTACATTTTACCTTTTTTTCCTCTCATTTCTGTATCTAATTTTCTACTGTCTTTTCTGTTCTTTTAAAGAGTATTTGTTTCCTACACTTTTCCTCTGACTTTCATAGCATGTATCTGTATGGTTCTTCCCAGAAAACTGTTAAGGAGATCTGCACAACAGAAAATCATTGAGTTTTAATGAAGTAGGGTGCTGATGGAACATTCATCACACATTTAGATAACGCTATAATACATGTCTAAAAAAAAAAAAAAAAAAGGCACCAAAACACCAAAAAACTAACCCAAATTAAAAAACTATGTTACATAAAATCACTTTTCAGGTTTTAAAACAGCTGAAGACACAACACAAACATACTGTGGGAATGAAACCCTTAAATGGAGATAAATTGTCATTCAGCAGGATTGTCTTGAGTTTCTTGGGAACAAAAATCCCATGGTGTATTTTTCCACTGTATTTCCCTTTCATTTGAGTGCAGCTCTTGAAATGTGCTTCACATCGTACAGAGGCACAGATTCTGTTGCAATGTATGTGCAGTATAAATAGCTGAGAGAAGCAATACTCCCTGTAAACCAGTGTCAAGGTTTCCTTCCTTCTCCCAAGGGATTTCTCCTGACTGTCCCTTTCTCCAAGTACAAAATGTCCCTGGACAGATGTTTAAGGGTATGTTGCTTTCCTTCACCTCAGATCACCATCTGGCAGATTCCTGTTCAGCAAGACTCCACAGGAGAGGATGGACACTCAGATGGGAACGGGCATGCTGATGGTTCTGCCTGAAAGGGACTTACCCACATTTCTCTTCTGTGCTCCTCCCTCGCTGTTTCCTCTCCTTGAAACCACCTTCATTCATTGCTTGCATTCTTCCATTTCTCAGAGCACCTCTAGATTTGTCATTTTTCCCTTTCCTCCTCTTTTGTACCTTACGCACCTGACATGAAACCGTTTTGTTTCTAATTTTGATTACTTTTTGTTTGCTCCTTTATCTACCTGCAGATCCCTGTAATGCTGGGGAGTCCTTCAGCTCCTTTCCTCAGAGGAGACCACGATTCAGGATGAGAAGACTTGGACATTCCTGCAGCTGGGCAGCTGACAGTAACCACAGCATGCACTGCTTGCCAAAGTTGTCTCCAGTTCTGATTGGGGGCTACATTTAGCAGTGATCAACTTTTGGTAATTTCAATTGAGGCTTTTAAAAACCATGTGGCATTAGTAATTATCGATGTTAATCCTTCATTTCCTTTCCAGCGCTTGTGGCTATAGATGAAACATTTTCCACAACAAAAAAGAAGTCACATTATGAAAAATTTAGAGTCACAGAAGAACTAGAACTTTCAGAAAAATCCTCACAGAATAAAAAGCTGCATGTTAAGATCTTATGAGCTGATGACACAGAGCAGGGTGCTGAAGAAATGTCAGCCAGTACTGCAGCTCCAGCTGCAAGTACTTGAGAACTGGAGTTCAGGGAGATTAATCCCTCATCAGAAACACAGACCCTTTATACCTCCTATAAGTGGTTGGGCCTAAAAAGAGATATTGACGTTTCTGAAAAGACAGAAAATGTACAGAAAGCAAGTTGAAGAGCACTTGCCTGTGCACAAGGGTTGCAGCTGATCTGCCTGCAGTACCTTAAGTCCGTCTGGCTTAGATATACAGAATACTCACAGCAACACAGTGTTTGGCAAATGGTTCTATAGCTGCAGTAAAGCCTCAGGCATCATTGCTCATGGTACCTCAGACAGCTACCTTAGAGCTAATTATCTCTCTCTCTGCTATTGTCATGCTCTCTGAAAGAAGTCATCCATCAGGAGGTGCTTCATGTGTCACATGAATCTTCAGTGGACTCTTCAAGGTGCCAACCATTGTTCTACAGACACCTGCTCCTCCTCACTGGTCTGAACAAGGACACATGGACATCAGGAAGGCTGGAGTGGGACAGCCCTGCCCTGCCCTGCCCTGCCTGTGTTTAGGGTCACAATTACTCTTTGCTGTTGGATGCTTCATGGGGCAGTGCTGTGCAACTGAGAGCGAGCACTGGGAGGATGGGCAGCAATTCCAGCACAGAATCCTTTGCAATTTAGCGGTGCAGAAGAGTGCCCTTTTTGCATGGCTCACCAAAATGAGGAAAACTTGTAAAATATGATGCTGTCTCAAGATGGTTTATGTGCAAGCTCAGAAGGAAAGTGATGAGTTCCATTGGGAAAGGGCAGAACTAGGTAAACAGGCAACACCACTGAGGATGAAGCTGAATCCTGACAAGCACAATATAAAACCCATTGAAAGGAATGATTTAAGTTATAAGTACACACAGATGGTCCCTGAATTAGCTGCAGTCTCATGCAATAAAGAATTGGATTTTGCAGCAAACAGCTCCCAGTCTGCTCAGAGATTGGGAAAACAAAAGCATTTAGCTGCATTAAGGATGAATGAAAATTACATGTTCAAGATCAGGGCTTTTACATAGATGTCAACATATGGCAGTGTTTTCCAAAGTGTTTAAATAACTGAGATTGGCAATCAGACTTTTTTTTTTCCTACATCATGTAAAGGGAGATTAGAAAATATGTAGGTAATTAATTTCATGGAAATAAGGAGGAACTTGTCAACATCTGTAAACACCAGTCTGCCTGTTCCTAGCCCTCACCAGTGGAAAATGCAGTGAAAATCAGATTGCCTTTTACAGGTAATCTTTGTTACCTCTGTCTCCCATGACTGGAGAAAACCAATTAAAATTAACAGTCTGGTATAGCAAGTCTGGATTTTAAGCTGCCCTGTGCAGGGCAGTTCTCTGGGTACAGTTCAGACCATTCCCTTCTTGAGCTCCCTATGCACTGGTTCTGGGCAGCTCCTTACTGGCTGTGGGAAGCTGAATAGCCCTGCTAGGAAATAATTGCTTTATAAAGGCTAGAGAGACAGGTGTCATCTTAAAGACTTTGAAAATTTCATTCTGAAAGGTATCTCCCAGTTTGACAGGGAACCTGGGTATTTAAGGCAGATGCAATGAATCAATCTTTTGGACCAAATACTTGTTTGTACATCTGTAGACAGTAATTAGAACATTACAGAATTCATGTGCTACTGAATCAGCAATATGTGGCTCAGTATCCCTAAAGATCTGAACACTAAAAACACTGAGTCATGAGTTTTTACTAGGGAATTTTAAGACTGGAATTCTCCTCAAGGAAACATATTTCAAATGATCAGAAGTACTGTGAAAGCAGAAAATGTGGCCAATGGATGGCTGCAGACACTGATGACCTGGATACAGCTAAAATATTAAGACCTTTATGGCTCAAGATCAGATGTCAAATATTACTCATTATGACTGAGAGATCAACTTTAAGTGAAAATCCATTCAAATCAATAATCAGAACTAAAACTGAACAGGGAATGTATGAAAATAATTTCTCCTATGCAATACATGCATTAAAAAAGTTGTGTGCTTCCCTTCTGGAATCACAGGTTTATTTTCATTAATACTTCAAAACCTGCAAGGTTAATCTGTAGCAAAGGATAACTCATAGCCTTCAAAGAGGAGTAATTAGACAAAAAATAGTTGCACCTTAGCCCATTACTTGAAAAATAATATAAAATCCCACAGCTAAGTTCCCTAACTAGGTGCATTTACTGCCCAGTAATTCTCAAGTTACCTGAGTAAATGTTCCAATAAAACATTCAGGCACAGTGAAACTAAAAAACATACACAGCACAAAGCCTTTTTTAGATAGTCAATAATGGTATTGCATACAATTAAAAATGAGAGATGTGACTTAACTCTACATGTGGATGTAGGATCTGGTAGCAGACACCTGGTTTTGTACAGCTGAAATCCAGGAAGGCCTAAAAACCACAGGGAACAGCATTTGGTATGGCAGCTCCTCACTGTCATGTGTGGAAATAATCATCATTGTCAAAGTCATGTCCTGCTTTCCAGTAACCTCACATTTTGATGGCATTGTGATGTTACTTCTCAGGAGCCTCAATGAATTTGCTTTGATATTTTAATGAGATTATAGATTAGGATTGTTATTTGCTTTCCAGAAACTACTATTATACTGCTTTGTGCCCCCAAAATAGCGCCTTCATGCCTCCACACTTGCAGTAAAACTTCTTTCCTATGTAATCTCAAGGAACAGTGATTTTATATTAACTTAAATGGGCCCTGCTAAATATATATGAATACTGTTCTGCCTCCCCAAGACTGTGTGTTATTTGCAGCATGACTGCAAATATATCTCAAAAAATAAAAATATAAAGTTGTATGTTATAAAATGAATGGGGAGAACCATGTTCCTATACATCACTCAGGTACTTCATGCTGTAAATTAGGTGGCTAACCTCAAACAAATCAAGTAATTGAAAATAGTATGAACCTGAATTTTCTTCTGTTTGTTAATGAACACACTCCTGAAAAAAATTTTAAAAACATATATCCAAACTTGAGATATTGATAGAAGCAGAAAAAAATGAATACCAAAATACAGCAAAAGCTCAGCTCAATTTGTTTACTTGCTGGTGAGCTCAACAATTCAGGTACTTGAATACACTCCTGCTCCCAACAATTCCCACCCTTCTAATTTCCTACAATTCCCTCCCCTATTAAACAAACAAACAAAAATATTGCGACAGAAAATGAGGTTTTCAGGGCCTAAGCAGCCACTCACCCTTGCTGGGGAAATGACAAACATAGAGGAGGCTTGTCTCACTCATGCAAAAAGGCAGAGTCTTGCATTTGGAAATAATCCTTAACTTGAACAGCTGCAACAGTTGCAACTTGCACAGTTGTTAGAAATAGGATTTCTGAGTGATGAGCTTTGGAAGAAAGATAAGTGAGCAGAAACATTTTTTGTGCTCCCCACAGTCACCATGCTTTTACAGGGACTTTTACAGGGTGACCCTGAGCAATGGTGTCAGTGTGGATCTGTAACTAAAAAAGCAGCAGAGAAGCACAGCCCATGCTTTTGGTTGGTCTCCCATTCCTGGTGTGTCGTGGCCGACGGGCAGCGCTCTGTTGGTGCTCCCTGTGCTCAGAGCCAGCTGAGCACAGCACAGCTCCCATCTGCTGGCCTTGGGCTCCGCCAGTGGCCAGTTCTGTGTCCTGATGGCTTCTGGCCAGAGCTGCTTTGTGCTGCTCTTGGCAGTGGACGCAAACACTGATGGCACGATCAGTGCCTGACTCAGCCTCTTCCTTCTCTCTCATCAGTGCAGATGTGGAAAGGCTGCTCCCTTCTTAATCTTGGTTAAAAACATTCTGCCATTTGAACTGAATTTTTCCTGGTTCACAGCCTTGCCTGATTTTTGGTTACCTTGGTGCCCCACAGGGAGAAAAAGGACTCATCCCACTTGCTGCCTTTAAAACCACAGTGCTACAGGAAAGAGACATCCCCTAATCGCTCCAGTATTCCATGGCCATGCACAGACCAGTTCCAGAGATTAATTATGTTTGTTAAATGAATTGTTACCAAAAAGAAAAATATATTACCTGACATGCTAAAAAAATGAAGTGGGACTTTCCAAAGTTAAATGACGTAAACTGGGGAACTGTCTGCATTAAATACACAGATGGGTCTATGAGGAACTGCAGGACAGAAAGTTTTTACAATCTGTAGAAATGCTTTCATCTTAAAATGAGAATCTGTCACTGCAGGTATATGGCTGAGCATAGAAACCTCGGGAGCCATAGCACTTGTAGTGGCACTTAAAAGATAAAACAGCATATCAGAAAGAGAAAACTGCCTAAAATAGATTTACCTATATAAGCTAGAACATGTCAGTCTGGGGATAAAAATTTAAACACAAGCCACCTCAGCACAATGTAATATAAATACAATTTAGACCATGTTTTAGATGAAAAAATGCAACAATTGGTCCTTTGATCAGAAGTAGTATGTAGAAAATAAAATTGATAATAATGCTATCTTAAATAGGTGTCTCTCTTTAAAATTGCATAACGGATGAATGAAAACACCTGATAACATGGAATACACCAAATTTATTTTTAGCAAGTTCAATGAGTCTGCATCAAGATTATTGTGAGGAAAGGAGATTGGGGATCCTTTTTGGTGTGACTGGTTTACCCAGACAGGTTTTTTCCTGTGTTATATTTGCAGATGGAAAGGTTTGCCTGAATCCCATGGCAGGAAAGCTCTGTGTGCAGTTCAGAGCTGCCCAATGGTGTGTGGCTGAGACACCTCTACTTATTTATTTAAATGTACTCTTAGAAACATGCATTGCTCTGAGTCAGTATTTACTGGTTTTGAGTAGGGCTGTATAAGTCATCAAAAATATTTATAATAATAAGGAAACCATGCCCAGCTATAGGATGTGGATTAAAAAAAAAAGTCTTATCCTCTTCATCTTCTGTTGGTGACCCTGGATTTTGTTCTCTGAAAGCTTCCAGATTACTGCCTTTAGTACTGATGTTATTTAATACATTCAGGCTACAGGCAGATCTTGGTGCTTTCCATGCCAAATCAAATAAATTCAACTACCGTGCCCAAAAGATAAAACTACTTGTACATTTGTCATCAAACAGCACTTCTGGGATCCATTAATATGGAATATGAGTCTCTTTGCCATTAATGCTGAAGGGCTTATTAGAATTTGGACTCATACAGTGGCAGATACCAAACTTTTACTTTCAAAAAGAAATTTTATTGTTAAGACCTTAATATTAGAAGCTAAAAGTATCTATTATATACTTTGGGCTCACTTTTATAAAGTTTTTCTGAATGGCTGATACAGAACATCTCATCCAGAAACACAACTTAGCTAATGAAGAAATAAAATTACATTCACTTTTTGTTTTTTAAGACATGACCTTTAATTACTGATCACTTTTGAATTTCCTTTCTCATCTGATACTATTTATGTTTTAAATTTGGTTACATTTTAATAAAGTTTTGAGGTTTGGGAGGTTTTTTCCAGGTTTATTTTTGAATAATCAAGGAGTTTCTGTACATAAAAAATTGGAAGGAAACCTCTGACTTTTACAGACAGTTCATTAAAATGCTGAGAAAAAAGTCCAAACTTTGTTATCTGTGATATAGTATAGACAATGAAGCAGAACAGTTGATACATACTCATAAAAATGAGCGGACTTTAAAAAAAAAGCTATAGAAATCTCACAAAGAATAGAGAATGAACTTGAATAATGGCAATGATGACACATTTCCAACAAAGCCACGACAGTAGTTGAATAGAGCAGTGGCTCTTAAATCTAACATGAATTATGGCAAGATGGCCTAACGTTGAATATATGGTATTGCTGATATTAGTTGAATTCAGCTTCTTGCAGGATTATCCCAGATTTGATTGGCAGACGTAGGAAAAGTAATATTTATCATGTAAAATAAAATTAATGAGGTGTCTGACTTGAAGAGCTGAGCTCTGCTGTAAGGTTCAAGAAAATGGTCCATGTAGGAATGTAAAGACCACAGAACTCCACCTGACTAAACACTGAGATGCAGAAGATTTTTTCCAAGGTGCTGGCTTAGAAGTAGCCAATGAACTTCATATTCTGTAACATCTGTGAGCAGCCTTTTGGTAGCTCTGTGAAGTTTTGGTATCTTAGTGAAACCAATGAGAAACCCTTCTACAATGCCTTCCACACACACAAAAATAATGTTTTTGTTGTCAAAGTCTGGGAATTGGAATCCCTGTGTGTGAGCTCAAAGTTTAATTGTCTTTGTTTTTATGTTGAATGCTTACTTTTATGATACACTGTTTCAGGGAAGGTAGCCTGTGTTGCAAATATTCCATATGTATGTCCATTCTTGCTTTTTTTAACAAAATCTTTACATTGATCACATTATTTATTTTCTTATGTCTTGAAACAGGTTATTTACATGGTCAGACTATTAGCATAAAAATATGCACCTTTTGCAGAAATAAAAAAGCATTTCTGTATATCTGAAAGGTTTTTTATATATAAGTGCTAAACAGACAGATATACAGAATAGGAATTCTTTAAACAGCAACAAAGGCAATTGCCATAGCAGGGATCCTCGACAGACAAATTTTCTGTGAAAATGAGGTAGATGCAGTTTCCTGCGAGTAAGCAGTGAAATGAGTCACAATACAAGTTATAATGGAATTAGGGCTCTTGAAAAAATCTGAGCTCTGTTAAGGAAGGAAATCCTCGAGACTGAGACCGTCTGTCCCATCCCTGTGCTGTCAAAGGCATCATCAAACCCAGAGCATTGCTATTCAAATAAAATCTGTATAAAGAGGAAAATGGGCTAATAGGGAGCTCTCTAAGAAAGGTACAGTAATGGCACAGCTACAAAGTGTGCAAGTGCTGAGGATGAAATACAGGAAGAGATTTCTGTGGCTGGATCACAGGTGGCAATACAGGAAGGAAGTCAGGACATGGGCAAATTAAGCCAGGGACAGATAAGTAGAAATAAGTACTCAAGGACAATTGTGGAAAGCACAAAATAAGTATAAAATGAGGTACAGCTTGCAAGGGTCATTAAGATGAACAGGAAAACATTCTGTAAATACCTTCAGAGAGAAAGGAAGAAGCCAGGGAAGAGCTGGTCAGCTACAGAGTAAAATTTTTAACAATGGTCTTCAGCAAACATAGTCAGCTGTGTTCAGACAGCTAAGGCAATTAGGGCAGCAAAAATGTAAGCTCAAGGTGTACCACAAAATACATAAATATGTAAGGAATATTTCTATTTATTAGACATTTGAAATTGTTTGAACTGTGAGACTTGGATGCAGTTGAATGCAATGTGAGAGTTCATGCAATTGAAATGGGAAGCATAACATTCTGTAAAATATCACACCAGTTCTTTGTTTTTATGTTTCAAACAGAGTGAAAGGAGAACCAAGGTGTTGTCTGACAATAACTTTTACTTCAGTACTTGGAAAAATACAGAATCACATAAAAAAACCAAGTATTTTCTGTAAAAATAGCAAGGCATGTAGCACTCAATCCATCATGTCCAGCCATGAACACTTTGAACACTTTGCGGACTCCTGGTCACTCCATCTCAGAGGGGATTTAGTAGAACAAAGCTGATCAAAAGTTTGAACAGCTTCTATAAAATAAGGCAATTAACAGAGCAGAACAAATAGATTGGAAAATAGATGATTTAGGCTGTTTGGAAAAAGCCTATAAATTCCTGAAGAAAGTGAATAGGCATTGATTATTCACTGTTTTTCACAATTCAACAACAGCAGGGCAGCCAAGAAAATAATGTTTAATAGGCTTAAAACAATAAAAGGAAAGCCTTTTTCAGGGAGTACATCACTGAGCTGTGGAACATATTGACATAATACACTGTGGAGACCAAATGGGACCAGTTAAATTCATGAAGGGTTTTTGCCTATCAGTGACTATGAAACATAATGAATAGTAAGGGAAGCTGTAAAAACAAATATAACCAGGGATCATAAAAAGCTGACCTAAGAAAAATTGGAGAAATTATTGTTGTGCATGCTGCTATTTTTCTTGTTGTGTAAGAAATGCCTGATAAGACATGCAGTTATTTCAGATAACCCTTGTTAACACAGTATTTTTCAAATAGTTTTTGTGTACTTCTAGTTCACTGGTAAGTAAAACAGTGGACTCAATACACAGTTATGATGGACTTTGCTAGGATTTTTTTGTTTTGTTTTGTTTCCTATTCAGTTCTTTATCCATGAAAAGTTCTTTGCCTTTAATCTATTTTTTTTTCTCACTACTAAATAGTATTGAATCCTTTTTACACAACATTTCATTACTTATTAATTTGTTTCTCACTAAAATAAAAGAGCTTTTTGTAGCCTCCATATATTTTATCAGCTTTTTTTAAATAGGATAAGAACTCATGATGGCCTAGGACACACTGAACATATTTAGCTCTTCACTTCTGCTACCGAGTGTAGCAAAAGTGTGAGAGAAATAGGTAGAAATGTAAGCAATCATAGATCCATGACACAGAGCCTGCAATGAGGTGCTGAATTAAGTGGAACTGTTTAACATTATGGAGATAATGGGAATGTAGTAGTAAAAAAAAAAAGAGAGATTCTGGTAACAATCTTTAAATACATGAAAAGCTGCTGCCAAGAGAGAAGCTGTCCTCCACGTCCCAGATGAATAACATCTAGGTTGGGTGTTAGGGCAAGGCTTTTCATGGTAATATGGTAAAAATTGCAATACATTCATGCAGAGGTTCAGACTTTTCTACCACTGGAGATGTGGCTTTGGGAGCTGGTTGGACTCACTGCTGCTAGAGGGGGCACAGATTCACTTCTGAGCATCTCTCTGGGATTCTGTAGGCAAAAATTCACTAAAGCTTCCCAGCAGCCTTTCTTCATTAAGCCCCAAGGGGGGTTCTGTGATTTCTTTTACTCTTTGTTTAGAGAATTTTTTTTTTTTAGGCCTTGTGGCTATCCTCATTTTTAGAGGAAGAGAAAACACTGCTAAGTGATCACTTGGGTCATGATCTTTTTTCTATAGAAGTTAATGAGATTTTTGTTTCTTTGGAGGAGGTTGAACCAGAAGCTGAGATAGCAAGTTTTGAACTTACAGCTACAATGAGCAGTGCATAATATTTAAAAGAAAACTGGAATGAATGGGAAGGTTGGGTGGACAGGTTAAAATCGAATTGATTCCCCTTGATCTTTTTGTTTCTGGTCCTGCAACGTGTTCTGCTGTTTCTTTTGTTGCATTGCTTCAGCTTTCTTGAGCAATAGGGAAGGGCAGAGCTCACAGCACACTTGTCTGCAGGACAGGAACCTTCCATCCAGACCCACCTGGGACCCTGGGCAGCAGCTCCCCAGTTAAAAGAGCAGTGGATGCTGCTGGCCAGAGCATTGTGCTAGACATAGGAGGTTTAAAGCTTTATCTATTGATTTTGGAAATTATTCAAAAGAACTCATTATTCATAAACAATCCCATTTTTTCTGACTCTAATTCATAACGTGCTTTTAATATTATGCCATGAATTAATCAGTGCTCAACCTTATAAATTATTAATAACCAAGAGGATTATTTTTGTAACAGCAGGCTCATTATCATTTTACTTGATATGAATTTCCAGTGTAACTTGGTCAGAAGCAGCAAGCAGTGATGAAGATGTTTTCCTAAGTTGTGGATCTGAAGTCACAGTTCAGCTAATATTTTGTTGTTTTAACAAGCACCATTCTTCTAATGAATAAAGTAGCCAGAGGCTGCAGCTGGTACTATGACAAGATTTTAAATTAGAACAACAAAATCACCAGGAAAAATATGATTTCCAGCCTATCTTTCAGATCAAAAATTTAAAATACATAGTTTTTAAACTCCTGAAAAGCTAGAACTCTCTAGAGTTCTTATATTTTGCTTTTGAAGACATAAAATTTAAGAGGTCTGAAGAATTCCAGGATACTGCCAGGAAGACTGTTGCTAACTTTTCAGATGTGACCTGATTCTATTGCTGCTGCAACAAACATTTAGACAGTCTAGGACTGAGATTTGTGAAGTTGCCGCTCCAAAAAATTTAGTCACACAGTATAATATTTCACAGTGATGCAAAGCATTTGTTGAAGAAGGAACAGCTTTGCTGCAGCAGTTATGCAAACTGCTATGTGAACTTCATGCAGATATATATTTTAAACTCCAGTCAGGATTTAATTTCAAACTTGCCTTTTGTTTGAAAGGGCAGTTGAGTGAATGCCCCCACTGTCTCAGAAATCCTTATTCTAATAATACAAAAGATACAAGCAAATGTATTTCTACTTAGACAAAAGCTAGTAAATTATTGGTCACCCTCAAAGAGATACATCTCCTTTCCTGTGTGCAGCTGCAATATCAGTGTTCATGGACACTGCTCACCTAGATTTCTTTACACAAATGGTGGGGAGAAGCAGGCAGCTTGTCTGTTGGGTGTTTGGACTCATCAGGATCATCTATGTCACATTAACCTTCTCTGCCCTCAGAAATAATCAGCAGTGGAGTTTCCACAAGCTCCTCAATCAGAACGTTTTACTTGTTTCAGCACTGAATGCTGTCATTACATGTAAATGTAATTTATGCCTCATACTTACACACACGATTTTGTGTTTTACACAGCTACTTTGAGATCTAAAGACGGAAAGTCCAAAATACCAACCTGCCGGCACAAGTAGAAGTGGGAACTGCATTAGGGACAAGTGAGAGTGGCAGCTGTGCCCAAGGGTCTGTGCTGCAATGTACCCATTCCAGCCTGCCTCTCCAGGGTGTGTGTGTAAATCCATGTAAGGGTCATGACCTTGATTCTGGAAGGCTTTGCATAGAATACAGAAAAGCCCCAAGGTTCTTCTGCAGAGGCAGATCATGGGCAGTTTGCACAGGTGATGGTAAATGCTCATACAGCTCTCTGCCACAGGGAGTCTGTGCTCTCTGCTTGCTGTGCAGCTCACCTGGAAGAGCAGGACTGGGAAGAGATGACCAGCACCACCATATTTTCTGGAAAAATCTCCTTGCCCAGGATCCTTCTCCTGGGAAGCTGAGAAGCCTCAGAGAAAAAGGAAAACAATATTATCTCATTTGCTTCTCCTGTGTTTTGCTGCTTTGGAATGTGGACATTGTTTATCAGCAGGTGGTTGTTTCATTGGTTTCTACTGTGAATTGTTTTTACTTAATGACCAATCACTGTCAAGCTGTGTCAAGGCTCTGGAGGGAGTCACAAGTTTTCATTATTATTTCTCTAGCCTTCTCTAAGTATCCTTTCTGTATGCTTTAGTATAGTTTAGTTTAGTATTCTTTAACATAATATATTATCATAAAATAATAAATTGGCCTTCTAAGAACATGGAGTCAGATTCATCATTCCTTTCTGCCACGGGGCACCCCACAAATACAAGAGATGACCAAAGAAGTTTTTAACTGTGTTGACTTGTGCTTCAGAGCTCAGTGTGGTGATGAGGTACTGATGATGTGTAACGTCCCCCCTCATGGTGCTTGGCTCTTCCTAATGCAAGATCTTTTATTTCTCCTGTGCTTCTCAACTTTTATCTGGTATTTGCATGCAGTGTTTTGATTTCTGCACTCTTGAGATAAAAACAAATGCTTTCATGTCTATAATGAATCACAGTCACATGAGCAGCCTTATGGGAACTGTCTATTAAAATAAAACAATGTTATTAAGAAAACATGGGGAAGTTAATAGCAAGGAGTGCTAACTATTTGCAGTACATTTACTGAGCACTGACCAGAAATTCTGGCAATTAAATTGCTTTAGCCATAAGATGTGATGTTTTTCACTGGCTGTCATAGTTTCCATTGTATTTGTATTTCAAACAACAGCATTTATTTATAAACAGTCAAAATATTCTCCCTGAAAAGGTTGCAGGGTGACCTGTCAGGTAAGATTTGCCTAATGGCTCTCTGACTGGCTCAGTAAGCCCACACTCAAGGCCTTTGACAGTACTCAGGCTTTCTCTTAACTTTACTAGATACCAGAAGAGATGGACACAAATAAATGCTCTGCATCATTTGACTCAGCTTCAAAATAGACACACTAATGTTGGAGAGCTGCCTACCAAAATAATAGTTGCAACAACAGCAAAGGCAGTTAATCAACCCTAAAATCCTGTCTTGAAATATAAACTGCTTTTAAAAAAATCTGAAAAGTAGCTACTAGCAACACTTTCTGAGTCTCTCTGTTGCTTGTTTTCAATATTGTGCATTACATCGTTTTTTGAAATCCAGAAACTGAGGAAGAAAGTGATAATTCTGAGAAGCAAACAGAGCTCAGCAGCTGATCCAAGACAGACATTAAAAAAAAAAAAATGAAGAGGTGAAATAAAAAAATTACCTTAAATATTGATCTCACTCTTCCAAATTCTGCAGATTTTCCACTCTATCAAATAAATGTGAGCCTGAGACAACGCACTGCTGCCAGGACCTCCACTGCGTCTATCCTTCCTGGGGATGAGAGAGAGCAAAGCCCTACAGAATGCTGCACAATATCTGCAGTGCACACAAGGCAAGGTAGCAATTGTGCTCTTCACCAGCTCTGGAGTACTTCCTTGACAGTTCTTTGTCAAATAAACTACTGAAGGGCTAAGAGCAGCTGAAGTGGATGTATCAAATGCTGTACAATTTGCCACTTTTCCTGCCTTCGCTGCTGATAAATATGGATTGTTGCTTCCCAGAAGAATGTCCATGTAAGTTTGCATCTGAATGGATGTATAAAAACCAGAATATCTTTCAGTTTTTAGGTGAGTAACTACAGGTAGGAGCAGTGAAGCTGTGAGCAAACAAGAATTACTTTGCATTCTTGCAGTGATGCCAGCTGGGACCCAAGGGCAAAGTGGAGCTGTGAAGCACTTGTGGCTGTGTGACTCCGGCAGCAGCACAGCCTGAATGTGAGCCCATCCCATGTGCAGGGACAGTGGGCCACACCGGCAGCTCATACCCACTGGTGGGACATCAGCTGACCTCAGTGGAGCCGGGCTGGTTTATATCAGCTGAGGATTTAGCTGAAAAGTGGTTTTCTGCATCACTTTCCCTTTCAGCAAGTGACGTCAGGCATGCTCCTGCTCTCAGCTCTCTCACTGCACACACACAGCAGCATCAGTTTGCTCTCACCTCCAGTTAGGGGTGAGCTGAGACAGAACTGGTGGCTCCTTTGGTGCTGCTTGGCTGGGAGCAGCAACCATCACCCTCTGCAGAGCACTGTCACTCACCAGCTCTGGAGGAGAGTTTGGCTTGGCAAACAGCCACCTCCTAAATTTGGGAGCATGGTCAAGACTCTGAATATAGGATTTTATATTTTCTTTGGGTAATATTTTTTATTCTTCACCTCTTCTAGGTAGTTGGTGGGAATAAGAAAAGATGTCAAGTCAGTAATAAAAGAAAAATAAAATACTGTGGAACACATGCTCATTCCTGGCAATATTGTGTCATGTATTTTAAAAACCAGGGGACTCGTTTATAGTTGGTTTAAATTAGTAGAATTACAGGACTGTGTCAGACCTCATTCAAATGAATTTGAGTCTTTCTATGAAATTCATGGGAGGCTGGAGCAGGCTATTATGTGCTGTAGATGATCCTTTTGAAAAAATAAGAAAGAAAATGGTTCAATTATTTTCACTTGATGTTCTTAAACAATTTGCTTATTACTTTAATGCAGTGGGTCAATGCATCAAAGAAAAGTGTTTTGTGAAAGCATGAGCAATTTGAATGTCAGGATTGCAGTGTATTAGATTAATTAACTGGAAAATTACTGTAGTAATCATAATGGAACTGGAATCAGACCTGCTAAGAAGACTCCCATGCTATTTCTTATTCCTAATGTAGGGTTGTTACTCATTGTTGGTAAAGCTGTTCCTCATTTCCATTGCATTAGCTGGGAAACACTGACAGTGGAGCTAATAATTTACCTCAGAGATATAAAGTTTAAAGTTTGCAGAAGGCTATGAAGATTTGCGAGGGAATATTTCATCCAGTGACAAAGACACTGTACTTAGCCAGGCTGATTTATTCTATCAGTTCTTAATACATAGGTTTGTGGACCAAGGTCACAAAAGTCAATGATCCACAAAGCTCTCATCCTATCTTTGTGCCATTTGCATCGATCTCCCATTCTAAGTCTTCTGATGGTGCTCAGAATTACTCTAAATGATTGTCCTTTACCTCATCTTTAAACTTGTTCATAGGCTGTTCTTTCTTGGGACTGAAACCAGGCATTATATGTCAATGTCTTATGTCATTTGGAGCCACAAACTCATATAAAAGATCCTTATCTCAAGAGATTTACAGTTTAGAAGGCTCAAGGAAAAATGAATGTTTCTAAGGCATGATCATGCCTTCCTAGGATAGTTGTCCAAAATATTGGACATTCAAAGTGCCTATTTCTCTCCATTAACTAGAGAGGTGGGGCTGGCTACTAGTTCAGATTTAATTATTGCAGAGATCCCAAGTTAGCATGAATACCTTTCTGCTCCTCTATCTTTTCAAGATATCCTTGCTGGATGTATAATATTAAAAGGTAATTGTTCAAGCAAATGAAAACTTCATTTTCATTGTGTAAACTGCAAAAAAAAATTGACCTCATAACTAAATGTTTATGCCTCAAGAGTTTTTGCTTGTGCTTTGCACATAACATCAAACAGTTCATCTTGAGTTACTCAGGACTGCAGAATGCTCACTGCTCACCTTTCCTGTGTTCTCAAAAGGGGAAAACCTTCTGATCCTCACAAAATAGTGGTGCTGCTAACATCAGAAATACAGCAGTTGTCTTCTCCTTTCTTGTTGTTGCAAAATTTTGTAAGTGAATTTTGTTAGTAAATTTGTCTTATTGTCCAAAAAATGTAAGAAATCTCATGCTATGAGTTGAAAAAAAATCAAAAACTAAAACCAAGGGATTTGAAAGGTGTTCAAGTGTTACTATGTGTTGTTGGAACTGTATCACACCATATATCACAGGTTCAGAGGAATAATTTGCTCTTTGCGTATTGCACTGGTTATAGTAGAAAAAGTCATTTTGTGTCATTCAAGTGTGCCCTCCTACATCAGATTTTTTCGGCCTTTCTGACCTATTCTCATACTTGTGCACTTGCTGCTGTTCCCACTCATAGCATGTGAGGAGCTGCTGGCAGCAGCATCAGCTGCCCCTGGCGCTGCACTTGCTGAGGCAGCACCTCAGGGATGTGGTCCCCTCTGCCTTATTGCTGTTCTCAATAATGGCACTTTGAAACGGCTCAGATCTTTCTGTCTCATAGCCTCCTGCTGCAGGAAGCTGTCATTTCTTCATGATCAGGCTGCTTATGATGTGCTATTGCTTCGTTTCCTGAGCTTTGTGTTGCACCTGTTAAAATAACTGACAGCCCCACCCCCAAAAGTAATTTTACAAGACATTAATAAGAAATAATAAGGTTTGGAAAGTGTAATTCTGGAAATTTAATAGTATGTTTTATGTGTTGCAGATATGTGGTATATTCTGATCCAATATGGTCTTTGGGACAGGAAAAGAAAAAAGAAAAAAATGACCAGAGCTGTGTCAGAGAAAGCAAGTACGTGTCCAGACACATCACTGAAGAAAAGTTGTGTTAAAGTATTCTATTAGTCTCTGTGAATCTCTGTCCCTCACATTCTCCTCCATTAAACCAGACATTTTATGTTTCAATAAAGGAGTAAGGTTCAATAAATCCAAATTAGCTAATCTATATATATTTCATTTGCTGCACTTCTTTTTATTATTATTTTTCTTTGTTCTACACCAGCAAAATATGCTGGAACAGCAGACAAGATTTTCCAATTGTTCATCAAAATTCAATTTGATTTCTGCCTCTTCATTTCTTTTTCAAGAGGCAGGAAAAAGTAGTCTTTCCATGAAAAAGCTGCATTTGTTTGCAGCCTGGCTACAACATGAGATATTTTTCGTGAGCAAGTATCTCTTTTGTGATACATTTTAAAACTTCGTTGAAGTCACATGCCATGCACATCCTTTAGTAGATCTGAAATGCTTTGGTTGGAATTAAAGGTACTTTGATTTCTTATTTCAGCTCTCTCACTAACCTTGATAAAGCCATTTGACTGCTCTGTACCTGTATTTATCTACCCATTCACAGACTTGGCTGCTTAGATTGCAGGCTCTTCAAGATAAATACAGTTTCTAACTGTCTCTTTTAATGAGTTGTCTTACTGAACCTGCATATGTTCTATTTGGAGAAGCCATATGCCCTTTGTGATGACTGAACCCCTATTTCTTCTTGCCCTAGATTGAAATAAGCTCCAGCCATAGAAATTAAAAAGAGATTTCAGCATTTTCTGTGGGAATTGCTTATGCTGCTGAGGCATTGACACAGGTAGTCTTGGTCAGAGCTTACACCACACGATTCTTCATCAAAAACCATCCTCTTTCCAAGGGATTTCTTAGGGCTTTTGGGTATTATAAATCTGCGTGAAGTGATCCTATGGAAAAATACTTGCATTAGGATGAGAGTTCCAAAGATCTTTTCATTGAGTTTAGTGAGTTTTAGAAAATGAGCATTGAGTGAAAAATCAAAAATGTGGTTAGATGCTTGTATAGGTTAATTATCTAAGTTCTGTGGAAATAGTGGGAATGTGTCTAAAAATGAATTTTGATTTTACTTCTTCACCATAGCATCTCATTTCCAGTATTAATTTCAAGAAAATTGTTAGTTTCACATTGCAATCATCCACATTGATTTGAAACTTAATGGCCTATTTCACCATAGGGAAAACTCCAAGGCAATAATTTCAAGCATTCACTTACTGAACATGTCACAGAGCCACAGAACAAAAAAATGAAAATTCTTAGGAATAAATAGCTGATCAATTATTTTTTGTTGATGGGGAGTGGGGAAAGAATCAGAATCAGATTGACTTACTGAATTTTCCGCTTAATGGGATTTTAACCCCTAAATGAAATGTAGATTTTTAGAAATTCTCCTCCATATTCTTCCCTATTATAATTCTTTTTAATAAAATTTTGTCTTAAAAGAAAATGGAAATAAATCAGCTTGCCTGGTTTGTAAAGCTAAATTCCTGTTGTTGCTTTCCATAGCTAACAATTTGACTAGAGGAGCACAGAAATGAGAAAGGGAAATTTTCCATTCTCAGTTTGCTTTTCAGGGATAATAAGCAAATCTTGCATTGCATATTTCAGATTTCTGTCCTTGTGACCTCCAAGTCCTTTCACAGACCATGCAGACAGCTGGCTTGCTCTAGCAGCTCTCCCTCTTGTTCCTAAGGCCCTGATTGTAGGGGCGTAGTCCCTAAAATGTTTATGGAGACCTTGGAATTTTAAGTGATTTCTATGTGCTTACAATTAATATCCATTTAACAACTGCTAATAGGAAAATTAGAAAAGATGAGGCAGGATGAAATGGTAAGTCTATAGGAATATAAGAATTAGTACTGTCAAAAAAAATCCATAGAATCCAGAAGCCACTGTGCCTCAGCAGATTCCCAATATTATCTGCTTTATCTGCTCTAACAGTCCAAGATATTTTTATGGCCTGAAGATTTAAAGAATACTTCTCAATTTGAAAGCAAAGTTATTGTAACTGAAATGACAAAATGGACAATTCCTCAGGGAACTGACCTTTCCCATTCTAAAAAAGGAGTCGAGTTGCCTTGCTAAAATGTTCTGTAATGATGTGCCAAATTTAAACTTTCCTTTCTAGACTAAGAAATCTGTTCATTACTGCACAAATCTGAGACTGCAGAAATGTTTTGTGAATTTGACTTGCAAGGATATTTTGTTCTTAACATTTTATGTACATAAAACACAACAGGTTTTTTTGATAGAATATGCACTTTGAATGGGCTCAAGTAACCCAAAGGAATATTAATCTTCAGTGAAACTTCCATCTAATCAGTAGTGTTACAGCATTCTTCAGCTGTTACAGCACAAGATCTTTTAAGAATTATGTTCACAGGTTAAATTTCTTCTTAAAATATATTACCCTGTACTACTTATGAAATATTCAAGCTCTAATTCTTCCCTCAAAAATTTTTAGGATTTAGTAGAACAGAGGGTAAGCGAATGGGTTGTAAAAAACATTCCTTTCATTTCCTCTGCCCTATCTGGATGAAACCAATGTCTTAGAAGACGTTTCATCCTCTACAATTGATGTTCATGGACTGGTGATTCTGTTGCAAGTTGTATCAAATCCAAAGAATGTGTTTTTCCTATTTTACCACACTTTGCTCATGAATAAAAGCATAATGTAGTGCAATTCTAATGAATTTTCATAATAATAGATTACTTCACAGTAGATTAGGTAGGTGAAGGACCTACCTAAGAATCATATTAAAGCTATAGCAACCTCAAATAGTAGATGGAACACCTAATCAGCTGCACAGTGCATGGCAAACCTGTTTAAATTAGAAACTAAACTGGAAAAATGCTACAATCTTTTATTAAAAAGATTCATGCAGCAGACCATAGATCCTCATCCAGAGGAATGAGAAAAATTAACATGTTTTAAATAATTGATGTCTTAATAATATTCAGGGAACAACAAATATTTCTTTTTCATATACCTATATTGCACATCACTTTCTAATAAATATAGAATTCTCTTTAGGGCTGACCTCTGAGCTAAAAGAGTTGCTGTTCTTAGCTGGTCTCAGCTTGCACATATTGACTGGTATTAATATCTCCAATTTCTGGAAATGCAGTTTTTGAGACTTCAGGGAGTTGATCAGTTTTTAAATGCTTTATAGGCATAATGAGGCACTTTATTTTTTCCTGTAACTTTACTCAATTTGCACTATTTGGATATATAATTCTTATTGTTGATAAAACCCAGTGTTACCAATAGTCAATATAAAGTGGAATCCATTATTCCATTGCCTTCAGTGGCTGTGGAGATTAATTTAACAATGTGGTATGCTGTGGAAAGGTTTTGCCTTAAATGCTTAGAGCAAAGGTAGAACTGTTATGTCTAAAACTTATAGACAAAGAGCAAATATATTCCATTAATGAAGCTTAGAACGTGCCTTCAGAAATCGCTGTTATGTCACATGATGCAGAAAAGCAAAATATTTATTTCATAAATAAGTTTCTTTCTCTTTGGTTGTATAAAGAATTCATTATTTCCTTCAATCTTACACATTAGGATACATTACAGTTCAAAGGAGATAGAATACTGATTTTTTAGATAATCAGACACATAATTCTTCTTATAATTTAACTTGCTCTAATTTAGCAAAAAACCCAAAAAAATTGAAATACTTGACATGGTCCAGAGATCAGACAACAACCTCATATTCAGAACATCATAGCTCTGTTCTGTAGGGAATCAGCATGAAATTCAGTCAAATGAACCTTTCTCTAAGGAATGGTGATTCTGCTTTCCTCCCCTCCTTTTCTTCAGGACCTTTTACATCTAAATTAATCCATAAACCTCTCCAATATTCTGTCACTTGCCCATCAGATCCAAAGTTATCAATTATTTCTTTTGAATCTAGAGTAGATGCATTTCTTTGATCCCTATTTCTGTGAATGTTAAAAGACAGCAATCATCTGGATGTCCCTATAACTACATATCTCAGTGGAAAACACTTTTTGACAACTTGTGATGGATAATGTAACAAAAAACTTTTCAGTCTGAAATGAGGAGGGAGTCCTCTGCTGCAAATATTAACATTTTTCCCTTCTTTTATATTTGACAGCTCTATTTCATACATTGTCTTACTAGGAAGTACATCAATGCTGCACATAAATAATTAATGTGCCATTTTAATAATTCAATATAGAAAATACAATATAAACATTTAGAATTAATGCAGCTATTTTTCAGTGCAGCACACTTGAGTATTGCAGAATATTAGAGAAACTTAATATTCTGGTGTTTACTTGAGGAAGGACTTTTGGTATTTTATTATGTGTGAAAGGTAAAGACAGTAAGATAGAAAAATTGAAGATGGTTCAATTGCAGTAGCAAACTAATCCTAATATGCTCATGTTCCATCACAGTTGTTTCAGAGGCACCTCATTAATTATAATTAGCAAATGGAAGACGACTTAAATCAAAAGAGTTTAAAAAAAAGGTGTTTGTTGAATGTCATTATGGAGAGAATGCTACACTGTGTTTACAGCTGTAAGTTTGGTTAGACTCAGCCTAGGAATGAGAAAAAAAAAATATTCCCTGGGTATCCCCATCAGGACACTCTGCACCTTTGGGGTAGGTTTTTGTATTGCAGCTACTGTGATGCAGACACTAGGAAGGGTTTAAATTTAGTTTCTGATATCCTGGGAGCTGGGCCATTGGCAAGCAGCCAGGACAGCTGATGTGCTCCCCCTTTGACTTATTCCGCCAAACATTTGAATACAAGAGCCCAGAACATGCTCATCAACAGCTACAGGCACAGGAAGAAATTCTGAACACATCAGGCTGATGGTGGCTGGAAGATTTTTCTGCCTTTGCCCTAAAAATGAGCCTTAAGGCCTTTGTCACATGACTGTGGATGGCAGAGGCGACAGTAGGTCACTGTGATCCTGCACAGGTGAGGGATAGGCTTTCAGCAGCACCTCGGGGGCAGGGGCTGCTCAGCCAGCTCCTGCGAAAGTCATCAGGGGACTCTGACCCTACTGGAACAGATTCCCCAGCCTTTTGCCCCCAGGAACCCAAGACTGAAACAACGCAAATTTATATTACCTGAATGTTATATGTGGTGATTCTCATCAACCCCTGGGCTGGACAAGGAGCTGCACCTCAGGTTAAGTGTGTGATTAGGAGTAGTGTGGGTGGTTATGAGCAGAACAGCTTGAAGATGAGTTGAACTTCAGTGTTGATGTCTGTCTTTGCCACTATGCACAAAGTAAGAACTTTCCATCTGTCTACAATATGCAGTTGGAAAACATAAGGAATAAGGTAATTTGCAAAAATAATAATAACATCTCACTTCATCCATTACAAAAATCTGGATTAATGAAACCTGAATGTTAATAAGTGGAGTGGTGCTCCAAATCTGTAATGACTACAGCAATTGAATGAGACTTAATTGTCCACTTTAATAGCATTGCCTCTTAGGCAGCAAGTCTCCAGATACTAGGGATAAAAAATGGAACTAGGAAAATCATAAAGATATTGCTGTGGTTTTTTTCACAACTAGATTGCCTCAACATTTAATTTCTAACACTTCATATATCTATATAAAATATATCTTTATTTGTTACATTTTAAGACTGCAGCACAATTTATGTAGCCCTGCTCTTTCAGCACTTTTTATATATTGTGTGTTTGTGATGTCCCCAGACAAGACATGACACTGCAATGTACCATTTCAGTGACTGTGAGAACAGCATTTTTCTCTTTTCCTTGGCACTGATAATAAACTCTCACATAGTGTATCACGGTAGTTGTCATCTTCTAGATTTGTCACAAACTGTAGACATTGGCTTTATGATTACTAAAGAGACAAAGCTATTTTGTGGGTTGTAAAACTGTTAAAGCTCAACTACTGGATTTGTATTTCAGCCTAGATTCACCTGCTAGGCTTCTCTCTTTTTATCTCTGTTCATTTCAACAAGTAATAGGGGGTGTTTTCCTGCTCTTTGAATCTTTTCTTTCTCAATAAATTTTCAGCTGTCTTCACCTGAGTTATTTCCTAGCCACTGTCTGAATCTAACTTGTTTTTCTATATGGACAATGATCACATTTTTTTATCTTAACAAAGTTAATAAGCAAAACCCTGGGAGACTTAAGCAATGCCCTAAGGTAGGAAGCAAGTTCTTTAGTAGTCTGAGGTTCACAGAATATATGATTTTGTCTGTTTTATCACCTGAGGAATATGGTTGAAAGACTATATATAAACAAAAAAATAAGATACATCAAAGGGAGAGCTCATGTTAGTATACTTCAGATAAAACAATGACCAAAAAATGACAGAAAACCCTGATGATTCTGGAGTAATAGGAGGAGTCTGAATAAGAAACAAAAATAATATTTTGCATGTAAGATGAGACTTAATGATTTATGTTATTTCATATTATCAGATTGTTTGAAGGACATCAGACACAACAAATATACCAAATGGATCTGGAAAAGTAGAAAGCTCATCAGAATTCTGAATTTGTCAGAAATCAGAATACTGGGGGAAATAATCAGAATTCTGGGGCAAATTATATAGGCACCAACTTTATTTTGCTGTGAGTGCCAGTACTGAATCAATTAAAAGAAGGCAGACAACTTGTCTTATACATGTAATCAGGTATGAAGGACACTGAAGGAGTCAATAATTTAAGCATGTTTGAGGGATATTAAAAAAGGACCCTTAGCAGAACATGGAAAAAGCACAGAAGACTGAATGGAATTTGTGATTTAGGATTAAGTTGATAACAAGCAGCTGTGGAGATAAATCCATTATTCAGTCAACAGTGTACAATCTGCATATTAATTGAGAAATTTGAGTCTATAAATGTTGGAATTTTCTGACATTCCTTATTTAACCTGCTCTAGTTTCTTTCCTATCTGTTAAAAAAATGAGACAAAATAAATAAAAACTAGATAAAAATCAAGCACCATAATATATGTCCTTGTTTTATGTCTTTTATAATGACAAAGCACTCCAGTATTCTGCCTTCAGCTTTGACAAATATTTTTATTGTGATAAAGCTTACATGAAAATTTATCTAGATGTTATGGGAAATTTATCTTCAGTTTCATCCCACCATATCAAATATCTTTGTGAAGTCAATGAAGGAGAAAATTATTTCTCTATAGAAAGATTTTGAAAATCCTTGTGGATGGAAGTAGTTATGTACTTCTGTGAAATATTAAAACATGTCTTTAAATGATCAGTTTTTAGTCCTTTTGTCCTTCGGTTTTCTCTTCAGGCATAAAGATGTGAATCTGCTCTGGAGTTATTTGCTAGTCGTGACCTCACCATGTGTTCAGAGTAAATCATGGGAATGCTGCTTGGAATGTAAATGTTGTCCAGCTGGCCAGGCATCTCACCCAGTCTGCCTTTATGGTTTATTTCTCTGCTGAGCTTTGATTTCATGTTCATTTCTATCACTACATTTTGTGCAAACAGATATCCTCCTAATGCTCTTAGTTTCCTGGACAAGAAGCCAAGATTTTTACTTTTAAGTATTGTTACTGCTGCTGTTATTAACAATACTGTAATTTTTATTCAATGATTAATTAATTAATTCATCCATCATCAAGGTATGTACAACACTGTGCAAATATTTGTGCACAATAACAATTTATATGTCAGAACAGCTTGTAAAACTCCCAGCTGCCTGTAACATCAGAGATTTGGAAGCACTCTTCAGACAAGAAAAATCCAAACTCTTGCTGTAACAATATTTTTTCTCTCCTTCTAAACCTGCAAAGTATGATTACCTGGCTGCTTGTTCCATATAGAAGGGTGAGGCAAAAGCTCATTATTTCCTCCTACAGTGCTGTGGAGGTTATTTGCTCCTTTTCATAAGCTATATTTAATTTTACAGTAGGATTGTGAGCTCCATCCCTCTCCCATGTCACTGTTATGATGATAATTGCCATTACCTACTAGAAAAGAGAAGAACTATTTTCCCTGTACTGTCAGACCTGGGGATGAGGTCTCCTCTTCTGTTTCATCTCAGAGATCCCACTGAGCAGCTGGGTACATATAATGTGTTGGCACTGTTGTACTTTCATCATATAGATTTTCAGCCAGAAGAGACTTCTTCAGCTCACAATAAACCAGAACTGATATCAAGACTAGGAGAAGGAATTACTTGAAGGAAATAGAGAATCAAGTTTGTGCACCTGCACTGCTAATGCAGCTGCTGTGTAGGTTTTTTTCCTCATGTACTCAATGTCATATGGAGCACAGAACAGGGTTTGAACAGAGACACTCTGAGGAAATGAAAAAAAAAATCTAGATTGGTGAACTTTTTCCTTTGAGTGCATTCCTGCTCATAAAAAAAACAACCCACAGAGAGTGAACTCAAGAATTCACTTTGAGCCTTCATCTTCGAGCTTATTTTGTAATATTTAACTCCATGACAGCATCATGATATCTTTATAGAAAAACTGACTATTTTTACTATTTCCTGCTAAGTGTGAATGACAAGTAAGTTCTCCATTTCCAGTTCTTACTCATGAAAAACATTCAAAAACATTCAGGCCAGCTGATGCATTGCATGGAAGTTTCAGCAATGTCCTCCCATGCAGCTTCATTGTTATGTGACAAACAAAACCATGAATTCTGTTTCCTTCTGTACAGGGCACTCTATTATGCAAACTAAAACAGACGCAGACCTTTGCATTGCTGATCTCCTTTTCTTTAGATTGAGAAAATGTTAAGGTATAAGGGAATAGGAGTTATTTTTTGATTCAAGTGAATCAAGCACTTTTTATGAACTAACACAAACGACACTGACATATTCAGAAAAGAATGCTTCACAGCATTTTTGGAGACGATTTAAGCAAAGAAAACACCATGTAATCAGCATGAAGAAACCCTAGCAGCTATTTGGATACTGAATTTTTGAAATTGACATTTAAGATAATTTTTTTGCCCCTCATATGCTAGATTGGACAGTATAGAATTTAAAAACAATATTGCCCCCTTGAAAATTCCAGACATTATTAAAATTCTCAAAGAACAAGGTAACTGTTTAAGTAACTTTTGAAAGCAGTGTAAATCCCAGCAGCCATGCACTGAGCAAATGGCATGTCCTACGAGGAAGAAGAAAATGGGAGATTGTGTATATAACATGCCAGCTGCACATACAACCCAATGCTGCCAGGTACAAAGGGGTAGGAATATCTGAAGAATTCAAATCAAGGATTGATAATAATCCTAATTCCTTTTTTGTTCAGTTTACAGGTCATATAGTGTTGGTAATTAACCTTTGCTTTGTTTGCTACTTTTCTTTAACCAGCCCCACTCACCACATTGTTGAGGTTCATGGCAGAGAGCAGAGCGGCCCTACATCTCTGCTATTGTATTGAGAGGGCACCATCAGAAAACACTTCCCAATGGTTCTGTCAACCTTTTGTTCTGTTTCAAATTTCCTTCCCCTCAATGCTTGTTTTCTGTTTTATGAGCTAAATTGTACATCTGCATAAACTCTATTCATCTCAGCTCAGCCACCCTAATTTACATCCTCTACAGAGGTGTACCCAGGCCAGCCCTTACTGACCTGGTGCCAAACCTGTCTCGTGTTATGAGACTGTTACGTTGTTTTTCTTTGCTTCTGAAGTTCTCTTATTCATTATTGAATGCTTCTGATCCATGATATTTTATTCTTCTCTAGGCACAGCATAGAATCATAGAAGAGTTTGTTTGGAAGGGATCTTGAAAGGTCACCCAGTCCCACACACCTGCAATGAGCAGAGACAGCTTCCACTAGATCAGCTTGCTCAGAATCCCATCCAACCTGACTGCATATTTCCAGGGATGGGGCATTCATCACTCCTGTGGGAAACCTGTTCCAATGCACCACTATGCTCACTGCAAAAAATGTCTTCCTTATATCTAGTCTGACTCAACCCTCTTTACATTTAGAACCATTATCCCTCATCCTATAGCAATAGACTCCGCTAAAAATTCTGTCCTCATCTTTCTTATAGGCTCTCTCAAGTACTGGAAGGCTGTAACAAGGTCTCCCCTTATATAACATGTCAGTTATGGTAAATATGATGCATGATTACTCTGCTTTGTTTTTTCCAGGCACTGATCTCATTATGAAGACAACAAGCTACTGCTTCACGATGACATTAGTAAATGAGAACATAATGGCAAGAGTAGTTAGTCATGTCACACTGTAAGGAAAGAGCTAAAGAAAAAACTGTGCACAGCAGTGACAATGAAAAATTAAATATTTACTATATTGTGAGCAAGAACAAAATATTTCTGGTGATGAGTCTTACTGCTTGAAATAAAAAAATAGATTTTGGTACACTAAAAACATTGTCCTGCCAAAACACTTGTATTGCTTTACTCATTAAATAAATGTAACATTTTAAATTACCTTGTAATGGAGCATAAAAATAAAATAATCTTGCTTCAATCACAAGACTAATTACTATACAAGGAAAAAATTATCTTTTCAAGCATTATATTTATTCTATACATTAAAGTGTCATCGGAGCCAGCACTTCCTTTGTTCTAATCTGGTCAGAAATGTGTTGATTTTAAAAAGAACATTCTTATCATTAAGAAAAAAATGCCAAGAATTCAAATAATAGTAAGATGATGTTACTTGAGTCAAAAAGTCAGAGCAATGCTGGTTTCAAAGTGCATTAAAAACAATTAAGATAATCTATATTATAAAAGAAAAAAAAGACAAATTCAAAGTGCTGAATCCATGAAAAATGGAATATTCATGTGCTATGTATTTTAAAATACTTTTTGTAAACTTTCTAGAGAAAACCAGATGGATTCTTAAAGAGGATCATAGTGTATGTAAACTGGTCACCACCAAAGCAAACCATATTCTTTGAGCCCTCTTACATTTATACCAAGAACAAAGACACTGCACTGCTACAGAGAACTTTGAAAACATAAAACATGAACTCTCTGTGTTGAGCAGCCTTTACCACTCCCCAGTAGAGAAAATGCCTCTTGATATATGTGGGCATGCAGGCTTGTAGGGACAGGACAAGGAGCAATGGCTTTAAACTGACATAAAGTAGGTTTAGATTAGATATTAGGATGAAATTGTTTACTGAGAGGCTGGTGAGACACTGGAACAGGTTGCCCACAGAAGCTATGAATGGCCTGTTCCCTGGAAATGCTCAAGGCCAGGTTGGACGAGGCTTGGAGCAGCCTGGGATAGTGGAAGGTGTCCCTGTCTGTGGCAGGGTGTTGAAATTAGATGAACTATAAAGTTCCTCCCAGCACAAACCATTAAATGATACAAAGATATTTCAAATCCAAATGACTTTTCCACCTACAGGGTTCCTAGTTTTGAACCAGGACCTGCAGCACAGAAAGGAAATCTGCTAATCAAAGTAACTGTACTATGCCCAAGCCAGGGTTAACACACAATGCAGATGTGCACAGTCTGCATGCATGAATATTCAGGGTAGTTCCAGCACCTAAAAAATCCTTTTATTTGGATGGTATGTTCATGGCCTCACCTATAAAACTGAAAGTGTTTCTCAGCAGGAACTTGAGAAAAACATCAAGTGCGGCTGGTTCAGCCACTATTTATGAGGAGTCTGATGAGGAGCACCTAAGGGAAGTGGGGATGTTCAGCCTGGAGTAAAAACAGGTCAGGGGACACCTTATTCCTTTCTACAACTACCTGAAAGGAGGGTGTAAATAGGTGGGGGTTGGTCTTCTTTCACAAGTAAAAAGGAATGGGACAAGAGGAAATGGCCTCAAGTTGCACCAGGGGAGGCTTAGATTGGATATTAGGAAAATGTTTTCACTCAAAGCATTGTTAAGCATTGGAACAAACTATCCAGGGAAGTGGTGGAGTCACTGTCCCTGAAGGAATTTAAAAGATGTGTAGATGTGGCACTTAGGGACATGGCTTAGTGTGGGCTTGGCAGTGCTGCACTGTATTCCATAATCTCAGAGGTGTTTTCCAACCCAAATGTTTCTGTGATTCTGTTGCTTGTCAGTGAGTTACATATCCAAGAGCTATAAATATTCACCTTGTTCTCCTCCAGCATTTATCCTAGCAGGCTATGCTTGAACTGCGTGCCCAAAATGAAATTCAGGACTCCAGATAAGCTAAGTAAGAAAATCTTCACGTGACAGTGCTGCTTTGGATTCAAGTACAATGCTGGACTTCTTTTGCAGTCTCAAAACTATTTGATTTCTCTCCAGTTTGAGAGTCACTACTGTATCTCAACCTGAGACTGCAGTACTTGATTAACAATTTTACATCCTACGTTCCTGCTGTTGTTATTCTTCTCGAAGTATAAAACTTGGCTATTAAATTGCATCCTTGTTTTCCAAAATATTTCTTCTATTTTTCAAAGTCATTTAGACTGTCTCAAAACATACTTTCAGTCCCTCTAAACTGGATAATGTCTAAAAATCTAATAGACTCACTCTTTGTTCCCTCATCCAAGTAATTAATGAAAATACGGAATAATATTCTACCCAAACCAGAACTGTGAGGAATGTAAAATAGGATATGTTTTCCATTGTGTCAGCACACTGATTATTATTCATATAATGCTGTCATCTGACCCATCGGACTGACCCTGTGTTAGCTACCTCCAATCAACACCACTCTAACATGCTTTAAGTGACAAGATGTGACAAGATCCCTGACATCCTCTGCCTCTGCTTCAAGCAGACTGAAAAATTTATTTATGACTGGGACAGACAGTGTTCTTCAAGCAGGTGTTTTCCTGCTATACTGAGGAAGATACAGAAGCCTCATGAGCTCTGGCTTGATATGGAATATAAACCACAAGGATTCTGTGTATCTTGGGCTGTGACACAGAAATTGCATTGGTGTTAGCAAAGGGTTAAAGAAACAAGAGGCTTGTCACACGGGGTTTCCAAATCACTTTAACAAAGCCATCTGACTCACAAAATAGGAGTTGCCAAGCATATCACAAGCCTTGTGCCCTCATAAGTGTTCATCAGCCATGAGTAGCTTGGATTTTTTGAACATACTGCAAACTGGAGGAATTTGTTCCTCTACACAGAAACCCAAAATTGGCAACTGCCATGAGATCAGGCAGATGTCTTTCAATGACTTAGTTAAGACCTAAGATGGCTTATTGATCTCATGAAGAATTTTTCCTATTATTTTTAGTAACACAAGAAGAACTCAGTACAACATGGATAAGAGCAAGTTCAAGGGGGGAAAAAAGCCCCTGTATTCACGTGACGATCAATTAATGGTACTTCTGTAAAAAATGTTGTTTTCTTGAAACTTAATTTTTGCACTTATGTGTTAACATAAATGAGATAGTGGTAACAATTTTTTTCTTATTCATTGTCAAAATTTTTTTAAAAGACAATTAAGTTTTCAAAAACAAATTTAAAAAACCCAAAAAGACAAAAAGAATGAATGGACAATTTAAGAGTCTGTTGTAGTTTTGTGTAGAGGAATCTTTTGTCATGCTGTTTGTACCATATTTAGATCAGATGGAGTATTTAAAACTTCTGTTAAGAGTTCCAGGTTACAAAAGGAGCAAAAGAAATTCAGGTCACCCATCATGCAGAGCACATGTATGACCACCCAAATAGAAGCATAAATGACACAAATAAAAGCGTAAGTGACAGTTGCTGAGGGATGTCAAAACAATGATGTGAACTTTTCCTGCAGTAAAAATACCACTAGACAGACAGGCATACTTCTGATCATAAATCTGAAGGACAGTAGTAGTGGATACTTCAGGTCTTTTCAATAGGGCTTTAGAAATGTAATTGCCCAACAGTGAACACAATTCCCTTGATGTAAACAAAATGACAAAAAATAAGTGGGTTTACCCTTAAAGACTAAAAGAACGATTTTTTTCAACTCCTTCCACTTAAATTGGGAATAGAAACAGACACAGGTTTAGCACATTACAGCCACTGCTCTTCTACAGGTACACAGGATTGGGAAAAGAGAGAAAATGTGACTAGATTAACAAAGGAGAGATTAGCAGGGGGTTTTCTCCTGAGTATAATTTTGCACTGATTACTGTAATGACCAGCCCGGGGACAGTGATTGTGATTTGCAACACAAAGCATGTGCCATAAATAGCTCAGATCTGAGACACCAGGAGACATTCAGAGTACTTGACAACCTGTCTGTTCGACAGACAGTCACAATGATGCTAAGAATTAGCTGAGGAAATTTATTATCCAGTTACTGGCTTTAGAAGATTTGCATCCAGTAACTTTAAGAGACATGGTCAGGCTCCTCCACCCTGAGTTTCAAGTCTTGGAGCATGAAGGGTCTGGAGCACTGAAAGGAGACAAATGCTGCAGCAATGTAAGCATGGGGTTAGACGCATGACCTCAACTACAATTTTTAAACAAATAATGTCATAACTGTTCAAAACCAAAAAACTACTTGAAAGTGGATGATGTACAATTTATATTAAAATTTAATTTGCTACTTCTTTTTAAGTTAGAGCTAACACAATTTGCAAACTTAGAATTCTGTGATGCATTTACACCGAGATTTATAGCAATTGTCACCAAGAATCTACAATCTACCTGGACTACTCTAGGAGTAACGCAACTGCTATGTCTCAATATGCCACTCTAAGTTGGATTTTTATCAGGCTAGTCCTTGGCTTCATGTATTCCACACTGTACTGCTGATCTGGGAGAAAATCAAAAATTGCTGCTGACAAAGTTCACGGAACATGCATGTAATGAGAATGATAAGTAATGGTGAGGATATGTTACAGAAAGAAAGATATGTTACAGAAAGAAACCAATCACCATAATTATTTGAAAAATCAGGCTGCAAGCAATTAATTTGACCTTCAATAAAACTGACTGTAAAATTACACCTTTAGGAAGGAAGAATACCGAACCCAATTACGGCATAGAGACATCTATCCACATTAGAAATGTCTTTAAAACAGGCACATTGAGACAATTGTGATAATCAGCTGAACCTTGGCTCCAATACAGTTATTAGGCCAAGAGACTAATGAAATCTTGGTTGCGTACATAGGAATTTATCAAAAAGGAAGTCACAAGCAGTGATCCAACTGCCTTTTTAAATACCTACATGTGGAACAAATATCTCATAAAGCCAGATGCACCTCTGTTCCACAGAGACATGTGCAGAAGCTACAAATGCTTGAAATTAAACCTAGAGAAGGCGAGTCAGTAAGTAGAGCACATACTATTAACAGCAAAGGCCAGTAATCATTAGTACGTAACTTTTCTGTGGGTGGCCAGAGTAGCTTCCCCAGGCAGGTGCTGTCGGGGTGTCTGCAGCACCTGAAGTGTCTCCACTTCAGGCTGCTTTGACAACTCCCCCAGCCCACCAGATGCCTGAGCTCGGATGGTGTAACCAAAGCCTCACCAGAGAAAACGAGAGGACCCCACACATGGCAGATCCAGCAGGGTTTACTAAGGGAAAATCCAAGGGTCCAGGTGAGGTGAGGGTGAGGAAAGAAACAGTAGCAAGCAAGAACACAACCTCAGCCCACGGGAACCACGGGCAAAGAACCAGGAGCAGCAGTGGAGCCAGGGTATACAACTATGGGAAGGTAGGCGGGAACAGGGTACAAATTATCCAATGGGGAAGGGAGTCAGGGGTGGAGTTAAGGTGGAGGGACATGGAATACACCAATGGGGGAGCAGAGTGGGCGGGGTCTCTCAGGGAAAGCCAATGGAGGAACAGGGAACGCAGAACTTTCTGGAACTGGGGGATGGACAGCAGTCGATTGACAACAGCATATTAGCATTGACAAGCAAAGAACTATGGGGAATTGTGCCAGCCTCTCTTCTTAACTTCCACAGAGGTATCCTCCCATTCCAGGTAGGTTGTCTCTCTGGCTGTTTTGTATACTTTTCCATCACTGGAGGAATTTAAAAATCGTTGGCTACTCCTCTGGTTCCTGCTGTAAGCAGAAGTTAATGAGGAAAATTGAATTTTTTGTTTTATGGGGGCCTACAGTTTATAGCAATTTTTTTCTGTCTTTGTCATGTTCAAGTCTATAATAGAACTTGATTACTGCCATTATGTTCTAAACCTTCATTATAATACCAGACTTAGAGACCTCTGTGAGACCTCTGTGCTTTGCTGCACAAAAAGGCAATTATTTTTGATGTTCTGTTGATGTAATGCAAACATGACTTTGACTAAAGCATCTGTATTGTTAATGGGAAAATATATCTTCCTATTGAAATACTAGATAGTTCAATTATGGCCTTTGCTACTCAACTTACATATAAATGTAGTAGTGTGACACAAAATATTCCTAATGTGCCTTTTAAATTTACACATAAATGTAAAAGTATGACCCAAAATATACCCTAACAAGACTTTGGAAGCATGTATATTGATGTAGTCAGGGCTGTGAACAAGAGCAGAGGTTTTTTAAGTTTTTTTAATAAAAAAAGAGCAGCTGGTGAAAAATACAGGGGTTTTGCTTTCCCTTATGTACATCTGGGATCTTTTGTGTTAATTATATTAATGATGTATTAAACTAGTGTGTCTATTCAGAATATAAACCTGTTGACATCTAGGTAGTTATCTAGGGTAGTAATCTATAGTGGGTGATAAATAGAGCTGTGTTTCATCTGAGGCAGGAGTGAATTTGGGGATAAACTAATTAGAAGAATTGCACTGTCAGCAGCAGCAGCCATTCATAAGCACATTTTTGGCAACTTTAAAAAAATCATAATCTCTCAGAAAGTTTTCTCATACGGTAGATTAGTTCCTAACTTGTGCTGCTAATTATTGCTGCTATGGCTAAGAGATATTTACTCTATGGGATTAAGATGTGTCTTCTGAGCGAGACAATTTCTGAATATCATGCCATGAAAAGGGGAGAACCTTTCAGAAAAGGAATGAGTGCCCTACATCTTCGGAGCTTGTTTTCATGGTCCATAATGCCAGCAGTGTGCTTTCAAGGGACAAACAACTTGCATCACTCAGTAACTGCCTTTTACTAGTTCAAGTTCAAGCCTCAAGGAAGGCAAGAGAGGTAGTAAAACTTGGTTGCATTGTCCCTGAATGCATTGCAAATACAGATTGCTCTCAGCAAGAATATCTGTCACACAAATATTAGCCAGGATATATAATCTATTTCATCAAGTTTCCTTTGTTATCATTTGAATCCTGTGGCTTAATATAGAGAGTAAAGGATATTTTAGATTATACCAGCTAGATGATTTTTAGTAAATTGAAAAATTGTAAGACCTTTTAATTGTGAATGAAAAAGACGGTTACCATACTAACAGATAAATACGTGTGCAGTGTGCCAGAAGCTTCCTGAATATATGTAAATATATGATAATTAGCCAATGCTCATGGTAAAACATTTTCAAGAGTTAGCAAGGCTTTTCTTCATCTGATTAAGCAGTGAATATGCAATAGTAAAAGGTTAACTCAATGTGAGTCTGTCATGTGATGTTCTAATAGCATCATGCTGATTTAAGTGGATAGGCATCATTTAAAGTAGAAACTCATTTTCTTGGTCATCATTTTCTGTAATGTCTCACAATATGAGAGACACATTCAGGGAGTAGAAAGAAATGTAAGATGTGACTTGAAGGCAGTTTTCATTTCAGACATAGTGAAATACTGAGAAAAGTCTGATCAGACCCTTTCAATCTCTGTGCTGGCTGGCTGAGTGACCTTGGAATAGTCCAAGATGAAGCATATGTAACTAAGGGCTATTTGAGCTTGGAATTTGTAATTAAATAGTACTTTTATTGCTGAAGAAGCCTCTGCAACTAAATTACATGGCTGCATTCACCCAATGCCTTAAAACCAGGCTAAAAAAATCTGAAAAAAATTACCTGTATTTTTTCAATCTCTCAGTATCATTTGATACTGATAATAGATTGCTCAGGACAGTATGAAAGATAATGTCTCAGTATCATCCTTTATCTGCAGCTTGCATAGAAAGTGCCTTATTTATCCCTGCCTGAAAGGGATAATTTCTGTAAAGTAGCTGTTATAGAGTATATAACTGTAGCTCAAACGGAGGGGCAGATGAGTAAGAGTCACATTTACATTAACCTACCTTTCTTCCTAAGGCTGCTACTGATCCCAGTAACCAAGATTTATATTTTCCTCCTTATTTTTAATTACACTTATTCTACTTCTTGCTCTACTTTCTGTTTCCTTCTTCATCCCATTTCCTTGTTGCCACTATTCATCCTCCTTCTGCTCCTGTTTGCCAGGACAAATATTGAAAATGGTCTGGGACTGTATCTGAAAGCATCAGTAAATCGTTTCAGCTTTCTCTTACCAGAAGACACATTTCCAAGAGCTGTCTCCCAGGAAATGCCATGCCTGCCTTTGCTAGTGTATGTGTCCAGCCCCTTTGGAACCTGTTCTTGCAATTTAAATTCTATCCAGACTGTTCCTATAGTGAGTTATAGTTGCCTGATGTTGGAAAGTCATTGTTCATGTCAGCAGTGCTCATCGGATGGGCTTAAACATATAACTTTTGCCTTCTGGTATCAGAGTGTTAATAAAAATAAAGCATGATTTACACCTCATGCTGAAGCTGGGCATAAGGGAGTTGGAGTGAAATGTTCTGTTGTTGCCTGTGCCGTTAAACTGAGCTCTGTGCATGTGTGCAATGCAGTACTTCAGTTTTAATGAGAAACTCCCTGAAAGTTATTACCGAGAAGCAAAGTACTGCTATGCAGTTTTATTGCCAGATCATAGAATTCATCTTTTTTCCCTTGGCTGGAGCTAAGGGCACAGGATTGCAAGCCAAAATAAAAAAATCAGAAACCAAAACAAAAAATACCTCCACCCTTCTGTTTCCTGCAACATGTTTGAAATAGATTTTCTTATCTTGAAGGTTTGATGCTTTTGATCAATTTCTACCCCTGTCTGGTTTAGGGGTTCCATATGCATGGATCTGTCCCACCTATACAGGATCTTTCCCGACAACCTTTCGGGAAGGGAAACGGAATCTTGCGAACCTGAAAAGAAAGGCTTAGAAAGACTCTGGAGAGGAGATAGGATGAAATGAAATGCAATTGAAAAAAAGCCCAAAAAATCCAGAAAATTGGGAGATGTAGTGTCTTCAAAAAATGGTCTGGGAGGAAATGAGCTGAAGTGCAAAGGACCAAAGGAGGCCAAAACTAAACTCCCAGATGATGCAAAAGCAGGGGAAATAGTCAAGGAGGCAGACACAACTTGGAGGGGAAGATATGAGGGACATGGCATGAATACTTGACAAAAAAGACCACCCATGAAAACAATCTTGCCCAAAGACAAAGCCATCAAAAGGCAGGCCATATGGCATCAAGTGCAGGCACATGCAGCAAAGGTTGCCCAAAAATATGCCCGCTGAAGGCCAAAAGAGAAAAGAAGGGCTTACAAACACTCTGGAGTAGGGATATCATCAAAGGAATTGCAATTGGAGGAGAAAAAACCAAATTTGTGAAATGTAGTGACTACCAGAAAATGGACCGGGATTATATCAGGTGCAGTGCAAAAGACCAAAAGAGGCCAAAAGTAAGCTCCCAGATGTTGCAAAAGCAGGGGAAATAGTCAAGGAGGCAGACACAACTTGGTGGTGAAGATATGAAGGACATGGCTTGGATACTTAAAAAAACCCAAAAATCCACGACAAAAATCTTTCCATAAATCAAAGCCATGAAAAGGCATGGCATGCCATCAAGTGCAGGGACATGCACCAAAGATTCCTCTAGTGGTCCCCATTGAAATCGCAAGATTCCGTTTCCCTTCCCGAAAGGAAATTTCATTTCCTTTCGGGAAGGGAAACGGAATCTTGCGAACCTGAAAAGAAAGGCTTAGAAAGACTCTGGAGAGGAGATAGGATGAAATGAAATGCAATTGAAAAAAAGCCCAAAAAATGCAGAAAATTGGGAGATGTAGTGTCTTCAAAAAATGGTCTGGGAGGAAATGAGCTGAAGTGCAAAGGACCAAAGGAGGCCAAAACTAAACTCCCAGAGGATGCAAAAGCAGGGGAAATAGTCAAGGAGGCAGACACAACTTGGAGGGGAAGATATGAGGGACATGGCATGAGTACTTGAAAAAAAAATCACCATGAAAAAAATCTTGCCCAAAGACAAAGCCATCAAAAGGCAGGCCATATGGCATCAAGTGCAGGCACATGCAGCAAACTTGCCAAAAAATGTGCCCGCTGAAGGCCAAAAGAGAAAAGAAGGGCTTACAAACACTCTGGAGTAGGGATATCATCAAAGGAATTGCAATTGGAGGAGAAAAAACCAAATTTGTGAAATGTAGTGACTACCAGCAATTGGACCGGGATTATATCAGGTGCAGTGCAAAAGACCAAAGGAGGCCAAAACTAAACTCCCAGATGTTGCAAAAGCAGGGGAAATAGTCAAGGAGGCAGACACAACTTGGAGGGGAAGATATGAAGGACATGGCATGAGTACTTGAAAAAAAAAAACCACCCATGAAAACAATCATGCCCAAAGATAAAGCCATCAAAACGCATGCCATATGGCATCAAGTGCAGGCACATGCAGCAAAGGTTGCCAAAAAGTATGCCCGCTGAAGGCCAAAAGAGAAAAGAAGGGCTTACAAACACTCTGGAATAGGGATATCATCAAAGGAATTGCAATTGGAGGAGAAAAAACCAAATTTGTGAAATGTAGTGACTACCAGAAAATGGACCGGGATTATATCAGGTGCAGTGCAAAAGAACAAAAGAGGCCAAAAGTAAGCTCCCAGATGTTGCAAAAGCAGGGGAAATAGTCAAGAAGGCAGACACAACTTGGAGGGGAAGATATGAAGGACATGGCATGAATACTTGACAAAAAAGACCACCCATGAAAACAATCTTGCCCAAAGTCAAAGCCATCAAAAGGCATGCCATATGGCATCAAGTGCAGGCACATGCAGCAAAGGTTGCCAAAAAATATGCCCGCTGAAGGCCAAAAGAGAAAAGAAGGGCTTACAAACACTCTGGAGTAGGGATATCATCAAAGGAATTGCAATTGGAGGAGAAAAAACCAAATTTGTGAAATGTAGTGACTACCAGAAAATGGACCGGGATTATATCAGGTGCAGTGCAAAAGAACAAAAGAGGCCAAAAGTAAGCTCCCAGATGTTGCAAAAGCAGGGGAAATAGTCAAGGAGGCAGACACAACTTGGTGGTGAAGATATGAAGGACATGGCTTGAATACTTAAAAAAACCCAAAAATCCACGACAAAAATCTTTCCATACATCAAAGCCATGAAAAGGCATGGCATGCCATCAAGTGCAGGGACATGCACCAAAGATTCCTCTAGTGGTCCCCATTGAAATGCAAAATTCCGTTTCCTTCCCGAAAAGGAAAATTATTTCCTTTCGGAAGGGAAACAATCTTGCAACCGGCAAACCTGAAAAGAAAGGCTTAGAAACACTCTGGAAAGGAGATAGGATGAAATGAAATGCAATTGAAAAAAAGCCCAAAAAATGCAGAAAATTGGGAGATGTAGTGTCTTCAAAAAATGGTCTGGGAGGAAATGAGCTGAAGTGCAAAAGGACCAAAGGAGGCCAAAACTAAACTCCCAGATGTTGCAAAAAGCAGGGGAAATAGTCAAGGAGGCAGACACAACTTGTCGGGGAAGATATGAGGGACATGGCATGAACACTTAAAAAAAAAATCACCATGAAAAAATCTTGCCCAAAGTCAAAGCCATCAAAAGGCAGGCCATATGCCATCAAGTGCAGGCACATGCAGCAAAGCTTGCCAAAAATGATCCCCGCTGAAGGCCAAAAAGAGAAAAGAAGGGCTTACAAACACTCTGGATAGGGATATCATCAAAGGAATTGCAATTGGAGGAGAAAAAAAAAATTTGGGAAATGTAGTGACTACCAGAAATTGGACCGGGATGATATCAGGTGCAGTGCAAAAGAGCAAAACAAGGCCAAAACTAAACTCCCAGATGTTGCAAAAGCAGGGGAAATAGTCAAGGAGGCAGACACAACTTGGGGGGGAAGATATGAGGGACATGGCATGAATACTTAAAAAAAAAAAACCACCCAGAAAACAATCTTGCCCAAAGACAAAGCCATCAAAAGGCAGGCCATATGCCATCAAGTGCAGGCACATGCAGCAAAGGTTGCCAAAAAATGATCCCCGCTGAAGGCCAAAAGAGAAAAGAAGGGCTTACAAACACTCTGGAATGGGGATATCATCAAAGGAATTGCAATTGGAGGAGAAAAAGAAAATTTTTGCAATGATAGTGACTACAAGAAAATGGACCGGGATGATATCAGGTGCAGTGCAAAAGAGTAAAACAAGGCAAAACTAAGCTCCCAGATGTTGCAAAAGCAGGGGAAAAAGGCAAGGAGGCAGACACAACTTGTCGGGGAAGATATGAGGGACATGGCATGAACACTTAAAAAAAACAACACGAAAAAAATCTTGCCCAAAGTCAAAGCCATCAAAAGGCAGGCCATATGCCATCAAGTGCAGGCACATGCAGCAAAGCTTGCAAAAAATGATCCCCGCTGAAGGCCAAAAGAGAAAAGAAGGACTTACAAACACTCTGGAATGGAGATATCTTCAAAGGAATTGCAATTGGAGGAGAAAAAGAAAAATTTGTGAATGATAGTGACTACCAGAAAATGGACCGGGATGATATCAGGTGCAGTGCAAAAGAGTAAAACAAGGCAAAACTAAGCTCCCAGATGTTGCAAAAGCAGGGGAAAAAGTCAAGGAGGCAGACACAACTTGTCGGGGAAGATATGAGGGACATGGCATGAACACTTAAAAAACCAAAAACCCACGAAAAAATCTTGCCCAAAGTCAAAGCCATCAAAAGGCATGGCATGCCATCAAGTGCAGGGACATGCACCAAAGATTCCTCTAGTGGTCCCCATTGAAAAAGATTCCGTTTCCCTTCCCGAAAGGAAATTTCATTTCCTTTCGGGAAGGGAAACGGAATCTTGCGAACCTGAAAAGAAAGGCTTAGAAACACTCTGGAAAGGAGATAGGATCAAATGAAATGCAATTGAAAAAATTAGCCCAAAACTGCAGAAAATGGGGAGATTTAGTGTCTTCAAAAAACTGGTCTGGGAGGAAATGAGCTGAAGTGCAAATGAGCAAAGGAGGCCAAAACTAATCTCAGAGATGTTGCAAAAGCAGGGGAAAAAGGCAAGGAGGCAGACACAACTTGTCGGGGAAGATATGAGGGACATGGCATGAACACTTAAAAAAAAAAACAAAAAAAATCTTGCCCAAAGTCAAAGCCATCAAAAGGCAGGCCATATGCCATCAAGTGCAGGCACATGCAGCAAAGCTTGCAAAAAATGATCCCCGCTGAAGGCCAAAAGAGAAAAGAAGGACTTACAAACACTCTGGAATGGAGATATCTTCAAAGGAATTGCAATTGGAGGAGAAAAAGAAAAATTTGTGAATGATAGTGACTACCAGAAAATGGACCGGGATGATATCAGGTGCAGTGCAAAAGAGTAAAACAAGGCAAAACTAAGCTCCCAGATGTTGCAAAAGCAGGGGAAAAAGTCAAGGAGGCAGACACAACTTGTCGGGGGAAGATATGAGGGACATGGCATGAACACTTAAAAAAAAAAAACCCAGAAAAAATCTTGCCCAAAGTCAAAGCCATCAAAAAGGCAGGCCATATGCCATCAAGTGCAGGCACATGCAGCAAAGCTTGCAAAAAATGATCCCCGCTGAAGGCCAAAAGAGAAAAGAAGGACTTACAAACACTCTGGAATGGAGATATCTTCAAAGGAATTGCAATTGGGGGGAAAAAGAAAAATTTGTGAATGATAGTGACTACCAGAAAATGGACCGGGATGATATCAGGTGCAGTGCAAAAGAGTAAAACAAGGCAAAACTAAGCTCCCAGATGTTGCAAAAGCAGGGGAAAAAGTCAAGGAGGCAGACACAACTTGTCGGGGAAGATATGAGGGACATGGCATGAAACTTAAAAAAAAACCCAGAAAAAATCTTGCCCAAAGTCAAAGCCATCAAAAGGCATGGCATGCCATCAAGTGCAGGGACATGCACCAAAGATCTATGTCCCATGAAAGAAATTTCCTTTCGCGAAGGGAAACGGAATCTTGCGAACCTGAAAAGAAAGGCTTAGAAACACTCTGGAAAGGAGATAGGGTGAAATGAAATGCAATTGAAAAAAAAGCCCAAAAATGCAGAAAATGGGGAGATTTAGTGTCTTCAAAAAATGGTCTGGGAGGAAATGAGCTGAAGTGCAAAATGAGCAAAGGAGGCCAAAACTAATCTCCGAGATGTTGCAAAAGCAGGGGAAAAAGGCAAGGAGGCAGACACAACTTGTCGGGGAAGATATGAGGGACATGGCATGAACACTTAAAAAAAAAAAAAAAAATCTTGCCCAAAGTCAAAGCCATCAAAAGGCAGGCCATATGCCATCAAGTGCAGGCACATGCAGCAAGGCTTGCCAAAATTGATCCCCGCTGAAGGCCAAAAGAGAAAAGAAGGACTTACAAACACTCTGGAATGGAGATATCTTCAAAGGAATTGCAATTGGGGGAGAAAAATTTGTGAATGATAGTGACTACCAGAAAATGGACCGGGATGATATCAGGTGCAGTGCAAAAGAGTAAAACAAGGCAAAACTAAGCTCCCAGATGTTGCAAAAGCAGGGGAAAAAGTCAAGGAGGCAGACACAACTTGTCGGGGAAGATATGAGGGACATGGCATGAACACTTAAAAAAAACCAAAAACCCAGGAAAAAAATCTTGCCCAAAGTCAAAGCCATCAAAAGGCATGGCATGCCATCAAGTGCAGGGACATGCACCAAAGATTCCTCTAGTGGTCCCCATTGAAACCCCAAATTCCGTTTCCCGAAAGGAAATTTCCTTTCCGGAAGGGAAAAAAAAGCAAACCTGAAAAGAAAGGCTTAGAAACACTCTGGAAAGGAGATAGGGTCAAATGAAATGCAATTGAAAAAATTAGCCCAAAACTGCAGAAAATGGGGAGATTTAGTGTCTTCAAAAACTGGTCTGTGAGGAAATGAGCTGAAGTGCAAATGAGCAAAGGAGGCCAAAACTAATCTCAGAGATGTTGCAAAAGCAGGGGAAAAAGGCAAGGAGGCAGACACAACTTGTCGGGGAAGATATGAGGGACATGGCATGAACACTTAAAAAAAAAAAAATCATCTTGCCCAAAGTCAATGCCATCAAAAGGCAGGCCATATGCCATCAAATGCAGGAAAGCTTGACAACATTGGTCCCCGCTGAAGGCCAAAAGAGAAAAGAAGGACTTACAAACACTCTGGAATGGAGATATCTTCAAAGGAATTGCAATTGGGGGAGAAAAAGAAAAATTTGTGAATGATAGTGACTACCAGAAAATGGACCGGGATGATATCAGGTGCAGTGCAAAAGAGTAAAACAAGGCAAAACTAAGCTCCCAGATGTTGCAAAAGCAGGGGAAAAAGTCAAGGAGGAAGAGACAACTTGTCGGGGAAGATATGAGGGACATGGCATGAACACTTAAAAAAAAAAAACCCAAAAAAAATCTTGCCCAAAGTCAAAGCCATCAAAAGGCAGGCCATATGCCATCAAGTGCAGGCACATGCAGCAAGGCTTGCCAAAATTGATCCCCGCTGAAGGCCAAAAAGAGAAAAGAAGGACTTACAAACACTCTGGAATGGAGATATCTTCAAAGGAATTGCAATTGGGGGAGAAAAAGAAAAATTTGTGAATGATAGTGACTACCAGAAAATGGACCGGGATGATATCAGGTGCAGTGCAAAAGAGTAAAACAAGGCAAAACTAAGCTCCCAGATGTTGCAAAAGCAGGGGAAAAAGGCAAGGAGGCAGACACAACTTGTCGGGGAAGATATGAGGGACATGGCATGAACACTTAAAAAAAACCAAAAACCCAGGAAAAAAATCTTGCCCAAAGTCAAAGCCATCAAAAGGCATGGCATGCCATCAAGTGCAGGGACATGCACCAAAGATTCCTCTAGTGGTCCCCATTGAAATCGCAAGATTCCGTTTCCCTTCCCGAAAGGAAATTTCATTTCCTTTCGGGAAGGGAAACGGAATCTTGCGAACCTGAAAAGAAAGGCTTAGAAACACTCTGGAAAGGAGATAGGGTCAAATGAAATGCAATTGAAAAAATTAGCCCAAAACTGCAGAAAATGGGGAGATTTAGTGTCTTCAAAAACTGGTCTGTGAGGAAATGAGCTGAAGTGCAAATGAGCAAAGGAGGCCAAAACTAATCTCAGAGATGTTGCAAAAGCAGGGGAAAAAGGCAAGGAGGCAGACACAACTTGTCGGGGAAGATATGAGGGACATGGCATGAACACTTAAAAAAAAAAAAAATCATCTTGCCCAAAGTCAATGCCATCAAAAGGCAGGCCATATGCCATCAAGTACAGGCACATGCAGCAAAGCTTGACAACAATGATCCCCGCTGAAGGCCAAAAGAGAAAAGAAGGACTTACAAACACTCTGGAATGGAGATATCTTCAAAGGAATTGCAATTGGAGGAGAAAAAGAAAAATTTGTGAATGATAGTGACTACCAGAAAATGGACCGGGATGATATCAGGTGCAGTGCAAAAGAGTAAAACAAGGCAAAACTAAGCTCCCAGATGTTGCAAAAGCAGGGGAAAAAGTCAAGGAGGAAGACACAACTTGTCGGGGAAGATATGAGGGACATGGCATGAACACTTAAAAAAAAAAAACCCAGAAAAAAATCTTGCCCAAAGTCAAAGCCATCAAAAGGCAGGCCATATGCCATCAAGTACAGGCACATGCAGCAAGGCTTGCCAAAAATGATCCCCGCTGAAGGCCAAAAGAGAAAAGAAGGACTTACAAACACTCTGGAATGGAGATATCTTCAAAGGAATTGCAATTGGGGGAGAAAAAAAAAATTTGTGAATGATAGTGACTACCAGAAAATGGACCGGGATGATATCAGGTGCAGTGCAAAAGAGTAAAACAAGGCAAAACTAAGCTCCCAGATGTTGCAAAAGCAGGGGAAAAAGGCAAGGAGGCAGACACAACTTGTCGGGGAAGATATGAGGGACATGGCATGAACACTTAAAAAAAAAAAACCCAGGAAAAAATCTTGCCCAAAGTCAAAGCCATCAAAAGGCATGGCATGCCATCAAGTGCAGGGACATGCACCAAAGATTCCTAGTGGTCCCATGAAATGCGCAAGATTCCGTTTTCCCGACCGAAATTTCATTTCCTTTCGGGAAGGGAAACGGAATCTTGCGAAACCTGAAAAGAAAGGCTTAGAAACACTCTGGAAAGGAGATAGGATCAAATGAAATGCAATTGAAAAAATTAGCCCAAAACTGCAGAAAATGGGGAGATTTAGTGTCTTCAAAAACTGGTCTGTGAGGAAATGAGCTGAAGTGCAAATGAGCAAAGGAGGCCAAAACTAATCTCAGAGATGTTGCAAAAGCAGGGGAAAAAGGCAAGGAGGCAGACACAACTTGTCGGGGAAGATATGAGGGACATGGCATGAACACTTAAAAAAAAAAAAAAAAATCTTGCCCAAAGTCAATGCCATCAAAAGGCAGGCCATATGCCATCAAGTGCAGGCACATGCAGCAAAGCTTGCCAAAAATGATCCCCGCTGAAGGCCAAAAGAGAAAAGAAGGACTTACAAACACTCTGGAATGGAGATATCTTCAAAGGAATTGCAATTGGGGGAGAAAAAGAAAAATTTGTGAATGATAGTGACTACCAGAAAATGGACCGGGATGATATCAGGTGCAGTGCAAAAGAGTAAAACAAGGCAAAACTAAGCTCCCAGATGTTGCAAAAGCAGGGGAAAAAGTCAAGGAGGCAGACACAACTTGTCGGGGAAGATATGAGGGACATGGCATGAACACTTAAAAAAACCAAAAACCCAGGAAAAAAATCTTGCCCAAAGTCAAAGCCATCAAAAGGCATGGCATGCCATCAAGTGCAGGCACATGCACCAAAGATTCCCAAGTGATCCCCATTGAAGGCCAAAAAAGAAAAGAACACTTACAAACGAAGGGAATGGAGATATCTTCAAAGGAATTGAAAAGAAAGGCTTAGAAGACTCTGGAAAGGAGAAAGGATGAAATGAAATGCAATTGAAAAAAATTAGCCCAAAACTGCAGAAAATGGGGAGATTTAGTGTCTTCAAAAACTGGTCTGTGAGGAAATGAGCTGAAGTGCAAAAGAGCAAAGGAGGCCAAAACTAATCTCAGAGATGTTGCAAAAGCAGGGGAAAAAGGCAAGGAGGCAGACACAACTTGTCGGGGAAGATATGAGGGACATGGCATGAACACTTAAAAAAAAAAAAAAAATCTTGCCCAAAGTCAAAGCCATCAAAAGGCAGGCCATATGCCATCAAGTGCAGGCACATGCAGCAAAGGCTTGCCAAAATTGATCCCCGCTGAAGGCCAAAAAGAGAAAAGAAGGACTTACAAACACTCTGGAATGGAGATATCTTCAAAGGAATTGCAATTGGGGAGAAAAAGAAAAATTTGTGAATGATAGTGACTACCAGAAAATGGACCGGGATGATATCAGGTGCAGTGCAAAAGAGTAAAACAAGGCAAAACTAAGCTCCCAGATGTTGCAAAAGCAGGGGAAAAAGTCAAGGAGGAAGAGACAACTTGTCGGGGAAGATATGAGGGACATGGCATGAACACTTAAAAAAAAAAACAAACAAAAAATCTTGCCCAAAGTCAAAGCCATCAAAAGGCAGGCCATATGCCATCAAGTGCAGGCACATGCAGCAAAGGCTTGCAAAAAATGATCCCCGCTGAAGGCCAAAAGAGAAAAGAAGGACTTACAAACACTCTGGAATGGAGATATCTTCAAAGGAATTGCAATTGGGGGGAGAAAAAGAAAAATTTGTGAATGATAGTGACTACCAGAAAATGGACCGGGATGATATCAGGTGCAGTGCAAAAGAGTAAAACAAGGCAAAACTAAGCTCCCAGATGTTGCAAAAGCAGGGGAAAAAGGCAAGGAGGCAGACACAACTTGTCGGGGAAGATATGAGGGACATGGCATGAACACTTAAAAAAAACCAAAAACCCAGGAAAAAAATCTTGCCCAAAGTCAAAGCCATCAAAAGGCATGGCATGCCATCAAGTGCAGGGACATGCACCAAAGATTCCTCTAGTGGTCCCCATTGAAATACGCAAGATTCCGTTTCCGTCGAGGAAATTTCATTTCCTGGGAAGGGAAACGGAATCTTGCGAACCTGAAAAGAAAGGCTTAGAAACACTCTGGAAAGGAGATAGGGTCAAATGAAATGCAATTGAAAAAATTAGCCCAAAACTGCAGAAAATGGGGAGATTTAGTGTCTTCAAAAACTGGTCTGTGAGGAAATGAGCTGAAGTGCAAATGAGCAAAGGAGGCCAAAACTAATCTCAGAGATGTTGCAAAAGCAGGGGAAAAAGGCAAGGAGGCAGACACAACTTGTCGGGGAAGATATGAGGGACATGGCATGAACACTTAAAAAAAAAAAATCATCTTGCCCAAAGTCAATGCCATCAAAAGGCAGGCCATATGCCATCAAGTACAGGCAATGCAGCAAAGCTTGCAAACAATGATCCCCGCTGAAGGCCAAAAGAGAAAAGAAGGACTTACAAACACTCTGGAATGGAGATATCTTCAAAGGAATTGCAATTGGAGGAGAAAAGAAAAATTTGTGAATGATAGTGACTACCAGAAAATGGACCGGGATGATATCAGGTGCAGTGCAAAAGAGTAAAACAAGGCAAAACTAAGCTCCCAGATGTTGCAAAAGCAGGGGGAAAAAGTCAAGGAGGCAGACACAACTTGTCGGGGAAGATATGAGGGACATGGCATGAACACTTAAAAAAAAAAAAACCCAGGAAAAAAATCTTGCCCAAAGTCAAAGCCATCAAAAGGCATGGCATGCCATCAAGTGCAGGCACATGCAGCAAGGCTTGCCAAAATTGATCCCCGCTGAAGGCCAAAAGAGAAAAGAAGGACTTACAAACACTCTGGAATGGAGATATCTTCAAAGGAATTGCAATTGGGGGAGAAAAAGAAAAATTTGTGAATGATAGTGACTACCAGAAAATGGACCGGGATGATATCAGGTGCAGTGCAAAAGAGTAAAACAAGGCAAAACTAAGCTCCCAGATGTTGCAAAAGCAGGGGAAAAAGGCAAGGAGGCAGACACAACTTGTCGGGGAAGATATGAGGGACATGGCATGAACACTTAAAAAACCAAAAACCCAGAAAAAATCTTGCCCAAAGTCAAAGCCATCAAAAGGCATGGCATGCCATCAAGTGCAGGGACATGCACCAAAGATTCCTCTAGTGGTCCCCATTGAAAATGCCAAGATTCCGTTTTTCCCTTCCGAAGGAAAAAATTTCATTACGGGAAGGGAAACGGAATCTTGGCTTAGAAACACTCTGGAAAGGAGATAGGGCCAAATGAAATGCAATTGGGGAAAAAATTAGCCCAAAACTGCAGAAAATGGGGAGATTTAGTGTCTTCAAAAACTGGTCTGTGAGGAAATGAGCTGAAGTGCAAATGAGCAAAGGAGGCCAAAACTAATCTCAGAGATGTTGCAAAAGCAGGGGAAAAAGGCAAGGAGGCAGACACAACTTGTCGGGGAAGATATGAGGGACATGGCATGAACACTTAAAAAAAAAAAAACCAAGAAAAAATCTTGCCCAAAGTCAATGCCATCAAAAAGGCAGGCCATATGCCATCAAGTGCAGGCACATGCAGCAAAGCTTGCCAAAAATGATCCCCGCTGAAGGCCAAAAGAGAAAAGAAGGACTTACAAACACTCTGGAATGGAGATATCTTCAAAGGAATTGCAATTGGAGGAGAAAAAGAAAAATTTGTGAATGATAGTGACTACCAGAAAATGGACCGGGATGATATCAGGTGCAGTGCAAAAGAGTAAAACAAGGCAAAACTAAGCTCCCAGATGTTGCAAAAGCAGGGGAAAAAGTCAAGGAGGAAGAGACAACTTGTCGGGGAAGATATGAGGGACATGGCATGAACACTTAAAAAAAAAAAACCCAGAAAAAAATCTTGCCCAAAGTCAAAGCCATCAAAAGGCAGGCCAATGCCATCAAGTGCAGGCACATGCAGCAAGGCTTGCCAAAATTGATCCCCGCTGAAGGCCAAAAGAGAAAAGAAGGACTTACAAACACTCTGGAATGGAGATATCTTCAAAGGAATTGCAATTGGGGGAGAAAAAGAAAAATTTGTGAATGATAGTGACTACCAGAAAATGGACCGGGATGATATCAGGTGCAGTGCAAAAGAGTAAAACAAGGCAAAACTAAGCTCCCAGATGTTGCAAAAGCAGGGGAAAAAGTCAAGGAGGCAGACACAACTTGTCGGGGGAAGATATGAGGGACATGGCATGAACACTTAAAAAAACACGAAAAAAATCTTGCCCAAAGTCAAAGCCATCAAAAGGCAGGCCATATGCCATCAAGTGCAGGCACATGCAGCAAAGCTTGCAAAAAATGATCCCCGCTGAAGGCCAAAAGAGAAAAGAAGGACTTACAAACACTCTGGAATGGAGATATCTTCAAAAGAATTGCAATTGGAGAGAAAAAAAAATTTGTGAATGATAGTGACTACCAGAAAATGGACCGGGATGATATCAGGTGCAGTGCAAAAAGACTAAAACAAGGCCAAAACTAAGCTCCCAGATGTTGCAAAAAGCAGGGGAAAAGGCAAGGAGGCAGACACAACTTGTCGGGGGAAGATATGAGGGACATGGCATGAACACTTAAAAAACAAAAACCCACGAAAAAATCTTGCCCAAAGTCAAAGCCATCAAAAAGGCATGGCATGCCATCAAGTGCAGGGACATGCACCAAAGATTCCTCTAGTGGTCCCTCATTTGAAAATTCCGTTTCCCCCAAAGGAAATTTCATTTCCTTTCGGGAAGGGAAACGGAATCGGCGAAACCTGAAAAGAAAGGCTTAGAAACACTCTGGAAAGGAGATAGGGTCAAATGAAATGCAATTGAAAAAATTAGCCCAAAAACTGCAGAAAATGGGGAGATTTAGTGTCTTCAAAAAAATGGTCTGTGAGGAAATGAGCTGAAGTGCAAATGAGCAAAGGAGGCCAAAACTAATCTCAGAGATGTTGCAAAAGCAGGGGAAAAAGGCAAGGAGGCAGACACAACTTGGCGGGGAAGATATGAGGGACATGGCATGAACACTTAAAAAAAAACCATAAAACATCTTGCCCAAAGTCAATGCCATCAAAAAGGCAGGCCATATGCCATCAAGTGCAGGCACATGCAGCAAAGCTTGCCAAAAATGGTCCCCGCTGAAGGCCAAAAAGAGAAAAGAAGGGCTTACAAACACTCTGGAATGGAGATATCATCAAAGGAATTGCAATTGGAGGAGAAAAAGAAAAATTTGTGAATGATAGTGACTACCAGAAAATGGACCGGGATGATATCAGGTGCAGTGCAAAAAGAGTAAAAGAGGCCAAAACTAAGCTCCCAGATGTTGCAAAAGCAGGGGAAAAAGTCAAGGAGGCAGACACAACTTGTCGGGGAAGATATGAGGGACATGGCATGAATACTTGAAAAACAAAACCCATGAAAAAAATCTTGCCCAAAGTCAAAGCCATCAAAAAGGCATGCCATATGGCATCAAGTGCAGGCACATGCAGCAAAGGTTGCCCAAAAATATGCCCGCTGAAGGCCAAAAAGAGAAAAGAAGGGCTTACAAACACTCTGGAATAGGGATATCATCAAAGGAATTGCAATTGGAGGAGAAAAACCAAATTTGTGAAATGTAGTGACTACCAGAAAATGGACCGGGATTATATCAGGTGCAGTGCAAAAGACCAAAAGAGGCCAAAAGTAAGCTCCCAGATGTTGCAAAAGCAGGGGAAATAGTCAAGGAGGCAGACACAACTTGGTGGTGAAGATATGAAGGACATGGCATGATACTTAAAAACCCAAAAATCCACGACAAAAAATCTGTCCAAACATCAAAGCCATGAAAAGGCATGGCATGCCATCAAGTGCAGGGACATGCACCAAAGATTCCTCTAGTGGTCCCCATTGAAAGATCAAATGAAATTCCTTTTCCCTTCCGAAAGGAAATTTCATTTCCTTTCGGGAAGGGAAACGGAATCTTGCTAACCTGAAAAGAAAGGCTTAGAAAGACTCTGGAGAGGAGATAGGATGAAATGAAATGCAATTGAAAAAAAGCCCAAAAAATGCAGAAAATTGGGAGATGTAGTGTCTTCAAAAAATGGTCTGGGAGGAAATGAGCTGAAGTGCAAAGGACCAAAGGAGGCCAAAACTAAACTCCCAGATGATGCAAAAGCAGGGGAAATAGTCAAGGAGGCAGACACAACTTGGAGGGGAAGATATGAGGGACATGGCATGAATACTTGAAAAAAAAAAACCACCCATGAAAACAATCTTGCCCAAAGACAAAGCGATCAAAAGGCAGGCCATATGGCATCAAGTGCAGGCACATGCAGCAAAGGTTGCCCAAAAATATGCCCGCTGAAGGCCAAAAGAGAAAAGAAGGGCTTACAAACACTCTGGAGTAGGGATATCATCAAAGGAATTGCAATTGGAGGAGAAAAAACCAAATTTGTGAAATGTAGTGACTACCAGAAAATGGACCGGGATTATATCAGGTGCAGTGCAAAAGACCAAAAGAGGCCAAAAGTAAGCTCCCAGATGTTGCAAAAGCAGGGGAAATAGTCAAGGAGGCAGACACAACTTGGTGGTGAAGATATGAAGGACATGGCATGAATACTTAAAAAAACCCAAAAATCCACGACAAAAATCTTTCCATAAATCAAAGCCATGAAAAGGCATGGCATGCCATCAAGTGCAGGGACATGCACCAAAGATTCCTCTAGTGGTCCCCATTGAAATCGCAAGATTCCGTTTCCCTTCCCGAAAGGAAATTTCATTTCCTTTCGGGAAGGGAAACGGAATCTTGCGAACCTGAAAAGAAAGGCTTAGAAAGACTCTGGAGAGGAGATAGGATGAAATGAAATGCAATTGAAAAAGCCCAAAAAATGCAGAAAATTGGGAGATGTAGTGTCTTCAAAAAATGGTCTGGGAGGAAATGAGCTGAAGTGCAAAGGACCAAAGGAGGCCAAAACTAAACTCCCAGATGATGCAAAAGCAGGGGAAATAGTCAAGGAGGCAGACACAACTTGGAGGGGAAGATATGAGGGACATGGCATGAGTACTTGAAAAAAAAACCCAAAAAAATCTTGCCCAAAGACAAAGCCATCAAAAGGCATAAAAGGCAGGCCATATGGCATCAAGTGCAGGCACATGCAGCAAACTTGAAAAAAATATGCCCGCTGAAGGCCAAAAGAGAAAAGAAGGGCTTACAAACACTCTGGAAAGGGGATATCATCAAAGGAATTGCAATTGGAGGAGAAAAGCCCAAAATTGAGAAATTGGTAGTGACTACCCAAAAATTGGACCGGGAGTATATGAGGTGCAGTGCAAAAGACCAAAGGAGGCCAAAACTAAACTCCCAGATGTTGCAAAAGCAGGGGAAATAGTCAAGGAGGCAGACACAACTTGGAGGGGGAAGATATGAGGGACATGGCATGAAGTACTTGAAAAAAAACCACCCATGAAAACAATCTTGCCCAAAGACAAAGCCATCAAAAGGCAGGCCATATGGCATCAAGTGCAGGCACATGCAGCAAAGGTTGCCAAAAAGTATGCCCGCTGAAGGCCAAAAGAGAAAAGAAGGGCTTACAAACACTCTGGAATAGGGATATCATCAAAGGAATTGCAATTGGAGGAGAAAAAACCAAATTTGTGAAATGTAGTGACTACCAGAAAATGGACCGGGATTATATCAGGTGCAGTGCAAAAGAACAAAAGAGGCCAAAAGTAAGCTCCCAGATGTTGCAAAAGCAGGGGAAATAGTCAAGGAGGCAGACACAACTTGGAGGGGAAGATATGAAGGACATGGCATGAATACTTGACAAAAAAGACCACCCATGAAAACAATCTTGCCCAAAGTCAAAGCCATCAAAAGGCAGGCCATATGGCATCAAGTGCAGGCACATGCAGCAAAGGTTGCCCAAAAATATGCCCGCTGAAGGCCAAAAGAGAAAAGAAGGGCTTACAAACACTCTGGAGTAGGGATATCATCAAAGGAATTGCAATTGGAGGAGAAAAAACCAAATTTGTGAAATGTAGTGACTACCAGAAAATGGACCGGGATTATATCAGGTGCAGTGCAAAAGACCAAAAGAGGCCAAAAGTAAGCTCCCAGATGTTGCAAAAGCAGGGGAAATAGTCAAGGAGGCAGACACAACTTGGTGGTGAAGATATGAAGGACATGGCATGAGTACTTAAAAAAACCCAAAAATCCACGACAAAAATCTTTCCATAAATCAAAGCCATGAAAAGGCATGGCATGCCATCAAGTGCAGGGACATGCACCAAAGATTCCTCTAGTGGTCCCCATTGAAACAAGATTCCGTTTCCCTTCCGAAGAAAGGAAATTTCATTTTTTCGGGAAGGGAAACGGAATCTTGCGAACCTGAAAAGAAAGGCTTAGAAAGACTCTGGAGAGGAGATAGGATGAAATGAAATGCAATTGAAAAAAAGCCCAAAAAATGCAGAAAATTGGGAGATGTAGTGTCTTCAAAAAATGGTCTGGGAGGAAATGAGCTGAAGTGCAAAGGACCAAAGGAGGCCAAAACTAAACTCCCAGATGATGCAAAAGCAGGGGAAATAGTCAAGGAGGCAGACACAACTTGGAGGGGAAGATATGAGGGACATGGCATGAATACTTGAAAAAAAAGACCACCCATGAAAACAATCTTGCCCAAAGACAAAGCCATCAAAAGGCAGGCCATATGGCATCAAGTGCAGGCACATGCAGCAAAGGTTGCCCAAAAATATGCCCGCTGAAGGCCAAAAGAGAAAAGAAGGGCTTACAAACACTCTGGAGTAGGGATATCATCAAAGGAATTGCAATTGGAGGAGAAAAAACCAAATTTGTGAAATGTAGTGACTACCAGCAATTGGACCGGGATTATATCAGGTGCAGTGCAAAAGACCAAAAAGAGGCCAAAAGTAAGCTCCCAGATGTTGCAAAAGCAGGGGAAATAGTCAAGGAGGCAGACACAACTTGGTGGTGAAGATATGAAGGACATGGCTTGGATACTTAAAAAAACCCAAAAATCCACGACAAAAATCTTTCCATACATCAAAGCCATGAAAAGGCATGGCATGCCATCAAGTGCAGGGACATGCACCAAAGATTCCTCTAGTGGTCCCCATTGAAAATTCCGTTTCCCTGAAGGAAATTCATTTACTTTCGGGAAGGGAAACGGAATCTTCGCGTAACCTGAAAAGAAAGGCTTAGAAAGACTCTGGAGAGGAGATAGGATGAAATGAAATGCAATTGAAAAAAAGCCCAAAAAATGCAGAAAATTGGGAGATGTAGTGTCTTCAAAAAATGGTCTGGGAGGAAATGAGCTGAAGTGCAAAGGACCAAAGGAGGCCAAAGATTTCTCTAGTGGTCCCCATTGAAATCGCAAGATTCCGTTTCCCTTCCCGAAAGGAAATGAAATGAATGAAATGAAAGGAAATGAAATGAATGAAATTTCCTTTCGGGAAGGGAAACGGAATCTTGCGAACCTGAAAAGAAAGGCTTAGGAAGACTCTGGAAAGGAGATAGGATGAAATGAAATGCAATTGAAAAAAAGCCCAAAAAATGCAGAAAATTGGGAGATGTAGTGTCTTCAAAAAATGGTCTGGGAGGAAATGAGCTGAAGTGCAAAGGACCAAAGGAGGCCAAAACTAAACTCCCAGATGATGCAAAAGCAGGGGAAATAGTCAAGGAGGCAGACACAACTTGGAGGGGAAGATATGAGGGACATGGCATGAATACTTGAAAAAAAAAAACCACCCATGAAAACAATCTTGCCCAAAGACAAAGCGATCAAAAGGCAGGCCATATGGCATCAAGTGCAGGCACATGCAGCAAAGGTTGCCCAAAAATATGCCCGCTGAAGGCCAAAAGAGAAAAGAAGGGCTTACAAACACTCTGGAGTAGGGATATCATCAAAGGAATTGCAATTGGAGGAGAAAAAACCAAATTTGTGAAATGTAGTGACTACCAGAAAATGGACCGGGATTATATCAGGTGCAGTGCAAAAGACCAAAAGAGGCCAAAAGTAAGCTCCCAGATGTTGCAAAAGCAGGGGAAATAGTCAAGGAGGCAGACACAACTTGGTGGTGAAGATATGAAGGACATGGCTTGGATACTTAAAAAAACCCAAAAATCCACGACAAAAATCTTTCCATACATCAAAGCCATGAAAAGGCATGGCATGCCATCAAGTGCAGGGACATGCACCAAAGATTCCTGGCTTCAAAGATTCCGTTTCCCTTCCCGAAAGGAAATTTCATTTCCTTTCGGGAAGGGAAACGGAATCTTGCGTAACCTGAAAAGAAAGGCTTAGAAAGACTCTGGAGAGGAGATAGGATGAAATGAAATGCAATTGAAAAAAGCCCAAAAATGCAGAAAATTGGGAGATGTAGTGTCTTCAAAAAATGGTCTGGGAGGAAATGAGCTGAAGTGCAAAGGACCAAAGGAGGCCAAAACTAAACTCCCAGATGATGCAAAAGCAGGGGAAATAGTCAAGGAGGCAGACACAACTTGAGGGGAAGATATGAGGGACATGGCATGAGTACTTGAAAAAAAACCACCCATGAAAACAATCTTGCCCAAAGACAAAGCCATCAAAAGGCAGGCCATATGGCATCAAGTGCAGGCACATGCAGCAAAGGTTGCCCAAAAATATGCCCGCTGAAGGCCAAAAAGAGAAAAGAAGGGCTTACAAACACTCTGGAGTAGGGATATCATCAAAGGAATTGCAATTGGAGGAGAAAAACCAAATTTGTGAAATGTAGTGACTACCAGAAATTGGACCGGGATTATATCAGGTGCAGTGCAAAAAGACCAAAAGGAGGCCAAAAGTAAGCTCCCAGATGTTGCAAAAGCAGGGGAAATAGTCAAGGAGGCAGACACAACTTGGTGGTGAAGATATGAAGGACATGGCATGAATACTTGAAAAAAAAAAAACCCACGAAAAAATCTTGCCCAAAGATAAAGCCATGAAAAGGCATGCCATGCCATCAAGTGCAGGCACATGCAGCAAAGACCTAGTGGTCCATTGCCAAAAGATTCATTCCCGCTTCGAAGGCAAAAGAGAAAAGAAGGGCTTAGAAACACTCTGGAGAGGAGATAGGATGAAATGAATTGCAATTGAAAAAAGCCCAAAAATGCAGAAAATTGGGAGATGTAGTGTCTTCAAAAAATGGACTGGGAGGAAATGAGGTGAAGTGCAAAAGACCAAAAGGAGGCCAAAAGTAAACTCCCAGATGTTGCAAAAGCAGGGGAAATAGTCAAGGAGGCAGACACAACTTGAGGGGAAGATATGAAGGACATGGCATGAGTACTTGAAAAAAAAACCACCCATGAAAAAAATCTTGCCCAAAGTCAAAGCCATCAAAAGGCATGCCATATGGCATCAAGTGCAGGCACATGCAGCAAAGGTTGCCAAAAAATATGCCCGCTGAAGGCCAAAAGAGAAAAGAAGGGCTTACAAACACTCTGGAATAGGGATATCATCAAAGGAATTGCAATTGGAGGAGAAAAAACCAAATTTGTGAAATGTAGTGACTACCAGCAATTGGACCGGGATTATATCAGGTGCAGTGCAAAAGACCAAAGGAGGCCAAAACTAAACTCCCAGATGTTGCAAAAGCAGGGGAAATAGTCAAGGAGGCAGACACAACTTGGAGGGGAAGATATGAAGGACATGGCATGAGTACTTGAAAAAAAAATCCACCCATGAAAACAATCATGCCCAAAGATAAAGCCATCAAAAGGCAGGCCATATGGCATCAAGTGCAGGCACATGCAGCAAAGGTTGCCCAAAAATATGCCCGCTGAAGGCCAAAAGAGAAAAGAAGGGCTTACAAACACTCTGGAATAGGGATATCATCAAAGGAATTGCAATTGGAGGAGAAAAAACCAAATTTGTGAAATGTAGTGACTACCAGAAAATGGACCGGGATTATATCAGGTGCAGTGCAAAAGACCAAAAGAGGCCAAAAGTAAGCTCCCAGATGTTGCAAAAGCAGGGGAAATAGTCAAGGAGGCAGACACAACATGGTGGTGAAGATATGAAGGACATGGCTTGGATACTTAAAAAAACCCAAAAATCCACGAAAAAAATCTTTCCACAAATCAAAGCCATGAAAAGGCATGGCATGCCATCAAGTGCAGGGACATGCACCAAAGATTCCTCTAGTGGTCCCCATTGAAATCGCAAGATTCCGTTTCCCTTCCCGAAAGGAAATTTCATTTCCTTTCGGGAAGGGAAACGGAATCTTGCGAACCTGAAAAGAAAGGCTTAGAAAGACTCTGGAGAGGAGATAGGATGAAATGAAATGCAATTGAAAAAAAGCCCAAAAAATGCAGAAAATTGGGAGATGTAGTGTCTTCAAAAAATGGTCTGGGAGGAAATGAGCTGAAGTGCAAAGGACCAAAGGAGGCCAAAAGTAAGCTCCCAGATGTTGCAAAGGCAGAGGAAATAGTCAAGGAGGCAGACACAACTTGGAGGGGAAGATATGAGGGACATGGCATGGATACTTGAAAAAAAAAACCACCCATGAAAAAAATCTTGCCCAAAATCAAAGCCATCAAAAGGCATGCCATATGGCATCAAGTGCAGGCACATGCAGCAAAGCTTGCCCAAAAATATGCCCGCTGAAGGCCAAAAGAGAAAAGAAGGGCTTACAAAGTGTCTGGAATAGGGATATCATCAAAGGAATTGCAATTGGAGGAGAAAAAAAAAAATTAAAAAAAAAAAAAAAAAAAAAATTTTTTTTTTTAAAAAAAAAAAAAAAAATTTTTTAAAAAAAAAAAAAAAAAAAACAAAAAAAAAAAATAAAAAAAAAAAAAAAAAAAAAAAAAAAAAAAAAAAAAAAACCCCACCACCCCACCACACATTATTTTTTTTTTCTTTTTCCCAAGATTCCTTTTCCCTTTCCTAAAGACAATTTATGTTCTGCAGACTGCCCTACCTGATTATCATTGCCATTCTTTTTTGGAATTCATGCAACATTCAGTGCATGAATGTCAGAATTCTGACATTTCATAAATTAATATTTGAACTCTCTCTACATCCAGTGTGTTTTATATGTTCAACTTTTCTTCTTGCTTTTGACAGAAGTATAGTGGACAAATAAGATGAGTTATTCTGTGTCTGTAGGATCTCCTTCATGACCTCAAATCTTCCTTTTCATAAGCACTGGAGCTGTGGGCAGATAATCAACAACTATAATGAAGTTCTTGGTAGTCTATACCCAGATGTAACTGCCCCAGATTCTTTTCTTTTGAGGAGTATTTGCCAAGGAAATAAAGATCCCTTCCACAACATTTGGGGAGCTCCACGTTCCCAACAACCCATACAACACCTCTGTTTTCCAACATGTCCCATAAAGCACCCTCAGTGTTTTCCAATGATCTCTGTTTACCAGCTCACACTTGAACCTACAGATGTCTTGACCAACAGGCTGCCATGGAGGTCTACAATGCTACCAAATAATCCAGGTTTTCCACCAGAAGGTTGCTGATTTGGATTTTTCTCCCTGGCAGAACCACCAATTCCCGTGAAGTTTACATGGATGTAGTACCTTTGGTGCCACAGGCACCAAAGTCTCATTTTTTTGAAATCAGTCAATTGGTTAAAAAATTCTCACGAACTGACTGGTGCCTTGTCAAGACAGAAAGAGAGGTGCTTTCAGGAACATAGACCTTTACTTTTTTCCATGTTATCTCATGGAAGAAGCATGAGCATTTAATTCTATTAGCCAATTTCTATGAAGATTGCAGCTAAACTTTGATTTATGTAATTTTTAATGACACTAAAGTCTGACTAAGCACCTTTCCCACTGTCTCAGTTTGGAAAGACAGGAGTCTGCTAAGGAAGGCAGGAGCCTCTCCTGAAATGGAGAATGTAAACTCTCCCTACCCCTCCGAATTGCTATAATTTTAAATTAAGGGGCTCTCAGGCAAAAATATGGGAGCAGGAAATAACAGTTCTTTAATAGGGAAGAAATAAAAAGAATAAAATAAACAATGCAGTCTACTAGAACAACACTGACAGAGTCAGAACCCAACCTGACACCCTGTGGGCCAGGGTGTTGGTGGCAGTCCGATTGAAAATGTGGCTGCAGTCCTCTGAAGTATCAGGTGTGGTTCTATTGGAGCAAGGAGGATCTGTAGAGAAGGATATAGTCTTGTTCTGAAGATCCAGGAGGAAAAGCTGCTGTTCTTCTGGGGAATCTCATGGAGAAAAGCTGTGTTGTAGTGTCATAATCTCAGAGTATATCTGGGTAGCAGTGCTTGGCTCCTCCCTCTGGGCAGAGCGTCTCCCAGTGGGATGTTATAGTTCTTATCAGTCATGCACTGATATTCAATAGTCTGTTATCAGCAGAGGTCTCCTCCCAAGAAAGGTGTGAATGTGGTCACTCAAAGAGAGAAATAAGGCAAACTGCTCACTTGACAAGGTAATTAGCCATACAGATGGTAATGGAAAACATCTTGCATGCAATCTTCAACACCCACCTTAGACAGTTATATTTGAATTAGAGTTTGTATATATATCCAGTACTTTGATTCTGGAAGATCCCACAAAACAGGAAAGTACACTTAATATTCACAATAGAGGAAATTATTTTTAGCAGAAACTTTCTAGTCTTTATTCCTCACATAAGTGCAAAGAAGAGTCTACTTGTTTTTTTCTCTTTATAAGTCACCCTAAAATTTGCATCCATAAATTAGAAAATTGCTGTGATATAGCTAATAATCCTTAGGGAATTCATGCAGTGCTGAAGAAGATTTCCTCTCACAAAAACAGTCCTTGGGATGATAAATACTCCTGTTAGTGAGATATAAGGGAAAAAGTAAATTGTTTTTTCCATATCTGCACAATTATGGTGGCTGAGCTGCTTGATCAGATCCATGTGGGAGTTAGCACAAGGCCCAAATGACAACGAATGGGGGAAAATGTCCAAAAGCATGGATCAGAGCAGATTCTTTCAAAACAAAATACTCAGCTCAGAAAGCAGTGGTTGATAAGCTGAGAGTTTGATCCTGTGATGTATTTCAGTGTTAACATGCTGAGGACTCTGGAGGAAATATAGTTGACCTCTATGGCTGCTATGAAAAATAGCATTATCATGGATTCTCTGCTTGCAAATAAATTGCTCTGTCTTGCTAATCAGACTGGTCAGAAAAGACCATTCCATCACAGAAATACAGGCTTTTCCAGCAGCCTCTCTGCTGGAGGAAAGCACAGCTCAGAACTCATGTGGAGTTAATAAATGTACTTGCAACAACTGAAAGACGTTTCAAAATAAGCTCTGTTCCAGCAAGTAATAATTTGTGTATGTGTCTGTGTTTACATATGAGGATTCCGCTCTCACTGCTACAAGTTGTGCACGCACACCTTAGCAAGCTTGTTGAAATGCATCTATTAATAGGGTTTTCATTGCCCCTCCTGTTGCTCTTTTCAGACATTGATGCCAGTGATTCTTGATTCCTGCCCTACAAAGGTATCCAGTGGTAGTCCAACAGGACTTGCTCACTGAAACAATTATTCATATCATGCCAGTCTCTCCAGTGCCCAACATGTAACCTTAGTTTATACTACAAAACTGTATGGCAACTTTGGCAGCACCAGCACAGTGCTGAGACCTTTGAAATGAACCCCAAAGAGGTTAAGGCTTCTGTGTCTCTAACTGCTGCCCCCTGGAGACCTGGCCAAGCAGTGTGACAGCTGAAGTGTGATAATTGACCAAGGAAACTTTTAGGTGAAATGCCTTTAGCAGTAGACAAAACACAACTTTCCTTATCTGGAGTACAACTTTACTGCCTTCAAAGTCTAATCACGCGTTTAAGAACAGGTTGTCGGATCAGCAGGGTGTAAAGAGTTTTGTGAAGCTTGAGGCCAGAATTATCACAAACTGTGTCAGTGAAGCTAAATGTAGTTTCAGAGGGGGAGGTTCAGAGGCAAGAGCTTGTGTGAGACTTGCCTGAGGCTAAGAAGGACAAGCTCCTCACCATGCTCCTCAGCACCCCATTGCCACTCAATACCAGGGACAGTCATGAGGCAGAAGCAAGCCAGGAACCTTTTGCTGTGTGAGGCTGGAGCCTGTGTTGGAGACATGCCTAGTGCCCCAGTTGTCCTCCTCCTCTGCTCTGTCAAGCCAAAATTCACTCAGGCACAGTTTCATCTTGTAGCCACGATGTTCTTCTGCCCCTGAAATTTACCGCTTGACTGAAACTTGTACTGTAGCCAAAAGAAATTTTAGTGCAGGGAAAAGAATATAGGCCTAAGGCTACACAGATATTTATTATACATCCAAGATTTATAATTGAATTGGATATTCTGGCAATGTGATAATGATCTGATTACAATTTTTATCACTGTGTCTCTGTATCTAAATGTAAAAGTTATCTCCTCCCTTCACATTCCACTGCAAAGCCTGCCAAGGCATGTAAGCCCCTGTGTGCCATTTCTGAGGGCTTGCTGTCTGAAGCTTCTATGTTATCTCTGCCTGGTGCCTGGGCCAAGAGATCTCCTGGCTATTAGCCTAAAACAGACCCAGTGCATGGCAGATTTCTCTAAGCTCACCAGGAACCATATAATGTCTGGTGCAGCCTTGTAACCTACCAAGTCTTGCTTGAGTCATCTACTGCAGGTGGGTTTTTTCTGTGAAAAATGAAAGGAAAATATTTTAACCAAATAGTGTAGGTTGTCAGTGATGTTCCAGGTGACAAGAACAAGAGTAAAAGGGAATTAAGTAGAGGAAACATGTAAAATTACCTGCCATTAGTCTAAGAGGACTACAAATATTGTTGTATTAAACACGTTTACAACAATACTTATATATTACAGCAATACATTATACAACTATACTTCTACTTTACAGAAATACATTATAACAGTTACATTACAACAGCATCTACCTCTTCTTGTTGAGGCAGTCATAACACAAAACAAAGACTTCAAATGTCCCATTATTATACACATTTACAACAATACTTATACATTACAGTAATACATTACAACTTATATTGCTAGTTGGTGGCTCACCTACTTCCAGGTGTCTTGATTGGAGGAAATCAGGTCCGCACCTCCTTGTGGCTTCCACCTGCCACTCTCAGCTACACCAACACCGCCTCCCCCACTCCATCCCAGGGGGTCACAGTTGCCCTGTACACTTTACAGCAATACTTCTACATTGCTTTCCTGAAGCACGCAGCCAAAGCATCTGCAGCTAATCCAGCAGCAATCCAATGAAGGATATTGCTGCCAAACTGCCACAGAGCACCCAAAATAAAAAATATTAAGCAACAAACAATCTCCCCAAGGCTTTCTCCAAAACTGCTAATCCAGCAGCCAATGAAGATATTGCGCCAAACTGTAACCCCATGTCCATAGCTTCTCCAACCCAATTGCTAGGTGTTGTCTTATATACATTTACAATACTACTTATATATTACAGCAACACATTGCAACAGTTCCATTACAGAGTTTATCCCCTCCAGAGGCTTGTCCTGAAGCACACAGCCAAAGCATCTGCAGGTAATCCAGCAGTGATCCAATGAAGATATTGCTGCCAAACTGCCGCAGGGCCCTGGCACGTCCATAGCTTCTTCAGCCCTTCTCCTGGGGTCTATCCTCTCCTGGGATTATCCCCTCCAGGGGAACTCACCATCTTCTCCTGGTTCTTGCAGCAGTCGTCTCCTGGTGGAGTCTTCTCCTGGCTCTGGCAGGCTTCCCCTCCATCTCTTAGTCTTTGTGGCACTCCCAGTTCTCACAGCAGCCATCTAGCTCTTTCTTGCAGCAGCCTTCTCCTAATTCTCACAGTCTTCTGACTCCACCCTTTTAAGCTACTTGATCTTAATTGGTCACAGGTGTGTTCTTAATTGGCCCCAGCTGCAACTCATTGGGGAATAAGATTACACACTGTGCCCCCTTACAATTCTCCCTACAGAATATAAGTGTGTTCTACATTGACTGTGTTAATATTTGATAGCTTGGATTGGTTACTGTGTCTTTTCACCTGACACCAAGTCTCCATTTTTGATAGAAGATGTAATTTAGATTCCTCTGAGTGTTTCTACTATTTTTTTTCTTTTCAAGTTTGCCTGTTTGAAGCATCTGTTAATAGGAGGGGTTATTTATACTTTATTTTACAGTTCTTATTGAGTAAAATAAGTGTATTTCCTTTTCCTAACTTCCAACAGATGCAAAAAAACCCCCATTAAACTGAACTGAAAGAAGAACCCCTGAGAAGACTTCATACCCATTACTTTTAATCATGAGCTCAGCATTTTATAAATTTAAAATTATATTTTTCTTGTTTGTCTGATGAAACAAACTTAAATACATAGGGGGAAGAGTCTAGTTATTTGAGATAAATTGGAATTCTTTGCCTTTTTTTATCAGCACATTGCCAGAGGGAACTCAAAATACCTGATAATCCATTTCCTGTTACAGTGACTATTTTGTGACTGTGACATTTTCATCTTTCTGTATACAAGTGATCAGATTTTCCTGTTATCTGTCTCATATTTTAATGGCAGTTTGTAGCTCTCCATGGAAAAGGGATGAGGAGGTTTCAGCTTGGGCTTCCTCAGTTCTGTTTCTGGCTCACTCCAAAGAGGGACAGGGACATGGATTCAGGAGTGTTGAATAGTGCAGAGAAGGCTTTAATCTGTGCAGCAAACCTTGCTCAGAACTACTCCTTGTCTTTGCCTTAGATAAACCCTGCCAGCGGCTACACATAAACAAACAATTCCAGGTCCAAGCTGTCTTTACACATTCCTGTGGTTACTAACTTGGACCTATGCTGCCTTAAATCTCTGCACACTGCTCCACTGCATGAAACAGCCTTAGCAATTGTGATTGATAAATTTCATTTGACATGTCTCAGGTCATTTACCTCTGGAACTGGGATTAGACAGATTAGTTTTGCAGGTGTGAGTCAAAGTGAAAATGTACACGAAATCAGGAGTTTAAAAGGGAGACTGCAGCAAAGCTTGCTGTGTTGGTACCCTGCATTCACACACATGCAAATTCTTTATTTTACAAATTTTTCATCCCTGGGATCATCCTTTGAAAATCAGTATTTGGGAAAGTCTTAGAAAATCGATGTTTGTGTTCCAAAAATTAATTTTTGGAAGTGAGGTAGTGCTTTGGAAAACAGTAGTAGCACTGTGTCTCAGCTATGCATAGGCTGGAACATCCAGTACATATTTCTGTGTCTTTTTGATTGTTGTAAATGAGCCTTCCAATTTAGACACCAAATTTAGGCGTTACAGAGTTGTATAATGCCTGTGTGTGTGATAAGTTTAGGCAATTATAGACAATAGAAATTTAATAAACAGTGAATTCAGAGAGATTTTGGGACTCCCAATATAGATGCTTATTCTCAGAAAAGAAAAATTAGTAGCAATATTCAGCTGCCAAGTCATCATTGCCTAGTGCCAGCTAGATGCTGTGGGCTAACCTGTGCATCTTCCTGTTGCAGCAGAACCCTGGTTTTCCTCTGGAATGGGATCATATAGCCCATCTCTGTACAGATGTAGGACATCCTCCAGGGCATCTCAAATGGCATCCACTATCCTTCAGGCAACTGAATTCTTACTCATTGACTTCACTGACCAGATGTTCATGAGCTGTGCTGAGGGCCAAAAAATCTGACTGGTCTGTAAACACCTGCACTGTAGACACTTAAAAAAATTCTGTGGAGACAGTTACCATCCTGGGTTTATATTTGCTTCTCATGAGTGTGTCAGCTACAGTCAAAACAGCGCAGCAATCTTACTGGGTCTGACAGCTGCCCAGCAGTAGTGAGTGATGCTGGCTGGGAGTTTGTGCTGGTGCACCATGACTGAATCATTCATCTCAATCTTCACTAAGTTGAGCAGAAGTCACTGAACATGTATGATATTTCATCAGATTTCTCTAATGTTGTGTACAAGAGCAGTGAGTTGGGTTTTTTTCCCAAGACTTGTTTTCCTGTGGGTTTTTTCCTGGCACAGTTCAGGGCTGTGTCACCTCTCAGCAGGACCGATTAGTCTTGTGTGGAGCACTGCCCTGAGACAGACTTGATGCTTCTAGCTCTGAATGAAAACTCAAGCATGCCTTCATGGGTAGACAGCCCTACATGTCCATGCATCCAAAGACTATATTAGCCACTACATCACACTGAGAACATATGCCATTTTGATGATCAAAATGTTTTACTGATTCACTGTCTTTTAAAATTCAATCCTTCTTCCTGCAGGTGTGAATGTAATGTGAATTTTCAGGTGAATGTTTCTTATGCTTATATTGCTCTACAGAACTGACCTTATCTGCCAGGTCCCCATACAGTGACATTAAGGACTAAAATGCTAACATCACTTCCAGAAGCAGAGGGTTTTTCATTGGAGATCTGACATCCTTACAGGCATGACTCTGCTCAACTTACAAAGGCTGACAGCAGCTCTGAGTTGGGAAGATTGAATCTTGCTTCTTTATTCTTTAATTAACTTATCCTCTGCTGCACTGTCAAGTTTAATATTAATGTGCTGTCCTTGAGCTCCACTACTTACCCATGTCACTATCATAGAATCATAGACTATCAGATTAGAAGGGGCCTCAGGGTTCCTCTGGTCCAAGATATAAACCAGTGTTGGACTCAATATTGATCCCTGGGGACCCAAAGGTGACAAACTGCCAATTTGAAGGAAGCCAATTTACCACCACACTCTGGGTGCAGCTCATCAGCCAGTTCCCCATCTACAGCACAGGTCTCCTGTCCAGACCATAACATAGGAGGAGACCTTGGAAAACCACATCCGAAACCTTGGAGAAATCTACGTAGACAATGTCTCCTGCTGGTCCCTATCAGTTTCTCGAGGTCGGAATTGAAGACACTTGAGACAGTAATTCATATTTGGACTCAGGTGTTTATTATTTCTTATCAGTGAAACAGTTTCACAGCCAGGAGTTCTGCAGCCTTTCATTAGGCTATCTGTCTCTTGTTACAAGGTCTTTTAAGACTAAACTATCCAATTAAGAAATGACACCTAGATTATTTTCCCTTTTAACCCAATAACTGATCCCTCAAAGCCCACAATACGGACTTTTCTTCCAATTACAAAACATCACTCAAACCCATGAAGAAGAAGGAGGAAGAAGGTGAAGAAGAAGGAGGAAGAAGATAAAGAAGAACACTTGTCTCTGCCCTAAAACCTCCATCTTGCTCTGTATTTATTTCTATATTCTAAAACCCCAAACTCTACGTTTTCTACCCTGTGATATTACACACTTCTTACCACCTACATACCTGTAATGCCAGTGCTATTAATCATTTTTGGAAGCCTTCTCCACAGCCTCAGGTCAATTGAAGTGTTCTCTTGTGGGTCTGTGCCTTTAAGCACAGAAAGTTTAAAATTCTCAGCATCCAGGATTCCAACAGGTCCCCCATCAACTGAACAAACTTCTACTTTGTCATAGAAGGTTTTTTAAGCATGACTTGTCCTTGGCAAATCCATACTGTATTTTCCCAATCACACACTTCATTTGACTTCTGATGTCTTGCAGGAGGCTTTATTCCATAACTATCCCAGGGACTGAACTAGACTGATGTGCCTGTCATTTTCTGGATTTTTCTTTAAGCCCCTGTTGTAGGTGGATTCAACATTAGCTTTCTTCCAGTCTTCTGGGACATCACCCAGTCTCCATGACTTCTCAGAGATTATGGAAAGTGGCCTTGCCATGGTGTCAGACAGCTCTTTCAACACCCTCAGCAGGTATTGCCAGGGCCCCTTGATTTGTAGGGCTCAGGCTTTTGTAATAATTCAGACATCAATCCTTCCTTCACTGACAGTGGATCTGTGTTCACATCAGCCTGGATTTCTGTTACTGGGACCTGGGGCCCAACAGTGCTGGAAAGTCAGAGGTGAAGTATTGAAAACCTTGGTCTTTTCCACACTGGGCTCAGCATTCCCTGGAGGTGTTTCAATCCCCTGGAAGTGCTCCCTGCTGCACCTCAGGAGCCCCTGCTCTGGAACTCTTCTGTAACTCCATCCACCACTCAGCCTCGGGAAGTGCTGTGTCCACCATCTGCCCCATCAAGTGATCTATGTGATCATCTGTTCTCAAACAATTAAAACATCCCTTTCTCCTGCTTCCGGTTAACTTACTGACTGTATTTCATGAAATGGAATTATTCTGTTTTACAAAATCTAAGTATTCGAATTTATGAAGGTGATGAAAATGAGCAAGTACTTGGAATGAAAATATTCTCTGATTTTCTATCTGATTTTTCAGATAGAAAAACCAAATATTTGCTCAGCTCTAAAATTAATTAACAGTAACTGGGTAGTTTGCCTTCTGCTACTTATACTAAATGTTTCTGACAGATGAATGAAAATTGAAGAGAAACCATATGCTTTATTTTAAATCCATAGTTAGTCGAAAAGCAGCCAACTTAATAAAAATTCTGAGTCAAATTTTTTCTCAATTCCTTTCTAAATAAAACTAAAAAAAGGTATCCTCAAAATTTTATTTTACATATTTTTACAAAAAAAGGATAAATATTTCTTAAAATGTGTTACAGGATATTCAGAAAAAATGAAAAAACAATCATCACAGAATGGAAAGAACTTTTGCATCTAAAATTTTTCTTTATCTCAGGGAACTGGATAAAGTTTTTTTCAACGTATGCCTAAATAGTTGTTTTTAGTTCTACCTTGTCTTTATAGTGCTTAGTAACCATAAATAAATTAAAAATCCAAATATTTCTTTTATTTAATACATTTAGCAATCTACCTGGAGAAACTGAAAAATCATTAAAATTTTATGGGCAATGAAATGAATTTGGAATGCACAGATGCATAAAAATCCAAAAAGAATGAACCAAATGTTCTAAAACTTCTCTGCATATAAGATGTTAGTAAAAATATTGTTACCCTTGACCATATGCCCCAATGACATTGAATAAATACGTTTTCTGACCATGAAAGTAAAGCTGAATCTACTTGACTTTTTGTAGAATAAGATTTTTGCTTAATGGTTATTGACAATTTTTTTACCTTGTAAATAAATTAATCAATGCCTTCTTTTTACGTGTGTGAAGCTAGATATTAAAGCAAAATGTGAATTATGTGCAAATTAAAGTATATTGCCTGTGCTAGACAATGAAGCATAGGCAGAAGACAAAAGGTCGTAAGATTCAACATGTTTGCTGCCTGGCTTAGAGCTGCAGCTCCATGTGTGCCACCTACAGAAATTACTGCCAGTCTGCACTGTGCAGGCACTGACACACTGGCTGGCTGACCAGACCGGTACATCCCAGGGCACCCAAAATCTGCTGTCATTATAATGTCAGGCCATGCCCTGTCTATGGATGCCTGCTGCTTCTCAGAGCATCTGACCTAGGGAAATTACTGGAATAACTGAATAACTTGTTCTTACTGGATTGTGCTGGATGTGATTATGACAGTCATTTCCAGGAGCTAAATGGAGTTCAGCTGCTGAACTTCATCTAGTCCAGCTCTGGTTTTAATCTAATTGTTTAACAAATTGAGTTGCCTTATGACAGAGATTCAACGGAAAGGTGATGTCAGAACTTTACATTTTATTTACAGGTAGGCAGAAGCTGAGGTGGAAGCAGAGACCTGTCCTTGCAGGGTTTACTCACACCAGGCCATGAATGAATGACAGATAAAGCTTACACCCCACCCATCTTCAACTCAATTGATTGGGAAATAGAACTTCCTTTTGCAGTAGTGAGATGACAGAGTTCTGAGCCTTTTTATGCTTTGTGCATCTTCACAAAACTAGTGGAGTTACTCTAGGGTTTCTCAAGATCATCTCTGTACATGAAATTGAGAAAGAGAAAAGAAATATGAAATTGGAAATAGGAAACATAAAATAAACAATGCGAAATGAGAAGTACATCTCCTCTCATTGATTGTTTTCTATTCATAGAATCCAGCTCCTGGTTTATGATATACTTCAGTAACAACCAGAAGATTTGATTTCCACCAGTGATACTCAGTAATATCAGTAATCCTGTCATGAAAAGGGTATCAATGATATATTTTGTCTGCAAGCTGGTGGGACTCTTCACCCAGTTCAGCTTTACTTGTCCCTTTATTTATAATTAATGATTAGCACACTGTAGTCCACTGAAGATATGTAAGACTTCAATATGCAGCTTGGATCTCATTATATTACCACTGGACAGGTTGTACCCTACAAAGGAAAAAGAGTAAATGCTGGTTTTACATCTAATTGAACTCAACATCATCATGACTAATTCATCTAAGTTTATGCAGAAAGCAGTTAAATACTGTAGCAATATGAAGGATGTGATTTTGGATGAACTTTGATTCTAGTTGGAAATGTCCTAATTCTGAATTAATTTCCAGGGTTACCTGTGCCTTTCCACTTCCAATTTCAAGCCACTCTTTCCAAACAACAGATCTGCCCTAGATGTCTGTTGGGATGGAAATCTATTGTCTATCTCACATTTGAGTAGCCAAATCACAGTAATTTTCTCCACTATCTGAGATTTCACCACAGGCACCAGCTGATGACTCCACTCCTTGTCATTTGTTGCAAGGCAACCCCTTGGACCAAGGCAAATCTCAGGTATTTCTATCACAAGAGAGAGAGAAAAAAAGGAAGACAAAAAAATCTCTTTACAGTAGAATTTCATTTTCCCCCTGGAAATCTCATCTTTGGCCCACTTGTTCCACTGGGATCTGGACAGAGCATAAGAGAAATTCTTCAAGCACTCAGTTTAATTCTCAGATGTTGGCCATAAACTGCCTGGTGTAATCTGGGTTGCACATCCTTTCTCAGGCTAGACAAATTGTACTGAGGCTATTTTAGAGCTGCTGGCTTCATGAAAACTGAAACTGAAATGTGTAATTACATTATACAGTTTGATACAAGCTTAACATTCCCTACCTGACAGTGTTTTAGAAGGGGAGTTAGTTGTGCCAAGGTGATTAATATATTAATCAGGGAATTGAGAACTTACCAGAGCTGTCTAATTAAAACAGAAAAATCCATCCCACCACACAGACAAAAGGCAGATACACAGAACTGAGAGCAAAACTACTCAGTCTTAAGCAGACCAGATGTTGCCATCAATCCAATCAAGCAGGCTGACTGAATTGCTCAAATTTAATAGGTGAAATACTGTGCTAGATGTATTTGCCCAAAGCATATAAACCCTGAATAATACTATTGTTCTTTACCAGTTTGCTGTGGAAGTCACTAAAAGGCTATTTCAAATTTAATTTAGTTTTAACAGGAACATTGTTTTAAAGGTTGCTATTGTGGAACTGTTTCCTCTTTACAATTTTCTAAAAAGAAACAAGACAGTAAACTAATTGCAAATTCATATACCTGTAAAATATTTTTATACACCATATCTTCTACTCTTTCCAGCTACTTCTTCCCATTTTAATGATATGTAAGTTTTATTCCTGTCCTGCCTGGAGACTTTTGGAAGACTCTTGCAAGTCATAACAAATGACACTTCTAACAGATCACCATTATTAAAAGATTTATTTGCTGGGTAGGAAGCAAGTACACAGAAGACAAAGGAGAAAAAATAATTTTTCAGTGAATTCTATATCTCCAAGAATTTCATAACTACCTCTAACAATATTTGTTGTCTCTATGACTCTATGCACATACATTTTGCAGTGTTACCTTGAACCTAATGAAATCTCTTCATCTTCTGTCTTGTGATTTGTTTTTAAAACTCTCTGGGACATGTTTGCAATGGCTGTGCAATTATATTGTTCCAATCTGTTGAAAGCTGCCTTAAAGAAATAACATCTGATTGTTCCAGCAACATCACAGAGCCAAATCACAGAGCCTGGATCCTAAACTGGTGTTTGCTACTTTGGACCATGCTTCCCTTTAGGCATGAAGTATTACCTCAGGCCACCATAAATTTACTGAATGCAAACTGAAGATGTAATCACTGATAGTTATGATCTATAACACAAGAAAAAGTCATATTTCTTCTGGTGAAGTATCAAGGCAGCTGGTAAAAGTTCACCTGTATTTATTTGTATGCCCAGGTCTGCATTGCCTGGAACTGGGTAGAGAACAAACAGATCAGTTATCTACCAACCCCTAGTGTGCATCATCCTTTGAATATATTGTCACAGATACCATTTGCTACTAAACACTGTTCTTTGCAACTCAAATACCCATCCAAAAATTGTGTTGAAATCATCCATATGCAAAGCTTTGCAGTTCACACTCTATTCCTTCTCTACTATCACTGGAGGTATTACAAGTATTTGTGCTGTTTCCTGCAGCAGATAAATGACTTTAGTAGTTTTTGTTTAAAAACTTAAATGCTGCACCAGAATCATATTTATTTCCTTATTTTAGGTATAATCTGATACAACTTGGGAATGTAATTTCTTTTAGCTCTTTTTGAAGAGGCTTTTTATGAGAAGTTTTACAGGGAAAAAATGCAAGAGAAACTTGCAGTGAGGGATGGTTATGCTGAAGTTCTGTTTCTGATGGCTCTGGAAACCAATGTAATTACACAAAATTACACAACTTGTTTATGAAAACGATCTGCCGTACGCTTCTCACATTTTCTCCATAGGGGCCTAGTTAGGATAAAGGGCAAATAAAAACCAGCATGTGCAGCTCTAGGAGGACTTCAAGTGTGAGTTTTGAAAAGATGTGGGAATATTGGGGCTGGAGTTCTGCACTGACACATCTGCTCTGAGTCATAGCACACTAATTTGTAATACCCCATTCAGTGGTGCTTCCTCCAGGTATTTCAAGAGAATTCTGAAGAGGACATGTGGATACAAATCCATGGTCAATCACTATGTGGGACACTGAGATGTTTCAAAACTAGACAGAAAACACCCCACATCACATTTTGAAATAACATATAGAGCTGGAAGACATCTTAAACCACTGATTTTTGAAACGTGTTAGTCTGTGAATTTCTCCGTAATGTTTGTAAATTGATGGGAGAAACCAGGAACTGTTTGTCGTGTTTCTGCTTGGGATTTCCTGGACTGAAATACACTCACACACACAAGTTGCACAGCTGCCTTCTGTGTGAGAGTGAGCCACATGTGCTCTAGATATGTTGAACTCACAGTGCAGAAGCAGATCAATAAATTCTGTACAAATAGCCCAAATCATCTTCTCTTATTTAAAGAACATTTCCAGGGGAGAGAGGCTGTTGTGCCTCTTAGTCCCACCCAGGAATCAGGATTTCACCCAACCATCACTTCACTCTAGATCTTCTCTGGCAAGATAATTGTTCTGCTGCTGTTCTGAGCCAGACTGGCAGCTGGATCTCTAACTGTGATCAAGCTGAGCATGGAGTAAAGATTGCCCAAGCTTTCTTTTTTTAGGCATGCTGGCAATGTGGCAGCATGGAGTATTATCCCTACATGATGAGAGAGGCAGGAATACCTGCCCATAGTTCAGCAGTTTATATGTTTGGATTCTTCTGCAAAAATGATTAATGTAAACTCCTGTGATTAGACCGTATTTTAATACTGGGATGCTCTCATTTCTTCCATTTTACCTTCTGAAAAGAATGCACCTTTTTTTTAATTTTATTTAATTTCAGTGGCTAAAAATTTTGAAATCCTGTAACAGACTTTGTCAAAGCAGAAAATTCCACAAAATAATTTGAAGAGAGTTTATTAAGAAGCTAAGTGGAAACTATGGGATAGAATTGTATTGTTCACAAAAAATAACATTAAGTATTTATTTTACAAAAACCAACCAGGAAATGATTAGTGATATTGTGACACCTTTGCTGTAATAGTGATATTTAATCTGGTAAGTAGCTAATTCAAAAGACATGCAAGTAAGTTTAGAGATCTCACTGTAAAAAAAAAGTGTCAGGCTTTGAACTCAATTTGTGTAATTTTTGGAGAACATGGATCAATAAATGATAATCCTATAATAAATCATTGTTTAATCAGTACTTTGGCTCTTTGAAGAAGTAGCACAATCCCAAGATCAACACATGAAAGAAAAAAATTAGAGTTTAAGCAACTAGGGGAATATATTGGCCATTTAAAATCTATATGGATAAGATTAATGATTTATAATGAACCATAAAAATCTCTGATTGGAATATTAACTAAAGGAATACAGGTTAAAATTGGGTATTATTCCAGAACCTACTTTAACAAAGAATATGCCAGTGATTTGTTAGATGTCATAAGATATCTTCACAATTACCAGGGAGGTCTTACACAGGAGTCAGTATTGATTTGGGATACTCTTATTCTTCTTGATTTGGGATATTTTGGGGGGGTTAAAGCTAAAATGCCATCTGTATCTGGGACTGAGACCTCCAGATACCTCCCATTGACCCTGTTGATAGCTGAAAGATCATACACAGCTATTGACACAGCTTAGATTTAAGAAGCAGATTTGAGTAGACACAGTTGTCTTTTGGGGGATTTTTTTTAATATTGACTCTATAGAAAGTTTGGATTCCAACTTTATGTGCTCTTGACTTCACCTGGGGTAGGTGTCTGAGCTGGCACCAACTTCCCTCCCTGAGTGGCATCAATCTACATAAGAAGTTATCTGTAGCTATGACTAAGATGTCATATTTTCTCTTTGCTATTCTGCCTGCTTTTAGAATGACAGATATTCATTATGCTTTAGGTTTATTTTCTAGGTTATAGCACGTGGTTACAGCAAAACCTTTGTAATAACCAGTGACTGCAGAATGAGGCCCTGGAGGCATTCAAGAAGGGTCAAAAGGATTTGAGACAACTGGTGATTTTGTACATAGTTCTTAGTCTTGATTGTTCAAATTTAATTTCTTCAATGCTTGTATAGGAACAGCAGAATAAATGTCTTTGTTTTCAAAGTAATGGATACAGCAACCCTGGAATCTCCTTTGAGAAGAGATTTTTTTGTGTGAGATCCCAATTTTTATCTAGGTGTGTGTATCTCTGACAACCCTGATGAAAGCTTTTTTGGCCCACTAGCTTTGACCACAGAGATACCTTCCTTCAGTCAGAAAAATTCTTCCAGATACAATGAGCCTCACATCAAACCAGCAAAACTCATCTGTTTGTCTCCCTCTTCCCACAACAACACTAACAACAAGAAGCATTTTGTGTGTCCCCCCAGAGCTCAGTGGGGACTGTGAATGTTGGGCTGAGCTTCCCACTGAACCATGAAAAGGGAAGAAACTTTGTGAACAATTCCCTTGCCTATGTTCTCTGGCCCTTCCTGACCATACAGCACCTGAAAATGAAGGTGACTAGTGCAGTATAGCCATGGTAAATGTAATGATTACATTTCTGCTAGGATGGCTCTATTTCTTCTGAGAACCCAAAGGAATTGCCATGACATAAATTGCTATGTACAACACTGAGGAACTGCTCCACACTGATCAATCTAAGGGCAATTTATGTGCAAGAACCATGAAATGAAGCTAAGTTACTCTGGCACCTAATAAGAGAGTGAGATGACGTTTGTCTCTGATTGAAAGCCCTCAGCTCTTTAATTATAAAGCATTGTGCCAAACCCATCTTAATTTCATGCATTTTTGGGTTGACCATAATAGAGATTCTTGTTCTTATTTGAATTAAATTTTTAGCTTGCTTTTTCATTCTGAGCCCCTTGCAAAGACTTTAACAACCAATCTGCCGGCACAAACATCGCTCCTGGTTACCTCTTAAAAAGCATAGCAGAAAACAGCCACACTTCTCTCTGGTCAGTGGGGAGGGCTGATGGTACTAAGCAAAAGGGAGAGTAAATGATTTAAATTGTGATATCATGTCAATGTGTAAATCTTGGATGCTAACAGCACATAGTTTGCTGATATGCATTGATGGCATACATGTTGCTGCTTCTCTTGTCCTAAAAATTTTTCAAATGCAGAACTTTCTTTCAGAGGCAGGTCTTAAATTATTCAGGTAATTTACTGTTCTGCCAATTAAGCTGGTATTTCTAGAAGTCTTTGCATAAATGGGTATGTAACCCCTCCCTATCAGTTTTCTTCCACTACCCATGACAAAACCATTCAATGAATCTCCTTGATTCTTGTGTCTGCAGAATGTTGATGCATGACAAGCTGTCAGTATCCCCCCAGACATTTCACAGTGTTGGCAGCCCTCTTCTGATGTACAACATGGGACACTGAATGAATCAAAGCAAGTGGGGAGTGTGACAATGACATCAGGGAGATACAGTTTGGGCAGCCTAACTGAGGTGATACACTTTAGTCATCAGGTAGCAATATTTTTTTTGACAAGAATCTTTTGTATTTGCTAGAAAAACATATTCTTTACTGCAGGTCAGATTGGACTTGAAGTGTGAAATGGTGCAAATTAAGGATGGACCGCTCCTCTTTAATAATTAATCTCCTGATTTAAAAGCAAAAGTTTGCCTGAAGTCATAACAGCATTTTCCCTTTCTTTTTTCTTTTTTTTTTTTTTTTTAATTGAAGTTTGCTTTTGTAGTTCTTATTACTGGAAAGTACCTGGCTTCTCAACAGCAATATTGACTCAATATTTATTCCCTTATAAAAACGCTAACATTTCATCCAGAAACAGTTTAGAAAGGAAGTAAATCCTCCACTGGATTTTTAGATTGGTTTACTTACACAATTAAAAATAAATGAAAACATTTAGAGTCCAATTTGAAGTCTGCTCTCAATAAAATGCACAGGGATCCATGCTGGCAACTTCTATTAATACTAATGGAAGTTATTAAGTATTTCTTCTCCAGGCATTGATGGGAGATTTTCCTGCTCATTTGTAAAGCAGGTGGAAAATGAATGGTCCTCTTCTCTGTCATGCTCCTGGAAATGTGCATTAGGTGTGGTTATGAACATTAAAAAGGAAATTCAAAAAAATATGGTTTTAGAGGGTTCTGTGGAAAGGTAGTTGGAGTTAAAAAATCAATGAACGTGGCAGTATATTAGACCAAAAAATGGCCTTGGCTGATATTTGTGTCGCAGCCGGTGTCGTCTTTGATAAATGACTCTTGTAAATCCGTGGGAATGTTGTACCATTCCATCTGAGATAAAAAAGTTTAAGTGCATCTGATGAACTTTCTAAATGCCAGCCAGCAGATCCACTTGGGAGCTATTAACTTTTGTAAACTTACAAATGGCAAAACATAAATACAAGTGAAATATAGGAACCAAACTAGTAGAACTCCTGAAGAGAGGAGCACCAGCCTCCACTGCCTGCTAAAGGAAGACATATGTCTGAAATATCATTAATCAGAGCTAGCTTTAATAAATTGTGTATGGAATGTCAGAGGAATTTTGAAAGTAATTTTGTGTATTGCCTGCAGATTCAGAGGAATGATTTGTGTACAACTGCTCAGCAAGTCTATTTTCTGACAGGTTTTCAAGCAACTGATTTGATTTTTTTTTAACCTATACACACAGAGGTTTATTAATTTTACCAAACCAGAAGTTCATATGTGCTTTGCTGTTTGATCCTGTGACCTGAATTCCCAGATGATTCAGACTGTATTATGTCCCTGTCTTGGATAGATCAGTATTGATGTGGGAAAGAATAGCAGTTAATGTGGGAATTTCCTTCTCCATGGGTTGGTTCATGTTTGCAGAATCTGATAAATCAGAATGACACTTGAAGTCTTTCTTCTTTACTTATACATTTGGAAAAAATATCACTGTTAGAAAATATCTATAAATGGATATTAATTTTGTGTAAAATGGCAGACCTATATTTTAAATCCTCCACTATTTACTGGGGATTTACACTTGCCCTATGTTCACACTATAGCTGCACTCCTTAAGACTGATTGCCTGCAATGTACTAGGAGAGATAAAAATGAATGTCATACTCACCCATAAAGTTCTACAAGCTGACAAATTCAGAGCTGCAATTAATTGTTCTCATCCAGAAAGAACCAACTTGCAGAGGAAGAAAAGGACAGTTTGGTAGGTTCAAAATGAATACAACAGAAAACTTCTCTCTTAAGGAGGAACTAAAATAATATAAATGTAAATAACTCCCATGGAAATAAACAAGGATTTCAAAGACTCTGAGATACTTTGGAATAAACATGGTCAGTGTAATTTTTAAGGCATGCTGAAAAATGCAAACTGTTCTGCAAATTTAAGGTATGGAGATAAAAAATGAAATAAAATAATTTTAAAATTATTTTTACTAGTCTTCCCAGCAGGAGACAGCACATGTATGATACTGATTCTTCTGATAGAGCTATCACAGTAGCAATTTGCCTTGATGTTTTCTTTAATGGCCTCTCCCTATCTTGTTGGAAATACTCAATTTCTTTAATATTTTATACTTTTACAACGAGTATTTATATTACTTAATAAATATGGAAAACAGTTTATTTTTCTGAAGAGTCTACTCTTTCTATTCATGCCTTAGAGACTTCCCTGATTCCTTGCAAATTAGAACAGCATTGAAAATGCCCATTCATATTACAACCTTTGCATACAGACTTTCTGTGTGCAAGGGGTCTTAAAACAAAATTTTGGTTTGGAAAGCTTTCAGGATTTTCCATTTCAGAAGCATAGGGAGCCTTCATTCCCCACCTCGGCAGCAAAGAAACGATAAAAGATTTAAAAGAATAAAAATATCTGAATACACTGAGAGCTTAAAGCTCTGTAACCACAAGATGCTTCTCCTTTTCTATAGCTTTACTGAAACTTGCATTTATTTGAATCTCATTTCACCCTTATAAATGGAAGTGTTCAACACACATACACACATGGTGGTGCCACAACACGAGGGTGTCATGGTTAAGGATTTCTGTTAGGAAAGTTTGAGGATGAACAAGGATCACAGATCTGGTAGAGAGATGAAACAATAAAAATTATTTAAGAAAAATGAAACTTCTAGTGAGGCCATAATGCTTGGGTTTTGGTCATATATGAAAGATTTGTTTTTGTTAAAGAACATAAGCCATACACTGAGTCTGAAGTATATTGTGTGGGTAAGTCAAGCCCAAATCAGTATAGCAGAGTAAACCTACTCAAAATTTCCTGCACACTAAAAGAAATGATGGCTGTGCAGTCAGAGGAGAATGTACTTGAGATTCTTACCTGTAAAACATGAGGCAAATGCACATCTTTATTTAAGCACGGACACTAACCCCTAAATTGAAGAATCTTGTGCTCAGGCAGAGAGTAATTAATATAATTATTTACATAATTTTCTGCTTATATGTCCATCTTGTTAAATTCTGCTTTGATTTTCAAACTCCCTTCTTCAATCAATACCTGGAATCCCTTCTTCTCAATACCAGTAATTCACTGGAATTTGATTAGTTTCACATGAGTTATATGTCAACATACATCTCTCTTGTATTTGTTGCAGGGGCTGTTAGTATTGGTCTACATTCCAAGTAGGCAGTGAGACCCCCCCCGGTTACCTGGTACCTGACACATCCTTTGTGCCCTCTGCACTTCAGCAAGTTTTTCATCATGATCTTGTAGAAGCAAAGTGTGGCTCAGCACAATAAATCAAAGCAAATCAAGAGTTATAGGTCATCTTCACCGCATTGCAATGGCAATGAAAACTGAAGTGTTGCAGTGAAACAGCACTGCTGTGTCTGAATGCAGCACTGCAAAGCAAATAAATGTCATGGAGATATGATGAATACTGCATTACCTTATTGCCTAGCCTTTTCTCTGACTCTGGACAGCAGCAGTCCTAAAATGCATAAGAACAGGGCAAATAACCCCCAGCCTCTAGTAATTTGTACCTCAGGGATCTCCAGGTGCCTTTGTATTTCATAGTTCTCAGTTGATTTCGTTACTTTTTAATAATGGTTTTCTGTACATGTGAAAATATTTAGTAGCCAACAACATCCTAGTTGAAAAAAAAAGCTCAACATATTATTCCATGAAGAAAAAAGGAGCAGTGTAATACAGCAGCAGTTGGATTACTGCACTTAGGAATAACTATGGTTGCTAAAGCTGGGCTAGGTGAACATGAGTATCTACCCTTTTTGGGGATTTTCAGCTGTGCATACTTTCTAGGTTTTAAGCAGCAAATCCAGTTTGAATTCTTTCTCTACAAAAAAAAAAAAAAAAAGAAAGAAAATGCAGAGTCCAGTTTATACCCAGGACTCTGCATCCCTGCTCTGGACAGATGCATCAACCAAATAATTTCATATAATCTTCTGTTTGATTTGAACACACGTCCTTCATTTCACTGGGAAGTTTCATTACCTTTGGACCACAAAAATAATGTTTCTTCTTGGCAGAGTTGTAGTCTGTACAAAACACAACAACATTCAGTTAAAGCAGGCTCTGCAGTTCAGTATGTCCAATGAAGGATGCAAGCTGGGACTAGGACATTTTTCTTAATATTCCTGTCTTGGGCAAGAGTTGGAAAGCAAATGACACAGAGCAACCACAGAGCATTAATAAAGGCTTCCATTAACTGAGGTGGGGCATCCTGGGTTAGCCCACAGACACCCACAATGGCTGAAGAAGAAAGCAGTTCAGTTGACAGAAGTAATTTCAGCAATTAGTCTGCTGCTGGAACAATTAATAGAGACAGATAGGGGCATGATTTGCAAAGTAAAAATAAGCAAGTTAAAATCTTAGGAAAATTTGTTGAGACAACTTAACAATGGGAGTTGGCACTGCAAAGCTGCCAAGGGCTGCTGCTGGAGCACAGGTTGGGAAGAGCCAAGAGGCAGAGCTGGACACGATGCAGCTCGGGATGGAGCTGTAGGGGCACAGCCCAGGGTGCCACTGGTGGTGCCAGGTACGTGTGGCACTGTGGGAGCCCCATCCCAGCACTCACAGTGGCTGCTGTGCACAACTGCCTCACATCCCATGTATTTTCTTATTAATGTGATTGGCCAGTTGCCATTTCTGAAACCAATTGATTGGCTCCATGTTTTCTTTTGTCCAGGAAGCGATCCTATGTAAAAATATACAACATGTATCTACCATTCCTTCCATAGATAAGCAGTTATTTTTATATGTATAATATATTATACATAAATTTATATACAAAATTGTACAAATATATGTAAATAAATATTTGTATATACACAACTGCATATAAAATATGTTTACTAACTTATATATTACACCTTCATTTGAACATATTTAAACTAAGTACATATTCTCAAATGTGTAGGTGAGTAACATAATAGCTTTAATAAGAGCATGTGAATGGTTAAATTTTAATGTCTAATTTTAATTAGACAAAATCAAAAGGCTACTGTAGGGCTCTCTGCTTCAAAGGCTGCTGGAGAAGCCTTCACACCTCTGGAGTGGGAGAAAGGACAGATGGGGTAGTGATGGTCACAAACATGATGAAAAATGTGTTATCAGAGGTCAGAGTTCCTCCCCAGCCCACCCTTTTCTGCCCCACAGCACGTCCTGTTTCTGCTGAGACCCCCTGCTCTGCTGGGGAGCACCACGAGATCCATTTCTGAACCTTCCCAGCAGCCTCTGGCTTTAGGAGAGTGCCGGTTTGGATGTGTCTCATTGTACCCTTTGGAAGCTGGTGGTGATTAATCTTTCTACTGTGTCCCACTGCTGTGAGTCATTAGCATTTAGTCAGTCTCTGCTTCATACCTGTTTGTTCAGAGAGGTCACAGTGTGTGCTGGGATGCTGATGACCTGATACTGGAGGCCTCACCAACATGTGTAATTGTTACAATCCTCTCCTGCTGGTGTTTTGCATCCATGTGTTCACATTTTCTCTTCACTCATATCAATATAAAAATGTTTCCAACAGCTTTCCACAGGCCTAGAAGATTCCCAGGCTTCTATTTCCTAATACTTATTATCTGCTGACAAAAAATGACAGCTACTTCTGATGGTTTGTAAGTTTTCTTAAGTCAACCGGCCTGTGATGTTGCTCCTCAAAATAAAGCAGTGTACTATGAAAAACTTTCAATTTTTCTCCTGCAGAATTGCAAATGAATATTGAAATTATTTCCTTCTATGCAATCACTTTATCTATAAATTCTATCATATCCTGTCTTCATAAATATCTGGTTTATTGGATTCTCATGAGCTTTATTCTGTGCTTTCTCATTGTACATTACTCATGCAGTACCTTCTTATCCAAGAAAAACTGAGGAAAAATGTTTGAGAAGAAGAGAAAGAAACACTGAGTTATAATACACTGTCACAACTCTTCTGTTATGTGTTATCAAGGGCTACACCACTGGCTAATCAGAAATTTATTAGCAATAATAGAGATGTAATTTGATATCAGATATAGATTTTGATCCAGGTTCAAATGCCACCTTTACAGCTGGGAGCAGCAAATGACTCTCTCCTGACATTAGCAGTGGAGCATTCAGTGCCAAATAGGCAATATGGAATTCAGTTTCAGAAATCTATTGTTAGGAAAGGCAAAGAAAACTGAGGCGAGCAGGAATAGGGCAGACATTTTTTAAGACTTTATATTAGTAAGAGGAAACTAATTTTCTCCATGATTCCATCACAGAGCTGGTCTCATACAATGCTAAACATTGAAATTCAACTTTAAACAGCTACATGAGGTTTGTACCTTCAGTCTCACATTCTGTTAGTAAGACCGGGAGGGACTAATATTTCACAATATGAAGAAAGAATCTGTTCCAATATTTTATCATCAGACTCATTAAATAATTTGGACAGCTGCTCCAGAGTCACTAGAATGATCATAAAAGTCTGCTAATAAAAGTGTGTTCAAACACGGTTTTGCTCACTAAAGGGTGACCTATGCAGGCTTTTGTTTTGGCTGGGGTTGATGTTCTCCACAACAGCCCTAGTGTGGCATCCAGCTCCAGGTACTAAAGCTGGCACAAAGATAAAACAAATAAATAATTAAAATGTGATTCATATTAGGGTGTATGTCCCTGTTATATCTCTTGCACCCTGTCAGACTGGAAAAAAATTGAGACCAACAACGTCTGCCAGATCAATAAGAGAATTCTGCTTTGCAGGGCTGTGGCACCTCAGTATAATTTATGAATCAGGAACACAGATTAAAGAAAATGCGGCCTGAGGCACCAATGACAAGACTAATGTAAAGTTTATTTCCTTATTGACATCCCACAGGTTCCTCAGCTGTTGGCATTGTCGTGGATTTTCTCTTTGATAGATCTGTGTTGCTCGTGAAGGGCAGTGCTGAGCAGAGCCCTGGGGTTACCCCAGCAGCTGTTAATGGCCCTTCCTCATACATGTATGCTAGGATACACATATATAAGTGTATAAATAGATATGGGGGTATCTATGGATAAATAATAATGCGTATTTGTACACTTTTAAAAAATATTTCTAGACAAATGTGAATAAATACACAATTAAAGCAACATGTCTTCTTTAAATGAATTTTCTAAAAAAATCAAAGATGTTTCTCAATCAAGAAACCAAGTTTAGTGTTTCTGCTGTCACAGTCCTTGAGGGTGATAGTAAGAAGTCATTGAGGAGCTCTATATCTTATTCCTTACTTTATAAATTAAGTACAAAGCTTTCCATTGAACATGAAGATTATCAGACTCAGAAGACAAGGAATAAAACATGCTCTAGAAAAAAGTTCATAATCAATTGGGGTTTCTAGGTGCTGCAATAAAGAGTAGTAGTACACAGTACTTTGGGATCCAATTGTCTAAAAGAACAATTGTAGCCTAATCTCTGTGCTGTAACAGTTCACATCTATCTATGCTCTGAAAGCAGAGAAAACTAAGAATCATTGTCTAAGGTGAGCAAAGCCATCTAGGTTTGCTTTGTTCAAAAAGAAAAATAAACCACATACTGATGAGGACACACTGGTAATTAGTTAGCAGAACTCAATTTCTTTAGAAAACAGAAAGGTGGTAACATTTTTTTTGCACTGATGCCCGGGAGTGTTGGTGAGGTGTGTGTTAATGTGCTTCAGAATACCTAAAGATGAAGATGGGCTGCAAGAGAGAATTGCCATAGTGGGAAAACAACAAAAACTGTGAAACAGGATGGGGCAGTAAGTCCTGCCCTTACCAAAACACATCAGCTAATGGAAATTCACATTCTAGTATAGACATAATTTTTGGTCTCCCTTCACAGAGTCACCCACCAGCTGAACACTGGGGCAGGTTTCCACACCCTCACATCCCTTGGCGAGCTGCATAACCAAACAGGTACTAAGATAAGAGTACACAACTTCCTCAGGGTAGTTGTAGCTTAAAAATGCAGTGATGTGAGGTGCTCACCATTCCTGACAGAAACTGCGTTGCAGAATTTCTGTGCCTTGGGAGACTGTTTGCTTTTTAAATCTTCTCTAATTGGGGCTTGCATTAGATAATGAAGTTATCCAGACTGAGGAACTCAGCACTTTCTTTTTTTTTTTAAAGAATAGGAAGAACAAGAGCTGCTGGGGATCAGCTGTGAATGTACTATTGATTTCTCTCCTACTGTTACCATGAATGACAAATGCCTTGTAAGGCATTCTAATTTAGCCAGAAACAAGAGCTTTTCCAGCAAAGTGCAACAGCACCACCACAATGCTTCCAGCATGAGGGAAGCAGGGATTGCTTTTAGATAACCATGCCAGTGAAGTGATACAGAGATTTGTACTTTCCAGCCTTACCTGGACTAAATCCCTGGATTTGCAGGCAGTGATGTTAATCATGCTTTATGTATATCAGCACCAGTGTGGAGCCAAGCCACAGATGAGCAGCAATTGTCTGCTGTGGCATGTGGCAGTTGCCCATGCCAGGCTTCTCACTTGGCAGCTTCAGGTGGCATCAAACAGGTTGTGTTTGCTTGGTAATTCCCAGGAGGTAGAAAAGCAGGATGGAGATAGTCAAACCAAGTTTTATCTGTGCCTATTATCCAGCATCTTGAAGTATTTGAAATCTGAAGTGCTCTTTTGGCAGATTTGGGGAAGGATGAGGTTGTTTTTTCTCCAAATAGTCAAAGATTTAATGGAATGGAAAATGAAGAACTTATTTTGTGACCTGCAGTACTTTTTCAGCCTCACAAAGGTGTGAGTGTTCAATAGTTTTTGCACTGGTGATTTTATAATTTCAAGGGCATATGTAGAAAGAAAAATGTCCTACTATTCCAATACCTCTCAAAACCAGAAACTAATGTGCTTTTGGCTTTAAATACAGAGTTTTCCATCAAATTCGTATGATGGCTGAACTACCCTGGTTGAATTTTAGCAGAAACTTTCCTGAGACATCCTCTTAATAGAGAATTTGATGCTTTTGCCTGTGTAATTGTCCTAGACTGCTTAAAAAACATTCATCTTGCCCTTTAACCAGTACCAGATTAAAAAAGGGCAATAACTAACCAGATGTTGCTGCATATGTGACTGTTTGTGAATCTGCTTACTTTAGAGTACTTTAAAGGAAGACTAAGTAAAATAGTGCAATTGTAGAAATAGTAAACTGGGAATAATGCAACATTGCATCTTTATTCTTAAGAGATTTAAATAAATATCTGAGCAAATCTACTTTGAGAATATGAAGTCTGTGCCTAAACAGCAAATTATTTCTTACTCTCATGTACTTGTGAAAAAAGCACATCAAAATTTATTCTCTCTACTCTTGCTACTTGTATACTGAGCTGTAGTATTAGGTCAGTGTTTAATAGGATGCATAGCTGTTTAATAGGATGAAAGCATTTCCAATTCCCATCTGAATGTGTTAAAGAAATTTAAAGGTTACAGTACAGTGCCCTGGACCTCACTGTGCTTTAAAAAGTAACAGTATTTTTTACAGAGGAAATGATTCAGAAATCCTATTATCTGTTGTATTTCTTAAGTTATAGAATAAAATACATTACAGTTAAAATGTAGCCATTTCAATCAATATGAAGTATGTGAAAGTCTGTGTAATTTACCTGCTTTGATCCTATAATTCTAACAGAATTCAGGGGCTCAGGGAATATTTCCATGAGGATGAAATAATTCTGATCAGAAGTAGCTGTTTTTGAATGGAGCCCTGTGAATTTATAGAAATTCCAGACAGAACCCTCTTTGTGACAGCACTGCAGTAACAAAATCAAGAAGTCTTTCCCTTCCATGTGGTGTTTCCCTCTGTTTGTGCCAAAAGTGTCTATACAGCAGTGTCATAGCTTTTCAGATTTGTTGTGTTTTGGTTTTATAGTTTTTCCACTGGCTTTTGGCCTCTGTCTCTAGCAGAAACACAGCCATGATCTAACCAGTTCCTTCTCTCCACTAACCATGTGCATGCTTAATTACACCCCTCCATCAGATTGCACTAAAAATGTTTCAGCAGAACAAAAGTTTTATATTCCTATGTAAATTGTGTCCTTTTATTTTGTTCTCAGTTCTGGTGATTTTCAATGAATCAGCCCCTAAGATTTTGCTCTTTCTGGCAGCTCCATCTTCTGAGTTAAAATTCTTTGCAGCTGTCACCATCCTGAAAGAGGACCTCAACACCTTATCATAGGAAGCAGCTTTTGTTCTACCTGACAAACTGGGAGCATACTGGTCATGTTGACATCTGTGTCCTTCAAAGTACACTTGAAATCTGAACAGCCTCAGGAAATGTCTTTTATTCTCACAAGAAACAGAGAATTGGGCAATTTCTTTCCTAGTGTGGGTCATTACTTGAAATAAAGAGGAGTGGCTCCAAGTTGGTATCAGCTGAATCCAAGACAGAATCTGCAATTAGGAATCTTACATCGCTTGCTTATTTCACAAATTCTGGAGGTCCATCACTCTTTTTTCCCCCCATCTATGTAATTTCAAATTTCAAGCAAATAAGGAGAAATTGTTCTTTCTGAGCAAAATGGAGTTATGCATTTAATTTCTGATACAGCTCTGCAGGGTATGGATTTGGGAAATACTGGAGTTTAATGTTAATCATCAATGTTTATCTTGCTCTAACAGGATAACCTGGAGCCACTAACTGAGAATTAACAGTCCTTGTTTGAAATGCATGGGATCTGTCCTTAAAAATTTACAGTATGAAATAATTGTAGAAGGTATCTCATGTCCTATGACATAAAATGGGATCTAACTGCTACAGGATGAGTTTTGTACTGCTCACATTTGCACTGCAGCAAGCAGAAACTCTTCGGTTCTGCCCTCAAAACCCTGAAAGTACAAGAAAATCTTTTCCTAAGAGAATGATTCAGCAGCCTGGACAACTGGAAAAATACATTTAAGGAACTTAGAAAATTTGTTTTCCCCATTGCATCAAAGAATGGCTTTACTTAGAAAGAGTCTGCAGTGCAGAAGAATGTGGGAGGAAGCTGAGTATGAAAAAGAATTCTCCACCAGAAAGCAGTGGATTAACAGAATTGATCAGAAGTTTTATGAGGGTTTGTTTTGTTCCTATGAACAAAACAATTTTTGGGGGGGGGGGGCTGGTTTTGATAGTGTTTATTTGTTTCAGTCAAAACTGAAACCTTTACAAATTTGTGGAAATTTTAGGTGACAGTGCATTTTTCCTCTCAAAATTGTACTGAATTGATTATTTCAGCAGTACTTCAAAAAAAACCAAAAATTCACATTTTAAGATTTGAAAAATAGATTTGTTTTCTATCTTGTGTAAAAAATTTCTAAATTATAAAAATATAAATATCTAGAAAACAATTGAATGTTCTAACACTTCTGCAGTCAATTCTCCTTGAGGGTTTGGCTAATACATATGTATGCAATTTTTAATTTTCATACCTTTTTGCAGTAATTATTTTCTAATATCTTGATTTTTTTCTTTAATGGGAAAGCTATTTCACACTCAAATCTGCTAATTAACTCAGTTATTCTTACACTTTGGAAGTGAGTGATTGTCTCATAGATCTCAACTATGTTATCTATGCCAGAAAGAGTCAACTAATCCTGTGAACCTAAAAACCCCAAAAAGCATTAGAGGATATTAAAATTCATTTATCATTATATTTTTATTAAAAGAATGCTGTGCCTTACTTTTACGCAGGCTCATTCTCTATTGTATCACATGTGTATGAACTGCTGATGTCAGATAAAATGCTGAGATTTGGCAAAGCTGAGCTCCTGTTTCCAAGAGGGATGTTGGGGTTTCAGGTCTTAAGTTGGGAAGTTAAGTTCTATTTTCCAAACCACAAACAAGTTGCAAAAACTGAAACATTTCTAGGTACATATAATATTTAAACCTATTCTCTTTTCTTATCCTATGACTGCAAATCTGTGCTCCCGAGTTAATCTGTGTCCCAAAATATGTTGGAATTTATATGTCTGCAACCCTGTTGCAAAAAACAGGCTCTGTTAATGAGTGCAGAAATGTTCCCCCATTAAAAATATAATGTGTTTTAAAAATTACAATGCCAGAGTCGTGCTAAGTGCACATGTTCTATCACTTTTTAACTGTTGTGAGTCACTTTTGAGTGGTTCACTGCAGAAATATATGCGCAATTTTCAGTAGATGGAAATACCACTGCCATGTTACATAAATTAAAAATATTTCAGAATTCAGATCTGAGTAGGACATGCTGGCTTCCTATACATTTACTGATAGAATTAATGTTTTCCTGTAAAGCATATTGGAATAATCAAGGAAGAGCTATAAAATATTAGGTATTCTCTATCCAAAACTATGAAGAGGAAGTACTAGAGTAGTACAACAAAAAAAGTCTTAAATCACAGGGCACCAATGTAAAGGTTGCATATTTTAAAATTGTATCCTTATATACATGTTTTCCAAATAGTTTCCAGTTATATCATGGAAGTAATAAAACATACTATTTCTATATTTATGCAATGGTAATGGAAATTCTTCATCAAGGCTTTATGATGATTAAATTTAGCTATTTTTCTGAAGTATTTTTCATGGAAAGTTTTACTCTTTTTGTCAATAAAATTTATTTATTGAAGAAAACATATGAAGCAAATCTTTCAGTGATTTTTTTTCCAATTATTTGTTGGAGCCATTTTCTTTAATTTTCTGATTATTACTTATTATAAATAAAAAAATTGAAATAAAGTAACTGTAAGTACTCATTTGGCTGAGCCAAAGTATATTCCTGTAAAATTTTAGTTACATAATATAACATGTTTTCATATATTTCCATATATTAAAATTTTATTTTCCTATTACTAGAAGTACTTTTCCTTAAAGTAAAGGAGAAAATGTTTGAAAATAAAAGGCCTGGGGGACAAAATGTGCACTGTCCACACATGCTTGAAGGCACATGCCTGCTTAGTCTCTTTAGCACAAAGAGAATAACTGATGTATATTAGCTTAACTCCTCATATGCTAAATTATTCATAGGCTTAAGTATTTTCTGGACTGGGCCATGGTTCTGGTAAATGGCATGAGTCCTTGAATACTTGGGTTTTTTTTTTTTCTTTAAATTTGATATGTAGTGTCCATAAATGTAGCTCTCATGATTCATTAACATATTATGGCACAGAGTTTTACCAGAATGTGTCTTTACATTCTTCATCTTGTAATTCATATTAAATTGCACTGAATAATGCAAACATATAGACTTCTGTTGCAAACTGACTAAAAGTCTATCAAAATCTGCACTGTCTGATGCAATCAAAATTTCCTTGCTAAATCTGGTTCCCTCCCAGAGCTATTTATACATTTGCTAATGCCTCACTTTGTGTTACACCAGATAAGTCACTTTGCATTACAGTTGTGGAGTGTAAATGTCATAAATTGTGTAAGCAGGTGTGACACAGTGGAAAGCAGTGACTGCAACATGACATTCTAAAAAGTTATGCCAAAACACTCTGCAATAAAATTCCTACCATTATTTTTCTTCAATACATACATATGTTTAACATAGAGTCTTCAGCAGCATCCTTTGAAAATTAATGAAAATTATCTTGATTGCTGCTACAAAGATTGTCAGAAACAAGCAGCATTTCAAGCATGGTATACAGGGTGAAAGCTGTTAAAATATGTGAGTTCATGTATGATGGATTAGCCATGTTATTTTTACTGCCATAAGCCTGGTAGGAAATGTCTTGGATCTTACACTGGTTTACCTTATTTCACATCACAGACTAAGACATGCCTGCATAAACCCTTGTATACTGGTGTAACAGGATTTCTCCTTACACAGATAATAACTCTTAACACAATTTCCTATTGCAAACAAGTTTTATGTCAATGTGATCTTTTGTGTACAGGTAGTGTGCTACATGGCAATGAAGCCCTCTTAGATTTCACTGCATGGCCATGTGCATTGTCACAGAATTGTAGATGAATTTCCATTTCCTCTTGCTGTAATTAATTTAATTAAAATTAATTCCCTTGGGAAAATAAAATTCTGGAACTGGTGGTATGGCCTGAAGCAATGTAATTACCACTCTAATGATTGTGGGGCACCTCAAACCCAGCAGGAAGAAGCCTGCATGAAACACACATCTCTCCAGTCCTTGACTCCCTGGCCTTCCTTCATAGCCTGCCATGGGTGGAGTCCACACTGCTGTGGTTGTGTCCATTATGACCATTATGAGAGTGGTTAGTGGTTTTCACAAGGAAAACAGATGAAGGTTATTAGGTAAGGACCATCCTGGGTTTAGAAATAATCGATTTAAAACAATATTTATTTGGATAACATCCAGAATAAAGACCCCTATTTTTACAGGTTATTTCTACACGAAAGGGTTTTCATAGGTGTATAAAATGCATGAGGTTTGCTTTAAAGGTTTGTTCACATTGGATGGGACCATAGAATAAATTTTAAAAGGGAGTTCTGCATTGTTCTGTGAAATGCAATTGTTTGTATCTTAAAACTGAACAGCTGAAAGATCTGGTTTGGTTAGAATGGAAAACTTACATATTTTATGTGGAAGATGTTACTTACTGATCAGAGAGTAGAAGACCAGGACAGAGGTAGTAAATTAGTTTTGGCATAGCTGATACTAGAAATGTGCTTGGTTCAACTGAGTGACACAATGTGATTGGCAAATGTGAGCAACATGAAAGGTCATATCATTGTATTGATAAATTAACTTGAAATTATGAAAATTTATACATTATTCACCTATTGTTTCTGATTACACTGATTATAACAACCCATTGAGACCATGAAAAATATGTTTCTATTGCTTAGATGAAAAGTGTTTTAAATTGTTTTTTTAAAAGATCTAAAGGGGAAACTTTTAGCAAAAGAAATTTTGTACAACACAACTTTTAATATCCAGTTACAAAGGTATCAGATTATTTTTTTTCTTTCAGAAATGCTAGAGCTTCAGGAAATTTTAATGAGTCATAGGATCAAGAGTTGCTTAAAATAAGGTGATAGCATGTGACAATCAAGTAGTTCCCTTTGTACCACATTCTCCCTTAATAAACGTTTTAGGCCTTTGGAGTAAGAGAAAGGAAAAGAAAGGGAGAGAGACAAAAAATATATGTTGCTGCCTGGAATAAGCTATTAATATAGATAAAATATCATTACACAGGCTACAGGGAATATACAATCCAATGGAGATAAAATAGCTGCTATATTTATCAGCATTCTCTTGTGTTTTAAAATTTCTTAGCAAAGTCACTGCTTATAAAATGTGCAAGACTGACAGCACAAGAATATGAAGTCCTTTGTCTGTCTCCTGGAAAAGTACTGAGTAGGCAGCAAAGTCCTGGTTCTCTTTTCCTACAAAATTATTTGTCATTTGTGTCACTGTTGAATTTACTGCGTGGTTTGCCTTTGATTGACAACAATAATTCACAGAGTATGTGCCTTCCTGCACTGTAGGCCGATTGCATGTCAAATGAGCAAGGAAGGCAACATTAAAAATAAAAAAGTGCCTGGTTTATGTAGCTATTTTGTGTCTTCCAGCACTGGACCAGAGAAGGAACCTGATGCTGTGAGGAAGTCACTGAGCAAGCACAAATCAGCTCCCCAGCCCATGGGCAGTGACAAAAACTGACTCAGAGCCATGGACAGGGGTCCTGAGGCTGGGATCCCTGGAAGGCAGCATGGCAGGGAGGCTGCTGGAGGTCTGGAAGCCAGCAGAATGCTCGCCAAAATGGAGTGGAAGTGGTGGCAGCAGTTAGAGATGCCATTTAGTCCTTGGAGTCTGTCCAGATACTTCCTTAGGATCCTACTGCACCCACAGTTTTGTCATGGGGACGTTTTTCTCCAAGGAACTGGGCTGAAACTGCAAAGAGATCCCATAGATCAGGAGAGAGGTGATAATAGTCCCCATGGCTTATGCCAAAAGTTTAATAGGTATCTTAAATATTTCTGCCATAGATGCTGATCTCCTGCCAGCTGGTGCACAGAGTGCAGTGTGTGCCTGCTGGGCTGGCTGCAACAAAGTTACATCCCAGAATACATATATATATTTTACCCACTTCACAGTATTTTGCCTCAATTGCCAGCATTTTTGGAGTACACAATTCATCTGCCAACATTCCTGCTCCTTTGTGTGGTGTGAAGAAAATATACACACTTTTGTTAATATTCTAATTTCACACTCCAGAAGCAAGTTCTTGTCACTAGTGATGCCCTAAAGGTTAAAAGCAATTGTAAGGAGTTGATGAAGTTTTGTTTCAGAACCTGTAGAGAAGAATGCCAAATTCAGAAAAAGGGGAGTAAAAAGCATTGGGTTGTGTGTTAGCCAGTGCCAGAAGTGATGGGCTGCAGTTGTCAACCAAACCCTATAGATGCTTCAAGTGGAGCAGATGGCAAATTTCAATACATTCCACATTATGAGGAATGTGCTTTTTTTAATTTTTTTAAATGAGTTGCTAAAATCTGCAATGAAAAATCGCAATAAGCAAATAAATCATCTGCCTGTATTGTCTGTCACCAGAGGAGCAGGAATGACTTGGCAGCACACTGAAGCAGCCCAGTAGCTGTTGCAAACTATTGATATTTTTTTATAAGAGTTCAGAATGGACCACATGTCTTAAAAGTTCAACAAAGCTTGAATGAAATCCCAAGACGTAAACTATACTTAGGCAGAATTTTCTTGCCTCAGGGACTCTTCAACTTCAACATGCTGATTGCTCCTGCAGCCTCTGACACTATTCCATCTGCTCCATCTGCTGTCGTCCAGTTAACACTGGGGGAGGTTACAGCTGTGCTCTAGTCTGCTACAAGTGCTTTCCTAACCTGATTATAAGACTACTCAGAGCTACATGCAGGAGAATGGTCCTTCTGTATTAAGCACCAGGAAAAAGAACCCCCACAAACAAACAAGCAAACACAAAAAACCACCCTAAAAACCAACCAAACAAAACCAAACTGTAGTTGTTCCCTGAGCTTCTTTCCCTGTAAGGTGAAGATTATGACACTGCCTGAAATCATAAAGCCTTCTCTGATTGCTGGGATGGTAACCATTCCTTCTTTTCCTTTTCTAGGAGCTTAAACCCCTTCATTCTTCAATATTGCCACCAAAACCTACTTCCACCCTGTGTTTATTTACTTGGAAAGGGGAATGAAGAGAAAAAAGTCTTGTTCTGGTTTCTGCTTATAATGTCCCATTCAGAATAGGACCAGACAGGTGATTAGATTAAGGGTTGAATTTATTTGAAGGCAGAGTTGAGGCAGTGGCATCCTGCCCCCCTCTCTCTGGTGTGATGTGTGCTCTGCTGTCTCTGTCACTGCTGACCCCCTTCTGTGGACCTGTCTCTCACCTGAGACACTGGGTGAGTCTGTGAGAGGATTGTCCAAACCCAGTGCAAAAAATAAACTGGAAGTTCAGGGCTGACTGTGCGCTGAGGCTGCTTAACCTCCAGACACAGAGACAACCAACACTTTAAAAATATTATTTCTGGTTTTTATAATGGACCCTATCCAAGCCTTTGGACCCCCAGCACTGTACCAAAGTGTCCGAACAATCACAGAGCATCAGTGAATTTGTCATACAAGCACACCCTCAGAGCCTAGCAAACCAGTGCCACCCCCATTCACTGCAGAAACATTGGGTGGGGTGTTTCAGACCAGCACTCTGTAAGCATTTGCCAATACTTCAATATGGTGATGTGCTTAAATGATCTTTATACAGCTGATCCTAAGTGCTCTTACAGTATTCTGCACTTCTGTAAACTCGGATATTTTAAGATCTACACCCAGCATGTTTTCTGAACCCATAGACAGTGACCTATCTCCAGCCCCTTCTCTCCCTTAGAGGCAATATCCTTTCCAGCTGATGGTTTTCATTTCAGCTGACAAAAGAAAAAAAATAAACAAACCAAAAAAGCTTTGGTTTTGTTTCCCACATATATTCTAACCTGATTTTAAAGGGTCTGAAGGAGGTGAATGGTCGAGTGAGGAGATAAAAAGGAGTTAATTAAAATATGGAGGTTATAAGCCAAATTTTAATCTTACAACCATGACACTGGCTTAGCTGAAAGCATAAAGGCATACTTGAGTCTCTTTTTAAGCCATCACAAAAAATTATCTCCAGAAAGGAAAAATAGCTTTTAGTTACTCCAGACTGTCATGAATGTGATTATAGTGAATTACAAAATATGTGAGGGAAAAAAATCTCTTTTATGCAAAACTTCACCTTGAAGACATTTAATGAGTGAGGGAGTGAAGGTTCTTGCAAAGGTGCTCTGAGGACTTTTGCATGAGTCTGCAGTCTTGAGAGCAGACAGCTGAGAGGCAGCAATCACAGATATGAGTACATGTTAAGACTATCTTCATGATGCCAAAAGTTTAAGTGAGATTAGAATCAGTCCCTTTAGCTTTGAAGCATTTTGCTGAGCAGTTTTGGATCAGACCATATAGACTCATACCTTAGTAAAAATCCACATAAGTTATCTAACTCTCCAGGAGGAAGCATAGATAAGTGATAAAACCAGAGCTACAGTATTACAGGCTGCTAAATGCATTCCCTAGATCTGGAGGAGTTTAGTTCACAAGAAAAAGGCTTTGCATTCCAAGTAAATGAGATCCTGCAGCTCTGTAGGGAATAGCTTTAATGGGAAAGTCACATTCCTTGCCTCCCATGTAAATAAATCAAGGTACTTGAATTTGGTCATGGCCTTTGTCTAGCTTGAGGCCAACACCAGCCCAAGGTAATGCTGTGAAGGTTAGAAACAGCTCAGTGGAATCAATCTTCACATTATTACATATGTAACACCACAGGCAACACAGAGGCGCCTCAAACTGAGATTGAAGTGTACCCCATTATCTGTAGAACATATTAATACTGTAAAACTTAAATGCATTGGTAATACTGTATTTGATTGGGAGTCAAATTCTCATAGGTTATAAAACAAGCTACAGGCAAGCTAGGGAGAAAAATCATCCCTCTTATCTAAACTAAAAATGTACTAAGGCAGTTTTTATTATTTCTTAATGAACTACATTTAAACATGCAGACACAAAAATATCACCTGCCCCTATTGAAAGCAATGATGATGTTTCTCTTGTCCTTGGTATTTTCTCACCCCATTAAAAAATCCAGCTGGAAGCTCTCCAATCACTTTAGAAAACAAGGGCTAATGTATTTAAATTATCATTGTACATGGAAATATATTGTTCTTATTTACTGCTTGCAATGCTTGGGTTCCACAATATAAAGTGCTGTACAAAGGCAGCAAAAGACCTTCCCAAGTTTAAGATAAGCAGCAAAGTAGGGACTAGGACAGATTTTTTTTTTAATCATTCTCTGGAAACATGGAAGACAATATCTAAACTCCCGCAGATACTCTCCTTTATCATTCCAGCTGTTTTTCTATTTGCTATGTAGATATGTCCTTGGTGACACCATGGGGAAATAAATGATTTTGCCATATCTCCATTCCCAAAATATCCTAAATACATTAGGGAAAATCACTAATAAAGTGACACTTTGAAGCTTCTTTATTACATTTATAAGAGGAACTTAGTTAATCTACAGTATCAAGCTAGTTTATACACTGGAAAATGCCATGCTTTTCTTAGTCAGTTACATTTTCTCTTTGAGTGCCCATGGCTATACATTGACATATAAGTGTTTTACTTAAAGAAACACTTACAGAAGTTTATGTCACACTTCCCAGGAGCACGAGCTATCCTATCAAATCATGACTCATTTCACTTGGCTTTATAAACTTTAGGCATGAAGCCTAAATAAGCGTTCCAATCTTCCTCCATAGCCAACAGACAGAGGCTGACTCCAGCAAGGTGTGCTGGAGAACTTTTATAGGAACTTGTACCTAAATCTCACATATCTAAATATAAATCAGCATCATCCCTGTCACTAGTGCAATGGAAAACCCTGTGACTGGATTAAGAGCAGGAAGCCTCCTGCTATAAGATGGCAGCAGCCACAGGGCTGTCAATATTCCTTTGCTCTATGTAATTGCTAAGACAAGTATTTAGTATGTTGTAACATTAAAGTTCTTTGGCTTGCTGCCTAGATTGCGAGCTTGCTCACATCTTGCATGTAAAAAATCATGTATGAGGCTGATGCTGAGAAATAAACAGCTCTCGACGCTTTCCTAGCAGCCCCACATCCTGTTTGTGTTTGTATATAAATTGCTGGCACAGGCTGCTGTCAAATAGCAAACATTTTCCTTGAACTTAAGAAACACAGCCACCTGAGTTTCTGAAATCAGAAATTATTTCTCTGAGGAACCCTCAATAAGCAGCATTTCCCCACTCACAAGCACTGAGTCGATGTGTGAAAGAACAAGAACTTTATTATGGAAATTAGAAAAACCACATGAATGATAAGTGTACTCTGTAGTAGCTTTGTCAGCACCTCATAATCACAATGCCTTTCCATTCTGGTGATCATGTAAGAGGAAAACACCCTTAACTGTAATTTATTTCTTTTTTAGAGTCTGTCTACACTACCAGATAATTTAGTTCCCGAGTTCATGGCAGGCACTGGATCCTTGCTGTGTGCATTGTGCAGATGTTAGTTTACATTTGGGGTTTGTTTGGCAATAACCAAAAAAAGCAAGTGACACAAATCTTACACACAGTCCGTGTCAGGGACCCCATCACACCTACAGGGCTGCACCTTTACCCTCAGTGGTCTTTAGAGACAGAAAGTCCTTCAGACTCCAGGACTTGCAAAATGTTCCAATGCAATAAAAATTCAGTTAAGTGCCCCACAACACAATTCAATCTATGTTCAAACTGAATTTCATCTAAAAAAGCCCACAACAACTCCCAGAAAATAAAAAAAATAAAAAAAATCGCTGTGTCTCAAGGCAATGTGATTATCCCCTAGACAACAATGCCCCTAAGCCAATTTGTGAGGGACTGGCCCTAGTCCCAAAAGTGATCAGCAAAAGTGTTTCCGCTCCTTACCTGTTAGCTTAGGGCTATGGTTAACTCCTTGGGTGGGATGCATTTAGCAGTAGGGGCGCAACCTGAGGATATCAAACCCTGTATGCAATGTGTTTGTGCTGCATTTCCAGGGTCCTGAGGTGCAAACACACAGATCTGTCCTCAATTCTTTACACTGTGCTGCTCAATGGGGTTACTTTTACAGTTTGGCTACATTAAAAACCTGAGAAATTTAACAAGCAATGGTGCTCATTGTCCATCAAATGATCATTTTGGCAATCAAAATTCTCACAGATGTGCATCAAAAGCATACATAACTTTTAGGTAGAGGTAATAAGGATGTTCTGCTTCTCAAAAGCAAAAATAATTGTAATCTTCTCTTATTTCACTTATGATCAGTGATGAATGCCACCCCATTTATGATAATTCCCAAAGCGTCTTGGAGATCATCAGGGAGAAAATTCCTCAAACCAAGATCTCTTTGGAAGCTATTCAAAGTCTCTCACTTATACTGGGATGTGGCAGAAGACACCTACTTTATGTAGTTCTAAATAAGAGGAGCTATGGTGATATAAACCCCATTAACAAGGTTTTTTTCACTGAAAAATTCTGTTTCAGAAACAATGGGATGTTGTAGATAAAACATTTAATTTCAATTACATTTTTAACAGAGTTTTAAATAGCATTTAATTTTCTTCATTTTTGTGTCAATGGAATTTAACCATGGAAGGGACCATAAAGCTCCTCTCCCTCCAATGCCCCTGCCATGGGGGGACATGTCCCACCTAGACCACATTGCTCAAAACCCCATCCAACCTGTTCTTGAACACTTCCAGAGGTGGGGCATCCACCAGTTCTCTACAAAAACTGTTCAGGTGTTTCATCACCATCACAGTAAAAACATTTTTTTAAGTGCAGACGGCTTTATAATAAAGTTTCCAGAGAAGAGAAACCTCACGCCATCCCAATCCTACCAGTTTGATGCCAGTATATATTTTTAGTTAGCTTTCTTTTAATCATTATATTTTAATTTCAGTGAAACTTCAATTATTTAATTTTTTTTAAAGATTGATTTTAAACTGTATCACCGCATGCTATGTTTACAGTAACACAAACCATCTTGACACCAACAAAATAAAACATTCTGATGAATTGTAGAATTCTCTAAAATGATATGTTTTCAGATTATTCTTTCTCATAAATTTAGAAATTGATGCAGTCTACTGAATTTTTGGACAAGTATGAAAATATCAGACTCTTTCACTGGAAGGAAAATTGCTAACAATGATCTAGCTAGGCAGAGAAAGCAGTTTGCTGTCTGTCCACCCACCATGGGAGACCATTCCCTCACAGAGGGCACTGCTTCCCAGCTGCAGGGCAAAGAGAATTGAGCTGCCTTGCTGAAGTCAGGGCTGTGCAATATAGCGGTGTCCCAGTGCACACTCCTGTCACTCACCATGGATCTTTAACCAGAAGGTTTAATAAAGTTTAACTGAAGGGTTCAGTGCCTTCTTTGGCCACTGTCCGGATGGGGAAGGCTGAAGGGAGGTGAGGTTCACATATAAACTACAAGTGAGGAATTATCCCTGTAGCCATTGGGATGGGAAGCATTTTAGAAGCATAATCAAAACTAGTAAATGGCAGTGAGTTTTTTGAGGACATTCAGCTCTGTGCTGAGGTACCACATTATGCTTAAAATTGTCCCTTAGGTTTTGTAAACCACATAGGACCAAAAAAAGGTAGCCAGGAGGAAGAAGTTCTGGGATGGGATTTGAAACACAGGAACTGTCATGACTCACCTCAGAAGAAGCTGAAGGGAACAGACAGCCCTCTGTCCCCAGGCACTGTGGCACAGGAACGCCCCTCAGTGCAGCAGGTAGGTGCACATCTGGGCAGGAGTGCTGTCCTTGGACTCAAGGACACTGTAACTAGTCATTATGTGTGTGTAGAGACTAATGAGCCACCAGGAATGCTGCACTACAGCTTCTCTGAACCAGTTTTAAGCAGAGATTTCTCAGTGTTATTATGCCATTGGTGAAAGATGCTGCTGCCTGAATTGAGGTGCAAACAAGACTGTGTGCCAAAGTCAGTAATACAGATTTTATTTAACAGTAAGTGTGAGGTACAGAGCTAGATGGAAATAGAAAAGAGGGACAGGGAGCGGGGGAGAGAGAGAGAGAGATGAGGCAGACGATAGTGGCCCTTGAGAATCCATCAGTGTTCTGTTGGTCTTTGCTCATCCTGGGCTTCTCCGTGCAGGGCAGGGGCTGGAGTTGTTCTTCTATACAGCCCAAGTTCCACAGGACACAGATGCCATTCCCATAACTTGGGGTGATATGTGTGTGGGCAGCTGCCTCCTGTCCCACAGTTTGTCACAGTGGGAATTTTTGTCTGGATGCCTTAGCTTGGTTGGTCAGAGCAGGGTGCTAACAATGCCGAGGTTGTTGTTTGATCCCCACGTGGATTGTTCATTCAAGAGCCAGACTTGATGATGCTTGTGGGTCCCTTCCAACTCAGAATATTCTATGATTCTTCGATTAGCCAGGATGTGCTAACCAGATCTTACCAACAGGGCTGAAATTACCACTTTCCTGTTGCAAATTCCTCCCTTCCAAGCTTATCTCAAGCAACTAAGCTGTGGTGGCTCCATTACTTCTAACTAAGTTGGCAAGTTACCTCTGTGGCCTTGACACTGCTTTGAGACAGACAGCTGTATTTTTTAAGTCCTTACACTCAATTCTTGTGGTAAATTTTTATATGTTGCAACTAAGTGTAGGAAAATGTCTGCTTGGCTCCACCTCAGAGGAGGCAGCAGTCCAGGTGGTCCCTGTGGCACATCAAGTCTCGTGGCTTGTAAAGTTCTCTAGAATTCCTTCAGAGGAAAATGTGGATATTTAAGTGGAAAATTGTGATTTTTTTCTCCCATCTTTTTTTTTCTACCTAATTTAGACCTTCTGAAATAAAAGTAATTTCATAAATCTTGATTAAGATAACATCTGGGTTTCTAAAATTTTTCTCCTGCTAGTTAGTCACTCTAGGCAATAGAAAAATGGAGTTCTATTCTCTCAAAAGAAAGTGCACTTGCTTCCCAATTCTTATTGTTCCTGCCTGAAAGAATCCTACTAATCTTAAAATAAAGCACATTGGGGATCCATAAGCCTTCAAAGTATGTAATATATTTCAGAAATACTGTTCATAAGCTATGTTTTTTGAAAAGCAATATTTGTAAGCACAAGATCATTCTGCACGTTACTCCTAACTCCCTCTAGCACTCACAACAAAATCCAAAGGCAGAATCTAAAAATCTGTGCAAACATCAGCCTAAGATTGATCTCTGCCATGAATTCAGAAGAACAGAAATATTGCAATTCCTTTTCCTTCTGTTCCTGTGGCTCAGTGATCCAATTTATGTAACTTATTTTAAGATGATCAGCAAAGGAAGTTTTTCTTCTGGTTTTAGAGAAAATTCATAGTAGAGTATAGCAACAACTCTGTGGATACATGCCATGGCTATGTTTTAAAAGTGCATGGGCTATAAAGAAGCCTGTAAATTTTGTCTACTGGTTATATCATGGGAAAAGGCTGGCAAATTGGAAACACTTCATTGTGAGTTTATTCTGCAGAAATATTCCTTTGCTGGGCAGTGAGGCTTCTCCTGTGCTTTGAGATCCACAGTAGAGGAAGACCCTCTATAAATACAAAGTCTTCTCTACTGTGCTCATTTTAAAATAAAATCCTGAGGATGATTTCTGCCTCATTTGCTGTACCATGGGAGAATGTGCTAAAGAGGTTCAGGAAGAGGCCAGTCCTTGCTTGACTTCAGTGCTATGGTTTTATTCTCTTCTGCTTTGTCCTTTGAAATGCAACATGTTGTGGCATGGCCTGAGAAAAGCACAGCCTGCTCCCTCCTCTTTGTGAACCTGTGTGGGTTGGAACTTCTCATCTTATAAATTACAACAGTCCTGTTATCATTATAGTGCAAGGATTCCATATTGCCAGAGCTTCATACCTCCTTGATGTTTAGTGCAGGCATCTCCTCTAAGCACTGACTGCTCCTGGTCCTTGCAGCAGCCATCTGACTCCTTCTCTCACTTCTCAGCCTCCCACCGATCCACTCTTTTGTACCACTAGTTCTTATTTGGTACAGGTGTTGCCTGTTATCATCCAGCCTGCTCCTAATCTTTAGTAACAGGGTCCAGCTGCAGCTTGCTGGGGGATAAGATTACATTCTACATTACCTTCATTTACCCATACTGTGTCCCCCTACAGGAACTGATGCTGAGGAAATTTCACTTTCATAGGGAAATTTCATAGAAGCAAGGAGAGAATAGAGATCTCTGGTTGGAGGTGTAAAACCACACCTTTGGGCTCTGCAGCAGGAGTTCTCTGGCATGTGTAGTACTGCTATCAGCCATCAAAGCAGGCAGCCTGTGAGGAGCAGTGAGGGAGAACCTGTCTCTGGTGTCAGGAGCAGGGGCTGCCTTCACACCACGGCAGCTCCTGCACCCTCCACACTGCAGTGGATTTTGCTGAAGGATCCAACTCTGCTGCTACTCATGTCCAGGATTCCTGCTGAATCCAGTGCCGAGTTTTGAATTGTGATGGAAATAGCCACCACAGAAAAAGTAGTCATTTCTTCCTGGAACTTTAATCAGCTCAGTCATAATTACAGTACATCTGTTGTTACTAGATTATTTGCTAACACACACATGCCTGCACACTCTCTGATAGAGCAAGGACATGCTGGCATTTCTCTGAGATGTTGACAGACAGACAATGTGTGCAGGCTGAGGCATTCTAACTCCATTGTTGTTTTAAGTCCCTGCATTATCATCAAGGGCTGAGAACAGGGAAGGTCAAACTCACAGGTTATTCAGGCTTATAGCTGCTTTGATTTAGAATGCTCTTTTAATGCTTCATTGCAGAAACAAAAGGAAATTCCTGCAATAGTGTTGAACTGGCCACTGTGTATTATTTGGTCCATTTAAAATACTGATTTAATTCAAGATGTTGGATGTGGATTGCTTGCTGATGAATTTTATTCCTATGTACCTCATCCTAAGGCTTCTGCTCTGAGCTTAATTTGCAATAAGTAGGCAGATTACCTTTTATTATTTACTCTAACTCATAGGTTTTTATTATCAGATGCCAGTGTGGCTGGCTTGTTTTGTGCTTTACACAAATACTGAAACATTGCAGCATGGAAATTCAATCACAGTGCAATTTCACCAAGAAAACTTCTCTAATTTTACACTCAGCTTATATTATTCAGTTATTTCATTGTATACTATAAATGTACAACCCCTTACAGATCAGTAAGAGTATCTTGGGAAAGAAACTCTTAGATATTCTGATTCTGAATGCCTGTAAGATAGTACCTGGCTTTCAATGTTAGGCTTCCTAAAGCAAACAATACTCAATTTGAGCAAAAAAAAATTGTTTGAGACAAAATGTCAAGTACCACAAATTTGTTGTAAATGTTCTCTGCAACTGATTTCTGTATAGCACTTTCAGTCAAGAGCCTGAGGAGGCCAATTTAGACTCAACTGAATGCTAAAGAAGTGACTAGAAAATTGCAAACCTCTCATTAATCTGCTGTGCTTACTTTCCCACTGAAACCATCTTCCAGGTTCTGCATATGCTCATAACTTAAAATAGACCTGGAAACGGGGAAATACTACAAGTCCAGTGATGAATGTGCTCCCAGGTGTGCTCAGATCATCTGAACTTCTCTGTTTACAAAGAAATCAGGAGCACTGTTTAACAAAACATAAATCAGTGCTGCCTTTCCCCTTGATAACTCTAAAAAGACAAAGCCCATTTTGTATGACCACCACAATCATGAGCTTATTACTTATGGAAAATAAATGCTTGGCACTGATCCCTTTCCAAGGTGATAAAGGGTAAAGCTACTTAAGGGATTGATCTACTAGACAGAAAATCAGCTCTTGTCTGCCTGCCAGGAGAAGTTCTGTTAGCAAAACTCTGCACATCCTAGCTGGAGGCAATGATTCAAAATTAAACCTGCATAAATAAGAGAGGATTCATTGTGGGATAAACCAGAATATGTTGCTTGACCTCAGAATAAAGGAGGAAATACTTCATTTATAAAGCCTTTAATAGAAAACTTTTTTTTTCCTAATTGATGCTAATTTAAATTTGAAAAACTATGTTTAACAATGTAAATCATTCCATAAGTGCAAAAATATTTCTTACATGAAAATTCATTTTAATATTTTTGATTTTCTGTCATTTAAACAGATCCTATCTACTGAAGCATTCAAAATAGTATTTCTGCTGAATGCATTATTTGGTGGAGAAAATAGATTGTCATGTACTCTGATTCATTACTGGCAAAAAGCTGACACAGGCAGAGGAGAGAAGGAGATCACAGTGGGGTTTTTCTTCTGCTTAGCTGTCATGGATCTGGGGTTCTTGAAGTGACCAAGTTCACCTGGGTTTTGGCTGGCTGGCAGAGAGCAGCTGCCTGAGCTCCTCCTGCCTCTCAGAGCTGTGACTGTACCCTGCCTCCAGACTTTTCTGTGGAGCAGCATCCTTAGGTGCCACTGACTGGGCTGTGGCTGAGTCCAGCATGGGCAATTCACGTGGGAGCAGCAGAGTGGCCAAGAACCTGTCAGAGAACCAGTGCTTTAAGCCCAACTCTATAAGCACTTCTGCTTAAATCTAGCTGCAGGAATACAAGAACTGTCACCAGTCATAACCTTTTCTAGGTTGGTGGTATCACACCCATTATTTCCTGCGTGCCTTTGTTGCTTTCCTGAATGATAGTTGATAAGCTTCAGTCAAAAGAACAACTTAAAAATGGTCAGAACACCCTGATTTTTCAGCCTCATTTTTCCTGAAACTACTTTTTTTGTGCTTTGCTTGGTATATCTTTAATTTGAAAAATGCTAATGTTCTACCATATTCAGCATTATTGCTTTTCACAGCCTAATGAATTAGGCTTTGACACACATTCTGATAACTGTCCAACACATCATCTTTCCTCTTTATATCCTATTACTCCTAATTACTGTTTTGTGCATCAAATACTCAACATCTCTGTGATTTAAAAAGGCAATTAATATTACACATTACTGCCAACACTTCTTTTTAACTTTTTGTCTCGGTATGCAACTGAAAGCATTTCTGTTACTGTGTGTCAAGTCACTGCATGAGAATTTGCACTACTAAACACCAACAGAAGGGACAAAGTAATGAAGACATTCAACATAGCACATCAAGTTCTCTGCCAACCTGCTGCAGGACTTCAGACTTCCTAATAACACACAATCCATAGCAAATTTTACACCTGCATACATGAGCAGCAGCAATAAGATGTGAGTTTAAAGTGTGATACAGCAGTCTGGACTTTTAAAGTTTTCTAAAACCAGCTGAGTTCTCTAATACAAAACAGCTGAGCATTTGTTCATGCTCTGTGTTACAGAGGAAAAGAATCAATTTTTTATGGAGACTAATTAAGTTCCCAGGACACTCTTGAAATTGCTTAATATTTAATAAGATTAACATTTTGTTTATTGAATATTTATATCAATATTTACACTAATTATACTTAGCAGTTATTAAATAACCTTTGAACAATTATTTGTACAGCTAGTAGGTAGAGTTCTTTTAATAACCTGGGAAGGAGAAAGGTGTGGAGCTTTGTACATTATTGCTCCCACAGCAGAGACACGGAGTGAAAAGTGCAGTTTATTGCTGCAAGAAATCTTGTTGACCAAATGTGGAATGCAGTTTTCATTAAAGCCAGAAATGAAACTTCTAACATCAGGTCCTGGGTAGCATCCTCTGTGAATTGGTATTGATCTTGGATACCCCATAACCCTCTGCATCTCTGGATAGGCTGTAATGTACAGGCCATTTTCAGTCACTGGGACCTAAATCTGTTCTGCAAGGCAATTAACAAAAAGCTAGTGGTCTGGTCTATTAATTATATGTCATCTAAAAAGTACAGGAATGATTGCTACAGGCACATCTGGATAAGGCACAGGGCAGGTTCAAGGTGTTTCATCAGTCCTTGTGCACAGGGAGAGCCATGAGAGATAAGTGGGAGCAGCATTTGGAGACAGGGGGGCTACCAGCCCATAAGACAGGGGTTCCTCTGGCCAGCAGGACCTTGCCACTTTTCCAGCTAAGCTGGAAAATTTCCAGAACAATGTTTCCAGAACAATGAATATGGATGGTAGTTCTGGTTTTCATAACTCCTCTTTGTAAACCCCTCAGTAATCATTCATAGATATATGAATGATTGGTTCGGAGACCACAGTTAAAAAAAACTAAGCAGAAAACAAAAACAAAAAAAATCTACACTAAAAATACCCTAAGACTGATGCAGCCAACTGTTGAAAGCAAGCTGGCTTGGACTGGGGCTAGAGATGCAGAGTTGTGAACCATACAAGCCTGCCTTGGAGATAGGAATTATACCAGAGATATTGAACACCCTTGGAAGGGTCCAGGAGCCCTTCTTGGCCTCCAGCTCTCCATGCTCCCCATTTCACACTCACAGAATATTTCAGGGGCAAGGGGGCTCCCACAGCTCTGCTTTCTCAAGGCCTGAGTGTTATCAAGGGCACACTGCTGTCAGCATTAGAAAACCAAATTACAGATGTGACAAATGGGAAAAGTCAAGTCCTCGTTGTCCAAAGAGATCTGGGAAGGAGGGAGGCTGCACCTCTTTCACTGCCAAAGCAGGGCATCCACTGGCAAAGATGGAGGAGTCAATTGCAAGCTCTCATGTTGCAGACATCTTTTTATGAGAAATTTTTCCTTAGGATTTTTTTCCTCCTGAGAAGTTGAGAGGCCTCAGGGACAAAGTGTAAACAATGGTTATCTGCTGCTGTAGAATGCAACAGGCGGGTCTGTGATTGGTCTCATGCGGATATTTAGAATTAATGGCCAATCACAGCCCAGCTGGCTTGGACACAGCGTCCGAGCCACAAACCTTTGTTATCATTCTTTCTTTTCTGTTCTTAGCTTAGCTAGCCTTCTGAGATGAAACCTTTTCTTCTGTTCTTTTAGTATAGTTTTAATGTAATATATATAATAAAATAATAAATCAAGCCTTCTGTAACATAAAGTCAGATCTACATCTCTTCCCTCATCCTAAGACCCCTGTGACCACTGTCACACTCTCAAAACCAGCTCCTGTTATCTGCATTTGCTGCATCTGCTACCTCAGGGTCCTGCTCGGTGGCTGCAGCAGTTCAGTGCTAATGCAGAAATGATGAAGTGCAGTCAACGCTGGATAAGCAGAAGTCATTTTGGATGGTGGGAGCACACTCAGCTTATGCCTACAAGCAGGTTTGATGACAGGCTACTGTGATGGAATGTTAATCAGCATATTTGCTTCTGTAATATTTTCAAAAGCATCCAACAGATTTTGTCTTTATTGACCTGCCATTTCCAGCATCCAATGCGAATTGAGAATGGTTATATTAATAAAACTGAGCTCAGGACAATATGATACATTCACTGAATTTCTGCATAGTAATTAACTGACATCTTTTGGTAATAGACCTTATATATTTTAATGTCCTTGGCTACTATCCATCATTGGCCTATATATTTCTTTGATATGAGAATATTTGAATTTGCCAGTTAGATATTTTTCTGTATTTGCACAGGCTTTGTCAATTCCTAAAATAATAAGAGCAGTGCTCCCCATGGTGTGATGCTTGTCTGTGTCTGTGACAAAAAAATTAGAAATATGTTTGCACTTACATATTTAAGCAACTCAGAATAAAGGCAAAACTCCCAATGGTAATTTGAGTAACAATGACTAGGTGGCTGATTGATACATAAATTAATTATGTCAGCCTAGTTGTGGTATGTCTATTAACAGCTCATCATTTAAACTTTTTAAATGTAAATCTTCTTACTTTCTCTATTCAATTAAAGAAGGGATATAGAGATGAAATTCTGCATGAATGGTCATGAATAATAGCAACAACTATATTCCAATTAAAAAGTCAGTAACCAAATGAATCTGACAGATACCAATCAAGAAGTGGTGGCTCTTTTCCAGCAATTTTGTTCCTTAGTGGTCTTCAGGCATGTTAAATTTACATTAACTTCATGCAAGTCATAAAGAATTGGGTGGAATAAATTAAGAAAAACCAATAAAAAGTTAATCAAATATTACATTCTGAAGGCTAAACAAAACTGCAGTTATGCACCTGCGTGCCTCTAACAGTGTGTCTACAAGGAGCTGCTATTGCAAAACACAGTAAGAATTATACATTAGAACATGTTTATTATTCTGTGTTATCTTCCCAGCTTCCACTGAAGCTCAGAGCTGTAGGCAGAAACACAGAAGAGACAAGAGCGTCTGAGCCCTGCTCATGATTTTGGTCGCTGCTGCTAAAGCTGCTCTGGAAGCAGAGTGGAGTGGTCACAGTGAGGGACAGATGGAAGGGACAGTAGCCATCAGAAAGACAAAAAAACCCAATGCTGATGTCCTACACACTGAAACATTGTCATGCACAGGTACATTTGGCTGAATTGGCAGGGACTCAAGAAGTCCAAGGCTGATTTAAACCAAATTTGAGTAAATACCGAAGTTCAGTTTTTGAATATATTCTCTTTTTTTTTTAATTTTTCACTCTGGTTTCTTTCAAAACTTTTTTTTTTTTTTTTTGTTTAAAAATAGGTGTGATCTTTTTTAGGACACCAGATTTAAATTTAGAGGTTTATGACCTCAGAATTTTAGGAAATTATGTGAAAAATTCTATGAAGTTCTGCGATATCAAGCTAAACCTTTCTCCACAGAATGAGTAACTATACTACAAAATCTGGGGGTTTTTTTAGAGAATTAGTGCTATAACAGGGTACAGGGAAAGATAAAGAGAATAATTTTTAAGTACGCTCTGTGTCTGAAGCATCTTGAAATTCAGGTACTAGCAGACAAATTAGGTATATCTTCTCCAATGCCTGTGCACCTTCCTGCCAGAGTGCTTGATAAAGCACCAATAAAGTTAATTGCCTTTGCATAGCACTGATATAAAGAACAAAAAATATGTGTCCAACTATGGCTCCCACTTTGAAGTGAGTTCCTTATGCATTCTTCTTCATTCTGTATGCTGTATAACCAGGAGCTGCATCTTGGAATTCATAGCAACTCTCCTCTTTGTGCTGAACATTTATGAGATTTATTACTATTTTTATAGATATGGTAAGTAAATATAAACTGGGAAAGTGTCATAAAGTATAAAACTCATCAACAGATGCTGATTAAGGAGAATTGTTATATAAGCTATATAGAATTTTTTCATTTAAGGCTTAGTTTTTCTGGTTTTTTAGAAAAGGGTTCATATGAGAAAGGTATGACATGGGAAATAGTGGCAGAAGGAGTTGTGGACACCAATGGAAACAGATACTTTGACAAACCTTTACATCCTACCATTGTTCCCTAGGAAGCAATAAAAGAGGAGTATTTCAAAATGTTATTTAATTTGACCTACTATGTAATGAATAACACTATAGCCAAAATCCGTGGTCAGGCTCACTGGAAGCAAATCTTTTCATGGTATCATAGAATGGCTTGGGTTGAAAAGGATCTTAAAGATCATCTTGTTCCAACCCCCCTGCAGTTTTCTCAAAGCCCTATCCAATTGGACTTGAACACTTCCAAGGATATCCACAACTCCTCTGGGCAACCTGTTCCAAGGTTTCTGCAACCAAGAAACTCAACTTCATCTATCTACTTCAACTTCATACAACTCTTTGCTTGGTCATCCCGCAACATGTCAGGAGCTGAATGATGCAGCAGACCCTCACATCATGCAGAGAATGATGGATACATTCAGAAGGTAGAATGGGAGATGCTTTTGAAGGTATCAGGCTTTTTGGCCAGGGCCAAAGGGAGTTTTTTGAATGAGTCCTACTAGCCTATAGATAGATTTTTCAGTTGATTTTATCCACTATATTTTCTTATAGCAAATATCAGCCTTCAAAGATGAACAGTTCAAGGAGGAGATGTTGGATTCCCAGTCCTGGAACTGCTTCATTTGCAGTGCTGAATGCCTGTTTCATGCCTTCACCTGCCAAATACAGAGACTGAGAAAGGGTGGCTGTGACCCAAAATGAGGAGCAGGGTTCAGAGTAGGAAAATTCACGTAGAGAATTCCTGTTCCCCGAGCTTTGGTGAGCTGAGCTGCCCCAGAACATGGCTGCCTTTGCAGTCAACTGCAAAAGAACTAATTCCTGTGTCTCCAGAAAGAGCCAGTGCTTCTGCAGCTGAGCTGGTAAGCTGTGGCTGCCACAGGCAGTGGGTTTGCTGCATTAGGAGCTGCACATTCAGCTATAAAAGTAACCTAATTGCTGTTTGACAGAAGCGTTAAATACACAGTGAGTTTGCTTCCTGCAGGAGCGAATAATTGCTATGTGCAATTTTACACTTAGAAGGTCAGATTTTGCTGTGTTAAAATCATACAGTTCAAAAGCAATTTGCTTTCTTCCAACACAGAGCAATTTGGTTCTGGTGTGGGATAACATAACCAGCAGCAATTCACTGCAGCACTGACTCAACTGCAGCATTCCTTGGGTACCGGTCAGTATAAATCTATGGCTTGGGGCTTGATCCCAAGCCATGTTTCTGTCACTGTTTCCAGCAGGCTCTAACTCAGGACCTAAAAAAGAAACCCATAGTGAAAAACCAGAGAGCTGAGCTTATGTCCTACACAATTCAGCTGACTCTTCCTGTGCTCAGCAGCTGATAGTTTAGGGCTGCAGTATTGATTTGTGTTACTGTACTTTATAGCTAGTATGTTACAAGATTAATTTTGTGCTACTCAGCATCTGCTTTCTCCTTGGGAAGTTTTGTAAAGAATTTTGCTGACTATAAAGAATTGGCTTTTACTTTTTTTTTTTCAAACCAGCTGAACACATTCTTTATACCCTGCCCTTCCAAAGCATAGCATAACAGATACAGTTAAGATGATTATACTATATACTTACACATGATTCTGTGCTCACAGGTGAGCAGCTGAAGTCTTATTAGTACAGCTCAACATCCTTGCTCCGTCTTCTTTCACTTCCAGCCAACATTACTGTGGTAGATTATTATTCTGCTAGGGTAGGCTATGTTTTGGCTCCTGTCCAAAATATGATATAAATCTATACACTTTTACAGAGGAGTATTATTTTCTTCTTGCATTTACTTACACTTTTAAATGGGAAATAACAGAGACTGGTTATAGGTAAAAAGGTGTATATTTAGTTCAATAAATAAGTGTATAAGTAGCTCAAAAATAAAGAATGTTAGGTATTACCATGAATAAAATTTCAGATTTCAGTTGGAATTTGTTGATTGAGGTGTCTATAAATATCAGTGAAGCAATATCTAATACTGACATCTAATACCTTTTCATCAAATCAATATAGGCAAGATTTTGAGTAGCTGTGATTTGGCTGTGCCTCCCTTTGGGAGTCATTTGGGAGCAGGCAGTGTGTGATGGATGGCAGGCAATGAAATGGGTCTTTACACAGCTTAGCACCAGCCCCTGCAATGCGCAGGGCTAATTTCAGGGAAGAATGGGAGAAGTAAGTTGCATCATTTCAAGTCCTGACATAAATCCTTTTCCTTTGCTTCAAAGGAAAGGAGCTCTAACCCCATTTGTTTCTGGACTGAGCAGTTTTGTGCTGGCTTTGTGTGAGACTGTGCTTCATTGCACATTGCTTTGTGTGCTTTTGTGCCTGCACTATGCAGCAAGACATAAACCTTATCCTCCAGCTTAGTCGCTGAATTAAAAGCAATAGAGATGTGAAAAGTACACACTCAGTCAAAGTGAGAAGAGGAAATGAAAACATGGATGCTCCTTAAGGGTTGACCTAGGCTGTGACTCAGAGGCAGCGACAATGACAGATGCTTTTTAATGAACCCTGAATGTATTGGGCTCTTATAGAGGTATTTCATCTAGCTTGCTCCAGACTTGTTCTTATTGGCTTTTATGACAGCAAAAGCCCTGTTTTATTCTTCAGAGAGTGCCACATGGTGTTAGGGCTGAGGGAAGGGCAGAATTATGGTGCCAAAGATTACAAAGCCTAAATCAGATCATCTCTGAACATGAACACTCACACCCGAGGTTTCTGCAGTAGAAGCATGCTGACTTAAGCCCAGTAAGTTCTGTCCCTGGGAACACACCCAAAGTCTAGAATAGAACAGCAATTTTTTGGTGAGTTTTCTGTAGAAATCTGGATGCATGCAAGTTTTAGTCCAGAGAGAACAGAATAACTACTCTCCTCCATCAAAAACCCATGTCCTTCTCATAGCATAGGTTGTACACCATGACACAGAGAACAATTCAATAAAGTTAGCAGTGTGTGAACAAAATTGTCAGGGTCCTTATCTGCAATAACCAAAATGTACATGGATCTAATCCTTCAACCCTGGACACCGTAAATAAAAAAAAGGTCAAGAAGCCTTGGCAAAGGATCTATGGCAATGTACTATTATCTGGGTAAAGGCTGCTGTAAATCACTTTGTATGGCACATGCTCACAAGCAGAAATGGTTTAAAATCAGCAAGAATAAACCTGGGAAAACTGACTGCAAACAACCAGCTGATGGTGGTAAATCTTGGGAGATGAGTACAAATGTTTATTGCTGCACCATAAATGAACGTGGTTCTGCAGATGTAAATAGACCATAAATCTGATTCTGCCCTCAGTTAACAAGGCCCTTAGTGCTGACCAGAGATAGAGCCACTACAGCTGTGGATTTCTCCCTCAGAGCTAATCTCTGCCATGTTGCCATCCCCAACAACTCTACAACAGAAAGAAAAACAATTTAGTTCTCCTAAAGCATTTTTCCAAATTGTGTTCTGTGTTATCTTGTAGCACCTTAAATTTCCAAATAATAAAGGCAAACAGATTCACTCAAGCTCACCTTAGATGTCAAAACTCAGTCTGAGCATGTCTCCATGGGTTCCAGGACATGACCTTGTAGAGGGCAATTCACTTGACAAGAGTAACTGAACGGACCCTTTTGTGCTCAGCACTGAATATAGGTCAGACTTGAGTCCAGACAAGACTTCTAAATTAAGGTTTCTGTAACACAGGTGAGCAAGCTGTGCCAGGCCCTCTGCTAGTCCTCAGAAGAGAGTTCAGTGCACCCAGTGGAGCCACAAGGCAGAGTAGGTCTGTTCAGTTCACCCCAAAACAGACACGTCTTGGTAAGACACCTAAAATGGGAACCTGACATTTTGGGAGATGTTCTACAGGAAGACATGGGATTTATGGGAAGCATATGTGCCTTGGGAGGGGCAGTAAGAAATGATGTGGAATAACCTCAGGCACCTCAAACAGCAGAAGATCCTAACGTTTAGACAACTGAATTGCACTCTTTTATGTAGACCATTTCATATGAACATGAACTGAACCCAATCCCTAACTGCTTGTGTTAGGACAAATCAATCCCACCTGTTGTATTATCTTCTGTCTATGAGATCTACAGGCTTTATATCTTGAAAAAAATTAGGGCTTTGTTTTGTGGTGTTAGGTCTTATTTATGAATCTTTTCCATTCTTAAGATTGTTGAATACTTTTAGCTGCCACCAAAATGGCCTGAATTGAATTTTCTAATGTACAAGGCTAGGGTCACTGCATTCCTCCCTGTAATTAATTACCAACAGATTGATATCCATCACTCAGAATTTTTATAAACTTATCTACAAGGCTTACAATTACCACAGGCTCTGTTAGAAATCATCCAAAATGAAAATGATCTTCACTAATCCATGTTCTGTGTCTCCCTTATGTTGCAGTTATCATTCATGCTATGTAAAAATCTCCTGAAAACTTGTAGGGAAAAAATATGCAGTATGTAAAAGAAGATAAGTTCAAGTATGTAATTTTAAGAAGTTAAAACTACAGGATCCTTAAATCAACATGAAAGAAAATTCACTATCAGAAGAAGAGAAAGCTAAATATATGGTGACAGAGTACTTTTTTACTGGAGTTTTTTGAAAGCATATTTGTTTGATAGTTCCCAGATCCATTCAGGGTCAGCCCCTGAGTATGTTTATCATTACAGAAATAGTCTGAAAAGCAAGAGTCTACTGCCAGCCATAGTGCATTTCCTTCTTCCACTCAAGTTTCCAACACTGAGATGCAGCAGGAAATATTTGAGGGATTGTAGAGGGATGAAGGAACCCAGAGCAGAGAAAAACTACAAGGATGTCAATGGAACGACCTCTGCAGGTTTCAGCATTTTGATTATGTTACTTGATTTCTATCATAATGTTTAAAACAGTAGATATCAGCACTCAACATGAGTTTCAATCTCACAGTAAATTTGGAGAGCAGGTTGCTAGAGAACAGAACTCCCAGCAAGTATTAATGTTCTTTTCTGAAAGATAAATCTCAATTACATTCCTAATTACCTGTAATTATGAAGGTCAAAGTCATAAAGTCAAACAATGAGATGCTTTTTCTCCTTTCTCTAAAGTCATCTTTGAGAAAATCCTTTATGTTTTGGTCCACAGACAAGGAAAACAAATGTTAATGAATCATTGCAGAATATCTTTTCATCTTAACTCTGTTTGTTTCCTTTGATATCAATATTAGCAGTTAATAATGAGACAGGTATTAATTGCATTTTAAAGTACTGGGATTGATGTACAGAGGTGGGACAAACTGGTACTTATGCCAAGCACTGCTGGCAATTACACATAACCTTCTTTTAATCCTAATTTCATCCATTATAAAATATAGCATTAGTATGGAGACAATAAATCACTTACAGACAGTAGAGAGGTTCATTTATCTTTGTAGAGATGCTGAAAAGAAGCCACATCTGAGTTATTGCAAGGAAAAGTGGATTTTTTGACACTTGTGAAAGTTCTTTTGCAAAAATATTTCTTTTTCAAGATACTACTTTTTACACATTTTTGCTTACACCTGCTCATGATTTTTGAAGCAAATATCATTCTTCTTAAAAAAAAAAGAGTCATTTCCTCAAGGAACACGATGCCAGATACAGAAGGCAACCTACAATGATGCAAGCACGATAGCATAGACAGGTTAGAGTTGGAATAACCAGGGAGTGGTCCTTGCCCCATGCTCAAGAGAATTTTAAATGAATTAATGGATCAGAGTAAACAGCGCTGACAGCAAATCACTCCAATTTCCCTGTCTCTAATGGTGAGTCCAGTTACAGTCCCAGAAGAGGAAAGCCTGGATATTTTGGGAAATGGAGTGGTCTAGCCCACTGTATACATTGCAGACCGGAATGTATCTATTCGTCTTACATCACTTGCCACAATTTTTGCCTTTTCTTCCCCCAGGTGCCTGCTCCTCACTGCTGGACTCACCAGGCATGTCCACAGCAATCCTTCCTGCAGACTCTGTCCCCACGACAGGGTCAGCCACGGGTGCTCCTTACCCCATAGCCTCTGATTTTATTCTCTCTCTGGGCATCTGAAGATGACTGAGGTCACTGAGGATGTGCATTCTCTGAAGTTTGCTATCCTGGCAGGCAATTAAGGGTAAGGTAATTAGCTGGACTGAAGCCCATGGCAAAGTCACTCCAGGTTCCTTCTTTTTAGCAATTATTTTGGGATGAAGAGGTGCTTCCCTGACATTTTACACGCTATATTTGTTAGTATCCCTTTTTAATTTTGGGTTGCTTTTTTCTTCTCTCCAATACTGCTTTTGCCTGTAACTGTCTTGGCTGGTTTGCACCAGAGATTTGGATATTGGTTCATTGTCAGTGCCTACACACCATGTCCCTGGCATGAGCTGCAGGCAAGAGGAATAATTGAAGAGTGCTTGAGACTGCTCCAGAATGCATTTAGATCTGTGTGTATAGCTATGGGGAGCCCTTGCAGCAGCCCAGAGACACCAGGATGAATGTAAGCATCCCTCACTGCCCACCCAAACTGCTCAGTCTGGCTGAGGGGTTGGCATGCAGGCTGATGGTGAGAGACCTGGTTGGTTTGTGTCACCAGGCAGAGTGGTGGCTGCTGCAGAAATATGTTTGGCAAAATTTGGCTCTGCCAGTGAACTGGTATACTCATAGAATCACAGAATGGTTTGGGTTGGAAGGGAACTTCAATATCACCTATTTCCAAACCTCCTGCCATGAGCAGAGACACCTGTAAGAGACTGAAATGCTAATGGTTAATGACTGAAAACATTGCCCATTTGTGGAGGGCCAGGATGCTATGCTGAGGCCAGGTTTGCACCGCTCTAATAGGGAGGAGGTTTTGGTGTAATGGCAAGACTCTGGTCTGCCTAAGACAGAGGGGGTGAACAATCACCACCAGAGGTTACAAGGTCTTTAAGGGGAATAAGAGGCAGACCCTGCAAGGTGGGATGGGGCTTCTTATCATGCCAGCAGCCCTCCCCTACAGAACCCAGTGGTAAAACTCCCTCTCTCCCTGTGAAGGTCCTGAGGATGTTCATCCCTTCTGATGGGACATAACTGGCTCAACTGATGTGAGAGCCAGGCTGTTCTGTTCTAAAAGGTGTCATAAAGCATCAAAGACCCCCCCAAAGTACCTCCAGACTCATTTCTGAGACCTTCCACCAGAGGACTGAAAGCTCTCCCTGCTCAGGGGAAGTACCTGGGTGTTCCCACCTGAACCTCAGTTACTGAGGCTTCATCTGACTTCGTGCTTTGCAGGCTTTTTCCCCAGTCTGATGCATCAAGATGGTGACCATCACTTCAACAACCACCACTTTGACAAATGGACATCCAAACTGCAACAATCAAGTCTTGTCGTGAGATCCATGGGTGGTATGTTTTTACTTTTATCCTTTCTTTCTTCCTTCTTTCTTTTCCCTTATAGACTTGCTTAAGTGATATTTTCATGCTTTCATATTGCTATAATACAATAGATAATAACCAAAATTACTACATACCTGCTTTCCATTGCACTGAATTAAACCCTACATACCTATATTTATAAGCACTGATTGTTCAGTGTTGTTTCACTCTAATCCCCCCTGCCCCAAGGGATCTATTACCAAGAAATTGCGTTACCTTTGCCTTTAGGGCAGGGTTGTAACAACACCTCCCACTAGACCTGCTTGGTCAAAGGCCCATCCAATTTAGCCTTGAACTCTTTCCCATTTTCTACACAGAAAATTCCCTGCTCTGAACCTGAGTCTGGCATGTGCTGAGCGAGCAGGTTCAGTTGCTCTTGTGCATCAGATTTGTGGTCCCTGTCTGGACTTGTTTGTCTGGCTAATTTGTGTGTTTTCATCTGTTGGCTCCTTGTTATTCAGATTTGTTTGTTAGTGGTGAGGATTTGTGTATCAGTCATACAATTGCAGTAGAAGAGGAGCTCTCTAGTGGAACACGGCAGCTGTTTAACAGTTTGTATCAGCAGTACCCAAACTGCAGCAATGCCGGGCAAAGAACAACGCTCTGCTAAAAATCCTGGAGAACAGAATGAAAACTACTACTCCAGGCTATGGAAATCTCAGCTTTCTGAAAACTGTTACAGAAAAACTAAAGGTCCCTCAATGAGTCATGATTTTACAGACAGAGTGGTAGTGCCTCTTGGAAACCTGTGCCAGAACTGAGCTCCTGTCACAGCATGGTGTATGAGGTGCAAAGTCACAGATAACAAAATAAAATTAATGAGGTTTTTCTCTTGAGGGCCCTCATTTGAGAAAAGCAGGATTTTTCTTTGTTTGTGGATAGCTGTCCAGATTGGAGTTTGCACTGGCTTGGTTTAATTTCCTCTGCACACAGTATAATCACTGAAATAACTGAGCTGGCTGCAATTATTGGCCATGCAATTTCATGCATCCGTGAAAATTTATTGAAGTACAAATCCTTGCATTTGCTCTAATTTGTGCTAATGAAAGGCCTTGGCACGTTTGCTAGTAAGTCTTACAAAGAAGACGATTCAGAGGGAATTCAAAGGGAATCGCTGTAATGATTTCAAATTAGAGTAATAAATTTGACTTTATCACATTAAAATTAATAAAACTGTTGTTAGTGATTTGATTTTCCACTACTGTGCACCTAGTATGGAATATAAAGATGGATCATCTTTTCAAGAAGTTTCTGGCCATCCACAGTTGAAACTTCTGATCAAAGCAGAGCTAGAGATTTTCATCGCAGCATATTTCTCATTAAGAAATTTATCTCTGAAGGAATTATTAGAAACAGTAAGAAAGAGTGGTCTACAGAAACACAAAGGCTATCCAGCTGCAGAATGAGAACAAAGTTTAATGAATATTTAGTTTACAAATGAACTTATGAGCTGATTAATGTTACAAAGCTATATTTTTTTCTCCAGATGACAGTATAATCAGAAAAGTGATGTGCAGTAGCAGTATGGATGTGACTTTTTTATTTTTCATACCTCAATACTGTTTGCCTGAAGAGCAAACATATTGTTCCTGTGCTGGTTGAGGCAGTGAACATACACATTATGCTCAGCCATGGAAATTCATCTCTTTGTCCATCATGTTGTACTTCTCTGCAGTGAAAGTAAAAGCTTTCAAATGTGCCTTTTCCTTCTGTATTCACAAAAATAATAAATTTCCACATGAATAAAAATGAAGAGGCTGAAAAAAAAAAAAAAACAACAAAACCATTCAGCTGTCTGTTGAAATTCAGCTGCACTGTATCCTCGTGCAGAACATCCTGACTTGTATCCCCAAGGAGGGAATCACCAGCCTGTGCCCTGCCAGAAGGGTGCTGAGGGCTCTGATCTGGGCTCTCTCTCTCTCAGTGGGGCTGCTGACTCTGCTGTGAAGTTCTAAACTGTGACAATAATGAAATTGTGCACAGATAGCAGTGCAAAATTCATTTCGATTGCAATCAGAAGGCAAAGGGAGTGCTCTTCCTTTGGTACAAGGTGGGAAGGTGGAGGAGGATGGGTGGCTATAGGATTGTCTTTAGGAACAGGCTGGAGAGGATGGAAAGAGGAGAAGGACTATTTCTGATACTGATCCTGTTTTCTCATCTTCTCTCCCCTTCTTATTAACTTCCAAATTCTCCCTTCCTGCACCTTTTTTCCATCCAATCTTAGATCTCTCTTCATCTTGTCACCTCTAAGTCTCTTCTCTGTCTGGCCAGACAAGTTACTGAGGATCCACCTTGTTGTACCTGTGCTGTCCCAGGAGTACAGTGACAGCAATCTGAAAGCCAGATACTCTTTGTGCCAATAAATTACTATTAGAAGAGCAAGGCCCACCCTCTGGTCCCAAGGGCATTTCCTGAGCCTGGCCCCTCAGCCCATTCAGCTGCAAGCACAGCTGGTGCCAACAACACCTTGGGGAGGAGGTTTTTTGGCACAGGGGTATCATATGTAAGAAAAACCACACAATCCTAACCTTCTACCTAGGGAAAACTGGACATGGGAAAATTCTATATCATCACGATCTTCAGCCAGTTCTTGATGCAGAAAACCATTCTTTGGCATTGGATAAGCAGGCTCATGTCAGGATTCCTGGAATAAAGGACTGCCTAAGTGTCTTTAGAGGCTATTTATGTTCAGGTGGAGTATATAATAGCAATAAACTATTTACAGTGAAAGCTATCCTACAGTTGAGTCCTCCTCCTGTGAGAAACTGATTTTCAGCACCCGGCTGTTCTCTGTTTTGGAGGAGGCCTCATGGTAACACACATCACACATGTGTAGGGAAACAAACCTCATGGCCATGCTTCTCATGGTACTGCAGACAGCTGTGAAACTGCTCAAGCAGCTGACTAAGGCCCTCTCTTTGTTTTGTTTTCATTGGAGAATGGCTGTTACCATGTGATCACCAAAGTTATCACATTAAAAAGTAGCACTCTCATTGGTTCCCTCATCAGTAAGGCGCAAAATTGAAATTAATTTTTTTTTTTTTGAAGATTTTCACCGCTTGGGTTTACCCTTAACTAAACAGCATGTATGTATGCCATGAAATGATCATAGGTGGGTAGTGATTAAGTGCTAGAGCTATGGAAATGAAAGTCCCTCAGCCTGGGTTCTGTAAAAATTTGCTTTACATACAGCCTAACCTATGTCTACTTCTTTTATTAGAGACACGAGTTTCAGTGAGGAAAAAGAAGTAGGGAAAAAAATATTTTCAGGAAAACAGAATTGCTCCTGGGTTTTGGAGATATTTGTGAGAAGGCTCTCTTTGCAGGGTTTTAGAGTTGTTTTTTCTCCTAGAAGCCAATGTAGAACTGCTGTCCAATAACTATCACAAATTGATTCATTGTTCAATTTTTCACTCCAAGTTCCTGACAGTCTGGATCAAGCAGCTAAGTAGCAATTAACAACATTTATGGATGGCTGATACAAAATAGAGATTGACTACAAGGTGATCCCTCTGCTCTGCTTAGCTCTTGGATTTGTTTGCAGGCATAAGGCAGATGGAAGAGGCAGTGAGTAACTTTATATAGAGAACAGAATACACAGGGAGAGCACCATCTTCTGACAATGTTCTGAACCAGTTTGAGAAACAATAGCCTAGTGTTGTTAGAGTTATTTTCTACTTTTTTTCATCTAAAACATTTGGTTTTATTTTAAACATAAACTCTCTCATATTACTAATTGTATAAATAAGAATGTCCTTTGAGATACAACAGTTCAGCAGTTGAAAGGGACAGGTATGAGAGTTAAGCTCTCTGAATGGATGTAATGGCACTTTTTTGAACATTGTAAAACAGAAGAATTTCTGCCTGGAAATTGCCTTTTTTTAAAAATTTTTGGCTTCCTGTTTACAGAGCAAAAGCTGTTGTATCAGGCCCTGTTATTTTTCATGCAACACACTCATCTAGAGGAAGGTATTATGGTAGTAGGGGTTATCATGAGGTGCTCCAGAAATTTAGAACAAATACTTTAGTAATGTTTTGGGGTTTCTGAAAGAGCAGTTTGAAACAGGTAATTTCTAACTCTTCTCTTACAAAGCTCTATGCCTTCCTCACCAGGAACTCAACAGCAGAAAGAAGTGAAAGCCAGCGAACAAGAGCCCAAAGAAGCTTTAAGGTATCAGAGATTTAATAGATGTTTTATCAAGGCTTTCTGGGTCTCAAAGTGAAAAACTGAAAAATTCATGTTCTGAAGAGATATAGGTCCTGCTTGCAGGCTTTCAGGGCAACAAAACAATATCTCCATGGCTGGGAATTTTTGACTTCAAATGTCAGATTAGGCTGGTCCACATTCATGATGTGCTTTAATTTCAAATAAATTTGGGCAGAAGATCTTATGTTTGCAGGAGACAAGGATTTATTCTTATCTGCCCTGCATACCACTTACCTATCTGCTTGGTGGATTAAAATTAGACTGACTCCTGGGGGAGAATGATTAGTGAGCAGAGAAGAAGGAAGTGGCTAAGGTACTTTATAAATAAATTTATCACCTAACTGCACTTTATGACTTATATATTCTCTGCTAGCAGCAACTAGAGTGCTGCAAATTACTTTGTTACTAAAGAAATAAATATCCATGTCTATCCACATCAATATATCTCCTGCTTTATATTCTTTAAGGCAGGGATACTGCTTAAAATAATACATATAATCTGATTGCAAAATAAGGTTGAAACTTGTTTTAATTGAAACTTAGTTTAATTGTTTAATGGATCTGTTTCAAGAAACTGGGTTGAGATCTCTTTTTCTGCATCTCAACAACCCATTACAACAAAATTAATATATTGCCTTTAGCTCACACTGAACTTTGAAAAAAATTATTCTATCCTGTATTACACTTCCATACTGGTCATAATGGTCATGTAAAAATATGTGCTTCTTCTTGCTATGGTTTACTCCTAATAAAGGAGAAAGAGGGAGCAGGGAAGGAATTATCCCCACCCAGCAGCCCTCTTGGGGTACCCCTTGTACAGCTCATCCATAGCCTGGGTCTTGCCCTCCTGCCAGGAGAGTGTGATAAGTGACAGAAGGTGTTTGTCCCACCTCCACCCTCCACAGCTCAGCAGCACAAGGCTCCCAGATCAGCCTTCTATTGGTGTCCTTTGAAAAGAAGAGTTTGCAACCAATTTTATGGATGTGTAAGGTGAACTCCAACAGAAAATGCAGACTTTCTCAGCTCCAGCTTTCCAGGAGGTCCAGCCCTAATGATGTTGTTGCTATAATTATCATGCCCCATTTGATGTTTGCAAGAAGACTGAGCAATGATCACTTACAACATCAACAAGCAAATGTGTTTATAAAGATCAAACTGATGTGTGACTTAGAGACATCCAATTTCACATATTTCATTTGCAAATTGTTCCCAGAAGATTTTGTTTACTTTTTTATAAAATCCTTCAGCTTTGTAGAAAATCAATTCTCTGTCATCTAAATGTTGTCTTATAGCTCAGCATGCCCTCAATTTATTTTTGTATTGCTCCCTATTAATGGGAGTGTATATTAGAAATAGCTGTGAAATATATGCTGTGCTTTTTTGCTGAGGACTATTTTAAAGAAGTTTGATGAAATTATATTTAAAGTGAGTGCTCTAAATTTTAGATTTATATAATTTATATGTCCGGGGTGACAGATTAATCATAGGTGCCTGTATAACTTAAAACTCCAATTAAAATAAACAAAAATTAACTTGTTGGGATTGTTGTACGCAAGAAATTATTTTGAGTAATAAAAGAAGATTTTAAGCCAACTTTTTCTTTTCAATGCTTCCAGCCTTACGTTAATGGAATTAATGGGCTACAGTTTACCATAAGGAGTTATGTGTTTCAGAAGGGACTGATGCAGACAAAAAATAATGATGGCTGTCAGCTTTGTATGAAGAATCATAAAAATCACCTGCAAGAGAGAAGAGCTGTTTTGTGGACTTCAAACTAATGGCCTGTGCTTGTATAAACACTGGTGAAAAATCAGAGTGACACTGAGAGTCTACAAAGGCCGTGTTAAACAACAGCACTGAAACATATGATAGGAAAATTTGGGGTTGAGTGGAAGCCATTGCTATTGAAAACCAGTTATTAAAATAAACATTTATTTTTTGATCACTGCAGTTGATCTGACAAGCTGTAATCTTCAATTGATACTGGTTTCCTTCTCTTTATCCCAAACTACTAAAATCAGATTTTAGTAGTTTGGGATAATTACAATCTCCAGTTACAATTTCTCATCAGCACGAGCATCTCCAACTCCACAGAAGAGGGGAAGAGAGGCACTGGAGTGAAGCAGATGATGGTCAGTCTGGAAATGACTACCAATATTTTTGGGGGAAGCAATACAAGCAATGAGGGTGAAATAAATAGACAAGAAAGTATGGCTACTGATCACAGAGGGGAGAAGCAGTCTTGGAAAAAATCACATCTATAAACTTCACCACTTAAAACCGAAACTAGCTAAACCAAATTATAAAAGACACCTCCATTATAAAAATCACCATATTGTATCATATTATTTTAGTAAACAAAATAATCTTGGGAATTTAAAACATTTACTACAAGTAAATCCTGAATTTAAAAGAATACTGTGTATTAAAGCAGGAGTAGAACCTGAATATTGCTTTTGTTTTTAACAATAAAATTAGTATCTAAACTTAGCTCTTGCAGATAAGTGAAAGCACTAACAGGACAAATCAACCTTCACCCATCTATCCCCAAGTAAATGTGAAAATGTATAAAAGAAATGTGCAAGTACTAGTCAAACATAATGATGTATTAAAACCTCGCCTCAATGTGTCTAGCTGTGACAGGGAAGTCTTTTGCAAATGGAAATTTTCACTCAAAAAAATGCAAATGATGAAATGAAAATGAAGATAGAAATTGAACAAAGCAAGAACTATGTTATTCATAGTGTTAACAAAAGCTCTCTTGAGTGGCAGACTTTGACCATCTTGTGAACATACCAGGAGTGTCTATGTAAGATCCTAGCAATGATCCAAAAGTATTTTCAGTCCAAATCATTCTTATTTAAAGACTGTACTCATATCTCCACAGGAAAAGTACAAAATAAGTATATTGTCAACCTGTGCAAAATGACTGACTAATGATCAAATCTTAAAATTTGAACCAATGTTGTGATAGATTAATCATGGCCATGAAGTATGAAGGAGCTCAGATGGGAATACTCAGACAGCCCATAATAAATCAACTAAGAGAAACATGCAGAGCTAATAAATAAGCTCAGAACCAAATATAGAGCATATGAGTCAGGCAGAGAGCTAGAACAGCAAATAATATAAATAAATATGGAAACTCTAAGAAAGATGTATTGAATGGCCGCAAATGCAGAAATACATAGATAAGAGGAAAAAACAAATGAAAAATAAAACCTAAGCATTATTGGCACTTTAAGAAAGGCAAAAATATTTCCAAGTGTTTCATCTGTAAAACAATGCTGACAGCAATTTGAATGGGGAGGTATTTATATCAGTGTTTGGCTGCTGGAAGAAGGGATGAACATTCTGCAAGTCAGGCCTTGACTGGAGCAGTAGAACAGCCTAAAAATAACCCAGAGCCCAGGTGAGAGACAGCAGCATCAGACTGGGACCACAGACTCTTCAAACAGGTAGTCAGCATATCTAGATCTGGGTAAATATGAAATGTTGATTATTTATGGAAATTGGGATACAGACCCTGGAAAGGAGAAATCATTGCAAACCCTAAGTGAACATAATAAATCAATTCAGAAACACTAGCCAATCTCCAAACCTCAGAATATGTCTCATAAATCACAGTTATTTGCAAAATTTGAGGCACTGATTGACCAGAGAATGAAACAACTATGGTTTCTGCTTCTTGATAAATTTGTCCCATACGTCAGAGAACTAGTGACCTATTCTAGAACACTCTCGGGGTCGGCTGCTTGTTCTCTGCCCCCGAGGTGAGTTGGGTGGTCCAGGGAGCGACCCCAGGCTCTGAAGAATGAGACTGGACTCTTTGTTGTTCGGTCTTCAGGTTGTTTATTAAGTCTTATCTACAAAATTTTCTTCCTGGCAGACAGAGGTCTGACCAGCAAGGCAGCCACGACGCTCTCCGACCGCCCCCAAGGCTGCTCCGTCTCTTATACCACAAATTACGTATATCATATTTACCTTTACCTTCCAATACCTATCACCCATGTTGGACAGTGCACCCCTTCCCCAAACCAATCCCTGAGTGCCAACACCACAGCAGAAGATGGAGAACAAGAAGAAGAAGGAAGAAGGATGAGACACGCCCTGTTCCCTCCATCTTGTCCCCATTACCTTTATACAAAAATTTTTAAAACTTATATTTTCACCCTGTGTACACCTTATAAAAAACACCCTTTAAACTTGTGACACCTTCCAGCCCTCATACCAAACTGGCAATTCATTTGCAGGATTGAAATCCAGCCACCAAGTGTTCTGGGCATCATGCCAAGATCTCCGAGCCCCCTGACGGGGTTTCGGCTCTCGACGTGGTCTCGGGGGACTCCTCACATCCGGAGTGATGTGCAGAGTTCCCACAGAACACTTATGATATAATGAAAAGGTAAAGACAAGAGTGACAGGGCAAGAGTTGAAGCATGTTCCTATGAAAGGCACACCCTTAACTTCTTCTCATTGACACTAACAAGAATGGAATAGAAATAGACAAAAATTGAAAGAAATGTCTTGCAGTGATGTTTGTGCATGAAAAGTTCACCCAGCTCTTTCAGGAGCAGGAAGCCATTCAAGTAGAACATGGCCATAAATCCCTGGAGGGCATTTCTTAAAAGCAGGCTGCTCCAGAGTGCTTTCAGCACTGCTCCAAGGGAACAGCACTATTCTTTTACACGTATGCTGCAAGAAATGGACTGCAATTACTGACAACTTATCCAGGCAGGAACTGTGACATTAAATGAAAGACAAGTGAATAAGAATACAAAATTGCAACCCTTTCAGAAATATAAAAGACTGGAAAACACTGAGACCACTGGACAACAAATTTTTATGTCCCTTTTAAGAAAAGGTCTGGAGAGAATTTTATGAAACACATATGACAAACCTTTACAACTATTCATACCATTTTTCTTTCCATCTGTCTGACAAACTGAAAGAAATCTCAATTCTTTGAAGTGTGCTAGAAAGACTGACACGAGACAAATATCCAAGAATGCATCAAAATGTACTTTGCAGTGTCTAGACTGAGAAAAGAAATTCTCCATTCCAGAATACAGGCTTGTACCAGAAAGCTTAAGCATCCTGTGTATCAGCAAACAGCCCTGAAGATCTCTGAGATCTCCTAAGATTTGATAGATGTAGGAGAAGTTTAGGCAAGGCACAAAAGAAAAAAAAATAAAGTCTTATAGCAGAATAGAAAAATAGATCACTTGAACACAAAGCACTCGTGATAGTGGCCTGATTCCTTGACTGCCTCAGTGACAGGTGAAGCAATGTGTCTGTTAAGTACACTTGTTATCACAAAGTATTATTCGAGAGAAGGGCAATAAATAAAAACAGGAACCATTCAGGGTCCAGTGGAATGTTCATCTGGGAAGTGGAAATATTTTGGGTTGTGTAAGAGAACAGGTTGAGCACAGAAGTAGTTCTGCAAGATATCCCTTCACTTTAGTATGGCCTTGGACCTCCCAAACCAAAAGTGTTTGGCTTGTTTATTAACCTCCAAGGAATGTTTCTTTCCATGTAATTTTCTTTATAGCCAAAGGATTCAATCCTTTCAGTACCTTTCAGGGTGCAGTATGCCTGTGTGTAACTGAAGTGTACTGTCTTCTCATTTCTTCACCTTCTCTTCTAAAAGCTCTCTCTAAAAGTACTTCAGTGTTTTCTCTGGCAGCTGCTGTTGATCTCATGTGAGCTTTCTCATGTGTTCTCAAACATTTTTTAAGTACCATGACTCATACCAATATCTCTTTTCACATGAGGCTTTGCTAATGTGGCATAGAGCAGAAAATTAACTCAATAAGTTTTACAGGTGAAACATGCACTTCTTAGAAGCCCAGAAAAGCATAGAGGCAGAACAGCTGGAGTTTTGTTGGCTATAATGTTGTTTCTGTGACAACAAAAGCACATCTGTTTCTTTTGTGCCAAAGTACTGCTGGGATGCTACACAGAGCAGGGCTGATTTCACTGGAGGTTGTACCTTTGCTGTCTTTTATCTGCTTACAGTGAAGAGAGTTCATGCACAGTGCAAGGTATGAGCAGCATTGTAGAGTCATCCCCTAATCTGCATGACTGTTCCAAGCTGTCTGTTACATAAGGATGAACACTGAAGAGTCAGTGCCTAGATGTCAACATAATAGACAGATAAGAAATATCTTGTATGAAGGGAAAGTTTTTGTACATCAGTGAAGAACAATGAGCTAATGAGTCATGGATGTCCTGCATGAAATCTCTTAAGCCTATTTGAAGGCTTATCCCATTCTAACCCCAAATTATCTCACTAGGTCTGACTGGGAAAGGGGGACATGTTTGCATATTCATCTTCTAAGAATTTTCCATCTATGTGATGCTTTAGTGGGTTTGCTGGGAAAAGAGAATTAAAAGAAATCATCTAATTTGGAGCTGTAGCATTCAAGGATGCAATTAATTTTCTCAGCACGCTGCTGGTTTCTCCTGCAGCAGAAAGCACACAAAACATCCTTCTGCAAGGCCATTCAGACTCTCTGGGACCCCTCAGCACTCACCAGTCAGCTGCAAAGGAACAGCTGGACAGGAAAAAACAGCAGCCAAGTGGAGGAGCTGCTGGTGGCATCTTCCAAACCTTAACCAGGTCATTCCCAACACTCAGGTGAGGATCCAGCCAAGAGTGATGGGGATTTGCAGCCCAAAACATTCCCCAGGTCCTGCAGACATCTCTGCTGCACACTGAGCTGACGTGGGGAATGAAAGAAATTATGAAATTTCTGCAGGGCAGGGGGAAAATGGTTCAATTTTGAAGTTCCTCATCAAAAGCACTTGAAGCACTTTCAGGGTCTCAATAACTCCATACTAGCTTCTTAAGTGTTAAGTAATGCAAAAACATGAATCCTTTTATCAGTTTTGCCATGTTTGCCGTTCTTATGAAGGCTTTAGTATCTCTGTTTCTGAAGCATTTTTTTGACTACTTATTTTTTCAGACTATGTTAACTTTATTTTTACATCTTCCCTGAAAATTCAGATTTTCTTAACTCATTGCAGGCATAAACATCTACAATTAACACAAGAAAAATCCCTAAAAGATTGGAATTAATGCTCTGTAGTAAGTACCATGGTGTTTTGATACTTCCATGTGTCTCCCTTGATATCTTCAACAAACCTCATTTAAAATCTGTATAAAGTATATGTAAAGTCCAAGGTTGCTATCAATGACAAGCACATATTCATTGCAGCATCAGTCACTCAGGTTTCAGAGCTCCATTGCCCTCTCTCTGACTGGGCTGGCAAGTGAGTGGAGCTACAGCTCCCTGTCCTGGACATATTATCAACTAAAGCATGGGCAGTGAAGATCTTAGTTGCCATGATGAATGAAGCCCTGTCACTGTCTCTATAATTTAGAAAGTACAGCTGACCCTCTGTTCTCTCCTTACTCATCAGGCATAATTGCTTAATGACTGAAATCAGAAACTAAATCATACATTTATTAGCATGTAATATATATATTTACATGTATGAACTCATCTACAGTCAAAAGTTCTCCATCTATTATCCTGTGTATTGCTTTATGATAATTTCTTGACATTCTTAGATGGTATAGTGGGCTGTTAATAAATAATCTTCTCTCTTTACTTGTAGGGAGTGGTCTCTGAAGAGCAGCAACTCTGTAGCAACATTTCCATCCTATATTAAAGTCACCCACAAGGCATCTGAAAAGGGAGCCTAATTTTTTGAGCCAATCTTGAAAATACTGAAGTTAAAAAAAAATGCACAAAAAAAAGCCCCCCAAAAGAATTAATTATACAAGGATGGCAGAAAATCTGGATCTCAAGTTCAGGCTGAATATAGCTGAACAAATTCCTAAGAATACACAGTACCCCACAGAAAAACTGCTACCAGGAACCTCCTTCCCTCCTCACCCCCAAAACCCCACTGCTGTCAAGGACACTGGATTTTTATTTAATTCACCCTCCTTGCTTTCTTCCACAGCTAATGCAGCCAGGCAAGCATTTCTGCAGCCAAATATCTGATGAGACTGTCATGAGAAAGAATAACACTTGAGCTGTGTGAAGCTGAAGAGCCAGCAAAGAATTTGCACCCTAAGGAAAGTTTGTTATTGCTGCTTGCACACAGCTGGAAAACCCCATCCCTTTGGTAGCTAAAACAATTTAATTAGCCCAACCTGAGCAGCTCTGTTATGACACTGGTCCTTGATAACAACGTTTCACAGCTTTTCCCCTCAGTGTTTTCTTTAGCACATCACTGCTAGGAGGGGTATTTTAAAGCATTTGGGGTCAGCTGCCTTTGCCTCCCCTCCAGCCCATGAGGAATGCTGAGTAAGTTGTTCCTACCTGCTAAACTAATATTATTGCCTCCAGGTTACAGCAGTTAGTGGGTAAATTAACAGCTCCCATTTAGGCAAGTCGGGCTCGTATTTTACACACGGCCATCAGATCTAATGAGGGATCAAAAAAATCTGCCAGAATGTAACTTTAATTAGAAAATCTGTCTGCCATCAGAAACTTATAGCTGAGGAAACTGATCTAGGGAAAGGCCATGAAGATTTTCAACTCCAGGTCATTCTTGTACCATCATCTATCTGCTCCCTGTCAGTATCAGTTCAACAGTCCCTGCAAATACATGGCCAGGCCAAATTCAGAAGTAAAAAGCTAATAGACAACCTCAGCATGCAGGTTAAGGAATTAACCTCTCCCTAAAATATTCAGCCCACCAGGCTAGAGTTCAAATTGATTGGGAAGGAGTTCAGAACTGGATAAAATCTTTCTGCGGCTGGAGAGGGGATTTATTTTCCAAATATTGTTAATTTAGCTCCTTTTACTTAGTGTCTGTCTACTTTCATTAGCACCAACACAGAAATATTTATGATACTAATTTGTACTGCCATGTAGCACTGGACATAGTCAAGTCCCAACACTGCTTTGACCTTTTTCATCTTGCTAAAAAAAAAACCAAAAAAAAACCCCAAACAAACAAACAAAAAGCCAACCAAACAAAAAAACCCCCATAATTGCTCAGAAGTGACCCCCTCTAATGCTATTTTTTTTTTGAGTAAGGGGAGAGTAACAGATGAAATCCACTAAAAATTACTATTTTGGTAAAAGTTATATGAGCCTCTGAGGTTCATAAAATGCATTTAGAAGTTGTTCCACTCCCAGCTCAGCCATATGGAAACAGAATGATTCTGTAGGTCCTTCCTGTGGCTTTATTAAAGCTTTTGTGAAGTCAGAAGCCTTTGCAGAGACTGTATGTGAATTTGAACACTTTACCAGGCTCGTTGTCTTGGGTATGGAAAAGACGTGCTTGAAATATTGCACTTTGGATTGTCCCTCTTCTAATCTTCTTTAAATGATAACCAAAGGCATGCAACCATGAACAAAAATAAAGGCAAAGGCAGAGCTCTCTCCTCTGCAGTCCCTGGGGCTGCAGGAGTGTGCTGTGCTGCTTCATCTCTGATCACAATTTTTCACAAATAGTTACTGTGGACACCTCCCTGAAAACCTTTACCTTGGTAAACATTCCCCTTTCTGGATTTCTGGCTCAAACTAGCCTTTGCTGCACAGAGTACCACAAAAAGAGCAGAGCAGAGTCTCTTTCCTGATGTAGCTGCTGTTATATTCCCTCCTGTTCTTCCCAGTGGGAAAGGGCTTCTATGGCCACTACCACAATCCAAATTCTCCTCGACTTTGAGGCACTTCACTACTTTGACTCTTTACCCAGTGCTCAGCCCACACCATGCAGGGCATGGCCCAAGCTGGGTCTGTGTTGGCTGCAGGGCACAGACAAATGGCAGCCAGAGTCTGATTCCCTAGGAAATCTCCTGGGAATTTGATGAACCAGCAAGATGAGTTTCTTCTAGCTTACTGCCTGAGACCATGTAGCTGAGATTCTTCTGAAACTGTCTGAGAGTAAATTTAGCATCTCATATGGAAAAATGATCAGTCAGTCAAAATGCACTGAACCTAGAGGTACCCTTAGCAAGGGGAACAAGGCAGTGAATGCCCTGCTTTGTTCAGCACAGCTGTCTGTAAAGTACCTTGGGATTTTGAGAGAAAAAGCCATGCCTCAGCCCTAAAATCACGTGTGTTCTCTAAATTAGCAGAGCACATACATAATTTTCAGCAGTAACAGTTCTACATTATAGAAAGTGGTGCCTTTATTTTTAGTGGTACCTTTATTTTAGAAAGTAGGAATTAAAGATGAGCTGAGCAATTAATAAGGTTATAGATCTAGATGGCCTGATTTTCAGTGTCAAGCCAAAACATAGCCACCCAGAGTAATTTATTTGTGGGGCAGCTGGTGTTACCTAAACTTGGACCTTTGATACCAGCTTAAATACACACTTAAGCTTTTTAAAGCATTCAGCTACTGATATACTTAATTCCATCTTTCCAATACAAGAATGGACAGATTTCTTCCTCCTTTATATTTACTCAAAAGCCCAGGAACACAGTCACAGTGTGACGTTTTTTTCAAAGATAAGATAAGGGAACATGACGTAGATCATCACTCTTTCTCCCTGGACAAGGAGGTAGTCAAAAACCAATAATTCAAATATTAACATCTCTCAGACAGAGCCTGGAAACTACAGTGAAGGCTGGAAACAGTCCTGAGCCATCAATCTTTGAATGCATACAGTGTCCAAGGACCCTACTTTCCAGGTTGTTTACATTCTTCACCCATCTAGGCTCCATTTTTTTATTAAACTGCTAGTTAAGACTTCCTTGCTGATGAATGTTAGCAGATATTGCTAGACACAACAACACAAGAACACTGTGTTGATCTTTGATAAAATGTTTTATATGGAGGGTATATATGTTACAAAACCGAGATGAATTTTTGTCTTTTCTGCATAGCAGGGGAAAAGAAGCAAGAGTTATTAAGAGCATTTATTTCAAAAGGCCTGAAATGGAAAATGAAACTGCTCAGTGCCATATTTCAGAAACCTTGATGAGTCTTATTCTTCTAAAATTCCACTTTGAAACATAATTGTTCACAACCATTATTACTTTACTGCATCTTGTAAGACAGCTATTTCTGCCACAGGGCTCAGTCTGGCAGTCATTCACTTCTTGGTACCTGCAACCTGTTGTCTTGGGGATTGAAATTATGATGATGATGCTGCTTTGTTGGCAGGGCATAAAGTCAATACTGAAGCCCAGAAAAGCACCAGCTATAACCCATGGCAGCTTGTCAATAATCCTGGTGTTATGATCAAAAAGGCTGTAGTAGGACTTATAACCTGTGCCAGGTGAACAGAGAGATTGACCTTACTGAGAGTAGGGTGAAAAAAAACCCAAACCAGTTCATTTTATTGCCAGGAAATAAGCCAAAACCCAGCAGATTGCTTGGCAAAACACAGACAGATCTTCTGAACTGTACAGTTAATTGGTTATCAATGGGAGAAATAATCATTCATTAGATTATTTTCCCACTTGATCACCTCCAAAGAAAAGAGAAAATAAAATCATCAGAGTTTTTTTAAATATTTCATTTTAACTATTCTATCTTGTCTTTTAACACTACCACATCCCACAAGTCTTTAAGGAATACACACAGCAAAGCTTTATTAAAAAATGATCCATATTTTGTACTTTTATATTAAAAGTTAAGCCAATTTCAGCCAGCACTGAAGAAATATCAGTCCAAGTGGACAGGATATCATGAGTTAGAAATGTCTCATAGAAACAAGAGGATTCATGGAAGCAAGGTATAAGAATAATTGAAATGCTTTAATATCTACATTATTTTATATTATATTTGAAGCTCATAAGCCCTTGTGTCCCTCTGAGTGGAAAACACTTCTTTAATTTTCACAAAAGATGAACTTGGTGCCAGTGCAGTTCCATGGTGGGCACGAGGGAGAGGATTTGAATTTAGCCTTCTCAAGGCACCAGCATGCCCAACTGAGCCCCTCAAAAGTGCTTGTTTGTTTTCATTGCCTTCACAGAGCACAGCCTTCAAATCATACCTCTGTGGTCTTTTAAATCACAGTTTAATTAAGATGCCTAAGTAGCCTGAGTAGACAGTACCAATGTTACCTTATAGCTCATCATAATTCCTTGGAATATTACAGCAATTTAATTACAGTTCACCACACCTTTGTTAAACCTGGCTAAAAATAATTTTATTTCATTAATAAGAGAATGCGCATGAATTTTATTTGTGTTTGGTTAAGGTTTGGGTGTTTTTAGTGGTGAATATGTGTGATACCTAAGGTCTCAGTCTATTTCAGCAAAGTGCTTGGAAGGCATAGTAATTAGTCAAGCAGAAATCACACAAAAGGAAATTAAATAAGACATAAAGAGAACAGATATCACATGGCAGCATTATTAAGGAGAGTTTAACATGAGAAGAAGGATAAGTAAGAGGAAAATGCAAACCCAGACTGGATCAAACCAGGTGATTTCAGTGAAGACAAGGAAGCACTGATGACAACATCCATAACAGTAAGAAAATCTTATTTGGAATACTGTGTAACACTTTGATCAGATTGACCTAAGGGAAAAAAAGCCCACTCCACAAATAATGGAAAAGGTGCAGTGAAGTGCAGTGCTGCTAGGGAGCTCAGAATATGTCTTGCAAGAGTAAAGGCAATTCCTTGTTACTCTTAAGAAAAAGTCTTAGGACAGCAGGATTTTGCTCTGAAAATATTCTAACACAAACAGAAAAAGGGAAGAAGTGGAATTCAAGCTCTAAACCAAAGCAAATCCTCTTGGAAGATCAGTGCAGTTGGGGTCTGGTACTCCACATTGCGTTCTTTAGCTGACAAAAACAAAACAGCTCAAATATTTCTGACAGCAGCGGAATCATTCTGCATTGGTGAACTTTGCATGTTATAACCTGACCTCTGAAAGCCACAGAAATAGATTCACACCCAGGACTACAATTCATGAGCCTAGGAGAGACAGTACATATGAATCTTTACAAGGAAAACATCACCAAGAAAACTAAAGTATTTTAAGCATGGCTCTGAATTTTCTGGGAGAGGAATGCATTAAAAACAATGTTCCATGAAATAAACCATTTATGTGAAAGCACAATCTTTGATCTTGCTTATGCTGGAGTTTCTGGAAAATGGAAATTCAGGAAACCTTACAATTGAACAAATATTTGAGATTGATGGCATATTCCAGATGAAGAAGAAATCAATAATTTAATCATTCCATCATCCTTGGCTGAATTTCCTCTCTACCTGTAATAGCTATAATGCTGATCCACCAAATGCAAGCAGCAGCAGAACAGACTTTGTGAGAAGAAGGACTATGCAGCCCCATCCTGGGAGTTATGCCTGTCTGAATTTTCATTCCTTAACCTGGCAGTTCTGCACAGGAATAAAGCCAGCTCAGCCTTATACCTAAGTCTTCAAGGAATGGATTTCCAACATTTGCTGTAGCAAATGCAATTTCATTATCTGTATCCAGGGCTGAATTGCTCAATGTCAATACAGCTGCTGAGAGAAGACTTTTAGATGTGGATCTTTAGGTCTACTGAAAATGTAAAACCATAAACTATGCTAAATTCCTGTCGTAGGAATTGTTTCTGTACATGAAAAATTACTTAGGATATGTAGGTACATAGGTATGTTCATCCTCTGTCACAGACATTTCTTTTATGAAAAATCCTCTCTTAGGATTTTCCTGCTGAAGCTGAGAAGTTCAGCAACCAGACATAAACAATAGGTTATCTGCTTCTGTGGAATGCAACAGGTCAGTTCTGGATTGGCCCAGATTGAGTGTTTGGAAATAATGGCCAATCCAGAACTGAGCTCTCTCGGACACAGTCCGAGAGAGCAAGGTTTGTTGATCATTCTTTACTTTCTATTCTTAGGTAGCTAGCAGCTTCTGGAAACTCTCCTCTTCTTTTTCTTTTTAGTATAGTTATATTAGATGTTTGTATCATAACTTAATAAATCAAGCCTTCTGATCATGGAGCCCATCTCGTCTCTTCCTTCACCCCGAAAACCTTGTGGCCAACCGGCGACAATCCTCCATCATATAATTGAAAAATTTTAAATTTTATTAAATCAATTTGAATTTTATAGTTTGTCTGAAGGCAGTAAACTGAGATAATCTTATTTTACTGCATTCTTATTGGTCTCTCACTCCTTATAGGAAGTAAAAGAGCATTTGCAGGGGATGCATTGCAACTGATGATACAGGCAACAAACAGCAAGAGGAAGCTTGGGCACTGAAGGACAAAGTGGTTCATGCACCTGAATTGGAAATAGGGATTGGGAAAGAATCCAGTTTTGTTTATTCTTATTCTGGCATCTTTCTTGTTAGAAAAATTTAAAACCTTTCTCTCCTCTACTGGAGTGATCATCCCTGAAAGCAGTGAGTGGATTAGAGAGAAATGTTTAAGCCTTCTGTTATTTAAGCATGAAATATATAAAATGTTATTGGTTGTTGGGGGTTTTTTTTGGTTGTGGTTTTTTTTTTTTTTTTTTTTTTTTTTTTTTTTTTTTTTTTTTTTTTGTTGTTTTGTTGTTGTTTGGTTGTTTTTGTGTTATAACCTTCTGGAGAGATATGGACCTCTAATAAAAGACTTCCATAATTTAAGTCCCTTAAATTCTCCAAAACTCATTCCTGTGACAGCTACAGTTGTCTCATGCTTGATTATTAAATGTCAGAAATCAGACTTTACAAGATACATCTTTTTTTCTCTGAGGGAGCAGGCTAACCTCATTGTGTGATATACAGCTATAGAAACTGGCAAAGTAGTGTGAATATGTGGTAGCAGTAACAAAGAATGCTTTCTAGTAATTTTATCTTTTCTTCTGTACTAAGTATCAGAACCACCAAACAACAGAGATTCACCAGCCATCTCAAACATCACTTAATTTACATGAAAATCTGTCTGTTTACACAAATATGTTGGGAGAGCTGTGATTAATTCTAGCAAGCAAGGCAGGTAATTTAATTAGCTGGTAAGAATTCTGTCTTGAAATGTCTCATTAATTTCTTGTGAGCAGCTATCTCCAAAGTGCATCATTAACCCTATGCAAGGATATATTCAAACGTGACAAACACACAAACCCAAGACAGTTACAGATAGAAAACTGCTTTCAATAACTCAGTTGGAGCTGTAAAATGCTTTTGTTCAGTCCTTGACAGTCCAGAGTGTTCAGTCCTTGACAGTCCAGTGTGTTTAGCATCTTTTAGATGTCAGCAGCTCAGCAGAGAGCGAGAGAGGAGCAGCTCCTGAGGGGTCATCACTGAGCAGGGGTGTGGGGGAGAGCCTTGGAGGAGCTGCAGGAACACACAAAGATCTCCTCCTGTCTCTGAAATCATTCCTGAAAAGAAATTCATCACAGCAGTGCCAAAAAGATCCTACTGCAGAGGGCAAGGGTGTTGACAGGTAGAGAGAAAAGGACGGAGTTTTCCTCATAGTCTGAGATTCCCAAAAGAGGCCAGCAGAGACAGCAGACCCTGTTCTTGGATCTGTTCTATTCCCTGCACCAAAAGGAAAGTACTTCTGTGTGCCTGAGCTTCATACCACACTGAGGTACTGAGATGATGGGGTCACCCAGCTGACAGCTCACTCTCACTGTTTTTTCCCTCCCTTCTAAGTTACTGTAGCAGCAAGAAACTATTTCACTGCCTCATCCCTGGAAGGAAGAGCACTTTGAATACCAGGGAAAAGTGAGTAAAAAAGCTTTACAGGCTGTTTTAAGTGAGCTAAGCTTCTCCTGAAAGGAAAACATGTTTCGACCTGACAAAACAAGCTTTAATAGACCAAGGGATGTACAGATCTAGGCTATGTCCAAATCATTAGGCAGGTAGCTGCTGCAGTGTAAAGCTGCATTACCTCCCTGCAGCCTGTGCATCAGCTTTCCTCTCTGTGGGAAGAGACAGGATGGAGTGGGGAATGTCTGCCTGGGCTCACCTGGCTCCAGCTGGGTGCCAGAAGGCACCTGTAGGTGTTGTGGTTCAGCTGTCATTTCCAGAGGAAGGTCAGACAGCCTCAGAGGGGCTAAAGAGACACTGCAGCCCCTTGGAGCAGCTCCCTGCATCTCAAGGCTGTCCCTGCTCCACCCCTTGGCAGTGACAGGGTAGCTGGGTGGCCCTGTCCTCTCCTGCACAGCAGGAACCCACTTCTCACAAGCTCTGCCATGAGCCACACACAGGATGCAGCTGAGCCCCACCTAATCCTGTGAGGAGTCTGCTCTGCTCAGGGGACAGTGACTGGGACAAGGCAAAGCAGTTTTAACTGCTTGGCATTAAAAATCTGATCTAACACTGGGTGCCCCTAAATTAAGGAACTAAATCAGCAGGAGCAGAGCTAGGTTTGATTGCCTCTTCAGCCTGGGGTGTTTCACTAATGTGATTTTTGAGACTCCTACAAATCATTCTATATGACCTCTCTCTTCTGTAGCTGCAGGTGTTTTCCCTCTGGGTCCCCCTTCAGACCCAATGTCCAGAATTAACACAGTCAGGAAAAATTTATTAATCACAGAAGCCTGACTGTGCCACCAGGATACACCAATCCAACAGGCTCCAGGAGGATATTGAGCCTGGAAAGCATCCACTCTATGTAGGAATAGTTGGAAACACTTCTGGATGATATAGGAAATGCTTCACTCCATCTTGGTCTTGACTTTTGAATAGAGGAATTCCTAGTCATGGACACTCCAGAGAACACCCAAACTGTTTGGTTTCCATCACTGCCAACATCACAAACAGCCAGGGAGACACTCTGGACTGCCCAGGTTCACAGCAGTAGGAATATTGAACATAAAATTTAAATATTACTCTTTCCTGTACAACCAGAATTAAAAGATGCTATTCACAGAAATAGTTGGGAAACCCAATTCAGACCAGCCTTGTTTCCAAGTAGAAACAGCACAGGTGACTGGTCTCACAGCAAGGAGGAGGAATGAGGTGTCAGTTCTGATACCAGAGGCTGGGAACAAGGTAGGTGCTTCTTTCTGAGAAGTAGAAAATGGGATGCTCAAAATTACATCAACCAGAGACAAACATGCCTCCAGCAATTATAAATTTTATGGCAGAACTCCCTTCTCAGTTGCCTCAGGCTGTTACATATACAGCTAAACAGGATAATTTGTCTGTCTCATCTTTAGAGAGGCACATATAACACAGTGTAGGGCAAAGGCAGCTGTGCCATATTATATCATATCTGTTTTATCTGACAGGTTAATACAGCCAAAACTGTCAACTCCTTCCCACTCACATGTACAAATGGAGGGGTACTGCAAATGATAATCTTTGCCAATAGATACAGCACAAATTATTTAGACTTTTTCACAGTACTGTGGCTAGACATGCCATAGCTACTTCTCTGACACCTTAGGTCTTGAGCAAAAGTCATTGATGCCATGAAAATGCTTGACTTAAGCTGATGATGGCAGTTTTTCACAATTGCTACATTCAGTTTTAGGAAGCCAAGGGCTGCCTCTGCTCTGCAGTAGTTGTGTACTTGGATAAAACCATACAGAGCTCCAAGGGTCTGTGCTACAGACAGTATTTCTTTCTATATTACCTGGTCATTGTCTAATCTACCTCTGTGATATCTGTAAAGGAAACAAAGCAGGGAAAAGATAGTAAGCCATGAAATATCTGTGACCTTTCTGAATAACTTATGAAGTCCAGTGAACAGGTTAAGCTCTCTAGGAGTATTTAACAACTGGGAAAATACTCAAGTGCTTAGAACTGGTTGTTCTTTTCATTCTTTCCCCACAAAATAGCCTGACTACCTTTTGATGTCCAGCATTGCCCAGGTTTAGCTCTAGGCAGGTGAATAGCTCAGTTTATAAAATGAGATGAACTGTACCCATTACTAATTGAATATTGTTTTCTTTTCCTTTCCCTCCAAGAAATGAAATTTTGCCAAGTAAAGTTAACAATGTCAGAATTCAGGTAAATAAAGATGTATATTTCAGATACAAGGATAAAATGTACTTTCCTTAAAAACAAACAAACAAACAAAAAACACCCACCAAACTGTGTGTGGGATAAAAGTAGAAAGAAAGCAGGAAGCATGACACAATTCAGAAACAAATAAGCAGCTCTCACGACTGGGTCATGAAATAATGGCAACTGCAGCATGGTCCACATGCCAGGACCTGGGACAGGGCTGGTGCTTCTAGGCTGGATTTGGGAGGTGTCCTCTCCACCCAGACCATGCAGGCAGAGAGATGTTTCAGAGAGCTGCACCACTCTGATGTCCCCACTGCTCCATTTCAAAGGGTGGTGGTGGCCATCTGTGAAAGAGCAAGGCCGAGCTGGTGTTGGGAGGTTCAGGCTTTAGGGAGGGACCTAGAGCAAAGCTGTGACACTATGACAGGTTTTAGCACCATGTGAGGCTCTGTGTGCTCTACCAGGGGAATTTTTGGAGCTGTGATGGCTGTTTTGCCACCCTTGTTTTCCATTTCTCCAGCACTGCACTAGACAAATTTTCTCCTATGGAAGAAAAGGGAAAAAACAAGGAAGGAACTATACTCTTAGGGTTTTTCTAAACCTCTCAAAATTACTTAAGTTTAACGACTTGCCAAACAAAAGACTGAATTTATAAACTTCAGTCCTAAAGTGCTTGTGATAGGTGGCATTTAAGCTGTGACAAAAGCAGTCGTGTCATGTAGTTAGAGAACAACAAATAAAAAAGCAGCTGATAACAACTGCAGAAGAAAAAAAATCCCTCTAGAATCATCTGTGGACTGTAGATCAGGAGCTGAGGCTGAAACAGTGCAAATATCCACGGGAAGGAGAAATGAGATTCCAGCCTGGAGCGAGACAGCTCATTTGTAGCGGTACCACGAGGCCAGCCAGCCTTTCAGAGACCCCATTTCTCAGGAGCTGTTTATGACACACCCCTGCAATGCTCTGCAAAGAGTACTCACACTTCTGATTGCTGCAGTAAATGTGCCCTTCATCAAAGGATGCACCCTGACTCTCCTCACCAGCTTACACCAAAGGGACTGAGCTGTGTTGTGCTGCATTTTACACCCTGGTAAACCCAGGGAGGGAACATTGGTTGGTGGCACTAACATTGGTTGGTGGCACTCCTGCAGTTAGTTTTGCGGTAAAAAACGTCCTGAGAGTCAGCTGTCTGAGAGGTAATAATTCCATTTCACATGTTGCACAATGCATAGGGTTCCTCAGCAGACATGGGAGCTCAGGGACAGGTATCAGCCCTGCCTCTTCCCATCACACCTGGAAGTGCACCTGTACACTCCCATGGCTCCCATCAGCTTTCCAGAACCACACAATTGCCACTGGTCCAAGCCAGCTCTGCCAGCAGAGCCTCCCAGGGAAAACAGAACAGTCAGTCTGAGCTATGGTTGTTCTGTAGTTGACACAAAAATCAAAAAACATGGAAGAGTAACCACTGGCTGAGATTTTCAAAGGATCCTAAAGAGGTTAGGATTCAATTCAATAGTGGGTTGGAGTTACCTTGAAAATCACAGTCTCAATCACTGAGGTGCTGCTGTGAGAACTCAGCACTGTGCTGTTGAGTAAAGGATCATTTTACCAGTCTTTTTTCACAACAGAATTATCTTGCACTGACAGTGATTAATAATCAAGAGCAAGTAATTAAGCTTGTATTTACAGAAAACACACAGACAAAAATTATGACTAAGGAAATGGTGTTACAAACTGACCCTTCTCCCTTTGAAGAATGTGAATGGTGCAGCAGACTTTGCACTCACTCCAAGATAAATATCTAATAACACTTATCTGCTCATCTTGAAAGCTGTAAATGAAGAGGTTGCACATCTAAGAACTGAGAAAACTAGCAACTACCTTTCTTGAGGGTTTCTATACGAAAGAGTTAAATTTGCCTGATAGAACCATGAGGAAATGCTGTCTTTGCTTATCCTGTGAGTCTTTCAGGGCTCACCCTTTACTGAGAAACAGAGTGTTACTCTGTAGAAGACACCAATAACACATACAGACAGTCTGTTTTTTGGGCCACTTCTAACATTTCTGCCAGATAAGGTAGATCCTCCTCCCAGACTATCACATTGGAGATACCCTTCCAATCTTTCCCACATGGGGTGCCAGCCCCAGAGTCAGCCCAAGGGAGCAGGTTTGCACTGTGTGGGACATTGCAGCTTGGGATTGCAGCTGCCTGTGTGGTCCATGGCTTTTGTGGACCCATTGGCTCACACAACCAAGCAAGGAATCACCATTGTGTGCTACAGCATGGACAGGCTGGAGAGGAAAAGGAGAGGAGACAGACACAGACACCAAACTCTCTCAATCCTCCATCACTTCAGAGCATAACAGGTGGGCATAATGCCAGTCTTCCTCAGCAGTGCAACAAGAACATACTGCATGTCAGATCCAGGGAAGTCTGTGGGGTGAAATCTTTGCATATCTGGGGATCAAAATGCAAGTTCACAGTGCAGGTGTGGAACGGATTCATTTCATGTGTGTTGAGATAAACTGCTGCCAAATCTCTGGCAGGCTGTCCAAAGCAGTGGCAGGTATCTATTTGAAGTTATGAATCATGACTCGTGCTGGGCAGCCTACTCTATCTCAAGAGTAAGTAAACCATAGATCTGATAAGCTTTGTATTGCCTTTGTAAAACTTGAATCAGGCCCTGGGGTGTTTCCTTACATTAGTGTATTTAATAAACCCAGATGTGGTGCACAGGTCAGAGATTTGGGGGGCAAATCCTATGTTTGCCAGGAAAGATAGATGAAATAGATACTTTGTGAAATAAATATTTTATAAAAGAAATAAAAATAAAAATTCAGAATTTGTGTCTCATAAGACTAATGTATTTTAACATTTATGCTGGAATAATTATGAGGCCTCCAATGATTCATTTCCCTTGCCTTTGAGCAACATGATTAATTTAAATAGACAAAGAACCAAATGGTAAATCACAATTCCTTTGAAGTTTACAGCTAAGTCTGCTGAATCAGTATTAAACTGTTCCTGCATTTCAATTAACTCTTTGAGAAACCACTGCTTCATGGAGACCTTCTGTAATTACTGATGTGAATGAGTGGAATTCCAGAGGTGATGAAGACCTTTCAGTTAATTGATTTTGAGGCTCCAGCTAGAAAAGCCATGAAAAAAAGGAGAACATAGCCCTGAAAGTGGTGATAAGTAGCTTAATCTTCAAGGCCTTTTGGTTTTATTTTTAAAAAGAAAGCATTGAATACGAATGTTTATTCTTGGAGTTCTTTTGAGGAGCAGCTTCTGTAGTTGAAACAAATGTGTTAGTAGTTAAAAATAAAATCAATGACCTCAGCAGCCTCCTCTAGATGCAATCCTAAACCAGTGCTGACCTGAGTCTTTTTATTTGCAGATTTTTAATTATATGAAGACTGCCTCTTCCTTATTCTGCCATCAGTGCAATGGAACAAAGCCACTTGCAACCTCTTTTCCATAGTGGATATGGTTCATTTTTTTTTTTATTTCAGGAGACAACAGTTTGGGAGATGAGTTACAGTTATGAATGATCTTGCCAAGGAAGTACCAGAACATGTTTTATGGTGTGGCAAGAGCACTTATCTCCTTTCATGAAATCAAGGTTGGACAAGAGCAAGGTTCATCTCCTCTCCAGGTCATCTGAGTTTTATTGCTTCTAAATTTGTTGGCAGTGTACTGAAGCATTGGCTAATATACTACAGCATGAACATTTATTTTTTTTACATCACCTTCTCTCTTTCTTATTTTCATGCTTTCCTGAAGTAAAAGGTGATAGAATTTCAAGAGAGCTTAAAGCAGGAATTTTTAAAAATTCCTTGGGAGATAGACAACTTGATCTTTAAAATTTGGTTATTATATTCTGAAATCTGCTTTATATACACCAAATTTTGTGTATGCATGAGAGGTGGGAACTGCCACAAATCAGTAATTCCAAGCAAAAAGCATTTTTGGGGATATTATTTACTCTGATAAATAAAACCATAATTGACAGGTTGCTCCTTCTGTGCTAGACATTGCAGTTGTACTATTGTACATGGGATTGCTGAAATCACCAAATACATTTATGCTGTGTGTTGGCAGAACTGCCCCCTTGGGTTCTAGCCCCTCCACTACCATATTCACCTGTGGACTTTTACAGTTTGGTTGCTTTGAGCCCTAACATGCTCCTTTATACACCTGGCATGGTATTTTTGCTCCTCAGGACATGGACAGCTGTCAGCATGGGTGGCTCTGAAGATCTGATCAGCAAGCCGCGCTCAGAGCCAAGGGGCATCCTGCCCCCAGGACACAGCCCTGAGACTGTGTGTGCTCAAGGCTGTCCCCCACAGTGTCAGACACATGAGGGGACATTTGGGCAGCTGAGCAGGGTCCCTGGTGGCAGCTTCAGCTGAATTCCTTTCCAGCCTCCCCTGAACAGAGCAGCTCAGTGGCTCTGCCCGGTGCACACATGGACAGCTGCCAGAACCCACTTGGTGCCTCTGCATGTTCAAATCCAGACCTAGATCCCCTTTCCATCTCCAGTTCCAACATGAAACTAGCCAGTTTTAGCTTCATTGCTCTTCCTTACTCTTCTCCTCCTGCCAGCCTTCTCTGGAGTGGCACTGTGTTTTGGAGAAGAAAACCTTTTATGCAGGAACTGGAATACAGGAACTTAGAATTCGGTTTTGACCAAGCAATTCATTTATGAAAAAAAGTTATTTCAGATTTTCTCTAGCAGTTTTGGTGAAAAGCATAAAATACCAGTACAAACTGCCTTGTAAGCCAGTCAATAGTAACCTGCTTCTTAAAGATATAAGCTGAAACTATTAACAGTGTGGTGAAAAGATAAAATTTGGGGTATTTTTTGAAACAAAGCTGTGGTTTGATTTATTTTTAAATTCATTATAATGAACTGTTTATTTTAGTTCTCGATGAATTAAAGTTGCTAACATTTTTACCAGAACAGTTTATCAAAATCAGTGATAAATAATGTTATTAGACTTAATATTCCAGCCTCATTTGCTTTTCACACAGAAATTCATAACAGCCAATAAAACACAGCTGTGTAATAATATTGTGCTAAAGCCATAAACACTGTATTTGTAAAGTTGACATGCAATAAAAAAGGACAAAAACTATCTTCTAAGAAAAGAAGATTGCAGCCAGATTTATTTATTCCCCTGTGTGTCCTTTCTCTCTCCCTCCCTGCCTTTCTACCACTTTAAGGAGGAAGTGGAGAGGCGGAAGGAAGGAAGGAAGGAAGGAAGGAAGGAAGGAAGGAAGGAAGGAAGGAAGGAAGGAAGGAAGGAAGGGAGGGAGGAAGGGAGGGAGGAAAAAGTAATGTATAGAAATCTAAAATCTGTAAATTAACTTGAAAAAATAAAAGTATATATTTTAAGCCTAAAAATGAAAATTATCTAATTTTTATGTGTGATTTTTGATTTCAACATTCTGATGTTTTTCAGCTTCTACTTGTTTGGATATCAGCTAATTACAGTTGCATTAAGTATCTCATACCATGGTCAGATTTGGTCTTTGGTTGACTGGTCTATTAAATAACTGCAGAAAGTTTATATGATGCAGGTTAATTTTATTATCACTATCCAATCAGAGGATTCACCAGGAAGAAAAGAGCATGAGGAAATATGAAGCATAACTCCAATTCCTTTCCGATCTCCCTGCCCTGTTTCCCTCCTGGGTTCACAGAGCACAGCCTGATGTACCCATCTGTTTCCAACTAAGTGTTTCATGCTCTGTCTTCTACAGAGGCTTTCTGCTACAAGCCCAGAAACATCCTAAAGCTCTAACTCAAACCAGACTTGTGCAGCTCTCCCATGAAAATACAAATTCCAAATGGAGAAGGAAATTTCCTTTGCCTCTTTCGGAGCTGGCTGGTGCTCAGAGATACCCAAACACCACTAACAACACATTAAATTTGTCTGTATTAGCAAATATTGGTCCACTGACCTTGATCTCACTCAGGAGCAGAGGCCATGCAGCCACATTTTACATGTGAATCCGAGTGCTGCAAAAGGTGGTATTAAAGGCAGGCAGGAGGTGAACAGTCCTCATTCCTTCTGAAAACAAGCTGCTGCCACTGTGCCCAGAGGCCCAGCACACTCATTTCAGCTGGGCTCAGGCAGAACCACACAGAGACATCAGTTCTCATTAGCTCTGCCACAAACAGGGCAATGGAGGCTTCTGGGAAAACTCAATCAAGGAGATGGATGAAAACTGCCATAAACTATGTAATGTTTCTAATGTCTTCCAAATCTCATTAATATATTTCAAATGGCATGGAGTGGTTTGAGTTCCTATGTGATTTAATTTCTTTTGATCAGTGACAACATAAGCAACCCCCAAACTGAGCGGCTGAGATTTCTCCTGGAATTACAAACTCACATTTCTCTAGAAATGTCTTTTCAGCAATTCCACCTGCATGGTTATCATAGTTACATAGAGTCTATATAGTCATTGTTTCTTACTACTTGTTTAACTGTTTATAATTAGAATGCAGTTTCAAACTGAATTTATTGGGCTGACTGGAAGCTGCACAGCTTTCAAGTGTGTATGGAGCCTTCCCAGTTTCCATTTTACCATTTTCATTGCCAGAGGCCACTTTGCTGCCTATTTAGTTTGGTGTCTTTATAAAATAATGCCGTCAATATATTCAGACTGGAATGAGAAGGCACACGTTGACCTTCTTTTTGCCAGTACCTCTGGGCTGTTGTTATTATGTTAAAGATCTATAGGTCAATAAAAAAGCTTATTAAGGTGAGGTTACTAAATGAAAACAAGACAGACAGCGGGGTCAGTTGCCATGTGCAGCTCAAAGCAATATAAATATAGGCTTCTCTCCTTACTTCTCTCTTTTTAGAAGTGACTTTAGTGCTTTTCATTTCAGCCCCAGTTAAATGGGTTGTGTGAAATATACTCAACTTATTTCAGGTGTACAGAATCAAAACAGCTCAATCTTACTAAATAGATACTCTGATGCTAGAAATTATTGATTCTGCTGATACAATAAAGTATGAATTCTCAGAAATTATTGTGAAATTTCTTACTTTTTTTTTCCTTAATCCTTTTGTCTTTGAAGGTAGGTGCAGATCCATACTATTTCCCTATCAAACACCCCTCAACAAAACAACCCCCCAAAACCACCTGAAGAACAGAAGGAAAAAACCCTCTGAAAAAATCACAATCCTTGAAAAATGGAAGCAGCCATCATTGACATGATTTTCACTCATTTTGACCAGCTCTAGTTAAAGCACACTGTAGCACAGTGTAGCATTCTGAGCTGAAATAAATTACCTGCCTGAAGTTCACATTTCTGTGTTCATTTCAATGCAATTTAAGCAGACCATCTGACCTAGATAAACTATATAGGTTCATTGCATAACATAGGTACGGTGAAAGAACAGGTTCCTGAGAATATTTTTCATTATTGCATCAAGAGAGTAATGCAGCCAGGACTAAGAAAAATAATATTCCAAAGAGCATAGAAAAAGAGCAAATAGGGAGAAAAGAGCTAATAAAGTGGATGGCAACAGGTCACATATTAAAGCTTCAAAAGAGCTGGTCACAAGGGAAATTAAGAGAAACATTTCAGAGAGCATATGATTAAGATGTGCTTAGAAGTGCTGCAGTCAGCAGTGGAACTGTGCTCTTGCTTCTCCTTTGACTTACATTTCAACAGCACTAGGGTGTCATCAGACAAAAAATGAAAATGTGACTGCAGTGGGCTACTCATATTCTGAAATTACCAGAAATTAAGGAGCCTGGACTCAAAGCTCCCATTTGTATTGAACAGTGACTTAACCAACATTACTCTTTGAAATATTGATTTAAACTGCTCTTGGTGATTCCTCTGTTTCCTTGCTCAAGGGAGAAATTTCCATCCATAGTGGTGACTGTAGGACCAGGTACTTTCTCCAGCTGATCCCATAAATGATTGTGGTGTGGGAGAATATAACATTTATATAGTCAATGGCAAATAAGACCTGAAGAAAATCCCTGGAGGAGAATAAACAACTTCCCCCAGAAGAATCCTCAGAAAACTCAGGGCAACAGAAGAAAAAGCCCTTGCAGAATGCCCTTGCAGCATGTAATTTATCCCAGGAACCACAATATCAGTGGTAGCATTAGTTCTTTTGCTCAGTGTCTCTCTAACACATCAGAGTTTTCCATTGTATATTTTTGATTCCTCTATTAAAAAAAAAAAAAATCCTTGCCTTATATCCAGTCAAACTTGAGAACTAATCATGCCTTGGCATCAGGCTTATGCTTCCCTAGAGAGCATCACTTTGGCCTACCAAAATTAAACCCCAATGAACACAAAAAGAAAAATCCCCAGGTATTTATATTTACCCTTATAGGTGTTTCAATCTATTCAACTACTTTGAACTCCTGAGGCACCAAAAAAAGGGAAGACACCAAATTATAAACTCCATATTGTATTTTTTTCTCCAAAGTAATAGTGAAAGCAGTTTTACTCACTGCTCTGAATTGGCAAAGATTTCCATGAAGTTATCTTATTTTCTTCTCCTTTATCCTCTTTTCTTCCTCCCTCTCCCTCCCTGCAGCCAAGTCACTGATCTGCTTTCTGAGGTTCTCCTGGCAGAAGCTTACCCATCTGTTCAGCAACGTCTCTTTGTAATGATGCTGGCATTATTTTTCTCTGCATTTTGTTTTAATGGTGTTCATCAGAAATGTGCAATCTTTGAATAGCAGCTGACTTCTCATCGGAGTGATAAGTTGTTTGAGTGAAGCTCTGGAGGGCAGAGACCTTTAATTTTACTTTAACAAGCATTTCAGAGATGGGCAGAGATGGGCAGTGGGAAAGCAGACCTGAGTCACCTCCTAGCTGATAGCTTTTTTTACTTCCATATGCATTAAACAAGGAAGGTTTACTTCATAATACTTCTAAAAACAGAGAGAGTGAACTGCTGGAGTCAATTAAATCAGGTTATTCAACATGTTATAATAAACTGACAGTATTTTTTTAAAGTAAAATGCTCTTTATCTCAGAGCAGTGCCTCTTTCAAAGGAATAGAGCATTAAATACGGCAGGTAAGTATAAAAAATCTTGCTCTCCCTTCAACCTGTGAAAGGTACATTTTACTTTCTAAGAAGGCTCAAGAATTCATAGACTTGTGGGACATATTTTCCTCCTACTATAATAATATAAATCAGAGGAATTCCATTTTAACCAATTTATTTTCTGTGAGCCTGCATAAATGGAACATCACAAGGTCTGCACCTTTTTAATCTTTTCTATTTTAAAGCTCATAATTTTCATCAAAAATTAGTGAATAGCAGCTAATACTACTTCATATATTTAGCATATGCTATTCTATAACTCTTTCCACAAATCCTGCATCACCCTTGAGGAGAAATTTAAATGAATACTTAATAGATAAGGAGAGAGCTATAGGTTAGCTGGGTGAGAAATATATGAACTCAGAAGGCATGCACTGCTCTCTAGTGGCAAGATCAGGAAGTCTTAATACACTGCAGCCCATAACCACACATAGTCTAAAATATAGGATTTTTTATTTGTTGCTCCTTTTATTTAATAGAGGAAAGCAAGGCCAGTGCCCCACCAGTGTTTCTGATGTCAGCTCTCAACAGCCAGTGTTTGTAATTGGCAGTAGGGTCTGCATTTTTACTATATTTATGATTCTGTGAAAAGTGACTGCAGCGTTTTTAATGCTAAAATGTTTTTATAGAATGTGAAAAACATTTCTATATTTAGAAATAAATAGTCTTGATAGAATCTAAACCAAAATATCGAAATCAAGACACTACTTTACATCTTCTGAAAACTGTTGAACTAACTCCTGTCAAATCAACTCAGTCCAATTTTGTATGCTTATAGGTCAATTAAATATCTTCCCATTTCTGCAACGGTTCTAATGATAAATTTTAAGAACACTTAGGAAACTCACTTGTAAAAGGATAAATTAAGTTGTTTTTGGGGCCCAAAATGTCTAAAGAAATTTTTCATTTCCCAATTCAACCCAAAGTCTAAGGAACAGTGTTTATCTCCAGCTCTCCAGCACCCAGCGTGTTGATTCATCATTCTCTGCTTTATGAAGGGGATTTTTGCCAGCAGGAACAGCAAAATGGACCCTGGGTTTCTATTGAAGCTTATTCATCCTGCTGCCTGTAATGAGAAACCATTTTACTTATCTGATGCCCATGGCTGCAGACATCAGTTGAAGATGTTGTGAAGTTAATCTCCCCAATGCCTCTGAAAAAAGCTCTCAGGATCTGATAATGGTTGGTATTTGATTACTAGCATTGGCAGTTTGCAAAATTCATTTTATTATATGGCTTAGGAAAGATAAATCCTACATGATGTGACCCATGGACAACAAGCCCTATGTTGAGAGCCAGTTTAAATGAACTTATATATGTCTTTTTACATATGGTCCTGAATAAAGCTGTGCCTGGAGGGAAGTTATTAAGGGAGGGTCACTGGATAGGAACTCCTATTTCACTTTATAGTCAATGGAGAGAAATTTATGCTTCCCAGAAGGAAGGTAGAGGCAGAAATTTGTCTGACCTCCTTCAAATAACTCCTCTGAGCTGACATGAATAACAGCCAGAAATGTCCATTTCTTTGCATTGGTTATAGAGGGACCAGGAAAGCCAGCTTGGAGATTAGTTTGCCTACCCAGAGGAAACTTCCTGAGGTCCTCAGGATGGAGCCAATTGACCAGTCATGGTTCAGACCTTGGAAACTGAGCAAAGATCTTCACTCAGGTGGGATGTCCGTCCAGTAGAGCTGGCCATGCAAAGGCAGAATACAAGCAGTGCTGAAAGAGAGAGGCTGTTTAGGTGACAGATCTGCTCTGGGTCTGCTCTGGTGATTCACTCTTCTGATTTGGTCATGAGAAAGTGCAAGTCATGCTCCAGCTCACTGCGTATCATTTATGGGGTATACCTGCATGTTATCCAAGGAATGAGGCAGTTTATTAAGCTTTATAAGCAGGAATCTCCATGAATGTACTACATCAGCTTAAAAGCAGCACAAAGATCTGTTTTACATAAACTTTAAGTATTTTTGTCCTTGCAACAGCCATTCACCAAACAAATTCTCAAGATTTCAAAGAAAAAAATGCAGTAACACATTAACACAGAAAAATAGTCCTGTAGGGAGGTATATTTCAACTGTTTCATAAATCCATAAATTAGCTGCATATTCTGAATTTGTTCCCCATGATTTTTCTTCAGTCACTGGGGAGGGATAGGCACTTTAAAGATGACCAGCGTTAGTAGATACATTTTGATAAGGAATCTTAAAACCACATTTTGGAGATGCCCATTTCTCTCCATTACTGAGAAAGAGTCAACACAGGTTGCTATCCTTGTACTTCCATGAGCAAACAGCAAGAGATGCTCCAGCCTTTATCTTTGCCTCTTCACTTTCTTTCCTCTCTCTCCTTTAGCTCATGTTTTTGACCCATATGAAAACCTTCTAGAGCCATAACTGTCAAAAAAAAAAAAATTAACCTAAATCCTTTCTGTAAACCACATTGCTGTGGCCAGCTCCTGCCAGCACCAGAGGTGGAAAGCACACAGGCAGGAAGGAGTAACCAATTCCAGGGGAACTGCTCAGACCTTAATGCTCAGCAGATTTGGCAGCAAAGTGGAATCCTGTGATGACCACCGGGAATTTAACTGAAACCTTCAAGGATTCCTTATCACAAACTGATTAGCACAAGTGTGTGGTACTTTCTGGGCCCCCGTGTCAGGAAGGAAATGATGAATCTGACTTCATGGTATTAGAAGGATAATTTATTATTTTATGTTACTATATTATATTAAAGAGTGCTATACTAAACTACGCTAAAGAATAGAGAAAGGATGCAGACAGAAGGCTAGAAGATAATAATTAAAAACCCATGACTCTCTCTTCAGAGTCTGACACAGCCTGACTGCGATTGGTCATTAAGTCAAAACAATTCACATGTTGGATAAACAATCTCCAACCACATTCCAAAGCAGCAAAACACAAGAGAAGCAAGTGAGATAATATTGTTTTCCCTTTTCTCTGAGGCTTCTTGGCTTCACAGGAGAAGAATCCTGGACAGAGGATTTTTCAGAAAATATGATGGTAACACTGTTTTATTTGACGGTGTACTATTTTATTTACATTCATGTGTGATGTTTGTCTTTCACAGATTGGACTTCTGGCTGAGAAGCTCCAGTCACTCTTGGCAGGTGTGAGCCTGACTGCTTGGGGTGCCATGGGGAGGGGGTTGGCTGTCACCCTGAGGGGCACAGCAGTGAGTCCAGAACAGTGTCCACAACTGTGAAAAGAGACAATTATTGTATCTTTTGCAGTTTGGTTCCAACATATGCACAATGGATTTATTCACTGTCAGCCTACATTCACAGCTTCATTCTACAGAAAACTTTCCATCATTTCATCCTAAATACACCTTTACCCTTCTGAATCAAACATTTTTCAGATGTTCAGAGGCAAGAATTACACATACCTTAGAAACCTCAAGTGTTGATCGATCTTGAGCTTAACAATTCTGGGTTTAAAGATTTCATTTGGAGTTTACTGAGTGCTAAATTTATCCTGGAGTGTATTTTCACAAAAAATACTCCTTTAAACATCTGCCTTCTTATCTGAATTGTAATCAAAAAGGTTTTGGATCAGTATTCTCTAAATATGCAAACAAGCTGATAGGTGGGATTTTGTCTGTTTACAGCATGCCACTACAACCCTGCATTTGTGAGTCAGCTGTGACATTCTGCAATTGATCCTGGGGCAGAACTTGAAAAGGCCTGTTAGTGTTGGCACTGTTGGATAAATATTCCAAGATACTTCAAATCCCCAAATCTCATCTCTGAATTCCAGTGCAGAGTATACAGAACAATTGTGCCAACACTGATGTATCCCATGCGAATAGCAAGGAGGCAGTTTTCGTATATCAGGGCAGAAATATGGGTCCCCAAAATTTAAATTATCCCAAGATGCAGTTCTGTGTTGAGTGCTATAGGGCAGTGCCAGGATGCCACCAAGCCTGAGGACTTTGACATTTGCAGGGTTTTCAGTGCCACAGAGGTGTGCAGAGCCCAAGGGCCTGGTCAATCTGCCCATTTCCTTGAGAGTTTAGAAACCCAGACCTGAGATATGGGAAAATGACAGATGGAGACAAGTGAGAGGGCAAAGCTGGGCTCCAAACATATCACATTGCAGAAAGTTGCAATTCAAACAATCAGACTGCTCTGAGGAAGCTGCTTTAGTGCTCTGGAGCAGCTGTCTTGTATTTTATTGGACATAAACTCCTTTTGCAAATATGGTGAAACGCTCTCTTGTGACATCTGTCTTGGTTTGAGAGAGATTATCAACAATAGCTGGTGAGAGCTGCGTGCAGCTGAGGACAGAAGGCAAAAAGATACCTTTTGCAATCTTTCAAGAGTAATTTTCAATGATCCAGACAATTTGAAACTGAGATACATTGGCCTCTTTCCTCTCTTACTCTGAGTGAGGGGTCCCCAGTTTCTTTTATCCTTTTACCCTGCAGTTTCAGAGAGATACCCATATTTATATGCCTCTCCAAGTAAACATTCACAGCTGTCACTAAAGGACTACAGGAGAGAAAAATATCCTGCTTTCAAGTAGAACTATTGCTAAACTAAAAACATGAAAAAGGGTAAGTCCCAAAAGACTGATACTTTATGGCTCAGTCATGAAGTAAATCTCATAAAATACAAAGGGTGTTGAAAGCTTATGGGATATTTCCTGTCTCAGTGTGGCTGTCTCTTGAGATAACTCTTCCAAAAGCATCTACTTTATGCATGAAATAGAGACATTTATTTACACCTATTTCTGCACTCACTTTAAGGCATAGTTATTTTTATAAGCTTTTCTTCAGTCTAATAAACCTCTAACTTCCAAACATCCATGTAATTTATAAAATCAGTATTTTGATGTGAGGTTGAGGTGTGTGTGTTTGTGCTCAATTTGGTAAATGAAAAAAGGACGCAGTTTTATTCATGTATTGTCCTAAAGGGAGGGGAGCATTTTGAGTGATGAAAGCCCTTCAGTTCACATCTGTGAAACTGCTGTATGAAATGAGCTGTTCTCCAAGACATACCTGTGACTTTAACACAAAGAGTTGTAATGTACACACTATATGTACACATGGCAATACAAGCAGTTCATCATTTACAGTAACATTTCTACCCTGCAATTAAGGAGGAATTCAGTTGAACTTTCAGACTTCCATTTTGTTTCTATCTCACCAAAGTAACTTAATGTAACTGAATAACTGAATTTTCTATGCTGTTTCTCTTTCTTGTAACCAGTGTTTGGGGCTTTTTTTGACTTTTTTGGTTTGGGGTTTTTTGTTTGTTTGGTTGGTTTTTCAAAAAGCAAATAAAAACCACACACACACACACACAAAGATTGTAATGCATTTCTTAAATTACCAACTTGCCTGCTTGGATAATTTTTTCCCTCATAATTCAACACATCTTCAAAATATTATTCTTGTTTTGCTGTGAGATTTTGAAGCTATAGGGACTGAACAAGCAAGGAAAGTAATGAGCTGATAGTTCTGCATGCAGACACAAACACTGAAGATAAACTTTAGTAAATACACATTTCTGAGATAGTGTTTCTATCAAATTTTCTATTTGTTTATTGAGAGGGTGGATTTACATCTAAGAATCATGGAGAGTTTTATACATCTGTATAACAATCCTGGTTTATTTCATCATCTCTGTGGCTATCATTAAGGAAAGACAGAGTTCAAGGGGCACTGTAAACATCCCACTGCAGGGCACAGCTCACTCCTCTCTGATATGAGCAAGCAGAAGGCAGTGTGAGATTTTAAAGATCCATACCTACTACAGGTGCCTACTTCATGAGAGATAAGAGATTTGGGGGTTCTTTCATCCTTCTGGGAGGCAGGATTTAGTGTACACTAACAGAGTGCCAAAATTATAGCTACACCTTAGGAGTGTTGCTTTCTTGTTCAAAAGGAGCTGCCGGATCCCAAACATTTCCTGCTTTGCTGCTTATAACAAGCCAGTGCTGCCTCTAGTAGCTGCAGAGTGATTGGGGAACTGCAGATGTGAAGTTTGGAAAAAAAGTGGTGCAGAGGATGAACAAACAGGCCAAATGATGTTTAACTTTGTCACAGCTTAAGACCTTCCATGCTCAAATAAATCTTTGGTCTTCCAACTGCTTTTCCTTATGGGGTATAATCCTGCCTTAGTGTTCTCAGCTGCTCAGCATTTTAAGTTGGTTTCTATAAAGTCTGCATATTAAGCATTCATAGGCAATTCTTCTCATGAAAAATTATTGCTTTTAAAGCAGAGGGCATAGGCAACATCTTCCAAGGTTGCTGGCTGCTAGAAAGATGGCCATTAAAATAAAGCATTCCTACAGCAAAACTGGTTTTTAAATTAAAACCAATTCTTTCAAACTACTTCTCTTGCCAGAATTGGGAGTTTGATGACTGAGGCCTAAAACAATAAAAATGAAGGATAATCAGAGCTCAAGAAGTCCAGTGACAACATATAGTGAAGACAGAGGGTGACTGATGAAAGGAAAAAGCTAACAAGCAAGCCTAAGTGTCTTTTTTATCTTCTTATTTTACTGCTAGTGAAGACATCCCCATTAATCAGATCCTCTAGCCATGAGGAGAGCTGAGACATGGGAAGTGTGAGCAGGAGCTGTGTCTCCATAAGCATCCCAACATGGTGCAGCAGTTAGTGGCTGCAGGCTCCAGGGAAGCCTGGGAGAGGCTGGGCATGGAGAGGGAGTGAGGGCAGGTGGCTGAGCCCCAGCACTCCATACCTGAGTTCAGTGCACCCCTGAGGAGAGCTAGAGCTTATCACTAACTACCCTTACAAGCCCCTCACCTGAAAGAAGAGGACATTGGTACTGCTGAACTTTGGGGATATACAAAAATCCTCTAAATTTAAATTTTATTCACACTGCTAAGAAAAATGGAACTGCTACTGCAATCCTGCTAGCAGCAGATGAGGTAAAATTGCTCCTGAAGCAAGCACTGAAAACTAACTATTCCTGCTTGCTTGTATAGGCCTCTCTAAATCTCCTTACCATTAGACCAGGTTTTTCTCCCCCTGATCCCTTCTCTGTCTGCACAAGAATTTCTCATCTCCAACCAGACAGGTCTGAGACAGGTCCAGCAGGTTACTGATCATCTGGAAACCATGGAGTATCAATTTTGTTTCATTTTAGATCAACAAGTGATCTATGTGCAAGAAAAAGTGACTGGCCCTGAATTTTGTTCCCCCATCTCTGCACTCATTTTGTGCGCTTGCAGAGGGGGCAGGAAGATGCACACATCTTCCATTTACATTTATAGGTGTCACACACACAGTGTTGTACCCAAACTTAACTCCTTTCTGGGCAGAAAGCTTCATTCTGTGCAATTTAAATTATTTAAACTATTTCTTAATCATTAATATAATTATTTATTAGTTGTGAAATCTGTTTCCAGCCTTATACAGGCAGAGATTTGACAGTCAAGAAAACCCCTGGAACTTTATTGACTTGTTATTGCTGGCTGGATCCATATGTGCTTTTGCATGATGTGATGAGGTGGTAGAAGAGAAACACACTTTTTTATTCCTCGTAGCTATTCTTTCATATCTCCCACATATTAATATGAAATAAACATTTTACAGAAGACTGTGTAGTTTGCTCTTTGCTAGACACCCTTGCTGCTTTGCTAACTTTTGCCATATGGTTTTCTAAACTTAAAACTTACAAAAATGCATGTTCATTTTATAACTTGGAATTAATATGAAATATTTGATATAAATACTAAACAACAACAAAAATAAGCTGTTCTGCATGTTTTGGAACAATATAAAAATTGTAATAATGCAAAATAAGAAGTATAGTGTTTTATTCAAGGCTGTAAAATCAACAGGCATTTTGTAGCTGAGATTTTGTTCCATTTGTGCAGAGAACGAATGTTTGTAAATTTTAACTTAGACTTGACAATGTGACCATTTTAACAGGAAAAGTGATTAGAAAAAAGAGGTAAAATACTGAGAACAAATGCTATTGTAAAAAGCCCACTCACTACTGAAGTTAATGGGAAGCCAAGACACTACTAAATGGCACTGCAGAGGTGTTTTGAAATCATGGAATTAATTTGTTAGCAAATTATTATCACTGAAAGTGTATTTTAAGACAGAAAACAAAATGTTATGTCAGGAGGATTTCTTCGAGAAGTGTTTTGCAAGATCCAATAAAAGAAGTGAGTTCCAATGGAAACATTTAACGTTCCTGTTGGATATTCTCAACAACAACAGACATTTTTTCCTAGATTCTTTCAGGAACAAATATTTCAGCAGCAGAAAGGTAATTTCTTATGAAGAGATTTCTCTACTTTGTAGAAAGACAGAATTCTACAAACAAATCACTGGGGAAGCCTATAGGTATAGAGAGATATATGGACTTTTCCAGTTTGTAGTCTACAGGGATAGCTGAAATACTATCCCTAACATCCAGAAGCAAAATAAATTTATCAAGAAATACTAGTGATAAAGATTAATGTCTTGATGGAAACTCAAAGGATTTCTATGATTGTATCTGCTTCTAAGCAATTGATTTTACAAGATTCAATGCCCGATCAAACAGAAAAATATTTAATATCACGAATTTAAAATTATTGTGTGTTTAAGAGAATCTATACTCAGTATGTTTCAGATGCAAACACCTAATTTCAGCCATGAAAATTGCTTCTATTTTTGGCAGAAGGGAATACCTGGCTGCAGGCGTGGGGGTAGAGGGCAGGGCCCAGGTGATGCCTCCTCAGCTTTGCTGGTGAAGGGGAAACATATGAGAAGGAGCAGATGGTCCTGTAAATCAATACCCTGTGCAACTGCTGTCATCAAAAGGGTTTGGCTTTTAAAAAACAGTATCTTTTGTGAGAATTGAGGACTGCTAGGGAGAGATGGGGTCCACCTGACAAAGCCAGACAAGAGGGTGTTTGCTCACATGATGGCCTCACCTGGTGAGGTGTGCTTTAACCTAGAAATTGTGAGGGTTGGAAAAACAATCCATGGGAGACAGCTCTGACCTGAGTGGAAAGCAAAGGGGGAGGGTGGCAGGGACAAGAGATGCCTCAGAATCAATTGGAAAGGTAAAGAGACATCAACTTCAAGAGTACATAAAGACCTGCAGCCTGTGCAGGAAGCAGAGCTCTGCATGGAGTCACTAAAATATCGGAATTACTGAGACAGGGTGGGACAGCTTGCAGAGCTGGAGGGAGCAACAAGATGGAGCAAACCCTTCAGAAAAAGTGGGCAGGGAAGACAAGGAGAAGGGGTTGCTCACTCTGTGAAGGTGCAGCTCGGATTTATGGAGCTCTTCCAAAGGATGAATGCCCAGCTGGTGGAGAGCCTGTGGGTCAGGAACAGAGAAGAAGCTGGGAAGGCAGACACTGTGATGGGTTGTTGTTACAGACCCTGTGGTTATGGTGAAGAAGTGTGCAGAGATTTCTTTAAACTTAGAGTATTTCTGGTCACATCCCCTAGTGCACATGATCTGCTGGATTGGGAGGCTGTGGAACACAACCAGTCAGTGGTTTCTGAGCATCCTCAGGGTAACTTCTCAATACAGGTAGTGGATGGGGCTGGCCAGATCTCTCAGACATCTGCTCTTGGTCAAAGTTTTCAGGGAAGACCATCAAGCAGCAGCAGAGCTTTCACTGGAGATTGATTAATTCATAATTGATTCAATGTCCATTCTGGGAGGGTTCCAAGACCTGACTGGACTAAACTCTGAGCAACCTGGTCTGACCCTACAGCTAACCCTGCTTGGAGAAGAAGGTTACACTAGAGACTTCCTGAGGTCTCTTCCCACCTGAATTGTCCTATGATCCTATAATTTGCTGAAAAACAACTTGCACAGATGGATCATTAAAGCCAGTTCATAAATATCCCAGTTCACTCAGCCAAACCAAATACTGTCTGTTTACCAAAGAGGTGAAGCTGGCAGAAATAAGGGTTATAGTTTCAGGTTTCTACACCATGACAACCTGGGTCAAATGCACAGTAAAACAGTGAGTTATATCTGTCAACTGGCACATGATGACATACATACAAGGAAGAAACCATTGTTTAACAGTTTACAGATGTCATGAAATAATTCATTTGAAGAAATATAGAGCAAGCACCCTTACTGGAGACGACTAAAAATCTGTATTAGTCTTACCAAGGTTAAAACATCAATGAAATTGGTATTTTTGTATGAGGTCTGCTAGAAGTAAAGTCGGGTGTGACTTTGACTTTATTTATAAATGTAATTCTTTAATTTTTGGGAGAGAGGATATATAATAGAAGTTGAACAATAAATCCTTTTAAGATTAATATTTGCCAGCATGAGTTAAAATAATTTTCTGAGTATCTTTTTTGATATTTTACTTTGAAATGCACTGAGGAATTGAAAAAATTTAGTTCTGCTTGCGCCAATTCACATCCAGTTCTGAACTTTTTCTTCTTGCCATCTGAATTTTGTCTTAACCCTTTGAATAAAGCTTTTCCACTTTAGATGGATTTTTGTGGGAATTCATAAGCAGTCATTTGCTTTCTCTTGGAAACCCTCATCAGTCTGTCTGTAAAGGAATATTCAGGAGGATGCCACAACGTGAATGAGCAACGAGGCAAAAAGAAATGAGGACTGAATATTTGTGTGTGGTAGATGGTGGTCACTCTCCTGATGGCTCTGACACACTGAGTCCCCCTTTGCTGAGGTGTTCCCAGCCTCTCCAGCCACTGCAGTGCACAGGCTGAGACTGTCACCGTGCTACAATCTCTACACAATTCTGATTTCTCATCAGCTCATACAGCGGTGCCAATGACTCAGAAAATCTAGAAACAGGACACTTTCTTGGGAAGAAGTACATAATTTTCTTAGCATTTTAGGTCTTGGATGGTTTTCCTTTCTATAAGGTGCTTTGTTTTAGCCAACACCATACTGTTCTCATGAAGGTGTAATTTCACCAGCAATAATGAGCTAGCCCTCTCCAGTAAGACAAGAGCCTTTATAATAAAAAAAAAGTCACTGGAACTCTGGCATATATTCAGAGGTTTAAATGAAAAAAATTGTTTGGCAAAACACTCAGGAAGCGAGTTCCATGCAACGTCCCAAGAAGAAAACATCAAAATCAAACCATGTTAACTAATATAATGCACCATAATGTACCTTCATGTCATTTTTCATTTTTGTTCTCTGGTTTATGGACAAACACAGCTGTTTCTGTGATGCTAAACAAAATACAGCTTTGTTATGACTAAATACATCCCAGATGGGAGTGTCTCCTTGCAGTAAATCACACACTAAGTGCATGGTTTTGAAGAGACTTCTTTCAGAGATCCTGCTCGTTCAGAAGGGTTTCTGTCTGGGCTGTAGAACAGCAATCTGTCTCCCTCAAAATACCAGTGCACCTACAGCCTTGTTCCTGCAGCTCAAGAGTTAAAACACTGCATTTAGTAGGGAATGCTGCTCAGCTATATTACAGAGTGAAGTCCTCTATCTACTCTGAAAATCATAGCAGATAGAAACTTTGAAAAATTCCATTTAACTAAAACCTTGAACAGAGCTAAAAGAATAATTATTTTAATCTTTAACAAAGTAATGCAAATCTGGAACATAAAGAAACTTTCCAAGCCAGGTAATACTTAAAGAAGTTGGCTAATTCATCCCAACAAACTTTCAGTTTCTACTGAACATGTGGCTACTTTTTATGGAAAATTAATATGTGCCTTCTTGGAAGAATTGCCTGCCTGAACAATATACAGCTCAAAGCACAGTAAGATGCAAGTTGGAGAAGCAAAAACATATATATAAGACATAAAGAGAGAAACCACCACTAGGTGGCAAAATGGTGTTTTCAAAGCAGTAACATCGGGCTCCAGGTTCATTGATGCGGTTTTTAGAAACTTGTGCCCAGACGGGTGGTTAGATATAAATAGTGCATCGTAATGTCGCAGTGTGTTTCACTTTGCTGGAAAACAACCACGGGTTTGTAGCCTGACTTCACACTGCTGCTGGTAGGGTTTCTCCTAGCCAGGCTTTGGCAGAAGTCAGTAGTCAGTACCTGCTCCTATGCAAGCCCAACTTCCAGTTTCATTTCCATCTGACATGCCAAGTTTGATGAGACAGATAATCCCTTACAGCATAGCATTGAAGACTGAAAAATTTTCTTACATTTCATCTTGTCTGGCACACAACAGGACAAGAGCCACTCTGACCTTGTTAGAACCATGTGAATATGAAACAGACGAGATGGAGAGAAGAGTCAGTTCCCATGTAAAAATAAATCCTAGGTAACATTTTAAAGATGCTGTGAAATAAAATATAAAAAAAAGTTTTGGTACTATCAGATAGGATAAAACAGATTTCCCCTGCCAGCTGAGATGGGATATGGTGCTGTGTGCTGCTGACCTGACCTCCGTGGGCTCTGAGCATCCATCAGCGCACGGAAACAGGCCTGTAAAGTGCAAACTGTGCAAACACTGCACTGCAGGAAAGGAATAAAACCACTGCAGTTAATATCTAACCTCGAATGAAAATAGGCATTGTGGGACATCCTTGAATACACATCCTTGCGTAAGGCCACAGGACTCGCCACTGCCTCTTACCCTTTTCTCTTGGCTTTTAGTTGCCATGGTGATGGAATAACTTTTTCTCTGCAGCCTGTCGTCCAGCCAACACTAAATCTGTTCCCACCTCCTCCTTTACAGCGTGCCCTGTCCACTTCACACTTGTCTGTTCTCCTCTTTTCAGTCTGAATTAGTCTTGAACCACTTCTTTGTCTCTTCCACAAAATAAATTTGCCCTTATAAACCTGCCTTGGCTGCAGAGCACCTGGCTCCCCAAAGAAATACAGCATTTAACAGACCCCAAACTGCAGAGTATCCGCAAAGGGAAAAGTCTACTACAACTGTTGCAAATCAAACAGAGGCTAAGCACAGCTTGCTTTGCCTCTGAACCTTTTTTCATTCCCCAAGAAGTTAATATTTAAAGTAAACAGCTTGGTTTGAGTGTGCTCCAGGACGGGACATTCCCTGGCTGTCGGTGAGCCAGCGATGTGCAGCAGCTGGGACCTACCCGGCCCAGTCTCAAAGGCAACTTCAGTCTCAGGCAGCAAAACTCAACATCTTGTCTAAATTATTTCCATCTTGCTGTGCCCTGACAAATCAACACAGTGTGCTCAAGTGAGGAAATAAAATGAAGAGTGTGGTCCCCAAGGGCATCTCACAATAATACCCTTGGCTCTGCAGTGCAGCCTTCGCAGGGACTGCTGGTCAGCCTTGTGTACTCTCACCCGGGGTCACATCCAACATGTAGTCCATGAAGTCATGAAATAAGGTTATTAATGGATGAACAGATGTAAATGCAAAAAAAACCCCAGAAATATGAAATCAACATGAACTGGAAGGAAAATGGAAAAAAAATAATCAAACCTTAAATACTTCCCTATACTTACTAATTTAAATTTGCGATTGGAAGATCATAAATTTTCAAATTCTCACAAAGGTATCATAGTTATATGTTGGCTGACTTTTGTGCCTTTGGTTTATACTATAATTATCTCACAATGAACTTTTTAATTAATATTTGATTCTATAATTATAGGCTTCAGAGAAAAATTCACTTTATATTAGAAAATAAATGCTGTTTGGGAGGGGGAAACGTCTGTTGGGCTGAGGCTATATGTTCTCTTACTGACTAGCAGGTATGATACACTGTCTTAATTTGAGCTAAAGCCTCATTCAGGGACCATTTTCTTAGACTCAGAATGGTTTTAGTTTAAATGGACCTTAAAGACCATCTAATTCCAAACCTCCTACCATTGGCAGGGACACCTTCCTCTAGACCAGGTTGCTCAGAGCTCCATCCAACCTGGTCTTGAACACTTCCAGGGATGGGGCAGCTGCAGCTTTTCTGGGCAAAACATTCTGAACAAAATATTGATGCATCTAAAAGTAACACAAAACAGGTTTTTTCTGTTTTTTTTTTCTTTTCTTTTCTTATAATTCCTATATTTTGTAACTCCAAAGCTTCAATATACATTTATACAGAAGAGAAACAAGAACCATATTTGGTCTTTTGAAAAAACGTCAGAGGACAGGACCCAGATCAGTAACATTCAGCATCTGTCTTGACAGATGCACATTATTTCTGCAGAAATACAATTATTATTATAGAGTTCACGGTTCAATATACACCCAAAAGCCTTTCCAAGAAGATGAAGAGAGGTTCCATGATTGTGTAGGGTGGGTAAATAATTTTCATCAGATTTGCCACATTTGCCAGTATGTTCAGGCCAGTGTGTTTCTGGGAAAACAACCCAAACATTGATAAACCCAACAAGCCCCAGGCAGGTCTGCTCCCTCCCAGGAACAAAGAGACTGCTGTTATTTGCAGAGTACTCACATTACAGAAAATCAAGGGAATGAGAGTGCAATAAAGACTTGCACTGGCAGATGCAGAGCTGAATCAGTCAATATTATTGTACATAATTCAGCCAAAAAGTCCCATTTATAATCTACTGGAAAACCTTCTTAATTAGGACATGCTAATGGAAAGTCTGTTCTCTCTTGAGTGGGCATACTGAATAAAAACCTGTTTTCTAAAAATGCCTGGAACATAAAAATTTGAATGAAATAAAATACTGACCTTCCTAAAAAAAAATACTCACCACTTTACAATTTGACCTAATATTTTTTTGATTCCTGTAATCCAAATCAGACCATATCTTTACAAAGGCTGAAAACTCAGGTTTCATTCATCTGACCTGACATGGCCTGACCTCTTGTTGCCAGAAGAACATAAGTGTGTTATACTGAAATTATGTTAATAACAAAGAACAGTGTCTGTGGTGCATTCTGGGCACTTCAGAGTCTCATGGTCTCATCATGATTATCACTAGGTGACTTTAGAAGTTGCCTGAGTTTTAGCCCTCTGTCAGAGCAGGTTTACAGGACCCAGGTCTGGTTTAGCTGCCAATGGTCACCAGACCCTCAGAGGTGAAAAGGTTCCAACCGTTGCTGCCAAAACTGGAGCTGTCAGGATGAGAGCAACCTTAGGCAGGTTTTGTGAAAAAACAGAGCTGGTCAAACAGTAAGAAAGAATCCTGAAATCACAGATCCAGTATGTGGTGGAACTGAAGCCAGAAGTAACTAGCTAACTGCAGCTTAAAAGCTTCCCCTTTAGGCTGCGCTGCATTTTGTATGTGCCACAATGCATCCCACTTCAGCACAGTAATGGACAACTTGGTTGCCCTTCAAACAGCACATCAGTTAGTCCAGACTTCCCATGTGTCTGAAAGTGACTCACAGTCTGAATTATCACAACAAATCATTTTAATAGATATACTTGTGTTAATAACTAAATGTATACAGCTAATGTAACATTGTACGTTACTTAAAATATTGCTCCTTAGTGTTTTATTAAACAGTTGAATGCTTTCAAAAATTGGAATGTCAGACTGTCTCATATTGCACCATTTCACAGTAATTTTTAATTAAGCACTCTGACAGGAGTGAGTATTTACTTATTTAAAATAAGTCAAATTTATACTTAGACATATCACAGGCTCAGCATTTCTTACAAAACTGATGGGAAACACAAGCTCTGGCAGCTGTTGGTCTGTCCAAGGTCAGGAGCAGAACCTGTTGTTGATCCTGTTAGTTTACTGTAAACCTAGGCCACACCTTGTTCATGTGGTTTCTGTGAAGATGACTGATCTGCAGCCTTTTTCAATGCAATGTTTGGATCCCTTGTCCCTGCGACTGAAGGGGAACATTACCAAGAGAATCAATGTTAACTCCGATGAATTTGGGATGAAAACCATCAGAAGAATTTGGTCTGTTCACAGACTTCTGTACTAATTAGAATTGCTTTGAGCAAATGTTGCTTTAATAGAGCTTGACAAACGTGATTTATTTGACAAAACTATTTAACATGTCACAGAATCACAGAGTCACAGAAATAACTAGGTTGGAAAAGACCTTTGAGATCATCAAGTCCAACCTAACACCACCTTATTGACTAAACCATGGCACTGAGTGCCACATCCAGTCTTTTTTTAAATACCTCCAGAGACAACAACTCCACCACCTCCCTGGGCAACAGAGGAAGTTAGCTACCTGTAAGTATAATACAATTATACTCCCTCAATATTTCACTCTACTGTCAGTAGCATTTCAAACTAGGTGCCTCTCACACATTTGGTACAAACATATAAATATGATAGAAACTTTATATATATATATAAATATCCACAGCCTGATACAATCAGGCTTCTTGAATGTATTTTATTTCCCTAGTTTTCTTTTGGAGTTGATACACCCTGAACTCACAGACACATGTACTCACATGCATTCATGCCAAACCCCAGAGCCTGGTTCCTGGTCACCCTGCAGCTGCGGTCTGCACATTGCCACCGTGCTGGTGCAGACCCAGAGGGCTCACACAGCCTCACGTGGGGACTCTGGGGACTGGGTCATGCCTCCTGCTCTCAGCCCTTCCAGCTAATGCTGTTCTTGGAGATGAAAACACGGCCCTGAGTCAGCCACTCCAGCTGTATGAACAGTTTTCATGCTCTTTCAGATGAGCAGTGAGGTTCAACCAGCACTCCACTCATTTCTCTGAGATCTCCTTGTCCTCCCTATAGAACAACGAGCTTGAAAAATGCACCCACAATGAAATAAACACTGTGTTCCTAATTTAAAAGATGTATCTATATGAGCGCCTAGTTCACAGAAAAAACACATTTTTTAGGCTCTAAAGCTGAAACATTTCTTTGGGCATGCTGTCAAGATCATCTATTTGAAGTAGTGTCAGCCACTATTCAAAGCTACACAATATGCTGTTTGTTTACTGTGTGCTATAAATAAGAATTCACAAAAGAAGAAAAGATGCAATTGTGTTTCATCTTGGACAGTTAAATGGAGCAATTATTTCTGTTTTCAGATTTCTCTTTACACCTTCTAAATAATGGAATTATTTTTTTCAAAGCTTTCCATCAAAATACATAGTTTCAAATCACAGTTGGCATAAATCACTTTTGCTGTGCTTAGTGGAATTCTGTTTATTTGTAAAATTGATAATTTGCTCACACAACTGTTTTGCCTAGACATATCCATAGCTCAACGCCATTAAAATATTGTCAAACATTACCAGTGCGTATAAAAAATACAAAATATATGTACACATTAATTAATTAAAGTTTAATGATCAACAATATTTAAAATTGTTGATAAATAATAATTAAAAATAAAATTAATTAACTTTGAGGATTTTTTTTCACTGGAAACATAAAAGTTTTAACATACCACATGATGTCTCCACTTTTGGGGTGTGTAGTATGGCATTTTGTAACAAAGCTTCATTGCACTACAAACTCATTTACAATACTTTACTACAAGATATGTGGATCTATTCTTTTAGTACTTCTACTGTTTTTCTTGTTACCATCTATGCTGCCCTATATTTCAGCTTCCTGCACTGAAATACTTCAACCAATTTCCCTGTCATTCAGGTTAGGTGGAATTCCTGTGTTCAAGCTTTAACATCTGAAAAGTGTCACAATCTAGGTTAGTCATGCAGGTTTCCTTTGTAATCACTGTAAAGGGTCTGATAAATCTGAGGAGTGACTCATCTAATCCCCAAATGATTGAACACAATGGGAGACAAAATGTCTTTCAGAAGTGTCTCTTTCACATTGCTTATATCCAGGTAACACTGATTAGACAAATAGCTTGGATTAGATACCTCATTTCTAGACAGTTAAAATGAAAAGAAAAAAAGTCTTGACCCATTAGTCATGGGAGGGGAGTTTGAAGACACCTTTAACCACTATGGCAGCACAGATGTCAGCTTGCACTGTGAACCCACCTGAGCCAAAAACAAAGTAAACCTGTGGCCACTCCAGGGTGCTCTCTCTGAGCTCCTACAGGTACCAAGCACAGGGCAAGTAAAAGGCAATGCGCTGCTGCAGTGTCTGTAGTGTCAGCCAGGTGCAGAGGTGAGAGAGATGGAAAGTGTAGGCTGAGATAGGTCAGAGAACAGTAGGAGTACTGCTGCACATCAGTGTTCACTGAACTGAGCACATCTAGCTTTCATTGTACTGGAAGAACTTGAGGATTCTTTTTATTTTTCTGTGTAGAAAATTCTACAATGCATGTTCACATCCACTACATACCAACACATTGTAAAAGACATTTTGAGTAATATAACTCCTCCTGATACCTTTTGCATTAAAATGAAGATGTGCTAGCAGTATGAGTCCAGGCTCCTTCCTATTTCCTCCTTCAACCCCACACATCCACTTCCTCACTTCCACCAATTATGACAGCAAATGAAGCAAAGGGCTCACGGCTTTCCCTGGTTAGCAGCACTTATTGGATCCAGTCATCTCAGCCTATTACTGCCCTCAGCAGTCAGTACACTTTCTTTGCAGTGGGTCATTGCATCTGCAATAGGAGGAGCAAAAGTCAACGTATATCAGCTTCTCAACTGCTCCACATCACTGCTAGCCATGTTTTATTAGAAGGATACTGGGTGATGACAGGGAGAAAAATGAGCTGAACACAATCTTCTAACCATAGTTATGTCAGATGTATTTGCAAATTATTAAGATTTGTATTATTTTACATAGGAGTAATGAGAAACTCAAATGAACTCTGAGAACTCCATCTTTGTGCTAATAAAAAGCACAAAGCTAATTTCTTACAGATGACACCAAAAATTAACAAAGTTGTCATCCTGATTAGTTACAGTTTGGGTGAATAACTGGGAAAGAAGAGATATGGAGAATTGGAGGCTCTAGGAAAAAAACTTCAACTACTCTTCAACCTTTCCATCCTTCTCTTCCTGCCTACCAAAATGACCCTTCTCCTTTCCTGAGATGTGAGATGTGGCCAGCGAAAGAACCAGAACCAGGCTGTGAATCTGAGGAAAGGCAACATAAAACTACACAAGATAATGATTAAAAATATCTGATTGAAAGAGGGAAAAGTCATTGAAGGAAAAATATTTATGATCTGGCTGTGCAATGAAAGATGTGAAGCCAGACCAGGTATCCAGAAAGTCAACTGGAAGGCTGAGTCTGCAGTCAGAGCTTTCCTTTTCCACTACTAAATATTTTTGTTGATCAACAGTAAATAATACACTGTGGGCAGGAGCTTTATACAGGGCAGAAATACAGAAATAAAAAACAGATTAAGCTTTTGTTATATTTAATTCTAATTGACAGAAGAACAATGACAGGCATTTCTCCAGTATTTCATAATTAATTGAGAAGCAGAACTAATGAGGTTTTCAAGAATCAATAGTGGCAGACAACAGTACCAGCCCCTTTTGGGCACATTTTTCACACTAACCATGGTAACAGTGTTAAGTGTTTCCATTAATGTGACTCTATGTCACCTGCCATACTATGCATTATTTAATGACCTTTCTCAGACATATAATTGCTTTTTAAGATTAGCGGGTGATTTGTAAGATTGTTTGATTGTATCCCTGGGCTGTCATACCAGCCCAGCTTTATGCTGGTTTTAAGAGCACAGGAAGAAATGAACTGGCTAAATAGAGAGAGCAAGTGTTCACACAATGCCCCAACTGAAACCCAAAGGGATTTCAGAGTAATCTGATGTTCAGAGAATGTAATAATATAAATGACCCATTCAAAAGCATAGAGACAGCTGTAGAGTTTAGCAAAAGGTCCTATCTATGATTCTCTGCTAGCTTCTCATTTTGAACACTGGATCAATCCTTGATGCTTTTCCCAGGTTGATTCAATGGCTTTATCAGCTTTTAAGCGACAGCATTTGATTTCTACATCCTTTTCAAATTTTCAATACAAAATCAGAAGCTTTTTGTCAGACTTGGTTGTCATCCCTCGTTCCTTCTTTTCAGCTGTGACTGTTTATTTATTGAATTTATTCCACCTACCCTCCAGCTATTAGCTATATATTGTCTCCATAGCAATCCCTCTCTTCTCCTCAGCACAAAAGCAAAAGAAGAGGCCTGGTAATTGTGATTTGAGATGCAAGGTGTTATTTTAATGCTTTCAGCAGTGCAAACAGCAGGGAACACAGCACTTCTGACACTTTTGGACATCATCACTCTGTGCATTATTTTTTCCATATTCATGTTTCATCAACCATTTGCAAATTCTCATTTATCTTGACTGACTTTAACATTGACTTTGCTCACATTTTATAATCAATATAAATTTAATGATACTGTGTTCTCATCAGGCTGCTTTCCTCATGCAATTTTACATTTACACTATATGTCTTAAGAGGTCTTTACAGATTTTCCTTCCCATGGTGTGGGGGCAATCACTTGGTTAAATTCTCTAGGTAACAGGTGAACAAGGACTCTTTCTCCCACAAGCCTTTACTATATATTTGCTAAATTTTTGTGTGTTTTTTTACAACAAACCCCTATTGTGAATATCAAAAAAGTTTACTTTCTCTCCACAGCTGAAAACAGTTAGTTATATATCTATTTCCTTGATACTGTTCCTTCCTTCACAACTCACCCTATACTCGTGAGAAAAAAAGTACATTTTTGTATGGGTATGTTAAGAACATCATCCAAGGGATTGGATGTTCTGTTTCTGCTTCATCCAAGGTTCTGCTTCCACGTTGAAACAATCTTTGTGTATTAACAGAAATGGCAACAAATATTTAGAGAGTACTACAAAGAACTGAGTATTGTACACATTTACCATTAATTGCAATGTTGCTAGACAGGAGCCGGAACAGAAAAATGACATCTCTGTCACCAGGTGTTTTGTATTTTGTATTATTACTAATAGATTTAATTAAGTGTGGATGGTTCTTTGGAACACAGTGGGCTTTAGGCTCTGCCTTGGTTAATTTCCTGTCTAGCATGAGCCTTGACTAAACTTTATGTAACAACACTACACTAGGGGCGGGCAGTTTTACATGTAATAATGAGGAGTGGAGCACCAAAGTCAAAAAGGGCTGGCAGAAAATTGATAAAAAAGTTAGCTACATTTAATATGGAAAAATCAAGCTGAGCCCCCAAAGAGGTTAGTGAAGTATAACATTTTCAACTGTGAAGAACCACAGGGAAAATTTAAATGGAGTTTAATGACCCAAAGTGAGTTCAGGCAGCATTTTAAATCTGCTTTTGAGAAATACAGCAAAGGGTACTGTGTTATTAAACACTGTACTTATACAGATTAATTCATCCAAGTGAAATGAAAAGGATTAAATATTTATAAGTCTGTACTTTTGCTTTGACTTGAAGTAGATGACGGCCACTATTAAATACTTTGTGCAGCAAGAGCATTATCAGAAGTTCTCCGCAATTCTCTTACTTATAAGTTCATTGGGATCAAGATAAAAGTCTAAATAAGATTTTCATATCCTTTCTGTTGTAAAGCACTACAGTCCCCTTAATCTTGTTCCCATGCCCTTTGTAAATATCTCTTTCAGGCTTTTTTGTCCCCTTTAGCTACTGAAAGACTGCAAAAAGGTCTCCCCAGAGACCTCTCTTCTCCAGTCTGAATGATCCCAATTCTCTCAGCCTGCCTCCATAGGAAAGGTGCTCCAGCCCTCTGAACCCTTTTGTCCGACTCCAGGCTTGCTCCAGCAGGTCCATGTTCCTTACATATGGAGGGTCCAGACCAGGACACAGAACTCCAGTGAGGTCTTACAGGAACAGAGCACAGGAGCAGAATCCTCCCCCTGACCCTGCTGCCACGCTGCTTTGGATGCAGCCCAGGACACAGCTGGATTTCTGGGCTCCAAAAGCACATTGCTGGGTCATGTCAGGCATGTCATGACCTCATCAACACCTTCTCCTCAGGACTGCCCTCAATCCATTTTTCACCCAGCCTGAATTTGTGCTTGTTATTGCCCTGACTCCACAGTGAAATGCAGAGATGATGCGCTGCTTCAAAACAAAAACACCCTCAAGACATTAATTTGTACTAAATTCAGGACAAATCATATTGGTAAGAAGCACTGATTGACAACTCAAGCTACAAAGACATTTTGTATTAAACAAAACTTCTTCAATGTTCAGGGTTGTTCTGAATCAAATTTAATTTTCACTTTCCTTACATTCAGTCTTTTGTATACTTGTTCCAGATTGACAGCACACATCTTTCCAAAAAGAAATAGCAATCCAAACTAGCTAGCCTTGAAGCAGAAGACTGCATGACAAGGAGTAAAGGTCTTTTTTTATGATTTAACATAAAAACCCCGCTTCTTGATAAAATTCACCACCCTAACTCAGTTTATACATATTAAAATCAGAAACCTAAAGGCAGATATGGAAATCTTGTTTTCACTGCAACTTATAGTTCATTTCTTCACTACTATAAAGTAGTTTTGTGACTAAAACAAGGTTTAAGGTGGGGGAAAATAGGCCAGAGTGAAAAATAAAATATTTTCTTTAGTCACTCAAAATCAAAATTCTAATACTTGCGGAACCAGTTTGTATAAACAAACCATTTAGTAGTCTCAGCTACAAAAGGGTTGCCATGTTGAAGTGTTCTTACCTGATTGTCCATTACAGTGTTTTGGAATACTTACTGGGCTACATTAGGAGCCAGCAATTCTCAAGGAAGGAATGCCACAAAAGTATAATTAATTTGAGATAATATTACAATTACTGCATGTAAGTAACTAACAGTCTCATCCTGGAAGAGAAAGAGAGAATGCAAAGGAAGACCATAAATTATCCTTCAGCATCAACAGATTTCTCTTCAGGCTACAGGGAAAAATATAAACAGAAATATCAAAGAAGCTTGTGCTATAATATCCCTGCAGAAAATGCATATATATACCTATAAGACTTTTTACTGCAGTTAATTTTATTTATATATTCATATTTATATATCTATATATCTGTATCTGTGTGTAAAGCCTTTGGCTTACACAGTACAAATTGCATACACTGAAACACCACAATTCTGTGTAGTTTAAGACCTTATTTCCTCCACTGGGAGAAAACTGACACTGCTGCCATGTGGTGTTTACTGATGCAAGTGCAGTTTTTCAGATATTTTGTTGATATTTTTCTGTAAAATTACTGTTTTAGCATAAGAAAGAGCAAATAGGCATTAACTCAAAGTACTAAGCATCTTCTTTTTCAGTAGAGAAAGCAGGAAGAAAAGCAGGGGTGGCAAGAAGGTTTAGCAGTGAGCTAAATTATTTGGATTTGTGAATTCTGGAATTCAGTTCTGTAACTAAATCAGTCTATGGCTATTTTAGAGTCAGAGTAAAATCTCTCTAAATCAAAATATATGTGATTCATAGAGATCAATAGCAGATATGATCACTCATCTGTAGCTTCACGAGCCATTTACAATATTTTGCAGATGTTTTTGCAAACAGGTGTGTCAAAGGTGGAAGACCTCCCAGATTCTTTATTTTGAGTCTTTACCAGTCTTTCTACAAGTATTCAGATGTCAAACAACAAACAAATAAAATTTCAAAAGTCGGACTCAATGATCTTGGGGGTCTCTTCAGTCTTAATGACTCTATGATTCCAAATATTTCTAAATTTGGATATTATAAATTAGAAAATTGATCAACATAGTGAAAATGAAAGGTTTTTTGTCCTTTTTTTTTGCTTCAACTTCGTCAAATGTGATTCCCATTTTGCACAATGCTGAACATTTCTGAGTTGGCTGATCATGACCCATCTGCATTATGTAACTGTCAAAAGGCTGTCTTGGCTTTGGATAATGTTGAAAGCAAGTATTGTACACAGGGTCACTCGCCATTTTTATGTAATTTTCCAGAGAATGTCCTAGTTCACATTTAAATGACTCTACGATACAAAATTTCTCCCAGCATTCAATCAGCCTTTTGTCTTGCTCTGAATAGATCCTATTAAAAAGCAGAAATGTATGAATAGAGATACCACACTGCCTGCTTCAACCCACTGGAAGCTGTGACATGCTTGTGAATAAACAATATATACACATACATAAAGAGGAAGTTAAAATTAAAAAGTTTGGTGTGAAAAATAGCATTTATGTTTGGATGGGCTAGCTGCTGCGGCCAAGGCAGTACTGAAGAACACCTATTCCTAAGAGAAAGGCCATGGTTCTATGATGCCTTTGTAGTTCCTCATCCCTGAAATCTGCCTTGTTTACTGTCTTATGGCCTTAAATAGGGCACACCATGAGCATTCATTACTGTTTGTACTGTGGACACTAGCAGAGGGTGTTCAGGTCAAACTGTGCTGAGGGGCCAGAGGGGCCAGGGACCCAGTTCTGCAGTGCAGCCAGGTATGGCAGCACTGCCTGGCCCTGAGAGCCCTCCTTGGAGAACAATAGTGCAGTGTTTTCCTTTCACAGCCCCGTTAGCTCAGAACTTGTCCTGCTCCTGCACTGCACAGTGAGGGGACTCCTGGGCAAGCCAGCTCCCTGGCAGGGCTGGTGACAGCGCCATCTGCGCCTGGAACCACCACAGGCAAGTCACACAGTCCCATCACAGGTTCACCCATGATGGTACAGCTGGAAAGCACTATCCATCTCTGCTTTCCCCATTGTGACATGCATTCAGTTACATACATTATCCTGTTTAGATATCAGATGAGAGGCTGAGAAGTTGGACCACTCTGCACAATAACATCACTGCCAAAGTGTGTTTTTCATGCCAATACCAACTTCTTTTTCCTGCCACTCACCAAGATCTGAAACTAGTAAGTAAGAATCAAAACTCAGCAGCCAGATCCAGAAAACGGCTCAGTAAAGCTAGTGGATAGCCTTATACTGCATTATTATGTGCCCAAACTCCTTTTTTCCCAAGGCTTTTACATTATTTTTAATCACTACCATAAATCAGGCTTTGAACTATATCTGCAAGGCCCAGCAGCCATTTGGCTAGCAATGAACTAAAAGGGAGTTCAAAGGAACATCAAAGTTGCCAGGTATCTCCACCATGTTTCAGAATGAACTAAAAGGTTCTTTTTATTCAAATTACAGAATTCTGTATCACAGCTCTCTGTGGCAAGTCACACAACTCTATTTTAACTAGGGGACAATGATGCCGCTTTGAGAATCTGCTTCACTTGGAGGATCCTGCTTCTGCAAGATCATATTGAAGCAATTTCTAATTAGAGATTTGTTACAGTTCATTCCTAAATTATTTGACTTATTATTTATAGGCAGACTGACATTAAGGAAGTATAAAAAATGGATTATCTAGTTTAATATTCCATCTCTCACTGACCATTAAATTGTGTACTTGTCATTAAGAAAGTTTCAGTGGTCTCCTCAGTGCCCTGCCTAGCATGAGGCAGCCACCTCACATCCATCCCTGCCTGTTCCCTGGTACCACTTGGATGTGTGACACCTTCTGAGAGCCTGTCCAAGCTGCTGCCAGACACAGGGCAGCCAGTTCCTTCTGCTGCTGCTCACATTTCCCATCCTTTTCATGAGAAAATTCTCCCTGGGCATTTTAATGATGATTTATACTGTAGACTTTCAATTTCCTTTTTTTTGGTGCATCCACATTAGTTCTCCAAGTAGTACTTCAATACTGGTCTCATTAAAACCTCAAGGAGAGATAAAACTGCCTCTTCATACACTTACTCTTTGTTTAGCTATATAAACAACTTTTACCCCCCCTTCCCTGCAGAACAAGAATTTTAGGATCCTGCAAATAACTGCTTTAGCCTCATCATTACTTAAAGTTTGGTTGGCCTGTGTGTCATGTGCACATTTTATCAGATATGGTATGATAACTAATTTGAAGTTGTCATACACTATGTTGAACAGAACAGAAATGAGTCCTGCTTTCTGCAGAACCCTTCTACAAATTCCAACCATCCATGAAAATCTGGACAAACTATTTACATATATGTCACAAACAACAAAAATACATACCTATATAAAGACACAGAATTTCATATGCATTTTAAAAATCTGCCAGCTCACTTCTCTGCAATCCCTCTAAGGTCTGAATCATGGAAAAAGCATTTTGCTGCATTTGAAATCTGAATGTCATGGAATATTTAGTCAAAACCTTAGAAATTTTCATCATAAAAGTAAAAAGATTCAATTTTGGAAAACAAAATTCAGTAAAATATCGGTTGGAATTGATTTTGTTCCTACTTTTACTTCATAAAGAAGTTAATTGTGTATCTGTTTTCTGTTATTTTTGGTCAGACTGACCAGCCTACTGTAACAGGGGATATCTTAGCAGCACTATTGCAATGTTATTACCATATTTAAAAAAAAAAAAATTCTATATGTATAATCTCATTGCTGCTTTTATAATTGATAATACAATAATATCAGATCTGGTTTTGTAGGAACAGATGTTTGTAGAGACCTATTCTTTATACATTAATTGAAAATACTTCAGAAATGGAAAAGAAATGGAATAGCACAGACTCATACCAACTTTGCCTAGCAAAACTAAGAGTTGAGCTGGACTTACTCTTATTTTGCTCTAATAAACAAAGGATGAGGTCAGTGAGTGAGAAGGCTTATTTAATATGAAGGAAACCTACCAAATAAGTCAGCGTAGAACTTCTGAGAATAATCTGAGGTTTGGGGGGAGATTGCAAGGTGGGGGTTGAGGGTTGTTTGTGGTTCGATTTTTTTGTTTGGTTGTTTTGGAGTTTTTGGTAAAAATGGTAGTTTTATGGATTCCAAATTCTTTTGCTCACTTCCTACAGCACTGATTTGCTTTCACTGTAAGACTGTTCTGGGGGAAAACTGCCCATGGCTTACAGCTCTGTTGGGAAACCAGAGCTCTGCTCCAGCCCTTTGCTCCAGGAAGATTGCTGTGAGCTGTGGGAACTGAAACCTGAGAACTGCAGCTATTCATTGAGAGAACCATCCTAATCCATCATCAGAGGAACCACTGAGACCTGCACAGCTCTCTCAGCCAGCCAGTTTCAGAGCCCACAAGGGATGAGTGGGCTTGTGAGCCCCTGGCCCAAGAGGTGCCTGTCTGTAGCCCACCTGTGACAGCCTCGGGCAGTGCTGCTCTGCACTCCCACCACAGAGCACCTGCCATGGTGGCACTGAGCCCTCCTCCCTCTTTCCAAGGCTCTCTGTCCTGCAGAGGACAAACCATTCTGAGTGCCAGCACTGTACCTGCTGGTGTCTCTATTTGTGACCAGCTCTGGATTGCTCTCTCCTCTGCGAACACTCAGCTCCAGCTGGAGCTCACTGCTTGTCTGGTTCCCTCAGTTTGCCTCTGACTCCTCTGACCTCAGCTGCAATACTGGGCTCTTCTAACATGCCCAAGATCTTTCTTCTGGTCATAATTCTTGTTTGCAGCTTGGTCCTGCTAATTTAGGGGATAGCTGGATGCCTGACTCCCTTGACTCTAATTCCATTTTAAGCTTTTGTAACCAGTGAAGCACCTTGTGAACAATTTTGCACTGCTGATCTGGACTGCCTATCCTTGGACAGTGTCTGTCAAAGCTCTCATAGTCAGGGCAATGGTCATTCTGCACACAGCATCAGCATTCTCCAGTAACAAACAGTACTCAGCCTTTCCTGTTTAAATTCCTGATAGTTCTTTCTCATCTAAAAACATTTCCTGTTTTTGTTCCCTTAGACAGTTTTATCAATACATAGTTTTCTTAATCTGGGTTCTCCAAATTCTTGCAGCAGAGGCTCACAACTCAGTTTTATAGTTCTGCTCAGCCAGGGAAATATCTGGATCTTCCAAATATCCCTCATGAGAGAAGCCTGAAAGCAGCATCTATTTTCTTGGGAACAAATCCTAAATGTACTAGCCAGAACTCAACATGATGGAGTAAACTGTGTAGAGTAGTTTGCCACATTATTCAATCAGGTGATCTTGTGACAGACAAGGCAGTATTATTTTTGCACACTGGAGATAAGAATCTATTTTGTTACACAGAGTTTTTATTTCTAGATTCTCTTACCACTGTCTCCAACATAGTGTGATGCAAAGCTACAAGCAAGTCTAACAGATATTGTTGATAGTGGTCATCGTTCCTTACAGTAGACCTGGGATTTGGTATTAATAATGTTGACAGTGTTTAGCTAATGCATTTTATTTTTATTTTAGTAATAATATTTTTAAGACAAAAAAATTCTGAACATATTTTCAGGGTTTTTTACAAATAGATGTCATGACTGTTTCACCTTTGCATTTTTATAAAAAAAACTCTGCTTGTGTTCTTGATTTTATTTTGTTCACACAATTGATTCTACAAACTTTACTCAAGAAAAGAAAACCTTCTTTCAGGATCCTCCTCTGGCACATGTCGGTTTTTTGGGGAGGTGGAGGGGTGAGATTTAAACAGATAAACAGAGTACTCCAAGGCAAAATTGCTTAGCTTTCAAAGTAAATATTATGTTCAAAATGTAATTTATAATCCCAGGCACCATTAGACATAATGTATTATTCAGCTAAACACCATAATAGTATCCAATTCACAATAAGAATTAAAAATTAATAACTTTGCAACCATTGATTTTCTGTATTCGGCATAGATATGAGAAAAGTGAACTACAGTCTGCTTGAGAAAAAAAGTCACAGCCCATGATTTCTACAAGCTTTAAGGACACTGGACATGTAAACAAACAATAGAATGAAAAACATTACCCAGGCAACTTCTAATTTATATAAAAGTGAAGCAAATGGCAAAACGAACAAAGGGGCACTGGAATATAACCAAATATGTGCTGGGTTTATGTGTTCCTGTTTGCAAGACAAAGGAAGTAACATTCAAAACCGCTATTTCCTGCAATAAGGCTCATACCTGCTTTGCTCTAAGAAATTATTACTTTCAGATAAATAAACAAGATATAACCAGTCTTGTCACTGCATTAGAGAATACCCTGAATACTTATCTAGGTTTTTCTGATGACATGAAGTGTTCTGCCTTTTTTAGGCCATTTAAGGAGAATTAAATGAGAAAATTACTCATCAACAAAACCGCAACATTTTGAACGGAAACCAACTTAGATGCTCCTATTTCAAGTTCTAAATTGCATTGTATCTTTCCTACCAAAAAACGTAGGATTAGATTTTAGATGAACAGTATAAATAACCTTTTTCATTCACCCAGTAAAAACAATGTTTTTGCAACACAGTGTCAGCATAATTTTTTTAACTACAAAACAATTTCGAAAGATGCTGAGGAGTCTGGCTGTAGGTCAGGAATGCACTTAAACACATGTGTAACTTGAAGCACTTGAGCAGCTCCAAAAGAGAAATTCTGGCTGTATTTACATACAGTTATTTACATAAATAGTAATAGTCACATTTCCATTGACTCCAGTGTACCCAGAACCACTAACTTCATTACTTCTAATAAAGTGCCTAAAACTAAGGTTTGTTGGTTTATTTAGATTAATTGATGTAGCTAAGAAAAAAGAAAAGATTTGGGATACACAAGCCCTTCTTCAAAAGCTGCAGAATTCGGAGCTAATTACAAGCTGAGAGTAAAAGAATGTATAGGTCTAAGTATAACTCTGGATTGAACCTGCGACTTGAGAATGAAGAGGAACATTTTGAAGATTCAGCAAACATGTAAACACAAAACCACAGCAAAGGCCTTCCTTCAGACCTGCTTCATGCCTCTGCTTCACAACAATCATGGAAGAAGACAGGCAGTTTTAGCACTTTGTTTCTTCTTCATCTTTTGTAATCAGGAGAATCTTTTAGAGTTATAAAACAAAAATCCCAAGGTCTAGTATTAGGATCTCTGTCATCGTGCCTAGGAAGAAGGACAAACCCACTTTGATAAATATTTCAAAGTTATTTTACTTGGTATTTATAGATCAGCACTCACAGTTGTTCAGCATTCTAAAATGGAAAGACAACTGCCATACCCCACACATAAAGAGTTGCAAAAATAAAAAGGTCTATGTATTAAAAAAGTACTTCTCATTTCCACGTAAATATTGTTCAACTTTCATTTTAAACAAAACAAATAATATTTATTGCATAACATGGTCAAAATCTACCCCTTTTAATCAATACACTTTACTTACAAATTATTTTAAAATTACAATTATTGAAAAACTCTCTGAATTTCTGTAAGTAATCAGTTCTTTGGTTTGTTGATATGTTTTGTCAGCAAAATCCTTGCTGGATTTATACTATATTTATAACTGGAATTATATGCTTGTATTAATACATTATAGAATTAATTTATCATAATAAGCAATATTTTCATATGCAGGAAAACCAACTATTCAAGGTATCTACTAATATGAGCTACCTTTCAGAGCATGTGTGAAGACACTTAGATATGACAGTCAAAAAGTTGCAGTATTGTCTTATAGTTATGTTGTGCTTATGTGAGATAAAACTTGACCATTCCTGCAGCAATTTTCCTGAACATCTAATTTAGTGTAACATCTAATGCAGTTGTTTCATTTACTGTATTTTTATGAATTTGAATAAATATACATTATTGTAAAGTCATTTAAAAAGACACCAATTTGTGAAGACCTAGCATTGTAACAGGAAATATTGTACTGGTTGATAGTGTTGCTTATATATGCTAATGTTTACTTCCTACAATTCAAAAGTGATACAGGCACTATAAAAAAGAGACTACAGGAATAAAATTATTTCCGCTTTATCATTTTAACTTTTGCTGGTGTGACAATTGCACATGAATGCACCTATTACATATCTAATTTTTATTAACATGCGATAACATTTACAAATACAACATTTAGTGTTTCAGTGCTGTTTCACACTAACTGGGAAATAATTTCAATTTACTAATACATACAAAGGAACAAAACATAACGTAACTACTCGGATCGCATCCCAAAAAGCCATATATTTCATAATATTACAGATTTACATGATTTTTTGTGGTTTAATTTATGTATAATCCATTTCTTCTATGGATATACTAAAGACATTATGTCCTGAAATTTTAATTCTGTATTTTTTGCTGGACTCTTAGCACTATGGAAACAAATGTCTATCTGTGTGTGTGTGTGTCTCCTTCTCTTATAGATTAATACAATCATCACTAATAAAGTGCTCAATTTTTCAATGAGTTTTTCCTTTGTTTATGTGTACTATGAAGTCTGTACCATGATTAGTTCATTTGCAGGTCAGGGGTAGAACAGACTGTAGGTTATGTAGTTTCTTCTGCTATAACTACTCAGAATTAGATCTAGCATGATAATATTTCAAAAACATGCTGGCTTCACAAAAAGAAATCTCCTTTGCTGAGCATTTACTCCTGGTTCTAACATACTCTAGGAGAGGACCTATCTACAGTGTTTTGAACATTGAAATCATCAACTTAGATAGATATATGCACAATTCATTAGGAACCTGGTCTCTTGGAAAGATTAACATAAAATGAAGAGCCAAATTCCCCTCTTCCCCATTCTCAGCCTTCTCCTAGCAAAATACATGCAGTTCACCTCCAAAGACCTCTGGATTACACAGTGTGCATGCACGAAGCTGATTTTCTTCCCACATCATTGTAATTACACTGCCTTCATTAAAATTAACAGAATTCTCACTGTTTATTTCAAGGCAACAGTGAGGACTAGGGTGTGCACAGCACTCAGTGGCATACACAGCACACGTCTCCTCTCTCTGCCAGCAGCACCTCCTGCACTCAATATACACCTTGGAATCTTCCAAGGTGCTGACAATAATTATTTGCATCCATATTAACAAGCACTTTAGGTGTTAGCATGCTACTGAGCTACAGCTTAATCAATTCAGTATTGCTCATCTGCAGCGTTGGAAATTTTAAAGCCAAGCTTGTTTTGTGGTTCCAAGAAAAATTTCATTTTGAATTAAGCATATAAAATCTCTTAGTCAGAAAGGCCCTTCACAGAGGTGTTGCATGAGCTCTGCCCTGTCATTAGTGACATTGCTGAACAGGGACATTATCCTAGCTAATTAATATCTAAAGTATCCACTATCCATTAATTAATCACAGTAATGTGAGAGAAGAATCAGCGTTGTGTATGCATACAGTGTAATCCAGAGGTTCTTGAAGGTGGACTGCAAGCACTTTGCCAGAAGACTCAGCAATGGGGCAGAGAGGCCTTTGACATTTAATTCATGTGGAGGGTTTGTATTTGCTCTGTTTAATTATTTTTTCATCTGTTTAAGTTTCAAATGGTGTAATGGAGCTGTTGTTTCAGATGCAGCAAGCCTGCTCCTGGGCAGCATCCAGAGCACTGTGGGCAGCAGGTCAGGAGGGGATTCTGACCTGAGAATCTGCATCCAGGTCTGGGGTCCCCAGCACAGGAAGACCAATGGACCTGTTGGATCAATTTCAGAGGGATACCAAGTTGATTGGATAGATGGAGCACTGCTCCTACAAGGAAAGGTTGAGAACTGGGTTTGTTGAGCCTGGAAAACAGAAGGTTTTGGGGTGAGCTCATTGTGGCCTTTCAATACCTGAAGGGAGCCTACAAGGAAGACAGAGAGGGACTTTCCTCAAGAGCATGCAGTGACAGGACAAGGGTGAATGAATTCCAACTGACAGACAGTAAGTTTAGATTAGATGTTAGGAAGAAATTCTTTACTCTGAGGGTGGTGAAGCACTGGAACAACCTGCCCAGGGAAGTTGTGGATGCCCCACCCCTGGAAGTGTTCAAGGTCAGGCTGGATGTGGTTTTGAGCAGCCTGGCCTAGTGGAAGGTGTCCCTGCCCATGGCAGAAGGGTTGGAAAAAGCAGTATGGAAGAAGATACCTTGAATTATACTTTGGGAACATTTTATTTTCTCAGCACAAAAGGAAATTAAATAACTTAAGTAAAAAATATGCATATAGTTGCATGCTTTATTCAGAAAGTATTTTACCTTGCTATACTTACTTTTTAAAAGGCAGAAATTCAAATTCTTACCCACCTTCCTCTATTTCTTTTGTAACGGCTGTATTCAATTTCTCATACATGTTTTTGTGTACTGTGTCTGGTTAAAGACAAGAGCAAACGATGATTAAATCAGATAATTTAAATTAAAATCTGGAAAACAGCAAAATAGAAGGCTGATGGCTGATCATTATCCCCATAAAACACTGTGCATTCCACACCAAACACAAGAAATTTATCTATTAAGCCCATGCAGCAAGCAGCTAAAGATAATCTTACAGAAAAATGAGCCCAGGAGCTGGTGATGCAGTCTCAAAAGGAGGTCATATCAAACAACAGCTATTTGTTGTTAAACCAAGCAAAACAACAAAATCTCTTGAAATAATCGCCTCTCAGGAACGAGGCCATGAAACACACAGCTCCTGAGCAAACTCGTCAGAAGAAGGCAAAAGCTGTACAGTTCTAACTGCAGGGATGAAACACTGTCTCACATAACCATACTGCTGTGAGGCAAGGCTAATCCATGAGCTAGAGCTTACACATTCCCTATGTTTTGGAATAACACATAGGGATCATTGGTGTACTGTCCAAATACAGACTCCATTTATCTACTTAACTATAGTTTCTTTCATTATCTAGTAGGTTATTTCATCTTAGAAGAAAATACTTTCAGACATCAGATACAGATCTGTGGTAGCTCCAGGTAGTGATTCAGGGCTACACTGCTCCACAGCACCATGTAAGACAGTATTTGTTACAAAGCACTGCACTGACAACCTTTGCTCTGAATATTGGGAGTTTCCTGGCCACAACAGAGTCAGCACAATCATTCATCAGCCCTCTTGGGCACTGTAAAAAGAGTTTCTGCTATTCCATGATCCTGAGAGCTGCTATGTGAGTGAAATAACTAGAATACAATAATTTATCCCCTGCACCACTATTGCCTAAGCAGAACTAAACAACTGACATTGCTGAACACTGTTGAAAAGATCTCTTATTGTTTCAAAGAAGACTGCACAAGGAAATAATATGGTGAACCTGCGCCATGTAGTACTTCTACTTCTGAAAAATTAAAAATTGATACCAATTTGCTTCAAATTTTAAAGGAACGCACGTTAGAATGCTCAGGAGTTACCCTGGTTTTTTTTTGTAATATTGTCCCTGTACAACCAGGTACAATTTATCCACAGGGCTGTAATAGGAAAACGTAGTAGAAAAGTCCTAATTATGAAATAAAGTGGGCTTGGGTTAAATAGAACTAAGAAGCCAATTTTTAAGACTAAGCTATATGTGCAAAAGAGGAGATACTATCCAGTTCTGTTTTCCAGACACAGGGTGAAAAAAGAAAAGGAACTTGGGTCGGTTTCATTTTTTTTTTTTGCTAATGAATGTAGTGACAGTGTTAAAGGGGAAAAAGGACAGAGAGAACACCCTCAGAAATACTCCTGGTCACAAGCATAGAAATGTGTGCTCTATGCATATGATTAAATGAAACAAAATCCATGCAAAGTTGAGGTGTCCTACTTGTAATATCTCCGTTTCTGTAACATCTGCCACTCTTATTATCACATTATTTCCACCTACCATAATCTCTGTTTACTACTTTCTTATCCCTTAATCTGTACTTTCACTTACAAATACCCTAACCACGTGTTGTTTATCTCAGAAATCATTCTTTATCCTTGATTTCCAAATCAGAAAAGTATCCCTAGTCTTATTAATTTTCATCTCCACTAACTCTGTTCTTTCCTGAGCAGCAGTTGACATTGCTCCCTCTACCACAGGAGAGGCCAGGAACCCTAAAACAAGACTAGGCTTCCATATGTGAGATGAACTATTTTGTAAGTTTTTATCCCACACAGTACCAGGGTTGAAGTCTGCCCAAAAGAACACAAAATAGACTAAGCACCTGAAAAATTCAGGAGGGCAGAGAAGCAACAAACACCTCTCAGGTGCCTTGGCATTCTCCATAGCAGTAGGACAATGAATATCGCCAAATAAAATGTCTCAGAGGTCTTACAAAGTCTTGAGAACCGATGTACTTTGGGATTTCTTTAAGAACTATTTCTGTACCATCCTTTGCTAAGGCTGAGAGCATGCCTACCAAGCAGAAGATGTGAAAAATATTTAAGTTATAGTTTGAGTGTTATTTACTTCATTTTTTACACCATTACTTATGGTTCATTCATCGTCAGCATCCAAAGACCCCTGCAAAGAAGAAAAACCAACACATCCAATAAAAATAGAACATTTTCCAACACTTTTCCATTGAGTATTACAAGAAAAAAATCTTTTTAATTTGCTAAGTATAGTAATAGCTGAGTTTGACTTAAAGTCTTTGCACTCTAATGCTAAAACACCTTCTGTGCTATAAAATGCTGCTCTTTTTGAGCTCATTCTGGGGGCAGAAGTTCTTAAGATTCAACAGAAACAAAAAATCCTAAGGACTCACTGGAATGATGAATCTTAATTTAACAGATTTGCCTTGTAGGCTTTTGCGCCTTGTGTTTTGACTGAAGTTTTTCCTGAGATTCACAAAGTTTTATCAGTTGTGCACAGTTCTATCTACGAGTTTCAGTGAAATCACTGCTTCACCCTATCAGTGCTCACCAGATGGGGTTGTGGATCCCAGTCACACTGCAGCTCAGCTGGATTATCCCGAGGTCCCCTCAACCCCATTTGTTCTGTGATCCTATTATCGGGTAACCGGATCTTTCTTTTGCAATCCAAGCGCAACATGTGCGCGCTGGGGAAAGACTTGTAAACACTGCATAGTTTCCTTAGGGCTTTTATAATAAAGAGCAAAACAAGTCATAAAACAACATCTGACAGGTCACAGATGTGCAGACAGCCCCATGCCAGGGCTCTGAGACAGGGCAGAGAACCACAGAGTGGGTCAGGTTGGAGGGGACCACAGCGGGGCATCTGCTCCAACCTCCCTGCTCCAGCAGGGTCATCCCAGAGCACATGGCCCGGGATTGTATCCAAATTACTGGAGTATCTCCAGTGGGAAAGGCTCCACAGCCTCTCTAGGCAACCTGTTCCAGTGCTCGGCCACTGCACAGTGAAGCTCTCTCATGTTCACGTAGAACCATGTGTGCACCAATTTCCCTGCTACCTCTCGTCCTACTGCTTGGTACCACCGTGAACAGCCCTGTTCCATCCTCCTGGCACCCTCCCCGCCATTTAAATACTTATATACGCGGATGAAGGAAGGTCCATCAGAAAAGAGAGCGGGATGAGCAGCTTTGGGCCGTGAGGTGGGACGGTTCCTTTGGCTTTGGGTTCGTGGGATAAAGTACTGCTGACCGATGAGCCCACGTAAGAGCCAGCCCTGCTACTGCCCGTCCCGAGGGCCGACTGCCAGCCCCCAGCGCCGGCGCGGCTGCACCCCGAGGCGCTTCCCCGGATCCCGGCAGCGGAAACAGCGGGACAGGGGGACAGGGCGGGACAGGGGGACAGGGCGCGAGAGGATGAGGAGCTCTGCTCCTGCAACCCCCTGGGGTACCCCATTGGCACAGCCCAGCCCGGCGCTCCCCCGCCCCGCCGAGCAATGGAACCTCCCGCGCGCGAGCAGTTTAAATTCGAGCCCCTCCCAGGGAAGTGCCTGGGGCTCGCGCGCGGGGGCGTCACGGGCCGCGCCGCTTCCAGCCCCGGTCCCGTTCCGCTCCCGCTGTGGCCCCTCTTCCAGCCCCGTTCGCGTTCCGCTCCCGCTGTGCTCCCATTTCCAGCCCCGTTCCTGTTCCGCTCCCGCTGTGCCCCCATTTCCAGCCCCGTTGCGCTCCCGCAGCGCTCTCCCCCATCCGCCCCCCGCCCCAAAACGCCTGGCCGCCGCCGTGCGCACGCGCGGCCGCGCCCGCCGCTCTTCCCGCCGTGCACGCGCGCCCCTCCTCGCTCTCCCCCCTCCCGGCGTGGGCGGTGCGCGCGCGGTCGCGCGCCTCCGGCGGGGGCGGGGGCGGTGCCGCGCGCGCAGCAGCCTCAGGGCCGGCGGCGGGAGCGGCGGCCCCGGTGCGAGGCCTCGGTCCGCCCGTCCGCAGCCCCGCTGTCCCCGCTCCGCGCTCCCCCGGCCGAGCCTCCCCACGTCCCTCCCGCTCGCTGCCTCCCCTCTTGGCCGAGAGCCGAGCCCGGCGCGCGGTACACGCGACGCCGCTGCGCCCCAGGTGAGGGAGCGGGGGAAGGAGAGAGCGAGCGGGGAGCACTCGCTCCCCCTCCCTCCTCAGCGCCTCCCCGCCGCCGAACCCCGTCGCTCCCTGCTTCACTTCTCGCGGCGGAGCCAAACAGCCCCTTCCCAAGATGGGCTGCACGCTGAGCGCCGAGGACAAGGCGGCGGTGGAGAGGAGCAAGATGATCGACAGGAACCTGCGGGAGGACGGCGAGAAGGCGGCCAGGGAAGTGAAGCTGCTCCTCTTAGGTAAGGGATGCCGTGAGAGGAGGCTCCTCTTGAGGCAGCCGCTTCTCGAAGCTCCCTCGCCTACCGAGGGGTAGAGTTTTATAGGAACCCTCCGGGCTGGGCGGGGGGCGGTGCTGCCCTCGGAGCCCGGGGTACGTGCTCGGGGCCCCTCAGAAGTTGTGGGGTCACGGGAGGCACCGCAGCCCCTCGGAGCAGGTGGGCGCCTCGGCTGCCTGAAGGATTGGAGGCAGCGCCCCGGGGAAGCGGCACGGCGTGGGCTGTCCGGGCCCTGACTTCCATAGCAAAGGGATAACGCCTGAAACTTTTGACCTGGATACTCTGTTCCTCTGTTGAAAGGAAGGAAACGTTCCGTTGGGGGGATATTTACTCTTAATGTTTCTCGTATACCCGAGCAACTCCTAAACTGTTGCTGCGAGAGGAAAGTATAGAAAAGTGTCAAAAGAACAAAGGGCAAAGCACCATTTAAGTTTTGAGCTGTTTTCTTAGTGGTTTTTTTTTTGTTTTTTTGGTTTTTTTTTTTTAATTTTATTTTATTTTGTGGAACTTGCTTGCGTTTCTGGGATCTTACAACGGGAAGTACCACCTTGATGGAGCTACTACTTGTGTACTGTAATGACTTATAGCGTGCCATCGTGTGTTCTTCAGTTTTGCTCACAAGTAGTTAAAGCTTGCCTTTTTGTGTGCTTTAAGATATACTTGTGTGTAAAGATAAGGTTACTTTAAAAATTGCAAGAAAAAAGGAAGTGAGAATTTTAATTAGAGTACATTTGTTCAGGCCTAAAACTACTGTAGGCTGGGGACAGTTGAATGCTGCAAGATTTGCATTGAATTAATGTTGTGGGAAGTTTCGCAGTATGTTCTGTGTCGCTAAACCAGACTGGGTCTAATAACGAGTTAAAATAGCTGTTGAGTTGCAGCTTCCCTCTCAGAGGTGACGTTTCAGGCGAACTTTTTAAATGATGCACAGTATCTCACTCCCCTCGACATTGATTTTGCTCTCCTGTAGTGCTCTATTCACTACAAACGTAGTAGACTATTGCTAAATTCTAAGATGGCTCCAGAAAGGGACAAAAGACTGAGCAAATTTTCAAAAGACTGAGCAAATTTTATTGTAGATGAAGAAATGAAACAAACCTAGAATGGGAAAGCCAAAGATCCTGAAATGATTTTCTATGTTTAAAATTTAACTTATGAAGTAAGCCAGAAACAAAAGCTGGAATTGTTCTCCAGGAAATGGAAGTGGAAGCCTATTGGTGGAAACCTAAATCTGTTAGGTTTTGGGCTGGTACTGTGCCTTGTCCTGAACACCTTTGGAATCCTCAGCTTGTTGAATGGAAAGGTTTTCCTGTATGTGATAATAGCAGTACTGCAGATGTTATTGCCTTTTTAAAAAGTGGCAAGATAACACTGTGTCATCAGGCATTTGAAATTAATTATCAGTTTTTTGGTGTTCTGTATGGAACTTGTAGTGCCTGTAGTTTGGTACTTGTTTTCCTGTTTTTTGTCATAATTCTTGGGTACAGATGACGTCTGTTTAAAGATGCTTTAAACTTAAGAATGGATTTTGTCACTATTTTAATGCTCTTATATACTAAGTCCTATGTTACGAGCTTAAATTTTATAAATTCTGTGTTTCTAAGGTTGGAAAGCCTTTCTCCTGGGCTCCCATGAGATCTAAGGAAATGGAACAAATGGTCAAATACATGTGGGTTCTCAGGGCAGCAGCTCTCTTGGATTAGCATTTCCTTCTCCCCTGCTAAAAAGAGGTGTGAAGGCTGACAGCCTGGCTTCTCCTGGGACCAGTGCTGGGATGGTTGTTTAAACAATGATTGCCTGAATGTTTAGTGAACTCTGGATGAGGTTTTTGCATACACCCATGGATGCACATACGTATTTCACATGTTTTGGAATGAAAGTTTTTTCCCTTCCTCTTCCTTGCAAGTCTGTCAGGTGTCTTGAATGTGATGTGAATGCTTTATCTGGTGACAAAAGTATTTAAAGTTATTTCCACTAGAGTCACTTTCTTCTCACCACTCACTTTCCCAGTTGCTTGTTCAGCCCACGTGTCAGAGTTTATCATCTACTTGGTTGTACTCCTACATCTATTTATGGGTTTGTTCTGCTAAAAAGATACTGAAGTAAGAGGAAAAGTAAAAATTGTGGTCTGCTGCCAGGAAAATGCAATGTGCGAGTGACATCTGAAACACCTTGTTTATGTAGAAAAAGGTCGTGCAGCTGTACACCTGTTATTATAATTGACCCATTAAATTGGATTTATTCCAGCATATATAAAAATTTTATTTTCGCATGGCAATTAGAGAATCCTACTGAAGTTTGAGCTAGAATGCTCAGTTGAGGCAAGATGTGTTCATAAAATCAATTGACTTCTAGACTGAAAATTTAATTTATTCCATCATTTGCTTTTCTAATTTTTTTTTCTAAAACAGGATATTGCAGGGATTTAATTGAGAGAGATGTGACATTGCTGTACCTGAACCATCACTGTGAACAATATCACTGATGCATGTTAGATATATATTTTGTTTTCCTGTCTCTATGAATAAGCATATATATTTAATGTGCACAAAATACTATTGAACTGGATTGTCTAAGTTCTTTTGTCCTATCTGTAAATTGGTTCATCACTTTATAAAATTTTCAATGCTGGTATTAGGAATAAGAATGCTGGATTCTAAGCATTATCCATGTATAGCTATTTTAACCTTTTAATTCTGTGCACTTCCGTGTGCTATCCCAACAGCCAGGAGAGCCTTTCCTGGAAAATTTCTGAGAACTGTCACTCTTAGAAGTAAGCTGAACTTGATCTTGTAGTTGGTAAGCCAGATGGAAAATGCTTGTTTATACATGGGATTTGATGATTTTATCTTTTAAAATCATTACATAAACAAGCTTATTTACTTTAATACTATTGTCAATCAATCTGTAACTTAAGTTTCATGAGAACGAAACAGAAAATGTAAGTGCAATATAGTATATGACCAACACTAAAAGTTCAACATACAGAAGTATATACTTTTTGTAAGCAGTTTATTTGTGACAAGTTGACAGTTCCTAAACTTGTGTCCTAATTGAAGTAATATTTTCTTTTTTTCTATTTTCTATTTTGTTTAACAGATAAACTCCTATACTTAGTATAAGATAAGCTTTTCTGAAAAGCAGTTTAAATTTTGGCTGGCTTCCAGACAGAGAAAGTAGTAGATCCAAGTTGGTTTTTTCTTCCATGGTTCCTCATCTTAACTTTTAATATTCAATAAAAAAATTACAGTGATGCTTGCAGAATGAATGTAATTCTTATGTTGGGAGGTGGTGATTCTGAGTGACCAGTCTGTGGGCTGCATTAATGGACATGTGATCCTGGTCAGGTGTGCGTCCCCAAGCACATTTCTGTTGAATTAGTGAGAGCACATAAGACTGAATTTATGCCAACTGCAGGAGAACAGGCAGTACCTCATTTAGTAGAATGCCTTCTGGTATGAGGTTAAACTCATCAGGTTTTATGAATACATTCAAACTGACACCATGAGTTTATAGGATTAGCACTTTGTCTTTTGAGTTATCACATCCTTCACCAAGCTTAGCAAATTGGTGTTTAGGTTCTTTGTATCTTGGATGAAAAAGGCAATAGATATGTCCTAAACATTCTTTAGGAGCGGGTCCTGGGATCCAGGAAGTCACAGGCCATGTGTTTGACAGCTGTCATTGTGTGTCTCCTTTCTGGATAATCACAGTTATAGATGTGAGTTCAGTGGATACCTTCGTCCTCATGACTAGCAGAGCCACTTTTCTGTTCCTGAATAGATCCTTGTGATTCATACTGGAATGTGTGCATGTCATGTTCTTAAAGATAAGTGACATTTACCAGGCAGCGCTGCATTTAATCTTTCCATCGCAGCTTCCTGTTCCTTAAGATGGTAACTAGAACAATTCTATTTAATTGTTTTTCTAGTTCTTCACATCTCAGGCATCTTTTTCTGTCTGCTTTTCTTTTGTTCCAGACCTGCGTCTTTCTGTCTGCTCAGCCAAAATGACTCCTGCTGCATACTCATCTTTTCAGCAGCATTATCCTCACAGTGCTTGGCAGTACCTGGCTTCTTCCAGACCCTGTTGCACATTGGATTGAAAAAATACATTTATGCTGCTTGTACCATTACTTCTTTTGCCTTACCTCCAGAATATTCTTTTTCTGCACACTTGCAGACAAGAAAGACTTTAGGAGTCTGAACTAAGAGACCTCTCAGAAAAGCTTTTTTTCTCACAAGTATAGCAGATTTCAGAGTTGTTGACCTTATCTTCATAAATTATGCCAGCCTAGTCTAAAACATTTCTACCAAACTATTTCCTGTCATGCCTTCAGAGACAACTATCTACAGATGCTTATGAAGCACACCTCTTATTTAAAGCTGATTTCTGATACCTAAAAGAAATGTTTAATGTTTGGGTTTGGTTTTTGCTTGTTGGTCTTGTCTGTGTTAGTGTTAACACCCCTGCCCCCCATACCTGCCTGTCTCCTTCGATTTAGCAGGAGTTCTGAACTAGGAGCTCTCTTGCATTTTATTATGGTACAGTTGGACTCTGCCAATTAGCATGTTACTTATGTGGAGTGACTTGGTTCTCACAGTGTAATAATCCCCCTTACTCTTGTGAGAGGAGACTCAGGGATGTGCAGTAAGCATACCTGTAATTTACTTACGGTTGTGTTTGTACTACTGCAGTGTGAGTTCTTTTATTCTTGTCTCCATCTATTTCAATGTTGGTGTAAAACTTCACAACATCATAATATTGGCCTTTAATGTGTGTATAGACTTCAATATAAATTATCTTTAGTGACTTCAGATCATCTGTTGCATTATTATATTTCCTCTTTTTGGAAGTTGCTTTATAAAGTCACTATTTATGATTTTATCATGATGTTAGTTCTTTAGCATTCTTAAGACAAAGTTTACTTCAGCACCTATTGTTTTAGAAAGGGTTTAAGAGAAACTGTGCATTATGGTTGTGATACCGGTAGCAGTGACTTTGCTTTTATAAAATTTAGATTAAAAAGTCTAGTCATGTATACATAAAATTAGTTGTATTATACCAGGTATTAAGGATTTTTTTAATATTTTAAGAGTTAGAAAACATTTTAAGCTTGAGAAATGTGGGGTTTTTTCAATTTTTCATTCAAAAATGGTGTGAAGCTACTGCTGTGTTCCTTCTGAATTAGATGCTCTAGTGAGGTACTTTTTGATAAGCTGTCCACTCTCAGCAGCAGCAGTACCTCAAGACCACTCATAAATTTTGTAATAAACTATGATGTAATTAGTGTCTTCTTACTTTTTTCTGCAGCACAGTTTATTGTATCATCGTTATATATGACAGTTTATTCTGTCCTATGTATTATATTACCAAAGTTGTTGTGGATTTCAGCTTTTGTGATGTTATTTTTAACTTACATCAGAACTAGACTTTACAGTGCAGCTCCCTGCATAGTTGTGTTGGCACAACTTGAACTTGGGGCTTTGTACTATAGTTAGGCTGTAGTGCTTTAAATACTCATATTGCCAAAGTGGGTTGTTCTTTTGCTGCCACATTTTATCCTTTAGTTGTTTTGGTCCTTTGAGAAAGAATAATTGAGTAGCCAGCATATAAGTCTGGCTAAATAATTTGAAACCAAGCTATGAGTCTGGCTCAGAGGGCATAAAATTCTGAAGTCAGTTTTGCTGTCTAGCTGATGGATGTCTGCAGTGTTTCCTGTAACATGCTATCTGGCAAATGTTGTGGCACAGCAAAACTGGATGTAGAAAATAGGTATTTAAGATGTTCTGTTAAGTGTGAGGATGGGTTGTTGTTTTTTTTTTTTTGCCATGGAAACACTGAAATAAAGATCTTAACTGACTTGATAATTAGCTATTAAAAGTTTGTGGGTTTTTTTTCCCAAGACATGTATAGGAGAACCTGTATTAATAAAAACTTCCATTTCTGAATCTTAGTCAACTTTGTCTGCCTTTACCTAGGTTTGCTGTTCTGTTCATTCCCCTTGTTTGTTCAGTGTCCTACTGTTACCTCAGGCTTTGTGTAAATTACATAATTATTCTGTAAATGGAACTTGGTTGGCTTTACCTGAGAGATTCTGTATTGACAAAGTATTGAAGTTGGTAAGGTATGTAGAGTAGTTGGAGAAATCAGAACTTTGGATTTTTCTCACTCAAAACTTTTCACTCTTAGAAGTCAAATTTCTTTTAGTGGCTTAACTTAGTGACATTTCTGAGTGGAAGGATAACTGAGATTTTGAAATTAGACTATTAGGACAAAAATAAACTGGTTTTGCTGGGACACTTGTGTACCAGGACTGTATACTTCTGCAAGAAGAGATTTGAACTTTTCTTTTTCTTAATGCTAAATATTTTGCTCTCCTTGAGCATTAAGTAGGAACAGATAAGACAAAATAAGATTTCTTAGCAAGGATGGGAAGTAAAGGAGTGATTCTGTAGACTAATTACCCATATTTGTGACTGCTTATAGTCCTTATACAGTACAGGTGTAAGAAGTATTAGAGTTGGGGATTTGGAAGATTCTTCCCATCATTATGGTTTTGCCTTTAGAATTTGCAAAGTTGTGGAGCCAGCTTCAAGGTCTCTAGAGTTATCTATAGCTTAAAATCTATAGGCCTAAGTATCACCTTGAGTCGCAGACACCTATCTGCACCAATCCTTGACTTGAAAGTGTGTTACCTGTTCAAGTTAGATTTTGACTTTGTTTCATTTTGGTTCAATTGCTGACTACCTCTTCCTTTGAAACATATTTCTGTTATTTTTTTAAGTTACTTTTAGTATAAATCATTCAGGATCTCCGCTTATGGGGCTAATTGCCATAAAGCAGTTAAGAACCAATTCTTTTAATAAGAGACTTGTTAAATAAGTAATAAGCAAGTGAATTCTTGTTAAATATGCGATAAGTAAGTAAACTGGTTTTCTGGCTTTGGTAATTTAAGAGTCATTGATGTTTTAAGTAAGAGCACCCCTGGTATGCTTTGTTAACAACTTGATAATCAAGTTGTTGTGTTGACTGATAGGTGTATGCTTACATGGGAATTTGGTGTTTATATTTACCAAAACATGTAAACTTCAATATTGTATGTCCCTATAAAATTGGTACTGAAATTAGAAAATTCTTTTTGTGAAGCAACTTATTTAAAGGAATCAACACATTCATATATACTGTGCTTCAACTTCTGAAATACCGGACCTCATTACTTTTTCAAATATTCTGGTTAGAAATGTAGTGTTGCCTTTGTAGCGAGTAATATACTTAGCAAAGGAACCTGATTAAATCTTTAGTGAAATGTAACAATATCTGGGCAACCAGAATGGACGGGAAGTCTTTACAATCATTGCTCGAAGCAGGTTGTTTTTATAGAAGTAATCAATGTACTGTAATGAAAATTCCTGTTGAAACTGTGAAGTGGGTTTATAATTGTCTAGAATTTAATATGACCTGTTTCTTGACTTGACTGGTGCTATCAAATGGCTACCTGTAATCCTATCTTCCTTTTGCAAAGTTGATGAAATAATTTTTTTGCACATGACTTTGGGTTTTTTACATGGACAAAGCTGTTGTAGTTGTTTGAATCATGCTACGAGTTTTTTATTGGTCACTGTTTAAGGACATTCTGAATCTCTGGGGGTTTTTAATAGTTTCCAATAAAACTAAAGAGGTTCTTACCTACTTTCTAAATCTGTATTGGAATGCTGGAAGTAAGCAGTGTATGTTGTCTTACAAGCAGCAGAGCTATTCTAGAAGCTCTGTCTTGCTTAAAAGGAAAGTGCTTTTGCAGCATCTGGCTGAATAGCTTTGCCCTGTCCCTGTCACTTTTAAATGTTTAATTCAGGGTTTTTGCTGGTTGAGTAGTCAAACTGGCTGTCCTGATTAGACGTAGTTTGCTGCTAGAGTGGTCAATTCAACTCGTGTTTCATAATGGTCTGATGAGGACCTGACTAAAAGCATAATGAGGAGCAGAGATATGTGCTGGAAATGCAGAGTAGCAGGTGGAGGGGAAAATGGATGTAGAATAGGATGCTTTCTGTATTTCTGTGTCACAGTTCACTGTAGAATTGGATTAGGAATAATGTGAAATTTGCAGGACCTGCAAGGTCCACTTGGTAGACCTGTTAAACTCTATTCAAAACCCACTTTTTTAAGATTTCTTTGCTACAATAGGAGACAGAGACAGCCCACGTTAAGGAATGTGCTGATTGCCAGTTAGAGGTAGGAGTTTCTTTTTGTTCCAAATACAGGGAGCATCAGATCTGTTCATGCTCTTCTACTTTGTAGGTTGTAGGCTTGACGAGGAAGAATCCTCTTCTACCTAGCACTTCATGGTGAAGAATGCAAGATGCTAGTGGGCAAGAAGTACAACTGCTAGCCTGGTGTCAAAACAGTAGAGAAGAGAATGGAGGCAACAGTAAAGTTGTAGTAATATTAAAATAGAACACAGTGTGAATGCAGTATTGGAATGCAATTTTAAAACTCTCTATTACTGGAGATATGGGTCTTGATATAAACAAATTGGGAGGAAACCAGACAGTTGTTTTGAGTATTTATAGGTTTTATTTAAAGAAATGTTATTTTTAATCTTGTTGATTTCATGTCTACTAGTAACGTTTTATGCAGTGCTGGACTGAAAATAAGTTGCAAAGTCTCATTGAAGTGCTGACTGTATTCTTGATGCATTAAATATCTCTTGAAGCATTTTGAAAGTGGATTTCTCAGCTGTGTGCAGATCCTTAATAAATCTGGTAAACTCTTGGCAAAAGTGTTATATTCTTTCTAAAGCATATAAATGCTTAAGCATAAAGCTCTTAAATCATTGACATGGATCCCTTCTAATATGCTTTAGGGCTGCAGTGTTAGCTAGCAAAAGCAGTCATTTAATTCCTAGATGAGGGTCTATTTATATTATTTTCTCTATCTACTGTTCTGGAACAGAGCAGCATTTGGGGTTAGGTTAGATCAGCCTTTGATTACATACTTGTTTGAAGCCCAACACCTGTTTATGTAGGTTTCTGTTTTACTCCTTGCTTCTGGGATTATTGGGTGTCTTGGAGGGGGTTGAAATTTTTATCTACTTCAGAGCTGTCTCAGTTTAGTATGAGACTGGTTAAATACAAATTTTGTTTAAAGAACAACGAAACCTCAAAAAAGCTGTATTTTTTAAGTACTGTTCACCCTACTTCAGGGCAGTTTTGTGTGTAAAATGCATGTACATGTAACAAAAAATAAGGTGGACTATGATCATGAATTTTCTTTCTTGCTTCAAATACAAATAGGAGTTGTGAAAATGTTTGTATTTGAAAGAAATTGTTCACTGATATCTATGAACTTTTTACATTTTAACCTCTGTCACTTTAAGTCCATCTGAATTCTGGTGGAGTTGGTGACATTGAAGTGAATTTAGGTCAACTATCAATATGCTTACTCTCCTTATTTTTGTAGAACTTAGTCCTTGAGCTACAAAATGAAAAACTCAATTTTTAAGTTAGGTGTGGAGGAATACTGAAAATTTACATGAACTGAAGTTTATTGCTTTGTTTCTACAATAATGGGACAGCTTTTAGTGTAATTGCATTTTGCGTGGTATGAACTTTGACAGTACCCATTTATCGTATTTGCAACGAATGCTTTGGTGTTATGTAACAAAGTAAAGTAAAACTTTGAATAAAATCAGTTGAGATTTACGTGAGAGATATTTTTCCTGTTTTGCTAGAAATGCACATGCAGTTTTCTGATTGTCCCAACTCTGCAGTTACATAGTTATATGAGGTAGCTGGGACAGTAGGTTCTGTCAAAATTGTAGATAGAGCAACCGTAGTGTTGTTCTGAATTGGAAGTGGGGCTTGCAATGAAAATACATTGTTATTACAAGTTGTTTTGTTGTATCTCTCTGCCAGAACAACCTCCATAAAGTATGCCTTTGTTGCAGAGGAGAATTTTTTATAATGCATTTTTGGTTGTGATTAATGATAGCCTGCTTAGTAAGTTTGCCCTGGTATCTCTGAACCTGCCATCTTTGCACACCATATTTATAGCGTGGTGCACTGTAAAAGGCCATGAAGGCCAACTGCACTGTGGGGAGCAATGTCAAGGCACTGTGGTTTTTTGGAAGGTTTATTAGATATACATTTGAAAGACTGCATGAGGCTTGCTGTACTCTGTTGGCAGAAATTGATGGTAACTCTCTTGATAGACATTGTAAGAGTAAAAGACTTGGTTCTTTCTGTTGGAGCAGTCAGCATTTATCTCCTAGATTGGGCTCACGTACAACAACCACTGAAACTCGTGTTCAAGAAGATCTTTAATCATATTCTTTCATACCATGATTTTAAATTAGGTAGCAATTGTTTCTGAGCATACTACTTTGTATGGAAGAAGAAAGCCACTTGATTTTTTTAAGTAGCAAATTTAAATCTTACTTCAGTTTTGTAGAGTAGATAGTTACTTGCTATATTGATGTTCCATTCAAAATCCTGACAAGTTTTTGGGCTTTGAGTTTTGAAGAGATTTCCAAGTATTTTAGATTACATTACTGTGGATGCTGGTCTCTGATATATTTAAGTAGCCAACTGCTAATCTTACCAAGCTGGTGTCAGTATTGGCATCTTAGATAAACCTGAAGCCATGCATGTTTAGCTGCTGGTGGTGTGCCGTGTAGTTGTCAGGCAGCAAGCATGATTACCAAGTGGTTTTCATCTCCAAAGGTGCATTAGCACCTGTATTTAATTTCTGGCATAAGTGAGAGGTTTATTTCCAAGCCTTTGATTCTCAGTTGTCATGGTCCTGCTGGGTTTGGCATTTGACATGAAGGAAGCTACGCCTCTGTCTTAATTGAAGGAAAAAGTACAATGGCACTGTCCTTGTCTAAGGCAGTGCTACTGGTGTTTAAGAGATCTCCTGTACATTCTGAACAGGTACACCTTTCTAAAGTAGCTTCAATTCCAAGGTACTACATTTCCTTTTGAATGCTTCACAACATTTCTGAAATATGACACTTGGCATTGTATTGGTGCTCTCCTTTCAAGTGAGATGACTCCCCTGTACAGTTATAAGTGATGCACATAATGATAAAAGGGTTCCTACTATGCAGCAGTAGCAGGAACTAGTAATTTAAAACACCTGAGGAATATAGAAAAAGCTAGGTAGAATTTGTATTCAAAAGCTGCATGCATTTAATTTTGTATGGTACATAAAATTGCACATAATTTCTGCTAGATGTCTGCTTATCACGACTGAATTCTAAGCAAAAAGAACACTTCATAACACTTTGTCATAAAAAGATATGAAGCACTAATTGAAGATTGCAAGTAGCTCAAAACTCAATTCATACTTCTAAAGATGTGAATATAAGTTACCTTAAGGTTTGCAAAATGGCGTCTGCACCCTTCTTGTTTTACCATAAGATGTATTTTTAGAATTCATTGGGTTCCAGAGGTTATAATAAATGTAAACACATATTTTCTCCTTCTTGTTAAACTAATTAACACTGTCTTTATCACTTGCCTATATGTTTGCTCTAGTAACAGACTAAATACCAATTTAAGAAACTCAGAGCAGTCTATTAGATATCTAGACCTGAATAAACATACAGGATGCTACCATGAGTTTATACGTGATTGCTTCTTGAGATGACATTTTATCTTAACAGTTTTCTTAAATTATGTTTTATGTATAATAGATGGACTATTTTATTGTATACAGTTGATTCCAAACATCTAATAAGAGCAATACTGAAGGCCTAGAAAAGAAATAATTAGTTGTAATTAATTTTTGATTTCTTAGAGAATTTACAAAAGTGAGTTGTGTATGGGTATAAATGGTATTCCTTCTGTAGAACTAAGCCTGCAGCTGCTGAAACCTTGAGAATTATCTCAGTTCTTTTATCTCTAAAAAGAGATCAGTGCCATAATTTTAGAATCTGTCACTTCTCTGGTTTAAATCAGTGACGTAATCTGTGATTCACACTATTACTACATGGCTAATTTACTGAAGTATTTTCTGCCAGATACTAATCATAGAGATTCTTAATTCACTGAAAGATTCCTGGCACGTTCAAATTTCCGTAGCTGTGGATATTCCAAGAGTAATGCCACCTTAGAAGTAATGAATAATATCTCCCTTTGGTTGTATGAAAACAGTTGGGCAGGGGAAAAGAGGCATAAACTGCAAGGGCTAGCAGCTGCCCCAGAACAAGAAGAATACCAGATGGTAGTAGGTAACTCTTACTGTTGGGAGACTTCAGAAAGGGGGAGTGGACAAAATAAGAACATTCAGGCAGAGCAGTGTGGGTTTTGGAGAATGTTTGATTTGGTGTTCAACCTGTCCAGAGTGTGTTGTAGCAAAGTTTCCATTGTGGGTTTCTTGTACGAGTATTGATGTATTTTGAGTATAGTAACACTGATTGGCAGCTTGGCTTCTAATTTTAATCTCATGTCTGATGATGTGTCATGAAGTGATAAATTTAAGAGATTATACTTCAAGCTACAAAACCATGCAATTTTGTAAGAAATTCCTGACCCCATAGCAGAAAGAGTAGAGATCACTGGGTATTTAGCTTGTGCTGTGACCAGTGGCAGCTAAGAGACAGGCACAATTCAGCTTGTGCTTTCTGCTGTGAAGTTCAAGTGTCTGACAGAATTGGATAGGAAAGTTGTGGAGAGAGAGCTTTACAGTACCTGAATACAAAAATCTCCGCGTCTGTGTATTTTATTTTAAATTTCACATGTGTTTTTATGCTTAAGTCAGTCTGGTCTGTGTCCTATTCTACAGGCTGAAAAGCTGGCAAACATCGGTTGAAAGTTTTAAATGAATTACTCTTGTCCATACTTGAACTCTCTTCTGGTAACATACTGGGCTGTTCTACATTTTGTGGGTTCTGTTGCCTAGTCTGACTTATTTGGTGTTATTTCAAAGCCAGCCCAATTTTTCTCTTTAGTTTTTATCTTATGCTCAAGTTATTTTAATTTAGTCTGCCTTTTTTTTTTCTATGTTAGTATTACAAGGAGTATATTTATTCTATTAGAAATAGTTCTACTTGGGAGTTGATTTTCTCCAACGAGGGATACTGTGAACTTGAAGTTTGCCTTGCTTTTTACTTTGGTATTTGATTGGTTTCTTCAGTAACCAATTAGCAAATGTGTCACAAGTTAGAAATGTTACTGTTAAGATCTCAGCCCTTCCTTTTGGTACTTGGGTGCATAAAACATTTGTTCCAGAAATTTGTAGTTCTGGAATGCTTCCTATGTAGGCAGTGTGTGGGATAATGAGTCATGAGACATTCTAAGTAGTTTAAAGTAACACTTTTGCTTACCTGTTAATTTTAATCAAATTATTAAATGTTTCAGTTAATTTTAAATACAGATTTGCTCCATTTGGAAAGAATATTGAATTTAAGATGGTGTTTGCTACAATTTCATAGTAATGAGTCATAGGGTGATAAAATCATTTAGGTTGGAAAAGAACCTCAAGATTGAGCCCAACCCAGTCTTTTTATTTATTTATTTTTAATTTCTTTTTGGAATTGACCAATTCGCAGCTTGGAGAATCAAATATTGCTTTAGCTGTTTCTTAAATTTATTTGAGCTCTGCTTGTCTTACTTGGTTCCTACAAGAGGAATATTCATTGAGATTGATCTGTTAAATAGTTTTTTGATTGTTTGGGTTTTGTTTTTTTTTTTATCATGGAGATGCTTTGATTTTTTTTCTATTTCCAAAGTAGAGAGCTGGCCTCTCTACTTTGAAAGAAAAATCATAATATGAGCTCAGTCCTTCTTCGTTAGCTGAGTGTCAGCTTCCCTGTGCTGCGGGTGGTGCGGTGGGCTTGGTCACAGGCCTGGGTTTATGAATTCATTTATGGGCTGTGAGTTCATTGAGTGCTGTCAGAATTCATGCTGCATCTAGGCAAATAGTGCTCTGGATAACACAATACTAGCTGGGAAATAATGGCATGTGAAGGTAGAGCCTGAGTATTAAACTTTGATGCAGAAGACCCTTCAGATTATAGTAGAATCTATGGGGATAATATGAGATTTTCTATTTAAGTTGGATGTGCTTTACTCCCATACTTTGGCAGTCTGTATAAGGAAGCATAAGGATCTACCTGCTTTCTGGCAAGCAGGTGTAAGAAGAGTATTAGATTTAACTCAAGTTATATTCTTACTCAACTATGTGAAAAAAAGTTTTAAAATTCTTTAAATTAGATTTATGTAGATTGTGTAGCTCTCTTTTTGAGGAGCACATGAAAGACATAAAGTGTGCAAGAGAAAGAAAGGACTAGTCAGTTATTAAAACTTCCATTAATGTAATGACCTAATAGTTAACTTAAATTTCCGTTTAAAAGTAAACAAGCAAAATACCCACTACTCATTTAAATTCAGAAATTGCATGCTGCTGTCCTTCTAGTCAAAGCACGACTGTCATGTCTTTTAAATAATATTTTTGTTATAAATAAATAGTAACAGAGCCAGTAAGACTGTTCAAATTATTGACATTAGTGATCTAAAATCAAGTATCACACTTAAATAGCAAGCAATAAATAGCATCATTTACTAGATGTTTGAGGAATATTCAATCAAGTCTGTCTAAATTTAGGTAGTGTTTGGTTGTGACAGTACAGCTAGCTCTGACATTTTATACACAGCTGTCACATGTAATATTTAATACTGCTTGCTTCTGTCCAAACTTCCTAAACTAGAGTTAGTTCTCATTTTGCTGTATGAGCAACTTATTTATGCTGAGATAAAAGAGGGAATTTTACAAAGTATATCTATCAGAAAACCTGGCAGAGTTCTGCATTCAGGAGTGCAAAAATAATGAATTTCCTTTCAGTATGGTTCAATGAGTAAGGTGAAATTTTCCTGTCTGCTTTGCAAAGATTATTAGGAATGTTGCAGTCATTTTAGCATGCAGCTAAAGGAAAAAACCAAACCAAATGTAAATATTTATATTTTCCATTAAATAACATAGGGAAATGCGCCTTCCAGGAACTCACTGCTGATGTTAGATACTCTGTAATAAATGACTTAATTATTCTATGTGTATTATGGGTATATGTGGTTATAAACTGAGAATGTTTTTATGATAATTGTAGGTATTTGGTACATGTGAATTCTAACACCATGGAGAAACGTGCATATCTGACTCAAAAAATGGAGTACAAGGTGTATGACAAAAATAATTCAATTTTTAAACTATAACTAGCCCTGACACTGACATTCTTGGTTGGTCAAATGTAATAAATTTTTAACAGAACATTTTATGAGGTTATGTAAATTGAGTGCTGTAGTATATTTCTTAATATTTCCAAAACTGCTGTTGAATGAAGGGAATATAACATCTTCAAATTATTTGAATAAAAATATTAGTCCAAAGCATATTATAGTAATTTCATTAATAAAGCTAATCTTTAAACTTTTGTCACCTATTTGCGCTTAAGTGCATAATTAGCTATTTTGAGATTGTTTGGTTTATAAATGCTTCGGGTGTCTAAATAACAACTGACTTTTGTACTGGTGTCTGATTTCTGTTTATATTAATGTACTCCCGTGGCCAGATTCTCAGAGTCTTGAGAACTATTGCTGCTCTATAAAGAAACTTGCAGATTTATAAAGAACTAAGTCTTTTGCTTTAACATGAGCTGAAGATGGCATTAAGCAATCTAGATTCATGCTGACAGGTCTGCTCTCTTCCTCAGCTCTACTCCTCTGAGCTCAATATCTCCTCTAGGTTCCAGCACTCATTCTGTGGTGTTGGAGGAAGAAAGGTGTGACCACATCAGTAGCAGTGCTGGGGAGACAACGCAGCACCATGTGGTGGGACAGCCTTTGACAGCCAGTCTTAAATTGGGCTGAGCCTGTCTTGAAGCTACATATTTGGTTTAATAAGAGGAATATCTTAAAAGCATCTCTTTATAGTATTTAGGTATAGAAATACTCTGTTCTGCAGAAATGAAATACTTGAGTTGGAAGAAACCTCCTAGAGGTCATCTAGTTTAGGCCTTGGCTCAAAGCCAGGCTAACATCAAGATAAGGTTGCTTGGAGCCTTGTGCAATTGCATCTTGAAGATCTACAAGGCTCAATTTTTACTTCCTCTATGGGCAGTACAACCTCTTCACCCCTTCTCTCTGAAATTGGCTGTGCTAGAGGTTCTTAATTGCCTCACATCTCTTTGTTGTATAGGTCTGACAAGTTTACTTCTGCTTTAAGCTGTCTTAAGTGGGTGTTATGGAAAGGACAGAAACTTACAGATATCCAACCTTCTTCTCCCCACACCAATCTTTCTAGGATTAAAATGCCCAGTTCCTTGTAGCTTTTCCTTGAATGTCATGTGCCCTCTAAACATCTAAGTGACCTTCAACTGTTTTTTGTCTATCTCATTTACTGGGTGCTGAGGGGGAGAATTGTGTACAGTACTTGGATACAGCATGATAAATGCTGACTGGGGATGAACAGTGTCCTTTGACTTGTCTGCATTGTTGCCACTGCAGCAGTGGAAGCTGTTGGCCAGGGTCACCCCAAACACACACACAACTGTGTGATCACTCTCCGCTCCCTTGGGATAAGGAAAAAAATAGAAGGAAGGCAAGAGGATGCATGGATGAAGATAATGATGTTTTAATAGGGAATGCCACAGCTTGCACACACTAGCAGAGCAAAGAGCAGAATTAATTCCTTCCTTCTCACTGGGAGGCAGGTGTTTGGCCACTTCCTGGAAAGCAGGGCCTTGGCATGCATAATGGTTGTGTGGAAAGAATCATAGAATCCTTTAGTTTGGAAAAAGCTTATAATGTCATTGTGTCCAACCATTAACCCCCTCCCAAGCCCACCACTAAACCATATCACCAGGTTCCAGAGCTACAGTTTTTAAATACCTCCAGGAATGGGGACTCCACCACTTCCCTGGGCAGCCTGTTTCAGTGCTTGACAATGCCTTTGATGAAGACATTTTTTACTAATAGCCAGTCTTAACCTCTCCTGGTGCAACCTGAGGCCATTTACTGTTGTCCTATCACTTATTACCTGTGAGAAGATACTGACCCCACCTGGCTAAAACCTTCTTTAAGGTAGTTGTAGAGAGTGTTGAGGTCTCCCCTGAGCCTCCTATTCTCCAGGCTAAAAAGCTCCAGTTCCCTCAGCTTCTTCTTGTATGAATTATGTCCCAGACCTTTCACTATAACCACGCTTCTGAAGAGTATAACAAAGAAATGTTCAGACAAACACTATAACAACAAATGACTACCCCTCTTCCTCCCTCCACTGAGTTTTTACTGCTGAGCATGGCATCATGTTATATGGAATAGCCCTTTGCTTGACTTAGGTCATCTGTCCTGGCTGTGTCCCTTCTCGAGGCCTTGTCCGCACCCAGCCTACTCACTAGGGCTGGAGGCACGATGGAAATGAGAAAATGCCTTGATGCTGTGCATGCATTTTTCAGCTGTAAGAGAACCATTACTTTCTCTTACTAATGAGTGCTACTAGCCCTGGTTTAGCTACAAACCTGAAGTGCAGCACCATAAGGGCTGCTGTGAAGAGAGTTAACTTTGTCCCAGACGGACTCAGGGCAGCATCCTGTAATGTGGTTGATCTTTATCACCACAAGGCCCCACTGCTGACAGTTTCTTGAGCCCCACAGTTTTCCTAACCCATTAGTCCCAAATCTGATGTGTTGGATGTGTTACTCTGTGCCCCTTGCAGGACTTCACAATTGTCTGTGTTCTGAGATTCCTCAGCTCAGTCCTGTAGCATGTGAGGACCCTCTGAATATCACTTCTGTTATCTAACACTGGCAACCACTTCCTGGCCTCCCAGACTCATGTCAGCTGCAACCTCGATGTCACTGCATTTTACTTTTGCTTTCAGGTCATTGGTGAAGATGCGAACTCTGGTAGCCCAGTGTTGTCTCCTGGAGACTGCCTAAATGCCTTCCAGTTAGATTTTTGAACCATTGACACAAGCCTTTAAATGTGGCTGTCTAGGCAGATTTTCAGACACCCTGAAGTTGGTATTTATCCAGCTGGGTACAAGGGCTGCCATGGACAGTGGCATTGGAAGCCTTACTAGAGTCTAAGTAAACTACTTCTGTTAAATATTCTTCATCCCCAAACCCACCTGTTTCCTCATGAAAACTAAGTGCAGTTTGTACTTTGTAAACCTGTGTTGGCACTTCTCAATAACCTTTATTTTGTCCAAGGTGGTGTTGACTGCCTTGTGTCACGTTCTTGCCCTTTTTTTGGAGACAAATAAGTACAGTCTTTGTCAGTGCCTTTCTGTGGTCAGAATTTTCTTTTTGGTTATTTTGGAGTTGGACAATGTGTGATCTCTTTGCATTAGAAATACCTGTAGACTGTATGAAGATTGTACTCGCTTCTGCAAAGCTATATTGAGAAAGGGGAACTGTGAGAGGGAGAATTCAGCACAAGTCACAGAAAAACTGGGAGTGTGCTATCTAAAGGCAGTAGACCGCAGCTGTACGAGTTCCACATGTTTTTTAGGGTAAGAAGCAGACTAAAGAAAGATTGTTGATACAGCAAAAACTGCGTCTTTTTCCCTGCCTGTTCACAGAGATACTGTTTTTCTAAGCTTTGTTTTTTAACATAGCTTTTTGTTTAGTGTTGTTAAGCACTTAAAGTGATATCAGGTTGACTGGCAAACCTCATGCCATCTGTTCTAACAAAAAGTAGGCTGACTGTTGGTTTATTCATGCTAGGGTCAAAAGACGGTTACAAGGACTGAAGCCTTGAAGAATTTTAAGGTGTTCATTTGCAATTTTGAAAGACCATTAATAACGTGTGAAGAGTGGATTTTGGTTAAAAAGACAGAGGAATTAAGCTTTAGATCCGTTTGAAGTTGAGCAACTTATCACCTGTTCACATTAGAAACACCAGCAGACTGTGTAAAGATTATGCTCACTTCTGTAAGAGAAAAGACTTTTAGAACTGAGATTTGTTCTTAAAATGGCCTGATTTTGAAACTAACAGATGAAGGGGCATTTTTATATTAAAAATCAGTTTGTAGCATGTTCAACATGTTGTAACCTGTTGAAGGTTTTTATATTGGTTAAATACATGAAGTACAGAATCAAAATGTATTTTCAAAGATTTGTAAAAGCCTAACGGTGAATTTTCACACGTTTATTTTTCAGGAGCTGGTGAATCGGGGAAAAGCACAATTGTCAAGCAGATGAAGTAAGTGTGGTAGAATACTGTGATAGATAAATATTTTTTCATTTGAATAGAGAATTTATTTATTTTTTTCTTCCATAGGATTATCCATGAAGCTGGTTATTCAGAAGAAGAATGTAAACAGTACAAAGCTGTTGTCTACAGTAACACCATTCAGTCCATTATTGCTATCATTAGAGCAATGGGGAGGTTGAAGATAGACTTTGGTGATCCAGTCAGGGCTGTGAGTATTGAAATACACACACAGACATACAGCTGAAATATCCATACTATTTCCTTCAGAAATCTTTGTGAGATACAGTGTTTGATAACTAAATGCCTTTGGTCTTTACACACAAGGTTACCTGTGGAGCAATCAGCACTGGGTTTATTCACAACAACTATTTGGTGTAGATACTATTTTCTGAATTCTATCTAAATTTGCTGAGCTAAACATCTGAATCTTAAGGGGTCCACAGTCATGTCTCTATTTGTATGGACCTGGGGGCTACTAAGTAGGTAATGCAAGCTAGACACCTTGAAAAATACAGCTTAAATAGGGAGGCATCTAGCTACTTCTGCACTGTACTGGCTGCACTTCTCTATTAGGTCATGGACACAGTAGTGCCTGAAACATTGCCAGCCACTGAGGTGAATCCTGTTTCATACTGATTTCCAGTGTTGAGGTCTTTATTTTGCTCAAAGAGACATGGGCATGGACCTGCTGCTGGGATCCCATTTTTTCATTGCACTAATCCTGGGATTTTTCCCAAGAAATGAGACCTTTTCCTAGGCTTTTCTGTACATTTTCAATCTTATTTCATCTAATGTCCCATGCTCAAATCTCTGATGAGTCTATTTGCCATCCCACCTACTGGTATCTCCAGTCCTAATCCTGCACTCTTACCTATGGTGGCCCTGATTACATCCACATCTCGTCAGGCAGGGAGATGTTTGGAATATCTCTGTAAAATGCTCAGTTTATCTTTTTTTTTCTTGTCTTCTCATTATAAAACTGTACAGTCTGTGCTGCAGTGCTGAAACTGATCCCCAGAGTTGTTGGTCTGAACAGCAGTTTAACTTGGTTCAGGATTTATGCTTTTATCTCCTCCCCACAGAAATCAGAAATCACAGTGCAGAATGCTCGCCGGTACTGGTTTGGAAGCCAGAACTTGCCACACTGTGGCTGTCTCACAGGAAAGATGGAGGAAGGATTTTGTTGTTCATGAACATGTTCATAAGTATATGTAAGGTAGTCAGGAATATTTTGTCATAAGTTCTTTCCATCACTTTAAGGTGGAAGTACAATTTGGGAGGAAATGAGGTTTTTTAAAAGAAACAGTATGTAGATTCTTCATTCTTGACAGTCTTCAAGATTTTATTGGTCGTTTGAAAAGCAGTTTATAAATGTTAGACAGTATTCATTCAGTAACCTTGTGAAATGCAGTATCTATGGTTGTCATAAGGAAGATGCTTGTAAAATGATGTATAGTGAGTCATAAAGTTGTATCTGAAATCTAAATCTGATTGACAGCCAGTTATAGCCATTATTTTATGTACATATGTTAATTCTACCTGATGTTTCTTCAGTTGTAAGCATAACTAGTAAAAGCTTCAATTTCACTGGTTATTCCTCTGTACATTTGCTGTTATGTTTGCTGTAGTCTACCCTTGAGACCAAAGTTTTCCAGAGTACCAACCAGAGTATTTCACTACTTGTTAGTTCAGTGTTTGTGCAGTCCTCTCTGGAGTCTGGCAGTTGATGCTGGAAAGAGGCAGATGGTAGACTTATGTTACTGAATGCGTAGTAAGAGAAAACGGAGGAGGAGTAAATTTAGGTGTTTGCAGATAAAATGACTAACAAGAAGATTTTTGAGGGCCATGTTATATATGACGTCAGTTTTAAGTCATCCGAGTTTTTCAACTTCAGAGAGCTGTATAAATGATGAGGCAAACTTGTGTCAGGAACAGTCTTAAAATAGTCGTCCATCCCTTTGTATGTAGTCAGGTCTTGGTGGTCCAAATTCTTTTTTTTTTTAGAGGAACATTGCTATGGAACATTAGCATTAGATGTTAGTAGTAGTATGTTCATACCTTAATTATTTTCAATTTTATTTTAATTTTATTGTCTTTAGCAGAAAAAATAGCTCAAAATTGTAACTCCTGGTGTAAACTGTTACATTCAGATTATTTTTCTTAAAATTATGAAGTGAATTTCTGATGCTTTTGTTCTAAAATGGGGTGAGGTGTCTTTGAAAATCACATACTCTTATTTCTGTCATAAGACTAATGGTAGAACAGTGAGTTGAATGTTCTCTTTTTTCAACTTATTGAATCAAGGGAGCATAGGTCCAGCAGATCAGTTGTAAATCTGGTGTATCTTCTTTTGTGCTACTGGATAGTTTAAGTAGAAGCATTTATTGAATGTGCTTCAAAGGACTGTGGACCACTTTCTGAATGTGAGATTTGCACCAGTTGGAGAGATTGTTAAATGGGTTATTTTACATTACCTTATGTATGGAATCTCTTTAAAAAATGACACTGTAAAGGAAGTCCCTATTTCAGTATAACTAAAGGAAAGTATCTAGCATTGATGAATAATTAAAATAGGACTTGATCATTGCATACTGCCTCACTTGTGTCTGTGGTAGTTGCCATTTTAGCAAAAGGAAGATGAAGTAAGAGACCATTTTGCATTTTAATGTTTGGCCTTTAAAAAAGTTGAAATCAGTTATCTTCTTCTACCTTCCCTTTCCCCCACTCCCCTGTTTGAGAGCATGTAGAGATACATGAAAGTCAGACCATCTCAGGTATAAAATATCATCATATTTTGTGACAAAACTGTCAGTTTCTAAGCTGTTTCCATCATGTGTCTTAATATATTGTCCCTTCTTAAATATTTGCTGCTTTTGTGAGTTCTAGATCCTTGCATTTGCATCCACAAATAGTATTCAAGACCAGAACTGTCATTCAGGTTTCTTTTATGCAGGCATAGTGTTCAAATTAAAGCTCCTGAAGTCTGACTATCCAACCCTTTGATCTTTACAGCTCTGTAATGTATGTAATTATCGGAGCAATCTGTTCAATTTTTATTATTTGTTGTCAGTTTGTTCTGTGTATGTATAGTAATCAGTATTTTTGTTTGATGAATGTTGTTTTAGATTTCTACCTACTCTAGCTTTCAAAAGACACTTTCAACTATACATCAACAACCCATTCTTCCTATGTATACCTACAAATGTTTGAATCTCTTCAAGTTTGGCTTGAGTTCACTGAACTGCAAGCCTTTCATTTTCAGCCTCTGAAATTCAGTATTACCCAATCCATCTGTAAACAATTTCCCTGTCAGCTCACACAGTCTTTGATTATTTAAGTCTACAGTGGACAGTATCTTCAGAACAATCACTGCTTTCTGTGCCTATCCTGAAAATGGGCTTTATTTTCCCCACAGCTTTGTTTTAGAACAGCAAAGTGACAGATTTTTCTACAGATTTGTGTATGTCTTCACTTACATTTTGTGAGAATAATGTTATATGTTGCCTTTTTAAATCCTCCTCTTTCTTGAAACACTTTCAGTTCCCAGCTGACATGTCTGAGTCTCCTTTTATCTTACCTCTTTTCCAGATTCATTGTTCTCTTTCTTTTAATTACTGCACAAACAGTGCCTGCTGTGGGTAGTTGTTACAAGCTGATTTTTCTGGCTGACGTACCTTGGCATTGGATCATGTTCCCCTAATAACCAAGGTCAAGCAGCTGCCCACAGGAGAGTACTGATGTGGATTTTCCCAATACCCATCTGCTGTCTTTCCTTCAGTGATCTACAGGTCTAAATATAATAGAAATACTTTAGAAAATAAAATACTAAGTTTTGTTGCTCAGGCACAGTTGGATGTCGCTGGTGAACTGGTCAAATGCTGATAAAAGGGGAATGGTGGATTTACATCCTGTACTCCATTAGCCTCACTCTCAAGGCCAGTTATTGTTTATAGTTTTAAAATCCAGCATTTGCTCTTAAAAATCTTGATATTTGCTTGATATTGCATTACCAAGAGAATCTGTTCTCAGTAGAATAATTAAGACAATGGGTATTTGTAGCTGATTCATCTGAAAAGATTTTTAGGAGTGTTTTTCTAATTCCTGATGTATGATTGGGAAGAAGTGATAATTTGTCACTTTCAGAGTTGTGTAGTTAATTAATATTAAGCATTTAATTTTTTTTCTTCAGTTGTTCAGTATACAGCTACCCTTCTGAAGGGTCTAGTTTGTATTGTAACCATTTTATCCAGTATGTGGTATTTTATGAGCATATATGGTTAGCTTTAGGTTTGAGCACAAAATATGTTACTACTCCTGTTTATAAAAACCTTGCTCAAGTTATAAACAGACCAGAAGCTTTGTCAGCTAATGATAAATTCAATTACTAGTCTTTTTCTGTTGTTGAACAATGTGGGAATTAGTATCTAATGCAGAACACTAAAATAAATTTTCTTTCACTTTTTTTTGTTTGATTACATTCGCATTTACCAGGTTAAGTAATGCATTTGCTGAATCTAGTTCTTAGGTGATAATACTTCTGTTGTATTTCTCAATATTTCTCTTTTCACCCTGTGTTTCCATCCTAAAGGATGATGCTCGTCAGCTCTTTGTGTTGGCTGGAGCAGCAGAAGAAGGATTTATGACTTCAGAGCTTGCAGGAGTTATCAAGAGACTGTGGAAGGACACCGGGGTTCAAGCCTGTTTCAACAGATCTCGAGAATACCAGCTCAATGACTCCGCTGCCTAGTAAGTACAGTGTGACAGACAAGATTCCCTTTGCCTTCTAGCTAGTAGCTAAAGCAGTATGAGGTGTCATGTTTTGACAAATTCTGCTCCCACGTAGATGGAAACCACAGAAGTATCTGGACGAAGATAGTGTCTGCTTGGGTCAAAATGCTGCAGCAAAGCTTTGAGGTTAGAAAGGAAAAGGTGTAGTGTAATTATGAACTTGTCATGTTCTGACCACATGTTTTACTCCCTTAAAGAAGGCAAAGATTGATTTAAGTTGCTTTAATAGGTTTTCTATTACAAAAGCATGACTAAAGTACCTTTTTAGTATCTGAATATGTCCAAAAAAATGTGATTACATGATCTGTATCTGTATTACCAAGGATACTACCTTTTCTCATAATAGAGTTTATTCCTATTTCAACATTGCTGTGTTTTCTTTGTTAATTAATGGTGTCTATTGGAAATGTGTTGAGCCAAGAAGCAATTAAAATGTATCTTTTATGCTAGGGCACTTAAGTAAGAAAATAAAACATTAAGGAACTAGGAAGGCAAAAAATAAGGTGGCGTGGCAGTAAGTAATGGTAAGTCAGTCAAGGAAAAGAGTCCACTGAAGGAAATGTAAGATGGTAGAGTGGCAATAGCAGTGATATTGCCTTGTAGTGCCACTTTTTTATGATTCTGAAGTATTTTGTAGTACTTGAAGGTGTTTCTCAGTTGTATAAACTTTTTTCCATATGAACACTTCGTTTGTAAATTCACAAACTCTCCTGTGCTAACCTTCTGTGGTCTGTTTTGTTGTGTTAGACAACTGTGACTCAAGTTTCATAAGAAAACTGTTCTTCTGGCCATATAAATGTATCTGTAAAATCGTTAACATCTTGTTACACAGAAAATAGAACACAATGACTTCCCTATTTACTATGGGAAAGGTACAAGTAAGAGCTGTATAGTTTTTTGGAAACACTGGACTTGCCTACATTGCAAGGAGTTTGGCAATGAAAGCATACTAATTCTAAAACATACATGCAATTAGGAATTCTCAATAGAAAGTTAATTGTTATGTATTAGGCACCTTCTTAGACACATTAATTCTGGCCAAAACACTGACTTATTCTTTTCATATCTATTATCAAGTAGAGTGATTTTGGGCTTTGTTTATGGTTCCAAGTAATCTGCGGTTCAGTAGGTTGCAAAGATGAAGATGTTATGATTAGTGCCAATAACATGGATGTTTATGGAACCATGTTTGCATGTAGGAATTTCTAAAGAAGAATTCTTTGTAATGGAATAAATTGCTTAAGTTTCCTTTCATGTAGGATGAAATATCATTGTGTCTCAAAAGCTTATTTTGAAAAACTTGGAAATTTGAGTAGAATACTGTGTCTTGTGTCTCAGAAAAAACTCTCTTATAAATTCAAGCACAGTGTAATGAATGGACTTAAAACTTATGTAATTCTTTGTAATTATTTTGTTGCTGTTCCATGAATAACTGAAAGCAGTGTTTATTTTTACCTTTAGTTACTTGAATGACTTGGACAGGATAGCACAAACCAGCTACATTCCAACTCAACAGGATGTTCTCAGGACTAGAGTGAAAACTACAGGAATAGTGGAAACTCACTTTACTTTCAAGGATCTTCATTTTAAGTATGTAAATCATGCATGGTTATCTGTCCATCAGAGTTCCTGTAAAATTATGGAATATGGCATTCAATGGTGTAATTTAACAAATTTGTCTAACCACAAGCTTGATTATTTCCCTCCACTTTTTATGGAAAAAAAAAAACCAACTTGTGCTTGACTCAATTTTCTGAAGGCATGTGAGAGTTGTTGGAGCTCCAATAAATGTTTTTGTCATTTTGAAAATGTTTTGCAAGGATACTTTTGATGTAAATTAAATCTCAGAACAAAATATTACATTTTCTGCCATGTTCAGTAGCTGTTCTATTGGATTCTTGTTTTAAATTCTGTTGGAGAACTGGAAGCTTGTAAGAGTTTGCTGGTGTTGTATGAAAGAGTAAATCCATTTTCCCAAAGAGTTGAATTCAAATATGTCCAATACTCTAAAGTAGTATTTTAGAGATGAAAGAATGAGAATGTAACTTACGTTTTCTGTGGTGCAAGATTTAGAAAATAATGGTAATATTCTGAGCATTTTATGTCTGAAGACACAGAATCAGGGAATGGTTTGGTTTGGAAGGGACCTTAAAGATTGTCTAGTTCTAACCTTGCTGCAGTGGGCAGGGGATACCCTCCACTAGACCAGGTTGCTCAAAGCTCCATCCAACCTGGCCTTGAACACTTTGAGGGATGGGGCATCCATAACTTCCCTGGACCACTTGTTCCAGTGCCGCACCACCCTCACAATAAAGCATTTCCTCCTAATACCTTGTCTAAACTTACTGTCTTTCACTTTGAACTCATTCCCCCTTGTCCTCTCACAATATGCTCTTGGAAAAAGTTTGCCCTGATGCGTGTGCAGCATTCAAGGTGAAAACACAAGACAAGTGTTAACCATCAGTGTACTCTACCTCCTAGTGATGAGGAAGAATGAGAAGAAAACTCAGTCAAACACACTTTAAATATGGATTTAGATTCTGCAGAAATTGTTCAGCATGTCTGTATTATATATTTGTTTAGTATCTTTGTGGATACTTCAGGACTGTGAAAAATCTTTTGTTTCCTTGTTTTAGGGCTTAAGAATACAAAATTTGTATAAATCCACAAAAGAATAGCTCATAAATGGTAATGAATCTCTTGCAAACCTAAGAAGAGTAGTCCTTAGGCAAGCCTGAAGAGAGAACTTCAGTATTCTCAGGAGCTCTCTATCTTCTCACTTACTTTCCAAAGTTTCTTGTTCCCTACTGTAGATGGGTCCAGTCTCTACAGATTATTTGGACTGTTACAAGGACCATATGTTTACATTTCTGTAAAATGTGTCTTTGAGCCAGGCCTGTGGAATTGTTTAGCTGTGATGTTGTGCATTCAAACATCTGTACCTGTGCCTTAGGCAATAGGCTTAATGAGTTATTGGGAGGGCCTGCAGTACACTCTTACATAACCTTGAAATGAACTTTTAAGATCATCCAAACACATGAAAGGCTTGAATGTACTAAGACAAGTATAATCTTAAGTATGACTAGCTGCACAGAATCCATTTCTTTCATTTTCTTTTCTTTCGGGTTCTGCTGTATGTGTTTAGATTCCTTCAGGTTGGGCCTCAATTTAGCCCTCTCTGTAAAGCAATTAACATAGATTGAATCAATAATCAAAGCTGAATTGCAAACAGCAAGTCATCTTCATCCTGTTTTATAGCCTAATCCAAAAGTTGAGTCTGATTATTTACTAGTTTTGTGTTCAAAGAACACTTTTTTGGTAGAAGTGTTAATTCTTATGGAAAACCAGGTCTCAGTATAAAGTTACAAAGCATAGCATTAGAATTGGCCGAAGCAATTATTAAAATTTAAGGGATTAATTATTAAGATACAGTACAAAGTACAGTATTAACTACAAAATATATTCTTTGGGTACAGCCATTGCTAATTATTTAAGAACTGAGTAGTAGGTGGCTGGCTCACATTTGTATAGAGTGATATCCAAAGACCTCCCTTCAAAGATTTTTCTGAAGGTAAGGAGCACCTCTAAGGAATCCTTTTTTCAGCAGGAATTATCTTTCAAGTGTTTTTGACATGGCATTATCTCAATGTAGAACCTTAAAACGGCAGTGAGAATTTTCACTTCTGCAGTAGTTTTTCCGAGTATAAGACCTTGTTAGAGGTTACAATGTTTCTGACAGTTTTCCGTGAGAAAGCAAAGGTTTTTTTTTTCTTCTAATTTGTTTCCTTCTCCACTTGCTTTTACTGTGTTTTTTTTTTTCAAATTAAAACCTAGCAACTTGGAACACTTGAAGATATCTAAAAATAACAACTGTAATTGAATCCCTTCAAGTGCAATTTACAGTGTTTCTGTAGTGCACTAACATTAAATCAGTCAGGATTTTTACCTGCCCTGTACTTGCAACCTTACAACTCATGGAAAACAGGAAGGAGGCTAATAAAAAACACAAGTCAGCTTCAGTAAGTGTCATATGTAAGACTTAATTGCATTTCAAAAAATGCATTTATTGGTGGGAAAATGAGGGGGTTTTTACTATATAACGCTTATTTTGTCTTCTAAGATAATCTCTTAAAAATATCCCATATAAATGTAGCCAATTGAAGAACAGATTTAAGTTGTAATTTGGCTTAGAAGAGAGAGGAGCTAAAAGTCACCAGGACATTGTTGATCAGTATCTTTTATTATGGTAGACTTCTTAGTGAAGCTAACTGTATATTTTTGTTTTATACAGATTACAATTAACTTTGTTAATGAAGTATAATATTGTAAATAGTTAATTTTGTTTGTCTTTCATCTCATACTTTCTCATGTTCTCTAAAATGTATAGGAAGACTTTGAAAGCTTTATTAAAATTGAGGTGTATCCTGAGAAAATACAAGATACAGAGTTTTTTGCCTTCTTTTTAAGATGTTATTCTCAGACTTACACAGCTGATAATTCCAGATGTTGTTGGTTAATATTCAGAAAGCTAAAAATTCCAAAGTTCATTCTGCTTTTTACTTCTGTTTTGCAGAATGTTTGATGTTGGAGGCCAAAGATCAGAGCGGAAGAAGTGGATTCATTGTTTTGAGGGTGTTACAGCAATTATTTTTTGTGTGGCACTGAGTGATTATGACTTGGTCTTGGCTGAAGACGAGGAAATGGCAAGTACCATAATGCTGAAGAAGGGAATAGTTGTTGCACAGAAGCTAAACTTTGAAGGAAGGCTATAAATGGGTCTTTTGAAGTATTACTGCTTTGTAAGATGTATGGGGTTTGTGCAAAAGGTCTCAGTGAAATGGTGATAGAATTCATGCTTTTGGGTTCCAAAGTATTTTCTCATATTCTCATAGGGAATACTAAGAGATAAGTATTCTTTTAGCCACACTTTTCATGTTTTAAAGGAACCATAAATTAATGAGGATGCATTGTCAGTATTACACGTTTTAGTCTCTTTGTGGATGCTAGAAGTACATAGTAAGAAATTTTTTTACTTACCTGTGTCTGCTTTACCACATTTTGTTTTCCTTTCCTTCCTCAGTCTTCAGTTTTTGTTTCTTTCTAACTATTTTTCTCCAATCTCTTGTCTTAGTTGCAGAAATCTTTCTCTTCTTTTTCCTTTCCAACACTCACGGCTCCTTTCTCCTCTTTCAAGAGTTTACTCCTTCCGTGTCACTGTGCACAGGGTGCCTTTTACTATCTTGAGTGGTCTGAAGTGATGCTTACCTCTGTATGTGAATCATTAACAGACTCTTGTGCTCTTCCTTGTGTTCTGCAACTTTCTATAAAATATGATTTGGGGAGGAAAGAGAAATAAGAAAACCTTTCAAGTCAAATATAGTGTCAAAGAAGGTCGTAGCTAGCATCCTGCTACTTAAATGACTGGAACTTGGCCAAAGTACTTACATGTTGGATAATTTTTCTACCAATTTAAATATTATGGTAAGAGTTAAAATACCTGCTTACTTGATTCTCTAGCTTTGTAGAAATTTCTTCCTTATTCTGGAATATTAGCTAGGTGCAGAATTTATTTTCAATTTCCAGAAGATCTAATCAGTGTTAAGACAAATACAGGTAACTCAGCAATTCCTGTGAAACATCAGTATGGCAAAATGTCAAAACACACAAAAATTTATGAAATATTGAAAATTTAAACCTGGAAATGAGAAAAAAGTAGTTGCTTAAACCCTGCTTGTGGAAGTGATCTTTGTGGTAGTCATGGCTTCTTTGTATTTCCCTGCAGTAAAATGTGATTTATTTTGCTAAAAACTTAGTTTTGTAACTGGTTCATTTGTAAGCAGTCAAAAATATGTATCCTTATTTTACTACTGAAGTCTGATAAAATAGAAAGTGATGGCGTTTTTTCTCACTTACAGAATCGGATGCATGAGAGCATGAAATTGTTTGACAGTATTTGCAACAATAAATGGTTCACAGACACTTCTATTATTCTGTTCCTGAACAAGAAAGATCTTTTTGAAGAAAAAATCAAAAGAAGTCCTCTCACTATTTGCTATCCTGAATATGCAGGTATTGGAGGGGTGCAGATGTCAAGATTTTGGTTTTTTTGGTTTCTTTTTTTTTTGTTAAATACCTAATTTTCCATGCACGGATCATGAGCAGTTGTATAACTTGAGGCATCTAAAATATTTATATGACTAAAATTTAGATGGGGGTTGTTTTGATGGGTTACAAATAAAACAGTGCTTAAGTCTTTTTAACCAAGTGAAATATGCTGGTCCACTGATAGCATTTACATGTTACTGCTGCAACTGTTCAGGCTCGTTTATTTAGCCCGTTATTTCTAAGAAAATAACAAACTGCTTTTATACTTTGATATAAGTAGGAATTCCTGAGATACATGAGAGGTTTTTGAACAGAGACTGTACATATATTTTAACATTGTGGCTTATTCAGGAAATATACAGCGAAAGATCATTAATTCATTTAACAAGTCTTAGCATTTTTATGTATCATTTTCATTCTAACTTCAGACAGAAAATAGCATGTTGGAAGTAAAAAGCTTGGGAGAAATTTGTATGCCAAGTGTCTGTAACTGAGTGTGGAAAAACCCCAAAGCTTTTAAAAACATAAAAATTTAAAGCAAGTAGCTTAAATGAAGGAAACAAAATGTCCTTCAAAATGTCCTAAACTAGGAAGTGATGGTTCATTAATGACTTGTTCCTCTGGCACTGGAGTAAATAGAAAGACAATTCCTGCACCTGGAACTGAATTGAGTGCTAAGTTTTTATTATTACAAATGCATCCAAAAGGTCTCCTTCCAAGGTTTTTTTGAATGGTATCCTAAAGCAATGGCTGTTGAATTTCTCCTCTTCAGATTTAGGTTAACTGTTTTCAAAGAACCCCTTCCTTCAAAGATAATGTGCATCCTGTTCTTCCTTTGTTGGAAATCTGCTTACTGAGCAATTTCTTCTTCTAGGGTCAAACACTTATGAAGAAGCAGCTGCTTACATTCAGTGTCAGTTTGAAGATCTGAACAAGAGGAAAGACACAAAAGAAATCTACACTCACTTCACGTGTGCCACAGACACAAAAAATGTGCAGTTTGTTTTTGATGCTGTAACTGATGTCATTATTAAAAATAACCTTAAGGACTGTGGCCTCTTCTGAGAACAGACAAAAGGTTGTTAAATGGTAAATTACATGCCTGAAAACAGGACTTAAACATTTGGAATATGCCCACGCTGTGTAAAACCTGCATAGATATACTTAATTCTCTTTTATTTTATTTTTAGGTTTGGAGATAGACTTCGCACAATTCTAATCTGATTCTTTTCAAGGTGAAAGAAGTACAAAATGCATTGTGCTCAATGATAGATCAGTACTGTACTTGCCTGTTTTAACAGCTTTATTTATGTTTGTCTTGTAAATTTAAGTAATTAGTTAACACTGAGATGTCAGTTGATTGTATGTAAACTTACAGTTGTAGTAATGTATTTGTATAAACGTTGAACGGAATATTTTAGTAACTTGTTGTCCTCTAAAACATTCCTCTAAAATTTCCATGTTTTATGAAGATACTCTTAGAGGAGACAGACACTTTTTGCCTTTGGATTATTTAAACATCTTGTAAAATTAAATTTTCTTTTCATCTTAAGGGTGCATGCTGCCTTATTCTTTACTTTTGTTGGTAATACTGTATATGGCGTTAGCTTTTTTGATATTTAAACAGCCTCATATACCTTCTCAGACTTAAAGAAACATAACCAATAAACTTATTTTTTGCCTTAAGTTTTGAAAAAAAATCTTTTTATAAATTTAGGATAAATGCAAAGATTATTTTAAAATTTAAATGAAATCCACAGTTAATGAAATCCAGGCTTGCAGTCTTTGCAGTGGTAATGTGGCAACACTGGGAAGTTGTTGTTTGAGGGTCAACTACAACTGAAGCTGAGGGAAATGCAAAAAGGAAGTTGTTAAAACTATTCATATCAAAAAAAAACTGATACTGTGGTCTTTACTCAGTGGATTAAATGGAAAAGTTACCTTTGGGGTGTTTTAAATAAACAGCAAAGACTGGAGTTCAGACTAATGTTTTTTCTGCTTACTTTAAACATAAATTCATGTTCTCCTTAAATTTTTTGCTATTTTCTGGTAATAAAACTAGTTGGATAACCTAATAACCATAGAAAGATTGTGTTCTCCCACAAGACAAGGGGGCTTCACAGATTTAAGCAAATTCCTGTTGCATATAGCAAGAATCTTCAATGTTTTGGGTAGGGTGTTTTAGTGAGTTAGAAGTGCTGATTTTTTTATTTCCTCTTTAATTATAGCCTCAGAGTTTCTTATAAGTTAAAGATGACTTTCTTCTGGTTATGCTTTCATTATGTGATTTGCTGTCTTAGGTACCTGTCATCCATTGCCTTAGGGATAGTGCCAAAACTGATTTTTTTAATACAGTTTTTAAAAGGAATAAGCTTCTAAATGTAAATAAGTTGATGGTTGTCTTAAATGTATGTTGTCATCTAGAAAACAAGAACATACCAAACCTGGAGATAAAATTTTCTATAATCGTTAAAATGTTTCAGGCAGCTACAGTACACTGTAAGTTCTTTGAGAAGTAAATAAGTCTTGGAGCCTGTGGCTATTTTTCTATATTATCTTAGCATTTATGTTCTTAGAATGTTCAAAATATTGAAGTCACTGTTCTGTTGTTTAAATTTTGATTGTGTATGTGTTTAAGTTAGGCCTCTGCTTGAGTAAAACTTATCTGCCCTTCTCATTCTTTAATGCTTTCTTTGTTAGGTACAGAATTGCTAAGTGCATTTTAAATGAAAGATTAGAAAGGAGATAAGTTATTGCTGGAGGTTGTTAAATATGTTGATACATTATGAGCTCTTTCAGCAGTTATGGTCAGCAATCTGTATATCCTGGGCTGCTTTTAAGTGTGCTTTACGGTTTTGGATATGATTTTAAATCTCACTGAACTACTTTGTGGAATTGTATTTACACCTACGTTCCAGCTGGTTTTTGTACTTAATGTAAAACAAAAATTGGGATTAATCAAACTAAATAAATCTAAATTTTGTGCCTTGCTTGAAAGAAATGTTTTTCATTAAATGTGCTGATGTAAATCTTTTTGCATCCATTCTGTGGAGGTAACGAGGTAGTAAAAATGAGAGCATAGGAAGTCAAGAGTAAATGTAAAAACTTTGTGCTAGAAACATTAGGGGGTTTTTATTAATTAATTAATATTTTTCTTAGCACCTATAGTTGGAGATTTTTTGGAATTTTATAACTAGTGGTTTATTAAGTATTTGTATATTAAAACAGAACAAAATTGTGAGCTAATTTCCTTTGCTAGTCCACAGATAATCTGGTTTTGTCTGACCTGATGCATAGCCAGCAGGGATGTTTCCTTGTAGAGGTGCTGCACTAGTAGGTCAATCTTTGTCCAGAGATAAAGTTGTCAGCCTAGGCCACTTCTCCAGGAAAAGCTCCAAGAAGATTTGCATGCAGTTGTGGTGTTAGCCACACACTTAGTTTTCACTGCAGCTGTAATAAGGCTCCACATCTCTGTTCCATCAGGTGCCTGCTTCTCTGTGAGAGCACTGCAGAAAACGGAGGAAATGCTGCAGGTACACCACTAAGGGGGACAGTCTTGGCCCTCTTCAGCCTGAGCTCTCTTCTCTTCCACTTCCCCATTCCTCTGATTTCTTCGTGCAGAGTGTGCAGGCAAACTGTTTTCTGTAGCATGACACAAAGAAGCTCTCTCTAATACCTAAGAAATTCCTTCAGGATATTGAACATGTACTATATGTAAAAAAACCAGACCTTTCTGGAGACTTCTCCAGCCTCATGGTCTCATGCATGGCTGTGGTTGAAGTCTCAGTAAAATGCAGCTGTCATTAAGCATGTAGTTATTTTTAAGAGGCTTAACACTGTGGAAGGGTGGTTTGGAAAATTTGCTATTTGGCTTCATTATGCCACCTATGGAATCAGGAGGTTAATTTGGTGTTAAATGTAGTAATCTCTGATTAACTAAAACAAGGTCGAGGATCACAGCATGGGAGCAATGTAGATTTTCTGGATTGCTGTTTCTGCTTCCATGTAGGCAATTAGCAGCTTCATGATTTAAAGTCTACATTAAACCTTAGGGAGCAAAAGAGATCCATCTCCAGCATGCTGAACAGCATGGTGGCTGGTGTGCATTCAGAAATGGGGAAAATTAAAGGATAATTGTCTGTTTCAAATCAGGCAAAAAGGAAACCCTGCTAAGATACTAGCTATCCTACTGTGTGAATGTGTCTTGAAGTTGTTATACTTCATATTAGTAGCTGTGGGTCAAAGAGTAATGCCAGGGTTGTAAGCTTCAAAGCCTTGACTATATTTCATTTTTAAAAAAGTATAGAAGGTGCAACAAGAGTCTTTAAGCACCTCATGCTTGAATAATTCATAGCCTGTGGAAGTGCACTCACAGTCCATGAATGTGGAACATGAGACTGGGAAAAGAGGAGCTTAATCAGTCATGGACTATAAGCAGTGCTTGTAGTTTTTGCAAAATTGTTGAGTTTTTAGACTCTGATGAACAGTAATATTGAAATTTCAGTTGCATAGGTGCAAGAAAACCATTTTGTGGGTTTGCCTCTGGAGTTCTTGCGAAGAAGCTGGCTTGACATAGAGGAAACTAGGACCAGAGTTTTACTTAGTTATATTTCCAAGTAATGAAAATAAGCGGTACTTAAAAATGGCTGTTTAATTGCATTTATCAAGCTTTTTGTCCTTGGTGTATTTAGAAGCAGTGCTTTTCAAAGTTGGTCATTCCAGACAAGGTGCTTCTGTCTGGTTTGCTCTGCTTGTGTCTTCTTTTTTTGTGGTAGTGAGAAGACTTTGACTGTTACCTGACACAACAGAGATCAGGATTATTGAGCAGTTTATTGTAGGAGTAATTTATTTGATCTAAGGCATAGTTAGGCTTATTTTCAAAAGTCAATAAGGTGAGATCTATATTGGGCAGTGTTATGCTGTACCATTTTTGGTATAGCATTTTGGTATAGCATACCCCTTCTGGGTATTAGGACAGGAAAAATTGAGCCCACAGTGTAGAAATACACGTCTGTAGAACTGTGTCAATTCTGAAAGGAATGTCAGAGCATCTGTTACAAAAAAAAGATTTATGCATGCAAGGATGTACTGATAAGAATGTGCCATCTGAAAATTGACTCTTTTTAATTGCAGTGGAACAAAAGGCATTTAAAACCAAATACATTGTTACTGGAAGTCACTGCAGCTTCACAGAACTAGCTGTTCCCAGCTACCTTAGTCTTCCTCCTTTTCTATCCTCCCACTAAGAGAAGTTTGGGGAGAAGGGGTGTCACTGTGCTTTCCCTCATGGGTTGTGCTATTTGTGTCGACATCTGAGGAATGAGTACCTTGAATCCTGCTACAGATATGGTGATCTGTACTTTCTTTTGTAGATAAGAATATGCAGGTGCCTGATTTAAGATTATTGTTAATATGGTAATGTAAGAATATGCAGATTGATTAGAAAATAAGTGTACTTAGAACTGCATGTGTTTGCATAGAAAAGGATGAAGAAAAGTCTAGGAAACCAGGAACCTGAGCAGGTGAAGCTTTTTAGTTCTGTAGTTTACAGTTCCACAGTGATCCACAGTCTGATCAGAGGTCCTTACAACATCACACCAAGGACATCTCAAATACCTCCTACAAATGTCCTCCTGTCTACAGAATCAGAATGCACTGTGAGACACTACTGTACGAGTGACTGAGAGGGAAACACATTGCAAATAGAAACATACTTCTAGGTTTTCTTCTTTTGTCAAAAAAAGGAACAGTTTTCTAGACTAAATCAAATGAATAAACCATCTATTTTGTACACAGTTTCATAATAATTTGTCTCAGGAGCTATAAAATCATCCTATGAAAAAAATATTGGGAGGTACGGTCACAAATTTTCACTCTTCCTCTGTTCCAGTGTCGTGATTCTCTTGAATTATGATTAAAAAAACCCCAACCCACAAAATCTATTCTAAAAATACTATGAAACTGTCATCCTGAGAATGTTAAATTGTTTTGATTAAAAAATGTTAATACTTGTCCTGTAAGTCAGGATTTTTTTTTAATAGATTAAAACAAAGATGAAGCTATTCCTGTTTTGATGAAGCTATTTCTGTTTTCTATAAATCACAAACTTATACCTTGTCTTACTTTCAAGAGCTTTATTAAAACACAATTTTTTTTGTGAGAATACTATTAACTTTGACTTGATCTGAATTGCCAAAACTCATATTTCTATTCCTATTAATGAGAATTAAAGGTGAATTTATAAAAGAAACCAAAAACTAACTGTAGCTATCAACTGCATAATTTAGAATATAAAACTGAACACAACAACCAGAAAAAAAATTACTATATGATTTTATTGTTGTAAAAATTAGAACATATGTTTGAGATGTGAATTTGGCCTGTAGGTCTGTAAGTCAACAAGGATATTCTATTACATCCAGTTTCTAATGATGGCCTTTCTACTATTTTTTGGCATTTAACAAAAATGTGATTTTAATCCTTCATAATTCTGGACAGATTATTGAAAAAATTTAAATTTGTTAGGGACTGCACATGGACATGAGTATGTTAGATCAAATTCTGAAGTTGTTGCCTATAGATTCTGCCCATATCTTTCATAGCCAAATTATGTCGGTTTAGCTTAAATGTCATTAGTTTGCCTTGTTTTTCTACCTATTAACTTAATTCTTTGTAAAGTTCTCAGTCTTTGGCCCTCTGATTCAATTTAAGGAATGGAAGAAAGTCATAAATTTTATCATCTACTGAGACAAAAAAAGTCAAACTGACAAAGGTCAGTTGGGCATATATGAGATTAATGTTCTGGGAAAGCATTAAAGAAAATTTTCAGCAATGATCTTCACAGCTCTGTCCAACATCTGAAGAAAGCAGCTTTAAGAGTGTTGTGGCATAAAGTTGTTTTTGGGTAAATTCTTGCCTGCTTTTGTTGTCTGGAGCTCTTGTGAGACGATAACAGTGAGGAATGTGCAGTTTCTCAGCTACTTATCCCTCTCCCAGGTGAGGCTGTTGATGTCTGTGTGTTAAAGGCCCACAGAACCTGATCTTCCATAAATTGAGGGAAAGGGTCTGAGCTACTCAGCAAAAAGAAATGGGCAGGAGGCACCCTGAGGGAGGGAGCATTCTTCAGCTGTGAAGAGAGGAGAAGGGATAGAGATGCACTTCTGATGTCTGTTAAGTTTGTATTTGGATGCTATCAGGGCTTAATACAATTTTACAAGTAGAGATGATGTATTTGGGTGCTGCCAGGAGACAGTTGTTGGTATGTTGTACACTTGAACTTGGAGCATCTTGTCTGATCCAGATTCTCAGTTCTTGAAGATTTTTCTTCCTCTCCTTAAAAGCTGTGCCAGAAAAAAATTGAAGTAGAGCTGCAGAGTAATAGTTTGCCAGTCTTGAATGAGTTTTGTCTTCTCCACCAGAAATTTTAGTGTTGCAGCATTTCAAAGATGATCTGAAAGATAAATTGTGAGGTTAAGTGAGTTTTATGGTGTTTTAAATATTAAAGGGCAGAGACAGGAACAAGCTATTTTATATCACTTCATTTTTCCCCCAGTAGCTCTGTGAAATGAAGATGAACAGAGAACTCCAAGTGCTCTGTGTGAGTCTTCTCAGGACCAGTGTTGAAATATGATGCTTCCTTAGGCTGTAAGAGAAGCAGAATGAAGCATTTGTATCTCCTGTGGAATTACAATAAAGAACTGATAGCACTTCCTGATAGCATTGGTGTTTTTAATCCAAAACACTGATATTGACATGCTTGACCAAGAGGAGAGAACTACTGGACTTGTATCACTGATGTAGGACCCTAAATTACAGGAGTACAAGTGTTCAGGTCATTTGAGGCCAAACTGTGATCACTGCTGCAGATGGGTTGTTTACACAAAGTGACTTTTAGAAAAGGCTTTGAAAGGAGCTACCTGTTCCATCACCTTAAATGGGCTGCAGAAAGCAGTGAGCAGTCCTGCTAGAAATGCATAATTTGTTTCACTTTAATGTTCAGCTTTTCAAGTGAGTTAAAAGAGTTTCTCAAGTGATTGCCTGTCAGCTGGCATGGGGTAATATGTTTTCTGAGCCTTTACCAAATGCAGTGTAGTTCACATTATTTAAAGCAACAAAACTTGTACTTCTGAGAAGTAAGGAAGGCATGATCACTAAGGAAAACACTTTGCAAAATTAAAATTGCATATTGGGTAACTAAGACTTGCATTCTTCCAATAAAACACACATTATGATGTTATGCCAGCATTTCAGAAACTCAATTTTTGAAATAGATCTATGCCAGGTAGCATTTCTCATTGCGATACTTTCTACAAAAGGGAGGGGATGATGACACTCATAGTATTTTCTGTGCTCCAGTTGCAAGGATATTCAGCTGGCAGTTGGGATGCTGAGGCTCAAACTCAGTCTGATGTTTGAAATATATTTGGCCTACTGAAATCTGAGAAAATCCTTGTGACATAGTAAGTAAATACTCTGATTTTTTTTTTTTACCTTGTCGATTTGATTTCATTTATATGATACTGATCTCCTGCAAGGACTAGAATCTGGGTCACAGTTACCAATACTAGTCATCCATTCTTTTGCAATAAATATCTGTACCATTTACTAAGTAAAATAAGTTCAATAGAAGGTCTCAGAGTGAGATCCTTACTCTGAGCTGAAGCTGAACTCTGTCAGTATCCTGAGGGGGGACCTGAGCCAGTGGTGCTCTGGTGTGTGACAATATTGCTGTCCCTCCTCTTCAGCTTTGGATGATAACAAAATCATCCTTACAGACTTTTTTCTCCCCAGAGATAACATCTTATTTGTAATAGTTCACAATGTCTAATTCAATTTGAGATTAATAATTTTTTGAGCTACCAGCTGACTTGGTCATCCTTCAGCTGTTTCTCTTTTGAGCTGGATGGACGTGGCCTGAGGAGACTTTCTGTACAATGCAGTTTTTTAGTCCATTCATTCTCGCAGTTTTTTCTTGAATCAGTTTCCATTTCTCCTTGTGTATCTTGAATTGTGAAGTTATTTATAAATGAAAGGGGTTTAAAAGTGGAAAGCTGGTTTTTTTTTAAATTTCCTTTTGGTAGAGTGGATGAGGATGGAATATGAAATGAGTGTCTTACTAAAAAATACCAGTTTGAATCATCTCAACAAGCTTCAAAATTTTCCATTCCTAAAGATTAGACATTTCTTGAGATGCTTGTAGATTACTAAACATTTTAATACGCTTTAAAAAAAATCTGATTGAAAAGAAAACTGATAACTTATTAAAACCCCTTTTTGCCTCTGTCCTGTTTCTGGTGATACAAGGATAGTTAATTGATGGCTTCATTAACTCATGATGCCGTTAGACCAGGGAAAGACAGACAAAATCAGAGTACTGTGCTCATTCCAGAAAAATTCAGGTAGCACACTGAGGAAAGGCTGAATGATGAAATAGGACTGCAGGAGTTTAACTGGATAATGGAACACTTTTAAATTGCTGAATGAAGGCATGCAGCTTCCTTGCAAGGTGTTTGTCCCTTGCCTGAATTGGCTCTAACTAAAGACTGCTATAAAAGCATTTATTTGCCTCATTGCCAACCCCTATTCTGCTTTGGAGCCATTAATCTTTGCTGTGTTCAAAAAGAGACTTAGGAAGTCAATTTTTCAATGGCCCAGGAGGAATAAGCTGGACTTCTGAGACAGATCTTTCTTATGAGCTTTGTTCTGGAAGGCAAAATTGTTCAGTTAATGTGTCTACACAGGCTTCTGTGCTTTAAGCACAGCAAAGTGATGTTTATAGCATTTCATTATATCAAAATAAAATACTCTGTTAGCAGTTCTATCAGCACACCTCTTCACTTGTATTCTTTGTTAGGTGCCCAGTGGGGCTGAATTTTTTGAAAGAGGAATGCCATGAGAAGTGTGGTGAGAAGGTACAATCATTTATCCTCCTATATTGATTAATCTTTAATATCTGATTTGGGTTTTTTATTGCTGTCAAACAACCTGGAGGTCATACCACAGATAATTATGAATAATGATTATCACAGATAATCATGGTAATGATAATCATGAAACAGCATCATCAGAATGTATTTTGTCACCAGGATGAGTTTGCTTCTAATGCCAAAGACTGTAGATAAGGGAAGAGCTAGAGCTAAGAGACAGAACTCAGTTGTTCTGTGGGATACTTGAAAAGCTTTGTTCAATGGATCTTTGCTTTAGATCTGAGCTGCCTGCTGCTCCCTGGGGGCTCTTCAGCTCAAGAGGCAGGTAGGTAGTTTTGTGACCTTGGTAGTTTGTAATGTTTTAAAAAAAATTCATACTGTCTTTGTTGGAAAGTTTTCCCTCATCACTATCTCTCTTCTAGAGCTACAATCTTACACAAAATATGGAAAATGCCTCAAATAACTATACTAAGCTTTCCCATTGTCTCACTATAGGTTTGGATATTTAATGGGTCTAATTTAGAGGTCTTTTTTCCTTCTGTTGTTTCCTTTTAAAAATTTTTTTCTGTTACTGCACTCTTTTCCATGTTCTGCATAGTACTGCAGCTGAGCTAAAGATACTGTTAAAAAAACCCACAAGTACTTATAGTCTTGCTGATACATCAATTATTATGGACCACAGTAATTGTTTCCTCTGCAGTTTAGAAATGTCATGCATGTTTTCTTTTTCTGTTTTAGTACTGCACTTGAAGCCTTGTGTGCTTTTGAAAATTACTTTTCAGTTCAGGCTGCCTGAAATATCTCTGTAGTTTAATTTGGGCCATTAGCTCACAAAAGTCACTTTGATAAAAGCTTAGTACCATGAAGCTTTGACCAGTGTACCTTTCTATTTACAGGGCATTTTTGCCCCCTCTCTTGTTATTTATCTACAACTACAATAAATGCACTTGCCAATTGATGAATTGATTTAGGGGGATTTTTATTAGTAGAGGGCAGTAACAGGAAATGCAGTGAGTGGATCTTGGGGAAGAGGAAGCAGCTGAGGATGCCGGTGGCTGTGGGATGTGTTATAGCTGAAAAATAAGATTTTAACATCTGTCTTGTTAATGCCATATTTAGTGTTTTGGAGAGGAAGCAGAGGGAAAGAGGCTGTCAGATCTGCACACTGTGGAAAGATAAAGAATAAGCCCATTTAAAACAATATGGAATCCTTACATGTTTCCTCTTCTGTAACAGCTTCCATATGATGATTACATGATCATATACACAGCCTCTCACTGTCCTCCATGCAACTCCTGGGCTACATATCTTGTGTATGATCAAAGAAGGTTTTGGCACCTGTTTCTGAGCACTTGCTGTGTTGTGTTCTTAAAGGGTTTATGCCCCACTTCAAACTGTAATCGTTTGGCTTTATTAGGGCTGGTACTTTTTAAAGTGTTGTTTTCAATCACTCTTACACTGCTGATGGAACAAAACCTCCTGGCTGGCTGCTGTTTTATGGTGGGAGACACAGCTGGTCAGTCTGACCCAAGGCAGTGGAGTGCCAAGTGTGAAACCATGCTAAATCAGGGATGAAGCGATGATGGTCTGAGACAAGTTAGAGGACTACCAAAACCAGACTTTCTAGATCTTTCCTATTTAAAGTGAATAAACTCATCCTGAATTGGAAGTTGCCTCATTTCCTACACAAATACCTGCTCTGACCACAAATGCAAGCATCTTTTTGCTTTATTCCCATAAATGATCATTTCAGGTGAATTGTCTGGAATAGCATTTAATGAGAATAAGGCATGGGTAGAATTCAATTCCTCACAGTTATTCGGGAGATGTAAGAAGTGATTGCACAACGTGAATCCCAGACAAAGGAGTCTGCAGCATGTGCAGGGGACATCATGATTTACCAGTCAGACAGGGTTTCACTGCAGTAAATAAACTTGAGCTGTTAGCCTGCTCTGGAGAGGGATACAAATCTTCTTTTGAAAAAACCTCACAAATATCAAAACACATCACATTTCATCCCTCAAAACGAGCATCAGGCATTGGGAATTTCTCTCAAGACCTGAGCAAAAGGCACTATAACTAGAGTACAATGCTAAAATGTACCTGACAGTGCTGCCCATTGTTTTGCTGGCAACATAGATGGGAGTTTTGTGTTCAGCATTATCTGTCCCACACAGCTGAATTCTGCTTCCACCAAGGTTAGAGGGTGACCAGCTAATCTAGTGCTGACTTACCTGTGATGACCACAAAGCCCCATGCTGACCAGTAAGTGTGAGCATCCACCTTTAAACATGGCAGGACTTATAATGGATGTTGTCTGATGTGTGATGGTTTAGTAGCAGAACTTTTTAGCATAGTATTTAGTATCCAGTGAGCATTTAAGATGGTCTCTGTTTAGTCTGATGCAAAAAAATCCAAATGCTGTCATAAACAATAACATCATGTAAGGCTAGCAACAGGATGCTTCTTCTGTGTGTTTTAAAATCCCCATTTTATTTGGAATTCAGTTGTTTTTATTTATTATGAATCATTATAGAAACAATATCATGTCCAGTGTAGGTGAGAAGGGTTCTTCCACCTTTAAAACAATCCCTTTTCATGCTGTAATGTGCTATGTGTTAAAGATATTTTCTATAAAAACAAACTGGGACTTCTTTTCCACAGTTGGAAATGGCATGAAGTATTACTGTGTTACTGAAAACAGAAGGCAAAAATTACTTCTACAGAATCTCTGAAAGACCATTTCCTGGCATACCTCACTTATTATAATACATTTCTTACTTGAAGTTGCATGTGAAGTCTGTGGCAGAGCAAGTGAGTATGAGATAATCATATTTTAGAGATATCTTTAGATATCTCTAAAACTGCACTATTATCCCTCAGCCATTTCTGAGATCTGGTTCTCTGAGCTGCTGTGATGTAGTTCAGATCATTTATTTAGTATTTAATTACCCTCATGTCCTGGAAAGGTACTCAGCCTTTCTTTAAAAGCATAAGTTAGAAAAGCAATCTAAACTTTCAAAAGAGACAGAGTGAAATATTACTTTAGAAACTAAATCTACAGCCTTTTTCTTGGAAAATGTGTGCTTATCTCCTTTTAGAAAACATGTTTATATGAACCGTATCTTAAATTAGTTGGTTTTATCATATTTTCTCTCTGATTAAAAATAGCTGACTTCAGAGTGTATTAACTTCTCCATAGAAAATAGATTTCATAGCTTCTCTTCAGATATAGTGTTCTCAAACCCAGATGTGAGGTAGTAAATGCTATGTACTAACACTTTACAATATGATCTATCAGCAATCCTGTTAAAGCAAAATTGAACATCTTTTCAAGGATTCATAAAAGCTAGTACTAAAACCAGCTGGTAGCTGAAACTGAAATTGCCAGACCTGTTCCAGCATGACATGCTTTTTATATCCATTAGAGGAAAACAGAGCACTTGTATCAGGCCGTGCAAATAGAAAGAATCTGTGGACAATTGTGTCTCTGCTAACTTTTGTAGGGATCATCAGGAAGGGCATTTAAGTCCTTCTTCCAAATACATGCAGACTGGCTTGTTACCATGCTGTTCTTGCTTGTGCTCTACAGTGGCTTGGCTGGGCAGTGTAGTGGTTCCTCTGCAACACCAACTGTGGATTTTTCTGGAGTGTGTCTCTGTGTCTCTTGTCCACCTGTGCTCGTGGATCACTTGTCTCACACTCACCTTAGCTATACCTGAGAGCGAGCAGCACAGACTGCAAGAGGCAGATTTATTCAGGTAAAATGCCTGTTGCTAAGGGTGCAATGCCCAAGGTCTCTCTTTCACAAGATGTTACTCTGAACCAGCTGCTCCTTCGGACCAAGTGCCCCTCAGGAGCTCTACATGTGCTCCTGGTACAGAACCAGATTGGCAGAACTTATTAACTCTGGGAAGAAATGAGGATGCATTTCCTTTGGAAGCACATTCCTGGTGAAAACTAAACTGAGTGTAGACACACACATCTTGTTACTCACATGAGGGAGACTGTGCACAGAAGCTCAGCCTTTGTGTATCACTGGTGTAGAAACAAGCAGCAACCTGTCTACAGCCACCTTGCCTAGTGCTCTTATTTCCGCTGAAGGTGCAGTCTCCTGGGAGATCATGATTCTGGAAGAGAGCCTTGCCACTGCTCTCTGGATCTTGGGAATCCTTCACTTGCACTGGTCAGTAAGGAATCAATTTAAAGTCAAATGACCATCTTCTGGTGGCCTAAGCTTGTGATGCCATATCTCACTTTTAGTATAGTTTGGTCTCTAACAGTTGTGTACCCAAGGTTAATCAGTTCTGGTGTGTTATTAGTGATCTCTTGACTGGAAAGGAGTACACATGCCTGTGTACATTGTCTATAATAAAATTATGATTGTATTAAGTAGTAATTATATTTTTTCATTTTACAGGCCCTGTGAGCTGTTGTGGAAGGTGATTTGTGTCTCTGAGTCTCAGCAACAACACCAGAGACAACTGTTGCATCACAAATTGCCTTTTGCCCTTTAGCCTTTTTCCACTAAGATCCATTTCTTCTCCTCAAGAAGGAACTTACTCTCCATGGTCTTCATTACCATTCAGCTCTACCAACAGACCTAGAGGCTCATGCTCTTGCTTTGAGAATCTCCTAACTTTTCACTGTTGACATGCAGGGTGTTTTCTGTCATCTCACTGAGGAGAAGGATGGTGTGGGACAGCCTTTCTATGAGCAGTGTAAGGTGCTTGAAACCACTGTGCAGAGAGCTGTGAGCTGTGCCTTACCATCCCAGTGAATTGTTCAGCAGGCTCATTCTTGTCCAAGGCTGCCATTCTCCAAAATCCCTGACCCCCTTCTTGCCCAACCAGGCATTGTGCTTGTCTGCATTGCTTGTTTCCCTGCCTAGAGCACTGGTCTTTTCTCCACAGTGAAAGTTTGCAGCATGCACAAAATGTGCCATAACCATAAGGGCACTTTATAAGGACACTCATATAATACAAAGCATAACCACTATGTTGCTGTTATTGACAGTAAAGGTCATCCTTGTTCTACAGGGCTATGAAATTTTGTGAAACCTCTTAGGCTGCTGGAAGGCTGCTCTTTTGCTTTACAAGTTCTGAGTGTTTCTCCTTACTGCTTGCAGCCTTTTATCTGTGGAGATAAAGCATTCCTACTTTATAAATCTCCTGTTTAGCAGCCTGGATTTCTGCATCAGCCTGGATTTCTGTATTTGGGCTGCCTTCTTGTTGAAAAGCTTAATATTTGTGAGAGGTGTAGGAGCAGAAACTGCTCCCATCAGAACACTGAAACAAATTTGTTTTTAAGTTTGGGGGGTTTTTTGATATAAAGATCCAGCCAGCCTGTGGGGGGAGGAGATTGGGATGAGGTGGTCAGCTAATGGCAGCCTACTTGACCTCTGCCTGGACACCTGCTACACTTGCAGAGCCAGAAAAGTGTCCTGCCATGGGGTCTTCTGGGGCAGGAGACTTGCATTAGAAAACATAACCAAGGAACTGTGCTTTTCTTGGTGCCCATGACCTTCCTTCAAATGCAGCCCATCAGACAAGTCTGTTCTTATATTGCTCCCTCTTCTCTCTTTTTGCAACATTTTGACAATCAGCCTGCTGCTGGATGACCCACACTGAATTGTATGTGCAAGCCTGGGGAGAGGTGAGGCTAAAGTCTCAGATCTTTTTGTGGTGTGGAGCTGTTTTAGTCTGAAGACATGCATTGTTGCCAGTATCTGAGCTTAACTTACTGGGATCTCAAAAGTTTTAGTAAGAATATTTATTTTGATGACAATACCAAGAAAAAACCTTCTTGGAGAAGGGTCTTTACTGAAATTATTTACTAACTACTGCTAAGCATTCTTCAGTGTGGAGAGGGAGAGGATGGCAGTGCCCTGTGTGCAGTCTGAGTGATTTCCCTGTTTTCATAATAGCCTAGAGATGGGAATGTGGAATGGGTTTTTCTGTGGGAAAAGCAATTGAGTTGGGAGTGTTGGGCTGGGTCTGTTGTGGGAAGGATTTGATACTACTGGTCCATTCCTGTTTCTTCCTTGTTGCCTGCTCAGAAGAGATTGGATTGCTGCCCTTGCACTGGTGTAAGGATTCCCTCTGCCATTAATGACAGTAGCCACATTATCCTTTGAGCAAACACGCCCTTCTGCTGGGAGTTGCTCTTCTCAGCCACATCTGGGACTATGGGACCTGCTTCTCTTCCTGGTGGCAGCAAAATACCTGGCATGGGCTCTGCAGGAAAATCTTCTAACATTCCTTCTTCTGGGGAGGTCGACATTTGGGATCCCTACCACGGCCAGGCTGTCCTACTAGAGGATAAGCAGTCTTAGAACCTTGAGTGGTCTTGTGGGAAGGAGGTGGAGTGTGGAGGCCAGGGAAGATGCCCAGTGGGATAGTCATCAGGTGTTCCATACTGGGTGACTTTTGTGGTGTCCCTCTCCTGTCACAGCTGCTTGCTTTCATCCCATACCGTGTGTCCCCAGCAGGCAGCTGCTGTTGGCACATCCTCGTGCCCACACAAACACAACCCAAGCCATGCAGGGCTGCTCCTGCTCCTTGCCTTACCATAATGGGGCTGGGGTGAGCTGTTGGTGACTGACAGAGGAAGGTGATGATGATGTGTTTTAGTCCTTCAATGGCCTCAGAGGTGCTGAGTCCATGCAGTTATAGCATATGGCACATTTTACATTTCCCAAAGCAGAGGAATGCTGCCACAGAGATGTGATTTCTGAGCTGCCAAACGGCAAATCTGAGAATCTGCACCTTCTGTCTTTGTCTCAATTCAGGAAATACTGGTTCTGAACTGATGGGTGAAGAAAATCCTGGGGAAATAGAATGGAATTCCTTTCAGGAATCTTATGGCAGATACCATGGCAGAACAGATACTGTTGGTGTGGGAAGTGAAGGAAAATGCAGATTTGCTGCTGGAGGTTTCTGAAGTCAAATCTTCTGAAGCTGGTCTGCATCTTACCACAGGATTTGATTGCATAGTCTGAATTTTTTAATGTTTCTTAACTGTAGATGTGAATCATACAGTTTGGAAAAATAAGTTGTGATCTCAATTTGTTTTCTTACTTAAAAAAAAAAATAAAAAGGTAATAAAATAACATAAGATGGTTAATTTTTTTCCTAATTGTTGATGCTTGATTACGCTATAAAAATCCACCATTGTATTCTATTTAACTTTGTTCTTCAGTAACAACAACAACAAAAAAACCCCAGAGCAATGAGATTTAGCAATTGTCCTGTTTGCTTCTATATCTGCACACTGGTCGAAACATTCAAGGATGTTGCTAAAAATAAGCATCCTCTTCCTGCAAGGCAGTGAACTTGGACTGTAAAGTGCATCTTTCAGGCAGGTACACAGAGTAACAGGAAATCAGCTCGGTCTTATTTCAGTTTACTGGTGCTTGGCAATGATGTCACCCTTCTAGAGCAAGGGTGAGGCCCTGAGAGCAGGAGGAGTAATTCTGTTCCACAATCCTGTGTTTCAGAGGAATGACCTCTGATTAGCAATGAGGCTGAGCCAAAATGCAGTTAAAATTGGAAGGCAGGGTCATTTGAGCTTTCTTCAGGGATATCTGTTGTAATTTGGAAAGAAAAAAATAAGTTTTTCTACCCATGTAGGCTTTTTTCTTAAGTGATAAAGCTGGTGGTAAACCCCAGGTATTTAATGTTGTGTTTCTTATGTCAGCAAAGCTAATAATATTTTTTGGGCCCTTATTCCCTTCATTTCTTCAGTTAATAAAATCACCTGATAATGTGATTAAAAAATTTTGAGCTTTCAGGACTATTATTTGTTCCTAAAAAATGGCAAAACCAAGCAAACAACAAAAAGAAGAAAAATAAAAACTACTCTGTTGTCCCAATGAAGGGAGTTCGGTGTCTTTTTAATTAATCTCCTATTTTCTAGAAAATAATGATAATTTAAATTTTAACAGATGAAAAATTATCTTTTGAATACTCAAGGTAAAGATATTAATTTCTAATGAAATTTTTAACCCATGAACCTGTTTAAGAAGATTACTTTAACAACAATTTTTGTGTTAGCACAAAGATTATAAATTATATTCCAAATTCCAGTGAGTTTTCTTACTTTTTCTGGTTTGTTGGAGTTTTGGGTTCTTTTTCCCCCTCCTCTGAGCAGGTTGGTCAGGTCTGCTTAAGAGTGTAATGGCTGCACATGAGACTCCAAACAGAAGCCTAATCTCAGAAATTATTAATTTCAGCCCTGACACATTCCATTTATTTTCTTATTTCCTTTTTTCCAAGCAATAGACATGTTTGATACTATTTGAAGTGCTTGATATTCATGTATACTTGGCTTTAAGAGGAAGGATTGTCCTCATTGCATTGTGTCGTGGGTTTACAGGAAGCAGGTTTTCTGGGAATGGAGTGGCCAGAGGCCAATAGGTGTCAGATTTTAAATTGACACCAGGCTTGGCCACTGAGGGTGGATGCGCCTCTGAGAACACAGGGGTTAGAAGCAGAGCACTCCCTTGGGCTCTCTCTTTGATTTCCGGCCAGCAAAGAGGCAAGGCCTCCCCTGCCCGGCTTCGAGCTGGGCGGGGGAGGGGAAAACCTGCGGCCCGGCAGAGGTAGGCCTGACCCCTCAGGATGGAAGGGTGGTGGGGGCACCAGGAGGTGTTGGGCAGCCCCCCCCCCCAGGAAAGACAGAGGGAGAGAGGCCCCGAGAAGATTTGGGCAGCCCCCCCCCCCCAGCTAGAAGACGAGAGAGAGAAAGCTGGTACAGGCCTGTGGCCTTGAAGTGATATCGGCTGTGGAGAAGGAGGGGGAAGGGGGGAGTGCAGCAGGGAAGGAGCCTGGCCGCGTGCAGAAGTTTGTTAACCCCTTCCTGGACAATGAAGACCTCACAGAGCATTTGGACCTTTCCTGGAGGGGAGATGGAGTGGATGATAAAGAGGAAATGGGCAAGAGAATGACAGTCGGAGCAGTGAGTGAGGCTGGGAGAGTAAAGAAGAGGCCGGAAAGAGATGATGGAGTAGCTGGTTGCTGGACTCTTTTTGGTACAGCCATGGACAGAACCATGCTTCCTCATGACACAGAGGCTGCATCCAGGGGGGAGGCGATGGCTCAGAACTGAGAGGGTTCAGTTTTGGAGACCCCCCGGCCCCAGGGGGTAGACAAGTATGGGGGGGACAAGAGGTCCCGAGAGTGAGAGGAAACTGTGCTTTTTTCGGAACTGGTCAAAGCACCCTTAAAAGGATAACCCTTGAAGCAGCTCTGTTCCTTGTCCAGTGGTGAGAGCGCTGGGCATGCAAGGAAGAGGTCACCATGGCCCCAAGAAGGACTCCTCTCCTCTTGATGGACTGAAATTGAGTATTTACAGGGTGATGGATGGAGAGTTGAAATTTGGAAGATGTATTGGAAATGTGGTGGGGGGAGGAGGAATGCTTTTTGTGGAGTTTTCATTTTCCAGGTGTGTGTGTGCATGTGTATGTGTGTGTTTTTTTTCTTTTTGTAGTTTAGTTAATAAACTTTTTTTTCTAAGGTAGAGGCCTGCTTTGCTTATTTCCTGGTCACATCTCACAGCAAACACCAGGGAAGTATATTTTCATGGGGCACTGGCATTGTGCCAGTGTCAAGCCATGACACATTGATAATTTTCAGCTACCTTTTGCACTGTGCATTTTAACGCTATTGTGAAGTGTTTTACCTTAATGCAGATATTTAATCAAGATTCATATGAATCTTATTAATCCTTAAGTTCTTCATAAATCAGTATGCTGTAATATTTATGTAACAGAAATTATTTGTAGTGCGGTGTTACAGAGTTTATTCATATAAATATTAATTCAATTCAAAGGACTTTATTAAAAGAAATAAATAGTTATTCCCTTCCTATGAGTGAAAACTGAAGGAGAATGAAAACAGTCACTTGGGCAATGTATTGGCCTATTCTAAAAATCACAAAGATTGTCATTTTCAGAATTCAGTGTCACTGTGTCCCATATCATGCACAGAGGTGGTATATGTACCCACCACACAGGGGGGATCCAGCATCCATAGGCAAAAAAAATACATTCAGAAATAAAGGGTTATCACTGTCCCACACAAAAGAAAAAAATCCTGTAGATTAAGGCAAATTTGTTGAGCAAAGAGCCAAAACCTATATTTGTATCACTCCCTCTTCAGGGGGCCTTATATCTGTATTTCATATTTAGTATAATTATTCTGTTCATATGAGCTATCTCTGTCCTGTCACATTGAATATGATTGGGTGAAGCTCTGACTTGGTTCTTCCTAGCACCAGGACTCTCAGAGTTTCTGCGTGTCTGATGACAACTCTATTCATATTGTTTAATAAGCTACACTGACTCTGAGTTTCAGAAGCAAATGAAGACCTGCTCCTTTAGAAACTGCAAGAATGAAAGGGAAGAAGTTCCCAGGGTTTCAGCATCCAAGTGTTAGAGTGCAATGATGACTATCCAGTGAAAGCCCCTTCCTGCTGGTAGATCTGAGTTGCACATGCACATGGTAACTCAGGGTGTTTTCAGGGTGATTGAGACTGATTCAATACTGGGGATTTGGGATCCAGTAACTCCAAAATGAAGATTGCACCCAGTCTGTTGGAAACTCTCTTCAGTCTTTGCAGTCTAATACTTCCAACTACATTCGAAGGTGATGTAAATCATGTGCACTGCACTGCTGGCATCATTACTGCCTCAAGGTAGGTTTGCTTATAATTCCGTCCTCAAAATATTATATTCTGCTTCCAGATAAGTCCAAGAGGGAATATTGAATGACTAAATCAGGTAACTAAATAGCCAGCACAACTGAAGTCTAGCAGGAAAGGTTCCCAACAATGTATTTCTGTTGCTTGAACACTGCAAACTGGTGGTCTACTGTCTGTGTCTTTCCTAAAGAAAACACTATCTTGAAATTGGTATGAAGACACTTATCTATTGGGATAGAGGAAATAAACATTGGTGGTTTTTTTTTTCCTCATCTCTAGGATAATTGAAAACCTCCCAAACTTTTAAAAATATTGTGAGACTGTCAGCGAAGGGGGAATTCTAGTTAAACAACCTCGACATTGCATTGCTACTTATCACTGAGATCTGCAAGGTGTTACATTTTTTAAAAGGTGAGCATATTAAATCATGGAGTTTTGAGAACTTTTCAACTTCTACATCCTGTGAAAATGTAGATGATCCAGCAGAAAGGAAGACAAGTAAACAACTCTTGTTCTGGCTGAGCCAGTACCCAGACAGCTCCATTAGCAGCTCAGGAAAAGTGCTGCAAACTATAAAGAAAACTGCTGAATAACACACACATCTTGTGTGTACTCCCCCAGTTTGCTGCATATAGACCTGACAGTGCCTTTGGGCTGCAATGTGTAACAGTAAGGGAGGTGAAGAGAAAATGATCAAGTGGCCATCCAAGATGTCTTTGACTTGTATCTGAAATTGAAAGTACAAGAGATAATGTTTAATTCATCAACTTATTCACAATGAACGAGTTCAATGGATTTCAATCTAAAAATTCAGGCATACAGGGATATCTTTGTTCTCCCATAAATGACTTTAAGGCCTGATGTTAAGTCTGCTAATGTTATTCAGAACACTTGAATTGACTTTTGTATGCTGTGGATGTAACACTTCATAAACAGAGTAATTCAGACGAGATGAATCCCTTTTCTCTTAGGAAAATAAATACAGAAGTCTCTTATGAACTTTTCACATATGTGACCAGGGGCTTAAATATTCCTCATGATTTTATTTCTCTCAGGAAGCAGAGAGAAATAGACACTGAACAGACAAAGCCATTACAGGAATCATTCCTCTGGTGTTTAAACTCAGTCATCAACAGATTTGGAAATGTGGTAAAAGTGACCCTTAAAAAACATGAACTACAATCACATTATCTATTTTTTAAGATGTATATCGACGCTATATCAAAGATGGAAATTATGTCAGAAGTAAAGACGCACATCTGCCATTTAAAACTTGACATTTTAGGATGGCAAATTATTTATTACGAGTAGAAATAGATTTTTATGTCCACCCTGACTGATATATTCTTGCTGATTTATTTTTTTCATTCTGTCCATACAAAGGTGTTCTTCAGCAGAGTTTATGGCTGCTTTTCTTCTTTGGGGCAGAATAAAACAAGTACAGTATGTTAATGAATTTGGACCTATACTTTAACAAAGAAAAAGTAAATATGAGCAAATATGTTACATACCTGATAATCAAAAATAAGAGGCATAAAGCAGCTTCTAAAATTAATCTTTTTCTTTTTGCAACTAAACCCTTGTTTTTCCAGACCTACATTTACAGCTGTGAGTGAGAGGGAAAAGAAAAAAAGCAAAGATCAAATGCTCTTTGGAGTACTCTAGACCAGACATTTCCTAAAATTGACATACTTAAACAATTTTGATATTTCAGGGTTTTGTGGGTTCCTTGTTTCTACTCTCTCCATCAATGTCCTATTTCACAGCAGCAAGAAACATATTTCTGAAGCAAAACAGCACAACTGCACAGGGAAGGAATAGAACATTTCTCTTTTCTTTTCTCTTCTTTTTCTTCTTCTCTTCTCTTTCTCTTCTCTTCTCTTCTCTTCTCTTCTCTTCTCTTCTCTTCTCTTCTCTTCTCTTCTCTTCTCTTCTCTTCTCTTCTCTTCTCTTCTCTTCTCTTCTCTTCTCTTCTCTTCTCTTCTCTTCTCTTCTCTTCTCTTCTCTTCTCTTCTCTTCCTCTTTTTTCTGATCCACTTTAATTCTTCACAGCAGCCTTCCTTTCTGTGTTGACTACTCTGCGCGCCTGTAGAACAAAATCTGTTCTAAAATTCTTCAAACCAACAAAGTGCTCACTTTGCTGCTCCTTAGTAAATGCCACTGAAGATGAGTTGGAGAACTGCAAGCTCCAAAGGTTGTCCTGTAGGTCTAACTACTCCTGTAAATTCCTGATTTCTTGCCATGCTCCTCAGATAACACAGGCTCTTGTGATAAGCCAAGCTTTCTCCATAATGTGGGTGATGTTACAGAAGAAATATTTTCTGCTCTCATCCTCTGTCTTGTAGAACAAGAAGTGGGGTTCAACCCTTTCTGCCTTTCTGGTAATTTTATTACACAGACTGTCCAAGGAACAGAGCTGCTGCGGACAGATACAGGCTGCCTTTGGCCCTGCTGTGTGGCCATCCTTGGACATGTCAGAGCTTTGGAAAGAGGGAATATGTTGCCTGGAGCATGGTAGGGTGCTCTGAAAGCACCTCAGGGCCATGAGTCTGTGCTTCCTCCTCCCTCTGGGCTCTTCAAACTGGATTTAACATAATGGAGAGCCTTTCCTTCTTCCCCTCTGTCAGCAGTTCTCACAGATGATTATCCAGAGGCAATAACATTACTGTTATGACTTGCTATGAATTACAGGAGCCTAGTGTGGCTGCTTTAGCTGAACAACAGCATGGACAGCAGTAGCACATTTAATTGGCATTGTAACAGCTGTTACAGGGTGCATGTAGAAAGTTTGGAATGGAAAGCTTGGGGTTTCCCACCTAGAAAGGCTGAAATGAAAAACTCATTCCACAATGCTAATGCAGAAGTGGCAGACAGTGAAGACTAATGAGTTGCTATATCTTTATTTGGTTTAAACCAATTTGATCTCAGAAATAATATTTAAATGGGGTAATTATGCTGACAGCTTGCTTCCTTGGGAGGCATGCACAACTGTGTACAATTATTAGTGCATATTGTAGCAAGGAAATAGAATTTACAAATTTAAACTTCATGTTAATTATTGTGGCTCTTTTAAACACATGGAGGGCTAAGTTGTTCAGCCATGTAATTTGGCCTGCTTACATTAAATGATTGCATGTTTATTGGGACAGTAAGATGAGAATTTTCTGAAAATCTGTTATTGCATTGGGTCTTGCAGTGGAGAAGGTATTGTCACTAATAAATAGCTAAAATTAATAGAGTCTATAGCGAGTTTAATGCTTCTTGGTTCTTGCCTGTGTTTTGCCCTTTCCTGGCGCATGATTTTCTTGCTTTTGCAGTATCTGTCAGAGCCAGCTCTGGAGCACTTCAAATGTAGCACACTGAAGTGTGGTTTACAAGATCATTTCTAATATTGCCTTACTGCTCTGCTTCAGGAGGAGCAACATTAAACTTCTTCTTGGCCTTGTGAAATGATGCTGTAAAGTATAGACTGCAGACAGATAAAATTCTCTTCTGGTTCTCAATCTTCCTTTCATGTGAAAAATGCAGCCTGCTCTGAAGGCACGGAGGAATTGACATATTAAAGCATATAGAGAGATTTTGATTAGTTGAAGTAGTCAGAAACGGAAGTACTGGGTCTTTTTGCAAAATAATAATGAGTCAAGGAGTTGCCTGAGACAAAGTAGGAGCTGGCTTTTCACACATGAGCAGGCAGGCAGTGGAGCAGCGTAGCTGGCATGAATTAGTGCTGCCAGCTGAGCTGGGATTAACCGTGTGTGTGCTCACAGTCAAGGGTAAATGCAAAGTCAACTTCCAAGGGGTTTTCTGTTCATAAGCTTTACTTTGCAATGGCGTTGGAGCAGCACAGAACCATTGTGTCTGGCTCTGCAGACAAGTGAAGATGCACTAAAATCCCATTGTTACAGTGTTTGTTCAGGTAGCACATGTTATGAGTTCCTTAAAAATCCCACCTAAATTTCTCACTTTTATCTAAAAAATTATATATAAAAATTTTGAACTTGAGGTGTGAACATCCACCCAGGGACCTCTTTGTATTAGGAAAGCATTTTGAAAATGTTTTCAATGTTTTTCTTCATTTTTCTTCTTTCTAAATGTTAGTGTACAAAAAGTTTCAGTTAGTTTTAAATTTATATGGGGACCCCTCTCTCTCCTATGGTTTTTATGATTCAGAGTGCAATTTTATCAAGAGTGTCCTTGAAGAATTTTGAAAGCTTGCTTGTGAATTATTTCTGGCCTTCTGGTATTTTGTGAAGCATCATATTTTGCAACTGAAATATTTTTAGCATGATTTTTGTCACATCTGATTTTTCAAAATCATAGGGAGCCTCTCTTGACACAGATGGAAAAGTAATAAACACCTGGAACTAAAATGGACAAGTTATGAGTGATATTCTGTGTTAGTTCCCCATCTATTAGCTTAATTTCTTTTGATCTCAGATTCAGTCTGTGCAGAAAACTTGGAGCCTTTTTTTATGTTTTCCTTTTTTTTTCTGGGAAGGAGTTTGGACTGAAGAGGGGAAGGAACCTCCTTTGGGACTTACCAGGCATTCATCTTCAGCAGCTGAAGGCAGAAATAAAAATCTCTTCTGACTTGGTTATTTCATAATTTAGCATTATTATAAGTTTCTTCCAAGCTCCTCTAAAATATTAAATACTCTTGCCATAGTCCTGGCAGTGTGATTCTGTGTATGACTGTCTTTGCTTTTTCCCCTACTTACAGCTGCTTTAACATGTTTAATGACAGTAATTTGCTGAAATTGACTCACTAAATTTGTCCAGGAGGAAAAAGATACCATTCTAGATTCCCTGTTCCCCCAAAACACAAATCAGGGGTGAATCTGAGTCCTCTCTCCCCAACTAACCATAGCTCTAACTTGTACATCAGGTTGCCATCGTGGGTTTTTCCCCTCCCTGACAGGATTTCTGCCTGTTGTGTTTGCTTCCTCAACACCTGGAAATAGCTGTGCTGCCTGGGCTGTGGGAGTGGGGCTTTGCATGGCCTGGCAGAGTCCTGGAGCATCCCCTGGAATGGGTACCAGCTCCTGCCCATCCAATGGGCCACACTGGAAAAATCAGTGGAATTTGCCCTTCAGTCTTCCCAAAAGATGCACCAGGATTAAAATTCCAGCCCTGTAATTTCTTTCTCATGGTGTTTTTATTCCCACTGATGTAAATGAAAACAGGATCTGTCCAGACAACAATAATTATTTCCCAATGGTGGTAATGGGCACAGTGGGAAAGTACTCTTGCAGCAAAGATTGTAATGCATGAAGAAGCCAGTGGTTTTGGCTGCTGAGGGACTGCTTCAGTCCCCAGACCCCCCTCAGGGCTGGGGCTATCTGTCATGCTCTGTCACTGCAGACAGCTGGTGCACAGCAGGCAATGTGTGTGTTGCTACAGGCTTTTGTGTTGCTTTAAGATTTTCATAATTAAATATGAAGCAGCCGTTAAGTACAATACAAACTCGACAGGATGTTTTCTCAGTAAATCAGCACAGTTCCATTGGCTTAGTTTACAACAGTCAGCCCTGATGTACTGGGATCCTGGCTAGTCACGCTGATCAGCATTGTTTCACTGCTTTCTCTACCCCAGTGTGTGTGTAATCTCTTGATTCTTGCTTTGTGCTGAGGCCACAGAACCTGGTCAGGGTTGCGGGGCATCTTCTTGTGTGTTTTCAAAGTAGTGTTCTTCGTGGTGTTTCGTGGTGTTATGATAACCCAAATAATAATAATGAAAGTTCCAGGGTAAATGATGAGTTGGAGAGGCATGATGCAGTGATTGAAGCCTGGTGTTTGTCAGGCTTCCATGAGTGGGGTTTGAGCTCAGCTGGGGAGCTGAGAGTTCCAGCGTCTCCTGCTGCGACCTCAGTCCTTTAGGAGGGGCTGTAGCCTGATTTGCTCCATACAGAAGTAAAGATTTAGCAATGTTTGCTTTGTCTGATCCTACCGGTTTGAGCAGGTTTGGCTGAAATCTGCCTCCTGTTTTTTCTTATTGTCTTCAGAAGTGGCTTCATTTTAGTGAATATGCATAAATATATATCCAAAACCATGTATTAAAAAAATGTTCTAATATTTGGTATTGTGGGTGGCTCAATGGTTCCTGCCAATATAACCCCAGAAATTAGTGTCACGAATAAAATCATGTCACTGGAGCTGAGCTTTGCGTAAGTCTCATGTTTTACTGTAGTATTTTCTAAAGAAAGCTGTTATGTAACCCTTCCAGTTTCTTCTAGCATGTACACATATGCACTATTTTAACTGAATGTAGGACAAAATGTGTCCTAAGAATTTTCAGATTTAGTTTACTTGACAAGTTTTTTTATGTAGTTTTTGGCAGAGAGGGTTGTAGGAAAAGCATTTGGTGTGTTCTACATTTCTTGGTTAGTTTTGCTGATGATGTAACTTTTCTCTGAAAGTGTAAGACTGTTGTCTATCTTTATCCCAAGCCCATGTTTGATCTCCTATGCTAGGGTGCTATTCTTACTGTGGCAAAGCACACAGAGGTTTAAGCAATACAGCAAATATCTCTCTCCAGGGCTCACACTCCTCCTTAGCAACTCTTACCCCACATTGCTTTAGTCAGCCACTGCCAGAAGTAGACACTGTTATATTCACTAAGTTATGCTCAAAAATATGTGTCACTGGGACAATTTCACATCTCCTGTTGTTGCCTAAAAAATCCCCAAGGAACAAAACTTGCAACAGTTAAAATAGGAAGACAAAAAGTAGGTCTTTAATGGAAGCTACCAGGTGCCTCCATAGTTATGGGCACACCTGGCATCAGATTTCTACAATTTTTATAAGTTTAACAAATTTTCATTAGTCTAACAAATATTGCCCAATTAGAAGCGCAGTTGGTTGGGCAATTTTCCCCCAGGTTCTGCTTCATTGGAGTTTTTCCAGAGGCCTTCTTGGTATGTCTTCTAAGTTCCAGTGGAAAAAATATATCTTTGTCAGACTTCTTCTTCTTAAGAATAAGAATAAACAGAATTCCAAGTATGCATTGGAAGGATTAGCTTATTATTCTAAAATCCAAGAGAAAGTGCAGGAAAAATACGAGGAGCTATATAATCAGGCATTGACACGCTATGAAGCTACAAAATATTTAAAAAAAAGTATAAAAACTAAAATCTTCAGATATCTCTATAAGCATGGTGACAGTAGGAATTAATTAAGAGGCAGTGTTTGGTCTATTCCCCTGAGTGGTGTCACATAATTTTACAGAGCCTGTCTCCTGTGGTTTTTAACTTTGTGCCCAAGACAAGCACATGGTGGAGCCAATGTTGGAGTTGGAGAAAAAAGCAGAGACGCTGGAGAATTCTCATGAGCAGCTGTGTCCATTGCTGAGGTCAGTGCCCAGGCTTTCAGCTGGATGAATGCTGTGGCCAGGACCAGCTCCTGTCTCCTCCTGTGCCTGGAAATGGCTCTGGAGGCAGAGCATCCCCTGCCACCAGAGCTGTGCTCCCACCATCTGCTTGGAGTGTGAGAGACAAACCTAGGGCAGGGTTATTCTGGAAGTGTGTTAGAGTGACTGTCTGGCACTGAAATGTGTTGGTGTCTGTCATAAATTCTGAGTGTGCTGTGTTTGTTCTGGAGTACCTGGTGAGACTAAACCAGTGGGAAGAACCATGAGTGTGTCCAATCAGGAAATGGTGAAGCTGGATAAGTTTTGGACTTTTGAACTTGATTTTAGTGGATCAAGGACTCTGTTTATCTTGTTTTTTTATCTTATTTTTTCTCTATCTACAGCTTTTTATGAAAATAAGGAGGAATATTGAAGCTCTTACATGCTTTTAAGGTATTGTTTTTGGATGAGGACTTTCAGCCACTGCACAAAGTGACTCTGATATCCCTTTGACACTGTCCAGTGCATCCATCCTCAGTAACAGGGCAACAAAAATTAGGTAGCTGCTATCTTGAACCTCTATCCCAAATTTTACTGGGGGCCCGACACTTACCTCTTCGTTTTCACTATTTCTTATTTCGAAAATCCTCATTTTCTCTCTGATAAACCTGAGGTACTTGGATGCTTTCACTTCCTATTGAAATGAGTGGAAGAATGTACGTTTGAATCCCAGCCTGGTTTCAATTTGAAAGGAAATGTAACAAGACTATAAAAAGCAGGGACTGCAGTGTAGCAATCCACATGGGGCATTTTTCTAGAAGTGAGGCATCATTACTAAAGCCTGCTTATGTCATTTTGATTTTTCTGAATACATTATGAAAAGGATAACATTGGCATGACACAGTGTCTGGTGGCCTTTATATTACTTTTCTGAGCAATTGCTTTGTGGCTGCTATTCAGGCTCCTACATTATGTAGTTTCCCAGATTATTCTCAGTGTGATGCAGATTATTTGTTCACTGAAAACACTGTGCTAACACTATGGAAATGTAAAGGATCCTACCTCATCTCCTGATTAAGCAAGGTGTCTGGTGGATGTAGCCATGATTGGTTTTGACATGTTGAATATTTCAAATTTTATAAGACTTTGATCAGCTACTTTGTGCAGACTTTTTTTTTTTTTTTTTTTTTCTGTACCACTTTCTGCCTTTAAACAATAATCATGTCAATTTAGAGCATACATTTATACGGCAAAAGAACCAGACAGCCATGGCTATGCTTTGGTCAGATGCACATTAGAAACAAACTTACAGTGGCCTTCAGGAAAAAAAGATGTTGAAGAAATGTTTGAATCCTTATAAAAAAAGATAGATTTTAGATTAAAACAGCCTTCCTGCAAGCTGTAGATGTGTTTCTTTTCCTTCAGAAGATGTTCCATAGTTGTAAAGGTGTATAATTTCAGAGGATGTCATGGTTGTCATGGTGATTGCATTAATATTGCATGGGCATAAAGTGTGCAATAACATCGTGTCAGTTCCTCCTGCCCTCAGGCTGCCACAAGCTACTCATTTTTTTTTTTCCTTCAAAATTGTGCTAATTTTCCCCTCTGAATATTCCTTTTACAAATATCAGCTCTTTAATTGTTCCCTTTTAATTTGCATAGCTAAATTGGCACTCTGTGCACAGCCTGTGACAGTGAGAGCAGCCCTGAGGAGAAAGACCTGGGGCTGTTGGTTGATTAGAAGATTGACAAGACCCAGCAACGTGCACTTGCAGCCTAGAAAGCCAAACGTGTCCTGGGCAGAGGGGGCAGCAGGGGGAGGGAGATGATTCTGCCCCTCTGCTCTGCTCTGGTGAAACCCCCCAGAGTTCTGCATTCAGCTCTGGGACCCCAACTTAAGAAGGATGTGAACCTGTTGAATCGAGTCCAGAGGAGGCCACTAAGATGATCAGAGGACTGGAGAAACTCTCCTATGAAGACAGGCTGAAAGAGCTGGGATTGTTCAGCCTTGAGGAGACTCTGGGGAGACTTTAGAGCACCTTCCAGTACCTAAAGAGGCTACAGAAAAAAAGGAGAGGGACTTTTTACAAGGGCATGTGATAACAAGATAAAGAGAAATAGCTTCAAACTAAAATAGGGTAGATTTAGATTAGATATAACAAATAAATTCCTCCCTGTGAGGGTGGTGAGGCACTGTAACAATGCTGCCCAGGGAAGCTGCGGCTGACAAGCCCTGGAAGTGTTGAAGGCCAGGCTGGATGGGGCCATGAGAAACCTGATGAAAGGTGTCCCTGCCTAGGGCAGAGGGGTTTGAATTTGATGTTGCTTATAGTCCCTTCCAACCCATCCATTCCATGATTCTACAGTTTGCCATAAGCAAGGGACTTCTACGAATGCAAATTCATTCTTTAGTTGCATTGGTCAGCCAAGACTGGGAGGGAGAAAGTGTTGTGGATGTGCTAACTTAAAGTTAGGACATGATTATGCTCTCTTTATCTGCTACATTTATGTCCTTTCCCCTCACATTTTGGTAATTTTTCTGTCTCAGGTTTGAATTTGCCCCTTTTGGTCAATGAAATCTTGGCCAACGGCAATCAGGTGAACCTCCACATTATCTTTTAGGAAAAACAATAATAAGAACCAGAAAAGCACAGAAATTCCCATTGATTCAGGCTGTGTTGCAATTGCGACTATTTTGCTAGCTCTGCTCCTCAATGCAAGTTGAAGTTTGTGGGATAGGGAAGGTCATGGAGGTACCTGGCTCCTCCCTTCCCTTAGTTAACTTCAGTGGGCTTTGCCAAAGCTCCTAAGGATGCAAGAGGTGTCCTTGCTGCTGCTTCCTGCATATATTGGGTCTCATCAAAAGTGGAAAATGCTGTGTTAACAGCTGATCCCAAATCATGTCCCCTGCTTGTGTACACCTGCACTGCCTGCGTGTGTTTTGTTGTGTTTTGATAAAATCCATTTTGAAAGGGCAGCTGCTGCAGCACTGAGCTCCCTGCTTGTCAAGCACTGTTGTCTGAGTCAATAACCTTCTGCTCCTCTATCTGCGCTAGCTGTCTTTGACTTGGATGTTTAGTTTAGGACTTCAAAGCCCTAATAAAGCCTGTCTGCCCAAGCATATGTTTGTTAAGTGGCTCAGGAAGATTAATTTCTTTCCTGTTTCTGTATGGCGACTACTCTGGCACCTTCAGTGGCTGTAGCAGAGTCCACAGAGCGAGAGGGAGAGGAAATCTACTGCAATGCATTTATACTTTATATATGAGCAGTGCATTGCCTGCTCTCCTCCACACAAAAAGCGTGTTGATCAGATTTCCTGCCTGTGCTACGGCCAAGCTGGTACACTCAGTGTCTCAGAGGGGTTTGTTAGTTGTCCCTTTTCAATATTCATAAGGCTGTGTTTCTGCATGTAGTGTGCTGTGTCCATATTGAATAAACTTGTTTTCACCTTTCCTTACACTCTGGCTGCTTTCTGCACAGCTTCAGCCCTGCTGGTAGGGCAGTGAGTGTGCCTGGCCAGAGCCTTTCCAGGAGCACCCTTGAACTTGTCTCCTCCTCCCTCTGCACGTGCTGGGCTTTGCTCTCCTGCTGGCTCTGTTTGTCCTCAGCTCATGCAGAAGTTAGCAGCTGTCTGCTCCTGGTACTTTTATAGTCCATTACATTCCTACTTTTTGGTAGGAGTAACCTTGCCTGGAGTTTGGCACAGACAGCTCTCTGTTGGATAGAGTCATAAATACTTCAGTTGGAGCTGCAGGTGTAATGCCTTAGATGATGAATAATGGGAGATTGCAATCAATTCACTTCTAAGAGCCTTATAACTAACACTCATAGGGGAAGGCATTTTTCTTCCAACTGTTTGCAGCATTAAATCCAAAGCTCAGCATTAGAGACCTAGGAGGGCCCATCAGCAAAGTGTCACATGCATTAAGCCCAGAGCAGAAAGCCTTTTGCACAGCAAGCACCACAGTATTTAGGAAGATGCAGTAGCTGTGCTCCAGATCACTTACTCAGTATTAAAATTCACCTCCTCAGCCTTCTTTTTCAGCACCTGAAATATTTCAGCTGCCTTTATTTTCTGTTCTCTTTCTATTTAAAGTAAATCAGGTTTATTTTTTAAGCTCTAGCTTATGAGTCACTGTTAATGGGAAGGTGGAGCAGGGCCAATAACGCATTCGATTGAGAAGATCTGTTCTGCTGGTGGTTTTTGTGAGGAAATGAAAACCACAAACTGCAATAAATTTACTTATTAAATAAGCATTAAAGTTTTTGCTGTAAAATAGGATTCTTCATGATTTTTTTCTCGAGTCAGTGAAGTCTTGTATTTCTAGAAATAAGAAAGTGACTCATTGCATTTAGCAAAGGGTTTTTGACTGGTAATGCTACAAAACAAAAGGAACACATGGTCTACCAACACAGGTCAATTTCACTCATTTAAGAGGCATCACCACAGATATGCACGGAACTTCCTTGATCCTGTGGGGTTTCCAATAGAAAAGCACATTTTTCTGTAGCACCAGAAAAATGAAAAACACTTAAGTCTTTCAGTGAGTTTATGGCAGTACTAGAAATGGAAAACATCAGAAATCAGGGAAGATGTAGGTGTCCAAGACACCATTCTGCTATGCAGAATTACACCTTGCTGACATCTTTTATAGGAAATGACTTCATCAAAATGAAATAAGAAGAGATATTGCTGTCACTCTGGCATGGGCCAGCAGAGCTTTTTGTTAAGCACAGGCACAATATATGGAGAGCTTCGTTGCAAATGGTTCTCCCAAGCACATTTCCTGGAGGGTATAAAGGTAACCAGAACTCTCTTTTTCATTACAAATTCCTCAAGATATTTCTTGCTGCTGAATGGTGGACACAAGCTTCAGCATGGCCTGTAGCCTGAAGGCTGTGAAAATCCAGCCTTGACATCCTGTAACAGCCCTTTTGTGCACTGTGCAGGTCACCTAAATCTCTTTTTTAAAAGTATGATAGTGCTGCTGGTTTTAAAGCACGCTTATTTCCATTCAACATAGCTTTGGTACTGCTATTCATGTTCAATATAAAATAACCAACACTTTTTAAGATATTGTCAGGTATTTCTCACTCTTAGAGGTGGATAACCTTCCAGGTTAACTGAGCTTAGCTGTAATCTTGGTGGGTTTTATTCCTGATATCCTCCCTGTGTGCCCTGCTGGTATGGATTTACAACAACCATTTTATCAAGATCAAGCTTATTAAGCACAGAGAACTCCATAGTTTGAAAAAGAAGGCACTTTTCATACTGATGTAGGAAGTCTCTTCATGGGTAATGGCCACCTCTCCCTTGTCACTCTCACTGTTGGTGTGCCCAAGGTCCAATTTAATTTTCCTGTAGTCAATAGTAAATGTCCTACTTGCTCTGAACAGATTTAAAACATTGGCTGTAATTACTTTACCCTGTCCTGTAGATAAAGTCAGTGTGTCCTAATCTAAGCACTTCCATCTCTCTCTGTGTATTCCCTACTTGACACTTTATCCACCTACATAACTTTGCCTCATAATACCTCTGATTGTCTGATCAGCAAAGGGGCTGACACTGCTTTCATTCATCTCCACAAAACCAGTATGTCAGTCTGGGGCAGCCTGAAGTAGCAGGGTCCTGGTAACAGCACTCTGGATGAAGTTTAAAATGCACATAAATCAAGAAACATACTAAAATGTCTTTGTTTTCCATGCTATGGAGTTGTAAGTACAGCTGGAAAAGGATATTTTCCTGTTTGTCTCAGTATAAATGTAAGGCAATGACAAATTTGTAATAGATTCTTAACCTGTGACAAAACTCCTGTGGTGTATTGATGAATAAATTGATTTAATTTCCCCAAAGGAAACCATTGGCTCAACATTATCAGCTGGGGCAGCACTGCAGCAGAAGGTGATGTTGCATAGTACTATATTTGGAATGAAATACTTTAGCATACTGTTTTATTGCTTACTATCTTGAATAATGGTTCCCACACCATGACCCTGGATCAAGATAATCTGCAAAAATCATGAGAGGTCTGCGGGTGCTCCCCAGCCTGCTCTGCACTGGGGCCCAGCAGACCTGGGGAGCCTCTGCCTGGTGCCCCGTGCTGCAGTCAGAGTCTCTCACCCTTTGTGCTTCCTCCTGGCCTGCAGTGGGATTGGCATCAGCCCTTGCGGCTGGAGTGGTGGCCCAGGTGGGAGGAGGGAGGCTGGAGAGCCACTGACAGTGACAGTCTGGCTGTGCTGGCTCACAGGAACACATCCAGGGCTTGCTCCGTTAAGTGCCTTCATTTGTCTGTTCTGTGAATTGCTGTCATTCTTCCCATGGAGAAAAGACACATCATCAAACTTGGCAGAGGGTGAAAACCTTACTCATACATGCTTGCTTTGGCTCTGATATCCAGCACGTGGAAAGGGTCAAAGTCCTGGAGTCATGGCCCAGGGAGCTGAGCTGATGGAAGGCAAAGATGCACATCCTGCTTTTTCCTCAACAGGGAGCCTGCAACATCATTTGCAAGTGAAACTGTGCAAAGTCCCTCCCACAAAGCATTTTCCAAGATAGCAACTGGGATATCTGGAGTTTGAAGGGGTGCCTGTGATGCAGGTTTCTGGAAGTGGTGGGATGGCTGAGCTTTGAGGAGAGATACTGTGCTAGAAGTGAACAGAGGAAGCAATGTTCTGCTTTGCACTCCAGCCAGCAATAATCTCTTTTCCTGCTGAATGCTGCATTTTTCCATTATAAAAACATTAATCTGTAGGGTATTGGGACATGGTCAGATCCTGCCAAGAACAAATTGTTAAGTAGTTGCTGTGCTCATTCCCTCTTAAAGCTGTAACTGTTGATTTTCATTTTGCAAAATAAGTATCATGGGGCAAAAATGTATTGGCTGTGACATTATAACTATTTCCCAGAAAGATTAATTCCAAACTGAGAGACTTGGAAACAAATCATTCTTAGAAGGCTCTGTTTGTTTAGCAGCTGTTGTTTATATGTGAAACAAAGGCTATTTGGTTACAATTATATGACATACCCTTACATTTCAAAACAAGGCTGACTTTAAAGTCTCTATTTTCAGTTGACTTTAGGTCATGGTGCAATACATGAGTTTCAGGCTGACAAGGAAGTGGTCATTCCTTCACAAGCTCTCGCCCTTTGAAGAGTCAGATGCAAACTGCACCACCCAGAGGCACCACAGCAGCAATTCCTCTCCTAAATTGTGCCCTCTGCTTTCTTTGGAGACTCCCAAGTACATTCAGCACTTCAAGTTCCTGCTTCTGTGACCCTGTGGCTATCCAACTCCCATAAAGTATAGGAGAGAAACAAAGTTTCATATAGGGATGTGCACAAGCTGACCTTCTCATTCAAAGGCACTTTCTGGAATTGCCAAAGAAAGTGCAAAGGCTTCTGTCAAGTGTACTTCCAGTAGGTGCCTGTTTGTTCCATGGGGCAGACCTAAATCCCATCACATGCACAAGCCCATTCACTCAAATCAATTGTCTATTGGATCTATCACAGCATAATGGCTTTCAATAAAAAATTATAGCAATAATGAATATGCTGAGATAATGAAATATGCAATAAAGGGAAGAATCTATAAATGTGCAGCTTGCCACAGTACATGCTGGCACAACTCCTGCCAAGATCAGTAAGAGTTATAGTCTTCTGCAGCATGATCACTTTGTCCTTGGACTTTATTGACAGTTATGTTTTGTTGCAACCTAGAAGTGGAAATACTGTCAAACACTACATCAGCTCATCAGACAGCTTGCTTTCCCCCCATACAGTTAGATATTGAAGCTGTTGCCACTCACTGTTATGGAGGCTGTGTCATACTGCTCCTGTTCCCCAGTTATCACAATTTGGGAATGCTTATCTGTCTTCCTGTAATGACAAATATTGCTACTGTGCTGATGATAAATTCTGCAGTCATTTTAATAGTATTTTTGCAGTAATTTATAAGAATTTGTAAGGCTGAGACAGCACAAGGGATCATAGAAAACCTAATTTTTAGAGCCTGTGTCTGCAAAAAGAAGAGGGTTGCAGCCTCTCCAAGACAGGAGTCCTTTGCGCCCTTTCATATTTGGCTGGATGAACTTTCCAGTAATTGTGAAATAGTGTATTGAGAAAATTCTGGATTTAGTGACAAATGACTTAATAAATCCTTTCTTTAGCCTTTTAGTTTATTTCCACCAGAGAGAGAGAGATATTTAATTTAATATGTCATTGACTACTCTCAGGTATGAGGCTACCTCCACAAATCTTTTTGTACTGTCACCTCTTGGCTGGTTATTAAATTAGTGCTGTCTGCAAATTTATTTGGTCATAAATTATTTGGTAATTATTGAGAAGTTCCTTTCACCCTTTGTGTCAGATGGTTGCTGGGAAGTAAAATGGAAATGAATGATTTTTTCTCCATGGTAATTTAAAAGTGCTTGGGAATAAGTGGAATATATAAGAAATTACTAGGTTAAATATCTGAATTTTGCTTTTAGTATAAATGTCAAAGAAAATAAGATCTCTGGACTAGACATCAAACTTTTTATTTATAAATCAGATTCTTAAGAACTCTTATATTTGATTCAAAATAACCTGATGAGAAATTTAAATCTAATCAACTTAATTAATTGCTACAGGAGTCCTCTTTCTTTTATTCTGAAATTGGAAATGAATAAGAGCCTAAATGCCCTCAAAATATGTTTGGCTCCAGAAATCTTCTTCAGCTTCCAATGTTTACAAGCAGCCAGCAGCACTGCCACAGGGATGTTGTCTTTGGCCCAGCGAACAGGGATGGTATTTCAGGTTTTCTTTCTCTCGAGACACTGTGAGTGCCATTGGGCACTGAGCACGCTGGGGGTCTGTGGCTTGGCTCACCATGTCTTTGCATGGGGAACTGAGAGTCTGTGGTGTGAACAGAAGGATTTTGAAGCTGGAGACAGTATGGGCTCTTATGTATGGAGTTCACAGCTCCACATGATGCTGATGGAGCTCACCTACTCCACTGCAGAGGAGATCATGGAATATCCTGAGCTGGAAAGGGATCCACAAGGGCCATCAGGTCCAACTCAAGATGCTGCTCTGCAGGATCTGCTGCCTTTACACTCCACTTGTGCTCCTTTCCTGAGGAATCTATCAACTCCCAACAACCAGCCATCCTCTAATATGAAATGCAAGTCATGCAGCTTTCATTATTTTTATGATTTGATGTCTCATTTTTAGTGTTGCTTGTCAAGAATCATTTGCATGATGGCATCAAGGAAAGAGTGAGGGAGCATTAAGTAACTCATGAGCAGCAAACAAGAACCACAGGCATGGCAAAGCATAAACCCAACTGCTGTACATTGATTTGAAAACAAGGTAAAACAGGGTACTGTCCTGGTTCCAGCCAGGACAGGATTAATTTTTGCAGTAGCCAGGAGGGATCCTGGCTAGGACCTTAGGATCTGGAGGTTTTTCTATACCATCTCATAGTTTCTGGGGCTGGGGGTAAGGTGGTCTTTTCCTCTTGAGTAAAGGTGGCTGAGGAACCTTGGGTAACACCAGTAGTGAGCATCACTCACCTTCCTCTTGTACACTTGAAACTTGAGAGGTGGTGATCACAGAGATGATTTTCAGTGTGCATTTTTTACATATTTGGACCTGCTGTTCAATCTTAATTTTTCATTTTTGTCAGACAGAACATTCCTATTCAAATATGTATGTATTTCTTAATCTGAAAAGCTGAGCTGATTTCAACCCTTTATTTTTGCTGTTCCATGATGTTTGAAGGGTTGTGTGCAAAGAGGGTTAAGTTGGCCTTGGTTTAGAGAAGAATTATGTCAGTCACAGAGTGGGATCAGGTTTTAAAGTATGCACAGATGCATGTCTTTGCTGATAGGATCTGTCAGAACCATATGAATGAACATAAATAAACCTATTCCTGCTTGTTAAACATGGCAGTGGAGGATAAGACCTGGAGTTTAATGAAGAGAAAGAACAAGCTTCTCCTGTCAGCTAGTGTGGAGATGGAAGCAGATAACCTGGAGGTTTAACTGCACTTTCAGTTAATCCATATGAAGTTCAGCTCAGTTTCACATAGAGGTTGTCTACAATTCTGTGTGCACTCCTTGTCCAATTCATTATCACAATACAACAGTTCCTGCAGTCAGGTTATTGCCATTTACTTGCAACCAGGTTAATTTTTAGCCTGATCAGTCTGCTCATACAGAGAAATTGACATTTCTCTGTTCATGATTTGTCTAGTCTTCCTCCCCTCCAAGTTTAAAACAAACAACCAAACCAATCAAAATAATATAAAAAAGATATATTAAATATTAAGCATTCAAAATTTGGATGTCGTTTGATAAACTTAAATAGCATAAAGTTTTTGGCCATTGTATGACTTTGATTTGAATTTCATCTCATTGTTGGATGAATTGTTGGACCCCTTCATCTCAGGCTGGATGGGGTTCTGAGCAACCTGGTCTAGTGGAAGGTGTCTCTGCCCATGGCAGGGGGATTGAAACTAAACTACCTTTAAGCTCCCTTCCAACCCAAATTATTCTGAGATTCTATGTCCTGAAAACCTGGAGGATTTGCACGTGGAACACTCCAGTAGAGCTCAATGGGGATGTGCCATCAAGCCAAATCAGTCAGTAACTCTCAGCATTTCTCACTGGATGATGTCTGTTACCACTAAGACTTTGTTCTGCTTTTGCTCTGATCTCTGGTAGCCATCTATGCTGCTGTAAAATGTTACATTTGTGGCTCTTCAGGTCAGTTAGGGACAGACCAGGCTGAAGGCTGTGGGAAGGTGTTGAATGGCAGGAAAACCTCCCAGCTCTCAGTTCCAGGTGTGCTCTCTGCTGAAGTTCCATGGCCAGTGGGCCCTGCCAAGCTGGGCAGTGGCAAGAAGGGTCAGATTCTGGGTGAAGCTGAAGCATCCCTTCCTTGATGAGAAAGGCACCACCCTTCTGAAATTTTTTTTAATTTTCCAAGAGGCTCAGAATATGACCAAAAGGCCAGATTTGTCTTAGAACTTAAATCCATTAATCTTGCATTTCTTACCACCATTTTTTAAATACTTTTTTAAAGTTAGGGGGTTCTCAGTGGAGATATGGAGCTGTTAAATGCTTCTTAGATGAGTGAGCAGGAAGGCTCAATCTACATGTCTATTTTATATTTGGAGCCACAGCTCTGATATTCTCTCTCATGCCTTCAGGACTGAGACACTATCTGCAAGCACTGTTAGGTGAAATCCTCAGACTTTGGTAAACAAGTAAATAGTTCTGATGTTTGCATCCTTCGAACTCCACCACACTCAGTTTTCTCTGAAGTCCATGTCCTCAGACAATACAGCTGAACATCACCATCCTGCTTCACAGGCCTAAAAATACAGGTCTGACATTGAAACTCATTGGTTTATTCTGATCCTCCAAATTTAATCTGCAAAATCCTTATTATACTGGCATATTTAGCTAAAAAAGTGATAAAGCCTCTTCCATGGATGTCACTACTTGAGCGCTGTGCTGAAATCTGCTTAAGAAAAATACTAAGCAACCTGGACCACAAAACTTGGATCTTCTATTTCATTGGTTTTCTCTTTTCTGGTCTACTCTTTTCCTGATAAACAGCTGATAAAGTAAATTTGTCACAGGTTTGTGAGACTATTTTCTTTTATTGTGGGAGTAAAAAAGGAGTATTCTCAGGTACCAAAAACACTCTTGTCTCCAGAAGTTTCATCTTGACTAGGATTGTCCTATTGGAAAAAGTCACGAAAACATTCACCACAGATGTTGCACACTGGTTTAAACAGAAGTTTCTTTAATTATACAACTTAAAATTATTTTCAAAAAATCTTTCCTCCATGCCTTTCTTTTGCTAGACCTTAGAAGGTTGTGGTTCCACTCAGCCTCTCTGGAAGCGGAGGTGGCAAGACTTGTGAATTCATCTCCCTTTCATCTGTAGGATATTTTTTTCCACTTTTCTTTAAAACTTCCACAGCTTGGAATGACTCCTGTTCAGCACAAAAATTATGTGAGAGAACAGGAAAACCAACAAACATCACTTTCGCTGCTTGCCATTTGCATCATTTTTTGTGTAGCTATTTGGGAGAAACCTGGCCAAACCAAATGAATCCCAAGGCCCCTTGACTGAAGAATGTCCTGAATTTCAGTGTTTCCAGGGAGTGAACTCTACACCACACAGCAAATGTGCAGGCCTGAGCTGGTGTCCATGGCTCATGCAGGGTGTCCTGGTTTGGCTGCGATCAGCAGAACAGCTCCCAGCACCCAGTGCCATCCATTCATCTCTTCTGTTTCTTCCCATCCTGTTCACCTCTTGAAATTCTGTGCTACCCTGAACTTCACCTCTTGCTTCTATGTCTCTCCTTTTAAGCCAGCTGTGAGTTTCTCAGCTGATTGAGCTTTCACTGAGAGATAACTGCACATTGTTCCCATGATCAGCAAGGTCTCTCATCGACCAGCTTGTTTTACCAGAAAAGAAATCTGCAAAAGATTCACAGTTGATTTAGCTCAAGCCACAGACCAGGCTTGAGCATAAAAACACAATGAAAAGAGAGAACTTTTCTCTGTCTGTTGTCCCTGGACTGTCTGTGAAGGCAGCCAGCTCTGCTGAATGAAAGCATGGCTTCAGAGCTTCCAGTAGTGATGAGCATTTCTGCTTTTGCAATGCAACCATGAAATTCTTCACATACAGAGTCAAATGTGTCTGTCCCCTCACAGCCTGAGCTGGCTTTGTCAGCTGGCATCCTCTTGTGCAGGCCTGAGGAAGCAGAGTGTTTCTCTGTATCTGAACTGATAATTTTCTGTGGCTATTTTTAGAGACCCGAGGGTGGACTTTTGTTTTTTTCCATTTCTTCCGCAAATGAAATTTCAGAGTGCCTCACTGAGTTTTGACTGCTTGTTTTATTCCTTATGTCTCTTCAGTTATCATTACTCCAGGGTGATTCACCCTGCTTTCTAAATGCATATGTTTGGATGCTTATTGTGGGGAGCTTAGCAACTGCACCACGCTGAAAGCCCAGGCTGGCTGAAGCACGGCTGATGCTTAACCTTTACTTCTCTTTACAGGGAAAAGGTCACTGCTGTGAGCTCATGACTGAGCAATGTTCTGAAATGTTTGATTATCCTGCTTTGCACCTCTGCCTTCTTCATACCACATCTTCTTTTCTGGCCATGGTGACTTTTTTTACTCTGTTACCTGTTGTCCTTCAAATGAGATTTTGCAGCACTGACGGTCATAGACCAAGACACCACAGACACATCAACAGAACCCTTACTCTTGGACAATAGTTCTTCATTTTTATTATGTTACAAGAAGTCACAGGACAGACTTTCCTCAGTCACATCTCAAATTACTCCATAATTTTTTACTGAATTTTCAGTGGATAAACTGAATGGACAGTTTTCAAAACTCAGGATTTAAATCCCAAGCCTTGCCTACAAGTCACTTTGACAGAGTTTTAGCTCAGATTCAATGCATTTGTCTTGGTTTGGAAAGACAGGAGTCTGCTAAGGAAGGCAGGAGCGTCCCCTGAAATGGAGAATGTAAACCCTCCTCACCCCTCCGAATTGCTATAAATTTTAAATTAAGGGGCTCTCAGGCAAAAATATGGGAGCAGGAAATAACAGTTCTTTAATAGGGGAAGGAAAAAAATAAAAGGATAAAATAAACAATGCAGTACACGAGCACAACACTGACAGAGTCAGAACCCAACCTGACACCCTGTGGGCCAGGGTGTTGGTGGCAGTCCAAATGGAAATGTGGCTGCAGCCCTCCTGGAGGGTCAGGTGCGGTTCTGTTGGAGCAAGGGGCCCTGTAGAGAAGAATGTACTCTTCCTCTGAAGATCCAGTGGAAGAAGAGACAGCTGCTGTTCCTCTGGGGAATCCAGTGGAGAAAGCCATGCTGGTGTCTCAAAAACCTCTGGATTATATCCGGGTAGCAATGCTTGGCTCCTCCCCCTGGGTGGAGCATCTCACAATGGGATGTTACAGTTCTTATCAGTCATGCACTGATATTCAATAGTCTGTTATCAGCAGAGGTCCCCTCCTGAGGGAGGTGTGAATGTGGTCACTCAAAGAGAGAGATAAGGCAAACTGCCCACTTGACAAAGGTAATCTGCCATGCAGATGGCAATGGAAAACATCTTGCATTGCAATCTTCAAAAGCATTCTATATGACTTCAGTCATATCCTTTATTCATAACATTAGTTTCTGGTTTTCTTCTTAAATCTGCAGGCTAAAATAATTTCAGATAGAATATTTTATTTCTGGTGACTGGCTGACTGATGATTTCTAGAAAATTAAAAAAAAAAGGAAAGAAAGGAAGAATTTAGTTTTTTAGAACTATGTCTGCCATCAGTGTATGCTTGTCAGCCTGCTCAAAAGTAAATAGTAAGACAGAATGGAAAAGTACTTGTTAGATTTTAAGCACAAGGAAAATCATGGACCGACAAACTACAAAAAGCTTCTTGTTTTGGAGGAAAAAATGGTCTTTTAGAAAACAAATTTCTACCACAGTTTATATATAGAGAGAATAAAAGCTGTGTAATGGACCAAATAGAGAAAGCAGGATCTGTTAAGGGGGTAGCAATAGAAACAGAGGCTCCATGTCTCCCTTGAGTTGCATGGCAGACATGAATAAGTCCTTCAAGGAAAGCTTCACTAGAAACTGAATTTACAGCACGCATTCTTCAAGCAATTATATTCAGACATTTTCTACAGCACAGCCTGGAGAATTTTAGGACAGCATGCTCTTAAATCATCCAGGTACTGGTGCTGGACCTGCCCTTGGTGGCTGCTTGGCCAATGCCAGAGCTCCCATCTGCTCTCATTCACACCACACAGAAAGCTGCTGCATTTGTTCATCTTTCTATCTTTATCTCTCTTTATCTATCCACCTTTATAATCTACTTCAGATTATTTACTTGGCTATAATATCAGTGTGGTTAGGTTTATCCTCTTTGCCCATTAGCAGCTTGGTGGGGTATGAAACACACAACAGTGATAACGAGCTCACCCTCCGTGGACTTCAAGTTGGGATTGCTGCAGCTCAGGCTCTACCAGCCTGCACGGAGAAATCTCAGTCCTTAACCACTTGTGAGAGCCTGAATCCCAAAAACAAAAACCTTCCTTTCAAACCCTTTGCTTTCCTAATCTGTTAGTGTATAAATTCAAGGCTCCACATCTGCAAGCCTGAAGGTCAGCACTGAGCCGGGGAGATTTGTTTCTCTTAACCAGTCCCTCAAAGCACCCACCTCAGCAGGCACATATTCCCCACATGGAAGATCTTTCACCTTGCTGAAAGCACAAATGGAAAAAATTGTGGCAAGGTAAAGGAGGGTAATTATTTTTGGAAGATGTTAGCTGGGTGAGAACCAATATCAGCATCAATTTTACTGAATTATGTGGAAAAACATATTTTCATTTATAAAAGGCAAAGGGATCTTCATAACCTACTGTAAACACAGAAGAGTAAATATAAAATTAGACACTAGATATTAAAGAAAATGAATGTGTTTATGATGAAATACATACCAATTATCATGGATACTGAGAAGTATCTTTTCATTTATTTGCTGAACAGACCACTGTGAATGACAGCAACTAAAATTTAAGCAGTAAAACCAGAAATGGCACATTAGGAATATTTTGGAGACTTCTGCTTCAAAATGGAATTGTTGATCTTTTTTCTGATGAAAGTAGAAATCACAGACCTGCTGTTCCTGCTCTTAATTGCAGCCTGGAAGTTTGGAGGTACATTTTTCTGATGAAGGTGAATCCTTGCAATTAACAGTGTTAAATTCACTTTTTAATGAATCTAGCAAAAAAAATCTGCCATTTTGCATATGGTAGCACATGTGATTGTTCAGCATGAGTGCTGCCCTCACATATCTTAGTATAGTTAATTCAATTCTTAGTATAGTAAACCCAAATGCCAAAAACGTTAAATTGGCTGGATTAAAATAGTGAGACTTTTACATGTAAAAAATCCTGTTCTATCTTTTTCTTCTCCCCATTTTAAAATTTCTAATCTTGAGCTCATTTTGTAGAAAATAAAGACCAAACTTCAATGAAATATGTCTTCTAATTAGTGCTTGATGGGAAAGGGATTTTGGTTTTGGCTTTTGGGGATTTTTTAGCATCTGAATGAAGCAGACAGGCTGCAGGCTCCACTTCCCAGTCCAGGTGTCTTGATGGCACAGGAATAAAATTCTACCTCTCTGTTTGCTGTCTCCCTCATTCTTCCTTTCCACTCATACTTGTTTTGTTCTATCCCCAATCACATGTTTCTGCAAACTATTCTTTCTACATGTATTGGGTGTCACAAGATTATTTGGTTTAAGGTCATGAGACTTCAAGTTCTGCTTTTTTTCCTACTCTTAATGGCCCTTTTAGAATTCACCCTGTTAAGCTGAACTCTGCTGAGTAAAATGGAAGGGTTCAGTATTGGTCAGACCTCAAATCTCAAGTGAAGCTGGTGATGAAATGCAGCATTAAAAAACAATTACTCCTGTGAGGCCCTAGAACACCAGTGCTTGCAACCCCACACTACTCCATCCCAGTAGGGTTTGAGATATGATTTCTTTCTTCTCCTGATCTGAGCCACTCATTTGAGTGAAATTGTTTGAATTAGATGAGAGGATGGAGTTGAAGGCTTGTGTGTTCAGCATTCTGGTTCTTGTGCTGAACTGTGGCAAGTAAGTCTCATGTGCTAAATTTATTTATGTCCTGGAATGAGATGATAGTCCATCATGGTAAGACCCCCATGAAACTTTTGGTTTTTTTGGGGAAATGTTGGTTATTTATTAACTCATGTAATAGCCTTGTAAGGAGGAGCTGGCCAATACAACTGAAAATAGCGGGGATTTTAGCACTCAGTGTTTGTCTGTATCAGACAGTGATTTCCCATGTTCCTGTGCCTCCATTGGCTCTGGAGTTAGATGTCAGTCTCATCATTCCCTTTGGCCCTGCTGCCAGCTCCAGGGCACCTCCTCTCCAAGGGGACTGAGCAGCTGCTGCGGCCTCTGCAGCACTGGGCTGTGTGGGCTGCCCCAGGCTCCCCAAACAGAGCAACTGTGGCCTTATTTAAAATTCTAGTGGAATTCCAAACTTGAGTTGGTGGTTTTAGTCAGAATTTTTTTAATTAGTAAATGAACAATACTTCTCCTTTCTTCTATAAATCCATTTGTGCAGCTCTGTTGCTGTTAGTGGACGTAAGCTGCTCTGTGTTACTCCTGGGCAGGGTCAGTAAGGGTCAGAAAGGAAGTGGGATGTTTGCAAGACAGTGCCTCCACCTGGGTTTGAAATTACATCTTCCAATCTTTACATTGATTTTCTGATTTTGCCTTTTGATTTTAAGCACTACTATTTCCGAAGTGTGGGAATAAACTATCCTGCAGCCGGCTATAGAAAGTTTAATAACGGAAATATAGATGATACTGAAAGGATGATTCAGGATTTCCATTGGCAAATCTCATTGCCTTTAATTTGTCAGTATAAATCACACACCTTTCGATGTTTTAGAGTAAATAATTGTATTCATAAAACGTTACAGGGGGTGTTAAAAACTACACCAAACATGACAACAGCCCTTGCCCCCCATACAGTGCTCATGACCCTGGTGGTGGATGGCTCAGTCATTAGCCCAGAAAGCAGCTATTGATTAGATGTCACTATGTTTGTTACTGAAGGGCTCTGACATTAACTCAAGATTCCTTGCACGGCATTTGCTAAGTGCCTCTGTTTAGAGTTCAGGACCACACATGGTTTGGTTGTTTGGAGTTTTTAAAATTGAGATCACTGCTAATAAAACCCAGTATTTGTCCTTGCTAAAATTTATTACCTTGTCTTTCCTTCATTTTGTTCTCTTATCTTGTATATTTGAGTTCCTCACTTCCAAAGTTTAGCCTTCAGTGTGAACAGTTCTGTTTATCTACATAATAGAATTAGTAACCAGATATATCAACAAAATAAACTTGTCTCACAGGAGAAAAAAAATCTCCCACTTTCTTAACCATCCAGGGAAGTATTTGCTGGATCCTGCATATATTCTGGATGAGATGTTATCCCAAAATGTTTTTGTACTACCCTGATGCTCCAAGAGCTCATTTAGAGCAAACATGCCATCCAGGAAACAACGGGAGAGCACTGTATTCTTGCCAAGCCTCAAATATTTGCTCTGAGACAGCCCTCATCAGCTGCTTGCAAAGCTGCAGAGGGGCCAGGCACCAAAATGCTGCCCTTCAGGCTTGGCAACCAGATTAGGGGACTGCCATGCATTTTTCAGACATGGCCACAAATATTTATTTTCTTGCTAGGGTAGTGGCTAGAGATTAAATTCTTTCTGAATTCTGTATAACCTCTTTTTTTACCTTTTGTGGTTAGATGATTTTCAAGGAAATAGATAGGAAAAAAAAGGTGGCTTGAAATGTCCCAGAGTTGAGCAAGTACAATAAATCTGGTGGAGTAAGGATTATCACCCCAAGACAAGAAGCTGCTCCACAACCCCTGTGTGGGAGAGGAGATGCTGGGCACAAATCTCCCTGAAAGGGAGGTGGAAATCTCTGCTCTACCATGGCATCTGTCCTTCAGGGCACCTCAGAAGAAGCCACAAAAGGGCTCCTCATTCATGGCATGTCTGGCAAATGGTGAGGTCAGATCTTGGTAAGAATGTCCCAGCTCTGAGCTAAGCAATTTCTGTGGGGGGGTGGTGTTTTTGTTAACATCAGCACAGCAAGCACAAACACAGGTTTCGTGGAAATTTGATGATCCTGATAAAATGATTCAGTCCAGAAGATAAACAGCAGCACATTTGGGTTCGTTTAATCTGTCATTTTCTTTTCTTTTGACTATAAAAAATGTGGCTTGAAGGAAACCTCCACACAACTTTGCAAACGATCTTGCAGCCTAATAACATATTTTGATCAAAAAGTGGAAAATTTTGATAAGAAAACGCCACATGATGCTCTGAGAGGTAGAGGCAGCTCATGACCATGCTTTGTCTAAGGGATTAAACCCTCCCCACCATGGTTGCAGATCCTGGCATCTTGCTCTTCTGCAGCAGAAGAGGTCTGAACCTGTGGCACCAGAAATGTGAGTGGGCTGCACTGCCATCCCCACAAAGCACCACACCAGAATTTCTGAACTCTGAGAGTTTGTAGCCTGTTATTTGAGTTTAAATTTCATGGAAAGCAGTTTCTTTTTAAAGAGAAATATTTTATTTAAAGAGCACATTTTGTATTTATTTTCACTGGTAGATTTTGGATGGGCAACAGTCTTAGTTACCCATAGATACTGAACTGCCAGTGAAGCTTTGTAGGAGTGAAGATACCAGTGTTGCAATTCAGATTACGCTCCAATGCTGGTAATCACACAGTGGGTATCAACACTCCTCTGCTATCTTATCTCTGAAGATTCCTTTGGAGCTTGTTTCAATGGGTGTATGCTGGTGAAGAACATGCCTCTTAGCAAGTACCATGTGTCTTAGCAAAAGGAGTTTGTTTTCTGGCAAAACAACTATTCAATAAAGCATATTTTGATTGTAAAACACTTATATAACAATCAGGTTTCACTTTACTGTGCAATATTAAAGTTTTCTTGGACTGAGATAAAGTGGTCAATCTAGATGTAAGAATTTCATTTAACCTGGTAGCTAAACAGAGAAAATATCAACTGCCAAAACCAGTTTGGACCGGCAGCTTTGCAAAGCCTCTGTCCTGAACCTGTATTTCAAAGTAGATTTTGGCTGAGAGATGGTGGATTTGTTTTGGTTTTTTTTTTTTTGAGTTTTTCTGGGAAGGTGACGTTTCAGGCTATTTCTTTTTGCTGAAAGACTCTCAAGGTGAAATTCTACAGTAATAAGCAAATTAATAAAATCTAATTTTTTTCTCCTGTGAAATTTACTGATTGATTCAGCCCTCCTTTCAGTCCCATGACACATGAGGTAAATTGGAGGAGGCAGTAACTCTATTAACAAATAAAAGATATAGGGGACGGTCCCTTTAAGTAAAGGATGGTTTACTACCTTAATAAGAGCCATGGTGTGATGCTTCTGCCCTTGAGCACTCTTTTCCTTCTTTGATGTCTTCTATCTATTTATAAAGTGCTCTGAGATTACAAGGATGAAGCACTCCATATAAAGTACAAGGTCATTGTCTGTCTGCATTAAAAAAAGGCAAGATAATTTATGATTTAAAAAGAGGGGGAAAGAATTCGGCAAAGAAATCAGTTTGCCACGTTTTGTTATAAGATCCAAAAAAATTGATAAAGCTGACACACTTTTCCATTAAAGCCTAAATTACATACATAGCTTCAGAAAGATTCATCTGGTTTTCTACTCAGAGCAAAAGAACCTGAAAAAATAGAAACCAAATCTTAACAATAAAAAAAAAGAAGCTGAAAGTTGAAATGGATGCAGAATTGTGGGTTCTGGGCTGTAATTACAGTCTAATTCAGGCAAACTGCAATTATACATAAATAATAAGTTGAAGTTACACTGCCCTGTGGAGATGAAGTACTGAAACCAATCTCTGTTTAAGGGAAACTTGCTATGCCAAGGTGGAATAAAACATGCTGAAACAACCATAAAAATTGCTTGGTCTGTGCAGCAGACTTTATTTTATTAAACATGTTGAAAGTGATACACCTACAAATATCTAACAGAATGGTTCTTCTGGCTGGTATAATGGATTTTTAGTTTTAAGGAGCAAATCAAAACACAGGAGATAATCTCCAGGATCAATACCATTTGACTTTTTGATGCTGTCTCCAAGGTTTGTGAATCCACACATGCAGGTAACCAGGGTGACCACCAAACCACAGCTGAAATGCAAGGAGTAGATTTATTTCATTACATTATTAACAACATCAGGTGGCAGAGACACCTGGGGACACAGGCCCCATCAGGCTCAGCTCATCCCAGTGCCCACAGGCACATGGGGACATAGGCTGCTGGAGGCTCAGTTCATCCTAGCAAGGTGTGGGTGTGAGCCCCTGCCTGCCCCACTGTACCACCCACAGGGCTTCATGAATGTGCAGTTTATCACAAGACTGTGCTTTTCTGCCCCTGGGCTTTTGATTTCTTTCTCTCTGTCTCTGTCTCTCTCCATCAGGAGGCCCAAGTGTGTCTGTTGACAGTGTGTTATCTCTACACAGGAATTCTACTTCTGAAAACAGGGGGAGGATGAACAACTCTTTTTGTTATTATGAACTCTTTTTCAGTTATTATGAAGAGCATAATAACTGGGGTTTCCCCACTCTAGTATTTTTAGCATTCTCAGCTGCAAGGTCACTTGGGTGAATTTATCTCTTTGATAGCCTCGTGCTTTTAACCCTTTCCTCCTAACACAAGGGTTTGGTTTGTGTTTCTAGGCTACACCTACAACTTTTATGGTGCCCAGGTCCTCTTTGGCAGAGGAAATCTTTGGAGTTTAGGAATCCTGCTAGGGCTGACAGGATTCTTGACTTGGCTGAGTTTATGCAACCAGGCTCTTAATCCCTGTCCTGTGTCACTGAGGTTGGCAGGCTGGGTGCTCTGCACTGGGTGCAGCAGTCCTTGAGGAGGGTCCCATGCTGAAGACCATCCCAGGTTGGATTCCATCTGCCAAGAGGAAATGGAGCTCCTCCTTCACAGTGCAGTGTATCCACCAAGGCAAGACCTTTGGGGCAGTCCACCTTCAAAAGGGCTTCAAGCACACTGAACTACACAGTGCCAGTTCAGCAGAGCTGCCAAGCCCATCCTTCTCTGCCCTGCTGAATCACAAGTGAGTTCAGCTGTCGTGTTCATTTGCACACAGAGGCCAGTGAGCCTGTCACACTGCCTGCTGTGCTGGGTTAGAAAGAGAAGATTAAAAATGACACTCTTTTTTCTTGTGTCCCACAGATAAGAGGTTTTCCAGTTCCTTTATTCTCAGGAGTTTAGGAGCTGTTTGAGACTGGCTGTTATGAACAAATCCAGTTAGCTGATTATCTACTGAAAAACCACCCTAATAAATACCAAAGATTTTGAGGAAAAAAAACCCTAGCTCCAGGACTTTGTGTTGTCTTTCTTTGTATTTGAATTTAGCCATCACTCCTCTGGCTGACATATATATGATATCAAGTAGCAGAAACGAGTGAATTATTGGACATGGTGTTAATTCATTCTTGCCTGACTCTGGGCCTTGCACGAGGGCAGCAATTGCTCTGTACATGGCAGATATTTGATATGGTGTGTGTCCTGCTATTGTGACTCTGTAAAGCTTCTGAGGATTACCAAAGAAAGGATGTAGAAATATACTGCCTGAAATGTCAAACACAAAAGTGAAATAAAAAGAAATATACAGGAAAAATGGGCACATTAGTACCTAAGCCTTTTGGGGAACCAGATAATGTAGGTTCAAATTCTGATTCCACTATCAGTTTTTTATGTGACCTTGGGTAAATCATTTAACTTTCCTCTCACTATTTCTCTTTTGTAAAACTGAAAACAGGCTTTGTCAAAGGAAGGGGAAAGGGATAAGCCTTATTTCAAAACAGAGATCATCTCATGTGGACAATGGGAATATGAATAAATTTCTTTGAAGGAGATAATTTATATGTTCCTCCTGATCTAGACATACAATATGCAGTGCTTAAATTTTGTCTCTTTTCTGTTGTAGACCTCATATCTGAATAAAATAGACTGTACTGAAAACTAACTGCCTATACCTTCCCAAAGCCATTCACTCAAATGAAAGCAGATATTTGACCTCTTGAAGCATAAAAAAATAAGCATTCTACTCAATTTCTTCCCCCATTAAACTGATAGAGATTTTCTTCTAAGAATTACCTTTGGCAAAACATTCATTTGTTGTAAATCTTCAGAAACTGTGGCAGAAATTGGATCAGAACAGCGTCTTACGCATTTCAACAGCAGCTATAAAGATATGGAGAAGATTAAGGTATATCTCTTGTTACCAATAGACTTTTGCTAGACCTCCCTTGGGCTGACAGCATTTTTAAATATTTGCATGGCCTAGGATTTGTATCCTAACTGTGTGCAAGTAAAAAATTACCCTAATTGGTATCAAAAAGTGTTAGTGAATATATTCTTTTGGAAATAATTTATTTTGTTTCATGCTGAACTGAAATAATACATTCTGCCTTGAAGAATTGCTTCTGTTCCACAGTTTACATACCATGAATAAATATTTAAATCACTCTTTCCTGTGAGCAAAGCTCAAAGGGGAAAGCTTGGCCACTCTTTACCAAGCCAGGTGAGATATGGTGCTGCATTCCAGCTCCTGAGGGCTCCCAAAGAGCTGAGCTTCATCCTGGCCCCACCATGCTGTGGTCAGGGGAAGGCTTTGTGCTTGGATTGCTCTGTAACCTCCTTGCTGTAACTTTCAGAATTACCAGGCATCTGACCTGCAAAACAAAATTCCTCAAGGAAGAATCAAATTTATGATAAAAAAAACCAGGCATTTTTGACCTCCTCTAATGTGGCTATCTGGAATATCTGTGGGGGGAAAAAAGGCATAGGATTATAGAATTAAAATTGTCTAATATTGCACATACATAAAGACATTGAACAGGGTTATTTACCTATCTCTGTCGCTTCCTAACTTTTCTGTGTCTGACTTGGCATCTTTGGTTGTATCCTTTACTGGTTGTGAGTAATCTGGGCAGCACATGCTCTCTGCAAGAACAGATTTTAAAAACGTCATTATTCATATTTTTATGAGCAAAACCTCCTCCTCAAACATCAGTATGTACAAAAATCAGAGTCATCTGAGTACTCATGGGAAAGGGGCTGGAATGGTATGAAGTGCAGAAGTCACCTTTCATAAACTCATTTATTCTATCTGCAGCTTTTTATTTGTGAGTCTCAGGTCTGTCTAAATACCTACTAACTCAGAGAAAGTACAGATCCATTATTTTCCCAACACTAATAAAAGAGATATTTTTGTGTGTTCATCACAATAAAAATGTACTCCGATATTTTTTTTAAACAATGATTTGATAGCCCCTTTCTTTACAAGAGTTCTTTCTCTTAGAAGTTGTCTTTCAATGTGCTCCTGAATTTTTTAGCATTATGCACTGATGTGGTACAGGAATAAGGCTGAATTGAAGGACTTTATTCCAGGAAAATACAGAAGGAATTGTCTCCCTTCTGTCCTAGAACTGCTTTTTAAAATCCTTTCACATTTAAGGGTCAAGCCCTGAGGAATACTTCAGGTAATATGCATTATGAATTGCACATGGCATGCTGACCTATTTTTCAATACACTCTATTTATTAGTAGACAAATCCCTTTTTTCTTTTTTCATGTAAAGTTTGCATCCAGGCAAAGGATACAGCAGCACTTGGTTATCCAGGCCAATGAGTTATTCTGCCAGGTTCTGCCTTGTTAAATTTACACACACCACATCATCTTCTTGACCTCATTTACCTCTCAAGAAGCAACTGCCTGGAGCAAAGGATATTTAGTTTTAAAGCAGTTGTTTTTGCTTCATATGTTTAAACCTATTGAATAAATGTCTCTCTGTAAAAAAGGCTTGTGTCCCTGCAGTGACTCTTTGGTACACAGAAAACACCAGAAATTATTGTACTCTACTGGAACAGCAAGTGGGCAACCTTTGACAAAAACATGAGGAGACAACAGATATGTTAGTTACAAACATTCCTGTTCTTAACCTTTTGTTTCATTGCTCATAAAGAAAAAAAACCAACTTTTTTTAAAGGAGTTAATGTGCATGAATGGCATAGACACAATGGTTTCCTGAAGGCTGTGAGTCTAAATATAGGGGTGGGTGCTGGCAGGGGTCTGTTCCCCCTGGAATGCAGATGATCCACTAAATTCCTTGGAGAAATGCATTGAACCCTTTGGTCAGAGAGGGTTTGGTTACCTGGAAAAGGTGCTCAACAGTGTTTCTGCTTGAAAAGGGACTGGCAGAAATAAAGAGATAGGTGTGGAGCACTGAAATGCAGGTGAACTGCAAAAGAAATGGCATACTTCAAAATAGTTCAGATGACACACAGCTTATTTCCCTATCTCAAAATATTACTTCAGTCTCTGCAGCAGCTGGAGGGCTAAAGGCTTCTGGCTCCATCAGAAGGATTTAATCAGTCCAAGACAGGTGGGCATTTGTATCAAAAAATAGGTACAGAAAGGGTGGGGTCTACAGATGTGGTTTATTTCCATGAAAACCCATAAACACATGAAGCTGATTCTGTTGATACCCGTGCTACTCCTCAGCTCAAGGCAGAGACTGACACTGAGGCTGAGGTGTGATCCTCCCTCTGGAACTGCTTACTAGATGTGTGCAAAATCATGTAGTTTCTTTCTTTCTTTCTTTCTTTCTTTCTTTCTTTCTTTCTTTCTTTCTTTCTTTCTTTCTTTCTTTTCTTTCTTTCTTTCTTTCTTTCTTTCTTTCTTTCTTTCTTTCTTTCTTTCTTTCTTTCTTTCTTTCTTTCTTTCTTTCTTTCTTTCTTTCTTTCTTTCTTTCTTTCTTTCTTTCTTTCTTTTTCTTTCTTTCTTTCTTTCTTTCTTTCTTTCTTTCTTTCTTTCTTTCTTTCTTTCTTTCTTTCTTTCTTTCTTTCTTTCTTTCTTTCTTTCTTTCTTTCTTTCTTTCTTTCTTTCTTTCTTTCTTTCTTTCTTTCTTCCTTCCTTCCTTCCTTCCTTCCTTCCTTCCTTCCTTCCTTCCTTCCTTCCTTCCTTCCTTCCTTCCTTCCTTCCTTCTCTTCTCTTCTCTTCTCTTCTCTTCTCTTCTCTTCTCTTCTCTTCTCTTCTCTTCTCTTCTCTTCTCTTCTCTTCTCTTCTCTTCTCTTCTCTTCTCTTCTCTTCTCTTCTCTTCTCTTCTCTTCTCTTCTCTTCTCTTCTCTTCTCTTCTCTTCTCTTCTCTTCTCTTCTCTTCTCTTCTCTTCTCTTCTCTTCTCTTCTCTTCTCTTCTCTTCTCTTCTCTTCTCTTCTCTTCTCTTCTCTTCTCTTCTCTTCTCTTCTCTTCTCTTCTCTTCTCTTCTCTTCTCTTCTCTTCTCTTCTCTTCTCTTCTCTTCTCTTCTCTTCTCTTCTCTTCTCTTCTCTTCTCTTCTCTTCTCTTTCTTCTCTTCTCTTCTCTTCTCTTCTCTTCTCTTCTCTTCTCTTCTCTTCTCTTCTCTTCTCTTCTCTTCTCTTCTCTTCTCTTCTCTTCTCTTCTCTTCTCTTCTCTTCTCTTCTCTTCTCTTCTCTTCTCTTCTCTTCTCTTCTCTTCTCTTCTCTTCTCTTCTCTTCTCTTCTCTTCTCTTCTCTTCTCTTCTCTTCTCTTCTCTTCTCTTCTCTTCTCTTCTCTTCTCTTCTCTTCTCTTCTCTTCTCTTCTCTTCTCTTCTCTTCTCTTCTTTCTTCTCTTCTCTTCTCTTCTCTTCTCTTCTCTTCTCTTCTCTTCTCTTCTCTTCTCTTCTCTTCTCTTCTCTTCTCTTCTCTTCTCTTCTCTTCTCTTCTCTTCTCTTCTCTTCTCTTCTCTTCCTCTTCTCTTCTCTTCTCTTCCTCTTCTCTTCTCTTCCTCTTCTCTTCCTCTTCTCTTCCTCTTCTCTTCCTCTTCTCTTTCTCTTCCTCTTCTCTTCCTCTTCTCTTCCTCTTCTCTTCCTCTTCCTCTTCTCTTCCTCTTCTCTTCTCTTCCTCTTCTCTTTCTTTTCTCTTTCTTTTCTCTTTCTTATCTTTTCTTTCTCTCTCTCTCTCTTTCTCTCTCCCTTTCTTTCACTCTCTTTCTATTTTTCTTTTCTCTTATTTCCCCTCTGTCCCTCTCTCTGCCCCTTTCTTCCCAGTGATTACCCGTTTTGTTTTGTATTCTAAGTGTCTAAGTCTTTCTCCACATTAATGAAAGCCAGGACTTTTAATTTAAAAAGAAAGAAAAATGAAGTTACATAGAAAAATGAAGTTACACACCCTCCAACATGAGTCACAGGAACTGGGGCAAAAAACCCCAGTGTACCAGTTTGTCCAGTTTAAGGGGCAAATCTGGGTCTGAAAGTGTGTGTGACTTTTTCCAATTATTCCAATTTATACACATGGTTGCCATTAGTTGTGGAATCATAATTAAATTGTGTCAAATTTTTGACAAGGTCTTTGAAGGCACAAGAAAATTCCAGAATTTACTCATATTATTTTTTACTTAACTTTTTTACTTCCTTAAGTATTAATACATCTCTACTATTACTCCACAATAATTATTCTAGTTTATTGCTGTTGCTGTTTCTGGTCCTTGGTGTCTGATGCTTAGACATATTTTTCGTGGTTGAAATCTCATGGGTATGCACTGCTTGCCTGAAATCAATAATAGTGAGAACCACTGACTCAAGGCTTTTCTGTTCCTACTCAGTCTGTGCATCATGTGATTTTGCTGTGAAGGAGTTTCACTCAACAGTTGAACTGGAGACACATTTCTGTAACAAAATACACCTTGACCACCTCCACACCCATCAGACAGCTATGGGAATAATCTGGGAGTAAGGTTTCTGTGGCTAAGAAGAATTTTTGGGAAACATCAGGTTCTGTCACTGAGAGATGAGTGTGTATGTTCAATGTGCTGCCAAAAACCTCAGGGGTGGATTTCACCAAAGGACACTTTGAGGCAATTTTGGGATCTCTGATCATCATTAGGAGTATGGTACTCATGCAAACAGCCTGGCTTTGGCCCCAGCCAGCATTCAGAGCATTTGCCATCAGGAGCTGTGTGCCTTTGGCAGTGCTCCTGCTCCATGCACACAAACACACTTTGCCAAGTCCTGGCAGCCCCTGCCTTGCTGGCTGCCACCACCTACACACAGAACAGCAGAAATTGCCTCCTCTCTGGGCTGAGCTGCTGAGTCAGGAGTAGGTTTCCCTCTCCTGCTCCCAATCTATCCATGGTGCTGTGAACCATTGCTGGGACTTGCTTTCTATGGATGTCGGTGCACAGGAAACTCTTCTGAGAAAAGTGATAATAAAAGTCACTCAACCTTTGTCCCTTCATCTGAGATGTTTGTCATCCACACTGTGATCCCTCAGGGGGACACACAAAAGTCATACTCCTCTCAGACAGTCTCTGGAATGTCCTTCTTCAGTTTGGTGGCCTTTCTTTGCTCCCTGTGTCTTCTCACACAAAGGCATCCTTCTCTTAGAAATTACTGGGTCCAGGTAAAGTGAGAAGGTAGGTGTTGAGTGTCCCACTCATCAGCTTTGGGTTTCTTTAAGTCTGCTGTATTCTCAAACCCCAACTGCATTCTAGCACAAAATACTGGCTATATACTCTGGCATTTCTCAACTGCACCCTCATCTAGTGCAAGCTAATTCACAGATTTGAGGAGAAGAACAAACCACATGCACTCAAATCTAATTCAGTCTTTTTGCTATTTTCATAAAACCAGTGTGTGATTCATGGAATACTAACTACATATTTTCTTTTGCAGCCACTCATTCTATGCTCACTTATGGAAGTAATTTCCACCTAAGACTTGCTTCCATGGCAGTGAATTTTCTGGTTTCCCTGTCTGACCCTTTGTTTGTGGTCTCCCAACACCCACCCATTATAAAAAACAGCTTTACAGGCTCAAACACAAGCTCTCTATGAGTCAGTATTCACTCTTCCACAATGGAACAATGAATAAATGGATATATGTTTATTTCTGCTTTGGTGGTCTGTCTTCAAGACACTTTTGCATTAAATTCTGCACAATTTAGTCTTTTATTGAAGCTCAGCTTCATTACATTTATCACATTTCTTCTAAATATTATTTCTGTTGAAGGAAGGAAGTGATGAGATCATCTGCGTAAAAGTATGACACTCTGGGAGTGTCATTATTGCTTTGAGATTAAAAAATAACACAAAGGGAACCAACATGTTTCATATCCCTACAGGTATTTCATCATAGTTTCATTCCATGGGTCTCACAGTTCCCAACATCTCCCCTTCCAGTCCAGGGAAGACCAATTATGAACTTGTCGGTGATATAATGAATTTACTGCATTTCAAGAACATTTCCAGAGATAAAAAGTTTCTTGCCCCTTATGTAATTTTTACTTTTTCTAGAAAAAGTAAAATTACTTTTTCTATTTCATGGGTTTTTTTTCTAAATTTTTGACCTAAAGTTGGTTATTTTAATAGATGGATGCCTTTATGAAGACATGACATTGTTAATTATGTAGTAAATTATATTAAAAAGCAAGATTGTTGATAATGATGATGAGAAAATACTATTTATGTATTCTAAAGGCACAAAAATTTGAATTAAATCTTACTTGCAAGTATTAATTGATGATTCTGCTGTTGCTAATATCTAGCCTACAAAGAGATATAATTTTATGCAGTGCACAGGAAGTGATTAAATTAAAGGTATAAAATATTGATGTCTCTAGGCCCTGAGCTGGAACTGTAGGTTAGAAATTACACATGAAATGTTGAGGCTGATAATTGTAACCCAGATAATTTTACAGAGAGTTTTTTGTCCTTCTCTACAGCATCTGTTTTTCATCCTGTTTTCTGATGGTTGCCTCAAGAATATAAACACAAGGTGAAGGTGGTCATGAGTCAGTATGAGAGTGGGTTCCTGTCTTTTACAGAAAGACACTTCCCAAACAGGCAAACACATCAGCAAGAACTCACAGCCTTAAATTTGTGAGTTTTTAAGTAAATGGCAGCTAGTGACCAATTCAGCACCCAAATGATACAGCAGTGGTGCTCTGGGGGAGGGGACCAAAAAACACTCATGATGCAGAAAATGTGTGGAGTAGGTTATGGTAATCACATTGACCTCTCCTGTATAGCACACTGAGATGAAAGTGTCACAATGCAAGGAAACATGATTTCTTTCCCAGCATTCTGATTGCAGCCCCAGCACAGGGATCAGCTGTGCCCCAAACAGTGCCTGCTTTGCCTGGCATCGACTGAAGCGAGGCTGGGAAGAAAAGGATGAGAGGATTATTCTATTCACAGACGTGTAACAGTAGACATTTAAATTACTAGGACTCTTCAGCTCCCTTCCAGATTCCTTTTTTTGGGTATTGGGATGGTCTTTGTGGATGCAAAGGGAGTCAAGATGTGATGCAAGGAACAAGGCTGACCAAAACTTACAGCTCATCTGTATTTCAAAGGCATCTATTGCCACTTTCAAATTTCATGGAGTCCAGATTCTTAAAGATCAAGGTATTAGTATTTTCCAGAATGCAGGTTAAAGATTAAGCCTAATCTTGACTTGTAAAAAACATATGGATAACACAAACTTCACATACACACTTGGCCTCTTTCAAAATAAGACATTTTATGAGCTTACCTGCAATGTAGATGTGGTGTGTTTATGAAAACCAGATGTGGTACATGTATATATGATGAAACCTTCAGTTTTGCATTTGTGAGCACCACTAAAAGGTGAACGCTTAGTCACTGACATCAACAGTGTACTTTTGTAGCTTACTTGAGATTCAGAATTTCATGCTTGTGAGTCTCTACCAACTGAGAATCTTCCATGTTTCTATGATTCCATGACTTAGTAATGCCTGTGAGTAATGCTGAGCCTGTTGCACTGTACCTGCAAAAATATGGATGCGTGTACACACAAAATATCTGTTCCTTTGCACTTTTCAGTCTCATTTTCAAATTATATCATATTGAAGAGTGCTTAGAAAGATGGCCAAAATTCTGTTATTACTGTTTGCACCTCATGGTTTTGTTACTGGGGCAACTGGGGACTTTTGCTATGGAAATGCTGTTTTCAGACTTTGAGATATTGGCAGCGCTGCACAGACTTATTTTGATTCCAAAATAATTTTAAGATGAAACTGGAATTAATGGATATGCTTTGAGAGAAGGCTGAAATACCTTGATGTAAAAAGCTAGACTAACTACAGCAGCAAATTAACAAAATGGCATTAAAATGAACTTCCAAACATTTCAACATAAATAAGACTAACTGTCAGAAGGGAGAAAATCTGCATTGGTAATTTGCTGGACCAAGATTTCAAATGCAAATTGATGTCTTGAAACTGATGGCTCCTGAAAGACAATGTGGACATTGAAAGAACATGCAGAATGCCTCCTAGATCAAGACTTGCACTAATCTTTCATGATCCTTTGTTTTATGCTTCCTTCCTCCTTTGTTTTTCCTTTGGTTTGATACTGATTTCTTATACATCATGATGGGTTAAGAACCAAATCTCAAAGCTCAGCTTCTCTCTGATGTGCTTTGATTGTGTGACAGAACAGGAGCAGCAGCTTCAGAGCATCAAAACGAGCCCTAACTTGCTGGTATCACTGAAGTCCAGGCAGACTTCCTGCTGTCCTCCAGCTGCTGTTAGAGGTCTGACAGAGCAGAACTGTGTGTGATCCTCCTGGATCTTACTGGACTGCCAAAGTCTTCCCCAGGATGCTGACTTGGGACCCACTGTGCAGTTCTCTGCTGATATTTGCCATTACTCCAGTTGCTGTCTACAGTGGCTGCTCCTTCTCCTTTGGAGGAATGAAATATTCAGTATAGAGGAATGAACAGAGGTGAGGGCTTTCACATGTTTTCTCACATCCTTTTCTCATTATGTTCCCACAAAAAAGGTGTCTTGAGTTTAAATACAGATCAGTTCCTAAGCCACTTCTCAAACTGAGCTAGGTCATAGGTATTTGAGGGGATAGGAGAAAACAAGGAGCCATTTCATGCCAAATTATTATGAAAAACAATATGATTAGTATCCTCTTACCCTTGTTGTCTTCAGTACAGATGCTTCCATCACACCCTTGGAGTTCCTGCAAAACCCAAACCAGGAAAATAGGCACCTTTATGTCTGCCATCTGGCCTATTTTATGTTTATTAGAGTGCTTCAAAAGTGATTCTTTCTCTCCATGAACTAAGCAGCCTCAATGACTGGCTCTATGCCTGGGACGCCTGCATTTAATGAGATGAATTCCAGTGTTTCTGACATCTTTTTGCCACGTAATGAAGACTCTCCTGATGGAACAGAGACACCAGTACCTGTTTGTCACCCACACTGCTGTGAAGCATTGTGAGCAGGCAGTGGGAGGAAGTGATCACTCTCCATGCTATTTCTGGACCAAAAAGGCATGCCTTACTAGGAAAAGTGCACTGGGATTTTTATCTTTGTATGGATGGATAGGCAGGGGGGAAAGTCAGCCAGAAATGCATAAACAGAGGATTTGTATCTCTGTCAGCAGCTCACCTTCTATGCTCATCAGAAAAACACACGTGCAGAGAAGTCAAAATTGTAGAAGATTTAAAACACAGCATGAAAATAAACTGAATGGTAATGAGAATTTCTCAGAAACATGGTTTCCAGAATTAAGATGCCTCTTGTTACCTCTTCTTCCCTATACCTGATGCTGTTCTCTGAAATACCAAATTTCACAGTTTCTCACTAGGTTTTCTCTCATATTTGCTTGTTACTCATCAACAAAATCCTGTTTCTGAGTGTAAGTAACAAGGAAAAAAAGGTTTCCTTGAGGCTTTTGTTTCACAGCTCACAAGCTGGTCCCAGCTGTGTGTGAATCATTACCTCCTGGCTGGACACAACCCATCCATGGCTTTTTGAGGAAGGTTTTGAATTCGTTTGGGGAGGCAGATGGGAGAGAGCCTGCCACCTGCTTGCAGGCAGGGATTTTCCTGGGGTTTAGTCAACCTGCCAAAAGGTACTTCCAGGTTCTGTTCTGTCCAATGTAAAAAGTGCCCAAGAGACTGCAGAGAATTGCTGCACTATCTGATTGACATTAAGAGGAGTCCATTTTTCATGGAAGGTCAAAGAATCACTCCCATGGTTTGTTTGCAGGGACAAATCCTTAATGTTAGTGGTTTTGATTCCCAGCAGGCTCTGACCTGGTTGCCACAGCCAAAGGGAATGCTCCTGGCATACTGATGTGGTGGTTTCAGGGTCCCCTGTTGGAGGAGGAAGGAAATGATGAATCTGATGCCATGTTCTTAAAAGGTTAATTTATTATTTTATGATCTATATTATATTAAATAATGCTATGCTAAACTATACTAAAGAATAGAGAAAGGATACAGACAGAAGGCTAAAAAGATAATGATGAAAAACTCGTGACTCCTTCCAGAGTCCTGACACAGCCTGACTGTGATTGGTCATTAAGTTAAAACAATCCACATGTTGGATAAACAATCTCCAAGTACATTCCAAAGCAGCAAAACACAGGAGAAGCAAATGAGATAATTATTGTTTTCATTTCCCCCCGAGGCTTCTCAGCTTCCCAGGAGCAAAATCCTGGGCAAAGGGATTTCTCCAGAAAATATGATGATGACATATTGACATCAGTATGTTTTAATAATATTGCAATTTTCAGAGACTTTTTTATTTCAAACATTTTTCAATCAGACCCACATTTCACTAGTGGGCCATTGTGAATGAAGTGAAGTTTTCATTCAGTGGAGAATGCCTCCTGGATTTCAAATAAGTGTTTCAAAAGCAAGAAGGTGAAATAGAAGCTTGGAAAAGATGACATTTTACAAAAACCTTCACAATCTTTAGTGTCCTGAAAGCTGCACCTAAACCTAACTTGACAGAGAAATATATGGCAGGCTGATTGATCAATAGCCTGAAGATGCTTTTCCTGAAATTAATTCATCCAGACAGATTCTTCAGGGAATTCTCACTCTATGCAAGTTCCTGGGAGGTAAATTGGATTGATGAACCTTAAAATGCTAGTCTCATTAAAATGAGCTAGTTAAATTTGTCCTCTGTCTTGTAGTTGCTCTAATTGCCTAGAGACAGTGAATTGAATGCCATAGCTGAGCATTGGTATGGTGCATGTCTGTGATGTAGATAACACAGAACAGATAGCATGGAAAACTCAGGGACTGGCACCCACATGCCAAGGCTAGAAGTACAGGGCTTAATTTAATAGGAATTGTGACAGTAAATTAGTGACAGCAGGGATATTGTTCTGTTTCACATGTAGGAATTCCTGGCCTGCCACCAAAGGACAAATTATTATTCAGGAGCAAGCAACTGTTGTATTTTTTTATTCCTGATTCCCTCGGCATGTAAATGCAAAAGAGGAGAATCCTGCAGCTCCCTCTGCTCTGACTCTTGCTCCAGGCTGGAGTCATTAACATGAGAAGGCAAGAGGAGCCATCAGGGAGCTCAGACACTCAGCCCCAAGATATGCTCAGTGTGGAGACAGGCAGAAGGAGCTATCTGAGCCAAAAGGTTTCTCAGATCAGAAGAATCAGACCACTAAAAGTGAAATCTAACCAGAACTGTGTCTGCTTCTCCTAATCACAGGAAAACATGAGCTGAAGCAACACAGATATTTTCACTTCTGTGTATAAACCAGCCATAGGAAACCAGTCACGCTGAAAGCAACTCAAGTCTTTGAATCTCAGAGGTAGTTGCCCGCTTTAAAAAGTTGTTTGGCTCTGGCTCTTAAGCTTCCCTGATGCACCAGTGAGGAACGAGGAATGAAACCTTGTCACATTCAAGTACAAGCCTCAAGGAATGCCAAGATGAGCTTTCCCAAACCAGAAGAGCATCATGAGGTGAGGGACTTGGCAGGGCACTAGTGGCTGAAAATAAAACCACTAAAAGTACAACTCCTGTTGTACTTCAATTAGGCTTTTAATGGCAGAGAGTTGCTGTCTCTGTGTTGTTTTAGAACCTAGGAGTGCTAATCCTAGTGCTTTGTTCAGGGAATTCAAGTCACTCACAAAGGACTTAAAATATTGGATTAGAAGATCTGTAGAGCATGTTTTTGTAGTGGTACATGTAAGTTTAAAAAGGATGTTGTAATTTCAGGTAAATTCCCACTTTGCATTTCCCTAAGGACTGAGCATAACCTGTGGATGAGAACTGAGCTGGAAAGCTTTAAACTGAGTGACTCCAAGCAAACTGGGATCCTCTCCCTCCTCTGGGCAACCCTCTGGGGCTCACTCTCAGAAGTGAATATCCCATGGGATATTTTATTTCAATGTTCCTTTGCAGGCTTTTCTTCAGTGTCTAGACTTGGCATCCTGGAAAGTAAAGTTGAGGGGTGGGAAGGACTCAGTGAGTGGAGCAGAGAAACCACATTTAAACCATTAAGTCTTAAATTTACTTCCTGAGAGCCATGGCCACACCAGAGGGCAGGAAGCAATGACTTCAGTCCTGGTATAAGCATTTAATTTCCATGTGTTCTCACAGGGTGAGTTTTGCTCCTCAGATGTCCTGAGGCAGATCTGGTTATATACAAATTTCAGCGAGGGTGCAGTGAACAAAGGTGAAGTGTTTGGTGTGATATCCAGACAGCAAACTTTGGAAAACAGATCTGCGATGGGGACAGCTGGCTTTAAAAATAATTGTGTCAACACCTGCTGTCATTTCTGTACTGCTGCATGTGTGTAGGGCTTGGACCTACACTTGCCCCTTTTTTGAGCAGTGCCCTAAAGAGGAGGCTGATGTGCAGAAAGTGTTCACAGTGCCTACCTGCCAAAAGACATAGCCAAAATCCTTTGTTATAATTTTTGTCTAATTTTTCTAAGGAAAAAAGAAGCCAAATTTAGTAATTATAATTATTTTTGAGATTCTACTATGTTTGGACCCTGAATTTCAAAATGGGTGGGAAAGTAGTCATTGTTGGCCATATGAAGTGATGTAAAAGGGAAATAAATAAAGATTTTTCAGGAGCCTGAAGTTGAGCTTTATCACAAATTGAATTCCTTTGCAATTCATGTGTACCACACTCCTGATAAGAAAGAGCTATTTCCTCCCTGTTTTTACATATCGGTAACATTCAAACATCAAGAATCTTTCATTTTTCTTGTTCAGCTAACCACTAAAATGGAATATGCTGCTCAAGGAATTTGAGAGGATTCACAAAACCACCTGTAGATGTGCTGGAATACAGTCCCTAAATCCAAATGAACCGTTTCCACAGCAACCCCTGTTTGTATCATCTGTCACAACCCATTCAGGGATGCCTGAATCAGATTCTGGTAACAATTTTGGCATTTTATATTACAGTAATTTAAAATCCTGATACTTTCTCACCAAGGTTAAAATCACACACTAAGTGGACTATTACCAGACTGTTGCTGTGCTGAGGTGCATTTAAAAGATTGCATCTGTCTGTAGCAAGGATATTGACAATTCCTTCTAATAGCATTTGGCAATTTATAACTGCTATGTTCTTTCTGAATACCTTCTGTCATGTTCATGTAATCAGAGATTTCCAAACAAAATGACTCATAAAGAGGCATAATTAATTGGAAGAAAGACAGCTATCTAAAACAAACACTACCATTAGCATCTCTGGCAAGCCCAAAAATAGTCTCTAGAGATGCTACTGTCACAATGAAAAAGCTTTCAAAATGGTATAAAGATGTATGCTGCATGTTAAAGGAATTATTCTGCCCAGTGCAAGACCTTGAGACCTCATATTAATGAAATTTAAGATGGACATGAACCTCTGGAGCAAGTCCAGGGGAAGCCATGAAGATGACCAGAAGGCTGGAGCACCTGTTCAAGAAGAAAGGCTGAATTGTGATTGTTCAGCCTGGAGAAGAGAAGGCTCCAGGGAGACTTTAGGGAAGCTTTCAGTAACTAAAGGGGAATATGAGAGAGCTGGAGCATGACAGGACAAGGGGGAAGACTTTAAACTGGAAGAGGGAAGGTTTAGGTTTGATATTAGAAATAAATTCTTTACTATGAGACTGGCAGAGCACTGGAATGGGTTTCCCAGAGAAATTGTGGATGCCCCATCCCTGGAAGTGTTCAATGCCAGGTTAGAAGGGGGTTTGAGCAACCTGGTCCAGGGAAAGATGTTCCTGCCTGTGGCAGGGGTGTGGAATGAGATTATCTTTGGGGTTCCTTCCAACCCAAACCACTCAATGATTTTATGGCTTTATGATACTTAGAATACCATTTTGTGAAGCTAAGAGGACTACAACATTGCTGTTAGCTGTGTAACAGCTGTCTCTGATTTAAGGACCAGGTCACAGGAGACAATGCCCAAAGTTCAAATGGAACCCAGAATGACAGGAGACAATGCCCAAAGTTCAAATGGAACCCAGAATGCCACCTTAGCTCAGCTGGAAGCTTCAGCTTTGGAGCACAACAAGAAGGAAGGAGTTTTCACTTATCTACCATTTGCCATCATTTCTATGCATGTCAGAAGGTGTGTAGTGTGCAAATTCAGTACTCAATATTAGGGTGCAATGCAGAGCCTCTAATCAGCCTTACCATATTTTCCTGTGGTCTGAATTATGGGAAAGGGCATGCACCTTAGATAACCACGTGGGTATGTTACTGGTATTAACTCAGGAAAAATAAAAACCTTTCAGAAATCAAGAGAATATTTCATAGAAGAAACCCACAGGAAAACAGTACAGATCAATGAGATGGAGGGTGCTATTCAAGACTCCTTCAATTGAATCAAACATGCTTCATCAGTAAATTTTCTAATCAATAATGATACCAAAAATGTACATAGTTCATCTTTTATCATAATGGGCCAAATTTCTACTTCATCAGCAAAAGCCATAAGCAGAAAGTTATGGCTTCCTGGTCCTTTGCCCAACTCTGGCTTGTGAGCTGCTCTGGGCAGCCTTGACACTGCTCCTAAGTGCATCTGCTGGCCAGGGGCTCCACTGGGAAATTCAGAGCTGTGGGTTAGCTAAGTGCGCAGTTTTCTAACCACATTTCCTCTCTGCCCCTCCTTGTGCCCAACAGTGACCCTGCCTTTAGAGTAGATAAGAGGGAGTGGCAAAACCTAGCTTAACCTATTATACACAGAAGTGAAAGTCATCTTCATGTGGCTCACTTGTAATCTCCTAAGGGCAAAAGACTTTCAGTCTTTTTTATAGTGTATTTTGTCAGTTTTGTAATGTAAACAACTAAGACCCTTACTATAACCCAGACTTATAAAGAGATTATTTCATTACATGTTTTTTCTTTTCTAAAAACTTTAACACTATTTTCTATATTGAATGTAATGCAATGAAAGGAGAAGGAGCTTTATTTGTAGTGTGTATGCTACTTATTAGAAATTTGAATTAAATTGATACTTCTACTCTGTGTGGCTGAATCTGAAATTCCTCCCAAACTGTGTGCAGCAGAATTGAAGGCATGTTTAAGATACTGATGGAAAATCTATGACTTCTCTCCAGTTGTCTGATATTCCAAAACAAATCGAGTTTTGTGGAAGATGTGTAATGCCATTTAGCATGATGCAGGAAGAATGACATATAAAGGATTGGTGAAGAAGAAAGGTAGCTGATTATGGGAACACTGTGAAGTGAAATATCCTGTCCTCAGTGAATTAAAAATGCACAGGTCTGTGTTGACCTATAGGTGTGCACAATACTCCTCAAATGCCAAGAGGAAACGCTAGCAGCAGTCCAGGGTCATGTTGGAGGAGATTGATTAAAAAACCTGTTTTTACCATTGTTGCCATTACATTACTGGGAAATGCAACCAAGCACCACCCATTTAAAGGAGATGCTGGTCTGAAATGTAAGTATGGCAACCATCAAGGGGTAAGACTGCTGGGGGAATGGATTTGTAGATGAGTCGTGCTGATTAGCAGGCCTGTAAACAAAGGTTCATTAAAAGTCTGTTTTGTCTCTGTGCTGCTGTCAAGCTCTCCTATAGAACTAAGAAATGGAGTAAAAATCAAAGGGGATTTTAAAATTTGTAAGACCTGTGTTTCATCTATTTCTGTACAGCTTTGAAGATACACTGTTTTGATAATGCAGGCAATAAAAGCAACACAGCTTTACCTCTGTGAACTGCTCCAAGAAAAGAGCTATTCACTATATGCTCACTTTCTCTTCATGCAATAATTCATCAGCTGCAGACTTCTTGTTTTACCAGTCAACTTTAACCATTTCCTTGCCTGCCCCCTGCATGCAATAACACTAAACCTCTTCAGTAAAACTGATGCTTGCTCTACGGGCACAAATAGGGTGTGTATGAATAATCTGTACGCTGTGACCCAATCCTTTCCAATTCAAATAAAAGCATTTCAGAGTAGGTAGGCAAGATTCCTGCAGCAGCTTCAAGAGTGTTTGACTAGCTAACCTGGGTGGATGTGAAAGTGTCAGTGTCTAGTGTACTAGAGTACACTAACTGCACCTACCCTGACCTCCAAACTCCTCACTGCAATCCTGCACCATTGTCCCCCTCATAGGATGGCAGAAAAAGCCGCATGAAGATGACTGATTTGCTGAGATCCATTCCCAGGCTATACTGTGCTCCCTTCTTGGCAGCAAATTAAAAGTGGCTGAAATCACTGTTGGTTTCTATGAGAAGTTCTTAACTTCCATGTTGCAGGAGTTAGAAGAAGTATATTCCATTCACTTCCTGATTTTATCCTGGGTGATAATACTGTCCTTTTTACCCTGTTCTGCTTTGGAAACCACAGACTTAGTGGCAGTGCCATGTCTAGTTCACTGGTATGATGGCATTGGAGCTGCCTCCCAATGAGCATAGTTCACTTAGGTTTTCACTGAGCAGGGACCCTCTGGAGGAGTTACTGATAGAATATTGTCAGATGAAAGCTGAGGGATTTGCACATTTTCCTTGTGTTAGCAGGGGGAGATGGGCACGTGGAGACTGAGAACTCATTAGCTTGCTTATCTTAAATCTAAGATGCATCTCTCTCTCTGTCTCTTTCTCTCTCTTTCCTGAGACCTAAGACAAACTGTAACTCACCCAAAGACATAATTTATTTTAATTTTTAGTAATTTGGGATGTATCTTTGTAAGGGATCTTTGAAGGGGAAGTGCAGGTCAACATCTCTGTCCAAGGAGTACATGATATTGCTGAGAAAGGTAATGGAATGAAGAGGCATCTGTGGACTGAGCAATATTTCCCACTAGCACAGACAATGAAACTACTGTGATGTATTTTACATTGCTACTATCCATCTTCATTACCTTCTGTTGTTTAGGGATCTTCAGGGTGACTGTCTTGCAACTCTTGCTACACTGGTATCTCCTGCCAGAGTGAAAAACCTCAGTGTGTCTGAAAAGACATTTCTTTTCCAGTGAGAAATTGTGCTGAAGTGAGTTGTCCTTCCAACACAAGAAATGTTACAGGACATCTGATGAGTTAATTTTGCTTTGCTCTAGAGGATTTTGCTCAGTCAATGAGAACATTTAGGCTGTGACCTTCCTATGCAGTATATCTTGGTGTTTTGAATTCAACCTACTGATAAGAATAAAAGGTCTCCATACTTTTATAGGGAGATGGGAAGTAAGAAACAGTTTAAACCCTTCTCTTACCAATAGGAATTGTAAAGAGTGAGAGTCTGATGCTTCTTATCTCAGCTGAACCCCTTTGCATCTGGTCTACAGCAAAGGGAAATAATCAGTGTCTGATGTCATCTTTTCCCCTTACTGAAACTGGTGAAGAATGATAAAGCAGCTACATCCCTGCCCTGAATGAGGGATTCAGCTCTTCAGATGGCCCTTTACACACTGGTACACATTGCTCCTAATAGTGCCTGGGCCACAGCTTGAAATTTTGGCTGTGAGTGAAAACTACGCATTAATGAGCCTTTGATAAAAACTGTCACACAGATCCTGCTATTGATATTCAAAGAGCCAAAAACATGTCAGGAACTATTTAATGGCAGTAGCTCTTCAATTATTAGGAGAAAATGTTAAATACACTGGGTAAAACTCATCTGGTAGGAAGTCACAGTCATGAAAGGCTTTTTTCAATAGTAGAATATAATAAAGATGTAAGACCTAAGTGAAATGTTGCTAGAACTATGATCTCTGATCTCTGTCTCCTGTGGCATCATTCACATCATTGTAGTTATTCTAGTGAAGTGTGCTTTGTTTCATTTTTTTCCTTTTCATCTACAAAGGAAAAAAACCCTGAGTAAAAACCTCAGTCCTGTAATGAGAAATGAAGTATGCAAGCCCTTGTACTCTGAGATCCAAATGTATCAGATTGCAAAGTGAATTCACCTTTAGAAAACCAATTTAAATTCAAATTAAGGTTATATTTTATGACTTTAATATGCAATAGTAGTATTGTTTTCTATTGAAGTCTACTAATCACTCTGAAGAGTGAAAACAGGACTTTCCAAATGAAAGTGGTCATAAAAGAGAGAAAGCTGTTCCACTTTTTTTTAAACAGAAATCTGTTTAGAACTTAGTTAAATATTTATATTAGCCTTACTTAAGTTATTTTCTTTTCTATGTCTTTTGAAATACTTTCTTTTGAAAGTATTTCAATTCTTCATTTAAATACTTTCATTTTGAAAAGAAATAGAAAAGAAAATTACTTCCTTTCCTTTCCTTTCCTTTCCTTTCCTTTCCTTTCCTTTCCTTTCCTTTCCTTTCCTTTCCTTTCCTTTCCTTTCCTTTCCTTTCCTTTCCTTTCCTTTCCTTTCCTTTCCTTTCCTTTCCTTTCCTTTCCTTTCCTTTCCTTTCCTTTCCTTTCCTTTCCTTTCCTTTCCTTTCCTTTCCTTTCCCTTCGTGTTGTTTATAAACAATGAATAATGTGAATAGGAAGACATTCCATTATATGTACTCTACAATTCACTCATAAGCACTGGATTCAAGGAAATGTTCCACAACAGAAAACAAAGTCCATAAAACTATTGTTTATCTTATAAAATCATGCAACAAGCAGATATCTGCATATAAAAATAAATATTTTCTATTTTCTCAGATACAGTAATAAATGTTTGATGCATACACTAATGAAAATTTTAATTCATATATATATATATATATATGTGGGTCTGTGTGTGTATGCATGGGTATATATTTATACACACACACGTTAATGACAAACATGATAGTCATAACCCATCAGACAGATATGGCAGGTATCAATTTGCCTTAGACTTTGCTCCTAGTGCTTTCTTGACTCACCATTAGATCAATTCCTTGCCCAGAAACATTTTTTCTTGTATCACTGAGCAGGGGAATGGCACGAGGGATCAGCATCAACATCGAGCAGCAGAGGTTTCACCAGCACAGCAGAGGAGCCTCAGGCACGGAACTTTTCAGAACCTGAAATTAGCAGCTAAAGCCTCATTCAGTGATTTTTGGCCTGTAGGAAGGACAGCAGAGTCAGTGATTCCTATGGGATATCTGCTCTGAGAAGGGCTGAACTCAGCAAGGCTGGCTCCATTGACTGGAGCAGGCTTCACGCTGGGAAGAGAACGGCTGCTCTGGGCCACACCAGCTCTCTCTAAATTACAAGCTTGACTCCAGTACTGATTTTAACCTTGAGAGAAGGTCAAAGAAGAGATATAAGGGACAACAGTAGGACTAACATAGCCCATGGCATGCTTCCTTCCAGTCTTTCATTTTAGGAGGTGTCCCTAATGAGCCAGATCACAGAGCAGATTGGATCCTCTCCCAGACTTTGATTGAGGTTATCTTTTAAAAATCATTAAAAAAAATACTTAAGGATTTTGTTTTTTAGAAAAACACAGAAATATTTTGACCTGTAAGGTATATTTTTCTATGCAGTTACAGTTGACAGAGTTCTCCTGCCCATAAAAGAGGCAGAAGCCAATTTCAAATCTGGAAACTGTGAATAGAAACAACTTGCTGAAGAGTGTGACCTAATTAGCCATGCTAGAGGGGAATTTCAGTAGGTGAATGGTATTCATCATAACAGCCCAGAACACAGCTGACCTCCTTCTCCCCTGTGCCCCTCCCACACGACCTCAGGGATGCCTGTGTGACTTTTGATCTCTGAAACACCTGTGGGCAGTGGGCAGTGTGTGCTGATGTTTTATACATCATTTAAATGCTCCACTGTTTATTTTCAAATAGAGTTTTGCCAATTTTGAGAGTGCTTCTGAGGACTCAAGCTCTCTTTTTTCCTTCTTATAAAACAGGCAGAGTAGCAGTTTTCACTTTGCTGTGTGTGACCTGCACATTTGTGTGTGAATGTGTTTGCCTGTGCAGTTTGGAGGTCATGGAAAATACAAATCTGAAAAAATTCTATTATGGTGCACTTTCTCTAGTTCATTCTTTTCCATTGGTAGTCAGTATCACACTCTATACAAAAGTTGTTTTGGAAATAATAATTTAAAAGAATTCTGACACAGAATTATGACACTTCTATGTGCTAAAGATAACAGTAATCACCTAACAGAGGATTTATGTTTTTTAGGTGCCCTAAAATGAAGTAAGGCTGGTTCACTTTTTCTGTTTCCATTGTTATTTTCTCAAGCTCCAAATAGACAAAACAAACATACAAAAAATCCTTTTACTCACAAAAGAGCTTTCAAAGTTTTTGAGGAAAGCAAAAAATAATTCATAGAAAGTCCTTGATGCTTACAGACACCTTTGAAACTCTGTATGCTGAAATGATTGAAACTCTGATAGCTGAAATGGAAAAGCAGAGGTTAAACCTTGAGATCTGCAGAAGTTTGGAAAGCATTTAGTTGCTAGGATGTCACATATTTTTTAAATTACTGTAGAAAAATACTTAGAAAGATTTCAGATAATTTTGTATGAAATATTATTTTTTCAATTTGCAATGTAGTTTTTATTATTTGCCTGCTTTTGTTGATTTGAAATTATAGTGTCAGCTACTTTCTGTCTTGCAAATATAAACTTAAGCCTTTTAACTATGCTTCTAGCACATCAGAGATTAGACCTGCAAATGCATGGTCATCTATGTTTGTACATGTGGGCCATCCCATGAAAACCAATGGGAAATATATAAATATTATTCAAAGTTTGTCACTCATTTCAGCTTTCCTTAGAAATTTATTTCCCTTACCCCCTTTTTATACTAAGGGCTAAAAACAATCTATCAGCAAATTCAGTGCAAATCCAAAATAAATCTCCCAAATCCACTGGAATCATCTGGGATTTACACCAGAGTGCTCAGGAAATGGCAGCACTTTCCCCATGCCCATGGCAGGAGGAGCCCACGTGCAGGGCTGCAGAGAGCTCAGGGAAAACCCAGGGGTGAAGGTGGGCAGTCAGCTGTGCCAGGTCCTGGGATGGCTCTGTGCCTCCAGCACAGCCCTGGGGCTGCTCCTGATGAGAAAAGGCAGCAGCCTGTGCTCACAGCATCCTCTGACCAAGGAAAATACTGCAGCAGCACATTTCCCTGCTAAACTGCATGAAAATAAAACCATCAATAAACTTGAAATATTACGATGCAAGGTCGGCTTCACATTCTTTCTGCAGTCTGGCTGTAAAGTGACATCAGCAATGAACTCAGACTTTGTAGCTGTTCGTTCGTCACCATGCCCAGATACCCCTCCCAGGCACTGTGCTTTATGCAGCACAAACTGGATCCCCAGGATGATGGGTGACAACTCATGATGGGTGACTATCTGACAAGTGATTCAGATAACAGCGTGAGATTGAGGAGAGGAAAAACAGGATCACATCCTCAACATTTCTGCCCCAAGAAAGAATCCAGCAAATAGTAACAGAGAGAAAAAAATTGCAGTGATCTAATATTCCTATTATGTTATTATTATCTGCAGAGCTCGAGTTCTGCAGTCTTTCCCTCTTTTTCTTGCTCTAATCTGTGTGGGCATTTCTATTATGCCTGTCAGCACAGAGTCTGAATGTCTTCTAAGCAAGAAGAAATAGTAACTCTTTTCCCTCCCAACAACAAAATATGGACTTTATCTCAGCTGGCATGAAGTCTTCTAAAAATGTCAGTGTGCCGAGAAGGGGAGCATGGAAATTTATCATGGATACAACACCTCATTCTCCAGTCTGCTTTCTGCTCTATTTATGCATTGCTTTGAGTCTCTGTGTGATGATGGGAACGAGCTGATGTCTGTGGTATTTATAGGGTATTTATATAAGGAATGGCTCTTTAAGTATAGCAACAAGGTTAAGTGTGATGCAGCAACTCAAGAAGTGCTTTTGACAGCTGAGTACCCCCTCCCAGAAAAGCATTGTCTGCTTAATTTTTATTGCCAATGTCACTTAAATGTAAGATACTTAGCAATACTGCTCACAGCACTAAGTCTGTCATACACAGAAAGACAGACACTGACCAGAAGCGACAAAATAATCACAAGTCCTTGTGCAACAGATGCTTTAGTTGCATTTTATATGACATAAACCTCATTTTAAAAACCTTCACAAGAAGTTATGCTGCCTTGACTGTTCTTTGATTTCAGTTTTGCCTCAGTCAGTCCCTGCTCTGCTGCTGGCCCGAGTAACAGGGCCCTCTTACCTCCATTCACATTTCAAAATGAATGAAGCTACCAACAATGTTTTGTTTGCATCTTCACTGAATGGAGAGAGAGACAGAGAAGTAACATGTAAAGGCCCTTATAATTCCAAGAAAATATATTTTATGCACATGCTTCATATTAGTAATTCAAACTGTCATACTGTATACTTTAAGAACAAGACAGGAAGGAACTTGTTCACTTTGTGAGTTTTTCTTTTTTCTCAGAACAGTCCTTTGAAACCTTATTTGAATTGAAAATAGTTATTGAAAAGCTGTGTCATGTCAGGGTTCCTATTCTACTCAGAGGATGTAATTTTGCTTTGAAAATTGGTCTCTCATCTTGAATGAGCAAATAAGCATCCTGGTGGATGCCAATTAGATGAACTTTTGTATCCCGAGTAGAACTGCTGAGAGCAATTTTGATGGACTGAATTTGCATCTGAATATGCTTTCAACTGGATCTAAAACACATTGTAAAATCAGATTGATCTCTCCAGAGCTCCTTCAATGGAAAAGATTCCAGTAATGCAATTTTATTTGGAAAGATTCAGAGAAAGACATTTGGATTTCTGTTTAGTTCCTAAGACTTTTCTTTTTCTCTTAACTACCCAAATAACATATCTTGAAAAGTCAGTATGAAAGTATTTCAGTTTTTCTGAAAGTAAACATTGAGAATAGTTCCAGCCTTTTGTTTCTGTGCCTTTGAGACTTATCTTCAAGGAAAAATCTGTAACACTGATTCCTATCGGAAAAAACTCAAACACTGAAATCCTGAAATTCTTTTGAAAAACAACTTCCATTCTCAGACTTAATCTGTAGAGGGAGAAGCATTGATTGCTTAAAATGTTTCCAGCTGCAATAGTCTAAATCAGGAATTTAAAAATATTCTTGATAGATGCTGCCTTTGCTAATGGCAGCACTGGGTATAATCACTGACAGGAATAGCTCTGATTACTGGTATCAGGCAAAAGCAGTTCCAGCTCTGACTGTCTGTCTATCCTTCAGAGCCAGCTTCCATAACATTATGATTTATGCTGTGATCCCAGAACTGCTGAGATTTGTACCAGGGTTTTTGGTCACTAGTGTCTACTAACCTGGACTTTCAGTGTCTCCCTACATCTGAGGTTGATGTTAAGAGAATTCTAAGCAGATGCAGGGAAACTATTTTTGTGAGAAGTTGTGAATCAGCATCCTGCCATGAGCAGGCAGGATTGGTGTTCACTTTTAAAATCTGTTCCTCTGCATCCTAAATACCCCAGGCTATAGTAAAAGTGCATAATTACTTCATCTCGCCATCAGACAAATGATATGCCAGTCTTTTGCAGTAAAAATACTTTTTTCTCAGCTCCATGGAGCTACAGATTGGTGCTATTGATGTACTGCTGTCATTCTTGTTCATCTGGACTCACAAAAAAATCTCCAGCATTTTTTTCTGAAGCAGCTATCAGGGAAGATGAAAGGAGCTGCACTGCCTCAAAACCTCTTGTGAATTGTTGATTCTGCTTGGATTTAAAAGATCAGCTTCAGCAGTGGTGGGCATTGCAACGTAAGGACAGGTAGTGACCAGTGCTCTGCGGAAAGGGATCACACCAATGGAACAAAGGTTATCCAAGTCATCACTCCTATGTAGCTCCTCAAGTCTAAAATCCTGTGTCAGAGTGAGGCATAAATGCCAGAAATTGCTGAAGGAAAGACACCTTAGTGAACATAGGGAGAGTTTCCTGTTCTTTAAAGTAACAGTGGTGAAATTGCTGTGCTTCACTGAAACAGGCAGAACAAGCAGGAGATGCCTCTCTCCCTTCAGGAGTCTCCTCTATGTCAAAGTCATTTTCCTCAGGAATTTCCAATATGACTAACCTTATCCCAGTGCTAGACCTGAGGGAAGCTCTGATATTTGGTGGCTACTTTTGTTTCGTGTGTCAGAATAAACACAACTGAGTCACTCCTTTAAAATTAGCAGCCAGAGGCCAAGGTGGAGGTGTCATTGTGTGGAAGCCTTATCCTGGCCTGCAAAGATCAGCTGAAGAACTGCTCTGCAAGCTGGACCCTCCTAAGAGTGGCCAGGAGAGGAGGAAGGAGAAAGGTCTTTCCTAGGTTTTTGCTTTTCCTTTTGAAGGGAGATATTTCTTCAGTCACCACCTTTACCATTCCCCTGTGTTCCTGTGCTGTGAGCTGTCTGTCTGTAGCCAAAAGAAGGCTCAATTTATCAGATGCTCTGTCTGGTACTCTGATTCAGCCACTAAGCCTGTTCTGTGATGAATGCTGCTGTGGGCAGACAATGTAATGGCAGGGAGCTTTTGAAGAGCCTGCAAGGGAGGGAGGAGGGAGGACAGTGTCATCTTGACATCTCAAAAGCCCATCAGTTTCCAGGAATAAAGATCACCCATATCCGTTCCCCACCCTTGCAGACAAAGCCCTGGCCTGTGCTGCTTTCTGGAGAGCCCCACGTCCCTCACAGTGGTTACATAAAGACCTGATGCACAAAAAGGCAGGCCTGTGTTTATGGTGGCACACAGACAAACTCATAAACAATACCTCTCCCAACAGCACAAGTTCATACAAAATCCCAGTCCTCAGCGAGCTGGAAGATAAACATGAATCTGTGTTTTTCTTTGAAATAGAAAATTCTACAGCAAATGATGGCTTTATCACTTTAAATGCCCGCTTCACAATTTTGGGGGATAGAGTTTGAATCCTTATTATAGGTTACTAGAAGCACAAGAAACACTTTGCTACAGCTAAGAAAAGCTTTCAGATGATTATGAGTTTAAAGCTTCAAGTTGTATACACTGCTGGGTTAGCAGCCTCCTAACTGCGCTGTATTTTTTGTAGCTGCAGAAAATGGCATGTTGCACTTGGGTTGTTTGGGAGAAAATATATATTGCATACAGATGGAGAGATTGGGTATTCTTACCCTCAGGAGAGCTCTGTGGAATTGAATATATCAAAAGCAACCCTTAAACTTTTCATATGTTCATATAAAGATGCTTGCATATATGCACACATGCACATTTTGGCACATCGCTGTTCTGACTTATGGCCAGTGACAGAGCTTCATCTCGTGAGCCAAGATTGCTTCTGCCATTTCTTTTCCAGAGAGACCTGGCTGAACATCTTCACCTCCCTTGTAGTCAGCGAGCCTGCAGAGAGGTCAAAGTTAGGGTTACATAATTTCCAGGGACTATAATCAATGCTAGGTATAGCCAACCATAATGAGATGATTCTAGTCAGCAAAATTATCCAGGTCATCTTGCCCCTGTGAAAAATGGGAAAAAAAGAAATCCTTTCCAGGAGGTCCAAAAGCCTTTAGGTTGTTTGTCACAAGGTGTGAGGGGAAACATTATCCTAGTGCTAGTTGGTGGTCAGCTGGTGTTGGTGACCTGGCCCTCTCCTCAGACAACAAAAGGGGTATTGGAAAATATTCACACAGATCTTTGGAAAAATGAACTGGAGATGTGAATCAGTCTCACTGAGGGCTGCAAGCTTCTCTGGGGGAAATTCTGTAGGCAAGTTCAGCCCTCAGTACATGGAATTTTTTTCCTCTCATCGAACAAAATTGCCAAAGTATAAAAAGTTTCCCTGCAAATCACTTTCCTCAGAGAAAGAAAGTGAAGCTGAGGAACCTGGGAAAGGAAAACAGTGTTAGAAATACAGAATCTGTCCTAGTTATGAGGAGCCTTCTGTTCCAGCCTGCCAGATTGAACAGTCATTATTAATCCCATTTCACAGAACTGATTAAATTAAAATTTTCTTTTGTATTGTACAGTACTATATAACACTGAAACCTTGAGGAGGTAGAAGCTGAACAGAGACACTAACAAGAAGAATCATGTAGCTTACTCTATAAGCTAGAAAAATCTGGTTTGTGGCAGCTTCAACCTGAGCAGGAAAGATCCACTTATTAATAAACTATCCAGAGAGGGAGAAGGAGAGAGAGAACAGGCTGAACCTCCTACAAGATTCCAGGTGGAAGTTTTTTCTTGGCTAATATTTTTTCTCTCATGACAACTCTCACTCAATTCCAGTTGAAAGCAGCTGCTTCCCTAGAATGGCCTGCAGCTTTCCCAGCCTTCCTCTCTTGGCCTCATGTCTGTCAGAATTTGACATATAAACTTGCACTGAAAATGTGTATGCAAGCCTTGTTTGTTTTTTGTTGCCTATGAAAATATTCCTGCAATAATCTTTAAAGATACCACACATTCTTTTGCCTCAGAAATGTGTTCTCTGTAATACCTTTTTTTCAATATTGTCTTTATGATCACTCAGGGTTCAGCTTTTATACTTTTTTTGATTGTATATATAAAATCCAAGATATGTTGCTATTCTCTGCCATTAGGTGGATGTTATTTGATTTTGGCATTCAGTTAATGGAGATGGAAACATTGAAGTACACTCAGACTTTTGGCAATTTTGCTTATTTTCACAAAGTCTTTTATATACCATTCTTTATGAAGAAAGTAACATTTCAGATTCCAGTTCTACCAAGTGCTAAATACTCCCAGCAAAGTGCTCGAGTCCTTCCACAGAGGACCTACATAGCAAGGTCTTTTTTGGCATCATATTCTCCTTCAAAGAGGTGTCTGGATTCCCATTTATGTTTAGAAAAGTCAATCTCTGCAGCAAAACCTTCTCTGCAGGATTTCCTATTGACTGCCCTGAGCTCCTTCTGCTGCATGCTGACCCTTGGTATCTCATGCTCACTTGCTGAACTCTTCCCTCTCACTTTGTAGGGAACTTTACCACTCTACTCAGGGGAGTGAATTTTGCTTCAAAAGCTGCTTGTCTGTGTCTAAATCCCTTTGCTGTGTAAACTGCAGCATTCCCCAGCACCCAGGTCTGGATGTCTGTCTGAACTACTGGATATGAGAGCCCCCACCTTGTTTTAGGTTCCTAAGAACCAATTCATGGAAAAGCAAAGGCTACCCCTGAATATGTCATACTTTAAAATCAATGAGTCTCTTTGCATTTTGCTTTCTACTCCTTCTCAATCCATCTGTTGGATCTGTACCAGCAGACAGAAGCACATGACTTGCACTACAGGATGAAATGACTTTAAATGGCAATGTGGCACTAGTACAGCAATAACATCTCAGCAGCAGACAGTGTGAGATTAATGTCACCATTAGCCAGTGGATGTTTGATATCTTAACCTCAAGGATACATTTGGCTTATAAATCTGTAGGAGCTCAGCTGGGTTCTCAGTTGTTACAGATCACAGAAATAATGTAAACAGGCATTTGCTGGGGCCTCCTGTAACTGCAAAGTCTGTGTTTGCTTGAGCAGTCTTCATAAAAAGTAGAAATCTTGTTATAATATAAACATGAATGTATATGTATATAAACATTGTTTTATGCAAGAAAATTCAATAAACCTAAATTCAGTAAACAGAAGTTAAAAGCAACTGCATATTAAATATTTAAAGGAGAAAGCAGCAGCTCCTTCATACTTGTGAGCTCAGGGATGGCAAGCAAATATTTTGGGCATAATTCCTCAGTGTTCTTGTCAATCTAAAAAACGTAAAGGAGAACAGCAAAATACCTCTACCTGTGCAGCTCCTGAGCTGGGAGAACTGAGACATGGCAAGCAGACCATATTCTGAGAGTTTTCTGGGTGCCATTTGTCACTTGGTGCCCACCCACTGTGTCCCCAGATCAAACACAACCCACATATGTGGCGGGGCTGAGCCCTTAATGATGGGGCTACTACTGCTCTCTGCTGGTGCAGAGTCAGGCTTAGGAAAACACTGCTGAACCAATTCAACTCTGAGAAAACAAATGCGGTTGCCTAGAGCTGTGCAAAGCTTGGGCATTGCCCATCAGGTAAGTTCTGACATTTTCAGCCTTTTTTTTCCTTTCTGGTTTTAATAGATGCTGGTATATCTTCATGCCTGAAAAGGGAAATGTTTGGGATCTATCACTATATTCTATTTCAAAAAACCAAGCTTTTATTTCTTAACTTTGAAACTTTTCTGTTATAATATGAAAAACAAAACAAAACAAAACAAAATGAACAAACAAATGAAAACCCAACCAAAAAAAACAAAAAGAACAAAAAACCCCAAAAAACCAAAACTAAACCAAAACTGAAAATAAAACTGAAAGAAAAACCCCCCAACTGTTTGGAAAGGGGAAAAATAATTTAGTCTGAAAACATACCTGTCCTTCATTTAGTCCCCTTTCCTCTAAGTCTGGCCACTTTCACTTTCCTCCAATAGCTACTATTCTCTGAAGCCCCAAAACTGTTGTTCAAGTATTTTCTCTACCTCATTTGCCTTTTCAGAGGAGTCTTAATTTAGAAATTCAAATTACTTGTTGTATGAAAAACACCAGCTGAGAAAGAGCACTGATAAACAAATGATAGTTTGTTTATTACAAAGAAAACATCTAAAGTATGTTATAAACATCTAGATATCATTTTACTTTCATGAAAGTTCTACTTGCTGTCTCTATTTACCTAATGGCTTCCTTTTCTTTCTGATGGAAGTACATTAAAGTAATAATGCCTTAAGTTTTAGCTTTCATATTTTCCAGATTCTGTGCTGCATTAGTATATAACTCTGAATTTCATATAAAGTGTTAGCGAGTTCTCTTCACAGTTTAGTTAGTCAAAACCATCTATTTCCTGGCTGAGAACCAAGGGCACCATCGCAGCTTTAGGGTCAAGAAGTATAAACAGCAAATTGAGGAGAGCAATCTGAGAGGATGTGACTTCATAACCTGAAGCTGTAATTGGACAGTTGGCCCCAATATGTAAATGGACCAAAACTTACAAAATTGTGAAAACTCATGAGTCGGGGTCCATCTTGACTCCATCTTGGGTGGAGCCATGTCCAGGCTCTTGTGCTGCCCAAGGTTTATCCTTTGAAGGCCTTTCAATAAAAACCTACTTTATTCCTTTAACTCTGTCTAGCCTCTGTTCCAGGCAGCCTCTCAAGGCATCAGTAAACAACCAGACACATTATTCAACAGGGTCATTATTGATCCCATATAAATTAAACAAGGAAAGAGACTGATGCCTGAAGAAACTGATGCCTTGGCCAGCCGTGGCTCTGACCAAGATGGACCCACGATGGACCCAAGATGGATGACTAGTCACATTTTCACACTTTCATAAGTTTTGGTCCATTTACACATTGGGGTTAATTGTCCAATTACAGCTTCAGCTTGTGAAGCCCCATCCTCCCAGACTGCTCTCCTCAATTCCCTGCTGTTTATACTTTTTGGGCCTGAAGCTGTGTGGGCCTGCTGCGATGTTCTTGGTTCTCAGGCTGGAAAAGGATTGTGTTGTCTGACTAAACTGTGAAGAGAACTTGCTAACACTTTATATGAAGTTCACAGTCACACGCTAAGGCAGTACAGAATCTAAAAAAATATGAAAGCTAAAACAAAGGCATCAAGACAAGAAAATAAACTTAGTCATTTCCACAGAAGTATACATAAAAATACAGCGGGAATTCTCAAAGACCCAACATAAAAACTAACAACTAATTGCTGTTCTATTACAAGTACAACATATAGTGAACGTCAATTTTAAGCAGAACTCTAAACAAGGTTATATTGGCTTTTCAGTGATAGCACAATAAGGTGTAAAAAAAAAATTATAAAATCAAAGTAATCATGAGGAAATGTATGGCTCATAGTACATCACGTTGTTGATGTTATGCTGAACAACCCACTAACATTTCATTCATGATGAGCTCTGACCAAAACTAAGTATCATGACATCTATATGCTGGTTGTAGTTCACAAGGCAAATAACTGACTATTTTACAGGAGAAAAAATACACTTAAAGAGACATTAAGGCTTCCTTTTTGTAAATCTCTATTTCTAACTGGAATGAACACGATGTCCCCTTAAGCCGCAGCTCTTTACCACAGCTTCAATCAACACACACAACTTGTAAAAATATCCTCAGATCTGCTATGTTCTTTCCCCTCATAAACTAAATAGAGTATCAGTCTATCTCACTCCTCTTTACACATCTTGCTACCACAAAACCACCCACTGAACAGTCCTGTGAGGTAGCAAATTGTAGCTTAGTATCTTTTGAGTAAGATCTCATTGTAGCTGAATAATTTCATTTAACAGCTCCCTGCTCCTGTGTGGACAGGATTTGCACTCGAGGGTAAACAGAGCTAACAGGTTTGATCAATGCCTGCTCAGCCTCTAAGTGCCCTTTGATCTCAGGTCTCAGAGGATCCTCATACGTGCTACGTCAGAATTTGTGATTTGCTTTTAATGTGTTGGGATAAGAAGCTTTCACAATGCTCATCCTCAGAGTCTCGCTGTCCTGTGATTTATATGCCCTTCCTATGCTTTTAAAATGTTACAGAAAAGGACTGTATTTATGGCAGATTTTCTATGATGTTACAGAAAGTGGTTTCCGAACATGTAATGCATCATATAGGTACACATTGTAAGAAGGATATGTTAGCTTTTCTCAGTGTCTTGCTACTTTCATTCACATTAATCAGATTTGTATGTCCCAGTGGATGAAAGTATGAACTGCAGAGATGTTAATTCAATCTGTTAGGACAAGTGGCTGACTCAGGGTTGAAAAGGAGCATGACCTTTCCTCATCAGTTTTCTTTTAGCACCAATGTAGAAAATCTTCTTGCAATCCTCAGTGAGGAAAAATAAACCTCTGGTGTTTCTTGAGTGGTCTTTCTGGCCATTTTGTCCCCAGAACAGCTGGTGTGTATAGAGCAGGTTTCAAACTCTTGGAGACACCTTTTATTCATCATTCTCAGCTTATGGGTTCAACTAAACTTCTAGCTAAGGCAAAAATTGCAGTTAGGGTTAGGGATTGGAATGGCTTCTATCATTAACTGCCTTTTCTAGTGCAGACACATTCCTGGGAAGATTTTGGAAACTTCTGGCTATCTTTTCTCTGGAAGTCATGTGTCATGTTTCCATCTCACCTCAAAAATTTCTTTTCATTGTGAAAAATTCCTGTTTTCAACAACAAGCAGGGGCAGGTGACCTGGATTTCACCCTATGCAGTAAGAGCTGTCACCCTTGGGCCCTTTCCCTGCCTCCCTCTGTGTGTATCTGTAGGAAGGAATAAGAGGCATCATGATGCTGCACCCCTGGGCATGGCTTGGCTGCTGTTCCTGCCTGGTTTGGAGCTGTGGGTGGCAGCAGCAGCCCTTGGAATGGGATATTTGGGATATAGGCACAGGCTTAGATGCCTGCAGCACTGCTGCCCACAGCACTGGGTACAGGCACTCATCCCAGCCGAGCTCCCTGAGGTGTCACCAGGAGATGGAGCTGCAGGCTGGACTGCAGGAGACACTGAGCACCCTGACCTGTGCTGTGTCCCCAGCTTGTCCCTCATAGCCCTGGGTCCTGGTGACACTGCCTGCAGCCTCTTCTCTTGGAGGATCATGAGCTGAAAGCCCACTCCTCTTTCTGAGCAGGCTTATGCCTTCCAAACTTCTTCCACATGAGCTCAAAACCTGTCGGGATCTTTAGCTTGTCAGAGTGACCCCAAGAAAAGTTCGAAAGTCTCTTTTCCCAGCCTGGCGCTTGAAGAAAGAGTCAGAGCTCTTCATTTCTCGGTCTCAAAGTTGTTTATTGTATCTTATCTGTAAAATTCTTTCTCCTGCCCTGCCGAGGTCCATACACCAGGGCAGTTCCAGGCACATTGCCTGCCCCTGGGGCAGTGTTATGTCTTTATACTAAAAACTACATGTACAATATTTACAGTGACTTTCCAACACCTATCACCTATGTTACACAGTGAGCTTCTACTCTAAACCAATCTGTAAGTGCCAACATCACAGCAGAAGATGGAGGCCAAGAAGAAGAAGGAGAAAGGCTGGACACACCCAGATCCCTCCATCTTGCCTCCTGAACCCCCATACCAAAAACCCCAAAATCTACTTTTCCATCCCGTGATAACTTCACTATTATTCTACCTAAACTGTTGTGGCTTGCTGATCTTCACATAAGGTTGGTAATTTGTTCCACGGGTCAGAATCAAAACCACAGGTGTTTTGGGCTCCATACCAGGGCTTCTGAGCCCCCTGGCAGGGGTCTTGGACATCCTGGACAGCCAGAGGGATGTTCTGGGTTCCCACAGAAACCCAATCCCAGCAGTCTTACCTGTATGAGCTTTGGGGCTGTGATGCAAAGCCTGTTTGACTTCTCAGGCATTTGCTTGAAGAATATGTTTGAAATATGTTTATTCATGGATTTTTTTCTTAAAGACCTTGGCTTTTATTATGCCATCAAGGTATCAGGAATTAATGTCGATGTCATCATAGTTCAAATTATTAATTTCAAATTAGATTTATTGCTGGAAATGAATCCAGGATCCTTACCACTGGAAATCCATTACTTCCAACAAAACCAAGAAATTAATCAACTGAAGCACTACAAATGAGGCAGCAGCTGAAAGTCAGGCAATGCAAAATGTATTTTGGCTCTTCATTTCCCACTTCTTTTGGAGACCTACACAACCTGGTGGCCCTGCTCATGTGGACAGCTTGCAGGATGCTGCTGTTCAGGGGCCAAGTTCCCTGTTCTAATTAGATTAACCAGATCACAGGGAGTCTGTGGTGAACATTAAGTTGAAATGTATTAAAAAAAAAAGACAAAGGCAGAAAGAAACCCTTCATCAATGATTCTATTTTAAAAGTAAGTGTTATTTCAAAGCCAAATTTCAAATTTCAGTTGAATATTTTTAGAACTCTGTCGTGCTCTAACTTCAGCTGGCAAATAATTACCACACAACCTCTTGCTCACACACACTCCAAAACCTGCAGTGAATGAGGAAAAGGTAAAGTCCATGTCTTGATATTAGAACAGTTTAATAACAGAAACAAGTAAAATAATAATAATAATAATAATAATAATAATAATAATAATAATAATAATAATAATAATAATAATAATAATAATAGCAACAATAGTAACAATAATAATAGTAAGGAGAATGAAAAAGAGAGAGAGGAATAAAACCTAGAAAAACCAAGGGATGCTCAATGCAGCTGCTCACTGCCTGCCAGACATCCATTCCCAGTCCATCGCTGAGCAGTGATCAAACTTTCCTGGCCAATCTTGCCCAGTTTCTTACTGGGCATGATGTTCCATGTTATGGAGTATCCCTTTGGCCAGTTCAGGCCAGCTGTCCTTGTCATGCATGCGTCTTGTGGCATCTCTTACTGGCAGAGCATGAGATGCTGCAAAGTCCTTGATGTAGGATCAGCACCACTGAGCAACAGCTAAACAGCTAAACTATCAATGTGCTATCATTATTCTTACACTAAAAGCAAGACTCAGCACTGTGACAGCTACTAGGAAGAAAATTAACTTTATCCCAGCTGAAACCAGGGAAAAGTCCCATTCTATTTAAAATAGTCAAATATTTCCTGTAGTTAGTCATAATAAATCAACAGGAGTTAAGGGAGAGAAGTTCTGCATTAGCAAGATCTTTGTGTAGAGAAAGGTGCTCTGTGCCAAAGTCCCAAGGATGTGTTTTTGCTATGGGAACTGGTGGGTTTACATCTGCTCTGCAGTAGTAGGCATTACTGCTGCCATTCCTGTTGAGTAGCAGGATTATTAATTGCTTTTTAAGAAAGTCTCATAATTAATTGTAAACCAAAAATGTTTCAACTTGCCTTTGTGCCTTATGCAGAAACTGACAGTCATTATAATTTTTTTTTCTCCTTATGGATTTACAAAACTTGCCTCCATCTTAGTGTGTTTAATTTTAATTTTTCTAAACCTGGGAATTTTGTCAATTTTGTATGCGTGCAGTTTTATACATATGTCCCTCAGATCTTCCAACAAAACAATGTAATTAAACATTCAGATTTACACTGCTCTTTATCATACACCATGTAAGTCTGGGGAGTTTGCATTTGCTAAATAAATGGCAGGTCACATTCAGTTGTTTATGTAACATGAATAAAAACAGAACATAAATTATGTATTAGATACTGTTTAAAGCTATAGTTTTCTTTAGGCCTCAATTATAAATTCTTTTTCATCCTATCACTAGAAGACACAGGATACTGAGGAGTCCCCAGTTTCCTGAGAAGTGCTGATTCCTGGTCTAGTGGAAGATGTTGCTGCCCATGGCATGGGGGTTGGAACTAGATGATCCTTAAGGTCTCTTCCAAACCCAAGGATTCTATGATTCTATGATATTGATTTAAATTGGAATGTGACTTTGATTCCAGCAGGGTTTATCAGCAGCTGTCATCTTTGTAGAACAGGAACATTTCTTTTTAATCTCCTTATGATATCTGGAATGTCTGTGTTGGTCTGCAATGCTTAGGCTGTACCTACCACTCCACTGATACTACCTGGTGCCTAACTGATATTGCTTCTTACCTAGAGGATTTCTTTTTCTATTTCAGTCAGCACATCAGATGAAGAGAGGAAAGAGGACTGAAGCTCTGAGCAATGGGATGAATGGTTAGAAAAGCCCACAGTCTTTCAGATTTTCTTTGATTATTATGTCTGTGACTGCATCAAAAACAAATTTGACATTCTGAGTGTCTGTGGCACAGGTCAAGTGACAATATACCTCTTTATCTTGTTTCCTTATGTTCAAGTCTAGAAATTGTTTCTTGATGTAGTTTGCAGCATCTTCAAATGTATTTTGTCCTAGTGGAAAGAAAAGTAAAAGCAAAAAAAAGACACATTTCAACTGGTACTTCCTCACAACTTCAAAAAGAGAAGAAATAATGTTTTCAGTGGTTTTTTTTCCCTTTTTTTTCTATTTGAATTAACTTCATACTTTAGGTATGAAAAATTTGTATCTCAACTGTTTTTTCTCTGGAAATTTCTGACACAGCCATATATATTCTCTTGCATCAGCTGGGAACATCTGGTGTTTTTTTAATTTCCAGTAGACACTACTGTGACATACAAAGAGACAGACTTCCCTTATGGAATGAGTTCTTAAAATAGGAACAAAAATTTTGGATTCAGTCGTGATGTGTGTGTGAGTGATAAAATACTGACTTGTACTGAAATATTGGCTGAGTCCATCACAGCATCCTTCAGCCACCTGAAACTTTTAAATTCTCAGCTTCTTCTACCACCAATGGACAGAAATAAGCAACTCCAGGGAGAGAAATGAACCCACCCTAGGATAAACATGGTGAGTAGGTGAGATGAGTTGAATTCTGGCTGTGTCTGTCTCATACCATTCTTTCATGAGTAGATTCTTAGGTAAGAGGTTTAGTATTTAAAGGCTTATATATATGTGACATGAGTCAAAGTCTCAGTGTTTCATTCATGGCCTACACAAAACATCTGAATATGTTTTCTCGTGGATACTCCACACTTACCATTATACTCAGGAAAGCAGATATTCAGGTGAACTTTTGTTATTTTCTCTTGAAAGAGGTCTTTTTTATTTAGGAACAGCACAATGGATGTGGCTGCAAAGCACTTATGGTTGCAGATGCTGTTGAACAGATGAAGGCTTTCATGCATTCTGTTCTGTTGAGGTGCAAAAGGTAAACATGAGACTGAAAAATCTCATCTCCATACACCATTTTTACTGAGATGTTCTTTACTGGAAAGAACCAATACAGTGTAATAGCCTTTAAATGGTTATCAGAGCATGGGAATGTACCATCAGAGAGCACATTAAAACTTCGAAGCAAAAAGGGTTGTTTGTCTGTTCTGACTCACCACTTCTTTATCTTCCACCAGAACCATGTCATAGGCACTGAGTGCAGCACAGAATATGATGCAAGTAACTCCTTCAAAGCAGTGAATCCACTTTTTTCTCTCTGATCGTTGTCCACCCACATCAAACATCCTTTGCAGAAAAAATAGCATATGTACAATGTAAAGCACTCATAAGGATGTAGCCATGCTTTTAATGCACAGAGTTCAAATGGAGATGAATGACAAATACCCAGCTTTTCCAAATATTGGTCTGTTTCTACCCCAAAAGGTCAAGGAGTGCTGTGTGTTGTTACTCATGGCTTTATATTGGGTATAAAATGAAATAAAAGGGCTTAAATACCTATATGTAGGAATAATACTCAGTACTTACGTGTGTCACTTTGTGTTCACAGAATTCACAGAATTCACCAGGTTGGAAGAGACCTTGAAGCTTATCAAGTCCAACCCATGCCCCAACACTTAACTAAACCATGGCACCAGTGCCATATCCAGTCTTTTTTAAACACATCCAGGGATGGTGACTCCATCACCTCCCCAGACAGACCATTCCAGAACTTTATCACCCTTTCTGTGAAAAACTTCTTCCTAATATCCAACCCATATTTCCCTTGGTGCAGCTTGAGACTGTGTCTTCTGATTCTGTCAGTGCTGCCTGGAGAAAGAGACCAACCCAACCTGACTGCAACCGCCTTTCAGGGCGTGTAGAGAGTGATAAGGTCACCTCTGAGTCTCCTTTTCTCCAGGCTAAACACCCCCAGCTGTCTCAGTCATTCCTCACAGGGTTTGTATTCCAAGCCCCTCTCCAGCCTCGTTGTCTCCTCTGGACGCGCTCAAGAGTCTCAATGTCCTTCCCAAACTGAGGGGCCCAGAAAAGGAAGCATTGGGGAAATGGGGCTCAGTGCAGGACTAAGACTTGCAGGCTAGGATTTATTTAGGGCAGAGTTCTGAGACATTGATAGAAGACCCCCAAATTCAGTGTCATTTATTACTTCATGCTTTGCTTGCAGTGAACTGACATATTGACCAATAAGGCACAACACTGAAGGCCAGTCACAATTGCTCCCTGGCTGTGCATGCATAGATGTTGCCATCTGCTCCCTGCCCTGGAGTGATCCCTGAGCTCACTGCATAACCTGCATCCCACCTTTGGAGGGTCTCTTCACCTTCATTGGCTGCTCTTAAGCAGCAATTCCTGGGGAGCAGGAATCCCTTCCTTTGTACAGCAGGAATTGTAGGGCTGTCCTTTCCTGCGATCATTTCCTTCCACCTTTGCCAGGAATTGCTAGTATCTATGGGTAGTGTCATATGAACTTTATATGGGCTCTCTATGGGATACAAAGACATCTGAGCACACCAAGCTGGGACTTAGGGCCCTTAGTTGTAGTTTCCAAAACCCCATTACATTTGCAGTTCTTCAGTGATAAGGGCTAGGGCCTTCTTTTCACTGTTTTTCTGAAACAAGAGGTGCCAAACTTGAAGATTTTTCAAGTGCATTAGAAAACAGGGAAAAAATTAAAAAATCAAATTTATCCTGCCCTTAGGTTTTCTGTTTCCTAGTGTGCATGATGACTTTTCCCTGTGCCTCCTGTTGTTGAACTTAATACTGTAAAGCCTAATCCCCCCTTGGATAACTCCTTCCTTCAAGAATATGCATTAGATCTCTGGATCCTGCAGTATCTGAAAATTAAACAATTCTTATAGCAATGAATATAATGGAATTCAATAAGAAGCAATCATGTCAACAGTAAACAGAGCAAAAATAATTTGTTACTGAAACACTGGTTTTTGCAGTACCTTAATCCTTTGTTTCCCTCACCATCAGCAGAGCAGTTGATGTTAAGAAAGATTATTTTTGTAATTTTTCTTCCTTCTTAGGGAAAAAATAAAACCCTTTCAATGCTCATAATGAAATGTTTCTGCAGCTGAGGGGTAATCAATTTTTTTTTCTGGGACATTTCATCTTTTTTTTTTTAATTGGGTGTCAATAAAAGTGAATTATTTTGGAAATCAGGAAGTTGTTGTGGAGCAAGATGATGATAATAATAATGACATTCTTCCAAGCATATCTTCACTAAGTTCAGAAGGTCTCCTGAAGAGTGGGATCAGCACAAATAAAGTATCTTGACTTTTACCTCTGATTAGTACTCAAAAGTCACCTATAATTACATGCCTTTCTTGATTTGTGGTGTATAACTCTGAAATCAGGGTTATGGCAGGAAAACAAATAATAAACGCTATAAAATTTATTCTTCAGGAAAGTGTTGTTTCAGTATACATAATCATGTGAATCAGTATTCACTTCCTGTGAACTTTCAGCATATGGCCTTTGAATATTCAAGAGAAGCCAGTTAAAAAGGACAAGACCAAAGCCAGAGGCAATGCTTAAGGGCAGTTTTGGTTGTACTAACCTTAGTTTGCTTCTCTTTTCTCAGCCTAGAACTTAACACACTCACATGTAAAACCAAAGTCCCTCCATAAATGGTAGAAAATGAGATGGTCTTGTTTTACCAAGATAGTCAGTTAGTCTAGAAATCTCTATATTTTCTCAGAACTGCTCTTGAAAAACTTAGTTGCAGATACAGAATTAGCTATATACTCCTTCAGTGGTACACACAGAGAGGTCTGAAGTTTAAAATAAAGCTTGCCTGATTTCAGTCAAACCATTCTTAGCACACCAATAGAAAGGACACTAGAAGAGGACCTATGAAGATCAGACCTCCTCTGAAAAACATTTAAATATGTTCTGAGTTTTAAGTCAACATTAGTGAAATAAATTGAAGAGCACATGGAAGCTAAATTGCACTAAACCAGCAAAGTAACTGCTAAGCAAGGAGCAATGTTTTCTGTGCAACTGTAATTCAGTTCTCGGGAGCAGTACTGGGATTTAGACTTTTACTGCACAGATACAAAATGTTTTCTGTCTCATTCAGTTCAGTAAAGGGACAAGTATTTAGTAAATGAGGCATCTGTTCATAGGTTTTTTGTTTCTATGCATGGCTTGTGACCTGAACCCCCATCAGCACATCAGCCAAAACTCACTCTGAATGTGCAAGTGTTCCTCTCTTTAGAGATGTTTCCATGGTACTTATCAAACTTGGTGCAGAGACATCAGGATCCTCCAGCTGTTTTGCATTGCTATGGCAATGCAAAGTAGCAGTACCTGGCTGGTTAACATGGATTTATAATCGTTCTGCACCCCTTCAGCAGCTCAAACCCCGCAGACTCCCTTGCAGTGATTTTACCTAATATTACCTAATATTACTCAACTGCCTGAAACCACCAATGAATTTACTCACATGACACTACTGTGACGCCAGCAGAGGGTAAAAACAGTGGGGTTTGTGTTTGTGGTGGCTTTAAGAGCCTTCCTCTTTTTTGCAGACTAAATTTTGTAAACTAAATTCCCAGTTGTGCTGCATTTCAGCTAGACCCAAACACTAATGCTGATATTCTCATATCAGGGCTGGCATCATCCTTGTCAATGAGGATTTCCCTCTGGTAGTTTCTTTCTCCACCCTGAATTGATTTCATACATGAACTATGATTGTAACTGGTGGCATTCGAATTTCCAATGTACAAAGCTGGAAATACATTAATCAGAGAAAAAGAAGATGATGTCCATGACATTGCGTTGAGGCATATTTGGGCAAATCATGAATTTTCATGAGTGATCAGAATATTGATAGATGATAATAATTTATTTGTAAGACATCTACTTCAGGATGTCATTTTGTATGTGCAATCTCTGTTGTGTTAAAGCATCTGTGTGGTAGCATAGATGGTTTAGGGAATGCTTAATTGGCACAAGAAGAGAAAGAAAGAAACCTAATGAAAAATGTAAAAGTTATAATCCTCATGCTTTATAAATCTGTCTGTCTCTACAGGCAGTTTCTTGTCTAGACTGCATTCCTCAATATGTGCCCCAGCTTTTAAATTGAGAATTAAATGGATTTCAGTCCACAGAGAAAAGGATTATAGAACTCTGAAATGATAATAATTCATTCAAATCTATCTTCATGTGCAATTAGATGTTTTTAATTGGTTCACCAAGCATAACTAGGTCTTGAATATCTGAAAGTGTAAAACATTTCAGTCAAATTTCTCAGAGGCATTATTTTCAAAATTTTTTTCTGAACATTTTTGTTTTCATCTTAAATGAGCATGAAGGTATGCTTGATAATGCTGAAATTCCCCATGGGACAATTCTTTTTTTTTTGGCCAACTGTAGTGCATTCCTGTGCTAAAAGCAGTTATTTCCATTCTCAAAAGAAGAGTGAAAGGTTGAGAGTACTTGCAAATTGGTAGACATCAAATGTTTTTTGCATGCTCTTAAGGACATTTAAACAGGCAAATTTCATAAATAGCACAATTATTTAAATGGCAGGATATAACTAAAGCTTTTTAGACATTTGCATATGTAAAAATGCCCTTTTAGAACCTAGCATTCTGTGACCTGTTTGTAATGGTCCATTATATGCTCAGAGTTGGTGTACTGATAATAAAATATCTTGCTTGTTCAGCTGTGTAAAAATGTTATATAAGACTGGATTCAATGATATCACAATGACATCACCTGTGTTATAATAAGTCAACACCTGTGAAAGAAAATACTTAAGAAAAATAAAACCCAAGAAAACTGTAAAATATGGCTTTCAAACCTGAAATTTAAATCCTTGAAAGAAAACTGCGTCTCTATGATCCCAGTTGTTTGCACTCGGGAGTGCAGGACATCTTGCTCAGTAGGGACGTAGTCTGGCATTGCCAACCTGTCCAAATCATTGAGGTAGCTGGGGAGAGCGAGAAAGAAATGGTGGTTGGTGAATTCAAAAAGTGAAATGTCCATTACATAATCACTCCACACTGAGTCCCTTTTAAATATGTTATGCATTATACATATTTAAATACAGTACTGTTGGTTTTATACGACTGAGTTGCAGAATTCAGAGTTGTTTTTTTTATTTCTCCTTGTATATAGAAGTGTAATCCAATTGCACATGATAAACATCTTAGATTTGCAGCTAAGGAAAATCCCTATTTTCCCTAAGGATGGTTGAAAACCACCTTGTCAGCAAAATGGTTTTGGCCATTTTCTCTCAGCAAGTGGGAATTGCTACCTCAGGGCAAGAACCACAAGCATCCTGCAGAAACAGATGCATAAGGCATCACCTCAGCCTGTCAGATTGGTTGCAACAGTATTTTCCTTCCTAAGTGAAAGGGAGGGCATAATAATTTGGAGGAATTCACTTTAAAGTGCTGTTTTCTCTGTAGACCTCTCAATTTACAACAAGAAGGTACATGGTGATTTTAAAAATATATTTTTAGTCAAAATCAAAAGCTTCAGTGAAGCTGAGGATCCCCTGGGTTAGCATTCTGAAGAGCCCTTGAAAAATTGTGGATTATCTGCTTTTACTTCTGATATACAGAGCTAAAATCTACATGATATGAGAACCCAAACCAGGTCTTTGAAGCATGTTTTTGTCCAACACTTCTCCTGTCTCTTATAGGGGCAGACGCCTTTCTTTGAATGGCTGGGCAGAGCCTCTGAATCCTACTGGCTGGTCTGGGAATCTGTGCAGAGGGATTATGAGTTGACAAAAGGAAAAGAAAAAGGTGATGCCTGAGTAACTTCCTGCATTTTAGCTACTAATGTTCAAATAAAGACCAAAGCCAAAAGCAAGAAGGCACAGAATAGCTGAAGCATTTTCAGCGTCCACTTGGCACCTTCCTATTTGTAGCCTCGTGTCTCTGGCAAACAAACACTGTGTCTCTAATGGCTGTTAGGTTCCATTCTTTCTTTTTTCCTCTCTACACTAAGTCTACAGTCTTCTACACTGAACCCAGCAGGAAGTTCTGCTGCTCAGTTTAACCAGAATCTTCCAAAAGAAACCTCACAGATCACCATCCTTGTGTGCAATATTTAATAGATCTGTAAGTTAAAAAAAAAAAAAAAAGAAGAAGAATAAATTGAAATAAATGCTGGAATCTTTCATTTGGATATTTCCAAGTTTGGAAATGGGATTTTCTTATTTTAAGTTGAATAAACTATATCCAGTCTGCAAGGGGTGTTGAACCTGATCTGAGTAATTCAATGTTTTTCCATTATTTGAGGCCAGGAAACAATCTGTTGGAGAAAAAAAAAAAAAGCAATATAGCTTTGTTTCTCTGAGTAGGGCCTGAGGCAAACTCAGCTCACTTTTGTGAAAGGCAGAAACAAAAGGCATTTTGTTATTTATAAAACATGTAAGCACTAAAATAAACACTTGAATATAAAATAAAGTTCTGACAGTTCTTAGCCACAAATGCCTAAATTCAATTCAACACAGCCAATTGTAATTGCATAAACAATTAGACCAAGTCACTTATGCAGTTAAAGGAACAGGAGGCAATTTCAGGCTCCTCCTGGAGCTGTAGGCAGCTCCAAGGGGAGACTGCAGATCATCTCACTGGGCAAGGAGGCAATGGAAGCTGGTGGGTCAGTAACTGCTGATTTTCCTTGGCTTGGATTGACGTGACAGGACTCCTACCCTGAGAGGAAAATGGCTGAGCTAGCAAGATGCACCATGTACTACTGGTAGCTGTACAATGACATGTAAAGTCACAATTTATAATCCCAATCTTGCCCCTTCCATACCCATCATTCCATTTTAAAACAGAAAGAAATCGTTCCAGGTGAGTCTAAGGGAGAAATTCCAGCTAAATTTGACAAAGAGGGAATTTTTCTATTATTCAGAAGAAGTAATTTATTTTTCAATTAAAACACACAGAGGAAAAGCAGTGATGAAACTTCATTAGCATGAATTAATAATGAAAAATCTCAGAGAATATGACCTCAGAAAGTCAGAGTTTACACAGTATTAATCAAGATTCTATGTAGGAGCTGGTTCACAGGCACTGAGAAACAGGGTTTGGGGTTTAAACAAATTGAACTGCAGCATTGGGCGGTTAATTTGGGTAGCTGACTTTGAACTGATCATTAGAAGCCCAGCAGTAGGGGCAAACATTAAGTTGATTTTAATGATTCAGAGCCAAAGGCTAGAATTTTAGAAGCATCAGGTACCAAAAGATGAAGCCAGAGAAGCAGGATTTTCAAGAAACTAGCAGAAATGTTCAAGTAGATGAAAAACATCTCACTGTAGCTGTTTTTAATGTAAGTCTAGAAATATATAATAACTACAGACACAATCTATATTAACCTCCTTAAATACTGAAACCTATTTCAAGTTAGAACAGGAGACAAACATTAACACTGAAAGGGAATTAATTTAGGTTCTTCTATCTTCTTTGTAGACAAGAAACCTTATTTGCCTGGCAGAGGGTACACAAAAGAGTGTTAGCTGGTAAACAGGATTTAAATTTTGGTTTAAAGTTAAGAGGTAATTTTCCTTTCACTTATTATCACTAGTTTGTTATGGGCTTTTAGTGGGAACGGCAGTGCAACCTGTCAGAAAGGGTTTTGTTGAAAAAAATTGCTCTGTACCATCCTTATAAAAATACAACACTGCTATGAAATACTGTCAAATCAACAAATCAATATAGGCAATATTTTCTTTGTTTAGGACTTTTGCAAAAGATCTTCATTCTTGTTTGGAAGATATAAACAGAGGAAGAATTTCTCATATTTCCTCTGTATGTTCCCTTCACTATATCTACAGTTTTTGAACTATGGATGACTTCAGGTTGCCTCCTGAAGTCCAGCATTCAGTCATGCCTTTCTTTTCCCGCCTTGCAAGAGGGACACCCAACACCTTCACCCTGCAGGTGCCCTGAGCCTGTAGGAGGAGCTCCAGGAGTGGGGAAACCTCCACCTCCAGGTCTCAGAAGATGGACCTCAGCTGGAACAAACCTCTGCCCCAGGTCTGGAGCCAGATTCGAGCACTCTCAAAAGACACTGACCCAGTGACACCTCCCTTCATGGAGTGTATAAGCTGGGTGAGAAGGCGGCCAAGCAGGACTGGAGCCAAGCAGGACTGGAGCCAAGCCAGGGGCTCCTGAAAAGTCTGAAGTCACAGATTATCTGAGATGTGCCCCAGCTGGATGGTGATCCTGCATGGGGGTGAGGTTGAGCAGCCCTGGTCAGACCCCTGCTTATCTGTCTGGTACCTCCAGGGCTCAGAAAGGGACCTGGGGTTGTCAGGCTGGAGAGCACCTCTGGTTCAGCTGAGGTGGTAATGGCCCAGGGAGCACCTATCTGTGGAGCCATGTTTAGGGGAAAATTTTTATAGGTTCCTCCTGACTTATATTTAGCATCTTGCAACATATACAAAGTATCACTCTAGGTAAAACCTAAGCTATTTTGAGCCACTTTCCCAAAATTTTGTCAATCTTAGAAATACTCAGAAGGAGAACGCATTTTTTTAACCATTCAAACAAACCCAAAGACACAAATTTTTTCTGAAACCTCGTTTTCACTTCTTTCCTCCGGCTAAACATTTCTGATACATTATAAACCTTATCAACCCCCTCATTTTTCCAGGTTAACCAGCAATGATTTCCAGAGGCTGGTCTTTGAGGGGGACAGTTACTGTAGCACAGGATCCAGCTGTTGAACAGCTGTGTCACCTACTATGCCGCCGAGTCGCTGAGCTGGTACTCCGCCGCCCTGGCGAAGCACGCCTGGGTGCCGCCGTCGCGCCACAGCTGCTTGATGAGCTCGACCAGCTCCTGGGACATGCTGCCATCCTCCAGAGCTGTTGCCGTGGCACACAGCTTCCTTTCATCTTCCTAAAGAGAAATTTCAGTAAATATTGTGCAAGTGCGCTGTGCCCCTTCGCCTCCTTGAGGATGAGCTTGGTTTGTAATGAGTCGAAAGGGCAAAATTTCTCGTTTTCACTGGTTTTTCCAGGTTGCTGTACTCACCTGTGCATGTAAACATCCTTTTACAGTCTCACTTCCCTTTAGGTAGTGCCAAGGTTAGGCTGAAATTGTGATACACAGAGCTTTCATCTTTTTTTGTTTTGTTTTGATATGAAGGCTCAGTTTCATCTTACCTTAGGCATTCACAAATAGTCCAACTTGGATGGAAGGCTTTTGTATTAAGAGAGTAATAGGGTATCAAAAATAAAATTAAAAAGGACATTTAAATTTAAAACGTATTATAACTATATAGATGCAGAAATCTATATCTAAAGTTGGTTTTGAATTTGTTTGTAAGAAAAAATTTGTAGCTTTTGACCCCAGTAAGAAATATGACAAAGTGAATATAACTTGTGAATGCATTTCCCCTATGTGGGGAAGAAGAAACTTGTAGAGAATAAAATCTCAAATATTTTAAATATATTTTTCTGTAATTTCATCCTTTTGTAGTCAAAAAATATTTAAGATAATCTATTCAATTAAAAATAGTTCTTTTCAGTAGTTAACAGCTTAGGAATTTACTGTAAATAAAGAGCATGATTAAAATAGTCATTTGATACACTGCCACAGCAAGGGATAATTATAAAATATATCTCCTTCTTAGTTATAGAAGTAGACAACTCAAGTGACTTGCAGTCAATAGTTGCAAAAGTATAAATGGATTCTGACAGATGCTGTTTTGGCAGGGAGTATGTTTTATTCAAAACCAGGAAGCATCTTCGCAAAAACTTTTAACAAATTTATTTTAGGAATGTGTTATATCTTTATGTCTCAAGAGGAGCTGCAGTTTATGGAAAATTTATAAAAGTCAGAGACAGATCAAAAATTAAACACTGCATTTTTTTATGAAAGAGAAATTGAGTAGGCATGGAAAAAAAAAAAAGAAAAATTGAGTAGGCATGGAGAAAAAAACCAAAACTAGGAAATAACCACTAGAAAATTGCCTTCACTGGAAAGAGGGAGGAGGACAACAGGATAATTGCCCTTCTACATCAAGCAGCACCAGCTCCATTTACACCCCCATCCCCTCCTGCAGTGCTGGGATCAGCAGAAGCGAGTCACTCTCTCGTGCGTGCCCTGCATTTGTCTCCAGGGTGCACACTTGTTCAGCAGAAAGATAAGAGTTGGAATGTTCTCTGCTTCAAGATATGACATATCACGGAATGATTACAGCTATCCACCTACCAGGCCGGATTTGTAGGTTGAATGGCCTACAATCAGAAGCCTTGAGCTCAGAGTCTCTAGGTGTAGAGGGTAAATGGTCATTGATTATTATGCAAAAGGGGATAAGTGTGGATTTTCGTGCTTACATAATTGTCCTGGTAACAAGAATAATAAGAAGTAGAGGTAAGATATCCTGGGGTGACTTTATGATGCTCGTATCTCCATTCGTCTTTTTAGCCCAGAAATAAGTTTTGCACTTTTATGGCTGGTTCTGAGAGAGAAGGGGGGAGAGAAGAAGTGCAGTTTGTTATCAGGAACTGCACTTGCTCCTCCACATTCCTGCTCCTGGACTGTGCTGTCTGTGGATGGACAGACAGCAGGACAGAGCTCTCCTTTGCTTTTAGTTAGTTTTTAGCTAGCTGAGGCAGAGAAGTTCCCTGGACTGTGGTTTTGTTTTCTTTTTCTGGGACCTGTTTAAACCTGCTCTGGCCTGAACACCCAGAAGAGCACCAGGAGCTCACACCTGTAGCCCACCCAGGTCTGGGACAGAGCATTTCCAGTGCAGGAGGGACTCATAAGAGACTGGGTGAGCTGAGCTACAGCCCACCAAGGGGACTTTCTGAGTCTGTCATCTCTTTTGGAGCAGCAAGAGCTTTTATTGTTTAATAATGTTCATTTTTTGTGCTGGTATTCACCTGCTTTGCCTGTTAAATAAACAGGTTTTTTCCACTTTTCTCCAAGGACATATTTTCCTGAACCATTTAGGGGAGGGGCTGCTTGAATCTGCTTTCTGGAGCAACCCCTTTGGAGGTTCTCTCCCAAATTTGTCCTAAACCTGGGCAATAATAAAGGAAGATAGCAGCAGATTGAACTTATCACATTACCACCCTGATTGTACAACTTTTTGTTTATCTCTGGCATTTACAAAGACTTTAGATGATTTTCACTAAAATAGATGGGAATGATGTTTTAAAGAGAAAAAAAATACCTTACTCCTCAGAAAAGATTGTTTAAATTAAGTGTTAAGGCGTTTTCCATACCAGTAAGATGTATTTGCAGGCAGACCTGGATCATGGATAAGCACATTGCTTTTGGGACCCAGATAATCCCAGTCCTTGAACTAGATGACTTTGAGCAGCTAAATCTGGACCAGAACACACAGCAAGAACAAAGTCCAGCTGAAATCACTGCTTATATCAAAACAACTAAAGCTTATCAATTGCTTATGATTTTATGGGAAATGCAAGCTAAGTTTTTGGAGGTTTTTGGAAGAAAAGGCAATGTTTAGTGGCAACTCAAATAAATGTGACCAGAATTTCTATTTTCTCTAAAAATCATATACAGGTTGCTCTTCCGTCATTCTGGGGGAAGACAGGCACTGCAAGCATTCTATACAGCTGGATTCACCTGTGTTCCTAGAAGCCTTTTCCTACAATGACAAGAGTGAGCTGACTGTGCTATAAATGATAAACTTACAAAAGCTGTATTTTCTGCATTTGGTTTTATATAATGCTAAGAAATGGACTGGGCTATTTAACAACTTCTCCATGCTGTGAAGTCCCTTGAAAAAGGTATCTGTGAAACTGGCATAGAGTGAGCTTGTACAGATATCTCAGAAAGTTTGTCAGGGTTGAGAAAAGAGACTGAAATACTGGGGCACAGGGAGAACATATCTCAGTAAGAGGTGACAGAGTCTGCCCCACACAGAGGAGATGATGGGCTGAGCCAGGCAGGGCTGGTGGCCAGCACTGCAAGGTCCAGCTGTAGCCGTGGCTTGGGCCATGCAGGGTGGTTGATGGCTCCTTATGCACTACAGCACATTAACATTGCCCTGTTTCCTGTGTGCTGCCTGTGGGCCTCGTTACATTTGTTTGAATGACTTGCATTCGTGGAAAATATTTAATTTCTATTTTGTCAAATGCCTGTATGAGCTTTAGTAACCCCTGAAGATTTTGTTTATCATTTTTTAGGTCAAAGTACCACATGTCATTATAATGAAATGTACTTCTGGAACAAGCAAAGCTGTTTCAGATAAGCAGATGTTACTCCCTCCAAGATAAACCTCTAGGGATTAGGCAGAATTTGCCAAAACTGGAATCAACTGATCTTCTGACAGGCATTTGAGAAATTCTCAGCAAGATCTGAATTACAGGCTAAAAGACTAAATCATTGCACGGAGAAGAAAAGTTTTTCCTTTATTTCTGTCCTTGAAAATTCAGTGTGATTGACAGAAGACAACAGGTCTTCTTCCGGTGGCTTTGCCTCCATCTGCCTGTGCAGAGGATTTTTGACTGTGTCGGGAATGTTGGGCACCACTTCCCTGTGGTGCCAGTGTGCCAGCAGTGCATCCACACAACAGGGAGGTCTCTGTTCCAGCAGCAATGGCAGACTGAAATGCTCCCAGCATGTCTACATAACTTTTCCTCACATGGCTGAACCCCAAAGTTTGGTCATAAAAGGAAAATATTTTTTACATTTCTCAATAGCAATAAATAAGTGACTAAGCAGCTAAGAAAAGGTTCTTTTTTTTTTTTCTTTTTCTGTTTTTTTTTAATGTGTTTGCAACTTGAACATTTCTTTTGTAGCAATCAAAATGGGAGTTTATGCAAAATTAGGCATCAGTTTTGAGAAAATAAAAATAAGTGAGAACATTTTGTCACATATAACTCAAATGGTACTCAGTTTCCACTGTTATAAAGAAAATGTCAGAGCCTCCTTGTTCTACTAGTCTCTACCATTACATTACAAAAAAAAAATGTTCCAATACCTATTTCAGGAGAAAGGGTGTCATACTCACAGTTCTATCAGGGTTTTCATAACTGATTCCTAACTTAGTCATTGCTTTCACAATGGCCAGGATAGACTGCACTGCATTGCTGTAAATGATTGGTCTGAACTCCATGCGCTCCTCATAGGTGAAACCGTCCTTATGGATGATTCTGGTGAAAAAATAAACAACAACAAAAGGCTTATGGGATACATTAAAAAAAAAGTAATGAAAAGTTAGATCAGGCACTTTTGTAGTCAGTGTGAGAAAGAACTGAATCCATCTGGCCCTTGGAAAAGCAGTTTTCAATAGTGGATCTGCCTATTCTGCTAGAACAGGAAAACAGCAGTTTCTGTCTTTGTGAGGTTAGTTGTCTGCAGCCAGTCTGAGTGAATAGATCTGAGTGAATAGATGCTGTTTTTTCTGCTTGGGGGTTAATCTAAAACATAGTACGAGTCTAGAATAAGAGCCAGGCCCATCCCTGGAGATACAGGGCAAGACACATTTCTTTACTTAGACCCTAAATATTTTACTTTTGGAAACTGCAATATTAGTCATGGGCTGTCACCATTTGTTCAGTCATTCTGATTTTTATCCAGAATCTTACCTTGATATAAAAATTATTGGCAAAAATGTTTCAGCACTGGGAGGCAATTATCAAGAAAACAAGAAAAAAAATTAATATATTTTTGTGCATCAGCTACAGTTTCTAGTAATAACAAGGTCTTATTCTTATTATCTCCAGGCTTTGGAGACTTACATTTTACTCCATAGGGTAAAGAGCCTTAGTAATCAGCTTCAGTAATCTTTCTGACAGAAGAATTAGAATTTCATAATCCTCCTTGACTGGAGAATGGCATGTGGTTAAAGTTCTCCAAATCAGTGTGCAGATTATATCATGGCTTAGAGACATCTTTTTTCCATGAGCTGTGAAAAAGGATGAAATCTTCACCCACTTTGGCCTGGTGTGCTCTCAATGAACAGACTTGGAACTGCTTTGGCTGCTGGAACCAAGGCTCTATTCTTCCTCACCTCAGCTGGTCAGAGATGAAGGCTATTAAATACAGAATTTCTGGGCTTTAGGGTTTGATGTTTTGCCCCATCTTGCCTGAGATACACTCTGGAGAGAGTTATCTAAGTATCCAAGTCAGCCCTGTCAGAAAATAATTCGCTCACATGCACACACACAAAACTCAGATGACAACTGATGTGTCTTAACATCTCTCTTATTTTTGGATGTCAGAAAACTCTAAAGTTGCATTTCTGTGCATGTAGGAATAGCATCTGTAGGAAAAACAATCTCTCTAAAATGTTTTCCCAATCTCTTCTTTATCAGGCAACTCTATGAACTCTCTTTTGAAGCCTTGCCTTTTTTTTTTTTTTTTTTTTTTTTTTTTGAATGCTGTTTTCATCATGAATTCAGATGAATTCTGCAAGATTCAAAGGAGTCCTATTGAACTTGGGAGAAAGAAAAAAGAGGAGCTCCTGGAGCAGAGACCCTCCCCATGTTATGGATGCAGTCTTCTGAGGCTTTTATTCACAAAAGCAGGGCTTCTCATCAGATAGGCGGCTTTGATTCAGTCTCAACAGGCGTGATGAGTTACCAAATATTTTGCTTCCTGCTTTTCATTCACTGAAGTATTTGTAGAAGCTTCAAACTGCTAAATAAGAGTACAGCATAGAGATATGCAACTTGGTTTTAGAAAAGCTAGATTGCACATTGGAAATCATGCAGTTAGAAGCACAGAGAGATGCTCTTTTTCTTTTTAGTAGCTCTCATAACCATCCTCATCTTTTTATGCTGCAGGGCTTTGCAGCATATCCGTATTTTGAGTATCAGAAGATATTTTTTAAAGTTTAGTGGGTGGATATAACTTTGATTAAGACTGAAAAAAGGTGATGTATTAATTAGAAAATTATGTAATTATTTATAAAATTACTATGATTTTGCTGAAAACTGTATTTTCAGCAAAATTATTTCTTTTGTAAACATCTAGGAGTGTTCTTTAGAAAACGTTATGCTTCATGGGAAAAAATCCCTAATTTTGGGGGTTTTAACTGAAAAAAAATCCCTTGAAAAGTCCTTGGTTGTGACAGAAAAAATGACATTTTATATGAAAAAATACAATTTTTATGAACAGTTTTCCTGTAAAATAATTAATATTTGTGATCAATTTGACGGGTCATAAATGCACAAGTCTTTATATATATAACTCTCAGCTTTGCATTTTATATATATATATATATATCAGCTTTCCTCCATGCTGTTAAAGCTTATCAGCTTTCTTAAAGTGCTCAGTTCAGAGGAACATCTTCAATCTCCTCCTGCTTGGGGAAGCTTTGAGCACAACACACCTCAATGGTTTGCTGAACAGGAAGGGTCTCCTGTATGGAACTCAAACCAGTAATAAATTTATCTGCTATTTAGCTAGAAAAAAAAGGTTAGCAAGTTATTTGGTGGATGGTTCTGAACCTGCTTTATTACAAAATGAGTTGCTTAAATAGTAGAAATTTGTTCTTATGACATAATATTTTTTGCTTAACTCTTTAAAATGCTTTAGTGAAGATGATAAATATGTATTGGTGAAGATAATAAATAGGTAGGGGAGCTTAAGTCCAGAATAGTATTGCTGATTTTATAAAGAGGTTGCTTGATTTTTGCACAGGAACAGATTGGTGCTTACAAAGTGGGATCAAGTCTTAACAGCTGCAATTCTGTGTAATTTTTTCTGTATTTGGACAGGTTTAAGAATCAGACCAGGACCTCTCTATGAAAATAAGACTAGACACATCAACAGTATTTTATCAGGTTGTGCAGTAAAAGAGGATTTGCCATCAGTGCAAGTAGGATCCCTTGAACTTTGGTGGATTGTTAATTTAAACCAGATATATAATTAGCATTTTGGCTGCCCTTAAAAGAAAAACATGTATGAATTTAGTTGTGACCTGTTTTACTGTATATGAAAATATTGTCAAACGAAATTGTAAATCAGTACACATGTGTAGAAATATTCAACCTTGCTCTGAAGCCAAGGAAAGTGAAGTTCCTGACTTCAGTCTGTGAGGGACTTTGTGAACTTTGAACAAACAGCTATAAGTATTCTTGCAGTAGATTTATGATGCACTAACAACACCTCTGTAACCAGATAGTCAGTCCAAATTCAAGCAGGGATTTCTGCACATGAGCTTGTACAGCCTGTTTTTTTTTTCCAGATTGATTATTGTATGAAAACTTTTTTTGTGTTCATAATTTTCTTACTAAAAGCAGTTCTTACATCAGTCCCTACCCATGGTATCGTGAGCAGCAGCTGCTCACTGTGCAGGCTGATGGCTAAATGTGTTCTCTCCTGGCCTGTGGGAGACCTTTTTAACCTCAGCAGGAGCTCTGGAGACCAATACTGATCTATAGAGGCCATTTTGGGGAGGAAAACCAATGAAACAAAAAAACCCAATAAAACCCCCAAAAAACCACCAAGACAAAAATACCCCACTAAAACAAAGAAAAATAACTTCACCCCCCAAAAAACCCCAGGAAGAAAGCGCTCTGTGTTCTATGGTACAATGCAAATATTTTGATATTTACTCTTGAAATACAGTGAAATCAAATGAAATTAATAGGAGAGATGATTCACAGCAAGTGTAATTAAACTGTGGAACTAGTTGCTGTAGAATGCTGTGAATGCTGTTAGTTTACATTGGTTCAACAGAAGATTCAGGGGTATGCATGAATCAACTGAGGGCTGCTATAGGGACAGAGAGGTCCAGGATGGTTTCCAAGCCACAGATCATCAGATACTGTAGGGTATCCAGCACAAGTGTGTCGGCTTGACTGGTCTGATGATTTGCAAACATCCTTCACTGGCATCTGCTGGAGACAGGGCCTGCCAGGTGGTTCGGCCATCACTGCTTGTGTCTTACAGTCACATTTCCACTACAGTGACTCCCACCAAAGCCAAGAGCCAAGGAAGCAGATTCCCTGGTCTCCATGCATGGGCCCAGTGCATGATTTGGTCATTCAGATTTGACTACCAATCCACCTGTGTGTCTCAGACACTTGGTGATTCTCTTTATGGTGTGTTTGAATGGAAACCTGATTTGAATGATGTTTCTTTGCATTTTATTCAAATAAGCATAAATATTTAGCTAGACAGCTTATACCACAAATACCAAATTCAAAGCTGATATGCATATTCAGATACTTACTTCATTTGCTTTACAATAGTGCTCTTTCCTGACTCTCCAGCACCTGCAGAAGGGGAATGTGGAGAAGATATGATTGATAGATGAATAAGAAGCAAACATTAAAAATAACTCTCTGGAACACAGAATTTTCTATCTATGAAGAGAGGTACAGATGTCTTAGTTTCCCATTGTACTAAGCATAAATCCTCCCTAATGTCCATTTGGATTAAAAAAAAACAAAGTCTGGGTTAAAGTATTAATACTGAAAAGCAAAGGGACACTTGAAAATAAGTGAATATTCAGTCAATTAAAGAAAATTACAGAATTTTTAGTTAGCAAATAAATAAAATATGGATAATATTTTGATTTAATCTCTGGCAGATGGGCAGGAAAACATGAACAAAGTACAGCTTTTTTTAGGGTCCCATTATTACCTGATTTGTAGCTGCTCTTTTAATTTGTATTATAACCCTTTGTAAGCCAAGTGAGCCAGGTCCATGCCCTTTAGCCAACTTCTGTAAGCAACTGGAAAACCAGAGTGTAAAGATTGATATGTGGTCTAGCTCATGATGCACAGGCAGCACATGAGCAAAAGTCTTGACACTCTTTTTTTGTTCCTCTACCATGTGGTTTTCTGCCATGGAGCACTGTGGCTGGAAGTGGGAAACCTGCAGAGCAGTGCACCAGTTCCACCTTGGGAATGATTCTGCAGGAAAACCCCACAGCTGCTGAGGAGGTGCAGGCATTTGCTTACACAGCCAGTTCAAGAACTGGGGCATAGGTTTGGCCAGATTATGCACTGCTAATTTGCCCTCTTATCTCATGGAAAGTGAGTAATCAATGCAAAGTGTGTCCATTGCAAATCAACACGCGTGACTGACTGTCATCTTTGGTCAGTCAGAGTGATAAGGGTTGGCAAGAGCTGCCAAAAAAAAAAAAAAGGATTTTGAAAACACCTGGAGAGAGGATTTAACTTTGTGAATCCATGGGATAGTTTTCATAGAATCAGAGAATATGCTTGTCCTCACAAGACCCCTCAAGAATCACACACGGTGCCTGAGAGCATTGTCCAAACACTTCTGGAACTCTGCAGGCTTGGTGCTGTGACCACTGCCCTGGGGAGCCTGTTCCAGTGCCCAGCCACCCTCTGGGTGAAGACATCCAACCTAAGCTTCCCCTGACACACCTTCATGCTCTTTCTTTGAGTCCTGCCACTGATCTTGAAATGATCAGTCTTTTCCCCTCAGGAGGGTGTTGAAGACTGCAGTGAGATCTCCCCTCAGTCTCCTCTTCTCCAGGCTGAACAGATCTCAACTGCTCCTCATAATGATTCCTCTCCTGACCTTTCACCATCCATCCTCATGGTCCTCCTTTGGATGATCTCTAATAACTCAATGACTTTTTATATTGTGCTGCCCAAAACTGCACACAGGGCTCAAGGTGACAAATATTCTTCATATTTTAAAGAAACTGAAATATTCACCACTAGAATTTGTGCTCTTTTCCTGGCTGCTGATGCTGTGCCTGAATCCCCCAGGACAGAGCTGTCCCTCCTGGCTGCCAGGGCACTGCTGGCGCATGTTCAATTTGCCACTGAGCAGGACCCCCAGGTTCCTTTCCCCATCACTGCTTTCCAGCCTCTCATTCCCCAGTCTGTCTGTACATCCAGAGCTGCCCCAGCCCAGGTGCAGAACCCAGCACTTTCCCTGGCTGAATTTCATGTGGTTGGTGATTGCCCATCTCTCTAATTTGTTGAGGTCTCTCTGCAGGGCCTCTCTACCCAGGAGGGAACTGACAGCTCATCCAAATTTAGTTTTGTTGAGAAACTTCCTCAGTATTCCTTCAAGTCTCGCACCAAGTAATTTAAAATGATGCTGAAGAGAAGCAGACTGAGGATGGAGCCCAGTGGGACCCCAGCAGCAACAGATCCCCATCCTGATGTCCCCATTCACTGTCACCTTAGTGCCTGACCTGTGAGACCATTGCTTATCCACTGTGTAACCCGGTCATCCAGCTGTGAGCTGGACATTTTATCTCTTGTGAAAGTATCAAAAGCTCTGCTAAAGTACAAAAAGATTCATCACAGCTTTCCTCTTGGTAGATTACCTATTCCCTCATGGAATGATGTCAAATACTTCTGACTAAATCAAAATCCGAGGCCTAGGTTTTTTAACCAAGGACTTCTCAGTGAATAGAACCAACTGATTACTGACTTTTCAAACACATTCTCTAAAGGTAACAGTATTCAAATGACAGGGATTAATTTACTCAAATGAATCACAAGAGACAGCAAACCACACTCAGAGCATTTTCTGAAACTCATGATGTGAATGGTAGAAAGTGCAAGAGAAAAACAGGCCCATGCAGAATGGGCTGATGCTGCCATCTGCCACAGTTTGGAAAAAATGCAAATTTTTTGTAGATCATTTATTATCCTCTCAGTGACCTTCTGAAGAACTTGGTAAAGTCCTGTCTACAAGATAGTTTTTGCTACACTTTTTGTAGGGAAGAGAGGAAGATGTACTGAGAATTTGCCCATTCATCTCATGGAAAGATGATAGGAAACACAATATAGAAATTAACTTCTCTTCCAGATCTGAAAGACGCTGTTAAAATAGAGTGAGAGATGGAATTTATATCTTTTGGATGCAATTTTCTATCTCAGCTCATCTTTAATTTATTATCCAATAATACTTTTATCCAAACAACATGTGACTTTCAGACTTTGGCTTCACCATGGAGTATCATCTTAGTTGTAGCAGCATTTTCACCCCAGGAAGTGGGTCAGGAATGATTTTATTTGCACTTGCTTTTTTTAATTCCTTCCCTTCACCATGTAGCCTCCTTCTTTGGACAGTCCCTGGTATGAAAAATCAAGGTTAGGGCTGCATTTCCACCTGCTGCAATGAATTTCTACTTGCAGAAATAGTGGCAAAAGTGCATCACAAAAGATCTAGAACAATTACACAGGGAGCTGAAGGCATCTTCTTCAAGCCTAGCTTTTCTTAATAATAGATAAGAACTTAGGACAAACAGTCTTGTCCTGAAGCTCAGAAAGAACTTAATTAGGGTTTTGAGAAGCTCTGTCAGCTCTGAAGATCTGTAGCTCCACCTGACAGGTATCACTGTATTTTAGTCATCACCATATTTTATATTTTGCATATTTAAGATCTAGCTGAAATTTATTCCTCATTTATGTCTCTATTCCTTTGACATGGATGACTGCACAGAGAATACTGGCACAAAAGTCTCAGCCAATGCCTGAAAGTCTGGCTGTCACTGCTGGGGTCCCGCTGGGCTCCATCCTCAGCCTGACTCTCTTCAGCATCATCTTCAATGACTTGGGGTGCAGGACTTGAAGGAATACTAAGAAGTTTCTTAACTTCCTGGGAGCTGAAAGATGTCCCCACTACTGGTGACATCAACACTTCTTCCCTCCACCATGCCCCAAGGCATGCCACATTCACCTTCTGTGAGGTGCTGAACTCTGGCTGGCTGCAACCTGCATCTCCTCTTGTTCTGGGTACTCCAGAACTGCATCCCACCATGTCCCAAGTCTTCCATGGTTCTGGGCATCCTGGGACTGAGGAGCAGCCTTAGGAAGAGCAGTCATGCAGCAAGGCTGCAAAGGAGCTGCCCCCCAGCAGCCTGGCATATATCCCCTCCTGCTCTGGGAGTGCTCAGCCTGCTCCCTGCGGGACACTACAGCATGCAGGCAGAGCAGAAATAGAGAAAAAAAACAGAGGTGTCTTGAAACCCAGTGAGAATCTCACAAATTCAAGGGGAAACAGAACCCAGGCCCTCAGCTGTGATTTGACATTTTTGTTTTTCTGTGCAGAATTTGTTTGAATAGCTGTGGAGAGTACAAGCTTTCAAGATTAGCATCTGCTGACACATTGAGGAAGGTTCTTCCATATTAAGGTGCTTTTGTGTCTCAGATAAAGAATTATTATCTCTTTAAAGTTGTTATTCCTGTGGAAGGAAAGGTTTAGTTTAGAAAATTTTCCAGAATTAAACACAGGGAAATAAAAAACTCCTGCTGAATATTTTGTTTAAAACCTGTCATAAAACTCACCGACAATGACCTAAATCAGCAAAAAGCAGGCGAAGAAAATATTCAAATAAAAAAGAGAAAATATTCAAATAAAAAAGGAAAACATTCAAATAAAATCAGAGAATGTTTCACACCCCTGTCTGATCTTTGCCTATGCCATTCAGAAGTCTTGAGATTATGAACTAGTATGGAAATCATATCTTCCTGGTCCTTTTATGAGACTCACCAAATTTAGTCTATGAGAGAGAGAAAGTCAAGAAAGAAAAAAATCTAAGATCTAACCCTCTTGAGAGAATAAAGTCCTTAAATACTGCCCCACTCTCCAAAAAAGAAAATCAGTATATTCCCATCAGTGAGATTGTTGGGCTGTCTTTGTGTCCAAACCCTATGTTTTCAGGCTAGGTGTTACAGGAAGTTAAGGTTCAGTACTACAGTAACTGTGTCATTTAACTGATGTTAAGTATCTGTACTATAAATTTCTACATTCAGACTATTTACCAGAGACCTCTTATAGTCAGTGGAGAGAAATATTTGTTACAAAACCTAAACTAAACAGCTTCAAATTCTGTTCCCCTGAAGCAGCTGTTTAAGTTAAATTGTGTGAGTTGTGCCCCAAAATGTGAGCTGAGGATGACCAGTTCTGTTGAGGGTGGCTTTTGTCCTGACACTGAAAACTACAGACAATGAGACATGGAGTAATACTTTGAAAATAAATAAGTTAAAATTTTAATGATTGTTTAAACTGGAGCTAAATTCTTATTTCTGTGGAACATCACTGTGAGCATCTGATATTTTGGCAATGTTTGGAATGTGCACTGCACTTTGCACACCTATAAATTGAATGCTGACATCCTACAAAGAAAATGCAAACTACAGGTGATGTGGCAGCCAGATACAGGCTTGATACACAGGATATAAAACTTTCACCTTGGAGTTTGTTCCAGACTCATAAAACAACCTGATCTTTTTGAAGTATAAATACATAGAGAGCAGATAGAAATGTTGGGGGAAGGGATGGCTTTGGCAGCGTGGGAGCACCTAGCCCGGAGGATTTAACGCTCTTGGCTCCTGGCCAGCTTGTGAGGAACGTCAGAACCTGACATAATTTCCTCCCTCCCCAGTTTATAGGCACATGCCATAAAAACTGTAAATCACCTCAACCCAGTTGGTGTGTTTGTCTGGGTCATAGAACTTGACATAAACAAACATGGTGCCTTTTTTTTCTGAATAGAAGTTCTATTTTTTGTAAAGGGATCTGCTGGAGGCTGTAGAGACACCACACTAGATTTTAAATAATACTCTCAGAAAAAAAGTCCAGATACACTGGGATTTTTTTACATTTTAGGTGTAAGGAAAAAGTGATTACACTGAAAACTTATGATATACCTCTTATTTTTTTCTGAATATTTTCTACCAACCTGCCTATTGCAAAACGAAACTATGACATCTGGTCTGAAGTATAAAGGCAACATTAAGTCTGATTGAACAGAAAGCTAGGACTAGGTAGGACTAGGCTGGCTTGAATAGAGATGCCCTTGATTTATGAACTCTAAAATTTCTATAATTTCTGATATCACTTCAGAGATGTGGAAAGACAACAGGCACAAATCTGAACATGGTAGATTTAATTCTTTCCTATCTGGCCATTTTCACAGCCCCTGTGGAAGGATGTGGAGCCCATTCTGCACATTTCTTCAACATCTCTGGCTCCACATGTTCAAGAGCCTCTCTCTCTGGTGCTGCAATAGGCTCCAGATACACAGTTTATTCACTTCTCATTTTTTTAAGAAGAAGAAAATGTAAGTTATTGAACACTTTAATTTTTTTTCCTGTCTCTTCAGTATATTTTTAATGAAGACTATCTCATCTGTTGTTCAGGAGAACAAAAGCCTTACAAAACATTACCCACTGAAAATTTTGATTTTTTATCATGTGTGATGTGAGTAAAGGAAGATATTGTAAAAATCTATAAAGAAGTACTTCAGATCCAAATGATCATCTTGTCTCATGAAAAGAGTGCTTGTGTAGCTAATGAAACTGAACTATGTTCCGGTTGGAAATGAACGTAATAGAAGTTAATTTCATGTAGCTTGCATTGAATTTCAAAGTATTTTACTAAAAGTATCTCAAGGCTGCTCTTAATAGTGTCAGAAGAAGACTGATTATATACATTAGGAAGCATTTAAAACTTAAGTCCTTAATACTAAATACATACATATGTTCAGTGTGTGTGTGTGGGGGGGGTAATTTACTTGGTATCCTGCTGTAAAGAAGCCTTCAGTAATACTGTAAAGGCATAAAAGCTTGAAGATAAAACTGCTTAACTTATAAATTCCTCTTTATCTGGAAAATTCCTCTTTATCCTATACATTCCTCTTAAAGGATTTCTTACCTTTTCCTCATGGATAAGGTTGGATAAGGTCAAAGACAGGATGCAGAATTAGATGGATCCTGGTTCTAACTCAGCGTCCCAATTTATTTTTGTAACAATACATTTAAATTACTATAAATTTATGGAATTTTAAATGAAAATATTGTTCTGGGATTTTTTGACTGACTTAAACTTTCCTCATTAGTAGTAATATTTTATATTAGTGTGCCACAGAAACTCTTAATATTCTTAAATAAGCTGAAAAGCTTTGCAAGCCACAATCCAAATACTGATTTTACATCTAGAGTATCAGACTTCTGCTTTCCTATTATTATTTGAGAAACCTGCATGTTCTTCTCTTATTTATTTTTGAATAATTGCTCTTTGATTTTAAGAGGTATAAATAGACCTTTTTGTAAGATATAAAATAGAGGTGATTTACTTAATCTAATCTAGTTTTGTCCGAATAAATGTCAGTTTAAAATCATTTGCAAGAACTACAATTACAAGAAAGCCAAAAAGAGAAACACTGCAATGATCAAAGACTTTTTTCCATTCATTGGGAGAAACCACTGCTAACTTTTATAGGAAGCTGTTAGAAGAAAAGTATTAAGACAGCAGTGGTGTTAATGTGCTCTCAGATATTTCTTGTAAGCTACACAGCACCATGGGAAAAAAACCCCAAGAATAAAGCTGTATCAAGAAAAAGAATGTCTTTGCCATTACAGCCTCTGTCGGCTAATAAATTGATCATAGTGGGGATTAAAAGTAGTAGTTTGTGAGACTATTTATCTGTATTCATCTGAGTACTCCTCATTCCACTCTACATTATACACCAAAAAAAGCCATTCTAAATCACTTTCTGCTTCTTTAAAAAATGGAATGAAACACTTTGGAAGATAAACAATATCAATATCTTGTGATACATGTGGATTTTTATGTAACTGCTTATCTAACTTAATCCTCCTGCAAATGAATGCATATAGATCCATGAAAAAAGAGATAAGTGTGCTATGTTCTCTGTAAGTTTGTATCATAACATTTATTCTAGCAGCAAGTTCTCATTTCTCAAACATGTTCAAAGTCAAGGATTTATAGCATTTAAAATGGAATACATGCAGTGACACGCACATTTCCAGCCTATTCCTTGTGACTTCATGAGTGGCCACAACCAGAAAATATTTTAAATGTATATTACAGAATTGTCTTCTTCAAATAAAATAGTGAGAGGTGAGAAATTCACAGTACTAAAATGTAATTCCAGAGAAAAACAGCCCCTCAATGGAAAAGTATTATGAGCAATTTTTATTCTATTTACCCAACAGTAGGAGTTTGACTGTCCTGGCTTCCCTTGCTGCATCTTCCTGGAGTTTCTTTTCCAGTTCTCTGGATCTCCTGGCTGAGTCCTTGCTCTCTGAACTGGCTCCACTGCCCATCTTGAGATGTTAAAAATTCACTTTATGCAGCTGATTTACTTCTGATCAGACCAGTTGCTTTGATTCAGAAGGACAACCATCAGGGCTCAAAGAAAATTTTGAAATCCCATTGGACCTCTCTGGTCAGCCTTCAAATCAAATGCTCCTTTTTCACCTTCCACATGACCTGGAGATGCTGTAGTCAAGAATTTGCATAGGAACACAAAAAGGAAGTGTCATGATGTCATAGAATTAAAGTTATCCATTCAAAATCAAACCAAGGTATGCATAGATCTGCCTTCTTGTTCAGGGAGGTTTTGTTTCACATACTACAAAAAACATGCAAAATATCTTGAAACAGGATTGGAAATAACTATAGAGTAAAAATTTCAGCTTGTGAAGCAGTATGCGTGCCCTGAAGCAAAACAAACAGCATTTACTTTTTTTGGTTTTCATCTTTCTCAGCAGTCATAGCTCTAAATATATGTATCTCATATTTTCAAATGCAAGAAATTGAATTTGCATAGTAAAGACATTTTTGATTTATTATTTTGATTTATTATTTTTGATTTATTAACTAGCATGTGGAATGTTTGCTGCATTTTCACATTATGGCAAGTGCATTTGTTTTCTTGGAGTGGTAAAGGACACCTTACAGTAATTTGTAATATCTTTGTAATGATTTTGTGCAGACATTCCTTGAGTAATGTCAGTCTTTGGCATTGTTAATGCTAATAAAATATGCTAATAATTGCTAATAAAAATTATGTTATTAGCAGTTATGAGTTTTGGCTGAAAGCACTACACCTTTTCTTATAAAGAAAGGACATTGGTCAGATTCTCCTCACACATATAATACTTTCATCTTAGTTTCTTCATAGTGCAGTAGTATTATAGACATGTTTTATATGATATGATGGAACTATTACTTGGCATGTGGGGTCAGCAGTATATTAAAAAAATATATCTGGTCTAATAGTGTGGCAATGAAAATGTGTAGAATTACTGTCAGAACTAAAAGATAAAAAATACTTTTTTTTTGCCCTTTCTTTTTAGACTAAGGATTTAAATTAAATAAATCTCACCAGTGTGAAAGACTATAATTCATTCTAGACTTATTCGCTTTATAAAGTATTTTGGTTATATAAAAAGCATAAATGTGAAATGACATTACAATTCTCCAATTATTCACTAATACCAGTTAATAATGTTCTAACTTCACAGTATGTAAATATATAAGGTTCAGCATGAAAATAATGTTTAAGAGCAAAATGAGCCTGCAGGTTGTTCTGATTTATGTTAGAAGTGTTTTTAGGTCAGAAGATAGATGAGGAAGAGAGCCAGAGGCAAACCCATCCCTTCCTAGAGAAAAGAAACTTCCCCGCAGCAGAGGTGTGTGGACCCCAGGGGCAACAGGAGGGCAGCTGCTGCTGGGTGGGGAAGATGAGAGTGAGCAGAATAAATATCACCAGTGCACTCTGAATTCTGAGCTATTAGTGCTGGAGAGAGCTGTCTTCTGAAAAAAGACAAGTGCTGTGCTGTGCTCATCCCGCTCAGCACTGACTGACTTCTCAGGCTTAATGTTCAGACCAAAAGCTGCAGTAAAGACATAAAGTTGGGGTTTGTCAGTATATTATTATTCTTGTATATTTTGTCAGCATATTCTTCTTCTTTCATATTTTTTCTCAGTATATTCTCCTCCTTCAGCAGCACACAAAGCCATGCAGTTTTGAGTCTCCTTGCACTGAGTTGCCTGAAATGGACAATCCGCGCTTGTTGATGGCTGAATTTTTGCATATATGCAATGCAAGAAAATTCTCTGTTTTGTTAAGCTTATATTACTGCTTTGTTTATTGTTTAAAACAGGCCACCATTAGGTCTTTACACAGTCATAGTAGCGACTGATTTGTTTAAAAAATGAAAATAAGTAACTTAGGAAGTGGGATATCAGTGCCAGGTGTCTGTTTATCAGATCTGTAGGCAAGTACAGTGTTCCTGTGGATTTCAGGGGGGTTGAAAAGTAAACGTTGCTGAAAACTAACAGAACTAAACATTAACTGATATCACAAATCATGGAGAGGAAAATCATCTCCAAATTACAGGCCCAATTCACTACTGAGTTGTTCTACACATTTACTAGTATAACTCTATTAATTTTCCATTTTATTTTTGTGGTATCAAACTGGAAGAGGATAAGGCTAAACCATTCAGTTTACTGGATGGGTGTAAATGAATCCTCATTTTTTTCCTAGATGGAAAAGAATGGAAAATCAATGTGCAACCCATAAAAGAAGTTTCCTAACATTCTCTGGTATTATGACTCTGTACAGGAATTGACTTTAAAAAAGTAGGTGTCTAAATCAAGCAGACTGTAAAGAGAATATGCATAAATAAAGATAAAAAACAACTATTTCATAAACATGCAGTGTCTATATTATCCATTTTATTTACCCAGGTCTACCTTCAAACTCTTAATAGTTTACTGGTAAAAGACCCCTCAACAATCTGTTTCTATTTCTTTAGTGAGTAAACAGGATTCTGTTTTGCTTTAGACATCCTCCTCCTCTTCCTCCTCATCATTAACAATGTTTTGATTGAGGAAATTTCTGCTGATGATTAAACCAGAACTAATAGACAGAGTTCAGTTGATTCTAAAATGCTTTTTGATTTATTTTCTTGACCTCTTCTAGGTGCAATAATAAAATTATGGTTTCACCTTTGTTTCTCTTCTATTGTTTCAACAACCTTTGTTTGAATGGAAGGTTTTGAAGGTAAGTCTGGAAATTCTGCTTTGAAATGGAGTTATGCTTTGTAAAGAATATTAGTTTTGGGGCTGGAGTTGTTTCTGGTGATTCACTCTAGGTGGTGCTGATAATATAGAGTGTTCACTGAAGCATTCTGCAGCTGTACAAGCTCTCAGACTGTCTGAGAGGCTGCTTCAAGTGATCTCTTCAGAATTCATGGATGGGCCATTTTGGATTCCAGTTGCAAATTTTTATTTTATATTAAAGTTGTTATGGTGTGGGATTTTTTTGGCAAATAATATAGATTGTCCTGGTAATAGGGTTCTCAAGTTCTTAGGTTTTCATTTTAATTTTCAGTTTCTTCTGAAAGTACTAAACACATCCCAGTCAAAGAAAGAGGAATAGCTTAGGAAATCCATATCTTTTAACTTTTATCTATTTTCTCTCTAGATCTTCGTATTTACAATTTGTTCAGACTGAATTTAGTAATCTTTTCCACTTTTTCACTAAAATGAATGTTTTGCCTTTTCCCTGACAAATTTAGCAGAATGAGATGGATAAAAAAGGAGGAAGTTTTAGAAATAATAGATTTCTCTAAATTTAGAAACTTTTTCTACAAATCCTTTCGTATACTTCTAAATATAGGAAGCTTGAAAAAATCTTCAGTACAATGCCTTTTACAATCAGAGGAAACCATTCATCTCTTTTGTCTGGCTAATGAATTCCTTGCAATGTGCCTCTGAGATATCCACTGGCAACATTTCAGTGAGAAAAACACCCACTGAAATATTGACAAACCCATCCAGACTTTGCTCATTACTGATGTGAAGAGATTCCTGCTCAATGACACATATTTTAGCTTTTGAGACCTGTTGAGAGCTTGATCCCTGGCACTGAGCAGAGTCACAGGGTCAAAGTGTGTGTGGAGCTGAGGCAGTGTCCCCACACAGGGCTGTGCTGCTGTGCCACCTGTCCAGGCTGGATTGTCACCCCACACAGGGCTGTGCTGCTGTGTCACCTGTCCAGGCGGGATTGTCACCTGTGCAGGGCACTGGCACTGCCTGACTGCTGCAGGACAAGGGCCAGGTGGTGGGTGTTGCTCCTCCTGGGAGCTTTGCACAAGAATGTAAGGTGCACCCTGAAGAAGCTTCGTAATTCAGCAGTGAAAAGCCCTGGGAAATGTTAAGTTTGAACTTGTTTCTACTTTGTGCTGAGGGTTGGACCAGAGACCGCAGGAGGTCCCTCCCAACAAAAACAGTTCGATTGTTTTGTTAGAGAAATTTCAACCAGTTTTACCTTAGCTTTAATTTATAAAGCTTATCTATAAGCCACTAAGGACTTAGTTTTGTTTCTTTTTTTTACCCTCAATATTAACAAATATATAAATCTTGAATTCTTTTCATTTGCTCCGTCTCTTCTGAAGCTTTCTGTTTCCTTTTTCTAAACAGAATATAAATGTGATAATCTAAGTGAAATCTAAGATTTTTGTGTCATTTCAGCCCCTCACCCTCTAATTTGTCATCTTCTCTCTAGGAAACATTACTAAATATCAGAAGAAAAAAGGAAGTCTTGGCCCTTAGCTCTGTATTAGTACAGTGATGATACTGTAATATTTGCAAAGCTGTTTCGCTCTTAACCAAATATCAAAAGAAAAGGAAATCTTGGCCCTTAGCTCTATATTAGTACAGTGATGATACTGCAATATTTGCAAAGCCATCTTAGCTCTATATTAGTACAGTGATGATACTGCAATATTTGCAAAGCCATTTAGTTCTCTAAGAAAGGTAAAAGGAATGATGTGATCATTCATTTTTACAGCTTACAGAGGTGAAAAAAGGAAGGATAGAAACAATATTACAGATCAAAGAAAATACTTTAAAAACAATAAAGGGTTCCTGCATTTTCAATCCTGTCAAACATTTTTTTCCTCAAGTATTGACATAAACAGCAATACTTTTCCATTTTTGTGAAAATCTTAGTCCCTCTACGGCAGAGGAGAGCTGTTTTGGCTTCAGTACACTCATTATCCTTCCTTCTGTAATTGCAGCTCATGCTTATTCAATGTAATGCCACATTTTGTGAGAAAAGACTATTGAGCACTAGGGGGGACTCAACTGGCTGAGTATTGGTCAGGTAAGACCCACTGGGTTCTGACAAGTTTGCCAGTACTTCAGCTGAAACCTTGTCTGTGGTATCAGGAAACCTATGCCAATTTTTGACAGTAGATGTGTGGCTGAGCTGCTGTGTTCACATTAAGAACTGGTCATTCCAACAGTCTGAAACTTGATATATAGATTTGGCTGACCAGTGCAAAAAAAAAAAAAAAAAAAAAAAAAGAAAAAAGAAAAAAAAAAAAAGCAACATCCAGTGCAAAGCTATAAAAGCCCAAACCCTTCAGTCCCTTCAGTGTCTCTTGAATCAAGACTCCTATTCCAGTCTGTGCTTAGAGGATGCCTGGGATGTGTTAGACAGAGCTGCACTAAGCTTGGCAATGTCTCCTGACTTCTCACATAAGAACAGCAAATATTTCAGGCTCTGATCTCTCTACAAAGATTAACAAATGATTCCTCTGCTATGGTAAGTTTAATTTTTCTTGTGGCTTCTTGCTGATTCACTCAAGAAAATGCAAAAGAACAGTCGGAGTTAGTGCATTATAAAATGGTTTGAGGTCTTTGAACTTGTATTTCCCACTGGATTGTCTAAGACTGCTGACTCCTGTAAGAGGTACACCTGGTATTTTTTGCATGGGTAGAAAAAAGGAAAAAAGTAAAAGGGAATCTTAATGGGAAAATGGGGATGCCTGCTATCTCTGAAGAAAAGATTAAGTTTCTAGTACAGGGTGAACAGTCAACACAGTACATTTAAAAAAAAAAGAGCTTAAAACAATGGGGAAGTATTTTGTCAACATCTCGCTCTGAACAATTCCAATTCCCACTAGAGCTATATATTGACTCATCAAGTCCTATTGTTCCATGATAGCCAGAAATTAATGAAGAGTAAAAGCAGACACAATTCTGATTTGACTTGTAGAACCCTCTAAATAACAAATATTTTAACCTTTTCTCTTAGTGTCAAACAAACATGCAATACACATTATGGGAAAAATAAAGACATCTTTTCCCAGCAGATTAACATCTCTTCTCTTTTATTTGGCAGGCTTTTTCCAGCTAAGAAAACTTGTGATTTTGGTGCCCTCATCAGAATGCATGCAGCTCTGCCCTGACACAGCTGGGTAGTGGCTGGATAAAATCTGATTTGTGGATGCTGACAAGGATGCAAGTGTGTAGTTTCAGAGCTTGGAGTGACTTCCAGGATGTCAGCTGAATTGAACTATTCTTCATGGAGGTTGTCCACAAAGACATAAGAGTTCCATAAGGTTCCATAAGAGCTCTTGCCATATTGCAACAATACTTGTAGAAATTAATGTAGAAGAGCTTGTTCTGCTGCTAAACTAATGTACTTCATCTGAAGAGGTCTGCTTGGTTTTTTTTTGCATGGATTCTTATATTACATACTTATGGAAGCTGGCTGACATCTGATGCAGTATATTTGTTCTTTCATTCACACTCCAGGACATAATAACTAAATAAAATCCTTATTTTGATATGGTTTTAGAGACGATTTTTTAAACAATTTTTACATTGTTACATTTTTTTAAAATTAATTTCATTGCAACACTATGTTAAACTCAAATATTTAAAAGCATGGAGCATGACACCTAAATGAGGTAAAGCAAAAGAGAGATTTCCTAGGAACCCATAATGTTGAAATAATGCTGGAAAAACTCTTCTATCTTGCTCAGGGTAACTTCTGAAAGTAAAGGTATTTTTTCAGAGAAGCAAAGTTATCTCTTATTATCTTTGTGGTTTGTAACCATGTCAGCCTCTGATTTAATCCTATAGATTGATTTTCTCCATAGTCAGAGCTCCCTAACTTTTAAAGGTCTTTAGTTAAAGACCTAAAATGCTTTCTGTCTTGATGGTATCCTGCAGCACATGACAAACTTCATCCCAAACCATGCAGCCTATGGAGGTAATATTGGGAATTTTAACTCTTTAGGAATTTTAAGGATTAATGATTTTATATTCTTCCATTCTAATTATGAAGCAGTGTTCTAATTAATACAACTCTAGCTGACAATTTCCCTAGAAAAAAATGCATTGTCCTGGGAAGAATTCCAGAGAAAAGGGAAATTATCTCATTCTTTTCAGCTCCCACTCCCCTTACAGAAATTTTAAACAGCTGAGCTCTTTAAAAGCCTTCCTGAGCAAGGCTGACCTCCACCCCAAAATGTTCCATTCTTAGATAGGGAAGGAAAAACAAAAACAAAATGTTTTTATTACTCTCCTGAATGGATTGAGCACAGATCAGGCTCCCTGGGTATTTGGGAAGGCAGATCCTAAGCAAGAATGTTAAGAACTCCACCCACATTCAATAAGTTGGTGGGGAAAATGTGAAACTCTGAAACCTCAGCTCTTGTAAGAATTGAGGTCAGGCCTAGGGGACAAAGGAAAGCGAAGAGCCTACAAGACTAGATAGGCATTTCATGAATGCCAGCAGTGTCTAAGTGTTGTTCCTTAAGAAATTACTGACAGGAGTGGGTCTATGCCTTCAACAAAGGGTAAAAATAAATGTAATTGGGTGATTATAAAATGACATGGTGAGATGGGGAACACTACCATACCTTCAGACAGCATATTAGTCTGTGCCTTCAGGGATGAAGATTTTTGCTTCTCAAAACCAGACAACCTTCTCCAGAATTAAATATCCCTCCTGTTTTATTCTCCAAGTTACAAATTTAAGTGGACTTACTTTCCAGTCTTTTGAGATCTTTTCTTCTTGGCAGCTACAGAGGTTTTGTCAAAATGTCTCTTTAATTTTTCTTCCCCTTCTTCAGCGTCTTTCATGTCTCAAAGTTAGCTTAATCTGAGTCTTCCTTTAACTGAAGTGTGGAGCAGAATCTGCCAGTTCTTTGTACAATGTCTGTTTTCATATTTGCTTGTTTGAGTAATTTTCTAATTAGAGATTCTCCAAGGTAAGGCTGCAGGTGTTTAGACACTCTGTAGGATAACCTGAGTTACTCTGTGTTGTAGTGTTCAATGTCTGAAACATTTTGCTTGTTCTGGCAATGGATGTTTTGTTTTTGTATTTATTACTAAATCTGTTGTGGTAACACTTTCATGGGATGCAGGGTGACATTTCTCAGAAGCCACTGCAGTGCCTGTCTCTTACTTTAACATGCTGTGCAGCTGGCAAGCTGTGTTACTGATATCCCACACAACTCTGTCAGGCTGCTTGTCTGCGTGCCCTCTGCTGCTCCAGAGTCACCCTGATGAAAAGTCACCTCTGGGTTGAGTGGCTGGTCAGATGCAAGGCACTGCCCTGTGTGATTCCAGCTCACATACCTGACACAGTCCTGCTGGCTTAGCAGGACTCGTGCTTCAGGGTGCTGCTCTGCTTGGGTCTTATATTTCATTTGTACCTGCTCAGTTTTTAAATCTCTCTGAAGCACAGATGCCGCAGGGCTGAACTCTTGTGTTTGTGGTCAAACTTCTCATATGTATTAATTCAATCCCATACTCTGTTCACATTCCCAATTTGCAGTTAAGCCATTCCTTACAGACATATAAGGTTCAGCAGTGCCTGCTGCTTTTTCCACATGACCTGCTCTCATGGATTATCTGGAGGCATGTGACAGAAAGAAACATGTCTTCTTACTCAGTATTTCTCCCCTGCCCTCGGTTATAAGTTGAATTTATAGGCATCAGCTATATTAGTAAATGCAAGAGTACCTGGCAATTTTCCTGGAACTGGATTCTCTGTGCTTGTATGTCTTAGGACAGCCCCAATAAAGAATTTGACATTCCCTAAACGGTTCATACGCTTGGCCAGACAAAATTGGCACAGCTAAAGGCAGATTGCTTGCCTTGCAGATTGGTTTGAAGAGTGGCAGTTTATTAATAGACTTGAGCTGGACTGTGATAATTGTTCTCAGTTCCTATAGGTGTGAGTCACACGTTCTGGAGCTGACATGGAGCTTCTGTGATCTGTTCATGTGTGTCAGGCTGCAGCATCCTCTTTATTTTACAGTACCATCTATCCCAATCCGTGTGCTTGGAAGGCAATACTCGTGTGAGTCAGGAACACAAATCCTATTCAGAAAAGTGCTCCTTCAGTGTTCTGTGGGCATCTGGCAGCTCCCTTCCACTCCTGCTGAAACTCTAAGTACTACCAAGAAAAAAGCAGAGCAGCCTATTTTCCTATTTTTCCCACCAGTTTATTATTCTTCTCTGCCATGTAGAGAATCCTCGAGGCTAACAGCTGGAAAATCCTGAGTTCAGAAGAAAACAGGCAATGATGTGCTGCCTGCTAATCTGCTGAAACTGTTGGCCTGCCTGCAGTCTGTATCCAGAACCAGCACTTTTTGCTCAACGCTCTGTTCAGCATCCTCCCTCTATCATTATCTTGGGAAATAAGTTCCTACACAGTGAGGGTAAATTGTGAAATTGTCTTGCCAAAGAAGGGCAAGGGAGCTGGGGAAGGGTCTGGGCCACAAGTCTACTGAGAAGCAGCTGATGGAGCTGGGGTGATTGTTTTAGAGAAAAGGAGGCTCAGGGGGGATATGATCACTCTCTCCAACTGCCTGAAAGGAAGTTGTAAACAGGGGTTCAGTCTCTTCTCCCAGGTGAAAAGTGTCAGAACAAGAGAAAATGGCCCCAAGCTGCACTGTGGGAGGTTTATATGTGTGTCATATAAACTGTGAATCACCTCAACTCAGAAAAGGTGCATATAAATTTGAATTCTAGATATGTTTGCTCATTCACTTCAATAATGGAAAATGTGTTATAAATGTTTCTAAATACATTATCTTGAACAAAAATATTGCACACACAGTATCCTGTCAAACAAATCTCAGAATTCTCTAGCACATGTGTACTTATTAACAAACAAACAATAATTAATTAAGAACCAATTATCATTTTAGTTCTTGGTGAACACTAAATAGAATTCAAACCCCTTACATGGCAAATACACACATTAATTGTGTATTGACATACATTTTTCAATAACAGAATGTAAGTGTTTTCTTTCTCTCCCTCTCTCTCTCTCCCCCTCTTTCTTTCTTTAATTCATCCTTCCTTTCTCGCTTGCCTTTCACCCTACCCCTTTATCCAAAACATACTGTTCTGTGCTTATGCAGTAGGCCAGGGACTAACATACCAATTTCCATGTCAAGTGTGTAACTTACTGATAAAACTGAGAGGTTTTGCAGGTTTTGTGTATATGTAATAATTTATTGTTCATTTTTATATTATGTATATTCTTAGTTTACATTTAATTTAAATTATGAATGGTTAATAAAACTTTTTTTCTGTCACTGCTGTTACAATCTTGAAATGTATATTTTGGCATGAGTTGCAACTGTCTGCAGATGCCTACAGTGTACAAGCCTACATGTGGACAAGTCACCTTCAGTCATTTTTATAGGCAATAAAAAATAATAGACACTTCCACAGTTCAGTTTCCTCTCATTTGAAGGGTGCAGTGCAGAGGTCTCATCTTTTGCTGCCAAGAGCCTTCAGCAAGAATACTAAAGTCTTTTTTCTCACTTACATTGTCACAAAAGTTCTTCTGAGCATGTTTCTCACCAGAAGAAAATCTGTTGCCTCAGAATCCTCCTGGTTTTTTTCCCTGTTTCAAATTCAGCAGCTCTCCAGGGAGAACTCCAACAGCGTCCTTCCCCCATGCAAGGAGCTGGTGCAGAAGCTGTGGATGAACTGTTTTCCTCAAAGTTGTGGGGCTGCCTGCAGTGGTTTGTGGCAGCCACACCAGAGACATCCTGATAAACCCCAATACCTGCTGGGCAAAAGGTCCATGTGAAATTCAGGAGTACTCAAAAAAAAAAGTTTGCAAAAATTGAGGAAAAGTTGTACAATGGCCAAAGCCAGTGATAATTTCCAACATGTTGTAATGTAATAGAAACGTGTTGGAAACATGTAATAGAAATGGAAAGATGTATTAATTTTATTGATAAAATCAGTTATTTTGTTAAAATAGTCCAGTGGTTGATCTATGAACACAAACTGAAATGGTGATCAAGGGCAATGGGAGACAGGGAATGTCCCTGTGTTGACAGCCACATTCATCCATTCATCTTTGGGTTTACAAGAGATTTTTCTTGTGTAGGGTGGTTGGGATTTTTCCCCTATTCTTCATGCAAGATAACACATTTAATTTCCCGTTACCAGGTTAATTGTGTAGTTTAACAATTCATCTAGATGTCACTTTTACAAGGACAGTTTTATGTCAGATGCTATATCTAATTTGTAACCAGGAATGGAATCCATCTCTGGGATAAATTCTACCTGCTTCTTTACCTTGCAGTCAAAATAATAAACATTTGTTCAGAACTCACATATTTAAAAAGAAAGCAGAACAAGAAAAAAGAAGCAGAACAAACCCAAACCCAAAAAGCCAGATCAACAGAAATAAAGCAGAACAGTTTTCTTTAGCAGAGAAAGAAATATAAATGAACTGCACACAAAAAAAAAAAAAAAAAGAAAAATTGGTTACTGCGTATCTGACTACACTGAATTATGATCCACTATAGAAAAACCTCTATTTTACTACAGGCTGAATTCTGAATTGCTTTGAGTCTGTGTGGGTGTACATGGAAATCATATGGGAGAAAAAGGAGACAAGGCTTTAGGAGGAGGAAAATCCTGAAAGCCTCATTTCTTCATATATACTAAGGGCAAGAAGAAAGTGGATGTACAGGCATCTTCTGAATATGATGACTGTCTTAGAGTCACAGATCTGTCATAACAGGCATACCTGAAAGGAATTATAGCTGATAATATCCAAGTCAACAACAACAAGGAGAATTCTTCCCAGAAGTAACATTACATGGCTGAAATACAAGTGGAATTACATAATACAAGGGAAGGTGCTCAGTTTCATCATATTCTTAGAGAAGCCTCTTAGACTCAAGTGCAGAAGCTCATAATGCAGGCAAAAGTCTTTTCTCCTTGTTACACACTTTTTGATTGGAAATGTCAGGGGCATTCTAGATAAAAATGTTGTGTACATTCACATTACCATTTTGTAAATAAACACCGGCTGAATGTCATAGGCAACTGACCTCTGTTATGAGCTAATTTTTGCAAGAAATGCATAGATTATTTTAAAAGTATTTATCTAGTGTAATATATGCAATCTGAAAGTATGACCATAAATTTTTTAATTTGTAATAATTTTGACAGCTTAGATCTAATTTTCCATTATTAATTGATAAAGGATATTCAAGGGGGTTATTGTGTTTAAGTAACAAAGCCAAGACAAGTTACATTAGGCATTAGAAAAAAATGCAAATAATGGTCATAGTGAAAATAAAAAAAACCCTGATTTATAAAGTTTGGAAGATAAACTAACAAGGAAATGAAATGTGAAAGTACTCATAATAGCTGTTAAATACCAAACATATATTTTGAGGAGAATGGAAATCAAATTATCAGGTCAGGAAAAAAAAAAGGTCATAATTTAAGACAGGGGAGGTTTCTATTAGATCTTATTAAAACCTTCTAACTGTAGTGGCAGTTTAGCAGTGTAAGATGTTATATATGAAGGCTATGGAAATCATAAACATAATAGTCATGTATCAGACAGCATTATGGGAAACTAAATCCAGCATATCTACTGCAGAGAGACAGAATGCAACTTTTGAAGCCCCATGTATTATTACATTTAATTTCTCTTCTCATTCACTTGAATCCTAGTGTGCCTTTACAAAATTTAGCTAGCTCAGTGACTTCTTTTTCCTCAAATAGTCTTTTTTGGCTGTCTACAAAGATCCTCATGATTGTTTCTCTTTCCTTCCTGAATGATACTCTGAAATACTGTAGCATATGGCTTAAGTCTAGATTAGAACATAACTCTACTTACTTTAAAGAAAATTACAAGGATTTAAGAAACTTTGTTTAGGCTGAGAATTTTTTTCTAGAGCCTCCAAATACATGGTCATTCATTGATTTTTGACAGGATTCCAGGACTCAAAAGGGAGTCCAGAGTAAGCAAAACAGTATTACAAAAAAAGATAATAAAGAAAAACCTGCACATGAAATTAGAACAGATTAACTGAGGAGTTCTTAGTTCCCTCTACACAATTGCTGATTTCACCCAGATTCAAAATGATCATTCAAAATTACTCTGACCATCTGGATCAGCCACCCCAGCACACAGCAGAGCTGATCTGGACCTGTGAGGTGAGTCAGAGTGCTCAAGCTGGACAGCAAGGTTCCTGGTGCAATCAGTGCTAGGAGCTGGTCAACCCCAGGAGAGTGCCTGAACTCTCCCAAGAGGTGTTGAGTGTGAAATTTAGCTTAGACCAACAACAGAAAATGCTAAGAAGGAGATCATAAAGTAAGATGGCTCTGTAGGCTAGTGGTTCACTTCTCTGTAGTAGATAGACAATCAAGAATGTGCATGTTTTTTTATTCATATCTTGTACTTGACAACTGGTAAAACCAGAGTAAAGATGTTCTCCCGTCTCTTTAGAGAGTTAAACTTACCTTTCAAAGTCTGATTGAGGATGAGAGTCGGGGGAAATATCCATGGCTGCTCTGATCAAGATTATTTGAAGGACTTCATGGCATAAAACAAAAATCTGAATCTGACCACATTCAAGGTTATATCATGCTGGACAGTGAATGCTGGGATTCTCTTAATTCATCCCAATATTCTTAGTTTTTCTTCAGGTTTCTCATTGGCACCAGAGTAAGTGATCTAATATTTATCCTCTGTGTTTTTCACAATAGGAGCACATAAATTTGTGTGAGCCTTATTACCTTAGGAGATATGAATGGATCTTTACTTCAGAAATTCCTAGAATATTGTTTTTTAAAGGATGTATTCAAGACTTGAAAACAGCTATTAAGGTAAGGAAATTGTTTAACTACTTTGAGCTACTTTAACTACTACCTGTTTCCTTCTTTTGTTGAGCATTTAATAAGAAACTAGAACAGTTTTAGATGGTGACAGAAAACATAAGTCGGGCTGAAACCTCCCCATATTTAGGGAGATGTGCTCATTTTTATTGTTTGTGATCTTCCTTCCCCTCCATCTCTTATTGTTTCACTGATTGATAATTACAAAGATCCTGCAGAGGGAGTTTAGAAAGAGTGGAGGTGTTAAACAAGATTTCAGGAAGGTCTTATGTCTTGTGTTATCTAGTCAGAAATTATAATAATACCACAAAACTAAAATTTTGCAGTTATGGACTGGCTTGTGCTGCATTGCTGCTCAGCTCTGCACAGAAGGCCCAATACTCACTTCAAGTGCTATGGTAACACCAGGCATAGAAGCATGGTTAGTGATGTATGCCAGGGTCCCTAATAACTCAGGGAATGTAGGAGCTGGTTCCTTATACTGATGGAAATGAACTGATCAGCAAGACATTTATAAGCAGAAATGCATGCCTTCCTTTGAGAAAAGCTTTCAGTAATTCCACTGGCAGTGTTTATAATGTATGTCTCTGTACATCCTTTCTCTTCAGCCCCACATGCTGCTCACACCAACCAGAACCTTTTCCTGTATTGTTTCTTTGTTATTTGGATGCAGTAGAAATCCACACACTGCTTTGTTCTAATTTTGTGTGCATTACTTCCTTTCCTATATATTTTCCTCAGCTTCTCTCCCTTAATTTCATGGTGTTACACCAGGAAGTGGAGGGATCCAAAGATAAAACAGGACAGGACAGGGGTGTATTGGAGCCCTGTACTGATACTGGCTCTGAAATGGAGGACCTGGTGCTTATGAGCATTCAGATAACATGAGGCTGAAGAGTAATGCAAAAGGAAATAAGGTAGAGAATGAGTCAGTCCACTCTCTGCAGGCTGTGACTCCCTCAGCAGCCCCACTTATGTGAGTTTCCCTTAAGAAGAAGCTCAAGGAAAGATAAGAGTTTTAGATTACAGTGTCCATGGATGGATAACAGAGAGTGCTGGCCACCTCCTGTTTGTCTCAGTTACTCAAATCACAGCAGTCCCACCCCACTTCTGCTGGACCATTATTCATACCCATTCAAACGGTTTGAACATTCAATAGACAGCAAAAATATGTGGTTAACAGAGAATCAAGCTCAGTCTGACCCTTGTGGTTTTGATGTTTATCTGTGTTCTGATAGAGAAAATTCTAAAAATGTAAGTCCAATTACATTATGTGCTGGCAGTCTAGAAACCCTACCTTCAATCACAGAAGAATTACTCCTCTGCCAGATGATGCTGTTGAGGAATTCATGAAGTTTAGAATAAATTCATACTAGGTATTGAAAAAAGAATGCTAGGAAATGTCTTAACTTCTTTTTTTTATGTACACCACTTCACAGGACCTCAGAATAACAATCAAGTCCAATATTTTGGTGTGGTTTGTTAGGCAGCCAAAATAGGAGAAGCCAGCTCTGTGGCATGTGTTCCACTAGAGAGCTCCAACGCAGCAGCAGCAGCAGAATTTGGGATTCTATCATCATTCTGCTTCTCCACATCCTCCCTAATGGTTTGTTCAGATGTACCCAGTGTGGGACCCTCCCAGTCAGGGACAATGATGAGGACAAAAGTGGCTAAATTCAGGATACACCATTCAGGTCCTCTTAAGGGCTTCCAGGGTTTATGTTTGAAAAGTATGACGTGAATATACAACCACACCTCAAGCCACAGCTCACCATTATTGTCCCCATTGTCCCCATCCCTGAACTGATCAACTCTGTCTCTCTCCCTTTCTCCTACAAACCCTTTTTTCTTTCCCCATTTTGCCTCTTAGGGTTTTTTGCCTTAGATGTGAGATTTGAAGCAAAACCCAAAAAGGTGTTTTGTTAGCATTTTTTATAGCTGAAATCAGAATTTTACGGGACTTTATAACATACATGACTGAAGATCTAAAATAAAAATACTGTTAAAGTAAAATAACAGGAAAGAGATGGGAAAGCAAATTTCGTATGCAGACTGGGAAGGAACTAGAGAAATCCCCAAGCCAAGGTTTTTTCCTTGTTTGGAAAAGTACTGAAACAGATATACAAGTATCTTCTATAATAAATACATTTATAAACAAAGTTTTATGTTAGGGTGAAGTAGTTTCCCAAAGAAGAAAAGAGTTATGTCCTCTAATAGAAACCTGAAATTAAATGAAAAGTTGAAAGCTACCCTTAGACAGGTAAGTGTAATGCAATCCTCTAGGGGAGATTTCAGAGAAAATAAGATTACACTGTCCTCATCTCATGCTGTGCTGCATCTTCCCTTCTGTATGTTCTATAAAGCATTTCACAGGAAATGAAATGGAACCAAAGGATTAATCTTTATTTGTTCTGGAGTCACATTTTTCCTTCATGTGTTCTCCCAATGCCTTCCTAGATTCTAGCCTTGCCTGGCAAAGCAATTCCCCCCCCCGAATATATGCACCAAAGACAGAGCAAGCCTTGGAACAAATGCTGGATTTTGCTCCTTCAAGAAATGGACCTGGGAGGAGAGGTTGGCTGGGGCTGAGCAGCTCCCCCTACAAGGAGGGAAGAGGAGGGTGGTGGGAAAATGTATCAAGCTGGGCTCGGTGCTGCTGCTCACTCCCAGGAGACAGGGAAATAAAGGATGGTGTCTGATGCCTGGTGCTGGAGGGAGCTGCTCTTCCCCCTCTCCCCAGCACTACACACCAGCCACTCACCAGAGAGAGACAAAACACCCTTGTAAAGCTGCAGTTATGAGAAACCATGGCAGGGGAGAAGTACAGATGTTTGGGGTTTTTTCTCTGCTTTTCTAAGCAGATGCCCACATTTCCCATGGGCAAATCAATCATCAATAGGAGCAAGTTAATATCCTGTACAGCTGAAGTGTGATTTCTGACTCTGCCTGTTTGAGAGAAGAACAAGGCAATCTGGTTTTTCAGAGCAACATTGACAGGAATGACTGTGGGCAGCCTCTCAAGCTATCATTGATTTATCTCAAGTACAATATATGTCTGGCAAGACAAGTCTCCATTTGAGCTGATTTGCCTTCTTTATGTCAAGGTTTATTGGTATTAGTCCAATCTGTTGAGAGTTTCCTTTTGGGAAACTCATCAGGTATTTCTATAAAAACAGCAAATCATTGTGTTGTTCCATTTGGAACATTTTGTACTGTGAACTTGTTCTACTCCCTAGAACTTGTTCCTGCTGCACCTCTTTTTAGCAACTGGCTACCAAAATGTCAAGACACCTTCTCCTTTCTTGGCTGTGCAAATTATATTTTTAAATTTTTTTTTTCCATTTTTCTCCATATTTTTTTACTTTTTACTCTTATCTTATTGGACCTTAAGGTCCAGTACCTGAGTACCTGAGATTTGTTTATGTTAGAAGAAAGGGGTGTAAGGATTAACTGAGATAAGATAAAGAGTTTATTGGTGTTTGCCCTTGAGCACATGCCTCTGACTGCAGAAGTTGGTACCCAGGAATGGTCAGAAGGGCCCCATTTCATAGACAAACTTATGCCCTGTGCTGATGGTTCATTCTGTCACTGAAATAAAACACCACTGCATATTTTTCAGTCAGGATACACTTCCACCCCACTCTTTTAAAACATAAGTGGATTTTAGCAAGTCTGAGTAATGTAGTCATGGCCACTGTCACGGCTGGTGTCCATAGCCATTCTTTCAAGGCTGGCATCCACCCACACTTTCAGAAATACTTAAAATTCTTTATAATTGCTGAAAACACTTTACATATGGACCTTGATTCTTGGAGGTTGTAAACAAAATCAAGGACTTCCATTTCCCACAGATGTTTATCTGTTGCCTTGGTGGGGATTCTCTTTATCAGTGAACGCCGCTTATAAAACTTTTTTGCCCGTTATGCTCAACTGTTAGAGATTTCTCTCTAAAGAGGAATGTATTGGAGGAATTTCTTTTAATAGACTAAACAGCATTTCTGGCTATTCTTTCTTATTAGTATTTTCTTGTTGACATAGGCAATATTTTTATGTACTTCCTGAGATGCTTTGTGAAAGTCATAATTTCAAATGCTACTTGTCTTAATTTTTCATACTATTGCTTCACCTAAGGAATGGCTACATCTTCTGCTAGCAATATAATTTCATGTTTAAGTCTTTAAGTATTTTTGAGAGAGGCTACACAGTTTTTAGAAAAACACAGTTGCCCTGATGTTTTTATTTTCAGGAATGGCTGCATTATGTTGCTACAAACACCATAAAAGTGACAAAATAAATTAATGAACTCTGTTTAAATTATGTATATGTATAATTTCTAGCAAGCTTCAATGTTCTAATTGTATAGAAACTGGATTTAAACTAATACAGGCTAATACTTAGTGTCAGCTTGCTTCTGATTTATTTGCATAGATTTGTACCATGAAAACTAATGAAGTAATAAGAAGGTCCTGGAAAACATAGATCCTTTCTGTGAGAATTTAATTTCTTATCTATATGCTTTTTTGAATGAAAAATGTATATTTGTGTTTGTCTTCAAAATAATTCTGTTACTTGGATGATATCGTAACTATTGACAGTCTTGTTAAACTGTCTTGTTTTGAATAGATTGTTTAGGAACATTTTAATTTTCATGTGTCAGGCAACAATTCCTGACTTTAGTAATTTAATTCTCGCTGGACTGAAGTTTTGAAACCTTCTTTAGGAGTAACAGATATTGGAGAGCGTAATGTTATACTTTTAAAATTCTTTAAGTTGACCAACTTAAATTGAATGACTTTTCATTACTGTGCCTGTGAATTTTACTTTTGCTGCATTGTATCAGCAATGTAGATGCTATTATTTGGTGAAAAAAAAAGAAAGCCCAAAAAATCCACTTCAAAACACCAAACCCCCAAGCCCATTTCCAGCAGTAAAGGGACTTCCCAGGTTTGGTTTGCTGGTACCTGCATGGGATGTTGACCTTCCAGTTTACAGAATGCTGCTTAGTGGAGCTGCTGCCCTCTGCAAATGTGGCAAGATGCATGTGGTCATGCCTCCTTCCACTCCCTCTGACTCAGCCTTTTGCTCTCCAGAGTCTTCTGTCCAGCACAACCAGCAGCTTCTCTGCTGCCGCTGATTTTTTGTCATTTGCACAACTTCCCTACTAAAGACCCAAACCAAATGGGTCAAAAAGACATTGAAAGATCTGGTTCTCTCTTTAGAAGGGGGGAATATGGAACTTTTCCAGGGGAGCACAAAGCCTGAGGAAGGGGATATATTATTGTTTTGGGTTTTTTAGATGCTTTCTCAAGACTGAGACAGAGGCTGCATTGTTCTTAGGCTTTGCCATTTCATTGTAACCTTTGAAAGCAGTCTTATACAAAAAAACCCAAAAAAACCCCAAAACAAATCAACAAAAACAACAACATAAAAAACAAACAACAAAAATAAAACCCACCAAAAACCAACAACAACAACAACAACAACAACAACAACAACAACAACAACAAAGAAAAGAAGAATTCCTCTGACCTGTAATGAAAACAAAAAAAATCCAAGCCAGGAAAGCAAAGTCTGAAAAGATACAAAAGGAAAACATATCAGTGCTTTTCTAAAATAAAAAAAATGAGACCCTGCTACACTTTATTATTCTACTCACTCCAGAGAATTTCCTCCAAATCTGCTCTGTATCAGTGTGGAATAGCCTTCTGTGCTCGTAATTGTTAAGGAACAGGAATATCAGTGGGGATGCTTCCATGATGGAGCAGCAGGAGTAGCAGAAGCTATTTAATTATCCTTAACATGCTCATGTATATGTAATGAACACAGTCACAGAACACTCGACTGTTTCTTTTTTCTCCCTCATTCTCTGTAACTATATGCAACAAAGAATCTGAGAAATTTATTACACTATAGATGGATATAAGGGGGTTTAAGTTCTTTGTAGTTAATTCTTGCTCTCACATGGTCTCACAGGTAGTGCTTCAGAGGAGCAGTTATCCTGGTATCCCTGCATTTCCCACAGCTATGGCTCAGCAAACCCCAGGCACATTACTAGAGCACAGGTCCTTCCCCTGATTGCTCAGTGATTAGAAGCCACTTCCTGCTTACTTAACTCAAAAATGTGATTACTCTTCAAGATGCAGGAAGGCTCAAATTTAGACACGGTTGGAAACTGCACAATTTTTTTCCCCTCAGTAAAACAACAAGGACAAACTGTTTATACAAATATTGACACGCTGTTCTCAGCAGCACTACACAAAATGCAGCTGGTCACTGGCAGCTCTGTGCCACTCCCAGAGGCACAGCTAGAGACTTAGTAAAACCTGTTTCCACCAAGCCCTTCACAGACAGCCTGCTGCTTTAAAGGCCACAGCAGTCACCTCTCATGTTTTCTTGAAAATAATAACCACAGTTCCATTTTGTTGAGAATTTCAGTCACCGTTCCTTTAAAAAATACTAATTTTAGAATAAGGGCTACTTGTACAATTGCTGTGTTACATATTTCAAAATGTCTGACTCAGCAGTAAACCCATGTTACATCCCCACAGTTCCCTGCAAACTGTGCTTAGTGCAATGACCCACCACAGCCTCTGAAAAATTCATGGACATGTCTCTGGATCTGTGAAAAGCCTTCACCAATGGCAGAAGGAAATTCACCATGCTTGGGGAACTGAAAATTGAGTTCTTTATCCTCACATATCTAATATTAATTAAACTTTGGTTTAGAGTATTTCAGTGTATGCAGCAGAACATAATCATCTCTGCCCTCCTTAATGCAAAGGGATCTTTCTGGCCATGTTCCACTCTGGCAAACAAGGTATCTAAAATCAAACCTTTGTGTACTCTAACTGTGTCACTCTGCAAAGAAAACAGCACGCTGGATTAATAATTTAAAGGACCTGTTAAAGGAGCTGATAATTTTTTGCTGTAGCAGAAAACTGGGAAAATGCTGATGCTAAAAAATGAAAATCTCTCCAGTTTGCTATCAAGTAGGTGAACAGCTCCAGGCTGCTCATCCTGTTGGTGTCCTGCTCTCAGCCTGACATTTTCTGGCAACACTTTGTGCTCATTTTTGCAATATGAAATTTTTCAGAATTTTACTATATAGATAGTTGAATTATATATATATATAAAATTGAATTCTATATATATTTAATCATTCACTTCAATGATGAAAAATGTATTATAGGTATTTCTAAATACATTATTTTGACCAAAAGTTGTGCACACATATTTTTATAGTAGTCTGTCAAGAAAATCTCAGGGTTCCATGCCACATGTGCAGTTATTGACCAAGAATAACAAAAAACTATCTTTCTTTTTGGTTCTTGATGAACATAAACCAGAATTCACATCCCCTACATGGCAAATACACAACCAATGAGATTTTCAGAAAATATTCAATAGTACAAAGTAAATAGCTTTTTTCTTTATAAATGGTCTCACTTGTATATTTCAATTATTTTTTATTATTTTTACTTATATTTAATATTTATTTCTATCTCATATTTATGTAATAAAAATATATTTTATATTTATATACACTTTTAGTGTTTATTTTTATTTTACATAATCAAAATATATTTTATATTTACATATATCTTTATATTTTCCATTTATCTTTGCCATTTATATGATAAAGTAATAAGGATTATGTAATAAAAACAGGCAATATTAGATGTGCACCTTATATCTTACCAGATCCACTATTCTTGATAGGCTTAGTTAAATATTAATAAATATTTGTTTTAGATTCTCCTGGCTAGGTTAGTTTCTTCTGACCTGAGATAAAAGAAAGGTACAGACAGCATATTCTCTGGGCTCTGTAAAATTTAACAACACCTTTTACTTCATGTCATAATATATTTAGTTTATCCCACTTGAAAAGGTGGGGGATCGCTGGTCACAAAGCAAAGGGAGGGAATTTGGAGATTTGCTGTCAGTTCTGGCACCAGAAGTTTGGGCTCTGGACTAGGAAATCCTGGTTGGAGCTGTGAACACCCCAGTGAGGCTGAGCTGTGATTAACCAACCAACCACCCTGACCCCCAGCACGCTGCAAGATGCAGAATTCAATGCGACAGTTCTTGGGGACAGAACAACATTTTGGGCTTCACTAAATCATATCTGGTTTTCATTACAATGTGTCTTCAAATGGGGGCTGGATTAGCAGAGAAGGGAAAATCCAGTGGCATTTGGAGGCTGGATGCCAGTTTTGAAGCAATCCAGTGCAAGGGCACTGGTGAAGGATAATCACTTTTTGCAGAGTTGCTCTAAGATAGGACAAATTCACAGCAGAGGGCTGAGGTGATACATGAAAGAGAAAGGAATGAGGGGTGATGAGATTATGACAACAAATTTATCCAGCAGCTAAGTGCCACTCACATGAACTGAAATAAAAGTGTAGCCACACTTCACTACCCACAAAGTGGCAAACGTGCTGTAAGACATGGGAACTTCTCTCAAAACCCTATGAGAAAGGGAGAGGATTAGGAACAGGCGATCTGGTTCTACAAAGCTCTGACTGGTTTTCCTGACTGCCCTGCACTCACTGTCATAGCACAGCTGCACAGTCTTGGTATGCTGGGTGCTCCCCTGCAAGAGCTTCTGTTGAAGCAGCACCGAACTGAAAGTTTTTAGCCTGTCTGTATGATCTATGCCCTTTGTAACACAATTCTGACCAAATTAGACGATCCTAAGGTGAGAGCCTCATAAGCTTCAAGTCTGAAGTGAAATGCAGGCAAACAGAATCAAAATTAGTGCAGAAATCCTGATCGTAACCTCCTGCTCATGCATAGGAGGTTTTTAGTGGGAGGGGAAGTTAGTTTGTGCGCACAGTCTAAGAAATCTTTAGATTCTGTTGGCCAAAAAGTTCCAGTACACTGTTTCCTATAAAAAAAAAAAAGAGAATCCAGACTAGTCTGGATATAAAGAAAATCTCATTCCTTAAATGTAGAATCACTTAGTCTTTACACTTTAAAATTGCATGAATTTCCTTAGGAGTATGAAACTATTAGCTTTGACTTTCTGACCACAAAAGAACTCCTGGTAAATGTATTTTTAGAGACTAAGGGAAATGTAACTGCAGTCTAAAATTACTTGAGAGGAAATTGTAAAGTGAAAACCAAAATCTTCCCAATAGCAGCAGATCTTTGAGAAGAGAGCCAGAGGCTTAACAGTTTTGAGCAATAGAAAAAGCTTCTTGATTTACTGGATGCAGGATAATGTAGCATTGGAAGACTATGGAGAATCTGTCCTTTGATATTTTAAAAACATAGCTAATGAGAGCTGCAGATGGTGAAACTCTTGGTTTAAGCAGGAAGTTGGATCTGAGAGCTCTGGACGTACCATTTTCTGCAAATAGTTTCTCTAGTGAATATTCATTCAGCTCAAGTTCAAATGAATGTCTATTTACTCGGTTCATTCTAAAGATGTTACACTAAAGAAAAGGAGTAGGAATTCACTTCAGGTATTATGAGATTGTCCTATGGCTTGTATCTGACTTCAGCTTGCCACCGTTTTATGCACTTTGCAATGTGACCCAATAACACACTGGCGCTTGTACATGCAAATGTAAGGCTCCAACAGTAGTGAGAAGGTGCTACAAATTCACAGTGGCAACTTCTCCCTGCTCAAACCTAAGACAGTGTCACATGCCTAAAGCTTGTGTGGAAGAATTTGAGTCATTATTAATTGCTTTTTTATATATTCTTACTTATTTCTCTTTGGATTTGGGTTTTTTTTTTTTTTTCTTTCCTATAAATGCTCTTACTTTTAGATAAGAGTTTTAAGACTCTCGGGGACTCATTTTTACTAAATCAAACTTTGCGTCCGTAATGCAGCTGTATTGCACCTGACTAATTATGGCTGAGTCGGTTGAATCCTGAATTCCAGCACACTTGGACTGAGAAATTTGAGCTGGGAGATTAACCATGGCACCACGAGCAGGAGTTTGGCCTTGTGAAAATGATCCTTCAGACAACCATCTACAACATATAGAGGCATGGTTTTTTTGTTTGTTTGCTTGTTTTTTATGTTTGGGTTTTTTTGTTCCCTGGGTGGAATACTTCGGAATCAAATATCTTTCTAGATCTGATCCTTAGCACAGCAATAAAATGCTGCCCTTTTTTACGAGCTGTGATAAAAACTACATTTGAATCAACAGTGAGTGATGAAGCCATTAAAAGAGCAGTTTTAGAACATGGGTTTCCTTCCAGGAGATTTCTAGGAACTCCTTATTGATTCTGTTTGACACTAAAGAAGCCCCACTAATGTTTGGATTATGTTGCAAATTTAACTGTGAGGAGAGGATTATGTCCTCCAGCTGCCACATGCCATGTTTAGATATTTGGCATAAATATGCATTTAAAATAATTATGCAACCCCTACGCTCTTACCATTCTATTTAATCCCACTGTTTGTACTGCTTCAGGACTGCTGTATTAGGGAAAATACCTAGCTGGAAACTAATCAAGGAATAAACAGGGGCTTGGTTGTAATGATCAAGAAGAAGGAACAGATCAAGGGCTGAGATCAACAACCTGGTGTTTGATGAGGAATGATTAAAATAACACAGCAAAAGAAGAAACGAATGTTCAAGTCTTTTGTAGTGCTGAACTGCTTTTCTAGGAGATCTTCTGTTACGAAAGAGACAGCTCAATGCTCTCCTTCCTGTGCAGAAACCCTTTCCTTCCCAGGTGCTCATTTTTCAGTTCTGACTTGCAGCCGTCTGTAAGCTGTACATCTGCTGAAGGGACGCTCTCATCAGGCAGGAATGGTGTCCAAGATGACCATCTGACGTAAATTGTCTCACCACTTAATTAAAAAATGTGTGGCCATCACCATCTAAATGCTTGTAACACACAATTATGTAATGCGTATTACCACTGGCTGCTTAGACCAATCCTTTGTGTTGTGGCCTCCTTACATCTATCAGCCCTCAGACTTTATAATTACAAGTTAACATTCTTATTTTATTCCCTTCAAAGAAACTGGTTGTTTTGAAAAGCACAAATTCGCCACTGAGCCTTCGGGACAATATGTGATGATAACAGTAATTGATTAAGCATGCCTTTTCTAAAGATCTCACAGAAGGTTACAGGAGCTTTTAAGAAATTAATCCTTAGAATATCACTGTGACTGAGGGAAGATGTAGATATACTTTTTTTTCAAATTAAAAATATGAAGCTTTTAGAATAAATCCCTTGTCTAAGGTCCAAAACCAAATTTTGGTTGACTACAGATATCTTAATCATTTGGTACTCATATCAATAGAAATCAATTAAGTTGGGCAAGTTCAGTAAACATAGTAGGGCTGACTTCATAATTTGACTATAACTTTTCAGAAAAATAGATAAAGAATTGGAAAGATGCATTCGAGTCTTTCTCTGAGGGCCACAGTCTTGCTCTTTGAGTACAGACAGCTGCAAACTGTGTAATGCACAAAGCTGTAGAATTATGCAAAGTCAAAAAAGAAAATCCTATTTAGGGTGGTTCTTCCATCAAGTGAGTTTTGAGTGAGTTTAACAATATACAGAGAACAAGTTTCTCATGAGAAGATGCTGACTGCAATGTGATCTACAAATGTGAATTTAGGGGTTTAGAAAACTTTGACCTTCTCTGCTGTCAGGACTGTACTGTAGAACAAGATTTCTGGTCCTACTAACGCTTAAAGGACTCCTGGAGTGAGAAGGAGTCCTCTCTTTGGTTTAATTAGCTGGCATGCACAAGTACCAGGGTTTGTTCTTTGGTTTTAGAAATGTGATATACAACTATTAACTCTCACTGTGGCCATTTGGGTATTTTCTGCCATGGCTGAAAACCAACACTAGGTATACCTTGATCCCTAAAAGCAATTTTTGCTTGGTTTAAGCTTATATTCTTTCAGTGGTTAAGCCAAGAGATCTAATTAATCATCTCTGGGTGAAGGATTTCCTTGACTGAGTATGTAAGTAAATTTTTCATGTGACTTTGCACTTGTGGCTTTCCTGTCATTACTCCTACTCACAAGGAACAAGCTATTTTTATGTCTTTTCTGATACTTCCTCTTGCAAATAGTTCTTTGTTCATTTACACTAGAGACTGTTTAACTGAACCAGTTTTCCTTATATGTGCTTCTAAAGATCAACCTCAAATCTGTTTCTTGAGGATCTCCATGATGTGGTTGGTACAGCTTCTCTTCTGTGCTCCAAGTCTTTGTGATACTGTAAATCAAATTTGGAAAGTCATGGGCTGTGGTGGTGACTTAGGAGAAAGTCCATGTGTCCTGAAAACAGGATTTGAATGTAGCTTAAGCCATGCTGTATGCTTGCTGTACTCTCAATATTAGAATTCTTTTTTAACTTTGGAACTTAAGTCCCAAATTTGCTAACAGCTCAGGTGAAACAGTCATGCCAGCAGTGCACAGGATTTAAATGTTTTATCTGTTTAATCTAGCAGAAACTCTGGGATGATCCATAAGCACTCAAAGTATATCTTAAAACAGGCAGAGCAAAATAATATATATTGGTTATGACGAAGTCTTTTGGGGGATCAAAAATATTATAGTTTATGTATATGGGTAATAACAGATAACTAATTATGAAACAGAACAATTGACATAGTGTCTATGTCAAGCCAGTGAACTTTTCTGACCCTCCTAAAAATATAATGGTTTTGTTTATAAATATCAGTCAATTTTACGCAAAAATACTTTTGACTCTCAAAAGTCAAGACAAATTAGAATCATTGTCACAGTTTCTGGAGGTAGAAGATTTTCAGCCTCAGTGGTTAAATGTTGGTCCTTGATTTATGCAACTTTCTGTTTTAAAGCTGTGTCTGAATGACAAAATTCAAGAAACTTTATAGAAAAGTAATTCCATACAAGAGGTCTTAGGGATGCCACCTCTCTAGAAATCGTGACACAGATGATTACTGTGTTCTTTCAAGACTCCCAAGGCTTAAGCATTGCCTTAAAAAGGACCATCTTGCAGGTTGCCATTTGTGTCTTTAGCTGTAGGCATTGGTGCAGTTTATAAAACAGGCAAAGGAAAAATCTCAGAAATGAAAACAAAACCAAAAATCCTCAACAAAACAGTGGGGATTTTCACCACAGTCCTCCAAAGAGCTGAATCAGGATTGCAGATTCTGCACCATTTGCCAAGACAATGCTTTGAAGGTAGTGAAGGTCCAGAACATGCAGCCTGGGCAGTGTGGAATATTTGGTCCACACCCAGCAATTCTGGATTAGGGAGCATTGTGCTCATTAAAGAATATTTTGTGCAAACACGGTGCAACCAACATTTGTGCAAACTAGGAATACTTAAGGGTTTTTTCTTAAGGAATAATCATAGTAAGTACTTATTTTTAATTACTGGGATTACACTGTTTTTTCTTTTCTTTTAACTATTATTATTATTATATGTTGTAAGAACCATTTAGGTGATGCATGCTTTAAGAGAAAAAAGAGGATCTTGTGTTCCAGCTCTGTGAAGGGAAAGAGATGGTTTCAGCGTTGAAGTAAATGAAATGGAAGACTCTAAAAAGAAATATTATGATGAGGCCCTCCCAAGAAGATCTCAATGGCTTTTCCCATTTGTGAAGGCACAGAGTAAGAGCCTGGCCTCACTGCCAGCAGTTAGAATACCTCATCCTTGCCTACACACACAGGACTCGCTCTTTGCTCTGGTCCCAGTCACTCTGTGTGTTATACCTACATATACATTTATCCTCAGAGCTAGTGTGAACTAGAAAATTACACCCAAGAGGATTTGGGAAACAAATCCAGTTATTTAAGTAGATTCAGTAAGATTAGGAGGGTAGCCAGTTCAGTTTCCCACTGGACTATATAGAAAGCAGAAGAGGACTAATTTCCAAAGATCTGAATTGTTTCTTCTGACTTTTTTCAAAGAGCGAAGAGGAAGATAAATTTAGCTGAGCTAGACATACTTTAGGTACCTTTAACCAGTATTTAGGCATTACAAGCATCCTAAAAAAATGGCATTCACCTAATTCTAGGACTCTCTTGATGCTGCAAAATAAAAAAGTACAATAACCAAGTGAGGAATGTTGAGGTTGAGCAGCACTGACGCTCCTATATCCAGCGTGCTAGAGTTGGTTGGAGTGGTTCAAAGTAGGCAAGGAACTGTGAAGTGTTACACATGGACAGTCAGTGCTCACACTCATGGCAACCCAGGTTACCCCTGGTTCTCTAAATAAACACACAGGATGCCAGTGAACGTTCTGAAAGCTGCTGAGATATAAGGTGGAGCCATGCTTGGTGGATCAGGTAGGAAAAAAACATCAACACCTTGATCCTTTCAGTGTCCTCTGAGCAGCATTATGGCAAAAGATCTGTCATTCAGAGGCAGGTTGGGAGATGTGAATTGATTCAAACACTGAAATGGGGGTGATCTGTCCAATAATCCCACTTAGGAGGAGTCCATCTCCTTAGCTGAGAGTTCATAGCTAAACATCCTGAGATGGATGAGGAATGTATCTAACACATAGACCCTTACCTTCCTTTTCCTCTCTGGTAAGTTTTGCAGCTGTTCCCTTGTTTGTGCTTTGTATGAAGAACACATAGTTCACACTAGGAACTATGTGAGATGTTAAAAATTATTTCAAAGTCTTGCAACACTTAGGGGAGTTATGAAGGTATGGAGTTAAGTAACTTGAAAGTGACAATTGAGAAATCGGTGGAAATCTGGAGCTTAGGGAAGCCTCTCCTAAAACTGAGCCAATTTTGTACTTTCTTATGTACCTCACACTGTCACTCCCTTCTTTAGTGCTTCTTCCCCTCCTTGATCCCTCTGATGCTTATTTGACACTTCTGGGATCAGATTAAGAATCAGAGTATTGGGCAACAGGTAGCACAAAGGCAAGAGGATGACAGGTGGGAGATGTTCTAGTGGGAAAGGTCCAGAGGATTTTTACACAACCAAGGTCTAAAAGAGCTTCTGGTGATCCTGTCACCACACTGCATTTTTAATATCAGTTCGGTATCATCTGCACTCTTCATGCCAAGGCTTGATATCTCAGTCAGTTATCTTGGTCAGAAATCCTGCAATCTTTTTCTTTTTGGGGAGGGGGAATTAAAACTAAGGGAAGCATGACTGTGGGAACTCAGTTATTTGCTGAGGTCAGTGTAAACAAGTAACGAAATACCATACCAGCAAGGAGACAAAGAGGACAAGGGGACAAGTACTGCAATGCAAAAGAGGATATGGAAAATGTTAGAAAAAACATGCAATTGAGCAGAAAATAAGATTTACCTTGGGGAAACACATATTTATTTGTAGAAAGAAATCTGAAATCTCAGGGCTGATAGAAAAGGCAATATGAATGGTTATTAGTAAGAGAGAAAACTAATAGTTGGGTACAGGAAGAGAATTATTTGATGCATAGAAGGCATCTATTTTAAATTAAAGCTATTTTTACTCTTAAAGGGTAAAATAATAGAAAATAGAACAATAGATTGGAAAATAAATTACTGGGAATTGTTTATAGATCTTAATTTATTATAATTTATGGTTGTTGGAATGCTTCCAGAATATTTTCTGAATACTTCACTCTTTTTGTATGATTTTTCTCTTCCCCTTCTAAATCTAAATAGGAAATGAAATGTAAAATTCATCAAAAAAGCCACACTCTCAGAGCTTCAAGATAGTTGACGAATTATAATTGTGTGTCCCTTTAAAAAAAAACAAACTGTACAAGTGAAAAAAACTATTCCACTCCTGCATCTTGTTTTGCAATTCAAATTCAAATAGATATTCAAACAAGGAGGATAGTCAACCTTTCATTCAACTGTGTTCATGAAGAAACTCTTTGTGACTCCCTTTAATTAATCCACTCAGTTTGAATATCTCTGACACAACCTCTGGGGATAGAGATTCCCTATTCACTACACACATGGAAAGATGTACACCTACAAAACAAATCAGCATTGGAGTGCCAAACAGTTAGCAGCAATAAGAACATCTGCCTACAAGACCTATCCCGCCAAATATTTGTATCTCACGATTTTGGCTAGTCAACCTACTCTTCAGACTGCCCCAAAGTGAAATGAGTTGAAATAACAAAAGAAAAAAAAATACCTGAAGAAGAAACAAATTGTCTGCATTGGAACAAGTGAGCAAAAGGGACAAAACATTTCTAAAGGTCATCTTTTGCAATTAACTGTCTCCTGTCTACCCCTAGCACCTGTTCCCCGGAACCATGCCATTTCACTCAAAATAGCCAGAAGAGGAACATAACTAGGAACAGAAATCTCATTTTGTTCAGTTTAATTTTAGGGGCCAGAATCAGTTAGATTTCTTGGTATTACGTGAAACGACTAATTTTCATAAGGACTTAAAAATTAAAGAATGACATCAAACAAACAAAAAAACCCCACCCCCTGATTACTTTACTTCTACTTGAGGTCTGTTGCCCATCTTTTGTACAGTTCTTTGTTATTTAAGGATTTTCCTTCTTGTGCTTTTCCACTTTAGTTTCTTCAGCAGTATTTGGTGGATGGCTGATTTAAACAATTTGTTTAAATTTAAGTGACTGACATGCAGGTTTCCCATCCCCACTCTTGCTTGCTCCTTCAAAGAAAACTGAGGCATGACTTTCCTTGACAAAAGGGAGGCATTTTTTATTTTTTCCCCGAGACTTACCTATTTCCTTGAGTTATGTCAGAATAGTGTTCATATCACTTCCCAGCTTCAAATTAATAAAGACATTTTCAGTGTGCTAAGATTCATTTCAGACTACGGGGTTAATAATTGCATGTGGAGCTGGAAGACCGGATATTCAAAAACATGGTCATCCTTCTAAAAAATTCAAACTATTTAACACTGGAAATACAGTTCTTCTCTACTTCAGCTACTTAAATTTTAGGTGAGAAATTAAGAAACATAAGTAGTCTGAGAAGCAGTTCCTCATATTCTCACATAGGACCAGATTTTAAAAAAGTGTTGACATTTCCAGGCTCCAGAACAGGCTGTAGGAGTGGGATTCATTATGCTGGCATATAAAATTTAGTGGATAGGATGAACCTAAGCACAGGTGATGGGTGATGCACCCTTGGCAAAAGTACTTTCATTTTGTGCAGGAGTCCGTGGTTAGAAATGCAGAGCTAGGGGCTGGAGAGCAGGGCTCAGATTCTCCCCCATCCAGCCTCATTTCACCTCTTTGCTATTCAAAACACCACACACAGGAACAGCAGAGAGGAAGGCAGGACTTAATCATCATATATCCAACTCAAATTGGATTGAAGACAAGAATCCAAGGTTTTAGAATAGCTGTGAAGAACTTCACCTTGGCAGAAGATGATGTGGTTACTAACAGATTACTGACTATTTTTACCATCCTATCAATCCTTTTCCACTTTCACATTGCTGTGAACTTCCTACCCTCTCAATTTTTTTTTCAGGAGCTCTGCCCTCCCAGATCTCTGCTAATAGCAGTTTTTTTTTTTCACTGAAAAACCATTGAGCTTTTATGTAAAACTTGAGGATTCTTTTATTTTCTGTTTAGTGAAGGTTCTTTAAAGATCCATGCTTGTGTGTGCATATTTCTCTAATAGTGTCAAAGTACAGTAGTTTCCCATTGAATTTGTTATTGCTTTGGAGCTGGGCCTCTCCTCTGCATATTCCTCTCTTTTTTCCTCCCTTCCACCTGCAGCCAGCAGCACTTAATTATTGTTGAAATATGTCCTAGATTGTCAGTGCTGCTCGTGCAATTTCCTCGATTGTTACTCATCTCCACCAGGGAACCCAGCAGACAGCACCAGCTAGAAGAGATCTGCTCAATGATTCTAACTGCAGCTCTAATGTTATGATTTGCTTTCGGTTCTTGATAAAATTACTATATAATTTTTTCTCACTTTTTAAAGTAGGACAATATCATCTTAATCCTCTACCTGAATAATTTGGACTGAATTCTAAGCAATGCATTAACCCTCTACTGTTTTGATTTATTTCTAAGACCAGAGATATAACAAAAAGGTCTTTTCTGCACTGCATTTTTAACACTCCATCTAAAGCAGAATAAGCTAAAAGCTCTTCACAATGACATGGAATATTATAGGATGACATCTATGTATCCTGCCTCTGATAAAGGAATTTTTCATTTAATCATTTGTGATTATGTTTTTGCAGGCTATGTTTCAATTCGGACAGACTTTGAACACTTTTTATTGTATCCTCTCTCAGATAAATTCCTGGCGCCAGAGAGGATTTCAGGACTTTGTCTTACAATTGATTATTTATGCAAATAAAATGAGGATGTGTGCAAGTGTATTCATTTGCTATGCTGACTGAATTGGAAAAATCCCAACCAGCTGCACTGAGTGCTGGACTTACTCTTGTAGATTGAATCTTCTATCCCAGCTAAAAAATAAGATAATTTCTTAGACAGAAAGACATATACTTCTCAAAAGATGATTGCATTTATTGTACTAGTTTCATCTATATAAACAGGGTTTGGATATTTTTCTGTATAATTTAGCATAGAAATTTCAACTTAAACACCCCAGATAAAAAATTTAATTTCAGCAATTGCTCAAAGTTCTTGCTGAAGTAAAAAACCACCTCTGCTTCTCTTTACCAATAACATCTGAACACAGAACAGACTCTTCAACCATAGGTCATGTAACTGAGATTTCAGCTTTCTCCAAACATTAATAAAGTACACAGAATAGCAAAACAAGCTTATTAAGTCAGCTTTCATTCCCATCAGCTCAGCCTCACTTACTCCAGTGGTTTCTTCCCAGCAGCTATCAGGAAATCAATCTCTGAAAGCAGGTGTGCTGAAGTGGGAGGCAAGGAAGGAAGGTCAGGCTCTGCTGTCATCAGTCAGTCAGTTCCGCCCAACTTTTCTGTTTAAATGAAGGCATGACTTGGGATAAGAGGGAAAATTACCAATGTGGTAACCTTGGAGCAGAGTAAGATATTTAATACCATTAAGCAATTCAGATAAGCCATATTTTAATTGAACAAACACAATAGGAAGCCTGAAAAAAGTGATGATGACTGTGGCATGTCATGAAAACAGATGCTCTTGGAAGCTCTCATGATATGGCAAAATTTAACCTCAAAATACTGTTGATTGCCTTGTTCCTTAGCAGAAAAATCCAGGATTTACAATAAAAACTGACATGAATCTATTTATCACACATGAATGCAATCTCGCCTTTTCAAGAGCTTGCAATCCATTGCATTGTCAGAAAAATTATTATGAACTGCCTTGTGGTAATACATCTATGCTCTTTCTCAATAAAGTATAATTAAATACTTGTTGAAAGCGGTTTTATTGCTATTAGAAGGGCTAATATACTACACTATACTGCTCAACTGCAACTGGTGCATTCATAGATTTGTTTTTCCATCAAGCCTTCAGCTACTGTTGAATTATTCTTTTTAAATAGGCCAGCATTAAAGCACCTATGTGGTATGAAGTAATTACTGATTTAGGCTGCATTGTAAGTGACAGAAATTGTAATTGCTAGATGGATGATGAGACACCAAAATAGCAATGCATGAAACAAAGCAATTGAGAAATCCTCTCTTGGACTTGACCTCATCCTAACGAGGCGTACAAGGTCAGACCTGTCAGATTCATGATTAAGGGTTGTCTTCCTGGTTTTGTTCACATACTTTTCTGTGCAGACATACCCTGAGACACTGGGGGATCACTACAGAACATTTTCCTTGTAAGCAATGGCAGTTTTTTCACTTAATTCACTTACTATTTTATTCAGATTCTTTTAAAAGAATAACTGGTTCCTTAGATGCTACTGGTATGGCTGCATATTCCAGAATATTTCCTTACTTTTTCTGTTAGATTATTGCCTGAAAATCAGTGCAGGGTTAGAAGAATCAGAAATCCATTTAATCCATTAAAACAATGCTGTTTATAGGACATTTCTTATAGCAATTTCCTGCATTTGTGTGTTTAGAAACTGTAGGAAAAGGGATTCATATTCAAGAACATTCAGAAGTGGTATCCAAATGTCTTCTGAGTTAAAAAAAAAAAAGAGTTGAAACACAGAACCCTCCACTGAAATGTAACAGATCATTAACAAAACCAAAGGAGGAAATCTGACTCTCCAGGCACTCCTTGGAAGTCTGTAATAATGTATTTTAAGTAAAAATATATGCCTTATTTGAAAACTCCCGAGACAGCAGTGACTCTTGTAATTTCCTTTTTTTATTTCTTTACAAAAAAGCTGTAAAGATTGGATTCCTTTCTGAATATAGTTCTTAAATTATTACCAATGTGCCAGAATTAAGGAAAGAGAAAATATCTTTTAAAAATATTATTTGCCCTCAAGAATTTTGTAGTAATGATGTATTCAAATATTTTAAATGCAGCCATTAGAATTCTCACAAAATGATGATATATTTTGGCAAAAATTGGAAAATTTCAACACACACAATCCCACCACAGCCCTTGGAAATAATAAATTAACCTTGTAAGAATTAGGAGACTGGATTCACTGCAATTTTTTTTCTCCATTTTTTTTCTGCAGATCTACTAGTGAGAAACCTTTCCTCAGAAATGAAATCTGAGGCACTCTTGCTAAAGCTTGACTCTACAATTTAGAGTCAAACTATCCCAAATATTGTAAGCTTAACAGGGAAATGATGAGCCTGTTGGGTAATGCTGATTTTGTAAGAGTCAGAGCTGAAGTATTTCTGATGCTTTATTATTTCATGAGTCCACAATACTGGTTTTTTTACTTCCTATATTGGGATTATATGGCAAGGTTTTGGTAGCTAGGGGGTAAAGGCTGAACTGTAGGTTCTCTGACAAGCTGTCAGTTGTCCCCATGTCTGGCACAGCCACCTGCAGCTCCAAGAGGGACCTGTCACGCCTGGCCAAAGCCAAGCCCATCAGAGATGGTGGTATCACATCAGTGCAGCAGATGGGAGGGACAGCAGTGAGAATATGTGAGAGTAACTCTGCAGGCACCAAGGTCAGTGCAGAAGAAGGGTGAGGAGGTCCTCCAAAGGGTGGAGAAGAGATTTGCCTGCAGCCTGTGATGAAGACCATGGTGAGGCAGGATTTCCTTCTTGATGTTGGAGAAGTTCATGGAGGACTGTCTGCTATGGGAGGGATCCCATGCTGGAGCAGGGGAAGAGTGTGAGGAGTTCTTCTCTTGCAGAGGAAGGAGGTGGAGAGACAGAATGTGATGAACTGATGCCATTCCATCCCCCTGTGCTACTGAGGAGGAGGGGGTAGAAGAGTTTGGAATGAAGCGGAGTCCAGAAGAAAGGTGTGTGTAGGAAGTTGGTTTCAGATGTGTTAATTGTTTTTCATTATCCTACTCTGCCTAATTGGCAATAAAGCAAATTACTTTCCCTAAGTTGAATCTATTTTGACTGTGACAGTAACTGGGGAATGATCTTTCCCTGTCCTTATCTCAAAGCATGAGCTTTTCAATGCATTTTCTTTCTGTCTCCACTTGAGGAGGGGAGTGATAGAGCAACTTGGTGGGCACAGCATCCAGCTAGAGTCAACCTACCACACTTTGCTAGCCTTTTTTTTCTTAGTTATTTTAAGCATCTCTTTTGAACCTTTACTTTTCTCCTACTTTCACTCCACAGAACACTCATGCTTGAGAGTTGTTAGTCAATTTGCTGTCAAGTCCCTTGAGGCTGTTCAGATAGTACTTCTTAAGTCTTGTTCTCCATTATTGACATCAGAGTTTCCTTTACCCTTTTACCTACTCCTTGGATATAAAAATTGTCTCCAAGCTTTCCTACAATTAGGTATTGTTTATACGTGTCTGGAACAGAACAATTAAAATAGAAAAGAGAAGCCAAGTATCTTTGGGCTACTGGCCTCTGAGTAGTCATTCTTGGCACTCATCTGAAAACGACTTGTGCAATGTCAAGTTCTGTCTCAGTCCCAATATGTTTCTTGCTCTTGTGTTCTTTCTTTCTGGCATAGCTGCTATTCTTCCCACAATTGCTGCCAGAGCCATTAGAGACCCAAAGTGCATGTGTGGTTCCAAGTCCTCACAAAGTGCAAGAAGAATTCTTGTGACATTTTGTTCAGTATCTTCCTAACTTAACAGCAATCAGTTTTTGTTACTGCTGCTCAGGAGATCCTTGCGCACAAGATACATTTTCAGTCTTCACACCATATTCTGCATTCTGATCTCGATAATAATACAAATATCAGTTGATTTTGAACACAAGTTTTTATTTAGGATCATTTCACTTATTAATTAAAAAGATTGCGTATGGCATAGAAAAAATAGTTCAATTATCTGTATAAGTTCAAAAATGCTGAAAAAAAGGAATGTTTATTCAAGATAGAAATAGATAAGATTCTTACCACTGCTCAATTCACAGGGGAACACTGCCTCAAAGGAAGCAAGAGCAGTCCAGGAATTCAAGTACCTTAATAAAGGATCCTTTATTTCAGAAGCATAACAACCAGATTGGTGAGGCTGACAGCCTTTATATAAAAGCTTAAGAGTTTTAAAAAGTAAATTCATGAATTAAGGTATTAACATTAATAGTATCCTCTGGTGGTAGACCTGGCCTGATTTTTAAGAAAAAAGCTGAATGAAACTTGGGCTAAACTGGAAGACAATGCTTGTTCAAAAGACATAAGGCATGTTCAGTCTTACATTTTCATCAGAAGGTGTTCTGCAGACATAGCATTTTGTTTGAAATATACAAGTGAGAGGCCAAAGAAATGAAAGCTAATTAAAGTCTCCTGAGATGAAAAACAAATCTTAAGAATCTTTGCAGTAGGAGAGGAGCTAGGCACTGTGAACGTTCCCTGGGAGAAATCTGGCTGATTCTGGTGGAAAAAAATCTGAGTTATGTGGCTAAAAACCAGACAGAAAGTTTTCTTTCTTATGTTTTAAGAGATAGCAAAGAACTATCCACCTGAGCAATCTAGATCAAAGGGGTTTGGGGTTTTGTTTGTTTTGGTTTTTTAAATGACTACAGCAATTGCTACTTGGCAAGACTAAAATAATCTAAAACAACTTTATTTTTCACTGTGTGAACACTGTATAAACAAACACAACACTCTCATTATTTAAATAACCAGCAATTTCTTATTTTAAAAGTTTTTTGGCAAATCTAATTTCTCTGTTTTGAGGAACATGGAAATTTCAATTGCAAGGTATCTGATTTTTCAAAGGACAAACAGCAATCTTCTTAAATCAACAATATAAATTTCAAGGCATCCAGTACAATTTATGACTTCTGAGAATAACAATTTTAGGATTTATGTACATTAACATATTGCAGTGTTTGGTTTTCAGAAATACAGCAGAAACACTGTTTTCACACATGCTGAGATTAAAATAATGCATGGAAATAAGCAGGCTTTATCTCTGAAAATTAGAAAAAAACCCCAAAACATGGAGGTTCTGCTCTTCCACTGCCTTAGATTTATGTAACTTCACTACTTCAATAATGTAAATATTTGTGGATTCCTGTGACCTGTCACTTGGTCTGGCTTCTACACCTGAATGGCTCTGAGTACATCCAGACTCAGTCAGAGACAGGGACAGCAGCTGTCACTGACTCCAGGTGTGTAGGCAGCAGGGTAGGCAACAGGATGAGTTCAAAATCCTCCTCTGACATTTGCTTTGTGCCACAGGAGTTTCCAGCCTCACCACCTCGACTTGGCACTGGCTTGCCCAGGCTCTGCAGGGATGGTAAACACTCAATTAATTACCCAAGTAAATCCAGCAGGGACAGGCTGTCTTTAAACAAGGAAGTACCCCATTTGGGAGTTTCTAAGCTCAAACTAACTTTTAACTTTGGAACATGTATAAAAGGTGTAACAGTGCATAAATTTCTTTTTACATTTTTATTCATTACTTTGTTAGTCTCTCTGTTGACATTAAGCAGGTAGAACACTACTTCCAAGGGCTCCAAACTTGATAAACTCTATAAAAATCTATTTGTCATGTCAGAGACTCACCTACTGAACTTTTCATGAACTATTTTGATTTTTCCCTTAGAAAAATTATCTTACTATCCCACCATTTTACCTGAAGTATAAAGTATTCACATAACATGCAGCATAATGCTGTTGTGGGTTCTGAAAGGAGTGTGACATATCCAATATATCTCATTTTTTCATTTTATTAGAGATATGTTATGACTGATATAAATGTCAAATATTTGTTACTGTAATATTTCTCCATTAATATCACTCATCATTGCATGGTCTGCCTAGGTTAGCATGCTCCTTTCTAAACCTTAATAGTGAACTAATTTATATCTTAGTCACTAATTGATTTTGACTCATAAATGTTTAATTTATGTGATGGCTCCATTATGTGTCTCTAAAACCACTTGACACAAACCACTGATTGGAATTCCATCTGCACTCTGTGCTGCACTCCATGAAGCTTAGGTTTCATGCATTGGAAGCACAGAATGTTTGAAAAGTTCTAATTTTTAATCAATTGAGTATTCAATTAATTTTTACTAATTGCAACATGGTGGAATGAAGAACATAAAAATAAATGAGACTAAAAACTTAATGAATTGGGTAGAATATGGCAATTTATGCTGTGATTATTTAATAAAGGGTCATATGAGCTCTTTGAACTGTGATGAAATTCACCTTGAGTAAAACCTAGGGACAATGCTTATAGGCTGCTTAAATTCTAGTCATTGCATCAAATCTCCCTAACTACAGTCACTTTTTCAGGACTAAACTCTTTTCAGAGAAATAAATCCCCTAATCACATAAATCGGAATTACAAAATGAGGATTAGAACAAGTCAGACAAAGCTTAAACAATAAATTTTGTTTCTGCTCCCTTCTAAAGCTTCGTGAGTTTGAGTAGGAGGTATTTCTGAAATCATGAAATTCTGTCAAAAGCTTTGGATTCACTCAATACATACCTGGTGAATTAAACATGAAGTATGGAAGTGGTGTTTAGGGGAGGGAGAGCTGTAAAACTGGGAATCTGTTCATGGATGAATTTGATCCTAAGACAGAGATTACATAGAAATGCAGTAGCCACATCAAAAAGATCTGTAGCACTTCAGAAAGCACCTCACTTTAGTCAGTACACCAAGCGTGGCAGCATGCCAAAGAATTAGGTCTGTATTCCTGCCGTGCTCTTCCGGTGAGGAACCTGGATGGTATGAAAAGTATGGCTCTGCAAGGAATCACAACACAATTTTCAAAGGTAGGCACAAGTCCTCCCAGCCACATGCATTTCAGTGAGGCACACTTGGAATTTTCCAAGGAAAAAGGTGGTATTTTGCAGGGTGCTTGCATGGTGGAAAATGGCAATAGGCAAGGTTGCAAGAGGTGAAAAAAGCTCAGCTTGCCACTAAGCTTCAGGTAGATTCTTTGGAATTGCAACAAGGCACCAGCATGTATGTTCATGTGAACATGAAAGCATGTGTAATGTACTTAGCTGGTCAGAAATGGAATTTATTGACCTCACAGAGGAGGGCCTCCACATTTTACTAGGTCAAAGGAAAGTAAATTATCCACAGGAAAATATGCCCTCACGTTTACTATTCAAGAAAATAGCTTCTCACAAGCCTCACCAGCTCATGAGTCAACATATGCCTGTCATGCCAAGACAAAAAATTCTTCCTATTACATGCAGATGAGGAATCAAAATACCAGGATCTGCTGGGTTTAAGTGTCTTTTAGTAGGTTTTTCATAAGACCAACGGATGGAAACTGTCTGCCACGAATGCTGTTGGGAAGCTGTGAAAAACCATCCCCAGTGCAGCTGTTTCTGTCTCTTTTAAGGAGATCCATACATGTTACTGGAATGTGCACACATTATTTAGGCATGTGTGCACTAGAACCCAAGGCACATTAAACTGTAGTCAGAGGCATCACAGATATCCTTACAGATATCATCCGTGGTGTTTGTTATACCAAGATACCAGAATGCTCCCTTAGGCACACAGACTTCAGAAAATACAATCAATGTTCAGTAAGACCTAGAATGTGTAACTGCTGTTAAAATAACCTCACATGCAGAAGTACAGCAGAAAAAAAAATTCCTCGCTTCATGAATGCTCAATGCTGAAATGAGCACACAAGAATTTTAGAGATACTGTTCTGATATGGAAAAGATTTATCCTCTGAGAAGAGGTGAGTAGACAGCCTGGTAGTGAGATTTGGGGAAAGAAGGAGAACTCTGAGCTAGAATTGTAGATTGAGAAAATGAATTGTGAGAGATAGACTGGCAAAAAACTAACTAGAAAAACACTAATAGAGCAGAGTGCAGCATGGATGAAATAGTTTCCAGAAACTAGAGGGACCAAGCATTTATTTGTCTGCAATCCTATGGCTGCTACTACCCAGAAAGTCTTGGGAGTGTCCTGCTGAATCCTCTCCAATACCATTTTGAGAATCTGATAAGTGACTATTGTTACTTTTTGCCTAAAACAGAGAAGCCTGAGTATAATTATACAGAGGGTGTGTGCTTTGCCACAAACATGCCTGGGGTGTTTCATGTTGTGACGACATGTTTACAATTCTGTAATCTTTATCCTATATAATTTTAAGGATTTTTTTTTTTTAATGCTAAACACTAACGAGTGCTCTGACTTCTCAAATCATAAGTAAGAGATGAATGATCCATCCCATTTGCTCTCTAGCTGTAGTGGGTTGGAAGGAAGAGCACAGCACTGGTTTTGGTAGCCCAGTATGCCTACTTTGCCACTGAACCTGCCTGGCACTGTATTCAGAAAACTCTGAGCTTTTCCCAGCCTCATCTCAGATCCTCTCCCACTTCTGGCGCAGGTAAGAGGGGAAAAATCTCTTTTCTTTTCTTTTCTTTTCTTTTCTTTTCTTTTCTTTTCTTTTTCTTTTTTTCTTTTCTTTTCTTTTCTTTTCTTTTCTTTTCTTTTCTTTTCTTTTCTTTTCTTTTCTTTTCTTTTCTTTTCTTTTCTTTTCTTTTCTTTTCTTTTCTTTTCTTTTCTTTTCTTTTCTTTTCTTTTCTTTTCTTTTCTCTTTTTCTTTCTCTTTTCTCTTTTTCTTTTCTCTTCTCTTTTTCTTTTCTCTTTTTCATCCCTTCTCTCTTCTCTTTTTCTTTTCTCTTCTCTTTTTCTTTTCCCTTTTTCTTCCTGTATGGCTGAAGCTGCTCAGTATTCATTTTCTTAGAAGTGGGAGGACTTCAAAAAGAGTGTTGAATGGAAGCTGGGCAGAAAATAAATAATGGGTAGAAATACTGTGGGCTTTGCTCTTCTGAGGCTTTAGGAAGGAACACAAACAATACAGTGTTAAGTTACCAAACTTAAATTATTATTTATAATTAGCCTTTTCAGGTAAGACTTTTCTGTGTACCAAAGAGCACTGATAAATATAGTTTTCATTTGCAACCAGCTTTTTTATTAACTGATGGTGTGAGAAGGTTATATACCTGAACTTCATACAGAGGAAGAAGAGAACTAGAAGAAAGAAAAAAGTACCAAGGGAGATTGGGGAAATAGAAATGTTAATGACAAGAAACAAGGACAGAATTTATGGAAAGCAGTAAATTCTGGAAGAGCGGGGAAAAAAACCTAGGGCATAATCCAAGGAGGGAGGAGACAAAGTGGGTGAGATGCTTGGTGGAGGAGTGACTGCTGAGATGATAGGGTGGAAGGTGAGAGATACAGAGCTGGAGGTGGGAGGAGATTCTCAGAGAAGAAAGCAGGGGTAAAAGGAGCACATATAGGAAGGAGAGCAGAAGTCTGGCAACAAGCTGGAGGCTGCAGCTGTGAAAGGCGCACAGGAAGCAATCAACAGGACTCCAAGAAGATCAAAGGTAGAACAACAGCCTTTACAGCATAAGAGGATAGGTCAGAAAATATCCAGATTATTGCAAATTTCAGGAATATTTTTTAATTCTTAACTTTTCCTTGTCACTTGATTTTCTGTCTAACTTTAGAGAAGAAGAAATTAAGAATCAGTTAAGGGTTTTATGCCATGGAGTGTCCCTTGAGTTAGTACATGTGGAGTTTTATAGCACCTGTCACAATGACTCACCTCCAGGTTCCTGATAATCCTCTGAGACAGCTATTGTCTTAAATACAACTTGGCAGACAGGCTGATAACTGTTGTTATTTGCTGTAACTTTCTGGAAGGAGGTCCTCTATAGGCTGTTCAAATAAAAAATAATGCTATGCTTAATTATTAATAATTTAATAATTTTAGAAAAACATCAGCCCTTGCTATGATAAAAGAATTTAGCAAAGATCCAAAAAGACAGGCAGAGGAGGCAACAGCCCTGCCACTTGGCTCAGATGTTTATTTAGACAACCAAGTTCTGAAGCAAAGCCTGTGGAAATTATAAATTATAGAGTCCTATGCATTTGAACAGCTGTACTCACAGCTGGCATCCCTCATCCTGACCTGTCTCTGTGCTTGGTGTAAATAAACATAATAACCCCAAATCTGAAGAATTATCTCTAATATGACATGTATTATCCTGCTTCCAGTACTTTGTGGGGATTAAATGGGATTAGGCTGTGTTTGCAAAGAGTTACTGCAGTCAATGAAATTTGTTCTGGATTGGCAACAGGACCTGATCCACTGCCTCCAAATTCAGGAGTATTGCAGAGGCTGAAGGGGCCAGAGGCAAAGGCTGGTCCCGAAAGGATTTCTTAGAACTGGTCTTCCTTGTGTAGCATAAGTGTTGAGAGGGAATTATCTTGAGCTAGAGGTTTCATAATTCCTTATCACTTGAGACAGCTTACATACAAGGGAGTTTAAAAGGTCTGTGCAACTTTTTGTTTGTGGCTGATACAAGATCAGCTGGATGGTGGGGCACTGGGCAGCAGGGTTGCTTAGGGTCACTGCAGCAACTCTAATTTTCTGTGAATCAGGAGGTAAGTTTGCAGGCTCTTCTGCAGCTCTGCAGTTCCTTGTGGCAAAAGTTGTGAGAGCAGCTCTCCCTCCATACAGGTATGTGACCCTGCTCCTGGGCTAGAGGCAGATTCTGAGCACGCAGCTGGATATTGTATAAACTTCTTGTAAGTGTAATGTTGCATCCTAAAACTTGCAAAGTGCTCCTAACTGTTGGTTATTGAAAGCAAAGAGAGATGTTATTCAGCCTCTATTTCCTGACTCTTTATAAATCCAAGAAAAGTCAATTCACTAAAATTTATAAAGACTATATATACTGGTAATCAAATTATTTCGCTTGCATATCTTGATAATATTGCGTTTATTGCTAATATTTCATTTCAGAAAGAAATATAATGAAACTTTAACCCCAAAAAATGTATTAATAATTTGCCTGATAATCATTATCTTGTATATGAAAGTCTATTATATAAGAAACTAAATACATATGTTATAAAAAAATATGAGCAGAGATATCAAGTTTGGGGCTGTATACATTTAATAATGTGATATAAAAGAATATATGAAAGATTATTAATTATTACATGTAATAATTATTAAAGTTAATTATTAATTATTATATGTAATAATTATTAATTATGGGAATGCTATCATTATTACTTAGAGGGGAAAAGCACATATATGCCTTTCTGTGTAGTTTTAAAACTATAATTTATGTGCATATATAAAATATATAATAATACATAATAAATATGCTGAAGCAATATGAGTTAATTTATATATGGAAGTACTGAGATCAACCCAATAAATATAGCATAATCATGTGCTATTTCACTGATTTATTTTCTTGACAATTGACACAATAGCTATAATTACCCAGCGATTTTTTTAACTTGGCAGAAATATCCTACTCATTAAAAATATGTAGTCTGTAGTTGCTTAGTTTGTTTGGGGTTTTTTACTGTCCTCAAGTGAGACTTCAAAAGCAGGTATATAATTGGCACAACCAGGAAAATGATCAGAAATGTAAGGGGTTTGGATTAAATTACTGTATTTTGCAACTACTTTTTTTTCCTGTAACTGATAGTTACATGCATATTTCTGTAACATGTTTTCATCTGGAAGAACAGTGCCACATCTTGGAACTGAAAATTACATGATCTGAGAAGTTCAGGGTATCTGTTAGCTCCCTCATTAATTTACTGCTAGTGCACAGAAATTACTGCTAGTAATTTCTCTACTGCTCTGCTCTTCATAGTGTTAATATTTCTCAATACACCATGATATTGCACAATTTTTCATAATCTCTTTAGATCTTCAGCTGCTGCCAAGGGATCTCCTGTGGCAAGGATAATTTTATTTTTCAGTGTTGGAGTTTTGTTTTTTTGTCTGTGTGCGTGAATTACATATGATTCTTTTATTGAGGTAATTCAATATCTTCTCAAGAAAAATATGAAGAAAAGGGAAAAAAAATCCTTTTTTGTATCACAAAAAGTTTTTCTCAATTCAAGCCACTGATTCTGATTCCCTAAGTGGAGTTGGCAGCTTCCCCAGGGGTAGCTTCAGTAAAACTTTCTTCTCCTGCTGGTCTGATGAGGAGCAGGGCTTTCTCCAGCAGTAGGCTGATGGTTTGGCTTTAGTGTTTGAGGCTGGATGTGTTTGAGTTTTGGTGTTTGAGGCCCAGGGAAGAGCTTCTGTGTCTGAAACATGTGAAATGAAAGATCAGGGTGTCAGTCATTTGACAGGTCTCCAGTACTGGAGAAGTCACCAAGAAGTTGACCTTAAACTTAGAGATTGACAGCTGGAAAAAAATCTCCTGTACATATGTTGTTCCTAATTATTACAGAGACAAAATTACAGTGTAGCTGGTAGGCAAAAATTAACATAAGGACTACCCAGTCGTTCTTCAAAACCACGGATACTGTCTGGTCTGATTCACTATGTTGAGTATTTCTCAACAGGTATTGCACTAGTGAAAGATTTCAGAATTACTCCATTATTCTCTAAGGAGAAGAGTTTTGCAAGAAGTGGAATATATCCAAGTAGGGACAAGACTTATTAAATTTCTCCTGACTTTCAGAAGATGTTTGCTTTAAAATTTTTGTCTCCTGCCATTGGAACCTCCTCTCTGTGCCATCCCCATGATGTCTAAGACAATTTTTTTTCTCAGTACCATCAACTTATTACATTTCAGGGCCTCGCCCACTTCAAATGTCATAGGCCCAGGGGAGTAACAAAGATTGGGAGGAAGAATCTGCTATTGCAGGACACCCAAGATAAGAAAAAATTAAGAAAGCCAGCCTGACAATAATAGAACTGTAAATTCTACAACTGATGAGCACCAAGTCATCCAAGATAAGAAGCCAGCTCAGCATAATTCAGAAATAATAAAATACTAAACACTGAATATATTAGATAAGCAGAACATATAAAAATTAACAGCATATAAAGAGTCCTTATCATTTTTACTTAGGATTATAGTGGATTTACTTTATGGATTCACCACAAAATACCCATCTTCGTGCAAATATGAGATAATAAAGCCCTTGGCTCTGTGTGTGATTGGCTCACTGCACATTGGGTGATGAATTATTGTTTTGGGGGCGACACTTAGATATCACTAGCATTAATAGACCAACCCAACCCTTTCAGTAAGAGATTTTGATAGCCCTTTACTGTTCCAGACTCACAAGAAGTCTATGTTATAATATTATGAGTTTCTCTATTGGATTCTGTTTTGCTAAGTTCCTTCCTATCTGTATTCTGAGTTACTCTCATATGAGCCCACAGGAATGAAAGGATCCCCTGATGCTTTTGGGATTTCTTCACCTAATCCCCCTGCTAGAATCACTTGAAAACAAATTTTAAAAGTGATTTTGAGGACTGAGAAAAGCAGCAGCTTATGCATGCCACAATCAGTGAAGAAGAACCCAACAGCAATATATCTAGGGGAAAAGCCTGAAGCAATTGCTGGGTTTTCTATCACCCATTTTCCCCTTAAAGGGCTTCATTACAGTTTGACAGAGGAACTCATCAGTGGCAGGAGCCAAATATATCACACTGTTTCCACTGTACTGCTGCCAAGTTGGCTTGACCCACTGGTATTTTAGGATGTTTTTCCATATCGTCAGGACACATTGGGAACCACAAGGGACAGCACCTTAGGACCTAACACTTAACAGAGCTGGGAAAGCTACGGCTGGGAGTCTCTGGTGGGTAATGAAGGAGCTACACAGCAGTTTGATAAGAGTCTTCCAAACTCTTGTGAGGAGAAATAAGGTATTAATGCATGTTGGGGAGGATTTTTTTTCAGGAGGTTGAATAATGCTTGATATGAGTGGTTGGAGTATGAGTCAGGGCATGCACTGGCAATCCTTGAAGGCCAAGACACCTGCAGTAAAATCTGTGATGTGAGCCGAGCAAAAAAATTGTAATACCATGTCTGCAATCTTTGTCCAAACTTTCCATTAATGCCAGCTGGTAAATGTTTTGAACTTTTCTTCTTGAATTTTCTATCTTTTTCATAATCTGTATGTATTTACCAGAAACTTGGGCAACTGTTTTGTACCATCAGTATGGTGCACTTATATGGAGAGGAGATGAAAGACCTTTTTGGGGACTTTGATTGGAATTGTTCTAACATTATCATTCTAATCATTAGATGCCTAACACAAGTGTGTTATTTAGAGGCTTTGCAGTTAAAGGGGAAACATCAGTACCTCTAAAAGATATGCACTCGCTGGAACTGTTCAAAAATAAGTAGCTGTAGCACTTTGTGATATGGTTTAGTGAACATGGTAGTACTTGGTCAAAGGTTGGAGATCTTTTCCAACCCTAATGATTTCATGATTCTATGATTCTATATAGTCTTGTCTAAGAAAAGGTTTCAAGTACTTGAGATATGTTCACTGATCTCTAGTGAGAGGAAAAGAAATAAATTTATCTCTAGACGCCTGCTTTTAGCTGGATAAGTTTATGAGTAACAAATATTTGTAACTAACTTAAACAAGGAAAAACATAGCATGAAACTATGCCTTTCTTTTATTTTAGAGCTGTATAGATAAGATAGTAAAAGGAAAATTGATATAACTAAGATATCTTTGTTCTTTCTTCTTTTATGTGAGGCGACCTGACTTAGAAAACTCTGTTCTATCCTGTGGCTTTTGGAAGACCAGGTCATACAAAATAGCAGTCACTGTGAGAACAGATGAGATAGAAATAGTGAATATGGAATTTGGGAATGATATTAGTTCTGTATTATTATTTCATAATTTGTGTGTTATATATTCATGTTCTTCATGTGCAATACCTGAAGATAGGCCATGCTCACTCTGGGATGGCTCTTGTGAAGTGGAAGTGCAGTGAATTGTTGAAGCTGGTCTGAGTGGATAGCTCATGTGCTGCTTCTTGTGTGCTATGTGATACCCAGAAGGCTTTAATTTCCTTAGGAAATCAAATAACCTTTCATGACTACACAATATCTCTCCCTATAAAGTAATACCTCATAGTGTCTCCAGTACACAGAGAGAAGGAGAAGTCTCACCCAGCTGTGGGGTATTGCATATTTTCCTTTTTCTTCCCCAGATGATTCATTTCCATCACTCTCCTTCTCAAGTAGAACTAAGGGTGAACACGAGTGTGTTGAATCAGAAAGAGCTTATTTGGGGACAAAAGCCATGGTTTTTTTTTGTTTTTTTTGTTTTTTTTTTTTTTTTTTGGTGTGTGTGTGTATGCTTTGTTTTCTTTTGAGGGGGGAAGGTTTAATGATTTAATCTTTCATTACTGAGCAAGGTACAACCCTTCCTGTGGGACATTTCCACTTCCTGTGAAGAAACCAGAGAGCCACTGAGTGGTGACAATAGGATTTTTAGTAGAGACAATAGAAGCCACGTAAAATGATGCTAATAGAATAACCTGGATAAACAATAAATTTGTGTGTTAATTTACCATGGAAAGTGGGTTAATATAATTTGTCTCAAAAGCAGGGAGAGTACCCAAAAACTTACAGATAATCATGTTTTAGATACTGAAAATATTAGTCTAATCTTTTGCCCCAGGGGTTGGCATTTTACCTAACAACTATAAAGTAGATTTTGTTGAGTGTTTTTTAACAGTTTATGTCCTTAAAAAGTTCAGGGGGTGCAAAAGTAGAGACAGAACTTTCCTGGGGATTTCTAATTTGCTTCCCAACATCTTCTAAGATATGTTAATATTTCCACATCTGAAAAAGAATTAATTTTAATACTAGTTTTTATAAGCTTCATGATAGGCAGTTGAAGAAAAATTTTGAGTGTTATAACTGGGAAACACAGGAATATAAACTCATGCTGTGCTATACTGTACAACAAAGAATGCTTACAGGAATGTGGGAATGTTTATGTAATCATCTTGAAAATTCAAATTGTATGTACCATAAAGGTATGTCTGATAGAATGGATCTTAATATTAAAAATATAAAAAAAAAGAAAGAAAAGGGAGACATAACCTCTTTAGGAATCTGAAGGCGTATAGGAAAGCCCCCAAAGAACGTGTTTGCCAACGGGCCCACTATGAGATACGTATAAAAGCCATGAATAGCACTCATCTCTTCAGCATTTTCTTGTCAGTAGTACGTTTACTCCAGAAAATGTATGTGGACTTCATTTGGAAATAACAACAGCACTTCCCATTTTCTGCTTCCTGCAGTTTTCTCTGTCTTCATGAGGCATGTGAGTGTCATTTACTCTGCTTCTCCTTTTGACAACTTTTCCTTGTGGGACAGTTTGTCTGTTGCTGCACCACTGGGGACTCTGATGAAGTACACAACTATTTGTTTTTGTGTCCTCCTTCTGTTGCTGTATGTCTCTACTCTCTTCTGCAACCTCTGAACTCTGATATGAAGTCAGAGGACACAGGACCATTAAGTACTTATGGTTTGTTTTAGTTTGTTTTTAAGAAACAGAAATTACTGACATCCAGAAGTTTACAGCTTCTCTCAGATTCCTGTCCTTTTAACTTGTTTCTGCAGTTGAGCCAGGCAGTCCTCATTTCACTGCCAAGCACTGCTGCTGGGAGAGATTTTGCTTATGCAGGATGATCGTAGGATATCGTAAATCATAACATTAGGTGGTACAGCTCAGCATGCGTATATTGAAAACTGAACATCATTATGTTGAAAGTAGCAGATTCCAACAAAAAAACCCAGATGTTTTCCTCATTAAGGGTGCACACTGATTCCCACACACTGCAAAAAGAGAAAATGAGCATGGTAGGGAACCTCTCCACAGGCAGCAGTGAAGGAGGATCCCAAACAAGAACATGCTCAGGAGACCATCCGAGGAGGACGTACAATGGAAACAATTAATAACAATGAAAGTAGTTCATGGGAAGCACAGTGTGGAGGACTGCTTAACTTTCAGCAGTTAAACATCCCTCTCTAATTAGAAAAGAGAGGAAAACAAAATTTCTGCACTTTTCAAGGATGAGAAGCTGGAGTTATTCAGGGTCACAAGATTACCCTGGCAGTGAGCCTTGTGCTGAAAATTGCACAAAAAGTTGTTTTCAAATGACCAGGATCACTTTCAGTCTTGCCTTCACTAATAGGAGGTAAAAACCTCAAATTTATTAATTTTCATCCACCTGAGATTTACTTAGCAGAAATTAGATTACAAAAAGGCAGATTTTCCCATAAAAGCTAAGATTCCAAGTAGAGCAACATAAAATAACAGAACAGCAGTCAGTCACAACAGAGAGAAAATACTAAACCTGTGACTTGCAAACTATTCAGTGCTGTACTAACTATTCAGTCTGGACCTAAGAATCTATTTTTAGGAATATTTTTTCTCTCTCACAATTAAGCCAAATAAAAGTCACTTTCTCTTGCTGCTGCCAGAAGAATCTTTTAAAACAATCCATTCATTGAATTCACCTGAGATAAAGAGGTATTTATAAAATATTTCTGCAAAAGCTTGTCAAACTGTTATTATTTAGTAGTGGACATTATGATGGAGTAATACGTTGGTTGATAGAGAGGTCAGTGTAAAAATAAATGTATTTTTAGGTAGCTTCAGAAAAAGAAGTCGTTGGGATTATGTCCATTGAGCTTCCAGTAAAATAGGAAAAGCCTTAACACTTGGCAAGGAAACATTGTATTTGATAAAAAATCCCATTCAAAATATTCTGAAATTTCCTGATTTTCTTCCTTGAAAATACACTATCATGATGAGTAAAATACAAATATGCAGATATGAAAGAAGAAGTGACCAAAAACCAAGTAAGTAAGTTACCCTTTTGTCTCCTTGACCTTTGACTCACTTGGATCAAACTTGGATAAAGATTGCAGTCACTAAGTATCCTACCACGAGATGTAGGTAGTGGCTTTTAGTCAGGCTGCAAAAATAACCCCTTCCCCCAGCAGCAGCGCAACTTAACTTTTTCTTCTGAAAAAAAAAAAAGTTAAAGAGGGAACTGACGTCTCTTGGAATATATAAACACTCCCCCCAGTTCACAGCCTGTGCTTGGTGGGGAGGTTTAGCTGCTTGTCTGTCTGTTGGTAACTTGATGCAAGTCATGTGCTGAGTACTTGTGTGTTCAGCTGAAAAATCAGCCGCCCTTATTCAAGGTGAGTCAAATGAGACAACGTTTAAAATCAGAGGGTTTTCCTCAGGAACACTTTTAAGGTCAGTTGGGTGGAAGATCTTGAAAATGTTACTTTTTAGTGCAAAATGAAATGGAAGGATTTTACAAAGCTGCTAGCAAGAAAAAGTGACATTTTACATGGGTTAGTGGAATGCTTTGTTACTATGATAACAGCGATGTTTTATGTTCAGTATGGTTGGCTTTCCCAATTACATTCTGTGTTTTGATATTTAATATTCTTGAAAATACTATTCTGGAGTCATATGAATTTATTTTAAAAAATGCATATTTTAAAGAAAATTTCTAGCATTCACTATTGCAGTTAAAAAGCTTGAAACTATAATTTCAAAGAACATCAAATATATAATGAGATTATTTGTATTTTATAAGGGCTTGCTTTAAGTTTATAGGTACAGAAGTCTAAGTTAAATAGTGAAGAAAGAATTTAATAACATTTTTCATCTTTCCTTCAATAAAGTTGTTTATAAACTGTCTTTCAGAGATTTGAATGGACCATTTTCATTGTTATTAATTAATATTCTGTTAAGGATCTTTGAAACAATATTAAAAAGTACATACCCAACACTCTAGAATGAAGTGAATAATCTTATTAATCCTGCAGTCAAATGTGAGTCTAAATGATACAACAGCCTCACAGACCATAGCTAATTTTTATGGTACTTTCTATTCTGCTTAAGGTATGTAATTTTCACTTGAATATAAATTCCCAGAAAGTGCATTCCTATTGGAAATTTCTACCTTAATCTTCACATTTGCAATTCAGTTCTGATAGATGAGAATAGTATGTTGACTTGTATATGAATTGAGTGTTGTGGTGTGAGTGCTCTTCACTCACAATTGTGTAATTTATAATTTGAATTGCATAAATTGGGATGTCTAGACTGCTATTACATTGTTTTTGGTGGGAGAAGGGTGAATATTTTTTAATTTTCAGAAGCTTGGAATAGACACAAGTTGTTAGCAGTCACTTGCTTTCTAGCTGGTTATTGTTAGTGTTCATGAGACTTGCCTAGTCTCCCAAAAAAAAAAAGAAAATCACTGAAAAAGCCTGTAGAAACTTAGGTGGAAATGTATTTTGGTGAAATGTGTATTACTGTGGCATTTGAAAATCTTCAGTATGTAAGTCAAGAAAAAATGTCTGATGATATCTAAAAGGCCCCCTTAAATATATCTGAAAAGAACTAATTTTGATTTTAAATTTTAAAATGTGTGTTTCCAGGCTGGAAAAAAAATCTTCTTGTACTGGGGAAAAAATCAAATGGAGTTAGGAACTTTTGGGAATTTGATTTAACTGAGGATGTCTGCTTTTCCTCAGATTTGCTACAGTATATAACAGCAATCAGATTTTCAAATGCCCATACCACCTACCCAGTTAGTTGCCTTTACTGTTCTGTCTTTGCCAAACTGAAGATCCTGATCTCAGCCTAGCTACAACCATAAGAGATTTGGTCCTAGTGGTTTTCACTTCAAAGTTCCTCAAGTCTTATAAATTTCTAACTTAAATATGCTTTGAAATTTGTGGTTAAACACATCCACTACATCCAAAAGCCTTTAATGCTTTGGAGTGGGAACCACATGGAATGACCCGGTGGCAGGTGGACAGACAGGCTGACTTTTACAGTAAGGAGAATGGGGATATTTTCCCAAGACTGCAAAGAGTCTTTTGGTCGTTCTGCTTGAAAATATCCAAGGAGAAATTCTTAGCATGCCAAATGACCTCAAGCGTACAGAAATAGACATTGTTAAAGGCAAGGGAGCCATAACCTGGCCAAGAGCAGGCAGAAGGTGGGTTTTCTGTGCAGTTAAAGGGAGGGCTCTGGTGCCAGGTAGAGATGTGACATAACTGTGAGTTTGAGATGACAAGGGAGGATACATCATGGTCAGTGGCCCGCTGACCATGGTACCTAATCCGTTAGGGCTTGTTGTACATCCTTTATGTGATAAAAGGATCACGTAACTGACAAAGGAAACAGAGCAGACACTGTTCCTATAGCTGCTTTACTATTTAGAAATTCATGAAGTCCTTCTAGTACTTTAGTCCTCATGAGCAAAATGGTTGAGTTGTTCTTCCACTTCATTTTTCTGTTTTCCTTCTCTCTATGTTTGACCCTGAATGTGTAATTAACTCTTGAAACTGAAACTGTAATTAACTGTTGCCTGCTTTAAAATTGATTTAGAGATGTTCACAACATGTCAGCAAAGAGAAATTAGTAAGAATAAAAAGGACATGGACAGCGACATCTAAAACAGAAAAGGGCAGATTTTCTGTTAACTGGAGATCTAAAGAAAATAACCAACTTGCAAATTCTGTGTATTTGATTGATTCATAATCATAAAGAATAAATTGTAAATTAGGCAGATCTTTGTCTCAATTATTCATAAACAATAAAAAAATCTGAAAAAATATCACTGGGAGCTTATATTTTACCACTTCAGCATTAGTGTCATTCTGATTTTCTTTACCACCCCTTTCACTGGGGGCCAGTTTGTGAGACATATTAACATGTATGCCTAGCAAATCTTATTTTCCAATGACTAATCACAGATATTTTTCTTCTGAGAATGAATACTCTTTAAATTACAGGTATTACCTCTTTCAAGGATCATGCTCTAGTCTTGCTCCAAAAACTCTGACTGAGGACTTTCCTACTGGCACAAGGCAGAAAGAGCTCATTCCACAGCAGTGTAACTCCTGCTTCTGCCTGGTGTGGGAGCCACGGGCATGGCAGGCTGCGATAAAAGCAGAGCTATCTATAGCCTCCTCCTTTGGCAGAGGGAGATGTAGAGATGTCTACATCAGGAAGAATGTCATATAAATAATAACAATGTCAGCTTGCCCTAATGCAACAGAGCCAAAAAAAAAAAAATAGACTGATAAACAAAACTTACCAGTTTGTTTAAGCACCCAGAATGAAGATAACCATATGTAATAAGAAATTGGCAATAAGCCAAAGGTACCTGCAACTTTGTTTGTTTGTTTAGTTTGTTTGGGTTTGGTTTTTTTTGGTTTATTTTTGCCAGTGGCTGGCCTCTGGCTGGCTGGTTTTGTCTTGTTATCTTCCTACCTGCTTCATGTCATGTACTTTGTACTTTGAGCTTTGGAATTTGATATTTTTGTTCACTTTCTGCTTATATTAGCAGCTTCTCTGAGGAAGATCCGTGAGTTTGTCTGGACCAGGAAGAGAGGAAAAACCATCAAGCCTTACAGCAAGAATTTTTGCCCACTGTTTACCTGTGCCCTAACAGAAGAGAGGAATGGGCTGTAACAGAAACTGTGGGCTCCTCTCTGGGGCCATCATCGGTGGTGTCCTGGCAATCTTCGGAGGAGTTCTAATACCACTTGGAGATAATCTTATAAGCAAAGCAGTAAAAAAGGTACTTTATTTCTTTTTACCTCCCCAGGAAATATAATTTGTGGTTATTGAATGCTCATTATTTTTGAATCTTATCTTCTGCTTCTGTTTATTTCCTTTTTTAAAATTTCTTTGTAAAACATAGTTTTTATAAATTAGATGCTCCAAATTTCCCTGGAAATACAAGTAACAGCAAAATTTTAAAAAATATATTATTTATATTTTCACATTCACTTGTTTGCTCTCTCTTGTGCTTCACATTAGAAGCTAAAAAATACTGTGCTTTCAGAATGCAATTTAGAAGTAAGCGGGTTTTATTTTATTGTGTTTATGATTTTCTCATGTTTCTTTTTCTTTTTTTTTTTAATTTTATTTTCATACTTTGGTACTCACTCTATGCAGTTGTATTCATATACTGCAAATAATCTAAACAGTCTTCTGCTGCAGAATCTAATCCTACACTTCATGTATTCACCTCACATTCTGTGATTGTATGATCCAAGTAGATGTTCTCCCCGTGACTGGAGGATCTAATAAAATGCATCTCCCCATTTTGAGTGAAGATTGATTGAAATAGGATGTTTTAGACCTGGCAGACACCATTTTTTTCCTGATTTTTAGATTATTTTCTGTCCCTAAAATTTAGATTTTTATGCAAAGAAAACAGAAAAAAATTAATTTGTTAGATCTTTGGGGAAAAGTGTACGTAACTGGGGGTTTAAATCATGGAGTAATCTGGAATAGAAGCCCTGGCATGTCCATTATGGTGACATAAAATCTTAGAGTCTCTGCCCCCAGAGTTGGTTCTCTGATGGTCAAAAATCTGAAAATCTTAAGATTTTTGGCTATTGCTTAGTCCTGCTATTTATCTGCTGTGGTGCTGAAGACTGTGGACATCTTGGAGACACTTATCCAAAGCACTTCTGGAAGAGTAGCCATAGCCCAAGAGCTGCTATAGTCAATTGAGGAGGTGGATACATGAACTGTCAGGAAATGCTGAACTGTCTGTTGAGGCCCTGGATATATTATAGCATCATTAAAAAAACAAAAAACAAAAAAACCCAAAAAAAAACCCCAGAAACCCAAAAAAACAAACAAAAACCCCAAACAAAACAAAAACAAACAAAAAAACCCCCAACAAAACAAAACAAAAAAAACCACAAAAACAAAAAAAAACCCCAACTCCTATGAAACATCTTAATTTTTTCAGGTAATCCAATGAAAACCAACCTGTAGAAGGATTTTCAAATTGTTATTGTATTTTTGAGGAATTTAAAGATTTAAAGATCTATAGAGAATAAAAAAAATGTCACTAGATCATGTCTCAACCACCTTACAACATTTTACAAAAAAGTCACAAACAATTGATTGTTTGCCATATTGAGGAAATGACGGGTTTTCTAAAAAACATGTAAATTTAAAAACTTATATCTCCTTATACTTAATACTTACTTATATTAATCCTGAGTGTTGCCTCATACCATTCAATATTTTGAAAGCAAATTACAATATTGGCAGTGTTATGTGTTCATCCATTTACTAAGCGTGGTGAACCAGTTATTCAGCATGGTTTGCAAATGTCTACATAGTCAATTATACCTGCATGAGTCTGTAGTGGTGGCATTAGAGGGAGTAATTTTCCCCTCGACCACTTTTTAATTTTCTTCATTGTGATCATGTTTCAGATGCTTGTACCTATTTCAAGGCAGCTTGTTTGATGTATATATATAAAATGTACCAGTAATCACATAAAACATAAAAGAGTACATTTGTAGAGGCTTTATTTACTTAAGTAAATGGATATGTTTTTTCCTAAGCACAAGTCATACCAGACTATTGACTTTCTGTTTAATGTGCTGACTATTCAGAGACACCGTAAGACTTTAAAGCAATTCCATTTCAGACAAGATGGGCCCAGGTACAACAGCTGAAATATGTGATCAGTTCAGCAGATGCTCTGGAGGGACTTGAATTTAATTAATTCTTATTTTGCCGTGTTGATGAAAGGTCTGTTAATAAAAACAAACTTCTTCTTCATTGCAGCTATATTTAAGATAAATATAGAGCTGACTGCAAAGGAAACAGATCTGCCAAGCAGAGAGTGCTCAAAATACTTTTTTTTTTTTTCTGAACTATTTCACTTTTGGAAATGTAATTTTTATGGAAAATCTTTGGTAGAAACAGATCAGCTTCCATGACAAATTTGTTTGGAATTTCTTAAGAATAGTGACTGTAGGAGAGGAAAAGAACAAAGAGTGAGATGTTCTTTCAGATATGGCCTGTAAGCATTTATGTGGAGCAGATTGCCTAGGGAAGTGTTGTAGTCACCAGCCCTGGAAGGGTTCAAATATTAGTAGATATGGCACTATCAAGATGTGATTTAGTGAGCACTGCAGTCAAAGTTTGGACTGGATGATCTTGGAGGTCTTTTCCAGCCTTATTGAATCGATGTTATTTCCATTTGTACTCATATGAGGAAAAATCTAAAAGATGTCCTCACCCACTGGGTAAAAACAAAACTCAGTATACCACATTTCTAATGGAAGGTAAAAAAATGTTTCGGACGCAAACAGTAAAGACAAAATCTTGTCTTAAATTATTCACAGTCAAAGCTTGAAAAAAGACTCCTATTTTTTCCTCTGGTTATCCTATCTCAGAAAAAATTCTAGTCTATTGCATGGTAGTAGGACCAATTCTATATTTTTGGAGTAAATGTAAGCTGGTATCAAATATTATTGCTGGATTAGAATAACAAATGTTGAATAGATTTAGGACACTCCATACTATAGCAAGACAAATTGTCCTAAATTAACTTGTTATCAAGGTTTAGTCAAAGAACATTGCTGTCAATTTACTCTAAAGCAAGATGAATCAAGTCCAGATTAACTTCTCTAGCATCTCCCAATGAATTGGAGGGACTTTAATTTCAAAAAACGATGCAATCAATAGGGTTTTTTTGTCTTTTTCTGCTAGCAGCAGAAATCCAACCATGTTTTTCTTAAGCTTCCCTTAAGCACACATCTTTACACTTTAGCAGCCTCATTTCTCCTTTATTGCAGTCATTGAGAGATTAGTCAGAGTAAACACGGCAGGGTATATTGTGCTGAACGGCTGCAAGCTGTTTTTGAAGCAAAATGAAAGCATCTGCAAGTGTACAGAAAATCTCAGGTGTCCTTAGGAACTGGACACTCTATCAGCTGTTATCTCCTGGTGGGTGGGTGCTGTGCTCCACCCATGAGCAGTCCATGAGTGGACAAACCAAACAAAGTTCATGTAACATAAAACACCCAGATGTCACATCTTCATTTGTTCCAATTTATTATCAGACATCTTCAAATCAGAGCACATGGCTATGTTTTCTAGCCTCAGAATGCTTTACCTGTGTCTACAAAAATTTGGATAAAATTTTCAACTCTAACCTCCAGCAGAGGACAGAGTTTAAAAAAATTGTATATATGTGTATATATATGTGTGTGTGTGTGTATGTGTATGTGTGTATATATATATATGTTCTGAATTGTTTTAAGGCTCTTTAAAGAAACTGTCACTTGAAGAGTACACTCAAAATGACACCAGCAGCAGCAGCACCTTGGCAGGGATCCACAAAAGGAGATTAGTGCTAAACTATTTCAGCTCTGATACTATTCATGGAAAGGTGCCTTTGATTTCAGGACCAAAGGGCAAAAGTCCTATCCTAATTTCTACGAACACTGAATCTGTCCAGAGGGGAGAAAACTTTCCATTAAGGTCTTAGGGGTTTAGAAAATTGATCTTAGTAGATTTATGAGTGAAACATGGAAGTTTCAGAGTTCTCTACAAAGAAATACTTTGCTTGAGATTATAAAATACACCTTTTTAACTGACTCTACACATTTCAGTTGAACATTCTCATGTCCATTGTCATTAATACTAGATATAATCATGTCTCAAAAAAAAGAAAGGAGTATTCAAAAGAACAAATCAGAAAGATTTTATCTGATATTTTTGGAAAAAATATTTTGACATGGCTCAATTTCTACTTTTTGCCTTTCCCTCCTTAAAACAATATTATCTTTTTAGGCAAACGTCCCATCACTTCCCTTATGGGGTTTTTTTCCCAGCTAGGCTTAACCACTCAAAGCTATTGGTAGTGGATTCACTTGCTAGAAAGCCTTTATCACCACTTCTCTAAGATCTTCTGCTTTCTACCTGAGTGCATATGCTCAGGAGCTGAACAGAAGCCATGTAATAACACCTAATATATTGAACTCCTGAGGCATTGATAATACAGAATGCTGAATGATTTGTCACAATGCCTCAGTGCTGTACTGGTTTAGTCTCAGTTATTTTTAGGAATAAGTCCTTCAATTGTAGCTATTATTATGTTTATTCATTTGTCTCTACATATCTGTGATCTGTGATTGGCCAGATTATATCTAATTTAAAACTGTCTTTGTGACATTCATCTGCCTTCTTTACACAAACTAATGAAGCTAAAGCAACTGCTGGCTCTCAGCAGAACACAAATTATGTAACACACATATTCCCATATTATCAATTTTAAGCTTTATTGAGTCCCAGAATTCTGTTACTAAGGACTGAAAAGAAATAAAAGTTATGATCCAAAAAAGCCTGAGAAGAAAAGCAAGCAATAAGCTAATAATTATAATTTAACAAGTAATGAGTCATTCTTCCAGCTGTAAAATGAGAAAAGATTATTAGCTTTTCTTGAGCTTTACTTTTTCAGTTTTACAGAATGTATTGTTTGTTTCCTCCAGTTTATGTTGGCAGGGCAACATACACAATTTTGTTACAGTCCAAAGTACTTGTGACACTTCTCTGTTCCCTGAAAATGGCATATTTTGTCCATCTGGCCAGATTCTTTGTCAAGACAGAAACTTTGTCTTAAATTTTGTGTTTCTTCATCAGAAATCATGATGGCTTCATTTACTTGAATCAACGAAGTACAGCAAGTTTCTATTGCTGACTGCTCAGCATTTCTTGAATTTATGGATTGCTATTTGACCCACCTCTAGTGGGGGGAAATTGTCAGAAAGAAAAAGGGTCAAAGTTCCCACTGGTTTCACTCAGTCTTGCACAGCTGGGTCGTGGTATGAGCTTGGCTGTGTAGCAATGACATTTGTGCAGCTGCTTTTGCCGACAGTAGTCAACTATTGCATTAACTATTGCATTAAATATTGAGATATTAGAGCTGGTGCAGATGGACTAGGGAGCTGAGAAGTGTTTTCTACTATCAATTGCATATTAGCTTCCAAAATTGCTCCTCCTCTCATAACATCCCAAAGCACAGCAGTGTTATTAGGGAAATATGTAAATGCTCAGCCAGAGAGGGGGGGTAATATTTAGGATGGATCAACAGTGATCAAACAGCAAAAATAAAGGGCTTGCTGGTGTGAGGGTATTAGTTTGAAGACATGAAAAAGAGCTCCAGATTTTATTCCACTTTAACCCACCATTTGCACTCTCAAAGTATGTGACAGAGAGTCACACACACCTCCTTCGTGGGAGAAATATAATGAACAATAATGGCTAAATGCCACGGAAAATAATGGTGTTGTTATCTTCCTTCCCCCTCCTTCTTTTGTCCTGCTGCTTCCCATGTTCTAATGCTGATTCCCTCTGCACAGACTCCTGAGCCAAATGGCTAACGGGTGGAAAGGTAACACAGAAAGCAAAAAATAAGGGAATTATGTTCCTCCTGTCTGGCAGGCAGAAACAGCTCCCTGAGGCATAAGAGCTGGTGCAATAGATGGATCAGGAGCTGGGACCTGCCAGAGCCAGCTGCCCCTTTGACTACCAGATTAGATCAGTTGTACCCTTGAAGCATTCCCCAAGGGTGTCCTTGGTGACATCAGTGTCACAGTGGATGTTGGGGTGTACATCCACACTTTGTGACCTGGCAGAGTGCACTGGCAGAGCTGGCAGATCATCTGCACTACTCCAACCCCTGGCCGAGGGCTAAAAAGAGGAGGGGAATGGATGGAGGGGAAGAATTTTGAAATGTACATAACATCAATTAAAGACCTGTTAAATAGATCTATTGTCACAAGGTTGAAACTTCTCTATTCATTCTTCCTGAGTATTGTCTTCTAGAGCGATTAGTTTGTCTTCTTGACCATGTTTGTGCTAGAAATTTAACAATTTGCCCACTCCAGTTACACAGTGAAAGTCAAATCCTGGCATCTGTCCCCATCTCAGGACCCTGCTGAGTACAGATCATAGGCAGACCCTGGGCAGACTGAGTTGCACTTTTTATATCATCCTGTTTCTCCCAGATTCTTGGAGCAATTCTCTGTGAAAACTGGGAAGGGATTTCTGTGCCATGTAAGCTTTTCCCTCTTCACCCAGGAGGTGATCTCTCCCACGCTGGGCCACAGCTGGGACAGTCTTTGACCTTGTGAGGTTTGAGTGCGAGGCCTCAAGATGATATCACACTTGCTGCAGCAAGGTTTCCTTCCCCTCTCACACAAATGCACATAAATTATAGCAGGCATTCAGGCAGCAAGCCCAGTGCTTTACACCACCAGCAAGGTGTTTGCAACTCCACCATACAAAGGCTTTTCACACACAGAACCCTGACTGTGTTACAAGTTCTCCAAGATGAGATATTTGTTTCTAGCTGCAGGAGGTGGTAACTGGCAGGATCTATTTTGTTTACCTGGTGATTGCCAAGTGAACTTTAGAGGCACAAACTTAAACTAGAAAAAAAATTTAGCAACTTTTGATTTAAAAAATCTTTCCTTGCTCTCTAGAGAAATTAGAGCCTTTTAATATCTGGACTTCATGAGTTGTGCAAATTAGCTAATTCATCTTCAATCACTCTAATAATGAAAAACATCTTTTATGTTGGAGACATGCAGTTTAGATTTTTCTTCTTATTGAAAAACACTGTTATGAATCTTTACCACCAAGGGGAAAAAATTACATTATCCCAAGGTTTGGGAAAATCCCATAGAAGAAGCTTGATACAGACCAGGCAAAGCAGGCATTCCCCTGATTATATACTTTAAAACTCTCCCTCTCACTGTACAGTCCTGACACCTGAATTGCCATTTGCCATATGGCGTATTGGCACTGACTTAGAGCTGTTGATTCCTCTAGAGGGGCTCCAGATGTACTGTTTTGTCCTTTCTTCTTTAGAACTGGGAAAATTTCCTAATAAAATGTTATCAGAATTAGAGAGATTTCTTAGAAAGTCTCAGTTTTGGTGACAGAAATTTTCTGTCAAAGAAACAGACCTTTGAGAGCACTATGTGATTTCTCTGGGTACAAAATTATCTAGAGCCTGAAAAGTGCTCTGACAAAACTCTCATTTCCCCCCTTGGGCTATTTTCAATATATGAGAAGCAGTTTATGGATTCTGTAACCTGCTGGGTATCGTGCAGTCACCAAAGATTTTCCCTTTATAAATGGTCGGTGGTTTTGGCAAGTGTTTGAGAACTGAGGGAATGTCCCTCCACAGCAATGGGGAAGCTTTGCCACTGGCTGCATCAGCAATTGTATCAGATTTTGTGCTCATTTGTTTTAGGGGGACTCACTTTTGCTCTCACTGAGCAGGACTGTCAAGCTGCCTCCAGATGTTGGCCAACTGGGCTCTACATCTCCTACTGATGCTAAAATAGTGTTTTTATTCTGTTTGCTTTGAAATCTTCAACTATCACCTAAAAAGTAAATGCAACTTCTCACTTGTTTCTTTTGTGGATAATTTTAACTTTGGTTTTTGTACTTTCAGGAAGCTGTCATTGTCAATGGTACCACTGCTTTTCAAAATTGGCTTGTGCCAGGAAGCTCAGTTTACAGGGAATTTTGGATTTTCCATGTGTTAAATCCTTCAGAGGTTATAGAGGAGGGGGGTCAACCAAAACTTGAACAAAGAGGACCTTACACATACAGGTAAGAAAAGACCCTTCAATATGTGATATCATATCTGCTGAGATAAAATTTATTTTTGAAATTCCAGCATCATACTTCAGTTAGACATGACAAAAATGCCCAAATTGCAGCTACACACAGCAGTCCCAAACTTTTTCTGGATTGTGTCTAACATAATGAAAACAAAAATGGAGATAGATAACAGGATGTGGAGCTGCTTGCTCTTGAGAAAAACAATAATTCATTAGCCACAATATCACAGAGATGGTTGTGTTCCTTCCTGCTCCATTTTCACCAGCTTTATAACATGAGAAAAGGTGCCAGATGCCCCAAAACCAAAAGATTATCTTATCATACATTCATCACTAATAACTTATTTTAATAATGTGGTTTGGTTTTGTTTTTTCACCGTTATGACTTTTTTAGTCAATAAATTTTCTTTTTTTCAAATTTTGCTTGGAAAAGCATTCATTTTTCTGAGTGGACTAGCTAGAGTATAGATGCAGGAAAGTTTTATTATTTGTTTAATGTTGTTTAATGTTAGCTGATACTTCCTGAGTTATTAAGCTCATAAGCTTATATTAAGCTTATATTATATTAATTATATTATTATATTAATTATATATTATAATTAATAATTATACAATCAATTGTAATATATAATTAAATATATTATTAATATATTAATGATTATAGAATTAACTAATTATATTATTATCTTAAGGTTATATTAAGCTTATATTTGCTATCACGGGCACCCGTGTTAGGAAATTGTTTTCCTATGATAAGATATTTCTTTTTTGATAACTTTAGGGATGTATATTATATTCACAAAGTAGTTTTTCATTTCAGCATCTTCAGACAAAGTGCCTTTATGCCTAAACACTTATTTCTCAATGGAAAGAGATAAATTTTGTTTCATAGAGTACCTGGGAAGACAGAGGAAAGGGTTACATAGGAATGAGGAAAAGTATGGTTAAGAAATATTGCAGAAGGTGAATTCCCACCAAACAGAAACATTGTACTCTGGTGCTGATGATGATGCCTTTTTTTCTCAGGGACAGATCTCAGTCAGAAGCCTAAATCAGACTAAGTAAGAAATGATGACTATGAAATGAAGGCTCCTCTCACTGCTGCACTCATGCCTTCCTAGGATATTTGATCTACCTGAGTAACTGTGACATTCAGTCTCTCTCTCAATCTCCCTTTAAATAGTTAATAATTTATTACAGTGTAGAACAATTATAAAACACATTAATTAGGAAAAAAAATTCTCCCAGCCGTTTAGGTGGGTGCTCTACACATTAGGCCAGTAATTAAAATTACATGTACACAAACCAACTCTGAGAAGCCAAGATCCAGATGCTCTTCAGGTAAGACCCACCTGCACTGGCTACATCTGCACCATGGGGAAATGTTCTCTGTACTTTTTGCACCCCCCTACACTCGTGCTGGAAGATCAGATCCTGAAATATCTTGAAGATCCCTTCTGGGATGGAGCTGTGAGAAGCTCTCTGGACCTACTGCACAGGCTGTTATTCGATCCCTGCTGGCTGCTGTCCCCACAGAGGGGTCAGCATGAGGGTGGGACTGGAAGAGTGAAGCTAAAGCTAGAACAGCAGCAGAAATTGTACCTTAGAGATCTGCGGCCAGGGCATGACTGGCAGAACCTCAGTGGGACTGAAAGATTGCTTATAAACCTCTACATCATATTAAATATCATCAAAGTAGCATTATGGGTTTAACCTGTTTCATTGCAAGACACGTCTATCAGATTAAATATCTGAGTTTTTATGTCTGTGTCACTCCCTTTTAATTACATGCACCGCCTTCTAATTACATGCAACCAGCTTATGAAATGTGACAAATCATAATTCATTTAAAAATTACAAAAAATTATAAGGTCCATTAATGACATAAAAATATAAAGGAAATACTTGCTTTTTATTTTAGTATCAAGAAAGACTATTCCATTTGCCAATAAGGAATATTTGCAGAAAATTGAATTTTACATGTAATCACATGAAAAGTTTATAAACCTCTTAGTGTTTATCAAATGTTCAACATTCATTTTACTAAAATGTTCATCAACTTTTCAAAAACCTTCAGTCAGACATACTTATGTGTTTTCTCAAAAGTCAAAGATAAAAAATACTCTCTGTTTGTGTTTTTTATTTCCAGGGTGAGATATTTACCCAAAGAAAATGTCACGGAAGGTGAGAATGGCACAATAACCTACATGTTGCCTAATATTGCTAATTTTGAACCTGATATGTCTGTTGGGACAGAAAATGACACCTTGACCATCCTCAACCTCGCTGTTGTAGTAAGTAAAGAAAAAAAACCCTGTAGTGTCCAGATACAAATGTTGAGGGAATAGAGGAGAAGTTCATAGAATCATAGAATGGTTTGGGTTGGAAGGGACCTCAAAGACCATCTAGTTCCAGCCCTCCTGTCATGGGCAGGGACGCCTCTCACCACAGTGTGTTCAAAGCTCAAAAAAAAGTCCTCCTAGTCAATTTTAACATGGGAATAAATCAAGAGTTTGTGGATGGGTTTGTGTGAGAGCATGAACATGTTCATGTACAGCATGAACAGTACAGGGTGGATTTGCCATGCTCTTTCCATAATACCCTCAGGTCTGCTTGGCAGGGGAGGCTGCACTGATTCCCACACCCAGTGTCTGCATGACCTTGCCACCACCAATCCTGGGCCCCATGGTGCAGTCCTGGAGCTCTCCTGTCCTACTGAGCATTAGTTATTCAAAGAACATAGGGATCTTCACCTAGAATGGTGCTAGAGCCTTTTTAGTCCCAGTGTTTTTGTCTTATCACAGGCTGAGAATGTTTGCCTTCGACTAATATTTACAGTTTTCATACTTATATTCAGCCCTGGTTGTGTTGCACCAACTTTCTGGTGTTTGCATGAGTGCTCGGGATTGCTGTGAGGAGGTGTCTGCAAGGGGCAGAATATGAAGATTGTTGGTGCAAATACAAAATAGAACCATACTAGCAGGCGCAGAATCACAGAAGAGCCCATGTTGGAAGGCACTTCAGAGGATCATCTGATCACAGATCTGATCACAGCTTTTGGGAAATCATTGCTTGCAGCTATTCAGAAGCCCATCTGGCCATGGTCCTGGGCAACTAGCTCTCAATGGTCCTGCTGGAGCAGGGGTTGGACCAAAGGGTCCCCAGGGCTCCCTGCCAACTTCGGCTGTTCTGTTATCCTGTGATTAAAGCTGATCTAGTGAACTCAAGTAATCAGTCAAGAAAAATTCTCTGCTTTTGTGTAGCTTATGGCCAGTAATTGTTTTGTTAAGTGTCAGTTTTATGTAGAAACTTAACTTCAAGGGAGTTGTAAATCTGGGAACTGACTTTGGCAGACATTTCTTGGAGTCAGTCTCTGTGATTTTACTTCGAAGCACATGCAGAATTTTATACTAAACACTGATTTTTTTGCCCTTGTAGGCTGTACCTTCTGTGTACCCAAGCGGTCTAATGCAATCATTCCTAAACTCTTGGGTTAAAAAATCCAATGCAGCCATCCTGCAGAACAGAACAGTCAAAGAAATACTGTGGGGATACACAGACCCCTTCCTAGACAGCATCCCCTTCCCTGGTGTGAAGTCTTTTGTGGGAGTCTTCTACCCGGTAAGTGAAACCAGTGAGGAGGCAATGCCTTCAGTTATCATTCTGTGAATAAAACTTTAGAAAGCTGCTCTGAGGAAGAAAATGCTGTAGATTTGTTCAATATTTCTAACTGTTATTCCTTCTTGTTGCATCTGTTACAGTATAATGAGACAACTGATGGACCTTACAGTGTGTATACTGGGACAGAAGATATCACAAAAACAGCAATAATTGAAAGCTATAAAAATCAAAGGTATCATTACATTGTAGAGTAAAAAAGAATACATTTTCAAGATATGGCTTTAAATACTTGATTCACTAAGAGCTATAGATAAATAGAAAAAAACTACAATGATTCAAAGGAAACAGGATCAACCTTGGGCTTAGCAAAACCATCACTTTCTTTCATCTATCATTTGGAGCCTGGACTTACTACAATTATTGATTCTTTGATACAAGTATTTACTTCTGTTTTGTGTTCTTAAGTAGATAGATTCCCTTTAACCTCTTCTAATGGATCCTGGAATTTATCTGAATTAATGAACACCTCTATCCTTTTCCTTTGCTAATGGGTCAGGGTATTCAGGAACAGTTATATTTGGTAATACAGGTAATCAAAGTACTTACATGGTAAAATCTACTACATGCAACATGACTTTTATTTTATCTTACAGGACTCTTTCATACTGGAAAGGCCACTGTGATATGGTTAATGGCACAGGTGAGCCTATTAAAGCTTTTTAAAATTTCAACACTTTTCTTGATATTTCAAGGGAATAATGAAATACAATATTTAAATTAACTACCCCAGGCTTTGCCAGTTTTGTGTTCTGTGTATTAAATATCTATATATATGCAGACATACTACGACTATGGTATATGCATATTTGTGTATCTATTCAAATAGTTGAATTATTTATTACTGCACATCATTTTATCTATGCATACACACAGCCTCTACATCTAGAGTAAATGTGGAAAAGAAACAAAAATATCCAGTTCTCTTGTTTCTACTAATTATTTTCATATCACAATATAATTAAGAGTCTGTTTCTTTGCTATAGTAGTTGAAAATTATCTTGGCATTTTAATAATGCACATTCATTTACACTGTTGAAAATTTAATTAAATGCACCAGAATGGATATCCTTATATATGAAAATAAATTAAGGCAACAAAGGAGGAGGCTGTCAGATGAATGGCTTGTAGATCACTAGAAAATGAAAACGGATGAAGAAGAAAGGTAGTTTAGACTGGGATGAATAGGCTATAGACAAATATTTTTGAATTTTCTTTTGGAATGCATGGGTAAACAGCCGAGTTGTTTAAAATACATTTGTTCAAGGTGATATTTTTCTTTTTGGTTAGAGAAAGCATTGCTGTGAGGACACCACAATCTGTAGAGCTGAGGCTGGCAGGTGTCTTGGTGGAGGCTTTTGCAGAAAGCTCCAGACCTTCAGTAAATGAAGGCTTTTGTGTTGGGTGTTTTGTTTGGATTTTTTCCCCTCTATTTTCCATTCTGCTTTACCTGGCATATATAATTTCCTTTTTAACCCAGACTGTGCAGCAAAGTGTTTGAAGTATTTAAAATATAGCACAAGAATCTGATTTTCCACAACTCTGTGAGCCACGAAGGATTAGTTCCTTTTTAAACCATGTAATTAATTTTATAAGAAACAATATTATCTTACATTCTAGGACTTTACCTCTTTCTTATGGGGCCTGGTATTTTTTTTTTTAGCCAGGGTCAGCTTTTTTGTTTATTTTTCTTCTGTAACTGATTGAATAAACATATGCTACTAACCAATTAAGTGCTCCACTACAGTGAAAATGAGCTTTTACTTGTGAGCAAAGATTGCTGCACAGTTCACAAGGTCATTCAGTGTGACATTGCTGTATTTGGAGACGTAACAGGTTTAAAAATCTTGTGAGAATTCTACCTTATCTTGTAAGCTTTCACACGAAACTCAACATGTATAGGAAAATATAAAAATAAAGATAATAAAGATAAAAATATAAAACAGTATATTTGTATGGGGCTTGACAGGACTCCATGTTTGCCAACCTTACAAGAATGCCAAGATTTAGAAAGCGAGTGTGTGCTTAGCATGATTTTGAGTGTTTGAAAAAAAAAGTGCTTCTGTCAGCAGTGGGCAAGTGGCAGTATGCAATTTAGCCTTCGTGCTCTTGCCAACTCTGATTCAAAGACATCACAGATGTTTGCAATTGTTTGGTTATGGTTGCTGCCTAAGAAACTAAACAGAAATTGCTGCAAACACTAACAAATGTACTGGTTAAAGGTTTGTTACAACACCTTAACTGGGAAAATGCCAGAGGCTCCCTCTTACATAACTCTGGGTGCTTGCAATGCAGAAATACAAATCTGAATGTCTGCACTCTTTTAGAGCAAGTGGAGAGAAACAACACCAAAGTGCTGCTCCTCTGACTTATTTTGCATTTCTACCATGGGATGAGCTGGATTTTGCTCTAGAAGTGGCTTCCTCCTCTCCATTAGTTCTAGAAGGACCTCAGCTTAGAGACCTGCTTGAGCAATCTTTAGTGGAAAAGGTTTAGCACTGATTATTAAATAGACAGTGTTGAAGTCTAAAGCTGTATTTCTTGTAAGCACTGAGTGTCATAATTGCAGGTGACTCAAGGATCTTCAGGAGGGTTTAGGTCTATAAACCTAGGTGTATAAATCTCAAAGCAATGGCAACAGGTTTTTGGCTTCATATTAAGCAGTTTTGTTGGGTTTTTTAAAAAAATATCCTCTGTTTTAAATGGGCTTGATCACATAGCTTCAAATCTGGGGGCAAAAAAAAAAGCTTCTATATCTTGGCTCACTTTCCAAAACAATTACATGTTATCTGTGAAGTGCCTGTCAATGTGCAATAACTTACATAAACGTTTTCCCACAAATGACTCATATTGTTTACTTTCATCACAGCTTTACAGGAAAGTAACAACTTTGACTATTGAGCTAGAAATTAAACCGTGTCTTCTGAGCAGAATTTCTTTCAAGCTCTTGTTTTCTTTTACTCACAGATGGAGCATCCTTCCCACCGTTTGTTAAGAAGGATCAGGTACTGCGCTTCTTCTCCTCTGACATTTGCAGGTAGGCTGCTCCCTTCCAGCAGTGTGCTCACACCAAGTGTGCCTCTGTGCTCACACCAAGTGTGCCTCTGAGTGCTCACACCCAAGTGTGCCTCTGAGTGCTCACACCAAATGTGCCTCTGAGTGCTCTTTGTTTTCAGAGGGTGGTTGCAGTGGCTGTGCCTGGGCTCAGGTCAACCAGTGCAACATAAACTTTTCATCTGAAACAGAAGTAAAGTTGTGAGTTGTGCTCACGATTCAGAGCCTGATTCTACCACTCTTATGTCAAGTAGCAAGCTAATACTATGTACTTTATTTCAGCCAGTTACAGATGTATGTTCAGGAAAATGTGACATTGTGAGCTGTTAGACATCTTTAAAAGGCACTGAGGGCCACAGGGTTCAAAGTCATGAACTTCTTAGGTCAGGACCCAGCCTTGTTTGGTCTGAGAAGGCAACAGGTACAGCAGGGTCCAGTTAGGTCCATCTTAGGCATGTCTGGAAAAAATCATTTATGCAGAACAGTGTTTACTGTCATAAAATAGATACTCAAAATTGTTTTCTCACAGGATATTTTTACATATTTTATTTTTATGGATTTACAAACAAATAAGCCTGCTTAATACATCCTGTGCTGATGACTTTTAAGCCTGCTGCTTCTACTGGGCTATCCAGCGTCCCCACGTTCTCCAGTGGGATCACTGAAAGAAATATTAAAGATTTAAAGTGCATCACAGTATATTTACTTTGGGAAGTTCAAACTCTTTATTTATTTTGCTGACTGGAAACAGATGCTTCCTTTTTACTAGGTTTAAAGTGGGTCATTTGCTGTGCTGAGTGGTTTTTTTTAAGATTAGTGTTTTTACATGAAGTTTTCTTGTGAAGCAACTTCATCCACAAACTGGAAAATATTCCCCAATTTGTAGAAAACAGAATTCTATGCAGGGGAGAAATGATAAAATTCTTTGGATTGATTGCACTCACAGTTTGAGAGATCTCTCTGGCCATTTAATTCTCACAATTCATAAACAGTAAAGGACAATAACAACTGTCCAAAGGTCCTGCTGAATCAGGGTCAGGAAAAATTGTTCTGTCCACATTGCAAAACCCTTCTTTTGTTTGGCTGCAATACAAAGTGTTGGTGTCCTGGTTGTATTACTGTGTAGCAACCATACCTCTGCATCAGCTGATACTGAATTAGCAAAAAGAAGCTTAAGTAGTATTCTGATTCATATGCAACAGAATGAGGTTATATGCAAGATGTTATCTGCATCATAAAGCTTAGATTATCCTAAGGTCAGCAAACAACTGTATCAGAGATGCTTTATATGGATAAGCATCTCTACTGTAGTCCAGAAACTTTCGTAAACCTCAGAATGATTGTGGATGTAGCTGTGTGTAGGGAAAAGAGATCTCAATTAATTTGTTAGTTCTGTCTATATTGTTTATCATTAGTATTTGAAATTTTGTCTGTTGTTTTGTGTATTGTCATGTTCACCACTGAGCTTATACATCTTTTAGTGAAGGTGTGGAATATTCTCCATTACAGAGAAACACCCCCACAATTTGCTGAAGAGCGCAGCAGGAGCCTGGACACTGGGTCCCTGGGGGGTTCTTTCTCTTAAGAGAGAGGCAGCTGGGGAGATCCTTCAAGAGCATTGCCACGAATTTAGACTTTTAATCCAAAAGGCTGAAACACATTTCTCCTCTTTTGTGTTCAGATCAATCTATGGAGTTTTCCACAGCGAGCAGGTTGTGAAGGGCATCACACTGAATCGTTTCGTGGTTCCTCGTGAAGCATTTGCAGCACCAACTGAAGTCCCAGACAATTATTGCTTCTGCACAGATAAAGAAATATCAGAGAACTGCACCATAGCTGGAGTCCTGGACATCAGTGCCTGCAAAGCAAGTATGGTGATGACACATTACTGCCACACAAGCCACTGAACTGGGGACAGGACACTTGTCCTGTAGCTGAGGTGTTACTCTGATATCCAGGATGTTTGTCTGTGAATTCTTCCACAGGTTGCTTGTGAGACCCCTCACATCTCTGCAGCCTCGTTGTCCAAAATGAGGACTATGATTTTTCTGTATTTTGGATAGTTGGGATGCCATGGATTGTGTACTGAAACTGCAGGAGTGTGTGTAGAGAAAGGAAAGGAGGGGCACTGTGTAAAAGCCAGAGATAGTTCAGCACCTTGCCTCTGAGGCAATGCACACTCACAGCAGGGGTGGGTATGCCCACAGCTGTATGTATGTACACAGACAATACTGGCTCAGTGTGGTGTTGGTAAAATAAATACATACTGAGTCTGCATTTTGTGCAGAGGGAACTGTGAGAGGTCCCTTCAGGCTAAAACAAGATCATGAAGGTGGGCAGGGACAGTGACAGTCATGTCCTCACCTCAGCATGAAAATGGGAGCACTGCCAGCTCCACAGTGTAGACAAAAGACAAGTAGGAGTTGTAACTGCAGTTTATTTCACAATGCAAATTTTCCTCATGACAGTAAATAAATCACAAAAATGCTTGAATTTTGGGTTTTTTTTGGTTTGGGTTGGGGCTTTTTGGTTTTTTTTTGGGGTGGTGGGGCTAGACTATTAACATTTTTATCAGGATTGTACATCTATATAGCATGACTATGTTTAGAAAATGACACGTGAAGATGAGTGCCAAAGCAAGGTTTAATGGTTCAAGAGAGTTTGTTTGTTTGTTTGTTTTTTTGATAGAAAGACCAGTATACATCTCTCTTCCTCATTTTCTTCATGCAAGTGAATCTGTATTGAATAACGTGGAAGGCCTGAGCCCAGATGAAAAGGAGCATGAGACATATCTAGACATAGAGCCTGTAAGTCCAAGTATTTAATACTTGTACCTTGGGAAACCTGCAATGTTTAAATGTAATGGTAGTAGAGTGTGCCTTTTACCGGGGGGAACAAGCAGAAGATGCAATATTTTCATGTTTGCTTTTCTAAGGTCTCCTCTCAAGGTGATATGGTTTCAGCAGGGGAAACTTAGAGCAAAACTTTACCTCATTCTGGCCTTCAAAGTTTGGAAAATCTGTTTTGATTTTTACTTATTGGGAACGTGGGATTGAATAGATTCTTCAAACTGTGAAGTGTGTTGTAGCTTTTCTATGATCTTCAGGTGCTTTGAGAAAATGATATTCTATGAAAAAACTTCTGTTTCTTCTACATTTAGTTTTGTCTTTTTAAATCTATAACTAGCCATTTTTTGGATGATTACTATCTCAATTGAAACTAAATAAACATAGATGGGTTTATTTCCTATTACTAGAACTCTGAAGAGTCTGATTTAAATAGACCTAATTTAAGTCTTTGCGACTTGAATTGTCCAGCAGATCTCCCAAACAGAATGAATTTATTTTGACTTCTTAAAAATTTACCTCTCTTTCTATTTCAGTGATTCAGATCTTTAAGTGTGCTTACCAAAGTTTTCTGAATTATATGATGAACTGAAAGGTTCCAAAATTCTATTTTGCTCTTAGTTTGAATGAAAAAGTAAAATTAATAATTTCTCACTAAAATTAGGCAATTAAGCTATGTAACTTCAGTGAGGAGAAATGAAGTTAAATCTTTGTTTCACCTTATTTGAAATAGAGACATCAACCAGATTTTCCTAAATATTACACAAAATTTTCAAGAATCACGGCCTTTTTTTGTGAAAGACAGAGAGTAGAAGAAAGATATGAAGAAAAGATTTGACTTTTGTACAGATCTGTTTGTCCTGATATGAAAGGTTTGTTTTCAGCCCTATGCAAGTTAAATATCCTTCATTTTGAAAAAGAAAATTTAGCTGATTTTTGGTGGAAAAAAACCCTGAAACATATCTTTATATGAAATATGACATGGTTGATTTAACTTTGTCTTCAGGTTTAAATGTAAATTACAAAAGTAACTATGGTAAAGCCACAAAATTAGAACTTCTGTGAGAAATGAGAAACCCTTAGAAACATTACAATTTCATAAAAATTAATCCTTCAAAACATAAGGATAAAATAATCTCAAAGTGCTTTTTGACACAGTCCATATATAGATTTTGGCATCTAATTAACAAATTTAAATTAATGTCTTGTTGCATGTTTTTCATTGGTTTTAGGTGACTGGTTTTACACTACGATTTGCAAAAAGGCTGCAAGTAAACTTCCTTGTGAGGCCTTCAAGCAGAATTGAGTAAGTGCTACTTCTTTATTTTATTTTTAAAGAATTTTTTAATTGGGCTGATTGGTCTATGATAGCATCAGTAGAAATGTCTTGGAGAAGAAGGAATAAAAATACTTCCCAAAGCTTGTTCAGAGTAAATCTTCCTGAGCAGGACACTGCCCAGGTATTTTAAAACACATTTGATTTCCCTACAGAAGCTTACAAGGCAAAATTTTCTTGAAAATAACATTCTTGTAAAACTCAAATGGGGCCATGAGGATGAACAAAGAGACAAACTGTATTTTCTGTAACAAATCCAATGAGAAGGAGGATTTATGTATTCCCTGCCACTACATGGTTTTGTCACGAGGGTAAATGTGTCTCTAGTTGATTTTTTTTCTCCTCTTCATTGGCCCAAATGCACATGGACAAAAATCTTGTACATATGATGAATAAGCATCTTGTACATATGAACACCACACAGATCTTTATCCCTCCCTGTGTGTGACTGCCCATATACAGAAAATTAGACAGGAAATTATGGTTGCCCAATATATAAAATAGCTGCTACTAATTGTAGTTTTGGTTTGGTTTGTTTTTTTTTCACACCAAAAGTATATTTAACAGGTACATCTGAAAGACAGAAATATAGTTAGAGAAAAAAAAATGTTTAAGTAGAGAGTGGTCTTATGTAGGAAACAGAAAGTAACATGCTGTACTTTTTTCTCATTTCAGGCCTTTAAAAAAAGTTAAAAAACCCTATGTGTTCCCTATTCTTTGGCTAAATGAGGTTAGTATATTTTATGTCTATTAATACTCTCTGATTTGAAATAAACAAATAAACAAAAAAAACCTACCTAGCTTTTCCAGTCTTGCTGCCCTGAAACGGGGTAATTAAACTCACACTGTGACTTGCACCACACCAAGAGTATATTCAGCAAGTGGGGTCTTGCATATGTACCTTTCAGTGATGTTTTTTTTCTTGCACTGTTTCAGTCTGCTGTTATTGGGGATGAGAAAGCAGAAATGTTCAGAGCTAAAATCTCCGGTAAGCTCCAGCTGCTGAGCACGCTGCAGATGGCACTGATGATCGGAGGCTCTGTGCTCTTCCTGGCCTTCCTGGGGTCCTATTTCATATGCAGGTCAAAGAAATTAAAATAAGTAAGTAACCTTTAACAGCTCAGTCCTCAGCAGTGACTTGTCCTCAGGGTTTTAAAAATTCAGAATCGTTACCTCTTTTGCTATTCTTATTATTTTACATGCTAGAAAATTCAGTAGTTGTTCTGTAGGAAATCATCCAGATAATTGGCCTGATATTTTCAAGTTCTCTTCCCATCCTAAATCTTTCAGGATGCTCTTAATTCAGGAGAGTCATTGGGAACTTCATCAGAAGAGCAACATTTTTGTTTGTTGTGATTTTGTTTGTTGTGATTTATTTAAGATTGACATTTTGGTCAAGACTGTTAAACTGCTGAGAAGTGTCCTCCAGCACCTTTCTGAGACAGAGGCCACACTGCTGCAGATTGATGTGCTCTCCCAGGACATCCCCCTGTCTGAGGTTCAGAGAACCCACTGTAAATGACACTTGCTATTCTTTCAGCACTAAACTTAGTGCTGTTTTCTCACTTCTTTCTCTCAGCGATGCAGCACTGTAATGTCAGTCTGAGCACCTCTTGGACACAGCCCAGAGAGGCAAATATACTCCCATCAGGGCAGATTGACCAAGTGGTGGGTGTATGTGCTGATGCCTGGGGCAGCAAACACATTTTTGGAGTTTTTCAAAAGAATTGCAGAGACATGAACATTATGGTGGAAAGTATGCTATATTAAAGAGATATTCTTAAGCTGAAGTCTTGCCTCACCATATGCTGAATTCTGATTTTATTTCACAACAGGTGAAAAGACTTCAGAGGCAGTCAACGTTTAATTGAAATTTCAGCTAAGCAGCTTGTTAAAATTCAGAGACAAAAGTTATGATTCAAGGCACAGTCAACTCATGTGCTGTGGAATTCAACATGTTTTTCCATTTTGAGAAGACCAGCTTACTAACCCAAATAAGCTGCTTTCGAAGGTCCACACTTCTGACATCATTAAAGAGGCCACCGTGGAAACTACACTATCAAAAGACTTTATTTGAAACTTGTTATACATTTTAAATTGCAGTCATGCAGACTGAAGTTGAGGTGCAGTTGGATTTTAGTCCACCTTCTGCCATGTATGCAACTTGCTACTTATTTTCTTCTGGATTTGCAAGAAAACGAAAGCCGCTTGCTGATGTTCCGTCTCCGAGCACAGGCTGGGAATGACAACAATTTGGAGCTCACGCTGTGCTCTAGCTGCTCTCATTGCAATATTTCCCTCTGTTCCTTCAAGGAATGGAAGCTGCTGCAATAGTACTGCTCTCTGTCCTCTGTTCAGGGATGTGAATTGCATTGAATGTGAAGTTTATTATGTAAAGTCACTAACTGTAATGCATGAAGTTTATAAAAGACTTACTAAAACACATTGTTCATACATTTTATATTGAGATGGCTCACAGATACACCACAGTCATCCACATGCTGATGGTGCTTATCAGCATTTGGCTCCTCAGCTGTTTATTAATCTGAACCACTTCCTAACTCCCAACCTGCTCCACTGCTCTTCCTGTCATCTCCTGTGAACTTTTATTTCTGGCTCTTGTTTGAACAGCCTCTGCACTGCCCTAAGCCCACTTGGCCCAAGGCCTCCCTTGGAGAATGATCTGATATGTCACCTGACAGGACAAGAGAAAATATTCCAAAATGCTTCAGAGACAGGAAAGACCGAGATAATGATTTTTGACCAAACATCAGACGGTTCCACTTGCTATAGAAGCATATAAATGAAAACAGGTAGCCCCAATTACTTACTGATAAACCATCTGCCACAAGGAAATTTGTGCAACTGTTTGTTTAATGAGGTGCATCAGCTTGTAGACAGGTAGCAAACACTGACATCTCCATAAATAGTTGACTTTTTCATTTTTCTGAATGCTGTATTTTATTCTGACAGTAAATGGGGCAAATACAGAATGTTGCTGCATCTCAGAACAAGAGCCTAAGTTCAGCATTTTCTAAGATTTCTTTTTTGATCTTTTATCCCCTTATTTAAGAGCTGCAAAGAAAAAGGGAAATCAAACATGGCCAGCCTCTCACATCCTGCTGTTTGGAAACAAAGCTACAATGGACTTTAAACCAGAAAGTTGCTAATAAACTACAATGTCTTTGGCTGGGTGTCTTTAGTAAGGTGTTCTTACCTTTGGAAATAAAGGGAAAATCCAACTGGCCATAATGCTGGTGTTTTATTGCATTGTTCCTCGTGGACAAAGTTTTGTAGCTATCAGTAGAGCTGATGAGTCACAGAAATCCCAAGACATTATTCTTGCAGGTGAGGTCTGTGAGGTACATGGCTGCACTCTCCTTCCAGCTGTGAGCTGGAGCTGCCAGCTACCAGGGCAGCTGCTGTGACACTGGAGGGAAGGGCTGCTCTCAGCCTGTGTATTTGACTACTCATGGTGCTGGCTAGTCAATGAAAAACACCTTTTTCCCATTTTCCCCCTTATTGCTGGGATCACATATGATGCTCTGTTCCCATATTAGCCTGGGGACAATTTGACACAACTGAAGCCATCCCTAGAGTCCTATGGACTCGTCAAAAAGTTTGGGGACAGCTGAAGTCATTAAGCCACATCTCCTCTAAGATGAACACAGCTCTGCTGTGGTTCAAGATCTGACACCAACTTTCTATAATAAAACACCTTTTGTGTCAGGATCTAACATGAAAGGAACAACAGAAGTGCTCCTGTAGTTCTTGATATGCTAACATTTCAATTTCATTTTATTTGACTTCAAGTACCTTGTCAGTATGTTAGTGTTTGCTTTACTAGGGTTATTTAGTGCTATGTGGTGCTCCAGCAGAAGTGATCCAGCAAGTTGGGCCATGATTTTAAATGTCTCAGGGCCAAATTTTATATGGTTTGTCCATATGCATAATCTCATTGATCTCAAAGCAAGTTTTGGCTTTTAAGCTATGTCCAGCACCTAGACTGCACTTGAATTGTAATTTTTAGTTACTTCATCCAAAGCAACAGTTACAGTTATTGTTAATTCATTATACTAAGGCTAATGTTAAGTATTTACATTTGTTCAAACAGTGCAGGGTAAACTTTCATTAGAAACATTAATGAAAATATAAATAAAATAAAGCTCAAATATTTTTTTCTGATATCCTTATGTTTAATTGTAAATAAAGCCTTCTGTGTTGAATAGTGAAGTTCTTGTGTCTCTTTTCTTGGTATTTTGGGGTATGTTTTCTTTTTCTAGAAAACCACTTCCGGAAATTGATGAATAACTGAGGCTATTGTGGCGTTCACATTCTCTGAACAGAGACAGATAATTCTCTCTCTCCATTTTTTTACTGGAGAAGCACAGACAGAAGAGGAGAAAACAAATCTTACTTTACTTGCTGCTGCTGTTGTTTTGCACATGGAGAATGTGTTGGGAAGATAGTTTACCTGAAGTAAGTTCTTAATTGGACTCTGGTAATGACTGTTTATATTAATTGGCCTATTGGGTCAAAGCTGTGTCCTGGCTGTGGGCAGACAGTCACGAGTTCTCTTTATTATGTAATTTAGTATAGTCTAGTATCTCTTTAATATAGTGTAGTATAATGTAATATAGTATAGTTTAACAAAGCAATTGTTCAGCCTTCTGAATCAATGGAGTCAGATGCCAATCATTCCCTGTGTCAGGGGCACCCTGCATTTACTCTAGGCTATGGCTAACCTTGTTAAATCATTTTACTCAGGCACGCTGCAGCTTCCTAGAGGGGCATGTTGCTGCATGATACATTAGAAATATCAGTGGCATACAGCATTCATTGTCTCTGTTGGTCAGAACCCAGTGCTAATAACACCAGTGGTGTGCATTTGATCCCCGTGTGGGCAATTCACTTAAGGGCTGGATTCAATGATCCTTGTGGATCCCTTCCACCTGATTCTATGATTTATGTTCTGGATCACAAAGAGAAGACTTTGTGGAACAGGATAAGCACTGGCACATCTAAACTGAAGCAATTCTAAAACAAACCCAGGAACCCAAGCAGGGAGAGAGGCCTGTTTCCAAGCCCCTTGAGCTAGATGTGTTGGCAGGATGGTGTTGGCACATCCACATGCACATTACAACACCATTTACTGACTCTGCTGGCCCAGCAGGCTGGGTGTCAGGCAGGACTGGCTATGCCCATTCCTCATGTTCCCCACCCACCTCAGGTCCTTAAGTGTGATAATTGCTTGTGAAAGTCAGATTTGAACAAAGATCTAACAGCCCACACACTTACACCAGAGCAGGTGTGCCGGCTCTTGATCTCTAATCGTAATTATGCATTCAAAGCACGTGTTAAAACCTGTTCTTCCCACCTTACCTACCCCTCTCTGCTAAGGTAATACAAACATGCTACTATACCCTGAAAAAGAAAAACAATTAATGCCTTCTATGCTCTTTTAACTGTGAAAGTAGGGAAGGGCTTGTTTTATTCACAGGTCTACACATCAGCATAATAAAACAATAAATTTAATAACTAATAAAATACGCTTACAGCTTCTTTTTTTTTTCCTCAGTAGCCATATAAAAATAGAAACCAGAAAGACAAATGACTTGCACATAGCAAATGCAAACTGCATTTACAAGTAAATGCTATTCATTTTCCATTCTCTGTTCCCTCCTTGCCTGTCAGTTGGCCCTGACGCTCAGGGGTTTCAGCCTCTCCCAGCAGTACCCGAAGCAGGAAGGGATTTGCAGCCTACCCAGGCAACACCAGGCTGGGACCTTCTTTTATTTCTACTTTGTGAGAAGAGAAACCAAATGCTTTGCAGCAGGCGCCACCCAAAGGACATCCAGGTTTTCACGAGTTCTCTTGCTTCACCTCAGCACAGGCAGTCAAAAATTGTCCGGGCTGTAATGGAGTTTTGCTACCTTTGCAAGTTAACGCCGCCAGATACAGTCACGAAACTTTTAAAGCAGTAAAACAAAAAGTCCATCATAAGTGTCTGCTGGATGAAAAAATGTTGAATGCAGCTCTAAGACAGATTTTAATGACCATTAATATTCTGTAGTGTTTTACTAAGACCAGGGTTTCCTTTAAGTTATACAAATTGGTGTTTTTACAAAATACATGGTTGATATAAGTAAACCCACCCAAAGTTTCCAGGACTCGACTTCTTGCCCAGCATTCTTTGTGTAGCACCAAGGATGTGTGGATGAATCAGGAATTACACAGAGCTCTGTGTGTGCTCCTTCATGTGACTTAGATTTGCAATTTTAACTTTACCAGATCTGTGTGTAGGACTGGGAAAGTCACATTTTTGCCCTTACTTTGCCCTCATAATTTTTCCAACGGAAAAGCCCCCGTGTGAATATTTCTGAAGTTAAATTTCTTGATTGATACTTTCATGACAGGTGCTAAACCCAGCAGCAGAAGGTGAAAGCCTGCTGGAGGTGCAGGTACTCTTGGGTACAGACATTTCCTGTGTTCTTACTAGAAATGTGGAAACATTTCCTTTTCCATGCATTCACTCCACAGGTGTAACTATCTTTATGCTGGTCAACCACTGGGTCTGTTTTGTGAAATCAGAAGTTATCACTACAATGAAAGCACCCCCTCCACAAACATAAACTGTGTTGTGGTGGGAGCTACATTTTATTCTGCAGTCTTGACAAGCTCAGCCTGGCTGTCTTCAGCAGAAGAAAATAACACTATTGACATTCACAGAGTCACTCTGACAGAAAACAAGGAGAAAAAGGTTACCAGAAGCCACTAATTATTTCCATCTTTCCTATGAGTAGTGGGAATGCATTAAGAAAGCACTTCTGGCAAAGCATAGACTTTAATTCTATGACAAGTCAGTGCAGTTAAGAGCTTAATTCAGGAAATCTATTCCAGTAGACATCTAATCTTCCAGGCAGCAGACAAAGACTTCCCTGGCACCCAGGAGCATCCACCTGTTTGCTGAATGGATGTACATACATGTCATCTTGGTACAGTCCTGAACAAGTCTAACAGACTTACACAATTTTTCTACCAGTAAGAATAAGTTAATGGCCAGAGGTATCAGCCAGAATGTGGAATATGTGCATTCCAAAAGTTCCTATTCTGATGTGAATCCATTTCGATTACACTAACTTTGATGAAGAATATGCTATGATTGAGGTTATTCCTTCATATGAACCTAAAGTCCTAGAGGAAAATTATGTTTAATACACAAAGATGAAGGGGATTTTGGCTCTGTTTGAATACTGGTTGAGAGATAGAGAACTTTTTCTGCTAGTTTTAATTTTTACTGGGTTAGAATCAGAAGTAGTCAAAAACCTAGAGCCAGAAACTCTTGATCTCACTTTCTATCCTGGTGAAGAACCTCTTAACACAAGTGCTAAATGCATCTTCTCCTCAAGGATGGAGAAAGATGGATCAGTTTTTGGAGTTTACATGATCTATTTCTTAGAACACCAGATTTTATGAATCCAGATGAAAACCTATATATTTGACCCCGTGTTTCACCTGAATTCCTTTCTGAAGTTAAGCACTTCCTAGGCATTGGTGAAGCAACTATCAAACATTTAAGTACCTCTGTTAAAGGCTGCTTTCACCCCAAAGGGGATGTTCTGTCTGGAATTCCTGAGTGAAGAGGCCCCTGAAATTTTACACAAAAATAAAGAAAGGCAAATATACACAGATGGTTTAGCGTGGCAATGCCTCATGCTGCTGTGAAAACTTTAAAGAGTGTATTTAACTCAAACTCATCTGGTAAGAGTCCTGCAAGCCTTCACAGCTTCAGGAACATGAATGGTCAGCAGCCCTAGCTGTGCTGGTGGAGGCTAAATCACACCACACCAAAGCCTTCCAAATAGAAATGAAAGCCATTATTCCATAATGTCTAATATCTCATCATTCACTAGAAGCTTGCAGAGGGATAGAATGTAAGAGAATAGTGCAGAAGGTAGTCTCACACCTGAGGAGTTGCAGCTGTACTAGGATTAGGAGCAGGCCTGCCCTTAATAGGCCACAGCTGTGTCCAATAAGAAGAAGAGTGCTACAAAAGAGTGGGTGAGCTGGATGAGGAGAGAGCTGGAGTCTGTTGGTTGTGCTGTGAGGAGCTGCCCATGAGCAATCACTGAGAATGTATGGGAACTTTTTCAATAAGATGACAACAAAAGCTGAAATTTGAATCTTATTAACATTTTCACAAAGGATTGAGACAGAATAAGTCAAACAGATATTGGAGTTTAAACCATTTATGAGCAGTTCTACCTTGAACTAGTACATTTGACTTTGTGTTTCAGTCTCTCTAATTCAGCACACAGAGCAGATCATTTAGGCAACTACAGCTGATCAATCAGATCTGGCTGAGACCTGTTACATAGTTTTATGAGTGCTCACATTTTTGACATGGGTTAAATTCACCTATTTGGTTGTCAACCCTAGAAGACCAGAAGTTCTCAGTATTGCACAAAGGATAATGAAATTTGTTTACAGGCAATATGTATTTATTTTCATGTATTACATGACATATGTATTTGTGGTGTCCATAGCTCATGGTATGCAGAAAGTGTAACAGCAGCTCTTCTGAAACAAAACCCAAAGTGGTGGGACTACAAGAAATGACAGAGCTCCCTTCAGATGAATATCCTTTTCAGACATCTTTTCCAGTAAAGCATTGCCTGTAAATATTATTTTCCAAGTAACGGCTGTTATATGTTATCTTGCTATTGTGCCATAAGAGCTGGCTGGGATGTGCTTCAGTCTGGAACAGATTTTGCAGCTCTAATTGGTGGCTGAGCCTTGTGTGTGTATGTTACTGGGAAATGCTAATTGTCTATTTCAGCAACTCATCTACTGTGCTCTACCTTCTCCCTAATATATGGCTTCAAAGTGAAAACTGCAAAGTAGGAATGAAATGCAGAGGTAGGGAAGAATGAGGGGCATCTCAAATGGTGATGGGAATGACTTTTGACAAAACCCAACTGCACAGCCATATCAGCAATTCTTGAGTACCCCCTTGCAAAGTAATGAGGATAGCAGCACTCTGGAAGACTAGGATAGGGAGAATACCTGCAGATGTAGGTAGGGATCTGTAGGCTGATAACTGTAAAGTGAAAGGCAGGGTGAAGATCTTCACTAGAAAAACTAGAAAGCTGATCACAGAGAGCCTTGGGCACTGTACTGGTTGGGACACCATGAACCTTGTATCATTGGTGAGTTTGCAGCCCCAAACTGCTCACTACTGATAAACTCCCAAGTGTGGGTGTGTGCCTAACCAACCAGGGAAAGCAGGAATGCTCAGAACAGTCTAAATTGCCTATCAGTGTAAATGCAATATATCTCAGGACATATCATTTTTTATTGGTATTTGGTTTAGGAAGTCATGGGTCTCCCATGAGTTCATATCATACCACTTGTCACTCCTGGATACCTCAAATATCCTGGAGGATATCCTGTGAGAAGTCTTGCTACGTAATTTTACGGTCTTTTTCTATACATGCGTTTTTCAGTACTGGGCTTTTAAACCCAGTTATTGAGCTGAAAACCAGGCAGAAAGAGAGGTCATGAGTGCAGGAGACCACAAAAGTCATGCAGGAGCTTGGGCACTGCTATGTCTAGCTTTGGCAGAGTCCCTCTGAGAAAACTGTCCCAGTCCTCCCTCGATGAGCAGCTAAGTTACCTTATTCATTGGTATGGGACTACGTATTTAAAACTTAAAACCTTTCCTGATCTTTATTCACACCCTAGTCCTTTTATGATACCATAAACCTCCTTCTAAGCAGGAGAAATGAATTGCAAGAATGCCCAACTAAATAATTCAGGAGCAGTTTTCTATTAACTTCTCTTTCTAATCTCTTATAAGTTTTTTGTTTTATTTTTCACAGTCACTTCTTGGATATTCCAAAACAGTGTTTTGGAAGAAATGCTCTCTTGCAGCCTGAAACCCTGAATGTCATGGTTAGATAAAAAAAGGCATATTTTACTGTTTTGAAATTGAGTATTTTTGTCCCCCATACTGGACAGGGACAGGTGGTTACAAGACACACACGCTGCTGTATGCCATCAATGACAGTGTTAGTGCCTCTAGGTTAACATTGCAAAGAAGGGGGGAAAGTTGCTGTGCAGAAGAAATTGCAGCTGGAGAGAGGAGTGAAATATCAGAGAGAAACAGCCCTGCAGGCTCCCAGGTCAGTGTAGAAGGAGGGGCAGGAGGTGCTCCAGGTGCCAGAGCAGATTCCCCTGCAGCCCCTGGGGCAGCTGTGCCCGTGGAGCCCAGGGAGGGCCCCTTGGGGGAGCAGAGATCCACCTGCAGGGTAGAAGAATCCCTGCCAGAGCACCCGGATGCCCCAAGGAGGCTGTGGCACTGTGGACAGTCCACAGTGGAGCCGGTTCATGACCCTGTGCCACACTGTAGCATTGTGCTCCTGAAGGAATTCAGCCCATGGAGGGACCCGTGCTGGAGCAGTTCATGAGGAACTGTAGCCTGGGGGAAGGACCCACATTGGAGAACTTCATGAAGGGCTGTGTGCCATGGGATGGAGCCCACCCTGGAGCAGGAGAAGACTCTGGAGTTCTTTCCCCAAGGAGGAGGAGACAGCAGAGGCAACGCGTGAAGAACCGACCACAACCTCCACTCCCTGTCCCCCTGTGTCACTGGCAGGATGGTAATAGAGAGTTGGGAATGAAGATATGGTCAGTAAGAGGGGAGGGGTGAGGGACAGGATTTTTAAGATTCGGGTTTATTTCTCATTTCTCCACTCTGATTTAATTGATAATACATTAAACAAGTTTCCCCAAGTTGGGTTTGTTTTGCACAGGACAGTAACTGGTGACTGATCTCTCCCTGCCCTTACCTTGACCCTCTAGCCTTTCATTTCCCTGATTTCCTCTCCCCTGCCCAGCTGGGCAGGGTAGGGATAGACTGGCTTTGGTAGGCATCTGATGTCCAGCCAGGATGCTCCACGTGCATCCATGCAGCAAAGCCTGGGAATGCCACAGAGCCAGCAGAAAGTGGCAGAGACCAATGCTTTACAACTCTCTGCATAACAGTTTGCAGTTTGGGAGTAATGTGCAAACTGTGAAGCACTCCCAAAGGCAAACAGTGAAAAATTTTGAATGAGAAATGAGAGTTCCATATTTGCATTCTATTTTCAAGGAAATACTGAACTGAAAGAGGAAACACTGTGCAAGTGTGCAACACCTGCAGCTTGTCCTTTCTGTATTTACAGGGAGGGAGTACAAAGGACTCTTCCCTGAATTCTCTACGTCCAGGAAAGGAAAATGAAAGAGCTGAGAGTTTCAAATTTCTCCTTCTGTGCCCTCCCAAATTGATTCGTCCTCCTTCAGAAAAAGAAGGAAGAAACCTGGGGAGTTCTAGTAAGACTTTCTTTCTGCCATTGCATAATGATTGTCCAACCGAGCATTTCTGAAGCCTCTGCTTCTTTTTTCATTTGTTCAGTGCTGAGAATCTCAACTTCCCGGCTCCACCATGCAGTTTCAGCGATGTTCACTAGATGGCAATGCAATATTTAGGCAGCCCCAAATGCTCCAAATGTCCTGGAACATCCTGTCCAGAACAGCTCACCCTGCACCGGGTTTTGGGTGGATACCCTTGGATATGCTGAGCCTTCAGCTGAGGACCCTTTTATTTCACATTAATCCACAGCATAAAAAATATGCGTCACATCACTGCCTCACACATTGTGGATGGTTGCAGCACTTCCAGGAGACGGATATTAGAGAGCCCTTACCATACCATCAGAGCATCAGCTCTCACTTTTCCTTCTTTTCTCCAGCCAAAAACTCACCTGCTCTGATTTTCCCTGCTTCCTGGGGCTATAAGGACACCTGACCATGATCACAAGCATTTTATCTTTTTGCTAGAAATGCTGTTGTGTCTAGAAATGGCTCTGTATGGATTTATGTAATTTTGTATTTAAGACGTTTGCTTAAATATGGAAACAATATCCCTCTCAGATATTCTGTTGTAAATCAAAGCTCTAACCATTAAATGATATATTACCTTTACTGCAGGATGTGTTTGGTTGCAGAGAAAGGAGGTTGTGTTTCTATTTTTTGTATGTGGGAAGAACAAACATATTTGCAAAAAAATAAATGGCTAGATCGTTATAGGTTGGGGAAACATATGATAACAATATTCAGTTAATAAGATGCCCATGATAACAGGTATGAATGACTGGAATTTAAAAATAACCAAAAAACCCATGTAAATTGCGAACTTTACTTTTAGTCTGGCTTCAAAAATGTGTCTACAGAATATTCTATAGGATTTTCAGAGTAAGCAGTCTATGAGCCATTTCTGACCCTTGCTGTCCAAGCAACAGTTAAAGCCCTGCTGAGAAGCAACACCTCAGTAAGCTGTGCAGGTTTGGTTGAAATTATGACTACTGTTCATCTGTGTCCATTTTTTATGGAAATAATATATTTATCTATCCCTCTTTGTGTATTTTTAAAACCTAACATATATGTACTTCACAGAGTTACAGAGATAGGATACCAGTCTCCTTTATTTAGAAAATTAGTTTTTTCACTGAAGATAAATGAATTTTAAATATCTTTACCCATACGTGCAGAACTTGGCACAGAGATAATCCTGTGGGGAACCTGGTACCAACCATAGTGAAGGCTTTCGTGTTGTTGTGAATTAAATGATTTAGAAACTTGTATGCATTATCCAAATTAGCTCCACAAATGAGCTTTGCAGCAAGTCTTCCCTGATGGAAGCTCAGCACATGGTAGTTTATCTCTCTGATGAAGACTCAGCTCCATGCTGGGTGCCTGGAGGGCAGGGAGAGCATTCCCAGGTCTGAGGAGGTGGTGGAAGCGTTTTAAAATGACAGATATACAATGTGCATTAAACTTTCTCCATTATTGGCTTTGCCAAAGGAGATTTCATGGGCAGCTGCCATCATGTGGATGCATCTCCAGCTGCTGGCTCCCGAGGGAGCACACAGAGCTGCTGATGCACAAAATACAATTTTGGGGCTTCTGTCCCTTACTCTGCTTCCTCCAGCCCTCAGCAGTGGCTGCTATGGGATCCTCCAGCCATGCAATGACAACCAGCAAAAAAAGACATATTGTGGAGCAGGAGTCACTGCATACACAGCACCACTACTGCACACCCACATAAACAAAACCAAAAAGTAAAATTTCTTCACCTTATACGAGGCTGAACTCTCCATTTCATCGTCTGCAAACACACCCAGGACATCCTGGGCTACATTGCACTCTCCTAACCCATTTTTTTGAATTGATAACCACCCATTGCTTTGATAATGTCTCCAGCTTCCTGCACAACCTCACCTGGAATCCCCAGTTCATCAGGACTGGACATTCAAAATCACATGGCAGTGAGATAACAGAAATATATTTGGAAAGAAAAAATGTATTATGTCCCTTTAGTTAGCTGTGGCCTCACACTCCTGAGCAATTTTACTGTCATAAATAAACAAAATTAAACTGAATTCAGTATAGAAAAATATGCACAAACTTGTTTTTGGACATGATCTATATTTTCCCTGCATAATGCAGCCCCAGACACAAGACTGACAATGTCTTTAAGTTCCCACCAGTGCCTCTGCTTAAAGAAACCTTGGTTTCAGTGAAAATATGTGTGTCCAGGGCTTTTCCATATGGAGTATTAGGGGTTTATTCAGTGTGTGCCAACAGTGTAGCTAGAGCAAGGGGCTGCAGAGTCTGAGATGGGCAGCCTTGTGCTCGCAGTCTGACTGCAAAAAGCCCAGCCATTCCCTGGTGTCATCAATTTCTGAACATTACAGGATTAGGAAAAGGATTGGAAAAGAGTCACAGGTTTCTTGGCAGGACTGAGACGTTTTATAACTGTGCTACCAAAGGACAAAAACCCTTTACACCTTTTCCAGGCCATGGTCCCTGCCCTTGGTGGCTGCAGTTGGGACTCAGAGAGGGACCTCCCTCAGGCAGCAGTTCTGTCTTCTGCAGCTCAAACCTCCACGGGCAGGGTGCTCACACCCAAATGTTCCCAGAGATCCAACCACTGCTTACATTTATGACTCCTAACAATTTCCGTGCACCTTAAACAACGGTTAGTCAGCTACCCCTGGACCTCGTGCCCAAGGCTCAGGCTGCTCTGGTGGTAATGAGCCATGAAAATGTGAGCCCAGGGCAATGGGTCATGATGCCAACAGACACCCACCCAACCCAAAGAGCTGCTGGGGAGCAGAACCCAAACCTGCCTGCAATGGATGCCATTTAAACAGCACAGGCTTTGATGGCAAGCCAGACATGAACATGTGGGGCCGGGGGGCCCCTCAAAACCTAAACCTATCCGGTCTTCCTGGGTGTTCAGTCCAGAGCAGGTTCCAAGAGGTCCAAAGAAAAGGAAAAAAAAAAACACAGGGATCTTCTTTGCCTCAGCCAGCTAAAACTAACTAAAAGCAAAGGAGAGCTCTCTGTCCTGCCGTTGTCTGTCCAGACAACACAGTCCTGGAGCAGGAATGTGGGGGAGGAAGTGCAATGTCTGAGGAAAAAAACCTGTGCGATTCTTCTCTTCCCCCTTTCACTCTCTGCAACAAGTCTTAAAGGTGCAAAACTTATTATTATTCAGCATAAACAAATGAGACGATTTGGGGATAAAATCATCATATAGTCAACCCAGGACACTGACCTACTCTGCCTTCAAGCAGATGGCCCACCCCAGGTCCCAAAAATCCAATGGAAATTCTTCCTTCAGTGCAGCCAGTGTCAGTTCAAGACATTGGGCCTTACTGATAGGTTTCTTGCAAATGAAAATTCATCCACTCTGTCTTGTTTCTATGTCCAGAGATTTTGCTGCAAATGAGAAACAGCAAGAATTTGGCCAAGTTCCAAGTAATGACTCCCAGTAAAAGATTTTGCTCTTTCTTTTATGTATTTTTCTACTGAAAATCAGTGGTTTGTAGTTAAAAGTTAATAAATGTACCAGCTTTAAGCATCTGGAGAAATCATAGTCCAGAATAAATTGTAAGCTTTATGCATTGTTTAGCTCTGGTGTGGTCACTTGATTCCTGAGGAATGAACACATTCTGTGTGTGTAGGACAAACTCTTCACCCTAAGAATGCGATCTAGCAAACACCAGCTGTCTAAGGTTTTAGCCAACAGAACAGGAGAACAAATAATGATTAAAAAAAAAAAGCTAGAAAGCTGTATTTACAGCTGCATTAGCACTTAATAACATGAATTTCTTTCAGACTCAAGAACAAAACTGACCTTTAAGAGTAGCAAACTTGGAATATAAATGCAAAACATGGTCTGATTCTGAAAGCTCTGATAGAAAGCAGGTTTTATTCTTACAGTGCTTGTCAAGCCTTGGACTTGGAACCACAAAGCTCTTTGCTTGCAGAGCATTTCCAGGCAGACAATAAATCTGGCTGATTTGTGCAGTTTGATATGACAGCATGGCTCGTGCAATTCTTTTAAGCAATGAAAATACGCCCTATACTGCAAGATTGTGTCACAGATAAAGGAGATCCCTCTTGCATTGTTTTTCTTTTTCACAAGGGTGCTAAGGGTATTGAAATGCTCCAGGCTCATGCACATATGGTCACTTATTGATTGACTCTGTAGATCCAGTTACAGCAAATGACATTATATGCTCTCCTCCCTAATTACTTAATGAAATCCCCTTGGGCTGCAACAATTTCCATATCAAAGTGGGTGGTTCATGCATAAATATAATGACTGGAGCTGAAGCAATTCTTTTAAAAGCAGTGGCATAAGGCCAAAGGCCACTTCCTACAATTAAATTATGTAATTTAAAATCAAGTTTGATCAGGTGCTGTGGTCACAGAGGTGTGCTGGGTAGTCTGAGTTTCTTTTCAGAAAGAACATTAAGTTTGTGTATCCCTTCTGTTGCAGTGGTCTGGAAGCTGGATAAGGTGGAGGAAGCAGCTACTGGGAGCAGATCCCCAGCAACAGAGAGGTCAGTGAGCATTCAGGTGTTATCTGCTAAGCAACTCAGTTATTGCTGCAGATTTTCAGCTGTCCTGCCCTGTGACTGCTGCTGCTTGCCTGCCGTGCTGACCCAGAAGGAGCCCATCACTTGTGTCATCTGACCAGGGCCAAGAGCAGAGGCCTGGCCTGGCACTGTCACAGTGCAATATGAAAGAAGTAGCTCCATTCACAATATTTGCTGAGTTTAGGGCTGCCCAGCACTAGAGAGAAAGTTTTGGGTTTTATCTTGGAATTAATCTTTTGCGTTGATCATGGGACCTGTCTTCAGGAGAGCTGTCTCTTCAACGTGTCGCATCTCTCTGTCTGGGTGCCTAAATCAAAGCTCCCACTTGACCTACTTTCTGGCCACAATCAGATTAGTATCATCTGCCCACAGGAGAACACAGCAGTCACCTAAGTTCTTAGAAGTTTTGAGGCTTTCCACAGCAGGTATTATTCTGATTAAAAAGTATGAATCTCCAGCTGTTCTCAGATTATGTACAAGCAAGCCCAGATGAACACATCCAGAGGAAGAATCTTCTCTTCCTCCCATTTCAATCACAGGCCATGGCCTAAGTCAAATGCCAATTGCTGCCCAGGCAGAAGAGATTTTATTTGCTTCTCTCAGCCAGTTTGGGATTAGCTCTCCTGGTGCATCTTGAGAGGGGTATCTAAGTATCTCATGCTGCTGTTGTTTGGCTTTGGATGGAAAAAAAAGGAAAAAAGAAACCTCACAAGCCTCAGTAGAAAATTGTTCAGGACTGTCACCTGACAGACAAACCAACACTCTGTTTTCTTTGAACATTTAAACCTCCCTCTTGTTCTGATTGCACAGAAATCCAGCCCCGAGCTTTCTCCTGGTTCATGCTGCACAGAGCAGCCCAGTGCTGTGGCCTGAGACTTGCTCAACACCTCTTGCTCAGGAAGGAGGACTGACAGCAGCAAATCCTGAATGAATGAATCAATGAGATCTGAATTCATGTGACACATCCTTCTGCAATAATTTGAAACTTACTCCTGCAGAAAGTGTGTTAATGTTTATTTGAAAGCCCTTTGACCTCACTGAGGTATTGTTTCCCTCAGTGTGCTGGGCAATAAACAGCTGTATCAATATTACCTTAACAGAAAAGTGTTTTCTCTGTGTCAGTTATCTTCTTTTTCCGTGTGTTTTCTCCAGTACATGGGTTGCAAAAAAGATCTCTTGCAAATTCAGATTTAAAACTGGAGGTGAAAAGGAACCTGCTGCTGTTTTACAAACCTGGAGCTACATCCAGGGCAGTGGCTGAGCTGTGGTCAGCTTGCTCATGTGCCTGGAAATCACTGGGCAGGGGTAGGATGCTCCTGCAGGCTTTACAGCACTCAGCTAGCACACGCCAGCAAGTCCAAATCATCCTGCCAAAGCCAGTTATTAAGTAGCAACAGTTGTTTGCTTACAAGCAGAATATGAGGACTGTATAGATATATACACTGTGTTTATTTGCTATAACTCCTTTTTCATCAGCTTGAACCCATTTTTTATCTTTGTGGAAAGGCCAGTATGCAATGTGGGGTCAGTGGTGATAAGAGAAGCTGAAAATATTGGAGGTTAAATGTCTTTTGAGACTTGCATTTTCATTTTAGCTGTTGCTATGTGTGTGTAGCTGTCCACAGACCTGAGTGTGAGATCTGGAATGACATACTCCTTTTGAATTGCAACCAATTTTCTGACCAGCCAAATGAAAATATAAATTCAGGCTATGCTCAACTGTGTCTGCAGCTTTGCCATATTAATTAAATTACATATGGACCCAAGTGAGTTACAGGCAAACAAGCAAAGAAAAACACAGAACCACCCTGCAAAGACAGTTAGAGAGATCAAGGGTCAAGATTTGTGGCAGAAAGAAAAATTAAGCTGCACAAGTGGTAGAAATTCCTTTATTAGGAAGACAAACTTCAGAGGTACAAAGCCCTGTTATGTGGCCAAGCAGCTGTTACCTATGGCAATGGAAGGGATTTTTAAATTTACGTTTCAAAAAATTTCATCCTTAAAATCAAAACACTGTTTAGTTAGCAGTGCACTGTTAATAGTTTCTAGTCCAGGACTGAACTGTAGAACTGGCTCGTTTTACAATTTTTAAGTGTGGAGGCACATTGTAAACCCAAGTTTTAAGCAGTCTCTGATCAGCAGTAAGAGGAATGTGAGCCATATGCTCGTTAATGTAATGCAGCGTGTTCTAGCACCATCTAGCCAGATTTAAAGGCAACTTCAAGGCAGCAAACAGGTCCCAACTGCCACAATTCATCTGACTGGCAGTAATGGTGTTGCTGGAGCTGATGGACTAAACAGCACAGTCACAGGACAGCTGGGGTTACAAATTCATCCGTATGAATCCATTTGGTTTAGGACTGAATTCACTCCTGAAATAACATGGTTCTTCCTAGAAGGGAGAACATCCCGTGAAGAAACTGTTTAGCAACCTTACTAATCACCCAGAGGACAGGAAATAATCCAGGGCTTTGGGTGTGGAGATGATGGAGAGGACTAAAGTTATTGCAGTTATGACAGATTTGTTAAATAAAATCAGTATCAGAGTGCATTTTAATTTCTATATAATGCCAGAATGTTTAGGAGATAATTTAATTTTAATTTTGGGGGTTTGATTTTTTTCTTAATGTTACTGAGACCATTTTTCTCTTTTTTTCCCCCATGTATACTGAACATTTTCTCATTACTGCGTGTTTGCAATAATCTAAATTTGTGTATGGTAACTATGACCATAGTAACCTAAAATAAATAACATAGAAAATAAATGTTCTTCTCAGTGATTTGGAATGAATTTATGAAGAGAATTTATAGATCACCCTTGACCAGGTGGTGAGAAAGATTTCCAATTCAGAAGACCCTGGACACAGGAAAAGGAGAGTGAGCATGGTTCTTAGAAAGCAAAATCCCACAGGCCTTGTTCAGCCCTCACTCATCCAGGCTGAGTAATGTCAGTAGGAGTCTTCACTAGGAGCCTGGCTTAAGGAACTGAGAAAGGGCCTGCACTGGGCTGGGCTGCAATTTAATAAGTCTTCAAGGAAATATTTGCTGGATCTTTCCTAGGATCTGTGGATAGGGATTGCTAGATTATGAATGCATTAGCCAAGGAGTTTATGACATTGCTTAAGACTCCAGGTATTTTAGCATGAACTGCCTTGATTTATATTCTGGTTCTTTCATGAATTATATATTTTCTGCTTTTTTTCCAGTATCTAAATTTCAAGCTGAAAGTATATTGCACCTTTAGAGAAATACAAGTGTGCAGCATGCTGTAAACATTTAAGAAACTATTCTCCCATCTCACATCTGAAAAAAGGTCACTGCCAAGAATTACTTGCAAGTCAGAGTTCCTGCTTGCTGCACGTGCCCTTCTTTGGGATGCTGGCATGACCCAACTCTGTCTTTGTGCAACTTGGTGCTCTGTCCTCATGGAGGGACTCAAAATAATGGCCTGGGCCCAATGGTTTCTTTGCAAAATTCTGGTGATGAAAAGCAGCCGCGAATTGACTTAATCAACCAGTTAAATGGTGTTTATGATTGTCTCAGCTTTCTGGGACAGCACAGAGTAGCTGGAATAAATGGAAGGAGAGGCCCAGAGCTGCCAGTCTGAGGCAAAGGAAGGGGAACTGCAGCATTTCCTTCTCTTCCCACACTGACAAGTAAGGCAAAATTTGGTGTAAATAGAGCCGGGGGGATGCAGCATCTGGCATGGCATGACACTGTCTGCCACACTCAGCTCTGCCTTCACAGCCAGGAACAGCTCAGTCAACAGCAGTTACTTCAGAGGTTTCCCTCAGAGGGAGATTTATTCTTGGCACCTCAACCTGAGTGCTCTCAAAGCAGGAAAGCTTGTACCATTTCCAAGATTTCTGCTGGCTGAATTTACAGTTGGCTGGAGGATACAGGGGAAGTTTCTGTTCAGCTTATATGGTTTTCGCCATCGTGTCGTTAGCTCCTTTCAAAATAACAGCTTGCCTTCTTGACAGGAACGAATAAACTGGCAAGGCAATTCTTTCTTTGTTAATCCCTAGCTGGGCTCCAGCAACACTAGAAAATTAATTGTCTCTAACTCCATTTGGCCTGTGTACTGCACCACACCTCTGCAGGGAGGGGGATGGCCAGCTTTCTCCAGAGGGCCAGGTGGTTACCAAATGGCACCAAACGTTATTCCTTACTTCTGGAGCCCTGGATAGCTCAGCATGCATGGTATTCTCTGCTTTAACCATTTCCTCATAGCTCAGACATCTCTAGCTGGAAGGCACAGCACAGGATAGATCCATGCATAGGAAAAACCCATTTATGGGTAAATATCATTAATCTTTCTAATCTTTAAAAAACTTGCAGAGGGAAGAAGACTTGTAAGCTCCTTATTGTCCCATATATGTGAAGGAGGCACCTGGATTTGTTGCTGTAATAATAAAAGTGATCTTCCTCTTCTGTGGCAAAAGCTTTTACTCCTCCAAAGAACACAGTCTTAGGGACAATTTTTTGTGCTCACTGGTTTGGATAGCTTGGACTAATTATTTTCATTATAAACCTGATTACAAGATAATTTCTCCTACAGGTAATTTAACTGAAGGTGTTTAATACTGACAGTCTGACAAATAGATCTGTATAATATAATCTATTGATATTTTAAATCTATAACTATATCTCAAGTTCCCCAAAACAAAGTCCTAGCTAGGATACTTTTAGTATCAAGTATGGAATAAAGAACACTCTGCAATCTGAATGTAGTGCTGAAAATAACAGAACAAAATATTATTTTAATGTTTCTTGAGTGTGAACATATACATGTAGCTAGTAGTTTAGTTCCAATCTTTCTTCTTAAGCTCAAAGGCTACAAACACCTTGGAGGGGTTTCATACTTTTTATATTTTATTTGCTGACATTACAAAGCAAAAAAACTTGATGAAACAAATAAAGTGCAGCATCTTTTGAAGATTATAAAAGGTAATATATTTCAAAGTATTGGTGTGAAAAAGGGTTATAATAAAAAGAGTTATATTAAAGTGGGACTATTAGCATGAGTTTAGCTGAGGAAAGGAAAAGGAAAAAAGAAGAGTCCATAGAGAGAAGGAGGAATAGAACCCTTGAGGAAGAAGAGCTTTTAAGGAGGAAATGGCTTAATTTTTAACCAAAATTAAGGGGGGCATAAAAGCTCTTCAAAGGTCTCAACCAGAATCTCATTGTGAGCAGTGAAAGAACCTTAGTCTTGGTGAGCTTTAACCTATGGGAAAATTGGGCTTTCAAGGCTAATGTAAAAATAATATTTGTCCATCATATAACAGCATGCAGCCGTGAGGAATAGTTCACAGTGTTCCTGTAAGAACCATGGTATGTTCCATTGCTCTGTTTGTTTCTGGGGTCTTCTCCTTCTCTCTGTGCCATTTTCAGCAAAGCCTTACAAATCTTACAAGTTTTTTTTCCAAATATTGAATCAAATAATGAAATTTCTTAGGCAGATATCGTAGGCCAAACTGTATATAATACAGCTTTTACTGAGGTTTTATTGTACAAAAAGCCTGAAAGGAAGCCCTGGACATCATGTCCTAAGTTGTCAGCTTGAAAAAAAGTAAAAACTGCATGGCTCTTAGGGGCCTTGAAATGCAGACAGGGAGAGCAGATACTGGAAAAAGGACTACTGCAAAGAGCCAAGGAACGGCAACTATCCAAAGGGTGGTGAACTCAAGGTTAAGCAATACATTTTTCTTACTCCTTCCCCACACTGCATGTTGCTGTACAAGCTAGAAAACAATCCTTTTTATCAACTCTCATTTACCACAGACAACAATAATGCCCATTTTTTAATTTGGCTTTTTTGTTCCTAAAATCCTTTAGAAAAAAATATATGGCTCTATAAAATGTTGGATATGTTGAAATCCCTTTGCCTAAACTGTCTTGAATGTGGAGCTCAGCAAACATTCAGGTTCATTTATAAGGCCAGCATATGAGGCTGTTTGTTTATCAGGCATTCAAATCAGGAATGATGAAGCTGATAGAGTGCTAAGAATACACAAATGCTGTTTGCTTTGTCAACCTGTATATGGAATTCAATAATGAATCGTGGGATATAGGACAGTCTATCACTGTAGAGTAATTATTTGTTGACTGCTGAGCCAGCTGTGTTGAATTTGCTTCTTGGTGTGTTCAGAATGCCAAAGCATCTCTAAATCTCAGTCTTTAGTTTAGATTAGACATGTTAAATGACAGCATATTTTTTATTACTTACACTGTGCTAGTCTCCTGATGCTAAAAGGAGGTTTTTGTTGAGATGGTACAGAACAAGGTAAGTTGGAAAAGAGAGTGAATAGAAGAGCTTTTGTTGACTAATTATTTGTCTTTAAAATGCTCTCAGAGATGGTAATGGCAATACCTACAAGCTGTTGATGTCTTGGGACTGTGAGGACTGATTCTGCACATGTGGAAACAGAAGAGGACACATATTAATGTTAAAGAAAGGTAAATACTGCACGGAAAGCAAAGCTCCTCTGTATGCAGGTAGGTGTGTGCATGCATGTATATCTGGGACCTACTCTGGTTAAGTGTCTGTGTGTGGTTGTACTTGGGCTCACAGCACAGGAACTCACTGGGGGCGCATGAGAAGGGCTCAGGGCAAAGGATAAAGAAGCACTGGTTCCCTGAGACCTATTCCATTGCTTCAGGCAAAAGCCACAATGCCACAACCTGGTTTTTTATGGCCTGCACAACAGAATTACATCTGCTGACTTCATTCTGGAGGTTACACTTAATTCCAGAGGCAACAATAATCTGGCAGCATTGGGAGCCACACCAATGTTGGCAGCCCCTCCTGTGCAGGCAACATTTTTCACTGGTCACCTCTGGGCTTCTGTGTCTGCCTGGAGGAGGCTGTGCTTGACACTGCTCAGTCTTGTGAGAAAGTGCTTGAGTTCTGCATCCTGCGCTTACTCAAAGGGAAACCTTGTTGCCACCAGAAGAGAGACATTAGAAAAAGCAGTAGCTCCCAATGGAGGAGGAAAAGTGATCTAACAGACATTTTAAAGTCAAGGGAGAAGTGTTAGACCTCTAGAGTTCTCACATCTGAAATCCAGAGAACTCCCAGGTCTTGTTTTGCCAGGGCTTGGAGCCAAGGAATCAAAAGCTTAAGTGCTGAACCCTTCAGGAGAGGGCAAAAAAGAGTCAGGGAAGAAGATCAGCAAAAGACAACTGAGCAGGATGGACAGAAGATCACACCTGGGAAAGCCTTCTCAGAGTGTAAAACTATGTAAATGTCCATCTGTTTTAGAGACTTATCCAAACAGTTCCTACAGCATCTGGGAGTGCTTGAAAACTCAGCTTCTGACCCAGACGGTCTGAGTGCTGAACAGGTAACTATCCAATATCAGAACATCTAGGAAACAGCCAGTACAGAAATCCTGGAGTGAGGTCATCTTATCTGCTCACACCTCATAAACCCTTGCAGCAACCTATCTATCTGGGAAATCAAAATTCAGGTTTAACAATCCAGAACCTTGTTGTGAAGGTCAGTATTTGTGACTTTTAATTTTCAATTATTATCCTAAGGAACTGATGAGGACCTATGCTTCCTTGTTAAAACCCATCTGGATAAACAGCCAGTAAGAAGAGCAGTAATAACACTGCTCAGATAGTAACTGCAGGAAAAAGGAGCATACTGTAGGTGTCAGGCAGGTTATTTCACTCCAAGTACAAGCTAGGAAACTGGGAGAGGGCTGTGACTCTTGTGGTGCAGCCCCAGTAGTCTATCCTCCCTGCAGAGATGCCTGGAGAATGCCAGGAGTCTCAGCTGAAAGAATCAGGATTTCACAGAATGCATGGGTTTTTTCCCCTCCTCAGTTTAATAAAAGAAAAAACATTTACACTTCACTCCCCTCTTTTAGTCAGACATTTCTGATTTACTTTATAGTCCTAGGAGAAAACAATTTTTTCTCTTCTCTTTTTAAACAATGAATTAAAGAAAAGTAACCTGCTTTTATGCAAAGTGCTTATATGGGATAATCTCTGAAATAATTAAACTCTGACTCCTCATGAATTCCTTGTTATCTCTGCGACTGGGGCTTCAGTCCAGAGCAGGGCTGGGAACTGATCAGCTACAATACCTGATGCTCCAAATATTTTCTTGAACTTATTTGGAAAATCTAGGGAATTGCTTTTCAGGTTCCTAATAATAATAAAAAAAGAAGTTCCTTTTTTTAATCCACATCCATAATGGGGAACCAACAAATTTTTAAATGTTGCAACACACTTTATTTTGTTGGGCATTTTAGATATTCAATTAAATAGCACTATGTTAAACTACATTTTGTTCTTTCTTACACACTATATGATGCATATTCACTGTCATGACAGTTTCATCATGCTAGGAACTTATACACATACCTACAATTTTAAAACCAAGATTCTCTTAATAAAACACACATATCTACAGTAACAACAATTGCAAAGAACACATTGTTAGGTCAAAATTTCAGCAAACTTTACAAACTACACAAAATAAAAAGGCAAAAAAAATACCAGTACACAGTGAAGTTCTTGGCAGAGAACATATCTTTACATTTGGTGAAGTTATGCCTAGAAGTCATTTTGCTTTTGCATTTTTTTAAGGAATAAAATTATATACATTATTTAGAAATCCTCCAAATAGGAAGTATTAAATAGCACAAATAATATTACAGTCTTAAGTTTTGGTGTTACCTACAGTAGAGGGGCTACTTTAAACAAAAATTGCAGTTTGTCTATTCTGTACATTTAAGGCCAAACACTCAGCTGGTATCAACCCCAGTAGCTGTAAGGATAACAGGGAAGTTACAGCAGCTGAGCATCTGGTTCCTGACTTCTCTATACATGCAGGAAGGCTCCTAAAGCATGGAAGCTTGGACCAGTTATGCACTGACAGAAGCTTATTATATTTATATACTGGAGTTCTCATGCAGCAGGAAAAATGTTAGTTTAAGTATAATCCCTTAAACAGTCATACCATAATAATGGTATATGAAGCAGCTTTACAAATATTATTTTAGAATCACATGAAACTCTGAGCTATGCTGATTGTGTTAATGGAATCCCTCATTGCCAATATTCTATTAGAAAACAGTGTAACTGTAATTTCTGAGGCCTAATGGGGGCCTATTTAATGGGAGCCTATTAAAATATCACTGTACCTAACCACTTAAAGGGCAATTTATACCCTGAAATACCTATTAATCACTGTATTCCATCTGGAAGCAATTCTGATCCTCACAACAGACATTAGTATGACACTAACTCTGCAGTGAATGTGCTGGGGAGATAGGAAGAGCATGGCAGCACACAGAGAATAGGCACTAGTGTCATTCCAGGAGGTAGTTCTATACCATGGCACTTGATTTTTGGTTTGTCACTTACATACCTCAGAAGTCAGTCATATTCAGGGAAAAAAAAAGAAAAAAAACCCCAACCAAACAAACAAACCATCCTACCAAAAACAAAACCCCAAAAAACAAAAAAACGCAGATTCTTCCAGAACCTACTTTGCTAGCTCTTGGGGCCAAATTCAATCTCATGGAGGTCAGAGAAAGTTTCCTGATGATTTCCATAAGAAGGACCTTGGTTATTAATGTCTAAATATTGCAGAAATCCACATTGTGGCCTTGAGTAAGGAGAGCACTTAACTAGATGGCAATATGTGAGCAGGCTGGCACTGCCATGCTAGCAGTCAGCACACAAATTAAATTCAAAGAGATCCCACCAGCATCAAAGGGATTTAGAGACTGTTTAAATGGTGTGATCAGGGCTCATTTCCCAGCTGTCCTTCATGAGGTGGTGATAAAGTGACAATCCAGCTAATGGCAGATAAACAGCAGTATTACCTCCATTGCATTAAACTGAATTCACACAGGCACAAACCCAGAAGTGTTTCCCCATGCCCTGCAGAATTACTCCCAGAGTATCCTAATAGAAGTAGAATTATAACTTAACAACTCAGATTTGAGCTGAACATCAGTTTATATTTTTGTATAATGACGTAAATAATTGTGATTTTTCTAGGGTACCCATACATTTTTAATCACTGTTACTGTTTTGAACAGACTCAGTGGCTTCCAGAACACTCTTACATAGTAAAAGCATTGATGATCTGTCCCTGTTCATGGCATTTGAATTGCTCAAAAAAAAAAAGTGATTGCTTTTCCTAGGATGACTTGGTGTACACTCACCCAATTTTCAACAAAACTTGCTTCATTAGACCTGACAGCTGCTTCTTAAACAAAAGACTTCTGTTTGAAAATGCCTCTCAAGTTATAGTTTTTGGTTTTTGACCTAAACCCATTTTTCAGTTTTATTTTTCCCTCATTCCTTTTTTTTTCTCTTTTCCTGATCTGCTTTTTAGCAGAGAACTGAAAATAGAAGCAAATTGGGAAAATAACATGGAAGAGAATAAGGGTACAAAAACTGGAAAATGGGAATGGTTTAATTAGAAAATTCTAGTTAAAATACTTGCAACTTTGAGAAAACAGTTGAAAAAATAGTGTTTTAAAAATTTTAAAGACACTTATGACTTGTTTCCACATTGCAGACCAGCTCCAATTTAATCATAGAACAGAATAAAGAGAATCTGTATTTTTTGTTTCTGAACAAGCACTATGTGGTATATCTACATTCTGTCCTTTGAAAAGAAATTGGAGTGTAATCCTTTGAAAAGTAGCTAAAATACCTAAGTCACTTAGGTGTTTTTCAAAATTGTATGTATAATGAACATTCTCATGTTACCTTTGTGCCACTTATAAAGCTATGTAGCGTTATAGGACTCCCTATTTTAATAAAAATCAATATGAGCAGAGATATTTTAAGTTACATTCCAGAACTCATTAATTTATTACAACTCATACTATGCACAATAATCAGTGCTTACTCTGATAAAGTATAAATTCTTTGTTTTTCTTCTGTTTGTTCCTTCATTTGACCTCTGAGCAAATGAAACATTTCTACTACACTTTACTTGCTTCCTAGCTGCATGCATTTACATGATTTGATCGATGAGTGAAAGCTGTAAACCCAATATTGAGCAGTAAACAAGAAGAAACTCATGTTCTTAAACACAGTGCAAGGAAATCTTAGTACCATCCTACTCTAAGTATTCATCTTAACCCAGATTCTTTCACCACCAGTCTCGGTGCAGGTCCACAGTTGCAAGACAACGCACTGATTTTGTAAAAAATTCTATTCAGCTGTAATTAAATACTGAGATGTTAAAGGTGAATCTGGTTTAAGATGAATACCCAGTGCTGCTCTAGGACAAAGCCCAGGCTTGAATCACTAAGTACCTAGGAAAGAAAATGCTCTGAGTTATTTTCTTACGTTACACTGCATTTAATTGGGAGACAGATCTTTTACGTGTCTTGCTGGATTTTAATTTAATTTTTTATCAGATTTGCACGAATTTGTTCACAATAGACAAATATAAGCCCCCTACATTGAGGACAAAAATATCTATTACTATAAAATAAAATTAGGATCCAGGTAATTGATTCCTTCTGTTTCTACTTTTTCTGCTATTGATAAGGGCCTTTAGTTTGCTGTAGTCCCCTCTCATCTTCTGGGATTCTTCCCTGTGCTGCCCTGCCTGCCTGCTGTCTTTGCAGTACTGGTTGATCATCTGCATCTCGGAGTGGCTGAAAGCCCCCACAAAGTCCTTGGGGTGGAACTGCAGCGCTCGCACCGAGCTGGCCCAGGTCCAAGGGGACCACTTGTCAGTCATGACAGCCACCATCTCTGAATCCAGCACTTTGAAATTGATCTTTGCCAAGGTCTGCTTGAAGTTGTTCTCTGTTGCGATGCAGTGGTAGAGCCCGCGGTCGCTGTCCTGCACAGAGCGAATCAGGAGCCCGTGCTCAGTAGCTATGATCCTCTCGTTCAGCTTCACCTGGAGGGCAAAAAGGCAGAAGGAGCCTTTAAGGGAAGGTTATGGAACAACAGAGTATTGGAGTTTCTGGTAAGCTTCACTTCACTTTCTTAAAGTTACTATATTTTTATAAAATTATCTTCAAGAGACCACCTTTAGAAGAGAGCATACCTCAAAGAATGCAAGTGTTGCTAAAGAAAATTACTTAAATAATTTTATTTCTTATGTTAGAATAAATCTGATCAGGATGTAGACAAAGATGAAAATCTGGAAACCACATGAAATAGAAGTTTTCATAATGTTTGAACAGTAGAGTTGAAGAAATGAACTTTTATTTGCCCTGTTGCACTCCTGAGAATGTCTCTTTCAGCATCAAGAGAATGCTGAGAATGCTGCTGAGACTCAGTGGAAAAAAGGTGCAGGACCAGAGAGGCTAATTTGGCATTGAACGCAAGGTGGCTTCTCAATAAATATCTTGACTTTGAGCAGGTTCCTGCTGAAGAACTCTATCGGCTCTGCAGAGTCTGTAGCCTATAAAAATTATCACCACAGTGGTCTCAAGTGGGACTTGGCTCAATGTTAACTAAGAGCACAGGTACTCTCCTATTTCCTTTCTGGCTTAGACTCTGCACTGTCCCAGGAGATGGTCACATCATCTGAAAGAAGCAAGTTACCAGAGCTTGTTATCATCCAATTATAAGTGCATGTGCAGATGTCCCTTTGCATATCAGTATGAAGTAAAAATTGCTAGTTCAATCCATTATGAAAGGAAACCACTGCTGGTATTTTTCTGAAAGGTTTTTCTATTTTGCTACTGTACTTTGCATTATACTTGGTTCTCTTGGGAACTAATTTACTTATTATAGTATTCTGCTATTGTAAACTTTTGTAGACATTGTGGAAGATTTCCAGACATCTGAGAGCTTGAAAACTAATTAACACTTTGATTGCTTTATTCAGCCTGTGGTACCATGAAACTGCATTGATTCTAATATATTTACTGAACATAAGAACAAAAAAAGGGAGATGTTCTACTGAAGCAATGGGTTAAGGAATGGCACCTATTGCCAGGACATGGCTTTGAATAGTTAGAAAACTCAGCAAGACATTTGTAATTCCCCTCTGTTTTTGCAAAATGGTCTGATAGGAGAATAATACTTTACAGTATTTATAACCTATCAACAGACACCACATTACTTAAAAGTTCCTTTTGAAAGATGTTTCTTTTTATTCATATAGTAAGTGACTTGGATTTGCAATGGATTTTTCCCCTTTTATATTACTTAAGGAAGGAACATTCCTCATAAACAATCATACTGTATATTACAGTGCTGAAACTCGAGAGCCTTAGAGAGTGCAGTAATGGAAAATGTGATTGCACCATGGTGAGGAAATGCTTTTGTCAATACGTGTTCTTAGCCTGGACTAGTTTCTTGCTAAAGAAACCTTTCACATTTCTCCCACTTTTGCCTTTTATCTCTTCAATAGCACAGAGGACCTACTGCATGCTGACTTCTTCCTGAACTTTATACAAGTTCTTGCTTTTATGCCTATTTCCTTAGATCAATAAGAAGTTCTGAGTGCTGCAAACCTTCAGGTTGCAATCAGTAAAGTGTGAAGCAAAGATTCGTTAATTTTCTGTAGCTGTTCTGATCTGACAGAAATCTGTGGGGCTGAGGATGAAGTCTCAGCTGTACTGAGTCTGCTCTTATTCATATGAATAAATGATGGTCACTGTCCTGCCTCCACACAAATTCTCCAGCTTCACTGTAGCCAGAGTGCCCGATAAAAACACAAACTGTTCCCTCCCTTTATCTGGGGAGGGAATCTCATGCTGACTGAGGATCCTCCCAGAGCTCCTGTTCACATAACTCACCTCTTTCCTCCTGTCATTGTCTTTCTGTAGCAGCCATTTAATAGAAGCCTGAGGAGATTTAGGTGTGCATTCCAGAAAGGTGGTGTTGTTTTTTACTCCATACTGCACTATTTCTGCTGCGTTTCTGTATGCTAGAAAGAAAGAAAAAAAAAAAAGAAAGCAAGAAAAAGAAAACAGGTCAGGATACTGTGAATGGTGATTTGATTAAGAAAACACATAACTCTTTGCAATATAGATTAAATGAAGTATGCCTGATTCTGATAGTGGCCAAAAAATTAATTTTTTTTAGGAAAAAATTTCAAATAAATTAAACGGAATGTGAAGAAGCACATTCAGTTTCAAATATCAATTTTCAGAGTGACATGGTCTGTTCTGAGAAATTAGGACACCTATAGGCTGATAAACTTTGCTGATGGGATAACTGAGCTCAGGGATATTTTTCTGTGAAATTATCTCATTCTCTACTACTCCAAAAGAGAATGAAGCATTTAATGTATTTCTTCACACTTCACCATTTATGAGTTGGGAGAATAAGGTTGTATGACCAAAATAAAGCATCATGCCCTAAAGAAGGCTCCATCTACTCCAGCTGCATACAGCATCCCAGGGAGGAGAGAGGGGGCAGGCTGGGCTCCTGCTCCTCTGCTTCTCTTCCAACACATGGAAGGGACTTGGCTCTCAACCTGAAATGTGATGAATATGTAGACAGGCCAGCAACAGAGAGAAAGACAGATTTATAGCACTCCAGCAACACCTGGGCAAGTGCTGTGCATATATCATCACTTGGACTTCTTGTGTCCCTTTATAGTCTCCATAGATGAGTAATTGGCAGTCACCAGTAGGAACTTCTGGATGCTTATTGCTTTGGTCCTCAAAACAAAGCACCTCCAGATTTAAAAGCCTGTCTCATATATGAAATACAACTTTTTACTTTTGAGAAAGGAGCAATGGAAATTATTGAAATAATATGAGAACTGCAAATACCTAGAGGTCTGCATGTCTAAAATCAAATTCTGTTCTTGCACAGTCCTAAGACTGGCTTTTCTCAGACTCTATCTCCCATTCTTTTCAGTTTCTTTCATCAGCTGATATGTGAAATTGAAATCCATTCTTCTGAAGGAAGAAGACTTTGCCTGTTTTTGGTCCTTCAGCACATTTAGGAAGCTGTACCAAAACCAATTCTAACTTTTAGGAGAATAATGTGGAAATACTTTACATTCAAAATGCATTTCTGTAATGGCTATAAGGGCTAGCACAAACATGACAATATTCAACAGACATGAAACAAAAACATACAAGATTGTTTAGTTCTTCATGATTTATTTAAAAATAACAATGTGCCAAAAATATTAAGTTTATATGTGCTTAGAGGTCTTCCATGTTTAAAGACTTGGATTCAGCATTATGATTCTCTATGAGCATGGAAGATTCCTTGGCTTTGCTTGGCTCTCTGCTCTTTTGTCCTTTAAGTAGATTTCACTTTTTTCCCCAAACACAGTCATTTTGCTATAAATGGCTGTAAATTATATTTTGCAAGTGTCTAAATTGCTCTTTCTTTTCATCTTTTTTTTTTTTCCTGGGGAAACAACTGCCATCTACCTACCCTATATCCCACTGCTGCCACTGAAACTTCCTTTACAAAGATGCTAAAATACATAAACCTATAAATACATCGACATTGCAAAAGTGGCTGGAAAACAAGAAACTTGCTTCACAAGACTATCAAGGTTGAAACAATTATCCCCCCCTCAGGCTAGAATGCAGGCAGTTGACATTCTCACATTTTCCACATGGAAGGAGGAGACACCCACCCTTGGGACAGACAATGGGCGGGAGGTCTCAGCACATGCCTGCAGGGGAACTCAGCATGCCTGCAACTCAGCTCAAGTTGCTTCAACATGGATCTCTCAGAGTTCAGGTGTATTCTCCAACACTCTAACATCTCTTGGAATTACTTGCTCAAGCTCTTCAGCTTCATATAAATTACCTAATACTGACTCATTTAAGCAGAGGGTTCTACACCCAACTGACTGCAGTGGTCTTTTCTGATTCAGGAGATTCTTCCAACAACCAGTGGAGACTATTTCAGTAGAATTATTATTAACAGAACCTTTCACATGTCACTCTTAAAGCATTGTTCTTTGATTAGAAAAACATCAATAAAAACATCTACAATCAGCTCTATTACTTGGTCACCAGGTGGTACAGATGAGAACACACTTCAAAATTCAGGCTCATAATAGAGGTGAAAGGAGCACAATTCTCTGCATGCCCTTGGTCTGATGGCACACATTGCCACTGCCTAGCTCAGACATGCATGGGGTTCAAGAGGATTGAATTGCCTTTATATAGGTGTTTACTCCTATGACTTTGGGCATATTTGACTGGTGTCCATCAAAGTAGAGAAAGTGCTTGCTGGGAAGGCAAAATCTTGGCTCCCCTGGTCAGGCTGACTAAACAGTTGCACAGCTGGAAATAAGAGACTCCATAAAGAAATTTGGAATAGTTTTTTTTCCCCATATAAAGGGATAAGGGAATAATCATAAATCAAAAGACAGGCCAGCCTAGATCCTGCTGTTTGCTCAAAGGTGTGCTCCAAAACTCAGTATGGGATCAAACATTCAGAAAAATTCAGAGGTCCAAAGCTTAAATGAATGAAAAGGCATTAATAAAGACTGAGGGAAACAGGGGTAGAAAAGTCCTCTAATTAACTTCACCTTTTTGTAGTCAAGAGCTTCTCAATTCAAGTATGCTGAACTATGTATTGCACATCTCATCATTTTATCATATATGTTCAAGTTTCATGTACTTGCAAGGAAAGGTGCTAAAACCAAATCAAAACAAAACTCAGACTTGGAAAATAATTATGCTTTACCAGTAAACCATACTGATAATGTCAGCTACAATGAATCATATAAAGGAAAACCATGTGTTCTTTATATAGCACGAGGATCTCTAAATTACAGTACCTTTCAGGTTGAAACCTCGGCACTGAGTCAGAGGGTTTCCATGTCTCACGTCTTGTCTACGGCTCCTCCTGCAATATTTTGTAAAAACAAAATATTATTCCAAGATAGCTACACTGAAAATAACCACCTTTTTATTTGTGGATTTGCTGTGTTTTGTTTTTTTTACTAGATCAAGTGTTAGGGATAGTTCATGACCTACTGTGAGCATGCTTTACTCTTGGCAGGCTTGTTGGTGTGAAGATACTGTTTAGGTGAAGCAGCATCTGTTGAAGCTTATAAAACAGGTGCAGTTTTTGTAGGTACAGCAGTTGTGCAGTGGAGGTTTAGGGATGGAAGGATCAGAGGTGATAAATGAAAGAGACCTCTGTTCACTCACAGTACCCAGCATTCAAAGCCAGAACCTCCAGCTGAAACTCTTCATAAAGGCAAGCAGCTAACAATGAGATGCACAAGATTCATACTGCTCATATCTGGCACACCAGCACAAAATTATGATAAAGGGCATGTTCCCAACCTCAATTTCACCTGGTAAGTGAAGCTTACCAGAAGCTCCAAGCACTTTATTTTTGGTGCCTGTAGCCACCTTTGTAGCAGAGTGACTGAAGTATTCACCCAGAATGGTGGAGAGCTAAGATTCTATTCTGATTTCTACTTGAAGAGATGTGACTATTTCCAAAATATAATAAAACTCACCAAGTATCAGGATACTTCTAAATAGGGAATTTCTTATATAATCTGGATGACAGATGTAAAATCACGATTCTGTAGCAAACTTTCTGGGGAGCTTACTGGGAATACTGGCATTTCAGTCCTCCTCAGCTAGCAAGTCATAGCTCATAGAATTCAGTGCATGAAAAGTTGGTGCACAATTTTTTTTTTACTATTATTAAGATATATTATTTTCATTGCTAAATATTGTGTAAGGTAGGACAGTATTTATCAAGTTCAAGAAAAAAATATATTGGTTGTTGCAATGGGATATTAAATAACTGTATTCTGAGCCATGCGCTAAGGACTTGAGGATCAGAAACCATAAAAAGCCCCTGGAGCTCCAGTACTACAGAGGGAAGGGTGACACATCTATGGCCACATTATACCAGGTAGTGCACAAACACAGAGAGAGTGCTCATCATCCCCTGTCACCTGATCCCATGCATTGTTTGAAAGGGAACTATTTGAACAGCGATGTTTCAAAGGAGTAATTACTGAAATTCCAAGTAAAGTTTTTATGTTTACCACCAAAAAGATTTCATTTTATGCCTTGGGGTCTTAACCCTTGTGAACTATTTACATAGTTCAAGGGAGGTCATGAAGAATTTCTGAGTGAATGTCAGAGCTCTTGTGCTACCATGAGCTGCTCCAAACTGTCAGAGATGGCACATTGCTTGCATTAAGCAGTTCTGTGAATGAGAACTTAGCACTTAGATATTAATTAAAAAAAAAAAGTGGCAGTTAGAAAATAAAGGTAATATCCATAAGGTGGTTTGGGGTAAATTGATATTGCATGAGGAACTGCAGTAATTCACAGGAGACAGAAGTGTCAAAAGAAGCAAATAAGCAAATTCATACAGCAGAAACTACTGTCTAGACAATGGGATTTGGCTCTAGTTACTAATGTTTTCTCCTTCATAATTTGCCTTGTTAGATAAAGAGACAACTCATTTCCTTCACACATGAAAACCAGACTTTTTTCCATACAGTTAGAGGTGTTTATTTTGGTTTGACATAAAGGGCAAATTGCAAACAAAATATCAGCATGAAAGCAAGCCCCAGTGGAAATAACCCTAGGTGGGTGTATATAATGGGGATGGCAAACTGGAAACTGCACAGGCTGGGTGTACCTGACTGCTCCTTGTACCTTTTGGCTGCTGTGTAACTGTAGAAGTTAGGTGGGCTGAGACTTGGGGATTTTTCTTTTCTTTCTTCCCCCATATTCTGACCTTTGTTCCATGGAAGAAAACAATGAGTTTGCAGACTGGTGGCTGAATATTCTCAATGAAAGCAGTTAAGAACCCCATGTACTCTACCAATTGCTACGTGGCCAGTTTGGGCTTTACCTTGTAATCTCAGGTAAGGAATGAGTCAAGAAAAATTTGCAATAACAAAAACAATTGTCTAGGGGATGACATTATTATCAGCAGATCCAAACTTTGCCTGTTTCTGTCAATTGTCTCCCTCTAAGAAGGAACAGGAACAAAACCCAGTGACTGTAAGTGGTCCTCTGCACCTGCAGCTCAGGTACAGACACTGAGCACAGTCACAGCTTTAGGCTGAATATCAAGAAAAGTTCTTCATCCAGAAGGTGGCTGGGCACTAGAACAGGCTCCCCAGGGAAGTGGTCACAGCACAAGCCTTGAAAAAGTGTTTGGGTAATCCACTCAGGCACATGGTGTGATTCCTGGAGGGTCCTGTGCAGGGGCAGGGGGTGCACTCAATGGTCCTGATGGTCCTTTCCATCTCAGCATATTTCATCATTCTACGATTCTAGAACATGCTACCTAAACCTCTTCTGGCACAACTTGAGCCTGTTTCCTCTTGTCCTTTTGCTTGTCACCTGGGAGAAGAGTCCAACCCCTGCAGGCTACAACCTCCTTCCAGGTAGTTGTAGAGAGCATACATCTGAAAGATTTGTCCCCTCTGCAGTAACACTTCATTGTGTATTCTGTAGCTTTGTTTGTATAAGAAGTGAAATCTTATTAAGACAAGAGCTCACTACAGCCTTCTGCTATTAAACACTTCCCCTGGGAGGAGGAAAGAGACTCCTGTTTTGCATAAGATTATGAGATGGACTATTAGTTCTGTTGCAAATTAAACAAAAATTGCTTTCCCTGTCTGCTTTAATAAACCTCATGTCAAAAAGCCCAAATCCACAGGCATTACATGGAAATCACATTTGCCTAAAATTTTCCTGAAAATAATTCTTCTCACTTAGGAGCAAATGAGGAACAAAAAAATATAAATTAGTTTATTCCTCAGACAGCCTGAGAGATCTTTTGCTGTATTTAGGGCTATCATAATTACATCCATAGTAAGTAATTGAATTTAAATGAAGGGAACAAATGTCTCACTGATTTTGTGTGCATGAGACAGAAAGATTAATATTTATGATTAAGAATCATTTCTTTCCTTTTCTTTCTTTTTCCACCCATTACTTTAAATATGAAAAGCCAAGCTCTTTACCATACACTCCTGCAGCATACAGTCCTAGGTGATGAATAACTCCAAGCACAACAGCTATGGGGGTATTGTTTGTACATGCTCATGAAAGGAATGACATCCCACTTCTCCATCACATCAAAACCCTCAGAATGAAAGACATATTCCCTTGCAAACTTCACTGGGCTGCTGAACACTGCTCACCTTTTTCCAGTGGGATAAAACCTGGAGCAGGAGTTGCCATCCCAGGCGCAGTACGGATCTCGGGCTAGGCAGCAGTCAGCACAGGCGGTCCCGTAGATGTGGCAGCGATGCAAGGAAACCTGGGTGACCCCTTCATCTGAGCTCACATACAACTGTTGCTGCAGGAGGAAATGGGAGGATTTAGTTCAGATGTGGAGGAGTTTCACCCAAGACCTGGCTAACACACCCAAAAAACCTTTCAATTAATTTTGGAATTAACTCAAGGCCAAGAGCAGAGCCAAAATACATTAAAGTCAAGATCAACAGAAATCTCCCAGGTGAACAGGCCAATAGTATTTCCACCTTCCTGCTAGAAAACACCTAGAAACACAGGGGAATGTTAATGGTTTTTTGGACATTGAGTGTCATTGTTCTGTTCTGGGGCAGACAGGCTGACTTAATATTGCTCAGATTTGAGAACTTGGTTCTTATTCAGTGAGGATTATTGGCTCAAGCCTTTGAACTAAGTATTTTCTCTGCACACAGTCTCTTTAATAAATATTATGCAGAGTTCCTAGCTGGATCTTCCAGTGCCTACATTTCCAAGATGTAAAACCTAGAGATTATGTTGAGGCTTATGGCCAGATTCTGATAGCCTTATATACCTGGAAAAATAAGCCAAGAGAACTTTCACAATAAATCAGAGCTTTTGCAAGAGAAGTTCAAAGGGCATAGATCATTACCAAAACCCGCGCCAAAATGACTGTTTTACTCAAAAAGCAATTAATCATTCTAAAAAATATAAATTAATATTGAACAAAAACCCCTTGAAATTCCTTTGATCTTCCTGTCATAAAAATGAAAAAGCATACTGAATTCAACTTAGTGAATAATATTTACTTAGTAGTAGCTTTGTAAAATATTGAGCAACATCTTGCTTGCAAAATCATAGAATACACATTTTCAGCTTTTGTGTTAAGCATTTCAGCAGAAATCCTTTCAGCTGTTTTCACCATTCTTACTGCCATTCTTTATTACTGCTAAACAAACATGCGCAATAGCACCATGGATCCAACAGCCCCAACACTGCCTTTTTACGCCGATCAGACAGACTTTCAAGGAAAAATTTCTATTTGAGACTTTAGAGAAAAAAACAGGGAGGATGAATTTCCTCTCCAAATACTTTTTTTTTGATTCCTTAATTATGAATCAAAACAAGAAATCTAACACTTTCAGTTAATTAGAAATGATACATAATGAATAGAAATTGTTTTATCTTAGTGCAAGGGCATGTAAACAGCTCGTGCAAACGTCAGTCAAGTTTCTGTACTCAATATGGAAAACTTTCCTATATTTAGTGTGCTCCACAAGAACTGATATTCTAACATCTAAGTCAATTTGCTTCTCAATTAATAAGCACTAAGCAGGCATTCCACTTTGCCTTACCTTTTTAGATGAAATCTTCATTGATGTTATAGGAGAATTACTCTGAAAGACAGAGTTACAAATCATTGTCAAGAACTCTGTCCCAAAATTAACATTTAAAAGTCACTAAAACCTTAGTCATATCTAAGAAAACTATACATTTTTATATCCTCAAAAGAGAGCACTCACTCCTACTGCTATTTTCAGAACTAAACAAATGACATATAAACAATTAATGTCTCACAAAATATATCACTGAAACTCAACCACATTATTATTACATGCATCTAAAAGGTTTTTGTACACTTATAATTAACCTGCATCTGCACTATCTCAGAAATAGAAGAGCCATTACTTTAACTTTGTAATAGGAAATGTTTTTTCTTTAATGATGATGATAAGGAAAAATCATAAAATAGCTCATTAATATTTACCACATGATCCAGACAAGAATACAAAGTTCTTTTCTTACAAATTATTTACAGTGCATACAGTTTGGTTACCATGCAGCATGTAAATTCAGATTGTCAATGACCAGATTATTTTAAAATGGCATAAGCGTTCTTGAATGTTTCTTTCCCAGAGACAGTACTGTATACTACTGTGTGTCATCAGAGCAGTCTATTAATGTCTGTGTCCAAATCAAATATTAAAGAGCTGGAAAAGGAATTGTTACTTTCCTTGCCTTAAGTAATTATGTTCATCCAAACAAGTGATAAAATTGATGGTAATAAAAATGTTCAGCATTATTTTACGGCTCAGCATTTGCTCAGTCACAAAGGAAAGCTGTAACAGTGGGCTAGGATTAATTGCAGATGACCACAACACAGCAGGGAGGTCAGGACCAGAAAATCTGGCTGTGAGTCATGTGAATTGGCAAAGGTTTGGAGAAGTTTAAAGCTGCTTCATGAACTGTTTGGAGTCTGCAGGTCAAATGCAACGTTGGACCTCATGCCACATTTTCCTTTCCTTGTTTACTCTGGAAGAGGATCTCTGTGCACAGAGGCCCAGAAACGAGGTTTAGGCTGAGATTCCTCTCAGCCCACCTATCTTTGTGCTGTATTAATTTATGTTTCAGTAAATGGAATCTGCAATATCTTAATGAAGAGTGTGTTTTAATTAATATCACTCATATATATCTTTTTTAGCAGGAGATCTTCAACAAAAGCCTAGGAAGACTAGCTATGCCTTTATGAGTGTTCCTTTTCTTAAGGAAACCATTAATGCTGCCTCAATAAAGAAACTTAAATTTTCCTTTTTGTATTCTGTCAATGAAACAGAGAAAAGGCCATGACAAAATCCTTAACTAAGTTTATAGACACATAATACCACTTGCCCTGAGACTACTGTTTAATGAATAGCCCATCCAAATATTTGAGAAGGACTTTTTCAACACGAGGGTGAACATTTTCTTTAAGTTATTACAACTGTTACATGCCAGAGTGATTGACAGAGACTATTCCTTTATCTCCCTGTCATTTTTGTGTTTCTTTTCAGCTTATGTTCTTTTAAACTTGTAGCTTTCTTGGCTCCAGAGGCATGTGACTTTGAAGAACAGGAGTTAAGCAAAAACAACACTAATTTGACTTCATTTTGCAACTGAGAACTAGGACAATCTTCAGATAATCAAAGTACAGAAATCTGAAATTCCAACCATACACAGCAACAGCCTCTGTAGTGATGCCGATGATGGAAGTCTCCTTCTGGAAGCCATTAGAACATGACCTCCTAAAAAACTGATTATCAAAATCCTTCTAGCCAGTATATCAACATAAAAAATAGGCAACTGAAATATAGGAGAAGAAAAGGCCTTCAGCTAGCTCTAACCTTCATAACAGTCAACATTTTGTAATCTTTATGTGGTTATCAAACTGACAGCATGCACATTTACTTGATCTTTTACCAAATCACAGTTGCCCTTGCCAAAGTCTGTTAGAACAAAGTGTTTGTGTGAACATACACACTGGAAAAACAAAAGAAGGAGAAAGCCAAACCTGAAAAACCTCCATCTCTTCCAAAATGAGTTCTCCACTTGCAGAGAAGTTGGTGGGTAGAACAACAACTTTTTGTACCGTTCCTTGATCTGCAATAGGTGAGAACAAGTGAGACCATGTAACACAGAGAGGCAGAAATAAAAAAAAATATAATTTTTTTTCATTAATTATAAAAGGAAACCATCGAAGCAAGCACTATGACACAGAGAAAGGTAAGAAATGTTCAGTAATTTCTACAGTTTGGAGTCAGTAAGAATGATGAGATGATTTCTTATACAGGAATACTATCACAGTATTATTCTCATATATGAACATAAGCCATGATAAGGTTGAAAATATCACCATTACAGTCACCATTCTATACAAAGAGATAATCAAAATCAGTATATTCTGCTGCTGTATAGACACACAGAGGCAGACTTTATCCTAATGATCTTAAAGTAAAACACAATTTAAACAGGTAAAAGGGAGCTACTGCAGGATGTGATATATTCATATCTGATAATAAAATGCTAGGATAACTGATGCCATGAAAGGTAAACCTTCCAAAGAATATCTCTATCTAGACATAAACACACTAAGATTAAAGCTTTTTAAAATGAAATTAAACCAATAATCAAGTACATTATCTATTGGTAGGAGTTAATATTTTGCTCTGTAAAATAAAAAGAAAAAGCAAGGTGAAGATATTTTAGCTATTGTATCATGGTTTCCCTCTCAAAATACAGCTCCAAGCCTCACAAATCCACTCAGAACAAAGGAGTAAGCAGAAATATGTGGCAATGACAGTGTTTTTGCAGGGTAGATGTGATGAGTGAGAACAAAGGGGAATTTGTGATTAGTTTTCCAAATTTCTTTTATGGAAAGAATATGTGTGATGAAGGGGTCCATCTGTGAAGGCTCTTACAGGCTGAGACAGCCACTGAAGTATTTCTGATATGGCAGAAAAGGCAGACTGTGGAATAATCATAAGAATGGGCATTTTAACTTGGAAAAAGCACAAAGAATTCCTCTCACCTGAAAGACCTAGAAACTAGACTGAGTAGAATAAATCTATCTGCTCAATACTGAATCTGAGGAATGAGAACACATGGTACAGGTTCTGCTCAGCCTTCAAAAGTTTTAAGAGCAATGTAGAATTGTACAGTTTATAGAACATTAGCACAGCACAAAACAGGCAAGTATCTACATTTATTCGGAAATTTTAGTTTCCTCTTTGGCAAATTATAATGAAGACAATGTAAACTGAAAAAGTTCAATTTTATTTTTGCTTTAAGCTCAGTGACTAAATTCTATAGCTAGAGCTGCAGGGTAAGATGATTACTGTAAGTAATTTACATCTCCTTATTTCACTCAAGGAAGCCAGACACCACCACCACCACCACCACCACCACTACTACTACTACTACTACTACTTGTTGTTGTTGCTGCTATTATTATTACTACAAAAAAAGGTTTAAAGCCAGAATATTGATATTTAATAACTTGCCCACACACAGAGAACATTGCAGTATTTTGTCTTTAAAAAAAAAAGAAGGAAAAGAAAAACTGAAAGCTGACAAGACTTAAAAATCTGGAGCTATCAATGGTACATGCTCAGGGCATGTTAGGTATGAATTTTTCATGAGAATTTTCCACAGAGACATTTATTCTCATTACACAATGGCATGATAAAACAGTTCCTTCTGAAGAAACTTCACTGAAACCAAATCTTGTGATAGCACAGCTGTGGTCTAGCCTGGGTGCCAGTATTAGCTAAGCTATGAGAACCTGAGAGAGATTTACTAACTGCCAGGACCCACAGAAGTGTTAAACTGCTGCAGATGCCTCCCTCAGAGGAAAGGAGAAAGGCGTGTGTGTATTTCTTCTCCTACTTAAGGGAATAACCCACTCACACAGCTATATGGCTTCAGTCCAGTCTACCTCTGCTTCTTTGCATTCTTTTATCAATTCTCTCTCTCTAACTTATACTCTACCTGATAAAATAATCAGAAGTGCAGGAAGGAATGGCAGCTATTTGTGGTGTTTTTTTGAAGCTGCCTGCAAAGTGTCAAGTACCTGTGACCCTGACATACAGGGCACGAAGCATGTTGACAGTGACCTTACCTGCAAAGGAATGTAAGGCTGCTGAGCCACTGAAGAACCGGTTTATGTCAATGATCCATTAGCACATGCCACACATTTAAAATTCCTACATTGTCTTGAGTCCTTCAAACATTGCCCCAAACTGAAATCAGAACTTGAAGGGAGATTTTATCCTGGGCATGGGCACAGAAAATACCGATAATGCCTGACGCCAAGTCCCTGCATCCTAATAACCTCTCCTATTTGTAGAGCAGGCTCCTATCTGCCTTTTTGTCACACCCTAGAAGAACACACAGAGTGAAGGACTGTTTACCTTCCTATTCATTCCATTTGACTCGGGATTTTATCATTTGCTTTGACTCAGTATTGTACCCTGATGGACAAATCCTTGTAGAAGGTAATGTTCCATTGTTTTGAAGGAGACTTAACACAGCATTTAAAATAAATATTCAAGTAGGCAATAGAAAGCTATTAATTAAATAACATTTCTTAAAGCAACGGATTCTCTTAGTCTGTACATATATATCTCTCTCTATACACCTATATATAAACACTTCCAAAAATACACAGCTTATAGGCTATAGTTCTCCCATTGCTTCTAAAATAGTCTTGCTACTGTAGTCCAGCCTTTTCCTTAATAATTGAAAAGCAAATATTTGTCCCCAAACCTGAATTTTTATTTCTTTCTCAGCAGCACTCCAGTCTCCACTATAAACACAAACTTGTATCTGACAAATCCAGTCACTTACATGCGTTCACATAGAAAGCTTATGGTATATTTGAGTTTTGTCAAAAATCATGTTTGATTATTTCTGCTAATAGCAAAAAAGTGAGCTAAATTCCCTGAGTCAGAGGAAAGGATGAAGCACTGTGCACTGCAGGACATCTATGCAAAGCAGTGCCTGAGGTGTTTCTGAGTGTATTTCACAATAGATGATATTTTATGCTGTAAATCAGGCATAAGAGATCATCAAATAAGTGCAGGTGAAATTTTTTCAAGTTTGGTCATTGTATGAAATTAGAAGGTAATGCTCTAAAATTCATAAAATTGAACAACATGGTTTCCTTTGCCATTTACATGTTCCTTCCAGAAATCCAATTGAAAACAGTTCTCTATTGCTATGATTTTAGACAGTCATGAAAAAGCTACTATGTGTTCAGAATATCAATCTGCCGCTAGAAATGAAGAGCTGATTTTTGCTCACCACTTTCTTCACTGGGAGCTGTTTGCAGCCTTGCATCAGCTCAGCAGTCTGTGAGTCAAGGGGAGATGGACAAACAAAAGGGAATCTCCCTCAAGCTGACAGCAAGAGGACAAGAGTGACTTAAAATGCTTTTCCATTTAAACCTGCTTCACAAATGCAGGTGTCCCAGCTTGACATTAAAGACAATGGTACTGAGATCACATTCCCTCTGAGAGGACTGAGAAACTGGGAACGGCAAGGGAGGAAAGTGCAGGCTAAAAAAAAAAAGGTGTAGAATGTATTCAGAGTGGGAAATAAATGAAGAAGGAAGGCATTCCCATAAATGGAATGAAAGCATAAGAGGGAAATCATCATCATCATAATTATAATACTATTTATTGAAATGCAAGGTATGATTCTGGACTGGTATTAATCAGCTAAGCTTCATCAATACCAGTTAGACTGTGCCTGATTACATTAATTCCTGGTCTGTCTGACCATGGGCAATGGAAAAAGCAAAGCTTAATGAAAATACACGAAAAATACAGAGGTTTTTGGCTGAATCAGAAGGTCTGAGTATAAAACTCATTCTCTGAATTTGACTAGTTTGTATTTCCCCAGTTCTAAGTGAACACTGCAGCTGTCGGTAATGTGAGCCTCAAAGAGAGCTGGGACCCATTTACCCCTGGGCCACATCACAGGGACAAACTGAACTACAAATAAAACTCCCAAATTTTCCACATCATAAAAAAATGACTGCAATAGGCACCACCTACTACTCTGATATGAGTTTTGAGAGGCTTCCCTCAATAATCCCAACCCCTGATGTGTATGACACTGCTGGAGACCCTCTAAAAACTTTTTCTCCATGTTTTGCCTGTCAGCCTAATGGCAGCTAATTATTTCTGGTCTCTTATCTGAGTTGAACCTGATGTATACAAATAACCTTACAGAGAAAAAAGAAAGCAAAAAGTTCATAGAATGTTTGAAATCAGTCTGAGAAAACCTTGAGGCTCAGCAGAGCACCTGAGAGGGTGGCAGGTTAGCAGTCAGGGCTGACAGCCACGTTCCCATGCTGTGTCTGCTCTCACTCAGAGCTCCCACCACGGCCACTAACCTCTCTGTGCTCAGTTCACTCATCTGTCAAATGGGGGCAATTTTTTTCCAGCTCATAATATCTCTGTGAAACTTCATAAAATTCAAGCTGCATCAAAGAACTAAAGGACAGATACAAATGCTCACACTCAAGAGTGAAGTTTTTGGAGTTTAGCTCCAGTTCAGTCATTCTTTTGGGACACAGTGTGAGCTTGCTTGAATAAAACCTGAACAAGGGAAATGAATCAGGTAGAGGCATGCCCTCTTAACTTACATATCACCTTAAAAGTCTGTGAAAAAGCTTTGGATGAACAGGTCAACAAGAGGTTATGAATTACTCAGGCACTATGACCAAGAGGAAGAAGGAAATTGTGTCTGACGTCTGTTGTGCCACTGTTGTGTAACATCACCTCCCCAAGCTCACAGTTACAAAGCTGCAGCCAGGAAAACCATGGGAAGCAAGCTTGCTCTTTTGGCCAGATTATCTCTTGGTTAGAATCTGTAGATCATTTGGCTATGGCATTACTGGAGGCTACTGTTGTCAGCAAGTGTTAGTTTTCCAAAAAGACAGCCATCATACAACACCATGAAAATGAGTATTACAAACTTATGCTCTGGAAACACTTAATGCATCTAGACTTTGAAAACAAATGTTTCATCAGAGAAGAAAAGATAATGAGAAACATCAATCAGCCTCATGCCACATCAGATGCATGTGGCTGACATTAATCATCTCAACAGGCCACATTGAAGTCTGTAGTGTCTTTTTATGACAGTAACTTAGATCTCTTTCCAGAAAAACATATCATATCTTGATATCAAGAAGCTGAAAAAAATCTCATTGGTGTCCATAGCTGTTTAATGTACCCAAGTTTGACCCAGACATTTAAATATTTTTGTAACACCAGAAGCAATAAAAAAACCCCATGAATAATCTTTTGGTTGTGCAATCTGTGTGTACTTTGACCAAAGGCTTTCATGCTCAAGCAGTAGGTGGCATGCTTAATAAACGAATATTAATCTCACAAATATGTTCTCATGGTGTTTTACTGCTGTCTTAAAACTCAGATAGAAAACAATCTACCAAAGGATGAACACAAAATACTGAAAGCTCAGGTTCTTTAGATATAACTGCAATAAGTAAACAAATTACATTACAACTCTAGGGTGAATCAAAAAAACTCAGGACTGAGTCCTGCCCCATCACAGAAATGGAATAATTGAAACAGAACTCTAATCCCAAATTCTTGAATTGAATATGTTATTTGTCATTGAATAGGGAAAAAAATACCATAAAAATTACTCTAGTCAAATATGCAAATGAGTGATTATATTCTTTCCAAGTAAATTATCTCTTGGGTTTCTGTTTGGGAAGACAAGGTAGGTAGACAACACTCTTCTCTTGCAGCACTGCTCTCTACCAGTCCAGACTTGCTCCTTACTCCAAGTCAGCTCACGCCAGCCAGGGGTGAAGAGATCCCTTAGGGGAGACCAAACAAATCTAGCAAGCTTTGGGCAGTGCTTTGTGAGTCTTCGTGTTTAAAAGCAGAGGAAAAATGGGAGATTGTAATCGTTTGAAAAGCATGCAATGCCACATGAACAGTGTCTGCTCCTGGGATTTATTTTGTTTGCTGTGCAGGTAAGCAAGGGATAAAAAACAGTGCATTAACTCTGGGTATGGAGCAGCCCCTGTGAGCACAGCACTTCTGTCTGGGGGAGCAAAGGGAACATTACATTTAGTTCACACCAAGGTGAAAAAATTACAGAGCTGCCGATGCCCTCCTGTGCCATGGCTACATGATGAAAACCACTGGGGTTGTCGGAGCTCTGTACTTCTGTTATTCTTCACTTGCATTCAGGAACTGATTTATTACTAAGGCTATAGAGGAGGAAGAGAGGAAAAGCTAAACATTTTGTGTGCTTTGCATCTGGCAAGACATAAAACACTCTGATTTCAAGCATGAGACAGGTCACTGACAGTGACAGACATGGCTGGAAACATCTCAGTTCAGCAGCAGTAACTCATCATTTGAACCAAGTGTAATTGTCACCAGGTGCCAAGTCCCATTGTCTCCGGCTGTGGGGCTCCAGGCTCCCAAAGAAATTATCACATGAAATTTTCCTATACAATGTGGTTTTTGCATTTGCTGGGATGAACTGACACCAAAGCAAATCCCCTCTGCATTCCTTTTGACACTTAATATCTCTATCAAATCCTCCTGAGTCTCACAGAAAGCAGAGAATAAAGAAAACAAGTTTCTCCTCTCAGTGGCTGAAACTTGATCACTTTTATTTTAAAGGGCTGGGAAATGCAGTAACTTGCATTGCAACGATTTCTTTGGAGGAAGACCTTGGAAGGTATTAATGTCCTGTGCCCTGCTCAGGAAGAATAATGCCTGCCCTCCATCTCACTAGAAAGCAGAAAATGATCCTTGCCTCCAGTGTAATGAAGAAGATAAAGCAATGAATATAAAGTATCAAAAGCTGCACTTTCTGTATCTGATCCATGATGGGTCCTGTACTGTTACACAGAGGAGATTAACATAAGAACAACGTGAGTTATGTTTAGTTTTTAACAGCTCACGTGAGTGTATGAGGCCACATTGATCACCTAAAACCAGTCAGATGGTCATCAAAGGATAAAATGAAATTACCTATGTTTACCTCTTGCAGAGTTATTAAAATGCTTACTACCAAATTGTGATTTCAAGGACATTTCAGCTTTTCAGTAGTTTTCCAGCTTTAACTATCACTGCTACATTAGCAATTTATATGGTCTGGGAACTTATGTCTCAATCTTTTCCACTAAGTTTTAGTAGAATTTGCCTCCAAATAACATTAGGTGCTTACAGAGCATTTTAAAATAATGGCACCACAATACATTGGAAAAAATGAAATAAAATGTTAATTTGAAAGATCTGCACTAGCCTACCAATTTATTACTTTGACTAAATATAGTGATTTGTCAAGGAAGAAAACTAACAGTAAAGTAAAACTTCTCTTTTATCAAGTTTTCTTGTGCAGTTGTGTAACAAGAGCAGGATGCTCTCTATCAACACTTCTGATATTTCTATAGTAGAAGAAGACTTCTGCAGGAAAGGAAAAAAAAATCCCAACAGCTCACTAAGTCAAAGATTGTATCTGCATTAATGAAACTAAGGAGAAAATGTGGGTTTATGTTAGTGGTGGGGAGAGGGAAAGGAGAGGAAGAACCCACCTTGTAGAAAACCCTGTCCTAATTAGGTTAATTTAATATTTTCCAACAACTGCAGATAGGAGAGAGTCAAGAATACCTTAAAACCCATTTATCAATTTCCAGTCAAGAAAACAAAAATACCCAGATCAAAAACTTACTAAATTCTCTGAATAATTAATTGCCCTGACTATGCCTTATCATATACTAAGCATTCTCTCTACATCAGATGGAGACTTGGTAAAGGTTTGGGGAAAAAATATGGAATCATAGAATTCTTTAGGTTGGGAAAGACCTGAAGGAACACCATTTGGGACCAGCTACCAGCTGGATGTAACTCCATTCTCCTCCACTCTCTGGGCCCAGCTGTCCAGCCAGTTTTATCCCAGTGAACAGTGCTCCCATCCAGGCCATGGTCAGCTGGTTTCTCCAGGAGAATGCTGTGGGAAGTGGTGTCAAAGGCTTTGCTAAAGTCCAGGCAGACAACACCCAGAGCCTTTCCCTCACCCCCTGTGTGGGTCACTCGGTCATACAAGGAGCTGAGGCTGGTCAGGCAGGACCTGCCTTTCACAAACCCATGCTGGCTGGGTCTGACCCCCTGGTTGTCCTGCACACACCATGTGATGGCACTCAAGATGATCTGCTCCATAAGCTTCCCAGGAGGTCAGCATGACAGGTCTGTAGTTCCCCACATCCTCCTTGTGGCCCTCCTTGCGGATGGGCATCACATAACTTCCTCCCCAGTTAGGCAGGACTGCTGCTAAATGATGGAAAGTGGCTTGGAGAGCACTCTGCCAGCTCCCTTAGCATCCTTGGGGGGATCCCATCCAGCCCCAAGGACTTGTGTGTGTCTAAGGGGTGTAGCAGGTCACTGACCAGTCCTCCTTGGATTATGGAAGCTTCACTCTGCTTCTTATTCCTGCCTCAAGGGATGGGAGCCTGCAGAACTGGTCTTGCTGCTAAAGACTGAGGCAAAGAAGGCATTAAGTACTTCAGCCTTTTCACTGTTTCCAGTAAAGGATGGAAATTCTCCTTAACTTTTTGCTGCTAATGTATTTATAGAAACATTTTTATTGCCTTTTACAGCCGTAACCAGATTGAGTTCTTGCTGGGCTTTAGCCTTTCTCATTTTCTCCATCCATAACCAAACATGAATTAAGTGGTTTTGTTTTCCTTTCACTGAACTGCAGAAACCTGTAGCCTGTAAAAGACATCTGGTGCAGTCCCACACTCAAAGCAAATCCTATTAGAGCAGGCTGCTCAATGCTGTGTTTGTTGGATTTTGAACCTTTTGAGTCTCTGAAGATGGAGAATTCATAATCTCTCTGGATCCTTTTTCCACTGTTTGATCATGGTGATTGGCAAAAAACTTTTCCCTTTATATCTACTAGCATTGCTTCACATTGCAACTTGTGTGAAATCCCTCACCTTGGCACTGAGCACCTTGAGAAGAGTCCTCATCTGTTTTTTTCCCACTAGGTAGTTGTACCCACCCATTTGATAGCTGTCAACAGCATTAAGGTCTCTCCTTAGCTTTCCCTGAATAAACCCATTTTCTTATATTTTTCTCATGCATCATATCATACAATGCCTCAACTGATCTTGCTCCATTAGGTCAATGTTTTCTTTGTACTGGTGAGCCCTCAGCTGGGCACAGTATTTAAAACAGGAGCCAAATACAGGAAAAAAATCCTTTCCATCAACCTGTTTGCTGGATACACTTCTGCACACAGAGCACAGTGGGCAGTTGGCCTCCTTTGGCACATAGGCACCCTGCTGATTTTGATAGTTGAAGAGGTTTTCTTAAGTAGAGTGAAGAGAGTTACTTTTAATCCTCTCCCTGTAGAAGCCTGAAATTCTTAAGAGATTTTTTAACACCCGCTTCCTAAATCTAATATAATATGGTTATTCCCAGCCCCATGTGAGTTTGTTGGCAGACACAGTCATTCTACCAGTAGAAAACAATCAAGGCCCCAATAATATGTGAACCATAAAAGCATTGCAAGCCATCTCTGTAATCATTTTCTGATGTTCAGACATATATTTGTTCTCCTAGAGCTCCTTTCCTTTGTTCTACTTGAAAGTAAAAAAAGTAAAAAAGATTAGCCTTTGTGCCTATTGACCTCCAATGCCCTGCTAAACCAGTGGGAGTTTCAGATGTGAGTGAGTCCTAGGGTCTAGTCAGAGTACCACTCTACTTGTCTGCTTCAATCTAAAGGGTGTGATTCATATCAGAATATTTTAAAAGATCTAAATTTATCAGTACAAGAACCACTTAACCTGTTCCCTGCAGACTTCAGACACGTAACACCAGATTCAAATTTGATGTAAGTAAAAGCAAAATATAGGTTATATTAGACAGAAATTATTTTAGAATATTTGGATCAAGTTCTCTGTGTCCACTACTGCTAGGACTCCAACCATTTGTTTCTTTTTCTCTGCTAAGTACTTCCATATTACTACTGTTTTCTGGAGGAGTTGTTTCTGCCTTTGCAACAACTTGATCAGATTGTGCTTTTTTTCAGAAGTAGGTTACACAGCATATATTAAATGATGATGAGAGTATAAAAAACGATAAAGCTAGATTTTGGTATTTTTCTTGTATTACAGATTATCAAAATCTAATGTTGAATCATATTGCAGACAACCACACTCAAGAGAGATCCAATAAAATATATACCAATGTTGTTTTTTGTCTCAAAATTAAGATCAATATATTGTACCTCTTGCACATAATGATGTCTATAGTAAAAAGAAAAATACACAGAAAGTAAAGAGAACATAATTCATGGATTTCTATAACATTTCTGTCTATTGCAAACATTTAAACAAATATTTCTGAAAGCTATAAATTGTAAAAATCAGAGTTGATTGCAGCACTGCAACAGAGGAAAATGAATGCTGCCAAATTTGTCTTACCTGTTCCAAGAAACAAGACGTGGTATCTCCCATCAGCAGCATTCACTCGATCCACAGCAATCTTTGTGTACTTGTAGTCAGCTCCTATCCTGATGATTAATGGCCTCTTGTGTATGGGGTAAATGGGATTAAACATCAAAGGGTGGTTCCTAATGAAGGTCACAACATCGTCTGGAAACTCTTTGGTTGTCCGCACATTGGGTGTGAAGGCTCCTCCCGGGCACTGTAAGAAACAGGCACAGTAATGATGAACAGTACTTATCATCTTTCAGAGAGTTTTCATCTCCAGATCATTTACAAATATGGACAGATAGCTCACAAAGGAAATTCCCAAAAAAAGCACTTCAGACTTGGGCCAAAACGTACTATATTCCAGTAAAGGGAATGAAGTGTTGAATAGCTACACTTTGAACTCTCATCACTTCTGACAAAACAAACCAAACTGTATTTTCACACTTTCAAAATCCAGCTTGATGACAAAGATCTGCACTGCTGAACCTACTTCTGCATGTTTTATGCTTCTAAACTGCCTGTTCAAAAAAAAAAAAATCCAAGAGGTTGGTACGGGAAGTTACCAGACTTTTGCATCTGTTTTTTTTTCACAGAATTAGTTCAAAGGCAGAAAACAAAATCTGATACTTAATTGCAATTTGGCCAATATTCCTCTTGTCATTTTTTTGATTACAAGATGATGAAAGGGCCCGCGACTCATCTTCATTTGAAAGAGAAATAATATGGAGTTAATGAGGGGGTCCCATAACAACTTCTTTATATCTGAAAAGGTTGTCTGTACATTCCCCTATGCCTTAGAAGTAACTGAAGTCCATGAATATTTTGGATGTTTCTTTAAACATCAAGAAGAACCATCCAAATAATCATCCCTGAGGCATTCTGGGCCTCATGAGAAAATAAAAGCCATCTTAGAAAACTCAACTCTTTACTGAGTTTGAAACTAAAAGGAAACTCTGAAGAAATCAGAGCTATGTCAGTAATTGGTACAAAGTTCTCCATGTACTTATGTTAATTTACTTGGGTTTTTTTCTCAGCTACCAGTACCTCACTTCTTATTGCTGCTCCTGAGCTTTCCTTTTTTCCCCCTTACTGTATTTCTGAACTGTGAAACTCTCCTCAGAGTACTGGAGATATTCAGAAGTGTTTCAACACAGTATTTTTCCAATTGGAAAATGATTTGTTCAATAAAAAGCACTTGATGGAAATTTGTTTATTTTGATGAGGGCCATTCTTACATCTAGGATGGAATTTCTGGTCAAAACCACAGACACAAAATAGCCAGTAGCTTAGGGAGAGATTTACCTCACCTGACTCCTACTCTCTTAAAGTCAGGCATTTATTCTTAGGTTTCCTCTGTAGTCAGTAATTCAGACTGAACACCCTGCTTTTAGATGGCTAAAATTACACAAAATGAATCATAGTCTGAGAGACATGGACTCTCTCTGGGGATATGTGAGTCAGGTGTCCAACCTACCTGATGAGCTGCAATGCCAGAATTTGGGTTTTCACCTCCCGGGGCATCCCCGTAACCACAGGCAGGAGTGCCTGTTCTACCCTCACTTCTAAAGGCTGTTCCATATTGTGCACCCAATAAACTATTCATTGGGCATACCAGGAAACAAGTAGAGAGGGGACTTCAGCCTAATCACAGGCTTTAGAGTCATCTTCTGGCTCAATAAGAAGTTAATTATTTATACAAAGTAGAACAGCTCTGGTAGGAGCTCTTCAAAAGAAATTGCTCTGGCATCAGTACCCTCCAGGAAGAAGAACCAGAATTCAGATCAGACATGGGTTGTTTCTCTCATCTGACATCCTTGTTGATTTGTTTTTCTGGGCTCATATTTATCCTAAGGGTTTTGTTTTGGCTCTCATTAGAAACCATGCTCTATGTTAATGGTCTAGGACTGCTCACAAAGTTCAATTCTTATAATCTTGCTTGCTCTATCCTCTTCATATTCATCTACATTCCAGAAAATGTATGGAACTATCTGTTAAGATTAGCAATAAATGCTTAAAAAAGAACTGCATTCATCATTAGCAAGATTATTCTACTTGGTAGTGTTCTGCCAGACCTCAGTTCCTTTCAAGAGGGATTCTGTTTCACAAACAGCTCAACTTAAACTTTCCTGTCTCACATAGCTCAATTAGAAGTCTTTCTCTGATACTTTCAACCCTTCCATTATTGAGTTGGAGTCATAAGACTTTTGTCTGTGACTTATTGCAAAAATGTCTGTGCTATGATTCACACCAGCATGACCCTAAAAACTTACATTATATCATTGTTCCAAGCAAAGCTTTAACAAACATGTTTAATCAATTAATTCTTTTGCTAAACCAGTGACAAGCAAAAGATGATACTGAAGAAACCCATAAGCTCTCCCTTTCCTGGAGGGATTGAATGGGCATCCTTCACAGCTCATTCAAGAACTTGTCTACACAACTTGTCACACTTGATTATCACAATTCTTTAATTTACAACATATTCTCCAATATGCTGTAGGTACAAAAACTATTTCTGTAAACTCTGAAGAATGGAAACTACCCTCAAACATCACTGAGTTTAGTAGCAAGCTGCCAATTATGTATTTCTTTTTCCATAAGTAAGTTTTGCTTGTGGAGAAATAAGAAACCACTGGTATTTAGTGAAGGCCAGCCAAACACTGCCGAGTTGATCATGGCCAAAAGAACGTATTGCTTCATTTAATCCTACTGAAGCTACACTGAAGCCTTTCCATTGTTTATCCAGTGTACTGCAACATGATGAACTTTCACTTCTACCCAGAGGTTTAGTATGAATATCTCTTTAGGCAACTGCAAAGTAGGATTTTCCATGTCATATAAAAAGCCATCCCTGTCTAGTCCAGCATCCCAGAAGTTACAAAAAAAGTACATTCCACAGAAAAGAAGATCAAGCCCCACAGACGGCAAACTTGGCTAATCCTGTTAACTCTTTGAGCACAAATTCTGAGCAGCGAAAAATCCCCACGTCCCAATTTTCACAAATGCTTTGGTACAAGTGAAAAATAAACTTTGTGGCACACATTGAAAAGTGGAAATTTTTTGGCAGTAAAATAAAAGCAAAGCCAAAGAAATTTCATCTTAGAAAATATGACTTAGGGATACTCTGTTGTGGCTGAATCATGAGGAAACACAAAAGCCAGTGATCCAAAAATGAGCAATGGTCATCTAAAGGAATCTCTGTGAGCCATGAGCAATGATCTAAGAATTTATCTTCAAATTCAGAGCTCATCGGCACATCTGGAAAGTGTACATAATTTTTGTCACCATGTTAAATCCAAATCTGATTTTTTTTCTCCTTTCTGTTGTGTTGCCCAATTTCTTTAGGCCAATCTGGAATACCTCAGAAGCCTCCATGAGGTGAACCAAAAAAAACATGGCAGTGGTTGAGGAAAGACATACAAACAAAACACTCTGAAGCAGGAAGAAACTGAAATGTGACTAACCACAAGAGTGTAAAACTTCCTGTTTAAATGGGTCTTTCTTCTAAAGCCTCAGTGCACTCTTGAGATTAGAACTGTATGAATTAATTGCAAGGAAAGACTAATGCCAGCATTAGACCTTAGTGGAATGTCAGGTATTGATTAGTTAATTCTAGAGATCTGGGAATGTAAAGTCCTAACTCTTATAGCCAGCAGCAACTGCACAAAAATGTCATGAAGAATGCTGTGAACAGGGATTGTGTGAACAGGGAGAGCTATTCCATGTATCTGAGCTATTCTATGTATGAGAGAGAAAAATAGAAAAAGAAGAAGATTTTGCAGCATAAAGACAAATCAGACTGAAATAGTGATATGGTTAAAGGTCCCCACAGGGATTGGCAAAATTAAAGTAAAATTTAATTTCCTGTGATGAATGGAAAAGCACCAAAGTGTTAATCTAAAAAAAATATAACTGTATTGTTGAGAAATAATTGATGATTCTCTGCATATTTATTTTGTTCTGATACTTGAGAAACTGTAATACTTCATAGGAGTCAACACACACCCACACAACCATAATTCATTTAGCAAATATGGATTCAGACATGATTCTAGAGAAAGTTCATACATTCTTCATTAAAGCTTGAAGTATCAGATGTTACATTTCTGCGACATATAAATTAAGAATAGTTAAAAAGGTAAGTAAATAAAGAAAAAAGTGCATTACCAGCAACTTGTATGTAAGTAAATAATTTAAAAAGTGCACTAACAGCAATTTGTATATAAGTAAATAAAGGAAGAAAAAAGTGCATTAACAGCAATTTGTATATGTCATGAATTGAAAAGTAAGAAGAAACAATAGTTTTGTTTAAATATTTCATGAGATACTTTTACACAACTTGGAAACAAAGCTAGCTCTAATTGTGTACAGAATTTTTTGGAAGATTATAAATATCCCTGATACAATGAAAGGAAGTCCTGAAAGCAAGGCAAACAAAAAGCATTCTAACAAGGAAGATGATGGTGAACTGCATGGCAAGAAAATGTTTTTATTTCTAGGTCTCTCTTCCAAGATTCAGAACCTGGCATGGTATGACTTAGTCAAGTGACAAGTCCCAGAAACCTTGCTCTCTAAATTTTCTACTATATCTCCTAAGCATCTGAGTAGAGGTGCAAGATTCTAGAGAACTAAAGAAAATTCATACAGACAGAAAACAGACTTACAGACATTTGGATCCAGGCTGTGGAACACACTAACAATGCTGTCTTTGCATGCTTCTTTATTTAGCTACGTTTTGCACAAATGAACCCACAAAATGGAAATGTGCATTCAAACAAGGGAACTATCACCTAATGAAGCAGAAAGAGAAAGAACAACTAACACTTTACATGACTTTTAATTCTTTCTAGAAGACTTCCAGACACGACATGATTTGCGGTTGGATTTGCAGGCAACTGAAAAGCAAATAAAATAGTCCTGAATTGTAACTGCCACAGTCAGATACAGACTTTTCTCTTGGAGTAAATAATATTTATTTATGCATTAAACAAAGACAAGCAATTGGCAAGACTCAATAAACATCTTTGTACTTACGGTGCCAGGTCGTGGGTATGGAATTCTGCCCTGATATGGAATCAGCTGGTGGTTTGGGCCCTCCTTGTGCGCAAATGGTCCGTTGAACACAGTCTGGATGTCCGACAGATGATACACACACACAGCTGAGCCTTTAAATATGGAGCTGGAAGACAAGAGAAAGTTAGCATTGCAATCTACCAACTTTTTTACAGCTTTTCCAGAATTTTTCACGGTCCAATGATGAAAGATACCTCTAATATAATATTGTATACAATTTATTACTTTTATATGCATTTAAAACATTTTAAATCAACTCATCTAGCTGCCCAATATGCACCACTACTTCTTAAGACTTAGGACCTTTCTGAACAGTGAACTGAAAAAAAGAGAGAGGCAGGCACTATCCTACTGGTACAAAAGGAAGATTTCTTAATGGTAAATATAGAAGAAATATAATCTGGCTCCACTTAAATCAGTGGCAAAAGTATTGCTGACTTCAGTGAGGCAGGAGTTTTATAAACTTTGTACTGCCAAGCTTAGCACAGGTTTCCAGAACTCCGACCAGTATATTAACCACAAGATCTCCATGAGCCTCTTAAAATACATGGCTAAAATATTAATCAAAACATCCAGAGCAAATACAATTGTTTGGATTATTATAATCAGTTTCCAGCTTTTTTTTTGCAAAAAAATGGGGACAAGATGTGGCTGTAAAGGAATTACTCCCATACAGTCCTCAAATCCACCCATAAAACTGGTCTTATGAAGATCCAAGGTTGAAGCTTCTTGAGGGGAACCCAGGGGTTCAGCTAAGAAAAAAGTGGGCATGTTCTTCCCACTGCTCTAGATTCAGCCATGGGTCCAGGTAGCACAAGCCCTGAGTGGTCTCCATCACCCCATGATGATGAAGGACACTAGGGGAAAATTTTCCAGATTGATACTAAGGCTGACTACAGTGATTAAACTCCCTCATTTTTCCTCTTGCTGCATGCAAGGTTTGTGGTATTTATTTTTAAAAAATGGAAACTCCAGACAAGTCTAAAATCTGCCTAGTGTTAGCTGTAGGATGAAGATAATCCAAGTAACTGTTTTCAACTGAAGAAGAAAAAACACTCCAGAAAAAAGCCTGAAAACATTACACATGGTGTCTAAACAATAGAAGTGAAATCCACATTGCTCTCAGCTATATATGGATTAGCAGAATGAGCCTTTCAGATGGATTATGGTATTTGTGGAAATTTTGCTAGGTATTAATAGATTTTGAGAAATGCATTTAGTCTTTCCAGATGTTTCATATTAGATTTACAGCATATTATGACACTAAAAAAATTTAGCTCACTATTAATCTATTTCCTTCTGTATGATTTAGATAAAAATACTAGTAGTTATTACTTCCTGTGATGTTTCTCTCTTGCTACTGTTATGAGTTGAAAGTTTACAGAGATGAAGATACAGGAACTATTAGGGAGTAAAAATCCTTATGGTTTCTGTATTTAACTAGATAAGATATTCAACCTATAGTTGAACAAAAATAAAGCAAGAATACACCAATGCAGACATAAAAAATTCAGTACAGAGAGAAAATAGCTTGAGAACGAGAAAAAAGTGAAAGTTTCTCTTTTTTGTCACCTTATATGTTCCTGTGATTCAAATCTTATTTCCACTGACAAATACCAGAATCAGGTAGAAGTATTTCCAGTTCAGTCATGTTGCACCCCCAACATGTGGTTTTACTACTAAACATAAGCTCATCCTTTTCTCTTTTTGTGATGTAGGAATTACAGATAGCACCTAAGTTTACAACTTATGTAATGCGTTTTTTCCCCAATTAAATATCATAGAATCATATTCTCTTATCATATCTATATATTTGAGTAAGTATACCCCTATATCCCAGTGAAAAAACTCTTGGAGCAAAAAAAATCTGAAAGGATTTTTTTCTAAAAATTGCCATTAAAGGAATTATTAATAATAAATTACATAATTTTCTAATTTGATAAAATAATTTAAAATTAAAAAAAAATCCAGAAGACTTCTTTGAATGTAAGACATAAGAGCTAAATAATAAAGGGTAGCATATCAGAAATCAGGTGGTAGTAACCAATTTTACTCTTTGTTAACACTATGCAGTGAGGGCAAGAGGAAAAATAAAAAAATTAAGGTAGAGGTGGAAGAATCTGTTGGTCCACCTGCCAGTCTATCTTTGTGGAGAGTTTCAGCATAGTGAGCCATATCTAGGTGCTTCCACCACCCTTGGGAGCTCAGTAAGTGCTTTCTAAACCAGACAGTAAGTGAATACAACTGACTGGAAACAGGGAGCTGCAAGGAGGTGACCAAATGCCATGTAAGCTTGTCCTTTTGTAGCCAGCTGAAGCCAATATGTTTATTTGCCATCTCTGTGATCATCAGCCAGCTGAGAGACTGGAAATGATTTGCATGAATTCATGTAAGATATCCTGGTTTGATCCTTCAGGGTGCTGGATGTTCTTCAGGAGGTGTTAAGTGCTCTCAGATGCCACATGAGTTCACTGCATTGAAGTCATCTAGCTTTCCACTGCTGAGCAGTGACAAGTGGCCCTCCATGGAAATGTTTTGCCAGCGGCAGCTGACAGTATGTCAGGAAGCAGTTTGCTCCAAGAAGCACAGCTCTGACATAGATACCAACAGCAATGATACTGAGACATCTGCATGCAAACCATAGCCACAGCAGACACACAAAATTGCCCAGCACAGCCTCATCCACAAAGCATCAGTTTCAGTTTTCATATAGAAAATCAGGCAGTTCAGCTAATTTTTTTCAAATCTCCATGTTTACCTTGATGTTGTAAAAATTCCATACACAAGCGTTGTTCTGGGGTTATCTGTCTCTAGGAGAAACACATCCTCTGTAAGAAAGAGAAAGAAAAACATTTTGAATATTTTCCAGTTTAACTGATGATTTTATTCCTTCTAAACTCAACAGTAGTTTTATCTCAGACTTGAATGGGAAAAACGAGACTTAACCACATGAACAGATCACAGATGCATAAATCTAGCATTTAAACATTCAGAAACAAATTTGGAAATTAACTCCATGCCCTCTAGCCTTATGAAGACAGAAGGCAAAGATTTTCAAATACATTCAGGATCTATGTCACACATTTTTCTCAGCTGTATCTTGTTTCAGCGGGTTGTTAAGCAGTAGGAAAACATTAAAGTTGCAGTAGGTTTAAGACAAAGAGTTCCCGTAGATGGATGTAATCCAAAACAGGGAAATTAGGTGTTTTATTGTCCAGAACGCACTGGAGTGCCCTCACTAGAGCATTTTCAACATGATATGAATGTCAGACAGCTTTGCAGTAAAGACTGTGAGAGATGTAAAACTCCCTGCCTCCTGTTGTGTAGGGATTTATTGACTGCACTGTGCAATGCTGTACCTACTCACTGAAATGGATTTACCCACTATTACCTTTGATCTGCTGATTTTTTTTTACCCTTCAGTGAAAACTACTTTAATCTCTGACAGTTTCTCCTTACAAATGTTTTTAATCACTATAATCATGCTACCTCTTAAACTTAATTTACAACTCAAAAAAGACTGAACTGCGTGAGCTTTTTATCACAGAGTATGTTCTTTAGCTTTCCATTAATTCATGTGGCTCTTTCATTTAACCTGCTGAATTTTTTAAATATTCTTTTCAATGTGTCAAAAGCAAAAGATTTCACCATGCAGAACTGGAAGTGTTATACTCTCGTGAATTATACATGAACACAGAAGCATGTGTTTGCTCTCTCCCCGTTTTCTGAATTTCCAGCTGTGACTGTATTCTTCCTCTTTGCTAGGGAATTGTGCTGGGAGCCCATGCTGAGAGCATTGTCTCCTATTCACTATGGCCCTACATATTGTCATACAAGAAACTAAAAGCAGTTATCCTACTGCTTTGTTGAAGAGGAGGGGGTTGGTAAATCACAGTTCTGAAAGATGAGCTGCTGTGGCAGTGCTGAGGCACTGCAAACCTCACAAAATCAGTCCTCCAAGCACCTTGCACATTCCGAGCTAGAGCAAGTTAGGATCTGCTCCTAGGCCCAATCAGGTTCCATTGAAACCTTGAACTAAAGCAAGTACACCAAATAGTTGTAAACATATAAACTCAGAAAGACTCCAAACCCCATTTGCTATGGTGGGAATCAGGAATAATAACCAAGAAAAGGAATAGAGGATACAATGGAGAGAAGATCAGAACCAGATGCAGACCCAGTGCAGGGCACATTAGCTGCTTATAATATTTATATTTATAGTAAAGCACATACCAAATCTTCAAATACATGAATTCAGAACCATGATTTTGTGTATTTTAGCTACAAAAACCATAGAATTTGAAACTTTCTGGTACTGTTGTTTGGCATGTTGGTATCAAGCTATGCATCTATTAATTCCTTCATGAAAAGAAACCTCTTGTGATTGCTGTATGCATTGAATATTTACAGTATTTCATATGTTGAAACAAACATTTGTATGACTAAATGATTCCTGAAAAATAGTATTTATGGATAGTGCTATTGCTGGTGCCACTAACAGGATTTATTAGCATTATCTTGAATTACCAAACTGAGGACTCTACCGTGTGATCAAAAAATAGAAAAAATGCATTATGGAAAAGCTGTATGTCACACAGTGCTATAAGACACAGTTTCAAAGGGGATGTTAAAAACTCTCTATTGTAATCCAAGCTAGTAGCAAAACAGTAAGAGAATCACTTAGATGTTTCTTTACAAGAATTAATTCTTTACATATATCATTGTTTTACATAGTCAAGATTAATTACCTTAATTACCTTATAATTACACAGAGAGACTTATGAAGAATTTCTTGGTTTTGCTGTCATAAAACTGCAAGGGGAATTTTGTCATGGGCTTCAAGTGCTATGATTTCACTGTTATCAATTTGACTAAGAAACTGAATGAAAATTAGTCATTAAATAAGCACAAGGCACAGCATTTAGATGAAGTTTTAAGGAATGTTTTTTGTGATACCTAATTCATCAAAGTATGTTTCTGTTCCATCTTCATCCATTACTGAGCACACAAGTCTTGCTTTCAAGAATGTTGTCCACTTGTTCACGAGACTGCGCTGACCACCTGTGTCATTCTGGAAAGAAATATTGTTTTCAGAAAAGAAGAAATAAAACACAGCTAACATTTTACTGGGCTTTCCCACATTTTTCCCAGGTTAATCCATTATCTAGATAATTATCTGGTAAATTTAATATTAAAAATAGATAGGACTAAGCCAAATCCCCTCATCTAAGCTTTCTATATGCAGAACAAACCAAGAACTAGTTTTCTGAGTGGACTTTCTCTGCTGGGCTAGCAGGATTGGAGGGTTGGGCAGTAGATTTTTGTGCATCAAAAAATCGAAAAATTTTTGTCCATGCTGTTGACTGGAAGTGACTATGGAGCTCTGCATCACTCATTGAAACCCAGGATGAAGTCCATGCTATCTCTAAAAGGTCTCATGATTCTATGCAGGGATGTTTCTTCTAGTCCTGACAGCAGCATAGCTGCACCTGACCTAGTAAAACACACTAGCACATGAGGTAGATGCTCTAAACAGTAATCAGAAATGATGGCTAGTGTGGGTCAAGCTAGTTATGCACTGTTGCAAGTCCTGCTAGCTGGGTCCAGAGATGGCTTGCTCAGAGCTCACTCACGGATCTTTCCAATTTTCCATGGTTCAGGGTGGGAACTGTAACTGCCAAGCCAGGTGATGCAGCCCTGAGGTGACAGATCCTGACCAACTGTGCTGGGGAATGCCTTATGTAAGAGCAGTGTCCTCTGAACTGCATAACATGATGTCACCCAAGGAAAGAAAAAAACCAAAATGTAGAAGTACTGAAATGGGCTTTCAATAAAGTGCTGGACATGTTCCACTGATGCTGTTGGAGTTTGTAATCCAACATTTTGGGTGACTCATAAAGAGTCTTTTCACTGGGTAATATATTTTGCCAGTCTTAAAGGTGTAAACACATGAATACGGTGATATTGCATGTATACAAGTATACAAATATGACTGGCTCAGATTTCTTTTAATTTGCCTTGGGATTCTGCCACTGGCTTCAGTGTAAGTCTAAAAAGGCTCAGGCCTTTCAAAAATCATTTGGGCTTCATCATAACAGTAGAAAACCTAATACAGCTGTAATTGTGTGAAATGTCTTCTTGCAAAACACCCAAAAAGGCCTTTAGGCACTTTAAAATACAGAGAATGGAGATTATAAAAGAGATCACATTCTTCAGCATATTGCCAGAGAAGAACAAACACCTTCACATCCAGGTACAACAAAATCACAAAGCATCAAATTCTAAAGAAAAGCCAAATTAAAGACAGGGAATGTATAAACACTCACAATGAACTTCCTGAAGCATTCCAAAAGAAGGAATGAATAGGCTAGCAGCAACTGTGCATTTATAATTTTTCTCTCATTAAAAAAAAATGATTTTACCAGAGATATTAATAGCTGCTTCAATAATTTTTCATCTACAGTTGATTAGAGATACAAAAAAAAATGAAATAGAGACAATGAGGAATGCTGTGAAAAAAAATTAATTATTGTCCAGGAATAGCCACAACTCCTGAATTCAAATTTCCTGCGCACATTTTTAAAGTTAGGCCCACACATGCATCAATGCAAGCAAGATGAAAGAACAGATGTCATAAAAATGAAAACAGCATTTGAAAGTTAAATCCACCAGTTTAAAAGCTTGATATTTCTGACGTGCTTTAACTATTTTGAGTGTGTGTGTGTGAAAGCCTTCACTGCCTAAAGTTCATTTTTATTAAGAAAACAATGTGTCTTCTTTGTGCTAAGGACAGCAAGTTTGAAAACTTAACACTGGTAACTATTCTGACTCAGTCAGAAAAATACACAAATCCCTGAACCTCTATGTTTCCATATTCTTACATGTATTGTTAGATATATATAACCTGTTCAGACCCTAGCTGTGAGTAACAGCTCTTCTTAATTATGAATGGGGACACAGAAACGGGAAATTTTGTCAAATTAAAAGCTTTTCAAACATTTAGTCTTTTAGATTATCATGTCACACTAGCAGCTTATCCCAGAAACCTGGTAAACAAAATAGTTCTTACTGGGCACACTCTTGCAATCATTGAATGAATTTGCTTTGTGCTGCCGCTGTTGTCTGTGAGTCTTTCTTTGAAGAAGAAGTAGATTTTGGCATCATTGGGGTCAGTGCCATCTGGGATAACATGAGCATCCACAAAAATAGGCTCTGAAATGAAAAAGTTTACCAAAAGGATGAAACCAAAAGATGTATAAGCAACGAATGATTTGACATTTACTGACTGCTTCAAGGAAGTGCTGAATATACCAAATATCAACAGGTAAATGGCTCCATGCTGGCAGCCACATGTGCTTGCATCCTCGGACTTTATTTTACAGCAAATTTTTGGAGGAGCAGTCCAGAAGCAATGGTATTGGATTACTGCAGAGACCCAAAGACTTTGAGGAAGAAGGAAGAATCAGTGTTTTATCTGGGGCTCCTAAGGAAAGTCTTATTGAGACAAAACTTAAAAGTAAGCTGGAAGAGCTTAGGAATATAACAAATAAGGCTCACAAATAAGAGAGGAAAACAATTTGTGCAACCCAGAAAAGGAAAGGAGGGGAGGCAAATGCTTGAGAAGCATTTGACCTTGTATCAGAGGCTGGTAAACATAATCAAATGTATGTGTAAAACACTACAAAAGAGAATTAGGGAGAGAACAAAATAATTTATAACCTTAACAGCAAACATATAATGGACAGTGCAGGAGCCCTCAGAATATCTCCTCTGACTGAAGAAAGAAGGGACCCTTCTCCCTGCATGAAGGCTTTGTCTTTTCAATGATCATGCAAGATTTCTTGTTCAATTGAAGTGCAGTACAAAGTTTAAAACAATCTCATACAAAGGTTGAATGTCTGACATAAAACTCATTTTGAACTGCACCATTTTTCTGTTCACATAAGTCTATTCTCAATTAATATAACAAATGTCATGACTCTGGCTCTAAAAGAACATGGAGATAAATTGTACTTTCAAGTACCTGTTTTGAACAGATAGATTTTCCAGAAATTAGGCATTTTAAAATTTTCTTTTTCTCTAAGTCATTTTAGGATGCACATGTTAGGGTGCACAGGTAAGAATGTGTAACAAACAGAAAAAAAAATTAGAGAGCAGATGTAGTTTCCCTTTCATAATGAAATGACTTTGTGAATGAAATCTTGTGATTTCATTGTAGTCACAGCCAGACAGGAGTTGTAAGTCACCAAAAAAAAAATCAAGACAAAACCACAGTAACTTTACTTCAACATACCTGAAGGCTTTTTAAAAATGTAATTACTTCTGCTCAGAGGGGTGACTACCATTTTAATTTAAATTGGTTTCATTGGAAGGAGTCTTCTTACCAGTAAAGACAGGGAGAATTTTCACAGTGATGTCAGTGAATCAAAGAGTTATTTGATTCCACTCAGAAATGAGTTTTTCTACTGTGTTTAATCAACCAATTTATCACCACTGAAATAAGTGGTAATGATCCACATTGACTTCTCTGATAGTGGGACACTCTTCTGCATGCATTTTGAATGCAAGTGGTAATGAATCTTCTGTGCAGATGGATCACCTTGAATTAACTGAAGCTGGTGGCTTAGAAACAAACACTGATTTAAGGCAGTATCTGATTCATAAGAGGTGAAGGCACTTTTCTAGAAATCAGACTGCCTTCAATTGCTATTGGAAAGGTCTTCATACAGTTGCCCTCAAAGAGCTTGGTTCAGCCTTAATGCAAAAAAAGGCCCTCAGGTGGGGCAGCCTCAGAGTTTGGCTCATGCAGAGATCCCTCTACATCTGTGCATTGTCTACAGTTTGTATGTACACACATTTCTTCATGGTTCAGGTTCATAAATTAAATTCAGAGACAAACTCTTTAAAATAGAAAGTCTTTGTTTTAAGCAAAGGAAAGCAGAATCTCTGTGACACCCACTAAAACTCTGATAAATTAAAGGCATCTCACCACTCAGCCACTTGGAGTTGTGCTGGTCAGTCCTCACTGCATTCCTCCTGGTCAGACTGCGAAAAATGGCTGCATCTGTCCCCATGAAATCAATATACATTCCTGAAAAAAGCTCTTCATCTGTAAAGAATTGAAATGGAGGGAGAATTGTTATGGCTTTTGGGAAAAAAGAAAAGTTTATTTTAAATTCATCAGCTCTTTATTTACACAGGATTCTATACAGATAAATAGTGGGTCATGGGAATGAGGTTTTCTCTGATTTACAAAGACTCAAACTAGAATGCATGAGAGTAATCAGATTTTTCTTAGAGACTTTATGGAACTGTACCATTAAATGCCACAGCAGAGCTGCATACATGGGAAACCATTCTTGATAGAAAGTTTAGTTGCCCTATTTGCACTGCTAAAGACCACTGGAGAATAAGGCTAGTGTTATCAAAAAGTATCATATTCAATATCTTAAGTATGCACTTCAAAGAATTTTTTTTTTTTTTGTTACGAAAGCAGCTGAAGTGACTGGGTTGAATTTATTGCTGCTGTAAACTGGCACAACATCTATTGCAGTCAGTGGATCAGTGCCAGTTTTTACCAGCAGCATTGTTATGGCTGCCCCAGGCAGCCTCAAGCTGCCTTCAGTATCGCAGAAGTCAGACAATCATATCACTGAACTTTACTCAGAGTAATATGGAGCAACAGTTGTCCCCCAACAGCAGAATGAGACATGCAACTCTTACACTAAGTATGAGCTTCTGCTCCCTGTGCAGGGCTCAAAACTCAGCCCATCCGTCAGGGTCTCTATCTGTGTTTGTTTCAGTCTGTGTGTGTGCATAAACATATGTATATATAATTACAATTATAATTACATATACTATCATTTTCTACTCTGTGAATAACCAAGCAATTTCCACGGACTAATGACAATGAAACCCCAGAGTAGAAAACAGTAGCTAAAATAAACTCTAACTCTCAGAGTGGGAGTGGTGGCTGAATACATTCCAGTACAGCTGGGTCCCTTGATTGATGTTTTTGTCTGTACTCCTGGACTACCCAGAGAGTGTGGTCAGGCTGGCAAGAGTCACAGGCTCAGAAACACTTGAGGCTATTTTCATGCTCTGTGTGTGTGTGTGTGTGTTCATAATCAGCATGGAAGACTACTGAGAATCTCATGAGAGGATCAAAACTCTGGAGACTTCGCTTTTCTGCTGCTAACTGAACCCTGGCAGGGCATCCAGCAGCCACTCTTCTGCTCTCACCTCTCCCCATGATGACAAGATTCCTACACAGGGGATTTAAGCAATGCACTTGCTGCATGTTGCTGAAGCATTTACTTCTGGAGGTGGTATTGACAGAATGATGTCAGATCTGGACAAATTTATAAGTGATTTTGTATATTTGCCTCCTTGCCTCAATCCATCAGAACTTTATTCTTATTATGAAACAAATTGGCTGAAAGAGATCAGGTTTATGGTTCTCGCTAAATGTTATGTACAGTCCTGTGCATATACACATACATAAACACTTCAGAACAGTACTACACTATGTAATTTTAATCCTATTATATATCAACAGTATTACTTATGTCTTAAGCATTCCTAATGTCTGTTTGCTAATCATGTGTCAGGAGAGATCCATCAGTTCCACTTCCTTCTGGTAAAATCCTGAAATTCCACACAGTATTTGGTCTGTAAAGCACAATGAATTCACTCCACTTTGTTACTGGGGGAAATTACTGAATTGATGAGGTATGTGTGCTTTTATAAATATCTCATGGTGGGGAGAAAGATATGCATCCTGCACACTAGTATTGCCAAGCTGCTTCAAAGCACCTGTTTCATTGCTTTGATGCAAATGCATCTCTGTACAGTGGCAAACTGTACAAAGTTCAAATTTATTTTTATAGCACCACTTTCTTCTGAAGGGTGAATCAGATTTCCTGCTGTATTCTACGCAGGTGATGCCCAAAATGGTCAAGAAATTGCATCTATATTTAAAAAGGGTCATTTTGTTGTGGAAAAGTTAGTTGGCCTGGTGGTATTTACTATGTTCTGAAGCAATGGGAGGGAATTTCTCCTGCAGAAAGCTCAAAGGTGACTCCAGTGCATTGGTTCAGTGCCCTCATTACAACATGGGCAGAAACAGAAAATGTTCATGTTTCTGGCATGGATACTGAGGCCAAATTCACTAGAGCTTAAGGCTTTTGAAGTGACTGGACTTTGCAACACAAAGTATAAAACTCAATCTGGGGACTCTTTTTAAAAGGAATTTGACCTTTGTGGAATAATTTAAACTTTGTAGATGAACTATGCCATGAACGATAAGTCAAACTGGAGGGAAAGTCTCCTTAGTCACATAACAGAGATCAAGGAAGATAACAAAAAGTCTGTTAAGATGAACAAAGCTGCCATAGACCTACTGTAGAAAAAAATCAGCTTACTATACAAACAATAATTCAGAGACAATATTCTTAAATGTTGCTATATAAAATCCAGAAGGAACAAGGAAAGGAAACAGTCACCTCACTTAATAATACCAGAATGGCAATTAGTAGCAGTGGACTCATCTAACACTGACTTTGAACAAACATTTTCTTTACACAGTGAGTGTCTGTAAACACTGTCCCTAAATCACTGTTGAGATAAAGGTGTAAGAGCAGCCAAGGTTCAGAGAGATGTCTAGGTAGCATTCACCTGTTCTCTAAAGGTGTTCAGTTCACATCTCTGTGAATAGGTATACTTATCCTTTGTACTAAATAGATATGTAGTAATAAAAAAAAAAGGCAATTTATATTTTGAACAGGCCATGTAGGACAGACTGTATCACACTTTCCTTGAGATCTACAAGACTTTAAAGGAAATATCTCACACAATATGAAATTGATGTAATTGACTTCAGAGGAAGCTGAATGGCAGAAACATGACACATTGTTCCCTGGTAAACCTTGGGTGAAATACACAGTACCTGTGTACAATAAGTTTTATTTACTAAGAAAGTCTCAAAAATCTGTGCAACTGCTGCTCCCTTCACAGCCATAAATACAGCAAGGAGCAGATACATGTTGAAAAATCAGGGCTTTGGCACTAGAAGTGTGTGAACACACAGCAAATGTGAAAGGTCAGGTTACACTGAGTATATATTTCCAGCTCTTCCTGGATGAAAAAAAAATAAGTATCTTTTACAGATGACCTATGCTGCACAAAGTGTACTCCCCCTTTGAGTTTTCTCATAGGTGTGCAACAAGCACAGCATATTGTTTCACTTTCTGGCCTTTCAGATGGAAGATAATGGCAAAATTTGGGTGGCTATAAAGCAAATTGAAGAATGAAGAGCTTTACAATAGTTGGTCGGCTCTACAGCAACGATGACAACAAAAATGAAGCATCTGAAGTCTTCAGGCTTTCTTTCCCTGGCTACTCTGAGATTTTAAAAGTAATTAAATAAGACACAAGTGCTGTCTAGGATGAACAAGGTCAGACACCATTCAAATATAAATGCTAGACAGTAATGCAAAGCTGAAACTACTCCTGGGGAAAAATGTGTAATCTGGAGAAGGGAGAACCTTTTGTTTTCTGTGTCCCTCTCCCCCTTTCAATAACTTATTCTTGCATTTCATTTGTTCACCCACCTTAAGCTTCACACAGGCCTTGAAACATGGATGGAGCCACCCCTTGTGCCTATCAGCCAGACAAAAGGCACTGCTCCTGGGGGGCTGAACTCTGTGTCCAGCTCCCTTGGGGCATTCCATCAAGCCACCCTCCACATGACCACATGGGTTCAGACCCCAGCAGCCTGGGGTATCTTTACTTACTGATCATAACAGACACCGTGTTCACGTTAGGGTTGAAAGAGCAGCGTCCCTTTCCTGATTCACACTTGGAGTCAATCTTGAAGATTTGTTCCTGCAAAGCAGATTTGTGTGTCACTTCCCATGTCAGAAATCATTAGATCTAAGCTGGTTTTTATGCCTGTTCACAGCATTAGCAATGCTCTATTAACAGTGCTCTACTGGGCACTTTCACTGTGCTATTGGTAGTTTAACTCTTCTATTCAGAATTCGTCATCTTGTTAGATAACACTGACGCACGGTTATTATCAAGACTCTTGTTATAAATTCAAGACACTGAATCAAAAAAACGTTCCCTCTGTCTTTGTTAAGGATATCTGTTAAGGATAGGTTGACTGATCTCTGCAATAATGTCAGTGGAGATTGCTTCTGTGGTTTTGAAGTTATTTATCATTTATTTTCTGAATAGATTGGTGTACTTATAACTGTCTAGGACATTGTAATAAAGCTACTAGAACAATAACACATGTAAAATAAAAATCTCTTATGACAACTGTCATTAGATTATAGCATAAATCATTTGGTCCTTACTGAGTTATCAGACCTCAAAAACCTCCCAAATGACACTTATTTTCCTCAATACTATCTCTTGGATTACGTGTAGAGCTCCAAATCCACAGTGACAGATGATTTATCTATGCCACTTACCAAAGCCTGAAATCTCCTGATTTTATTTTTTTTTAAGAAATCATGGTACAGGGATTTTTTTATGTGTTATGTACTTTATGAACAGGAAATACATTTAGCAAATTAGAAGCAATTTGGACTACAGCTTAAAGTACAAACAATCTGAATATCTTTAGAAAATCCACCCATTTTGGTGCAACTCTTCACTTCTTGGTTCCCGGTAATACCAGCACAGTGTGCTCAGCAAGAAATGACTCAGGCCCAAGCTCATTCCTTAAAAACTGCAGTCAATAATGGCAGATATAAGCTGACCCAATACACACTGACTCCTTCACACTGTATACCAAACAGTTTGTTCTTAAGCTCCTACAACAAACTTCCAATCTTCAATAAAAGGCCAAAAGACACAACTGCAAGAAAAAAAACCCAACAACAACAAATAACCAAACTTAAACATTTCAAAAGAAAAATGTAGCTGACAAAAATTCCAAAGAAAGGCTTATGTGACGTAGATGCCAACAATTAGTTATTTGAGAAAGGCCAGCAACTCCTGATATTCCCTTTAACAGCTAATGTAAATCACATTACATTAATGTGGAGTGGGGAGTGGGGATGCCACACAAGTCCCTCAGCAGCCGTTTGGCACCAGTGAACTGAAGATTACACCAAGTTCAAGTGCACAGCTGCAGCAGGAAGTTTTCATGACTGCTCCCCCTCTTTCCCCCCTCTTCTGTTTTGCCTAATTTAATCTCAGAGATCTTATCTATTGTTTCAGTAATAAGCTCTCTAAACATTGTTAAAATATAAGTATGAAGTTTCTAATGTGATCTTGGGTGGTTTCTTTGTTGTTTTTTTTTCACTTCTAGATTATATGCATCTTGATTCTAATCCATGTTTACTATATTAACCACTATTTACCAATTCAAAATGCCCATTACTCCTCTACTAAACTAGCTCCAGGATTACACTTGATTTTCATATATATTAAACTACTGTTTAGTCTATAATTATTTCACTTAGGGATTACACTTCCTTCTGTTTGCATTTACTTTGACATTAGAATATATTTGGGTGACTAAGGGAGTAATTACCAAAGACCAAAGTATTAAGTGTGCCAAAGAAGAAAATTAATTGTTTTATAACCTCGGTTTCAGGGAAAAGGGCAAAATTTTGCCTCATCAATGAAACCCCCATTTTTTGTGAGCTTATGTGGAATCCTGGAGATGGAAGAGCAAAACAGGCCCAGTTCTTATGTTTGTTGGATATGACTCTGTCAGACTTTTTAGCTACTAAAGAAAAACAGATGTGCTTTCTAAAATATTCATTTTGCACGTGCAAAAACAACCTTTTGTGCATTGAAAACTGTACCATATTGAAGGTGAAATGATACAAGCAGAGGAAAAAATGAATTTTCACTAGTCCCATCAGCATTACATAGTTCCTCATACTGCTCTATCAATTAGTCATGCACAGATATATGCAATGAGTTCAGAAGGAAATTCTTGGGTTTAGACTGTTATGCTATTGTTGGCCTGCACAGTAATGGCTTTGAGCACGAAGTGCCTACAGTCAAGTGTCTCACAGACTCCAGACGTCTGAAACAGCAGTTTATTTAATCAATTGATCATAGGCATGCAGCTATACAGACAGGCTAAGTGAAGCTGCTTCTGCTTTTCCAAGCCATGTATCTTTACTTTTCATTTAAGAAATTTAACATCTTGCATCATCTGGAGATGTCATTTCCTGCCCTCCCCTCTGTCCCAATCTCATTTACAAACAGTCTAAAATAATGAGATTCAAACTTCTCTGGCCTGCAATACCAGTACTTAAGATGATAAAGAGTATTACAATGATTAAAGACAAATGAGATCACCATTCATGTTTTAAATGATTTTTCAAGAAATAGAATAATGCTGGGGAAAGGTGATCCCTGTTTCATAATACATCAAAATAAGTCAATGCAGAATTTTTTAACCAGAAGGATGGATTTACTTACTTAGTTCTGCTTGCTTCTGCTTTTAAATCCAGGCCTATAATCTCTACTTTTTGATAATTTAGTTGGACTGAAAGTGCAGTGATTCCGAGTGCATGCTAAGGAAGCTGGAGCCAGGTAGGGATCTACCAAAAGTCACTGAGATCATACCATGCAAACTGACCTGGAGGAACATTGACTAACCACCTCCCTGGCACCCTCTGCAGCAGTTCTGGGTCTTGGCCAGAATTCCCATCCCACTCCCAATTAAATCAGTGATGAATTTCTCAGTGTCTTCCCAAGAAGCCAGCCCAGCTTTTAAAGTTGCCCTCACATGGCAAAGCTCCAGGCAGCACACTCTGATCTTCCTACCCAACACATCTGCTTCCACATTGTTCTGGAAAATATACTGCACACCCCTGTGCCTCCAGACATGAATCTGACCCAAAAGCTACTGAGGTGCTGCCTCCTGCTTGAGTGCCTTTCTCTTTCTTTCTGGTTGCTTAATTTATTACCTATTACATTTGCAGATAAACAAACATTTCACTTTCAAATCAGGAAACTTGGACCATATACTTCTGAAACATCTGGTACTTATACTGAAAATACACTCAGTGAAACTGAGTATACAAAAATTGGAAACCAATCTAGAAAAAGTAAGATCTTACAGTGAAGAGAAACTTACCAACTTCATCTGGGTACCATTTAGTGGGGCAAAACTTGTGCAGTAGATAAAGATCCTATACTGGGATTGCATCTAGATGATGTTAAACTGAATTCCAGCAAACCTAATCTGAATACTTAGCCAAATTAAGGGTTTCTCCAAGGAACCAGTAACACATGGAAGTTATAAAAAGTGAAATTTGTATTTTACTTTTCATCTAACTGGCTATTTCCTTTCAAATATTTCTTGGGTATTTTTCCACCAAATGGTAGGAGTGAATTAACCAGACAATGTCAAATAAAAAGTACTACCAAATGTATCCCAGCATTTGGTATGACTGTGGGCAACCAACATTTATTGGACATATATACATATATATATAAAAATAGGACAAATATTGTCGATATATTGCACAAATATATCATTTTTTGGACAACCATGATATTTGAGGCATGGATTTTGATCATGGCTTTGCTTCTAGCTGCTATCAGGTCAGAAAACTATGGACCTTTGCTCTTTCACTATTTAACATTGGTGAAGGAACCCACTGGGACCACTGACTCTTGCACTTTCAAAACTTTGAGATTTTGCTTCATGCCAGCAGGGTGGACCACAAAGTGAGTGGCCAGAAAGAAAGGAGAGTTACCTCAGACCTGCGTCCCCTGTTGACGTAGACGCAGACGGGGCTGAAGGCGCCGCTGCCGCAGACGTACAGGTGGGTGCGGTTGTACGACTGGATCACCCGCACAAAGTTTCCACAGCCGTGCTGCAGGAAACACAGAGAACAGTCACTCCACAGGGGCAAGTGTTAGGAGATGTTGGGAACTCTAGAGAACATGACATAGAATTTTAATAGCATCACGAAAACAGCTACTGAGTTTGTTGGTCTCTAGATCTGGACAGCTGTTTCTTTTCATGTCATTTTGCCTGCTCTGGGAACTGGGCTGTCTCTGATTGAACACCACAAATGAGTTACAGAGGAGTCCACATAGCTCTCCTACTTCCACACAGCAATCTAATTTTCATTCACATATTTCTCCCGTGTGAGAAGAAGCAGGACCTCTACAGGAAACCAAGGCGTAACCTTAGTACATTTCCTTAAGGACACCTCTGAAACAGCCTCTTTTTCTCCCTGATTTGTTCAACATAAATGGAGATAATTAAAAAGAAAGCAAGTCCAAATATCAGATTTTGCTATTTGTATAAACAATTTATATCCAGAACTTTAAACTGAGGTTTGCAGTCAATTGTTGCTTTGTATGGAAGACCTACAGTGACATCTTCAAATCAGCATGAAAATTAAACCAGAATGTTAAAGGCCACACAGTTCACAGTATTGGATTTACATTTTTTCCCCTTCCCTTTTTTTATAACTCTTTCATTTTTTACTGTGATCAAGTGTTAATGCACTTTAGGTTGAAAATAGATTTTTTTTTTATGAATACATTTTCTTACCCAGATCCCAGAACTGCTTTCATATTCAACCATCCAAACCTCACCCAAGAAACTGTGAACTGCATATGTTTTATGAGCACAGGGTTGGAAACTGTCCCATCAGTCATCTTAATGAAAATCAGTAGAGTTAATCCTTGTTTAGCAGACTGCACTGGTTTATTTACTTTTAAAGGCATTCACATTTTTGGTTCAGCAGGAGCCAGCACCATACAATATAGTCTGAAAACTGGTGCACAACTGGCGTTTTCAGACTGCAGGCAGTGGGTACCGCCCACCCTCAGAGTGTGCTGATATGGGGTGCAGCCAGCCACAGAACTTCCACACTGCAAACAGCAGCTCAACACGCAGTGCAGCAACACCCCAGAACATACCTGGAAAAGTACTGTTACCTAGTTTGATTAGTAACAACCAAAAAAGGGAGGAAATGGACACTCTGTATCTTCTACCATCTGTCAGAGTCTGGGGGTGCATTCTGTTTACATCGCCTGATTTTCCAGAATTTCACTTTATAGATTAGCTTGCAAAGCATTTCAAAAGAAAACCAAACACTTCTTTCATTTTGCTTTGGCTGCACTCAAGGTGCTCTTACTTTATTGCCAAGTACCTAATTTGTGTGTGAGTGCATGTGGATTGCAACTTACTGTAGGATCCTTGCCAGCCATTTTGCACTCTTCAACCTTGTTTGCTGATGCTGGCCAGAAAATCTGTAAGGAAAGAAGTATTGTTCAAGCAATATATTTATTACATAATTAAAAAAATAAATTTCACTGCCTAACATATATTAATAGATTAATATTTAGATATAATTTCTGCTTTGATTATAAAGAAAAAAAGGATTTTTGTTGATAAATAAAACTATCTTTGTCTTAGCATGGACTAAACAAAATCAAGGGCCAGGTCTTTGGCTGATATATATTAAGTTTATTAAAAAATTTTAAGGCAAATTAATTGATTTAGATTTGTTTTTTTTCTAAATAAGAGAGCTTTTTCACCACTATTTTCTAAATTACTGCCCATCTTTACTTTTTTACTTTTACTGAACTTGTAGAAATTATTCAGACTAGAAACCAGAAGACTAAAATATTGAAAGAAGGGTTCTCATAACAATTTTTCAATTTTATCATCAAAGTTTTGGCTAGATTATGACAAAACCGACCTGAAATCTCAAGATTTCACATTGATTTCTTTCAGAAGGATTTTCAATAAATACTTCAATGTCTGAATGCTTATCTGTTTATCTCAAACTGTAAATATTTTGAGCTTCTTCCATTATTTATTTTGATTTTGAAATAGGAAAGACATCCATTACAAATTTATCCCCAGAAATCTAGTACGTGACAGAGACTGATAACATTTAGCCTCAAGATAACATAAACAATATCATTAAAAGATCTCTGTGTATATATGTACACACACATGTATATATATGTGTGTGTGTGTGTGTGTGTATAGAATTGTGGATTTCAATGTATATGTATATGGGATTTCTATAGATCTATAAGATCAGCAAAATGAATCTGTTGTTAAATAAACAAATGGAAAGACTGTGTGGAATTGCAGAGATTCATTCTGAGCCCAGTACTGGGTGATCACATTCACTGTCAGAGAGCTTTGTGTACTCTTCCTTTCTGTTGATTTTTTTTTATTCTTTATTCTCCAGGCCTACATAAGCTGTTGAAATGCCTCAGAGCTTTATACTGCAGAAAGTATTTCATGTTACAGAGGCCCTCCTATCTAATCAAACTCAGCACACAGGATTAAAGCCAACCTGCCAAGGACAGGAGGGGGAGTGCCATGCTGGGGCACAGCTCCTGCCAGACCAGGGTGGCTGGCTCACTGTGAGATGGAAATTAGCAAAAAAGGTCACAGAAGGTATTTCAGACCCAAGAAGGCAGCCCCATTTCAGAACGAGATTTGGGTACCATTTGGAGCAGGGAAGGATGCATTCACACCATAGAACCAGGAGCATTTAATTTAAATGTGTGCATTAGAATGAGCCTCCCTGGGCTCCCTGAACAATCAATTCAGGTGGACAGGCATGTCCAGAGGGTGATTCAGAGCAAAGCCTAATTTAACTGTGCTCAATCACTCTCTGGCAGGGCCCCTCTCTCTCCCCTGACACATTAAAAGCCTTGTCTCTTAAGGAAGGCATTTATCTTCCCAGCTGCATGCTGGGCATCGCTGCCCCTCAGCCCTTCTGAGGTACAGTAATAAAGCCCACAGATTAAAGGACTGGATGGATTTTGTGGAACATGGCCTTTATGGTACACCTTCAGGCAGGGTAGTAGCTGTTATAGTCTAAAACCAGGCAAGACTAAGTCTGTAGACAGGTAATAGCTCAACAGCCAAGCTTCTGGGCACACAGAACTTCTGCAGGTCACCCATTTCAAAAGCAGAGAGGCTGAATTTCAACCGGCTTTGGAGACAAGAGAGGAATCTGTAAGCACTTGATAACATTATTATTTTCACACAGAGGTTGCCTATTACTGTTTGGTGAGGGAACACAAAGTCCTTGGAAAATACCGTCTCAGTAAGTGAGAGAAGCCAGAAAACAGGGGGTGTCACAGTGCCCAAGAACCCAAATAAAATAACCAAACCCAAATAATGTCTCACCTACCCAACTGAAGTGCAAAGGCTGACACAGACATAACAGGAGACTGGAAAATAGTTCAATGATTAGGGTCAGAGCACAAAACATAAAAAATGTGTAAGATTAAGGACAACTCTGTCCTTGTTTTTTTTCCACATGGCCTGAGAATGATAGTGTGGATCTTATTCTTCCTTGAGGATTCTTCTCAAAGTGCATCTCTGAACCATCTTATCTTGGAGAGAAGTGGAAAGTGTCAAACCACACAGATTTTCCTTGTGAGGCCAGGCCAAGAAGAATATTGCTTGAAAATGAGTAAAAAGGTCAGTTTTAAACAGTGTTTGAGGAAGAGTGTATAGCTTCATCTGCATTGTAATGCAGATAAAACATGTAATGCATAAAGCAAGGACTAAAAACTTAGTAAGGTCTGGGCATGGACTTCTGCGTAAAATAATCAAATGCTATTTTTTTTGTCTTAAAAAGAAAGGCATGGAGTAAAGCAACCTCAGATTCTCAGAATAAAACTTGAACTTACACTGAGGGGGTCTTGGCTTATGTTGTTAATATTCAGAGACAGAATATGATCTTTACTCCCCACATAGATCCGATCCTGATCTTCATCCATCAATAATATCCTGTAATCCAGGGGGCTGTGGGATATCCTGTGATACTCAGAGGTCTTGGTTTCTTGCAGCTCTGAAATAGTAAAAACAGTAGCATAGTAAAGCAGTTCACTCACGTTTCTTGCTTCTCAGCTGCAATTCTTTCTAAATAAAGACATCTTTGGGCACAAATGGGGCCAGAGAGGGAAGAAAAAGACTCATTGAACACTAGATAATAATACAATGGCTGAGGTAAAACAAAGTTGCTTTTCCCAGTTTGAATACAATTATTTTGTACATTAAGCAGATAGACATAGCTCATAAAAATCAGGCAGTGCTGTTATTCATTCATCTAATTAATTCTTATTTTAATGGATATTATTATTTACAGCTTTGGCTCTTAAGGAACATAATTTATTAAATTAATCAATATGTTCAATACATTCTGAAGTTTATGACTGCAGAAAACCCACAAGATCAATGAGAACTACATAAGAACATTTTACCTCCTTTTCCTAACAGGAGGCTTCACTAAGAAAAGGTTTTTATACTTTTCAAGGTCAAGTTTTACTTTGTTCTTCATCATCATGTGTGGCTTACTTAAAAGAAAAAAATATTCAGTCAAGCCTAAATGTGTCTGTTCATTCAGTTGTTTGTTTACAGGTTTGGTCCAAACTAACAGAACTGTAGAAGGAGCTCTTATTTTTCTACATAAAATTTTTTTCAATAAAGTGAAGTGAAAACACCCTTTGATCCCAGCAGTGCAGGATCAGGCCTGTTACAGGAATATCATAAGCAACTGCAATAAGTACTACTTGCTGCCTTCAAGAAAGCTCATTCTTCCCATCTTTGCTTGGCCAATATATTTTGGCCCCCAGTCAGATTGTTTTACTTTTCAGTAATTACAGAAGGGAGATTTCTCAAGAGCTGAGAGTGGAAAAATAAAACCTTAATGATCAATTTGTTTTTGTTAAATATTTAACATATAATTATGCTTTCTTTCTTCATGAATATTAGGACTGAATTGTGTTCCCTGTGTACTGTGCATTTATATTCAAAATACACAGTACTTATGAAAATGAGCTCTGCTACAATGTATATTCATAAATGTAAGATCTGAGCCTGCAGTTCTCAGTTGCAAACTTTGTCTGGGACAATATGGCTTGTCACTGTTGCTAAAGGTTTTTTAAAATCAAAGTTTTTTGCTCACTCATTCCCTATGGAAAACAGTAAATGTCTTATACAAAATTAGTTTTCTGATGCTATTGATATTTTATAAAGTAAAACTCTCAAAACAGAAAAATTTCTGTATATGTGCTCTATTAAAAAAAAAAAAGCACCAAAAGAAGTGTGAAGTATGAACCTTCTCCAAAACACATATTTAGCTGAAAGTAATTTTTAAAAATTACTTGGAGAGTCATTTTTAATAGCAGGCAAAAGTTGAAGTCCTAGGATTCATACCTGTCTAGTAGAGAACTAATGATTGAAAGAACATTTATTAGAATATAATTTGCATTGATAAATATGATACATAACTCCAATTAATTTTTTATCATTGTTAACTAGTTCATAGGAAGATGAAAAATATCTCCAGTTACTAAAAGATAATTGTGTTCTGATTAATTTAGATGTGAGACAGCTTTCAGATGAGTTTCCCACATGCACTTATTTATGGTCATATAAAAAAAAAACCAAATACAATCAAGATTTACAATCTGTGCCTAAAAAACCGAAAAAGAACTTGTTAAGTATATATGAAAATTGTTCACAGTACTTTCAGAAGGCTTTTTTTAGTGCTTGCGAAATCAAGAGTTTTTCTTCCCTTTAAAAAGCTCCTCCCAGTAAGTTTTTAGCTAGGATTGTCCCAGGCCCCTGGGAGACTCCCCAGCACAGTGCCATTTGAAAAGTGGCCTCTGAAATTCTCACAGCCAGTCTCAGGCAGTCATGCTCATCCCTTTTCCTGGGGCATTATTAACTGTACCATAACACCTGGCAGCTGTAAGGTGAAACTGAACCTTCTCCTAACTGTACATTTGATATACCACAGGGTAAATGTGAGCACAGTGATTGCACAACAGAATGTCCCTCCTGGCTGCCCCACTGACTGACAGTGTTGACAATGAGAACACCTTGGCTGATGTAAAAGGTCATCATGATCATGATGATTGCTTTCAAACAAGAGATAAAGACAGCAACAGATTTCCACAAGTTCCATTCATCAAAGTCCATTATTTTCTTGGAATTTTAACCTCTTTGAAATGGTATTATTCTTTCCAAGGCTCCTGAAAAATGATCTGCCTCCATCAAGTTGCTGATGCAAAGAACACCTTATGCCAGGTTACTGGACTATGGAAACTCAACACCATCCGTAAGAGGAAGGAAAGCTGTGAAACAAATACTCTCACACTGATTTATTAGTTTTATTTCTTTCAGTGCTGAAGCTTACAGATCATTACACTCTGTGAGCTACTCAAGCAAGTAGGGAGGGAATTTATAACTAATCAAATTTTATTTTCATTTAACAAAATTTACCATACAATCATGCAAGAAAATTCGATTTTTTAAAAAGATTTAATATTTAGTTGTTGTTGCTTGGAGAAAGCAGTGGCTGCAAAGATACTGTATGGTCTTCCACATCCCCTTCCATCTCTCTCAAACAGAAGTTTTTGGCAAAAAATGAAGCAGACATTTACTGACATTCAGAGCAAATCTATTCCATGCTTTGAGAATTTAACTAAACATTGAAAGCAGAAAAATCTATATAGAGAATGATGCTACAGGCAGCTCTCTAAATATTAAAAAAAATTGACAATAAAACAATATACAAGTAACTTTCATCCTTAATGATGCAAAAAAAATCTTTGCTCGTAGTTTTTCTCCATCACTTTTGAATTTTGCCTTTCCTTAGGGATAAAACCAATACCAGCCTGAGCCCTACTGTAAGAAATCTGATCTTAGAGGACAGGTTGCTTTAACAAAGAAACAAAAGCTTCAGTGAACTCTCTTTCCAGATTATGCTTATTATTGAACTGCACATTTTGGAGATCCCAATGACTGGGAGTTTCCTCTGTACACAGCTTACTGACAATTAGACAGTTTAAGTCCTACTCTTTAATTATCTTTCTAATGCACCACAAAAATTTAAAAAAAAAAAGTCATGTTCTCACAGAAGAAATAACAAAATATTTGTGGAATATCTATTGCTGACATCACAAAAGCCTTTGTAACAAACCAAAATATTCTCACCAAAACAAAACAATTTCAGCTATTAGAAACAGGGTATCCAGGGAGGTGTAGTTATCTCACACAGCCAAACTGTCCAGCCTGCATAAGGATAAATGAGCTAGATCCATCAGGTAGTCTACTGAATGTCTTATTTAATCACTCAACCTCAAACTTTCATCACTCCTTAATTCAAATTCACTGGAAGCACAATGTTGAAAACAGCCTGGCTCTCCAAGACTAAGGAATATAATCTCTAATATCTAGATGCAACACTCTAAGCAACTTCCTTGGCTGACATCTTATAAGGATCTTTGATTCATTTGTTACTGAAATTAATGCAATTTTTATTAGGACCGTCCCAAAATATAAATTCCTTTTTGCAGACTCACATAATCACTCATGCCAAACATTCAACATAATCAAGAATGATTTCAATATAATCAAGAATTATCTTTATGTTGCAGGGTTTGGTAAACTGCAGCCCTGGCATGCAAACATCCCTAGTCTAAATTCAAAGCGCTGAATTAATCCACTGATAAACTGTGGATACACCATGACACGTGAGAAACTGCATGCAGTCATGCCTGCACTCTACCATCCCTGGACTCTACCATCCCTGCATTTCCAGCCGAGCAGGGCTTCTTTCAGCAAGACCAGGATGGTCTGTCAAGCTTTTAATTTAGGATCCCCTGTGGGAAAGTGCAAGAAATAATGTGCTTTCCTCCTCTTTCCTGCTGGCATAAGGATTCAGTCTCAGAAGGCTGTTTATGGGGAAGTTGAGAGCAAAAGCAGAGATTTGGTGTCTATGCTTCAGAAACAAGCAGGGAGTAAAGCACAGCAATCCATTCACACACAGCACCACGAGGATGGGCACAAACTCAGCTTTCCAGGAACATGGGCTGCATCTCCCCAGGGAACCTCTGCTGCCCAGATTGGCATGGATTTTATGTAGCCCCATCTAGTGATGTGGAAGTCAGCAATACAATGCTGTTTTATTTTACATTCTCCTGGGGTGTGGGGCGCACAAATCACACGCCTTGTGTACATCAAGCAGCAAGCTCAATGTTAGCCTCTGATTATGGAGGCTGTAAAACTCTCTTTAGCCTCATTAAGCCTTGAGTTTGTGCCAACAAATATGCCAGCCCATGCCAAATGTGAGACTGCAATGTAAAATCTCACCTTCTAGGAACTGGAATGAAACCAAATTTCTTTTTTTTTTTTTTTTTTTTTTTTTTTTTTTTTTAATACAAGTAAGTATTTAAGTAGAACAATGTTTTTGCTTATAGCATCAGATGGAAATGATCCCCTTCTGCCAGGTCATGTTTAAAAAGGTGAAAAAGTAATTTGGATGTACGGACATATAGATACTATGCATAATGTTGCTATCATTGAATGGAATGGTTATGTATTTTAAGAATGTGAGTGATATCTGAGGTATTTGCAAAGTTACCAAAATCATTTAAAAAACCCCAAAACCAAAAAAACTTCAGCCAGAAGAAAAGGTCTGCTTTAAGTATTTTAAATCTTTTTCTTTCTACTTTGTATTTACAAATCTCTATGTTTTGTAACATTTTAGCAGAAATGACTGGAAAAGATTTAGTTAAACAATATCAGATTTCATAGGAATCAATTTTAATTACTGTTTTCTTGCCTTTATTCTAATTTTTTTAGTGTAAAGACATGGAGGAAATAAATGCATCCTTTTTATAGTTTATACAGTACTTGTGGAAATAGTCTACTATAATACTGCAAGTCTGAGAACACCAGTGACTACTGTTTCAATTTGATGTACGGAAAGAGAACAAGTAAAACCAGAATATTTCTTTTCAAAACTTCAGAATGAGTCACCTTTGCACCGTCAATATTCCTTTTCTTTGAAGAATATGTATAGATTCCTTCTGCTTAAGGGGCTGAGGTAAGGGAGCTGCTGAAGCATTTTGCCACTGCTCATGCAGTGTTCAAACCAAAACCCATCCCTCAGCCATTCTCAATCCCACTGTGAATGGGGACACAGTCATCTCACCAAAGAGCCATCAAGTAGCCACATGTGCTACTGGTCAGTCCCTTGTGTGCCTTAACCACACAGGGTCCAAAAAGGCTCAGATGGACCTCTGACCTTCTCTTTATCTCTTCTTCATGCATGAGAGTTTTTATCTTTTCTTTACTGCTGTTACAACGAAATCTGGCTTTTTATATAGGAGGTAATAGCTTCATAAGAACTAGAAATCTGAGATGTGAACACTTGCTTGCTTCTGAATCCATCTGAAAGGGGTTTAATTGTATTTTTATTAAAAAAAAGAGCAAGTGAAAGGGGAGAAAATAGATTTACAAGTGCTCATAAAATCACATGCTAACTAATTAACAAGATTATTTGAACAAGAGAGAAGAATGGAGTTCAGACAGTACAGGCTGAAACAGAACCCTCTTTTTGCCCAGGGCTAAAATGTATAATCTGCTAGAAGGAAACTTAATTGCTGCATTTGGAATGAGAGTAAATAACAAGGAAATGTCAATGATATCTAAATATGATCTGGTTTAAATATACAGCTTGAATACTTGTGGGTGTACTTGCTACGTGAGTTGAGAGTAAAATTTAAACATTACTGGACTGAGATAGTGAAGTCTTTTACAAAGGGAAATCAGAACACCAAGGTGAAGTCTTCAGAGAATCAGGCCCAGAGGTGGCTCTAGCTTGTCTGAAGAACAATTTGTCACCTTGAGCAGCTCAACATATACATTAGGAGCAGTAAAACACTCAATAGCTCTTTGTGAAGGGGACCATGTGTTGATAGGAAAAGACATACCAGTTAACAGTTGACCTTAAGCAGAGCGTTCACATATGTCAGTAGACGGATCTTTTTTTTGTTTCCCAATTTGCAAGACAGAAAAAGCTCCTGAAATCCTGGTAACTCACAGACTTTAAAAAAATCGCAATCAAGTATTAACTGCCTTTTAACAAGTTGTACCAAAAGGGAAATAATTCATGACAGAGTGCTGTTTTATTAAAATTACTGAAATCTGTAACAGAATTTTTCATCTTTTATTTAGTACTTTGAAGGAAAAAGGAGGGGCAGATCCTCTGAGGTGTGGGCAGCTGCCAGTTTTGTGCAGAAAGAATGTGCTTTCAAAGCAAAAGCAAACACATGAGAAGAGAAAGCCACTTACTCGTGTGTGGCAAAATGTATTAACGTGGCTTTGTGGCACACTTATCAACCCAAGACACCCCACAACGTTCCATGCCTCTTTAGCAAAGCTTCAAATTATGAAGAAGAGATATGATTTCATTTTCACAGATGTTGTCATGTGAAATCATACCACATTCCACAACAGAAAACCCACTCCAAAACAAAGAGGAAAAATGTGTCAATGTTTTCCAAACTGCAGTTACACAGCTATCCTAAGTCTTGCCAAATATTCCAGTACTGAGATTCCTTCATTGAGCATTATGCAAGACCACCCACACCCTCCAGCCATCTAGTCTCACTAGGCTGTAGACACTTCTGGGCATAGTAACTTCAGGTTATTTCTCCATTTACCTCACTGTAAAGCTCGAAGAACTCCTCTGAAGTCTGTATAGGCATTTCAATAAAAACACTGAAAAGCAGGCTTCCTTTTTTTAGCAAGTAGTGTGCAGTTATGATTTTATAGAAATGTAATTTGCACACTTTATTTCAGAAAATGCTACAAATACTGCCATTCTACAGAACTTTCCAGAAGATATCCTCTTTTTCAAATATTACCTTGTTCTTTTCTGCTTATTATTATCCTGTCTAGGCCTTCTTCTCATTTTTGGTCCCAAAACAAAAGGGACAACTTTGGCAAGCATGGAGAGCCTTAAAGACAGGCCAACTGGGTTTAAGATTACTGCAGCTGAGTTATCCATGTCAGATGGGAGCCAGTCTCCTCCAAGTCCTGTGTGTAACAAGCCTGTGTACAACAGCTCTGCAGCATGAAAGCTGCTCTCCAAGAGCTGCATACTTCAAAGTCTGCACAGTTACACAGAATTTACCCTTTGGTTGCTTTCCAAAACCCATGGAGAGAGAGGGCCCTTGCCACACTGCCCAAAGGCTGCAGAAGCTCAGCCTGGGTGCACATAGTTGCTTTGCCATTGGCACTAGGGATGTTTTTGTTTTCCAGATGCAGGAGTGAGAAGCTTTTGGTTGCCAAGTATGACATTATTCTTGAGACAGAGTGAGGAAAAAAAGCCGCACCCCTGGAGAAGTCAGACAGATTCCACATAGTTTTACTTCTTCTGGGAGAACTATATCTCTTCATTGTAAAGTCTTGTGTTTTCGCTCTTCTTTTTTTTTCTCTAGTGGGCCACCAATCACACCACTGGAAGAATGGGTGCTCTCCTTCCTGTGATGCTCAGGCACACAGAGAAATGTTCCAGGCAGTGATCAGACTAACTGGACAGCTAAACCCCTGACTGTATGCAGACACTGAAACTCTTTGATACAAATTTACAGAGAGATATGAGAAATGGAAGAATGTGAATTATTGTAGCTGTCTGCTCAAAAAATTAATTAAGCTTGAAGCTTGTGATAGTGTCCAAGTGAGAACTGGGCAACAACATGAGATCTGGGAACTGTTTTTCCAAATCATACATCTTCATCCCATTTGCCACTGGGAGAACAAGGTCTGAGCGGACTTCTTTTTAGTTTTGAATCTCATCCCGGCTATTTCTTTTGTGATAAAAGCAAACCTTTTAAGGCTTAGGTTTAAGTACCTGACTGTTTATTCCCCACAAACAGATGGGTCAAATGATGTCAGCTGAGATATCTTTAAATGTTGGGAAGGGAAAGAGAGGAACAGGGCAAGTGTAAGTAAGGGTGGGTCAAGGGTAAGTTGTTTTATTGCTAGAATTGTCCGTCTTTGCAAATTTATCTTTCTGTTCAATCTAAGTGAGTACTTTGCAGAGGTATCAAGGTAATCTGTAGACAGTGAAGACAGAATTTGGCTTTTGCAAAACTGACAGGCACTGGGGAGTAGCAGTGTGCAGTTTTGAGATGTTAATACATCCTTGCCGATGTACCAACAACTGTGATGCCGAATTGTAGTGAAGATCTATCAAATGTTTCAGAATAATCAACACTTGAAATAATGAAAGTATGACAGCAGTCTCCCAGCAGTCTCTTCTTTTCTGACTGAAAAAGCTCTTAACACCAGCTCACATGCAGTTCTTTTTCCCTCTGAGCATATTTTCACTAAGCTGCTGAATCATTTGTTACCAGAGATAATAAAAACTCATTGAGAAAACACAGCTCATCCACTGAAAAGTTTCATTATGGCTTCTCTAATAAAGTAAGAACCCACCTCACTCTGGCAAGGCAGAGGAAGCCTTTCCATTACATTCCTTTCTCTCCCTCAAAGAGCAACCCCCCCAGAGATTTCAGCAAATCTCTCTATGTCTACAATTGGCATTATTGCCCTTGCTGCAATAATCCTTGCTTTTATTGATGTTACCAACTGTACTGCAACTTTAGCCATACTACTTTATCCACAGATCTCCTTAAAACATATTGTTCCTATCTTCACCAGTCACTTCTCACCACTACTCTGTACAAAACAGGACAATTTAGTATATGCAAGCTTGGTTACAGTTTCATTATTATTATTATCAATTTAATCAAATTAGGATTAGCTATCAGGCAAACATCAGGCATAAAGAGATCAAGCTAAATCCCACTGCTTAGCTTCCATTCATTCTTCATTAAAATAATGTAAAATTTACCCAGTTATGAACTGAAGAATTTTTGGAAGGCAGTATTTCTCATTCAAAAGAATTACAGAAATAAATTTATTTCAGTTGACTGCTGAACTAAAGGGTAGTATTTTTACACATTAAAAACATTTGAATTTAGTGGGATACTCATAAAAACAGCCAAGTTGCCCATAGCAAAGCAAGCAAAGAAGTTTATAGCATGGTGGGTATCACACACAAATAGGTAAAACACTGCTTCTTTTTTGGTGTGTTTTCTTGTTTCCTCAGTATCAGTATGTCAAAGGGATGCATATACCTGGTGTCTACATACTCTTGTCTATATATCAGATAATCATCTCTGTATATCAAGTCAAGATAGTTAGCAAGCTCTGCTTTACATCTGGGAAGGATAAAAGAAACACTTATTTTCACCCGACTATGTGAGAAAACAAAGCAGCTGGAGGTCAACAAATGGCATCCCCTGCTCAGTGAACCTTCCATGAACCCCTAGTTCAACACGATGCCAGAAGGGTCATTATATTGGAGATAACAAATTTCACCAAAAGCAACTGCCACACTCAATTCCACAGTCATGTCACAACTGCATTTCTCCAAATCTTCTATTGTTATTTCTATTTACAGAAATTTTAGAATAATAGAATACTTTTCCACAATATTCTTAATCCCTTTTCTTCTATTTATTTGTTATTCTGTATGCTTTAGTAGAGTACCCAGTGTACTACCCCTTGTAGCTTAATTTGAGCTCTTGGATTTAATTTTATTTTGCAGCTGCAAGGCCACCCAACCTTTTCCATTGACAGGAAGCTAGCTGCTTTCTGGACGTGGGTGTTTGGGATGCTTTCTGAAGCCAAGGAAAGTTTGGTTTGGGAGAAAAGCAAAGGTCAAGCCTATCTTTAAATGTCTGAGCAGTTGGTTCTTTTTTTCTCTTGAAATAGATTTTTCTGGTATATTAAATGCATTCAATTCCATTGGAGGAACAGCCATGTGGTTTCCTCAGATTGTCAGATTGCATACTAAGGTATTTTTTTTTTCTTTAAATTACTATTATGACCCAATCTGCTTCACTGAATATGGGGCTTGGCCACATCCCCCAGAGGACTTCAGTGGTTGGACACAACTGGAAATTATTAATTTCATCATCACTGTTTTCTGCTTATGTTGCTGAACATCATGGACTGTTATGAGTTTCATATTAAATACAATATTTTTTTCAGTAATAAATTCATTAAGACGCGGTGAGTTTGTTTAAATGTCAACTTTAAATAAAAACAAAATATTTCCAAGCATGTGCGCAGTAAAAATTATTTTATTTAAACTTAGCTTTTTTTCTGTATGGATTTGGCTCTGTCATTGCTAGGTGTCATTTTTAGGATGTGGCTGTCCCCACTGCTGGCTGCTGGGAGCAGGAGTGCTCCAAGCCTGCAGGCAGCCATGCTCAGTGGGCAGCAGCACAATTGCTGTTTAAACACACAGAACACAAACGTTTTTCACTCTTTTTTGCACCATGAAGACTGACACAAAGAGTGAATTTAGGAGCACATTCCAGAGCTGCATGCTACCATCAATCTTCAAGTGGTCACCAGCTGGTATTTGGGTGCACAATAAAAGTCATGTTCAGTGGGCTGAGCACAGCCTGGTGGATTAGAGTCCTCTCAGCTCTAAATCCTGTTCTGTGGTATTTTGCTTTTTGACTTAAGACATGTCACATAAACTCTCTGACTTACATATGTAAAGTGAAGGTAACAGTTTGGTACTTATTTGACCAGGTTGTTTTTTGGATTGCACTTTGTAATGTACAAAAAAGCCTTTGAAATGAAAATGAAATAGCTGGAGGAAGTTATTTCAAATGTATTTCATATGCAAAAAGATATGTTTTTTGTTTGTTTGTTTGTTTCAAGTCCAGATGCTTCAGACTTAATAAGCTCAGCCAAAACTCTGGTTTGGATTTAAGAGATAATTTTTATACTTTTCTGTTTATATTTAATCTGAATGGAAAACCATTAAAATAAATAAACCTTCTGCAGTCACTCACTCCATGTTTAAACTAGACCTGCCATATTTATTCATCAAGATCACCATTTAGAACTTGGCCAAAAGTGGGGGAAAAGTATAAGAATTCTCTTGTTTGCATTCACACAGATATGAAAAAAAAAAGATAAAACCTTCTTGTTTATATTCAACCTTCAGTTATGAAACATCTCATGATTAAAACACTATCTCTTTCAGATAATGGGAGGCTCTAACAGAACTGAGCAATTAATGTATTTGGATATGCTGAACAACAACAAAGAGAAAAAAAGAAGACAAATCTTTGCTTCCAGGTAAAAAGGCAGAGGAGTGAAGATGAGTAACATACTCTATAAAATACTATGTCAGCCTCCTATAGGTCCAGTATAGAAACTGGAGGTCCTAGAAAGGAAGGACTCAATCAGCAAACAAAACCTGAAGGGTATTTAGATTCCTGAGAGATTAAAATTGGCACACTGTAGGTACAGGATAGGAAGTGGCAACAGGATAGAAATCAGCAACAGTCATCCACTTATCTCTACAGCAAACTACTCCCTGTAGCAGAGGATGATGCAAGTGCCCTCAGCACAGAACTCTGTGCCCTTAATCCTTAAACAAAAATTGCATTAATTTAAAGGCAAAAATCATAGATTGTGTCTCTTCTGTATGCCCTGTACTTGTATTTTCGAAGCACAAGCAAAATAATATGGCTATTCATTTGAAGTGTAATGCGCAAATATGTAGAACAAAGGAGATTTGTTTCATGATCAGAACAGGGAGCTAACTATATGTCAGAACTCCTGGGCACTTGCTCTCTGACCTTGAACAAATCTCTCACCCTCCATTTATGTCAGTTTAACCATCTGCTATATGTTTGTAACAACACTTACCTGTCTTTCAGAATTACTATCAAGTTCAGTTAATGTATGTTTGTTAAAAAAAATCAAGTTAAAGGCATTTTAATGTTCAAGGTAGTATTCTAATTCAAGCTCCTGCTAACCATTTAGGCATATTGCATAATACATTTAAATCACTCTATTTTACAGGTACACAAGCTTTAGTGCTTCTCTTTTGTATAAAGCAATTCTGCCTAATGCACAATCCATTTTAGCTCCATTAAATAGATGTCATGCATTTGACTGCTGAAGAAAGAAAATATCTACAATGTGATTGTGACAAAGCAAATAGAGACAGTTCTGAATAGCTTTTAATCAGAATTTGTTTACTAAAGGCATGCTAACTTCAGTAGATTTGGCTGTGAGAAGGAATGCCAAATAGTGACCTTTTGAACTCACACTGAATGGAAAATATTTTCAACAGGTTTAAGTCCTTTAGCTGGTGTTTATTAAATAGGGCTTTCACTATTATACAAGACATATTTTGACTAGTTCCCTTAAATAGCTTCACCTTCATAGCATTCCACAGTATATTTTCATATTTATATTTTTACAAACTGTTTATCAGTTATAAAAACTAACATTTATTCTAATAACTTCTAGCTTTGTTAAATGATCTCTCATAGCTGCTTCTCTTGCTCTGTTTGCTATTCCATGCTGGGTTACTGGGCGGTTTACTGGCACTGAAAGTTCATAGAAGAAGGGGTCTCTTTCATCAGATGCATATTTAGTGTAGAATAAATAATTTAAACTTATTTTTATGTATTTTTGATGACAATTTATTATAATGCCTAAGTATTAACACTGAAGATACGACAATCTAATGATACTGATCTTTTCCATTTGTGCTACTAAAGTTATCAAATCTACTCTTGCTATGTGAGTATCATTAGCCTAAGAATTAAAACACTGTAAAAAACACTGGATTTTATTGTCACTGACCAGTGTCTGTTAACCTGATTTTTCACTGCATCACTCTGAATGTCCAAGTCTCAACACCAATAAAACAAACAGAAAACCACTGGCATAAAATACAGTATTAAAGCATTAAGAATCAATTCTCAACTTTCCAAACAACTATCAGAAATAAAGTCTCCACATTTATTGTATTTACCAGTTGGCTGCAGGTAAAATCTAAAAAAAAGTTAAAATATTAGCTCAGGGTGAGAAATGATCTAGAAGTTCAGATGCTTGGGTTCTAGTCCTGATATTATAAACTAACTTAGAGCATGGACAACCATCTTCAGAAATGTCATCTTCAGTTTGGCAACACCAGTCAGACTCTCCTGGTACCCGAACCCTAACGCAGAACTGAGGAAAGCACAAATACCCAGATACTTTTGAGGATATTTCAGAAATCCTTCTGTCTTTTTTTTACAGCTATCACAGACAATTTGGTGCAGGTTGGTAAGGCCTGACAGCGCACATCAGGCTCACCAAAGAACTTAGGCAGAGAAATGATTTTGTTCGGCATGCCTATACACCTTAGTCAGCCAACCCGATGCAAAGAGAAACTAAGAGAACTGTGCAGGGTTTTCCACATAGTACACTTTACATCTGTGAAAATATCTGAATATGAGCTTGGCTGAATTTTCCTGAATTAATATTCTGAATTTAGGCTCTTCATCCCCACCTAGATGCCAGCTTAGTTGCCTAACTGGCATATTAAATTCATGGTTATACTTCCTTGCCATACTGCACTTCCTTTACTCTAGCTTTAGTCATGTCACAACTACTTTCATCTCTTCTACAGTTAAATTCTGTACAGCAATGACACTTTATGTACCAAAATAGGTCCTCCAAAAGAATTCTCAACACATTTCATAACAAAGGAAACATGCTGGAATCTGGGGAACTATGTTGTCCCTTTAGTACTTTATTCTGTTTCCCACGTGCTACAAGAAAGAGATGATGCAGATATGAGAGTGCTATGCTCAGAGGTCTAACTCCTGAGTCTACTTGAGGCAAAGTGGGCTGTCCCAGACTTGGCACTGCCTATCAAAGGCCTGCGCCTTTATCATGACAAATCAGTGCATGCTTGTCTAGAAATAAAACAATGCAGAGCAAATGATTAATGATTTACAGCTTCTGAGATAAAGTACACGCAGAGAAGTCCATCCTTCAGTGCTCCTTGTACCAAACGAAATGGTCAAAAATCCTGCACTGCCAGAAAATGCATCAACTTCTTCAGGCTTAAAATACTGAACAGCCTTCACTGCCTTGTGAAGGCTGACCTAGAACAGAGACTAGATGGAGCTAAAGAATAAAGTAGGCATTTATTAGGAGGCCTCAATAGATCCACCTTGGGCAGCACAAGAGCTCAGCCAGGGCTACACCCAAGGTGAACCAAAATGGTCACAAAAATGCAGGACCAGTCACAGGGTCTCACACTTTTAAAAGTTTTGGTCCATTTACATATTGGAGTTAATTGTCCAATTACAGCTCCAGCCCATGAAGTCCCATCCTTCTTGTTCTTCTTTCTTCAGTATGCTCCTGGGCCTGAGATTCGGATCATTTGTCCTTGGTGCCCAGCTAGAGAAGGAATTGTTTTGTCTCCCTACTCTGTGAAGTGAGCTTACCATAACCTAATATGAAGCTCAGAACTACACACTAAAGCAGTGCAGAATCTGAAAAATATAATACCTAAACCTGAGGCATGAACACAACAAGATGATGAGGGCAGTGTACTTCAGCCTTGGGCATGAGAAAAGGGAAACCTTAACAATCAATTACTACTCTGGGGAGAAACATTCTGGTGAATGAGGGAGAAAGAACAGTAACACAACAACATAAGTCATCCAAACCAACATAATTTTCTCCTTTCTTATTGATTTCAACCTTCTTCTGTAGGTTCCTGTTTTGTTTTGTTTTTCTCTAATGACTACAAAAGAAGTCTGAATGATTAACTCAGACTAGATATCAAATATTTGCATGATTACGTAAGAATTTCCTGAATGTGATAAATTTGAACTTCCTCAATATGATTAAAATACAACTTTGCCTCACCTGGTACCTCAAGGGACAAGTGTAAAAGTTAAAAGTAAAAAATCTGAAAACAGTTAACTAAAGGGTTTCTTTGTTTCAATGACTGACTTCGGGCCACTGAAATAAAAAACGATCTAATTCTCTTTAACTGTAGTGAACTCAAATGTAATTGTATCAAAATCCTCCAAGCAGGACAAAAATCACACAGACAGGAGTATGACAAATTAACTTCTTGGATTGATCATCTTAGAAAGTAAGTGACATATGAGGAGAGGAAGGAAGGGAGGGCAATAAAATATCTGCAATTTGAATATATTTGCATTAATTTCCTGATAACATTAGGTAGTCTATCCCCCTGCCCTATGCACACTAAGCCAAAGCAAACCTGCATTATTTGTCCTGAAAACACTATTCACAGAAGCAATCAGAAGGGGACTTTTCATAGATGCCAAAAAATAATCATGCAAGTAAATGTTTGCAGGTTCTGTCAGGCTGCACATATTTAGATGCTGCTCACAGATAAATGATCACTGTCCAGATCATGTGATCAATACTGGTTTTCTCCTTCAGTTTTGCTTCCCTTTCTCCTGCTCTCTAATAAGGTAAAGGACTATTCTCTCAGCTAGTATGAACTTATGCATACCAAGTGATATGGTAGAGCCCAGGTCCAAGTGATAACATTTCTTTTTCAAAATTATCAAATGCTGCTGCTAAATGACAGTTTTTGTTCCATGTCTTGGCCCCCAACTTATTCATACACTGCAGAAATTCTGCTTCAAGTAGCTGATACCAAAAATCCCTTCAGTTGTTCACATAGGGCATTTTAAATATCTTGCAGAGTTATTAATAACTACTGTATTACTGTAATTAAAGTAAGACCTATCAATTACATTAAATAATAACGTTAGTGTGTGGATGTCTGCCTAGCAAGTGAGTAGAGAGTGCAATTTGTTTGAACTGTTTTCTCTGCTGCAATGATACTGTTACTCAGGAAATATTAGTACTTAGCTAGATTTAATTGAACAAAGAAAACTATGTCAATGGCCTTGGGGAAAAATTCTAATCAGAAATGAGTAAGTAGTTAAACAAGCTTGCCTCCGTACTGAAGAAAAACTAAGAATATAAAAGGCATAAAACAACTGTTGATGATTAGATATGAAGACATAAAAACATGCATTACCAGTCTGGAATAGAGGAAATATTGAAATATTCCCAGAATCTAATCTCTTTTGCTATATTGATGCTGTTTAGGTTTTGTCTTTTTTACATGTTCTCTGTGTTCTTCACACATATATTTGTAGGTCTGTAGTCTATTGTATTAGTGAACTAGTTTTCCCACTATTTTTCCATGAGATTTTCTTAAGCAGAAAGACAAAACAAATTCCAGAGCTCCAAGCTCTGGGAGGTACAAGGCTTTGTGCTATCTTGATTCTTCCTGGGAACCAAGGCTGAGACCAACTCTCCCAGATACATCCTCATGGACAAAGTACAATTAGTGCTGAAGGGGGGCTCCGGAGAAGGGGCTTGACCTGGGGGGAAATTGCATCACCCCTTGTCTTCCTAATAGGTGCTTTTTATCAATTATGCTAATTACCTAAAACTTATAAAAAATGTACTCACCCCTGGTCAGGGGTGGGCTTTTATGGACATCTTTCCATAACTGCTCCTGAAGGCCTTCAAATAAAGAGCCCCTTTTATATTACCTCCTCACTAAAATTATCTCGAGTTTCATTTCCAGGTTGGGCAAAAGGCAACACTATGTCAAGGTAAGAGAACTTAATTATTGTGGGTGTGTATTTCAGCATATCCCACTGTGATAAGGGCCATGTTATTTCTGATTCCATTTCATGACACGGATGATGATGCTCTTACTTCTTTTGTCTCAGCTTGTGAATTCATTAAATCAATACATTTTTCCTATGTCTTGCCTCTGAAATGATAGTGAGTAGTTTATAAAAGTCAATCGATTCAGCTTGTAGCTGGCATCAACCAGGTTCTTCTTATTGAAACAACATATTTCTTGTAACAAACACCTCTTAGATTAATTTGAGCTCTGCTACTGGCCAGATGCAGAACCACAGGTGCATCATTAGATCTGTCTACTTCTCCTTCTGGCTTTGGTCTGTCTTGTTTATTTGGTTTATAAACTTCTCAAGATGGGGCCACAGACAGCAGCTTCTGCATTCCTGTGAAGAAGGACAAGGGTGGCATATTACGTAATTTCAGTTCATTGCAATATCAATTAAAAAAAAAGTTTTATAGTGGCTTAAATACTTTGGAAAGTATTATAAGCACCCCTTCCTTCTTAATTAGTTTTTTTAAAAAGTGCTTCTGGCAGAAAGATTTTATGTCCCCAGTTTGCATTTTGAACTGCCTGAGCATTGTTCTTATTGGAAACTTTGGTTGCCTCCTGTCTGCTTCATCTGCTGAGAAGTCCAGGGTAAGCATGTTATCATTGCCATTGAGTCACTCAACCCTAGTAACAACCCAAACCAATGCCAAATCCTCTCTGGCTGTTAGGATTGCAAGTAATCTAAGCATCATCTTCTGGACCAAATCAGCAGGCAAGGAAAACACAGGAAAGTGATATATTAACAACTGGCTTTGAATATTAAGCAAGGAAGGTCAGTAGAAAGTCAAAAATGTCTTCTATGGCAGCACAAACCACAGGCCCAAAGTCAGGATTGCCACTAAGTAACCACAGACCTGCAAACATTCTAGGAGGAGGAAAACAAGGGTATTCTTCCCGAAACAAATGGCTCCATTACCCTTTCTGACTCAGGGAAACAAAAGCAATTTCGAGTGGCTCAGGAGCTCTATGTTAAGAATTCCAGGTTATCTGAAGGCAGGGGTGTGGCTTGCACTAGTCTCTTGTTTGCACTAATAAAAGCTGAACTCCAAAGAGGTGTGAGTTTGTACATGAGCTGATTGGGCAGGCTGGGCAGAGTCAGCTCTGCTGCAGGCATCCAAGGTACTGAATTTAGGAGATCAGTTTGTAGAAGCTCTGTATATTCCCACTGAGAGGAAAAATCAGACTGTTAAAGAGAGAGGGGGAGTAGCTTAGATTCTCTAAAGCTCCATGTGAAACTGCCATGATTTATTGAGGTGAAGCAGAACCCAAAGAGATAACTCCACTTTACAGATGTCAGTTTGCTTGATCAGCCTAAGGTCATACCTAATGGAGACAATTTTAATGAAATATCAGAACAGTGGAAACTGTAACTCCTTGAACAAAACATCAGGCCCATAGGTCAGTGGTTATGTATGTTTTCTTGCAAGTATTTAAAAATTCTGCAGGGTCATCCATGTCTCTTACAGGAATCATTGACAATATAAAGGCAACCAACTGTAACTTCAGTTAATAAAACTTCCAACTTCCTTTTATGCCCTTTCAAAGAGATAATCACTTTGAGGGATGATCCCTCCTCTCTAGATCTTTCCCTTTGCACTCACATCTTTGGCAATCAATGGAATTCACAAGATTCCACTGAAAGACTGGTGGCCATATTATCCATAGGGCAAGGCTGGAAGATTGAAATAAAGCAGGAACTTCTAAAAAATTTAAAAAGCTGCAAGAACAAAATAGGGGCAAGTTTTAATCTGATACAGTTGTAATATGGTCACCTCTGGGAAAATATTAAGCACTTTGAGTTCAACTGAAAACATACAAGAATTTCCACTAGGAGTTCTCAGGAACGCAAACTAAGCATCTTTAAATGCTCAGTTGGATCAATTTTTAATTTCAGGTAAAGAAGAAAGTGAAGAAAGACAATCACTTTCGAGGGAAAAGAGAAAGCAAGGAAATGATAATATTGGGTTATTTATTACAAATGAAAATAGTTATTTCAATGTTTCAAAATACACAACAGTGTCTTACTGGAAGACAGGAAGCTAAATCTTATCTGGTTGTATGGAAACACTGGGCTGCCACAATAATGTACTGCTATCCCAGCAGAGGAAATAATCAACAAGAAATAAGAGAGTTATGGGAAAAAAAAAACCCCAAAAAACACCAAATCAGAAAAAGAGCAAAACCAGAAGAAAATACCTTTCTAGAAATAAGATTGTCAATACAGCTGAAAATTGGTTTGCACACAGTTTTCTTCTTCCTACCTCAATACATGTCTATGCTTGGACATGTTTAAAAGCAGTCAACCTCAAGAATCCCTCTAGGTTAGGGATACAAAGAGGAATTGCAGGAAGATACTTACCATAAAGCAAAGATGCTAATGTATCTACCTGATAACTTATTTGTCAGCATCAATTTACTTCAGATCGAAAGCAAAATTGCTACTCTGCACAGTAGAAACATAGGGCTGAGCACAAGCATCTGTCAGAAACAGTTGCACCTTTGTAAACAACTCAAAGAGAAATCAGAAATGTGAAGAGTGATAGGAACTCACCAAAAGTCATCCAAGACCATAACTGAGCGGGGCACTTACTGCCAAAGCCCACTTTCATGTCCTGCTAGATCCAAGATAGCACCGTGGCCTTTCATTACACAGAGGAACAAATCATTTGGGAACAGTCACCCCTAAGGAGGTTGTTTGAGGCAGAGACAGGATCCCTTCTTGGAGCTTTAGTGCTCTTTTGACTACTCAGAAGCCTTTCCAGTGGCCTTGGAGGGACCAAGTGTCCTGGCTGTGTATTTGCATGGGTAGGAAGTAAGCAGCACATGCGTGAGGAGAAAAATGCAGAACCCCCTACTTTAAACAGCCATTAATGGTTTGTGGCTTAACTAAAAATAACAATGCCTGCAAATACAATCTGAATTTGTTTTTTTCTTTACGGGCTCAAATTATGCTGTGCAGTGACCAAGACATTTAATGAGATTGAGTCCCATGAGGTTCACATTTTACTGGCCTGGGAGGATGGGTTGGTTGTTCATCCCTGGAAAACTTGTCAGAAGGAAGTTTTTATTATAAAGCCCACGCTAATAAACTTCACTCCTAGCCTCCCACGTTACAGAAAATCGAGTTAAGAGATCATTCAGCCCATCTGCCTCTCCTACCTCCTAAACATGCCTCCCTTGGGTTTTAATGCTATGTATTTCAGTTAGTTAACTGTTACTAATGATAATTTCTGAGGAACAACAGAAAGTTTTATGTAGGCAAAAAGAAGTATCTTTTCTCCTGTAAACTTAAAGGAAAAGAAGATTCCCAAACAGAGATATTCTGGAGATAAATAAGCATGCAATCTAGCAATGGACTTTTCAGCACACAACAGCCTCCAAGGAGGGCATATGAAACAACAAAGGCTTTTTACTTCCACACCTTTTCACCAACATTCAAGTGCACTGACAACTCTTCCAACTTGTCTTATTTGACATTTGTTACTCTATACTTCCTGTGCTTTGCACTGAAGGTATATGAAGCTATTTGTTATTTCTGTTTCCTACTAGCAAGGGATTTATGTCACTGCATTAGAATGCTATTACAATGAATAAACTCATCACCACCCTGAAAACAAAAAAAAAACAGGGAGAATATGAAGAAAAAAGAAAACCCAGATGCACAACCAGAGAGGAAAAAGTTCTAAAGTTCCCAAAAAAATATATATTTTGGCCATGTACAAGTATCTTGGCCAGCCAATATCCCAAATGTAAGGGCTTTGGTCCAATAAGTAGAAGAATTTTTGAAACAGCCACTGACACATCCAATTGCAGAGATGTGCTTCAAAGCAAATTCAGAGCATGAAAAGGAATGTATGTTTGCTGCCATGTGATCAGAAGGAAGCAGCAGGATCTGCTGGTCTCCACTTAACCCTGCCATCCTCTTCCACACCAACAAAGGAAGGTGCAAATTTTCATTGCTCTTATAAATATCACTGCCTTGAGGAATATAACACAAATTGAAAGCTCAGACAAATTATTTTTTTAACAAACAAACAAACAAATACAGTTGGCAGAAAAGTGCTTGAAGCAATCTGAATAGTGAGACAAACATTTTTGACAAACACTGGCCTACACAGCAGGAGTATAACTAAACCTGGTTCAAGACAATTTCTGCAAAAGGAGCTCAGGAGTTGAAGATTTAAGAAAACAAAGTCACTGGTAATATGAAGATCATAAAGCAATCATGAAAATTAGCAAACTATTTCTGTCTTGTAACAACAGAAGACCACTCTGTACAAAATAAAACAATAAAAATTTTGCTATTCCTCTAAAATAAGGCCAGTTACTAACATTCCAAGAAAACTGAATTTCTTCCTCGAAATCTTACTGAATGTTGATTCCCACTGTTCTACTAGAAGAAGAGCTGAAGTCTCATGGGAAATGTGGCAGCACCTCCAGTTTATGTGGAAGTGGTTTGATACTTCCTGAAGCCCAGTAAATTTCAGAGTTTCAGATTCTCTCTTTGACATGAACTTAAGCATGATGTCAGACAGAGAGAGAGTCAATTATCAACACAGAGTCTGACACAGGGCTTGGTCCAAGCCCATTAGAGACCTCCCAAGTTTCTGTTCCTGGACACTGCAGGCTCCACAGGCGGGGTCGTGTGAATGGGCGCATCCCCCACGTCAGGGCACTCGCAGAGGGCAGGCAGGACATGCCGGCTGGGGCTGCAGCCAAGGACTTCTGCAAGGGAGCATTTCCAGAATGCACTCCTGAGCTCCTCCTAGCCTGATCTCTGCCCTGAGAGCCCATTTTCCCAGTGCAGCAGCCAGCCAGGGTGTCCTGGCACACACTGCTTCAGAAAAGTGTGACATCCAAGGAATTGATGTGGGGATTACCACATGGATGGATCATCTGTATAAAGCATCTGCCTTATCAGGTATAGTATTAGTGGCAATAGAAGAACTTTGTAGAAAAAAATGCAATTCAATAGAAGACTTTGTTTTCAATAGGTCATAAAGACAGTGAACTGATGCACACTTCCAGGAAGAAGGAATCAGTCAGAAAGGACTGAGCACAGACAACATGAGAGTTGGCCTTCAAACTTCTTGTGTTTATCACTGGCAAATTATATCTTGACTTTTCTCATCCCTGTAACTGACTGAACTGTAAAAACAAGCCACATGTGATAAAAGTTTCCCAGCACAAATGTTTCACAGAAGCTTCATTTGTTGCCTAACACTACACAGGGAAATAATAAATCCTAGTTAGTAATACACCAGTGCTTATGGACTCATAATATATTTGTATCTGTTACAAGTAGGATTAAGTTGTATAAGCTATACCTGCAGGCTAAATAATAGCAGTTTTAATTAATTTCTTAAGCCATATAAAGTATTCAGCTTTCTAAGTACAACAATTCCATTCATCCAGTCTGACTGGATACCAATAATTGCCTAACAGCAAATCTAGCTATGAGACAATGCAAGCATTCAAATTGTAAAATGTACACATAGCAATTAGGTAATATGTTTAGAATAATAAAGCAAGTTTTCATAGTGAAAAAAGGCGATAGAATATAGCATATAAAAATAAAAAATACATGTATTATTGCATTTGGTAAACAAACTTCTTTTCTCAAAAAATTATTTCCTTCTCCCTCAAGGGAAGCACACAGCCTCACACTCCTTGCCCAGAAAGAGCTCTAATCCTGCTTGCTACACACACCTAGGGAAAAAGCACTGAAATTGCTTACTTTTTGGAGGTTTTCATCTTGAGTAGGAGTGGCCCACTTGACCAGACAGAAGGACCTTTCTGTGACTAGGTCAGCTGCTTTGGCATGAAACTTTGTATCCTTTCTTTTGACTCTCAGGAGGAGACTAGGATGTGAACTATTTATTTGTATACTATTAATTTATTTTTAGTATAGTTCCATGAGGAAATCTGGTGGAAGGTCAGAAACTGGACCATAATAAACCATGTCTCCAAATAAACAGGTTTGTGCTCTTCTAACACATCATTCTGAGTATTAGATTTACAAATTTAGGTCATGCATACAAAGCAATTTAAAAGATAGTAGGTATCAGCAGGTAGAAAAAGACTAAAAATGCAGTAACACTGCCCCAAGGATCTCAAACCACTTTATCTAACCCTTAAAACACAGCCCAGAGAAGAGTGAACACAGTATAGAGAACACATCTCTCAACAACCAGCTCCAGGTTAAAGGGAACAGCTCTTTCACACCACACAGCAAACAACACTCAAGCTTGAGGATAAGAATAAAAGTGATACTGAAATCAAAAAAGATGGTTGGTCAAACACAAAAGTCAGAGGCTTAGACTTTACACAGCTATATATGGGCTCACATTTTATGTCTGAGTCTTCAAACTTTAGTAACTTGTTTTCTGTTTGACATTTCACCTAAGGGACAGCCCCTCCAACAGCACAAAGAATCCAACAATAATCTGGCTGGACTGATGGCCAGTCACTGAACCACCAGCCAAACTGCAGCTGGGTGTGCCTGGGTACCAATCCAGCTCCCATTAACTTCACAGCCTCAACAGCTGGCAGGATCCCAGGCAAACCAGAGCAGCTGCAAAACCTAGGTGCAGTGATGTGTCAAGGTGTGCTCAAATCAAAAGATGAATCCTCACAAAGTCAGAAACCTGAATGTTTAGAAAACTTTTTTTTTTGTCCTTTAAAGCTGTAGTTCAGTAAAACAAAGCATACTCATCAGTCTTGAAAAATACCATGTCCTTGAAAACCTTTTTAAACAATTTATTGGAAACAATGATGACAGAGAAGTAACTTATTTGTTATTCAATTCTCCTTTGAAAAGAATTAGACCGAAAATAACAACTTAAATCTCCCCAGCTACTGAGCACAGAGAGCCCACAATAATCTTGGGAATATTATTTCTCAGTGTAAGCAAAAAAGACAAACAAACAAAGAGAAAACTGCACAAAGAAGCTAGGAAATCTATTGTTGTGCACTTGACTACATTGAAAATGTGCTACATTCATTTGTTGAGCTTCTTTAATACTTCATCAACACTGAGGAACACTGAATGATTTAATGACTACATTAATTTTTCTTCTGCCACTTCCATGTAGCTGACCAAAGCTGTATTGCCTGGCAGTAAAATGACATATAACTGGCCTGCAGAAATAGAAAACCTAATTGTTACCTGCCACTCCTCACGGATAAATCACAATACTTGCTAACTAACTGCACAGAAAAGGTCAAAGAAGGAAGCATCAGAAATGAGATTCCTGTGATGAGGTCCTTCGTATGACTCAGTTTGACCAAAAGAACTTACATCTGGACAAAACTAACACTCATGCTGGAGATTCTTTGAACTCTGAGATAGTGGCCAAAGTGGCTTGGACGCAGCTCTATGTATGTGTGCACAGAGACACACGACTCACTCGGGCTGCCAACCCAGGCTTCTGCAGGGAGAGCCACCAAGCCATAGGAGGAACTGTGTCACAGCTGTTAGTGCTGCACTTGGGACTTCAACCACAGGCAGAGTGAAAGCATGTAACGTGATTAAGTGGAAGATGCGTATGTGGAAACAAAAAAGGGAAAAAAAAGAGCACGTGATCATTGAGAGCACATTAAACAGTGAAGAGAACTGAGCTTTCAGATGTAAAATACACGGCTAAGGCTCGTAATTTACAATACAGGAGTCTAAAAATGTAAAGAATCTCCTTATAGCCACCAGGTTAAGCATTTGAATTCCAACATGAAAATTTATCCTGTTGCTATTTTTCTTTAGAGCATTGATTCTGTTAACTCTTGTTTCCCCTCCTTGACTCAGAATTGCCATGACCACATACATCAAGGGAGAGAAAGTATGTTCTTAGAACAGCTTTCCACCACTTGCATAAATATTCTCTCACTGATTTTAAAATTTGCTGGTTGATACCATCTAAAACTTCAATTAAATGCTAAATGTAAAATACTCTCTTCGATATCAGTGGAATAAAGCCAGAACAATGTAACATTACTGTAAAATTGGCATGGTTCCATAGTAACTCTATATAGCTTTCTAAATCCAAAACTTAGGTTTGCAACCAGCAAAGACTTACAGTTAAAGCGCTGGAACACATTTGTCGCTTCCCATAAAAGTGTGCAAAGGAAGGACATATGTGACACGTGCTCGGATTTCTTGTTTCCGTACCCTTTCTTCAAAATATTCTTGCAAAATATGCCACCAACAGCATGATGCCAAGTGCCTTAAGGGTCACATTGGGCTTGCTTCACAGGATACAATGATTATATCATGGTGGCGTTGACACACAGCCACGTCCAAACAGCTGCTAAAGAGATGACAGGATGCCATCTGTCAGGAAAAGCCATGCCCAGCTGCTGTCTCAGCTGAAGATTACTTCGCTGACATGATGCAGATGGCATGAAAGGCTTCATTACCAGGTTAGTTAACCAAGTCAAGAAATCCAATGTTACAATAGCAAAAGCCTTTCACTAGCCATGACAATGCCTGAAGTAAGTGTTGCGCACACCAGGACTCAGCAGAAGGCACTGCAACCCCCAGACAGAAGATAAAAGCTAGTAAGATACCAAAAGATCTGACAGCATCTGTTCTAAGGCTGCTAACACTCTCTGCCAGGACAACTTGTTTTTATAAACAAACCATGGCTGTGCACTAAGTTTATCCTCCTCCAAGGCTCCCCTGTGATGCAGAGGCTTATCACAGAGCTCCAAGCAGGGACACCAGGGTTCCTCTGGCCAGAGGGCACCTCCAGCACCAGCCCATGGTGCAAACTGAATTCTATGAGAGATCTCACCCAAAATGCATGAGAGAACATTTTTATAGGTAGCTTTGTCACCCAGGTGAGAAAGGAAAGGGTTTTGTTTTCTGAACTTTACCTTTCTCTTTCTCACTATTGAATTGGAATTAATTTTTTTCATTGCTTTGCACATCCAAAGTCTTCAAAGAGCATACCTGCTGACATCAACAAGCCCCACTGCTTTTCTTTCTGCGGCTTCCAAGAAAAAGAAATGTTTGCTGTAAGCAAAAAGATGCTGAAGTTCTCCTTTGAATATGTTTATAGCTTTATATTACTCTGATCTTGTTTTCTTTGTGATTTACATTGCACATCTGCTGATTGGAATAATTACACAGATTTCACTGTTGTAATGTGAAAAGTATGAAAGGAATTTTCTGTCTAAAAGGTTTAGCAATCCACATACTTTCAGTAAGATATGTCCTGTCAGGCCATAATTGCTTCTGAGTGCTCCACCCTCTAGTACTTTTAGAAAAAAAAAAAGTAATTTCAAAATATGGGGATACTGTACACATTTCACAAAAATGTATGGTCCTGAAGTCTCTGCCAAAATTTACAAAATTAAAAAGATAAGAAGTCATGCTAAACGCAGAAAAGGAACTTTGGATTAACTATGTACTTAGTTTACAATTAGCAAACGCAGTAATTCCATTTAAGGTTGTAAACTGAGGATGCAGAACTCATAAGAAGCACAATAGTAAAAGAGCTGGATGAGTAATATCATCTTTCCATGCTTTTTCATTTCTTAGGGAAGAGTTTTTAAATGACAAAGGATATAGGGACAGTATCAAAATGGTTGCTTTACAACTGGTAATTTTCTAGAATTCTTTCTCTAAAAAATATGGTAGGACTATATGAAATACTAAGTAAATAAACAGTAAACTGTTCCCTCTCTTCCAATATATGTCATGTTGCTCTAAATAAGTTGTGCATGAGTATATAAGAACCCACTTTATAAGAGATCAGCAAACTGAAATTTAGAACTGAATTCCCTTTAGGTGGTTATATATAGCATAAGCACATCATCCTTAGGATGAAAGTAAATAATGGAAATGAAGTCTTGATTATGCACTCTCTGTGGACTGCACCGACCCAGACTTTGCACTACTGAATCCCTGCTGAAATGACTCTAAGTCCAGGCATACACAATAATAAATGATACTCCTGTTGTGCCTTACATGCCTATGGTTACCATAATACAAGTCAAATTTCTATGTGTCTTTATTCTCATAATGTACCTGTGACATGGCACCGATGCTGACCTGCTGATGGGAAATCACAGACAGAAGACAAGGTACTTGCTCAAAGCTTGTTAGGCAGAAGGAAGGTGAACTTCCATCTGCAGGAGGCACCTCAGCTGCTTGGTCAGCCTTCGGCCAAAACAGATCTAGGCAAAATTGGCAGAAATGTGATTTTGCTTGGTTGAGTATTAAAATCTTGATCAGGGTATGTAACATTTTCAAAAAAGCAGTGGGGATGCTGTATCCTGCTCATGCCTAAAGGAGTGTCTAAAGTAGTGATGTAGACCTCTTGGACTTGGACAATCAAGACAACTTCTCTATCCTTCAGTTTACCTATTGGATCATGTGCTTTGCAAAGCTTTTGATGGTTTCTTCTTGAAAAGCATTATTAAAATATTATTACTAAATATCATTAGCAATATTATTAGCTAAATACTATTACTGTTTCTACCATACAAGTTTTTGAGTTAGTAGAACAAGTCTAAGTATCTTACACACAATCACTGTGCTGAAATTCTTCACATACTTTTGTTGTGTAGGCTGACTAAATCCCTTTAAGTGTATGTGTAATGGTTTTGTACAGTCTTCTCTATAGAAAATGGAAAAATGTTCATCTGCTTGCAGGAAAGTAAATTTTATAATTTCCAAACCAGTGGTTTTTTTTTCTTTTGAAGGTAATTATAAAATCATAAAACATAAAATAATCTTTCCACTATGTTTTATATAAAAGCTAGAACTACTGCTTCATTCACATATTAAAAACATACTGCTTGTACTGCTAGTCTCAGTGAAAACTCTCCTTTCTTTTCTACACTGCTGCACTAACAACAAAATCAATCAGAAGTGAGGAAATGCACTGCCCACCCAGGACCTAATGCATCAAAGTCCAGACAGTGTTGGTTGTTGTCTCTACAAGATCCTTAAATGTACGAGTGAAAAGCTGCCAGTAGCCATTCCTCCTTTCCTTTCCTTCCTTTTTCTTTTTTTTTTTTTTTCCCACATTTTACAAAGAAGCAGCAGCTCCAAGAACAACTTTCTGGCAGGGTGCTGTTCATGCTGACTTGGAAACTCATCTCTGACTCTAATCCAAACCAGCAGGCTGTGAACAAAACCATAGTCTCTGAAGTGCAGCAAACATTTCTCCCCACCTCCCCACTCTACTGAGACACTGTGCCATCAAAGATTTTATTGTCTCAGCAGGTGGTAACCTCATAGTTACCTACAATTTCAGTTACAAGTCAAATGAGGCACTGTCATTTAAAGGAACATTTTTTTTTTTGTTAAATGGTATGAAAAGTGAACACTTACAAAGCTGTTTCAAGTCATTTAGACAGCAGAGAAGCTGGTGTGGCAGAGCAGAAAGCACACCTGCAGTCACAGGTACATTTTAGAAAGATTTCACCTTATAGCTAGAGAACAGAACAGTTAGGCCCACAAATGTTGAAGACATATTTGATTCAACCCTGCTGTAATGAAAACAATCATGAATCCTAAAGGGCATTGCTGCCTTCCAGTAAATCAGTTTCAAATACTCGCACAACCACATGATCAGTGTTATGTCCTTACATGCCTGCTGTACCACCTCCTTACGCCCTCTGCATTACTGCCAAATAATTTTCCTTTCCAAAACATTATGTCCATACCTTAAATTCCATGTTGATAGCTTTTTGTACATACCTCTATGCTTATAAGTCAGGAAGACAGAAATCATCACTCATCCTATCCCTAAGAGTATAGTATGCAGTGTATCACTACATTATGATGTTTATGCTGTTTTTAAAAGCATCAACCCACCTGGAAGTACAAGGCCTTTAACCTGCTGCGTTTCTGGGGCAACAATCATTTCTGACATAATCTAGAAATCTTTCACTACTGATGTGAAAAACTTGAGTTTTTCTGGAGCACAGCAGAGGACTGAGATACCAAAAAAATTATGGTGGTTTATAGAGCTTGAACACTCTCAATATAGAAGCCTCTGGAAAACAGTCTCCTGTTTACTCATAATGGGTAACTTCATTCTGGCACCTACACTCATAATTGCAAGGCTTCAGAGCTTCCCTACATTTCAGTACTTTTCAGCAGTGCACTCAATTCTCAGTTCCAGGGATGCATCCCGGACCATCATAATGTTATCAGATCTAGGGCTTCTGTTCAAACAGCTTAATAAATGCATTCCTCCTAGGTTCCTAATATTTAATCATGGAAATATTATTTTACAGCTGGAATCCCACCATAAAGCAGATACTGCATACATTCAACATATCAAATATTCATCTTTCCTTGTGGGAATAGTTGATAAGAAATGCTAACAGGCAAGTGGATTTGTCATACGTGTAAAGCTGACCTTCACAAATGTGATAGATCAAAAAAATGCAGTTAGAGCTTACACTGGGGATACCTCCCAGTCCAGCACTGCTTTAAACTCACTAATGTTTTAAGCACATGCAGCACTTACCTTACACCTCTACTGGCTAAAGCCACATAATTATTATTAGTTCCCTGTGCCCTTTCTTTTTCTTTATCAACACAGAGAATCACATCAATTCAACACGATAAACACATCTAGCTTTCAGTTCTGCTGTGCTTACCTCAGGTGTGGCAGCAGGGACAGCTCAGTCCAAGCAAAATATTCATGCTGAACCTCAAATAAAAAGCAAACAAACCCTAACTACAAACTGTCAAAAGATCAAGTTCTGACCCCAGCCCAAAGCTCTCAAATCCTTCCTGTCCTTCCTTTCTACTGGTGCTCAATGAGGAATGGGGGCTCACCTCGGCTCACTCTTTCAAAATCAGCTTCATCAGCTGTTTATTCACTCCTCTGCATCCTGTGTGGATATCAGTAATTCAAACCAATCTTGTATTAAAAAGTTCTAATTTTTCAGTTTAACATAGGGGTGCAGTAACACTTTCACACAAATATACTCTGTATATATGTGAGTTAGGTTGGCTTAATGCCTCTTGTATTGTAGCATTTCTCTTCAAGTCTTGGCAGACCTAGGCTAGGTTAGTTCAGCTCTTGGCGGGGGAGGTCACTTGGGCACTATTTGCATGTGCAAAGAAGTCAAATGGAACCAGTTGCTAGATACCAGCCACACTTCTATGGCCTTTCAAGACAACTTCACTAAACCAAAAAACTATTTTTTTGTGGCACGTTAATATGTTTGATACAAATTTGTAGTATAGTTTCACAAACTGTTGTATAACAAAAGTATTTATAACTATTGCTGACTTTTTTTTGTGAAAGTGAAATGCTTTGAAATACTACCAAAATGCCACTCCAGTTATTGCATTTATCCCAGTAAAGGGTGAACAGGGATAAATAACACAAAATTAAGCTATTTTTCTTTTCACTTTCCAGATGGAAAATGAGATCCATCCACTTAATTCATGGCAAACTTTACAGAAGACCATATTCACTACATAGCAAAATGAGGCTGCTTGTTTATTCATTTGCAGAATACTAATATATACTTCTAGGATCCAAAATCTGATAATGTTACTCATTTTAGGAAGGACTGCAGAACCCACGGGAATTAATGAACCTCAGAAGAAGCCAGGGTGCAAAATTTCTATTTCTTCCTTTATATGCTGCACTCTCTTCCTCTCCTGCCCTTTGTCACTTCATTTTTATTCACTCCCAAAGCCCTGTGGCTCCATCCTCACCAGCCTCTGCTTCCTTCCTTCTCCCTCAGGGTGCTGCTGTCTGCTGCCTTTGCTGAATGTGCCCAGAGAGCTCCCAGGTTACTTTACCTCATTTCCAGGGCTGAAGGTGGACAGGCACATTTTTACAAATGCATCTCTGGTAGTTCAATAGTAAAGTTCATTTAATATTGATGACAAGAGTTACTCCAGAAGCAGCAAGCAGCAACTAAAGGTGAGCACACGCTTGAGATCACAAAGAACAATCTAATGTACAAAAGCAAGGTAAAACCCCACAAAACCAAGAGAATTGTCATGTCAAAACCTATTGGCAGTAACAATGGAGTCATACATTTTGATTTACATTTTTCCTTTCTGGATATATGGCTCATTCCAATGGCTTGGGCTGTATTTTCTTTGAGCATACCACACCATTCTGTTTAAATTTCTTACTCAGTCAAAGATAGGGTAGGAACATGGGGTATCCCTACAAAGGATTTCAGAAATATTAATAGACAATTTCAGTACAGAAGACTCAACTTAGCAAAGTATGATATAGGAGGGGAAAAAAAAAAAGCTTGAAAAATTATGAAAGAGGAAACATGAATGAAAAGTGTGGGAAATGCCAGGTTTGTAACACTATGTACCACAACCCAAATGATGGCATCACTCAAGAGATGGCAGCCATCCCAGAGCTAAATCAGGAAATACGCAATTTTGCAAAGGCAACTGAAAAGTGGATTTTGAAGCAACCTTTAGCCTATTAAAAATAAGTCTTATTTCCACTGTAGCTGGTGGCAAAATATTGCATGATTTTATGGATCCCAGACAGTACATTTAGATTTGCTCATTTTTGTTTTGAAAAATGAAATCTGTACTGGAGCCAAAATTTATGACCACTACTACCATTTTGGAGGAAAGGGTTTATTTGTCATTTTGGGTGGATGCTGACCCCCAGCCATTTCATTTTTTAATAAGCAGTCTATAATTCCTAGACTGTGATGGAAAGACCATGAAAATGAGATAACCCTCAGGGAAATATACAGAATATATGAAATATACAGAAATGTGTGAAATAAACCAGTAATGTCAAATATTAGGTTATTAAATGCTGATATATGGAAAATATGTAATTCATTACCACCAAAGACCAACATCTTTTCCTTATAAAAAACTACTGGAGAAATAAGTTTTCATTTAAAAAAATGTTAAAGGTTGTGGATTACTGCAAATTACTTGACTAATTTATGTTTTAGAAGAGGCAAGAATTGCATGTTTTATTTATTATACCATAGACATGAAAGCTAAAGTAATGGACCAAATCAAAATGGAGAAGCAGAGTTGGTAAGGATCACAATGCTATCATACCATCCTACTAAACTGAAGAAGGATCAATACATGAAGACAGGTTCACTGGGTTTTTTTTTTTGTGACAAATGTGCAATTCTCTGCAGACCATCACTCCCACTCTTCCAATACAACTTCTGTTTAAGTCTGCCCAGTGGAGTTTCTCTTTAGAATCCCAACTACAAATTGAGTCAGTAGCTGCCTGTCTTGTCCTCCATGGATCTGGGGAACAACTGATAACCCCTGTGGATGTAAAGGTTCAGAAGACTCTTATCAATTTCCCTTCTCCCACACCATGAGTCTTCTTCTTTCCAGACTAAACAAACCCAGTTATTTCAAGCTTTCCTTGCAGGTCATATCTTTTATACCTCTTATCAGCCCTGCTGCTGTCCTCCAGACTCCCTTCACTTTGTCTGCATCTTTGCTAAATGCAGTGACCAAAACTGCACTCATCAGTGTGAAGTAATTGTCTCCCGCTCCTGACATGGACATTTCCACAAATTTATCTGCAACACTTATGCTGTTCCTTTCTTTGTCTGCAAGGTAGACTAAATCCAGTCAAACTCCAGTCTCTGATGTTGCTGCACAATTTTCTTGCTTTGGTTATTTAACCATTTAAATTTTCTCTCCTTAACTGCATGCACAGACTTTGCAGTCCTCCTTGTTGAATTTAAATGTATTGATTTCAGACCACTTTTCAATTAAGTGAAATTATTTTCAGCTCTGACCTCATCCTCCAAAATCTTGAAATTCCTCTCAGCTTACTCTCATGTTCAAATGTTGAAATTCTATTCCATCATCCAAACTACTGCTGAAAAATGTGTAATAGAAATAGATTCCAGACAGACACTTTGTAAGTACACTAGAGAAGTCTTTCCAGTTCGACAGCAAAACAGTATTCCTAAATTATTTTCCACCCACTAAGAATACATTAAATTAATCTACACCTTAATTCCATAGTTTACTTTAATGAATTTGAAATGTCAAGTCAAGTTGTAACAGATGCACTTTCTCACATCCATAAAAGCAAATATTCTATCAAAGAAGGAATTTGGATCAGACTAAAATCTACTTTAGTCCTTATAAATCAACTTTGTTTAATTCAGTCCACACCTCTATCCTTCCAATGTATTTAAACTGAATTCTACAGCATTTTAGTCAATTTGGAAGCTTTTCAGTTCCCATATTATTGATTTGTAAGTACTTTTTAAAAGTATTTACCTCTGTTTACCTCTTTGCAAAGAGCAGCCTCATATTTGCTGATCCACCATGCTCTGACCCACTTGGACCTTATCATCCTTGAAGGGCTCTTGAAAAGAATCACTAATGCTGCACTTAGCAAGTCAGAGAAAGTCCCTATTATGTGAGTAACACTGAAGACACAAGTCTGTAGTGTTGAACAGTGATAACAGGGACTTGGTAGCACTTTCCCAACCAAATACTGAGGCCAGGTTAAGGATGGAAATTTCCAGGATGTATGATTACTAGTAAATTGTTTGGATGCAGATTCCCTGTTTTGAAGACAAAGGTAATTTTTAGTGGAGACCTGGGCTGTTTCATGCCCCGTGGCATCAGTACCCAGGAAAGTTCCTAGAAAGTTGTATTTGTTATTACAACCATAGCCTTGGAACTGAGGAACTTACACTTCCCTTAAATTTGTCTAGGATAATCAGCCACACATTTGAAATCATCTAGCTTGGAGAAATATCCTTTAACTCACTCTTCTTAAATTACAAACAGTGCTCTTCTCTTCCTCCACACTAAACTTTAAACTTATAACCACAATATGTTTATTTACTCCCTTTTCAGTCAGCTACAGAATGTATACATATATTGTACCTTTCATCTAAATTTCTTACTCATTTCAAGACCTGCGATTAAAAAAAAAAAGTGTATTACTTGCACAATTCAGAATCAGGCTTAGAGTAAATTATCTTGCACCTTTTACCTTACCCCTTCCAATAAGAGGTCAGGCAGAATATGGAGGGAAAACCCACCAAATATAATGTGTAACACCAGGAGGGAGACTGCAGTAGGGATAAAATGTGATTTCTTGATTTCTCCTCTGGGTTTCACCAACAAGGGTCATCTCAGTGCCGCTGCCACTTCAGTGGCAGAGGACTGAACAACCTCAAAAATCATATATGGTTCATGATTTTTATGCATATGAGTATGATTGCAGAATTTCAGCAGAAGAGGAACGAAACACTCAGAATGCTCTCAAAACACTGTCATTAAGTTTTTTATTAACTCATTCAGCTTTACTTTGAAACAAAACTAATGCTGCAAATTTCAGCATTCAGGAGATGCAAACTGCCTGAATAAAATCTAATTTGACCCCTGTGTTACTGTGATTTATAATACTATTAATTGTAACATGTTTCTATAATTATATCAGTACATTTTTCCTTAGTACTCCAATTAGCTCTTTCAGTGCATTGAATAACCTTGAAGCGATTTCTTTCTTTTTTTTCCATCTTCATTCCTCAGTTCTAGGAATCATTTGACCTCTCTTGAAAAGAATATTCTTAATTCTGATGGAGTTTTTCAATGCTGCTCAAATTAGCATCTGAGTGTCTTCAGAAATCTTAACTAAATTACTACTATAGCATGTCTAGTAACTTATAGATGGAAAATGGAAAGTTTAAGTGTTTGACACTACACAATCAAACAGAAATCTCAGCCCTGCTAAAAGCACTTGTGGCCATCTAAAAACACTAATTAATTGACTGTTCCAGAATTGTCAATGAAAACTGTGGAACAGGCAAGGAGAAGAGCCAACATCCTCAGAAACGCTGAATTGAAATGTTTCTCTTCCACTTTGCACTTTCTCAGACCTTCATAAATTCTAAAGATAAAGGCCTACAAAAAACTGGAATGGTAATTTCACAATACATGGTCACAAAGCAGCTGAGTTAAATTTAGCCTGGCTATTTTATAGTCTTAGCGATTGACTTGATCCTTCAGTAATGTTCTCTTCACATGGCTGGGTTTTTTGAAGACTTCTGTAATGAGTCTGATTCTCACCCATGCTCACCCATGAGTTCTATTTCCAGGCTGATGGGAAGGGGGAGCTCTGTGAATAGCTGACCTGATAAATGGAAAGGCTTCACATTTCACAAGCTCTTATGCTTTCTGATATTTGATAATGCAGTTTGTCAGTTTTTCACTTTTTATCCAACCTGGGATCCTATCAGGGAATGCAGACAAGCTCCCTCTGAGGAAAGAGACTCCACAGTTCTGTTTAGGTCATGGGAATCTTTCAACTGACTTTAAGAGACAGTGAATCAGATTTTTAAAAATATGCCAAAAGTGAGGTTTTCTCTGTATTTTCGAGGGCTTCAGACCACTGTTCAGACAAAAGGAAACATGCTAATGTGTACACTGAATTGTTGCATCGGGTTTAGTCTGCCAGGCTGACGTCTGTATGTCTGCAGGAGTTCTTGACCTCCTCATGTATTGCAAGAGAGATTCCACGGCTCAGAGCTAAGGTAACTAAAATCTTTGAAGTAGGCTATAAACATGCATAGTGCGCAAATGATCTGGTGGTTTTGTTTCTTGCTAGAGGAAATTTTCAGTGTACTTATAATGTCCTTTGATGCACACTGTAAATTTGCAAACAAGAGGCCACATGTCCTTTCGATGAAACTTCGCTTATAAATATATGTAAAACAAGCTGCTGGAAGAGTTTGGAAGAGTTTGAAATAAATAAATAGAAAGAATTAACCGTACATCACAAAAATACAGCTTAGTTAGATTTTAAAGGCTCAATAAGAAAAGCTCTTGCTCCCACAAGTTACAAAGGGTTGCTAAATAGTTCTTTTTAACTACTTGTTTAAGCTAGGAACACCATGTCTGAACATGAGATTAAGACATACACAGCCTTATGTGCTGCAACTCTTTTTAAATAAGCCCCCACAAACCATGCATGTAAAAATTAAACACAATTAGGACTTACTTTTCTTTCCCCTACACAAAATTTCACTCAGTTCTAGAGGTGAACTCAAGCAATGCTGTGGATGTGAATTATTCAGACAAGTCATTTTATCCTAAATAATAGAAAAGGAGCGGAAAGGACTGCCTCAAGACTTCCTGCATTAGATGGAAGCAAATCTAGAGAGGCAGCTTATCTTGAAAAGGTATTGATAGAAATGAGAAGTAGGTTTCATAAAATGGGCTATGTACTAGAAGATAAAGTCTGGAATTCTGGATATCTTGCTGGTCACCATCCGAAATGAGAGGACAGAAGTCTTGGCTGACTCGATGAACTTGTATTTTCTAGCCAAAACCCTGCTCCTGTCTGTGATAACTCACATGCTTTAGGTGGAAAACCACGCTGTGGCCATCCCAAGCAAGTGAAAGAAATGAGACTGAGCATTACCTTACAGCACATGAAAAAGGAGCTTGTGCACATCTACAACAATGTACATGTCTGCAGTTTCCTCTGTATTTGGCACTGAAGACTGCCTGCAACTGCTCTGAAAAAGTCAGTGATACACTGCACTGGAACATTATTTTAACTGCTCTGAAAGACTCTAGGCAGCACGTGTCAGCAGCAGTGGTGCAAATAACCCTTCTGTGGAAGCAAGCTGGACATCACCAACAGCACCGTGAACGGCTTTGCAATGACACACAACAGAAAAAATAGTTGCTTCAACAAACTTTGATCCACGTGACCTGTCACCATTGTTCTCCATAACAAACTACCAAAAAAAATGAAGGTAGGGTTCTTTTATAAAACCCCCAATTTTAGGCCTTTCTCTTTCCAAAATACACATGAAATCCAGGCCTTGATGATTTTTAGGTGGTTTTGTAAAAATCTATCTGAATTTCACAAATACATTTAAAATTTTGGTTTTCTGTAGATTTTTTCCAGTTTATCCAAATCCAGAGGGGTCGATGTTCATGCATGAAAAAAATCCCAAAAAATTTAAACTATATTGATTCATTCCAGCTGATAGAGTAGTGACAGTCTTTACAAATTTGAAACATTGTGCAGAAATAACCTCACAGACTAGTGTACTACACTCTACTCCTTGGTAGGATCTCCAGTGTAGCAACTACAGGCAGGCTGCTCATCAGTGAACAAATTACCATTTTGATCAGCTTTTACAGACATTCATCTTTTGCTGCCCCAAACATTTGAATGAGACTAGGCAACCCTTTCATCTAAATGAGCTGCTGTTGCACAGAGTACCATTAGCCTACATAAACCTGCTGCTGTAAGCATCTATTACCACAGCCTGGCAGTGACATATTGATTTTCAAGCTGGAACTAGTTCCCTTGAGACTAGAGAGCATATGGCTGTTTGTTAGACCTGCTGGGTAAAACATGCTGGTGGCTAGAAGGAAAAGGATGGAAAAAAGTAGGTGTTAGTCATTGCAATTTTTTAAATTACTGATTTTAATTCTTAAAATAAGAATGATAATTCAGTCTTAGTAACTGCCTCTTTTTTAAAATCCAAATGAACTTCAGAATAGGGTCTTCCACTGTGTTTATTATGGACAGGCATTCATTCATGATCATTGGACTTACAATCAATAGTGATATCAAGTTGAAACTATTAGATTCTGAGGTAAAACAAAGTATTGAAAGGCAGCACCAGACACTATTGGTACGTATGTAAGTGAGATCATAACCAAACACCTGTTGTACAGAGCCTGGCCAGACAGCTGGACAGCCGTGCAATCTAGAAGAAATGAAATGCCTAATGGCCTTTATGTTAGAACAAAAAGAAAGCTGGTTTAGCTCACACCAAAAGTCTGTGCTGTGTCTACCCCAAAATAGCTACAAGGGTACAATATAATGGAAATTATTTTTCAAATGAGATTCCGTCTTTTCCTCGCACAAAATTCTTCCATGTGTGAATTAGATGAGTTCTTAGTGTACTAAACTTCAATGTTTAGCAGTATAAAAAGTCATATTTATTGAAACTTTTTGGTTTGGACTTACAAATTATATTAAGTGGCAAAGTCCAGTATTTCAAATACATTCCAGCTGAGGCGCCCATAAAAGAAGTGCAGAGCAGGAAGAGGCACAGTAGAAGAGCAGCATACCCAAAGCCCTTTGCAGGTAACCCTGAAAGTGCATAGGAGGAGGGAGGGTGGTCACAGAGAGGAGGCAAAACCCTGTTGTGAGAAGACAGCAGGCACTGTGCTGTTCCTCAAGTTCCTGCCCACCTCACAAATCTCTTCAAAATACTGCTGCAATTACAAATCATGAGACAATTATGTTTCTGGACTGTTACATGAATGCTAAATCCCCTGACAAGCCAATGAGTCCCTCGTGGGAAATACTTAGGAGCATTACAGAAAGAAAAGGTGAAACCCTTGATCCAACAGAGTTGCATTTATTTGTTTGTTTTTAACATGATTTTACTTGTTTTTAACATGATTTAACAGTTCTTCCTTTCATGGAAGCTGGTAAATGGACTACTGAGGTTAACTAAATTAGACTCCATGACAGAATAACCAAAGCTTTTCATTATTTCTTTTCTAGGGGACAGAAATAAAATAAAATAGTTCTTTCCAACTTTAATTCAGCTCAGTATTTTCTTGACTGGTCTGCTCATTCTGAAGCAGAGTCCATTTCTGTTTTCCCCCTGCCATCACTCCCCACTCTTCTTCTCCGACCTCCATCTCCCTCTCCTGCTGATCAGAGCTTGCCACTGCAGCCCTGGTGGTGCTAAAGCTTGCTCAGATCACATTATTCCAGGATCAATTCCTGGAATAACTATATTCTTAAAAGCTTTTCTTTATTAGGAAGCTGAAAACATATTTTAATAATTTTTTAAAAATGCAGAGAGTTTCTAGGGAGCATGTTGCAGCCCATGAGGAAACTGAAACAAACTAACCTGCAGCTGAAAGCTTTATCCTCTTAAATTGACTTGAGGACTGTCAAACTAAGTTTTATTAACACTGTCAGGCCAGAGGGTTAGTAAGCAAGCACTCCACGTCTCCTGAACTTTTCCTAAATACTTCTGGCACATCTTTAACTGTAAAGTTCAGAGACTTCCAAAAATACCCTGCTGAGCCACAGCTGCCCGCTGGCAGAGGCATCTCCGCCGGGGAAGGCAGCTCTGCTCCCTGCACGGGGGGACGGCCACGACCCTGGCCAGGCTCGCAGGGCAGCTCTGTCATCTGGGCAAAAAGTCAAGAGAGATCAACCCTGGCATGGGCAGCAGCCCTGCAGAGCAGAGCTGGGAATCCTGTCTGGCCGTGGCAGCTGGGGGGAAGCCGTGCTGCTCTCATGGAGATCGCATCTCATGGAGATGGGGAGGTTGGACAGGGATGGCCAGATTTACCCACACACTCACCAGCCCAGGCAAATCCAATTCCCTGCTCAGACATGGGTGAGGCATAAAGTGTGAGAAGCACAGGATCACACCAGGCTCAGGAAGAATGATCACTAGAGTTGCTGTAGCATTGCTACACAAAACTCTGCATTTAACTGTGTGAAGTAGTAACAGAGATGAGCAGGAGAGAAAATAACATAAAATACAACTGCAAATTAGAACTGCTTTCTCTGATTTTCAGTTCTGATGCCTAATACATGTGGAAAAGTGATATTAGAGTCTCATCTTTCTACCAGACTTATAGATTTTGATGCTATTTCTGTAGTTTACTCAGTGGCTCTCCTACACAGAGCCTCCTGAAATGGTTAATATTGCACAACATTCTCATCCAGGTTTTTTGGCTTGTATGAAAAACCTGTTCACAGTAGGCAATGAAAAAATGCTTTAAAATCCAAGGACAAATTCTAATGATCCCAGTGAAAATATAAGCATTTTGAATTTTATTTCATATTTTTTATGATGCTGCTTTCAAATTTTTTCATACCTTCAAGGAAGTGATAAAGCTAATGCGCTCAAAAGGTACTGCCTACATTCATTACATTAATTTACTCTAATTAAAGAACAGTAACATCAAATTATTTAAACACCATTAATTGAACACCCTTCCCTCTTGCATACCTAAATAGTTCTGCACTTTAGATCTGTCTGCTGCCTGGCACACTGACATTTATCCATAAAGAAAGCAAGAGAACAAACAAGAATTTCTTCTTATTTTTCATATATCATATATTACAATCCTTTGAAGCCTATGCAAGTTAAAACTGCCTTCGGGTATCTTATGCACCTGAAAAAAAAAAAAAGACAACAAACCAAAAACCACAACAACAACAAATCACCCAACCCAAACAAGTCTAACTTATTTTGTTTTCTATATTTACCTGGGTGCTATTTTGTATAGACAAAATTGTAATAAAAATAATATCTTAGAAATTGCAAGCTTTTCCAGAGCATCATGTGAGTCTTTCTTGCTTTCCATTGTTCTTTAACAAAAGCCCACTCATGCCCCCTAAGCACTTGTTTCTCTACATCCCTTTTATACTCCATCCCAAGAAATTGGGTCAGTTAAACTTTTTCTTCTTAAACTGAAAATTCCTCAATTTCTGTTACACAGTAAACAACAGGCATAAGGAGATGATTTTATGTGCATATTGCACAAGAGCAGCAAAGCCTCCACTGCTGAACTACATTTCCATCTCCTTTCAGGGCATGTTGAGGCTGCTTTCTGCAGAGTATGCCTTGATGCTGAGAGAGGGCCGAGGAGGCAGCAAACTGCAAAGTTGTGCAATAAGGACTGCTGGCACTGGTGACAATTGTCTGAGTAAACAATGCTACACCAAGCCTGAGGCTCACACAAAACTCCAGACCTAAACATCTTTCTTTGTTAAGTGTGAAGCTGTTCAGAGCACAACTTTATATGCAAGTCAAAATCCTATTTTCAAATGAAGCCTTCAGCAGAAGAGATGCACCTATTCACCTGAAGAATGTACAAAGAGAGGGTTCAGCATTGGCAGCCAGACTTCCTCTGAACAAATGTGGTGAAATCTGCTTACACTGCAATATTCCAACACCAGCAAAATACTGACAATATCAGTCACACAGTAAGACTAACAGGTCTAGTTTCTTCATCGTGAAGCTTCTATTCCAGTACTGCTGCATTATGTCTGGATGTCTCTGTAAGCAGCAGACTGCTCTGACACCTAAGTGCTGCAGGGGGAAGTGGGGAGACAAATTCCTGAGATAAGGAGCCTAATGAAGCATCCCCACCTGCTCTTACCAGCAATCCAACGCCACATGGGCCTCCCCCAACATCTGATGGGGCAAACCTATCTCAGGTAGCAGTTAGGAAATTGAGTGACCTTCAGGTATCATTTACCTTCACAGGTAAAACTTGGGATTTCCATCTCCAGACAAGCTGACTGGCAAAATCTAGGATGAATTAGTCTGAAAACCTCTGGAAAAACACACTCTCTAATTCATGCTGCCACTCTACTGCACACATGTCCTTTAGAAGACAAGAATAGACTTGTGCCTGAATAAATTAAAAAGTTGAGAGTGCAGCCCTTTGCATTTGAGCAGCTGGTGAGTCAACAACAAAATGACAAGTTTCAGGAAACAGCATCCACATAAGCATGTAAATAGAGCTGTCCAAAGTCTTGGCTCCACTACTTCACTAGTTCTGTTTCACTGCTGTTATGTGAGTGAGCCTATGGACTTGGCTCACTGAACTTCTGCCATTTCCAATCTAATCCCTTAATACACAATTAGGAAGGTGATGCATATTCACCAACTTCAAGGGAGGTAGTCTGGATTTGCACACATTAAATTACCATTACAACAATGGAAGCATATGCACCTGCAAGAAATAAATTAAAAATGCTCTGACTTGTATTTAGCATCACTTTGAACACTACCTGGAAGGATCTCACCACAAAACAGCCCTTTACCACCCTGAGTTTATCCATGGAATAATTAACTTTCTTTCCAAGTTTTTCAGTATTACTAATGTGAAGGACAACTGGCACAGGTTCAGATCAGTGTAAGTATTCAAGAGACTAAAGAGACTGAATTGTGAAGGAACATAAAGAAATCATGAACAAGCAAACAAACAAACCAAGCATGGGCATCAAGGTAAAAAAAAAATATTAAAAAGCAAGACAGTCACAGTTTCTGTGTGAGTACTCTGTGCTCAAACTGGATAGGATTAGTATGGCGCACAAAAGTAGAATTCACTGTTACAAAATAGAAAACAAAGGCTCACAGTTAGAAAATAATTCTTCCTCCTGAAATAAAAGCTCAGAAAAAAGTTTCTGTGCTTAAAGCACTCATTACTGAACAAGAGAAAGCACTACAAAAATGTGCTGGAGCAAACACTTTTTCAATAAAATGAGGTGGATCAGAGGGTTAAGATTTCAAATCTTTCCGGTTTTCACATTTCCTACATTTAAAACACATCTTTCCATTACAACTGGATTTAAATATTTATTTGTTCTATTTCTTAAGTCAGGGGTCCCAGAGTGACCTTTTGTGCCTGTATGTTTACACATGTAGAATATTGTGTGTACATGTGTATATTAGGAAAAGAGAGATTTAGATACCTTCCTTACCCGAGGCAGAAAATACAAAGTATTCTGAATTCACAAATATCTTGAATAGATATCTATCCTGTTGCTTGAGGGAATGAGACATAAAAGCTCCAAGAACCAAGTGAAGTTAATGAAGCAAAGCCAAATTCTCTGCTGCTGCAATTTCATTAAAGGTAAATGCAGCTGCCCCCACATACACAGCTGAGAAGTCTCCTTGAATGACGAAGAGAGAAAAGGGAGTCAGCCCAAATGTGTGGTTTCCAACTGTATTTTTCACTGTCAGCACAAATTCTAATTGCAACACAAGGCAATTTCTATTCATTACACACTTCAGCATTGGGTTCTAAGTACATATTGCCCTGCATTTCATGGGTTTTAAATGAGTATCACCAAGATTGTTCTGATACATATATTGACTACAATGTAGGCCTTATTTTGAAGAAATGTACCATTTTCACTATGACTCATTTTATTGCTTTTTCCCCTTAACTTTCATAAAAATAATTTAGAAAACTTAATTCACTGTTTTCATCATTTTATAGTCACTTTCAGTGCAGTACCTTCCTTCAAGTTGTAAAGTAAATTGTTCTTACAAAGTACCAAAGGAGAATTTCATTAACCTTATAAAGTTTTAAAGGAGTTATTCACCAGGGCTGAAACCCATTCCAGGACACAGGCATCTCTGTATGTCTGTGTGCAGCTTTTGGGGATTACTAGCAACACAACTGACAGATTTGTTCACTCACAATAGCAAGAACTTAAAATCTATGCACTTCTGGCAACACACACAAAATTAACTTGGTTAAGGCATCTGTAAGCCAGTCTAAAGCCAGGACAAAGTGTTACCAACCTTTCCAAAGTATATGTTTCCCAACATTCAGCTTTGGAGATGGAGAACAATGGATCTATGAGACCCAGTCTGTGCAGAAGACAATCAAAGAGAAGATTCTGGGGGCAGGTGGCTAACGCTTCTTCAGCAGGCTGTAGGAATCATTTGGTGGATGTGAAGAACAGAACAGTGGTTGGCCACACCTCCAGTCTTCCACCATCCAGAAGATGCCCCTAAAGGACAATTTCTCTGTTTTACAGAGCTAACAGTTACTATAAAATAAAGTAGTAATTATGAAAACAAGCCATTGCACTTATGACTCAGATCTAAACTGAGTCTTAAGCTTCTCAGTCAAATTCAGCTCATTTTTGTGTATCATAGCAGAGGCTAAAGAGAGGGGTGAAAAGTGAAACTTGATTAACTTTGCTTATGTCTCCTACCTACAACATTACTTAAGAAACATGGGCTGGAATTGGAACTTCCAACTCTTTACTTCCAAATTAATATGGAAATTTCTCTCTCTTTATTATATGCAGAAAATAAAGTAGTGTCTGCTCAGTTCTTTGAATGTAAACTATGCAAGTATTTCTCTTCAGGCAATGATCCTCTGTGCAGATTCCAGGCTAAAAGCTGTACCTCCCTGCAGACCTGAATAAGACAACTAAATACCAAGGTTTGTGTCCTATTCCTGTCCTCAAAGATTCTCTCCTAGATACTTCCAGGTAATTTTAAAAGAAGCCTGATGATTTCTGGAGCATTTGTCTATTTGACAAGGTTACTGCAGCTCCCAGTCTGAGGTGCCCAACTCTCAAGAACAAGCACAGACACAAAGACACAAAGAATGCCTTTGCATTCCAGACCAGGAGACAGTCTCATAGTGGTTTTGCCAGGCATTTCAGCACATCACTCTGTATTAGCCCTCACCCTGTAGTATTGTTTGCATGCAGTCACTATCTAGTACATTCTGCATTCCAGTGTACAAAATTTAGCAGGTAGATTATCTGTTGAAGTTCATCCAATATATATTTGCCAAAGGTTTTCAGATAATGATGTCAGAGACCTTTGTATGGGATTGTGCCACTGCACATCAGCCACTACACAGTTTGCTGCTGAGTGAGAAGAACTTAAATTCTCAAATCACAGCCTATCAGTTACCATGGGTATCTGCCACTCACCTGCAATGATCCATCCTTTTCTCCTAGAACAACAAGGCCTGGGAAGGTGTAAATATGTAAATATGAGGATGCTTGGCTGAGAATTTAATGTTGCTACAGAAAGCTAATGAAATTCATTCAGACATAGAATGCATTCATTCTTGTTGATTTTAAGCTGACCTACAATTGCATCTACCTAAGAATACTCTGAACACATATTTTAGTTACTGTTCTTATTTCTTGCTCTAAGGGAAATACTTTATGGGCTTTTTTTTTTTAATTTAATGAGAGTTATGTGTGCTCCCAGCGAGTGCTTAAATGCACTAAAACAGCCATGGTATGTGTCTGCTAGGCTTATACAGTATGTAAACCAGACTATGAAAAGGGATGGGATTCCTACCCAGTGGTTAAAGGCACAAAAGAGCCATGGGAACCTTGCTCTGGCCTTTATTTTTGGCTTAGTAAAACAAACCCTAATTCTTTATTTGTCAAATTACTATCTGTTACAGTTTGAACTTTCCTCAAGCCTTACTCTCCTAATGAAGTTTAATCTGCCTCTGGCTTGAAGCAAAAGAGCATTGTGTGCTCATGTGTAGGCAGTGTGAATGTGGTTTTGCAGAAAAGGAAGTCTCCTGAATGTTGGGGGCTAAAATCAATGGAAAATGGAAACCAGCCTATTGCCCTTGTTTTTCCAGCTGTCAAATTTTACTCTTATAAAGCAGACAGTATTTCTTTACAACCTCATTAGTTTTTCCTAAGCAAACTGACAATACCATTCACTGTTCTGTGACTGGAATCTCCATAATTTATGCAATTCTTCTGTGAGAAATACTCTGAACACTTGTGTGCAGAAAAACGAACCTTTCAGCAATGTGTTCAGAGGCCCAAGCATCTCTTATACTTTATTTTACATTTTAACTTGGACAGGGAACTAGATACAGAAGGCAGAAAACGTGAATCAAATCAGAGGAGACAGCAAGTGTGAAAAATTGTAAGAGCGATGCATATTTTAGCCTAGCAAAATAGTATGTAGTATCTTAAGGAGCTTGGAAATAAATAACAATAGGTTTTACAGAAGGAAAAGGACATTATAGAGATTGGTTTTTCAAAATCCTTCTATACTCTATTTTAAAAGCAGACAAATTGAGGATGGGGAGGGTCCCTTGTTACACGAAGCCATCTATGACTTCACATGTGACCTTTATGTTACGCTTGTGTGTGAAGACATCACATCAGCAGCTTTCTCACCCATGCTTTTGTCATGTGAGGAAATTTCTCAGATGTGGTGCACTGGTTAAGATTCAGCAGGTCAAGCTATGAACAGGCATCAAAATCAGAGTAGAAAGAACTTTGCACCTACTGCAAGCTCTGGATATTGACTGCATGATCCAACTAAACCTGGCAAGGCAGGCATTTGGGTTTTACTTTTTCCCTTCCACTAAAGGTTTGATATGCTGGGAAAAATGGTCCTAGTCTCATCCCAATTCCAATTAATCTTCTTCTTATTATTATGGAAGAAAAGGCAGCTTTAATCAGCAATGTACGAGACATATTTAATCGACTGCAGGAGAGACAGTAATGAATTATTGTTCCTCATCCACCCCCATGTTTTTCTCACTGACTAACATAAGCATTAGCACTGCTCTGCAGAAAATGAGAGTATTCTGCTTTTGATTTTGCCTTTTCTTCTCAACTGTAGTGTAACATTCTCTCAATTAGGAAAATTAGATAGTCTCAAATGTGAAAATATTAGCAGACTGTGCAAGACAGAACAACTACAGAGAAGGTTTGTTTCTTCAACCTTTGTCTGAACTTGTAAATTACTGACTTCTTTTTGTGGTAGTCACTTGACATGCCTCATTTCAGTTGCTGCCAGTTGTCATAAGACAGCAAAGTACACAAAAATCTTTAATTTTGCTTCCATCAGACAAACCTCAAAAAAAGCTTGGGTGCAGTTGTGTTGGATAGTGGCTAAAGAGAAAAGCAGGAAAAAAAAAACTGTAAACCAACTCAGTCTCTATAAATAATACAAGGTGGCAATTACTGGTATGGGCAGTGAGGAAGGGACAGTAGCACACGTGTGTCCTTTTAATCACTGCCAAGAGGAGTAGCAAGGTCTGTCCCAAGACATGTAAATGCCACCTTGTTAACGCAAAACCACATCCATAGCCCTGAAAGCTCTGAGCTGGATGAACGCTTCATGCTGCAGTTTGGACATATAAAAAAATATAAAAACATAGAAACTGATTTTAATCTACTCTGTTTTCATTCTAACATTCATTAGGAAATTGAATACTCTCTTACAACAGAAGACATCATTGAACACTATCAGATATTGCTGTGTTCATAACTGCACACCCTCTTTTAGGGTGGAGAGTGATTAAATGCATATTTCTAATTGAAATACTGCAACCACTGAAAAATATGACTATGATCCAAACTTCGGTAACATCACTGGACTTCAGAAGGGTTTTTTTATGTCTCCACAGAGAAATGTCTTTTTAACTGTTTCCTTTTGTTTTGCCAAAACCAAATGGAAACATGTAAAACAGAGAAAGACTGCTGCAATACAAATGATATGCTGGGCATAAACTCTGTGGACCATTTTGAAATTAAAATGCATCTGACATGAATATGAATTTTTTTTCTTTAAGTTTTGTGCCATAAGGTTTTGTAACACACAGTTCTGTAATATAATCTTACTTTAATTTGTGTGTAACATCCATAAAATTGAAGTTGGAATGAAAGATTAAAGAAACATCCTTCCCATATCCTTTTTCTCCCTAAGAGTTGCCTTTGGTTTTGACATTTTGGCTTGCTTCTGTCTGAGGGCCCATTCTGCCTTGACTACCCAGGTTATGCTGGAGAAGCAGTTCCCAGTTGTTTCAACCTTGACTTGACAGTAAAAAGAACAAAAAAGCAGCAGCACCACCTCTCCCACCCGCCACAAAGAAAAAATTGAAATAAAAAAGCTTGCACGACTTATTCCTGTATTTTGGGTCACCAGTACGTGTCACTATATAGCTAAAACCACACCAGGAGATTGTTCTATGTTGCCTGTGCTTAAATACTAGGGTACCATTCCTCTAGGGTGGGATATGCACATGGATGCAAAAAGTCTTAATCCTGTTAACATCATTTACATTGATTATGGCCTACAAGCAGAGCAGCACTAAACCTGTTATTCCCTTTACCTTGCTTTCAGCCTCTTTCTTCACATACAGGAGGAGACAAGGCAGAGGAGGTGTGGCAGCTGGGCAAACAGAGGCAGAATATTTTGCAATGAACTGTGACCCCCAAATCCTAAGCAGTATTTGTAGAAAAGAACAATCTTGTTGGTACTTTCTATCAATAAAGAAATGATCAAAGGGGGTTTTTTTCCTAACTTAATTTTGAAAAAAAATACCTTTATTTGCTCTTAGAAAAATAAAAAATCCTCAGCTTATCTAGTCTTTTTTATCATTGGCATTTATTATAGTAGATAACAGCTGCTGAGACCTTCAATCACAGAGCTTTTGAAAGCTGATGGAAGCATCAAGTTAATATTTTCAATAGCTCTGGGATCCAAACCTATATCCTCAGGATTAAGGCAGATCAAATGGAAATGAATATCTCTTTTCAGACAAAATCCACCTATCCTTTACCACACAGAGAATGAATTTATCTGTTGAGAATCTAAAGAAGTGAACTGAGATCTATTCTATTTTATTCTTCATATACAAGATATTTTGGTATTGCCAACTGATACAATGCTTTGGCTTCCCCCAGTGACAAGAATAAATGCCCAAAAATGTAAATTAATAGGGAACTAATAAACAGGCTTTTCCTTTTAAACTGTATATAGAAATTGATTTATGGGAAGGAATCAAAGGGCATCCTCAGAAAATTATAGAGAAGTTCCTCTACAAATGGCTGGCAGGTGATTTCCTCATAATATCATCAAACTCAGCTTCAAGAAACATTCAACAACTGCCATGGGCACTCAAAACACTCACATTTGTTCACAATCTCTGGAAAAAAAAACCTCAACCATTGACTGTAACAACACCAAGGCAAACAAAATCCTCCTTTTTTCTTCCCCAAATGGACACCAAAACAACTTAATAGCCAGTAAGTACATACAAAGATTTGTGATTTGTACAATTTTAAAGTGGCTGAATCATGAATTATTGTAACAGACACAGAGTCAGACTCTGCTCATTTTATATGCAGAGATGAACTTGGAGAGGGGTGAAGAGATGGTGAGCAGATACTGAAGTGAGCAACTCACCATTAGAATGACAGGGTAACTTTCCAAGACTAAAAATAAGCCAAAGAGAAGATAAAAGTCTCTGGACCACATGGCTTCCATGGAGAGATGAGAGAACTGAGTTTCTTCAGCTTTAAAAAGCAAATGAAAAGAGGAAATCCTAGAATCAATCATGGACTGGCTTGGATTGCAAAGGACCTTAAAGATCATCTAATTTCAACTCCCTTGCCACAGGCAGGGACACCTTCCACTAAACTAGGTCATTCCAAGCCTCATCCAGCCTGCCCTGAAACACCTTCAGGGATAGAGAATTACTCTTCTTACTTATGTGTAAAATGACCTGCTGGGATGCTACTGGAAGACTGATGTTAAAGGGTGGCATTTCCACCACTGTAGTTATTCAAAACTTAAGTGGACTTGTCTCAAAGCAACCTAATCTAATCAGACCTGCTCTGAGCATGATGTTGGCTGGAGGCCCCTTCCAAGCCACAAGATTCCATGATTCTATGGCAGACAGCAACAATAGAGGGACTTTGATAAATAATGCCAGTCAGAGACCAGTACAGGCTTGCAAAGAGGGTAAAGAAATCTTCCCTAAGTCTGTACAGACTAATAATCAATACAGTTCTAATGAATTTGCCAAATATTCAAAATATTACAGTATAAACTGCAGACAGAAAAAGTTTAAGCTCAGAAGTATGTATCATGTTACTAATTTTTTCTGTGTTGGGTATATATGTATGTGCACACACCACTAAAGAGCAGAGCTTGAATACGCAAATTCAGCCACTCAAATGAAAGAAAATACAATAGCTTGGACAAATTTAGGATGCTACACATTCAAAACAGGATGTGGCCAGGTAATTCAGAATTTTTTAACTGGACTTGCATTTTATCATATTTTAGCAAACATTTTTTGCTATACACCTGCAATACATCAGATAACTTAAAATTTGCCCAGAAGCAGACACGTGTACCTCACCAAACACAGCGTGCACTGTAGGAATCTGCTTTATCTGTTCTATGTAGCATTACACACACAGACACAATCTTGGAGAATAAACTAGAACCAGAACAAGATCTAGTATCTGTTCTGAGACCAAAATTATACCATGAAATATGGTCAGAAATGTTACGTATATAATTTAACCTTTATTCTGATTTGGTAAGAAAGGAATTCAATAGAATTTAATAAATAAATAAATGAAAAAAAATTACAGAATTTATTTAAACCTGTAAATTTAGCTACATACTTCATGCTCCACTGTAACATACTGATTTAATCATTGTGTTATGAAAGAACTCAGTTTAAAAAGAAGGCAATCTCTTTTTCTTAAACAAGAGAAAAAAGGAGATTATGTACAGAAAATACACATAGAATCATATGATATTGTCCTCATATAATTCCATGTAATGCTGCATATCTAGGATTTTTGCCATTCCTTAGAAGAGGAATTGTTCTATTTCACCATTCAACCAACTCGGACCAACCCTCCACACCAAGGAAATCTGTTCTATTTTTTACTGAAAGAAAACAATTTACACAACATGCAAATTGTTTCAGTCTTGAAAACACGCACTTCAGGCACAATAATTTGCAGGGGAAAAAAATCCTAAATAAAAATTCCTGATGCTGAGTGTTTATGGCTTTCATTGTGGACAAAGGCACACAAGGTGCCAGGTCAGCTGGGTCAAATTTCTGACCTTTTTCAGAGAAGCTAACTTTCCTCTTCAGAACTACTTTAATAGATAAGCTGTACTGGAAACTCTGCCAAAATAGATACCAATGTCTTAACCCTCACACCTGCTGATCTCTGATAAAATCACAGAAGCATAAAACATGCAGGTTGGAAAAGACATCTGAAGGTTGTGTCAGCCAAAATCCTACTCAAAACAGGAATACCTGCTGAGGTGAGGTGGGTTTGCACAGGACCTCACCTAGCTGAGCCTCAAATACCTGGAGCAGTGCCTGGTCTGTTGCCTCCTTGTATAACCTGTGTCAATGTCTCAGTATGCTTATAGTAAAAACAATATACAACAAAACAAACAAAAAAGAAAGAAAGGAAAAACAAAGTAAAAAAAAGGAAAAAAGTCCTATCATCTAAACAGATGGGACTGTGTACTCCTGAGAAGAGTCTGACTCTCCCCATCAGACAGCCACCACAAGAATCTCTGCTCACCACGTGTTCCAGCACCCACAGCAGCCTCGTGGCCCCTATTGCACCAGAATCTCTTATGCTGGCAGGGTCTAAAACTGAACAACCTCTTTCCCCAATCTTTCATCTCCACAAATGAAAACAAATTAATTGGCATGACTTCAGCAAACTTTAACACCTAAATGACACAGTAGCCCAAAATTATGCTCCATTCTTATGTGAAAAATAATATTTTGCCTCCTAAATGAACCTTAAGAGAACATACGTGTACTTTCTTCAACACAAGATCTGATATCAGATTTGAAGTCAGCCTCAAAGGAACTGGAAACTACCTCTGGAGCAGACATTAAGGCTGAATGTTCTTATACTACATGAGCTGGGGTGCGGTATTGTGTGCCTGTCAGTAATCTCTACATGCCCCTTTCACCTCCTGGTGCTTCCTGTGTCACCCCCTCACTCTCCACTGATAAATATTTGCTTTCTTTAAAGGGCCTTTTAGTGAAAGATTGTCCCACAGTCTCCCACATTTCCACATAGAACTTAAACCTATCAGCTAAGAATTAGACCTATTTTGAGCAAAACCCACTTTAAGCTGCTCAGCAAACAGGTTGGGGCTGTCACAGACACAGTGCTGGAAAAATAAGCAAAGGGAACAGTAAACAGTGAGTGGCCACCTAGTTTATTCAGAGTGCTGTGGTTTATTGATGTTACACACAATCTCAAGTTTAGTTGATCTTAGACGTTGCATGTTTTCTCTCACATCCAACCCAACGTGAAAGTGATCTCCAGCTGGCTAGGGAAGCTTTCAATAGCCATAAGCAAGCCATAAACCCCTTCCCATGCCACTGTCCCCTTGTGCAAAAGAAAATAACTGTCTGTCACAGTCACCACACAGGGTGAATAGAATAAACTCAGCTGCTGGCCTCTTGGAAAAATCCAGGCAGAATTCTTCCACCTCTTTAAGAACAAGGTAAGAGAGGAAGTGAGCGTACAAGGAGAAGGACAGGCTGCTTCATAACCAGCATTCAATGCTTGACCCCAGTACCAATACCAAAATCCCAGTACCCATAAAATGCACTGGATATAAGCACAAATAATAATAATAATAATAATAATAAATAATAATAAGTAGTGAGGGGTCTCATCACTGGATGGCAGTGCTGCATATTACTGGAATGTTTTTATGAAGGAATGTTCTTTGGCAATGACACTGAGAATCTGGAATAAAACATACCTTTTTATTTTTTTTAATAGACAATTGAAATTAAGTCATCATTTCAGGCAGATTCCTGTATCTGAAAAAAAAAAATCCAACTCAAGAAAGATTGGCTGGTTGGGTTTTCATAATTAATTCTATGAGATTGTCTCCCCCACCCAACACATCTCTGTAAATTACCACAGTAGGTATGAACCCTGCCCCTGTATTGATTCAGCTGGCACAGCCTTGCTCTATAAAACCCTCCTCCGAGCCCCTGCACCAGGGTGGTCGTTCTGCTCTCCCCAGCTGCTGGGGAGATGCTGAATTCCTGTGCTTGCCCTTCTTCCCCAGAGCCTGCTCTAACTAGTCCAGGGGCATATATACCCAAAAATGCAGTGAGACTCATGTTCTTTCTCTTCAGTAAGTAAGCACCATGCTGGTGCTTCATGAACCCACTGCTCACCCTCTGGCTGCTGGGGAGGATGAATTCATCAGCTACAGAAGCACACACTGTGCAAGCAGATTCTCCCATGTCTCAAATGAAAGGCTGTGATCAGATAAAAAACAGTCTGTGGTTTGTTGGACCTGACTGGTGGGCCAAACTATGCCAGCCAAGTTCCTAAGTCTTCTCCTAGCTCCACTTTCTGGGCACTGCTCTTGCACAGTGGTACACCTGACTGCACCTGAAAGCTTCAAATTATTTTTGCAATTTTATGCAGCTTAGCCTTTCAGCTATTACTGTGAAATTAAGAACATATTCACCTGAGATCAGGAAATAGTAGAGAAGGAGCTTGAAAAAACATGGAATAAAAATACTGACAAATGATTCTTTACCTACTTTACTTTTCCAAATTTTGTCTAAAAAGTCTAAAATTTGCAAGTATATGGATACAAAAGCAAAACAGTGTTACTGCTGGAGAAATGAATGGCTGACACTCTTCTCATTTTAAAGGGATTTACCAAAGCTACAAAGATGGTAAGTTATTAAAGAAGAGGTAATGGCTTTACAGGCATATTCATTTTTATATTTAAAAGTTGTGTATGCACTGTTTTAGTTTCTTAATGCAAACCACAATAAAACACTTTATGGGGGCTTTAAACTCTTTTGTCTTTGCTGTAGGTTTGTCTGCTTTAGGTAAAAAAAAATATATATATATATATATATGGTGCATTATTTTCAACAGTGGCAGGAAGTGGGTTTTTAGTCAAATCAGCTTAAAAAATTCCAGCTGTGTTCACGCTGAAGCCATCACAAACTCTAAGCCTGGGATCACTTCTCCATGCCAACTAAAGCCTTTTCAGGCCTCAAGAAGTAAATTTTTGAAAAAATGCCAAGCCTCTCCTTGAAAATAACATCTTAATTGACTGATATTAAAAAACCCCAGAAAGTGCCATTCTGAAAATTCAAGTGCTCACATTTTTGTGTTCTAATTTGATATTTATCTTGTAAGAGCACTCAACATACTCACACAGAGACTGTCTCAGAAAACTGCAATGAGAGGCATGCACGCTGCTTGCTCCAGACAAGGAGGAGCTCCTAAGGGCTATAGAAAGTACAGGTCATGATATGTACCCTGTGCCATTGTAATGCACCAGAAAGGCCAAAGAGGTGTGTGACAGTGCTGGACCCAAGGAAAAGAGTGTTTCATTCTCTGGATGGCTATAGCTCAGAGGATATCTCAGAGGATAAGGAAAATCCACTCTCCTGAGAGCAGTAGCTGTTCTCAAGGAGTTTCTGTATCAGTGTTAGGTTCAAACCAAGTAAAATGCTTGGGATCAACAAACAGAAAATGAAGGCTTCAAACTGATGTATCTATAACACTGTTCTAAAAAAATACGCCTTTTTTCATTAAAAATAATGAAAGTATTTCATTATTTCAATATTAATGAATACATCTACTGTTACTGTCTTCCCCTCAGTTTCCTGTTGCACTATCAATTGTAGTGTGCATATCAACCATGGTACTTCTCCTTCTGCTGTTCAAAACCTTGCATCGTGAGAAGGAAAGAAAATGAAGCTCATCATTTTCAGCCAATTGAGCTAAATAAGGGAACAGACACTTGCCTTGCATATTTCTCTTATGCTTGTAAATCTAACTCTGCAGCTCCTTTGAGCTGGGAGACTGAGTGATCTAGCCCAATTTACACAGATGTTAAAAGAAGACAAATGTTTGTCCAATTTAATGGATTCTGAGCTGAAGTAAATTGATTTACTCTGCACAACTCAAAGCTTTTGAAAATAAATATATTTTCATTAAGAATGGCAAAGAGAAATGTTATTAAACACCAGAAAAGAATTGTTAAGCAACAGAAACAACAACCAATGATCAGGAGAACATGTAACTGAGAAAGCCTATTACTGTCAGGGAGGGATTTATTAGACCTTGTGTTTTTCAGTTCCATTTCAAAGCAATATCAGAACTGTGAAATTGCAAAGGCAATTCTAAAAGGAGAAAACAGTTGAGACGATAATTGAAAGTGAATTTTAATACATCACACATTTACTGTGTAATTCTTAAAACCTTTTTTTTTTTAATTTTGGAATGCCATTCTGGCCTTCTTCACGGCTGAAAGCAGTGCCTGTAATTAAAAGAATTTGGATTCATGGTTTGTTTTTTTTAAATAGAAGCAACTGCCAATACACATATTTTTTCCATGAAGAAATTTGGCAGTCCCAGCTGATTGTGATGTCTCCTCATCCACATTCTAGAAGATAATTTTGGTGAGGTAATAATTTATTCCAGAGCAGAGTGTAAGATTAGGCAGAACAGTTCAGAAGTCTGAGTATTCATCCCATTGTATCACTAAAAATTGCATTTCACAAGATCATATTGGCATTTGAAATTTTTACTGGAAATAAAACATTCTCACAAAAATAGGATGTATTTCATATGAAGTGTTTATTTACAGCCTCCAAATAAAAATTTTAAAAACCCAAACAAAACCAATGACATTATCAATGTCATTAAAAATTACATATAGCACTTGGGAGATGGTGGCTAAATCACAAATTAAGAGCTCAGCCCTGAAAGTTGCTCACAGACCAGTCTCTAAGCTCATGGTGATTTGAAGGCCTTCACACACCAGATCTGAGATTCACTTCTCCCAACAACACACGGAGCTCCCAATAAATCCTGCATTTCTTGCAACTCCCTGACAGCACTCACTGGAGTTTTTTACTGGTGAAATGCTTTCCAGAGACTTTTTCTATCAAGGTGATAGATTTTTTTTCTTTTTCTTTCATGATAATGATGAAATACCATGGCCTAATTTCTTGCAAGTAAGATGTAAGATGGCAGCAAGACACATCTTCAAAATGCTGCCTTGGAATAAAAGCCTTCTAAGATTATAAATTAAACTATGCATATTGTGTTTCTGAAAAAAAAAGTCTCCACATAATCTGGGGTATTAGTTGTGGTAATTGAGGAACTTTTGTAGCACTCACTTTTGTATAACTTATTAGTTGGGTTAGAGTAGTAGGTGGAAATATGCCAAATACTGTACAAAGGAGCAGGAAATAAAACCCCAACCAACCTTACACACAAAAGAATCAAGAAACTTCTCAAGGAGGAATAGTCTGCCTTACATTCACAAAGATAAGATGAAGAGCTAAACTCTCTTAAGGGATGAGAGCTCCCAGCTCCAGAATGGTTTCATGGGAGAGGCAGAGCAATCACTCCCTATCTTCCTTCAATTGTTACACCTGACTCTTAGCTCCAGTAAATCACTACCAGGATTTCTGCTTCCTGGAAGAAGCTGTATCAGTGGCAGATGAAGTAACAATGCAAATGCAATTGTATCAAGTTTGCACTGAAAAAGGTAAAGCCTCTGTTAATCACAATCATTCTCTTCATTCCTGGAAATACATATTTATCTTGATTCCCAGTAAGAGAGATACATCATCACCCTGATTTACTCAGTTATGAGTGAACTTTTACTCAGTTGTATCCCTGAGACCCCACCTCTGTAATCAACTGAACAGGGAAAAACATACAGCCTTCTTTTAACCTGGTGTCTGCTGAGCCAGGGATGTCTGAATATAAGATGAGGTAAGATGAGCTGAGGAGCTGCACTGTGGATCAGTAAACCATGTCCCTAAGACACAGACCTTCCCCTGAGGCACTGCCTGGTCTTTTTATTAAGGAGTGTTACTGAGAACTCTGAAAAGTCAGCACCAAAAAGAACAAAACACACATGTTGTGGGAACGGCCAGTTCAAATAACAGCAGAAGTTCTTGGTCTATGTATTTATTCATGGCAGGACCTCAGTCAACGCACTTCAATAAAATGAGTAATTATTGTGAGTCACGTCACTAATTACATCTGAGACACACAAAGGCTTGCGCAGCTCCACATTTCAAAGTGCACTGTGAGCTCATCCAGTAGGAGCTCTGTGAGCTCACAGAGGAGCTCTTGTTACTGGTACCCAAACACTGGAAAGAAACAGGGTATTGGAAATGTCTATGCCATTTCTCTCTCATCACATTTTTTTAAACATAAAAAGAGGATGTGTTGTAGAATAACGGCAATATAACTGCCTACGTAGGGACTTCAGCATTTGCCTTGGACAGGCAATGCAAGAAAGAATTGTAATTACAGAGCAGTGGAATTGGCCAAGATAAGCTGCTTTCTTCTATGACAAGCAGAGAGTGCCAAGATGTGAAGAATCTGTCAAATTGTTCTAAGATAAAGTTTGATTTTTCCATACCAAAATTTAAAAAAAACAAACAAAACCACAGCTGGTTCAGATACAGGTCAAATTGACTGTGTTCAGGAACAAAAAGAGATTAAAGGAATTAAGTCATCTCTTAGATAACAGATCTACTTATTAGTGTGCAAGAAAAAAAAACAAGTCTTCACAAATTTTGTCAAATTCAGATGAGCTCTTCATCCAAGAGCAGGATCAAATTTGTAGGCTGGTAATTTGTTGCCTGGTAATTAACTACCTTTGGTTAATCATCAGACACCTCTGTTGCCTGATAATTAAACACCTTGAAGACATACTTCTTTGTGCTTTCCCATGAGGGTACCACTTACAGTAATTTTAGAGCACAAACACAGAACTGGACCAAACACCACCTGTGACTTCAGCTTTATTGCAAGACCATTTTCACAACTGAAGTCAAATCACATGACACAATTTAACTAAATACAAAAACAATAAATTATCCTCTCCTGTAAACTCATGTCAACAATAATGACAATGAAGCCAACTCAAAGACACTGGCACTGAACAGGAATGTGAAAATAAGCTGATTCAATGTCATTTGGCATGTAGAACCTTTAACCATGGAACTCTTGAAAGAATTCAGAAGTTTTTAAGTAATGCTTCCTTTAATATGTTTGATTTTTTTTGGTACATTTAACTCATAACCAAGCAATTCAATTTCATTACAAGATTTATAGCAATAAGCCTCTGTTTATATAACAGAGAATAAAGAAACAAACAAAAAAGGCACAGAAAAAAAAAAAAAGAGAAGGCAGAAGTGTAAAAATCACCCCCAAAGACTATAATTTGTAACAATCACAGCTGTCAATTCAACACCCCACCTGCAATACTGACCACAGCTCTGCTGTCCTCAAAATAAGAACTTAAAACTGTTGGAGCAAAACAAAAGCTGGCCACAAAGTTGATAAGGGGACTGGAGCACCTCCCACACAAGGATAGGCTGAGAAAGTTGGGGCTGCTCTGCCTGGAGAAGAGGAGGCTTGGAGACCTCACAGCCACCAGAGACCTTCCAGTATCTGAAGGGGCTACAGAGAAGCCAGAGAAGGGCTCTTTGACAGGAGTGATGGGACAAGGAAAAATGGGCATAAACTGAAAGAAGAGCAAATTTAGGCTAGCAAATTTAGGTATCAGGAAGAATTTTTGTACTTGGAGAGTGGTTAGACACTGAAACAGGTTGCCAGGGAGATTGTGGATGTACCAACCCCAGCAGTGTTCAAGGGCAGCTTGGATAAAGCCTTAAGCAACCTGGTCTAATGGGAGGAATCCCTGCTCATGTCAGGGACCAGGTCCATTAAGATCCATTCCAATCCCTTAACATTCTGTGATTCTATAATGATCTGTAAAAAAACCAATCTTCACTACTAAAGATAAAAAATAATTTTATTTTTAGTTGGGTATGTTCAAATGAAGTTTTTTAGATCTCCAGTGAGAGACAATTAAATTGGAAAAATTTTCACACTGTTGGTGCTCAACACTATATAAATTAACATTACTTAAGATCCACAAAGCTGTGAGAGCCCCAAATCAGTTAATTTTGAGAAAATATTACCCACAATTTGCTGAAAATCAAGCAACCATATGAACATTCAAGGTAAGTTCTGCATGTAAACAAAATTAAACCATGGATCTCTTCTTTTTTTTTCCCTTTTTTCTCTTTTAAGGCTTTACTTCTACTTCATTTCGTAAATAGCTTTCATTCCACATACACCAAAAAAGATCCAATCAACTATATGAGTGTAAACCTTAGCCTATGAGACTGTCATCAGCACAAAGTCCCCCAAATAATAAATGAACTTTTTATTAACTGTGGTAACATTAACATTACAATGAGGGATTGTTTAAAAACAAGTTGTACTGCTGTTGCTCAAGAGCTCAAGGAAAATGGTTCTCAGTTCCTTTATTTTTCCTGGAGGGTAACCACAGGGGTTGCATTAAATCTTTTAAAATATGTTGACAGTTGAATAAGTGCTGCTGTTGCTCTGGTGACATTTTATGCACTTTAATTGTCATTAATGAATCTGACTGATACTTTCTCAAAATTCCTTTACGTGTTCTAGTAATTTTATAACAAAGAGAAGAACAAAACTGTCTGCAAATTAGCCTTGATCCACTTCTCATATGGAATTTTCACTGCAGACAATAGAAGAATCTGCATGGGAAATATCTGCTAGACCAGACATTTAAGGCAGGAATGTATTAAATGTTCCCAGTGAATTGTGAAATTATCACTTTGTTGTGTATCACCATATAAATTTAAATCCCAAAGAAGGTTCGTTTGAGTGTACTTTAAAAAATACACTATCTGCTTTAATATTAAAAAAAAAAACTCTATCTGCTTCAATCAATTCAGAATTTGATGTTAAAATGGTATGGCTCAGCATTTTAGGTCTGCAACAAACCCCAAAATGTTTGTTTCATTCCAACTCTCTTGGAATTGGAATGAAACAAAGTCTGACACCAACCTGAAGTCTAGTCCGTCCTTCCTTATTCTGGTATACTCCCACTGATTTCAGAAAGGCTTTTTCCCTGTGAAGACTGAAGGATACAGCTCCCAATTATCTGTTCAGGAACATGCAGTGACAAGAAGGAATGCGTGGAGCTTGAGAAACAGCAGGCACCACACTTGATTGTTCATAAACAGATAAGGTAAGTCTTTTGCTATGAAGAGAAAATAAACTATGGCGCTTTAAATCAAGATAGGTGATTTAAGTAGATTAAAAAATACCTATTCCAGGGACAAGGAGCCAGAAGAGGCAGGAGGGGGAATAGTGCACTAATAGTGCAGGGAGACATGTTGAGTCCTTTGCTTCCCCCATCCCAGATTCCCTCATTCCTGCAGGCTCAACAGGAACACAGCAGATGATTCCCAACACCGCTGCACCTGCTGCACCACAGGCTTCACATCTTTGCAATTGCAGAATAGGAAAAGCCTGGGGCCATCCTTTTTTCTTCAGCTGCAGCAGCTCTTCAAGTGCAGACATTGTACAGGTACCAGTGGCTTGAGCCATCATCCTTGAACAGGACAATTAGGTCACAAAATCACCCCAGGCACACCCAGAGCCCTTTTGGCTGATTCTCCACAGTCCCCTGCTTTACCACATTCACCTGAGCAAAGCAGCAGCTCAGCTCCAGCCTGACCTTTCCTTTCAGCTGAGTAAATGGCTATACAAGGTGCAAGCAGTAGGAATCAGGCCTCAGGGTTCTGTACAGCACAGCAATTTCCAAGGCACTCAGGGTGCAGACAGCACTAAGTTCCACACTCACGTCATACCCACAGTTAACAACCTCAGCTAAGGCATGAACTACATTTTAATTAGACAAGGGGCCAGGCTTTTGATTTCAGAAACAGAAGTTAGGGTTGCAGTCCTTCATCCATTGAAGTTAATTGCAAAATCCCTATTATCAGGCTCTTGAGGTATTACCCAGGCGCACTTTTTAATTACATTTGATTCTTAATGAAGTAGATGGCAAAGAGAAAAGCAGCCCATGATTCAAATGATTCGCATTTTTATCTTTCCTGATGAAAAACAGAATAGGTCAAGATACTTGCTGGATTTTCCCATGAGAAATGCTGCAATGTGAATAAGCTCAATTGACTTGATCCTGAAGGAGCAGGTTAGCTTTGAAAAGCATCACTCATTTTCTCCTCCTGTATACACTCTACCCCCAAAACTTATGCAATGTAATTGTAGACACTGAGCCAAATCCAATTCAGAACCTGAAAAATATCACATAAGTATCCTAAGCTTGAATGACTTGTCTTCATTGTCTAATGTCATTTAAAACATAAGGAGTCCTAATTATGGTTTTATTTTCAAATGATGCACTTTAAAAGAGTGACAATTCTCCATAAAAACTGACAGCTTCTCAGGGCAAGGAGACTGCCAAATAACTTGGTATTTCTACATGATTTAAAAACAAGAAGTTATGAAGCAGCTTATGAAGAAAAAATGTGTTATGACACTAGAGAACAATAGCTAGAGAACAATACGAAGTTTCACCTTTTTCTATTACATCTCTACTCATGTAAGTAAACAATGATTTCTAGAACAGAAGTTCATACTACAGGTGGGGCCATTATCTTGGTATACACAACAACCTGCAAACTCTTTTCACATAATGAAAGTTGTTTCTTACCATCTGGAAATCAGGTTTAAAAATAAAAGTTCTGTTTATATATTACACAAAAAGCTTGGCTTTTTATTTCGGACATACTTCTCATATTGTAAAATCACATAATTCATTTTTTTACTTTTATGACTTCAAAAGACCCAGTAAAAATTTAGGACCTAAAAATGTAATTTCTTTTTTAAAGGTTGGCTGTTAAGTATTAGGGAGAGTAAAAAGTCAGTTTTAAGAAAATCAGATAGCATTGCAAGTCTCTCTAACCACGGCAGCCAAGGAGGGTTCCAGCAGGAACTAGTGAGGCAAGGCTGTGTCCCCAGGGCTGGCACAGGGGACAGAGCTCTTGGGGCCCAAGAACCTGACCAGACAAAGGGGTCACTGCAGCATGAAGCTGTCATAGCCCCTTCTAAAGGAAGGAGGGACAACCTCCTTTCAGGAACACAGAAACTAAAGTTTTAATTCAGTATCTTTTTTTAATTCCTAAGTTTGGGAATTGCCCTATGGCTGCTACACTGTTTCAGCCTTGCAGGATACCTGTGATGAGACAAAAGCTCTTGAGCTTCTGTTAAAACCATTTGCCTCTCATTATAATTCTTTCCCATTCACAAGGTTGAATACCACAAAACATGAACACTTCCTACTTCATGGCCATAACAGAGATCAAGGGAAGCTTAGATTACTTTCAAGGCCACCAAGGAGATGATGTGGCAATCTAAAACAGCCTGCTGTGCATAACTGTGGCAAACCTGCAACGTAACACACAACCACAGCCAAACTTGCTTCTGTTTTGAATTGTGCCAAAACAGCTCCATCTCCACCAAAACCAGTGCAGACTATAAACAAGGAAAAGAAATTCTTATCCCTACTTCTTCATTGGAATTCTCTCTTGGAACTCAATTCCTACTATTGCTTTTACTGGAGCCATGCTATTCTACACCTATTAAGTACTGCATTCATCAGTTTAGGGCCCCTTGTTCTATAATTTAATGATTCAAACTCTGGTTGGTATTTGCTGAAGGTCTAACCTGACAGTCTCCTTCTGAATGTCTCTCAGTCTCATGTTTACATAGTTATTGATCATTGTAGCAAGTAGAAGTTTGAGATACTTACTAGCTCTGCCTATTTTTAAAGCAATTCTTAGAGATGGTTCAGAGCACACAGAGTATTCCCAAGGCAGTGGCAGGGCATCCCTGCACTAATGAACCACAGAAGCCATCCTAATGCAAGCAGTATTGGTGCAGGAAGTAGCGAGCCCTCATGCCTCAAAGAAAATCACAGAAAAGGCAGAGGGCTGGAGAAACTCAATGCCTGTATAATCAGTGACAGAAAGTTTCAGCTCACATTTAACAGGCACTGTAAGCTGAAGAACACACACAGTCTGAAGTGGTGGCTAAAATCAGCATTTAAGACCAGAAGAATTAGTTAGTTTACTATTAAAACCAATACTGGTGTAATTGCAGCAATGAGGTACTGCTCAGCACTGCAGAAGTAAAAGAAACTTTCTTTTGAAAATTATAATTTCCATTGCTGGGTTACAGTATAAAGGCATCAGTGATTGCTACAGGCTATGTACATCCTACACAGAGAACAAAATGCACAAGGAATGGAATTTTTCCAAAGGACTCTGTGCCTGGCTAACTATTTTGGTAAAACTTCAGGCAGCCTCATTTTCAGAATATGAAGTGTTTCAGCTGACTGAAAAGGAAAGCAACTCAAATCATTAATAATCTCGACCACATGTAATGTGATATATTTTTTCCAAGCAAAATTACAGATAGGAAACAAGCCTTTAGTTGTTAGTAAGTCATAATAATCCAAAATAAAGAGAAAAGTCTACTAATTATTAATTATATATTAAATATGCATCTACTGCAATATGTAGACTCTGGTAAGAAAATCAAATTTAGGCTGACAGGTGCCTCAGCAACAAACCAAAAATTGTAATTGTGGACACAGATCAAAATGCCAGTTTCTACTCAGTTATTGAATTTAAGAAGAAAATGTTCAATCATAATATTTGCTTAAGAATGTTTATCTTCTTTCTTACCATTGAATGTTAGGAACACCCTTGCTTGAGGCTGGGAAGATCCTTTTACACCGCTAAAGTAAATAAATATCCCAATCAACACGTTCACTGCAAGAAGTGCCATCTCTTCAGATTTGCAACTTAATATCCAAGAAATGAAACCTGAAAGAGAGATATATCACATTACTCTTCTCATACAATCTTGTGGAGCAAAAACAAAAGTATGGAAAGATTGTGTTGGAGGCCTCTTCCAGCTGAAGCCATAATTACTGATGTGAAGGAGGTACAGCACTCCTGTTTTTCCTTTGTGCATCTGAAAGTGGTTTTCCCCAGCAAGTCTTCTGTGCTGGCACAAGAGGAACTCTCTGCCTGTTAGTAGGAACCAAGAGAGCCCAGCTTTTGGCTAGGGCAGACTACAGCACTAGACTCAGTTCATTTAAAATGAAGACAATTCCACCTGCTGGAAATATAATTATACTAAATGTCAAGGCAGAGCAAAGCAAGGACAGGAGATAAAGTTTCACGAATAAAAATCTGGCTGATATTTTTAGACATCTCTCTCTCATGTTAAGGGAGGGGGGCAGGAGAGGTTTGGGTTATTGGTTGTTTGGGGTGTTTTTTTTTCCTTTAAACATCTGAAATCAAAGGTGCTTGGAAATAAGATTTAAGTTTTAGCAAGTTCTCTAATCACCCTCAAGTTTTTCTTTAAAAAAATTCTGACTGTGTATGTCATTAATTTCAAAACTGTGAAACCAAAAGTATTTCAACACACTTGAAACTGTTAGTCAACGTTTGCTTTTTGGGCTAGCTGCTTTCAGGATACACACCTGCTCTCATTGACTTTTACAGGGCAGAGTTGGACAATGATACCACACGATATATCTGCTACTTCTGCACATCTGCTGAACCTTCATTTATAGCAGTTAGCTGCTGAGAAGCTTGAGCATCTCAGAGAATCAGAAAACCCTCCAGAACTCTGTATCTTTTCTTAGTTCAAGAAGGACTTGAGATTACTGGAATCACTGGAGGAAAGTGGCTTTTCTAATGGACTTTAGACCAGATCCAAAAAAACCCAGCCACCATTAGAAGCTGAACAGTGCATATTTGTATCACATCTGCTACTAAACTGCATCTCTCCAAAAACTGTGAAGTGCAAACTTCATTTCGCCTATTGTAACAACTTTGTCAGCTCAGTTGCAAAAGTGAGAATACATAACACCATCATTTTAGACCCATTTTACTTCACTGCTTATATATATACATATATTTCTTTTTTGATGTAAATAGCCCTTCTACTAGACACCACTTATTAGTTAATCACTCAGGTGATATATTTGATTTTATGGCAACAGGAAGCACTTTGAAAGCCACAACCCCTACAGCTAGAAGATATCCTTAAAGACTGTAAATTTATTTTTATTAAGAGACTTGTTACCTGTGCAGTCAGCTTGCCAATCTTCAGCTCAGCTCTGCTCCAGCACTACAGTCCCTCCAGTGGAAGCCAGTATTTCTACAGCCAATATTTCTACAGCCTCGTTCATGCTGTCCCTCTGAGGTTCACACCTGTCCTTAAAGGACCGGCTGTAACCACCCCAGCACGGCAGGAATGAGCTGTCAGGCAGGGATGACTTTAGGTCAGCACTAACTTGGCCTGGATCTGCACCACTGATTTAGCGGTAAAAGCCCCGTATCTCGTTACCACCCCTGTCATTCCCCATCCACTCACTGTAAATCGCTTGGAAAGGCTTCTCTTTGCATGAGGACTTCACACCGGGCTGGGGGTGGGAAGGAGAGCGTGCATGAAAGCGCAGAGCTCTGCAGCCCACACTCTAAACTCTCCTTCATTATCTGCTCTGAGTACTGAGAAATGCACGGAGATCAAGTAATTCTACAACTCTGCTAATTGACAAAAACAACCTTGTCAGAAATTTGCCAGCTACAGATCGGGTCTATAGGAAAAAACATATCCATTCTGGCCCAGTTCCAAATTATCTCTAAGGGTCTGTTAACTAATAAAATGATAGTTGCAGAGTTTTTGCCAAGAATAATTTTTAAACAGGCTGCACGAACTCTAGTACTAATGTTGCTTTGTGGGCTTTAAATTTAAAACCTTGTGACTTGCCCATGGGATATCCTTTAACTTACTCCTCTTCTAAGAGAGAAATGGCATTAAATCTCAATAAAATTTCTTTGTCAGGCCAAAATAAATAGCCAATCATACAGAACATGTAATTTAACAGACGCAATGGGATAAGTATTTTACAGTAGTAACACTATGCTTTCTTTGCAATATAGATAAAAAGTCAAAGAGGAACAAGTGCGTGCCTTTCCTTCCTCCTTTAAATAATACTGTAGGAAACAATAATAGAAAAAAAAACCCTTTCAGCTCTCTTTTCCCTCCCACTCTCGTGCCTCCTGCCAATTCTAGTGTAATCAGTTAGAGGAGTGAAACATTGCTACATCTCATTGCTCAAATTGCATATCTTCACCGTTAACACAGAAGTGACAGGCAAATATAAGATTCAAGTGCTGAGCAGCATGGTTCCTACCCAGCTGCTAAGCACATAAATCATAAATGCATATAGGGACAAAAAGGTACCTCAGGGTGTCTGACATGTGAGTTACCTAATGGAAATAGGTTTAATTTCAGAGATTTACAGAGCTGGTAACTGACAGCTCATTGCAGGTTTGACTCTTGCTTTGGGCTTATATCCCAGCTCTGAATTTATCTCACTAAGTCATGATACTATATTCAGCACGTCCAGTGCACATGATCTCTGCTGACAACACACAGACCTAAAGCCTTGCAAGTACTTGAAAAGAATCCTACAGGACAGACAAAAAGCAGTGTCTAATTGCATTTCTGTTCTTACATCCTAGTCTTAACTGTAAACAAACAGAGAAACCGCTACGAAAGTGAAGTAGTGAAGTTTCCCTGCCACGGAGGTCGCTGGCAGCATGTTGCATGGCTTCTGGAAAGTATCGCTTTGCTAGGAAGTGCTGTGCAGGTGTCATCTGCTACAGCCTGGGTCCTACCCCTAAATCCTGTAAAGAAAATCATTTGGCAGAGGAAAGAAAAGAAATGAAGGAGAAAAAAAAAAAAAAAAAGACCAAAAAACCCTGCCAAACACGGACTATGCCAATTTGGAAAACATTGGTTTAACTATCTGTGAACAGCAGCAAATTCCAACCATCACAGACATTTCACATCTATTACAGAAAAGAAAGAGAACTTTAGGTTATTCTTACCCGGCTATTGGAAGCGGCAGTAATACCGATTTCTATCTGGTTTCTATGAGTTTATAGACTCCACTCCTGCTACCAGAACATTTTAATTCCAAACCTGGCTCACGGCAGAGAGAAAAAATAAATAAAATAAAAAAAAAAAAAAAAAAAAAAAAAAAGGGGAAAAAGGAGAAAAGTCTCTTTGGTTGCAAAGATACTCCGGGCTCCTCTGCACAATAATCCTGGCTGTGGACTCCTGAGGCTCAGGGAGCGCTTCTCCCCTGCGCGCAACCACGCACCTAGGAGTGAATGGAGCAGCGGCGCGGTGCCGGCGCTGGTTTCCAGTTACAGGCGCTGCCCTGCCCTGGCCGCCGCTCCGGCGAGGCGAGGCTCCGCGGCCGCCGGTGCATCATTAGCTGAGCAAATAGGGGCTGGAGCTCATAAATAATGGCGAGGCCACACCCCGCCCTGCGCGCCACCGGCTGCCGCCCGGCCCGTCCGCCCGCCCCAGGCAGCGCCGCGGGCAGAGGGGCGCCGGGTGGGCAGAGGGGCGCGCAGGGAGCGCAAGGAGCGCGCAGGGTGGCCTGAGGGGCGCGCAGGGCGGCCTGAGGGGCGCAAGAGGCGCGCAGGGCGGCCTGAGGGGCGCAGCGCCCGCGCATGGCCCCCGCGGGGCTCGGCCGCTGCAGCCCCCGGCCCATCGCGCCCGGAGCGGGGAGCGAAACTCTCCGGGAAAGTTTCTGCCCCGCCGGGCGGGCCGTGCCGGGGTTGCCGGAGCGCCGCTGGGGCCGGGGCAGGGCCGGGGGGAGGCGGCGGGGCCAGGGCAGAGGGCCCAGGGCAGAGGGGCCCCGGGCCGGGAGCGGAGCCGGGCCCCGGTGCGGCCGCGGGCGGAGGGATGCGGGAGAGGCCGGAGGCCGGTAGGGGTCGCTGTGCAGAGGGAATGAGGGCGGGCGGCCGTGACGGGGAACCGGGTAACAGACGGACCCCTCGGATGGGGCTCTTACACTCCCCTCGAACTATTTCCTATATTGAAAACTTTAAAAGCGAAGAAGAGTAAGAGAAGCGTTAGAACCGTGGTTAGATTCAGCCCTCTGATTTATCCAGGTATTTTACCCCAGCTTTCAGAAGCTTTTTTTACGGAGATTGGGAGCTGTATTTGCTCAAGCTCAGTTTTCCCCAAGATAACCCTGAGCAGTCTTTCCCGTTTGGTGAGATTTGTGCTCCTACAACAGCGGGCCAGCACTGAAAATTTTATCCAAGGTGTCGACTCTGTTAAAGCCGAAGATTTTCCAAGCAACATCATTTGGGGCTTGGCTTAGGTTTTCCTAAACTGTCTTGCAAGCATATTCTGTGCTGCTCTGACCTGCTGGGTGCAAACTTCTTTTGGATCAAGATTTTCAATTTTGCAGAGAGAAATGGTCTCTGATCCAGTCGAGGCAGTGTGGGTCGCTCAACGGTGTGCTGTCATAGCGGGACTTTGAGGGAGCACATCTCGTGGTGCACTGGGAGACGTCTCCTACAGCCAGAAATATGTTAACCAGTAAACAAGTACCCACAATGAATGTGCACATGCTCAAGTTAGGGTTTTGTTTCCAGCTGTTACACATTCTGGCCATACTAACCAAAGCAGTCATTAATAGTGGTGGTATTATAGCCAGAGATCAGGGAGCAGCCTGAATACAGCACCCTGACTAAACAAATTTTGTCTACACATGTGGATATCTTTATGGCCTGTGTCTGTTGGTTGCTTTATGTAAAGGCTCTTTTGCATGAGTGAGGGTCAAAGGTATTTCAAAGATGGTGTATCCCCCAGGCTTCAGTGCCAGGCTAGCAAAGTTAGTGCTCTCTTCAAGCAAGAAATTTCAATGTTGTATGACACTTACCATCCCAGAGGATACAAGAGTATGGGATGGTCTGTCCTCTGAAAGGAAAAGTCAGATTTGCAGCTGATGCCAGAAAATTAATGGATCCAGAATTTTTGAAAGCTTCATCCACTTCAGATCACGCCTTGAAGATTAATTCACTGATGCTTTTAGTTGAACAAAACTCTTGAGATGACTAGTCCTTAAAAACATTGGTGCTCTTCCAATTCTCCTCCTTAACACAAATGAACTCCACAGAAATGTGTGAACACTTGCTGTCCCAGAGAGTGGTTTAAACTAAGCCCTCAGTTCTGTCCATGGGCAGGCAGTGTGGTTGTGAACATGATGCTGCTCATCCTTGAATTGTGGTGATGTTCAAATGCCTCAGTCTGACAGCAGCACCCTGGCAAAAGGAAAGTCACTTTTGTGCTTTGGAAAATCCCCACAACTAAGTGCAATTAGAGGTTGTCATGCCAAGCAGCAGAAGTGAATCAGTCAACCCAGTGTTCTCCTTCTTGCTGTGATCTACACAGGGTGATTCAAAGGAAAATACACAGAAAACCACAGAACAAATACGAAAATCTTTCTCTTTTAGGAGATTTTGGGGAGATGTGTAATAGGTGGTGATACCAGTCAGAGGAAAAAAAGAATGTTACCATGAAATACCAACATTAGAATTTATGATGATTCTGTCCTTCCTTTAATAGAAAAAGTCTACTTTTTTTCTTTTATAGTACTGATTTTCTAGGTAAGAGCACAAACACAAACTCCTCAAAATAAAGAAAAAAGAGAACAAAATGTGCTCGAGCACGAATCAACATGAGTATTAGTTCAAGTCACTTGTGTTTGTCAGGGGTTTTGTGTATGTATGGACACTGCAGGGCCATCTGGCTAGCTGCGCTTCTTCACGTGTGCTAGCTACATTGGAGATGAAAAGGTAAAATGGAACACTGAGGAAAATTATGGGGCTTTCCGACACTCCCTCATGGACTTTGGGCTTATAAAATAGCAAATGAACTACAAAGAGACAAATGCAAAACTTTAATCTGTGAGATACCATCACACTCATATCTGATAGGCGAAGCCAGGGAATGCTAATTTTAAAAAGCAAATTGAAACAAGAACAAGCTTGCCATATTGATTTATTTGTATTTAATATGTGCATATGTGCAGGTCAGAGCATGATAATTAACTTTAAAAAGCAGTTTGAACTTCACAGCTGGGCTAAGAGAAATGGTTAAAGTTTTACTTTGGGTGTTTTGTAATAGCATGCATTAGCTTCAAGCAAAACTCATGGAATGGAAATTACTTCTCCCAGTTATGAGGTGGGGTTTCAGCATTAACTGGCATGAATCAGCCCTGTGAGTTCAATGAAAAGTATGCAAGACACTTGCTTTCCAGGCTGTGTATTTTACAGCCTAACACGGGGACGAGGACAAGTTGGACTGTACTTTGCAACTGATTTTTAATCATTCCTCTATTACACAAAGAGTATGATCTGTTGTACAATTTGCTTCTGGTTCTGATTTCTTGCATGTGAGATTTATAACCAAGGGCAGTTATTCTGGGTCACATCACACATGTGAGGACAGTCAGGCCCTCGGTCGGCTTCGGAGTTGGAGCAGTTCTGGCGCTTGCAATGTGATCTGAGCAAGCAAATCCCCCTGGCCAAAACAAATAGAGCTGATTTTGTTGTATCTGTGCATGGTGTTTGCTTCTTACCCAAAAAAGTCCTCTTAATGGACCCAGGCCTAGCTTTAGACCTAAACATGAACTGTAGCCAGTAATAAAAAAGGACAAAAGTGGATTTGGATTTTTATTAACATGTGGGCTTGGGGGCTGGCCTTTTTGTTTTGTTTTTATTTGGTTTGGTTTGGTTTGTTTCCCCTCCCTTAGATTTTAAGCTCCTGAAGAAGTGAACATATTGTAGGAGACATTAGGACAGGAGGGAACACAGGTTTAAAAGAAGGCAGTAAAATAAGTATAAAGAAGAGAAAGAAAGGAACATTCTGAGAAGCAGTTGGATGTTTAAAGGCAGCATAGTGGAATAGAATCAGATCATTCCACTGGATTGGCAACAACTAGCCAATATGAAGATCAATAGGCTTAATAAGTCGATTCTGCTTTGAGCACAAGCACAGATCAAGACAAGATCAAGTGCCAGCTATTATAAAGAAAAACGTAGTAAAGGCATAATAAAGTGACCATCAAATGGAATTAATTCCTTCCTTCCTTAAAAATCAAAGGAATGCTGTGTACAGTAAATGTCAGATTCCAAGTGATGAGAGAAAATGCTATCAACATCTATTTTCTCTGCCCTCATTTATGAGTGTCAAATCACCTTAGAGAAATGCAGGGTCATTAGGTAATCCAATTAATTCATCCTTGTTTATTTTCTTTCTTGCAGTTACAAGAAGTAGGGAAAGTGTGAAATATATCAGCACTTTGTTGTGGGAAATCTATTAGGTGTTTGTTTTGATGGTGTGCTCATACAAGCAGCAATTTACATTCTTTTTCATAACCAATAGTTCAAGGATTCATGAGGTAATAAGGATAAAGCTCCTGGTGATACCACTGTGTGATCAGAGGTGGCATAAGGTCCTTGGACACAGTGTGCCCCAGCTTGTCATTGGCCTTGTGCAGGTGGGTCAGTGTCAGACTGGTCATGAAGAATGAAGCTTCTTCACCAAGGTCACAGCCCTGTAAAACTGCTGGCATGTAACTAACAATGAGCTGTCAAACTGAATTGATCAGTTTGCTTCTTAATGCTTAAGGTTCAGTGAAAGTCCATTTAAAGGAGATAATTTGTCTTTTCAGAGCTTAAGAAAAATTAGGTGCTTAGGTTCAGGATTGGTGTAACCATGTAATGAAGTACTACTACCTGGATGGGAACAGAGGAAAGCATTATGCTCTTAGTTTGATAAAAGTCCAGTTTTCTCATTTAATAAACCCTTCTCTGAGTGACTTCCCTGGGAGTCAGTGAGCCAACACTTCACAGATAGTAACTCTGCCTTTTAAGAGACTGAGATTTGGGCAAGGTCATAATCAAATAAGTCCTTCTGTGCCTGTACAAAAGATGTGAGCATGTTCCTGGTATGCTACCAGGCTTTCATGCTTCCTCTTTTTAGTATGGCAACAACATTATTGCTGTTTGTAGGAGAAAGACTGTGTTGTAGTCAGATTTTCCACTTTTTAGCCACTATGACTAAGTGAGGTCAGTAATAGAACCAGTCACTGCTCTTGCACAAAGCTGCATTTGAGTTTTTAAGAAATCAAACAAGCAATCATTATTTTGCAAGTAGACGAGTAAGAATATTTATAATGAAGACTTGAATGAAAGAAAGGAAAGAATTGTTGATGCACCAAGGATTGTTTCAGGCCAAGCAAGCTGCAAACAGAAGAAAGCACAAATGCATAGAGGAGGCAACAGTTTGCAATATGTGCATTGGAAGTACTTGGAATAAAGGTCATATGGTGCAAGGAGTTCTATAAACACACAGGGAACTAAAGCAGCAGCAGCTATGGAGCTTTTTATCCAAACAGATAAAGAGAAATAGGAGGGGAGGGAAGGCAAGGGATTACTGCAGGATAGAAGAGGCAGTGACATAGCCCTGAGTGTCATGGCCATTTCCAGCACATGCCACTCTACAGCCTGCTACTTGATCTATTGCTGCATCTACAGGGCTCAAAGCACTCAAGGGAGTCCTCTCACTCTATTGGAAGGAAGTTTTGGTAAGGTATCGTCTTGTCATTGATTCAGCTACTTCAGTGTTTGTAGAGCCTTGTATGAATTACTGATTTTTTATTTTTTTAATAAATTAAAAAATAAAAGAAAGCTTATGATTTTTACACTTCTACAAGCCTGATTATAGAAAATCAGTCTGGTCCCAGATAATATACCAGCACAGTCCTATTTCCCACCATCCTTCATCTTCAGATCAAGAATAATGACTGCATACCTTACAGTCATCAATTTGTTTTTTTCCTTGTAAGCACAGACTAAGCTTTACTGATGGTATTCACCATCTAATTGCTGACTACATATTGTTTGCATTCTGCAGGCTGTTCATTTGAAGAGGAGCAGAAGGACTATTCTGTGTATGCCTAGTCTTTCCCTAAGCATGTCCTCTTGGCCACTTGTCCCATTTACTCTCCCTAAGGAAGGTTTTGCCATGCAGAAGACATAAAAGAGCTTGTGTCTCCAGATGAAAGAAGAGGAAAACTACTTTAAAAGTTTGTAATGTGAAGCATACATGCCAAGCAGAGCATTGACTGAAGCAATCTGAATAATGCTTCCTGTCCCCTGGAGATGTCAAAGGTCTGTGCATATGGGACCAGAGAATGCTGAGGGATGGAAGCAGCCTCAGAGCAGCCTCTTCTACAGATCAAGCCTGATCCTTTTGCCTTATGCCCTAGCTCTCAGTGGAGGTGGGATTTTAAACCAGATCTCTCAAGTAACCCAGTGTGACCAGTCTTCCATTTTCTTGAGGAAACCAAAGAAGCATTGGCTGTTTTAGTGTAAATCCAATATACACTAACTTCCCCAAAGTGGAAAGCATTGAGATGCTATAGAATTCAAGCTGTAATTCTTTACCACAGCACTAAGGAATGTATTTTTGCTTCCAGCAGACTGATCCCCATTTCTCAAACAGACTGTCATATTGGCTGCTGTAAGGCAAGGTTTGGCTCTGGAATCAGCGTGGTACAGCTGGGGTTGTGCTGATGTTTTAGGTGCAATGCTGACATTTTTGTCCTTTGTTACACAGATACCACTGCACTGCTAAGCTCCTAAAGATAACATTGAAGCTGTGCTTTTGATTGTGTTCTGTGCTGTGTTCTTGACTGTGTGAAGTCTCAGGAAGTATGGCCTGTGCTAAGGTAGAAACCTTTGTCACAGGTGCCTCCAGATGCTCCTGATTCCATGGGGACAGGAGCTCTGTTTTCCTTTTTTCACTGTCAGTGCAATGGATGTTTTGAGAGGCTCTAAAAAACGCTCTTTGCAGTATATTGAGTTGTCATACTTCAGTCACCAAAACCTTTCTTGAAGCTACCCCATGGTATGAACACTGTTCATTAGAATGTATTGCTTAAAAAGTCTGAGCAAACACTTGGCTGGATGGTATAAGATGATGAAGGCAACCCTGATCAATCTTGCAGGAAATGTGTGTTCAGTGGGGTTTAAGGGAGTCTGCTGAGTATGTTCCATTCTTTGTATGGCTTTTGGGCCTCAGGACAACCAGGATATGGGTTAATTTAAAATAACATTAAATCATCTGCTTAGAATCAAATTTTATTAGTTAAAAAAGTACTTAAAAGCAGTCATAGACTCTGACCTGTGTATTTATTGGCTGTTATGGATTGGAAATACACTTTATTGCTATTGTTTTATTAGTTGCCTACTCAAAGTTAGCACAGGATTGATAGAAGCACTCAATGCACCCAAAATACAGTATCACATCTCACATTATGAACCAAGCCTCAGAATTTTCTATCATACTGAAAAGTTTCCATTGCTTTAAATTGGTTCTTGGCTTTTTATTGAGAGAACTACAATTTAAAGTGAGTCTGTGCTTATATTTTTTTTTCTTGAGCACATAAACATTCCAATAAATATTTATCTTTTTTATATGAATGTCTCCAGAACATCTGTTAATTGAATCTTTATTTGAATCTATTAGCAGTAGTTTGTTTTAAGCCAAAAAGACTAAAAAAAATTAAAATATATAGTCTAGATGGCAGCCAGTACACAATATCTTCTCCAAAGTAGCACCTTTTTAGCTTAAATTCAATTTATTTATTGCCCATTATTCAATTAGGAGTAAAAAAAAGTCAAAAGACAAACACTGTATTGATACAAAATATTTATTAAAAACTTTATTATATGGCATTTTGCCATTGCTAACATTTAAAACACTTACTTGTACTACTTCAAATTTATCTTAATGTATTTCCAAAGTATTGTGTAATTGGAGATAAACATTTTCAGTAATACTTCAATGCACTCTTGCCTATTTATTCCTTGCACTTTACTTATATTAAAAACACTTCCAGAAATCAGTTAAACCCTTTGTTGCCAGTATCAATAAATATATGTTTAATACATGCTTGCTCTTTGCTTTATGTATATTCAATGTAATTTAGCAGCTGCCAAATACCACTCATTAAAATGTTCCAAAAATGGGTTCCTTATCCTAATTGTTTAAAAACTGCTTTTAAGACAGGCTTGTCCTCTCAAATATTAGAGAATGGGAGGAAGCATAAAGATAGAAAAGTTAGTGTAACACATTATGACTGTAGTATTATGCGCAGCATAATTTTTGTTATAATTTTTTTCTTTCCAGGATAAGTGTTGTTTTGGGTTTTTTTTGTTGGTTGGTTGGTTTTTTGTTTGTTTTTTCTTTTTTTTTTTCCTGGACATCAATTTAGCCTGTAAATGATCTTAGACTAAATAAATTTTTGTAAATCTCTAAATTTTGCCATAAGAGGGCATTATTCATGCACTTAGACTAGAAAATGCATCTCAATATACACACATACATTATAGGAAATAATAATTATCCACACTCATGAACCAATGAAGTAAAAAAAATATGAACACTTCTTTATTTAGGAATACTTTAAAGAAGTTACTGGGACAGGGATAGTTCACTGTCCTGTGCTCTTTTTCCTAGATAGTCTGAAGATGCAAGAGGAGACCAAAGAAGAGGCAAAGTACTGCTTTTGCAGTTTGGAAATTACCACCTAAGACAAGAAAGCCAAAAGTCTGTGTTTCTACCGATGGACACAGTTCAGGAAGTGTGCCAAGGCAGGGTTAGCAATAAGCACTTGTTCATGCCCTCCAGGAAAATGGAAGTTAAAGAGTTAGAACATGTGTAAGACTGAGGACACAAATCCCTAAGTTCCTGCTGTGAGTAAAAAAAAAAAAAAGGTAAAGTACTTAATCCTGAGCCTCTAACATTTTTTATGAGTGATGTAAGTTGTGAGAATGGGAGGAATACAGAGACGTGCCCTATCAAATAATGGGTCTGAGAAACCTTTGGCATGGAAAAGAATTGTCTTTTCTCCACTCCCCACCAAAAAATTCAGAGTAGAAGTTAGATCCTAAAATATAATGTAATGGCTTCTGCTAATGTTGATGAGTGTTGGATTGTTTCCCAGAAAAATAGAAAATCTTCATTCTGTAACAAGAGACAAACAAAAAATACACACTAAGTGGAGTTTTCAGAACCCTCTAAGAGTGTTACCATGCAAGATGCATTTGTGCTCTTGAACAGAGATGGACTCAGGACTGCACACACTGGGTGTCCTGTGCAGGGATTGTCAACATCTCACCCTGTGTGTCTTCTGTCAGGTGTTAAAAGTGTCTCTAGACCAGGATTTTCTTGTATCATCCTCATCCACCCAATCACCAATGCATCCTTTCAATTCTGAGTCTCTCAGAACAGAATTTTCTGATTTAATATTGTTTAGCATCACAAAGGATGTGTTTCATTGTCCTGTTTCCTGGAATAATGTACTATATCACATGATCACTACCTTTAAATCCCTTTTACTGACAGCTATAAGGAAAAACAATGTAACAAGCAGAATACAAATTGCTTTCAGATATGTTTTGGGTAATCTCCAGCTTGTCAATGCTTTTTTTTTCCATTGGTTTATACCAGAAATGTGCAGAGATCCAGCAGTAATCTGTTATTTGCAGAAACTGGTAGTTGAAATGTAGAACTGAATTTGGTCATTTTGTCATCTGTGCAGTTTTATGAAGACCTATTAATTACTATCAAAAAAATCCTGTAAGGGAAAGATTTATGTGCTTTGAATTTCAATCCACTTCATCACTGCATGGATATTACATTAAGAGTTGAAAAGCCAGAACTGCAGCTGGCTTGAAAAATATTATTCTGATCAAGCCAGTAAATTCACTGAGTTATGAACTTACAAATAATTTGTGTTAACACCTGTATATTTTTTTGAGAACTCAATATACTCCCAAAGGCAGTAATATCTCAGTGTCAATAATGGAATCCCTGCTGTTAGAGATGAAAATCATATCAATTAAATTCTGCATCTGCAACCTCAGATTTTTAAGCTTCTTTCTCCCTTCTGCTTTAGGGAAAATGACAGAAGTTTTGTAAATATCATCAGATAACAAATACTTGGAATGATGGACTAGAGCCCAGATAAATTCCAGCATTTGAGCTGGTGTCTTTATTTGGAACAGGTTGAAATCATACAGCTCCATGACTGGCTGATTTTGGGAGTGCTGTCCTTCCTCCACATGTGGAATGACTAGTGGAGCTGCTTGTGTGGATTTACATACATGCCTGAACAAAACTGTATGATTTTTATTTGTCATACATACCAGCAGCTGCTCCTCCAAAATTCTTCCTGTATTTTTTTTTTTCTGAGCTTTGTTGATACTGCTGAAATTCTCATTTTTACCTACATACCTGAAGATCAAAAGCAATAAATGGCAAATGGAACTCAGCTGGAGATGGGTGTCCGCTATTGTTTGTACCTGCTTGGGAGCAGGGAGCCTTCTGCCAGGTAATCTCCTTTATACTGCTAGCAGGTTTACATTATCTTTTAATGGTAATAATTGCAATAAAATGTATTCTGTAGTTTTAATTTCTCTATCAGAAACATTGTGCATCCTGGGAACACAAATTATCTACAGGATTCAGTGTTTTTCCAGTACACATTTCAAGGTTTTTTCCTACTACCTTTAAACCCTCAACTGCTTTGTGAAGTGTTCTTTTAGGCATTTTATTAAAATTGTCTTGGAAACTGGCAGTTTCATGTATGAAACTTCCATGTATGAAAGAGCTGTAACTACTTTCTTAGAAGAAAATATTTTTCATCACTTCCAGAGTGGCTGGCTTCCACAGGCCAACAGATACACTTTCCTTCAGTCTCTTCTGTGCCATTGATCTAAAGGCAAGGTGCAGCCTTTTACAGGCTTCAGACTGGTACTCAGGTGTCCCCATTCTCCAGTTTCTAACTGGTTGATGGAACTAGTTTTATTCAGTCTGGGTCTGATGGGAAAAAAAAAACAACAAACTATAAAGAAGTATCTTCTATATCTTCTATTCACTGTTGTGGTTCTGGACTAAAAGCAAGCAAACAAACAAATGAACAAACTTTTCCCCAGCCCACACCCCTGCAAAGACCTGATACAAATTTACAACTCTTAAGTTTCTTCTGTGATCCTGATGGTTAATTCCTGCACGTTGCAACTTCACCTCCCTTCCCATGTGCCTTGGGTTTACCTCCCACAGAAAAGGAGACATGGAGACTCCCTCACTACATGTTTACTACATGTTTTCTCCAGCTTTTCTATTCTGTAAAGATGGGAATCTTTACAGAAAGGATCTGTCTCTCAATGCCTTTTTTACCTAATGCTACATTGCCTTTAGGTGTTTTTTGAAAGCTAATCCATTATGACTCAAGGAAAACTGAAAAGCTTTTAAGAAGCCATCAGCAACATCCACCAGAGCATACCTGTGATTTTGATGTCATACAAATCTACTTTGTCAGTGTCCTACATTTGCTGTATTTGTGTGAGACATCTTTTCAAATCCAGAGAAGGCATGAAGTTAGCAACCTGGCTAAACTTGGAAGGGGTCACTGCAGGGAAAAAAAGAGTATTTATCGAGAGTATTTTCTATCGTATTTCAAACTCTGTCTGCAAGCATTCAAAGAACAATTCTGATATGCAAAAATCCCCAAATCTTTTAAAGTGCAAATAGATATTTGTGAGCCATCTCAAACAGCCTCATTCATGCTTATCTTCATCTTTGGGTGATGACTGGTTAAAATATTTTTGACTAATGAAGCCATTGTCAAAAATCAAGTCTATTCACAAAAGGTGCTTGAAAAGAAAATTATGCTCAAGTTGTTGAATACATTTTTCATTCTGAATAGTTTGTCAGGCTATTTGCATCTTAGGGAGGATGTTGATTTCCTAGGTGGTTTTAAAATACATGTCACTTTGTAAATATTTAAAGATGCTAATTTTATATTCTTATCATAGAAACTACTTTTGGGCAACAATCTTTTAAAGCATCTTTGTTAATGAGGAGGTATTTTGAAATCTCTGCTATTTCACACCTTGTTTGGTGGTTTACACAGGTGCAGGGTGATGTAAGTCGCAATCAAAAGAGGGTGATTTAACTTTTAAGGGGGTTTTTATGTTCCCTTTATACAACTGTAATACATGAGATACATGTGATTTCCACAAATGGAGTTAGTAATTTTTATGGCACAGAAACAGAGAATTTGTATACAGATGCTTTCAGTGAGCAGCTCCCCCCACCCGCACACAGTCTAAACAAAAGCCATTTTCATATGGGATGTTTTAGTAGGAGGGAATCAAACAAATTTGGGTTTGGGTTTTTTTTTTATCACTTAGATTCCCTTTAGAGGGTATATCATCTTAGCTGTTATTAGTAAAAAATACACTGTAAATAACAGCATCAAAGGGATTTCAGAGTTAAAGTTCACTTTCTGAAAAAAATCACAAACATAATATCTAGTTATCATCACAAGGTCCAGAGAATTAAAGTATGTTTTATTAGCATTTGCAGATCTAAGAAGCACATCAAGATCAAATGACCAATAAAACTTTCATTTTTTAATCTGTAATCAAAAGAATTTCAAATCCTTTGGTATTTAAAATATACAGAGAATCCCAGACACTAAAATGTTCAATTCTTTCAATACTGTTTCATGCCCCTTTTCTTTAAGGTCAACATTTTCTTTAGAAATTTCTCTCTGAGGGTGAAACAAAATCTCCAAAGCTATCAAAGCTGTTGCTCTACATTAGTAAACTTGTACTCTAAAGGAAACAGCTGAAAGTGTTTTTTCTTTCTTCGTGTCTGCCTAAGTTGTAGGTTTTATCAGAGCATCATGTAAATATTTGTATCTGCTGGGGATTGCTTAAATTAAAAAATTATACTATATATTATATCATTGTATCATACTAAATTATAATATATCATGCATAATATAATCTGTCATAAAGAAGTGCATGGGTTGCTTTGTAAGTTTTATTCATGTTAGTATAATACTACTCACCTGCAGTCACTGGAATTATCTTGTTGACAACTTTTGTCACATAAAAAGTGAATTTAACTAAAGTGCAGAGTTGTGGTGTGATTTAGGTTTGCAACGATTTAATCTCATTCAATCCCCATTAAACATGGAGCTAACACCAGAGTTAAATCCAGCCTCAAGGTAGGATCACTTTGCACCTTATCCCATCAGCTCTTGAAAATCTCCAAGGAGTGATGTTCAGTCACCTGGCAGCCTGCTCAGAGAGGTGCTCATGGGCACCCTTGTAGCAAAGATTTTTCCTCTTGTCTAAGCTGGAGTTTCCTTATTGCAGTTTTGGTCCATCCTTTCTGTGATCACCCCTTGTCCTTCCACTGTGTTCTGAAAGAATTATCTGCCCCTGGTTTTGCAACTCCCTTTTATGTAGTCAAGTCTGCCATTTAATCCCCTTTATCTGTCCTATTTTCTAGTCCTGTTTGCTCTTCCTTGCCTTTAAGTCAGGATCTAGGTGTCAAACTTTGATCAATTCTGGTCATGGCTACTGTCTGTGAAGCAAAGCTTAGGACAGTGTGCAGGGCAGGGGAAAACAAGATTTTCTCTTTCATATACAAACAGCAATGGGGGATTTCTGAATCCAAGACTAAGTGGGCATGAAGCAGGAGAGAAAAAGCCAACAGAGTTGCACAATCTACACAAAAAAGCAGCTGCAGCAGATAGTTAAATTTTCTGAGTAATTTTTAAATATGTCTTTGAATTTAAGATTGAGGGCTGCTGTTCATAGCACAAGAGTATGTATGAGTACTCCATGAATGAATACCTCACTGGCAATCTGGCCAACTTTATGTTAGGGAGGTGAACTGATGAATATATACCATATGTTTAGATTGTGTAAGTGGATGCAATCCTCAGCAACTTCAGAGAAGCTGTCCTTGTTTACACCAGCTAGGAGCTAACCTTGTGCATATAATTTTCAGCTGAATAAATGCAGATGTTAGCTTTATACAAGATTTACAGAGTTTCAGGTTACCTTTGTTAAACAAGGAAACCAGCCCACAAGTTTGGATTTGGCTGCACTGCACTGCTCTGCTGTCTGAGAAGAGACATAGGTTTGGAAGTGAATGTGGCATTTTTTGAGCCTTTGGAAAAAAACAAATGTTCATATGTCCTACTGTACGAGAACTCTTCCAAGGCAGAAAAAAAAAGGAAATGAAAGGGAGGCTAAGGAGAACCTGAAACAAGGGAATATGGCAGGATAATATGTGTACCTGAAACTTCACAAATTGCATGCTTCCCTTCGGCCAAAATACTCATGAGTAACTGCATCACCTACAGCACTGGCATCCTGAGGATGCTCCAGTTTACCAAGGGCCAGTTGACTTTTCTTCAAGTCTGTGTTCAATTTATTTACAACCATTGCAGAAAATTTGGTCCTTCCTGCAGATACTGTCATTATCTAATGACAGATGCCATAATAAAAATTTGACTTGTGGTTAATAACTCCAGCAATCTTCCTGAAATCAGTGGAGGGCCCACAACATTTAAGTGCTTCCCAGAGCAGAAAAAGAGTTGTTAAAGACCAAACCTTCAGTTATTTAACTGCACTAGCAAGATCTTAAAGTCCTTGAGGGCATGCCAATTAGACATGAAAAAAATATTTACCATGATGATTTATTTTATTTTATTACAAGAATACATGTTGTTTCAAACCTGGTTGACTTTTTCAGCAGTGTTTGCAAACAGATCTGGGATAAACAGCAAATGAATGATAATGCTGACAGCAATCTAACCAGGCAAATGTCTTTTGGTACAAACTATCACAGACAAAACTTGCTGGTGCTACGTGTGCCAGCTTGAATGACTGCTGGACCAGGATCCCAAGGCTTATTGTAATTTCAGAAAAAAGTAGGTAAAGATGCAGCCTCTATTCTTATTATCATGTATATGCTGATCATTATAGTATCATTGCTTGTAGATTGTATGACTCATTCTCTGATGTTTGTTTATCTCTAAATGCAATCAAATCAATCGTAAACCTTATAAAGAATCAGAATCTGGTTTTGTTTCAATATGTTGTGAGATTAAAATTGTAGTCCTGGTGTTAGGGCTCTGCACATAGTTATTAAATAAATATCCCAAGACCTGTGTCCTATAGAAGACACAGGACATTAGAGTAGCTTGGCAGGGTGAGTCCTCCAGGCCTTTTGTTCTATGATCATGCTGATCTAAAAGTTATTGTGGAAAAAATAATTATTCCTCAATGCAAGAGACCTTTCCACTGACATTTTATGTGACAGGGGAACAAAGCCATCTCTCTTAAGCAGTCAACCACTCTTTCTGCAATATTGTGTGCTTCTCTTCCCACTTTGTTTACTGTAAGGTTTGCTCAATCATTTATGCACTGGAATAAATTTCCTAGGCTGACAAGTTTTACTAATGAAGATAAAGACATTCAGATCTGCAAAACTTGCTATGGTTTTTCTCTCTCTACTTTTCCTGCTAATAGGAGTTCACTTCCAGCCTGAGTTACAGGGTTAGAGACAGCTCTGAATGCCAAGAAGGAACATGCTGGATCCATTTGTGTTTTTAAGTAATTGCACTGTGTCTTTGGCTTTGGTTGCCTTGATGGCAACATCCTGTGCTGGTAGCCAGTACACCATACAATTTCTATAAGTCTCTCTCTTTGATCTTCTCTTCAAACTACACCTTATTCTGTTTTCCAGCTAAAATTAGTTATCCAACTGGCATTCTTGCTCTTTCTTACAGTACTTCAAAAGCATTCACCCTCAATTTAAATGCTGGCTTTATTAAGCCAATGTAAATTGCTCTATGCAGCTATTTTATTTTTACAGTACTCAGAACTTCTTCCTCCTTTGGAAAAAAAGTCTACATTTTTGTCTGTTCATATTTCATTTTCTCAGGACTATATTCCCAGCCCCCGAATAAAAATCTTTACACTATTGACTATAATAGTTACACTATTAGCTATGAAAGTAGAAAGTATGTCACTGATCTCTTTTTAAGTTATCAGTATCTATCCTCAGTTCCTTTTAAACCAAAGTGAATCAATAGAACGTAACGAGGAGTGATAACATTGCACACCCTGTGCATGGGAAGAACAGTAATTCCTGCCAAAAGCTCTTTTTGGAGCTTTGGAGGGGCTATATCTATAAGAACTAAAAGCAGGGTAATGAGATATTCAAATAGTGCAGGAGTCATCTCCATTCTCCCTTACAGCAAGAGCAAGTGTCTACTCTTTCTCCTCAATTCTAATTCATATAAGAAAGGAAAAGACCAACATCTCTGAGAAATGACATAAATGTATGCCTTCATTGTCTAGGAAAAAGATATAGGAGTATAGAATGGGAGACTCTGGCACTGTGGCTACAGTTTGGTTCAATGGAGTTCTGAATTCAGGTATAAAAAGTTTCTGTAAAAACTTTTTCTGCTAAAAAAGAAAACAGTATTTGTAGCACATAGGAACTACCAGCACAGTCCTGCAGCACTGATGAAATTAGTCACATCAAGACATCCCTTGTCTTGTTAATGTGGAAGATTTTCAATTGAGTTCCTAAGCCTCTCTCCCAGTTTTTGCCTGAGCTTTTGCTTCAACAGACAATGAACATTCCAGAATTTCAAACTGCTGAGAGCATTGTTGTTTTCCTCAGATGTCTTGAGGCAAAGAGCTAGAAGCCAGCTCTTGGTACTTTTCTTAGAAAATAGCGAGGGCAGTTGTAAATGGGGATTCCATATAACTGTACAAATATGTAATAGAAAAATATCTTTTACCAGACAGTATTTATAGGGAAGTCTAATGCTACCTTATCTTCTTCATAGGGCCACACTTGAATAGAGCCAGATATGAGTACTCCAGTACCTGAGCTGCTGTAGGTGATAACTCCTTTGTCAGCTGAATGTCTCTCGCCCATCTCTGAAGCACAACAGATAAATTCAGCAATGAAATCTCTGTTATAAAGTCATACAGTTATTCTTAGGATGGCTTAGCATATTGTGATTTCTAGTAGTCTCACAGGTTTAAAATACACTGAAGTACTTCTATAGTTCTTTTAACCTCACTGATACAAAAGTTCTGGGGAAACGAGAGCTCACAGTCTGTCAGTGGTCAAGAAGGTAAATAAAATATGAGGAGTTTTTAGGAAAATAAATAAACTAAAAAATCATGATTAAGCTAGTGCATAATTCCTTGTTTCATAATGTGTTTACCTTGGTATCCCCCAAAAAAAAGGAACAAGGCAAGGCAATAAGGTTGAATGAAGATGTCAAGTAACTTTCACAAAAGCAGCAGCTGAGCAGGTTGGACCTCCTCAGCCTACAGAAGAGAAAGTTTATGACCACAGTAAAGATCAGCAAAATAATTAGCACCATAGAGAAGGCAGATAGGGATCTATCCGTGTTTTTTCCAGTACCAGCTTCATCAGATGGTCCCTGTCTAGTACCATCTCAGAGTAGAGAGTTTCAAAACAAACAGAAAGCAGCAATTCTTCAGGCAGCAGGTTTTATGGCTGTGTAGTTCTTTGCCAAAAGATGCTTTGTTTGCAAAACATTTATATGGATTAACAGACAGATTGAAGGAGCACTTATAAATAAATCTGAAAGTAGATTGAGGCAAACAGAATATTATGGGTGAAATATCACAGCAGCTTGGTCTGATTGTCTTTTTCCTGCTATTTGCACAGGTGGACATTTCTGGAGACATTATTGGGCAGATGGACTCTCAGAGCAGTGTGGCTGATTTTACATGTGATGAAAATGATATGTCCTGGAAGTATATCCCTGCAATGATGCTGCCATGAAAGAATATGGATTTCCTAATTATCTGGAATTTAGAGAAAAATAAGAGGTGTAAAGTGGGGATAAGATCTTGTGTCTTGACTTGTGTGACCAGAAAGTTTTTCATTTGGAAAGGGATCACTTTTCTAGAATTTAATTTTGTTGTCTTAAGAGGACTGATTTAGTTATAGAAGCTAGCATGACATGCCTGGGGATATTAACTCACAGAGCAAGCAGACATATGGGAGCTCTGAAAATGAGAATTAATAAGTAAGCCTTCTTCAAACTTAGTAATTAAATTGATCATACTCTCTTCTGGTAGTTTTGTGATGATCCATAAAGCTGGATGAGACATAAAGTTGATCATGTGCTATTATTAAGTACCATATAATTTATTTAAGGTCTGATCTTGAGAAGTGAAAACACTTCTGCAACATCTGAAGACTTGCAAAATTGCAGGGCTTAGCACTTAGCCAAATTGGTGATTAGCAAGAACAGAGAAATTAGCCCTATGGTCCTGGGCAAATTCCAACTAATTGAAAGTACTGTGTATAGTGGTGCCTACATTTTCCCTCTGGTCTGGTATGGATACAATATTTTTCAAATCTCCTCCCAGAAAAATAGTGTGCTAAGTTAGTTAGAAAAATTTATGTTTCCTGCCATGTATGTGGCTGTATTCCATCACAACAGAAATCCTGAGAATGAAAGCACAACTACAGAACTGAGAGCTATATAACTATTAAGTGTAATGCATGACTTTGTGTAAGGAATCAAAACATACAGGGATTTTTTTCTCATATATCTGATATACAGACAGATAAACAGGTTCCACTGAATGGCTTAGAATCATAGGCTGTGACAACAGACATTGTGTATTTTGAGTATGAAAGAATAAGGACTTTTTTCATACAGCTTATAAACTGTATGAGCTTTTGGCAGGAGAATGTCAGAACAAAGATCTATTATAAAGAAGTAGGAATCTTCACATCACAATGAAGGTCATTTATGGAATTCTTCCATAATTGTATGGGGAAAAGAATTAAATCACTTCCACTGCCATGTAGTGGCTGATTTTTTCTATGCTCGTGAGAGGATGTCTAAGATTTGCAGATTATGGGTTGTGTCTCCCATATTGGCAGCTCTAAATATCTTGACTGTGGATATTACAGTCAGCAAGTTCAGTGGGATGATGTCAGTTTACTCCTAATGAAGTCTGGGTATGATTTTTGGAGCCTTTGAGATCTGTTGGGACTGTGGAAACAGACATATTTCGCATAACATCTGAATATTTAAAATATATCTTCTGGGTAAAACACTGCCATGATATAATAAAATATTAGAAGATGGCCACAGTTTTTTAAAAAATTGTATCCTTTTGTACAAGCCACCTCTGCAACCTTGTGACTACCAAAATAGCATCTAAGATCTTGCAGGCCAAAATTTCTCAGCAAGCCCAGGTACAGGCCTTAGAATTGTATCACAGAGGGATTATGTAGATTTCTGATGGTGCAGGGGAAAGGGGATCTGTCCCCTGGCTGTGAGAGCAGACCAGCAGAGCAGCAGAGCGAACCTGTGCCTGACTCAGCACAGGTTTCCATGGCAGTCTGGGCTCCAATGCTGGGAATGCTGGGGGTGAACAAAAAGGAGTAGTTTGACAACACCCCCTTACTCCACTGCTCTGTCTAACTCTTGCATTTCTCACTTTTGAGTGCTGGCAGCAAGCACTGATACGGGTTTGAACTTTCAAGTTGGAATTTTTCTGTTGACAAAGACAGTTCTCTGTACCAGGCAGCCCTTGGGTGGAAAAATTATAGTTCTACACACTCAATTCCTATCTGTCTGGTAGAGATGTAAAAATATTTCAAGATGTTTTATCATACACGTCTATGCCCAACCATGTGCATTCTTTGAAATGTTTGGCAGCAAGGTGTCTGTCAATTGCTAAAAGTCCATTTCTGCTTGGAGATTCTGTTTGATTCACTGTGAAAAATTACAACAATAACTTAAAGCTTAAAGGTTATTAGTAGTTCCTGTTTTATTTTGCAAAGGATTTAATTTTTACTGAGTCCCCCTTCTTTTCCAGAAATAGTTATTAATTCTGCTAAACCTGTAACTGTGCTTATTTCCTTTTTACAGAGAACAAAACTTTGTCTCCTGATACTATCCTTCTGCAGCATTGTATGCTTCTGAGCATAGTTTGAATGCATTGGCTTGATATGAATAAATTATATAATACTTGACATTCCTAGAATCATGTATTCATAAAATGGTTGGGTTAGAAAGGACCTTAAAGACCTAGTTCCAAACCTCTGCAATGAGCAGGGACAGCTGCAACTAGACCAGTCTGTTTAAAGTCCTGTCCAACCTGGCCTATGGGGCATCCACAACTTCTCTGGGCAACCTGTTCAATTGTCTTCCCACTCTCACAGTGAAGAATTTCTTCCTTAGTTTTAGTCTGAACCTGTTCTCTTGCAGTTTGAAGCCTTTCCCCCTTGTCCTGTCACCACATGCCCTTGTGAAAAGTCCCTCCTCAGCTCTCTTGTGGCCCCCTTTAGATACTGGAAGATGCTCCAAGGTCTCCCTGGAGCCTTCTCCTGGCTGAATGAGCTCAACACTCTCAGCCTGTCTTCGTGGAAGTGGTGGTCCAGCCCTATAATTATCTTTCATTGGGATTAGATTTGTGTATCCTTACCTCTTTGAGATGATAAATTCAGGGTTTTTTGGGTTTCTTTTTGTTTTCCAAAGGAGTGTGATTTACATTTCTGCCTTTTCATAAATAAGACGCTTTTTTATATAAGTTGGCATGTCATGGTCATTATCCTCAGTGACAGTGCACAGCTGTGTTTGAGGATGTGTGTGGAGGTAATGGGATTGTAAAGGTGTAAGCAAAGGAAAATCATAATGGTAACTGAAAAAGAGAAATTTGTCTCCTGAATATTTATGGATATGCTGAAGAGCAGAGATAAAACATGCAGGGCATTACCTAAGTCTGGGGAGAGGAGTGGGAGAAATAGCTGGGATATTTGATTTGGCATCAATGACAACCTTCACAAGTTAAAATAAAATTGAATTTAAAAATAAGTAATTCAAAACGTAATTCAAAATCTGTTGGAATATCTGAAGCATTGGTGTCTAGTCAGGTTAAAATGAGTATTGATTGTTACATCTGCGACATATTCTAAATTGCTGCTTCCTGAGCTTTTGACAGCAAATTTATTTGTAGTCAGGAATTCAGTTTCCAACATAAAGGAGTGAGGTTTTTGAACTCTCTTAGCTAACAGACCCATTGTTTGTGTGAATGTTGATGGGATTGTGTGTCCTCCTGTCTAGTACAATAATTGCATTTCTTTAAAAGCTACACAGAACTTCAAAAACTCACACACCAAACAAAATGTAAATGGTTCTGTGACCCTGTTAACCCACCTAAGCTGACATCTGTTATTATCAGCTCTCTTTTTGCTTAATGGGAAAGATGGGAAAGGCTGGTTGTTTTTTTTTTTTTTTTTCTTTTGCAACAGTTGTTACATCTTGGGTCAAACCAGTTGTTCAATGTCCAAATAAAGAGGAAGCTGATTTTATGGCATGAGTCACTGATCCTATGATGCAAGTGGTGTGCTTTTATTTGGGGCTGGGAATTTTGAAGGGTAAATGGCTGAGCCCAGCATCAAACAGTGTATCCAGTAACTGTGTGGGGAGGCTGGCTATGACACAGATAGGAAAGACCAGTGACATCTGTGTTGATATTTGCCACTCATAACAGAAAAAAAGGCCATGCTCTTTCTCTAATAATAATTAGGGTCACAATAAGATCTGTTGAACTTTGCCATGTTAGCTAAGTTAAATGAACCCTAAGCAGATTTGTAAAAATATTGAAAATGCTTCAATGTTTCTGTATATTTTGTATTGTATTTGCTTTTGGGGATACAGTACACCTTTTTTCCTAAAACACAGATGTGAAATTCTTTGTGTCATTACAAACTCTTAAAATGGTAATGTTTTATTTTTCATATTTCTGATTTTTTTCTTTTTCCTGGATGAAATAGAAACTGTGTGAGAACTGTAATAATTTTTAGTCTGCTATCTTGTGGTTTTTGATTGATGATTTAGCTGAGAGATTTTCAGATGCTATGTATACACACAGAGTTACTACCAAAGCACTTAATGGGATTTTCAGAGGTTTTTGACTTATCCTGATTTCATTGGAAGATAGGACCATCCTGCTAGGCATCTGCAGGCTACCAGGCATTGATTTGTTTTCACATTCCTCTGCCAAAAGTGTGTTATAAACGTTGGTGTTTGATCCTTACTACTGTAAGTATTTAATCTCAGTATATTTATATTCTATTGCACAGGGAATTTGAATCTAATATCTCTTGGGAGGCTATTCTTTAATTTATTTTTCATATGTCTGTATTCTTCTTCCATGTGCTTTTCTTGGATTATTACTAACTACTAATCCTGCTAACAGGTCTAGGGCAATGCAATGAAAGTACCTTCTTTCTCTCTCTGACTCTAATTGCCTTTTTGCCTCACCCTTTCCAGGTACATATTAAGGTGGGGTGATGAGAATGATTCCCCTGATGATTCTTCCAGCAGGGCAAGACCAAAAGCTGACTTGTTAAGTCACCTTAACCTCATCAAGGTGTAAGCAGAAGAGCACATCTGGGCATTTTTCAGAGGACCAGGTGAAGAAGTTCTCAGGCATCTGGGGAATTGCACCTACACCTGGTGATCCTGTGTTGTGTAGGTGACTGAAAGGTTGGGTCTTCCTTCCTCTCTGCTCACATCCCCCTCCAGCTACTTCACACTGCTGTGTCTGCCTCTGAGCAGGTTGCCAAACAGAAAATCTTCTTTGAAAGAGAGGCAGCGACTTTCTCCTCTCTCTTCTTTACAGTTCTGCTAGTTAGAATTATGCTCAGAAACTCCAAATATCACTGCACTTCCAAAGCCTGTCCAAGGGCTTCTTCTCCTGTGGAGGAATGCTGTGCTTCACAGTATCTGCAGATTCATAGCTTCCATAGATTCAGTCAAAGCTAATCCTTAATATTTACAATTTCTAATTCATCATATGCAAATATATACTAAAGTCTAAAAGTTTGCTTGAATTACTGTTCTGCTTCTTTAGTAGGAGATAATGGTAGGGTGATTAAGGGCAAGGAAAAGGTGCTGATATGGAATTTTTTACCTTATTATAAAGCAGCTGACAAGACTGCAGAGGTTATTCTGGCTCTTTTGACATTCCAAGCTGTGAATAGCCACTTCATACTCACTCAGCAGTGATCTGGGCATATTTTCTTTCTTATGGCCTCATCCCAGAAATCATAACAACTGGAATGTGTTGCTTCTGCCACACATACATTGTGTACTAACTGTTGCTAGGCTGCTTTGAGCTTCCTAGTGGCACTGATGCACTATAGAAGAGGAAACTAAAAAAAGGCAAGGAAAAACAAGCCCTATACTACAACTGATTTTTTGTTACAAGACCTTTCATAATACAATTTTAGGATCAAATACTGACTATTCTCCATATCTTTACTGATGCGCCCAGAACCCTCATTTTTTCACAGGTATTTTAATATCTAATGTTCTCCCTCAGCTCATGTTGATAAACACTAGAAAAGCTGTGTCCTCTTCCCAACATCTTCTGTAGCAAGCTCAGTGTCTCATAAGATTAATCCATAAACCAGTCTGGTTTTCTTTGTGTGTTATTACTCAAGTCAAGAGAGCTACAACAAGAGTAAAAAAAAAACCAGCACTGAGATGTCTGTAAACTGTAATGCACCCTGGCAGAAAGAAAAAACCCTATGGTTGAACATAAAAACAAAAGACCAGGTCTTTTCTTTTTGACTGATGATTCATTTCAATCCTGGCTGGTTTTTTACCTTTTAGCAGTAGTGTAAACACACTCCAACACTCTTCTGTTCTCAGTATTAGCATAACAGGGATTAATCAACAATATGCTAATTTTCTATATAATTAAAGCTAAATACAGGTTGGCCTCAGTCAAAGCCTTTGACCATCATCATGGAGAATTGTTAGAATCTGTTGCAGAGAACAGCTAATGTAAAACTGCATGTTAAAGTAAATGTTAAAGTACATTTTAAAGAAGTGTTCAGGCAAGGTTTCCTGATTACAAAGAATTCAGAATAGAAAACATAGTGGTTGTTCTCCAGACAACAGTAGAGTAGCTGGATCTAAATCACACCAGACTTACTGAGTATCTTGCAATGGTATTGTCTTTTGTTTATGTTGGTTTTTTTTAGAAAACTATTGCCAAGTCAGAGATCTGGAGCTTATTATAATTGGTGTATGATATATAAAATAAAAAATAGCTGATTGAAATCTTGACCAAAAACAAGAAGCAAAAACTGCCTCAATGATCACAGACACAGCAAGAAATAACAGACAGCTCTTTGTGTAATCTGTCCCTTTCAAAATTACTTTTTACATTTTTTTTCTGCGTCTGTTTTTCCCTTCTGAACAATGTTAAGTTGCAAATTTCTTTTTCTTAAGAACTTGCCTTTAGAAAGAGTCAGTGTTCTGACAAAGAAGTCTTTCAGGTATGTGCTATGCCATTGGTGGATATTTAAGCTTTTTTTCTCCAGGAGTGGCAAAAGAGAAATAGTTTTGATTTCTCTTTTATAAACGTTCCTTTATACAATGAGTAGTATATATGGTTCCAATGATGCATTCTTGCAAAGCTGGTGAGATCAGTAAGACAACACACTTATAAAAAAAGAATCCAAAATATTTTTTTATTTAAAGACAAAATAAAATAAAGAAATTAAAAATAATCATTCACACAAACTAGGAGGGAAAAATCTAAGAAAGTATGGGTAAAGAAAGTCAAACATTCTAAATTCCATTGGTTATTTTTGCTTTTTACCCTACTTCTGGTAATTCTTGAGGTTTTAAACCTCAAGAAGTACAAGCACATTTTTTATTTTTAAGATTTTTCCTCAGTATTTGCAGACCTCTGTGGATAATAAATTATGTCCAGCAGTGGAAGGAATTCCATTTTGCTTGGAACTATAAGTGATAAATCTTGATATAATTTCTAGAAAATTTGGAAAGGTTATTTGTAAATTATTACAACTTCAAACCTCTTCAACTTGATGAGAATATATAACCCTTGTTATTTGACATCAAGTCACAATATTAAACAGATTTATCATCTTGTGAAGAAATCAAGTGACTAACTTTTGAACCTGCAACAACCTTTTTAATTGATTCAAGGACTCAGAGACAAAAATGACCAATTCTTGCAGTAAATTTTTTGTACTCAGATATTGCACTGACTTTAATTGCCTGTTCCTTGAGCAAAATCTTCACTGATGAACAAAAGCTGCCTTCTTAAGTTAATGAGCTGCATTTTTACCAGAATCACAGGCTAGTTTGGGTAGGAAGAGACTTACAGGTAACCTTGTTCCAACTCCCCTGCCATGGGCAGGGACACTTTTCACTAGATCAGGCTGCTCAAAACCCCACCCAACCTGCCCTTAAACACTTCCAGGGATGGGTTCTTAACACTTGCCCTTAAACAACTTCTCTGGGCAACCTATTCCTGTATCTGACCACCCTCACAGTAAAGCATTTCTTCTTTATGCTCAGCCTCAACATACCCTCCTTAGATTAAATACCTTTTTGCCTCATTCTGCCTCTAGAGACCTTGGTTAAAAGTCTTTCTTCATCTTTCTTATGAGCCCTCATAATACTAAAGGCTGCTCTAAGGTCTCCCCAGAGCCTTCTACTCTCCAGTCTGAACAACCCCAACTCTCTCAACCTGTCTTTAACACAGAGGTGCTTCAGTCCTCTGATACTTTTATGGCTCTCATCTGGATCTGCTCTAACAGATCCATGTGTTGCTTGTACTGGGGACCCCAGAACTGAACACTACTTCAGATGGGACCTCAGAAGAACAGAATAGAGAAGAGGAATCACCTCCTGTGACCTGCTGGGCATCTTTTTGTAATGCAGACCAGGATGTGGTTGGCTTTCTGGGCTGCAAGTGCCCATTGCTGACTCACGTCCAGTTTTTTCACCCATCAATACCCTCAAATCCATCTCCCAGCAATGTTGTCACTGGGGATTGCCCTGAACCAGGTGCAGCACCTTGTACATGGCTTTGTTGAAGTTCATGAGGTTTGCACGGGCTCCCTTTTTGAGCCTGTTGAGGTTTCAGATGACAGAGTATCCACTGCACCACTCAACCTGCTGTCATCTGCAAACTTGCCGAGGGTGCACTTCTTCCCACTCTGTAGATCATTGATTAACATACTAAACAATTCTGGACACAGTACTGACCCGTAAGGAACACCACTGATCTCCATTTGGACATGGAGCCATTGACTGCAGCTCTTTGAATTTGCCCCTGCACCCAATTCCTGATCAATCTGATATTCCATTAATCAATGTGGGAGTAAGAATACTGTGAGGGACCTTATCAAAGGCCTAACAAAAGTCTAAGTAGAGCCCATCATTAGCTCTTCCCTTGTCCCCTGATCCAGTCTTTCATAGAATTGTAGTCTCATGAACACTAGGCTCTTTCAGTCATTTTCTCTCTTTCTGCAGCTGATGTTAATAAAAACTTCACTCCATTCACACTTTTTAAAGCTCAAATAGCTTTTAAACAAGCCAAGAAGGAATAAATTTGTATATATTTGTTCCACAGGTGCAATTTTGTTTGTGTTCCTTTTACTAATAGCAATAATATTGTTTTCCTTTGAATTTAGTTCAAATTGGCTGGAAAATTTAAAGCTGAGACCAAGAAGGTGACCTGAAATTCATTAAAATTATATATAAGATCTGTTTATTGTAAATTCTACCATTACAGGGAATGAAATAGAATTCACAAAGACAAGAGACACAAAACTAAATTGTTAACAGATTTTCCTTCCTACCTGAAAGAAATAAAATTGTAGTGTTCATTTGGGAGAAATATGGAGACAAATACATGTGCACAGTGCTTTGCGTTTCTTTTCCCTTCCCACCAAGCATTTTCTCCTTCTTTTCACAGCTGGCTGACCTAATGGAGGCTCAAAGCCTGATGTAGGAATCATACCCTGAGGGATAAGCCGTGCCGTTTAGCCCTGGCTCTCTGCGCAGGGAAGTGCAGCTCCATACCCCTCTGAAAGGCAAACTTCTTGCACAACTTTCTGTCTGTTGTGTCATCAAACAAGTCAAGCCAGAGCTTTTTTTTTTTCCTCCGGAATATTGAGCTGCCTTTCCTTTTTTAGGCAGTGAATGTGTAGGAAGCAGGGTGAGCCTCCAGCCTGAGCCACTCCCTTCCTCTTTTGGGCTGTGCAGCTGTGCGTTGGCTTTATGAACACGTGCAGATAGATGTGAACTTGTTTTGTCTGTACTCCAGGGTAGGTGGATGGGAGCCAGCTCCAATCTGTCAGAGAGCTGTGCTAGCACAGCTCTGCACCAAACCTGCTCAGCCTCTCTGCTCAGTTATCACTGAGCTGCAGTGGCAAACTCCTGCATCTTCGTAGTTCAAGAGATTGGGAAAGGGTTAGGTCTGGCCGGATCAAAATCTCCACAGGGTGTGTATGGATATTCTTCCAATCTGGGTCTACATCTTTATTCCACTCTTGCACAAGATGGGGGCAGGGTGGAGGCAAAAATGGAAATGAAGGGAAGCCTTTTTGCACACTTGCTATTTTAACTTCAAGCAGCAGTGGTTTAGCTATTCTAAAATAGCTGTAAGAGAAGTTAAGGACTATTTCTACTTATTCACTCAGTGCAAGAATTGTCTGTGTTTGATTTCATTTGACATTGATTTTGTCTTTAACTGGTAATTATTTGCAATGGACAAATTTACTCAAGGTCCTTTAGATTGTTCAGGATGCCTCTCCTGGCTATGTGCAGGAGTTTAGGTATTTGGTACAGGTGTCACCAGCTGTGCTGGGCTGTGGACTACACTGTGGTACCTGATGCTGTAATCAAGCTCACCTCCTTCTGATGTTTATAATCCTATAAGAAATAGATGTCAGACAAAACCATACTGTTAGAAAGGGGAACTAATTGTACTGTAATGATACCAAGAGCACCTAAGAGTGCCAGATAACAGCCAGATGATATCGTCTTCAAAGATGTGTAGGGGTAATATATAGGGAAGAATGTGAATTTGTATAAGATTTGTGAAGTCATATAGTTGCTTTGAAAAACTCCAAGATTGTGTGTCATCCATCTATTACCCTAAATAAAGTTAAGAAAGAGCTAACTTGATCCGCAGTACCAGACAAATCCAAAGTAATTTCATCAAATTTATTATTTGGAACAAAAAAGTTAGGAAAGTCTGTAAGGCTGTCAATTTTTCTGCTTTATTATGAAGAGAAATGCTCCAGGACTGCTCCAATAAACCACAGAGATGAAGCTGCACCAGATTCAACTCCCTTTATGCCACACTGTCTTTTCATACTACCCCACCAAGCCTCCAACCCTGCACATTTTCAGCAACACAGCTCTAATATTATTTCACACACTCTACACTGGAAAACCCACACGTAGTGTAAATGTGTGTTGGGAGAACAGAGAGAACAGAGTCAGAAAAAGGAATGTCCCTCAAGTGCTCTGCAGTGTGGTTTCACCAGTGTGCTTTGGGAAAGCATTAGCCTGCTCACAAGCCACACTGCATTACTTGGCTAGGGGAACCAAAGAACACTGCCTGGCAGAAGCTTCCAGAACAGTTAAGCACAGCAGTAACATATTTAAGATGGGGTTGTAGAAAAGACCTTTAATTCAGGTCACTCCATTCTGGCTACCTGTATTTAGAAAGAGAACTCTAAACTTCACAAGTACTGGATCGCAGAAATCTCATTTGGCCCAGCCAAAATCTGATGTACTATGAAATAGAGGTCTCAAGGGAAGCTTTGGATGTCAAGCATCTGCCTAAGTAGCACATTTCAGCAGCAGAATGTCAAACGAAAGCTGGAAACAGTATGTAGAAGTGTGAACATGCATCTGTGCATCTGTAAATACTTTATTTCTTGAAAAATGTAATGCCATTAGTCCCAAAGCTATTCAGACCCTGAGTTTATCAAATATTTTTCTTCTGGATAAAATCAGGGCCAGATTTGGAAGTGGGGTGCTGAAGGCAGTGCATTTCATGCTTTGTCTTTTATACAAGCCATTCATTCATGACTCCCAGGTATTTCCAGTATCCTACAGATATTTGAACAGGGATTTGCAGCCTTTCAGTATAATCCCTTATCCTTTATGCTTTTTGCTTGCTTGAGCTGATTCTTCCCCTGACTCTCATGTTTAAACTGTTTTGAACAGAATGCAAAACCAAGGGGAATTGGTTGTTAGCTAAAGTGTTACTGTATTCCCTCAGAATGGTTTCTCTTTCTAAATATTTCATAATTTTTTCAAGACAAAATGTGTCAGAGAAGACATTTCATGATACTGAGTGACAGAATACCCATGATCTAGCATTTGTGGCGCTTTTCTGGAAGGCAGGAAATGTAGCTCAACACTCAGAAGAAAAAATGAGTCTGAGACACCCTGGTAAATGCAACAGAGATCCAAGGGAAATATTTATTTCAGCCCAAACTCTGCCATGCCCACACCCCCACCCCACCCCTATCCCCACCCTCTTTAAACAAACAAAAGTAATCCTGTTTCAGACTTAATTTTAAAGGAGGGAGAGGATTGACTTGTCAGTTGACAGAAAAAAAGCAACAATTGCATAATCCATCTGAAAGGAAAGCCCTTGTTGAGGGAGAGTAGAAGTAAAAACATTGACCTCTTTAGATTTAACCCCCCTAAAAACTGGAATGTTTGACTTTGTTGCTTGCTCACAGTTAGCTGCAACTTACTGAAAAGTTTTCTTTATTTCACTTGCAAGATGTTGCTCAATTGGAATATATTAAAAAATCACTCAGGAGAGCTGTGGGTGGCATCCCCACCTCACTAAGGTCAATGAAAATATATCATTGTGAATCAGTTCCATCCTTTAAAGACAGAATACCCAAACTGAAGCTGATTTAAACTATACAGCTTTACTGGAAATTGTTTATACATATTACACATTGCAGAGCAATGTGGGGATTTTGAAGCTGTCATTAATAAGTTCAGCCTCGCTGTAGGGCCACAGAAACCAATACATACGTTCAAAGAAATGAAGATAGCCTGAATGGGATTTATCTTAACAGCTGTGGCCTCCTAACTGACACCTGAGATAGTTAACCAAGGTCTGTTTGTAGTCTTTGAAGAGTAGAAACTTAGGGAACACTTAATATCTTCATAAAGGAGAAAGCTCATCTGGGCTGCACCCACCTTGTTTATTGGTATTGACTGTATAGAAAGTGTGACTCTCTCTAGAAAACTATGTCATTCCTGCATAGATATGTGAGATGCATGTCACTGTCCTTGTCCCTGACCTTGCCTTCCAATGCATCTGGGAGATTTTTAGCTCTTTGCTGCTTACAGCTGAGCCAAAGAAATACCATATCTCTCTTCAGGCTCTTTTTCCAATTGTTTTCTTATGGGTCTTTCAGAGGAAAAAGTAAGAAAAATTACACATGTTTTAAATGAAATGAAAAACATTCCAAGGTCTTATAAAATGTTGTGGGTTTGGTTTGGAAATAGGCAAGGAAGGGGAATAGTTGGTAAATGGACCCGTATTTTTTTCCCTGGATGCTTCACCAATCTGAAGGAGCTGGAGTGCAGACAGGGAGTCATTTCAGGACTGACACAATACACATCTCAACAAATGTTATTAGAAATCACAAGACTGCAAACCTTCGTTAATTTTAATAAAAGGGAGAATGCAAGAAAGGAAGCACAACACCAAAATGGAAAGGATTTAATTTCTGGATGTGTTTTCCTTCTTTGAAAGAAAAGAAATGTTAACAGTGTTTCCTTGTAGTTGGTACAGGTTGTTTTCTGTATGATTAATAGGAGTAAAAACTTCAAAGTGTTTTAATTTTTCAGAAAAGCTAGGATTTTTATCTCAAAGCTAGGATGGCTTTTAGTACTTTAAGGACTCACTGGGCCTTTTGTGCCTGCAAAAACCTCTTAGCAATTTCCCAAGAGAGGACTATATCATGTCCTTTCCAAGATTTAGAAGAGGTAAATATACTCATTTATTTTTCTAGCAATGAAAAATACACTAAGAAAACGGGATTTTTAAAATATTTAATTTTTAACTATTTCATTTTGGTTTAGATTAGCCTAGTAAGAAGATGAATGTCAATTTAAATTATTAAATTCTCATTAATCTGTTAATTATGCTGAGAGATTTCCAGTGACTATGTGAGGACTCCTTTATATCAATGATTTCCATATATTTCAAATTCAGTTCCAAATTTTAATCCATACCTTGGATGTCCTACATCAGAGTAGTCTAAAATATTTTTGCTTGGTACAAAAATATCAAGAATCGAAACGTGCGGTTGTCTCCTGAAAACCCTGGAGTGTGATGAGCAGTATCCCAGGACTGTGATATTAAATCTGAACTAAGCCATGTGTCATACTCATCTTAAAGAGTCTACTATAAAATATTTTCCTTCTGGGGCTTCTTAAATCTCTCAAACAGTTAAAAATTAGAAATACAATTTGTGGCCTCACTCTCCATAATCTCCTGGACTACAAGAGTTTTTTTAGTACTGGAATAAATAATATAAGCTTGAAGTCTGAGTTCCAGCTTTTCAGTTTCCTTGATCTGACTAGAATTAAAAAATATCTGATTTACACAAAAAGTTCAAGAGACAGAACCTAATTTTTCTTTTTACCCTTAAGTATAGGAGTTTTTTTGAATGGAGAAACTAATTTTTCTGTTATTGGTAGATCATAATTTTCAGTTTAGATTCAAATACAGAGAATTCTGGATATGAAACCAATGTAATACAGACTCCATTTTTTTTTTTTACTGAGTCTCAATTCCAAATTCTTAGATTTTTGTCTTCCAATAAAACTAATGAAAGACATATGAAAATATGTTAAAGAAGAAGTGTATTCATGCTGAGCTGAATGTGAAAGCATTTGGGAAACCTACAGTCTGAATGCCAGCTGAAAGATCTTCCAAATTCTGTCTGAGCTATTAGAGTTTGAGACAGATATGGTATTTCCAGACCTCAAATGTGTATCTATGTACCAGGGATTAAGAAGGTGAGAGGAGTAAAAAAATTTCATTTGTTTCAGGAAGAAAAGGGTCATTTTACAGTACAAATACTTTGTACACTGATCTGTGCAATATTGTAGGAGCTGCCTATAGACTTGGCAGTGAAGGAGGAGACCAATGCCAGTCCTGTGTTATGCTCAGAGCAGAGGAAACAATAAAACCATTAGAAAGACAAATTCCTCCAAATGAGTGCCAGGATGTGAAGTAATAAATATTTTCTGCAATGCAAAAAAGAGTAACGATATTTTCATCCATACCAATATGATATGGAAAACTTATTTGAAACTCTCAGTCATGACCTCAGGCTGGAGAACTTCCTCACTGGAACAGACTTCAAGGGTTCAATGTTTTCAAGATTTTATGGGATGTTTTAGTGTAACAGCAGCTCTCTTCCAGCCTTCCTGTGTAAGGACACTGCAGCTTCACAGTGAGAATTCTTATTGGTAGAATTCTGTCATTCACATCCCTACTGGATTATTGTAAACCCTACCTTTGGAGCAGAGTTTCATTGCCAGCTTGAGAAACAACTCTGGAGTACCAATAAAAACAGTACATATTGTGGGGTTTTTTTGCTTAGAAGTGGGAAAATAGCAGGGATGGACACTCCAAATGAGAAGAGATGAAGGCAAAACACTCTCTGCAGCTTTTGAGCTGTTAAAGTTCAAGGTGTAGAAAGGTGGTTGGTTCCTGTGGCTGGAATATGGACCAAGTTGGTACAGACCCCTTTTAAAGGTGTTAGGGAATGGACATGCACACCATGTCTTTGGCAATGTAAGGGAGAGCTAAACTCTTGCCAATATTCTTGGAAGAAGCTTTTTTGTACCCTGGAGTGTTTGAATTTGAAATTTCAAGTTTGTTGCTGGAGCTTCTCTGTTTCATTCAAACTGCACATCTAGAAGGTACATTTTCCTAGGTCAGAGTACAGGTATTTAACAAGAATAAACACTGCAAAGGGGAATTTAAATAAATTGGAAAATTAAAGTATTCGTTTTTTTAAAGTATTCTTAGAAAACAGTGCTCCATCTCCATCCTAAAAACTTCAGTGACATTCAGAGCTCAAGCCAGAGTTTGTATTTGTGAAAAGATTTGCTTGTTTGTAATGTGTGCTAATGGAAGAAAGCAAATCTATGTATGTCTTTTGTTTTCTCCTTCACAGAAAACACATTTTCTTGATCAACAGCACAGTATTTATATATTACAGAGTCACAGAAATATTTAGGTTGGAAAAAACCTCTAAGGCCATCAAGATAAACCATATACACATGCTTGTGCACAAAGTGCCAATACTGTTGTATAAAACAATATCTTGGACTCAATGATCTTAGAGGACTTTTCCAACCTAAGCCATTCTACACAGTCACTATATATGTAAAAATAGTTTAAAATTTATATGTGCATATATAGACATATGTATATATGTGCATGTATGTATATCATAGATTCACAGAATGGTTTGTGTTGGAAGGGACCTTGAAGATTATCTTGTTCCAACCCCATGCCATGGACAGAGGCACCATTCCCCACACCAGGTGGCTCAGAGCCCCATCCAGCCTGGATGGGTGTGTGTGAATGGTGGGTGTGGATGTGTACACACACACATGCATGGATATCTGTGTGAGGATACACACACACACACATATTTATACATATTTATTTTTATACATGTATAAATCCAAACCAACTGGACTGCTCTAAGTAAATAAAAGTTACTCTAATACAGGGAGAAACTTGATGCAAAAATAAATGTCTGTAAACTGTAAATGAATATTTAAAAAGCAATGTGTTTCTATTCATGTAAAGATGTTTTGTGCATCCAGCATAAAATTAGTACTTGAAGCATTTTTAGGAAAATTAGTACTTGAAGCATTTTAGTACCATGATGGGTGAAATTTTTAAAGATATTATATGGTTTGGTTTTAAGTGGAAATTGTAGATTGGATTTGGTGTCCTTGGTCTGTTTCTCACAGTTTAACTGTAACAGTTGGCTATGTTTTAAAACTTAAAGAGATGCAAATGTTTCAAGTCTTGAAAAGTTGCAGTGAGCTCCAATTTTGGAGCATCACAAAGAATGGACTGGTTGAATACTTTAAACTTCTGCCTTCAGACTGAGATGGAAGGCAAGAACAGCTGTTCTAAACAGATATTCTAGTTAGAATAAAGCAGTCAAAATCAATAAAAGAGAAATGATCCAGTAAATTATTGTTATTGTGGTGCATATTCTTCAGATTTGTTCTTGTATATAGCAGAACAAACTGCCTTTTTGAAATAAGCTGATGTATAATATAAATTTTTGATTATTTGGCTTTACTTAATTTCTAAACAGATCCACCCACATTATTAAAAACTGAACACTGTTCATCAGCACAGTTGACTTCAGAATTACATACAGATAGTATATTCCACTGATTTGAACTATTTAGAGCCTGAACTTGCTAGTGCTAAATTGATGATGCTAAATTCTTATGTGTTCAACATTTGCCAGAGTGCATTAGAATGAAAACACATTGTTTTGATTGTTATATTTTGGCTTCAGAATTATGACTTTTTAGTTCAAGCATTATAACTATACTGATTTGGACAGCCCCCAATGCTTTTATTTTTTCCAGCACCAGTATACTTTTGATAATAACATTCCAATGCTAACACATTTATGATTTCACTGTGATTCTCAACCTGAGATGTCACGAAATCAAAGGTTTTGGTGGCTTGTGTTGATGATTTTTTAGATCGCTTTCATTAAAAATCTGAACTGCAAATACAGTGAGAATAAGCTTTCTTAAGGTTTTCAAGACTGTTCCTCAATCCAGCATGGAAATTATTAAAAAATAGCCTTATTTTCATTATTTGACAATATTTTCTTCCTGTAGTGGATAATACAGACCAAAGGTAGCAAATTATAAAAGGTTAGAGACTTTTATAGAAATTAAGTTGTCATTTTAGGCAGCTGATATTTATGTTATGAATTTGAGACAGTAATTGTATTACTATTATCATCATGAAAATTAATATTGTAACTGTTATTATAATTAATGTTATTGTTGTTGTTCTGTTGGTGATGTTATCATTATTACTTATATTAGCATTATTCCTGCTGTAATTAAACTGGAGAATATTTGTAGAAATTGGCAAGTAAACATAATTGCTGCCAAAATTTGGTCCTTGTGCATAGTCAGTTCTATTAGATTCCTTTGAACTTAACTCTCAGTGATAATGTCTTTTTCCAAAGAAGTTTTTCAGAAATTCTATTAATTTGTGTATTAATTATTATGTGTGGTGCATGTCCACATGAATTGCTAGTTAAACTCCTGTTTGCATCAGAAGGATAACTTTTTGCAGAAGGCTTACTTCTCTTGCTGTTCATTTTCTTGTGGAGTAATTGTAAAATGTACTGAGTATTTTATTAAGGGAATGTGTTCTGTCCCAAAGAGGGCCAGACAGCTCAATTTATTTCTGAACAAAGCCTTGCTGTTTGACTCCTGTGTTTATATCTGACCTAATGCCTTATAAGTCTGGTACCTAGCACATGTCACATTAACTAATATATGTAGCATTTTTATTAAATATATGCAGCTTGGCAAATCTAGAGACTGTCCCATACACAACAGCTTCAAAACAGCAAATCCTTATTGTCCATCTTCCACCTCTGGCCCAGAAAAACTCAGTCCACAAAGGTTTCAATGCCATCATTTATTAAAAGTCACTGAGATATAAACATATTATTAAAATGAGGCGTATGCATCATTTAAAAGAACTAGAGAGGGGCAATCTGTCTTCATCTCCTGCAAAATGAAAAGGCTGTTTTATTTTAAAAGTAGTGCCAGGCAATAGAAATCACTTGCTATTTACCACAGCTGTAAATATAAAATATCACACAATCTTGAAAGATCTGCTTTTAAAATAATTTCAGTAAACATTGAGATCATAGTCTAGAGTAATTACTCAAATAACACAACTAATAGCTACAATTCTTGAAACTAGGCACCTAGGTCATAAACCAGTAAGGAAATTAAGAATATTCAATGTGGCTGAGACTAAGGAATCTCTGAAGGCATTATCCTCATGTACCCAACATGATAAACTAAGAACAGATTTTTATTTTTTTTTAATTTCCCCTTCCCTTTTTAGCTCAAACATCAGGTCTTACATGTTAAGTGCATTTTTCTTTAAAAAGCTATGAGAAAAAGAAAAGAAATAGTTTGATGACCAGGTAAGGGTCCACATATCTATTTCCCTGCAGGGCAATTGCCAGGATGCTGTCATTCTTCTGGATCCCTAGGTTCTGCATCACTGGTTGTGTAGAGCCCCAGCTTGAATGAGTCAGAAGTTTTATTCTCAAAATTTCTACATATCTTCATTTTCTATTAGCACCAAAGCTCAAATGTTCTTAACAGTATGTCTGCTAGAACACTTTTCAGAAAATATAACGATGGTTCTGAATTCCCTCAGGTTGGAATGAAAACAGATTTCTCACTTTTTAAAATAGATTTACTTACTACATTGCCGCTATGCGAATATTTGGGTGAAGGTCAATATCACAGTAAAAAAAGGTGAAAACAATTCCAGTAGCTGGAATACAGCAATGATATAAGATAATTTTTATTGGAGTTTTATTGGAGAGAAGAAAAGAGAGCAGCAATAAAATACTTACACCAGGAGAAATATTTGCAGACTTAACACCTACCTAATTTACAAACGCAAAGTCAAGTGCTAATACTTGTGCAAAATGTTTCCTTTGAATACATGGAAATCATGCTACAAATCACAGCAAGGTGTTCAGCCAGAGGTGGTTTTTTATGAGAGAAGATTTCGTTACTGGCAGGAAAAAAGGTTCAGAATGACTGTTCTGAGATTTATTTAATTATTTCATCCAGTGGGATATAAAGGCAGCTGGTACCTATGGAGCAGAAGGGAAAGATAAGAAAGCCATTACATTTGCCTTGTAGTACAGAAAGAGAGAAAGAGCAAGGGAGGAGTAAGTATTTTTAGAAATTCAGTGGAATTTTATTTTGCAATTGATCCTCTAAAATTTTCTCTTGCTCATAGCAGTATGTTCTCATGCTGTGGGCATGAACTGATACCACAGCTATGAATTTCAATGGGCTTTACTGGCACAATTACATCGTTGTGTTGCCTACATCAGGGCAAATTTTTAATGAAGAAGAAAGATACAGAAAATCTTGGAGAAAAAGTACTCTGCCTCACTTTGTTTTGGGCAGTCATAATTTGCGGGATGCTGACAGACCTTTCTCACTGTGGTTGAGTTTTACATGAGATGAAATGAAGTAAAACACACTAGACTTACATCACCTTTTCAGAATCCAATTCCTTTCATTCTCTTTGGAGATTTCTTTTTTCGTCTGAGTCACAAGGCTGACTGAAAAAGATGCCAGAGATGGGCTTTTATTTTGGGAAGGAATACTTGTTTTCCCCATGTCCTAATAATCATATAAAGGAGATTGCAGGTGCTGGTCACCCTCTGCTCCTCAAAGGTTGGAACTAACCAGGTCAAAATTTTGACTCCATGAACTCAGTGGGAAAACTCCCACAAACTGCTGGGGTCAAGAAAGGTAACATTAGATAATTGTGACTTTTCTGTCTTCCCTTTGGCCTCAGTAAAATAGGTTGCAATGGTTCTGACTCAGATTTACAGATGTATGGTTTTCAAGCTCAAAAAAGTTTTTGAATGAAAGCCGAGACACATATTCTTTAAATGATTGCAGCATGTTTGGGATATAGTTAAGTTACAGGGTGTGTACATCAGGGAAAAACAGTCTAGATTAAGAATTGTTTACTCTGCAAACCCCAGGCAACATCCCCAGTTTTTAGAGTTATATGTGAGAGATACAGGATTTCTCTGAACAAACAAGATGTAAATCAAATAATAGCAGGAAGACATGTAATACTAACACATACTTCTAAATTGTGAGGATTATTTCTGTCATTTATTTGGATGGATAAATTACCATTTGCACTAAAGTAGGATAGAGATTCTGTGTTGTCTGCTGAACTAGCTATGGTTAACTATGGAGTAATCAAATTAAGGAGGGAATGGAAATAGTGTGGCTAAAAGTTGTGAGGTGTCAGTCAGCATCATGCACATGAGTAGGGGTAAAACAGAAATAGTGCTGGGGATTAAATGTGTTGTGTCCTAGAACATATGCAGATGTTAACAAAGAAAGAAACTAATTTTCTTTGAGTTTCTTTTATGTTTTCTTTCAGTTTGTAGGACTACACTAATGTACATCAACTACACTACACTAATGTACATCAACCTATATATTTCCTATGAAGTGGTGCCATTTTTCCAAAGTAAAACTATTTGACTTTTCAATTCAAACAGAACAGACTGGCTGAAGTTAAAATAAATGAGATTTTGCATCTACTGTCGGGTATTCAACAGGCAGTTTTCTGACTGAGCACATTTGAAATGATCACAGAATATACCTGATTTGACATTAATTTTATGGATTTTGTTTCTGCTAAAGCTGATAAATGATGATTTTCATCTATCCAGAGGTTTGGTCTCAGAAGAGGACAGAGATTGATGAAAAAATAATCAAACAATCAAAAAACTTAATCTAAATTGTTGAAAGGATAAGATTATATGAAATAGCACTTAGGGGGAACAAAAGCAAAAGAAATTTTAATTTTTTTAAATGTAAAAGTTTAGAACAACATTATACCCTTGGGAAAAAACCATTTTGCATAGAAAAAAGGCACAGCTAATTTCTCAAATAACAAGCAAGATATAAAACACGGAAATCAGCTTTCTTAAATGAATTGCTACAAGAAATCTGTGTACTATCTAGGCACTAGACCAGAGCAATTTGTGTGTGGTCGTTTGAATGAAAAAGCAATATGCAACTCTAATGGAAGGAAGGGGAATTTGGCCTGTAGAGTCATTGCTTACTAGTCAAAACAGAGATTTAAGAAAATATAGACTTGTCTTTATTCTAATATGTAGTTTTGGAGTAAATCAAGGAGTGCTCTGTTTGGATTAGATTTTGCTGAATGCCCTTGTTTACTTGTACTAAGTGCTGCTGAAGAAATAGAAGAAGACATAGACCAGACATTCTATAATTTAAACAGTCTGATAACAGAAAACACACAGTATGCTAAGGGGAAGTGTCTGTTGATTTTGATTTACATTTCATTCATTTACTAATTTAAATAGATTTAAAGCCACCTGCATTAATTTGAACATATTTGACTAAGAATTGGCCAACGACCAGAATAGCTGCAGAAGCAGCAAAAGAGAAGGAAAGTCATGTTTTAGAGCTAGAAATAAGGTGAAATTTAGCAGTACAAATGAATTCATGAAGATCTTAAAGCTAAGAAAAATTAAATTCATGGCACAGGAACTGTTTAATCAGGAATTATGCATAAGTGCTGCATAAGTGATGGATTAAAGCACAAGGCTTATGGGGCAGATACAGGCATCTCTGGGGAAGGTAGCATGGTGCCCTGAAGAGTATCAGCCTGGCCCCCAAACAAGCCAAAATCCTGAGTTAAACTCACTGACCCTCCAGTCACAGCACAGGGAGAGTTGGAGGTATCAGGATGATGACCCAGAACTTGCTCTTAAACAGAAATTATTTAGTGCAGGACTCCAGCTGCACTCCCGCTTCATCCCCAGAAGACCCAGATCCAGGCTTGTCTGTCTGCTCAGCACAAATCCTCTGACAGCTCATATGGGAAAGGTGATGTTTAGAACAGACTTCATCTTACCTGCTGAAAGTGAAAGGTCAAAACATAGCCAAAGCCAGAGTGCTTGAGAGAAAGCGAGACTCAGTGTTTAAGGTGCGGAACTTGGTAGTTTAACTCCGCACAAAACTCTCCTAGTTATGGTTCTGAGCTGACCTGGGCTGGGATCCCAGATGTTGGGACTGCAGCCTGGAAGGAGACATGCATTCCACCCACACCCTGATAGCACAAACATTAGCAGAGGGACTGTGTTTCTCCAAGGTTAATGCCTTACCGCAGGAGTACAATCTGTTTTCCATCTGCCTCTCCTAGTTCTTCTGCCTCCACCAGTGAATCCTGGAGCAATTTCAGCAGTAGGCATGTGGAGTGTGCTTCCTTCCCTAAACCACAGAGTGATTAGGGCACTCTGCTGAGAGAGATGGGTTTGAATCCCTATAAGCAGGTTAAAATATTATTTCAGTCTTTTTTTGTCCAAATCCTGAGACTGGAAGCCAAAAGTAACATTGAAGCAGTATCGTTTCCTTCCTGTGCTTAGCAAAAGTTTTAGTAACCTGATGGGCATACAGTGCTTGTGCAGTCCTCAGTTTGATCTTGTTGCCAGCAAGGAAGAAATATGCTAATTGTAGTGGATTCAGTTGTCTGTCACTCAAAATTACTTATTTTCAGTATGACTGGGGAAAAAAAAATGTCCCTTGGGAATTCTTTGACTATATAGCAAATAATTTTACTCAGTTTTGTCCTGCATTAGGAAACATAATATTTTCTTCTCTTCTGGATGCACAACACCCTCCAGGCCCATTCCATCCCCCCTGTCCTGACCTCTTTCATTTTTGAAACATTTTTTACATGTACTGAACTCCCTGTGTTAACGCTCTCCCTATTGCGGCACACTGGTGGAACGTACAGTCCTGTTCCAGATCCAAATGTTTGGCATGATGTTCCCAGCTTGGAGTCAACTGTTTATGACTTTCCTCAGCAGCACGACAGCACTCTGTGATTAAATACACTCAGATATCTCTCTGTTCTGCTTTGGTTTATGTTGACCAAAAATATGACAACTAAATTCACCTACTTGGAGCCTCACCAAAATAAATCATCTCTATTTTTTTAAGGCTGTGGCTCTCAGAACAAGCCAGTAAACTCCTAAGGAAAAAAACTCTACCATAAGTAATAGGCAACAATTTTTCTACCTGCAAAAAGAAGGTAGAATTAAAGAGGAGTACAAGACTGGGCTGATACTGTGTCACTGTGCTGCAACAGAATTTTTATTTATTACCAACAGACTGTGGCTCTCTACAAGTACCCGACAGGAAGTTGCAGTGAGGTAGGGGTCTGTCTCCCAAGTAACAAGAAATCAACAAGGGGAAATGGCTTCAAGTTGCACCAGGGGAGGTTTAGATTGGATATTAGGAAAAAATTCTTCACCAAAAGGTTCGTCAAGCATAGGAACTTGCCCAGGATAGTGGTTGAGTCACCTGCCCTGGAGATATTTAAAAGATGTGAAGATGTGGCACTTCAGGAGATAGGATTAAGTGGTGACTTGGTAGTACTGGATTAACTGCTGGACTAAATGATCTTAAATGTCTTTTCTAAGCTTAATAATTCCATGTGAATTGCAATAAGACTATTTTTAAACTGTGTGAATTTGGTTACCCTGACCTTAATTGCTGTAAAATATGATTAAAATTCTTTCACTTCTATTCGCAATCTAACATTTTCATCATTTTCAAATATCTTTGTATAGTAAAAGATGGAGAGAAGAAGGAAATGGAAAGGGCTAAGAAAAGATGAAAATCCTCTTTATTACGTAAGTCAAACTTCAAAATAGTCACATTATTTGTGACTATTCACAATAGTCACAAATTTGTCTGAAAATACTTCCATGGATATCTTCTATTTTCTCAGGAAGGTCTCTATTTACCATGTTACAGTGTGTATAGCAGTGGAGCTGACAGAGTTTTTTTTTTGTTTGTTTGTTTGTTTGGGGTGGTTTTTATTAGGTTTGGGGGTGGGTGTTTATTTTGGGGCTTTTTGGGTCTTTTGTTTTGTTTTGGGGTTTTTTTTTTGGTTTCTGTTGTTTTTCTTTTCTTGTTCTTTTTTTTTTTTTTTTTTAATTGAGCACTCAGATGCTCAGTAGGACACAGAAATATGAAACATAATGATTTTGGTGGTTTGGACACATGCAGTGTGTAGGAATCTGGCTTCCTTCCTTTAGTTTAGGGAAATGGTTTATTTGTACAAAGTATAACTGTAGCAAAGTAAAACATTTACAATCAATGAAAGTTTATCTGAAAAAAACCCAAAAAATATTTCAGTAGAGGTTGCTGTAGGAGAATAATGAAGTGACTGTTCTTCAGCTACACAACACACAGAACCACCCAAGGACAGGCTGCCCTATAAACAAGCACCAGCTGCTATCTATTGTTTTACATTATTATAAACTTTGAAAACACAAAGTGTGATATCATCAAGTCCCAAAATCTTTTTATGTCAGTTTTGTGCCAGTTCTAGGTTAAGTACTGGTTTATTTGGGTGCAGCATATTTGACTGATCTCATAAAATGAAACTTACTCTTTTTTTCTAAAATGTTTGAAATTCAAGATTGAGAGGCAAAAGTGATACCAGAAGCACAATATAACAGTTAAAGAGAATACAGGCTCAGATTTTAAGGTTTTGTGATTTTCAGACATTCTTCCCTAGGAAATATTCTAAAGGGGAGCATCCAAATGTTTATTGTCACAGTCCTGAAAAACTTGTCTCTGGTTTTGGGTTCCAAGCTTCATCTGAGTGCTATTAAAGCATACTGTGAAAACCTGATCATTTGCTACTTCTTCAATGAAAATTATTGAATTGGGCAGAACACCCTTAGATAATTGCTATTTACAAAGTGTTTGTTTTAGTAAGAAATTTTATGTAAAAGCAAACTACAACAACTAGATAAAGAATTTATCTAGTTTTAAAATGGAGCGCAGCCTGATTGCAATTAGGCTGATATAAAAAATAAGCTTACTGTGGAAAAGAAACAACAAGTAGGTCTAAGAACAAAGAATTGCTGTAGCCAGGAAGCTTGTTTGAAAGTCTGTACAGAACCTACAGTGTCTCAGGACAGACAGACAAAGCTTGTTTCACTCTAAGACTTTTTAGGATCTACTCTCAGGTTTCAGTTCCTTCCTTTCCTGCTCCCCAGGCCATTAAAAGCAGAGGGATAATGCAGGGAAAGAAAAGGATGCCAAGGGCTGGATCTGCCAGGGTCACATGCCCGCTGCCTCTTCACCACTTTGTCTTGAGCTGTTTCCCACATGGCAGCACCCATCAGCACCATAAGGGGTTGTGGCTGCTTGTAGCCCTTCCCTGGAAAATTAAATAAGTGTTCCTGGAAGAGCTAAGAGGTTCCTGTGTGTTTGTAAGAGAAGAAAAAAGAGAACACACCACCTATCTTACTGACTTCTTGGGGAAACATCACAAGTAATACGTTATTACAAAGACAAGGAAATCCTTTTCTCTTGACGTGGTCCTAGGCCAGTATTTCAGAGAAAATAAAAAAAAAATCAAACCTACCAGAAGGGGGAATGTAGCAATAGACTCCTCATTATGGCTATGGCATTTAAAATATATTCATTTTTGTGATTTACCTTGCCCTGGGAACTAGAGAACAGAGGTAGGCTGGAAATCTCACAGGGTTCACTGTTATGGCATCAAAGTGTCCACACCCAGCACACATTAGATTCTGGGCATCTTAATATGAGATTTGTTACTCCTTTTCAAGAGGTTGGAGTCCTGGCAGGGCTTGGCCTTTGAACCTTTCTCTTTCTTTTCCTAATCAAACTCACAGAGGTAGAAGTTTTGACCTGTCAAGAAGTGGATTCTGCAGAGCAAGAGAAAGTGATCCAGCTATCAACTTCATGACAAATGGCAGTGATTATATCCTAGCAGGCCATCTGGGACTAATTTATGGCATCGCAGGTGCACAGGAGGCAGAGGCAAGTAGGCAGTTCAGTAGGGAAAGGACCAGTAATAGCCTCTCCATTGGGACTTCAAAGGTTAATTGATTAGGGAAAGCAAAAATTACACAGACTGTAATCATAGTTAGGTTTTAACAAAATAAAAATAAATTCTTATTAAAGGGAAGGAAGGAAGGAAGGAAGGAAGGAAGGAAGGAAGGAAGGAAGGAAGGAAGGAAGGAAGGAAGGAAGGAAGGAAGGAAGGAAGGAAGGAAGGAAGGAAGGAAGGAAGGAAGGAAGGAAACTGAAGCATAAATTAAAAGTATTTTTATCCTTCAACTACCACATTGTTGTGCTTGCCCAAAATGTTTTTAAAAGGCAAAGATGTATTTTTAATGAAAATATTTTCTTCCATTATAGTAACCAGTAAGAAAATATTGAACAGCTGTAATAGCTAGAACGTAATACACCCTGCAGAAAGCAAAATATGCACTTGAAATGAGCACTGGACAGGGAGCACAGCCTGATACAGTTCAGCATGGAGCACCTAAATGAACTAAGGTCAAACCCCTCTTCCTTGATTTTGCAGCAGGTTGACTGACACTCTCTTCAAGAGCAAGTCTGGATTTCTGCTTGTGACCTGGGAAAAGGCGCTTAAATTTGCTCTGTGAGTGGAAAGATGTGAGGCAGCCATGGGATGGCAGCAGTTTGATCTCTGTTCTGATCCAAGCCCATCCAAGCAGGGGCCAGGAGCTGCTCAAACTGAATTTCAGCGTTGGGGTATTTCCTAAGATGAGGAGGGCATCATGTCTGGCTGCCTCTGACTCCTCAGGCAGGGACCCATTAATATTTAGGGGCAATGCTGGGAGAGTATTTGGAGTGACTCACACGTTTTGGTTCTGTGGCACCTTAATGATTCTGCTGTAATGCTCCTGGCCCGTGGATATGTGCTTCCTTCTGTGAAAAAAGCCTGTACAATATCCATATAGGCATTTAAAATCCAAATATTTAATATTATTCTTTTACAATATTGAAAATGTAGTCAATAATATTGTAAAAAGAATTCTCAAGGCAACAAAGCCCAAATTGAAAACAAAGAAAACAGCTTCAGCAGCAGTATTTTGGTTGCCTGCTGCATTGGTTTGTTTGTTTTTCTATGATCACAATGAATTTTCCTGAAAGAATGAAAATTTTTATTTAAAAATAATTTTCTTTAACACCATTCAGTATGTCTCCCAGATCCCTAAGCATGAATTATAAAAAGATTTCATATAAAATATGACTGTAGTGAAGAGTAAAAATAATGAAAAATATGATTGTTAATTCTTTTGGTTGCTTACTGGCCAGAAAAAAAACTTATTCAAACAACTGATGATAATCTAAATTAATTCTATTAGCTTATTATCATGCCCAGAAAACTGGGTTGTGAGTGAGGGCAAGAGATTCAAGAAGGCTCCATCTCCTAGTCCTGGAAAAGAGCTCTGTTAAAAGGTTTCCTTGTAATGGTCATCTGAGTGTAGTAAATTACTCCAAAATATGACAGCTTTATCCCAGATTCAGGAAGTGCCTAAGTAGGGGGTTAATGAGGAGTAGGAGTTTTACTCTGCCTCTCTCTGCTGTGCCTTCTCTCCATAGACAAACCCTAGACCATAATCCTGCAGTGAGATTCAGACAGACTGACCCAATTCCATGCTGATGGAAAAAATATTCCTCTTCTAAAATCATAAAATTGGCCCATTAATCAATAAATGCATGCTAAAAGCAACAGCAACAACAACAAAAAAATCCCAACCAGACAACAAAAAGCCCAAAATACCCTTCTGAAATGCTTCCATTGGTTTATAAGTTTTAAGCTTTATTTTTATATTTCTCTGTTTTTTGCAGTGAGGAAAAATAGGAAGACTTTTCTAAGAAGTGGAACTGAAGATGTCATTCTGATGTAATGGGTGGTTTCAAAAAGTTTAGATACAAGAAAAATATCTTGAATTATCTTAAACGTAGAATGGCTGTTGTCATTGCTATAATGTAAGCATTCAAATAGTAAATTATTAACATTAAGGCATTGACATTTTTGCTCTGTCTCCAGTGAAAATGCAATTACTTCATTGTTATTTTATTATATATTTCTTTTTGCAGATAAAAAGATATTTTTCATGGAGCTTCTTTTTGGTGCTTTTTTTAATGCCTCATTTCAGGGAGGTGTGGTTAAGGTGATTATTGATTCTTGCTCCCCAGCTGCCTAAGTTTCTCTGATTTAATCAGAAAATAGTTTATGCTCCTTTTGGCTGGCATGGAATTAGGTAAAAGCCATTATTTTTACTCTTTTTAGTATATGATCAGGTTGCAATATTGATTTTTCAGAGATGGACAAATGCCACGGGGAAAAAAAAACCTTTTTACAGAGAGGATTCAAGGAGCTCTAGGGATGGTGTTCAGGCAGATAATCTCTGTTTGAGTAACATTTTCCCTGAAGTGTGGGTTGGTTCAGGAAAGTATTTGCTTTCCTGATAAGAAGCCTTTGGACATTTTCCCAGGTAGTGGAACTAATTCATATGATACACTTGTGTACTGTTACAATCTAATTTTGATATCTTAACCCACTTTTCAAAAAAATGTTGTCTTTTAACTTTCCACTCCTTAGCCTGCAGGTGAGATTAATTTCATTATCCTTTCTGCTGTGGCAGATCCTATAGGACCTCTCATCTCCAGGGTGTTTTTTTGCATAGCAAAAGTATTTGAAAATATTGTTTGTAATAAACTAACACATAGAAATCAAACACCATGGTTTGAAGGTTAATCTTCAGGTGCTTTTTAAAGAAACTAAACTCAAATGTATCTCTAATATATTTTACTTATTTACATTGGAAACAGCTTTAGGTGGATGAGGTTTGCCAGTGATGGACATATGAGAAAGTGTTATTTCTCTGCATATGGATCCTCTTCTATTAAACAATAAATACAACTGTGAGGATCAGAACAGCAGCTTTATATACACACAGAAGAAGTAATAGGCTCACCAATATTAATATGCTTGTGCTTATCCAGTTTTCCTGATGGAGGGGAAAATAAAGGAGAAAAAAAAGTCTTCTACCTACAGAGAATTAATACAGAATTTATTGCATAAGCACATACTCAGTTACCTCTTGATGGCTAGTCATAAACCAGAGTTCCTTTCTTTGTCTTCTTCCTGAGTTATAGGCTAACAAATCATGATCTTGGCCTGCAGACTGCATTCTATCTGCTTTCACTGTTGCCTTACTCTTCCTTCTCTGTGCTATTTCAGTGGTCCATGTTTCAAAAAAAATACTCTCCTCTGCTCTGTTATTTTTCTACAGAATGCCTCAAAAATAGTTCTAATACAAATTGTCTTGCAAAATCATATTTGCATACATAATTTCCAGGATTTATACCAGAAATACAGAGAAAAAAACTGTTTTCACAGTTTGTTAAAAACCAATAAAGAATAATTGTGAAATTTCAACATGAATTCCTGTGTTGCATCATGAATTTTGAACCAGCATGGCAAAAATAAGAAAAGGACACATTTAAATCACTCTATGTGGCTCCTTCATCTGTACAGAGAAATAGATATCAAAGCAGGATAATAGAGGTATTCAGGTCATATGCAAAGAAATTTAGAAAGAAAATTATGACAAAAATTAAAGCTAGAAAGTAAATTCTAAAATTAATTTTGTGTCACTTCTCCATTTTTTTCAAGCTTACACTCATCATGTCTTTTCTCATTACTGCCCTTATATTTGGGTATTAAAATAAGTGCTGTAAGATCAGGTCTGAATTTTTTTAGGCCACAAATTTCAAATTCAGCCTATCCTGACATTAGTGGTTTTTTACATTTGAAAGAATGGACCTTGAGAACTCACTGCTTGAATCAGAAATTTCCTAATTTGCCAATCAGAACAAAAATTACTTTTATTCAAGCTACAGAGGATTGCTAAAACTCTACATTAAGCTTCACATTTACCTCAATTAGTGTGCTTGAGGAACATAGTTACACTTAGTGCAGTTAGGGAGAAGGGCATACAGATAAAACTTTTTCTCCTCTCCTCTAAGGCCAGTTAGGGTGAAGTCAGCTCATGTAAACTCAGCTGTTTGGGCTGATTTTAATTTTTTTAATTTTTTTTCCTCCTGGATCGTATGATTTAATAAATCAGCTGTAAAAACTTGCATATTCCTTTTCCCTTTTGTTGAACCTCAATTGCTTCTGACATGCACTTGATAAACACAGCACAAAGTGTTGACATATTGTAAACCAGATCAGGGCCAGTTGATGCAATGAGCATTCCCTGCATTGTGAATTCCAGTTGCGTGGAGCAACCACTTTAGGGGTTGAGGGGTTATTGCTCACTGTCCAAGTGATGGATGGAAGATATCAAACAGCTGAAGTGCCTTTGTGCAATGACTCAAGTAGCAGAGCATGACAAATAAATGAGTACTTTATATTTAATAATCTCTCCATTAAAAAAAAAAAAAAAACCAACAAAAAACCAATAACAAGACCAACAACTTAAACAACCAAAACCAAAACAAAAAAAAATGAATTGCAGCTTTGATATTTAGGGAGGTAGAAGCTTAATTTCCTTGGATAACATTTCTAGCATAGCTTAATGACTTAATTAATGTTATCTGTCACTGTGGGGATGCAAGTGTTTAAAAGCATCCAGATTGATTTGAATTGACAGGTTTTATTATGGTTAGAAATTGAAATAAATGGTTGCAATGCTCTGAACATAAAAGTAGTGGCAGGTAGTGGGGAAAAGGTGATGAGTGAGGAAGACCAAAAAAAAAAAAAAAAAGTCTGGAAACAAGTGGTCCATGAAGAAAGACAAACAGGACAGAAGAGTGAAGCCAAGAACCAGACAGACAATGGTAGCAAGGACAACTGAGAGAATGAGGCCAAGCCATGAGATTTGTTGTTTTGTTGCTTTTGATTATTTACTGGTGAAAACAGAATGAGTTTTTTACTAAAATCCATTAGTTTAGAGTTTAGCCCAGAGACTAGGACAGCTGTGGCCTAAATTGAGACAAGTTGTACAGCCAAAGGGTAAGTATGAGGGCTGGTAACAGGGAAATCAAGGCAAATTGTTTATAGGCACTGGAAAAAAAAAATCAACAGCACTGTTACAGGAAGAAGTGTGCCTTTTCTTTATTTGCTTGTTTTTATGGATCCATGTTCTAATAGCTGTGTATTTCCCAGCCAGCCTTCAGGCAGGCAGAAAGCAGAGCAGAGAGAACTCAGGCAGGTAGGGGTGGGAAAAGCAAGGCTTTATGCTTCCCTGGTTTCTGGGTGAAGAGGCTGTCTGTGAATATCCCAGGTATAAGGAAAAATTTGGGGTAATTTCAAAGCAAGCTGTTTTCCTTTCAGCACCTTTGTCCTGAGCACTGCAGCTGACCTGGGATGTTGTCTGTCCATGGCTGTGTGATCACAGGAGGTTTGGTTGTGGCCCTTCAGCTCTGGCAGGAAGGGAAGAGGCAAAGGCAAGCACTGAGCTTAGCCAGGCACACAAAGAACTCCACTTTGGCTGTTTATTGCTGCAGCCAACCCCTTCTCTGGGTCATTTTGATGCCTTGTGAAGGCTGACCTAGAACTGAGACTAGATGGGGCTAAGGAATAAAGTAGGGATTTATTAAGAGGCCTCAATGGATCCACCTTGGGCAGCACAAGAGCCCAGCCAGTGCCTCACCCCAGGTGAACCCAAAATGGTCAGAAAAATGGACAACTAATCATGAGGGCTCTCACTTTTATAAGTTCTGATCCATTTGCATATTGGAGTTAATTGTGCAATTACAGCTTTAGCCCATGAAGTCCCATCCTTCTTAATTTTCTCTCTTCAGCCCACTGTTGTTTATGCTCTTGGACCTGAGATTTGGACAACTTGTCCTTGATCCCCAGCTAGAGAAGGAATTGTTTTGTCTCCCTACTCTGTGAAGAGAACTCACCATCCTCTAATATAAAGCTCAGACTAAAGCAGTGTAGACACTAAAGCAGTGCAGAATCTAAAAAAATAAAAATTATAACCTGAGGCATCAATTTCATCAAGCCACAATGTTAGTGGTAATATCAAAGGGATTAAAATAAAATCCTGTGGGACAGTTGTACATTTTACTGATGCTGCTGAGAAACACTCAGCCAGGACTTCATCTTACAGTTAAAAATTTATGTGACTGCTGTCAGTAAAAACACTAATGGGAACACCATCATTGCTGAAGTACATTGAGGGATGTACCTGAATCTTGTTTCTTTTCCCCCAAATGCTAATAATAGCAAAATGTCACAACAAAATTGAAAAATATATATCTTTTAAAAAGGCAGCAGGAAGTGGGCTCAGAAATAAATTGCAATGTGATTAAAAAAAATAGAAAACCCTCTCCACCCAACTGCTGCAGAAGAGAGGAAAAAAAAAGTGTTGGAAGATCTGTCTAAGAGTATCTTGGAAAACAAGGAAAAGTTTGAAATTAATTTTTTTCCCTGCATGGAAAAAGGAGTATTTTGGAGCAGGGCTATACCTATTTTCTGAGGATACCAAATAGTGAGAAAGCAGAATGAAGAGCACAGGAACAGTCAAGGAAGCACTCAGTGAAAAGGAAGGGTGCTGTTTATTCTCAAATTTCACAAGAAGAAAAATCTTGAAAAACTTTGTGAAGTGGGTATGGCCAGGGTGGTAGATGTAAGTTCAGTTCTTGACATTTCCTTTAAAAATATTGATATCTTGATATAGGAAATATCTTGATATTTCCTTTATTTTGTGCTTCTACTGCAGGTAACACAACAGAAATTAATCTCATAGAAAATGCTGTCCCAACCATTTAATGGTGTCCCAACCAATACAGTAATATTGCACAGGGTTTTTCAAAGGAGCTTCCTGAAGAGAGCAGAGGAAAAAGTTACATTTTGTTTCCACATGGTGGAAAAATTCCAGATACATGACAGTAAGCTGGAACAGCATTTTGGCCAGAAATTCTCAGAAGCCATAAGACAGAAAATATTCCCTTCTTATGGAAAAAAAAAAAAAGAAAAAAAAAAAGAAAAGAATGAAAGAAAGAGCACTTGTATCCTACTTTGAGCCAATATGAAGGGATTAATTAGCACTCTAAGAAGGTGACAATAGTTAGTGTCATCCCCTCCAAAGGCCACAGGGGATGCACAGATACTTCACACTCTTGTTTGACACACCAGTGTTGCGGTGCGTGCGTTTTTCCTTGGTTTTTAATTATTGTACGGGTTTTGTTTCATGTACTGTTTAATGGTTTGTCCCACTCCCCCCCCCTTTTTTATACTGTTTCAAAGTTGGTCTATCCCCTGCCAGCCCCTCCCATGGTTGAGCAAGCTGCCTCCTGTCACTCACTCTCTCTCTCTCTCCATGTCTTCCAATCTGCGCTTTAGTTCCCTTGCCTATCTTGTGTGCCCACCTTTCTCCACATGTGTCTGTCACCCCCCAACCCGGCCCATGTTCCAGAGGGTTCTTCTCTGGCTGGGTCGTGGTTGGTCCTTGATCCCCGGCCACACCTCTGTACCTCCTCTCGACATGTCCCATTTGCCCCATGCTCTGCCACTCTCCTCGTGTGCCCAATCACCTTTGCCTAGCCTGGGTCCTCCTATTTTGTATTTAAGCTCATTGCACTGTATCTTCGTTGGCAAACTTCCTCAGCCGCTCCCCAGTTCGTTCCCCCTTGTGTTGGTCAATAAACCAACCCTGCTCTGCTGAGGTGGCTTGCTGCCTTCTTTCTATCCACTTGCTGGCTTCGTTGGGGGCCTTCTTTATCCCTCGTCCGAGGGTCGAGGTGTGAAGCCTACCGCCTTGACGCGGGGGGTCACAACCTCAGGTGGCTGGTCTGCCAGGCTCGACTCCATGCCGGAGCTATCGCCTGCTGCTGCTGCTAGCCACCCCCAGGACTGCTGGACGTGTGCTGCCCGTTTCTGGCCGGGATTTAGGGCAAGGATTCCAGCACACCAGCTTTTCTTGAGTGAAGTAATAGGGCAGCTGTGCAAGCACAAAAGACAAAAAAATACGGCTTGAAAAAGCCCCAAGAAAGCACCACACTCCCTCAAGACCCGAGACACATTTTATATTTGACCCTGGAGCAGGAGAGGCAGCAGAGGCAGCGCCAGAGCGTTCCTGGAGAAAGGGAAGATGCAATGACACAGAAGGAATGTGGAAACTTGAAAACAGACTTGGCAGCAAGTGAATAGCTGAAGCTGGTGACCAAGTGATGGATGGGTAATATGAAGTGACAATGAACAGAGAAAATTATTTCCCTGTGGAGCAGGCCTTTTTGGGCCTGTATCTATTGCCTGTAATTTATTTTTGAATGTGATTCTGCAGTTAATCATTTAGTGCTGGGGCATCTGCATCAATTTGTGAGGCCTTTTCACGCACGTGTAGGGATTTCTATGTAGATTTCACAGACCTTTCATGGGGTTTCTTTCTTCTCCTGGTATTTACACCACATTAAGGGCTAAGTCTTTCATAATACACAGAGGTGGACAAAGAATGTCTTGCAGATTTCAGCTTCTGTTTCCTTAAAGTAATTCATTCTTGCAAACTAAAACCACAGCCTATATTTTAAAAACTTTTTGAAAAAAGGTTGGTTATGTATTCTATGAACTGTATAACCAGATGAAGGCAGCAGAGTCTAGAAAGAAAATTTTTTCTAACCAGACTTTGTTTCCCTAAACATTTTGAAGTTCAAATTTATTGTTAAAATACAGAGTTTATTGAAAACTGTGCTTGTGCTTTAATTCCTTACCAGAATTTGCTCCAAAATAAGTTTTAATGGAAACAGATGACAATATCTTTCAGAGGACATAATATTTGAATGTAGTTTTCATTGTCATAATTCACTCCAAATCATTAACTCTGTGTTAGAAGAACTGTCTTTTCAAAAGTGAAACTGCCTGGGCATAAAACTGCACATCGAATTCTGCAAGAGACAAGCATTTTTGTGGAAGGCACAGAGAATCTGCATCATGGCCAGCACAGTGAGGAGCAGCACTCCAAAGGAAGGTGCTGGGTGTCTGCATGCATAGAAACACGTTTTAATCTGGCGTCATCTGTTTCCATCAAAACTTATTTTGGAGCAAATGCTGTAATTTAGAAAACAAATGAAGAGATTTTTATTGGTCTCTTGGATGCAATAATTCATTTATCTCTCATATAAATGAAATTTAATATTAGCTTGGTAAATTAGAAATATGCTAAACACACAAAATATCTGTCTTTGCTAGGCCTTTTAAAACACATCAAGGGTAGAACAGAAATTATAGTAGCTGCCATAAAAAAATTCAACAAAACAACTTTAGTGCAGCCATTCAGCAATTATGAAAGGAATATGATGCATCAGATACTCTTGGGTGGCATTGCTGAGAAATGCTGACTTTTTAATGGTGATTGTGGTGCACACAGAGATGTAGTAGAGTACAATTAGAAATGCTTTGCAGAGTTAGAGGGGGAAAAGCTGATAGGCAGGATATCCTGGCCACTGAATTTGTTACCCTGAGGAGCTGCACAGTTATGCCTGAACATTTGTTGTCCCCTTTCTTGCATTTTTTATGCATTTCGGTGTAATTACAAGGACTGCAATTTATGAGGTGGACCATGCTGTTAATTCCAAGACTTTTTGCTAATTCTGCTGCAAGAGGAGACTTTTACCAGTGCAGACCCCAGGGGTGGAGGCTCGTTTCAGTGGTGCTGGTTACCTGCTGCAGCAAAGTGGCCTCCCTGCAAACACCCAGCAGCTCCAGCATCACTGAGACTCTGGAGGGGAAGAGCTCCAGCTCCTGCCCAAAGGAGAGGTGGGGACAGGCTGCTGTTAGCTAGACAGGGTCCCCATTGTGCCCCTGAGCCAGCCATGCTTTGGCCTCACTGACAGCAGAAACTTCTCATGAACTCAACCCATAGCTGGGTGAGTGGCATCTTTGTCAAAAAGGCAAATCCATTTTTTTCCTAGTTCCCAACTTAGTGGATTTATTGTGCGATCTTACATCCAGTTCTCACATTGAACTTGTAGAGAGGTGATGATTAAATCTGTATTTCTCCCCCATCATATTCATACACTCATTTGGATCTCATAACTCCAAGGATTGGGAATATGTATACAAAACTCTACATACAGAGCTGCAGAGATATCAGGATCAGGCATAAACTTGGGCCAACAAGGGACAGAAGTGGAATGAAATCTTCTGCCTCTTCATCCATGAGATCGTAGCAGCTTATCCTGATGATTGTTGGTTTAACCACTGCTAATGAAAACTGCTTTTTATGTATGTGTGAAAAAACAGGAAGAAAAATAAAAGACCACACAAGCTCTGTAAATCCAAAGTATGGGGTTTTTTTGGTTTTTTTTTTCTTTTTCCCTTAGGCTTTACTGCTGTAGCTGTTCTTTACCCTAGAACTCTTATCCATACTGATTTGTGGCCTTGCAAATTGGGCATCACAGCTTTTCTAATTTGACCACAAAGATGCTGATGAGACACGTTTCTGATTGCAAACAGTATTAGTCTTGTCTTTGAAAGGCCAGATAATAAAATTATAATATTCTTTCTTGTCTATGTAACAAAGGCATAGTTTATTACATTATCTATTTCCTGTTACTATCAATTTTTGTCAGTATAAACAAAATAAAAATTTAATATACTTATTATCTGCAAGACACTTAAGGATTGTCAAAATGTTTGCTCTTCCAAGGAGTATTTCCAGACACTATTTCTAGATCCTAACATAAGTGTTGGGCAACTTATAATTGCTGTTACAAAAAAAAAAGCCCATGCATTAATGTGACAATTATGTTATATTGCAAACAAGCATCATTTTTTGCATAGGTCAGTGACAAAAAATCAGATTAGGATGTAGTTGGAGCCCTGGTTTTGAGCTCAAACTTTTATCTCCCCTTGAGAGAGGGAGAGGTTATTACTCAGAAGCAGAGCTTGTAACAACATCAAGTTTTGTATGTCACAGGCTTTTAGTTAATATGAAGTCATGAGGAAAAAATGTGTGTTCAGTTTTCCTGGCTTTCCCCAAAGCACTGCAGAGAGCAGCAGGTGCTGCATGTAACATGCACAAGATCAGTCATATGGCAGGAGCCAGGCGGCAGATTGCAGACTCGAGGAACACAGCAATCAGGACCCGTTGCTCTCCATTTGTCAGCCAGGGGAGAAGGGCATAAAGAATTCTAGCTCTGATTTTTCAGCTTTAATCTTTTCAAAAGCCAGGTTGAAAGCATCTCCATGATTATGATGCTTCTGATGTCCTAGGTTGGCCTGTGCGGCCTCAGCCAGGCTGGCTACCAGCCCCGCTGCCCCGTGTGACTGAAGCTTCAGCACTGTTTGCTCCCCAAAGGACATGAACACTCTGGCAATACATTTAAAGGCATCCTACCCTGCATACTTGTTTTGCAATCTACTCACTAATGGGTCTTTTTCTGATTATGATTTATGGAGGGCTTGCAGAAAATGAACAACCCGTTCAAGAAGGGCTATGGACGGATATTTATTTACCATGATTCTACTGACTTTGATGTGATTATTGAGAGCAATATGAACCAAATTATTCTTCCACAAAGTATTTGTTCTTCTTTCCAAGCATCTGAAGAAACTAAAGTCTGGAGTATTGAAAATGTAAGTTGTTAATATATTTCTTTAACCAGAAAAGTCATTCAGACACATGCTGGACTTCACATGGAAAGCACAAAGGTCAAGCCATTGCTCACAAAAGACTTCTATTCAAAATAGTTTGGCTTCAGTACCTAAAAATCTTTATACAATTCAGGCTAAAGTTGTTTTTAAACTGGATCATTTGAGTAATCCAATTTCCAGCACAGCCATACAAACAATTGCATTGGTTGGATCAGCTGGAAGGGTGTGATATAAAATTTGGAAAAAGCATCTTGAGGTAGGAAAGAAAGGGATTTGCATTGATTCAGCCTCCAAATCTAGCATAAAACAATAAACAGAGATTGTTAAGTGGATTTCTACTTACCTAAAATGAACAAGAGAAACAGGCAAATTCCAGCTAGGTGAGCAAGAGTTCCAATAGTCTCTTGGAAGGAAGTGTTCAGTTCCCAAACTGTAAAATGGATTATATCTCAGGCTTTTGAAAATTACTCTTGATCTGCTGTGACCATACTGGGTGAATTTGTTAAAGGATTATCCTGTAACTCCTGTTCAGTGCACCTTCCACACACAGAGGGGATTACTGCCTTAAGATCAATGCTTAAATGGACAAATATTCAAAGAGAATAAAATAGTAGCTAACATACCAATGGTAAAAAATTTGCTTTGCAAAGGCAGTGGTGTAATACAAATTGTCTTAGGCCTACAACAGAGTACAGGTTAAGACATCACCAGTACAGCTGTGAACCTAAAGAAATCAATCGGAATTATTCAGTTTGCATGAATTTCCTTGTAGAAGAACACAAAGGAAATGGTAGAAAGAAAACTGTAACAGAATATGAAAGCAGTCAAGGAAATAAGAATCTGTGTGGCCTAAACGTTGAAAATAACATGGAAAACTAATTTTTTATCTTGATAGAGAATAAAGGCAATTTCTTACATGGGGCTTTGTGTACCACAAGTGGGTTTTGGCTTTTTTTCCCTAGATAAAACATATTGAAGAACCTCACGTTGCCTGCAAATATAACTTGTAATTTCTGCTGTGGACACATGTAGAGTGTTCCGTGGATGCCCAAGCAAATCCAGTCAGTAGGGCAGGAGCCACAGGGCACCACACTGTGGATCCCAGAGCAGTATCAGCTTGTCCCAAAATAGTAGTATCACATGAGACCAAAGGTCTTCCTGAATTAACAAATGATGACTATTATTATTTTAGAAACAGTGTCTTCTGTATATCACTCTGTATTTGAATGCTGCTGTAATAATTTCTGCATTGCTTTCCCTGTAACACTTTTCCCTATTACTTCATGATAGAAATATATGTATGGATAGTAAGAATAAAGAAAATCCACTAAAACACCAAGACCTGAGAACTGAAATAAAATCCATATAATAATCAACATATTTTATACATTTCTTAGAATATTACTGTGTTTCTTCAAAATTGCTTAGATTTCCTTCACGTAGTCATCATTTTAACACAGGATTTTTTATTCATTTTTTTGGAATGTCTGTGAAAAATTTGCCATAGGATAGACTGAGATAAGCTTGAGCAAAAAAAAAAAAAATCTCACTTAAGCTTTTTCACTTCTTTAAGAGCTAAAGCTTGCATTCAGGTGAATAAGTGATTGCATAATTATTCTTTTCCAGCTTTAACTGTACAGGGAATAGAAAGAAAAATCTCCAGAGATCTGACAAAGGAGATATGAGAGAAATATAAATGAAAAAAGAAATGAAACAGATCATTTTATAGTGTTAATGATGTGTAGCTATGAAATCTTTGCTTGAATCACCAGAACTACAACACATTTTTCCTTCTTAGTCCCTGGTGCAATATTTAAAAACATTTTACTGGTATGAATGTGAGTCAGTAGTTTCTGTGAAGTCTCGAGTACCATTATAAAAACAGCTGAGTGTTCTTTCTTGGCACCTGAGAAGGAGATTCAAGCTGAAATTTTTTAGAAAAAAGAAAAAAGTTCAGGAAAACAAACAAATAAATCTCATGCAACCAAACTCATTTCACCCTCACAGACAGCTGGTTGAGCTTGCACTTGCTATTTGAGATCTATGTGTGGAAGGTGGTGTGTCCTCTGCTCTGCTCTCTAGTTCCCAGAGTCTATAGGCTCACTGATGTCAGTAGGAAGATGTTCAATGATTTAAGTGAGTTTTGGAAAATATCCCATATTTCTGATCTTCTTTATGTGGAAGAAAATCATAACTCTTAGTTCTAGCCAGAGATAACATGAGGGTGAATGAATATGTGGCAAATGATATGAACTAAATATTTTATAATATGGACTGGGATCAAAAATTGTATTAATTATGTAAAATATGTACAGTTCCTTTATCAAGGTCAAGTACAGACAGTCTTAAAGTGAAAATAACCAAATTCATGAAGTCACATATCTCAGAAATGGCTGTTATTGGCCTTACTGTATCTCTTTGGTCAAAGGCCTTTGTGAACAGCCTGTGACACTTCTGATACACTTTGTCAGTGTGGAATGTTTACTGGCAAGTAAAAAAAGGAAATAACTTGCTGGTGGTGCTGGAGAAGCAAAACTGTTCAAAGATAGCTGTGCCATGATAGTGAACAGCCTGTTCACCCCTGCAATCCCACAATCCCTGATTGCACTGTGGGGCAATTCCAGTGCACTCCACACTGGAATGGAACTCAGAACATGTGCAAACCAAACCAGCTAGAACTGCATTAGCTAGCATTTTGTACTTCTGTGGCAGATTTTTGCTGGCTGTGTGAGAGCAGATGCTCTCTGGTCCAGCAGACAGCTCCCTGGTTAATCCTTCAAAATGTTTTGAACAAATCTGAACCAGCAGAATGGGTTTAGATTGTATCAGTTCTTTGTGGCATGTGACCACAGAGTTTTGGAACTGATAGAAAGAGCCTCAAAGACAAAATTTTTGTTTTTCTGAACCCTAGCCCAGGTAAACATGAAAATAATTTTTGTTCTATAGTACCAGATACTACCATGCTGAATGGCTTACAAATGGGACATATGTGGTCTCTTCAATGTAAATACATAGAATTTTACTTTAGAACAGGATCAAATTATTGCACCAAAAAAATTTGGTTTTTTCAGGTTTTTTCCCTTATTTTTCCTATTCAGGTGACTTGGGAGCAGCGCTAATCTCATGCTTGTTGACTTTATGCTGATATTCATTCATTCAGGCACGTTGCATGTATCCATTCTTTCATGGGAAAAATTCCAGAGGGATGTAGCACTTTCTCTCCCTCTTCCTTTTTTCAACCTTGAATATTTGCCCTAGGAGCAGAAACTACCCAGAAACCAACCAAACCTGGGTCCTTATCCAATGGGATGCTGCTCATACTGATCTGCTTGTTCCTAAAAGCAGTCTACTCCCTAATTTTAAAAAGTGGTGTCATGATAGGGGAACAAATAACTGTGGCACTCACTACAACTCTCACTCTTCTTCTGAGTGAACATAACTGACTTAGGTTTTCAATCTAAATGTATCCTGAACTAATAATGTATTAATTTGGTCATGTTATACAACTGAGAGCATCAGGAAACATGATTCTTTTTTTTTTGCTTTTCATAAACTCATTTTACTCAACTATGATGGAGTTCAGGAGTCTTATAAAGGGGAATACATCGATAAGATAAATCTGTGTATGAGACAAACAAGTCAAACATAGAATGACACATAATAAAAGGATCAAGTCTGTTGTTTATATCCTAAGTTAATCATATTTTAGCAGCAACTGAGAGCCTCAGGAGACAGAGATAAGTTAATGAACACCAAGGGATAAATGAAGACTTCTGTGACACAAAAGTAATGCTAGATTTTTTTTATTTAGGATGCCTAGTTTCTTACCAGCACAAGAAAACAGATTTTTTTTCCTAAAATCTTTTTTTCTTAACCTCCAATTCACTGGAGGCAGCAATTCAGTTGGGGACTGATCCAGTTCCACTGCAGTCAGGAGAAAAGATGCTGACTGGGATTTGGATCAAGTCCTTACAGCACTACAGGGTGGGGTTAACAATGTAAAAAGCTAACATTTCCAGATCTATCTAAGACCAGATGTGCAAGGCAGGAAACCATATGATTAGATTTAAACAATAAATAAAAAAGGAGTTGCCCTTGTTTAGAAGCAATTTCCACCAGTGGAGATTTTCTAACCATGACTACATAGAGCAGGATTCAGCATTAAGTCGCTGAGTGGCTGAACCTCTATCCAGCAAAGCCTAAGGAATCTTTAGGGAGTCAGGATTAGCTGAAAGAACAAATGTAAGAGATCACTTCATGTCCAGCTAAAGCCAACAAAGGTTTTAATACTGAACTTTCTTCTGGTTTTCATTTTCAGCATTTTGAGCTGGTTATCTTTTTTGAATCTCCATTGTTGCAGGATCCTTTTAACTATTGTAGTGTTTTTCCAGTTAATAAAAGTAGGCATTGCCTGAAACAAGACATATTCCTTTAAAAGTGTTTTGTCTTCCCTTTCCATATTTTTCTCTTTCTCCTTCCCTTGATTTTCTCTTCATTCTCTCGTCTTCCTTCCTCTGTACTTTTCCTCCCCTCTTTCTTTCAACTCTTCCATGAAAAAAACCACCAAAACTGCAAAATTCAAAATGAAAATTAAAAAAAAAAAAAAACAAACCAGAACAACAGAACAAAACCAATATCTCAAACCAAACCCAAGTGGCTTGTATATGATGGCCTTACTTATTTCAGCAATATAAGCACATGGTGGTGGTTACTGAAACAAGCACAATCTGGACCTCTTCCCTCTTTTTCACTTTGTATAATAGGACTTTCCTGTCTAAACTGGGTTGAAAATATTCTATTTCAGCTTTTTTTTTTTTTTTTTGCAGTCAGGTTTGCAATTTTTTCCACTGAGATGAGTGTTTAAAGGAACTGAAAGGCAAATCTGAAATTTTCTAACTCCCTGTATGTTTCACATGTATGGATGGAAATTGTGACTGTAACTTTTGAGGTCATTTACCATTGCAAAACACTCAATCAAATGTGCAGTGGTGAGAGAGAGGGGAGGTATGAGGTTACTCATAACTGAATCAGTCCCCAGAACCTAATAATATAGTTGGTCAATGTTTTCAGGATAAAGAACCCTGTGCTAACTTGTCCTTAAGACTAAAAGTTTTCACAACTATGAGTAATTGGATCAGCATTTAGAAGCAGCCACTATGCAAAAGGTGCCTGAATAGGAGCTGATGTTAGAGTCTTAGACATATTTAAAACTCTAAATTTACTAGTCACTGTTTTCCCATTTATCATCGCTGTGTAAGTAAGGATTTATATGTTAGTACAAAGGTGAGCACTGTCCTGTTTTTATTTCCATTCTTTTCTGTGTCAAGGAGGAAATAACACACACCTGGAATGTGAACCTCTACTCCTACTGAAAGAACAGTTTGACAGAAAAAAACACTACTGTTATAAATCCCAAGTCAGATGCTGTGAAAGCTTCTCTCTACCTTGCCTAGAATCACATTTACTACTACAGTCAAAAGATGTCTATACTGTGGCAATAGTAACTAAAGGATCAAGTTAGATGCTATTTTTTTCCTCTTCACAGAAGAACATATTATAGGAACATTACTTTCCTAATAAGAAAATTGACCATTTATTTTATGCCTAAAAATGTAGGTTTAGAAAGTAAGAAAAGTAGAAAAAGAAAACATTCCTAAACAATGCATGGGACTAATAAGATGCAGAAGGCAGAAGATCAGTTTCTAGGCTATAGTTCAAAACCACTGCAGAATATGTATGCACAGGAGAGATCGATTCTTCAACCTGATGGAGGTCAGCATGTTCCAGCTGAGGTCATTCTGATTAGTTTGGGCAGCTACCAAGCCAGCTGGTAAACAGATGCTTTCTTATATGTTGATGGTTTAGAATAAATTAGGCCAAAACTTTGATTGTGGTTGATGCAAGAAATCTGATAAATACAGCATTGTGTTTTCTTTAATTTTCTGCTTGAAATTTGTAGGCAGCAAAAATATATTATTATACATAGGAAAAGTAAGTTGACAACATATGAAAACCATGAACTTAAACTGCACTGCACAAAAAATTTGTCAGAACTACACCATCCCATCATTGCTACTGTGCAATTTCTGATGGGTGTTTGCAAGAGCCCTGTGTCAAAAGTGCCATTTTTCATTTATTTTACAGTAATTCCCTGAGGTACAAAGCAAGTCCTGGCGTAGTCCTTCCTATCAAGGTGTTATGTGTATTTCACTACCAGGCAGACATGCTCTTGCAATTTTTTCCCCAAAAAATCACAATGTCTGCTGTAAAAGCTGCTTTTGCTCTTCTGGAAAGATATTGCTCAGAATCAGTCGCAGCACTCAGTTCTTTTTCACTCCTTTCCCCTCCCCCAGTTTGGGGGAGTTGGGGGAGGGTTGAGAGGCAGTGAGTGGGTTTTTTTTTTGTTTTGTTTTGTTTTGTTTTTTCATGGACTTTATTCAGGCTTGGCCTTAATTAGATTGTCTCAGAAAATTTACAGTCCCTTATAGTTGGCAGTCATTGGCTGTTACACAAACACAGCCACGGATGCACTGGGTTGGATTCTTCTCCTGCTTCCTATATTCCCACTTTCTCCACTCACCCAGTGGCATATCACTGATTTACACCACTGCAAATAGTCAAATAATATCTGTTGGCTTCACAGGCACACACTGGTTGCTTGTCCTGTTAAGTGACACCTTTTTTAATTGTCATTTCTGTAGGTATCTGGTCCCAAAGTAACTAAAGCAGGGGGTGTAAGTAGCAGGGAGGAAGAGGACAGGAACAGAAGAGAGGGTCTGTACCAGTGCCAGGGGTCTGCAGAGCAAAACCACCTGTTGGTAGAAGTCTCAGATCTGCCCAGGGACTGCTGCAAATACTCAGTGTTAACTCATCAGGAGATACTAAATGTGAAGGCTAATGCTGGGTTTCTTTCATTAAAGTCACAACTACGACCATGCAATGGAATAAAAACTGTTGAGCCCATCAGAAAGCTGCTGATAAAAAATGCATTTAGTAACTTCCACATACAGCTGGGACATATGGGCAGCATGCTTTACAATTTTGTTACAAATTTTGGCATATGCATATTTCATCTACAGCATCAAAACCAGCAGCATATAACGAGTGCAGATGCATATGACTGGGCTCAGACACAAGATGGATGCTGAGATTAATGTGAAAGCCTCCTTCATTTCATCACTTTTGGATCTGCAATAAAAAAATGAAAATTTAACTGCCTGGTCAGCAGTCAGCAGATATTGTTATGTGTATGTTATTTAAGGACATAGCAAATTTTGTCACAGAAATGTGAATTATGTTAACAGTAGACATTGTTTCAGAACACTGCTGACCTGGGTATGAGATGGTGGAGACTTTGCAATTATCTAGTAAATAATTAACACTACTAGTAAAAGAAGCATTTTTTTTTAGAACTTTACATTTACATGAATATATGAGAATAGAGGTGAAGAAACTAGAAGAAATGTTACAAGCTATGAAGAAATTCATGGCAAATGAGAGATGAGTGGAGATTGAAAACACTTACATAGATTTTACAGAGCAGATGTCCTGCCATTTGGGTTCAGCACTTTTCATACTCTAAAATCAAAATCACATGAGGGCCTTTGGAAAGCTGAGTTTTCAGGCTGTTTCCCTTTGTGATCTGTCAGAAGTTTTCCATTAAAAAGTACCACCCTGGACTGGATCTTGTTAAGATCATGATTCTGATCTCAGTTCTTTCCTCTCTTGCTAATAAATGACCTTTCATAAGGATTTCTTCCCTACTGATAATCTGTTTTTTTCTTACTTCATAATTTTTTATTGTTAGTGTCTTTTTTTCTGCCTGCTTCCTCAAAACAGTTGTAACTCCCCAAGAGAATTCACAGCTTTCCAGAACCGGAATGAGATTTCGCTTCAAGGAAACTTTTTCTTCAAGGAAACTTTTGTTCCACACTTCAGCCCCAAAACTGTGGGCTCTCCCTAAGAGCTGTGCTTCCAAACACTGCCAGCCTCTGGGCATGCCTTCACGGGCTGCTGTTCCAAACTGCACAGCTTCCCCTGCAGTGCTGCCCGTGATGCTTGGGAGCATTTGGTCCTGGGGCACGCTGGCATCACTCCTAAGCTGTGCCCCCCTACTCTGTGCAGCCACCAGAGGACAGATGCAATTGGGAGCAGCTCAGGCACAACGTGTATCTTTCACAGTTATCTACTTTCCGATCAAAAGGCCGTAATTTGGGCAACACTTGTGATTTGATTCTTGGTGGATACATCTGGGAGGTGTACACACACAGGAACTGAATACAGAGCCTGACTTTGGCACAGGCTTTGCTGGAGGAAGCTGCATCCCTGTTTTACCTCCTGACCTCACATATCTTATCATGAGAAAAGAGGAAAAGGCCTCAAGTTGCTCCAAGGTGATGTAGATCGGATATCAGGAAAAATGTCTTCGCTGGAAGGGTGGTCAGGCACTGGAACTAAGGGAAGTAGGGGATTCACTCTTTCTGAAATGTTTAAAAACCCTCTAGATGTGGTACTTAAGAGATATAGTCTAGTGGTGGACTTGTCAGTGCTGGATTAAATGTGGACTTGTTGATCTTATAGGTCTTTTCCAACCTCAGTGATGCTGGGATTCTTTTCCAATGACTGGGAGATTGTTAGACCAATAATTTATTTAACACTTGAGTGATGGAGAAGTGATTAACCCTGCCATGAAGGAGTGCTATACCTCCAGGAAATCTGAGGAAAGGCTGGAACTGTATGAGACTCAACTGCTGCCTTGCAGGCAGTCTGAGCTCCAGGGCTGCAGAGGCAGCAGGGACTCTGTGCTGTGCCACTGCTCTGGGAACCTCACCCCTTGGGCTAAGGGCAAAAGTCCCCATAACTCGACCTAAATGACTGGGGATGAGGATGTAAAGCACTGGATTTAAGGATTCTAACTGCTTCTTAAATGCTCCTTCTTTTTAACTCAATAATATCCATACCCCTTTGGATTAGACTCTGTTAAGCCTAGGAATGGTTTCAGAATGCATCCTAAACCATGAGTAAAGATGGGTTTGTTCATTCTTTCCACATTGCCAATCTTCCTCACACAGACCAGCCCCAATGTGCCCTGCATGTGGAACCACACACTGAAAAGAAGGGAACAGTAACACAGCTCAGCTTTGTGGTTCACCACGTACATGGCAGCACTGACTCTGAACCTCTGCTCCACAGCACAGCCTGCACTCAATCCACAGCTCACTACGATGTGTGAGTTTTATCTCAGTGGGTCTGACAAGTGATATGCTGGGATCAGCAGTGTCTAAGTTAAAGCATTTCTATCAAGAAATCAATAAGACTCAACCAACTACTTAAATGAAGCTCAGGATGAGGGATAATTTTAGGACAGCAAAATAAGAGACTGATGGGATCAAAGCAACCCTCAAAACCATTGATGCTTAAACATTGCTGCTGGTGGTGGTTCATTTTAGGGTGGTTGGCATTGTGACAGCTTCAGAAATATCTCTGTACACTGAATGGGAAAACCAACATGTCTCTACAGTTGCATTTTGAGCTTGTTCTGTTTTGTATTATGTTTATTATTAAAAGTCCCTCATGCTTTATATTATTTTCATATGTTGTTTATGAGTAGTTAACAGCTGATTATTATCTGTGACGCAATTCAAGCAATGTACTGCAAATGGTTGAGAGCATATCTGTGCAAGATACAGAGAGTGACAGTCTATTGATCTGCTTGATGTTTTGGCAATTGACTGTGGCATTTGTCATATAAGGTATCATTACTTACCAGGACAAAGAACAGTGTGGAGCGTCAACAAAGGGCAAAGAAACTCCTGCAGTTTTCAGACCAGAGCATGGACTTTTCTGCCATCTCTCCTTATTTAGTGCAGCCTGGTCTAACTTCTCCAATGGATGTGATGTACTGCCTTCAGGAATGCCTATCCTACAGTTTTTTACCTGTTCTTCAGGTGTTTGCCAGGATAATCTCTGTGTTGCAGCATGCAGAGGCTGTAAAGGTGAATGTAGGGCTCAGTATCTCTGAATATTACATTCCCATGCAATGCCACTGACTATGAGAGTGTTTCAGATTAGGACCAGCTGCTACAAAAGGTTTCCCGAGCCTGACTGGGGAGATGGAGGAGGCTTGGCTGCACACACTACATCATCCAAGTACAAGTGCCTACTCAGCTGCCCTTCATGCTACAAGGACCTTGGACCTGAAAGCTCTGGCCAAAGGCTCATCCATTTTTAACTAAGAATTAGTAAAAGATCAGAGTGTGGCCTTTCCAGACTCCAAGTGGAGAAGCAAAGCACAGAAAGTAATTGGTTCCTTCCTCAGCCATGAGCTCACTGTGTGTTTAAGGTAAATGAACCTATTCACGGTAGAGACTGAGTCTGTAATTTGAAAGGAGATAATTTCTTTTTTTTTTTTTGTTAGACTAGATCAGAAAGGAAACTGTTTAAAATAAGATCCAGGCATTCCATTAAGAAAAGAATTAATTAAAGATTCTACTAGAGCTTGCATTTTCCTATTCTGGATCAAATTATAACCTCCAGTGTATGTCAGTCCACAAGGAAAAGAAAGTGTCATAAAATCTGATATATATTATCCTCAATTGCCTAAAAACTACTGATAGAAATTGTCTGGATAAAGAAAGTAGTGCATACAATTTTTTGCTTTGCTACTGAGTATTTGGAATTTATAGACTCTGTAGAGCTCTGCAATGAAATGTAAATAGAGCTATAAATATATGCATAATCTTTGCTAAGTCAAATGAGGTCCACTGAATGTCCTGTACTTGTCAAAGCTTCCTAAAAGCTTCCTTATCCTCTGCGAAAGAGAAACTTTGATTATTAGAATAGCAATTATAGATGCATATAATTTTTGTTAATTATAATACAGTTTTTAAAGTCTATTTTTCACTGGAATTTCCTATACAGGAAAATGTAAGACCCTTCCTTAATTTTTTAAGTTCTCATTTTGATTTTGGGTAATTTTTCTCCTCAGTGTCTGATGATTTTCCAATTTTCACTTGTTTGTGAAAGTAATGAAACACTGAAAGACATGCTGAAGTGGGTAGAGCTTTTAACTTTGACTCTCAATTTAGGTTTGGCTGCAAGAGCACATGCAAACCCCAAATGTGTAATGCAGCAATGCAGGATAGCATTCTTTGTGTAGTTTTGTTTTCACCCCCCTCCTTGCTTGCACTAAGGTCTCTAGGTAGTCAGTGCTGGCTATTTTGGATGATCAGAACCACCTATAAAGGTCAAGTGATCAAGCTGTGTGGCCTAGAACAACAGTGTATCATGGAGAATATTAAGGATTATCCTGTTAATTTTATTCATGCGTGTGGTCTTGCATATTTCCTGCCTGTTGTTTATATTTTACTGAATTATTTTTTTTCTGGTTGTTCTGAATATGATATAGATATAGTACCTCTTTCCTATTTAACTAATCAAGCCTTGCTTTCATCCATAAAGTCTTCACTACTGAAGTTTAGGATCAAACTAGGAATAGATGAATGGGTGTTTCTAGTGGAAGAATCATTTAGTTTGAAATATTTGAGGGAAATGATTTGTGGTAAACATTTGTGTATTTATATGAGGACTTATAGCTGACCTTGATTACCCCAAGGGAGATTTTATTCAGGAAAGTCCATATGTTTCAGTACCAGCAGAAGGAATAAAATGACACATTTCATCTATTTTAGTTAAATAAACATCTTGCATGTCTTTTTATTTAAATTAATCTGTTCCATTTCACATGCATATAGTTTCCCATGAAAAAGTGACTCCACAAGCTCTCCATTGAAGCAGTATTGCTAGTGATTGAAAATAAAAGAATAGAGGCCTTCCATCTGCCTACTTGTCTCTCTGTCTGTGTAAGAGCATATTTATCTACTGATCTCTCTATCCTCAAACTTTCAAGCCTTGCTGTTCCTACACACAAGCCTTGTGTCAGATAGTTTCCCATCCAAAAAAGCGGCGGGTTTGATTTTGATTTCTTTTGTCTTTATTTTACATTTAATCAGGTTCCACTATCTGACTTTGGTTTATTCTTTTTGTTTCTAGGTTTTGTTTCTCCTGAAAATGTACCCTGTGTTGCTATTCGTTCTCGGGTAGAACACCACTGCCTCTTTTACCTCAGTTTTTTGACACTTTTGATTCTTTCTTTTTTATGTATTTAGTTGTAGAGTAATTGTCTTATTCTCCTTAGAAAACACATCTCACTCTATGCCATTTTCATGTTTTCTTCATTACACGTTAGTCTTGCCCTTTCCAGAAAACACTTAATTTTCCACACCTGTCAGATGCCTGAAAATCTCTGTTGATGCAATTGTGTTGCATCTCTTCACCACCTTAAAATCTTACCCGTTAAAAGAGTCTTTCTGAGGCTTAATTTTCCTTCTAGTCTCATGCCTCAGTTCTCTATTAAAAAAGAAATTAAAATCCCATCTCCTTCAGGGGTGTTCCTGGCTGTCCATAAGGCTCTCCACTAAACTGCTTGAAAGCAAATTGCTTTGTACGTGGTCTTGTAGCACCTGAGGCCCAATCTAGCAAGCTATGGAAGAGAATCAGTGTCAGAATCATGGAATATGCAGAGTTGGAATCCAATCCTGAGACTCCATCAGGATCATGGAGTCCAACTCTTGACCCTGCACAGGGGCCGGAGCTGCAGGGTCTCATTGCAGCTCATAGTAGAGCAGTGGACACAGCATGTTCTTGTTTTGGCAATATCTTGGTGCCCCCCTGTGCATATCTGCCCCTTGCAGATGATTCCTTCAGCAGTACCTCTGTAGGACCTTTCTCACATGAAGTTCATTACAGGATCATGGCTTGCTCAGAGCCTGATAGCAAAAGGCAGGCTGGGAACGTGAAGACCTTACTGACAAGATTCCACCCTTTTTAGCACTGAAAATGCATTTAAACTAGACCAGATGTGTTCCAAAATGTAAAGATGAGTGAGGAATAAAAGCTTGTGTGATTCTTGATACTCACATTCATTTTGAATTGAGACCAGTGATTTGTTCTAATTAAGAAGCTATAATACTGTCATGATTTGTTTGGACCATGGTGATGTTCTTTATTTAACAGGATCATTTATAATAATTAAATTAAATAACTTCCAAATTAAACATCCACAAAAGGAGGGAAAAACATTAATATTTTTTCTGAACAAGTGACTGAAATGCACCGTGACATTCTCCTGATTCCTGTGCAGCTGTTACACTTCGCAAAATTCTATTATTTGTCTTCATCATGGTTCAAAAATAAAGTGTGAAAGAAATAGAAATGAAAATAAGATGGGAAAGGATGTATTTTGTCTGAGTATTCTGTGCAATAATTATTCTGTGGGTAGCAGGAAAATACAAGGCCATCTATTTGTTTATTTCCAGTTAGTTAGAAGTGTATCGTTCTGCCAAAAGCCTGAGCACACAGACAGAGCCTTTTGTAAGAGAACTTGGGAATCAAACCAACTTCCATATACTGCAGAGAAAATAAACCTGTTATGAAAGACCTTACAGGAACAACCACTGTGCAGTGCCTGTCCTTGGGTGTGTACACAGCTTCCAGGGTAATCAGCAGATGGAACATGTGCATCCCTTTTTGTATCTCCTCAACTCTGTGGATCTCCATAGAGCTTACACAAATCATCAGGATTAAAGAACAAAGTCCAAACCCTACCAAAATTCCCTGAATACCTGCTGGTGCAAACTAGGACATTGTCTAGTTTCAGGTTTGCTCCTGAAACAGCTAATATTGCCCTAAATTTCATAGGGAGGGGAATTCTGTGCACAGGTATGGGTCTCTTACATCTGTTTCTTGCACATAGCTGTCCCAGGATATTCTTTTTCAGATTTTTCTGACCTCACAATTTTTCCTCAAGCAAAAGGGCAAAAAAGAGGGGAATGAAAGAAGCTTCCACTGCACTGCAAAAGACACTCACTGACAAAGTGGATCCAACAACTAAGAGTGCTGTAATTTCCTGTCAGTGCAGTACAGAACAGGCAAGATACAGCGCATTTATTTCTCTAGAGCAAAATAAATGCAGAGGCCACCAGAAGTGCAGTACAATGTGTACATTACCCACAGCCAAGGACTTTACCTCAAACCATGGATAGACAGCTGAGCACAGACCGAATTCCACTGAGCATTATCCTAGAAGGCAGCGTGTCTGCCCACAGTGACAAAATTTTTGGCTGTCAGTTTTAACTTATCTCTTGAGCCTTTTTATTTATTTCCATCTTAATCCAGAATTGTATTTTTACAGGGGAATGAATATGGATCTTTTGTAAAGCAGGTTTCTTTAGTAGGCCTTCTCATTTTTAAATATTGGGAAAGGAATAAGACTTCCATGGCTTCCAGACAAATGAGACTTAGGATTTTTAAGTCTTTGACTTCCACGTTGACCTTTCGTCACTGCTGAGTTGCTGTCAGCCATGCAAGACTTGACAGAACAAAAGTGGGATTAGATTTCAGAGACATTAACTACCATACTCACTGGACCAGACTCTTTAGTGCATGACCTGAGAAGTAATTCTGTCTTGCTGCCACACATGGAAATATGTAGATGCTAAAATCAAGCTCATTTAAGTATTTAAATAAACAAAATGGAGAAGAGGAAGAAGTGAAAACAAATGAGCAGCAGCTAACAGGTTTGGCAGCTATGTCCCTTTCAGAAATTGATTATATGGATATTTCCAACTCTTAAAAAGGGCTTTCTTATAAAACAGCCAAACAGCAAAAGAACTGAGTGAAGGAAATTAGCAGGTATGTTTAGAAAACAATATAAAAAAACCTTTAATGACTTGAGCTGTTTTGAAAGAGGTGTGTTAAGAAGATATTTCACCTACCCTAATTTCCTGTTCTACCTGGGTGTGATCTGTCCCTGAGCTTCTTAGGAATGCCAGATCTGAAATCCAACATGATTTCTCATTCTCCATTGAGCATTGATTGAAATGTTTTGAAATTAAACAAAGATCAATGGGTTTGAGGGTCAGACAAAAGAAATCAAAATTTCTCTTTGGTCTAGAAATCCCAAGGGAGGAGATTGTATCCATGGGCCGCAGGTATAGTTCCATGCTTCCACATTCTCATTCTGTGGTCCTTATTGAGGCATAAAAGTGAAAAGAAGAAACAGCAGGCAAAGAAAATATTAATTTAGTTCATTTCCTAATCTCTCTACAAGGAGATAAACCTCAGAACAAATGTAAATTCCTCCTTAATCTCTGGGAGAACTGATGCAGTTTTGAAGGTCATGTAATTTAAGAAATTAGGTCCAGGTTTCAAATCTGAATTTCTCACTTTGGATATATAAGTAGTGGGAAGTCCTCATTTGATTTTTTTCTTTTTTCAAAATTTAGCTTAGCTAAATTTTAGATCAAGAGTATTCTCTCATTTCAGAGTTCTACAATGAAAACATCATATTCTGTGTTTTTACACATGAAACTCAGCATCAGAGAGTTAGCTTTTCCAAATAATTAAATATCCCCTCAAAGAATATTAAGATGGTTTTGCTGCTTCCAGTAATCAACTGAAGGAGCTGAAACCACACAACACCAAGTGCAGAACTCGTACAAGTTCTTAGCGCTGCCTCAAATTTGTTCAAAATATTTGGATAGGGTAATTTTGTCCTGGCAGACAGAGGATCAGATCAAGTATCATCTGTTCTCCTGCAGCTCCACAAAAGCAGCCCCAGCACCATATGGTGGGCCCTGGCACAGCTCACATGCCACAGCTGAAGCTCGACCACACGCTCGCACCACAGCGAGATCGAATTGCTGCTGCATTTTACTGTGAGATCGAGTATCAGTGAATATGGAGCTGCTCTTATCTGCCCTGGTTTTTTAAGAGAAATACTCCACTATCAATAGAAAGTATTGGGCTTAAGGGTGGGAGATGCTGAGAGACCTCCTCTCCTATCTGATGTGACGGGGGTTGCTGCCTCAGCAGTCACCAGGGATATCCTGTCCTTCAGCCCAGGGACAGCTCATCTGTGCCACTGTTACACATCTGCCCCCTTGGAGAGCAGACCCCACTTCTGGGCCTTTAGTCAAGCAAGGTCTGTCAGTAGCTGTTGCAAGGCTGTTATTTGCACAGATGTATGCACATGCACAGGAGGGTTTTCTTAGAACTTTCTGGCCAATATCCAATTAATCTTTAACTACAAAACCTCTGTTTAGAAACTGCTTTCACTGTGACCTTTCCTCAGAAAATGTATTTTGGTCCTATGTAAGTAGGATACATTAAATGCTAAATGAGTAATATATAACGGTACTCATAATATTAAGTTAAACTACTTTCAAAAGTTTCTTTTAATACTTTCTGCACATTCTGTTCCAGTTCCATGGATAGAAAAAAACATCTATATATTTCTAGCTGCAACTTCATTCAGTTCATAAAATAAAAATAAATAAATAAAGTTGAGGAAATTTTAGGTCTCTATTATAAGCCAGATATTTCTGATACTTTATGAGTGGTATAACTCTTGGGAAAAAAAAATTGTTTAGGAGATTCACAGTCAATTTCAAACTCTATAAACTTCTTCTTCTGGAAAAAAACCCAGGTGGTTTGAGATTTCTAACAAAGCAGAAGAATGGAAGATTAGTTTAAAATATGTTAAGACATTCTGTTTTGTGAAGAACAAATGTTTTGTTTCAACTTCTAGCTCTTAAAAGCATCTCAAACTTCTAAGAAACTCAGTTAGAAAACTGCTTCAAAGAGATTTATTTTAGAGTAATGAAACAACAATTTATTTCTTAACAAGATGAATCCAAATTTACAAAGCAATTCTGCAATGCTGAGTGTACATTTTTTCCTACAAAATGCTTATGAATCCAGCTCTAATCAGTTCACACCTGCGTAAAATGAGTGTAAGCAGATGTATAATGCTTCTGTAAGAATGTGGTATTGCTTCCACTCACAGGGGAAATCCTGGCTCCAGCAATGTCAAAGACAGTTTCTCAACCTCATTTCTTCACACCTAATTCATGTTTCATCTTTAAGAATCTGTGATTTCACATTAGGCTATATATTGCTACCCTTACTGGTACAGTTGCCAAATCATTCACATTAAATAAGCTTAGTAAAGCAACAATTCAGATTTTTACTTTATCAAGGGCCAAAATATTGGTTCATGCCCTAAATATTTCCTGTCTAGACTACTATATTGGTCTTTTGGACAGATTTCCAACTTTTACCCATTGTTGTTTCAAAGTGAAATGTAAAAAAATCTATAGCTTGTTTGTTCCTTTTCTAAGCTCTCAAGAATATGATTGGTTTGTTTGCTTGCCTCATCATATTAGGAAACTATACCCCTGGTGAGGAATCAATCCTGTATTTATATTTGAATTGTGATTATATGGTAAAACAGGGACTGATTCTGTAAGCTGAAGATTACAATAGATAATGGCAAACTTGCAGCACTGGCCTCTGAAGTACCCTATTTATTGCACTCTGATGAAAGATGAGGACACCCTGCATTCACTGACTCAATAGAGACAGAGAGGTCAAATATTCAGCTGGGTTTCATTCATTCCTTTATTCTGGATGTATTTAAGTTAACTGTCCCAGCTAAATTAACCATATCATCTCCAAGAGTAGCTCCAGATAATTATTTATATGGATAATCCTAGATGCTTGTCAGCCTTTTTAGGAAGCCTGTTTCAGTGTACTGAGGGACCTCTGATCCTGAACAAGACTAGAATAGATGCTTAATTTTAAGACAGCTGAATTAGATCAGAAGAATCCTCTCTCTCTCCTTTTCTGGTGGATACTTTGTAATTTGTCAAGGATGCCTAAGAACTGTGGTGACTGTCCATGGAATGGTAAACTTGGATATTTTCAGAGTCGCTGAACATTTCATTAATGATTAATAACCCATCATCTTTTATTTTTAATAACAGATTGAGCTTGATGAAAGATGAAAATTATTACATTCAATAATTCTAGCCCAAAGTTTATTTTAATGTCTTGTTCTCTAGCATTTGATTGAATGATCCATCAGGATCTATAGCATACATTTAAGTAATCAATTTTAATTTTTCCTATTTTTCTAAAACATTAACTTTTATTTATTTTATGTTTGTCCATGCACAATTTCTATCTTTCTATCTTTCTCTCATCTTTCTAACTTTCTATCTTTCTATCAATCTTTAATGTTCTTCAGATAAACATGGACCAAGAATTACTCATCGACAACACACTGGGCTTTCTTTTGTACTTGGGGCATTGGCAGCTTCTCTGCTCCTGTGATTTTGTAACCTTTGAGATTTCAGGTGAGTGACTGTGTACTGTCATCATGAATTCTGTTTTATTGAGTTTCATATTTAACATGTTTTTATACAGGGAATGCAATTCATGCATGCCTCCCAACCAGTAGTCCAACAAAGCTCAAGTGTTCTCTTGATCTCGTTGGGCAGTTTTTAACAGAGATTTTTGGAAGATTTCCAATGAAAATGCAACAGAAGCAGACCAGGAGAGGTTAGGCAAACAGTGCTGCATTATACATGGCTATATAGAATATGGTGCTCAGGAAAGGCTAAAGAAATCTCATTGCTCAAAGGGACCATTTCTGGGGAAAAATTAAAGAGTAGAAGTAAATGTTTCAGAATCATCTTTAGTTTGAAGAAGTGATGAACACCACTGCCATCCCTAGTCTATGAGATTTTCTCTCTCTATGACACTTTCCAGTGGTCACTGGTATATGAGTCAAATGTGTTTTCAAAACCACTTGTAGATGATTTTACATTTTACCAGTTTTATTCTAAATCTTTGCAAATATCAGCAAATGCTAAGCAAGAGATATATTGAATAAGGTGTAGGCTATGAATGCTTCATTATTCTATTATTTATTAATTAGTTTGTTATTTATTATTTAATATGTTTTTGAAAGTCAATATTTATGGCTATCTTGTGATATCCCGATGAACACTGTGCAGTCTGTCTTGTCTAAACCTCAGTGTCACACGATGTCTTCTGCTCCTGTCTTCTTCCAGAGTGTTTATTCACCATGGTCAGATCTACAAACAAAAATTCTCCATGTTCTTTTCTCTATGAAGATATTCTAGGCAGCCAGCCAGTTCCTCATTCTTTATATTGAGACAAATGAGAGTGTACGTGAGCCTGTTTGTCATCTCCCAGCTGATGCATGATCCCTCAGAGAACAGGGCTGGGTAGAACTACAGCAGCCTCTGGGCTCTGCTACAGGAAAGCAGATGGCCTTAAGGAGCCCCTGATCCCAGACTCTTTCAAAAATCTTGATGCTTTTGGGAAAAAAAGAGCAAACATTTTAAATTTTGAATGTAACATTTGTTCATTCTCTGACATACTTTCACTCATGTATATACATCAGATGCTTCATCAGATACTGAATTTTGCAGAAGGAAAAGCAAAAAATGCCTCCTTTATTTCCCTTTTTTTTTTTTTTTTTTGTTTGTTTGTTTGCTTGTTTTTTTAATAACTGTTACATCACTTTGGGTTTAATGTAAAACCATGAGATCTATAACATGGATACAAAGGTTCTGGTTGCAGATGGAAGCACCCTTCTATTAAAAGAAGTCTGACTAATTTAATAATGCTCTTGTTCTGTTAAAGACTTTCCTTTTCCTCAAAGAGTTATCTGGCAATCAAGATTTGTTTTTAGTGGACTCATCACTAGTCAAATATTAGTAAATTCTAAGCCAATATGTGTTGATGTATGCACTGGATTTGCTTCCTTATTTGACATCATCTTTGAATCCCAAATTTCTCAAGCTCGTAACAGCAACAGAGAGTACTTATTTATCAGAGAGTCATTTTCAGTTCAGGCTTTGTTTTTCCAGCACTGTTAGGTGTGCATTATTAATATGTGAGCCATCTATATCTGTGTATATCTATATCATCTATATCTATCTATATCTATACATATATGCACATATATATATATATATTTCCCCTCTAATATTAAATTTCAAATGCCTTTTTATTATCCCATCTATTCCCCCTCTCTCAATTTAGAAGATCCTTTGTAATTGCTTCACTCAGCTGCTCTTCTTTTTTAACTCTCCTACAGATCTAAACACATGGCATTTGTAACAATATATTTATGTGTCTAATTTTAAACTTGCTGACTGAAAATCACTAAAATTGATTCAGAAATTAATGCCTCTAGAAGCTGCAGTAGCACAACTTTACTTACCATCAGCTAGTGGAAATTTAATAGTGCTGCCCTCAAAAAAGCCATTAGATTTTATATTTTGTTAAAGCTATTACTAAACTTTCAGAACTAGCCACTGTAAAAGAGGGGGGTTGTGCTGTGTTTTTTTGTGTGTCTAGACATTGCCTAATACCATGAAGAGAGTTAAAAATTATAAACATATTGGCATTTCATTTTCATGCTTATAAATTTGATGATTTCACACAAGAATGAAACAAAAATTCTTGCTGTCAGCAGACATATGGAAATATAAGTGTGTTCCTATACCCTACATTTCTCCCTAGGCTAGGATCAGTCTCCTCTCTCAGGGAGCTGCAGGACATAAATGTGCTGTAGCCAGATCAGAGCTGCCTGGCCAGCTGCAGGGTCACAGCACACACTGTGATGGTGATGAGGACAGAGAAGGATGCTTAGAAACTCATTCAGCAACAGAGGCAAATCTCTTCTCTTTCTTTGGGATTGGAAAGGGTCAGATGGTGTCAGGAGAGAGTGAGGGCTGTGAACAGGTTTTCCTTTCCTCTTTTTCTGAAATCTTGGGTAACCAACTAATTTGCTCAAAGCTGACAAAGGTATAGGTATGTCTTGTCCTGCCAATAAGGCTGGATAATTTCTCAAGTGAATTTTTTTGTTGCTGTTGTGTTTTGAGGGATCTAACATCATGCACAGCAGGGGTAGATCTTGAGAAATAAGCTGGACCCTTAAAAACAGATTTCCAGCTAAAATTTTGAAATGAGAGCTTGTCAGATGACTTCATCATTGTCTTCTGCCCCAAAACCTTGCAAGACCCCCAGACTTTAGACTCAAGCCAGGATCTCTCCAAGGTCCCCTATATTAATGTGATGATGTCATCAGAGGCTGGGAAGGGATCTCTCTACTTGACCTGGCCAGCTCTCCACTTCAATTAGTTCCTCATGCAAAACTCCTTGCTCCTTGGGTGAATGTCTGCAGGGAAGTTTCAGAAGCATTTATGATTTATGTGTTTTATCTATCCAGCTTTAAAAAGCCACTCTCTTTATGGCACTTCAGGGAAGCCTACTTGAAAGGGATTGGTAAAGGCGCTGGAGAAGAGAGAAAGCAAAGCTCTCTGAGGGCATACAAGTATTACATACGTCCTTTATTTCTTTATCTCATATTCTATATTGATCACAAGTGTAAATAAAAAGTAAACATAATCATTACACACACACACACACAAAAACAACCAAAAGCCAACCCAAAACCCCTTTATTAAATCATTGAGATGTTTTAAGATATAAAGAGAAAAATGGTACAAAAGAAGGAAAGATGCAATTATAAACACTTTGTAAAGATGCAGTTATCAATGGTTCTGCACAACACACACTAGGTCTAAAGAATTAAGTGGATCAGGTAAAAGAGGCGAAAAGAGTCACTGTTGAAAAGGTGAATGGGAAGCAGCAGCTTCAGGGAGAGGGAGCTGAAGGAGGGAAATAAACCAACATGCTAAGCAAGAGTGAAAGACATGCTCCAATCACAAAAAATCACAAAGCATGGGTAGTTTGGTCCAGAAACCTGCCTGTTTCTATACTATAGACTCACTGCTCCCTGTTTGCTGAATTAGCTTAATCTGTTTAACAGAGAACACAAATTCAAAAGAAATTACTGGTGTATGCTTGAGATTTACATAACTGCAAGTTGGAAAAGTGGCCATATGCTCTGTGGCTAGTAAAAGGATTCAAAATCAGGGAAGGAACACAGACTCTGATTTCAGCTGCTTGTGGGGTCTTTCAGGGTAACCTATGCCAATCAATAGTCAGAGAACTGACACAGGCTGTGCATAAGGCACATACTAGTGACAGCAGAGGTGGATATTAATGGACACTAATTGGTGCAATTTGTGCACAGCATTATCATTAAAATCAGGAAAATGCAGCAGTGAGACATTTAAAAAGGAAAAAAAGCAATGTATTTCAGTATTTTCAAAGTACACCTGCTTCAGTCAAAAGCTGAGTGTCCAGAAGGCAATTTCCCTACTTTAGGAAGGGTGGTTTCCTTTCTGGCATGCATCTGCTCTCTGTGCGTATTCTTCCTCTAGTCTCTATCAATTAGCTGGGCTGTCTCCCTACTCATTTGCCACAGAAGAGTTAATTGATAGAAAAAATGTCCTACCTTTTATAAAGAAATTTTTAAGGGAGTTTAGTCATTATTTTCCTGAACCCGTTGCATTCAGATGTGTGTGACTGCAGAATGGAGAAAAGGTTATCATGTGTAGAACTTATGTTTACTTTGCACACTGTTGGAAATGTTCTATTCATGTAGATCCTTACAATTGTGCACATTGACTACCTTGCTGGCAGCTATATCTAATTCTGATTTTTTTTAAAGGCAGCCCTACTAAGAGGACCTGATACAGCATAAATTAGATAATTATATGTTACCATCATAAAAGAAGTATTTTCAAATCCTGATATATTTATCTGCAGCTTAGAGCCTAGAGGTGATTGCAGCAAGGACAGGAGAATGAGACTGCTTTATTTGTGCTGTGTTTACAGTTGCAATATCATCTCTTGCATGCTACAGACGGCAGAATCTTCCCCTGTGAGTTCTATGTCAAACTTATATGTGTTTTCTATATCTTTTTGAAACCTATCCAGTCTCAAATTACTTTTTTTCAAATGAAAAATATTGCTGTAGAGTCATAGAATCATAGGATATCCCAAACTGGAAGCGACCCATAAGGATCATGAAATTAAAAAAAGAAACATGTCTCCAGACTTTTTTGCTGCACACATGGAAGTAGGATAAGTTACACAGTGCTGTTTAAAAATGCTGTTCAGTGAGTTGATGCTACAGTCTGGATTGTAATTCATGGATGAGGCAAGGAAAGGAACAAGGCAGATGTCTAGGTTGCTGATTTTTCTCTCCTCATTCATGTGACATGATGGTTCATGCTGCAGAGACACAGATCTATGTCCACAGCTTTCATAGCTGCTTCCTGACATTGAACATTTGGTCAGGGAAGGTGCTAAGTGCTCCAGAAAAGGATCAAACAGTCAGAGATTCTTACACAAGAGGTACAATTGCTACAGTTAAAAATGAATAAATAAATAGTTAATTCGGATCATGTTTAGAGTTAACTTTGGTTCTAAGTATAGCTTTATGTTACTAGCACATTTACATCAAAATTGCCATGAAAAACATATTTATGGCCTCTGAAAAGGTATTGGTAAGACTGTCTCTTGGGGTTCTTTGCATCCAGAAAGGTGATGTAAAGTTAAAAAGGAAAAGCTCAAATGTATGCCTTGTTAACAACAAATTATTGATTCTACCTTTTCCTACATTTGCCATTTACTTCTGCAGAGGTATTAAAATGGTGAAAATGGCCTCACGTACAGTTTTTGAAACAGACACCTATGTGTGTGCATGCACATAACCATCTCATTTTAAAAAATAAGTATGGTAGCATTCTGAATGAGCAAGGACCAGAATAGAATTTATGTTTCTGTTCTTTTATTAAAATATATAGTGGAAAAAATAAGAAATGTATTTTCCTGCCTTTGAATCCTTTTTTTTTTACTACCTACCCCACTATAAGGGACAAAAACCAAATGACTCTGTAAAATAGAACTATGGAAACAAAAGACATTTAAATAATACTATTAAATAGTGGAGTTTTCAAGACCTTAGATGCCTGACCTTTCTGAACTTCTCATAGCACTAGCTGTGTTTTGTGTCTGATCCATTGTTTGCTACGCTGCATTTTGTGTGCCTGAACTGCCTAAACTGAAGGAAAAGAAAAATTAAGAGAACAAACCATTTGGAACATTTTGAGGTTCAAGTCAATTAATTTTCTTTTTATGTTCTCTGATATCAAATGGTTTGTTTATGAGAGAGCAAAAAGTGATAATGGTGGCGATTGGGATTATAATACAATTAAGCCAATGAAGATCTGTATACAAGAAGTAAGAAAGATACCCTTTGTTTTACATTGATTAGTGCATGCAAAACACACTTTAAAGAGACTTACAGTGAAATTTGTCATACCAACAGTGACAGTTGGAGAATTTGCTTCTAAGAAGACATGGTTAAAAAAACATGTCAGGAAACTGCAGAAGTCACAAATTTCTGTTCATTCATCTGCAGACCATTCTGTGGGAGATGAAGCAGCTCCTACCAAAAGAACATCTTTCAGTGCTGCCATATGAATTCTCACTGCTGATGAAAGTATCTCATTATCTTCATGATTTTGGTCCATATTATTCCCTTCTGAAATATGTGTGAACAAAGAAACATGACAATTATAATATCAGCCTAGAAGGACTATTCACCTAACCCAGTATTTGGTCTCCAGCAAGGGACACAAACTGAAACCAACCAAGATAACAGTAAGAAAAAGGAAACTTTCACATACTCTCTCCCAGCTCCTAGCTAATTTCAGCTCAGTGACTTTGCTAAGATACATGAAGTTTAGTTGTTCCCTGTGATATTTTTTTTCCCTGTGAATTTTCCAAGTAATTCTGTAAATTTTTGGCATGCACACCATCTTTTAGAGAGGTGTTCTACACATCCACTCTTCTCTGCATGAAATTTTACCTTTTTTGTTTTACACTTGATCTCTCCTTACTTCACCTGTATTGTCTTATTTTTATCCTGGAAGAAAATGAACCAAATGTCCCTAATCTTCTTTTCTCTGACACCCATGACTTCTTCTGTACATCCAAGTAATAATTTTTTGAGACAAACAGGATCTTAGTAACCATTTCAGTCCACTAAACACCTTTGTTGCACTTTTGTGCAGTTTTTCCAGTTTTATTGATATAATTTTGCAGATATGTAGATTAGATATGCAGTTTTCAAGATAAATGTACAGTGTTTTCTGTTACGTTCTCTATTTCCTTCCCAGTAATTCTTAATTGCTTGTTATTTTGATTCTTCTTTTGACTAAACTTTGCACTTCCATTTTTATGACGCTACAACTTCTTACAGCTGGTGTTGTAATGATCAACTCAGAGCCCATCCTCTTATATGTGACGCAGGATTTCTTTTTCTTTGAGCGCATTCTTTTATGTTTATCTGTTTTGAATTCCCTCTCCCATTTTATTACTTTACAGCTCAATCTCATAAAGTTCTTTTGCAAGGCTTTACAGCCACTGCCCGTCTCTATTCATGTGATTAATTTAACAACCTTTGCAAACTTTCTTACCTTACTGAACGCCCCCCAGATCAGTTATTTGTAGGATAAACCTGCAGATCTCAGTACAGCTCCCTGCACAACTGTACCAATGTCCCTGTCTTGCAAGGTCTGGCCATATATTTCAGCCTTATGTTTACCATCCTTTTAGCAAATGATTTATTAAGCAAGGACATTCTTTTTATGCTTTGCTCCTTAGATGCAAATGCTGAGAGGCTTTGCCAAGAGCCTCTGGAAATCCAAGCAAAACTCTATCAGCAGCATACCTTTGTTCCCATCGTTTTGTTGGTTATTTTAAAGTATTCTGTAGGGTTTTAGAGACATTAAATCTTTTTATAAAAGCACTACTGACACTTTTTAAACAGGCTATATATAAAGGTACCCATAGATTATTTCCTTTATTACAGTTTCTAGTAATTTGCTGGGACAAAGTATCAGACTTGGAGGACTGTATCCTTCAGAACTGCCTGAAGGCTTTCTGGAAGTTTTTGCCACTTCCTGTCATCATATATCACAGCAATTTTTACAAGGGATTGCACACTACTATTAACATTTCAACTATTTAATCCTTTAGGGTGGCCATAGAAATCTTGGGTAATTGCTAAGCTCTGTGTCTGGAATTTTCTCCTTGATTTTGTTTATATACCCCATACTCTGTGGTCAGTTAAATTTTAGGCAGATGCTCTGCGAGATCTCTTACTATGAAATGTTCTGTTCTAACTAATTCACTCCACTGTGATCCCAGCTGCTTTCCTTATGTGATTGGCTACATAGAATCTATTGCTAGCTTCCTCATTTTGAGGAAATAGAAAAAGTAAATTATTAATGGTATTCAAGTTTATTTATTTTTGCAACTTTTCTTTCAATCTTTTATTTGTCCTGTGCTATGGAGTTTCCAGTGGTGGTCAGGCAGATGTAAATTTCAACATTATCTTTATATTAGACAAATATTTGACCTATTTAGTTTTTTCCTTTTTTCTAACCAGTTATTCTTTTCCTAAACAAGTTTTTTTCACATAAATTTAAAATTTAATTTTAAATTTTTATTTACAAAATTCCTTTATGTATAAAATCAGAGACATAGTAAGGGGAATTATGAGTCTGCTGTACCATATTTTGTATGTATTTCCCCACTGCTCAAAATGAATCTGTACATGCATTTTAACCTATAACAGATGGTGGGAAAAGAGCAAATTATGAGTATGCTCACTGGTATAAATCAACTTTATTCTGTTCAATGAAAATTCCACCTCTTCCAGTATCTTATGTTTAATGGTGCTGCTATCAATGTTCATGGAAAGCATAAAAGCACAGTGAAAGCACAGGCTGGCATTTCCTCTTGCAGCTCTTGGTTTGGTCACTTCCTCAAAGGAAATTTTTATGTTTTATAGCCCCAGAGCCCTTGTTCCTGGATGAGTCTGTCTAATACCTCCTGGGATTGCTATTCTTTTAACCTTCACGATATCCCAAAGCAATTATTTAATTGATTTATTTACTTATCTTATTAAGAGTGCCTTTTAAAAGAGATGTTATGGCAGCTGATAATTTTACTCTTTTCACCCACTACCGTGGTTTTGGGAAAAGGGCAAAAAATTTTTCTGGGTCAACATGCAACTACTCAAAAAAATTCATAACTTCGACTTTCCTTTTAAACATGGTTGTCTTTCAATGAAGATTAATCATAGCTTTCATGCTAAACAGTCCAGAAGTAGGCAGGAATAAAATGTACACCTTTTTTGTTTGTTTTTAAATTCCACTGGCTCAACTTATCTAAAACTTAGGTGCCAATCTGGAAAAACTTTGTCTTTAGCTGAAAGAGAAAGAAAACTCATCTGACTGAAAAAAAAAAGGGCTCTATTTTGGAGGAAGCTGCTGTAACCAGCTGTTAGGATCATTACAGCCCAAAGTGAATCTGCCACCCATGAATATTTTAACTACACTGAAGAGTTTTGGGTTTTAAACACATTTCTTATTTCCTTTAGTCCTTGAAGCATTTTGCATATTTGAAAATGGCCCAATAAATCACACTCAAATTATCTAGAACTTAATGTAATTAAAATTTATGAATTTATATTGTGTTTTATAGGGGAAATAAATTTTATGCCCTAGAATCCCTTTTTGAATGTAAATTTTACCACTGTACACAACATTTTTTGGTCATAATAATGGAAGTATATTGCGTTTAACATTTCTGCAGTATAATTCTCCCTCACTAAGTTCTTTGGAACATTCAGAAATTTTTATCTTCAGATAAACAAGCCTAATTCCTGATGAAGCTAAGAACCACACTTAATACTGGCTAAATTACAAAGAAGAACATTTTGTCTGATAAATGCAGCTTTTAGTCTGAGCATGAGTTTCCCTCAAACAATTCTTGCGGTTGACACGAAGACCCAAATACTGATTATGTGAGGGTTTATTTGTAAAAGTTTTATTACTTACAGTCTGAGCTATCCTCTTTGATTTCCCATTAAACTTCATCTGTATTTAAACATTAAATAGCCTAGGTGTCATTTGTCCCTCAGGCACCAAATTTACATAGAGCATGTCCATACTGCTGCACTCTTTTCCTCTGCTAGACAGAGCCCTCTCATGTGCGCTTTCTTTTGGGAGAAGTCCTATCTGAGAGGATAATCTGGAACAAGCAAAAACTGTGCCACAGGGCACAGAATGCAGTACCCTGTTCCAGTCTAGACTCCTGCATGTTCACTCTTACTGTAAATGCAACCCTCAAACAATTAACAGTATATCAAAGAGTTTTGTTCTTCAGAACTGAATGGTTGTTTTCAAACTATTTATTTAGACTGCTACAGTTCAGTATTTGGCTTGACATCAGCAAAGGACAAGCCAAGCCACATGGTATTGCTTATTCTCCTTGATGTGCTTTTTTGGGTTTTTTTTGAACAAACAGTTGTGAGTAGAAGATATAGCTATGAAAAAAAAAAAAGAAGTCAGCGGTCACTTTAGTTCTCCCTTCACCAAAACAGAAACATTTAAAAATCTTTTAACTTAGTCTATTTAAATCAAAATAATCAGTGTCAGTTCTTCATAGCAATTTACCTCTTCACACAAATATTATGACTCCATTATAAAAAACACAAGTCAATTTTTCTTATATCAAAAGGTAGAAAAAGCTCTATATGGAAAATGTTCATGAGTATTATATAAAAAACCAAGCAGCAATGACAGTGTTCAACTTCTGAAGATCTGAGGATTTTGAAGATTGTTTTGTAGCTTACATATCCAAATCTAACTGTAGGGAGTTCAGAGCAGAATGAATCAAATGGGAGGTAAAGCTCTTAAAAATTTCTGTGCATTCATTTGCCCATTGATGCTCACATTAAGGTACTGATTGTTTTTGAAGGAGCGTAGCACTGTACTCAATGCAAAAGAACAAACACACAGGATCAGCACTGGGCTGGCTTTTCCTGTTGTGATGTTATGACCACTGTGATGTGCTGCATTGTCTTCCTACACCCAACAGGCACCAATGTACACAGTGTCAGAGCTGCTGTCAGATCCAGTTCTCAGCAAGAGGGGAACTCTTTGTTTTTACCTCTAAGGAGGAGCTGAAATGATGGTAGCACAATGCAAGCCTGACAAAGTCATTTAGGAGAATAAAGAGAGGTGGGATGTGGCTACACTTTGGATGACAACAACCTCAGTGGTGGCTTCAACTGCAGTGCAAATAAATAAGGAAGAGCAAACACCAAGGTCAGGATTCACTATGCAAAGAAAAATGCCTACATTTAAATGCCAATGTATATTTGCATGGAAATTAGACATCTCTTCTCTTATTAGAGACAGTGGGGATATCCATGGGATGACTCAGTTGCCAGCACACAGATGTTTACTGCCAGCAGAGATGCTCCAAGCCAGGCTGGCTGTGCCTGCTCTCGTTGCTGCTGTAGAGTTCCTGTGTGTCCCTCCTGTGCAGCTGGTGTGGGTGGTGAGAATGAGCAAAATGTGACTGCCTGCCCCGGCCCAGGCAGGAGAGCCAAACCCTTTGTCAGTTCAGTCAGTCAGGTCTGGAGCCTCCAGCCAGTGAGGTGCCAGAGTGTTTGTGAGCAGAGCAGGGCTCTGACCTCCACCATCGCCCATCCAGCTCACATGTAATAAGGGCATCCTCATGTGTCTCGACCTGGACCTTGCACCTGACCTTGAAGACCTTTCTCAGGTGCCCACACACTGATACTTCCTGCTCCTTGAGGCACCTGAGAGAGCTTTGGGCTCCCATGTGATGTAGTTTGTGGGAGACATCTGACTGGCTGGTGTGACAGCCAAAGCTGAAACAAGAAACCACAGGGCAATGTGATCAATGACCTGAACCCAACTTTCTGCAAATTAAGAAAGGTGTTGAAGAAATTCTGTGTTGCATTGAATCTTTGGCAGGTCACGCTCTAACACTGTTTTCCACTTGGCAATTAATTTTTCTCCCTGGACCCCATGTTTTGTTCTTAATCTCTATTTCTTCTCTTTGCAGCATCTGCAGGTTTCCTCATGTCCCAGACCCAGTCTCACCCTGTTTTGCATCAGCCTCTCTCAGAGCCTCACTGAGCTCCTTCAGAATGAGTTTCAGAAGAATTTTCCTCGTGGAAGTGGTACACCTCGTGCAGTGCATGGCCATCTGCACCACTGTTAACAATGTGTTTCAAGCCTTCTCCACCTCATAGGCTCCCAGGGACATACTGTCCTCCTCCTCCTCCACTTCTGTCCTAAAGAAATATTTGAAATGGCAGTCTCATCTGTAAAGTTTAATGAGATTATATGCTTCCTTAGCATGCTGAGATCTTCAAATGACATTTCGCAATGAAAATTAAGATATTTTTGTTAAAGAAAATAAAAGAGAAATAAAAATGCTGCAATGATTACGGCCTTCAGCATGAATTTGAGCTGAATCACATGCTCTCCTAAACAGTATAGCTTTTTCCCAAAAAAACTGAATACATTTTTTGTAATCTCACTGCTGAAACAAAATAAAAAAGATGATGTAGACCAGCTCTGTACATAAGAGAAAAGAAAAATTTCTTGTACCAAAGCAGGTTTGGACTAGGAGAGATTATCCTTGGCAAATGAATGCTCTAGAAATAGAAACAGGATCTCCAAACTCAGACTGTGACAGGAAGGTTAGAGATGCCTACTATCACTTATTTTTCATAAGAAAACACAGTAATCAGGAGGTTTCTCATGACAATAATCCTTGAATAAAATGGAAAAATAAAAAGAGAGAATTAAATCACACATTCCAATCCCCAATACTACTGGTTGTTATCCTTTCTCCAGTATTCAATGGCAACAAATCCCTTTTATCAGGCCACCCAACCTCTGTGTTGAATTGTAAATGTTGTGAAAAGTGACTTTGTAAGAGGTGAAGTGAAGAAAAAGCTCTGCACTAAGAAAAAGTTAGTGCTCTTCATAACTGAAAATACTGCATAGCTGTTATTCACATTCAAACAAGGGAAGTAATTTCTTTTCAGAAGCAAAGTTTGGACAATTTGCAAATTTAGAACCAGTGACAGAATTGTGTGGAACACGAAAGTGATTTCCAGCTGACAAATGAAAAACCATGATACATAGTACAAAGCAGCATTTCAGTCACTGGTTGTATAATTAGGAAAAAATCTCATCAGTTTAGGTTAAACTGTCTTCTGAGACATCAGTATGGCTTTTGATCCTTCTGTTCTAACTTTTAAGAATGTGTTTTCAGAAAATTGATTTTCACATTGCAGGACCTTATTTAAAATTTGAAGCAAGTACAAAAAAATTTTTACAGTAATTAAATGCATTAAAACAGTGGAGCAAATCAATTTGGTGTTTGGAAAACCTCTACTGCATTTGCTATACAAAGAAAACATCCCAGCCAAGTGAATGTTCTTTGCTCCAGCTTTCTAATCTGCAGTATTACTGAAGCTAACTATGCCCTATTTTGATACAGAAACAAAAAAAAGTGTTAGTGAGATCTGTACTTAATGAAATGCGTTACGAATGAGTTGTAGTGCCTTTTCCAACTGCTAATTTGATGGCAATTTGCACGATGCAGTGTGCATTCTGCATTGTGAAAATATATTTGGATAAAACAGATGCAACAGCTGTGACATTTTGTGCATGTCTAGAATGTTGGGATTCCTTAGAATAGTCCTCAACAAAATGGGTGCTGCTCATGCCACCATCCTTGGATGACAATCCATAGTGCTGAAAGCCAGGCTACATTCTTCAGTTTCCTTTTATAGGTATTGGATAAAATCTTGGCTACAGTAAAGTCAAGTCAAAATGAAAATTACCGTGGACCTGAAATGGGCCCAGGTTTCTCTTATGAGAAAAAAAATAACCCAAACCTGTTTTACTTAACACCTATATTTGAGTCTGCATTTTTCTTATTTACCTCCCAAAATGAGTCTGCATTTTTCCTATTTACCTCCCAAAATGCAAGTGCATTGTGCATTTTATCAAAGCAACCTGAGCTGCTTAGTAGATTATTAGAAACAGGTTATTGATCAATCTTATGCTAAATGCTTTGTTTGTATGTGTGTACTCACATGATGGCAGTGTTTCCTGCATTTTTGTACTGGTTTAAAATAAATATTGTTACACTTGTTTTATTTTAAGTGTAAAACCAAAAATATGCCTATTTACAGCAGGACACAAAGTTATAATTTGTAGAGATTTTGTGGGTAAAGAAATCTACCTTTCTCCTGGCTTGGGTTATTCCATAACTTTACATTCAAGTTATATGCATGAGATAATAGTTGGCACAGAATCACAATAACTGTATTTAATTATAAATATGTTCCCAATATTTTGGATTATATATGGAAAAAATATTGAAACTGAGGACTGATTGCTTCAGATATTTATTAATTGAATATGGGTTATTTGTTAGAATCAGTTCCAAGTTAGTAGTAGTGACCAAAAAGTTAACAATTCTGTATTCTGTTTAGGAGACTTACTGGAAATCAGTGCTCTGCTTCAGTCCCCAGTGTAGCACAAAACTTTCCCTTGCCCTTTGCAAAGCTGCCATCAACATCCAGGCAGCTTCCACCAAGGCTTGATATGCCACTGGAAAAACCAAGAAAGGAAAAAGGAGAAGTTATTCAAGGTGTTCAACTACAATTTACAGTTTTTCTGTTAGTGTTGCAAAATCCTCAAGGGAAGTTTTGGCTTTAAAGAGCAAGAAAATTTGTGGAGTTGTTAATTCATGTTTGGAAGAAACAAGCAGTATGATAAGGATTTAATTGTGAAATGCTTCTCAAAAGAAGAGTATGGCTGTTTCCTGCAGGTAAGTGTGAGACAAAAAGTACCTTAGGAAATTATTAGGTCGGGTAGATTAACGCACTCATCTCAAGACTTGTTATACAATTTGTAATATCTAAATTTTTTTATTCAGAATTATTTTATGCCATTCATTTTGCTGTTTTGCCCAACGAAAATATGCTCAATGGATGATACTTTCAGGAATAGCAACTTGGAATTGCTCATAGAGGGGCCATCCATTTTCCTGCATAAATGCATCCCAAAAAATGTGACTCGTGTCATTTCTGTTATGTAAATATTACATTTAGCCAGTTATGCTGCAATGATTAGGTATCTGTGGCTAAATTAACACATTCAGAAAAAGAAAAACATTTATGTGTTTGATGGCATTCTGTTTTTTGTCTCTGATTCAGTCTTTGTTCTGCCAAAAGTGCTGGAGATAGCAATGGAATTTGGACTACGTTCTGATTATAGCTATCTGGACAAATCTGAGCTGCATCCATTCCAGTTCAGGGAACATAAATACCCTTCATCTTAATGGGTATTTTTCTAACCTATCCCGCTGAAAAATCAAATTAAAAAATGGAATTTTTTAGAAAACAAATCCAGAGCCATTTGTCATCAGAATATCACCAAAATAAGTATTTGGAGTGGAACTTGATTGGACAAATTGTGTAATGGACAGTTCAGTGGGAAAGAAAAGGGGGTAGGTGAAGAACCATTGCTGGCAAAAGCAGACCCTAAGCCCAAAAGAAATAAAAATTTGCAGATATAACTACCCTAGCTGAAATTACATCTTACTAGGGAAATAAATTATTGTGTCTATTCTTATTCCTTAAATGTACAGTCCAAACCTCTCTTTTGATTTTTTCCCCATGAATTTCTGTAAAAGGGAAAAATAGTATCCCAGTATGACAGTTTCCAATATTCAAATTTTGAGACAATTATTTGAGTCTCAGAATTTTCTCTTCTACTCCTTTTGACTCCTGCATAAAGCCACAGCAGACTATTGCTGAGTGTATGAAATCAGTGACATAGTGGTGTCCTAGCAAAAAAGGCATTGAACAGCCATACATGGGTCTCCAAGTTAACCATTTCCATGCATTTAGTACTTTGTAAAAATAAAAGGAATGTTTAAAATTAGGGACAGAGAATTTGGTTTCGTTATAGTTCTTCTGGCTGATTTACTGACCTGAAGTTAAATTCCACTGAACTCCCTTGGAATGAAATAACTCTTTCCATCTCTAGGATAGGTTGAAAAAATAACCACTGTGATTACTCTGGTAAATCAGTACTGTCTGTGGTCAGGATAATTTACATTTGCATCCATATTGCTTCCGAAGGAAAATTTTCAGGAATTATTTTTTGATTGCTTCTCAATCAGTTAACCCTTTCCCACAGCCATATCCAAGAAGTGACACCAGACTGAATGGTTATTTAAAACATTTGACTTCTTTAGGACCTATTATTGCACTGGTAAATCACAGGTGCTTGTTAAAATGAGAAAAGGAAGATAACAAAATATTTTTTATTATCAGTGCAAGAACATGAAATTAGACTTTTTCATGGCTTAGGACTGTTTCTGGTGTTCCAATGACCTTACAAGTTCTCTCCCCAGTTTTGTGTGTCATGGCAGGAAGCACAATGCCAGGCCTGCAGTTGTGACACTTCAGTTCACAGTTTTCCTTGCTGAAGTAAGTCAAAGTACATATAAATGTTTATGTACTGTCAAAGTACTTAATAAAAATAACAGCACGCAGTAGGCAGGCAACCATACTATAAACTTAGCTTTGTACCTTACTTTCTGCTCTCACTTTACATTCTTATTTCTTCTCTTGGCATCCTTGGCAATGTGACACTTTTTCTCTTTCTCTTGTTCTATGTCAGACTCTCTAAACACTGAAATCTGTTCCAAGCCTATATTGGTAAGAAAAAATTTAGTGACATACCACTCTAATAATGCTAACGGAGCATTGGGTTTCTTAGAACTTGCCTTTTCCAGTTACGTGATGATTCAGCACAAGTATTCAGCACAAGTCAGTGCTCTGATGTGCTCTGATGACCCCAGGGTGGGGACAGAAACATTTCTTTCGACAGGAGATTGTTTCCTGATAGGGCTGGTCATGCACAAGACTTGTGGTTTTAATCCCTGTCTGAGGGCAGGTAAACCAAGAACCAAAAATTGACCCATGGAAGTGTTTCTCCCAATAACTCTGTTCCTTGCTTGTGCAGAAGTTAATCTCTCCATTACAGTCCACTTATACCTGCCAGATGTTGTCATTCATTATTTACAATTTCCAGGCTCATTATCAGACCATTAAAGCCATTCATTTTAAATCTAGATAATTTTAAAATATTCTATTATGAAATATTTCATAACTATGTGAACAATCAAAGACTGTTCTGTTTTTTTCCTTTTTTTCTTGAAATAAACAGGAATTTGATCGATATCATATGGGCTTGCTGTCTTTTTGCATGAGAAGAATTTGTTCTGACAAATATTCAGTTGGAGTTTTTGGCTGCTGAGGTACACTTTGTTTGTAAGAATTTCCATTACTTGCTTTTATTTTGACAATCAGGGCATTTCAAAGTTCTGATCCATTCTCAAATAAGGATCTTCTTTTGTAATGAAATTGTTTTAGAAAGAGAAGCACCAAAATTACGAAGTTTTGCTAGAGTACACTGTAAATATAATAAAAAATTGTTCTGTTTGAATCAATACATTTTGGGCAGTTTGGGTATTTCCAAGGAAAAAGACATGGACTTCATAAAGAACTACTGAAAAGATCCTATATAGAAATATACCTCTGACTGTGCAAATGCTCTGGTTGAACAAAATCCTTGAAATAAACATAGCGAGTTTGTGGATTTTCTCATAAACTACACAATATCTTTTACTAAAAATCCTATAATGATGACTCCAGGGGAACATAGATATTAGATCTTAGGTTATATTTTTTTGTCATTCCAGACACTGGTTTTTTTCTGTTGTGGAACTGGAGTTGTTGTAGGTGTTGTGCTCAGTGTGGTTTAATTTGAAGGCGAGCCAGTGCTTTGTGTCTGAACTGCTGTAACTTGTGCATGGTATGGTCATTTTTAGATGGTGTCAGTGGCACATCTAGCACATAGCATTTAGAAAATGGCACAATTCTTGTTAGCCACACTTCTAAAGGGAGAGTCTTCCTTTGTTTGGAGAGCAGTGCCAAATGATAATCCTGAATGTATAAGGACAGATTCCTGAAGCCCTCAATAAAGAATGTCACACTCAACAATATGGATTTTCCATCTCCTTGCCCTTGGACAGTCTCAGAAATTAAACTATTTCAGATCTCAATTTATGGAACTTATTTTTCTCCCTTAGAGTCTTACCATCTTCACCAACAGCTCTGAACTGAAGCTGGGTGTTGCACTACCAAGTTCTGAGAGCTGGAGATTTTTATGAAGTGCAAAGTCTAACACATGTATTTTCCTAAAGTTTTCAAGAAGAATGGGCTAAATTTCAGACTTGGTATCATCCAGCAGTATCTGCTGTGTGGCACTGAGGAACAACGTGAGTATGGAACAGGGAATAGAAACCATAATCTTCAAAACACATCCAGATGCTTGATATCCTTCAGCCATAAATGATAGTGTGTTGAGTGGATAGCACTTGCCCAAATACACATCCCTAGCACAAGGAATATCCCCAGAAATGATTTTTCTCTTTTCCTTTACATATTGGATTATTTATAGGCCTGCTGTGCTAAACAGTGCTCCATAAGGCAGGGAAGGGCATGGTCTTCTAACTGCTAAAATTCCTCTTGATATTTAACCTAGATTTCCCTTTGCTCATTTTTGTAAGTAACAATAGTTTACATTTACTTTAAACTATCAGAACATGTACTATGAAAGGAAAATGGGGCAGACTGGGATCATAAAATGCTGATAGTTAGCGGTTTTTATATCACTGACATTATCTGGACTCAAGAGTTGGGTAAATGGGAAAAATATATTCCTTAAATAGCCATAGCCTTCTTTATTATCCAGGATTCTTTTTAATTCCAGATTCAGGATTATTTTTCAAACAAAATAGTCAGATTCAAGCAAATGTCTTTTGCTGTGCCTAGAATTATTTTTCAAACAGTGGCTATTGTTCTTGGATCATGGCTGTGGACATTATCTTACTTTCTTTTAATGCTTCACCTTGAATAGAAATAAAATCTAGTTCCAGAAACTGTAACAGAATGGAATAGCTTAGGCAATAATGAGCATGAAGAAGAAATGGTATTATCTGGGGAAGCACAGTTCTATCACAGTAAAGCCAGGACATTTGTCATTTTCTACTTTATCATATAATAAATTTGTAGTAAGAACAATGGAACTTGGGCCAGTGTGTTAGTGACAAAACCACACTGCAAATAGGCCAGATATCCCTTTCCTTCTTCTGTCCCTTCCATAGCTCAGGCAGGGACCTTAACCAAAAACTGTTGCTTTACTCATTTCTTGGTAGATTTGCTAACAAGAAGCTTTACCATATGAGACAGAGAAGGACAGTGACAAGCTTAATCTAAAAACCAGGTAATACTTATGAAATTACAATGACAAAAAGTGAATGTAGCATTAATATTTTGGTGTTTTTGGAGAAAATGACATGTAATATCCTCCTGAATAACCTTTGGAACAAGATATGAATCTAAGCAGAGGAGTTAAAATAGAAGGGACAAGCACCTATTATAGTAGTTCATTTCCATCTCTTAAGAACAAACATCTATCCTTGCTGCCACAGACCAGAGTACACAGCAAGTAGCAGGAAATTCAGTATTTTTCACAGACATGATTGTAATAGACTTTGATTTTGTACCAAGTCTACCTTTCTTTGGTAAGTTGACAAAACAGCAGGAACCTCTATTGACAGAGGAAACCTTCCTCCCTTGATCTCCATCACACTGGACTGGGACCAAAAGTCAGAATTTGGCAGAAAAACACCTAGAAAAGATCATTTTGTTCAGAGAAAGGAAACCTTGTTTATTTCAGCTCCAAGCAGAAACAGACTCTGGCCAAGTCTCCAGGACATGCTATAAAAGGTTGCTTTAGCAGCAGCTGGAGTTTGCATGGAGGAAATATAATGTGATACACCCTAAAATCAGGAAACTTCAGATTTTGAGGACATATGTTACACATTGCAGGCATCGTACTTTATGTATTAAGGTAGTAAGAAGCATATATTACCTGTGCTGTTATATAAAGCTGGACTTTTAAAAGGTTAACCACATCATTTGATTTATATAAAGTAGTGTGAATATCCAGCATAACTTGCTGTACATTGTGCAAACCTTAATCACACTGGGTCAGAGACACCGAGGTGCTGGCAATACTCCACATTCTTGAAGTGTCTTACACTGCAAGTGACTTATACCAGCAAAACAAGCCCATAGACCCAGCAGACACGGCAGATCAGCCAGGAATCTGATACCAGCTGGTTGTACTTTCATTTTTTTGCTGGATTCCTCAGTTTATTAATGATTCATCTGCTCCGATCAACGAAAGTTGACTACGCATGGAACTGTTGGCAACAGCTTTAATGGGCTTCAGTTATCTGAGCCAGTTAGCCAGAAGGGTTATTAAATGCTTGCAGACTACTTATCTATTCATAGAGGAAAAATATTTAACCGTTTGTCTTGCAAATGCAAACAAATCATGAAGATGAAGAATATACTTGTATCTGTTTTAAGGGCACTGTACAGTTTGTACAACCAATTCTCTATAGGTCCATTTTTCTTCTAATTATCCTGATTATTTCTGCAAACAAATAAGTGGGCTAGGTGAAGAAATAATCTGAACCAATCCAAATATCATAAGAATTCATGTGGAGTGAAACAACTGGAGAAAACTAAAAAGGGAAAAATTACATTTTAATTATTAGCAATGATCACAAAAGCACTGACCAGGAGATTGGCACTCCAAATCTGACCCATTAAGGCAACAATATTAATTCCACCAGCACTAGGTCTGGATAGTATTTTGTAGTTCCATAAAATCCCTTTATCTCTGTAAATCAGGCATGCCACTTGCGACTCAGTTTACTTGTCCATACCTGAATTCACTCAGACTACTAATCTCATGAATTCAAGACAAGGCATAGAGATTGAATTGAAACGCATTAAATTTTGTTTCAGCAGGTTTTGTTTGAAAAGATTTTGTTTGAAGGGTTACACAACTGATTATTTTTTTATCAATTCTTGACAAAACAGCAGCTTTATTATCTTTATGTATAGAAATATAATTGCAAAATGCAGCATTTTCAGCTCTGACACCTGTTTGCCCTAATAGCAGTTTTCATAGTATGAGAAAAATAAAATTCATAAAAGCTGCCCTCATAACCTGTAAGTGCAGGTCAATTTTCAGCTGATTTGCCTTTTTTTTGTGTATTATTTGTAATGGCTGAGGGCTTTTTGTGCTGTCGGTCCAAATTCACTAACCGGAACCCGGGCGGCGACACCCCGGAAACCCAGAGGTCCCTGAGCCCTACACCCCGCCCGCGCCCCCTCCTTAAACCACCCCCGGGAGAAAACGGACCCGGGGCGCCCCGAAAACGCAGGGGCCCCCGCGCCGGCAGGCGGGCACGGAAGGGGCCGCGGCGCCACAACGGGGGCGGGGGGGGGGCCGGGCCGCGGCGGGAGCGCCGGCAGGGCGACGCGGGGCCGCAGCGCCGCGGGAGAGGCCGGCCAAGGCACGGCCAGGGCAACCCAAACCGACGAGCGGCGAAGGAACGGGCGAGACCGGGCGAGAAGCGCCCGACGGGACCAGCGCGGCGCCCGCAAGGGGGGACCGGGGCGGCCGGGTGCACCCCCCGCAGGGCGGCGGGGGCGACCAAAGACGGATCAACAAGCCAGCCGGCCGCGGGGACCGGCCGCGGGGCGGGACACATCCCCGAAGAACCCGGGGCCACGAAAGAGGCGGGACAGAGCCGGGGGGGCCCCCCGCCGCGGGCCGAGCCGCCCTCCCCCCTCCCACCCCGCCCCCCCCGAGGACAACAACACATCCCCCCCCCCCTCACTGGCCGCGCCCCCTCCCTCCGCGTCCGCTCGGGCGGGCGGGGGGGGGGAAGGAAAAAGGACCACACGGCGACCCAGGGCCGGGGACCCCCGGCGGGGGAGGGACGCCCGCGGGCCGGAGACCCAAGACGGGGACGAAGAAACTCTGATAAATAAAAGAACAACTAGGAAATATTTCCTTTAACAAGCCCCACTTTAAATTACTGCATCTGTTACAAGAGACTGAGAGAAAAGCAACTTCTATTTTCCATCATTAACATATATAACAGGAATGTAGTTTGTTTAGCTAGTCTTAGGTGCAGGATATTGAGGAGTTATTCAGTTTTCAGTACTTTGTTTCATGCAGTAGAAAGTTTTTATGTATTCAGAGAAACCCTACTGGGAAAAAGGATTATACAAATATTATTTAAGCTTTACTTCAAAGATTTAAATGAGAATAAAATATACATTTTGCATGTGTCTGTGCTGGCTAAATTAGAACCAATAAGTTTTATTTTATTTTATTCTCATTAAAATATTCCTGCCATTGCTATAGTATCAGACTGGCTTTCTGACTTCTTTTCTGATTTTCTTCCTATGCAATTTATTCTCCTGATGTTCACAGATGCATCTGGCAGGGGCCAGAAAGAAGGTCCATTTCTGTGCTAGATTTGTGAGGTTCCACTCAAACCAACAAAGCCCCAAAATGCAAGTGACAATGTCTTTTTGTTCCACACTCAAAGTACTGCTTTATGCCAAGGAAAAATGGCAGGAGAGAGACCTCTGGCAACACCAGCAAGTAAACAGCAGCAATAGCATAAATCAAAGGAGGAGGAAGGGATCCAAGATCAGCCATAAGCATTTGAACAGAAAGGGTGAAGGACTGAGTCACTGAGCTCCTTTTGAGCAATTCACTGAGAATGATTTGGAATTAGCTGTTTGCCTGCTTCCTGCATAATCTTCCTGAGCACTGATCCCAGGGCATTTTAGGCCTCATTAACACACAGAGACTGCATTTGCTTGGTCACAGTGAGGCTGGGCCAGATTATAAACGTTAGTCACAGAGGGAAACTCTCCCTCCAATGTGTGATCCCACCCAAGTCTCAAGGACTGGACTGGTGACTGAAACCAGCAGTGAAGAGTCATCAGTCTTTCCTTATTTCAAGAAACACCTATGTAGGAAAAAAAAAAGTTCAATTTTAATTTAGTTATTTAAGAAAAATGTTACTTTGTATGAGCAAAAGTGAGAGAATTCACTCCACAATAATACTAGTCCCTAGCTTCATTTCTTTGCTTTCACTATTTTTTAGTTATTATTTTGTGAACTCAAAAGAGCTAGTTGCTGGAAAGCATGCAAAAAATTGTAGTCTCAATATGTTGCAATATTAATTTATTCTGGTTGATGTTTAATCCACTAAAGACATTTCAAAGTATAAAATTTCATGGATTTAACATGAAGTAACTCTAAACAGAAATATCAATGACTGTTATTATTCTTAATTTAAAACTCAATTTTTTATTTTCATTCATGAAATGAAAAAGAGGACTGTAGAACATGACATCCCAAGTTAATATTCTATTTTGAAAATTTTATCCTAATTATTTTATGCAGTTAATGATGGTTTTAACTGTTTTACTGGACTAGAGACAATGATTAGAGAATGAAAAGGCCTTAGGTCACCCAGTTAAGTACCTAAGATTGATTGCTTCTTGCACTATATATCAGTTGCATAAGGGAAAAGGGAAAGAACAGAAAGATTCAAACAAAACCAGCATAATTATATTAGCCAGGGAGGATTTTGTTTTTCAAGGACACTGAACAGGACATTACAATATCATATATCCAATCTGTAAAAAGAATTTACATGCCTTTTTTTATGATGAAATGAAAAGCTGTAATTAAAGACAATATATAGTAGGAAATGAGAAAACAGGTAAATAAAACGTTTTGTTTTGGTCATATAGAGGTTTACCAGATGATTGATGGCAAGAACAAAACAACTTCCCTGTATTATTGACCTCCTGCATTGCATCCTGTGGGTTTACAGTTTTGTTTCTATCAAGTAAATTAATTTTGTGCAGTGTTTTCTTGAAATTCAAACTGAATGAAACAAAGATAATTCTCTTCCATTTACTAAGTTTCCTACAATACCAATAATACAATACCAATGTTGGATTTACAAAGAGAATTGCATAAAAAAAGCATGTGTAATAAACTTGAGGATTTAAATATCAATATACATTTTTAATTTTTTTATTATTAGCAATTAGAAAAAATAATATATTTTGTCAGACCAGAAATCAACTTTTTTTTAAGCATGGATTTATATGTGAGCTTCCAAACTACACTCCTACTTTACTGTGTTCAAGTCCTATGGAAAGGTCCTAGTGAGGACCTCAGATTCTCCCTGCTTATTTGATTGGATATCTGATGACATCTGGGGCATTGACTCCCTAAAAGATGGTAATTTTCCATACAAAACTTCTCATGTTTTCACGTCAAATTCTCTCTTTAAATGTAGGTGAAGCATTTCAGCAGGAGACATCTGAGTGACTCAAGGGAGTTTCTTTCAAGCAAGTGCCTTCTTCTTCAATCTTCCCTCATGAAATAAATAGTTAAATATAATAACTGAGTTGTACAACTATATTTCTAAATTCATATTTGGAGACAAGTATTTCTTCCAGCATAAGTTATCTTGAGCTAAAAATGCAATAATTTTATTTGACTGGTTTTGAATCCTTTAGCAAAGCCCTTTCTTGAAACCAAGTGCTCTACAGAGATCTACACACTTTAAAGCATTTGTGAAATCATGCTAGAAATGTTGATATGACACAAAAAAGGGAGACCTGATAATTTCATAGTTCTACTCAGAGTTTCTGAGGGAGATTATAATTAAATCTACACATTTCCCAAAACAAACCTAGTTCCTCCATGTTTCCATTTAGCAGCATTTTCCATTAGTTAAATCGTTGTTTCTTCGGAAGGTGAACCAGAAAAGAAAGTTCTCTTTCTCTTGCAAATGAAAATACACAGATGGGGAAAATCCACAGTTGATGTGTGCTCAGCCAGTGTTTGAAATACAAGGAAGTTCGTAACAGAAGCCCTCAAGCTTCCATCAAAGAAGCCAAGGTAATAGATACACCAACTGTGTTGATACTAAAATGGCTGAAACATCATAATTCTTTTTACTGGCCTCATGGTTTGATGTCTACCAAAAGTAAACATTAAATCTATCTTGAGCAGGTTACCTCAGCAACCTCCTCGTAAAAGAGGAGCCATTAGATTGTCCTCTAATGTTTGCAGAACTTGAGAGCATGTAATAGAATTCCCTCTTGTCTAACAACTCACCTCTACCAATACTCCAATTTCTTCAAGAATTTTTAATAGACTTTTTCTCCTTAGATGTTGAATGTGCCCATTGAGTTTGGAGGATTGACCTATTCACCCCTGGCCATTTTAGGTGTAAGAAAACTTCTGTAGGCCAAAACTATAAAAGGATCTGAAGAATAGTACAGTTAAATTTTTCTTGCAGGCAAGACTTTGCTAAAAATATTGGGCAAGAGCTGTTGTAATTTTTCTTTCCAGTGTGTGTCGAATTCAATTTATTGGAAACAAAAAATGAAAGCAATAGAAAACAATAGTGTTTTGGGGTTTTTTTTGTCTCATTGGTGTGTATCTATATACACCCTCCATATATACAATGTATAAAAGGCACAATTTTGGTGTTGGGACTTACTCTCTCCAGTAAGAGGGACCCCAGGCTGGAACAAGGGAGGGACTCCCCTCCCTGAGCAGCAGCAGAAACAACTCGTGATGAGCTGACTGGAACACCCATTCCCTGTCTCCCAGTGCTGCCGCTGGAGAAGAGGCAGATCTTGGAAAGGAGGGAGGGGTGGGAAGAGGGTGTTTTTAAGATTTATTTTACTTCTCATTATCATGCTCTGGTTTTGTTAGTAATAAATTCATTTAATATCCCCAACCTGAGTCTGTTTTGCCCGTGGAGGTATTTGGAGAGTGATCTCTCCTGGTCCTTATCTCAACCCATGAACTCTCAGCTATATTTTCTCCCCCTTGTCCACTTGTAGAAGGGAGTGTTAGAGAGGTTTTGGTGGGTGCCTGGCATCCATCCAGGGTCAATCTACTACAGGAGGTGAAGAGATTAAGTGGCTGTGTGGGTGCTCACCTTCTTTGTTGGGGCCATTAGCCACAGTCTTTTAAGTTATTGGGTTTTTTTTTTCATTATTTAATATCACTTTTCAAGCCTCATTTCTATCAATCAGCTTGCTTCAACTCCCACATCATACAGCAGTGTTCCCATTGGATATAGAGACCAAAAATTTATTAGTAGATTGTATCAAAACTATTTCAAAATTTACCAATCCTGTCTTTGAACTGCTCTGTTTGTTTTCTGGCTCTCATTTACCACTAAAGAAACACTTGTTACTGGTTTTTATTCCTCTGTAATGAATCGTTCTGATGTGCTTCCTGATCTCTCATGTGTAACATTCCTTCTTTACTCCTAATATCCTCCTTGAGATGATTCATGGAGTTATGCCTGGAGCCCTCCTCTCCAATCTGTCCACCCTCCTTGTAGTGTTAACTCCAGATGTTTTGTGCATGTTTGCTTTAGTGAAATTGCAAACTTTTTCCACACCTAAATCTTTGAGTGACTTTGCCCAGTTTACTTACCTTACTGTTTCCTAGTTGGTTAGAGCCTTAAACATTACTTAATAATCTTAAGAGATTTTTTATTTCTTTCCCTTACACTTTGTTTTGAATTATATCTGAAATACTTCATTAATAAATGATTGATTATAAGCAATTATAAGGTGAAATCAGTTTGTCTTTTACATTATGTTTGTCTTTATTTTGAAAGAATATCAGGCTTTATGGAGAAAAAATATAATCAAAGAATTACTTGATGAAGAAATTTCAATGGAAAAATTAAAGAATACCAAGGAATACTGTATCAGTAACAATTTCTTTGCCAACACAATTATTGAATTAACATCAATTAACAATTCCATGTATTACTATTTATAAATTGTATTGAAGTGCATTTCACAAACCAGGTAATACAAGCAGTCAGAAAAACATTCTCTCTCTCTCTCTCTCTCTCACAGAAATCTACTTAATATAGTAATTCAAATGCAATAAACCAAATATCCTATTCAATGTGCAATTTTACATGTGCTGTTGGGTTTTTTCCTACATAATTTTTCTATCTCTTCATACACTTAGAGAAATAAAATGTATAGAAAGATTAGAAAAGGACATCAAGATTAGAAAAGTGTTTCCCATTATGTGAGAGCAGCAGCTGTAAGAAATTTTACAGGAAGCCAAAGAAAATGGAATTAATCTGGTATTTTCTTTTGATAGAGTGACAACAGAAGTTTCATTTCAGGTAATCATTGTCTGTTTTATTAGGGAAATTATTAGAGTGGTAAAGAGCAACAAACCTGCATTTGATCTCCATGTAATCAGTTGAATTTTGATACTTATAATATTAATGTACCTTTCTGTCTAGTTTTGGATATTTGTAAACTTTAACTATCTGATTTTTTATATCTGACCAGAGTGTAGCTTAGGGCAGAGCAGTATTGGACAGAAACCAGGACAGGTGTGTGACAGTCTATTTTCAGTGTATTTATACAACCTGTGGTAGAACTAATTAGAGGTGATGAATATATTAACTAGAATTTCTACTATACTTGTGAAAAAAATAATTACTGTAAATTATCAGCATCTAATGTAGGAATTATTGTCCTGCTTGAATTGTCTATATCATTTAAACAAATCTTGGTCACGGGAAAATAAGCAGTATCCTCCATCTGTAAAAAATAAAATAATCAGTCACAGACTGAAAATGTCTAATATGGAGCTTGGCAGTTATGTATATGAAAATCCAATGTCTGATTTTAAACAAGTATTCATTGAAATTTAACAGATACATTTTTTCCAAAAGAATCATCAGAGCTCTGTAGATCATACTTGTTTTCAAAAAACACTTGGAATGTAATTATTCTGGAATAAGTATCCTATTAAATTTAGTTATATTTTAAAACATTTGCTGCATAGTTCATACAGACTAAACCAAATGGACAATATAAACAGACTTGCCAAAGGTCAGTGGTTATGAAGCAGAGATGTATTCTTATATATATAACCTAGTTCATATTTATAGAGATACAATTCCTTCACATATGCATATATATATAGGCTGAGTATTTCCTTCATGCTTTCACATTTTCATCTTTATATATATATTTCTTTTCTCATACATGCATACATTTAGACCATGCAGTGTGTCAACCAAGTTTTAAAAAATAAATTAATTTGAAATAAAATTGCTACATTCATTTGCCTTTAAAATTCAGATTGAATTCCTTTTTAAGACATAATATCTCTAATAGATTTCACACTAACACTGGTACATTAGAAACACAGTATAAAATAATTTCCCTATAGACTACAGAAGTTTATGTATAAAATATAGACATTTGAACTTAAAAAATGTAAATGTCATTTTTGAATCCTAGTTTCCTTACAATGTCTCTATAATAAATAATTTTAGGTTGTTTCAGTGAAGCAAGCCATCCTAGTATTCAGCAGATTATTTCCACAAACAGCCCACTGTTTGTGGAAATAATGAGCACATTACAAGCCCATAACTTAGACTCTAAACTCCTACAATCAGGAAATCATATATATGATGTGTCTGTCTGCATTGCTAATATAATTTTACAGAATATTCACAAAAATATTAAATTTTTGAGTTCTATAAGAAAAAAAAATCTCTACACAAAAATATATATTAACCTATCTCTGAAACACCTACACTGGAAACCAGTGTATTTTACATTCAGTTAGAGTATTTTTTATCATTGAAAGGATTTTGTTCTTAATGTGAATTTACAGCAAATAGCTCTGCACTAAAGTACAAAATAAACATCACTAATTTTGAAATAATTGGGAAAACAAACCATGTCTTTATTGATCTTATTTATTTTATCTAAAGTATCCTATCACATGAATATGTCTTGGTTAGAGAAGACTTTATCAAATGGATGTTTACTCAAGAAAAGCATCCTTGAAAAATTTTGGCCTGTGCTTTCTCCAGAGTAAAATATTCCTTATTATTAAGGAAGTAAGGAATAGGTTAGATCTCATTTTTGAAAACAATGAATATATTTATGATATGTCAAAACTTTCTCAATCCAATAATGCAACTTTGATTTTATTAAATTTTTGCTGAAATTTTTTGTTGTATCCTGAGCACTGATGTGTTTCAGTCTTGAGATGAAACTTTATTGTAACAATCATTGTCCCTGACATTCCATGTGATGAGGTGACAGGATTTGCCCACTGGAAGGCACTGGGAATTGGCTTCATGGGGAATATTTATGCAGCCACAGTGTGTTAGAAGTCTAGATGCACTACCCTGGCTGAGATACAATAACTTCCCTGAAGTGAACCCCAGCCATAAATCTGGCAGACATACCAGTATCTTCTTACTCATCTCACATTTCCAGCAGGACCTGCTGAGTTTTTCTGGCTCTGCAGTTTCTGTCTGGCACGAATTGTGCCGGGAAAGGCACAAAGAATGTAAGGGCTGAATGGGATCTGACTGAATGAAGTTTAGAAGCCACTTGTTGCCAGTACCCTTCTTAAAAAAGGAAAGGAAAAAAAACCCCAAACATATATGACTGAAATGTGCTGTACACAAGTGTCTAAACTGAAGATAAATTGAGCCCTAAATATTGGGGGAATATTACGGGAGGACCAAGATAGGAATGAGGCCAAGGGTGAAAAAAACAGCACAAAGGAATAAATAAATCCCTTGTTCAAGAAGAGAGGGTTCTGATGTTTACCCACATCAAATTCAAATGGAATTCTCAATTTTTGCCCCTTTTTCATTGCAGAACTGCATAATTTTCTGGAAAAAAATACCACAAAAACATAGAGAAACAACTTAATATGATATTCTTTTGTCCTTTAAACAATTGGGATTTATCCTGCAAAGAAAAGGCATATTAGATTAAGTAAATTTTATCTAATATATACAGGTACAACATGGAGTTCTTGAACAATCAACCCCCCAAAACCCCTCATGTTTTACCACAAATGAGAAGCTTTAAAATCACCAGAAAAATCTGTCAATCTTACAAGTGTCAAGCTGGGTTCTGGGTCAGGGACAGCTAAATGTACCAGTCATGTTACAGATTCCACGGGATATTTAAAGTGGATTGCAAGAGACTTTATTCTGAAGTTATAAAGATTTGGCTTTATAAGGTAATTTCTTCAAAGAATTACCTAAAATATTAATGGTCTCTTCTGTGTTTCTAAATAGGCAGTAGATCATTGTGCTCCTTGGCATGATGTTACATATTGTAACAAGTGCATGTTTTCACGGAGAGCTGTCTGGAAGGGGGAAAAAATCAGATCTATTTTGTGAATTTCTAAAGATATTCCCTTTGTAAAAAAGTAGTCCCATTACATTTCCACTCCTGAATTTTTTTTACAATTTTCTGTATGCTCAAGGTTGGGTAACCCTTTTAGTTTCCTTCAAACTATTTATGAAATTAAAGAGATATGCAAAGGGTTACCGCCAGGTACTGCTTGAAAGAATTCCCTCAGGTCTTGCCACACAGTCAACAGTAATTTAATCTTAATGAGTTACCACTCATCAGCTGTGCAGCAGGAGCTGACTGTGCATATTCATCTCTCACCTGAGGTCTGAAATAAGGTGTGTTTAATCTAAATTATGCTCATTACTAGCTCTAGCTCAAGTTAATGGGTTTTACTTTGCAATTTGGAAAGCCTATAAGCATAAACAATCAATGCATAAGATTATACCACAAAGGTTCACTAAGTCCAGCAAATAAATGTTGATGTGCAGAACTGCACAAAAAGACAAGGAAAGTTTCCTTTACAAAGTTCATATCAACTTTTCTATAGTGGATAACAATGGAAAATGCAACCATGGTTAATTTATTAAAGTTTCAGTAAAATCGAATCTGCAGTTCTAAGTGACTCCTTTCTGGAGAAAAACATAATAGAACATATAGCTCATTGAAATTCAAGGTAATATATTTAGTTCAAAATGGTTAAACATTGAAAGAGGCATATACTAAAGTAAACCACTTTAACTAACCAAAATTTCTGTATGGTTGAAGGTTGACTTGATCCTGGTAAGATAAAAAAAGAGAATAGGAAATACAGTATCTTAATAAATATACTTTAGTACTAAAAAGTAGTAACCCAGTGGCTGAGAATCTTAACTTTCAAGAAACTGTGAAATTCCAGTATGCTTTTCTTTTTTAAAAGTCCATATAGGATACATTTCTTCCTTTTATGGAGACTCTATGTCAAGGATGATAAAAAACGCCAAAGAAATCAATAAAATTTAGGTTGCTAAGGAATTAGAGCAGTGGGGATGTCTAAGTGTATCAGATCTCAGGAAAGAGTGAGGTGGTTTGCCATGTTTCTAGGACTTTATGTCAATATAATTAATTTGTTTTACTAAATTCCATGGAAACAGATTTTCATAAAGCTGGAATAAATGAGAACAGAATTATAAGATTGTTTATGATTACTGAGTTAATATTTGTATTAAAAATAGATGTAAGAGATCATAAATAATATATTCATAAATAATATCATACCAATATCTTCTGTGTCTAGTATTCTTCACTGATGACCTTGATAAAACACAAGATCCCTTAAATAAAACAGATGAAAGTTATACTTTTGACTTCCAACACACACAAAAGAATTGTTTGTCATGAACATGTAGGGGCTCCTAACATAAATTTTAAACTCTGATAGATGATGTGTTTATCATACAAATTCATTTTAGCTTCATATCTATTAATTCAGATGGTTTAATGTTGATATCAGAAAGACAAAGACTCTGGAAAAAAGCAAAGTATTACGCATTGTTTAATTCTTCTAGGGAATTGGGAGCATGATAAATTCCATTCCTATGTGTCCGTTTTAACAACTGTTGATAATGTAGATAACAAATGTAATAACTTTGGGAAACTGGACAATGGAAAGAGGAGAAAGAATGAAAACACATTTTTCATAGAGTGCTTTAGCAGGTGCTTTTATTCAAACATTAGTGCATTCACATTCCCTACAAAGAGCTCAATCCGCTTTCCAACTTCAGTGCGTGTTTTGGCGTATTGTGGTTTAATGATACATTCTATTCAATTGACCTAAAATATATAAAAAAAGAAGTAGGATGACATGAGGCTTCTTAGGCATTTTTGTGAATCAACATTCTACCAGAGCAAGGTCTACTGACAAGGAAAAGGGAAATCACTGTTCAGTTGACCTGAAAGCAAGGCCTCACCTCTAAGAGAAATGATGATAACTAATTTCAGATTAGCCACTTATACCAGAACTTTTCACTCAGACTAAACCTCAGGCCTGACTATTTCTGACTACTCATTGCAAATATGGTATTTACTATATATAAGATATAGCTGTAAAAGCAAATTTTACCCATCTGTACATGTTGGGAGGTTTTTCCTCCTCAGATTCAATACCTTGCACTTCCTCTCCAATCCACCTATCTTGTTCAGTCTCCTAATCATTCTGGATCTAGTCAGATAGAAAATCCCTCCCTTACTGGCAATTTTCACTCATTCACTTCAATATTCCCCTTGTACACTTGTCCTGTCTGTTTTTCTTAGCTGCTTTTCATGTTCTTGTTCTGAGCTTGAGTTCTTTGTGTTGTGAGATATGAAAGAAAGGACATTCAACATTTGTACCTGTACAAATTTACTTGATCTAATATGCCTTTTCAGGACTAATCCAAATAAAGAATATCATATTAAATTGTTTAGCTATTTTTGGGGGTATTTTTTCCATAAAATGATGCATTTGTGCAATGAAAAAGGGGCAAAAATTGAGAATTCCGTTTGAATTTGATGTGGGTAAACAATCAGAACCCTTTCTTCTTGAGCAAATTTTGACACACAGTATTCCTCAGATCTGTTTAATTGTTCCAGACTGTGTCAGGCACCTTGGTGCCTTCACATTACTCTCTACATGAGATGTTCATGGTTTGTGTCTGGGTTCCTGTGCAGCCTCTAAGTTCTGTTCAACACCACTGGTGATTAAGATTATACTTTTGACCATCTGATGAACCTTAAAGGATCCTTGAAGTTTAGGAAAAAGATTCATATGAAATCGAGTATACACAAACTATGCAAATATGTGATGTATTTATGACCTATAAAACATTAATAAAATATTTGTGATGGCACGCTACTTCTCCCGGTCACTAGGCTTACAGATAATTTGGTGGTATTTGATGTATGAATCTTTATACTAAAACATCAGACAACATCAGAAAATGTTTCTTATAAAACCTAATATATCTTTCTTATAAAACCTAATATACCTGTTCATAATAATTTAGAGCTGAACATACAAATGACAAAAGTGAGCTTTTAGTCATCAGTGAAACATGGAAGAGTTAATATCTATGGAAAAATTAGTCATGTTTTGTTTTACAATCTGAGGATTTGAGCAAATTTTCAGCTGCAGCACCATATTCTGCCCTCAGTTTTATACTTTCCTGCTTTAAAGTAGAGGCAGAAATTGAAGAGAGAAAGGCGCTCCCAGTAGACTTGGTTTGACAGGGTCTTTAATACTTTTGCTATCGTACAAGTCAGAAAGAAATCAAAGCAGCTCTCATGGCTTCCAGGACTGACACTTAGGAAATACCTAAAAAATCTTTGTCGGCAGTTCCTGGGGCAATAAATACAGAGCCTCATAATGCAGATTTTACAGAGCAGTTTTCTGAGTAGCAGCATGCTGGGGTTTTGGCTTTATAGCAGGACAGGGATCACTTTATTTTCAGTAGTTTACATGCCAGCCATATGGTTAAACCATACATGAAGTAAAAAATTTAAAAATCCACATTCGGACTATTTTTTACTTATTTTTTTTGTTCAGGAGGAGCAAAGGGTAAGTTGCCACCTATTCCTCAATAAGATTTCTAGTACTGTTGTATTGAAGCAGTATGTCACTTAGCTATAATATTGGAGATGAATAGTCTCTCCTCAGTTTAAGGGAAGTTTTATTCATCTTCCACTATACAGGAAAAAAACTTCAACCTCCATATGAAAGGCTATTTCAGAAAAAGGCAAGATGCTACTTTACACATGAATATCCTAAACACTGAGCAAAGAAATCAGCCCTACTTCAGATCCTGGCTTAAAATATGAAAGCAGTTAATTTAATGTATGCATTAAAGAAGGACATGCTTATTGCTATTGACACCCAATAATTTTTGGTATGCAAATGGAGTATACTCTGCTGGATTCAGGACAAGGATCTGAATCAAGCTGTCAATTGTTGTCCAAGTATGCAATGCAAGATTGTCAAAGAGGATTCATTGCATTTTCATAGTGTCTGCAAAATGTCTGTGAAATGTCTTTCAATTCTACTTTTCCATAATGTCTGCAAGTGGGCTGCTTGGGAAACAGAAAAAAGGCAATCACAGTCCCACTAACTTTGTGAATAAAAGGATATGGTCTACTTTCATTTTTCCAGTTTTTCTTTGAAAGGATACTTGTTATTTTTTTCTTTCTTTTTTTTTTTTTTCCCTTTTCTGGAGGAAAGAATCATTTAAACAAAACAAATATTTAGGGTTTTCTTTTATTTTCCTGATTTCTTTTGATCCATTTTTCAGCTCAGTGGTTGGAACCTGTTTTAAAGAGGATATGGAATTGACAACATAAGGTGAATTAAAATCATCAGAGTGCCATTGGTGTGTAGACCAATCTTCTGTCCCAAGAGGCTACTTAGAAATGCATTCTGTAAAGCATTCTTTGCATTTTAGGCGTCCATACACTATGTGGAAAAACCCTGTATTTCCTAGACTAATCCTATATTTTATAAGATAAGTAAACCTAAACTAGATTTATTTAGTGAACCAAGAGTGTATCATGTAGCTGTAGCATGTGTTTTTATTTATCTGTAAAGGTATCTGCAGGGAAATAGAAAGTAGAATGTATGTGCCTCAGAAACATTCTTTGTCCTCTCATGAAATCCAGGCTGGTAGAATTTTTGTACCTTAATTCCCTAGGATGACTGAAAATCCACTTTCAGAAAAGTATTATGCTTGTTCCGGAACTTGCTTACAATAACATATTTTTCAAGTTGTTCTGTGCAGGATGAGCAGAAATTATTTACTGGCTAGACATCTGTGAGTGCAGGTGCTGGGGATGAAAAAGAACTTTTCAAGATGAACAGCATGCAAGTATAAACTCTGCATGAGATGTCACCTGGCATTGAGTCATGGTCCTTTGCAGGTGGACACTGGGCAATAATGGTTTGAAATAAGCATTGTCAATAGGCATTGCAGTATAAAAATATGCACAGCTAGCAGTGCAGCACATTGATTTTGTATGTATATGCATGTAGAATTGCCTTTCAGTCTTGTCATAGAATCCTGGAATGGTTCATGTTGGAAGATAATCTAAAGATCGCCTAAAAAATCGTCTTGTTCCAATCCCCTTGGACAGGGCCGTTTTCACTAGACCAGGTTGCTCAGAGCCCCATCCAAACTGACCCTGAATGTTTCCTGTCACCTCTCTGGGCAACCTGCTCCAGTGTTTCACCACCTCATTGTAACAAACTTTTTCCTTATATTTAGTCAAAAATCAATACTCTTTTAGCCTAAAAGCATCAAAACCAACAGACTCTGCTAAAGAGTTTGTCCTCACTTTTCTTGCAAGCCCCCTATAAGCACTGAAAAGCAACAACAAGATCTCTCCAGCCTTCTCTTCTACAGGCTGAGCAATCCCAACTCTCTCAGCCTATCTCCAGGCCTCTGGTCATTTCTGGGACCCTCCTGTGGACCTGGCATAAGAGATCCATGTTTTTCTGGTCCTGCAGAGCCCAGAGCTGCTGGATGCAGCACTGAAGGTGAGGTCTCACCAGAACCAAGCAGAATCACCACCCTCACCCTACTACCCCATCTCCTGTGGGTGCAACCCAGGATATTTTGTTTGCCTGGGCTGCAATCATTCATTGCTTGCTCATGTACAGTTCTTGTCCTTCTGACCTACATGTGGCTGTCATACTAATGAAATCCCTGCCACTTCACAATTAACATGATCTCATATATCATTAAAATATTTGTCAAGAATGGTGGAATATTCTTCATATGTATATTAAAGCATATTTTGCTTTGGCCTATTACAATCTCAGCCATAGCATACGTAGGTGAAACATGGTACTACCTGAAATTCATTGTTCTGAACTAGTTTATACATTTTTTTGAAAATAGTATGCTCTAATTCAGCTGATTCAACTATCAAGTAAACATATTCAAATTTACTTTAAGTTACAGTTGAGCCCAAATTGTCAGCTAAAACTGGATTAACAGTTTAATCTGCACCTGGATTAAGTTATATTTCTAGCTCCTTTTATGTGCTAGTCAGGGAAGTGGAGAATTCTCGAGAATATTAAGGGAAACTGCAGTGATCCTATTACAGGAGAATATACTGCTAGGTGGATTGAACAGCACCATTTTTCTCCATCTCTTAATGGGAGTAACATAAATAAGATTAGGTGAAGAAAGCACTCAAACTTATATAAAAGCAATTTCCACATAATTTTTGTGGGGACATCTTTCCAGATGCCCATCTTTCTCAAGCATTAATGATGATGAATTTTTCAAGACAGAATTTTAAACCTGTGTTTTCTCACCTCTCTTATACTGGACTTTCCTCACTGACTTAAGAAAGTTCAATAACCTAGTGCAGTGCCAAATGGTTTATCTTATAAAATCTAAAGTGTTACCTTAATAGGCTAATGAACAGCCACTTCAGAGATATACTCAGCTTTCCATTTAAAACCCCATTACTCCTCAAAAATTGTGCAGTACTGAAAGAGGTAAATCACTAATTATTTCTTTGAGTACACTGATGCTAAAGGAGCAAATTTCTTATTTGAACATTTTAAGTACAGAATAAGAGCAGTTCCCTTTTGAAGTCTAAAATGATAAAATAAGAAATACTACATCAATTTATGGAAAACTAAGAAAAAGATGTAATAAATTTGCAATTTATGGATGCAAATCCTTTGAAAGAAGGAGACACCCGGTGGAATCTGAGGTATTTTCAGCTTGATGAATTTGTATATGCCAGAATCCAAACCGTGAAGAGAGATGCTACTTTTCTAGTTCCATTTTGATTCTCAAGCATATAACAACTTTCTTATAATTAATTGAGATACACAATCAGCAAAAAAAACCATAAGCTACGCTTTCAAAATTCCTAAAATATACTCATATAGAAACAATCTACAATAAATTTTGTGGAAGCTATAAAAGATACCTTTAAAAGCAGCCAAAGAAGTGTAGCAAGGCAATGACTGCATTTAGACAGAAAATGCTGTATGTGCCATTGTGTGTTTGTGTGTTAACAGAGCCTATATGAAAGTCCCAAAGTCTCATAAATGTGCCTTCTTTGCAGTTTTGATACCTGTTCAGATCTCTGGCAGCCCATGGATTTCCAGATATTAAGCTTGGCTTTTATAATCTGCATTTGATCAGAAGCTCAAAGTTTTGGAACTTTTCACATGTGGACCTTGAAGACACTCAGTCCTGTCTGACATTGCCCCTTAGGCTGCTCTCTAATCCCACACAGTGACTCTCAGATTAGATCTAGGTGTTTGTATCGTGTCAGATATATCATTAACAAATTATTAGATACAATAAAACCTTTCATTCTATGAGTACATAGAACAGGAACTGTTGGCCTTTGAATTATCTGACCACTTTGTGCCCTCTCAAGCCTTTCCAGGGAGAAGGGTAGCAGTGACTAAATAGACAGAGGAGAAATGGTAATGGAGAGTCATCAATTTTGAGAAGTTGAATTGGCAGGATTTTCTTTTGGACATAAGTTAAATCCAGCAGTTTTGCAGTGCTGTTGCAATCACATCCATTTCCATATCTCCAGATGGAGCTGCCGCCCTCCACCCGTTGCCATGGAGCTCTGCCTGTTTTACTCCATTGTTTGCAAGAGGGAAATAGGGCCCAGGAGTTTTAAAAATCTTCGAGACTTCTGACACAAAGGAAAGTGCTTTCTTACCTCTAGAAGAGCTCTATATTTTGACAGAAAGTAAAACATATTTCCAGCAAGTAAACATCTGTTTTGGCAAGTCTGAACAGGACAGTCTAAATGTGAAGTGCTCACAAACCAGCCAAATCCCAACTTGTAATGCTCAAATTGGCTAAAAAATATTTATGGCAAGTTACACAGTCAATTTTTAAATAAAACAGGCCATTACTTCCATTATGATTCATTATAAATATATGTCAATATCAGGTAAAAATGACAAGTTACATTAGTTTTCTTTTGTCTGAAAAACTCAGTGCATCTTCTATAAGTGTTTATTTCTCAGCCTCCAAGAACTAAGAAGAAACTTTAGGTATTGAAGATTGCCATGTCCATTGCATTCAGCCTCTAAAAAGTATCTCACACCATTTCTGCAGCTATTCTCAGAACCAGAATTAGAATCTGGTTGTTTCTGGCTAGATTAATCTGTCAGAAAACATCATGATCCCCTTCCAGCCTATACAGCTGCCTTTTATTACAACAAGTATAGGTTAATTTCATATGTATATATTGGTCTTCTATCCCTTTGTGTTTCTATGACTGTTACAGTACAACCTGTATGTACACCCTGTTATTTAATTCTTTACATAGTTAAAACAGTTCTGGTGGTTTTTTGTGGTTTTTTTTTTTTAATGGGAATTATTTTCTTCACATTTTACAAAATCGGTTGCTTTTGTGAGCTACTGGATAAGATCAGAATTTCAGGCTATGGCAGCTGCCCAAAACTTAGGTGTAGTGGAACTCCTTTATGTTCAAGAGAAAGATCTTAAATTTCTCTTAGAAAACAAAAAGCATTGCATGTTGAAAGTGGTTTTAAGACTATAATTTCTAAAGGTCTCTGCTATAGACAGCTGAAATATCAACAGATTTTTATATGAGTCTAGGATTTCTAGAAAGGTAATATTTTCAAAAAATGGGATCACATAAATCAGCTTTTTATGAAGGCCACAACAGGCACCTTGGTGTCAAACAGTTGGGAGTTCTTCCAGAGGAATATTCCAAATATCACTAAGCACAGTTTTATGGACACAGCACATGAGGTGTTCCAAGACAGTGATGTGATGATATGAGGTCTTGTTAGCTGTGTGATTTCAGATTAATTTATAATGATTTTTGAGAAATACGTATTTTACAGATGTGATGAATCAGGAAGAAACATATAACACCAACAACCAAGACTTGTCAAACACACGCCTAGAAGATAAAGTACCAAATTAGACCTTGCTTCCTTTTCTATCTAGCTGAAAACATTGCTTTTTTCAAAGGCTGATGTACCAGGTCAAAGGGCTGCACAATCTGGAAGAGCTTGAAGGCAACTGGTTTGCTGGGTACCAGCTTGGAAGATAGGTGAATACCTTACAGTCTGAAAATTTGCACAGTCCATTTAAGGATTTTTGGTTCAGGGTTTTGTTCTAAGTACATGGTATTTAACTTGAAGGAAGCTAGCTGGCCAAAGGGAGCAGACTGAAGGGTTTGAAGTTAAGATAGATCTGGTCAGAAAATGATCTTCGGTACCATGACCCAGATTTAGCAAAGATTTGAGTGAATCTGTATTAAGCTAAGCAATACTTAACAGCCAGAAACCCAAGAGGGATGTGCTCAGGGAAATAAGGAAAGGTCATAGGTCCAATTTGCACAGTAACTGTGAACTCAAGCATTGAGCAGAGGTAAAAATGTGAGTCTATTGTATTTAATTCTGTTCTGGCATGTGACAGTATAGTATGCTTTTATTTTGTCACAGAAGGAAATTAAGCATGCAAATCTCTATTATGCAACAAATTAGAGGTTTTTGTATTGGTTGAGTTTTTTGTTTGTATTCCAGAAAATTATGTTTGTATTTCCTTTTTATTAAAAAGTCCATTGTGAACTAAAAATAAGGATAGTATTTTTGAAAAAGAAAGACAATTTCCCATTGACAGTGAGTATTCTGTGTCTTTGAAGATTCTCTTATAGAATTGAAACTTGATATTTTCTGAGAAAGAAATGGGATCTTTTTTAATAGATAGCTCAGATGATAGTTGTATACCAGATTATATACCAAATTATTAGTTCAGATATTTCAGACTTGATCTGTAGGTAACCCCTGCCTTCAAACTCCATGAATTTTTAAAAGCTGTATTACTATGTAGATTTACTTAAAGATTAATTGAACAAACTCAAGTAGTAAGGATGATCCATTAAAAAAAGGTAACTAGCTGATGCACGTGATAGGTTTTCTCTCTCAAACTCCTTTTATTCATCAGGAGTATGTAAATGACAAGAACTGATTTTGTTGATGTGGCGTCATAGCTGACTGGAAGGTTGTGATATCTGGAAAAAAAAAGACTAATCAATTAAAGTTTCAGCAATTTAGCACATTAGTCAATACATAATTCCTGGCAAAAAAAAAAAAAAGTGCTGTTGGCTGAAAAAATGTGTCTTAGGCATGGCAGCTAGCTCGCAATTCTCGTAAGGAAAGATGATTTGGGTCATTTATAGTCTTGTAATAACAAACTTCACTGTTTGTTCTGGAAAACTCTGAGCACAAGTAAACCTACTGTAAGTTCTTTATGAATAATCTTGTTTCACTGAGTTCTATGTTAAATTTACTTAGCAACAATCATTGCTTAAATTGTTGACAATGGCCCTGCGTCAGTGAGGATGCTGCAATTTTCAGTGTTTATCTTTTGAAGGTAGATACAGATCTTCACACAAACCAGTCTCCCCTCAGCTGGAATGGGATGGCTCTTCCCTTTCATTTCCAAGGCAATATCAATTTCATACTTCTGTGTGGCTTTCTTAAGACCAAAATCAGAGAACCAGTAAATCAGCAACACTCAAAAATGCAATATTATTTACTGGAAATAGAGTAGGATTTAAAGTCTTTTTTGTCCTAAACTACAAGAGGGTAATATTCAATTATAATATATGACAAGAAAAAATATTGACCAAAAATTTAGATAGAAACATACTGGATTTATGCAGGGCGTGCTGGCTGTTGACCACAAAGTTCAACTCAAAATAATCAGTTTCAGTCTTAGAGGAGTTACTCCTAATTAGAAGTGAAACTGAGAGAAGAACCTGGCTTAGTCATTGCTGGGTTTAGGGCCTCATTGGTGACGGAAAATGGTGAAGTTAAATTTGGGAGTTCCCAAATAATTTTTGAGGAGTTTTCTGTGCCTATACCCCCTCCCCCCCAGTTGTAGGCCAGTACAGAATGTGTAAAGGATGGGCACATGCTATAGCCCAAGTATTATGAACATTTCCACTATCATGCTGAAAGTAGAGGCTAAAAACCTTCAACAATGTGAAACATAGAGCATATAGAGATCACATAAAGATATTTTGTTCAATGTACTTACTGCATGTTAAAAACTACCTCAATAGAAGATACAAGAGCAATAAAATCCTCTAAAAAATCAATACCCAAAATGTTTTAAGGCCTTACAGTATTATCCACTTTGCTGGTTTTCATTGGAGGCATCTCCTGGGTGAGGGTGACCTTGCTGGGCTGCTGAATGGACATGGGAATTCCCTAATGGTCCCCTGACAGAACGAACATTGAACAGAAGTGCTTGCACAGCAGGTTTGTAAAGGACCAGCAACATGGTTTGTGATGAAAGAATAAGAACTGAGTTTCCAGTAAGCACCAAAATATACCAGCTCTTCCCTGAGGAAGCAGGCAGTTAGCTGTTTTGAGTCATGAAGCTTGCATGAGCACATGGATTAATATCTCCATATGTTCTTCCTCATCCAGTTCAGTATGAACTCCAGGAGAATTTCCAAGAAATCTGGAAACTGTATAGGGCCAAACGTAAACCAAGTACTTTAGGTGCCAAGAAGCTGTGATCTTGTCCAGATCCATACCACACCCTACATATGGGTTGTGTCTAAATAATACAGTGTAGGCCTAAATATACTTCTTAAGGAGTTGCATATGTCCTTTGGAACAGAAAATTCCATCAGCTATTCTTCTATTCCTACCGTGCTGACCAATAGATGTTGATGCCATGAAGAGAGAAGTAAAGAACTAATTCAAAGTTGAACTCTCTATTTTTCACAAGTAAATCAAGAAAGTCATCACATCTTAGTAAGTAACAAAGAAAAAAAATTGCTGCTCACATACTTCTACTCTAAACTGTATTCATTATTCATTTTAATGGTTCAGCATCAAGACTTTTATGTTTCAGAATTTCCCCATATGACTTACTCTACACTGTACAGCATCATGACAATCCTGATGCTACCAAGACTCCAATAGTTTAGTGTAGAAAAGAAAATGAAAGGCGTATCTAGCATTCTCATTCTAATCAGTATCAGTATGTTTGGAAGAAATATCCTAGCTGCCTCAATTATCGTGCCACGGCTGGCAGCAGATGATGGCCTCAAAGCATGAAAACTGGATTCCTTAAAGAGAAAATGAATCCAGAAGAGAAATTCCTGAAAGATGATAATGTGCTCTAATCATCATATCAAGGTCCTGAGACAAGAAAAAGGGATTTGGGAAATAATCCTTGAAATACTTGTGGTATGGACACCGCACCACCAGCACTAACTACACTCTGTAAAACCACTCTGTTGATTTACTTTCTAATGTAGGCATTGCCACATTGTAAAAAATAATCTCCATTATTCAAGTGCTATCTGAATTGTGTGGAATATGTGAAGCAGGATTTGATGTCCTGTTCCTGTGGCTGAACAGAGAAGGGAACTGGCTGCCTTTCTTCCAGTGTCTCTTTCCTGTGAAATCATTATACAGAGATCTTCCCAATCTCATCCAGAGCAGAATTCTCCACAAACTGCTAGCAAGAAACCCTCTGGAAGAAAACAGTTTACAGTGGAATAGTGCAGAAAGAATTACTATATTGAAATGGAGGTCTATCAACTAAAGTTGAAGTATTTTATTCATCCTTTAAAATCAAATGCAGAATGAAGGCAGGATTTAGGAAAGGACGAAGAGTAAAATTCAATAAAAGCTAGAAAGCCAGAAAGCAAAGGGCCAGGCCAATCTGTCAGAAGAATGTACCCCAGGAATATTCTTTTAACAGGGAAAAAATAAGCTAATTAATGCTAACCTAAGTTTATTCTAAAGTTTTTCATTAGTTTATAAACAACATATGATATTAACAATAAGATCAGTATCAAACCCCCAAATTTCCAGTTGCTTTACATAGGCTGGCACACAATTCTTCAAACACCAGTTTATTTAATCACAGAATCTCACAGCACTCTAGCAATGCCATCGTTTCATATGTGGCAATTCTTTCCTTTATTACACTTCTTCAATAGCACCAGATATATTCTTTTTCAGCTTCATCAGAAAAAGTATCAGCTGCTTGTTTTCCAGTTTAAGAGAACAAAATGGCCAATGTGGCAGCATGGAGTGTCTATTGTCTGTTTATTAGGTGCAAAGAATCCCAACATATTTCCAGAATATGGCCATTTATATCACATTCTAAAGTATTTTGTCTATTGCTATTTTTATATCCCAAATATTTCCACATGTGTTCCACGTCAAATGTGAGTATCCCTTTTGAAACTGAACATATATACTATTAGTAAAAGCAAGACTCAAATTGTTTATAAGACTGAGATCCCTGGCTGATGTAGATCAACATAACTATAGTGGTTTCAGTGTAAAACCCTGTTAGTCAAGACCATTTTTGCTGGAATAGAAAGCATCTTCTTTCAGTTCTACATCTTTTCTAGTAATTTAACTAGGCTGATTTGAAATAAACAAAAAATATCAATCCAATTTCTATAAATAAATGTCATTCATAAAATAAAAAAAAGAAAGTATTTTCATATTTTTCCAAAATATGTTATTTAATGGAAAAATGCCTTTGTAATTGCCTAATTAAGTTGAATATATTTATGAAAAATCTTTTTAAGTCTTCATATACTTTGCAATTTCTAAAATCGGCTTTAGATTCCATTTTACACAGGAGAAATCAATTGTGGTAAGTGGGCACAAAAAAAAAGTAGTCTAATGTTTTACTTCTGGCTGTAGATCTGTGTTTGAAAACAGGAATTGGTTTTTCTGAAACTAATTTTTATTTTATGTAGTCAAGAAACAGTGGAATTATATAAAAAAATAGAAATTTATAGAAATTCATGCCTCATAAAACCCCCGGGGCCTGTACTGTTCTGACTTATTCCCCATGCAACCTCATTGAAGTCAAATACCCATGCACTTTTAAAAAGGATTTGCTTATCCTGATGGACATCCAAAGTGTACCAGCAATGTCTTTCATAATCTGTGTTGCATTAGGAAGAATCTAAATGTTTTACATTGCATGTCACACTTGCATCCTATTAATAGGCACTATAGACTCAGATGTATTTTTAGATTGAGCCTCTTTGGCACTGAGTTTGTCAGAGTAAACAGCTCATTGCATCTGAAATTAATTCCTAATACAATGTGAACAAGGATAAGAAAAGCTGAGGCAGATTAGAGTGGATGAAATTCTCTGCTGCCTTGTGATACTTAGGCCCAAATTTTGTTGAATTATGTGTACATATATGCACTCAATAAGATTGTTTTAAGACAACAAATTACTAAGTAGGCATTATTCGATGTTAGATCCAATATAATGTACTCTGGAGGCTTCTGTCCTTTTATATTTATTTGCTTTCTTGTATTCTTCCAACCTAATATAACTAAGTGAAAGTATAATGTATAATTTATTAGCATTTATACATTTTCTTGAAATAGTTCACACCTAAAAGGTGCCTCAGCCAGAAGAGGTACTTAGCATTGCTTCACAAACTGTGAAAGATTTAAAGACAACCAAGCATTTTGCCAAAGCAAATAGTTGATCACATTGTAAATGGAATAGGAGCAATTATATCATGTGACATCCATTGTCTTTAGGAGAGAGGTCAAGCCCAAGGCAATGCTACAGTAAATAACGTGGGTTTGGTAGAAAAAGTGATCTTTAGGGTTTGATGATCCTTCTTCTACCTAGAACTGTAGACAGAGGCATACTGTCTTGCAACCCAAATTTACATAAAATAATTATATCTGTCAAGGAATTGAATATTTTTGTTATCAAAAGAAAATAAGTCGAACTTGATGGTCTACATAAACCTTAGTGAGCTGTACAACAGGGAAGGACAAGACTGCTATTGACTGTCATAATAACACTAATCACAACATAGATGCTAATTGTAATGATAATTGTCCTGGTTTTGGCTTAGTGCAAATGTAGATAAAATTGGAGACAGGCACAGTCAGTACTATTATTATGACTTCTTTTGCACATTCCTCTGAAGGCTGTAAATCTGTCATACCTCCTATCAGAAGTTTTTATATGTGTCTTTTCTGTGTCTTTTTTGTGGGCAGTGCTTTCTGATCCAGAAAATAGAGATGGGCAGGGAATCATTCAGGAGCACATGAGTCAATGGAAAGGAAACTATTTTGAAACAGAAAGCAGATTACATGTCAAACAGAAATGTTCCAGTCTGCAAATACATACAGAAGGAAATCCAACAGGTGTTACGACTCCAAGTCTTTTGATGTTTCTCATCTGCATACAGGATACAGAAAAGGAAACCAGCTGCAAATATGTTAGGTTTACTGAAATACAATATGAGAGGGAGCACTAAATACCAGGCAGTTATCAAGGGTACAGAGAGGGATTTGGGATTGTCTTTGCAGAGTAATTGCAGAACACATGTTAAATCAACATATGGTCCTAGCAGAGGATGGAATAAATAAATCCTTTCAAAAACAGGCTTAAGAAAAGAGAAGAAATATAACTTAATAGATCAAAACTTTTTACAGGGGGAGGGGGAAGGCCACATAAAGAAATAAAAAAAAGGGAAATTACTGAGTCTAGAAGTAGGGGACATGGTTGTGGAAATTATAACAGTCATTAGAGAGACTTTTATTCACATTCATTTATATAAATATATGGTGAACAGGAAACTAGGAGAATTTATTAATATATGACAGAGAATTACATGACCTTTTGTAGAAAATCTAAATTTGAGAGGTTGACTATGTAATTGAATTTATTATTCTTCTTCACACTCTGCAAAAGATTAAAAAAAAGAAAATAAGTTTTTTTATTAATCCTTAGGTACTGATAACAAAGAATTCATTGCCAGGAACTTCAGTGAGATATTTTGGCTAAAAAATTATTTCAAATTTTCAATATAAATTTTTGAATTCCATCAAAAATTAATAATGGGATTGCTTGTACAAGAATTTTCATTTTTATTTCATATGTGTTTATGACATACTTTTTTGGTCATAATTGTATTGTGTTATATTTGTGACTTTTCCATCTGTATGAGAGCATGATATCAGCAATTTTTAAAAAGCTGGACAGTAAAACAATATAATATAAAAGTATTTGTCCCATTCTCTTTATAATTTACCTTCAGAAAAGGGTTCATGTTTATTAACATAGTTTGTAAATTCAGTTATTCATTTCATAGAAATTACCTAGTCTGGTCTTTGCTATGGTTAAGATCATGTTCAGACCTTATTACAGGGCTCTATAGAGGACGTGAGAGCTAAAAGAGAAAAAGGGAAAGAACTTTAATTGTGTTAGCAAATTAAAAAATATTATTGTAATGACACTTACTTGTAGTAAAAGGATTTGATTAATGACACATTAAAGATCATAGGGTCATAGAATTGCCCGTGTTGGAAGGGGTTTTAAATATCACATAGTTCCAACCTCTTTGCCATGGTCAGGGACATTTTTCACTGCTAAGGCTGCAAAGAGGTCCATCCAGTTTGGCCTCAAAGATAAATTGAACTGAATCTTAAATTTTTTTTTTGCTTAAAACCAGCTGAGAATTAAACTGCAAACAAGACCTTTCTCTCCTGCCACCCCCTCTTGTGAGACAGGGACAAAGGCAGAGGTTATTGGTTGAGATAATTCCCTGAAAACAATCAGGCATGGGATAAGCAAAGAACAGTAATAGCAACAATATTAATAAAAAAGTATAAGAAAGAGAGAGTGATTTACACACAAAAATGTGCTCATCCCCACAACCCATCTCTGCTTGGCTATAAAGGCAGAGACAAAATGATGGATGTTATCACAGTGGGTGCCACACAGCCTCCTGAATAAAGGAGAAAGTGGTTGATGCCTCCACAGCTCATATTCCCCTTCACCAAGCCTGAGAGAACAAAAAGAAAGATGGACAAATCTCCAAAAACTCCCAAACCCCATGGATTGTCTGACCCATGGTGCTGTGGCCCATCGCCCATCGGTCCTTCCAGCCCTGGTGGTGGTGCCCAGACTGGTGGGGTTGGGCTGGGCTCCCTCCCCTGCAATGCCCACGCAGACACCCTTGGCTGGGCAGGGCTGGGATCACACTTGGACTCATGTTGTCCCTGGGGATGGGAGGGGACAGGCACTAGTGGAAGAGGTGCAGATTCTACAGAGCTGGCCACTGGCAACTTCCCTCCCCTTGGCAACTGTAAGAAAATTAGGATGATACCCAAAAAGAAATAAATCTTGGATCTTACTCCTGTGGATCATCTGGTCCAAACCCACTTCTCCCACTCAAAGTGGTACCAGCTTCAGTCAGCTCAGCTGACTCAGGGTTCTATCCAAATGGAGTTTGAGTTATGTTATTTCCACAAGAATATAAATTTTCACAGATGCTTTGGGCAACATGTTCCCATGTTTGAGCAGCTTCATTGTGAAATTTTCCTAGAATCTAGACAGAATTTCTCTTACTGCAACTTGTGCCTATTTCCACATTTTTCCTTTTTTTCTGTCCAGTGAAGTAAAAACATTCATGAGCCCTTTTTTCTGCTAACCTCCTCCCAAAAAAAACAAACAACACAAAAAAAAAAAAAAAACACAAAAAAAAAAAAAAAAAAAAAAAAAAAAAAAAAAAAAAAAAAAAAAAAAAAAAAAAAAAAAAAAAAAAAAAAAAAAAAAAAAAACAAAAAACCAAACCAGAAACAGCTAAACAAGAACCCCAAAGATGCCAAGCCAAAAGCTTTCTTTCAACATTAAATAAAGCCACAATACCTAGGTCATTTCCTTTCACTAAAGATTTCCTACCAAATGGTGGCATAATATGTATAGAGCATGTCTTAACCACAAACAGGGCACGCATATGCCACAAACTGGAAAATCTTAAATATTCTTTGAACTGTTGTCAAGAAAGTTAGAACATGACAAGTTCAAAACTAACAGCAGTAAGTTTATGTCTGTGTTCAAGAAGATATCTTAGGGAAATAAAGAAGATACCAAAACTTCAGCAATCCTAAATGAAAGGAATAAACACTTAGTAGGGAGAGGGAATCTTGGAGCTCTGCACTGATGTGTAGAATTTGGCCAAGATACTGTTTGTATGGAGATATATGGCGGAAAACATGAAGAGAACCAGTTCTAAATAGTTTTACATTTAAAAACATCCTAGCAGCAAATCACTGATCATCCCAATCATTCAGGAGCATAAATTTGTTAGTCTTCCAAATATTCATACTGTTCAGAATATTATTGCAGCTAATTGACATTTTTTTCAGTAGAAAAGTTTAGCTTTTCTCTGAGGATCAAAAAGAAGAAAAAAAGGAAATAAACTATAGTATTTATAGGGAAAATTATCAAAACCTCAGATTTCTACTAAGAAACAGTACAAGTCTCCTGGGTGAACAATTTTTAACCAGCCTTGTCAGTGTCACTACATTCAGTGTCATAGCTCTTTGACTACATTCATCTCGAACGGGTCAGGAAGCTACGCTCATTTCTTATTTAACAGTGAATTCTTTCTTAGTGCCACTGTGTTTTATTGCTATTGCCCTTCAGTTATTCTCTTAGATCTTTGGATATATTATTTTAATATGCAGAATGTGAAATATTTTGGATCAGATATTATTTACAGTTAGAATGATCAGGAACCCCAGATGTTCATTAACAACAAAAATGAGCTTACTTAGTTGTCTTCTTTATTCCCTGTTATAGCTGAGCAAAGATTAAACTAATCCAGATGTGTCTATGCCTTTAATTCCATCTGTGTCACAGACAGTAAGGCTCTGGTCATCAAGGAATTATTGCATATTAATCTCCAGAGCATTTGATGTTGCAGTTTGTCTGATATTCTGTTAAAATACACATTTGTTCTCAATCCTTTGAGTAAATCCTGAGAATTTTACTAAGTATTTCTTAACATTCATTAATTGCGGGAGTTTTTTTCCTGCTGCTAGCTATGCTTTTGCAGGAGTATAAATGATAGGAAAATATTAAAAAAAATTTAGATGAAGAAGTTATGAATTTCAGTCCCAAAATCTTTATGACAAGAGAAATAAATACAATTCTTATAACAGCTTGCAGACTTGAAATAGATCCTTAGTGCTGAGATGTATGGAGATATTGTTATCTTTATAACCTCTGATTCTAATGACCTCCAAAGCATCTCTGGAAATTTGTAAACTAGGGTTTATTTTGTCTTTGTCTTTCTCTAAAAAAATATTTTATTAAAAGAAAAATGTAACTGTGATTGCTTTACTTCACTTATTAGATGAACATTTCACAGCAGTAAAATCTCGATGTATGCTCACCACATGTGCAAAATATGGTTAATTACCATTGTTTAAGTTTTACTAGAATCAAATCTAAAAAGAGTCAAACAAGCAGAGTTAATTACTTGTTTTTATAATTTTTGGATCAGACAAATAAAGGAAAAAGGGCTTAGCAGAACTTTTCTGTACACTGACATTATTCAGTACTAAGAAAAGCTTAATCAAAATGCTTTCCAACTAGTAGAGATAGAAATTTCAAGAAGTGGGTAAATCTACACATCATTCCCATAAATATGTTTGAAGCAGTGCAGGAGCCACTTCTTCCTGTGAGATGAATCCTTAGGTAAATTTTTTTCATGGGTGAATAAACAAATTTACAAAGAAAGTAATATTGCACAGCTGTATTTAAGCCCATGTCTTTCAGAGTAGTTAAAGTTATGAATTTATAACAGCATAATCTTCTATAAGGTTATTAAGGAGTGATAAAACCTTGATAGCTCAACCTTATTCAGAGATACTGGAGGTTCTCCATGCTCCCGCTGCTCCTCATGCTCAGAAAAGTTTGGGCTCTTCAACTTTTGCACATGATTTATATAGGCTAACCACCAAGTTTTCCAAATGTTAGCTATATTTACATTTCCTCCCAGAGAGCCAAATCTCAATGAATTTACAAGGCTTTTATGTTCCAGTGCCCTGAGATCTGTATTGGATGATTTTTTAACTACTGACTTGGAATGGTGAATGAGCATAGACCAAAAGAACAGCAGACTTATATTCCATCTTGGAGAGACTGAGTCCAATAATATGTCTTCACAGAAAATATGCATTAAATAAATACATTGTTAGCCAGCACAAAGTAATATAGATCCAAGAAAAGAGAACTATCATCTAGGGAAGACTGAGATTTAGTTAGTAGTTTTTCACAAAGAAAACATGAATCAATATCAATGTTGTATATGCGGTATCCATGCTAGTTAATCAGATGTTCTCTTGTAATCAAATTATTTTTCCTGTTCCACTCCCTAGCAGTAATGGTAAACTGGTTATTTCTGCGACATCATTAAAGGTATAATAGCCAAAATCTGGTGCTGAGAATATAAAGGGACCTTTGAAGTAGAGGAGGAAATATACTTCAGCAAATTCATAAATACACAGATTTGAAAAATGTAAAAATAAGTATTAGAGAGCAGCAAATTAGATGTTTTTCAGCAAACTTAATACTTGCATTAGAAATCTGTATGATAACCTATGAGCTCAAGTTAACATTTTTTCTGGCTTTATATCTAATGCAAATCATCTGCTGAGGTAGTGAAAATGCATCTTTAACTTAGACAACCAAGGGTAATTTTAAAACTGTAATTATGAGCTCCAGATAACTTAAAATTTTACTTAATGTTATCTTTGATCCTTGGTCTCTGTCATGACAGATCAACTAGGAAATGCACTAGTTAATGCACTTGAATTTTCCACTAATGCTGACAGCTGAATTGTTACTTCCTAAAATTTATGTTTTTGACAAGTTTTTTAGCTTCTTATTCTCCTAGTACAAAAATTTAAGCAAGTTGGATGAATCAGTGCAGTTCCTTGGCATGTTGCTCTACCCATTCCCCCTGCTTTCACACAAAATCCTCTTTTGTGTGAAAGTTGCCGCAGATTTTCCACATTTTGCAGTTCTCACATGTTAACCTCATTCTCACCAGGATCCTGAAAAGCTGGAAATGTTCCTTTGCCTCAAGACTCATGTCAGTGGCTCTGTCACATGACTATGCAATGAACCTATGCAAAAACCCTGAGTGAGGGTAATAGTGCTAGACTTAAATTTGAGACTATATCTTCCCTTGTCTCCTCTTATGTAGTCAATACTCAAAACTTGAGTCCAATTCTGCCTTGGAATCTCTTTTTTAATTGTCTCGAGATAAGATGATGCCCAACCAACCTTATTGATGCTCCATATTTTCTCCTTGCCTTACATTGGTGACAACACTCTAAAAGGTCCTTTGATAGCTCTGGGAAGTGATCAAGTCTGGGTAGGTTTCTGACTGATTCGAGGAAACATTCCCAGAGCTGATTGTAATTGTTCTTGACATGGTCATAAACTGGTGCTCTGGCAAAAAGTCTCACAACCACAGGGTTATGTCACAAGTATTTTCCCACATCTTGAAACTCTGACATTTCTTTTTCTACTCTGAGCATATGAACAAAGTACTAAGCCAAAGACCTTCTTGACCCTGGATGCTTAGATGAGGAATTCACTCTTCCTTTCCTCCTCAAATTGGCTTGGTATCATCTTTCCTGTTCTTATATTCCTGATAATAAGCAAATTATGGGCATATTGATCAGGCTGGTTATTCATTTTCACGATGATATGGCCTTGATGGGATAAGCCTCTTCAGATCTGTAGTTTCCACACAGAAAAGTAGCCTTCCTTCCTCTGGAGTTTGCTCCTCGCCTGGTGACAGCCCACAGGTATGTCATGCAATAAAAGTGAGAGCAGACTCAGGATGCTGCAGGGAAGGGTGTTTGCAGCATGAACGAAGCTGTGGATGGCCTACATGACAGAAAAGCTCCTGAGTTTTGCCCTTTGCCTTCCCTTTACCTTTCACAGAAGGCACTTAAGACAAATGGCAAAGAACTACACAATAGAGCTGGTCTGAATTTGGTCCCAGTCCTAATTCTTCTGGCAATGCCAAAGTGGTATAAATAGAATAAGCCTGCCCAGAAATGGACTTGATTTGAACATGCTGCTTTTTTTTTTTTCCTTAAATAAACTGTGCTATAACTTTGATTGTAAAAGAGCTGTCTTTAATGATTAATGATCTGGCCTCAGCCACACTTTTTTCCAATAACAACTGTTCCAGCAGTAAATAAAACACTTGTAAGACAGGAAAAAAAATCTCATTTTAGGCTGGGATGTTTATCTAAAGTAACCTTGGTCTGCCAGAGCTATGATCTGTAGCATACTTAGGGCAACAGGGTGTTTGATCTCTTGCCTGAGAAATCATTTCTTATAGCACTTTGTTTGCAGCAAAGGGTAAACTGCTTCCTGGCCTGTTGGGCTAAGAAAATTGTTCCACATCACAAATAAATTGAGCGTTACCTTCTTTTAAGTACAGAGCTTTAGAATAGTCTGAAACGAACAAAATTATACAGCACACCTATGACCTGCCCTCAGTCCTTGCTCCACTCAGACTTTTAAATCCTTTTTCTCAAAGATTGTAACACGCTAAGGCTATTTTTATAGAACACCTCATTATATGAAGAAGAACATTTCTAAAATGTGTTTGTGCAAAATCATAAATGCTTATGAAATCAATCAGTTATTATTCTGGCCACATGACAGCAAGCTTCTATTTCCCCCAATATTGTTGATCTTTTGCATTGCTGCACTATTTTCTGTTCCTCAACTGTAAAACAGAGATAAGGAGAAAAGAAGTCATGGTCCATTAAATAAAATCAATTCTATTTCAATGGTATTCTAAGATGACAAAGGGGTGTTTTGGCTGTCTATTTTTTTTTTTTTTTTTTTCTTTTTCTTTCTATTTTTTTTTTACTCAGTCTTTATTTCTCAAACACCTTTTCCAGCCAAAGGAAGATATGATCAAGGAAAAAAAAATGCTGATGTCACTAGATGTTGATCTTAAACCCACTAATGTCATTGCCTGGGATTCTACTAAATTCAACACTGCAAAATTAATATCTTAACAGGATCAGTCCACAGGAGAGGAGAGGAGAGGAGAGGAGAGGAGAGGAGAGGAGAGGAGAGGAGAGGAGAGGAGAGGAGAGGGAGGAGAGGAGAGGAGAGGGAGAGGAGAGGAGAGGGAGAGGAGAGGGAGAGGGAGGAGAGGAGAGGAGAGGAGAGGAGAGGAGAGGAGAGGAGAGGAGAGGAGAGGAGAGGAGAGGAGAGGAGAGGAGAGGAGAGGAGAGGAGAGGAGAGGAGAGGAGAGGAGAGGAGAGGAGAGAAGAGAAGAGAAGAGAAGAGAAGAGAAGAGAAGAGAAGAGAAGAGAAGAGAAGAGAAGAGAAGAGAAGAGAAGAGAAGAGAAGAGAAGAGAAGAGAAGAGAAGAGAAGAGAAGAGAAGAGAAGAGAAGAGAAGAGAAGAGAAGAGAAGAGAAGAGAAGAGAAGAGAAGAGAAGAGAAGAGAAGAGAAGAGAGAAAACTTGTCTATCAATCTGACTATTCACCATTTTTTCCAAATATCTAACAAATCATGCTCCAGTGCCTTACTACAGTAAGTGATGTATGTGTCTCACAAATAATATCAAGAATTAAATTTTTCTCTGAATTATATCCTTGATTCATCCCATATTTCAGAATAAAAAGAAGTTAAAAAAGAAAAAGAATTATATTGTCAGTGCCTATACATTTTGACAAATGTCTTCAGTGTGTATTATTGGTCCTTTGAAAGGCAACTGGATTTTTTTTTTTACTTTTCTCTTTTTACATTAACTTTGTCATGAATCCAGAACTCTAACAGAGAGGAAGTAGAATCTAGTGAAGTAGAAAGAATGCATTTATTGCTTGTGGTTTTCTATTCTCCAGCTTGCTGAGACTATTGCCACACTTCTAGCTTTTTATGAACTACTTCCAGGCTGATTGCTTTCAGAGCTATTGCCATTTGCACTAGCAGTTTTATACTAGAGCATCCATTAGCAGAAGGTATAAATACAGGAGGACAGTACACGTGATTTTATAGCAAGCAGGATATAATTCACTTTTTAAATACACCTTTAAAAATGCTCAGCAAAAAGTTCAGCTGATAAGCTAATTTAGCATAGATTTACTGGGACCCTCCTTTTAAAATTTCTCCTCTAAATTTTGATATCTATATTTAACTCTGAAACTACTATCTTGTGTTGCATTGAATTTGAAAGAATTGAAGAAGGGCAATGTTAACGTGTATTTTTAATTTTTTTCCACAGAAGTTTCTAAGGTGAAGGGAGATCACTATGATTCACTTGCCTTTCAAGTGTTAAATGGAATTAAAGTGAAAACTTTGTATTAGCTTTATTGGTCCTTGAATTGAAGAGCATAAACATCCATTTAGAATTTTTCTGTGTGTTGTTCATTCCCACATTTTGCTTTGCTCACCAGCAGTTTCCAAAAGATATATTTTCTCAACCCCATAAGAAATCCACCTTTACCCAGAATAACAATCCTCTCACAGCTGAAAGTAAGGTATTGCAGGGACCCACACTCTTTTATAAAGGGTCCCTGAACGCCCACTCAGGTTTTGATACGGAAAAAATACTGTTATTGTTACATTAAAAGCTAAAAAGCAGAAATAATTAGATTCAGTCACTCTGGAGAATAACCATAAACTGGTTAGTTTTCATTATCATCTTTAATAGTCATCACATTTGAGAAATAAGTCCTTTAATTTCATTCAGCTCAGTTAATAAAGTTTCTGTAAATCTCTGAATATATGGAAAGATATTAATATTATTTTGTTCTATCTCATATAAAAATAATGAACGCTTCAATTACCAGATAAAGGCTTGGGAATTTTTTAGGTTCATTAATAATAGAGTGAAGAGATCTCAAGAGTTTTAATACTTAGTAGCTTTCACTGTGCTCAAGAAATAATATTTACATGTTACTATATTCAGCATACAGATAAGATCACAAATTTAGGTATGATGTTTCCTGGTTTGAACTTGCTCCCCTGTCATTATTCTGAACAGATACAGTGCACATGTTCTCTCTGTAACTCTGGGAAGAGACACGGCTCATGTGGCTGTGTGTGTGTATGAAATAGAATATAAAAAATGTGAGGTGGCAGCATCCCAACATGTATCCTCTGGTCAGATCCCAAACCCTATTGAAAAGGAGAGCTTCAAGTAGGGTTTGTCCATTTGCAGAATGAAGTTACTGTAGATGCATAATAAAGGTAGTTTGCATCATGATATTATATCATGGACACAGCATAAAATTAGATTGTTTATTTATGGGCAGAAGCACCATTACCTGAAAAAATTGTCAATTAAAAAAAAAATCCACTTTCTCTTCCCCCTCCCATTCTAACCACATTATATAACATGCACATAAGAGCATCATGGAATAATTAGATCACAGAAAGTTGTCAGCAAGCCCTTCACTGTCACTATTCACTCAACCCAGGCTTTGTACATGAGTCACTTTCACAGAGACACTTGTTTGGCTGCAGTTCACATCTCAGTCCAAAAGTTACTTTCCTAATTTTCATGCCCTCAGGCTATAACATTGCAATTGATATCTTAATTTTCTCTACCTCTCTTATTTTCTTTATGTATAACTTAAGAGTGGAGTTTTAATTGTCCTCGGTTGCACTTTGAAGATAGGTGCCTACAGTTAGACACAATAATTTGGCAGGCTGTTTTCCAGATATTTTTCAAAACCAGATAGACTTCAGCATCTGCTGACATCTGTGAAGAGTATTGGAGCTCAGCACCCAGAAATCCAAGCTTTGCATTTTAGTGCTGACCAGTAACAACAGAAATTTAAGCAAGCCCATTCAAAGTTCTCCACTAGCAGTTTAAGAAATGGAAAGAGGAGTTATATTTACCTTCAAAAGATAATAAAGTCAGCAAGTGCTGGCAAATTCAAAACGGTAAAAGAATTCCAGATACTGCTTCAAGTGTTAACAAATGACTCATTTAATGTGGAAAATGAAGTATTTTGAATTTTCTTTCTCTATGCCAGGAAATATAAGCTTCATATTATGACAAGATGACAAGAGGCCTGTATGAAAAACCTAGTCCAAGGAGGTCAGATTTTGAAGGGTGAGCCAAGGATAGAAGGCTGTTTAGTAGAGCTTAGAGCTGGTTGAAACACAAGTTTTCTATTAAATCTGACAATAAAAAAGCAGCTTCTGCAGAGAGCAGAATGATGAAAGTCACACACCTTGCTTTTTGGTTTTTTGTTGTTTGGCTTTAATGCTTTTTTCCTTCACATTTTATAATCTGAAAATCATTTCATTAAAGTAAAGTGCACACAAGTTTTCTTGCTGCAAACTCTTTTGTTCCCCTTTATGAACTTTAGTGAAATATCTTCATCTTAAATACTGCTTATTTTCCCAATCTATTATGAAAAAGTGATTTGTTTTGTTTTGGTGCAGTGGGTCTGTGTTTTTAAAGACTTTTTTCTGGTTGAATATACTACTTATGATATTGATAAATATACTCCCTGATGAAATATCTGTTGCCTTTTATACATTGTGAAGGTTAAGGCTAATGAAAGTCAAAGAAAACGATCACAAAATCTTCTGTAAACAATTAGGCCTTAAACTAGTTCACAAGCTTGTGTTGAGGGATCCCTTCAATTCTGGAATTAGCTAAAACACCCAGATTTCAGATTGACCCCAGCCAGAGAAACAAAATCAGTTTACTGGTTATTCCGAGCTCACCCACAGCAAACATACGGCTAAACCAAAGAAATACTACATTTTCCTCAGTCCTAAAGATCAGTACCACCATTACTAGGTCTAGAGAGAGCTAGAGATGGAAAAGGTAATGCATGATTTGTACCTATTTTCACATTCACGCTTTTCTCTTGGTGTTTCATAGTGGAAAGTTACCAAAAAGATACATGTCATTCTGGCTGGGGTGCAATTGCTTCCTCCTATACCGTCCTAGAAGAAACCTAGGTCTGACCAAAGTATGTAAATCTGTCTTGCAGCTTTACTCAGGCATGTATTTCCATCCTTTCCCCTGTCTAACGGGGAAGTCGAACAGAAGAAGTCAGGATGTATCTTTTAATTTTTGATTAACCTCTATTTCCTCATCTTAAACTTGGGTAGGAGTCACCACCTTTTCATCAGATACAGTGAAATCAGGTAAAACACTGTTCTCATGCCTAAACAGCCTAAACAGTTTTAATTTTTGCTATCTTGTTTCCAAGAAAATATTTTCTCTTGATAGTGTTTATTAAGAATTTATAATCAATTGTATAAAATATGAGAATCATAGGTGTAGTCTATTGTTAATACTTAGCTGAGACAATAACGATTTAACTTTATCCTTTTAAGTGATGGATAATGTAAGATACAGCCTCCATACAAGACTTTTAGAATTATTGTATGAAATGTGTTCCTATTATAATAAAAACATTCTAAAAGCAGGAACTGTTACCATGAAGCTGGATGAATGAACATGAGCTGTAGGACATAACTTTAAAACACTAATTTGCATGTTATAATAAATACTATCTTTTTGAAAATCTTTTATCTCATCTAAATTCAAGCACATTTCTGTGGTTGTACATTGTCCTTCAAAATGAACACTCAAGCCCTTTAAAAAATAAAATTATAGGGCTCAAGAAAAAGCTGTTTGCTTAGAGCAGGGAATTCATGAAAGCAAAGACAGCAATGACAGTGTAAGAGCCTTGAATCCTTTCAATCCTTTGAAGCACTGATCCAAAATGACAATGTGTTAAACTGTTCAAGAAGGTCTGTGCTTCAAACTGGCAGTGTCAGTCCTTCAGTCACATCATGCTCACACGTCTACGTGGACACTGCTTGTACTGCGTGCAATAAAATCAGCTTCAGCTTTGATTGTAAGAGGTCTCCCCTTGCATTTACCCAACAGAAGTGCTGCTGTGGAGATTTATCTGCACAATATGAACAGAAAAACATGGGTAGCTACATGAAAATATTAGTAGAAGTGTTGACTAGACAAATTTCACTATATTTTTTGTCTTGTTAAAAATAAGATGCAAAGACATTGGCAAAACTGTGTACATTTCATCTATGGATTTTAATATATTTAATAATTAAATATATATGCATATATATCACAGAATCATAGACAGATTTGGGTTGGAAGGGATCTTCAAGACCATCTGGTTCAAATCCCTCTGCCATGGGCAGGAACACCTTAAACTGAACTAGATTCCTCAGAGCTCCATCCAGCCTGGACTTTGACACATCCAGGGACAGCACAGCCACGACCTTTCTGGGCAACCTCTTCCATTGCCTCACCATGCTCACCACAAAGGATTTCTTCCCAACATCTCATCTAAATCTACTTTCTTTCAGTTTAAAGCCAACCCCCTTGTCCTCCCACTGCATGCTTTTGTAAAATGTTCCTCTCCACTTTTTGTAGGTTCCCCTCAGGTGCTGGAAGGCCACAGCTGGGTCACTAGGTCACAGAGTGCCTTATGGAGTGTCTTCATAGACATGAATGAGACAAGGAGGACATTGTCCCAGATAGATGATTGTTCATGCTTTGGTGGATCAAACTGCAGCTAAAGGGCACGCTTCTCTCCCTTTCTATATTAAACATGTCAAGTACTTTTGATTAAACAAACCAATGGGTATCATCAGTTTGGTGTTTCTGCAGCTCTTGTAGCTCTAATCTTCCTTTGACAAAAAAGAACACTGAAACCATGTATCTCCCTTTTTTTGCCTGGCCTGATGTAAAATACTAAGTGGCGCCATCTGATCCATTGCTTTGCTTACAGCAGCTCAAATATTAAGATTTCCGTGCAAATCCTGCTTGTTTATACTGTGTGACTTGAATTTGTGTGGTCTGCAGGCTTTTACTGTGAGGACAGAAAGCAGTTATTTCCTATCTGCTCAATAAAAGGGGGTGTAACATCTCATGTAACCATTATGATCACAAATAGGAAGAATAACTATGTCATATTGCTATAATGAAATAGAAGGACTATTTTATCCAAACATTCCTATGCCTTAAAATTTAACTCTACAATAAATTGTATGAAACAGTTCTCCTTCTTTCACATAGCACTTTGCTACAGAAATTTGCCTTATCAGTATAATAGAGCATATTTTCAAGTACATTTTATTCTGCATTATTATGTAAAAGACAAGTTTTGAGCAATGCCTATTCACAAAAATATTGTTATTTTGTACAAGAAATATATCCTTAATAAATATATACAAATATTGTGGCATAATTTCACAGTATAATATACATTCAGTGTTTCTATTGTTCTTTTGATAAGTCTGATATTATAACATATTGATTGCTTTCCTTTCAGTTCATCTGAGAATAAAGAAATCGGGGTTATTAATCTGTTTCCAAGAGTCAGCATCATTCTTATAGTCATCTGACAACAGCACTGTGATATGTGGCTGCATTATCAACCTGACATGTTGGTAAAGCTCAGTTGTAAATGCAGTTTATAGGGCTGAAAACAACATCGTGTCTGAACAGCATTGCATTTATTTTATCATCTAGGGAAACAAATACTAATCCCTGATTTCTTATTTAATTTCCATTGTAAGGAAATATGCTTTTAAACTTTATTTACTGCTATTGTTTGAATAAATCCAAGTAATATAATCTCTGCTTTTTGGTGAAAGGGAAATATATAATCAGAAAATAGCATAAACACATATCAAATCATCATAAAGCAGGGTTAAATCATTATAAAGCAGGTCTTTTACTTCTTGGATTTTATATTTCAGTAAGTTTAAATATAAAACAGTTTTAAACCTTGCTCCCAAATGATAACTGCAGTTTCTGAAGAATTGATTCTACAGCTATTTTTTTTTTTTTTGGTCCAGTTTTGGTATTCTAAACTTGGATTGGATCTGCAATAGCAATGATGGCATCTGGAAGGCATTTTAGAAACAGAAACTCAGCCAGAATATCAGAGGAATGCAACATGTGGACAAAGTGTGCTAACTTGGTTTGTGCAACTTAGATACTCTACAGCCTTAAAACTTCAAGAAATCCTTTGATGTACACTGGTAGAATTCTGATGCAGAGTGTGTTTATACTGCATTTTTTTCTTTTAATAATATTAACATAGCATTCAGTGTATATTATAATTTGATTGCATTTTAAAGAAGGCTGATAACCTTGAAAGAAAAAAATGTCATAATTTTTTTTTTTACTTTTGGATGAAGACAAACTGGTTATGGTACATCAGTTGGAAAGAGAAGAAAGATTTTTAAAATTTATTTTAATCTATTTTTTCACAGAAATGAGACCTTGACTTTTCTGCTTGCTCAGAAAAAGCTGCATTTATCAATTTTCTTTTCTTCATAGGTACCTAAAATACTGAACTAGAAGAGGATTCTGAGTTTCTGTTGCACAATTAGATTAATTTACTCAGAAAATATCCAAAGTATACAAATGAAAAAATAAAAGGACATCTTGCCATATATCATCTGCTTTGTCTCATTTTGTACTAACACAAAGAGTCAGTGAGCTTGGTTATATAAAATGTGATAGATGTATGTCAGGCTTTATATTTTCATCCTTTCCAAATCAGTATTATAATTACATATAATTCAAAATTCTTGAAGCTTATGTTTCATTTCTCCAAATGAGACTCAGGCAAAATATATTAATATTTTGCCTAAATTTCAGTCAAAAATATGGGAACTGAAGTTTCAGAGACCACTAAAAATATCCCCAAGCTCTTCCCCCTGGATCAAACACTAACCTGACTGGGTAGGTAATGCATTTATGTCCTGCTTCTTCTTCACTCACAGATGGTGCACAAGACTGAATTCTACAGAGGTTTCACTAGGATCTCATTTAAGACCATGCTACATAGAATAATCTTGATTAATAATAGTTCAAAGCGATAAATCACAGAAAAGTGTTGCATTGTTGCAACTAGAGCCCATTGGAAGATTATTGTGGATGTTCAGCTTTTGTGTTGCAACTAAGATCAAATACAGGGTTCCCAGGACCATGGCAGTAAAAGCCAACAGGTCTTTTTTGTTCTCTGGGGGAAGATGGGGAAGAAAAGCATCAACTATGGAAGTTTTTCCCACTAATCTCTCCAGTCCATGGAAATAGCCTAGATGTGTGACAGCAGAGCATGTGGAAAGCCTTGGGGATACCATGTCTGTTAAAATTTTCTGTGTAAATGGAAGAACTGGCCAGAAGAAAAATAGGTGTACGTAAGAGAGAGAGCAATTGCAATCCCACAATCGTAGGCACAGAGTTTGTGGTGATTGGGATGGGGCTGTGGCTGAGCCCCATCCCCAGTGGGCACAGCTGTGAGAAGCAGGTGAGCAGCACTGACAGCAATGGGCCATGGCGTGCCCAGGGACACTGACCAACCACCAAAGGGAACAGAGGGCACACAGGGGCAGTCCATGAACATGAGGGGTATAAAATGTTGTGCTAAAGAACAAGAAGAGCAGATGTTTGAAGCCTTCTGCCGTTGTGTGGTGTTAGCTGGGATGAGTTGAAGCTTTCTGGAATTGTATGATGTTACTCTGTGTATGGTAGCCCTCTCAACTGTGACATGTGCTGCCACACACAATGATAGGACTCTTCTAGCATAGTTCTTTAACTAATAGCTAAGTAAATGTTTAATCCAAAGACTGTTCCCTATACAGAAATATAAATTTGTGCTGAGATGAAGACTAGAGCAGAAGTTTTTCTCTGTAGTTGAGTGCTTTAACAACCCACTTTAAAAGTCTGAGTTGTTCTTTCTGTGTGTGGCATAGGAACCTTGGCCTTCTCCATCTGAGAGAGAGCAGGGTCCAAAGGAAGTTGGACACCCAGGCCTAAATATCTTTCTTTGTCATTATGTAGAGAACATCTGTGAGATCAAGACCAAGCATTTTGTTAGCAATATCTCCAGCAAAGCCATGGACCCTTGTGGAGTAATAATGTGAAGAAAGACATGGAGAAGGCCCCAGCATACACTTCCTGCCCTGAATCCCCTCAGGGCCCCTGTGGCTAACGGGATGTCAGCAGAGGAGGAGCACATGGCTGCTTCTGACATGGCTACAAGCCCCACTCAGGGGTGGCTATTGGAAAAGCAAGGTGACCCCAAGGCCTGGGAAGAATGATGCATCTGACTCCATTGATTTAGAAGGCTAATTAATTACTTTATTATACTATATTATTCTATACTATATTACACTACATCTAAGCTGAAACTGAACAAGAACTCAACTGAATAAAATCTTGTGACTGTCCTGACCAACCAACAGGGCACAGCTTGCAGAGATTAGTCAAGAAAAAAACCCGTCACAGCAGAATCCAGTTACCAAATCCCTTCAGGTAAACAGTCTTCCACAATGCATTCCATTTCTGCACAAACACAGGAGCAGCAAATGAGACAAGAATTGTTTTGATCATGCTCTTCTCTGCTTCTCTCAGGTTCAGAGAATGTGAATCCCCCAGTGGCTGTATCCAGCTGAGGCTCTTGGGCCTCAGCTGAGCTGTAGCCTGGGCCATGCCACCCTGGTGCTGCCAGCCAGCCTGCTCTGACCCCATCTTATCCCACGGCCCTGCCTGACCATCCCAGAGCAGGTCTGAACCTGGTTCCCTCACTGGGCCTGATCCACACCCCAGGCACATCTGAGGAGTTCAATAAGTTCAAAGTTCCTCAGTCTGACCAGTTAACTTGTATTCTTTGTGCTTCTCCCAGTGCCTGTGTTCTAAAATTAAGGGAGTGGTGAATAATATTTAGTGAAAATATTTGAAGATCTCTTTCTAGGGGCGTATTAGTCTTAACTTGAAAGTGAACATACAGTCATCATGGCTTAATGCAATTTTTCAATCTTTTTTTGAACTACTTGAATCTATTTTTACACGTTGTTTATGAAATACATAAAAGCAAATATTGTATCTATTTGTTATGGCTTGGCTAAGCTCTACATATTTACATTCTTATATATTTTTCTCTTAAATGCTCTTATTGTATCCACTTATTTTAAAGCTCTAATGGAATTATAGTCCTGTTTTTATGACAAGATACTTGCTATCTCATGTTTTGCACTGCAGCATCAACAATTCTTTGCATGTTTCTTATAGCATTCTGTGTTAAATATCAACAATGTTACATAAGGAAAAAATCACTCCCCATGCTTTGACTCGGTGTGTAATTCTATTAGCAGTTCAGAGTGGGCTGGAATGTACTTCTGTCATCACTCTGCTACAATGATAAACTAATGTTTTCCTCCACCATCACAACAGTATGTGAATGCTGGCTCAAATCTCTGGAGGAGAGTTGGGTGATAATTATTTGTGATGCTCCATGAAAAATATAATTTTATATCAAAGTGAGCTTTGGTATCTGCCTTATCCCTTTCATTCCTAGTTTTTCAGGGTTTTTTCAATCAATTTACATTTTAAGTTCACACCTGTATGTGTCCTTCTGTGAAGAAAAATGTTACCTTTACTTTAAAGGAAATGTTGAATGACTTGTTCTATTGTATTGTATTTCTGTCATGGCTAGTCAGTCTGACTGCTCAGTTTTGAAAGTTGTGTCATTTTGTGCCTGTCTCCAGATCCCACTCAAAGAATTTTTTGAACAAATTCACGTTGTTCATTGTCTCACTGATACCAGCAGCAGCATATTTTCCACTAAACCCTTACCTGTCACCTGTTTCCTGACAGTTTATGGGTCAGAATTAAAGAGAGGGCAGGGATAGGGTGCCATTATAGTGAGGGTCTGCTGAGCTGTTGCGCCCGGAGGACCAAGCTGATGGGTCCCTCTAGAGACAGGTAGGAGCAGACTCACATTCACAAGCCTGGTCCTCATGGGGACCTTCAAGCATCCTGATGTCTGTTGGAAGGAAAACACAGCAGGGAATAAGCAATCAAGGAGGTTCCTGGAACATATTGATGATAACTTCATTCTCCAATTGATAGAGACCCCAGCAAGCAGAGGTGTTATGCCAGAGTTTGTTCTCATCAGCAAGGAGGGTTTCGTGGAAAATGGAAGATCAAGGGCAGCCTTGGCTGCAGTGACCAAGGAAAGGTGGAGTTCAACATCCTTAGGGCAGAGAGGAGGCTGTGCAGCAATCTCACTGCCCTGGACTCCAGGAGAGCAGATTTTGGCTTCCCTAGGGATCTGCTTGGTAGATTACTGTGTTATAAAGCCCCAGAGAAAAAAAGGGGCCCAAGGAAGCAGGTCACTATCCAAGAATTCCTCCCTGAAGAGCAACAGACTTCATCTACCTGGACTTATGTAAAGCATGTGACACTGTCCCACACGACATCCTTGTCCCTAAACTGGAGAGGCATGGATTTGGTGATGCTAAAATCCCAGCATTAGCCACAAAAAGAACTAGAACTATAAAAACAAGACAGAAGAATCTTAGTAATGTGGAAGCAGCCTAAATTTCAGTAGTAGAGCACAAGCCATAAATTTTTAATCTGTCTGTAGTACATGACATCTTTTCTTTTTCCTGTAAAAGATGATAAATCAACAAGATTATTCTTTTGAATAATATATCTATCATCCAATGAGCCTAATAATCTTATATTCTCCTTCTCAGCCTTACTGCACTGCTTGAGTTTAGGCTGCTGATCCAAAAGTAACCAATGCAGTCACAGCCTGCTCTTAATGCTTAATAATTTCATTGCCATGTCTTTTCTGTGGTGTTATCCACTGATAAAGAAATGTATTCATAACACATCTTTGCATCGGCAAATATGCCATCTGTAATAAAAAATGCTGGCTGAACTCTTTGGAGTTTGTTTAGTTTTAGGTTCTTGGTATCAGCATTCCTGTAAGGGCTGACTTCCAAACAAAGGATGCTCAACTTATCCCACTATCAAATTTATTTCAAGATGTTTCCTTACTGGAAACCAGAATGCACTAACAATTAGTCATAAACTTCAAAACAATAATTAACACATTCACCTTGAATTATTGTGAAAATTTATTATTTAAAAAAAATAAAATTAATTCTTTTTTGATGAGCTTTTATATGACAGTTTTGTGCAGAACCCCACAGTTTTGTTTATTTTGTTATGCTTCCTTTAAAACAGAGGTCTATAATGGAAATAGGGACACCCTTATGTACAGTCCTGAAAAATGAATTACAGTCATAGAAATTCACTGAAGCTTTACTGAAATCTCTCCTTTATTTTGCAGAATGCTTTTTTCAGGAAATTGGAGACTGTGATATGGTCATTGCCACTTCTCTGAGTTTACTACTGACAACTCTTTTTTTCAGTCCTTCTGACTTCGAGCTCTGTTTAATCCACTGCATTTTAAAATAGCTTTATTTCTCATAATATCTCCTCTGTTGAACTACTTGGAAATATTAATATCATTTTGATATTTGTCATAATGTGTTGCTTAATAGGAATACTAAAACTCCTTGAATAAATTACTGGAAGTTAGGCATATTCAATCTCTGTTAGGCTTTTAGTAAATCCATGCAACATAAGAGTATGAAACTCTTCATTGGCTTTCTAACTGTCTACTCCCCTGAATTATGAATACTGATGAATAAATTTCTGCAAGTCTAATGTACTTTATCTGAAGCATTTAAGATCATTTGCTACAGTTATTCAATTTACATAATGAACTTAGATATACCCAAGTGGCCTTCATTTTAAGAGAGATCAAAATTAATAATATTTAACCACTACAGCTTCTATGACAGTAAAATAATGAATCAATACAGCTAAGCATAAGGTAATTGACTTACAGTTACAATGTTTCCTAGAATTAATGGAGGAAATTGGTATTATTGATCCTATTTTCAGAAGAAAAAAACCTGAACTCCATAGGTGGGTGGCAATGGGGGAACCTCCAGCACTACTGCAAAGGTAGATGGTGAATATTTGCAATAATATGAGAAATTCAGAGTACATAATGGGAAACATTCCACTGGACTTCTGTTCTTATAGTAACAAGAAAATAATTTTAAGTGCCTTTTTCTAATAGTTTAATATAGTGTTATATAAAGCTTGTAAAACAACAAAAAAGGTCTCAGCTATTCAGTTGCAGTATTTTTTTCCAATTTTTTTGTGAAATTACTTATTCTCCTTTTCTTTGTTTCATGCTCTCAAGAAGAACCTTAATCATTGACATCTATGCTTTTCCCACTCCTTAAAGATATTTTCTAGAAATCTAGAACTTTAGAAATCAAACTTTATAAAGGAAACAACAATTGGATCATCCTTAGAAGAAAAACCTTTAAATTTTATTTATTAGTACATTCCTAATATTGCAAATATATATTAATAATTTAATATTCTTAAAAAATGTTTGGAGTTACCACAATCATCTTCTTAACATTAGTTGTATAAAAATAAGAAGAGTTAGAAGAAACTTGTAGGAAAAGCATTTGATACTGTAGTTTTTAGATGGCTTTATAGCAAGGAAAAGAAAAAGGATTTCATTGTTTTGGTCTTTTAACCATCTTTTATTAGATGATATTATGATTTCTAAACTTTTTGTAGGTAATTCCATACTCAATAATTCATAATAATACAAGAAGGAATTCTTGTTTCTAGGTTATAAAAAGGTTGTGTGTGTGCTCATGGCCCTCCTCATTTCTATTTCTCAGTGTTGAGTAGCCCCACTGAGAACGACAAAGAAAACCTTTGTTGCCAGGTACTGCCATTCTCTTTGGTGTAATTTATTCTTTGGTGCTGTCACTTGAAGCTTTGCTGATCACAAAGAGAGATTCTCAGCCCAGCACCTACTTTTTCTGGGGTAGCTGAAGATCTTCTGAACAGGGATTTGCCCATTGCAGTGCTATGGCTCCTACCTGTGACCCAAGAAAATAAAATAATTAATTGGCATGTGTCCATACTGTGTCTTCAGCAGAGACTTAACAAGTGTACATGTCATGTGCAGAGTTATAATTTATCCAAATCTGTATTTAATACAAATAGAAAACACCTAGTAGATATCTTGGTATGTCATCTAGTCTGACTTTAGCAAGGCTGTTCCAAAGAGCATTGCTCAAGTCCAGCCTTGTATACTTCAGTAATAGAAGTTCAGCAACTTTCCTAGGTAAACTATTCCAATGTTTAACTATTTTTATATTAGAAAATATCAGTCTATCAGAATAATCTCAGTCTCCTTTCAAATGTCCTCAGATCTTTGACATTTTCTCAGGGTGGGAAAATGTCCAGCTGACTTCTCTTCTTTTGCTGACTAATGTTCATTTATTTGTGGTACCTCATTCAATCCACCTTGTCATGACTCTAAACTGTTCTTTCAACACTTACAGGTGTTTTCCTTTGGGCTGAAATATATCTTTGTTCTATAAAACTGTGACTGTCGTTCAATTTAAGAGCTGTGCAACACAAAAGCTGTTTGAACACGCAAAAGTGCTACAGAGAGCAAAGATGAAGGAAATCTACTGCCTTGGAATTTTACCAAATGAACTCTCCTGACATTTTTTCTGCTGTCTTGTAATATCTGAATTTTAACTGCACAATCTGCTTATCAGGCTTTGCACTGCCATATTCATTCCAGCTGTTGTTTCCTAGATACTGCATTGATGGCAATTGCTGCATTTACTATCTTCATATTTCCATCCCAGGAATATTCTTGAGACATGACTAGAATTGGTGTCAGATTTCTGGTTTGTGCTGCTTGGGTTTACTTCCCAAGTCCTCATTTCTCATTTAAAATATGAGCACTTGCTGCCTCTTGGTTTAGTCATGTTTGTTTTAGGTGTTAAGGGCAGTGAATCATCATGGGGCTGGTACCTCATGACACCCCATTAGCAGCATACACAGGTATCCCAAATTGTTACTGGTTTTATGTTCTGATCACTCTTTGACAGCTGTTAAATTCTGTAGAATTCTGCATTTCCTTTTGCAGTGGACACCACCCTTGAAAAAAATTTACATTCAGAAACATTTGTGGCTTTCTGAGGAAGCCTGCATAGTTTCTCCTACTAAGTGTGGTTGCTTTCCTGACTGAATTGGAGTGTCCCTAGCACAGAATTCCTCCCTTTTATTCTTACTTTTGGACTGTCATGTCCTGAAATTATTTAACATTGATAGAAACCCTCCCAAACATGGGCTTATGCTGCTAGCATACTACTAAGAAGGTGGGTTTGTTTTGTTCAGTTGGCTTTTTTTTTGTTTGTTTTTTTTTTTAAGCCAGCTTCTTTTAAGCAAACAAAAATTGGTCTTGATTCATGTATTATGAATCCCCACTGGGTTATGCTGTTTTCATGACTAATTTCTCTCTCTAACCACAGCTTTACAGCCTATGACCCTACAACAGCAAGCTGGCTGTAAGAAAACATGGGCTTGTTGTGCTGGTTATGCCTTTGCTCATGTTCCAGGTCCCCTGTGGCTTGTTAACTCTCCACACACATATTCTACTTCAGTTGCCTCCAGGCCAACTGCTGCTGTTGAATTGCCAGGGATCAGGAAAGTACCATGTCTCTACTGGACACTTCAGATTAAATATAAAAGAAATCATTCTATTTTATGTTAAAATCAATCTAGAGTCATCTCAATGTCACTGTATGAAACAGCATTCTCTAAAGGAAAACAAAAAATACATATTATTTTCAGTCTTTGGTAGTCTCATATGCAAACTGCAAATCTACTCAAATTGTATTGCTTTGATATTAAGTTATACTAATGACAGGGAATAGAGGCCACAATGAGAGACCCAACAGAAAAGAACTGGTATTACATGACCCATTAGCACTTTATCAAGTAAAAGTTGCTAAATATCTATTCACATTCAATTATAGCAAAAGTGCTTTTGCTGACACCTCACTCTTATCTATATTGTCAAACTCTTATCTATATTGGAAACTCTTATCTATAGTGGAAACTCTTATTTATATTGTCAAAACCCCTAAGTCCAACGAATCCTGTGTGATACCTGATTTAAGAGAAAAATGCCAAGTTACCAGTCAAACATAAGCAATAACAGTTTTTATAAAGCTTCCTCTAATGCTAAATTTGGCTTCCTTATCCTGCACAGTTACAGAAATGCAAGTCATAACTTTATAATAAAACAGAAGCCCCTGATCTGAAAGAAGTATGTGAGAATAGTTGTGTGGTGGAGGCAAGCTCCTGTTACATAAGCATACATATGTAGGCATACATAAATACATATATATATATATATATATATATAAATACACATATGTATTTTTTCTATTTGTGGTCGGTGTCTGAATGCACCACTCTATGAAATGGGCTAGGTAGTGTGAATTCTTATTTCATTTATCAAAGTCATATAATCTTGAGTTCAATGTTTCTTAGACTGGTGTATTTCTTAAAGCTCTAAATTATGAGGAAGTAGCATGAGCAATTTAGTAGTTGAAGCCTTTGTGAACTCATGTTGCATCTCTGACCTACAATGATGTTGGGGCATGACATACTTTAAGAAAGTCATCAAATTGAAATCAAGCACCTTTGATCATTAAAAAACCATATTGCACTGCTTGCAGGAGTACATAAGAAGTTAAACTTGGCTTCTGCACAAACTTTAAATCAGGCAATTTAAAACTGTTTAGGTAATTCAGACGGGGTAATATTCTTTATTATTTCTGTATCCACAGGCTTGCTAAAGGGAATTTATCTTCACTTCTCTCTTTTGCTGTAACGTGCACTATTGCTGGCAGGAACTTAGTATCTTCTCCCATATTCCCACAATGCATTAAAAACATGCATATTTGGACTCAACTTATGTGGAAGGCCTTTGAAATGAGATTAAAATCCTATTTTTATGTAGTACAAAAATTTACACATTGGTTTTCTAATGACATTAATAAGGTGCATTGAAAACACATTTAATTAAATTTAATAATAATTTTATTGTTTAATTAAAAAATAAAACTCAGATTCAGGTAGCCAATATTAGATGTTCAGAATAATGTCTCATCTCAGTAGGATTAATCTGGGCATAAAATTTATTCAGTATGGATCTCTGTTCTCTCTGCTGGTTGTGTAGAGTGAATCAATGCTTATATCTCTTTTTTTTTAAACATATATCTGATTTTTGAGTTTAAGGTTCTCAGTAAGGAGCTTTCAGCAGAATACTGACTCTCTTATAATTAGAAAATTGCAAAAAAACACTCCAACATGGTAACAGATGTGGGCTATCTTCCTTAAGATGTGTAGTACCTGAACAAAACCTTTATAGTTCAACACTTCCTTCATAATTCACAATTACTGTGAGGTCTTTTCTCAGAGATATCTCTTTCCAAACACCTGAAGGAGGAAGTGCCATTTGTGTGTCTTGGTGAAATGGGTGACCCCCTTGGGTGGAGGGGGGATCTAGGTCTTGTTTCCTCCTCCAGGAACCCAGTCTGGAAAAAACATCTGAACCACACCTAAGGTTTGTCCCATCCAAGGGTTGTACCTCTGGGGAGGAGAAACAGAATCATGTCACAAAATGAGAATATCAGCCCCTTTCACTATGTATCACTAAAAGTGCAAAGTGTACCTTGTATCTTTCTGGTGCTTCTATTCCATGTGAATCCCAATACAGATGAAATCTAGGGGGTCTGAACCTTTCTGATTTTCTATGTGATAGACTTAAGTGTTTTCTCACCCATTGTATCATATGCTACAAAAGTAGTGTCTGTGACACTTCATTAGTTAATGCATATTAAAAGAAATGAAAATTCTTAGTGAGGGTTCTATGGCTTAACTTCTCACTCTGATATACAAAATGAAAGGCATATTCATGATACACCTGGTTGCTAATAAAAATGACTGATGACTGAAAGTTCAAGTTTAAACCAGGAATTATTTCAGTATTCATCAGCCCAGGATGAATAAGTGAAGCAATTATTAAGTTTTTAGCAAACAAGCAAAATGTTAATTGTGTTACTCAGACACTGAGTGACTTGTAGCAAGCATCTGTATTGAATTAGAGAACCATATTGAGTTTTAACACTATGAATATTAAATGTTATCTTCCTGGCCATTGAAATATTACTCTTTTCCAGTCTGAACTCAAGCAACCCTTCATTCAATTTCACTGCAGGAAGCAATTCTCCAATCACTAATCAAGGCAGGACCTTCTAATGTCTGAGTACTTATTTTAGGTGCAATTGTAGTTTTAGCTTTTGTAATCCATACTTGGTTTGATTCCTTTAATACAGTAACTGTTAGATGTGAGGAAAATTAAGTTAACACTATAACGTAAAAACGATGTTTTCTTGATAACACACATAGTACGTGCCAAATTGATGGAACTAGTGAGATTATCAAATAGCCAAGCTTAGCAGCACTGCAATAATTTAATTCCCTAATTTGCCAGATTGAATGCTAGGACATCCTTTTCTTTTTCTTTCTCTTATTTTTTTTCTGTTGTGTTTTCTTTGTTTGTTTGTTTTTGTTTGGTTGGTTTTTGTTTTGATTAAGAGTATTAAGCAAAATTATGTGAGTGACGCTGATAACATATACTGAACAGTTGCACGCAATACAGAAAAAAAGGAGACAGGTAAAAGACAGAGGAAGAACATGACTGGCAGGTGGATATGGGTAATGTAAACTAATGAAACACTAAGACTAGGGGCCAAGTTGATGGGTTGGACTCAAAGATTAAAAGTTTGACCTGAAAAATATCAAACAAAAGGTGAAATTTTTGAACATGTTTTGGGCTATGTAAGTTTTTTCCTAGGCAAGTAGTTGAGCCCCGGTTGTCACTAACTAGAAGAAAAATATATAAGGAAAATTTTCATTAGAAATAGCACTTCTTAGCAGAGATGTGCCTTGAATCATCTGATATCTTTGAATACAATTGCTAGAACTAAGATGTTTATTTCTCAGAAATCATCTTCCATTGCAATTAAGCACTACATTTACACTGAAGATAACCAGAATCCATTCATAAAATACATTTCTTCCCCAAAAATCCAAAATTAATTGGATTGGTTTAGGTTTAGTTTGTTTTTCTGGAGGAATTTTTTTTAATGATTCAACATGTTTTGGGGTATTTTTAGAAATATCTTCTTAGAAAAATCTGACAATATTATTCAACATGTTAAAATGAGAATGGAAGGCATTCTTTTTTTTACTTTTGAGAAAGTTATAATAGACTTGTGAACAATCTTCATGGAGAAAATGAAGCTCAATTTATTGCATATAGTCTGTCTTAGGAAACACCTTTTTCAGTCAATTTGTTAGGTTTGTGTTTCATCTGAAAAATAGTACATTCAGGCATAGATCATCTGCCTCATCATACTTCTGATGCAGTATTGCAGTAAGGAGTAATTTTAAAGGATATCTCCTATTTTAAGACAGCAGTAATACTTCCTGTGATCTGGATTTTACTTTTTATATGTATTCAGATACTAGCAACATTGAAGACATAAGACCCTTAGGGCATTTTTTAATATTTGTGGTACTTTACCCACTATTTACGGTGTCTGAATCTATTTACATCACACCATACCACACTGTCACTCAACAGGTAGAAGGATGAAATTTTGTTTCTGTAGCCTTCTGCTTAGTGTGAGATATGGCAGAAAAGCAAACAAGTTGTAATGTTTGAAAATCAAAGAAAATCAAATGTCGAGACTGTAGAGAGAGGTCTATTGCCTCTATATGAATGGATGGATCTACACCAAAATGTGTCACTCAGGGTCACCCACAAGAACAAGAGTCTGGGGAGGCATTGTTCAACAACAACTAACTTGGAGAATATTGCAAGAGTGGTCAAGTATGTGGAAAACTGCTTTGAGCAATGTAATTTCATAAATATTTTTTTCTGACCCTTAAAAAATAAGGAAAATAAAATATAAGAAAAGCAAAGAAATTGACTACTTGAGAGCAGCAGTTATGCCAATCTATAACTATATACATACATAAAACATAGTGTCAAATGAAACCAGTTATGCCCTTTCCCTTTGCAGCAAATGGTCCAAGGTAAAGGTAAGCTTTTGGAGTGGATTTATTCTGAGCTTTATCCTTACTGATAATTCTTATAAATCATTGATCTGAATGAGAAATAAAAAATGTCACTCCTCAGTCATAGCTCATTGTCCTGAAAGATATAATACATTTTGGAAATGTAATAGATTATGTGTGTTCCATATCAGCAGCTTAAAAAATAAAAAAAGCCCTAACAAAGCCACAAGTGAGTTGTATATAATACCTATTTCTCATGCATAGCTAATGCCATTTTGGAGTCTTCTGCTGAGGCAGCTGCTGAGACAGCTGGTTCCTTCCCCTTCTGATGATAATAGCTCACTCACACTTTGGGATTGTCAAACCTTTCCAGATAGGACACCCAATTTAAAGTGCTCTGCTCCTGTTATCACTTCTCTCATTGCTCCCAATGACAGGGCCTGCCCTGACCCCTATTTTAGCTTTGCTAGCAGGTTTTATTCCTTCAGTTTATTCCTTAGTAAAAATATGGCCAACAGTCTGAGGCTTCTGCAGTAACTTTCAATTTATGAGAGACTAACAAACAGCCTCTCCTGTTCTCTATTTGTAGAAATCTCTAAAACAAAATTTTCAGCCTTCTGGACCTTTTTTGTTCTCATTTTTTTTCATACCAATAGTAGAAACTATTGCTCACTTCATGTTGGCCACCACCCAGGCATAACCTGCAGTTATGTGATTTAGATCCATCTGCTATTCCAGTGTAAAAATGTTTTCAATTCTGTCTATGATCATTGTGATAACAACCAGTCTCCCACAATAAAACAATCTATGTAAAAGAAGCACGTCTCAGGATGCCCCACTGACCCCTTCTTTCACCTCCCTGATTTTGAATCTGAGATTTATTTCCCAATTTTAGTTATGTAATTCTGTAATTATCAAGTTTTTGCCAATGTGTGCATAAAACATCACAATAGACTGAGGAAATATTTCAAAAGCATAATTTACCATTTTATACCCCATCATATGTTATCAATTTCACTGCTACCTACAGTATAGCCTGATTGAATAACCATATTCCAATATGTTTCTGTTTTAAAGATCCATAGCTTGTAGTTATAATTAAATTATGGTTAAAAAATGTAAAATAAAAAATTTGTATTTACTAGATGTTTAATATAGCACTTAGGTTTCTTTTAGAGACATATGTTCATTAGATCAGAACTGCTATTCTGTTTCTCCACTCTGACCCATTTTAATTTTCATCCTCTGGTAACCTTATTTAGAAATATAACCTCACAAAGACTTAGAAACAAACTTCAAAGAAAAAGGAAGACTGCTACAAGTGAGTTTTAAAATGTTACGAGCATCTGGATTTTCATGTTATAGAAACAGACGGGATATTGATCAGATTTTTTTCAGAGTGGGCAGCACCTGCAGCCTACAGGGGATAGATAATACACTCCAGCTCCTGTGGGAGATACCCTGTAGACTCTTTCCAGTCTCAAGATGTAATTCCAGTAATCTCTATCAAAAGAAAGGTTGATTTTTTTTTACAACTTGGAAATTAATCCAGTCACAGATGGGCCTGATCCAGCAGCAGTAGAAATCAGTTGGAAGGCTCTCACTGATGGCAGTAAACTTTGTACTTGACAATAATTAGAATATTGTGCATCTTTCCATGAAAGAACCCAGTAGTACAATGGAAGGGTGGAAAATTAATCATACACTTGAAATTGCAGCATGTGGCTGAATATCGAATACTGTGTTACACCCTCAGAAAAATCCTGTGATGCTTCACCTTAATGAATTATTTTCCACCCTGTTGCTTCAATATTTTGCAAAGACCATTTTGTATTTTGTTTTCAAAGACTACCTAACTTGAAAGAGGACTATCATAAACAGCAACAAAAATAAATATAAACACAGGAATAGTCAGTGGTATTTTGAGTCTACTATAGGCATTTCATGTTTGTGATTGCTATTTATTCATTTGTATAATTGTTTTTTTATCCAACTATGATTTCATGCGCTGTGTATATGAGCTTTCTAAGCAGGCAAGCCATGTATAACTGTCTAATATCTTTCTGCCTATCTGGAGTAAATTACTGGGCAATAACAGGGAATACTGTATGTTCTGACCCTTGAAATTTGAATCTCTGGCAGTATACTTTATATTCTCTCCAGAGCATTCATAGAGGCATGTAAATAGAGTTCTTGGTGTATGTATTGTACATTACTTAGGCAAGATACTTAATATCACAAAACTTGAAAGATATAAAGTGAAGCCAATGCAAAATGTACTCAATATTGCTATCAATGGGTAGAATAAATGGGTTGAAAAATGCCATGTTTAAGCAAATGGTACAGCATAAGTGAAACAGTTGTGTGTGAGAGGCAGTGACACTGAATGCACTTGGAGGATTAAAAGCTGAGAGGACCTGGTTCAACATGGAATAAAAACAATTACACACTGACTTAATCAATTGCAAACTGATGGTGAATTAAGGAAAGCCTCTAATAATCTTCTTCTAAAAAGGGGGATAGCTATACCCTTTACCCTTCAGCAACAATGACATGCTTAGAATTAATATTCTGGAGTGATCATTACTTACTTAAAGTGCAGGCAAAGTTGAAGTTCACAACATTCCACAAAGGTAAGTAACATCAATTTTCACAGTTTATTTGTTGTTTCGAATGAAGGTCACTCAAATTACATGACTGGGCTCACTGTAAAGCTAAAAAGGCTGGTAGAGGTAGAAACAGAATTTAGAGCTTCTAGTTCACAAGTTTTAGAGCAGATTACTAAATTGTATCACAAGGCAAATCTTAGTTACTCAAACCTTTGCTGACATTCACAGTGGGAATAATTCATCCTGCTGTAAACAACAAATGTGTTCCTGACCATTCTGCCATGCAGCCAACAGTACTTTAACACAAGATTTCCCTCAGTTTTTCCCCTCTGCATGGGAGGAAAAGCCTATCCATCCAGGAGTTCACTTAATGACAAGCTGAGTGCCAAGGTGTGTTTTTCAGGGTAGCACTATGTATGTAAGGGGTCAGGAGAGAGCAGCTATGTGCTCTGGCTTCCCTCTCAGAAGGCTGGCCAGCTGTCTCCCAGCATAATGTGCACATTGAGGCAGCTGGACAAAGTATTTCATAAACATATGGGAACAACACATGTGTTGTTACAGGTCACTTGGTAACTCACGCTGTGGAGCGCCTTTCAATTCCTTGTGCCCTGGAGAAAAGACTGTGGTGGCTTTCCTCCTGGGAAATTACCTGATCGGCAAGGCTTCAGCTATGCCTTAGTTCAATATTTAGCAGCATGTTGAGGAAGTGGATAAGTCTGGCAAAAAAAAGTTATCAAACAAAAGAACTGGGTGCCACGTGTAACAAGAGATGAATGAATAGCTTTGGCCTCCGGGCTGTACTTCTGGAAAATAAACTTTGGATGTAAAGTCTTTTTGCTTTCTTTTTTAACACAATTTTATTCAGTTTAAAAGTTCTTCTACACTGGCATTCAACTGGCATTTTAGAAAATACTATAGCCAAATAAATTTCTGCAATTCTATTTACTGAAAATATTTTTTTTAATTCTGGCCAAATAGTAAGAACATAATTTTCTTATATTCCTTTCTAAAACATGCCACTAATTTCCCTCTAATAACCTATTAGTCATCTTACAAATGTGATACCATCTAATGACATGGTGTCCCTTTTTCAACAATTTTTTGGAAATTCATTAATCAAGAATGACTACCTGATATTTTGTCTGAGTCATTCTCTTCATTCTCTCTTGTTTCAGGAAGAGTCTGAAGCAGGTTGAGAAACAATCAGTATCACACACACACAAAAAAAAATGCTTGGAAGATCTCAACTGCTCAGAGATGGTAACTGCGCACTTCATGTACAATAAAGTGCATATGAGTTATTTTATTTCATGCAATCTATAAAATACTGAACATATTGCTCTGAAAAGGAATGAGGATGCCTGTATAAGAAAAAAATTAAAAGTGAGGCATTATAAATTTCCGTTGCCTTTAATGTGGGCTTTCTCTAGTTAAAGTGCAGAAAGCAAAATATTTATTATATTTTTTTCTAATTTCTGTTTTCTAATGCATATTTTTTATTTCAATTTCAGATTTTTTCCCAGACATTTTTTCTCAGAGACTGTTAGTATGCCTGTATTGAGTAGGTGGCAAGATAATTTTCTCCCTTGAGAATACTTAATTTACAGTAATTGTTTTTGTTTGTTTCCTTGTTTGTTTGGTTTTTTTCTTTGTTGGTCATTGATTCTGTCAGTTCTTTATCCTGAACTCAGCTTTATATAATATTGTGCATTTCTAATTTTACAAGTGTTTATTATTTCCATTAGTGTACTGTAAATTTTTTAGGGAATTAAACAATATGTACTGAAATAAATCTGTTCCCAACTCTGTAACTTCTCACGCATACATTTTCCCTTGTATGTGCAAATCATTACAATAAGCTCAGCTTATTTAATCATAAACCTAATTAAATACAGGAGTACTTGAAAGATTAATACCTTACCCAGAATTCCTCATGTCTGACAAATTTGGGTGCAATTGCTTTCTTTGGGAAGAAGAGGGCTTTGTTAACATTTCATTTGGCTGAAGAAGTTAGAAAGAAATCCAAAGAATAATCTGAGAGGAGCAGACAGGTGAGGTAGTGCATCTGCAGGGAAAGAGTGCGTTTCAGGCAATGTGACCCCAAGTTCAGCTTCACTAGATCTATGTCTATAAAACTCTAACAAGACATGAAACTTTTTTATGTTGATGTTTGTAAATTGGGGGCTACCACTCCTAGCCTGCTCTCTGACATAGGAGCTGTGCTTCCTGCCCCATCCCTTTCTCTTTTTTCAGGCTGTTGGTAATGGAAGCTCTGTTGGTTGCTAACCCTGATACCCCAGCACACCGAGAGCCTTGTGCTATCGACTGGCAGCCAATATGAGCCTAATAACTTTTTAATGGCTAGACACACATGCAAACAGCAGGTTCCCTGCTCTTGGATAATTATATTTCACAGCCAGATCTAGATCCTGACTCTTTTTTTCCAGGTTACCACCTCAGTGAGTAACTGGATTTCAGTTGTTCAGTGAGAAGAGCTTTAGGAAAGAAAAGAGACTTGAGAAAATGTTTACAGAACTTTTTCTACACCTGGCATCACGCATTCAGTTGCCTGTGAAATGTATTTGTTTGCTATTGCCTTTCAGAAAAATCCTTTAAAATTAAAAATTTCAACCTTTGACCTACAAATGTGATGAGAAAAATAAGAAGACAAATAACAGCTAAACCAGTGTTCAAATGATGAACTATATAAACCCTTTAGTTAAAATGAGGACATATAATTGGAATCATTTTCATTGGTTTCAGATCAAGACTGAATCAATAAATCCTCCCTTTAAAGTCAAAAGTTCTGTACCATATCCAAGTTTTTCATCTTCAGTTTTGATTCATTAAAAACAGAAATGAGGCTATAAACATTCTTGAAACAAAGAAACCAATAATTGGAATTTTTTCTCTTTTTCAATGAATTCTGGACTATTGCCTTCACCATCTATTTGAAAGGTCTGCTAATATAATACATAAAATGATTGCTTATTTTTAAATGCCTTAATTTTTTTTTTATGTTGTTGTTGTCCTTAATATTATTTCTAAGTATATACAATCAGAATCTCCATCCCTGAGATACATGTGACTTTGTTTTCCCAAAGTAAATAAAAAAAATCTGTAATTAGTTGTAAGAACCAGTACTGTTTTCTAGGACTGTTTTATGGCTTCCAGTCAAACAAATTCTATATCCAATTAAAGTTACATCTTCTTTTAATATGAGTTCAAAGATAAATAAAATCATCAAAACCAAAACAAAAATCCAGCAAAACAGCAACAGCAAAAAGAAACAGGAGTAAAAGCTACCATGAGAAAAAGAAAAAAAAAAAATCCTTTCTGCTCAAATAGGCTATGAAAATTATCTCCAGTTGTATACTGAAATTAAGAATGCTGAAATTCTCCTTTGACTGCTGTTGGTTTAACAGTGGAGTATCTGCAGTATCTGCGTTCAATTTGCTTTGAACTATGTCAATGTAATTAAAGAAAGAAGAGGTCTTAAAACCTCATCAACAATAATTTCTTTGTTAATCTTCATTAAAGGTATGTTCAGTTTCTATTTACCTCCTCCTCCCAAAGTTTCGGTGCCTAGTTTGAAGAAAGGTCATGAAATTCCTTCTAAGATAAATGTTAATTATTAGTTAGCAGAAGCTTTACCTGTCCATGTCTGCAAAATAGTTGAAATATTTGCAGTACTTTTCAATTACATGATAAGGTGGATTTCACATTACTCACATTCTCTTTTACTTAAATTTTCTGAAGCATTCTGAGAGAGTTTTGCTGCATTATTTGAGCTTTTAGGCTGTTAATAATAATTTCTCCAAGATTTCTGAAAAAATACACGAAGGCACCTGATGATATCTGTAAAACCTGTATTTTTCTGAAACATAAAAAGTGTGAATTGAGCATCATAAAGAAAGAAGGAGGCATCGTTCAGTCTTACATTCATTATGCTGTTATTCCTGAACCTGGGAAACATTTATTCTAATAAATGGAATTTTCTGTCTAATTTCTTGTCAATAGTGAGTAATGAATGTTCCCATAAAAGTCAAAAGTTATTTGTGTTTCCTGAAACCATTAGAATATTTGAAATTAAACTTTTATTGGCATGTGCATGATGGATTAGTCATGTGACACTTAGAACAATAAGTGCTATGAATTTATTCCATTGCACATGGCAGAAGAACACACAGACTTTCTGGATGAAGTACCAAATGTTTGATTTGATCTTTGTTTAAAAAAAAAAACCCATCATGTGTAGATGAATGAAGTAATGAAAAGCTTCTATGAATTTTGAATATGGACACTGGACTGCAGTGTTCCCTCAATTGTTGTGCCACTTGCTGGAAGGCAGCAGTCATCAACTAGATGTAAGTAAAGTTACCTCCATAGCTCTGTCCATTTTCACCTTGCAAAAATAGCATTGCTAATCTAACTGTTCCAAATACTTGTTGTCTACATGTATCTTTAAAGGAGAAAGTGCCCTTTTTGGATGTATGGAAATGGATTTTTTTCTTAATCTTCTGTGAAAACATAAAACTAAATTGAAGTCTCAGCAATCCTTGTATAACTCTCTCCGTTCATATTTTGCTCAGTTGCTGATGACAGAACCATGAGATCCTCCTAAATTTCATTAAAAATATTTTGCTAATCTATTAATTCTTAGCCATAATCTAGGATAGTATTTTTAAGCTGTGTTTGATCAGTGGTACGCAGGGATATATGGATCATATGTATGCATGCCCTTTTGTGTAAAAACCTCTAATAGGCAACTTTTGCAAAAAATATGGGATATAAAGGTGGCAGATTTGGCAAAAAATATTTATTCCTTTTTCTTTCAAATGTTGCTCTGGAACTCTTGATACAATGATTTCTTGCTTTTTTGTCAGAGAAGCAAAACCTCAGGCCCCAAAAGAAACCAAATTTGTGGTTGCATTTGGGATGTCAAGTTCAAACAAAATTGTAATGCAAACAAATATATTGGGCTTAAGAAAGACTGTTCAGATAATAATCCTCAATCAACAGCAAACTATTCAAGTTTTTTACTGGCTTTTAATAAACAGAGAGAAGCCTGAGAATCACTGAATTATGGTTTAAACTATAGTTATAACTGGATTTCTGAGTATAAATTTCTAAATTCGGAGGTTTCTAAGTTCAATATCATAAAAAAAATAGGAAAACAGGAATGACATGTAATAGGAATCTTTTTCAGCCAGCACACTGGATACCTGACGACAAGATACTCTACATGCTATGCAAGTTCTCAAGGGGTATTGAAATTTAAAACAACAGTTTGAATGGAATTTTGCTGCAAAGAATAATCTGTAGGTTTATTTTTGTTTAAGTGACAGCTTTCTACCAAAACTGAGAACTTTTCTGAGCTTTTCACTGGGATATGTAAGGAAAAGAATAAAGAGTTTGTTGTGAGAAAGCTGGTTGTTAACAAATTACTGAAATTACTGTGAGATTTTCTTATGTACAGACCCAGGGAGATGTTCAGCTCCCATGAAAAATATTTCTATTGCAAAATCTGTCTTTCTTTCATAGCTAACTATAGCACCACGTTCAGTAGCATACCACTGAAGCATATTAATTTTGCTTTGTATTTTCCCCCTCTCAAGAATGGCAGAAGCCTATTGATGCTATCCACAGCAGCCCTTTGTGAACAGATGAGTATAAGGGTTATGGACATTCTACATCTCTCTTACACTTTACAGGCTATTAAATACAGAAAATCAACTCTGAAATAGTCCCTTTACTTGTAGAAGCTTCGAAGTTGTCTGAACAAAAATGTTTTCTGAACTTCTGTTGCAACCGTCGCTATTGCAGTGCTGAGTGTCCAATAAAAGGGTAGCTCCATGTTTGACATTAGAACCTTGGATTTGTCACAAGACTAAAATCCTTTGGTTTCTACTTTTTGCCCAGTTATCTAAGTGACTACTACAGTAAAGAACCTGTGGTCTGATTCAGTCACCAATAAATAAACCTCTAGAATCCTCTGAAGTGTCCAAGATTATCAAAACATATATGCAAGGAACTGGTAGATATGATCAAAATGTATATGCCAGGACCAATGGATGAAGCAAATCCTTCTGGAGCAATGGCTGAAGTCAGTCAGGATATTCCTGGGCATCTCAAATGTGACTGGAGAACTGTACTTCAGAAATTGAATGAAGCAGCTGATCAATACAATAGAGCTTGGAGATCTACTAAAGTGACATAAGAAACAGAGATTTCACACAAAGGTCTAGAAGGTGTTCATCCCTTCTGACAGGGATGAACAGAACCAGGGCTTAGCTGGTTCAACTATGCTGATGTGCAAGGCAGCTTTCATGTCTTGGAAGGTGCCACAAGCATCAGCCCCCCAAAATGCCCCAACTCATTTCTGGAGCCTTCCACCAGAGATCAGCCCATGATCCAGTGTCACAACAAATCCACAGTGTTGCATCAGGCAGTGTAAAACTCCAAGGGAGGTTCCTGGGCATTCCATGTAAACCTGAATGTCTATTAACCCTTTGAACTCTGTGTTTCATGGGCTTCCTCACCCCAATGATCGAGACAGAAACTATCACTTCAACAACAGATATCTAAGTTGCAGCAATCAAGTCTTGTCCCTGGATCTGCAGCTAGTGATATCTTTCTACTCTTTTTTCTATCCTTTTTCTCTTTCTTTCTTTTCGTTAAGCATTTCCTTTGAGTGTTATTTTTGTGCTTTTGTATTGCTATGCAACCAAAATGGCTACATACCTCTGTCCATTGCAACCAAATTGTTCTAAAATAAACCCATATATATATGTTTGTACGTATACACACACACACATAAACACATATATATATACAGATATAAACAGCAGTAATTCAGACCTTTTTCACACTAATCCACCCCAAGGGATCTATTAAAAACAACCCGAGTTACCTTTGCCTTCAGGGATGGGTTGGAACAACTATTCCATCAGTAAAAGTATTCATTTTAGTCATTAAATGGTTGGGATCAGAAAGAAAGAAGTATATATGACATATCTTTAGGCACTTAATGTAATAAAGTCATATTTCTGTTGTAATATGAAGTGATGTAATTATGTTCCTACAACCATTAAAGGATAACTCCCCAGGGGGACACCCTGCCCAAGCAATTTTTTTTCTAATAATTACACTGCATCCAAAGAAATAATTACACTAGAGGAGAGAAATTACTGTATCATGGCAATATTTACATTGAAACGTGGGAGAGTTATACCAGTACAGCAGCAAAAATGTAGTTGAATAATTCTCCTGGGTGATGGGCCTAAGCAGACAAGTCTGGGAATCTGGCATGTCTCTCTTCGGGGTAGGGGTTCAACTTGTGGAGTTTCTGGGCTGGTAATTTTCCTTTCCTCTGTACCATGGTCAGATACGTCAGATACATCAGACACTTGGAAAGAAAATTTCAAGACTAGAAAATTGTTCAAGGAAATAGAACAATGGAACACTATGGAATACTGCGCTCATCATTATGGCTTTTCAAGTGTTTATCTTTTACCTCTGTATCCCACAGAAAAGCTGAGTGGGCACTGCTGTCAGCTTCAGGTCATCTCAGATTTTAGGCAATATTTACCTAATGAGGGTCCTACAGAATCACCAAATCACAGAGTTGTTGGGGTTGAAAGGTACCTCTGGGGTTCATTTGTTTCAGTCTCCCTACCTAATCAGGGCCATCTAAAGCAGGTTGCCCAGGACTGTGAGCAAGCAGCTTTGGAAACCCTCCAAGCATGGAGGCTGCACACCCTGTCTGGGCAACCTGTGCCAGTGCTATCACCCTCACAGCACAAAGGTGGTGCTCGCTGATGCTCAGAAAGAATCTCTGTTGCTTTGTTTTTTCAAGCTTTTTTAAGCCTTCTGATGTTTACATTCTTGTCTATTAAATTTCTCTTCTTCTAGAAAAGAATGCAAAACAATAAGTTATTTACATAAAGTTCATAAGAAAATTCGTTACAAGAATGTGTCATATGTGTGGCAAATATAAATCAATACCTGCTACTAGCCCTCCAATCCTATTCAAGTAAATAAAATTGCTATCCATCACTTTTTATCCCTCCCTAGTAGTACAAAGCTCTATCACAAAACATACACTGAAAGCTGAGTCAATGCATGTCGCTTCAAGTTTCAGAGTACTCAGGAGACTGAAAGATTAAACTTTTTTTCGTTAAAGGTTACCTAACTAGAGACTTTTAGTGGCCTATTTTTAAAAGTAGATTCCTTAGTTTCACTGGAACTAAGGAACACAAGTTGTTTTTGTTCCTTAGTTTGTAATACTCACATACCTATTTGAAGATCTTTTTCCCTGAAATACTTTAAAGTAGTTTTTGCATGTGATTTCTCCTAAACTAGCAAAATTATAATGAGAATCTCTTACAGAACCCAAGATTTATTCTATCACTGCTATGCATGTCAGCATCTTGAACACATTTCTGGGTAAGCCCACTCCTTATAAAGACAAAGACAAAGAAAAGCTTTGGGGGTGAAATGACAGGAATAGGGGAATAGGGTTATCTCTCTCAAGCAAGCAATCACAAATCTCCTTTCACCATGTTCTTCTGGGCTGATTTATGATCTCTGTGCAGAGCCCATGGCAAACAATTACAGTAACACAGCACACTCCCCAGAGCAGCCCTGGTGAACCCTGCAGCCCCTCACAAGGACTGTTTTCTGAGGTTCTGTGCAGCTGATATCAGGATGAATACATCTGGGATAGATTTAAACCAACTTTATTTCCAGTGGAGCTGTCCAACTGTTCAAGACTTATTGAAAATCATTCTCATCCTTGAGATAACAGTGATCTATTTATCATTTTCTAATAGATAGAGACCCATGAAAGGAATTATGATCCTGTGACAATTAGGAGGAAAGAAAAACAAGAAAAAAATAAATGAAATCCTCAAAGTAAATGGTAGGCTGAGAATGTAAACTAAAATATTGTTTATAAACTTTCTCTAAGGGCTGTTCACTATTTTCCATAAGTGTATTTTGTTGATGTTTTAACTTCAATAAAATGAAAAAAATCAGGAAGCCCTGATGTGTTATGTTCCTTACAAGCTAAAAAGAAGGGTGAAATCCTCCTGCTGTCCTCCCTGAGAGCAGATGGCAGCACAGCAAAACACCAAAGTTCAAAGAAGCAAATCAGCTGTACCTGCTGTAAGGCTGCTGTTAGAACACTGCTGTTTGAACACTGACCAGTACCACACCCTGGTGTTATCAAGAACTCTCCTTATTCATTCTGTACTGTGCCTTCCTACAAACAGTGAGCAGTTTGCACCATTTCATCCATGGTGTATAACTTCTTTCTCCTGCTGTAGTGTCTTGCTTTATTCACATATTTATTTAAGGGAAGAGGAGAAAAATAACATCGCAAATAGAGTCACCATTGATGTGTAAAGTTAAGGCAAGAATAGATAAACCTACTGTGTGGGAAGGAAGTAGAAGGAGCTACTTGAAATTGTTATATCTCAATAACTACACATTCACCAGCTCTTGCAATGTGTACTGTGCCTTCCTGCTATATGCTACCCAGCCAAATAAAAAAAGTAGGCTTGTCTGTTCTTTATATTTTTGTATGACAAAAAAATTGCTTGTTTCAATCTGAAAGATTTATTTTTTGTTCCTCTAATATTATGGAAAAGTTCACATTTTTCCATGTCAATTTAATGGAATGACTTTATAAAATGAAAAAATAAAAAACCTCTTGGATAGATAAGCTGTTGAATATATATTACAGATATTTCCTACTAAAAAAAAAAAGAAAATTATTTTCTAAGGTCAAATATTTCCTTTTAGAACTCTGGAATTAATGTATATTTTATGTGTGCCTCAATTTTGTACTAAAAATCAGACTATTCCTTTACATCAGTGAGATATCAAAAAATAAATCCATAAGTGGCATTTACAGAAAAATTAGAGAAATAGTTATGTTCACTTTCTTGAAAAATGGTGTAACAAATTGTATTTTAAAAAGAAAGAAGGAAAAAAGAGAAAAAAAAGAAAAGGAAAAAATCCACAACTTCATAGAATCGTAGAGTCATTTTAGTTTGGGAAAGATCTTTAAGATCATTGAGCCAACTGTTAATCCAGCCCTTCCAGGTCCAGCACTGGATTGTGTCCCTGGGCAGCCTATTTCAGCACTGTGTACCCCTTGACATGAAGAAATTTTATCCTAATCTCCAACCTAAAACTTCCTGGGTGAAATCAGGGGCCATTTACTTTTGTCCTATTTGCTGTTACCTGGGAGGAGACTGACCCCCACGTGGCTAGAATCTCCTTTCAGGTATCTGATGAGAGCAATTGGGGATCCCCTGAGCCTCCTTTTCTCCAGGCTAAACAATCCCAAGTCCCTCTCTGTAAGACTTGTGCTCCAGAGCCTTTACCAACTTTTTTGTTCTTCTTTGGACACACTCCAACACCTCAAGTCTTTCTTGTAAACTTATTTCTGTTTTATTGCATTGTTACAACTTTTTTAAAAAAACAGAAGAACATATATTAGACATTATGTTAATATCCCTTGGTGGAGAGTTTCCAGAACAACAACATCCTGTCCATACTTTATGTGGCAAACATAACGATTTATGAGCCCTCAAACTTTTAATTTTTTTTAATTTAAACTCATATTGCCATGCATCACTGAAAATAAATTTGAGTTTTATTGACTATGTTGACTACACTATTCCAAATGGATGTCCTTTTAAACAATTGTATAAATTTAAAACTTGCAACAAAATAGAATGAGTAATTAGAAACAGATTCAGAATAGAGAGTAAAGATGGGAGATAGCCAGAAATTAAAGCCCCTAACCTGATATAGAACTAATTACAGTCAGCACCTCTGGAACTAGTCATAAAAATATTAATCCAAAAGATTTTTTTCCTGTGTATTAAGTAACATCAGAAATCAGAAGCCTTTATTTTATGTAGCATGGTTATTTTGAATTCTAATACAGCTCAGCTATGAAAACATCACCTGTTTATTTTTAAAACTAAAAATTGCCTGGATCTCAGGGTGGGATCCTGAATTGTACAGAAAGTCATGAGCAGGCAGGGAGATAGGAAAAAAAATTGAGGTCATCATTTTGATTATTAATATCTGTTTGCATGGAGTTAAATTCAAATGTGCCAAAGAGTAAGAACAAGAGAAATATACTTGGATAAAGGGGGAATATCCCTTGGATAAAGGTGGGGAAAACAGCTTGCTTCCCATCAATTTTAGCAAAAGCTTTGATGTTTAAAAATTCTTCTTTAATTGTAAAGCAGACATAAATATATCCTTGCTCTGTCTGGCTCAGACTGCACTTTATATGAGTTCACTTTGCACCACAAACCAGGAACCTGAATCATACCCTTGCTGTGTTTCTGGAAACTTCTCTCATAGATATCCCAGGAAATCATCTGACCAAAGGCAGGCATCTGAGTGTGGTGTCCTGTAGCAATTCTAGGATGATATGTAATTGTTACTGTTGAGTTAAAGTAAATTAATTGTCCTCTGAAACTGCTGATTTCTGTACAGCAGCTAGAAAAAACAAGAATGAAGTTCAGATTTTAATGAGATATGGACATCTCATGTCAAGCAAGTCAAGGGGTATCATCCCAAATGTTATTTAAAATTATTTGCTTCATGAAAATTACCTGCTATTTGTTCGATAATTTGAAAAATGTGATACAAGGAATTCTTTAGCGTGATATTCACCCTAAATTCAAGTTTAGCTTATATTTTAATGCTATATCACTAAGGATGATAATTTTTACCGTGGAAGTTACTATCTTTTTCATTTTGTGAGCATTTCTGAGACCCTTAAATTGGGTTAATTAGAAAAGCAAAGGATATTTTGATTTTGACACTAGACTGTTAAAATTATTTTTGAATTGATTAATTAAAATCAGCCTTGAAACAAATTGCAATCAGTCTAAAACTGTGATTGCAGGTAATTTTAAATGGAATCTCTTTAACATTATAATTAATTTATGAAATTTAGCAGGATAAACTTTGTATTTCTGAATCATAATTACACAAATTTTTGTATTATTGATATGTAATGCATGCAGTGATACTTCTGTGAAAATACCTATTTACTTCTGAGCTGTAGTGACATTATGCAGAAATGGTGCTATTATTTGTGCTGACAAAACCTAACAGTATATATAGAAATATTGCATTTTTATAATGCAATTATTCTATACAAGATCCGCATTTGTTACAGGAGGCACGGCTGTGGTCTGGATATGAAGGACAGGGCACATCTTCAAATCATTGTGGAATTTTACTTTGTAAATGCTCCTTGCACTATCAAAAAGTCATCTGGGGATCACACAAGGTCTGGTGCTCAAAAGATTTGGAAGATCATAGCAGAATGAGATTTCTGACTGCTCCAAGCTTTGAAGATTTCTAGTGGTTTCTGGCAATTAATTCTAGTATATTTATTATCAGGAGGCACGGTACGCCACAGGTTTAGATGTAAATTTAATGATACTTTATGAGGAAACTCTTCAGGTGCAGTAAGGGGAATATATTTTCATCCTGTCCTAAAAAATTTTATGTTTCTAGCAAACATTTTAAAGTGCCAAAAATTTAACCTGACTTTTAAATATTTGATTGTTTTTAAATGAATTTGCACATTATGTGCTTAAGTGTTGGTCTTTGCAGGGAGTGTCTTCAACACACGGTGGAGTCTAGATTTTCTTAATATGTGCTGGGCTGCAGTGTGAATATTTCTGCTGTTAGCAAAGGCCAATTACTACTGTCAGTCCAGAGGAAAAGCTCTTAGGCTAATTCCCAGGTCCAGCTGTTGCTGTTGGTCACACCCAGACAAGCTCTGGGGCAGCCAGAGGAGCGCGTTTGACCGAGGAGCTGACCCTTCACTCCCAGATGGATGAGCTCACCCAGCAGCAAGGTCTGGCCTTTCACCAGCAGCAGGAAAAACTGGGAACACAGACAAAATTTATGGCGTGGATCTTTGCAAGACTGAAGCTCAGTTCTGTTCCTAAGGCTTAGGGAAAGGGACGGGTTTAAAGATGCTGTCAGCAGATTATCCTGTCTGAAGCATTTGGAGCAATGATACATTTTACCTGCAAGGCTAAGCCTGTTCCTAATTTTTGGGTCCTGGTTGCATGAAGGAAAACAAATTAAATAGCAGCAATAAATGGGACTTGATTTACATTTGTTGGTTTTGGTTATTTACTTATTAATTACTGTCAGAGGTATGCCTCATTCCTTAAGTGTACCCAACACCATACTATAATAATTTCAGACAAATTTTGTCTGAAAGTTATATATGCCTTTACACTTTCTCTGAGATAAATAGAGGAAGAAACAAACAAATTTTATAGATCTTATATATTTTTTTCTGGTCTGTGCTTTTTCTTAACTTCACAATTTATGATAATTCCTTTGTGGTTCGGAATAATTTTGTACTCTTCTAAGAGTAAAAAAAAACTAAAAGAGGAACTGTTGTACTTTGGGAATGTTAATCTGTGCAAGATCTTAATATCCTTAAACTAAAACCATGTTTTTAGAAGAAGAGTTCTTATTAAAGTAGTATTTTTCATAAAATGATGCTTTATATAATTTAGACTATTTTGCTTTATTTGCCTCTTAATTGTGGGTTAATACCATTGGCAAAATAACAAAAGCTTGCTAAGAACTATCACACTTTCTAATATTTCAATTACTTACAATACTACATTTCGTATCTGCAAATTTTTTTAATATTAAGTCAATAATAATAATTTTAATATTAAGTCAATTACATAAGTTTTTAATTTTACTCTCATCTCGGAAGGAAGGAAGGAAGGAAGGAAGGAAGGAAGGAAGGAAGGAAGGAAGGAAGGAAGGAAGGAAGGAAGGAAGGAAGGAAGGAAGGAAGGAAGGAAGGAAGGAAGGAAACTATACTCTTTGGAAAATAGACTATTACTGTATTTTTTTTCTCTATTTGCCAAAATATCTATTTGGAGCAAGACATAATGATAGTCCTTTAAAATTTCCTGTAAAAGAAAACTTTGAAAATTGTTTGTCACAACAATATCTCTTTCGACTAATGAAGATATCCCTATGAAATCCTATCATATGGAAAATTAAAGTTCTCTCTTTCTGGTCACTCACTAGGCAGCTGTGTTTGGATTTGCACACTGATTCTGCATGTTGGGAAAACATCTCGAGTTCAAGGACTGGATGTTTCTCTAGCCCCTGATCTGTTTCCAGAACACAAATCCCTCCAGTCCAGCTGACTTATGTTTCCAAGATGTCCACACCTTCCAAACCTCTGCAATACCTTAAACACAACCTTTCCAAAGTACCCTGTCCCCATCTCCCCAGTCTATCACATCTTGACAAGTTAGGCACATAAGGAAAAGGAGTGGAAAGCCAGAATGCCTGTAGGATGATGAGCACTCTGATGATTTTTTGGAAATCAGAAAACCATACAAAAGCAGCCCTGACTAGTAACTTTATAGAAAGACTTATTAATTTTGCTGGTGGTGTAAATTATCTGTTCTTTAGATTTATCAAATAGAACTAGACAAAAAGAAACATGTAGAGCTCTCAAACTTCATATTGGAAGAATGAAATATATTCACATTCAAACAGAGAGAGTTTAGCTGATGTGAGCAGTGAGAAGCAGAATTGTGAAGGCTTCTTTTAATGTTTATACATTGCAGTATATGGGTATGGGACCACCAGTTTCATCTCACTGCATGAACTGGTCCATATGGATGATCACATCCAGGAGGTGGTCAACAGCTCAGTGTTTTGATGGAGATTGGTGACAAACAGAGTTCCTATCAAATGGAGTCAGGATCCATACCAGGATGGATATTGTTCAGTGGCTTCATCAATGATACAGACAGTGGGATCAAGTGCACCCACAGCGAGGCTGCAGACAACACCTATCTGAGCTGTGTGGTCAACACGTCTAAGTGATGGGAGGCCTCCCAGAGGGACCTGGACAAGCTTGACGAGCCTCGTGACTTTCAACAAGGCCAAGTACAAAGTCCTGCACCTGGCTTGTGGTCACCCCTCGTGTAAACAGGGCCCAGGGGATAAACAGATTGAGAGCAGCTGTGCAAGAAGGATTTGTGGGTGCTGGTGGATGGGAGGCTGGACATCACCCAGAAATGTGCACCAGGAAACCAGTCTTGTCCTGGGCTGCGTCCAAGTGTGGTCTGCAGGACAAGGGAGGGGATTCTTCCCTCTGCTCAGTGTTGCATCCAGCTCTTGGTCCCAGCACAGCAAAGGCCTGAACCTGTCAGAGTGGCTCCAGAGGAGGGACACAAAAATGATCATAGGTATGGACACCTCTCCTATAAGGAAAGACAGAAAGACTTCCTATTGATCAGCCTGAAGAAGAGAAGGCTCCAGAGAGACCTTATTTTGATCTTAGAGTACTTAAAGGGGGCCCATAAGAAAGATGGGGACAGACTTTTTATCAGGGCCTTTTGTGATAGGGCAATGTCTAATGGTTTCAACTAAAAAATGATAAATTTAGACTAGATATAGGAAGGCAGTTCTGTAGTCGCAAAAATGACTGTTGGTTATGGACTTGGATCATGACCATGCAAGTAAAAAATATTCAGAGTAGTTCGTTAGCTTGAAGATGGAATTGCAGAGAAATCCCTGGGAAGGAGAAGCTGCAGAACAACGGGGAAGGGAAAACTGCTGAGTTTGATAAGACTCTAGGGTACTTTTCTTCCCTTAGATAAGAAGTTTCTATTTGTCTTTTCTTTTGATAAGACAGAGACCATTAGGAGAGTTAAGTGCTGAGGTACAGCCCCTTACAGAATTCATGGGGATTTAGGAAGGAAACAACACCACCAAAATGAAAGTGTTCAATAAAACCTATATGACTCTTTGCATATAGACAAAGAAGATTTTTCAATAAAGCTTTCCCCAGTCAATAAGAATGAATATTTATAAAAGCAACATATGTTTATAAAAACAAATTCTTCCAACTTTAATACTGGCTTTTTTAATCTAAGCAAATATAGCAACTGTTTTCCTCCCAAAATCTGTCCCAAACCAGGACAGCAACACTATAAATTGATCAATCCTGTATGAAAGAAGTTTTAATAAATAAGTCATATTAAAACTGTTTTGAAAGTCTAAAAATGGTATTTTTTTCTTGAATGCTAGCTAGTTGCCAAATCTCCACTTTCAGTTGGTCTTACTATAAACACCATTACAGTGATCAGGATTCTTTGGAATGCCAGTATGGAAAATAAAAGCAGCCAGGCTCTTGATATTTGGGGTGGGATTTATTTAATTACCTTCCATCTCAGGATATTCTATGATTCTGAAGTCGACAAGTTCTGAGTTGTTTATCTAAAGCTGTAGAATATTTGGCATAGCCACCATCTTGGCATGTCATGTCATGGGCACTTTGTTGAAGTCATTTGAGGTGGTTACAGGAATTCAGATGGTGCAACCTAAATTCCTAGGACATCTCAAGTACCAAGCTAGAGATCTGGTGTTTCTTTGATTATTTAATTTCCACATAAAGGCAGAATTTTGTCTTACTGGGAAAGTTGCTGCTCAGCAGATGACTGCCTAAGTATTTTGAATTAGAATGCTAACTAGGGCATGTCCGGTCTAAAGCACTTGTTAGACATTCTTCTTCCTCTGAGATGCCCTGGGAGCCTGAAAGAATCAATTCCTTTTGTTAAAGTGGTACTTGTGATTCAGAAAGATGGCTAGCAAGGATGTAAGTTATTGTTTGTTGAAAATTATATTCTCCAGCCACTTTGTTCCTAGAAATTCATTAAATTCTGATTGAATAAAATTTTGAATTGTGATGTAACCCATTCTTGCTTCTGTCAAATCACTAAAAATTATAGGCATAGAGCCTTTTCAACAAAAGAACAGCTGAATATCCTCATGAGAGCCATGCATAGCCTGGTATATTCTGGTAATAAGAATTTCTTCCCTTGAGAAACAAATTTAACTTTTAACTTCCTCAAACCAAGAGGGATATAATACAGAACAATATTGTAGAAAAATAATAGTTAAACTAATATCTGTTATTTGATAATTTACAGGGACATAAAGACTTAATGGAATATTATATGCAAAATGTGGTTGCTCTAGCCAAGCGCAGTCCCAGAAGGAGAAGATAACATACATTTGTAATTTTGCATCCACACGCACACAACCTCTCCACAATATGGAACATATCTATTTACATTTGTCATAGCTAATGTATGTTAACTTTTTTCATAGCAAGTAATATGATACATTGCCTTGAGTTGATTATTGACTGTGGTCAAACTTCCTGCTACTGTTTGCAAACTGAAACTAAACAGGAAAATTGGAGTCCTTTATAGCTGCATATACAAACATATCTATGTACAGACTTTGAGGAAGGCTAAATTGTAAATGAGTTCTGAATCAAGGCCATCCCTAATTCAACACAAATCTATCTACCTCTGAAATATCTCCTCCATCTGTAAGTCCTTCAATGTTAACCCTGTAACTCTTAAGACAGTTTTTTTTCACACATTTATTCGGAAACCTCAAAACCTTCAACAAGGTAGCAACCACTTTCTAGGATTTTATTTCTTGTTACCTTTTCCTACTTTCTGGCTGTTAAAAATAGTGTTTTTCTTCAGTCCTCTGCAAACCAGTTATATTTATAATCAGGTAGGACTGCTATTCAAAAGTCATCTGGACATGGTCCTGGACAACCTGGTCTACCTGGCCCTGGCTTGGAAATGTGAGCTGAACCTTTGGATCCCCCAAAAGTCCCTTTCAACCTCAGCCCTTCTGTGCTTTTGTGATTTTGTGTCTGCCATTTTCAGTAATTTCTCTTCTAGTTTCCTGCCTTATTACAGATTCTGCCTGGAATGAAGGGAAGTAAATTACAGTATTGAAAGGCAAGTAAATTACATGATTGAAAACTGATTTTAAAGGGTGAGTTCGATTGTTCACTGGTTATGAGGTTACAAGGGAAATAACCTGTGGCTCTTAAAGAAAAGAAATAAAGATGTTCATCATTTTGTCGAGGGGAGAGAAAGAAAAAAACAGATGGAGGAGTCAATAAAAGTAATGACTTTATCTTCCTTTTTTTGTTTTTCTAAAGTGGTGAAAGCAGACATATGTGGCACTAAAGACAGAAAAAAATGGAGCTAAAAAACACCTAGGGAAAATACAAACTTGTGTATCATGTCCAAAAGTTAGTTGGTCTAACATCTATCATCTGGCTGTTTGAATTATTGCAAGTAAATAAAAGCTTCTTTTTGAACTCTGTTGATGTGCACAAACTCAAACTGGCTTGAGATCTGAAATACAGTAATTGCAAGGTTTCCTTAATTTATCTTCCATTGTGATGGATTATAGAATTATTAGTTTTGGATGTTGCTTTATTTTTTCTCCATACTGTGTAACTTCTACATGTAGAATAGAAACCCCATAATAATAGCTCACTCTATATTACGTATTCCACTTCAATCATGGACTCTCTTAACATTTAGGAATACTTGTCAAAGGAGTCAGCTTTGGGTGAGTGCACAGGGCGACTGGGGGCCAGCTAACAGCACACTGCTTATTGGGAGTGGAAGAAGGTTGTCAGCTTAATAGGAAATTGAGAAATGGAAGAAATTTTTCCACAGTTCTGGGAGAAGGCTTTTGGTGTAATCATGACCATGTGTCTTGCATGTCCCACTTTGTCATCTCCAAATATCATTGCAGCACATCGTGCAGCTGCAGCTAATTGGAAGCATTTCCACTGACCCATTCCAAAAGCCACAAATCCAGGTTAGTAAGGATTTAGGAGAGGAGTAGGTAGGAGGTTCCATAAAGAAAAAAGAAAGAATTGCCAGAGAACAGAATCATAGGTATACTGACAGTACCAGTGTGTGACTCCTTATTGCAGGTGACTGCAGCTGATGTCCCAAAGTGGCTTTTCCACATCAAGTTGTGCTTCCTGAAGGGGAGGGTGGCAGTAATGATGCACATTCAGTAATTGCATACTTACATACAATTCTTTTCTAGCCAAAAAAGAATATTCTACCATAGAAAGTATCGTGGTAAGTGCCATGTTCATGAAGACTTTCCCACACTCTTTTTTCCAGTGTCTCTACATTCACATTTGGAGTTAAGAAATTAAGCAAAGTCTTATTTATTCCTTTAGTTACAGAAAGAATTCAATACTTTATTCTCCTACTCAGAATATTTCTCTTAAATGTATTCCTATAGCATTTCCCATCTTTACTTTTTTTACTCCTCTTCCTATTTTAGAAGTTTTCTTTTCCATATTATTATCTTTCTCAATTCAAATCTCTTAATCCTCTCTCAAGCACAGCCTTATGAGTGCCAAAATGCTGTTTTGGAAAATTAGGACATGACCTTTCTTTCCTCTCCCTTCTTTGACTTCCCTGGTTTGGCCCAACATTTTGCTACAATAAGCAGTCACATCAGTATATATTTGTGTGGAACAGGCTGCCCAGGGAAGTGGTGGAGTCACCATCCCTGGGGATGTTCAAGAAACAACTGGACATGACACAGAGCTATGGTCTGATTGACAAGGTGGTGACTGGTCAAAAATTGAACTCTATGATCATCAGGGTCTTTTCCAACCTAAATGATTCTGTAATTATATGAATGTCTAGGCTCAATACTGTAAGAATTGTCAGAGAGTCAGTCACAGTGTGGTCATGAACATGTTTAGTACCTTTATGTCAGACTATGCAGTTTTGAAATCACCCTCAGGTCCGTACGCATCATTCAATCCTTGACGTGGGGCAGCCTCATGCATACACAGATACACACAAACAAACTGGATTGTGGAATGGAAATGGTCACATATGTTTATGTTCATATATTAGACTATAAGATGCTCATGTGCTGTGTCATATGGTGGCTGACATTCACAGCATTGATGGGAGAGCATGGGAGAGGAGTTTCAGATCGGGTCTGCCTTGAGAAAGCACAAATTTTCTCAGTGATATTTGATTATAAAATATGAATAAACTACACCACACACAATTTTTGGTGTTTATAAACGGAAGGAATTCTAAAATAAGCTGAAGTAGACATTATTGCGTTGCCAGTGAAGAATTCAGACAGCAAAAATAATATTTTAAGAATCAAAAAAATCACCCCAAAACAGTCCAGATTGGAAGAAGATGTGGTTTACAAAGTAGCACACTGTAAATCAAACTTACCTCTATGTCAAACATGTCAAATCCAATTCTTTATTAAAACCTTATTTTATGATGTATAATAAAATTCTTTTTTAAAATGTTTTCCTCACTATCTAATAATGCACATTCACATTTTCATCTAACTCAAGATGGGTTTTCCTGTCCTTTAGGCTTTTTTGTAAGGCATTCATGCTATTGATTCAGTCAAGGATTATAGACAAGACTAGACCATTATGATCTTTTCATCTGACCTCAGCAGACATAAATTTTTCCCTAGTTATTCCTAAAGTTAAACACCTTTCAGCTGCAGCAATCAATTACAGCATTAACCTTTAACATTTACGGCCCACTGATATTTATAATCAGGGCTCTGAAAAGTATATGAGCAGTCAATATATGGTGGTTTTTCCAGAAGGAAAACTTAAATTTTATCTGGGAGTTTCTATACATTTAGAAAAAACACCTTTTTTTTCAGATAACTCTTGACAAAAATCAAATGAAAAGAAAATTTTAAATTGTCTTTAGCTAAGTAGAGTGTGGCATTTATGGGCAACCATCCAAAAATATTTTTAAGCTTCTAATAATTGGAATAATAACTCTAATAGTTTTGTGAGTATTCACATGAAGACAAAGCTTCATTTGCTGGTGATCTTTATATGAGAGCACTGATCTTTGGCAGAAGCTAGGAATTTATTTCTTTAACATTTTCAATTGAGCACTGAATCACTCCTGCAATAAAAAAATAAAATAATTGTATCTGATTTTTTCTTAAAACATATTTTATAAAGTAACATGGAAACCAAAACACTGAGATAATTATATGATGAATGCTTTCTGGCTGTACTTTATGCCCTATAATTCCTCAGAGAGACATTCTTATAATCACCACGCCTCTGTTTTCACATTTTGGCTCCCAAGAATTGTATCTGTGAAGGCAGAATATGCTAAACTGTAACAGACTGAACTTATAAATTTGTTCAGAGCTGATTTCACTCCTGTCTCTCAGAAAAATGCCCTAAGAGACTTGTCAGGTGAGGGTGCATTAGGACAGATTAAATCTTTGCATATTTCACTGAGTACTGCAAGCCAAAATTCCTATAGCTTGCTTCAATTTGGCAGGAGAAATCATAGGAATTACGTGTATAAAAATGGGCTTCAATAAACCTTCTGTCTAACTAAAAGCTGATCAAGAAGTTTTTGACACCTAGATAATTTTGATTAGCAATGTGATGTTCTATAAGCCACCCTTTCTTTCAGTTGTGACTGTTTTGGGGTCACAATTCTTTGAGCACAGCAATGCCTATATTTATGGGATTGCACAAGCACCACAAAGTGTGTCTTGAAAATAAGCAACAGAATCACAGAAATGTTGGAGGCCTGAGTCTCAAGAGGGACTATCACAAACAATACTAAAGCAGATCAGCTATGGCTTTGCATGCAGTTACATCTTGAAAATCTCCAAGAATTCCAAGCCTCCATGGGTGATTTTTGCACAGTGAAAAATTCCTGATGCTCAGTCTGAATCTTCAGTCTGTGGGCCCTGTTATAGGCTTTGAAAGTAGTGAGAAAATTTTGTCCCATTATTCTTCTAACAGCCTTCAAAGCTGTGAATTTAGATATCCATTTAGTTTCCTCTACACCAGACTAAAGAAACACATTTCCCACAGCTTCACCTCACAGCTCATGTGCAATTGGTCCTCAGTGCCTTTGTAGCCCTATTCTGAACCCTCTCCAGTTTCTTGACATCCTTTTGGGATAAGGGGGTCCCAGACCAGGCACCATATTCCAGAAACACCTTCATCATGAGTAAAAGAAGTATTTTGCATTTGCTTGCCACACTCCATTTAATGGAGTCCATTATACAAATCACATAATTTGTGATTTGTTTATTCTTTTGCTATTTGTGCATTCACTTGGCCTCCACACAACACATACTACTCAGAAACACATACTAATACCTTCCAGGAGAGAAACTGGAACTTTAGTTAAGTTTAGTACTTTCCAGGATGTTGATGAAGATATTGAAGAATATGTCTTGAAGTCGCAGTTCTGGGGTACACACATTAATAATTTCCACCATTGAATAATAACTTTGAATTTGAGTAAAACTTTTTGTACCAGCAGTCCATTTAACTGGTATTTAATATCTTAGCAGTGTTTCTGCCTATCAGTACTGGAGAATTGGTCATGAAAAATTGTTCCAAAGGGTTTGATAAATACAAGGTAAGCTAAGGGAATAGTTTTCTTGGGCTCATTTCCAATCCAAAATTGACGAGATTTAATACAGATTGTGATTTGGAGAATAACTGGATTATGGAATATTTGAACAGTACTGTTTGATCAGCAACATTTTGTGGGGACCAAGAGAAGTGACAAAAGTCTCTGCACTTCTGCAGAGGAAAAATGCTGTGCTAGATGAACCAGCTTTCCAATGGAAGAATAAGATCTTGCCAAACTCATGTATTTGGTGTGTTCCTGGGAAAGAAAGGCAGAATATTAATTATGTTCCTCCATTTTTGGTGTGAATAAGAGAAGAGTCTCTAAGAAGACGTGTCCATCAAATGTCACCATCCCTCCCCCTACCTCCAGCCCCCAAAACATCATCAGGTTTTTCTAACAATAAGTTGTTTGTTAAAATATATTTCAGGAATCTGTATTGAGACAACCAACTAATACATAATGAAGGAAGCACCAGGAAAATTACATGCTTTCAAACTGATGCATGTTACTGTAGCACAGTGACCGCCCAAATCTTGCTCCATGTCAGGGTCATCACACAGCAGCACATACACCAAAAACTCCAGGCTAACTTTACCTGTCCCTAAAAATATCCTATACAAAATATCCCATACAAAATATATTTTGTATGTCCTGCTACTTCTCACAAACAACATGTCTTTATCACAAAGCTAGCCGTGGAGAAGAAGCTTCTTAGAATATTTATTAATTAACAGCAGCAAATAATATTCTGGGCCCAACATTTAAGTCCTGACAAAGAAATGGAATTTCTGCCCCTACAGAAAGAGGATTCAGTGGCAGCTCTGACTCACTAAAGATTGGCAATTATGTCTTTACATACAATACCTTTAGATATATACTGTGTTTCAACAGGAGTTTAAAAGCACATTAAATCCTATTCTCTTCCTGTTAACCCAATACCAAAAATCCTTCTTCCACTTCACAGGGCAGAGCAGAGAGTGATTAAGCCTTTCTTATTCCTATTGCTTCCAACTCCAAAAAGCCTAAGATTTAGAGTGTATTTCATAGTATAAACTTATTATAATGATAGACAGATGGAAATCTTCTAAAGGAAAAACAGCCAGAGGAGCAAGAAAAATTATAGGCTACATACAATCCCAGCTTTGTTCTGGAAGAGGAGAGCCTCACCCGCATGAGGTATTAGACCCTGTATGAGAAAATAGCAGACTGCCTACACTTCATATGTGTGTGCATACATATGTCACTTCTTAAAAAACAGGTCACAAGAAAAATAAGATATCGTATTTAACACATTAACACCACATGCTATTTCAGACAGGGAGATAAGATAGCATGGTGAGCAGACCTAACTCTTGGTATTTAAACTATTAATCATAACTTCTCCTTTCTAGCAGCATGGGGGGAAAAGTTAGCATAGTTAACATATTTCTCATGCATATGCTAGCCTGCACTTCTGCACTGTAAATGAGCCATCTTTCCAATACCTTGATTTGATCCACTCTGTCTTTTAATTTCTTTGTGGATTACAGTAATCAATGGCAGCTGCAAACAGAAACATTATTTTCATTATTTCAGACCAAACTGAAAACAAACTTCAGGCTGTATGTCATGGAATAAATTAAATCTCTTGTACTTCAGATTACATTCTAAACCTGATACATCAATCACACCCTCTGTGTGTTGTGGGCCCCTTTCCCATCATGTTCCTGGGTGACCTTTCACTGTGTTTAAAGGATAATATAACAAAGTAGTGTTACAGAGGTCATTTTACATACCCCTCTTATTTTATATGCTTACAATCCATTGCAATAAAAACATATTAGAAATCTAAATCAAACAGACCTAGATTATGTATGTTCAACAGATCAACCACTGGTTGGTCTGATTAGGCAAGAGAAGTTTAAGAACACAAGCTACAACTTGTATAAACTACTAATACCAATTCCAATAAACTTTCAATATTCAGAGTTCACAGATTCATGTAGAGGTGTGTTGAGTCTAAAGCCTGGTTTTGGTCTGAAAACCTTTTTGCAGAATAGTCAGAATATTCAAGTTAATCCTTGCCTGCTTTTTCATTTTCCAAATCAGTGGTTTCTGCAACTTATTTTGCTCCTCTCCAGATTTTTCTACCAAAACTTGTGTTTCAGTAGTCTGATTTTTAGGGAGGGGGGGAGGAAGGAAAAAAGTACAGTAAAAATTAATCAAACAAATAAATAATTATTCTAGTGGATAATAAGGGTGGCTGAAGAATTATTAAAACTGTGTAGCTATAATGTTATGTTTTTCTTCATCTGAGAGATGACACTCAATCTAGACAATGCAACCATCAACATAGATGCAGCCATTGTGCTGTGCATTCCCCTTTTTTATCAGTAAAGTAAAAATGCTCCCAAATCTTACTGAAATTAACAGGACAGCTCTGATGTATGCCTTTAAGATGCAGAGAAACATTAATTTACTATTTTATTTTATTGCAGGGAAGGCAATAACTATTTTCTTCTAAACAAGCATAATTCCTGTTGTGTGAACCCCAACAAAACAAACCAGTTTCACCTTGATATGTCCAAACACACTGAATTTTGTTGTGATACTCACACCAAGTACATATTTTCAAAATGGAACTATCCCAAAGAAAGGCTCCTGGTAGTCCTTATTATATTTCAAAATTATTCATTTGTATTAATTCCTCCAGTTTCCACTATTAATACTCTTCTTGCTCATGCAGAAGAGTCTCACAGCCATCCTAGTGCTGCTTTCCACAGCAAGAGGAAGTTATCCCAAAGTGGAAACAGACAGGCTACACTTAAAAACAGTTACAACTACAAAGCATTCTATTTCCTTTATCATAAAGGTGCAGGTTATTGCTGGTTTTTCTTTTTCCTTCATGCAAGAAGGGAATGGACTAAGGCAGCTGCAATCTGCTCTTTCTTAATTCAAACTAATTTCCTACCGTTGGAGGTTCTCCTAAGGAACTTTAAAAACCAAGTAAGGGCTTGACTTTGTGCCACATAGTGCAAACCTGAAGTCTGCAGTCAAGGAATTTGATTTTTGTTATTCAGTGTGGAATTTGAGTTTCCTTACTTTTACTTTACTTTTACTATTACTTTTTATTATGGCAAGTAATGACAAATTTCACTGAGGACAGCATTTATATTTTAGAGGGAAGGCTATTTAAGACCATTTCAGATCCTGATGGTACCAGGGGTAATTTTCACAGTTAACTTGTGGTTCTTTGCTTTGCAATTATGTTGTTTTCCTTTTTTATTCCTACAATATGCAGGAAAAATTCAGATGTATTGCTTTTAGACTCATTTGAATAATCCCATACATCCCCACCCTGAACACATTCTTCCTTGTGAACTTTGTGGCTTATGTGACCTCATTTAAGTCAATAGGCAAATTTCAGCACTGCAAGGTTAGGATCATAACTGTTGTATTACTTTGGGATCCTATATAAGTCTTAAGAGTAAATTTAAAAGAGTCTTATTGTAAAGTCAAAATCTATAAAATGCTGAAGTCAATAACTTCATATGATTGCCAACAAAAATCAGTGTTTAAGTAAGAGAACATCTTTAGATCAATTTCAGCCACTGTAAGATGTATATCAAATACTGTGAGCAATACCTATATTCAAAGTCCAATGAAGTGATTATTAGCTTCCTTTAGAAACAGCTCCCTAATGGGAAGTTCTTTGAAAAGCCGCTCTCCCACAAAAGTCCATAGACTGTTTTTAAACTGCTGTTGCTTTAAAGAAAATGGCCAAACCGCCAAGAGAGCAGGGCTGTGGTGTTGATTGTGACTGGCTGTGCCCTATCACTGTTATATCACCTCTTGAAATGGCTGTAAGTGTATTTCAGTATCACATGGATTTATTCAGTACAACTGTTATAGAGAAGGTGTAATACCCTTTTGACTGTAGCATTGTGTATCAGTTTCAGATGTAAAATATGTACGTGTAACCATGCATTTCTTTACTGCAAACAAAAATATTTGTGACACTACAGGAATAATAAGAAAGAGCTGATGTTTTGGGAGTTTTATCTGGTAGTTTTAGTTTTTTTTTTCTTTAAGAAACATTTATTATTTAACAATTGCATTTCTGTTTATCTTCTGCACTTTTTCTTTGGTAAAAAATCCTTAGGATTGGTAACTTTTAGTGATGCAAATTAGTGAGGTATAGTGTGGGTATATGTTCTGTATCCAAATGGCAGGTAAGGAGACAATTGTTTGATACATAGCAAAATTTGGAAGGAGTGGCAGGAAGGAAAAGTGGTAGGCCAAGCCAGTGTCTAAAACAAGGAAATTTTATGATGACTGTGGAATTAGAACTTTTGACCAATACTGCCATCTCCATTTTTATCTGGAAGCCATCCAATCTAACTTGAATAATTTAACTGAAGTACTTAGGATACAACATGATCTTCCCAATCTTCTTTTTTGATTTTATACATGAGTTCATTTTTATGTCTCACACAGTGAAGATTTTGTGTACTGTAAGCCAGAAGTCAAGACAGGATAACTGGAAACTATTCAAGTAAAGAAAATAATAGCAGGTACAACAACTCTGAAAGTATCCTTACTTTGTAACTCAGCTTCCTGCTGTACATAAGTATCTGGGTATCTCACTTCGACTGTAAAGTGGGAGAAATTGCATTTGTCTCATAGAAACTGGTGAACAGGGATCATTTAAAACTTTAAGGTTTGCATGATGTAGTTGGTTCAGTATAACTCATTTAAACATCAAAGTTTTCTTTCTATTCTTCTCATTTTGAGAGGTTATAAACATTTCAACTACTCTTTTCTCATTTAAATTTTGCAATTTGAAGAAGAAAGGAATGCAAAGGGTATGTTTTTGATCTAAATCTGCTTTGGAGATGCTGGACACACCTTGTGTGTTTTATCATCCTGGTTAGCCTGACACCTAGTCTGCAGAATGGGACAATGATGTGGCTCCAAAACTGTTCCTGGTTTGGTGATTACAGAATTTTTCAATGACCAGTATTGGTCTGGTCTGATAAACAGTTCACAGGAAATTAAAGCTATTCTGAATTGCAACAGCTGCATGAGCTCCCAGCTGGCTTTCCAGAAGCCAGAGAATAGCAGCACAAAACCAACTGTTAATATCCTATATCTCAGCAGTGTTACACTCAAGACCTTGTTATGGCTAAAAGGGGACCTTCTGTGTAAAGCCTAGAATTTGCTGTTGGCTGAATTGAAAGCTTTAGCAGCATAACCAGAATGAAACTAACATGTATTATTTTTAGTCCACATACACTGATGCTAATACAATTTAAATAGAAAGCAGACTTGTTAGCAATACCATATTTCAAAAGTCGTTATTTAAGTAAACCATCTACCACCATATTTTTATTATCTCAGTTTTTAGCCTCACTTTTGCACTGTTCTCTGCAGGTCAACAGTTCAGCCTAGAGACAATTGTGGGGATTCACGGATTATGGGATTGAAACCTTTGAAACCTTTGCTGTAAGACCCTGGTGCTAATGATGGGGGTTAATTCCTTTTTCAGAAGGAGTGCAATGTTAATGGTTTCTTCTGTCCTCTTTATGCCATTTTTGTGTTTTCCAATGTGCTTTACACCCTGCTCTTTTATCATTTTGTATTGTATGCTTTTTCCTTTTCCTTTTTTTCCCCTCACCAGCTCCTGAGTTGTGATTTTTTTATTAACTGATTACTGGTGAGTTATTGACAGCCCTGCTACCACTGGGATCATACTGTGCCCTAATCTCCAAGGCCTCTGCTGTCATCTAAGCTTGGTCCTTTAAGCTTCACCATAGTTACACTATAGTAGTTCCCTTTTCTGTAGCATAACCACAGGCATTTCACCACATAGCCATAAAATGTTAAATAAACTAAAACTAAGTAACAGCCACCTTGTCATTAATCAGTTGTTGTTAAAGCCAAAGAAGCTGGAGAAAGGCAAGCCAAGTCCAAGCACAGCACATGGCCCCAGGCCTGCAGCCCAGCCCAGCTCAAAGCAGAGCCAGAGCTCTGCTGCAGTGGGGATTCTGTGCTTGCTGGCCAGCCAGATTACAGCAGAAGGAAGTGTATTTACTGACTGTTGCACACAGGAATTATCTTCTGGCATAGGCACCACAAATGACATCTTCATCTGCCTTTGAATCTGAAGAGCTAAACTGTGTCACTGGCGCAGAAGTCGTGGCCCAGAACACTGAGGAACTGTACAGCAAAGTACATTTTCAAATACTGTATATTTATGTGCCTAAAAATTGCAGTATTAAGTCACAAAAGAGCCTTATTATCTTAACAGTTTGACATTATAAAGTGAGTTTTTGTTATTTGTTTTTTCTTTACTTTTTATAAAACAAAAGTAAGTGAAATGCAAATTAAAATAATATTAAAATATACAAGCAAAATATATACAATTTTTAGAGAGGGAGTTGAAGGAATTTTGGGGGAAAAGATTTTCTAGACACCATAATAATATAAATAAAAATTTAAATTTCCAGTAATTATAGAACCTTTTCTCTTTTTAATTATACTATAATTAACCTTTGTATTTTGTGCCTTTGCAGAGACACAAACTCTGTTCAATTTCAGCCTGAGGACAGACTAGAAAAGAAAGATGTTTCCTTAAATAGGATTTCAAATTTTAAGTTCATGGAAGATTTTAGTAACTGAAAATCTGTATGCATTTAAATGACTTTACACACTGAAGATGTCACTTTATGTAAAATAATAATTCTTTCCCGAAAGACTGTGCAATAACTATCTCACTGTAGCAGTTCAGAGCTATGTTTACGGGAACCTCTTAAAGACAGGAAATCACAGCTTCCATTTGGGTAGGATCCTGCTGATGTGAATATACAAAATTAGGGTCCATGATTCAGTTACTTCTAGCCTAGTTACTTCCTGCCTGCTCTACAAGCATCTGGAGAACAGTATCTCATCTCCCCACTGGGCTCTGAAATCAGATGTAGGAAAACAGACCCAGAGTCTCATTAAATTAGATTTCTATTCTAGCACTGGAAGCTGTTGTTTTAAATAGAAGTGGTCAGCTTGTCAGCTGCTGGACTGGAGATAACCTTACTGCACAGTTCATCCATTAACTTCCATTTACCAAGGAATCTCTGGAGTTTCTTGTCCCAAAGATGTTTTAGCTGTTTGGGATTTTTACAAAGAAAAAGATTCAAGGACAATTAATTTTCATGGTTTTGGGCACCTGCTGGGATAATCACAATGGATCACTGAATTTGATTGCTAAAAATATGCTTAAAAATGCTAAAAAATCTTATGTCTTCCATAGGTGACAAAATATGACACAGATGTTCATCTTAGGAGTCATGTTGGTGGAGCTACTTCCAGCTTCTTTTCTATTTTAAGATTTGTGAATTCCCTCCTACACTATATGAGAACACAGTTCAAGTAAGTGAAGGGCCAGGAATTGCACAAGTTTAGGAGCAAAAAGACAGCTGAGAGGTCCAAATTATGTCAAAGCCTAAATACAGCTGAATGTGAAGAGATCACATGTGAAACACATGTAGCAGTATGTAGACCTCTACACAGAATGCCTTGTTTGGCTGGTGGAAGAGTAAATTAATTGGTCTTGAAACTCTTAATATGAATGATGATGCAAGCTTCAGCTAGATAATACACTTAGAATAATAAACTGATTTTAAGTAAATTTCCTAAAGAATTAAAAAAAAATTAAATTTTAAAAAAATTTCTTATATATGAAAACATTCATGTGTCTTTTGTTCTGTGTTCTATATATACCTAAACTCACACAGAAAAGCATAGCAGGAACAAAAGAAATACAATATTTGCACTCTTCCTCTTGCCCAGTATGCTGTCACTCAAAGTAGGTCGCAGGCATGAGAGAGCAAAACAGGGGAATTGCGTATGACACCCCCCTCCAGCACTCCCTAATAAACAATGGGGACCTCCAGTGCCAGGAGTGACGGCTCTGAACTGTCCTGTAGCTTTCAAGGGATTTCTCTCCCATGAATTTATACAAATTGAAGCTGTATAAGCTTTCGACATTCAGAATTCTGCAGAAAATACCAGAATGTAAATTCATGTCATATGGATAAATTTTTCTCTATCTAATTTTGAACCTAAGATTCTCCTGCCCAACCCAGTTTCATCTGAGACTCTTTGGTCCTTGAAGTGACAGTTAATGGATATTTCCAGTTCAGGGTTTCTTCCATCCATAGTTTTGCATTTTTCTACCATATTTCCATCATTCTTCTTTCAGCCATCTCCCTGTAAGGACAAAGGGTTCTTTTACATACTCTGCTTTTAACTTTGTTTCTGAGCAGGCTTTTGATAGGTGTCTGCACCTCCTACCTAATCCAGAAACTGTTCTCTATTTCTGGCACTTTCCCCAGTTTCACTACGTCTTCATTTTTCACACAGTGGTAAAGTTGATGCATCAGGTGTCGTTACAGAGGTATAGAAAAATGTTCTTTGTTTTGATTTCCACCAGTTAACCACAGGATCTCTTCTATCTAATTAATTGTCTCATTCAGCATCATAACATAGGTCAGAGCTACTCAGAGCTAGATAAAAATAAATTTGGGGCTGATATTTTTGCACATTTATTCATCTTCTCCCCCAGATACCCAGGTTTGCAAGTATTTGCTGCAAAACCTTATGGTCAGCTGTGGCTTTAAGTGCCCAAACACACAAATTTTGTCAGCTTGCCTTTTGTTCTCCATTCTAAATCAGTTATGTTAACACTGTTTTTCCCACAGATCTTTGAAGGATTTCACTGTTTGTCTCATATTACTGTGAAATTTGACTAGTTTTCCATCTTCTAGCTAGTTCATTAACAATATGAATAGCTCCTGTCATGTCTGATTGACTGGAACTAGGGCTTCAAAATAAGGAAATACCAAATTGGACAATTTCAGTATTTGTATTTCCTGTGCAATCTCAATATGACAAAGTCTTCAATGTAATCTCCTATTAAAGTCTCCCAAAGTTTCCCTGTCTAGTCACAGCACAAAATCAGCCAGAGCCCTGTAAGGATGTTGCATCTTAACATTCCCATAGATATGGAAGATGAGTATTGAGTGACAAAGGTTAAGTATTGGAAAACGAAGCGTTGTTGAACTTTGCCTTGAGAGCCTCTAGTCTGCATTTGTCTTGGAGACATCAATATTAGAATCCTGCTTCAGTGAAATTTGTCCTGGATGTCAATAGCCATATTTTTTGTATTTATTTCTGTGTTCATCATTATTTTCTGGTAAGAAATTTGCAGATATACTTAGTGTGTTTTGAGCAGTGACAGCGCTGTGTCATGGTATATACTTAAAAAAACAAACTAATAGATGCCTCAAATTAAAAGATCCGTTTGATTTACTGTGTGCATCAGCTTCAAGCTTTATGACCTTCTCCTGTTTCTCACAGCTACTAATACCATCAAAGATGTGAAAATTAATGAACAAATGCAAAGGATGTGGATGTCATAGTGAGGAATGTCATGACAAAGCACATGTTGATTTTAATAAGCTGTTGCAACTCCTACATTTTGGGCAGAAAACATAACTTGGGCTACACAGTAAACACTGCACACTGTATACATAATTTTGATTAGCTGCTCACAAGTGACACTCCCCATTCTCTGCATGGAATAAATAACATAAAATTATATAATTAAAAGCTACATTGTAATGAACATATAAAGGACATCACAATGAAATAACAAAAGCAATTTTAGTTTCAAACTTTCCTAATCTGATGGCTTTACAGTACAGATTTATTTTTAAAAAAATTATATTCACTTAAATAATTGATTTAATTATAAATGTTTATGAACATTTTTTCAGAGAATTGTCTGAAGTCAGCAAATACCCAATAGCCCAAGCTGGCTGGTCCTAAACAGTGTAAATAAATTTCCTTGACAATAGTTCCCTGCAGTTATTCATGCTATTTCCAACTTGAGATTTTCCACAAAAACAGCTTTGACAGAAAATACCAGTTATTTAAAACTGAACCTTCCAAGGAATCATAGTAAAGACAGTATTTTATTTTTTCATGGAATTTTTTCTATCAGCCATGAGCTAATGTTTGTCAAAGCAAGTACCACACTAAGATAAGAAAGGAGGAAGGGAAAGGGAAGGATGTTGAGGAGAAGGGATTGACAGGGGTTAAGTGGGTGAGGACTTACAAGGAAACATGTCTGGCATGTTTCAGACCAAGGCCTTGAACCACCATATGAGTATGGTTTAGGACTATTATTGGATGATTTTACTGCAGTTTGTGTTGATGGTGTTGTCCCATTTTTAGTAAATAATTTCATATTTCCAGAGACAGAGAGAAGAATATTTTCTCTATGGCTATAGACATAGACATGTGATAAGGGCATTCATCTGGGCCATGGAAAATAAGGTCCAGGATTGAATAGAAAGTGCTGATTCAAAACTGTTCAAAAGTTTGTTTTCTCTTCATTGTTCAAGGAGGGAATAAAATGCAGTGTTTCCTAACCTGTTACCTGGTGAACACCTGGTCTGTGAGTGCCTCATATTCAAGTTTCTCACTTATGTCATGCAGAGTGGAGATGCAAGCTTTTGTACTACCAGTGACACTCCTAATTCCTGTACCTATTCTAGGTTTGAGAATTAGATTTTATTTCAAAAAGACCTGTAGGTTAGTTTATCAGACATTAATACTTTTTTTTAAAACTTAAATCTCAAATAATTTGACTTAATATTGTAATATTGCAAGAGATATTTATGAACATTTGAGAAACTAGAAACTTATTTTTGTCCAGGGGTAGTTGAGATAAGCTTATTCATAGAGGTTCTACTGTAACTTGTTTAGATAGTTGGAATGAGTTATGAAAGCATAGATTCTAGCTCAGGAATCTTAAACACACCAGTGATCTCAGACATGCTCTAAGGCAACTAGTCTGGACTGAAGTTCATGTTAACATAGTTTCACTTGTATTATTATAACAAAAAAAAATCTAAGATGTTTCAGCTATTGTTAGGGCATTATCTAAAAGAAAAGCTATGGATTTGTAGAGAAAAATGTTGGACAAAATTAAGAATTGTAAAAAATAAGCTAACCTGTAAGGAGAGAAAATATAGGGGAGCAAAAAGAGAAAGAATATGTAAACAAACAAACAAACAAACAAACAAACCCCCCCCCAAAAAAAAAAAAAAAAAAAAAAAAAAAAAAAAAAAAAAACACCAAAAACCAAAAAAAAAAAAAAAAAAAAAAAAAAAAACCAAAACAGGAGATGAGATGCAGAGAAAATGCTTGGTAAATTGTGTAGAGCTGAAGACAAGAACAATGTGAAATGTATCTACAGAGGAGCAGAAATCACCCTTCCTAAGATTGATTCAAATCACAGGGAGACAGGTCAGGATAACTGGGGGAGAGGAGAAGGAAATAGCAGAGATAGAATCTATGAAAATAAGGGTTTATAGTAATTAATAAAATCTTTCAGACAGGAAAAAATCTGTCAGAACTCAGGAAGAGTTAGGAGAAAGGATGTCTGAAGTTGATGCAAAGGCTGAATAGCGGTGGGTGACAAAGAAGAATTGTAATTACTGGAATTAAAAAATAAGAAGCAATGACAGGTAATAAAAAGTCATCATTCACAGCCAGCACTAATCAGAGATTAGCCTGTACTTCATTGAATTTCCATATTGTTACAGTAATTTAAAACTACTTCTATTTTTCTGCTATACACAGACTGAAAAAGAAGAAAGTGTGAAGAACTGTGCAGCACACTGACTTTGAACATTAGCATAACCCAGTTACAGGCACAAAGATAAATGAGTACTTAGTGTCAGGTTTCAGGGAGAATAATTGTGTTTGCGTAGAGAATCAAAGGCAAATGAAAATGAGAAAGTGAAAATGAAAACAACTCTGGAGTAGCAACAAAATCTAAAGAGATAAAATGTCCTAAAAATGGGAAGCCAGCATAAACTCATTCCAGTCAAAAAAACTGGCATGTGAAATCACAGACCCTGTACCTGGGACTATTTAATGAAACAATCATATAGAAATTCTGATGTCTAGTGGGAGCCATGCAAGAGAAAAAAAGACCAATTTGGATATATTTCTCCATTGCATGTATATATTAGAATGAGCTATAGATGAGGGGAATAATTAAAGACATAAGAAAATAATAAATGATGTAAACTTCAACATGTGTTTCCCAAGGGCAGATGTTCTCAGAGATCTTTGAAAAGGTAACTTCCTTGATAAGGAAAGTCTTTTCCAAGCCAAAAGAGCTGTTGCAGCTTTTTTTTCTGTCTACTTTGGTAAGGGATTTGCTGCAATGACACAAAGGAAATTCCATCTGAAACTGGAGGAGATGGGGATTAGCAGAGGAACTGAGTGTTGAACAAAGGGATGGCTCAAGAAAGACAGTGATTGAGGAAGATAGTATCTGGCTGGAAAAAGGCTTTCAAGGGAATGTCTCAGTTTATAGCTTTAGAAAAGTCTGAATTAAAGCTCTAATAGGAAAATTCAAACCTTATTTTAAGTATTATTGTAAACCAGTAGGTACTGGAAGTCAACATAGTTACAGAGGAAGATGGAATCACCATCCCAAATCTGAATGACTATGATGAGCAAAATATCTCTGTGGAGAGATCTCTGCTGAAGAAAATTAATTTAAACCAGAGGAGATACTAAGAATGGCTACTGGGTTATCAGGAAAGAGGGAAAACCTGTGATATATGAGGAGACTTAAGGAGTTGAGAATCTTAAAAACAAAAAAAGATAATAAAGAAAATAATTTCTGCTCATAAATATAGAAAAAATGGAAGAAGAAATGAAGCTAATAGAAAGCCCACAATACCATACATGAAAGGATATGATGAGAAAAAGCTGATATAATCACTAAATGGGCTTTTGATTTTTTGGCAGATTTCCGTCATTAAAATCCTTATTTATAACATAGAGGTAGAAAAACACACAGAAACAGAAGGGTTGCTGTTCCCTGCCACAGCAGGCCACCACACTTGCCTGGAGGAAGACCAGGCAGGCTTACAGGTTATATATTATATTACTGCCTGTTGGATGTGTGGTCAAAATTAATCTGGCAGCTATGTTTCAAAATTATCTACTATTAAAGGCTATTAATGTGGAAAACATCTATTACATTTAGTATCATTTAAGAAGGTACAACATTTAACTTCTTTGTGAGGCACTGTGTCATTTTGACTTATAGCAGATCCCTGATTATGCTACCCCAGTGCCAGCACTGGATTATTAGGAAGTTTATTTTGATTTTGAAATGCCAAAATCTGACTGCCACACCAAATCTGAATGTGACCTGTTTTGCTCTGACTGAGATCACAGGACAAAATAAAAGCTTTTTGTTGGCACACCTTCCCCTTTCCTCAGCCATACACACAACAAAAGAACTTTGTTCCAAGCTACCTGAGCTCCTGGCTTGTACTCCCAAAAGTTCATTGATGTAATTTATAAAACCAAGGCTGGTGCCTTGAGTTCATTCAGGCTAAAAATAACATTTTTTTTTAATTGGCAAGCCCACAAATACTGCAAAAAGACATTATATCTACCTTAGCTCTTAGCCCCCTTTAAAGGAAAAAGTTTTTTTCAATTTGATCCATGATTCATGTACTATTCACACAGTGCTTTAGATATTTGATCTTAAGTGCCTAAATGCATAAAAATTAATATTATACTTTTGCATTTCAGCTGGAGGTGAGTTCATTATATTAGTTCCTGGAAGACGTGGTGCTCCCATGTGACTTTTTTATTTAACATTGAGACAAAAAATCTGTGGTACTTAATGACAAATTTATCATTTTTAAAGTGTACACTTTTGACAGGTTTTAAGTAGTTTGCTAAACCATTCTGTGACATTTTTGGCTATGAGAGTGTTCCAGATATCAGGCCAAATAGGTGAATAGGAAAAGGAATTATGCTGACTCCAGATGTGATGACTTAAACGTCAGCAGCATTTGTTACTTGCAGCTCATCCTTTGATGTCTTCAGTCTGCAGCTTCCAGACACCAAAGAGTACTCACCTAGGAAAGTAAAAGTCAAACCTGACTTCTGAAGTCGGCATGAATTGATTTCATTCACTTCAGGACACAAATGTCTGCCATGAATATGCCCACGTTTAAAATCAACTTTTCCTTAACCTTTATTTTTACTCTCCCAATAATATTTAGGATATAAACCCAGAAAATGCACATGTATGCCATATGTTGACATAACACTTGTCAGCAAATTTTAAAAATTGTTACTTCCTTCTATATTAAAAAAGAGAAGCAATAAATGGAGGAAATCTTATTTTCTACATTGCTTTTGTGCCAATATCCATTATAAAATGCAAGTCCAATAGTACCTTGGCATTGAATGATTTTAAGCATTGACTAAGAAGACACAGATATGCAATCCTAGATGAAGAACTGGGGTATCTTTGTTCTACTACCACCTTTCCCACTTATTTTGGTCATCTTCAACAGAAGTGTTTGTGTTGGCCAAACATAGCTGCCATCTAAGTTTCCTGCCTGCTCCCTCATCTGTCTGCCTGGAAGGAGATGCTGCTTGTGAGGACTTGAGCAACCTCATCTGGTAGGTCAGATGTTTGCTGGCATTCAGGTGCCTAAAATACTGCTACAATGTGAATTCAGCTACCTTAATTTAGCTTTAAAATAGAGTTTCCATGTAACCTCATTCAGGAATGCAATTTTCCTACTTTTCACTCTCCATGAACTTAATTAAGTAGGTTATTCAAGCTACATGCTCCCAAGGAGGACAAGACCATTACATGTCAGAGGCAAAAATACTTCAAATAACCTTTGAGTCACTTTTTCTAGACTTTTACAGAATATAAAAGTATTTTTCTGCTCAGACTTGAGTTCAAAATGTGTTCTGTTTCTTACAGCAATCAAAAAATTCCTGTTATGTTTGGTTTTGGTTTTTTTTGTCAGATCTACTGATTTTTTTTGGCCCTTTAATGCTAAGAGAATAAGGAAAAGTAAAGTTGCAGGAAGACCATGAATACTGATGTGCTGTAAGATTGAACAATGTGCTTGAATCTGTCTGGAATTATTAAAATCAGCAGGAGATTTTTCATACTGTTTTAACCTGACCAAAGGTAAAAGTAATTATGAACATAATAATGATTTCAAAATGCCTGACAGTGACATTTAATCTGTAGTAATTAGCATGGGGCTTACAATAACAAGCATTATGTCATTTATCCTTTAAGCCAGGAGGGGCATTTTGTACTTTCCAGGATGGCAACATGATATATTTAATTTGTTCTTAATCCTGATGAAGCTATAGCCATAAGTAATAGGTACATCTCAGGGCAAGACACTACATTTAATAATTCAATTAATTTTGCAATCTACAGAACTACTTCATTCTTAGAAACAAAGACAATTTTAACTTATTTATAAGGGAATGTTTATTGCTCCTCAACCACATCCTCAGTAAGTGTTAATTTATGTGTCAATGTAGAAGTAACTGCTTTCAGTAAAATTTAATGCTTGCAAGAGAGAAAGTTATTTCAAATATGTTTGCTCTCCCACACTCTCAGAATAGCTTTGCTAGATTTCATGCTAAAAGAGAAAAGCATAAAAGATGTCCCACTTAAAATTTGTAATAATATGTAAAATTGAGTAAAACCCACTAAGACAGAAAGTTAAGAGTTAATGATAGATGTATGATGCTAATATCAATTAAGCCATTGCATGCCTACAAGAACTACAAAAATAAAAAAAAACCCTCCCTTGGGTATGCCTGTAAAAATAAAAGCATGCAGAATAAATGCTTTTTATAATTAACAATACAAAAATTTAGAAAACAAAGCACAGAAAATGGATGTTGTAGCATATGGAGCAGCACTATTTCTATTGGTGAAAATTGGTATCATGCAATCATTCTCCTTCAGGTTCATTATAAGGTGATGGATGGTGTGTTCAACCATAGATCTTTTAAAGGCTAATTAATTCTGGGATTATTGCATGAAAGATATTTAATTTCACTGATTATATTTATTTAACTTTTTCAATAGACAACATAAATTTAAATTATTTATTGTAACTTTAAACTTAACTAAACATTCCCTCCTATTTCAATTTACTATGCCAGATAGTCATATCTGAATAAGAAGCTTCCCTTTGGATTATCTCTATTTTTTTTACCCAAGTTCTGAAGTAAAAAAAATTAGGAAAACTATATTAATGTAGGTTACATTAGTGTATTAAACAGTAATTATGTCACAACTTAATTGTACCTAAGATTTTCCAAGTAGGTACCCAGATCACTGTTTTGTCAAGTGTAGTAGCTGCCTAATTTATAGAATAGATATATTCACTGAAGTAACAGAGACAGACAGGTTTTTTGAGTTTGAAGCATCAAGGAAAAGACTTTTACTACATCTGGAAGAATGTTTAATAAAGCATAAAGTGCTCCAAAATCAAAATATTGAAAAAGAAGCTTCTATAAAACCTTAAAATTATTCTAAATTTCCCAATAAGTCATGCTTTGGAGCTTTGAGCTCTTGAGGGGAGTGCCCCTCAAGAAGAAAGGGATGTTACTGATTCCAATGGAATTCATGTTCTGATAGGGTGAGAATTTTTTATAGAATTGCAAACTTCTATCAAAGCACAGAGGTTGCTTTCCAAAATAAGTATTTGTCTTATAAAATTAAGGTACAAAGCTAACAGCAGTCAACCTGGCACCACCAGAATTTCGTCTAATTTTAATGGAAAGAAGAAAAACATATCCACCATTTAGAATTGCTTGTATGCCCACAGACACACACAAAAAAATCTGTATCTAGCTCATTTGCAAATATTTTTTTACTGAATATTTATATCTCCTCTCTACAAACTTGTGAAACCAAAGCCAGGTTGTGTCATGATTTTTTAATTATGAATCACAATGTGCAAAAAGATAGTCATATTTCAAGTTACCAACACAAAGTACTGATTTTGATGCACTAGCAAAATGAAATTCTACTAGTAGAGCTAAGAATTGGGGTAATAACATTTTTTAATTTATTTTTTTTTCTTTTCAAGCAAACAGAAGTTTGTTCTACCTCTTCAGTTTGGCACAGAGGCATTAAATTGTTTTAAAGTTCCGTTAGCTGGAGTGACTTTTGAAATATTTAGATGATCCTATTAGAAACAAGTTCTACATGTGCTATATATTTCCTCAGATTAAACAACTTTCTTGTGAGTCATAAGGAGGATTATCTATATAGTCTCTTTGGAGGCTCTTGTCTCTTCAGGAATTGCTATAAACTTCATGATGTAATTTCACCTGCCTTTTGGTCTGTGTTTATTAGCCACTACATCTAGATTAGTTTCACCCATAGGAATCAATAGCAAGTGGGAAAATATAGTCAAACCTATGCGTGCATATGTGGTTAATAACTCAGGACAGGTAAATAAGTCAAGCTGTGTACTTGAAAAATAAGATCAAAATAGTAAGTTTGTTTCAGAGAGGTATCTCTTAGTACCTCAGGTCAAAACTGTGCTTTCCTCCCACCCAAACTGTCTGGGGTATCTGTGTCCAAGCCAGCCTCCCTAGGCTGACACTGACACACAGGAAATGTGAGATTCAAAAGGTGAATCATCTGACACCTAACCATGCTGCTACAGATACCATGAGTAGCTCTCTGCAAGGGAGAGCTTTTTGTGTTAACAAAAAAAAAACCCACTACAGGAACCAGCTGAAAAGCAGTAGAACACTGAAAAGCAGTAGAACACTGAAAGACTTCATTTGGAGAGTACAGCTGATGGTCTTAGGTTTGCAGTACCCTGAAGTGGAGCTGAGTCTTTCTTTAGAGCAATTCTGTGTTGGACACCTTCCTGCCCCTCTGAACTCTTCACACCTGATTTTTGAAATTTAACCAATGAAAAAGAAATGGTAAGGCTCCTGTGCCTCTGAGGATGTTTTAGGAGTAGAAGCTGTTTTTCAACAACCAGCAAAAGTAACCTTGTGGTTACAAAACAGCACCAAAAACAGCAGATAGAAGATTTTCTGCAAGTTTGACCTACAAATTCAGTTATCTCCAAGAAGTTTTAGATAGCCATAATTTTCATAGTTAAAAGGTACTATGTGCTTGAATGGGAACCATGTAGGCTTCCCTGACCCACATAGGTGATGCAGGTCTTCAGTACTTAGTATGCAAAAGTATTTTTTCCATTGAAAAAACAAGTTTTTTCCATTGAAGGACTAATTTGCCTCTTTCTATTTTTGTGCTTTGATTATTCAGGTATTATTGCAGTACATTATTTATTATAATATTTTCCTGTTCAATTTCAAACCTCACTGTTCCATTTAAATTAAACCTTTTTATTACCAGTAATTACTTCATATGAAATTATAGGTCCTGATTTTGTGTTTTCTTTTCCTCAGTATTAGGGTTGTCATAATAAATTCATCCCTGTGAACCTGCTTAGCTATCAGGAGTTCCAGTGCCAGTCTTAGATGCACTCTTTTTATAACCCCCATTAATCTCAGCAGCACTGCCAAAATAATGCTTTTTTTTTGACCATTTTTGCTTTCCCACCCTATCCTAACATAGTCTATATATCTCACAGTCTGCATTTGATCTGAATAAATATAATGGACTGCTGAGTGTTCTTACTGGGATGGGATGTCTCAGATTCATTCCACATGGCATTGTTTGCTTTTTCATTTCTTCTGTTTTTTTCCCTGTTTTCTATTGTGAGTCTTTTGAAGTTTACAAGCCAAGTTCTTCTCTCATTTATACAAGTGCAAACCCATCAACTCAAATAGGTCTAAGCTGAGACAGGACTTGGATCTGTTCCTACCACTTGCTGAAAATCTTAGTCCCCCTTTCTAGACAGGTATCTTAGCTGCTGGCCTCATTCTCCTGTTTCTTTTAAATTCATCTCTAAGAATGTGCAAGGATAAGCATTTATCATAACATGCCATGGATTCTGGAGTTTCTTTAATAAAAATAGCCCAGCATGTGCCTGTCACAAATTTCAGGGTATGCATATTGCCTACTCAAAATAAAACAGCTCTTCTCCACACTTTCAGTAGAGATGGACAAATATGGAATTAAAGGCCAGCCAGAGAGATCCTAAGAAGTGCCTGCAAAATTCAAGCAGCAAAATACCCAAAGAGCTGCTCTTCCTCTTGGTTGTTGTTGTTGTTTGTATGGGGTTTTTTTTGTTGTTTTTTGTTGGTTTTTTTTTTGTGTGGGAGTAATTTTTAACATTGCTAGGTACACAGTTGTACAAAATGTACACTGCTAGGTACACAGTTATTTCCACTTAAAAAACTGGCTTAATAAGAAATCATGAGTATTTAGGCTAGTGAATCTAGAAAACTGCCTTTTCATTGTAGATAAAAAAAGTCCTCCCTTCAGAAATCATACAATGCTTCCAGCTTTGCAATATGCTTGTGAGACTGGCTGAGTCACCCTAGAAAAACTTACAGGGGTATGTTCATTTCAAATGTGTGCCTGGTCAACCACATCAATGGTTAGGAAATCTTGATTCAAATAGTAAAAGAAATATTCAAATATATTCATATTCCATTCCATGGAGTAGGGTGAAAAATAACAGAAAAAGTCTGATAAGGAGAGGCAGGAACATAAAAATCAAGAGATTTGGAGTTATCTCTTGCCGGGAGAGGTTGTGGAGTCTCCTTCACTGGAGATTCAAGAACTGTTTGGGTACAATCCTTTGCCATGTGGTCTAGGACAGCTTTGCTTGATCAGGAAGGTTGGACTAGATGAACATCACCAGTGATTTTTTCCAATCTAAACCATTCTTAGATTCTGAAATCAGTGATGTATCAGGTCCATCTACATCCTCACATGTGATGTTACTGATCAAGAAGCCTTCTTACAAAATGACAGTCATGAGTAAGAGTCCCTGATCCCTACATGAAATTTCTGACTATAGCATTTCATTTTTAGAGAGCAGGTTTCAGCTTAAACATTGCTTTCAGCCTGCTCCTAATCAAGTGTGGAGTTCTTAAAACTTTCAAAATATATTTTATCACTTACCTTACCTTATACACCAATGGCTCTCTATGTAATCAGAAACATTCTGTATCACTTGAAAACAGGTTGTATTACAAGTTTTGTTAAAAATGTTGGCAGACCTTGATTCAGGGCTGAAGCCTAAGTTAATGAGCAAATAAAACTTTTTTTAATGTTTGTGACCACCTCTTTGAACAAGCAAAATTTCCACTGATTTAGAGAAGAAGTTGTTCATCTTTAGAATCTCATGGTTTAACCTGACATATGAATGCAGCCTGGTTTGAATCAGTTCAGAGTGTAGTTGAATCAAAGTTATTAATATCACCTGGAGGCAAGTGGTCTTCATTTAATAAAATCTCTTTGAAGTATCATGGTCTGCTTGAGAAAAGGCCAAGGAAAAATAAAAAGACCATTCAATGAAACAAACAATATGATCAATGAACTCCCCAGTGAGGAAAGCTCATGGAAAAACCAGTACTGTCAGTGCTGTGGCTGCTGTGTACAGGCTACATTTGTTAATGTACTCAGTAATGATTTTTCTAACCAGAAATGGCTGGAGACAGGGTCAGCACATTTTTAAAAAAGGGAGAATCATCTCCTTAAAAAACTACTACAATAGGTAAATTGCTACTTCATATTTATCATCTAATCAGAGCTACTAAAACGTGTTTTTTGTCACTGTACTTTTTATCTGTTACCCTTACACAGGGTGCTGTTAAATCAGTGATGCCCTTTGTATTCCAGGTACCTGAAGCTTGATTTTTATTGTCTGCTCTCCCTTACCTCCCCAGCAGCTGAAGGCCTGGATTCTGTAACAAAATTGTTGGTGTTTTCAGCACAGACATGTCTGAAAGAAAATCATGGGGAATTCTGAGGAGCCAGACCTTAAAAATTTGAGACAAAATTTGAGGTTTGGGGACTCTCCTTAACCAGGTTTTTTGTTTGTTTGGTCTTTAGTTGTTGAGAGTTTTTAATATTTACAAATTGCTTTTCCTCTTATGGTTCTTTTTTTAGTTGTGAAAAACTATTCTCTTTCACTCATTTAGATTCTTACTCTTCATAAAATTATCTCTCAAGCTAAAAAGGAGGAACAGTTTCTGATCTCCACCATTAACACCTTCTGATTTTCCTATATTTTACATTTTTTCAGCTGCTGTACCTTGGTTTACTGTTAACCAACCACAGGCTACCTGCCTGATTAGAGATATTTGGTTTGGTAATGTAATTATTTATTAACCATTGCCAGGATTTTCAGGAGAATATAGAAAAAGAAAAGAGTTACTGGATGAAATGCTCCCTCTGCTGTCAAAGGGAAGTACCAGTAGTGGAAGGTTTGTTCCTAATGCTGCAAACATTACCAGGGACAGAGGACGTCACAATCCATTTAGTGTATTTCTAGCTGTACTGGTTAGCTGTGCAGTCTCCAAGATCTCACCTCTTACCTTTAGTCTGGTACCTTAATATCCGAGTTTGAATATTTCCTGTGGGGCATTCAACATTATTAAAAGAGATAAAACAAAACCAGCCTGGTTCTTACACCATAAATCCTACTGTTAGTCTATTTCAGACACGTCATAGTCAGTCAGCAGCTGGCTAAAAGCTCTCTGAACACAAGTTGTTCTCTTGACTTTGGCGGGTTTTGCACTGGACTGACAAACAAAGTTTATCTCAATTTAATTTCTCTTAGTTGTTTTCAGCAAAAAATCCAAGCAAACAACAGAATGTTATGTCCTGAGAATAAGGTGGAAGTAAAATATGGAATAATATCTGAACATATGAACTTTTGATGACAGAAAGCAGGAGAGGTGTCCCTCAGTTTATCAGGGCTAGAATATCAGCCAGGGAACCCTCCAAGAACAATGATCTTCTAATTCTTGCTGCAGTAATGCATATCTTTGAATCTGTAAAAGTGCACTTCTGTATGTTGTACTGAAGCCCTGCTGGCATTGGCTCAGTCCTGCCAAAATGTGATCACAAATGTTCATGTACCAGGCGCCACACGTATTTGCTTTGATAATGTTCCTGAGTTCTTTTATTCACCTTTTGAGAACTGTTGTATGAGCAAATATTTGTTCACAAGACCATTTCCAGAATGTGAAAATGCGAAGAGTGCTCATGAAGGAGGAATGTGTATAAATGTTTGTGCAGCAGTTTTTTAAAGTCCTTCTGAGGTTAAGAATCCAAAGGAGAGGGAACACAATACCTCATATTAAAAAGTCAGTGAAAAAAAAAAATTCCAAAACCCAATAAAATTTGGAGATTCCCCAAATCATAACGTTTTCTTATAACATTACTGTACCAGACAGAACTGTAATCTCTTTTTTATTTTCAATCTCTTCATCAAAAGCCTAAATGAAGTCACTATTATGCCAACAGAAGAGACCTTTTGAAATATGATTTAATCCAATTAGGACATTAAATCATTAAATCAACAGCATTTTTTCTTCTTTTTTTTTTTTAAACAAAGACCATGAAGGAGGAAAAGTAGCCTGGAGGAAACCCAGGCTCACTAGCACTGGGCTTCAGCTGCTCATTTCTCAGTCCAGAGTCCAGAAACTCTCCTTTATGTGTCATTTATAGATTTTATGGATTTTACTGTTTTGGGATAAAACCCATAATTTATCTTGACAGCAGAGCCCTCTGCTGCTTCACACCCAGCATAATGCTTTACACTCTCTAGGAGGTGCAGGCATGGTTTAACCATTCTCTTCTTTTGAGGATATGATATGCTGAGGGTGTCTGGGTAAAATAACCCCTTAGATGCCTATAATTTATAATCTGGTCATTTTAGCATTTTTCTGAGGGAACAAATAGGATTGAAACTTCCACAGGCTTAGGATACCCTTGAATTCAGGGCTTTTATTTCTGAGTTAATGTTGTGCCACAGAGATGTCACCACTGCAAGCAAACAGGAGAGCCAACGTGTCATGCTCCAAATGTGCCTAGGAGCACTGTGCTCCCATCAGGGATGCTGTGAGGCATGCAGCAGGAGAAAGACCTGTGTGTACTTAAATCCTTGAAGATGCTGCTGAGGATATCCATTAACACTCCTTTAGGTTGCTGAAGTCTTCTTTTTTCTCCTTCTGAAATCTAAGGCCGTATTGATCAATTAAAGAAGCCAGTCAAGTTTTCCCTAAATTGCCTTCTCATACTCATATATTACTGCCTAAACACACCCAGTTTCTGGGTGTAAGTTGTCACTGTTATATTTTCTGAAAAGTCCCTTAACCTGGCTTCTTCTCCTGGGAAGCTGAGGAGCCTCAGAAAAGAATGAAAACAATAAATATCTCATTTGCTTCTCCCTGTTTGGCTGCTTTGGAATGTGGCTGGAGATTGTTTACCGACAGGTGCATGTTTGATTGGTTTCATGTGAATTGTTTTTACTTAATGACCAGTCACCAGCAGCTGTGTCAGAGTCTGAAACTTCAGTCACAAGCTTTCATTATCATTCCTGCTATGCTTTCTGTCTGTACCTGTCTCTAGTGTAGTAATATAATATAATATAATATAATATAATATAATATAATATAATATAATATAATATAATATAATATAATATAATATAATATAATATAATATAATATAATATAATATAATATAATATAATAATAAATCAGCCTTCTGAGAACATGGAGTCAGATTCTCATCTCTCACCTCATCCTGGGGACCTTCACAAACTCAACAGTAAGTGAATGCTTCCCTGGATGACTGCGTACCTTCATAGAGGACACCATATTGCTACAGTATTTTACATGCCAACAAAGCCTCATTTATTGAGCAAACAGCTCATAAAACCATAGCACTGAAATGTCCATTCCCCTTGGCAGATGTACCTGGAAAATGGGGACAGTCCCTAGCCAAAATAATCACTATATCTCCCCTGAAGTCAGGACCCAGTTATTTTGAGACCTATAACTCCAGAACTCACTAGAGTTCTCAGGATTTTTCCTTGGAACAAGGCGAACCTCACTCCAAGTGGGTTTTAACTGACCCCACAAATGGGCTCCCCTGGTACAAACCAGCCAGTCCTGGCTCACCTCTTGGTGCCAGAGCTCCCAAATCTCCAAGGGAAACAAGTTGTGGAGTTTTCCCCTTGGCAGCAGGGAGCCAGATCTTTGGAATTTCTCTTGCTGCTCTGTGACACTGGTGCTATTGTCCCTTCAAGCTCCAGTGAGCCGGATGCCAATTTCACAGCCCAGCCACCCATCTCATTATTCAACTCTTATTTTCATGTGGTTCTCAAGCATTGCATAGGTTTTAGAAAAGGCTGTGTGTCAACTCACACCTTTAGGCAATATGACAATAATTGGACAGTATGTTCTAGCACTGCAAGGAGTATATTAAGCTGTTTATCACTGGTACATTAAAACAGTAAATCAAACAGGAGACTTGGATAAGTCAACACAAGATTTGTGTCTATTAGAGCAAAGCCACAGGCCAGAACCTCAGCAAAAAGGCAGTGAATTAAATTAGTCAAAGAGTAAGCTGCACTTTTCATGGTTGTGTGCAATTACATGCAGATTCAGTTTCTTTGAAAGAATTTGACAGGGGAAAATTTAAACTAAAAGTTTCTGGTAGACCAATAAATCTTGCTTTCCATGACTCATATCTCTGTCCCCTGGCCAAAAAAGAAGCCAGATATTTTATCTGTGTTTGCATATGTGGCTAGAATTGTAAAGCCCCACTCAAGAAAACCCAAAGGGGAAAATATGAAATTTCATAGTATTCTTTGAATATAAATGCCCTGTTCATATTCTCTTTCCATTACATAAGATATTACAGTCCCATTCATGAGAAAATTCAGGCACAATAAAAGTATATTACATCTAGTCCAGGCATGAATTTTTTGGTCTATCAAAATGTTTAACCTTTAACTGCTCAAAGATGTCTTTGTTATTTAGACTGTACACTGTATATTATAAGACATTGATGCTAAAATCAGAGTTTTTGAGTGGGATTCTTTATATTTGTTTGTCTTTAAATATTTAACTGTGTATAAAACAGCAGCATTCTAATAAATGTTATTGACTCTCTCTTTTCAGGTTCCTTTCCTTACCTGAAATTTTACTGCCTTGATTTGTGTATAACTAATTCCACTAAAACCATATAAGTCTTAATTTTTAAAAAATTAATCAGGGTAGAGAAAAAGGAAGTCAAAATGAGATCTGTAGCAGAAATCATAACCTTATTTATATTTAACATGATATATTCAAATCACAAATTATTTGGGAAAAAAGGAGCCCTTCATCAACTGAAAAAATGGGGAAGAATTTTTATTTTTTAGAGGATTTTTCAAGACACTGTAGAAAGGAATTATTGCATCTCATTTTTTAAATTATTAGGTTCTTAATTTAGGGTCTCAAGACTGTCCCCAAGAGGCATTTGTCTCTCTCCATTGATTACCTAGACAGCCTTGGACTCTGAAATAGATATCTTCAAGTGTAGTTATCTGTTAGGAAAGTGGTGATTAACACATAGATACATTAAAAATAAAATTAATAATAACTTAAATGAAAATCTAATGGTTATAGATGGTTAATTATGTTTTATACATGCTACAGTTATCTCTTTGTTTTTGTCTGTGTCAAAACCAAGTGAGAAAGCTGAAGAAGAGGTAGTGTACTTGAAGTTACATCAAGGCTAGTAAATCTTGTGAGACCTCCATTAACTCAATGTGACAAGTCTCTTGCACTCATAAAGGAGTATCCTTGCCCCTCAAAGGAAAGACTACTGGGAATAGTCTATGTCTGACTAGTGTCCCCTAAATAAAATCCAAACATGAGCATAGGCTGGAGGCAATGATTGCACTTGCAACCTTTCTAACAATCTGTAAGGCTGGATTTTCTTAGGGCAGGTCACTTGCATATGCCTTGGTCCTTTGTCTTTCAGCCCAGATGTTCTTGTACCTACACCACCTTACCTACCTCCTTGTTATGTGCAAAGCCAAAAATATCTAATGAGGTTAAAGCATAGAGAAAGCATCTGCTCCCTCTGGGTAAGGCAGGTCAAGGGTCCAGGGTACTAAGATGGATAAACTAATATCTACCTAGGGAAAAAAATGTACAAGAGGGCCAGGGAGACCGAGGGAAGATGTCATTCCCAGCCTCAGAAAGTCAACACCTGCATCTGCTCTGTTGGGCCCAGATTTTTATACTATGGAAAAGTCCAGGTGAAGAGTTTAACTGGGCCTTTCTGAATAACATTTCATCAAACACCTGCACATTTTAAAGCTAATAAAGCAAAGGTAGCACAAACAGTAACATGCTGGAAGTCCCACCCCAGGATATGAGTGTCTATTTCCCCAGCTGCTGAGCGGCCTCGCGTCCCAGCAATTGTATCAGGCTCAGGACCACTGACCATCACTTTTATCCCTGTTTCCCCCTGTTGTCACCCACTGAGCCCTCCTCCCAGCGCCCCCAGGGAGAGCCCTCACACACCCAATGGTGTGTGCAGGCTTTCACCAAACCCCTTTGTTACCCCTCCCTGTCAATGCCCTGCACAGGGGAACACCTCAGGCGCACTGCCACAGCCAGAAGCAAATATTGCCAGAAGGATTTAATTTCCCCTTCTCACTGTTTGCAGAATTGCAGAATTGCTCTACTTGCCCAGGTACCTTTGAAGGCAAAGCTCACTTTGCCCACAGGCCAGCAGCTCAGTCACCAGCTCCTATATCTGCAGCAATGGATACATTACACACAAAAAAAAATTAGCTTTCAAGGTCACCGTCCTGCATTAGAGAACCACTGGAGTGGTGAGAGAAGGAAGGAGGCAACCCAGCATTACTGCCACCAGGAGACCTGAACAGTCTATGGCTTTTCCATTCCACCATATGTTTGCTCAGTAATAAATGAGCAGTTATTAGAGCTGGAGAAAATTTCTCCATTGAAATGTCTTGAGAGAAAAAAAGAACATTAAATAGGAATTTTCCATTCAGGTACTTCATAAAAACCTTTAGAAAAGGTCCAGATAGAAGTCAAGTATAGGCATTGACACCAGAAACACAGTAAAGCACTTTGTGATGTTAATTAAATTGCAATGTTATGACAGATGATACATAGAGGCCTGGCTTAAACTTGTGTTGGTTAGAAGGGCTTTTAAACAGAAATAAAGAATCTGCAAATAAAGTGCTGCCTGAATTCTTAATGCATGATTTTGAGTTAAATATATAGTTTTTTTCTCTTTCTTTGATTGGACTTTCTCTAGGGTTATAAATAATTACTGTATTTTTGCACACACTTGTCATCTTTTCCTTACCAATTAACACTACTTTTCGTGTCTTTTAAATGTCAGACTCAGAAATTATAATAGCACACCACCAAAGCCAGTTTGGTATTTCTACATCTCTTCAATATAATACTGAAGACAAATTTCCATGTCTGCTGTGCTATAGCTGTACTTATGGAGTGACAGCAGGGTACACCCATAATTCTGTTTCCAACGCTTGTGCTGAATCTGTTTTAGTTCTAGGTGTCCTTGCACAGTTTAAATTGTGCCTCATAGGCTTAATCCAGATTCCACTGAAGGAGGAAATTTTGTAGATCAGAGAAAAATAGAATCATAGAATACCCTGAGTTGTAAGGGAATATCCAGGATCATTGAGTCTGACTCCTGGTCCCAAAGGATCACACCATGTGTCTTCTTGAACTCTTTGAGGCTTGGTGCTGTGACAGCCTCATTGTGGAGCCTGTTCCAATGCCCAACCAACCTCTGGGTTAGAAATCTTTTCATAATACCTAACCTAAACCTCTCCTAACACAACTCCAGGCCATTCCTATCACTGGTCACCAGGGACAAGAGATCAGTGCATCAGTGCCTGCTCCTCCCTTTCCCCTCATGAGGGAGGGCCATGAGGTCCCAATGAAACAAACTGTTTTCCCTCTGTGAGAGCCAAACAGAGGCCTCTTCTGAACCCCACACATCTTAGACAATGTTAGTTAATGATGCCTAAAGCTGTGAAGGTGTCTGATACCTCCTGGTATCTGTCATTTTATGTGAAACCTCGGAAGACCTGTCTGCTCAGGGCTTTGCTGATGTGCACATTCCTTCAGATACAATTGTGTGTGGTGAAACAAAAGTAAATCTAAGATTATCCTGTGCTTCAATAAATGTTTTCCTACAAGCTTTTTCATTTTGTTTCTCTGAACTTCACTTTGATGCCAGACAATAATATCATCTAACTGAGAACTAAAGACCAAGCTGTACAAGCACACTGTGCACAAAGGTAATTTTCTTTGCTTCCCAGTGATAAAGCATATGAAAGAAATTATGACTTTTCCCTATTATTCATGGGGCTGATCCAAAGCCCATTAAAATCAATGGGGAACTTTCACATTAGTAAGTGTTTCAAAACAGATTTTAGGAGATTTGAGATGTAAGGCCAGTATTTTCAAACGTGTCAGAAAAGAAATTTAGGACATGGGCTGGCAATAAAAAACAATTAAAGGATTACTTATTTAATGAGTTACCACTCAAGAGAAGAACCATAGTAATTGACTGCATGGAGAATCTTAGGTTTTTATGAATTCACAAGAAAGTGTTAATTTAATTATTATTCAGCCACTATTGACTCGGGAAGATCATTTATCCACACCACTTCATCTCGGGATTCACCTCGCTGACTCTTAATTTTCTAAGCAGCTGAGATTCAAGCTGTAGGGTATCCTGTGCTGCCAGGGAAGGCTTTTTCACAGTTTCTCCCATTACAATTTCTCTGCTTTCTTTGAAATGCTACAACATTCATCTTTCTCTGGAAAGAAGAAAGGAACAGGACTTGCCATGGTTAATTGCCTAAAATTTTCTCTAGCCTTTCAAACCTGTGATTATTGTACACAATACAGAACTGATACAACTTCAACAGGAGAGATTGGGAAGCTGCCTAACTGTTATACCAGTGTTTTAGCAGAGTGGCATTCTGAGCAATAGCATCACCTAACTAAAGCCCTTCTCATGAAGTTAACCCTGATTGTTTCAGGTTTTAAACTGTGGCAACTACAGGAACATAGCGCACTAACGACCTAGCAGTGTTTATTGTTGTGCTTCAGCACAGAATCAGGCTGGAGCAAATCACATTCCAAGTGCTGCTTTTATTCCAGAACAGGAAGCATTGACACAAGACTGAGGAACTGAGTTTTGATGGGTCCCCTGTCCCTGATAGGGTTTGGCAACCTGGGAAAGGCTACCAGGCTCGAAGTTGCAGCATCACACCATTCACTAATTTTCCTATTTTTTCTATTATTCCATATATTTATATTTATGTGAAAGCAGCACAGTATCACAATTATTAGACATTTTTATTCAGAAAATAGCAGTGACTGGAACAACAGGGGCACTACTATTCAGAGATTAAATACATTGGCCAGACTGTTTTAAAAATTATGCAGCACTTCATCTTGACAGTGTGGCTTGGCTTAGCCAGAAGCTGAATTTTGTGATTAGTATTGTCAGACACTTTCTTTTCTTTATGTTCAGAATCCAACTGTTCTGCAGATCTGAAAAACAGAAAATGAGAAATATGCTTTTAAAACCAGTCTGACAACTGCAATTAAATCAATCACCCACTCAATTTCAGATATTTGTAACATCAAGCAATTTAACAAACACCTTTCATCCATAACAGCTCAAGGCATGTTTGCTTTAAAAGCACTTCAGTAGAAAATTTCAGCATTCCACCCCCACTAAGATCCTTTTATAAAGAATGCACTTCTAACTATAGAGACTAAAAAGGGTTGAATATTCACTAGTATATAATTTTCAACATGGCTCACAGACTCCTGGGGGAACTATGCTGAGATGAGGGCAAATCTGCTACTTCTTTAGGGAATACATGTAAGAATAGCAAAGAAATTACTATAGAATCATCATAGAATATCCTGAATTGGAAGGGACACATATGGAGCATTGAGGTCAAACTGCACAGGACAACCCCTAAATCATCCCATGTGCCTCAGGGTAGTGTCCAAACACTTCTTGAACTCTGGCAGGCTTGGTGCTGTGACCAATTCAAGGTATGTTAAACTACAAATAAGTAAGTGTAAGTAGTGACTTCCATTTCTGTTGTGCTTTTGTGTATTCCTACTCAGCTATGAAATCAGAACAGGTGCTTGGGTTCCATCCTTGACAAATTATCTTCCAGCAAAATTGCTGGAAACTTCAGTCTCTTACTGTTTGCAGTCCTGTTCTGCAGGAGGTCAAGAGGAGCTGAAACCTATATGGATATGCCCAACAGAGCAAACTTCTTTGAAGTGTTTTAAATAAAATAGAATCCTTTTCTGATATATTCTCCATTTTTGTGCCAGGAGAAAATACACCTCGGCAGATGGTTAAAAATTGCTAGAATTTTTGCTGACGTGGCAAACCATGACATTATTTTCCACAGTCTTTGTGCAGTTATGATGAATGTTTATCAGTTTAGTAGGTATAGAAATTTATTTGGTCTTTCTTTTTTAAACATCCACCTAAATTTTCTGCCCCATGGAGAATACCAAGTAATACACAGCACTATAGTTATGAGTAGGACTCAAATCTTAAGGGGGATGCACAGGCAATATGCTTAATCAATGAGATTAAATAATTGCATCCTGATGAAAGATCTGTTTAACTCCAAAGAGCTTTGTTGGCTGCATTCCTGCCACTGCTGCTTCCTCTGGCAGACATTGGTTGTGCCTTTGTGGCAGGACCTGACCTGAGGACTATGCAAAGGAAGTCCAGCTGTGCAGCAAATGTGTGTTGGATCATCCTTTTCAGACCTGAGTGTGGGTTAACCTTTTAAAATATATGATCAATAATTTTGCTTTTTTTGTTTGTTTTTTTTTTCCAATTTATTTTATTTAAACATTATGTTAGCATAGGAATATAAGGGGGGATGAATAGATAGCAATGGTTTTATATAGAGAAGGAAACTTACATAGAATAAAAAACAAAGATCTAGGAAAATCAGTTAGAAAACACTGGTAAACACGAACGACAGCACGAACCCTTACCTGTGTATTATTGGTACTATGCTGTCAGTCAAATGAAAATAAAATTATTAACTTGGATCATCAAGTGAAAGCTCTGAGATGGCTGATGATTGCCATAATATTCACTGCTTTTTGAAATTTTGAAGCAAATTTTTCCTGTCTCTCTGAAAGCATAGGCATGAGGACTGTTGATCCTTTAGAGGTAGCAGACAGGATCTGAAGTCTTGCCAGCCTGGCTTGGCAATTTCTTTTGCTGCCAGAAAAAAAGACATGGACAGCCAGTTATTGTTTAACATATGAGACCTTGAAGAGTTTCCAACTGCACAAGACTTTGATTTAAAACAATATGTAGGGAATAGCAGAGGGTTTTGAAGCTGTCTGGTTGAGCAGGAACAGTATTGATATTCCCATGCTGCTTTTAGGTATATGTATCAATACAGTAAGAAATACCTATTCCAAATTGTGGAAATGCCAGCAGGTCCTAAATATCTTTATCCAGCAAAGGCGATGATGGTGGTGATGATGATGATGATGATGGACTCGGACAACTTTGGTGAGTCTGTTTGCTTTAAAAGGCTATTTTGATTGATCTATTCCCATAACAATGAGAAAAAACAGCAAAACAGACCTGAACATGAATCTCTCTATCACAGGCAAGGTTTGTTCCAGAGTTTCTGAGCCATTCCCTTTGGGGGGTGATTATTGCATAGGATAAGCAGTCAGAAATGTAAATGCTGCAAGACACCTCGGAATAATAACAAATTTTCTCATATACTCTCTAAAACATAATTTATTAAAAGAAAGGTTGTCCTGTTTTTAGTGAACTCAACAGATATAAGAACCCTGTATTCATTTGTTGTCTCTACCCAGCTTGGACTATGAGATAAAATTCATGTCTCCTGTTTTTTTGTTAAGAGCTTGAAGAGTGAGGGAGGAAATTAATGCAACTCTGAAGCTATTTTAAATTATGTAAACCTGTTTGTTAAGGTGGATATCACCCATCATAAAAAATGACTTGGTTTCCCCTGGGGTACACAGGACATGTGAATCCTTCACCTCATTCTGTCTTCCAGAGAACATGGACTATAACCCCATAATGCCTTGACAAAACACACTCTTTTCTTTCACTTGCTTTAATCTAAAATGGTTTGTAACTGAACATAACAATTTGTTCTTCAAGAAGTTGAAAATATTTCATTCAACCAAAAAGAAAAAAAATTATAATTGTCTGAAAATACCACAAAAATCAGTTTCATTTACCACTTGCATCTGAACCAAAAAACTTCAAGATATTATACATACAAGTTTAGTCTTAGGCTTGCCCTAACATGGAATGGGAATTTTCAAAAGTCATTAACATTTTTGTGGACAGGAAAGCCATTTCTATCCAGCTAAAGAGGAATCATGAGAACATAATATAACTATTACATGTGACAACATGATTATGCAGATTGTCTGCAGATGTGAACCAGAAGATCTCTAATGAATTCAGTGGGTTCTACTGATTTACATTAGCTGATGATCTCAATTTGCTGCATTTAGGAGGAATGATAGAAACAATTTGTCATTATTCTTTTTTTCAGAGATTCTAAAATACTTTCTGAAATCTCCAGTCCACATATTCTGATTAAGTTCTGTCTTAGAATGTCAGACTACCTATCCCTGCAGTACTATCCAAAAAAACTGCAGAATGTGTTTAAATAGCAAGAGACTGTGCTGTTGGTAAAGCAGAAATAAACACCACAGCAAATTTTTGGGTAGGCAGCAGTAGACAAAAATAAGAGCTAGGTTGAATCAAATCCAGTTGGCTTCACTTGTACAAGTGCTCACAACACTGTAGGTTGCTGTATTCTATCTTTTAGTGATTCACTGATAATGAATTTGCTGACATTGCAATTCATCAGCAACCATATTACATATTGGTTACATGGAGCTTAGGGATGCTTCGGTGTAGACTGCCATTATTGCAGCTTTCTTGTCTTGCAAAAACTCGTCAGGTGGGGGTGATGAAGAAATGGAATTCAGAATGAAGAATACTCACCTGAGATAGTTTCTATTGTGGAGTTAGGCTTTCCATTAAAATTCTTTCTAGTGAAACAAACTTGTTCTGAACTGTCCGAAAAGTCCTGGCTGTGAGGAGTCTTATCTCTAAATAGCAGTGCAAAATATGTTTCACATTTTCAGTTCTTAATGTTGTGTTATGCTATGAACTCCAGGACAGGCCTTCAGTTTTTGTGATTGTTCATTGCTTGATAGAAATGAAACCATTGGAACTCAATTTAAATTCTGCTTCAGTGGAAGGAAATTTGTCATTCATTTTTATCCAAACTTAGAAGAAATAGAAGGAGATAAAATTTTTAGATGAGTCTTGAATGTAGTAACAATTCTAGAAAGCCTATTATTCTGACTTTGCTCTGAAATCCTTTTCAGGAAGGACTGATTTGGAAACAGCTATCCTGGGAAGAAATATTTACCACATTTTCTTGACCCTTGCACCTTTTTCTGTCGTGCAAACTGATGCTTTTAAAATCAATATAGTTTTGGATGTATCTGTCTTCATGTTGTGAAGCAGTCTCTAAAACAGAGAATTCTGGAGACACAGACTTTGCAGAGACATTTTCAACTGTATGAATGAGGCAAAAACCATGCCAGTAAACAGTGTATAGGTGGCTTTTCTGTCTTTTATAGCAAAGCAAAAGTACAGTTTGAGGAAAAAAAATCTTTTTCACGGAGCAAAAAGATTTCCTAGAGGAAAACCTCTAGGAATTCATCAAGAGAGAAACTTCATGGAGTTTCTGTGTTCTCCATAAGAACTCTATACAAGGGTTACACTGGTTTTGTAAGTCTGCCTGGTCTAATTAAGACTGCCTGTGTTAAGTTCACCAGTAAGGATCTGTTATTTGTAAAACCCACATGCTTTTCTTTTCTGCTCTTATGCAGTTTGCTATTTCTTTGCCTTTAACTTCTTTTAAGAACAATGAGATCCAAATTCTACAAGGAAGAAGTATTAAATCTTTATAGAAGCAGATGTTGCATATATGTTGACTGCATGAATTATCAGGTACGTGGCTCTTAAAGAGACGGGTGTTCTTGCCTACAAACATTATGTGACTTAATAAAATGGTTTTTATATACTATCAGACGTGTGTGTTTGCAGTAGGGCTGTGCTGCATTACAGCTAAAGGCCTAAATAAATCAGAGACCAAACTGGAGCTGTTATTGAATTCTAGGAGTCAGAACATCTGCATTAAAGACAATGTAGCTACCAAGAGGTTTCTGCACTATCATGTCAAACAGTGTGGATTTGCTAATGGTGATTTACAAATTGTTTGTTAGGACTGTGAGGTCAAATTCTATGCAGTAATGAATTGATACTACTGACTTCAGAGAGTTTCTGTCTTGCTGTTACCATCAGGGTGTGTTTCTTAATTAGAAAATATATTATTATAGAAAAAATGGCATAGTTTCTCATGTTTTCTATTACAAAAACATTCTGTAAAGCTATAACTTAATCAGGAAGGAGAACATAATAGAATATATTGAAATGCTGAGTTCACTCATGCTGGAATTACTTAATCATGAGAAAGAGTTATACAAATCTAAATCCTATAGAGTGCATTTGGAAAACATTTCAGGTTGCTGAAGCTGAGTTCTTAATATGAAAAAGAAAGAGTAAACCAACATTTTCTGACAACAGTACCATACAGAGGATCCTCCACCAAAATTTACACGTACCTGATACCAAAGACTACAGGAGAATGGTTTCTTGAGGTCTATTTACAAACTGCTTCAGATTTTAATAATTCTTTCATGGCACTATTTCAGATTTAAAAGAGATTTATTGCTAATATTTGTTGGGTGACTATCAGAGAAGAACAATTCACTGCAGAAAGCAGAGAGATTCTGTAAAAACCTATGGGCAGTTTGAGAACAGTTTCACCTGCCCAGGAATCAACTTGAGCATCCAGAATTTGGATGGTTATGTCTGAGCTAGGTATTATGTGCGTATTAAATGGTCAATGGAGAGAAAAAAGACAACTTCAAAAAGGGAATTCTTCTAACCTGACATATTTGAATTATAAGACACTCACTTCCCTCTACAGACTACAAAGAGACCCTACTGTAACTTAGAATTCATGTGTTCATCTATAGGCATCCACAGATGAGATGAGTTCCTCTTATTTAGACAGGAAGATTAAGTTACTGATTTATGGAACTTAGGTGTCACATTTTTTCATTTATTTTTTTTTCCCTGCTCTTATTCACACACCCATAACAGCCTCACACTTTTGAACTAAGATGTGAGGAGAGCTCCTGAGATCTTTATAATTATTTCCATAGCCTTAGCCTAGGAAACAGCTTTTTAAAATACATTTGTCAATTTTGCAGTGCTCACAGATGTTTGAAATACCCAATTCATATGAGATAAAGGGAAAACTGTAAAACTGAAGATGTGCAGGCACTCCAAAAGTGATGATGTGTCTCACGGATCTTGTGAGAGCTGAGCGACAGATACAGAAAATTCTCATTTTAGAGACAACATCATGTTGATGAAATGTAGCATTAGATTCAATACTTCTAAATACAGCTTTGCCATTGCCCTTGAGTGGGACTGGATAAGTAATCTCCATTCTTGCATCAGTACAGCAGAGAAATTAAAATATTACTGTTGAATTTGTTATTTGCAAAACTGTTTTGGGAATTTTCTAATTCTTACAATATATTTGAACATGAACTATTATATAAAACTATTAAATAGCAGCTAGATATAAATTCAGCTGTGGCTCATAGTTCAGCTGAGAAAATGATTTCTTCTCTTTATACAATTGAGGCCATTTTTTATGCTTGTACTTGGAATTAAGGCTTTGAAGTATAAGATTGTATAGGATTTATTAACATGTTTAATGATGGATATTTGATAGCCTTTTTTTCTTAGTTAATAGGGCATCTAAAGTGTTTAAATTTAGGAATATTCAAAGCCTCTGCCTATGGGGAAAGCGTAATTATGTGCAAAGAGGCTTTAAAGAAAGGCTCACAATGCAAAAAAAATATTTTTGTACTACTAAACTTTCCCAAGTAGAGGAGACCAATATTTGTGTTACCTCATTTCAAAGTTACTACAAGCTTTCCTGAGAAGCTTGGCATATGCCTAATAATTACTGTAAAACTGCAAGGAAATCAGCCATTCCAATTTGCTTAGATAAAGCTTCTTTGAACTGCCTTGCAACACTGGGCTCCATTCATAGCACGTTTCATTCTAACAGTGTTTCCACTGTCTGCTACAGAGGGGCAGTTTGCACAGGTCTTATGAAGCAGAGCATATGGAATTCCACATGCTGTTTGTTACAACCAGCGCATCAATTACATGCACTTCAGCAAAGACCTTTATCCATAATGATAATAAGAGGCGTGTGTTTTCAACAAGATTATATTTTCAATCAGGGCAGTTTCCTCCTGATATTTTATCAATATTAATGGTGTTTTAAGATACTTTCTGAATTTCATTGTATAGGTATACTTTGCAGTCCAAGAACTTGTCTGTTCTTATTCATATTCAAAAATTGGAAAAGTTTAGCAGCCTGCAGCTTAAAGTATCAAGTGAATTACTGGAGGTGTCAGCAGGCAGAAAACAAAGCCCCAAAAAACCAAACCAAAACAAACCAAAATAAATCCAAAACTCAAACAGACAAACAACACCAAAACACTAATTACCTTTTTCATTCATGGAAGATAAAAAGGTTTCGTTTTCAAAATGAATGGAAATGGAATGACAGTCAAGGTTTAGAATTATAGCTGGACCAATTGCTTCATCATGTGGAAAACTTAGTGTCTTCTCTTTTTCATAAGAAACTAGGCCTAAGTTTTAAAATTAAATGAGCTTTTTAATATGAGACAGCATTTATTGTGTGCAAATTAAACCATATATACTTTTAACCATATTTTATAGAGAATATTGCATACCTATATATATGCTAGCTTCCAAAAATAAAGTATGTAACATTTATGGCTGTTTAATTTAAAAAACAAAACAAAACAAAACAAAAACAAGATACACACTGTGCATATATATATATGCTTTTATTCCTCTTTTATATTGTGATTAGTTTTCATTTCTAATTTGGAAGAAATAGCCAAATTACAGAATCCAAATTGTTAAATGCATCTTTCCTGATTCTGAACAGACTCCAGTCTGTTGAAGAGGTTCCTGTGATAATGACAGATTGCCTCAGTACACGATGAGATAACTTAGAATTATCTTCTGTCAACCTTGGATACAAGCAAAGGTACTTCTATTCAATTGAGAAATAGCAGAAAAACTATTAAGCAATAAGTTTTAAAATAAAATCTGCAAAAACAAGGAGATTTTGCCATGGTCTGGACTCAGCAATTTCTAGAAACACCAGGTAAGTATAAATTAATGGGATTTTTAAAATAGCCTATTTTTGGTTCTACTTTCTCACGATGTATGGAACCACTTACTGTGGAAGGATTGCAATAGGAAGCACTGAGCTTCAACCAAGTGTTCTCCATTAAGTGCTTTTTGAGCCTGTACTTACTTCTAGGTACCACATTGGATGTGAAATGTAGACTGAGCCCAGTTTTCTCCTCTGCCAGCCATTGGGAGCCAGCCACGACCCAGTTGCTGAGGAGCTCTGTGCCAGCAGAGGAATTACTTTTAATGATAGAGCCATATTTTTCTCAGACTTAAAGTTGAAACCACTTCTGAAATCATCATCACCTTTGTTAGTGTGTGGATACTCCCTATTTTTTTGCTTTGCTTATACAAGTTAAGCCAAAGTTGAACCCAAGCAGTTAATATTATTGTAAACTGGGGATAGCTTGAACTTTAGGACATTAAAAATAAGGGCATATGGTTTTTAGAAACACATGGATGCTTTATTATTCATTCTCTTCTTTAGTATTTTAGTAAAGATTTTAAGCTGACTCAGATTTAGTATTTCTTACAGATATCAGATTGCAGGCACAGTGAAAAGCAAAACAATTATTGGGTGTTATCCATTAAGAAGAATTCAAATAGTAACTGGTAACAATCTGTAACACCAGGGTAGCTGTGGGCTTTTGTCTATGCCATAAAAGACCCTCAAAGTTACCATAAAGCTTCATTCACTTCTAGTGTGATAGGTTACACATGTGATGGTTTATTTTACAAGTAAAATCTTCATGTAAGCTGTAAAGTGCCTGAATGCTTGGATTGCAAAATGGAAAAATAAACAACTGCAATTAAGGGATCAAGCATTCCAATATTGCTCCTATTATATCATGTGATTTTATTTTCCTAAAAGCACTTCAGAGAAATATACTGCCAAATTAGGACCTTTAATGTCTTCTGAGATGATCAGTGATATGTGGATATTCTATTCAGAAAAAACAGCATTACCATGTTGACTATAGACAACATTTTCTGTAAAACCTCTCATGAGTAATTTGAAAACTTTAAATCTGTCTTGTTAAATTATAAATTATTTAATTCTAAGAAATTTTAATAATAATTTTATATATTATTTAATTGTAATAACATTTTTTTTCTTCTGAAGGGTTATTATATGCACTGAGTTTTAGCCTAAAAGAGTTATTACAAATAAAAATAGGTATATTTTTAAAGTTTTTATAAGTTTGGAAAGTACCCATGAAATTGGGTGCTATAGAGCTAACACTTTTTCAATTTATAATGTGTTGTTCACTGATTGTGAAGTTCATGCAGTTCATTGCTATTTTGAATATTAAAAAGGTTTAATTGAATATATTGGAAAAGAATATTGTGCAATGGTATTGCAAAGAAGTCTACAAAAGGTGCTTCCAAGTGCTTGATTTGTAAGTCAAACTAATTCTGGAGGCAGGTACCTGAAGAAAGCTTAACTAAGCAAAGTCTGCAGTACTGGAGCAACTGGCATCTATCAGTGCTATATTCAAGTACATATACCTTCTCCAGTTATTAACAGTCACCCTACTCTCTTAGGCACTTCATTTTTTGAAGTACTTTGTGAGTATTAACTTTAAGAATGTTACTTATTCAGAAATGTAGGAGATAACTCTGTTTATGTTGATGTGTTTAAAAAATGTATTAAAAAATCTTTATTTTTTTCTTTAGTTGACAGAAAAAATTGTCATTTTGCCCCAAATTCAGCTGTTTTATATAATTAACCTATTAAGATGCAGGAACACCTAAAAATTAAAAAGAAATCTTAAGTAAAAAAAGGAAAAATAATACATACTGTTTGTCTCCAACATTGCTATCTACTTGGCAAAGCATTATTATGGTTATTTTCCTATAATTACAGTATCTTTACTCACCATAGAGACTCTATGAAGAATGTTGTACATCTCCAGCAGATGATTTTACTACCTCAACACCCAAAATACCCTTGAAGAAAAAGCTAGATATTGATTTTGAGGGAATAGTGCCACCTGCTGAGCCATTACCTTCCATTCCTTTGGAGTTCCCTAAATACAGATTTAATCCAGTGCAGTGAATTTGAAAAATCTTCCACTCCTTAATCTTTCAATACTATTACTATGTTTATAGAGAGTTTGTTTTTTTTTTTTTTTTTTTTTTTTTTGTTTTTGTTTTGTTTTGTTTTTAATTTTAAATTAAATTTATTCTGCTAGCACCTAAATTAGAGGCTCAGCTTCTTGGATGCAGCCCATACCCACTAATGGACTTGTGCTCTCTAGCACAGGAGGCTCAGACCCTCTGCGCTAACAAAAAGTGCTGTTGGAATATAAATAATGACAAATATGTGTCCAGGCTCTTATCTAAGGAAGGAAGCCCACTCTCTCCAGTTGAATTATACTGGCAAACCTCAAGTTTTTTGCAAGTAACTAAGCCAGGGAAATTGGTTTAGGCTAGCTTAGCATAAAATGTATCCTGTGCATAGAAATGATATTTCGGTCAATGTAATATTTTAAGGTTGTTTTTTTTACTAGGCTCTCTAGAGACAACAGATGATCCAAGTAAAACAGAAATACAGAAGGTTTGTCTCATTTGAGAATATTTTATTTCACAGCCTTAATTATGTGCTTTGATGGGATCAAATAGCCTATGCCTTTGCTATAAGTTCAGTTAGGAAGCCTATAAATCAATAAAAAGGCATCCAAAGTAAATGGACTAGAAAAGAAGCATTTTTCTTAAAACAGACATTCTTATCAAAACCATAAAGGCAAGACATGTGATGGCAAAGAGAATCAGTCTATGATTCAGTTATCCCATCAATTTAGGGGAAAGACAAAGACCTAATGTGAATGCAGGGGTTTACATCCCTAAAAATTGTTAGGCGTCAATAGTTAGAAGTCACATTTTTGTTTACACAGAAAGAAGATTTTAAAACCTCTCCTTATATTTTGTGGACTGAATTTATTCTCCAAAATCATCATAATAAATATTAATGAAAATTTTTGTAAAACTTTTTCTTTAACTATTTAGTAACAAATATTGTAGAGAAACATATTTGAATAGTCTCATTTTTCAATCTTCTCATATCTCTAAGTTTCTGTCCTGTACAGACACTTTCCATTAATATTCCTATTGCATTAGCAGGAGAATTGACTGAGAATAACTAATGAATTTAGGACATATCATTGTGTGATATCCTGAGATTATTGAGTCAAATAGTTCAATATCTCTAGTATTCAATCATAGCTTTGATATTTTGTTGATCCATCTATAAATGAGTTTCCAATTTAAACATAATCTGTGATTTATAACTGTGATGTTTGAGTTATAATTTTCTTCTGTTTTTCTGCAGTTAATGAAGGATGAGAAAGACCAGTGAGGGAAAGTGTGACAGTGGTCACAAGGGTTTATGAATGAGGCAAGGGATGAGAATGTTGACTCCATGTTCAGAAGGCTTGATTTATTATTTTATGATATATATATATTATATTATAACTATACTAAAAAGAAATGGAAGGAAAAATTTCCTCAGAAGGCTAAGCTAAGAATAGAATAAGAAAGAATGATAACTAAAGAAGCTCTCTCAGACTCTGTCTGAGAGAGCTTGGTCCTTGATTGGCCATTAATTATAAACATCCAAGATGGGCCAATCCAGACAGACCTGTTGCATTCCACAGCAGCAGACAACCATTGTTTACATCTTGTTGCTGAAACTTCTCAGCTTCAGCAGGAAAAATCCTAAGAAAGGATTTTCACAAAAGAAATGTCTGCGACAGGAAGCTTCTACATGAGAATTGTACTTATCAGTAAAGAATGAATATGAGAACTCAGAATTAAGGAGAATTCACACTTGGTTTTCAAGATTAATTTCCTAAAGGGTTAGAGGGAAAAATAAAAAAATAAAGTATTTTTGTATAATGAAAAGTTAAAAAAATTAAATATTGCTTCATTTTTGACCAATTAACTACTAATTGACATATATTCACTTTAATGCAATGCTGAATGGAAACTCGCTCTGTCATTTGTTGTAGGGGAGTCTGAGTTTTATGTAGAATATTGGTCTCAGAAGAAAAATTTTGTATTTGAATGAATGAAAAAAATAGATTAAACAAGAGTAGCATCATATTCTAAATTATGCTTTAACACTTTTGAATTATTGGTTGAAAAATTTTAAGGAACACAGCATTCTCAACTGTGCCTTATTTCAGAGAGAGCAGGCAGTACTTGGCAAGAAAACATCCAAATGTGCAAGATACATACAGGGTGCATTCATAGGATTTAATATTCTAATGTAAAATGTACCATTACATTCCAATTTAATTTATTTTTCCCTATCTATTCATTAAGATTTGTCATGGATCAAATTCAGAGGCCATTTGAAAGCAAACAAATGAGATATGGCTCAGCTGGACATTTTCCCTTAGATTTTAAGAAGGTGAAACAGAACAGAATTCAGTTCCCTACTCTAGGACTAGCAGACAGCTTATTCTCAACATTGATTGTTCAGCCCATGTTTAAGGATAAATAATAAGAATACAGCTAAACCACTACTTTAAACTGAGCATGACTGAAAGTCCTTGTGAAGTCAGGAACTTCAGAAGTTTAGACTGGTTTTGTAGATGGATCAGAGGAAAAATGGAGATATAATAGTAAGCAAATCTATAGGAAAAATAAATGTGCATATTGCACTTGGAAAAAGCCTATCAATGGCCCTGGAAAATCCAGGCAAAGCCATTGTGATCAATAAAAAATATATGTAGAATTTAAAGGTAGTCTGCCAGCAAAACATTAAAGTATTTCCAGGTGCATTGATGCACTATTTGGAATAACAAAATCTCTTTTCAAAGAGACAAAGTCTTCATTCACATACAATCACCTGCAAAGAGTTTATGGATTGAAATGACAAATAACTCTCTATTGATGCTCAACCAAAAGAGTATTTAGGAAAAGCAGGAATGGTGTTTTTTATGAGAAAATATATAAGGGTGTTTTTATAAAGATGGAATACAATAACTTCCTGTGTCTGGGAGGAAAAATGCTGCATTTTGAAGAAAACAACTTGAAAGCAACAGATCTCTCCTTCCTCTAACTACTGTGAAAACATAATTTTAATTCAACACAGTAAATAAAACACATACATGTTTACAAGCACACTTACTCATCTGCATTAAAAACAAAAAGAAAAGAAATTTCTCCCTAGAGCCTAAGCTTCAGAATTATTTTGAAATGTTTATTATGTGATAGACACTATAGACTTCAGGGAATGTAAGTTTCAGCCAGGAAAAGATGCTGAAGGATTGAAGGAACTTGAAGGTGTTTATATATTATATGAAATTAAATATTGAGTAAAAGGACAGAAAACTTCAGGACTTCTGAGTTTGAAACTCTGCAGTGGACAGAATTTATTTTTCAAAAATTCTCTCAAGATAATGAGAAAAATCATCACTAATTTAAGGAGACACATTTTTTTTCTTCTCTAGAACATATATCTTGTCATATGTGTTCCAAAAATCTTCTTCCTGCACATACTTTTCTTCTTGTCCTTTTCTATCTTCGCACTAGTTCCCTTGTCTCTCATATAGACAGAGCATAACCAAAAGACTTCTCTTTACTATTAAGGTAATTTTCCTCTTGCATTTAGTAGTACCTTGTACAAAATCTATTAGGAGAAAAAGGTTATGAAACTTTTGTGTCATAAATTGGAAGGCAATGCAATTAGGATAGAATAGAATAGAAGACTGATTTTCTTAATATATTAAAAAAAACCTGTATGTCTCTTTATCAGAGTGAGGACTGAAACCTTCCCATGAGAAACAGAATTCCTTTTTAGAAAAATCTGAAAAGTGTTTTCTGAGGGGGCAATGGGGATATAAGGATAAATAAGAGTATTAAGTATTCTAGCATGAATAGTGTCCAGGTTGTGTTCCTCAAAGACTTGCACTTGACATTAGGGACAGGAGTCTATTATATACTGAAATAAAGCAGATTTTATTGCAGTCTCTAAAAAAAAAATTCAAGAATTGTTCAAGGAGAGGGGATTTTGTTAGCCACAAGTGGAAAAAACAATCATCATAAAACAGTCTTCCCATTAGAAAGGGATGGCCCTGGTGCTATTTTTCAAATGCCAGTGGCATGGTAAGTGAACACTACCCAGTAGACTCTACAGCTCATTCCAAAGTGTATTCTTGGAAAGTTCACATTTTTGGGAATAATTTAAAACATATATTATTCATTAAGTTTCTTATACTTATTAAATCCTCATAATACTATAATGATATAATTTACAGATTGTATCTAAAAAGAAAACCCCCAAAAATTTATAAAGCTCCTGGGTTTTATCATAGTATATTTAGAATGGTTTAAGTTAAGCTTTTTCCCAGCTCTGGCTGTGAACCAAAGAAGCAGACACTTTATTTTTACTTGATCAGAGAGAAGATGAAAAATAGCAACCTTGATGTACATTAGAATTTCTAAAGTTGCATTGATAGTATTGGGTGAACCATATTATACAAGTCTTTCCACTGTCATTGCATGAGCAAAAATTTGGGTTCAAATGCAGACATGGTTTTTTCCAATTTCATTTTCTATAACTACTGTATGGTATCTTCTGTTTCTAGATTTTTGAATTTTTTTTTTTAATTTAGACCTCTGCCTCTCAAAAAAAGACAAAGGAGCATTAAAACTGTTGCAGGCAACTGACTGGAAATTAATTATAAAACAATAAACCCCAAGAAATTCTGTACAGAAGGAGAATTTGAATGCTGCCCTTACCTGATTATCTTTACCCAATCAAGACATTATACATGTCCTCCTCTACTTAATGTAAAGGATCATGGTACAAATAAATCAGAAATTACTGTCGATCTACATGAGTCACAACCGTGGCAGTTCTATCAACGAAGAATCTGACAGACATGATCATTTTTCAAGGCATGAAATGAGTTATACTCTTTAATACAGTAACAAAGAGGAAATTTAATAAGACAGAAATTCCTTTCCTTTTGCCGTGCTCTCTTAGCTCCCACTCATGAGTTGTCGTGCTCCGTGCCAGAGAAGTGCTCCTTTTCAGACACATTATGTGTTCCAGTTCCTACAGAAGCCTGGTGGATTCAATGTGAGTTAGGTCACGTTCTTAAAATGCGTCCTGGGCAGGCAGCAAAGAGCACAGATCAGCTCTTTATGAAGCAGTTTCATTGCAGTCTGGCATGTCTGAGGTAACACTTCTCCCACTGCCTTCTCTCAGCCCAATGGCAAGTTGGCCATCTGTCTGTAAAGGAGAAAGCTTTGATACGTATGAGCCACTCAGCTTTTACTCATCTTGGAACTATTCTGCACATCAGTGTGAAATGCTCTCAGAGAACCTACCATGACAGTTTTATGAATGGAGTCCATTGTAAATTTCAACTTTGAGATGGAATTTATGGACTATGCTTAATGCATAAAAGGGGAGTCAGCTGGGACAGGTATCTTGGAAAATCTCTATGGTTCATGAAGAGTGAGCTCCAACTTTTGCTTCGCACTTCAGAGAATGATTTTTTCATTTGAAGAGATTTTTTCTCCTTCATAGTGCTGATGAAATAAAGTAAGGAGAAAAAATAAAAGAATAAAAGAGAACAAAAACCCATTAAAAACTTAAAAAAAAATTTAAAAGTTCCTGAATCAAAATATGCACAGGATATTAAAGCAACAACAACAAAAATCAGCAAAATATACTTCATTACTTATAGAGAAATTTTAATTTTCCAGGAAGCTTAAAGAACTAGAAATTTATATTGAACTATACAGGATACTACCATGCAACAGGCATTACTTTGTCCTGAGAGTGAAAAAGAGCCTAGGAATGAAGGTTTTCTCTGTTCCTGTGTTCTCCTTCTCAGATGGAGATTTGAAGACTCTGACACATTTTGTGGATGGATTTTCCTTTGAACTTTAAGGCTTATTAACATCATCCAACAAAAATTTGTTTATACAACTGTTTGATTGTTGTTAATGGCATCTCGAAGTTTTTTTCTACCTTTACTACTACTCATCTTACTTGAATTGTCTGATCCAAGAGCTTTTATTACTTAAATATACATTTTTCAACTGAGTATCCACACTGTTAATTCTTCTTTCCTCCATCCCCAAATACTTCCATATTTTTAAATTTCCTTTCCATTTTTTGCCAACTGGCCAAATGATCCCCTTCCTCTACTCAGATACTGTCACCCCAAACCATCAAGCCATGGTGGAATTGGTTATTCCCAGTACATCCTTTCTGTGCGGGCATTTTGCTCGTTTTTGCTGCCATCTGACTTGTGTTTTAGATTTTGCACTTAGTAACAGAGACAAGCTAAGAAAGGTGGTTCATTGCTATTCAGGTAAATTTTTTCTGTACTTTCTCAAGTTAAATATGTTTACAATACAACGGGCTTCAATAATTTTTCTTACATCAGAACTTTAAATTCCTCATGCCAATGTTGCTTGCATCTTAGATTTTCCCTCAGCTGCACATTACCTTGATAACTTGTCATAGTTCATTATAAATATAGACACAGATTGTCTTTCTAAAGATGTTTTCTCAATTTTCTCCAACTTTTGTATTGAATTGCTTGATTCTCAAACTCTAATAACACTCTTGGAAGCAGCAATGTGAAGAAAGATGGGAAAAGTGTTTATTAAAAGTGTAAATTATTTCACATATAAAAACAAATTGTTAAAGGTGTCATGGGTTTACAGGAAGCAGGTTTTCTGGGAATGGAGTGGCCAGAGGCCAATAGGTGTTCAGATTTTAAATTGACACCAGGCTTGGCCACTGAGGGTGGATGCGCCTCTGAGAACACAGGGGTTAGAAGCAGAGCACTCCCTTGGGCTCCCTCTTTGATTTCCGGCCAGCAAAGAGGCAAGGCCTCCCCTGCCCGGCTTCGAGCTGGGCGAGGGAGGGGAAAACCTGCGGCCCAGCAGAGGTAGGCCTGACCCCTCAGGATGGAAGGGTGGTGGGGGCACCAGGAGGCGTTGGGCAGCCCCCCCCGCCAGGAAAGACAGAGGGAGAGAGGCCCCGAGAAGATTTGGGCAGCACCCCCCAGCTAGAAGATGAGAGAGAGAAAGCTGGTACGGGCCTGTGGCCTTGAAGTGATATCGGCTGTGGAGAAGGAGGGGGAAGGGGGGAGTGCAGCAGGGAAGGAGCCTGGCCGCGTGCAGAAGTTTGTTAACCCCTTTCTGGACAATGAAGACCTCACAGAGCATTTGGACCTTTCCTGGAGGGGAGATGGAGTGGATGATAAAGAGGAAATGGGCAAGAGAATGACAGTTGAAGCAGTGAGTGAGGCTGGGAGAGTAAAGATGAGGCCGGAAAGAGATGATGGAGTAGCTGGTTGCTGGACTCTTTTTGGTACAGCCATGGACAGAACCGTGCTTCCGCGCGACACAGAGGCTGCATGCAGGGGGGAGGCGATGGCTCAGAACTGAGAGGGTTCAGTTTTGGAGACCCCCCGGCCCCAGGGGGTAGACAAGTATGAGAAAACTGTGCTTTTTTGGAACTGGTCAAAGCACCCTTAAAAGGATAACCCTTGAAGCAGCTCTGTTCCATGTCCAGTGGTGAGAGCGCTGGGCATGCAAGGAAGAGGTCACCATGGCCCCAAGAAGGACTCCTCTCCTCTTGATGGCCTGGAATTGAGTATTTACAGGGTGATGGATGGAGAGTTGAAATTTGGAAGATGTATTGGAAATGTGGTGGGGGGGAGGAGGAAATGCTTTTTTGTGGAGTTTTCATTTTCCAGGTGTGTGTGGTGCGTGTGTGTGTGTGTGTGGTTTTTTTCCTTTTGTAGTTTAGTTAATAAACTTTTTTTTCTAAGGTAGAGGCCTGCTTTGCTTATTTCCTGGTCACATCTCACAGCGAACACCAGGGAAGTATATTTTCATGGGGCACTGGCATTGTGCCAGTGTCAAACCATGACAAAAGGAAACTAATTTTATTGACTGCATAAAAAAACTGTTCATCTTTTGCTTTGTTTTTCAGCATATTATATATATTAAAAAATTAATAAAAGAAATAAAGATAATTTTTTTCCATTACATAGGTAAGGGGATGCCTTATCTATTTCTCTACTGGTGGTTGGAAGGAATTCAAAACACTGAAGGCTGATAAAGCATAAAAGCCTGAATATTGTATCTACTTAAATAATTCATTTTTTCATCAACAGTAAAGGGATGGAAGCTGGGCCAAGAACCAAAGCACCAGCCCTAAAATGAATATGCGTCTCAGTGTCCTCTGTTATGAGATTCTGGAAGGGTTTCAGGATCTGGCTGTATGGTAACTAAATGTGCCACTTAGTAAATTAAATTGGTAATTTAATTCAGCAAAAGGACTAGTGAAGTTAAATCAATGCTGCATTTGAGCCCTTTTGTCAAAACTCAAACATGATTTGATTGAAACATTTGCAGTAGGCAGGAGTTTTTGTGAGTGAATTAAGTGTAGGATTTCTCTCACTATTAACCCATCACCACAATGGAACAAAAATAAGAAACTCAGAACCACGTTTTGGAATGTATGTGGAACATAGTTAAGACCACTGATTTATTTTCCTGAATATATATTAGTTGGGATTTGGGAGGTTTTTTTGTAATCCAAAACATCTGAAATAGTAAATTCCTTGCATATATCTTAAAATTATCCATCTCTCAACAGACCAATGTCACTTGTTGAAAATGAGAGTGAATCATGATGAGTAGCACTCTGACCTTCCAAGCAAGTACTGATTCACACAAAGCGTCCTATCTTAAAATCCAATAAGAAACATTATTGGCAATTGAACTTGCAGAATTACTTTTTGATTGCAAAGACCAAGCTCTGAAATTCAGTCTAAGGACAAGCTGCATTAGTTATAGCTGCTCCTTGTTTCCTTTATATTTCCTGTCCTAGAAAAGAGGTATTCAGACAAATGACATGCTAGTTAACCCCTGTGTGAAGCTTTAACCAATAAATTCATGCTCAGATTTATCTTTTGTTTAAGATAAATTCATGTCTCTCTTTAAAGCTGTGACAGTACAGGTAAGCATCACCTTTAAATGATTGAGGGAATAACAGACAGGGTGATAGGTTTCTTTCAGTGTTAGACATTATCATCAAAGGCTGAAAGAGGCTGTGAAAAAGGGTTTTGAATGTGAAGTAAGTTAAGGCAAGTTTCTTGCCGGAAAGCACGTGGTCAGTTAATTTATTGGTCTTTTTGGATTTATCTGGCCACAGGATAAGTTAGGACACGCATGAAAGAAATAAAGATAATCTTGCTTCAGTAATTCCTTTAGCCTGAGAGCTGAAAGTATTCTCATGATGTTTGTAGCCAGAACAAAGCTAGACACAAATGAAACCTAAAATGGTCTGGTTCAATCAAACACGCAGTACAGCTTCTGGAAGGAACACCGTGATTCTCATGGCTCCTGAGCCGGTCGTATCTTAAACTTGAGTTGGACTCAAAAGGAGAATGGTGCTTGATAAGATAACCTATGATTAATAAGGCATTTAAGTGTGTGAAAATATTCCTAAATTCCTGTGTACCACCTTCCCATCAGATTGGCTTTGCCTTCTAAAAGCATTTAGTGCAACAAGGGAACAAGGTCAATTAAACTAGGACAGTCTTTCTTCTTACTTTTCTAAAAGCTGATTTGAAAAGGAAAATAACTTTGCTTTAACATGTAAAAAGTCAGAAACTCAGGAAATCATTACCAAAAAAATGTAAATTATTATATTATTAATATGGCTTCATCTACTGAAATTATGTTAGCTTTTCATTCTCCTACTTTGTAATAATGTAGTCTTTTCAACCCTGATTCTGCCATCATTTGGAATTTAAACTACTCCTTTTACTTTAATCATCAGGAATATAGTCAGAATCTAGAGTCACACGCTGCCTTATTCTACTGGAAATGTTCATATATTTCTTGATTGCTGTAAGTGATGAGACCGCACACAAAGTGGAAGCAGACTAAGGATAAATTACAGGAAAAAACCCACAACTCTATTCCTTCTGCTTATCATGTGGTTTGGACTGAACAGAGCACAATGTGACTCTGTCTTATAAATAAGCCTATCCTAAGCTGGCAAATTCTGTGCCTCTGAAGACAAATAGATTGGTGGCAGCTATTTGGTTTCAAATAACTCCATTCAGATCCTTAGGCAAGTGTGTGTGCCTTGGATTTTTGAGCTGGGAATCTTAAACCTTCTCAATAGATTTCCAACATTTTCTGGTTTCAGCTAGCATGGAAAGAGCCTCTGAGAACTGAATGTACAGATGTGTTCATTAATCAGCTCAACCACCAGCATCTAAAGATCTGTAAACTCTGCAGAATTATGGCATTCTTAAAGTTTTCTTTCCCTGCCCCTGCAAAAGTAATATTTAAACAAGCAGCAACTGTAATTTGCAATGTAAATTAATAGTTAACCAAAAGGACAGCTAAAATCTCCACTATTATTACATGTTGATTAAACAAGCCTTGAGAAAACACTCTCCTGTTTGGCTTTTATCGTGTTGGATTTTTTTGTCTTTCCCTTTTTTATTTAAACATTTGAGTAAAGTGGAAACTTTTGACATTTGCAGTAATATCAGTAGACCTCAGTCCCCTTGATTTTCTATAACAAGATTATTCATTCATCTCTGACATATATTGCACACTATAAAAATTGCAATGATTTACTTGGGTATTTCCTTGTCTCTGTAATGTCCTTCAGAAAATAAATCATGTAACCACTCAATCCCTAAGGTGCCTTCAAGATATTTGCTCCATTAGCATGGTATGCACTGAAGTTAAGCTACTTTGAGCATCAAGCTGCTGAAGGTTCCACTTTCATGTATTTAAGAAAACTTGTATCTAATTTATCTAAAGAAATCTTATCTGTTACCTTCAGTAGTCTAGATAAAAATGAAAACTCAACAAAATTGCAGTTACAAATTTAAATCAAATAGAGGGTTTTTTTTGAAAGGTGAAAAGCACATTTTAGGGTGATTCAACTGCACAGTAAATTTGTCTTATTGTCAATTGGTAAACACAGCTGGCTCTGTGGCAGGTCTCAACTGGCTTCGTGTATTTCATCTAGGATAGTTATTTAAAAATAAAAAAGTTTTGCTTCTGACAATATCATATTATGTTTTTTGGGTTACAGAAGGAATGTGGGAAGGTTAATATTTTGCCAGAAAAGGGGTAAATGTTCTGGAGAGGCCAGCAGGCACATGTAAGCAGATAATTCAATATGAGTTTTTTAAATGTTGAAGCCCCGTGTTGCAGGTCAGGAATACATATCAAAATAAACCAAAAGATGTGCTTTCATCTTGTCACTTACCATGCTATGACACTTCATCTTTCAAAAGCCCAACAGCCTTTTGGACATTCTATTTCCCTTTCCAAGTAATGAAGATAAACTGACCTTTATAAGTGTCCAAGAAATCTAAGCAACTTGCAGTGGTGGTTCATGATAATGCTTCGAATAATCTATTTTTTATTTTATATTGTGTACTTAAAAAGAAGGTGTTTTTTAAAAGTCTGATTTTGACTTCTGTAGAAAAAGTTTTCTGGTGTTCTTTGTTTGTTTGGTTGGTTTTTTTAACTTCTTTGGAAGAATGAACTTATGGATTATGTTATGAAATCTAATTACATTTTTACATATATATTGGGTCTGAGCCCTTACTTACACTGCTTGGCATGGCTGAACACATCGAGAGAATCTCTGGATCTCTGTCCTTGTTAGTTTTGGTAATTCCGGGTTTCATTCACTACATTCTGCTCTGCTGTGTGACCTTCTGACCTTTTACGTCAAACTGTCAGAAAGAAGTTGCCCATGTATATGCTTAATTTAATTAGATCTTGAATTTTGTCTCTGGGCAGTTCTCTCACCTTAGATCAAAACTACTCACTTAAGTAACTGGGCTGTTAAAGAAGAGATATTATCATTACCTCAATGTCTTTCAGTATAAAACTGAATTTGTCTACAAAGTCTTCCTTCTAATTCGTTACGTTTTACATCTTTTTTTGTAATTTATGGACTTGAAAGAGGAATAATCAACAAAAATATCTTTAAATTCCTATAAAAAGGAGAAAGAGAAATCAGTTCAGGTGATCCCAAGAGGATGGAGTTATTTGGGAATTTTTTATTTACTGTGTAATTGTTCATAATATTGCAATGCCTGTTTCACTTGGAACCCCTACAACCTCTGTCCAACCCAACATCTTCTTGCACTTTGGAAACCATTCTGAGAAAATGTGTTAAAACTCTCATTCTTTAGCCAAAAGTTAGATTTATACAAGTGTGTGAAACAACCCATTTGGGGAATCACACAATTTTGTCACAACCTTATGTTTACATTGGGAAAAGAAACCTCACTTCCCTTCCTACATCACAGCTTTACTGACTAACACAGCCATTGATAGAAATGGTTCCTTTCCCTTTATCTGAGCAAACCTAGCACATGACAGCCAGATAAAAAATTGGAATTAAACCTTCTGGCTTTCTGGGCTGGTTACTGACTGCCATCACCAAGCTCTTGGCTCCTGACTGCTCTCACTCTTCTCCTAAATGCCTCAGTTAAAGCAATTTCATTTTGTATTTCTTCTGATCACTCCAGTGTTGAATTCTACCTATAAGTCTCCACATACAGGCCACATGCAGCCAATAGTAGAAGAAAGGAAAACACAAAATATATGGGAAGCCCAGAGAAAGCCTTTCTCTCCTCACAAGAAAGTCAGAGACAGTATGGTACTCCATTCATAAGATCTGAAAAGCAGAAGCTTTTTTTTTATTTGACTACACTCTAATCCCTCCTTTTGCCTCTATCTCTGCTGTGGAGGCAGAACTGAAATGCAGAGAACCCATCCTTTTCCTTTTCCATTTTAATTATTCTATTTTTTTTTTTTTTTTACCTACAAGTTGTTTTCCTGATCCAGTCTCTGTCTATCTAGAAGTGCTCTGGCTCCTCACCCAGGTATACAAGAGTTTATGCTGGCACAAGGGAGACAAAGGAGGGAATTTCCCTTTGCTTGACTTTGATCAGCTTAAGCCAGTGGTGATGCTGGAGCCATGGGAACTGTGCTGGTGTGATACCACACTCAGGATTAAATCCTCCTGGTTTGGGCACCAATACAGACAGTTCTGACTTCTGAGATATTCACTCCAGCACATCAAGTCTCCCTGAGCTCCCTCCTGGTATGACCAGTGCTGCTGATGTGGAGCCAACACAGCAACGTGGCTGCCATTGCCCTGCTCAGCTCTGTCTGGAGCCAGTCTGCCCTTCGTCTGTTCTCATACTAACATATACATTGTGTTTAAGGAAAAAAAAACAACAAAAACAACCAGAACTGACAACAAAAACAAACCACAAAAATAAAAACACAGCACCAAAAAAAAAAAAAAAACCAAACCAAAACAAAACCAAAAAAAACCCAAACCAAACAAACAAACAAAAAAACAACAAACCAAAAACAAAAAAAAAAAACACAAAAGAAAACAAAAAATAAAAAACATGAACAATCAACTTGGTTTGGTATCCATGGTGTAGACAGGATTATTTTGTTGATTTGAGTAGTCTCTTTGAGAAAACATCATCTGAAGAGCTATGCTTAGAATAGAAGTATTGGAAGCTCTGTCTGCAAGGCTAGAGATTTACATGAGGGAAAATAGGGTGCTGAGAGAGGATGGGGTCTTGCAGTTATTTTAGGTCCCTAGATAATTATTTTGTCCAGCAAAATTCTGAATGAATAAAGGAGAATATCCAAACCCACAACAGTAAAATATTTTAGAAACTCACTTTTTGTTCTCATGCTAGATTGCAAAAAAATTCATCCCAGATAAGATTTACAAAACTTTTGCCTCAATCCAGAAAAAACAGATTGTTTAAATATAAATTATTTAAAATTTGTTAATTAAGAAGAGTTCAAACATAATGTATTAATGGATAGCTTAAACAGCTTATTCTTATATTTTAAAATGTCAGAGAAAACATCTGGAGGAGGTAATGTCTGAAGAAAAATTTGAATGCATTTCTAAGTCAATATATGAGCATAAAAGTTTAGTTCAATCTATTCTGTAATAGACTAACCAGTCTATATACACACATGAGTTTCTAGAAATATCTATACATTTAACAACTTATGCCATAAAACACATTTTAAAAATATACAAGTCTCTAAAATTTTTGACAGCTAGCTACAAGCTGTATTATGTCAGCATAGAACTTGAGGTCAGCTGGAACTCTCCAGTACTTTCTAAGTGAAAGAAAAGGCTTTTTATGAGCTTACAGCAGTTTTTAGCAACCATCAAAAACCTGGCATACTATCTACAAGATTATAGATACAATCTGGGGAAAGATAAGACCCCATTCTTGAAAGAATTCCTAAGAATTCTTCCACTTTCAGTAGCACTTAATAATAGCTAATAGCAGCTCTTTGATTGCCAAAATATTTTAGCATCAGAACTGGCAAGATTTTTTGATGGTCACAAAGGGATCTAGACATTCTTCTGGAGCTTTGTAAATCTAAATTAGATTACCTTGATTTCTGGACTAGTTTTCAAGTGAAAACTCAACTACATTCATAGTTCTCATAATTTTTGCCTTAGCTGCTTGATTTGAAATAAAATGCAGTGTAAATCCACCTAATAAAGAAATCTATAAGGACTTGCTTACAGGCTGGTGACCTGTGGGGTTCTGCAGGGCTCCATCCTCAGCCCTGCTCTCTTCAATACCTTCATTAACAACTTGGACACTGGACTCAAATGAACACTAAGGAAGTTTGTCAATGTCACTAAATTGGGAGGAGCTTTTGACTCCCTTGAGGGCAGAGAGGCCCTGCAGAGAGACCTCAACAAATCAGAGGGATGGGCAATCACCAACCACATGAAGTTCAACCAGGGAAAGTGCTGGGTTCTGCACCTGGGATGGGGCAACCCTGGATGTACAGACAGACTGGGGAATGAGAGGCTGGAAAGCAGTGCTGGGGAAAGGGACCTGGGGGTCCTGGCTGAAAATGAGTCAGCAGTGCCTCGGCAGCCCAGAGGGTCAGCTGTGGGATTCACATTCTCTGAACCTGAGACAAACAGTGAGAGAAGCAGAGAAAAGAATGATCAAAATAGTTCTTATCTCATTTACTGCTCCTGTGTTGCTCACAAGTGGAATGCATTGTGTAAGATTATTTACCTGAAGGGAATTGTTAATTGGATTCTGGTGTGAGTGATTTGATTCATTGACCAATTGAATCCAGGTGTGTTTGTGTTGGGACTGTTGGCTGACAGTCATGAGACTGGGCAGTTGAGTTGAGTGCTTGGCAGATTCAGTTTAGATGTAATGTAATATCATGTGATATAATACTGTAGAATAAAGTAATTAATTAGCCTTCTGATATCCATGGCGTCAGATGCGTCATTTCTCCCTGCCACAGGGGACGTCCTGATACGATAGTCAACCACATCCAGGGGGGCATCAGGGCCAGGGAGGGGATTGCTCTGCTCTGCTCTGTCTGCTCTGCTCTGCTCTGCTCTGCTCTGCTCTGCAGGACTTTGAGTCCTAGGGGCAATTTTGGGTGTCACAACATAAAAGAGACACTTAGCTATTGGAGAGTTTGCAAAGGAAGGCCATGATGATGATGAAGGGTCTAGGGGAGAATCCTGTTGAGGCACAGCTGAGGTCACTAGATTTTTTTAGTCTGCAAAAGAGAAGACAGAGGGGAGACCACATTGTGGTTTTCTATATCCTCATGAGGGGCAGTGGAAGAGCAGATATTCATCTGTTCACTCTCATGACAAGAGACAGGACTCAAGGGAATGGCAGGGTACTGAGTCAGGTTTAGTTTGGATATTAGAAAAAGGGTTTTTACCCAGAGGCTGGTTGAGCACTGAAAAGGCTCCTCAGTCGCAGCACAAAGAGTTCAAGAAGCACTTGGACAATGCTCTCAGGCCCATGGTGTGATTCTTGGGCTGTTGTGCACGGGGCTCCATTCTGATGGATCCCTTCCAGCTCAGCAGATCCTCTGGTTCTATGGTTTTATGATTCTATGACTTTCCCATGAGATTGAAGAAGATGTTTGACACCATTTTCACAATTAAAGCCACCTCAGATTAGATGTTACCCAGGAGACAATACCTGGACTAGCACAGTATTGTATTTCCCATCTGCACTAGACCTGAACACACAAATCAGCGTTAGAGGTCAATTGAATCCATGGAATCAGATGAGATGATTTTTCCTCTCCCATGTATGTGCTGCTACATAATTGGTGCATGGAATCTCTCACTGCTCTACAGAGCGCTCTTTGAGCTCTAATGTTTGTGCAGTGCCAGTTTCCCTTCTCTGGAAAAAGTGGTTTCTGATTACAACAGAACTTTCACAGCATGGCACACTAACTCATGCAACATGAAAAGTCTCAGAAGATTGGGCATGGTACTTTGAAGCAGCCAGTTAAATTTCTGGAACTCAGCATCTAGCACAAAAGATGCCTGAATAATATCACCATGAAGGTAGAACAGATGATTTGTAAACTTCTGAGGCAAAAGCTGGCACGATTTACTTTTATAACTGTTCTTCTAGTATATTCCTTAGGTTCTAGCACTGTGTTGTCTTTTGAGGATCTACGCATTACAAGGTTGGTTCTATTGCTTCATTTCTTTTGTAATGGCCTATCTATGTAATTACCTTTTCTGCTCTCTGACTGCCCTCAATCTGTCAGACCAGCTCTGCCTCACTGCCAGGTGAGACACATGATGTATGATGTGGCAAGTTCTGGAACATCCGCAGAGAGGTGAGCAACACCACCTTGAGTTGGTGCATCAATTTTTCAAGATACCCTCTTTTAGAAAAAACTAGTCCTCAGTTTGAAAAGAAGAAGGTTTGTGTCATGAGGTGGTTGTTGCTTTACATGTGGAAAAACATCAACCAGCACAGCTAAAAGTACAGTTTAAATGTACAGCTTGAGGTGCCCCTAGCCCAGCTGCTCTTGCAGGGATGACAGCCTCGGTTGTGGGGTAACACACACCGAGCTTCTCCTTCTCCTTTGTTGCTAGAGTGGAGTTTCTGCAGCAGTTTCTAGGCATTGTCTTAAAATCTCCTAGATGTTTTGAGCCTTATTATAGGATCACCAAGGACCTTTCTTTGTTATAGAAACTGGAAGAACTTCTTTTGAACTTTAAATGCATTATTACTTGTGGAAAGTATCTCAGGTTGGTTTGTAAGTCACTGCATCAACGTAATTTAGTGAACATGGAATATTTGCATCTTCTGCCTTTGAAAAGCCCTCATGGCAATTATGATGAAAACACTATCAGCTGCTTCTTTAAAGTAGTAGTGATACCATTTATTTTCATTGTAATTATCACAAATGCTGTTCAGCAGCACATCATGACACTCTTTACTAAGGATACCTGCTGACATTATAAAAAATGCAATTTTATTGTTCTTTTCCCTTTCCTCTTACAATCTTTTCAATTGAAAGCTGTGGAGAAGAGAACAAAAAGGAAAATAATAGTAAACTCTTTTAATGCAAAACTAGTCTTATCTGTATCTAATCTTGGGAGATTTATGATGACAAAGGATTCTGTTTCAGCCTTCCAAGATCATGTAGCACATTGTTCCAAGAAGCTAGATGTCACAGTTGCCACTGGTCATCCAAACCTTGTGACACAGTTTGCAGAACACATGTTAATGATGCACCAAAAATTCTTTAATGTGTTAACTGCAGGAGCAGACAGAAAGCATGGTTATTGTGCAGAGCTGGGATTATTGTCTGCTTATTTTGAATATGTAGTCTTTTTCAGTCAGAAAACCTCACTAACCTTGTGTTTTCTAAAAAATTTGACATTTATATTTAGTTACACCTGAGGCTGAGTTTTTGGATGATTTTGAGAGGTTTGTTGTTTGTTGGGTTTTTTTTTTTTTCTGAGGACAAAGGGAAGTTTGTAAGACAGGTTTATTGACTGTCTAGAGTACTTTATATTCCAGTTTCTCTTGTCATCTATACAAGTAATCACATATGTTTTTAGCTTCGTTTCAATGCTTTCAGCCAGACTGATGTCTGGATTTTTATTTCACAGAGTGTCTGGGCTGCTGCTGAGAGGATTCAGAGCTCCACTGAGCATTCCCTATTCCATACAGAGCACACACACAACACATGCTTCACACTCCTGTCAAGACTCAGAACTTCCCCACATTCTGCCATGCTGCACTTTTACTACTATCCTAAAGGGATGTTTTAATACCCTTTCTTATCTGTCAATGAAACTAACTTTCTTCATGCCACAGCACTGACATCTAGTTTGGAGCATAAGCTGTGATGGCATCATAAGAGTTAATTTTTACTGCATTAAATCTCCTGGTTTTAATTGACAGTTCCTCTAAATGATGTTTCTTCCATATCAGACTAGATACAAATTTAGAGACATGGCTCACCTCAAAACATTCTCCTGGGCTAGATGCTCAGCAGTTGCTTTCTCTTTTTCATGTGTGTGTGTTGGGGAGGTTGGCTTTTTTTGTTGTTGCTTTGATTGTGTTTTTAAGTTGTTTTCTTTTTTGGCTTTCTCATTAAGCTTCATGTTGATGCTCTGCTCAGAAAACAATGCTGACAAGCTTGTTTAAAACAAAAGGGTTCAAAAGCTGAAGCAAAAAATCTGTAATTCTTTTGGATAGCTACATAATAAAAAGAAAAGAAGAAATGGTTTTTGGTGTACACTTGATGAATAGAGGCCAAAGGTAGGGTTATTTTGGAAGGATTGTCTATACAAGCTTTAGACATGCAGCCCTCATTGTCCTAGGAATATTTCTGCTTTATTTTTTCTGTAGCACCTTTCGTGCTGATATCAGCTTTTTGGTTATGTAGGTGCATTAATCACTACAGACTTTACTCTGAAACTAACTATTTTTGAATTCAGATCAACATAAATATTCCTGAGAGCTCACACAGCGTGAACATACATTATAGGAAACACAAACAAGAATATCTGCAACAACCTGGGGTTAATAGATGCAAGAGGCTTCAGTAAGGTTTTTGTTGTGGTATCACAAAACAGCCCTGTAGTCAGATTATTGCCAAGAGGGATATGGACTAGATAGGTGGACTGCTGGGTAGGTGAAAACCAGCTTGTGTTGCTGGGTTTGGGATTATGTCAATTCTTTGAAATGTCTCACTTTAACTGTGCGTAATTTCAAAGAGTGGAAGTACTTTAATGTAAAACAACAAGCTAGTTGTTTTAAAACAACAGTTGTTATTTATTAAACAACAGTTTAAAATCTGACTGGTGCTGACTGAAAAATAATGTTCCTAATGGGATTGGTATGGTGCCTATAATGTTTTATTTATCCCCTGAAAACCTGGAGAATGGGACAGGAAGACAGCCTCACCTCCTTCACAAGTGGCACCCTGTGGGGTGGAGTCAAACCCCGGCAGGGAAGGGCTGCCCTTTAGAGGAAAGGCACCTCAGCAAGCTGAAACAATGGACCCAGAGAAATGGCAGGAGTTTCAACAAAAACACATGTGAAGCCCATGGTACAGACCCAGGTAGAGACCTTGCTGAAGCTGCGTCCTCAGAAATTTTCAAAAAACCTTTTTTTAATCTAACCTTGAATTTAGCCATCCTCCAAGAGGCTGGATTATAAACCTCTGCGATTCCCTCCAAATATTTTTTTCTGTTTCTGTAAGTTTTCTGTAAGTCTTTGCTTAGGAAAAAAAACAAACAAAAAAACAAACCAACGAATTAAAAGAGCTTGAGAGGAAAAGTAGTCATAAAAATAGAACCAGTAGCACATTAAAGATTTGGGTAGAGATTAGTCTTGTTCTTCTGGTAAATCAAACAACTATTGGTGTCTATTAATATGTCCTGCTGAAGCACTCTATATTAGGGGACTGCATATTAACTTAGAATCAATTTCAGAGGAGCTTTTTGTCCCTGTGTCTACATCAGTAGGGATGGTTGGATGATCTGAATTGCATTGTGATAAAGGAAGATGCCTTGAATCTCTTCTGATTTTTCCTGTGACACAGTCGTAGCTTTTGGTATTTCACTATTGCTCTTGAGTTTGAAGGTATGGCTATGCAAATCCCCTCCCTGTAATTCCCCACTGCTATGGCTGTTATAAAGGCCTCATCTGCCACAGAGGTTTAGTTTCTGTTCCAAAACAGAAACTTTGCTCTCTGAGTAAGTAGTCCTGTGGTTTCTAACTACTAAGGACCACCCGTGGTCCTTTTTGAGCTTTCCTGTAGCCTGTATTTCTATAATTTCTAACTTTTTTTTGTTTTGAGACATAAGAAACTTCTTCTGTGGGTTCACTTAGGAGTACACATCACAGACTAAAGCTTGCTTTATTTTGTATAAAATCTAGGCTTTTCCCTTGTTCTTGCTTTGTTATTTTTGGAAGTGAGGAGCATTCCCGTGCAGTGGGCCAGTGTGTTGCCAGACACTGAGCTAATGATGTGAAGTGCTTCTGCACAGTGAAGGCTGAAGGATGCCAGGCTAAGCTTTCAACTCTCTCCCTCACCCCTAAATAGAAAACAGCAGTGCTTTGTAAATGCTGAGGGTAAGATTGCTTCTTTGGTGAAGAAAAACCGGTGGAAATGGCCAAATAACAGCTCGCCCTGCAGCACAGAGCCAATGTAAATAGCTTGAGACAATATTGCAGGGCAGAGCCAGTGATGCCTGGCAGCAACCTGCTAGTCTGGCAATCCAAAGCTACTGTAATAGCTTCAGGTTTCTTCCAGGTCACAAGCTAAAGGATTCTTAGAGCCACTCCAGCCTTTATAAAAGGAAATAAATTGCATAAGTATGTTGTTCCAGTGCAAACACCCATGCTGAGCCTTCCTTCCCAGCAGGTAATTGATGCAGCACAAGTACAGATTTGGAACATTAGTATCTACTTTCCTAAACTTCCTTTTGAAAACTGAGTTTGGACCCATATAGAGGGAGAAATATACACTAGAGGGAGAGTAGATTATATTGCTATTTTTATAACTGTCATAATTCATGCTTATCTAATTTTTCTCCAGTCAAGCTATCTTGCATGAAATTCCCCTTTTCTGTATTCTCTAAGCTGACTAAAATATTTAAAGAGGTGAATACATTCAAAGAACTTTGTCCTAAATGGGTATGAATAAAAAGGCAAGCAGATGTTAGAGGGGATATGATCAAGGGAGATTTTTGGTTCTGCTATCACTGCTGGAATAGAGAAGCAACCTTAATATAAATGGAATGTGTATTTATACACATATATATATGTATTTATATGGATTTTAAGTATGTACATTGACATATGAAAGGGCACACACATGAGAACTGAGACCCTCAGCTGTGGAAAAATATAAAAGCAAAATTAAATAACATGTCTTTTCCTGTAAAACTTCTGTTTACTACTGTCTAGCATGGTGACAGATATTTCCCTAATTCCCTGTGATTTCACAGAATGATCAAATGCAAAGGTGGCCATTAGAGCTAAAAGAGTTTCTGGACCTGAATCAATGCTGTCATAAATATCCCCAGGACTGCAACAATTTATAAGTAAAGGGACATAATTCATACTGCCAGTGGATTCCTATGGTCTCATTCTACATTACTTGTTCAGCAACTTTAAAATCTCAAATTATTTCAGAGTGTTTTGGACCAAAGAGACTATTATAACAACATTAAAAAATAACCATTAAAATGTGTGATTCTGTTGGCCAAAAGAAGACAGTTTAGAGCTCTGTGACAGACACTGAAGTTGGAACTAATTGCCCAATGTTTCTTTTGAAGGGACTGGAAAGAAAAAGAATAAAAACCCAACTTCTCCAAATCTGGGAGTCAAAGATAAATCAGCCTAGGTTATTTCCTACAGGTATGAATTTCTCTTCACTGACTGTGAAAGGAGAGTAGGGAAATCAGCTCACATGCGGACATACACTTTGCAAATCAAGTGATAAGAATTACACCTGAATGCAAACAGCCTGCTAACCTCCACTGGATTTTGAGTACTGTAACTCCAAAATCAAGTAGGACACCATAAGCACATTTTCAATTTTAGTTAAGTCACCTTGAGCCTCCCACTCCTGCCATTGACTGTCTATATCTGAAAGCAGAGAAGATATAGAAAATTTTCCATACAAGGACTCACCTCACTCTCTCTCCTTCTCCTCCTCTGTAAGTGCAGGAATTTCTCATTCATCATCCTGTCTAGTCTTCCTTGTCTTTGTGGGACCTTGGTCCTTCCAGTCTTCTGAGATGAGCATCCATTTTCTTGCCTACTCTTTTCTTTCTTACTTATTTTCAGTAGTCTTTGGTTAAGCTGTGGACTTGACAAGGTTGAGTTTATGATTGGACTTGATGGTCTTATAAACATTTTCCAACCTTAATGGTCCTATGATTTTTTGTCTCTCTGTATTTTTTGTATCTTCTATTTCCCCTCAAATAGAAATTGAGCTGCATACCCTGAATGTACAAATTGTAGATTTTGTCCCTTATTTTGCTTGATCCTTTTTTTTTTTTTGCCTTTCCTCAGTCATAGTGGCAGTCAGGGTGATGATCTGCCTGGTCTTAGCCATAGTCACTTGCACAACAGATCAGCTCATCTGGCCAATATCAGAGCAGTCATGTTCCTCCCATATAACAAATCTAGGATATTTATATTTCCCTTTCCTATCCATGTTCAGCTAAAGGTTTTGTCCAGGCTTTCATCATCCTCACTTCTATAATAAACATCCTTTGTTGGGCTTGGCCAAATGTAGTCCTACACACCAAAGCTGCTGTGAGAGCTCTTGCACTGCCACATCCATTTTGCAGTCCTTGTGACCTTCCTTGCTGTAGTGTCACAATAGTTTTCCTTAATGTTAAGGGATGTCCTGTCACCCCATCATTTGTATTGAAGCATCAGTTTCCTCTCCAGTCTTATTACTGCTTTTCACAGCCCACTTTTCAAACTTTGTGAATTTTGATCTTTTTCCCCATCTTGCCCTTCATTTCATTCAAAAGTCACACATCTGTTGTGTTATTTCCCTCAAAACCCTTTTTCAAATATTTTTCCTCAACAGAAAAAAACACAGCAGCTTCTAAATAAGTAATTTGCTCTGGTTAGCATTTTGTCTTTACTTTCTCACAGTCCTTGATTTTCATGACTGCATTTATTGTTTTGTTACTGGATTCAAGTCAGAATTCTGAGACAGAGAAACAATTATGGTGCTCTTTCTTACTGCAGTGCAAAAGGACTTGGGCCATGGATCAGTCTTCAGCAGTCTTTTGAGAAAAAAACCCACCAAAATTTAAAATGAATTTCTAATACAGTTATGGTGTTCATGTGTTTTAGCTTCATTCTTGTCAATATTAAACTAATATTTGTGTCTGTGAGTTTCCCAGGAAAGATCTCAGCATGAGAGGAATGTAATCAGATTGTGTGCCTCTAGATCCATGCTGTCATTAGTAAAATTTTTATTAACACCTATGGCTGGATGATACAGAATGTAATATGACAAATAAAAAAAACTGTTTGCTAAAATGTATTATTGAATGTAGGACATTCTGCAAGATTTATCACCACAACACACTAGAAATATTCTGTTGTCACTGTCATCTCCAAATATTTTTCTGGCATTTCTAAGAAATGCATGTTCTGTGACTCTGATCCCTGCATGCTACTGCTGTTTAGACACCTAATAAGTCAATAGGAGTTGAGATAAATACCAAGGGAATATCAGTGGCTGTGTTTGGCTGGAATTGTATTGAGGTCTATGAAACTTTAGTTTTCACTCACTCAGGCTCTATCAGACAGTCTGCAAAAACCAAGAGTTTCATGCTGGCTCCTTCACAAGTGTAGCAGTTCAAAGAGAGTCTGGCAGTGGATTAATAATGTGACTCATGGATGTGACAGTCGCTGGGACCTTGCTGTACTCATAACCAGACTGGAATGTGAGAACTGTAAATCATAAAATTCTCTGCAAATACATGAAACCTTACTGACCCGATGATAGAAAAACAGTTTCAACTTGTGACATCCCCCTTGCTTCTTTTATCAGGTTTATAAGATTTAAAGGGAAAGTTCAGGGTGAGAAGAAACTAGTGATGAGATGGGCTTTTATTTTTGCTATGTGTAGACAATAATTTTAAGTGTATGTTGTTAATAAATCTTATTCAAATCTGTATGGTTTCATACAGTCATATGAAAATTCACAAGGTTTAAGAACTGTTGTACCCAGAGGGATCATAAAGTACATACACTTTTTTCACATAAAAAATAGAATAAATCTCCAAGCTGGATTGTATCCAATTCATCTTTTTTTTCATTGTATTTTATTTTTCTGAGAGCTCAACATGTTTTAATTTTTATGAGACCTTACAGTCCACTGACACAAAAAGACACACAGCTCACTGCATGATAATATTTGGTGCAAGCTAGCATGCAGTGAGATGATGTGCTCCAAGTGAGGAAAACTGTAAAGCATAAAAATAGTTCTTTAGATAGCAGTGTAACCTACTTATCAGTGTTTGGCATTGATTATGTGCTTCTTAATTCTGCATTTTCAGTGTGTCCCGTCATTTCCACAATATCTGCATATTTTTAAGATGGATTTTTCTTCATGGAGTTCCTTTCCAACAACAGTGTTTTCTAAATGGAAATAGATTTTCATAACAACTAATTTTTTTATGACTAGATATCCCATCAAAATCATCCTGGGTGTGCTTGCTTCAAGCTGAGTAATTCAGCCCTGAGCAGTGGCTGTCCCAGTCCAAGCCTGTGTGAGAGCAGATCCAGCCAGACAAACTTTGTTAAGCTCAGATCTTCTGCCTGATCTTTCAGGTGCAGGGGGAAAGGACCACCAGTTCATGACAATGCTAGCAACAGCTCTTTTCTTTTTTAACATCAGTCAGAACAATCAATCTGCTTGCAAGCGAAGCATTTGCTAAATGTTTGCTGCATTTCTGGGTACATAGAGAACTGTCATCAGAATACAGCATCTCTTAAAAGATTTCCCAACTGCAAAAGCTCTTTGGGAATTAGATCACTTGATTCTGTCAATAATAAAAACTTATCCCAGACTTGACCATCTACCTGGATTTGAGGGCTGAGAAAAAGATTCTCTGATATCTTAAAGATAACTCTGAAAGCAAATTCCTATCAGATTTAGTCACAGAAGAGCTCCATGGGGAAGGAGGGCCCATGACACATATCTGCTTAGAACAAGAGATCCTGTTATTTCTAAAATTCAATGATTTACAGATCCCTCAGGTTTTCTGCTAGGGAAAAATCCCCAAACCCACTCATATCAATCTCCTTATTACACATAAAAATTTTTAAAAGTAGCAATAATTATTTACATGGTTTTAGCTTTCAAATGATCTCATTTATATATCTCTTATGCACAGCGTCCATAATTCCTTTATTATGAGAGGATACAACCTTGATTCTTAAAATACCAATTTAATTTTAAACTGTAAGCTAACTAAATATTTTCTTTACTGTGAGGGTGGTGATGCACTGAAACAAGTTGCCCAGAGAAGCTGGGCATGATGCCATCTCTGAGTGTTCAAGTCCACATTGGATGGAGCTTTGAGCAACCTGGTCTAGTGGAAGCTGACCCTGCTCATGGCAGCAGGGTTGGAATGAAATGATTTTTAAGGTCCCTTCCAGCATGAAACATTCTATGATTCTATGGTTAACCAGCCTTTTGGATGCAGTAGGTTAAATTTATCTTTGAGTTAAATATAAGTTTGAATGGCAAGTTTACATTTTTTCAGGAAATTTTTTTATTAAAATAAAAATTATTTTCAATATCAAAGTGAATGAGGATGGAGTCTGAAGGGGATAAGCTGTGTCTACTGCTTAGGCAATGTGTTAGAAAGTTTACCAGCACCTATCCCCAGTAAGTTTACCTGCACTCAGTGCTACAAAACTTCTCCAAATAAATGAATGGAATTCACCCTAAAGTTGTTTTGTGCGGGGGACACCACAAGGATTTATGTTTTAATTTCTAACACAGAAGAAATGAATGTTTCCAAAACAATTTGGCCTCAGACATTCTAGGTGACCAAGCTACTAATGTGATTTTTTTCACACTCAGTTGTGGCTAAATAGTGTCTGCCCTGGGAATTTCTTTGTACATAGGCAAGAAGTAAGATAAGCACTTTCAGGAGCAGCAGGTTTTATAAAGCCTGATTTCTTGTGAGTTTCATACAGTTCTGTCCTGTGTGCTTTATGAAGTATCTAACTGTAACATATGTGACTTCTCTGGAGTTATTTTTATTCTTCAGTTGGGAGCAGTTATCTTGGTATTCCTCCTCTACTCAGCTACCAAGGTTTTAGTAATACTTTGATAATACTTCTGTCAGCTCAAAGTGGCTAATGAAATGCAGAATTCTTTGGAAGTGATGTGGAGATAAAGGTGCATAAAGAATAAAATTGCTATAGGTACACTTTTAAGACAAGCACTGGCTCAAATACCCTAACCTTCCTGCCCCCATGTTTTCTCACAGAGGAGAGGCACACTGCTAAAGCATTATTTAAAACAGTGCTTATTCTGTGGGACATTTCAGTTTTTATCAGCCAATACCACATAAGAACTAATTACTAGGAATATAAAAAATAATCCATAGCTAAAAATGATTAAAGATATTAATTTTTAACACTGATTTCAAGCCAGTCCAGAGCAGAAGTTTAGATATCCACTTTGCCATAATTTTCAAGAAAACTTACTTTATTGGTAAGTATCTGTATCTATGCACAAAACAAAATATATATAGACTAAATCTGTCATTCATGTCTGTACATTGGCAGTGGAATGATAAAATGTATGCACATACAATCTGATGAATTTATGTGAATCTGAAAACATAGAAATAGAATTGACTTCTGTTTTTGTGACCTCAGATATTCAAGGAATACAGGAACTTGAACATTCTTCACTGAAGTCCAAACAGACACTAATTTGTGAGAGAGGCATTCATTTATTCCAGCGAGGTCTAAGACATTATCTTAATGCACTCTGAAATAAACTTTGATTGCTTTCTTCTCTGAGAGAATTTAACCTACAGCTGATTGATAACAAGAGGGGCTGCAGGAGTCTATTGGGTCAGATTTCATGATTGTGTTTGGAGAGTTCTGATTCCCTCATCACAATAATCTGTTTTGGCTTAGTGTTGACAAGCAGCATCATCTTGATTGTCACCAAAGCTGTTGCGCAGTTCCCAAGCCTGGGAAGAGAAAAGAGTAGTGTTTTAAAACATATATAGTAATCATTTCTATTGGAAGGTTAATGGCCTCTTCATTTGTTTTCACAAAATAAATACCAAGTTTCTTCAATTTCCAGTCTGCTCACTCAATCACATTCTAGCTAAAACACTGTAAAATTAGTTTCATGTGAGTGGACTTACCTCTAGGGGATTAATTGCTCAAAACAGATGTAGAAGATCTCCCCAGCCTGACTTGTTGCTGCTGTTCTGCATCAAAGTCCTGTCAAGAGGAGCTGGCTGAGGTTGCCCTTTGTAGGGGATGCTCAGCTCTCAGCCTTTAGGCCCTGTGCATGTTAGAAGAATGACAGGAGACAGACAATGTCTCAAGGGAAACTTGACTGGCTTTTCATACTCTAGCAAATGCCCAGATGATCCCAGAACTGTCACCATTCAGCTTCCTTAAGGCTGCAGTTTATCCTTTGGCCTTGTTGACATCACTGAGATATAAGTGGTAAAATATAAAAATGTTACCTTCCTTATTTTTTTTCCTAAACTAAAAGGAAGTCACAGGTTACTTTTGAATACTTATGACACTTGAGAGCCAGAAGAAATACTTGATAACTCACTTCTTCCCTCCTTCTTTGCTGCGCTCTGTCCTTTCCTGGAACCATTACTAGGAAACAGATACACACCAAAAGACTTTGTGCTACAAATGAGTCTCTGCTGAGAGCTGGGAGGTGAAAGAGGGAACAGGAAAAACAGTTATTTCTTAATTCAATATTTAATTTAGGACAGAGCTGAAACTGTATTCAGCTTTTGCCTCTGTTGGAATAAAAAAACATTTCGAAAGAATATCCTTCAGGATTTCTTTTCTATTTTTTTTTCTGTTAATGAAACAAAAATCAGATATTCTCAAAACCTTGTCCATAAACTTAATTTAAAACTTACATTCCTAAACTTTTCTTTACCCAATGTAATATGCCAAGTATAGATATGTCACTTGACTGGATTTGTTTGGGAAGCAAGAATACATTACTGTAAGAACACTTGACTAAGAAGGTTCATCCAAAGAACTTAAGCATCTTTCTTTTGTTCATCTTTAGGTCTTTGGTTTGCTATGTTTTGTTTTTTTTAATCTTATTCTTTGAGTGGTAGCGTTTACAGTGCTTGTCAATGAATTTGCAGATTTGGGAAGCATCCTAAATAAAAATGATTTTATATCTCACAATAGTTCTTTAGATATTAGTGATCATGAGGACATTACCAATTAAGGCCCTGTCTTTAAAACAATTTCTCTACTAGTTTAACAATTTAAAACCAGTCTCCTTCAAAAGAAAAACCCTAGCTTCTCCCATTAGTTGCAGCAGAATATCTCAGTGATGCAAATCATTATAGGTAATTGTGATTTATGTTGTTATATGCCATCTCCATTCTTGTTCTTTAATGGCCCAGTCCTTATAAATTAGCTCTAATGGACTTTGATATATTCAATGAATATTTGTCCTTAGTGGCAACATCTTTAATTTCTCTTCCATATAAGCATTGTTTCACCAAATCTATGTTACAGAACATGTCTTAGATTATTTTCCCACCAAATTCAAAAAAGCTTGCAATTTATACATATCCCAAGAAAAGCTAAAGCTGTTATAATTAATGCTAAAATAAGAATATTGGAAAGGCTTTGAAAAGTTGCATTTTCAGGTTTAAATCAATCTTTTTTATGTGAAAGATTAAAAGGAAATCTTTCTGGAAGAAATTATTCCTATTGTGCATCCTTTGCATCTTTTCTAAAGCATTTGGCTTTTTTAAAGCCAGAAAATGAGAAGAGCACTGCTTTTCTGTGACATTTCAACAGCTATTTCTAGATGAGGAGAGGACCTTATCACTGTCACTCACACACAGAGATTCTGTTGGGGTTTTTTTCTTATTTGTTTTAACTGCTTTTTAGTGCTTAGGAGCTCTAACTCCTGGGGAAAAATAAAAAAAAAAAGAAAAAAATGAAAAGAACTTTCTTTTTCTCAAAACTTATGGCATCCAATTCAGATACTTAATTTCTCAAAATAATAATTAAAAAAAAATCAAAGACTGTGCCAGTCCTAATACTAGTTTGGCCCTCTTCTTGTGAGCATAGACATTGGATTTCAACGTCTCATTATATGATTTCTAAAGTAGATTAGGAAGCCAGTTAGTAGGCATGAGAATAAAACACTCCCTTGAAAATTTCTGTTCAGTGATGTGAGTGCTACAAAAAGTGCCAACTGAAGACATTTTTTACCTCATTAAATATTTTTTATCGTTATAATGTTTTCTGTGCTCTGCAGCGTGACTTTTCTTCTACTTTCTTCACCCATCTGTTTTTCATATAAAAGAGATCCACTATCTAATGCACTAAGTTCAGTTTTACAGGAGTTTGGAGAGGTTTTTTAGCTATGCTAATCCTTCTTGTTCGTGTCTGTCCAGTTTTTGTTCGGATTTAGTTTTCTTCTAATTTACTTTTTTAAAGAAAAACTCATATAAAAATGACTGGGTTTGACTTGTAAAACATTTTCAGCACTTTTCAGAGTATCTCCAGCTATATGCTGATGTATTTTGCAGCCCACTAGGTGACCTGCTGGCTAGAAGCCTCTGTTGTACACGGGATATCTGAAAGATGCCCTTGGCCAGGACCAGAAGTAGCAATCCTCATTTCGTGTATATACATTCACATGAGGATTTAGAGCTCTTCCTGCACTTCATGCATGCTTCAGACACTGTTCCAGTCACCTTCTGCAAAATAAATATCACTGTTCTCTGTGTTGCCTCTGAGCTCCAGGCTGGAGTATGCACCACCATAGATACGCCTTCAAAAACACAAAGTGAGCTGGCTGTGGCTGGAGATTGTCCTCCTTAAATGAGGCAGCAGCAGGGTGCTAGGGATGAGAGACAAATGCTGATTTGCCCCTTGTGAATCTACAGGTTTGTGAAAGGCAAATGCCACTGCCCAGACCAAGAAGTCTGCACTTAATGAAATTTATTAACATGGCCCTTACTTTCTTTGTGCATGATTAATAATTAGGGGTTAGAATATGGCACGCTTTTAGTCAAATATTATTCATTCAGCTCCAGTCACCAGGCTTCAAATCACTGAGGAAATACAGTGTAATATAGTGGTGGGAGTTCAAATTTAGTGATACACAAAAATAAATAAACAGGAGAAAATAAATATAAGGACATTAGCTACTGAGATTTTTGTATTCTAAAAAAGCCTAACAGACCAGGCCATTAAACTTTTCAAACAAAGAATTCGTATCAGCTCAGGCTTTTGTCTCCAATCTATTTCTAGCTTTTCCTTGTAATTCCTCTTGCATAATAAAATAAAAATAGTAACAATTTTAAACAGACTTTATTCTGGTGAGAGGCTGTTTATTAAACACATTTACTGCTGGGGCACAGTATATTTTTTTAATCTTTATCTTCCTGGAGAAAACTAACCAGATTTTATTTTTTTTCTAGGACAAACCAAGTCTTTTTTGAATGTGTCACAGCTTTGATTATTTTGTTTTATTGAGGACATGGGCAGTAGAAGAAATCCAGCAGGCTTTAATTATGCCTTGTATATTTTATTCTTAGGCAAGCACTAGCCAATACTAAAATAGAGAAGATTTAATGTACACACATTTCCTTGGCAGTTCTGGAGGTTAGGAACTGTCTACATTTCCTGGCAGTCTTAAGACAAAGAAGCTTCTATTATTCTCCTAAAAGGACTTGGCTTAAAACACTGGAAAAATTATGGGTCGAAATTACACAACCCATGTTATGCAGGAGTTGGGATTAGACAAAAGCACTCCTTTGCTTCCCACCTTAAGTAATACATATTTGATACAAATATGGCTTATATTACACAAACTCTGCTCACATCAGAAAGATTATGAAGCTCAAAGATTGAGCTATACTAGAGAAAATGCAACAACACTGTCAGTGCAATGACTCCTACATCTGCATGAGGATGGGAGTTCAATGGGTGTTCTTGCACAAACATGAATATGAAAGCTACCACAGACTGATGGTGTACACCAAAAGTTAAAAAATAAAGATGTGCTCAGCAAAAAATCACAGAAACAAGGTTTTGAGCTCACACTTCATCTATGAGGGGCAGAGCTGCAGACCTGACCTGCAAGGATGGTGCGGCTGTGGGGGTGCAGTGCCGCAGCAATGAGCACTGGCCCATCAGGAGGGTGGCAGATCTCAGATGTACCCTGAGGACAGAGTTTGTCTGTCCCCTGCTCCTGGATGACATTAGTGCCCATGGGACAGAGCAGGCACGCTCTGAGAGGCACAGAGGTCCTTCCACCTCTGAGGGATGTGCACAAGGACTCAATCACAAGCTAGCTCTGGTTTCTAGCATAGTACTGACATGAAACAAATCTGGCCTTATTTGCCTGTAGGAAATGATCTCTACTACAAGCACCAGCTTGGATGGCAAATTTAACACTCCACTTGTGGAAAGTGCCTGGAGGAATATCACCATACATATCCGAACATTAAATTATTTAGTGCTGTTTTTATGAAAGATTCTTTCCTTGAGTTATCCTGGTTTAGAGGTGACATTACTACAGCAGTTGAAATAAATAAAGAGAGGGGTAAAAAAAATAACTGCATTAGACCTTGTGCAGACTGAGTATATGAAACAGATTTTAAAAAATAAATATTATGGAAAACTTTAATCTTAAATGTCATATATACTCATAGCAAAACATACATGTCATTGCCCTAAGTTTCCTTTAAGTCTTATGAATATGATAAATGAAGAGACACAATTTAAACTTGAGCAGAAAAGGTGGAAACCCATGGCAGCTGCGCTCATCCGAATGCTTGGTATCTTCTTCAGGCTGCACTGAGAAGCCAAGAGCCTGCAGCAGATTTGCTGTGTGTGAAATCATTGATAGACTGCAAATAATTCCTGGCTGTGATGAAATATAAGATGCTCTTATGTCATGTGAAATTAGAGACAGTAAATGGCAGCTTCTGATTTCTTAGATAAAGAAGTACTAAGTACAATGAAATCATCTTATCTTTACAATATATGTAAAGACTGGTGTAAAAAGACCATTATTGGAGTAATATCATGTTTAAGTACAGTAAGATATTGATAAAGTAAAAAGGGTTCATTCAAATTATATGTATGTAATTCATTGCACAGCTAATTTCCTGAACAAATATGATATATATTTTTTTAGTTCTTTAGGAATTTTCAGGGGTTTTAATGCTTTCCTTCTTTTACTTCAAAGCATAAACCGACCAATTTCTTTTGTTCTCTGTCACTGCTCCCCCTCTGCCCCCCTTGGCAGGATCAGAAGTGTCTGTTTTCTAGGGCGCTAGCTCAGGACAGAGAAAACCCACAGCCAGGTCCCTGCAGAGGGAGTGTTGATACATCATTAATCTATCACTTTAGCTGATGAAAATGAACCACAGAAAGTGGCAAAGAGCAAATGCTTTGTATATAAGACAGAGTGAACATTGTGCAGAGTGAACATTAAAGCTATCCCAGACTAAGTTAACGGTGTACATCAGAGTTGTCTTCTGAAGAGGATCATGTGTGAGAATAATTGCTTATTTGCTGGTCTAGAGGAAGAAGAGAAGGATTCCAAAGCTGAACCAGTGTGGGCTGTGCAAGACACAGGATAAAATGCCTCTGTGTGTGAGAGCTTGGCTCAACTGGGTCCACTTTCTCTATATTTCTTTTCCATTACAACTTTTCTCTTTATACCAGAAAGATATTTTTAGCAAATTATTTTGAAAAAAAAAAGAAGTAACCAAATTTCTAAATTCTAACCTGTTAGATTTCTACAAGCTTACGTTTCCTTGCAAAAAACTCTTCTGTTGAAGACTTCCCTGACTCATATATCCCAGTCTGTGAATTACAGAAGCTCACACTTCTGATTTTTTTTTCTGGATTCATCAAGAAAACGATGACTCAAACTGTATAAGCAGGGAGTCACTCACAGACATGTTTTCTTTTGAGCAAGGATAAGTTTCCACTACTGGGAACAGGTGTTTATCTGTTTTGGCCATTGTATTGCACCCCCATAGGAGGGGTTTAGAGCAGAGGGAGCAGTGGTACCCTCTTCTTGGGGGACAGGCTGTTGTTTCAGCTCGTCTGAACCTGCTTTAAAAGAAAACATAGACAAAGAATCACATCTACAGAGCTTTTTTCTTCTTTTACTTCTGTAATGAAAAGAAGAGCACCTGTTTGGGTAGTAGGTAGAGTTATTGATTCTGGGTAGATCATAATGTTTCTTGGTTTACTTATTTTCTGAAATTCTTCATGCTGGTGCTGCTGCTGCATGATTGGAATAGGTAAATGATTCTTCAGCTGGAAAACATTTCAAAAGAACCTGTGACTCAAATACATATTAATATTTCTTAAATTGAGACTGCAGGAGGATGCTCTGGCTTTTGGGGCCTTTGGGAAACAAAGTTCTTGTTGAATGCCCTTTGACTCCTTTATGTTCTTTTTCTTTAAATACCAAAATTTTGGCCTGACTGTTGAGCTTTTGATTTCAGCCTATGCTGTACCCAGCATGAGACAAACACAATAAGAAGAGATTAAAGTATTTCCATCTGCTTAGATAATTTACTGGTGATTGAATGGTAAAAAATAAGTAATTTTATCCAGACGCTTGGGAATTACAATACAATTTTAATGCAGTCATAGGAAAAATCACTGTAAAATGGTATTGGTTTATTGCTACTGGGTTAATATAAGATTCGACACAATCTTGTTTGATTCCCTTGTCAACTGCAATGTCTTGGACAACTTTGAAAAGCGTCCATTTTATTAAATACTCTCAAGGGACATTTATAGACCTGCTTTTATGTTTGCAAATCATATTGAACTGGAATTGTTTGGTGATTCTGGGAAAGGCAATATGCCTCTAAACCAAAATCTTTGTAATTCCTGCATTGCCTCCATTATTGAAACTTCGTGTACTGTTCTGCTGAAGGGTAGTAAAACCAGATTTCTGCAACAACAGCAGCTTCTTTTATCTGAAAACTGATGGCTTGCCTGTAGTACTTGTAAGTTTTCAGAAATTATTAACAATTCATGTAAGAATTGTTGGACCACCGAGAAAATGAGAAATTGACCAAGGTTTCGGTAAACTAATATCCTCTGTATGAATTTGGTAGGGATTTTTTTAGGAAAAAAAATTCCATATACTTGGAATGTAATTCTCATACACATGAACAATTGTTCCTAAACCTACATCTGATGTTCTTTTCTGCTCTCTGTTGAACTAAACCCTGTTTCAGTAGCAGTTTCTCTTGAAAGTACTGCAACTTTCTAATATCTGTCTAGTTATTGAAAAAGCTCAATAAAGAGAAGAAAAGAAAGTGTCTTGTATTGAACATTTGCTTAAAAATAAAGGGTCAATTAAGATCTGCCTTCGGCTCCTGGTATATCTCCCAGCACTTTGTCTGCACATAGAAAGAAGGATGGGGACATAAACAGGACCTTGGTGATGAAGCATATAGCAACAAAATTACTAATTTTATTTAATTTTATTTTTATTTAACATAAATATTTAATTTTATTTAATATAAAATTAATTTTAATTGTATCTAATTTTAGCACACTATTTTAACAGAAATACAAAGTCAGCAGACTTTAAGACAAACTCATCTGTGGAGAAGGAAACATCCTGAAGTACTGCATGGTTACATTTACAGTGTTTGTAACCCCATCAATCCTTTCAAACACAGATACTAACACAACACCATTTTCTCCTTAAATAAGAGCAGGACTCAGTTCTGAATTTGTTATCAAAGACTGTAAAAGTATTTGATAAGATTTTTTATGGAAAATGGTCTATTAAATAAAATTATATTGTTTCATGAATTTACTGTATTTAGAAATGCTTTATTTTTCTAATATTTTGAAACTAAAAAAATACTAATTTAATTTTAAACATGAAAAAAATCTTATGGGACTGAATGTTATAGTGTGAATTAAAGCAAATAAAATTCTAGATATGGGATTTATCGGGACTTTTTATTCTCTCCTAATCAGAAAATGTCATTAAAGCATAATTAAAGTTTTTAAAGAGTTGATGGTTTAAACATTTGGCCCAACTTCTGTTGGGTTTTTTTATGTGGCTTGTAATAAAATTATATATATATATTCTACTAAACAATTTTTTCTTTAAAGATTTGGTAAGTTCAATATCCAGGAAAAACATGATGATAATTTGCACCATTCTATTTTGGTTGTAAAATACTGAAGCATTTAAGATTTTGCTCTTTTTTAATAGTGCTTTCTGAAAAAAGAGATATTGAGAAACTTATATCAGGAAACCCTACATTTCTACAGGCCCAAATCCAATTTTAGATACCAGTAAGAAGATGACCACTGACAGTAGTAGGAGTTACATGCAGAGCAGAGCTCGACTGCACCCCTACAAATTCTGCAACAGGAAGAAGATACAGGATTTGTGCACAAAAATTTAAATACATATCCTTAACTACATGAGCTGAGGTCAGTTTCCAGCTTTTAAAAGAACCTTTCTTATAGAGGTAGTTTATTGTCCCCTTCCCCAGCTTAATAAATCAGAGCTATAAAGAGAGACAAGAATTGGCCAGAAGTCCGGTCAACACCAGGCACTGTCTCTGAGCCAGTGAATTTTTCATTCCTGGATGTATTGTGGTTCAACTTTGGCAAGCAGAATAGTCAGTGTACATTTTTATCTACTCGTATTCTTATATGAGAATTACCCACAGGGATATATTGAAATGAGACATCAGAAGGGACAGTATCTCAGAGCTCTGGCTTTCTATGCACTGCTCTAACTGCTGTTGGGGAAGGAAAAAAAAAAGATATTTTTTAAAGAGAAAAAAAAGTGTAGTGAAACCACATTAATCTATTTCAGACTCCGAATCTTCATAACACAAGGGTGCCTAAGCTGGAGAAAGTGTCAGATATAGCCCTCTGCAGAATTCAGTGTTGTCTAGTATGGGCGCCATGTGCACCGCTTGTGGACTGTGTTGCAGTAAATCTTGGTTTCATGTAATACATGGGCAGAGCTGGAGAACTGCATAAAACAGATGGTGAGGCTCCTCACAGTGAGTTCTGGTCACAGGCACAACAGATTTTCACCTAGGGGCCTACAACATGGGTCCTATACCCTGTGCCTTAAATCCACATTTCTTTTTGAGCCTAGCCTGATGTCTGATTTAAAGCATCTGAAGGGCTAGATACAATACAATACGAAAATTAACAGCAGAAGTAAGATTAATTCAAGATTCATTTCAAGAAGGACAAAATAACCATAATAAATTCATTTATTATGAATAAATAACACCCCATTATAATTTTATATAACATTATAACTCCCATCATGTAGATTCATCAAAACACCCAGTTTCCTACTCTGATCATCTGAAAACTGTGGCCTTTAGTAAAAGAAATATCTAAATGTGTCTGGATCATGTAACCAGACTTCTGTGCCAGGCCCTCAGAGAGTAGAAACCAGTGTCGCTTCTATAATTTCTCAGATCTCTAATTTCTTATGGGGGTTAAATATGTGACTTGCTGGTTTTACCCCAAAATAACAGATATTTTATATAAATAAATTCACACTATTTAAAACATAGCAGCCAGTGATTTTGCTTATTTAATCTGAAGCAATGTAACAAACTGACCCAAAGAAAAGTATTTCAAATACCATGACTTGTAAATGTTGGTTGTTGAGGTTTTTTAAAGAAACAGTAAGACAGATGGTGTGTTAGATTAACCTGAGCTAGGAAAATAGAGACAAAGCCAAAATTAAAGACAAAGACTAATATCTGTGCAAAGAAACATGCTGAAAACAAACTAAGTTTAACCTCTGGTAATGCTAGCAGCTGGGCTATACACGAGTGCAACCTCAGACCTGTTCTCTTTAAATTGTTCTTTAAGAGTTCATTTCGTTGGACTCTTCCTGATAAATTAAGTCTTGGGTGAGTTTGCTGCTATTTTCTTTTTTTTCTCTAAGGAAAACCTTCAGACCAATCTACTGAGAAACAAAACGAAAGTTCATCCTGTGGCCTGGTGCTGTATAAATTTTCATAAGAAAGAAATTTATGCTAGGCCCAAAATGCTGGAGTAGTGAATTAGCACAGTTCCTCTGGATTCCTGTCTTGCAGTAAAATTTTCTCAGCCAACTATTTCAAATTAATTTTTTCTTTTAATAGTACAACTTTGCATACATTTTGTCTCCATGTTGTAAGTTTTTTTCAGTATTGCAGCCTATTCTCAACCACTGGCTGCTACCTTGGGCTGTAGGTCCCTGCCCCTTTTATGTGCCAGGTTGTGAAGTGAGATAAGGAATTATTTTGGTCTCTGGTGTTTTAGTTTGAAGGTTTTTTTCCTATGGAAGTCAGTGTTTTTTTCAATGAATTAGTGTGACTGAGGGGTATGATAAATTACAAGCACAGATGAGCAGACGAGAAAAGTCTCTTAAAATGGTCACTTCTTCAGTAAAAAATGTATGTGCTATTGCACTCTTGTAGATCTTGGAGCAGCATACTATCAACAAGTCAGAGAGAAATAGTTTTGATGAGATTAATTAATAAAAACCGAGTATCAAACAGTGGAGATTTGGTGAGGATGGAGCTGCAATGCTAAGACAGGAGCACTCAGATGAGATGCTCTCAGATTGTGTCTCCCATCCCAAACGCTATGCAAGACACAGGTACTTGCAAGCATGTTGAAAATAATAATTGAAATCTGATTGGAAAGTCCTGGTCTAAGAGTGAAGATTTAATTCAAATCTCAGATTGAGATCTCATTAAAATCTAGTATAATGTACATATTTAAAAATTTTATTCTTTAAAAAACCTCCCCTTTGTGTGTATTTATAGCAATACATTGGCTTTACACCGTGTTTAAATGAATACAACAGAGCTCAAAGGTGATGTGGCATTCATAAACTTTCATACAACTTTCACACCTCATGATGTTTCTTGAGACTGTGCAGCACTTTTAATCTTGAATTACAGGAGTTTAAGGGCATGACAATCTAATAAATACTCAATTTCTCTTAAAAACCAATCAAGGCAGTATTGAAGACAGCTCCCATAGTATGGAACATCTGTCAGGCTGGGACCTCCATCCTAGACTATTGTATATGAGCTAGAAAAAGATGGCTTTTAATTGTATAGTTTAATATTTTTACAGCACCTTTCATCTTCTGCCAGAAGACTTTTAAAACTGGTATAAAAGACATGTAAGATTGGATGTTCTTGGCATCAATATTTAGGACTCCTGGATTATGTTTCTGCAGCTGGACAGCCAGGGACAAATCGCTTCTCTGATCAGGGCTTTTATGACCCCAATAAATTTGATTAATAACACTCCAGTTCTCTGCAAAATGATAAATATACATTGACAAAACATAAAGTCTAATATCTAGGCTATTATTTATTTAATTTCTGCCTCCATGTGCCCTTGGTATAAAAGCACTCTTAAATTCTTCTAAAGAACAGAGCTTGAAAGGAATTGAAAGGTGTCAGTGGAGGTTTCAAGGAGTCCTGAGAGAGGCAAAGCATTTTTTGCTTGAGCAGAGCTTTTTAATGCTGTCTAAATTGCTTCAGTGAGCAAAAAATTTAGGTTAAACCCAATGGTAGAATCTCTAACTCTGCAGGTTTCTCAATCCATATGGGTTACAGTTTCTTTTATACTGAAAGATTTTCTTTAGGAAAATAGTTTATTGTCATTACTCCACTTTCCAGAGGAATTTTGCCTTTATGCAGGAACTAGGTGGTTGTTCACTGTATGTTTTCTAGTCTTGTTTAATACCTTCATTCAAATTTTGATCAAGATTTATTTTGTCAATCAGTCACAACTGTGTTTTATCAATTTATTTGTTAAAGATTCTCAGCCATATATATAGCTATTCCCTCACAATGATCAAGAGATTATAGTCAATGTCTCTTTAAAGAATTAAAAAGAAAAGAAAAATGCTTAATAAAAGAAAATGCTAATTTTCATTTACTTGCTGAAAATAGGAAGAAAGCAGACTTGATGCTCATCTGAGAGTCATAAGAGTGGTTTGGAGACTGTCCCACTGCAGTAATTTACAGCTTGCACGGAGCTACGGCAGAGCTGGCAGGCAGGATCCTGAATTATACAACTTTGCAAACCTTAGATGTGACAGCACTGAGACAACACCCCATATTCTGCACTTAGGCAGAGATCCCAAAGCACTGCTCTGTGTCTGTGTCCCTGACTGTGCTCCAGCACACATCAGATTGTCATTGAGAATATGAAAAGTCTATACTAATTACCATTTTCACAAATTATGCTTAGCCACCTTGTATCCTCAAAAGGTAACTTGTGGATCCACTTTCAAACGCTCACAGTGGAGTGATAAAACTTCCTGGTTTTAGATTATATTTGTAGAACTAAGACACTGATTATTAAAAAATAAAATTTTTAAAAAATATTTTTAGCTCTGTTGTAAGAGTTTGTGGATTTTTAGAGAAAGGTAAGATCTACATCATCCTGTTCATGTTTAGCAAATGCATATCTTACAGTCAATAATTTTACAACTCAATTTAAAACAACTCTGTTAAAATGCTCTAAATGTCATCATGATTGCCATCTCATTTCCTTTATTTTTCAACTTCAAACTTTTTAAAACATCTGTTATGAACTTGTGGGATCAATTGCCTCTCATACATGCCTGTAAAGGTTTTCTGATACAGACTGCTTAATCACCTCTTTCACTGTAGTTCTTTAACATTTTTGTGTTGTCTGTGGTGAACAGACTGGTATTTTATTTCATTTTCCTATTCCATATCAGTCTCTAAACCAATTATGGAGTGTTATGAACAACTGTCTTTTCCTAAGCATAGGCTTGGATACAAAATGCTGTACATCACATGCTTCCTATCTTTGCATGAAATTTGGGGGCTGGTGTCTAAAATGCATTTATCCAATCATGATCTTGCAGAGGCACAAAAGGTACTGGTATTTTTTAAATAACATTTTCTACATTTTTTACATAACCATTTTTTAATGCTGACATTGTACCAGACCAGAAAAAAAAGCATTACAAGGCTTTTAAAATATTGTTCATCTCCTCCTGCCTATAGAATCTTCACAGTTCATCCCTTCTCTAAGAAATGAGTCAGATAGAATTTAATTTAAGGGGAACTATTCCTTAATATTCTCATTCCTGGAAACTCCCCCTTCATTCCTTTTTTCATATTCAAATTACAGAAATATTAAAAATCCCCATTCCTTTTTTTTTTTTAATTGTGATCCACAGGTCTTTCATATCTTCCCATTCCAAAAGTGTGTCTTATACATAATTCTAAGAATCATATAATTTTCATTCTTTTCAGGAGATGCATTGGCTCATCATACCTTATTTCAATATTTACAGTACGCTGTGACAGCATAAATGAAATCAGCAGATGTGGCTAGACTTTTAACTCTACATTTCTCCTCTGAGAACCAAATTCTGAAAGCTGATTAATTTTTCAAGATTCCTGAAATATCTTATTTGATTTAGAGTATGTGTATCCATCTGAATATATGGAAAATCAGTTACCATAAATGTAACCTGCTAATCTGATACATTTTTGCCCCTGCTGGGTTTTTTATTTCACTGTGGCTGTTATTTCAACTACTTGTTTAAACACACTGAAGATGTGGATAAATACAGAGAAAGTATTGTGAAAGGCTGTTTCTACGCTTATGCAGGTCAAATGGAACTGAAACTCATTAGTGACCCTAATTCCACCATAAAAATCATGACAACTTTGTAAAATATACATTTAACTTATGTTATGACATTCATGTCTAGAAAGGAGGATTTGATCAGTTAATATGAAAACTACCAGGGTAGTTCCATTAATCAGATTTTGTTTCTTTTATGGATATGAATGTAAACAGTTGAGAAAGTGTGAGTTTGGGAAATGTGTTTATTATGTTATCCTTTTAACCTCATGAACTGTTTAGTGTATTTAATGTAGAATTGCATCAATCACTCTTTCCAGACAAGACTCTGTATAGATAATTTGCATTCCTGGGAAATCACACGAATAAAGTAAGAGGTAATAATCAATAAGCAAACCAAGAAAATCCACATAAAAGGATTTTTTGCTATTTTTTATTTTCCCCTGGGGTGGTGAATCACTGCTGTCCTAAGCAGGGTCAGGTATTGCCCAGGGGAATGAACAGTGGCTCAAGAGCCCTGTGAACGTGGGATGGGGGCTAGAGGGTGATTGCAGCTGCAGAGAGGGCAGTGCTGAGCTGGATGGGGCAGCCCCATGAGCAGGAGAAAACTATGAACCTCCCATCATCACAGTCATGGACCTTGCCAGGAGGTAGGACATTAAATTTTAAAACCACCCCAGGCAAGAATGAGTTTTAACCACCTCTTATTCTTCCAGTATGGTCTCTAACTTACCAAGCAGCAAAATCTTCTGTCAAGCAGGGAAGCACATACTGCATTAAACTTACCTTAGAAGAGGTAGTAAATGTATTTAAGAAGAGTCAGAATAGGTGAGACTGTTATATCCTGGGATTTGGCAGAACTTGACAGCTGAGTTCTATCCCCTACTTCATCCATGTTCTTTGAGAAGGGACAAAGCATGCAGTCAGAGGAAAAGGACTGAATAGATGTCTTGGTATACACTGTGATATAAGAGAGATCACATCTGGCCCTTGCACATTTAAGCAGGAATGTTCTCACCTACGGATTTTATACAGAGAAAAAAAAAAAAAGGCATGTAATCTCAAAGCATTTTGATTCTTCTATAAGTTATTTAACAGAAGATTTTTTTGAACCTTAAGTTACTTCAATGCAAACAATTCAACAGTGAGAACAGAGTATGTACAGTCACAAGTTTACCTGGCTGTGGTTTCCCCCAAAGCAAAGACTGCCAGGTCCCTGGTGCCACCACTGATCCCCCTTGGGCTGGCCCCCTGCATAAGTGGTGGCTCAGCAGAAACCAAAACAACATCAAGACATTTCTTACTTCCCAGTGAGCAGCCAGGATGGCTACTGAATTCACCATCAGTTGTTTTTGTGTCACAATGTCCTGACGGCTGCTACCTGTTCAGGATTTGGTGGTTTTTTCCAATCTGTGAAAAGATTACCTGTTGTAATCCTGCTGAGTGACTCCTCATCCTCACTGAAATCACAGGTGATGTGGTTGCACTATTATTCCATATTCATTTAATTTGTTTATAAATTAACCTCATTATGTAGGAATGTAAGCTATTTTAGGATAAATTGAGACTAAGAGACTGCTCTAAGTCTGTTTCTCTTTAGAATTAGCACAGAATGAACGACAGTGAATAAGCTCATGATCTTCATCTTTCACCTGGCAGATGCTCTACAAGCTGTATGAGAAGTGATTCATTAAACTGGTCACAAAGGGCAAACCTCAGAGTAATTTCACTTATAATCTTTGTTCTGTAGTTTATTATACACAAAGTAGGAACAGGCAGAATTGTTTTATATTACCACCTTACTCATACACCGCACTTTGGCAAATGAGATGCTTATCTCGGTATGGAGAGCATTTCTGTCTGCTTAGTCAAGCCAGAAACAAGACTGATGAAGACATGAAAAGGGAAAAAGAAATAAAAGTCAAAAGGGGAAGTGTGAAATAAGTCAGAATTTTAACGAATGAGTGTATGTACAGTACATATAATGCATAAAAATTGTGGATATCTGATTCCTTCCGGTAAAGGATTACAGGCACTTCATTTAGGAAATCTCTTAAATCAGCCAATATTTACAAAGTCCCTGAGCCAGATAAGACTGTCAGAATTGACATCCAGGGCTGAAGCAAAGTCCAGAGCCTTTTACCAGATGATCATCAGTAACTTATTTCTCAGGCAAAAATTCCCTAAAGTGAGACAAACATAGGCTTACTTTTCATAATGGAGACCCTGCCTACTGTCAGCACCCCAGGAAATCCTGAGCTAGACAGTTCATCCAGGCATGGTACACACACATACCTATACATCCCAGGATGGAGCTATGCCAGATGAATTTATCAGAGCTCATTTTTAAACTCATTTGCACTTGTGGTCAGAAACCTACAGCAATGCATCCTATGAGTTAAATGTGTGCATTGTGAAAATGTACTTCTTTCAAATCTTTTACATTATAATCCTGAGGAGTAATAGCTTCTCTCTATAACTACTGCCCAATACAGATTTTTACTTTACAAATCCCTGTAATCTCTACAGTTCACTGCTTAGGTAGACTTTTATCTCTGGATTCCAATGCTTTTAACAGCCCTTCATGGCTTATGCAAATCTCTGGTTTGGAAATCTTTTTTTTTGTGTGATGAATTTGCGCTACCTGAATGCCTGACTCATTGGCTTAATTAAATGGAAGCATCTTCCATGAATCACAATATTTGTTTGCAGGAGTGAGAAAAAATGGGTCTGTGGAGGAGTTCCCCTGTGTAAATACAAATTTTATTCAGAAAATGGAGTGTGGCTGCACTAATTTGATTAGGACTGATGATTAAGTAACTGGTATGAGTGGTAAGGAAGCATCATACATCAACACAACCAGATCAATATGTATTTATTTATGTTTTAGTCCACAAAAACTGTGAGATAACTAGAGAATGCCCTAAGCACAGAGTCCTCTTTTCTGTATTAACTGCTTATGATTCTTACTCATGCAAGGCCAAGCTGCTACATTTTACTAGATGCTCAATTAAGCCCCAAAGAACCACTAGATGGCATTTGTTAACTGCAAATGAACTAAATCCGACTAGCTCTGAACGAGGACTGCAGGGAAATTATTTATCTACTAATAACAGTCATGTGGATGGTTTTAGGTGAACAATACTGTCATTTAGACAGGGGGAAAAATTAGAATTAGGGCTAAAATTAATTCCAGAACATCAGAGACACAAAAGAGAAGAGTCATGTGGAAGTGATAAGTACAGATACTCCAAAAACAAAATTCTTGGCAAGGAAAAAAATATATTTGAGCCTGACTAACAGAGAAGCAAAAAAGCTTCCCAGTGGTTCTCACAGGTAAGAGTTACTTCACTTTCCTGTTGCAGAAGTTGCATTCCTGCTTGTCCAAACGGTTCAAAGCCCTACCCTCATCTCCTGCAGCTCTTCATTTAACCAGGATTCTGAGCCACTCTCTGGGACCTTGGTCCCAGTCTCCCCCAGCAGAGCAACATCTCTGCATCTGCAAGCCAGAGCTCCCACAGCCCCTGACCATTGCAGCCATGCCCATCTCTGGACACCTGCCCTGCTCATCTGGAGCTCACTGACCTGCCACCCTGGCTGGGCTTTGCCATGTCCCTGTCCCCACAGCTTTTCCCACTTCTTTCAGGCTCTTTCAGGCCCAACCCCAGCTCCCCCTGCCAGACCTTACCCTGCCCCACACACAGGGTGAAATCCCAGCCTGGCTCTGCTCAGCTGAGTTGTTCTCTGCAAGCAGGGTGCTTGAAGCAAAATAACAGAAAAGGTTACAAAATACATGCTTTTCCTATTAAAAAAAAATAGTGAAGAAAACATCTGAGGCTATTCATGACAAACCTCAGTAGGAACCTGAAAAAAAATTGCTTGAAAACCTCCCTTTGGGGTTTGTAGAAATGAGGGATTGCCCCTTTTCCTGCTTTTTCAGCCCAGTGCCTCCCCACCCTGCAGTCCAGACTGCTGGGGTGCAGTACAGGGCAGCAGTCTGACTTGGACACATGACGTAAAGCACTGGAGGGCATTTCCAAGTCTCTGCTTTGTTTTGTTTTCAGCCAAAGGGTTTTCAGCTGTCAGGTGTTCTCTTTTTCCAACAAAAATAAAAGATTAAATTGTCTGCAGAAAGCAGGCACCTTCCAAAAAATGTCCTTCTAAAGAAAACCCAATATCCTGTTGGAAAACAGCTTCAGTGGAAAACAACCAACAAGAACTTTGTGTGGTTTTGTCCCAAGGCCAGCTGCTTCCCATAAACTTAACCCACTTTTAGAGAGACACTTGCTGCTTCATTGCAAGAGAAGGGAAAAGACAGAAATCATGTTCCAATGGTCACTGAGAGTATCTAATGTGAGCATCTAATAATGGATCAAGCATCTCTCTGTTTAATTAAGGAGACTGAGGCACAGTTGTGCCGACCAGACAGTTTGCATTTGTTCTTCTACTCTGGGCATTTTGTGTAGAATTTTGCAGAACCAAAATGGTATTTTGTAGGCACATATTTTGTGTAGCTGGGATTGGGGCTGTGGCCCAGCCCCATCCCCAATGGGCACAGCTGTGAGCAGCAGGTGAGCAGCACAGACAGCAATGAGCCATGGAGTGCCCAGGGGCACTGACCAACCACCAAAGGGAGCAGAGGGCACACAGGGGCAATGCATCAGCATGGGGGGTATAAAAGGTTGTGCTAAAGAACAAAAAGGGCAGATACTTTCAGTCTTGTGAAGTGGTGTTGCTCTGTATGGGTTGAAGTTTTCTGATGTCATATGGTGACGCTCTGTGTATTGTGGCTGTCTGGGCTGTGGTGTATGCTGTGGCAGTATTTGAGTATCAACAGCTTACAATGCTAACACCAATATATTGGTTAAGCTGGAAATAACATCCAGAGCCTGTTGCAAATCATTCCTGTGTGTTAAAATTATATCAGCATTATCATCTGTAAAAAGGAGCTTATATTTGATTCATATTGATAATTTATTTTTAAGCTGAAGTGGTCAAGAGCAGAATATCTTTGGTTCTGGATTATGGTTGTTGCTTATTCTTTGATGATCAACATGTTTATATGTATTACAATAGTTCTACTGCCATAGGAGTAACTGCATACCTGTTATTAAACTCAAAAATAAACAATAATATAACAACTGAGCTATTAATAGATTTGGAAATGGGTTATTAATTCCAGTTACCAATTATTGTGCCTTTATTGTATTTTATTTAGCTATTTGGAAATGAAGTGAACAAAAGCTGTAATTTCAAAGTCAATCCTGCTGACGTTTCCAAATGGATTTTATGTAATTCTTCCTGCAAATACAAAGTTTGCCAAATCAAAGTTCATGATGGGTTAAAATTCCCCGTAAAGAGTTGCTGATTAAATATTTGCATAAAAATAATCTCATCAAAAATAAGCTGAACTGAGTCTCAATCATCAGACTATATATATAGATAAAAATAAAATAGAAGAAAAAACATCTTTGCCTGTATTTGCAAATAGAAAAAAAAAATGGTGGGGAGGGAAGAGGCCATTGAATCAAACACTGGGTCAAAATGTCAAAATGCAAATAATTTTTATGGACTTTTTTAGTTTTTCAGACAGTATTGTTTAGCCAGTTCTTAGCAAGAAAAATTACGTCTCTTAAGGGTTAAAATATTTTGAAGAGACTTGCTATGACTAAAGGCAGAGATTTAGTCCAGTGGCTCTGCTATTTTTACCTCTGTGCTACGAATTTTCAAGTGTCTGCAATTTAATACTCTAGCCACCTTCACAGAAGGAACCAAAAACTATTCACGAACCACATCGAACGTTCCCAGAGTCCAGCAGGTCCCTCCTGAGAGAAGGAAAAAAAACAAAGCCAAACGAAATTCATTCCTGGTTCACTGGTGGCATCTGGTGGCCACCCTGCAAACCAGCAGCGTGTGCCATATGGAATTTGCATTCCAGGTTTAGGGCAGGGGATGGGAGCCCTGCTCTCCTGCATGGCTTCTCCACAGGGCAGAATTCCTCCTCTCCCTGGTTACCAGGTCACTTGTTTTTCTGCCTCTTTTTGCTGTTTCCTCCTATTCTTCTGGCTATTCTTCACTCCAAGCAGTTGAGGCAGGTGATTGTCACTTTTTGTTTCGTGGCCTCACCTCGAGTCCTGTGTGCACTTTTGGGCACCACAATATAAAGATATAAAGCTCATAGCAAAGTGTCCAAAGGAGGGGCACAAAGATGATGAAGAGCCTTGAGGGGAAGCCCTGTGAGGAGTGGCTGAGGCCACTTGGTCTCTTCAGCCTGGAGGAGACTGAGAGGAACCTTCATCGCGGTTTGCAACTTCCTCATGAGTGGAAGAGGAGGGGCAGGTGCTGATCTCTTCTCTCTGGTGACCAGTAATAGGACCTGAGGAAATGGCCTGAAGCTGTCAGAGGGTCTGGGTTTGATATTTGGAAGAGATTCTTCTCCCTGTGGGTGTTTGGGGACTGGAAGTGGTTCTCCAGGGAATTGGTCACAGCACCAAGCCTGGCAGAATTCAAGTGCACATTTCAAGAAGTGTCTGGACAGTGCTCTCAAGCACACAGTGTGGTTCTTGGGACTGTCCTGTGCAGGGACAGAAGTGAACTCAGTGATTCCTGTGGGTCTGCTCCAACTCAGGACATTTTGGCACCATGCTGATTACCCACCTCTCTCCTTCCCTCTGGTAAACCCAGATCCTGACTGGACTCTAGAGCAAGGTGGTGGTCCCTGGGGTCACTGAGATCCCTGCACTCCCATCAGTGAGGTGAGGCTGCTCTGGGGTAACTGGACACAGCCCAGAGCTGAGAAACCCTTCTGTTGGTTCAGAGCTGCATCCAGGGCCGATGCCAGAACACTTAAGCCATTGGACTGGGGCTCTGAAGAGAGCAGTTGAGATTTGGGCTCCAAGAGAGGCAAGAGGCATTTTAAATATGGTCTAGATTTAATTCCTGACATCTGCACTATTTATTCTCCTTTCCCATAACTACTCCTACTGCCTGACTACTCTTTGTTGACTCCTGGGAACGAGTAAGTTCAGAACATGATTAAGACATAATAAGGATGGCTGAAAGCTAGCACATGCCTGTGACATCTGCTCTGACTGGAGGAGGTGGAGACACCCAGGGCAAAAGTTAAGTTACTCCTTCACTCCATTCTTGGGAGAGCCAAGAATAAATAATAGTTCATTTTCATTCATGGGAATGCAAAATACAAGGAAATGTAGAGCAAGCCAGAGCCTAGCGAGGCCAGCTATGCTCATAAACTATATGTGTGGAATGTTTCCATAGGAAAAGATTGTTCCATGTACTGTTAGCAATCTCCAATGGTTCACTTAAAGATTAGCTTAAACTAAACAGATCATATCTTGAGTTTCTGAATTTCAGTGACTATCTGGCAAAGTCAGTAAAAAAAAATCAGCTTTATAAAAAGTTGATGTAATAATGTTGTACTTTACCTGCAGTGTATTCATGATAATTACTGAAGACTGTAAGAAAAACAAATAACTCACAATAAATTACTTCACAGTTATTTCTAATTTGGAAGGATGTTTTCCCACAAACACAAGTAACTCCCACAGTGGACACTCCCCACTCTTTTCCCCACACAAATTGCATTTGTGGACAATAAAGAACCAGGCTTTTATAACCATATGAGATTTCTATTCCATTCTTCAGGGAACACCAGTACTACTAATATGTAAGTTCTCTTCCTGTACTCTGTCAGGTTATTAACTAAAATTTTAAGTATCCAAATGCATCCTAAACAAGACTTAACATATTTTGAACATTTATGGTTACAATGCTTCATTAAAAGCAAAGGTATGAAATAGTTTTATCACACATGTTCTTATTAGACAAGTCTGTGAAGCCCTAGAAGTTCTGAAGTTTGGTTTTGTTCTAAACAAAGAAGACAAAGACTTAGGATTTTTCATAAAATGTGATATTTCAAAATACTTCATTTTATAATTATAATTATAACTGAAATAATGATGTTTTAAGGAATCCCTTTATTGTATTTAGAATATTTAGATAAATCCAAAAAGGACATTCTTTTGACAGTTATGAGTTTTTCTAGTGCCGCTTCAAAAGATTAGAAGATATAATCAGTATTTGCTGCTAACAAAAAGTTAGAAGATACAAAAGCTATTTTACAAATTTTTAGCAATTTTTACTGTTGAACACCCCTGTTTTGGACACTCCTTCTCCGCTATTAAATATGTATTTTTAAAAAAATGCCACTTGCTAATATAAAACTATAATAGAATCATGGAATCATAGAATGGTTGGGGTTGGAAGAGGTCTCAAAAAATCATCTGGTTCCAACCCCCTGCCACAAGCAGAGACATTTTCCACTAGACAAGGCTGCTCAGAGCTCTATCCATCCTGTCCTTGAACACTTCCAGGGATGGGGCATCTTCAGCTCCTCTGGGTTACCTGTTCCAGTGCCTGAACATTCTCTGATTAAATAATTTCTTTCTAACATCTAATCTAAATCTCTCATCTTTTAGTTTAAAACCATCCCCCCTTGTCCTATTTAAATTGGCCTGTGTAAGAAGCTGCTCAGTGATGCAAATTTGAAACATTTGAAAGCAAATGAGAAGCAGCCTTTGCTTTTGTCCGTCTTTCACTTTTTCTCTCTGTACTCTCTTATTGCATCACATCAGATGGAAGAGCCCTAACTCCCTTCAGACCCATTCACTGAGGAGCTCCTGAGTCCTTTTGGTCTCAGTGCTCCAGCAGCAAACCTGAGCGCCTCCAGCCTTGCAGCATTCCTGCAGAAGGGGCTGTGCTGCTATGTTATCCTCAGAGCTGAGGCACAGCTGATCTGACATCCCCAAGCAGGGCCAGCATTGGAGCCTCCCAAGCTCCCACCCCAGCACTGACGTACAAAGCCCTGGAATGAATCAGTCCCCTGCTGGTACTGGAGCAGTCCAGGCTGAGGTGCCTGCTCTGCCAGAGCAGGGGGAACGCTGACACAGATCACGCACATGTGCTGCTGGATCATGTCTGGGGTTAATATGCCCCTGGAATTTTGGCACCGTAATGTGCATATTTAGTCACTTTAGCATTTCCTTATGAAGGAAGACCATGTTGCATACCTGGTACTGTTGGAACACAGGAAATTCCTCTGCCTGCCCTGGAGGACTCGAGCCCCTGCCCAGGGGGGTCAGAGACCTTGGTACAGAGCCCAAGACCCCTGTGCCTTTGATTTAGCCCTTGGAAAAAACAATTACCAACCTTATTTGAAGAATTACAAGCTACAAAAGTTTAAGTGGAATGATACTGAATTTATTACAGAGTGAAAAATAGATTTTTGGAGTTTTTAGAATGGGGGGTCAGGGGGCAAGATGGAGGGATCTGGGCATGTCCAGCCTTTCTCCTTCTTCTTCTTGGCCTCCATCTTCTGCTGTGATGTTGGCACTTTTAGAGTGGTTTAGAGTAGAAGTTCACTGTCTAACATGGGTGATAGGTATTGGCAAGTAATTGTAAACATTGTACGTGTAGTTTTAGCATAAAAAGATAACACCGCCCCGTGGGCAGGCAGAGTGCCTCTGACTGACTTGCTGAGTGGACCTTGGCAGGACAGGAGAAAGAATTTTATAGATAAGATACAATAAACAACCTTGAGAACAAGACATTAAGAGTTCTGACTCCTTCTTCGACTGCCAAGCTAAGAAAAGAGACTTTCTAAGGTATCTCAGAGTCACTCTGACCAGCAAAGATTCCAAGATGGTACCAGTGTTTATACTTGATGATGTCATAATTCCTTACAAAATGAAACTTTTTTAAAAATTTATTTTTACTTCAGGATCCTTTCTAATGCACTTCTACTTATTCCCTCCCTTTGTGTCATGACTTCAAAAGAATAATTTTCCATTTTTGCTGGTCTCAGTCATTAAATTTGTTTCTCTCAAACTGTTTTTGCCTTTATTTCTGAACCAGGAAAAACTGAGCTTTAACATAATTTTCAAAGAACAATGCAAAAACTTATGCATCTTCCTATTTTATTAACAACCAGAAAGCATAACCAATCCGTAATACACTTATTGTGCCTACCATTAAAAGTGTTCATTGCCATAAAATTGATACAAATTTTAACCCATGAATAATTTTAGTGAATTAATGTGCCTATCTGTTGATGAAAAGATGAATGAGATTTTTTTACTCTTTCAGAAGCAGAATCTTAATGTTTACATTTTCTGAAATCTAATTCCTCCTAACTAACCCCTAATTGTAAAATTTGAAATACATCATAAAGAAAAGTCAAGAATAATGTTATTTTGTGTAAAAAACCACACCAGGATATACAGATTTATCAAAACCAGGATTCTGTTACTTTAATAATGCAAGAAAGCACAGAAGATTAGCCTAGTAAACTGATACTCAAACCAACAGTGTTTTTTACCTGGTAATGTGAAAGATACATGGTAATGCCAAAAAAAAAAAAAAAAACCCCCAAAAACCCATGAAACCAAAATCAATAAGGGTTTTCTTTCAATAGGTTGCATATCAATCTTAATAATGATGGAATGTTTGCATAAGCATGTTCTGGAAGCAACCATCTTACCTTAGTTAGTGCAGCAGTTCCCATGATGTGATCTTGAAAAGTCCCTTGATGTTTTTGCAAGACTTGGTTTGCTAAGCCAAGTGTCCTGGACAAATGCCACTACATCTGGGGCTATAATGAGAATACTTTTTCTGCTGGTGCTCAAGTGATTCCCAGAATGAATTTTCATTTGTTTGTTCATGATCATTGCATGTTCAGTTAATCCAAACATGAAGCAGTAGAGCTTCAGCTCTAGAGCCAGTGTTTTAGAAATCACCTCAAAGATATAATGATCAAAACTTCCTAAATTTTTGTTCTAGACCATGTATTCTCCTTTAGTGCTTCAGGATAAAAGTTGTCCTGCTGAACAGACAGAATGCCATATAGTTTATACTGTTAAAACAGAACAACTGTAAATGAAAATATTCATTCTAAAATAACTAAATAAATTGCAGTGAAGTGAACAAGTACACAGGACACTGAAACATTTGAGAACAGGAAAAGGAAAAAAATAAAACCTGGGTGGATTTATTTTTCTTATTAAGTTGCTTGGCTCAGCTAATGGAAATACCGCACCTGCTTAAAATCTGAATTTTACTTGAATTAAATCAGCAATCTTCCACTTATTCTAAATTTTCATGTAGTTTATATATCAGTCCCTATAGCATTTGGAATTATCCTTACATAAATATTATTCTAAAAATAATTTTTTTAGTCCTATGACAAGCAATATGGTTTTTAAAGTACGACCCTGCGCCCTGTATTTTCAAAAGAAAAGGCTGAAATTTTAATTAATAAACTCCACAAATTTTCATAATCCAGATAACTTTTCAGCCACTTAACCTTCTTCATGAAATTGTTTTTATCATTGCAATATTCTTTTCTGCCTGGTGAAAGTCACCCAGCAGGAGTCAGGGTTGAATGATGACTTTCTCTCTCGTTCATGAATCAATGCAAAAAATACAGGCAAAAAATATCATCAAATAGCAGGTGAAAAAGAATAGCTGTCCATATTTGCATCTTTTCTCATATACAAAAGACAGATAAATAAAATTAAGTAACTATCCTACAAAAAGCGCTGCTACTTTTCTTTTTCCTCAGTGTTTTCTTTGGATTTTGAAAACATAAAACATGCAAATTAAAAAGTGTAGAATAACAAAAATTATTTTTTCTCTTCCTTTGTAGCTGCCCCACTTTGCCTGTTCAATCAGGAAATGAGGAAAAACTAAAAGGAGAAATATGACCACCTAATGTTTCATTTTTTATTTCTTTTTGAAAGTCTATACATGTATCTGTCTTTCTAAAATCTTGTTTTCCCTTAAGGTAACCTAACCGGCCTAATTTCTTCAGACATTTTAGAGTGTGGTAATAGGTTCCCACAGTAGTTTCAAAGGGAAGAGTTTCCTTTCCAAGTTCGCTGTGCAGATCTTTCAATACCACTCCTATTATTATAATCCAGGATACATATTCTTACAGCAAATATCTCAAAAAAAAAAAATCAGTGAACTGTATTTATAAGAGTAATGAGATTTAGAACTGCTGGGGCATGCAATATTTACTAATGAAAACCATAGTTAAAAGAATGGTTAAATGCTGGATCAAAGATTTTTAGCCTTTTGAACGAATATTGTTTCTTAGCAAAAAAAAATTCTAAAAAGTGTCCTGTAAAATGTTCAATACATAGAATATTAAATATGGGAAGCATCAATACCAGGGCTGCAGTGCTCCATATGCCTTTTTTTTCTAATATAAAGCAGAACTTTTAATTTCAGAAGATGATGTGGTTTCACTTGCAGCCACTACTTTGGTTTATTTAATCCAAAAAGTTTTTTACTTTTTGGCTTGCTTCACTAAAATCTGGTCCCTCAGCTCTCCAGACTGACCTTCACAAACAGCCTTATCTCTGTAACAGGCCAACCCACAAGCTTGGATGCATTTACTGGAAATCTGTGCAGCTTTGGATGTGACACGAACTTTGCTTTCTAGGCTGATGTTAATGGCAATATAAAAAGAGATGAATTCTGAATTTCAGCTGATGAAATGAGAGTCCTTTACAGCAATGTTGACTTAAACTCTAAAGATTTCATGCTGTGCAAGCAAACTGTTAACGAGCCTTAAAATGTGAAGAATTACATAATTTGAGGTGCAGGTTAAAGGGAGGAAAGAAAAAACTCTTTGCTGGAGGAGAGATTTCTTAAACATCCATGGTTAAATCTTAAATCTTCTGGGTTTCAGAAATATTTTCCCTGTTCAGAAAAATCTCACATGGGCTTCGAAATGTATAAGTATTCAGTCACAAATCTTCTTAATTTTAAATAGTTAAAAGACACAAATCTGCTTAATCTTAAATAGTTAAAAGCTCTATTTTCATCTCTTTCCAGAAGATGGTAGCATACTCTTAAAGACTTCTGCAGAACTTAAACAGTCTTCTAGAGTGGGAGTGCTAAAACTAAAACTAAACAGAGAGTAATTAAGAAGAAAATAGTTCAAAAAGTTGCACATATAAAGTTTCAGTTGTAGAGAGAGTCACTTTGGTCTGTGTTTTCATGATCAAATTTGGATCTTCTATTTGCTAGCATCAAAATATTATTGAATAAACAGGCTACAGAAACACAGCACGAAAGGGAGCATAATATGTTTTTGATTCTGAAGATTATTTTGCTGTATCTGAGAAAAGAACACATTTAAATAAATGTGCAATACATTGTCATACAGCAAGCAAGCACAAGAGGACCACAGGTTTCAGAACCCCTTGGAGTAATGTTAATGCTCCTCTGAAAAGGATTTGTAGGAGCAGGGAATAGGTAAACAACTGCTGTTTCAAATAAATATACAAACAAGTAAATTTTAAAATCAATTAACATTGCTATGTCAAATATGTATTATAAGTATGGAAATATGTCAGTCACCAAATACTGTCAGTGCCCACAGATGGAAAGATTTGTTTCATTTACTAAATTTCACTTCTAAAGAATTTTCATTATATTTACTGTAACTGACTGTAAATTGTGAACTGTTCCTTGCCCTTATTCACAGAGAGGCTTTCAGACTTGTGAAATCAAACCAAATCAAGCCAATCCAAACTGAACCAAGAACAAACAAAACTGAACCAAGAACAAACAAACCAAACACATACACACAGCCCCTAAATAGCTTCTGACTGTAATTTCAAATATCACCCTTTGCGTATCTCTATGTTTGATTTAATTATCCATTGTCTGAATCAAATAAGTGGTATTTAATTAAATTCTACCAACTAAAAAATCCAGTCCAACAGAGAATTTGAGAATTTTTCTTGTTTTGGCACATTTAACCTATGGTTAACCACTTACACTGTGTAGGCCATAAATCAAGGAGTTGTGTTTTGTATTTTTAACTGTATGGAGGGTTTGTGTTCTCTGTTTTGTATTTTTAACTGTATGGAGGGTTTCATACCTTTCTAGCTTATAACAAGAGCCAAATGCTGTTCAGTATTTCTTTCTTTGAAGGCATGCAGGCGCTTTAATTAAGTAATGGTCACATTAAGTATCTCTTTCTGAAAAAATCTTGCATCTTTCAATTAAGGGATTTCTTCAGCCACTGAAATAATTTTCCTCTATTTTCTTAATTTGTGTTCAAGACTTTAAAAACTTTGAACATGAAAATATGGAAGCTGTATTCCTAGAAAGTATACAGAAAAAAATACTTCTCTCTTCACTCCTATTGGTTGTTTCCCTGTAAATACAGTCCAGAAAAGGACAGATTTTATGAAACAGTCATCTGTGCTGCAGAGATTTTATACTTTCTTCTGTGATATCCCCTGGAAGAGATCAGGATACAATGATGAGTAATGTCAGACACCTTCAGTCTTTCCAGGTGTGTAGCTTTGTATTTAGAGCTGACAAAGCATTCTGTGGGATGGATGTTGCCAGGATAGCTGCATCTCTGGATACAGCTATTCCATCTTGTGCCTCCCACCACTGCGTCAACTTTGTGTCATCTGGGAACTGTTATTAATTACCTATCATTTCAGATAATTCATGGGAGTGCTGAACTCTTGGTCAAACTGTCTGTCATTGTGAAAGCTCCTTAGGAACTCCTGCTTCTGTAGGTGGCAGCACATTGACAGCTTCTCCCTGGGCTCTGACAAATCCTTCTGAAACCGTTTCGTGCGCTCTCCTGTGATCGTTCTGCAAATGTTTTGACAACAACGCCATAAATCCACACTAGGGAGTGGCAAGGGTTATTGCCTTGATAAATTGTAATGCCCAAAATGAAGTGAGAACCCTTCAGTCCTGGAAAACTTGTCCATAAAATACTGATCTGCAAATCTTTGGATATTATCTCAGTTTCCCATACTAACAAGCCTTAGATCTAGAGTAAAAAATTATAACTAGGCTTTTGCAAAAGTAAATTAGTCTTCCAGTCAGGCTAGTCAAATTTTACCAATTATGCTGCTAAACTTTCAACATTGTTCTCTGTTTGACACAGATTTAACCAAATTTTATATTAAAATACCTAAATTTTGTTTGGATTTGCTTTGGATATATTGTAATTCCCTTCCCACTTACCATGAGTAGTTTCATTGAACCCACACAAAATCCTTGCCACAAAATACAGGCTAAAGGGGATCTTTCTTCTTTAGAAAAAACACAAAAATGAGCTATCCATCTCACTAACCAAAGCTTCTTCATTGCAACAAACTGCAAAAGCAGTGATGTTTGTTTAGAGTGACCCTGTGCGTCATGGTTTGATTGTCTGCATTTTTCCAGATGTGACTTAACTTTTACATTCTTTCTAATGTAAATTCCTCCAACTAAATGCCTCTGGATGTAGCAAAATATATGTGCAAATTAACCCCAGTCACTAATAGATCTTCCACAGCCCTGGTGGTGTCAATGAATGGTTTAATCCTGTGTTTTCAAAATGTTAACTCCCTGTAAATGTGGTTTATCTGGAAAGCACCACATTTGTCTAATAAGTGTGTCATCTTACTTTCCAAATACAGGACAAAAATATTTATAGAAGATAAGGGCAACACTGAAGATCACTGTCATCTCTATTCAGCAATAAACCATTACTGTTGCTAAACTTTAAAAATCATTGTTTTCCTTTGTCATATATGTATTCTTCTTCTGTCTTTTTCTACTTCTCTTATTTCCTCCTATTTACTTTATTTTTAACTTTCTCTTATACTCAATATTTTTTCTTTCTCTTATACTCAATATTCTTTCTTTCTTTCTTTTCTTCTTTTCTTCTCATTCTTTTTCTTTCTCTTCTATTTTTTTCTTTCATTTCTTTCCTTCCTCTCTCACTCTCTCATCTCACTCTTTCTTCCTGCTCTCTCTCTTTACTTTTCAGTTTATACAAATGAGACTTGTCTATTTCCTTCCAGAGCTTTTACACATTCTCCTTCAATTTATAACCACTATATTTACTCTTCTAGTAAATCAAATTAATTTGTTTTCTCTTTTTTCTTTTTAGGTTTTTAACAATGGATATTCAACCATGTGAGAAAGCCTTCTTTACTTTTTATATATTATTTTTTTTCAGTCCATCCTGTCTTTCTTTGTTTTCAGAATAAAGGAAGTACTGATTATACATTATCAGATAGAGTTCTTTACAATGACTATAACAAGATAGTGATACCAAGTCTCTTGTCAGACATAGCCTTACAAAGTTTAATAACTTCATCTTATATAATGAGGCCTAACATATTGTTTTCTTATGTTGGGTCCATTACCTTTTGTATTATAAAATTAATATTGACTCTTTTTTCAACTCATTTGAAAAGCTCTAGTGCTTTTTGGTGTTTTCTTCTCTGTAGCAGACTCTCCCTGATGACATTCTTAGAGTTTGTTAATTAGGACCAACTCATCTACATGCACTGGGGAAGGTGTTCATCAGATCTGACCCTTTAATATTTTTTTTTGGTTTTTTGGTGGTCCACTGCATATGAATTATTGGTTTTGAGTTTCTGATTTTACAATCTTTCTTTTTCTTTTCTTTTTATTCTCTCCATCATGTGTATGCTACCTTCTCAGTCTCTGATTCTCTCAGACCCACTGCTGACAATCATTTCAGGAAGGTTTCTGGCTATTTTATTTTTCTGCTCCAAGAGTTGTTCCCTAATGTTTCTACCTGGGGAACACAAACCTCGTGCATGCTGCAGCATCAAAACCATGGAATTAGGATCCCAGCCCCATGCTGCTGGGCTGAGCAGACAGCTCTGACATGCAGAGCAGCAGGTACAAGACAAAGGCTGGAGCACTGAAGTAGCCATAGACAAATTCAGAGAGGGTTTTAGTAACATTTTGTTAGAAGTACTCAAATAATGGGTTAGAGGAGAATGAAAGACTGAATGAGCAATATCTTTAAACACTGGGGATATCTGTAAGTGTAAGGATATGCGTGAGAGTCATTTATTTCAATATTGTGTCACTGAACAATGAAATTAAAGGATTTAGACAGTTACCATCTGTTGTGTCTTGTCTGCAAGTATCCTGACACTCTGAGTTCCTTATGGCAGTGGCTTCTTAATTTAATTTACTGGCTGAGTGTGTTAATTACTTATCTGGCTATGTCACTCCAGGTTGTATTATTTTTAGAATTTGAACAGGTCATAAAAAAATGAAAGTCATTTTTGGAGTAGAGTGTCTCAAGGAAATAACCAGAAATAGACACCATATAGAAAGAATAAACTTGGTTATTTTGTAAGGGATTGGGACTGATCCAGTTCCACTGAGCTATTGTGAATCTCTCTGTATCACTTCATTTTTCTCATTGGATGGCTGTAAAGTCATTTCCGTGTTTCTTGTGAAAAGCACTTCACTGTACAATTTAAAGTACAATTTACTTGAAAGAAATAAATAACAACCTGTGATTCATGCATCCACATGAATCATTATTGAACACTGGTGTGCTTATGGTTCCTGAACTCCTCACCAAGTATTTTCCAAACTTTTTAGGTGCTTACAGGCCTCCTAGTTCAGGCCTGCCTTGGGCAGAACTCTTAAGGGACCAGCTCCAGCTAAGAAATACCATTAAAGTTCCCTGAGTGACCAGGTACAAGAGTCAGAGAGAAGAAAAGTATAGGGTTTTCTAATTTTTTTCCTAGTTTACTAAGATATTAATGCTCCTTCAAAATCTCTGCATTTACCTTTCTACTCCATCCTGTAGTTAATATAGCTTGAAGACATATTAGTTAATTATTAGCTTGTAGTTATAATACCTTGAAGATGTGGTGAATCCCAAACACCAGAATACCCAGGCGGTTCATTAATCTTATTGTTTATTAGATTATTTGAAAAAAAAAAAAGACAAGTGGAGCAAATGGTGTCAGGTTATTCAAGCTAGAAAAAAACCCTACAAATATGCTTTAATTCTTTCAAAAAACAGGTGTGGAAACTCAGGTCTGAACATGGAAGTACACCTGAAATACCTGCATTAGCTGTGACAAGGCACGGGATAAAATATAACCCTGCATTAGCATATTTTGTCATATTAGTTGGTCCCTGGAAGATGTACATATTTGGATCAAGGAGGTTCTACTTTATTGAACACTGGCAAAGTCACAGCTCCAGTACCACTGTTTGTATTATTGTGAAGTGACCAAAAAATAAAAGAAAGATGCAGGTGGCCCATCTATAAAGCTAAAATAAGAAAAGTGCCACAAAAGCAATATAAAATCCAGGATGTATAAGAGCCAGGTAAAATAACTACAGCTGACTACCTCTATTTATGCACATGCACAGACACAGCAGGCAGATACACTCTTGTGGGATAAGCAATCTGTTCAGAGTGTTTCATTAAAATGCTTTATTGCCTGCAAAGGAATCTATCATTATCTCTTGATTCTTAAGTAGAAAGGCAGCTGATGAGAAGATTCAAAAGCAATTTCAAATCTACTTATAACAGGATAATAGTATTCTATGACATGGTGGTGTAAGTAATAGCAAGAAGGTGAGTGGGATGCCAAGCAGAACATAGAGAGAAATACATAAAAGTAGAATATAGCCATCCATACAGAAATTTGGCAAGGATGCTGATGTCAAGTTTCAAAGTATTGCAAAAATGGGTATATCATCATTAAAGTAAAAACTGTTCCTGGTTTCTATCCTATCCAAGGAAGAAAACTCTCTAAGATAACATATCCTTCTCTTACTGGCTTAGTTTCAAGTTAAAGAAATGAAAGTTTTAAATTGTCTTTAAGTACAGTTATAGCAATCCAGATAGCTTGATCCAGATTTTTCTCACTTAATTTTAGGCAACGCACTTAGCATCCAAATTAGGAATATGGTTATCACAGACATTCTACATATTATGTGTTGTAGAATAAACATCCATCAATATAGAAAAATTTCAGATTACAGAAATATAATCCTGTATTATTTTGAAAATTTTCTTCCCCCTAAGTGTCACTCTTAAGTCTGTAATTCAGTAAAGCAGATATATCCTTTCAAAACAACTTTATTTTTATTTTACAAAATCACAGTCAAAATATTACAAGGTCACAGTCAGACCCCGACCTTATGTCAGCAAACTGCTCTCTTGATATTAAATTCAAATTAAGCTATTTTACTTTCTGATTTCTTTGCAAATGTTTAACAGAATGAGCTTACTCTCACAAAAAAAAGGAAAAAAAAGTTTCTAATAATAAAATTTCTGAATAACTTTCATTTACCCACTGACCTGTATGGGAAAAGTCTGATGCCACTTTGAAGAAAAATCAAGCGCTGATTGTGTCACTCAGTGCAGCCACAGGCACAATGCTGATGGCAGAATGGTAGATTTTGGAATAAAGTACTCAACTACAGTTATTCTTGCTAGGTAGCTCTGCTCTCAGCTCACTCAAAAATCACTTCAATCAGTGGCTGTAAATGTAATAATATCATGATTTGATCAAAATGCATCCTGATTGAAAGCCCAAGCAATTGCCAAAGAGTGTGAACCAATTATTTGTGTTGTCTGGAAATAATGAGGTTGCAGAGTAAGGACCAAAAAAATCCAGAGGAATAGATGCCAAGGTTTGTTTTTTTTTTTCTTTTTATTGTGATGTTTTCTTAGTTTCTAAACTGGTGGGATTTACTGCACACAAAGAATCCTAATATTTCATTTCTGGTTTTTAGAGTATTAGAGACCTACCTTACCAATAAAAAATATCTGTCACTATTAATTTTCACAATAAAATAAGTGAAGTGAATAGGAAAATATTTATCCAAACACTTCAAAGGAAGAAAATGGCACTGAGTTGTGTAATATATGTTATTTTATATGCCAGACTACTAACAGAAGCTTCATAAGTCACATCCTAAAGAACAAAAAATAATTGCTCTTGCAAGTACCTCCACTTCTCCAACAGCCAGTAAATCCCTTGCACAAACACATATTTATATAAATCAAAAATTTCCATGAGCACATGACAAATCATCCTCAATCTACTATCATTTGACATGAAAAATTAATAATATCTGTTATTACTATTTATATGTAGAATGGCATTTATGCAGCAACTTATGACTGAGGTTAGATAACCATTAATCAGCACTGACAAATTCACACATGCAACTATTGATTACAAATCCAAATTACTTCAAAACAATGAAGTCAATATGCATCTGTCTGAAGTTGGATTTCTGATATCAGAGACTGGTGAGTAGTGTTCATTAGTAAATATTGATAGACTGGGTGATACTTAAAAGTTTTTCGTATACTAACATAGTAACAATTTGCTGGTGGTGTCTCTTTTTCCCATGTGCTATAATCTGCTAATGGCAAACATCTGTAATTTATTAAACATTATTTATTACCCTAGCCTATTTTATTTCTACTGTTGTGCTCAGAAACTTGTTTATGGGAAAAGAGGAAACATGCCCTGTATACAAAGCAGGTAATTTATTGTCAGCATAATTGAAATCTCAAGAGTCTAATCAAGAATCACTGTGAGCTCAGATAAAATTATTATAGCAAGAGAAAATTGAAATTAAGAAATTAATACTTACATTACTATTATTATTAATAATAATAACAATAATAAACCATAATTCTATAGACACTTTTTTGTTTCCTTCGCTTTTCTTGGTGGTGAACTCATCAACCATTTCTTCTCTGAATCCCAGGTTGGTGGCTGAATCTGGTGCTGGAGTGATGCCATGATGAGTTGCCCAGAGTTCCAGAGTTTTCACTGGCAGGAAGAGGATGTGTGTGTCAATCATTCATTCTTTGTCACTCTGTGATTCACTTGAGCAGTTTGCTATACACCTCTTCCCATTCTGCATTGCTCTGTAACTCCATGTTGAATTTACAGAATATGGTGAGGTTAGAAAATGTTTCATAATTCCTTTATTCTCTTCTCCTAAGAGAAACTTTGGTCAGCTGCAGGTTGGCATTTCTTCTGCTGACCACTGAGTGAGATTTTGTAGCCATCTCTGGTACCCATTTCTTCTCACCCCAGCCCTGAACTCCTCTGCTCTGCCTCCTGCCTCTCCACCTCTCAAGGTCCCTGATATTGTGCCAGGATTGAATGTCTCTGCACGACATCATTGTGTTAACACTGAAAATATCCCATTCTGCACAAAAAAATTACTTGTCAGTACCACCTCTATAAAACTATGATTGCACCATGGTCATGGTTTAACCCCAGAAAGCAAAGGTGAACCAGACCAGCCACAGCAACCTGATCAGGTGAAGAAAATTTCAATTTCAGCTAAACCAAGAAAAAAACAAATCTGCAGGTTGGGCAAAGCAAGTTTATACAGGCAAATCCAACAAGCCTCAGACCTCAAGCCTGGCCAGCTCAGAACAATGTCTGTGGCCTGCTATCAGCAATAATGTGTTACAGGAGTGCACAGTTAGGCTTGTAAAGGTTCAAAATGTTATCACTGAAAAAATCAGTATGGGCTGGTTTGTATCTCGCACAGTAAACACAAAATAGCTCTTCATAGTCCAGTTAAAAAACTTATTCTGTCAACTGCTGAAGTTTCAGATCAAGTTAAAAAATATCCGCATAACAGTTTTCTGATGCAAATTTTTGGGTGCACTCAGGCACCAAAATTTCCTCTGAGGCAGAAAGCTTGACAGATAATTCAGGACATTTAGAAACTTTGTTTTTGTCTCATACCCTTAAGACAGCTAAAAATGTTTTTAGGAGAAGCTGTCAGTCACTGAGTTTAGTGCTGGACTAAGATTTAACAGTGCTTTTCCTTTTCAGCCATTGAGAATAATGATCACTAGCTTCAAAGACACTAAAAACTAAAGTTTTCCTAATGATTTATGAGATTATTAATATTTTCTAATAAAGTTCCATAACAGAATAGAATGTATTGGGCAGGCATCTTCCAAAGTTTTTTGCAGAAACATGAAAATTTATGTTGCATGAAAATGAAAATCTTGAATTCTCTTTTTTTTCACTTATTTTCCATTGCAATTCCCCAAAACATTAAATTTCAGCAATATCAAGCTGTACTTGCTCCCCAGTTTATGCTTTCTTTCTGCAACGCTTTTCCTGTTGTCCAGGTCTATATCATTTTCCAGGACTGTGAGCCAAATGACACTTGCAGACAGCTCTGCTTTGCCATAGCTCAGTGAATGTCTAATAACCACATAGAATAACACACTAATTTTGCAATTTTGCTAAGCACATCTTGTGTGGGTTCTCTCTACATATATGGCCTAATTTCTCAAATACACCTTACTGAGTATTTGCCAAAGTATGTCAAGGAAAAGCTGAATTATGCTTTTAATTTTCTCTAATTGCACAGGGCTAAAATAACATTTATATAAAACAAGCCTTTGATGAAAGTGTGAATTACTACTTTTCCTTTGCTGGTATCACCCTGGATTCATTTTCAAAGGCAAGCACCAGTGTTAGCCCCAAAAGGTGCACTGCCAACCACAGTTTTAATGCTTTGCAGAAAGTTAATATTACACAGGGTCTGAAGAAAGGACCTGCCAGTCAATTTGTCTGGGAATCTGTATGTCTTCATAATCTGTTACCAATTAAAAGAAACTAATCAAATCACGACCTCTCAGTTAGTCTTCCCTTGTAATGGTGTAAACAGGAAAGCATTTCTAAATGCTTATCCTATTAAATGATTTAGTATTATTCCATTAAATGATTTAGTAAGTTACATAAAGATGTCTATTCTTTCCTGATAAGTGATCTTTACTTTTAGAAACAAAATACCATCTATTGAATCCACATTTACATAAAGATTGATATATTTTAACATAATGATGTGGTAAACTAAAGAACAGTGGGTGTGCTATGAAGCAGTGAATGGTTGCAATAAAATCTATTAACAAAATGGCAAAATCTGCCCTGAATTTTGTAGTTGCCAGCACAGCATAGAAGAAAGAAAATAGCTCTCCTTAGCCTCAGATTCACATGGTCTGTTACACTTTTTCCGTGCCAAATGTAGAAGGCACCTTGCCATAAGAAGCTCAAGCAATACAAATAAAAAAAGGTGGATTAATTTCATAAATTGTAAAATACAGATCTGAAAACAGTATATAGACCTGGGCCTCTCAATTACTGCTTACCAACATTTTTCATTCTTTCACATCATTAACTTAAAATGTATCAGAATTATTCAGACACAGTTTATTTCTTCTGAACTATGGTACAAATAAAACAAAATTGAGAGATAAAACTGCATTCTACCAAATAAATATTTTTTCCTTCCTTCTCTTTCTTTTTTGTTTTTTGGTTTGGTTTTTATTTAGTTTTTTTGTTGTTGTTGTTGCCTATGGGTTTAGGCTCATTTCCCCTTTGAAGTATAGATTTGAAAATAATATAATCAATCTTTATAATGCAATGGCTTTCTGAATTGACAGTAACCATGAAGATCATATTCTTCTGTCAATGCATTTATCTGATTTAAGTACACAGATTCAGATGTGAAAGAACTTTGAAACCTAATTCAAATTACATGTGATTCACACAGCGAGCCAGGTAGGTATTTTGTCCAAAAAGTGCAGTTTCTAAGATAATTATAATATAAACTGATTTATATTTGGATCAAAAAGCAGACAGGCAGCTTAATGTGTACTGAGTGCCAACTCAACTGAAAGGTTGTTTTATATCAACAGAGCATATAAAGCTAAACCAATTGTTTGCAACTGAAACTTTGTTTACATCCATGTTGAAAACTGTGGTGCATAATTCTCATGGGATTGCTCTTTGCTATTTGATTCAATGACCCTAAGAGTGATATCAATATATTTTAACGTGAGGAAAATTAGTATCATCTAGTTTTACCACTATTGAGAGCTGCTGAGCTGAACTAGCTGGGCAGCACTTTTCTCTTTTCATTATGGGATACCTAATTGTGGCATTATTTCAAATTAGTCTTCAGAAGTTTCAAGAAATCTAATTTTGATTCTTTAAAACTTGGACATCAGTAGGGTCTCATAGTCTACTCTTTATGTAAGTATGAAGGTAAATTCTGAGGGTGATTTTTCCCATCCAAAATCAGTATTTTCAGGATAGTCTCATACTTTAGGTTAGCCTTCTATCTGAGTATCAGATTTTGGTCTTCTAGTGATTGTGCTTATATCCAAGGTGAGGCAGAGTCTTCAGATCTACTTAGGCTTCTTTTCACATAATTCTTTCCACTAGACACAGAAGAAGACACAGAGAAGCCTCCCTCCTGAGTTTTAGGGTTCAATCATCAGCCAGTTAACAGCTGTAAAAATGCTGATGTATTGATAATTCTTGCAAAATATATTTGTCTCATCCCACTCATAGTTAACTCTCTAGAAGTGTTTTCTTCATCTGCCCAATTGCATTATTAGGTGGTCTGTGAGTAGTTCAAAAGGTATTTAATAGGGATCAAAAGGAGAGGTCACAGCCGATCAACACTTTCTATCTCATGCATGCAATAAAACATGCATGGTGCCTTTGTTTCATCTATGTCTGAAAAGTTTTCCCTCCTTTGGACAAAAAAATACTGCAAAACCAAAAAAAAAAAAATTCTGGATGCCTCAGTGAAGATAAATAGTAACAAATTTCTGTCTCTGGGAGGCTGCAGTGTCATCTCATTGATGAAATGTTCAGATCTCTCTCTGTTAAGAATACATTGAGGCAAATTTATGTACACACCCAAAAAAAAAGAAATCCAACATGTTTCATAGTACCTATGAGAAATGACAGAGGTCTTCACTTTTTAGCTGTACTTGCCTGAAATTCATCTCACAACTTCTTTTCTTTGCCCTTATATCTTCTCCATACTTATTTTCTGTACAGTATTACAGAAAGTAGCTGTGAGTATCACTGCAGAGGTAGTTATAGCTGGCTTTGTGGTTTGTTATTTCTCAGCAAAATTCTCATTGACACCTCAGTTCTTAGCTTTATTCATTACAAATTCTTGTATTTCACTCTCTTTCTTCCCTGTGAGGTTTTTAAAGCTTGGCTACCTCTGCATAACTTAAGTACTCTTCTATCTATGATAATTAGTCATCTGAAGAATAAACAGTCCTCCACTCTGGGTTAAGCTGGTGTCAGCATGTTGTGTTGGCTGGAGTCTTGCTTGTGTTTTTCTTCACTTATGTCCAAAGCCTAGACCTTCCAAAATGCTGTGGGATAGCCTGTGCAGCCTCCACATGCTCACCTCTTTTGTTCAGCCTTCCACAGAGCATTTCAGAGCTTAAGTGGAAAGTTTTCATTTGGCTTTCCCTGTTTTAGAGTATACATGTACTGGCTTTCTTGGAAGTCTACAGTATTTCACTTGTCTCAAAGGACTCCTGGCAGAATCCTTCAATGTCATTTTTGTGTTTAACACATGACTTGGCAACAACTTCTGTTTGCATGGTTGGGATGAGATTTTAAACACTTCGAGGTTAAAGGATCTTTCAGTAGTGGGTGGGCATATTGTGTAATTCTCTTTTACAAAAAATTACATTTTCACATCTAAATCCTACTTAGTCTGCATTAAAAGGTCCTTCCATCATCACAATAGCTTTCAAGTATTCTGGGTGGTAACTAATAAATAAATCACAGAAGCAAACTATACCTATACAAAGGCTTTTTTCCCACTATAAAATCATATCTACAAGCTTTATAAACTATATCAAAATTGTTAATGATGCATTAGAGACACGTTTTTGATTGTTTGGGTTTTTTCCCACCTCCACAGATGGTCATGGATAGTACAATCAAGTCAAACAATTATATTTACTAAAATGCAACAGCACCAAGCCTTAGAAACTGTAAAACATATATTATGTCTGAGATACCCTTCACTAAAGATAAGACTAAATGGAAGAAAAGCAACTTAGAGCTGATCTGTACTTGGCTAATTTTTGTAAATTCAGCTTTATTCACATGTATACCTGTGGCACTTCACATGATCTGAGCCTGATAAAGCAGCTTTTGTACTGTAGTCTTTCATAAAATGGGCTCAACCTGTATTTTTAAATTGTCTATTAAATAAAATCAGAAATTGCCAAACAAAAACTCTAATAAAAGCCTGAAGGTCTACGTATGTCATAAAAGTCAGATGAAGGCTCACACAATGGAATCTGATTGTGTGGCTACTCAGAAAAAAACTATTGGATCTGGAGAGGTAAACCTTATTGGAGGGTGATTATTGACTAAAAAACTACATAGGATTCTGAGGCCGTGATAAAACATTATTCTCTTTAAGGGAAAAAAATAAAGAAAAGGAAAATAATCACAGAATCATGAAATGCGCTGAGTTGGAAGGGACCCAGGAGAAACATTGATTCCAGCTCCTGGCCCTGCGCAGATCAGCCCTAGAGTCACCCCAGGTGCCTGAGAGCATTGTCCAAAAACCTTCTTGAGCTCTGTCAGGCTGGTGCTGTGACCACTGCCCTGGGGAGCCTGTTCAGAGCCCAACCACCCTCTGGGGGAAGAACTTTTTCCTAATATTTAACCTAAACCTCCCTCCAGCACTTCAGGCCACTCCCTCAGGTCATGTCACTGTCACCACAGAGCAGAGATCAGGGTCTGTCCCTCCTCTTCCCCTCCCAAGGAAATTGTAACTGCAGTGAGGTCTCCCCTCAGTCTCCTTCAGGCTGAACAGACCCAGTGACCTCAGTGCCCATATGGCTTCCTCTGAAGGCCCTTCACCATCTACATTGCCCTCCTTTGGACAAAAAATACAGCAAAACACAAAAAACAAATTCTGGATGCCTCAGTGAAGATAAAAAGTAACAAAACGAAATGTATTAATTGAAATGATACCCTGCTATAAATTTTAAAACTGAAATTTTGAATAATTTCAAAGTTCTGCTGAGAAGTAAGATAAAAATTAAAGATTTGACCAGGAAATTTAGAGAATTCAAACATGGCTAATATGTTTGGTGGATAATCAGAAGCCCAGCAGCAGTAAGTGTGATAGATTGTTTTACTGACATCTTAGACTTGACAGAATTCAATTTAAAGTTTATTAGTCCTTTATAGACTGAACTTAATTATATACAGTGACCAAATAACCGCAGTAATTAAACATCAGGTGGCCAACCCTGCTCACAGATCACAAAATCTTCCTGCCACAAGTCTTTGTTTTGCTGAGCTCACCAGAGGGAAGTAAACATCTGGAAGCCTCAAACTAAACAAACATTTATGATGGTGAATCATAACTCAGCAAGCAAGGAAGAGTATTAAATAAATTCTAGTCTTCATTCTGCCATCTTTGTTATTTTTAAGGAGTAAACTTTTAATTGAAATAAGAAGATCAGAGACTTTTAACAAGAGATGCAAGTTATGAATATATAAACATCCAGATAGTGGAACATACTAGTTCCACCATTAAGAACTATACTGGCAGAGGTTTGTGTCATTCTTAATGATTCCTATAAATACACAGCAGCATTGCTATACAGTCACATTATCAGTCACACATTCCACTCCATAGCAGCTTTTTGTGGTTTTAGGGTATTTGTATTTTATTTTCCAGATGAATCTGCTCTGCGCCCAAGACAGTGACACCATCATTTCTACATGTCTGTGACTCAAACACGGACTGGATCTTGTTAGAGAATGGTGTTATAAACTGAAACATGCAGGACAATAAGCACTCTTTTGGTAGTGATTTGCAATTGACATTGTACAACCACAATCTATTAATATCATTATTTAAATGGACAAGATTGAAGAGAGATGAGAAGAGAAAAGGAAGAGAAGAGAAGAGAAGAGAAGAGAAGAGAAGAGAAGAGAAGAGAAGAGAAGAGAAGAGAAGAGAAGAGAAGAGAAGAGAAGAGAAGAGAAGAGAAGAGAAGAGAAGAGAAGAGAAGAGAAGAGAAGAGAAGAGAAGAGAAGAGAAGAGAAGAGAAGAGAAGAGAAGAGAAGAGAAGAGAAGAGAAGAAGAGAAGAGAAGAGAAATATCCACAACAATTTAAATGATCAGAAGCAGTGATAAAAAGAGAGCTTCATACAGCTCAGCCTTTTCTTCCACTTCTGCAAGTCTCCATCTGACTCTCCATTGCATGATGTATTTTATTTAATGTAGATATTTTCAGGTCAGCTTCTTCTCCAAGTTTCTTCAACAATCTAACGTGTCTAGGTAGTTGAGTGATTTGAACTTTATTTCCTTTTCGAAAACCCTAGAAATGAATCCATTCATTCCATGGATAGGATTTTTTTTTTAATTCAAGTCTTTCAATATAGATCTCTAAAGCAATTTTTCTCTGTCAATCTACAGACCCTTTCTCCTTTGAAGTTTAGATTTGCAGTAGATTCAAAGCATTCCCAGAGTGTTAAGAAACATTTTATAAGGCAATAGCGTGATGACATTAAATATGGGTCTGGAGAGGAGAGAGGGAGGAGCAGAAGAGCTGGCAATGAATCTGAGCCCCTTTTTTAGAAAAAAAAATAAAATTTCTTCATTTTTTATTGTATAATTGCTTACTTTGGGCAAATGGGACAGAAATGGAAGGAGTCAAACCAGCAGATTAAATGTTTATATGAGTTAAGAAACACTTTGTGCCTATAGCACCTCAGCACTTCCAGGATGAAAGGTTTAGAGCCTCCATGTGGAGCCAGTAATTGTCAGTGCATCTTGTACACAGGAATTAAACTAGATAAAAGACAGGAGAGCACCAAGGCAGAAATACTGAATGGAAATGTTTACCCTGTAAGATAAGAAAAAATTAGGTACACAATGTGCTAAGATATTATATTTAAAAGTATTCTTGTTTTATAGTATATGGAAATATTAAGCTAAAGGGAATGGCAGCAGCATGAAGTATCACTTCAAAACTCAGTAAATGGCAAACAATTTTATAGAATTAAACCAAAAAATCATAAGCAGCAATCAAAAGTAAGAAGAATGTTAACTATTTAAGCACAAAGCTTAATTTCTTGCATATCAAATAAATTGGTACTTGTGCTTAATTTTACAGGATGATGTATTCATTTATAAGTCTCTGTTATAATTATTTAAATTTTTAAGAAGATGTATAAGCAATACTGAACTATCAAAAGTCACAAAAGATTTAGACTGGCATGAACTGGCCTTCATGAGCGCTTTCACTGCAATTTTGCCAGGAACTAAGTTGTGACTGGGCAACATGTGGCTGCCTGCACTCTCCTTGTCCTTACAGATATGAGTAATACATTTTCTTTTTCTGTATCCATAAGCTTAAAAAACAAACCTTCTGCACCACCCACCTATGGGCTCTCATGGTCTGCTCTTCACAGCTGATAAGCCATTATTTTTCCTTTAGCATCCTTCACCAATGAAATCAAACAAATGAAATCAAACCAATCAGTCCAAATCAAGGTTTGGACTTCCCAATTCCATCCCTATGTGATCCTTCTACATTCCTTATGGGCAGACCCTCCCTGCTTCTGCCTTCTCCACATTTTCTTTTTGTCTTTCCTCTGTCATCCTCCATTCAGCTAAGCTGGCATCCTGCTGTTCTTCACAGGGAGTTTCTTGTAAATAAAAGTTCTATATTACAATAGACTGTTTTTCACAGCTTTCAGTCACGGGGGCAGACACTGACATCAGTTAAGCTGCTTAAATCCACTGAGTTCAGTGAAGGTACTCAGCTTGTGCCAGCTCCAAATCTGGGTCATTCACAGAGTTTTAATCAATTACCATTTACAGTGTGAAATTATATTGTTCATGAAATACTGTGCAAAATGTATTTACAATGTTTTTCATACAGTACATTTGTATAAGAGTTGATACACTGAAGAATCAAAGTAAGAATATGTGGTTCTGTGAAATACATGACTGCATTTTGCAATATATTCCCTAGGCTTGATTTTTTGTATGTGTGTGTGTTAGAGCATTTATTATAATTATTTATTAGCATAAAAATTAGAATTAATTATTAGAATTGTTATTTCTATTTTAGTTTGAAAATGAATTCTTAGTTTGTTTTATAGTCATGATATACAAATCTATAAATCTAAAAATCTATACATGGTATATAAATCTATCCTTAATATGCATACATTTGCTACCTCCTTCTTAGCAGTATGGGTTTGCATATATCTGCAGGCACAGATATGAAATTATCTACTCTGAATCCTCAGAAAATGGAAGATACTTACATATCCTCCACAAAATTTTTTTCAGTCTATGGCATAATATCATATTACTGCAATTGTGGTTTTCACACACATAGTTCTCTATTTGAACAAAACAATAATGGTCTGCAGAATTTTGCAATTGTAAAATTAAGTATTCAATGGCATATAATGGATCTTTATGTGTGAGAAAAAAATCAGTGTCTCTCCCTATTATGTTGTTCTATAGCTAAAAAATTTGTTTCTGTTCCTTAACAAAACCATGGAAATACAGAGCTTGAGGATATATTCATACTCACCATGTCTAATTGCAATGTTGCATTGTAAAATTCTGTAAAAGATTTAGAATTATTATTATTATTATCCACCTATTAGTTGACATCAGAAGGTTGATTGTCTTGACAGCAAAGATAGCCTTGTGTCTGATTGAATCAGATTTACTAAAAATACTCCAATCTACACATTTAGCTTGAGAGACAATTGAGAATCAGTTTTATTTTTCAGTGTAATTATTATTATTTAGATATACCTGGCAGCATAAAAAACCAGTATATTTTTACTGATTTAAATTATTGAGTAGGATTTTTAAAATGGGCTAATTTAATTTTAAAAATCACTATAATGTGCAGCTTTGAATAAACTTACTTTACCAGAATTATAAACCATCATTTATTGTTATAATTAGATAATAAGTTTATCAAATGAAGCTGTACAGATTTTTAAAATGGATATTGTCTGCATATCTGGTTCTATAAAATTTACAGTTTTCTCAATTTCTACCAGTAGCAGTTCAGCTTAAAAAATCTGGCCACTTCTAATATCCAAATATGAGTCTCCCAAACAGGGAGTCTGTGCAGCTCTTGTCAAAAACACAAAAACACTGGCAACCTGTTCATTAACACAAATCTCTTACAAAATACTGTGTCAGTACCTTTGGAAAACCAAGTCATTTTATGACATTAGGATTATACATATTGGGAGACAGCTCAGTGCAAAACATGGAAAAAATCTGACAAAAATTGATTGGTTGGCAAATAAAAGAATAGTAACAATAAAAAGAATAATGGTAACAATCATTTTTAAAATTGCCTTTGCACCTTCTCAGCAGCCCCGAAAGGAGAGCAGTTGTTTGTCTCCTGCCTGGCTTGCTCCCAGGTGTACTTTTATGCATTTCTCTGAACACATCACATCTCCTGCCCTGACAGTGGCGAGCAGCACCTCCGCAGGCAGCAGGAGCCAGTGGGGCTCCCCAGGGAGGGATTGTGCAGGACAGCTGTGGAGCCTGCTCAGCCTCAGCCCGGGGCTGAACACAGCTCTCCCTGACACACTATTCCAATGAGACTAATGCTGCCAGAGTTTTGGCAGCTCGACCTTAACATTGCAACCTCTCAGCCTGCACTCCTCATCAAAAAAAGACCCCAAAGTGCCCTAAATTCTTTAACAATTGCCCTATGTCCAGATCCATTTAGCTAGTTTAAATCAAAGCAATCCCCACATAGAAATATGCCACATTAAACTAACTAATGGATGCTTTGCTCCTTATAAAAATTAAAAATACATTCCCATTATTAATAATCTGCAAAAAAAATACATCAGCAATTTCCACATTCACTAGCAGGAGGTACTATAAAAATACATTTATAATTTCATTGATCCCTGATGTTTGCTTTTTACTTTTACTGTTTGCCGTGTTTGCCTCAATTGTCCCAAACTGTCTTCTATGGCTTGGGGAAATGTGGGTGGGGGTGAGGGTGGAGAAATAATGCCTTTACACATAAGGCACTGTTGTGAAGATGGGAGCAGAAAGAATGCAAAACAGTTGAGGTAATGACTTGACTCAATTAATTTAAAGAAGGTGACTTGACTCAAAGATAATTATTTTAAAACATGAATTTAAAGAATTCACGATTTTTCTAGATGCACATGAGAATATTATGCTTAATTTGTGAGTTATCTTTTCATCTTGCTTCCCCACCAGCATAAAAATTCTTTGAGGTTTCTGGAGTTGTAAGTCAACGACTGCCACTGTTTAATTTTACATAAAGGTGCAATGAACAAACCTATTTCCACCTACATTTTTGGAATCAACCTTCTTGGCTTCAGTGATGTCTGAAATCCCAGCCAAGATGCAAACTTTGTCTTCCTCTTTGAAGTAAGTGGAGTTAAAGACATTTTTACTATTTAAAAGCCTTCTAGTGCAATCATCTGGTACAGCTCATCTGTGAGTAGATGGTACCTGGAAATGTGTCTGTACCAGGGAAGTGGAACTTTCTACTTTACTGACAGGCTTTAGAGAAAAGTACATTTAGTCAAATCGATCAAGAGGCTCTGGTATCAAATATAAAAGGCTTTTTTGAGGGGAAGGATGAGTGAGTTTTCTTGATTTTTTTCATATTTTTTTTTTCATAATTAATTCATAATTTTCACAATGGGAAAACTTTGCATGATCATTTCCCCTTTGCATATGCATACATTTCAGATGCAAGGTGGGAGAATTTGTATCCTCTAAAAATTTCCAAGGCTTGAAAATTACTCATTTGTTTGTGATAAGATCCTTCCATCATATACTTAAATCATCAGTGTATGCTTAAACTGCATCCCAGCAAAAGTGTCTGTATTGTAATTTAAATCTTTAGACTAGTTCTATGGCAATAACTTAATCAAATTAATTTCTTTTTCAGGCCCTTAGGTCCAGCAGATTATTGTCAACAAGATTGTACTGGACTTTGAGCTAAATACTGATATTTGAAAAACATATGGAAGACTCTCCTCCTTGCATCTAAGTTTTATTAGCCACAATTGTAGAATGATCCTACTCCTATTTGAACTATTCTATGAAACTGAAATGCTTTCACCACTAATACACACAGTCAGGTCTTTTCTTCTACAAAGACAGATATACACATGCTTTATTTTGCACAAATATGCTTAAATGTGCATCATTAGAATCATCTGGACTATTTAGACATCATAACTTTAGAAAAACATATAATTCTTTGCTGGGCTGTGTCTTAACCATATACATAAGTCTGTAATTCATCACAGCTTTATAAAGTTCCACTTTAACTGAGTTGCTTATAACACTTAAAATATAAAAAGAGACAGAAAGCAAAGAAAGGAAAATCCTTCAGACTTAAGCAGATGCTTGGCAGGGGCAAGTTGCAGCAAACTCTTGAAGTCTGGCAAAATTATAATAGGATGACAAAAGTTCCCAAACTTTCAAGTATTAGCCAATGTTAAATGGATTTTCCTGCTGCCATAATGATAATTAGTAGGTGGAATAGGTTACCAAAAATCAGTAAGATTTGTATTATATTATTATTCCCATACTTCCACAGTTACAGAAACATATTTTTTATTAATGATAATACTTTTAATTTAATTGACTACTTTGGAATCAGTGCAAAAGTTATGGACACTTAGGAAATAATCAGTTTGTAATTCCATATGCTTAATATTAAAATAAAGTGCCTCACATTGGTACTCTGGTAGATGTCACTTCACAGTGAATTAAAATTGCTTTAGACCTCAAGAATCAAAGAAGAATTGAAAATTATTCAGCTATATAGTCACACTCACGGATGTAATTAAAGGTCTGTCAGCACTTTCATTACATAAAGCCATTTTTAAGCAGTTGGCCATGACATTTTGCCTAAAGTTGGAAATGGGCTGTGAATTTCCTGGCTGGAAGTGAAGTTTTGTTTCTCATGAATGTAATTAGAATCAGATTATTTTCCTGTGTTTCCTACCCATGTCAAAGGGGTTAAAGAATATTGTCTGTTTTTTACATTCCTCACACACATTCAAAATAGCTCTGTGCTTCAGTTAAGCACCTTGCAGATAATGAGGCTCCATCAATATATAGGAAAATAAAACTCATCCAGGGCACAGGCTAGATCCCTGACCCACTGGCATGCACTGTTCAATGTACAGCCCTGGAAGGGGTTTTTCCCACCTCAACTGGGGCTTTTCCAATGTTCAGAAGCCCTTTGGGGAATCCCACAGTTCAGGTAGTTTTGATGTAGCCATGCACTTTTGCAGGTTTGGGGGAAAGAGTTTGATGCCTCTGATGTAAACTATAAAAACACATTTGGCCTTAGGACCAGAGAAGAACCATTTTGTTTGCATTTTTGTAGATGGAAAGCAGATAAGCCTGTTTTATTCACCAGTGTGGACATATCCTTAAAATATTTTCAGACACACGCTGGGCCAAGGTGTTTCTAATTTGGCGCGTGCTCACCATGCTGGCAGATACCTGCAAGTCTAGGACCAATTTAAGATACCAATTTAGTTTGACCTTAATTATAGATAATAAAGAATCAATTTCCATAGAAGGTTTAAAAGAAAAAAAAAAAAAATTCTTAGCTATTAATACCAGGATATATCCAAAATGCATGATTATTCAGGCAGAGTGTCAAGAAAACCAAAGTCTGAGGTTATGACAGGATTATTTAAAGTAGGACAGTTCACAGATATGCTGCTTAATTGACTGCTGTGAGCTTTGGAGGTCAAAGTCAAGATGGATATATGCACAGTCACTGCCAAGGAATCCATTGAAAGGAAAGTGCTTGCTCATTCCCAAGAGAAATCACAAGATTATTGAAGAGGTTAAAAGAGCTCACTTTGCCCATCCTCCATCCAGGCAAATCTTTTTCAGTGTATGGAGTATTTCCATCATTTCTCTCATCACCTTGAATTGCATCCCAAGTGGATCACAAGTTGTTCTCATGGCTGAAAGATAAGCAGTACAGACTTTATTTATTTATGTGAAAGTGTCATCACAAATCAGGAAGTATGACTGAAATGTTTTAATTTCATTAGAAGTCAGAGCAATTTTTTAATCATAAAACTCACAAAGAATTAAATCTTTGGTGAGAAGGTTACCATAGCCTGTTCCATCTCTACAGCTGGTTGAGAAGGTAACCAGGAGTTCTCTGAGAGAAACTGTGTTGAGAAGGTCAACCAAAAAAATCTTAAATAAGACATTCCAAAAGCTATCAACAGCATAAGATTTGTCAGTCTTGTAAACATATGCACAGTAATCCAACTTTTGCACTTTCTACCAAGAAATAATAATACTAATATGGTGTTACCAGTTTACCTAAGATGGAAGGAAATTATCTGCTTGCACTGAGAATGAATTTCTGTAAATAAATTCAGTTTGTGAAGAAGGTAGAGCCCAGATATAAAAGTATCACTGTTGCTATCAGAAAAAAAACAAAAACCAAAAACCAAAAGACCCCAAACAAAACAAAAAAAAAAACCCAAAACATACAACAACAACAACAAAGCACAAACAAGAAAAAACAAACCAAAGAAAAATAATAGAACATTCTCCTTTAGAAGAAAATAGTGATGGACATTTGCTTTTAATATTGGGAGCATCATAACAAAAAAATAATCTAACAACAAAATGCCAAACAAACTAAAAAGAAAGAAATTAACAGAAAGGAAAAAAACCCCACATGGTTAAGGATCCCGGGAAATGTTGTCCTTCCAGTTTCTTTACACTCAAGGCTTATGATAGGTATTAGGACTGAGGGGGACTCAGTATGAACTAGCTGGACAACAAAATGTTTTGCCTTCAAAAAGACCACATCAAGCTGCACCTACCCTTACTGAGCAGGGGTGATGGCCTGGAGGAGCAAGCAGCAAAAGTAAAATTCTCCATTGTGGGTTGCTTTGCCAGTGACGCTAAGTAGACAATTAAAGAAATATGAAGATTTGGCTTAAGACTGTCACTTCAAGTTACTGGAAACCCCAGATCAAGTGAATTATGGGTTCCATCTGCTGTGATTGATTTGCAGTGAGCTGCAAGGAAATAAAATCTCTCAGTTTTATGCAGATAAACCATGAGGTTTTCTTGTTGTTTTCTCAATGCTCATAAAAATACTTAATGCAAAATGTGGTGATCCTGTTTGACTGACATTTCAACTGGCTGTGCAGTGACACACCATAGGAGATTTCTGAAATGGAAGGGGAAGATGATTGTCTACATCCTTTGAAATAACAAGAACTTCTGCAGTGAGAAGATGCATTCTGTGACTCTCACTGCCTCAGAGGGCTGAAGCCCTCTGGTGAGGAGCAGCGAGTTCATCATCGTTCAAGGTGACTGTGGACTAATGGTACCTCAGTGAAAGATATTTTGAAAATAAAAATAAACAATTAGATAAACCAGAAGGGATATTATGAAAAGTTTATGTGAGGTATCTTGTACAGAGCCAAAAAAGAAAGTAGAACACTAGACTCAAGGAACGATTGAAATGGGAACAGAGGTATCTTGCCATTATTGAATTCCTTGAGATGCATTTCTGGAAATACAAAAAAAAGGTTACAAAGCACATCTGAGATCTGGTCCTGGCAATAATTAGGTGTGAAGGATCCATGCAAATGGGCCTTTAGACTTAGGAAACAAATTGACGTTGGAGGAAGCTTAGGCATAGCATGGCTTCACCTTCACATGGCCCAGCGCTCCCAGAAAACTTCCCAACTGAGAGAGTCCAAGTGAGGAACAAGCAGGCTGATGCTGCTGGAAACAATTTCACTTCTTCCTTTACTCTAATAAGGAGTTAGCAAAGAGCTGTTCTGCACATGGGCAGCTATTTTGAGTTCACATCATTGTGCTCATTGAGGACCAGAAGAGAACAGAGAAGAAAAAAAAGTACACAAAAAACACCATAAAGTGAGTTGAATTTTATATTTAACCTTTCTGCCTAAATGCATGCACTTTGACAAAAAAAAATAACATTATTGACTCCAGGAATTGCTCTTGATTTTTTCAAATCTATCTCTGGGAAGTTTAAGGTGGTGGGAGTTGTAGAGAACAGTCTCAACCAGCATGGCTGAGTCCATACTAAATGAGAAATAAATGATTCCTTAGTCCATACTAAAGTCAATAGAGGTAACTTATGGACTAAGGAATCATTTATTTCTCCATTTAGGTTATTATGAGGCTAACACTTTCATGAATTTATGATGGGTTTTCAGGCACCATCCAAGGTGACTTGCAGGGTCATACATGCACTGTCACTGTACTGTGAAAGAAGATATTTTAAAATGTGCAGATTTTGATTCTGAAACAAATGGTTTTGAATCCTTCCTTTGGGAGCATATATTTTTATTACTTCACCAGTTCTAATATTCTAAGAATATTAAACAGTACTTAAATAATTGATTTTATAACACAGTTTATAGATAATAAACTTTCAGGCTCTTGGAAACGTTTATCTCATGAAACAGCTTAGTAAAATGGAAAGGCATGTTTTGACTCTGTTACATATCCCTCCTGTGACTCAGAGATTGCAAAATGTTTTCCTTTTAAGTCTGTAAAATTATCCCAGGTATGGTATAATGAATACTACCATCTGAAAGAAAATGAAACTTCACCTTAAGCTTCGTGATGGTGCATTCCAAAATAAATGTTGTATTGCATATTCTTTCTCAAAATAAAGTAGGTCAAGCTACTATAAAAGTAATACCCCTTTATTACTGTTGATAACCAATAATTGTCTTCCCCACTCCTTAGCCAGTTCAAAGCTATTTTCTTATTTTTAGGCCAACTGGCTGATTGGCAAGAAAACCACACAGCTGCAAGGCCTGCTGGCTTCAGCTTAAACTCTGAGTGTTCAGCTCTTCTAAAAATCAGGTCAGATAGCTGAGGTAAGAGTCTGGGCTGCTACCAGTTCCCTACCTTGCTGGTTTGCACTGTGGTAAAGAAAAACAGACTGGCTGATTGAAGAAGTCTCTTCTGGTTTTAAATTTTTTACAATTATTGCTAACAGGTAGTTTTGTTTCAGTTTCTTTTTTTTTTTTTTTTTTTTTTTTCAAAATACAAAGACTCAACTGACTTTTTCAAGGTGGAAATAAGTGTAAATAAAAACAGCATTTTGACCTAATACTCTGATTTACATTTTCCAGGTTCATGTAAATGATATTGATCCTGAGGTCATTATTATTGCAAACCACTGGTCAGAATTACTTTGCCAGAACACTTTTGAGTAAGGGAAGATTGTTCTGCTTGAACTGAAAATTCTTCATTTTCTTGATTTTTTTTTGTGAAAAAAATATTTCTGAAATGAAGTGTTTTCACTTGGAAAATGGGAAAATTGAATTTTTTTTTTTTGGTTGTTGTTTTGTTTTTGTTTTGTTTCTTGGATTACTTCACTTGATTAGGCAGACACAAGTACAGGGAAAAAAATAGAAGTATAAACATGAGAAGTTTCTCACAGTCTGCAAATTTATCCAAAAGCAAAACAAACCATGCAGAATTTTCAGTCAGAAAACCCAATATTTTTCAGGAAACACAAAATTTTGCAAAGCAGAAATTATAAATTCCAGCTGTTCTGCTCAAGTTCCAAACTTCAAACTTTTCTCATGAGCTAAGTGTTTTATTGAGTTACGATCCACTTTTCTGCCCCTCTAGTTCTTATTTCAAAATTCTGCTTTCATTAAAATCACAACATTATTGTGCAGATGCACAGCATTACTGGAGACACCTTCATGTGTTTATCTTCAAAGTATGCTAAGAAGAGGTATCTTTTTTATATTAGAAAAAGTCTGTATAATTTATTTATAAAACCTGTCTGCTTTTTGAAAACTGGTTACTTCTTTTCTGGCTAAGTTAGAAAAGTTGCTCAAAAATTTGAAGGAACAAAAGACTGGTTAACTCCAAGTATGGGGCTATTCTATTTAGTTTGAAGAAGTATAGTAAATAAGGTCTTTATACTGAGCTATCTACCAAGAAAAAGCTGCAGTCATTGTGGTTAAATTGCAGGTCACATTACACACTCGGTTTTGGATTTGCAATGGATGTGTTCATTTTCCTAGTCCAGGTTTTCCATACCCTAAATAAATTGGAATAAGTAGAGCATTATGCACTTGAGATCTACTCTTCTGTTTTGTGTTGTAAGCAACAGTATTTACCAAAATGCAGCACAATGTATTAGTTCTGATTAGATAATTCACTTTTTCTTCCGAAATTGCTCTCCATGTTAAATGTATGCACATACAATCTTTACAGCACTTTCATAATCAAGTTTTTGTATGGGATTTTAATCTCTGTTGTATAAGTGAAATTCCAGATATAGATCTACATCTGCATGTTTGCCTGAGCTAATCAGAAGAGAAAACAGTTCTATTTTTTTATTAATCTTAACAGCTTGAAAAGCACCCCTTTTAAACCAGATAGCATCTTACACCCTGAAACAAAAGAGGAGGTGGTTGAAGGCAAAATAATATGTCCAAAAGAGTGTTTTTGATGCAGTCATTGAAAATAACATTGAGATTATATTTCATCTGTCTATTAGAAAGAGCCCCATAGGCACTAGGAAAACCAGACTTTATCATTTGATTTTCGCTCCTGAACTCCAGAATCATAATCAGCACCTAAAATGTCACCTTTAATATTTTTTAACTTCTGTATTAGTGTTTAATTATGAATAAGTCTTCATATTTTTAAATATTCTTGGCCTATGTAGTGATAGGTTGAACTTGACTGACCTGTTTCTTATTGATTCATTTTTGTTGCCTGTCCCAGTCTTGACCATCTGATCTGCTTTATTCACTCCTGAGATTGGCCTTATTAGCACTGCTTGCAGCTCTGCTATGCATATCACTGGCCAGCACACTTGAATTAATTATGTTTTTCTGAAGAAGAAATGGGACAAGAAACTAGGCCAATTATTCACTGTTAACCAACAGAAAACATTCACACTAGTGGTCCCAAATGTTCCCAGCGCCTCTGTTTAAAATTAATCCATCAGAAAATCACAGGGAGGATGCTCAAGACCCCCCTCCAATTATTTAAAATCATGTCATTAAATCAGACAAATGCTGGCACTGCAACTCAGCAGGCGTTAATTTAACCCATATGCTTTGGGTCTGTTCCTACATCCTTTTGTCTTAGCCAGAATTTATGCAAGAGTTATTTTTTTTCCTATAAAATAAAATAAAATTGTGTTATAAGATCATCAAATAATTTTAAGCCCAATGGGTTCTAAATAGAAGCTGGATAAATATGAAAAAAACTTTAGCTCAGCAAAACACATAATGACTTCTTGGAGACTAATATTATAGAAAGGAAGATCCAAAAAGTGCCAAAAATCTGAAGATTGGAACCCAAGCGTGGAAGTCCTGCCACCATGGAATTATGTTCCATAATGAAAATAATCAAGATATATTCCTACAGATATATGACAACATTCTGAAATACCCTAGTAAAAATTTTTAATTTGTGCTTCCATCTCAGGCTCATAATCACCTTACTTGTTTTTCTGCACTTCTTTCCTTTTTTCATTCTGTTTTTTTCTTCATTTTTTCATGCTCTGTCACTTTCTTGACATCTTCACATATTTATCTTCTATTTTATCTCTCAGATTATTTCTCATTCTTTCCCGTGTTTAATATACCTTCCTTTAAAATCTGTATGTGAAAAAAAAGGACAAAACAAAGTTTAACATCATTTGGATTTGGCTAAAATGATATTGTCATTATACATTATAGATAACCTATACATCAGCTTTTCATACTGTGCTCATTACAAAATAAATTGTGATTCAATTATCATATTTATTTGTACGTGATTTATAAGGGAAACTGTGAAACTGTGATTTTTTGGTATTTGAAAAGTCACAATAATGGTTAAAAAGCACTAAAATCCTGTATTTACTACAACACCAATTAGGAGGAGAAGAAGAAATGAGCTTTTCCAATGTAGTCACGGCAGTGTCACCACTCCATTGGCCATTTACTGTGTGGTTAAATATGTTTCAGTGCAGTAATTCCAAGAGATTATGAGGGAAGCATTTACCTGAATTGAAAAAAAAATCCTTGTTATTTATTTCTTTCATTGATGTTGTGATTTTGATTTTGCCAGTTTATGATATAAGAATTTTATATGTGTATCTTTTTGGTTTTGTGTCTGTCACAGCAACTTACCATCTGGAAATGCTAAAAGTGCATAAAAGAAATAGGATTTATATGCAGAAACAATAACTCCTTCAAACTTTCTTCAATCTGGGCTACGCTTTTGAATACAAGTTGCCCTTTTCAACTGTCATTTGCTTTTTGTTTTTGTAACTGGTCATCACCATGAAACTAGTCTATAAATCCCTGAACACTTCTGTGTATAAAAGAGTGCTTCAATTGATTAAAGAATAGCCCTTTTCACAGGAAACTCAAGGGATGCAGGCAGTTCAGACTGAAATACTTTCTTTCATTTTTGTAAGCAAATTGGGAATTGCTAGGAACTTTTATTCAAGAAAAATCAAAATGCAATATTACTAAAGCAACCTCATGCATTGGTCTAAGCAATTTTCTATGAATTTGAGATTTTCTTATCAGCATCATACCACTGAAAATGACCGTGAACTTGATAAAACTTGGTTACAAAATAGGATGTTTGTGTTCAGAATTGTCCTGCCACAAGGGAGAAGCTCCTTCAGGCACAGACTTTGGAATCTCATCTGGGGATAGCCTATTGGGCTAAAAGGGTTTTGAAGCTCTTGCAGCCTATTTGCCAGCAGTGTTCTTGAAGCCTTAACTGGAAAATCTTCCCCTGCTGCCTTTTCAAAGTATGAGGTGACCATTAATGTCCTCTTACCCTGATCAGTCATGCCCTTGCTGGCTGACATACAGGCACAAAAGGCAATGACAGAGGAAACTGCACTTAAATGAAGTAATTGATCTGCATTTACAGCCATTTCCATAGGAAATTCCCAGAGGTGAATTGGCTGAACCAACAGCATAAAAAGCTGAGGGATGGAGGCTTTACAGAAGTGTCAAGGGGAGCAGAGGAAACTTCATAGGAGTGGAGCCTTGGGGGCTAAAAGGGCACAGACTGTATAAGTAAGTGACACATGCTGATGGATAGATGGATGGATTTGCAGAATTCCCAGGAAACATCAGCCAGAACAGAGAACACCTTTAACTGGAGATCTGCAGGGGTGTTTGTCTAATGATTCTTTTTCCCTCCACTTTGACTCACAGATGAACAGGATGTTTGGTGTGATCTTTCCAAGGTATTGGCTCTACAAGATGTGTTCCTGCTCAGTTTTTCTGCTCGATTATCAAAGTGTGGTATGACTAAGAGAACTGTGCAGTCAGGAGTCTCTGCATACAGACCAGCACTGAAATTGTCCATAAACCAATCCTGCTGTGAGAACTTGAAATTTACAGATTGCTTTCAAAAGAAGATACTAGAAAAGCAAATAATCCAGGTCTCAGTCAGGACAACGCTAAAGTGCTATCAGATGCCTATTTTCCTTCACAAACTCAGGGAACATGTATGTCTAAAGAATTCCCCTGCATAGCTGATTTCCCAGGGTAGAAATGAAAAATAAAAAATGCACTGAACATTTTATTTGTGTTAGTTAAATCATGACTGAATTGTGCATATCTACCAGAGTAATTAATGTTGAACCCAGAAGAACCCATACAAGCCAGAATAGCAAAGCCATATGATAATTTATACAGTTTTTCTGAAAATATTTACATTTTCCCCCTCTTTTGCTCCCTCCCCTCGGAGCAGCTGTAAACCATTCTTTCATTCCCTTCCTGTGCCTAGTGAGATCCAGGAGAGAAAGCATCCTCAGCTTTGCCTCAGGGGACACATGGCAAAACACACTTGTGTGACATGCATATGCTGGCATGCATGCCTCCATGAAGATTAGTATATATTATCTAGTCAAAAAAAGCTCCCTTTACATCTTGTAAAAAGAATTAGGCACCCAAAAATGAGATTAATGTAATAAATAGGTTATACACCTCACAGCTGTCTTTTTTACTCTATCGAAAATAAATAAAGATTATTAAGCTCAAAACTAAATACCTCATAATCATAATTTCAGTTACATGTTCCAAGCATGAGTTTTCTTCTCCATGTCTGTGTAACATTCCCCATGATACTTTGGGTTATTTTATACTTGCCACAGTGAGGAACTTCTGGTAGACAGCAAATAATCATTCTAGTACTTCAGGTTCTTGACAGAATCCGATTAGAGGTGGTGTTAAATGTCTAATGGCTCAGTTTGAATCCCAATGAAATCAACAGAAAGTCTCCCAAGTATATGCACTGGAATTGTATTTTAAATTTGTTATTCTAAGCTGTGATTTTTCCAAAAAATTTCTTCTCAATTTCAGTTTTGAGGAGCTGGTAGTGAAAAATGCATTTTAGTGTACAGTTTTGGACTGAGAACATGCTTCTATAAATATCAAATTCTCTTACTTGTTAACAGCTTAGCTGCAAAGTAAATTTCATCTATAAGAAGAAGCTGTGGAAATTGTAGAAGTGAATTCTTTCTCTAGACTTGCCACTCCTATTGTCCAATTCTCTTCCCCTCTCCACTTTGAGGACTTTTATGGCTCAAAATACCTTAAAGCAAAATCAATAGAAAGTAATAGGAAGAGTTTAACAAATAGACCATCTTTTTGGAATAAACATTGTTTACAGATAATTTTGTAGTCTTACTTTATGGTTGGTTTCATAACTCAGAGCTGGTTCAGAGGTTTTAAAAATCATTCACTATCTGGATTCACTAAAAAGAATGTAGTTGTTTTAGCTAAAGAATGCATCAGAGAAAAATTAAAAACAAAATAGTTAAATGGGCAACATGATCTTTTTTCTTATGCCTTTTGAAAAAGTACTTTTAAAAATAACATACTGTGAGCTAATATTAATCATATGAGGAGGGATCACGTAAACAAAGCCTATCTAGTGATCTAGTTCCAAACTTCAGAAGGACAGTGAATCCTGTTAAATTTTCATTTTTATACATCCAAACCCTTTTTATAATGTAACATTTATTTTTGATAATTCTCAGAACTATAAATCAGTTCACTTTACAGCCCTGTAGTCTTAGGATTTACGAATACAGCACAAAATCTGTTTCCTATTTGTATCCTCCACTGTTTGGAATTACATGCTAGCTGAAGAAAATCTGCCCTCATACAAATGTGATAACACAAAAATATATGAAAGTGTCCTTGCTTAGGTATGACTAGTCAGGCTCAGCTGGGCAGATCTGATGTGTTATGTTACTTGAACTATATAATGATAAATAAAGTTCTTGGCTCACAAGAAGAGGAATGTTATAACCAAATACATGAGCCATATACTTTATTCTGTTTCTGTTTTGTGCCTGTAATTCATTGTAAGACACAAAGGCTGAGGATCAAGTGTTCCAAATTTAACATAAATTTATATCACCTTAATTCCCAGTGAGTTCCCAGTCTGGGCACAATTTCTCTTAGGGTGTAAATCCCTTTCTTTGGTTCAGACCAAAATTCTACTGTACACCTAAGCTACTGTTTTCCAAAGGGAGCTCCTATGCATTCATCAAGGATTTCTCATATCAAAAAAATAAAAGCATTAATCAAAAAATTCTCAGCATCCTGCAGTTGAATGCAAAGAAACACAGAAACACACAGTAAATGTACTTTTTCCATCAGTACAAAAATACCTCCAAATAGCAATGGCCCAAAATTATTAAAGAGGTTTATTTTATCCTAATAGTCTTTAAAAATATATAATTTGGAAGAAAATGTGTGTAATTTATGCAGACTTTGACAGAACTAGATATTTAGAGCTTTGTACACAACCAACTTCTGCAACCGCTGAGCTCCTTTACAAATAAGTGTGATCTTTTACACACTGAAAATTTAGGTCCATGGACATGGAAGCTGCCAAATAACATCAGCAGTGTCTTAGGTATCTGGCCAAGGTAATGTAGGGAAGACTAATTAATCTATGAAGAAAGTGACATACACAAGAATGTAAGTTTCTTCATTTTACAGTCTCTTTTCTTGTGGGAGTTTGTAGGAAAAAATCCAACGTTGTTACTTGAGATTTCTTTCAACAACATTTCAAGAACATACCTTTAGACTTAGACATATCAACCATCCTCCTGCTGGGAGCCAAAGCAATTTCACAAGAGCAGTGAGAGCTTTGCAACTCAGCCCTGATGGACTAGGCCAAGGGAAGAAAGATGGGAACACATAACATCAAAAAGAAAACTCTCCTGGGTCAGGGTTATTTTCCTCTTTTGATGTTATGAGAACACTAATACCAGCCAGGAATGGTAGCAGAATTTCCCAGGTGTTGACTGTACAGTGACTTCTGTAGGACAGTTTCATGTGCCTATAGAAGTTCTACTGAAGTCCAAGATTTGCAATCAAACACAAATTGTCCCAATTGAAGCATCTTAATAGCAAAGAAAATGTAAACAAAAAATGTTTATTTTTAAGAAGAATAGTTAAAATAACTGACATTTTAATTCATCTAATTACATATATAATTAGCTAAAAATGCATTCTCAAAGCACTCTTTATCTCTTGAAATATACTAGTGTTATTGTGTTCCATGCTAAATGAATGCCCTAATACTTACATTTAAATGACATTCCTCTTCAGTAATCCATCTGCTCAAATAAGCCTTCAATCAGTGGGTCTCAAGTTCAGTCTGACAGATCCAAGCAGCTCCATCATCTTTGCAGGGATACCTCCCTTCCTCAAGGATTTAGATAGACTTCTGTTTATCTTTGGCTTTTCTCAGGGAAAAGGTGGGAAAAGGTCATTCCTAGGCCATTCATAGCCTACATAATGTGCCACATGTCCAGACGTCCCTTCTAGACAAGGTTAATCTCACATCAGTTTAACAATTTTTCAGGAATTTTCAATGAGAAATCATAAAAAGGTGCATCTCTGTTGATTACGTAGGACATTTTATTCAGCAGGTTTTATAATTTATTTCAAGAGTTTCTTCAAGATATGGACCTCTTTTAAAAACTGTATAGACAGCTACTGAAATAATACATATTTTAGGAATCAACACTGATGTGTTTAGGCCATAAAATAAAAATAAAATCACTTGGACAGAATAAAGTTTTCCCAATTTTTCAAATTGTCAGATTTTATTTAAATATGAGTATGCATTACATTAAAGTTGTCAGCACTGGCTAACTATAGTTCTTAGACAAAGGATAACATTAGTTGATTTCAACAAAGTTAACTTTTTTTAAAAAAAGACATTGAATTTAATTAACTTCAAACAGAAAAATTAATAACCACCCATGCAGAGTTACATATTTTTGTCTGACAAAGGCCATATGTTTTTTAAAATGTATCAAGAACCACTTAAGAGTCTGAGGTTAAAAACTGGTGTTGTACTGATTTGTATTAATTCCTGAGGGGCAGCTTTCACTGGAATTATTTCACCCTAATGTCTCTCAGAACACAAAGTCAAGAACAATAAAGGAATGAGGAGCTAGAAGGGACTTTTCAGCTGTCTACTGCACATTAGGAAATGGTCCTTTGCACACGCTTTTCTGGTTAGATAAGTGTATTCACTATGAAGGCTCATCCTATTCCCAGGTTTTTTCCAGTTTATATTAAATGCTGTAGAAATTTTCCTACTGACTATCATGGTAAACTTCTTTGTTACAGTTTGTCCCTATGATTTACCATGTGTTAGTAGCTTTTTTTCTTGTCCTAGCTTGTACTCTATAGTTGAGACTGTTTTTTTGCCTTGGGATACCTGGCATGCTATTATTCTGATCCCCTGGCTCAAGTGCTATTTAATATCAGGCGTTCATTAATTTCTCATTAATAAATAAACCCTTTGCTTGCCCAGCTAGACACCCAGCAGTGAAGGAGTTAGCTGAAGGTGTGCATGAAAAATATCACATTTACCAAATGCCAAGGACAATGTGAATTGTGCAGATAAACCAGAGAGTGCCTATAGGAAGGGTCTGCATAGCATTCTTGTTTTTTGCACCCTAGAAATATCCTCCAAGCCAAATCTACATTGGCTGCTACAGAAGGTTGGCTTAATACCTAAAAAGAGCGTCCAGGGCACTTGTTCAAACATATCCAGTACCCCTGGCTCTCAGCACAGCCTGCAGGAGAGGGAGCCAGGCTGTGTTTTGAAAAGCAGCTGTGAACTGAGGGGTTATGCAAAAGGCATGTGCTCTGACTCTCCTCTTGGCAGGGGTGATTTCCAGATCCTCAGTTCCTCTGCACTCCACCTAAACAGATTCAAGCTACTGCAAATTTATGTGACTAGACCTAATTTTTCTCAAGGCACTGGCTGAGCAGTCATGATGAAAGAGAGTAGGCATAGTAATATCAGCTTTCGTTGTTTCTTTGCCATACATGCTATAGGATCTGCTCTTGGCTTCCCATATCCACCATTGATTGTGTCACTGCAACTTTACTGTCTATGGCATAGGCAACACAAGGTTTATTAAAAGGTTATATTTTATAAATTTTATTGTCCTTGTACAGACATTTCTAATTTTGTCATACTTTTTTTTCTACCAAATGTACTTTGAAATTCAATGCTAACTTGTCTGCTTGCATAGAAAAGCTTGGTTTACATTCACATTACTGAGAAGTATCATTGGTTTTAGAAGACATATTTTAATCCTCTCTCAATTTTAGAGGTATGGGGTTGACTTTGGGCTTCTCAACACTGTTGAATAGGCTAAAGAGGCATGGCTGGATATTTTGGGGTGTCTTTCTCTGTTTGTTTCATGTTTTGCTCATTTTTTTAGAAAGGAAAGTGAGCAATATCTCATTGAAGCCCGCCATTGATTGCTACTATCATGGCAAAAATTTTAACTGTTATAAAAGACAACCTAACATTATTTATTCATTACTTATTTTAAAAATAAAATACTAATATTGGTTTAAAATACATTATGGAAAAAATACATCTCAGAATGCGGCTTGTAAAGAGAAGATGTAAATACAGAAATCAAACAATAGGTTTTTAGCTGTAGTCCAGTTAAAATCCAACAAAACTGCTGAGACTAAAAGTAAAATTTATCAATAATGTTTATGTGGAAAGAGAAATTTCAAGGATTGATAATGAATATAGCACGTCCTTGTGTTGCACAATCCAGCTTGACAACTAAGGCTCTTTCACAGTGGAGAAATCTGCAGATAGTCTGTAGTCAATGTTGCTGCTTTATAACATTTCCAGACTCTAAGCTGGAAACTTAACCATTCTTTTTCAAAGGTTCTAGTTAGGGAGTGTTTTGTGGTAGAAATAGCCAGGGGCTATCATCCATTAATGTGTTTTTTGAAATATTTGTGAGCATAAACCCCAAACATATCCACATTATTGCCAATGTTCTCTTTGGTGAAATGTGTGAGCCTTGGTAGCTGTCAAGTACAAAAACAGGTGAGCAGATGAAAACAGTAGCATGAATTCTCCCTTCAGTACCAAATTTTTTTAATGAAGACCTTAACTGAAATCTATTTTATTAAAGCAGTAAATAATCTTCAGAACTGAACAAATCCACATTTAAAACTGAGAATGTGATGAAAAATAATAATTTTTATCCTTGATCCAAAATCAAGATAACAATGAGCCAAGGTTTCAGGATCGCAAAACCAAAAACTAAAATGTTACAGAATCTGGGATAAAAATCTAATTTATTTTGAAGATACAAAAACACTGTAGTGAAATAAGATCTGAGCTGGCAGAAGATTTCCAGACTAAAAGGAACATGTGAGAAGTGACGTAAGAAGCGTGAATAGCTGGATTGAAAACATATAGGATGTACAGCAGCTTATAACACTGTTTCAGAAACAGTGGAAGACATCTGTGTTTCAAAAAATCATGATGAAGAAAGGAGATAAATTTAAAATTTGATCAGAGGGGATGATATTTCAGCAACTTTCTAGGGTGGTTCCACAGCCAGAGCTCCTCCTCATATTGTTCTCATTCTGCTGATTTTCAGCAACAATAAACACCTGCCAAAATCAACCTGAAATCTATTTTGGATACAAAATATAAGATTCCCAACAGAGTTAAAAGAACAATCCCAAAAATATGCTTTTAAAATTTCAAGAACCATGATATTTTGGATTCTATCCATATGAAATGCTGGTCTTTTTCAAATATGTGAGAGCATTTACTGGTATTAAAAAGCTCTGGGAATTGTCACTGTCACGAAGGAGATTAGTGTCTTGCGCTCTCCTTATGGTATTTTCAACTTCTGAACCAGCCTGTGACTAAATTTCTATAATGAAAAACGTTTGCAGTACTGATGCTGACCTCATTTGTCTCTTAAATGCTAAATGAACTTTACCCTTATGAATCTAAAAATTTTTCTGTAGAAACAAAAATCTGATATGTAGGAATGGAAAATATTGGACTTACTAGCATCCAAGTAAAACACTGTGGAAGAGAAAATGAACAGGTGATAATATTATTTGCGTCTCTCTTGCCTTTTTTTTAATCTTGTTAGATTCCTTCCAGCTGATTGATTTTCACTTACATTCATAGAACACAAAGGAACAGTCTTCCCCAGGCTTTATTTATTTACTTGTGTAACTAGATAACCAAGAATTGTATCAGGTAGGATGAGGTGGCTTTGAACTTTAAATAATTTCTATTCTACATACTCTGCGCTTCTTAGCCGTCATTATCAAAAAACTACAATTCAGTATTCAAGACATTGAGGAAGGAAGAATAAATTCCCTAGAAGAATCAATTTATTCTAAGTGACATGACTGGGCACAGTGGGCACAAAGATAAACGTAGGATGTCCCTGAATTTCAGCAATCACTTTTTTACTGGGTGGATCTCTCAGCACTGGCAGAGGTTGCCCAGGGCAGTTGTGGAGTCTTCCTTATCAGAGATATTCCAAAGGCTCCTGGACCTGGCCCTTGGGAACCATTGTTAGGAGGTCCTGCTTGAGCAGGGAGGTTGGACAAACTGACCTTCAGAGGTCTCTTCCAAACTCAACCATTCTGTGATTCTGTGTCATTCTGAGGATATTGTGTTTGTGGGTACTCTTACTGCAAATTTTTACTTGCTCTCTGTTTCCACAGTGCTTCCAAAAGAGTGGAACTAACTAATTGGATACAACAATTCTCTTTCAGACATAATGAAGAGTTAAAATTCTGAAACTGAAGAGTTAAAATTCTCCCTTCATCATTTATCTGTCACCATTTTCAATATCATCAGCTGTACCCGAAAGCCTTTAGATGGAGTAAAAACTGGATAATGCTCATTAATATCTCTTTTGGCTGTAAACCAAAACAAAAACCTGGTTTAGTTTGGCTTGTTTTTCAAATTGTTCATAGGTAGTACAGTAAAATATGAGCCATGCAGAAACATTTGTATCTGTCTCTTGTTTCAAATTCCTCTGAAGCTATGTTTTGAAAAATGTTTCAGAAGTTCAGTCCAAGAGGAAAGTATTTTTCAATATTCTGGTACTTATTTTAACCTTTCGCATTGGAAATCCTTTCAAAGTTGACCTGGACAGATTTTACAACTGGCCAAGGCCTAATTCTAACATTTTCTTGCCTGTTTTTAACATGAAAACTTCAATTATAAACTTAATCTGGTTAATGCTAACCAATCTCACTGTATTTTAAATTTTCCAAAGAAAAGGTTTTCATTTTATGCCAACCCAAATTTACCCTTATCTAAACCTTAAAAAGAATGAACAAGAGGCTTCTTTTCCATTCAATTTAGTTTTAACTGGTTTTCATTTATCAAATTCTGTCCTGAACTGTATCCATGATAATAGAGTGGGAGTTACTGACATGGTTTTCCACTGACACATGGACTATTCTAAAAATAAACTTAATCTATACAATAACATAAACAATCTGAAGCTACTTTAACATAAATAAGTAATCCAGAAAAATAATTAATTTATCTCAGTTTCTAAGTGGTTTTTTCCAGTTCTGATGCCAGTGGAGGAGGATGTGTTTCATTATAATGAGCACTAATTGACAACATTTTCTGACCATTCTCAAAGACAAGTCAAAATCTGGCTGCTCATGGGGTCTGAAGTTTTTCCTGTGCAGGGAAGAGGTTCCTCTGGCTTAGGTTTGAGATGTTGCAGCAGAAAATGAGTGGGATCTTTTAACACTTTAATTGTGTGTTAATACTTAATTAGAGTTACAGAAACTGCAGAATTGGCCTGATTCAAAGCTGATAACCAGATTTTCACTTCTGTTCCTTCCTCATCTTCAGTAGCACACTCCTGGCCAGTGTTTGTATGCCAAGGGAAACCCTGCTGTACTTGCTCCTAAATTTTAATACAATATTGTCCTGTGACTGACTTAAAGCATGACAAGATGCATTCTCAGGGCCCTGTCCTAAGAGAGTCCCTTGAAAGGATGTGAAATATGTCTCTGACAAAAGGCAGGCAGGGTGACAAAAAGCAGGCAGGGTTTTTTCTTCTCTCAGAAAACCCTTGTCATTCATATTTCACCAGTTACAGAGAAAAGGGTTTGGGAGAAAAAGCATCACCAGTCACATGCTCCTTCAATAAATTTAGAATCAGCTACATCTGGGGTTTTCAGCAAACTAGAAAATATTTATTGTGAATTGTTCTCTTTGCCCATGAAGGAATAAATATTTCAAGTCATTAGTTCATATATTTTTAATCCAGTTTCAGAAGTGAATGTGTCGTCATTTGTGATGACACTAGCACCTGAAAAGAAAAGCATAAATAAACATGTAATTTGTATTCTTTCCTCAAGATATGAAACACGATTTTCCTTTAAAATAATATTCTCAAGGTTTTCCATGCATGCCTGGTATTTTGATATGATCATATTTACAAATGCAACTTCTGTGGAATGTAATTAAACATACTAAGTCATAAGATCACTGTATTAATGAATGGAAGAATTTTGGGGCACAAATGGATGGTGAGTTTTCTTTTTTCTCTCAGTGAAAGAGTTACCTGCTGTTATTTTGAATTAAGTGTAAATGACATAGTCTATCATGGATTATTCTGGATCAGTTTTTAATTATAAACTGTCATTTTAACCTATCTCAGAACCCCATATTTTAATAAAGTGAAAATTCATGAAGTCAAGGGTTTATAGAACAATGGCTCACTAAAGGGACTTTTGTCTACTGCTGTCAGTTCTATTTAAATACATATAAAAAGCTTCTTTTATTGAAGTACATTGTGGTAGAATAGAAACATGTTTTATTTTATCATGCTTGTGGAATGTCTTTTGTAAAAGAAACTATTTTGGAAGCTACATCTATGGAATGAACACTGATTTCAAATCTGTCTCTGTCCAGTGAAATGCTAATCAGAAATGTGCTTAAGTGATTGAGCAGAAAGAAAATCGGGAAATCACTCAAGTCAGTGATAAATTCTTGCAGGTTTCCAACAGCTTGGTAAGATTTTTTTATTGTCAGCAACAATAGGATCATAGGTTTGGCTTACTTCTGTGGCAACAGGTTTGATCTTAGCAAGATTCAGTGAGCTAGTGATAAATACAAGTTCAGCTGTGACCTTAGAAGACAAGATAAACAAAGAGACTGGAGCAAGTGAGCACCCTTCTAAAGGCAGAGAAAATTAATGATATCTTTGCACCATAACACGTGAACTGATCTTCACTGTTAGAAGTTCTTCCCTATAGCATTACTTGAGTCTCTTTACTGAACATCTCATTTAGGCACAGACTCCCAAAGCAGACCAAACAGCTTCATCATTTTAATATATAAACCCCTCAAATTTCTGCATGGTTTTTTTTTTTTTTTTTTTTTCTGACAGAAGTTATGCTGTGGGATTGGGGTAATAGAAGGGAATATTCTTAAGCCTCAGTAGAGGTGGTGCAATTCTGCCCATTCTAGCCTCAAAGGTGCAAACACACTTTGTCACCCCTTTTCACATTATCCAGCATGGTGGTAAGGAGAAAAACTACCTCCAGCCACCAGAGCTAGACTTACCAAAAGTTTTGGTCCTGTTCTTCTTAGTGACTGTTCTAAATACCCTTATTGTTAATCCCTTTTTAATGTTCCACTTCTTCTATAGTTTCTCTTGGTACATAAGACATCAGTCCTGATTGCAATTTTCACCAAAAGGTTTCAATTTTGACAGGACAGCACATGAGAAAGTATATTTCCAATTTGATTTATGCAGAGCTGTTCTGTCTGCTATTGCAATCAGAAAATTAATAAAGAGTCAGTTTGTATTTTCTAGCAAACTCATTCAGCACTTTATGACAAGGGAAAAAGTTCTGATGTTCATGTCCTCTATTTTTTCCTCTTGTTCAGCTAAAAGAAGTTAAATTCCAAAAGCAAATGACTACCTAACCTCTGTCAGTAAAAGCGAAGACATATACCAGGAATTTGCAGCAGAAAGTGAACAAACTGAAGCTGGTGTGCTGATGTCTCCAAGACAAGATTTTTTAAATTCATTCTCAGAATATCTACACTTTCATAAACAAGATCAGTGATGTGTTCCGGGCCTTGTTGCCACAGATCTAAAGCACTTGGACAAAATGAAACACATTGGGCCAGGTCCTTAGCAGAGTTTCAAGGAAACAAAACAACTTGGGCCAGCTCAATATGTACTATTTCTTTTGGATGTTTTTAAGCAAATTTACCTTTTTTTTTTTTGGGCAGATAGAAATTCTCTGCCTTCAAAGTGCAGCTAAATGATCCTATTTTTATCAGGAGAACAGGAAAAAAAGAGTTTCAAAACTGTATTCAAACCTTTTCCTGCATGAGGTGCAGGAACAACTCAAAGAGAACTTATATTTTCTCCAGCTTCCTTTATATGACATTGCTTAGAAACAGAACACACTTGAAACAAACACTTCAGTAAGCTTCTTGAAATTACCCAAAGCCAGACTTTTTTTTTTTTTTTTTGCTAAGGAGCTGCAAACACTTAGGTCATATTACAGTTGATAGCAGTTTGTTTTGTTTGTCTGCCATAGTTGCAGATGACAGAGATCCAAGAGCCATTGACTTGAATAGGCTTTGGATTGACTGTGGGGAAAGGATTTCCACTGTAGATAGGAATGCTCGAAACATAATCATTTAAGGCTCCAGTTTCAGAAAAAATATTTCAGCCTCTGTCTTTCTTTCTCTCTTGCACATGTACACATTTGCTTAGGATCAAATTCTCTCTCCTTTGTTCGTATTAGATAACCATAAAACCACCAAAGCCATTCAAAGAGCAAGGTGTAATATAGTGTGAATAAAGCTTTAAATGCTTGCCTAGAGGTGGGAATTTCCCCTTCAGGCCTTGTTGAAAAGCTGTCAGGCATGCTCTCAAAGGAGGTCAGCAGATTACTACTCGTTTTTACGTACAGCATTGTCATCAAAAAACCCACTTGTACTAATATCATATTAATGACTGCAGCCAGTTATTCCATGGCTAGAGAGTGCCAGGGCTGGTGTTGCACTTTCTTTGCCAGAGAGAAACAACTTAGCCTCAGGCTGGCTGTGCTTTTCCAGACTATAACTCACAGGTGCAGAGTGACTCGTCCAGACAGCACTCACCAACACATGCACGTCTCAGACTTCCTCGGAACAGCTGAAAACAGGATTAATTCAGTTACCAAGAAAAGAGGACCAAGGCATAGCAGCCAAGTCGCTTGCTGCTATCATTTATTTTAAACTTTCAAAAGAAAAGAAATAATTTAGGAGGGCCAGGGATGCATGAGAGAAGGAGAGTGATGGGGAGGGAGAGAGGAAAAAGGAGAAAGAAAAGGGAGCTCTGACTCAGTCAGTGAATCACTTTTTTTTCCCCTCTGAACAAAAGTTCAGACTTATAATGAAAAACTCAAGATCTTATGAACTAATAACCCAAGTACACCAAGGGGACAAACAGTTATTTTTACTTTAATATTTTTCTTTTTTTAATTTCCTGTGATAATGCAAATAGGTAATAGCCATGGGTTTCATTAAATCCACAAATTTCTGTATTAACCAGATAGTAATGTACCAAAATAGTACATAAATTAACTTAGAATGGGGGAAAAAAAGGAAAACATTACATATTTTTTGCAAACAAAAATATGAAATTTCATGCTCAACATAAATTCTGTAATTTCTGAATTACCTTATGTAGCACAGAAATTGAAGACACACGACGGAAGTGAAGTCATTGCAAGGTGACTTGGTGCAGCCAACAGGACTTGTTATGGATTCTGGACACTTAGGTGCTCTTCCTGGCTCTTTCATCTGCTTGTTGGATTTATATGGAATACCCACTCCTGTTTCTGCCAGTTTCCTAATTCCCTTTACAACTGTTGGCATTATACAAGATAGGTTTCCCTCAATACTTTAAAATATCCATACCTTAAGAATCAGTAGATGAAATGGATGTTGTTATTGGTCTTTCCAAAACCCAGCAGAATTTAAACAAGGGCAGGATTCCCTGCAGGGGCACTGAGACAGGTCTGTGAAGCACAGCAGGGAAACATCTGACATCTGCAGCATTTGAAGTTTGAAAATCAAAATATCAAACTTGTGGCAATCCTCAGTTAAAAAGCCATAAGGTTTTAGTTTATAGAATTGAAATAATGTCTGCAAATTTTAGGTAGGACCTCAACTCAGCATCAAACTAATTTTTCAAGTCTGAACTTTGTTCACTCATCAACTAATGCTAATTATTCTCTCATTTGGTAATAGTATCAATTTAAATAAAGTTTAGAGTGGGAACAGGTCAACATTTCACAGTTTACATACTGCCGTTCATAGACATTTTCCATCATTTTAGACAGCTAATATTTTTATTCAGAAATCTTTATGAAAACTTCTTCTGAAATATAACATTCCTACTGCCCTTCTTCTTCATTTTTAATTTTTAATAAACATATGTCGCAAGTATACTCCCATTCTTATAATTTATCTCAGAAAAATAAATAGAATTAACTGAGTTAAATTTAAATAAGTTTTGTTCTTATTCTAGACATTGTTTGGTGAAATAGAACACAGTTTGAACTCAAGGCTACCTAATTAAAAAACTGTGCTCTATTGTATCCTGGTGATACTTATATTACAAAGACACATGATTTCAGTACTATGGACTACATATGAATTAAACATCTGTCTAGTATTTATGATAACACCAATGCAAAAAAAACTATTAGAGCATCAAATTATCATGTTACAAAGCTGTGAGATTCATCCTGCCTCTGGGGATATTCAGATATTAGACTGATGCAATACTTGTTCTTGGCCAAGTAAACTCTGTGCTCTTTCCTTTGTTTCATTATGTATAAATATGTACATGCATTGTTTATAGATTGTGTATACTAAGCAAGGCCAGGTCTGATGCACAGCTGTGAAATTAATCATGTTCTACATACAGGGGATTTCAGGGAAAATTGTTTTGTATCAGTACCCTGACTCTTCACAGTGTTTCTTTTTTATGTGGTAAATATTTAAGGCCAGGCACAGCAACTGGTAAATTAAATCTATGATTATATAACAGGCTCAAAGAACAGAAGATTAAAAAGTAAAAGAAAAAAATAAAGAACACAGTAACATAAAACATATTCAAACATAAGCATACAGCATTCACAGCATAAATCAACAGCTTAATGTATTAACTACTTGGCATAAGAAAGACATTTACCCTTTTAACTATTTCCTCAGCAATTTCCTTCTATGATGCAAATAGCAGTGTACAACAATGTAAAGTTGGCAGTCTTGCCAGACATGACATGAAACACGTGACAGGAGCTCAAATGGGAAAAGATCAGTGAGTACCTCTCAAAGTGTGAATCCAGATTTATTTGTAGACAGCTTCCATGCATTATAACAGCAGAAAATGCTTTTTGCTGGTTCATAGTCTGTACTGGCATTCTTAGAGTTGTCCCATTGCAGGTTTTCTAAAATTACTTTGACCATGAGTAAGCACAAACCAAAGGGGTTAAAATTTGTCTTTCTTTTACAATCAGTGAAATAAAAACTCAGCGATCTGAACATAAAATAAAACCAAAACCAAAACCAAACAAAACAAAAGAAAAAAAAACAAAACCAAAAATAAAAGCAAAAAACCCAAAAAACCCAGTAAAGTAGTATCTGTATCTTTCAAATGGATGGAATTTCAAGTGGAACAAGTTCTTCTTCCAGATATGCCATGAGGCATTACTGAGAAGGAATTCAGCAATCAGCACAAAGAGCAGTTCAAGGGGATTTACTGCCAGCACCTCACAGCACCATAGAAAATGCAATGCCACTGGACCTGTGGGACTGGCATTCCCCTGGAAAAGAAGTTATGGACTGAGCAGGGTCTCCATCGCAGTGGAAATGACACTAGGCAATGAACAAAACTGAGTTCTGCGCATCAGCTCTTGATTTTTGCCAAAGGGGCATTGAGAGACCTTTCCAGAACCTACTCCAGATGTAGAAGGAGTGGATTGCAGAGCTTCTGGCAATTTGTGCAAAATGTGTTCTTTTCTCACTCTGATTTTTCGCCTTTCTACTCAAGAAAGACTTCAGAAGTCCTCTGGGTCAGACAGTGCTATGTGAAATGGAGAAAATTGCTCCACTGACAACTATATTTAAGAAAAGAAAAAACAGCAAACAGACAAAAAAATCACTTTGCTCCTAAACCTTAAAAAGAGTTTCAAGAACTAAACTGTAGTTTCATAGATTTTCTTGACTTCAGTCTTGAGGTCTGTACCAAAACATTCTTGTGAAAGAATCTCAAAGACAACTGCTGCTTTGACATCTCCTATCAACTGCTGCAGTGCTGCTGAGGCAGTTTTCAGAGCCTGTCTGAGAACACAGGACACAGAGCAGAGATCTGCCTACCCCCCACATTTATGGCACCCAAGTTTTAGGCACTGCAGTGCTTACTTGAAACAGTCCTACCTGAAATCCAAGTACACCAAAGGAAAAAAAAGATTCATTGAATATTGGTTTCAGAAACTCTAAACATTTTATTAGATACATTTTTTGTGTTAGTTCTCTTTTGACCACTTTTTTCACAGGAGGATCTAGATTCCTAGTTGCAAAGTAGAGTGGAAAATATCTTAAGAAGAAGAGAAAATCATAAACTTTACTGAAATTTTTATAAGTCATTGTTCCTCCTGAAAGTATCAGCCCATATAGGCTCAAGTAGGGAACAAGACATCGTTAAAATTAATATATTTCCATTCCATTATCCATACTTGTTTCAGGATTTTACTGTTTCAGACTTTTGAATCCAATTTGTACTGAAATGATGATGTGCCATACAAAATAGTAATTGAGACATGCTTGTGTTTTTGGATCATGACAGTTAAGTAGGTGAAACCATCCTGTTTTAATTAAAAAGCAACACCCCCTCAACTGTGTTTCTTATGGTTAATGTTTTTCCCCTAATAAAATGCAAAGGATTATTATGAGAAAAACTTATGTCATTTCGTGACAAAGAAGAAATATATTTCCTGTCTACCATGTGTCTAAATACTGTTCACTTTTCTATTTCAACGATACCACTGAGTCAAAAGCAGCTTTTCGTAAACCAGGATTTGACCTTTTTTAGGTTTCTCCTGAAGAAGATGTTTAGAAAGAATGAGTAATATACTAAGAACAGTTAGTCTGAAGCCACAGTAGAACAAAAGCAGTTTGTAGCAACCACTTTATGATAAAAGTATATTTTATTTTAATTAACAAAAATAAGATGAGGTACTCAGAATCAGGTTATGTTCCTCATTACACTAGAAATATCCTAACACAAAGAACTGTCCCGCATCCTACAAGTCAAGCGTTCATTACATGTTCTTGATTCACACCTTTAAGTGCCAACTGATATAAAAGACATTATGTCAAGCATTTCTCATAAAAGTTGCAAAAGCTTGTATCCTGAAAGTGCCATTTCTTGGGCTCAGAAAATACGTAATTTTACTTAGAAGTGCTGATTTCTCAAATGCCTGACTTCACAAATGCCATGGGCATTCATTCAGAAGGACATCTGTCAGAGAAGAAAGAGTTATGTTCTTTTCTTGATGTCTGTCCTTGTGCCAGAGCATATATTCAGAGGCAGGAAACTTGCTTTCAAAGCTTTCTAAGGGACCTCTACTACATATTTCCTCTTTCAAGAAGACAGTCTTATCTACCAACCTTTTGCCTGCTCCTCTTTACGGAACTTTTGAATAGCCTCTGTCTAATGTTTAAGCAAAGAAAAATCCTTCTACCCATTTGTTCTTCTTTTTCCACGCTGTTCACCTAAGACTCTATTCCCAATATTATTTCTGTGTTTTACATGGTTCCTTTTTGTATAGTGAGCACAAACAACCCTGGAGAAGAAAGTAAAATCTGTAAGCCTTTGGTGATATTCAGAATGGAAAATTATATTCCTTTCTTCACATTCAATAAATTATTGAAGATTTCCCTGAAAAATAGAATGTTAACCCTTATAGTAATGAAAAAACACCAAAGTAACTTTTTGGTATTATATGAAACAATACATCAAATATTGTTTTGTTAATGAGTGTTTAATTGCAGAACCATAGAATCATTTAGATTTGAAAAGATCCTGAAGATCATAGAATCCAACCATGAATGTTTGTCTTAATTCATTTTGAAAAGCATATCATAAAAATTTTTTCAAGATGTGAATCCTAATCTCAAACACTGTCAAACACATGAGCATCTGTAACAAAAAATCTCCTTTTCCCCTCAAATACATTATTAGCAAATGTCTGCAGATTCTGCAAACTGCTCACAGGTGGCAAGGAAATTATTTTAAAACACTGTAACAAAGACTTAGAGTAAACTTGTACTGCCTATCCAAAGAGACCCTAACAGATCCACAGAAAATCATCATGGAAGAATAATACAGGGTATTAGAACCAGAGAGCTTTCTTCAAGAAATAGGAAATGCTTTCAAGCAAGATGGGTGGAATTAAGCATAAAGTCTGGCAAGCATGGAATGAGATAAGCCAACAATCACTTTCTTAAATAATTGCAGGAGGGATAAAAACTGTGACTAAACCTTTTTTCAACATACCAAAAGCAAGAACCATGCCAGTTTGTCTTCAGGGTTGATAGTTGATATAAAAGATGAAAAAAAGATAATTTCTCCAACAAGATGCAGTCTTAGAAGAAATAATAACTGAACTATTGGCATTGGTGTTTGCTATAGAGTAGAGCAGGAAAACTCTGACACTTTTCTTATGGCAGAAAAATCCAAGGAAATAACTCAAACTGAAGTTTGCTTAGAATAGTTTTAGAGTTCTGATTTTTTTTTTTTATCATTGATAAAACTAAGAAAGCAAAAGAGTTTTCCCTTGAAATCTCAAAATCAGATTATATTTGAGATGGTCAGAATTTCTTGAGCCATCTTGGATACTGGAAGACTGAAGATGCTGAATGAAATTGTGGGTTTTCAAAGCATCTGACAGGAGATATCCAGGAAAATACACATAAGAAAATTTTCTTGGACCAAGTAACTGAATTGTATGATGAACAACATGAACATATATGATTTAATGGAGAATATTCAGTATGAGTTTAGCTGGGGAAAATTGTGCTTCACTGTGGACTGTGAGAAAAAAAAAGAATTTTCAAAGAACTTTCAAAGCTCCTAATCAAAGTTCTTACTCTAATAAGGAAAGTTTTCTCACAGACTAATGGCCATTTAAAAGCCAGGAAACAAATAATGAGAACAAACAATCAGAAATGCTACCATTTTTAATCCATGAAGATCTACACTTCAATGCATATAGCTGAATATAAATGAAAAGAAAACAAAAAACTGTTGATATTCATCTTTTCAAGACAGTAATGCGAGAAACTGACTTTGGAAAGTCAAATATGCTAGATTATATTGGATGGTTAAAAGGTCAAATGAAAATTAAGTGTTGATAAATATAAAATAGTCAAAATCTAGTTACTCCTATGTCATTATGGATTTTAAATTAACTGCTCTCAGTGAGGAAAGGGATTTCTGGATCTTTGCTATTTCTCTAGAATCACCAGTTCAGTGATCATCAGCAATCAGAGAATAATAGAATGCTGTTAAAGACAGCAATAGGAAAACTGTAAAACTCAAACACACCTGCTATGCTGCTGAAAGTGTTCCCCACCACTCTCCTCTTCAAATAAATATAGTAAAACTTGAAAAGATATAGAGAGCTATGACAAGGATGATGAGTGGGGAGGAACGTTTTCCACCTGAGAAGTTTTAAATAGTCTAGAACCATTCTCAGGAAAGGAAGGGACCAAGAGTGATTTGACAGGCTGTAAAATCATGAATAGTCTGAGAAGGTCACTGGAGTATAATAATTTCTGTATTTTACAACACAGGGATGAGGAAGGACTAGGTAGAATTATCAGGCAGTAGGTTTGAAGGAAACAACTGGAGTACTTTTTCACACAACACCTCATTGTATTGTGGAACTCACTGCCACAGATAATTTCCCATGCCAAAAGTGTAAATGGATTCAAAAAAACATTAAAAAAATTAAGCACTGGAAGATCCATCAAAAACTAATAAACCAGATGATGTGGTGTAATCTTCAGTTTGCTAAAGCCCCTAGAAGAGATGGCTGGAAGCTGCACAGCTGTGCAGTTACCAAAGCATTTGCTGACCACTATCTACAACATGATGTTGGCACACATGAGTTTTAAATCTGACTAAAACCAGATGGTTTTATATTCTTAACTCTTCTCACAGTTTCTAGGGAGTTCCACTCACCCTGAGCAAAATCCCTGAGGTATATTGCCCCTGAGTTTTGTCTTTAGTGACTGTTTCCACCTGACAGTTTATTTGGGCCCATGTTTTGCATGTGCATGCCTTCATTCATCTTTAATGCTTGGACTATACCCATGAAGAGAAACCAACATTCATTTGATGTCAAATCAGTCCAATCAGGACCACATTTCTCCCTCTGGAAAGACATGTCCCTTTCCCTTGATCATATAAGTTTTTAAGTTCGGCATCTTAGTTCCATCATAAAAGGTAGACAGATGTGGATGGCAGAGTAGTTTAGAATTCCCTTGGCTATATTAAAATAAGAAAAAAATGAAAGAAAAATGAAAAAAAAAAACAAAAATAAAGAGGGGAAAAAGGACAAAAAAGGGGGGAAAAAAAGAAAGGGGTAAGAGGAAAGATGAGAAGGTATCTTGAAACAGAGAAAAAATTACGGACACTTAGTTATAAAAGAAGTCAAACCAATTTTTTTTATTGTTGGAACTTCAACTGGTCAACCATATCAAGATGTAGCACTTTTTAATGATGAACATATTTCCATACATCAAAATTGCAGTCCTTAATGTTATATTTAACTCATTTTTTCCTGCATCCTCTGTTTCAATATTATTAATAAAACACTGAAAATTATTTATTTATTAAACCTTTTCCTTGTCACTGTACTTCAGAGCCATGTCATTAGATGGGTGGAAAAAGTCGCAGTTTATAAGGAACTTTGAAAGCACAAAAAGGTGTTTTTCCTTTTTTTTCTGTTTCTTTTCTTTTCTTTTTTTTTGGTTTTGGTTGTTTTGTTGTTTTTTTTTTTTTTTTTTTTTTTTTGTATTTTTTAGAGAAGAGCCAAGAATCTAATCAGTTTGGTATGTGATCAACCTCAATTTTTGTTTTTTTTTCCAGGCACATCACTGACCTCTTCTTGTACAAGAGCTCAGAAAAACATAAGATTTTCTCCATGTATGGATTTTTCACTGAAAAAGAGATTTCCACTTCATCATAAGGTAAGGTAGTGCTTTCAGGAAGACTCTTCTAATTTCAACTCCAATTCATAAAAGAACTGATGACGAGTGCTTTAGAAAATGTTAAGTTTCTTCACTAAGAGTCCTATGCTTATGTCATTGTTTTGCTGTCAAAGAATGCAAGAGAGGCATCAGCTTTTGTAAAATGTACTTTTGTACTCCATAGCATCGCCCAAAAGAACTCACCAAGTTATTAAGTCACTCTTACAGACTCTGAGTATTCCCAATTTACACATGGAGCCTACAGAAGTCTCTTTTAGGTAGCTGAAGTCAGGTTCCAAAATCTGTCTCCCATAAAGTAGGCAATACCTTCAATTACTTAACTACTCTAATTTGAAACTGTGGTGAAAAACATTTATCTACATAAAAATTACCTGATTATCATAGTCCTTGTATAATAAGCCTGGATAAAAATTTAAGCCCAAAGAGGGCAAGATTCCTTTGGTGTTTCTAAACACATTCAATTTCCCCATGTTTGAAAATGTTAAAATGCTAACATACTCTTTCTCTTTTTTTTGTGGGGGAGATTCTGTGAGAGATATTCTGTCTCCACTACAACAAAGTAAAAAAAATGATATTAATTGATAATAGCCTGCCATTCTTGTTCCTGAGATGCTATTACTTTATGTTTCATCAATTTGAGACTGAGGAAAGGTGTTCCCTTTCAGTACTCAAATTTCAGGACATTCTGCTATTTTTTTCCCATCATATGGGAAATCCCACTCAAGGGAGAAGATATATATGACTACAACTACAACTTGCAGTTACTTTGAGATGACAAATACCATGATGAAACAGAAGAAATTTCCCATTAAAATAAACCACATGTCAGCTTTCAGCTCAGGTTCAGCTGGCTCCCAACTAAGGAAATATGCCTTAGCTGTAGATCATGGAGTAAATACATATCTGCTGTACAGAGTGGCCCATAGAGAAACAAACAGAAATATGAGCTAACACTGACTATGAGAATGAGAAGAAAAGCCCTCCAAGAGCAGGCAATCCCATAGTTTTACCAGTGCAGCCCTGAAAGAATGAGATGCACACAACTGCTTGCCTTTGGCAATGCTTAATAATTTTATATCAAAACAAGTTGTGGAATTCAAGGCCAAACATTCCCAGTGAATGCTGGACCTCATCCTGCTTAAGGTACTCCCTGTCCCTGGATATATAAAACATGAAGAACTGAAAGCTTGCTACAAGATCCAGTAAAATATATTGTATTTCCTTTGCCATAGATAAAAGATTTCTGAGGACATCTATTTATCCAATAAAAAAGTAGTAAAAAGTAAGTCTGGGAAGTAAAGGAAAAACTGGAAATAGGGAAGAAAAAGTACTAGAAAAAAATCCCAGTTACAAGTGATTAACTTTCTTCATTCTCTAATTAAGCAGAATGTGGACAGAAACTTCATGCTTAGTTTTCAGTATAACTCCCTCAAATTCCCACAAAAATACCCACAAAAAAGCAATATTGAAGTGCTTAGTAATTTTTCAAAATATTTTCTTCCCTAGTACTTCATTGCATCAACAAAAGGCAAAGATTTTCCAAAATGTATGTATTAAAAATTTTTCTTTGGGCAGAATTTCATGTCTACCAGAAAGAAAGCTGAGAGCCTGAATGTTATAACTGCTCCTACCTCTCCTATCTTTCTTTCACTCCCCCTTAATCATACTGCATTCTCAATTTCATAAAACCTGATTTTGTCTTGACTCAGACACAATGATTGCTTTCAGGTCATCCTGCTTTGGTGTAATTCCTTAGATGCACACTGGGGAATAAAGTATTCCAGGAAAAACAGGTGAACTAACGTTCCTCATGTGAGGAGAAAAAAAAGTCTTAAATGGCTGACAGGGTTTCAGCCCTGATATTTGAAATGTCCTGGCTCTATGGTACATCTTGTCCCTCTTGGATGAAAAGTCAAGATTAATATTTTTCTAAAATATTAATTTCATTGAGTTCAAGCCCTAGTCATGAGTAAATTATGCAGGACTTGCTAGGTCATCAAATGTTCTTTCTCAGCTGAAGTGGTCAAACAGATTAAAGGGAGTTCTGCCATGAATGGGACCATCATTACCCGGACACTTCATTGCAGAGAAACAGGAATGGGATGCTGGAAGGACTTTATTCCATATGTGGTGCTTCCATCTAGTTAAAACAAGCATGATATAGTAACAGAGATATCAGCAATTCTATTTGTGGTCTTCTTTAGAAAAAGAACAAAAGCAAGTAAAAAAAAGAGATATGATTGCATACATAGTTATATTTCACTGTAAAATTAAAAACTAAAATAATTTTTGGTAAAACTGAGTTTGAACAAATGTCAAAATGATACTGCATATTTAATGGATATGCAGCGGTTATTCAATACTCACTGATCTAACTGCAAGGCTATGCTTGTGAATAGTTTGATAATGGTGACAAGTGACCATTTTTGTTATGATATCAACTTCACATTTCTTTAAGACATCCATTTAATAACAGTTTTACTACTTTGTCATTTTTTACCACAAATGCACACTTGTTAGCCCTTGTATCTAGTTATCTTTGGTTTAAACCTAAATGTTTAGGTTTAAATTTAATTTTTGAAAGCATTGTGTTTATTGCATTTTAAAAGCACACACATGAAATCACTGATCTTTTTGGATCATGACCTGAGGAATATAAGAGCCAGAGTAGATTTAAATATAAAATTGAAAATCAAGATATTAAAGTCATGAACAATAACAAAACACAGATTATTATTTTTATTATGCATTTATTCCCTTGTAGAGATCAGCTTCAAAATAAATTGTAGACCTTTCTGAACCCTGAACAGACCATGTGATGGCTCCTCTGCCCAGAGTGATTTTTTCTCTTGGACATTACTGCTCCCTCAAAAAAATTGTTTAAACTGACTCACAAAAAAATTAAAAAAAAAATTCTTATAATCTTTGAGTATAGCCCATATTAGAAAGTGAAAATTTAACAGTTTCTTGCAGTTTATGGGCAATAATGTTCCAGAAGTCTTTAACTGACTTAATGCTGACTAAAACCTGCTGAATAATGAACATAAAGAACATCTTTTCTTCCACATCTTTCAGCTTTTATTTGATCCCATGATTTCCTGTATTTGTAAAATTTTATGTTATGTTTGGGTTTACCTCTCATAACTGTTTGAAAAATGAATATTTCACACAAATATCCAACTATAATATTTATTTCTTTTCCGTGTCCCACAGACAGCAAGTCACCTACCTCTCTTTATTTTCTCCCATATAATTTAGCTAACTTAGTAGTTACATAAATACCTCCTCCCTCCTCTTTGTTTCAGTTTCAAACTACATTATCTTCCCATAGGTCTAATTCACAACAGGTTTACTAAACCTTGGAGCAATCTTTGTCTGACTTTGAGGATTGCACAGTTTCATACCTGAAGAAGGTGTCCTGTGCTGAATATCCTGTTTATTCAAACTATCTCAGCTGCTCTGATAAAGGAGTTCCCTTACAGGAAGTTGTCTGTCTCAGTGTCACTAATTGAAAGAATCTGAATTTTGTTATTCATTAGTCTATCATTTATTTTTAGCTCAATAATAAAAAGGAGATGTAATGAGTCTAGCAGCTAATATAGTGCTAATGCAATGTGGTTAGCACAGTATGGCTGGCAACCAATCACATAGCACTCAGAGTAAATAATTAATGACTTTGAGATTAACTGCTGAACTTAAATATATTCACAGATATAATGATTACTGGTAATTATAAGTAAAACCAGAAGTATACAGAAGTTAGCACAAGTTATTTAGAAAAGACTAACTTTTCAATGAACAACCCATTTAGCTTGGGCTATATAGGAAAGTTGGAAACATAATCATTAAAATTGGAGCTGTATGGTTTCACCTTTTTTGGTATTATATTTCAAAAACCCTTTGTTGAAAGAAATGGCGTGATGGAGACAGAAGTGATGAATGCACTGAAAAATTACTTCCTGTCATAAATGACTTTATAAACCTACTGGGAAATTTTTCATGTCTACATCTGCTAGATGGTGACTAATGCAGGATAATCAAATTAGAAATCATTCAGCCAGTAGAGACTAGTGACCACACGAAGGTCCAGTGACTAAAGCAAGATTAGAAGTTGATATGTGTAAATCACAACTGATTCTAATCAGAAGCAGATGCCTGATTTCAGACAGGTCTTCATGGACAAGATGTCAGAAAAGATTAGGAATAATTGAGTAGATGGAGACAATGAAATGCAGACTCCATTATTGTACAAACAATTGGCAGGACTTTATGCAAGTAGGTAGGTATGCATAGCTTAAATGCAGCATCCACAGAGAATATATATTAAAAGAATAATTACTTTCTACCCTATTTAAATTAATAATAGCTAGTGTGTACATCATATGCAAACATATTGTGAAAAGGTGAAATAGTTGATTAAATTTGACATACGAGATAATATTCTCCACTGTTAGATTTACCATATAGACATATAAACATAACATTTGTTATTAATTTATAGGCTTTATGTATGCTTTTGAAAATAGCATGTTTTATAGTTATCTTAAATCTAAACTGTAAGCTGCATTTTAAAATGTTCCTATGAGTGAATCTTAATTAAAATCATAAAATAAGTGAAAAATAAATTTGCTATTATATTTACTATCTCATTTTTGATTGGTATTGTAAATTTTACTGCAACTTAGTGAAACCTTTCACATATTACTGACATACATCCTTGTTTTTATTTCATATGTCCTATTTAGAATGTGTTTTAATGCCTGGTAAAGAAAATAGAAGCTGCATAAAGAGAAGGTATGATTTTTTTCTACTTTAATAATTTTAAAAATTTATTACCATAATTTCAGAGTACTGAATATGAATATGGGTCTCCACCAGTACTCTGAAGAATAAATGCTAAACATATATCACCTCCTCTTATCATTACCTAATTCACATAGGCACAGAGAACTGAATATAGTGAGTTATATGTTGTATTATATTGGTTTGAAGTCATGCAGTATATCTCATATAAACATTGTTCCCAACTGTATCTGGAAGGAGATGTTTTGCAATAGAAGGATTTCTAGAGCTAGCAGAAGACAAAAACACACTCTCTATAAAACCATGACAATATTTCATCCATAATTAGCAGAGCAGTGAGCACTGGGAAGTTTTACTTTCAAATAACTAATATATTTTAGAAAAGTGATTGTGAAAAACCAGGGCATAGGATAATTTTACAAAATGAGTTATTTTTATGATTCTTTAATTTTTATTTCTTTGCTGTTTTTGCTCAGGTGACTTCTCAGGCTCTGATCCTTTGCCAGCTCCTCAGTATGAATATTCATGTCACTCATTACACATCATGCTTTTTGATTGGCCAGCTAAGTCTCACATGGCTCCCTCTCCTGTCTAGACAACTGTTTTACAAATTTTGTTTGCTGGTATTTAATCTTAATTTCCTATGTAAATCCTCCTGTGACTGAGATTTAGACAAACACATACACAAGCACTTCACTGACATAAATGGTCTTCAAAGCCAAAGAACAATTCAGACAGAGTAAGGGCCAGAGGATGTTAGCAAAAATGTGTCAGAGGCTTTCCTGAAAACTGGATGGGTAGGTAAGGTTACTGGGAAGGATTACACTCTGAACTTACACTAAAGTTACACCTTTACTATCATTGACTGAAAAGGGCCATCAAATCCACCAATGCCTTTCAGCTAAATATTCTTTATTGATTTTCTTAGTAAGACATTTAATATGAGTTTGAGAATAACACAGAAGTTCATTTCCACTATCACATTTACAATATGCCTGGACTCCTTGCAGGTCAAAGTGATGGCATTTGAGTAACAGTTCTGCACAGCTGAAAACAATGTCAGTAAGAGCAGACTTTAGATGCTGGCTGCTGTAACAGCACATATAGTCAAGTACATTAAACACAGTGTTGCTAATCCAGAGATGAAATCACACTCCACTGCAGAAAAATAGGAACTTCAACTCACCCAGCCACGCACAATCATTTCCTAAAGATCAAGACAAATGTTTGTTCTCATCTGTACAATGACTGATAGAATAAGAAAAAAGAAAGGAATTTGTCAAAGTGTACATAAGATATATTTAGAAGGATAAATTCATGACTCAAAGCACATGTGCAATTAACATCTAAGTCCTTTTGAGCTTCTGAATGCAAACATCTAGAAGCAGGAGAAATTAGCAAAAGCAGCAAGTTTATTACACACACTCAACAGGCAGGATTTTCAAGCAGGAAAAAAATACTCTTTTGTTAATTCTTTGAATCAACAACATATGTTGTTTACTTATTGTTGCATCTTGCAGAAAAAATAAAGTTGGCTTCAGCAAATAATGAGCAGATGAATTTTGAAGAAAGGGGACTGTGTGGCTAGAATTACGAATACCAGACAGTAATGCCATTATACTGTGGGCTTAAGGTTTTTCCACAGCAAAATAAAAGCCTGCCAGGCAGACAAACAAATTAGCTGATGATGGACCTCCCTTCCACAACCAAGCTTTAATCCAAGACAGTCAGTTTAACTAATGAGGAATCCTCCTCTTGTCCTACAATCATAATTTGAAAGTGGTGTGGAACTGATAAACTGAAAAGTCAGTCAAATTTTTGGCCTTTCTCAGGAGTGTCTTTGACATCAGCTAGATGAGAATGTGAGGACTCAGCCATTTGACGAAGTCTCCAGTGATCTAGCCCCTAGAAAGTCTCAAATAACTTCCTTAGTCATAACAGGCACTTTGGCCTGACTCACAGAACAGACTAGCATGTAAGTTCAACTCCCACTTAAAATTGTTAGTGGTTTGAGTTCATCTCAGTCTTAACCAGCTTAAACATACCGGTCTAGTCTAAACTAGACACTTTCCAAGATCCCTTAAAACTCTTTCAGTATCTGAATTTTCCTTCTGAACTGTTTAGAATTCTGCCCTAAGACATGTGCCCAGTTTGACAGAAATATTATATATTAACTTGGTGGTTATCTCACATTTTGCTCCTTTTGGACTCACAAAAAGGGAGATTTCCAGCCTCTGACATCTGTTGACCATCAGTTTCAGAGTATACACAAATTCTCATGTAAGTACAGGGACAAAGTGCTGCCCTTTTTCAACACAAATATTTTGCTATTTGATCATTTGGATGATGGAACATTCAGCAATTTATTTCACTGTCACATGATACAGCCTGAACTCACTTCCTTCACAATTACTATGACTAAGAACTAGTAATGTGCTAAATAGTGACCTCTTTGGAGAGAGGGCAAAAAAATAGACAGATTTATTCCTGTCTTCCAATTTTTAGTTGAGCTAGCTTAATTTTCATGAAATGAAATGAGTAAGTCAAGAAGTAGGTGAGAATGTTTTGTCCTGATTTCTTTAAAAACATGTGAAAGTGTGTTTTAAATATAATGAAAGTCTAATCATAATTTACATGGCAAAACCAAGTTACTGTAATGGAACAGAGAGTGTCACATTAGTACTGACTGAAAAAAATGGACAGATTTGTGGATAGAAAGTACATGTTTTGGGGCAGATGTGCTTTTTACTTTGGTTGCCACTGAGTGAAATGTTACCTCCCTTTGTAGCAGCTCTGTGAGAAGCCTTACAGTGTCCAAAAAAAAAAAAGAAAATATCAAGAAGTTTCTTTGCCTGCAATTTTTTAAGTCTACATTATAAAACATTCCCCAAAAAACAGAAAAAACCAACCAAACAAACAAAAAAACCCCACGAAAACCAACCAAAAAACAACCAAAACCCACAAAACTCACCCCAAAAAACCCAGCAGAGTGGTTTTTAAAATAAAGACTGTGGAATCAGAATTTTCCTTCCAAATCAGCTTTTGTGTCTTTGGCATCTAGAATTAATGACCAATGGCTCTTCCATTTTTCTCCTGAAGACGTGGTGGATCTTCCCCAAAGAAAGTTCATATCGTGTTCTGATACTCAGGGAGGAGCACTGGGATAGAGCAGTAATCATTTGTTTGTACAAGAGATAAATTGCTGGGATGACTTTCCAGCTCTGGTTTACATGACTTTGTTTCTAATTTCTGAAGATATGTTGGTCACTCAATCCAAGACAGTTGTCCTTCTAATTATACTGAATCAGAGACAAAAAGGCTAGAGAAGTGTATCATGAAAAGGACAATGCTTTTGGTGTTTTTCTTAATATAATCAATAGAACTGTAATGAAAAACTTCTGTCATTATTGTCCTCAAGTCTTTTTATGGACTGAAAACATAATGAATCATCAGAACAAAACTTATTGGTTCATATGCTCCCCTCATTTTAACAGTATACCGTCTGAGGTGGTTTCTTCTTTCATAATTCCTCTTAGCCTGATGCTTCACAATCCTTCAGATAATAATTTGTGCTTAGTTATGACCTGCACTTTTGTTTTCTAATCTATTACTCAAATTTCTTTTCTCTGCCTTATGGTGCTGTTTGGGTATCAAAACTGGTGAAGGCTTTGAGATGTACTGACAATAAAGTTTCCACGAGCAAAAGGTGATCTGGAGGCAGGTTGTGCCTCATTATCAAAGTGCAAGAAGAGGAAGTTAATAAAATGGCAGGAAATGGTAATAAGGGAGGAATGAGTTTTTCTTTGTTGCATTGGTGGACAGAGTCAGCACAACAGAGGAGACAATATTCTAGAGAGCCCACGTGGCCCCAGTGTGCCATCAAGATGTTAGCAGATGTTCTACTCTCCTGGAAAGAGGGAGGATGTTTTGGCTGATCACTGTAGTCTGCGCCACAATCCAAAATCCTTGTGGTAGAACTAGAGGATTTGTGCATTTCTCTTTCTACTTGAGGCACACTCACTTTTGATCCAGCCCTGCTTTTACACATCTTCCTATGACAATATCAACCATGAAACAATTTTTAGCTGGTTGCAGTTTCACCCACTGTTACTTCTGTACCAGAAAAACCCTCAGTTGAACAACTGAAGTTGGTTCATGGTGTCTAAATTTCCACAGAGCTGTTCTCTCTGAATCAGGGCAGTGCAGACATAGTTCTGGAATCTCATCTTTTGGCCTTTTCAATCCACTGCTCTGATTTCAGGAGGATATTAATTCAGAGAATATATCTCCCAAACAAAGCAATCATTTAGAGTATTTTGATAGGATGCTTCAACAAAACAATTTCATTAACAATAAGCCATGAAGCCAAACCTGACTTTGCTTATGAGTTTAAAAGCTCTTTAAGACCTTAAAAGGTGATCTCAGCATCTCATTGCATGGGTTAATCTTAGAAACTGGACTTCCTGGTATTCAGCTTGTAAAACCCCAAGACTGCTAATCAGTTTCTCTGATGACAATTAGTAACACATTATTGTAGTGAATGGCCACAATCCGTATCATGTTATCAGAGACAATGACCATAAGAAGTAACCATATAAACCTAGTCAAGCATTGCTACCTTCACACTTGGGTTTTTCACCTCTAACCACTCTTATACAGAAATTCCACAAGATTTTAGGGATAATTTTAATATACTATTATGAGACTATCAGGACCATCTCCCCAAATATAAAAATATGTATCAGCAGGGCATACTGAATATTTATTTTACAATCAGTTTTGTTACTAAATTAAGTAAAAATCAGTAAATAGCACAGGTTCAAAGAGACTTACATGGAGGGTTCATTATGAATTGAGAGGAGGTAATAATGTAAAATGCTATTTCATAATTTTCAAGAAAGTTGTATTCTCTTCCAGTAAGCTCCACAAGCACTACTTGCCCTTTACTACTCAGTGAATTTCCAGGCAGTATAAAGTGGATCAACTGTGACAATAAAACAAAAATGTAGCGCAGATCTGTGATAATTTTTTGAGAAAACACCTACCCCAATCAAAAATTATTTCAAATGTCAGAACAACATAGCTGTTGAAAAAAAATCCTTCAAGATATTTCAGACAAAGGCAATAGGAAATATCTGATGATGACAAAAGATAATTTTTTTTCTCCAGCAATTGCAGGGCAAAGTGTTTTGAATGACTGAAGGAGGAGAGGGTCTTAGGAGATTAAGGTTAAAAGGTGCAGAGAGATCACAATGGTCAAAACCTGGAAAGAAGATGATTTTGGTCAAGAATTCTCTAAAGAGCACAAGATGAACTGCAAACAAAAGAACTTGTACTAAAAAGCAGTGAAAATAATTTTAAAAATTCCTCTTTTTCAACATATATGCTTTCTTTCAGCTGATCTGGTTTTATTCAGAAAAAGAAATATTTTTATTACTTTTTGATCCACTGGCCTCAGAGTTCCAAAGCTGCCTGTGGATACTGTACCCTGCTGTGTACAAATTAAGTAAATACATAAACCCAGTCAGCTTAAATCTGTCAAAAATGCTTCTAGAAACAGGCTGTGCATGCAAGGACACCAGATGGAAAAAGCTTTCAACTGTGATGAAATAATCTACTCCCAAATCATTCAATCCAGCCAGTTCTGCAGAATCATTTTTCATAAGATGCTTCAACATGGACTCATTCTACAAAGTAGTTTAGAAATGAATTAATTATTGTGAGTTTAAATGACCCTTTATAAAATGCAGATTCTTCCTTTCACATAAACACATGACATCTACAGGCATTCTCTGTTCTGCTGAAACTCTGCCATTCTTACAGGCATCAGGAGTTGGCTGTTGTTGGAGGACAGATACCAATGTTTATTGTCCTCTGGATGGATAGAACATGACAAATTTTGTTTTGATCTGCCTTGGGGCACAGAAGATTTCAGTTCTCATCTTTAAAGGGTGTAATGCAAAAGTCTTGATCTGAAACAAATTGGAATTATTACAGTAACTGTCTAATCATACATGGCCTGAAATAAACCTCAATTTCAGTCCAGTTCAGGAAAATCTAATGAGGTCTGATGTTTACACCTATTTCCTGGCTCCAAGCCAAGTTAATGTTCTCATGAAATCTGATTGGCTCTGGCAGGATCAAAATATCTGGGATTATAATAATAAAAATACTGAAAAGAAAGTTTTATAACTCAGTATTGTAATCCATAATTATGTTAAAAGTCTATCTGAATTTACTATATTTTTTACCCTTTACAATTTTTACAATTTTTAGAAATTTGGTTTCAGTCCCTTGCCAATCTTGATACACAAGGATGTCTTACTTCATTGGCAAATGGAGAACTGAGCAACAGCAAATAAGCAATTTCTTTGTGTTAGGGAAAGTATAAAATCCAGACAGCTTTTGCTCAACAGTATGGCTTTATTCACTTTTGCTCATCATTTGCACCTAAATAACAATAATTGCTGTATCAGCCAACAAAAAAAATCTGATGAGAAAGGATAGAAGAAGCAGTTCTCAGATTGATCACTAGTACTACTTCTGATGAGCTGGCAGCCCTTTAAATACCTCTTAAAGCTAAGTTTTAGCATCCAGTTTATGATCAACCACACCACAACTGTATCTAAAATGTTCTGGAGAAACCCAGAAAGTTTTGTGTTATAATTTAAGCCAATTCTGACAGAGAGCAGATACCTGCATGTGGATTAGGTACATTTCCTAAACTCATTGACTGGTCCAGGTCAGTGTCTGCACAGTGACTCAGGTCAGCAGACCAAGGTCTCAGGGAGGAAAACACTGTTGGGCTATTGGGTCATATCCTGAGCAGATCGTGGAGTCCTGCACATATGAAATCTTACTCATTTTGCAGATTGGGAGATTTTAATTTCTGCTCAGAGGAAAGCAGTAGAATGCATCCCAAGTGAATGGAGAAGATGTTGTTTTGCTGTATTCTCAATAGAAAAAAGATAAGCATGTACCCCACGCTGGATTATTCATTGGTGATACCTAGGTTACAGGTCACACAGCAGACAGCCTAAATTTCCATCTGCACATCTTAGAAGTGGGTTTTTTTCTCTTCAAAACTGATCAAGGAATGCAAGCAGTTACCTTAGTGAAACTCAAATAATCTTTCTTCCCTTTTCTGAGATCAGATATTTCAAACTGGAAAGATACCAGGGCCTGAATAGATTATACCCCTACTATTTTATAGTATTACACAAGAAATCCTGACAGAAGGAACTCGGGTCTTTGGTTCAAGGTCCTTGTCTGGGAGGGGATTTCACAATGGTGGATCAAACTGCCAAGTCCTGGCACAAGCCATGTCATGTCAAAAATAAACATGCATATGAAAATGGGAAAATCTGTCTGGAAGTCAACTAAGTCTGAATTCATGCAAAAATATAAAGAGAGGGGTAAAGCTAGGCCTCAGCTTTTCATGGGCTGCCAATTCCCCTCTCTCTTTTAGAAGAAATTATTTATTTAGGGTTCAATTTCAGAGTGCAATGCAGAGATTCAAACTTCATCTGTGTATTGGTGCCTCAACAGAAAGGAACCAGAAGGAAAATTGAACTTCTGCATAGTTATGACGACCCACTGGCAGATGTGTGGGGATAAACTTTGTGGAGATTACCTACTATAACCCAAGCCCTCTCATTTGCCAGCCTAATCTTTTCCACTAGATGCTCACCCCTGTCTCATAGCCAATACATAAATTCCAGAAAGGAGTCCTGACATTACCCTATTGTTGCAAAATCAAGTAACAGTGTAGACTGGAAGTAGCAGCCTGAACAGGGAATGAGTTTCATGACTGTCCGCACTGGTTTTCAAGGGAAAATATGCTGTAATCCCAGCAGAGTTGATTGAGAGTTCAGTACAGAAGTTAGTTAATTAGAAGAAACCACAGAAAAATCAAACAGAACTGACACTTTTGCAGACAGAAGGGAGATTTTGAATTGGTGTAAGTATTTACCTCTTGCAAATCATATATACTGTTGCCACTGTCAGTTTCAGTTGTTTTCAGCTACAGCTTTGGTCTTGGAGATTTGGTTTTTCCTATTGTCAAGAGACTGGTTTGGGAAAATAGGTGCATAGAATAGAGATTTTAAGAGAATTGGGGAACATAATTCACAACTAGAGAAGACTTCATTCGTGACTGAATAGGTCCATACAGAATTCGAAGACTGCAACAGTGTTTCTAAGAAAGTGAGCACACTGAATATATGGTACAAATTTAATTAGTATCTTTTCCTTATGACGGTATTAACTAAAACACAAACTTAAATTTGCACCAGAAAACTTTATAGAGGCTTGGAAGAAACATAGTACAAAACACTGAAGGAGGCAGAATCATTGTCTTATATAATGCAATGAAATACATTGGTAGTGATTCAGAAGACATGATAGAAGACTGCCCTGTCCATGTAATTCCAATATACTTAAGGGTAAATAAGAAGCAGACAGAATAAGATTTCTCAGTGAGAATAATTTTACTGTTCCAGACATTAAATGGAAATAATAGATCTGTAGAGGCAACAATAACATTTTCATAACTGTGAGTGAAATCTCACTTTTATACTGTTGGAACCAAACCATAGTTTTCCAAACACAGTGATCTCCAGGGATTATTTCTTCCAAGTGACTACTGTGTGTTAGCCAAACAAGATTTCTTCAAACTCTACGTGTGTTATATCACTGCATGTGCATCTTTGTGCATATGAGTGTCTGCCTGTGTAACTTAGACTTTTTACAATAGTCTCATCTGAAGAAAAAACTCATTAATAGTACCCCAGCCACAGAATATCTTACAAATGAATGGCTATTGTTCCCTCTTGACTAACAGCTGCTTTCAGTTTAAGCAGTTTACTGTAGCTAAAAGCTCTGACAATGTAGATACTTTTTGCTATCGAGGTTTATCTCAACCTGCTAAAGTCTAGATAAGGGATTGCCAGTTTTCCTGCTTCAAAGGAGACAAGAATAATTGGAACTATAAACTGTCCCATTTATCATTAAAATGCACATTTTTATAGGACCACAGAAAGCATCTGTATCTTTACTAAGACAGGACATGCATTAGACAGGTTTAAAGTGAGACTGCTCAATGCAGCAGATCACTTGTCTGACATTTACAGATGTTAATGTGCACACACTTATTTCAGGAGAGGAGGAAATAGCACATGCTTAATCAGAAGATTATTTCTCAGAGTGAGGTACTCACCCTGAGTGGGTCTTTGCTTTAGCTGAAGCCAAGGGCTCTTAGTCCTTCACCAGAGTAACTCAGTACCTTCCAGACCCTTTAACATTTTTCAGTACTGTTTCTCTCACTTGTGCCTTGGCATGAGGACAGTTTTGTACAGCTGAATCCAAGACCAGTGCGATCCTGAAGATTATTATAAACAATATTCCTTGGCCAAGTGTACCAATTTTTCATTTCCACAGTTCATTAACAAAAAGGGGAAACTACTAAGCCACTAATAGCCCTGATTTGTATCAGATGTACATACTTCTTAATGGTCAATTTGGTGGAATCTCCACTTCCTTTTTAACAGCTTGCAAATTCATCAGAGTGCAAAGTTAAAGTTAAGATTACTCCTACAGGCTGCAATTACCATTCAAATGTATAAATTCTACAGTTTTTGCAGAAGAAAAAGTTTAAAAAAAAATTAAAATTGATTATTTTCTCTTGTGTCCAGTTATTCTAAAATGGCTCCCTGCTGGTTTCCACTGGAACACTGTTAAGAAGGTTGTCTGATAAGAGGCCCATTAGTTTCCCCTGTAAAAGGTATTTTAGTGCTATCATAAAAGAGGAGTTTGGCTAACAAATCACTGTGAGAGAAACGTATGGAGCTTCTAACAAATCCAGAGTTCTCTGTCAAGTTTTTTCCATTTAAATGCTCTCTCTTTCTACAAGAGATGGGGTTTGCAGGATGTATGAGTAGCCTCCAATAAGCAAAATTACTTGTTCAATGAGAATGAATAAACAAGGACCAGCTGCACAGCTACTTTGATGATTTCATATATTTGTGTTCAGATGAGTTTCCTAAGGAAACAGGAGTGCAGAATCATGTATGCGCAGTCCCAGCTCCCTCAGCTTCTCTTCTCCGAGGTGAGATGCTCCAAGACCTGAAATGCATTTGTCCCAACAGCATGGGAGGCTGCTGGCCTGCTTTGCTGTGCATTGCTGGCTCATAGGGCAACCCCTACCCTTCCGGTGGTCCCCAGGTGGACGCCAGACCCATCTGCTGCTCCGTCTTTCTCTAACAACTTTTGAATGCTCTGATCAAACTCACTTTATAAAGGCTAGGAGTCTCCAAAATATTATTTTTCAGCACACACAGAGTTCTGGACCACTCTCATAACTGACCCATATTGTTCAGTGAGGCAGATTTGGCATTGCTACAGAGCAAGATATTTAAGGGTGACACATCCATAGGAAACCAAACTTCTTTATTTCCCTTATTAACAAAACATCATCTTTTTTATTCCTATTGCATGGGCTACAGACATACTGTAGCCAACCTTGATAAGTAGCTAAAGTCTACAATGGAATGACATACATAAATAGACCCTAAAATCAGTAGACTCCTGGAGGACTTAAATAAGACTGGGAAACTGCTCCTAAGTTATTCTATAATTAATATTACAGTAAATAATCCTAATGAGCCCCAAACCCAAAATAAAATTGTATTTTTTTACCACAGGATTCTGATAACTTCTTACGAAAATCTGCCTAACTTATATATGTTAGATGTCCTAGATAGCTTTCTGATTATTTTTAAAAATATTTATTTTGTTAGCCTCTTAGCTTCTTTATGAGAGGAGTCTATTTTATTTGGTTTTCTTCCTATCATCTTGTATTGTATTGTCTATTTTATTTGGTTTTCTTCCTATCATCTTGAATGTGGTTTGACTGGTTTCTATTCTAAACTCCAAATGTTTTAATCATTTATATACTTTCAGACCAAGATTTGCAACAGTTTTTGATACTCTAACCTGAGCACTAAACTAGATTTTATTTTGAAAAGTAATGTAAAAAATGAGGCCCTTTCATTGTTCTACAATTACTTGATACAGGGACAAGGCCCTGTATTTCCCTGGCACTTCATGCATCCAAGAGCTTGCGAGTGGTTTGTTCAAGGACACTAAAAAACTCAGTGCTGAATTTCCTCTCTTCAAAGAGCTGTTTCATGGTAAAGCTGAATGAATTTAAAAACTCATTTAAAGGTCTGGCAATATGAACAACATTGGCATATAGTTTTTCAGCAAGATGAAATATGCATGTGGAAGAATAAGGAAAAAAACCAAGATACTTGCAGTCTAATCCATTTAGCAATCTGTCTCTAATTTTAATGATGTATTTGTCATTTTATTACTCACAAAATGTCATTTATATGAAACTGTCACTACGATATTAGAGAGGAACAGCTTGTGTTAAACTGTGTAACATCTCTGCCAACTTTCAATGTTGGTTGCATTCTACTTCTTTAAAGTTTCCCTTACGCTTTCAATTCAGCTTGGATATATTACTTCACGCACCAAAGTTTTGTACACAATGGCTGTAAAAATGTGTGCATTTTGTCTTGGGGTGGATACAGCCACTATCATGTTTAGTTACTTCAACAATAAGGAAAACATGATGAAAATTTAATGTGTAAAAATAGCCTATTGTGAAATTAAAATATTAATGTATTTGGAAATATCTATCATGACTTTTAACATCAATGTCAAATTAATATCAAGTAGATGGGGTTATAGCCACTTTCAAAGTGAAAGAATAAAATAAGATTAAAATAAAAGAGTGATAGCTTATTTTCTTTTCTCTTAAAGATGCTTAAGTTTTTTTCTTCATGTCTGATAATCTCCAGTGTGGAGGAAAGGTAGGTTTCTTTTTTTTATGTGTATATGTAAGTTTATATCAGCAACTGTGATACGCAGTTTATTACAGTTAAAAGTAAAAAATTCACACCTAGTCAATAAATCCCAAAAATGTAACTATTTCTTTGGGAAACATGAAGAAACACAAAGGCAAAGCTTGTGTTTTTACTCATGTAAGGGATTTAGGGGTCCTTATGTTCAGATCTGACACCTTTGAAAACTGCACCAATTTTCACTTGTTTCTGATGTTCTATTCAAAATTTTTGAGGTAAATATCTAGGAATAACAAAATCTTATGAATCTTGGAAGCAGGGAATCACCTTTGTTTTCTATAGGGAAATGGAGGCAAATATCTGCCAATTACCTTTCTATCTTGTAAGGACTCAGGAGAAAGCACCAGCCTCTTGTAGAGCATTTTGAAGCATTAATCATAATGGAGATGCAACAAAGTTGTGTCCTTGAACTCCACACTGATGTTCAGCTGTGAAGGAGCAGACCTAAGCATGTTTTATCTCAAACACTGAGTATTGCTACAGGAAGTGTGTGATCAGGAGAGGGTCCCACAGAGGTGGGGCGGTGCTGTCCTGATCCAAATTCCTGCTCGTCCTGGAGACTGGGGCTCAGTCCACTTTCCCCCACCTCACTCCTTGGAGAAGGGCTGGCTGTGAAGGAAGGAGCAAAATGTGTGAGAAGTCTAATTTACATAAGAGGCAAGCATAAGGTTAGCTATAGAAGGGAGCAGATCAGGCCCCTTCACTTTCTTTTTCTCTCTCTTTTCCCTGGCTCTCTTTCTCTCTGACTTTTTCCTCTTTCTGTATCCTTGCAATCCCAGCTACAGATCATCCACATGGTGGGGCCAGTGTAGGAGCTAAGTACTGCTCGTATTCTTGGTTTTCTTCCCTTTTGTGCCTGGGCAAAGTGCAGTAACCATATTCTACCCCCTGCTCCCTAGTGGACTTTATTGTGGGAGAGGGGACATTGTGTCAGGGTGCTGTGGCTTGTTAGCCAGTGCCCTTGAACACTGGTGTGCTGAGGCTTGGGAGCCAGCAGCTTTTGAAGAGTTTATTGTGGGAGTTGAGAACTTACTGAAGTGTACTTAATTAAGGGCTTGTTTGCCTCCACTCTAGTGGAAGTGTATTGTAAGAATTGAAGGGCTTGTTAACCAACATCTTTTCAGTCTAAATAGTGGGCTGGTTGCAGAGGTTATGGTAACTTTATAGTAAAACATAAATGTTCCCTGACACGTGTCCAGTGTCTTTGTTCAGCCTGCTGAGGATTCATACAGAGCATCTCAACCCTGATCTGTGGGTCACAAAACCAGCAAAGGAAGTGTTTTATTAGAATTAGCTAAAATTGTTCTTGAATTTAGATTAAAGGTAATTGTGAAAGGAGAAGATTTCTAAAATGAAACCTTCTATCTACAAACAACATTTTTTTCCCAACACTTTCTAATGAGCAGCCTTTAATTTCCATTTTGAAGCAAAGTCTGTCCTTAAGAAGTTAAAAATTTTCAGTTGAGAAAAAAGGAAAATTTTTAAAATTGTACTGAATGGGGGAAAGATGTGGAGGATCTGTCATATCAAATAAATGAATTCAGGTTGTCTGATTCCTCTTCACAGACACAAAACTTTGACAACAGCAGAAAGGAGCATCAGAAGCTTGTTTCTGGTAATCCTCTTGGTTTGGTAATAAGAAATGGGGGGAAAAAAGGTATTATAATTATTTAAAAATAAGAATAGATGTTACTGCGGTGCTGGGAGGGCTGGTGTGTACATGTGCCAGGGATGTCAGAGCAGCCAGGGCAAGGCAGGGCAGGCAGTGGGACAGACAGGGCAGCCCCAGCCCTGGACAATAGGAACCTCTGTGGGAATGAGGGTAGACTGAGGATGGGATGAGCCAGGACAGGTGGAGACAGAATCCTAAAACCTCCCTGGGATGAGACCTGGCAGTTCCTGGTGCTGAAGTGGGGTCCTGGGCTATGAGCAGGATGAGGGGAGTGCCAGGAATAGGAAGGAACAGTAAAGCCCCTGAGTGAACCCAGATGTCCAAAGATAAAGTAAATCTTGAAAAGTCAGAGGCAAAGACAAAAACTAAATACAACTCAAATAAATTCTAGTTTAATCACTAAAAGGAATAAAATTTTAAAAGTAACAAAATCAATGCATATGTTGATTGCAAAGAACTATTTCAGAACTTATTCTTCCTCTAGAGAGGAACATGTCCTCAAGTTCTTCCATGAGAATCCTCACTTGTCATTAGCATTTGGTTTTAATCCACAAATCTTCTATGCTAATCTCAAAGCAGTTCCCTTGTTTGTAGAAATGTGGAATTGAGCTTTACTAAATGATGTAGAATAACTTTTTGAACATAATTCAGTTGGCTTTCTTAAAAAATGCATGTGACTGAGCTATTTGTAGTATTTCAAAAATAATTTCTGAGTCTTTTTAAATCATCTTTCATGCCTTCTGAGGATAGACCTGACTTTAATTTATGGAAAAAAGTTTGGAAAGTCAAGACGTGATTTGCACATATACAGATATATTGTACTCTCTGATGTAATCATGAAGGGGTGTTGACCCTGCCATTGTGAATGTTTTGGGCTTCATTCTGATCCTAGATGAAGCACATATCAGATACAGTTATCATCATATTATAAATATATCTGTATATTCAATCACATAAATGTCAGGCCTGGTATACAATCTGTCATTTGTAATTCTGAATCCTAAGAGATGTGTCTAGACAAGTAATATAGATGCTGAAGAGATATAAAATCTAAATTCAGCTCCAGAGCACAGGCCAGTTATAGGTGCTCCCCACAGATTCTGAAGTAATTGGATGGAATGTCATTAAAATGCAGCCATATTAAAGTGTGTCCTGCATTACCTTTCAACTGCACAAAGACATGAAATAAGGCATCCAATAAGAAGACTAAACCATGGCATCACATTTTCGCTGAAGACACACAAGCTGTGGTTAAATCAGAAGTAAATTTCAATGTGTTCTCTCCCATATAGCTGCCATCTTTGAGCCTTTGAATGTCATTTCAAGTTTTATTTTGGAAAGAGAAGAGGAATTAAAGGGAACCATTAACATTTTTAATGTCAGTTTTGGAAGTCTTTTTTCATGTTTATGGTGTTCCCGTCTTAGGCCCTGTATAAACAAGTCTCATCCCTAAATGGAGTCTTTGCCCACATTCAGCCAAAGTCACAATGCTTCATAAATTCACTGGATTATTTGCATCTTCAAAGGCAGGCATTTGTCAATGGGTCTTAAGTTTATGCTTGAAGTTAAACTTATGTTTAATTATGGTCCCAAATAAGGACCTAAGTGCTTTGTTACAGCATAATATGTTCATGTTCCTATTATAGTGCTAAATAAATCATAAATTACAGTTTACCTGCTCTCACTGATTTTCCATAGATATATTCAGTGTTTAGGAATAATGTCTATGCAAAAGATTCTTAGCACTTTGAACATTATGACAGAATTTGAATAGCCTAAAAAACCACAGCAAAACTTGTTGATGTGATATGTGGTGGTAACATGTGCAGATTCATTTCTTGCTACAAATATGATGGTTCCTGCTGTGGGTTTTTAAACTTGGGCAAAACCTAAAGTGTTATTTATCTGGCAGAATTATCTTACATGCTATAAACTGATTGATTTCCCTCACGCAACTACCCTAAAAAGAGTTATGTTAAGATTCACATCAAAGATACCCTGTTAGGCTAAATATCCATGGCTGGGAAAAAAAAAATCCATTTGATTCTTGCCATCTTCCAGCTATTAAAGCTTTACCCAACTAGCAGTCTCTAGGAAAAACATCTTAATTTTTTATTTATCTTCATGGTTTGACAGACTGCACTGAATCTGCACAGACAGAAGAATTAATCAAATGAAATATCTGTGACAAGATTTGCCATCTGGTTTTGACTGCTACATGGCAGGAAAAGTTCTGCAAATACATTAATTGAAGACATTTATGGCAATTCTGCATCATAAGAGCCATGTAACCATGATAAAATCCACTGCTGAGTCTGACCTTGGAAATATTTAATACTATTTTTATTCTTCACATCATCATGAAACTGGTTTTTACAGAGATTTAACTGTAGATATCACATTATTATGAGACTGATAGTAGCCTCCATCCTATGATTCAATTGATTTATCATCCATTACAAGAAGTCCAGAATTGTTTTGAGAGAAGACTTTTAAGATCATCAAGTCTTAAGCAAGGTGACAGAATCAGATCCATTATATTTCATGTTATTTATTTCAATGCAATAAAAATAAATTTTGGAGGGAAAACTAAACCTAGTGAGTCATATTCTAAATGTCTTGTCCTTCTTTGCAGATGCAGTTTTGTACCACATGACAGGCGTGAAATCTGTTTCCAAAAAAATTCTACAAAATTATGGTTCTGAATAATGTGTAGTGTTGGGCAATATCCTTGAGGCTTTAAGGTGAAATGTTAGGTACCTAAAGATCTTTTCAGTTCCTATAATCTGTGAAATGTTTTCTTTTCCTCAGAGTTCATATTTTATTTGTTTTGAATCTGAGACAAAACATTAGGAAAGGCCTGGAGGGAAGTCTAGCACACAAGTGACTAGTAACAGCCTAATCTCCTTTTACTATTGGAGGAAAATATGTTTTGGTTTCTTTCTTCTTAGTCAAGTAAACAGATAAATATATTTCCCCTGGCTTCCATTACAGCAAGTTGGCAGTTACAGAAGAATCCTTTCAGTTTTGATTTCCTGTCAGCTTTACTAACAAATGACCACAGAGTACAGTATTCTCTTGGTGTGGTTTTTATAGACTCTGTGCCTTAAAAGAAGCATTTTTGAATGAAATTACTATATGTTCTCACTTAGAGGGCTTGGTTTGTTTTCTGCATGAGTACATTTCTTCTTTTAATGGTTGTGTGAAATTGGGAAAATGATAGGAAGGATGTGGCCTGAAAAAGAACACTTAAAAAAACCCCAACTTTTCTTCCCTTGATCTTCATCTTCTGAGCTGGATTCAAAAGACTGGCTAAATTCAGATACAGACATAAACTGGTTCAGGCCACTTATTCAGTTTGCCCATAGCAAACAGAAAAACCAAACCAAACCAAACCAGCTCCATGTGCAAAAAGCTGGTCTCAGGGAAGTCAGTGGTGTGCTGCTGAAGTTTTTTTTCAGCAGAACTTGTTGAATTTTTTTCCCTCAAAGTTGAATTTCTTCTCTTAGATTTATCTTTCAAAGAAGGAGACCTGAAAACAATATGGCTCATGAGTTGTGGCCAGAAGCTATGTGCTTCCCAAGCTCCTCAGTGGCCACTCCTATGGGCTGGGACCTAAAATTATTGTGCTGCTTTCTCTCACCTAAAGTTCCCAGAGGGTAGCCCCTAACCTTTGCATTTGTCTCTGCAGAATATTTCTGTTTCACACCAGGCATCCATTCACTATTCATGTGCAGGCAGACGTGCATCTTGAAGAGCAATCAAAAACCTTCTGTATGAGCAACAGTCTTGTCTAACAATTCTTCTCTTTTCCAGAGCAAGTTTTCTTTGTCTGCTCTCACACACCACAGCTGTCTTTACAGGCATGGTCCCTGGAGACAGTGAGGCAAATGTAGAAATGCCACTCTGCTCCGTGTCTTTGCTATATTTTGCTCTCCAGTACAAGTTTGCTCAAGTGTCCCTGGGTCAGGATTTTGCAGAGGGAAAATGTCCTGCAGTGAGTGCTCTGTGCTGCTGCTGAGTTGGCACCTAGGGACGCAGATAGTGGTGAGGGGCAGGGGAAAGCGGGGAGAGACACAAAGTGACTTCATCACTTCCACCCTTACAGAGAAGATAATGAGCAAAGCACTTTCCAAACAGAGAAAGTGAAGTGTATTCAGACAGCAAAGGAGGCCGAAAAAACTGCCAAGAGAGGATTGAAGAGAACTTTCCAAAAAACTGTCCTTAGCAGACCATAAATCTCACCCAGAAGACAGTTCAAACACAACACTTCCACCAGCCCTACTCTTCCCTGTTTATTTTCTTCCTGTCAGCATTAGAATAGAATAATAAAGTACCAGACAAACAAACAAGAGAAACAAGAAAATAAGCAAGGAAACCCAGTAGAGAAGAAAACGAATCGGCGACCTTGTCTGTCAGCAGTGCTGAGAAGTCCCTTGGATCACTCTTTGCAGCAGCCTGTGCAAACACCCCTGCTTCACCGTGTCTGATCCAAGAAAGGAATTCACAAACTCTTCTTAAGTGTCTGAAGTAACCATTCAGAGGAATATGGCAATCCCAAGACTATATTTAAATATTTAACTGGGAAGCGTATCCAGGGGCTTTGCTTTGTGCTCAGGTGAGGTGTTTCCCTGTGAGCTTTGTCTGTCCAAGATAGCATCAGCTTCACCGATTCCTTCCTGCATTTAGTTGGAAATTGCTTAAAAGGTAAGAAGTATTTTACTCTCTTAAAAAATTTGACAGGGAAATGAGTAGAAAAGTTCACCCTCCACAGGGTAATTTAGGAAAGATAAGAAACTCTGCTGCCAATTTTGAAAGGCAATGTGCAATTCATACCCAAACAGGCAGGGAAATACCTCTTTGGAGGAAGCCACACAGAGAGTGAGCCTGGGGAGGTGTAGCAAGCATGCTGGAGGAAAAACAAATGGATTTCAGTTGGAAACCAGCCTGGTCTCTGTCAAACATACCAATAAAACTGACATGTTCCTGCAGACTGAGTTGGTAAGATCTGCGTGTCGTGATGGGAAAAAGTACCGATAAGAAAATTTAGCAGCATTCACGCAAAGGCCAGTTAGAGAAAACTGAAAAGCTTTTCTTATTTTTCTTTCTCCTTTTATTTTCCAATCACATGTATAAACCAGGCAGGAAGGTAGGACTTAAAAAACTTACAAAGAAAGCTAAAGGAATTAATGCTCAGGGATTAGTGTTAGGGAGTTATATGAATTAAAAAGTTGTTAACACTAAGTAACATCAGAGGGGATTAAAAAACACAACACTTGCAAATACAGCCACGTGTCTCTGCTAAAATAAAAAATAAAATAAAGTGAGAAGTCAGCCTAAGAAAATAGGACTTTAGAAGAGACTCCTAACCAATTTAATTAAGATAACAGCTCAGGAAGAGCTCTGGTAAGGAAGCAGGTTTCTACAGGAAGAATATTCACTTTTAAGGCACCTTTAAAATTAAAGCCAGCCTCTGGTGATACCAAACAAAAATTAAACTAGAATAAAAGGAAAAAGAAACAATCTAGAAGGATCTCCAAAGGTCCATGCACTCTTTCAATTAACAGTGTAAATACAGGTGGTTAGCACTAATTTCCTAAAACATTTGAGCATCTTAAGGGCCAAGGCTGAACTTTTTTAACTTCTAAATATTGTAACTTTCACATGCAGGTTATAGTTGTACCAATGTATAAAAACTAGAACACAGATGGCTGAAAACTAGCCAAGTCTAGTTTGTCTGCTTCCAGAACAATAAAAAGCAATCCTAGATCTTGTACATTGTGCCAGGAAGGATAGATGCATGTGTCTCTGCACACATGGGCATGCACACACGCACCCACAAAGACACATGCAAACATGCAATCTCTACAGACCTAAGTGGACTGGTTTGGATCCAGCTAATCCAGAGCATGGCCAAAGGATAAGAGGTATATAAGATTTTATTCCAGCTCAGGCTTACATTGCAAATGTTTGTCATCACAAATGTGCCAAATCAGGATATCAAAAATTCATGTCTCTGGCTGGCACTATAAAACTTCCCCATGTTATTCTTGGTTAGTTTGAAAGTGAGATAAGTTGTCCTGATAGGACAACCTCTCTTCTCATGCTGTCGTGTTCCTGTACCAAGGCACCTGAGTTATCACGGCACTGGGACAAGGAAAACTCCAGGCTATAATCCTTTTCCTGAAGTATGTGTGTAGACTGAGAATTTATTAATTAGTCAGCTAGACACCATTGTGAAGGCATTTATGTGCATTTGGGTGGGTGTGATGTGCACTTGTTTCTGCGTCCATGTGTAATTCGTGTGCTTCTGGTGCTCAGCCACTGGAAATGTATGGATTGTTTGGTATGGATGGCTGTGAGCACCTCCCCAGGCTTTGCTGATGTGGAATGTGTAGAAGCCATCTAGCCCACTAGAATATTCCTTTCCATGAGTTAATGTACTTGATGGCAAGTTGGGAACATCAGGGCATAGCTGAAGGCTGGGCTGCGATGAGTTTTCACCTCCTAAAGGTATTTTGAGGACTTTTTCTGAATATATGTAACAGAAAAAAAAATTGAGGCCATGTGTGGACTTTACCAACAGAAACATAGGTTTCAAAGAATTGAACGATCAGGCAATAATTTGGACTCATTTGCCTTGTGATGATGTACAGAAATGGAAAGCAAGGGCTTTCAAGTGAACACAATGCAAATCTTCCACAACTTACACTGCTATGAACAGAAAATATTCGGTCATTTCATTTTAAAAATTTTTTTAAAAAATTAAAAAGTAAATTAAAAGAAATTAAGAACAAGTTCTCTGATGGCAGTTTTGTAACTGCTCTGTGAAGTGAGAGCCCTGTTAAACACAAGGCTGAACAGCAGATGGCATATTTACGCCCAAGACATGAGACTGTTGTTGACATGGTTTGCAATAGCAATGTTGATGTAAATCCATATTTGCTCTTTGTGTGTATAGTGCTGACATTAATCCTCAAGAAAAGAAAACCATCTGGATTTTTTTAGTCAGTGTTATATGAACTGAATTAAATACTACAAACTCATATATTGCTGAAGGCAACGCTTCTCTCTGTGGAAGAGGACAATATCCTTATTTGTATTTTACACTAGCCTCATCTAATCCAGTGTATACCTCTAATGTTGTCTTTCTTGCTTTATTTTTGATAAATTGTTATGAATTGCACTGTCCTCTATATAATTTTTCTTCCAGTAGAATGCATTAAATAACCCAATTGAGGTCAACACTAGCTTCAACAGATAAAACGTGAGATATCTCAAGTAAATGGCATCTCTTGGACTCTGAAGTGGTACATTTATTTGCTCTGGTGGGGAGTTTTTCCCTAAAGAATTTATTATTTTGTGTATAAAAGCTACATTAATAGCAACTGCATTCATCATGGGTTTTAAGACTGTTGTTGTTGTTGTTCTTCTTCTTAATAATTTATGATAAAATTATTGTTATTATTATTTAATGAACAATATCTGAATAGTAAGCAAATTAACCAATTCTCATCTTCAGTCAGACTCTGAGCAAATTTGATAGTCTGCAGCTGAACTTTGATGCCCTTTGAAATAAAATCTATACTTTCTCCCTCTGACACTCACTAACAGTCTGGAACACGTCCTGAGCACTTCTTCAAGTCGGGATCTGAAATAATGTCAAGAAAAAGTCTGAGGGGTTCAGAAGGCAGCTTTGGGACATATCTATTAGCCCTAGAGTGGGCTAAATAGTGTTTTAAAATAGTGTTTTGACAGTGATTTCAATGCAAGTAGGATCAGAACCTCGGACATAGAAGCACAACTTTGTCCTATATCTTGTCCTATGTCTTCTGGGACCATATGGAGAAGTCCTTGCATCTTCCCAAGTGTTCTCAACAAAGTGAAGTAGACTTCACTATTAAGCTATTCTATTGCAGTTTTCACACTATACAGCCTATGTAATAAAAACTAAGGCAACGTGAAAAAAATCTTTTTTATTTTAGGGCTTATTTTGTTATTAATCTTTTTATGGTCTGCCTTTTCCTTCCCAGCTGTTTTCTTTCCTATTTATTGCACGTGGGTTTTATTGGAACATAGCTGTCCAGAAATCAGTGCTTTTGAAGGCAGAGTAGATACACAACTGAGCCCTACTAAATGGCCTGCTCTGTTTACATGAGGCTTGTTAAATAACACAGAGCAGAACACAAGCAGTGAGCATCAATGCGGGCTGCCATCATTTATCATCTGCAGATTACAGTGTTCCTGCAGCTACAAAAGATAAAGCCACCACAGAATGTAATATGAAGGGAATATCCTTTTAGAGATTTTTGTGGTGCAAATTGCTGTACAAGCAGTTAATTCTCATGGTTCCCAGAAGACATACAGGTCACCTGGACATACTGAAAACTGAATGTAAAACTATAGCAAAGTATTGTTTTGACATATGGACTATTTATGGATTTTTTATAACTTTGGAGTCACTCCTGCATGGTGGAAATTATTGCAAGCTTCCCAGTGGTTTCAGGAGTTCCTGATAAAATCCATTGATTTTATGGACTGATTAGAAAACTCCCTTTTTGAAAAACACAAAAAAAGAATGTGATATTTGCCATGGAAAACTCAGAACCAGACTTCAAACACTCTGCATATGAGTCTATTTGAAAAATGAATCACTGTGGATATAGCTGGAGCAAATATATATTTAAATCATCGAAATCACAGTATAACCAGAAATGCTTACAACTTTGAAATTTTAGCTGGATAATGACAAAGAAGTAATGAGCTTACTGTCCCTTATTTGAACTCACCAGAATTCTCTGATATTATAGGAGTTTGACAATACTAGGCACTGATCTGGTGGGGTTAGTAAGGGTGTTGCTTATTTCCTTTTCTGGTAGCTGCTGGCTGGTTGTGGTATTAAGCAGCAGCAGCACCAAGGTTTGTTGCAAGTTATTGCTCTCCTTTGCACCATTTTTTGTACTTCAGTACCAGGGGTTAATGAGAGGGGAGCCCTTTCCAGAAGTGTAAAGTGTATTTATTCAAATAAGTAAAATTCCAAGCCTCTCATACTAAAATTGCAAGGAATTAAAAACTCTAGGAAAATATTTATGTTTAGCTTGAGAATATCCTTTCCACTGCAAATATACTCTCACTGTAATATGCTTAGACCATTCTCAATGTAGAAATAATTCAGAAAGGTCTTGGGAACTCTCAACAAGATCACCATGTATTTGGCTCTTTCATTTTATTTTCAATTCTGCAATTGGACACAAGAGGATCTTTACAACACCAGCCCTCCTTACTTTGCACATTAAAATCCCTCACTGGAATTGGGACTGGGAAACTTGCAGTAGGGTTGTGGCCTTGTTCTTTCAATAAGAAATGTAATGCTAATTAAGTTTTGTTGTTTTTTATAAAATACTTTATTAAGAATAATAAGAGTAAACAAGGTTACAAAAATACCAACTTTATTAACTAATGAACATGTTAATTACAGAAGATTTGTATTACAAGTTATAACCAGAGTGTTCCCCTTTCATTAGGCATTCATCAAGTTGTACTTAATGGGAGCATTATTCTTCCCTCTTAAATAAGAAAAAATACTTTTATCATACACTGAACTCCACAGGCAGCTCCCTGAAGTTAGATCCCATGCAAGAAAACTCCATACATAAATGCCCAAGGGTATGTTTAAAAAGGAACACCAGGAAACTTTAGGGCGAAAAGCCATGTCAGTTCCTGCCAGCAGCCCCAACATTCAAAAGCAGTAATATACCAGTGCACACGAGGGAGGAAAAAAATAATTGGTAAGGAGACAAAGCTAAATAACCAACCTAATAGGCTTCCTACAGTCTCCATGGGGGTCAACTGGTTTACAACCAGCTTTACAGAAGGATGATGACAAAGCCTCAACTCCAGCTGAGGTTGCCTTGGAGCTGAGAATGTGTACAAGGATCCACATGGAAAAGCACTGAACAACTCTTAGGCCCTGCTCTTTTGACAATCTCATTCACTGAATTCAAGGGACATTTTGCCTGAGTAGATTTTGACCCCCAGAAATATATTTGGACCCTCATCTGAAAAGCTCTAACTCAAGTGAGTAGCTCTGTCAAGTACATTGGCATTACCTGCAGGAAGGGATTGCAGAATGCCTCAAAGAATTTTAATCTTAAACTAGAGAAGAAGACTTCAGCAGTAGCAGCAAAAATCTAAACCAGTACATTCCCAATGAGAGCTACATTTTTCTGAGGGTCATGAGGTTTAGGAGAGAAAAAGAGATAGGGGGAAAATGTTTTTAAGGGAAAAAATGTTTTCTTTAATAAAATGAAAAAGCATTAGCCAGTTCCAATGCCCAAAGAAAATAGTAATTAAGTTAAACTAACTTCAGTTGCACAAAATCACCTCTTATGTTTTAATTCCATAATTTTATATCTGAAAATTACACCTTTCAGAGATCGAGGATTAGTTACAGCAAAGAATGAGAATGAAATTCAATGGAGTTTAAGAATGTCCTTAAACAAGAATTTAAGTTCTGTACCCTTTATTCTAATCTGATTAAAATCACATCTATGAAGTAAAGTTCAGATCCCACTGAAGTTAATAAGGGGCTTTTCAGCATTTAGATGGGCACTAGAGCAGGTTCCCTTGTTATAACAGAGAGAAAAAAAATATTAGAACAGTGAAAAAATATCTATAGTGTCCTTTCTTAAGAGAGTCCTGTAGTTATAACAGTTGCCTGGTACGGTACCATTGGTACCAACAAGAAATATTCACAGGAATAAATGAAGTACAGATTCATTACCACACATCATTATTCTTCTCTTCCCTTGCTCTTCAGGATCCCAGGTGCCCTCCATTCTGAGACAGAGAGAGCAAAAGTACCTGGTAAGCAAGTGCATACAAACTTAAGTTCTGGAGCATCAACTCTGCACAATTTATTTTACTGAGGCACTGCCCAGAACAAACAGGTAAAAATCCTTACACATTGTCTAAGAAAAACCAGTATTTTTTATCATATATATGTGTGTGTGTGTGTGTGTGTGTGTGTGTGTGTGTGTGTGTGAGATATATATATATATATATATATATATAAAAATCACAGTCTTCTGCACAGCAGAAGCTTATAACTAAAATATTTTAGGATTCAAATTTTTTAGATAGACATAACAAAATGCCTGCAAATATAATACAGTGAGCACATGACAGTTCTTCGAATACAAAGAGTGAACATGGAATTGTATGTTTTATCCACATTCTACTCGTGGCTGAGAACAAAACTCGCTTGGAGTTTTTTAAAAGTCTTTCTGAAAAATGTAATCCTTTCAATAAGATATGGTCAGTATATACTTAGTACGAATACACTCTTCACCTACATGACAATAATTAAGTGTAAATACAACAGGCTAAATCCTGCCCTCTTAGGCCTGGTAAGTAAGAGAGGCTAAAGGGAGCATGAAGCCTTCAGAGGTGGCCAGAATAGATTGAGACAGACTGTCTGCATAGCATCCACAACCTTGAATCTGCTGTACAGGGAAGTCACATCTTGTCCAAAGAGATTATTTACATCAGGAGGAACTTCAGAAGCTCTGCTTGCTGAAACACTTCCTATGTGCCAGTAGAATCCACTGGATATGTGACACAAATCTCAGCAAGCCAAGCTTCTTAAGCATGGGCTGAAACTCATCCCAGCTCACCAGATGTAGGCATACTGAGTCCCACTGAAGTCAAAGTGCACTGCTGAAGAAAATTTGGTGAGCCAAGACAAGGCATGTCTCCCAAGACATCTCCCCTGAAGTGGTTGCTTTCTGACAGGGCAGAATTCAACCCTGCATCTTCTGCATCAAATGTCCTTTTATATATCCACACTACGGGGTCAGACTCGTGGCTCTGCAGTTACATATGATACACAGACCAAACACTACTGGAAACATTTACAATTTACACAGTCACAAGCGAAGCAACAGTGCCGTTATTTATGCCATTACATGTACAGTAGTAAAACTAACATTGGATATATGTCGTATCAATTTTCCAGAAATTAAAGGGTAATCAGTGCCACCTATACCAACATATTTGTACAAAATTTCCAGACATAAAACTAAATGCCTACAGAAGAACAAACACTTTTCATAGATGATGATTTTGTGTTCCCTTTCCCTATCAGCATAAAGGAAAATGATTGTCCCATATATAGACAGGAAACAAGCAACTAAACTATTGGTGGTGTTGTCCATATTAAATACAAGATCATATCAATCTCTGCAATTGTTTTATTATCTTGAAATGAATTATACAAAAGATAGACTTTTTTCCAAATCTAGTTAAGGTTTTATTAAAGTTCTCATGTCTCTGAAAAACTATTAATGTATAACTTACTTTTCCCAGTCTTAAGTCTCTCAGCCAGGTGCTAGATTCAACTGTTCTTTTTCTTGCTGTAAATGCAGAGTTTCATAAAATAACTAGAACCAACCAAACTTTTAACACTTGTCTGTTTAGAAAGATTTGGGCATATTTGATTTAAATTTCTTTCAACGCCCAAAATCTTCCAATAGCTACTCAGGATTAGTTTTTCAAACTGTATGAGATGCTGTCTTTAGCATTGCAAATCCACAGTTATTTCTGGGTCAGATTGTAAAGGAATGATCAAGAGTTTGCTAACCAAAATGGGGTTTGAGATATCTGTTAGAGGACCATATATACAGTGAAGCAACCAAGTGTAGAAGTAGAGTCTGTAAGCATTGTGTAAAAGAATGTGGTAGTGACTTCTACGAGAACTCTGCTTATGGCAGGCTTGTCAAAGTCCATCAACAATGAAAAGATTGCTTACTACAGATATTATTTTTTTATAAAGTACTGAAATCTTTGACCTCTTATAAGGGGGAAAGAGAAATATGATCATAAATGCTGTCCTGGACAGATGCATATATTTCTCAGTAGGGCTTTTGTTATATACGAAGAGAAATATATGGCTCATAGAAAGAATAAGATGTGTTAAGTAGAACTATAACTTGTTTCTCCTAAGATAATCTGAAGAGCAGCATCAAGGAGGTCATATGATCTATTTCTACAAAACCATTTATCATCCAGTAATGTCTTTGCAAAATTGTTTATCCATTCAAGTATCTTCAGGAGATATGTCACCATACTTGCATATACTGTAAGTCACTCCAACATTTATAAAACAACACTGATAGACAAAAACACCAAAAACACCCATAAATATTAAAAGAAGCTCAACAAACTTGACTATCAAGTACTTAAAAAATTGTCATTCTTTACATTACACATTAATTACAGGCTGTCCAGAATCTTTCAATGGGAGTCGTTGACTTTTTCAGGGTTTTCTGTAGGTCATCATAATCTTGTGAATCCACCTGGAATAATATGAGACCCGAACAAAAATCCCAGGACGATTTCGAATGGCACATCCACGGCCAGGAACAATGACACCAATTACTATCTTCAGCCTGTTTTGTTCACAAACCAAAGGACCACCATAATCTCGCTAGGAAAAAAATAAACAGCATGAGTGTCACTTCTCAAAATGCTCCAAGACACAGCTCCCACCTGTCTACTACTGAATGTTTTGTTTTGGGGATGACAAGTTGCACTAGGCAATCGTGTTCTCGCCATAGGACATAAACCAAGTTCCAATATATTTTTTTTCATAACCAGAACTTATGACAAACAATGTCAGAGTTGGCCTCTGACCTTTTGTTCCTTCTGTGCAAATTAAGCTCTGTGATCCATCTTTACATGTCATTCTAATGACCTCAGACCACCAGATTTCATTCACCTCTTTCAGCTACCTGCAAGCATAGTATTTTTTATGTGAATATAAACCAGATGAGCAGAATGTGAGTTGACAGATAAACATCTTTGTTATGATGACAGGCTTTGCATCAAACACTACTGACAAAGTCAGGTTAGAATCTTTCTTTCAGTCAATCATCTTGCAAGGCCCTAGGATGAGAATCTGTATGTATTAATAGGCAGAGGGAATAACAAATATAATAAAAATGTAATACTTTTTAAAGCATTATTTTGAGACATAACTTGTTAAAGTTATATATTTTTTGTTATTTTGAATGAATGAGACACCTATACAGTAGTTTATGCATTCCATGAAAATTTGGAGTATGACCCACTGAGTTCAGAGTTAGATACAATAACATAGATCTGGGACTTGAACATAGATGCTGCAGTTTCTACTCAGGCTAAAGGTAGACTGGACCCTGCAAACTCACTGCAAATCTAGACAGCAAATTCTCATATCAGACAGTGAGTTATTGTTTAAAAAAAGGAAAGCTGACAATTAGCATTGCATTCTCTCTGGATCACCAGAGAAACAACAATGCTTGACCTTTATTTGGTTTGGGATTTTTTCTGACTGACGGCAGACTAGTTCCCACATGAACAATGAACTATGTCAGAGCCATCAGAGCTGCTCATAAAACACTTTCAGGAGTGGAGTTTCACCTGCCAATCTGATTTTGTTCCTCTGCCTGTTCTCTGCTGAGGAAAGTAGCTTCAAAGGGGAACTTAGGGAGCAGGAAACTGCTCAGTGATTAAGACTGATTGCTAATATTAATTCATTCCATTTCTTCTTGCAGGGGAAAACAAAGTGCAAGATCCCCAGCAGACTCTCATGCAGATGTTTCATTTATAAGTCTTGACAAGTCTAAGACCTCATTTACAATTAAACATTTTATTTTGAAGAAATACTTTGCAACAAAAAATGATCCCATAGATTATTAATAACAAATGGAAGAGGCCTCAGCTTTATGAAGATGACCTCTTTTCCCCATGGTTTGTTAGTACCCTTGGGTAGGGAAAATTTTATTACACAGTTAACATTGGTATTAGGAAATCAACAATCCTATTTCAGATAATGAATACTTAATAATGTTCATGACTTCCCTCCTTCTAGATATCTGCAGTCAGATTTTCCATCAAAAAAAAATATTATATCTTCCTGTAATAAGTTATTTACAGCTTTTCTCCTCAGATGTCTTTTCTCGATCATGAAAAGTAGTGCTAAGCAAAACAACTGTGCCAAACTACATGATCACTGAAGTGGTTCTCCTGTCCTCATCAATATGTTACTCAGGCTCAGGAGAGGAAAATGCTCCAGCCTTCTGACTCATAAAAACCTCAGTACACTTTTGTACTTTCTCCTTCCCTCATAACTTTATCATCTCTGTTGAGTACTGACTGTTATGTATTTTGCAGGCAATACCTCATCTAAATAAGGATGTAAATTTGCTCCAGCCTTTGATTTCAAATCAATCAATACAGCCATTGCTACCACAGAGCCCACCTTTGTCCTTAGTATACAGAACACAAGTTTGTCTCAGTCTAGTGAAGTGTTTTAGCATATGAGTATATACAAGATTCCTGTAAATCTTTCAATGGTGTGGTAGCACAGTGAAATCAAAGCAATTTCTACACTCTGACATAAAATAGAAGACTTGTAACACAAATCATTTTCCAATGCAAAAGTTTAGTGCAATGAGAATAAGTTGAAAATACCTCCAGTAATTTATTTTTGGGAAAGAAATAGCCATGGTGCTAAAAATGTATTAGGAAATGCAATATTTACCTCACAAGGCCCAGCACCTACGGTTTCAGCCACAGCACAGATTTCAGACTCATTCACAGTAATCTTTCCTTTGAGATATTGGCTGCATTTCTCATTTCCCAAAATAAACAGGTTTGCTACTTGGAGAAGGCCATCATAGTTAACTACTACAATTGAAAAGAAAATAAAAATTTTATTGTATTTTAGGGGAAAGAAAGTGTTTCAAGATACAGTCCACATAAACTTATTCATGTCATTTCAGTTGTTGTACTTGCTCTCCAAAACTCATCGTTTTGTCTATCGCCGCCATTATTATGCTTTTGTATTTTTGATTTCTTATATTTTCTGAAAATGGGATTTGCTAGACATTTGTTTGGTTTTCATGTCTGTTTAGTCCTCTGAGAATATCTAGATAAGTTTTTTAATACTAGAATAAAGGGCTTTGTAACTGGGCTTACTCTACAGCTCACCACCAGACTGCCCAGTCATCAAAGAAATCAGAAAAAGAGCCTGAAAATGTTATCACTCCCATCAGTGGAGGGAGGATTCTGCTCCCTGCCTTAAACATGAGTTAATGTGTAACAGTGCCTGCCATGGCCTAGGGAAGGATGTGTGACTTGAAAAATACTGTAGCAGAGTGGAGTTTTTCTCAATCTGTGCTGGCTCAGCTACCCTGAATGACTTTGTGCCTGCAAGGGCAGAGCCACAGCCTTGTGCAATCTCCATTCATCAGTGTGAAGGTCAGGAAGCAGGAGCCCTGTGGAGCTTACTCTTGTTCTACATGTCGAAAGACAAGCCTGTACAAACTGCAAAGATAAATAAAGGGTCTGGACCTGCCCATTCTCTGCACAGCCACCAAAAGAAAATGCCAAGCTTGCCCTCCACTGACTTATAATCCTGTTTTCTTAAAAAAAAAATGGATGTAACACTTCTTCCTGACCGGGATTCTGTGAGGATTATATAAAGTAGTGCAAAAAATATAGTACGAAGTCCGTGGATGACAGATGTTATGTATTTACTGTATTACATAACTCCACAACATTGCAAATTCCTTATCAGTTCTCTTAAGCTAAGCTTTCCTGTGATGCTGTGCTATGCTCCAGCCTGATGTCCCTGTCCCCCAGACAGACGATGCCCCCAGAGGATGGCTAATATGGACATGCTGGGAACATCAAAGGCAGTCATTTGGGAGAGGGCTGGTACAGATTAATTGCCACCCACAAAGAAATGGCAGACTAGTGGCTACGAGGAAGACAGCCTCAGATTTCCAGCCTAGCTTCTGCTCTGCTTCCAGGACAGTGGGAGTATATTGCTGCTGCTTACTCAGGGTCTGTGGCAAAACAACATTTGAGCACAGTAAATATTGGAGTAATTATTGTCAACTGGCAGCTATTAACTTTTTATCAACACATAATTAGCCAGATATAGCATTGACTAGACTAAATAAATGTCTGTTCTCCCACATATTTGTATTTTCTTCACACAAAACTGTGTTTAATAAACATTAGAAAGGTTGCAAAGTCAAGTACTCCAAAGTTAGAAAATGCCAGACTTAGGGTTGCCTGTGCGTCCCTAAATCGCTGTTATTGTTATATTAATAAAGTCTTTGATTACATGTTTCTGTATTAGTTTTTCCACAGTGCCCTGCTTTGGATTACAGAAAGAGACTGCTCAAGTAGATGAACAAAGATTTGTCAAAAAACCCTGTTAACATTCTGCAGAGAAATTTTGCTATTTTTTTTTTTAACATGTGGATTGGTATTTTTCTCTAATTCACACCTTGAAATGTTTGAATTATTTTGCCTGTCCCCGAAATAACAATAAAAAAGGAGAGACTAGTGGAAAATATTTCATGTTAAATTAAGTTGGATAAAAGGCTCAGAGATCTACAAAATTAGAAAAAAAACACAACTCTATTTTTTAACAAGAAGCGTTGGACAACCGTGGCATCAGGCCATACCCGCAGCCTCACCTATAATGACAAGAGGAAGTAAGCTGTCAACGTATTCATTTAGTTTTTAAAAATAGTTTCTTACATCCAGTGTATCCCCATCCATAAACACTGCAGCTGGTCTTCTCTGGAATGGTACATCCAGAAATGGGCAAGCGGATTATTTCTACAAAATTTGTCAATATAGCAGGTCTGAAATGAAGAAAAAAGCAAATAGATATAATGGATTTTACTTAGCCTTCTGAACTGTGTTTTTAAAATTACATTAAGTCTATTATAGACCACAGCAATTTAAAACTGTGCCAATTCTTTTCCTTTCATTTTCTGTTTCTGAAGAATATGACGGATTCTTCTACCTATTTTTTGTACTACAGCTGCCAACTGTCAAAAAATTCTTGAAATGCTGTCACCACTTTTATGCTATTTAACTTGGGTTTTAATCTTAAAAGTAAGTAGTGATGGCATTCCATTTGGATATATAGGTTTATTCATATGGAGAAATTTTGAAAGCTTGTGTATACACAAGGATCTCAGCTACAATCTGGTGCTTATTCTATAAATTAAAACCATATACTAGTCCATGTGGGTACTTAGTGGGTTTTCTTTAAATCTCCCAAAAAATCTAAACATGGTTAACAGGAAAAATAATGTAGGTATGATTTCACAGGACTGACATCTGTTTTCTGAGTACCATCGATGGTATTTCTGCATGTATCAAATAAAATTTCTTTCAGTTGGAAGTTTACCCCATAGAGACAGCAACGGTAGTACTGGAGATAGTACAGCAATGAACTTGCAAATCTCATTTAGGAAGAATATCACCCAGCAGATGAAAGTGAAGAGATGAAAATTCACAATAACAGCTACTAACCTGCTGAGTTTCAGTAAGACCAAATCTGACCCTGCAGGGCCATACACCAACTGGGAGATGTTCCGGACTTGTTTGCGCTTCTCCTCTCCCTTCCCTTTGATATTATGGACTCCAAGCCAGGCTTTGTAGTCTTTCAAATCCTTGTACCTAAATGAGACAAAGTTGGTTATGACTTTGCTGACTGTATAATAAAATAACTAAAAAACTCTGCTTAATATGATTAGGCTGGAAGATTTTAACTAATGCTCCTTAGTGGAAATGGCTTCATGCTGCCAACTGCTATTCCAAAATCAACATGCTTGGATGTAAGGTTTTGGCCTGAAGCCATTACATAATTTTATCTTTAACTGTTACTAAACTCTTTTTTTTTTTTTCATAACAGTATCCAACATTTAAATCCTTGGACAGTATGAACCTTTGAACTTTTTTAGATTTACCCTAGTTTTCTATTTTATTTTGTCCAGTTAAGCAGAAGCATGAGATTATTCTCATAAAAAGGCAATTGTCTAACCGTGACACTTGGAAAATCTATTTATGCTTCTATGTAAAATAGCCAGGGCTATTTAGATTTACAGCAATAATAACAGAAAATAGCAAGGTCCCACGGGCCTTTTACATCAGAAAAGCATTGTTAAAGCCAAACAGGAGGAAAAACTGCTGCATTCAAGTTGAAGAAGCATCATGCTGATAAGTTCCCGAAAGTAGATGGATTTTAATATTGCAAAGTTCCAGACTACTGTACCGAGAGGGGAAACACTGCCTTGCTGTAAGAACCCACTCTTCTTTTATCAAAGTACCACCACATATATGCTTATTCCTGGAGGAAAAAAAGAAAAGGAAAAAGATTTTAAAAAAAGAAAAAAAATTCCACTAATATTAATATTTCTACATAGTCAAAAATATAAAAGAATGTTTTGTTCCCCACACATTTGCTGGTGAAAAGTGACAGACTGACAGCATTCAAAAACTTGTCTCTGTCCCTTTGCTCCAAAGTTTCAACATTTACAGTAACATGACTTTGCAGAGCTTTACTCCAATGTGCAAAAAACCAGAAAGAAAGACAAATTCAGTTACTCTGTTCATTTAGTGGTTTCAAAGCTGAATTTGTAATAAGACACCTAATTTAAAAATTAAAAAAAAAAAGGACCAATTCTTTGTAACAAGAACTGGATTGAAACTTTCAAGCAAGTCCCCAAACTGCCACCAGATGTAAACAACTTTTGGTCATTATTCATGTAAGTATTATTCAAAGCATTGACCTCAAGGTGCAGAGTTCCTATTTGATTACAAGCCCTAGGAGATTTGTGTCCCCACATACTTCAGTTGGAAACAATCTGCAGTGTATGACATCCTACATGTGATTATAGAAAACCTGAAGCATAATATATCAAGTAAAATTAAAGCAATTAAGCATGACAGTTCTTTAAAAAAAAATTACTGTGGAATGTAGATTAATTAGTTTCCTTCTTTGTGCCTCCAAAATCACATTTATTTTCTGTAGCTCTTTGGAAAGAGAATCAGAATTGTCAGCAATTTGGGAAAAGCTTAAAATCTCACAATTTATAAATTCAAATCACACAAATGTTCAAATCTTTGCAAAGAACTACTGGATGGATACCAGACTATATATGGAGTTCACAGACAGCAGCATAACACAGAGCTTTGACTTTTTTTAAATCATATTTTGGTTGAGGAGCAAAATATCTGGTCCAAAAGCCTGGAGTCTTCTAAAATGTAGGTTCTAGCTTGTTCTATTATAAAAATATCACAATCAGGAGTATAACTATGTTCTTCCATGTTAAGTTTGTATCGCTTATTGTTTTACACAGACTTTCATCATCTGTGTTAGAAGATTCATTAGTACACGTGGAAAGGTTAATTCTTCACTGAAATATGGGCCAAATTTAGAGCTGATTCCATGAAACAGATGAAATCCATCTAAATACACTTAAATACATTTGATTACAGAATCTGAATTGGATATACAAGAAAATTTCATTGATCAATTTAAGATTTAGAGATGGGCTTTGTTTACCAAATATGAATAGCTTCTAAGTTTCACTGGGCCTTCACCATTCAGGCACAGCAATTCCATTTTGGAGTATACAGCTAGGCTTTCTTGCAGAAAGATCAGATGTCATTAAGATTTTGTTTCAGACAATATTCTATTTGCTTCCTTGGTAACAATACAAAATAAAACTACATTTTTATGCCCACATGTAATACTTCAAGATAGATTTTGCTGCTGGAGTATTCCAGGAATCCCTTATTCACAAAAGGATCTGCAATCATTTAAGCACTCATGTTTCATGGAATTTTATTGCATAGCAGAAAATCCAGGTTCAACTACCCTAACAACAGCTATTTCAATTTTAGACACCCAGATGTAATTCACCTTACCTGCCTAAAATTTCATCAAATATCAAGGCTACTTTTAAAACAGTGCAAAGATTAACTTTTCCAGGGAAAGATTTAGCCCACCTATCTGGTTATTTGGTCAAGGAATATAGTGATCTTCCTCTAGGAATGTCTTTCTGAACCATCTGATACACTCCCAAAAAGGTTTTGATCTGATGGATCTCACACGATGCCAAGGTTACAGGGATGGGAAGATCCCACCCCCCTCCATGAACTTCTCTAGCTTTGAAGAGATGTAGAGAATGTATTTTTTATCTTTTCCTCTACTTCTATTTTTCATTTAATACCTCTTTTACAACATAGTTTTAAATGAGATGATGAATCATAAGCTAATAGAATTGAGCTTCCCTTTAGTCTGGCCCAGCAGAAAAAGGATGTTTTTTTTAACTTTTATTTCTCATGATAGAAGAACCAGGGCTGATGTAAGAGATATATGCTGTTATAAATTAATGATTCACACTTCCAGCTAATATGAACCAGAGTAAAGAGCATAGGAAACAGCCATTCTGTGTTCTGGCTTTTACACAGCAGCAAAGATCTGCCATAATACAATACATGTGTTATATACAAGTTGTACATGTCAGGATCTTGTTTTACAGAATGCAAAGGATTTCCTTATAGCTCCTACTTATTTATTTTTTTTTAATACCAAATAAATTTTAATTCCGTGCCATGTCATAGGGGAAAGCTTTCTTTGACATAGGCATAAATCCTGAATCCTATGCTTCACAAATAAATGCTCTGCCATCAAAGAGAAAAAATGTATCTGAAATTAAATTCTATCAGTCTCTAAAATAACCACTTTAATGCTGAATGTGAAGCCAGTATTACGAAAAGGTCTGCAGTAGCTAATTGGAAAAACAAAAGACTACGAATGCTTTGCAGGTTCATGTGTGTGAGTTAGCTATAATGAACATATAAAGTTCACTAGCAGAGTGAATACTATGGCATCACCCGACATCAGAGGAATGCTAATTTTCTGCTTTTACAGAACTTAACTGCAATGTAGAAATACTCTTTTCTTGTTATTATGGTCAACATTTTCTACAATTCTAAAACAAATATCCTAGTAGTTGTATTGCCCTTCTAACCAAAGTGATATTTACCTGTACGTCAAACTAACCACCCATCCTTCGTTAGTTTGTGTTGGTATTCCATTTACAACTCTCAAATGTTTTGTTGAGGCACAAGGAATGGCAGTATCTGAAAGCAGGTCCAGAGATCACATTTTACTAAAAGCAGTGGTAGGAAACCTGCACAGTTGCACGTAAGGACCACAAGAAGGTCAATATTTATTATGCATTAACTTTCCTGTGCTAATGAAATATATTTCTAGACCATCAAAACTACTTCAGTGAAGCTGAGTAGGTCTATTTAAATATCCATAGGGAATATAAAATACATAAATTTAAATAGATTTTTGAGATTTACATAGTTAAAGAGCAAACACTGAAGCTCATTACCAAATCTCACTACTGGCAAGACATGACAGTGAGAATAGATAAAGGAGTATAACAAAGTTATTCCCCATTTTTCTCTTGTGAAATTAATTTTGCTCAGTTTGTATGGTGGGTTTTTTATAACTTTACTAATCTTTATTTTGTTTCCCAATTGGAAAGAAATGTCTAGATTTAGAGGATAGTCATGCACTGCACAGTTCATACACAAACTTACCATCCAAGCTGGTTGTGGCAGGAGTCGTATCACCTTCACCTAGACAGACACACAAGACAACCATAATGCAAAATTAAAATACATTTAAAAATTGACTACATTTCAACACCAAATGACATATTGTTAAGTTTAATGGTTCACAAAGTTTTAAACTTCAATGATTTCTTCAGTACTCTGCAAAAGCAGTATTTGGTAACGCTTAACAAGGGGGCAGAATTTTATTCCAACAGAATGAAATAAGAAAGAAAAATTTTGGAGCAGGGATGTCAAGCGTTTTTCTTCTTGGCTGAATCCTGAAGACATCAGGCTGCCTATCATGTTCAATTTACATGTTTCATTCAAACAAGCAAATGCTGAAAAATGAAGTTACCACTTTTATATAAGCTTTCAGGAACTATAGAAGTCATGTGATTAAATCCAAAGAAGACTGAAAGAAATCCTCAATTCCTTACAAAACCTTCAAAGACATTTTAGGTTCCTATCAGCAAAAACTTATCAAAACATGATCCCCGAATCTGGTTCAGTACTTCCATCTAGTCTAATTAAAAAAATAGTTACAACAAGTTTGCTTAAACTTGTTTCTAAATGTTTACCTTCAGTGACACATACAGAGCGACCCAGCATTATGAGCTAGAGGTACAGGGGTAGCTTCTGAAAACTTGCCCAAGGAAAATTTAAACAGTCTCCTCCAAATAGATTTCCATCATTAAGAAAATATATGTATGAATATATAGATACACCACACACACAGAGGTATATTCATAGTGAAATTTCTGGATGTATACACAAATGCATTTATGCATGTGCATATATGTATGCATATGTGTACATACATATATGTTTTCTATGCATATGTTTCTATGTATAACTGTATGTATGTGCATATATATTTATACAGTACTGTAATACTAGTCCATATGAGTCACAATTGTAAAACTGGCATATTCCCACTCTGGTGTTTGCAGAAATGTACTACTCACCAGTTCTGGATAGCCTACAAATGTTTGCTGAAGATACATCTTAGTAATTCATAGATCCAAATAATGAACTCAGAATAAGTGAATAAAAATATATTTCTTCAGCTATTCTTCATTTATATTGACACAAATAACCTTTTGCTCAGTTTTGTTTACACTTCACATAGATGCCAAAATATCACCTGAGACTTCAAATACCACTTTTTAGAGATGCTGGAGTTCAGGCTATGAGGAAATGCAGTAGATTGCCTCTAGGAATGAGTGTAACATTATCCTTAACCTCTAGAGATCACAGACATGCATTCAAAAGCCTGATTTACCATTTAAGTGTTCTCCCAGGACATACTGCAGAATAACTTAGAAATAAGAGTTGAAGAGAAAGATTTTGAACATAAATGTGAATTGCACATTTTTCAGCATAAAACTATCTTTTTCTACTTGTCATCAGTTTATTGCTGAATTCCCTAGGATTCTTAATTCTGTTTATTTAAGCTATTTAGATTTAAACATTCAACTTTGGAAGCATGATTTTCCTAATTCTTGCCAGGAGTTAAATCATCCCATAAACATCGAAAGCAGAATCTATATAGCACATATACACTTCAGCATATATATAGTGAGTTATCCTAACATTACAAAGACAGATCACACAAAGAGTCTCTGAAGCCTGTAGCCCAGAAGATAACTCTGCCTGGGTTTCTTGAGGCCACAGCCAGCATTCTGACCGCTAGACAATTCTTTGTCTCCGTCCAGCCCTCATTCAATAGCTAGATCTGTTGGAAAATGTTTGACCATCTGTAATAGCCCCTTTGTGCTCCTGCTGCATAAATAAGTCTTGAAATCTCCAAGCTGGTCAAGGAAAAGAACCCCTTGTTCATATATTGCACAAGCAGCTTCTGTCTGCTCCTTCTCAGTCACGCACAATTGATTCTTGATAGAATCACACATTTTCTGCAGCCACAAGTGACAATAGGAAGGTGTGCACAGGCCTGTGACACCGTGGCTTCACTGGGACTGCACAGCTGACAATGCCAGCGGCGTGCCAAGTACTCACATCGAGAAATAGGGCAGTAATCCCAGGGCACAAGAGGATCATCTGTGTAACACCAGGGACCGTGAAAATCATCATCTGGATTGCGGCAATAGTTTTTCTTCAGTTTACTAACATCTGGTTCTCTGAATATTTGTATATGCCTACAGGGAAAAAAAAATTCAAAGTGTTGAAAAGCTTTATACTATAGCCCAAATTTTCAAAGGTTAAATGTTGTTTTGCTCCACATTGCATTAGCTGATTGAGAAGCCTACAGGTCAGGGTTTAGGGCTGGTTGAAATCAAAGGGAAGATGAGACCCAAATATTTTCTGGATCTGGGTCCAACTTTCCTCTGATTTGTATTTTATGCACTGTGTCCACTGGACAGCTGGGAGGCTTCTAGATCTCCCACTGAAGCTAAAATCTCTAGATATCCTCAGGAGAGATCATTATACTGATTAGAAGAGTGTCTGTGATGCCCGCAGAAAATCTGCAGGCCCCTTTGGGGAGCACAGGTTTCTTGTCCTGCAGGTTAACAGCGCAAGAGAGCATTGAATCTACAAAGCCGAATCAAAGGCAAAAGAAAGACAAACTAAGAAAGCAAGCAAGGATGAGCAGCAGGCAATGAGAAAGATGAATGGCTCAGACCAACTGCAGTGATACGTCACCTAAGCTGCAAGCCTACATGAAGCACTGTAGAGGTGAAATTTTGAGGCCAAAATCTACGTGAAGCACTGTAGAGGTGAAATTTTGAGGCCAAAATCTGTAGCAGAGAAAGAAGTTTATTTCCGGCTTGTCAGATACAAGGATACGGGCTTCTTTAGTTACAGCTGTGCTGCTCCTTCACTTCATAACCAACCATTCACGCTGCCTCTAGAAGACCCATAACTTGAGAAACTGGTGGAGTGAGACAGATAACTCCTCAAAGAAGTTCCCAGATGGAAAATGTGTGGAAGTAAGAAAAGAAAGGCTGATCTGTGCTCTATTACATCAATGCAATTTCATCAAGCATCCAGTAGGTTTATACTGCCTCAGTCACAGCAAACTAAGACTTATCATGCTTCTCAGACAGCATGAGCTTAAACCTCTGCTTCCTTTCCATGGGCAGCACACTGGAATATGCAACCTCTCTCTCACCATCTGTCAGAAGAAACACATGTAGTCCAGCTGATGATACCAGACAGGGCCACTGAAATCTGCCTTTTGCAATTCAGCTTCCTCAAAGGCTGACTTACTGACCTTCACAGTCCTTCCAAAGGACAACGGCTTGTATGTTCAGCACTGTGGCTCTACATCAAGTACCAAAGCTAATATTGACACATTTGCATCAGTTTCAGAAACTAAAGAAAAATGAAGGAGAAACTATTTTCATCACAGCTACTAGTGTGTGATATCTCATAGACAGCAAAACAGTTTGTGAATCCCTTATGTTATATGTAGTCCTGCTAATTCATTTTACTTCAACAAATAAATTAATTTGCCATTTCTACTACTTGAATATGAAGCCAAACTACAGAATAAATTAATTTGCCATTTCTACTACTTGAATATGAAGATAAACTACAGAAATTGCAGGTCTTTTTATTGGCATTTGATGTCAGTGTCACTAGATTGTAGACTAAAGAGTCAATTTCAGGCTGCAAGGAACATTAGGTAGTTTCAAGTCCAATCTCCTCCTTGAAGCAGCATGAGCAATGAGATGAGGCTGATGAGACAATAATTTCCTCTTATTTCTGATATCATCTCATTATAGCAAACTTTCAAGGACAAGGATGGGGTAAAATAGGCCAGCAAACTAAACACGAAGAAACATCCCAAAGCCTGCAATTACTGGTTAGCCTCACAAAAAGTCATGTTGTGCAATATATTTAAACACAAAGGAAAAAAAAAAAAAGGTTAGGAAAACAAAGCTATTAAAAGCTCCAGGACATAAGGGGCTACTTTAGAATCAATGCAGATGAAAAAGAGTTGCCATCTGGAGGCAGTATTTATTCAGGACTCACTGAACCATCTCTTTCTGTTTCATATGTACACACCTACGTAAGTCTTCAATATTTTTGTCCCATGTGGAGCAAGTTAGCCCAAATCTTGTCTTGGATAGATTCCCCATGTAACTCTTGCCATTGCCACGATAACAATCTGAAAAAAGAAGGATGAGACAAAAAAGTGGAGGGTTATTGTGCAACGTTAAGAAGAAAACTCTTCCTTTCCATCAGTAATCCAAATTACTAAAGACAAGGGTTCTTTTAAGCAAATGCTAGACACTATAAATAATACAATTGCATAAATCAGATCAGAAGAAAAATGGAAAATAGTTTTCAAATTTACATACACAATATTCTGTTTGATACCTTCATTCCCAACACAGCAGTATTTTAAATTTTGTCTTACTTACATGGACTTGGAAAATTTCTTTCACAAATAGTTGGTTTATGATTAATTTAGAAGGGTCACACAGAATATCCTAAAAATTGTCAGAAGCTAGTTTATACAAAACTAAGAAAAAATGGTCCCCTATTCCTCCTTCCACAAAAGAATGGGCATTCAGTTTAACTTTGTGTAGTTTTCAGATATTGGCAACAGTATATAATTCTAGACTTAAGTACTTCAGCAAAATCAAAAAATCATCATGACTTTAATTTTAATGTAATTCAAAAATTGCTTGTTCGCTCCAGCAGAAGTCATGTTTAATTCATAAGCTTTTATCACAAGCCTTTTTGAGACTTTTCAAGAGAATTGTTTAAAATTATCAGTACTATAAAGACATTTTGCATAAAGCACTTAATTTCATATTCATCAGTATTTTTACTTTTTGATAATTGACACTTTACAAGAAACACAGAATGAATGGAAAAGTTTAATCCTTTCTCTGACATAAGTCTTGCAACTGCAACTTTTTTAAATTTACAGTAACATTGGCTAAAATTTAAAGATGGAGATGTTACTGCAGCCTGATGTAGGGATATAGGTCTGAGGTCTCAGCCTCAGTTTATACTGTGATTGACATCCATTCAGGACGCAACATTACCCCTTACAGTAATACCAAAACCTCATGGGAAAAACATTTGCCTGAAAACTCAGAATGAACCTCACAGGCAGAGGTAGGTAAGAACTCAGAGGATCAATCCGTTCTAGACCAGGAGGTATTTGCAAGAAAATAGAAAGGGGAAAAATCACTTTTGGTAGCCTGATATGCAATTATAAAAAGTCTGTGAACCAAGGAAATCATATCAGCTGTGGAAAAAGGCCTTTCACACTAAGAAAGGTAAACGACAGTAGAGTAGATATATAGATAGGCCTTGTCTAAAAATCAGGTCCAATAAAATCCTTGCTGCAGCTTTCCCTGCTGGAATTACAAATAAAGTGAGAAAGGAATCTCATTTACACCACAATGAACCCCAAGCATGCCAATAAATCCAAAGCAGAGTTATATAGGTGTAATACAGACACAACTTCTCCAGTTTTCAAGGCTGTCTACTTGATGTTTGGAACAGTATGGCATTCACTTAAAATCTTGTTATCACCCTTTCCTCTGTTACCTTGTTCATTTGATACATCACACTTAGGAATCTGGGAGCAATAACCAATACGGATGTTTGGGTCAGTGGTAAAGCACCAGGGTGATTCAGATCCATCTGGATTTCGGCAGTAGTTCTCCCTCAAATCCCTGTAAAAATAAATATGTTAGCTCACAGCAGGGATAACCTAAACCCACCATGTGGTGTGTTTTGTCATGAATTAACAAAAATACAAGCTCATTCAGGTCTCTGTGTTACTGATCATTGTCAAGTGCAAGGAGATGAGGAGACTTTAAGAACTCAGTGTGAAAAATAAAATTGTAATAGGAATGCGTTTGTGGAAATTCATTTTCAGCAGACACGTGTTGATGGGATATGAGATTTCATTTTAAGATTAACAATATTTTCATTCAGGATCCTCCATCAAAATTTGCATGCAACTGACATTGCATACACCTGCAATATATTACAAGTGCTTTTAAATACAAACATTACCAAAGTGCTTAAAACTCCCAGTACTTTGAATGGTTCTGCTGAGTTTGGAGAAACAGAGTGCTTTAGACTATCAGTAACTCACTTAAGAAGCTGAATTGTGGAAAAAAAAAAAAGTGTATGTCAAAATTCTATACAGCTGTTACCTTTAAATTAAAAGTTAGTCACAAGGGAACACCTTTAAATGTCTTTTGCAGCTTGCATGAAATATTCAAACCTCTTTAAGGTAAGTTTTATTTCCCTGTCTCCTGACAGTTGTTGCCATGTTCTGTGCATCTCCATATTTCACTGTGTTTTTTACATCTGCAGCACTTGCTGATAACAGACTATGGAAACAATGGGCCTAATACTGTAATTCTAACTGATATTTACCCATCAATAAAGATATTTAGTGCATACTGGGCTGTGGCTCCAATCTGGTCAGCAATGTTACCTCCAGGCTTAGTTAAAAAAGGACTGAATGAGCATTACTAAGGTAACTGCCTAAAATTAGTAGATTATTTACACCTTGGGAGTTTATGAACCATACAAAAAGGTTTGATGACCAGTGGTCAGTCAAGTAAAAGCAGTCCTATTGATGCATCTATATCTAGTAATGAGACAGAAAAAGGATTTAAAATATGAAAAATTTAAAACGTGTTTTCAAATATTATGAGCGTTGATTATTACAAAAAAGATTACATTCAGGTAATATTTAGGACATATTAAATTAAAGTCAGCAATCAAGCTCAGAAGGAGGTTTTAGTTCCATGAAAAGTATCCAGTGGCAATGTATCAACGCTGTTGGGATTCAGGTCCCAGCCTGGAACACATCCAGACACTTCACAATCATATTGGTGAATAGATGCTTGAAGGAGAACTTCACGAAAATCCTGAGGGTTTCACACAAGTCCATCTAGAACTATTTCGTTGAGATCTGAAGGACTGATTTTCCCAGGCTCAGATGGTTTTGAGCCTCAGCAGGGAGAGTGGATGCATCAGAAAAAGCGGCAGGGAGAGAGCCCTATGCTCTGCCCCAGAGGCATGAATTGTTAAACATTTTAAATCTCAGCTCTTTTCCCACTGCTGTAATAATACCCACAATTCTCTACTCACTTGCATTTGAAGTTCTCAGGAGTGATGTTGTGCTGGTGAGGAAACTGGGAGTCCCACCTCTGGCACTGGATCCCACTCCATATGGTGCTGACGGTGCCACGGTAGCCCTCGCCCTGTCCCCGGACGCACGCTGTGGTCTCGGCTGTCGCCTCTGTGCTGTTCACCACGCTCTCCTCTGCAGACCCAGACAAGAAGGGCTCTTTCATTCTCTTAAGAATGGCTCAGGATGTCAGGTTTGAACTCCACATTACTGACAGAGTCATGGATTGCATGATGTTCGAATCATGGTAATTGTGGTTTTACTGGAGAAATTGCCAATGTGATTATAGAATAATTTTCTCCTCTTCATACTTACAACACCCACCAAAAATCCAAAACCAAAATAAGTGCCAGACTTTATGCTAGTTTATCCACTTGCATGCAAAGAGTCTGCAATATTTTCCTGTGTGAGACACCTGGCCTATGTTGCACCATTGGAGGTTAGAAGATATTCCTGGTTACTTTTTCAAGTTCAAAAAATATCATTCCCTCAGCTTTAAAAAACTAAGTGGCCACCCACATGTGCACTGTTAAACATGGTAACACATATTTGTAGGATTATAATACAATTGGGTTTCTCTAAAGAATTCCCAGAATATCAGGTCACAGGAAAAAAAGATGCAGATAAAAAACAGTAATAAAAAACTATAGATACTATTATAAGATAATGTGCTAAATTCTTCAAAAGGTTGTTTTGTTTTGGTTTGGTTTTTTATGCCTCATATGGTTAAACAGGGAAAAAAACCCTAGCTTTTGAAATCAAAGATCAGTATTCTCTACAGAGAGAAAAATGTTTTAAAGACTAACAAATTCATCAGACTCAAGATCTCTTACAGATGTTGATATACTCTGCACTCACCCTGGTGTGGGCTGTCTTGAACTAAATTCAGAAAAACAGTGGTTTTGAAATGACTCATTCACATAACTTAAAAGTCTCTTTTTATTTCTTATGCAATTTTCATAATTGCAAATTAATGGCACAGATATTGCATCAGATATATACAAAGTAGTACAAAACTAAATACACTGCAGTAAGAGCAATTCTTCTTCAATATCCTCAAAAGTCCTCAATATAATATTTTAAAAGAAATTGCATATCTGTTGGTAATTACTATGGTTCACAAGACTAATTTTATTAATTATCTTAAAAGTATTAGTTGCCAGCAAAAAGTATGTCAATAAAATTCTTTATTTAGTTTTCTTCAAATGGTCCAGTGAATAGAACAGTATTTGTGTGTTACTCATATTGTAGTTCACTCCTGGTAACTTGAGCCAGTTCCATGAACTTGGAGAAAATATGAATCTTAAGGAAACCAAATGTCATAACAGATGGTTTTGGCTGATTTGCTGACTGATCTTTGACGTTAAAGATCATTTCCCTGTCAGATGATAACATCAAGTTGTGCAGCTGAATTATACATTTATCCATGCATCCCTTTAGCTGTTCATCTGGTTGATGTTTTCAAGTCAGTGTTTCATGGTCAAATTCATTTCCTGTCCCTCCTTCCCAAGGCAAATGTTGTCCTCTTTCAACAGGATTTTGAGTTCCAAGCTCATTCCAAAGTCAAAAGGATATGGCACTGCAAGTATCACAAGGAGGTTTCTGCAGGCTGACAAATGCACTCTTTCTAGGGGAACTCATCAAACACTCTTGGAGCTAATAACTTTATATTTAGTCTTTACACATCACTTTTTAAATAATAAGACTGCAAAAAGATGAATTCATACAACTTATAGTAATAAATAGCTGCAATATTTCTGTTTTCCATTATAAGTAATATATGAAAACAAATGAAGTTCTATTCTAAAATAGCTTCTAAGCTGATTAGAGTGAACATTGCTATGCAACATTCAAATACATATTAGTCTTTTTCAAAAATACACACATTTCTTTTATACAAATGAAAGAGATCTGGGGAAAGACCTGAGGGGGCAGGGGTAGAAGAATTCCCTAAGATGATAAATTTCAGCATATACCCTGGCTTCATAATATTTCCTAAGCAAATTAATAAATTAAAATTTCATAACTCTAGCAAAAGTCTTCCTAAATAATAATGTACAAAAATATCAATCAAATATAAGCTGTTGCAAAGACCTTATCTATACACAAAAAAGTTACTATTTCAACTGTAATTAACTGTACAGGGCACCTACTCTGTACTCAGTCATGCTAAAGAAAACATAATTAGGTTGGTGTTTATATATCATTATGTGGGTTTGGTTTTTTAAAAATCAGATGCCTGAAATGAAATAAGTGATGCATCAGTTGATTTAATCAAGGCCATGGTAATTTTGTAGAGCATTCCTTCTTGTACATCTGCAGATACACAGTTAATTGTTGAACCTTACATTATGTGTCTGGACAGTGACCTCTACCTGTAGATCAGATTTTACAACTTGGCCATGTCAAAATATACAATGTAAAGGCATCAGAAGAACTTAACTTTCACATTGTCATGAATATTTGCACAGCCAAGCCACTTTTGGAAAGACTTGCACTACAATGACTAAGAGAGAAATTATTTCAAAATCTGTAACATGATTATCTGCTTCTACTTTGTAGCAGCTCTCAGTAAGAATTCTAGTAGTGAAAGGGATCAGTAAAAAATTCTTATTTTAACTAATAAACCAGTTTCATTGTTCCAAAAGGTCCACAGAGCCCTCCCCAAATTCTTGCTGTACCACCTGCATATACTACCAATGTCTCATTTTGAAACATGAAAAATGAGACTCCAAAATATTTCCAAAATTTAATTCTGAAATTCTGAGGGCTTGTGTCCTCAGAACCAATTCCCATTCTAGCTATTGAGTCTCACAGAAAGCTCAAAACTTACCAATAAAGGCTTGAGAAATCCTTCATTCATCTGTCGATTCCACAAACAGGCATGATGGGAACAGTCTCCCTATTCCTGTTAATGAAAGTTGGGCTGGATGTGCACAGGAACAGGCAAGAGCTTGAGGAGCAGTGCCTGTCTCACCAGACACTGCAGATTATGCAGCACTTGCCAAACTAAGAAGTGCCCAGGCTGTCCAAGCCTACAACTTACACAGTCATCTCCATTCAGTACTGGTCTTGTTGTTGAGGCTAATTACTCATCACACACATACCAAATTAACTAAATTTAGTAACTCTGAGCATGAACATCAGATGTGCAGAGCATTGGTGAAAGAGCCCTAAGACCACACTCACCAGTTCTCTTACAAGGCAAAATCAAGATCAAGATCAAAATCTATAAAATTGAGTTCTCATCCTTACCCCAGTAAATCCTCTAAAATATAAATTAAGATCTGAAAATCCAAGGGATTGTTCCAATGAGGAAGACAATATGAATTTAGTTAGATTAATTTAAAATCAGCAAGCAATCCTTACTTTGAAGTACTTACTAATATTTCATAATGGAAGTTCCCAGGATTTTTTGCTTCAGTTCAAATTTCTTTAGTTCTGAACTGAGATTAAAAGTACTGTTAAAGAAAGATCACACAAAATTCCAATTTATAAAAGACGACTATTTATAATTTATGGATTAAGTGGCACTTCTTACTCCTGTAGGAAAGCTCATTATGAACGGAAGAATTTGGTAGTTGTTAGCAGCATTTTGCTGCTTTTGAACTTTGTGGGTTTTTGTTTTCTTTTTTTAAATTCTGGATGACTAAGATTAAACATGTTACTCAGACAGCCACATGAGGGGATTTCCCATTAGTAGTATTTCTATCTTCACATGTTCACTCCAAGTCCCCAACCAAAGGGCAATAATGCAAAGATATCCTTTTTTTTTCCATAAACCCCTCATTTTTTTGATACTTCAAAATGCATAACTTTATAAATATGGGCCAGCTCATGCATTCATACAATCTTAAAAAGATGAAACATCATCCAGAGCCTTATGTGTAAAGCCACAGATAGTCCTCTCAGTTCTGGTTCTCACAGCAACGCCAGCATGAGGGAATCAGCAGGGGCCTTGAGTCATTCCACAGCTGAAGTAACCAGCTAGATACTGTTTCACACTTTAATCCCAATGACCCAGAAGAAAATCCTGCACAAATTTTAGGTCAATGGTGAGAATCACACTGACTTAAAAGAAGGCAGAGATTTTGCTGGAGAATACATGCTCTTTTATGACAATACAACCTACGTATTTGTGGAAAAAGACATAGTTGGAAAAGAAGCAGAGTCCTAAATTATATCATGAGGAAAATACCTGTTCTTGCTTATATTCATGCAATGTCTCTTCTACAGTATCAGTCAACAGAAGGAAAATATGCTCTGATTTGTAGCAAAACAATTTAGAAAGTGGATTCTAAATGTGATCCATGCAATCCTGCAAATGTTATTAAGAAAGCTGAGTGGCATTTTGAAGCTTCTCATGCTCTGTTACATGCTCAGTTTCTTCAATTTACCATGGTACAGAACAAGAATGGAAGAAAAACCCAACTGGTTTTCAGTGTTTTGCTTTTTTTCAGTAAAAGCATACGAGAAAGTGAAGAAATCAATTCTAGCCAAGCTTAAGAATCACAGTACTGAAGGACTCATTATCACCTAAAACCTTCACACGTACAATTCATTTGTCCATGAGCATAGAGAGATCTTTCCAGGCTGTTCCAGTGTCTACAAGGCTTTAAATTCAATCAATTTTTATTAAAATCTATTAAAAAAAAGTCTCCTCACATTTAGAGTTCCTAAATTTCACTTTCAAATTATCACAGAAATGATGAAAAGTATTTGAGAAGGATCCTTTTTGAGGCAATATGGATTAAGCTGTTGCATGAACAGCGCACACTGGACCTTTTTTTTGTCTCCTTGCAAAGCAAGATGGAAGGTAACACTTTATCAGCCTCTAAATATCAGTCTCCTTTCCCTGCCTCTTTCTATAAACATCTTTATCTTACACAAATATTAAACTTAAATGAGTCCACCTTTTATTTGTTTACGTGCAATGATTCAACAAAAAACTCTTTAATCAGAACTGTGCATTCAAATGGACAGCTGAAATCTCTGTTTCTAAAGAATGACTAATTTAATATTAGTGGGTTTTTTGCCTTTCCAAAAGCTGTAGGCACACTGCAGCAGTTCATTTTTAGATCTAGAGTCTCAATTTTGGTGTTTCATTACTTATTCTTTCCCAGTCAACTGAGGCCTTTGTTGAATTTTCTCAAAGCTTTTCAAGCTCTGGTCACCCCTGACTACTGTTAGTGACTACTGATGGCAAAGGCTGAATCCACAGTAAAGGCATCTGGGTTGGCTGGACATCAGGTAGGCATCAATGAAACACTGTCTTTAACACAGTAATTCCAAAAAGCTCTGCAGTTCTCAAGTGACTGATATACATAGCTTCCTTTATGGGTCTCAGCACCTCTCTAAAGCTCATCCACAGAGGAGCTGCTACCCATCTGGGCTTTAAGAAAATCAGTATTAGTTCTCTACTCCTGTCTTCCCTGTAGTTGATGTTCTCATTTATGCCAAAATAACAGTCATTTTCCTTTTTCATGTTTGCTGGCATTGCTTCCATTTCTTCATTTCGTCCTACACTTCATTGCTGTTAGTTGTCCTTTTATCCTCTCTTCTAACTAAAAATTGTCTCAAGCCAAAACCACAGACACATATGTGAGCAACTTCAAACCAGTCCTGGGGTCCCCAAAGTCTTAATCCAAATCCAGTTTTTGCAGCTTGAGCCATCTCTAATTCCTAATTGCTCCTGTCATCTCTTTCTCACAGCCCTGGCTGTAAGCCACAATGTTTTATGCTGCATTCTGTGCTTGGAAGTAAAATTACAATGCCCTCTCTCTCTTCAGTCTTAAAACCATATTTATTTTCTAAACGCTTCCTTCCACCAACTTTTTTGCTGAAAATTTTGTATATGAGCTGTTGTCAGCATTTTGGCTATAAAGCACACTAGCACTCACGGCATGTACAAAAAGCCACAAGCAGCATGCTGCCTTGTGGTCACTCCCCAAAGAGAGGACACCTACATTTTTGTATATGGTCCAAGGACTTGGATTTGCAAAGCATTTTTCCTAATTAGTATTTCTTGTAAATTAAATAAACAGTCTCAGCATAGGAATTAAAAACCTGTGTGAGAATCCAAACCACAAAGCTATAAAGACCTATAACTCATGATGTTCTCTTTTTAGTGTTCTGAGATTGCAAACAGCCCCAGCATCAGAAACACAGAGCAGCCACCGAAACCCAGAATAGCCAAGTGTTTTGGGCTCCCTGCTAGGAGGTGGGAAAACAGTTTTTTTATGAGCCTCAAGAAAGACAGAAAACTGAAATAATTTCTTTTAGTATTCTGGCCATCAAGATGGTGATTTAACAGTAGCATCAGCAATAAATTCCCTCAGTGGGTTATAAAGGAAAGCGTTGAGCACCACTGCATCTTACATAGAGGGCAATGTCATATGCCTGTGAGGAAAACCCTTTGAAAATATCTGCTGGATTAAGCTTTCATGACCCCTACTTTTAAACTTTTTTCTCAAAGAGATTGCCTTACTAATTTCAAAAGAGATACACTATTCTGGAGGGAAAATAGAGTTTTACGTGTGAAATTTCCACTGATTTTAATGTAGTTTCTAACTGAAGGAAATAATTTCTAGTTCCTTCAGTGAACTTTTGCCTAGAAATGAGACAAAAGGCTTTCATCACAATATGAAAATCATTACACTGTGTTTTGGTGTTGTTTTTAATTTCATGTTGATCTTCACCTTTTCTTCAGGACTCTGCTATGACTTGGTAAACAAAGGTGATAATCCAGTAGTTTTCAGATCTCCCACCCAACTATTTTATAAGGCTGAGGCCAGACTGTAGATACTGGAAGCTGCATGAGGCATAAGCTTACGTGACCAACAAAGCCAGATGTGAATCCTCAGAACACTGACACATCAGCTCAGGAAATGCCAAAGGATAAAGGTTTATAAAAGTTGCATTTGTGAAACAGTCAGCTGTAACTTAGGAATATTTTTTTTTTCATAATAGTAACAGGGGAAAAGAACAGTTCTAGTATGCTACACATGATTCATACGTTATCTAATAATTGGAGAAGTGTAGGAAGCACAGTTTAGTTTAAGAAAACAAACCACAAACCAAAACAAAACCCAAACCAACACAGGCCAAAAATCCAAAGCAGCAGCTCCTTACTTAATGGAGCAACTAAAAAATTGAAAGATGATTCAGTTGCACAGCTAAGCAATGTGTTCACAAAGAAGATAGTCTGAGCTCTCCCCTTTATCAAAGATTATCAGTAAGCCTAGATACAAAGACTAATTAGTCCTGTAGTTCACAGGTAAGATGTTCAAATGGGTATGACTTAATGGGTCCCTCACCCAAAATAAGCAGCGATCCTGCCAAGTTTCTTCTGTCTCTGGAGAACCTGATAAGACATTGCCCAAAGTATCAAAATAACTTTGCCTTTTTTACAGTGACATATTTTTGATAATTTAACTACCTTATACTGGAATTACAATGACATGAGATAGAGCAAGTTAAATTACTCTACATCAGGTGGTACAGAATATTCTTACTCAAACCTTGGATTTCAAAAATTGACAAATTTATTAGACCAGACTGAATCTCCAAGACATTAGAACTGGCCTAAGCTGTGAAGAGCCAAGGAGAGAAAATTCTGAATTATTAGTGATTCAGGCAGAAAACATGGCATAATTTGTTGATAAGAATTCTAAGCGAAGGTGGAGAATCCCTCTTTAGGCAGCAAGAGCTCACAAATAAAGTTTCACATCAGAGCTATTACCTCTTCCCCACCACCCATCCCAATATTTAAAGCAAGTCTCAGTAAAACTGGTTCTGCCATGTGCCTTAGCCCCAGTATTACCATGAAAGTATAGAAAAATTGCTTTGCTCAAGTTTTTAAGGAATGACCAAGACTTCTGCCTTCCTTGTTGTCCCTTTACTTCTCATTTAAGACATCTAATTATCAGTAAAATAGAGCTTTCAGAGCTGTCAGCAAAGTTCAGATGATCTGAGCTTTGTAGACATAACAACATAACATGCTGTAGTAAGCTCTAAAATGCTGAACAAGAGCATCTCAAAGGGAGCATCCAACAACTGTACTCTGTAATGTCACTTTGATTCAATTGCTTGGCTCTAAAGTGTGGTTAACAAATGCCACCATCTTGTAACTGATGAATGAAAATAAGTTCATTGCCTGTGGACTGCTTTGATATGGAGTGCTGAATATCACAGAGAGATCCATATGGAAATTAATAATTCTGTCTTCAGCACAAGAGTGAATAATGTGCAGGACCCAAAGTCTAGAACTGCAAAGCAGTAAAGAGCTGTTAGCAGAGGACACTGAGGAGGGATTGTGAGTGTGCACCATATGATATTTGATACTCTCAAATGATAACACAAATGTCCAGCATGGCCAAACTGATACTGTACATGAGATCCTCATGATTTTGTTGCCTCACTTTTTTAGTTCTTGATTTTCATACATTTTAATGCAATTTACAGTACATAAGACATATACATATTCCAGTGGTAAGTAACACACAACTCTTCTTTCCTGTCCAGATTGAATATAAAGTGTTTATAGGAGACCCTCTTTGAAAGCTGTGTTTTAAAAGCCAGTGAAGGGCAATGAATGAACTAGTGGTGGTCCTACGCTGCTTGAAATATCTGTGTCCAGATTTTGGAAAGGAAAAGGAAGTAATAAATTTTGCTTGAACTCACCACACGTTTTAATTGCACAGAACTCCCAGGGGGTGTTAGGGTCAAGAGTGTAGCACCATGGTCTCAGCTTGCCATCGGGATTGCGGCAGTAATTATCATCAAAGCCCTTGTCAGGATATCTGCAAACCACAACGAGAAACGCGTCAGGGAAGTCTTCCTGGCAACACTGCACTGCCTTCTGCAAGGTACTTAAAGGACACATTTCAGCAGAGGCAAACAAGAACTGGTTCCTATTAACCCTGGGTCTGATCCTGTAGGATGGATGCAAATATGCTCCTAATGCTGTTAAAAAGTTAATAACATATAAACACTTTCCAAATCTGCAGCAGAGTCAGACATCCACTGAAGGGACTCCCTGCTGGGCTAATGCACAGGGTACCGGATAGGCTAACTCCACTAATTGCCAAACTCTTGCTCTTGTGTCTGTCAACCCATGACCAGACACTTAAGCCACTCATTTCTTTTTAAAACAGACCAATTAGATGTGGATTATCTAAATACTGCCTGCCATGCTGGACTCATTAAGAAAACAGGTTTTCAGTGCAACAGCCCTGGGTTCAAACTGGAAGATATTTTGAGCAGCTTTGCTATTAATGATAACTCCATTTTTGTAACAGAGCTTATTTTTGGTCATGCCCTCATTTCAAGCATTGGGAGAAAGAAGGAGAAAAATAAGTAAATAACTTCCGTCTCACTTTATCTCATGAAGACTGGATAATATGGTGCTATATTTAAATGTTTCCACATTCCTACAGCATCACTGACTATCAGACAGATATGCAAGATATGGAGGGCTTTTTGTATAAATACATGATACTAACAGCTGTAAACTTGAAGGAGATAAATGCACAGGTTGGGTTTTTTTCTCTAGAGAATACAAATTGTCTTGGCCTTCCAGTTTTATTGAAATGTGTTTGCAAAAGAAACAAAAAGTAGATTTGCCTCTGAGGAAAACCTGAAAAGTATGTAAGAGAGCAATAAAGTTAACTACTTGGGAACCTGAATTCATTTACAACTGCAAGCAGATGTGCTTCACACAAGGAGATGAAAATATGATTTACAAGTGTATGTTTTCGCTAGGATGCTTTTCCTGTCAAATGATGACGTGCTAATTTTGACTCATTTGCAGCTTGATCTCCATTTCTTAGGAAAAGTCAGGTTCCTTCAACTATACAAGGAACAAGGATAAGATTTAAGTAGAATTCAAAAAACATAAAGAAAACAAAAATGACAACAAAACCACCATGGAGAAACCTCACCAAACTGGTAATTCATTTGTAGTCAAGAACATGGTAATTTCATATTTAGCAGCAGTACCCTGTTTTCTGCTAGGTGTAAAACAAACTGTAAAGAACAAGTTGTGTCCAAGGATTTCCCAAAAAAATAGTTAATGGCCTAATAATACAGAGGAGAATGACATGGGTTTGGCCTCCCAGTAGAGGCAGTGATGAGCCTCGATGCTGGTGGAACACGTTCCATGTAAAATAAAGTGGAAAGTGCATGTTACCACCCAAGCACCAAGGTGAGTCCAGGAATGGCAAAGTATCTGCAGTCACAACTCACAAAAAGCATTCGAAACAGCCCTTGATGCAAAGAATCCATGTTCTAGAATACAAATGTCTGTCTTTGCACTGAATGCTCCATCCTTCCTAATATTATATGGCCTATTCCTACAGTATATCAAACAAAGGTTATTTACTAATTAAAACTTAGGTAGAGATGTTCTTCCAGGATCAAGCTTTGAGTGTCTTCATGGGATGGTGTAGTGCCTGTGAGCTATATCTTTTTATTGACTAGATCTACTTGTCCATTTCTAGAGCAAAACTAGACTTCCCAGTCAATGGTTCTTCCCCCAATATTAAGGGAGGCTTCTATCTTCCTTCATACCCAGCAAGCAACAATTGCTATAAAAAAGGCCAACTAATGCCTTTAAGAAACAAATATTAGCAATAAGATAAATAACAGGGCTTCAAACTGTTCCTCACAATTCAACAGTGAGTCTATGCAGGATTCCCTGAGAGCTGTCTCTTTGCTGTACACACTCCTCCTTCCCCAGTACATTTGAGCACAGACCCTTCATAAACCTAAGAGTCTGAACTCTCTATATTTCTGGTTTTTTCCCCTTAAAACAGCAGCAGCTGTACTTCACTGCCAGAACTGAAATGAAGTATCAAGACACATATCTGGTGTCAAAATCAGGACTTTATCTCAGTTTCTAGGGAAAAGGGAGGAGAGTATTAGCCAAAGAGATAAAATTTATTCTTTTTAAAGACACAGATGCTGATGTCCAGCTCTCCTTGAAATAAAATGAAACTTAGTATCTAAAGATTTTCACCAATATTTCTTCTCCCCTTTTGCTGTTGTTTGTTTTGTTGGTTTTTTGTTTGTTTTTGTTTGGTTTTTGGGTTTGTTTTGTTTTGTTTAATTTTTAAAGACATGTAGGACTGGAAACTTAATTTTTTCTAAAGTAAATTTTCATACAAGAGATAGAAATTATTAGTACCAGGGTACTAATAAAGTGATGTCTGCATTATTCACCTCCTATGATACACTTCAACCACACTTTCCTCCACGTTGTAGATATTTTCACAGGATGTTTGAGTTTGAGCAGAAAAGGACAAAAAAGTTTTCTCCCTTATGACGCTCTATGCCCAAGACATTATCCTCAGTGGTCTTCCTTCCATCCTGAGACATAACTGCCCGAGAGGAGAACACAAGAGAAGTGGAGTTTCAGAATATAATTCTGCATCCACTAATAGCTGGAAATGGGCCATGCAGGAGCTGTATGGCAGAATTCCTTCTGCTTGCTTCAAACACATCTAAGCAGACAGTAAACATCTCCAGTAACTGACCTCTTAGGGGAGTAAATGTGGAACAATTCCTTGAGGCGACAGAAAAGAGAGTTGTATTTACCCTGAGTCAAAAGCACTGTCCAACAGCATGCAGACTGGTGCATTTCAAAAGATTACCATCTTTACTCATTTTCTTCATCATTGCAACTGATGAAGCCATAAATGAAAATAGATTTAAATCTGTCCAGATAATCCTTCCTGGTTTACAGGTTATTTACATTACACCTGGATGATATACTCTAAGTGTCTCTAGAGACTGGTATGTTTTAATGGGTCATTCGTTCCAGACCTTTTCTCTTATTTTCAACTTATACAACTATTAAAAAAAAAACCCAAAAACCCAGCAACCCAAAACCTTCAGCATTTTAAAAATGTGGTATAATTAAAGTATAATTGCTGCTACTTTTAGTGACCATTCACAGAGCTAATTAACATCAGTGTATCAGAAATATGCTGGAGTACATTACTATTCTGAAAGCCCACTCGAGTCAGTTCAATCTGGACAGCTTGCTTTTTGATTAAAAAAAAAAACAAAAGCACTTTATTACTGTCTGAAAACTTTCAAGAAGAAGGAATTATTTCAAAGAGAAAGACGATTGTTCGTAAGACTGTGGTTAGTCTGAAAAGTCATTTTGCAAAACAATCAGAAATTAATGGAAAAAAAGAAATTTCCTCCTGACAGTAAAATTATTATTGTTTGTACCCATGAGTTCTATAAATGTTTCACTCCAAAGGAACAAAACTGTTTCTGTGACTTATTCTAGATTACACCGTAAGTGCATGGCAGAACTCAGAAACAGATTATCTTCAGTCCCACTCTGCTAATACAAAATATTTATTGTGGCAGAACAATGGGATAGACTGCTATTATTCATGAAACAGATCATCCAAGCCAAGGGAAAAAAGAGATTATACCACATAAGCTCCAAAACTCCAGATCCTCAATGTTTTGCTGAATAATCAGGCTTTCTAAAATCTACTAGTACCCATATCTCTTAGAACAAAAAGAATGCTTTATTTGGTGAAACACTTTAACATTTAAAAAGATACTTTCAGCGGAAGGTCTTAATTATTCTCATTTTGTTGATTCTTGAAGTCTTTATCTGGCAGTTTAAGTTTATTCAAAACAATATATAAATGGAGTTAATCCAAAATCCAGAATAAAACTAAAATGAAACTGTAGTCCAGTTTGAGATGAACAGAGACCCCCTCCTGTGTGGCCTAACCCCTTCCCAGCCTCTCCCTCCCACAATACTTTCAGAAGTGCGTATTATAGATGACCCTTTGTAGTTGGATGAATTTGGCCCTGTAGGACAAACGCTAACAGGGATGAAATTTGTCTTGCTATTTCTGACTCAGCTTTTGGCACTGTGAATCAGTGCCTAAATTAAAAAAAGAAAAAAAAAAGGAAAACAAGTCTAATAAAGAAATCCATGATCATAAAATGCTAAACAGAATGATTAAATCCTTTCCCAGGGTGAATAAACAGATGTAATGGTCAAACAGTTCAGTCACACAAATTGGATACTTAAATGTGATTATTATGGAAGGTCACCTACAGCTTTAAAGCTGTTCTATATTGCAAAAAAGGAGGATATTGTTACTTGACAATATTGGAAGTTTATATTCATCAATTGTGTTAAGAGATCTAACAACAATTTATTACTTTAAATCATTATTTACTATGTGATTAAGGAATATAAGCTGACTGCAGCTGCATACCAATGCATACAGAAATATTCAGAAGTTATTTATTTACTTTCAATGAACTAGGGAGGAATTTTTGATCAATTAAAGCATTAGCAGCATTAGTACATTAGCCAGGCACGGGACATAACCAGAACTGCACAAAACAGCCTCCACTCTCCATCCTGCATCTCCATTGTTTCAGTAGCCAGCCTACACCAGGGGCCGGGAGCCCAAGCATCTAAAACTGGTGAACTCCATAAATTTCAGTGGAGCTAACGCTAGTTTTACTCAGCTGGTTCCAGAATGTGCGTAATTTTCAAATTATGACCACATGGTTTTGCTTGGGGGTAGGAGAGGTTACCTCTCTGGACGAAATTTGTGCTTGTGTGGTCTCTGAAGATCCCAGCGCTGACACTCCTTGCCTGTCTCAGTGTGATCCATTGGCCCCCTATAACTCTCTCCATTGCAGGTCATGCATTCAACTACGAACAAAAAAATGGACACTAGTCATTTATTACACTAATGCTTATACCATTAAAAAAAAAAAAAGAAAAAAAACCCCACCAAATTAAAACCAAACCAAACCCCTCCCCCCCCCCAAAAAAAAAAAAGAAAAACCCACAAAGAATTAAAACCAAAACCAAAACCAAAGAAATAAAGAAATTAACATTAAAAAAACCCAGTGTGTCCTTGCTCTTATATAATGATATCAACCTAAAGAGGTACTAAAAAATTATATCTTTCTGTTGGGTTGATATGTGTAATGGCCTTTGGAATATAATTTTGTCTGTTAATGCTAATCCAGATGCTTAAATATTCTATCACTTTATAGGACACTTCCAGTTTCAAAGCAGGTAGAGGGGCATTCATATTCCTATCAATATTTTACTATCCTTACTTACGGTTAGTAAGAGAGAGAGAGACACATAGCTAAGGAAGAAGTATTTTTTAAAGGTGATATTACCTAATTAGTACCATTTATTTTTCTAAATCACTCTAAGCCACAGTATAATTGCAGTACAAGTTTAAGTGCAGAATATTGGCGAAATCCCAATTTCAGTGCAGTAAAGTATGCCTCTTTATATAACCAGCACTTCCAGCTATGTATGATAATGTATCTTTTTGATGATAATGGTTTTTGGCAGCTTAAACTAAGATACGTTTTCAGTTTGGGAAAGTGGATAGGGTGCATGGAGAAAGAGTGGTCAAAAGTTACCAAAGGAATTCGAAAGCATTGTTGAACAAAATTTGGAATGAAAGGTCTGAAAATATAAAAAAAGAATCACCAGAATTTACTGTAGACAAACTTCTCAAGTACTCCCAAATTACAGTAATTGTAAGGAAGGATCATTTAGAAAATGCTATTTTAGGGAATTACAGTTATCACAAACCATCATGTCAAATATCCCATTTGCAGTTCATATAAATTTATCTTTAGATGATAGATTTTAACAAATTCTCAAGCTCTGTGTAAATTATTCTATTCCTCCTTCTCTTCCTCTCTCCCATCCAGTCTCCCTCCCTCCCTCCCTCCCTCTCTTCTTCCTTTCCTAAGGACAGCATAGCTATTGCATGTGACACTTTAGCAGGAAAATTAAAGGCATCCTATCTTGAAGATTTAAATAGGTTGATTGACTGGAACTGAATTGGCTGATTAGCAAGATATAAGAGCTTAATTTGGAGGTAAACAGAACTTAAAAGTCAACAAACGCAATGGTGCATATAAAGTGTCTTTCAAATTCTGTGACTTGAAAGTCAAATGGGGTTGGATTTGGTAAGAGTTATACTTATTTACAGTATTTATTCAAAAAGCAAAATGCATGCTTATCTTAAGCTTTCATCTTGTAATCCAGTATCTATATTTTCATCAAAAAGAAGACGAAAAGCTGATTTTACCATGGAATGGCGCTAGATGATTTTATCACATAGCAATAATGAAATTGCAATGGATTCACTATAGACTAGACCAGCAAAAAGGATCCCATTTGGGTGATCAGCACAACTTCATCGTTCAAGCTCCTCCATAACCTGAAAAAAGCTGCTGAGCCTGAAACCTTCCAAGCATACTGGAATGTCACAAGATCTTCTCTTCCTCTAACAACTTCTTTTCTCGCTATATGAGTTACACTCACTGAGAAATCACCTATTCTTTCTCTAAAGGCCACGAGCAAGTGATTGCTGGGAGTTCTGTGCGGCTGCTGCCAGCTGAGCAGAGGCAGCTTTCTGCAGGAGCTGCGCTGGGTTACCTTCTGAGCAGAGGGGGATGTCACAGACTTCGTGGCGCGTCTCTGGGCTGGTGGTGAAGCACCACGGGCCTCCCTCTTCCCCCCGCGGGTTCCGGCAGTAGTTTTCCCTCAGGTCTTTTCCCCGATAGCTCGAAGGCAAAAAGCTAGTTTTAAAATGACAATCATTACAGTATAAGAGCATGCAAAGGTTGGGGTTAATCATACTATTTTTACAAACAGTTAGAAACAATCACATTTCTGCTTCCTTCTCCCTCCACCCTGTCTAAGCAAACGCACACACCCAAATATCTGTCCGTACACAAATACACATCTTCAGTTGGGATTACTCAACCTAAATGGCCTAAATCTGGGACAATTTGTCTAGCCCATAGCGTGCTCAAGAGAGTTTTACACCCATTCCTCAGCTGTCCAGAGACAACTATCTAGGGCAGAGCCAGAGGCAGTCACACACTCCCTGCCAGCCCGCACTGTGTTCTCCTTCAGGAGCTCTGGGTGCATAGGGGTTGATTGGGTCTGTAGCCAGGTGAGGGCTGTCTGTCCTGTGCATGCTGGCACATACAACAGGTCCAGCTGGGCTCCGAGCTCACCTACAATGTGAAACCTACAAGCAGAGAAACCTCTTTGCATCCCTGGTCAGGCAGCAGCAAGAACTGATCAGCAGCAGCATGCAAGTGTGACCAAGTCTGTGCTGCACCTCACTGAGAGGCTTTCACTGCCTGAAACCAGGGACTGCTTTGTATTTCAGCACAAGAGATTTCCCCAGATGCCATTTTAGCTGTTCTTAGCTAAAAAATGCTCATGTTCATTTAGCATGTTTCTTCATGCTCTGCCACAAGTCACCTTAGGGTCTGCTACTTACAGACCCACTCATCATTGCATTGTGTGTGTTCAGACATTTAACAAAACCTCAGCTGACTTAACAAGTCCATGATCCAGGCGTTTCCTTCTCAGCTATCTGTAAAAGTATGTGCTTATATCTAGAGAAACCATGCCATACACAGTGACACACACACACACACTTTACATAACAGAGATATATAAATATTTACACATAAAAATAATGCTAGCTTATTTACTCCACAAAATAAGGAACAGCTAACCCATAGTAAGGAACCCAACCCCAGAGCTGGTCTGTTCAATGCCACCTCAACAGCTCATGACCACATTCAGGCTGCACATTGCAGTCAAATCCAGTGGCATTTCTCTACCAGTTACATCGCAACAATACTAAACAGCAGCTAAATCTCTGGAGTTAGAAAGCACCTAAAAATCAGAGATCTGTCTCATGAAGGTTTTTTTTGTTAGTTGAAATGCTGGGCTAATTGCATAGGTGATCACATAAAAGTCGTAACTGAACTTAATAAATTTATTTAATTTTTGAGATTGATAAGTTTGTTCCATTTTTTAATCGGTATTTAAGCTTTGATGGAAATACAAATAATGGACCTTTTATTCTAAAAGTATCTAATATTTTATTTTAAGTGCTTTAAGAGAGAGAAACAAGAAGAAAATTTTGGCATGACATTTTATTCAAGTTTTATTCCCATTAATGAAATACTTGAAATAACTGAAGTGAAAAATATCTCTTTTAATTACATGGTGGTTCTAGTCAATGCAGTATGGAAACATGACATAAAGATGCTTTTTTATTTTTGGTGCTTGAATAGATTAATTTTTATGTCATTCCTGATGCCTGTAAAAGTGATGCTTCTTTTTTTTCCTCTGTAGTCTTATAATGAAAGTATCTTAAACTTTTTTAATTAAAGACTCTCAGGTGAACATTTTTGATGAGACATTCACATGGGCATATGGGTTAAAGTGGCATGTCAGTGCCTATTAGAATATTCTATTTAACTTTTCTGCTCATTAGAAAATATAGGGAAAAGGCATCTCAAATTACATCAGACATACTGTAAGAGCATTAAAAAAAAGAAAAAGTCTAAATGATTAGCACTAGGGATGCAAGATGGGTCAGATAAATAAATGGCTTCAACAGGTACTGAAGCAAAGTTCTTGAGAGAGGAAAAGATGAGTTGCAGTAAAGATCTACCCAGAAATGGAAGAAAGGGCCACTCCTAACACTGATGATTTAGTTCATCTCCATTAGGTAAGGAAAGAAAGAAAAAAAGCCAAAAACTGAAGCCAGTAAGAGTAATGGTAAAAACAGATTCAACCACACAAAAGCCATGGAAACTAGCCAAGAGTCTACAAAGCATGGGTCTGCTCTTTGACCATTTCTCTTTTAGACCACTTTACATTGGACTTTTTAATTTAAAACTCTCTAAGAGTCCTAAAATCTGTACTAGGTTGGAGATGACAATAATAGAAAGAAGAGTTTTGCTGGGAATCTGTGTTCTGATGGAATACAAATAAAAATATGACTTGCTAGATTGAAGCAAAAGTTTAAAGTTTCAAGATGTTTCAATTCTTCCTAGAAATATAATTCAAAATCATTAAAATACATTTCTCCTTTAAATATGAAAAAGGGATTTATTTTCCAAGGCACTTTGTGATAACCAGCTGTTGAGAAAAACCAACCTACAAGGCTAAGCCTTTTGTACTAATAAGTTCCAAACACACCACTACTGTCTGCTTCTTCCCACCTCCCTCATGTCTCTGATGATGAAATCATATTTTCTGATGTTGAAAAACAAAATTAGCATGCAGCCACCTCATTTATCCGGTGACCTTTTAAAAATTAAACCCATTGCACAAGGCAGGAGAACAGTCACTCTCATAAAATTCATCATAGAAGAGTGGCTGTCCAAATGCATTGGATAAAACTGGGTGTGTGATAAAACTGTGTGTATGCTGTGTATTAAAATGCAACTTAGTGGTAATATGTGCTATCCAGACACTTTCTCTAATTATAGAAAGTCACATGTACATTATGTAGAATAAATGCTTATTTTTGCTTAGGTTATAATGATTGAGAATTCTGTCACTTCTGAAAGATGAAGATATCGAATTCAAGGTATTGAGTCTCAAGAAGTCGTTGCTGTGGGATCTGGTGGTATTTATGGCATGCTCCCAGTTAAGAACAGAACAGTCCCAAACTGAAGAGCAGACACTGCCATCTATACTGTAAGAGCCAAGTCCAGTAAGTCTAAGCCTGAGGCTCAGCTTTGTAACACATCATAAGAAGACAGAATTCAACTATCCTTTGTCTTTTTATGTTGTTCCAAGATATCCTCTTGCACACTGGATAGATTTGGTCAGGACAGGACTGAGCAGTGCACAGCCCAGTTCCTCACCAGTGATCTCCAGTTTGGCTCCTCCTAAACAAATTGCTGACCCTGGGAGTCTGGAGCAAAAGGCAGCAATGTGGATAGCAAGCTTATGGGTGAAAGGACATTCTGGTTTTGCCTCTTAAAGTTTTACTTAAAGCCAGTACAAAAGTGTCTAAAGAGTACTGGTTAAAGATAGACCAGTACTTTGTAGTCCTTTAACTGGTTTCTGGGAACATTTGTTGTGGATGAATCTGTTTTTACCATTACTCTTCCTGGCTTCAGGTTTTGGCTTTCTTCTCTTTTTCCTTAGCCAATAGGGTTCAACTAGATTTACTCTCAAGGTGTAAGTTTGGCCTCAGCTTCTCACTGAACCAGATCCTACTCTGAAAAGATAAGTCCTGTGCATGCTCCCTCAGCGTTTAGCTTGTATAATCTGAAGGGAAGGATTTGAAAAGCCTCTTCAGTCCTTTCCATGGATTTGTTGCCTGGCCTAAGTGCTCCACAGAGTAACATATTTCATAAATAACAGAGAATTGACAGTAACTATGCAAAATATACTAACAATATTATACACTAAGCAAATAGGTAGTCTACTATCCCCTGCTTCCTAATATTGTGGTTTTCAAAATTGCTTATTCCTTAGGAGTTGATTAGAAAACAGTGATGAACTTCCAGGCCCTGGGCTGAAATAATGCAGATGTTTTGTTTCTGCCAGTAGCTAAGAGATCAAAAGGATATAAACAGCTAAGAAAAAAACAAACAAACAAACAAACAAACAAACAAACAAAAAAAAAACACAGGAAAGAAAGAGATACAGACACACAGGCTGGCATTAGGAGAGAACTTTTTGGAGAAAGTCCAAGATAGGGATTTTCTGGGATCTGGAGAATGGCATCTCTTGGAGAAAGGCAAGAATATACCTAAGAGATTTTGTTTTCTAATGTTAGTTTTCCCATAAATTCTTATGCTTTATGGAAGCTGTCTGGGCACTATTCCCATTGTCTCTGCTCCTGAACTCTTACCTGTGCTCATGGGGGATCATTGAATTCCAGGCCTGACACTGGATACCACTTTTGGTAACAGATATTGTTCCTTTATAGTCTGCTCCTTTTCCAATGATACAATTTCTGACATAATCTATTGAAATAAAAGAGAAGAAAATGAGGGATTTGTTTTATGTGTGAAAAATTAAAGCTCATCTTCTGCTTTTACATAAAATAATATAATTATTACCATTTACCTACTTAAATCTTCAAAATACTGTTTATTTGTTGACATACATGCCTATGGGGTTTTTTTTCCCAAATATTGATCACTATCTGACTCCCAAAAAATCCTGGAAATGTTTCCAATGTATCTGATTGAAAAAAACTCCATGTCTGAGGACTTATGTATCTTACTCATTAACAAGGTACATAAGAGCAATATTAAGTAATAAATGGTAACTCATACAAGCTCATAGTGAGCTGCTCAGTAGTAAACTGAAGTACAAAATTGAAACTAGTATGTATGACAGTAGGTGAATATGTAGATTGGAAAACTGACCACCAGCATATATGTAGACAAATTTGCATGACAGCAAACTCGGGATATGTGTAAATAAAACTGTAGGATGCAGCTTTCAAGCATGAAAGCACCCATGCTCAGGATGTTCCTACAGCCAAAAAATCACTGACTGACCCCAGGGTTTTTTTTTCCCCTCCCTAGCTGGGAAAACAAAATCAGTAAATAAATCAGTTACCCTTCTTTTCATACAGATCAAACGCATGGTCTTGCTTCTTTCTCACACCATTTGTCAAGCTGTTGAAGGATAACCAATGGCACCGTTTTGTAACTCTGTCATAAGCAAAGGCCCTGCAAAGAAAATCTGGATGAGAAAAAAATCTCTGTGTGGTTTATAATAATGACACATGGCCTGCCAAGGAGCATGCAATGACATCAGATTTATTTTTACTGGGAAAGTCAGAGAAACAGTCCAAATTACTATTTAAACCCACAACTGTGCTGACAAGAGCAAAGAAACAAAGAAATTAAATTGATGTGGTCATTACATTAAATACCAGTTTGGTTGTTCACACTAATCTAAGAGTTCCCTTGTCATTAAAGATCTTTATTTTAAAACTTAGATAAATGTGACTGAGACAGCATTTGTGTCCTCAGTTATGCTGCTCCCTGGGAGAGAAAAAAAGAAAAGAACTGTGAAGACTCAAACATCATCTTTGCTGTCCTTACAATATGCCTCTGAAATAGTTAAGTATCTCACACTGATGGATTGAGGAAAATTCAAGCACAAGGAATCTGTTTCTTGCCTAGAACAACAGAGACTGTTTAAAAACAAGATTATTTTTATTTATATTTTATTAATAAAATAAACTGTGGTAGTGTACCTAGAATTTTTCCTTGCTCGCTTTTGTTTTCCTTTTGGTTTTTTTCTCTTATTTTAAACTGCCTTCTAGGAGTGAGTACAATGTGCGCTGAATTGACTAGGTATGGGGGAGGGCAAGAAAGACAAACAAAACCACAGAGTAAAAACACTTTATTTCAATACTTGAAATTAAAAATGCAGATTGTTTTCTCCTAAAACAGTTTTGAAAGGATAGTCTTTAACTAGAGGTAAAATATTTTAAAGGGTTTTAAAACCACAGTTGACCGCCTTGGAGGGGGCAACTTTTTTCCTTAATTTTTCATTTGAACCAAATAAAAAATAACTGACATTATTTCCTCTAGTCTACCATAAAATCTACAGTTTTGTCACTCATCCTGTACCTTCTGAGATATTTTATTCTGATCTGAGAAGGCATTTTAACACTACTTGATAATATCCAAGAGTCACACAGATTTCTTACACTTCATCCATACTTTGGCTATGCCATATTCTTCAGCACTGCATCCTTCAACAAAAAGTTCCTTGATCTTCATTTAATTCACCATACAAGTTTCTGTGTGAGATCTTGCTGGCTTCAGTTAAAAATGCTACAAGATCCTATCCAATCTCCCCAGTCTTCTGTCTTTCAAACATCTTCTTCATTATCGTTTCCATCACCAAACAGATTTTTCATCCAACTGCTCTCTCTACTCTGTTGACTCCAAATGTTTCCAACCTGTTAACCTTCATCCCTCTGCCCTTGTGCAGCCTTCTGTTCTCTTCTGGCTGATTCTCAAATTTGAGCATATCCAAGTGCCTCTAACTCCATCACTCACAAAAATATCCTTGACCTTTCCTGCCTTTCCAATTACATTCTCATTTCTGCTCCTCCCTCCTAAAGTGGGAATGCAGAATGCACTGTTTACAAACTATTCTTCCAGTTTTTGCCTTTCAGTTGCCTTTTGGTTTCTTTCCAGTTTGGCTTCAACCAGTTCTGCACATAAAAGTTTGCAACAATCTTTCTTGGACCCAAATCTGGAGGGTTTTTATACCTCCAAAGTCAACATATTTGAGCAAATTCTTGGACTTTCTTCTACTGATACTGCCGATCACAACAATTTTTTTTTTTGTTTCTCTTTGTAATGAGGTAGTCTGTAGATTTTCTTGCAGGTGCTGAAATTCTGTTGTCTATACTGAAATCCCTTCCTGGGTAAATACAGACACTCCAAGCAGATAACAAAGGATAAGACAGTAACAATTTTGCAGCCAAGGAACAGACACACCTGCAAAAGTCACCTGTATAGTAAATAAGAGAGTAACTGTAGTGACTTTTTTCATCCATAGGGTTTGTTTTGGGAAAAACCCCAAGGATGACTGTAGGAAAACAGAGGGAGTTTCACTGCTAAGGGTGGTGAAACAAAGAAATAGAACAGTTCAGCAGCAGCAGCAGCTTGAAGAAACTGATAGGGAAGACAGAAAAAGAGGCTCAGAGATTTGTGGAGTCAAAAACACAGTGCAAGTGAATCTCAGTTCTTTGATGGAGGATTTTAGGAATAATGTTATGAAAAAGAAACAAGTCTAGATAAGGATCTTGTAACTCAGCTGGAAATGAACAAAATCTGTGCAAGCATGACAGCAAAGGGAAAAGAGGAGGTATCTGTTCTCAAAAGTTACATATATCAGCTTCAACAAAAAGCGTTAGAGTTAAAACCATCAAGGATTAATGATTAGACAATAAAATACTCAAAATTTACTTGCATATGACACAGAAACTTATAATGAAGAAACAGAAAGTTGTCTTAATTTCCCCCCTCCTCCAGAAAATAACGAGTACCTGAACTTTAAAAGTGCCTGAAATCTGCTACTTTTACCACTTTCTGGCAAAAAAGAAACTTAACATTGTTCCTGCTTGTGTACCTCACAGTGCACAGGCACAGATGTTGTTGCTCCCAGTACTACTGTCACAATTATGTTACAAAGCAATTCCATTTTTAATTCTTACATAAAGCTTACATACAGAAAATAAAACATCAGTGCTGTGACCCAAGTGATGGAGAACTGCTGCGTGGATATGGAGTACAAGAATCAAGCCATGAAAATGTCAATAAACATAGGAAATTTCAAGTCTCATATTTCAAGCATTTAAAATGTCATTTTGTGTTACTTATTTTAGAATGCTCCCACAGCAGGCAGGAAGCTAATTGGTTTTCATTTCAGTTGGCAACAAATTTCACCTTGTAATAACCATGCACTGGTATGAAGTTAAAGACTGGGATCCTAGGAATAAAGGGGAAACATTAGTAAACACTGGATCCTTTAAAAGGGAACACATGCAAAATGTGTGTTTACAGTAGCATCAAAGAACAGTTCACACTACGAAAAGATCCATATGGGGCCAAAAGGGAAACCACAAGAATGTTCTGAAATCCCTCTAAAGAAAACCCCATGCACTCTGTGCATAATGGTAGCACAGGCAAGACTTCATCACCTACATCTCTTCTGCTAAAGCAGGTTTTTAGCACCTTCCCAGCTAAAAGCCCACCAGGGAAAGCAGGAATTCAGACAGTAAGTCATCAGGATCTGCAATTCTCCTCCAGATTCAGTGTAATGTAATTGCATGACAGATTGCCATTCTGTTACCTGTGAACAGGGCTTTTCCAAGCTGTGTTTTCAAAGTCCCTCATGTCTCCTTTATGTTGTTGCATTGATTTATAAGGGAGAAATTTCCCCCTAAGATATCCATCAGAACTTTGTAAAAAAAAAAAAAAGCTACAAAACATGAAAACATTTTAAAAATTCTGAGAGACTCTAAATTAATTTTATTATAAAAGAGACTAGACATATACATTAACTTGCTCTTTATTTTCAGAACACAAAACATAACATCTGGAGCAACTACAAGTGGCTTGAGACAGTTTTCCTAAACTCATGCTAGAATATAAAATTGTTGTTTTCTTGGAGTTATTCAGGATTTGTTTTATACTGTGATACTTAATTTGGCAATACTTCTTGCTGCTGCTCATCAGTACTCAAGGATGTCTTGCTGTATTGAATACAACCTGATCCTTTTGGCAATGACATCAGTGGAAGCCCTGTCAATAAGGAAAGGTGTGGCTTGCACCAGGTGAAAAGTATTAGCGCCTGGAAAATATTTTCTATCTAAAAAAGTTATCTCTGCTCATTATTTATACATATAAACAGAGTACAGAATTATCCAAACAAGATCTTGCAATGGAATTAAAGGTTTACTGGAGAATTTAATCACAGTTGAGAACCTTCTCTGCCAAGGAAGAATATCTGTTGTCACATTTCATCCAGCTTCCATTTGTACCAGTTGTCAAAACTGTTTTATGTTTCAAGTTCAGGCTCACATTTAGCCCAGTACTCACCAGTACAGAAGTCATCCACTCTCTCCAAGATCTTCTGCAATGCCTTTCATTGATTGCTAAAGGTCTAGACTAAGAGAGGCCAGGAGGATCATGTAAGTCTAATACATCAGAAAAATGATGGTGATTTGTTCCAAAAAATAGTAGAGAGTGTGTACAAGACAGACAAGTGATCAGCTGCATGATGTGTTTCTAAGAGACAGCAGATGCTGGAGGATAGCTATCCACAGCCCAGTTTTGATTCCATTGTATCAGATTCACAGTACTTGCCAGTGAACTTCAGCAGGGCATGTATCTGTGCTCCATGTGTGAGGGTCTCATTGATTTCAGCAGGAGTAATGTGCAAAGAATGAAGGCAAAATATGGTCTGAAGTGGTGCTGAAACACTGCAGCTGTCATGTGTGACAATAACCATTTTGTAAGAGACATAAAAATCTCAGAATGTTCACCTAATGCTACATTGCAGCCCAAGTCATCAGCATCTTAACATGAGCACATTTCAGCTGTGTTATGGAAAAGATTACAGATTGGACAAGCTAAGAAGACAGACAACTCAGATAAAGCCTCAGAAAAGACTGACACTCTCTGGACAGGTAGAGCAAGGTCACTGAAATCAAAAATCACAATCTTTAGGTTGTTCTCGGTACAACCTACCATTGATGACAATTACAGAGAGACCTTTGATCAAGGGCTGTTATTCCTGTTTCCTTGGGGAAAAAAACAAACAAAAGACATACATAACTTACTTGCAAGTGAAGGAAAGGCCCTTGTTCCTGCTGCATCTCTTTGCACATTGCTCTGTAGTATTTAACAACTTCGTTTTTATTTCCAGTGTTTTGTTTACTTTAATGAGCATCAACTCTCCTGTTTTTTTGAAGTCATGAAGAGGATTTCTCTTTTTGCCTTTGCCCTCTAAAAAAAGAAATGAAGAACAAGAAGAAAAAAACCACAACAAAATAAAATATTCTTAAGAAGAATGCTGAGATTAAGAATGGCATTAGATACGGATAACATTTCCTAGGAATTATAACATCTTCAGAACCTAAAGCATAGAGAATCTCACAAAAATAGGGTATTAAGCATATACTGCAGAAGAATTGATTATTTTAGACAATGACTTCCATTTTTAAAACCAAAATATTTGGAAGTATAGCAAACCCAGTTTCAAATAAAGACTTGTATAATGCTGTAAAACCGTAAAAAGAAAAGTTCTCATCCTTTTTTTTTTCTCATCCTTAATTTTTTTTAGAATCTGCAAAATATGCCCAATAATTATCTGAGATCTTGTAAATATTTCCATGAAAAGCTCAAGTGAAAAAGAACATCACTAGCTGAATGCAAAAAGCAGTTCTTAAAACAATACACTTATCACAAATTGTGGAAAAAAAATGGATTCTGGAAGTGACACAAAGTAATCATCTCACTGCTCCAGTGAAGGCTCAGTGTGAGTGTTGTGTCCAGTCTAAGTGTGACTGAACTAGAATTGTAGCTCACAGAAAAGATTATAAGGTTAAACAGAGGCCATAGCATGGAAACAGTCTGCAGTGTTGCAAAGATTCCTGCAAAAATGAACACAATGATCTTGTTTCCATGTCTCCATTGAAACGCCCAGAGGAAGAGGTATCAAATGGAGGGAGGAAGATTGGCTAAAGATGTTTGGCTAAAGTGCAAGTGGAAAGGTCTTTGATATCTGCAAGAATATTCTAGAATTTTCCCAATATTTATTTATATTTTTGCTTTGCATTCCATGAAAACCAGTCTACCAGTGAAGTCTATTCCATTGTCTCTGAAGACAGATGAGCACATCTGGAGAGTAACTGTCCCTATTCTGTCAGATGAGCAACATAGAGAGAATAAATTGCCCTGTGGATCTATTTCTCCTATTTCACTCAGTGATCCCAGATGATCTTTTTGGATTAGACGGCTTATCCACGTAAGGTTAGGTGAATAAATTCCTCCTTAGTTTACAGAGTACATAATAGTATTTTCCATAACTTCTTTCCATGTAACTGTATTCACAGCTGTCCTTTCATTTTTCTCTACAGACTCTGCAACAATAATAGAACACAAATGCTCAGGTTCAATTTATTAAATTTTGCCAGAGGTTTCCAATAGGTAAAACCTCAGCCTAGTGCTCTGAATAGATCCTCATGCATGTGCAGAATGCACTTAGGCCAGTAAAGTTTTGCTTGGTGCACTCTGCAGAAGCTCAGAATAACTGTAAATTGCAATAGCTGAGACTCTGGAGGAGTTACTGCCAGCTCCATGTACTGGAAACCCAAAGAGAGCTTAGGAGTGTTCCCTTTGCAGAACTTCCATCCTGATCACTGAGTTCACATTTTCACTGGATTCAGCTAAATCACACCTCTCAGAGGTGAGTTATCCCTAAAACATCTAGAAATATCACAAAGACATCTACATTAGATCTCATCAATCTGCAGCTTTTAAAAAAGAAGAAAAACAAAGAAGCAGAATATCTCTGCTATAACATCCCTATAAAATAATCTTCCCCCATCCTCCTTTCTTTCCTTTTGAACTGATGAAAGTAAACTATGCTACTCCCTAGTATCCAACAACTCACAAATTTAAGCCTAATCACAAAAAAAATTAAGAAAAAAAAGAATTTATTTATCTTTAAATATAACTATTATTATTATATGAAGATGCTTTTGATCAAAAAATCCAATGCCAATAATTTTGGTGTTGTGTTAGGGACCCTTATCAGCTCTCTTAAGCAGTTCCAGCCTTCCATATGTGCAATACACATGCACCCAAAATGAATCACTGCTTAGAGAAATGTTATGGTAATGTTCTCATCTTAAGGATCCTGAATCTGTTACTGGAAACGGTTGTGTCTACATTGAAGCTGCGTGTTTGGTTTTTTTTTTTTGCTATACCTGTGATAAAACCAAAGTGCTTCAAAAAGGATTGCATTTACCCCTTAAGAGTCAGCCACAGAAAAACAAATCTTCCATAAAGCTTTTGTGGTGTATTTCTCAATCTATTATCTTCCAAGACATACTTGTTAGTTTTATGTTGTCTCAGCCAAGACTTTTATGTCAAGTGGTGGTAAGAATCTGTAGAGAAATATCAAAGTGTTTTCTTTCAGTTCCTGATACTAACATTTCCCATCTACTGATAAGTGTCATTATCTTAATTCCCAAGATAACGGCTTCTTAAACTCACCAGCCAGCATGCAAGAATATGATTTAAACAATCAAGAAATTCTGTTCTGCCTGAAAAATATGGTACAGAGTTCTGCTTTTTCTTTTTGTCCTTCTTTTCCTAGCAGTTGTCCCAAAGAGGATTATGGGTTTGATCTTGCATTTAGCAATTCATAACAGCCTGATTTAGTTTAGCTTTCAAACAACAACATTCTATGTCTTGCCTATAATCCAAGAGGCAAAGGGCCAAGTGCATCTGTGGTGTGACTGTTAGAAACATCAGAATAATGCAAAGCACTACTTTAACAATTCTCCCAACAAAATATATGAAAACAATATTCTTTTTGTGTCAAATTAGGTGCCTTTATTAATAAAAAGTTAACTCAAACAGTGTCGTAGGCATGCTCCACATTAAAGGTTGGTATGTAGTATGCATACAATGCAACTAATTTGTGATTGCCATTCATTTCAATTTTTTAAACTTTGATTAATCGGGATGTCTTCTCATTTTGTGGGCCATGTCCTCTGATGTTTTCTGTAGTTTCATATCACATTACCAGGGAAGTCTGACATTCCACTTAAATTTGAAAATATTAGCAGCTGATTCAAACACAAAGGAATCCAGTCAAATATGAACCAACATTTTTTTCTTCAACAGAAACAACCACTAACTAAAAATATTTCTTCAGTCAACTTAAAAAAAAATCTTAAAAAGGTGAGGATGGTGCCTTTTTCTGTTTCTTAACATGAAGTTGAACAGAACAGAGAAGATCTCAGTCAGTGCCCAAGGAAATGGGAACAGACACATCTGCTCTTGTTGGATGCAGCATTTGACGAGCGCTCCATAATCTCATATGGGATTTCCAGAGTTTCCCTGCTGGTGTTCCCATTTTCGTAAAAGACTTTACATATTTATTTAAGAAAAAAAGGTACCTCACAGGGAAAGACCTTGGAGCTACAAGAACTCACCTTTCAGTTCCCTTCCTAGATTTTCAAATGAGGTTTCTGTACAGTCTTCTCAGACAAGAATCCTTGACTGAGACTGCTATAGGGCACCTGGAGGAAAAGACTTCCAGCAATACCTTTTCTTGGAGCAGTTCCACTCCATGTCAAATAATCTCAATAATCAGCAATGGAGGCCACAGTATGCAATAACAAGGAAAGACAGTTTCTTGATTAACAAGAGAAACTGGTTTGTATCAGCAAAGGTGTTTGTCTTTTGATCTCTCTTTCTCCCCAGGTATTCTGTAATCATTGGGCTGAGAGAAAAATGACAGCAGTATAGCTTCTTTTTTCCTTCTGGTCTCATGTCCCAAACCAAAAAAAGGGCTTTGGGCTCCCAAATCACCACATCACTCAGTTCTGTAACTACCTGATTATGTTCTGTATCTCAAATTACAAATTACACCTTGCAGAACAAAACTGGTCTGATACAGAGCTACATGAGAGTATAGAAATTCAGTAGTTTCAGGTTTTTTAGAGTTCAAACACCTAAGCAACTCACATTTTACACCCTCAGGTCTTAGTCCAATCACAAAAAGTACTTGGTTTTGCATTATCTATTTACTAGTAAAAAACCTACTACAGCAAATACAATACCATTTTTGTGGTAATCAAAATAGGATACCGGGTGTCATAGGGCCCAAAGATCATCTTTGTTCATTACAATGAGATCAAATCATTACTTGTGTTATCTATGGCAAAATTTTACAAGGAGATTACTTGAATTTATCTGCTTCATTGGTAATCCCTTTCTCCTTCCTCTACCACTCCAGCTTTTTCTAATAAAGATGTACATTTTGGGCTGCAAAGCTATGGTCGTATAGAGCACAACTGGAGCATACTGGCTGCCTTCCCTGGAAAAATCTCTACTTCTATGGACTTGTTACGGGCCCTAGAAATCTTTTATTAAATACCAGGTATGATGCACTCAGCATGTCAGCTTCCAGGGTTTCCAAATTTCCCTCTAGTCTATGCAAAAGTTGGTACTTTCTTAAAGAAACACATCTTGAAGTCTCCTGATTATGTAAGAAAACTTATTCCTCTTGTTTCTTTTTAATTTTGCATCCCACTTTGTTATACAGAACCAAACCATCCAAACTTAACAACAGGTTTTCCAAACGAGAAGATAAATACATTAAAATTAAATGTTTATGTTTTAATTGAGGTTCTTAATGAAAACTTGGTTCCTTGTGATTGAGTTTTATTTCCCTTTTCTGTTTATTTAGACTTGCAGAACTTGAGCATTTTAGAATTTATTTGCTTTGTTGAGCTAAACTTTTGACTTTGTGGGGAACTTTTATAACTTCCAGTTTTTAAAGAATATAAACACTCATCTAAAAGCACCACTGTTCTTTGTTTGTCAGATGTCAGAAATAAACTAAATCTATGGGAAAATAAATGAAGATAATTAAGATACCTGAATTCCTTAGACTAGCAGATGCTGTCAGAGAACTGCAGGAATCAACTGCAGTCCTTCCAAATGGAGAATGAAAGACAAAATAACATGACATGAGGAGAAATATTTAAAATAGGGAAATAGTCCACATGCTGTGCAGGAAGCACAGAGAAGCTGATGATTCAAAATATATTCTAGTGAAGAAAAATGGTCATATAGAGTGACACAATTATTTCAGAAATTTAAAACAGACATAGGCACTGTTTTTAGTATCAACTGGCATATTAGATCTCTGTTTAATATTTTGCATCATGTTTGTAATGAAATTAAGCCACTTGACCTTGAGCAGTTAACAGATGGACTAATTAGAGATTGACTTATTTATGTTATAATTGATAACCAGGTCAGAATGCTAAAATAAAATTAGTTATTAACTTAATTTCACAAATAATAATCACTGCAAGATAAAGGAAACTGGATTTTCCCAATGAGCTAGGAAAAAAATTATGAGAGAGGAATATCATGTGATTTAAAACTTGGACACAGGGTGGGGGGAAATCAGAAATCTACCATCATATGAAAGATCTTTAATTTAAAAAAAAATCCTCAACTTTAAACACACCTGAAATAAATGTAGGAAAGCACAGTTCAACACAGTAAACATATCAAGCATTTTATCAGGGGACACCATACTTGACAAAAAATGCATGGTAACTTATATTAATAAGTTTCTGAATGGGAAAAAAAAAGTGCAAAGCAAAAATCTGCAAAACAATGTATTATCACAGTGTCAGATATATCAAAGCAGAATGCTTATCTCAGTATAAACACTGACAATTTAATAAGAAAATTAAAAACAAAGTATGTTTATGTGCATAAAACAGAATTTGGCAGAACCTGTGTAACAAGAGAAAATCAGTGAGTGGGGTTTGAAAAAAAGCAACAGTTCTCCTCATATATGTGTTGAAACCAGTATGCAAATACAGTGAGGTGTTTAACTTGTCTATAAAATATGATAGAAAGGACAGTTTTAATAAAGTTTTTCCAAGAAAATGCTTCTTAAATGATATAAAACATCAGGGGTAAACTGTATTCTGGTGTGTGCCTCAGCATGATAGCGCAAATATACTGGCTTCATCAAGAAAAAAAGAAAAAACAAACAAACCAAATCTTCATCAGATGGTGAAAGTAGATGTTACTAAATGCTTTTGGATACAACATGCTTAAGTTAACAGTGTGGTCACAGAAATAAAGGATGCTAAAGATGAATGTTGATCCTAACATCATTAATAGGGTCATCACAGTATTGTAATCTGTGTGAGCCATTCAAAAGCACTTTTTCAATAAATACATTCAGGGCAATTTTGTCTCAAATCAAGTCAGAACAGAATCACTCTGACAAAAAGAATTAGTGCTCAACACTTTTAACTTACTTTCATTTACTTTGACTTTTCCTTCTGCCTGTTTCAGTATCAGAAATATCCAGATTCCTGGCTAGAATGCAAAAAGTGAACACCTTTTCCAAATGACTTCTCATTTGGGGGAAAAAGGAAAAAAAAGGAAGAAAGGCAGACCAACATAATGAGAAACTGGAGCAATCTGAGATGTGCCCAAGAAAACAACTTTGTAGATTGGATAGGCTTAAAATGCCAGATTAAGTTTAATGCAGTTATTTATGTAAGACAATAATTTGGCGTAAAAGAAGTTTACCAACCATACCCAGAAAATCTGCAGTCAGCTGTATAGATGGAAAGTCACCAAAATAAAAGCAGCTGTCCAAGGAGGCATCTCTAGCTTGTCAAAACTAAACAGTTTCTCAGAAGTACCCGGAGGATGATGTGAATATTTTAACTTCTGACATTTATTTTCTTGGCACAAGAGCCTTATGGGGAAAAAAACACACAATTCTTCGAAAGTAGTTTGAAATATATGTAACTATCCATACAATATCTATATATAATAGATAATGATTTCCGTATTTCTGCATTGGCTCTCAGTCTAGTTGTTGAGCAGATTCAGGAAATGCAAAAAGATATTTCTTTTTGGCTTTACATTTCCACTCACACCACACACCCACACCCCCTTATTAGCAACTGCAAAGACTGCCATGTAACTGGGAACCCAACTTCATGTTTATGCTAAGTCCTGCCTTTGGAATCCACTCCTATGGTCAGCATGAAAACTCAAGGAGCTAAGGGTAATGCTAACAACTGATAGTATGTTCTAAAATTGGATGGTAGCTGCAAATGGACAGATCTTTTCCTTCCAAGAAAAGGTTATCTGCTCAGCAGGATGCTGGGACCCACTGGCAGAAACAAATGTGCAGCAGTTTGTACTCTGACTTACTGTGTCTAACCTCTGGCTAAATGACTGGGAGGATTTTCCCTTGTAAGCTTTGCTCTCTTACACATCGTGCACAGGTATTAAATCCCCACCATTTTCCATTGCATTCCACAATCTTTACAGGCACTTGGTGTCTCCTTTGAGGCACCCAGCATGTTGCACCCTTCCTTTGTGATGGTGTCCCAGCCAACCGGAATTCCGGGCACGCAGCAAGGGGTAAGGAGAAAAGCACAAGTAGGCAGGGCAGGGATTGGGCAAAACAAAGAATGACAGATGGCTGAGGGCAGCAAAGCAGCCCCTGTGAGGAGCCATGAGAGCCTTACTTCATGTTGTATACATGAAAATAGTGCTGCTGGCCAAGGCAGCGAGTCATAGGAAAAGCTGGAGCTGAGAGGGGACACAGGGAGCAGCCAGTCCCCAGCTGGGCCAGCAGCACCGAGGACTGCCAGGCATGGCTGGGCTCATCAGACAGAACATGGGTGGAGGCCCACAAGCCACTGAAAACTACAGCTGGATTTTGCCAACACGTTTGACTAATCTGGAGAATGTTCCCAGCTCTGCTTTACCACAGTGCTGCTTTGCATGGAGGTACTAACCACATTTGGGAACAGCTCTAAACCCTCTGGACACTGCCACAAAAACTGACAGGAGAAGATGGGCTAACACTGAGGATGTCCTCATCCCTTCTTCCCAGTTTTTTATCTGCCATACTTTCCCCACAGCAAGGTTCAAGTGTTGCTTGCATTGTGGCAGTTGTCCTACTATCCTTGCTTCCCAAGTAAGCATGAAGAACAATCCTTTCTCACCTCCATGATCAATCCATTCTCAATTCTGCACTGTCTTCCAGTCCCTGCCATTCTACCCCATCTTCATGCTGATGGGGAGAAAGTGAAATTCCAACACTCATCCAGTACAAGTAATTGCAAAACATCCAGGGCAATGTTTTTTTTTTTTTTCCACATCGTCCTTTTACTCAAAAAGAGGCCCAGTTATCCTGGTTTTAAACCTCCTTGGAAAAGTTTGAAATGCTTAAGTGGCAAACTAATGTTCAGCACAAAGATCCAAAAGGGAGATATTCTGCTCTCTGAGGGAGACTGCACATTTCCCTTCCAACCCTGGCCTCAGCTGAAGTATTACAATAATGACAGATGAGCTCCTCCAATAAGAGGCTTTCCTTTCCTTGACTTCAGTGGTCAATTTTCCAGAGTTTTACGCAACATTTTAATCTCACGTCCTTCAACTCTATATTCTCCTGCTATGTTGCTTATGAAAATGGCATTAATAGAAACAGAAAATCTGTTAAGCAGGGTAAGTGCTGTATTACATGTGAGAGCAAAACAAGCAGCCCCTGGCACTGAGTACCAAAAGGATTCCATTAAACAGAAGGAATACACTCTTCCAACTGGCACAGTATCATTTCACTTTGTTGACAGTATATAGCATAATGATTATCTGCAGCTGGGATGGGAAAGTATAAATCACATTAATTTTTAAAAATATACTTAGCTATGCAGACCACAGGAATACACAACATTCAAAAATTGATTATGGCAATGGGATTTGATTTTTTTTTTCTTTAAGTGATAATATATATAGGAACTAGGAGCAACTCCCACATCTTCATTAGCAACTTCTTCAGATCATCCAAACTACAGAATCTGCTTTAAATAAATTTGAATAAACACACTTGGCTGACAGTCTTCTCACAGAAAAATGTATTTTTAATTTAAATAAATCTTTAACATTCACTCTTTTGCAACATGCCAATCTACTTGTTGCTTTGATTAAAGAGTCATTTTTAGTTTCACTAGATAAACATTATTAAAGAGATTCTTCCCAAGAATACTGAATAATAAGAATATTTGATCAAGAAAGAAACTCCTTGACAAAGTTATTAGCTACAGATTAATTTCTTTGTGTAAGTGACAGAGACTTACAGGATATTGATAATGACTAGGCAAGCAGTCTATAGGAACCATGCACATTTATCTTTCATCAATCACACTCTTATCTTTTATATATTAAAAAGGAACTCAGAAAGTGATAGCGTAGACAGCTTGCTGACATTTAAATTTCTTGTTTTCTTCACCCTCCTTTTTCTTTACCCCTTAATATAACCCAACTGTGTTAGTCAGCAACTTCTGTTACACAGGACATTGTCTTTGCACAGAACTCAGGGCATGGGATTACAAACCCAGAATATTCGTTCACAGAAGAAACTAAATTCACCATTATGTACATTTGAAATCAGATTTGGCAGAACAGCACTAGAAGTATGGATGTTCAATAACAAAAGACTTCTTATGTTTTAATTCTGTTTTCATCATTTAGCTTGTTTTTCATATCCAAAAATAATCATATATAGGCAAATTCTAACCTTTCTTAAAAACATCCCAGGAAAAAGGATCCAACATCCCAAACAAAGACAAGATATATGTTTACAAAGCAATCATTTACAGAAATTGACCAGAAATTTGTATTTTCATAAAGAAGTAGCACAACTTTCCCTTGCCTACAGTGTAAATATACAGACACTCTTTTTGAAGATCATGCATTTTCCAAAACAAGGCAAGCAAAATGGCGGTGTGTGCGAAGAGTCATCTTTCTTGCCAATAAGGCAAACAACAGGATTAATTAATATTAAGGAAGATGGGAGAGGAAAATTAAGAAAGGCAGGGTTGTCAAGAAATTGTCACCATGAGAGCTGGTCAGAAAACAGTCCTACTCTAAAAAACCCTGAAGTTTTGGAAATCTAATTTTTCTCCTCATCCAGGTGAACCATTCACCCCCAAACTGGAGAGCCCATTGGTTAAGGCACCACCCCATTCATCAGTACTGAAGCAAGCAGTACAGGAGGTGTCTCTCAGTCTCCCTCTCAAAATATTAAGTAGATCCAACATTCATTGAAGTTGATCAACCACAGACCAGCACTAAGAGCCTACAGTCAGGGACAACAAGGACTTTCTCTCACTCAAGAAAAGCACCCTGACTTACCCGGAGAGCAAAGCATGACCTAGCTTATTATGAGCTTGGCTATAGACTAGTTGAGTACCTTTGATCCAAGGAATAAAGTGTGTGTGTGTATGAGTGTGTCTGCAGTGTTTATTTTGCTTTTTTTTTCTTAACTAGCCCATCAGTTGATGAACTTCTGTCACAGGTGAGGGTTTCTCAACAGCAGGTTACCACTATTGGCAATTACAAGCTATTGGCAATGTCTCCTGCTGCCTATTTCTCTGTCATTTGATTTGAGGGAAACAAACCAAGGAAAGTCTCCCTTTAACAGGAATTATTTTTGTGAAAAGTTTTGATGTATCAGCATTTTCCAGTAAAAGAAACCCAAAACATTTTCTCAGAAAATTCCTAACCAGCTCTAGTCATCACTTTTCAGAGAAGCTGTGCGTCCAAAAAATGGAAATTCCAATGTACATGGAAAAGTAGTTCAGAAAAGTATAGTATCATAGTGTCTGTATCTCTGTGCCACCTGCTAAAGAATGCCTGTGAAAACAATATCCTCAGGGAGCAGACTGAGCACTGAAGCTGTAATGAGATTGTTCAGCATCCTACAGAACCACACTCTTCCTTGCACAGGGAAAACAACAGGTTTTACTGCACGTGATGCTGCCAGTCTGTTTTTGACTTGCCCACTCAGATCACAAAATATTCCACTTTGAAATTCCATTTCAAAGTATTTATTTTTTAACTAGAAAGCAGTTAAGTCTTGGAAGCCATGAGCATGCCATACTGTGCCTGATGCATTCAGATTTTGCCCCAGAACCCACTGCCACAGTTCCCTGCCCTTGCTTTGCCTGCTCCTGGCAGATTCTTTCCCTGAATTGTGCCTGTCCTTTGTTTCTGTCTGTGCAAAGGTCTGACCCTAACAATGTTGCCGGAAGGAAGGAAAGGTTTGTAGAAACCTTTACAAACTTTTTTCCTTAAACGACTTCCCAGAGGGCCAATAGAAAGCACAGAGTTGGCTCTTCAGATAACCAGTCCAGGGGGGACACTTCAGGAAAGAAATTCAGCTAAAAGCATCCAGAACTTGATTACTTATTGTTCGTTCCTTGCCCCCCCCCCCCCCATCTCCCGGATTTCAGCGGGAACATCTAATGAAATAACAAGTATTTCAGTCTGGAAATAGCACGCTCATGCTGTTGAACTTCAGCACGGACATTCCCGTTCAGCAATGCACTATCCCGCGCTTTGGGTATTCCTTGTCAACTTCTGTTATTTAACATTTATTCTACCGCTGGAAATTAAGGATACACGGTCGCGTCCTGATAACGGCTGGGAGTACCTCTGGGCAAGGATGCGATTTTCCTTTCCGTGTCTCCCGCCTTCCATCTCTGCCAGTCCTGAGCCAGCCCCGCGCCCACTCCCGCACGGTGCAGGCGCCGGGAGCGGCGGCCCCTCCGCAGCCGCGGGCCGGGACCCGCCTCCCTCAGGGCTGCGCGCCTCGTCCCGGCCGGCTCCGCTCGGCTCCGCGGCGCTGCCAGCCCGCCCGGACACGCAGGGTGAGGCGCTGCCAGCCCCACCTGCGGGCTCAGACCTGCGGGCTGCGGGCAGCGACCTGCGGGCTCAGACCTGAGGGCAGCGCCCGGCGCGCCGCCCCAGCGCCCTCCCTGCCGCGGCGGAGCGGGGCCATGCTGCGGCTGCGAGGCGGACGGGGGTCGCTAGCGAAGTGATAGAAGAACTGACCTGCCGCGGGGATGGCGGTGGGCAGCAGCAGCAGCTGGTGGAGCAGCAAGGCTGGCAGGAGGTGGGTGGCCCGCATGGTGCTGGCGGCCCCCCCGGCGGCTGGCGGGGAGGAGAAGGGGAGATGGCTCCTCGGAGGGACCCCGTGCACCGCCGGTCACTCCAGGAGGCAGTGAGCCGAGCTTTTTATTGCGATGATCTAAGTTTGTTGTGTGATTAACTGGAAAGATCTGGGTCCCAACTCCCTCTTACGGTAAGAAACTGTTTAACAACATCCCCTCTCTGCCTCTTCTTCTCCTCCCCTCCTCAGGAGCTGCCTCCCTTCCCTCCCACCCCTCAACCAGCCCAGGGAGAGGGCTTCCCCCGCCTCATCCCTCCCTCCTTCCCTCCCTCCTTCCCCCCGCCTCTCTCTCCATCCCTCAGAAGCTCGGGAGGAGCAGCCGGGCCGGGTCCCTCTGCTCTTGCCCCTGGGGCTGGTGGCTCCTGCGGCAGGGTTCCCTCACAGTCCCCATTGCCATCTCACCTGCAGCCAGAACAGACCTCTCCTTCCCTACAGACATGTCTCTTCACAACGTCCCACTTTCTGCACCTGCCCCTTGGCCTCATTGCCAGGCAGCACCTCCATCCATTGCTGTTTCACTGGGATTCTCCCACCACATGGATAACTTCACTGTAAGGAAACACCTTTCCTCTGACCTGCCCATGGCCGCCCCCAGCCACCAGCCTGGCCTTTCCATCACCCTCTTTGGCCATCTGACAAATGCCACTTCCTCAAAATTGTGGCAGCTCTGGGGAATTTAAAGGTCAAGTATCAGCTGCTGGCATTGCTCCATGGAGACAATCTTCAGTCCAAAGCGATGCCTGACCTTCCTTCTGTTGCAGGCAAAGTCATTGTAATTTTTCTCTTGCACTTCATTTTAACCTCATGGAAGCAATGACATTGGGTTTTGTTTAAAGTCATGAGACCGGCCTTCGTGACACGCAAGTGTTCAAAAATAAACACTTGAGGAAAAGTTTTGCTGTAATTTAAACTGTTCCTTTCTCCCATGCATCCACCTACCATCTAGGGCAGGAGTGTGTGACAGCAGCAGAAACTGTTTCCCTCCATTTTCCACGAAAAACCAGAGACCCACATGTGGCCCCATGCCATGTGAGTCAGAAAAATGTGTCTCCTTCCCAGCCTGGACTCCTTTGCCCATATTGATGACTAGCCCTCATGAGTGAAACAGGTATTCTTAAAAAATTGATGGTTTCCCAATCCACAAATAACTTTTAATCAAGTATTTCCAACAGATATGAGTGGGATTTCTTACCCAGTTACTTTTGCCCAGTGGCAAAAATTTAAATTTCCATTTGGGAATTACTACCTTACTAAATGAAAGTAAGGTGACAAAATCAAAAAGTTGGGAGACAGTCTGTTAAGAAAATATTTTGAACATTTGGTATTACAGGAAAAACACATTTGTGTGAAAAAAAAAACTTTCTCTTTCAGAATGAGCATTATTTCTAGGGGTTTTTGTTGATTGTTTTTGCTGTCCTCGTTTTTCTCCCAAGAGTAAAAGTTAATTTTCAGGAATTTCTTGGAGATGTACAACCTGAGAAACAGAGAACATATATTCCACTGGCCAACAACTTTGCATGGAATCCTTGTCCGCTGCAACTGATAAAACATGGATTTCTTAGTTTTTGTTTTCTGTTTTTCTCCCTGCCAAAGATAGACATAAGTATAAACAAAAAGCAACAAAAATAATCATATCACCATTCTGAGCCCAAAATAGCCACATTCTGCTAACCAGATGTATTTGACTTTTTGCCCATGCATGTGTTGAGAGGACAGAATCATGCACCATTAAAGTCAAGTGTTTTGCCACTGACTTCTCTGAGGGGAATATTTGGCCTGTATTCAGATTCCTCCTAAATTTTAGGAAGATTGCTGTTGTGTCTCTTAAGGTATGGAGTGCTCCTTAATGGAGGAAATATTCTGCTATATGGAATTCTATTATTAATACATAATATTGTTGATTATTCATGATGTGTCTCAGTTCTTTAAGAAAGCTGAAGTGCTGATCATGAGCTTCTTTAGCTGCAGATATTGTGCTGGGCAGGTGGAACTCCATAGTCCTGCTTCTCCATTTGTCCAGTTTTGGGGAGCTGCTTGAGGATGCCTCTGCCTTTTACATAGGCCATGATGATGTATCTCCCCTCAGAGGAAGTCAGGACACACGGACTAGAGGGCCAGGGACAGAAGGCACGTTAGAAAGGGAAAGATCCTACAGATTCTATAATCAGATGTTCTATCTGTAGGCTGTCAAGACTGAGATTTGCATCTGGATCTGTGAAAGGAAAATGCTTTTTGATGCCACATCATATACTGCAAAATGTAGCATGAGCCTTTTTCTACGTCTTCATGCCCCGTCTATTTTGCAGTGGAAGCATAATGGTTTATCAATTCAATCAAATTTTATCTTGAAATGAATTTTCAATATGAAGGAAAGCTGCAAAAATTTCATTTTCATGAAATAAATTGTCAGAAAGAATTCTGTGTTCAGTTTCAGCCTGCACATAGGGTAAGTAAAATTATAATACAACATTCAATAGTAGATTTTATGCAAGAATATTATGTTTTCTGACCCTTTGAGGGCATGTTTTTGGACCTATAAATCCTTTCTCTATTTCTGTTTTTGGGGCTTATCTGAGAGTGGGGATTTTTGAGTTGTTGGGTTTTTTTATTATATTTTTTTCCTAATTTTTTTGGCAGCTCTGCAAACTTGCTCTGATAACCTGGCTTTGAAATCAGTGTAGCTCTGTATTAGGAAAGTAGCATAACATTTCTGTAAAAGTTATCTTAAAAGAAAAGAGTTACTTGCACACTTTACCAAAGAGGTATTTGCTCTGGACTGCCTACATGAGTGAAAAATTTCAAAAAACTTTATTTTGGTTGGAAAAGTAAGCAGACATGACCAAACACATGGAAACTGCTATTTTTATATTCTCTTTTCTGACCATAACCACAGTTGAATCTGTTTTTCAGATGTAACTTGCTGTTCAGAAATGCTAGATATTCACAGTTTGGGCATGAATCCTTGCATGTATACAAAATAATATTGACTCACCATTATCTTCAAAGAAAACTTTTCAAAATGGACCAGCATCATTCATATGAAGCAACACTTTTGCTCAAAATATTTGCTTTTTACTTCTTGGTTTATCTGGTATATGTATCATTATGGTAAAGTCCTGCTGGAGAATAAGCCAAATAAAATAAGTAAGTGCTTGCAGTAATTACTGTTAAACACAGAGTTAATCAATTAAAAACTCTCAGGCTGCCTGAGTAGTTTAACTGAACAATTGTGCTTCACATTTCAAGAAGTACTAAGCTTTATTGTCTTTTTTTTATAACCTGAGCTTGAGATTAGGAGCAGAAGAGATTAGATTGTGGTATGGACCACAAGATTTGACACTGCTGGGAAGGGCAGAGTTTAAGCAGAGTTATTACAGCACATGACAGGTGTCAGTACTTGCTGGGGCACCTCAGCCAGAGCCCAAGCTCTGGTGTTTTCAAAGATAATACCTATGAATTCTTTGTGCAGAAAGGGAAATAAGGCATGAAAACTGGGAGGAGGAGCAGGAAGAAGTGGATAACAAGATCCACACACGGGAATTAGTGTGTAGTTGAAAGCAAAGGCTCAGAAACTTCACAGTCTGCTATTCTAGATTCAGTCCACAGGACTTTGCATGTCATCATACCAAATGTTGCAGATCTGACCTGCTAGTCCCAGAGGGCAGATTCACCACCCCAGCCAGGTGTGCAGAGCCCTGGGCAGTGGAGCAGGACAGCGTGGCACCTCACATGAGCCTTGGTGCTGATTCGCCACCAGGGAAATTTGAGAATGAAGTTGAGCTCCAGAGTGACTTGGCTGGGCTTGGTTCCACCCATTTTAATTCACATATGTTCATAATATTCAATCATGCATAATTTACAGTTCTTCCTGCACTCAGTGTCACAGGTGTTCAGGCCTGGCTGCTAAACCCGAGGCAGGTAATCCAGCATTCATCCCTGCAGTCAGTTAATAGGGTAAATCCTTTATGGTTTTCCTGTGTGGGACATACATATTTTCTCATATTTGCTGTATGCTGACTAGGAGGAGTTCAGCTAGATAACAGAACAATTTCTAAGTTCTAGTGTGGAAGTCGTTTAAGTCATTTATGGAATGGTACCCAGGAGCAGCAGATGATAATGCAGCCCATCAGAAATTACTATTTCTAATATTTGAGAAGATTAAAAAGAAAGAAAAGAAAAGAAAAGAAAAGAAAAGAAAAGAAAAGAAAAGAAAAGAAAAGAAAAGAAAAGAAAAGAAAAGAAAAGAAAAGAAAAAAAGAAAGAAAAGAAAAGGAAAGGAAAGGAAAGGAAAGGAAAGGAAAGGAAAGAAAAGAAAAGAAAAGATGCAATAATATATACAGCACATTGTTATTAGTACAAAATATCTGTTAAAATTTTATCTGATTGAAAATGAGATATTTCCGCATCCAAATGTTTTATCTACATGGAGATGTACATGAAAAATTATTTTTGTCGTTAAAATTTCTAGTAATATTCATTTGAGGTTTTGTGGGACGTGCTGCACTGTGGTTATGTGGATTTTGAAACACCAAAAATCCCTCACTCAACTCAAAACAATTTGTTCCTCGTGTATAATTAAAGTTTAGGTATATTGATGAAGAATGCTGAACTTTTGGTTTATATTTGTTTTTTTCCTCTGCTATTAATGTCTGAAGTGCCAAAAAAGTCTGCAAAGAATAAACATCACTGGTAGTACTGGTAAATAAATTCTGACGTACTTTGTGTTACTCAAGGCTCAATTTGAACTACAAACCTCTCACAATAGCTTTTTATTTATTTTTTATTCTGTGCAAGAATGTAAGAAAAAATGAACCTCTCTGTGACCTTGGTCTGCTAGAATTAAGTTGTGGTACTGGCCTTTGGAAAAAAAAACAGAAGCTGAATATGTTTGATATGAAGCAACAGCCCGAAAAGCCCTTAATTTACATGGCATAGTTAAAGTTATTTCTCTGAAGATGTGATTTTTGGTTCAGAAAGGCTTCATTGGTTTGCATATTTAGGTAAAGTACAAAGCTTAACCACAGTCAAGGAAATCTAGATTTGGTTTTGTACTTTTTTTCTTTATTGTAGAAAAGCTTGAAAAGATCCACCTAAAATATTTAACCACTGAGAAAATCTCCTAGTCACATTGTCTTTAGAATAATCTGTCTTTTAAATCAATTTAATGATTTTAGTGTCTGAGGTAAGATGTATATACAGGTCATTTGGACAGTATCTTAAAGCCTCCTTTTATGTGTACAAACAATTCACCCCTCCTCCTGTATTTTTTGAAGTCAGTGAAAACCAAGAGTATGCTTAAGTAAAACCAGTGAACATCCCTGGCTGATTTTTTTTTCATTTACCTGGCTTAATCATAAAACCTAGGATAGTTTTTCCAAGATCTTTTTATGTTAGATCCCAAACTAGAGAAAAATTTTGGCATTTCCTAGACCATTTTCTATTTTCAGTAATTGCTTTTATTTCAAAAAGATAATAAAATTTGGATTGATTTCAAATCAGGACATAGTTTTTACATTGAAATTAAATATATATATATATATATATATATATATATATATGTAACATGCAATAAAAAAGTCCAAACAAACCACAATTATTCCAGGAAAATTTTGACAGAAGCAATACAGACATGTTGATGCAGGCCCATGTATTGGTTTCTTCAGCTTAAATATATGCTTTTAAATTAGGAAAAGTTTTCAGTGGGGTCTCTGTAGCATAGATTTTATCCCTAGAAGAGGTAAAATGGTGGCAAAAGAAAAGGCTCTTTACTTTCCAATATGATACTTCTGTAAAAAAAAGTTTTTGTCAGATCAGCTGAGAAAACACTACCAAAACTGATGCTGAGAGATCAGATACAATAAAAAAGGTAACATACAGTGGTTTAAAAAAAAATGAGATATTGCTATAAAAATACTATTAATATATCTGAGACTGGTATAAATTTTAAGAAGTGTTCTCAATAAATTTAGAGCACCAAAGAATAAAATTAAATTGGTCTTTGACTGTAGATTGTACACTGTGGAATAACTTGAGCAATTCAAAAATCCAGAGACAAAAGCCTCAGCTCTTTGAATTCCAGAGACTGAAGACTTCCAGAACTTGCTGTCAAGAGTAAATTCTCTAGGATTTCATATCAAAGAGGAGAACTTCTACCTAGGGTGCTGTTAAAGGTTTTAGAAAGAAACCTTCATGGAGATTCATCAGTTTCCTAGCAGTCTCTCAGACATGAAGCTATATTAATGACAGCTCAGAAAAAAAAAAAACACAAACAAAAAAGAACTCACAGTTCATGGCCATAAAATACTGATCTTTCCTGGTTTAAGTTTTGTAAGCCCTGAGAGAGGAAGCTTGCCAAGATATCAGAAAAGATGTTATCAAAGGAGAAATCTCAGCTTGACTTCTTTTAAATAACAAGCTTTGGGTACTTTATTGGAATCAGTCTCCTTGTTTGGGATAGGAGCTTTGTAATGCAGCTACTGGAAAATAGTCAAGTAGGGAAAGGGAACATGTGGCTGCAGAATCAGGACAGGAACTCTCAAAGGAAGACTAGAACAAACTGATAAATTTTTCTGCTGTGTCATTTCTTTATATCTTGAAGAAAAACCTTTCATCTGCCCAGTTTTCTCCCCTAGGCTCTTACCAGAGGTATTGCAATTCTGGTAGTGAAATGATGCTGATAACAGTGTGATTGCTTCACCTCTGCTATGCCAATAAAATAAAATATTCACTTCTTCAGGCTACTTTTAGTATTCTATACCTCAAACTATGCACAGTGTTTTCTACAAAGTACCCAATCCCCACGTTTCAGAGAGATAAAATGTTGGCCAAGCTTTTTTGTTATAGGTGAAATTTGAACATGGATGGTTAGGCTTCACTGCACATTAAACAATGACTGAGTATATTCTTGCCTTAGCATATTCTTCTGCTGAGGTTTTTACTACCAATTTATGCAGCGAAAATAAGACTGAAGCAGAATTTGGATATCTGTGGGCCGAAGCTACAATTCTAAAGCTGTCTGAAGCTTTGCTGAACTTCACTGCAGTTTTGATCCTATTCTTTACATGAAAAATTAAACTTACCAACTAAAAAGGTTTTGAATTTAGAACACTACTGCTAAGCAGACTGGTAGGATGATCTATTCCAATGTTTTTTGTCATATTATTAAAAAGGATTTTCTCATTCATAAACTGAGATTTATAAATATAAACATAAGCAAAAAAACAAACAAACATTTGCAACGGTGGGATAGAAAAAACTATGGAAAAGTTTGGGGTTTTTTTCTCTGCTGAATACAGTTGTGCTGTGCCCTTAACTGAAACACATTATTTCTGACTTTGTGTTAGTAATGGAAGTTTTTTGAAGTCTTTCTTACAGCAGTCATATACAGATTAATACTCACGGTATCTCTTAACTCCCCAAATCAGTAACACTGGATTTTAATTTAAGAATTTGCAGATTGGATTGAGGGACAAGTTCAAATAGACAAGAAATTTTATCTGACATTAATCAATGAAGGTTGTCTAGGGAAAAGGATAAAACCAGAACAAGTTTTTAGAATGTTTTCCAACTTGCCAACATTTGATGGTCGTCCAGCTTTCAGTGCTATGAAATTAATTATCTTCCCAGTGATTTATGACTTTTTTCTCTCTCTGTGCAGAAATGTTTCCCATGTAAACAGCTAAGCAAAAATATTAGCTAAATCAGATAGGCAAGGGATTTTCAAATATACAGTTTTGTGAGTTTCTTTTTTCTTCTGGTACGAAATAGCTTTTTTCATATACTATAGAAAAATTAATATTCAGAGGTGCGATATTATTACTTTTTCTTAAGAAGAAAAGAAGCCAAACGAAACCAAACCCTAATAACCCTGCTGTCCTTAACTTGTTTTTCATGTGAACCCTTGAATAAACAATTCAAGTGAACCCTTGAATAAACAATTCAAGTAAACCCTTGAATAAACAATTTTTAATAAGGAAGTAAAGCCATCAATACAGAAAATATGCAGATTTACATACCACATATTTGATTTACAATTTTTTGCCATCCCTATATATTTCTTCATTTATTCCCAGGAGATAAACCAATGTGGTTTCAATTCATATATTCAAGAGCAATGGCAAAACTCTGTATTTTTCCTGAGATTATTTTATACACATGTCCTTCAGTTATGGAAATACTTCCGATAAACCACTGATAATGTGCCTTGAGCACCCACAGGAAATACAGGGATATGTCACTCAGCCTGAGATGAACAACTTTTAAACTACTTTTCTTATAACTGCTCCAAGGAAAAAAAAATCTGGTATTTGTTTCCCAAGATTAAAATAGCCAACACACTATTGACATTTAATCTGTATTTTATGACAAGAATGTTTGATAAAGTCCTATTGTAAAGACTGAATGGGTATAGAAACCTGTCTCTGTATCTGGAAATAATTTTCCAGTTTTTGACAGGAGGCATAGTTAACCAAAATGTTGAATGCTGTATATCATCTTTTTAAATAACTTTGAGTGCTAATTACTGTGGTAAACCACTTATATGCCTCATTGACAGTAGATACTGACCATGGATATAGAATTTTATATTTTCTTTCTTTCTTTCTTTCTTTCTTTCTTTCTTTCTTTCTTTCTTTCTTTCTTTCTTTCTTTCTTTCTTTCTTTCTTTCTTTCTTTCTTTCTTTCTTTCTCTCTTTCTCTCTTTCTCTCTTTCTCTCTTTCTCTCTCTTTCTTTCTTTCTCTCTTTCTCTTTCTTTCTTTCTTTCTTTCTTTCTTTCTTTCTTTCTTTCTTTCTTTCTTTCTTTCTTTCTTTCTTTCTTTCTTTCTTTCTTTCTTTCTCTCTTTCTCTCTTTCTCTCTTTCTCTCTTTCTCTCTTTCTCTCTTTCTCTCTTTCTCCCTTTCTCCCTTTCTCCCTTTCTTTCCTTTCTTTCCTTTCTTTCTTTCTTTCCTTCCTTCCTTCCTTCCTTCCTTCCTTCCTTCCTTCCTTCCTTCCTTCCTTCCTTCCTTCCTTCCTTCCTTCCTTCCTTCCTTCCTTCCTTCCTTCCTTCCTTCCTTTCTTCCTTTCTTTTTCTTTCTTTCTTTTCTTTCTTTCTTTCTTCTTTTCTTTCTTTCTTTCTTTCTTTCTTTCTTTCTTTCTTTCTTTCTTTCTTTCTTTCTTTCTTTCTTTCTTTCTTTCTTTCTTTCTTTCTTTCTTTCTTTCTTTCTTTCTTTCTTTCTTTCTTTCTTTCTTTCTTTCTTTCTTTCTTTCTTTCTTTCTTTCTTTCTTTCTTTCTTTCTTTCTTTCTTCCTCTCTTTCTCTCTTTCTTTCTCTCTTTCTTTCTTTCTTCCTCTCTTTCTTTCTCTCTTTCTTTCTCTCTTTCTTTCTCTTTCTTTCTCTTTCTTCCTTTCTTCCTTTCTTCCTTTCTTTCTTTCCTTCCTTTCTTCCTTTCTTCCTTTCTTTCTTTCTTTCTTTCTTTCTTTCTTTCTTTCTTTCTTTCTTTCTTTCTTTCTTTCTTTCTTTCTTTCTTTCTTTCTTTCTTTCTTTTCTTTCTTTCTTTCTTTCTTTCTTTCTTTCTTTCTTTCTTTCTTTCTTTCTTTCTTTCTTCCTTTCTTCCTTTCTTCCTTTCTTCCTTTCTTCCTTTCTTCCTTTCTTCCTTTCTTTCTTCCTTTCTTTCTTCCTTTCTTTCTTCCTTTCTTTCTTCCTTTCTTTCTTCCTTTCTTCCTTTCTTCCTTTCTTCCTTTCTTCCTTTCTTTCTTCCTTTCTTCCTTTCTTTCTTCCTTTCTTTCTTCCTTTCTTTCTTCCTTTCTTCCTTTCTTCCTTTCTTCCTTTCTTCCTTTCTTCCTTTCTTTTCTTTCTTTCCTTCTGTCTTTCTGTCTTTCTGTCTTTCTGTCTTTCCTTTCTGTCTTTCTTTCTGTCTTTCCTTTCTGTCTTTCCTTTCTGTCTTTCTTTCTGTCTTTCCTTCCTTTCTTTCTTTCTGTCTTTCCTTTCTTTCTTTCTTTCTTTCTTTCTGTCTTTCCTTCCTTTCTTTCTGTCTTTGCTTTCTTTCTGTCTTTCCTTTCTTTCTGTCTTTCTGTCTCTTCCCTTCCCTTCCCTTCCCTTCCTTCCTTCCCTTCCTTCCCTTCCCTTCCCTTCCCTTCCCTTCCCTTCCCTTCCCTTCCCTTCCCTTCCCTTCCCTTCCCTTCCCTTCCCTTCCCTTCCCTTCCCTTCCCTTCCCTTCCCTTCCCTTCCCATTCTTTCTTTTAAATTCTCCTTTTCTCTTTCACTTTTTCTTCATCTTCTTCCTCTCTTTCTTTCTCTCCTTTTTCCTTTTCTCTTTCTTCATCACAATGTCCCTTTATCTTTCTCCCTACCATTCTGTTTTCCTTTCCTCCTCTCTTTTTCACTTTCTCTCTTTTAAAACTTTTATTAAAACCCCACAGTCTTCCTGTGTATTGTCAATTTCAAAATACAGTTATGTGGGCTAACTCTTATGAATTTAATTTTGCCCCATGAAGCAAACACTAGAAGAGAATTTTACAAGAAGAAAAATTAACAAAGAATCATGACTCTGAGGGCAAAATTTAGTGGTTAAATGCCAGAGAGCAGGCATTTTAGGTGGCATACTGAGGCATGCTGCCTGCCATTCTGTCCACGGCCATCTTTCCTGAATTTGCTGATATCAGAACAACTGCTGAAATGCAGTTACAGTTGAACCAAAGATACTTCTCTATGGTACATTTCCAAATAAACTTTTTTAAAGATGTAGAAGACTACAAGAGCTTGAAATGTTCTATCACCTCAGTGTATCCACCGTATACAGATAGAATATCAGCACTGTAAACAGCAGCCTGTTCAAAGATGGAGCTTAACAGCCGGGATCAGCTTTTCTACTGCTCACAAAGATCACATCTGAATAACATTAACTACCTGTTGTTCTGGGTGACCCATTTTTAAAGAGGTAACAAAATATGGTCATAAATTTGGTTATCCTTGGTTATCTCCCAGTCATATTTATGGGACTACAAAAGGTTTTAGACACTTTCTCAAAAGAACTTTCTTGGGTCTATGTATATGGGAGTATTTTTATAAAAATAGAGGAGATACTCCAAAATAACTTACAAACTGTTGATAAAAAACTTACAGAATTTAATCCTGAGTAATACTCTCACAAAAAAAAAAAAAAAGGATAAAATATAAATATCTGCCTTGTAAAATCAAGTCTGAATGAATAGCTAGGTTTTGTGATGGAATTCAAATAAGAGAATGTCAAAATGGAAAAATTCACATTCCAAATGAAAATCATAGGTTGTCTGGCCAGCTAAAATTCCAGTGAAATAACACTCATGGTGAAACAAGTGTTCAGTCAAATATGACATGGCTGCAATAGGAAGGAAACCAATTTTTCAGTGGTGCATCACACTGTTTAAGCCAAGACTGATCATATACTTCAGTAACAAGACAATGACACAACCTTCTAAGTAGGTAAAAATCTCTGCAGTCAAGCAGGAACAGCAACCACAGCAAAGGGACAAAGCTTTTTGCTTATTCATTTTATTAAATAGGTAATAGAGTGCAAATATTCTGTTTTAAATAAAAGAGTCACTGCGTCATATCCAAATGGATTAAGTCAGTGAGAAAAAAAGTATAATTACAATAGTCTGTAAAAAAGTGTTCCACTTAGCATGTCTAAATAATAAATGCAGATGTACCATCTGTGTTTGGAATGGAAGGTTGCCTACCCACAAATCCATTTTAAAAGACATTTTTATATATACACCAGGGAACCAGAAGTGAAAATAAGAAACATAAGAAAACTTTCAGATATATTCTAGACTCCAGGAAGCCTAAAAAAATACTACTAGAAAAGGGGCAAATCATTATAGCTATGATTGTCTCTTACATATATGGGAAAATAATGTATTTCTCCCTGTCACACCGTATTTTACCTTCCTGCACCCCACATTTCCTACATATTTCTGCCTTTTAGTCCCCCAGCCTTACCAAAGGAAGCCCATTTTCCTGGGTGCACATCTCCTCCTGAGAATACTCCTGCTTGTCCCTGAGCTGCCTTCAGGTATCTGTCACATCCCACAGCAGCAGCTGTGCTGTGGGAACAGCACACACACCATTTTGCTACGTACCATGGCATGCACACTGACAAACAAGCAGTGAAATACATAAGGGCTCCCTACTAAAGGACATTTTTCCAATGGAAATGTTTATTTGGGCCTCTCACTTGTACTAGTTATTAATTTTGGGTAATATTTGTTTCATCTAATGCTATATGTTCAGGTTTTGGGCATTTAAAACTGAGGTAATCACTTAGGTTTCATTGTAGCATTGCTAGAAGTGAAAAAGCATTTGGTGTCACAATCAATCAGCCTTCATAGAATAAATTTCAGGGCAACTTTCTGATTGCCCTCAAAGTATTCTGGAAGTATTTGCTTCCTCTTAGTCAAATGCTCACCTTTCTGAGTGTCTTCAACTTAAATCTTTTTAGCTGAAATTTGCCCACTGATTTTGATTGCAAGAAGATAAATAAGTTCATCTTATTTAAGGAAATATATCCCATGAAAATAAAGTAAGTTAAAGGAAGAAATTTTGTTGCTTTAATGCACCAGAAATGAATTAGAAAACCATTCTGAAACCAGTGGAAACACATGAAAACTCCATGTTCATATGTTTGTGATGCAATACAGAATCAATAGGAATTTTTAAGAAAATAAGTAGAATTAATAAAAATCAATAGTAATTTGTAAAAAATGTACAAATTAAAAAATAAGAATAATTCTTATGATGATAAAAAGTCATTCCTTGTGTAGCTAAGGTTCTGATTAGGTAAGTCATGAGTCAAGAACTCAAGAGGTCAATGAACCAGTGTTCTGTTCATGAGGACAGCATCCCAAAGTTATACATAAATCCACAATTACACACTACCTAATTTTTATGTATGTATTATCTCTGATGTTCTGTGAATTGTGTTGTTAGTGTAGGGATCCATATAGGAACATGTGAACATAATGGGTAGATCTGGATATGCATTATGTCCACGAATAAATTTCTTAATCTCATTCATTTTAGCTACTGGTTCCAACAATTCTAACCCATAACAACCAGAAGGTGCTGTGAGGCTCTCTTCATTCATTAAAAGCATGAAATCTGCTGTGACAGATTTGCATGAGCAGTGCTAGAAGTCTATAACTAAAATTATGTGCTCATAGGATTATAACCCATACAAAGGGTTTTATTATTTGTATTTGCATAATCCTTTTGCATAGACTTAAACCATAGTTTATTTAACTGGGAAATTCCATGTCGACGTTTTAAAGTATTGAAACTGATAACGGTTCCTGCACTATTATAACTTACACTCATCATCTTCATATTCTTTGATTAAATTATCATATCTGTTGATAGTAATCCAATATTTAGAAGATATAAAAAAGACAGTGTTTCTTACTTCCTTAGAGACAGAATTTCACTCAGACAACTTGTCTTATTTTACTAATATTAAAACATATTTCTTGCCTGCTTTTCCACTACTTTTTGTTTGCCTCATATTACTTTGTAAGTTTTGTTTTTAGGACTTTGTATTTTGCTAGGTTTTAAGTCTCATGTAGGAGAAGAACTTTCTAGGGAAAAAAAAAAAGAAAACTGGGATACAAAATAAACACTTCTCAACTGAACCACCCTCAGCAGACCAGCAAACTCCTCCCATAAACATTGTGATATATGACTGTACATGAAAATCAGATGGGCATGAGGAAATGATTCCGTTTGCCAAATGCAGTTTTGATCCATATGGCAAACAGCTGCTGCTCAGATGAGCAAACTTCTGAGAAGCTAATTTGTTAAATCCAAACAGAGGATCTTGCAGTCAAAGGTAAATACATCATAGCACCTTGCAGCTTTTATTTGCTCCCATCAGCGCTGATAATGCATAGTCTCCTGTGACATGCTCTTTCTGTTTTGAGAGTAACCTGCAAGGCAAGAAACAAATACTCAACACACAGGATCTGAGTGCGTGCCATGGCTGAAACATGCAGTAAATAGGAAAACAGTTCCTTGAAGTCAGCAAATTACCACAGATGTTTTCAGGAATTGTGAGAATCCTGATCTTAGACAGAAGACCACTCACAAAAGATATGTTTTGGGTTAGTGGTGTTACCGCTGCCACTCAGCCCTTACCTGTTTCTACTCAGTTTATCTAGGGGAAAACCTGCCAATTGATTTTATTATGAACAGTTGCAGGGTTGTTAAAAATCCCACCTTCAACAACTGAGAGTACCTATGTGCGCTGAGGTCCATGCTGTTTCGCTGTCTGCAGCTTTTGTAGCAAACCCTAAATTGCTTTCTGAGTCTGTAGCAATATTTGCAAACCTCTTAAGCAGTGCTTCCTTTCCTTGGAACAGCCATGTCATTCCACAGCTCTGCCTCATGGAGGGCCTGGCTGGACATGGCTAGGATCATATTAATTTAATAAGGGGAGTGCTGAGGCAGGAGGCTTTGAGTTCTGCACTGAGACACCTTCCAGACATCTGAAACCATGAATCCAAGCCAATGAGGTTCATGTCTTGTCTCAGAACTTAGGTCTTGAGTGTCCTCAACATCCCAGATTTATGCTATACCTTCCTTATGTAACTTATATAACCATATATAGAGAGATAACTTCTGCAGAGATTGGATTTACATAGCAACAGGTTGTCAGGAATATGATTTGAAAACAGCAACTACCCTGATTAGTATGTGTTTCTCTCACTTTTTTCTTGTGACAATATTTGATGTGCAATTTTTCTCATCAATTTAAGATCACTTAGAGAGTTCATCTCTTTCATTATAAAATTCAATATTGGCATATGCTTTTTTTTCCCACAGATGTGATGCAGATATCTGAATTTTAAGAAGTCATAGACTGGATAAAAAGGAAATAAGATATTTCCTGCCAAATTGTCTTTGGAATACATCCATAAAAACTAAAGGAGGGAGAAAATAGGAAGACTGAAGCCAAAAGGTTAGCTATAAGGTTTTCCAGTTCTAGTTTGAGCAAGGCAATATCTGAGAAAATGGCTGTGTATACTTATATGGGTAGGTCAGTAATCATTGCTGTTCATTTTCCTTTTGGTACTTTTTAATAAAAAAAAGATAAGGCAAGAGGATAGGATTAATTATGATTCATTTTCATGTACGTATTTGTCAAGAATATTTAAAAGTCAAGTTAGATGCCTATTTAGTTTTGCTTACAGTTCTACTTCACAAGTTTGAATACATTCCTTTATCTTTCATTTTTCAACCAGATATAAATCTGAAGACTTTTAACCTTGCAATGCAATATAATTTTGAAGAGGTTACATTCAAAAGTGTTTGTAATTTTTGTCTGCTATGAGACAATATTTTTCCTTGTCTTTTCCTATTATGACTTTCTTAATTATATTTTTGTTTCTTTCAGCTTTGCAAATAATGAAACGCTTCTTCAGTTCAATTAACATCCATTCCATGATAGGTACAAATCATATTCCCTTCTTTGCTTTGCTCCTATGTAGAAAATAACATCCAGGAAATTGGATAGGATCAGAGCAGTCATTCAGCCTTGCTCCCTAATCTGAATTACCAGGAATTGATTTTTATTCACATTACATTCACACCTACAATTCAGTTTAGACACCACCTGTAAGACTGCTGTATTTATTGTAAAGTCTTTTAATCCTTCTAAATATAAGTGCTCCTTTAGAGTTTCTAAGTTGGGGTCAATGATTTCAAATCAGTTTTTATCTTGCCCGCTTCCTGTTGCTAATAGAGATGGGCTACCAGAGAACAGCAATAGCTCTCTGTCCTTCACCAGAAAAAAAAAGATTGTTTTTTTTCAAGCAATGTTCATAAAGCCAAATTTAACTACCTGATATTTCTCTGCTTCTGTATTTATGACTGTTGAACTATATGATATTTTTCTGAGATCCACATGTAAGTCTGGGCATGTTGTACTGTTGGATTTTGTTTTATCCCTAACACTTCAGTGCTCTAAGCCATCATTCTTACATTGACAATGTTTGTATTTAACCTGCTTCATGTTAAGTGTGCTCCTGAGACTATCTCAGAGCAAGTTCAAGACACACAGCAGCCTCACTTCTGCCAGAGATTCAAATATCTGGGCTAGAAGGAGCTGTGATATGCTCCAGATAGGTCATCAATGCAAACAATTAAGGAATGATGACCTTTGGTAGTTAAAAAGTATAAAGTGACACCCAGCCCAGCTACATACAACATATTCTAACTATTAAAAAGCTCTATGGAAATGTGTCTACTTGGTGTTCTGTAACCACTAATTAGAAATACGAACAACATTAGTTCCAAAGATTTATGGTGTCTCTAGCTTGACAGTTACCTTCGCCACAATCTATTGTTATCCAAATCCATAATTTAATTGCAGTAAAATAAAAAGCTTCCTATCTAACATGATATCACAATGCTCCTTGGATATGTGCACTATCTGGAAAATCAATGCAATGTTTTCTGTTGGCATGCCATGATTAACTTTGATAAACTTATTGTGTATTATGTCATTTTCTGTTTATTGTGAAATCTTCAATTACGCTTTCTCCAGGTGTTCCATATTACACAGGTTAAACAATTGTTCCTCAGCCACCCAAGATCTCATTTTTCTTCTTTTAAATACAAATTTTGTGTTGTACAGCTTCTAGCTATAAAGTAAAATCTTCAACCTGACAGAATCTTTATTATTTCTTGCTACATTCTGAGTATATGTTCTTGAAGGACTGACGTGATGCTTTCCAGCCCTCCCAAATTCAGCATATCACTTCACAACACATGAACACAGAAACTGCCCAAAGACCTGCCAATGGAGAGACAAGAATTTTCAGAGGTGAATTAGAGAGTTTGAACTTTTTTTAGAGGATTTTTTTTCCCCATTAATTTTAAAGGAGTGTGGGAAAACCAGGCTTCTGATTATTCTGTTTGTCTTTATACTCAGGAACAAATATTTGGAAACAAATGCCCCTCTCTGCCCCTGGCAATCCCTCTGCCACAGTGCAGGATTGCATTCCAGGCCCTGGAGCTGTCAGTGCCTGCCCAGAGAGGCCAGAGGACACTTCTCCAGCACTGCTACAACCCTGTGCAGAGCCCCTGTGAGCTGGTGTCCCAGCCTGGCCTCACCACAGCCCTGTCCACATGGCCCAGCCCAGTTATCCTGCTTACCCCTGGATCTAATCCCCCTCCTCCTGGCCAAAGTCCCAACATGACCATGGCTTCTGGTCTCCAAGGAGGTGCCTGAATCCTGAGGCTGGGAGTGCCTCAGGTGATCCCTGGCCCATCCATGTCCTTGTTCCAACAGCTGCTCAGTTAAATGTTGGGGTCTGGTGCCACATTAGGTTGTCTCTTATCTTGATCCCTCAATGAACAGGAGCCAAACTTCCACATTTTAGACATTTTTAGAAGAGCCTTCTGCTCACCTGTTTTATTTTCCTTTATAAAGCCAAACTCAGCTTAGCTTTTCAAAATTTTCACTTTGTTCTTGAACTTTTTGACCTTTAAAGTAAAACTTCTCTAAAGGATTGCTCGTTTTCCCATTCCAGATAAACTCACTGTTTACTGCTAATATCCTTTTTATGAGATGGCTGTTTATCCACTTAGGCCTTTAAAAAGCTTTCTTAAAAGTTATTTTCTCTCTGTACAAGATGTGAATCTCAGATAATTTTTGTATGTTTGACTTAGATAAATTCCAGTTGTGTTCCTTGATGAAGTTTTTGAGCTGTTTGGTCCAGCTAACTTCGTTAATTAATTTTCTTAATTGTCAAAGTTTGTACTTTGGAAACAAAACCAAAAACAAATCCTTAGCTCCTGACCCATCCTGATGAAGTCATTTAGAGGGGAATGAGTCCGGGATGGTAAATACTTCCCCCTGTTTGCACAATGCATTTGCAAAGTGATTTATACTAGTCCAGTCAAAATGCAAGCACTTCTGTTGATATTGAGTTTAATTGGGCACAGTAATGACTAAAGGCTTTCAAAGGTCACTGCGTCCAGATGTTCAGCTATTAGTCACCATCGCCCAACAAACTTTCTAAATAAAGATAAATAAAGATAAAATAATGAAACACTGCAACCTTCAACAAAATTAGTGTCTAGGAATGGTAGGATTATATACTTCTGCTTTCTGGTCAGCTCTGTTCAGTTCCCTCAGCACACAAAACCTTACCAAAAATATTTTTTTTCCCTATAAGGAACAATCTTTGCTTTATTTAGGCAAGTAGGCGTTACTTTCATGAGTAATGCAATTATAGTTTGAAACTTGCAGAGCTTACAATTCTGACAATTAACTCTTTGAATACTCAAAGTGTTCTGAACATTACGATGTGTGTAACTCCTTGTCTTTTAGAAACTCCTTGATGCTCCCACAGTCCAGTTAAGGTACTAATATTGAAAGTCGGGATTTTTAGGTTTCAAAAATTCATAATTCATCCTAATGGAATGAAAGTTCATATTCTTTACTTTTGGTTAATTAATAGCTAATGTATTAATATTTTAAAATAAATTTTTACAGAGGTTGACAAATTAATTTTGGGCAAGGAGTTTTTATAAATTGATGGACTCTGATGAAATGTCATACTCTTACATCATATGTTCATATTTTAACCTAAATTAATTTTCCCAGTTTTTTTCTACTCTCTCCCTAAAGATGCACATGGACCTTTTAGATTTCCATGAGCTCTCTAAATTTCAGCTTATTGTATTAGTCAGGTTTTGAATGATCACAGAGAAATTTTAATCACTTAGAAACTATTGCAGGACTTAGTCTTTGGGGAACTCAAAAAATTCCATTACAGTTGTTTTAATTTTAGGAGAGCTTAAAATTAAATTATTTAAAATGTTCATTCTCAGCCTGCTTTTGTAGACATAAGTTGGTGAAAATTATTCATTTAGACTGAATGGAAACCTAAGTAGGAGCTGAAGCTGCTGCTGAACAACCATTCATCATTGAATTCTGTACAAATGCTTTTCATATGTAATTAGAATTCACATAATCAAATATTATGAGAAGGCAACATTTCATAGATTTTTTTGCTTATCATGTCAGAACTTACAGAAATGCTATGAGAAACCTGTAATTTAATCAGACATATAACATGGAACATTCCTACACTGAAGCAGGAAAGCAATGCTATTGAATCTTCCTTTCAATCTGTTTTTACCATGTTTCATCCAAAAGGCTGTGCTCCTTATTTATCAGCACTCTGCTTCCCCCAGTGAGATAAACAGCATTCTTTAAAAGATATATTGCCAGAATTTACAGTAGAATTCATTTGCTGAAGTGATAAATTTAAAGCTAAGACAGAATACAGTCTCATTTAATCTGAGAACATTGTCACAATTTATGTAATGGGCTGCTCTAAAGGTTAACAAGAAAACATCCTATCTCTTTTTTCAAATGTCAGCCAAATATTTTATAGATTTCTCTCCATCCTCTCTTGTAGCCCCTTTAGTTAAATTAGCACAGCTGTCGGAGAGATCAGATTTAAGGCCTTTCAATGTTCCCTTGATCTGAGAACAGATGCCTCAGGAGTATTGCCAGGCAAAAGGTAAAGTGGTCTAGTGAAGCACATTATTTTCTAAGCATATTTTCTAGGAACATTGTAAGAACAGGAACAGAACTGATAGGTGGGTAGGTAGGGATACACTCTCTATTAAGAGACTTTTAAAATCCTGGAAACAAGTTTACACTGCCAAAAGCAGATCCAGGTAAAATACACTGGGTAAATGCTCTCCTTTATTTATAGAAATAGCCAGTAGTATTTTGGTTGGTTAAAAAAACAGCAAAAAATTAACAGGATGACTAAAATTTAGCATAGATATTGAATAGCAATGAGTATAATTTACAAAAGAAAAGTTTGTGACTTTGGGGAGCTCAGATGAAAATATGACCTCTGGGCACACAGCAAGGAACCATTCTCTTGTTATTTTACCTTTGCTGGCTGTTGAAGGAAAACTTTCTAAAATTACACTTGTGCTCTAAAATGGAATCCAGTGTGGTGCTTTGGGCATGATGATCAAAGGTTGTCTGTCTTCTGGTGCTTCCACAAATGAGACCCTCCAGCCATAGACAGCTTCACCAATCCATTGAAAACAACCAACCACTGAAATAAGGGAGGACAAATTTTCTTTCCTTGAGCTTATTTCACATAAAAGCTAGCTGTACTCTAAATAGGCTGTGTGGCTCGAGGAACAAATCTTGAGTAGGAAATAAGGCCTCTTGACTGTCTGGCCACTAGTGCTAATGCACCAAGTGAAATTAAATAAATGTTATATGAGCACTGCTGACACCACCTCTTGCAGGTGGAAAGGTAATCTGTCCTCAAATCTTTGACCTTTAAACAGAAGAGGAGCAGCATATGTTTCAAAGAAAATATTATCCTCATCCTATCCCCCAAAGAAGAGATGTAGTATTTCTCAAAATCTTTTTCCATGCAAAGACCCTCCATATGTGGACCAACAATGTTCTTGGTTCTGCCCTAGCCCTGAAAGGGAGTGGTCAGGGAATCATCACATAAAAACCTTTCTGTACCTAGTCTTCCTATGGAAAACAAGTCAACATAGATGGGACATGTACATATTCAAAACAAAGAGATGTATTTTCTATGTTGTCATTGCTAATCCTTGTTTTGTGAACACATACTAGCGCATGGAAGAACTGGAACAAATAAATAAGTCATTTAGTCTTCAAACTGACAGATCATAACATGTTTTAATATGTCATAGATACATAGCAGAAGAATCTTTAAGATTGTACAAAGGACTTTGTAGGATCTAAGGTTTACTCATCCATTTTCACCTGATCAGAGCAATTCAAGAACCAAGAACCTGTCAATATGTTAAAAAACATACACTTTTTGTGTTTCAGTTTTTATTTGGTAATACTGTCCATCTTGAATAATCTGTAAGGACATCATCTTAAAGGATGACAACCAGTAAAAGTATTTTATAAATTATTGATACAGGCACAGAAATGTTTTATGTTTATACAACATAAGAACTTTTTGAATATGAGATTATCATACTAAGTCAATGGGAAGAAATCAATATCATAGAGTTAGAGCAGAAACACAATGCATCTTAGAGGTACATACTGAAGCACCTACTACAGATAAAGAAGTTAAAAATGTTATTCTACAGTACTGCTGTTGGCATGAGTCGAAATAAATGGAACCTACTTTACTAGGAATTGTCATCAGTTTCCCATTTGTGCTGTAAAATTAGCAACTCTAGCATTGTTGGGAATAGGGAGGAGAAGGCACACTACAGTTTAAAGTTTTCTGATTTTTAAAAATGTTTTTTCAAACACTTGGTGTTTTGCTACATTAGTTCAAGCATTGTGAAACATCCCATCCACCCTTGTAATTAAGCTACTGTTTATTTGTTTTTATGGATTTTAAATTAAAGCCATGATTTTTCCTACCTAAAGGGAAGCCAGGATTGAGCAAACATCAAGAAAATCATAAAAGAGAAACTTCTGTATGATGTTGCTTGTTTTTTCCTATAAAATATAAAGGGTGAAATCCAAGCCTATTGAAGTCATTGGGAGATTTGTAATTGGCTTTGAAAGGCCAAGATTTCACCCTTAAGAAACAAGGCTAAATTTTCCAAAAGCAGTCTCTGATTTGGAGTGCTTGTATGTGCCTGCTTGATCCTTTGGCTGTGCTGAGTTTTAATGCTCTAGAACTCAGACTTGCTGATGCTCAGCACTTCTAAAATAGGCTCTCACTTGTCTTAATTTGGATGCTTAAATCATCACTACACCAGGAATTAAAAGCTGCCTTTGGAAATCTTTAGCCTACTTCTTTAAAATGAGCTTCTAAAAAACATACTGTGCATATCAGAAACTTTGTTATTGCTATTAAAGTCAGCTGTGTGGATAAATTGAGAGCAGAAGTGAAAATTGGCAAGAGATATGATCATGCAAATAGCAGTTTTTCAGTGTTGCCCTGCTTTTTGTAACCCTGTTTCACTGGACATATTGAAAAAGGGGGAAGAGCTAGTAGGATATTTCCATCAAATTCTATTAAGAGATAAGAAGAGTCTGAAACTAAATAAAACAGAAGTGACATATTTACAGCAATTGCAAAAGAGAGGTAGAGAGGATGGATTTGTTTAAAGGGCACATTTAAATTTGGCAGTTTCATATTGTTTAAACAGTTTTCTCATCACAACTTGGTTGGTTTTCTCCTTCCTGAACTCACGTGCTTACCACATTGCCATCAATCATTATCACCTAAAAGAAGAATCATATGCAATTGGAAATTAAAAATGCTCAGACACTATGGGTTGAATTGTTGAAGGTGTTCCACAAGGGATATATAATTATCTTTGCTTTGCTGTCTCCAGCAGGTGTTATGAGTTTTTCTACATTTACTCCTTTGCTATAAACACAGGGCATGGCAGATGAGAAAAAGGGAGAATTTTTAAAGAAGGACCAAAAGAGGAAGAAAGTTCACAATGTAGCTGACTTCTTATTGGGATAGATTTAAATGAAGAAACTTGGCATATCTCCGTATCACTGGAAGCAGAAAAGTTCCAGGGTTGTTCAAGTATGTTTTTCTTCTGCCAGAAGTATGGAGCATTTGGGAAACCAAGAAATAGCCGATATTGCCTTTTGTTATTTTGCACTGTGTGAAACATCTACCCCTGAGGATGAAACATACTTGACCTAAAATCCAACTCCTTCCTTTTTGCTATGTGAAAGAAGACACAGGCCATATACTGGGATAGGTAAATAAGGACCAGGATAGCTGTAAGGCACCAGATCCATGGGAAAATAAGAATTTATGTGGTTAGCATCAGTTTTGATTCCTTCCCTCATACAACTAAGATGTAAGTACAAGTCTAGAGAAAAGCTTAAACTCATACCTTCACCACCTGAGCAGATGGAACTACTAACTTTCCTACGCAGTCTTTACTACATTCCTATTCAAATGCAAAGAAAGGGTGTTTCTGGCAAATGAAATGAGACAAATTGCTGGCATTTCAGATACTGAATAGTTCTAGGAGAAAAAATATACATGTTGTGGATGGCCTGACTTGATGAGTGATTCTTCTCATGTATTTTTTTAGTAGAGCAGAACTATTGTTCTGGAAAAGCAAACAACAATATGCCTAAGCTGATGTCTCTTTTCTTTTCTGAAATACACTGAAGAAAGTAATTATTTTCAAAATTATTTCAGTTAAGATGTATACTGTTAATTTTAGCTTAATAGAACATTCTCTTTGATATATAATGTCTCTTAAAGTATAAGTGTTCTGACTTCCGAAAGGCAGGATTTTATTGACTAGAATGAAAATGCATATACATATATTTTTTATCCCATGTTAAAAATTTCCACATTTTTTGTATTTTTTACAAGAAGGTCAGACCAAGAAATACTGGTGGTTAAAATTTTCAACATGACATGGAATTAGTAGAGGCTGCACTGCAATGTACAGTCTTGCTCCAGACAAAACCAGATAGATGCCTTGAAAATTTCCTGATGAGCACTGTTGGGACTGATGTTCTTTTTGTTTTGTTTGTTTGTTTGTTTGTTTGGATTTTTTGTTTTAATTAACTTGTTTAGTGCTTTATAATTTCTCCAGTTCATTTCACACAGTCTTAAATATACTTGCAAAGAACAATATTAATCTGGGAGATAATAAACCAGTGTCTTTTCAGCAGACTTTTAAGCAAAGGAAGCAAGTCCTACTATTTGCTCTAAATTCATTCATCACTAAGATATGTGTTTCAGGAATATAGAAGCTATAAAGACCCTGTGAAGACACTACTAAAACTTTTTGTTGTGCAATATCCATTTTTACACAACATAATTAATAAAAACCAGTTTGAAATGTCCTTATCTTACAATTTTTTTATATCTGTTGCATATTACTGGAATTTCCAAAAGTAAATTGTAACTTATTTTCCCCTTAAAATGTAGAGATATTATTGGCTCTTTTTAATTGAAAAATGCTTTCCAGTGTGCACTACAGCAAGATGTAGACCTTGTGTATAATCTGAAAACTCATAATCTGTCCAGTCAAATACATGCAGCTACAGCATGCTCTTGTGCTTAAGATAAATGCTATGTAAGATCATTAAAAATGTCTGCAAATGGAAAGACAACAAAATTGGACCCAGCCACATTACATACTCTGGTACATTGGTGTCAGAATGACCAAAGCTTCTACAACAAATCCCCCATATTACTGCAAACCCTGGATAAAAATAAAATAAGAAGAGGAATTTTTAAAAGCAACTAAAACATGAGCCAGCAAGGCATCTGTTAAAGAAAATCTTTTATTCAATCATATAGGGTATTATCTATATCCTGATTGCTGTGTATGTCTGTCTGTATCTCTGTGTTTTATTAAGGAATTTTCAAAGGAAAACAGGTAGCAATGTTCAAATAATGCTGACTTCTCCTTCAACTCCTTTGAAAACCCAAAGGAGTTGTGCAATCTGCTACCCTCATTAGCCTGCTAATTAGCTCTGTTGAAGACAGACAGGAATGCTCTACTGGTTTTCCTTAAAGGTATGAGAAGATGACATATTTGTGACTACATTCATGGCACCAGAAAGGGTTTTCCAACTCAGTTAGCTTACTGATTGGCCAAACAAAAAACATGTCAGCAGTTCATGTCCCAAAAGAGACATACTGTTATGGTTGGATTTTTTTAACACCTTCATCCCAAAATTTGAACAACTGGACCAAATGCCAGCCTTCATTATACTATGGCATATTTAATAAAGGTAAACTCTTTGTTCAATAAGGAATTGTCAAGCAGATCATGGGTCATTCAAACATCTCTGCTTCAGAAATAGATAAATATAGTCTCATGTTGGATCTTAAGGACAACCATGATGATTTTGAGGAATAATAACTTTAGAAAATGGATAAGCAAAATTGCATTAATATTTATATCAACACTGTGTAAAAGTGGAAGAAGTCAAAATTTATTTTTAAGACATATTTATAGGTGGTTGGAGTTGGAAAATGGTTATTATGGAGATAGTCTATGGGCAGCATTTCACTGACATCTTATTCTCATATTTGTAAAAACACAGATAGGCAGATATTCTCCTGAGACCACTAATCATATTTGTAACTGCATTATTAACAATAAAATGAAATAATTCACCATGTCAAGAATTCCTGAGTGTGAAGATTCTTTTTTTTTTCATTTGATATCTGATTTCAATATTGGAGTTTTAATTCATGATCTTGCAGCATCACATAAACAGTATTAACAAAAGCAATTGATTAGTAAAGTAAAATGCTTGAACTAAGCTTAAAATGGCATTAAAATGCACGTTCTTACTTTGGGCTATGCAAATTGATTTTCTTATGTCTGTTAAAAAAAAAAGTCAATTCTAGGACTATATTTAGAGTTAGAATTATAGATAAATAATGGTGCCTCACTTTTAATAGCACAGTTTCACTATGTGTAAGAAAATAGGCCTTTTTTGTGCAGTGGAGTAAAAAAGATGTCTACAGTTGAATAATATTAATTAATAGAGCTATTGGCTGCATATTCTTAACAGCAGAAGAAGTTTAGACTTGCTTTGAAGGTCAGATATTCTAATTAAACATTATATTCTATCCTGTCAGTAATTTCCACTCTAAACTTTGTTTCTCAGCCAAAAAAAATCTTCTTAGGCAAGATATTTAATTGATAGATATTTATCTGTGTACTCTATGGTTTGATCTGAAATCATCCTTAGTTACAATAGCTGTGGAAAAGTGTCACAACAGCTGGCTGTGGATTGTTCATAGACAATGTTGCTTGAGTTTGACATCAGTCTTCATTTTTCCAGGTAAGTCATGGTTGTGCTATATGTGAGTGAAACTGAAGTGGTATTTTACTTTCTGATTATTTTTCCTTTTTCAGTGATTGTGCCACTATTTTATTGTGAGAACATAAAGATGAGCAGAAATCATAGAGGCAGATAGAGAACCAGTAAAGGGCATCCATTAAAAATAAACCAAAACCAACAAATCAACAGAGAAATAAAAGTAGTAGGATTTGGGATGTCCCTTTACCCTTTAATTTTCCCTATGACTTGGTATGTCATGAATCATCTCTGTGAGGCACACAGCTGCTGTCAGATGAGAATGTTCAGTCACTTTTTTTACAAAGGGGACAACGAAAGAAGACAGTCACATTTCATATTGAAATTTGGAAAATTCTGCAGAGTTGATCTAAATGAAACAATAAAATGGTACAACAAAACATCAATAAAAGTATTTTTTTCACAGGAAGAAGTACCAAAGGATATTCATGCTCTAATTTCCCTTGCTGGCATTTTCCTTTCCCTTTTCATGCAAACTATGAGATTATTGTAATTGAATTTGGTTTACAAAAGTTTTACACACAATTGCTGAATAGAAGAGAAAAGCAGTTAACCAGAGGTCTAACTTTGGCCTAATGTTTAAGCACGTCAGCAATTCCATAAAAATTCACTTTAAATCATGTGAATAAGTGGGATAGACAAGTCAGGCACTGAAGTCTTGGGGACAGAAGGCTTGAACTTCCTTTCCTGCAGATGTATCTGCTGCCAACATTATACAGTCCTACAGAGATCTCTGATCTCATTACCTGGCTTTGTTCGTGTTGAGTCCTACTCTCCAAATGCTGCAAACATATTTTCACATAGTAGCATCACTGAACTCCATATACAAGACTCTGGACATTAACTAAAAGTGCCTACTAATACTATTTAGTCCTTCTGTCATGTTTCATGTTTTCATATAAACTTTAGTTCTACAAAAATCAGTAACCTGAGTATTAAGTGAAACAAGTACTCTGTGTACTCCTTCACTAATCATGTACCTCTTCAGAACAATTAACACCTGGTACTACTGCTTGTTGAAGATAAAAATAGAACCACTAAATTTGTGTTGTTCTCTCCATGTTCTTTCCTGGTGTGCATTTTAAAATTCAATATTTTTGTTTCTGTTCCCTGGAATGAACTATATAGGGCATTGATATTTTTAGATTGAGTTTATATTACAGTAAATCATTTCAAGGATTTTCAAATCCAAAAGGAAGAGATACTTGAAATCTTTTAGGCCAAGGAGACACCTCCTCCATAATTAATTATTAAATGTAGACCAAGAATAGAGATACATCAAAACTAAGACAAAAACTCAAACAGCAAAGATATAGTTTTGTTTATGAAAAGATTGTCCTCCAAGACCTTCCCAGGCCTTTTCGTTCTGCCCAGAGTTCTCAGAGGTCCTAATATTACAGATGCAGATTACTTTCTTGGTGGTGAATGAATGCCAGAAACACTTAAATCTACATGTGCTAAAAATTAGCTCAGATGAAGACTTCTAAAGTTAGGTGAGGCTAAGCCCATCAATCAGTCCTTGAGATGAAAGGACCAGCAGATGAAACACCAGCGGGGGGGAAAAAAAATGGTCACTTTTCACTCTGTTCCTTTCAATCCTGCAAGTATGATTGGTGAAAGAGTTTTCTCTTTCCAGAAAAGTTGTTCATTTCTCCTTCAGCAGAAATCTCTTTGGCCTTTCAGATATATTTCTGGCTTTTGTCAAAAGCAGCAAGGAAAACAAGATTTCTATACATCAAGTTCACATCTCTTTAATTCTCTCATTTTCACCTTCCCAGATTGTTCTCTTAATGTTGTTGTGTCTTTAAGAGTTTCACAGAATCTCCAGGAGTATGGTCCTCTCTCTTTTTCATCTGCTGAACCAGTGGCATTATTCTTCCTTCCTCCTTATTCTGTTGTTTTTTCTTTCTCACCATCCTTGAGCAACTATTCTTGTTTTGCCTCCTTAATATATTAATTCTTCACTTTTCACTTACCTCCCAGAACAAATAAGTTTTTGGGTGATTTTGCAGAAGACTAGAGATGACGTGGAAAGGAACATATAGATTTCTGATTATGATCCAGCAGATCAGCTAAAAACTTAAAGCCCTTCCTTAAAATACTGTGGTAAATTGGCCTGAGATTTCAATCTGTTTTCAAAAAATATGAAGAACAACTTGAAAGGACAGAGAAATGCTTGTAGCTTCCAACCACTGACCTATTGTCTTTTTGGTGGCATTATCCTGTAAAAAGATCCTGGTTCAAGGTCTAGTTTAGAATTTGAAAATTGCTGTTCTCTAACTAATTTAGGAGTCTCAAGCCTATCATTATTTGTAAATTTACAGCTGTTCCATCCATCACCAACTTGCTAATAGGCAGTTGTGAAACTCTCAGGAGCCTGCCATAAGAAATAGGAGCAGTAGGTACAGCTGGAATCCCTTTCCACCTCAGGAGCTTCTTAACAACATTCTCAGATGTGTAAATGATCCATTAGTAACCAGAGGGAATTGCTACAAGCATAAAAAGCTACCATCACGGAATGAGATGAACCTTTCACAATGTGATGAGAAACTGCTGCAACAGAGAAACCTTGTACACCAAATCAGTGCTGCACAGGTCTGCAGGAGCAAATTTGCGAACAATTATCAAGGACAATTATCAAAAACCACTGAACTTTGACAGAGGTCTGTTCTCTTGTATGAGAAATTTCATGGGTTTTGTCTTATCTCTGTTCTTAATTCTAAATCTTGGAGTCCTTTTGACATCTCAGTTGTTGCTTTCACTGCAGAATAAACATTCAATCCAGCACATGAGCCATGGTAGCTTCCCTCTGAATTTCTTTTTCTGGCCTGGCTCAAAGCCTATTTGATCTTCCTGTTGTCCTTAATGCATTTAGTCATTTCCCTTCTTCTTGGCAGCCAGCTTCTCCCTGGTCACCACGATTGCTCTTCACTGCTCATTTCTCTAACTGCTCTCTCAGCAGCCCCACTGGCAGCTCTATTTCCTCATTATCAACCATTACACCAGGACTCCCCCTTTTCACTGTTTACTCTTTATTTATTTATGTGGATTCTTGTCTGCCATGCCTAGACTAGCTACTTAGAATTTACATGTGCTGCAGAGCGTTTACAATTATGATCTCATTCATATTCTGCTCCTGTAGATCTCATCTAGAATAATTTCTCCGTGAAGCCCAGTATAATCAAAGCAAGTTGTGTACACTTCTTCCTTAAATAACCACATCCCTCTAAATGTTCTACAATGACTATTTCTACTTCTATCTACAATGACTAATGCATCCATGATATAATTCCAACATTTCTTCTTGCTTTCCAGTCATGCATCACACAACCATTGCCACCCTCTTTTTCAAAGTGTACATTCCCTGACAATTTCTTGTAAGTCCTTACACTTTTTTTCCCCATCCTTGCTTCTTGAGTTCATAGACACATTTTTAGAAAATCAGACTTACCAAAGAAAAGAAGAGGAAAAACCAGGACCATTTAATATGTTCTTTTCCTGAGTAATTGTATGACCTCGTTGTCACGCTTTCCTCTCCCCTCACGACTTTCTGGCTTGTGACACATTGAGTATGAATGACATAATCTTTAAATTTTGGGGTTTTGGCGGGAATCCTATAAATCTCCCGGCCACCTAAAAGATAAAAATAATAAAAGCAATTTTTCTGGATTTAATATTAAAAGACAAAACTAGTTTTAGAGACTCATATGAAAGTTAAGAATTAATAGGTAGAAGTGTTGGCTGAGGTTGCACCCATGCTATGGAATTGGGATTCCTTTGCAGAGTCATCTTAAACAGTTATAAGTTCTTAAGGACAGTCACCATAAGGAGAAAAAAAACCACCAAAAAACTCACTCTATTTTATTTTTTTTTAATTTTTGAGAAGACACAGACATAGTCAGATCATATCACTTGATCTTGTCTGGTTGTTATTCTGGCTGGTTGCAATACCCAAGGCTGCACTTTCACTTCCTAAACATTCTTCCAGGGGCAGAAATCTGTTGATGACTCAACATCACCTCCTGAAACTACAACCATTGTTCTCTGAGGGGTTTAGTTCCTATTCTTTTTCTTTTGGTAAGAAAACTGCAATGTGTTTTTAATCTCTGTGTCTAACTGATCCAACAACAATGTTAACAAATATTGCTTTCCAAGCATGAAGCGTAAACATCTCTGATAAAAGAATTTTTTTGGTATCTAGACTACTTCAAGTGGCATTGTTTTACAACTCTACACATTTATGGTTGTTTTTTTTATTTATGGAGTAAATAAATTACAGAGGCAGCTTTAGCATCAAGTAAATATACACAATGCTGGAAATCTAGGTGCGATTGACTTGACTAAATGTTAGTGACTGCTTCTAAACTAGGTAGCAAGGCCCCTGTCACAGTCAGTGCAAAGCATTCAAGTCACTATTAGGTTCATCATAGGTTAGGTATCTAAAACAGATCAAAGAAATGTGCCCATTTCCCTCTGTTTATTAAAGAGGTGTGGGGACATTATTTCTGATTTAGATAGCAGTGATATATACATGCAAATTTTACTGATAAAAATCTTATCTTTATGATTTAACCCTTTACTGGCATTGTGGGCCTAAGCGCTGGCAAGCAACAATTCCACAGATATAGGTAACTGCAACTTTCTCTGAGACCTTATTTTCTCAATAAAGGCTTTCTTTTTCAAGAAAACCAGGTGACAGATCAAATGAAAGAAGAACGGTCATGGTTTAACTTCACTTTGCCCCAAATTCACTTAGTAATTATGACGTAAAATGTAACCAGACCATGAAGAAGTGTCCAAAAGCCACTGTCAAGCAGCCACAGGACAATTGTTTCCTGACTCAGAGGACAGAGGGAGAGCTAGATGTACCTGTTTCCCTTTTCTTTAGAAAAACCTGGCTTTCTGCTTCACAACCCAGTATCACTACTGACTCAGATCTCAGAAATATATGTTATCCAAGCAGGGGGACTTATTTTGATCTCTCATCTGTAAGTAATTCCCAAAGATGAATTCACAATAGCCATATAAGCATGAATCATAAGTGATTATGTCATTCAGTAATGAGTTACATTCTATATGTTCAACCAGAACCCAAGTAACCGCTGAAATTGAATAAAATAATTGCCTATAGAAGAATACAAACACATTCTTGTGGTAGGTCTTGCTGGAACGATATCCAGGTTGCCTAGAAAAGCAGTATTGGCTGAAAGATAAGACAAATTTTCTTCATCAATTATCATGGAAAGCCTACCTATTGTAGACTAAAAGCTGGAAACTACCAACAAAATTTCTAGAAGTGATTTGCCACGGCACATGCTTAAATCCCTTATCTTTAAATCCCTAAAACATTTATATGTTCTGCTTTTCTTTCCATCTCTACATTCACCTTGACATCACATATAGTGATGATTTAATGTAGATGCAGTTTGAGTTGAAAATACAGTAAATCATGTTACTGTTCTGAAACTTGTTCAAAAAAGCATGTCTGTTCCACAGACTTAGGGGATTTTTAAAAGAATTTGAAAGGACCTTCTTCTTTGCCATGGTTTATTTCATTCATTTTACCAGAATAGTGGGGTTAATGATGTCTTCTTGAAATGGGGAACAGATGGAGATAAGCTGACCATGCCATGGCAAAAAAAAAAAAAAAAAAAAAAAAAAGTAGGTGGTTCAGTTGTAAAAGTAAACAGTCTAATTTGCCTCTTCTATCTGCATGAGAACCATCCAGCTTCACAAATGATTCTTTCACTCAATGAAATTAAGTGTAAGAAAGCTAATCAATTCCATCAATGCAGTGGAAAAGAGAAGAGGATTTTGAGTGAAAATCCATGAAAAAGATCATGTAACACAGAATAGAAGGAATTCTGCCCATGATGCTACGTAGCTTGCTTTTTGGGGTTTAGACACAGGTAGTTCTGAATGCTCTTGTTTTCAAAGCCTGCATACCAGCTTTTTTTGTTGTTACTGAAGTCTCAATTTTTAAAGCTTGCAGTTCTGAAAACTCAGTGAAGTCCTGAATATGAATCTCAGAATCTAGTTCTAGACATCTGGTTTTGAAAATGCTGGTTCAAAACATCATGTTTTTGATTGATATCTAGCTCACAGGGCGATTCATTTGACGACACAACACTCTCTGAAGGTCCTGTACAATTTTCAAACAGCAAAACATGTTTTCAAAATTAGCTTAGTAATTGGGCACATAATTTCCATTAAAATGAATATGAGTGGGATGTCCAAATGATGTAGCATAGGGTTGCAGGGCACTTATTTTCTTGGTCTCTTTTATTACAGGCAAGAATATCATACAGTTCTATCCATCAACGTAATAAAAATAGGCACATTTCATGTCACCACCATCTCATTAAAGTTATCATAAAATCTCACTTTACTAGCAGATGAAAACTTACTTTTCATGCCTAACCTGGCCATTTCATATTCACCTGTTCTGTGTTCTGTCCACCTCTCTTTATAGCATAATCCTGCTCTCATGATATGCTTAAATAAGAGCATCTATTTGGACATGATAAAAGAAATTATAGACTAATTTAAAAAATATTGCATCCAAACCACTGATTTTAGAGGGCTCAGTCCTTTGTTGGAAACACAGTGGCTATGGCAGCTAGAAGATTAAGTTGTTTTCTGGAAAAAAAAAAAGAGTATGATTGAAGATTTTCAAAAAAACTATTTCCATTGTTTTAATTAAAATCCAATTTATTCTTCCATCTAAAACACAATATCCTCGTGGAACAGAAAGCAAAGCCCTTCTTCAGGCATCACCTACATTACTAGTAATTTTTCAGATTAAGCAAGCTCTGTGTCATTGTTTGGGGCCATTTCGACATCTAGTTTTGTATTCCTAAAGGGAACAAGCAAACTTGATTCTTGAAAACACTCATTTCACTCATTTCATTATGACTTGAGTCATAATCACTCAAGTCACACTTCCGACCCTCCACAGTGAAATACTTTATACTCTATGTGGGTATTCAAGAGGGAGAGCTGGAGAAATTCAGTATTATATGGCACATTTTGTATTAAATTTGGGAAATGCTTGAACTACTTTTACACTTAGCATTATGACTCCCTTACGATGTTTTTTTTTAGTAATTCTGATTACTAAAGCAAGGATTCTTTTGAAACTAGATAATCTATTAAAAGGTCTGTCTGGTAAGTACTAAACACCATCTTCATTTCAGTTTTTAAAAAGGGTAGAAAATTCAAAAATAGTTACATTTCTGTAAGTTTCGTGAAAATTTGAGTGCATTTGGAAGGAGGAGAAGGAGATAATCCTTGTGAAAGAAAGGCAGACAGAATTTAGCTGTTCCCCAGTCCTTGTGGAAGTAGCTGTAGGTCTGGGTATGCAGAGTATCATCAAGAAGGGCTGGCCAGATGTGCATGTCTGTGGGTCAGAACTTACCCCTCTGTGGATGTAAGTCTGAAACAGGCTGTGCTGGGGATGGGAGAAACCCCCTACCCTTGCCTCTTGAAAGATTTGGGCCTCCATATTCCATATAAATGGTATCATTCCTGTCCTGGGGAACAATGTAAATCCTTCTACTGCTTATGAAGCAACAAAAGAATCCTACTATGAGGTTGAAATATACTAATCCCTCCTACTAATGATCCCTAGATAGAATAGATGATCTAATGGTATTTCCCATTCTTAAATAATAGGATTTACATGAAGCAGCTGTATGGGCCTGGGTTAGCCACTGGTGCTATCATTAACTAGAGAAGACTAAATCAACGTCTCAAGGATTCAGGAGATACCTAACTTTTGAATTACTCAGCATCAGAGATGGACTACTCAGGTTATAAATGTACTGAAGAACCCAAAATATCTCAAGAAATTGCCACAAATAGGTGTTTTAAAGTTACACTTGATTTTTCCACTTTCAGTAGTTTTGCTCGTTATTGTATAATTAGATGAAAGACCCCTTATATGTAGACATTGAACTATCACTGATAGTCCCAGAAAACTTGCTTCCTTATGGTCTTATAGGCTGACTTCCTGTAAATAGTTAAGAAAAATAACCCTATTTCCTAATGAGCCCTTTTCAAATAAGAAATCCTGGAGGGATGTCTCACAAATATGGAATCCAGGGAAATCTCTTCATGTTAATGATAATATCAGTAGTTGAAATAGGTTATTTTCTCAATATGTTTTTCATACTATGATAAAGACTGAAAACTGCACATTTAAGAAAAGAAATCTTTTCAGAAAATATTGTCGTAGAGAAATCCAATAGCTACTGCATCTGGTTTACCTTTTGAAACATAAAGGAAAATTTGAAACCATACCTCTACTTGTTCCCTCTCCAGTTTACAAGTGATCCCAGCTTTCAAGCATATCCTACAGCAAGAAACAATTTCTCAGAAGTGCCTATCATATCCATATCTGTCCAAAAAAAAAGACCCTCAAGATATAACAATAATTATGCTTGCCAAGTTTGAATTTGTTTCACACAATTAGGGCATTACTTAAATGTAGCCTTTCACACCACTGTGTAGCATGAAAAAAAAAGAAAGCATATTTCACTGTATTGAACTGAGTTATCATTCAGATAAAAATGCTAAGGAAACTCACCGGAAACATTCCTCCGTGTGGTTACATCACTGACGTCAATCCAGAAGTTCTGTGTATTTCGAGAACAGATGTCAGTTTGGTATTATAAATAAGTTGGCTTTTGACCTGAGTAATGTGATAGCTGTACTTTGGCTGTAAATACAATTACTTATAGCTAAACAACTTCAAATTTCCAGCTCTGAAACATGTTGACTTAGGGAAATGCATGACAAAAAAAAATGCATAGACCAAAATTATTTTTTTAATAATTCTTTTTAATCAACGTGATGATAAGTATGACTAGGTATGCTGAGATACAATGAATGAAATCTCAGGGTTTTCTTATTTTATCTTACATATTTTAGTTCTCAGAAATCTGATCAGTATGCATTAAAAAAACCAAACAAAAAACTCAACAAAACTCCAAAACTTCAAACCTGAAATGGAGTGATCCAGTCTGAAAAAGTCATTCTCTAAACAAACACTTTGTCTTGGACAGCTGAAGCAATGCTCCTTTCCTGTCACTTTCAGGTGAATTGTCCTTTCCCAAAGATTTTAATGGAGAATTTAGTTGGCATAGCAAGTTGCCACAGCAGAAGAGTCTGTGATCAGTCAAGGGCTCTGGATCAGAGTCACAAAGACTTACTGAAATGTATCAGTCCCATTTTGTAGACTTGCGAGGCAAAATATGGATTAAAGTGAGGGACAAAGTTCAAAACTGATGTAAAGACATTCGACACTCATCAGTGCCAAAATCTGAATGTATCAAAATTGGCCTAACTCCACGCCTGCCATCTCAAAATCAAGTGGTTCTGAAAATTTACTGACATAATTTTATGTTAAGGTCTAAGTGATGCTGACACCCCTCTACCAGCTGTCAGTCTTTCAAAATAGAGTTGCTCAGTGCTTTCTTCTATTTTGTGCCTTGGACCTTTATTGGGGTGGATTATCTGTTCTTATATTTGATGCTGCAGATGAGAAAATTGCCTCCTGAGCTCATTTGCCTTACAGTCATTATAGCAGTTCTGAAGATTTGTATGGATGGGAACAAAACAGTGAGTGAATTTGCACCCTCCTGCTGAGATATTGCTTTTCCACAGTAGACTTGGCTCTTACAAAAATTTTATCCTGGAAGATGATGAATCTGTTGGTTTTGGAAGTCCTTTGATGTCTTCCTTTTTTCTTTCTTCAGTGACTTCACAAGGGACTATCAGAGAAATGAACCAAATGTTTGTTGAGAAAAGACATTATTCTTAAAGCAATTACATATCTAGATTAAATGCTCTAAATACAATTAGTAGATCTGCTACAAATATTTCAGTAAAAAAGTTTTTCTTTGGAAATAGCTCCTTCAAGAAAATATGTCCATGGACCTATGCTTTACATTTATTTTTTTATTTTTCTTTTAGTGGGTGGGTGTTTTGTTTCCTATTGAAAGAAAACAAAGCAGAAAGGCACAAAAACTGAAACCAGATAAATCAATAGGAAATGAATAGGAAAATCTTCATACATCTGGCTTAAATGTGTTCACACAGACTTTGAGAGATTTTCTGTCTCTTTCTTGTTCCAGAGACAATTCTCTTTGTGTCAGTTCCACTTTTGGAAGAAAAGTGAAGGAGTAGATATTTCTAAACTCAAATAGATATTGATAGGACTGATAGCTTGAGGATTGCACCAGGCTATGGAATGATATAATTCACTGAGAGCATCAGCTCATTGTAGTTCAAACCCTAAATCCAAACCCACTATACACTGAAGATTATTTACTCTGGTTAATTCTACAGGACCTGAGACTCTTGAGAAGGCTGAGGACCCAGGTTAATTCCAAAGTCCTGAACACTTTGCAGTATCTCCTTCTTTTGTTAAATGCCTGAACCACTGTATGAGAGACCAACACTTGATGGAGGCATAGGGACTACACGTACACCAACCCATGCATAGACAGAGGGCAGCTGCAAATTCAGGCTTTATACTAAAGAGAAGCTACTTCAGGATAAAACTAATTGTGAAAGGTAGTATAGAAGTGGAATGTAGGAGTTTGCCTGAATTTTGTCCTTGGTCCACGACAGGGTGTGAACTTGCCTTAACTGTGTATCCACAAGGTCTCCCTCTTACAGAAAAGGGGCATCTGTAAATTATGAGGTATATACCAACAGCTCCATTAGTGGAACTCTTTATAACAGAATTCATAGGAAACAACAAGGGGAAAGTTCAGTGTTGTTTTGTTTTGTTTGGAAGATTTTTGTTGCTTTTGGAAGCTATAGCTGGTCTTCAATAAAGGTGCTAGGAAGACTTACAGGTAAAAAAGAATTAGAGAGCTATAGCCTTGGAGTGCCATTTGGACCTTACTTCAGTAGAAATGTTATTATTTGTATGGAGAAGAAATCAAGAATGACAATACATAATATATATTAACCCTTGGAAAATCCCTTTGCAGCTTATATGGAACTGACATTGATTAAAGGAGAAATCCCACATGTGCTTTTGTCCTGTTCTAAATTATTCAGGTCCTGGCAAGACAGTGTTTCATGCACATCCAAAAATAAATAAATCTTTGAAAACCAACCTATTTTTGAATGCTGGATTTCGAAAGAGGAAAAGAGAAATTGTGTGTCTATCCACAAAAAATAGGAAAATTAATTTATTGTTGGTTTGGAGAAGATTTGTTCCTTTCTGGAAAACAGAAGGATTTGCCTTGTTATCTTAATAAATTCCAAACCTTTAGAAATGTCAGAATCACAGAGGGCTGCACTCTTCTGTTTAAATCAGTTTTAGCTTTCCTGCCCGGACTACCTTTACAAAATTCAATAATTCATATTTTTAAAGATCCAGTCATTTCCACTGAGGAAGCATAAAGATTCTTAGGAGTCAGACACTAGGTAGACCTAAAGCTATTTACCATAAAACTGGACTAAAAGTTACACTTTTTTGTTTACAGAACTGAACAAGCCCTGACCTACACTTCCCCAAGAGAGTTCTCTCATTGTCTTCAACTCATAGCTATGCTTTTTTTTCTCATTATTTTAACTTTAAATCATTCTCAGTACTTCACCTCTTCAAGGTGTTTTAAAGAATATTAATGAAAAAGTAGCATGGCATTAAAAATTACTGTAATCTGTGTAACATTTCATAGCTCCAAATAGGATTGTGATTCTTCTTAGTAGAAGATGATCACCTGCTTTGGCAGTCTAACATCCAGTCTAACAGAGCTTCAGACAGGGGTCTGATAGCCTTTCACTATGGTGTGATCAGTGAAAGGTTTATATATGGCTAATGGGCATGAAATTATGAGATGTTTTGCCAAAGATCCTGCAGGATTTCTGTGGCTGAACTGGGCATACAAAACAATTTAACTGCACAGGATAATTCTGAGCACAGAGTGTAGCCTGTGCTACTGTGAAAGTGTACAGCTGTCTCTTATACTTAGAAGACAGAAGCGGGCATTTTTGGGGTGAATGTCCTCTCATCCTAAAATGAGACATTGAAGATAAGGCAGAAAATGTCTAAACCCATCACTTTGAACCAGGCAGAAAGCCAAGCATTGAGTTCAATAGTAAACATACAGACACAAAATTAGCAAAAATGAATCCCACCTCCTCCTTTTATGTTACAAAACTGTTCAGCTTTTCTTTGGCTCTTCTTTAAAATTTCCATTTTAAAGATGAGAAATGGGAAAGACAAAGATAAGGAAAGAAAAACAAAAGACAAGAAAAGAAATAATATGGATACTGTTGCAATTTCTTTGTAGACAAGAAATTATTTGAATGAGATCCAGAACCCTGATGGAGCAATGAAAAGGCACAATTAGATTTCTCAGAAATTATTTAAATCAGCTATATGGCATTGGGACCTTTTGCATGGCATGTCTTTTTCTAGAAAGAGACCCCTATATTCTCAGTGCCTTATTCCTCTGCACAAGGCTTTGGCTTTCTCAGATGCCATCTCTTCCACTTTCCTTGGACAGTAAGTCTTATATTTGTGATGGCATCAAAGTTCAACCATGGACCAAACATTTTTCAGAATTCAGAGATCTCTGCAGTGGTAAAATGTGGGCCTTTAAATAACAAGTCCCTTCAAGGAGAAAGGTACTCAGTTTCTACAAAACCTCCATCACCCTTAACTCTCCCTGGCTCCACAATTCCCTATTAAAACGACAATTTCATTCTGCCTCATAATGCTTCTATTCATCTTGCTATTTGCCATCTCTTTCTTTCAAAAGCTTTAGGTAAAGCTGACAATTTTGGACTGCAGGTTAAGGACATGGCATCCAATTAAAGCATTACATTACACAAGCTGTGACATTCCAGAATTCCCCTTTATGACTGATTTCACAGAGCAGAAGTGTTATTACCTGGAACATCTTCATTTTCTTTTTTCAATCTTGAGGGAATAGATTGTGAAAGCAGCTGATAGCACAAACAAAAAGGAGGTAAATTCCCAAGTACTTCACACAAACTGTGCCTCTTGCTCTGCAGAATTGTTCTGACATAGGTTTTGTCAGGCTGCTGGTGGGAAGGTTCTGCAGAACATCAAAACATCTCCCAGGACTTCTTCTCTGACAGCCTGGCACTGTGTAGCGCTTTACCCTACTCAGATCAGCTTTGGACTGTGTATATGGCTATGCAATATGGGCCTTTGAGTAAAACAGGACCTGTAAGCAACTTCCAGACATGTGGGCACTGTAGCTACATGTCCTAATGACTAAATATTCAGAATTCTCAAGATTTCTTTTACTTAGTTTTTAATTAAGTAATTAATTGGAAGAATAAACATGAGATAGCATTTATTCCAATGGGTGTTAAATTTTGGAAGACTCTTAAACAAATGCTTTTCTTAAAGAAAAAAAATCACTATGGAATTCAATAGAAACCTGCATGGTTTCTGGCAGAGAAATAGGCTTCAGAGCTAAGCTTTACTCACAGCTCAAATCAAACCAAATGCTCAGCCTTTCTAACTTTGAGTAACTTTGGCTAAGTTTCTATTATGTACCTCAATTTTGCCAAAGATGTAGAATACCTGAATTTTTTTCAACAGAAGATATTTTTCCAAGATAACTGAAGCCAAACTTCTGTCCATATGTCATGGCTGAACATTACCCAGTTTTTCTTTCTCATCTTCATGCTATTTACAGCATAAATGGTTAACATTAGAAGCAGCTGCAAACTAAAGTGTGTGTATCTAAGCCCTGGTTTATTGAATTTGCATTTTAAAAGCCCACAGTCAATTTGAATTCAAAATATGCAGTAAAGCAATCAAATTATTCTTTTAGCTTTCTTCTCCTCAGTCAAAAAACTGCATACATAGAAAACCAGTGGCCTAGTGTTTAAAACTTTCCTTTTTTTAAAATTTTTTTTTCTTTCCCAGAGTTTATGGGAAGTTTCAATGCCTTTGCAGCCTGGTAATCTGAAATGAGAATGCCAAAGGACTGCTGAGCTGTTATTTCAAAATTAAAATCATGAGTAAGAGTCATGAGTGCTGGTGCAGCCAAGCATAGACTTCAACAAAGTTGTAAAGATTTATACGGAGAGGGGCTGTCTTCCTGTTTAACTGGATCATTGTCAGATAAACTGTCAGGCCATTTTTTTCTTTCCCTATCCATCTTTCCTTTTATACCCTCTGGCATAAACAGTGAGTTCTCAGAGTCACCAGGGCACTGTTTTGGATGAGGGATGTTTCCACTTTTAATGACTGACTCCTCTTCTCTTGATATTGGTACCATGCTGACATTGTTGGAGGATTAGTGTGGATTTCACTTATTAATGGCTTTTTGGCTTTTATATCAAGACTAAAGTACTTGGAGCAAATGAGATGCCAGTCAAAATTTTGTGACTTGCATTTTCTTCAAGGAGTTCTGCCTCCAGAAACTAAATTGCTGGGATGCTGCTTTCTAAATCCTGCCTTGTGGCAACCCAAGTCAGTGATTTGCAGCAAGAAAAACTTGTCTGTGAGCCTGCACTCACTCTGGGACGTGGCTGGTCTGCTCATGTGGAGTCCCAGCCTGTACCAGAGCAGCTCACAGCTCTCATAAACTTGCACTGCAGTTTGCTTGAAGCCAGCAACTCCTCAGTGTGGGTGTCACACTCCAAGTATTTATTCCTGCCATACACATCTGAAGTGACTTAGCTGAGCTGCCCGCTTAACCTTTTCTGTTCACAATACCTGGGGGAGGTGAATGGACTTAGTTTGTGCCAGAATGGTTTAATATCATCTCTCAGCTCCTGCTGTCTTTTTAGGCAGACTCTAACTTCAGCCTCAGGCCCAAACAGAGCTGTTAGGGAGATTCCTGCAAGTGTAGCTCACAATTGCTGTACATATTTATTTCCAGCACAAAGATAAAGCAGCCCTGAGCATCCCGCCTGTAGATGAGGCAAGCCCTGTGGGTAGGGAGTGCATTGTGTCAGCACTGAGTGTGAAATGGGAGAGAAAATACAGTCCTATGCAAAATACAAGCAAATACAAAAAAGCAGTAATTAGCTGTGTAGAAATGCCAACAGATTCTCAGAGAGATGCATTTTATCCCAGATGAGTTGTGAATATGGACTGGGAGTGTGACCCATAAATATTAAGGGCAGAGAGAATACTATAAACTTTTGGGTCAGTCACCTGCATTACCTAGGTTGCACTTGTGCAACATGGTCATGCATATTCACATGGTTGGGTTTGGGCCCATTTTTTATAAGGCTTCTCTTGTTTCTTCCCTTAGGCTGATTGTAATTAGAAATGGGATCGAGGCTCTGAAGTACAGAGTTGAAGTACATCTGATGCACCCCACATCCACAGGGCTTTGCAATTAGCATTTACAGCTGGATCCATCCACCGCATTTTAAAATTCATCCTAACTTCACAGAGTAACTAGAGAATTGTCCCACATTAGGAATTTGGCTGGTGCTACATGCCTGGTGAAACAGCTTTATTCCTGCAGCCTCACTGTGGAGGTTTCAGCCAAGGCTGTAGCCTGTGGTGAGCCATAGATAATGGCTTAGGGAAATTTGCCTCTGATCTAAGAATTAAAAATTATTTGTTTTAATGTGCGAGTTTTTGCCTGAACTTGTCTCACCAATTCCTACTTCCAATTCACTGTAATTAAAAGAGCAAAATGTTTGTGGTTGTGAGGCCCAGACAAATTGCTTCTGACCTACAGAAGCCCTGCAGTGCCTTGGGTTACATTAGGAGGATGCTGAAGGGACTGGGACCTCTTCTGCTGCTTTACACTGATGACATTTTGGTTACAGACAGCATCTGACCATGTTGGAGAATTTACCTCCTTTCCAATCTGCATGAATCATTTGTCTTTTGATACATTCCATAGCAACCACTCCAGCCCAAACTGCAATGATAAAGTTAGCTTTATGAAATTGCAGAAGTTACTGATGTTATGGACAAAGCAGCATCCAATAAACACTGGCTTTTTTTTTGGTAATGGCTCTTGATAGCTTAGCCATTCACAAATCTCACACCTGTCATTTCTAAGTCCTACAGAGGTATTTTTCACTGCTAGGAGAAGTTGTCTACACTGTTATGGTTGGGAAAACATAGCAGCAATGTCATAAACCTGTCAGCATAGATGTAAACCAGAAAGGAGATAAATGTCTCATCCAAAAGAGAAGAGAAAAATAAAATTTCAAATCTGCATGGTTTAGATTAATCAATATTATTTTGAAAAAGCATTCAAAAGCACTAAGCTAGTGGAAAGACAATAAATATGTTTTTATTGCATACATACCTGTGACTTTTTTTTCTTTCTCTCTGTCAACAGGAGAAATTATCAGGACAGGACTGGAAAGGACAATGAAAATTGACCCTACACAACAGTTCCCTAAGTAATCTAATAGGAATAAGGTCTTAAGAAGACAGGCAGAATTTACAGCCAGGCCTGGGAAGACAAGGGAGGTGAAGGTAGCAACACATCCCCCAGGAGGTAGGTTCCTGCTATCAGGACCATCATGTAACAAATTAGCAGTGGCTGTCCTTCTGAAGAGGTGTCCAGGGAAGTTGGACAAATCTTGGCTGTTACCATATAATGGCTTTAATACAATATAATGTTGGAGTTTTGGGGGAGGGTTTGGGGTGTTTGAAGGCTTTGTTTTAGTTCTTAAGAAAGAATGATACTTCTCTAGTGCATTAGAAACAGTGAGCAGCAGAGTTTTTGATAAATTCTGTGAGAAGAGAGGAAACTCGCTGAAGTTCCCATGTTGACTATGAACCCTTTTCTTTGTTATTTTACCATAAGCAGAATATCAGCAAACTGATGTTTTACACATTGCATGTCCAAACTGATGAGACACTTGATGCTACGTTTGACAAAGCTCTGGCATTTTCAAGGGAATGCAAAGGAATAACTACAAAAGGAATGATAAAATGCTGAACTTAAACAATGATCTCAAAAGTGTATAAAAGAAATAAGAGTTTAATTTCTTTAAATTATTATTATTATTATTATCTCCATGCATGAACTTTTAAGAAGCAGGACTGCTCTGACCTCAGTCACTTATGCAAGAACATGCAGTCCTCAAAGAGAAAGAAGCAAATTACGTCCTTTAAAGCCATTCCTGTGTCTAATGCAAATTTTTTTTTTGATAATTCAACAAATCATGTGAGTTTTCCACTGAAGTCAGCAGGACAGCTCACATGAGATGCTCACGTGCCCTAAGTTTGCAAGACACTGATCTCATATATTCATTATTTATTTATATATTGTTATGACACTTTTGTTTCTGTCTCATATTTGTGTCTTCTTTTCACTTTAAACAAAGCCTCTTTCCACTTTACATGATTTTGCATGGACAGCAAGATGAGTATTTGGGCACACATATGAGTAAGAAAAATGTATCATTTATCCATTTTCACAGGTCTCAGAAGGAAAAAAGAGACACCAATGGAAAAGAAAATCATATATGTTTTAAATTTCTCCACATTTGTCTTCCTTAAACAAATTGTAAATGCTGCCCTGTGGTTATGAATTATATTAATTTATTTGGTTAAAAAGTGTTCTGAGAAGCTTCATGAGTCACCAAACAACATACAGTTTCTGATGATCACTGGGGCATTTGTTTTTGTGACTGGAAACACTTAAACTACCAAACACAGCTGTTTAAAAAACAGTGTAAGATGTGCAGGTGCATGGAGAGAAAAAAGAAAAAAAGGAAAAAAAGAAGACCCCTTCTCACCCCCAAAACTTTAATTTTCATAGAAAAATAAGAAGAAAATGGAATTTCAAAGCTTAGAAACCAAGTTACTGAACAACAGAGAATCTCAAATTTAGCTAATAATTTTTTATAAATAAAACCCAGTTTGCTTTTATTGGACTAAAGTACTGAACCAGCACTCAATGTGACAATGAATTTAGCCTAGATAACTGGACCTACCAAACTTCACAGACAACAGACTATTAAATGTTCAAATAAAGATCTGTGTTTTCAAGTTTATTATATGGGGGTTATTAACAGCTGATTAGCTGTCATTAAAACAATCATTCCTGGTATTTGTCTGTAGTGATTCTGTTCAAAAGAGGTTTATCACTACAAATTTCTTATTTATGAATGTGATAATTTACATTTCTGAACCAGAACTGTCTTCTCTCTTAAGGTAGTGGGGGTCAGGCAGACACTTTAGGGTGTGACATGGAATAACTCTCTGATACCAGGACCAGTTAGCAACTGCAAGAAGGTGCTGATGCTTTTAAAAACCAAACCTATATCCATCCTTTTACCTTCAACTGGATCAGGGACTCAGAGCCCCACCCAACCTGGCTTTGAACACTTCCAGGAATGTCGTCCTGTTCTTCTAAGTTCTTCTAAGCCTTCTGATGTTTTCATTCTTATAACGAAATTTCTCACACATTTTTATGTAAATAATTATTGTTTTACATTCTTTTCTGGAGGAGAAATTTGATGGACTGTTGGTTTGTCCAGTGTCATTGGAGAGGTGGCACTATCATCCTCCGATCCCCTGTCACTTTTGAAAATCTTTAAAGCTGTAGTCAAGAATTAAACTTCCCTTCTTTTTACCATGGAGGTTCCAGTGTGTGCATCATTTTATTCCGTGTCCTATAGTGACACAGGAATGGGGCACCCACAATCTCTCGGGGAAACTTGTTCTAGTGCCTCCTCACCCTCACAGCAAAGAATTTTACTGTACAGTTTTATAAGTCCCTTTTCTAAAAACAAACTAACAAGCAAGAAAACTGGAGGAGTTATTTCATGGCCTTTACCTCGCAAATCACAAACGCAACAGCAGAGTTGTTGGATATGTCATCAGCTTTTCTTACACTGCACTCTAATTTCACTTATTGTTGATCATCTTGCATTTGTGGATTACATCAGACCTCTGCACCTCATGCAAAGGAAAATACATTTACTTCTTCAGCTGTTGTAGAGAAAACACAATTTGCTTTGGAAAGTGATAGGAAGATGCGAAAGCGATAGGAGTATTTTCTTTACAATCTTTCCAACTGGAATATGGAATTTTTACAAAGAACAAAGTTCACAGTATTTCATCATAATTTTAACTATTATTTAACTTCCCTATGAAGGTTTGATGTGTTACCAAATGTCTCATAATTCTTGAGGTATGGTGTGATAATGATTCAAATAGGTTTTTATAGATAATGTTGCCATTTGTTGAAATAACTTCACAAATTCTTCTAGAGAACACACTTTGTCCTGTCCTTTTTGTTACTTTTTTTTGACATTAGGAAAATTGCACTTGAGAGTTTAAGGTGCCATTCTTAAAACAAGTATTTTAAAACATTTTTTTTTAAGAATAAATATAAGTAACAATAAAAACAAGTTGTAAAGACAAAATTGGCAGACATATCTCAAACAATAAGTAACTTCAAAAAGGAGGATAACAGAATTCACACTGCAGAAAGAAATTTATAATTTTGTCAAATAATTTTATCCAGTGAAAGTATTCAAACACATACTTGGCCTCATGCATGTGCAGTGTTGCCCCCAGCAGTATAGTGAATCAAGTGCTAAATGGTTTTCAGAAAATTGCCTGCAACTTTTGTTTCCTGGAGCAACCAGACAGCCTTACTAGAAACCTCAGAAAGCTTTTTCATAAATATTTTTTTTCTTTCAGGACAAATATTTCTTGAATTTCTGCCACCAAAATGAGAGGACAACTTTGTCCTTTAATTGTTATAACCTACTACTACTAATACGAAATGGGGAAAGAGAAAGCATGCTGCATATATTCTACCTGTACCAATCACAGCTGTTGGGTCAAAAGTTGTTAATCTATTTGACATAGTTTTATCATCCACAGCAGGATATTAAAAGGACAAAAATTCCTCAGCTTTACCCTGCTTGTGAGAAAAAAAAATCTAATTTTCTTTTAATATCTATAATTTATAACTCTACAGACTTTAATTCATGTTTTACTAATTAAAGTATATTCTAAAAATACATTCAGCAAGTGGTCTTCCTTCTCAAGCTCTATCACGACTTCTTAAGGTTAAGAAAACAACAGTGGAACCCAAGATGAAAGATAAATAACCTTTAAAAATATTAATCATGAATTGTAAGAAAATATGAGTCAAAATATTAGTGAAGTCATTTTAAAAATATTCAGATCGTTTTATAGTCTGCATCTGGTTCTATTTCATATAAATGCAAGTTGGACATCTATGACCTTTGTGTTAGTAACAGATGCTGTCATGAAGTTGATCATTTTTACATAAGCAAAAGCTAAACAGAATCATTTCAGGCCACCCAATGTTGCAGTTGCCTGGCACAGCCAAAGATTGCACTGGTCCACACAAAACTGTATCCAGACACTCTAGACATACTTTTCAAATTTTATAATCTGTGGCTTTAATTATGAATTTCATATGTCAGGTTTTCTTCTGCCCAATGGTGAGAAATGCCTTCAGAGCAGAGGCTGAGGGTAATGCTCTGTGTGCAGAAATGTTTGAAAGGTGCCTGTAGGTGCTGCAAGCAGCACTGCTGGGTGCAGGGGATGAGGTCTGTGAGCAGCCTGCATGGGCCAGGAGGAGGAGAAGCAAGTCAGGCGTGCAGGTGACAGAACAATTGTCATGGTCCTAAATGATGCAGTGAAGCATATGGATGCCAACCTCACTGGATATCAGCATGAACCTCAAAGAGTTCCTGCTTGTGCAGGAACAGTTCCACACTGTGCATAACCCACATAGAGTCTGGCATCTCATGGCTTTGTACTCTAAAGTGACTCTTGCTGACATTAGCCCAGAGAAAGAGCAGCTATCTTCTCTAGGCCAGTTAAGATTCCCTCCCAAGAATGGTTAATATCCTTAATTATGTCTGCTTTTTAGAAGTGGTTAATCCTTCAATCTGCTCTTTAAGTTTCTGGTCTTGAGAGGGAAATGCTGGGAAGTCTTGAAAATAATAGCCCTTCCTTAAGTGCATTATGATGCACAACAGTGTCAGAAAAAAAAATCCATACCCCAAACCCAAACCCAAATCAAAACCAACAAACCAAAAAAAAAATGGATTTTGAGATCCGTTGAATTATGTAAATCAAACAGACAAACAAACAAACAAGCAAGTCAAAAAGTATTTAAATTTGGACAAGCAGACCTTTAAGTTTTAAATAGACAGTACATCTCTCAGGAGCAACATTAGAAGTAGAAATTTGAGTAGATATACTATATAAATACAATCTCCCTGGTACAGAATCATAGAATTTTTCAGGGCGGGAAAGACCCCTAAGATCATCAAGTCCAGCTGTTAACACAGCATCTTCGTGTTCACCACTAAGCCATGGCCTCAAGTGCGACTTCCACAGGTTTTCAAATACCTCCAGGGATGGTGACCCAGCCACTTTTCTGAGCAGCCTGTTTCTATGGTTGACAACCCTTTTGGTGTAGAAAATTTTCCCCATCTAAACCTCTTCTGGTGAAACTTGAGGCCAATTCCCCTCCTTTTGTCACTTGCTACTAGACAGAAAAGACTGAACCCCACCTTGCTACAACCTCCTTTCAGGTAGTTGTGGGGTCTGAAATATATAGAGGGAGCAATATACTACTGATTGAACCACTTTGTTTTTCTGAGTCAATCTGATTTAAAAGTGGCTATTTGGTTCAGCAAATCTGACTTTAATTTTACCAAGAATAAAAGCTGTGTCCGATAACCTATAAAGCTATAGCTATTAAATTCCCTCTAAAAGGAATTTCAGTAAAATATTCTGTAACTATTAGAGAAAGCTTATATCCTGTATAGCACTCATTTCATGTTGCACTTCAAAATGGAAGAGCCAGGCTTTGTTTTGATACACAAACTTCATAAACTTTGAGAAAAGTTACACAATTCATAAACTTTGAGAAAGAGCACCAAAACATAGTGCAGAAAAGTACTAATATGAAACAATGACAAACATTGTGTTTCCTAATGGTAATCAGTTCAATTATACCTATTTTTTGCTACCTTTTAAAGGATTTATAATCTAGGTGCTCTGGGTGAGTGAGTAGGTTTAGTGGGGGGTAAAAAACCCAAACAAACAAACAAAATTATTCCTCTGTTACTGCTGTCATCCTCATCTACACTGTTTTGGAACTTGATTTTGGGATCCATTGAATTATGTAAATCAACTGAATTGCAGGCAAAAGCCTCAGATATGGGGAAGGCAATCCAGGGTTAGTTACAGCTGGGTGAATACACCTAAGCTATAAAACAGAGCATTCCACACTATTCTGTTATTTTTAATGGCTATTCAAGCTATTTTAAAAAAAAGAGCTTTCTAGTAACAGAATATCCATTTACATGAGACAAATTCTTCTGGAAGCAATAAAGGTGCCTATCTGCACAGTGCCCAGGATAGGTTTTCATTCAGAACAGGCCTATTTTCTATTTGAGGCATTTCACTCAACTAGAGATTCTAAAAGATCAAATATCACACTATAGGTTCTCCTTCATGCTTTGCAAAGGGAGCCTTATGTGCAAGCTGCTTTAAAGCACAGTTTTACTCATGTCATCTGCCAGAATAAAGCACAGTGGGCTCTTTGACCTTGGAAAGCAAAGCACACTGGCAGGTTGCTAGAAGCCCATGGGTAGCATCTAAAAGACATGAAAATATTTATGTCTGTGTTCATACTTCCCCCCAACATCTTAACACCTCAAAATCTTAGTTTAACACCTATATTCTCCAAGAGGTATGGAAGCATTTGAAAGCTATTTTGTCTGACTTACAGTTTTTCTCACTGAAATTTTAGGCAGCTGGCAGCTCAAATGTTATGTAGTTTGTTGAACTTGTTGCTGCTAATAAATGGAGACAGAGAAAGAGATACACAAATGTGCTCCACTTAGGTGGAAACATCCAACACCTCCAGAGAATTATTAGGCAGTGCTAGCATTGCTCAGCAATCTCCTCAGCCTGGTGGGCGCACCACAGGGAGAGCAGGAGGCGCTACTGAGGCCAGACGTGCCCTCTCTGCAGAATGTTCTGGTTACAATTTACTTTCCTCTTGACCATGTTATCCTCACAGTTCTGGTCACACAGCAAGTCAGGTTTGAGAAAAAGAAACTTTATGAACTGTACCAGGATCCAAGAGCTAAAACAATGTCCAACTTAAATACAAGCAATCTGTCACCACTCTCCTTCCATGCTACTGCCTCAGCTAAGGGTTTTGTAAAGTTGGATACCATCACAAGTGGTTAGAAAATTTTTTGATGAATGATCAAGCAACATATTATTTTCCAAGCCGTAAAATAGTCTACTGAAACCAAATATGGGGTCAATAATACTTCCTATTTCTAATCCTAAATGCTTAGATTTCAGAACAGCTGCTTTCCTTGTCGATGGTGAGACCTTCCACTCACTGAAAATTAAGGATTGATTTTAGAGCTTGGGGCACTGTATGACTTTCTAGATTAGAACTGGACATAAATATAAAAAAAAATCAGAAAGTTCAAGTGATTAATGACATAAATGCCCTTCTCAGAAATGTCCTAGAAACACTCCATAGTTTCAGAATCCCAAATCACAGCATTTATGAACCAAAATGTGACTTAGTCAAGCTTTGAGGCCCCAAACACACAAAACTGTGATACCTTGCATGTAGTTACAGATATTTAACTTCCCAGAACCCTCTAGATCTTGAAGTTCTACCTATCTCTAAATTTTGTCTCATTCCATAATGAAATAATAACAATTTCTATCAACAAATTAAATTCCATTAAAACACAAGACAACAAATGCTTAATAAAGGTGATTAATCGTCTTCTTATTGCAGACATATCTTCAGCAGCCTGACAGCAAGAACATTCAAGGTAGCCATCCAACCTATAGGCTAGAGGTCATTGCTGCCTCCAAATGTAAGTGCTCAGATTCTCTCTCCTCTCTGAGAATAGATATTCCCAGACTAAAAAAGACTAGAACCAAGTTTTACACTTTTGAGACAAGTATTATACGTGGAAGAACATGATTCAAAAGATGAGTAACATTCCCTTCACCCTCACTACTATCTCCCCTCTGCTTTGGAAGGCATTCAGAGTTAGCTCAGACTGTGCTCCAACCACAGGCACCAAACAAGCTCCTCTCAGAGCCTGGAGTTTGGCATCTCTTCCACTGTGTCTGCATAGCAATGGCCTTTGAAGCAGATGTAGGTCTGTATCATTCCCTGGGAGCTATGAGCCTAAACTTCACATCTGCCTTGTCTTAGGGGGAATTTACTGAGTCCAGACACTGAACTGGGTTGATCCAGAAAAACAGAAGAGTCAAGTTTTGAATGAATATATCTCCACTGTTTGGATTTTCTCTCGATCCAGCATCCTCATGCCTCAATTTCAACAGGAACGTGTGTATGCAAACTGCAGTAAGACTCCCAGTGGAGTCTTTTGCTGGTCATTGGGATAGTTCTCCCTACTCCATAGGGAGAAATTCTATATATCATGGATCTCCACTATCCACCTCAGGAACACAGACATCTAGTGTTCACCTAGTGCATCCCACTGCATAAAATTTAGCCCCAAGTTCTCAAAGTTTCCCTGCCTGTTATTTCCCAGATTGGTATTCCCAAAAGATATCAAAAGCAAATCCTTATATGGATTATATCATTATATGGAGTCTTTTCTCTTTTGTGCAGACTACAGACCAACAGGACAAACAGCTCCTAACTTCCAACCCACTTGAAGTTAGCTATTACAGTATCTTTTTAGGCAGAGGGGACCCTCAGTGACTGCAATTTCTCTTAGAGCTAATAAATTCCTGTAGATCAATTAATTCCTGAAGATCCCAGTGCTTATATGGCAAACTGACTAACTCATATCATAATGTGGAGTACTTGGACTCTCAAAATAGCTGACAGGAATAATACACGCTAACCACACATACCAAAACACTGTGCTGTTAGTCGGTGTTCCAGGCATGTTAATTAACATTTCCATAGTGTGTGTATTACAATGCTCAAAAAATTTATTTTTTAATAATCAAGCCACAGAACGGACGCTGAGATCACAAGAGTCTGGGTCATAAGAAGAGTCTGGGTTAAAGCCACAGAGGCTAAAATGGAAATTCTGAGTGATATTTCATTTCCAAATCCACATGCTTTATTTTGTTTAGGAAAGAACTAATTCAGTGGCTGAAAAAAATAATTGAAAGATACTCTTGAAAAGGAAGAGTGAATACCACTGAAATCCTATATTTCATATTTGCTTCTCAAAACAGCTGTCAGAAACTATCAGTGCTAAGAACACATTAAAAAAACCAAAAAAGAGTAATGGATGAAGTAGAAGATGCAAATTTTGCTTAATATGTTAACTCTTCTCTTTGAAAAGGCATACAACTGAAATAGCACTAGAAAAGTCTTTTTAAAGAATTCACCTTCCAATCATTAAGGCAGATGGTTAAAGCCTGGCTAAGCCTTGCAGCATGTGTAACCAGCTCCTAAACTCTGTTCACTGTTCAGTAACTCAAAAGCAATTGACAACTACAGCTAGGTGAGACAAATCACAAACATGTTTACCATTTCCTCAAAGGAAACACTGATTACCAAGTTCAGATACCTGTTCTACACAATAGGGGATGTACACTTGGAGATCTAGTCAAGGAAAGATTTGTAATATCCAGAGGAGAAACAAGGTTAAAAACCCAAAAAGGAAGAGCAGGGTGGATGTTCTATTGAAAGGGAAGACTCCACTAAAAGGTGTCTGGGTTTCTCAATAAGGTTTAAAAGGAAAGTCAGCTCCTCAGAATGTGATATTTTCAATCTGACAAAGAGAGAAATTATTAAATATTTTAAAAAATTAGAAGAAATACAGTTAGAATTTAGATTAAACAATTATCCTGAAAGTATTCATTCATCTTCCCCCATATACATCTTGGAAAAAATATATTTGTATATTTCCAAATTATTGGAAAGAGAGACATCGTTCTGAATGTCTTTTGCAACAGAGAAAATGTACCATTTAGGGTGGGCATTTTTCAGTCAAGCATTACAAGGAACACTGGATTAATAGATGTGACAATAAAGGTGTTTTGTAATATTCATGTTATCTAATGTCTTGATTTCTGTAGATGATCAGCAGCAATAGAGCTGCGTTGGACAATGTGAAGTCATCTCTCAAAATAATGCTATATGACAGGCCAAGTGCATTCTGGTTTGATTTGCACAAGGGATGAATATAGAATATCTCACTGCAGTGCAGCCATTCCCATATTAAACTGATGAGGTCAAAGATGCTTATAAGTTCCAGAAGTGTGGGGGGAAAACCTTGTTGTTGTTTAAAAACCATGTTGTTCAAGAGTGTCCTTTCCTTTACTTAATGACTAGTGCATTTTAATGCAGCAATTAAACTAAACATGCACAAGAAAGGGATTTGGGGATTTATTTATTTCTACATCTCAATGGTAGTCAGCCTACAGAAAACATGGATGAGTGCATTCAGCATGTGGGGATAATCATGTAGTTAGGAAGCAATGTTTAATCTAGTTGAGGCTGGTAATCTCTGGATGTTGATGCACAGTGTCATGCCCTTGTAGCATTTCCACATGGGTGATCTACTACTTTGCAGCACTAGAATCTGCATTTGATTTCTTATTCTCTTATCTACTCCTCAGGGATCCAGTAAATCCATCAGAATTTTACAACTGCCATTCTCTCTAGGCTGTGTCACACTCGCAGACAAGGATTAAATTCAGGCTTCTAAAGCAGTTGCTACTTTCAGCTTTCTGCCCTGCATTTCAGAGATTGCCAGTGCCCCTGCAGGAAGTCTGAAACCCAGCAAAGAACCTCTTGAGCACCCCAAGCCTGTTTATTGAGGTGCATCCATCCACTTTAATTATAGTCCTCAGCTAAGAACAGCAGCAGTACAGAAGCTGACTGGATCATGACTCAGTTTTGGTCAGAGGTGGGGACAACAACTTGGGCAGGACCCATCTGAGCCATCTGATTTTACTCTGCTTCTCCATGTGAATGAACCCTTGGACTTCATCAGTGTTTATAAGTTAGCAAATGGCAACCCCTTCCAAAAGCAATTGTTTCAGGACAACAGGAATATTTCAGCTGTCTCAGACTCTTAATTTACTGAGAGCTTTATAGACCCTCAGTTTTCATTGTTTTTTTCTTTTTTTTCACTTTTTCTTTTTTTTTTTTTTAATTTTCAGAGTCACAAATGAAACAGAAATTAAAGGTTGCTGCGTGTCCTTCTCTGAACCCCATGAGGACCTGCATTAAGTCACTGTCTTCACTCTCCTCAGACACTTAGGTTTAATTACATGAAACACAGAAGTATTATATAGCAAATAATATAGGCTTATTTACATGTTTTTATTATACAGAATAAACAATAAAATAGTTGTTGATTTTAAATGATAAACTTTTATTCTGAATATACTGTTTTTGCACAATAATTAACACAACAGTTCTAGGATTATAAACTTTTTATAACATTATTGTACAAATTTTTACAAAAAATTATTTTTTTTCCAGGCTTGTCAAGTTCCACAAAAGTGTCAAGAGAACACAAGAAAAGGGAGAAAGACCTGCTTGCCTTGTAAGAGCAGCCAAGTCTTTTTTTGCGGAAACGCACACTGAGCATTTCAATAAAAATATCCCAGAAAGCATGATCCAGACATTCCATACAACACAAGAAGAGAAGACAGCTTTGTCAGATCACAATCGCAATTTCATGGCATCTGAACAAGACAGTATCCCTTTAGCCTCAGTGAAATATTTCTTCATGATGATGTTTTTCTTTTAAACCATAAACAGGACAGATTCAAGTAGCTGGGAACAGGGTGAGGCTAACTTTTCAAAAGTCTTGAATTGTATTCAGATGCTTTGTTTTAATCTTTTTACAGTAGTGTACAATGAGTATTAACAATATTAACATTGTGGTATGAACAAAATAATAATAAATGTGGCCTTTGTTAAAGGCTTGGATGTCTGATGAAGTTAGGGTAAAATTTATCCCAAGAAAGGAGTTATTAAGATTTCACCTTAGGTTGACATTCCAAAAACACTGGAGTGCATTGCAATGCCTTTTTGGCATTAATATATTTCTTAATAACCAGTGTGCTAGCATCTGAATTTTTGGATCAGTGGTACTGAGGTTGTGTTTTGGAATTAAGTTGTACTAAGCATGTTTGTTATGTGTTAATGGGAAAAAAAGGTTTTAATGTCTCTTCTGTGACAGCAAAAAGCTCTCAACCACAGCAAGTAACACTTGGGTTGCAAAGGTCACTTAAAAGGGATACTGCCTATTTGAAACCAGTAAGGCCAGGTTTTAAGTTAATAAAAGGAATATTGTAGGAAAACTTACAAATGGCAGCAACACTGTTGTTTTTGTCAAGTTAAGCAGTAAAGCCTCAAGCATTAGAAACATGAAAAAGATCATACTAAAGTCTTAAAGGTACAGGACCTTAAAATCTTGTCAATCAGACCTGCTATGTCATGTTAAAAACCTGTTACAAATACGGACCACGGTCAGTGTTTCGGCAGTAATGCTGGTTGTTCAAAAGAAAAAAAAAACTAGAAAGAAACCTTTCATGTTAAGTCCTCAGATCATGTTTTGCACAGTACCATGCTGTAACAACTTTACTGGGGGTTACTTGTCAGATGTACAATACGTTGCATGACTTTTTGTGTGAACTGAACCAGTCCCAACAGTCCCCTTCATGCTATTTAAAGTAGTTGAGCATCCATTGACAGAGCCTTGTATCTGACTTTAAAAACCACAGCTTTTTACAGTATATCATATTTTAAAATATTTTAATTTAAACTTTAGGATCAAGGTTCTTCTTTCAAAGATAAGAGAAGATGACTATGATGCACTGTGAGAATAAGGATACTCTTCTGCATGAGAATTTATTCATGCGAGTTATTTCTATCAGACTGGTATTGACATTTTGAGATAGCTGAAGTTCAGATTGCATTTTTGGTCTATGTTTTTCATTTTGCAGATATTGGGGTATTTAAAAAAAGTCTTGACAATCACTTGAATATACTATAATATATAATTTCTAAGTATTTAAAATACTACTTTCTAAAGTATTAATAAGATAGGAATCATGTTGGCTAAATGTTTATATAGAACATCATAATGTTAGCTGGAAGGCTAAATGTTTATGTAGAACACATTTCTTCAGGTCATATAGAGGGGCAGAGGAGAGGAACAAAGGGCATTTCCCTCTTTGGATCACCCAGGAGGGCTGTGTGTCTGCATGGCATGGGCTTCTCCCTCCTCTTGCACCTGAGCACTCTAAGGGAAGTGGGATAAGAGCAAAAGCCACAGATGTTTCCTGTGGCAGTGTGAATTTGTGCCATCTTTCTTTCTTCCAACAAACTCCAATCAAATACTTATAAAGTAACTCTGAATATGGCCTACCAGCAAAGTGTTTTAAACAGTGCAACTTGTCCATGAAGGGTTTCTTTTGGGAAGCTAAGTGAAAACTATAGAGAATTTACAATAATAAGATGAAATTAAAAGAGCACAACGCAAACCAACGAGTATTTAAAGTAACCTCAGAGTAAAAGCAGTGAGCGCAGTAATTATTGGCCTAATCCTAGAAAACTTGTTCCTTCCATAAAATGTCAATTGACCACATCAAGAAAAATCACTGGATGCAGTCTTGGCATTAGAAACACTCAAACCAATTTTTTTATCAGGTGGTAATTGGTGCTAGAGTGAACAGAACTACAGCACTATGACCACAAGGAAGAGCTCCAAGTTTATCTTCACCCTTATCATCAACATTAGCTCACCTTCCCTGGGGAGGACCTGAAGTCATCCAAAACAGTTAATTGTACTTTTTACCCTCTGACATTGCTAGGTATATTTTTTTTAAACCTAGATTTTATCGCTGATCAAAAGATCAGGATTTCTGTTTTTCACTCACTGTATTTCCAAACATGAGAAAATACACAGCTGGAGCCAAGGTACATGAAAAACAATGAACCAGCCGTGAGTACAACCACAGTAGACATCTGATCATTCAAGCCATGCCATGGCTTGGAGTAGCTTCTTCAGTTTTCATAGGATATTAATGCATGCCCAATCATTTTTTAAGCTTTTGGCATGATCAAAATTATATCAATCAATTGCCAGCGTATACATACCGATGATTTGCATTTTTTTATTTTTTAATGAGCTAGTGTATTGTGCCATATTAATATTTGCATATTGCAGTTGTTAGCAGAACTGTACAATACCAGCAGAGTTGCACATTCATTGGTTTAGCTGTCTTGCAATACTGTTTAGTTCTGAAAACTAGAAAAAAAAGCACAAATCATATTTTGCATCAACACTATGCTACACTGTAATATTGTAATTTACTGCACCAACCTGTATCACCAATGAGGTTGTATAAAAACAACTTCTAGAGTTATTATTCACAATCAAGTATCAATGTGCATACATATAGATTCAAGGCTCCCCATTTGTTTATATTTTTTCTAATCGCAGCAACCAGGTCATTTGGCTGTTAAATATGCTATTTTCAATTCTAAATAGCAACAGCATAAGTTTTAATATTATGGGTGGGTTTATATGAAGGAAACAAAGGGGGAACCTGATATGAACCTTAGAGAACATATACTTCCAAAAATAAATGTGTTAAATCTGATTTTTATATTCTTAAAATATCTGTACACAGGTTTTCATGTGAGATCACTATTTTGTAAAAAATCCACCTCAACCATTTTGTTACAATAGCTATATTTACCCTATTTTCTCAGCTTTTTCATTGCACAGTATATTCAGAGCTCTGTTTCATAATATAATGTAATATGATTTGATTGCAACACATTGCAATGTTCAATTTCTCACACAATACAAGAATCACTCTGTTATCTTTTCAATGAACTATACTCTACCATCAAAGAAAACAAACTGAAAAACAATAACTTAGCATCATCATCATGCAAAATACCCCTGGAAACCAACATTCAAATATCACAAAGACATTTTTTATTCACAAGCATTTTTGTTTCAGCCTTTGAAGAATTTCTACTAGCTTTATATGTAACTGCATTGTGAAAAGGAGGTGAATATTACATTTAAATTAACAATTTTTTTTCTGACAGAAGATTACACCAAGTTTAAGATGAAAATCACTTTTTTAGTTACACTCTCCAGTACCTTTGAATTTTGAAAAACAGTAGTTTTCTCCCTTCCCTCCTTTCTACATACAATATCAACCAACAAAAGCTTAGCTGGCTGTAGGATTCATTTTGGAAAATTAACCACTCATCATAAAGCATTCCAATCATGCTGAACTTCTGGTGAAGACTGGCCAATATTTTCATTTTACTCAACAAGTTTGGACAAAAGTGATGTTAAAAGCAGCCACTGCGGTGCTAGTAATTTATATTGGGGAGAACATTTTCCTTTGTCTTTTTCTTTTTGGTTTTTAAACAACTGTTCATGTAAAAGAATATAAATCTTCAAGATATCCAAAGCTTAAAAGAAACGAAAACCATATACATAAGCTATTGTTAGGGGAGCCCTTTTACATGAAGTCATCAAGATTACAACAACAAACAAATGAATAAACAGAAGGTTTTAGCTTTCCCCAGTGGGGCAGGTACAGAAATCTGTTTGGATGGCGTGGATGATGCAGCATTCACACACGGTTAAGGATCTGACACTCCAACATGCAGGCATCGTGGCGCCCCGATGAGTCTCACAACGCGCGATAACCAGACACGAGCGCTGCTGTTCTGCTGCTGTCTCAGTAGCTGACCCTTTCGAAAATGGAACTGAGGCTATCGTTTTGGCCAGGTCTCGATTAAGTTATGCAGGTTTTGGTTTAGCAAGGTCATAACTGGCAGTGTCTGCTGCCACATAACAGCCAAAGCAGGACCAACTGAATTGCTACCATAGACCACAGTGATGGACTCAGACCAGAGGCCCCACCGCAGTCAGCTGAATCTTCCTGTCGACAAGAAGAGAAGAAATCATTTAATATTAATTACAGGGAAGCTGCTTGAGAGGTAACCTACAGCTTAGCTTTCAATATTTTGAACCGTCATTGAGGCATCATTTTTGGTCTTATACGTTTTATTTTGCTAAAATAACAGTAAAATAATCCCTGGAAGTTCCTCTGATTTTTGATACAAAGAGTGGCACTATTAATTTATAAACATGGGAGGATTAAATACTTTAAAGGTTTACAGCACAAACTTATGAACTAGATGGGATACTTACACCATCCATCAAGAAATGCTGTGGAATATACCTGGGGGCCCCAGTAAACACCATCTATATTGCTTAAAATTGCATTCATTTTAAGATTCTGAGTATGACTTTATTGTGAGAAAAGATAGAAGAACAGATAACTTTTCAAGTTTAGAAAACAAACACAAAAATATGTTTATGTCCATTTCATCATGTCATCAAATGATTGCACAATAAAATGAATATGGTCTGCAGGTGAAGATATGATCAAAGAGAATGAAAATCTTTTCTCTGCCTCTGGTGCTCTATTCAAGTATGACAAGGAAATTTTCTATTGCACTACTTGTACATGCTTGATGCAGTTTGAAGCTGTCTCAGCTGCACTGCTGTCATGCATCAGTAACTATTCCTTATGCCACACAGCAATCACATCACTCTTCCTCATTCCTCTCCACCATTAATTGCTGATCTTTGCTCTCTCTTTACTTATAATGCTTAATACCCTTCACATGATGGACCTAATCTTTAGTCTGACTGAAATACATTTGATACCTGTTCTGGAGCCTGTAACACCTTAAACCTTGTTTCTCAAGACTGATACAAACTCTGATTAGTACCTAAAACACCAGGAAAATTTTCCCCTCTCCACTTTGTCTGAGATTCATGGTAGCTCTGAAGGCTGAAAATATTTGGTCTTTCTCTTGTTTTCACAGTATTCTGTAACCATGGTATAAAAAGACACTTTCCATATTCCAAAAGATTCCAAGCCTCCAAGGGCAAGAAAACAATGTAGGTGGAAAGGAATTCAGGTATATTAGCAACTGGGGAAACTTCTTGAACAGGAGCAATATGTGCAGGGAAGGACAGACAACTGAGTCTGAACAGTAACAGGCTGGCTGCTGGCACAGAAATTAAAAAAAAAATATACAACAGAAAGCAGAGGAAAGCCAACAGTCAAGAAAAAGCTCCTGGTTCCGACTGACATGCCACTGAGGCATATGCAATTAATAGTTAATTAAGACAAGGCTGGGGTAGGTGTGTGTGGGTGTGTGCGTGTCTATAAAAAGTACAATCATGATAAATAAGAAAGAGTCATTAAACAATGTTTAATTTATCAGCAAATTTCCTTAAGCAGAACTTCCCAGCTTTGTAAGAATAGCAATGCAGGACATCAAGTTTACTCAAATGGGCAAGAACAAGAAAGTACATAAAAATGGCAGATCAGATATAAACAGGAAATGGACGGGGGGGAATAAAGGCGTTCTTTGTAACCTCTTTGCAGAATACACTGAAATGATAATAGAAATTTTTTGACTAAATTAAAACCACAAAGCCAAATATGATGTTAGGGCAACTCCTTCAAAACAGAGGTGTAAAGACAGAATTTGGAAATTACAGGGCATAGGAAAGACCTTCAATGAGTTCTTTATACCAGCTTTAATGGGTGAGAATTATAATGTTATTTATTTTGCGCACAATGCATTTTTTAAAGCTGGTAGGTTTCCAAAACAGTTTGGGAAGAAATATGGAAAATCAGATAAAGCAGACAAAGTAGACTCAGTACATTATCAAGAATTATAGCATTCACCAAGAGTCTCCTTTAGAAACTTGGATGCAAAAACCCCCAACAATCCCAAGCCCAAAAAAACTTCAAAAAATAGCATTCAATTTCCTTAGAAAGAAATAAAAATTCATTTTGTCCTAAAGCAAAGACCTCATGTTGGTTGCCATTCTTTATTAACAGTAGTTTTTTTCCAGATTTAGCTCCTTCATGTGTTAGCTCTATAATTTAGTTGTATAGTTTTGGATTAGGCTTTCTGTTTTATTTGGTTTTGTTGTTGTTGTTTTGGTTTGGTTTGGTTTTTGGTTTGGTTTATTTTTGGTTGATTGCACTGTACAAGTTCAAAATTCCTAAGGTTTCTGGTCAACAAGAAATCCTAAGTGAACTCTGCTGCACCAGATTTGTACTAGGATGCTAAGATTTCAAGATGCACTGAACATTCTGGTTTATTTAGTTTGGCTCTGTCACTATTTGCATCTGCATTGTGTCTTGTCATGCAGCTTTATTTCTATTTAAAGTACTTAAAAATAACCCTGTTGCTTCTTCCTCACAGTGACTACCATTAAAAACAGAATTATCAGTAAAGGCTTCCTCTCACATGAATTCAGTGAATGGTACTCAGAGTTACCTCTTGGTATTTATTATTCTTATCACTGAAATTACTTAGAAGAGTCATCTTTGAAGAAAGAGTTGAAAGCAAAGCAGGAGATTTAAAATTTCCAACAGACAGGACATGTCTGGAGAATATAAGTAGTAAACTGAAGGTCTTAAACAAAATTGTGCATAACATGAAGGGAAAATACCTTTATAGCAAAAATGGCATCCAGTATAGCAAGAAGGCCTCCTCATATAGAGTTATACAGGACTCAGCTTAAGCCATCTTGCATTAGACCAAATACTGCAAATTATGTTGATAAATTAATCCTACCACCACGTCTTTTTGAAAACACCTTCCATTCTGTTGTCCATGTCTATTTGCTCTATGAGTTTTGGTTTTTTTTAAACCACACCACAATTTCTCAACTGCTCTTACATTCATGAGTCATACAATGTAATATTCCTACTGGGTTGAAATGAAGTATTTTGGTATCTTTTTTCCCCTCTCCCTAAGACTACACAGAGAAGTTTTTAAAGGATTCACAATTCACAACAGTAGAGAATATCTTGGAAGCCTCATGCAGGACAGGCATCATCTTATTACGAACGACAGCATTAAACTGCACTACACAAAAGCATACAAGGCTTACACACATATTTAAAGCTTAGTGAGATTTTAACCTCATGTTGATCAAAGCCACATCAAATTTCTGAGGTTTGTAGACCAATTTGCAGTGGCAAACCAGCAGTTCTGCCAAGAACAATTTCTAAATATTGTCTCTGGAATCAGTTAATTCTTTTGTGTCCTAAGCTAAAACAAAAATAGTCGTGGCAAAGAAGGTACAGTAAATCCTATCTAAATTAATTTTTTCCCCACAGAATTTCACATTGTAATTTTCTTCTGTGCTCTCACTGTTGTCAAAACTACAGGAAATGTGAAAATATAAGATAAAAAAGAGGACAAAATCTGATTGTGTTTATTTACATGAATTAAAACTATCAACAGTCCCCTTGAAATAAGCAGGATTCCACCCCAATTTAAAACTAGATTGAGAAAAATGTCAGTTTTGAATGGTCTTCAAAATGCTTTTTTTTTAAAAATGCTTCCCGTCTTCTTGAGCCTTAAGAAAACTTTTCAGCTGTTTCATGTTAATGTTATTTTTGAGATTTCTTCTCAAGTATCTTATAACAAAGATATACAGCATTGTTTTATCTTCTCTTTACATTATCTTATCTTTACCTCTTCGCAATTAGACACTGAATTATTTTTAGGCAGTTTCACTGAAATTTTCCAGCCCATGACATTAATCACACAAATCCTGAATAACAGATCAGCTGGGGATGTCCTCTCTTTGTTGTCTTCAAAATTATGTCTGTGTATAAATTCTCTTTGAAGAGAGAGACACTTGTAAAAGAAATTGGAAAGAATTGTTGTAGGCTGCTTTCATTTCACCAGAAGTGTATGAGAAATTTCTTGCATTCCTTACATCAAATTTTCTTGCATGCTTGAGGTAGAGAAGTGTCAGATCCAAATGTCATCTTCTTCATGTCATGCCTTACTAGGACAAGTCTAGGTAAGCCTGTTCTACAGCATCACATGCCATGAAAATTATTTAGTACTTTCAGAATGGAAATGAATGCTTTTATAAAACCATACCTTCATTTTTAAGTATCAAAGCAACATACTCATTGCTATACATCAGCATTTCCTTGAAGACACTGCCAGTCCAAAGTTTTAAAAATACACTTGGAACTATAAATACATATATACACATATACACCAAGGCTATAAATGTACTTGTTTCTCCTTTAGAAGTGCACTATAACTATTTAATGTACTAAAACTTTGTTTTTAAATGATAATAATTCATCAGAACCCACTGTGCTACTCTGACTTATAAAACAATGTCTGCCCAAAGAGCCTTGATACCAATGGATTACCTCAGTCATACCTTTTATAAGCATGTATTATAAATGTTTCATATTACATTGTGATCACCTTTGCTTTTACTCAAGAGTAATTTCTAGTTTCAACGCATGGTCATTCACAAATTTTGGGTTACCCTCCTTTGTCTGGACTACCAGACAAAGCTGTCAAAGGTGTAGAGCTCCCCATGCACAGACTGGGGACACAGGCAATTCCATTGGGATATATCCAGTTGCCTGGACTGCTGATCACCCTCAAAGCTCCCACTGACATACCTGGAAGCTGATGGAAGTAAGACATTCCTAGTGAGGGCTAAAAACTTGTACAGTTATTTTCTTTAGTCACAGGCATAGCAAACAAAACCAGTGTGCATGTACAAAGTAAGAGTAAGTAATGACTATTTTGTTATCCTTGATGAAAAGTAAAAAAAAAACCTGTCAGGTTAGTGAACCTGATCAGCTGGATTGTATCTGTGTTGGCTTCAGTGATTTTAATATAACTACACAGATTAATGTCCAGAGAGAACCCGTTTCCAAAATCACAAAGTTATTAAAAACAAGATGGATGAACAAAATTACCTTTATAACTTTCTGCTGCCAAAAGCTTATCAGCTAAAATTATATTCTGGGTGTTTCCCACCTTCAGTAGAAAGCACATTTTGGGCATAAAGAATTCAGCTCAAGGTGAGTCTCTGCTGCTTTATGTACATTGGACAGTAGCTTTTTAATTAAAGAAAGCTGTGTACAGAGCAAATAGCATGAGCAAGAACATGAGATGCTAATCTAGATTTTAATGTGAAATACTACTGGCTTAAAGAAAGGCCTTTCACCTTTCCCTACAACCTTTTGCCATGGTTGTGAAAGTTCCTAGGTTTGCAAGAAACTACGTCATTTAAATACAGAATAAGAAACTTCAAAATTACTCAAAAAAGAAACAAACAGAATTTAAAGATTTTTTTTTCATTTATGTTCAAGATATATTAATTGAAACTTCCCTTAAATATAGAGAGAATATAAATTACTGTGAAAATAACTGTTCTAAATTTCAATTAATTTCAATATTTCATTAATTTTTAATATTTCATTACACTAACTCTGAAAAATGCCCTGTAAGCTTTTGGTTCTGCCTCAGTTTGCTTTACTTTGATAGACATGTGAGTATCTCCCTCTAGTGGTTTTCAGAACAATGTTGATCAGAACCCCCTTCAGACACACATTTTTTGCTCTTTAGCTCAGCAGTTCTCTTGCAGAGGTGTCACTTGCACAGTGGCTCATGATGCAGCCCCACACCATCAAATGCAGCACAGTCCAATTGCCAAGGCTTTACTTGGAAAGCCCAGAGTCTGCACTTGGTCAATATACAGGAACGAACTTAGTTAATTAGAAGCAAAACCTCACCTTCTGCCATAATCAGGCAAGTAATATCTTTAGGTCGCCAAAAATTAAGAAGTAAAAAAATACTATTTTACTGAATTCCTAGTTTAATCAAATTGATTCACACCGTTATCTTCCATCATTAACTGTTGTGTTCATTTGAATGCAGTGAAAACTCCTTACTCTTCTCAATAACAACACACACATAACACTCATCCTTGCCACCCCTAAGTAAAGCTTTACTTTCACAGGTATGCTGTCTCTTCTATTTGCTTTGTATCTTTATCTGTGAAAAAACTTTCTTCTTCTGTTCATTTTAACAAGGACAAGGAAAAAATTCTTAGAAGTGAAGGATGCAGATTCAGTTGGTACATGTGCAATATCAAAGAGCCAACCATATAAATCCAACAGGTTCCCTCGTCTTTGTATGTTCTATGGGAGAGGCCCTCATGTTTAGTAATTGTGATTTATAAGGCTCCAGACAGGTTTTTTTTAATGTTTAATTTCCCTCAATATTGCAACAGTAATTTACTCCAGATTGTTGCTTTTGGGACTCGCTTCATTCTGTTTTCTTTTGTATGCTCAGTAAGTAAAAAAGCCTGCTAATTTTTTAAGCCAAGAACAAAACAAAAATTAGAGAAAGTAACTGACCATCCACACCACATGAAAACTTGCAGAAAAATGAAGATAGGAGCGGACATCATGGCAGAGGCACGACTCGTTGTGCATATAGGCTGATCCTATTAATAACGGGCAAAGTAGCAAGTAGAGGAAAGGAAAGAAAACACAGAAAAAAAGACATACAAGATGAGATATCATGCAGATTGCTGGCAGTTAGCAGAGTTAATGTGAAAGCATCCACCCAAGAGCAAGAGATTCACAGCAAATTTTGCAAATAAGCTTAATCAAAACAATCCACTGTTACAAAACACATGACTTACACATTGATCAGCACATCAAGCTAGTGAGCAAGAGTTGTACTTTCACACACAATCATATCAGGATCATTTGGAATATTTACAATGGCTGGATAGCTTTTGGATGGGTTTTCAACTTTATTTAATCTTTGTTGGCCAGTAAGAAGACTTCCTCTTTAAAATAAAATTCGGTTACTAGAAAAATGCATTGAATACCAATTCTCTAAACTTTTAAAATACTACTGACATGTCAGTAATTGTGCCTCATTACAAGAAAAGCAGAGAACATACTGGAACAAATTTTGGTATACAGCAGTTATAAACAATTAAGTACACTGGTTTGGGACAAACTTTCCACTGCAGAAATGGCAGAATTGCATGAGGCATTGAAAATGCATTTATAAACTTTTTATTGTAACTAATGCCAGGCACTTCCTTGTTCAGTACTATTTGTCTTGAGATTTATTCTGAACAACTTGAATCCAATGTAATCTCTTTTGTATCTTTGAAAGGCAACATAGAAATAAGATTAAAAATAGTTTAGATATGTGGCACAGTTATAATTTTTCTCTTTCAAAACTGATGCCTTCAACACAGAAATACCACAGAGTTTTAGTGATTTCAGTAAAGCAATGCACTTTTAAACCTGCTAAGAACATGACCCAAAGGCAGTACAATTTGCAGAATTAGAAACAATGTCCTAAACCATACATAAAATTTAAATAATTTAACAATACTTTAAATAATATTTAGCAACATTATTGTAAAAATACTACTTCTAAGCCAAGATTATCATATATTTGTGCAAGTCATTGAAGAACTGAGTTTCACAGTACCATACAGAGACCAACAGTTTTATGTTCACTGATGCTACTTTAGTGGGAATCATGTGTGAAAGTGCAATGGTTATAGGACAGGCAGATAACAAAGCAGCTGTTAAGTTTATGTTAATTGAAATAAAGTGACTATGGTCTAGAGTGAGCAGTATGTTTAGTGATAAAAAGGTTACAGGCACCAAGGTACAGTTAAACACATTTTTCACTGATTGTCTAAAGCTGCTCTACAATTGTTTTTAAAGGTAGTCTTAAAGTCTTACAACTTCAACTTTACCTGTTTGGCTTCATCAAAACAGATTTCGGGACCCTTTCTGTATCTCGGTTGTTTGACCATTTCACACGGATTTGGCCCTTCATCTGTTTCTCTGGTTAAGGAGTGTCACTTTTTTCATGCATTGTACATGAGCAGGATCAACATTCTGTTTTTATTTTTATGGCAGGAGAGAAGATTTACACTAATTCAAATAGTGCTGAAATAAAAATCAATAATTACAGTTGCTTGTTTAAATTCAAGAAATCCAGTCCAACCATTTAGATAAATCAAAATAAAATGCCTTTTTTCATACTGCTATAATAAAGAAAAGAAACCTCCTGAAGAACTTTTTAGAACATTTTCAGAACCGTAAACAGAAATAAAACAAAAGCTTACTTGTTTTAACATTTTCTGTATTGCTTTTTTATCATTACATAAATATTTCAGAAAATATTTCATAAAACAGTCAACTTTCAATGGTGCTGATTAGTTATAGCTTATGTTACCACTGAGTTACTCTGTCATAATGAAGATACACAGTAAAAGCAATGAAACTTTTTTGGAAAAGTAATGTCATATACAGGTTGAATATAGCAGTGAAAGCCTATAAAAACTATTGACTCAATTATGAGTACACTTATATTACCCCAAATATCATAGAAAAGATTGTGCCACTGTAGGCTTTGTAGAAAATGACAGGAGAACTACTGAGATCCCATTAGCATTTCAGTGATGAAGGCAGACAGAGAAAATGCTGTCCATGCTACCAGCAGAAGAGCAGGAGAGAAAGGGGAGCAGTGACATGCTATTAATTAGCTAACTGAATATATGAGGTACTGCTTTAGCTCACATCTCTGAAATCTCTAATTGCTGGTGTTAAAGAGTTCTTCACACTGCACTTCACATGTGCCACTGGCTGATGAAGGGCACAAGTCATTGCAGCAGACTTGAAAGGCATGGATATGGCAAACTGCAAAATAACCTTCTGGCGAAACCTGCTTATATTACCATTCAGTAGGCTAAGCTTTCTTTTTATTCCACTCCATGTAGTACACATATTAAATCTATTAAAAGAATACAGTGCCAGAACTTAGTAGCTCTAATTTACACCTGAAGCAATCCTGTTCATGCACTACAATGGAGTAGTACAGCAGCCTCAGTGCAAAAGTGGAGAGGCCAAAGCAAAGAGAATGCAAGATGATGGGAATTTATTTCTGTAGTCTGCATCTGCCTTCATTCAGACATTATCACACTCATCTCCCCTTTTCTCAGCTGTGGCTCAACTGAAAGGAAAGTTGAAACACAAAAATGTTCCAAGAGGCTGCATAAGCAAAGCTGCACCAGCCAAAAGGAAGCAAAGTGTAATAATAATCATCCAAATAGCACCCAAAGGTCATTTTGTCTGCTTGGGTGATGTTATGCTACATCTGCCTTTCACTATGTACCTTAGTTACAGAAAAGAGTTGAATAGCTTAGTACTGCATAGTTGAACAAAAATAAAACAGTTCCTTTAGTCAATATAAGCCCCCCCAGCTGTTCTGACTGCCATTTTAGGTAATTTACTTCTTTCTAGTAGTTTTGGGCTCCACAGGGAAATGCAAGTCATGTGCCCCTTCCCATCCATCATGCTTCATTTTCTATAGTGAGTGCTGTCCATAAATTCAGACAGTGGAAACAGTTGATCAAACTGTCATGGACTGAAGCCAATTAGAATATTAGGCTAAGTTTATATAGCTCTGTGATGACACCCCAATGTAACTTCCTTTTCAGCCCAAGCGTAGATGGAATTCCAGTTTTATTAATGTGGCAATGAATGTATTGCTTGTGCCAAAGAAACATAGTCATCTGTACCACCATCTGCTTTTCCTTCAGGAGTGGGAGAGGTTGTCTCAACTAACTTCCTGACGTGGACGGAGGTATTACTAATTGTTTTCCTTGTTCTGTCACAGTAATCCAAATTATGGTTTGATTTACCACTTCTGGCATGCTGTCCTCAAGCCTACGTAGAAGAGAATGGCTAAGGTGAATTTCTCCTGACCTAGAATTGGTTTTATGTATTTCCATCACCATCACCTACAGGCATCTACTGCAATGAACAGGCTAAAGCAGAGAGATTGGCATAAAGGTGGTTGTGAATTAAAACAGTCTTTCACATGCTTTTAATTTCAATGCTTGTGTTGCAAAAACTCTGCCTAGCATGTAAGCCACCTATGTCTCCAGCCAGCTCTGAAGAAATTCTGTACAGCTGGATGAACTCTAGCCTTTGATGGCTGATGCAGTTCCCACTAGAAGTAAACTTGTCTTTGACACTGGCACACACTAAAGTGCCTTCATCAACCAACCAACATGCAGCACCTCAACTTTTCATGACCAAACACTCTTATCTGGCCTTTTTTTATGTTATTTCTCTAGACAGACATACCCTTGTCTTTTCTAAACATTTAACAAACCCAGGACACTCAGACTTTCCCTGCTTGTGCTCTCACATGCCAACCTCCTTGGTGGTCCTACCCTAGACTCCCTCCTGTATGCAGTGTGGTCCTGGGGAGCACACAGAACTCCAGATATGGTCTCACCAGTGCTGAAGAGTTGGGATGGATCAGTTCTCCCAGTCTGCTGACTCCACTCTTGCTGTCATAGCCCGGGATGTGACCAGCCCACTTCTCTGTGAGGCACAATGCCAACTCCCAGTCAACTTCTTGCCCACCACAAACCTCCACCTTTTCTCTGCAAATCTTTCTGTCACTCTGTCCCTAGCCTGTCCAGCTGGGCAATTAATCTGTCCTGGGCCCAAGACTTTGTATCTGCTTTTTTGAAACTTCATTAAGTTCCTCTGAGCCCATTTCTGTCTAAATTCTCACAAATAACAGCTTTGCTCTCTACCTCAATGACTGCTGCTTCACATGATTTGTGATATCATCCACAAATACCTGCTACTTCAAGTACTCCAGGGGCAACCATGGTAATAACACAGATAAGTGGTTCATTTCTCCCCAAACAGATTCCAGTATCCCATAGCCAAAAATCAATCCACACTGCTAAATAACATGGTTTTTAAAGGATACCCGGCTTCTCTGCTTGCATCAGTGGCTTTGGGTCACAGGAACGGCACAGCAGTTGGCTGTCACTAATAATGAACACTAGATTGGTGTTTGAAATCTTCTCTGCATGATAAAGTCTGGGAAAAAAATCAACAAAAACGGATGTTTAAATGAAGTAAGGAAAATCATATTTGAGAAGGACACACAGTATTGGAATAAAACAATCCAGCTTCACAGATTTAGTCTGCTTGCTACTGTTTATCTTTTTTATTAAAAAACAGTAAGAAAGATTTATAATAAATTTTGTAATCTTTTTGACATTTCCATCGTACTCTTTTTCAACTAGACTTGTTAGTGGAAAAAAATGGAAAAGAGCATAAAATTACTTTAATTGAGTTAATAGTTAGCTCTCTACTGCTACCACAGTAGTTGTACTGAGAAATAACATCAGTTCTGCATCAGTTAACACAAAAAAACCCCAACCACAAAAACAAACAAACAAAACCCCAAAACATAAACCTGTCTGTAAGAAGGTCGAGAGAGAAGCATGGAGTATGCATGTCATGTATTGGATGTGAATTTGTTGTATTTTTATGTCCATATAATTCTGCAAAAGGTATTTAAGATAGTAGGGTTGTTTTCAGTTTATAAATAAACCCAATGCATACTAGCCACATGGAGGAGGAAGTACAGACACTGAAAAAATGTCTGTGTGTTTTCACCATTCTCCAAAGCTCTCTCTCTTTCTTTCCTGGCTTGAAATACTGTCTTTTTTTTTGTTTGAAATCTGGCTATTAATTCTAATTTCTAAGATGCTTTCAGAAGCTCAAAATGTATGCAACACCTCAGAAGGCTCTTGTTGAAACAGAAATCTAGGTCCAAGATGCAATTTTTCTGAAGTATAAATTTTTTTCACTTATTATTAAATATCATCTTCAATAGGGCTCCTTATGGTGTCTGGAGAGTAATTCTTTTAATAAAAAAATATAATACCTTCGTTTGCTTTATAAGACTCATGGCTCTTAAATCATAAGCACTATCAACAAGAAGATAAATTAGAAGATAAATTGTATAATCTTCTTGACTGTCAAAAATTCTGATACATAACCAGATTAGAGAAGATCATATCCCTTGGGATACTGCAGAATGCTTTTAAGTTGATATAATAAATTAAAAGAAAACAAATTGGGACAGAGATAAAAATACAATTTTCATGGAGCACAGACTATAAAACAAAAACTGACTAAAGCATTTCTACAATTTTTTAATGATTAAAATTAAAATTAATTATAAACAAATAAAAAGAGAATGCAATTTGCCTGCCTCTATTCTTCTCTGTCCTGCTTATGTGAGTTTGGTGAAGTTTATCCAAAATATATTTTTGCTTTTTATAATAGTGTCCCTATATTTTGCAAAATAAATAAAATCCCGAAGTTATTACTAATATTGAAGAAATTTTACCTGGAGCAGTTTATACAGTCTACAATCCCACCAAAGGATTTATCATTGTTTTCAAAGAAATATTGAGTTTGCTCAGTGATACAGCTTGTTTTAGGCAGGGCAGCACCGAAATCATCATCTTCCATATCAGCTGATATAAAATAAATAAACAAATAAATAAATAAACAAACAAACAAATGACATTTTTAAGTCACAGACATAATGGGGAGACCCAAATATGTCCCCTGGCCCAGATTCTTACCTTCTACTTCACTCAAAGTTGACTCTTTAATGTTCTTTTGACTTACCTGCTTCAAGGAACCGTGGAAAAGTCAAGCTCAAAAACAGCTGCTGTAAGATAGACCTGAACACAGAAAGACAACAGATTTATTTTCAAAGGCTCTTTTTCTTCTTTGTATTTTAATGGATACTTAAAAACTACTCAAATATGTTATTAACAATAAATTTTTTTTATGCTTTTGCCAGTTATCAAAGCTGTATTCCTTTAAACCTTCCAGCATGACTCTGGCTTTCTTTTCCCACATTTTCACAGGTCTTTCACACTAATGTTTTATTCTACTGTTCAGATTTGCTGCAATGTGTGCCCACAAGTCACATAATGGAAATGTTATCACACCACCCCTGCCCCGCTTTTACACCTCTGTTGCTGGTGGAAGAGGCGTGTTGGTGTTTCTCTACAACTTAAACCAACTGTAACTCCTTTCTAACACGCTCAGGAAACATGATCCTGAATTAGATACTTTACACCGATTAAGGTTCATTAAATTTCTGAGAAGGAGATTAACACTGGAATACTGTATTTTAAAAAGCATTACTGTAACAGTTGACATTAAAAATCATCTCTATTCTCTCTCTTGAGCTATGGACTACATTTTCTTCCTATATATGCTGCCGAAATTCTTACGCTTAAAGAGGTCTATTTATTGATTTTTTTTTTCTTCATTGATAATGGCATTTTTTCCAATTTTATTTACTTAAAGTAGGTACCAGCTTGCCACACACACAGACCCTTTCTCCTCCACCACCCTGTCAAAACAGGAAGTGCAACAGGAATATTCTGACTCTCTGCTTCTCCTTAACCTTCCTAAGCTGTACATTCCAGTTGTCAAGTTTTAAGCTTGCTTCTACCCACAAATATGACCCAATCTCATCTCATTCTGTTCTAACATTTGTTCTGCAGAGAGAAGGGACTGTATAACTTCATTCAACCTGAAAGTTTTTTTCTCCTTTTCTAGTGTGATTCCTGTGTAAAGAAGCTGAACATGCCTGTCACCTTCCCCGCGGAGGCATTCCCCGAAGGAGTTCTGGATTCACATCCTCAACTCTGTGCTTTGAATCATCAGAGGGACAGCACAGAGCAGTTATGGATCAGAAGAGACCTGAATCTATTCAATAGTGATGCAATTTGCTGACAGAAAACAGTAATCCTTTGTAATGGCTTACCTCACAATTTACAGGGAACCGAACAAAAAAGGCAGCCTGGGAAAACTCCTAAATCTCCTGACTTAAAGGAGCATGAAGGAGAAATGACACGCACTCTCTTAACCAAATGCTGATGTATCCCATATAAATTTTGAAAATGATAGCTCACACCTTTATCCCACATTTTTTTGCCTGCAACACTATAGCTTTCTTTAATAACCTGGTTTCTCTTATTTCCCTGTACTTGCTTTTGCCAGGTGCCTCACTGAATCCATTTTTTGATCATCTCTTTTCACTTTGCTTGCTTAATGGCCTTCTCTGCCTGCTTCTGACCTAGATTCCATTAAAAACATGGCCATAGTAAAGCACTTTACTGTTGTACTTTCAAGTTAAACATCACACAAAATAAACCTCAGGTCTAAATTGAGACCAGACTGCTAAGTCTGATTTGAACACTGATAAACTGAAGTTTCTCTGTTTGAAAAGAACTCAAATTTCTCTTCTGGATTATTGCCCATCTCCAATTTTTGAAGCTTGCTGTTGTCCAAGAAAACCAAGATTATTTCTCTTCCTCTTCACTAAATGTAACCAACAATAAAAAGCATCATTCTGTCTTCATAGTGCTTCTGTGAGAAAATTACTATACAGTTTTTTAGCTGCTACATATTTTAACACTTTGCTTTGTAAAGGAGGTAATTTATTCCAGTTTGGTAATTACTATTAGGAAAAAAATATCATGAGTCTTTAGAAGAAGGACCAGTCTCCAAGGGGGCAATTCACAACACAGCAAAAGCACCACATCTCCATAAGGAATGTGCTGAGGGAAGTAGCTGATATGAGTGTCAATCAACATGGCTCTGGAAAAGGTAAAATACCCCACCTGAGCACTGTGCCAGCTCTGCAGTCCTCAGCACAGAAAAACATGGGCCTGCAAGTGGCTGCAGAGAAAGGCCACAGAAATGATCAGAAGAATGGGATACCTTTGCCATAAGGAAAGGCTGGGAGGGTTGGGGTTCACTCTGAATAAAAGGAGACTCCCAGGAGAGCCTTCTTTGTGGCCTTTCAGTACTTAAAGGGGGTTTTAAGAAAAATGAAGAACAACTATAGCAGAACCTCTTCCAGCAGGACAAGGGGTGATGGTTTTAAACTAAAAGAGGGAAGATCCAGACTAGATGCAAGGAAGATATTTTTTACAATGAGGATGGTGAAACACTGGCACAGGTTGCACATAGAAGTGGAGATGTCTCATCTCTGGGAACATTCAAGGTCAGGTCAGGGATGGGGCTCTGAGCAACATGATGTAGTTGAAGATGTGCCTGCTCACTCTAGGGGAAGTGGACTTTAAATATCCCTTCTAACCCAAATGATTCTATGATTCATGCGTTTTGTAAAATGATTTACTGAAAAGCAAACATTGATGTTCTTAGGACTTGCTAGAAAAAAGCAGAGATTATATTCTGAAATAGGGAACCAAGTGATCAATAATTCAAAACATGATAATTTAGACTTCACAACTGCCCATCATACTTAGACCATTAATCCAAACTCTGCTTCTTGAAGCTGATTTTATAGTTAGAACACACAATCACAAAACCTGTCAAGAGCAGTTTTTAATTGAACTGTTGACAAAATAGTCATGCTTGAGACATAGCTAAGAATTTTCATGATGAGAAACTGCAGAAACTAAGGGTCCAGAGAACTTTTATGGAGGAAAAAATTCAATTCAAATAAAGTTTCAACCCACTGAATAATTAGAGTTTGGATACAGAGATTTCCTACACACTCATACTTACCAGGCTGCTGCTGAAGCCCACCATCCAAGCTGCAAAATATCTGTTATTGTAGGCTGGGAAAAAAAAAAGGAAATAAAAGAGGTTATTTCATTTATATTAACAAGTGAAGACGTTCAATGGATTGTGAGCCACTGCACGTGGGACTACTGACCACATAAGCAGAACGAAGTCCAGCTCCTTGCTTTGGTTCTTCTTCAGGATCACAGACTGACTGATAGTCATAAGATTTGTTAAAGGCATACAGGGACACGTTAATCAGGTTTCTCATCAGGCCAGGATCAATTTCACCAAAGAATCTTCCAATCTGATGGGGGGCAATACAGAGAGATAAGGTAAAACATTTCCAAATATTTTTCTCGTGACAAAGTGCACAGTTCTAAATTCCCCAGTTAGACAGTAACTGTAAAATGTAGCATCAATGAGACCCTGCCTGGGGAAGAGCAAGAAGAATATGAGAAGGTGTATGGATAAAATATTACTTGTTCTCACCATCTTAAGCCCATTGGCAGCCTACAAGCCCAATGGTAAAGCAGAAAGAATGAGACTTGGCAGCAAGTTTGGTGTCTTCATCTATAAAGAAAACTGTAAAAAACACAACCCCCCTAGAACTTCTGATCCAGCAATATTTTTGTGATTCAGAAATCTTTAAAATCTTTAGAGTAAGTTAAGAGTGAAATGCTTTTTTTTTTTCCTCTTTGAACTTCTTCCTATTGGTTTTCATGTTCAGCTCTTAAAGAATATCCAGAATATCCATACCTGTTGTGTATATTCATCTCGATTGGACATCAAAAGAAATCCACCATCATCAAGGATAACACAGTCCACATGCTATTGTAAGAAAGTGAAATATGTTTACAGGAAAGATTTGTCAATAGAACACTCTGTAAGAAGCTACTTTTTTTTTTCCCAAGACATCAGAGTATCTTCAAATCACAAACCAATAGCCAAGGGCCAATTTTAAGTTATAATAATTAGCATTATCAGTATAATAAAAGTTTGAACAGATCAAAGGCTTATTTGTGGCTTAATTTCATAAAAGTTGTTTTGCAAATTCTTATTTGCTCAATACTTTGTTAGTTCCAAGAGTGCTATATCCTTATTAAATCTGATTATAACTGGAGCTCGGTACATAATAAGGGGCTACAACTTCTCATGTGCTTCAGCCATGTTAAAGTACTTTTCCATTTGCAGATTTCAATGGTAAATATCTTAAGGGCAGGCTCCCAGCTTGCTAGGTGTGATTATTTTCACTTGTCAAGGACTGTAGTGGGATTATTCCAGGTGTCAGGTGCAGGAATGGGAAACCCACTGATTCCATCCATATGCTTTGCACTTTGTAAAAGATCCTTGCAGCCAGAGATTGGAGAGATAGCAGTGAGGTCAAATAGATAACTCCCCACAGTACCCTTTCTGCTGTAATTCTTGCATTTAATGATCTTCACATTCCTCAAAAGAGCTCAGAAGACCTGAGCACAGAAAAGCTTTTAAGCACATGGCAGAACTTGATATGGTGACAGTCCCTGGATCTGGGCTCTCCTGAGTGCCAGCAGAGCTATGGGCTCCCCTGATCCTGAATGTGCTGGGAACCAATGACTGGAAAGGCACATTATGGATTTTGGTGCTTCTAAATTTTGCACTTGCCCTTCTCTGAGTTACTCTTTTATTTTTTTAGAATTTTAATTTTTTCCCCTCAGGATTTGTCTCTTGTTTTGCAAATTACTGTTATATTTTTTATCACATTTTTCTTGACATAATTCTCTATTGCTTTTCCTGCATATTTTTCTTTACACTGGTTCTCATAACTTCATCACCATAACCACTTCACCTGATTTTATGCTCTCTTTCTCCCCTTCCCCTTCTAACCTTCATCTTTCTCGAGACACAAACAACTAAACCCTGTTTTCTGTGAAATTAGCACTCAATAATGATAGAATCTGTCTTACATAGATCTAGAGGGAAGGAGTGAATTTCAATACTCTGTCAGATATTCATAAACTGAACATTTTCTTACCATGCTATTTCTTTCACAGCCACAGATTTCACTGTTGCACTAAAAAACAGAAGTATGGTAATCTTCATAAAAATGTTACAAAATAAACTGTATTTTGAAGTTATATTAATCATTCAAGACAAGAAACGATTATTCTATTTTCAATATCTGTATATAAACTTCAATTCTGAGTGCGTTTCATTTATCAGAAATATCTCTCTTAACAACCTGTATTCTGTAATTATCAATAGCACTATCTTGACTGCCTTTCTCAAAGACTGATACCTTTTAACAGTATGCTCAATATACATAAATAGTTTGGAGTACTTGTCAGGATGTCAGTGATGTGAATATAAAGTAAACCAGAAAGAATAGGAGCATTCACATGTGTTTGGAGTTTGGAAGGAAAGCCTTCAAAAGTATCTCTTTTGACCATGAAAATCTTCAAAGCATGGGAATGCTGTGTGGTAAAGGAAGCCCATCAACCCAGCTGGCTTTTATGGCTTTGATTCCTAACATGTTTTTTCATGTTCTTGCAGTATGTGTACACATACACACACAACTGTGTCCTTGCATTATGTCCTCAGCAAAACAACTGCCAGGTGATGCTGCAGTCATCAGCATTCTTTCTGAAATATTCATCCGACTTTCCATCTTTCACTTATGTATTTTTGTCCCCAACTGTTCTGACTCTTAGGCAATGCATTTGCCTCCCCATTGAACTACAGCTCCAATACCCAACCAGCCAAATTCTCTTTTTGATTCCCTGAACATACAAGCAACATTGCCTCACCCAGTAAGAAACACAAGTTCTTTAAGTTTCTTCATTTTGTGCCTTTCCTTCCACAGTTCTCTATCAATTCCATATTTTCATTTCATTTAACCTTTCCTCCTTCCCATTTACACCTCAGATGTATTACGCATTAGATGCATGGAATGAAACATTTAAGCACATATTTCATTAAGTTCTGCTAAAATGCTGTGATGTTGGATGCAATATAAATCCTTACTGTTCACTGCTTACCCATCGTGGATATTAAATAAGAAAAGATTCACCAGTTGTTTTGCAGATTTTATTCACTGCTACTGCATAGTCTTACTACTAGCTAGAATATGTCATTTTTCTTTGTCCCTATTCATGTCTTATAATTATGAAAGCAAGACACGTACAAAATATGGCCTATTTCAACATAGATTTATTTTGTGCATTTGGATGATTTAAATACCACAACTACTTGGCAACTATGCATCAGTGTGACTCTGGCACAAAGAGACAGTAAACCTATTTGCATCTGAAGCTTTGAGAAATGCAAATAAAGTTCCAAAAGGACTTGGTCAATTGCTTACCAGGCTCTTGATTGTGGTTTTTGTGAAATTTTCCATCCAGATGGTTGCATCAATTTTTATTCCAACAACTAACAAGAAATACATGAAAGTTTTTTTTAGTAAAATGAAGGAAAAAAGGTAACTGTATAATCCTAAAAAAGAGGGGGAAATGATAAAGACATCTAAATCATTGAACTGGAGAAGGATAAATTACTATTTTTGTTGCCTGATCACTAACATCATTCATGAGACTAATAAATTAAACAGTCTTACTCAAATACAAACAGATTTCCACTAGAAAGATTAAAACTGTCTCAGAGAAAATAATGTTATTATAGAGTGAAGCTGCTTTGAAATCTCAATTAAATTTCCAATTTGCTGTTGAGCAACAACCAAATAAATAAAGTATTTCAAGTTTCAGTACCACTCTATCTTACCTGCTGGCTTCAGAAGTTTCCCGTCAACTTGTATTTCCACAGCCTTGCTCACCATAATACCTGATTCATAGCTATTGGCACCACTTTCTGACAGTACAGAAGAGGAAAAAAAAAGAACAAACAGAAAAAGAAATTAGGGTGACATGAAAGCCTCTTCCTCAAATACTTGACTGATTTTAAAAAATCCTTTTCCAAAAGCACAGACCCAGGTGCATGTATCACCCGTGATAGCTTAGATCACTAACACTAGCATGACTAAGAAATATTTGTGTTTACTTTTCTTCTCTTTGTTCTTTTTTACTGTTTCATAAAGTTACTATAGCCTTTTCTTCTGCAAACAGGACCATGAATACTTGTACACACGTGAGCTGCTCTGTTAAAACCAGGATCAGAACCAAAGATTTTCTCCTGATGTTGTCTGTGTATTTTTCAATGCAGAGCATACTAACACCACTCAGTAATGTACAATTTGTGCTCTGACTGACTTAAAACTGTTTTCAACACTGCTTCATATGAAAAGGCAAGTTAAAAGTAAATTCCCTGGAGCTGTTTGAGGAGCAGCAAAGGCTCCAGGGAATTTTATTAACATCTTTACATTTTACTGAGTAAAAAAATGCAATAAATAACTATGAAATAACAGTAATGAAGGATCCCGTATGTTAAGCTAGGAGTAAGTGATTTGTGGTAGCATCTATTTTTTTGACAAACTTGAGAAGGTTAATGCTGCTCACATCAATAAGGAGCACTTGCTATTTTGCTTATATTGGTTTTAAATGTCACAATATCTCAGACCAACTGGTTTTGGTGAATAAGTGCAATTCTAAATAGAATTCAAAAGCAAAATTTAAACTAAGTAGTGGTGCAGTGGATGGAGTTATGGGCTCTGGACCCTTATGCCTGGTCCCCCAAGTCAGTGCTGGGGGTGCTGAGACAGTATACAGAACTCAGCTCTGTTAAGACTTTAGGTAGTGTTACTGTCTATGAGTGCAATTTTATTTCACTTTCTGTTAAAATAATCCTGCCAAAGTATCTCTGTAAAGCAGTGTTTCAATACACTGAATGAACACCAGTACTCTGTATGTTTTCACTTAGGTTAATTCTGAGCACACAGGGCCACCAGAGTAGTTGACAAATTATGATGACCTTGTTTAGTGCCTCCTAGCTTTTCCTTAATAATGGATATTATCCCAAGACTTCCTTCCTTATGAAATGTCACACTTGAATCTTTTGTCAGTGACCTCATCTGGTATGGGGAACTTCCACTTACATTGGACTTGCTAACTCTGACATTTCTAAACTGTGATGACTTACTGTTGTAGTATGGAGCTGTGAAAATATAGTTGTCATTATCTAAACTCCTCTTATAGAAGCTGACTTCATAAGTTTCAGCATTTTCCAACCAGTCTTCTCCTGCCCTAAATAAAAAAAAAAAATACAGATCAAAAAAATACAGTTTAGTGTCTCATTAAATCTGTTCAGTGGGTTGTTTTCTTTCAATGTTTCACAGTTGGAAAATGTGAGATTCATTCTTACAGTCCTCAGGATCTGTCAGTTTTCACTGGTTAAAAGACAGGTGTAATCATTAGAAAAACCCCAAACAAACTTTGGAGAAAAAAAAAAAAAGAATTAATATTCTTGGAAAAAAAATAATTTAGTCTCATCACTTTTAGATTTGTTGTGACAAATACAACTGCAACACTATTTACAACAAAATCTAAAAAAACCTTTACAGGACATGCCTACTTTGAGCTAAATCCTAAAAGATTTTATATCATGAATAATCCCAAAATAGGAAACAAACTCACTCAGGAAGTAAAACTCATTGCCATTTTCACATTTTGGGGAAACACAGAATAACCTAAAAAAATAGATAAATTTGCCATTTACCAGTAGATCTGTACTGGTGCCCTCACTATTCCCAGTCACTCGTGGGGGTGTGTCTAGTTTATTGCATATCTAATTTCACATTCCCTTTTTGTCCTCTGTTAATGACACATTTTTTCTCACTTGAAGTCCCTGGACCTTTAGGTCTGATCTTAGTCTAAAAAAAAAATTAAAATCACCCACTACTTTCCAGTATTTGCAGCCTGCCAAATAACTGAGTGCTTGGGGGTAATTAGGAATTAGCATGGCCCCACTGCTACTACAAAGGCATTGCTGTTACTGCTACTCTACACTGACTAGAAACTTGGATTACAAGGGCCTGTCATGAAAATAATGGGACAGATTAGATTCAAGCAGTGACACAGGTAAAATAAAAGAAAAACAAGGCATTCCATTAATTTCACAGCTATTAATTTCACAAATTAGACCCTAGGAGACTGTAGCTTTTCATTCAATAAAGCCACTCTTTAACAGTCCAGCCTTTCAGGCTTCAAAATATCATATTATACTATTTTGTAATAATTCTTACCTTTTGGGGAACACTCTAGTAATTCCACCATCTGTAACAACAAATTGTGCAACAACTCCATTGCTGTAAATAAAAATAAGATTTAAAATGAAAAACTGACTGGAATTCTCACAAATTTCTATGTCAAGGGTTGCCGTTAAAGAGCATAACTGTGAATAAATACCTGTTCTCCGTAACACTACCTGCATATCTGTATATTCACACAGATGTATAAGATTTTGTTTCCAAACTCTGAAATGCATAAAAAACCCATAGTCAATAAAAAGAATACTTACAGTGGCAGTTTACTCCAATAATTTTGGGCAAGTTCATTCGTAAATCCTGCATCCAGCAAAACTCTAATGACCATGTCAGTATTACCTATCAAAAGAGTCAAAATAAGAGTTAAAATGTAAGTCATCTGAAACCGTATGAGATGGAGTTTCAATAAAAGCCTAAATCGAAATTCTGAGTTATCAAGATTCTTCAGCCACAAAAATAGTGGCTGTTAATAGTTGACATTCTGCCTAACTTCAAATGATGTCAGGTAATTCAAGTTAGATAGATGCTCTCACACTGTTGAGTTCAGTTAAAAATTTTCTTTGTATCTTAAAAATGTGTCTTTGTGTCTCAGGAATAGGGAAGGTGATAAGGGCCACAGCTTTGAAAGGCCCCTAAAACTGCAAGTTAACCTATTTTTAAAGCATGTGTTCATTAAAACACTTTTTATCTCAGTTGATGCAAGGAAACAACAATTCCTAATAACATTCAACTGCATTTTAAATATATTTAGATCAATTAGGTCCCAGGCTCTCAAATAAAACACATTTGTCATCTGAAAATGGATACAGAGAAATAAACTCATTTTGAATCAGTAGCTTACACAGAGACGCCATGCTTAAATTTCTTGTAAAGGATGGTTTGAAGTCAGTGCTTCTCAACCATCTTTTCCAGTAACACCTTAGCAGAGGTACTGAAGATTATTTCAGCGTGGGAATTTTATTGTTCCTTCTTCTGAAAAGTATTTTTAGCTGAGATTATTTCTATGGCCGCTCAGTCCTTTAACTTTGTTAACACTGTTTATTTATTAAGGAGACTATTTTTAAAGTAACCTAATTATGAGGAAAAAAAAGAAAGAAAAAAAAATTGCTGCATATTCCAAACTGAATTACAGCAATAAGTGGATAAAATTTTGGAATAATTACTTACTAAGCACGACTGTATACTATAAAGTCACTAAATGTGTCCTCAATATTTGCTTAAATATTACACAAGGATTTTCATTTCTTATTAAATTTTATTAAATTGTCATTAATTGTTTTAATTACTGGAGGTGAATGTTTTCATTTCCAAGACTGAGTCAAAGTATTCAAATAAAATTTCAGTCAGTCAGCCATGTGTCAATGAATAAGATAGTTCTATTAAAACAACACCAAACACCCATACAAGCACACAAAAATATCCTTTTGTAAGAAGATATCATATCTAAGTGGACATTCCTTCAGTTACATGGTCTAGCACAGAGATTCTTTCTGAATTGATCAGTTATCCCTAACAACAACATGTCAAAAAGACTTCAGGAAAACAAGAAAAAAAAAGTTATTCCAAGTATTTATAAATTATTAATAATGATAAACAGATGTGTATGTACCAAACTAAATCCAAACACTGATATTTTCTGGAGAACAAGGCATTAGCACCTTACTGATGGTAATAACTCTTCATTTATTCTAAACAGAGGTTAAGGCCCAAGCTCAAAATATGAATTAATCCCTTCCCAAAGGCCAGTGCTCACCACTGCAGCAGTTACATGGATTTGTGGTCTTAAGCTATTCAAGCCTAAGTGAGATCTCTTTAACCAATTTGTGAACCAGCAAAATAACTTCCTTATTTTTTATTCTGGTTATTGGGTATTTCAGTCTTGGACTTATTTTCTTTACTTTTTTTGGAATAAAATGACAAGAAAGGAGGTTGAAGATTTCATTGCAAGATTTTGAATCTGTTTGAGACTTTGGCTGCTATGCTCAAGCAAGAAAATATAAACTCAAAAACATTTGGAGTGTATTTAAATGAACCAGTATTATTTGATGCTTCAGCAAGATGCCGAGAGGAATTATAGAAAACACAGGATGCGTAATGCCCTACAAACTTTCTTAAATAATGCCAGAACTTGAAAAATAATTTTACACTCTCTACCTTGAATAGAAAATCCCAGCACTAAATAATTCCTACTGAAAAAAAACCAAACCCACAAAATCTGAGCATGAACTCTCATCCATGGGTAGGTATTTTCCTAAGGAAATATTTCAGTGGGGTGAGAAGTGTACTTACATGATGAACTGGTTGGAGCATTTCTGTCAATAAATTCATTGAAATTTAATAGAAATTCAGTGTTGTTTTCTGATTTTTTCACATCGTTACAGTATTCTCTGAAAAACAACAAAACATCTCGTATTTCTCGTATTTTTTTTCTTGTGCTACTAAAGCAGAAAATTTAAAAGTCAAGCAGGCTTGCACAACTATTATGAAGTAGGTGGTACTGCTGTGTCAATTGGCTGCCACGATTACTATTTATTGATTACCATATCAATTATTCAAACATCTGCAGGGAATAAAGTGTTCAAACACCTGCCTAAGCATTTGTCAAGGTTTGGATTGTAAGAAGACTGTATGCATGAAATCGGGAATAGATTCTCAGAAAAAAAACCTGAGGAGTAGTGTAGGACATATTAAGACATCATTGTCTGTACACTAAAAATATGTCCAGTGAATTTAAATTGCTTCTGGATTAACCTGTGCTGGAAAGAACCTGGACTGCTGGTGAAACACAGGCACCCCATGCTCAACTCAGGCCAGATTTATAGGTTAAGGCCCTATCTTCTGAGAACTTTTAAATATAACTTTATTAGAGTAGAAACCACATGAACATATACACACTCTTTGTTTTGACATATGCAAAGCGGATAAACAGCAAACTCCTGTCCCTTGTATAATGAAATAAAGCAATATATCATTGGGCAATTCACTGAATGCAAGCAAGCAAAATAGAAGTCACTGGGCATTTTGGAGGCAAATATTATACGATGAATGGCATTAAATAACTTTAATTAAAATGTAAAGAGTGTTTAGCAGTAAAGCAGGGGGCTCTCTTTTTAAAGTGGGCTTTTATATGAATTTAATTTTACACACAAAAGAAGTGTGTTCAAGTATTTCATATGACTAAGATATCTTATTAGTCTTTATTTACCTCACCATAAGCCAGAGATACCACAGGTAGAATTTACCTTACTATACCAATATTCACATTTAAGCAGAGCTACATATCAAATAGACTTTGTTCTGTAGGACAATAGGGACTTGCTGGAAGCTGTAATTGGCACAATTAATTCTCAATAAATTCAGTCTTTCAGAAGAATTAAATTAAAGGGTTAAATTAGGATCCATTTTAAGACAGACGGCTTCACATAAATCAATCTATTAATTGAAATCGATCTATTAATTGAAATTTAAAAGTATACAGAAATTTATTAGATAAAAAAGAACAACAATTCTCAATTATCTTAACTGTACAGCATTTCCTTTCTTTATCATAACTACCTTTTAGAGGAACTCAATTTTTAGGAAGTCTTTATCATATCAGGTTTTCCTTGCAAACGTAATTTTAAGAGGGAAATAAGAACTGCAGGATTTCACACTAAAAAACCAAAACCTCAGGAAACTAATGAATTTAATAAATTTTCAATGACTTAATAGTTTTTATGTTCAATTAATTGAAAATTAACTAATATTTAAATAATAGAGAGCTTTGAAACCCTTTGTCTTGAAGTTGGGAAACAAGCTGTGGTCAGCATTATGAAACCTATTTTAAAAATAGTTGTAAAGTCTTAGAAGTCAGAACCACAAGAAATGCCCAGATGTGAATAAGTTTTCCATTAAAATATCAGTATCAGTTTTTGCAGTTCTCTGACTAATATGAGCAGAAATCAGAGCCTGAAGATGCTATTTACATTCCAGCATGAAAAAAAGATTGATAATTTTTTACCAAATGAAGCTTTATTGGTCAAATCAGTATTCTCCATGTGCCAATAATCAGATCAGATGCAGAAATAACACATTACTGGGAAATCCACCAACCTGGGTGCTAAAAATGTATAGCCAGATTCATCAAAATGATCAAGCTTCAGCGTTTCTGTAACTAAAAAGATGAAAAGTAAACACCAAGTAAGTAAACTGGAATCTTTGCCACTGTTTCTTTTATCAAACTATTTGGCTAACTTTTGCATGCATCCATGAATTTAGAAAGAAATGTTTTAGACACTTTCTCCCTAATGAATTCTAGGCTTCTCAGTTTTTCACAATATAGAAGAAATTACTTAATTATTATATACAATGTACAACTGGAAACAGTAAGGTAATATCTAACAATTTATTTAAGACATTTAATTAGCATAGCAACATGAGATATTTTAAAATATGAAACAAATATCAAAAAATGAAACATTTTCACTAGAAGTAAACCCTGATACAAATAAATGATGCTGAGTTTTTAGAACATGAAGAAAAATACTGCTAATATTTCCTGCAATAAAGTGTAAAAATCTCAATCATAGTAGCATCACTGCAAATCCTACTAAAAAAATGGCTTTAATAGATGATATCACTGAACACTGATGGGACCAGACATAGAAGGATTAGAGATTAGCAACATATTAAAATATGCATGAAAACAGAAAAATACTTCACTTTTGTTTTTCCCTTTCTATTGCTATGGTACCCAATGATCATGAAGAGAATCCTGAGATGAGGAATACAGAGGAGAATATCCAGTAGGAATAGAAATATAAGTGAAAAATATCAACTGCAGTAAACAGAAGGAAATTGAGCAACAAGAATATACTTGCCCTTTTTGGATGTCACTATCCATCAGAAAGAGAAAGCAGGGAAACAGAAAAAAACAGGGTAAAGCACAAGGGGTCACAAACCAATATTTTATTCAAACAGCCCCTTGAATAAAAATATTGCACATAGATTCAAAGGTTCAATTTACATACAGCTGTAGTCTGGAAAAAAAAAGACAAACATCTCTGAAGACTGAAGAATAGGTTCTTAGTTATTTCTCAGTACCTTCTATACACTGTGGCTATTTCAAGGGTCTGTTTTGCAGGTTTTATTGACACAACTGCAAAAGCAGATGATCTAATTCATCAAGAGAATCACACTCTCTGCTTAAAATTTTAAAGTACTCCATATTGGAAAAAGTTACAAAATTAATCACTGATTATTAAACGTTGCTCTATTCTTCTCCATATGTGGGAGCAATGGTGGAAGAGAGTGATGTAGTGCTAACCAAATTTTCTCTAAACTGACAGTATCTATGCCTCTCTGAGGTTTTTTTTTGTGTTTTTCAAACTTTCTATTTAGCTACATACTTTTTCTAACTTTATCACAACATCCAGAAAAAATTAAAAGGCTGTGATTGGTTCTATTTTGTGAACTACCTAGACTACAGTTAAGCTACTAATAACAAAATAAAAAAAACCAAAAAAACCTTTGAATACTAACAAGTATAATTTTCAGCTATCACTTCAGAATCTGTAAATGGTTTGAAATCAGTCTAATATAAAACTACAATGCAAGCATCCACTAAAACTAATTGTAAAATAAATAAAACCTAACTGCAACCCAAACCAAACAGAGCTTTCACATCATTCTAGCAGAGATAATTGGCTAAATATTATACTGTAACTAAAATACAAAAAAAAAAGGTATACTCTTACAGTCTATATCACTATATTTTACTAATAAAATAAAAAAAAAATAATATCCAGACCCTTAAAATGACAGCAATAGAGGATACACAAAGCAATGATTCTATAGGCACAGAGCAAGGGGTAGGGGTTGTCAGTGGAACTGACATGTTCTGCACATATTCTATTTTTATAGAATATTTCTTGCACCTCAGATGTTACAACAGGTTAGAATCATTGCTGAAGATTTTGGGTACATCATGGTAACATCACTGAATTCCACAAAATTTATGAATTTCAAACATTGCTTTTTAAGTGAATCTGAGACTTGGCAATACCAGACAAAACCAGGGAATCTTTACAGTACTTACATCTGGCTAGAATTATAGGTTCATCTATTTTGGCTTTAATATAATAAAAGCTGTATGATGGTAACACCAGTGCCAAACTGCAACAGAAATGAGACAAGTAAAGCAATTATGTTATTTGCAGCAGTTTTCTAGTTTCAGCTTCTTTGTGTTTTGAAAGTAATTAACAATTTTGTAATTTGGACTGTCACGAGATGAAGCACACACACTGTGAAATACCAGCCTTACACTCAGAAATAGACACAAGTACATTTATGCCAATCCTGATTATCCCTGAGTTTATTTTCATTCTTATTTACATTTTTAAACACAAATGTATCTGCACTGTTTAGCAGATACACAAGGAATTTCCATATAAATACAAATAAAAAAATACATGATTTTTGTATCTTCCTCTGACACACTTAACATCCCAATATAACATGTCATGGTAATCACTGACTGCAAAATATATTGCCTAGGACTGTGCTGATTTGCACACATCATATAACCAGAGACTCTCACTAATAAAACAACGAACAATATTCTCCAGGAAATGCATCTGGCAATACTTGCATTAACATCCATTGCATTCAGGACCCAAAAAAATATTTTCTTCAGTCATGCAGTCACCACCAATAATTATTGAACATAATTGTACAACAATATTTTAAGATTTGCAGAGCACTTGCAAAGTTTTCTTTTATATTAAACTTATTTTTGTTGAAAATGTAGGAATTATTTTTGCAGCTATATTTTTCACACATGTAGAAGAGTTCAGTTCTAAAAAGGCATGTAAAGGACAGGAGATATGAGTAATCATTAAATAAGTATCATCAACTCACAAGTAACATCCTTAGATTTTACACTTGGATTACATCCATGCAGAACTGCAACAGTTACTAATGAAGAGCTGAAGAAATTAACATTAAAAATCTTGCACAGTTGACCCATAAATGAGCTGACCTTTAGTGACACATTTGCAATTTATACAGAATATAAGTGAGATTACTGAATATTTAGTGATAGCCTTCTACCAATTCTCCTCTAGGGAAATCAGTGGCAGTGTACCTGCCATTAACAGTTAATGCTAGCAGAAATTGCTAATTAAAATCTATAATTTTATGTTTAATAAGTTTTCTGCAAGGATACTCTGAGGATTTATTGCTATATCTCATGCCAGGAAGCTCAGGCAGAATTAAGAAGTCATGTAAATTTAATGTATTTCTCTAGTGATTGCTAGATGGCAGTCTGATAAAAACTTCCTTTTCTTACAGAGTATAAAGATAGAGGCAGTTCAACAGAAAAATGGGATAGTGAATAGAAGATCCTAGGTTTATGTTCTGTTGTTAAAATGGATTTGTTTGGTTTTACACCCAAATTAATGTTTGCATTCTCAGTGACTGTACGCCTGTGCAGAAGACAACAGAAACTGGAATCCAGCTTGTCTGAGGATTACTGTAATTCACCATAGCAGAAATAGCATTTTGGTCAAAATTTGACTCAGTGTTTATACCACTTAGTTTTGAACTAGAGTAGTTTTACTTTCCTGAGACTTGGAAAACCTTTTCTTGTTTTGGGTAATGTTAAGGAATGTTTCAACATTCCTTCTAATGTTACAATGTAGTGTGCTTAAATGAATTTGAAATCATATACACACCAGCGTCACCTTAGCCAGCATAAAAGATTTAATGCTAAAAATATTAACCAAAATTAACCAAAAGGACACTTAAATAAACAAAGGAAGTCAGTGGACAGAAATGAGTTACCTGTAATCAGTGCCATTCACAGCAGTCCATGTGTATGTTCTGTTTCCTTTATCAATATACCTCTACAAAGAGATATTGGTGAAAAATGGAATTATTATACTAAGGAGCTTCAATAATTGCGACCTTTCTTTGAGAAATACTGTGTAAAATCAAGTAAAAATATTTTGTATTTCTATTTATTATTTTGCTAAAATAATGGGTTGAGCTGCAACTCTTTTCCTTAAAAATATTCCAAACGTACATTTTGCAAAAGAATCAACCATATAATTTTTACTGAACATGAGCAAACTTAAATTTAAATAAAATCAGACAAACCTGACCTGTAATTTTCACATTAGCCAGACCTATACAAACCATTATCTGTGTGATTCAAATTTGCTAGAAAATGCTTTCTCTTTTATGGATCATTCTGCACTTAAACTATGAAAAGATTAAAAAAAACCCTCAGTTATAAAAATACTCTGTAGGTAAGTCTTTAAAAACAAAACCACCCAGAGCCTATCCTTTCAGGTCACAGCACCACTGTTTTAAAGCATTTAAATTTGAATCATAACTACAGGCACAGTCTGGTAATTCTGATTGTATAAACACCCTCTGCTAAACTTAACATGTGTTTCTAATCTAATTAGGATGGTCTTGAATTTGGGAAAAAAATGTAACATTGAAATAAATGTTTATTTTTTAAAAAACTTAATACATTAGGATAATCTTTACCATTTGTTTTCTTGTGGTATGAAAAATAGCATGATAGGCACAGTCCCACAGTTCCCCATAGATTTAACCATGAATCCACCTGGCTGACATTGTTTTACTCAGTTTTCTGCTTTGAAAGCTATAAGATTATGCCAGCTGCAACATATTATTACTTTAACTATCAAATTTTTGTAAGTATGCCAGCAGTGAAGACTGTACAGCTGTTGCACTGCAACATTGCAAACACTGGTGAAAGGTACCACAGGTACACCTCTAGGTTCTTTTTCCCTATGGTGAAAGGATAGTGAGAAAATGACCATTTGGAAAAGAGGTGACTTGTATGACATTAATAAATTGAAACCCTCTCATTACCTGGCTGCTGCTTTTCAGTAAAGCATGACAGGAAAATAATTTAATAGTCATTTTTGAAAGAAAATGAAAAAAAGATTAAAGAAAATGAAAAAAAGATAAAAGAAAATCAGAAAGAACTTGCATATAACAGTGTCTTGTACTCTGATACATTTTATATTTAAGAGATTGGTTGAAGAGATTCCTATTGAAGACTATTTATACTGAATGTGTACTTCAGGCTAAAATCAGCCATCTGAACCTAGTGCTGGCAGTGCCTCTAAATCTGGCACAGTGTCATGGGTACCCCCACAAGAAAAAAACAGTGCCCAAGGTGGGAGGGGAGGGAAGAAAAGAAGGGGGCTGTAATTAAGTCCTGTTGCCACCAGCATTGTCAGAGTGCTTGAAAGCAAATTGGCTGAAAGCTCCCTTCAAAGCAAACCCAGCAGATAACACATCCTCACACCTCAGCTCCTGTTTACCTTTGCCAGCTTCCTCAGCGGGCACTCTGAGTCCATCCCAGCCCCAGCTGATCACTGCCAAGGAACTCACACATGCTATTGCAGCTTTTGTGACCCTTCACTTTTCACTACTGCCCACCCCTGCTGCCAAATGTGGCAATGCTTTTGTTCCTATGGCATCTTCTCTGTTGCTTGGAAAGCCCCCGAGGCCTTGGGAGACTCAAGAGCACCCCACCCACATTTGCTACAAGCCCAGTCTCTATGCTCTAGTATGAAGTCATCTCCCAAGACACTGCTGGGGCCAGCTGCAACACAAAAGGAGAGCAATGCAAACTTAAACCAAAAAAGCAAAACAAAAAGAACATAAATTTTAAGCCCGAAGACTGCAACTGTCAGTTCAGAGCAGCCGACCACATCAGCCCATTTTATAAGAAAATATATGAAGCTATCAAGTGCTAAGTGATGCATGGCTCATGCGTGGCCCGTGGTTTAAAGCAGCTTTTTTCTGGTTCTAGCAGCCTGGAGCTGGGAGCTGCAATGGCTGGAAGCAGTCATCATAGCCAGCCAGCTCTGGCTGCTCCTTTCTTCTCTCAGAGAGGTCTGGGTAGAGGAAGAAATCTTGGGCCATGGTGAAAGGGAAGGTGAGGATAATTAATTTCATTGGCATTGAGACATCTGGGATCAAAGGCTTGGGATATTTTATTCCAACACAGATTGTGGTCTGGGCCGTGTGTAACTGGCACATTCTCATGCACCCAGGGATGTTACATCCTCCCTCCTGCCCAGATACTGTAACTGACTTCAGCATTTGCAATATTCCCTCCCTCTTTCTTTGGGCAAAGGGTTGCAGGACCAACTGTTTCAGGTCTTTTGTAGAACAGAGCCCAAGAAATGTACAAACAGACTGAAATCTCTTCAAAATGTTTGCCATTAATGCAATTTCTTGGGCAACCATAATTGTGTTATTGTATTTTTGTGACCTTCTAACCCTTCCTCTTCCAAGCACCTACACAGAGCCTTTTTCACCCATAGATCTGGAAAGGCATTCCTTAAACAAAACAACATAAATCTGAAAATGTGCCAGCATGGAGTATCTTCCTTCAGTAGCAGTTTATCCTCATCTCAGACGCCAGCAGGGCTTTGGACTCCCTGACAGTGGCTCAGGAACGACCCAGTTTCCCTTAAGGGAACAGACTGGTGGCATCCTAAACATCCTAAACAGCATGGGCTCCTGCCACAGGTGAGGGGGCAGAGCTGGCATCCACTGGGGCTTAGCCTCTCTGCCCCAGAAAACACGTATTTGTGCACCATTCTCCAACACTGCAACCCTTCAGGAAAAAACACAATTTTTTCACAGGGCAGGATTTACCCAGAGATTGTAAAGCAGTATTGTAAAGCTTGGTTTTAGCATTTTACTGTGAGAAAGCATGAAACAGTAAAAGGAATCAAGGGCACTTTTCCCACTGGGAAAAGGGGAAAGTCAGTATGAATTAACTGTAAGCAATTCTTCTAATTATTGTTAGAGTGAGTTTATATCTATGGGTCGTGCAGTGTCTGCTAAGTCATCAAATTAAATATCTTCAAACTGACTTATGGTGAGAGCAAAAGAGTTCCAAAAAGCTGTTGTGGAACTGTAACTGTGGGGCACACTCTGGCCAGAACTGCTCCTCCAGCACACCAGTAATGATTTCTTCTCACTGAGGTCCCCATGAAGTAGAGCACCCATGCAATGACCCATATCAAATCTAAGTATTTCCTATTGCTAGGAAGCATCTGCTTATTAGAGAAAACAGTAGCAATGCTTTTCAGGAATAAGTATTTTGGACAAGAAAATAAAGAACTCAACAAGCTGTTCAGAAAGTACATGATATAACTGTAAGATGAATTTGCTTATCCCGAAGAGTCTTCATTTATGGCATAAAAATATTACTTAATTTTTTTTTCACAACTTTCTTCCCATTCAACCACAATATAAACTACCAAACCCATCCTCACACGTCTCTGCAAGCAAATTAAGCACTTTGTTTTGGAATTCATGCACAGAAGTAGGCTGGGCACATTTCCTGTTGAACAGAGTGTAAGACCTCATCAACAACTGCCTGATTAATGATGCACCAAAGAAACCAAGAAACAAAACAATTCTTTTTTTTCCTAAGTACTTTTGTTTTTTTTAACTATAAGCCAGTAAAACTAGCAAATCTGGAGGGAAAAAAATTGTACAAAATGAATATCACAGCATTTTACCATTTCACATTATTTTTCTGGTTTGGTTTGTTCCTGTAAATGTAACTCTTTGGGTTCCTATCTTACCTCATCTTGGGACTTGACCAGTGTTTCAAATGTTTTTTCTCCACTTTCTCCATCTATCATTTTTTTCCGAATCTATTGGCAAAGAAGAAAAGGAAAAAGTTAAATAAAGAGAAAAAGTGTAGGTGTTGCATGTAACATGAATAATCATTCAAGCGATCAAAATATTTCTTAAAAACACAAAAAATGTGAATGTAAATAGAAGTCACAACTCTTAAAAAATAAGTTTTGTTTACAATTTTCAGATTTTTCCAATTAGAAGTTGTTTTATCTAACTATTTACTCAATCAATAGAGTTAAGAAGCAACAATTCTGATACACTTTCAATTGCCAGACCATGCCATAAAACTCCTCAATGTTGGGCACTGACAGAGAGAATGAATTCAGTGTGCATGAAAAGAAGTTTTGCCCAGCATTTCTTGTGCCTGCCAGCACATCTGTGTGATTCAGGTAGTAGCACTGATTCACAAAAACACTTTTGTACCAGTTCAAGAGTAACTTCCCTCTGAAGCAGCCATTTCGAAGAAATTTAAGGCAGAATTAAACAGATACCAAGGCAGGCTGATTACTGTCAGTATAAAAGAACAATTTCAGTCAAAAATACGTTAAAAATGTAAAATGTTTAAAAGCCTTTCATTTGATTTCAGAAAAATAACTAATTATCTTAAAAATTTATAATTTCTGAATATATTACAAAACCAGTAACTGAAAAATATACAGAGGAATTAATTTGCTGTCTACACTTGACTTTGTTTCTCAGTTCTCTTTCTTGCTGCAGAAACAATCTTGCATTAATAGGGAAATAGTTTTAAAATATTTCAGGTAAATATTCTATTAAAAAGTGTTATATTTTGAAAAATTTTTCTAGCTTCCTTCCCAGGAATTGGTACTTTACGAAGAAGAATTTAAGTAGCAATCATTGTGGTTTTCAAAATGAGAGGAATATAATACATTGCCCTTGTCTATAAATAATGCTGGGGTTTAGTTTGTCTAAATATAACTTCATCTCTATATAAAGTCATCAGCTTACCAAATTTAAAATTCAGATTTATATTGAAATAGATACTCATTCAAAATCTAGAACATGCATTGCCTTTAAGTTATGACATGGTGAAATATGAGCAGCAACAGGCACTAAGAAACCAGGTAATCTCACCTCAACTTTAATATCATTTTCCAATTCAGCATCTAGAAAATCCAGTGTAACAGGTTCCTGGGATTTAGGATTCTGAAGCAGAAGATATTAAGTGATCAAACAATAAAGACAGAGTACTTTAATATTACAAACCACTCTAATCCCTTCATTTCAAATTAGCCTACTTTACTGGGTTTACTTACCCATCTATTTTAATCTCTTGTAGCATTACTAGTGGCCCTTTCTCATTTATTTTATCTTTTTGAATAGAGAGGTTAATTGGATAAGTGAAAATCAAATTAATACTAATTGCCAGTGCCTGTCCACAGCCTGTCATGTATGGGGCTCATGCTGAGGTGCTGCTCCCCCTTCTCCTGTATGTCACAGACTGTACTGCTTTGAGAGGAAGCAGAGGAAGCAGAGGATATGAATCTCTCACGATGTCCTGCCTCCAAGAAAGGAGAGAGAAATCTGGGAGGGTTTTCCACCCAACCAGTAAGCTGGGCAACTTTACTCTGCAATTTTACCAAGACCAGACAACACAGACTTGCTGATGTGAGGTGGGAATAGACTACAGTTCAAGATTCAAAAAGGCAGCAATTACAGCCAATTATTTGGGGTTTATAAAAAGTAAGCCCCACTTTTATTGTCAGCGTTGCAGGACTTCCCTGAACACCTTGGAATTTCAAGAGCATTTCTTTTGACTTCAGTACTGTTATTTCAGTTTAGAACATGGAAACCTGTAGCACAGAAATACTGAAACCAAAGCTTCCAGACCTAATTGTGATGTGCAACCCTCATCTGTGGAGCACAGAGAACTTTGGTGACCTACATCTGCAAAAACCCTGGCCCCACAGGACTTCTGGAAGACCACTGTAGCTCTGCTGAATTAAATTTACCACCCTCCAGCCTCTGATCCTTTTCTCAGCGGCAGTCTGCAATTACTTGGCCAGCGCCATCTTCCATATTAGTTGTTGGAATCCAACTTTTTTTCTGGCAATTTTGCCTAAACCCCATTGACTTTATATTGTGTGTGGTGTAAAAATCATCTATCCCTATCACCCAGTAGTTATTTAATGCACCCCCTAAAAGCAAGTGCATTTCTTTAGAACAAGGAGTATGGGGATATATAGCTTAACCATTTAAATCTGACAGTTCAGATTAGAAAATGAAAAAAAAAATAAGGGATTTAAGCAATTCTCCTATACTGACATATAGACTAAAGGTAGACTGAAGTCCCTTCCTTCAAAATTACAATTATATTCCTCATATCAGCATTCTCTGGCAAAGCTAAATGACAAACATACATGTGACTGTTCTATCAAGGAATGCAAGCATGTTTCATCACAAAACATGCACGTTCTGGAAGAAAGTAATATCCTGAACAAATGGTTAAAGATGCCTTCATGTAACAGTCTGGAGTACTAAGAGCTTAACAATAGCCCTTACTTTCAAGATTGTAATATAGAATAGATCCAGAAGACAAAATATTATTTCTTCCTTTTCTTGAGGACAAAATGTACATGTCTCTGCCTATACAGAATCATTCTTGTTCTAAACAAGACTTAGAGTCTGCTAAGAGAAAAAACTATACATTTATTCTAAGGAAGAGAATATGTACTGAAAAGATTGCAGACAAAGATCCTGGGTATTTCTTTAAAATATTTACTGAAAACTTCAAGAAAATTTTTGCATATCTATTTATATATGATTGATAAAACTGGCACTTCAATATAATGGCACCGATGTATGCTCTAATTAGTATGCTACTAATTCAAAATTATTCAATTATTGCTATGCAGTTGCTTTTCCCTCCCAATAAATCCACACTCTCAAATAAGTAACAAAGGGCTAAAATGTAAAAATAAATAAAAATTTATATATCTTACATGCAATGGATAATGAATAGCATGGTCAAACCCAAACAGCATGCATGAAGGCATTGGCATGGCAGAGGAGGCATTTATGAAGTTCACATTCCATTCCAACACACAAAGGAACAGAGAAGAAAATAAATGGTAAAAAAAAAAAAAAGAAAAAAAAAAGCCATCACATCAAATCAAGGTCAATACTTATTTCAAATGATAACCCGGGCTGGTCATACTCAAGGAGTCCCAAAGACAAAATAGCAAACTTTAATTCTGTGAAAATTCAGGTATGCATTAACTGTTCTTCTTTTTAAGATTTGTATTAATCACTTCACATTTCTTATATGATACTTATTAATCACTTTTAATAGGCAAAAAACCTAATCATGTATAAATGCTTTCTTAGATGTGCCTAAGGCACAAAGACAACCACTAAGAGCTAGAACAGAACATTCCCACAGTGCTATTTTAAAAGGGAAGACTAATTCCTCTTTATGTTTCTTTCCCCTAATAATATTTTTACCAGTATTTGGGCTCCATAATTTTTATTTCCAAGGTTGCCATTTACTGGGGTTTATTCCAAGCCACGAAGAAACAAACTTACAATTCAGTTTGTTCTTCTCTTTATCCAGTCATGCCTGTAACATGACTGGAATAAGCACACCACCACCACCACATTCAGCAGCACAACTTAACAAAACAGAACAGAAATAAATCACTAGCAATGAAGCATGCAAACAAAAGGATTGCAATCCATTTTCAGCAGGACAAATAAAGGCAAGGATCTATAATTTCAATGACAACTCATGAAGGAAACAAACAAAGAAAGAACTGGTGCAGCAACACAAAAAAAAAAAGTTAACTAAAATGTTGTTGTGTGTTTTGGGAGGTCAGTTCTCACAAATTCTATGGATAACCTTATTTGCTGTGTTGCAGGAGCCAAGTTCTTACTCATACCTGCAGTACTAATGAAGAGAAAGGCTAATGGGCTTTTAAAAGAAGTGATGGGAAAAAGTCAGCAAAATCCTGGGCCACAGAGATAACCTCAGGAGCATCTGGAGTGGATGGGAGCCCAGAGCTTTTCCAGCGCTGCACCTCCCTGGGCAGCAAGCACTTCCAGGCAAACCCAGCAGCAGCCAGACCACACCAGGGCAAGCTCAGGAGCCAGGTGTGCTAAGAAAACCAAGATTTTTTTATGATTCAGTACTGATTTCTCCAGTGCACAAACAAAAACCCCAGCCGTGAGGTGGCCCTCTACACGTGTTATAAACACAGCCACCCAGTGCTTGGTGAAATCACTGACCTGGATCAGGATTTTACACCATGCTTTACTGGTGTTGCTATGCAGGCCACAAGTTTTGCATTACAGATTCCCATATGTGTAGCAAATCAAACTTATACTGTGTTTAAGTTTATTATTTTTCTAGTTACATAGTTAATATATTCCTTTAGTGATTTTTACGTTTTCATTAAGTGTTTTTTGCTCAGGAATTGCATTACATAAACATGACTAGTTACACTGTTCAGGATAATGGCAGTTAATTCTGTGCAGTTGGGTCTGCTAAACTGAGAAAATCTCACATAAATAGCAGATAGAATATATTCCCTACTCTGACTTCCCCAGGAAAAAAAAAAAAAAAACAAAAACCAAAAACCTGAACAACTCATATTCTGTAATTTTATGCAGCATACACTTTGCAATAAAACTTGGCAATAAAGTCACAAGAATTGTCTTCTGATCTTCTCTTGACTTTGGTTTATGCAAGCAAAGCCAGCACAAGTAGTCTCTTTTTATTTCCAGTCTTCAAATTAATTTCAACATCTGAAGAAGAATTTTTACAGCACGACTCTAATTAGCACCTATTAGTAAAGCATCATAATTTAATGGAATGCCCTTCACTACAGCCAATAGCATGTTTTCTATTATTTAAACAGGAAAGGATGCAAGCTTCATGCTTTGGAAGCTGTTTGTCACAATAAACAGTTCTCTAGTTAGATTTTTCCTAGTAAGCAGGGCAGAAGCTTTCTAATTATATTTCCAGGTCTATGCATTCTAATGCACTAATCACCTCCATCCAAAGTTACCTGTACATGGGGTCTCCTTTTTCTCAATTTAACTTTTGGTATGCCCACACCAATTTGCTGAAGTAACAAAAAAGCAGTAATTTATATTTTTGCACTATTAGTTAATAGCCTACTTATAGAATGGAAGTGTTTTCTCAACATCTGTGCTGTCCAGTGCATGTTTACTACTGCAAGCAGAGACCACCCCTCACCCTGATCATGAGTTCTGAGCTCTCTTCCAGAATTAAACACAGCTTTAGGATAGGGAAACAAAAATCAGACAGATGTTAATGTGAACAAAATTAACAGAGAGCTCTCCCTTCTCATATTCTGACACAATAACATATAGAATGAGAATATCACTATTTATTTACTTTTATATTTGATCCTAAAACCCAGCTTCTCTTAAATTTCTTAAATAACCCTAAAAAGTAAAAAAGAATATTGGACCTCACTGAAGGTATATGGAGTTTTAGGAATGCCATTAAATGGGTTTTGATCAGAACCATAATAAAAATTAATAAGATAATAAAGAAAATTATCTTTATTATCTTATTCATTTTTAGAATGAATAAGATAATATTATTTTTAGAATAGATTGAGAAATAGAATTATTTACTGTTTTCAAAATGTAATTAACATTAAGCTTCTTAATACATGCTTAATGGACTCACTTCAGTGACTATGTTTGTTTGGTGGTGCATTCACCTGTTCTCTCCCATAACAGTGGGAAAAATATATTCATATATGCAGGCACACACAAAGAAAATTGACAATAAAACATAAAATTAAGTAGTATAAAAAAAGTTGCTAATTACACAAACATAAAAATGGTTTAAGTTGTTTACAACTATATTGAGATGCATATTAAAAATTTCTTGTTATGCTTTGGCATAATTTTCATATATTTCAGCAAATAAGAACAAGCTGGGAAAGGTTTAAATTATTTTAATGTGCTTTTGAATTTGTTGTTTGTTGACTTTTCTCAGTTGTGCAAACAACTTTACAAACTTCAAGACAATTTCTCAAAATATTAGTTGTGTTGAACCAGTTGTGATTTGAGGAAATAGATTTTCAGAAGGAAAGCAGAAGACATTCAGAAGAAAGAAGGATGGAAGTGTAAGAAACCCTCACCTCTTCAAAGGGAAAGACGTAGTTATGTTTTATTTTACAACTATTGAAAAATTGCTGGCAAAGAGGGTTAAAATGATGTTTGTTAATAAGTTAACAGCTACTGGGAAGTTCAACTGAAATTAATATGACATGTTAAAGAAAGTCCATGAATTCTAAATACATCTGTCTTTGTCGAGTACCTTAGTTTTAAACTGTAGTTCTTGTATCAGTCTGAATAGCATGCACCACCCCACACAAACTGGGAGTGGAAAAATCTAGTCTGTGTAACTGTTAATAACAACAATAACAATAACAATTCAAACACTTAATGTTACATCTAGACATTGTTCTACAACATAACAATTATTAATTATACATCATCCTGTTTTAAACATACTCTAAATCAAAGTTTTGAGCATTAAGGGAAAGCATCTCTGGACCTCCATATCCTTTTAAGAGGAAAACTACACAAAGAAACCATGACATTTAGTATCCTAATAATCCACCTCAGTTTGCCTAGATTTAGTTGGGATGAGCTGAGTTTTAAAAAGAGGTTTTTATTCTTCAATGTTGTGAGGCAACAGAGCAGGATAATAGCGCATCTGAGATGAACAGAATCCATACCCATCAGTTTCTCACAAGATCAGGTCTAAAATAAGACTATTGCATTGCTTCTTTTTACATTACTCTTATGAATGAAAAGAGTTTAATTTGCATACAAGGGAAAGATAAATAGGCCAATCGCCATCACCTAATTACTAATAACCTCTAATTAAGAAAAGATTGGGTCAGTAATGATGCAGACTTTTTGCCTCTGAAGAATTCACCAAAAAAAAAATCAAAACTTTCATTTTTTAAGACATGAAAATCAGATGCAGATATCCAGAAATGGAAGTCCTGCTCAGTTATGAAGACTATATAAAACCCTTCTTTTCCATGGTTTTCCTTTATATTTTTGAAGTGTCTTTTAGAATAAATCAAAAGGGATATCTCATTAAAAGTTACAGTCAAGTTATTCTTTCTCTTCTTCAGAAGCACTTTTTTCTTTCTTGTGTTACACACTTGGCAAAAGATTTCAAATGTATTAATTACTTCACCAGGAAATTAATTCAAATATTCACAAAGCTGACTTCTCCCAGAATAAGAATTAATCAGTAAAATATGTAGATGAATGCTTAATTTCTTCTTCTGTCTTTGACAATTAAAAAAGTTATTTTAACTTTGTCATTTATATAATATAACCTTAAGAATTCAAGAGACAAAGTTCACTGAAAAGAAGCAATTAAAATATGAGAATTTTCAAGAAGTCCACTAAACAGAAGATTGTTTCACATGGAGAAACCTTTCATTAAAACCAAGATCAAAGTTCTGATTTCAGGGAAAAAAAAATCATGCATTCATGTTGAAATTTCTCATCAATGTCAGGGAGGCAAGTTATTTAAGAAGATACAGACTACGTAGGATTCTCCACGAGGTAAGGACTACAGTTAATGGACAAAGGGCCAAACTGAAATATTTGGTTTCTATTTTCCTGAAATTTGATTTAAGTTGTGTCCTAATCATATTTAGAAAAAAGTATCATGTTTAAACATGAAAGACCTTCCTCAAGTTATTCTACTAAAAATCTAGTGTTCTGGGAAGGGGCGCTCGTCTAAATCCATCCCAACTCTGAGATCAGGTTTCAGCTCTGGTAAACAAAAAACCAACTAAATAAATAAATACAAGAATTCAAGTAAAATACATTGTGTTTTCCTCTGATTTCTTTGGTTTTGCAAGCATGAAAATTTCAATCTTTTAAATGAGAAAGCATCACAAAAAATAACTGCACAAAAACTCAGTTTGCTTCAAGATTCTTCACAATGATTATACTCTTTTCACAATGATATTAGAGCTACTACTAATTGTTTTAATATTAATAGGTATATTAAAACACTTCACATGTATAAATATGCATTCAAATATACATATTTTTTATTTTATTAATAAACAAATTCAATACAAGCCAAAGGTGGTGGATTTGGATGAAGCCGTATATGCACCACAGATTTTCCTAACACCCACAAAACTCAGAATTTTCACTATTGCTGTCTCGTACCTTCTGATTTTTTCTGAAAATATCCCCTTAATATAGAGAAGTAAATTAGAAAGTGTTTCATACCTTTGGTTGGAGATTTGGATGCAGTAGCACATACCCATTAGGATCAATTGCAAAATAGTATCCATTTGGACAAAGCTGGAAGAAAGAAATGAAGTTTAGCATTATATGGTTTTAAGTAATGAAGAAAGGGTAATTAATGGTTTTCAAGAAATGCTCACATTGTGGAAAACACATGCCTCAGGCATCATAAAGTATAAGATTATTAACACAGACAAGATAATTTCTTAATTTTTTCTTTTAGGATCATGAACTTGGAGAATGATTTAGGTTGATGAAACCTCTGAAGGTCAGCTGGTACAACCTCTCACTGAAAGCAAAAAATTAAGTCCAAGTTAAAAAATGAAGTCCAACTTCGAAGTTGGACTAGGTTTCAGTTCTTTGAATACCTCCAGTGGCAATTCCACAACCTCTCTGGGCAGCCTGTTCTCCTTCTTCCTTGATTTCAGCTGGAATTTCCATTGCCACACCTATGTTGGTAGCCTCTTTTTGAGGCAATGTTAGGGTCCATTTTCTCCAGAATTCCCATTAGCTAATCCTTAGGCTCCTTCATCAGCCCAAATGCATCTCAGCTTCTTCCTGCTACCACGTACTGCAGACCCTCAGCCAACTCAGTGGCTCTGCACTAGGCCTCAGAGTATTTATTACACTGAGGAGATCAAATTTGGACAGTGTACTGATGCAGATGTTTACTGCACAGCTGGTTTTACTGCCAGAGCACACTGCTAACGTATGTGCTGTGATCCTCCACCAATTCGTCCCAATTCCATTCCTGCCCTTTGAGGCAGCCTGAGCTGTGGTGTGGGATTACTCCATTCTAAATGTAGGACTTTGCATCTGCCTTCAGTCAAACTTGTGATGCTCCTTTTCCTCCACAGCTTTTGTTTTCCCCAGCACCAGTTATTTTCATAGAAATTCCACAACTAGATGTCTACATAAATAAATCAGTCATATCGAGTAGGGTACAGACAGACACCTATATTAAAGAAATTTTCTATAAAGAACTGTCCTAGACAAACAACAAATATTATCAGCTGAACTGATTGTGTACCCTACATTAAGAACCAAACATTTAACTAAAGAGCAGTGCCTTAAGATACAGGAAGATAATTACTTGTAATACATCCCCCAATGTAAAAGCTGACTTTTACACAGTGCACCCTGATGGACAAATCACACCGAAACACATGTATGGCTGGAGAGAAAACCACCAGAAAATGAACAACAATAGAAAAGAATATATGAAAAGAAGCCTGCTGGTATTTTGACTCAAATCCAGTCATTGCAGTATGACTTGTGAAAGAGCATGCACAGAATTCACACATTAAACATACATGATGGGAAACCCCCAGTGCAAGCAGCTTACCGTAAATCGGGGCGTCAGTTTCTTTATATCCTCCAAAGAGACATCGACCCCCATTACTCCAAGAATCAGCTGATTCTGGTAAAATTCCAAAATGTTAGCATGTATTAGACATATTTACAATGCAGAATAACTGGAACAGTCAGTAAAATTGTATTTTTGCCTTCATGTTTTTTTTGACAGATACATTTGAGAAGTTGCCTATTTAGGTATGTGTCTATTTTGAATGTTTTAAATGATGTCAAAGTGATCCAAAATAATATTTAATACATTTAGAATTTAGTATAGAGTATGAAAATTATTTCTGAAGATGGATACTTTCCCAGATGAATAAATAATATATGTAAGAACAAAACAGCTGAAAGCAAAAGTGATGCAATAATATTGCCAGTTATGCAGATACTAAACTAGCGGCACCAGCACTGAGCTACTTTTCATGCTTAGGTTGGGCAGCTGGTATGTGAGACCTCAGAACAATTAACTCTTTGGGTTATACTATAAAGATGAATGAATAATATTCCAACATAATAAAAAAACCCAGTGAGTAAAAGAATCATCAGCATTTGAAATTAGGGACTCAGGCAGTACAGTTATCTTGCAAATAATTTATTTTTCTACTACCGAAAAGCAGGGCAGTCATTTACATAGTGTGACCTGAATCCCTTCTCTATATTAAATAAATTGGTAAAATTTGCTGAAGGAGGAATCTTGCAGCCTATAAAAATATATTCAGGTAGAGATACAAATTGAGCAGATTGGAGTTCTCTTCTTGCTCCTGTGTACTAGATCACGTCTGTTTTATTTCTCAGAATGACATCCTTTGATAATCAGTAGTCTGTCACTTTGAACAAGACTCAGACAATTCCAGGCATTGTGTTGTAGATAAGATTAAGCAACTTTTTTTTTCGAAAGGAAGTCAAGAAAACTATTCTGAAAGTAAACTAATGAAATGACAGTGATCAAGTCCTCATTGATTCATTCTATGTAATAGCTGAGAAACTGAATCAAATAATATTTTGTCTAAATTTCTGTATGTTTTGACCTGAATGGAGTAAACCAAAAATATAATATTTTACTACACGTTGTTCAAGAATATTCCAGGTCTGGTTTTTGTTTTGTTAGGAGGACACAGTTTCCATGTCAGACAGTAATAGGGATGGGCAATTTTATTCATTCAATACTTAGAATTTAACCTAAAAAAAGTGCTCTTTTCCATTATCATTACTAATTATGTACTAATTTATATTTTCTACATCACTGCCTTTTACCCTGAAATGTCATAGCCTCAGAGATTTGCTAGAAATTTATCTAGACATTATTTCTTAGAAAAGTCTAAATAATATCATCATCTACTTCCCATCTATTGAGCACTTAATGCATTCCCACTGCCACCAAGGCACAGGGACAGACAGTGGAATGTCACACCCTGAAACTCAGAAAGGGAAACAGAATCAAGTGCATGTTCTTGCTCCCAGGAGGTGATCAGGTAAGTGGATATGATCCCTTTGTTTCTGATGTACAAGACAATTACACTGCAAAATACTCTATGGAAATACACATACTTCAAGGCATTTAACATTAAATTTATATAACTGCTACTTTTTTTTTCTTTGAATGAAAAGCTTACGATTTTCCCATTTTGTTCCCTTGTTAGATTGAAGACAGGCAGAGTTCCTGTAATCACAAGGCCCAGCTCCTAAAAAATAACCAATAAAGGAGAAAAAGACTTTAGTTAAAAAGCAAATGTTAAGCCATAATATATTAGAACAATGGAAGAATGTGTGTAGCTAAACAATTGCTTTCAGTTTTTGTAAAAAATAATTACTTTCAATGTTGTAAAAAAAGAAAATAATAATACTTCACTGACTTGATGAATAGAAAGTTGAAATTTATATTTTTTTCCACATTTTAGTGGTATTAGTATATTATTTTAAAAAAATAGATGATTGTCAACAACTTAGGGTATAGAAGTTTCAAAAAACCTAAATGTTATGAAAACATATTTGCAGCTACAGTATTCACTATACATAAAACTATGGATAATGGAATGGAATGGAATGGAATGGAATGGAAAGGAAAGGAAAGGAAAGGAAAGGAAAGGAAAGGAAAGGAAAGGAAAGGAAAGGAAAGGAAAGGAAAGGAAAGGAAAGGAAAGGAAAGGAAAGGAAAGGAAAGGAAAGGAAAGGAAAGGAAAGGAAAGGAAAGGAAAGGAAAGGAAAGGAAAGGAAAGGAAAGGAAAGGAAAGGAAAGGAAAGGAAAGGAAAGGAAAGGAAAATTAAGCTGAGAAATAGTAAATTTAAATTTGGAGTGATGGTGTTTGTGTTCCCAAGTCACCTTCAGTGTGATGGGGCCCTCCTCTCCTGGAGATGGCTGAATTCCTGCCTTCCCATGGGAAGCAGTGAATTAATTCTCTGTTTTGCTTTGTTTGTGGGCACAGGATTTGTTTTCCTATTAAACTGTTTTGTCTCAACCCACAAATTTCCCCTTTGATTGTCTCCCCAGCCCCACCTGTGGGGGTTTGGTTGATGGCTGGGGTTAGACCACAGCAGGTATATAACACATACAGGAAAAAACAACAGAAAAATACAACACATAATTCCCCTACTTTTTCTATCATCACTACTTTTGAGTGGTGTGAAATAATGTCTATCATGGGCTTGGTAAAATCAAAGTCTCCTCTGGTACTGAGGCAACTGAGGCAAGGAATTTGTATTTATTTGGGAAGATACAAGAAATCTGGTTTTCCTTTAGTAACCTTCACAAATCATACTGAAAATAGGATCCAGAGCACCATATGTTCAGATAGCCAGGAAAGTTTTGTTTTCTATTCCAAACAGTCCATAGGGAGATTTCTACCTTTTTTATGTGATTGTTAGGGTTTAATTTCAAACTTTTCCCCTTCATTTATGCTTACTCTCCTTCTATCTAGTTTATTGAGGAGTCATATCCCTTTTCTCCCTTTGTTTCATTTGGGAAAAAAAAAAAAAGCTAGAACACCATATGAATGCACTCTGGTGTAATCTGTTCTCTCTTTTCCCAGCCTAGTAGCACCTTTTTGAATTTTAAACAATCCTTCATGAACTCACATTTGTGTAGCAAATGAAAGGTGATTAGGTCAGAGTTAGTAAAGTTACAAGCCAAGTGAAGTGGATTTTGTAGGAAAGTAAGAGAAATAGGGATGAATCAGTAGAGAAGACATTATTTAGAAGAAACATTGAAAAGATACATAATGAAACAGGAGGGGGATGTAGTATGGGGGATAACACAATCTCCCCACTATTAAAAATAAAAAAAAAGGAAAAGTTAGAAAGGATAACAATTATGAATAAATTTTGCCTAACTGGTAAACCTAAAAGTATCTGAAAATTCTTGGATTATCTTGAAAATGAAGCCAGAGCAACACATAAATAGAGTGTGAAGGGACAAGGCTAGAAAAGAGGTGGGAATTGCTACAAATACATCAAATTATTTAAGACAGTCTTGAAAGCCAGACTGAAATGAAAGTTCCTCTTCAGAATTTTATAACCTGAATTTATGCACTAATGTGACCTCATGTAATATACTTTGAATTATTTTAGTCTTAGCCAAAAAACAGCCACTGGACAGTAAAAACCAAATGATAGGAATGAGTCCTTTAAGCTACAAGCAGGACAACTGTAAGCCTTACATGAGGGCGTTCTTTTAGGGAATTTAGGATAACAAACCACTGTGACAACTTAGACACACTCCCTTGTACAATCAAGGATCAGGAAAAGGCTTCAGAGGGGGTTAGATACACCTATGCCTTTATGGTCTCAACTGTGATGAGAAAGTCCACAAATTTGAGGCTTTACCTCAGTACTTAACCTTGTTTTCCTACTTTATTTACATATAATTATATCTATGTGTGTGTGTGTGTATGTACATACGCAAATATATGTATATATAATTACATCCTCACAAACACACATATGTAACACATGAAGGCAGAAAACCTTGAAGGAAAGACTGAATGAACCCACTGAGTATATAAAATAACACAAGAGATGCCTGCAGGTGTCACTTATTTTACTTGACTAAACAGATCTCTATTCCTAGCTACAAATTTGTCTTTGGCTTTACAACAGGATATGTACAGAGCATAAGGACTTCTGTCATCACATCCTTTATGTTTCCAGTAAGTACCTCAAAAATAACAAACAAAACATGGTTAAGGAACTTCGGGACATTGAAATTTCATTGAAAAACCAGTTCCTCTGGGTCACGCTTAGTTATATTGACAGTAAAAATTATATGTTGATAAAAAAAAAAAATTACAGGAATGCTGACTGATGTGAAGATGTGCATTTTGACATGACCTTAGACGGCTACGTGAGCTTGGATAAATACGTGAGTCCAAATCACCATTTTGCCGTAATTTTTGCTCTGTTCCTCAGAAGCAGGTTATTCAGAGCAAGAGATTAGATTTCCTCTAACAATACTTTTCCTCCTGTAGTTTCCTGAGTATGTTTGGTTTACAAGACCAAAGTGATAAACTCAGCAGTAAGAAAGCTTTTCATGTCTCTTTTTGTTTGTACCCCCATTATTTACGCTGTCCAATGAAAGGGTAAAAAAAACATTACCTTGAGCAAGCAAACAATTACAATAACCCAAGTTCAAAATTTGTGCAAATACTTAGTAATACTGATAGATTTAATTCTGCCTGGAATGTTCTTTGGAAGGGAAAAAAAAAAAAAAGAGGAAAAACTAAGAATTCTAATTCCTCACCAGAAATGTAACAAATGACCTTTACTGCCTTAGGTACAACAATGGAAAGCTATTTGCTTCTTTTTTTTTTTTTTCCTTAAGCTGAGAACAGCAGTGGCCTGTACTTCAAAGTCTGCAGAGAATAAACTGGTTTTCTCTGCTAAATTTCAGGTCACATAGAAGGATACTAGGTGCAAGTAAGACTAGCACATTACAAATAGATCTCTTCCTAGAGGCTGCTGTATTGATGTGTATAGATGTTAGAAACACAAGAATATCATGCTTGGAACTGTAAGAAATTGAATTCTTGGGAAAGCAGACTCACATAGTTACTGATTTTCTAAAATTCTTACTTTAGTAGAGATAAATACAGATCATACCAGAGCATCCAGATAGACATTTGTCCATTGGACTTGTTTGGCTTGCTCTCCAGCTAAAACCATTGGTCTTCCCAAAACATCCAGATATTCCTGTTAAAAAGTGTAATGAACTCATCAGAATGCAATTATGAGATCAAAGAGCACAAGCAATATTAAAATAAACAATAATTAAATAATAAAAATTAAAATATCAGGGAAAAAAGGAAATCAAAAGTCACCATTACTACAGGAGGAGCATTTATTTACTTCTTAAAAATTGTACCACAAAATAACTCAGTCTTCAGTTTGCAGTGTTTACTGAAAAGGTAATTCCTGTATTTCATGCCCAGTCACACAGACCTTACACACTCTTAACCACCACTCTTTTTCCACAAACTGAAAATTACAACTATTTTTATTTAATTGCTAGTGACATAAAGAAATTGCAAGCAGATTACAGAACCGTCAACCCAGAAGAAGGAGTGGACAATGGAGGGTGAGTGGTGTAACATCTGGGTATGTTAAGCTCCTACAGCAACAATTTGTGTAACTTCTATTGGAATAACAAAAATCAGAATTATAAAACCTCTTTTTCCTGTCTTTCTTCAGTTTGTGAGTATGGCTAAAGCTGGTGTTCTTATGAGATGTCAGGTTTCTCACTTATTTGGGAGTGGATGCCATCAAACTTTTTTCAGTCATCAACTTTTTTTACTTGTCTGATCTTATTAGAGATATGTCTTGCCAGACACTGTCTGGAAGAGTTTAACAGAATCAAAGGGTTCTTATTCAAGCCAAAAAAGGATTCTTATTTTCTGCCAAAAAATGTCATGCCTGGCCTTGGAAGGACAAAGAACTGCTATGATATTTCTCTGCTGTTCTGGACATGTGAGTATCTGGACTTTCAGACAACTGAAAAGAATAATTGTTGTTCTACACTGTCCATCTTCACTTTGGAACTCATCATAAAACCCCAGAGTCCTCGGCCTTTATTTATCTACATGCAAGTCTGCTAACATGTTCCTACATCCTTTTTGAAGGAAAGAAGTGCAGTCTCTTCTGAAAGGGTTGGATCCATCCAGACACCTCTCCTATAAAGCAGGATCATAGTGTAGCAGCCAGATGAGTTCAGATGCTCTAGCAGGGCTATCCCCTCACATACATCCACAGCAGTGATAAAACCCTTTGGATCATGCAGAAAGCATGGCAGAATGTGATCTATGAATGCCTAAGCACATCATAAAAAATAATGGTTTTATAGAACGTTATCATGAAATTGCTGTCATGTCTCAGCATCAAAGTTTGAGGGACCATGTAAAGCCTGGAGGAAAGCTGAGCCAGAAGCACAGTCCTTGTGCAGAGGCCTGAAGGACACACAGCACTTCAGACACTCCATGGTGTGCCCATGGTCAGCCTGCTTTGGAGGAGGTGAATGTGACCAGTGCTGTGACCAGCACAAAAGCTGCTCTGGGCCAGGGTGACAAGATAACATTTCAAACTGGTTCTCTGAAACCACTTAAAATAAAAAGTAGAACATTTTAAGAGAATAATCCCTTAAATGTAGAAGAAAGTCTTAATTTTTTTTAATATTTTCTTAATGTAGTGTATCTTAAAATTTAATTGATTTTAGCAGAAGCGAAGAGCAAACCTATCCAAGAACATATATTACTCCACTTTCTGTGTGTTAAAACTGCATCTGGGTTTGGCCAACTCACTTACCTGGGTGTTTATCCTTATGGCTCCAATAGATGGGATTTCATAATAATAACCTAAAATTTAGAACAGAAATATTGTCATTTTAGTATAACAGATTCCTGGCCTCTTAATCTTGAGGAATTTCATTTAGCTTATAATTTCTAGTCTAAAGTCTATTAGAATTATTGTTTATGAATGAAATACATTTTAGTAGATGCCACCACAATGCATGGCCATATGATAGATCACCATGTAATTCAGACCAAGGTAGTGACTCTTAAGTAATGACAGTTCTAATTTCTTTCTTTTGGCTGTTTTGTTTAGGGTTGTATCATATACTGAGTTTGTACTCATGAAATCCCAGTTACTATGATGTGCAAGTATATTTAATGTTTATTTTAATATGCTGTGACAGCAACATAATTATAGACTGAATGCATATAGGAATGTAAAAATAGCTACGGTCTGCCACAAGAGTGAATTTATAGTATAAAAATATAAGGCATTCTGTGGAATGAAAAAAAGCTAATGGATATTTCTCCTACACAGAGAATGTACATCAGAAATGTCTTTATTTAGCACTGATTTTAATGCTCATTTGTTTGAACCAAAAATATTTAAAATAAGACTAAAGCCGGGCACTGAGATCCATCTTCAGTCCAAGAAATTTTTAAGTCTGATTGGAAGGAAGAGGCAGAGAATTAGAGAGGTAAAAGTATTGATATTAGTCATTTTCTTTGCTGTATGCAAAATCTTTTAATTTAGGAAAAATGAAATAAAACTGCTTCCTTGGATGTGCAAACAAATAATCACAGGAATTTTGAATAGAAGATTATGATAATTTTGCTTCAATAATGAGATGACATAGGTGGTTATGCTTTAAACCAGCTAATCCTCATTTGTTAAAAAACAACAGAGGTCACATGCGCACAGTATTTTGAGATACAAAGACGTTAGTTAAAAAAAACTCCGTTTAAAACACAAATGTCAATTTTCTGTTATTATCTGACAATAAAATCTGCTCTTCATGGAGTTGTAGTATTTTCTGCATGACTTGTCAGCATGCTGAGGGTTTCATGAGGTTATGGCACATACGTATGCGATTCACCAGGCTATGGATTCTTCTAGCTTGGATTTTTTGGTTGTTTTTTCTTTTTTTTTTTTTTTTCCTGTATCTATGTTTTTCTCTTATCTTTGCTCTATGTTACCCTTCTGCCTGAGCATATCTTTATCTCCTTCCCTGGCAGTCCTGATTTTCGAGACCCTTTGTAATCCAGCTCACCTCTCACCTCTTGCTTCTCACCGATTTGTAAAATAGTTTTACATTTTCAGTCAGCCCTGCAAATTGCTCTATTTAAAACATAAGCAAATGTTTGATAAATTATATATTTTCTACTTTTCTCTATTATTTCTTTTCTATTTTCTTCTATATCTCTATATCTTATGCCTTCTTGTAGAGTTATACTATAAGATATTTGAGACTCATATTTCTCACACTCCTAAAATGCTTCTGAGTATGTTTTTCATGTAAAAATTTCATGTAGTAAACATTTTATTTCCTTACTTTCACCTTTTTTACTTTTTACTTTTCTTTTTGTCCTACATAAAGAAAACAGAATGAAAATAGAAAATACAAGAAGCTCTCAAAAACTAAGAAATTACAGCAAGAATAATTTTTTGATATTTTCATTGAAAAAGGGAAAAAATTCTAAGTATCTTATGCCTTGTAAGTTTTGGAGAAAAACAGAAAGAAATGTAACCAGCCAACTAACCAAACAAAACTCCCTTTGTTCAGACCACTTAATTTAAACCAGCTTTGACTAATTTCTTATCTGTCATCAGTTCCAACTTTACATAGATGGCTATTACAACAAATATTCTCAAAACTGAACCATAATGGCTTATTATTATAAAAACTACTGTGGTTGTTTTCATACAATATGAAGTTTTAAATAAAGTAATAAAGAAATAAATATACCAGCTTCTCGTTTACATGTGATTTTTTCATGTATATATTATGTAATAAATTAACTTTTGAAAATTTTGGTAACAAATATAATAAACTTAAAAACCAAGCTGAAAAATCTGCCATTTTTCGAGAACAAAGGTATCACCTATCCAAAGCTCTAGTGAAGATCAGTTTAAAAGACAGACACAGTACCTTTATTTTCACAGGCCATCCACTGTATGGGTCCTTTGTCATAATTATGTTGGCCAACAGAAAATGTGAACACACGTACCTGTGCAAGTGAAAAACCAATGCATATAACAACTATTTATCATTTATTAGTTGTGACCTCAAGTCAATGATACCCGGATTTTTCATAAATTTGAATAGAAAAAGAACACTATGAATTCTCCAGTTTTTGTACCACAATAGATACGAGAGATGTAAAACATAAAACATTATGGTATTTTGTGTACTCCTATTATTTCTTCCATGATGTAGAATCAAGAAGAATGCTCTTTTACACAGCCTTCATACTTTAAAAGTCTTACATTGGTGATTGTTCATGAAGTGTTTTATTTTTTAGGTTCTTTATTCTAGGGTGCTAATTATAATTGTTCAGGTTTTGTTAAATTAGTTGAAAAAACATGTCAATATTAGATGCTTACCAATGGCTTAAAAAGAATATATGTGTGGCAGTAGAATTCAAAGCAATGCAAAACAGGACTTTTTAGGATTTAAAATATGAAATTTTCAGATACTACACAAAACAATTTATCATTTTGCTCAGACTCAGTCTTTATATAAACCCACTAAATTAGTTCAACAGACTTCAACTACCACGCAATGCTTAAGCTTCTGATTTTTCCCCTTAAGCTCTTGATATTCATTTAAGTTGTGGGGTTTTTCAGCATAATTCCATTATTTTTACAATGCTACTCTAATCTATCTCAGAAACTGTAAGGAGTTATGGTTTCAGAAAAAATTGCCAAAATGTCTTCAAATTTTGGACTGAAATCAGACTTTTCTGTGGAAATGATTTTCCATGCAAATTTTCTGATTTGAATGAGAAAAATTTAAAACCAAAACCTGGTATTGCTTTAAAAATATTAAAAAAATTTACCAGACAGACAGAAAAATTAGAAATACTATTTTTTAGCTTCTAGCTGAATATTTTGCTCTAAATTTGAGTTTTTCTGTTAAAAGCTGGGAAAATTGTTTTCCCAACAGTTTTAATGAACTGCTCACTATATTCATGTCCCTGTGTTCAAAGGTCAGACACCTTTTCCTTTTTAGGCATCTCTTTCATCTTTTTCTTTATGAATTCATAAAGATTCATCTCTTATGAATCTTTAACTTTACCACTTCAATGTACAAATCATAGACCACAAAATGAAATCAGAATGAAAATTCCTTTCTATGGATTGGATGCTTCAAATTAAAATATCCTACAATTAATTTGCATAAAGGCTGTGAGCAAGTAATAAGGTAATTTTTTTTTTAATAATACACTCTAAATTTGCAGAGACTCCTTGTAAGCAACTGATCATTGCTAAGTTTGTTAATGACTCTTTATAAAAAATTTAATCACATTATTTAGCATGTGCAATTAGTACCAAAATCTTCACTTCCAAAATAGGCAAAAAAAATTGGTGTGATATAATCAGAGCTCAAGTATTAACCAAGAGCTGTAGGAATGGCTTCACATCATCCATCAGCAGGTAGCAAATGGTGAAACTTTATTAGTGTTGACCCCTGTATGCAAGAAGGGCAAATAAAGCTTTGTGCTGGATGCCATTTTTAATTAACAATATGTTTTGATTTGCTTTATCCATACAACGCTTTTGTTTCTGCAGTTAAAAGGAGAATTAAAGTAACTGATTTAAGTGCTTGTTTTATAGTTTAAGACTACTCCATAGAGGGTCATTCCCTACTAATTAGTCATGCCAGTTACATTTCTGGTTACACAGACAAGTATAGCAGTGTCTATGCCTGCATGATGGTAATTTTTTTCCCTATAGTTCATATAGACAAAGGCAGATGAAAAATACCATCTAATACCCTGAAAATATCAGCATTGACAGTGCAAAAATGACTTTACCTGGCACGTTTACATCTCATTTATTAATACCGTACCATAGTTGCCATCCCCCTTTTATTCTTGACATCTTTTTTAAAATGACAGCTATAATTCTTCTAATAGATCTTTCTTCTTCTACTTAATTAACATCTATTTTTTTCTTATCTGATTATCACCGTGTTATTTTATATTGGCACCTCTCAGCTCACCAGGTCCCTGCCTCCTATATTCCTGTTCTTTTTGAATTCACATTGCTCCCAGTTCATTGTCCACTAAACACTTGATTCAGAATAGATTCTTCTGAAAAACTATGGAAAAACCCCACTGATAGTCACTAATTAGATACTTGAGAGACATGATGTTTCTTTTGGATTAAAAGCTACCAAGTCATGCGGGTTCTCTTGTGTGTGCAGAAAACATATGAGTCAATTAGACTGGACTGTCTAGCATTTGATCTCAAATGTAAAAATGAAACACTGAATTGGATTCAAGTTGCGAAATGCTGTGTAATTTAGGGAAAAACAGCAGTGTGTTAAATCTGCAACAAATCTATAAAGAATTTAGAATTTAAATTATTGACAACAAGCAGGAGACAATATATCTGATTTACTGTTCCTTGGATAATTAACAGAGATAAAGAACTGCAATGAAAATTGGAGATTTTAATTGTTACTTGGTTTGGCAAGAGGGTGGGATATTCAAAAGAGTATTCTTTTTCCTATTGCCTCATCTGGAATTGAGTAGCATGACAGACCAGCTGGAAAAATGAGTCAGCAAGTCAAATTAAACAAGCCAATTTTAGCAAAAAAAAAGAAAAAAAAAAGCTCTCTGCTAAATTTTCTGTGACATGACCCAGAGTCAGCCAAAGTACTGAGATGTGCTTTTCTATATGTCTTCCCTATAGACGCCTCTCCAAAGAAGACAATAGGCTACTGAGCTAAAAAAAAAATAACAAAGCCCAAAAAAAACCCACCAACCCACCCCCCCCCCAAAAAAAAACCCCAACAAAAATACAAAGCAAAAAACCCCAAACATTTAATTACTTTTAATAGGGAATTTACAACTAAGAATACTTTAGGCAACTAGATCAGGCCCAATGGGTATGAGCACCTCTCCCTTTGCCTGTCCTTTAAGCTTAGCTTCAACCAAGTGGGTTTCTGAGTTGAAGCAAACTGCCAAGTAGTCTTTGATCCCCAGAAGTTGTTTTCCATCACCACTGAGGCTTGGTTATTGCTTCTCTCTGTCTCTCTGCAGCCTCTTGGGGTCTGTGTAAACTGCAGTTTCTGGGTGGTTTTGCCATGACATTTCCTCTCCACCACCCTCACTAGGGGATGGATGGACATTTGTGTTCCCCAACCCATTTCCTAGGGAAAGGGCAACCTTGGCTCAAGGCAGATCTATTTATTCTCTTCATAAAGAAACATAACTTCCAAGGCAGTAAAATTAATGGAAAAATTAGATAAACAAATAGGAGCTGTCATGCTTTCTGATTTTCAATGGGACTATTCAAAGTAAAGTTCTTCTAGAAAACTTCAACCCTTAGAATTGAGAAGACCTAGAGGTGGGCACCAGCCTGCCCTGCCAGCCCAGCCAGGCACTGTCTTGAAATTTTTCTGAAATATAAAAGTCCTAACTTTTAGCAACAGAGATCAAAACTAATTCTCTGCATTTTCCTCACTGAGACTAACCTTAGGGAGAGAAAAAAAAAATCTTTGTTATAATAATTTACAGTATATAGCAGAGGACTATACTAATTAGCAACAAAAGTGAGTGGCACAGGCTGCCCAGTGAGGTTGTAAATCTGCCTCCCTGGAGGTTTTAAACACCAGACTGGATGTGGCCCTGAGCAACCTGGCCTGATCTTAGACCTGATATTGAACTAGAGACCTCTGTAAGTCAACCTGCTTATCCTAGGAACCTACGAAGGGCAGCAAAGGAATACATGCAAAAATCCAACTCCTAAACAGAGCAAGTGATAGAAAAGAATTCTACAAAAACAGAGGAAGATGTACTTTATCGAAGAAAATATAATTGTATAATTATAAAATTAATTTGCTACTTATTTGTATTTATTTCTGGTGGAATAAGATCATAGGAACCAAGGTGAGTAAAACATGTTGACTGCTACAGATTTTTTGGGACAATGGCACTCAAGAGAGTTGTGGTGAAGACAAAACTGAAGGGGTATCTATGAAAAGGCTGCTTTCCCTACAGATCTCATTTGCTTTTTATGCATTTTATTTCTTCATTTTGGTATTGGACTAAAATTAAGAAAGATTAAATTAAATGCTTCCTTTGGGTATATCATGTTATGAGTATTACAAAAAATTAAGTCTTGACTGAAGTTAATTCAAAGGGGTAATTAAACACAATGCACTTGCTGTTTAGGGTACTGATTATGTGTGTAGACAATGTAGAATCCTTGAATCACTGAATATTTTTGTTGGAAGAGAAATTTAAGATCATCTCATTCTAACTCCCCTGTTAGGCCTAAAAGCCCTGCAAACATTCTGCATGCAGAGGGGAAGAAATGGACATTTTTTGACAGACAAATTATTTGTCTTGAATTCTGCTCTTGGAATGAGAGAGCTCTCAAAAACAATTTTATGTGCATCTCTTCACTTCTCTGTTTATGAAAAGATTAATTGACTTTTGGAGATATATATGTCTATTTTACCAGATACCAAGAGAGCTATACAATTAATTAATTTAATTGGATGCAGGCAAGATGAATCCTGTCATTTTATGCCTAGCATGTAAAGAGTGCATCTTTCTGTACCATTAAATAAACAAACTGACTATGAACAAAAACTGAGCTCATAAAATCATTCAAATTTAGTTTTCATGATGGCTGTAAGATTTCACAACATTTTACTCTGGTCTTTATAGCTGCAGGTAAAGATTCACAGACAATCTTTTTTACTATACAACAAGGAAAACTGTGATAAAGGGAAATAAATAATTCAGTAATTTCAGCATGACCCAGGGAATTATCTTTCCCAGTAATGGGTTTACAAATTATCAGAGATGAGGGAAAATCGTTTGCAGTTTGTATTTAATAGGTACACTTCTGAAATAAAAGGACAATATAAGAAGCCTTGCATTCTGAATAAAATCATAAAACTGTTCTTCTATTCTCCATTATGCATTTTGTCTTCTAAATCCCTTGTAAGTATAGCTTGTAAATCACTTAGTCAGTTTTGTGTTTTGTGCTGTAGGCCAGGGAGATGTTATGTAGTTTTCAAGCTGCCCCAGCTAAAACTGTGAATGCAATTTTTTTCCTAACATTTTTACATCTGTGGACAGAAATTTGAAGATGATTTTGGGTTCTGCTGTGAGTTAACTGAGAACATAAGACATTTATGACTTATTTGAACTGAGAGCAGAATTTCAGAGGACAATCTGAAAACACAATATACTATTTAGGAAACCACCTAGGATTAACCAACAGGATACACCAAATACAGAGAGTCACCTAAATTCTGGCTAATAATCTGTCATGCTGAACTTCTCAGTTCAGGACATCCAGGGACAGAGTCCTGAACTGTTTGGGTTAGAGCTGTAAATGTAAAGTAATTTTTTTTTCTTCCTAGAAAAGAAATAGAAGTTCTGAGTTTAACAGCAGGAGCAAGACTCACAACTGTATGCTAGAGGACAGTTTCAGGATCCCTTAAGACATCTTTTATGCATTACATAAAAGGGACATAACCCACTTTCCTTCTCAGGCCATGAGGGCAAGTGGCACAGTAGGGCTCACATCTCAATGGCTACACCACAGTGCCATCCTCCCTCCCTGCCTGGCCCCCATCTCAGGTCATCTCACTATAGGATTTTTTGGGAATAAGCCCTACCTCATGCTATCACTGAACTGACCACTGACATTGCCAAAAGAATTGACTGCCACAGCCCAGGAGCCATTCTGTTGGGTCTGTTAACAGCTGCAGTTTTGAATAACTGGACATTTCTGCAGCCTGCACCTTGGCCCTGGATCATTTATTAAGTTTGGACAGAGCTGCCTGGTTCACCCCTGCAAGTAAGGCTGGTTTTCTTGTGACAGAGCCCTAAGGCCCAGCTTTTCAAAATTACTGGGACAGTGGTGCCACTAAACTTATAAATGAGAGTTCAGTACTCGCACAAAAGTAGGGATGAGTTCATGATTCTCAGTTTGACCACATTCATAACTTCCCCAGCTTTGAGTGCCAGGCTCAAGAAAGTTCAGAAGTTGGAGATTCAGGCTTTTGTAGGTAACTGTCAGCCTGCTGATGCATTTTGCCATTAATAGTAGTTGGGAAAATGAAACAGAGATGACCTGAGCAGCAGGGTGTGACACCCAGTCAGGTGCCAAAGTTCTGAAGTTTGAAAGGTCTAGAACTCAGAAAGCAGAATTCACATTTTAATGTCAAATTAGGAAATAAAAGTAATGGCATCATATCCCAGCAGATATGTATCAAGTCATATTTTTTTACATTTATGAACAAATTAAGATCTTTCCCTTGCTGTGGGTACTCTCCAAAAATATGTGTAGACTTGGAGTTACTGAGAAGAAAAACCTGCATGAGAAACAATGACAAGAATAATTTAGGTCTCAAATATTTAAATGCAAAGGTAATTGTAGGCTGGACATCTTTGAATTTATAGACATGAAGAAAGTATAAGCCCAGAGGATTTGAAAATCCATTTGACACTACTCTAGTGTTTCCATAAGTGACCCTCTATATTCTGATCCAGCAAGGCATATAACTGTGCAAGTGTCCCCTCGAAACCAAAGGAAAATCTTTTAACTGAAGCATGTATTTAAAGAAAAATAGAGTAGGTCCTTGGAAATACTATTTTAGACATTCATCCACAACAAATTATTTCTTCCAAACTTTCCATGTGTATTTGAAATCTTCCCTATCATTAATATCTTTCATTCACTACAATTAAACTTCAAACTTTAAACTGCAATGCTAGCTTATTAATTCATAGTCTAATTATAGTCTGTGTAATTATAGCCTAATAACAAAAAGAAATAATGACACTCTAAAAATCAGCTCACATTACAATCTAATGCTAACCCTCCTTCTATCTTAAAATAAAAATTACACTTATTGCCTATCAGGAGATTATTGGAGAACCTCACTTTCTTTGGATATATTTGGATCTATATCAGCATATATCTGTACTGATAATATGGGCTCCAAATCATTTAATGGTGTTAATATATTGAGAAAATACGATCTAGAACACTGATGCATGGTGTAGTTGTAAGGAATTATTCTAGAAAAGGAATTAAAAACTGAGAATTATACCTGAACACGTAACACACACATACAATGAAAGGTGCATATTCATGGAAATTGTGACTGCCATAAATCCATGACATATGTTTTGCTAACTGCAAAGTGTTTCAAAAATGACAAAAGGGGTTATTTTTGGTTGGTTTTTTTTTTCCCTAGCTTGTTTCATTCCCTCACAAAGAAAACATACCTACATTAAAATGGGGATATTTTCTACTGCAGACTAATGGTCAAAACACTACTGTAGTTATACCGAAAAATTTCAGAACTAACGTTCTCACAGAACTAAAAACAATATACTAATTCAGTCACACTGTTCTACAACTTCTTAGTGCCACCTTGTGGAACCACAGCACCTCATTCCCTACTCACAGAAGGGCTGATGTGTGCGGCGCCCCTTCCTCTGCTGCCACACAGCTGCAAGAATGAAACTGTAAATTCCCTGCTGACACCTGCTAACCTACCCGTGCTAAACCGATCCTAAGTAGATAGAATGGACCACTGATTATGGGATTCTTTAATTCTTTACCTAGTTTAGACATAATCTCTGATGGGCCTGAAGTATCCCAGGAGTACAAGCACAGTTTCATATGCCCACAGTAACACAATGTTGGACTATTACATAATGATGAGGAAACAGTGTCCTCTGTACTGCACAGTCTCCTCCAGTAAAATGAAGTTTTTGATCTCAACATTTTCTGGGTGTGGGTATAAATCAGCTCTGTTTTATTAGCTTTGAGTACCATATTGCTTAAGAACAGCAATAAGAAAGAGAAAGGCTGTACTCCCAAAACCACCAGCAGGACTTCACATTGATGTGCTTGAATTTTATGTTTGAGTCTGCTTGCCTATGTCAACCCTGCCAAAAAAGTGGGTTTTGGTGCATTCCCCAGCCTTTAGAGCAGCTCTGTCAGCACACACAGAAGTCAAAGCATTGCTCCTTCCTTCTTCCCATTTCTTTGGTGGCACAGGAGCACAGGTGCAGTCCCAGCACTTTGTCTCGGACTGTGCCAACTGGTATAGGCCAAAAACCTCCCAGATTTAACTCACTTAAACCCATGAATTATTGAATTAATGTGGCTGTAGGTCTAGCTCAAAGGCTGTGGGCCCATTGTGGACACATTCCTTCTCACAGGATTTCCACCAGATGGGATGTCTTCAGCACCCCACTCCAACTCAGAAATCCCTGTAGAGCACTCAGGTGCATCAGGTGATTTTCCAGCTCCTCATCCTGCCTCCCAGACTCCAGATAAAGAACATATTGGCATCTTTTTAACAATTCATCTGTTGAATATTTTACTTGGACTACCCATGTTGTATTTACTCAAATAGTTGATCTATTTGCTTCTTTGGGGAAATTTTCCCTGTTGAAATGAAAAACAATTAAATTCCTCCTTTCCCTAAGCAGCTTCTCCCTGACACTCATCATTTAGCATTCTCTGAAGAAAACTGTTTTTTTTTCCTGAGAATTCCTTGTAAATTTGGTGGTCCATATCAGGAACCAGACAAGGGAGTTGACAAAGTAATTCCCACCGTACTCTGGATTAAAAGAATTTTAGGCATTTCTTTGATAGTCAAAACAACATTTGGAGGCAGCTGAGCAGCTGGAAAGGACTGGATTAATTAGAGAGATATTTACGGTTCATATTGTGACACTAAGTCCTCTTTTCTTTTTTTTTCATTGTCCTTGTAAATCCCAGGGAAGAAGTGTTACAAATATCACCCAAGTACTTAAAGGAATATTTCAATATGCCATTTCAAATATTAATTCTAATCACGTACTCTGCCTTTTTCCTTCCCACACAAATAGTCTTGTATATTTTCTTCAATTTTTTGCTCCCATTTACTTCATTTCTTGTACAACATGGAAGAGTGACTGAATCTTCACAGTTGCAAATGCCAAACAGTTGTACTAGAGGAGGGAAAAGAGCAGGTGGGAAAAGGAATGATCCTCAGAAACCCTTATTTCCAGGAGAATCCATTAACAGGAAGTGTCCCTCTCTGGAATTATCAATTACACAAATTTCATGTCTAATTTTATAATTGGCTGATGCTCAAAGGAGCATAAAAAATCTAGTTTAGACAATCTTTCGTGGGCCTGGAGTATCACAGGAGTACAAGCACAGTTTCGTATGCTAACAGTAACTTAATGTTGGACTATTACATAATGACAAGGAGACAGTGTCCTCTGTACTGCACAGTCTCCTCAAGTAAAATCAAGGTTTTGATCTCAACATTTTCTACAATGAGTTTTTGATCTCAACATTTTCATTTTTAGAATGAAAATTCTAAACAAAAATGATGCAGTGAGCTTTAGAAAGGGTGTGCCACCCAAAGAGGTGAGGGTACTTTGTCCATGCTCACTCTTTCTTGAAGATTCACCTGGGAACAGAACAGTATCTTAGAAGAGGAAGATTAAGGGATGAAAATGCTGCAAGTTTTCCTTTTCTAGGTGGGAAAAAACCTAGCAGTTCCTGTATACTGATGGAAACACAGCTAGGGCTGTGCTGAGGGCAGCCTGACCTTGCCTGTGCTCGCAGGTCGGGGCCATCACTGGCACAGGCAGGCGGTGACAATGCTGCCTGTCAGCAGCTGGCAAGAGCCTGAGCAGGGCTGAGAGAGAGAGAGAGAGGCTTCTGCGCACCCATGGAATAGAGAATGTCCTTCACAGCTAATGATTAATGCAAGCAGTTCATGCCCACTCGCTGCACTTCTCGCCAAACTGCACCTGAAGTCTCAGGACTGTCAAAGAGAAGCATTGGATATGTACAGACAGCTACCACCCATCCTGTGGGCTGTTAATGAGAAACATAAATTTAATCATGACACAGTTCACTCATCCACTGAATGATATGCATTTTCATTTCTTTTCTAATCAGCTAAATAAATTAAATTTTCAGAAAGAAAATACAAGTGATTTTCCTCTGCAATCCACAGGTAAAACAACCTTGAGGGATTGGGTGTCTATAGCGTTGGTGTGTTGAACAGTTTGTACCACAATGTTCTCAGTGAATTTAGATCTAAATTTTGCATTCCTAATGGCTGAAAGAGAAGAGCAGAGAAAATGTGCTCTAATAAATCATACTTTATGCGACAAAGTATTAGCCATTTCCGCATCTATAATGTGTCATAAATGGATTTAATGATTTTTGACAAAGTCTTTTTTTGTTTTTGAAAAAGAAGTAAGGAAAAAGGTCTTCAGCCCTAATTACAAATATGATTCTTAGAGAAATTTATTATAGACAAAACATTGCCTTAGAGGGTTTGTCTTTGTTTTTTGCTTTCAAATGAAACAGCCTATACAGACTAAGTTTGCAACTAAAAGCATTGAGCTTATTTTTTTTCCTGTCTACACATAGGATTGAGAGTACATTATTGTCAGACTGCAGTAGACAATTCAAAGCGATGGCTTAAAAAAAAGATTTACAAATAAACCAAATTCTTCCCTGTAACAACAAAAGGGCATATTAATAAATTCAGAATTATTAAAAAAAGTGCATTTTTAGCTGGCACTCCAGGTTCTATGGTCATTATGGTTTAGATGTTTTTGTTTGCATGTGATTTAGGATGAGATTATGAAGAACAGAATTCCCATCTAAGCCTCAGTAAACACTGAATATATTACTTTGAATTTGGTACAAGGCTAACATGCAGTTGAGTTAAACTAAAATTACTGACTTCAAACAGAAGTTGAATATAGAAACAGAGGGATGGAGATACATAATAGGATAAGAAATCAAAGACTACATAAAGGAACTGATTCTCTTCTGAAAAAAAAAACAAAGGGTTTTTTGGGGGTTCTTTATTCCCCTCTTTTTTTTACTGCTTTATTTTTAAGCCTATAGAAATGTTTGTGAAAACCTCAAAATAATTAGAAGCTCATACTTCCCTCACCATGCAAGTACAAGATTGCAAAGTCTGTTTCTTTTTTTTCTATTAAAGACAACCTATTCTTATAGGACATTCAATTCTGCATATTAAATTCTATCCTGTACCGTGCAAAAGGTTTGAGAATGTAATTCTGACTTCCTGGAGATATGACAGAGCAGATTTTAGCCTTTTCTTTGAGACTAATCAGGATTCTGAATCCAAATCACTTTCTAAGCAGAGACTGGGCTATTTTCTATTTACCAGCAGACTCATTCTCTACTTGTAAAATGACTTTTTCCCTTGTTTTTTTTTCAAAATAAAGGGTGTAAATTTTTTTTTTTTGCAAAATGCTTTAGAAAATGACCTTCTAAGTGACATTTAGTAGTTCTTACTCTGGATAAGACTTCTCAAACAGAGCTCCTCCACCTCATGTGCTGATGTTCTCTCCTAAAAAGCAACCCCTCCTTACAACATCTGCATCAATCTTTAATACTCTACACTGAAGTTGCACAAGGTTTCTACTTGCCTGGGTGAAATCTACAGTTCACCTTCTTCACTTGCAGAATAAACTCTTCATTCTGACCACTTTTTCCAGCTGTGCACTGGCAAACCTTTCCACTTACTAAAAGAGAAATCCTCAAGATCCACCTATGAGATGGCCTAAGCAGCATTTAGAAACTAAGATTTCTATCAAGTTTTAGAGTCAATAAATAATAGTTAATTATTTTTAAAATAGTATTCAGTTGTGCCACCTTATTGAGTATTCTATTAAGTGGACAAATTCTGCAGTTTCTTCCCAGAAATTTGCATTTTAAAGCAATTGTAAACCAATTTTAAACCAATTGTTGTAAAATTAACCTTTGGAAAACTCTAGACTCAGTGATCATACAATGTCAGAATGGGCAATTTTACATAGAAGCATCTCTTAATCTTCATAATCATATTCATGCATTTTTTCTTGCATAATTTTTGGCTTCTCTATCCGCAGAAAACAATTCTTAACTTTCAAATTTCCTTCACTCTTTGTATTTTTAAATGAAGGGGAAAAACTAACCTCTCTTATGTGGCCCTTACAGTAAAACAACTGAAAATTTCTCTGTCTCAATGCTCTGTAACTGGCTCATCACAGTCAGGTTTTACTTATTCCACTTTCCCTAATAAACACAAGAAATTCAGAAAAAATATTTATAACTGTAAATATATAAGGTCATGCAGATAAACTTATAATGTGAGGCATAATTACTGAATATCTTTTAGCAGGTTGGGAAAATGTCTTATTCTAGAAGATGCCAAGAACTGTTAATTTATATTTGAATTTTAAGGCAAAATTATTTGTAAATCCAGGAGAAAGAAAATAGTTTGAGTGAAAGATCAAGAAGTTATTTTTATTACAAGGAAAAGAATGTTTCATAGCATTTCATAAAAAAGGATAAGAGACTGATTCCAACAAACACAGAGAATTAGATAGCTGAATGAGTAATGTAGGAAGATAAAATAAAGAACGAAGGATTAAAAGAAAAATGGCAATTTAGGAAGAAGAAAACATTAAGTATACAAGTAGAAACAGTTAAATGTAATTTAGGATTAAAAAGACTTGGAAAATCAAGCACAGATATTGAGACTGAAGAGGAACTATTAAAAAAAAAAACAACAAAACATACAACCAAAAATCCCCAAACATCTAGAGAAATAATATTCAGAATAAAGCAGAAAAACAAATATGGTAAGTTACGCTCTATGATATATTTACCCAAATGCTGACATGCATTAAAAAAAAAACAACTACATTATATATATATTTATATTTTATATAATGCTCTGTTCTCTTTATACCACTTAAGTTACTTCAGTTTCTTTTATCATTCAAGAGTGACAATGTGCCTTTATACACAAAAGAATAAATAATTAATACAATCTAAGATACATATTTGATTAATCTGAAAGAAATTAGCTTGTTTAGTTGAAAAGAAAAAAGCTGCATAGCAAACTTGGATGAAAATTTCAACATAGAATTTTTTTCCTAAAATAGAGGGGATATTATTATGATAGGAATTAGTTGTTCTTGTTAAAGAATGTAAAATGAAAAGAAAAAAAGAAACTCTAAACCCTCTAAGCCTGCTTTGTCTTAAGGAAATCTAGGAAAGCTTTCTAAACAGGTGGCTGTTGAAAGAGAAGAATGTAAATACCTAAGGAAGCTGTGGAACTGGATACTTTAAAGAAGAGGTTACATAAACATCTTTAGGCATGGTCTAGGTATTAAAAGGCTTGTTGCAGAAAGTCCCAGACCTCCAATTCTTGAATTACAGGAGAACACAATCAAATCACAAGGTATTTCACAGCAATAGCAAATTTACAGGAATGAATGCAGAGTTAAAGTATGGGGAGGCTGAGACAGGACAGACCCTCGGATGTCTAGCCTCAACCAGCTATGCCATATGTAGCATTTTGTTTGCATAAATAAGCAAAATGCAGTCTGACTCTCTTGCATTTGTCCCAAAACAAACATAATGTGCTTTCTATATTAACTGATATTCTATCCTTGTTGCCTTGATTAATCATTTTATGCCATCTGCAGCATCAACCTCAATGTGATGCACTGAATCAATTGCTATTACTCCAGTGTTTGGAATTGGAGATCAACAAAAATAGAAGTATCAAATAGCCTCCTCCATGCCAAATTTGAAGGGAACAAGCTGCCAGTTGGGTTTTATGTAACAGATACACATGACTTTAATAAAACTGATAAGGTTACTTTTCAACAAAGCTATATTAAAACTTTCATTAGACTTCTGCAGTTCTCAACACCTCCACATGGATTTTTATCTTGCATGGGAGATAAAAACACCACGTGGCAACCCAGAATCGAGCTCATAATGAAACAGCAGCATAAAGAGAAACTCACATCAACAAGGAGATGTGTGTACAGACACATGCATGAAAAGGTTCTGCAAGCAGACCTTCCTAAATGAGCCCCCCTTAGCCCTGCTGCACTTTCTGCTGCAGCTCTTTGAGTCTGCAGCGACCTCACCCTGGTGTCCACACACAGAACAGCACAGGGGATGCAGTAGCTGAATGGAAAAGTGAAAAAAATAGAAAAAAAAAATAATGGATATAACTTCTTTATTGAAGTCTCCAAGAAAGGCTTGGTGATGTTTGGTGATGCCTAAAGATAAAGGGGTCAGTGATAGACAGTGTAGGAAAGATGGGCAGACTGTTGCAATCCAAGAGCATTGCCAGGGAATGGACACATGGTAGCCCAGCAGGTTAGCTGAGAAGATTGCTGAAAGAACAATGCATAGATATTTTTGAAAAAGGCTATCTTAAACATCACTGAACTCAGATTCCTGGTAGGGAAACGGAGCTTCACAACCATCAGGTAATTGTGGTTCAAAACCTAATTTTATGGGGAAAAAATGTGTGCTTAATATCATACTGAAAAAGAAAAAAACCTACTAATCTCCCCACCAAACAGTTATTGCATGGATTTAAAAACTCAAGACTTACATAGCTTGGTAATGTGCAACTTGACTATTACCAAAGCATATTTGGGTAATGAGTGTCAAAGGAGGGAGACTAAGATATGGTATATTTAAATTCATTATTGTAGTGGAATTAATTTATGTTAGAAATCCAGAAACTGGGACAGTAGGTATATTGCAAACCCTTAATTTATAAGTGGAGCTAAGAGGTAAGAAAAAAATAAAAGGTGATTTGCATTTAGAATAAGATTCTTCTTCTCTGAATACTCTAATAACAGTTTCCACTTCTTACTTTGACAGAAAAAGTAATGGATTATGGAATTTTTGAGTACTGACCCAAGTTTCACCCAGAATATTTTAGGTTTACCATTTGTGCATATCACGGAACATACAATAAAGTAAAATTAACAGCTGGAAGGTGACACATTCTTGAGGCAGAAGTGATTAGGAAAAGAGCTGGGGAGCAAGTTTAACCAGCCAGCTCAAGCTTTGTTCAACCGTTAATTTAATTATTTTGTGTTAGATCCTGTGTTACAAGCCTACCACACAGTCAGAAATGCCAAACCTGTTGGGGTGCACTCTGACAGCTGTTCAGTTCTATTCAAAGCTGCCACCAGTGTTGTGAAAGATGCTGTTTCAATTTTAAGCTCTGTAAGTGACCATATAAAGTTACATTTGGTCAGTCTGATCCCTGATGAGAATTCCACAGCTACCCAAAGTGGAAATGCCATGGGCTTGCTTGAATGTCCTTTGTAGTCATCTAGAACTATACAGACACCACTGCCTAAATTAACATAATTTTGATTTTAATTTTACTGACTTGCAGCTATGCACTAAGGGATTGAAACCAAAAAAGAAAATGGTTGCCTCCACTGGTAATGACAGCAGGAGGCTTGTTTTTTGTTCTTGTTTTTTTTTTTTTTTAATAAAAGTTTTACAAGCTCTCTCTCATAAATATTTCATTTTTTTACTCTATTGACATGCTGAATATGTCCCATTTGGAAGAAGTCAGTGGCAGCTCTAAGCTTCCCAGGGGAGCTCCAGCAAGCTGGAGCCTTCTCCCATGGGATGTCTGCAACAGCAGCAATTCTGTGCCCATCACACAGAGATATTCTTAATGGAACAGAGTTGATGGAAAACTTCTCTTCACATCATTTCCTCTCAAATGATACTGTCAGAAAAATCTACAAAAAATGAAGTTATAATAATAATGGAAGATAATTCTGTGAGAATGGGACATAAGACCCAATTTATAGTTCTCCTCCCACCTGAGGGGTCAGACTAATTCTGCCTATGTCAGGTCAGTTCATCCAACCCACACAAACCTCTGCCATTCTATGAAACTTCAAACAACTAAAAGTGCATGAGGTATGTTAAAGGTCTTTTCCTACTCACATAAGTTGAGCAGTCTTTCCAAACACAGATTCCAAGGGGAAAACTTGCCCCAAAGATCTGTGGTTTTCTATTTTCAACCTGGATCCAAAATTCTCACGATAAACGCCTACAGGGCATACATTTCAATTAAATTTATATTGCTATCTTCAGTGAAGCCATCTGTAGGAGGAGTGCAAATAAAATGAAATTCAGCACCCTCATTCCTCAAATTTAGAGCATGTGTGGTATTTTACACATTTAATGTGAGTGCCCCAAATGTCACCATAAAGGTAAACATGCCAGTTTTTAAGTATCAGGCTCAGCATGTAGTTGCAATATGTGACAATAAAATTTGGCTTTATAAAGGGAAAAAGGCATGCAAAGGTGAAACACAACTGTGATTTTCCTCTTCACACAGATAAGTATTCCTCCCCAAATCTGTGTTGCTTAAGTTTTGTAACGCTCTTACTCACACTGTAAATTATTTATACAGACAGAAAACTATTTAAAATATGTCTGTATGCTATTTCAAACAGATTAAAATTTTGAATTTAAAAGGACAACTTTTCAGCTTCTAGATTCTAGGCTCTCTTTTAGTAGTTTTCAAGTGTTTATTGCATTATTTCACTTAACTTGAAGGTTGCACCAAGGACACTGCAAACGAGTGCACTAAATCACGTTACCTGATGGGCTGAAACTCAAGCTTCTTTCATGGCATGGACTTACAAATTAACTGACATGAAAAAGAAAATACTTATATAGCTGAAGCAATTTCACATCAGGAAGATGGAAACAAGGATTAAGAGATTTGAAGGAATGGTTTTTTGTTAGTATAAGAAAAAGAAAGTAAGTTTACAACTCAGTGGTGCTAAGTGACTGACTGTGACATAAGACAATAAAGATTTATCTTTTATATGCTTTATGCAAAAACACAAAGACAAGTAGTCAAATAAATGCAGAGCAGGCAAGAAGATACATATGCTGATACATATTTATAGCATGAACTGCTTCTACTGTAAAGCAGTGAAAACTTTTTAACACCTTATAATGAACAGTCCCTCTACAAATGATAAATATCAACATAGTCTGAAATTCACTGGATATTTATGAACTAAATTATAAATTAACTGCAATAAAGACAACAGAAATTACACCCACATCTCTTTCAAATCTCATCATTTAATATAAGAAAGCAGCCTACTCTGCAATCTAAGAAGGTAACACAATATTTGTGATTATGACTTAGCAAGATTAAAAGTGTATGTGTGTTTTTCATGTTGGAATGTGTCTACCAATTATGCTGTTCTCTACTGGTAATGAACTAACATTAAGTTACATACAGAGGCAACAACAAAAGAGCTCACATGTCATCATTCTGGAATCAAGTGTAGCCTTGCTAAGGAGAGCATTATCACAAGTATATTTTGGATAAGGCTTATTTTAAAAATATTAGAATGTTATGAAAGATGTTGGGAGATTTCATTGTGACTCCTAAAAAAGAATTTACTGGTGCAGTCTCATTAGATGTTCTCCAACCATGAATATCCCTTCAACACTACAAGGATTGTTTCTGATTGAAAGAGATAAGGGGAAAGCAAATGGTTCTTCAAATTCCACCTGCATAAACTTGGAACTGCAATTCCAATGTCACCTTGGAGAAAACCAGTAAGGACTGATATCCAGCAATCCAGTGCTTCATTAGACAAGTGACAAGATGGAAGTGTTTAGTTTTGAACTTGTAGATGCATAGACCATAAACAAATGTAGAAAACATGCCTTGCATTGCATTGGCAATGCATTAAATTATGTATGATAATATACAGGCACACAGTGACCATTATTACCATTATACATTTGCTGTATGCAATAAAACCCCCAAAACTTCCTTCACAAGAGGTAACAAGAAAGTGACTGTGTATAGTGTTTTATATATAACATTATACATAAAACCATCCCAACCCTCGGCAGTGAAAATTTACAGTATTTAATGCTGCAGTAAAATAACCATTTAAAATTAGTAAATCCTACATGCCATTTATTATACTTCACAAAATAATCAACCATCAGGCATGATGTGAATAAGATCAAAAATCTCAGCCCTCCAAATCTATTTTGTTGTTTGGACTGAATATTTTACTACACTTTCCTCCTAACACAGTAAATTAAATGAAAAAATATAATAAGAAATGAATCATACATCTTCCCCCTTATGGGGGTATTTCCAAAACCTGATGGCTGTTGTTGTAATGTGATAAAAGCTAACACTACCTATCTACTACTCTCCAAATTTTAAGAGGCATCTCTGTGTTTGTTTTCAGAGTACAGCCATGTGCATCACACATGGCTATGACTTCCATTCTCTCTTCTAATGGAGAGTTTAAAAAGTACTTTCAGCTCAGACACAAAGATTAAGTAAACCCCACCATATCATTCTGTGTAAAGCACAACTGTACAACAGCCACAAAATGATTATTCAAGGTCAGTGATTGAATCACTGGTCAAGATACAAACTAAGCACTGCATTTCCAGCTCTACTTTTGAAAGGATTAATTCAAACATATGAAGATTTCCAATGAAATACTTCCACTGTTTCATGCATATACATCCATGGCAGCTGTTGAAGTGCCTTCATGAATCACATTCTAACTTTTAGCTGCTTTTTTTGAATACAAAACAAAAAATAACTCATAAAACCCCACAGATGTAGGCACAACCCCAGGCACTGGAAAAGGTAAATGCTTAGTTGCAGTGTGAATCCAGCTCATATTCCATTTCTATTTAGAATGTGATTAATCTTTTAATAATAATAAATAATAGTTTTCACTGAAATTTAACAGGAAACAACTTTATAAACCATTATATTTCATGCACATGCTCCTGCATTTTTAAATCTTTAATTATGCAAAAGCCAGACCAGAAATTTGATTAGATTCAAAAATTAAACCCAAAACCAGCACAGCTAATAATCCAATTTTATCTAAACAAGAGAACTCATCCAGGGATTCTCATGTCAAACCCATAATTCTGCTTTAACCATAGATCAAATTTCACCAACAGAAAGCCATCTCACTTCTTGCTAAGACATTCAAAGGTATAATTAGCCTCACTGGGAAAAAAGTGGGTTTGTTCCAGCCCAAATCTATTCAAATTCAGATTCTAACCTTGAGTTCCCATTTGCCTTTGCCTGGCAAACAATAAAAGCACATAGAAGATATTTGCAGTGAGGAGACAGAGATACACATATATATCCTGTCATTTAAGTACCTATGTTTCTGCTGGATAATTCAGGAATTACACTAATGCAAGAAAAGTGTCAATAGAAAGTTGAGTTCTTTATGGTTTACAGTATACTTCTGCATCACTTGAGACCAATGAGTCACAAAGTGTAAAATATTAAATGTATTTTATGATTTTTCAAATAAATGTTATAGATTGAAAAAGATTTTAGTGTCCTAAGGATCAATACTAATAAGTTTTTTTAAAGTGCTTTATACATTTATGCTGTTGTATTTCATACAGTAAAATTTTTCATATATCACTTACTTTTTTGTCTTCATTATATTTGTGGAAAATTTCTTGTGCTCTTTCTTCACCACCATCTGTAAACAGCATAATAATCTTATTGCAGTTAGCTCTGGAGACACTGTGCTGTAGGAGATACAAACAGAAGAGTTTTTATATTTCAGGCTATAAGGAATAACAACTATTATATCTGATGGCTTTTATAGCTACACACTTACTACTTTAACATGGTAATGTCAAAACATGAATATTGTATAATTTCATTCAATACCCTCCAATGAACAAATAAATAAAATAAAATAATCCAAAGCCACTTTTCTGTTCCAAGATACTTCAATATGAGTCACTTCAGATCTGGCCCAACAGAGTGGAATAGGAATTTGGTGGTTCCTTTCACCTCCACAAACACAAGGAGAGCTCTTTAGCTCATACTCATTACATGCACCCCACAGTGTCCCTTGTCAGATGTTCTGCATGAGACTTGCACAGTGGGGATCTCAAAATATTTTTTCTCTTTTCTCATCCTTACACTTTTTTTCCTTTATCATTACTTCCCTTGTGGAAATTAGGGAACAATGGACATGTAATGAATTACTGAATATGCTTTTTTTTTTTTTTTGTTGCACTCCTACTCACAAAAAATTTCCAGCTCACTGACAGCTTGAATAAAAACTCTGTTAATTTAAGCATCCTACAAAATATCCACCTTATACCCTTCAAAATATTTTTGTCATATTTCCTTAAATTGAGCTTCATCTTCCAAATCTTTAATTCTTTCATGTTGTTATTAAAATTATTAATACTCCCAAATAAATAGCTAATCTTTGAAAAAGTACTTTAGAATTAGGTTTACATAATATATTGTACCAAGATATGGCCACCTAGATTATTAAAATCTCTCCATCACCAACTTTTCCAATTATGTTGCATCTTAGAGCTGAAAAATGGAGCATGTTCCATTATTTCTGGAGAGCAATCCTGAAATACAATTAAGAAGAAGCCCCTCTGACTCCTAATTCATCAATGTAACTAGTAAAGCCCCTGAGAAAAAGGCAGTGTGTTTTGCAAAGAAATAACAAAATTGTTCCACAGCCAGATCAATAGTGGTGAGCATGAATTTTGGCTCATTTTTATTCTCTAAAAGTTAAAACTCTAGTCTAAGTAAACTGCTTATTGCTTTTGCAGCCATTCCTTGCCCTTTGTGTTGCATACAAATGGTACCTTGGTACTTCTGAATAGCTGGATGAGATTGAGTAAAACCCTTAGAGATCCAGAAAAACAAATTCAGCTTCTTCCACAAGCCTCAATTTTGCTCTATGAATTTCCTCTAGAGTCAGGAAGACAAATATGAGAGTTGTCCTTACAAAGTCCCCAGTTCCCTCCTGCTTTAATTTTTGTGGCTATAAACTGACTGCCACCAGGCTGGTCAAGGTGTGATGATCCCACTCCCCTCTGCCACTTTTCATTCTACTCATTGGTCTAATTCCTGTTCAATATTCAGTGAAGAATTACTTCTTTTCTTACTATTACTACTTTCAAATCTAAAAATTTGTGGAAAAAAAAAAATCAAGCCCAAAGAATTTAGCCCAGATTCCCTTACATGTAACAACATATAAAACTTGGCTATATATCAATACCTTCTCTCCAGCCTCATCAGCACACTGTGTTTCAGTTGGGATTAAATAATTTATGACCATTTTTTGCTTGTGAAATATCACTTGCAAGATACTGCTTTGGGCTGCAATTCTCTCGATATTAAAAAAGTAATAAAAGTAGGGTTGGATACCTCATAAATAAAGAAATTCACCTACATCTACGGTGATTTAATATATAGACCAAAATAAGATCAGAGAGACAAAGAAGGGAACCAAAATTTCCTCATGTTATGGAACTTTTCTCGGGATTTCAAAAGAAGCAGTACTATGGGCAATGGAAACTTGAGCTAGGCTTTGCTTTCACTGACCAAAGCAGGACTTTTCTGTGACTTATTCAACATATGCTTACACAGTATCAGAAAAAAACAGTTTTCTCTCATCTCCTCATACTTAGAGAAGGACATCACTTACACTACATTGTTTAGACACTAAAGACGCTAATGTCACAGAAAAAAATATCCAAGATTTTAGCCTCCAAATATTATTGGAAAGCTGAACATGAAAAAATTCAAATCATATGATATTACCCCATCCCTGGAACAGTTTAAGGCCAGGTTGAATAGAGCCCTGAGCAGTTTGGTCTAGTGAAAAATGCCCCTGTCCATGGCAAGGGTGCTGGAACCAGATGATCTTTAAGGAATTTAAAACACATCTTCCTCCCCCCCAGCCTCTTTTGGTCTAAAATGAGAGATAGTGGCTCAGGGAGTGAATCCATTACAGACTGGGAAAATGCTGTAATTTCATTTTTCTGAACAGTATTCCTTAGCAGTCCAATGAGCCACAGCTGCATGGGAATGTGTTGTCTATACAGGAGCTTCCCCAGGACATGAAACAGCTTCTTAGCTTAAACCACAAAAGAATACAAGAGGAATTGAACTATTTAATAATTTTTAATTCTCTCTTCTATTTGATACAGGCCTTATTTTTTTCTTTCAAATAAGCAAGCAAGTCATGATCCATTTTACACTGCATCTAAAATTGCCTTTGTTTTAAACAACCTTCACATCTTTAAAATTAACTCTGTAAGAGGCAGGTTACAATTATATTTTGTGACTTGACACTTCAGGAATGCATTTTTCACTAATTTTTCTTTAACAAACCATAGATATTACAATATGAGGGGAAAATCCTCCTGAACTACTGAAGCTGAAGTATTATGATTTTCAAAGAAGCACCTTAATGTAACAAATAATAATATGAAGATGCTGTATAAAACTTATGGAATCCAGATTATTGTTAATGACATGAATTATTATGCTGAAAAAACTTGAGTGTTCTATATAGAAACACAAGAAACAGCAATTTTTGGTACCAAACATTAACTTGGTATACTGGAAAATTGTTTGAAATAACTGTCATCCAGAAACAATACCCACAAAATTATTTTGAAAATTTGAGAAATACTTGATTTATTTGGACCTTAAAGCAATTGGACTATTTGAATTCATAAATATACAACCGGCAACTATCCCAAAGCATATTTTTTGATTATTTATTTAAGCCTGTATTATACCACCATATTATATTGTCTTGTCACCAGAGCCTTGGCCTGAACCCATCCCCATCCCTTTACTCTTCCTGCTAAACAGATTTGGCAATATTTGGAGAGGATGAGCATATATCCGTAAAGTTGGGCAATCCACAATGTCCAGCCATAACTTAATAGGCTTGCAGAGATCATGTGAGGCTAATCACACTTCCACCTTCAGCTAAAAAAGAGATGGTCCCACTTTAACACTCACCTCCAATTATTTTTTAAGTAATACTTTAGTTCTACAAAAAAATCCAGTTTGAGGCTCCCCCTGTGCTCAGCTTTTGTAAATGTTGCCTATAGAACAAGTATGTACCTGGTGCTGCATCAAATGTAATCCATAACTTTAAGCAAATATCATTGCTAGGAGGAACATATTTGGCAAAATTTCTTTTCTTCCTGGTTCCCTCTGCATAAGATCTCAACAGGTGCAGAACAGGTGAAAATGCCATCCAGCCTGGTCTAAAATGTCCAATAGACTTTAAAATACTGTTTGTGATTTTATATAAAACCACATCAGCAGCGGACACCCACTCATTTCCCCTCCACACCCTTCTGCTGATCTGAATAGTAGTATACTGAGAAAATTTCCCATAAAAACACGGGGGAAAAAAATTGGAAAAAGAACCAAAAGCACAACCACAACCACAAAAAAAAAAAAAAACCAACCCCAAAAAACAAACAAACCTAAAACAAACAAACCAAAAAAAGCCTCAAAAAAACCCCCAAAATATCAAAGCAGAACAAAACAAAACAAAACAAACACATACACACACACACACACAAAACCCCACACAAAAAACCCCACAAAAAAGCAAAACAAAACAAAACCAAAACCAGTAAGGATAAGGATACTTAAGCTATACCCTACCTGCTGTAAAATGATGCAGCTTTATTTAAGCTAAGGTTTAAGATACAATATGCCTACTTCAGGAAGGTGAGAAGTAGAGCTATTTTTTTAAACAACTTCATGAACCATTTAAAATTTACTAATAAACCCCAAACATTTGCTATAAACGGGAAACATTGCTATTCAAAAAGCTTGTGCCTGGTTAGAAAGTGCAATGTATTTAAAAAATGGAAACAATGCATTTAATTTTTGAGGAAATTCTTCTTTTTCTACATGAGAAACAGAAAATAATTAGAATAGTCTCAGTGAGTGAATACTATGCTTTAGGCATTATCAGGTGCCTAGTATTCCTCTATTAACTAATTCATTTCCTTCCCCTATCTTGCTGAAACCATGGTAAAGTATTTATGACTTCTAATAAGTGTGAAATTGTAGGTTAACTAAGCATTGCTAGGAGATGATGCGGTAAAATTGAAATAATAACACAGTAACACAGATCTTTCCATTTTAAAATTAACTGCAAGTCAACCACTAGCACAAGTATGTGTCAACTGTGAATCACATGTTAAACGAAAAACCAGCTGAATGAATGAAGTAAAACAGTACAACAGATTGAAAGCCAAATTAATTCCAAAGTCTTAGCAACCTGCTGGGGAACCTGCAAGGAAAAAAAACATTGTTGGGATAAATTTACTTGCTAAATAGAGGTTTGCACTTGTACCACTTAGTTACACAAAGAAGGAGCATGCAGTAGCCTGCTGAATATTCCAATTCTCCTTCACTTGACAGCAGAGAGATCTTGCTTAAATACTTACATTTAGCAGCTGCTCAAAAGCATAGCTAAAGCCCTTTTTGTAATCTGTAATTCCTTTAGCAGAGATTTTATAGACAGCTTCTTTCAGTTTCTTCTTGTTCCTCACATTAGCTTGGACAAGATGATTAAAGCAACTGACATTCTGAGCATTGTTATTAAACTGCAAAATAAATAGAAATAGCATTAAAGAAAGTTAGTTTTCTTTTCTGTGTACTGTAGAAGTAAAGATTTATGTTTTCTGGCTCTTCGTGAGATCAAGAATGTCAAACCTAGATTTTCATTTCCACTCTGCTGAGAACAACCAGTAGTGATTGGAGAATCCAAAATGAGTCTAAACGTTTTAAAAAACAGGTATTTGATGCTTCACTCTGTGGCAACCCAAATAAAATCTACTATAGTGGAAAAAATCGCACAAACTTTGTTTCAAGTTTACATAAAGAAATAAAACTTAGAAATGCAGAACCTGTGGAAATTAAAAAAAAAAACCAAAACAACATAGATAAAGATATATTTTACCTTTTTTAACCCCCTGAAAAATACTGGTTGAGTTATCAAGTGACTTCCATATTGCATGAATTACTTTGGTGTTTTACAATGTAACTTGCAGATCAGACTCAATTGGTATATATAAATTCTGGAAAACAAAAGACGCTCTTGGAAGCACAGGAGAGTACAGCTGCAAATATGAGAATACTGATGATAGCAGTAGCAATTTGTGTCTTGAGAAAACACATACTTCTACTGTCTTACTCACACATCCATAAAGACTACTCCCTGAAAAGTAATTTATATGATATTCTGACATTATGTAAAAACATACACAGAAATTTAAGTGCAAAATGTTGTCTGTACAAGTGGAAATCAGTTTAAGGTTGCTTTTAAATTTGTCTCTCTATAAATATACATATATTCATGTATACTAAAATACAGACCTCACCATTTACATTTCAACTGAAAGCAGATTATTATGCCTCTTCCTGATTATGGATGTTCTGTGAAAGTAAACATAAATGCAATTTTATGCTGTCAACCTGGTGCCAAGCCTTAAAATAACTCAAAATTCAAGCCTTGTTGTCTTAAATCTCACTACTGCTAACTAGTTCAATAGTGCTCTGTAGATAAATGTAAATAAGGTCACAGGTTTCAATAAATGCTCAACTACTTAAATGTCTAAAATAAATCACTGAGTACCAGGCACAAAGTACAGAGATAGAAGTGCTTTCAGCAGCAAATACCAACCTGTAACTGTATGACACTTATAACAAACAAAACTTAAAAGGATAAAAGGATTAATAATAAACCATTTTTAATAACGCCTAGTATTTCAATTCATGTTATAAAGGAGTAGGAACATTAAGAACTGTATGTTCTTAATGCATTCTGTATTGCCCAAAAATGAATGTTTTTGGGACCAAAAACACCCAGTCTGTTTTGCTGCTTAAGCAAAACCATGAGGTGATCACACAACTGTAACCAGTTCACTGTGCTGCAAAGCTCTGACACATTCAATGGTGCTTCCAATAAAAGTTTCTTATAGTAGTAATCAGTAAATCACCTAATGATTATTGGAAACATAAACCATGTGAAAGTGAAAACAGTTATTGTGCTGTGGAATTATTTCAGTTTGCCTCAACCTAAATTTATAGCCATGATGGGAAAATTACAGACATAAAGTAATTTTATAAAGACAAGGTCTGAAAAGCAATTCAAATTGTGAGTTGGAGTAAAAGTACAGAAATTGTATCTGGAAAGAAAAAAAAAATCCATTACCTAGTAGGCAGCTCTGCCCTACTAAAGTAAATTTCATCTGAAAAAATATAGTGAAAACACTCCTCTGCTTCTCCAGTGATATTATATAGAAATTATTTAATGACTTCATATAAAAGAAATCCTAAATCCAATCCTATGGCCTGTACACGCCTTGGCTATAGCAAACAGCAGTTTAGACATTCAAGTGGAAATTTAGTGACAAGAGAAAATTTCTCCCTGGAATGTCACTAACATTAAACTGCCAATCTTAGTCACTTGCTAGCAGTCCTGCAAATATACCAGGATAATTATTTCTAAGAAGGTCAGGAGGTATCCAACACATGGGTTGGTAATTATGGCAATAGAAGTGATTTTTAAAATATTTTAAGGAATACTGGTTCAAACTATGCAGGAAGCTGACAAGGAAACTGCTATACTGCATTTCCACATTAAACTGCATTGCACTGTACTCACACACTCTGTAAAGTGAACAAAGGGTCAAACCAAAGCATCTGCATCTGTAGATGCACAAATGCTGATGTAAAATGAAGGAGAGAAATGACAGATTTCTAGCGTGGAGACTTAAATCAACCAAAGTCTGCAAAGGCTCTGATTTAATTAAGCAAATGCATGAGCCAGCTGTTTGCAGAGACATCAGTCAACATTAATGGTAATGCCAGTCAGAAAGGCAGAGGAGCAGAGTTTGTGATTCGATGAAGGAATCACTCGATGGAACAGAAATCCTACAGAATGAACATTTCCCTGTTTGCTAGGAGACGAAGGCAAAGTTCAAATCTGACTGATGAAATGCTGATGAGGAGGGAAAGAAAATTCAGGGGTGAATTTAATTAATCTAAACTCCAGGAAAGCATTGAAGTAATGGAATTATTTCAACTGTAAAACAGAATATCCTTAAAACTGACTTTTCATATGTGGCAAACACCAGGACCATTCAAAACTCAGAGGTAGCCAAACTGAGCCAGCTTTTAGTTATGCTCATACGAAACATAATAGCAATAGTGGCACTATTAGTTTTTACACATTAAGATGTGTAAAAATTTACACATCTTAATTTACAAGCCAAAATAACTGCTGCAAGCCTTTACTGATTACTGATCACATTGTCTGACCCCTAAGTACCATAATAATGCTTATTTCAGTTCATAAGGTTTCTTGGAAACACAATCACTTAGTATTTAACAGAAGAAAGAACATGTAAGCTTTCAGAAACCAGTTGCCATTTCAGAAAGTCCATGTTCTTACAAAATCAAATCCTATCAAAGGTGTAAAATGAAGGTAATTACAACCCATACTTTATTGAACAAAGACTCTCAGAGTATCTATGTGAAATATGTCAGTTGGGTATTTATCAGCCTGGCATTCCCCCTAATGATTGCAGTAAATATGCAATAAAAGTGCTATCAGAAAAAAGGAAATAGATGGATTGTTTTTTTTTTTATGATGTTGTGGTCTCAGTGATTCATTTACAAAACAAAATATGACATTTAGAGGCAAACCATTCAATTGTTCAAATGTAAAGTCACCCTATAGAGTCTGTCACCACCAATGACAGCTTCTATTTTTTCAAGTATATGAAAAGCTTATTCCTTATCTAAGCTAAAATAAGAGAGGCTTGCAGCAAAACAGTTGTAAATCAAGGAAAACAGGATAACCTTGAGCTTTTTATTTTAAAGCTTCATGAAGTATTAATATAATTAAATCTGTCTTGTAATTATACCTGCAAAGGTATAGGATCCAGATGCAGTTTCCACTGGATTATTTCTCACTACCCCATTTATTTATATCCTATTGCATTCTCCCCCTCTGGGATGTCCCAGAACAATCCTCTGCTCTGAGGAAATTAAGACCTTCTCCTCACAGGTTTGGGCAGGAATAACTAAGCCTACTACTGGGGCATAAAAAGTCTCAAGAGAACTCAACCTCATTGACCTCAGACCACCAGTACAATCTCTGGCCACATATGGGGCAACTCAATAACCTGAAAGGTAAGAAAACCAATTGAACTTTACATGAAAGTCCAAATGAAGGGCTTTGAACCTATTGCTGCTTGAACTTTGTCATTCTGGAGAAGATCTGAAACAGAAATACCAATCTGACAGTCTTACAAGGCCTTTAGCTTCTGATTCACAAAAGGATCAACTTGTGAAAACCAAGTGAAAAAAACAGTGAAAAATTATACAGAAGTGCAGCAAAAGATTTAAATGCTTGATTTAAATTCCCCTCCCTTGGGTAGCTTCACTGAGCTGTGGGCTCCTCCAGCCCCATGGACCTCTGCAATCCAAGTGCCCCAAGAGCTGAACTTACAAAAAATAGGAGGCTGTCATTCTAAAAACCTTTCTAATTCCAGAATAGTTACTTATGGATTGTAAAAGCCTCCTCTCCTTCCACAACCTCAACCTGGAAATCTTTCAATAAAATTACTAAAATTGCTAGCACAACATGAGGTTATTATGGAATTCAAGGGAAGTAAAACAGAAATATTGATTTATTTCCTGTATCTGTACCACTTTGTGGATATGCAGATCAAAGAATGAATAACAAGACCCTACAGACAGGCAGAGATAGATTAGATAGATAGATAGATAGATAGATAGATAGATAGATAGATAGATAGATAGATAGATAGATAGATAGATAGATAGATAGATAGATAGATAGATAGAGTTTTCATTAAGAGGGCAATATAAGGCAAAAGAAGGGAGGGTGAAAAAGAAAAAAAAAACTGGAGAAAGCATCTGAAATGAAGGACAAAAGTATCAGAATTCAGCCTGAATTATTTGATTCAGTTTGAAAAGTACAAAATCTTCTGTAAATCATCTCATCACTACAAAATGCAAAACCAAACGCTAATAAATCGAAAACTTCAAAAAAAGTTTTCAAGTTTTAGTCACTAGGTGGCAGTAAAACAAAAAGAGTTGAATTGGTCTTAAAAGAACCATGAAACGTGGAATTTTACATTTCCAGTGGAGGACATTGGTGCTTTCTGTAACTAGCATAAAATTTTCATTTCAACTAAACCAATAAAATATATTCACGTTCTAAATGATTGAAAAACCACAAATATTAACATCTAAGCTTCTGCCTTAAAGAAAATTTCCACATCTTGAACACAAGAGGCCCTGACTCTAGGAGGATGAAAATATGGAAAAGCTGTAAACCAGCCTACTTTCTAAATGTCCTTCTGTGCCTCCAAAATCTGTAGAAGTGATAACATAAGGTATGTAGGACCAGATCTTTGTAAAAGTTCAGATTTTCCCAATTATCCTTACCTACTGCCTCCCTTTTCTGTCAGTTTATTTACTTACATATATTGATTCAACATATCATGTTTAATCAGAATCTTCTGGAATTGCACTTATAAGTTAATAATAAAAAACAAACCAAGCCAAACCTCAATAAACAAACAAACAAACAAGCAAACAAACACCAAACAAAAATAACCTAAATCAAACAAATAAAAAACCCAAACAAAAACAAAACCCCAAAACCAACAAAACCCTAGGAAAATCTCCCTTTCCAAAAATTTCTGACATGAAATGAGAACCTGACTTAAACTGCATGAAAGTGGTGGATTTTTAAACATTGATAAATATTTATCTTTTATAGAAAATAATGTAAACTTGAGCCAGGCAGCAATTTCTAGACTTAAACTTTCTATAGAAATAAAACACATTTAAAATACTAAAATCCCAATAGATTAATAAATCAATAATGTCATTCCAGGAAAACTGAAAGTTGAGGAAAATGTAATGACTTTGCTAAAGACTTATTCAGAGTACTGCTGTTGACTTTCAATCTGCTGAGGTTTGTTTTGCTGCTATGCTACTTCTACCTCGTGGCTAAATCAGTTGGTGACCCAGTTGTATCCATATGTATTAAATGAGCAATAGTGAAATAGATCTGATTTCACCAGGCTTTCATTTTGTAGCTAAATCCGGCTTTGTCATTTTTTTTTTCAATTTTTTTTTCTTCCCCTGCTGCTTTAGGCTTGGTAATAGGATTTCAGGGTTAATCCCAAGAATAACTGAATCTTGAATAAGGCCAGTTAGAATCTGTATTTGAGCAGTGAGAAGACATTATAAATATTTATCAGAACCCATTTAGAGAACAGCATGAAGGCAATTTGCCAAGTTTTATTCCCATGTAAATTCTCAGTACACAGAAAATCTGAGGTAGTTCAAGCAATAAAGGTTTGTAATTTGACATGAGAGAAAATAATATGTGATATCAAAGTTCACCATTCATATCTTGCTATAGAATAACTTATTTCTCTTATTCTGTGACGTACAGTCTTCAGTACAATCCTACAGATACATGGTAGAGAAGATATAAGAAACTTATTCAAGTACTGAGAAGGAGAACATCTGCATTTGTTAAACTGTATTTCAAGTATCAATGAAACAATATTAGGATTATATGCCAATTTGCACTACTGGCATTCCCTGAGATTTAAAATGTATCACATTTCTCTTCACTGTTAAATGTATACGTGTCCATCATACACCAGAATTAGCAGAATTCAACAACAATAAAACTCTTAGATCAATAAAAAGCTGTTGAAAAAATATTGCAGAATAACATAAGATAAATATTAGGGAAAAGACCAAATACAAGGCCAAAGTATGCTCTCAGTCAGGTTTTTAACCTTTATAACCAATATTATAATCTGCACATAAATCAATGCAAAGCTCCCACTAAGTACCCCAGGATTAATGTTCAGACCATGAAGTATGATGCTGCACTGCCAATCTCAGAGTTACAGCACAGAACGTCAGTGTAGGCTTAAAGATGAATTTGCTTAGCAAGATGAAATTTATGGTCTTTTTATGCTGCTGTGGCTAAGTTAGCATGTATTATTTACTTGAAATCATGTGTTTCTGACTTCTACTGAAAAATTCAGTACTGTAAACTTCATCATCTCCCAGGGAAAGCTGGCTGATCTAAACTACAGCACTGCTGTAGTGCTGCAGCCTGCCCTCCATGGCACTGCTCCCCAGATCCACTGGGGAAGAGAGCTGTAACAGAAAGAAACTTCCTAGAAAATTATTTTGTAGACATTTTCTTGTTATCACGTGACAGGGACAATCCATTCAGTCAAATTCAAGTTGTTTAAAACATGAAGCACTCTTGCCAAAAAGATGAATCATGAGAATATTTCCATCTCAAAGGGATCCATAAGGATCATCAAGTCTAACTCTCGGTTCCATGCAGAACTACCAAACACTAAACCACAGGACTAAGAGCATTGTCCAGACACTCCTTGAACTCTGACATGCTTGGAGTAATGACCAGTTCCCAGGGGAGCCTGTTCAGTGCCAGACCACCCCCTCAGTGAGGAACCTCCTCCTAATCTCCACACTGGCCTTCCCTGACATTCCTCATGTCCCTTCACTGGTCATCAGAGAGAAAGTTTTAAGTATTAAACTGTTACCTATAGATTGTCCTGATATGTGAGGTTGCTCCTCAGGGTATGAAGATGAATATTTAATTGGTGCAAGAAGTTACAAGACAAACACACATTTTAGCATTTTAGCATCAGCTCACAAGGCAGAGGACAGCAGGGGGCTGCAGAATCACCTCTGCATTCTCACATCTTGACTCCCACGTGCCTGTTTCCCTTCTAGGGCAGAGCACTGTGCCTGGCTGGGCAGGTGCCTGGAGTTCCAGAGCAGTGAGGAGGCTGCAGCAGCACAGCGCTGACATGGGAGAACTAAGGCAGGAACTGAGAGACAGGAGGGAAAAGTGTGAGGCTTGAAAGTGTGAGACTTGAGAACTCCATCAGTATTTCATTCATGCTTTGCCAAAGTTAGGAGATCCTTTAGATTTCAAACCAAGACATTGCCACACATAATTATTACCTAAGAAATAGATGACTGCTATAGATAGTATGTTTTTAAAAAGTGGATAACAGAACAAATAGCCTCCACCTTGTCTCAAAACTTCAGGACAGCCTGCATTTTCTTCTCTTTTCACTAACATGGTGAGTCATCTTTCTCCAGAAGAATCATTAGAGCCAGCCCAACCTGGCCTCTTCTGAACTGGTAAGGAATGAGTTTATTGTTCAAGAAACCATTCTCCCATACAAATTTTTAATGATATTGTCACAACGCTTCCTGATAATAGTCTCCTAGTTGGAAAGCTGACTCAGAAATGCATTTTTGGTCCAGCATCATACATGCCATAAAACATCCCAAGATCAATGATATGTCTGACAAAGCAGGGGCCTCTTTAGTGAGATTTGTAGCTTGCTGAAAATTAAGAAACTGGAAGGATTCAACAGATTTATTAGCCAGTGGAACCATGAGATAGAGTTATCAAATAATTTTATATACCACTAAATACACATTTTAAATACTACTTTTTATATACTATTTTTATAGACTACTCATTTTAAATACTACTAATGTACTAGAGAGCTGAGATTTATTCTGGAAATCACAGACCCCCATGCCATGTGTTGTTAGAAGTCTGACTCCCTGACATTTGACAGCTATAAGAGGAGACAATAAAAATGTGTATTGATGCCCAAAGCAATCCCTCAAAGTAGGAATGGAGGTGACTTTTCTAGTCATCTGGAGCTGTCAGCTATGTGGTACAGTAATAAATGTACAGTTTCCAGCAACATTCCTGCTCCTGACATCCTAATGTAGAATTTGAGCTTCTAATTTCCACTCCCTTTGGCTCTTCATGCACTCAAGTACACTATTCCTTAGAATTAATGCTTTGTGACAGATACAAAATGAAACAGATCATGTTTCTATATTTGTACTATTCCTTTTCCAAATCTTTCCATGTCTTTTTCAGTATCTTATATCCATTTTGAACATTTTCTTTCCACAGCATGCTAAAGTTACAGTTAATACTGTAAAGAGCATTTCAGGTTTGCACAGGACTTAGTATGGAATATTTAAGAGAAGAACTCTTAAACAGAGTAAGGAGACAGATGTAATTGGTTTGGAGATGAAAAAGTTGTGCAAAACAGAGGTGCTAGTCCTAGGATCTCTGATAGTGAAAGTCATATGTGTGCTCACATGAATGTTTTACATTTGTTTGTGTTACCTGGGGGGACACAATATATATATATATATATATATTTGTGTGTGTGATATATAGATAAGATTAGATATATAGATATATAGATATATATGTGTGTGTGTAGACATACATTTACGTATGTATATGTATATACGTGTGCTCCATGTATATTGGGCCAGTTGGGAAGACATTTGGTAGGATACATGGCACAGAGCTGCAGCAGCCTCAGCTCCCTTGGGGTGTTGAATCTGGCATGATATGCTTTTCCCTAGCAGGTAAAATAATAGCTGTATAAACAAATTCCAGAATTCAGATGGCTTGGTTATTAATTTGTAATTCTAAAAGAAAAATAAAGCTTCTAAAGGTTTGTCAAGTTTCTTTGTAGCTATGTAAGGCTCAGTTTAAATGAGAAATTAAGAGAAAAACTGTTGAAACACATTCTTTCTTTCTAAATCCTGTAGCAATATATCAGGAATGTCCAGATGGTCCTTGAATAAAAGCATGAGTAACTTCTGTGTGGGATCTGTCTGGCTGCAGTGTTACAAAGGCTCAGTAGCTTGTGCACAGTTCAGAAGTGAACGTGGCAACTTGGCTTCTGGTGATGGTCCTGGTCTGAGCTGTAATTCTCAGAGAGAAAAGAACTGACATGATTTTTATGTTATATTGTTTTTTAAACACTGACCTTACTATTTTAAGCCAGATATTCCAGAAGAAGCACAAGCAAGTACCACAAGGAATATTATCACTGGGACAGAAAAGTAAGACTTCATTTTCACCTCTCTGTCACAGACTAGTCTGCATTTGTCTGCTTTATGTAAGAATTTGCCATTTGGTCTTATTGCACAGACAATATTGCAGGGCTTGTTAAAATGAAGTTAACAAGAAATTTTTACTTACACTAAGGATAAGAGAAAGCTTAACTACTGAACATGTCTTTTGCTAGATAGACATGGAAAAACTGTGAAGTAGACACAGAAAAGAAAAAAGGAATTGGTATGTATTCCCTGTTTGCAATAACGAAAGCTTTGCAATATTTACTATTTTGAATATTTGTATCACACAAGGGTCATGAAGCACTTGCCAGTCCATTAATAACTAGGGTGGATGATGAACAACTACTTGGGAGAAATATTTAAGTTGGCAGGAGAAAACAAAGAGGAAAAAAAACCAACCAACCAAAATCTTTACATATTCTTGATTTCAGGCTAAAAGGGGCAATGAGCCACTCCAATCTGATCTCTTGCATATTGTCTCACCACCCCCCTACCACTGGTCATTAAAATTCCCTTGGTTCCTTCTGCAGTAAACCATAACAAATACATTTAGTGGCAGATGTTTGCTGAAAGTGCATCTTCCAGAAAGGCATTAAATATTGATACGAAGACAAGAAGATTCTTTCCTTGGATTTTAAAGGCATTTTAACTGGTTGTATGCTATTCAAATTTGTTTGGCTTCAACTTGTGCTTTTTGAAGTGCTTCTACCTGACAGGTTTGAGAACCTATGGATAAAAGAGTTTCCCCAGCAACAGCACTCCTCATCTGTGACGACATCAGTCATTAGATTATTTACTTCTGTACCCTACAACAACCAAAAAAGAGCTCTGAGAGTTTGAGAGCATGCCTAAAACTCAGCTTCTCAGATGATGCACTCAGGTGTGTAAGAAGATGCTTTCTAGAGCCAAGCAATCACCTGTAAAACACTTTCAGTCATCAGAGAAGACAACTGCAATATTTTTGTAATATCTGAGCCAATCATTTTTGTGTTAAATTACTGATATGTTCCACATATATGTAACAGTATTCAGCCACAACAAAGGAGTCATACAGTCAAAATTTGAATTCACTTATAATTTGCCTTCCAGGAGAGAAAGTGGACCATCAATCCATACACTATTTAGAAAAAAAGTTGTCTCTAGCCATGTCACTGAAGCTGTACAAGCATTTCTAGTTCATCATGTCAGATGAAGACTGCAAGAAGCTCAAGTCCTAGTGATCTCTCACTTTTTCTTTTTCTTGACAAAAAACTGTGTAATTTGCTTTCCTGAGGATCAGGGTCCCACTGAAGCCAATCTCATTTCAAAAAAGTCAGCTAAGACAATACTCCCCCTATCCTAATCTTCCTCTCAACTCCAGCCCTCTCAACTTTCCCCCTGACAAACTTCTAACAGATTTTCACTGACTCCTTTCTTGACTTTCCTTTTAGAGAGAAGGTAAAAATAAACATAATTCTACAAGCAGATAAATATTCTATGACACTGTTTATAATACTGTAATTCCTGCTGCTAAAATAAATCTCTTTCCAACTTCTTAATAATCCCTTGGTTTCCATAATTTCCAAATTTTCTCCAATTTTATTTGCAGACTACTCACCTTCATTACATTTGCTAGACCTGTCCTCCAGATATATTTCCCCTACATTTATTTCCACAGATACATAGCCTTTCTCTACCTGTAATTATTAGCAAGGTAGAAATTGAAATTTTGATCATAACTTCTCTAAGCTTTTTTTAACCCTGCACCTACAGTGCTTATTAAATATACCTGTATGAAAAAAAAAAAAACCTTTTTAATTCACTTGCTCCTTGAATATGGAAGATGCAAGATAATGACCTACCATTAAGGAATGCTAATGATTTTCCATTAAGGAACATTGCTACCAAGATGTTTTTATCTGCAGCTATCATTGCTCCCCTTTTCCTGAAAATGAACCATTCAATTCAAGAGAAACTGAAAGGTCAGATAGATGGATTGCTGTTAAGAGAATCAGGAAGCTCAACACTCAGACCTAAACTTGCCTTTCTACCACTTTTCACTGACTAGTAAAAAACACCAAACCATGCCCCTTGACAAAAAAAAACCCCTAATTACAGCTATTTGTTTACTGCCTCACACAGCTATAATGACGAGGATCCTGTACACTTAATTGCAGCTACTGTGATTCATTACCTGAAATGCTTCAGGATTAAATCACTAAGAGAGGCTCATATGCAGACATACTTATTGTAGAGAGAACCTGATTGTCCATCTAGATTTTTATTTGTCAAATAATGAAAAAGTATTGTCATACCAATATTCCTTAGTATTGTCCATTAAGGAAAATGAGAAATTAAGAACAAAAGTACATTGGCAGAGCCCTTCACACAGGAGTCCTTCTCATTTCCTCTAGATCCATCAACAGAAATACTTCAGTTCCACTGATACCATGATCATACTTAATTTGTCCCTCAAGTAGTGATGTTGTTTGGAAAAACTAAGCACGACTGAACTTTTCTGGTTCAAAATTCAAAAACACAGTAAAAAACCCTGTCGTACCATTTGAGTATGCAATTTGAGTTCAGGTTACATTGAAATAATAAAGGAAACAAAGTTTAAGTTATTTTTAAATAAAACTCAAAGTTTTTGCCAGTCAATCAGAAGTACAGTCCACCAAAGCTAAAATTTCTAGCAAAGATTGTATAAGCATGACATGCTACCTGGCTCTAGAATCTAGCATCCTCCTCCCTCCACTAGGACTTCAGGTAAGGTTTCCACCCATGGCACGTTATTTAATTTTAAAACTAAACTTAAGAAAGTAGTTCCCAGAAGGAAGGAACGTCTCCCTGTATTTAAGATAACACAGGTGCAATATGAACTGCAGAATACAGGATGGATCATGTAGCAGAAGGGGAAAGGAGCCCTTTGATATATTGAAAAGACTTTTAAAAAACTTTATTTTCCCTCTGTTAGCACATTTAAATATTTTAATTAGGAAGGCATAAAGATTTTACCAGCTTAGGAGTAAGAGAGACAAAGTAAACAGGTTTGCAAACAATGAGCTGTGGAATTACATGAAAAACTTCTATTAAAATCAGTGGGAAAAGAGATGCATCATCCACAGATTTTTTTTATCCCCATCAATAGCTTAATAGGCTGGATGCACAGTTTTTTCTTTGAAATCAACTCATGTAGAAATCACCTTCCCTCTGAGTTTACTCAATGTGCAGAAATGCACAAGAGCAGGAGATGAGCTTTCAATTTTCCCAGAATATGATTCTGTTCTATCTCGTATGCTCTTGACATTTAATTTCCAGTTCCTAAGCAGTAAATACTAGTTTGGATTTTTACAAAGGCTAAGTGAATTTAAAAAGTACAGCACCTCCTGACCTTTAACACATCTGTTGCTGTAAGGGAGGTTTCTCCTTTGTGTGGTTTTCTGCCCCTCTGCAGATTTGAAATACATTTCTCCTGCACACTACCCACAATCACAAACAAATTACACTCTCTGTGTCAACATCTGAAGCCAAGTCACTAAATCACGACGTGCTGGGATGGAATTGCTGCCCCCATCATCTACTGCTCGCTGCTATCAAAGCCTCTAACCGGATTAGTGGGAAAACAGCTGTATTACTCATGCATTTAAGCCCTTGCAAACAGCAGGTTTTCTCCCTGCAACAAAGCACAGCACTTCAGATAAGGAACACGCAAATCCCAAAGGAAACCATGATATATTAACCCCTGGCTATCTTTTTACAATTTAACAGTTCACTCAACCTTTCTTTCCCTGGAAATAAATGCAGGAATGTCACCGTGATATTTTTATGAAAAATCCCTGCACCAGGATTTCTTCTCCTGGGAAGATGAGAATCCTCAGCTTCTCCGTGTATTGCTGCTTTGAAATGTAATTTAGAGAATTGTTTACCCAGCATGTAAATTGTTTAATTTAATGACCAATCGCAGCCAGCTGTGTCAGACTCTCTGAGTCTGTCATGGGTTTTTATTATCATTCTCGTTTCAGCCTTCTGTCTGTATCCTTTCTCTTTCTATAGTATAGTTTTAGTATATAATATAATATAATATAATATAATATAATATAATATAATATAATATAATATAATATAATATAATATAATATAATATAATATAATATAATATAATATAATATAATAATATATCAGCCTTCTGAGAACTTGGAGTCAAATTCTCATCTCTCACCTCATCCTGAGAACCTCAAACACCACACAGGAACTGCATTTATTCAGTAGAACTCATGTTTTTAGCACATTTACTTTTAAGCATTTTTTTCCCTGGGATTTCCTCATATAGAAGGCACAGTTCATTAAATCATGCTGTCATTTTAAAGAAGTGATTGACATGAGCTTAAATCCATGTCTTTCAGTTGTGGGTATGAATCATCATGCACATGGGCTTTGTGGGACAACATCTTGGCAGAGGTTAGCAGTGAAACAGCTCTCCAGCTAACTCAAACCCCCAGACCAAAGACTCCATGGTTATTAAAGCTAACAAGCCATAAAAAACCTGTCACATTTGAAGCCAAAATATCCATGAGGGAAAGAAAAATTATGGATAACTTCTAGTTAGTGTTTGTGTTCATGTATCCATATGATAATGCTGTATTAACTTAACATTTTCACCCAGGTTTTTGAACTTTTTGATTAGCCTATCATGTCTAATGCTGGGATGCTTCAGGAGAAAATGTTCTTAAGCAAAGACATGCAATATATTGAACAATTTTTCAAATAATATTGAATAAATCTGCATTTATTTCACCTAGAATAAAATGTTTAAGTTGTTTTTTTGCCTGTTTGGTTTACTAAGAAAGCACTTGAATTGGACTTTACATAGTCCTACTACATTATGGAATATTTTGTGAATCAAGATGATATAATCTTAGAATTGTTTATGTTGAAAAAGACTTGAAAGATTATCTAGTCCAACTGTTAAACTGATTCTGTCAAATCTTCAAAAACCACAAGAAATCTTTAAAAAAGCAATCTTCAAAGACCAAAGTTCTGTGTTCACTTCTCTCATGTATAGAATGCCTTATAATAGTACAATCATTTGTTTCCTATCTATAGCTTATTATTTCCTGTCTATTAGAGAAATAAAATATATATATGTTGTAAATCCTCCACCAAAATTCCATTCATAAATCATCTGAATATATGAAAACACATGTTATGTCAAAGTAATTACAATACTGAAAAGTTTTAATAAGGACAATTTTAAATTATAAGGGAACAATATCAAATAGCACTTTATGAAAGATTTAGAGATGCCACGTTCTATTATGCACATTTCTGAGATTGCTGCCCTCCACTGATGATGAAAACAACACGACCAAAATGCCCTTTTTGGTTCTGCAATTAAATTTCTGATGTGAAACTCTAAAGTTCATTCAAAGGGAAAAAATGGCCCCTATATATTGTAAGTAACAAACCCCTGGGGAAATATACTGTAGGAAATACTGGGGGTTTCTGGTCCTTTTTTGACACAAATCCCAACCTTGAGGCCTCATTAGAATAATAGTGACCCTTAGCTAATAAAATACTCACAGCCTAAGGAAGGCTTAGCATTAAGATGACTCTTTCTGGTCATCTTGGAGCAAATGTAACAAAAGAGTTTGGAAATGTGTGTAAATCAAGAGGTAGTAGGGGTCCGGATTTTCCAGCAGTGAAAGCTGGCACAGCTCTGCTAACACAGTAATCAATTTCCATCAGTTTAGATTACAAGCTTTTTTTTTTTTTTTTTAATAAATTGGTGAAACTAAGAAGATTTCAACTCCCCAGTACCATTACAGAGAAGCTTATTTCCATTAATAACAATAATTTTAAAAAATCAGGGTTTGTTTTTGGTTTTTTTCACTGCAATTTAGACCAAGGAAAATGGTCTTATCCACTATAAAAAACTTTAAGAAACGAAATACCATTGAGAATAAACACTTATCTGCTCCTTGTACAAAGTTCTAGCTAGACTGTCAGAAAACCATGAAGCAATTAGTAATTTTAAAAAATATTTCTTTCAGTTAGATTTCAGGTCTTTCTCCCTCAGGCTGGCTACAACATGAATCTGCAAGTTGAAAATTATCTCCAAAATCATTCCAGTTACTCATCATTGAGGCTGTCTCTTGTTATTAAGAATATGCCAGTGTTCTCATCTGAAATCCATAGAACCAAAACTCTACATTTGAATAGATTAATAAAAAAAAAAATTAAAAATCTTTTCCCAAGGATAGAACATGACATCCAAGGTATTCTCCTGAAAATGGAAAATTTCCCATCCCTTCTTCATAGATTCTTCCCTCTATTTTATTATTTATTATGAGAAAAAATGTTTTGCCACCCATCAATAGTGAAGAACTATAAAACGTCTCAGAAACATTTCTTGGGCAGGTCAGATATATGGCTCCACATCTACTGTCATTATGCATCAAACAGCATGAGTAATCCAAATATCTTATGTGTAGAAAATCTGGGAAGCAGCAATTATTTCAAGAGAATTTGCATATACCAATCTAATGGGAGAAGCTTTATACAGACAATAGAATAATATTGGAAAGGAGAATCTGGCTATGCAGGAGTTTATTTAAATTACTTTTGCCCTTCACTCAAATGTATATGCAATATCAAATCTAGGACATTAATTTTATTTTATAAGAAAAAAACAATATATTTTAAGTCTCTTTGCAGCTTAACATTCAAGTACCTCACATCTGGTATTAAAAGTAGTTTGATTTTGGCTTTGTTGACAATGCAAATTCTGTGGAAAGAACAGATACTCACTGAAACTACATTCACAAAGTCATCATCAGACAAGGTCTCCAACATCTCAATGACTGACGTGCGGATCAGCTTCAATGTCAACCCACTGACACTCCCACTCCTGAAAAAATTCACAATAGAAAAGTTGAATTCAGCAAATATTATGTAACATAAAAATAAAATACAGAGCACCCATCTAAACATTAAAATTTTAGATTTTATAATAAATAAATAAAATTTATTACTGAATTGTTCAACTCATCATTAGTGCTATTAAACTCTTTATAATTATTAAAGTAAGTCCAGAACTGGCATACAAAGTCCTAGTCCTGTGCCTCAGATGACATCATAATGCTACATCCTTTACTCATTTAATTTTCAAGAAATCTGAGTTTAACACCTTCAACCAATGCATTATCTGAATATTTTATACTCCTACACACAGATTTACAGCTCTGGATTTCCAGAGACGCCAATGACAGCTTCTTTGATTCAAGGCAAAACCTAAGCTGAAGTGAAGAAATAACAAATGTTGATAAAACTCACTGCTGATATGAAAGCCCTTCACCACGTGTGAAAGCATTAAATGCAAATTTTGTGCCTGAGAAGCTTTTCAGCATAAAGCAATCTGACATATCAGGTTCAATGCTCTCTTCAGTCCCTCAACTTTGCCTACACCACAGAAGCCTTGCTGAGGCAGACAGCAAGTTTTTATGCATTTCTTTGCTTGCTTTCTAGCAACTTTTTATAGCAACTGAACTTGGCAATTTTTAAATCTGTATTGTGAAACACACAAAGTGCACATACATTCTTATCTGTCAGGTGCATTAAATCATTGTCACATTCATCACAATGCTTTTAGTCATTTGTTTTTGGGTTTGTGCTTTACAACAAAACTTGGCACACACATGAGAAATATTCACTTGATTGCTGCAGTAATTAATAAGTTGAAAACAGAAAAATATTGAAGTGATTTAAATAAACATTTCCTTGCCTCCAGTTTAAATAACTTTCATGTTTGCTTTGGGTTTTTTGGAACTCTTTTCTGTTATGTATTTATTTGGCTCATACCAAGATTTTTATTGCTTTCATACAAGACCCCTTAATTGCCTCTCTGTTTTTCAGCATACAGAGATTTGTTCAATGTACCAAAGTACTTTTACCCCACTACTGTCAATATTCAGACATTAAACACTCACGCATCCACTAAAATAAGCATGTCCTTGGGAGATGCTGCTCCTTGGATATACCTGAAATAAATAAATGGTATGAATTACACAAATTTGCGTAAACATTTTTGTGTGTGTGATGGAAGACACTCTGGGATCTCTAAACACGAAGAAGCTGAACCAATGGCATCCTCCTGCTGTAGCTAGTACAAAACCCACATGTTGTTTTTTAACCCGTGTGTGTTATTTCCTCTCTTGCTGTGTCTCCTAGGTAAATTTAAGTCTAAACCACATTAGGGTAGTCTGGACATGGATGTACGAATCAAAATTCACTGCTTTCACATGACTGAAAAACAGGAATGTTATTTCATAGCTAAAGATCTTGATGGCAGATGAATTTTTCTCAGCCCAGCTTAGGCAGAAATACTCAGTCCTTTGGAAAAAATATTCCCAACTATATCCAAGTATCAATGTGTTTTTGTCTTGAGAGGCTTACTTAAAAAAATCTCACTGCTCTCCCATGTTTTACACATCTAGTGATTTTATTGTTGGTCTAAACCACTGAGGCATATTTTTAAATATTCGCAAAAATCTTGAAGAATGATTCAGTTTAATATTCAGGATTATAATTAATTTTGGCACAAAATCAGTTTTTAACTGTCTTACACCTATTTGATAGTTATCCTCCTGTGAAAAGTCTATGAAATCCAATAGTACAACAACTAAAGTAGATGTTGCATAACAAGGAGTATTATTTGAAAATTTTTTATTTAGAAAAACTAACAAGTTTTAAAAATAAAATAACAATATCTAAAATAAGTACCATTACAAACATACAGAAAAAATATTTTTACAATAATATCAAGACATATAGTAGGTATAGAGTATATATAGTATATAAATTTATAATATATATACATATAAATATATATATGTGTATATATATATATACACACACTAAACTTTTAAAAAGACAGCTTACCATGGTCTTCTGCGTACATCATACAGATCTATTTTGTTAGGAGTTCGACTTTTATCTACCCATGGGGAAGCTAAAAAAAAAAAAATTGCATAGAATAATAAGAAACTTTATCTCAACTATTTTAATTACAACAATGTCATGAATCAGGATCACAGACTTTGCATTATATAAATATCAACATTTCATATGGATAAAAAAAAGATTCTGTATTTGTTCTATATGTGGTTGAAATACCTAGACACCCTTATACACATTACCATACAATACAATGCAATAAAACTATATATACATGTATGTGGATATGTAAATGTAAATGTAAATGTAAATGTAAATGTATGTGTATGTGTATGACCAAGTGTGTTGAAGAGACGGGTACTGGAACCAAAAATTCAACCAAAAAACTTCAGATAATGAAACAACATTTTTTAACAACAGTTTACTTAATTTTAAAAAAATACTTATTGCTGTATATAATAATGGTATCTCAGTTATGAGCCTAAATAATTGTTCACTGACTCAAGAGCTTTACCTAAAAATGCGTATTAGAAAAGGAACATGAAAATAGCATATTCTCTGAAAAAAAAAGATGTAAATATTTATGTCTCTGTAAAGAAAATGCTAAAAATGATGACCTTTTTCAAGCGTTTAATCCAGGCTTTACCATAATTTTCATTAAGGGTGGGAATTATTTCCTTACTGGAAAATAAAATGACCCTTTCAAAACCATGTGACAGCTTAACGAACACAAATAAAAATGTGAAAAGCTACAGGGAATGAGATAATGTTCCACAATTTGTTCTCTCACTGTATGCCAAAAGCCTTGGGGGTGCTATTTCCTGACATCAATCATTTTTCTGTCTAGGAAATACAAAAAGATATAGGCAACTCCAAGATTCTTCCTGAAAAATAATATACCTAAGACAAAATGGGAGATTTATATCTTCACCCATGAATATAAAAGAAGCCATCAGCTTTGAGCAGCTGCCTATTTTTGATTTTACAAAATGAATCATTTCCTAAGGGACCAAACCATGATCTGGCCTATCACTTACTGGAACCTTCAAGCTGACTGTAACCCACATTTAGCAGTACACTTTTAGCAGTCACAGAGAACACTGTGTATTGTTGCACACCAGAAGAACCTCAAAATCTATACCAGTATTGTCTATGATTTCAGGCTAGACCACTTGACAGGTCCTTTGGGACCTGACAGGATAAAGTATTTGAAATGTTCAGAAAGGAGAGAATTTAATTTTTTTGAGACAGATAAATGCTAAAATTCTAACTTAAGTATCATTATTTAGACACGCACAGGTTAAATTCACCAGTGTTTTATGAACCTACAAGGTTAGCACATGTTCAGTGATGGATTTTTTTTTTGTCTCTGTCCAGGCAATCCTTACGATAGAAATTCCATCTGAAAATCCATCTTTCAGATACGTTCCCTGAGACTTACAAAATCTTCATGGAATATGTTCATTTCAGTTTGTATTATGACTGGTTTAGGTAAGATAGCAAAAGAAAAATCAATATACTGACCAAGGCTGCCATATCTTTGCCAAAACTTCCAGTCATTTCAGTGACATCCAGTAAAAAAGCTATGCCTTACCAAATATATCCCTCTTAATTGACACATATCTGGGACAGCCTTCATAAACAGAGAACTATCTCATTTATGATCTAGATTTATTTCAAAACAACAGAGGAAATTCAATATACACTGATAATGTTATTTTATTTCACAGGAAAGAAAAGTTCAACTCCTTAAGTGCATTCTGTAAAGCAAAAGGATGGTGGTTCAAAGAGAATTTGAAGGCAGGAGCTGAAGAAGGGCATTTCCAACATCATCTTCATATGCTACTGTGACAGCAAATACATTTAAAACTGAACAAATGTTCTACAGGCAGAATGACAGAATGGCCCTTTAGCTAACATCAATTATCTACTGAAAACCATCATAGGAACATTTAGCTAGAATTCATCTGATATCACAATCTTCACATCTTACTTTAAACTGCAGGGTAATTTTTCTAAGTCTAAACTAACATTTACAGAAATATGGGTTAAGATTTCATTTTAGCTGCACAGCAGAAGACCATGAGAAATAATTCAGCTACTCTTCAGATACAATGCAAACCTTGAGAGCTACAAATATATGTCAATGTAACACCACCTAAGAGGTAAGCACATCCCATCCTTAAGGCCAACAGAAATTCTCTTGACAAAGCCCTTTAGAATCAGGGCCTTTAGACCAAACAGCGTGTGGCAAACCTTTCAGAAACATGAAGAAGCAAAATTTATACCCACTTGAACACCTAATAGCAAAATCTGAAATGCCTGAAACTTCCCCTAGTATTTCTAAGAGCACCAAATGATTGTATGACAGCACTTGAAGGATTTTTAACTGGAATAAAAATCACAACATGTTTAAAAATTCCTTTTCTTTGGCTTTGTTTTTTAAATATGGAGAGGATGCTCAAAACTTCTGGTTGAGAAAGTAAAATGAAGGATGCGAAGACAATTTTTCCAAACTGATCTACAGCAGAATTCCTTTGGTAAAACCTTGAGCTGCTAAACCTGGACTCAGCTCTACCATAGCTTTTCAGTAATAGCCTGGATTGCAGTGAGGCCCAAACTGACTCTTTTTGAATCCATCCATATTAGCAGGTTAAAAAGAACAATGGAAAGGAAGCCATTCACAAGAACTAGGCTAAAAACTCTAATAACAGTACAATTACACACAAAATAAACTGAGCAGAAGCCACTCAGCACACTACTTACAGCCTGTCTGGTCCTGCTGGAGATTATGAATGAGATTGTGTATGGTAACACAGCTTTTGTTTTGGGTAGATAGGCACAGAGGTGAGCACAACAACTAAATTCTACTTTTTTCTCATTAGTATGGCTCTTGCAGTGCACACAGTCCTGGAATGACTGTCAGCAGCTTCAGGGAGATCTGGAGAAGGTCTTTAAAGCCATTATTTATTACCATGCTGTTAAATCACTATTTCCTGTGCCACGGGTCAATAAGTTTTGTTTTCCTAATAAATATATTATTTTCTTTCCAGAAAAAATATAACAAGCTTCTACATGCTTAAGTTTCAACGACTGCATGATTTATCACAGGATATTAATGGCTGCTGGATCATGAACTAATTAAGATATATAATGTATAATGAGAAAACTTGTTCTATTGATCTTTCTGATTGTTTCTACAACAATTTACATAATCTAGTAGAAAGTCTCTGCAAGGCTCTGGCTCTGCACAACATATATAAGGACTTGGCCCTTAGTATCTGAAATTTCAGTCACGGCAAAGAAGTGCTGAATTCCCTCTCCAACCTCAAGAATTAACATGACTAAATTACCCATTCATGCTAGTCTCTATCTGGAAAACACTTTTCATTTTAGATGGCTTTGAATGGCCTGAAATGTATTCACTGGTTTTAGTAACATTCTGAGTATTTATGGATATTGTTGAAATTGTTTTTAGTAGGAAACTGAAATTCCCTTACAATGTTTGATATCCAGTGATCAACTTTAACTTATCCTGATTTTATATTTTTAAGACAACCTTTTTAAAAGATGATAAATACTTTCCATGTAAAAATACGTATAAGTATGCATTAAAAATTATACAGGAAATAATTAGAAGGGACGGAGACAAATGAGAGAGATGTGTTGTTTTTTTGGTCCATATACAAAAAACATTATAAAGTAATTTGGGGAAACTGGCTTATATCTTACTGAAAAAAGGTATTATAAAATAATAGCAAAATGAAATGCTTTTATTATAAAATAAATGCTTTCATTATAAAATAAAAGCAAAATGAAAACCATAAAAATATGATTCCAATTTCCCCTCAAAAACTTAAATTGATCAAGGATTTTGAGATTTACAGTTTTGTTTGTATAACCTATAGTTCAATACATTTTTGTAAGGTTGTTTGGAACCTGGTTAACCAATACCTTTGAGAAATCAGCCTCACCACAGTTCATTGTTGCATATGAGTATCTTTGAACTATATCAACAATTCACAGTTCTCTGGTGCATACATCAGGCTTTACTCATGTTCCCTTTTGATGATTTTCCTGTTTGGCATGTGGATAGATTTGATACTTTATAAATTATTCATTAGGTTTGATATCCCTCCCACTTCTGTTTGCATTATTGAGATACAAGTACTGGATAGAATCCAAGCAAGAGCAAGTCATGTTTTTCTGTTATTTCTGCACATTTAGAGTAGAAATCCTCAGGTTTGTTGGTTACAAGCAGATCCAATTAATGCACTATAGAGACTGTCACAGGGTAGAGCCTAAATGAAAATGTATGTTAGGAAAGGAAGACTTGGTTACAACCTCCCATTCTGAATTAATGAGATGATTCCAGAGGCATAGGTGAGTGTCATGAGAGAAAATCTCCTGAAAGTTCTGCCCTGTTCTACTGGTTAGGTATGCATGTGCAAGGAACAGAGGCAGAGATTAATTATTAACAGCTTTACATCCCTTTACATTATTAACACATTTGAGAAAAAAGGCAAAAAGCTGATATTAAGATAAGTAACAAATACCAATTATCAAATCTCAGATTGCATCATTTTATTTTGACTCAAACTCCAAATTTTATCTTGCAATCTCTTAAATTAACATTCGTGTGGATATTCAAAACAACCAAAACCAAGGATTATTCAATTCCCTGAGCCAGATTCAGCAAAGTCTTCCTCAGATGGAGCAAAGGTATGAGTTACAGCATGCACTTTGCTGATATTTCAAAATTCTTTCAGTGAACTTATGTGAAAAAACCTGATTTCAGATATGTAATAGCCCAGACTATTTGAGAAATGAGACACTCCTCAATTTTCTACTCAGAAAGAAGTCATTTAAATTTCAGTGTAGCAGCAGCACTTTTGTAAAATTACTTAACTGTTTTTCAGTAAAAGGTGAGACATGGTAACCAAAACTAAGAAACAGTCATAATTTTAAAAGCCCCTAACATTAACAATCATAAAGTTTTCAGTTTTCAACTGCTATAATTAGTATTCAGGATATCTATATAATAATAATGCCTTGGGTTAATTCTGGTTAGTACCATCCTCCCGAGAGAGATTGTTACTGACCAGCTCTGTGACACCACACCAGATGTTCAGTCAGGACTGAATGAAGCCATTCCCTTGTGATTTTATTTTCTTAGTGACTGAAATTGCCAAAACCTTAAAATGTGTTCAGGTAAAATCTATCTAAGTCATACAGGTCTGTGCAATATCTTCTGCAACAATACAGAAAAGAGAGGATAGTAATCATAAGGTTTTGTAGAATCTGTTACCCAGGTGATAATGGGTGATTATGTTATGGGCAATATTGCACTCAGTTTTATCACAAATCAGTTAAGCAAAGGTTTGATACAGGAATAGTCCATACACAAACAAATCCATTGATTTTTGATCCCTATGTACCAAAACACCCAAGAGCGATTAGAATGCAATACCTGCTGCAGTCTACCACTTCAAATGAACCTCTTTCTGTTATCTTATTTCAGAGGCAAACATTTCTCTTTCTTCATGTGTAAACTGAATTTCATCCTAAATGTGTTGCTTGCATTAGTTTCACCTGGACTAGAGACCATGTCCCCAAAGAGGGCTGGAGTATCAGAGCTTGAGAAGAAGAAGAAGCAACAAGCTGTTTTGTTGGCTGTGCAGTGGTTTTCTTTTTTCTCCTATAAAAGCAAATTCTGGAGATTTAAATCTGTATCACAAAGACACAAAGATTGCACGAATTTCAGCATGAAGGCATGGTGACCTGCAGTATGTAATTTCATTAACTTACTAGAAATAGCAGGTTATCCTGTAACTCGGTGGTTCTGCCTGTGTAACTGCAAAATTCAGCACATCAGTTTTGAAAAATGAGCCATAACTGAACTCACTGTAAGATTTTTCATATCATGAAACGAGGTTGTAGTGAAACGGGTGTCAATCTCTTCTCTCAAGTGACAAGGGACCAGGATGAGAGGAAACAGCCTCAAGTTGTACCAGGGGAGATTTAGAGGGGATATTAGTAGAAATTTCTTGCCAGAAAGGGTTGTGAAGCATTGATACATGCAGTGCAGGGAAGTGGCAGTCACCATCCCTGGAAGTTAAAAAAAATGTGTGGATGTGGCATTTGAGGACATGGTTTAGTGGTAAAGGTGGTGGTGGTGCTGGGCTGATGGCTACACTTGATGATCTTAAAGGCATTTTCCACCAAAAATTCTATGAGGAGTATGGTTAGATCCAAATCATGTCAGTTCCTGTTCCTCCCTCCCAGATTTCAAAGGAAAAAAGAAAAAAAAAGTGAACAACACTCAAAGAGGCTTATTTCTATGAAAAAGTAGAAGTATCTGCCTCACACACACTAATTGCACTAATTGATAATTTATAAGCTGCATTACCAGAAAAGTGTTTGTGGTTTTACTTTGTTTGTCTACTTTAAAGGCTCCTTTAAATGTTGAGCTGTTAACAGGAACTAATAGCTATAAAATATAAAACCTTTTGCAAAAAAAAAAAAAAGTGACATTCTCAGTTTTGCAAGGCTTTTGATTCATTTTCTATGGATTTTTAGGCTGTCCAGTCTCTCAGTACCTGCTTCAGTAATTACTTTCTCTGGAGAGTTCAATATCATGGCCACAACACTATTGCTTGCCATTAATTGCTAACACAAGAGCAGCTGTGCACAGCAAGTTCTTCATTTTGAGAGATACTGTTTTATTTTATTAGAAATTGATTTTTAAAGCTCTTCTATTATTAATTTGTCTAAGCAGGGAATGCTCTAGTAGCTAAGTGAAACTCGATTCACTAACATCTGGAAACAGGTTAAGGGTTGGTTTTCTGGTTTTTTGGGGTTTTTTTTCTGGTTTTTTTTTTTTTTTTAATGAAGGATAAGAGTTAATCCTTATTCAGATACTTCTGTTCAATCTATATTTTTAATCCAAAATTTTGAAGACTTTAGGGACAAGATTATTTTTCTGGAAAATCATCACCGAAGTGCTGCTTTCTTTATGTGTGAATTTTTCCATTTAATACTTCATAAGCTCAAATTCCATAGGAATACCCTAGTAAGATATTGGCATGAACAATGCAAAGAGTTTTTTCTATTTAATTAAAATTCCCATCATATTATACCTACTTATTACATAGATAAACAAAGGAAGACTAAGTAGAAGGCAAGTCTACAGTAAAGAAATGGAAGATTGCAACAGTTCTTTTCACTGTACTCTTCAATACTGATATGACAAACATCCAGATGAGATTGCCAGGCCCACTGATATTTAGACTGAATTTAAATATGAGTTAACATAAATGCACACTCAATACTAAAAAAATTGTTGCTATGCATACCCCTGGCTTGAATACCTAACCTTCAGAGGATCACTGAAGAAGCCATTTTATCTCTCTATACATGTTTCTTTTATCTGCAAAATGAGGACAAAATGATGTTTTTATCCATTTTTTAACCAGGAGTGTTTTGCAGATGAAAACTCGTGGTTTATATGCCATGCAGCATATATACGACATGCAGTATAGCACAAAATATTCCAGGTGTCTCTGAGAACACAAAGTCTCCTGGAACAAAACTGAAGAACTTTGCAGTATTTAGGAAAGAAAACAGCATTCAGTGCTGTCCATTGGGAAAAGCTGCCAGCACATGTTGTCCCTTCAGTCACACCATGGGACTGTCTAAAGAACTCCAATAAAACTCTGACTTACCCTGTTTAATAACCTAGATACATCTTTAAGCTGAGGGAGCTGATGAACTTACTAATCACATGTATACATGATTAGGGCATGATCATGATTCTTACCTAAAGTAAGAATTCTTCTCTAATACAGGTCATACAGGTAAGGTCACAGGAAGAGGTCAAGTATGTGTGTCTAGGTGATGTGATAAGAGGAGGGTGTGGAGCTGCAGGTTGGACTCTGCTTTCTGCTCTGTGAAAGACCTCCAACAAAAAGACTCCACAAAGACAACAGAGAGAAGTCACAGATCTATGCAGAACCTTGGGAGACTGGAAGACATATCTTTTGCCAGAAATACCATGTTGTGAACACAAGCCTTCAGCTGAACTTCCCACAGGCCCTTGTTAAATTTCCAATTTATTTTTGTTATGAATTGACTCAACTTTTTGGATCTTGACCAAGTGGGGCACATTCCTGACTTCAGACCTTTGGTCACTGCAGACTAAATACTGTTCCAATGTGCCTAGGTTCAGTATTTTCTCATAAAAGATGCTGAATCTACTCATGCATCATTATGCCACTGTTATGGATATTTGTAACCCACTAGCTGAAATCTGAAACTATCAGCACTATCAGTCTCCCTATCAGTATTACCCTTTCTACTACAACCCTTGGGAAAATTATTATTTCGTGTACTTCCCCGAGAGAGCTGAGTCAGTGCTGCTGATCAAACAGCTTTTTACTAAACATTCATCTAAATCAGGACCGTTTTCATTTGAGTAATCCTATGCAACCAATTTTTCTTAAGTAAATTTATTACTGCAGCTGGAAAGCCTCCTGTATCATATTTAACCACAAATAAATGTCTGCTGTCTGCAGTACAAAAAAAAAACCAAAACAAAAAAACCCCAAAAAGACCCAACAAAATGAACAAAGGAAGAGATGGTATCTGGTAAAAGGCACATAAATACAACGTTGTTTATAAAGTTTGTTTAATTAGTACTTGCTGCAGGGAAAATACTACACCTCCCCATTGCAGTATTTTAACGAAACATTGATTAACAATTATAATCCTAATTATGTCTATAATTAAGAATAATTTCATGATTAAAAGAGGACCTGGTTACCTTATACCTACACTTCCAAGTAGCCCACCAAAAAAATTATATTAAATTGTTCTTTTAGATAGCTGCTTTCTTAAACCTAGCATTCTAGTTACCTGGATAGATGCCTCACAAAATGTAAGTAACTTAATACCTGTCAAATCATAATAAACTACTTTAATTAAATTAATTTGCTTTTGAGCAACAGATTTATCCAGTGCTGTGGTTAATTATAAATGAAATCTCAAACCTGATCTATATTAAAACGCCATGCTGTCCACACAGCACCAACAAAACTCTACATGTGCAAGCCCACAGGTGAGAGATTCAATATTTATAAAAAACAGAAAAAGTTTCAATTGGATTGGAATGAATTGCTAATGTCAATGTTCTTAATAAATCACTCCCAGATTACTGCTTTTATTTTGAATCAAAAACTATTGAAACCCTCTGTCTGGAGAATCAGTCAAGAGTCATCTTAAAATGACATCTTAAAAGCCAATACAGGGTTCTGGAATTAGACTTATAAAGTCAAATAATTAGGCAGGTAGATGTACATCTACTGCTACTAAGGAGAAAGCAATTCAACCTTTATAATAATTTGGGCTCTCTTGCCCTTTCACAGAGAATCCAACTTTTGAACTTAGTGACTCACAGTTTTACCTAAGAAACTCTGGTTTTGTTTACTGCTTTCATAATACTGAATTTCAGTAGTGTTTGTGTAAAAGAGTCCCACAAAATACATTTCAGCTTCCTTTCACAGCACTTTTGAAAACTGGCTCTTATTCTTGAGTTATACATCAATGATGGAAAACTGTCTGCTTGCAGGAAAAAGGCTGGAATTTTCTAGTATTTTTAAATAATATCAAATTTATTTAAATTTAAGTTATCTAAAATTATTAAATTCATCATATTTTTTTTAAATTTCAAGGAATTGAAAATTTTATGAGTCAGTCTGTTCACTTGTTATAAAAATTTGACATATTTTAACTGTAATTAAGAATCATTAAATGCAATTTTAAAAATAATAAAATATCCAAATTTTGTGCAATTGTTTATTCTGTATTAAACTGGCCTTTCCACCCTTGAGGGAGTTGACAGCTTCTCCCAGTTTAGTGTCTCTGGAAAACTTACTTGGTATTCCTTTGAGTCCAGTTGTTTAAACATTCCCTAACTCAACCCTCCTCTACTGGGAGCAAGGTGTCCTTATTCCAGAATTTCCTTTTGATTGCAGAGGCCTGTGATTACTGAGGATTGGTCTTACAATGGATGAAAGACTGATTTGTGATTTGTGCCTTTAAACATATGAATGAGAATATATTACATCCTTATTAAAAGTTTCATGGACTTCATATGCTTTTTTTTTTTTTGAGCTCTTTTATTAAATTGCTGTTTACTTTTGAGTTCTTCAGAGCTCATAGAGTAGCTAATAGAAATCTCAAAATTGCTCTTGGCATCTTCTATCAAAATGGATGATTGCCAGTAGAGTAACAGAGCTTAGCACTTCTCTTCAAAAATATGCTGCCATTGAAACTAATTAGAATATTCACATTAATGTGAGAGAATGGAATGGTTAATGGCTTAAACATTGCTAAAATTCTCTAAGAACCTTTGCACAGCTGCAAAGGTTCACCATCCCTGCCCACCAAAGCCCATCCCTCCCCAAATATGGCTGCTCACTGGAACTGGGACTGCAGCAGGAACTTGTGATAAGATAAAGGCAACACGATCACCCCAGTCTAGGGAGAAGAATGTACCCACAAGTGATGGGAGACGATTGGGGTGCTGGTGGCTCAAGCATTCATATTTTACACATTCTTCTCACAGGGCTGCTCACAGAAAGATCCCTTCATGCTGTTGGTTACCATGGTGGAAAGGACAGCCCAAGAGCCTCCTCAGAACAGAACAGATGTGCCCTTTGCCCATGACTCAAAGCAGTGGGACAATAGCAGATAAAAAAAAAAAAAACACTAATGCTCAAAAACTCTGTTTGAAAACACCCTTTGTAGCTTAGAGGTACTGAACTTTTTTTTTTAGCATGGGAAGAAAGACTGGGTGAATATGTTCCAGATAATACTTATCTACGCATTTTAATTTTGGGTTTTGATATTTCCAAATTCTTTCACAAATATCATCACTATGGAAAACTTCATCATTTTGAAACAGGCTTTCCAAAGGCCAATAGAATGAAGCAATTTTTTACAATTTATAATATAATTTTCAAAATGCAAAGGTGAAAAGCATCCACTTCAGCATATGAAATCTAAATTAATTTTTAGAACATCTGTTGTGTCAGCAAACTGAGAAAAAGTTTACAAGAGAGGAATGGAGACCCTTGCACAAAGACCTATTATACAAATCTAAAATGTAAAAGGCTTTTAGATTTTAGCTACAATGGGAAGCAGATGCACAAAACAATAGATAAACCTTACAGAGTATCAGATTGCTCCACACTGTGTATGTATGTCCAGCATTTAAGAACTGGGGAATTACTTAGGAATTTATGAATTTATGTTCTGACAGAATTGGACAGCTGTTAAATACTTAGCAGGCGTGTTATAAAATAAATAGCAGGTGTGAGTATCTGGGAAGTTAAAATTGTGTTTAGATGAAGTATATACAAGTAACATTTGCACCTGCAAAACAGAGAAAAGCTTCTCCCATTTTATACAGGTATTCTAAGGAAGAATGCATAGAGATTTTGAGGCTCCTATGTTGTGTTGGTGAACTACTGGAGTAGACAGGTTAGCTAGATATAAATCTATTTTTAAATATATGGGATTTATTCTCAAGTGAAATATTATTTCCTAGAGATTGGTTGAGAGATATATTTAATAAACATTCCTTTTCAGTACTAAAAATACATCACATAGTGCTAACCCCACACATGATGATAGATCCCAAAAGCACTGGAAGAGTTGGAAAACAAAATAAATAATAAATATGCATTTTCAATATTTTTTTTTCTGCAACATCTCCCTGTGTTTATTTCATAATCATCCAGCATGACAAAACAAACAGGATTCAAGTGCTATGAAATATTCTTCCTGTAAACTAGCCTGAGGCAGTTTCTCTGCCTGTGCTAGCACTTGTGCTAATGATACAATAACAGCTTCAGAATAACCCCCTTCACCCTCAGAAACAAAAACAATCTTGTATAAACAGAAGAGAAAGGTTCTCAAAATTCTTCCTCAGGCAGTTGTAGGCACGAATCAACATGCTTCACACAACACACTGTTGTGTGTGTAGTGGACACATTATTCAGGCATTGATAAGAGCATCACTTAACAACTGCAGCAGCAGCAGCAGCACAGGTCTTGCCATAAAACAAGGCTTTCCTTTACACAGAAAACAACAAAAATCAAATTCAGGCTACTCATTATCTAAATTCAGTAAAATATACATCTATTTAAGTTAATTAGTGTGATCAAGCGATGAGATGCTTTGGTGAAACAGATGCTGGTTGAAGTAATCAAGTAAAATTGACCTTAGCTCTAATAGCAAAGATGTACCTGTCAAGGGTTGTGGATTCTGAGAGACGTGAACATAGCATGGTGCACACAAATTTTCACTGATGTTAAACATGACTATACTTTCCACATCACTATCTTTAAAACTAGACAAGTGCAAAAATCTCACTTGCAAATATTCAAGTGATTATTTACACAAGATATAGAAAATAATAGAAAAAATAAACTCTTCTGCTTTTCAAATTACATAATCTTCTGTTCTTCTTACTTAAAAAAATAATACTAGTTACATATTTCACTCCCAGTTCCTACCCCCTCATGTTAGAATAATTTCACAGTCCTTGAGTGTGTGATTCTGATATAAAGAAACAGTGTCAATGTAAAAATGCAAGTTTTAGTTATATTTCACTGCTTGTAGATAATTCAGAATATTTTAAATGCAATACATGGCATAAGACAGTTGTCTAGTGTGGAAACCCAGGGCACTGGGAATATTTCTCTGTCTGCTCTGGGGTGCCCTGACCCCCAGGGGAGCACTGACTTTGACCCTCATTCATGGAGAAAGTTTCCTAGACTTCAAGATAGACTAGAATACACAAAAGTGTGAAATAGATTATAGAGAGTAGTGTAGGTGTATCACTTGGTGAGAAATGTAGGTTTTGGGATTTTTAGTGTGTTGTGGATGGAAACAAGATGGAGGGCACAGGGTGTCATCCTGGGTTTCTTCTTCATGCTTCTTCTTCCTTCTTCTTCATGGGTTTGGGTGGCGTTTTGTAATTGGGCAGAAAATTCCTCATTGCAGCTCTTTGGGATCACTTATTGGGTTAAAAGGGAAAATAATCTAGGTGTCAGTTCTTAATTGGATAGTTTAGTCTTAAAAGACCTTGTAACAAGAGATTGTTGGCCATTTTGGGCCTTCTAACAAAAAGCTGCTGAACTCACAGTAGTGAGACTACTGATAAGAAATAATAAACACATGAATTACTGTCTCAAGTGCCTTCAATCCAGACACAGAAAAACCAACAACTGGTACCCCCACAGTCTAGGACAGTTCAGTTACCTGGGTAATACCTTGCCAGGCCAGTGGCACTGCCAAAAACCTGCCATAATAACGTGGGGTCCTCTTCCCGGTTCCTCTTGAACACATCATCCAGCGCTGCCGTCCAGTTGAGTTCATTTAACACGATAGTTGCTGTCAAAGACAAAACAAATCTGTTATTAGAAAGTCACATCCTAACATGGGAAGCAACAGCTACAAAAAGCAAGCTGGAATATTGAGAAAACGGTAAGATTTAATGTAACTAATCCAGAAATTAAATTTTAAGAAACATACTTCTTTTCCATGGGCATTTTCTTTAAATTCCTCACACTCTCTTCTTCCTGTTGCATTACTTGCATGCCATGATCCTTGGTTTATTTGCACAGGCAATTGTCACCCTGTTCTTCTAAAGTTCTTCTAACATAAGCCTTCTGATGTTTACATTTTTGTAATGGAGTTTCTCATGCACTTTTCATGCAAATAATGATTGTTTTGCATTCCTTTCTGGAGGAGGAGAGAATTGATGGACTGTTGGTTTGACCAGTGTGGTTGGAGAGGTGGCAATTTCATCCTCCAATCCAGGGTCACTTTTGGAATTCTATAAATATTGAGGTCTGGAAATAATCGTGCCCTTTTTTGCCTTGGACATCTCGGCGTGTGAGTGTCATTCATTTTATGTCGTATTGGGATAGACAATATCGTCTAAAAATATTTATTTTCTGAGATGTCACTCTAATTGCACTTCCCAACCACAGAGAAGACTGCTTACAGAAAACAAATGCTGGCTAATTACAGTGTACTGCAATAAGAACAAGTAGAATGACATCAACAAAAGTAGGTATAATATAAATGTAACAGAGATGTCCCTTTCAAAATGGATTATACAGGAATAAGACACTGATGAGTTATTGCTACTATTAAGGTGGGGCTGCATGAACAGCAGTGCTCATTAGCACACACTAAAAAGATCTTAATGTTCATAGATCTGGGCTCTGAGCGTAAGGACAGCAAAGAGAATGTCAACATTTATGAGTTGGGTCAATTAACTTAAAATACAAGAACATTCACATTGCAGCTAAACACTATGCTGCCAGTTACAAAGAAACTTAAATTCATAGAGTTCTCCTGTACCAATACTTGCTTTAATCAATCAAATAGTCTATATAATGAAACCAATATGGACTATTTTAACATGTTCTATGCCTTCTTGAGAAAGACCTATATTGGGAAACCTAAAAATTGAACATGAAGTGATCAACACTGCTGCACTAAAGAAAAAATGGACTAGACTCAGTAATCAATAAAATTGCATTGTGGAAAAAAAAACACCTTATGATAAATCATGCTTTTCACCTCAATCACTTGTAAGTATTTCATTAATTCTCCTCCCTCCCCCACCACCAATTTTAAGTAATTTCAAATGCATAGTTATTTTTGAAAAGCAGACTTTTTGATTATTTAGTCACTAATTCTTTCTTTTGTGTTGCATACTGGGATTGCAAGCAATATTCCTGAAACTGAAGCACCTAGTTCAGCAAGCCAAGAGTGGAAAGGAACCTAGAGGAAAAAACACCTTTGAAAAAAGCTAAAGATGTAGGTATAAATCCAATGAAAATTGACACGTGTCATAGAGACCCTGCTTACATTGTGGTATTGCACACAGGAAAGAAAATTCATCTTTTGCCAAATGGGCAAGTCAAGCTAAAACAAAACCAATTCACATTTAAGGAACCTGAACGGCGTTACAGAGCAAAATTTGGTACGTAGGTCCACATTCTAGCCCCCTGCTACAAAGAAAAAAAAAGATAAAAATAAGGATGTATTTCAAGTTAAAAGTTTACAGCCCATTTCCAAAGTAAGGCTCTTAAAAGATACTAGAGAAATGAGATCACAACATTAAATTTTATAAGCTTGTTTTTAAAGGTTAAGGAGAAAATTGCTACACCATCTATTTTGCAGAAAGGTTTATCTGTTTTTTTTCAGAGTAGTTTTAAGATATTACTCTCTCAAGAGATAGCATTCTGAAGAAATATCAAATTAAATTTCCAACTCTTGAGATTTCCTGTAAGCAATAAGCTTGTATTATCTGCCTCTCTTTGTGTCAAGTAGATAATTATAAATAAATATATGTTTATGTAAAGAAGAAAAATTCCCTGAGGCACCATGAGATGTTAATTATAATTTTTAAATGGTTACTGTTCAATTATGTCTTAGATCCCGTTTGACCTGCTGCGCAATTAAAGATTATGTACGGACTCTCTAAACTTGACTTTGTGTAAGATCTGGCTTCCAGAAGTGGCTCTATTAAGTCATTAGAAGCTCTGTCACTTAGGTAGACAAGATATTTTCAGCTTGATTTTGTTTCTTTTCATGCTACTGTTTCCTCTTTGGAGGTACAGGTACCAATCTCTTCACTCTTGTGACCAGCAAGGGGACTCAAGAAGAAAACAGGGAGCTGCGCCAGGGAAGGTTTAGGTATCAGGGAAAGGTTCTTCATCCAGAGGGTGGCTGAGCACTGGAACAGGCTCCCCAGGGATGTGATTACAGCACCAAGCCTGACAGAGTTCAAGAAGCATCTGGACAATGTTCTAGAGGAACACAGGTCCTGGAGCCAGGAGCTGGACTTAATGATCCTGATGGGTCCCTTGCCACTTAGTATATTTTATGATTCTATGGTTGTAATATCACCCAAAAATGTATTGCAAAGGGTTACATCTGTAACCTCACACCTCTGCACAGACACAGTCATACATATGCAAATATATATCTCAAAGAAATATATACCAAAAAAAGGAGATGGTCTACAGATAGTAAAATAACTAAATACTGAAGTGCCAAATCCAATAACTAGAACTGATAATTTTTGCACTTTATTAGACTTGTTGAGATTAGGCTATACAGTAAGAGATAAGGATTACTAGATCCTGTGTGTAATATCTGTGGGGAAGTGATGTTTTACAGTGAAATTTAAGAGTTTTATGATATTATTTATGTCCCACTTTCCCCTTCCTCCTCCTCCTCTATAACTTTTTCCTGGAGATAAATACAACAGCCTAGGAAAAAATCCAAGAGTCTTCAGCAAGGTGAAAAGACCAAAACCCTCAAATAGCCCAAGACATGAAGCTGGAATTAAAAAAATAAATAATGTGGAATTCAAGAAAATCAACAAGAACAGGGCATCTTAACAGAAGGCAACTAATAGCTCTGGGAAAAGGCTACTAACAGTTTGCAATATATTCATATTCTGCAATATTGCAGATATTCCTGCACCCAAGAAATTCACAGTTAAGTGCCCAAGTCTCATTTCTGTAATAAACCATAACACATGACAGGCTCAACATATATCACCTTCTTCTTAATTCACTTTCTCATTATAAAAAAAAAATATTTGGAACAGAAACACAGTTTATTTGGTGGAACTGATACTCAAATAAATGACTGCATGATGATCAAAATAATAATTCCTGGAGTGGTTTGCTATTTTTGTTTTTTGGTTGGTTTGTTGGTTGGGTTTTTTCATTCTATCCAGAAGTATACTTGATAAAGAATGCACCCACATCTGCATTAACTAATCTAGTAATCAGTAAATGAGGAAAAGGGTGCTGATAATTTTAGTTTGAATAGTTTATTTTTCTAAATGTTTTTCCATAGCTTCTATTAATGTTTTCCTTCGGCTTAAGCATACACCCTGAACTTAAAAAAAAAAGAGCTATAAATCAAGTTCTCTTTTTTTCCTTTTGTTTTTTTTGGAATGCAATATCACTGGTAATAGACAACTTCAAACCAATACCTCTGAGTTCTGGTTAAAAGCCTAGAGCAATAGATTTGAGACTTTCCAAAGAAAAGCAAGCAAACCCAGTCATAATCTGAAAAAAACCTATCCTTCTAATGGATTCCTTATAAAATATCCTGATTCTCAACTGATACATAAAAATCAAAGATGTGGTACTTTCACTAGCTCATAGTAGAGGACATAGCACCTGTCAGAATACCCTAATTGGAGAGACAGTTTATATTAACCTCATCTATGTAGTGAAAATTTATTTTCTGTTTGGAAAAAAAATGCATTTTACTAAAACAAAATGTTTAGAGGTGTTACAGTCACACGTCTGTATATCTCCTTGTCTTTCTTTGAGTTAATTTACATACAGAAAAGAGCTCTTGACTGATAATTGGCAGAAAATCTAGTTGGAGAAAACTCTCCAATAAGCTTATTTTCAGTTCTTCTAAAAGAAGTCTTTGAAGATTACTACTTCAGAGTACATCAGCTGCTACCTTTCACATGCTACAAACAAGATGAAAAAATAAAATTCATCATCACACAATATGAAAGATCATTCTTTGTGGCTAATTTCACTGAACTCCATCCATCTTTTCATTTTTTCCTTCTTCTTTATGATATGAGGTTTAGGGGCCTTGACAAGGAATGGATTCAATTTTCCCCTACAAATGCAATCAATAAAAAATAGGGAGCACTGCTGTACCTTTAAAAGAACTGGAACATGCTTCTGATGATTTATTCAATGTGGAGGCTCTGGCCTGCATGCAAGACAGGGAACAACTTTATTTGAAAAGCCTGAGAGCCACTTCCTATATCTGAAAATATGTGAGCTGCTGTTCCCTGATGTGGCAGCTACACAGACACTGGGGAGAAGGGAAGGGAGCTCCTGAGCAGTTCATTAATCCTCTTTTAATGTCTGGAATGTATTACCCTTCCATACCATGCTTAATGAAGTTGACCCATTGATTTCTTCAAAATAACACTGCGTAGTAATTGTTATTATTTAAATATATATCTTCAATCAATTATTGTATCCAAAAGTGGGCAAAGAGGGACAATACTTTTGCAAGTGCATATTTTTGCATATATGTGCAGACACAGATGCTTCCATCTGTAGCCATGTTCATCAGATAATAGAGAAACTCTACTGAAGGCATAAACTAATTTTTTATGACTTGTGTGTTTCACTAATTTTTAAAAATAATTTATTCCTTCATGTTTATGTTAAATTACACAGAATTTTATTCACTCTCCACTGCCACTGGAAAGTTGCACTTCTGTCTTCTCTCACATGGGACTAGGAAGGAATAGACATTTTATTTCAAGGTACTTTTAAAATGGATATTTGCACTGGCTTATCCATATGTGTGTCTTTATTAGTATATGCATATACATGCATATACCCACAAACACATGAATTCTCTACATAACTGCCAAATACAATTTGAAGAACTGTTCTAGTAGTAACTTGAGCTTCAACCCTTTGAATTTAGAAGCGTGTTATAAGTCAGCTTCTTCTTTCTTGCAATAGCAAAAAGGCCAAAGCAAGGAAAATATTTATAGTGGCTTCAAAATGAACATTTTCTCCAAGATAAATGGTCCTTTGAATGACATTAGAAACCTGAATTTAGGCATTTATGCTTTTTATACAAAACCATAGGAAAGTGTCCAACTCAAAACAGTCATCCAAAGAAACTTTACAGCTGATTAGAAAATAGGTAAAGGAGAGCAATAGCAAAATTTTTAGAGATAAGGGAACTGGGTAATATCCACCCTCTCTTTTAGACTCTCACATTTTATCACTTTTCACTCAAATTTTATCACCTTTTCACTCAAAGCAAGGGAGGAAAAGCAAAAATAGGTCTTTGAATTTACCAAACAACCACTGTTATATGGTGGAATTTCCAACTGGACAGGTCATTATACAATGCTCTTCTAGATCTTGCACGTATTACATTTCTCCAAATTTGCTACAAAATCTTACTTTGAATGAAGCATTTCCCTATCCCAACATATCATAATTTAAAATTACTGGATAATCAGAACTGTTTTCATAATATGCATTTAATGGTGAATAAAACCAAAGTATTAAAATACAATTTTTAATAAATGGAGCAATTATTGAATCAAATAATTTCAAGTTCTATAGAGTAGATATTTTACACTCACAATTAAGGCAAAACGATAAAATGTCATGTCCTTTTTTTTAATGAACAACTTCTCCATGCCTCATTAAATATTTGACATTATGTCTCAGACACTTCTATAAATAATTCCATTAAGAAGTCACTGAAGTCTAGAATACTGTTGTGTCTGTGCCAAATCAAGTAAATTAATTGGCAATGCTATATGTTGTCTGCTGTCTGGCTTTGCTGCCATATACTGATAGCCAGAGAAGCACAGTAAAATCTTATTAAAATAAGCAACAGCCAGGAGAAGGAAATGAAAATAAAAATGTCAAGAACAGAAGATGGAATTAAGTTTCTATTATAATTCAACAAAAAAGAGTTAATATAATGCAGAGACACAGATCCTTTAGTACACAAGTTGTTTATCGCCACAAAACACAAAAGACACCCATATTCTAAACTGCAACCCATGCTGGAAACAGCATTTGTGCATCTTACACGTTGTTGCCTTGCTTCCTCTTATTTCAGAATATGCCAGGATGTATTTCAGAATGGAAAAATACCCAATGTCAACCACATAGTGCTGTAAGGTTATTCTGGGAAGATGGGAAGAAGATAAAATGTGAGAAAAATACTTATTATTATTATTATTATTATTATAAAAATACTAATTATACTATTCATTGTTAGTCGTACAGAATACTTGAAAGTAGAGTCATTATTTGGAAATAATTCCTTCTTTAAAAAAAACCCCAAAAACGAACCACCAGAAAAAACACAAACAGATAAATGTGTTGAATTTTTATGGAAATATAAGGGATTAATTATCAAAAAATACACACATCTTTCATATGTTAACTCTGCTTTTCCTTCATTTGCTCTAACTTTTTGTTAGCATTTCAAAGGATTTCCTAGTGACATTGAAATTAAAGTAAGTACAGAGATATGCTTGATCTTTAATGAAGACTTCTCTCTCTAAAAAAAATTAATTAGGTGTTAACAAAACCAAATAAAACCAATCAAAAGATTTTCTGAAATGCTGTTCTAGAATAATTTATTAAGTTCTGTCATCATTCTGCCACAGTACCACCACTTCAATAACTTTAAGAGCACCTTAAAAGATCAGTACATCCCAAGCAATAGTTGGCTTAAGTGAGAAGGAAAAGAACTAGGAACAGACAAACTCATGCAAAAAATGCTCTCTTACTTCATGCTTTCTGCATTTTTAAACTATTTTGCTGTTTTCCATCATATTTTGTTTTAATTGTAGTCTGGAAACAGTTAATTCAGAACTGATGCCATCCTGTTTGGTTTTATGTAGATCACCTCTTAAAAAGTTCTTACAGGTTTTCTTACAACATGAATAACATCCATTAACATTTCCTTCTTTCCTCTCCCCAGCCATGGCAAACTGGAAAGCACACATATCTCCAGCAAAACCAGAGCTGTGGTAGTACAATAAATAAAGACCACTCATCACATTGCTTGGGATTCTGTAAGTTTGTTTCATCCATCATGACAAGGACATGAACTGCAAGTGGACAAAATGCTGAAAATGGCCACTAAGATGGGCTGTGAAGAACAGAAAATCTGTCCTCTGAAAGTAGACAGAGGTTCTGTGACACAACTTAAAAAATGAGTCAGAAAGGAAGCCCACCCCCAAAAATAGTATGTAAGAGTAAGGGTAGAAATGGCACAACAAAGGCGTAGAAATTACTTGAGAATAAATTAGAAAAGGCAGTTAGAAAGTCTCTTTTACAGCAGAATGTCCTAAAATTGTCTTTTGCTATGAGATACCAGCAAACAGCCCAGATCTTTTAAGACTGAGCTTGATCACTTTATTAAAGGAATGACATGAACTAGCTAGACTAATAATTGGATTTGGCAAGCAAAAAGCTGCCCTACTCTGATATGTCACCCTTTGTTACAAATAAAGAAAATGTCTGTCTAGAAGCTTAAATTTAGTAACCACAAAAATGCAATTTTATAAAGTGTTAATGTCAGAGCAAGAATTGGAAGTAAAACCACTTATTCATCCCTAATTAGAGAATATTAAATCCTTGCAAATAAACTATGGATATCTATATTGACTTAATATATATTTCTAAATAGAGTACATACATATGCATGTTGTCTATAAAATATTAAAATAAATTATTAATAACTTTTGTACTGTAAAAATTATTTTCTTATATATTTATCACATGGAGAACACATTTTAAGAAATATTAAGGTAATACAGAGGATTTGGTTAATGGATTCTAATCTAATCTCCATATATGTGAAATATTAAGGAATAGCAGGCTGGTTTATTTTATTTAAAATATATCTCTGGCAACAGAAATCTAAGACACACCAAGTGTGAGGGGAATATAGTGCACCAGCAGGAAACGTGAGAAAAATGATGATGAGACAAGGTCTGTTTCATCACCTGAGCTGGTAAAGATGTGACAGCTCCTGCTTCTCATCAATATTCCAATCAGCTCATGGATGAGTCTTGTGAATTAAAAAGAATGAAATTTTCACAAATGTTATTTTTTTGCTCTTTTTCTTCTTGTTATTGGTCACATGCTGGTCCAAAGAGAAAGCAGACTGATATTTTCTGAAATTCAACTACCCCTCTCTCTAACAGATGAAAATGTTTACCATATGCAATTGCATTATGAGTTCTCAGAATATAAAAAAACAGAACAGAAATTGTTATTCTTGGCCCTAGCATCATCATAGGTATTGTACCTTGACTGTTAAGTAAGTGTGGTTTGGTGTTGTTCTCCAGATTAAATAGAGGGAATATGAATAAAACCCCTCTCTCACAGGCTATAGAGTACCAGAAAGTTGAAAGCTTGCTGTCTGCATAAACAGAGATGTTTTTTGCTCTGAAGACATTTCTATTTCTTGCTATAAAGACTTTCCCTGTCTTTGCAAAAGGAAAACCATATAATTCTTTTCTTCTATAGAGTTTACACTATGTGGAAGGATACACAGACTCCCAGTACTGTTCTGCATGTCAACCTGTGTTCCAGTGAATCCAGGCCTCCCTGAAGTTAATAACACAAATTTTACTGCCTAGGGAACTGATTTCATCCCTCATCTTCAGGACACTGTAACTGTGCAGTGTTCAGCCACTCTCTCTGTACATAGTATTTTGTCAGCCTGATCCAATAAGTAGATGACAATATTAGGAGTTGGGGCTTGTTGCTTTAGATGTTTTACGAAAATTTAAAAAAAAATCCTTATAAATCACTTCATAAGAATCCAAATGCCTTTGAAAAAAAAAAAAAAACCTCAAAAGGATCTTTGAGAACACAGTAAACTTAAGCTTCTTTGTAGTTGTTTTTGTCCGCTTCCATGTCATGGGTACTCTCATGAGTATATATTCATCTGAATTTTCTCTATTCACTGCTTTAATCACTCGGTGTATAAGTTCTTTGTTCTACAACGTCCAGACCAAAAAAAAAAAAACTTAAAAATATGCTTGCTGAAGGTCTCCTTGTTTTTAATTTACTTTGTCAATATAAGACCACAGGACAAGGCAGTAAAATTGCAGAAAACTGGAATGGGATGAAGAAAGACATCTTATCTTACATCTATTTGACTGTTTAAGAAGAAATTTTATCTTGTTATAAATACCTACCCTAATGGCCTAAAGTGTACTACATTTTAAATACTTTAGCCTCCCATGTTTAACTAAGGCACATAATCCTTCCTGAATGAGAAAATTCTGCATAAACAGAGCTTTTAAAATGAGAGAAGCTGCTGAGTTTGGGGTTTTTAAAGGCTTCTGTGGATTGTTTCCAATACTAGGGAGCGAACAATGTGCTAAGGAAATAAAGACACAGCTGGAGCAATGGCTGTGGAGTGAAAACATGCATATGGAAACAAATTAGTTAAGAATATATTAAACAAAACCCTGAAGTCATACAGTATTTTAAGCAGCTATTTTCAGCTGAAGTCAGGGAGTAAAGATACAGAATGCCTTATTTCCCAGGATAAAGGAGGAGGCTATAAAAATATGAATCTGTATTTAAAATAAAGTGTAGGATTCATATGACACAGTGAAATAAACCAAACTCCACACTCATTCTTTCAGGAATTTCTTCACATGTTTAACTTTCATATTTGATGAATCAAAGAAGCAAAACTGAATGCCAGCAGCTCAGCACCTGCTAAATCCCACTGTGCTCTGACATTCTGCATCAATTCACGTTGTACTCCAGGGAAATAATGGCCCAATCTGCTAACAACCCATTGCAGCAATTGTTTCAAAAATGGAAGAAGAAAGACCAATTTTTTTTTTCATATAACTTTCAGGAAAACAAACAAACAAGCAAAAAAACCCCCAAAAGCCAAAAGAACCAATGAAGCAAAAGAAAGCTTCTTCTAAGAAACTCACATTATTTTGCTTTTCTAACAGTATCTGCTTTCAGAGGCTTCACCTGTATCAGCCTGAAGTACAGGGCAATGGAATCAGCTATGTATATTGAAAAAGTTGCTGCTGGGATTACAATATTCATATAGGGGATTTGGAGATTTTATTTTCTGCTGAATCTGCCCTGTGCTGTAGCCTGAATGTCCACTAACAGCAGATGTGGGCAGGGGCACTGTGGGAGTGCATCTTCTCTTGGGCTGCATCACAGGGAAGTCCATCTGCCACTCTCTGAATGGCTCAGCAGCGCCAGCTGCAGTAATTTGGGCCAAAGTGTTTTCTTACAAAGGGCATTTCTGATCTGAACTACAATCCTACCATAGACAGATCCAGCTCTCATAAAGCAATAGTTGTCAAACAAATCAGGTAGCTGAGATTGAGAACAACTTGCTTTCCAATGGCAAAGAAGTTCACAGTCAAGTGGCAACACTTAACTTCGTATTCTAGAGTGTCACTCTGTCTCATGCACACTGTCACATCACAATTTTCATTTATCTGTAGGAGCAGATGTATTTGGAACACAGGAATAACTTCTATTATAACTGCAAGGAGAGAACACTCAACTTACTTAATGAGATGGGCCTGAACATGATCAAAAAACCCCAAAATAAGTATTTTTATAGACATACAAACAAACTGTATCACATTTAACCATGAACTCCTTATCTGAAAACCAACTTCTTTCTTGATACAAATATTCTGTCAGACTAATGCCAGCTTCCCACTTGCTGCAAGTGGACATATTTTCACTGAAGCCACTGCTATGTTATTCCAGCATGTAACATGAAAATGAGACATAGGGTTTTTTTTTTTATTTCTGATCTTCAGGCTTCCTATCATTGGCAGAATGTAAAAAAAAAAACAAAAAAAAAAAAAAAAAAAAAAAAAAAAAAAAAAAAAAAAAAAAAAAAAAAATAATCCCCAAATTATTTCTTTTGAAGTCAGGAAATAGAAAATATTAAATGCCAAAAATACTCATTTTCATTAAAGTAAGATATACCTATTTTTTTCAGAAACAACAAAAAAAATTCCTTCAGTTATCTACAAGAGAGAGACAAAAAACTGGCAAGATAAAAATGTAATGTTCTGAATAACAAGCTCCTAGAAGCTTGCTTCAGGGACAACATTTAAAGAAACATTGTAGGACAAACCAAAGACAACCTTTCTTGCAAAATGAGATTTCAGGTGCATGACCTAGTGAGTAATCATTGGGTATCTATCCCTTGTCTCCCTTCTTGACAGCTTATGCCACAGCAAAGCATAAAATACTGTCAAAGGCATCCAGTTCACACTTAGTGACAACATCCAACAAAGTGAAAAAGCAGACGAGTTATCCATCATCTGCTAAGGAGAGTATAACCCCTAAGGCAAGGCAATGCAAGAGACAAATGCTGCAGCTCTGCAATTTGTCACAATTAATTAGTTCATTATTAATGTATAATGATTCCATTTTGTTAAGTATGATCTAATCAAATAAGTAGAAATCTTTCATGTCTTGAAAATTTTAAAATGAGAATTAGGACCCGACATACTAAGACAAACATGAGCTGGGGATTCATCATGAGGGAAGAACCCTATCAGCAGAAAACCAGAAATTATTGCAGAGTTCTGCCATACCCTTCAATTCCCTCCTGTCCTCCCAGTTTTGGAAAAGCAAAAACAACTACTCAACATCCCTCTGACTCTGACCTCTCTTCCCCTCTTATCAGGGAAGATCAAATTAAGAACTAGTTTTGAAAACTGAAGGAAACTTTACTGACTGCAAATGGAAGAGCTCAGGGAAAAGTGGTGCAAGAATGAACCTGGTGCAGAAATGAAGAGCCATTCATAGGTGTGTTCTGTGCAGATACATACTGGTACCAAAAAAATTAAAATAGTTTTTTGTGAGATCTATAATTGGAAGGAAAAAATGCAATGTTTTGAGAAAGTAAGTCAAGAATAATACTTATGAGACAATCAGAAAGGGTTTCATAAAATTACTTAAAAAATTAGCTCTGCTTATTCTGACAGAAAGTGGGAAATAAAACAGTAACTCCATACAATCAACTAAAACTGAGCTACTTGCAGAGGTGCACAAAGAAAATCTTTTTTAAAAGTATGTATTTTGTACTATTTTCCATCATCAATCAATCAAAGACATATATTTTAAAAGCATAGCTACATAAATTGCAGCAAAATAAATTTTAAATGTTCAATGTCATCTGGATTATATATTAAATAATTTTGTAATTACATGGTAAAGATATGTGTACCTATACATATAATATAAGTTTTCAAAAGCAGTCAGTAAGCAGTTCAATGTATGGATGAGACAAAAATTAGTTCTTACCCTGGAGTGGGAAGAAGCTGAGATAAACAACTACTTAATTTTGCCTCAGGTTATGTTCAGCCCTACTCTAGGCTTTCATTAGCCATTCCAGCAATTTATATTTTGCTCATGATCTTGCTTTGTCTGCCTAGAGCTTTCAGTGTTTGCATCTATCCTTCAGTGCTAAGGATAAAATAAAATACAAACTACAAAAAAAACCAAAAAAACACCAAAACAAGCCAAATCAAAATATAAAACTGGAATGTTTGCTTGCTGTCTCTCAAAAAAATGCAAAAAAACAGGTGAACCATTTTACTTTTTTAGAATTTTTTGGGTTTGAAATCAGGACATATTTAAGCATTCCATCCAGTGACTATATTCACTGATTTAATTAGCATTGTGTTACCCTAAATATTACAAATAATGCATTCTTCAGTGGGATCTCCTAGTTAAAACTGAATCAGTAGATACATCAGCACATAAAAATACAGATTTAGTGATGTGAGTATATCACATATTAATATCTCCCTGATATTAATGCATGTGGAATCCTAGGTGGGAGGATTTTCCCTCCAATATGAGTAGCAAAATTGCACACTAACACTTTCAGCCACTATGTCAGTATTGCTACCCTTTAATTATTTGTTAGGTCTTCAGAGTATATTTAACAGAAAAACAGGCCAAAGTTCTAATGCAGAAACTCTGGTTTCTCTTCTTTAGACTGCTACATAATCATGGAATCATGGAATGGTTTGGGTTGGATGGGGTTTATTAAGTTCCTCTGGTTCCAAACTCCTGCCATGAGCAGGGACACTTTTCACTAGACCAGCTTGCTCAAAGCCCCATCCAGCCTGGACCTGGACCTTTTCCAGGGATGGGATGTGACAATGCTCATCTACCTCACAGTTCAATTTAGTGACTTCATGGTGACCCCCAGCTCTGAAACACAGGCAATATTTCTGTTTTTTGAAAGTTTAACTACCACAATGCATGAAAAATGCTAATGGATCATTCATGAGAGACCATAAATTAAATAACTTATCCGAGCGAGTAGCAAAGAAATCTCAGCACTACTACAAGTCTAATCTTCAAGGATAAAAGATGAATTTAGCTCAGTGACAATCAGTCCCTTATTGAGAGTTCAACAGATTTAACTGTATTACCTTTTTTCCTTTCTCTGTACTTCTGCCTGTACATATTAGTGATATGTGAATTATTTTCAGTTGTCAATATTATTGTTAAGAAGTCAAATCAACTTTCAGAGAAGTGAGCTTGAAACATGAACAGCAAACAAATTACTTATCCATTCTATAAAGAACTGATGCACTTCTGTGGAAACGGGCTGTGTCATTACAGTTATTGCTCCAAAAACCCCAAATAACAGCCCCTCTTCAAATACAGAGAGTGATATGTATTTTCTAGATCCTTACAAAAAAAAAAAAAAAAATCCTTACAAAAGCCTCTGGAGCAGCAGATAGTGTGGTAGAAGAAAGGCATCCATTCATTTTAGTCAATATTGTCTTGTGACTTTAAAAACATGGAACATCTTAAATTCCTTCAACTCTACTGAAACAAAGGGCCCAGAAAGAATTCTCTTGTGCTTTCCACTCTCTAGTCAGTACTATCAAACAGTGCATTTTTGCAAGACAAAGGATTCAATTATTTATACACAAGTGAAAAACTGTCTAAGTTTTTTAACTCTCAAGTTGTGCCTTCATCTTTGAAGACACTCAAAACTCATCCTGGCTTGTAGTTTAGCCCAGAATTTCTTGAACACAGCAGATGTGACTTTTTGCAATAATGTCATAAAAACAAAATAAAAAAATAAATAAGGCACTGAAAAGAGATGATATGGAGAAGAATGTGGATCTTCCCCTTCCAAGGATGCGAACAATATTCTTTAAAACTCCATATCAAATACTTCCTTCACTTCCCTTGCACCTTCCTGTGACTTGCAATAATTTACAAAAGCTATTCAAGAAAGAAGAGAGAACTAAATATTTGCCACAAGGTGACCAAATAACAGCAGATTTCAATGAGTAACTTAAATTAAAATCATAATAAAAGAAACAAATACACTAACATAGCATTATTCTTATTTACATGATCACATGCCCTAATCTTTCCAATGCAATGATCCCTATTTTACTTATTTTGCATATTCCCATATTACTCTTGAAAGAACCCTATTTTAATTTTTTTAAAATTCTTTTCATGTCATTGCATTGTATTTTTTTACATATTGATCGTATGCATTCAGCAATCTTTCATTTATGGGTCTGATTTCATTTGTCTCTGATTTATATTCATCTTATTCTAGCAAAAGGTTTTCACTTCTCTTGTCAGTTTCTATTGAATGTTTTTGTATCGATCTTCTCAAAGTAACTGCTTTCCAATTCTGTATCATTTTCACAGGTATCATGTTCATTTTTACATTGAAGTCATCATTTTGATTTTCCACTGCTTTTTTCCACACTATAGCCTTTCTGCTGCTAAAAGCATTTTAAGCACTTGATTTTGACATTATTGTTATAACCTCTCAGGAGGACAGTCCAAAAACCTGGTGATGACTTTGTTCAGTATCTCTTACAGTGCTAAATTCAGAGTGCTCTTGGCTGATACCTTTCTACCTTTACACCAAACACTCTCCCCTCTTCCAGTTAACCCACTGATTTTGAGGAGAGGAAAAAAAAAACTTAAAATTTTACAGTAGTGTAACCTTGTCACACAGACACATCTGTCACACAGAGTTGCACATCTGTTTTATGCTACAAGTAGGCTAAATGGCTTTTATTTTCTTATTCATGAAGCCTTTACACAAGCAAAAGTTTCCACGAAGGTAAGGAAATACATCTCCAAAAATAATTGATGCTTCTTCCCAAGGACTTCATCTCCACACCCTCTTCACTTCCATCTACCTCAGTGAAACACATTCTTCTTGTGGCCTGAAATGCTGATTCTGACTGGTTTCCAGATCTGAGACTTAAATCTTCTCAATTCCACTTCAGACTAAAACAATTAAAAATGTAGCAGTGCACAGCACATGTGCAAGCAGCACTGTGGGTGTAAGAAGGATGGAGCAGGTGTCATCCTCTCTGGGTTATGACCATTGTGGTGACACCGTTGAGGAATAGGAAAAAAATTCAGCCTGGCTAGATATTAGTATTGCGAAACTAATTTTATAGCCATATAATATTGGCAAACAAAAGACAAAAACTAGTAGTTAGAGGTTGCTACAGTGGAGAAGCTCTAGCCTAAGACTTAACTCCTTGTTTTACCACTGTTTCTCAATTAAGTAAATACATCATCAAATTTTCTGCAAGTGAGTATTGAAAGACCACATAGGTTTTCCACTCTGTATCACAGTGTCACAGAAATCTTTTATGAGAAAATCCTTTCCTTAGGATTTTTCCTCCTAAGAAGCTGAGAGGCCTCGGGAACAAAATGTAAACAATGATTATCTGCTGCTGTGGAATGCAACAGGTGGATCTGTGACTGGTCTCATGTGGTTGTTTCTAATTAATGGCCAATCACAGTCCAGCTGGCTCAGACTCTCTGTCCAAGCCACAAGCCTTTGTTATCATTCCTTCTTTTTCTATTCTTAGCTAGCCTCCTGATGAAATCCTTTCTTCTATTCTTTTGGTATAGTTTTAATATAATATGTATCATAAAATAATAAATCAAGCCTTCTGAAACATGGAGTCAGATCCTCATCTCTTCCCTCATCCTTGGACCCCTGTGAACAAGGTCACAACAGAGTCCAACGTTTTAAATCAAGTAAAATGGAAAACTATGTATTTACTGAAAGACAAATAAGTTATTTTTAATCTAAAAAAGCACAACAGAACACACATTTTCTAACATGAACAAATTTGACCTCAAATTGTTTAATTCTCACAGTATGACCCTTAGTAGCACACAGCATCTTGAGATCAGCTCATTGAATTCTTGAGTAATGATCAGAATAACAGATCAGAAACAGAACATTAGCAGAAGTGAACTAAAAGAAAGAAAGAATTTGATAAAATTGGAATTCTAAAGGAACAAGCAGGCAACTCTTCCAGATCTCGTGAAATCTCAGAACAGCAGAACATTAGGGAGCAATTAATTTTCTAGAACAACACATTTCAGTCTTGCTGATAGTCAAAAATGCCTTCCTTCAGCCAGAAGTTATCTATATAAACAGAGTCAATCCCACAATTAATCTTATCAATTAATGTAATCAATATTTCCCCTAGCAAATATATTAAAAAAACTGTAGAAAGTAATTATTCACAAAAAAAAAAAACATCAGTAATTACTGAGCTATATTAAAGACATATTTAAAAGAGAAAAGGCATGGAGAGAGCTACCCTGATTTAGAAGTTAAATGGTTTCATTCACCATGATAGGTGACATAAATGCAAAATTTCAAAATAATTTTATTTAATATGCTATAAAATGACATAATAAAGCAAATTTTCTTTATATCTCATCAAAATTAAGCTCACTGTAAAGTTATTGGGACAATTGGTTCCGATCCCCCAAAGCAGCCACCCATTTGTACTTCTCTGGCTGCATGTTGCACCTTAAATTGACATTATACAGTAATGTGAGGCTTAGGTGCAGGAATGTAGATTCTAAATCCTTTATCTGCACAGGGACATCAGGGCAGAGTTTTTTGTGGGAAACATAATAATGAAGCTGCTTCAATAACCATTTTTTCAGAATATAATCAGAAATTTATCAAAACGAGAAAAACAAATCAAAGATCAACAAAAAATGAAAAGAAGAAAAGGGACATGGCCTAATGAGATCCTAGAAGATGCTTTATTTTATTTCTTCTTCTAAAAAAGGTGATAAATAGACCAATGTAGAAATTTTAAGCTGCTTTTATTCCTAATGGAGCACTGTTTTCTTGTTTGAAGGTACATTGCACTGACTTGACATATTAGCAAGCACATTGTATGGTTCAAATGATCCATTTATAGTGGAACCTGAAAACATTCATTTCCTTGCTGAAACTAGCACCAGAAGACTATTTGAACCAATTTTCTGCTTACTTGCAGTGAGCATGCTATTTATTACCAGGTGGCTGTAACATCATTACTGTTACATACACATTAAAGCACAAAAGGTAGTTTCTGTTCTTTCAGAAATTTCAACTGCTGGTGCTTATAAGCCACAGCATTTCCTGTAACTTTAAGTGGAGTTTTCTACACAAACAATCTGTACACATCTCTGTCCAGAAAATAAAACAAGGAATGTAACTGTTTACATTCACAGAATTTAAATAACCAAAAACCCAAGTGGTTTTTCTTCTTAATTTGCTTCTGATTGAAGCCAACTACATATGTGTAATCTATATTAGGTATATATATGGTGTATACATATATATATGTATAATGTGTGCAGGAGGTATAACTCCTGGCTGAGAAAACCAATCTTTAGACTGGAAATGTCAGTGAGAGCAGCAATTAACATCAGGCTGGAATCAGAGGTGTGATGGAAGGAAGGAAGAATGGGACTGGACATAAAGCTGCTTGAAGTGGAACAGCTAAATAAAAAAAAACTACTGGCAATCAGTAGAAGAAATGAATTACAAAAACAAGCAGAGAAAGACCAGCAAGTGAAAAAGCAACAGTATAAATCTGATGTCTTCAAAGATACAAAGGAAAAAAAAGCAGCAGCAAACGAAGGAAACTGGAGAAAAATGGACAGTTAATTCAAAATGAGTGGATGATACTGTAATTCTTCTGATACTGCCCAAGACAGCACTTCTTTCAGTATTTGAGTGAGATGTCAGGATGATATATGCACATATTTATTTGAAAGAATTGGAGAGAGAATTCTGGAAAATCACACTAACATCACTAAAAGTCTTTGGAAAGCTGTACTAACGAAAATAGGCTTACTATAAGTTCCACAAATCAGACAGGGTTCCTGTCTCCTGGGAACTAAAATATATAAAATTGGAGAAGACCCCTACAACAGCAAGACAGAGATTACTGGCAGTTTTTCATGCTGGAATAAATAATTAAGCTTTAACCTCCTTCACATTGATCTAAACCAACTGTCACTAGTGACAAAAGATGCTCATAGAAGCGTAGGCCCAGGTAATCCTCAGAAAGGAACCTTGCCCACAAAAGAAAAAACAATGGCCCAGATAACACAGCCATCAGAATTTGCTGATGTCTGACCACAATAAGCACAAAAAACATGTGGGTGAGAAAAGATCTCAAGGGTTTACAAAAAATCACTGAGAAAAGCAGGGTCAAAATTTATAAAATTTTTCAGCTAAAAGAGAAGAGATGTGAGACACACACACATCTTGTGCACCATACTTCATGCCAAAACACAGAGAAGGAATTATATAAGGAATTATATATTATATTATCAGTAGAGGACAAGTAATTGAATATGGAGGACATGAAATACAACTAAAATTATGACAAGTGCAAAAGAATATAAAGCTATAATACAGCAGCATTAAGTGACAAAACATTAAAATCTTTATTGATTTTGGCATTACTAATCCTATTCTGAATAGACAGAGCAAATATGGCTTCAAAAACCTGTTGACACAGGGAAAAAACTAAAGAAAGGAATATGAACTATGAAGACATTAAACCTCATCAGAAAGCACCTGTAATTCCAGCAAAATGAAGATATATTAAGAGTATATGCTAGCTTTGCTTTGAACTCTTTCTTTGGAGTCTTCCAGTAGCTACTATTACTAAAAAATTTTCTAAATAAATGGGTGATATTTTCCATTTCACATTTTGAATTTGCAAACATACTGCTGGTGTGGGAATAAAATGCTCCTAACGTCTCCTGCATTTTTTCCTGTGACAGACTTTAATGGTGGCATTGATTTTCTACTTAGTTCTTAAGTTTACTACAAGTGGAAGGCAACTGCAATATACTTTGTGACCTGTATCTCACAGTCTCAAAAGTGTAGATAATTTTCAGGATGTGGATGTTTGAACTGGACAACTGCTCCCCTTGGTTACATCAGCATGGGTGACAGAGAGCTAAGCCTGCAGGAAACTGGTCTTGATTTTGCATTCTGTCCCTTTCAGCAAAACACATGAATTATTTGTACACATATCCATCATTTTTTTAATAGAAGCTTTAATTATTTGGTTTTTGAAACAAGAAATCTAAGTTGCCACCACAAAGCTATAATAAAGTATCACATTTTTAAGTATCAAAATCCCTTAACCATCAGAAATGATTGTGAACTTGCTTCTACCTTCCTAGAAAAGTTATTAAAATAAAATGGAATCATTCTCCATTATCAATCTGTACCTTCATTCATAGTAGCAATAATGAATTAATCTGAATGACCAAGCGATCAATAATTATTGACCTAGTAGTAATGAAAATAGTAGATTGGCTGTGATGTTGAAATAGTAGGAAGAAATTACCAGCATAAAGTGTTTGACATGTAAAGCTGTTTAAACAGTACCATAAAAGGAGGACACTACAATGCAGTTAAGTGTTTTATCAACCATCCCAGTAACAATTATTTTAATAGGCAGTGAAATATATTGCCTTCAGGAAAATTCAAGCAGTTTTTCTCATTTTTAAATTGTAGGAAAATGCACCTTCTCCAAGCAGAATTTATAAAATAGTAAATATGCTCTTGTTAAAGAAAATTTGTAATACCAAACACTGTGCTTTATGCAGTGTAGTGTTTGGTACAGCAGTACTGAGCCTGATCAGAATTATATCCCAGAGCAAGAATTAGGTGTTTTCAATAATCCAGCTAGTGAAAGATGACTCAGCTCTGCTTACTGAGAATGTATTCTACCTCCTAGAGAGAGCTACAGTTGTCCTTTAATAGCCATCAGTCTTTTGATTAACATCTTCCACAACACCAATCAAAGCTCAGGGTGATGTATTGCTTTATTCTGTGAAACTTAACTATCATGTGTGTCCTCTTGTCAATGCCATCTGAAACACTGCTGGTTTTCTGGCTGTTTTTAAGCAAACACCAAAACCAACCAACTAATCAACCAACCACACAAAAATAAACAAAAAGTCATGGGAGATAATTAAAAAAAAATAAAATAAAACAGCCCAGAATTCGAAATTATGATGTGCCCTACTGGGTATTAAAGCATAGAAAGGAGAAAGAACAAAGCCATTGATATGTTAAGTATACATGCAGTTTCATATGATATTAAATAATACACTGCCTGAGAAATGAGCAGGACTAAATTGCCTCTCTGTGTATAAATTGATGCTTTAACACAATGCTTAGCCAGCACTTTGGCAGAGACAAGCTATCAGAAGGTAACTCTCCATATATACCTAACTAAATATCCTACATATATTTCTCCCTACGGCGAATGCAGTGGTGTTTAGTGCTCCTTGCAAAAGGTAGATTGTCTCATTTCTAGAGTGGAGAGCAGACAGCTCCATTCAGTAGATGGATTACTTTATTTTTATAGTGCAGAGTATGCATTCAGACAACTCAATTCAATAGATGGATTTGATATTCTGACCAGAGCTTGCCTTCTTTCAAATGTGCTTCAAAGGTGTTATCCTTATTCGCAAGCCTTCTCAGGGCTCCCTAAAGAGAGATCAAACAATGCAGTTGCTTGGCATAAGGAAGAAAATATTAGGGTGTGATCATTGTGCCAAAGGCTATTAAGTCAAGATAAAAATACAAGCTGGCAAATGCATTACAGCTGAAGTTTTCCTTTCTACTAGTAGCTCTATTTCCTACAGTAACTTATTTTTTTTTGTTTTCTCCTTTTTAGAAACACATTCTCAACCACTGTAAATGAGGATGCTGAAATAGAAAACACAACACTGAAATAAATATAAGTGTACTGCAAAACAACCAAGGGAATGGTTAATCTTTATCATTAAATTCTGAAAGAAAGGGATTGTGAATTTACAGGAAGAATTTTAACAATAGTACCACAGTGCTTTTCAAATACAGGGCTTACACTTAGGAAGAAACAGGAGGAAGTAGTGACATATATCAAGAGACATAAAATGAAGGGAAAATGTATTAATTCTAAATATGTAATTATTTGATGTTTGAGGGATGGGGAGGAAGAAGGAAACTCAAATAATCTATCAGGTTGTCAGCAAAACATCCAAAGTTATGTCCATAGAACAACCATCAGTTAAAGTGAAGTGTGAAGGTAGATTCAATAAAAGTAGACTGGATAATGACCAACAAGGAAACTACACTGGTAAAGTGAATATGGGGTTAAGAAGACAACTGAAGCTTGTAAATCATGCATTTTAAGCACCATTTCAGTATTTTATACCAATGGCACATAATCTAAAAAGCCTTATCAATGAGAAGTCATGGTCTGAAAGATCTGTGGAGAGACTAACATCAAAGAACTGAGTAGTAGCAAGAAGATTATATTTAACTGAATATTCTCTTAGAAGATGCCCCTTCTGACAGTTCAAACACTCAGAAAGTGCCAGAGGTATTTCAACAGTAGTGTCATTGCACAAATACTGATGTTGAAAGAAGATGCTTGTGCCACAAGTAGAGCTGGTGAGTATATCTACAGGGATTATTAAAAAAAAAACCAAACAAACAAGCAAACAGAGAGGAAAAAGGAGTTCAACATACATCACATCAGCAGAAATACAGTCAGAAATACAAGTGGTATGGAAGCAGGCAGAACCTGACCCCATAAGCTGAGACACAGCATTGGGCAACTGCAGCTCACCTTGCACAGGAGCATTTCACCGATCCAGCCTGATGAACGGGAAACTCAGCAGTCAAAAAACGCATTTTAACCAAAGCATCTGCCTTGAACAAATAGGTAAACACTCCAAATATCCTGAAATCCATTCCAGTACCTTAAACTTCAGAAGATGTAGAAATAATGTTTCTACAGCTAAACCCACTCACATTAAGGGTTTTGGGGCAGGAAAGAAATCTGTTATAGTTGCAGATATTTGTATTTCTTCTAGGATTAACAAAATTATAAAATGGTGTCTGAATTTTGATCTTATTTAAATTTTTCATTTGCTTTTGAAAAGGTTTGTTGCAACAATATGTAAGACATTATAATTCACAAGTTTTTTAGAAATCTTTTCCATTGCGGAAGAGCATTATCCTTACGTTTATCCCTGTTTGTATCAGGAACAGGTTTTGTATTTTGCCTGTTGTAGGACTTGGTATAGTCACCCCAAGCATCATTTCCAGAGGCCTGGACATGAAATCATTGAGAACAATCATCCCCCTCAATGACATCTATATTCACGCTCAGTTCCTGGCAATGGATCTGTGATACAACTTCTTTTGATCAAATTAATATTTTCTTGAATATGCTGAAATGGCATAATTTAAAAGCAACCTTTTTTCTTCCCTTTGAGAAACCAAACATCCCTATTCCTAAGGAGCTCTCATTATAAATTGGTTCTTTCAGAAACACCATGCTAATGTTCAGTAATCAATAATAGACTGCAAGTGAATTAATGGGCACCGTGTAATCATCAGGGATGAAGCAGCCTCTGGAAATGGAAAATTGAATTTTCTCTCAAATATATAAAGGCAGAGATTTTTAGACCCGGTGTTTCTGTCTACCCCAAGTATTCAGGAAGTTTTCCTTTGAGGAATTTATTTAAATACGAGCAGAAACCTGAAACTTTTCATGACCTACAATATTTTTCAACTGATATATAGAAGCATGCATAGAATATTACCATATGAGGGTAAGGTACAGGTAAAGTGATAAATCTTCTTCAAGCACTGCTGCATCATGTCAGATTTAAAGCTGCCCTGGATCAGGGTGTAACTTTTTCTAAAATATGAATATTGCTGGAGGGAACTTCTAACTCTACGCTGCCTTAGAAAGATTGTTCAAGTTTTTTTTCAATATTTAATGAGTTCTCTGTGATATTTCAAAAGAATTACTAGAAAGAGACCATTACAGAAGTACTCTTTTATGGGTGACATGAAAGGAATATGGATAGTTAAATTAACAGTTAATCAGGGCTTCTGAGACAACTCAACTAATGCATTTATCATTAACATTACAAACATGCTCTTGCAAATCAAGGAGGTTTTTTTCTTTTCTCTTCTAAAATAGGATTTTAGGACATTTTTTTGTTCATCAAAGGAAAAGGTTCTTGATACTTCTCAAGAACCCTTGTACAGTGTAAAAAGGAACTTTTTTTTTTTGATAGAAGTCTTCCTATTATTTTCTATTTATTATTATGTAATTTAAAAAAATATTTTCTGGCAGCTAAATTAAAATAAAAAAAATCTTCCTAGATATTTACTAGGACTCCATTTGGAGGTACTGAGAAATGACAGCATAGAAGTAGCTAATACAGGAATGAATCATCTTTTAATGGATTGCTTATATGAGCTAAAACCAGATTCTGGCTCTTCCCCTGTTCTTCTTGGGGAAATCTGAGATCAAAAGAGATTGTCAGACCAGGTCTTAAAAAAAAAACAAACAAACTCACACTAGGTGAGAAGTCCTTCAAAACCTGCCACATGATGAAAACAGACTTCTGGTACTTCAAATCCCATTACAAATTTACAAAGAGACAAATCCATACTCCTGAAGTGCACTTGAGGAATGCTTTCTGATGCATTGCTAAGGGTCTGGGACATTACCTGTACACTTTTTATTTTGCAGGCTGCAATTTCTCCACTCATTTTTGTGGGTGCATAAAATTTGTAATACTGTTAGCCACAAACATTCTTTATAAAATAGAAAAGGCATGCTTTGTTTCCAAATAAAGAACTCAATCATATTAAAAACCCAAGGTCTTATATTTGTTTTATTCTTTTAAATGCTACACAAAAATATAAAATAACTAACATATAAAAATGCACACAACTGTGCTTTCTATAAACCTGAATAAATTTATGTAAGCTAGCTATTTAAAAAGAACACAAAGAAGTTTGACTTGTGTACTGTATGGAATTTTAATTCTCTGATTATCATTAATTTATGTAGTTCTACAGAAGTTCATGGTGTTTCTGCAAAATACATTCTGAAAATGTATTCAAGGAATGGAATCAGGAAATTATTACAACAGAAAATTCTAAAATTAAATATTTTTAAACTGATGATCCATGACATAAAAATCCAAAATCCAGCATAGAAGGTAAATGCTCCAAATGGTTTTTCTTCTCTATAGAAGATATATAAATATGTATTTGGAGAATCTCCCATAGAGCATATTGCACAACAGAAAGTCTCTCTGTCATTGCTGTAAGGAGTAGGTGAATCCTCAGCCTGTCAGAGCTTTGTGTTAAGTTACCCTAAAGGGATCTACCTGGACAACTCAATGCATCACTTTGAGTAGATTAAAGAACAGGTGTTTCCCAGTTTTCAAGGCTAGAGAGATCAAAAAGTTAATGAAAACATGCTATTTTCTACATCAAGAATTTACATTTGTTTAGGAATTGGGCAAAAAAACCAAACAAACCACCACAACTCACACAATTCCCCCTTCCCTCCCTTTATTTTCTTATTTTATGTAAAAATTCTGCTCTAACTTTGACCTGGATCTGACAAAGGCTGATAACCAGCACACAGAAGTTAAGATATATATGATATAGAATATAACTTTATTGTCTCTGATTTACTTTCTCTCTGCTTCCAAAATGTGCAAAAAAGGTGTCAGGGATTGAACTAAAGAAGTTACTTGCTGGATTACATGCAACCAATATATATTATATTATTCTATTATTACATGCACTTAATAGATACTGGGTTACTTTTCATATATTCCTTAGAATTGTGGATCAATTTATTAAATATTTATGTATATTTATGCATTATGGATTTTGCCACACTTCAGTACTGTTGTTTCAAGCAATCCAAGAAACTCCAGGAAGTTACCAGTCTCTGAGAAAGATTCCCATTTTGACACTGTTCTCCCCCTTTCTCAGCTTCAACAGAATAAGCTCACTCCACAAGGAAAGACTAGTTGAAAACACCTTAAAATTAACATTGTAAAAATAATAAAAAAAAATTTATCATATCTAAAATGAAGGAACGAAGTTTTGCTAAACATGCAACAAAACTCTTGGTAATGAAAACAATAATGACAAGGGATGAGATACTGGAAAATCATAAGGCAACAAATCTGTTTTCTTGCCATTTCCAGAGTGTGCATGTTCCCTGCACATCAAAGAAAAGAAAAAGGGGGGGAAGGGGAGATGGGAAAGAAAGAAGCACACTCTTCTACAATAATAACTGTGATTTTATATTTCCTGTAAGTGTGGTCCATATTTTAGATAAAAAGCCTGTTATTGGAGTCAAACAGCTTTTAGCTGCTGGAGCATGTAACTCATTCTGAACACACCAGGCTGCTGCAAACAGGGGGAAATGCTAACTTCTATATCAGTAATTTGCAGTAATAGAAAACTGTTACTAAATCAATGTCTCATCTGGAAAAATAAACGTTTCCATTTCACCTTTCACTTAAGCTAGTGGCAAGAGGCTATTATCCTGTGACTTTCCATTAGACCAGCACGATCTCAGACACCCATGTACATCAAACACTGTCTAAAAGACTAGACATTATTTGCTAAGCTTGCCCTAAAAAAAAAATCCTAATAAAGTAAAACAAAAAGAAAGTAAGAAATAAACAAGAAACCCCAAACCAACAACCAAAAAGCAGGGAACAGAGGTTTTTTTTTTTTTTTTGCTGGTGACCAAGATTTTTACTACAGTCAGACTTGCAACTACAGACTTGCAACTACAGTCAGCCTGGTAATGCCCTGGTAATTCCATATCCAATTTGTTGGAGGCAATCTGGATGCCTCCTGCACTACCAAAATTCTTAAACAAGTAATTAATTCCTGTAGTACAAATATTTAATTTAAGAAAAGATGCTACATAATGTTAGATAACTGCTTGATTTCATTGCAGGCTTTCACAAGATCAGGGACAACCACTACTGCTTTAAAGACAACACAAAGATGGGCAGTGACACCTCAGCATCATGGAGCTTGTTGAGAGTAGCCATAATTGAGACTCATATTTCTCAAGGATTACTGGAAACAATTAGGCTTAAAAAAAAAATCAGAGGGACAACTCAAACTGTAAAAAACTTTCCCACTTCTGTAATCAACCATTCATTTTTGCATTTTTTTCCTTTTTTAAAAACCATTTTTCAGAACACAGAGAACAAGCTAAAATCAGCAAAAGTACATACAGAGAGCGGATAAGAGGAAAAAAAACCTCATAGATGATGAAATTATAAATATGCCACAAATTGGCACTCTTACATACAACTTCATCAAATGCCTTGTCTTTAAGTTAAAAATTACAATGTTTTTTGGAAGTTATTACCTAAAGAACAAAAGCATGACAGATCCTAGCAAGAGCTGCAATTCATTACACTTGACAACATTGTAAAAGCAAAGTGATATATAAAAAAATCTTTGTTCACTGGCAAACACATTTATACCATTTTCTCTGCATGTGAGCAAAAAATAGTGTATCAATTCAGATACAAACCCCTATGGTTAAAACCAAGTCAACAACCATCTACATTTGTTGACCCAACAGTACATGTTGCAACTATCCAGACTATATGCCAAGACATGGTTTTCACATTGAAGTAAGATTTGCAAAGCAGAAAGATTTTCCTGGTTAGTAATATACATTTCCTATGCTGGTGAGAACTGCAGGAAACGAAATTTAAGGTCAAAAAAAGAATTAATTAAGCAGGGAAACTATTTTTGGGCTGGTTTTTTTTCTAGATATAGAACAGGTATGAAATCTCATTTATTATTATTATTATTTATTTATTATTATTATTATTTATTATTATTAATAGTCCATGCTATTGCATTCAAGCTAGAACCCATGAAATCTCCAGGACACGATTCTGTCTCACATCTAAGTTGAGGACAGAAAATCACTTGATTCCCCTAATATGTTACTATCACAAGGCATCCAGAACTTAACACAATGCACAACTTCAACACTAATTTAGGATGTTTAGTTTTATTTTTCTTATAATTTTACCTACTAATGTGACTATCTTAAAGTTCTCATAATATTCATTTTTCTATATATTCATAGGAAAAGTGATGAATATATATAAATAGCATAAATATTAGCATTCTTTTTTTTAATTTTTAGATGCTTCAAGTGAAATACTAGTCCAAATAAAATCAGTGTACTGATTCTAAAAAGCTAAAGGGAATTTGAGGTAATTAGTAACCTTGTTGTATCTACATTTTTAGGTTTCCTTAAAAAAAATCAGATTTAGTTTTATATGCAGGTTAAAAACATGTTAAGAACAGCAATTACCTTGACCTGCAATTACTGCTGAATAAAATGTTGTCAAAATGCAAACTCAGATCAAGCTAGATACTATGTAAGAAGTCAAAGCAACATGTTACTTGACTAGAAAGCTGAAAAATCAGTAAATATATACTAGATATCTTGCAAGACATGCAACTATCTGAGAGATTTAGTGAGCCTTTGCAAATTAGGAACGAAACCAATACTTTTTGATATTTATGATGCTGCCCAAGGAGTTGAGCACTTCTATTTGGATTCAACTAAATGACCCTGAAGCAATGTACAAAGTATGTATTTGGTATGTCCAGGCTGACTGTGCTGAAACTTCAGTCAGATTCATAGCGAAGTGCTGATTCCCAAGATTTTTCTTTCAAGTAAAGCAAAATAACATCCCAAACAACTAAGCCTCCTCTAATCCCCAGAAGAAAAGTTACTAGGAAACACTAAATAAAAGATCTCTTGGAACCAAGCTGCCAGTTCAGTAGCCCCTATGTTCCATGCTTCTTAGATAATTTAGTTTCTACTGTCTCACAAAGGCTTTTTAACTGCGAACAAGGTTCACATAATCCCATTTGGTCATTTCTAACAAGGAATGTAAGCACTGTTCATCCCATAAAGAACCATAGGAATACAGCAGTATCCTAGAATGATTCAGTCACAGAATGGTTTGGGTTGCAAGGGACATTACAGACTGTTTAGTTCCACCCCCATGCCATGGGCAGGGACACCTTTTCTGCAAGCATCTGTGACAGGCAGTGCTGCTACCCAAATCTCCTTCCATTCTGCTGAACATGTGCAAAAGAGAACACAGCAACTGGAATCCACCTCTTTGGAGCTCCAGAGCTAACCAGGAAAACCTCAGGCTTCTCCAGAAACAAGTTCACATGATTTCTTGAACTGAAAGGCTCTAAAGACATAATGCATTTTGGCATTCCCAATCTCTATTTCTTCTTCTTTGTCTTTGCCAAGCCCTATGTGCCATTTTTTTTTTTAATTTGCATTGAGCAGTGTTGCCAGCTTGTTGTGGAAGCTTTTCTAATTTAGGATTTCATTACCGTCTTTCCTTCAGCTCTGAACAGTCTGTCACTTGCCATACCCATCTTGCTGAGCTACCCCAGTTTGCTTTTGATTTTCAGCTGCCAACTGAGAAGGCCAAGGTCTAGATTTGTTTTTTCCCCCTCTTTCTTACTCTCTTCCTAGTCAGCAACTATTTACTGGTTTTCAACAACATAAAGTAAGGTGCTGACCTAAATGGGCCTGAGTGACTTCAAATGCAACTGAAAATAAATGTATACCAAGGACATAGAGCCTTTCAAAGGAACAGACCGAAGGTTAAAAATGTAAATAGCTTACCATTAAATACTTCTACAGACACTGAATAGTTTTACAGATAACTGCTTTGAAGAGTGGTGTGTCTAGGTGCAGAAATCAAAATAATTTAAAAAAACAACTTGTAAGCTGAAGGTTGACTTGCAATGAGATATTTCACATTGTTAAAGGTAACCAATCTTATCATGTTGAATAATGGAAAAGTCCTGATCTAATTTTATAACACATGCTTAAGCTAAATGTTTTTGTTGAAAATCTGAACATTTACTTGAAGGAGGCCTGACAGGCTCCAATGGCAAGGGCAGATAATGGTATCAATGAAATGTTCTGTATGAATCTGGAAGTCCTGCTAAGAAATGGACCCTTCAAGCACAAATGTACTTTAACACATACATAGCTTATTCAATTTCATTCAACTAACCCAAATTTCAGTGCAAATCCATGTAAACATATCCACTGGGTAATGTTCATTGTTTTGTCCTAGAACATTTTTTCCACTGAAAATTATCCTTATGCAATAAAAATTTACAGTATTTGTACAGAAAAAGGCAGAAATTAATATTCTTTTTAAATGGTTGGGGTTTTTTTTTTCAAATTTCTATATTATGGAAAATAACCAACTACCAAAGACATTTGAAAAGACAGATGAAGCAAGAAGGCACTCCAAGGGGAAAGGACACACTGAAGATGACAGGATGCCAAAGCTACAAGATGCCTATTATCTTCAGCAGAAGTATGGCAAAAGTTCTTTATTATCCAACAGGGATATGAAAAAACACTACAGATGCAATTTGAGAAAATAATAGAAAAATCCAGTATGCAATAAAGTGAGTCTGCAGTAACAAATAAACAGTACTGATATCCTTAAATTACATTCTGTATGTTACAACTTTTCAAGGCTCAAATTTTAGACATATCCACAAAAGACACCAAGTGTATTCAAAGGCTTATATGCCAACACAATCTGTTTTCCAGTCTTTCTTCTTCATTATCTGTCTGTCTTTCTCACTTCAAAACTAAAACTGAACATACTGTTTGTGAAGGTGATACTAGTTTAAAAACAGTGATAACTACAGCGCTGGATAATTTGATAATACACACACAAAAATTATAGTATAGAAGATATAATTCAATCCATTTAGCTGCTCATGATCTTACATGTTATTTCTTGGTAATCAACCACCATACATTTGTCAATATGGATATCCCAGTACTATCCAGATTTATTACCTTTCTTTTTAATAAATAATCTAAAATGGTTATTATTTTTCAGAATAAAATACGTTGAATCTTAACTTTTATGCCCTGTCTACCTAAAACTTAACAACTTTATTTCACTTACTTCTGAAAGAAACAAATCAATGAAGTATCTTTAGAGTATAGATTTATAAAGTATCATCATGTAAGTCTTGTAAAGAGCAGTAACACAGGGATATAATTTTTAACCAGTAGAAGTTTAAAAAAATCATAAGTTAGAGCTGGGCTGCCATAAACTCTGCAATATTCACAGCTGTGGTATTAAAGGCTGGAAATACAAGATGTTCTGAAATATGAGGACCAATTATTAAAAAATTAATTTTACAGAAACCAAATTTCTTTTGGCACATTGCAAAGCTGAAAACTAGATTTCTTTCCAGGGGGAAATCTTTCATAATTCTGTTGAGTATACCCCCATATTAAGCATATTAAACTCTTAGATATTAAAATCCAGACAAAACAACAAGACAGTCATAAAAATTTAATGAAGGATGGTTCCATACAAAATATTTCACACTGCCCAAGTGAAAAAATTGACAGTCATCAACAGCTATTCAGATATTTTATTTCAATTCCTCATAATTTGTGCGGGTCAAGTAAAGAACAAACAAACTCTTGTTATTCAAATACATTATTTTTGTGTCATATTTTTGTCTCTGTATGTATGTCTATGTCTCTGCATCAGGTACTTATTCTTGGCAATACACGTTAGTTATTTTCTGCAGTTTATATTTTATTACTGGCTTTAGATTACCTTGTCCTCATCTTTAAGGACTTGCACAAGTCTTTGCTTGGCTCATCTCCTCTGAGCCCAGACAGCACCATAAGATGCCACAGGGGCACAGAGGTGGAGGCAGAAGTTGCCTGCCCAGTCACCTTTGCTCTTCTGCAGCTTTGCACAGGGTGACAGAGGGTGTCACCTGCACAGCTCAGAGCAGAGCAGTTTGTGTCAGACCAGGAAGGAAGGAAAAGGGGGAAGGCCATGGTTTCCCTGCCCTTCGCCTCTCCTGCCTCGTTTAGGTCTCAACACACTGAACTGAAAAGAACATCTGAGCACTAAAAAAGGCAAACTTGTTTGAGGAGAGGAGAAAAAAAAAGAATTGACAGGCTCTCAGGCAAGGAATATTCCAAAGCTCTTGCACTTCCATTTAAAGTATGTTTTGAGGTCCTTAAGAAAGAACATTATTCATTTTCACACAAATTGGTATTTTCTTGTTAGATATAAATTACTTCAAGCTATTTAGCACTTTTTTTTTCTAGTAGTCAACTTAAATCATCATATCTACTTGCTTAACAATCTGAAACACTGCTAAACATTTACTGGTGGATGTTTAAATTGTATTATATTTTTAATAAGTGGAAAAAGGAAGATATACTGATATTTGGTGCTCTGCTTAGCAGTCTGTATTGCAAAAATACAAAGGCCACCATTAGCTATTTTTACCATAAGAACATTGCCAATCACACTGCAGAGCCAACTTTTCCCTCTTGGTACAAGAGGGTTCAATACTAATAGCTATTCCAAGCATAAGAGAGAAAATACAGCAAAAGAAATGGAAAGAGATCTGAGGAGCAGCAGCAATCATCTGTTCTCCAAAACAGATTTTGGCAGTATAGAGTTTAAACAATTATTACTCAGTCAAGCAGCCTAACAGACACTGGAATCTCAGGACCTGCTATAAAGTCCAAGATAATTCTGGATGCACACCATATTGCTGGTCAAGAAATCTGCAGAGAGAGGCAGCTATGCTGAATGCTAATGATAATCACCACTCCATTATTAGAAAAGTGTTCTTCACACTTTTGCTTTTTTACAAACTGTTCAAATTAATGTTATACATTTTGGGAAAAGTAAATAGTGACACAAAGTTGTTTTGGCATCTTTGTGTTTAAACCCCACGGTTTTCAAAATCTACAGTAAGGAAAAATCTCTTCATTGCATGGTATTCTAATTTGTTGAAGGCACATCACAAAGACCAGCTTAACCAGGTAACACAACTTTGGCTTCTGGTATGGCTTTTCACACCTCACTGTGATATTAAAAACTTTATACATTTCAGTATTTAGTAAGACTGTATCATGTCAGCGGTCCATGAAGATGAGTTTCTGGTTATAAAAACAAAAAAAGAAATTATATAGAAAGTTTGGCAGCTGATGGTGCCTAGAGGGGTCACTGGGAAAAAAGCCCAGAGCCATGGGTTAGGGCCATGCCTAAGGCCTGTACTGCTCTATTGAAAACTCAAACTCAATTTTTTTACGTTTGCCTCTTTTTTAAAGACAGCATGAACAACAACGACAGCAAAAAGGAGATAAATGAACCATTTTCTCAACTTAAATATAGAAAATAATTTTTGATGTATTTTATTCCATTTAAAAATAAATAAGGGTTAACACACCAAAATGTGATTTGTTTTTTGTGGAATGTGGTTTTCATGGGGAACTGTGTGTCAGGAAACCAACCTGACAGTTACATTTTAGCAATATAGAGGTTCTTTGTAATTAAATATATCTTAAAATATTTATTCAATAAAGGTGAAGTAGTTTGGAAAAGAGATTTTTTTAAAAGATATCAATTAGAAGGTAAATTTCTGTACCTGACAAATAGGAACCTAGAAGTTCAGGAGGTAACCATTCAGTGCATTCCTTTAATGAAGTACAGATGGTAACCATGAAATTTGGGATTCTCTGGAAGCATGCTGAATACTGAAACAAAGAAAACTAGGATGTCTGCATGGGTGCAGCTATGCTGTGTTAATATGCTTACTCATAAAAGAAAGTTAGCAGTGGAAATGAAAATATTATTTCTGCCAAATTAGACCCATAGGAAAAAAAACTATTTGGAAGTAAAAATAGCATCTGGTAAGAGAAGAACACTGCAACAACATGAAGAAAATTTATTTCCAAAGGATCATGAAGTAAATCCTGTAACTTCTTTTCATCCCTATAACAAATTACTGCATAGTATAAAAGGCTTCACCATGATAAAGAGAAAATTCCCATAATGGTTTGCTAGTGAGTTGTAACTGTTTGCTTGAATACAGTATTTAATTTCCCCAGGTTAAATTATGAGAATGGATGTACAATATTTCAAATATAGGTCTAAGCTGTAAAAGTTAAACTTTTATCTTAAAACATTAAACTGTTGTCTGAGAAAACTCTTCAACACAAAACAACAGACAAAAATGTAAAAATTATTATCTACTGTTTTGAATTCAAGATAAGTAATAAAACATAGTACAGTTCAAACACTAGACCAGTTATTTTGGGCATAATTTATTCTGTTGTATAGTGTCCTTCAAATGTTTTTAAATAAAAACTTATTTTTTAAAAAGATTAAAAAAAATTACCATTCCAGGAAAGTTTGAGTGTTAAGTATCAAGACTCACATTATGCTCTCTTTCAGTCAGCTCTCACACTAATACCTACAAATACATCAAATCAATCATATCAATTATAAATACCTCACCCTTGATTCATTTCAAATAAAGATTTTTCAGTTCAGGGGTAGACTATTTCAGAATACCCACTTTCAGTAGAAACTTGTGTTTAGACAACTGTTTCTCTATGAAAGCCTGAAGTATTTAGGTTCTAAATTTACGTCAGGAAAAAAATCTGTTTTTATTTTGCAGAAACATATGAAAATTTTTATCAAACAACTTAAGACAATGCAAGTCTGGAAGAGTACCTGGAATTACAACAGTAGTGTGTTTTATTTCAGATTTGCCACTATTTCTTTTCCCGTTAAGAACTTTATGTCACATTTAACAATTAGTTAGTCTTGGATAAACTTTCCAGGCCAAAATGGATTCTCTAATACTCAGCTTGAGAGTACGCTATTATATAATTTTTGTTATGCATCATTATTAGGTAGATTGCTTTAAATCTACATTGAGAATTCCTTACTACATCTATATTTTTAAAATACATGTACCTAATCAATTAAGTCTTTCAAAGAGGAAAAATTTACCTTTGGCTACAAAAAGGTCTTTCCCTAGTCTAGCTTATTATCTTAAATTTTGATAACTTTAGATAGAAGTCATGGTCAGCTTGATATCAAGTGATTATGCTAGACCATCCATCCAATTAAATTAATGGTACTAATGCCAGAACCAAAATATAAATGCCTCCTTGCAATGGAGGATACTGTTCAAGTTGTGTGGCCTTCTGGATTGTGACAGAAACAAACTTTTTTTATCAAGTTAAAAAAACTATTTCTTTTTGTTTATTATTCAAATAAGAATTTAATTCAGGGAGCTTTAACAATCTAACTGGGGGGGAAAAAACCCAACTGTAATTGTCAGAGCATAAAAAGCAATACTGACCCTAGAGTTCTTAAGTTTCTGCACTGGTATTTTCCTTCCAGCTTTAAAATTGAACCAACCAGGCTGTACGTAGGGACTCAGCTGCAACTAACATTTGCTTTATAGTTACCCCAAGCCATAGTCTTTGGTATTTAAAACAGGCTGACACTGAAATTCATTTAAAGGTCTACTTCACTCATTGCATGTTTTCACAAATAGCTCCCTGATTAAAATAATGGAGAACTAAAAAAAAAAAAAAAAAAAGTCAGAAGTTACAATAATCTCACATGCTATCTGCATGAGACATACATAATATCTATTTCCAAATTCAAAGGTGTGAACACACGCAAACTCAGAGACTTGAAACAATCATTTTTCAATCACTGATGTAGTAAGCCTGCCCTATTCACTTATCCCTTACAATAAACCAAGAGAAGATCTTCAGTTTGTCAACTATCACAAAAAATATATCAAGAGCACTAATCTTAAAATATGCTGAACTATTTAATTTAGGTAATAAAAGTGTCTTGGCTGTCTGTAACTGCTATTTAAAATAAATAGAAAAAAAAAAAGCCCACAAACACTTTATTGTCTTCAGATATTTAAGGAATGCAGATGTAGCACATCAAAATATTTACAAAACATTTATCCATATCTGGATTCCTTAATAAATCTTATTTGTTATCCACACATAAGACCTTCAATGAATACATGATAACACACCTTTTCCTAGTTTATTTAAATTGGGGGTTCTTTTGGAGGGGCAATCTGGTCACACTCATGGTTTCATTTCCCAGTATTTCTGCAGGTTTTATTCACAGAATCATAGAAAGGGCTGAGTTAGAAGGGGCCTTAAAGATCATCTACTTCCAGCATTGCTTCCATGTGCTGGAACTCCTTCCACTAGACTGCTAATCCCAAATGGTATTTTTTTTCTTTTCAAGCTCTTAGCCTGAGATACACAAGATTAGTAGAAACTGTACAACATTTTAAAAATTCACCAAGAAATAATATTCCGGTCAAGATAAAAATCATTGTAGCATATAACATTTTTTTTAAATTATTTCTAAAAGTTTTTATTACCCTTAAGTGATATACTGGAGTACCAGAATGTCAAAATACTTAATCCATAACTAATTATTTACATATATGATGCACCACTAGAAAGACAAAATTTATGTCCACTGCCAAACTTGATATCAAATAATATATAATAAATACAAGACTTGAGACAACAGAAAAATTTTGACTGCCATGAAAGGGGAGTATGAAGCAACAGTATTTATATTTTATTATTACCAAGGTATATGAACCATTAATTACTTGTAACTCAGTATTTATGCCTTGTTTGATGGCTTTGGAGAAGGGAAGCCCTTTTTTCTTGCTGGTTGCTGTCCAAATGTATTCAAAATTATGTTGTCATGTTCATGACATATTACTTTCAACCTGACACTTTAATCAGCTCTTCCACACTAATCAGGCAATGAGTGACATGTGGAAGCACTGTTTCTGATTTAAAGGGAGTAAAGTAGGAATAACCACACAGAAAAAAAGCAAACCTGGTTTGTATGCTTTGTCTAACCCCTCACCTTGCTGTCATCTTACTGCAACAGTTCCCATACCTTCTCGGTGATTTCTCATTGGCAGCTCCTCACAGCACTGACTCCTTCTCCTTCACAGCAGAGCCAACAGACTCCAACTCTCTCCACAGCACAACCAAAAAACCTCCAACTCCCTTCACCACCAGTCAACAAACTCCAACTCTCTCCCCATCCAGCTAACCCACTCTTTTGTAGCACTCGTCATTGGACACGGCTGTGGCCTATTAAGGGCAGGCCTGCTCCTAATCTTTGGTGATCAGTACAGCTGCAACTCCTCAGGTGTGAGACTACCTTCTGCAATATCTTTATTTTCTTACATTCTATCCCTCCACATCAACTGGAACAATAGCACCAGTGTAGACATAGGCCTGGAGGAATCACTGCAGCAGATGGGAAAAGTGGATCCCAGACAGCCAGGACATGTGGTGTATCCACTGGGAAGATTAACCTTGCTTTCCTTGTGCCAGGGATTTCCTCTTACTTCTGGCCTGCAGTTCCTATATTCTGCTAAGGGATAAGCAGGGTACAGTTTTAATGAGGATTTAGAAACAAGACTTCAGCTATTACTAATAGGAGATGCATGACTAATTCCTAGTGCATGTGCTAGAAAGAGGACCTGAGGGTCTGTTCTGTTTTCAGCTGTAGATTGATTTTATTTCAAAACCTAAATGCGCCTCTTGAAAAATACTGAATTAAAAGTCTGATCTGGTTCTATTTTAGTGAGATTGCCTCTTTTCTTCAATCCTTAGAAACAGGCAAGTAAATTAAGTCCTTAGACTTTCTCCTGTCTCTGCATATGTTTTGGCACAAGACCCAAAAAGAAAAAAAAAATAATAAAAAAAAGAACAGCTTTAATGATACTTCTTTCTACAATCAAATAACTCACAAAGTAATAACCTGGATGTAGTAAATTGATATTTTGTTATGATGTATCTCATATTTTTATGGTGAAATACATGAAATACTTCACAAGAAGCTCTTCCTTATATTTCAAACAAAGCAAATCACTATATATGTAGGAAGAAAAGGATATTATTTTATCGACCACACTAGATTTTAAGTAGGTTGTGCACCATTACAGAATTATTACACAAAAATGCTTCCCAATTTCAAAAATATGAGTGGATGGAAATTCATTATTTGATTCAATTTAAAAAATCATTAATAATCATAAGTAATAAGAATACAATAGAAATGAAACAAAAATAGAAAACATTTTAATGGATATCATATTGATTATCTTAAAGGTCTCTTCCAACCCTAATGTTTCTATGATTCTATGGTTAAGAGTCAAATTCATAGTTTCATACAGAAAATAATTAATTACATGAAAAAGCGTGATTGACAGGCCCAAGTGAAAATCCAGACCTCGTGTGGCTCTAACAGTAATTGTCCCTCTCCCCTAGAGACAGCAACCTGCTGATGTAAGAGGCAAGAGAAGTGAAAACCAATCTCAAGGAGGAACAGGCAAGTCAAATATCTAGTCATTGAAAACTGTTCTGTGAGATTCAAAGAGCAATTCTTTGTTTCTCTTGGCCACCTGCAAAGCATATACAATAAAGGAGAAAAAATGAAATCTGCTTGCTGAGACATAATTCAGCCAAAAAAAAATGGCTGCCAAGCTGTAAAACTTTTGAACTGTGTCTCTTCCACTGATTTTCAGAAGGATTCATTGTAATGCCTGTGTGGCAAATATTTCCAAGCAGATTGGGATTTAGACAAGGAATTGCAGATAGCATTTTTAAACGTACAACTGCTCCCTGTTATACTGGACACTGAAACCTCCCAAGAAATGACAGGTTTGCTTCTGTGAACAGGCAGAAAAATGACAACAATGTTCAAGATACCTTATCTGTCTTTCTAGGGTTATAAAAAATTGCTTGTAGATCATAATGTGAAAAGAACAACACTAAATTCTACTTTTGGAAATCTGTTGGTGAATAACTACCTCACAATTGCTCACTTGTGTTTCCGATGACACATGAACTTTGTAACTATAAAATAGAACCTGGTGAACATTTTGTGTTTATTGACATGAAATCTGTCACTTTTAGGTATTCTCAAGCTGTTATCGCTGAAAATTCCATCTGTAACAAAAAGTTACCCAGACATACAAGAACATGATTTTTCTGACACAGAATTACAGACTTTGTGATAATTTTCTAGGCTTCCACTTCTCTGATAATTAATATAAAAAAACCAGACCCAAGAATCACAAACCATATATGTTGCACATGCACATACATTTCTCTGTCCAGAAATGTACATTTCTTTCTGCTATTATCATTTTATTAGATACTAAAATTGTGCCTTTCCTGTAGAATTCATAATCTGTCTTCCTTTTCAGATTTATGGGCTGTACAGAAACATAACATAGTATACATTTTTAAGGGATATGTGTCCTCAGGAATTCCATTTAAAATGTTAAATTCAACACAATAAGAAAACATTTTATGTACTGTTATGATGACAATCTTATACCAAAGTTCACACAGCATTTATAAATATCCTCATAATTGGAGACGAGTTTTTTTTCAACATTTTAACAGTGAAGTATCAATTCTCTTCAAAAAAAAAAAAAAAAAGAAAGGAAATGGCCTGTCACTTGTCTGTAATCCTGCAATTAAGGTGCACTTTAGCACTTAATAAAACCAGAATCCCAGAATAATCCTTTAGGTCTGTCAGTCAAGCTCACCATATAAGAATACGAGCTACTATGATTCTTTCCCCCATCATTGTGACATTTCCATTTTCATCCCTGTGCCATTTAGGGAAGCTGCACGCAACTGTGGCCATGAATTTTAAAAAGCTCAGGTCACACTAGGGTCTCTTTCCTCTTGATGAGACTTTAAAAGAGGAAAAAGACTGCATACTTGGAATTAGGACCTTAAATAAAAAAAATCAAAACTTAAAAATAGAAATCCTGTTTAATTTTTCTCCCCACCTTTTAAAAAATATGCAGCTCCTTTGAATGCTGAAATGTCTTTTTGTTGTGTAAAGATTTTTGCTTGATGATGAGCACAGGGACTTATTTCCATCTTGAAAGATAAATACTTAGTTTTGAAATACAATTAAAGAATCCTCATCTGTATATGCATATATATATTATTTTTTGCATAGTTTAGAAAGACTTTATGTAAATTCTCTGCCAGTCTGCTACTGCAATTCTAGAAATGCACTGGTTAAAATATTGGTACTACCAGCTCACACAGCTTGTTTCCCTAAACTGTACCAGCTCATGAGATACTTAAAAATGTTTTCAGAACTCATCCCTGCCTGAGGCCAAGCAGAGTGTAAAGATGAGCTGTCAAGAATTGTTTGTATTAAATGTGAACAGCACAGAGAAAGAATGGATTAGATCATCAGAATATGCAAGAGTTTTGTTTCAACTCCAGTTACATTTGTGAAACTCAGATCCAGTCCTAATGGATCTCTTTAACTGCAGCACCTACCAATTCAAAAAATTAATCATATCCCTAATACAACACATCTGTGAAGCAGCACTGGAAGAAGTAAAGGTGACAATAGCAGCAAACCTGTACTAAAAATGGAGAAAACCATTGTTTGAAGAATGGGAAACAAATAATGAGCTTAGTATTAAAATATAAAATCACTTTGTTCACATGCCACTTACAGCCTTCATAAATATCTGTGGGTATGTGGACTGCTGCATGTTGGTAAGATGTTTGCCGTCGGAAAACAGGATCGTCCTCAAATACTGGTCTGATTCTCTGGCTGCCAGATTCAGTTTCATTCTTTTCAGGCTTTTTAAAGAAAAACATGTAAAGGGCAAAATATTAAAAAGTGTGCTAAAAACAATGCCACTCATATTTTCTCTTTTTACGTAAAACAATCATAGCTTTTATTTCATTGCTAACATTTTGCATTTCTATATAAACACAATTATTTTCTCCAGGTCAAGGAATACTTGCACACAGTTTGCTTTCAGTTTCGATTTACCCAATGCAATTCAGTGAAATGAAGACCTGCAAAAGAAAAGTATGAGCCTAAACACCTTACACACTTCAATTTGATAACTGCACGGAATTTTTACACCCATTTTATTTCATGTATTTCACCCATTTTTAACACAAGGCAAATTAATTACCTTTTATTACATGTAATAATTTGCACCAAATCTTAAATGTTACTTTTTTTTTCCCTTCTGCAGATTATATCACAAATCTAAAAATGATACCACCCATATACACTGCATAAACGATTTTTCAGAAACATAGGTGTACATCCAGACAAAGCAAGGAAATTAAGCCTTAGAATTTCTGATTGAATCAGATTTCTTTCATTGATTTATTTTAAGCATGTCTCAGTGAAATTCCATGTACTGGCTACATCTGTCCAAGGGGACAGGTCCCTATACACTTAGGTGCTCACCATCACCTGCCTGCCTTGGGTTCCAATCTTTTCTCACCTGTCTTCACCCTTACACACATTTCTTGATTCCTTCCAATTCATTCAGTCAGTTTGTACTAGTTCTTAAACATTTTGAAAAGCTGAGATTTTTCTGAAGTGTGGAACCAAGGAGGTAGTGAAGGCCAAAGAGATGGGAGTGCCTTCTGGGAGTGTCTCTGCTGCAGCTGGAACAAGAGGCCCCATGCCATGGGTCCGCTGCTAAATAAAGCAGTAATATAGCAACTATGATACTGAATAATTACTCAGGCCAGCTATTGGAGGCAATTATAAGGATATTTTTAATATTATAGAGTCATTAGTTTTTGAAAATGTGCTATGCTTGATAAATAGTGCTGACAATGAAGCACCTGATGGTCAGTTGGGCATGTGTGCTGAGGCCACTCTGTTTATTATCCTCTATTTATCTATTTATGTATCTATTTATTTATTCATTATTATCTATCTATTTATCTATTTCTCTGTTATCTAAGTATAGACAGATAAACTTTAGCTTATCCACACCACCATGTAATGAAACTGCCTATGTTTTCTCATCTGCTCCATCTCAACGTAACAGAACAAATATATGCCATTCTAAGTACAGGTTCAAATGCTGCCTGAAGTAAGCCTAAAAACCTGGGTAGGTTTTAAAGAACTGGTTTCCTTTGGAAATGCAAAGGGCAGAACACATCTAACCAGTGACAGCCACCGATTTCAACAACCCAGCAGTGTTGTGCTCATCACTGCAGGCTGCCTTCATGGTGAATGAAGAAGAATGGGAATGTTTAGAGCGCAATTCATCTTATCCTAATTAGACACCTATTTTCCCATGACATGAATCATGCTTTAGCAGTGCCTCCTACTTTTGATTGATTGTAGAAGTAGCTCTAGTGCAAATCACCTAGATGTAGAAGTCAGCAATACAGCTGCCTAGAATTAGATGAGATGAATCTCACAAGTCTACTAAACTTCCAGAAGAAAAGAAGCTGGATACTCATGTTGACTATTTTTCTGCAGTATAGCTACTACATCTTATGCTGACAAGGTCAATTTGTTGTATTTAACCCCATTCTGGGAATGAGTAAGAGTTTGGGAGGGGACATTGCCAGCACAGCTGGCCCAAGATGATCAGAGATACTCCTTTCTAATGATGTTATGCTCAATACTACAAGCTCAGAGAAATGAGGAGAGAGGGGACATTCATCATTAAGGTGGAGTATTTGTAGAGCAACTGCTGTGTGTCCTAAGATCCTACTTCCCAAAAAGTGTTTGGTCATTTCTCCCACTGCTGGGAGAAAGTAAAGAATATTTTTTTTTATTTCCATTGCTTCAATATTTGGACTTTGCTTTTCTTTATTAAACTGTCTTTATCTCAATCCATGAGTCTTTTATGGTTTTATTTTCTCACTGCTGGAGAGGGTGGTGGTACAGGAGAATGTGAGAGACAGCTTTGTGGGCAGCCAGCAGCCGGACAAGGCTCACAACCATCATAACTCACTTGGAAGGGTGCAGACTAAAGCCAGGATCAGTAACAGTCTATGCATCATATGATTTGAAATGACACAACATTATGACAGCTTCAGACAATGTAATTTGGTTCAGTTTTTCATAGGTTTCTGTTGTGTTTTTTGCTTGGGTGTTTTTTTGCTTCTATATTATCCCACAGGATTTTTTTCATGCTCCAAAACTGGTATGCAAAGCATTACACAAATTCTGGAGTTCTTTTCGTAAGTTATCTTTTAGCTTCAAGTTGCTCAAAGTAATGACTTTGTCTAATTATGCAAATGCAATCCCAATAGTCAATCATTCATGTGGCAAAATCTCCCTTCTGTTGGGAAGTCATTTGATTAAAAAAACATTCTAACAGTCTTACTTCTAAAAATTAGTAGCAACGACTACAAACCCTCAAGGCTTTCACAGTACACTTCAGAAAATAATTGAGGACCATGAGGCCACATAACCATACTAAAATACGTGAATGAGTGAATGTCAAAAGATTCATTTCAACTAAATTTCCACAAGAAATATATGGGAGGGAATGGGTATGGTAAAAGAGAAAGGGTGTGAACATAGAATCAAAGAATATCCTGAGCTGGAATGGACTGACTAACCAAAGTTCATCAAAGTTCAGCTTCTGGCCCTACAAAAAGCAATCCCAAGAGTCACACATTTTTCCATCCAGTCCATCTTAGCAGGTCTTGCACAAAAGTTTTCATATTACAATATATTTAGATTTTTGCTTGAAATTCCTGAAGCATCACAACATAAAATGATCATGTTTCTTCTAATTGATATTGCAATTTCATTCCAATTAATAACTACAACTTTTCAGTCCTTCCATTCACTCATATGCTATGAAAGAAGCTTCATGTCTACTTCCACAATCTGATCAAACATTGTTGAAACTGAAACAACTTAATTAATTATGACCTGAATGCCTTAAAATTAAAAAAAAAAAAATCTACTTCTCACATTTCTAATAGCACACACACACACACAAACACACAGGTCCCACCGAAAAGACTGTGACTGACTGTTGTTATTCCTACCAATAGTCCATGATAACAAATCAAAAAACCATTAATCTAAGAACTCTTCCCAACTTCATTAATGCAGGCAATGGATTTAAAACCACATAAAGTAATGTAGATACTTTCACACCGCTCTCGTTGACCTTCATGGCAGTATTTTATGATATACAGCTCTGACACTGAAATAACACATCAATCTGTCCAAAAATCAAAGACAAAAAATAACAAAATCCTTTAAAAATTTTGAGGTACCCTCACACAGGAACAATTTGTTCTGTAAATCTAAAGGTGTCTGAACTCGTTTTGTACACAACAGGTAAGTTGTTAAAAGTCATTATGTGCTGAACTCCTCCTGACAAGACAAAATTTATACTATAGTGGATTCTTCTACAGAAAAGAAATCTAATTGGTTTTAATTTGCAAATTTTTGAATTTTAAGTAGCTTAAATCTGAAAAAAAAAGATAAAAAAGGAATGATTAAAAAGGAAAACCTCAATGTTACTAATTATTTTAATCTTGCATTTCAATGAAAAGCCTGACAGATTGTGGTGTCAGTTGGTACCGTTTTATACCCAGTTAAACTTTGTTCTCAGAAAAGTAGCAAAACACCTATTTTGATGGAAAGTGATCCAGCATGTGAATATAATTAAAACCCAATTCCAACCAATTTCTCTCTCAAGTCAGGAGCTGAAATACAATCAATACTGGCACAGAAAAATCCCACAGGAGACAGTGGCTGAAGATTAATTTTCTATCTATTCAAACCTGGCCTTCACTTATTGCATTACATTGTTACCTACCACTGACAGTCAGCAAAATAACTCACTCATTTCGCTACAATGAATTTCCAGACCAATTTCTTTCTCCCTTGAGAGGTAGATAAAATTCATTTCTCTTTTCAGTTCACATTTGCGCCATTTTAAGTTGTTTTTTATTTTTTTTTTTGTTAATAAATAAAGTTGGGGTTTTTTATGCGTCTATCATTCACCATCAGGATAAAAGGAAATTGATACAGGTGCTAAAACACAGGAAATGAGGTGTTTTTGTAGCTATTCTTTGTGATTATTTCTAAATCTTTCTTGGCATGATGTCCAATAAACTGAAAGGTACCTTCTGCATCATTTTATAAGCCAAATACACAGCAGAAATAATGCAACTTCTCTCTAGAGTGCTTTCTGACCATAAATTAATGTATTTACATGAGTTTACTGGAAGCTTTATGCCAAGAAGTTTTACTGAAATATTTGTCTAAAAAAGAAAACATCCCTTAAAACAAAATTGATAAAGATCATTTCAAAAAATTGTGACATAGTCTAGCTGCCCGTTTTACTGCAGCCAAACTTATCCTGATTCCTTTCCACAGCATTCAGTTACTTTCCATCATCACAGCTGTAAAAAGATGAGTGGATTTTCCATCTCTACTAATATATTTTCATTTAGTTGAAAAATACTGGTTATTGTGGAAATGAGAAGGCTTTTCCATTAGTATAAAAATTATTTTTCCTTTTTGCAGATGTTGAAAATACAACCAGAAAGAGGACATTATTTACCAAAAAAAAAAAAAAAAGAACATCAGCAAAACACAAAAAAACTCACCACCAAAGTGAAGCAATCTTCAGTTGTTTTCTGAAAGCAGATTCTTTTCAGAAACAATTTAGAAGTTGCTCAAAGCATAATAGTAGATTTAGCATCATGATGAAAGAATAAAAGTAGATTTCTTTCAATTCCTGAACTGATATTCAGCCATTAACAATGACACCTGCCTGCTTTCATATTTATGTAAAACAGAAAGGAATTGGTTGCTGGTATTTTCCATTGCCTTCACATCCAGGGACTGTGTTCTACACAAAACCTCACTCTCTCTACCACCACCATAATTTTAAAGAATGAATGTAGAGATAGAATTATAATCGTTGTAAATAATTAATAACCAAATTTCTTCATTGGTGGTTCCTCCCTGTATTACCTTTCAGAATTCTGGAAGTTTTCTATTTTCATCTCTAGCTTTCAGCCTGGTTTTTATTTCTGAATATCTGCTGAAATTTCTAAATGTTAATTTTTAAACAATTGGGGCTCACTTCTTTTAATTGTCGCCCAGATCTACTCTGTACAAATGAAACTGGCACATACAAAATAAGCACAGAATTTCTTCTATGCTCAGTTCTGTACTCTTTTATTCTTTTTCTGTTTTAGTTAGTTTTACTGTTTTCCTGGGGTTTTTTTTCCTCCCTGAGGAAAATAATCCAGTAGAACCACATACAAAGCCCCTCTAAAAATGCTTGTGGCCCTATTAAAAAGTTAAAGCTGGACCTAAGAAAGAGACTAAAATGGGACTTTGCTCGAAGCACACAGCTCAGCAAATGCCTGCAGCAAGCAAGGGCTGGGGGCAGCTCTTCTAAGGACTAGGAGCTAATTTTGAAGAGCAGCTAGAATGAATTTCTAATAGCCACAGCACTTTTGCTGCATTTTAGATAATGTAATGAGAGCATTGACTTCTGATAACATTTTTTATTTCCTTTTCACTAGCTGTGGTTTTCCAGCTGTGGGAAGATTTCTGAGAGCATTCAGGTGGCTGTGATGGAACTGTGAAGAGTTTATTTTGTTTTCACTCTGTGTCAGTGAGGGACTCTGGTCTTCCCTTTGCAACATGATGATTTTAAGTGACATCCTTCTGCCTACTCTTAGGGACCAAACAATTAAAAGACTTACAAATAAAACAAGAAAACAGTTGGCTCAAAAGAACCAAAATATTTTCTTGTCATACAACAGGGAGGTGTTAAACGAAAGAATATATGCATACACATATTCACATATATAAACATAAGAATTTTTTTCAAATATAAGTAGGGTCTGGGTAGCTTCAAATAGGCAACTAGGAGGGAATTTAGTAAGGAAATAATTTATATTTGCATTTGTCAGTGTGCCATTCTCAAGGTAATACAGATAAGAGCTGCTTTCAGTGTTTTCAATGTTTCCATATGCTTCTAATGGATCAGTTGATTACTACAAGTCAATGACAAAACAAATGGAACTCTGGATTGAGTGTTGATATTTAAAACAAAGATAATTTTTCTTATAGAAGTAATTTAATTTCCAGCATTCTGCCAACTGAGTAATGTCAGTACGTACCAAATACAAAGTCAAAATAATTTAAAAGTATTTATTTGCCTCTTAGGCTAATTTTTTAATGCAGCTATCTTTTTCTATGATAATTTCTATACAGCTACTTACAGGCTTGTCCCTGTCTACTGCATTCAGTAGATTTTTTTTTTAGTATGATATTTTTAGATTGTGCAAAACCATGTAAGGGAGATTATACATTCATTTATCTGACCTTTATGGTTCACAGCTTCTGATGAGAACTTTTAGATAGGCACAACATTATTATATATCTCAAACATAATCGTGTTTTCTTTTATTTGTATTTTGACTTATTCACAAAATTTGATGCCTCATGACTTTGGTTTCATGAATTAATGAATCCTGGATGAAATTAATTGATCAAATGTAAAGACCTGAAAATTTGGGAACAGACTTTTTTTAATTTTTTTATCTCTTGATACAAGACAAAGGGTAATAGTTTATAACAAAAAAGAGGGTAGATTCAGACATGATATGAGGAAGAAGTATTGAGAGATGAGGGTGGGAAAACACTGGGAGAGGTTGCCCAGCGAAGTGGTAGATGCCTCCATCTATGGAAACATTCAAGGGAAACATTCAGGAATTCCATTCTACGGAAACATTCAAGGTTGGGTTGATTTGGTCTCTGAGCAACCTGATCTAGTTGATGATGTCCCTGCTTATTGCATGGGTTTGGAGCAGATGAACTTTAAAAGCTCCTTCCAATCAAAACTATTTTATGATCCTGTGAAAATATTGTAACTTTTAAATGAATAATAATCTAGAGAAACAGATTAAAACATCTGGGGTTTCCCATTTTCTTCAGGTGGAAAGATTTTCAAAATAGAAATCCAAGCTTCTGGAAGTCTTCTTCCGTTTAAAAGAGTTGACATTGCATCTATGAGGGTGCCTTAAATACCATAATTCAGGTAATTATATACTTCTATAATTTTCTTAATTTCTGACAAAAAGGAACATTTATAAGGTATCATTTTTCAATAAACTAAAAAAAACCCTTTAAGATTAAAATATAGTAATAAAGGAATTGATGAAAATTTCTTTTTTAGTTATTACAGATTGCATGTGACCTTCACTACAAATCTACACAGAGTCTGCTGCAGTAATATCAGTATGCAAAAAATTCATTTCTGTCCTGTCCTATTTTCTCTTGAGCTACAATGACAGGTAAAATGAAATGTGTATTTAAATATTTAAGCACATAAGAAATGTAAGACGCATTTATCTTCCTAAAGATAAATGTGAATTCCCCACCCCGAGGTCACTGAAAACCTCTCCAATCCCCAGAGTGTTTCAGGGATGATGGAGAGCTGCCTCACAATGACATCAGCAGCCCTGGATCCATCTCAGCTTCTCCCATGGACACACGTATGTCTGATTAGCCTCAGTGGTCCCCAATTCCATCCCTTCCATTCCTGAAGGTTCAGGCAACATCTCCCTATCCCTCCTGGGTTATATACCCTGGTCATGAGACTGGGGATCATGATGTGTAATCCCATGTGAACATCCCACCCTGGTCCTCTTCCACATGGGATGATGGTCTGGAAAACTCAGGGCTTTGTGACCAAGGTGTTCACCAAAAGTGATCTTCCTGCCTGCCCTTAAATAATCAGGTGCTGCACGGATCTGCCTACTTCAGCACTGACTGTGGCTTCACTAGATAAGATAATATCATTACACAACTGTGGGAATATAAGATCATACCAGAAGAAAAGCAAATCTCCCTTTAACTGATTGAAATGCTGCTAAGAGTTCAGAAAAACCCAGTTAATTAATAAACAAACAAACAAACAAACAAACAAAATCCTTTAAATTCCATAGCCTCCTTCACTGATCTTCCATATCCCATGAGTGTACTCCAATAAATGTAATAAAATAAAATAAAATAAAATAAAATAAAATAAAATAAAATAAAATAAAATAAAATAAAAATATCCATTGTTGACAAAAGTCCTGTAAAATACTTAGTCATCTAAATTTCAAGACCAAAATGCACTCCAGAGGATTTAGATTTTTCATATATCACCCAATTAAATTTCAAACTAGGAACTGTTCTTCTCTTATTGGAATAAATTACCCTGTCTACCTTCTACTATCCCCACATCTGATTAAAGTTCATATCCCTGGAGAACAAGAACTGTTAAATCATCTTAATGCTTCCTTGGGAATTAGTTATAATACCAACTGAATGTGCACACTTAATTAATTAGATTTTTTCATCTGATGCAGTTGTCTTTGCCATGTTTTGCTAAGCCATCACCTGATCCTGCTTCACAGTTCATTCTTATCTTCAGTCATACTGGCTAGGTCTAAATTTTGTACATCCTGCAGCATACCAATTTGTTATTGCTCCTTCTTCTTAATTTGTACCTTCTTCTGTGTCAATAACAACATAAATAACAGCACAAACCTGCTTTGAGAAGAAGGTTGGACTACATCACCTCCAGGAGGCCTCCTAATCTATTTTTTTTCTGCACTAATGGGGCTTAAAACACCATAGAAACATCACAGGCTAATTCATGGTCACAAAAATTTAATGCAGCTTTTCACTAATTAAATGACAGCTGTATCTAGGTAGACAAAGGCTGTAGGTAACACTAAACCATGCACTGACCTGTGGACCACAGACTTTCCCTGCCGACTAAACACCATATCACAGTTTAAGTAAAATGCCATAACACTATTAGACTAATATATATATATTAAACTATAGTCATAAGACTATTTATATGACCTTTAAAAATGCTAGCACGGTGAAATCCTAACAGTGCAATAATGCAGAAGAATATCATTCACCGAAACTAAGGGGAGTGTAAGAAAGATAATCTGTCCAAGTAAAGAATCACATCAGAGGAAAGCCAACAAAATAACAAAGAAAAAAAAAATGCAACCAACAGGAAGAAGACACAGGTCAATCTGTAGATTTTGAAAGAGCTTTTTAAAATGCCAGGAAATTAAAATACTTATGTAAAAGGTCAGCTGAAGTTTGAATTCCAAAGTTTTTAGGTCTGGGCAATGTGATTTCCCATTGGATTAAAATTTATTTTCAATACACACCATAAAAAGAGCTACAATAATTCCTTTAATGCCCTGGTTTACACATCAACACTAAAAACTCTGGAAGATTTCAACTCTGTGGATGATAATAGATATGATTGTCTCCTTCAATCTGGAAGGAGATTCCAGACTGAAGGACTGGTTTTTTCCCCCCACCTGGATCTTTTTGGTTTTTTTCCCCTACCTATCCTCCAAAACTCAAAAGGGACAGAACATGTTGAGCATGACTATGTAGAAGGGCCAGGGAATGTGATCTGGCCCTTTACAGATTTATCAGCTGGTTCAGAAATGCTCCTGTTTGCAGTCAGGGGCAGGGCAGGGACAGGACCTGCATTTCATCACCTACGCTACACTACACACCACATCACCACAGAGAACTCCATTTGAATATTAAAATATTGTAAGTGGTCCTTTCCAGGATTTTTGATCTAACTTGGAATTTTCAAACCCTACCTCCACCTTTGATCAATCATATGAAAACATCAGACTGACTCATTTGTTTTGTTTTGTACAACTTAAAAGTGTCTATGTGACCCACGCATTCCAAAGCAACACATCAGAACACTCATACAACTCTGGGATCTGGCAACAAAGTGATTGCTGAAAATCACTGCCTCAAATGCTATAAACATCCTGTGACAAGTTCAGCTTTTGGTCCTGCTTTTATTTACCAATAAACAATTACACTGCATTCACTGCAATTGTTATCACTCGTGCATTTGATATCAGTAGGAAATATCCTGAAGCAAGAAATCTTCCATTAAACTGATGAATCACCAGCTTTAGGGCTGAATTCTGATCTTTGATGTGGCATAAACTCAGCCTCCATGGGGAGACTTAAAGCACGGCTCTTTTGTGCAAATTTGCCTTCAAGGTAGGACTCTCCACATTAAGAAGAGTCTCATCTTTTTAGGACACTGGCAACTACAGTTATCACTCTTGCCATTATTATTTCATAACTCTGTTTCACAGATAGGTAGGAGATAGCTTTGGGGCAGTCATTTATTTCATTATCATGTATTTTTCATTTCAAGCTTGAACATATGTTCATCTGGGAGAAGGGAAGACTTGCAAAAGTTTGAATAAAGGAATATAAACCTGACACCTACTTTTTTCATCATAATAATAGAAAAAAAAAAGAAAATAATAAAATAAAAGTAAGAATCTCTGCTTCCTGTGACAATAGATCACTATAATTGCAAAAGGAAGCTCAAAGGAATGCCTTTTTTCCCCCTGTGGGCTGTACTCAGGCTTACCTGTAAGACCTTGAAATGGAAAGACCTGAATATTTCCCGGTGATACTTGGTAAAAGGAACACATTCCCCTTTGAACAATGCAAAAAAAGTGCTGGTACTAAAGCAGACAAAGTCAATCATATCCTCACTATCAGTTCCAATATTTCCAAAGAATGGCATCCAAATCACTCTGTCAGATAACACAGGATTCCTGATGTGAGAGAGAAATGAGTTCAACAAGAACATTCAAATTTTCCAAGAAAATCTGGAGGCCAAAATACCATGAAATTACTAATATTAGGAAGTCCTCTTGTATATAAAGAATGATGAACAATAGATGAAAGATAAAAACATAAAAATATGGTTTTCCTGCTTACTCACTTCTTCCCAAATATGAAAGATAAAATCCTGTGCATTGTCTTGTAACAGAATTCATTTCTATAACAGAACCTTCACTACAGAAAGGAGTGTGTATTTTGGCCATAAATACTATTTTATTATACACCACAATGCACAAGAAGCAACATTCTGCAGTACAAGTAAATTAAACACATTAAAAAAAATATAAAATATGGATCTACCTTATCATGGAAGTTCATTTTAAAACATGTTCATTCAAATTAAACTATTTCAACATATGTACCAAAGTATCTTCTATCTAGAATACACTAAGTTATAAAATCTATGAATTTGTTGCATTTTTGAAAAGAACAGGAAAGAGGTTTGGAATATTCTCAGCAACCAAAAAAGTACGACAATTAGGAAGTTCTTTCTCAAAATAGAATGAGAAAGTAGTCTGGATGAATATATCAAATTTTCTGTCCTCATTTCATAAAATGTTAGGTTTATCACAGACTTTAAGTATTAATTCCAAGCAATACATTCTAGTATCAAAAGCTATAGGTTCATTTTCGAGATTATATATATAATTAAAATTAAAATATAGCTAAAAAATATGACATTTACTACAGATTAGAAATTTTTCTTCTAATGAAACTTCTCTAAAGTTATCAAAAAGTTACTTACACTGGTCCACCACCAGTCCTACTCTGTCAGTCTTTCATTATGAAAGATACAATTTACACTAGCACAGATTTCTTTCCTTCTCATGGTCCAGGTCAGTTTAAGAGCAAAGTAGCAAACTACCCTGTCAAAATGTGTCCTCTGTCTATGTTAAAAAAAAAAAAAAAAAAAAAAAAGAAGAAGACTAGGATAAGGCATTTGTCTGTGCAGATAATACCCACTACATCACAATGAGGAACCAGAGCAAACAAAAACTCAAGAGAATCCATGCCATATTTGTAAGAATCAGAGTACCTGGTGGCACAGATGCAGCCCAAGTTCTCAAAAAATTCAAATTCAAAGTATCTCCATCAAACTCCACCCAATAAATATTTCAGTCTATTTACAGATTTAGTCACTAGCCCATTTTAGTATCATCATTCTCCAAGAATGTACAAAATTTTGTCTAGAACAAGCAGTAAATTATGTTTTCCAGTGACATTTTCACATGCCTCATTCCACCACATACCATCAAGAGATATGACAAACAGAAAATATAAGAACTAGGTATGTAAATATGTATAAATATCCATTAATATGGGCTGGTAAAAAACCTTGGTAGGTTCAGACAGAGAAGAAATTAAATCTAAAAGTAGGTGCAACTTAGACACATGAAGAACAGCAATCATAAAAATAAGCTCTAAAGAGATATGCTGTGTGTACAACACCTACTTGTTGGCACCTCCTTGCAGGGGTGTGCAAATCACAGTTATTGGTAGTGTTATCTAACTTGATTTTCTAATCTCTATGACATAGACTTTGCCCATTTACTCATCGTAAATGAGAATAGCAGAAATTCTTTATGACTAATATTAACAATTTCTTCAGTATCAAAGCAGTAAAGGACAAAGAGAAGATGAAAAGAAATACAGCACATCATAGATGTGGCAGTAATGTCAAAACATATTGGTTGTCATGCAATGGAAGCAGAGGGAATAAGACCTAAGGGGGATGAGGAAGTCAGCTGGTTACTCTTGCTGGGCTGCCCTATTGCAAAAGGAAACCAGATCCTCTACAGCTCAGCACTTAACTTCATCCTAAATGATTTGACACAAATTTCTTTTTGAAAAAGCCTATCCTTCACTGTCTGTGAAATACTGTAAAGTTAGTAGCTTTAGCTCAGAAAAAACCTGATGCTTTGAAGTCCACCTTTAGCTAAAGCCAGGTGGTAGTATATTGATTTGGTTATTTGCATGCTGGCATCCAGACGCAGAGAAAGCACAGAGACAGAACTACTCTTACATATGCAGACAAAAGGGAGCTTTATAAAGGTTTTATCTTATCAGAATCAGGTTTAAAAACCTTGAAAAGCCAGAGAAAATCTATATCAATTGGATGACATGCAAAAGCAGTCCCTGCCCCAGCTTTCTCTGTAGTGTCAGGGCCAGTCATTACAATCAGTCTCACTTTTCAATCTCACTTTTCTGGACTTGCAGAAATCTGGCATCACCCTTTCAGTCTCTGGAAGTATTTTTATACCTGTCACCTATGAGACTGGACCACTGGAGTCCCCCATCTGCCCTGCCTCAGCTCCAGATCCTCTTCCAAGCTGATCTTATTCATCTCCCCCTCAAGGGCTCCACCTGACCCAACAGAGCTCCGAAACACTGGTGTACAGAGGACACTTTTATTTTCTGATGTCCAGCTATAAAATCCACAAAATATCATACTTGCATGAATTAAATTATTCTGCCATTTTCAATGCTTTTGGCTGGAGGGAAGAAAAAAACAAAACAACAAAGACCCAGCATTTCTCTGATCAAATCCACAGTAGATTCAGACTTGTTTACAAGTAAACCTGGGATATTTCATTAATAGACTTCTTTTTACTAACTTAATCATAGGTGCACATACAAGCAGATTTTTCAACCTTGATACCATAAAGCAGTAGAAAAGCAAAGACTTGACTCTAAGTAGAGATTCAATAAACTTCCAAAGCGACTGTCAATGCCTTTTAAATCTCTAAGTGTCTTCTTGGGAAGAAGCAGACCCACAAGGAGCATGCCTTTTAGATAACCATTCTGGTCTCTGCTTACTTCTGCCCAATATTTATTCTTCACTTCATATTTAAAAAAAAAAAAAAAAAAAGAAGAGTTGAGGGGTGGAAATTATTTTGCTTTCTAAAATGTTTGTTAAAACACACCAGGATTTTTCTGAAGAATTTACATTCAAAACCAATTACCTTTTCATACTTTTACAATCATTTTCAATTTGATGTAGATGTAATTTTTTTATCAGTATTTTTAAAGCCATAAAGCCCTAACTCGATAGCTGTATTTATGCTGCAGTTTAAGCTCAAAGAGAGCTAATGTTTCACAAATTATTCCAAAATAACAAGGCATCACTGAATTAGGAAAATTCCTAAACCATATGGCATAGATAGCTTATTGTTTAAAATATTTCTTCCTTCTTTATTATAAAGTAATAAAAAATGTATTTGTTTTAAAATCAACCATAGGAATGCTCTGGATTTTTCCCTCTAGTGAAACCCACATATTGACTCCTAGTCACATTCTGAATTCATACTTTGTGCAGATATTTACTGTCCAAAGAGACCCATAATTTTAGAGCCTCCACGTTAGTCCAGTAAAAGAAAAGAAACGATGCTGCTATCACTGAGTATGTGATCAATAACTGCACAGGGAGCACAGCTCTGTTAGCCATGACTGCAAGCCAGTGTGAGACTGCATGAAGGCAGAGTCTAATAAATCACTTGTGCTAACTAGGGACACAGCTCCTGCCAGGAGACACAACTGGCTTCTCCCAATTAATGCCCAGGGATTACAGAGAAACTGGAGACTTCCAATGGTGTGTGGCTGGTTTCATGTTAGAGACATTTCTTTATTTGTTTTACTTAGTTCTTTCCATCAAATAATTGAAAAAATCATTTCCTTGGGCTGTTGTAGCTCATCCAGGAACAAGTTTATAAAACTATGACAAGAAATTATACTAAAAAATTTGGAAAAGGAGCAAGATGCAAAGCGGAAATGAGAGAAACATTAGGAAAGGAACTCAGGATAGATGAAAATTAAGCAATTGAGTAATACAGTGTACAGTCGAGTAGTGGATTATTTGAATACAAGGAAACAAAAAAAATAGTTTTAGGAATAAACTAGACATGGAATCACTGGAAATAAAATGGAAACCAAAATAAAGAAGAGGAAAGAATTGAGCAGTGAAGCAAAATTACTATCAATAAGGTGGAGGTACAAAGGACAAGATGAGAAAACAGGCAAAGCAATATGAAAACTAATGGGAAAGAGCAGCTTAATGTGGGACTACCCAGTTGTCCATTGAAAGCACTGCAGCATTTGTCCAGTTAGAACAAGCTGTTGACACCTGCAAATGAAAGTGCACAGACAGGCTGCAATGTATCAAACTGAAAGGGTTCTTGGGAAAAGGACGGTGAATGGAAACCTGAGAGACCTATACGAAATTACAAGTTTGGCCATTATTATCCTAGAAGATATAAAAAATAGAAATATAATACCTCCTACCTTGTTGTGAGGATAAAACTCATTAATTATCATCAAGTGCTCACACATTACATGGAGCACTGGGGGGGAGGGGAAATAAGCAAGCAGAATATAATTGCTGTTGTAAGATCAAGAGTACAAAAGGCCTGTTACTGATTGATGGACTACAGGGTTACAAATTGATCGTTTTATCTGAGAGACTGAGAAATCCAAAGGCCAGAGAATTATTTGCCTTCATGTGCTTCTTTATTATTTTTTTTTTGAGTACAAACAAGCCCAGTCATTAGATTGGAAAAGGCCAATATAGACAGCAGATGAAAAATGAGAGAAGGGTCTCCTGAACGTGGTATGGAAATGGAAAGCAGGAAAGGAAACTGTCCTGAAGCACATAAACATACACCAGAAACATACAGAGAATATAAGAGGACTGCTCTTCTGAAAAGGCTGTAATATTCAAAGGATGAGTGGAGACAAATAAAAACTGGCAGGCAAGACCTGTGAGATTGATTTCTTCTGATCCTTCAGCATCCAAAAGTTAAGATCTAAAAGGATCTGTTACAGGGACCTGTTTACAGAGAAACACACACCTAGAAATGATTCAGTTCAGATAACCTTAGACATCTGTTTCAAAACAAACTGAACAGTTCCCTAGAGATACCCATAGTGATTAGTTTAGATGTCTAATTTTAATAAATTAATTTCTGTAACTAATTATTCTTGATTGTACTCAAAGATAAATATAATATCATTTCCTGTGAATAAATGAAGGTTTACAGCATGGAAGAGAAAAATGTGTGGATTTGTTAGACACAGAAAGGAATGGATTGCAAATACAGTTTTACTAACCAGTGCTTCAGAGATTATTTTATTGAAATTTCTAAATATATAAAGAAAAAAGCTGTCTCAAGCATTTTTTTCAGCCAGGAGAAAGGAAGAATCTGTGGTGCTTACATACATAGTTGAGATCTAGATGAAGGTCTTCTTAAAAAATCACTATCAGATCACTTCTCAACAATAAACATTATTATAAACTTCATTCTAATGAATGCTCAGAAAGACATAAAAAAGAAATAAAACTGAAACAGAAATAAAGCAGTATATCTGGTCTAACAAACGTTGCTTGTTTTGGTGTGTGTGTGTATGTGTGTGTGTGTGTGTGTACTTTTTTATTGAAGGGAAATAAATGTCCTGAAGAAAATAAAAAAAAACAAAGACTAAACTCTGAAATAGTATTTCCTTTCCTGCCTTGCCTAACAGATTTGTGTTTTGGTTCTAAAAGTAGCAATCTGAAGACTATTGTCAGTACTACTTAATCATAACAGATACACCACAGTTTTTACTTCACACCACAATCTACCATTACTATCTGGTATACTGAGATTAAAAATCTAATATTTAAGCTTTGTAATTCTGTTTCCAGAGACGATTATCACCTGCTATTCAGTGAATTTAATGAGAACAGAATAATATATTTCAAATTTTGGTTACTTCTAATGAATTTTACTTAAATCATGCAATCTTTAAAACTCAGGACAGTAGTTTGTGGTATCTGAAATGAAGTACTCATAACTCCATATAACCATATAAAATAGTTCTGCTTGACATGATCTATGTACCTTCTTTAATTGCCTTACAGCAGAAGCATCCATTAAATAGTGATGCCATCAATCTCTAAAGTATACTTGATTAAAAAGTGCAAATGAAGCATGCTGGCAATTCTGATTAATACATTTACAACATTTTTCTATGGTCTTATAAATTAAATCTATAATGAAGACAAGCAGTTGTATTATCTCCAGTGAAGGTGAGAATAGCTTATATTGTCTCCAGAACACATAAAGTTTTTTAACAGTTAAAGGTAGATAGGAGACTTCAACCTTTTTAAAGTAAGAGTTTTAGTAAACCAGGAATTGAAGTATCATACATTTAGTCTAAATCTTGTGATTGGATTTTCAGTTTTCCCAAATCTTATTACAGTCACATAAATGATCACAATGTGAATGAAAACAATTATTCAGTAACATTTCACATCTTTTCCTCCTCATGTAAAAGATTTATTACAAAGAATACAGAATAACACCACATGATCTTGGAAAATAAGGCCAGAAAATGATTCCTTCTGAGTGAACTGAATTATTTACATTTATCATTTTGATTCTCCTGTCCTATAATTATGATTTTATTACGTTTCAAAAAGTGAATTATACTGCTGTCAGGATCTTCATTGTCCCAGCACATTTTCTGCCTGACCAGTAATTCAAACTGTATGAAAGGAGACAGACTTTGAGAATTAAAACATAAAATATTGTCTGGCTCTTGAGGAAACTTTTAAAGACATTTTTAAGTTTCTTGGTTTTTTTTGCTTCTGCCCAATCTTTAAATGATAGTCTTAGAGTTTCATTAATGTTTTCATTCACCTAATTTTCTGAGATTACAGGCAATGAAATTAATTGAAACATATTACTTACATCATTCTGATCGTCTTTTGCATTGTAATAGATTATATCATTATTCTGTAAGAGAAAGAAAAGGAATTCTGTTAGTCTGAAAGCAGAGAATAAATCTATGTAGCAATAATCTCTACTATTGCAAGATACATTTTGAACTAAACCACCAGTTCTTATGTATTCTCTTTGAAACATGACAAACTGATCTTTGCTTGCTCTCTGTTGCATGCACAGTTTCCCATGCTCGTGCTTAACTTCATTTATTTAATGCTCCTTCCATGGGAGGCTGCAAAAGTCAAAAAAACACAGCTAGAAAAGTACAGAAAACATTGGACAAACTCCAGAGCTCATAAAAGGCTTCCATGAGCTGTTTCTGTCACAGACATGTGACTTTCACTGTGCAATTAGGGGATTTATGCACCGTGACATCCAGCAGGCAGCAGATACAGCCAGGCACGGCCTTTGCTAAGTGGGGTAAGTGGTTGCTGTACACATGTTTATTGTTTTATTCACCTCCCACTGTGAAAATAAATCTGTGAAAACACATCACAGGAGAGTCTGGCTGTTGGAGTGTACAGCAGATCCTGGCAGCTCTGTGGAAATGCTGTACCATGTAATTCAAGCAAAGCATAGAAGGAGAAGATTGCTCATTCCCATTCTAAAATCAGTCAGAAATTCCATTCAGTGGTAACTTCTATAGTTTGCTGAAAACTGGGGTATATCCTATGGAATACAGGTTTTTTTGGGTTTTTATGTGTGGTTTTTTTCATGTTTAAATATTACTGAACTATTTAAAAATCTTGTAAGATTTAGGTTCACTGGAGTAGCTTTCCAACAAATAAATTGCTGCAATGTGCCAAAGTTTTTTGAATAAAATAAATTTTAAGTGCATTTCTGTATGAAATAGAAACATGTGTGAACAGTCTTTTTAATTACCTTTACTGATTTTGAATAAGTAAAGAAAAGGAGTTCTATTTCTTCATATCCAGCAGCGTGCTTAAAATACGTGATTGCTGTTGACCTCCAAAAATTATCTTAATTTATTTTTTCAGATCTGTTTATGGTAATACCTTTTATGTATCTAAATAAAAAGCTGAACATGACAAAGTGTTTTCTTTTATAAATACCAACAGGAAACAATGCTTTCAGTAATCATTTTTCAAGTGGACAAGCCAACAAAAATTTTTACTTTCATGGAAAAAGTATGACATGTATTACAAAGTAATGCAGTTCATCTTTAAAAATGATAATTTTACTCACTCCATAAATAATGACATCATTTATTCTCCTTTGTGACCTTTTAGAAAGTCAAACATGAAATATATTACAGATGAGCTAAATGCCATTTTGAGGTAAGTGCTATTAACATGAATTCATCCTTTTCCCTCAAAATGAACTTTTCCACTTTTCCATCAAGACACTTTTTCTATCCATAGGTCAGTTGGTTGAGTATCTGTATCTGGATATCAAAGCCAGACCTCAAGGCATTACAGACACAGGAGGAAATTCTTTGCATCATTAAAGACTGAAGCTAATTGCTTATTCACTTGATTGTTGTAAGGAAAAAACCACATAATGCTTGTGGAAGCCTTTGAGTAAGTCAGAAGAGGCAAAGGTTCCATTTTATTTGGTTCCTCTTCACTTTGTAAATAGCTATGTACAAAATAACTGTTCTGTAAATAAAGTGATTGGTTCAAAAGCCCCTCTGATTCTTTAGCAGGCAACATTTGAAGCTGCAAAGGATGCAGCCACGAATATTAACACAAGTGTTTTCATCACATGATGATCTGTTTAGTTAAAAAAAAAAATTAAAAAATTGCACATTTTGTTCACCGCAACTCTCATCCCTAGAAGGTTTTGCCCAGGAAAAATGAGAGCAGGAAAAGCAATGCAGACATAATTAACTGGCAATATTGTTTTTATTTACAGCTTTTGTTTTTAAAATGAACATTTTCATAAAATACAATTTCTATTAGAGCTTCTCTTGTATTTACTCTTATCTAGACATGAGTTTATTTCCTGAGTCCCTCCCCACTGCTCTTGATTATCCTGCTATCAAATCATTATTGTATAGGATTTTTAACACTGTCATCAACAGACAAAACTCTCTTTACGTACTTCAACAAAATGACTCTTTATTTTCCTTGTCTTTTACATTTTTATTTATTTGTTTAAATTTTTCAAAGCTGCCACAGCTTTACTATTTATCTCTACTGGATGGAACAGCATTTTTAAAATCACCTTTCAGAATAACATTTCAGGAACATGATATATTTATAAGTTAATGAAAATAAACACTTCCTGCCCAAATAACTTAGATATTTTTTCTAAGGTTATTCATATGTTGTTGTCCATTACTCTGCCTGGAGATATTACCCATATAATGAATAAACTGACACTGACATTGGACATATCTCACTAATCTTAATATAGAAAATATGAGATACCCAGTGCTACAACACACTGAATGCTGTATGGTTCACAAATTAGATTCATGGATCACTCAGATCTTTAGAGGACAATTTTTCATCATTTAACCACTTCCAGTTGGCAAGAACAAATTGCTTTGTTGCTGGCTCTCAAGTGAGTAGTTTAGTTATTTATTAACTTCTTGACACAATGAATTTGAATCTTCCCACTGCTGCACACTTTTGGCACCAAGTAATACTGCAAACTTGGTCAGCAAACTGAAGGTAGAGTGTAAATAGCCTAGATATTTATTTTTGTTCTTTATCCAGTAATTCTGTGCAAAAGAGGGGGTAAAGACTCACTATTACTTCTGTTCACCAATTAAGGGATTTGGTAGGGCAGTCCTGAAGCTGAACTTATAAAAAAATGACTTTGGAAGACCATATGCACATAGATCTTCCAATATATGTACTATCAGTATATGATTTTATGGTTTTCACCATCTTTAGTTCCCCTTTCAAAGCAAAAATTTTTAGAATCTGCAAAAGACATCAGGAAAGCCATATAAAAATTACATTAAGGACCACATCATAAATGTTTTATTTTTGACTCTTACTATTTTCTTTTCTTTCCTAATCTTAATTTTTCTTCCATGCTTTCATTGATAGCATTTTCTGTTGAAGTGAGATTATTCCACTGTCTTTAAATTGCTTTTCATTTCAGTAGCTCTCTGTTTTCCAGCTCAGGGTATAAAACAATTCAAATACGAAACATTACATATTGGGTACTATCAATAAATTCTTAAATTTCACCACACAGAATCTGGAGTTGATGGTCTCTATAATCTCTGTGTCTAGAGAAGAAAAGCATGGGAAAACATTGGCTTTCAGAAAATCTGCAGATGAAATTTGAGCTCACACCAACACTAACTTACACTCATATTTTGCTTCTCTACAGAGCAAGTTCACAGGCAGTCCATTGATTCAACACATAAATGCCAAGGTTCAGCTCAGGATTACATGAATGAAGCTGTAGTTGGCTTTTCATCTAAGGAAACAACTCTTTCTTCAATCAAGTTCTTTCAAGAACAACAAGGGATTACATTGGAACAAGACACATGGACGCTACAGATAATTATGTATTGCAAAAAATGTAATAGTATATCTATGCCATTTTGCTGGTAGGAAATCTACATCCCCTTTACAATGTGTCAAAAAAGAAAGCACCTGGTCATTGCTGCCATGTAGTGGTGTCTACAGGAACACCTCCTCTCCAAATCTTAGGCTAGAATTCCAAAAACTTTACATGCAGTTTGTGCTCCACCAACCAGTCTAAAGATTCATTTTTGAAGTCTTTTTCAACAGACATCCAATGCAGTCTATTCAGAAATGTTGCTTTCACTGAAGCTGTGGTTACAATTATATAAAACCTCAGATCTATCTGTGGGCTTCCTAAAACCCTATAGGACCCAGAGCCCGTGATGCAGCCTAAAATGGTGCTAGGCCTACAGGGGAGATTGGCTTGAAATGAATTCTAGAAATTATAAGACTCTATAATGAACTACCAGAAAAAAAAGAGATTATATATATAAAAAAAAAAGGAGGGGAATAGAAAAAGGTTTTCTGCAGCTTTTCATACTGTAAGACATTAACATGCTGTATTAATTTTGACAGTCATCCTTTTTTTCCTTAAAAAACGTGTTTCCAGAATTTTAGGAAAAATGTAAAGCAAAAAAAATTTACACTTTTAGCCATTACAGAAACATTACAAAATATTTAACTCCCTCAGAAAAGAAAACAGAAGAGCTTCAGTTAAAGGTTTTCACAGCTCAAAGATTTTCTTCAGCTAACCGCTGGAGGTAAACTTAAAATTATCATATCAGATTCTATTGCAAATACATATTACTGCATAATTATAAGTACATGTTTTAAAATCTGAAATTACAGCCAAATATGCTTATTGGATTTTGTTTTAAAACAGGATACTTCCCACGACTTCCAAGTATTTTACCCAAAGATTTCTATAGGACCCAAAGTGAGTCAATGTAAAAAAGCCGCTCTATATTGCAGATAATCTGCAAGTAGTGAGGATTCTTTTAGTTTGCAGGTAAGAGGTAGAGAAAGAAATAAAATCAGGGAGAAACCAAACCATACAGCAAATAAAAGTCTAATCTTGACTCTTCAGTTTAAAAATAAGTTTTTAGAATTACAGATATAAATTTGGTGAACATTTTAAAATCAAAATAAAATCCCACACTCTTGGAAAAGACATTCACATTAGTAAAAAAACTGGGAGTCCTTTTGTTTAGCATAAAGCTATAAAAATATTAATAATACTGGTCCATTTCACTCTTTAGGCAGACCAAAGGAAATTAATGTAAATGCCTAAAAATTCTAAAAAAGCATTTCATTAAGTGTTCACAAAACACCTGTTTTAATTTTAAAAAAAAATCCTTGTATCCCCTTGGATAAAGAAGTGTATTAAAAAAGTTCACTCTAATACCTTTGGGGTAATTAAGGTTTAAACCCATCCTTACAAATTCTATGAAAAATAATCCAGACAGTTTTAGTTTAATCCCTTATATAGTCTGACATGCAGTTTAAGGCACAATAGACACCTCAGAAAAGAAAGCTAAATATGGCCTACCACACATAAAAAATTACATCTGTTTGTAAAGAGGATAATGTCAGGGAATAAAAGCCTGCAAACACAAGAAGAAAAAAAAAAAAAGAAAGAATGTCAGCTACTACTATCTCTTTTGTTACAGCTTTGTGATTTTACATAGGTGAAATGACACATATAAAATAAGGAGCTTAGCTGCTAATAACTTCTTTTTTCCCTTCAGTATCCATATGTAAAAGTACTGATTTATCACTTGTCCTTAAAGTGAACAAAATTTCAGGCAATACAGCAAACCAGTTGCAATTATAATTATAGTCTATGCATGCACTTACAGTGCCTAAATATGGGCTGCAAGAAATTGTAAATTCATTTAAAACATGAAAACTGGGCATAGAATATTTTTATAATAAAATGAAACATGAAAACTAGACATAGAATATTTTAAAATAAAATTATTAAAATAAAAAATAAAACTGTGAAATAATATTCTATCAATAAATAGGTCACTATATTACCCAAAATATGGACAAATGAATTACTTGGATTAGACATTTTTCCCCCAAACTTGATTTGATTAAATAACTGCTTTGTCAGAATATTAAATTTCATAGACTAATTAAAACCTTCCAGGTCTGCACTATAATTTATGATAAGCCTTTTTCATCAGATTTGTGTAAAGGACTTTTCTCAAGATTCCACTGAGACTAATAATTGAAATGAAAACATGAAGGTGAAGATTACAGGAAATAACATAAAGGAGCAATAAAGGTATTGCACACTCTTTGTCATAGAATATTCTTTCTTTTAAATGGTGAGAAAGATCAACTTTTTCAGCCTTCATTTACAGGTAATTCCTTCGCTGAAATTATCAATCTGGAAACCTCCAAAATTTACTGACAGTTTTCATGAGGGGGTCACTTGACCGTTCACAGAAGCATCAGAGTGATAAATAAAATGAGTAATTTATCAATCACCTGCATGCTCAACAGCAGGACTCATTTAAAAAGATGTTAGGTAAGTGTAATATACACATAGAGAATCCAGATAAAAATACATTATAGGAAAGATATTTTTTCAAGCTCTTGACATGGATTCTGAGGATTTTTGATCTGAGACTGAATCTATAGATGGCAGCATTGATGGTGGTCTGAGTCAAAAACTGAGATCTTGAAAGAGCGCATTGAAGTCTAAACTTGGAAGAAACTTTTGAAATATCTGAGATTCCAGCATAAATACTCTCTAGGTATCTCACACCCCACACACCCCAGGCTGGGCTCTGCCAACCACCAGTGCTGTGACGAGGGCAGGTCTCAGCATCTCCGTGAGCAAAGGTGGAGCTGTCACCCAACTGCTCCTGGGTCCCCTCAGAGGCCTGACCCTCACAGTGACACATTTCCTTGTGCCCTTCTGCTCACTGTGACAATATCTGATTATGTGCTGAATTTAACCACACTTGATTTAATTTGTCTTGTGCAAATTATAATTAGTAAAGCTGAGTAAGAAGGTTTTTTAATATCATATTCGGATCACAGGGGGAAACCCTTCTAGTTTTCACAGGGTACAAGAAGTAGGAGTTTTGTTTTGGTTTTTTGTGGGTTTTTTTTGCCTCACTGTCTATATTATGCTACATTATACATTTACTTCAAAAAAATGGAAACAGTGAAGAGTGCTAAGGTGTACCTGCATAATCTCAAAAAGAAGGACAACAAATATTAGAAAGAGTACTTATGTCCTCAGATCTCTAGAATTCATCACATAAACTGTAAAAAAAAATAGGTGAAACTTCATGTAAAAAAATTTCCACAATTTTAAGGTATTTTTAAGTGTAAGAATAACTGTTAGAAACTGCCATTAGACTACTTAAGCTGCCAGGACAATATTTAACTTCATTTTAAAAAATTTAAGAATACATTCCAACTACTAATTGACTTTGACATAGAATTAAAAGTCAAAAGTAGTTGAATGTGTGAGGTTAGATGTAATAGAGCCCAAAAGATGAGAAATGCAAGTCAGACAAACACACACCCAAATCAAAATCTACAGAGACGTCTGTTCTGGAAGAATACAGCATACTCCACAAAAAGCTTCTGCATAAAGACATCCTCTGGCTCAATGGCCTGCAGTCAAACAACAATCTTTGTTGGACATGTGGATAATTGCTAATATAACAATGGAATTTTGGAAATTTGCCTACTGGTAAGTACAGTCTATATTTTTAATGAATTGTTTTTCATTTTGGGGACTTATTTAATTTACTTCAATTTTTTAGTGCAACTGGTAAACTAAGCAAATTAAATGTGGCAAATAATTTATCATTTTTTTGGTTGCAAAACAACAAAGGCCAAATACTTCATGCAGGAATAAAAAAATTAGTGACTGAAAATTTAAAGTTGCAAAACCACATTGATATTATTCTTTGGTATAGTTCTCTATATCAAAGACTGACTCCTTTTAGTTAGTCAAGCTGAAAAATTATTCTCAAGAATGGTATTTTGATTCATAGTAAAACCGAGGATTTTATGTACTTGCATGAGTGACAAATGACCAGGAAAGGAAATCATAAGGAGACTCTTCTGGAGTTACCAAACTTAAAGAACCAGCTTTAAATTTAATTTAAAGAACCAGCTACATATATAAAGAGATAGGAATAACCATCCTCTTCATTTTTCCTCCAGTGCTCTAAGCCAAAACCGAGGAAGACAGAGAAACAAAAATATTTTAAATCCATTTTAATTTTGGAAAATAAATTCTTCTAAAAGGTCCAGGAAACTGCTAATTTTCTCATCACAATAGCTTCCTCAAAGTATAAGCAACTTCTTATTATAAGGAAACCTGCAAGTGATTACAAACCAGATTTCCAGGTGGGAAAATGAAATTAATTTGTTAGCAGCTAATTAACCTCTATATCACACTATCTGATCAGTTTAATTAAAGGACAAAGTATGTTTATTATAATTTATTCAGCGCTACTTTCTTTAGTTGATGAAAAAATATAAAATAGAATAAAAATTTTAAAAAATTTCTATACTAATTGCACATTATTTATATTGTAAATAGTGCAAAAAGTAGAGTACAGGAGCCCAGTTAAATGATTTGGACATAAATTTCCTTTGGATTCACAAGAAATTGTCATTCTGAATTCATATCTGTGTAGGTGCTGGGATGCAAGGAACCACTTGCACTATCATAACCGAATAGAGAAAATATGCCAGTTCTCCAACTCCAACAAATCTTCAAAAGCTCCTGAGAAAATTATTTTCTTACAAATCAAGAGGCAAGCATTTAGTAGAATTTGCTCCCCCAAATAAATGTGTGTGCATTTGTTACATTTCTTCTGTGTTCTAGCCATTATTCTATCCAAATAAGACCAATTTTAGCAATGCCGCAATCAGCAGTTACAAAAAGGAATAAAATTTTAGGCATATGACACTACAATGGAGTAAAAACTCGAGGGTAGCTTCTTGGTGATCCATAAGAGTGGCTAAAGTGTGTATAATTCAAGGCTTATCTTCACAAAAAAAAAGCAAACCAACAAAAAAAAAAAGTGTATCACAAGAAATACAAGAAATACATCACACAAAGAGTCACTGTAACTAAATTCTAAGCAATAGTACACAAATAACATAAATGCATTTTAAGAATCTCATTGGAGTAGTGAAATGCCAACATTTTGAATAACTTTCCTTAAATTGCAACAGTAGAGAGCCTTACACAGCTTTTCATTTATTCTTTTATCCACATGTAAAAACTAAAATATAAGAAGGCTTTAGGATACTTCTATGTGGTAACAACACTGTGTAACACAGGAAAAATGAATTTTCATATATAAATTATGAAAGTATGATCCAAAATTTGGATCATGTTTTACAATGCTGACACTGACTTGTAATTTTAATGACCTCAAATATTTTTAAAAGCACTGATTTCCTTCCCTGTCTGGATCAATCCTTCACTGAGTTTATTCAATCACTTAAAATGTGTCCTTAAACCCAGAGAGTTACAACATTTAAAAAAAAAACCCCGAAACAATTGCTATAACTCATCTTAGACAATTCTCATGAAAATTATGAAAAAATCCAACCAAATCTCTTAATTTCCTCCTAAATGTGAAAAGTGCCTTTACAAAAGGCAATAAAGCTTAAAACATGTCAAGCTATGTTTTCTTTTCAGATTGCTTTGGCTTACCCATGTAACAAATGTCTGGCATATTGACTGTTGTTTTAATGGGACTCCTATAAACACAAATCTTTCTTAAGACTTTAATCTAAATTATTTTTCCTCTATCTCTGATGTCGTAAAAAGAAAGCAACTCTGGACAGCAGTTATCAGGTTCTAAGAATTATCCCAAGCTCACCTAATTAATACAGAACAGAAGGAATCATAATTTAATTATTCAGCTTTGGCAGCTGTTTTGTGCATGTTTTGTGCACTCAATCACTGCAATAAAGCAAAGCTTCAGGAGCACACCTTATTTCAGAAGTAGTTCAGTAGCATGAGACAAGCCAGCAGCTGGAAAATATTCCTTTTGCTATTTAATATGAAATGATTAAGACTTTTCCAGTTAATCACTACAAGCAAAAGGTTCATATAAAAAAAAATAGAACCAAGTTATTTTCCCTCTTAATTATGGATGTTACACTGGTATACTGGAAGTCATGCAGAAAAGAAACAGGATTTAAGAGTTCTGTCAATATCTTGCTGTTATGTTTCTCATTCTCCATTTTAACAACAGCACTAAATGAAAAGGGGTTTGTGTTTCCTTACATGGATCACACCAAGGGTTTTCATTCATCAAGTATTTGATGCTTATGCCACAAACTGCAAAGAAATAGAGAGAAACCTTTGAAAGCCAGACTGATGGCTGCTGGCTGTCAGTGGGATGGAGAGAACAGCAATCTTTCCTTGGGAACAGTCCTGGGCTTTACAACTCAGAGAAGGAATCATCTAGCTATGGATTTGCACATCCTTTTAGTTCAACAACAGCACACAATTCAAAAAAATATTTTAAATTTTATACAGATGAATCTTATTCTAGGCAGAGACTTTCTAAGTTTACAGCATTTTATCATTCCCATCAGAGTCTATGGTAACACATGTAAGTTTGGGCCCTTACACTGCATTGCTCACTTTCAAATTCTCATATAAATCAGCACTTTGAAATTCATCTCTTTTTTTTAAAATTCAAGGTGGACAGACAGATATATCACAGAAGTGTGAAAATGTGAAGAAAGAGACAATGTGAGAAATTCTGAACAAGCAAAATAGCTCTCTCTTGTTAAAATGAAAAATGAAATGAAGGCAGGTATTTGTTAAGACAGAAAAGTTCCTGCAAACCTAACCAAGAGTACTGCAAAAAGAGCTTAGCACTGGAAGATCACAGTGAAGAAGACAGAATGAAGTAAAATGCAAAGTATGTATTAAACTGACTTTAGTTTGAAGAAATGCATCATTTTGTTCCCTGAAATTTATGCTGAGCTGCTTAAAACTATCTCAGCTCAGTTCTCCACAGCACCACCACACAGTACTACAGAAGTGTGAGCTGAGATTGCAGAAAGCACAAGAGGGAGAAACTACAAATGTTTAAAAAGGGATTTGGGAAACTCAGGCTAATGGGAAAAGAAGAAGGAATGCTGCAAAATGTCTTGTCAATGATGGTGCCATGAGCACACCCACAGAAGACACAGCAATGAAAACTGGGGAGAAGGGCAGAGACTATTGCAGCAAAGCAGTCATTCCAAACTGTTTCCAGTCCCAGCTGTTAACAATGACCACTTTGGCAACAGCCAAAATTTCCTAGTCATCTTTCGCCTCCCTTTCCCTCTTCTCATTTTACACAGTTCATGTTAAAAACTTTGCAATCCACCTTGCTAGAGATTATTTTCTTTTAGTTTCACTATAGAAGTTTACTGAACGTGATCGGCTGATAATTCTTACAGCTCCAGAAAACTGTTTGATCAGAAAACATCCTAAATTAGCCACTCTCTGCCTAGAAAAGTCCTCCAAAATTATTTCAGCAGTTGATGTACTACAAATACCTCTAAGGACTTGTCCAATGATCTGACACTTTTATCAGCACTGTGCTGAACCCCACTATCCTGATGAGAGCAGCACAGGCTGTGTGTTATGAACTGAAAATCACAGACGTGAGTAAACCATGGGTTCCTGCACAGAGTGAGCATCAGCCAACTGTACAAATTGATCCCAAGGGCCAGGAATTCTTTTCTTCAGTAAGCCACAAAGACACTGTTCACACTGAATATTAAACATTCCTGGGGTTTAAAACATGAAAGAAGTAAAATTTCAAAAGTATGGGCACATACTAGTTTAAAAATTTGAGATACTCAAAGTATCTGAGCCCACCAGTTAGTCCTTTGTAGACCTCCAAAAGACTCAGCTAAAAGTGTGTTCCTGTTCATAGACATAAATGCTCAAACACTATCAGATGATCTCATTGGGGGATATATAATATCTCTCAAATATAAATATAAATACATGTGTAAGTATAAACACAGAGGAAAATTTATACAATTGATATCTGCATATAAATAACTCCCACCCATTTAAGTAGGCCCAGCACAATCTTAAAATGTGTCTGATTCTCAAAATACCACCTAAATGTTGTTTATGAACACTGAGCAATAGGGAAAAGCATATCTAGTATCTCAGATATCTGTAAGCTTTAATTCATTATCTAAAAGCAATAAAGAAGACTATTTTCTCTGTTTCATATTAAAACATTTAAAGCTCTTGAAAATATAGTATTCTAGAGCTCATGCAGACATAAAAGAATTTGATTAATTCAGTTGTATTTATCTTAATATTTTCTTATGAGTATAGAGATTACATGAGGAGTTGAATGACTTAAGTGCATCCTATTCTTGACAAACATACACAAGTTCAATTAGATAGATGGATTTGCACTGCTGCACTCTTACTAGTACCTGTAAATACTTCAGTGAATTATTATAATTTCAGTATTATAATTTCAGTATTATAATTTCAGTAAAACCTACTGATGGTAAAGGAAGTCCTGTCCTGTCCATGTCATAGTTATTTTTTATAAAAGCATCATTCATAGTTCACAATATTGTAATATAGTGACCATAACTATAGTTCATAAAATTGTAAATATTTTCACATAAATTGTAGGATATTATCCCTCCTACTGTTAGTTGAATGTCTGAAGAATTTACTAAACTTACGGATCTTGCCTTCCAGTTTTCAAGGTTAATTTATCTGAAACTGTTAAGTATCTATTGCTGTAAATAAAACTTTATCTTGAACAATATTTCGTCTTGGTGCTTTTTCTTGACACAGGATGCTTACTGATGTGTAACCATGGGGCTTTTTAGGATAGACCATGCTTTATTCTTCAAAGAGAATATGATGTAAGTGTTTCAAAATAAAACCCAGACCAATTCTGAACACACTCTGCTTTCATCCATGTTGTGCTTGTTACAGCTGCCCCCAAGACACCCAACCATGCACCAGGAACCCTTCTCAACTCATCTGGCAGGTCTCTAGGAGGTAACATCCTGTCTGGCTTTCTGCATGCCTCCAAAATCATCTCAGCAGATTTCATATGCTCACATACTCTTACAAGTCCTGATGTAATTAATGCAGACCCAAAACATTAGAGACTGAGAGAGACTGGAAGTATTTGGAATTAAATCACCCATTCGGTATGATCCCTATAATAAGGAAAACAAGTCAACCATCAGCATAAGAAATGGCAGCCATCACTTGGGATTAAAAAATATGATAATGACATGTTTTTGAAAAAAAAATAACAAAAAAATCCTTCAGTCTTAATCCAGCTTTTGGGGTTTTTTGCTGATATCTCTTAGCAAAAATGAAAAGAAACCAAACCACCTTCTTTCACAGCAACACAGCTTTAGCAGAAAATATCTGCAAATACTGGTAAAATAAAACTGAAATGTTCTATCTGAAAGGTGGGGAAGTGCTATGGCAAAACTTCTTCTATGATAATTTAGAATACCTTAAGTCTAAAGGTCATTTAAACTATGATGCCACAGGAAATTAAATGAAACTTGCCTAAAAGGAGAATATTCAGTCTGGTAGAAAACTTTTGCTGGAAGTTTTCTTTAAACTTTTATGTAGGGAAAAAAACCTCACAGACAAAGCACAAGAAGTTTTATGAGGTGAAAACACCAGAACTTTGTGCAAGCACAGAAAAATATCAACTGAGCCAACCCTCTGAGTTTTACTGTACTCCTGTGTAACCCTGAAGAAATGCAAAACTGAAGTTACCCTCCTGAGAGGTGGCAATGCCCAAAGGAATAAGACAATCCTACCTGAATTAATAATTCATCAGGGATTATTCACCCATTTTTAAATGCAAGGATCTGGTCTTATCATTTTTATATTTATTCTCACATTTTCAAGAAAGTTACAAATTCACAGTATTTCAGTGCAATATAATTTGTGACTAATGAATGGGAAAATTAAAACAGAATGATAGTGTGTTCTATAAACTCATCAAACACAGTCACAGAGCTGGCCCAGGCTTCTTCAGACTTGCTAAATCCTATTGCCCCTTCAATGAGACCTAGAGTTTGTGTATTTATTTAAAGAGTTCTTACGTGCTTATAGCAAGAATTAAGTGGGAAAAAACAAAGCAAATGCTTAACAGCTACATTTCTGGTCAAATCAGGTACAATTTTTAAGCATTTCTTTGCATGATGTTAGCACAGGTTAGGATATTGCTAATGTTGAAGAATTGCTCTGCTCTGTGTTATGTACATCTCTTGCTTTGTGTCCAAGTCTACAGAAATATCTGACTATTTCAATCACACATCAGCATTTGCAGGACATAAAAGAGACACTTGCACCTTTTGTTTAAATTCTAATGAGAATTACACTATACTCAGGAGATGGAAAGCTGAGAATTCCCAAATCCCTTGAGCAAAATGCAGCTCTTAATAATAAGATTGTCTTGCACTCCCAGAGCATTTCAAAGTCTATGTAAAATGAAAAACCTATGGAAGTTTCTACAGTACTGCAACTGCAAAAGAGTGCAGATATCAAACATTTTCTGTTCACATCTACTGCACAAGCTTCTTTTCAAGGAACAGGGCTTCTTGGGAGTGTAGAGGTCTACAAACTTTTAAATAGGGAAACTTTCCAACTCCCCTCTTAGGTCCTTTTCTAAAGGTAATAAGCTTTGACAAAGATAAGCTGAATTTTCATCTGGCATCTTGCAGGAATCTTGGGAGAAAAGAAGGTAAAATATCAGACCTGCATGACACCACTGGTTTTGTAATTTGAAAAAAAAGAAGTAAATGGAGTTAAGAAACCCACAAATATCTCCATCTCAAAAAATCCAACCCATTCAGCTCAGACTTTCAGAAAAGTTCTATTTTTAGTATGAAATAACACATGTAGAATTCCATATACACATATTCACAGTATTTGCTCTTTCTGGCAGGAAATATTTAAAAAATATTTGGGTTTTATTTCACTAAAAAACCCCCAAAAACCCTCTAAGGTTTGCTATTATGAAAGGAATTCCTTCTCTGAAGTAAGAACCAAATATTTTGTGTGTAATATTTTCTGAATTTCTCAAAGTTAGAAATCTGACTCCATTATGAAAAGCCATATTTGAGTCTTACACCATTGATAAACTTCCTGTGCATATTCAGTCAGAGTTTTTTAGTTTTAAATTAAAAAAGGTCAAAACCAACAACAACAAAAAACAAAAGGAAAAAAAGGCAACAACAAAAAAAAATCCTTCTTCTAAATTGTAGATATTGACAGCAAAGTTAGGTTGGTAAATACTTTTTCCAAAACATTGGCACATTTCCTAAATTCAGTGTAAAAAGGGTCAGAATAATACATGACAACCAACAGGAAAATGAGTTTTCCTGGGAAAGTGAGGAAACTAGCCATGTCCTAGTTATACTGGCAAGGATAAATCACAGAAAATATTAAATTGTTAGTCTTGAAATTAAAATATTTGACAAAAAAGCTTAGAGACAAACTAAACAGCATCCTTGAGGTCCATTTCTAATTGATTTTACTTATTCACCAAAGGCAGTAAAACAGTGCTATGAATTACTTATCCCAGGAACTGAATGTGAGGGTGAAAGGTAACATCAAAAAAACCAGTTAGCTTCATCTGATTCAATGAACTCTTAGAAAATGTGCACAATAGCAGCCTGCAAAAGCTTTTCTTGGCATATTGTACTTCTCAGTTTTAAACTGAAGGACCTACAGGATGTTAATAAATTGAATACAATAGTATGTCTTGCTTTTAATAAGGTGTTTGTTCTGAAAGCACATTAAAGCCTCGTTCAAAATGAAGGTGATAATGCACACGTATGGCAGCTTAATAATAGAAATCACACCTTTCTTTCTTTTCTTCTTACCTAGATCCTTCCCTCCAACTCTTTCAGAAGCTGCACATTTTTTAAATGAGTTGCCTGGTCAATAAGTAAAAAAAGTGTGTTAGATGTCTTTAACATATTTGATTTTTTAGATAAAATGGAATGCTTGAAAGCCCTCAACAGTGATTGAAGGTGTTTCTTTGCTCTACTCTAAAAGCTTTTTTGGCAAGTTTCCAACCAGTGCAGCACTTCACTGCACAGATGAGATCTGTGCAATGATTTATATTATAAAGTTACACTCCTTTACTGAGGGAAAGCATAGTAAGAGGTGGTAAATAACCAGTATCTAAAGACCAAAAGCTAGCTCCTCTATAGTTACACATTTTATATCCCTGCTTATAATCTTAATTCTGATTGTACTGTCTTCCTCATCAACAAAAGTTAGCTCCTCCATAGCTACACATTTGATATCCCTGCTTATATATAATCTTAATTCTTATTGCACTGCTATCACTGTCTTCCTCATCAACTCTCTAATCGGTTTAAAATTCATAAAGCATGAAAAAGAAAGAAAGGATTCAAGGATTCCAGTATGATTAATCACACTAACACTCATTGGTGCAATTCTCATACAGGATTGTGTCAGATATATAATGGAAGAGAAGCATGGAGGAGCTGTCCTATGGCAGCCCATGTTTTAGAGGACAATCAATGATTTCTAGAGTGAAAGACTCATCTGAGAGACTAGGAAGTCATAAAACTCCAGGCAAGGTAGCAAGCAACTCTACTCTTAAAAAGATTTCTAATGACTCGGATTTTTTTTAATTTCCTTTAAGATGTTTTTTCTTTTATCTAACTAGTACCTGCTAGATATTTGTAAACCAGAAGGCACACTGAGACTTTTTGAAATAAGAATTCAAGCATTAGGGGGCAGGATCTTGGGGACAGGCAGCAAACAGAGGGATCTTGTTCCCAGGAGGGAATGCCAGACAAATTCTGCACTAATCTGGTGAGGCTTATGCCACATCTCCAAAGAGGCTTCAGCATGGACATGTTCTCAGTTGATTTCTACACTTAGATAAAATTCTCCTTACTGATGATGGAGATCCTGGGAAGCTGAAGTCAGTGTGTTCCAAAGGCTATAACTATTGTGTCTCCTGTCTCACTTTGAAAAATATTATAGAGAAATGCAGAAATGTTTGTTTCTGGAACATTCACAGTGAATTTCCATGACTCAAAAAGGTGTAAGTGATTTGATAAACATCAGCTAAACACCAGAACAACCCTTAAACCCACCCAATTTCAGTAAATAGTATTTATCCTTATTTCTTCTTTACCTCACCTTCTTATTACTCTCAGTGTACACACACAGAAATTCATGCCCTGGGTAGAAAAATGTCCAAATGCAATCACTGGCAGGAGAATTGTACTTAATTCCTTTCAGTGAGATAGGGCACATTTAATTTAAATTATACACAAATGAAGGCTACAGGTCACAGAAGAGGTGGCACATAGCCCTTCAGAGAATAAAATATTGTCCTCCCTAGAACCTGTCCATTTAAATTGATCATTTGGATGGGTTTTTTTTTCAAATCACAGAGGCTTTAGAAATGTGAGGCATTATCCAAAATGAATCAAAATCTATGGACGATTTCTCTCACTCAGTTTTGGATCAAAGCTCTGTGTGAAGATACAGAGTTTTGACACTTTGCTGGTGTTTAGTGTTATAACTTTCATAAAATTATAAAGTGTAATTTAGTATTATAACTTTCACAAAATTATAAAGTATCCATGACTTACTAGGAAAGGATCCCACACCTACTTTGCACCTGTGAGGGCAGGTTCCCTGTACTGCAGCTCTGGTGCCAAATCTCAGCTGCATCATTTCTCACAGATGCTCTTTGCACAAAAGAGAATTATCAGAGGTACAAACCATCAGAGAACGGTATCATATCTCTGAAGAGATGAGAGTAAAAGGATTCTAGCTTGTTTTCTTCACAGAGTTTTCCTTCTTTCAAGAGGCAAAATATGTTTAGTAAACTGCTTCTTTATAATGAAACCATGCCAAAGCTGAAAGTTTCATGGTTTGTTTTCCTGCTGAGGCTTTTAGGATACAGTGTTTTAGCATTTTTGTAACATCTACAATAAACTACAGACAGTCCTGAAAATCTTCAAACTGCAAAATATAACAGAGACACCTACTACTGCTCTGCTCTTGCAGGACACTGCTTGGATCAACTCTGGTGACAGGAAACTTGTTTTATCTTAGTTCTCCTTTTCATCTTTTGTTTCTTTGCTGAACAACTTTTCACTACAGTTTTATGCAGCCAAAATTTCTACTAGTAAAAGATAAACAAACAAACCATAATTCCAAAGTAATACTCCCATGACCTTCTGTCATTATTTTTAACCCCAGTTGGTACATGAACACCAGCCCACATATTATCATTGGAGAAAATGCTGTCTCAAAATTACCAAGAGTTAGAAAAACATCATTTACAGAGAAGAAAATAAAATACATTACTGTTTAAAAGATAAAGTATATTGAAAGAATTTTTCATGTGGCATTTTTATATGATAATTAAGTCTTAAAAGTTTGAGTTTCAGTCTCCATATTAATAAGTGGATGTTAATAGGCCATCCATACAGACTCCCCTTTTAAAATACCAATGAGATATCCCTTATGTTTTTACATGTGTAAGTACAATTAATACAGCAACCCAACTGGAAACAAAATTGCCTTAGTTAACCAACCATTGCAAGGCAATCAAGTGTGGTATCAAATGTAATTGTAGAAGATTCATTTGGGGAATAACAGCAATTATTTAGTACAGAATTCTCTCATTCTTTCAGCTTGCACATATTTTTTTCATGAGTCTCTATCTCAGAAAAATAATTGGACAATCACAACTGTCAAAAGCATCCCCCTTTCTATCTGTAGTGTACAAGAAATTTCAAACTGACAAGGCTGTTTCATTTAGATTTATTGGTTTGTACCTCTGAGTTGCAACTGCTTTAATCTAAAATATTCAGGCTTAATTCCTTCAGCTGTACAGGCAGCTGGGGAATTGGGCAGTACCAATGCAGTAGGAAACAGAGAATGGGATTTCTCCATTTGCCTGAAGCTAAGCACTTTTGATTTGCCTTCATAAACTTCACAAATACTCTCTTAGAACCTAATAGTTTTCTAACAGGTAAGTATTATTCTTGGGCCATACAAGTAAACTACAGTTCAACTATTTTAACCAACTTTGTGCTTCATCAGGAAATTACACATCACAATCCAATATTTCTTTATTTCCCTTTTTTACTTAGAAGATATTTGATATTCTTAATTACTATTATTAATTAATATTACTTAGAATAACTTTGTACCTTTAGTAAATTAATCAGTCATTTCCAAAAGTATTTTGCTATTTAATTATCAGTGAAAAATACCATATCCACAATTATATTTTTTCTTGTCACTTAGCTATACTATAGTAAATATGTAAGATACATGCTCTTAACTCATTTTAGATTTCCAAAATGTCCAGCTCACAGCTGGATAACTGAGTTACACAGTGGGAGAGCAACGGGCTCCTGGGCCAGCCACAAAGGTGACAGTGAATGGGGGGACATCAGGCTGGGGACCTGTCACTGCTGGGGTCCCACTGGGCTCCATCCTCAGCCTGCTTCTCTTCAACACCTTCATTAATGGCTTGGATGGAGTGCTCAAAGGAATTCTAAGTTAATTTGCTGATGACATTGAACTGGGAAGGAACTGTCTGCTCCCTCAGAGGCAGAGAGGTCCTGCAGAGACACCTCAGTACCCTGGAGTGATGGGCAACCACCAACCTGATCAAGTGTATCAAGGGCAAGTGCCAGATTCTGCACCTGGGATGGAGCAACCGTGCATGTGTTATAGACTGGGGAATGAGAGGCTGGAAAGCAGTGCTGGGGAAAGGAACCTGGGGGTCCTGGTCAGCGGCAAGTTGAACATGAGTCAGCAGTGCCCTGGCAGCCAGGAGGGCCAACCCTGTCCTGGGGGGCATCAGGCACAGCATCAGCAGCCAGGCACTGGGGTGGCCTCACCTCGAGTGCTGGGGGCAGTTTTGGGCACCACAATATAAAAAAGACATTGAGATCTTAGAGAATGTCTAAAGAAAAGCCAGGGGAATGCTTAGGACGAGCATCTGAGGCCACTGGGTTTGTTCAGCCTGGAGAAAAGGAAACTGAGGGACACCTCAGTGTGGTCTTCAACAACATCATGAGGGGCAGCAGAGGGGCAGGCACTGATGTCTCTACTCTTGTGACCATGACAGGACCCAAGGAAACAGCCTGAAGCTGAGCTGGGGGAGGTTTAGGTTGGATATTAGGAACAGTTTTTTCCCCCAGAGCTCCCCCATAGCTGGGGAACAGGCTCCACAGGGCACGGGTCACATCACCAAGCCTGACAGAGTTCAAGAAGAGTTTGGACAACACTCTCAGGCACAGGGTGTGACTCTTGGGGTGTCCTGTTCAGGGCCATGAGTTGGAATTTATAATCCTAATGGGTCCCTTCAAACTCAGCATCATTTATGACTCTATGAAATGGAAAGAAGGTAGGTTAGGCACTAGGAAGAAATTCTTTCCTGTGAAGGTGATAAGGCACTGACATAGATTTCCCAGAGAAGTTCCCTGGAAGTGTTCAAGGCCAGGGTGGATGAGGCTCTGAGTAATCTGGAATAGTGGAAGGTGTCCCATGGCAGGGGGTCAGAACAAGATGAGCTTTAAAGTCCCTTACAATCTGAGCCGTGCTGTGATTCTGTGATTTATAAAAGACTCAAAATTTAAGTTTTCTGTTTTGTTTTTAATTGTTTGGTCTGCTTGAATCAGTTGGAATTTAATACACCATTGTACCTAAAATATTGGAACAAATTATACTCTTATTCAATTAGAAATAGTAAAGGAATTTTAGTAGACGTGGATCTGTATGTCTGTAAATAGTTTAGTCTCCTAACTATTTTTATAAAGGAAAAACAAATGTACTTCAGACAATTTGGGTGGTCTTTACACTAGATTATTAGGTGAAATTTAAAAAAAAATATTCTGTGGGAGTGAATCTTTTTTTTTTCCTGTAGTAGCTTATTTCAAAAGACCATATCTAATATGCTGAATTTTTATTATAAGGTGACATTAATCTAAAAATTAAATCATTAATGCTTGCACGTTTCTTTTGCTGTGAACTGTGCACAACCCACTCATATTTGGAATAAGGTGTTAGACCAGGCACCCTGGTGGTTTTTTGATTGACACATCCCTTGTAGCTCTGTACAGACCTTGGTCTCACAGTCAGCCTTCTTTGCCCTTCCTTTTTTGCATATGTTCCACTCAAGTCAGCCCATATACACTCCCCCAGGAGGAATGCTTGTGATATTTTCTCCTGAAAACTCCATAGGCTTTTATTCAGCTGCAATCTGACTGTCAAGGACATTGCTGATCACAAGCTCATTAGAAGCAGAAATAGCTTGTCCCATGAGTTTCAATCTACAGTGACTCATGTGCAATGCTGCTGGAAGGGCTTTCATCATCCAAACCTAAATCCTGGATGAGAAATGAACCTCATGCAGCATGATATAGACCACTAATAATGCTATCAGAAGAGCTTTAAGAACCTCTAACTGCAGAAAGTTTTACAGTCTATCTTCTATTTTCCATCACAGCCATTAGGAGAATGATTCTTCCAGTGAAAATTAAGTTTATCATAAAGATCTGTGTGCAAACTAATTTGAGAAGGCATTTTCTAAAAAGTAGGCCAGAAGAGAAGAAAGATTACTTCTGGCAAAAATGGAACAAATTAAATTATAAGAGGCTTAATACATTTATTTGAAATTTAATTGCATAACCTAATGTCAAGGTTATTATATGGTGCACACTGTTCTGATCCAAATCCAAAACAGTAAAGTACAATCTCAGCTTGCAGTTACTTTATTATAAATCAAACTACATTTTTTTTTTCAATACTGACCATAGTCCCTCCCTGAACTACAACATCAATATAAAATCACATTTCCAAATTATTTTGAGATGTCTCCTTGGCAATGAACTCAGATAAAACCTGAAACCTCTTAGGTATGACTGGTTTGTACTGTGAAAAAAAAATGGATAAAAAGCAAAACAAAAGCTGAGGCGGTGTTGACATGATGCCACAAAATAGTGCAGAAGCAAAATGGTTAGAATGAGATTCTGACTGTATTCACACAGCTCTGCACTGAGTCCATCAAGCCTGCAGGTTTTGTTTCCTAGTCACAAGAGAGACAGATTAGCAGAAAAGGTCGCTGCAGCATTCTTGTTACAGCATCTCCACGGAATATGCATTGTGTGTTTTACTGCGTGTTGGAGGCTGTGCCTGTGCAGAGAGCACAGTTAAAAGCATTCAGGCTGTGTCCAGACTCTCTGTACTCCTCAAGTCAGTCACTCCTCTCTGAATTACATGGCCTGACCTTACCAGCTTTTTTGTCTGTTTTCAGATCTTCAAGTGCCTGAGTAACACTGAATCAGAATGAACATTTCTGCTGGTTTTGACTGGGTTAGAACTAACTTTCTTCATAGTAGCTAGCATGGGCTATATTTTGGATTTGTTCTGGAAAAGTGTTGATAATTCTGGTGTGGTTTTGGTTTGTTTGTTTGTTTGTTTTTATTTTTTATTGCTGAGGAGTGTCTTCGTGCAGCTGAGGCCTTTTCTGTTTTTCACACTGCCCCACCAGGGAGGAGGCTGGGGGTGTGCAGCTGACCCCAGCTGACCCAAGGGATATCCCATGCCATACAGCACCCTGCTCAGTGTATAACACTGCAGGAAGAAGAAGGAAAGGGGTAGACTTTTGGAGGGATGGTGTTTGTCTTCACAAATCATCATGAAGGGCAAAGGAGCCCCATTTTCCTGGGGATGGATGAACACCTGGCTGCCCATGGGAAGTGGTGAAGGAATTCCTTGTTTTGCTTCGCTACTGCATGCAACTTTTGCTTTACTTATGAAACTGTCCTTATATCAACCCATGAGTTTTCTCATTTTTACTCTTGCAATTGTCTTCCCTACCCTGAATGGGAGTGAGCAGGTGCCTGTGCAGTGCTTCCTTGTCAGCTGGGGTTAAAGCACAACAACATTCTTAGAAAACCACTGTGCATTCAACTGTGTGCTAAGTGATTCTCAGGGATGTGAACACACAGTCCAGGTTTGCAGCAGTATTGTGTAAAAGTACCATCTGCTTTTATTTCTGAAGGAACATGGAATAAAGGCATAATAAATAATTTTGACACTTAGCCAGGAACTATAGCCTAAAATTAAGAGGCTTATAATCATGCAGCAAAATATTAATTTAGCCAAATTGGTAATAAAAACATCAAGGTTGTACATTTCAAAATCATGTCATTTATTTTTTCAGTAAAGGCTGAAATGAATAAAGAAGATAATTTAATGTTTGACCAGACTGGGGCCTCTTTCAGCAGTACTAGAATGTTGAAAGAAGAGATGCAGTTATTAAAATATGGGAAGAGATTCTATAGAAATATCTATGACTCCCAAGACAAGAAGATAACCAAATCCTTCTGTATTAAGCTTTTCTTGCTTGTGTGGGGTTTTTTTTTGTTTTGTTTTGTTTTTTTCTCTTTACACAAGAAAAAGACAACTCGTAAAAATCTTTTCTGTGATTCTGTTTTCGTGTTTGGGAAAAGCACACTTTTAACTGATAGCAACCATCACTCAAATGTCTTCTCTGTAATCATTCCTTGTCTGTCAAAACAAACAGATGTCTTGTGTACAACTCAGAGCTACATCCCTGGTCTGTGAAGCTCCCTAGGAGCTTCTGAAGGGAAAAGTTCATTTTATTCTCTAGGCACCCTGACTGAGACTCTGTTTACTGAATTAAATAGACTGTCTATTCATAGTCAGTAACCCTTTCTGTAGTAGATACATAAACAACATATTTATAAGACTACAGTTAACATTTCAAAGAGGAAAAATCCAAGAAGGTTAAAAAGAGAAAAACTGAAGCTTACCCCAAACTCATCCCTCCACTGATGTGATGCTTGGTACTTCTCTGCTTCTTTAGCAAGGCGCTGAAGAACAAAGAGAGAGAGGACATAAATTTTAGTCTTTACTGATTCTTTACATTAAAAAAAATCTTTCTATTATACTTTTTTCCTAAGCATATTTTCTCTCTAAAAATTTTATATCTAGGCTTTTTTCATTTACTTGAAAATTATGTGCATTTGAGTCAAGGTGAACTCTCTCATCTAAAAAATGCTATTTTCTGTATTATTCGATATTAAGTACCATAATGCATTAGAAAATATAACCCTTACTCCAATATAATTTAAAAAGTTCTAGTTAAGTCCAAAATCCATCAACATTCTGCTGAAAATACTCTCTCTTTACACACACTAGCTTGTTTTATATGCATTAATTTAATCTACTATCTAATGACAAGTACATATTAAAATATTAAAACACCATTTTATGGACATTTATTCCTCTGTTATATCATTTAGCTTCAATTACAGAAACTTCTGACAGCCCTGTGATTATTAGGGATACATAAAAAGTCAGTAATTTGGGACTAGCCGGAGTCTGATCTCATGGATTGAATTAGCAGCTGGAGAGTAACAAGCATGTTCCTAGAGGGCATTCACCCATATTTAATACTTTGAATAAATCCAGTCTTTTCACTTAGCCCTGCAGAAAGAAAAGTACAGGAATTTGCTCTTTCAAATCAATCTCTGGTACAGACACATCCATTAGATTGGCTGATGTGTTCCTCCTCATAAGTCTGAAAAAAACCTGTTTGGACACAATTCATAGGACTTCACTACAACATTGCATATAGAATTTGCCAAGGAAATGCATGTTCTCCAGCAAAGCTGCACACTGATCCCCCATCCCACAGATGCACCCATCCCTAAAGCAAGCCAGCTCACCCTGAAGAAGCAGCTACCTGATGTGAATGTACTTCATGTGGACTCAGCCATGTCTTAATTGTTGAGTGACTTACTTTTAGAAATAAATTATTTTGCAGCCCAATAAAAATTTTAGCGACTGTTTTTAGGAGTCATGGTCCCTTTCTAGGAGACATATCCTACGTCCACCAGATAAGGGTGAAAATGCTTACTGTGTAAAAGTATGTCTGATGATCCTTTTAATATTCAGACCAATCCTCATACAAAATGAACTGGTGTCTAAGCCACACTTTCAGTTGAGTGACCTTGTCAGTTCTTGCTAACAGCAAAAGGAATATGACCAGAAAGTCCAGGAAAGCTGGAGTTCCAGACATGCATCTGTCAGAACCTCACCTCAGACCCTGCAACAGCCTGTGCTCCCTTATCCCCTGAGGGCAACCCCTCTCCCTGCTTCAACAGCTACCAGGATGATTGACACATTTCAAAAAATCAGAACTTAGGAACTTTTCCGTATTTTTAGGTTTTAAATAATTCTTTAAAACCAGAAAAAAGTCAACTATGTCCTCTACTGCCACAAAATGTGTCCCCACTCAGTTGTTTTACTGTCAACTCAAATGATTCTTAGCTAACAGAAAGCTACCAGCACTTTATAGGCACTGCTCACTGGAGGTACATCCACAGTAACCAAGTACCACATTAACCAAAAAAAACCTATGATATCACTTCATACATTATATTGGAAAAAAGCACAGTCTAACTCTCCTTGACTGCACTGGACAAACATCTACAGCATTTCGTTTTTTGGTAATACACTAGAACAACTTTGTCCATCTAGTTTATTCACTTAATCTGGTCCATTCGGTATCTAAATTTGCATATCCTTTGATAAATTCATGATGATTAAGTCATATTTCACCAGACTGTAGCAAAGCAAGACAACATTTGCTACATGTGTAAATAGTTGCAGTTAACACTGCCATCAGTTTTCCTTCACACTCTGCTCCATTGCCTTAAGGTACTCTGAGAACCACAAGACAGCAGAACCCAAATGCACAAAATGATAGATGGATTACGGAGAGAAATATACAATCATCATTAACGCTACTAAGAATCTAAGAATTTTCAATGGAAAGAACAGCAGCCATGCTTGAAGTTCCTCAGTTCAAAGGGTAGATTGCTTAGCTAATCTGCACTATAAAGTGAAAATGCTTAAAGCAAACAAAAAAAAAAGTTGGTTTGGGTTGCTTTCTCTTGTCTCAAACGAAGGGAAAAAAAAGAATATCCCTCAGAAAATTGTATTCCTATTCTCCTTTAGAATTTTTCAGCCAGGTTTCAGCTAGAACCCATCATAACTGCCCAAGCATCTTTCTAAAATAACCCTACATGCAATATCTACAATGCTTTACGCCTTAAAATAGCCTCCACAATGAGAGGCTGGCATTCAGGGCACGTGTACAGAGCTTTGTTAATGGTAATCAAGCAAGCAAACTGTTTAAGAAATAGTAATAACCAATGAGAAAACAACGGTTCCTTGACTGCCAGAACCCCAAACCTGACATCAGAATGGAAGTACACATGACAACAAGACAGGACCACGCATACAGGTTCCAGCAACTGGTTGAGATACCATTTTGATTTCTTCATCACTACTTACCTAAAGAATCTTTTGCTCTACTGTCCAAAATCAGGGTTTTGTTTTGCTGCTGTTACACTTATTTGATCGTTTTTTTAAAAAATTATCTGCAGTGTATCCAATACTTTAGCTGGAATGTATATTCAGAATGCACCTCATAGTACCCTGTGTCAACACTCCTTGGCCAAAAATACCTGGGCAGTTAAGCAAACTCAAGTTACTTGTGCCTTTTATTGTGACACAAGGAGACTAATTGAGATTTTTCATCTCAAAGAAATCATTCCTGCTTCCTTTTGAGGTATGCAAATGTCAGGTCTGGCCTTCCCTGTTTTGATGGAGGAGTCTCTGGGGAATGCTGACAGAGAAGCCGCACAACAGCCGGCTGACACCTGGAGCTTCCCATTTTCCCTCTCATTACAATGAGGGTTTAACAAGGCAACAGCTTCTTTAACACCATGACCCACTGCAGCGCCCTACAGGTTTCTCCAGCAAGTACTAAAATCCTGACATATTAATTTTTATGTGTAAGAAAATAAGAAACTAATTAATATTCTTGTATATTAGCTTATAATAATTTCTTCCTCCATGCCCTCTGTATTGCTTGCTGTACAGATGAAAGTTGTGAGATGTTTTCATGCCTTGAAGGAAGCTCTGTTTAATAGCATCTTTTTGGATACAGAGTAGGAGAATCAGAACAAAACTAAAAATGGAAAAAAAAACCCCAAAACTAACATGTAACAGAAGTGTTCTGGCTTACTTCATAGTATTTAAAGAACTCTACTTCGTGCAGTCTGCTGGAGAACACAGATTTACTCTGAATTAGTAAATAATTTGAGGAACCACGACCAGGGAGAGAGGGCTGCAAAGGCTAACAGAATGCTGTAGTATCTATTCATGTCCTTTGGAGGATGCCTGACAGCTCTGTGATGGTGCTTTTTAAGTAAGGGATCAGAGGAGCTGATGCCAGATTTAGCCAGTGTGACTGACACAGTAGCTGATGTCAAATTTAAGGTGTATGGAAACACTTTGATTAAATATGCAATTTGTGTAATAAATTTTCTTAGAGTAAACAATTACTTCTATGGTTTTATTTTTCTTTTTTTTTTCATTTATTTTAAACTTTTAAAAAAATTATTAATGAGAACAGACTCCTCCTTTTTTTTTTTTCCTTAGTAGGGTGCAGTGTGCATTATTTTCAGGAATTTCCAGAATACTTAGCTCATTAATTTTAAAAAAAATCCCTTGAAAATCAGTCACTGCTCACAAATAAGCATTTTTAATCAAACTTTGAAAGGAGTCAAGAGGTACCTGCCACTAGATTTCCTTATATGTTTCAAAGAGAAAGCTTATCTTCAAAGGAAAACAGCTATTGTAAAGCTAGATAAGGTGCAAGTGTTAATTCACTCCACCGGCCTATGAATCTTTCTTTAACTTTTAAAGGGATGATAAAAGACTATACACATACAAACACACATACAAATAACAGAAAAGGAAAACAACCAAAAAACATCCAAAACCCAGCTGCTTGTCAATCTCAAAACCCTCTATTTTCAAAGGCCTTGTCCCCAGTTTCCAAGTTCACGCTACGATCCCTGAAAGGCAGCCTTTGATGCAGCACAGACAGCAAGAATCTTTATCTGATCTGTAAAGATCAACTCCCTAGCAGGCCTATTCATCTTCCAGCTTTCATTTTTCTTACATGTATGTCATATTTTTATCTCCTCCCTGCCAGCACAAGATTCTGTCAGCAAATGGCTCAATTAAATTCATATTCAGTACAATGAAGTAATTTTCTTTTGTGCTTCCCATTCTCCTTTAAGTGTTTTATTTGAAAATAATATTCAACTAGTTCTTGATATATTAAGTTATTATAAAATGTGTAATCTTAAGAATTAATAGATATCAGTAACCTCACAAACTTATTAAAACACAAAATCTAAGGGGTTTTTGGGTTATTTTAAGAAAATAAGTACCATGGAAAAATATGTCAACATCAAGCTTAAAAGGAACAACATAGAATACAGAATGACCTTCAAGTCCTGATTGTAAAATATTATCCAAATATTCAAACCTGTTCTTGCATGAACAGCACAAAAGCCACAGGAAGTATGTGTAAAAGTGGTTTAATACATAGTTTTCATATATGTGTCTGAAACACAAATATTTTTCTTCCGTAGTTGATTATGAATTGGATATGAATTACAAGATGAGGAAGAGATTCTGTAAGACTCATATATTGGTGTCTGAAGTCTCAAGACTGATAGTGCTATTTCATTACAGGTTTAATACAGACTGACAAAGTCCAAAGGATTACAGTCTCAGCTCAGTAAGCTGTTACATTCTATATTAAAACAAATTAGATCTAGTCTCTTCTACCTTGATTCTGTTTCTTTACATGCATAGCATATGTTATATTTTCACAGGAATTCTTGGTAATGAATTATCCAAATACCCATGAGTTACCCTATTCAATAATTGTACTGATTGTATAAAAAGACCACCCAGGTTGTCACACAGAGTGAGAGCTCAGCAAACAACTGTAAACTGGAAGGTCAGTAATGCAAAAGTGAGCATAGATGTGCTAAAGATAGCCAGACTATAACCCTCACATAAATACATCTGGATTTATTTTCTTTTGTCTTATTTCCATACTTCCAGTGGGACACAGGAGGAGTTAGGAGAGGCTGACTACCCTTTTACATGTTATTTATAAAGATATTTCCTATATGATCTTTCTAACAAATGGGCACTGATAATAATTATCACCACAAAAGCTGATCTAGATTTGATGAAGCTGAGGCACGTCAGTTTGGATAAGACAGTCCCAGCCATAAAATAGTGTGGTAGACTGAACCAAAGACATACCCAATTTTGCTGATTTAAATTGTAACAAGTTTCCTCTCTCAAGTAAATTTGTTTGTTTTTAAAAATATTGTGATCACTAACACTGAAGCACAAAATTTCCCATGATAATTCATATTTCCCTATGTCAAATAAGGACTTTTTTCCTAAGCTTTGCTGTATTCCATTATATAAAAGGCCATAATCTTCTGCAGCATCTTCATAACCTTCAGCAGAAGGGTAACTAGAACTTTAAACATATTTTTAAGAACATTTTTTTAATATAGTGACCAAATATTTTTTTAATATATTTTTGGGGTTTTTGGTTTTTTTTTTTTTTTTTTGTTTGGTTTGGTTTGGTTTGGTTTTGGTTTTTTTTTTTTTTTTTTTTTTTGCTGATCTGCATCTTGGTTATATTTTAGGTATTTAGACTGCAAAGTCACAGCTTCTCTTTACTCTGACATCTGCTGTGCCACATGATGGTAATGTGATCTGTGCTCTGTTAATGAGGATATCTGAAGCACATAAGGTCACAGAATGACTGTGTTTATATTGGTCTCTAGATTCCATACAGAATGTGTATGTTGTACTCCTCAGCTACTCTCTGGGGACAGTTTCACTTTTGTCATCTAAGGCAGTAGTTGAGTTATATCCATATGGAAAAAGGGTATACCAGGGGTCTGCTGGCACTGTAATACTTACAAAAAGCAGTCTTCATATAAAATTACTGGCCTAAATGTCTATGTATTTTAAAACAATTGGGAATTTGGAAAATTTTTTGAAAAGCTAATGTTAACAACTCTGGACAACTGTTCAAAGTAACACCTCAGTCCTTGTCTTCCACTTTATAAACAATTAACAGCAACCTAATATGCTACATTTATTTTTTTCTAATTTAGCTGTAGATTACAAAATTCAACTTCAATTAAAAAGTTAGCAGAAAATTATTTTCCACAGTTTGTCTGCTTTTCTAATGCATTTCAAGACATTTCTGCTTTATTCATATGAAAAATAACTCTATTTCAGACCTTCTTAATCAGCTTTTCTAACAGAAAGACCTCATATCCAAAGAAAGGCTGTCATGTTGGTTACAAAGTAACTTCATGGAAAAAAAATTATCATCACCTTCCACATATTTAGAAGACAGAGCTTAAAAGGTTTTCAGTATCTGTTAATTGCTATAATGAAAATCATTCTTTGTCATTCAAGACAACCTTTATTCCTTGTTTACTTCGATGAAAGAAGGAACAATAAGGCTGATTCTCTACAGAGAATTTTTACTCATGGTCTTGTTCCTAAGAAAATCAAGCTACTGGTTGAAATAAGATCAGAAATCAATGGGAAATAAAATCTGAACTAGAGTACTCGAGATTACAATATTGTAGGTAAAGTTAACACTTTCTGACATAACTAATCACATTTATTTCAACAGGAAAAACTGAAATTGGGATGCCCAAAATAAATGCATCCCACACATGCTTTTGATGCCTAAAGTGTCACGTGCAATCACCTGTCACTGACAAAAGTGTCATGTAAGGAAAGTAAGAAAGGATAGAGCCCAAAGAATATTTGTCACAGTGACACTTCTCCATTACATAAAAGCAGCCCTTCCCTAAAACATGAACTAGAAATACCTCTTCTCTTATATAAGTTCCTATCAAATTGACAAATAGAGAAGGAAAAAGTGGCATAGTAGCAGTACTTCAAGGCCTAAAAGAGAGATGAAGAGTCTTTCAAATATAATGTATTAGGGTTTTCATTAAAGTTTTAGAAAGTATCTAAAATCCTTCAGAACTAGTCAAATGTACAGATATTGTCACTTCTTGTTTCTGTCTTGAAAACAAATCACAGAAGAGCTGGAGCTATATACACTACTGAAAGTCATCCATGGACAAAAAATAACTAAATAACTAAATAAATAATAAGTAAATAAATAAATAAATAAGCTAAACTACATATATTTAAATTTCTGGAAAAGTGGTATAGCTTGATATGCACTTAGGTGAGTGCACAGCCTGCAGAAGTTGCAGGGGATAATGTCAAGTATTAGTTTGTAGCTGTCTGAAAACTAACTGGTGTCACCTCAACTTTGTATCTAATGTCCATAATCCTTACTAGAACTAGCAAGACCATTGGTACCTGATGAAAAAAAACCTTACATGAGCAGTCAAAGGGAAAAATGAACCACAGGTCTAAAGGCATCGCTAGAGGAGTACCTGAATACCAGAGAACAGATCAAATACAGCCACAATGAAGAATGTAGGGAGCATAGAATTGTCTTCTCTGACTGGAGTACTGAGTTCTGTCCATGAGGCATGAAATATTATGTGAAATACCTTACACACTAAATATGGTGCAGCAGGGGTGTACAAATTTATTATATTCAACTATCATTAAACAGCAAAAAGGAGTGTAGTAGATTCACATCAGAAGGTAGAGAAGCAGAATTTCCACATTTACAGGGAGAGGGAAGGAGGAAGGAAGTTCAGTTTCCAAGCTGGAGTATATTTCTAGGACGTGTGCAATCAGGAGATTTGAGAAGCTGGGAAATGTTGTGACAGTTTGATACTGCCAGAAATTTTTCAGTAGACAAGGGAGTATGATAGAGACAACTGTAGATAAAGGCATGAAGAAAAACTATTAGAAGAGTAAGATAGTCTGTCAAATGCATCTTGACATCTAGCAGTGAAATTTCACTAGAGTGGTGTATAAAAATAGCAGAAGACCACTTCTTTTAAGATATCATTCACCTGTCTCATTTGCAGAGGCTTAAACCCCTTAGAGCTTATTACATTTTCACTCTAATAATTCATATGGCTTAAACGTAAGGCACATTAGTGTTATATTTTTAAACAGGCTCAAAGTGAAGGATGCACACTGAAACCATTAGACTGAAATTGCCAACTGCTCCAACAAATCTCAAATTGCACACCACCAGCTCCAGCTCACTGCCTGCCTTGGGAAACTCTTTTAAGCTTCACAGCTGAGCTAGTAGCATCACAGGCATGATTAGAAAATGACATGGATATTGAGTAGGAATGATTTGTTACTCTGTTTTTTTCCCATGCTTTCAATCAGCTCAAGGAGAAATCATAACTATATAAAAGTTTTTTAGAAATATCAAAATTAACTCACTTCAAAAAAAGTGTTCTAAAATGTCATAAAGGCAATTTACCTCTGACTTGAAAAAAATTAACTTGACGCAGTTCAGGTTGCTTTACAACTCCTTTAATACCTCCTCAGTAATTATGCACATAAAACAATCATTAAAAAAAACCCCACAAAGTATAATGTATCAATTTATACATGTTAGCGGATTCACTGAAATCTGACCAATATACAAATAGGAACAGACGTAACTGAAATATGTACATGCAACTCCCTTATTTTAAAGGGTAAAGAAGAAAAAAAAAAACAAACACATGAATTAAATACCTCCTTACAAAGCATAAGGAGAAGAAATCATTGATACAGACTGGCATCGCTTATGCAAGATAAACACCAAAGTCATTTACCTTTCATTAAATAGGAGATGCAAGAGCAGTTGCAGTTTGTCTCATCATATAATCAAACAGAAAATTTTTTTTCACCAAATGCTAAAGCTTCATGTGAATTTAGTAACAATATATCAAATAATATCATTTTACTGTCAATGGAACTCAATAACAATATCAAATATATACTGAATCTTCAAAACCCTGGAGTATTTTTGTTTAAAATGATAGCTTCTGCTAAAATTAGAAAAGTGGAGTTCAGCTAGGTAGGGAACACTAAATATAGAGAAGTGTAGTGAGCTCTAGATTTACTCACACTTTGTGTGCTACAAAAGATGTTTAGATGTAATGCTGTTGTAATCCCAAAAGAAGATCATAAAGCTGGAGATTTAAAATCTCTGCTGAACTGATAAGCAAATACCTCTTTTGGCCATGTCACCAAAATTAAGGTCTCAGAGTTTGATGAGTATTTATAGAAAGAAGAGAAAAATCCAGAATTTCCAGAAATAACAGGAGTGACCAGAGCTCATTTATCATCTATTCCTCTGCAGAACACAACAGAAATGTTTTATTTCATTAAGACACATTTATAACCTACACTATAATGATAAATTCCCAAGTAGTTAATGATTTATAATAAAATCAAGACAGCGCTGAAGTCTGCAGCAGCATTTCCAGAAATGGGTCTATGAACAATGCAACTGTATTAATAATGAAATGAAGAGCATGAATAGTAGAACCAAATTGTGAATTTTAGAAAAAAAATCAGCATGTTCACCTCAGCACTCCAATGTATAAAAACGAATGAATTTGACTTATTACAAGTCTGTTCAAAAATGAATCCACTTCTTAAACATATATACATATTTGCTTAAAACTACAGCTGAATACCAAATGTAGCTTTAACAAGGCAAGATAGTGTCTCAACAGCTTTGCATGTCAGGGACAAAAAAAAAAATAGAGCAGGTGGTGGGCTATAGCTGCTGAATAATCAACTTGATCTTATCAGCAGTCAGGGGGTGAGAGCCAAGGAAACATGTTACTGTTGGCAACAGCAGAAACAAAGGATACATCAATCCTGCGTGCTATTTTCAGGCAAAATTTCCCTAATGGAAGTAATTCTAGTCAAAAAAAATAGAAAGAGTTTAACTGTGAGTCCTGGAGAAAACTGAGTACAAAGGGAAATGACCTTCCCCCAGCAAAGTGTAAGAGTGATTTTTATTTTCCCAGTGACCCCGTGCCAGCAATGCTGGGAACACAGCCCTGGTTATGCCTGGCTTTGAGCTGGGGTAACAGGACACCCAAAGCCTCTGCATTTCCTTCTTATCATATGGAGTGTAATAACAAGCTGCTTCTAAACTTTCCCAAATATGTTTTAAAATAAGTGTTGCACACCCAACATTCTCTCTCTACTGGACAGGCTCAAGTTTTAATGTTCAACTGTAGCCATGTCAAGTTTTTAAAAGCAATTAAGATTCTTTGTTACCTTAACTTTTTCTATAAAGGACTAAATGGGATTCACGTCTTCTTACCCCTCATTCTTCCAGACTGTAATGTAAAAACACCTTAATATTAAAAGTAGACAAAAATGTAAGGTGAGAATGCTGAAAATGGTATATTTTGCATTTCCATGCATTGTGTTGGTTGTGATTTCTCTTCGGCATCTTTTGTCATGCACATGTCATATACTGGACAATTTATGACCTCTTTGTTCCAGGCAGAACAGTCTCTTTCAGAGCATTCTTGTGATTATGCAGAAAATACAACCTGTTAAAGGTATACCATTAACCATTAATCATATTTCTGCACAGTAAGACTTTTAAAATGGACTTATATGGGAAAAAATACTATTTTTCATTGTAAAACCTCCAGCTGTAAAATTAATGCATATTGTCAGAAATATTTAATAACTTCTCCCATCCATTGTGAAGTAAATATTGCTAATTGCATTTAACACGTAAAGGAAAGTAAAGCAGAAGGGTGACATAACCAAAAAGTGTGACCAAAGTCACACAAAACACTGTTAGGTGCTTAATAGCACCATAGTTCATAAGATTTATCCTCTGGGTGAACCCACTGTATTTTCCTTTCAGTTATTTTCCTCCTTTTTCTATGATTATGTACATGATCTATAGCTATGCTTAAGAAATGTATTTCACTGGTTGCCTTAATGACTAATGTACAGATCTGAATTGACATTCTAACAGTAATTTTCTTCCATTTTTTACAAAACAAACAAACAAACAAACAAACAAACAATTAAGATTGTTTTTAGTATTACCCTCACAGGTGACACATTTGATAACTACTACAAGAGGTTTGTGTTTATGTATGATGACTTCCAGCAAAAGGTGTTTAATTAGGATGTCTCACACTTTTCTCTGTATGAAAATCTAATTGCCACCTTCTAGCTCAAAGAACAAAAACAAGAAGCATTATCCCATCTCAAAACTGTCTAAGTATCTTCCTCATGTCACTTTCCATCGGGTGTTATTTTATTTTATTTTTCAATCTTTTCTATAGAGGTAATATACTGAACCATGCCAATAAACTTAGCACCCTGCAAAAAGTGTGTTTTCTTTTACTCCAATTACAGCTACTTCCTGAAAATCATCACCAGAATCAAACTGTGAATGCCAGAAAGAAATAAGAAGCAGCTAACCCAAAAGATAAACTAAACACACATCAGGAATGTCACAGTAAAAGTAAAGGAAAACCTGGCAGTACTTTGCTGGACTGGATGTTTGATGCCCCTAACTCAGGATGATGCAGATAACTGCACCTGATCTGAGCTGCACTTAAAAGCTCTGCCCAGAAAGAATTTCTTCCACATTTGTGTTAAACTGGCACGTTAGATAGCAGAGATGATTTTCAGAAATCAGTCTGAATCTTAAATTAAGACACCTGAGGTGATACTTAAGGGACTGGCACACTGCTAAAGGTTTAGAGGTTTTTTTTAACCACTGCAGGATGCTCTTGTAGGATTTCATGGAGTTGCTTTTGGGCTATATTCTCAAGGAATACAGCAAAACAGATAAGTTTTGTAAGTGGAAAATCTGATTCTTCTGGGCACCTTCCTTTCACATGAAACATTAAGATTTGAGAAGTCAGATGCTTTGTGCTCTCATTTAGGTCACTGGCAGCACTGAAATGCTGAATCTCCACTATCTGAGCTGAAAAGTGACTCAATGCCCAGGAAAAAAAAGAATCTTGCACTTCTATATGAAAACAACTATAGATTTCAATATATCTTTCAAATCTATAGATTTTGATGAGTGCACTGCATTAATAGAGACTAAAAATGCAGCTTCATGTTCCATCAATGACTTTGACTCACCACTGATCAGTATGGTGAATGACAAAAATGACAGTAAAACACATTCACTTGCATATACAACAGAAGTTTCAAGCATATAAACCCTGAAGTTAAAGCCTTATTAAATTCAAGTACATCTAAATTCAACCATACAGGGAACTCTTCACTTGTATCCTGTGCTCAGGTGGTTTGGCAAAGTTGAACAAAGGGTGTAAGGAATGGTTACAGGGCAGAAACTTGGTGACCTAGGTGAGAAGTGGGACCAGGAATTCCTTCTATCATGGTGCCCCATGATAACACCACTACTTAGAGCCCTGGATTATAAAACCAGACAGCTGGACACTCCTTGTCAGCTGAACAGTTACATGGATCAGTTGTGTTAGATTAAAGAGATGAAAAGTAAGGAAAATCAACTTTATTTAGTAAATTAAAACTGCAAAATGCATTTTCAAGAATTTGTGTTTCTATCCTTAGTCACTTGCCGAGTAATACAATTAGCAACACCTTTCTCCAACCCACAGATCTTGGACTGATTTTTATCTGTGTTACCCATCTTCTTACTCAAAAAAAAAAAAACAAAAAACCCAAAACAAACAAAAAAAAAAACCTCAAAAACAAAAACCCACCCAAAAACCCAAATAAACAAACAAAAAACAAACAAACAAAAAACTCAAACAAAAACCAAACAAAAAAACCCAAAACCAACAACATCAACAACCAAACCTGAAAAAAAATACCCTCAGATATATAACCCAGCTAATTCTGTGTGGAGTATATAAAAAAAAAACCCAAAACCTCCAAAAAACCCCAAAACTGAAAAACATCACAAAGAAAAAAAAAATTCCAGCAAAACTTCAGATTTCTTAAGATTACAAGCTTACTGAGATCATAGGATAAGCTTGATGGCATATGACTTTTTACTTAAAAAAAATTAAAAAGTTAAAAATTCTATTTGGAACTGGAAATATTAGCAGGCACAGGCAATATGTGATGATGGCATCTTTGTTCACTCAGACGAGGTTGGCAGCAGCAAAGCCACTGCTGCTCTGACACAAACTCTCCACTGGACAGCTGGCAGCCAACCTCTGGAGTGCCCAGAAAGGTAAAAAAGAATAAAGTGGCAACTTCTGCCAGCTCATGGGCTTTTTTAAATAACTACAATTCAAAGAGAAGCTACTTAAATGCAAAGCTGCTGTGGATCTCAATCCGTCAAGTATCTGAATCTGACAAAATCTAAAGAGGTTGCTCACATAAGTACTCAGCTGCTGGGAAGATCCCAGCTTTGATTAGGAATTCAACTGGAAACTAAGTCACTGATGTTCTGTGCAGTGTAAAAATGGTGTGGAAAGGAGATTTACTTGCACACTCTGCACTGAGTTTTACAGGTACTGTATGCTCAATAAACTGCAGAACACAGCACTGAATTATACTACGTGTTCTGCTGATCTTGTAGAAAACATTCTTATATTGTATTTACATAATAAAGTACAAAATGCATTGTAAAACATATGGTCATTTTCTCAAATGTATGAGTGCAAATATCTTCCTTCAAGTGCTTCTTTACATAAAAATATATACACTGAGTAATGAAAAAACAAAAAAAAACTCACAAATATTTACAATATAAATAGTTTGATGTATCATTTTGAGACAGAGTGTATAATCCAGACAGATTATGGGGTTTTTTTACAGTAGCAAAATGGGGTTTGGTGTTTAGAGTTTTTTAGCTTTTGAACCATTCAACTGATCAAATAGCTTATTCTTTCACACCATTTTTAATTCTTGTGGTTTTAGCCTCTGCAAAACATAAAGGAAAGAGACAAAAAAGTCAATAAAAAATTTCAAAAGTAAAACAGGAAAATTAATGGCAAAAAAAAGGAAAAACAGAACCAAAAAACCACCATTTCTAAAGTAAAGAAATTTGAAGACTGCTTAAATTGATCTTAGTGAATCCCTACCTTCAAAAGATCATGATATTCCAAGAGAAATATCTTTTTACACCCTGATTCATTAGTCATTGTCTTTTGTTATTTTCTTGCACAGGTAATTTTGTGCATAGTTTTTAGCCTACTATTACCAGATAGGTTTATATATATTTCTGTTTAGGGTGATGGAGCATTCCAAGGTGAGTTGACTGCAGTCATTATTACTATGGTTTTTTAAAATGGTTAAACTGCTCATTCTAGTTCTAGCAAACTTTTTGATCCCTTACTTACAGAGAAAAAAAAAAGGAAAACAAACAATAAACCAAAACCAACAACCTTCACCTGGATTTAAAATTCCTTTACACTTTGAACAATACAAAAGATGAGACGTTTATGAGAAACTTGAGAAAATAAGCTTATAATGTTGAATAAAAATCTCTTTTTAAAGACCTCCTTTCCTCTTCTATGATTTGTACCAGTGTTTCCCAGATATAGTTGTGCCTATTTTTTTTTTTTGTTAAGTATAAGCAAAGCTAGTTCAAAAGATTTTTTTAGCAGAAGTTAAAGAAAAACTTTCCTCCAACTTTAGGCAATATCTTGCAATGTTTGCAGAAGGCTCCCAACAGTCCCAGTCAATCCAGAACAGTGAATATACCAAACGAGGATTTTACTTCACAGCATGTAAATAAATAAAAATTCTTGTTAAAACAAATGTTTTCCAAGGTTGATATAAAGTTGCACAATAATCAAGCCTATTTCAGTAGAAGGACTTCTGTGTAATCACCTCATGTATTTCATGTGCAACCAGAAAGGAATTTGTGTTGGATTGATATTTATGTGCTTGGTTTTACATACAAAGAACAGTTTATGCTTTCCTTGAGCAGTAGCATTTGCAGTGGGCTAACAGCTGAATCTTCAATATACACTTGAATTGTCAATATAAGTTTTAGTATCACCCTCCCTCTCTTACTATAAACCTAGTCAAAAGTCTCAGACAGAAAACATGCTCCACTTTGGAACAGGAGGTTACGTATCCTAAAAATACTTGAAATGTTTGTTTTTCAAATATGCAGTTTCTAAGTATAGCACATTTGGAAATGTCATAAAAATATTGTTCTTCCTTATTTTTGAACTATGAAGTTGTCAGATTTGTTTTAAGTGGAATCCACAGCATTGCACCAAAATCTTCTCAGTCAGTAGCAGCTTATTAAACAGATCTAGGAGTGTTTGGGTTTTGCTGTTGTTGATGTTTGTCAGTTGTTTTCCTTGTTTGGGTCTGTAAGTTATGGAAATAGCACTGCTCAGATGATACTGTGAATCCCAAGCAAAGTGTGTTACTGCTGCAATTCCTAGGTTATCTCTGAGGGGGATAAAAGGCTAATCTAAGAAGCTGCAGCACAAGACAGTCATGACTTTCTTGTCCTAGAGATCCAGGTAGCTTTCAAAAATCAGTGGGATTTATTAGAGCTATGTGGTATCTACAGACAATTTAATTCTGGTCCAAACATACTCCTTCCCAAAAATCTGGCCTAAGCAGAATCTCCATGGTTTTAATTAGGGATGTAAATATTTCTTAGTACCTTAAACAGATGAGATGAGCCCAGATCCAGTGTTCACTGAAACTTCATTTAAGAGCCTGACCTAAGGAGGTCTGTGACAGAAGAGACCCCAGAAATTGATCCCCTACAGAACTATTCCTCTTTATAATTATGATCAAAATTATTTGCTCTGCATTATCCCCTTGCAAAACTGTCTTCTCTCTTGCCTGAGACAAAGCAGCCCAATTTAGGTCCAAGAAAAATAGATGAGATTTTTAAATAGCATGATTTTACTGATGTTTTATGCAAAATACTGAATTAGTCTTTAAGGGGTAAATCCACAGCATCTAGCAACTGCCAGTGAAGGAAGGGGTGCATGGAGATCTCAGTGCCATCTCATTTGCACTGTTATCATTCATCTTCACTCTCTTGCCAACTATAATTTCATATTCTGCATTTAGAACTCTATCCTCCCTCAACATACAAGGATTTAATGTCTGTCACAAAGCCTCAATAAACCATATGTGTTCATGTGTATACAATGCCATTTCTATCTCAGGCAATATATGCATGCTAATGTATCTGGGTTTGAGAGCTCAACAGCTCTCCAAAGTACCCAGATTCAGTACTTAAACAGCTTTATGAAATCCAGTATTGCCTTACAAAAAAGTAAGTACTTTTATGCATATTAGAAATACTCCTTATTAGTGTATGTTAACAAAACCATTCTGTGCTACAAAGAAACCTATTATTTGTTTCTACAGCACGTGTGCTCAGCCTCATTACCAGTCAGGGACCCATTTCTGTGCAGGCACCACAGCAATCACTGCAGAATTGGCATGTAACAACACAAAGCCAACTTCTTATGCAGCCAAAGCCTTTGGATACCAGAACAGAATAGGAATCCCTGAAGAACAAGTGTTCAAACACAATATTAGAGCCCATCTTGAAGTGTAGCTTAGCTAATAGCACCGACTGAGCTGAATTGATTTTCCTCAGCTATTTAAATCTCATTATATATGCTCTATTTAATTCCTTCTCCACCTAAATTGATACAAAATATAAAACAACCTCTAAATAATTTAGTGTGATAAAACATACAAGCTAATTAAAAACTAAAACTGGAAATCCAAACACATTCTAAACCTCTTTTTTTTTTAAAGGCATCATAATTTTTTTTGTGTTGGAGCTGCCTTTTGGTTTCTTTGTTTTGGAGAGACAATGAGTGTCTGTAAGGCTTTTTTTAGTACAGTGAAAAATGCTTACAAAGAGGGCCCTAGGCTACTGTTGCTTTGATTTTATGTCACCAGTAAAGGTTTGTGATTTTTGCACTTCTGCTGAAATTGCAATTTAATTAATAAAATCTAAATGATGTATTCTTTACCCATATAATGCAACTTTCCAGAACTGCAAATTGAAATAAATCTCATTATGATTATTAATCACTCTCTTTTAATTATAAAGTGAAGACTTAAATGCCACCTTACAATAAAACAGTAAGGTCAGACTTTTCTCAGATGTCAAAAGGAAGGTTGGAGGGGGCAGCAGAAAAGGGAACATTAATGCAGCAGGGATTCCATGAGCAGATCTCAGACATGTGTGCCTCAGACATGCAGAAGGCAAAAAATAAAAAGTCAACTCCTGTAATTAATGAATTGAACTACTGTATACTTCCTTCTTGTACCAAATAGGTCTTACAATGGCTATTCAAAACTTCAGAGCTGAAGCTCTTTTTGGTCTTAAACCATTTTCAGGTAAAGCTCTTCCTGAGAACATAATAAATGTAAGTAACACCTAATTATTATTTTCAATTACTTCTATAATCTAGTTTCAAATTTAAAATAGTTACCACAGAAACATTACTGATCTTGTGTTATTCTGACTGAACCATATAATCCTCAATTGGTTTTCTTGCTAGTTTTGCCTGTAATTTTAAAGTAGCATTTGATCCTTCAAAAGACCAATTTACAAATGCACATTAGGATACATATTTTCACATTTTTGCACAGCACCACGTATAGGGTTCTGCAAATAGTACACAGTTTCAAAACTTTCCAGTTCTATTTCTACTTTCCAATTTTTCAAATCTATTAATGAAAAGTAATCTATTAATCTATTACTTAATCTAGTAATGAAAATCTCTTTCTGAAATATGAGCCATATTTTTAAATAAGTCAGTTTCTGATAAAATAAATCTGATTGCTATTTCAAAGAAATAAAGGGATGCATCAGTTACATTATTCCCAATATCACTATTCTTACTTGGCTTCCTAATTAAGATCATCCTGAAAACAAAGCTCTTCTTGAACCCATTCTCATTTATTACTGAAACTATTCTCTGACTCTTTCTCTCATACACACAGAAATTGTCACCTGCAATTGTCTAACCTACAAAACCAAATCATGCAGAACCTGGCATCATCCCTGCTTTATGCTGTCAATTGGAGTCTTAGATCTCAAATGGGAGAAGAGCCACCTAACATGTTTTTATTTGGAGAAGAGTTCCTTCATAGCTTAATTACAGCACTGTCTGACAGTTCAGAAGATGAGAATTTGCTTCTTCTGCAAGGTTTGACAATATCCTCAGCTAAAATGTGATAATAATGTGAAATATGACATTAAACCTTAGCCTCCAGCTTTAAAAAAATCAGCTTTAATAATTTTATCTTTCATTTATTTCCACTAATTTGCTTAACAGAAATACAAGTGCCTGCTTATCAAGTATGTGTATCAAGAGTATTTTAATAGAAATTTTAATATACTTTAAAAGAGTGCCCACAGTTTTATAACTATTAGCAAACACCAAAAGAATTATTTTCATATAGTAATATTATATATGCTATATAAAAACTTTGGATGCATTTTACACATTCACAATTAAATATCAACTATAATCCAAGGGACTCAGAAGTTTTCTCAGCAATTCTTTGTGGGAGTTTTTGTTTGTGGTTTTGGTTTTTGTTTGGTGTTTATTGCTTGTTCATTTTGCTGTTGTTGTTTTAATCTAGAACAAGTAATTTTGCTGAATGAGATGTTTTTATTGAAAATGGCAACAAATTTTATTAAAAAAATACTTCCTTATATCCATAGTGAAATTATTGGCCCAAACAGGCATTGAAGAAAGGAGAAGAATAAAGTGGAAAGTATGGATCTGACAGCAAGTCACCTGCCTCTGAAAGCTGTTTTGTGTGTTGGCCAGATGAAGCAATAGAATGCATTTCACATGGATGCTTCCACACCCTTCAGTGTAACACAGCTAAATCAGAGCTTTCTTCCCTCTGGCATGTGCGACAGAAATAAATATGAACTTCCATTCAACCCAGTTTCTATGAAATGAGAAGAGACATTCTTTACCATTTTCCACAGGAAGAACATGGTGTGTCTAAACTTTCAGTCCTTTCAGGTGTGGCTGAGAATAGCTTAAGGATATACTCTGGCAGTAAAAATGGCATTTGATTCCAATTGACTTCAAAGGATGATCTGAAGTAACTGTCTTACAGAACATACATTTAATCATATTCCTTTTTTTTCTCCTACAGCTACCTGCCACACTGGAACACTGGAGGGAAAAAAGAAAAATATAATAAAAAAAAGAAATAAATGAATTCTCATGTTATATCTGCTCTCAAAACATTTTTGATATTTTACCTATTTAGGTTTTCCAAATCCTGCAATTTTCTAGACTAAGCATGTGCTCACTTTCAGATTGCCAGCTATTGACGGATGACTCCTGGATCTCCAGCAGCACAAGGCACGCAGTTCTCTTTTCCAGAAACAGCAAATGGAAAAAATGCTGTAGCCCAATCCCCTGAGGTACCCACCAGCCCTATAACTCAGAGACCCACAGGGCCAGACCTGTGGTTCTTGTCAAGTCTCAGTAGTCATCTCAGGGCTATAACAAGTGTAAAAAAACACCTGACAAGCTCCAGTGAAGTGTGAAAGGTGGAAATATCACCAAGACTGCATTTTATCACCCCTCTAATGCTGCCTGGCAGAGGACAGACATAGTGAATAAGGCTTTGACTCTGCTCCTTCCAGTCCTTTCCACAAGAAAATAACTGGCAGCAAGTTGTCAGTGTATAGCTGTCCCTACACACTGCAATTCCAGCCAGGCCAAGGCTGTCAGTACAAGAAGGCAAAGAGTCCATCACCTGCTTTATGCTCCACCCCTGCACAGCTTGATGAGCAGCAGGAATTTGCCTCACTTTAAATTCCAGGCAGCACACAGGCACATGTGGCTGTCATTGGAAATGCACATTTAAATGCTACTGGGTTTTCTGAAACAAAGTTCTCTTTTCTTAACATGCATGGATGGAGAAAGAGGACAGATTTAATGTGAGATTAAATTATAATAAATTTCCCATTATTGTTTTTTTTAATGAAATATTTTGTTTATCAGTAAAACAACTAAGGATAAAAATCATAATGAATCTCCCTCCCCTGCCGCATGTAATCTCTTGGTAGCAAAGCAATGAAAATTAAAATGAGAGATGGAAGCTGCTCAAAACTGCTGAAGGCATACTCTCTTATTTCTTTTTATTCAGCAAAACCTGTCAAAAATCCACATCCTCTGATGTACTTGCATTTAGCATAGGGACTTGTCAATTATTTATCGCAGAGAGTTCTGTCAGACTGGGATTAAGATGTCCTAAAACTCTCAGGAGGGTAATTCATCATAACACAATATAGTGTGTGAATAATGGACATCCACAAAGGCTCAGCTGACATGATGGAAGTGAATGATAGGTGAAGTGAGGCCATGGGCTTGATGAGAGGACATGGGACAATGCACAGCCAGGCTGTCAGGCAGGCCATTGAAAAGGAGAAAGCGCATAAATATGAAATAGCAAACAAACAGATTGGCTTTTGTTTCCTTGTTCCCTAACAGCTCAAACAAACTATGCTGGAGCTAATGAACACATCCATGCTGTGAGCCAGTACAATGTACAGTGGCTGCTACAGCTCCAAGCCAAAGAGAAATATCCTATAAAAGTTACAGGTATGGATTAATAAGGCCAAGAGCCAGTTTTCTTTTGCTTGTTAGAAAGTGGTTTATTTCTGTGTTTTTCTACTCCCAACATACTTATGAGAAATATGTTTCAGTAAAGAAGAGCAAGATCTTAAAGCAAATTTACATTACATATACTTATTTTACAACCAGAAACCTATAAATCTAGAAATACATTTGACCCTGTACTATTTCTCAAAAAAAGGAATAGCAAAAAGCTATAAGGAAATAGCACCTGTCAAAGAAAGAGAAGTGAAATGAAAATTTTGCATCATTCCAACCAAGGTGACAAAATCCCTGGTGCTCCAGTGAGAAGTGGTCACTTCACATAGGAAGACAATTAATATTATTTCACTTGTAACTGTAATACACAACTGGCACAGTACTACTACTGTTACACACTACATTCAGTGCACCCTCCCCTTCAGGTGCTTTTGTCCAATAACAAAGACCTTCCCTATCTACCTTGCTCTTTCCCACAAACAAAAAGAGGAATAAAGAAACCATTGCAAATACTAAGTACAAATGTTCACAGGATCCATCTGCTGTTTTGTCCCCGTCATCTCACTTCATCCACTTATGTATCTCAGCGATTTAATCTTTGGAATTAATAACAACTTTCATAGAGTAACAGAATGGTTTGGATTGCATAGAATGATAGAATGGTCTGGATTGCAAGGGAACCTAGAGATCATCCAGTCTCTACCCTGCTGCCATGGTTCTGGACACCCTCCATCAGCCCAGCTTGCTCAGGGCCCCATCCTGTCACAGACACATTTTATGAAAAATCCTTTCCTTAGGATTTTTTCTCCTGAGAAGCCGAGAGGCCTCAGGAACAAAATGTAAACAATGGTTATCTGCTGCTGTGGAATGCAACAGGTGCATCTGTGATTGGTCTCATGTGGTTGTTTCTAATTAATGGCCAATCACAGTCCAGCTGGCTCGGACTCTCTGGTCAGTCACAAGATTTTATTATCATTCCATTCCTTTCCTTTCCTTACAAGCCTTTTGATGAAATCCTTTCTTCTATTCTTTTAGTACAATTTTAATATAATATATATTATATTAATATAATATAGTAAGCCTTCTGAAACATGGAGTCAAGATTCTTTTCTCTTCCCGCTTCCTGGGACCTCTGTGAACACCACCACACCATCCAGCCTGGGCCTGAACACTTCCAGACAGTGGGCATCCATGGCTTCTCTGGGCCTGCTGCATGGATGGCCTCACCACCTTCTCAGTAAAGAAATTTTTCCTAGTATCTAATCCATACCTACCCTCTTTCAGTTTGAAGCCATTCCCTGCTGTCCTATTGCTGCATACCCTTGTAAGAAGTCCCTCTCCAGATCCCTTGTAGCCCCTTCAGACACTGGGAGATGTCCTATGGTCTCCTTGAAGCCTTCTGTTTTCCAGGATGAACAGATCCAACAGTCTCAGCTTTTCCTCATGGGAGAGACGGCCCAGCCAGATAGCCCAGATGGCCTCTGACTATCTTTATGGCCTCTGACTGTCTTTATGGCCTCCTCTGGACTCACTCCAGCAAGTCTGTGTCCTTTTATTGGGGGCCCCAGAGATGGATGCAGCGCTCCAGGTGGGGCCACTTACAGTCAGAGAAAATACACATGAAAAAGAACCTTGTGTTATTATAGTAAGTTTAGCACAGTAATAGCATAGTATAGTCTAGTCTAGTCTAGTTTAGTCTTAAATTGTATTCTCAAAATGCCAATTTTTTCCTGCTCTAGTGTAGGTTAGCGGGTCAACAAGCCAGGTAGGTGGGACAGTGTGTTATTCCTGTCTTCAAAGTTACTGCAAACAAAAAATAATTCAGTTATCAACCAAAGCTGGTGAAACAGCTTCCAGCAGTATCTTCTGCAGCTAACTTGTCTTCAGATTTTCCTATTTATCAGTCTCATACCAGAGCCCACCTCCTCAATCTCTTTTGTACCTGAAGATCCCTTTCAGCAGTCTGCACAGCCTCCAGTCCTTCCTACTTCAGCCCGTAGCAGAACCAACCTGCTCCTTTCCACAGACAAACACATTGTTTTCAGCTTTTCAATCACTCACAATTCTCAGTTTCAGACATCAGAACTCTAACCTATCCTGAGTAATCAGCAGTCATTATGCACTATGGCCAGTGTTCAGAAAATCAGTTATATAAATTATACCTTGATATCTTTTTCTCAATGGGCTTAATTTAGGATTCCAAGTTTCCCCTTTTGACTGCACACTTGAAAAACCCTAGTTCTCAGAGATCATAAAAAATTCAATAAAGCTTTGCCTTTCTGAGAAAAGTAAATTGTTATTGGTCTTTTCACTTTTCTTATTGAATTCTTATTGTTTATAAGTGCAACATTTACCTTTCTAGGACTCCCTTTTTCATGTGCATTGATGTCAACAAGGGGGGCAAGAGAAATATGAAGAAACCTGGATGAGAATAGTGGAAGTTGGTTTATGCTTCACCCCAGCCTAGGGGAATGGTAATGCAAGACTGTAGATATTTCTGGTTTATGGCAGCCTGATGTAATGACCTGATCATATGTAATGGTTATGAAATACTCCAGCATGGACTCTGACAAAATGCTCATGGATAACTTAAATCCTATTTATATTCCATATGCAGATCCCCAGTTTTCTCCTGGAGAGGGACCAATTTCAGATGACAAAGATGCCTGCTATGAAGTTAGAATGAATAAGAACATGGACTCTAGTGGGGAGATTTCAGTTTGGTTTGGTTTGGATTTTTTAATTATAGTTCAGGGGGAAAATTACAATATTTTTGTCTTCCTTTGTGAATAGTCCTTATTCTAAGAGATTTGGGTTCTTCTGACAGTTCAACTTTGATTCTGTATTTTCTGCTTTGTGAGTCTTAGAGGTAATATTGATCTGAGACTTCGGAATTTACTTTCCCTAACAATGTTTGATATTAATCATTAAACTGAGACCATTTGTCACTTTCTTTCACCAAAGTGAGTCATCCTCTGAACATATCCTTTGTTGTTCCTAAGGTCTAATACAACTATTGATTTATTGCCAACAAGTTGTATCTTCTCTGTTAATGGAATCTATAGACTTTATCCTTCCCCAATCTTGTCTTCAAATGCCATCTAAGAAAGTTGCAGTCTCTTAATTCTGAAAAGCAAATGCCTATTGTGATAGTCATGACATTTATTTACTTTCTTACTCCTGTCTGGGTGTTTTGACATCTTTTCTCACCACATACTGGATAATGGTTCCTTTTCAGGTGTTAGAAGAATTCAGGTTTCAGTTAGAAGAATTCCTTCTGAAGGTGCTATTCTGTTTGTTTAAATATTTTTGGTAAGCAGAGAGGCACATTACACTCAGCCAATTTCAGACTGATTTCAGGGATCACAAAATAAGAGTGGTCACTCAAAGCAGGGTCACTTCAGAGCTAGATTAGGTGTCTTGGGCTTATATCCAGTTGTTTTTTTGTTTTATCTCCAGAATGGTGATTTGAAATTATGTCTGGACAGCCTATTACTGTTGACCATCCCTCATCTTAAAATTATTTTTCCCAGTTTCTAACCACAGTTACTACTATATACTACTGGAAATTTTATTCATTGCTCTTTTTCCTTTTTCTGTGAAATTTTTTGAATAGTGAAAATGAAAGAATTTGCATTTCAATAAACACCATGAATTTGTTTAAAATTCAAATTAAGCAAGAAGCTTCAAGAAAAGCAAGCTTGCCACTTTGTGTGTAAGTACCTTCTATAACAGCATTTTAGGAGATCACTTTCTTCTTACACTCATTCTCAAAATATCCTCTGTTATTGAATTAAGATTTTTTTATTCTGGACCTTTTAAGAAGACAGTTTAAATACACTATCAAAAACTAACACTGTAGAAGGAACAAACGCAGATTTACTAGTAAGTTTCAATAATGATAATATCTTCCTGTTAAAAACTTCAACTTCAAAATTAAGGTAAGTTTGATACATGAAAATTTGAACAATCAGAAGAAAAACTGGAAGTTTTCATATAGAGGTTTTCAGAGTATGTCCGTGACCACCTCTCCTTAGGAACAGACATGTGACAGCTGTTTATCCCAATTAAAATTTATGGACAAATTCCTTGGATTTTCTATAGAATTTGCATTTGTAATTTTTTTGAGGTAATTTAACCAATTAATTTCAAAGTAATAATAAACAGACACATGTAGTTTGTATACCTGAGTGTGGCTCCAATTACACACCAAAGGGAATCAGGCACTGTAGCATTTTAAAAGATACACAGTTTATAACAAACTTGTTTCTTTCAAGGCAAGTATTTTTAAAAGGGAATGAAGAAATCTTCCTGGTAAATGATTCTGAGTACATACCTCTTCTGATTAATAGAACTGTTCCATTATGCAGTACAGTTTGGTGATATATTAGTATATATCAATATATTAGTAAAAATACTAAGCAATAAAAATATTATATTATCTTTCAGGTACATGGCAGGGTTTTTTTGTATGAGCTCAGACAAATCTTACTGGCAATGATAGCTAACTAATCTTTTTACCAGCTCCATTTTTTCTTTTTTCATGTAAGAAAATGAATGCAATTGCTACTCTTGTTTTACAGGTAGGTTTCTTGTAAAGCCCTAACAAATGCAGGTCAGGAGTGGAGCTGGGGGAAAACTGCTCTCTTGATGCATCCAAACTTTGTGGCATTTCCAAAGACAATCACTTTCCCCTACTGTTCATCAAAGAATCCTCTCTTCTATGTCCCAAGGCTTACACTTACCTAGGATTTTGAAAATTTAGTAGTCTGCAAAATGTTTTCTGGGAGACTGGATGATATCATGCTATGAGGAAAGAGGGATTCAGTAGCTCAACTCCCCAGCCTGCATGAGAGTTCACGCATTTTGCTCTCAATTCATAAGAGAACTGGCAGTAAAAGAAGCCAGTGCTTCTTCCAAAGGCGACTTATTACATAATTACCCACGACAAGATTCACATTGTACATCATTACATTAAAACACCTTATTAAAAAAAAAAAAAAAAAACTCTACAAAATAAATTAAGAAATTAAAAATTCCAATCCATATTTCATACTGCAAAAACAGGAACTCACCAGATGCATATTTTATGAATTTAGCAATAAAAGTACAGCCAGTTTTCCATATTCATGAAAAGTGTTGCTGAAAATATTCATCGTATTCATCTCCAGGAAAATGCAAATTATCTGTATCACATTGTGCAACTTCTATAAAGGGAGAAAAGTAAAGGCTTTTCTTTACATGACAGTTTGTCTTATCTGGGCAATCCAGCTTTTTCCTCTTCATCTGACTGTATTAGGCTATTTCACCCTTCCAGTCTGTTCTCAGCTTTGTGTGTGCAACTACTGACTGGCAGCAGTGGCCTTTCAAACAGACTTTGTGAAATAATTTGAAATATTTAATGACAGTAAACTGTTCAGAAGTTTTACCTAATAATTGACCTCAACAGTACAGTTAAACATTTTATTTTACTTTGCCTTGGGACTTCTTGCTGTCCAGGATATTCAATCATTGCCTCTAATCAGTGCTTAATTATTAATATGTTAAAGTATTTGACACTTTAACAGGAAAGCGATTGAAGAAATTGCTGCTTTTAATGTGGCATGTCTCACAGCCACCCAGGCACCTCCACTGTGCGGCTGTTCAGCTGGTGAGCAGCCATCATCTGCATGAGGGGAGCCAAAGGCACCGCTCTGAGGGGGCAAATCCTCATTTCTGGGTGCTGCTTACAGGCTGAACTGACAGTGTCCTCTTCATGCCAGGCCATGCCACTCAAATGTATGAAGAGAGACAATCCTGTGAAGCTTCTCCCTCTGTGGATTTCAAGCTCTTCTTCTTTACCAGGTGATCCCTGAGATCTCTTTCCAGCCTGGTGTACTATGATTCTTTTGAACCATCAACCATGATAAAAAATAACTTGAAAAGAAAGGCATTACTTCAGAAAAAAGTCTGGTTTTAGGGAGATCAGTCCATTTTACAGTGGATTTGATAGATATGTTCAAGTCTTCTGAGAATTCAGCTTTTTAAACATTTTCCCACTCATGGTACAAATCAGCAATAAAAATTACCTTACCATCTGAATATTCCATAACTGCCTATGAGTTTTCCTCTGAAAAAACATTGGTATCAATCACAGTCAGAGACAGGATTCTGCATAAAAAAACCATTGACTCACCCAAGACTGGCCACTGCTGCATTATGGTTCAGACATGTCTTTGCACCCAGAGATTTCCACTACAGCTCCCATTCTAGGACAAATGTCCTAATAAATGATGAATTGAGATTCATCACAGCAAAGGAATATTCCTTTCCTTGATGAAAAACTAAATGTTGACTTTCCCTGAAGATTTGCACACATTGTCAGTGGAATCTTAATTCTATCACACGATTTGCTTATTTCAAAAAGCTTGGTATCATCTTTTGTTGCTTTGTTTTATTTGGATGTAGCTCTAACAGGCAGCACTGCTGCTGAAGCTGCTAGTCAGAGCCCAAATAATTGTGCTTCTCTGTCCCTCACTTGATTCACAGTAATAACATGCAAAATCCCCAAAGCATTGGTCAGAACTCTTGTAACCCAATCACCAGCCTGTCTGATCTATGTGTGAGGATCCTGTTCAAATTTTGTATTTCTAACTCCTCTAAAAGAGCCTCAGTGGCACTGTCAGCTTCCATCCACCCAAATTCAACCTTTAAAGACAGGAAGGTCTCAAGTCAAAGCAAACCAGGAGAAGACTCTTGGCACCTGTGAAAACTGCTGTATTTCACAATCCTCTTCACTCATGGCATTGTCAGATCATGCAAATTGGCTGACACTGAAATGCATCTAGAAAATAAATTTCCCCTTTCTAAATCTTCACAAACTTTATAGAGGAGAAATATCCCAGCCTTGCACTAACATTAATATTTGCATTAGTAATCCTGCTAACTAATTGCACTACTAATTCTTCAGGTGAAGGAAGCTGTTCCTCCTTTGAACCTCAGAAAAGGTACCAAGTCAACCTGACTCCTGCCAAATCCTCATTGTGTTAAAAATCTCTCTTATAGGAATCAAAGCAGAAGAGATTGCAAAAACTAGATTTGGCCAATGAAAAAAAAAAATCCATTCTAAATGGTAATGCAGTCAAAAAAGACCCAGTTGCACAAGTTTGCTGTAATTTTTTGTAAGGAAAAAAATTACTCCAGCATAATGTCCCTGAGAAACAGCAGAAAACAAAAGGAGAATGGAGTTACCTGCCACCTGAGAGTGCCTGCAACAAATTTCAGCTGAGAGAAGCTGAGTTCATCTTTGTTTGGAAGCAAATATCATAGCTATGTATGCTGTTATTTCTCAATATTATAATTATGATACTTCACACAGCGGTTGGTTTTTTTTTTACTGTTTTCTTTCCTCAAGTTTTTTCACTGAAGAATTTAATTTTCAAGTCCATCTGGTACAGTGGGGTGTTGTGCACATAAAATAAGCCTCAGATGTAACAACAACAATGCCTTTATGTGTCTTCTATGTACTAATCTTTGCTTTAACATAGTCAGGCTCTCTAACACAGTCTATTCTTATCCTGTCATCGTTAATTCATCTAACAGTTCTGCTCTAGAAGCATCTGATTTGGAAGTCAGGAAAAAATTACTGTTTCACAAGTAAAGCACAAGTTGAAGGCTTGTGCAACAAATAAAGCATGGTATGACTACAGTTGACTGAATTGGCAAGTACTGTCTGGACCCTGCATCTAACCTATTCTCAATCTTCCTTACAATGCACATACATAGAATAAATATTTAATGAAATTAATCATTATTGCAGTGCCTCAAATGGAGCAGATTCTACAAGCTTCTACATACAAACCAGCATCAATCCATATTACAAATGGGTCCAGTTTACTATATATTTCACAAGGTTCAAAAGAATCATGCTCAGTTTTTACCTAAATTTATACCTGAGCCTTATTCTAACCTTTTATTCTGTTGGAACATATTGATTCCATAACTTCTGGCAGCAAAGTGCAAGTCCCACTAGAAACAGCCATTAGGCTGGATAATAAATCAGTGTCTTGACAATGGCATTGTATACTCATCACAGTAAAAAGAAGCTGAAAATTACTTTCAGAGTCTGCCAACGTGGCTACAAGTTATTTAGAATGTGCAGTGATATTAACTCATACAACTGAGGGGGACCAACCTCTGCCAGACCAGCCCAACGATCTCAACTTTGACTGGAAGGATGCTTTATTCAATAAGAGAGGAATTCACAGAACTAAGTCCCTTTCTAACTCAGGCAATAAATAAGAAGAGATGGTAAAATACTTTGGAAGAGAAAGGTGGAGAGGGTACATCCCCATATCCCCTGCACGTTTTTCATTATTTATGTGTTTTGAGGTTTTTTACTTTTCTTTTAAACATGCCACTATTTAGCAAGGTGTATGTTTCTGACTTTCCAGAGGTGGCTAGGCACACAATTAAGCACAATCTCCTTGCTTCCTAGGAAACAGATCTTGAATTTAGGATGAGATACCACATTTCCTACTATAATGTCAGCTCTTTTGAGATAGAAAGGTGTATTTGTTCTGTATTTACATGCTGAACCTCCAGTCCCCTGGATATTCAACAGTGGAGCTTTATAATCACAAAGAACTATTTCACATTTCCATTAGCTGCATTATAATCTACTGTCTTATTTTATTCCAAATACTGCATACAATATTTACTATAAACATGACTGGTTCAATCCACTCTGTTGTGCTGCTCACATCTTGTTTGGCCCTACCACATTCCTACAGGCACTACTGACACTTTCTGTTTCTCTGAATTAAGGACATGATTTAGCTGGTAACTTCTATCAGTGTAATGAATTAATTGCACTGAAGGTGCTAAGTACTGCAATCCCGGTAAGCCATGGCTGAATGTTGCACATCTCAAGAAAAATAAGTTCAAAAACCGCCACTGAGGAAGACAGCGGAAAATCACATCACAGATCTCCCAGTACAAGATGTGAAGAAAACCAGCACAGCTTATTTGCGGCCTGAAGAATGTCCCACCAGCCCTTAGTCATTTTCCATTCACAGCAGGTACCACGTATTACACATGCAGTTGGAAGCAGCTGTCGATAGCTCGGGCTGTGCAGAGCGGCCGCGGTTTATTGGCGAACCCTGGCTGGAAGGGCTCTCCAGGGAGGCTGGGATATTGCAGGCTCCTGTTAAAAATGCTACTGGAACAAATACATTTCTGCTTGGCTGCAATATTAAAAAGTGATGCCTGACCAGTAATTAGAGAAGCTGCCAGATAACACAGAATGTGTTGGGCTAGTTAATGTATGCAGATGTCACTACAGAGAGTGATCTCATAAACAAAATGGGAAACAAAGCACTAGCGTGACAAATTAACCTTTATGGGTTAAGCAGTCTGTGAGCAATGAACAGGGATAGGATGTGCCTGTGTTGTTTGGGTTTTTTAATTAAGCCACAAATAGATCTTAATACTTTTGACAAACAGGATGAACATGAGCCTGCCATTAGAGCTGTGACCCCTGATTGCTCCACAGCCACTGTACAGCAGCCATTATTCTAATTTCTGTAGATTAGGACTGGACATTCTTACAGAAAAAACTGTTTCTTATGCTTAGTGCTGAACAATGTGGTGTTACTTTTTTTTTTTTTTTCATTTTAATCAGATGCCAGGTAATGCAAAAACTGCTGATAATACAGACTACCAGTTCTGCTTTTGCATAACACAGATCAGGATGTTCCCTGCTTAGTTAGACACTGTCTAAAGAAAGAACTTTTATTTTCCTAGAGATAAAGTCAAGGCTTGGCACCCCAAAGGGTTCAGATTAACAATTACCACATTTACAAATTTACAAATTTGCTGCATACGTACTAACATCAGGGTTCTTCTGAAACTTTGCTAGGCTATTTGCCTTCCATATCCTTCAGCTGTTAATTCTTTAGGTTAATTACAGACTGTATCTGTGAATATTCTTCTAACAGTCATAGGAAATAAATGGTAAGTCTGATGTGAATAATTTCTAGGTGCTTTCTGAGGTGAGAGACTCGAACCAATATATCATTACCGTCTGCCTTGTCAACTCTTCTCAGCTCATGCATTATTTACCTGCTAAACCATGGTGACAGTGGTGAAGCAATAATGCTCTGTTTTGAACCTCCAGCTGCCATCTATGCAAAACAGGTTGAATGCCAAAGAGATATGAAATATTCATGTTTTCCCTTCTTTTTGTAACTGACAACATCCTAATGCATAGGTGACTTTAAAGGCTCAAAATTTTGGTCATTCATTTACCTCTTCCACTCAAAATATCAAAAAGAAGTGTGAAGGGCAAAATGGGTACATTACTTTCTGATAATATCTCATTATATAGAGGTTAGTCTTTATGGATTAGTTTACTCTTATTATTTTTGTTATTATTTTAACTAGTCTTTAATTCACAGACTTCTCTGAATAAGTCATGCTTTGGCTTTTCAACAAAACCTGTAACCTTTACTTGTATTAAAAAAATTCTGAGATGTACAGATTTCATATAGATGAACAGGAGTTTCTTCAGGTTTAGTATTTGCCTTGTCAGTCACGTCTTATGGCATACTGAGAAATCAAAACCTGACTTTCCCTCAGACATTGTTAGCATCATTCCCATTTGCTCCTGCAACAGATACAGTCTTTCTCCCCTTTCTCCCTGGTAAGGTGTTTCTTTGTGAAATTCATTGTGCCACAGAAATCTTCAACAAAACAGCAGAGGATGACAGATGTCAATGAAGTTTTGCATGTCTGTATGCTTGTAACTTGAAAACAGCTTTATTTTTAATCATATTCACCTCCTCTTGAAAGAAATATTTTAAATATTTCAAATAATGGCTTACAACTTTTTTCTCCATACAAAAAAATTAAATGCAGCTTTTAGCTGCAATTAAACATGCTTTATCTTTCTCCATTGTCAGTAAAAGCACTCTAGTGGATTCAAAAAGGCTTCTTTGGAACAGTGTAATCCACAGTCTACAGTTAATCTTTGTTGTTTCCTAAGTTTTGGAATTGATGGCATTATGGATTTGTAAGGTTCTCATGCTTGTTTCTTGCACTGAATTGTAAAAACTTTGAACAGGTACCATGCTCTACTCTGAATTTAGTATTTTGAGTTCATTGCTACAGTGCTTATAAAAAAGGTTTCATCTTCTAGGGAAGTCACAGTCCCTATCTGAGCACAGATGTAACAGAATGAAATGCAAACCAAAAATATATCTTGTGTAAAGTGAGTTTAAATTTATAAGTGCATTAACTGCTATTTTTATAGAAACACTGAAAGAATTCTTTTACTATTTCATAAGCTGAAAAGGATGCCATAATTACCACTTACTACCAACCTCAATGTCAGGACTGTCAGATTTACTGAAACATTCTGACTGCATTTAGCCCCAAATGCTCCATTTCAAACTCTCATAAAAGATTCCCCAAGTCACTCTCACAGAGTTGATATAAAATACTCTTAAAGGAGCTTTCAAGGTTTAAGAATGTCAAACACAGGATTCTAAAGAACTATTCTGATTGGAGATACTTTGTAAACCATACCTTCTCTTTCTCCTCTAAGTTAGTGACATTTTTGAAAGATCTGTAAAGGTCAATGATCTGATAAGAATATAATCTTACCATATTTACTTTAATTGCTAAAGTTCATTATTCTGTGAATAGTCTCCCTCTTTGGCTCATGTCCTTTTTTTTTGCTCCATCAAGAAACTAATTTACTGAAATTCTTTTTCAGCACTGTATTCCTTTGCTATTTTTCTAGCTAAGCTCTTCAGGTGGTCACATTTGAAAGGGACCATGGAGTCATGACAAGCCTTCGCTCCCTGTTTCTGTTCTAGCAATAAAATATCACCAGAATGATGAGCAACCAAGAGGATTTTATACTTTCTTGTGCCCCAAACTGACAAAACTACTTCCGTTAGAGAGAAGAAAAGCAACGTGAATGATGGAGGAAATTCAAAAGCAAGCAAGGCCAAACAAGAGCAAGAACAACATTTCAGCAATAAACAATTGAAGTATCAAGGTGACAAGAAAAAGTTCAGGAAGGTTGGTTGGATAGATAGATATAATTCAACACTGCAGACTAAAAATCAGGAAAAGTTTAAAAAGCTGAGTGACCAAACTGAAGAAAAGGAGGAGGAAGGTTTTCAAATACCATACTGGCAATTTTCAGCAATCACTAATTTATATGTGGGGCAAAATCAGTACCACAGGAAATAAGGAAAGGAAATAAATAAAATTTAATTATTCTAGAGCTGATTTCAGTCAATAAAATTACTGCATTTTCCACAGAAATGTAATACTGCACATCCAATAATCACATAGCAGTTAGCATGCACCAGAAAATAAACCCCATTTCTGCACTAACCTCACTGCATCCTCATTTGTATCAGTAAGCATTTTAGAAAAACGCATGAGGCAGGAGTCTGATAACAAATTCACACAGGAGGTTTAAACATTCAGCAGTAAAAGGGCACTCAGTACATTTAAACTTGCTGAGTGAATTCTCTTGTGTATAACCTACTACGGCTGCATTGATTTCACTTAGGAGTTTATGGACTCTGACATTCACTGAAGTCAACAAAGCAAAACCATTTGGTATCATCTACAGGTCTTGCCCTGTATGCCTAAAAATAAGAGTTGGACTTTGCACTGCTGAAAATATTACCTTTCTTTGGACACCTTTGATGTACACTGGTGGACCTAAAATCACAGTCAGATCTGCACTGCTTTGAAAAAAATATGGTTGCTCAAACAGCAAGTATCTTCAAGAAGGCATGGGAGAGAAAAAAGGAAAGAAAATGGAGAATGGTTGTATCTCTGAACCTCCTGCAGTCCCCAGAGCAAGCCCTGCCATTCCCAAATCCAACATCTCGTTTATTTCCATTTGCCTCAACATAACCAGCTCCAGAAGCACTTCAATGTAACATCTTCAGCTGTCAGGGAATTCTTGGGTTTGTGCCCTAACCTCACTGACAAGATAGGGGATGCAACCTCCAGAGAGGAAGGTGACCACTGCATCTCTATGGGTCAGCTGAGCAGGCTCAAGGGGAGAGATGCTCAAAGTGAGCACTCTCCAATGGCAAACCACCAAGAGAAGCAGGCAAGAGAGAAACAGCATGAAGCAGTGGTCATGAACACTCCAGAAAAGACAGAGAAACTTCACTGAGAAGTAGGAGCAGCCTGCCAGGCCTCTGAGACAAAACATACTCAGGAACCAGAATGGACTAACAGAGCACCAACAAACCAAAGAGATGCCAAGGGAATTGCAACTAAGCATGGAAGCAAGGACTTACCTGTAGGAGTACAAACAAGCAGGGTAAGAGATGTTTGGCTACTTTTTAGTCCTACTAAAAAAAGAGTTATTTTTTTCACTATTTACACATATGAAGTTGGACTTTTTCAAATATAAAGCCATTTGGATTTTTTGGAGGGAGTATACAGAAGAAATTAAAGATTAACATTGCAGATAACAAAGGATTCTTCCACTAGGCAATTGCAAATAATTTTAACTATAAATGGCATTGGTAGAAAAAACCCCTCAACAAACTGATACTGCTTCTATCCTTTTACACCTTTTTCCTTTAGAAAAGCAGTAGGCAAGGAATCCTGCATAAGCAGAATTCTTCAAAGGACATTACAGTTTAGTCTGAAAATTCCCACCTATGATCCAAATCTTGAAGAGGCAAAGATTATGGCATGAGGGAAATGTTTGGTTGGAGCCATTGACTGGTTTTAAATATCTTTTTTTTTTTGTTTTTTTTTTTTTTTTTTTTCCCCAGTATATGGAAGAACCTATAATCCAATTTGGGAGAAACAGAGCCATAAAACATAAAACTGGACCTATATGGCCCCAGGCCCCCAGGACTTATGTAGATCTGAAACTGTATCCTTCTCAGAGCAACTTGTTATCCATCGTGTTGTTACTATTTATTTATCATAAGGCCATCTGCTCTACTCACTGCTCTGCATCCTCAATGTGACAAAATTATCCAAGATTTACAATGAAAAATGAGATCCACTTCAGAAAATTCAGAATTCCTAGGGGACATAGCAGAAATTAACAGCTTTGTGATTGCACTGGTATTGCATTCAATGGAAGGTTTTTACAAAACGTAGGTACAATGTGAGGGTAAACTGGGAGATGGACACTGTTGCCATATTGGCCACAAACAGAATCAAACAGAAAAATGTAATTGTCTAATATGATGAGTTCTGTTGACAGGAGTAGAATTGGTCATATGCTTAAACAACCTCATTTTTCTGGACTACCACTAAACATACAAAAATGTCCTGATCACAAAAGAAATAGCTCAGCTAACACAAGATACTAATCAGTTGCATGCTCACATAGAAATTTCTGTATCTGTATCAGTATATCAGTTTCTGTATAAATATTTTTTTATTTATATTCATTTATTTTCTATTGTATTAGGTTTGTGTGTCAAGGGCTTTTTTTGGGTGGGGGAAGAGGGGAGCACATTTCTGCTGTACAATATTGTAGATGAACTAATAAGGGGAAAGCAAGCAATAGATATAATCTGATTATTCCCTTCTGGAAGCTTCTTTCTCTCTCACTAAAGCAGTGACAGGTGTAAACTGATTTCAATCTGAAATTGAAATTGTTTTTATCACAAGATTCTGTTACAATCTTGGCTTTTTTCACACTGTTTCTTACCTGTTCCTAGACATGGAGATATTGATACTGAATTAAAAACAAACTGGTTCTTAGTGGAGTAAACATAGTACAAGTGCACTAGTACGTAAAAATGTTAGGAATAGAAGTTCTGTTTAAATATGTATGTCTACATGTATTTTGGAATGGAATAACAAATGTATCATAAAAGGTAATAAAATAACCCCATGTACAACCTTAACTTCAAAACATGTCACTTCATATTGCCCTTGGACTTGATTTTCTGATGCATTACTTAGGGAATTAGATTTTCCCAGTCATTCTGAAAGTTATTAATACATTACCTCATTATTTAATCATTTCCCATTTCAAAATACAATTATCCATAATATATCTTATTATATAACAATCAGAAGAACAACTGATTAAAAAAAAGGAAAACTAAATATAAAATCAAAGCTTTGTTGATTTTCTTAATTGCTAGTAATGTAGATCTTGTGCAGCAGTTATCCAAACAATAAACCATTCAAATAATAATATAATTATTAATATAATTAATAATGCAATACTATTTTAAACTAAGAAGTCTACACAAAGTTGAAAGAAACCTTAAAATAATTTAAATGCTGTAATTATACTGGGAATAGAATATTCCATGCCCAATTTTCTAATTTGACACAATAACATGGGACACAGAGACAGCAAATAAACAGAGAGTAACATGCAGGAAGATAAAGACTTACAACTCCTCCCATTGCAACAAATCACTGCCTCATTTACATCTCCTTTCAATCTGCAGGTCTGAACACAGACATGGGGCTCACTGGGAATGAAATAAATTTATCTGACTGTTAAGAGATTAACACTTCATTCTTCATCAATTATCACCTGATGATGGACTGGGAATCTGACTGACAGGAGAAAAAAAATATTTATTTAGCCATATCTCTATTTCATATTCATAATCCCTGGGTTAGGCAAGACTGGAATAGACATCTTCATGAATTCCATGTATCCTAAGTTACTCCACATTTCTGAGAAAGGCAAAGATGTATTTGACTAAAATACCTTTAAATGTCTAAAGCTTTTGAGTACAAAGTTGAAAAATATTCAATTGGAAAAGATATTGCCTATTAAATATATATAGAGGAGGATTCTCATATGCCATTCACTGAATTTCTGTCTTAACTATGTGTCATATGAAATCAATGAAGTATTATTTGTGGGATATATAAAATATTAATATTTATCAAATTTACATAAACACTGACACTTGTGTAACATTAGTGCCGAGAAATCTCTCTTCAATCTGACTTCCAGGTAGATCACCACTCCTAAAAAATATTGGTGCTTCACATTAAAAAAATAAAACAATAAAAAAAAGGAAAAACAAAGAAAAACCATTTTAAGGTTTTAATATTTTTTGTATTGAACATTCATTTTTTTCTGCTAAAAGCGGTCTTAAGGAAAGCAGTTTTAAAAACAGGAAAAACACATGAGTAAAGAAGGCCGGAATAAATTGTACAAACCATCTGCAAATCCATATCTCATTTATATAAAATCAATAAGAGTTTTTTAAGCATACACTTGCTAGAGCCAAAATCATTTGGATTTTACAACAGTTTTCATCTGATGGTTAAATGAAAATGATGCAGCTTTAGGAAAAAAAATGTTATTTCCAATTTTATCACAATTTTTATTTTATTCAGTATCATTTATTCCAGATAAGAGCAATAACCTTATTCTCTGGTAGTCCAGGTTAAACCCAGATAAGAGTATGTCTTGTTCCTCAGATTTATAAATCCCTCCTTTTCAGCAGTGTCACAGTGTAATGCATCAAGGCATGACAGCAATATCTTCTGATTTGCCTGTGAGCATCTATTCTCCCATTTTCAAGTGTCACAACTGACACCAAAATATAGTGTTAAGTATTCCACTGAATTCTGCATTTCCTTATTTTTGATACAAGTTAGACTTGGAGAGGGTCAGGATAAAAAAATACAAATACAAAAATACAAATGCATGCAGATGGTTTGACACACAAATATTTTAATTAGACAGCTACTCAGAGCCAGACTTTGGCAATGCATAGGAGAATAACTCTGAATGCGAAATTAATGGAACGTGGACAGTGTGTATGTACTACAGGAACATTCAGCACGGTTTATGATGCACAAAATACCAAGCTGAAATACTAGGGGAGGAAATTACCCAAGGTAATTACAGACATTGTTCCAGAACTCAAGAAGCATGGAGAAAGTGGCTTTCAGCAAAACCTGTTTTATCCACCATACAGCTTCCCTGTGCATGTTTTCCTTGTTCATCTATACCTACGTCCATTGGCAGCATGCCAGCTTTGGGAAATGTAAACAAAATTGTTGCTTTAACAGCAAGTTTTGTGATGGAATTATTCTTTTGAATAATTGTTCTCCAGCAGCATGGAATAGTAGAGAAATTGGCAATACTGTGTGAGTACGGAAGATGCTTTATTCTACAAGTGAGCCCCATGTATTATGTTGATTTTTTAAGTATCTAGGCAGCAAATCTTATGGCAGAGGAAGCTGTTAAGAGGTAAGACAACCAAGTCTTTTTTCCTGTATTTTATTTTTATATCTTGAAGCAAATCACCATGAATAATCTATCTGGGAGCCCACTTGACAGCAAGAGAGCAGCTCCCTTGTTTCAAACCCTGCCCTTGATAGGATACTTCTAAGGATGATATTGTTCAGCCTTTAGGCTACATGATCAAATAAAGAGGACCAGGGTGAGCACCTGTACCTGCAAAGTCACCATAACATAGCATCCCAGTACTTCCATAATTCTATTGTCTAGTTTACTTTTATTTTTCCATCAATACAAGACAAGAACAGAATGAAAAGCTTCTCTCTGAACAACCAATTTTCCCAAAGGTGTAAACTGGTGACTTCAGTTTGTGTTAACCGTAGAGCAGCTGCTCTGAACTCTGTTGAAGAATCAGGTTTGGAATTTTCTGTGTATCTTTTCATTCAACTTTTATGGACTTTGAAAAGAAAGGGAGACTTTAATTCTTTTTCCCATACAAAGAGCTAAGATTAGGATCACCTTGTAAAAAAACAAATTTTTGAGTGTTTAGGACCATTGATTTATGCAGCTTAAATACACATGTATTTATCTGCCAACATTACTTATCAAATGAAATTAATCACATGAAAATGAGGATAGCTGCTGCATCAACAGCCTCAATTCAGAGGCAGAACCTACAGCAGATGTATTAAGCTTCATGAAATAGGCTTAATAAAGGCTTAATCAGACACTCATAAAATATTATGCAAACAGAACGAAGCATAAATTGATATATTGGCTTAGTAACTAAAGCACACACTGTAAATAAAATTTCCCCTTCACCACAGGATTTTTATTCAGATATGATAAAACCAGACACACTGCTTATCTGTGATAATTTAAAAATAAAATAAAGATCCTTAATTTTCTGAAAAATCAAATTTCTTTTCCAGACTTTGTCTCCAAGCTATTCCTTTCTATTCCTTTACTATCCTATTGAAAATTCCAGTTTCTCTTTAATTTGTTGCTAAACATCCTCTGGCTTTTGATACTCTTTACAGCCTGTTGTAATAGGATACATTACTCATTCACTTTCTTTATAGAAGATAAGATTTTCCATGCTGTTACCTTTATGACCAAGGCCAAAATTTACCTAGCATTAATTATATTTCTTGCTGATTAAAAAGCAAACTAACAAAAACAAAAACAAAAGCTGACTTTTAATTAGCCTTTCCATGCCTCAGTCTTTTATTTTTATTTCTTAAATTTTGTAGAGAACTCTAAGCTATGTAGATAGAACTTAAATTTAGTTTGTTTTTTTTTTATAAGGTGAGAAGATGTAAAGCTGATAAAACACTGAAAACACAAGCCCAGAAAATAACATACACTCATAGTGACAAGAAAATGCCTATCAAGCTTAATTCTAAATGAAATATTGTCCCAATTAAATTAATTTTCCCATTCTCCTTGACAATGACAAAAAGCTTAGAATTGCCAAGTCATTAAATGTTTCTTAGGTGCTCTATAATGCTCATACAGTGATTTTTTGCTGACAGTGACAGCTTATTTTCACTGCAAACTTCCTTCTTCTTCCAAGGGACAGACAAGGATACTGTGTGCAACAAAACCAACTCCATGAGAGCAGCATGGGCAACTTAAATTCCAACACCATCAGGGAGTGTTCTCCCATAGCAGGGAGGGAATCCTGAACTCCTAGCAAGGCTTATTACCACTTCCAGAGGTGTGCTTAAGGACACCACCATTCTAGAACTCTTTTTCTACCTTTGGGCTATCATATATTAAAATGGAGAATAACCCCAAAACTTAGGGAATTTAGCTTGTGGTGATCACCATGAGTATTCAGCCACAATCAGGGACATGGGTAACACAAATACCCTGTGTGTTTTCAGAACTATTCAGGTTCAGTGCATCCTTGGAAACGTTGTGCTACAAGGTTTTAAATAAGGAAAAGGCCATATTGAATCTATTGATAAAAGTGGTAATAACCTGCAGAGAAATCAACAGCATTGATAAGCTTTGGGTCTTTCTATCAGGCTGTGACCTAAAGCATAATACAGAACCCTGGAGAAGCTCCGTTCCTCACATGATTCTGATGAGATCTGAGTACATGCTTTGACTGTAACCCTCATCCTCACTAAACCAAATTTTTCAATTAGTCTGGAGATTAGTTTTCAAAATCCTGGATCATGGCTTTTAGTGTCAGTTGCCTTCCATCCAAATCTTACACCATTATTTTTCCCCCACTCATGCATTTTCAGAGTTAATCATTATTAGTACAGTTATCCAAAGACATATTCAAACATATGAGCATCACTTTTCAGCAGATGAAGAATCCTGGGCTGTTAATTACAACTCAGCCCATGAATTAGTGGCCATGTTGAATGAGAACAAGTCCCCTGTTAGGGACTTGGCTTGTTTAACAAGTTTCATTTTCATATCTGCCTATTTCCCCTGAAACACACTCTATCATTAAGCATCTCCCAAACAATCTCCCAGATCTAATTCCAAACAGATATTTATTATTGAAATATCTTGTTTATTTTAATATGGATTGCACAGCTCATGCTATATTTAATTTCAAAGTGATTTACAGTATTGCTTACAGCAAAAAAATGACACATTTCATAAAGACACCCACACAAGCCTGGTTTCAAACTAAAACTGGACATCACATGACACTTCAGTGAGCTTTTCTGTTTGTGTGCTTATGAACTGAAACCAAGGAAAGTCCAATCGAGAAGATAACTTTAGGGATGCTGTTATAAAACTAATTATGTATATCTTGTTACAAACCTGTAAAAGACAGTAAATTAAACATATGATCAAAGGCTATTAAAAATATGGCTGAGACGGAAAGGATGGTCACAGACTGCTTGACCTCTCATTTTTCCACTACAAGCTTAAAAGGGGATGATATGAAAGAAAGAGAAGTTAGGAACCCTTCTTCACACACCAGACTGGCTGCAGAACTTGCACAGATTATGAGAAAATGAAAAGTTTACATCTGTTTAGAACAGACAAGACATGGGAGGAAAATCTATTGAGGGTTATTAATACAATTAAAACCATCTGTGATCAGAGAAATTCCTGGACTGCAAATGGCTGGAGGTGAGAAGAGCATTTTGAGAAAGTACCACTGTGTCTGTCCTGGTTCTCTATCCTTTCTGGCATATCTGCTTTTGACCCTTAGAGAGAAGCTAATGAGGGATGGGCTGTGGGACTGTTCCAGGATGTCATTTTGGACTGAGAAAATCAAACAGACATACCCCATCTACCCATCCTTCAGTGGGGTAAAATGTAGAAAAAAGATACTGATAAAAATTATGTGGTCCAAAAAGTATGTGTCTTCATGCCCTCAAAATCTTTTCCATGCACAAAATTCCAGAAGCACAAAAAAACCCCAAATGAAACAAATCTCTTTTCTGAAGACCTTAGCTAGGAAGACATGGGGCAATTCTGTCTTACGATGGAGAATTGAAGCTCCGGTCAGCTCTTTTCCAGTAGGAATTACTTTTATCTTTTATGCACCCAGGTAGGAAGGAACAGGTAAAATAAATACAGTGACAGTAAAACAAGACCCATATTATGTCTCCTTGCCTCATTTCCACACAAACTAGAACAACTAGTAAAGTTGTTAACTAGTAATATATAAGCACGATGTCACATAAACAAATTCAGACCTCAGCATTCCCAAATCATTACCACAAGCCTGAAGACTTGCAAATTCAAGAAAAATATGAGAAACAGCAAAACAATAAATGCCTCCTGCTTTAGTGACTGAAGATTTTTGACAAAGATCAAAAGAGATGAATTCTAGGTCAATACCAATGGGATAAGTTCAGGACAACAAAAAGCTGTCATACCCTTCCCATGAAACACTGCTAAGTCCACCTTCCAAATGTAACTTTAGTCTTTGCTTTGGCTTCCCCTTGCTTTTACGCAGCATTTTATCAGAGATTCTAAAAAGAACTGACTAGTAAAACTGTTGTGGGAATGTGATGCTAAGCTACTTAATGCTGTTTAGTTTGTGACCAATGAAATCCTGTAATTAGCACATCACTAATTTTCCTAAAACATGGATCCCTTAGGGTTTTTTTATGCAGTAAGTTGATTATTCTCATCCCCAAACCTTTATGCTCAAGTGCAAGCACTTCTGAAATAAAATATAGATACCTGTTGCTTCAGTTCTCAGAAACCTGTAAGACATAGGGCAGCAAGCGTGCAAAGAAGCCTTTCTCCAGCAAGCATGGACTCAGGAAGCTCAAAAAAGGTGCAGTAAGGAAGAGAGAAGAAACAATGACCTAAACCTGCACTGTGGCAGTGGAGCTCTGCCTGTGCAGGAGAATCCATTGGCCTCTTCAATGCCCATGGTTTAAATTACCTTTATTAGTCAGATCTCTGTGGTGAAGCAAGAAAATGGTTAATTCAGAACTGCACTGACATCCTCAGTCACCTTAGAGTCACAGCACTGCAGAGTGGGAAGGAAATGTAAATATACAAACAAGAAAATAATTAGTATTTCAGCCAGCCTATATGCGTTTCCCATTAATTCTCAGCATGCTCAATATTGTGTATAATGAACCTGGTAGCCTCTGGATAACAATCTGTCTGTTAGCTCCTGTTTCAGGACTCTTATTTTCTTGCAGTTTAAGGCTCTCTGCTAAGGCTGATTTTGATTATATCCATTATTTCCCACCAACAGAGGGGCTGCTCTGCTCTATCAGGTTCTCACACAGTATGCTAACAATGATAGAAATTTGCCTCAAACCACAATGTGTCTCTGTTAATTAATAGGGGGTTTATACATTTTATTGAAGACTTAACTAGCTGTTTGTTTTACAAATCATGAGATTAGCTAACAGATAACAGATGCTGATTTTGCCAACTTTATCCTTCCTGCCATTTGTTACATTGCATCTTTTAAGACCAGTCATTGATTTAGCAGCAGAATACTGAGCCCAATTTTTATTTAACATTTCATTTGCATGACATCAAGCATAGAAATATCTCAAATGCAAAGTGAAATCTGTTTATATTATTTAGACAATTTCCTATCCAAAACATGCTTTACAAGAGATTCTTAATGAAATGTTTCTGAATCATCTCATTAAAATATAAAACCTTCCACTACAAGCTCTCCATGAATTTCCCAGGAAAAGGCTTATTTTTGAGACATACTGAATCATTGCTTTTCAATTTATGAGAGAATTTAGACTGCGAGTTGAAAGAGGACTCAGAGTGAAGGCCAAACATCTCTTATTACATGAACCAGAAAACAAATTAATTCAAGAGCTGAACAACCATTCCATGGCTGTAGCACACAGTCAGTGAAATGCATGTGCATCATAAATATGTAGATGAAATACAAAATTTAGAATATCATGGTAATTTCTGAAGCGCTAACAGTGTTTTGGAACACATGCCCAGCACATGTTTAATAACCCTATTCCTCAGATGCAAAGACATAATAATATGTTTAGTATTATTCTGTCCTTGATTTTCAAGATGCAAGTAAATAAAAATATGAAATTATAGCTTCTGAAGCATTTCCTCATCATGGCTTTTTCTCCAAGTTATACTTTTGGATCAAAATACTGCTTTCAGAATTGTCTTTCTCACATAGGTGCTTCACACCTAGAAATACATATTTGTACCCAAAGAATGAAAACAAAGCTCAGAGGAAGAAAGGACTCTCATTCTGGAGGACAAAGCCAGAGGAAGAGTCATCTCTCACCAGCAGAGAGTCCTGACCTCAAACCAGAGTCACTCCCAACCTGGCTGTCCCATCACATTTTCATATGCCAATCTTTCCAGGGCCTGTGACTGGCAATAACAACCTAAGAATTGTCTGGTTTCTTAACTGTCTCTGACACTTATGAATAAATATTTTCTTGTCTAACCTTGCCACATTTATCAAGGATGTAGACTGCAGGAGGGTGCTTTAAAGGTTCTGGACACTCCATTTTGAACATTAAAAAAAACCCACATCATGTGAGGTAAGTGCAGTTCATTAATGAGGTGACCAGACAGACCTAATCAGATTTGCTCCTTGCAATATGCTCACCATAACATCTTTAATTCTTCTAATAATTTCTTAATAGACAGTCTCAAGAATCCATCTTCAGACTTCATCTTTCAAATGCATCACTTGCAGCACAAAGGGTCTCCTTAGACTAATTTTTACCAGTTTCTCTGAGATCATCCTTCCCTACTTCTTCCCCACTACACTGATCTTTGCTACATCAAGATATCATTTCTTCTGCAGGACTTTTGAAGGAGTTTTGTAGAGCTTTGACTGCAGTAGTTTTATTATTCCCCCCTACATTATATCTCCTAGTTACATTATTCATAGCTGCACATTCCACTGTGATTCACCAGCTACCACTGATTATTCACCATCTTCTGTGTTAGTCACAAACCTGTAACTTGTCCAAACTTTCTGTGAATGACTGACAGCTGGCTCAATTTCAGTGCCTAAAATCAAATTCAAACATCCTGCTTCCCAGTAAAACAAAAGAAAAAAGCCCAAACCCTGACAAAAGCCAGACTCGGGCAGTATCCTCAGGCAAGTTCCCACTGTCCCCAGTGACACTGGTTTATTCATCCTTCCTACAACATCTGCTCTCTTTAGTTTATGCAGCTGGGCAAACGCCTTCATTTGAGCCGTGTGTGCAGCTCCTGCACCAGCACGGGTGTGAGATGCTCCCGGCTGCGATGCCTGGGATCACTCGGCCTGCGGAGCTCTCGGCAGGGCCGGCGGGCACCGCGCACACAGGGACCGGCACGGCTCGCACGGGCCGCTCCTCCGGGGAAAACCCATCCCATGCCAGAGCTGACACCGGGGAAAACCCATCCCATGTCAGAGCTGACACCGGGGAAAACCCATCCCATTCCAGAGCTGACACCGGGGAAAACCCATCCCATTCCAGAGCTGACACCGGGGAAAACCCATCCCATTCCAGAGCTGACACCGGGGAAAACCCATCCCATTCCAGAGCTGACACCGGGGTGCGGGCATCGCTCACCGCGCCAGAGCCGCTGCGGGAAGCCGCGCGGGAGGCCGGGCGGGGATGCGGGGCCGGGCAGAGATGGGGGAATGCGGGGATGCGGAGCCGGGGGTGGGGAAGGAGATGCGCGGCCGGCGGGGATGCGGGGCCGGGGGAGAGATGTGCGGCCTGCGGGAATGCGGAGCCAGGGGGGATGAGGAGCCGGCGGGGATGCGGGGATGCGAGGCCAGCGATGATGCAGGGCAGGGCAGGGATGCGGGGCCGGCGGGGATGAGGAGCCGGCAGAGATGCAGGGCAGGGCAGGGATGCGGGGCCGGCGGGGATGAGGAGCCGGCAGAGATGCAGGGCAGGGCAGGGATGCGGGGCCGGCGGGGATGAGGAGCCGGCAGAGATGCAGGGCAGGGCAGGGATGCGGGGCCGGCGGGGATGAGGAGCCGGCAGAGATGCAGGGCGGGGCAGGGATGCGGGGCCGGCGGGGATGAGGAGCCGGCAGAGATGCAGGGCGGAACAGGGATGCGGGGGCGGCGGGGATGAGGAGCCGGCAGAGATGCAGGGCGGGGCAGGGATGCGCGGCCGGTGGAGATGCGGACCCGGCGAGGATGCGGGAATGCGGGAATGCGGGGCCAGGCAGGGACGCGGGGACGGCGGGGATGCGGGGCCGAGGCGCGCGGGGGCCGCGCTCCGCCAGCACCATCTGCCGGCAGCGCCCACGGGACGCGCCCCGCGGAGCCCCCGCGACACCATGAGAATTGCCGGAGACATTGGAAACAAATAATAATAGTGAAAATATATTAAAATTTTAAAAATTTTAATAAGTATAATTATTATTAAAATGTTAATAATAATAGAAATACTACGACCCAGATCACAAGAACCCCAGCAAGAACTGAATGTCCATAGCCCATGACCTGCCCTGGCCCCTCTGTGTCCTTATTCCCAGGAATGCCACAGCGAGGAGCTACCCCTACTTTTCCTCTCACTGATGGATCCAGAATAAATCACAAAGTCTCTTACTGTCCCCTCAAACCAAAATTTCTGCATTAAGCAGTTTTTAAAGGTAAAATAACACCTCTGGTCCTGGGTGTTTCAGCAAAACCTCAGGCTGATGAAGCACTGAAACAGGCTGCTCAGAGGTGTGGGTGCTCCATCCCTGGAAGTGTTCAAGGCCAGGTTGGATGAGGATCTGAGCAACCTGGTCTAGTGGAAGGTGTCAGATGTTTCAAGTCCCTCCCAGCCCAAAGCATTCTCAGTTTGTATGGAAATCTGTGGCCAAATCCCCCCATCCTCACACTGTCACAGCTAGCAGAGGCCAGCTGCCTCTCCTGGTGCTGGAGGGGGGTGGAAAAGAAGCCTGGACATGGCTACTGGAGAGGGAGAATGAAAGACCAAAAATAGATAATTTCAAATTGCTAAGAAAATCACAAATAATCAAACAAATCCCTTTAAAAAATTACAAAATCACTAATAAATAAAACACTGTAATAGATAAACAAACAAGCAGTAACACTGCAAAATAACTGGCGAAGTATCATGTATACACACAATCACTTTGCAAGTAGTGGAATCAACCCAAATTATTGCTGTGTATTTGGTTTTTTAAAGTCCATTTTAAGTATGCTTACCAAAGTGCTCTAATTGAAATATGGCCTTACAATTTGTTCAAATATGTAGTTTCAGTTAGAACTTTTCATTAGAACAGAACAATTCAGCTGTAATGCCTTTATCTTGAAAAGTAAAATGTACTTATCATTTTAAATTGCAACTTCATGTCTAAAATTGAAAATACAATTCATTATATGAATGATGCCAAAAATGAATATACAATCTAGAATTATTTATATATATATATCTCAATATTTTTGTTCCCATTCCATTAAGAAACACCAGGAGCAACTTCAAAATCTTATTTTATAATTTTATTTTCAATTTTTTTTTTCTATTTTGTGAATTTTTCTCTTCTCTAGGAGGTTTTATTACCACCCAAGTCTCAGTGCAGGTTTTATTTGACAGCAAGTTTTAGGTAAGCACTCCAACATTTATGCCTGATTTCTCTGCATCTGGTAAGAAAAGTAAATTCTGATTTCTGCATCATGAATAAGCAGCAGTAGCACTTCTCTGAGTTTGTCCTTCATATATCAAGCACATACCAGTGAGAGAGCAAAACTTGTCCAGCTATCCCTTCTTTACCCAGCAGCATTTATTTTAGCACTTCAAACTCAACAACTACTTCATCACCCAGATACTCTATTCCCATTGGGCTTTAGGACCATAATAAGAATTCTGAACTACATTAATGTATTATAATTTGAGTTATATTTTCACTGCTATTAAGCATATAGTTTTTTTCAGAATCACTGCAAGCAGTAAGGAATATGTGCATTTTAAGGAGCAGCACTGAGAACTCTGAGTTTAATGCTGCACACAGGGATGCTTTTCCCCCTGTGCATAAGCCTACAACAGGACAGCATCCTGGGCAGCACAGTCTGCATTCACTACTCCATTGCTTTCCCAGGCTGGACATTTTGACTTGGCTATCCCCCAGTGTAGCCTGGCAGAGCTCTTTGCCCTCAAGACACAGAGCCACCAGCTGAGGACAGACCCTTCTGCTTGCTTCTGCTGTGAAAAGAGTTGGAAAAACATGATACTCACACTTTACCTAACCAGTAAATAAACCAGTATAAATTACCATCTACACTGATGACAATACTGTTAGCTCAATTAACTCTAACTGAAAATTTGGTCCTGGGTGTGTTCCTGGGTATGGGGTTGGGTGGATGTTTTTATAATTCTCTTTTTAAGTCAAAGTTTCTTTGCAGCACAACTTCAGTGACCACAATACTGCAGCACACCTGCAACACAGGATAAATTTCTGGCATAGACCAAAATAATCTCTTTTACTAAATGGAATGTGCACTTAAAAAAAAAAACCAACTCAAAACAGTTGTAAAAGCTACTGGGCCTTTTAAGCTCATGGCATCACAAAAAGCACAAAACCATCTCTATCAGCTAACATAGTTCATTGCAAATGCCTGAGTGTGAGCCATAAAATCTTAATTTGTGCAAGCAGAACTCTCAGAATTTGAAGAGTAGCACATTAGCCGTTTTACATACCTGTTTACATTACTGGCAGATTATGCCGGTATATGTGCTAATTTTGTGATGAAAAAGGTTAAGGGATTTAATATTGTACCTATAGACCACTGAGACATTTTGCATACCACCACAATTTTTCCTGTTTTCATTACAGTGTGAAAAATCTGTGCAGAATTATTCATTTAAATATCCTAAAAATACTAGATATGGCTTATAAAACACAAAAATATAGTAAATTTAATGGAAAGAATGTGTTCAAGAATTAAAATAAAGCAATGAATGTTTTATCCAGAGAACATTTTAAAAACAAAAGTATAGGTTAATTATATGATAAAAATCCTCTTAATTAGTAGCTAAATCAACACACATTAAGAATCACTTCACAGTAACTGGCCCTACATCAGCCAAAATTAGCTGATTGCAAGGCTTTAAACAGTAGTGAGGCTGCTCTACTGATCTAAATCTGAATGCTGAACTGCTGAACCCATTTTCTAGGATAAATTTAGCTGTTCTTTCGTGTTCCACTTTTCTCTGGTACTTGGATCACTTATGCAGTGTATAATTATGCCAGTGCAGTTAGACAGTGCTTTCCATCTGAATGTCTCAACACGCTTTTCAGACTTAATTACTTTGGGCTTGGAAATCCTTCGTGACGTAGATACTAACACTCAAATTCAACAGGGAAGGAAACAGAGTCAAGGAAGGTGGGAGTGCCTAGAAAAGGGGCTGAAATTAAGCCTTGGTCTCCTGGAATTTGTTGCCACGTTGCTTTTACAGACACATGAAATCAAGATGCTCTTCAAGTTTAGCTTCTGGATATATCAGGAAACACCTTGCTTTGGCAGAGGTAAGTAGCTTGGCACTGACCTTACGTGTAAGCCTGAGTAAAATCACATATTAGATACTTCTTTAGCATCCTCACAAGTACTTTAATCCATCTGCATTCCCAAAGGGAGCCCAACAACTACCTAGAAGTCCAGGGCAAGGCACAGGGGTATCCTTTCCACTCGTCTTAAACACACAGCATCACTTAGTACTAGAATCAAGCACTTACACAGAACATAAAGCCAAGCTCCATCTTTTCTCAGCATGAGAGAAAACTCACACTTTACCTTGCACCTCTGTGGAGAGTGTTCTATGATTTTATTTTATATGAAACACCTTTCTCTTTCAAGTTATTTCTCTTAGCAGAAAATAGATAAAAAATGTTTTTTTTTCTGAAAGAAATCTAGAAAACTTCATTCAGCATTATTTCTTGGCTGTAGATGTCTTTATTGAATAGTAAAGAGAAAAAGCTTTTAGATATACCTATGTTGCCAAAATATTCAACCAAGTAAATGGTGAAATAGACCATTTGATGGTGTACATAAACAAATGAGACAGTTGAAAGACTGTGAACATACTTGAGGACTGAATTTCCTCATCAGCTGACTACCTTTAGGGCTTGAATAGAAGGGAAAATAAACTTCACATGCTCATTTTTTACACATTTTATCACTTTATGCATGCTGAATTCCTGAAGTGCAACATAAACTTAAGAACTGGGGAACCCTTCTCTGCTCAGCCCTAACCTCCCTCTGTTTTAGCACTTTGGTTTATCAGGGGGACTGAAAATTACACCTCTGGCACCTAGAACCTTGAAAAGGGTTTGCCAAGATTAGAGAGCTTGCTTTATTTCCAAATCTATTTTTCTGGGCTGTGGGACTTGCATTCAGAGGACATGGCTCAAAGTCAGGATGGATGCTGTCTGTAACAGCCATGCCCAAGCTAGGGGATGAACTGAACACAGGAACAGCTATTAATGCTGCACACTGCTTGTGCTAACAAGCCTAGCTGAAAGGCAGGGCTTATTAGGCGGAATCCAGAATCATAAAAATAAAGGATATCTGCATAGAAATGTGCTGTACTAAATGATAAATCAGCCATGCAGAAAGAGAGCAGAGAGGTAAAATGCTTATTAGCATTTCCCAGACATATCTTGCTTATCTAGGTCACTATAAAATAAGTACCCAATACTTTGTCTGCCAAAGCTTTAATTCTTCTCTAATGTCCAGAAACACATAATGAAGTAAAATAATTAACTGCTTGTTAACATATGAGTGGCATCATGTGTCATTCACATGTACCTATGTAGATTTGTGGTATTACTTACAAAGAAGGATGTGGTGCAATGCAAGAAAAATGAATCCAGAATACAGCCTCCTTCTAACCCAACTGCCCTTGCCTCTTTAAACCATCTTGCATTTTGCTTTTGGCAACGTATGCCTAAAGTATGGGCTGTCATCAAAACAGGAGTCCAGAGGTCAGAATACAGGCAGGATTCAGCAACACAGACAAACAGAGTTGCAAAGAGAAGTTGTCCATGAGAGCAGCAGGATACTCCTCCAGCAGGTTCCCACAGCACAGGAACACCAGCTCCTCCTGCTTGAGTACAGCCATACAAGGGTGTGACTGTCTGCAGGATCCATCACATCCTGCTGCTGCCAGGCAAAGCCCAGCCAGCTGCTTCCTCTAACTCACAGTTCTAGTTAAGAGTTAGGGGTACCTCAGAAGAGAAAGCATTGACTCCTCAAGGATGTGTGAAGGAAGTCCTCTAAATGCCAGTTATACAGACATCATTCTCATTGCTTTCATTGTTTACGTGCTGATTGCTAACTACAATTCTTTTGATCCCTGCATTAGTATTTAAATTCTTGAATATAACAGCATTGCAGGAATACACGAAGAGGTAAGAGAAAACTGGGTTTAGTGATAGAAGCCCTTAATTCAGTAGCACTCAGCTTATCCTTTGACTCCTGTGGTGCATGTGCACATATAATGTTCCTCCCTTATAGCTGTGCAAGTAATTCTTAGTGACAAAGAGTAATCTTATTACTGGCTTCCTCCATGCTAGGATGGAGAAGATTGGGAGATACACAGAATGTTTAATGATGCATGTGGCATGCAAGAGAAACTATGTCATGTACTGGGAAAGACACTGGAGGAAAGAGTGCTCAAGTGACACGCCACTGCTCCTCTTTCAAGAACAAAAAGAAGAACAAATTGGGGTTTGTTTATTTCCTTGACCACACTTCTTCCACTGACTAAGAATTCTAGAACAGAAAAAAAATGCACTGCTCTAAAATATTTGCTTGAATGGTGAGGGTCATATAAACCAAGATAAACTTACATTCTTTTGGCATGGTGATATCCCATATTGAGACTGAGGGATAGTTTGTTACAAGCATAGCTCGTGGATCAAACATTGTTAGCTGCAGTTTGTGCAAATTGTGCATGTTTCAGGACCACTGAACATTATCTATAAAAAGGTTTTAAGGTAGATACTTCTGTGTCTCAAATCTTTCACACACTTCTGAGCACTAAAGATAACTTGTGAGTGCAAAGAGCACATTCAATAATAGAGTGGTAGAAACAAAACCAGTCCGAAGCTTGTGTGAAGTCTGGAATGGAATTTGGTACAGAGACCATGGTGGAAGGCAAATTATATCCCAGCCGTCCTGCAGAACTCTGCCCACAGATTCTGCAAAATGAGCTGCAGGACCCAGGGAAACTTCCTGAACATCCCTCCAGCCTGACCAATTAGAGCAGTCTGCACAGGCTTTAACACAGTGTTTCATCTTTTAAAGGAGGGAACAGAACCTCAGGTAGTATAAATTACTCTTGTCACTTCAATTCCAGCACCTATTAAATCAATTTACACCATTTGCCTTAGCGAGCAAAGCAGAAATTGACCCAGGACTAGGTATTATGCTGTATTTGCAGCATTAAAACCTCTTCTTCTCATGAAAGAATTGTGCCTCTAATATGTAACCGATTTTGTCTCTGATCTAGCTTAGACAGCCCATGACAGATGTGTTTTTTAAACATGTAATAGCACTACTCACCATGAAAACATCTGTATAAGCAACAGTAACAGAACTAGGAGACATGAGATACTTCCCATCCTAAATAACACTTTCGTTTAAACACACTATTTCCTTAGCAAAATGAAAATCTTCTGGTTTAATCTTCAATTAAAAGTAATTAATACCAGAGTTAACTATTTAGAAATTAAGTAAATGGAAATTTCCATTGCAGAGGAGTCATGGCTTCCAATGCCCACTCAATACTATTTCTGAAAATAACCATTACAGATCTACAGAAGCCAGCTTATTCAAGCATTAAGTCTTGCTTGCCAGGATAGGTGCAGTCAAGTGTTATCACAAGTATATAATCTACTTTCAGGATTATTAACTTCTCAAAGCTCAAGTTACTTGTTTTAAAAGAGACAAACAGCAAATGAACACAAACCAAAAAGGCAGAGAAGATATTTCCAAATGTTTTGAATTCAGAATGAAAACTATGACTGCTATTTCATCATAAAATTAATGCAAGTAACCTGAAAAACAGGCTAATTATATTATGGACATATCATAATATGATTTGTTTGGAATGCTTCTTTTCTGCTTATTTTATTATTGACATACAGGCTTTCCTTTTCTGATAGACTCAAAAACATTTTGTAGACACATTTTTCTCCCTGTGCCTGCACTCAACATTTCTATCACTTCACAGCAGGCATATGAAGTAACTGATAGAGTGACTATTTTAAAGGGCTCACTGTCATCTTAGATTTCATTTCAGAGTTGACCTAAAGCAGTTTCTGAGCTGAGATGCTTTGTGTTTCCACAGTCACAGCTACAGCTAGGCACAACTATTTAGAAATGCCGATAAAGAGGCACCTTGTATAAACAAAAGACAAAGCACTTTGTACACACCAGTAGATTGATAATAATCCTTTCCACCATTCTTGCTACAGAGTTTGAAGTCAGAAGAGATCACCTGAAGTGGAGGAAAGGACTGAAAAGAGGTGCAGGGGTGTCAAGAGGATGGGTCCAGATGCTTCAGTTGTGCCCAGCACAGGACAAGGGGCAACAGGCACAAACTGAAACACAGGAGTTTCACCGGAACATAGGGAAAACCTTCTTTACTCTAAGGGTGGCAGAGCACTGAAACAGGCTGCCCAGAGAGGTTGTGGAGTCTCCTCCTCTGGAGATATTAAAAACCTACCTGGACACAACCCTGTTGAACCTGCTCTAGGTGAACCTGCTTTAGCAGGGGGTTGGCTGGACTGGATGATCTCCACACGCCCCTTTCAGCCTCAACCATCCTGTGACTCTGTGATTAAGTGAAAGTGATTAATTCAATTACAGTGTTGAATAAATGACAGTATCTCTGAAATTATCCTTCCACTGGTACCACACACTGCTGACACTCAGTTATTAAGTGCCTATACAAATAAAGGTCTCCAGAGTTCTCATTCCTGATACAGTAATTACAGCTTAAAGAGGGTAGAAAACAATTTATAGGCTTTAAGGAGCATATGAGAGCAAAGACAAAGAAAATTTATTTTAAAAACCTTAAAGACAGTGAGTAATAGCAGCTGTTTTGATTTGCTAATGTATTCAAGCTGGGTATCTAAAGCAGGAATTGTATCCTTAACTTCCATCAAACCTTCCCAAACACTGAAGTTTTCATGACTGAAAACTTAACAAGAAAATTAATTGAACTGAGACACACAGACAAATTAAAAAGACTCACTAAATTCACTACAGCAGTTGATGAAGCCATCACCAAACAGAAGATACTAATGAAAAAATATTTCTTGCAATAATATCCATCATCCTGCAATTGCTCTGGAATAACAGAAACACTGGTAGTTTGCTTCTGAAGCATTTATTCTTGATTTCAACAAGATTAAAGAAAAAAAAATTCCTGCTTCTTTCCAATAAAAGTGATTATTCAAAAGAAAAAGAAAAATTGGACACTACAAGGTTATACTTGAGGCAAAGCAGTTCTTTAAAACATCTAGTACTTTGAGATACCTGCCTTATTCAGGGTATAGTAAAGTCACCAGATTCTCAATCCTAGAAAAGAAGATTAAAGAAAAGAAAAACTATAGCACTTCCAATTTGAGGCTGATGCAATAACTACAAATAGTTTAATTTGAGAACTTGAGGCTTCTTATTGGGAAAAAAAAATGAAGAAAAAGAACAACCATGCTGAAGACCCACCCCTTGCCAGTTGCAACATCCCAGAATAGCTCAGTCTTGGTGGCAGTGCCTAGAAGCATCCTTAATAACCCATCAGGTAAATGGGATAATAAATAGCCTTTGCCTATCTCACAGCACTTTGGGAAGAAAGATCTAAAGAGAGGCTAAAATGTATAGAAATGTTAAATCCCAACCGTGCTTGAGGAAACTGCTTTCCAGGTGAACACATTTTGCTTCCAAGATATTTTCCTGACACTGGATTTGAATCTTTGGTGCTGTGATTCTATTTCCCTTGCTCCAGTGGTGTTACTCTGAACACACATCAGCCATTTTCACATCTGCACCACAATACTTCCAACACCTTAACTCCTGGCTGAAAATATATCTTATCTCTGCTACTTTGTACAAATTTTTCCAACCTCTGCTCTGAAATCAACCCTCTTTCACTTAACACTATTGATGTATTTGTAAGTTTTCTTTTGATTTCCTTAAAATCTCTCAATATTTTAACATTTCCAGAAGCCTACAAAGTATGTCTCCCTGTTTTAAAAAATCAGAGATGTGATCCCACTTATGAACAGGATTTTTAATCTTTTTACTATTATTTTTGCTAGATGAGAAATCTTTGTCTCCTGCATTACCTGAACTTCTCCCTCCTACCTTTTAATTTTATTAATCATTACATTTATCAACCTACATCTTGCTGAGCTGAATCTCTTCTTTCCCATTTTTTTGGGGAAATTTGAGGAGTTTTTAGTTGGTTGGTTGGTGGGTTTCTTTTTTGTTTGTTTGGTTGGGTTTTTTTTATTTATTGGGCTTGTTCAGCGAAGTGTCTTTCATCCTCATAGTGTTTTTGTACCTTGAATAGTATTTGAAACCAACCCTTATATCACACGCAAGTCTAATGGACATGCTGCCTGCCTCCTTCTTCCAAATCATTAAAGATGATGTTAATCCAGACCAAAATTAAAATCTATCTGTGCTACTTCCTTAGACACTTATTCACAGTTTAACAAACCTGGTCAAATTAACTCTTGTTATAAACAAAGGCTAATTTCAGGGAATAAGAAAACTTGCACCAATGTATGCAAGCAATGACTCAAGCCCATTTTCTTCTATCATTAGCCTTTATTTGTAGGCAAGTGCTCAATTTAAGGCATTTATTGAAACTGTCAATAATTTGGTGTTCAGTCATAGCCTGAGCCCCATGTGGTGCTCTCCTCTTTAGAAGCCTTGATGGGTTTTGCTTTACAAACTGGCTGAGCACCTTCAGCTGGAACCTAAAGGTCCTTCTGAGACCTGGAGCCCTGAGAGCCAGCCCAGCTGCGGGATGGGTCCTGTCTCCTTCCTCCAGCTCAGCCTGTGTCTGATAGTTTCAGATGATGCCTCCTGCTTCTCCCAGGGAAACCAACAGGCTGCTCTTCCCACATCTGCACAGTTTGCACAGATGCTAGATGGATGTGACCCCTCCAAGCAAGCAGTTGTAAGGGATCTGCTGCCTTGGAATCAGCATGTACTGCAAAGACTGAAAGGTGCAAAATGTAGTGGGAGAAGATGCCAACATATATTGGTCCAGAAACAACAACAACAACAACAACAACAACAACAACAACCCCCAAAAAAAAGAGAAACAAAAAACCACCCAAACAAAAAAACCTAAACCAAAACAATACAAAAAATAACCCCAAACCAACAAAAAACATTTTATCCAATTATCAGTATAATTATTATGAAAACAATTGGCTCTACAGACCAAATAACTTGTAAGTTTGGAAATCCCTTTAAAGTTCAGGATGGGGCTTTGAGCAATGGGTCTAGTGAAAGATATCCCTGCCATGGCAGAGGACTTGGAATCAGATGAACTTTGAGATCACTTCCAACCCAAACCATTCTATGATTCACAATCTTTCTCCTCACTTCTGCCCACGTACTGCTTCTTACTTTACTTCTTCAAGGACTCTAAAATATGTACTCTAGGCCAAATACTAAAGACAGCAGTGTCCAGAGACTAAAACACAATGAAATAGTCCTTCTTTTCCTTTAGGAAAAGCATTTTGTCCATGGTCAACATGGTAATACACAAAGCTTGCCAGGGGCAGTAAATGGAGTTTTCACAGAAACAATGAATAATCTTTTTTCATGTTGATTATAAGAACAGAAAACGGCTATTCAATATTAAGTGAAACACAGAATAGATTTGCAGATAGAAGAACCAGCTGTAGTTCTGAGCATAGTATCTGTTTCAATTAAAAGAGGTGAAGCTCTAAAGCACAGAGGCTTTCACTAACCACCAATTAAATAGTTCTGCAAGAGGAAAAAGGAAAATGAGGAATGAAATACAAAACATCACCCATGCCCTTTGTTACACAGAGACATTAATTTCTTATACAATGAAAGGACATCTATCTCAATGCAAAGCCACTGTCCAGCCCATTTGCAATTACTTTGTGGCTTCTTTTGCTAAATACAAAATGGAATGGATTTTTGAAGGAGGAAAACCAGATATTTCTTATCCCCTCTCACAAAGTCTAAAATCTGCCTGTACACACCATGGGGAACTGCATCTCTTTCTGAATAGTTTACAAACTGTATCACTAAAGGACACTTTAAATGCCAAATAAAGTAAATTCCTTTTGTTAATCCATTTCCAAGGAAGTTCACACTTAGCTTCAGTGCTCAAGGTTTTTGATTTCCTGCACATCAATTTTTGGCCTGCTCTGTTAGTAGCAGAGTAACCCTTATTTCATCGCATCAGACCCACAACCAATTGCTTGGAGCCAATATAGAGATACATTTATATTACTCTCCTGTCTCATTTCTAGTATTTTTATTGGTTTTTTTTCCCTCTGTCAGTATGTGCAGGGCTGGCCCCTACATACTTAGTCTTGTATTTCCCTGTCAGATTAACTGCCAATTAGTGATAATTGGATCTGGCAAAATTTTTCTTGATTGACATGTATCTGCTGTGAGACTGAATGAGAGTACTAATTAATTTCAGATAGGTCACTCCTGGCTGTCAGTTTTTCTCTGAACTCTAGATGTGTCCACATAATGCTTCCTCAAATTAAATTGGTTGGAAGCTATTTATTCTCAAATGTAAAACTGGGCAGTATAGTTAAAACTGCTGTATTTAAATCTGAAAAACACTGACTTTCTATGTGTGGATGGGTCCAGTTGTCATCCAGTTGTCAGGTGGAATCCTTTTTTTTTTTTTTTTCTCTTTATCTACTCTGGAAGTCAGTGCTCAGGGATGAAACCACCTGAGTCTGTTTGCAGGTCCTTTCATTTCTCAGTTCCTCTGCAGGCTGCTGCAGCATTTGAACTGCAGAGACTTCAAGGCTTAAATCAAATGATGTGGTGAGAAGGAAAAAGGCTTTCATTCCTAGTTTGACAGATCCTATACAAATATTTCTACTGGTACTGAGCATTCAAAGGCTAAACAAAACTATAAAAGTTAAACACCTTTACCAGTTACTGCACTTAGGCCTCATACAAGTGAAAGAATGAACATGCCAGACCTTGGAGACCCCATAATACTTTTAAATAAGCCTAAAATGTAACTAGCCATCTTTCACTGGGAAATTTTAAAAGCTGTTTCAAGAGGAGACACTTCTAGTTCTGCCAAGCTCTTGCTGTTAGTGCATTTCAGATATGTTTCTCCAATGTCAAATTGTTCCTCTCTAGTTAAATTCTAAATCAGAGGCGTTTTTACTCTTGCTGTAGTTTTCTCTTTCAGTGAAATATTAGTCTTTCCTAGGACAGAAGAGTGTTTCAAACCTTCTCAGTAATAAAATTTAAGGTAATTTCACATTTTCGACCAGATTTCTTGAAAGTCATAAAAGAATCCAAACAAAAAATAAAATAAAATAAAATAAATAATAATTTAAAAATATAATATTTTCATAAAATTATTTTAGCTGATTACTGGGTTTTGCCCCTAATATTTGGAAATCCAGAAAATGTACTGCATGCCCAAAAATGCTTTTTAGCCTCCAATTATTAATTTATTTTCAAAAACTAGTAGTGACACTGTTAGCTGCAATAGAAATTAACACCATAAACACAATAAATCTCAATACAAATTTTATAACTATATGATAATTTATTGGATGTCATACCTTTTTCTCTTCAGCCATTTCAGTAAGTATTTTGACTTCTTTTTAGAAGTAAATATGCTTAATATTGGAAGGCTGGCAACCAACATCATACTTAAATACTCCCTAAAATGAAAGAATAAAATTTCAAGCTTTTAAGTCAAATAATGACTGTGAAATCAAAACTCAATATAAAACTTGAGATTTTTTAAAATTATTTTGAGTTTTGACAATCTATTTCAATTTTAATTTTATATCTGGTAGAAGAAAAGTGCAAGCCCTTAATTTCCTCTGCAGAGAGAATTTTACTTTGCCACTTTAGTGGTCTTGAGTGAATGGTGAGGATGGGGAGAACTTTGACCAAGACACTTCCCAGTGGAAAAAAATTACATAGTTGATAAATTGATATGCCCACAGATTGTGCTTTTTTGTTTGTTGGTTGTGTTTTTGTTTCTAGGGTTTTTTTTGGCGGGAGGTTAGAGTTTTTTTGTAAGTAGTGATTTCATTCCAGTGAAAATGGGGAAATGTGAAAGTGATTCACTTCACTAGTCCTGTCTTCCTTTACTGGTTTATAAATGTTTCATTCTCCTTTATTTTGACTTTTAACATCAAATATACAAAATACATTTGAGGTCCTGAAACTTTCTCCAATTTTCATTCACAGAAACTTAAAGGTTTGGAAAATTTGTGGCTTAAATATACAAATAAAGATCTTGATTTCTTATCAAATTTAACAAGGACATAAGACATAGAGTTAGGTGACAGTCAACTCTACAGTTTCCTCCCTCTCCTCCTCCAGGAAAAATGGATCTGTATTTTGCTGCTCCTTCAGTGACTATACCAAGCTGACAAAGTAATTTGATTTGTTTAAGAACATGTATCAACAGAGATGATGGGAGTCACACACCCTACAGAATTTATGATGTAAACTGATGTGCATGCATCACAGAAGATATGAAGTGCAGCAAAACAATTGTTGAGTGATGAAAATGTAATCTATGTTTCACTTTGATCCATTTAAAGCTGTTTATGTCATGTCATTCATCCTTTCCCTGACAAATTAAAATAAAAATCAAAGAGCACAAATCTTCTTTCTCTGTTTTCTTTTTGGCTTTGAAATGAAGCTTTTCCTGATATATGGTTTATTATATGTATGTGTTATAGCTAAATCAGCCTGCACTCAGCAAAAAGTAGTGTAAGAAAGAAGAAAGTGGGGATGTTTTAAATTTAATTTCTTTACTTTAAACTTTTTGGGCAAGCAAAGAACTCTTGAAGGAAATCCACCCTTTGCAACAAAGTTTCCTTGCTGCATTGGCTGCACTGTCATCTACAGAAAGATGAACACTTTACCTGGATGAACTGAGCTTGCCTGCACTGAGAATTTGCCTCCCTGCTCATTTGGGATCCAGCTTGCTCAGCAGCCCTTAGAAGCACAAACCCACACATCCCATGACTGCCCCATCCTGCTAAGGTCTACCTCAAATGAAGGCACCTTCCAATCCTCCTCTTGTGGATGGGAACAGCTACAGGCACACATCCAGAAGACATGGGGCCCAAGCAGCAAAAGTAGAACCCATTTTTATCCTAAGAACTACATTAAACACAAAGGTGAAAAGACAAAGCTTTGGACCAGAAAGCACCCCACACATTTTTGGCTCATTATCCAGCTGAACAAGAGACAGGGAACTTCCTCAAAAGCCTTTCATAACTTGCTATTGTTTGACTGTTGAAAATAACCATCCATGTCAGTCTCCACGGTTGGAAATATTCAGAAAACATCTGGCCATGGTTCCAGTCAACTCGCTCTGGGTGGTTTTGCTGGATCAGGGAGGGGGGCCAGACAATCTCCAGAGATCACTTCCAGTTCCAACCATTCTGTGCTTCTGTGAATCCCCTCTGGATGCCCATGTCCATGGCCCTAGTGGATGCTGATTAAATTGAAGGAGACAAAACTTAGTTCATGAATGCCAAACTCCTTAGCAAAGTCATGGTGAATTCTCTATATACAAGGTTCAGATGCCTTCAGGTAGTGTGAGAAAACCTTGGAAAACAACAAAAAAAAAACCTGGAAAAAAAAATCTCAAAGTAAAAAATGAAATTCTTAGTGAGAGGCAATAGCATGTCACTTTCCTCTTTTCATTCTGAAAAATCACAAGGCTTCAAAAAATATTAAATATCTGAAAAGAAAACACAGCAAAACAGATGTCACTGCACAACTAGGGCTCCACAGGCAAATACACAAAACCCCTAAAATGCAAACCTAAGTGTGTCACTTCACAACCTCCCCCAATGTATACCTCTGATGCAGAATACATTTTCACTCAACACGTAATTAGCTTTTGGAACTCGTTGCACCAAATTAAAATGGAATTAAGACCTTGGCCTAATTCCAAGAGATATTGGGCATTCCTGTGTAAGTATTGACATGGACTATTCAACAACAATGCCCCACTAACCTGTCCCAGGAGGCAGGAAAATAATATGAAAGTCCAAACATAGAGCAAATGAAAAAGGCTTGCCCAAAGTCAAATAGGAAACCTCTGGAATAGTGAGGACTTCTCAAATCTTGTGAGGGGCAACAAATAAACACAAATTTTAATGTCATTTTGCATGAACAACCTTTTTTTAACCTTTGGCAGCACTGCCACTGAGGGTGCAGGGACAATGATTGCTTGAATCTTCTGAGCACTGATTGCTGTGGGGGAAGTCCTGAGCACCCAGACAGGAAAAAGCAGGGAGAGATGTTTGCAACTGGGCTTCATAACCTCATGGCCACTCCCTCTCTCCTCCTACAGAACCACCCTGCCATTCCCATCATCCTGAAGCAGCTCCCTTTCATGAAACCCTTCTTTGGTAGCCCAATTAGAAGGGCCACTACCAGTGACATTTCGCCCGACTGGCAGGAGGAATGATGGAATGATGAGAGGGACTCCATGACATCAGAAGACTAAATAATTACTTTATTACACTACATTATTCTATACTATCTTACTCTATATTATACTACATCTAAACTGAAACTGCACAAGCACTCAACTCAACAAAATCTCGTGACTGTCTCCTGACCGACAGTCTGGATGCGCACTCGGCCCTGATAGGCCAAGGAAACAAAACCCCATCACTGTGGGTAAACAATCTCCATATTGCATTCTGCTTTGGCACCACACAGGAGCAGCAAATGAGATAAGAATTGTTTTGATCATTCTCTTCTCTGCTTCACAGAATGTGAATCTCACAGGCCACCTCTGACTCCAGCCTTGCTTTCAGCTCTGCGCTGCTCCCATGTCCTTACTGTGCACAAACTCAGGGACCACCTGGAAAAGCCTTCTCTGAAGGACATCATCCCACCAGCAACCAGCATGAGCGCTGCAATGGTGCAGGGGAATAGTTTGTGATGAGCTCAACCTTTTCTCTTAAAACAAAATGCTTTTTTTGATCAATATAAATTAAATTAAGGATGAACCAAAGCAGCAAAGCTGCTGAGTCTGGAGAAAAGAGCTGCTGTGGGGCAGCCCATAAAGTCTGCATCAACAATCAACAAGCATGTCCCCAAAGAGACACCTGTGCTACCTTCTTGGAGTTGTTTGAAGCTTCAGTCTGGAACCAAACACTGAGCTTACTGAGTTATACACAATTTTGTACTAAAATATTTTTTTTCTATTCATAACATCAAAAAACATTATTTCAATTATTTCAATTTCAATTATTTCAATTTCAATTATTTCAACTTGTAAATCAAAACTAACCTATGAAATCTGTTAAGCTTTATTTGTAGCTGTTTCAGAGATTATTTTTATAATGAGTTCTCCCTGGTCACCAGTCAGTCTATGGTCATTTTGCAATGATCACTAATGAAAGTTCTAATGCCATTAGACAGTAGCTGACACTCAGCCTTGCACACTTCAATTGTGACAGCTACAGAATTTATAGCATCTACATCTCTTTTCAATTTTCCAGAATAAATGTCCAACATACCCTCAGAAAAAATATGGCTCTTTTTATAGAGAGAGGGAAAAAAAACCCCCAAAACCACAACAACAACTAACAAAACCAACACCAGAAGCAATATAGTCTAATTACAATTGAAAATCAATCATTATTAAATCTAGTAACAGCATGAAAAATACAGGAATATTTTTGGGTTCTCTAAGCAAACCATATGATAAAGGCAACCTATAATTAAAGAATTATTAAGAAATAACCAATAAAGCAAATAAATTTTACTTATACAAACTAGCAATTATTGTTTTTATTTTCTGTCTGCTCTAATCTCAGCGTCTGACAAAAATACTTCTACACAAAAAAAAAGGATATAGGGATAATAATTTGTCTGCAGAGTGAATTAAATGTAAGTACTGCTATTTGACAAATAAAATTGGGTTTTTATTCCTGCATTATTAGGTATTATTCCAACAAGCTTACCCCTCCCTACAATCTTATTTCCCATCTGAACTCACCTGCAACATCACTCTGACTGTAACTTGCTACTAAACTGCCTTTTCCCTTTCTGTGGCTTATACCAGATTATGTAAATTTTCTTGATATCTCTAATGTTTTCATTCAGAGATTCAAGTGACTAAAGTAAACCATCCTACAAAAATATTTCATTCTTTCATTCATTTTTTTCTTGTTAAATCCTTGCCTTTGTGAATAAAATTTTTATTCCTTCTTGCTGCATTCCAGTCTTTTACCTTACATCATGACTGCAGTGAAAACACAACAAACTCATAAAATGCATTTAAATAAAAAGCTTAGCTTATTTTAATAGTATTTTTTATTTAGATCTAATTACAGAGCACTCAAAAAAGTGAGAGTTTATAAAGAAAAATATTTCATGAAACAGAATTAGGAAAGTCAGAGAAAATGGTTTATTTAGTGTATATAACATCCCCTATTGGTTTCTTTTACTGAGGCTAAACAGACCAAACTGTCTCATCTCTGCCTGCATGTAATGTTTCTGATTAATTTTAGATTACTTTCTGGTTCATTTTGTTTAATTTTGTTTTGTAGCAGCCATAAATACATATATGTGCATGTGTGAATACATATGTGTGTGTATATATATATATATATGTACACACATACATATATATGTATATATATGTTGTGTGTATGTATATTTACATATATAAACATATACACACACATACAGTTTTAGTTACATACAAGTTTTAGTTACATACAAGTTTAAGTTCCAGGAATGACAGAATACTCCAGCATCAAAAACCAAAGGGCATTATGGAACTAAGAGCTGTCCCAATATGCATCATTACATGCTCACGTGTGGAAACAATATTCAAGTTTTCAAAGTCTTCTACTTCAGGCTAGGCAGCACTGGTACTCCAGAAAGAGGCAGGTTGTAACCTCACCCATAGTAAGAGAGAGCATGGAGATGTCCCACAAAATTGGAAGAAAACTGGAAATGAACCACTATCTAGTCCTACTTCCTAAGTCCTACCATTAAGGGAAAATTTCTGCCAACAGTTTTCATGAAATGGCTTTTCTTTGCATCTGGTTACTCATCCTCTGCAGGGATGGGAAGAGCATTCAGTGATCTCCCTTATGCTGTACATTTGTCAGAGCTGGATGTAGCAGCAAGGTGGACAAGCAACACAGAGCAAGGTGACAGAGACTTTGCCATCCTCTTATCTCATAGGAAATGCCCCACATCAAGAGATACTTGCCTGTGGCATAACCTTCCTCACTGCCCTGTATTCCCATAGCATAATCCTGCTGCAATTGTAGAAACTGACAAGGACTCTCTACAAGGTTCCTCAAGGGTTGTTATAGTCAGGTGGGTTGGTCTCTTTCTCCAGGCAGCCCTGACAGAACCAGAGGACACAGTCTCAAGCTGCATCAAGGGAAATGCAGGTTGGATATTAGGAAAAAGTTTTTTACAGAAAGGGTTATAAAGTACATTAATGGTCTGCACAGGGAGGAGGTAGAGTCACCATCCCAGGATGTGTTTCACTGGGTGCCAGGGTTGAGGTGTTGGGGCATGGGTTGGACTTGATCTTTAAGGTCTCTTCCAACCTAGTGATTGTGTGAATTCTGTGGAAAAGCCACCACAGACATCCACAATCAATCAGCAAAAATCTAAGAAAAATATTCTGGGATGGTTTCACTCCCATTTATTTACTGAGGAATGGGTGAGTAAAGACAAATGAAAACAAAAGGAAGGCAAAAACACAATGGCCCAAAATGAGACTGGTTTCCATGTCACAATAGACTACAGCATTTCCATGGTTCAGAAGTTATTTTGTGTCACTACACTTGGTGCCTCTTTTCTGCAGCTACAGCTGAGGAAATATGCAACTGAGCTAAAGAACATGGTAGGCTCCCAGCAAGGCTTGGCATTGCACACAGGAGCGCTCTGGCAGCGAGCCGACAGCAGACTATGTTTAACAACTAATGATATACATTACCATAGCCCTGCCTCTAAAAACACAGATCTAGTGACAGTTATTCTGGTGCCATTTAAATTCATATACGTCTTGGGATGGCTTCCATCCATGCTGGCAGACAAACTGTAATGAATAAAGAGGCTGCACTTTGCAGATAAATAAAAGCAAATGTGGGATGTACCTAAATGGATTTGACAGATTGTAGGAATAATTTAAAAATATGAGTATAACACAGAAATGTTGACATTATCTGTAATGAGGACAAGAATTCTTGACTTATATACTATTGCTAGACTAGAAAAACAGGAATAAGTACTACAGATGTTCAAGTCCTTTCATTTACACAGCAGTAAAACAAAAAATTCCTCTTGTTTCATATTCAGTAAGTGCATTTTCATTTGTAAACCCCTAAGCTTCCTATTAAAAAAAAAAAGTGATTCTGAGCATGAAACACAGGGCACAGAAGCAGCTGGTTTTGTCTCACATGGAAAACCAGTACATATCTAGAAGAGATATGGCAAAAAACATTGTAGGCCATATCCCAATCTCTGAAAGAGCAATGCAATTCATGCTGGGGCTGTCCCTGAGGACTCCAGAGACTGCATCTCATTAAGCAGCACTATGCAACCTTCCTAATATCCACTACTTGTCATCCACTTGTTAAAGGCACAGCTCTGGCACAAAGCCTGAAAGGATGAACTAGCTCATAAACAAAAGCTAGAAAGCTTTTTCTAACATGTATAAATTTATTACTTTACTTCTGAGCAGGAGTGACATATTTAAAGGCTTGCTAGGTTGGACAAGATACTTTAGACAGCTCAGTACCAAAACCAGAAGGGTACTAGAATAAAGACACAATAAATATTCTAAATAGATATCAATTTTTGTTAAAATAAACCTGCAAAACACCTTTAACAGCCATCCCCAAATTACCAACCAATTCTTAGAATATCCCACTGGTTTTCCTTGTACTTTCTTCCTGTCTTCTCTTTCCTTGGATCTTTTCCTTCTGTAACAATGTCTTTTCATCTTTTATTACTATTAAACTAGAAAAAGGGAGTACAATCTTTTTGACTTAGTTTTCTCTAGGAAAAAGTACCATACAGTATGTTCTTTCAAGAACACAATGTAAAATCTTGGGGGGAAAAAAAACTATCAAGAAAGGTGCAAAACAAACACCCTGCCTAACTGTAACATGGTCCAGTATCTTTACAGATAGAAATAACATTATTATATTTACACAACATTTATATATTTAATGGATATTAGTGACTCCAGAAGGTAACTGTGGTCTGAGCTGTGCTAGCCAAATAACAGGTAAATAGAAGAGGCTCTAGTTAATTAGTTTAGTTTTGCATTTTAAAGTGGTTATTCACAGACCCCTGGTTTAGGGATAACCAAAGAGGTTCACACTTTGCAGGTATGTGGCTGTCAAGAGGATTCTTCAAAGTAGTTTTGAAAATCAAGTCCCTTCAATGCTGCTGCATGTGAGACACTCAAAGATCATAAAGACTCCAAAGCACACAACTTTCTGGAAAGTGTTGATTAGCTGCAAATAGTAACAGGTTGTGAATACTATGGGAACACCTCAGTGATGGAAATGAGTACTACAGCACCTGAGCAGGAAGTGACCTTTTAGTTCACTGTAGCAATTATTCATTAACATACACTAAAACATTAATTACCATGGGAGCATTCACAGTAAATCATTGCAAACCATGAGCATGCAAGAAAAGATCATCAGAAATTATTTCACTTGTGCATCCTAATCTTGAATTTAAACAATTTGTATTAGTGTGATGATGCTTCACTATTCTTATTGTACAGAATAATACTACCTTCCAGCTATCATGGGCTTAAAGCCCTGGAATTTCTTCATGTACCTTCATATACTTCTGCCAGTATAGTGACAGAAGTACATTTGAAATGGATTTTAGAGGTTTACAGCTTGTATCAATCATGGGTCAATGAGAAATTTAAAAACTGATTAAAGAAATAGGGGCAGTTCTGTACCTTCTGGCCAGCCTACACATGCATATGGATCCATGCACATACAAAGAGGAATGAAGGAAGCCTGAACTACAAGCATTGAAGTAAGCTATTCATTGAAATTCATTGAATTATGTCCCTTCTAGATGATAACATGTATGCTCCATTTTCCTGCTGACCCCAAACACCAACACAGCAGGTGTACTTGTTTCCATAGGGCATGGATTGTAATTATTCGCCAGGATGACCAAACTTACCATGTACAATCTGAGCAAGAGGGAGAACCTCATGGAAAGGACCTCAGCTCCTTCCTATGCCCTTTTATATTTGTTTTTGTTGTTTTCTTCTTATTATTGTTGTTGGTGTTATTATTAACCCTCCCTCAACAGGCTCAGAGTATGAAAATGCACAAAAAATTAACACCCACCCCTGCCAAAAAAAGGTATGCAAAGCTATTTACTCCAGAAATTAGGAGAAAAAGTTTATTCTTGCTCTCTTTTCATCCTTTCACCATATATCCAAATCCAGTAAAGCTATGACTAAGACCACAAGCACCTCTAATAATAGGTAGGGACCACTTAACTTCACTAATTTAAATGACCTGCAATTGTGCCAAAAAAAAAACCTCCATGATTTCTTACACTTTAAAGAACAATCTTTGGAAAGACTAACAGCAACAGCCAAATTGCACCCAGGAACAAGCAGGAAGCCATCATTAAACAGACTATTTCAATGGCATCAATGTGTATTTCTCAGAACACCTCTGGATAAGTAACTTTTATAAAGACAAAAAATAGGAGGGCAGTTTAAAGATTCAACTTGGTTTGCCTTGAATCACATTTATTAGAGGGATTGATCTTATCTACTTGGAGATATGCCCTTAGTATTACAGCAGGAAATATATAAAGGCCTTCTTTGTTATTTTTAGACATACTCCTCATAACATTAGTAGAATACTATATGTCTTACTGCTATTCAATGAGCTCCCACTGATTTTAAATTTCATTAAGCTCATAAACTCCTCTGTTTGGCAGAGAAATTACATTTTCTGGTTTCCAAAGCTGAGTCATGACCCATCCCTTCCCTTTGTTGCTTCCCTTTGCTTGGTTAAACTCCTCCATATTTTCAATTTTCCCCCAACACTCAGACAGATATTTACAAACACACAAGGTAATATTGCAGAGCATTGAATTTTTTGTTACAGAACTAGGAATGCTTTTATATAGGCTTCCCTGCAGCCACTATGAGTGAAAGCAGCAGAGGAAAAGGGAGTTTCATATCATATGTCTCCTGTCTTTGATTAATCTGCAAGCCACCCATTTTAATGAGATCTTATAAATAATTCAATTTCTAATTATGCTATGAGCCCCCTAACCTGGAGAAGAAAAGAGAAAGGTAAAAAGGTAGGGAAAAGGGAGGGGAAAAGTGTGCATGTTGGATCAAACAATGCCTGCAGCAACTGAGCTACTCATTCCTATTCTGGCCCTACAAAATGCACCTCCTGCCTAAACCTTGAAGTGATTCTCTAACAAAAATGACAGGATTACATAAAAAGTTGGGAGTTTAAGACAATAATTGTGAAATCTGCTTCTTTCCCTGTTCCAAAAGGTACCCAGGCACTTGAGACACGCTCCTGCTCTGCGTGAATTGAGCATGCTGACCCCTCCTGTGCTGGTGGGATCAGCTCCCTGCCCCTGCACATGGCCCTGACCACTCTGGCAGGGAATAAACCAGACACAGAAGAACCTCTGCTCTTGATCCTCATTTCTCCTCTTTGATAGGGACTGGGAAATCCAATATTGGCCACTCTGTTTTCCTCTACAATTCACTGCTGGAACTGACCCTCTGCACTCCTCCAGGAAATATTCATCTTCCCCTGGGGACAGACTGGCCAGGATTTGGGAGGAAACCAGCAGCAGCAGCACATGAATGACACCTGCCTCCTCCTCACAGAGAAGTTCTGGAGTTCCCTTTGCACCCCAGTCTCACTTTCTCACTGCAGGAAACATTGCTGCTAAAACTCTTTTCTTGCTTCAGTCAAAATGCATTTGACATACAAAAAGCTGGTCAAGGTACAACTGAAAGCACAAAGACAGCTGAATGATCTCCTCCTACCTACAACTATTTTTTAATTGCAAGGAGGTCTCTCAATACACAGCAGAGCATCTGCTCATTAGCACTACAGCACTATTTCTCATACTGACACTTCCTACCCTCCTCCTCTCCCATCTTTAACAGCTATTCCTAAAACACATGCAAATTGCAAACTTTCTGTGACCTGTGGGGTTGGATTTATATTGTGCATATTAATGCAGTTTTCTAAAACTTAAAAAAATAACGAGCAATCCAAACTCACTGTGGCTTTTGTCCAAACTCAGCGAGATTTACTTTGAATGGCAGCTAATTTGGTTTGCCTTGATTCCTTCCTGGAACAGTATTGAACATTGTTACCATACACAGAGCTCCTGGACTTCCACAATTCTAATTTTAGAATTCAGGTTAGATAATTCAGCCAACACTGTTAAACAGGCCAAACTTATTGTGGCAAAGCTGCTGCAATTGGTATTTTATAGAAAATAATGATAAGGTGCTGCAATTGTATTAATTATTTAGTAATCAGAAGGTCATGGGAATAGTCTCTATTAGAAGGCAGTACATTTTATTTAGGAAACACAGTTCATCTGAGACCACATATTTTGACTTCTCCAGTTTGTTTTACAGCCAAACACTGTAGTAATAAATAAAAGCCGGAAAAGTATGCAGGTCGGTCATCTTTAGTTTTGCTGAATCTTGTGATACATATGGCCAATCATCCTAGCAATTAAAGCTGCAGCTAAGCTGCTGACAAGGAACTCTTATAAATGCTCCATTTTCTCACACAGGTCCTCATCCAACACACATTCATGTATTAACATGTGCTTCCATTTTTTGTATGTTTTACAGTTTCACATAGAATTTGTTAGGACTGTTCATAAGCATAAAATTATCATAAAGCACTTTAGACTTTTCAAGTCCAAGACCCAAGTAAAAGCCAACAGAAAGAAAAAAGCTGTAAAGTTTTAAAATAAATATTTATTTAAAAAATTCCATAGACTATGTTCAAGTCATGGCTATAAATACTATGTGTGTCAGATGGTTTCTCCTGGGCTAGATTCTTCACAGATGCACATACTAAATACTCCTAACCACTCAGTGCTGTATTCTTGAAGAATTAACTAAAAACCAGCGCATTCCCACAAGCTCAATTAGTATTTTGCATGTTTTGTGCTCTGGTAATGCCCCAAACCAATGAATTTATGTAATTCCAAGTTTGCACAAATCTCACAAATGAGATTTGTGCAAACTTGGAATTACATAAATTAGATACAGAGCCATGTATCTAAATCAAGTCATTTTAAGACTTTGCAAAACCCTCCCCTTTCAAAATAAACACACCTTAATTCTAAATTTCAATCAGGACTGCATGCCACCAGAGACAGCTCATTTTTCTAATACTGTTCTTCCACTGCATGGTAGCTTCTACCCAAGATTACTCTTATTGCTAAGACAGATCTGTGCTGAACAGCAAGGAGCTAATACGTTCTGCATAAACTTCAAATCTTCAATCCCTCAATTTCTTTTGATTAAAAAAAACACACCAACAAAAGAAATAAAAGCAAAACCAAAAAAAAACCAAACAAAGCCAATCAAACAAAAAAAAGGCTCCACAGAAAAAAAAAAACCAAACAAACACACACACACAAAAAAAAAATTAAACCAACCAAAAAAACACAAACAAAATGACAAAACCACCAACAATTCCTTATTAAAATCCTCATGGAGGAGAAGAGATACTTTTTAATCTGCATGTGTAGATTTGACTTGACACAACACTTTTTTTTTTCCAATAAATGCCAGCAAATAAACACTCTGTTTTTGTGAGCTGTCTTAGTGAGCCAGTCCTGAAAGTTCATTACAAACAATAAACCTTTATTGCAGTAAAGGTAAATATAAACTTTGCACTCTGGAAGAACATGCTACAAAGCTCAGTGGCTAAACCAGAACATAAATACCAGGTGGCTGAAAGATCATGGTGCTGAAAAAGTTCCCCTCATCTCACTATTAAAATATAAGAACACCCAAGACTGTTGTATAAGTCATATAAGGTGAATTTGGTGAACTCCATGTGTGTCCTCCTTTGTGTATGTGAACTTTCCCAGCAAGCTTCAGATCCACATTTGAATTTTTGATTTTCCACATGGGTCAGGTTTACCAAAGGCTGAAGTCTCACTCACCATCTGTTCAGAAAATATCAGCTTTAAATGGCAAAAACTTTACATTTTCAATGTTTCAGATGGTGAGGGAGAGTGTAGCACCCTGGAGCCATGTATCTAAATCAAGTGTTCTCTCTCCCCAAAAAAATCTTTTTTATTTCATGTGAAACCACAATCTGTAAAGACAGATCTAGAGCTTGTTTACACAGACACAGAAAGGAAACTTGACTCCAGGGTACTTTTAAAGTGGATAAGTTACACTATGCTTAACATCCATCCAGAGAGAATTAAAGTAGGCATGGTTAACATGGCTTTTTATTTTTTTATTATTTGATTTATTTATTACTTTGTGAGTATTTTAAGGCAATTACCCCTATACAACATAAGCCTGGGAAAGACTATATTCCTCCCACCAGTGAGAACACACGGCTTCCTGGGATAACTTCCTCAGTCTCCTTGGGTTTACCCAGCACAGAATGACACTGAAAACCACAGCAAGTCAAGAAATCACCAACCACAAACCCACTGGGCTGCTGCTACCCCTCATCAAGGCTCCCTGGTTTCAAATAATCTAAAAGGAAAAAATGTAACTCAGATCATATCTCACAGTAATGTGAGCATTTTAAATGATGCCAGAATTTACCTAAAATGTCTGCCTCAAAAAAAAAAAAAAGAGGATTTTGCTAGTAAACATGTAAGCAAGATAAAATACGTTAAAATCAGAGAGAAAATAATTAAGCAGGTGAATTAAAATTTTTCTAATTACTTTTCAATATAAAATATGCAGAACATTAAACAAAAGCATTTAAACAAGAACCTTCTTTAAATGGTTATTTGAATTTCTTGGCCTTCCCAAAATGATAACAATCTCAGAAGCAGGAAAAAACACAGCCACAACACAAAGATCCCCATTCAATACTGAATATTACACGTAGAGTGGCAAGATGATTATGGGGGCAAAACATACTCAAATGTGTACAAATTTAAACAGGAAGGGAGGCTCGTGGCAACGGCAGAGCTATCCCTGAGCTATAAGCCTCAGAGGTGGGGATTCTAGCAGAGCTGATGTTCTGGCAGGACTCACACTTCAGAGGGATTTCACCTCTTCAAACTCTGTTCACAGCTTACTGACTGTGAATTCTGGAAAGTTCCAGCACAGGTTGTCAGAATGATCTGTGTTGAAACAGCTGCTAAGTAACAGATGCATCAACTCTGGTTTTAGGCAACATACAAACTGAAGAAAAAGGGAAAAAAAAGTATGTGTGGTCACTAAGAAGCTATTGTAATTTAGTGGAAAGAAGATTATTCTTTACAACTTTTAATGTGCCTAAGCCAAAAAAAAAAAAAATTTGGAATTGTAAACACATCTTCTAAAACAAGCAAATAAGGAACGACTTCATCTGAAATTCATATTCCCCATCTGGGTGAATCCTGCGCCATCAGTCAGAGCCCTATCTGACAAGTTCACCAGGCATTAGCACTCAGAAGAAAAATAAGTCTCCTTTTCCTCCATTATCTAATTGGTGTCTAAACAGCTCAGACTGCAACAAGAAAGGCTGAGTAAAACAAGAGCACGGCTGCCTGCCTTCCCCTGCCAGGACCGCCTGCACATTTTCTGACATTTCAGATCTCACACAGTGACCAGAGCCTCATAAAACTGTCTCTTGCTTTCTGCTCTCACCCATCTTCCCAGGGCAGAGCAGTCACTTGCCTCACAACAGCAATCTGGGAACATTAATCCCCCAGCAAATGAATCCTTCTGCTGCTGTCTGTGGCACTGGGAGCGCCCATAATAATCTTGCCACTCTACATGTAATATTTACTATTGAATAGGACCTAAATGTCTGATCTTTGTGTTGTGGCTGCATTTTTCCGTGCTTCTGAGATTGTTATGATTTTGGGAGGGCCAAGAAATTCAAATAACCATTTAAAGAAGGTTCTTTGTTTAACATTTTGCATATTTTAGATTGAAATGTCATTAGAACAATTTTAAATCATCTGCTTAATTACTTTTTCTCTCATTTTGCTGAGTTTTATCTTACTTCCCTTTTTTTTTACAGTACATTGTCCTTGCCATGTCTCACATGGGAGAGAATGCACTTGAAAGATCTGCATGAACAGATCCGTGATTTCACTTCCAAGGTTAAGGGTCTCAGTGTATTTTAGAAAAAAAATGGAATTTTTACAGATTTCTACCATCCTTCTCTTCTCCTTGATCAATTTCTTCAGTAAACAAACACCTCGCAAGACCTTATTCTCATGAGCCCACATAGCCCCATTCAGATTGGGAATGACAAATCTACATGTTCTGAAGAAAATACAGACCACACACAAAAATGTGCCAAATTTGAAAATTATTTTACTCAAACTACTTTCTGTAAAATAGCTGTAGTAATTACATTTGAATTTTATATAAAAACAAATTCTTTATTTCTCATTCACTTTAATTCAGTTCCAGAAGCTCTAGCTTGAGACTCATGTCTATTCTTTCTGCATAATTCTGCAGCATAGCCTGCAGCTGGGACATATTCCAGGATACTCTTGGCCTCTGGCTGTGAACTTCATTTGAAAAATGTTAAGGGAGGCCCTAAAGCTTCTGCTTTGAGCTGGGCTGGGACCATGCCATCATAAAGGACCGATTTAAACTCAAAACCAGTGAGTTATGCCTTTTCAGGGTGAAATCAAATAAAATTTATTCTTATTTGCTGTTTGACAGCAATGATAAATTCAATTCTGTACTGAAACAAAAAAGGACTATTTAGGCTGAATTTACAAAGTATAGTTTGTAAGATGCTCTACTTTTCATCTTGAAAACTGTAATTGTTCTCTCTGCAGCACGGCTAGCTGTCATTAACCATGGACAGAAAGGCTTTTGAGTAAGGTGCAAAATAAAAGCTTCCGTTAACTTAATATTTAATGATCTCATTCATTAATAATTTTTTGCAAAGCTGAAGTAAAAGCAATTGTATTTTTTGATTAAGTTCCAAGCTACACAGTCACAGCAACACCTTGGGAATGAGCACCAGGTATTCTCTTACCTTTGCAATTCAAAACTGAGTTTGCATTCCTACTTGGAAACAAAATGCTTTATCAATAATGCAGGTAACAAAGTCTGCTGGGTATTAGCTTACAACTGGAAGAGTAAACAAGCACTGAAGCTTAGCAAAATTGATTGACACTGCATTAGCAAGAGGATCCTATTCTACTGTATTACTGTGGCTTTATTTTAAGTGTGAGATAATATCTTGTGCAATGAGATCCTAGAAATATAGTGGTTCCAAAGAATACAGCTCACCTTCTCTGTGGAAGGTTGTCAGATCATAATCCTGTGAAATCACAGACCACTATGAAACAAGAACAATTCTCTTTGCATCAAACCCTTCATTAGTGAGAAACAAAAAATCACAGAATTTGACCTAATGTGTATTGTATTTGCATGGACCCCTGTGGCAGGAAGGAATGATGAATCTGACTCCATGTTCTCAGAAGGCTAATTTATTATTTTATGTTACTATATTATATTAAAGAACACTAAAGTAAACTATACTAAAGAATACAGAAAGGATACTTACAGAAGGCTAACGAGATAATAATGAAAACTCATTACTCTTTTCAGACTTTTGACACAGCTTGGCCCTCATTGGCCAAAGAGTGAAAACAACTCACAGCAGAATCCAATGAAACAATCACCTGTGGGTAAGCAATCTCCAAACACATTCCAAAGGAGCAAAACACAGGAGAAGCAAATCAGATAATTATTGTTTTCCTTTTTCTCTGAGGCTTCTCAGCTTCCCAGGAGAAAAATCCTGGGCGAAGGGATTTTTCCAGAAAATGTGAATGCCACAAATGTGCTCTCCAGAATGAGCAGCCTTGCACAGCAGCACAATCCCTTTGCACCTGAGGATGTGGCAAAATGAATGACTCAACTTCATAAAAGGACTTAAAAGGCATTAAACAATCCACAACACATGCATCTCAGAAAAAAAAAAAAAATAAGGACTATAAGTTGCATTAATTGCAACAAAAAAAGGTGGACTGTGAACAAGAAAATTACATTCTTGATGAGTACACAAGAGAAAGGTTCTGGAACCTAAAGCTTAAGAAAACCAAAAGTTGAGAATCATTTGGATGCAGGCATAAAAGAAATTAATACCAGTCTAGTCTGCTTTTCCAGGGACAGGGAGAGAAGACAGAATCATTTCCTTTCAAAGGTTGTTATTTGACTCAATGACATAACCAAAAAGTATGAATTAGTGATCATGAATGAAAAAGGCCAAATAACTCATATTGAATTCTCTGTGAATTCCAACATATCTACTGAAACCTAAGGCATGACTCTTTGAGGGTTTTATTTACTTTATTATTCTGTCAAAAAAACCAATTGATACTGAGCAAGATTTTTACAGTGCTTTGGGCTAAAAACAGCTTGATCTGCTGTGGACATGAAGCCTATACTACCTTGGAAAATGTCTCTAGATCAATAAAAAAAACCAACAAAACAACAAAACCTTGTAGTTACAAACTCCTTGGGGGAAAAAAGAATTGTCCACTCTTTGCTCTTCCTATTATAGGTTGAAAGACAAGATTTGGGACTCTGCTTTCTGTCTCTCACAACTTTTCTTCAAAACTTCTTTGCATTTCCCTTCTCCGTGGGGATTTTGCACTTTAGCCTTCCTAAAAACAAAAAAGGAGTGTGAAGAAGAGAAGCACGGTTGTATTGTATTGCTGGGCAGCAAAGAGAGGGGCTGCTTGCTGGAAGGCAAGAATTAATGCTTGCAGCTAACTGATGGTTGGTAATAAGCAGAATACATGAGTGGTTAATAGCGAGCCCAATGTTGTTCAGAACCTTCACTGACAGACTGGATGATGAGACAGAGTAGATCCTCAGCAAATCCAAAGGTGACACAAAATTTGGCAAAAATCCTGACAGCCTGAATGACAGAGCTTCAAACCAAAGACATTTGAGAACTGAATCAAAAGAAACTTCCTCTGGATCAACAAGGAGAAGGTCAAAGGTCTGCACCTAAAATGGGATGATGCCATGCAGCAGCACCAGGTGGGAAATTACTGGCTATGAGCACCCTGAAGGAAATGACATGGGGCAGAGGACACATCAAAACCTCACCAGCACTTGTCTCTCATTGCATGGAAAGCAGCCTGGCTGTCAACTGCAGCAGGGGCAATGTGGATAGTAGAGGTAAGGAAGCTTTTATTCTCCTCTGCTCAGCAAAGGTGAGGCAGCATTTGAAATACTGTGTCCACCCACATACTTCCCAGTCCAGTAGGGATGTCATTTGTAATTAGAAAGTGTTCAAAAGAGTGATACCAGGATGGTCACAGGCCCAGAGCACATGACCCAGAAATAGAGATCAAGGTGTTTCAGTGCAGCAAAAGAGAGGCTGAGTGGTCTTGTCAAATCCTACAACCATTCGCCATATTGGCAGACAATACAGCAGGGGCCAGTGAACACAAACTGCAGCTTGGTAAATTCAAGATAAACATTAGGAGGAGGCAGGTCATTAGGAGAGTAGTGCAGCTCTAAACCCAGCCACTCAAAGAAGCTACTGGATCTCCATCCTTGGAGGTTTTTGAGACATGGCTGCTCTGTATGTAATACTGTCAACAGTCCTACTTTGAGCCAGAGCCTGGATTAGATGACTTCCAGAGGTCCCTTCCTACTAACATTTCTGTGATTTGATAGTCACTGCAACACAGATATGCTGGCATATGGCAGAAAAATTTAATCTATGAATTATTCAACCCCAGGGAAAAGAGCCAATGAAATCTATATTTCAAAGCAGCATTCACAGAAATACTCAGCATTCTCACTCTTGGGCTGCCACCTGAGAGAGGCACAGAGAAAAAAGAGGGACTGAAGGGGCAGCAGTGCCATGGGAGTACTGATTCAGACTGCGTGAGTACAAAGGATAGAAATCTCTAGGAGAAGAAATAGGGGAACAGAAGTCCAGGAAAAAAAAAGGGAAAAGATAAGAAGATAAGCCAGACGGAAGATTTGGAACTGCTGATGGAGGCAGATGGAGGGAAACCTCTGGAGATTCCTTCTGATCATGAGGACTCAGGCTAGGATAAGCAGCATAAAAGAGAAAGGCAGGATTTTCTATACTGGGAAACAGAAATATAATGAGGAGGCAGGTTAAGGGGGAGACAGAAAAAATAAATAAGGACAAGCAGAGCAAGGTAAGTGCCAATTATATCTGGCAGTAATTAAGGAGGCATTCTACCTAAAGTAACACATTTCCCTACAGAGCCCTAAGGAGAGTTCAGGATTCACAGTTTCACTAATCTGCTGTGAGCAAGGGTTTGTGTGAAGTAAAGTAGCTAACTTGGAGAGTGAAATCTGAGAGTGATTGCCAGAGAACCAAGAGAACTGGTTTAAGAGAGAGACTGGGAAAAAAAAAATATATGGCAAGACACAGATGGAAGCTGATGCTTAAAGACAAGATTTGTTTGTTCACCTTAAATGCTACTATGGTCATGATCAATGAATCAATACCTTTCAAAAAAGCTCAAAATACACAAACAAAAAACCCAGAAGAAGCCAACATATAATTAATGTGTCAAAACAGATACTGAGGAAAAAAAATATTTTTTGTAATATAAATCAATAGACACTGATGCAGAATTAATTAAGAACTACTGCTGACTGCTAAATTACTTCTTCCCAAACTCCTAAATGATCAGTCAGAATTTCTAAGTAAGTTAATCAAAGAGAAAGAATTTATTTTGACTATTAAACTCATGCCTGTAGGAAAGGCCACAGGATCTAATCTTTCCCACAGAATGCTTTGCATATGAGACAGCCCAATTTTACTCAGCAACAGAGATTTTAGGGTGTATATTTGATCTATATCTATGGATAGATATGGAAGCAGATTTTTTTTAATTCTAAAAGAAGATTGGCTTAATCAATATGGCAAAAGACTGGCTTTTTAGTGTGATTTTACTAAGTGTAAATTTTTTTCAAGACCGAATAAGGTTTGCAGAAACTCTACATTACCGCTTTTTCCTAGAGGCTGAAGTCACCTAGCCACTTGACAAGCTTCTCAAACTGCTTTTGACAAACAAGTTTTAAGTACTCTTGAGAAATTTACCAAATAATGTCCCCAGAAGTGCCTTTGCTATTTTCAGGGGCACAGTGCCATGTGCTAATGTATTGCAAAAGTCTTTGATAATATGGTGTGGGAGACCTTTTTCTCCTTTCTTCTTTTTTTCATTCTTCTGCTGTGATGAAATAAACCCTACAGATTTGTCTTCTATTTTCTCTTTTGTTGGATTCCTTCAGCCTCATAGGAATTACAGTAGCAGAGCATTGTGTCTGCAACTTTTCAATCATCTTTTCTATCTACCTCCCATATCCTTGAGCTGATGTGACAGTCTGAAGTCTAGAGAAGCTACACAAGAGGCAAGACATGCAAAGGCCTGAATTAACATCAGATGACCTGTCGACCTGTTTAGATAATAGATCTTCGACACAGTCCGAAGCAAGGTTTTTGATCATTCTTTACTTTCTATTCTTAGGTAGCTAGCAGCTTCTGAAACTCTCCTTTGCTTTTTTTTTAGTATAGTTATAATAGATGTATATATCATAACATAATAAATCAAGCCTTCTGATCATGGAGCCCATCTCGTCTCTTCCTTCACCCCGAAAACCTTGTGTCCAACCGACGACACACAGGTCCAGTGATTTCCAATTAATTTTATTCTTCAAATCTGAAGGGTTCTTTGCCACATTGCTTGGAGCAGCACTTTGGTGCCTATACATATTTTTTGACAAGAAGCTTAAACTAGTACCAAATTAAGAAATCTTAAACTTTTGCTAATTTAAGAACTCGTTTAATTTTAACATTTCAGCCCCAAACAACAATAACTGCATACAATCACATCTTTACACCAAAGTTTTGAAAACCTGAGATGTGCATCTTGCAAAACAGCTGCTCTTGGGAGGCGCAGTGTGCATCCAGATGAGAGCCAGGACCATTATTCCCTGCTGTTTTGGCTCCAACCAAAATGTAAATCTATATTAACAGATCCTAACACCTGAGAATCACATATTAATTCAACCAAAAATATGGTAATGTAATTAGATTCAAGGGTCAAGTTGAGGCAGCATTAGGTATGGATCTGCAGTGGCATTGATTCTTTACTGAACACAAATATTCCATTGCCATTTCAAATCAATTAGCCCTGTCTGGCTCTAAATGCTGCCTGTTCTCTCCCCTTCTCTTGTCATATGCACTTTTGTTATTTTGGTTGACCTGACATCTTGTCAGTTGAAAAACCTTGCTAAATAATTCATGAGAAGATTAGGGTAGAGATTGTTCTTACTGCCCAGTCTTCTTCTCCTGACACATACTCCATATAGTTGTCCAAAATGAATATTTTTATCACACTTCCTTCAAAATAAGCATTAGCCAGATAGGTAAGATCACAAAATAAACAAGAGAAGCCAAGGTTTCTGTAGCACAAATACAGATACATAGAACAAAGGCCTTTGCAATTGTTATTAGATTCCCCTTTCTTGTGCTTTCCCACTTCTGGTACAAAACCAGCAGCAACACATTATTATCTCTCTGGATTAGCCCAAATGCAGGTTGGCAAGACAGGGAACTTTTATTATCTTGTGTATAGACTGTAAATAGAACCTCTGTCTTGCACACACAAAACTCATCAATTCTCCCTGCCCGAAGAGACAGTCTGTGAAAATTGACAACTCGTCGAACTAATAAGATTGCTTCTGATTTTGTTGCCATCTCATGTGCTCTCAAAAAGGGAACTTCTCATCTGTCTCTCCAGAAGTGAGAAGTCCTTTGTCAGCATTCATGTGAATGTGCAGAAATGTGCAACCAATTCATCCAGGCAGTGATTCTTTTGATTTCATTTCTCGGGTGTTGGGTTTGGTTTGTTGGGTTTTTTTGGTGTTTTTTGGTTTTGTTTTTTTTTTAGTTTGTGTTTGTTTGTTGTTTGTTTTTTTTTTTTTTTTTTCTTGTCCTTCCTGCATTGTAACAGATTCCTTGAAAAAAAATGCTAATCATCAGTTCTCACGTTCTCTATTTGTATACTCGTAATTTCTGTACTGATTCATTCCTCTTTCATATTAAATTCATGTATGCATTCCGAAAGCAAACAGAGCTGGTAAATTATTGATATATAATAATCTGTAGACAAATGCTCCATCCTAAGGAGAATTTTACAGAATGAAAACTGTACACTTACAGCCTGACAATTTTTCTACGTCTCTGCATTTGTGGCAACAACAGATTTTCAATACTATTCTGTATCCTCTACGCAGATAATTGTAAGAAATGTGTGAGCCTGAAAACATAAAATGAAGTTTACTCTTAAAATGAAAAGAAAAATAGTATTTGCAGATTTTTTCATTTGAGGGTACAATTCCTAATGCAATAATAATAAACACAGAAAGACTTTCATGAGACTTTGAAAGTCATAAGTCTTCTGCACACTGACTTCAATATCCTCTGCAATTTATGGGTCAAGTCCAGAAAGTTCTACTAATTTCATGTGAACTTATCCTGATATTCATCAGCTGAAGATTTGGCTCAATAACCACATCCCTGCAGTGTGATCACACTAACAATAACAAATCAGGCTTTAACAAAGCCACACACTCAGGCACAAACACTACACACTGTTCTAGCCACCAAGCAGGCAGCTCTCAATGGCAAGACCAATTAAGCAGCAATGTAAACCGTACCATGTTAATTAAACATGAGAATTTACAAAGGACCTCCAGCAAGAGACTTGTATCTCTCAGAGCAGCTTTCTGAAAGAGTAGTGGAGAATGTAACACTTTTGGATGCTTCCCAGAATATCTCCAAGCCAACAAATCCCTTTTCATCAGAGTTTTTTGGAATGCAGAGATCCCCCCCAAAATGAGGAGCTGGTACAGGCTGCCTGTTGTTCAGCATTTCCTTTTCAATCCTGCAGCTCCCTGGAAAGGCTCACACAGCCAGTCACATAAGCTAAAACTACAGATCCCACACCAGGATCCCAACCAAGTCCATCATTCCTCCACAGAGCTCTATCATTATCCCAGGAAGGGGCCCTTCTGCAGAGAATACCATGGCCACTGTGTTTTTGTGCTCTCTCCAGTGAGACAAGTACCATCTAGCAGGGTTTAACTCTGCCATTTTTGTTGAGAACCTGTAATTATCTTCCAAAGGCAACACTTCAGTCTATTTAACTGATGAAAGGACAAAGACTCTCGATGGCACAAAGTGACAAGTCACAGGCAGCAAAGGGAATATCTCATCAGGGCTGACTCACATAAAGACACAGCATTTAATGGTGTTTGCTCTGAAGTTTAATGCTGTTCTGTGACTCCGGCTCTGCACATGTATTTCACTTATTTAATCAGTTCTACGCTACTCACTTTTTTAAGATACAGCTGAATGTCCAAGACTATTTTCTCATAATGCTGTAGAAACCTTTATTGCTCCAGATACACTGGATTGTTCTTACAATCAGCAGTGGGAACTGTAGATGAAAGACGAAGTCTACAGGAGATTAATATTTATCAGGATCATCCTCACTAATACAAAATTGCAATACAAATTCCGCAAGACACAACAGTACGTTCTCTGTCTTATGATGGGAAATAAACTGCATCAGGTTTACAGGTCTTTCACCTTGAGAACAGAAACACTGGTTTAGAGACTTTACTTCCTGCAACAGAAAATGTTTTGAACCCTACTGCCATACCATGTGGAATTTTTTAGAGTAGAATAAGAGAAGGTAAAAGCAGTGTGGCCAGCATTCAAGGGAGGTAATTCCTCCCCTCTACTCCACTCTGGAAACTCCACCCACAGTACTGTGTCCAGCTGCACAGCCCCCAGCACAAAAATTATGTGGACCAGTTGGGTCCAGAGGAGGGCCATGAAAATGATCAGAGGGGGCTGAAACACCTCTCCTTATGAAGAAATGCTGCCAGAGTTGTGGTTGTTCAGCCTGGAGAAGAGAAGACACTGGGAACATCCTACTGTGATCTTTCAACACTTAAACATGGAAAAAACCAGTAATTAAGATGGAGGGAATGTTGATAGCAGGGCATGTTGCAATAAGACAAAAAGGCAACGGTCTAAAACTAAGAGGGATTTAGACTAGATATAAGACTGAAAACCTTTACAATAATGGCAGTTAAGACACTAGCACAGGTTGCCCAGACCATGTGGTAGATGGCCTAACCCTGAGCAACCTGACCTACTTGAAGATGTCTCTGCCCATTGCAGAGGGCTTGGACCGGATGAACTTTAAAGGTCCCTTCCAACCCAAATTATTCTATGCTCCTATGATAAAATAGGGTTTGCCCTAAAAAAAAAGCCAATCTGGAATTTCTTCAGATGGCATATAATCAGACTGCACAGGAGGACCAAACCAATACAGTGGGCTTATAACACAAGCACAGTCTAAACATGCCCAACACAGCACAGTCTGAACAAGTCATTCGCATTTTTGTCAGTGTTCCTTTGCCAAGACCCAAACTCTGACACCTCATATTTCACCCTTGATAAAGCAGCATCCATAGCATTAAAAAGCAGTACCAAACAAGTTTCCATAGTCATAAAATAATAAAATATGACTTTCAGTGCCTGATAATCATCTCTTTCCCCATAAACTCTCATGAGGAGTTTTAGTATGGAAAGACACTTAGGCTTACCTTCTGGCTCATCTATTGTTCTTATAACCTCTCCTCTATGTGGACAGAGAAAAAGAGAAGAAACTAGAGTCAGTTTCTAAACTTTTGGGCTGTAGTAGTGTCCCATCAATACCTCCCCATCTTCTTGATTTACAGTCTACTAGTAGAGGAAAGAATAGATAAAGGGAGGAGACAAAAAGAGAAGGTGATAGTCATCTCATCATGGATCTACACTTGAGGAAGTCCTGACTTTATCTCCTCTGTAAGTCAGCATCTAAACTGGACCAAATGTATCACGGTCAAGAAAGTGTAAGCAAATAGTCCTAATCTCCCTAAGAAATGAGGCTCTGCATTGGTATATGCACTGTAAATCCTGGACCACCTCACAATGAATGACCACTGAATGACCATTCAGTTGACCATAAGGAAAACACTGAAGCACAAATTCCACTAAGTGGGCATTAAATGGACGTTGAAACAGGATATATATATATAAAATCCTTGCTGGAATTTCCACTAACAACCTTTGATGGTTTGTGTCTCCATAATACTGCTCACATATTTTTGTGTTTCTGTATTTTAAACTTTCTGACAAATTTTTAACTTCAGCTCTGAACTGAGCAGGACTTTTTGTTTCCCATAATTCAGAAACAAAATTTTAAAAAGTGAATGCAAGAAATGAGCTAAAGTAATTATGTTTCCCTACAATACATTCTCCCTTGAGGGACCAAAGTGCCCGCTCTTATGAAATATCAAATCACAGTAATATTTACTTTAGGAACTGAAATCTTACAGCATCAGTCCTCACTTCAGAAATCAATACGAAACTATGATGTTTAATGTTTTATTGCTTTTTCTAGTAGTGACTTTCTCAGGTTTGAATGAGTTACTAGCTTTTAGTAAATCACAAAATCCAGAAAAGCTAAGAAAGGATTTAAAGCACTATTTTGGTCTCTGGTACCACAGCCTTCATCTGAACTGCAGTGGAGAAGACTCTATCAAAGTCCCGCCTAACAGATGACAAATAAGACTTCCAGTTCTTACCAGTTCTTACCTCTTCAACATATCCTTCCTCTTCAAAATATGTTTGCTGAAAGAAAGAGCTTGCTGGGTGTTTGATGTCTCTTGTTAAAAGGATCAAAAACTAAGTAACATGCTAAAGGCTCACTCACTGTTAATGAGATTTACAGTTCCATCAACTAAGTACTGCTATGCCAATTATTCTGCATGACAGATTAAGATTTTGGTCTGTATTTGGAATATACTCAGTTAGATTTAGTGTTTAGTTTTACCAAATTATTGTGAAAATCCTTAACCTGTAGGGTATAAAACTCAGTTTATTCCTCAGCTGCTAACTGAGAAACACCAATACAGACAGTATCTACTCTATGCCAACAGAAACCATGCAATTCCCTGATCCATCATTATCTTCCTCCATGAAGAGTCAAGTCAATCAGCATGTCATGGGGCACCCAGTCTTTCTGATGTGCAAAGCACAGTTTATCCAGGCATCAGTTTGTCAATGCCAGATTTTCAACTGTTTGCTGCTCTGCATTCTCTGATGCGCAGTCTTCAGAAACCCCCTGGCTGCTAATCTGCAGGCAAACCATCACCAACCCTTCCCTATGCCACACAGAAATTGCTTTATGCTTCATTACTTTACTTCTTGTTTTCACCCATGTCACTAAGGTTTATGTACACAGCCCCAAGTCTGCTTTCTTTCCAAGTTCAAGATTCAAACCTAAGCATAATATCTTTAAGCCTGCAATCAAAAGTTAATAAAGAATAATTTATTTATCAGTTATAAAAGACAGAACATGAGGATCAAGACAACTATGAACATGGAGAAAATAATCAATTTCTGTATGTTCTCTTCTTTTTCTTTCATCTTTTAGGATTGATCTTTCCTATTTCAAGTCTCATCTTGCTCTCCTTGCACACCAATTAACTGGTTTTTCTACCCAAAACCACCACTGCTGTCTACCTTCTTTTGTAGTTTCCTCTTTGCTTTCAGTCCATGTCTCTGGCTTTTCTTCTGCTTATTTTCTCTACTTTTCTTTATCCTGAGCAAATTTTAAAAACATTTAATTTGAGATTGATATATAAAACCACTGTTGTTCAATGGCAGTGTTCTGCCATTCTGCCACAGGATTCTCTGTTTACTTGACTCCTATGCTAATAAAATAAATTTCTTCTGTGACTTTAATAAAAAAAAAAGACTAAAGGTTGAATTCCTCTGTAGAACAAAAGACTACAGCATGATATTTTCTGTAATTTATTTAATTAGCATCTTACTAATTTTTGTTTCAGTTGTCTGAACGCACTTCATCCATTTAATGATAATGCTGCTCCTTGACTTCCATGAATAGAAGGTAAACAAATTACCTGAAGGTCTCTGGTGTTGTTGTAAATGTCTGTTTTGTTCCCAGAACCCAGATCTTTCTTTCAATTAAATAACATTCAAGGTTTTTAGTTTTATATAAGATTGACAAAAGTTAACACAAATTACTGCAGTGATAACAACTTTGACTTTTTCTTTTATCAATTAGTATTAGGGGCTTCCAGAAACCAAAGAATAATTTAGAGGAGTGAAAAGTATTGTTCCTTTCAACAATAACTCATTTTATAAGCTCATACTAGACACACACACACAAAAAAAGTATAAATGTAATTGCTGTTCACATTAAGGGAACATGCCATTTCTCCTTTCTATTCCCTAAAATAAAGAGAAACATCCAAATGACAATATTAGCTCATTTTCTCCATATCCACTCTGTAAAGTTATTCAGAGCAATCTGAAAAATACAAATGGTGTAGGACAGAAATATAGTCCTCAGGCTGGATAAAATCCATTTGAGTGTTGTCAGAGCCAGCAGAATAGTAAAAAACAACCAAAGGCCCCCTCCAAAAGAGAGGAGAAAAAGAAAGAAATACATAAAGAGGAACAATGAGGGGAAATAATGGCTAGAAATACTTGCTGTGATCTGGTTTTGAACATGGAGATCAATCCTACCTCGCCTCCCTCCAAACAAGGATTGGCATGATGCTCCTTAGCCTAATCTGGGGAAACCTACAGGTTTACACAGCACAGCACAGGGAGATAGCAGGGACAGCCTGGCTAGCTGGGAGGGAGAAAGGCAAAAACATCAAAATGTCAACTAATTTACAACTCATTTGCTACTTACTAAGCCTGTCCTTTACCCACCAGTTTTTGGGGTTTTTTGCTTTTTTTTTTCTTTTTCACTAAAATACCACCTTCATCTGAGGACACCAACAATAAGCATGGATACTTGTTTCAGCTTCCAGAACATGGCCTCAAGAGCAAGTCCCCATGGTCTGACGTGCACATCAATTAGTGTATGGCTGTGCAGCCTTCTCTGATTCCCTGCATCCCTGCCATAGCTAGATTGCTCATTTAAAGAGACTAATTTGCTATTAGCTGCATTCCTATAAAGCAGGCAGATCCAGACAAAATTCTCCTTTTTTCTTTTTTTTTTGTTTTGTTTTGTTCAGTACAAAGCAGTTGTTACTGGGTTTGCCCCATGGATGTTTTCATCCATTCCAGTTCAAACAGCTGAATCCCTGCTGAACACTCCTTGTTTGTGTTGCTGTGTGCATTTGCTGTCTTTTCAGACCAGAACATCTGTGCAAGATACTTCCCTGCACCATCCACATTGTGGATTGCATGCTTCAGAAGGGACTGAAAACCAAAATCCTCATCAGGAGGTAACCCTGCCTCTCAAATAGTAACACATGCCACAGGGAGCACCAGCAGATTACAATGCATCCAATGGTTCCATGCACTTAACTAACATGCAATTACAAATTGCAGCAAACCATTATTATTTTTGTAATGGGAACAAGCTCTCCTTGTTTTGTGACCACAACTTGTTCCTGCAAAGTAACTTGGTCAGATTTCCAAGATTTTTGATTCTGAAAATTAATACCTGATGCTATGCACAAGTGTAAGAAGAGTTTGGATGCCATCCCCCAAATGAAAAGGACACTCAAGGCCAAATTGTCTTCAGTGCTTTAAAAATCCCATTCTGTAACTTGCATATGTGACTGCTTCATATTGGTAAAAGGCTTTTGGCCCTTCTTTATAGCCTCTGCAGGTGAACTCTCTTCCATGAAAATCACTTCAAAAATGCATAGGGGATTGCCAAATAAAATCCTTATTACTTGATTTAATGTGATGTGTCCCTGCCCATGGCAGGAGGTTTTGAACTAGATAATCTTTAAGGTCTCCTCCAACCCAAACCATTCTATGACATATTGTATGATTTTGGCACCTTACAAAGAAGATATCTGAGCTACCTTTTGCAGTCTTCTAAATTCACCTCAAATGGTTAATGTCACATAAATGCATACCAAAAACCTCCCAAGAAGTCCAAAGATGTTGTCATAAAAGTGCCTTGACCCAGACCTACACATTAGAAGCACATTCAAGTTGAGCCAATAACAGATGAAAAATCTGTTGTAATTGGCACCATCTTTATCAGTTAATAGGGAAGAAAAAAGACAATGCTTCATTTGGTTCTGCCAGTGACAGAAATGATCTCTGATTGTCAGGACTTTATAGCTTTCATTCTCAATTAAAAGGGGAAAATATAATTCTGGAAAGCCTACTGAGCATAGGGAGGTTATACAGATGTAAATGATGCCCACTACCTATCAAGATGCAAATGAAAACTAATGCTGGGTTGGAGATGTTTGACAATTTGGATAATCCATCAAATACATGAAAGAATTTGTATTTATACTTGGACATATGAGCTTGCACTTTTCAAAGGGAGTAAGGGTTTGCAAGGGGTGCAAAAGGGTTGCAAATCACAGCTGGCATTAAAAAAAAAAAAATCACAACGTAGATGAGCAAAAAGGAGCCAAGCTGTGAAGAAATTTAAAAGGATCATACATTTTCCTTTGCTGCAAAAGAGGAAATAGCACCAAAGGGACTGAAAGAAAGTGAAATGAGTCCTCCACTTCATTGTGGCAGAGCCTATTTTCCAACAGGCATAGAGGAAGCCTAGCTTAGACTCCTAGCTTAAGCTACACAACTTTCTCTTCTCTTAATGTAAGCAAGATGAATCATGCCACGTGCTTTTTAATAATTTTGTATTTAGCATTTTAGAGATAGCAAAACCATAGTGAGCTCAAGGATAGCTTATGGGCAGTGCTGTAAAAATGAACCTTTTGCTGGCATGACCTGTGTCAAGGATTTATACTTGCATGCTGCTCTAAAATGTATTGCAGAGGCAATAGATACATCACACTTGAACTGCACAACATGAAAATGGTTCAGCAGGAGCACAAGTACTGACACAAGTGCCATATCAGGATCCATTTTGAAAAATGTGAGAAATTGAAAAGTATCTGTAATCTTCCTGTCTGTCAGGTTATCTGAGTCCCCTGCCTTTAATATGCTGTGGGCTGCTGTGAAATGCTTCCAGGCAAAGCTGCTCATGGGGTTGAGAAAGCAGCTAGAAACAGTTTCTAAGCAGTTGCCAAGCCCTTGCCAATGGAATTTATTTCCTGATCACAAAAGTTTTCCAATGTCTTTTACTGTAGTGCTCTATTTTTATTGTGGCCATTACAACTGCAGATAAAAAAAACAGGTGGGGAAAATATCAGAGTCAGACTTTTATGTAGATGTTGTAATGATTCTCAATGCAGATTAAAAAAAAAAAGTTTAATTTCAATACTACTTAATCTTTGCATTTCTATGTATATTGATTTTACTAGCATTTTCCCTCACATTAAGCATCTTAAAATTTAGCAAGATTACTGCCTTTTTTTTTTTAATTTATAACATAGGAGACTTGCACAGATGCAGAAATCCCTCTAGTATAGGGTGATATATATAATTGCTCCATGCAAACACTCTGCTTGTAGGAAATAAATGAAAACTTGCTTCCATTAACATCTCTTATCTTCTCCTGCCTGACCCTTACTGAAATACATCAAAAATGTACTAGAAAACTTTCCTAGAGGCAATTTGAAAGGACAGGAGTTTACCCTGACATGGTGAAAGAGCTTCTAGTCATCCAGTTATTCACTACCACTCATCTAATTCTATACAATAGAATGGAGTTCTGTAGCTTTCAAGCTGACCGAAGTTATCAGTAAAGAAAATATCAGCAGCTTAATGTTTGTGTGAACATAGTAGGTATTAGAGAGCATAGAAACAAATGTAGAACATTCTTTTCTGAGCATTGAGGCCACTGCCAATGCATTGTTGAAGCAGTAGCAGCATATAAGGAGGAACAATGTCCAAGTCACTGCACGAGAGTAGCTCGACACACAGAGATCTCAATGGAACCACGGGAAGAAGAGCTCCCCTGCTGAACTGAACATAGCTCACAGCTAAATAATAAATCAGAGCATGCAGTCAAGCATTCTGCAAAAGCACATCTTGTTCCCACATCTCTGCCCCCTTTCTGTCCTTCCTGGAAATTCCAATCCATGGCCAGTAGTTGACGCAGATGTAGTTACAGCTGAGACCACAACGAGGGTGTCTTAGCAAGCAGAAGTATTTCAATTAAACAGCTTAACCAAGAATTTTACCATTAATTCATTGAATTATGCACAGTGTTACAGAACACTGAGACCAAAAATAAACCCCCACTGACCAGGAAAAAACAAGCACAGTATTGTCTTGTGATGAAGCTAAGAGAAGCACATAATTGATGAGTTGTTTTATAGCAACTTTTGCAAGCCTCCAAAGCTCAAACCTGCTCTAAAGAATGTGAGTGTGTCACAGCACCAATCCTGGTAGAGTACAAGAAGCATTTGAATACTCTAAGGCATATGGTGTGACTTGGGGAATAGTCCTGTGCAGGGCTGGGAGCTGGACTCTATGATCCTCATTGGTCCCTTCCAACTCAGCTGATTCTGTGATTCTGCAATATATATAAAAATTCTGAACCACTTGTTCAGTTTAGATGCAGACAATCTGATAAGATTGTTCCATTCCATATAAACTCCTTTGATACCACTTTAGAAAGCCTGACTGCATCAAGGACATACATCACACCCACACTCTTCCCTTATCCTGAGGGTGAAATTTTACACTCATAGGGAAGGCAATTCTGAATAGGACCAATATTTAGATACAAAACATCCTCACCTGATTTCAAGATCACCGGGCTGAAAAATAATAAACCCTAAACACTAAGACCGAAGGGGTCTCCTACATGAAGTGATTTTGCAGAAGCTTAAATTTCTTAACAGTAGGTAAAAAAGGTGAATAAGCACAAAGTAATCTCAAGCAGGAAATACTCAAATTGTTTACATACATACATGTTCAGAAATACTGTGCCCATTTAACAGAAGATTTCAGTGAGAAACTAATAGAAGCTCAAAGTCTAGACTAAACCACAGATGGACTGAATAAACAGATGATGGGCTTTTTCTTTGCACCACATGAACATAATTGTATTTTGTACTTCCATTTCACTTATTATTATATTCACTATTACAACTTTTTTTTTCAATTCCAAGTCATACTGTAAATTTGGATTCAAGGGAAAAAAATCATTAATACTATTGCATGCTTAACACAGTCCTTACTTTATTCTGAACAAAATCAGGAACACAGCCTGCAACCATAAGCTTTGCCTACAATACACAAATAATTACCTGTGCAAATATCTATCTTATGTGAATCTATTGCAAATACAGAAAGCTCTTTTAGGAAATATTAGAACAGTACAACAACAGTTATAAGAAAAATGTGCTTCATTAAAAGGCTAAAAGCATGAAATCAAAAAGCTAAAGCACCTTGTAGTACCTACGCACCATTCTCCCAGCTACATGTTATAGTTATGCTACACCACAGTTTGTACTTCATAGCATTAATTTTTTTTCCTCATTTTCATCCTCTGTAGTCACCTCTTTACTATATTCTTAGCAGATGAAAAGGCTGGGTGTAGCAAGTGCTGGCTTTAGAAAATGAAAGCCTAAATATAAGATGCATTTTGAAAATGAAGAGTTGAGCTTGTAATGTACAGAGTACAGGGAAAATATACAAAAAAACCAGAAGATACAAAACATAATAACTGAGGGTAAAATGACACAATCTGGATTTCTACTGTGGGAGAAAAAAATAGCAATAAATTCTTAATGAAAACTCTCTCAGATTATAACCTTAAAATTGAATTTATTTTACTTTCATTATATGCACATATTTTTTACCTAATATTACATTACATTTGGATATGATGCCATTTTTCACATAGAATTGAAGCCCATGAAAGGTGTCACTAGATGAAATACTGTCCCTAGAATTGCAAAATGCCATGATCTAGCCCTTTGACTTCCATTGTCCTCCACTGGTTATGAAAGGAATACCCTTAAGATGTATGCAGGCTTTGGGGAGGGAAGCAGGGAGAGGAAGGATAATTGAGGGGCCAGAAGGGAAGGACAGCTCTGTTGACCCAGTGGGAAATCTGGCATGTCATCAATGCTGTGGAAGAGAAGAGGGATTGGAAATGCTGAGGAAATGCCTGGTGGGACCACATGGTTTACACACGTCAGTATATTCTATGTTGCTAAAGGCTGATTCTATTTGAAATTGACCTGAAAATACTCACCCCTAGGATTTCAACTCAATCTGCTTTTATCACCTTGGGAGCAGGTAAACATGCTCCTCCAGCATTTTCTGTTCATTCACATTAATTTTTTTAAAGACCTGGTAAAACAAAAATACATCCTGACAACTCCAGAGTACATGTAAACCTTTACAATAAAAAAAAAAAAAAGGGGGGGGGGGGGGGGGGGAAAATGGCACAACAAACAGCAAGGGAGATTGCTCACTGCCTGCCCAGCAACGAGCGCGTTACTGACGCCCACTCCCGCACCATCCGCCCAAACACATCCAGCAAAAACAAAATCACTGCTTGCTGCTCTGACTCAGGGAAGGCACTCGGGGAATAGCCTCTGAATTTAGCAGCAGAGCCTGTCTGGTTAGTGCTTTCCAGGGGACTGAGCAGCAGTGAGTCACTGCTGCTGTAACACAAACCAACTTGGAGACGGCATAACGAGCCAAGGAGCAGGAACGCGGCCATTGCCAGCGTGCAAGCAACAACTGAAGCTGAAGGATTATGTAAGGGCTTTCTGCACAAGAGGGCAAGACCTAAAGGATCTTCTTGACCTTTTCAGTTTTGGCAAGCATGCCCTGCTAGCTTCTTGGCGGGGAAAAAATCCCCTTCACAATCAAGTGCAACCTGCTGACTTCTGCAACACGTTGCACCATAAAAATAAAGAAATACCCTTGAAACATAGCCACTGATCAATTTCGGTTTTGTTAACTGAATATTAAGAAAGATATACACTTTTTCCCTAGAAATGTCAGAGCTGGATGTAATTAAGACATTAATGGAAGAATCTAGAGGGGAACACCATTGTCATCCTCACTGGACCTGCCAAACTCCAGGACTGAACCCAGATGGCCTCACTCTTCTTCACACTGCTCTTGTAAGCCCACCACTGCAAAGAAACAGTTTCCCTGTACTAATTTAAAAAAAGGATGCAAACCAAGAACTTCCTATCTTTGTTCTGAAGATAATTTCAGAATTCAAGGAATGAGGAGTGGGCATTATGAACCCAGGCCGAAGGAAAAGTATAAATTCTGTTGCTCTTTTTTGTTCTGATATTTGAAGGGGAAAAAAAATCTAATTACTTCATCACTTATTTTAACGCCAAATGAAAAGGAGCAATACATGAACAAGTAGACTTTTCCATAATTATACCTGTCATATTTTCATAGAACAAAATTTATTGCCTAGGGGCAGTTTTAATTACAATCAAGTGGAGGGTGATTGAAGTTTTAATAAGAAAAAGTGAATTGAAAATAAATTAAATCCCCAAACACTTCTATTAAAAAGGAGTATTTGTTTCAGGGTAAATTGAACCTAAGGATTGGCCGAACTTCTCTTGTTATTAGGAAAGGCAGGCTTGAAATAGGTTAATGATGTCACTGTTAACTAAACATAGGCAAGGTGATAAAACCTCTGACAACGTATTTCTTTCAGATTTGAAGGAAATAGACTCAAAAAGGAAAAGGAAAAGGGGCAAACAAACCAACCAAAACACCCAAAACCCCACTAGAAATTTAAACTGCTTTTTTATGCAAGACACAGACCATAATAGAGCTATTAAACAAAATTACAAAAATTTGTATTTTCTCTTACCTAAACTACATATCACCACACTTTTTAGTTATATTTCATAATCACCTAACAGCAGCGGCTTTTAAATAATTTCTGTTTGTGATACTAGTTTCAAATCAATATTGATTTTTAAGCAATTAAAAAAATTAATATTAAATAAAAGTTAATTTATTTGACAGTCACAATCTAATGCAAAGCTTTGAAACATACTTGGGTATTCATCCCCCCCCTCTTGAGAACTTGTGCTTTACACCTTCTACTGACAGGGGTTTTGTTTGACAAAGATCACATCCATCAACTCCATATAAGACATTGACTGGCGTTGTGTTTGCAAAATATTAGCAGAATTTTGTAAATACAATGTGAAAGACATAAAAGACATAATTTATAAAGGGAAATAATAAAATAATATTTAAAAAAAAAATAGAAAAATAGAAATTCAGACACCAGAACAAGACTAAGGAGAAGGTAACCTAAAAAAAACATTACTTAGGGAAAACGTAACATCAAAGGTGGAAAGAAGCTGAACAGAGGCTTCCCTAGGTTAATTGTATGTCTGACTTTTGGGCATTAGCAGAAGTGCAAGAGCAGTTCCTCATGCTCCAAATACCCATCTGCAGTGCCTAACACTGAGATGCTCTGTCTCACACACCTCCTGACCCACTGCCATGCTTCTTTGAAGCATCCTGCAATAGAAAGATGGTGATGATGTTTGAAACAATACGAGACCAATGGGAAAATATTTTACTCTCATAACTGAGGGCTGTAAAAACTAAGATCCAAGCTATTCTGTGCTACCCTGCCTCCTAGTCCTGTGAACCCTCCATTCCTCACACGGGTCAGCACTGGGAGGATGAAGGAATAACCAAGGACAAGCAGGGCATTTTCATTCCATCTAGCTTGTAATTAAGTCATCAGAGAAGTCTTTTAGGAGGACAAATATAAACTTAGGCTGAAGATAAATTTCATCTCAGATCCCTGATTCCTTAAACAGCCATTTAATTTATAGAATCTGCTTTCAAACTTATAAAAAAGCAAAACTACCAAAAAAACCTCTGACCAAAACAACAAACAAACAAAAAAAAAAGGAAAACACACACAAGATCTCTGCAGCTACTAATCCTAAGCAGCAGATTTCAGTCTCTGATCCTAAAGAAATTGAAGTGTCATCTTGCAACACTGACCCAAATGCAATGCTCCAGACAGAGGATTTCAGTTTCATCCATGTAAGACATCTTGTGCTTAGCACATATATATCTGTCCTTCAGCTGTGCTCCTCATATGTCCAAATGCCAAAGGTGGAATGTGGATCTAAGTGACTCCACAAAGACAGTCAGCTGTGTTAAAATCAAACATACATGGGAGACTTTCAGCTTTTGGAGCTCATGCAAAGAGTCTCCTATCCCACTGTGCTGTAGGAAGAGACAAGTGAACACATTTATAGAGAGTCCACTGAGGATCCCTTCCACCTCCATGCAAATTCATAAATCAAATCCCAATATATAAATCTGATCCCTTTAGGAGTTGAAGAACATCTATTTGTATCTGCTAAGCAACTTCATAAAAGGGGGTAAAAAATATTCCTGGGTAGCCCTTGGACTTTGAAGAAACCTTCATCACATCTTCATCACATTGACACATGATAAAACGTGTCATCACGTTGTTTCTTGAAGCTTCCCCATCAAAGGGAATCTTTTAATCCAACAAAAGGATTAACATAAAACACACATGAAGTACCTCAGCTTTTACTGATTAATAAGGCTTTTTGAAGCTGAACATTTGTTTATCAGCAAATTCACAGTTGGATCACAGAAAATTAGACTTTGAGAAAATAGCAAAAAACAGTTTATGCTTTCCCTCAGCATATTCTGCTTTCTAAGTTTTGCCACAGAGACTTCTGATACAAAGAACTTGCTGGTTTCCTGAGGAATTTTGCCTTTTGTACTAACAACTACATCAAAAGTCAGTGTTGCAAAGAAAGCTGACAGGAGCTCTCTTAAGGAAAGTTTTAACATGGAAATTTCACTACAAAGCCCAAAAGGTGTGACAAAGGTCACAGGTGGACACCTTAAACTGATAAGGAAGAAGAACATGAAAGATGCCAGGTGAACACACTCCATGGAACAGCTTCATACTTTCATGAAGTTCAGTATTTCCTCTTAACTAACTCTGCAGCAAGCTGTGTCCAAGGATTGGAAACAGCTGATCTGATCCCTTTAAAGCTCACTAAGAAGAGCCCCAGATTTACCTGCACTGGTTCCTGAGGGGTCCAATTAACTGTGCTCCCAAAATACTGGCACAAAGTGTGCTACCAAAATGCTTGAAGAAAAAAACTCAAATATTCCAAGAAATGTGTTACACTACTGAGCATACTGTTATCCAGACCAACAGTGCATTTAAGGATACTGCAGCTATAGAATAAACATTATGGCCATGCTGTAGATAGGTACCATCACACTCAGAAAACACTAGCATTTACAGAAAGGAAAAAAAATATATATTGGGAAGCCTGTTTGAAAGAACATGCTGTTTAACTACTCATTCTTGAATGCCAGTTTATTAAATTATATGACCAGAAGCCAACCCAAAAGTGGGGATTTATCTTTTGCTTGTGCAAAGGACAGATTCTGATGCTCATTATGCAATTCAATAGTTTTTTTTATTGCAGCAAGAGTTCTACTGAAGTTGAAAGTCTGATGCTTTTACATACTTCATCAGTCAAAACTGGCATTTCTAAATTCAATCTTACTCTGGTACCACAGTAACAATTATTGCACTCAGCTCAGTCTCACTAAAAACTTGACCAAAAAAAGGTGGGAAAAACATCTGAGTATTTTATCATGACATGTACATAAACAATTAGGAAGGGATACATTTTAAATAATATAGCTTTAGTTTTGTATTTGTGCTTTAATTCTGCTCTCTGAAGTGAAAACTGAACTGAATTACAATTCAAATGGTTTGACAAGTTACTAAAACTCTCTAACCCAAGAATGTAGATATTTTGTAGCATTTTTAAAAAACACTGACTCAGACACAGGTACCCTGGAAAGTATTTTAAGTTGAATGGGGTGAACAATTCAGCATGAGTTAGTGTGATGTTACAGCAACACAGTCTAATCTGAACTTTTAATACGGAAAGACAAGAAAAGGTTACAAGAGAGTTCCACTGAGACAAATACTGGAATCATGCACACAGGCAGGTACCAATGCCCTTAAAGCAAAGATTCTGAAAGAGAACAGAAGTTGGAGTCACAGATTCAGCCCAGTCTTGGGGGAAGAAACAAGCCTCACAAAGAGGCAGAATGCAGGCTTGGGGTTGTGTACAACACACAACTATTGTACCACAGTTTGTGTATAATGCGTGTGTGAGTTTCTATCTCTGAAAAAAATATTTGTACTTTATTCTTCTCCATAATGTTTAACAGAGCTTTCAGCAAGTAAGAGAATTTTCACTTCACAGAGGATTTAAAAACTTTCAAATTTGATTTTAATGTGGTTGAAAATGTAAATGTAGTGACTGAAGAAAAAATAAGGAGTCTTGAGAGGGTTGACTAGTGAGCACAAGAGTATGGAAGCCAACACTTGCAAATTAAACTACTTCTATGCAATATAATATTTTGAAATATGTGTTTTACTATGGAAAATTGTTCTGTAAAATTTTCAAGTACTCACAGAGAAAAACCATCAGTGTGGTTTTTGGGCGTGATCTGAATGAAAGGCATCACAGCAAGAAATAAGGAAGAAAACACATCTTTTCACCTATCAGCCAGAAGGTCATACAAGGAAAACAAAAATAACTTCAGGAGAAGAAGCTGCCTGAGGGTAAGAAGGCTAGCAAAACCCTGGAGACAAAAACTGAACTAATACAAGAAAAAGAATGTTTGGGTTACATTGTTTTATTTTCAATATTGACCCTCCAAAGCTGAAAAAGAAACTTTAAAACCAAAAGAAACCAAGACTTGTTTGTGCAGTGTTTCACCTTTCACAGTCAAACCCCCAGCTTAGGGTGATGCTGGTATTAATGGGGCCATGCACCTGCAGAACATCTTTCCCAAATGAAATTTCAGTATCCATAAACCTAGACAAAGAAACATGCTTGTAAAAAACTTATGAAGAAACTCTCACAGGGAGTAAAAAAAAAAAAATCTACAACAAAACTTTCGCAAAATTAACTATTGGCCATTTAATTCCTAAGTGAATTTGTGCAAGTGAATAAATAAAAGGATCTAAATGGGAAAGATCTGCTAAACCTATCAATGCCCCATATTTTTCTCCATATGAAATGTGAATGCAACAAAACTATGCAAACAGTGACCATTTACTGTGTAAGGAGAAAGAAATGTCACATGGTGAAGCTGGTCATCAAATAATATTATTTGCCACAAGCACTTTTTAGCTTTCTTTGTCTCAGTCATAGTAAAAGCTCCAAATGCAATGCTCTGTGCTGCAGGATGGAGATTCAGCAGGTGTCTCTCTAAGCTTGCAGACTTGATGCCATTGCAGCACTATGTAGAGTTCAGGGCCACAGAAATCAAAATTATGACTGTGGCTATCTATGAGGGCATGGGAAGGCGAGGGGATGACCGCCCTCTTTATCTGTCAACAAGAATACAAGATTTGCAGAAGGCAGATCAAGTCAACCGTGAAAAGAAAAGCATGTAAACAGGCAATATTTATAAGAATTTTCACTGCAAGCCCTCTGATTTATTTTTCCAGACTTTTATGATGCCTTGCAAGGTATGTGAGTTATGTGAATCTATCCTCTGAGGCATAATGCTGCATTCACACAACCTGGATTTTGGTTAAAAAAAATAAGACTCAAGGCAAGACAAGCAAAAACCAATTCAAACATCTGACATGTGGACAAGTTGACAAATGTTTGACTTCACAAGTGTTGCCTCTCACTAGCTGTCATTCCAAACCACATTTGCTTCGGCAACTACAGCTGACTTTCAAAATAGACTACATTTACATCTGGAGATTTAAACAATGTTCATACAGGCTAATAGGTTCAGTACTGGGGTCTGAAAGAGCACATGTAAAACTTTTTCTGCTATTGTGCAAAATTCCAGTGCTATTTCAAAAATAGCAAAGCATTGGTCTTAAACTCACCTGCAAAGTTCCAGCTATATCTGAAAAAGCTATTTAGACCAACTCTAGCCTTGAACCAAAATCTAAATCTAATTGTGAAAAATGCCAATCACTTGTTTTTAAATTTTTAAAAGTTTAATAGTAATAAAATGGTTATAAAAATAGTAATACAATTAGAGTAATAAAATTTTGGACAATTTGAATCAGGACAATATGAGACAATAGAGACAAAGAGTTACGGACATCCAGGTACCTTTTTCTGGGCAGCACAAGCCCGAAACAGGACCCATGTTAACAAAGGATTAACCCTTAAAAACAATAACCTGTTGCATATTCAAACACCTCATACATGATGCATAAATTCCATTCAAACACAGGATTCTGTCTGGTCAGTGTCAACTTCTTCCTCTGAATCCTAACAGCGCCTTTGGGGAGGGAAGAAGTTCGTTTCTTTTGATAAGAGGGCAATAAATTCTTTTTCTCGGAAAGATTCAGGTGTCCTGTGGCTGCTATTTCGCTGCAAGTCCTTTCTTTAAAAAAAGTATCCTATATAGCATAGTTTCTATTTTAACATTTTTTTTATAACCCAAAACTATATTTAACACACTACTTAAGAGAATTAATACAGTATTACTTTCTAATACAACACATATAATATTCATTTTAATATTTGCGAAAAGCCAATAATAAAATATGAATTTTTCACGCTAGTGCTGTAACAGGAGATGACAATGTCTATTTTAAATACCCACAGGAAGCATCCAAAAATAAAATTTAAAATTTTTCCCCTCAGTGAGCTACTTATATGTAGACAATTGATGGAGATATAAAAAGTAAACATGTGAATAGACCTGAAGTCCTAACACTGTAAAATTCTACCAAATATATAACAGAAAAAAGTTCAAGAACGAAGATGTATTGCCATGTAAAAACATATGGCATGCATGCATGTTCTTACAGTCCTTAGAGAAAAGTGCATTTTAGTTGTATTTTTCCAAAGTGTAAGCATTTTTCTGGGAGGACCACTGCAATTAAAGCTATTTGCTTTATGATGCTGGCACATAGTTTGTGTAATTTTATCCTATAGCTAAAGAGCAATACCCAGCTCAAAATTAAAAGTTCATAAAATATTTTGAAATATTAAAGAAACAAGCACAGCCAAACAGTTTCAAGGGGAAAATTAAAATGTTAGCATGAAAATTAACATAAAACCTCTGTGCACGACATAAAAACATGCACAGACAAAACTTTGTTCATTTTTTGAACTGATAATTTACTACAGTTAATTTGTTCTTTTGCATCTTTGCAGACTTCCTCTTCTTAGAAATCATACCTGAAATTATTTTGGCAAATAATAGCACACACAGTCCACTGCCAGCTTCCTTATGATGTTCAGCATTTCACAGAACTAACAAAAAATACTAAGAAAATGTGGAAAACTGGTTTTTTGCTAGGAGACTAAGCACAGTTCAAGATATTTTCCTCCTCTGAATTTCTCCAACTTGAGCCCTTTGCAATAAAATTGTCTAACATTGCCTGTAACTGGCAGAGTCAAAGGAAGAGAAACATCTGAAAATCAAAAATTGAATAGCAGCATATCTACCAAGACACAGGTGATGCTTCTTTTTGTACTAATACCAGTTTTCAAATCAATTCTCAACAAGGCTTACATTCTTAAAATCATCTAGGAGAGAGAGGAAGGCAAAGACATTTCATCATGATCAACCTCTGATATGACCACAACTCAAGGGTAAAACTCTCTCTATGGATTCTATGGGATATCACACACATGAGTAACAACCAACAGGAAACATCAGAATCCTCCATCAACTCAAGACCTAGTCCATCAGTGTCTCCTCATAACAAAATCACAGTATTTACTGTGTCACTGTTTGCAACGCAATGAAGGAAGTCAGAAGCACAAATTGCCACCAACTTTAGGAAAATCCAAACCACACCACTGAGAATGACCTTATTTTCAGGCAAGGACTTCAGCCCTCACAGGCTGAGAATAAAAGCAAATGGTTTTACCATTTGGAATGGAAGGGATACTGGAATTTAGTTAGGAAGCAATTTCAACACATCTGTTAAAGTGTGCCTATATCCAGTATCTGTACTCACAGATATTTTCAGTTTAGAGACCTGGTCCAAGGCATCACAGAGTGATCAGCTCTAAACTTTAGATTAGCTTACAGGAATGGTAGACTCAGCTGTGAGATGTGACTATTTAGGCCTTTTGGAATTCTTAGTGGAGCTCAGGAGACTGAGATGTCACAGAGCCCAAAAGCAAGAGATGATGTCCAGTCAAAGTTCTGCTAAATGAGTGGAGAACTCAAATTTATCTACACAGTATTTTTAAAGAATGGAAAGCTATCTTGTTACTACAGGCAATTTAAGATTAGCAGACCAGAAGGTGAGTGTCCCAGCGTGGTTTTGAGAATGTTATGTTGGTTTTATATATCAAAACAAAACTAAAGGTAGAGTGAGGATACCTTTCAAAAAACAGTACTATCAAGCACACCTACAAAATTTATTTTACTTTTATAGGTCTTTCAGGACGCACAAAAATTCCCAACCCTATTTAAAGTGCACAGGATCTCTGCCTGGGAACCTCAAAATATGTTGTAACACATTTAAGCTTCCCAGTTTTATTGTGAGACAGTGAAGCCTTATTTCAGGCAGGCAGGGAAATACTGAGAGATTTGGACACACTTGCACAGCTGTGTTGAAATTGCATCTAAACCAGCAGATAAACATTCTGAGCTCCTCATTCAGAGACACAGTTGTGCACCTTGGACATTTCCCAACAGCACATAGAGGGAACCTGTCTCCTAGCACACAATCTGTGCCTCAGTTTCCATGGAAACCCAGCTTCCTCAGTTTTCTTAAGAAATCAAGACAAGGAGGCTAGAGTGAAGATATTATGCCTCTGGTTGAGATGTCTGAAGAAATCTAGGCAATAAGGTGCAAATGTGCATGTAACTCATCTTTATCTGCACACAGCTCAGGGAGCCAAGGGTGCTGACTGGAGCCTTCCCCTGAGCCACCTTAACATGAGTTAGTTAAAAGCAGACACAAATGACCCCAAAGCAAAACAAATAAATCACAGGCAGGAATTTGGCAGTGAAAATATGACTGTCTCTCATTCTCCAGTGAAATGCATTTTAGTGGAGCTTAAGTGTTTGCTTTACACTAATGGTTATGCTGTTGCCTTACAGTGTGGGCAGTAATGGAAGAAAAATGCACTAATAAATGCACTGTGAGTGTACAACATAGCATTGAAAATAATATCCTGACATTGAATCTTTCCAGAAGGAGGTATTCTATTGTGGAAAAGACTTGCAGGGGAATATGCATAAATTGTACTTTTGGATAGAAGGATAATTAATATTAATTTCAAACTATTGCACAAACAGTAAAACATTAAATGATTTTCTAATGCAGAAAGGGATCTTAGCTAAGCAAGAAATAGGATGTTTTGATCCTTTTCCCTAAAAGGATCAAAACATCCTATTTCTAGGCTTGAAAAGACTGTTACTAGGTATCTGTTATTCTTAATTTTCTTTCTTTAATTTCCTTCTACCTAAAAGGTACAAATTGCTCACTGTTTTCAATTCAAACATCTGAGGAAAAAGGAGAAGTGGTAAACCTGCATATTTGCCTGTTGTAGAAGATTCAGGATGCTCCCCAAAATGTACTGATCCTGGCAGAGGAAGGCCAAGAGCTGCACAGCTACCAAATTCATACTGCACAGGAGTGAAGCTGCTGCTTAAATTGGTCTGTAGCACTGGACCAAATATTATTTTTTATACATGGAATACATTATGTAAACAAATTTTTTTAATGCAACATTGAATATGTTATATAAACAAAATTTTAAAATATACTTCATTCCCCTCATGATGCAATGCATAAACTGTAAACAAAACCACAGAAGTATTTAAAATATACCTTTCTAATTTTAAAGTATGACCAGAAAAAAAGATCTTTGCAAATCTTAAGATTACTACAGTACTTTACATTAGTAATAAAAAAAGTATTAGTAATCCATCTTTTATATTAATAACTTTAAAAGGGTTTAATTTTGTATAGTCAATGAAGAAATATTTGTAACTCCTCAAATCATGCTTTATAAATATAGTACAATGTCAGGTACTCTATTTAGTATTTCTAATGATACTCATCAAATAAGTATTAGTATCTTCCAAATTTTCCAATTGAATGAAAAGATTCTGATCCATTAGTATGATCTACATAACTCCAGAAATCTATTGCACTCATGAATGAGGTAGGAATGCTAAAACTAAAGCTAAGTCCAGCAAAAATTAACAATTTGGGTTCCAGACAGCCCAGTGAGCTAGGCATAATATTTGTTGGTATCCCTGGAAAGGCTTTGTGAGTTTTACCAACAGTTATTGCAGGGTACACTTTCAGTAAAACCTCCACCCATATGCCAGTTCACACCTGAGGATGCAGGCTGTAATGCAGCACAGCTCATCTGTACCCACCATTTACTGAGGTACACAGAGACAGAATATTAACTTCTCCATAGTATCATGAAATTGCAGAATTACACAATATCTTAAGTTTGAAGGGACCCATAGGAATCATCAAGCCCAACTCCTTGCTCCTTGCAGGACTATTTGTATATGGGAATCCATTATATTGAAATAGGGGGGTTCAGTAGGGTTAGGCCAGAAAAACACACAAGAGTAACAGCAGAAGGCTAAAAAAGAAATGTTCACTATTTCAGCAACAGGCTCCACTGCAAGACACTTTACTAGGAGGCTGTTGCCTGTCTCCCTCCTTACTACACATACTACTCTCTTTGTCCACTTCATTTTGCTAGAAAATTTTCCATTTTCTTTTCATTCTAACGTTTTCTTCTACGCATTACATTTCCTAGTAAGAGTAACCTAGGAAAGCCCTGTGAGTTCAGATCAAGGCTTCCTCCTTTCTCCTTCCTCAGCTAGGTACCTATTTCAACCACCAGTTTTAAGCTTCTGTCAAACAGAAACTCATACCCATTTACCTGGTAATTTTACTGTCATTGCTAGAGATTTTTCTAGCCCATAGTTAAATGAAAACACAAATAATTCAGAATGCAAGAGATATTTCTCATTTAAAGGTGATCTTATGGCTCAAGGGAAGGCAACTTATTATTAGAAAACTCATCATTGATATTTGTTTATTATATGCTTGCCCAAAGGTTGTTTGTGTCTCGTGCTTAGAGGAAACCACGACATCCCTGAGGTATGATAGTCTCTGAACAATAACACTGTTGATGTAATTCACTGGCACCTTCCTCATGGCATCACTGGAGGATGCCTGATGCCCTTGCATCATAGTCTTTTCAGGATTCAGGTCTTAATTAACACTTTGACTCATATTAGCCCCAATGGTAAAACCCTCTGTGCAGTCATTATAACAGTTCCATTTGACTCCACTCCTGATTTCAGAGAAAATGTGAGCCATCAGACTTAAGAAGACTGAAACTTCGAGTAAATAATTCAGCCTCATTACATAAAGTTTACAAACTGACAGCATAAAGATAGTCCTTGTAAAAAGCAGAAAGAGAAATATATATGGAAGGTGAAGAAATCATCTTAGTAGAAATCAATAGATCGGGTGCAGGAGATAATAAGTATCTCCTGTGTATAAAAAATTTTACAGAAAGTACATTAAAACAGTACAGGAAGCTTTATAATCAGAAGTCATTGAAAGTATCTGGGATAATTGCAAGTAGAAAAGTCAGTATAAATATCTGAGCTGTTAGGAGCTACTGGACCAAAGGACTATCCTTCTCCTAATTTAGTCTTCTTTTACCTCAGGAAACTGAATCATACTGCCCTTTTCAAAATGTGGCCATGTGCTTGCCTAAAGTGAGGTAGCACCTTTCTTCCACATTCACAGAAAAAACTCTTCTGGAATATTTCTTTAAGGAAGCATGAGATACTTATTTAATTATCTTAAAATTTTAAGATCAAACTACCACAAATCCACATAAAAAACCCTACATTAATCTTGTGTCTTGAGAAAATATAAGCTTTTGCTGTGATAACTTAAAAACATCAAACTTATATGGGTTGAAGAGAATATGGTGGGGAAAATTTTGTATTCACAAAGGTCTGCAAATGACTTACAGTATTTTGTAACAGTAATACAAAGTCCACAGAATGCCACATAAACACATGTCCACTGAAGAAAAAGAGAAAAACAAGAAAAATATTGGACCTATTTTCAAGTAATTTGAAGGAATTAGAGAAGCTTTGGCCCAGATAACACTGATGCACATTGTGTATTAGGTAAACAAGGGGAACTGGAAGAATGAAATCCTGCTGAGCACCAAAGGCAGGACAATGGGTACCTCTTGTGGCACCTATGCACAGACAACAGACTGTGCACAACTTCATTGCCAACAAGAAAGAGAGTCCTCAGGGCAGCAGCAGTTTCACTCACACTGATTCTTCAGCTGCATGAAACTGTACTCATAAAAGGACTCTTTGGGTGGGACTCATCTCCCCCAGCTTCACACACTTACAATACAGACATTTAGGTTTGAGGCTTCTCCAGCTGAGAAAGATAGAAGTTCTTCTCAGCTATAGTTCATCCCATTTTCAAGTCTTACTCAGAAAATGTCAGGTCAGTCCTGGAGTGGAGGAGTCTCCGCGTTATTCCACTGAACAAAAAAATGAGCTTAGGACAACCAGCTGAGTAGACATCTACAGTTAGGTGAATTAATCTTACTTTCTCCTCTCTTTCACTTTAAATGATACATTCAAATTCATCTGCAAGCCTATTTGAATATGTAATTGCCCAAGGAAATCCAGACTGCTTTTTCATCCTTTGAACCTATTTCTAATAGTTCTACTCTGAACAAAATACGTTTATTAATTCATCCAGATCCCTCCATGTGTTTGGTCAGTAGGAACCATATAAAGCAATTACCCAGGTCTGGTGTCTTACAGGATAGAAGAAGAAGGGACTGCTGGCAAAAGCACTTTAAAGAAACAGATACTTTTTATTTAAAGCATAAAGAATTGTGAGGTCACAATGAAGCATAGCCTTCACACAAATTATGATTGAAATACAGGTTAAATTAGCAAATTAGGAAAAAAAAAAAGCCCTGTTTCTTGTTTCCCCAAGCTCATTCCTGACTATAAAGTACAGTGTCATAAACATTCATGTGCGTCACCTAGAGGAATATTTTCCAATCTATTTATAACTTAATTTCTTCCTTGGCCATGGTTCCTATCTGTCGGTCAATATTATAAACATCTGCCCTATGCCAACAAACAAGTTCATTTTTACCATGAAGTCAGGAGCCATCTTTCTACATGTCATGTCTTATTCACATCACACTGACACTGCCTCTAAGTGTATAGGCAGTAAAAATAATCACGAAAGCATGTTTCAATAGTAAATAAAGACTTTTTAAAAATACTAAATAGAAAACTTGAACCATGAGTACTCACCACCAAGGCTTTAGATCTGTTACTTAGAAGTTTTTCAATATCTCTGGCTGCAATTTCCACTAGCTGACGAGGGTTGTTTGCTTCTACAGTATACATTGCTGCATTTTTCAAATAAATCTGCAAAAGAAAAAGATGCAAATAAATCAAAATGGCAGTACACATTCAAAATAAGCCAAATGACTTGACAGAAGAGGCATCAAGATGTCATCTGTTCTTACTGGAGCATCATAATGACTACTGCTAGGAAAATCCAACTGGGCCCTGGTAAAGAAGTAGTTCACCTTTTTGTCTAAGAGGTAGAAGCTGACACTAAAAATCATTTAATAAATCTTCAAAATTGACTAGTTTTAGTGACAAACTAACCAGCTGCAAAATGCTCAAGGAATCTAATTCCCATGGTGTGCCAAGAGAGCAGTAAAATGGTGATCCTTTAAAATGACTGAATTACAAATAAAATAGTTATTGCTGAATTGCATTCTTCCTTGAAAGATGAAATACAAGCATACCAGTTGTATTAATTCATTTAAGTTATGCTTAATCAGTTTAGTCCCTTATCTATTTATTCATATGATAATATTAGTATTCACAAGGAAAGAGAAGGAGGAACAAGTAAGAGGAAAAGAGGGAAAAGCAGAAATACATAAGGGGAAATGGGGAAAAAAGATGAGGGGAAGAGGGGAAATACAAATTGTGAATAAAGGTTATCTCTGAGGAGCCATTAACTGTTTCCAAAGCAGAACATGTATATGAAGGAGATAATTTTATTTGTTAATCAAAGACACTACAGTGAAAAGCATGTAACCATAAGAAAGAAGGAAGAAAAAAGATACAAAAAGTGCATTTGCCTATCTCTGAACTGAATAAAGAAAAAACTACCAAATTTGGAGTGGAAAAAAAGAAAAAAAAAAGGTGGATACGTTATAGCTTGATGGGCAAACAGGGAAAACTAATTTATGCAGCCAACAGATGGCCTGAGTTTACTCAAGCACTTTGCCTCTGTAGCACTGCCTGGTGGGGGCTGTGCTGTCTCCTGGGGAGTCATTCCAGGCTCAGGCAGGAACGGGTCCAGCACTAATGCACTGGCTGCCATCCAGCACGAGAGCCAAAAAACTGCTGAGCAGACTGAGCCTGCCAGCCCCGCCAGCTCTCTGGGGTTAAACCTCCGGAGACCTTAAAGAAACTCTCCACATTACACCTCTGGCGCTTGTAGCTGATAAGTACCACAAAAACTTTCCTGACAAGTGCAGTTATAGATGCAAATTGTTATCAGGCAGGTCCCATAAGCTGCCGCAGCTTTTCAGCACTTACGAATTTTACGAAATTTATGTTGGGTCTTGGTTTGTTGTTTATTTTCCTTCAGCAGTCGTTCCTTTCCACCAGTAACTGAGCAATTGGAATAAGCTTTATTCTTCATATAGTAATGATTATTTAAAAAAAAAATCAGCGCAGCATGAGCAGAAAACTACTACAACAGATGACAGATCCTAATCAACTCAGATTGTAGTCTGGATACTTTTGAGGTGCTCGATTTTCAAAACAACCACACAAAAAATTTATCTCTGGACAAACCTAAAAATCTCTTTTTGAGGGGTTTCTGGGTTTTTTTGGGCTATTTTTATTTTTGGGGTTGGGTGGAGGGTTGGTGGGGGGATTTTTTAGGACATATCTTAACAGTAGGACTGGCCTATAAGCCAATTATTTATCAAACAAATTTGGAAATAAAGACATTTTATTCTACAATTGATCACTTCAGAATTTCATTCCTTTTTCTCTGAAACACGTTAAATTTGCAGTCAGCAAACTATTTTGGAGGTAAATTGACTATTGTGACCAGTCCTATAGACAAGGCAAGAGTAAAAATCAGTGCTATAGATCCAGATGGTTTGAATCAAGACAGGAAATTTCAGAGCAACATCTAAATTGAAATGACCATCAAATCTTTTAAAACTTTCAGGTTTTCACATTGTCAACAAATATTCACCCTGGTCACACAAAGAACAGACACTGCAATATACCAGGTGTTGATGTCTTGGTCTTTGAAGATTAATGAATGGCAAATTCTTTAAACTTCATTTGTGACTGCATGTAGTATACCTTAATCAAAAGTTACTAAATTTCCAGAAAAATGGAAACAAGACTTTGTAAATGGTGTAAAAAATATAAAATAACTTTCACAGAAGTTTTAAAATAATAATTTTTAAAATAATTTTAAAAGGTTCATATATTTCACTTGTGAAAATGTTTGTTTGGTTTCTTTTGTTCAGTTATTTCTGGTCTCTTTTTTTCCAGATTTTTTTTTTTGCACAATTGCTCTTTATTTCTTACTCAATGGTGAAAGCAATAAAAAAAATTTAGTATAAACCCTTTCTATTTGGGGTTACAATTAAGCAAAAAAATCTAAAATTTGGAGAAAGAATTGCAAAAATGCCATTTCGTAGTAATTAATCTTTTACTCAACATAACAAACACTAAGCAAGCCACAAAAAAAGAAAATTCACATAGAGGCAGAGTGAAGTATGCGCTCAGTTAATGCAGATTTGAAGCAGATGGATGACAGGGATGACCTGGAGATTGCACTGACCAGATATATAATGGCAAGTACTGTTTTGCTCATTCCCTGATATTTTTAAGCCCTTAGTGAAATTTGGTTTCTAACAGGCTGTGATTGAACAGCCTCAGTAGAAGTTAAGGGGGATGTCATTCTGCATTCACACAACCACCAAAAGTAAAGACAATATCTTATTTGACTTAATCACAGAATCACAGAATGGCCTGAGTTGGAAGGGACAATAATGATCATCTGGTATCAACCTCACAGCCATGGGAAGGGGCACCTTGCACTAGACCAGATTGCTCAGAGCCCCATCCAAGCTTTTCTTGAACACTTTCAGGAATCCACAGTTTCCCTGAGCGCCCTTTGCAAGTGTCTCACCACATTCACAATAAAAAATTTATTCTTATCACCCAATCTAAACCTACTGATTTTCAGTTCAAAGCCATTCCCCCTCACCCTGCCACTACATGCCCTTGTAAAAAGTCTCTTTCCAACTCTCTTGTAGCCATTTTTTGGTACTGGAAGGCCACCATAAGCTCTCCCCAAAGTCCTCCAGGATTAACAACCTTAACTGTCTCAGTCTTTCCTCATAGGAGAGATGTTTCATCTCTCTAATCATCTTTGTGTCCTGCTGGACTGGCTCCAGCAGGTCTGTGTCCTTCTTGTGCTGTGCTCAATGTAGAGCAAAGTCACAGGGAGCCATACTTGTAATGAATTAAGAACCTGGATAGAAAACTTCTGCTTTTGTCCCTGTATTTAATTTGTTCTTCCAGAAAATATTTGACCCTATAAACCCCAATTTGAAAGCACCCACATTTTGCACACACCCAATTCCTATGGGTAAGTTAATTCCCATATCCCCAAGTTTGAATGGTTTGTAAGCTGCAGACAATCAAAGCATTGGACAGTGGGACATTTTCAGGAAAAAAATAAACATTTTCATCTTTCTTCTCCAGCACCAGCTATCAGAAAAATTCAAAAGTCTGAATCACATAACAAGGAGATCATCACTACAAGAGATAGGAGCATCATTAAAATCTTTTAACAGGCATTGTGGGTCCTACCACCAAGAAAGCCTGACCAAGGCTGGCTTCACAACTTGTATTTTTTAGTGATTTCAAAAAATAAAATCAGAACAACTCTCACCCAAAATAAACCCTTTGAGATTTACACAAGATTCCACACAGACCTGAGTCAGTGACTTTCTTTCTCCCCTTCTTTGTTTTACCCCATGGCAAGGCTGGGAGCACCAATCTACCCTGCTTCTACTGCCAGTAAAAGATTTATCCTGCAAGCTCCTGAACAAACAGCATCAGAAATTACTTGGAACTTCACACACTTCTTTATTTTCCTGAAGTGTGAGACCTGTCTCAACTACCAAGGAACAGTCTAATACTCATTAATTTTTTAGGAGGTGTGTACATAATTTATTTGTTGCCTACTACCCTTTTCTTTCATTCACTGTAGCACTGCAGCAGTTCAGCACAACTCTACACAGAGAAATACACACTTCAGGATTTGGCACCCTAGGACAAACTTTTCCTTCTCCAAGCTTCCCACCTCACAGTCTCACAAAATTAGCAAATGCTCATCTTAAATAGCCATAAAAGGTGTTATTGGCAAAGGTGTGCTCATTTGTCTCACAAAATACAATTTGGCAGGCTCCATAGCTTGTTAAAAGGAGTTAATTTGAATACAATTTATTAAATTACTTTAACTAAATGAATGCAAGTTTCTATTGGTTTTTAAATCTAAATTATTTTTAGTACTTTTATCACTAATATTTTGCGAAAGGATCTCCAAATTGCTAGTAAAACATTGTCACTTCTCACAGAATAAAGCCTCATTGCATGACTAAGCAAAGCCTGTAAGGTCACAGCACAAAAATACTTTAATTCTTTTCTGAAGTCAATAGTCATGCACTTCCTTATTCAGGAAAGACTGTATTAAAATTGCACATAATGAACTGCAAGGTTTTAGGAGAGAGAACATGATGGAGAGAGTCACATTAAGGTGAAACAACACAACAATAGTTGAATGTGACAAAGATTAGAAAAACTGCCAGCTCCTCAGCAGAACGTGCCCCTCTCTGCTCAGCCTTCAAGGACGTGTTTATAAATCTCTCACAAAGAGACATTCTCCTTGCTTCCCTCAAAGCTCGCCAGGGCAAGTCAAACACTCCTGCATAAATTGAGAGAGAATGAAAGACATTATTACATGGCTCTTGCTGTATTGTGGCAGGCATTTGGGCTGGCCCTAGCACTGAAAATTTATTTAAACAGCCCTCATGCTGTATCACACTCAGAAAAAGAATTATTTTCAACAGCAGTAGAACTCCTTTGCCTCTTTGTTTGTTTGCTCTGAACATGTGAGTCACCCAGTTTAAAAACAACAGAGCCTCTCCTTCAGGCAGTGGTAACTTGGCTGAGGGCCCAAACATAGGACATGAACATGCCAATCTCATTTCCATCACTGAATGGTTCCATGGACATAGAAATCATATCAGCCAATGTCTTCAGAAGTTCAAACCCAGAATTTCAAAAGTTAACCAAAAACACTATAATTTTTCTAGCTTTGGAAAAGAGAAATGAAATAGCTCAACAATTTCAGTTATACTTATCTGTACAAGGTAAATCTATGGATTTATTATTTCAATACTCCTTTCAAGACCATTTAGCTCAGCTAGGCTGAGACATCTCTGTCAACAATCACTGCCTTATCACCAAATGATCTTTTGTCAGCCTAGACCAGCTGGAGACTGCCAGCATGGCAAAATCTACTGCTCAAAAATAGTGCTGAGCTTGCAGTAAAACCAAACAAAATTTTGTGCTGGGTTTTCCCCCAGCTCTTCAGCAATCAACCACACCAAACTAGTAAGAGTACTTGTGAAATCTTGGCCTAGGTTTTATGAGCTTGTGCAATAAAGTAATTAACCTATTTAATATTTTTTTTAAATCCTTCTGAAAAGAGTGAAACTTAAATAAAGGCTGAGTAAAGTATTCTCTTTCTGCCCACTCCTCACTCTTGGAAAGGCCCTCCCTCTGCCAATTCCCCCTGGTCCTTCCAGTCTCTTGTTTCCCACCACTTTGTGGCACTACCAGGGCTGAGTGATCCAGACCTGTCCTACCAGGAGCCTCTGCCTGTACCCTCGGCCATCTGCTCCATTTCAGTCCAGTCCTCAGCTGAAAAAAAAAAAAGTTCATTTCTTACTGAAATTTTGGGTAATACTAAAATAAAAATAAATAAATAAATAAATAAATAAATAAATAAATAAATATAGTTTTATTAATAATATTCAATGTTTTAAAGAATAAAAGTTTCTGTTCAAATAATTGTTTTAGCTAACAAAATATCAACTAATAACACACATATATTTAGTAATTTTAGTTTCTGTTTTTATAGAATGCCATGAAGTTACATCATGATCTCATTTCTGAGAGAAAAGCAGAAAGAAGAGGTCATGTGACAGACATCCAAAAATATGATAAGATCCTGGGAGCAGGAAAAGTCAGAAAAAATAAATAACCTCTTTCTAATTTTATATTACATTACATTATATCATTATTATTTTAAATTATCATATATTATATCTAACTTTTTGTTATTCTAAATACTATCCTTTAACTGAAATTTAGCAGTTAAAAACAATATGATCTGCCCAACATAACAAAATTCTATCTTCTTACTAGTGTATCTTATTCCCAAAGTTATATAAATAGTTTCTATTTCCATATACATGCCAGACTATTTTTCATTCTCACAAGACACTTCTTTTAATCAGAAGCAATTCATTGAGAAACTCATCTGAAAAACGCTCATTTCTAAGAAGCATTCTGTGCGTTCAAAGGAATAAGTCTGAGTGTTTTATAGGTTTTACTCTCTGCTCCATATAGTGTATAAATAAGATCACAGCTGCTCCCTAGCAACTCACAGATGCCTTCATTCCTGGAATTCATGGCAACAACACAAAGGAGGAAACCACCCCAGTAGTTCAGTGTAGCTGTTGCTTTTCAGAATCACTTGCCTGATCACTGAGTGCTCTGAAGGTCTGGGATGACAACTGACGGGGCAGCTGATGGGAAAACCATGACTTACCACAGCAGTGACATGCAGCTTAGGGGAAAAAAATATCAGAGCAAGTTCGTTCTTAAGTGAAACACTCAGACTGAATTCTGCAAGGTGCTGGGACCACTCATGGCTCAGTTAACAGCAGAGAGGATAAGCAGTGCCAGAGTCAATGGGCTCACTCAGGTGCCTACTCAAAGGGAAGCACATAATCAGGCACACTTTGTAGGAATCATCAGCCCCTTTTGACTGTTGATAATTAATAGAGTAGTCCAGAGGACTTTCAAATTAAGAAGCAATTCTTGTAATTGCCACTTTGTATTTAAACCTTGATAAAACAGGAGTTCAGCTTTGTACTTCTGCTACTTTGCACAGGAAAAGCAGATATTACATCCCCCCCCCTTTTGTTACGAGAACCTTTTTGAAGGTATTCAATTTTGCTTCCTAGTGATAAAAATACAGTATTAAGTAACAAGAGGACATCATTTATCAGTTTCATAGCAGTTTTAACTTAGTCTTTTAGCTGAGACTGAGTAAGAACTCAAAAATGCCAATTCATGAGTACAAATGGATCTTTCTTGTAACAGAAGAAGAACAATAGGAAGAAAATGTTTCACATTTATTATGCACTTCTGGTATATCTGGAGATGGGCACTTATGTAATTTCTAAAAACTCACTTATTCATAGGAAATTTTGGCCCACCCTAGCTATTCTTAATGCAATTTGTCATCTACTGACTCTCTCCCAAAAGTAATTTTAAATCTCAAAATTTAACTTGAGCAGGTTTTTGTTGTTTTTTTTTTTTTCTTTTTACTAACCACAGGACTTAGAAAATTATTAACTCTAATGTTTGGGGTTTTGTTTGGTTTAGTGTGTGAATTTTTTTTTTTAAAGAAAAAGGTTTAATTTTATTCTCAGCTTCTACACAAAAATCCGAATATAAGTACCAATAGGACAGAATTTATTACTGTTGAAGCCAACAGAACATTATAAATTAATCAAGAACAGTGCTTTGATCAAAGATTACCCAGATCAGCATACAGTAATTAAAGCTACGGTAATATCAGGCCGTCTCTTCCCTTGAGCTTGAGCAAGCTTTATTAATGCAGCCACCTATTCTTAGTGAGTTACAGCTGCTTTTGTTTGCTGGAAGAAGGAAAGCTTCAAAATGTCAGTTTATTGCTAAGGGAGCAGAGAGAGAGTGGCAAGTGCAAATAGCAAATGAGGCTCCCTGTGTTTTGACAACCTCTTAATTTCCATTTGGATTACAAAGAAAACTTGCAGATATGTATTTAAATTTCACAGCCTGCATTTTTAAAAATGATTTCATTTTCCTGACATCTCATCACTGGTCAGCAATGTGTAAACTCAACAGAATTTAGTTTGGAGAATTCTACTTTTAATGCCTGCATCTTTGGTATTTGGTTGCACACAGAACATAGCAGTGGCAGTGGTACACCTCAAATGGGACACACATTATTAAAAAAACTGTGAATAACTTTGGGAGTCCCTAACCAGGCTAAACCATCTCATACATTATTATAATCCTGTTAAATGGACTCTGACTCCTCAATAAATATCTGAATTGACCACGTTTCACTGTACCAAACCCTTCATAATTCTATTCTAAAAGTAATCCTGATCTCCCTCCCCTTCCCCACACACCTCTCAGGGACAGCAGAGTGGTGTCCTCACCTTAGGGATGAGGGAGAAGACAAATGTGAATAGTGTGCAATAGCCTATTTATGCTTAGAAAGAATTAATGTGTTTCAGAGGCTGGCTTCATACACTCTCACTCAGCCAAACTTTCTGATATCTATTTTGTTACACATTACTAAGTTAATTCAAAAAGCTAAATAGAGTTGCTCTCTTTTTATCATTTTTTTCTTTTTTTTCCTTATAAAATGACATAACAAAACTGCACCTCAGTGAAAAACTTCAGTTGTAGATGACCAGAACGACCCATAAATATGGCCTGAAATCAAGGAAGTTTCAGCAAATATAAAATGGGTGACCCAATGATGATAAAAGTGCTTCAACAACTTCCAAAAAAGTTGACTTGTTTGAATTTTCATTTCAAGATTATATAAAATGTACTTTTGCTTTATTTGGGTAAAAAGTCTTCTCTATTTAATGTTTCAAAAAAAGTTGCTTAGTATTTTGATTCATTGAGGACAACAAAAAGAGACAAAAGGAGAAAAGAAAGAATATAACACATTTCTGAGTTTTCAGATCAGTCGTTGTGAACCTCACTGAGTAGCACAATTTGAATGAATAGAAGACTGACTTTATTTCCCAAATTTAACTCATTTAAACACCTGCCTTTCTTTCTTAGTGCACTGGAGAATACACCCAAGATATACAGGAAACAGCTTCATAGTCACACCAGTTATGTCTGCAAGTGTTGTGGTATCTGTTACATTTTACATTTTCAGAGATGAAGAAGGATGGACTGCACAATATATTCTGACATATTTTATATGTCAGAAGTATCTTGAAATCCAGGGTCAAAATGCTGACAAACTCCTCAGAATCTATTGCATTCATAACATTTCAATCAAAAATTTCATTTCCTAATGAAATTCAAACTTACAAAGTCCACAGCCAGGACCTCCAGAGAAATGTTCACCAAATATATTAATCTGGGTTGTTATTCTTAAAATCAACAATCTTTAAAAAAAAATCAAGTTCTTCTATTTCTTCTTTTCACTTAATCATAAAACTCTCCATTTCTTCAACCTTAACAAGGGTGAGTGTAGCATATTTTGGAATGTGTCCATATATCACCTAGGTCCATCTGCTAGCTCATAAGAGAATAGCATGAGCTATTGAGTTAAAAATAAATAAATACATACATAAATAAATAAATAATAGAGCTTGTAAAAATAAATAGAATTTTCAACTCCATGTATCGGTTTCATGTTTGCAAAATATAAATCCAAATTTTTATAAAGCTTTTAATAAATGGATAATAATCTTTCTTTACTTTGTAAATGTAAAGAAAGAACCACATAAATATCATGCCAATCACTGAGAAAAATAGTAGGAATGAAATTGTTTACATCTAAATTACCTGCCAAATCACATTCTTAAGCAGGAATTGCAGGCTCCTATGACAATAGGGAAGATTATCCAGATACAAGTCTTACATGAATTTTAAGTAAGCTGTTAAAGCCTCCCCTTGCACAGACCTCTACACAGATAATGAATTAACAAGACAAGCACTATATGACAACCTCTCTAGGTCTAAGGCAGTGGTGTGTCTGTAGGGCTTCTAGCACAGAGCTTCTAAGACTAATTAAGCTAAAATTTGTAGAATCCAACAGAAAGTAACTCCGGGTTATAATTCCTTCTGGCAGAGGGAAGCTTTCCTGAACATCCCTGCTCCAGGGCAGTTCGAATCAGAGATCAGTCTCTCTTACAAGCCATTCATCTCAGTTAAGCTCCAGAGACTGATCCAAGACCTGGAAAGCTGGAAGTGTGGCCTGGGAAGCTGGTGCCAATGTGAGTGCCTGAGCAGACTCACACCATCTGTGCATGAGGCACACAGACCTCACGCTGAGCAAGGGATGAAATGTGCTCCTGCAGGATCTCAGCTGGGCTGCTCACTGAAGAACAGCTAATTATTATAAAACAGCATTCAAAAGACAAAATAAATAAAAATCTTCTAACAATTGCTGGTGGACTCATTTGGTGAATGAAACTCATCACCACATCTCATACACCCATACCTCTTTTTCGTTTGTAGGAAGAAACAGTATTTTTATCTTAGTAGGAATATAATTTACAGGCCAAGTCAGCCTATATGGATTCACTCTACAGCTCCTGGAACTGTAATAACAGCATGCCTTATGAACATCATGCATGGATTGTTTTTGCAGAGATGTATCAAAAAGGAGACAGATTCACGGAGTGGAGTTCCTTGGAACTGCCTCTCTATCTGATGCTACGTTCATTTCTGCCATTGCCTGAAAAGGTTACACTGCACAAGATGGCATTTTTATGGTGTAATAGCCATAGAGAAGCTCCAGTGTGTTTGTCACATCAAAGCTCTTCACACAGACCCACATTTTTTTAATTCAGTGTTTCTGTAAAAGAGGATTCTCTTCAATCAGTTTGGAACAGACAAGCTCATGCATTGCTCTAAGGCAGATTCTCTAATCCAAAGCCTTCCTTTCTGGGCACTGCAGGGTTCCCCTCCTTCTCTCTCTCCTGTGCCTAGAGGTATTTTAGAGCTGGAGTCCAGAAGCATATTTGTAGTAGTTTATTAGATTAAATGAGCTGTCAATTAGCTTAGTCATGAGTCTTTGCTGTGAACATTCTACGCAAAAATGGAAGTTGTGCATACTTTCATGAAAATGGAACCACGTACTTACTTAAATCTGTAGTTCAGTAGGTTCTTCACCTTTTTTTTTTCTGGATGCTGAAGTATCTGGTTTTTAGACCAGAATGTGACTTTGAACTTTGTATATATTTTTGTCTTTTCAAACACCAAATACCTACAGAGAAATGCAGCTAGTGGGATCAATCTCAAAATTTATTTTGCTACATGGACTTTAAAATTCTATTAAGCTACTGTCTCTTCCTTTTTTTTTTTTTCCTAACAGTCCATTTGCTCTGTAGAAACCATGTATCCTTCACACCAGAGCAGCTTCATAATGCCTGAATGCACTGAGAGCTCATGGGTAAGACAAAGTTACATGAACCTTCTTAAGCTGAAATGACAATTACATGACTATTTGTTGCTGTTGTTTTTGTTGTTTTGTTTTGGTTTTTTTAAACATAATACTTATAAATAAAAAAAAAATACTTATAGAACAAAAAAAAAATATACTAAGTTGTGCTTTGTTGAGAGACAGTTAAAAAGAAGCACACAGGACAAGATTTTCCTGTGTATCCTGTATTCCTGCTTCCAAGTCTCAAGCTGCACATACAACACCTCCTTATAAACATTCCCTTTGTTCTTATAGGGGAAAAGAATCCTTAGGAAGGACTAAGGACAGTACCTTCTTCACCTGGGCAACTACAGCAGAAATAGCCTCTGCTTTTTGTGTAAAAATCTGTTTGGGTTCCTTTTTTAATACTTTTTACCTGCTTGGCTTGTAAATCAAATATTGTTAGTCATGATTCTTAGCTAATGTAAATTAGTGTAATCCACTGCAGTCAGTGGAGCTCTGCCAGTTTTCAACCAGCTGAGTATTTTGGCATCTTGAGTCCTGACTTCCTGCCTTGTTGAAGCAATCATTGCATTACTGTAATGGGGATATTACACTGGTATTACATCCAACTTGGAGTTCTCCCAGATCTCACCTAAACTCATAGTAATGTCCAAAAAAGCAGGATTTAAATATGTGCTTTAAATCTATTCTTGGAAGACTATTTTGAGACCATTCCCAGAGAGTATCCCAGAACCAGAGAATGTGCTGACTTGGAAGAGGCCCACAGGGATCATGGAGCACAACTCCTGGACCTGTGCAGGACACCCCAGTCCCACTGAGCCTCCTTTGGGCATCACAATAAACAGCTCTCACCTGCCTCCCCAGCTCCTTGTTTCTTCTACCCCAGTTATGCTACTTTGCCTGGCTCAGGCTGTGGATAAGAGTAGCCTCAACATAAAACTCTTAATTTTAAGGGCATCCAAACTTTCTTCTGCAGTTTTTCTTACTTACAGGCATTATAGTGCTGTCATCATTGCTAACAAGAGAAAAGGTGCATCAAACATGCATCAGCAGAAACATACTCATATTTTTAGAGGCAGAATCACTAATGAACTAATGAACTCCCAAATATTTTGTCTTTTTAAACACTATGTGGAATATACATTAATAAATTATTGTGCATCCTCATTATAGAGGTATTTTCAAAAGTTATGATTAGTGAGAGTTACAATGGCTACGTTACATATGCAAAAGCAAGAGAGTGGTTAGCCAGTAGGACAAGACTGTGATTCCAAATCACTGTAAGAAAATTGTCAATGAAGAAAAAAAAGGGAATCCTCTTCTGAAGAGATTCTCCTTAAACATAATTCCATGAAATTTAGTACATATTGAATTCAAAAACCTTAAATACAAAAAATACTTTCCCTGGTTATCTATGTCCACACTGCAGAATAAATTAGACTCTTACCAAAGTAGTGACCTCAAAAGGACAGCTATCCACTTTCCACATACCTCACCTGACTTTAATGGTCATCTACTTATTATTTTTTTTTTTTTTTTTTCTGTAAGTACACATTACACTCCAAGTTTTACATCCTTTCTGTTGCAGCATGTCACAGTTGAGACAGCCACCATACACAGAATATCACCATACAATTTCAGAAGGCTGCAAGCCTCTGCCCTTCTTGTTCTTTTGCTCTTTAGCCCAACATTTTATACCCCCATGCTGATGCACTGCCCCTGTGTGCCCTCTGTTCCCTTTGGTGGTTGGTCAGTGCCCCTGGGCACTCCATGGCTCATTGCTGTCTGTGCTGCTCACCTGCTGCTCACAGCTGTGCCCATTGGGGATGGGGCTCAGCCACAGCCCCATCCCAATCACCACAAACTGTGTACCCTTCTGGTCAAAAATTCTCCCAGTCTAAAATCAAAATAATTGAGAATTAAGGTAGTATTCCTATCCCTCTCCCTCATGGTCATGAAAAAAAATATTTTATAGTTCTGCAGAAGAGATCATTGCACAGTGTTTCCATTGTACATTTCCCTGCAGCACAAAGACCCCCAGACATCCAAGGCACATCCAAACACAAAAAGCACTGATGAACCCCGAGATACTTTCAGCAAATTATGGGAGCACCATTAGCACTGCAGCTAATTGAAAAAGCTCTGGTTTATGTTAATTCACTCTAGATGAGAACATATTAATTGTGCTATTTTGAAAGCAATCTTGGTCACTTTAGAGATCTTCACAGAAGATTTAATTGCACAAAGCAGACTCAGATCCTGACTTCAGCTGAATCAGTGGGAATTCTTCCCCTGAGTCTGGGAAAGATTGACCAGGCTGTGAAATGGTTATAATCTGTTATATTTCTTGCTAAGAGCTTTAACCTCACACTTGGCAAAATTAAAATTAATTTTCCCAAGAACAAGGGAAGACATTTCTCCTACCAATCTGATTATTACAGCTTTTGACAGAAAGTCTTGTTTACTATTTTATAATAGGAGCAATCTGCTCCTTCTTTTTATATTATTCATTCTGCTTTTAGAGAGAAAAGAGGCAGAAAACTCAAACAAATTATTTCTTTTTTCAAGTTTACATGAAGACTACAGGTTTGATCCAAATAATTCTGGAGCTAGAAGAAGAAATAAATCAGAAAAAAAGCTGAAAATTCAATCTGACTGTAAGCATTTTTAAAACTTGAGCATCTGAAGGCAAATTCTGTGAATAAAAGTGACAAGCATGCAGGCATGCTGTTTTTCATGTCTTGTAGTCTCCATTTTTCCAAGATTGTAGTTCATTTCAGAAAGATCTAACTAAATGTTAATAGGCAGTGAACAGGAAAAAAAAAAAGGATATCATTCAGAAATGGGCAAGTGACAATAGCCTGTAAACAGGAAGAGTGGGAGAGTGCATGGGTTACACCTTGCAGGGCTTTGTGTTTTCCCTTGCAGCCAGGAGAGCTAATTAAATCCTCCTGTCTAGAAAAAGACATCATGCTACGTAGGTCAAACACATGGCTTTGATATAGTGGGATATTTTACATGGAAACATCCCCCTTTCATGCTTTTAATCCTGAGATTACAAGCACATATCGACCATCTTGTGAATATCATCTGAGATAACACTATTTCCTTGAAGCCTATTGTAAATTCCGACTTTTCAAAAGAAACTTACCTATAGTATTCACACACTCATGTTTGGGTTTTTATCCACACTGCGGATAAAAGCTGGTAGCACCACAGATTATTAGGCTTGCCCAGTAGTTTTCATTATAAGACTGTTTAGCAGCTTGTAAATTTGCCAAATATTAACAACATAAACTAACATTTTCCTCAGGGGAAAAAAAAAGAATGAAACATCAATCTCTTGGCTTTTCATTATCTATTTTACTATGTGGTCCTTACACAAGAAGGCATAGCAAAATGGTTGAGAATTCATTGATTTGGTCCAGTTAGAAATCCTGTGTAACTCATTTTCTTGTTACCTATTCATTGTAGATTAAAACCTCAGTGCTGTGTTTTTAAAGATATATTTTAGTCTATAGTGTTAAAAAAAATTAGCCTGAAAAGGACCTGCAGATCACTGCAGAGATTTCATCAGCAAAATTGCTGAGAACACAGGTGTATTCCAACTCAGAGACATCACTTCTAGAGAATGTCCCACCTCCTCTGCAGTTCAAGATCAGACTTGGCGGTGGTCTCTCAGGTCTACACAGTGGGAGAAGGAGGAGAGGAAAACTGAATGAAGGACAAAGGGCAAGAGACTGAAATATGGAAACAGGAGATAATAGACTGGAAAAGGGCAAGCAAAGAGTAAAGAGAAAGTGAGACTGGAAGGGAAGGTGAAATAGAAAAGTCATACAGGAGAAAACTACAGGTCTGAGACTGAGAATTAGTGATGGAGGGAAATGTGAGAAAGGGGAAGAGAAATTCCTGTGGAAGAGAAGAGGTGAGAGTATTGTGACAGGCTGGCCACACAATGTTTGGAAACGCTAAGGAAAACTAAGGAGTTAAGAGAGAGGTGCTGATCTGGAAAAAGCTGAGGAGAAAGATCCTAAAATAGAGACAAGAAACTAGTGTAAAATAGAAAGACAGGCTGGTGAAGCAGCAAAGGCAGGAGCTGAAAAAGAAACATAGCATAGGTTGAGGAGAAATGAAAGACAGCCAAGCAACACAGCAGGAAAGGAATGGAAAGTTGAATGGTGAATCAGTAGCAAGATGCTGAATGGAAGGGAAAAAGGAGACACAGCAAGTGCAGAACAGACCAGATCACACCTGAATTAAATAAGCAAAAATGGACTTGTAGCAGAAAGTCCCCACCAGAACCTGGAGACTGATGATTTGCAAGTCTTGCTGTTCTCTGTCAGCAGATATATGTGCAATCCACCTGCAAAAACTCCAATGAGAGTTCCATGCTTCCAAACCTTACATTTCCTCAGGAAGCTCAAGTGCTAGACATTTTTGTGTTGGAAACCCATGCTTGTACGATTTGTGTTAGAATTTCAAGATTTTGTTTTCAGTTTGTTTATGGTTTTTAAAGATTAAAACATGCATGTAAAGCATCTGCCTTAAATTTTGTTGCAATATGATGCAGTCAAATATTAGGAAAGGCCAGAACTAAAATAAACTCTGCAATCTTCATTTATGTTCACTGTGCATGCAGTGACACAGCCCTTCCTTTTATAAGACAGTGGTGATCTCATCTGAGCTAATGGACATCTGAGCTGATCATCCAACCTCCTCTTACAGTCAGTAAAGACAAAATGTCCTTCTGGGACAGGATATACACAAGACATGAATGTCTGGGCAAAAGGTCATTAAGGTCAAAGGAATACATTAATACACAATGCTAAATCTGACAACTTCACACATTATTTTTTCTATGTGTTTCTTAACACTTCAAAAACCTTTAAAAGCTATCTGCTCAAACCTCTGCTATCCATTTCATGGATTATTTGGAATCATTTTCTGAAAACCAAATCTCAAGGCTTCACATCCAGTTCCCCAGCACCAGGGGCTTTTGCTGGCAAACAATAGCTCAGCTTCCTGATGCAGCAGCAAAATTCCCTTCACTTTAAATCAGACATCCATCAGTTCAAAGAAAGAGCCACAGCTCTTGTGCAGAGATAGGGAGAGGTATGATCATATGGTTGCACACTGGATTGTGATGTATACACACAAAATTGTATAGGCAGTGTAATTCTGACATGTTCTTAATTGTGCCTTCATTTTTCTGCAATGGCACATGTGCTGTCACCATCTATGAATAGAATAATAACACAAAAAATCTCAATGAGAGATTTGTAAATTCTTCTCTGAAACAAACTTGGTGTTAAATTGAACAGCTGAATAAAAGTAATTTTCATTCTCATCTGTGTTTCTGCTAACCAAAAGCTGCCTCATTTCATGAAATATGTGTCAGAAAGATAGGTTCCCTTGCTAATAGAGAGCAGAATTCCCCACCACTGTGAATGGTTGCTTCCTGGATACCGTATTTGACAAACAGAACATAGAAGTGCTTGCTTCAGTGGAAGCGTTGCAACAATGGCAAGCCTTATGTCTGACACTGCAAGGCTGATTAAATACTATCAGTGAGGGAGTGCTGCAACACTGAGAGTGAATTGATGGATGTCTGCTCTTCATTTCTTTCTCAGTAAGCACTGCAGAGTTTAATCCCCCAAAAGCATTTTTGTATGTTGGGATGAAGTGATTGTAAAGCCTGGAAGGTGCAAGCCCTTCACTTTCTAGTTAGAGCAGCCTAGGACACCTCTTCTTACTTCAGCAAGCCGGTCCACTCCACTTGCAGTTCGTGCGAGCGTCACGAGATCTTCTTGCATCTTATCCACCCATGCTTTTATCCTGCAGCAAACAAAAAACAAAACAGAGGCATCCAATCAGATCACTGACAAGTGGAAATGGCATAAAGCATATAGCACAGAACTGGGGAAAAAATAAAAGGGATAAAGTTGAATACAAAAGATAAAAGACTTGTCTTTGAGGGTTTTTTTCTACTCAGCTTTGTTGACCAGAATCTGTTCATACAGCTGTGGTGGCCACCATGCTGTGCCACCTGTAAAAACCCAAGAGTGCCGTCATATCTCTGCAGCCAAGCTGCAGCAAAGATCCCCACAATAGAGCCGGCACACTCCCTGCCAGGACAACCTGCCTGCCCTGCAGCTCACTCCCAGAAATGCCTCTCCTGAGTGCCCCAAGGTCCTTCTCCCAACAGACAGTGCAGAGAAAAACAGCAGCTGGAAGCAGGCTTACAAACCACACTAGACTTTCTGGCCTGTAGCCTCTCTTCAAGGAAGCAACAGCAGGGCAGGCAGCAGTGGCCACAAGCTGTTTTGGACAGGCACGTTTGCTCCTGGCTGCTGTCACCAGGGAACAAGTGATTTGCTGCTGTGCTCTGCTCCCTGTGCCCAGTAAACCTGACTCTCTGGAAAAGCATCGGATCCAACACGGTTTCTGTGCCATGTCATGTTCTCTAGCAGGAAAGGAGCCATGGTGAAAGTTTATTCCAGTAAGATCCATGCTCAGAAGGTTGTCTTGCTTGCCTAGCCAGAAATTTTCACGTCCAACTCAACTCTCACATTATCCCTGCCATTATGCCTGCTTTCTGCTCTGAAACCTGGAACAGATAAACATATTTATCTCAGCCATTTCCCAGCCTTAATCTCATACCCCAGGGATGACAACTTAGATTAATTCATTAATAAAGACAGAAAAAAGGAAGATTCCATTTTTGCTTCAAAATGGAAAATTTGGAAGACTAAGAAAGAAGAAGGAAGACTGATTTTACTACTTTTTTCCATGGCTTTAATGAATACACTTTCTGCTAATCCACAACCAATATCTTCAAAGAGTACCATCTCTATTTTGGTCTCAAGTTGATTATTTTTTATTAAAGGACCCTTCCTCATGCTTTCTTCACACATGAAAAATCATATTTGCGTTGACTATAGCAATTAATTCTATTGCTGGTATACTGCTCCCAAACCTTCCCTTCTATACTTTGCTTTCCAAAAAATGAAATAAAATAAATTAATTTCCTGGTTCAAGTCACCACAAAGCCCTATATTATATAAACATTTAGGTCTGTATAGAAATCAGATTGTTTAAACCATGGTGCATTATGTTTACCATGGCTTTAAGACCATCACCTGTATCTGTGTGAAGCATGTTGACTCAAAAGCACAAGTACAAGCACAAACAAGAAAATGTTATCATTTTCCATTTTTAAATGGTTTCCGTTTTCCTGAGTGAAAGAATGAAGTAAATGAAAGGTGAAAAAGTGAAACCTATTACCCAAAAGTGTTTTCAAAAGCATAAAATAAATAATTGAACACCCTGAGATTTTTTATGATCCATTTCAGTTATAAAATTGTGGGTGTTATTTCTAAGAGGAGTCAATAGAAAAAACCTGGGAGGATTGATTTTTAAATTGACTTTTTCCATTTCCTACTGCTTTATATTTTTGCTAGATATATTCCTCTCTGTCTTTAAACAAAACTGGAATGGTGAAGACACATATTAGTTAACTAGTTAGTTACTTAGCTAGTGAGTTACTTAAATTTGAAATTTAAGAAGCAGCTAAACTTAAAATCAATAATTACTTACTATTACTTGTAAATGAAATATGCATCATATTTGCTCTTTAACATGAAAAAAATATTGATTTTTCAATAAATACTTCTTTTGTATTGTCTAGAACTCCTGACTCCACACAATTAGCCCACACCTTGCCTTTTGAAATTAATCACCATGACTATTTTTTATTTTATTTTGGGTTTGGTTTGATTTTGTTTTAATTTGTGTTTAAGCTAGGCTTCTGCTTCAATGTCAATGGGAAAAGGCATGTCCAGAGCTGACTCGCTCTCTCTTCTGCCAGGTAAGCTGAACCTATCTTCTAAATATCTTCTAGTGGAGCTCTGGTCAACTTTGATTCCTAGTCCAAGTTCTCCAGCTTGACTGGAGAGGTAAGGATTTAGTCAGGTAAGGATAGAGTTTCAGCCCGTTAACTGAAATAGGAGGAACCATACCTTCTTCCTAACTTATTGGCAATCTCCCTCCCCAGCTGTAATTTTAAGGTAAGTTATAAGGTTTCTTCCAATATATTCACTATATATTTACCTTAAGATGATTTTCTTGCATATTGGAGTTAGTCTGTCAGACCTTCTGTAGTGAAAACTGTCCTTTTTTTTGCTTTCCTGTACATCAGGGTGCAACACTGTCACAGAATTATGGAACCATAGAATAGTTTGGGTTGGAAGGGACCTTTAAAGGTCATCCAGTCCAATCCCCCTGCAATGAGCAAGGACATCTTCAACCAGCTGAAATTGTTCAGACGGCAAAAAGCAATAACATCACAAGTGTTAAGCTAGATTACTGTCAAAAGTAGAAATGATAAAATTACATTCTATGACTTTGAGGAAGCTCAATATAATTCTTCTTGCTTTCCCACAAGACTTTGAATATGATTAGTAGTATTTATAAAGTCTAATGTCAGGATTTCTGCATCTCAATTTCCTACCTTGCTACCGGACAAAAGTGTGCATTTGAGACATTTCATGGTCTACATAGGCTTTTTTCTCAAAAATGGACATACTCACATTCTATAACTTTCACAAGAAAATTGCATATAGTATATAAAAGAAAATGGGTTTTGTTTCTCTTTTCCAGTGAAGGACTCGTATTATCTCATTGTGGTTTTGGGGTTTTTTTAAGTGTGTCTTTAAAACAAAATAAATATAGGCCTTTAGGCACTGAAATGCTTGTCTGGTGCTCCTTTTAACTGAAGCCTGCAGTGCAATATCTGTCTGACAGCTGCTCATGGTCAGAGTTTATTTAACAATTGGAAAGCTGTCACAGCAAATGGGAGTCCCCATGACTTAAAGAAGCAGCAGCAATTTTTTTTTCCTTCAAAGGGCTGGTTTGTTCCTATCATTATTAGTTTGGCACAAACATTGCAATGGATGTATCCCCTATTGTAAGGTGATCATGTTCTGCAGGACAATTGACTGTAACCCCCTTCTCCCACACACAGGTTGTCCCTGCATGAAGCAGTGACAAGACAAAAGGAGTGTGCACATGCCTTCCTACAGCAGCTTCCAAGGGATCTGAATGATGGAGGGAGATGTCTGATTAAAGATAGACAGACACGGGTCATTTACTGGGGCATTAGAAGGTACAACCCTGCTCCTGTCACCTGGGCTGTGATCAGATTGATGATAAAGTAGCCAAAACACTAAAAAGCCATCCATCCACATTATGTGATTAGCCAACTTGGTGAAACAGCTATTTTGACAGCACAGGAAGATTTTGTTTTCTTCCTTTTCTTTTTGTATTTTTTCTCATTGTTTTTTAAAGCAATTGTATTTGCTAAAGTCAAAGGATTTTCACAGGTACACCCCTAGCCACACTACAGGTAGAACTGAATACAGCAGGTGCTAGACTAAAAAAAATCTTTATTTTAATTTCATTAAAGCCTGTTTTTATATTAAACCCGTACTTGCAGAACAGAGCACTGCTCAATTACAAGGGTAAAAGAAACCAAGATATCTCAATGCAGAATAACCTGGCTATAACCTTTTTTCCCCCTACTGAATCTGATGGAGTATTTTTCTGCTGACATCAAGGAAGGGAGATTCATGTAATGATATGCCATATCTTTGTAGACCACTCACACTAATTTAAGGTCCATTAGCTGACTTCTGCTTGGATAATATATTATAATCTAAAGAGGCAAGGTTAAACCTTAACTCTGACAATTGAAGTCATGTGGTATGTTGGAGATCCACATCCAGTTCTCTACAGTTAAGATTACATTCAGCTCAAGTTCCCTTATAGCTCTTTTATATAAAAATAGCAACAACTGAAGTAATGGAAGCTGTCAGTGGTGAGAGGAAGAAGTGTTTTCAAAATAGGTCAATATTTCTCTGATTATCAGAAAGGAAAAAAAAATACATAACACACTGCTCCCGATTCAATTGAAAAGTGATGTTCGGAAAATGAAGATAAATGAGATTAGTTTCGGAAACTGGGAGACAAAACTTTGCTGTATTTTTTTCAGCCTAACCCCACTTTATTTTCTTGCCCAGAAAAAACCTTCACTTTCAGATTTAGATGTTTTTTAGAAGATTTGCTGTTAGTGAAGGAGGGGGAAAAAGCTATGAAATTATCCTAGCAGCAGGCTTCACAGCCATTCTTTGTCACTCTTAGGCAACACCAAAGGGCAAATAGAAATTCTTACAGTAATTTATAGAAGGCATGTGAATGGAAGGTACAACAGAATTACTAACGTTCTACCCAGAAATTACCCATGTTCTGCATTTACACTTCTCACTGCACAACTAGTGATTTTAAATAGCACTGTATTTTTTTCATTACCTAAGCTGACAGCATCTTTCAGGTATGGAGACAAATGGATAGATTTATAGACAACCAGACTTTTGAAGGAGAAATAAAAGCAAGTTTTGTGAAACACTGAAGAAATTTTCAAAATGCATCAAAATTCCACTGATTCTAAAACAGAATGAAAGCAGCTGGATATGAAGAAAATGGTGCAAAGATCACTAAAATCCCATTGTTATCACATCAATCTCTCTAATGTCCACTGTCTCCATAGCCAGAAAATGAATAAAAGAGGGCTATATAATTAAGATGTAACATTAAAACACAAAAAAGCAAAATAGTCCATCTAAGGTTTTGTGAATTTTCCAGATCTTACTACAGTGTTTGTAATAGTCCAGTTAGATTGCACAGAGGGGATTCAATTGCATCATCCAAAGACAGGCTCATCTCATTCTACGACTTCTGTGGTTATGAACACCTCGGGGTGATGTACAGTCCTCCTATAATCCTTTTTCTGTTGTTTGAAAGTTTGCTAATGTGCTATTTGAAGGTACTTATAACTATAAAATAAAAGTACTATACATTGTAAATAACAGTTTGAAATGAAGGTGAGAATTCAGAAATTTAAGTGAAAAGAGGTGTCTTCTGCAAGTGTTGAAGACCCTCCTTTTATTCCAATGCAATAATGATACAGGAATATATACCAAGTGCTAACTATCACACAATTTTGTATAAATGTTTGGAAGAATGTTTGTAAAAGCAAACCAAAGCAAAAAAGCAAAGCAAAGATTAATTCATTACATTTTATCTGTACTGAGTGAGGAAAATATAGAAGCTATGCAATCTCTGTGCATAAAAATGGATGCACAAAATCTTCTGCATCTTCCGCTCCCCAGGAAAAGATATTTCCTTTGTTGGCAAGAAGAAATATTAGTACTTTGTTTCTTTACCCTCTTTGACCATCTTATCTTCCCAAGTACGACAAGCTGTTGGCCATGCAAGGAGCTCCCAGAGATAAGATAGCCCCAGTGATCAAGGCCAGATGGCCCCTTTTATTGTTTCCTGATTTCAAAGTGTAAAAACCCTTGCTTGGAATAATTATTTTACATTTCTCAAATGGAAACATTTGGGAAGCAAGACATAACTTCTCTGTCATATCTGTTATTTTGTAGACAGAAAATGTCAATGTAGACAGAAATGTCTTCAGGATATATTTGGTTCTTAGTAGCAGATATCCTAATGTTCAGACTTGGGGGTTTTAAGCTTTTAATTTATGTTGTTAGGCCATCCAGTGACAGAAGGTATAACATTTTTCCATATTTTTTCCCCCAAACACTCCTTCTCTATATGAATATAGTTCATCTCCATCATGTTCTTCAGAGAACAAGTTCTCAGGAGCATTCCAAATGACTGCTCTACCAACCGCTCTTTCAAGGACTCCCCCTGTACCACAGATAATTGGGAACAAGGAATCCAGGAATGCAGCATTGGTACACACAGAAGGAGAAGGAATGGCCCTTTGACTGGGCCAGCAGCTCAGGATCTTTAAGTTCCACAACTGATTTCCATGAGAAAGTCACTGGCAAGCAATTGTTCATGGCACGCGAAGGGCAGATCCTTTTCTGTGTACTTCTTTTTGAGAAAATACTGCTTTGAGAAGAATACTGAGTCCCAGGGGTGGGTTTCAAGATGGAAAGGGTCAGCTGTGAATGGCACCATGAGCTGCTTAGCCTTTGCTCCATTGCCCAGAGAAGGAGAAACCCTTCTCTATTCTCAGCCACAACTTCTGGGCCAAACTAACTCCTTCACTCCAAAATGTCTTTTGGATCACAGCCTGAAAGGCTGTTTTGCCCTCACCTTCCAGCAAAACTTTGCCTAAATACCTCCATCAGAAGGCTTCACAGATGGAGCTGGGAAGAGCCCCCTCTGACCCAGAGGTTGGACCCACTGACTGCTGCTGATTCTCACTGAAATAACCTCTCCTCATATTTCTACTCTTCATCTGCAACTCCATTTTATGTTTTAACAAGTGTGTAGCAGATTCTTCAAAGCACCCAGATGTTAAGCACAAATTATGAAGTAATTCCTTCACTATGGTGTCCACTTTGAAGAGCATGGTCCTATTATTTCACAGCCTTGTTCAGCATGAGCCAAGTGCCTAAGAGGTGTTTGACTACACATGTTCATAATTATAGTTTCTGCTTCACAAATATTTCCCCTTACTTTGCCAAAAGTGTTCTTTAGCAGTCTAAAGCTTCCTAGCAAATAACATGAAAAATATCCTCTCATGGAAATTACAGTTGCACAAAATATCATTTAATAATTTAAGATCAATCTTTAATGCAAGCCTGACAGAGTCAGCTGCAAAATTGCTATAAGCTGTGAAAAGGACTTCTCAAAAATTATTGTGTTTTAATTATCAGAAATTATAGTGCTAAAACATTTCAACAGAGAAGACATAACAAATTTTCAGCTCAAATGACTGCAAGTAGAGCTCAGATATGTTTCACTGAAGGCTTTTACAATAAGATATACATGTAGTATCATTTATTGCTTACCATTAAGAAAGCTTTCCAAATCTTTCCAAATCTAGTTACTGTTTTTGTGACTGAGAAATATAAATTCAGAATGAAGACTCCCTAATTTGTTTCTAATCTGTACCAGATTAAAAGCAGACATTCAATTTTAAACTGAAATGGTCTAACATGTGGCCAAAGATATAGATCTCACAGAGGAGCAGGCATTGCTGGAGATTCCTGGATGTACTTGCACTCACCAGAGATCCCCTAAAAGAGCAGGTAATATGCCCCTCATCATCTCTTTGCTTCAGCTCTGATAACTGGTATTTAAAGAGTATCCAATGCAACTGGACACTCTGTAATGCAATCTGGTCTCAGTAAAATTTCCCCAGTAAGAACACAGATATTCCACTAAAATTATACATGCAATATGGTAAGAAGGAGACTGAAATTGAATCTCACATACATCACTGCAGTTATTTCAGTACTTTAACAATGGAATCTGGATTAGAAGCAAGTCCTTATGCAAATTAAGATGTAAATGCTGCTATTTTTGATGGTTCTATATTATGTGGCAAATCTGTTAATAGCATAATGCCTTTGGAGAATAAAAAAGCATGTCTTAAAAAATGATTGAAAAATAAATCTCAGTTGTAATGGAATTTTACAAAGTACTTAACAGCACAATTTTGCTAAGACATTTCAGGCAAACAATTACTTTATCAGTAGTGTTTAACATATCACACTCACACTTTAATCATAATTTATATTGAAATTACTTCTTCCCCACGCTAATAAGCATTACATTTTAACACTAGAAAAAAAAAGGATATAAAAATATGATACCTTGGATACCAGTAAAGAAAAGATTAAAGGAAAAAAAAAACTGAGATTCATACAAACCAGGAACATATTCATAATCACATGTGTGCACTGATTCAACTGCATGAGTATTTCATCTAAGCCACCCAATTTATGCCCTAACCACTTCAGAATCTTGTTTTCACTCATATTTAATGCAGAAGATGCACATATGTACTGGACTTGTCTGTTCTTCATACTGAATAAATTGTACAGGCCACCACAATAAGACACATACATTTATCTCCTTAAAGCCTGCAGTTAGTTTGATCTGCTGTTTTGGTTTAAGTTATACTTACAGAAATGCCAAGATAAGCTTTGAGGGAAATGACCCTGTGTTCACCTCATTATGTCATCACCTACACTTCTGAGGAACTGAACAGCAAAGCCTCCCCTGAGTTTAGCAACACATGGATGCAGCCTTCAATCAGTGTTTCTCACTGACTTTCAGGGAATTGAGGTAAAAATCAGCACCCTTATTAAAAAAAGTAATAGGTTTGTTTCTTTTTCAATTTTGGGAGGGGAAAGAGGTTTAGTGGGAAAAAATAATTTTAAAGTACTTTGTCTCTTTTAGAATATATTAGGCAAGTGCAACTAAGGCAATGACAGCATCGTCAGGGAGCTGAGTTACTCATTCCTCTATTTTTATCTGATTGTCTGATGCAGGCTTTGGCTGCAGAAGTCCAACACCCTGGACTGACACTGGCACCAGCAAAACCCTGAAGTACCCAACCTGTGCTTTGCTGCAGCAAGTACAGGAGCAGGTGAGTAATTTCCCCTATGCAAGTCACACTAATCACAGAATTGAAGCACACAGAAGAACTGGAGGCTGCACTCAGATCCTGGACATCAAGTCTATTTTTTCTGAGTTTGTCACTTGCCTAAATGTAAAAGATAAAAGTAAAAATTGAGAAATGTTTAAAAACAAGGAGGTGTTTATGTGCTCTGAAAGATAGGCCACAATTTTATATGGAGAATCTTCCTTATAAATTTGTATGAAATTGTTAAAAGTATCTAAAAGATACATTATTTATAACAATTATTTAATATTAAATTCATACTGAGAATATTCTATGATCATTTAAGCACTAAAAAAAAGAAATAAAGATTGGTAAAAAAATGTAGGGGTTTTTTACACAACTATGAGCTGTTTGCTACCAAGCTTCAAATTTTATAACATCCTTTCAAATGCATTTTTCTGTGGTGTTGATCCCCCTTGTTTAACAATGTCAAGGTTTCATAAATAAAACATCTATTGCATCAGATATCAGAATGTCACCTTCTGATAAAGTTCTGTAGTCTAAGAAAAAAACCCCACCTGACTCCAAATATACACCATCAATGTACAGCTACTCGTCTTCTAATTTATTATATTATTTTTAATTAAATACCTCAAATTTTTGTTGTACAGTGTACTCCAAAGCATATAACTTGAAAGCAGCACATCCAAATTAATCAGCTGCAAAAACATTTCCAAATATTTCCTCTGCAAATATATTCTTTCTCTCAAAGCCTGACTGCCAATGTGCAAAGTTGTCCCCACCCTAATGTGCCACTGCTGTGGCATGTGTAGTAATAGCATTTAGAGTAATGAAGAGACTTTTTTTGGGAAAGACCCGAACTGACTCCATATTCTGAAAGATACGCACAATCTGCATTCAGTGCTGCCATTTAAAACAAAAAAGTAAAATATCACGCCAGAAGATGCAAAGCAGAGATTACTGCACAGGCAAAAGAATGACACAGAATATTAAGTTCCTACAGAAATTAACATCAAAATTAGCACAGCCACGCTGTCTTTAAATTCTCTCCATTTCAAAAAGTCACACTGAATTACACGGAGTTTTTGCTAAAGGCGCAGCTGGCACGTCGTTGTTCCTGGGATGCAGATGCATATTAATGGCTGTGTGAAAAGGATAATAGTATATGAGAAATAAGCAATGCATTCTTTTCCTCCTGGTTCAAAAGATTGTCAGTGTGTTTCCCCACCAAACACACATTGCAGTCTTCTGTCTTGAAAACATAAGGTCAGGACTCCTGATCACAGGATCAGGACAATGCCTGCACAGGCTGATGCAGAAGAACCTTAGATGAATTAAACCCATGGCTGTTTCTCCAGGGTGTTAGAGAGAGCAGCTGTGTATCAGAAGTGCTAGCATACTGTAAACTACCAGAAAATTTCAATGCATTTACCCTGTAAAGAACCAGCAGAAACCAAAACCATATTGCAATCTTCTGCTTTAGAAAATTAACCTTTAGAAATGGCTGGTGTCAGGTGCTGCAGGCCAGTTCAGTCATAAACAACTGTGCAGGTCTTATATTTCTGTTGTAATCCTCCATTTCTAATTTATACCACTTTTCTTAAATCTGAAGAAACTGGAGATTGAAGGACAGTGTTTAATGTCATTGTTTAAGTGATATGAAAGCCTTGGCTGCATTATTTTTCTTTCAAAGAACTCTTACAGACAGCTCATGGATTACTTACATAAACCCTAGAAAAATAAGAGTTCACGTTCATGATGTTTGGGTTTCACTTTTGAAAGGCTGTTTGAAGAGACTGCAAGTGTTTGATTCAGCAAGCTCAGGCACAGAAATGGTTTCCAACTGCGCACACGGGGCTAAAGGGCTGTAAGGGTCACTTCACAGTAAAGCTGAACAAGAATGACACTAAATGTAATTCAGCTCTAAAACAATTCCTTCTCAAAGCAGCTTCGCTCTCCTTTCTCAGGCAGGGGTAAATGCTTGAAGGTCAGGAGGCCACAGTGCTTGTCAGTGCATTCAATGCACATTAAAAAGACAGGCTATTAAGGAAAGGTCTCTGACATTTACTTGGGAGACAACCCTCCCCTCTTCCAGTTGTCCCCTTCCCCATTTTCAACACATTCTCTAATTAAACATCAATACAATGCAATATAATTGATGTAGTAGTCATTACTGGGAATTGCCCATTCTCCTATCAAATCAGAGTGTACAGAAAAGGCCGTGTTTGAAATGGGTGAACTTAATTGCCCAATGGTCCCCAAGAGGGTTGTACAAACAGATCAAGACATCACACACACACAACTGATCTCAGCTGTGACACAAGCTTTTTGTCACTCCCTCATCCATCTTTGCTTACTAGGGATAATGGTGGCTGGATTTGACACTGGACAATTTAATAAATAAGAACATTGGATGTGTTTCAAATGAAGCATCCCAGAATGTAGGATTTAGTGACATTTTGATTAAAGGTTCATACATAACAAAGGCTTTTCATGAGGCAGCTGCTTAAAAGACAATCTATTTGAGCAAAACCAGAACAGAGTAGCTGGTATCCCTTGGCAATTTACTGTGAAACATTTGTTTGCTGCACAACGATCTGGTTCACAATCACTGCGCTTGCATGGTTGGTTGATTAAATCAGAATCTCTAGCAGTCATTACACAGAGCAAAGGAAAACAAGTCAACTGCTAAAGCAATGTCCTTTTGTGATACACAAAACAGAAATGTCAGGAAGGTGCTTTTCTTTTTCTATTCCAGCACCTTGTTCTCTGTTTCCAATTCCCAGTAAAAAGCACTGGGGTTTGAAGTTTCAGAGTCATAGATAATATTTGATTAAGAAAAGTTTTCATCCAGAACAGTGGTAGCTATTCTGAAGGGAGTGCACTACCAACAATGTAGTAATCAATTACAGATGCACTGCTACTGATCTAGGAAAGTAGTGAACTCATCTGGAGGCAGGCAGAAGGAAGGAATGAAGTGGCGGAAGTGGTGGAAAGAAGTGGTGGAAGTGGTGGAAGTGGCGGAAGTGGCGGAAGTGGCGGAAGGAAGGAAGTGGCGGAAGTGGCGGAAGTGGCGGAAGGAAGGAAGTGGCGGAAGGAAGGAAGGAAGTGGCGGAAGGAAGTGGCGGAAGGAAGTGGCGGAAGGAAGGAAGGAAGTGGCGGAAGGAAGTGGCGGAAGGAAGTGGCGGAAGGAAGGAAGGAAGTGGCGGAAGGAAGTGGCGGAAGGAAGTGGCGGAAGGAAGGAAGGAAGTGGCGGAAGGAAGTGGCGGAAGGAAGTGGCGGAAGGAAGGAAGTGGCGGAAGGAAGTGGCGGAAGGAAGGAAGGAAGGAAGGAAGGAAGGAAGTGGCGGAAGTGGCGGAAGTGGCGGAAGTGGCGGAAGGAAGGAAGGAAGGAAGTGGCGGAAGGAAGGAAGGAAGGAAGGAAGGAAGGAAGGAAGGAAGGAAGTGGCGGAAGGAAGGAAGGAAGGAAGGAAGGAAGGAAGGAAGGAAGGAAGGAAGGAAGGAAGGAAGGAAGGAAGGAAGGAAGGAAGGAAGGAAGGAAGGAAGGAAGGAAGGAAGGAAGGAAGGAAGGAAGGAAGGAAGGAAGGAAGGAAGGAAGGAAGGAAGGAAGGAAGGAAGGAAGGAAGGAAGGAAGGAAGGAAGGAAGGAAGGAAGGAAGGAAGTGGCGGAAGGAAGTGGCGGAAGGAAGTGGCGGAAGGAAGTGGCGGAAGTGGCGGAAGTGGCGGAAGTGGCGGAAGTGGCGGAAGTGGCGGAAGTGGCGGAAGTGGCGGAAGTGGCGGAAGGAAGGAAGGAAGGAAGGAAGGAAGGAAGGAAGGAAGGAAGGAAGGAAGGAAGGAAGGAAGGAAGGAAGGAAGGAAGGAAGGAAGGAAGGAAGGAAGGAAGGAAGGAAGGAAGGAAGGAAGGAAGGAAGGAAGGAAGGAAGGAAGGAAGGAAGGAAGTGGCGGAAGGAAGTGGCGGAAGGAAGTGGCGGAAGGAAAGAAGGAAGGAAGGAAGGAAGGAAGGAAGGAAGGAAGGAAGGAAGGAAGGAAGGAAGGAAGGAAGGAAGGAAGGAAGGAAGGAAGGAAGGAAGGAAGGAAGGAAGGAAGGAAGGAAGGAAGGAAGGAAGGAAGGAAGGAAGGAAGGAAGGAAGGAAGGAAGGAAGGAAGGAAGGAAGGAAGGAAGGAAGGAAGGAAGGAAGGAAGGAAGTGGCGGAAGGAAGTGGCGGAAGGAAGTGGCGGAAGGAAGTGGCGGAAGTGGCGGAAGTAAGTGGCGGAAGTGGCGGAAGTGGCGGAAGTGGCGGAAGTGGCGGAAGTGGCGGAAGTGGCGGAAGTGGCGGAAGTGGCGGAAGTGGCGGAAGGAAGGAAGGAAGGAAGGAAGGAAGGAAGGAAGGAAGGAAGGAAGGAAGGAAGGAAGGAAGGAAGGAAGGAAGGAAGGAAGGAAGGAAGGAAGGAAGGAAGGAAGGAAGGAAGGAAGGAAGGAAGGAAGGAAGGAAGGAAGGAAGGAAGGAAGGAAGGAAGGAAGGAAGGAAGGAAGGAAGGAAGGAAGGAAGGAAGGAAGGAAGGAAGGAAAAGGGTTTACAAATAGAAACAACAGTAATTTGAATGTGAACATGCAAAGAACACAAGCATCCACCACAAGCTGCCTCTCACATACTGCAATCTGCACTGTGACAAGTAAAGAGATGCCTTGGTTCCAACCTGGGTTATCAGAAGTAGCTACAGAATTTTTAAAATACACAGATAGGAAGTATTCAGGCAACAGAAAAGAAGAAAATAAGAAAGAGCTTGACAAGCAGGGAAAATTGAAACTCTGGGGGGTCATGCTGCATTTATTTAGGCCTGGCTGGGTGTTGGTAAGTAGAAGGGAGTAATAGATGGCAGAGACTGAAAGTGAGAATGAAGGAAATGAAGGGACAGCTCTTATATTACAAAAGCACAAACTAAAATACTGAATTGTCTAATTTAAATATACCTCTGTGAATGAGTGCGTTTCAACTTTTTTAGAATTTTATTTATAAAATGCTACCCTAGGCAGTTTCCAAATTGCTTAGTATAAAAGCTGTCGATAGCATTAGAGGAAGATGAAGGAATCTTTTAAGCTAGGTGCAGTTTCTGCATTTCTCTTCGTTGTCAGGACTGCAATACAATTTTTCTGTGACAACATACAAGATTCCAAGGATACACTGAATGCCTCAAGTGCTCTGAATATGTAACGTTCTCCAGATGGGAGGGAAGGCAAAAACTTTTGTACAAGTTCACCATGAAGATAGCTCTGAAACAGCAGAGCCATCCATATCTTTGCCAGACACTCATTCACAGTGTCACAATCTGTACCTTCTACATAAGCATATTTGCAATAATTTTCTTTTTACTTCTGTCTGCATCTGACATATTAGGCTAGCATTTTCTGTATCAAAGTTCTTTCTTACCTCTTCCATTACATGCATCTTTAAATAAAATTCATAGCACAGTGTGTGCTACTTGCTTATTTCAAAATACTCTCTCATACAGAAGTATTTTTCATGAATTTGTAGTACTTGAACACCTTACACAACATGTGTAACTCCAATAAAACTGACTGCAAACAAGCAATAACCCAATTAGCTGAATTTTGTCAAAGATTCTAGCTAGATTGCACAGAAACCATCAATCAGGCCTTAGATTCAAGGGGTTTGAAATGTATTCATATGACATGTAATATTCAGAATATTTTTTATTTTACCTTGACTTTTACTGGGTTATTTGAGAGAGCTGACAACAGCATTTTAAGAATTAGCCAAGCTTCAGGAGGTGCTAAAGGCAACCAACCCTCTCAATGATTTTACTGTGTGAAAGTTAAGCAGCAGTAACAGGCAGTAACAAACCTGTGCTTTGTGCAGACAAGGTATGTTAATCTGGCAAGAACTAAGAGTGGTTTGTTTGACTGATTTAACACCTTCAGTTCTCTGTTACATGATTATAGATAGAGGCTCTATCTGTACTGTAACCTTTACACAGGGCTTGGTGCTACAGAGCACAGATGACATCTCTGAGCGTTTTCCTAGTACAAGGCTGAGATATTTTTAAGTGTCTAAGGAACCTGTGTACCCAACCTCCATTACATTAACAGCAATTGAAAGGACATTTGTGTCATCTACTTTAGATTCTTGCTGCAGGTTTTCTGAGTTTCCTATTTAGAAGTTTCTGCCTCTTGCCATTGTGTGGGAAAGTCGAGTGCCTGAGCTGGGCTTTCTGAGCTGTGCCTCAGGATTGTATCACGGGGTACACAGCACAGGAGCTTTCACAGGAGTCTAAATCCTCATCGTTGTTTTGCACAAAAACCTCATTCCTACACTAAATTTTCAATCTGCTTCTCTCAATAGAATCCCTCTCTCAAATTCCAGTAAGAGTTTGAGAATGGGCCATGGTGTACATAGCACAGGAGCTTTCATAAGAGTCTAAATCCTCATAGCTGTTTTGCACAAAAACACCATTTCTACACTAAATTTTCAATCTGCCTCTTTCAACAAAATCCCCCTCTCAAATTCAAGGGGGAGTTTGAGAATGGGCCACTCTGCCACATCCACAACCACCCGATCTGTGTGGCTACAGGAGAGGGTAAACAGAGACATCTGATCAGCTTCCATCTGCAGAATTAGCACATCCTTTCTGTGTACTAGCAATCATGATTGCAGAAGGCTATCCTGAAAGCATTCTGAAAACAGCTGATGTTTAAAAGGCCCTGAGCACAAAACAAAGTAGCACAATCAAAATTTTATCAATTTATTCCCCTTTCTAAGCATGTTGCTGAAACATAACCTCTTCTCATTTAGAATAGAGTGCTGTGCTATGTGGGCTGTGTTGCCTGCAGTACAACTGATGATACTTTAGATAAGAAGGATGAGATAGCTTTCAGTCTTACAAAGGTAACAGACCACTTTAATGAAAGTTTAGAATTTGTGTTTAATATTTCATCAACTTAATACTTTGATTTATGTAGGCTACTGTATGTCCTCAAAGGGAAAGACGAGAGTACTTTCATAGAAGAGCATTTGGGGAGAAAAATGTTGGCATTTCTAGTCAAGTTAAACTCCTAATTGTGTATAAATCTTTTATAGTTCTCCTGTTTCTCTGAATAAATTACTTTCATGTTGCAACAACAAAATCAGACATTTATAAGCCACGGTTTATGATAAAAACCCATCATAAAACACTAGCTTCTCAACATTTCTAATACAGAAACAGCACTAGTGTCAGACATTGAGAGAAGCCTTACTGCACACATAATACAGGTCTATTATCCTATTCTTTGACACTGTAGAAATCCTTTATTAAGACAGTTATTAGCAGTTCTTGATAAAATAAATGGAGGCAAAACATGAAAAGGCCAAAGAACAGAGTAATAGACTTCAGCACAAAAGTAATGAAATTCCTGGAGATGATGTCATATTTGGGTACCTGCACCCTAAGCAGCGTTAGCTGATAAGAAAGGTCCATGTATACAAACTTTAATATCTCAATACAAGGGGTTTCTCCATACACACTCTCTTTTTATAGTGTACAACAATGAGATATTGAAAATGTGCTGTAAAATATCTGATGGCTATCAGCTTTCCTATGCAAACAAGGTATTGGCAGCTCAGTTACCATACCCTTGCCAATGCTAGATACAAAAAATCAAGTAGCATGTTCTGGACTAGCAAACTGTGAACCTGAATCACTGTTATAATGAGATTGCAGTATTCTCTCTTCTCCACTTCTGATGGGATACCCTGAAGTTGTCTCTTGCTCCACCTAAAATGATTTAACCTTTAGCAAATGCACATTTTTGCCTTTGACTGATGACTTTTGCCATGTCCTTTCAGATGCCAATCCAAAAAGCATGTCAGCACAAGGAGTCACATCATCATTCACACAGTCCATTGGTAGTGGTCTCAAGGAGGGAAAGTGGGCAGATTGACTTTGTTCCCACAAGAAAAAAAGTAAGTGACCTATGAAATGTGGAGTTGACCTTATATTTGTTATCAGTCATCTGGACAAGTGAAAGGGACCTCCCTCTTTGTTATGCTTATTGGCCTTTTGTCAACACTACAAGCTCCAAATAGGTATTTCCTGAAAGGCTAAACAAATTACAACTAACCTGCCAAATCATAAAGGAAATCATGGCAGAACTGTGAAAAGAATCACTCTCCTGGTCATGGATTCACTAGACTGTTGGACAAATAAGTGGGAGCAGAAATATCTTAGTTCTGCAAACCTCTAACTCTCCAGTCCCCTGATATTCAGAGCAAAGCAGCAAGCAAAGCCATTCAGAGCAGTTGTATCTCCCCACATCCACTCAAATCAGCACTCAGTTGATGCAGTAAAAGAATTATCTTATGCCACATTATTTTGCAGTATGTTTACTCTGGTATAAGTTGATCTGGTTTAACAACTTCCACAGCAAGCATGACACGGCAATACCAAAAGCCAAGTCCTACTATTCCACTGTGAAAAACTCATATTAACCAACAAACCATTTAAAATTTCAAAAGAAAAGACAAGTAGCTTTGTGTGGGGCTATATTTAAATTATAAGCTGTTATTTATTTCTAAAGCTATTTGATTATGGATGATACAAAATGGTCCCTGCTCCTTTCCAAGCTTGCCTCTCCCACAACACAGAACAACTCAGAGACAAACAGTTCTCTAATTTCCCCATCCCATCTCCAGGCACTCCAGGCCACAGGATCTCATGGGGTGGTCCCAACTAATTCTTCTAGAGCTGTGTCTATTCACACCTCCTCTAGGGAAATACCACATCTTACGCAGTCAGAAAATTTAACACTTGATTTCTCATACAAGGCTTTTTTTTGATTCATGGCACCATGCCAGAAAATCTAAAAACTGGAGAAGTACTGAGGTTAGCTGTCTTGTAGCCTGATCTGAATAACCCAAACTATGGCTCTATTTTAGACAAAATTATGAAGTTCCTCATGCATTCCTTCATGGCCTGTTCCAATAGTTCTCAGCTTCTATCATATGGATACAACTGAGTTCATTGGTTTAGCCAAATGCTAAACACACTCGCAGGCTCCAACTACTAGCAAAAAGCATGATTTTCATTTGCGCTGTGTGTTTTTATATTCCTACACTGAGATGTCTCTTGGTCTCCACATCTTCTGCTAAAGGTGGCTTGTGCTACAGGTGGTTTGTGTGGACTTCTGTTAATCCTTTGACAGTCATTTCTGTGACTGGGCACAGTCTACTCCATGGTTTAACTGCCTAATCAGCCACAAACTCAAGCTCCCACTACCTAGGAGACACACATATGGTAGACTTTGTATTTTTAAGACTCACATAACACTGTCTTAGCCTTAAGCAAAGAAAAAATGAATGATATGACAGGTTCCTTTCAGCCAAATTCTATTGATCCTCTAAAAATCTTACTGCAAATAATTCCACCGTTTAAGGGCTTAAATTAGAGGATTCTTTCACTGCACTCACTGAAGCCTAACTAAAGAGAGAAAAAAGGAATTACCAGCAGGCATTTCAGTAAGTTATTCTTTTTTTTAATAATTTTGAAAATGATAAAGCAAACTAACACATGTGCTCCAGGCAAAACCCAACCATTTTCATTCTCCCTAAAAATTCTTTAAACAAAGTGAAAGAAGGAAGATTTAAAAAAACCCTCAAACCCGGTAACAGAGAAAACACAAAAATGTTGTTGAAAGCAAACATACAATTTCTCGGTTGTCTGTACTTTTTTCACATAGCTCTGTTTCCAAAAGATGGAAAGCTATAAAATACTTTCACCAACTGTCCACTTTTACTGGTTATCTACTGCTTTCACAATCATGATTACTTCCATGGCTCTATATGATCAATTAAGTAAAAAGCCACTCGGACTAATGATGCACATTAAAATTGCATCACTAAATAAGGAAGCACCTCAAGGAAAATCACAGCACATACCCAAAATGTTCAGCATAGTCTTTGAGTGTTAGCAGTAAACAACCAGAATTCCTTGCAACAGAATGAACACTCTACTGCACAAAGTAAAGGCATTTATAATATGGAGCTTGACATGCTGGAAGCAACAAAACAACAGTAATTGCAGCTTCTGTTTGAAATTCTTTTGGGGAATTTGATGAGCTCCTGTTTCAATACTGTGTGCTTTAAGATAAATTATAGTGATGGATATTTGCACTGAAGCATTGATGTAGGACAGTGGCCACTGGTTCTATATAAGAATTCAGCAGACAGTGCTCATTACAAAACCATAAACTAGTTCTTACAGCAGTTTTACAAAGGTTTTTTAAATGTAATTATATGCAGAAAAGTAATAAAATATTTCTAACTTTCAGTAGCAAAAAGAAACTACATGAGAAATGTTAGTATTTTCACAGTAGTTGTAAACAAATCTGAGTTCTTTAAATGGCTGCATATGTCTGTGTATGTATCTGTATATACACACACAATTTTACATATTAACACAACTTTACAGAGAGGTCTTTTGCAATGATTCATGAATATATCAAAGGATTAATTCCCAAAACATTTCAGCAGTAACAGAAGAATGTAATATTTACACATCTCAAATTCACAGTTATTCTGGAATTGTTTAGAAATAAATATGAGTAGTTAATGGATATAGTTCCACTTTTTCCCACTCTGTTTTAATAGAAGAGTTTTTCTCATAAAAGGTACTTAGCAACCTCATGTCTTTATTACTTTTTAATGTGTGTCAAACCACGGCTGTAAATAAACCCACATGAATTTCTATGGGAGGAGGGAAGGAGATTTAGAGACATACCTATTGAAATATGTCACTCTATCAAGAGAATAAAGATCTAATATTTTTATATTAGACTACTATAAATCCATTTTAATATTTCCCCTGTCCGTAACTTAGTCCTTAATCCTGTGAACTGTTCTGTATAAGAAGCCTCATGTATCTACATGGAAACAACAAAAGCTAATGGGAAAAAACAACTTGCACCTTCCCACATGGAACTCAATACAGAACTACAGACCAAATCTACAATTAATGGAGCAAAGAAGAGACAGTGGCAGCATCAGCTTTCCCTGCACTAGCTAATAAATATGGCCAGATTTCTACACTGCAGTGCATGTATCTACGCATCATCCCACTGTGTATTTCCTATTCATCCCATACACAAATTCCACTCCAGGCACTAGAAATCCAGTGCAAGGAAAAGCTCCACGGCAAGCACTAGAGACCTGCAGAGCAGACTGGTGAATGGATTTTTGCTGCTGTTTCAGCCTGCATTTTCTCATGCAGATACAGATTATTCTAATAAGCAAAAGAGTCATCTAGGGGCAAAGTTTGAGCTGTGATAAACCAGCTTAATGAAGAAAAGGGAAGAGTTCTTACAGGCTTCAAAAGAACTAGCTTTGCAAAGGTGTTGAAGTATGCATAAAATTACCTATAAAAATATTGCTAAGAAAATCTCTAACACACTATTATAGAATTTGTATCTATGTAAGAAATCAGAGCAGTGCTCCAAAAAGCCAGAAAACGTTGCATTTGTATTACAGCTCATAAAGCTTTGCTAGATAGGGAAGAGCTTAAAAACTTCCTTTTTTTTTAATTTGCCTCCTGAAAAGAACAAGGATATTCCATGGCAAGGAAAGTCTTTAAATCAATGCAGGCATTTTAAGCATTATCATTATCTTCCACATCTAGTACTGAGGAGAATCCATAGCTGATTTTCACGTGGAGAACTTAAAAGGATGAGGAACTTAATCTCCACGTCAGCAAAGTACTGATAAAAAGACTGACATCTTACAAGATTATCAAATTAAGATAATGAAGCAGATAAGGTGTGCTACAGGAAGGTTGACTACTTATATGAATGAGGATCCAAGTATTACACAAGGTTTGAAGATAAGCCACAGAAATCAATAAGAGATGAGCTGGGACAAGGAGGCTTAGAGGAACCTGGCACACACTGGCAGTAAAAAGCAGCTTGCTGACTTGGACAGATATTGTTCTGGGGTTCTACAACATGCTACAGCAGCAAATACTGAATTTTATTGGAAATAATTATTTCTTCTGCAATAACATGTGGGAAGCCATAAACCATGGTATCTGACAACAAAACCAGGGAGTACAAATCTCATCTCTGCAGCAACAACGTGACAACGTGCGTTTGCAGGGGTCTTAGGATGGGGGAAGAAACGAGGACCTGACTCCGAGTTGCAGAAGGCTTGATTTATTATTTTATGATATATATTATATTAAAACTATACTAAAAGAATAGAAGAAAGGATTTCATCAGAAGACTAGCTAAGAATAGAAAAGCAAAGAATGATAACAACAGCTGGTGGCTCGGACTCTCTGTCCGAGCCAGCTGGACTGTGATTGGCCATTAATTAGCAACAACCACATGAGACCAATCACAGATCCACCTGTTGCATTCCACAGCAGCAGATAATCATTGTTTACATTTTGTTCTTGAAGCCTCTCAGCTTCTCAGGAGAAAAAATCCTAAGGAAAGGGTTTTTCAGCAAATGTGTCTGTGACACAACAAGTCATCAGTAAGTGTGAATTTTCTTGGGAAATTCTGCTTCCAGCTGTCTGGAGAAGATCCATTTCCACCCTAAAATGTGTGTCAGCCCTGCCTGGTGGCCAGGCTGTCCCAGCCTGCCTCCCCACAAGCCTGATGAGCCAGCCCATCACTGCTGCTGCCTGGCTCTGCTCACTCTGGCTGCAGGGAGCTCCAGCAAAGGGAGCCTGTGTTTGCCCACACACAGTCACAGCCTAAGGAACACCCTGGTCCTATGCAAAACTCTCCTGTTTCTGTCAGCTTCTCGCAGCTCAGGTGCAAAGCAGAAGTGCCAAGTGTCAAGCACGTGCCAGCAATCCCTGCTGCCAGCCCCTGTCCTTACAGGGATACCTGAACTGCTCTGGCAATACAATTGTCTCACATCATTCCAGCCTCCAGCAGAGGACTTTGGACATCTATCAAAACAAAAAGAATCAAACAGATATCAGTAACAATGCAGGTGTTAAGCAGTTAGGGAAAAAAATTAAAACCACACAAAACTTAATGCTTGCAAAGGGTTAGATCAGATCAGAGTTTGGCCTGCAGGCTCACAGCTTTGTTAATTATTACAAACATTATCAACCTTGAGAAGTGATGCCTGGGCTTACTGGGGATATTCCTTCTATTAAATAGAAACCCAGTAAGTTTTTTTTGTTTTTTTCATGGTGAGTATAATAGAGTTCAAAGTGAGAAAAAAAAAAAAAAAAGAAAAAAGAAAAAAAAAGAAAATGAAAAAAAAAAAGAAAAAAAAAAAAAAAAAAAAAGATAAACTCTCCTGCCAGAAATCTGCACCTCAAGCAAGATAACTACTCTGCTAACAAATTAGTCCACTGGAACCTCACCATATGTTGCTTGCAAAGTACCTGTTGATATTTAGGCTTCTGGCAGCCACAGAGAGATTTAGAGAATCCTGACGCTGCAGCAGAGGTGTAAAACTTTTATTAAATACCATATTTAAGAAGATGACCTTCAAGCAAATTGCCTGGCACATATGCTCACCCTCATGCAGTGTGGTAAAGTGACTTGGCAAGCCAGAGCCCCGAGACTGAAATATTACTGAGCGCAGAATAAAACTTCAAGAGCAATATGATTTTTTTTTCTGTCTTTCTAGAACCTGTGCCAATGCTTTACCTGTCACAGGAGAATAAGTGTGAGCATCACCTCAACCCATTTAATTTTATCTTCCTGGCATCAATTCCAAAGGGCCTGTAGTTCAACCAGCTCAGAAACCAGCAGCTCCTTTATCAGTGAAGACAGGACACTGTGACTCTCTAATATTGGCCCTGTCAATATCCCATCAACCGTGGCCTGAGAAACCATTTCTAGAAGCAAAGAGACATTCAGATCACAGTGCTGATTCACTCCTTAGTCTATTTATTGAGAGAATCATGCCCTCCAGGTCTAGAGCCATCCATTCTGGTGTGGGACTGCTGGGGTCAGTGCAGACCTCCCAGGTACCTCTGCTGCTGGGTGGAACCAGCAGGGATTTAGCACAAGGACCAACAGGGCTGTGGTTCCCAGGGAGAAAATATCTCCATGCCATATGAAACAGCCAAATCTTCCATCTTCATCACATTCAGAAGAGCAATGTGCTCTCTATTCATATAGGCAATCTCTCTTTACATTTCTGCCTTCAAAGAGTAATTTTTCTAAAAGTGATAAATCAGGTTTGCTTGGAAAAAGATCACAAAAATTCATTAGCATACTACTAAAAAATATGCAATATCTGGGCACTAATTTCACGAAAGCCTTTGCACAGAGACATTTCTGACAGTTATTTAGGTTTAAAAATTTATTCTAAGTCCTTCATTTACAAATAATATTTATTCAATAATGAGAATGAATAATTATGAAAAATAGAATGTTCTAGCAATAAACAATATTTTTTTAAAAAATCTGATATGTTTTCAAATCTTGAAATTTCTTGTCAAAGTTCTGTTTATTCATTTCCAGCCTCAGTGGTTTTTTGTCTGTCCCAGTTATGGTCTGCTATATGCAATGTAAAGCAAAACATATCCATCTAAAGAGCAGTTTCATATTTTTGAAAAGTTTGATAAAAATTATCTTACCCTATTTATTATTTTCAAACAAGTATCTATTCACCTTCAAGTGTCAGCTTGGACTGACAGTTTTCATTTAGTTGGGGCTTTTTTCACTAAGGAAGGAAACCTGAAAATTGAATTGAGAGGGATAGCTGAAGGTAAGGAAATTCTTACCAAAATTCTTTGAACAACAAAGTAATTATTTTCAACTTAGTATTACAATAAGTATTACAGTTTAACTCCTATGCCAGTTGATACAAAAGATACCAATTTCATAATTTGTCAGAAAATGAAAGACAAACTGCTTCTGCTTATTTTTATCCATTATTGTGCAACATGACACGGAACTTAGTTTTCTGTGGAGAAAAGGTTTTGTCTTTACTGTGAAGACCCAGGAATTTCTAATTCCCAGAATTAACTTTTGTTTCTTAGAGAGTCTAATATGTAAAGCTTTGTGTCTTACACACTTAATGCTTGTCTTGTATAAAGCCCTGTGATCAAAGTCAAGACACATTTACAAGTTAGATCTTTCTGATTCTGAGGACACTGCCAACTTGTACCATCATTCTGAAAAGGACATATATAAGCAGCTTCTGTAAGGCTCAGTGACAAATAAAAGAAAACCTGCTAATAAAATAGAGGCAGAAATAAAAAAGAAGGGATAAGTAGGGGCATTGTGGCGCTCAGGCTCCAACAGCCAGAAGAACAATCAGGACAGATTATTGGCCTCTTCTCTTTCAGCCTCTTCAACACAAGACTGGCTTGAAAAACTGATCTTATTTAAAGAGGCTGAATGGAAATAAAATGCCTGCTTCATGTGGGTAATCACTGCGCTCTTCATCCTTTGAGTCTGAGTCTTTACTGAATTATGTCCTTCAGCTGGTCAGGAAATGCTCTAATTAAACATAGCCCCAGAGCTGGAGGAGGGGTTATGTGCTGACTGTAGAAATTCCTGTGCAAGGTGTCACATGAACCAGAAAGTGAAATCAGGCAGCCACACTGATCTGTGCTCTAGGCCACCATGCTACCTGCTGCAAGGCTTGAAAGCCTGCTGCTACAAGTATTTTAAGTTCTTTATATTTTTTTCTAGGAAAGGAGAAAATTCAGGTCATATGTATGAACTTCACCATCACACCATAAATACATCAGAGTGAATCTTGTTACAGCCTCCAAGAAAATTATTATAGGGTCACTGTGATGGTAGTACAGACTGTTATGAAATACCTGCAACACAAATCTCCACCTACAAATGGCTCTTGAACTCACATGGAAGACATGGCCCAAGGAGAAAATTATAATCTGCCAGCTAATTATGTTACTTTTGTCATCATTATCGATGTTTTGTGACAAAGTCACACTCATGGGCCCTGAGCCATACTGCTGCTCCCTGCCTGCAGCTCTGTCATCTTTGTGTGGCACCCTGTTTCACAGCACCCACAGATGGCAAGGAACTGTTCTGATCTTGCAGATGGGGGATAAGTAAAATAAAATATTGCAATAATAAACATGATGATGGTTGCTGGAATTTATTTTGCATAATACGTAGGTCTTTAGAAATTACTCTTGCCAGTGGCTGTCTATTCCACTCTATTCTCACTTATGATTTAAAACCTTTTTGTAAATATATTTCTCCTCCCTCCCTGCTCCTTAGTTTAAGAATATAATTTTACCACTTTCTTCTGGGAACCTGTAAACCCCTTTCCCCTGTTTATATCATTATCTTGAAGGTGTTCATATATAGAGCATGACTACAGTCTTCCCTCTTCTGAACTACATACACTTAGCTTTTTTAACATTTTCCAAAGACCTTCACTCCAATTTTTAGATCTTTAAAGATCTTTTAGATCCTCGTCTTTTCTCCAGTTCTTTCATACTCACATCCTTCCTAACAAGCTGCAGAGAGAAATCAAATGCACTATAAAAGGTATCTACAAGTCTACATTTAAGGCCCTAAATTTGCATGTTTTATGATTATGACTTTTCTGAGAGCATAATTATTCTACACTAGTACGAAAACATGGCAAAATGACTGATCTCCAAACTGACTGAATGGTTACTTTTATAGAAGTCTAACCTCAAACACAGAAGCCCTTTGGCACTTTGGGAAATGCATAAATGCTTATCTAAATACTTTGTTTCATTTCTGAAACCTTTTCTTTCTTTCTGAGAGAATGTTTGTTTCCTGTAATGCGGCTACTTGTCCACCTCATAACAGCTGCCCCCTTTTTTGCCTGTCAGTAGTTTCCAAATAGCTCTTCTCCCAAAAAAAAAATTATATATTCTTCTATCTTCTTCTCTCAAAATCATTATTTTTAATGAATTAACAATGAGATCACTGCACAGATCTTTTCCTAGATTTTCTAAGATACTGTGCAGCAAGGTCAGCTTTGTTCATTTTGTACTGTCTGAATGGTCTCAGTACCTAAACACTGTTTAAATGGATGATTTCAGACTTTTATTATGCATCTTCACATCAATTACTTCTTCTATTTTCTTTTGCTAAAATGCCTAAATTTATTAAAATTACTTGTTTTAACAGTATTTCTGATTACTTCCATAATGCCAATTGAAATATTCTGTAATAACTCCTGACACAGTTAACATATTTTTCCACAACAGAGCAATGATTTGGTATCTCTCTAGGTCAGCCTTTGCTCTAGTTTTTTTGTTTGGCTGGGTGTTTTTGTTGTTCTTGTTTTTATATATTTTGTTTTTGTTTGGGAGGGGTTGTTTGCTTGGTTTTTTTTTTATTTTTTCATGTTTTCCCCTTAAAATATCCAATATTTCTTCTGATACTTGTGCTGGTTTTGGGTGGACTAGAGTTATTTTTTCTCTAAAATACAATTATATGTTCTTTTTAATTATACATATTTTTTTTCTCTAAAAATTAATTATATACACAGCTAGTAGGGGGCTGTGGCTGGAAGCAGTGTTGGTAAGTCAAGGATATTTTATTTCTTACTGAGCAGTGCTTGCACAGCATCAAGGCTCTTTCAGCTTCTCACCCCACCAGCAGAGAGGATGCTGAGGGTACACAGGTGTCTGGGAGGGGACACGGCTGGGACAGCTGACTCTGATGGACCCATGGAGTATCCCAGACCAAAATGCCTCATTCACAGCATAAATAAAAAGGGGGAAGAAGAAAAAAAAGGAGATATTTGAAATAATGACGTTTGTTTTGCCAAGTGACCACTGAACATGATGGAGCCCTGCTTTCCTGGGGATGGCTGAACACCTGCCTGCCCATGGGAAGTGGGGAATTAATTCCTTGTGTTGCTTTGCTTGTGTGCACAGCTTCTGCTTTCCTCATTAAACTGTATCTCAACCCATGAGTTTTCTCACTTTTGCTCCTCAGATTCTCTCCCCCCACCCCAGCAAGGGGCAGTGTGAGGCTCAGTTGCTGCTGGGGGTTAAACCATAACAATCAGCTCCACAGATTCAGAGGCTGTTCCTTTAGAACTCTGAAATATCCACTGTCTGGACCTGCACATTTACAGACCGTGTAAGTCTAACTAACTAATGCTCTGCTCAGGCTTCCTGGGGGATGTGCAAAGGTGACAGCTTGACAACTGCTCAGGGATAATGAAGTTCAAAGGTTCTGACAGTGGGGACATGGTTGGCTGATAAAAACTGAGTAGTCATCCTTTCTATTAACCCACAGTCTTAAAGACATACATTAAAATCAAAAGAGTTGGAATTTGCTTTGTTTGACCAAGCCTTTTTTAAGTTTTGCTGCTCTAGGCCCTATATTCTTCGAGGCTTTTTTTTTAATATACTATTTTACCATTATTTGACATTTTCCAAGTATGGATCTGAATTTTTTTGTATTCCTCGACTGCTGTGATAATGTGCCATCTCCTTCCTTTACTTTCCCTCTTTTCCCCACTTCTTGTAAATTTTTCTGTCTAGTCTTTTGAGACACTACTGTCAGATGAGCAGTTATAATCTACACTGTTTTTAAACTCTTACTGATTACTAAAATCCGTGTGATAAATGTTCCCCTTGGGATAATTTTATAAATTCAGAAAAAGAAAACGCACCTTAAAGAGTTAAAAAGGCTGAGTTGCATTTATGCATTTCTTTCTTTCTGAGAGACTGTTTTTTTCCTGTAATGTGGCTAATTGTTCACCTCATATCAGCTGCCCCCTTTTTTGCCTGTCAGTAGTTTCCCAATAGCTCTTCACCCAACGAAGAAAAAAATTGTATATATTCTTCTATCTTCTTCTCTCAAAATCATTATTTTTAATGAATTAACAATGAGAACATTGCACAGATATTTTCATTCAAAAAATATAATTTTTATAGTCTTTACCATAGCAGCACATTCATATAAAAACTTTTTGAATTCTGTACTACAAAAAATCCGAATGCTTCTGTGTAATGGTTAAGTCTTCATCAAGTCTATCGATCTGTTCAGACTGAGATGGGATTTTAGTTTGACAAAGCTCCTGGCAAGTTTTTTGTATTGGATTTTATTTCCTAAGGAAATCTTTTTATATGTCGATTAATTGCTAGATCCAGGCTCAAATTTCAAGCAGACCAGATGAGTTGCTTCCTTAACAGTTTGACACTAGTCTCATTATATTTACAGTATTTTGTTAAAAAAAATGGTCTTATTCTCTTGACTGGACTCCACAGCCACCTATCAGTCTTGATCCATGAGGAGCTGTCATGAATTTAGCAGCAACAGCATAGTACAAGAAGAATTACCAGGACCACTGCATGCCTGAGGAAGATGACAAGCTGAGAGTGAATAAATCCAGAACTAGGTACCAGAACACTAGTTTTATGATCAACTGCTTTCCAGTGTAAATGGAACTGAGTGCTTCTTCTCACTTTTATTTATCTGTGGAGAAAAGGTGCTTCATCTTTCCAGCTGCTGAAAGACAAGGAGAGATTTCAGGGAAAAATGTGGCAGTTTGTATGGGAATTTCTATGTTTAGTAACACCTGAATCACACTGTGACTAATTTTCCCCACTGCTAAGGAAAGCTTGTGTCATATAAATATATTTTATGTTGGATTTTTTTTTAATGTTGGTTATAATGGAATTGAAGAAGACCAATATTTATATATATACAAGCAGTAGTGTGTGAAACATTTAAATAGTGCCCACTACTTTAAAATCTTTGTGCTTTACAATCTGAAATTCATTTAGCATCCCTGTATTTTTTTCTTTGCAGTTCAGAAGAGAGACTCAAGGAAACCAAGTTCCAGTCTAAGGCTACAGAGGAAGCATTCAGATCTCTGAAGTTTCAGGCAGTTGTCATGACTCCTTCCTTGCAGAGATAGAACAAATATGTCCTTACAGCACAAAAGAAGTGCATGACTTTTTTTGTCACAATGCTGGACGTCAGAACTGGGCAAGAGCAGTTGCTGTGAAATTCAACTTTGTACGTCACATGCTAGCTCAGGAATGAATCTCATCTGCCAGCTCCCTTGACTGGCTAAGTTGCATAACAAATGCACTGAGGACACAGCCAACGTTCATCCCTTCATGGGTTTATGTTCCTTGTGCAGGAGAAAGGAGCAGCATCGCGAGGAACAGCAAGAGTACTGCAGAAACAGAGTCCTAGTCTGGCTGGCTGGAGTCAGCTCACATCTACAAGAGGTGACAAAGCACATTAAAGAGGACAGAAAAGATCCAGAGAGACAGCTAGTGACACCTCCAGCAACTATTCAGGAATGCCTCCAGCCATCCTGCAGAGGTGGCCACGTGCACGTCAGACACTGCAGCTGACTCTCCCAGCTGCCCTGGGATTGCTCTCCAGCAACATCAACAACACTTGCACCGTGTCGAGAACTGACACTTTGCTCTTGAAAGACTTAAGAATTACAATGGGACTGGGGGCCACTAAAATGAATACTTCTGTCAATGCTAGAAAGCACAGATGGGAACAGCTGACGAAGCCCTGCCCCTCCTGCCCATGCTGCTGTTCTCAGTGTGCATTTCAGTCCTTCTGGATGTTAGACTGACACTTTGACAAGCAGCAAATGTCTCCTGATGAAAACCATTAAAAACGTGGTGACTGTTTATGAAGTGCTGCATTTTGGCATGTCACCCTAAGCCATACTCTGTATCAACAGCTCCAGAAGAGATCCTCTTTGGGGCTCTGCTGGAACTAGGAATAGAAAAATCTTTGACACCTCTTTTAAAAGTTGAATGTGCAACACCAAAAGCTAACACATAAAGTGCAGTTAACACAAAGCTGTGCTGTCTTGCCACCCTTTTTCAGCTATCCTTTGAGAGTTATACAGTTCTGGAGTGCCAGGGCTGCACTCCCAGGCAGTCCTCACATGGCCTGTAAGCCTGGGAGAAATACATTTACTGTCTGTTTCCTGCTGTAACATCATGATGTATGGACAAATAAATCTTCCACAAAGGACATATATAAGAAGCATTTGTGCTGCTGTGTGATTAGTTTTAAGAATCTGACTTCTAAATGTGAATTCTTAAGTTGAATTACAGAAGCTACTTACAGTTTGATCACTAGGTTCTTAGCAATTTCAGAAATCTAGATTAATGTCTTTAATCAAACAACCCAAGATTAGTTTGAGCACAATTGATTCTTAAGATCCTACAAACCTCTTCTTAGGAAGACTAATTGCAAACTTGGGATGCTCAAGCTGTTGCACTGCCAGGTGGCAACTCTCCTACCAAGTGTCCCTTTAATCCTCCCCCTCCTATCCCCTAGACTTATAAGGCAGGTAATAAAACTGTATTTGTTTAGATGAGCCACAGGTGGGAGGTCTAAGTGCCCCACTAAGCACTCTGAGACACAACTCAGGCATATGCACCCTTCTCTTAAGAAGATCATGCTACTAGAGGATTTGCCACTCCTGTGCTTCAGCCACCAAGGGATTAATTCTTGAACTGGAAATGGGATGTTGTGGTCAGAAAAGTTTGTAAACAAGGCAATAAGCATAAAGGCTATCAATGGTTTAAGGTGAGTGGCTATTCAGGACAAATAGTACTTTTCTGTGTGGTTCTTGTTTTCCTTTCCCTAAAGGAAGCAGGGCCCAAAAGTTTTATATGTGTGTATTTCAGTTGTTCTGCATTTGTGTCTGTAGCTGATGGGTTTACAGCTGTGCTGATGCTGACACTTCAGTCTAGCATCACACACTGAGTAGTTTCCCCAGGGCAGAGGCACATTGGTGTCAATTAAAACTGATGCCTGCATTTCTAGTTAAGTCTCTGAAAAGCAGACAGGGTAGCTCTTCCTGTAAAGTTTTGCTGGGGAGAGCCAAGCGCATTTGAGATGTCCTGGCCTGTATGAATGTATACTCACAGGAGAAAGCTGTGAACCTACACCAGACTTGCTCTGCCTTTTGCAATCTATGCCTTCCATTCCACTGACACACTGGCACAGCTGTAGCCAGCCTCTCTTTGCCACGCTCAGGGACACTTGGGTAGATCCTGCACTCTGAGCATCATCTGGAGAAAAATGCTGTGCATGAGTACATCACTGTCATAGGATGGAGATAAATGTTCTATATAAATTTGCAGTTAAATACTCAAGACTCTGCATCTATAAATTGTTTTTGAAAAGCACACATAATTACATTATATGCACACAGTTGTTTGCTGCTTTTTCATAATAGGAATTATAATTTCAATTTGAAAGACCTGTTTTCTTAGGAGAGGTGTCTGAGTTTTATCCTGGAATGGAACAAGTTCTGTGTATGAATGATAACTTTAGGAAAAAGAACAATGGGAGGTGTCATACCTAGGGGAGGGTTTTTTCACCAAAGAATAATGTTCCTTACAGATAAACTAGTCTCAATCTTCAACACAAAGAAAAACATTTAGAAACAAGAGTTTGAAAAAATTCTATTTTTCCTGAAGGAAAGGAAAACTGGAGGCATATGTCTGACCTACAGGCTCTGAGAGCCTAAAATCCTAAACTAGAAATGACAGAAAAAATGATTCTATGTAATTGCCACAGCGTAGGTTTGCACTCAGACATGAGGATCACAGTTCTCCCTTGCTTCTTAAAACCACCATCCAGCCCATCTGTTTTCTGAACCTTTTACTTTGGCAGCACCAGATTTGGCCTCTTCCATGGAACTCTTGCCATGAAGAATTCTATTTCATGGCATAAAAACCCAGAATACTGCTGCACTAAAAGTATGGGAATAGCACCTCATAACAGGATGATTTTCTTTTCACCATTACCTTTAATAGCAGTGGCTAGAATTCAGCAATGAGGACATATATTAGTTTCATGCTAACAAATAAAATGCTTGATATTCCACCAGTCTGAAGGTGTAAATTTTAGTAATACAAGAACTATTAAATGAGAATAGAGAAAACCTTTTAAAAACGATCCAGCCTTTCGAAAAACAAACACTTTGTTTGCCTAAGGAACTGCCCTGTAGCTTGGGAGGATAATTCTTATGTATCACATAAGATACAAGATCTCCATTATTTATACAGCTAGCTGTTAGTCACAGGTCTGTTTTGAAAACAGTGAAGGGCTCCTTCTCTCTGTGGGGAAATCATAACTGATTGTGCTTTTGTCAAAATTTATACCTCCAGTCTTTAACTCTGCTGTCTGAAAAAGCCTGAGGCTTGTGCATAATCCCCCTGACTGCTCTGGCCAGGTTCTAATGACCAGCATAGAAAGGGGAGGAAAAACCTTCCTTGTACCCAAATCTATACACAAAAGTGCCACTTCAGAAGCTAGCTCAGCATGACAGATTATCCACTCTGCTTCTAGAGCTCCTCCTCTCTTCACTTCAACAAACGTATTTGTGTCACTACCAGCACTGCAAGCCATCCCTACCTAATGCTACAGAATGCCAGTGATTCTTTTTGTTCCATGTATTTGCACTTCAAGCCCAACATTACCAAGCATGTAACATGACCAGTTGGTCTATTTTTATCAACAATCTTAGTCATTCTGCTCACAAAGTACCCTTACATCCTCTTTGTAACCCTCTTAGAACCTTAATCCAGTTATAGGCACTGTTCCTTATCCCCAGCTTCATCCCAGTAAATAGATATATGGATAAAAATTCCAAAAAGATAGGGAAGTAGGTAGGCAGATAGACACAGGTAGATAAAGTTTTTTATTAGAAAGACAATTTCTAACCCATAGGAAATAAATGGTTTGTTTTGTTGGGGTTTTTTTCCTTATCTTTTGCTAGGACCTGTTTTAGTATGAGTTTTCCTGAGCAAGCATTATTTTTTTGCTTTCTATGATATACAGTACAAAATGGAAATATTTTCACATAATTCTGATATGGACCTGATTTAATGTTCTTGGGGGATAATGGAAAAATCATACAGTTAAATTTTTTATTCTATTTATAAAATGTATCTAGAGTATGAAAGCACAAAGGTGAAAGCAGAGTATGTGGATTCTGCCCTGGATAAAGGGCAAAGAAGACCCATGTAGACATACAGCCACAACACACCCCTGTATGTTGTGACAATGCTCATGAGAGGAGACTACCACCTTTTCTGTCTAGTAAACACCAGGCTGGTAAAATAAAATTCAGCAGAAAATTTCTTCTCACTGTATTCATTAAAAGATGTGCCAAAGGCAGAAAGAATCTAGCCAGGTCTCTAGCAAGCTAAAAACAACACCATCCTACAGTGAAAATAAATTTGGAGGACTAAGTAGGGAATAAACTTCCAACTAAAAAAAACATGGTGCTAAAGTGAAAAATAAATTTGGAAGACTGAGGAGAGATTAAACTTCTGGGTATTAGATGCACAAGGATTTTTATAGAAGCAGTTCTGCCTTCCAACCTGGAGGCTCCATACCACAGCAAAGACATGTTTGCCTACACATGTAACTGCTGGTTTCAGCTAGAACTGCAACAGCTCTGGTGGCTGCATGATCAGCTCATGGCAACTCTGGTTTGCTCCTTAGAGAAGTCACAGATAACTTGAGTTCACACTGAAGAATAATTGGTTTTTCTTAAATGCAAAAAGTAAAGCTCATAAGCAAAACTACTAGGCTTCAATGGGTTCAAGTTCTGATCTGTGAAATGTAAAAGAGCTTCCACCCAGGAGGTGCATTAGATGCAGTTTGGATAAAGCTTGAGACTCTCTGTACCAAGAGAGTAAGACTTATCCCAGAACCCCTTGTGCCAAATCTGAAAAAGCATTCTTTTATTGGAAACATGTTGATCTTAAACCATTTTTCATTTTCTCAAGGCCAGTCCTGCTATTTCACCTAGCAGCCCTCATACTTCTTTCTGAGGTTTGAATCAGGCTCTACCAACCAGCAAAGCAGATGTCCCAGACATGGCAGAAACTTCCAATAAACCATACCAATTTATAGAACAGTAAAAAAAGAAATAGAGAAACAGGTTGTTTCTCATGGCTGGGTATAGGGAGCACTGGTTGCCAAAAATAAAACCTTACATAAGCATAACACATGCTATATTTTGCTATAGAATCTTTCACAACCAGACAGACCACATGTAACCACTACAACTACCACAAAAAAGTACTACTGCCTTTCTGAGCTACATAAAGGCACTGATTTCTCTTGTGTCCATGTTTAACACAATGTTTAATACACTAGAATATTAAAACCATATTAAATAATATAAGTATATCACTATCATAAAACATACAAAATCAAAGCACATCAGTATCAAAAAGGGTCTTCATCACATGCAACTCAGTTGTCACAATTAGATACTGAATTAGTATCTCCTCTGTAGGCTGTGAACAATTTCTATGAATATTAATAGCAACTGGTCACAAGGAAGAGAAAGAATTTGAGATGCCTGCCTACAAACTAACAGAAAATGTTTAAGTTGTATTTAATGCAGTGTTGCAGCTCTTTTTCCCCCAAATATTCTCCTTAGAACTTTTTGCAGTAGTAATATATTAAATTTGGCTAGTTAATTTTTGAGAATCAGTATTTTTGTGTTGACCTCACAGGATAAAGAAATTAACATAAAGAAAAATATCTCTTTGTGTTAAAAATACTTTTTAACTCTGTGTTAAAAATACTTTTAGTGAGCACTAAAAATATTCAGTGCTAGAACACCTCCATTTCTCACCACATGCCTAATTTCTGTGTATAGCAAAGTAAATCCCAGCTAATCAGTACATTTGCATTAAAGTTTCTTCTCATAAGGAAAAATTAATAGGAAAGTATGTCTGAAAGTGTGTTCATCTCAAAATTGGAGACTGTACATACACCTAGTCTCAGTGTTTTTCCCAAAGAGATTCTGCACCATTAACTAAACTGCTAAAACAATGGAGTTCTTTAAAAAAATTTTTTTCTCCTTTCCATTGCAAGAGCCATTCTTGACCACCATTTCTGAAATGTGACTGCCAATTGTATTCTTCATGTTGTAGGATAATCAGGTTTTTTAATAATTTTAAAGAAAGCTTGCAGTGGAATAAATTGATAAATGTTTAAAAGAAACACCTTTCTGGAGCTTAGCTGGTTAAGAGAAATACTAAATCAGTGCTTGCTGATTGCTGCAGCCAACTGATGGGTGGCTTCTATATTTAGGATCCTCCTTACACCTGTCAAGAGACAGAGAGAGACAGCCAGAGAAAAAGAAATGTGTGCACCAGAGCAAGCAATCCAGAGACCCATCTCTTGCAGCAAGCAGCTAAAAATATAAGAAACAAAGGGCAATAAAGGAAACAGAGCAAAATCTTGTTATTTATATTACTGCACTGCTCTGTGACATGCTGTCAGCAAGCTCTCTGAAAGGGTACAGACCTCATTAGCTATCAGCAACTCCAGCTTCTACAGGAAGGCAGTGATACTCCAAGCTGGATGCAATCCAACTGTGTCAAACCTGGGCTCCTCAGGTGGATCCCTTTCCCTGCTGCTCCTTAGCCAAAAGCCTGAAGCCTTTGCAGCAACATTTGCATTCCAAAGTGAGCTCCAGCAAGTAACCATCCCTGTGCTCAGCAATGTCACTGGAAATGGGCTTCCCAGCTTTGATTGGCATCTGCCTGAATCCAGGATGCTCCTCCTCAGCTGATCTGACTGCAATTCTTTCTAAATTGATGAATCATAGGTACATATGTGAACTAACAGAAGAAAAATCAAGTAGGTTTCTTTAAATAACACTATGCAACTAATTAATAAAAACAATCCCATTGCAAAGGCTCCAGATCCCTTTATTTGTTTTAACAGAGTGACAGCCCCGCATTTCAAATGGAAGAGCATCCATCCAGCTGCAGCAGGAACTTACTTTCCATAAATTGCCCCTACCTTCCTCCCACCTCAGATGCACCATTCCTTTCAAATTTTTGATCTCCCAATAAACAGAAATATTTGGGTTTATACAGACTGGGGATAAAGAAATAGCATTGCTGGGAAGTAGAGAAAATACTGCTATTTTTTACACATATATCCCTTTCTAAATGCTACATGGCAATTCCTAAACAAAGAAACCAAACATCACTTCCCTGACTCATAACAATCCAGGTAACCTTTTAAAAAATATCTGATTCAGCCTGCATTCTTTTTTGGAAAAAGGAAGCCAAATGGCCTTTAAGTATTCCCCAGTGTTCAATTAACTATATCTATTGCTGGCCAAGCTTAATTTATGCTTCACTAACTATTACTTTCTCGGAAAATAAATGGAAAAGCCTTTTTTTCCCATCAATAGCAGATGAAATCCATATTTATTTGTTAAAAATTTATTATGTGGGTGTATGAGTGTGAGAAAATGCTCAGTCCCCATGAAAAACGTTAAATACTTCTAAATGTGGATGTTTCAGTTTTGACACAGAGCACATGAAGCAATTTCAGAAATACCTCTGAATCCTCTCATAAGTAGCCCTAATTATTTGCCTACCACTAGTGGTGGTTTTAACCACTATTCAGTAGTTACATTTATCTGCTAAGTGCACTTAACTAAGTTTTATGTAGGTAATAACTTCAGTTACACAGAGGCAAGAGGCAAATGAATATGAAAAGACATGGAAGATAATGAACTTACATTCAGCTCAATAAAGAGCTAAAGGCTCACTGAGGAAATCTGTGTATGATCCACACTCACCTACAGCAGTTCTGTGTACCTTAATGTCACATCACAGGAATAATTTCAAACTGTATAGGATAAAAATTACGGCTTTGCTGGTATCAACATTTTACCATCTACATCCATGCATTTTCCCCAAAGTTCAAAAGACAGAGGATTAAATGATTCAATACTTGGGGTAAAATAGATTCAGAGCAAGGGCAGGCCTTGGTGCCTGGCAGGGTGCAGAGTGGCAATGATGTGTGGTGCAGACCAATTAGCAGAAGCAGAGATAATAATGCCATGCATCTAAGGTCACACAGTCACTGGCTGCTTATAAAAGGACTTTATAAACGTAGGCTTGAAGTACATTTTTAAAAAACTTTTCTTTGTGCTTTTTGTTTTTTTCGTTGGAGGTCATGCAAATGAATATTAAATCTTTTGTAATTCCGCAGTTAAGAATATTCTACTGGTTATATCATATTTCATAATGGGGAAGTATGATACTGCTGCACAGTCTCAATACCACTGCCAGCACAGAGAAATACAGCAAAACATGTATCAATAATTACAACATATCACATGCTACTCCCACCCAAAGCAGTGGATCTCACTGTACTCATACTCAGGACGTAAGCCTGAACACATCAACATTTCATTAAAACAGATACAGAAATTTAAGTCTCTTGCACTGATCACAGTCTGAAAACAAAATGGGTCCATACTAGATGTACTGTAAAAAATAATGCAGCTCCTTTAAAAAATTAGCTGTGCCCAGTCCTACAAATATTTTCTTCTTATCTGTTCCACAGCCTAACTGTTCAGAAATATTCACATAACATACAATATTCACTTACAATATTCACTTGTAGCATAACAATGCTACAAGAGAGATCTATGAAGTTTTATGGAGTCCTAAAGGGTGGCAATGTACATTCACAAAGCACTAAGAGCATTGTAGTAAATAGTGGGCAAACTACTGCTCTGTCCTCCCTGTCACTAATGGAGTCACCTATGACAGACATTATACCAATCTCCTGGGTACTAAGCCATGTCTCTCCTATATTGATAACTGTAATAAACACAGAGGAGAAAAAAAATATAGAAGGATTTGGCTGTCTTGCATAATGTTAGAAGTGCACACACATTAGCACGGGTAACATTATTTCTGCCATTATTTATTCCCCTACAGGTATTATTAGGGAAAACCCTCAGGAGACATAAAATATATTGTTTTATCATTACTAGGGATGCTGTTTCCCTGAAAAACTTTCTGTCTAAGGATCTCTGCCTCATTCTCATAAGTTTCTCACACACAGAATCTGAGTGATACAGGGACTGTTTGTTTTGTTTGGAGGTTTCAAGCATTGTGCTAATAAGAACAGAGACACATGAACATGGTGTGTGCAGTGCTGCTGTTTGAGAGGTGTACATAGGAAATCTCAATCACCTAGCCTGACACACTTCATTCACACATGTCAAACTGAATCATACACAACAGAGTCAGCTGTATTAGACAACAGATCCAGAAATGCACCAAAGATATAAAAAATGATGCAACAGATTATATTCTGTACATAATTTCTACGAATTCTTGGTATTTTTTACCACCACTCGGAAAACAGGGGGTCCAGACCATTCCCAGGGAGCTTTAACATTATTTTGTTCCATGGAATGAGAATGGAAAAGGTCAAGTTTAATATCATTAAATGGTATTACCTAACACAAAAGTGAAAGCTAGTCAACATCTTCGTGCTTCTCTGGAGTAAAATGGCAACAAAGATAACATAGATAGAAGCCTGTAAAATAATGCACAAATCTGCTAAAAGAAGAATTCAGAAATAATGTAAAGAAAAAAAAAGAATAATAGAATAGTCTGGGTCAGAAGGAACTTTTAAGGTCATCTAATCCAACTCCCTGGAACGGGCAGGGACATCTTTAAGTAGAACAAGTTGCACAGAGCCCTGTCCAAACTGACCTGAAATGTTTTCAGGGAATGTTTTATCAGCATCATTTAGTAATATTTTCTTCAGATCAAGTAGCTAATTCAGTACTTGATCAAAAAATTTGAAAGACTAGAGAAGGAGTATTTTATTTCATCTCATACTGTAACACCATTTCAAACTTACACCTTTTAAGTGAACTTTAAAATGAAAAGGTTTTGAGTTTCTTCCTTTTTTAAAAATACACCAGTTGAAAATAAAAAAACTTGGGAAATGGAAAAAGTACTGTCCAGCTCCTAAGTAATACAGAAGAGAGCTTTTGCTCCTTCAGATTTCTCTTCAGTACAAATTTGGAAGCTTAACATTTCAGAAGCACCATGACAGCTTTTAGAGGATGGACCCACAAGATGCTTAGTTGTAATGTCAAGGCATTTTATATATTTAATCTGAATTTTCCTTACCTTAACTTGGAGGCTAAAGTCTATGAAGTAGCTGATAGCCTGAATATACCTTCATAATTTTAATAGCAATAAGAATTCAGCCCTTTATTCTGCTTTGATATGTAACAGCAAAAAATGTAACAGCACTTACACAGCATATTACAAACAATTGTACAAGCAAATCTCCATGCCCCTTTGAAGAATTCACTGATAAAGGAGAAAACTAGGTAAGAATAAAAAAGGAAAAGACCTCAAAACTGTGGTATTATTGTAAATAAACAGTTTGGGAGCTTTAATCCAGCCCAATTTGCAACTTTGAAACCGTGTAAATTTAAATCAAGTCTAGATTTGAGATGCATAGAATCGAGCTTTTCTTCTAAAAAGAAAAGGCAAGCAGCAATGATAAGAATTATATTTGTACAGAGGCAAACAAGAAGTGGTGAATTACTTGAGCTCAGAGAAAAATCAGGTGGTCCTTAGATTGCTGGCTTTTAAGTTCCTGAGATTTTTTTCTTTATTGTATCATTTCAACATCATTTCAGACTCGCAGAGAACTACCCAAACAATGTAAAATAATGATACTTCACTGCAAATAGCCCTTATTTTTATATTGATTTTGTTTAGATAGACATTGAGTGCTAAAAAGATTGTGTAATTGCTACGCTCTGAAAACAGGCAGCATTGTCAGCCAAGAAAACCTTCATTAGTTCATTATCCAATTTTCCCAGGTGAAAGAAATGTTGCATGGAGAGTGTGTGTCTGTGTCAAATCACATAGTAACAAACCACAAACTGAATCTATCTAAATTACCGTTGAATTAGAAACTCAATTTCACAGCAACAAACAAAACTGTGTACCTCATGCAGCCTAGATTTGCCCGGCAAATATTTGCTTAAGAACTTTGGAGTAAAACACATCTAAAATACTCCAAATTTTGTGGGGCTTCTTGCTGGGTTTTTATCTTTGTTTTTGGAGGCGTTTCTATTAAGAAAAAATGGTTTAATCTATTACTTTGCAGACACTGTAGGAAGGTTTAATTCTAAGTAATGAAGAACTGCTTTATTTTAAGCAGTCTTTGAGTGATATTGCAGATTATTCTGGTTTACAGGAGAACTTTTTGGCCATTAAGAAAGCCTTGAGTAAATTCTATCCAAACACACATCCCTTAGTATCAGTGTAGGAAATCTGGATGCGATACACAAGAAATCTAACGTGAAGCACTGAAGTTTGTTAAATTTGGGTATGGTTGCTCAAAAAAATCACTGCACAATTAAAATATAGAGCCAGATACAGGAAATGTTTGGGTTTTTTTCTGCCATGTAGGTAACTAGAACATCAAGTATTTATCTGACATCTTGCTGATACATCTGTTTGCTGATTTTCAGAAAAAAATCCAGCTAGAAAGAAATTCCTGCCCAGTGGGAGTATGTACCAGTTACTGAAGTCACACATCATAAAAAACATGGCAGCAACCAGCATTCTCTTTCAGCAGTGAAACAAGGTCCTAGCAATACAAAAAAATCCAAATATCTCAAAACACCTCTTTGAATAGGATATCTCTACCACAGCTTCTAAGTTCAGAGAATAGCTTTGGCTAATAGCTTACTTTAAATTCCCAAAGGCAGATGCTCCTACACTCTCTTCCTGTAGTGGCAACTATTACTAGTTTTACATTTCAAAAGACAAGGTATGTCCTTTGGACCTTTACCAAAGTTATCTACAAAATCCACCAGTCTTACAGTGGGGTTGCATTTTGAGTAATATTGTCAATGAAAGGTGTTTCCAGAAGAAAAAAATGCAGTTGGTTTTGTAACTGAAGACAGATCACAATGAAGATATTATAAGAAAAATAACTTAGGCTTAAGGTAGTTTCTTATCTTGCTATTCCTAGCTTTCAAGTGCTTAAGCTTTAAAACCAGTTTTTCTAAAGGATTTTTTAAAATCTTAATCATCATTTTATTCTATAAGCACATTATTCTCACAAAGAGTAATGGGACAATTGTTGAGTAGAACCCTATTCACTAAAAAGAAATAGAGCCCCAGTTAATGAGATGTGTGGAACAAAATATTCAATCATCAATGTTTAATCTGTATTTGCAACGCTGAAAGCATCACTAATGAATACACAAAGTGTTTGTGGAACCATGGATACCTACAAGAATAACTGAGCATGTTTGCCCAAGACTACCTTGCAGGCCATTAAAGTACTTTATTCTATCAATAAATGGACTTATGAAAGGGAAGAAATGCTATCAGCAAAATACCTGCAAGCAAATTACTGTTCCATCCACTACAATATACAATTGTTAAGCAAAACTCCCAGCAGCCATGCAAGGAAGTGATGGGTGCTTTTAATCCTGACTATGAGAGTGTCTATACAAGGAACATATATAGCAGTTCAGACACTGGCCAAGTGCTCCTAAGAGCAAAGCAGCTATCATAGCAGAATTTCACCTCATGTCCCCATAAAGCATCAGTACCATTTTTCAGAGTAAAGCCAGCTTCATTGGAAACAAATATAAAGTTTGTCTGCACCTTTCTTGCTGATTTTAATTCTAATTATCCAAAAACTCAAGACTTCATACCCAAAGATGAATTAATTACTCAGTTGTGCATAATGAGGGGTTAAATTAAATTACTTCTATCATTCCTACCATTCCAAATTAAGCTCTAGAACTAATTGCTTAAGAAGAAAAAAAACAAAAAGTAAAAACAAAAAAAGCTACAAAAAAGTAAATTTGTGAAAGCTGCTGTCCTCTTATTGTAAATCTTCCGTATCTTCTCGGTGATTTCTCATGGGCAGTTCCTCACAGCACTGACTCCTTCTTCTTCACAAAGTAGGCAACAAACTCCAACTCTCTCTTCACCCAGCTACCCCACTCTTTTGTGGCACTCATCTTCTTATTGGACACAGCTGTGGCCTACTAAGGGCAGGGTTGTTCCTAATATTTGGTGATTGGTACAGCCACAACTCCTCAGGTGTGAGACTACCTTCTGCACTATGTTTATTTTCTTACATTCTGTCCCTCCGCAGAAAGCCACTTAGAGCAAACCTGCACATTATTAGATGTTGCAGTACTTTGAAAAAGAAAGTATTTCTTCCTTACAATTCCACATTTTTATTTAATAAAATCATGTTTCTTCCTAATCTGGGGTAACATTTTTCAGTGCCTTCCAGCACATTAAGAACTTCTCTTTCACATGGACACTTGCTCAGTGGGGCGCAGAAAATGAAGGGGTGTCAGAGCTTATCATTTAAAAGGAAGACAAATGACCACATCTGATATCACACATGGTTTCCTTGGGATATCTTACTATTCCCCTCTGCAAAGCCTAATAAAACCATGTAGTACATTTTATTTTATGTAATTTTCACAATCAGGCCTTGACAGTGATGACTCATTCTGTTGCAATGAAACCTGTATGTGTTTAATCAGAAATTATTTTATGTGGATTCATCCTTGCACTCAGGATTTAAATGATACAGGACTGATACTCATTATGCTGAAATTACACTGGTGGAAAGAAGGATGAAATTGGGTACCCAACCATTTCCAAAGGCATTTAGAGTATATCCTAGACATATTCTTAGTCATGCACAGATCCCTCATGTATTTCTAATCAGTCAAAAGAGACCAGATTCTGCCTTCAATTGCCACAAACCTGTTCCCCATGTGTATATTACAGTGAAATCTCCTTAAGATATGCTCCTGCACATATTAGTGATTCTCTCCCAGTTCATATGCCTACCACATAATCTAAAATATGTTAACAACAGATAAAAAAAAAATCTAATCAAGATGCTAAGGCAACAAAAGTGGCTTGGTAAATAACAAAAAAATGGTAATAACTATACTTCTATTGGTACTGGCTGTAGCAAACAAAAATAATTGCATTGAAAACTGTGGTACTCCTGCTTGAAATCTTTAGACTCTTGGTGATTGTCAGGTAATTAGTGATTACTGATGATCATCTTAACTGCTACTAGTCTGTAAACAGAAAAAAAAATATATACTTTTCTAACCATCTTCCTTATAGAAACAGGACATCTTGCTTTATTAAACACATTGATTCAAGCAGGATGACAATTTGGGTGTCATTTCCACTTGGGAAATGGAATAAAAGCAGCAGTAGCCTGTTCTGCGAAAGAAGCAACAGATCACCTTAACGAGCTCGTGTCACAAGGCCTTGCTGTATTGTTGTATTTTTATCTAACTATTGTCACTTTTGAAACTACAAACTATTCACAGCACAAATTTCAGAGGATCCCAGCACCCACAGCTCCCAGTGCTCTCCACAGTGGGAAGGAATTGGCACGACTGGCAGAGGAGCGCACCGAGCGCGCGGTGCCGGCATGAGTCACATGCTGGCTTCTCTTCACCATGCTGCCTGCAGGTTTTTGCTGACTCCTCTTAGTTTCTAAAAATGCTGTTAAGCTTATGTTTTGCAATCTGTGTACATCCAAGAAGCACAGATCGTGGGGATTAACTTCTGCCACATCTACTGATCACAAGTTACCAAAAGAAGCAGATACAGTGGTAACTTTTCTACAAAGATTCTATTAAAAAATCACTTTGAGAACCAGGTAAACCAGAGGTATCATCCATCCAGGAAAGGATTGGCCATGCAAGTTTCTGAGGTAAAGTGGGAATATAGCAAACACACATCTTAATAAATTAGGCTTAACAGCTTAACAACACTTTTCAACTACAGAAGGCTTTAGAGGCATTAGCTAACAAATTAATCTTGACAATAAACCCTTGCCTGACTAAATGGTAAAATACTGAAGTTTCCTACTTTACTAAGAGAAATTAATATCAAAATCTAAGCTAGAAAAGTGGAGAAATAAGGCAAGGCAGATAAAGCGAGGCAGATAATACTAAAGAGAGGCATTTAATGATAAAAAGCTCAGCCATGGTACACACAATTCAGGATGTACATCATAGAACGAAAAAAAAGAATATTTTTTTATTAAATAAATTAATCTATACTGACTCTTTTTTGTCTTTTTTTTCCAAAATTTGTGCCACTGAATTAATCTCTAAGAAAAGTGTCAGATCAAGAAATGCTTTCTTTATTAAGAAATATACACACAGCTAACCAACTTACACACACCCAGCTAATTGACCTAACATGGGATTCTTTCAACAGAAGATGAGGGTGCAATAAGGTTCATTGCTCAATACACTTAGCTTCCATCCCTACATGGATCATTCTTCACTTTGACCCGTCTTTGAAAAAAAATCTAAAAAACTTGTTACACCCATAGGTAAATAATATTAAAATGACAAGTGAGGCTAACAGAAAAACTGGATTTTCAAAAAGCTCTGCAGAAACTCCTCTACTTTTGAATGAATTGTGTATTATGCATTATATTTTATTCTACTTTAATCAACTGCAAGAAAAGTGCCATATACTGTAAAAAATAAGGAACTTTTGCATAAACAGCTGCATGTGAAACCATCACATTTCTGGATTAAACTCACAAAACAGAGTTTTAATGGCAGAGCATTCCCCAATTCCCTATACTGCCTCCCAGTATAGGGCTGTATTTGGGATCCACAAGACTTCTACCAAATAGACCACAGTCCACACTGGGCAAAATGATTACTGTGAGGCTTCATTTAACCATTTACAAAATAAACCATTTTCCTCAACACTAGTCCACATCAGAATATCATTAATTAAAAGCTGCCTTTTAGTGGACTGCTGTACTTATCCCTCAACATTTTGACTGGTCTCATGGGACATTGGATCAACACGTGCAGGAGTGACCTGTAAGTCTCAGGGAAGGAATAATAAGGACCCTAATTTTGTAATTCATACTTCCTGTCATCTCTTTTTCATTACTTTTCCTGCAGTGTTGATAACACAATTCATCCATTTCAGACTGCAAAATGTTTCACTTCAATAATCTTTGACAGAACAGCTCCCATGACTCAGTTCCCTCCTATGAAAAAGGTTGGAATTTCTAATCAAGAGTCAACATATACCTAGTGTGGCAAATTTCTGCTCATTTCGATAATGAAGAAAAGTTCCCTTTTACTGGTTTGTTTAAGACTACCTTTGTGTATAAAGAAAAATGCAGCACATTATTAATAGTGACAATTTGGAACAGTGGCATGACTTGATTTAGGTTTTAATATTGCCACCACCCTTAACCACAGATCTTTTGTAACCTTATTTTTATGCCTACCTGGAAGAATATTTAGTCCATGCTATCAAAAGATAATAAAAATCTGAGTACAAATAAGGGTGAGAGAGATATCACTGGGGAACATTTTAAGTTGTGAGACCAGTCTAATGGGAACGTGCACAGGGAAAATAGGAACATTTCAGTTGTAATATTGTTTGGATGAATCAAGTCTAGCTTTTCTCTTTTAAATAATTCACATATAATTTATCATCTAATTCCTACAAAAACTAGACTGTGGACTCAGCAATTCCTTTGTGTTCTTACTTACTTTTCAAATCAGTCCAAAAATGAATCAGATTTTATTATAATGAATACATTTGAGAGACTTTGCTCACAGATTTCAACTGAAGCATTTTATGCAGAGAAAAATCTAATCTAATATGCACCTCCATGATACATCTAATAAAGGCTGTGCAAAAATTATTCTTAGTTCATATAATCAATAGGACACATTTTTCAAAAAATCATCTTCTTTCTGCATTTCTGGATGAACATTCATGGTCCTGGAGAAACAAAGGAAATTTAAAAAAAAAATTCTTAAATCACTATGTAGAGTATCTGTTACAAAATCAGACTAGAGTTCTTACCCTACCCAGCTCTCAATGAGAGGGAGTGAGAATGTAATTTAAAGAGGGTGAAAATCCAATAAATCACTTTTTATAATAGTCAGCAATACCACAACTTCACATTCACATTCTGTGGTTATTTCAGGCCTGCCTCAGATTAAAAAAAAGTCTGATTTTGAATTACTGTAATTAACTGCAAAAGCTTGCTGATTTGTTGATGCAAAATAATGTCAATCATTTTCATAAACTTGTTATAAACTTTGTAAATAAATAGGAAAAAATGATACAAGGAACAGAAATTCACTCTTTGTCATCAGTTTGCTGTTGGCATGCAGAGAAAGGTGCTGTAGGGATGGACATAAGCAAAAACCATGGTCCTCTCCCTGCCATCATTAATGTAACATTCTCCAACAGTGAGCCATCTCTTGTCACAGGGTGGCTGAAAAAGACAGTCTATTTTACATTTCACCCTGAAAACTTACTAAGGCTGAAAGGAAGGAGGAAAGGAAGGAAAGTGTGAAACACTGAGTTTGCTTAGAAGCAGAGTAGGTCAAAAAATAGTTTGGAAAGCAGTGGAGAAGGAAAAGAAAAATCCCTCCTGAGCTGAATAGCTGCAGGCACATGCCATTAATTTTAGCTATTAAAAAGTGCTGAAGTGTATTTTGAAAATCTTCACTCTTGCACAGATTTCTCTTAGAGTATCAATGGGACTTCTTCATTGCAGGGTACAAGCAGCACAGTCTGGCCCTAAATTGAGAATATACAACCCATGACCATTACTGAAGTAGAAGTGCAGTAATTTCACTATCAGTGCTATGTATTTCACAGCACTACTGTGTGCACTGCAAGGTACTGCGTAACATAAAAATCATATTCTGCAAACAATATTCAATCCAGTTCTGCTTACTAGTGGAAATCAGGAGGGAAAGAAGAATCATAACTCCCCCTGAAAACAATGACCAATTTGCTACAGTAGGCAGTGGCACAACTGATGCAAAACTCAGCTCGTGGTCTGATCCTACAGAACAGAGAATTGCCCTACGCATGTTTGAGGAAACTTGAGTGGGATCAGGCTCTTTAATAGATTCTGCAAGAGAGATAAATCAGAACTGTAATCTCAAATGCAAATCATTTAAATATTCATTGATACCTGTCTTGCAGCAGCTGTAGGGGAATGAAAAAGCTGATGCAGGAATGGGCCAAGAGCCATCTAAGACAGAACACACAGGCACTACCCAGGGCTGGGGGCACAAATGCAGTTATTGTTTTGTACTTATTTTCTCTGCATTTACAAGGTGCTAGCTCTGGGTTTTTCTACCAGAACACTAAGGACACCGAGCTGTCATTCTTTCTATCACGAAGTCTGATTCAGCATCTGTAAAAGGTGTAAATTAATTATGGTGTCTGGCTTTACCAAACTGTAGCAATGGTCCACTAATTTTATGTCAGGGTTGTTTTCTGGTAACTTTTTTCTTCTATTAAAGGAAATTTGCGAACAAGGCGCTAGAAAAAAAATTATGCCAGCAAAAATATCACTTTTTGTCACAAAGGTCCTTATGAGCACTCTAAACACAATCTGCAGCTTGAGCACAGGGGATCAAAAGCCTGGGTACTGCTGCAAAGAAGCACAAAACAGTCTGGGGCTCAATTCTACTTCTGCTATGGTCAGCAACACAGAGAATGAGTCATTTTTCTCTACTAAAATGCTTCTAAACTGCAATCCCTATCTCACAGAGGTTCAAGTCAAATATTGGTCTAGAAGATAACACTACCTTAGATATGGAAATCTCACAGAAGGCAAGAAAGGACCCAGGCACAACCATGTCAGTTACCAGTGGGCAGCCAGAGTCTGGGTTGTTTGTTACAAAACATTTAAGCAGTAAGAATTTGACCACGCTTCCATCAGTTTAAAGTGTTCTGCTAGATAAATATTTTTAAGATCTGTACAACAGGCCTTCTATTTAACAATGAATACATTTCAGGCTAATGTGCTGCCAAGCTCCAGCTCTCTTTCTAGCAGCTGAATTCTTGGATAAAATCATTTTGCAGGGTATGAGCAATGCAGTTCTGAAAATAGCATCACTGCAAAATGAAAGATGGCAAGAACCTCTATAATGCTGATTTATTTCAATGAAATTTCATCTTTTATTATTAGGATCTATTTTGATGCTTTCAGCTGAATTTTCATACTTAATAAAATGTAAATCTATACAATTTGGTCATTCTGAGGCTTCAGCATAAATACCTAGGAGGGAAATAAACAAAGAAATTGCCCTTCACAATTTACATCATAAAATATGTGAAACAGAAAAATGCTTTGTGAATCCAAATAATTTGCATTTATCACCACCATATTTACAACATTAAAAAAATGAAAAAAAAAACCAAACAAACAAACCCCACTACACAATCAAAAAAAAATCCCACCAAAACACCAAAATAAACACCACCAATCAACAAGCTGTTTCACACTTATTCTAAGTATGTTTCCACTAGAAGAATGGATTGGAACAACATTCTTTAAAATATCAGTGGGTTTAAGCATCTTGCATAATGCTCAGCATTTAGACATGTGCTGAGAAAACACTAAGAGGTGATATTGTGCTTCCCTGATTCTAAGTAGATTGCATCTTTTGGCTCTCCTTCCAATTTACTCATATGAAGGTATACTTCAGTACTTTATTTTTTTCCTAATAGTGACTATTTTTAAGTAGGTTGAGAAAAAAAAAAATTTCAAACGAGAAAGAGCCTGATATTTTATAATCCATTAATACAGCAGTCTTTTCTAATTAACATCAGCAGCTAAACTGGCATTCTTCTATCACAGACTATAAGCTATAAATGGGATTTTATGCATATGAGAGGTCTCAAAATCCCCAAGACTGACAGTAGAAACAGATGAAAAGAAAAAATCATAAATGTCATGTATCTACCTTTGGTCACTGGTGCCACACAGAAAATACTGCTGAGACCAAGCCCAGCCACACTCTCAGCAGGACCTACACTTGTTAGGTCCATGTGAGGAAGCCAAAAATATGAATGTCCCAGTTGTGCAAGCCTTAATTCATATGACTCATATAGACTTCCCTGAGTTGTCCTAATGACACCAAAACAGTAAAGATGATTCATGCAAGTAAAAACTGGGAATACATAACTTCTTTTCTAAAAATGTCCTGTCTGCATACATATAGATATATGTTCATATGTATACTATTTTTATCTTTATATTGTCTTTATCCACCAATGTTTTACACCAATTTATGTAAGTGGCAGGTCTGTCCTGAATTTAATATTTAATGTAATACATACATACAGAACAAATGACTGAGAAGAAAAAAAAATGTTAAAAGATAAAGGAAAGAGAGAAAAGGATGGCAGAGGAAAATTAGAGGGGGAATAAAAAGAAAAGACATGAAGATATATCCACAGTGATGCAATAATTACAGAAACAGTCCCATTGATTTTGAAAGGCTTCATTTGTAGCTTTATAAAATTAAAATATGCTTAGTTTGAGGTTTTTTTTTCTTTTTTAATCCGTACAAACAGGTTTATTATCAGAAAAGAGGAATGTGTATCTTTTTGTAGTACATTACTCACTATCAGTAACAATATCAACACATGCTGTGCCAAAAGGATACTCAGGAATTACAAGATAAACTTAAGACTATCTGTCTTGATGCAGTGTAAAGAAAAGAAGAGAAATAAACTGAGACTTCTACTATCATTATCAGGCAACATACAAACCTTGTATATCTAACAGTATGTTTTTTCTGAACTCTGTACAGATAATAAATATATAAACATACATGACTACAAAAAAGAAGTGCTTTGCATAATGTGATGGCAGTACTGGTTATAGTGCCAGGAGTACTACGTGCAATATTCTCATCTAAATATCCGCTGTGTTGCAGGTGTAATTAAAGGACTTGGAGTTGCTGTGTTAAAAGTAAGACTGTGGTATCTTGTACCAACAAACAGACCCCCAACACATGGCACAGCTAATATGATACATTCAAATAGAATGCAATATGCATCAATCAGCAGCTAAGCCTTGTGGCTCAGATCAAGACACAATTACTACTATACTTTAATAGTTCATTAAAGGACAGTCTTCAGTATTTGCAGGGAAATATTTCAACACTGGAAGCAAGGAATGCACTACCACCTGCACAGATTTTCAATGAAAAATTAATGCTACTATTTTATACAACACAAACCTGCACCTGAAATTTTCTATATTTTGCTGTGTAAACATATCAGGGCCTTTTTGCCTTATCCGAGAATTAAAATTAATCAAATTACTGAGATTCTATCACCCAGGCATTGCATAAACCTTCAGCATTTTTTGCTAAGAATACCACATACTTCTATAATATTATATTGGTGATAGTGACTTCTGAATGTTTTAGTAAAAGCACATGTTAAAATATTTATTAACGCAGAAGAAACAGATCACTGAAGGAAAAGTGATTGCACAACAATAAGTTGTAGAAGAAACCATATACTCTACAGCCCTGTAGATGCACATTTTTCACACAACAGCTAGGAAATCTTGCTTCCTCAGACCAACTTTTTCACTAAGAGAAAAAACAGACTGAAAATAATGGGGAGAAAGCAGGTAGCTAAGCACAGAATATCAGCAAACCTCCAGTTCTTCAATTATTCATATCCTTTCTTTCCTTTATTCTCCTCTCCCATGTGGTTTTTTTATTCCTATTTTTAATATTCTTAATATATATCTTTTACATTAAGAGCATTTGCGTCACTTCTCTTTGTTCTTCCCCATTTGTAATTTTTAGTAAGAAGTGAAACACTGCTGTCAAGTCTTAAAAAAGAATAGAAAAAATGTTTTCTCCTTCACCTGTTACATCATTACTTTTTGCTAAGCAGCTCTCCCTGCATCAACCTGTTGTGTGCTGCCTTCTAAACAAACTAAGCCTTGCTTGCACTTTGATGTATTTCAAAGGAGAAACAGTACTGTGAAGGATGCACAGTCTCTATAGATTGTTTCTGCAATATTTCAGTGGAATAACAATGAGAAAAAAAGAGCAAACAGCAAGTAGATTCTGCAGAACATGGAAATGTTGATGACTAACATGTTCTGAATTATTTTATCATAGGTATAGTTATAATTATAGTTCTATGTTTCACTGTTGTCAATTTCTATTATCATGACTGTCAATAAAGGAATTCGGGAGGAAATTAACAAAAAAAGATTGGGAAGCAAAACCAGTTTTAAAAGAACATCACATATTCTTATGTTAAAAGCAATCTGGACTTCTATTTGAAATCATATATATTCTTTTTATATTATATTCTTTGAATTCACTGGGTTGTATTTTTCTTTCTCTTTTAAACCCACAGAAATCCACATAGAAGATAAATTGTAATTAGTTGTGTATGATAACCTTAGCAGCTCCATGAGAAACCGTAAATATCAGAGCTCAAAAAACCATAAATACGGGAGCTCAAACACAAGAAAAAAATGAAATAAAAAGCCCTGGGTTTGTTTGTATTTTGCTACACTTGCTTCTACATGGCACATCTTTATACACTGCAACATGGGAATGTTTTAAAAGATAATTTTCCCTACAATGGAAGACTCTATTTATTCAACTTAGAAGATACCAAGTGTATCTTAGTATCATATCCTTGTATTCCTTTCATTTAACAGTGCGAGCATCCCTTTGAGTCTTTCATAATGGAACCGATACTCAGAACTGAATCCAATTATAACAACCTACCAGCAGTACTAATTGGTGAAAATGCATTGCTGGTAATTACTGCAACGCATCCTTCTGCACAGGATGAACGACACCAATAAATTCTATCCAGTGTTAAACAATAAGCAAAGACTACCATCAGCACTGTTTTTCTTATGTAAAATGCATTAAAGTGAGTCATCCACTTAAAAGTTACCTACTGGTAGCTTTAACCCAGATTCGGGGACTAAGGTAAGTGCTTCAAAACCAACCAAACAAAAAGAATATAAAAATAATGAGGTGAGAGAGAAGAAAAAGAAAGAAAACACGATCACATAGTGCTTTGTCGTGGATTTTTTTTTTCCTATCTGTAGGCGAATCTTCAATACTTATTGGCTTCCTTTTGCCTTTCTTTTATTGCATCATTATTATTTGATCTTTGCACCGCTCTGGGCAACACTTTCATGCTAATAAATTCTGCAGCGCTTTAAAGATTTCTATCTCAGGGCCAGGCAAGGCGCCGAGCTGCGTGCACCGCGAGCATCCTTCAGCTCTCGCGGAGATATTTCTGAGAAGTGACGATTTGCAAGGCCGAGGCCGAAGAAAACACTTCTTCAGCTGTGTGGCTTTGAGTGTGTGAAAGCCCCTCGGGCGGGACCCCGCGGAGCCCCGGCAGCCCCGAGCCCGGCCAGGCAGGAGGGAGCCGGGGCTCGGAGCTCCCGGCCATGCCCCGCTTCCCATGCCGGCCGCGGAAAGGCAACGAAATCCGCCCTCCGTGGGGATTTTCATCAAATTGCCAAAGTTTTCAGGGTTTTTTATAAACAGTGTTGAAACTCCATCCAGGGCTGGAATAACCTCTGTGGGAGGAAGGGGCGGACTCTGTGTAACTCGAAACTTTCTTCTCCACAAGGATGACCTGACGGGGTGGATCTGGGAGCCGCCCCGGAGCGGGATTCCGAGGCGAAGCCTTTACCTCAAAAGTCCCGCTGCCGGCCGTCACCGGAGCTTCCCCTCCCGCGACCGCCCCGGCGGGACCTTCGGCTACCCTGACTCTTCCAAGCAAAAGCTGCCGAAAACCTACAATTTTTTTTCCCGATCTTCACTTTCCGCCCGGTCTAACTTGATTTCCCTTTGTATTGTCGCTATCTCTGGCGCCGAGGGGCGCCCCCGCCCCGGCCGTGCCCCCGCCCCGGACCCCCGGACCCCGCTGGGACTTACGTGGTGGCCGAGGGGAAGGGTCCCTCCGAGGAGTGGTTCATCACCACGGACTGGAAAAGTGTCAGGCTAAAGACCAGCAGCCAGCCAGCAGCCATCTTCCTGATCGAAGATCGATCCCCCTTCCCCAAGTCGGCGAGACGGCAATAATAATAAATTCAATTATGGTGTGTGGCGGTGCGGGGGGGGCCGTGGTTCTTTAAAGCCTCCTCCGCTGCCCCCACCCGCCCCCTCGCAGGAGGCGCAGCCCAGAGATGCGCGGAAAAGCGGGAGCGCGGCCGAGGGTGGGGAGGAGGAGAAACGATGGAGATCTGTGGGTGGAGTGGGAGAAGAGGCGAAACAGAGAAAAGAGAGCGAGCGAGAGATACTCCACTCTCTGCTACTCCAGCAGCAGCTCCAGCTCCATCCGATCCGCCGCCATCAGCGCTACTTTTGTAACAGATCCCACTCAGCGTGTGTGTGCGCGCGTCCTTCCCTGATTTATTCCGCTGATTGCAGAGCAGAAAGAGGAGGAGAGAGGCAGGCGGGGTGGCGGCTCCTGGGAGAAGAGGAGGGAAGCAGGCGATAGAGTTGGAGACGGGCGGATCGCTGCCGGCTCCTGCCCTCGCTGCCGGCAGCGGGGAAAGTCGCGGCGAGCGGCGGGGGCGGGCCGGGCCCTGCGGCGGCCGCGCTCCATACAAGGCTCCCAGGAACTCCCGGCCGGGCCGCCCCGGGGCCGCGCTGCCGCCCTGCCCCGCCCCGCGCAGCCCGCTCGCTATTTTTAAAACCGCTTCGTGCCTTGTTTTAATTCCAGCCCCCTCCTCCCTTCTCGGCGGTGGCAGCAGCAGCCGCCGCGCACGGCCCGTGTGCCACCAGTCTGGGCTGCGATTTAAATAGGTGTCTCATGGATGGAGCTATAAATGCCGCTCTCCCTCCCCGCGGCCGGCTGGAGCAGCGCCGCTCAGCCCCGCGGAGCCCGCCCGGCCGCCGCCCCCGCCCTTGGCAGCGTCCCGGGCCCGCTGCATCCCCGAGCGCCTCCGCGGAGCCGCCCCCGGGCACGGCCGGGGGTCCTCGGGCTTCACCCCCGCCCCGCCGCATCGCTAACCCGGTTATTCATTTCAGATCCCTCTGGAAATCCAGAGGACGCATTGCCTCTCCCCTCCTTTCGTTTGTTCACACACACCAGTCTCTGTGGCAACTATACGCTCTCCGTATAAAGGTAGAAAGTAATCCAGGGAAATATTTCTTAGCCTATTTGTTAAAGCAGTTAAAAGTTCAGTGACAAATCTGATTTTCTTTTTGATCTGTGGGTTGGTTTTGTTTGTTTTTTCTTTGTATGTGCTTGCATATTTATATTTTAATATATTTACTTACTTCGACAGGTGAAAATGACAGAGCAGACCCAGTATTCATTTTGTTTTCACATCCTTTATATTTAAGGATCACATCTTGAATGTATTAACTCACAACAATTTCTATAAAACAGGAAAGTGCTCATCTCTATTTTAAAGGTGGCGAAGGGATCAAAACTGAGATGCACAAATGCAGAATTGAGTGCTCACATCGCCCGGGCTCAAAGCCAGCACGATATTTCAGTTGCAATCTGTAAAGCATGCAGTCACTCATCTACATTGTCTCTGGATTGGAGCTGGCACTTGGGAGCTCGTGGGAAGAACTCCCAGTTGTCTTCACCTATCCACCTACCCATAGGTACGTAGGATTCATCAGGGTTCGGGTGCAAGTTTGAAATAGCATTTTCTAAAATGGTTCTGCAGCCTTTAGACTCAAACTGTCTGAAGAGTATCTATAGCTCAGCTTTTGTTGGTTTCCATAGTCCTGACAGTTTTGCCACATGAAGTGGCACCTCTTTGGGTACTCACCTGTAACTGCTGTGGCTGAAGTATTTCTGCTTCCCCACGGGGATGTCAAGGGTACCAGCACAGTCATGGCCTTGTGGCACAAAAGTCCTGCTTCATGAGATGGATTGTGAGGAGATCTGAGGTAGAAAGATGGTAGGGAATGGATTGGCAAAATGCACAGAGGAAAGGGGCTGGAGATGTGAACTAGTACAGGTTGCACAAGACCATGACAAATTTACTTAGATAAAGTAATTTACTTAGATAAAGCTCCTCATTTCTGGGCTCTCGCACTAAGAGTAGCATTATCAGTATCAAGTTAACATCAATTCAGTTACGAACATGAACATTTAACAAAAACTCTGATTCTGCTCCTTGATAGGACTCTGGAGTTTGGCTCCAGTTCATGCCTAAACTCTGCTGAGTTACCAGAAACCAGATGTTCTTCAGTTAGCTGTGCCCCAAAACACCTACAGTTTTGCAGGGGGCAGCACCCCTCCAGAACAAATGGGAATGCCCCACCTGGCTCTTTCCCTACCTGAAGGATTAAGCATATGCCCATTGCTTCTCTTCTCAGCAGGAAAGTTCATGTTAAATTCCCAGCAGTGCTGCCCCCAAGAGCCTGTTGGGCAAGCTGTGGGCACTGAGCTGGGAAAGAGATGTTCTCTCCCAGGGGATAACTCACTGGAGTGGGCAAACAGAAAAGTACTGATGTGTTGGTGTGGGAAAGAGAGGGTGCAAGTAACTGTGCAAACACACCGAGAAAATGGTTTCAGTAGGCGAGAATAAGCAATAGCACCCTTACTCACAAGTACCATTTCAATATAATGTAAAGGAGACCAAAGAGCAGGGAGTGATAATGTAAAATAATAAATAGATAACTAAAGGGCTACACAGGAATGTCTCTTTCATCATTAGTACAATTTTCTGTAAGCCTCACTTCTGATGCTTATAGAGTTTCTTAGGGCAATAATTATAGCTGCAAATAGTTGCAACAACAGTAGCACATGGGATGGCAATGGAACTGTGCAATGCATGGGTTGCTTGACATCCCCCCTAGTACTGTAAGGTCTGGATTAATCAGGACTAATATACTGAAAACATCTGAAAAGTGAAAAAGATTCTAGAGGAAATACTGTTATGATTTAATAAAGAAGTATTCAAAGCTTGCAATCTCCTGTGCTATTTACAACTATATAACAAGACCCTCTACAAGTTAATCCTAGTGTGAGTGCCTGTGGAGCTCACTGAAACTCAGGGATAAAAGAGTGAAGTTGTCTATATGAAGCTCCAGCATGGAGAAGAAATACACAGGTTAGCTCCAAACGAGCTGGTTGAGATGTGGAGGAGCAGCCAGGGCTGGAAAATGGAGCTTGACAAGGGCTGTGGCATTCTGTGATAGACAACTCAAGATCAACTTGCAAGTTTTTCAGGATTTACAAGTAAACTTGAACTGGAGCCCAGTTTTGAGAACAGGTAGAGTCAAATAACAGTTCTCCTGTAAAATTAAGTAAGGCTGGAAGTCAGGTTTTGAAGTTTTGCCTTTTTTGAATCTGAAATTCAGGAATCCAGTGCCAGCCTGAAGCATGGGGAAGAAAAGAAAGCAGGACTTATTCCATGAACAATTTATTATTTACTAATCAGCCAGTCTTTGGTTCACCTAGTTATTTATGGCCTAAAAATTCATTAATTTTCCAGGTATTTAATAAAGATGCAGAATGTTTAGAAATGCTGACCTCATCCTAGAGCTGTGTATGGACATGAGGAATAGGCCTAAAATGAGTTCCTACTACCTTCAACAAGGAAGTATGATTGGCATAAAACATTAGTTTATCAGAGTTCAGGTTCTTGGTATGTCTTCACCCTCCCATAATGCAGAAAAAAAAGCACAAATGTAGTTCCATCATGAAGTTTTAAAAAGCCATTCAAGTCTCCTAAACAATCAATTTCTTTACATTTGCTGATTAAACTATTTTCTTAGTCACTGTTTTAAATACATGGCATGTATTTCACAGTAACATTGCACTGCAGAAATTCTTGAAATTTATCTGCATCGAGATTCCTAAAGATCTATTACAGCAGACAAATCTTTTTCTTTAAGCACTTGAATGACAAAACAACGAAAGTAAATCTTCATTCTTACTTCATTCTAAATTTATTTCCTGTCATATCTGACCAAGACCTTTCTGTGAAGGAGCACGAGAGCAACAGGTACTGATATAATGAGGCATCTTACAGAAAATTTGCTGTGTAGCTATTTGGTGGACTTGGCAGGGTTAGGCTTGTGGTTGGACTCTTACCTTAAAGATCCTTTCCAATCTAAAATATTCTATTCTGTGATTCTACTGAAAGTACTAGAAATCTTTCAACTGACTATGGTAGTCCATATGTCAGAAAAAAATTCCTATTGCAAAACTACAACACTTTATTTGCATCAAAGGCTTCTTCTCAGTTCATTTAATCTGTAGCAAGTATTAATTAATAATCAAGCTTTTCTCTTTTATTTCAATTTCTGGATATATTATTTATGTTTTCATGTCTTATTTACACCATTGCAAATCTAGCATAAAAGACAAAGGAGCAGAGCCCTCTGTCTCTTAACTGTTTTAAAAAAAAATCCAAATTTTTGATGTTAACACCAGAATCAAAGTTTTATTAATCTGGTTTTATACTGGTATATAAACTCATTCTGCAGTAATCAGCATTTTCAGAAAAATTCTTGAAGCCAGTGACATGTTAAGACCACACATGCAGTGATTGCAGCACTTGTGTGAATAGATGGGACACAGTTACCAAGTGCCTTAAGTGTCTTTTGTGGGGGCATAATAGGCAATAAATCTGTACTGGCTTTATTCTTGCCAGCCCTGATCAGCATTTTGCTGAGCACATTCCACCTTTGTGCTTGGTATGACACATACTCCACTAGATGGAACCTCCAGTTGTTACTGGGTTCAGCCAAAATGTGCTTGCTGAAATATGGCAAAAAGTGTGTGCATGACCCTGGAGAAAGGTGTAAAGCACAAGTCTGATGAGGGGCGGCTGAGGGAGCTGGAGATGTTTAGTCTGGATAAAAGGAGGATCAGGGGGAACCTTATCACTCTGTACAACTGCCTGAAAAGAGGTTGTAGAAAGTGGTGTCAGTCTCTTCTCATGAGTAACAAGTAATAGAACAAGTGGAAATGGCCTCAAGTTGCACCAGGGAAGGTTTAGGCGGGGTATTAGAAAAAAATTTCTTCATGGAAAGGGTTGTCAAGCCCTGGAACAGACAGCCCAGTGAAGTGGTTGAGTCACCATACCTGGAGGTATTTATATGTGTAGATGTGGCACTCTAGGGACATGGTTTAGTGGTGGACTTGGCAGTGCTGGGTTAGCAGTTGAGCTATATAATCTTAAAAGTAAATTATTCCAACCTAAATGATTCTGTGGTTCTGTAGTTCTATGGTAATCAATGCCACATACCAAAACACTATTTTCTTCCTGGCATGTAATATCTTCTTTATATCTGTGTTTTACATAGGGAAGGAGGAGTAATCTTGCTGAATAGTTCTCATTCTATTTGCTGGTGCAGGACTGACTAGAGGCAGCCTGATCTCAATTTCTAATTTCAGGGGTAAAATGGTCTTACTGGAGTCTGCACCAGATGGAAATGCAAGATCCAGCCCTTTGCAAGTGGGATGAATTGTTTTACATATTTGAATTTGACAACATTTATATTGCAAAAATTTTGTGACCTACATCCAAGAGCAAGATAATCAACACTGTTTTGTTCTCACCCTTGTGATTTTCATATTTGAGTAAGCATTCTGGATCTGGTAGCAAAACCTTCACTTTTTGATATGAATGTTTATGCTTTTCTTGTTATTGTCAGATTTGAGGAAAGCATTGATTCTAATTCTAGTCATTAGATCTGTATGCATTTTCACACTTGGGTTTTTTGATACTGCAGTTAAGCCAACAGTAACTTTGGGATAACTTAATATTGAAACTTGGAGTCCAGAACAATAAAATTTCTCCCACTGAATAAAAAAGAAAAATAGTTTATAACCAAGTTACAGTGTAAAGCTTCATCCATGGTGCTGATTTTGCTTGGTGTAGAGTTGATTTTTTCCAGAGTAGCTAGTATGGGGCTTTGCTTTGGGGTTATGTTGAAAGCAGTGTTGATAACACAGGGATGTTTTAGTTGTTGCTAAGCAGAGCTTACACTGTAGGACTATATGGAGATAGTAGTTTGGTTCTGAAACACTCTGTGTTCATTCTAATATTATCATTAATATGCTTCTGAGTTTCAAAGGAAAATTGATTTTTTTTTCATTAATCACTGTGTTATATTTCATAGTATAATGTAAAAGTGCTTATTGTAATTCTCATATTGTTGTTGTGACACTATTCTCAGAAAACCATAAATGTCAGTCATCTTGCTGGAGAACACCCTCAATTATAAATGTTAAACTGTGCTATGTTTTGAACTTGTAAAGAAATATAACTTCTAAGAGTAGTATTATACAAATAACATATGTCTTATAAAGTTGAAATTGACAGTATTTTTGTACAACCTTGTCTATTTTCTACCAAGTCCCTAATCTATTTTAATTTACTTTATTCCATCTCTTCCACTGACTTGAAGCATATACAGTTCTTTCTTGAAACAAAAAAAACCCAAAACATATATATATATATAAATATAAATATATATATATATATGTTTCTTCTTTAACCTCTCAAATCAGACAATTTTCTCCATTGTTTTCACCCTGTGAAATATATTCCTATGCCAGTAGATGATTTTCTAAATGTAAGGGTGGGCCTCTCCTGAAATCTGGTCTCTTGCAACTTCATAGGACTAAAAGAAGGTCCATTGACCCATGGAGAGGCACTCTCTGTGATGGCAACAGAATAATCATTGCAAACCACTGTCAGCCAAATGGAATTAAGCCATCTCAGCATCTCATCCATTTAACCTAATTTACCAGGTGGTTATCAAAGGTACATTCCAAAGTTATTGCTGAGATTTTACTGCAATATTCCTGCAAAGGAACAGGGCTGTTGTGCCATCCAGCCACAGGTCCTACTTTTGGAAGTTCAAGAGGGTAGGCTGAACTTTAGTTGGAAGGTTGTATTTGTGCCCCCTTTTTAGAGCACAGCTGTTGCTGTTCCTGTTCTGCATTTGGTGAGATACTCATAGACCCTATGAGAAAAGGGTTTCCTTTTTTCTTACCTAGTTGAAGTCAATGGGCATAGATCAGCACCTCCACAGAATTGTTCATCCTGCCCTAAAATATGGATTGTTGAGTATTGGTATCCTGTTTGATGTGCTTTGTAAACTAGTAGTAAATACAAAAATAACTTAGAAGGAATACTGGGCAGGGGGATGGAGAAAAAGTAAGAATGAATTATTATAGAGCAAAAATAAGAAAAGAATAGGAAAGTAAATATCAAGAAGGAAGTTTATGCATGTGGAAATAAAGATATGCATATTGTCTTCATTACGTATCATACAAGGTAAAGAAATTTTTTAAAAGGAAATAGAAGAGAAAAAGTAAAGTGAATCAGGAAAACAGGAATATGAGGAGGAAAAAAATCATTAGGAAAATGAGACAGTAAGGGGAAGAAAAACTGTGTGCTGATAAGGAAGACATACCAGTAAGTAGGAGGGGTAACAAAGAGGAAAAAGAGGAACGAGCTCACCAAGAGAGGTTTGGTCTGCACATGTGCACTTGTCGACTTAGTTGTAAAAGATGGCAAAAGAATGGCAGGAAGAAGTCAAGTGTCTGTTATGCCAGGGGAGCAGAGCAGAGGCTTTGCCCTGCGCTGGCTCGGAGCCGGGTGGCCCCGTTGGCCGGGTCAGGCCCATCTGCTGTGCCCTGCCCCAGGAAGAGGTGATCAGCTCAGGCAGCAAAGGGCACAGAGCTCCCAAAGGAGCACAAGACCCAAGCCTTGAGTTCAGGGAGAAGGCAGAGCTCCCTCCTGTGTAACACAGTTCACCTCAATCTGGTTAGACAGCTTCTGCTACACATTTTACACCAGCTGCAAAAAATGATTTAAGGAAATTTTGAATCTTTTGTATGCTAATAATTTCTAATGAGGGAAGCTGGTGGGATAGATGGTAGACTTTATGCCAAGTAGCCTTAAGAAATAATAAAATAACAAATAAATATTTATAATATTCTTTCTTCAATAAAGCCTGAAGATATATAAATTCTCTCATCTCTTTCATGATTTATTAAAAATCTTTAATTGGCTGTTCTTAAAAAATTCCATTTTGACTTCTAAAGTGAAAAGTCAAAAGATAAAAGCATCTGTAGGTAAACTTCCGCATCTGATCTGCCCATGTCTCTAGAATTCAAATGAAGGAATGGATTTAAAAAGTTACATTTCAAGCTCCTGCTCTCATTTCAGCAGTAAGTGAGAATTTTATGTTGTTTAATTTGAAAGGAGAAAGTAAAATGTTTGCATTTGCCCATAGTATCTATATGGGTCTAATTATTTCTGGAATCATGTGCCATTAAGCTATATAATAATGATGTAATTTATTTGCATGGGTTAATGCCTTAAGAATCCAAACTATTTCAGAAGCCGTAATGTATCACTATGGTAATGTTAAGCCCCCTTGTTATAATTGGGTCTGTACAGTCTGCCATTCCATGCAAAGCAACAAAGGGCAGCTCTGCACAAACCACTCCAAATGTTGGAATTAATTGTGTTGTAGACTTCATATTGCACTTGCAGATGTTATTAATTACTGCTACTCTCTGTTTAATAGCTGTTTCTATAGTAACTCTGATTTTTTTAAGAGTGTGTGGAGGGAAGTAAATTGAGTAGTTGTTTTGTTTGTTGGGTTTTTTTTCTCCCTACAAGGAGGACAAAGGCAATCTGACTACAGATACACCTATATAAATATATGTATATGTATAAATACCCAAACCCTAAAAAGTGCAAGAAGCGCAAGATAAACAAAAAGTAATGACACAGAGGAACATTAACGTTTTCAGAAGATACCAAGCTACTCAAATGATCAATTACTGAAGTTAACAGTCTGCTCTCACTTGATCCTTTTAAGTTTGTGATTTTTGTCACAATTTAGAAAGTCCAGTGAAATGAGAGTGCATGCAGTGCAAGCTAACACAGATCTATGTCTGTGTCCAACATCACAGATTTACTAGATACAAACACACTACCAATGATGCTGGCCTAGGACTAAAAGACTTAAAACATACATGTCTGAAGACTTAATAATAAATTTAATATTTTATGTGAATTATAAACTAACCACAGTTGTGTAACCTGCATTTGAAATACAGCTTTTACATCCACTGCCTGGCATATTTGCAAGAACAGAGTAAAGTATGTAGTGTATCAGCTAACACACCAAGTATCTGTTAACTTTAAGTCATCTCTAAATTCTGTGTTCATTCAACACATGCTTTTGGTTACAAAGTATTCTAAAAACAGATAGAATGTCCTGGTAACTGGAGATGTGGATAGTTTAATATTTACTCCCTACACATATCAGAAAATAAAGTGAAAATAAAGATTCATAAATAAAATTACTGATAAATTAAAAGTTATTGTTTCTTGAAACTACCAGGAGTGGGAAAAAAGGTAAGATTTCTTTTGATATTTCAAGATGATACACTGAAATAACAAATATTTCCTTTTAAAGTGTAGCAGTTATCATATTCTAACTTAAATTATCATATGAAAAGTATAACAATCTCAGCTTATTTCCATCAATAGCTATTATAGAAAACATGACTTTAAATGTCCAGCTCTCCCTCCCTTGAGTACAATAAACCTTTCGTCCACTTTGACATGCAGATGACTGACTCCAGGAGTACCACAAGAACTTTCCTTTTCTATGGAAGCTCACTGCCAAGTGCCATGTGCACCTGTCTGTCCTGTGGGAGTGAAATAAAACCTTTTGAATTAGATAAGCATTTGTCCCATGCCCTGATGACATCCTGGGTTTACAGTTTAAGCAGGTCAGAGTGATGCCCATTTTGTGACTGACCTTCAGAAGGGCACTCAGCACCTCAGCTGGTGTGTGACAGCTGTCACAAGGGTGTTTGGGTGAAGAAAGAGACGAGATGGTTGACTCCATGATCAGAAGGCTTGATTTATTATTTTATGATATATACATCTATTTAAACTATACTAAAAAGAAAAGGAAAGGAGAGTTTCCAGAACCTGCTACCTAACCTAAGAATAGAAAAAGTAAAGAATGATAACAAACCCTGCTCTCGGCACAGTCCGAGAGAGCTCTCAGTTCTGGATTGGCCATTATCTCTAAACATCCAATCTGGGCCAATCCAGACAGACCTGTTGCATTCCACAGCAGCAGATAACCTATTGTTTATGTCTTGTTGCTGAACTTCTCAGCTTCAGCAGGAAAAATCCTGAGAGAGGATTTTTCATAAAGGAAATGTCTGTGACACTGGTGTGCATTAGTAGCCCAGGATTTGAAATTGTCATCAAAACATATACACAAAGCACACAGTAAATAAAAAAATAACTCAGGGTATAATAAATTTATTAATCATTAAAATAGAGTAATAAAAAGAGAAGAATCTCAATGTCTTAGAGGACAAATCTAGACTGAGAATTTTCCTTTTATAACACAAATCAGTGTTTTGAAATCCTTGTAGGACCTAAACGTGTTCTGCCTCCTACTCAACATTTTGCAGCAGAAATCCTCATCGAGGAGAGGCTGCTCTCTCACAGACTACCCTGTGTCCTGCAGAAGAGCCACCACCACCCCTCCAGAGACTGACTGAGACCAGGCTGAGGTGCCTGCTAAGAAAAAGCAGCAGCTGTGCCAGATTTGATCAGTAATCCCTGGAAATAGAGTTTCTCTGTTTCTTTTTCACTTTGGAAACTTCCTTTGCCCTTGACTAGGCCTTTCTTCTGACCAGTCTCCTGAGATCTGTTTTCTAGGCATGAAAAGAGATGAGAATATTCTCATATTTTTTTAAATATGAGAAGTCTATGGGAGACATCAAGTGGTGGACATAACCTTGAGAGTACAGGGGTAAAGGAGGCAGAAAACCCAATGCAGGGTCAGAAAATTGAAAGCAAAAGGATTAATTAAAATATACTAAAGGAGTTTTGAAGATGAAAAAGGAATATAAGTGCTAAGTATTTTCCTCTGTAACAGAAGCTGTGCTGAAAATCAACCGGGAAAGCATGGCTTTTATTTGAGAGGCAATTTGCATATTAATATTGTGATAGCATTATGCAATAGTATATAAGACAGATTGGGTAAATAGAGGCTGTGACCAAACATTTCAGCTCCTTCTCCATGTCTATTGAAAATAAAAACTGGCAGAATGTCACACTATAGGATTGTCCTTGATTTGTTTCCAGTAGAACATTAATTGATGTATTCCCATGTTTTGATATGTGATTTACAAGCTCAATAACTCGAAGGGTGATTACAGCCAGGCAGGCAATCTGGATGCCAAGCCTCATTTCAGTGAACTGTCCTGGATATTTCACTCTGAAAATCATGGCTTTCTAAATGTGTGGGAAACAATATTAAGCAGTGGCAATCAGCAGTGCAGTTTTCTGTTGGTGTAGCAGGAGGGATTATTTTGAAATAGCTAGTGCATCTGTTTGGTAGCTATTTTTCTCTTTTGAACTGGAAAAATCTACAATGTTTCAAACAAAATGCTTACAAAATATCCAGAAATGTAGAAATTTTTGCAAAGAAATTCTAAGCTATAGTTTCACTCCAATACAATCTACAGTTACAATTGTGACCCCTAAATACCAAGGCTGTAATGGTAACAGTGAAAAATGAAATCTCATTATTGTAATACTCTATATTGCTAAAATACCATCAATCCATTTCATGTTTCATCTCAATTTCTAATATGGCTTCATTTGGTGAAATCTGCTTAACAGGGAAAAAAATGAGCCTACTTTTTTAATAACTGTTGTTAAATGAGTAATAGAGAATTTTTGTTTCAAAGAGAAAGTAAAGTGGTTATGTGATGTAAGATTATTTGAATGAAAGCTACTTCCAGTACAGCAGCTTTAAGGGTTAATAGTTCAGCTCACACATCAAAACAAGCTAGGAGATGGCATAAGTATTAAGGAGCAGAGTACTAGAGGATGGATACAGCACAATATAACTTTGCAGAGTGAAAACTGGCACATGTTGCCCAAAAATCTGTGGAAGCAACCATCAGCAGTAAATTTGTGATATCAAAATGTTTACTACATTAAACCAACAAATGATAGTTTATTATTTCTTACATTAAACCTTCTGTCTGAAAACTGTGGGTATGAAGATTATGCTTTATCCTGCGTTTAGGAGAGCATCGTTGCCCTCTTTCCACCTGTGGGATAAGTTGGCATTTCACTAGATCCTGTGCCAGTGCCTTTCAGCATTCTCCTCAGATTTGTTGCACAGTTGCTCTTTTGGGAGCCTGATTTACCAACACCTTTTGCAACAAGTGAAACTGCCTCTGTGCAGGAGCGAGATCATGTCTATTTTTCTTGTTATACAAACTCATTTAATTCATTCCTCATCATAGTTCCTCATGACTGATTTTTCTAAATTTTAATTATATGAAGAATGCTTATTTTTACTATATATACTTTCTTCTTTTTCATCTATTGCTGCATCTGTTGCACTAGAAAGAGAAGCACCCTGACTCTGTGATCAAGGGAGAAGAGCAGCCTTGCCTCAGGCTTCTCAGACCAACAGGAAACATGTTTTGATGTAGAAGCAAAGTGGCTTCTTAGCAGCTGGAAGAATTTTTGAGAGTATAAATAAGGAAAAGTAAATGGAAAGTAGGAATTAATTTTTGGTGTGGCAAGAAGAAGGGGATAATTTCAAAGAGGTCAAGTTTTGAAGACAGGGTTTATAGGAAGAATGTGAGCCTCTGCAGATGTTTGGGGAGGAGAAATGAGACCAAAGAGTTTGCAAGAGGAAACAGGAGATTGTATGTTTCTCTCATAATTATAGTAAGCATATTGTTGTGTCTAAGAAATGAAGTGGCCATCATTCCAGGTATTTAACTGGTCACCAGATATCTTTGAACCTCTTTATGCAGAGATGAGAATGGGTCTATAAACATGGCCTCAGCCTCATGTACACTAAGGGTCCAGCTTCCCAAAAGCAAAGTTTTCTTCTGTTTGTATCTAGCTAAACAGATGAAGATGCAAATAATCCAGAAAATAATCCTGTGGCTTGGAGCTTCCTGCCAAATAGAGATGATTAATTATTTGCTTCTCAATTTTGCTGTACAAAATGAGATGCTAGAAGTTAGCAAAACATGCTCAGAAAAAGCAGCATTGCTGAGGTCAAAAAGTTGAAGAATAAAGCAACAATTGCCAAAACTATCACTGATTTAAAACAAGCACCAGAAGTTTCACTGCTTTCACAAAGTGGAGATGCAAAGGCATCATGCAATAAGGTTAAGGAAAAAGATGATTATGATTATGTCACAGTTATGACATGGCCCTTAAGCAAAAAATAATTTTTGTTTGTGTTTCTGGCCTCATTTCTATAGATTCTAGATTTTGAAGGTAATTTAAGACAGAAAAAAAAGTTATAAAGTACAACACGGATTTACAAAGGCTTACTTCATTGCACTGGATTAAGATTCTACTTTACTTTGATTTTCTGGAAAAAGGAAATGAAATACATCTAATCTACTTAGACTTTTACAATGCATCTGATTCAATTCCACAAGGAAAATTATTAGCTAAATAGAAAAGTCAAGGATTAGCAAAAGAATTTTAAAATGAGTAAGGAATAGACTTAGAAGAGAAAAAGTGAAATGTTGAAGCAAACTGTTGATTAGAAAATTGTCTTGAAAAGTAGATTAGAGACTTATTTCATCTAAAATTTACATTAGTAATCTTGGCTCATGGTATGTGATTGATCTGTTAAAATTTAATGATGACACAAAGGAATTGCCAATATAAGGGAGGGTCAAACATCAGGCAGGATGAAAAAGATAAATGATGATGGCAATAACAGAGTAAGAAGAAAATTATGACTTCAGGGACTAATAGGAAAAAATTACTTGCTGCTCATGTTGGTTGTTTACACAATGACTATGATTCATTAGTATTACATAGATACAAGATAACCAAATATGATCCTGTAATCTGGTTGTGTTTCCCCTGTATTGCTTTAATATTTTTATTGTTTTCTGTTCCTCTGTATGATTTCCTTCAGGGAAGGTTTAGATTGAATATTAGGAAAACTTTCTTCACTGAAAGGATGGTCAGGGAGGGGGTGAAATTGCCATTCTTGGACGTGTTCAAACAATTGCAGATGTGGCAATCAGGGACACACTTTAGTGGTGAATATGGTGGTGCTACATTGATAGTTGGACTCAATGATCTTAGAAGTCTTTTCCAATTTAAATTATTCTGTGACCCTGTAAAGCACTTGACTCTGGGCTGAGTGTGAAAAACTGTGATTTTGAACCCCATTTCTTACATCCCCATGCATCTATAGCCTGTGAGAGCCCATCCTGATTATGGAATACCCTTCTGGCCAACCATGTGAAACAAATAAATTCAAACTGGAACAAGGGCTAAGCAGGGTGCCTGGGACTAAATGTGCTTTGCTTTTACGAGCTGGGGGCAGATAAGGTGTATGCTCACCCTCTGAAATTGTAAGAGCAGACAGAAGAGAGAGAAGACGCATTTTAGCTAATGAATAATGCTGGTACAAGGATAAACAGGCACAAATCAGCCATGGTTACGTGTGAAGAGGAAAATCAAGACCATCAGATCAGTGAGAGACTATAAGGGCAGAAAGGGAACATTTGTTTCTAGCTCATGAAACAGAAATAGCAGTGCCCCTTTTGCCCAGATCAGTTTCTCACTTAATTTTTATTTTCACATTTTCCTTAACATCAGTATTACCATTCTTCACTAACAGATTACTTTGCTAAGCCTGTCCAGGCTGTAGAAATTAAGCATCATGGCTCTTTCGGATTTTGCATTTGCTATTCCCTGACTACCCTCCAGTTTCTGTGTTTGTGCTCTTTTTCACTGAGCTAGTTCACCCTTTTAGAGTTTCTGTCTGCTTCCTCACATGCCTTTCTCCTTTCACTGCATGATATTTTTCAGCAATTCGATATAATTGATTTTATTATTATTTTCTGGTTTCTTTTCTTCTTTTTTGGCCAAATTTTGCACCAAAGCAGTTCAAACACCATTTCATGCTTTAAAAGGTGACTCTATTGCAAGATTCTCTGTCATCATCATATATAGCAGCCTTAAAATTTACAACCATAAGACTGGAACAGGAAGGCAGAATACATATAACTTCCTGGACTGATACAAGCAATAGATATTTTAAATTTCTTCTTTTCTTTTTTTTTTCTCTGTTATACTATTATCTAATTATAGCAGTGACTCCACATTCAATTTATTTGACAAAAAAAAGTGCTCTAAAACTTTCTTCTTCAAGTATGCCAGCCCATACTGAGCCTACAAAACCCAAAAATCCCATCCCCCTTAGATCCAACATAGAGCAATTAAACCCTTGTTTTCTCTTTTTAACTTCAGATACTTGCTTAAAAACAAGAGAGATACTGTCAACCACCTCTTCAAACTGGCTCTTGACAGGACAAAATGTCTGTAAGATTAGTTGTTTAGCCCCTTTATCCTGATATCTTCTAGCAAAACATTTAAAAAAGTTGACTTTCAAATAGTTAAATTACCATTACTGCTATTTTGGGACAAGACAGTTGTTTGGTGCACTCTAAGACTGGGTGAGCTCCAGGACTGTGTAAGCAAAAGTTGCTTGAAAATCAGCCATAAACTGTTAGGTTTTTCAGAGTGAAGTCAAAATGTTAAACTCAGTGATATCAGATACAATCTTTATTTAAAGCTAACATATGAATTTATGCAAACCCAGATAAGGAGGATTTTTCTTTTTATTTCACAAGGATTAGATGGCCAGAGAGGAGCTGCATGCTTGCTGTTAACACATCGTGAGTTGAAAATTGTTAATAACTCAGCCCTTGTCAGAGCAAGGTCTCTGCTCAGAAAAACAATGAGGACATAGATATTTCCCTTCAGAAAGGGTTTTCATATCTGGTTTTGTTCCAGGTAGGATCTAGTCCTAATCCTTCTAAATGTTCCACATAAATAAAGCAGTAAATTTGAGCCAGCTAAACAGTGGTTTGATTTTAAATCTAAAATGTTAACACTGGTAATAAATGCAAAGGCAGAACTGAAGCAGTTATCACAATTAGATTAAATTTTGAACATGAAAAAGAAAATAAATTGGAGGAATATCTTTTGGAATATGTGTAGCATTTAATTTCAATACTTCACTCCATGCTCTATTTCTACAAGAGCTGAAATAAAATCCAAATGATTTTGCACAAGACTTATATAACTACAAAATTAACTAAATATCTTTATTTAAATGAAACAATTAAAAAAAAATCTTAATTTGATCAATGAGCTAAGGCATTTTTCAGTTTTATCTCATCTAATTGGTTCTCTGCCAGTAAATTTCCCAAGTCCAATATTCCATCAGCTCTTTCTCTGAAATGACCTTCCATGGCAATTTATGGAAGAAATGAAGCTACCTCTAGCCCTCTGCAGGTAGAACACACCCAATAAACTCAAGATCCTGAACCCAAAGGAAGAAAAAATGAGCAGAGAAAATAGAAAACCAGCCACTGCCATCAACAACAAAAAATACAGAGGGACGTCAGTTTACCACCAAAGACTGCAAAACCTGTTCCTACAGGTTTTCTCCCAAATGAGAGGTGTGCTATGGTTCAGGCTGGAACTTCTTTGTGATATTAAGTCTTCGGGGCAGGATACCTATGAAAAGGATTGGGGCATATCTGTGCATTGTCCTGCTGCTGCTGCAGATGGTGGGGTTGGAGGTGGTGGAGAAGCCCATCATGGCGTGGAAGGAAGAGGAGTTGGGAAATTTGTGAGTTTTGCCAAAGTCAAGGCCAAAGGAGGAAAGTAGTCCAAGAAGGACTGAAATATAATTTGTAATTCACACACCTTCAGTGCCATGAAAGCAAGTGCTTGTCTAATGTTTTGGTTTTCCTTGTTGCTTCCTTTTTTTTTCTACTTTATTTCTCTTTTTGCTTCTGGAATTTTTTTTTTTGACAGCTTGAGTCAATTTCTCAAAGGAAAAATAAAGAATAATATAGGGAAAAATTTGTAAAGATGTAATAAAATAATCCTGAAAATGTTTTGTCTCACAAGCAAAAGGCATTTTATTTAGTGGAAATCCCATAAACATTCATCAGTTTTGGAATTTATTGTATTTGACTTTTTTTTTTTTCCCTTAAGGTTTAAAGCAGTAAGCCTTGTGGATCTCTGAGCCCTGATCCTAAGGGTACTTGAAGGCTGAGGTTGAGGTCCCGGCATTGTGGGTGCCCCAGACTGGGGAGGAGGGAGCAATGAGGATGCAAATGCCAAACTCCCCTTGGCAGGACTTTTCCAGCCCCAGTGTCCCTGGAGCTGTAGGCCTGTGGAACTCTGAACCCTAATCCTAATGGCAACTGGGGGCCAAGACTGAGGTCCTAAAGACCTGGCCCAGATAAGAAAGGTTTGGAGGAAACAATGTTAGTGCAATATCCCTGTGAGTGTGGTGATCACCACATAAATCTGAGAGGTACTAACTCATAAAAAATAAATCCTAATAAAAACTGAAATTAACAGTAAATGTATCTGAATATGATAGACTAGCCAAAGTTGTTACCTGTAAAAAAAAAGATCATTAAGAAGACTACAGAGTGCTGTATTTACAGAGATAAAGATTTGATATGCTGAACAATGTAGTTATTATTAATAATCATAAAGTAATTTGGTCTGGAAGGGAAATTTAAGATCATCTAGTCAAACTTCCCTGCCATGTACAGGGGCACCTCCCACTTGGTCAGGTTGCTCAAAGGTCCATTCAATCTGTCCTTAAACAATTCCAGAGTTGAGGCATCTACCACCTCTCTGGGAAACCTGTGACAGAGTATTGCTACCCTCATAGTGTGACCGTGTTCTCAGGGGTCTTAGGATGAGGGAACAGACGAGAATCTTGACTCCGTGTTTCAGAAGGCTTGATTTATTATTTTATGATATGTATTATATTATAACTATACTAAAAGAATAGAAGAAAGGATTTCATCAGAAGGCTAGCAAGAATAGAAAAGGAATGGTAACAAAGGCTTGTGACTGAGACAGTCTGACAGCCAGACTGTGATTGGCCATTAATTAGAAACAACCACATGAGACCAATCACAGATGCACCTGTTGCATTCCACAGCAGCAGACAATCATTTTTTACATTTGTTCCTGAGGCCTCTCAGCTTCTCAGGAGAAGAAATCCTAAGGAAAGGATTTTTCAGAAAACATGTCTGTGACACTCATAGTAGATAATTCTTTCCTTATGTCCAATATAAATCTACCCTCTTTCACTTTAAAACTATCACTACAGGCCCTGCTAAAAATCTGTCCTCATGTTTTTCTTGTAAGCTCCCTTCAGGTACTGAAAGGCCATGGTAAGATCTGCCCAGACCCTTCTCTTCTCCAGGCTGAACAGTCCCCAACTCTCTTAGCCTGGTTCCACAGGAGCTGTCCCAGCCCTGTGATCACCTCCATGATCCCCTGTGGACATACGTGTCTAATATGTATCCAACATGTCCATGTCTTCCTTGTGCTGGTGGCCAGAGCTGGATGCAGCGCTCCAGCTGGGGTCTCACCAGAGCAGAGCAGAGGAGCAGAATCCCCTCCCTCAGCCTGCTGTCCCCGCTGCTTGAGATGCAGCCCAGGACATTTTTGGCCTTCTGTGAATGCACATGGCTGGCTCACGTCCAGCTCTCCATCCCCCAGTGCCCAAGCCCTTCTCCCCAGGGCTGCTCTCAATCCCTTCATCCCCCAGTTTGTATTGCTCTTGGGAGTTGCCCTGACCCACGTGCAGCACCTTGCATTTGGCCTTGTTGAACTTCTTGAGGTTAATTATCAGCTTTCATAGTGCTAAAAATAGGTGCCTAATTCCTGGAGCCTTTAGTTACACTGGAAGGAGGCAAAAGCTCCTTTAAATCAAGGTTCTAAGGCATAGGTTTCCAAGCTCTGCTCTTCCAGAGGGATGATATCACAATATTATAAATCAGAAGGAAAAAATGGCTTAAGTAGATACTCAGTAAAATCTTTTGACAAATATGCTTTGATTTATAACCATTAACATGTCTTCTCTTTTGGCTTTTGGTTTTCCTGTGATTTTGTTTTTTGTTGTGTTACAAAATTACTGTGACCAAATATTTCTGCCTACAAGTTATTCTCAGCTATTGTTTATTTGGGTTCATGGACTAAACAAGATTTAAGGCCATTTTGGTTACCAGAGCTACCAGACTTGTTCCCAAACATACCATGAGGCCTGAGGTAAGAATTCAGCAGTGTCCAGCTGGCCACAGTTCAACCTTGGAAATTTTTTTTTTATATATAAGAGACAGATTTGACCCAAGAATATCAGAGAAAGTGGTATAAAACCTCCAACAAAAAGCCCAGTCAGGAACACAATCAAATGTTGGAAAAATCGTGATTTAGTGAATGTGCATGGCTGCTTTCACCAGTATCTGTAGCTTTTGCCAATAGGTTTTCTGTTCAAGCACTGGTTGTGTTAAGAAAGGCTTAATGATAGAAATTTGTTAATTTTGTGACTTCAGAAAACCTGACCTGATGACAGCTCCCTTCCCAGAGGATGCAATTAAGTTATAACTGTGGTAATGTCTAGCTTGTTTACTGGCTTATAATGGAGTTTCCTGATAGCAGTAAACATATGGCAACATTTATATTGGTGCTAGTTGTGGCAAAAATAAAGCTTAACAGGGAAAGGAATATACCGGTGCCCATTTGAGTGGCAGTAGACTTACTTTCTCTGTGATTTCAGATTTAATTGAAGTTAAGGCTTTTTTTTTCCCCTGTTTATGTATCTCTTTACAGAAGAGGTTTTCTGGGTTCAGAACTAAATGGCAAGCCCCTATTTCTATCTCCCTGTAGCTGTATTTAGTCTTTCTATTGCCACGGAGAGCATCATCTCTGAATTTGGGTGCCTCTCTGAGACACCTAATGTACTCTTACACTAGTCTGAGTAAAAAAGGCAGGGAAAAAGTCTGAGCAGTTTGTATATTGTTCAGCAAATACATCCTGGGACCACATATTGAACCATGAAGATCAAACAAATGGTGAACAGATAGTTCCTATATGAGCTCATCCATACTGTACATGTAATATTTTCTACAAGCGCTTGCCCACCGTTGTGATAGAGTGAACAAAATTTACTATAAAGCAAATTTTTGGTGTAGAAGCATTAGGGAGAGTCTTGGGAAGATGGAGAAAACACACAATGGGGACTGAATTAAGGCTGCAGAAGCAGCTTTAGAATGCTTGACTCTGTAACCTTTGTAACCTTAATAATGTTATTTTAATGCATACTATGTTTTATTTGTTTAATGCCTCAGAGTAGCTACATTTGAAATGAACTCCATCACCTCCAATGAAGGAAGCAACTCAATAGGTCCTGACCCAGCATGGCCTGTTGTGATCAGCCTCTGTAAGGTCACAAGCATCAGCCTTAGCCCTGAGAGCTGATGACAGAGTGCAAAAAAATTCTGTCTTCAGTTCCATGAAAACCTAATTGCTCACTTTGTCATGTTGATCTTGTAACATGTCTCCTGCTCCTACTGCTTCTCAGCAATTTTCTGCATAGAAATACCCTCTGTGCACTGTCACCATTCACTCTGTGACATGGTGAAACCACTGTACAGGCTATTTCTGTTAGATTTCACGAGGGAATGTTATTTCTCCCTAGAGCTGCTCCCATCAGTCTATCTCTCAAGAAACAATTCTAAGCAGCACCCTTTCTACTGATATCAGTCCTTTCCCTCCTCCTTCTCAGAGCTGGCAGTCGTAGTTGACCGTGTGCCAGATTAAAATTTGAGAGGGTTACTATCCAAAGTGTTTGATATATTCTAATGCTTCAGGATCCTTTCACTGTAATGTCATCCTATACTTCAGCAATGCATTGCCCAGCTCCTGAGCTCCCCAAATCCAATGTGCCCAGAATCCTGGAGCAATGCACTTGTGTCAGGGCGGCTCTGTCAATTATAATATCAGTCTGCAGCATGCTGCTGTGACTCTGTGATCTTGGGTCTCCTGGTGAGTACAGCAAGGCTTTAATGAGCTCTGTGGGCCATCTTTTCATAGCCCTCTGGGCCATTTGCTTGGATACAACAAGCATCCAAGGGTGGGGCGATGGGGAGGACAACACATCAGCCTTCTCTGTGCCTTGGATTGTCCTGAACTCTTAGGTCTGAATCTAAAGAGCAGCATTTGACTTTGTGATCTTCTCACCATTGTTTTCAAGGGCATTTTGCTTAATTAGAAAAATGCACCCAAATTATGTCCACATCACTGGCATCATATGTTACCCTCAATTGCTCCATGGAAAAGAAACATCATTAAACATAAACTCAGCTCACAAATGCTATCCTGTCACCAGTTATTTCATGCAATGTTACCTTCCTTTCCTCCCTGTTTACCTAATGACTTGGTGTTGTTATTCATACTATTTCTGGGCTATTTGGCTTACCACCATATGTTCACTCACTTTAGATCTTGTGATAATGATCTTTTGTGTTATATACACTTCCATGTATTAATTATAGCTGAGATTTAGATGTTTGGGCTTCAGAAATAAAAAGGTGTTTTCTTTGTATTTTTTAACATTCAGAAATACAGGCTTCTTTTGCAAAACCAAGTAAAAAATATTAAGTTTTAAATAATTAATCTTTTAATTAGCCTAGAACAATGGCAGAAATAAGGATGTTGAAAAAAATTGACAAACAGTTTCTATTTCTAAAAGTTTTCTTTTATAGTTCTGATTGTTAAATGGGACTTGCATAATATTGAGGATATCCAAGTAGATGGATTGCAGAACCTGTAATAGGAAGAAAACATCTAGGCAGATGGAGGAGGATGTCTAGAGAGCTGTACATACTTAATCCTGAAAAGTAACGTCACTCCTCACTGATACCTGCTGCCATAATTCCTGTGTATGATGCACTACGTCATGCTGGTGTGTTAGGAATTGTAAGCCAACTGTCTCATACAAGAGTCACAGGTGGTTTTGTTGGCTGAAAATTCATAATTGATGATTTTTCTGGGTTTTTGTGTTCTGCATTTGGTCTATTTTGCTGGATAGAGTGCCAAAAATGAAGATTTTGGCTGTACAGAAAATGAATTAATTAATTCACTTGTGGGTGACACAGGAAAGCTTTGTTTTTTCACAAAAATCCCATAAGTCCTGGCCTTTAGTGGAACAAGACATCAGAGATGAAAGCCATAGAAAGCCATGCCCTTCCAAACTTTCTTCTGTGGAGCAGGGATGTTGTTTTGGCTGATCACACATTTCTGAAGATTTGATTTGTACTGCTAATTTTGGTTCCTTCTGATATTACTTGGGAGTTTTGAACTGCTCTGCCACAGTTATCAGAACTGCATAATCCCTGATGAGGAACTTTCCTTCACTGACCCAGCATTAAACAAGATGCCTTTTGTATACAAGACTACAGCAGAGTATATACATTAATACCTTTTTGTTGAAAACAGTACCCTCAAAACATAAAAGAATCAAATCAAGGACCACAGGGAATGGCTAGAAGTTTAGGCTGGATATCAGGAAAGGCTTTTTCAACCAGTTGTTGTTTGGGCGCTAGAACAGGCTCCCTGGGAATGTGCTCAGAGCACCAAGCCTGACAGAGTGCAGAAACATTTGGACAATGCTCCCAGGCACAGGGTGGGGTTCTTGGGGATGGAGCTGTGCAGACCCAGGGCTGGACAGGATGATCCTTGTAGACCCCTTACAACTCAGCTTATTCTGTGATTCTGTGACTAATTGAGAAACCAAACCACCTGCCTCTGTTTTATCTACAGAAAAAGTTTAGAGAAGTAAGAATCTACCAGTAAAACACACATTTAATCACAAAATGGTTTAGGTAATTTAGCCTTGATCCACCAGCTGTGCTGAGAAACATTGGAACATATTTTTCTTTCACCCAACTGAAAAAAAATATTTTCTTTACAAAAAAAAATCGTATAAAACTATGAAAAATTAAAGTTTCCACTTATTCCACTTGTTCTACTTATTTCAAAGTAAAATTAAGTTTGGAAAAGGAACCCTATTAATTTCATGTGTATTGAATAGAAAATATTTTAAAAATTAGAAGTGTAAATTTACATATCAGGGCTGAAGACATATGTTCCATGCAGGTACCTATCAGTATTTGGCCTATTTGAACCTGTAACTTTTGAGAATTAGATACTTATTGATTTTTTTAAAATTCAGGTCTTCTATAGCATAAATTTTACATGGGCTGGAAGTTTAAGTACCTTTGAAAATGTGACAGTAACCAGAAGGAATTTTCTTTTTAGAGGAGTAAAAGATTGAATTTCTTTTTAATCTTCAAATGAGAAAAAAAATCAACTTTAGTGTGTCTACTTGTAAGGATTCCATGGCCATCCAGTTTTTTAGTCATGGCCTGTGAGTTGTGCATTTACATTATTGTTACAGCTGATTCAATAAATTTCTGGGTGTAATATGATTACACATAAGTTGTAATCCAAATGTTTAAACTGTTGTTCTAAATTTAAATGTTCTAAATGCTTAGAACTTGTGTGTTTCACCTGTCTGATTTTATAATTTTCAGTTTGTCTCCTTGCAAGAGAGGGAAGCACTGACATTTCCAGAAGATGAGAAAAGGAACTTCAGAGTCCAGACAACCCAGAATGGAACTTTGAGAGCCCCATATCTCTGAAAGAGAAGGGGAGAACAGTCAAAATTATTGAGGTGTCTGACAGCAATCCCCATCCAGCTCTTTGCAGAACATTTTTCACCAGTAGCTGGGAAAATGCTCCATGTGCTGCATGTTTTACCACAGAGAAAGACAGGTGTGAAAGTCTGCAGGAGAGTAATGCTTCAGTGTTGAACTGGACCCTGGGTTTTCCATTTTTATCAATAAAAGCAATCTGTTGGAGAGATGGAGGGCTCTGTAGGGCTGTGTTTTGTCCCTCCAAACCAGCTCACATGTAGAATGAGAGCCAGCGAAGCTTGGACTGGATAGACATGTGCACACTAAATTGGCCTTGAGAAAATGACTTTATCATTGAAATATATGCATATCCAAGCACTGTCATTTTCAGGAAAAATGGTGTTTTAGATACTGGATGTTCTAGTATTTGTGGAGTTCTTTTCAATAATGGCTTTGGAACAAACTTCAGGATGAATTCTTTCTTCCATAAAACCTCAGGAGAATTTTCTTTCATAAAACCTACAGAAGAGTTTCCCAGTGTCCCAGTTTTCCCAGATAGGGAGTTGGAAGGAAAAGACCCTCTACTCAGGTATGATAAACAGGATACCTTTAAACATGAATTTTCCTAAGACAAGTATTAATGTGAATAACATTTTACAGATATTTCAAATCAAGGATGACATATTTTTTCTTTTGTGCTATTGATATAATTTTTCAGATTTTTTTCACTTCTTCATTAACTAACTTAGAGAGGTGTTGAAAGCTTTTTATAAAAGAAATGTACATCATATCACTTGGATGACAATGCTGAATTTCTTCCAGGATTTAATATAATGGCTGTGTTTGGCACTCTGTTCGTTATCTGAATAGATAACAAGGCTGCCCTTCAGCCATCACAGCTCTTGCATATTTGAAAATGTTGATGCTTGAAAGATATCTCAGAATATCTATAATGAGTAAAAAGCCTGATCGAAGAAGTGGGTGGTATCCTATTCACTGAGGTGTTACAGGCACATAATCAATAGGCCATGGAGGAAGGAGATCATTTTTATTTCCTAAATTGTCTTGTTCATTTATATGTGAAACAGACATTCATTAGCATTTAAATGCTTTTTGACATTTAAGACACTCCCCTATTTTTATGAGATTTTGACACAGTTTCATTGAATATATTTTTATAACTTGATTTAGAAAATTATTTTAACAATTTCTACAGATTCCGTCAGCCGTGGGTGAACTGTCAAGAGGATTGCTTTTATTTAAATTCTCAAATGTACACATTTGCAAGGAGTTTAAGCCCTGATTTGGGCCTGAACAAGGCATTTGCTGTCACATTTTTTGAGGTAGTTAAGGAACCCTCTGGAGAAGGTGATCTAAAATGTTCCCTAATAGTGGCTGCTGCAAACAACATCCAATACCACGTAGGGAAGAAGGATAAAAAAAAAAAATGGAAGGAACTACAATACTGTGTCTGTCTTACAGGCTGGAAGCTGAAGGAAGGGTTTCAGCTCCCCAGAGGTTGGGAGGGGGAGCCTGCAGGAGATTACTTGGAGGTTAAAACTTTTATTTCTAGATATTTCACTCTTTATGCAGATTTAAATTTTACTGAGAGACCCGTCACCAACAACAGAAAGCAAGTAAAATCATGGAAAGGAACATGACTCGATGCATCTCTTAATCTAGATTGAATCTTATATTTTGGCTCTGACCTCAATTTGAAAATAATGTTCTTCTAAAGAAAGAGCTTCTGTGGGTGTCATAGTACCTGAGCAGTATTGTTGTGCCAGGTACAGTTTACATCTGGGTTCCTGAAGGAGTGAGAAATGTCCAACATTTTAATGGTGATCTGCTACTCCTTCATTTTATTTTGGCCTGCTAAATTACAAACTTGGATCTCTATTTGCACACACCTGAAGGCTTCTGCCAGGGCTGGTCCAAGACACCCAGTGCTTGGTTTACAAGGTTATTGCTTCCCCATGTTTAGGATCAGCTGTCTTTTGTGCAGGGGGAGCAAAAATATGTAAGGGGAGCACAATCCTTTGTTTTAGAAGGACAAAGGAAACAGCTATGGCATAATAGACCTTGAAATACATTGGCTGCAGCATCTCTTGAGAGAGACTTCAGCATGTTTCCTTTAATCAGCAAACCACTTCTCTCCCTCTGCCTCACTACAGCTGTATGAATAAAAGGTTTCTTTTTTGCCTAGAAGTTCTGAAAATGACAAAAAAAAAAAGGAAAAAAGCACCTTTTGAGGCAAGCCAAGATTTATTTTAGCTTCTCAGTGATTTAAGAGGGTTTTTGTAAAAAGCCACTCTAGCTTAAACAAAACATTGCTTTTGACAGGGAATAAAACATTTTTTTTTTAAGAGGAGAAGGCTTGAAAACAAAAGTATAATAATGAAAAGCATTTTGAATATTAAAAAAAATGAAAAGCCAATGATTGCTTTTGTTTATTTCTAATCTCAGACTAAATTTCTAATTTCAAGACCTTTTTTCAAATATGTTTTAATGAAGTTAAAAATATTTCTAAAAGGTTAACTGATTTCACAAATTATGTTCCCAGAACTGTAGTTTTCTTTAAAAGTAATCAATTTATCAGCCACAGGTTGCTTTTGCTCCTCCTCCACTCACTTGTACTTCTATAGACACTTTTTCTGACTGATCCAGTAACTGAAAGTATCTGCTCAAGAAAGCCCCCTCTTCCCCCTCTTTTTTTTTTTTTTTTCTGTTCAAGGAAAAAACCACCCAAAATCTTTTTGTTTTCAATACTTCAAAGAAAATAATGAAGTCTCTGTTCTAGAATAATAGAGAACTTTTGGTCCATCTTCTGACCTTTTTGCCTCCAGTAACTGACAGTTTTTTGAAACTGAAGTTCCTGCAGTATCTTGGTGGATTTCTGCATATGACCCTCCCTTCTTCACAGCATTCCAGCACCAGCTGCCTACTGAGCTGAGTGGGATTATCAAAGTGGGCAGCTGAATTCTCTTAACTCATTTTAAATTCCCAGTAGAAGAGCCCAAATATAACGTAGGACAGTGTAAAACAGCATAAAACATTTTTTTATATTTTTTAAGGATTTTAAATTAAATTCTAAAAAATTAGAGATAAATTAATTAGAGGGCTGAATCATTATCGATTCTCCATAAACAATGGCTACCCACCAGTACATGCTTCCAAGCCCATTTACTAGGATTTGCTTCTTTCCTGAGGTTCAAATACAGCCTGCCTTGCCTATTTTCTTCAGGTGTGGATCTGTGAAAGCCAGCATAGGCTTTTCTATCATCCTTATTAGTCTTATATGAAGCAGCTGCTACCTCTTTCTGAGCAGCAAGCAGGTTGCCAGACAGCCTGAGGGGCTACCATCTGACATCCATATTTTGTTCTCAATAGGTCTGTGACTCATGCTTTCAGGGGAATACAGTAGTAGGTAGGGTTTCTCCTTTTGTGCTGATGATAGATGCAGTTTCATTTCCTACTGCAACTGGACAGCCAGTATAGTTATATTTCTTTTTTTAAACAGCTCACCCTCAAAAAAAAAAAGCATTTAGGGGATCTGTTTCATTTATTGGTATTGCATATTTATGAAACATTACAGAAATAACACTCCTGTTTATTACCTTAAAATGAAAACAAATACAGCTAGATTAATTTGGGAATAAGAAAAAAAACTGATATGAATGGTCATCCTGGTGAAGATCCTCAGTGGTTTTTAACATGCTAAGACCTTGCTGGCTGGGGAGAAAGGGACATTATTATTTATATTGTAGTTGTTCCCATGTGCCCCCATGTGAATGGACTAAACCTGGGCTGGATGCTGTGAATTTGTTGGTCTCACAGACAGCTTTCAGCTGTGGCAGGAAAGGCAGGGTGGGAAGCAGGGTGAAAGGTGAAGAAATGTGCTAAGGGGCAGTCAGCAAAGCCAAGGGTAAGCACCCAGCTTTAATTCCTCTGCCTCATGTTCACTGCCTGGAAAAATTTATGGAAAATGAAGATGCTGACAAACCTAAGGACAAGGTAGTTGAATTCTGAAGAGAAACCACCAAAATCAAAGCTGTTAGAATTGTAAAGGATTTTTTTATTAGTTCCTCGCTTTGTGCAAGCTCCTAAATTCTTGTCATTTCTTCAGATCCATCTAATTTATTCTTCTCAGAAATAATTTTTAATTTTAGGAAAATAAAATTCACACCTTTCTCTACTGAATTTTTTCACCTCTGACTAAATTCTTTTGTTTGTTTTCATTTACTCTCCTGTGTACTTCATCTGTTCTTTGGCCTGAAACCTTTGTTGTCTGGATTATAGAATCTATGTATTGCTATAAATGAGCATAAGCATTGTATACTATGTAAATTTCACTGATTAATTGCTTCAAAATAGTCCTGTTTGGCTAATGAGATGCACATTGAAAAAGAAACCAAGAATTAGTTTTGACTTTCCATGTACCCAACTCTGTTCATGTGACTGAACTGCTGAGAATTGTACCCAGCTGTGGGATTGCACATTCAACACTGATATACTGAAAATGAAGCAATAAAGCAGCCTCGGCAGTGCATCCCTACTCTAAATTAGTTCAAGAGAAAAAAAAGCATCATAAACAAATCACTGTGAATAATAAGGTACTTCAAAGCATTGACAGGTTCATTTGATTTTTTTTAAAATTGTGTTAATTAGAAAACATGAGGAAAGCTTAATGATGGCTGCTATTTTAATACAAGTTCACAGTCCCACGTCCACCTTGCTTCTGAATGTCTCCCACTCTCCCACTGCGTCAGAAGAATGAGTGGGTTTATTCAGTGTGTTAGTGTAGAAAAATACCCATTTTCTTCTTTTCTCCACTTGCCAGCTGCACATTTGCACGAGTAGTTCTGAGCTTTGGTGAAGCAGACATTTAGAATACAGACACTTCACTCCCCATCTCATCATATTCCTTGAGCAGACAACAGTTCTCAGCCCTTTTGTCAACTTATGATTAATAAAAATGATTCAAAATTTTCAGTGCCTCTTTCTTAACCTTCTCAGATGTAATTTCCAACACCCTGCTTCCCTCCAGACAATGATTTTTAAGGTGAAGTGGGTATAGCAATATGTAAAGTATCACAGTTTTAAAAGCTGAATGCGTATCTTCCTGCAACGAAGAACTGAGTTCTTGGTATGTTGTGATTGAAGCTTTCATTTCTTTTTCAGTCCAGCCAAACATAGCCTAATATCAATATTAGATAACTCTCTCTGATTCTCTAGAGAATACTTTTATGCTCAGTGTTTAATGAATTCTCTCCAGTAGCTGCGTAAATATTTAAATTATTAGGATCCTAGGTATGCATATAGGATAGGAAGTGCAATGAGATTTCTGATAGTTTCTGCTTAGGGAAAGAGGATTAAAGGTCCTCCACTGGGACTATTTCCTAAGAGAATGAAGCTTTCCTAATGACAAGCTCAAAGAGCTGGTAAACCAAAAAATAGCTATGGGCTATTAACTGACAATCATACTTCTCTGTCCACAAGTTAAGTATAAAATATTCAAAATCAAAGATAATGGAGAATTCCATTGATTTTGGTAAAATTTACTTGCATCTCAGGAGAGCTGGATTTCCAGAACCACCAGTAAACAGCACTGAAAGAAACTCTAAAATTGGGAGAAGGGAAGATCAAAGTTTTAAAGAGTGAGGTATAAAAGCATGTGTAAGCAGAAGTGCAAGTGGTGCAGGAATCAAAATTTTGACCCCAAATTCCTCAATACTTAACTGCTATTTATGATAACCTATCAATGTACCCTCAGCATCACAAGTCTGCTTACAGTACTGCACCTACAAAGGGAAAAATAACTACATGTTATTATTTAGATCTTTGCCACAAATAGGTCACATAAAATTAAATTAAAACTGCACTACACTCTTCAGGTATTCTTTCCCAATATTTACTTCCCCTCCATCTTTCAAACTATAGCTGATGTGAAGTGGCTGCAGCAAAAACTCAGGATATGACTTCACATGAGGTTTTTTGGATTTCTTTCTTGCTATTTAATGTCTGAAATCAATCTGCCATAGTGCAGCACATACAGGAAGGTACAATGAGTCCAGTTTTCATAATCCTGAGCATTTTCTCTGTGGTATAGATGAAAACTCTGGGAGTCTGTAATATATGGTGCTTGGCTGGTGGTTTCTGAGAGAATGCTTCATACGTTATTAAATTCTTCATAACATTTATAGTAGTTCAGCTGCTGAAAGAAAATAAGTCTTGAAATGCCCTGAAAATGAGTAAAAACAAAAACTGGAAAGAAAAAAGCAGCAGCTGTGAGCTGTGGTTGCTGTGTTGCTGGAAACTCCCTGAAGTATGACATGCAGACATGCCAGAAAAGGCTCTTTCTCTTCTGGACAGTTGATGTGTAGTCTGCATTGGAAAAGAGCAAGGCAGGGATGTGAGCTGAGATTTATCTTGTTGTGTGTCCAACTAAAACACAGTTTATGAACAGCTTCTGACTGAGCAGCAAATTTTTTCTTGGGACCAGTCTGTAGTTGTGAAGAAGTACTTGATGCATGTCCTAGCAGCCACTTAGTTGTACTTGCAACTAGTTTGCAAAAGATGCCTCCCTCAACTCCCCAGAGTAATCAGAAGAATGAAATTATGAGATCCTAAAACTTATAATAATTTTCATCCATCTTAGCTGTACATAAAAAGGGGCTTTATTAAGCTAATAGGGTAAGGCTAAAAACCTAATGCCACCTGGCAGGACTGTATGACTGTCACTGCTCAGCACAGTGCTTGGTGCTATAAACTGAGAGATTAACATATCAGAGAAAAAAGAGAACAGTTAATGCAAATGTCCTTACAGCTCAAGTGGCAGCAACTGCAGATTAGTGCCTTTTGCTTCAGTAGGAGAGGTAGCTTCTGAATATATACACTGGCATATAAATACATTCATTACATTGTTATAATGACATTCTGTGACAGTTTGTTTGTCTGGAAGCGCAGAACAGAGTATTTTAAATGCTCATTAAAGAGGAGATGTGACAGCTCTACCTCTAGCCTGGTGGTTAGAGCCCTGTTCTTGCACTGAGAAGCCTTGTTTTGAGCAAACTAGATGGACAATCATTATGAAATTCTGAGACAGCTTCCCTGACCACCCTTCATCAGGCTGTGCAGCAGAGCAAAACAGGTCTATTTGAAATACTCCTAGGTATAAAATACAAAAAGTATTCACTGACAAAAGGCAAAAGAGAATGACCCTGTGACTTTTTCTTTGAACACAAACATGAGAAAATATTTTTTCTGGAGTTCCATCACCATCACCAATTGATAGAGCTACAGCTGTAACTACCCACCCTGAGGCCTTGACAAGCTACACAGAGACTGGGAATTTCAGTATCCTCATTCAGACAAAGGAAATGAACCTTTAATTTCTGCAATTAATAAACTAACTATGGTCTTTTCCGATAAAAATAGAATGGTTCCTCACTGTCTCTCTTATTTCTTTTCAAAATACTCAACCCAAAGCCCTTTAAATTCAATCAAAGGAAATGTGTGTCAAAACTGTGGTTTTCTAATTTTTTTTTTAAATTGAGAAGACTGTTCTCTACTTCTCTCTGTCCCTGTGAAAACTCATGTCAGACTGAATTCAAGCTCTTCTGATTTCTTTTTGTCAAATGGGATTTGGAGTAAAGTGATCTGTTTAACTGTTTCTCAAGACCTATCTCAGGTCTTGTGATTTGGGAGAACATGGTGGAGACTATTGTAAATTTGCCATGACAATTATAATCAATAACATCAACAAAATGACTGCAGCAATCCCCTGCAGTGGGAGCAACTTCAGTTTGATGAGAGCAGATCTGGAGGGGTTGTTTTGACTCAGAAATAAGGGTGCTGTGAAGGCTCTGGTTAATGCATGCAGAAATCACAAGTTTCTCTTCATGAGACTTGACTGTCTGGGTGGAGCCACTCTTTGCTCTATTTTCTTTTGTCAATATTTGAAATTATCTGTTTATCTCTTCAGAGTGTAAAGGGGCTTTGTGTGTCCTGTGTTTGATTCTGTGGTTTTCTTGATTGTAGATTGAAGTGTGCATGGACACCTACAGCTTGTGCACACATGTGCCCACATGCTCAGTAAGATCTAAGCTTGATGAATGGGCTTCTTGATTGCTGGATTTATTGTTTCATGATTTGACACAATACTTTGTTTTGGGGGACTACCAATCCTAACTTCCATTTGAAGGAAAGGAAAGCAGCAGCACTTGTAGCTACTCTGATTCTCCAGGGAGTCCGTGCTGTCAGATATGGTTTAAGGAAGTTCTTTATGTTCTCTTCATTTGTTCCCAGATACATAAAAAAGATTAGGGAGTTCTAAATTTGTCATAGGATTAGGTCCAAAGGAGAACTGTTCAACATAAACACCAATATCAACCAGCATAAGTCTTCCTCTGAAGAGATTGATGTCTATAAAGGCACAACAGAAACTTGTTTCCTCATTTTTTAGGGATCTCAGGGAGAGACTGAGTTGATCTAATGGTAGCCTGTGTCTAAATCCTTCTCCAGTAGCTGCAGAAGTTTTTTTCAGACAGAATTCTTGAAAAAAATATTTATTCTTTATGAAAGCTTAAAAATTAAAGTTTTGGTTAAAGCTTTAACCAAAAGCTCCTTTTTAAAGCTTTTTTAAAAGGGGTTTGTGAGGTTTTTATTTTATTGGTTGGTTGTTTTGGAGTATTTTGGGGGTGTTTTATTGTCTGTGATAGAATTATATTCACTGTATGAACATACCTCTTTTTATCCTGTTGTAAAAATGACAAAACATTTACCTCCCAAGCCAGGCTAGTTGAAATGGGAGGTCATTCTCACCAGAACACAGTAAATAAGTATGCAAAACCGGACTCTAAAGCCTCTGAAGTTGCAACTGGACACAAAGCTTTTTAAGAGGAGATGTTTCACCCACTCTAGACCTTACAGTTATTTTCTGCTTCTCTCTGCCTTATATTCTGCAGGCAATTCCTCTACAGCCGTAGAACTAAAAGGTGAACAAAAGCAGATGCTTTCCTTTCTTACCACCCAGCTTGGCCAAGACACAGAGGTTTCCTTGTGCAGGAAGAAAGGTCCACTTTTACACTTACATGGCTCTTATGGGAAATATTTTAAGGTAATACTATTCCTATGCTGAAGTGTAGGCTTCTTTAGGTATTATCATACTGAGAAAAAAAAAAGTTTAATTAAATGCAGACAAATTGGTTGTCCTTCTGAACCAGCATCCATTTGGGCAACATGTTTTGAAATATCTGCTGGTAGGTACTCCCCTATCACATCCATCTGTGTATACCTTGCAAGCACTAATCAACACTGAAATTTGTCTCCCTAAGATATAGGATCCCTGAGCTGTCTGCAACATTTTTGACACCTTCACCCTAATTTAATTTGCTGGTTATAATTTTTTGAACCAATATTTTCTTTTCTTTCTCTACCACAATAAGCGACCTTGAGTCCCTGTTCAAGATTTCTTTAATTAATCTGGGATTCAAAATGCAATGTCTGCTCTAGTCTGCTCACAGACTGACCTCACAAAATGCTAAATCAGAAGTGGACTCATTAGCATTCAGAACCACCACAGATGAACAAAGGAGGAACATTACAGAAAATAAAAGGAAAGGTATTAAAAGAAGGGCATTGCAGGGAGAAGAACATAATTTCTTAAGTGGACTGGATAGAAGGGGTAGGTGAAAGAGGCCACTCTGTATCAGAACATCTTTTCAGTGGTCTGTCATTTGGCAGGTAGAATGAGATTGCCTGTAAAAACTTTTCATTTTAGCTTGAATGCAAGGACATGTTGAGAAGAGCATTTAAACAGAATGAAAAACATACCCAAAAGTGCACATAGCCAATGCACATAGTCAATGCCATTATCTTAATGGACACACAGTCAACTGGTAGACTTTTCTCCATAATATTGTCAATGTTTTGAATATTTTTTCCCTAATGGTATATGTCTCCTTCTTTCTTAACTTAACAGTTTAGCAGCCTTTCCCAACAGTAACCTGCTACAGCAGTCCCCATCATTTATAAAGTTCAGTATCTCTATTTATTATAGCACCTGTGGTGTTCCAAGAAATGTCTGGGACCATAAAAGGAGCCTTGATTTTGGTTACTTGCCTGGTAGAGAAAGAAGTGTGAACAGTGAATCGACAAAGTTCATACTTCATGATATGAAATGAGTAATTTGATTAATGACTAAAGACTCATTACTGTTGTTTGGTCTGAAGAACATTGCAGGAGTACATTGTACACAAAGTATTCTGCTCCAGCTAAGTCAGGGATTGGAATAATTTTAAAAATAAACCAGCCTAGTTGCTAAGATATTCATCAAAGAGGTGACAGGAGGCCTGAATTCCAGATTCCTGCTCTCAGAATTATTTTTACTTTTACCAAGGACTGCCTAATATAAAATGTATAAACAGAGATGGGAACATTACCCAGAGTTCAGGACTCTCCTGCTGACCTAAGGAGAGGCTATATTAGGCTATCTGTGCAGAGTGGGATTTTTCTTTCCTTTTTCTTCCCTTTTTTTTTTTCCCTTTTTTTGGTTGTTGTTTTTTCCATTCTGGTCCCATGAATCCTTTGTTAGTCAGTAGGTCGAATTTCAGCAGGAGGGGTGGAAGGGGAGGCACTGGAGCCATATGGTACCTAAGGTATCTAGAGGGATGCAAATTACATGAATTTGAATCTCTTAAGCTGAAGATAGATAGGAGTGTAAGGCATTAAGAGATAATATTTAATAGACATTGTTGACAACACTGCTTCATCTTCCTCCAGTTGGAATGAAGGTGTCTCTGTCTGCTGCAACTTTTAGTCCCTTTAACGTTTTAGTTAAAACAATTGTAATAAAGCAAACAGGCCAGATCCTATCCTGTCAACCTGTTAGAAAGTAACACAACAGTGTGTGTGTCTACATGGCAGAATTCTCTTCCCCTCCTTGATCATGGCAATTTCTTCCATACTACTTTTTAGGAACACTATAAGGTTATGCCATTGACTGCACCACTCATCAACAGCGTGGGGTTTTAGCAGCCAAAAGCTATGGCTCCATGCACATTTGTAGCCTCTTGCTATTGCTTTACTTGTAAAGATGTCCCATCAAGGTGGGTTTTGATGGGATCTCCTTCCCTTGCTGTTCATGATACAGCTCTGGTTATGTACTGGTGAGCATGAAGGAGCTAATGAAACCATTAAGGCGAATACAAACTTTCAGGTTAGTCCCTTTGTGTATCAGATTGTTCAAAACTCTACCTAAAATAAGTGGAAATATTCCTGAAATTAATAATTGTGGCTATTTTTTTTTCCTTTCTTTATTTCCAAAGTTTTCTAATTTTTCAGAGAAATAAATTAGGAAAGATTTAGTCTAGACTTGGATATACATATATATTTAATTTTAATGGTTTTTTTACTATGGATAAATCTCTCAGGGTGGATCTTTTCTTTAATCCCAGAGGAAAAGCCTCAAGCTACATTTTGCAGTTTGTCTCCTGGGGTCAATTATGTAAAGGCCATCAACCCTTTGTTTCAGAGGCTAAAATTACCAGTTGCCAAACTTGCTCACATGTTCAAAGGAGGCTTTGCACATGTGTTTGTGTTAATTTTCAGCTCTCATAAGCACCCCTAATTCAAAGAAGGGCTAACTGAGTCATGGTTAAAGCTACATTCAATCACAGCAGATTGGCTTTACAAATCTGTAGCAGACATTTTAAGTCTCCTCAGTGAGCAAAGCACATGATATCCATTAATAATTGTCTGTGGTGGTCTGATGGACTCAAAAAGGGTGTAGGAAAAATACAAGCATGAAAAGGGAGTTTGAGAGAAAAAGTCTCAGCAGAGTTCTGTACTTATTCAGTCTCCTTGGAGTGAATATAGCTGTCATCATCTCTCCTGTAGAAAATAAGCATTAAAAAAACAGCTGGCAATTATTTCTCAGGACCATATTTATAGCACAAGGGGCTTTTATTTCTAAAGCCCTGTTATTCTTTACTAAAAACATTTTGTATTATTTGTGTATTAACTTCTGAAAAATCATAGGAAAGTGCCATAATTGCTAATTAAAAAACAGTTAAAGAGACATTAATGAAACCCCTACACTGGTCTTTTATGCAAAGAATTGATGAGATCCTGAGCAGACACAATCCTCAGACAGATTCATTAGCTGGTCTGTAACATGCACAATTCAGTTAATGAGCAGAACATACCTGCCATTTATTCAGATATATCAAGTGGTATTTACTCATTTGGGAAAAAGACTGATTATTAAATATAGTTATATGAATGGAAAAAGTTATAAATTTTCAGTGGAGATGAAAGTTAAGCATTCTGTTCGTTCCAGACTTAGTTTGACACTTAAAAGACTGGATGCATGTGCCAGGGAAATTAAACTGTAGAAAAGGAGATTTCATATCTAGAGGACTTTTTTTCCTTGTACCCTTTTTATCTTTTGCACTTTTGACCAAATGGAAATATAACACTTCATTTCAGAAAAACTCTTCCACTTTGCATAATATAATTATTTTTAGGGAAATAATTATTCATTGGAGCAAAGACTGAGAATGTCAGGGTCGTTACCTTGGAGGCCTAGATCCAGTGAGTAGATAATTATGCACATAAAGCCAGATTCAAAGTAGCACACCTCCAGACCAGTACTCATAGGACTCTTCAAGCAGACAGAAATAAAATAAACCAAGAATTTGCTCCTGATCTCCCTGGTATTACTTGTTTGCTAAACTGCTACTCAGAACAAATATCATGTTGCTATCATTTTGTTATCTGTTGTACAAGATGAGCTATGGATCACCTGAGGGTTTTTTCTCATTGTGTGCTGACTAGGAGAGTTCTAATTTATGAATTCTGCTATATTTTCAATAGAGCTCTTTGGACTGTCACTATGGATCAGTGTGTGGCCAAAGGCAGAAATATAGTTCCCCAAAAGGGTTTTTAATTTTCTTCAATGTACTGCTGAATGTTTGGGGTAACCATTCAGATGTAAGGGTGAGTCTTACAACTCTCCCACCTCATATCAGCAATTATCTCATCATATTAGCTCATTGTCTGGTTCCATTGGGCTAGGCTCCCCATTTTAAAATTCTGGTGGGGCTAGGGGTACCCAAAGGTGTTGGTACTGCAGTAAAAAGCATTCATAAATAATTGAGGACACAACTGTTAGGGCAGGATGTACAGCCCAAACAGTGTTATTACCCATGACAAACCAACTATATACACAACCAAGGTAGATTGAAATTATCGGGCTGGAAAAGAAATTTTGGTTTTTGGTATGGGCGGAGGCTGCTGGGTGTTCGTTCCTTGTGTAGACCTTGTTATTCACTGGTAAGTTGAGTAATTGATATACTAGTTTTGGTAAGTGAGCAGCGGGAGGGGTGGAGCGTGGCTGCCTTCGGTCAACCCTGTCTGCCAGGGAGAAAAGTAGATAAACTTAATAAACAACCTGAACCGAACAACGAGAGTGCAGTCCTCTCAGAGCTCCTGGACCACCCAACTCACCTCGGGGGCAGAGAACAAGCAGCCGACCCTGAGAATAAATAAAAAACCTGAAGTCATTAAGTGAAATTCGGTCCAAAAGAGCAGCTATACTGACATGGATACTGATACCAGTTCTGTAGTGACACCCAGCCATACCCATGCAGAAATTAATAGAATATAAAATAAAGTCAGCTGAGATAGCTTTATATATGTTGCTTCAGTTTCACCAGGTATCTAACTGGTTTAGACAATGCCTTGTATTCTCTCATCCTACTGAGCATTAAATCTGAGATTTTGTGCATGAAGTCTCTAGCACTGAGGAAAATGGAATTATCTGTGTTTCTACTTGAAGTCACTGTAGCACACGTATGCAGACTTTTTTCTTCTTTTTTTTTTATTTGATCAAATGGTGTCTGAACAATTCAAAACTCAGCACAGATCAAGGGAAGCAGCATGGCTAAAAATATCACAAGTCCTGAAAACACATACATTTGACAATGTGAGGTGTGACTTCAAAGTCCATTTGGTGAACCGGTTCTGGTCTAAAGGTTATTGAACTCTTTTAGCTCTTTTCCTTACTACTAAATAGAAGTTAGTAAAACTGGAAGTTAGCAAAAAGTGCACAAAATTAATTGCCAGTATTTGGGACTTAATAATTTGGGGATGTGTTCAAGGTTTTGCCCACAGATTCTTGTTGCTGACAGAAATGGGTAAGATTTTCAACAGCAACTGCTAATCGGAAATGCTGCAGATTTTGGTGTGACTATTTAATATCATAGAATTATAGAGCGCTTTGGATGGAAAGAGACCTTAAAGATCAATTTTAACCCCCTCTCATGGGCAGGGACACCTTCTACTAGACCAGGTTGCTCAAAGCCCCGTGCAACCTGGCCTTGAACACTTCCAGGGATGAAGCATCCAGAAGTCTGGGCAACCTATTTCATTGTCTCACCACTCTCATTGTGAATAATTTCTTCCTAATATCTAATCTAAACCTGCTCTCTTTCCATTTAAAGCAATTACCCCTTGTCCTATCACTCCATGGCATTGTAAAAAGTCCCTATCCATCTCTCTTGTAGCCACATTTAGGTAACAGAAGGTGCTACAAGCTCTTCCTGGAGGCTTTTCCAGGCTGAACAGCCCCAAGTCTCTCAGCCTGTTCTCATAGGAAATGTTCTCCAGCCATTCATGACCCCCCACCTCATGACCCTCCTCTGGTGTCACTTCAACAGGTCCATGTCCCTCTTATATTGAGGAATGAGTACTCTTTATCAAAAGCCCTGACAGATTGTTTTCTGGTGATTTGCCTTCTTTAAGAAATTATGTGATAGCAACATTTTTTCCTGCTGTTATTTTCATTTCTATTAGCAGCTTTTCCATATGAGATAAAGTCGCCATCCCTTTTTTGGTTTGATCTGCACAGCTTTAAAGAGACGTGTGCTATTAGTTATGTCTATCAGATGTTTGGATCTCTCTCCTAATACCAACTAATGGTCAGATAATACCATTGATTGCTGAGCAGAGTTGTCCATTGATTTTGCTAGCCTGATGGAAAATCAATAAAATGATGTGGCCCAAATTTCACTGACAATGTCTACGCACCATTTTTGGAATATATGTTACTGTGTAGGGCAGACAGGGTATTTTATGTGCCTGCTCATTGTGAACTGAATAAATGTGAAAGCCATTAGCATTCAAATATGGAAAACAATATAACACACACAAGGGGTCTAATTTACTTTCTCCTTCCCTCTCATTTTGTCAGTCACACTGTTGTAAAGTGGGTACAAATTGTTATTACTGTGGTCCATTTTTTTTCATTCTTATTAGTATAAATGACTTGGGGATTATGTAGAGCAAGGGTTAACTGAGAAATTCTATTTAAAATTGTATGCTATTTCTATGATAGTTTTATAAAGGAGGTAACATTTCTATAAAGTACACCTGCTGTGCCATTCCTATTCTTCTTAAGTGGTGATGAGCCCAAAGTTCAGCTCCAAAGCATCTGCCTTTTTTTATATGTCCTTGGCATAATTCAACACCTAAAAAGGAAGGATGGCCCAACAATGAGGGTATTGACTCTCTCATATTCACAGTTCCATCTCAGTTCCCTATTTTTGTGTAAATTTTGCAGTGCCACTAAACCTGTTCAGAGCAAGACCCCACAGAAGTGCTACACTGGCTCTATCTGAGCTGGTGTTTGGAGGCTGGCAGAGATGTGAATTTGAACCCAGGAAGTTTCATGGCACTTGTATAGGCCACGTGTCCTAATTACCCATGGATCTTACCATGCTTGAATGTCAATGCACAGACAAACACCATCTCATCACTCTGAGCTTCAGTTTCCTTGTGTGGAATTAATAATGTCTTGCTATTTGACAGTGCTACTGGGAAGAAAATATATTTAAGACTGTGAGATACTCATATCTAAGTTAATAGGGGTGTTGGAAATCCTTGGAATATTTAGTTATGTTAAATGGTTATTTTAATTATATACATCACTTGAATTCAGGATAAGATATAGAGAGTCTTAAACCCTTTTTTAGAAATGGCGTTTTCAAGGCCTGAACTTCAAGCATTTGCCTTGTCTTTTTTTTTTTAATTTGAGGCAGGGCTTGTTTGTTTTATTAATTTAACTAGAATAATGCTGTTCTCTTGCAACTAGAAGATACTATGCCAGTGTGGGGTAGGGGTCATTTTAGTGGCAGTCTTTTATTTCCCTCCCAGTGATGCAAGGCAGAACTTAGTGGATTGAAGGCCTTTAGATAAAGTCTGACAGACAGACTTTTTTATTGCCAAAGAAATCCTAAAAAAAACCCACAGTGTTGTCTCTAGACTTCTAGAAGATTCTAGGCTTCTTCTGTCTCTGCTAGAAAGAATGAAAGAGGTTGAGAGACCCAGAGCAGGAAGGGGGATTCCCTTTCATGCTGTCTGTGTAGCACAGTGACACTGCAGATCAAACAGCCTACTAGGAATTGAAAAATGTAGAGTCATTCCCATTTTTCAGACATGCTGAATCACTGACTATAAATTATTTGTTTTGCTTTGTTTGACCCTGACATCTTAATGATTTATTTTTCATTTAGCAGAAAGAGTTGGCAGATCCGAGAAGTCAAACACAGTCTTCCAAGAGAAAATCACTTATGACAAAAGTAAAGATAAATGAAGGCAGGGAGAATAAAAAAAATCCTAGAAAGGTGAGATGAGGTGATGACAGAAGGTGTTTGGAGTAGAGAAGATGGTGCCAGAAATTGTGTATTCACCTCCTTTTCCTTAAGAGAATTTTCATATGTTGCCGAGGACCCGGGTTGGAGCAGAATGACATTTTCTCATGCCAGCCTAGTGAAAGAAGACAATTATTTAATCACAGGGACTTGGGCAATCTGAAGACTACAACTGCTGCATCCTTTTGCTCAGAATTTCAGCTTTGAAAACTGTCCTCTGCCTTCACTCAAATAGTGATCAAGAGCAACTCAGCACTGAAGACACTGCCACAACCTATGAGTTTTATTTATGGCAGTAGGTGGATACCAAAGGTGATGCAGAGTTCCACACTTTGATGTTACTAATTACTTGCTAAGTTATTTAAAAATCAGCCTCCAGCAAAATATTTTAAATGTCTGTATCAATGCTGGAGACTTCTTCAGATTCAGTCTCAGACAATGAATAAGTAAACTTAGCCTGAGGCTCCAAAATGCAACATATTTTCTTAATTTTAAAGTAATTACTGGATGAAAATTACTTTGTATACTCCTGTGTGGGTAAGCATTTTGATCCTTCCTTCTGGGCAGGCACATTTTAATCATCTTTACAGATTCACAAAAGATTGGAAGATACCTTCAAGATCATCCAATCAATGAAAAATAATGAAAAAACAATTATGAACCAGGTGGATGATATGAAAACAGGCATGGAAGGCCTGCTGCACTCCAGTAAGATGCTGGGTGAGAGAGATCAAGTCTGAACACAAAAAAATGGTAAATTCAAGACTCTACAGCAGTGATAAAAATTAAACAAAGAATCAGAGCAATGCAGTCCCCCTGAGACACCTCTCCAGACTAAACCCCAGATCCCTCAAGTGTTCCTCATAGGACATGTTTTCTAGACACTTTCCCAGCTTTGTTACCCTTCTCTAGACACACTCCAGCCTTTCAATGTCCTTTTTGAAGCTACGTGCCCAAAACTGAACCCAGAACTCAAGGTTCAAATCTTGTGTACTTTCATGGAAGGTGTTCCTAACAAGATGCTAATGTCACACGTGGCCTTTGGTGAAATTCTTCTAATTTTGATTCTTCACTTAATTGGGATGAAGGCAGGTGAGCTCAGCGGGGTGTGGTACCTTTCTAAGCTGGACACCCTGGCTAAAGAACTTTCCCATCTACAGAAAGTGCCTGCATAATGCCTTTCAAACTTAAAACTGGAAATTTAAAAAATCCTAAACTACTATAAGATCTTTTATGAGAGATTGCGCCTTTTTACCAGTGGGAAAGCCAACATCAGACATCACTGAGTTGCCTTCAGAAATGTTAATGCATTTGGTATAACCTGGAAGAAAAAAAAATCAAAGTGAAACCAAGAAAATTCCCATTCAAAAGCATTTCTTTCATGGAGAGGTCAATATGAATGAAATTCTTATCAAATTATATTTCTGCCAATAATAAGTGATATTTCTTCAGCATAGGGATCACTGACAATCAAGAATACTTGGTTTTATTTGTCTGGTGCTGTTCAGAAAATGTATGATAGCACAGCTTTGCAGATAAATATGTGTGATATTTACAGTGATTGGCTCACCTTGTATTTCCTTTTATGAGTTTTAAGCTCATACTTACTGTTTGTTGGTTTTAAGACTGTTATATCCATCTCTCTATCCTTCCTAATATTAAGACATACTAGTCATAAACCATAAATCTATTTCTTGCTTTATTACAAGTTGGCATCAGAAAGGTAGATTTTTTTCTAAATAATGAAAAAATCAAACTTCTGATCTAAGAACATTTTTTTTAAATAGTGACTCAGTTAAATGACATCATAAGTGAGGACATTTCCTGAAGTAAAAAAGTCAATAGTCATTATAAATGACATACTCTTTTTTTCTCTTTGTGGAAGGTCAGCAAACTTACAGCATTGGATTCAATACCAAAGATGGCATCAATCTGCAAAATATACGGACACCTTGTTGGAAATGTTCTGTGTGCTTCCTTTTCACCTTTCACCAAGTCAGTACAGAAGGAAGCTGCAAGCTCACAAATGTGTATTTTTTTTCTGCTGCTGTCATGGTTATTTTCAGATGCATTCTCAGATCATCCATTCCACAGGAGGGTCCTTTCCTCATCTAGCACAAAGCTGATCGTTTTGCTGCTGTCCTTTTGATTTAGAGAGAAAAATCCCACATCTGATGTACAACTTTGATTTCCTAGTAATTAAAATTGCAATGTGGGAGCTCATCTCTCCTCCTCCAATCCACCCTGCAGAGATTCAAGGCTACCTCTGGAACATTTCCATCCCATGATTTGTTAATATTGAAGAGCTGTCCATATTGTTGTTTTCATAGTTCCCTCAAATTTGCTAATGCTTTCTACAAGCAGGTGATACTTAAAAGCAAGAACCATGGCTAAATGGAACATGTATTTGTACTGTGTGGGTAATGGGTTAGTCTGTTCACCTTTATATGGAAAGTGACTGGTTTGACTTTTCTGTCTTTCAAGTGCCTTTTGTTCTCTCTTTCAAAAGAACAGTGTCATGGGAACTTCAAGTACTATGAGGATCAATAGAAAATTTCCACCTCTGTGTTAGTTTTGGAGAGGTGAACCATAACAGTTAGTTTTTCTACAGTGTTATTGTCACTGAACTGGAATCAGTTCCCATCCAAGTAACAGAAAATTTTCCTCTGTCAAAGACAGCGGTCTGTGCTGAACAGGTATAAGAACAGAGATCAGTAATGTGCTTCTACAAAATGATTTGGGGGGCTTCAAACAAGATTTTTTTAAATATATTTTCCAAAGACAATGATAGAAGTTTACCGTTTCACAAAATCTGAAATAAATTTTTCTTCCTGCATCTTCACCCAAAGTCTCTTGGCAGTTTCACATTTGTCCTTCAGGCCAAAACTAAAATTGACATTAGCTTAGAAATGGGCTGCCAAATAGTATTTGCCTCCACATCTTTCCTTTTCTATCCCTGCAGGGTTACTGTCAGTGAGCCAGGGAAGGCTGTAGGTCAAACATAAAGCCAAAGCATTTAATTCACAAAATTTCTTTCCAGGGATGAGTACTGGAGAAGCAGGGACTTGTGATGCTTAGCTAGAAGTGTCCTTTTTAGATGGATACTTATTTTCAGTTTTGTACAATTTTCTACATACATATAACTATTCAAAAGACCATGAAGGTTCCATCCATGTTTTCAAAATATTACTGCAACAAAAAGTAATGAGAAAACCCTCTGGCACTCATATAAGTATGGTTAAGGAATCAAAATTCTTTCTTAAGCAGATGACTGGAAGTTTAAATGAAATACTGATTTTGAAGATTTATATACTCTTGTCTGTGTTGTATGTGTACTTCTATGCTTCTCAGTGTGGAGCAGCTACATCACCATGCCTCAAGGAAGCAAATAAAAGCACAGAATTTTATTAAGCACTCATTTTCTCCAGTGTACCAGCACCAAGTTATTTAGCACAGTCACTTTTCTTATTTTGACACGTTTGGGAAAATTCACAGCATCTAACTGACTTTCAAACTCCCACTTCTACCTATGTGGCTCGTTAATCTGTCATTAGTACACATGGGATGCAAAAGAAAACATGTAGCATAGGAATATTGACTGTCTCAAGAGCTGCTAAAAGGTTTCCTGTTGAACTCTGAGTGCCTTTTTCATCTTGGCTTTGTCTTGTTCTTTGGTGGATTTTTTTTTTGGTGTGTGTTTGCAAAATAAAAAATAGATCTTTGAGTCTTTATCTTGTTTTCCTTAGACATCATTCTACTGAATTACCATGGTTTGACAACATCTCTCCTTTATTATGGGGGGAAACATTCTTTTTCCTGGCTGCAACAACGATATCCCTCTCTTTGATGTTGTTGGGTGATGTATTAAGGATGAATCTGGATATTAATCTGACTGCAGATGCTGAACCTGTCTATCATGAAACCAGGTTTCTGGTCCAGAGAGACACAAAATGTTGTATATTCTGATTGCAATGCAGAATCAGAGCAGAGACCCCAGAAATTTGGGACTGATATAAAATACTCCAATTTTGTATGCAGAATGTATTTAATTTTTTTTAAGCAATTCTGTTTCCCAACTCTGTTATTAACCACAAGAGGAATTTCTATGGAAGGCCTAATGCTTTAGTTGTGTGCAGAATGTTCTTTCAGTCTGACACTATTGAACCTAGCACAAAGCACAGAAGCAACAGTTGTAACATTTTCCTGAGGTCTGAATATGATGCTCCTTTCGTCAATTGATTAGAGCTCCCCACAGAGCTGGAGCCTTGCTTTCAATTTTCCTTACAAGGCATTTCAGCTTCAGCTCCCCATTAAAAAGATTCAGCACTTGACAAGAAAGGGAGCTGAAGGAATACCTGCTTCTACCCTGCACCTCGTTTCAGGCCTTTTATATATTTCACATTAGTCAGTTATTGGATAAAACACATGAGGATGGCTCATGTTTCCTTTTCAAAAGCCAGTGATTTCACCAACAATCTGTAGTATCAGATGCACCCTTCTGCATGACTCTCGAGGTGAAGTATGTTCCACAAACTATCTTTCATGACTCTAGGCGAAATTTCAGTTATTAGCAAAAGAGAAGTTATCACAAGGGTCTTTAGCATGTTAACTGATGCATTTCCTGCAGTGAGTGACAGGAATTTGATCATGGTAAAATTATGGAGATTATTGAATTAGCTGTCTTCCTCTCAGGTTTTTCATTCTTATGATACTGCTATGTAATATTTCACAGTGGCTGGAATAACCAGAGATTTCATGAAAACCATGATGTGGCATCAGTCCTGCTGTAAAGACTCGCTGTCTGGAATGTCTGGTGGGCAGAACTTATTAATCTGCAGCCTCAAGTGTGCCATGTATGTCAAAGTCCTCCTGAAATTGCCAGCACAGTACATTAGCCTGTTTGGGCACTGCTGTTCCATGAGCAGAATTGGCAGAGAACACAGAAAACAGCTGTTCTATTCATTCTGAGACCTTCTGCACTGCTTTGCACACTTTGAAGCTCTTCATACTGTGTTTAGTCCTTAGGGAGGAAAAAACCAAGGATCAGACACTTTCACTGAGTCTGATACTGAGGATTTTTTTTTTTTAATGACCAATGGTGGATCCTCTTAGCAAGTCGAACTGTCATAGTTCAGTAATCAAGCGCTTCAAAAGCAGGAAATGCAATATTCTGTTTAATTTGGACATGATTAATTTCTAAGAAAACATCATGCAATTCCTTGTTCTATACATATATCTAGGGACTGTGTCTAGATCTTGCTGCTTCAGTCAAAAATACAGAAAATATCTTCTTGAGACTTTGTAACAAAACCAAGAAAATGATTGCCTAAAACTTAACTTTAAAATTTTGTGTTTAATGTAGGAGACATAAAGACCAATCAACATCTACAAGTTACTAAAGCTTCTTAGTCCACTAGCTTACAGTAAGGTTACTGATATATGTAAAATGATCTCCATATTTTGTATTTGTATAAACATAAATATGAATGAAAACATTTGAACAAGAGTAATAGTACACCAATTGTCACTATCACCAGTAACAAGACATTGCTTATATTTAAGTAAAAATAAACAATACAGCAATGTAATCAATATCAAATTAGATAATTAGCAATTCCACCTCAGCAATTCAAATGATGCTCAAGCAAAAATAATTATACCAAAAATAATCTTTGAGTGCTGAAAAGTGATCTTTGTTTGATTATAAACCAAACTAAATTGATTTTCTCAAGTTAATTAGGCATTAATCCAAATTTTTAAAATTCTATTAATGCAGCTGTACCATTACTTAATGACTAAATTGCAGCTCAGAAACAATTATGATCTTTCTTTCTTAAATTTTTGGTTTTACCTAACAGCTACTTCCCTACTTCCATGACCCAAGATATATGGATTAGAGGAAAAAAGTTCACATATTCTCCATCAAAATTTGCAAATTATAATTTAAAATATCTTATATAGAATGTATTTGGGTTTCTATTTTAATGAAACAGTTGGAATTAGGCAACATTTCTTTCATAACCCTTTCCAGCAGTGGGTCTTAGAGATGCACTTCAGCAGGGTACCAAATTACACAGCTGCATGTTTACACCTTAAAATAAGAAGTCTAACATGTCTCTCAGTTAACAAGAAAAAAAGAGGACAACCTGGACGAGAAAATACTTGGTATTTATTGTGTTTTCAAAATGGTTTCAGCTGTTGCAATTTCATGGAATCACAGAACAGTTTGGGTCAGAAGGGACTTTAAAAGTCATCTAGCTCAAAGTCCCCTGCCATAGGCAGGCACACCTTCCACTAGATCAAGTTTCTAGAACAGTATTCCTGGACTTAGAAATCTCAGTGCAAACTGAAAACAGTGGGTTTTTTTCTTTACAGGTCCCTTTCATGAACTGCAAAAAACTTGGTAAATTTCCAAAGTGTTCATATAAACATAGAAATATAGAAGTAAGACCATCACAATTTGTGAAAATACACAATATACAATTTTCAATTCGGTTTTATGAAGTTCATGAAACTATAAAGAGCAAGACATTACAGTTGTGTTATTCAAAATAAGACAATTTTAGTTGCATGTGGTTTAACTGAAAGTGTTGATTAGCAATATTTACAAAAACATGTTTAAAAAGGTGTGTTGTTTCAGCCAAATGGTCAAAATTCAGACTGTCACACATAGCCTATGGCAAATTTACTGTGGCATACAAGATGGCTGAAGTCATACATTACTTATGCTGTCTTATGGGTATTATTAGCAAATATTCAAATAGCTGAGAGATGCAAACTGGACAGTTTGTCATATTGACGGACCCTAATGAGTTTATATTTGAATAGGATAAAAATTATAATGAGAAGAGAATGCAGAGTGCATGAAGTTCTGCAGTAACAAGATGACTGCTGTAACAACACATGGCCTTGCACCCAATATTGTCGATCTTCCACTTTGCAGAATATCTGCTGACCAAACAGTCTGTCCTTAAGAGAATAAACCTTTGCTCATTTTCTTATGATTTTTAAGAGCTTGGAGTAGAAACAGTTACAAACTATATCCTTTTCCTCAGAGACACAATTTTCCCATTTCAAATCATTGAAATATAAGTGGTTACTGCAATTGAGTAAATTAAGGGATCTCAGTTGAGCTGCAATACCTGACTGGCTGAACGCTTATCCCACTACAAATGCAATGTCAGACCCTACCTTAAATCAACCTCTTCATGGCAGGAGACTGCAAGTAGTTGCTGAAGGAAGGTTAAGAGGTACTTCTGTAGGCTGCATGTGCATGCAATTATTTTTTCAGATTGTCAGTGCTGTCATGTATCATAAATTATCAAGTCTCTATTATTTTCCCTGTAATTTTTCATTTTCTAGAGTCACTTGTTGCTTGCATGAGGCTGTACTATGTTCTGCTGCATAAGGGGAACAAGCAGAAATTAGCAGCAGTATTTTAAGACAACCTGTTTTAAAGAATGAGGAGATGTTAAAAGCGAGCTCTAGGTATGAGAATGTTTCTCATCTAGTTAAAACTGCTTCTATATCTGGTAACTACAGAAGGAAAGAAAAACAAATAGATCATCTCTTACGCTTGAAATGCCCAAAAATCCTTATGGAAAAAAAACCCCTTAGCCATATCATGTGCAGATATTGTAATTGCTTAGAAAGACTGTGGCTACATCCTTGCCCCAGTGTGTATCTAAATTAAAAAAAAAAGCTAAATGTCTTGGCTTTCTCTCTAAAAAGTGAAATTAAGCACCTTTGAGCTTTCTGCTTTTTAGAGGACTTTACAGAATTGAAAAGCTTTCTTCTTCTTGGATGGAATCAACTTTCCTGACTGTTCAATCTACATGCAAAATTCTTCATTCTCTCTCTTCTTGGCAGGGAATTTCCAGAAGATATACTGAAGACACCAGTAGAGATTACGGAATTAACTGTCAAAGTAAATAGAACCAACCTGAGAGGAGCATGGGATGTTTAGATTTTCTAAAGAAAAACAGAGATAGCGTAGCTGAATTAATAACATTGATATCTAATCTTTAAAACTCCTTTGCTGAAGACTGGGGGATGGCAAATAGAACAACAATTAAAAAAAAATCTGCACAACATTTGCAGATGTACTCGCTTGTAAACATGATGTCTACAGCAGGAAAATTAGGAGAAATTAGAATCAAGAATGGAATTGGTGTAGGTGTGAACAGATGTACTTTACCTTGGAAAAGTCAGCATGGCTTTTGCAAAGGGAACTACTGTCTTGGAAATTTATTGGAGGTCTTTGAAAGTGTCAGCAGGCATATGGATAAAGTGGATGTGATTGATATAATCTATTTGGATTTAGGTATTAAGCAGCCACACATAAGAGGAAAGTAGGTTATAACTTAGATAAATAATGGTTATAAAGCAGGAAACAGAGAGTAGAACTAAATAGTCAATTCTCCCAGTGAAGGAAGATGAGCAGTAGAACTCCACAGGAATATGTACAGGTGATTGTTCTGCTTATTATGATTATCAGTGACCTGCATAACAGGGTGAGCAGGGATGTAAGAAATTTGGGTGATGAAAAGAAATTATTCAAAGTAGGATGAGAAAAAAAAAGGCAGATGAAATTCAGCATAGTTAAATATAAAAGGATGAGAAGAAGGCTAGAATTCGGTTTTCATATACACAGTGCACTGAGAGAACTGTTGCCAGTCAGGAGCAATTTTTGTTGCTGAGAAAGAGATTTGCACTGAAATATCAGCTGGTGCTCGGTAGCCATCAAAAAGCAAATATTAGGAATTATAAATAAAGTAAGAACAAAGCAAAGATCACTTCCACCATATAAAGTCATGGATTCAGAGCTATCATGGAAATTTCTATGCACTCCTGAGCCTCTCATCTCAAATTCATGAAGGAGAACTGAAAAAATGCAGAGAAGGTGACAAGAATGATCAACTGTCTGTAACAGCTTTCATGCAAGGAACCCTTGTGTGAGCTACAAGTCTTCTGTCTGGAAAAGAGTTGACATGGGGGAAGGATGTGACTGAAATTATAAAACCTCTTGAGTGATATGAAGATGGTGGGCAGAGATTAAACTGTTCACAGTCTCTTCTAGCTGAAGAACAAGAGACAGTCAAATGAAACTCACAGAACCCACAACTTTTTTTTTAAAGAGGAGAGTGATAGTTGATAGTTGATTATACAAGACACTAGACACGAAGAAGTTCTTACTGAAGAATAATTTGCATGTGAAACATCCTTGTGGACTTAAGGGAAGATTGGACAAGTTTGTGCAGAAGAAACTTATCAAGATTTACCAAATACAAAAGCACCATATTTGGCTTGGAAGGTCTCTATACAGAAATACCTATAGGAGAGGAGAATGATAAGAAGAATGATAAGATTGTTGCTGCTCATTGCTATCATGTCCTCCAGACTTTGGTCAATTGTTATAATCAATTTACTGGAGTAGACTCTAGTTAGTTTGACCTAATATGGATATTTTTACATTCATATATGTCACTGTCATATTTTCTGAAAAATCTCTTTGCCCAGGGTTTTCTCCTGGGAAGCTGAGAAACCTCAGAGAAAAATGAAAACAATAATTATCTGATTTGCTTCTCATTTGTTTTGCTGATTTGGAATGTGGTTGGAGATTGTTTATCCAGCATGTGAATTGTTTTTACTTATTGGCCAGTTGGGGCCAAGCTGCGTCGGACTCTGAAGAGAGAGTCACAAGTTTTCATTAGTATCTTTTAGCCTTCTGTAAGTATCCTTTCTGCATTCTTTAGCATAGTTTAGTTTAGTATTCTTTAATACAATATAGATCATAAAATAATAAATTAGCCTTCTGAGAACATGGAGTCAGATTCATCATTCCTTCCAACAACAGGAGCCTCAGAAAATACAAGACATATATTCCAACCAAGTTTTCTAATCAGCATGCCAATTTTCACATCCCATAGCTGAATTTCAGGGCACACCAAAATGCAGGCAGTGTGGTGGATGTATAAGCTGGGACTTGTAATGATATGAAGAATAAACTTATTCGATAGTATGTACATATATCCTGTGTCATGCCCACTGGAGCTGGGTCAAGTGCATTTAGAATACAGGTACACCACATCATCCCACACTTCTGTTCTACTATTTATAAACCTTGCTCTGGGGTTCAAAAAGGACAAACATGGAGTTGAAGAGAGCCTGCAGATGGAGGGAGGATAATTGATGGTATCCAGTGAGAGTAAAACTGTGTAGATACATACACAGAGAATGATCCATCTGCCTGTTTGGCTCCTGGTAAACCCTGAGCACTTGTGACTGCACGTAGGCAGTTTTCATGAGCTGTGATGGTGACAGCTACATACGTGTTTGGAGACCATGAGTGTGAAACTTTATTGCAACTATGATTTTTTCAGGTTTTGCATACTTAGGCTACTTTTCTCATCTTTCCCACCAAATAAAAACAAAAGCTTCTGGATATAGATGGCTTATATCCTCTTTATAAATGTGTAAATAAACTAAGCATGAAAAAAACAGATTTTTTGTTGTTGTTGTTTTGATGTCTTTTTCATGTTTTGCCTTTGTCTGATTTATGATAATTGGTTTGTACTTTTGAGAGATTGACATACATGAGGCATTCTATCCATGACCCACTTAAATTAAATTACATTATCTAAAATAAAATTTTTTTTGTAAAGTGTGACTTACTCACACTATTGTTATTAATCTCTTATATTTATTTATCATATATTTTTATTAATCTTTGATATTGTTCTACTGTCTTCCTTAGAGAGTACTCATGTGTCTATGTACCTTATAAGGTAACTTGCGGTAAGAGCTGCAGTGTGACCTTAAACAAGAGAATTTTTGCAACATTAATTATTAAAGACTGCTGCAGTAATCTTGAAGTTAAAGAATAGGGCTTAAGACAGAGGTAATAAGGGGTCTATTGCAAGCCATATTCCTTACATACTAGCTAATCTAGTTTCTAAGCAAAAAGAATGTAAGAAATAGTAGCTAACAATTTTTTCTCCAAAGGTAAATGGAAAAACTGCACTGGAAAGATATACTCTCAGCAAATTTATTCATGTTTTCCTATCCTAATATACCCATTCTTTTTCATTTGAAAGACTAAAAATATGAAGGACAGTAGAGATGGCAATTTGCAGCTGAAATTTTGGAATGCCATCGCTGTAATATTTTTGTTTATAGAGTTAGTTCCTGCCATAACATTGACTGGGGATAAAGATAAAACTTAGAATGAGAAAATTTTTCCATTCTAACCAGTGATGTGAGGGAGCATTTAGAAGTAACCAGGAGACCAGGCTCTGTAAAAAAGAAAGTGCCACTTTCATTATAGTGATATATAAGAGCTGTGCCTGAAAACCTAGCTAAGACTATCTCTGAAGAGGGCTCAGAGATTGTCTGTGGCTGAGAGGAGTTATGCACCTGCTGCTTACAATAGCTAGAGCACACCAGGATGATTGAAATGTGTTCAGTTCTAATTTATTTTGAAAAATAGCCAGTGGATCAAACACTAATATAAAGAAAGAATATTCCACTTCAGTTACCTCTATGGCAAGAAATGAGATAGTCTTATGTCTTAGCATCTGTGATATTTTAAGGCCTTCGAATGTTAAAACAGAGTTCCTGTGGTTTTGTTCATGGTTTGTTTTGTTTTGTTTCATTTCATTTTGTTTCATTTTCCCATCAAGAGAAACATATTTCCAAGGGGAGGATTAATTAGGAGACAAAGAGATAAAAAAACCCAAAAAATAAGAAACCTCATTTTCCTGAAGATCTATAGCATTCTCTGTTTGCTGTTCAAATAGATTATTTGTAATGTCCATACTGTTACAACTCTTTCAAACACAGGATAGAAAATTTAGGGAGCACAACACACACAGACATTACAATTATTTATTTAAATCATCATCCAAAAGTTCCTGGTGTCATGGAAAAAATACAATAAATACATACATTTTTACATTTGTATACACATGTAGACATGTTAGCTAATGAAAGGTGTTGGTGAAGAAAGAAAACTAAGGAAGCTTGAGAAAGTGAGAAGGAAAAGGGAAAAAATCTATTCAACAATAACAAATAGAAATAGGATGGTTCAGTGGCTCTTGATTGAATACTTCTGGACAACTCCCCACTGGAAATCAAGAATTACAAATCACCGATACGTGTTTTGTTCATCTCCTCATCAATGTGCTGAGCATGAAAATAGGATTTAATTTAATGCTTACCCTATGAGCTGATTACATGATGTGCACACAGAGTGCCTGTTTGTATATTAAGATCTGAATATGAAAAAAGTAAAACCCACATATGTTACCAAGCCTTACCTTTTTTTAGAATTAATTATTTTTTCACCTTATGTATCTCTGTCCTGTATTTGAAACTTCATGGATTCAGCACACATTTCTACTCAGTCCACAGCAGTAGGTAAGTTTGCTTCAATTTTCTCTTGTCCTATTACTTCAGCCCCAGAAGATTAAGGCCCACTAAAGATAAATTTGTTGTGTTTTAATTTTTAAAAGAAGCAGAAAAAAGGATTCTCCCCCTTCCCGCCCTGACCCCTTCTGATAAGGCAGAGGTAATATATGCATCCTGGTTATAGCCAAGGCAGGGTTAATTTTTGCAGTGGCCAGGAGGGATCATGTTTGGACTTGGAGGCTTTTCTGTACTGCTTTGTCATTGCTGGAGCTAGGGAAAAGGGGAAAGGGAATATCTTCCAGGGATCAGGGGTTCCTTCCAGTTGAGACTCAGTGGGAACAGTCTGTGGCATCCACATTCTCTGAAAAAATCCCTTCGCCCAGGATTTTTCTCCTGGGAAGCTGAGAAGTCTTAGAGAAAAGGAAAACAATTCTTATCTCATTTGCTTCTCCTGTGTTTTGCTCCTTTGGGATGTGTTTGGAGATTGTTTACCAGGTGATTGTCTATTGGATTCTGGTGTGAATTGTTTTGACTCTTTGGCCAATCAGTGCCAAGCTGTGTTGAGACTCTGGGAAGAGTCACGAGTTTTCATTATTATCTTTTTAGCATTGTGTAAGTATTTTTCTGTATTCTTTAGTATAGTTTAGTATAGTATTCTTTAATATAATATACAATTATAAAGTAATAAATGAGCCTTCTGAGAACATGGAGTCAGATGCATCATTCCTGCCTTTGTTGGGGCGTTCCCTGCAAATACAATGACACTGAGTTGGGGAGTACCACTGCTAAACCATGACAACATGGCAGAATGTATTCTGGGGCCATGTTCTTTAGACAATAAAATCTTCTGATAAAAGAATAAAGACTAAGTCAGATAGATTGCTTAGTGTTCCAGAAAAAATGAATCAAGTGGCCCAGTGAATGCAAAGGTCTTAAATCTTGTTAAATAGTTGATAATTTTTGACTAGCAAAATGGAATGTTAACTTCATTGCAATAAATGTTTTGTGTACCTGTCCAGTGCTGAGGTCAGAACTCCCTGATCTGTCCCTCTGTGATTCTCTTACATAATTTGCCTTCACAAAAGAACAGCACATAAGCTAAAAATCTGAATAGCTTTTTACATAATTCTGTTACATTTTTAATGTCAGGGCCTTAAGCTATTATTTAAACTTCTGTAGGCATACTCTGAAAAGAAATGACGAAGAAAAACAAGCAATGAGACATCCACAATCCGCCTTCTAACATGCTCTGATTGGTCCTACTTGTTTGGGCATTTTTTTCAGACTAGTGTACTATAGATGAAATTCAGTCTATTAGTCTAATGTGCAATACATTTTGCCCATACTAACTGCAGCTTATTTTAGACATCTTCAAAAGTTCATTAGTGTCACTTGAAAAAATATGATAAATTCATTTTAAGACTTTCTATAAGTGGGTATTAAGCTTGTCTGCATGTCTGCACTTAAGCCCTGAATTTTATATTTTGAGAAAAACTCTGTTTTATAAATGTAACAACTACTTAAATGATGTAAAAAGTAAAATGAGGGGATTACATACTCACAGGTCTTCACTGTGAAGAAAAAATAGTTCAACTGGTTTAAAAATAGGTAGAAAAAATTCAGAAAAGGGGAAAAACTATTATAGCATGAGTGGGTAGATTGCTAACATCATAGAAAAATCACTCCTTAATTTGATATGTTTATTGTCATGCCCTTTAGATAACAAGTTCTCACTCGGCCTCGATGCTGTTCTGGAAAGCACAGCACTAATGAACAGAAAAACAAAATCCAAACCCAAACCCACAATGATGCAAACTCCCCAGAACCCCTACAAGACAAAAAACCCAACAAAACACCCCCAACAAAAAATAACCCAACAACCAAAAAAATAGCCCAGGAGGGAGGGGGAAGAAGTGATATATTTTTCTCAGAATAAACCTCATCTTCATTAGTAAACCAAGGAATGCATGTACACTTTCCTCTGTTTTCTGTTGCTTAGAAATAAAGAGCAGTGGTAGAAAGCCCTAATGCCATTACAGTCAATTTACAACACCCTATTTACACCAGCTGAGAAACTGGCTCATAATGTTGTTTAAATAGGATGACAGCCCAGAAAATTTTCTGATGAATGAGTCACCCAATTGTGGAACCAAAATTCATTCCTGACCCACTATGGCTACTACATTTATATCATAAAAGAGGTCATGGTTGTTTTATGTTAAATATAGTACCCTGAGGATTTAATTAAAAGGGATTTAAAAATATGAATACCGAAGCCAGACAGGTCATATTGGATAATCCAGTTTTATTTTACAGTAATTGGTTACACAAGTTATTATTACATTATTTAGAACATCCTGATTCTCAGTGGAAGTCCTTGTGCATTTAATTAACCATGAGTACAAAATGACTTTAAAAACTGAAGTCATTAAGCCCTCCTTAAATAGCCTTTTCAAATGGAAAGTGACAAGAACATTTTCATTTAAATTTTTATAATTTTGTAGTTTTTAAATGAAGAAACAATGATAGTAAATAATAGTGGCTTAATTGTAGTTTTATTTACTAGTTTTAATTATTACTTTTCAGTGGATATTTCATATTTGGATTTTTATCTAAGGCTGTCATAACTTGATTTTTGACTGTTCTGACCTTACAGTCAGCTTGGCCTTCACTTCAGTAAAGTTCGCAGAACACTAAGATTCTAAGCATGAGAAATTCTGGCTACTGATCACATGTCTTTGCTGAGGTCCATGTATTTTGATGCATTTATATAAAAAGGTGAAAGACTTTTACTGTAAGAATGGTTAATTTTAAAGGACAAGAGGGAATTAAACCTTTACTTAACTGAAAGACCAGATGACAAGCATGTACCTCAGTGTGATTGTCAATAACGATGGAGCACTCAGTTACTTCTTCTGAACCAGGTCAATGTTTTTTGTTGCTTTTGTTAAGGTTTTTGAGATTGATTTTGAGGTTATTGTGGACTTCCCCTCACTGGAGATATTGAACTGTCTGGATGCAATCCTATGCTATGCGCTCTGGGATGGCCCTGCCAGAGCTGGGAGGTTGGATTAGGTGACCCAGTGTGGTTCCTTCCAACCTTGCCCATTCTGTGATTCTGTGAGAGGCTGGGGACTACAGTTTTCAGTACCACTCTGGGGGAAACAGGATATCCAGGCTGTGACAGCAGGGCAGCCCTACCTCCAGAGACTTGGCTGAGAGCACAGACTGGGTCAGAGACAAGCCCTTGGCAAGAGCTCATTTCCCTGCCAGTCCAGAAGCCACAGGGATGCAGACAGCTGATCACAGTATCAGTCCAGAGTTCCTGTGCAGCAATTCTTTCCCTAACTGCATCCTGCTCCAGCCTGTTTTGGTATGAAAAGTGATTTATCTGGGTTACCATCAACACCATGGTACAATGGAAGTGCTCTCTGGCACATCAAAATGGGCAATATTAAGCAGTGTTTATCCACACATTCATTTGCATTGCTGGTCTGGGCAATTTTTAAATGCAGCACATTCAAATCTTAATTCAGCAGGGACGATAAAAGGCAGGTTGCTATTTGTGCTGTTTGCTTAATTGTTCTATATGACTGAGAAATAGAAGAGAATTTACTGCAGGCTTTTGATATTCAGTGTTGCTGTGTCACAGTACATTGAGAATAATGAATAGGACATTCACTCTGGAGCAAAGAACATTAGTTTTCTTACCTAGGAAACACGGAAGCCAGCTGGAGAGGAGAAAATTGCCAGGTTGATTGTCGACATAAAGGCAAAGGTAACATGCTGATAATAACCAGGGGAAATATGAAGATAATAACAGAGGATGATAACAACCCAGCTGAGGAAGAGAGGGGGGTCTGGAAGATCAAGTGATCCCAAGCTGTGCACAGCTATTATGCAGATGGAGGGACACCTCTGCTCCTGAAGAAAGGAGATGGTTTATTTCCCATGCAGCAGAATGTGTTAACTCCAGCTTGTATTACACAAGATCAGGCCTTGCTTCCTTCCTATTATAAGAAATGTTTATTCCCTGACAGATTTCCACACCACTGCCTTGTTACTGTGGCTGTATCATTATTTATCCCACTTTGCCCTGCCTCCCCCTCCCCCTTGGCTGTGGGGCTCTGCAAGTCGTAGGCAACTGTCATGTCAGGTCTGTGTGAATCTGTCAGACTCACGATGAGGAAAGATGGAGTGAACACTGCTTGCTGCCGTGTTTACTCTGCTCTCTGTCTTCAGCAGGCCTATGTGCAGAGAGATGCTTTCCAGAACGCTTCCCGTCAAGGGCAGCGGGAGGAACGAGGGAGCCACGGCTGCTGTGCTGCTGCCCAGCAATGACAGAAACCTTGGAGAATCTCCCTGCCTCCAGCAGCTCGTCCTGGAGTGCCTTTCCTCTGTAGTACACCTATTCCTTGCAGCCTGTTCCAGCTCTCACTGCCATCTGCCTTCACTGGCGGGTGAGGAGTGAGGAAGAGGAGCGGAGAAGTGGGAGGAGAGGCAGGTCGGGCACGGGAGCAGCAGCAATGATGAGCTGGGGGCAGCATTTTTCCTGCTCTGGAATCAGCTTGCTTTTAGCAAGTGTAGTTTTCTATTTTCAGATTCTCCAGCACTGGTGGCTATACAAATATTTTTTGTACCTTTCTTTTCCAAGTCATAATAATTTACTTAATAACAGTTTTGAAATTGCATATTCTCTTCTGCTTCATCTTCTCTTTTTTTCTTTTTTCCTACTTCTAATTCTTGTTCACCTACCCTTTTTTTTTTTTTTTAAATTACTTGGCTGGGACTTATAATCAAGATATTTTCTGGGCTATGGTTAGACCATTGTCCTAAACAGAACAAGGAAAGGAAAACAATGTGATAAAAGTCATAGTCATTAGACATTATACTGTATATTTATGAATGTGACTCACACAATGTTTTGAGTCCCAGTAACAGCAAATGTATCATAGGATGGAGTAGCTGAACTAATATAGCACGTGACTTTATTGATTGCTATCCTAAAATCCTGGTGTCTTGCTTACAATCCTATAAAGTTCTATTTTACCAGCAACTATGTGGTGGGGGGTTTTTTGGGTTCTTTTTGGGTTTTTTTTTTTTTTTTTTTTTTGGTCAAACCATAAGAGTCTCCTTCTCCCAGATAAAATTTCCACTGAAGAATGGATCAAAGTGTTCTCCTTGAGCAATTTTCCATTGTTGGTTACTCACTTTTTGCATTTTAAGAAAGATAGTGAACTGCAACTAGCTAGGCAAAGACTTTCATTATCATGTTCTGTTTTTACTCGAAATCTTGGGAAAATTCAGGTCATTGACTTTGTAATGATAAGTCTATCTCCTCTCACACAACTCCTGCCTGTCAGAAAGGATGATTCAGGAGTGGTAGGCTCTGCTCAGAACCCCTGATATTCTGAGAAAGATAACCAGAGCAGCAGGAGCACAGCAATGGCCCAGAGCTCAGATACTATAAATATTTTTTAACTGAACTCTATATTTATTGCTTTTTCTTTTCCCTTCTAATAGCTTAAACAATGAAATTAGGGTATGCAACAATTTTCTGATTGCTACAATGGATTCTCTAAGTCAGACAATGCAAGTGCTTAAAATTTAATGCAGAGTTCTGTCCACAACTCTCCCCACCAACCCACATTATTTATATAATCTATTATAGAAATTCTGTCATCACCATGCCTCTCTGTCATGTCTCCCATAGTGAGAGCTTATTAACTTGTGCTTTATTAGATACTATGCCTTTACAACCAAGTCATTAGACACAACCATTACCCTGGTCTCCTTTCCTTTCTGTCTCAAGATCCATCTTCACCGTGATACCTGTGGTTAATGAGAGTCCTCAAGGAGACAGGCCCCAAGTAATTCATTTGTAGCTCTTGTTGACTTCTTTCATGGAATAAAAAAAATAAATCTCTAAGGCTTGGGACTGAGTGTTCAGCCAATAGATTTCAGAGTCTTGTGTTCCAATTAGTTGCCCTCAGGTTCAGCATCCTTCTTCCACACTGCTTCCTGCGAGCCCTGATGTGCTTTGCTGACGTCTCGACTGGAGTCATTTTGAGGGAAGGAATATTTCCTGTTTATGCTCATGCAATAATCAGCACAGTGAGGGCTCCACACTCATTGGAGCCTCTGGCTGCCTCTTGCTTACTGCTAATATACATTATATGTACATCCAAACAGTTTGAAGAGGTTAGTGAGGGGGATTCTGGTTTTTGCATGCCTGTCCAGCTGCCACAGACATCTTCTTATGAAAATCCTTTCTTAGGATTTTTCTTCCTGAGAAGCTGAGAGGCTCCAGGAACAAAATGTAAACAATGGTTATCTGCTGCTGTGGAATGCAACACGTGGATCCGTGATTGGCCTCGTGTGGATGTTTGGATTTAGTGACCAGTCACAGCAGAGCTGTCTCTCTCTCTCTGTCCGAGCCAGCTGCCTTTGTTTTCATTCCTTTCCATTCTATTCTTAGCTTAGCTAGCCTTCTGAGATGAAACTTTTCCTTCTATTCTTTTTACTATAGTTATAATGTAATATATATATCATAAAATAATAAATCAAGCCTTCTGAAATATGGAGTCAGATCTACATCTCTTCCCTCATCCTGAAAATCCCTGTGAACACTGTCACATCCAGTTTTGCCACTATTGCAGTTTTTTATTACCTTCATTAACAGGCAACTGCAATGCTCCGTTCAGGCTTCAGATGTGACAAATATGTACTTTTAAAGAAGATCCTCATCTCCAGACCCAGCCAGTTTAGATTTTACTTAGAAAAAAAGACACCAGCAGAACACTCTGTATACGCTGAAATTTATTTAGTAAAAATCAATGAAAGTATCTTCTGAAAAATGGATTTTTGGGGGCTGTTTGTTTACATTTCCTGCCTTCACTTTTACCTTTATATGTGAGAATTAATGCAGTTTTTTTGCTAATACTCTGAGCTTACTCTGGCATCACACTGAAACATTTATTAACTTAATTGCTTTACAGGGTCTGGATTCTGATACAAGTCAAAAAAGGCAGCCTCTGACTTAAAAGCCATTCTTGAATTGTTCTCAATTGTTTCTATTTCATCTGACAGTCTTCACTGAGGGCCCTCAGCTTTGTTTGGTAGGTAAGACCACACCACTAAAACCCTCTCAGAGGGAAAATCATGTTAATTATGTACAACTGCAGCTTTTCTGCTGGTGAGTTTGTGCATGGACTTTTGGTTAAGGATGTTCATGATTATAGCAATGATTCTGGAAATAAGTAAAATCTATTGGTACATGAAATCCTGCTTAAGTTGTGCCTTACAGATATTAAAAAATGAATCTGTCATAGAGCCATGAGTAGAGCTTTTTACAAAGCATTTGTTTGATGTATAGTTGCTCTCTAGAGAGAATAGTATCCAAGAATGAGCTCTGAGTAAATGAATGCATTTGGCACATCCTAGAGTGATGTCAAAGCTTCACTGGCTCCAAGGGGTAGTTTTGTTTTGACAAACCTTGTTCTGGTGCCTTTTGCTTAGAATTGATTTGAGGAATTCAGAAATATATGAAAAGAATATATCAGCACAATGACACCTAGAATGAGCAGAAGGCATCCATTAGCAGGAGATGGAAAAAAAAAACAAAAACAAGAGAAAACAAACCAGCTCTTGTTGCTGTTTTATTAGAAAATTCTTTTGTTTTTTCATCCTGAGTGTATTTATACATCTGTCTCCCAAACAAAGACAAGCACTCCAGCTGAACTCTGTCAATACAAAATGAACCTGAAGTGCATTTTCAGGGGAAACTCTTGTTATTTTTTATATTGGTTGTGTGGATGCAGGATGCTCTGTGTAAGGTGTATTCCTGAATGGGAAAAGCAAGGCTGAAAGCTTGTTTTCGTGTCCTACAGCCTTCAAGAGGAGTTAATGTCCATTTTGCTCCAAGATAACGTCTATTAAGATTAGCAAAGTTGACTCTGCTGTGGAGCTGTGTCCTCCCAGCTCACTGCAATACTAAATGGAAGCAGCTGGTGGGTGAAGTGTTTAGTGCAGACATATTTGATGGGTAGTAGAGACACATGGCCAAGCCTCCATTTGCCAGATCTGGGTGTTTATTGTGCAGCCAGGTGGGGCTGTGGGCAGGTGTGCCTGCCTGTGCAACCAGCCTGGGTGGGGATTTATTCCTCTGGAGATGCTTGGAGACAGGACATAGATGCTCATACTCCCATGGCACTCCTGGCCTCACAAGAGTAAGTGTGAGGTAAAAGAAAGACTTTATGATCCACGGAGGAAACAAGAAATATCCCTAGAATGAATGTGTGTCACTGCTCTTGGATATTGGGAGGTTTAGCTTTTATGATGTGTCAATCCCAATTGGTTCTCCTGCATAAAACTGTGCAGATTATAAAGCCTGACCCAGATCTCTGATGATCTTCAGTCCCTATTGAATTTCCTTCCTTGGCAAACAGCACTCTGTCAGGGTGACCCATGGTGGCTTGCAGGATGAGACCACAGTGGTGATCTAACCAGGACCCATTACCAGAACTCCTCCAGTCTGGGCAGATTAGCTCCAGAACCTGGAAACAAACACTGGGAAAGTGGTATTAATGTCTCATCAGACAAAGATGATGGAGTGTTCCTGGGATTTAAATTCTTTTAGTAACTATCTCAGCATATAAGAATGTACAGGTTATCCTAGAAGAAAGGATCAGTTTTCATCACCTGAACATGTCTGAGTTTTTCTACTCTTTTACACGACATAGGAACCACTTGTGGCTCTAAATTAGCAGAGTACTTCCTTCAAAGGGTTCTTCTAAGTGCCTCCTCAGCTCTGGAGAGAGCTCTGAAATCTGAGCAATGGGGATAAACCTGCCACTGCAGCCTTGGTTTTACCTCTGAGGCCCAGAAAGCTGCAGAAGTAAACAGGCACAATTCTGCAGATAGCTGCCTACCTTCCGCTAGATTTCTTTGTGTTCCGGACTTCTGAAATGTTGGAATTCAGGACATCCCTCTGGCTGTCCTGGATTGCCAGGACCCCTGCCAGGGGGCTCAGAGACCCTGGCACAGAGCCCAGGACACCTGTGACTTCGGTTATGACCCATGGAAAAAGTTACCAACCTTATATGAAGATCTGCAAGCCATCAAAGTCTAAGTAGAATAAGAATCAGTTTGTCACGGGGTGAAAAATGGATTTTTTTGGGTTTTATAGAATGGGGGTTTAGGGGGCAAGATGGAGGAATCTGGGCATGTCCAGTCTTTCTCCTTCTTCCTCTTGGCCTCCATCTTCTGCTGTGATGTTGGCACTTTCAGAGTGGTTTAGAGCAGAAGTTCACTGTCTAACATGGGTGATAGGTATTGGAAAGTAATTGTAAATATTGTACACGCAGTTTTTAGTATAAAAAGATAACACTGTCCCGGGAGCAGGCAGAGTACCTCTGACTGTCATGCTGAGCAGACCTCGGCAGGCCAGAGAAAGAATTTTATAGGTAAGAAACAATAACCAACCCTGAGACCGAGAACTGAAGAGCTCTGACTCCTTCTTTGACCGCTGGGCTGGGAAAAGAGACTTTCTAACTTATCTCGGGGTCACTCTGACCAGCTAAAGCCCCAAGACTGAAATACCTTTTTCAGATGCTGGAACTGATTAAAGATACATATTGAGGTGAGCAGACTAGCTTAAATGGCAGTGTCACTTTAGTCTGGTGGGCCTGCTGAGCAATTCAAGGTCCTGGGGAGCAGCCAGATATTGCAGAGTCTCTTGGATTGAACAGAACCAGAACTACCACATGAGGTTTGCTTATGGTGCATCCAAGACTTTCAGACATGAGATCCCAAAGCCAGCTGTGGCTGAGGCAGTGATAATATATTCTTCCAGATCTCGATCACTGCAAATATAACTCTGACGTTTTCTGAGCTATAAATTACATCTGCAACTATTTTTACAGCCATGGTGCTTGGAGAGAGTATAACACATGTATTTTTATACTGTCTTGCACTTAAATGGTCTCAAGCAAATTAAAAACATTGGAAGGAGTAGTTGGTTTCTGTCACACAAAAATGAATCTCAGGCTAACTATCCAGAAGCACAAAGCATGCCAACAGACATTGCCTTACTTCCAGCAGTACTTTTTTTTGCAAAAGTATTTTAGGATATGTATATATGTATATGGGGGTTTATATCTATATATATATGGGGTTTTATATATATATTGTCACGGTTTGATGCTGGCGCAATGCCAGTGCCCCCATATAAATATATGCTCTCTGGTGTCTGCTGTGAGATGTGACCAGGAATAGAGCAAAGCAGGCTCCAACTTAGGAATAAAGAAGAAAAACTTTATTAACCTGCAACTATATATAAAAAGAAGAAACACACACAGAATTCAGAATGAACACCTTCCAAAAACATTCCCCCTCCCCCCACCAAATTTCCAATACATGCACCTCTCAAATCATCAACTCTCGGTCCATCACCACCCTTTAGATAATCAATTCTCAGTTCATCAAGGAGAGAGGAGTCCCTCTTGTGCCATAGCCTTCCCCCGGAAACACAGTTGAGACTTCTTGTGTTTCCATGTCACATGTGGCACTGCCCAGAGAACATTTGCCATCGTGACCTCTTCCTTCCATGCCCCGTGCTCTCACCACTGCGCATGGACCAGAGCTGCTTCTGGGCTTCTCTTTTTAAGGATGCTTTGCCCAGTTCCAAAAAAAAAAAGCACAGTCTCTCACTTTCAGGACACCTGTGCCCCCTAAATTCACCCCCTGGGACCGAGGGGTCTCAAGGAACAGAGGTCTTCTCCTTCCCTGAAGATCGAGGGCACCACCACACTCCTCACTCATCGTCTGTTCACGCACTCCTTCACATAACATCACTGCACTCTCTTGGCTCCAAGCCATTGCCTCCCCCCAAATGCAGCCTCTATGTCACAGGAAAAATGGTTCTGTCCATGGATACGAAAGAAAAGTCCAGCCAAAGGTCACTCCATCATCTCCTCCCACCTAGGACTCTTCTCAACTTCTCTCGTGGCCCATTTCCTCTTATCTCTATCTCTCTTCTCATTCAACTCCAGGAGGATCAGCATTTGTAAGGTTTCCATCATCCAAGAAAAGGGTTAAAAAATCTCAGTCTCTGCCTGACCAGAACTCCCACGCTGCCCTGCTGGGCACCTTCTCACCGCAGGCCCCCTTCTGCTGTCTGGGCCTGGGTGGCACAGGCACAGACACCATCTCTCTCTCCTGGGGGGAACGGGGGGGAGTGGCTGCCCGATGTCTCTGCTTTTAACCCCAGTGTTCTCAGAGGCGTATCCATGTCCCCAGTGGCCACACCATGTGCCAATATTCAAATCTGAGCACCTATTGGTTTGACCACAGCATCCCAAAAAAACTCACTTCCTTTTCAAACCAGGACAATATATATACATATATATAGATATAGATATATGTATATATACACACACACACACACACACAAATTAAACACTAATTACCACTGTTAGACTGCAAAATACTTGGCTAGTATTCACAAGTGATTAAAGAAAGAGAACTTATGAAGATAGAGTCTGCTTAATTTCGGGGAAGAATGGAGATGTTATAAATTGTCCATTCACAGAAAGTGGTACTACTTCCATGCAAATTAACATAGGAATTTGCTATCATTGTCCTGGGAGTTCTGCTTAGTCATGGCTTCGTATCAGATTCTGTGGACCTTTTATTTTTTGTCATTCTAAAATTTTTCATGAGATCAGAATTAAACTTTTGTATGAAAACAAGAGTTGAACATCATCTAGGAGGTGTTCTGCTAGACAAGAAATCAGAAAAATTACATTTACTACAGATTCCTGAGTAGCAATAGACAATTTATTTTCTGCACTTTTATCTACCCTGAAAATGTTTTCAAAAGTATTTGGCTGTCACACTGTTTGTCTTCGCATAAGCACTTTCCCCTTCTAAATGGTATACAAATATCAGCTTAAAAATGCAATTCTAGAAAGATGTTGTTAATGCTCTGCACTGATAATGTCACGTGACATTAATTAATTCATTCCATAAATCTTTCCAGTCAAAAAGAATATGGAGATATTTTCATGCTAACACATCCTTGTTAAGCTGAATAACTTATTGCACTTGTGAGAAGAAAAGTAGATTGCAACATGATACCAAAATAAGTTTTTCTCTTCAAAATAAGTTTGAAGAAAGTGTTCATTTCTGCATGTAGTACCTGTGCACATCCCTCACAGATTTGAATGATGCTGGAGAATTGTGTGCATTTGCTCTTCATTCATTCTTCTTGTGCTGATCTAAGCCTTGATGAATTCATTGCTCATTCTGACTTTGAATCAGGTTCTTTTTCTGTTTTTGCTGTCTTTGTCTACTCCTTACATTTTAAGAAGCAATATACTCTTTCTCACCAGTTTCTCTGGGCTGGGGAAGTGCTGAAATGTTGGACTTCTGCAACACTGCTGCTGTCCTCTTTGTTAATTAGGTGTCAAACACATTTGTCTCATCTAATAGAATAATTAAATCACAGCAACTTGTGTTCTAGAGAAAATGAATGCTTTTGTTCTAGATTGACTAACTTCTTTAAGAAAAAATTTACAATTTTTTTTATATAACACATTGAAGAAAGCGAACATATATAATGATTAATAACATTTAATGGGAATTTTATTTAAAGTATAAACTTTGTTGGCATAAAAGCCTCTGGATACTGAACTTGAGATTTCCTTAAAGATGCTTTCTACATGTGTAAGTTCAAAGAGTATTCATATTTCTTTTTCATTCTGTTTTTAACTGTAGCACCTAAAGCTGCATAAATATATTCAGAAAGTGCTATAAGGAACCTTATGTATGGAAGCATTTGCATAGTCAAGCCATTAGGTCATACAGTAGTTTGGCCTCTGAAAATTTGAAAATATAGTAGTTAATTTCTGAAAGCATTTCTGAAAACATCACTGTGCATTAATCAAGTTTTTTTTCCCCATATTATTTATTAGTAAGTTTCATTATCTTTTTATCTGTGGCATTTCCATTAAGAAATGTGATTTCTGCTAATAAGCAACTCTTATTTTTGACACATTTCAGTGTCAGTAGAGAAGCCCAAGAGCAGAGTCCTCTAATATTTGAACTGCTTGATGTTAGTAATCATCACATTATTCCTCTGGTTTGATTTGTATTAGAGTCTGACATTTCAAAAAAAATAGATAAGAGTCCCCAGAAAAGTTAGGTGCAAATAATAATGTCATCAGATCAAATTCATATTCTTTAAAAGTCTGAGATGCCAACAATAAGGAAGTATGAGGTTCTCCACTAACTTAATTCTGCTAGTGCTAGAAAAATTGGCATACATATAAGTTTTCAAATGTGCAGGTATCAGGAAATTTTATATTTTAATGTAGTTCAGGGAATAGTTATATATAACACAGCACAATGTGTTCATATTTCTTGCTGAAACTCAGATTGCTGACATCAGTAGTTGCTGGAATTGTAAGTTAAACAGTAAAAGCTGCACTGCAATGGTGTGAAAGCACTGCAGCAGTGAGAAGAAGGGGTACAGTCAGGAAAATAAGAGGCTCTTGGACTAATGCCCCTAAAAGTGGTGAAAAGACTTCCACTGCTCACAAGTGAGCTCTAGATCAGGGCCCAATGAAAAGATTTCGGGGTTGAGAGAAGAGGGTAAGAAGAGAAATAGCAAATACCAAACCTCTGGGGAAAGGCTGTGAGCTCAGAATCCTCCCTGTCTCCAGTGACTTACTGTATGTGTGTTCGTATCTGCTTGTGATTAAAATAATTTGTTTTTTTTAATTGAGATTTATTAATATTGGTTGCTTTTTACAGGTTTCTCAGTGCATATGGATTTGGGGCTTTTTTTTTTTTTGCATTTTGGATAAAATTTTCAGTATATTCACAGCAAATGCAGACTCTTATATTTTGCTTTTGAATAATATTAGCAAGTCTATTTTTTTTCTGGTTAGATAAGTGACAGGTACCTCCTTGTCTATCAGTGCATGTAAAGAAAAGTAAAACCTGGTTCCAAGCCCAGGTTGGGGGTAGCTGCTGATCTGGATGGGTTCATTTCTCTGTAGGGAAGAGAAGCCAGTAAAGAATCTAATTTTTGAGCTGTGCGAATTATTTATGTCCTCCAGCATATTTTATGCAGCTTCTGAAGTAGATGACTCAGTTTTAAGTCTGCTTGGAGACAGGGGCCCAATGCAGATGGCTCTTTGCCTCGTTAGGCAGCCTATGATCTTACCTCTTCCTGCGCAGGGGAGAGTGGGAAGGGGCTTTGGTGTGTCTGCCTCTGAAAGGTGGTGGGAGATGGAATAATGTGCATAAAGCTGGAGAGCTGCTCCCATGCCTTGGTGTTGCCATGTGAATTGAGCCCAAGAAATCTCTGATGCTGTAAAAGGAGGGGAAAAAGATTATTTTTTGAAGATTTAAAAACACCTAAACTCCTCAGCTGATGCACTGGGGAGTTAATAACTAGTTTGGACATTGGTAGCGTGGACTTAATTTTTTGCTAGATATGATGGAGTGTGTTCTGTATTCTAGGACAAGTTGAAGGAACAGCCACAGAACATCTTAGAACCCATAAGCAAAAATCTGAAAAGTGTAGCTGTAGTTGTCCCATGGTAATTTAAAAACAAACTATGAAAAGAAGTGTCTGGAAAAGATTAATTTTCTAAAAAGAAAACTAAGTATTAAAACATATTTTATGGGAATGGCAATATTTTGATGCAATAGGCTAGCTATTCATTTTTGTGATGAAAACTCACAATCATTTGTGAAAGGTATTTTTCACAGCTGTGGCAATAAAAAAGAAATCTATCAGATCTTCTTTAAAATGTGGGCTGATCAAAATGCTTAATGTATTCTATCTCCCTGTTTAAGGAAAAACTGATTGTATTTCTGTTTGTAATGAGTTTCTATCTTTCTCTGCAACCACCTGGCATTCTGGTTTCAATTTGATTCTGACTTTCTAAAACACACAGCTGATAAAACACGTAAAAATGTGAATTAGACTTGAAAATGATATTGAGTCCACTGTTCACTGGAAGTCATATGCCGACAAAATATTTGATAAAATGTTTTCTTTTCTCTTGGTTTACTGAGTTTTATCACATATATCAATGCTGATTGCCATATCAAACCTTTGTTTTGAGGTCAGAGAGACCTCCATGACACTTTGAAGACCTCATGACCAGCCAGGAGACAGGAAAGAGCCTTGTTGCCAATGCTTTGGAAATTTAACTTGAGTGTGCATTTTTTCTAAATGGAAGAAGATTTTTATAGGCACTGTAGCAATGGTGCCTTCTGGGGATGATTAGCTGAGGATAAGGTGAGCCTTCATCTTTATTAATAGAGAAGTATTGAAATTAATCTGTCTGGAAAAGTTTTGTTTGTTTAGTGAAATCCAGGAATAGGGTTCCTTAATAATGCCCTAGAGCTACTTTGAAATGATAGTTGTGCCTCCAATGAATTATTCTTAAAGAAAAATTATTTTCATGTATTTGTTTTATATTTGATATCAGTGGAGCACCTTTTGAATAAAGAGAAGCTGTTATTTTTGTAATATGATTGGGATTCCAGTCATTAAAAAGGGTGATTCCAACTAATTGAAGCCTCTGTAAAAAAATATTGCAAGCCACATTTTAAAAGTATGAAATGTTCTAGTTTTCAATAATGCCATGCCAGAAACAAATCATCAATAAATAAAATTTTAAAATAATTTTAAAAGTTTTTCTTTTTAATAGTCATCAGAAGTTTGAGTGTGGTGTGATGTTTCTCAAAACTGATATTCCAGCCACTGAACTATTAGACAAGGGATGCCATGGAAGGCCGTGTCACTTGTATCAGACTAAAGTCATCTGGGAGCACCAGCCATGAGGGAAAAAGAAGAATGTTTATTCTTTGTACTGGATCTACAATGAATTTAGTAATTACCTATCCAACCCAGACAGCACAGACACTGCCAAAGTGAGGCATCCTGACAGAAACAAATACATGCAGTAGAGCATTCAGGTTCCTCTTACATTAGGGATCCTTACATAGGAGTTTCATAGAGGCTATCTATTTGCAGGCAGGCAGTGTTTGCATATTCAACTGTAACAGGAGCTAACCAGAAGATAATATTTTCTGTTAATAATTTGCTTAAAGAAAATGGAATCTTAAACTCTGAGTCTTACAGTCTGGGTTCCTCTTTTGGTATCATCCCTTGTGAAAGGTGAGCGCAGGAGGGCTGAGAAGGAACAAAACAAGGAGCATTTATTCCAAGGCAGGAGTTACATAAAGCACACCATGTAATTTCTGCTCAAATTGTCATGCCATAAACTAGGAGAATAATAGAGCATTTCATCTCTCTGTGGACAATGTGAGAATTGAGTGTATATTTAAGACTAAAAAGAGATCAGGCACTAAGGTAATAACAAGAATTTAATGCTGCCCCCAAATTACTATTGCACCATTTTACAAATGTGAAGTGGTGAGGTGACAGAGTGGCAGCACCATGGTATGCTTCTAGTGAATAGTTCATACAGATAAAAATAGATCTAAGGCTAGAATTTGGCATTTGATTTAATAGAATGTAAAAAATCCAATCCTAAAACAATCTGTGTGACTCCTTTCAAACTTAAACTATACGGTCCTGACTATCCTGTATGGCTTTGTTGTTTTGTGTGGGGGTTTTTTTTTTGGTTTTTTTGGGTTTTTTTTTGGTTTTTTTGGTGTTTTTTTTTTATTTTATTATTATTATTGAATTTATCTTCTATTCAGAGAACCTATGGTCCTGAAAGGGAAAATGAAGAATGGGTCCAGAGGAAATAACTAAAATTCAAAGACAGAGAAGTTGTCTTTGTTGCCTGCTCTGAAATGATGGATATTACTGGATTGTATAGCAATGGTGTTAATGAGCTCCGTATAAAGTCACAGTTTACTTATACCCACATGTTCACTTGACAACATAAATATGAGCCCATTTAAAATCCACCTAATTAGTGTCATGACAAGCACAAGGAAAATACAATAGTACAAAATACAATAGAGAGGGGTGTCCAGAGAAGTTTGTGCCTGCCTGACTTGCTAACACTGCTGCTACCCACCTTCACAGTGTCTATCTCTGTCTATCTGGTCACCTGAGGCTGTTTTTGTAATCAAGAGGGAAGCCCAAAAACTTTGAGGGTGGGATATAATTGTTTGCATTGCATTTTAGAGTGCCAGTGTTTTGTAAACTGAGTGCAGGGTACACTAAATCCATTTGGCCAGATGCGACCCATCACCCATAGACCTCTAATCTGGTTTGTCTTTTACATACAGGTAGCAAAATGTTGATCTCTCTCTGAGCAAACTGTGTCTAATTAGATAAAGAAGGAAAATAATAGTTTGGTTACTTTAAATGTGTTAAAATTTGGGCTAAATAAAAAGGACTCAGAAGTATTGTGATATTTATTTAAATCATATTCTTCATAACCATTTTTTCATCCAACATCTTTTTCTGGTATTGTCATGGAGACCAAGGTTGTTAATGCCATGCAATCCTATAATATATACATGATGAATACTGCATTTCATAATTCATAAACCCAAGTTTATACAGTGTCACAATCCTCACCTCACAAAGCAGAATTGTATCTGTACCTTTGTTGTCAGCTTTGAACTTCAGACATTTACTGGGTATGTCACTGGTAAATCTGAGCAAAAAGATTCAGTGTTCAAGCTTACTTATGCATGCTCAATATGCATTTGTTTAGTAGGGAAAAAACAATCCAGTGCAGTAGGTTTATTTTGGTTGTGATAAAGAATACAGTCTGAGTAATCTCAATGCACAGAAGAGCAGTTTAATTGACAGCTACATAATCAGTCTAAAGTGTGCTTGCTAGGATGGGTCAAAGTCCTTTGGGAATCCAAATGAGGTTTGGGCTTCTGCACTCAGTCTTTTGCTACTTTGCATCACAGAGCCTGACATCAAGATTTCACATGAGGAGGAATATGACAAAAGCTCATGTTTCCAGTGTCCATCTGTGGAACATGACAGTTTTATATTTTTAATTAAAGAAAAAACACAGTTTTGAAAGTTCAGCAGTCACAAACACGTGTATAGAAGAGGTTGCTTTTTTGAGTAGCCCCTGCAATTTCAATCAGATTGAACACAGTCCAATTCTAATAGGGGTGGGAAATAGATGGATGAATAATGGGAACTTGAGCTCTGGGCATGATTAGTGTGGCCTTGCATGTCTAGTTATGGTGATTTAATATTCTACTGCCCAGCTGTTCACTTGTATTTGCAAAGCAAACCACATTTAGCCTTTGCTGTGAATGTTGCTCATACTTAATGAAAAGTCCACTCATATATTTAAAAACTTCCTTTAGGGTGGACTGAGACTAAGTCATATGATTTTGTTTAGTGTTAGGAATGCACTAACTCATGCCATTGGCTCAGGTACAGAACTGGTATTCTCAGGAAAGAATCAGTAAGAATGAACCTTGGATGAAAACTTAAACCACTATAATTGCAGAAGTAAGACCTTATTTAGATGTGCTAAGACACCATACAAATGTTGAGACTACTTCCTCTTCAGTGATGCAGATATAAGAGTAATACACTGCTTCATTTCCCCTTTTACCTGAGACATAGACAGCAGAGATGAAATCCAGCAGCTCCTTTGCTACTCTACCATAAAATGAGAAGTTTCAAATTTCCTAGGTTAGGACTAAAGGCAGAGTACATTATAGACCTTGAAATGCAGTCCAGTCATTGTACTAGCTTTATGCCTAAATACCTGATCTAGCTGAAGTTTTCTCTGCTCATTGCAGGGAAGATTGGAATAGATGACCTTTAAAGGTCCCTTCCAACCCAAACCATTCTATGATTTTATGATTTTATGCCTATTGCCTGTATGAAGTCGTGCTTCAGAAAGGTTAGGAAACAAACTCCTGTCTCTGTGGAGAAACCAGTTATATTACTTAGAATGCACTGGATAAGCCCAGATGAGCCAGAAACAACCATTCACTGTCTTTAATACTGCTTTTAATTCACTCAGCTGAAATATATTAAATGAGTGAGTAAAAGGGCATGAGGTTTAAAGAGAATAACAATGAGCATTCACATTTGCAGACATGTCTATCATTGAAATAGCATAGATAGTTTTTTCCTATATTCAAACAATGTGATCAGCATTGTAAAAGGCTCTATGCCAAACCATGTAAGTTCTGTGCGCAGAATGAACTGGAAACCAGAGGGGATAATTAATAAGAGTATAAACATTAAAAAAAATCACTGCTAATTCATTTCAGGAAATGAGGTGTATATTCTAGGGGTGAATAGATACAGTTCCCAGGCTCTTTTAAAACGTTACAAAACATTGCCACTGTTCACAGGATCTGAATGGCATTGCTATATTACTGCCTTGAGAGTCTTACAAATCTTGTGCCTGTTTCACCCAGTATTTATCTTTTTGTATTTTTTAGCTCAATTCAACCTCAGCCAAATACTGTTTTTACCATTCTTTTAGTTACACACCAGAATATGTGTTTACATTCTGCAAACAAATTAGGAATACTCATTCTCACTTCATAGTTAAATTGCACAGGATTCTCAAACTGCCAATGAGTAAAGAACCCCATTTGGGTTTATTTTATAGAAACCATAAGAGAAACCATAAGAAACCAGTAGATCAGCACTACCAGCTCATTGGCTGGTACTAACAATTGAGTTGTGATGGTTTTAACAATTGTCTTTTCCCTAAAGGAAGCTGAGGTTTTGTTGCGCACTTCCACAAGTAGATTGCTATAAAGAGTTTTGAGTGCTCAAATCATATAAAGCTTCAAAAAGCTAGGCTTTAAAACCTAACTATTTAGTATAGTTACCTAAAGGTAGAGGTATTTATTTTGGCTGAGCAATCTAGGATTATAAATAAGGAGATTAAGTAAGATCATATTGCCCATACTGTGTTATGACCAGACTGAGAAAAATATACCCCACTTAGCAACATTAGAGAGAATGTAAATTGGTATGTGAATTGCTCTGGTTTATGGTGCACAATCCAAGTAACTTACTGCAGTGTCAGAAAGATGGCTTTGTTGATAAGCTGGTCCAATAAACTCAATTCTGTAAACAAATTTTAAGTAAAACTACTGTCAGAAATACGTGAAGTAGGTTTTTCCCTCTCCTTCTCCTGGGAAGTCTGTCCTTTGGCGGGCAGCTATGTGCACTGTGCAGTTCATGTGTCTGGAAGGACAGCTGAGAGGACAGCCTGCTGGCCAGCTGGCAAGGTGTCACTATGCACGCAGATGCCAGGACGTTCCTCTGAGAGGGAATAAATCAGACAACTGGCACCTGTGACACTGATGGCTGTTCCAACATCTCTCCCTTCATGTAACTTAAACTCTAGTGGAAGGGCATAGCTAGGATCTCCCTCCTTTGTTGTAACCCTCTGCCTGTGGAACTTGCTCTGGAAGGCTGTGAAAATGCCACCCTGAGGCAGAGTGGTATGGAAAGATCGATCTTCCCACACGTAATTAACCAGGACTAGGAACTCCTTCTTGGAAAAATGAGATAAACAATGGATTCCTAGGGACTGATCTGGTTGTTCATGGCAGCAATATTAAGCAATAGGGCTAATTTTTATCATGTGGGCCGTGATCTGTTTTCTTCTTTCATTAGAGTATACCTGAAGTGGTGTCTGTTGGAGGAGTGCCCTTCCTACCTAGATATATAATTTACAGCACAATGGGAAATAGGGTTGTTAGTACCCAAGGTCTGGTACAAAATGCATTATCACTCCTTATATTTTGACTTCCAACTCCAGTGACCTCTGTAAAGGTGCATTATACTCGAGTGAAGCATATCCAAATACACCTGTCTCCCAGAGCCCTTCATATATTTCTAATACATAATAGCTAGAAGCTGGCAAATGAAAGGCAGTGCCTGAGGGCTCTGCAGCTCAAACTAAGCCCAGGTTTTTTATTCCACTTACATGAGAAATCCTGATAATTATCACGTACTGGCTGAAAAGATTTGTGCAGGGCAAAAAACCCCATGAGAGTGCCTGACAACTTCAACCAAAGACCATGGCTTGAAATGAGAGCTACTTACCACCTTTTGTACCAACGATTTAGTATTTTAGATTAAATAAATTTTAATACAGACAAAATATATCAATAGCCACTTTAAGATTTTGAGGGATCATTTTATTTCTACAGAGACATAAACAATTCATAGGATCAGAAATCTAAAGCAGTGATATGTGTTTGCCAAAAGTTCTAGCAGCTCCAGGGAACCTTCCTTGCATTTTCCTGCTAATCAGGGTAAATTGCTCTTGTAACACAAGTGCTGTGCCTCTCCTTCACCTGTATCTGTACTCTGCTGTAGACATTAGGTATTTACAATTGTGAGGTAAGGGAAAATGTAAACCCTCTTTAATTACAATCAAGTCACATTTTCCTTAGGCTGAGTACATGTGCAGGGAGGATTACAAAAGATTCACTGATGTGTGTGAGCCACAGCACTTTCTTATAAGGGTATAAGAAAGAAAATTACTCTTGTGAAAATGTGAAAATTTCTCCTTACTGCAGACAGTCATGGTCAGGCTATAGCACTGGTTCAAGCACAGGCTCAGCTTGTCCCTTCACACAGTGGTGTTTACATAATCACATTATGGTTATATACACTCTGTCTGGCTTAATGAATATTCATTCATTCATTTCAAAGACCCCCTGCTTAAACCACAGGAAATTCAAATGTAAAATTCCTTCACAACAGGGAAATTGAGCTGAAGACCAAAACCCTAAGCTCAGTGGGCAACTCATTCCTAGTGCTGGCAAAAGAGGGCACACTGAGCCCTGCTCTGCCCGATGCATGGGACACTGCCAATGCATGATCCAATTCAACAAAAACACAGATAGCAGATATCAATGAAAAATACTGATTATCTGCAGGTGATCTACCATGAATTTTATTTGTGACTCATTAAAGGCATGGCATTGGTGTGTTATCAATATCATTCTATCCACAAATACAGAGCACAGCTTTGAGAGGGCCACTGTGGGGAAAGGTAACTCCATCCCAGCCAGACCAAACACATTCATAAAAATATCTGATATTTCCAGGGCACTCAGAGTGGCCAGGTAACTCAGAACAAATCTTTCAGCATGCTTTGACCTTCTGGGTTTCTTAGGCAGCCTACACTTTTGCATTTTGTTAAAAAATGCCTTCATACTCCAAATGGCTTCCCAGGAACTCTATGACTCTTGCTTCATTAACTATTACCCAACTGCAGCATTCTAATGTTGGAAATATACAATACCAAAATGGACTTTTCAGTCTTAATCCTTGTTTCTGTGCCAATCTAGTGTGTTCCAGGTGTGTCCCAAAGCAGATATTTTGTTTGTCTAACTTTACTCCCAACCCCACCCACCTCCACAAAACTCTGTGGGTCATGTTTAGAGGGACTAAAGGAACATTTTGAATTACATATTTCCATTTCTCTGTCAATCAGACAACCTACAAGTTCTATCTTATTAACACTGAAGACTTCTTTTCATCCATTCTGTGATTGCAGGATTTTTCCCTTATAATTAAAAGAAAATGTTACCCTAAATTTATTCTTGGACATTTTATATGTTCATCCCTGTCTTGGTATTGGTTAGAAAGTGAAGCTTTTCTCCCTTGGTGATATTTATTCTCCTTTTCTCACTTCTCTCACTCTGCTTGTGTATTTTTAGGAAACAATCAAAACTGCCTTCAGCTTTTTCTTTACTATGCTAAATAAACCATGCTGTCATACTGTCCTTTCTCATGGCAGTGCTTTCACCATATTGCTACTACTTGCAATTCTTTTTGAGGCTCATTTGACAAGACTTTCTCTACCTTATCTCTACCTTATTTTTATCCATCGCTTACCTATATCATTAAGTGATGAGCCACCAAATCCTGCACCAGAGCTCTGTGTCCCACCAGATGAACCTGCACAGACAGCCTAACATTAGTAGTAATTAGCAATAATTCTCTTTATTGCAGCAACATTTGCATTTGCCTTGAATATCTACATTATACAGAAAGGAAGAGGGTAAAGGAACACCACAGAAAAGGAAGTTCTCAGTTCAATAAGTACAAGAAGATCAGTCAGCAGGATTAGATTTACTAAGCACAGATAAAAGGCAGGAATAGAGAATACGCTGGTAATGCTTTGTTCTCCCACCCCTTCCACCCCAGTTCACCTCCTTCATCCAAACAATAATTTGCATTCCTGGCTTCTGGGAAGTAAGCCCTCAACATATTTGGGGTTTTTTTATATCTTATATTTTTACATATCTATATCTATATATATATATGTGTGTGTGTGTGTATAAACTATTGGCTGCCTGGTTTAGGTGCTGTATGAAAGAAATATTTCGGCCTCTTTTCTGTTCTTAAGGCCCTTGAGTAAAATAAGGAGCGATCTCCAGCAGTCTATTTTCCCTTCAACCTCCAGGCTGCAGAGTGTAGCATGTTCTTCTGCACTGTCCCAAAGACAGCCCCTGGGCTGATTTCAAAACCAAACCCATTTATTGTGCAGTCAATGATCCTGCAAATTGGGCCTTCTGAAAAAACAGGACACATCCTCTGGAGTTTATAAAACACATGGTTCCCATCATCATGATGTATTCTCTATGTGGTGCAAGAATTCTATAGGCATGCAAATGTATGGATGGGCAAGGAACTAAGTCCAGAAGATTGTCTTTGGAGAGCATCTAGGTGAAGCAGTTAGGCTTCGACCATTTTTGTCTTGTGATTTTCTTCTTTGTCTGCCTTTGTTGCTGCTCAGAATTTCCTGAAAAGTTGCAGCAGCATTTGGCTCATGTAATTCTTGACTGTTTGCCTTCTGCCCACATGATTTGACAGTGTAACTGTGAAGTTGAGCACACTTGCTAAATTCCTTTCTGAGGATTCTCAGCAAAGCTGTGAGCAGGACCAGAAACTCTGGGATTTGTCTGCACCTTAAAACTACCCTGTATTTGGTTTATACTTGCTTAATATTTAGAATCATATGTGTTAAAAACTATATTTCAACAAAGAAATATTGGAATTTTAATATCTGAAAGAGATGGATGCTCTCAGTCCTGTTGCTTGCCAAGGCAAATTTCTGAATTACCAGTAGAAGAGAATGTGAGGGATTTTTAAGCTCTGCAGTTGCTCTATGAATACAGATTAATTGGTGCCTACAGGGCCTACATGTAAACACACAATAATCTGTTAAAAAGAGAAATAGGAATGATCCTACTCACTGATAAGAATTTCCTCAGAGACTTCAATAAGAGCTGGATTAGACAATGAATGCTTAGAGGGGTTCTTCTGTTAAATATCAGCACAGGCTCCTTACTGGGGGGATGGTATTTTTCTAATAGTAATACAGAGCCAGTGCTTTAGGTTTGTTAAAGCTTTTCTTTCCCCAGTAAATATCGAAACATAATGAGATTGTGGGAGGGTTTTGGTTTTGGTATTTTTGCCAGATTTTCAACCTATTGTTTCTAGCCTACTACTCTGTACTAGAGGTGCTGCCATCAGTAAGGTGGCTCTGACATCCTGACATCCTCCAAGGCTCAGGATGAGCTCAGAAATCTCACACAGGGGCTGGACCAAGGCACCTCCAGTGGTTTCTTCCAGCATAAGCTATCCTGTGATCCCACCATGCACACACTGTTCAATTCTTCTACTGGAAAATGATAGAGTTGCTCTTGTCTATCCATGAAGCCTTTAATATTTGTGTATGATGCATATCCAGGATGAGAATGGTAAACATGGGGGAGAGGGGGCCTAGGAAATTAATAACACACCTTCCTTGCTAAAAAATAAAAGGATTTCAGAGTAGAATGATGGTTTGAAGTAGAATATTTCTTCTGTGACTTTGAAATTCTGTCCTGATTTCTGCTGTGATAGAGTTAATTTTCTTCCTATTGTCTGATACAGTTCTGTGTTTTGGATGCAGTATGAAGAATAATGTTGGTAACACAGGGATGTTTTCAGTTGTTGCTAAGTAGTGTTTATACTAAGTCAAGAACATTCCAGCTTTGCATGTCCTGCCAGGCAAAAGGCTGGAGGGGCACAAGGAGTTTTGGTGGAGAGACAGCCTGGATAGCTGACCCCAGCTAGCCAAAGGGATATTCCACACCAAATGGTGACAGGCTCAGTATAGAATCTGGGGGGAAAGCTGGCCAGAGACCATTGCTCAGGGACTGGCTGGTCATCAGCTGGTGAGGGGTGAGCAATTGCACTGTGCATCCTTTACTTGGAGTTGTACTATTATTGTTGTAATTATTATTATTATAAACGTTTTTCCTTCTTTTTCTGCACCATTAACCTGTCTTTATCTCAAGCCATGAGTTTTACTTTCACTCTTCTGATTCTCTCCTCCATCCTGCTGGAGGTGGGGCAAGTGGTTTTGTGGGGCTGAGTTGTGGGATTAAACCATGAAAGGTACTTTTGCAGTATTAGTTGCTTATATCTCAAAATATAAGCAACTATTATTTAATATTAAAAACAACGCAAAGAAGACAAGCATTGACTTATCTGTTGTAGAGGTGGGAGAACATGGATGCAGCAGATGTGTGCGATGTAGCTGTGTGAGTGAGGATGATGCAGCAAGGTGGGGCCAGATCTTGCAGCCCCAGGCCTAATCTCTAGACAGAAAATGAGCCCTCAGTGTCCTAACCCAGTCCAAAAGCCCAGCAAAATATCAGCTGTCTATTCTTTCTCTAGTGGTACCTTTCTCTATTTGCAGATCCAGGGTTTAAAGCATGTGCAGAATGTCTTTGCACAATGAAAAGAAATGGCCATGTGCTCAGTGGCAGTTTTACTGCTAATACAACGTTACATTCAAATGCCATTATGGATAATTTGAAGCAATGGATATTTCAGAGAAATTAATCCTGCCAAATACTTTGCCAAAACAGGTCTAAGTGACTCATAAAATCACTGCACTGACCACAATTGAAATAAGGAAACCTGACCACTGTATGGACAAAGAGAACAGTGGCTACTTGGCCTGTTTGTTACATTTTCCTGTTTGCTGTGAGAACAAGTTCAGAAAAAAACCTGCCTGCCTTTCATTTAATCCATTTACTGAAGCATACTGCACAATGCTTTCCCTTCCTGGACATCTTTAACATTATTTTCCAGGCACAGTCTTTATGGTGCCCTGGCTGGTTGGATATATTTAGCCCTGAACAAAAACTCTAAAAAGTAAATAATGATGCTATCTGACTTTGAGAGAGCAGATTGTTTAAGCTCAGTGATGAGCAGAGCACCTGAAGTTCTTATGTCAGTTCAGACAGTGGTCAGAAAAGTCCACAGACAGACATCATTCAAATAAAAATATTCGGTGTTGAAAAGAGTAGCTTTGCTTCTCTACTGTAAATGAAGAAAGAACAGAGTAAAAAGAAGGACTCTTTGTCCAGTGTTAGTATCTATAGAAATAGGACTGCTCCCTACCACAATGTAGGGTAAGTACCTCTACTTTGAACATGTATAAACTCACCTCCCTGAAAGGAACCCTGCCATAATTGATATTTAAAGCTCTAAGACATGAAGCTATTCTTTTTACTTTTTCTTTTTTTTGATGCATTAGATTCAAAAAGGTAAAATCTATTTGTAGATATTGCAGTGTTGAGAAACTCCTCTGTAGGTCAGCTTTCTTACTGCTAAGTTTCCCTAATACCAGTTTTCACACAAAGCAGTTTCCAGAATATTTTACTCTCAAAGAAAAAAACCAAACCCTTGCTTCCAGAATTTTGAGGACATGAGTCCGCATTCTCATGCAGAGGATAGAAGTTAAATTTAGCAAGTCTTTCCATTTTAGGTATAAAACACTGGAAGATGAACTGGGCCTTTGTGATGTACAGATTCCAGGTCTAAAGTTCACTTTACTCCCTAGTTTCTCTGCTCATGTGACAGAGACCAGATGACTTAACTGGAGCTTTATTTATAAGAATATGGTGCTGTTTTGAGCTTTGCTCAAGGAATAGAGTTTTTGGATTAGAGTCAGTGGAGGTCCAGTGCTGAGAATAGAAGAGCAAATTAACAGATGTTGAAGGTACTTGGGAAGAAATCTGTGTTGGGAAAAAAAAAAAAAAAAAAAGTCTTTAAAGTTAGGCTAAAGGAAAAACTGAAATCTAGTGGATAAGGCCAGCCTGTCAGCTGGTGTTGTGGCACGTGCACAGGGCAGTCTTGGAGTTCAGCCAGAGTAATGTCAGCAGTTATGATAAGATGACTGAAAAACAGCATGGGAAGGACTTGACTTCCTCAACTTAGTGATGAAAATAATTTCACCAGAAGGGAAAAGATTCATACACACACATACACACAAATGGCTGTAAAGCTTTTTTTAATGTTTTATTCATATTTCTTTTATTTTAGGAAAGGTGACTATCTGTGCTCTGAGGGTGACTTGGAAAAAGTGCTCAGTCTGCAAGGACCATGGTACTGTGGAAAAGTTTCTAACTTTTTCCTGGTCCTTTTCCAGCTTTCTGTGGCCTTTCACTTTTGCATTCTCCTAGCATTTCAATAAAATAATATTTCCAGGTTTTCATTCCTCCAAAGTTTGTTTATCCCATAATCAAGGTTTTCTGAAATATTTAAATCCTGGATTATTGAATGTATTGTGTATTCATTAATTGCAATAAAAAAGGGCAGGATGCAAAATGATAGTGACCAAACAATACACAATGGGTTTGAATGTTACAGCAGCAGCTCAAGATCAAAGTTGTTGAGTCATTCTCCCTGTCCCACATACATTTAATGAGATACCTACTGACTGACAACCTTCCACCACTGTCAGAATACACAAAAACAGTATTAGATGTTTTTAAATTGGTCAGTGGGTTTATTCATATATTTAGCAGACACCAATGGGCAAATTTTGTCAGTGTTGTAATTTCAATTCCTGTATTCAGGCAAATAGCCTGCTGTGCCAGACTTGGATGTGTCCCATCTGCATGTGCTGTTGTGCTGTGCCCTTTCCAGGACTGCAAGTCCCACCACTGATTATGAGAATAGCTGCTCATTAGTGTTTGTTGGCACACAGTCATCCTGTTCTGATTAGCCTGTGATCTCCTGACCACTGCAGCCACCCACTGAAATAATCCATTACCTACTTACAAGCAGCCAGTGAAATACATCATGGTTCTTTTTTTGATAGAGACAGTGCCCTGTATTTGACTATTAGCTCAGCCATAATGAGATCATGGCTGATTTAGAAAAGGTTCATTTTTTTTCTCTCTTTTTAATTTTAAACCTGCAGCTCATGTAAGACTATACATCAGCCGCTTGCCTTTGGCATCAAATCACCATTTTTGTCTATAGCCAATTGCTGAGTTGTGAGATGCTAACATATGTCACTCTCTAGGTCCTTCATAACTGATTTAGCAGTTCCCTTCAAGATGAAGTGCTGTGCCTTTGTGGGAACTTATCTTAAAATTCCTCTTTGTTTTTGCCAGACAAGCAAAGTATGATTTTCCTGGTTCAAACAATCATTTAGCATGCAAGCTGATATTTCTCATTGAAATTAGAATTATTAACAGAAATAAAGACATAAAAATTAGAAAAAGAGATTTGTGCTGAAATTTTCAAATAGAAGGCTGGATTTTTTATGAGAGCTATTACCTATCATTCAGCTTTCAGGTCCACCACAGAGACACTCTTTTTTTATTAAAGATCATTGGAAACTTTGTATTGCTGAACAAACTTGCAGTTCTTTCAGATTCTAAGTTTTCTTTGTACCAGCATCCTTGATTTTTTCCATCCCACCTAAATTACCATGCGAAGAAAAATCCTGTGTGTAATCTCAATGCTTTCATTATCTGGCTCTCCTCCTAAGACATCGGATATTAAATCTCTTTCTTAGCATTGCCCCAATATTTGACATTTACCATTGTAGAATTTATCTTTCAGAAGCTACATCTTTGTTGACTTTTCTTCTAAAGGAAATATTTATTGTATAGCCCTTACCGTACTTATATTTAATGCTACCAATCTTTCCAACTACAGCATCCAGATATTATTTTTCAAAAACCTTTTAACTTTACACTAATAAATAAGGATCTAGTGAGTTCAGTCAATCCCTGCCATTGGTGCAAGCCCTGAGAGTCCACATAGGTTTGATTAAAGTCCCGTTATAAACCATAAATGAGTAGCAGCTGTGCCTGACATCTCCGGGAAACTTGGCAAATTAGACCACCTCACATTTGACAAAGCTGCAGGTGGGAGATGAGGTTTCGTTTGCGGTCCTCACATCAGTTCCCTTGAATTTAATGTTCTGCATCAAAGCCAATCCTATTTTAAACTTTTGATGAAGAGAGAAAAGGAAAGGAAAAAAGATGAATGCCTCTTAGATAACAGAGTTACCTGGATAACCAGCACACCCACAACATTAAATATGATGCAGAATCACTATAAACCATGCTTGTGTATTTACTGGAGCTTCTGATTCCTGGAACATGTTAAAAGATGGGCTGCATCAAAAGCTCTATGAAATAGCAATATATCACACACACAATAAGAGACAATAAATCACGTTTTGGGGTGTGATGAATGAATCAAAATAAGCTAACATTAAGTTATGGGAGAGAGGAGCCATCCATACATTCTGCCCCACCCCTGGGCCAGACAGGTGCACTAAGTACTGGGTTTGATTTGAAATTTTGAACTTAAATTTCAAATTTTGAATTTCAAAAAATGATTTATTTTTGTCCCAGACCTATTCCTGCTTTATTTTCTAAAATAATGCATGCAAATTCTGGATATTTGCAACTTTTGTCTATTTTAAATTCTACCTGAAGTGCTATGATTTAAGTAACTCCATTTCAGCCACTTGCATGCATTGTTTATATTTGGCCTGTAAAACTAATCTTCACTTAGATTCCTTACTGCTTAGAAACTGAGATTCAGAATATAGTAGATTAAATTTATGTATTAAAACTTGAGAAACTGTATAAAAAAATTCGATACCCAGAAAACTTTGTTGAAAAATCAATACAGCCTTCAAATTTTTTTAGTTCTGAAAATAACCACAGTCTGTTCAATGATTATTCAGCAACACATAAATTTAAAGAGGCAGTTAAGAAATAACCACTCCTGAACTTAGTAACAATTGTAGCCTCACTGGCAGCTGTATATAAAACCTGAGATATGAATGTGATAAATAATTCTCCTTTTGACACCAGAAACTATTTAAAAAATGTAATCTATGGGACTAGATTTATTTTATTTATTCCATCCACTTTTTGGTATAAGACTGGAAACCGAATTTTCTTTGAACATAATTTGCAAACAGAAAAATTATTGATTCCAATCTTACTTATTAACCAAGAAAATTCCTAATTGTTCAGGGAATATTGTCATATCTCAATGTTAGTGGGCATTTTCAACCCTGCAAATTAAGGGAGGCAATAAAAAAGTGAAACATTCAGTGCTTGTTCAAATGTCAGCTCAGTCACTTGAGTCCTTTGACTGGAGTGGTTTGGTGCATCACGCAACAAAGGAAACCAGCACTGGCTTAAAAGCATAATCTTTCAATTAAAATCATATGGTTATCTTCACTCCTGTTTGATGCTCTGTGCAGGCCAGAGTCGCATACCCTGAATTGCATAAGCCATTTGTTCCCTTGGAACATTCCCCAGAGTATCATATTGTGGTTCTTTAACATTTGTTATTAATTTCTTTTTAAACAATCTGCCTTAACATTGCTTTTGTCTGTTTTGTTGTGTACACGCCAACAGTCCCTTGCGAAGCATATTTCATGGAAAAGAACTGAAAAAAATTCTAGAACAATGATTCTTGGTAAACACATTAAAAGCAATATATTGTTTTGCATTGACTTTGACTGTAGGATTTTTTTCTCTAGCTCTCCCTCTGGAACCTCCAACACACAGTAGCCTAGCTCCTTCTCCCTGACAGCAGAACAACTTTGCAAATTTACTTTCTATGAGATGAATTAAGACAGGAGTTGCAAGAAACCTCCTAACCAGGGACATTTTTCTGAAAGCACCAGTGTCTGAAGATAAGTAGCTTTAAATGCAACCTTTTCTAAGCGTTACACAGGGCTCAATATTTAATTTACAGTTATGTGGACCTTTTTTGCATTTTGAATTTTGCTGAAAGAGAAAAAAGTTGGGAAAATAAATGAACTCTTCTCCCTTGGAACAACAAGAGGAGCAAATATCTCTTCCTTTACTAAGATGTTCTATGCGCTGCTTCAGGCTGCTGCATCAACTATTTACTGTTAAAGCCTGGCTGTGTAGAAAGGCTGAGAGAAAAAGGCAGGCAACTTGTCTGGATCATGGTTCTGCTGAGATGTAAACTTGGGGCAAGAGAATCCTGGAAGTCAGCTGTTGTCATTATATAGTGCAAGAGTTCTATTGTCATTACATTGCAAGGGTTCCATATTGCTAGAGGTTCATACCTCCTTGATGTTTCTTGTAGGCATCTCCTCTAGGCACTGACTCTTCCTTGTCCTCACAGCAGCTAACTGACTCCAGTTCTTCCCTCAGCTAACCAATCCACTCTTTTATAACACTCTTCTTATTGGCTACAGCTGTGGCCGCTTAACATCTGGCCTGCTCCTAATCCTTAATAATTAACTCAGCTGCAACTCTTTAGGGAGTAAGATTACATTCTATATCACCTTCATTTACCCATACTATATCCCCCTACAGTAAGCGTATCCAAAAAGTTCCCAACATGTTGTCATTGCCAGTGAAAACATGATAGCAAGTTGCATGTGTAGCACAACCTATGTTGAAAAAAAATCCAAGAACCTACCTGTACTGTCTTCACATTTGGCATTGGTAGCAGCACATCCTAGAACTTGACTTAATTTTTAATGTAGCAAATAGAGTCCACTTCCAAATTATCCACATCCCACAAAGTTTAAAACGGGGTAAGAGGAAAGTGCTCTTTCTTTCTCTTTTTTACCATGTCTAAGTTTAAACTGAGGGACCTGGAAGCACTTCTGTGCTGTCCTCAATTGTATGTTCTACTCCCTGTGTCAAGGAAACCTGGATATTAAAGACAAGAGGTGCTGCAGAAGACAAAACACATTGTAGTGGGTTATTTCCATTCACAAGGAGTGTGAGAGACTAGTTGGCTTGTTAAAAATCAAATATGAAATTGCCATCAAAGAAAAGAACTTTTAAACTTCGAAACTAAGTTTAAAAGTTTAGAAGTTTAAAAGTATAATTTAATCACTAGTGACAGCTAACTGGAGGACAAGTTAAAGGAGGAGGTGGTTATAATTACAGCCCATGAGATCCTTTGACCAAAGGAAGTAGGAATGGACTGGAAATCCCAGTCTCTAACATGTCTGACTCAATTGTTTTGTTTCCTCAGATTTGAAAGACACAACAGTAGATTAGAACTGTGGCATCCTACTTCTCCCCATACCAGAGCATTAGGAAGCTGTTACCTATTGTATTTGCTGGGAATGTCCTGACAAAGGCAAGAATGATGAATTTAATTCCATGTTCTTATGAGGCTAATTTATTACTTTGTAATACTACATTATATTAAAGAATACTATGCTAACTATACTAAAGAATACAGAAAAGATACTTAATGCTAAAAAATAATAATGAAAACTCGTGACTCTTTCCAGAGTCTCAACACAGCTTGGCACTGATTGGCCAATGAGTCAAAACAACTCACACCAGAATCCAATGAAACAATCACCTGTGGGTAAACAATCTCCAAACACATTCCACATGAGCAAAGCCGAGGGGAAGCAAATGAGATAAGAATTGTTTTCCTTTTCTCTGAGGCTTCTCAGCTTCCCAGGGGAAAAATCCTAGGCAAAGGGATTTTTTCAGAGAATGTGAATGCCACAGCTACCAGCTGCTGCAGTTTTGGAATTTCATGCAATCTTTCCCCACCAGCATATTTCATCCATCAGCTTCCAGTATTTTCCATGCCTCCAGTGAAGGTGCAAATCCTGTTGTTAGCTCTGTCCTACAAGCTATAGTCCATGAGAAAAATTAACTGAGAAATCTATTGAAAAAGCCATTCAATAATGTTACTAATACATGACTACTACCAGCCTGGGGACAATCCAAGTCACTGCCATAAGGTGTTAGAGGTGGAAGATTTCATATGGCTCCTTCTGTGCCATTTTGTCTCTCAGAAAAAAAAATTAAAGCAAGAGCTATTAAGAATGTAATTTAAAGCTGTCTAAAGGTCTGCCTTCAGAAAAAAAAAAAAAAACAGGGCAAAATCCTCATGCACAATTATGTCATTAGGATTCTGTCTGAAACTGGCATTGTGCATTTCCATAAGAGAATTAGGCATTCATTACCTTCATTACACTCTATTCTGCTAATATGATTCATCATATATATTTAAAAATGAAGTCATTAACTACTATTGGCTAGAAACCATAATTCTAATAAAGATTAAGCCATTTAACTACTGTTGGCCATAAACCATACTTCTAATTACTCACTTCACTAACGTTCATTTGTCATCTATTTTTTTTATTTTTCTGCATTGGACTATAACAAGTATAAAAAAGAGACCTTTGTCTGATACCAAAGGGTATTTAGCTATGATCAATGTAATCCATCAAATGTCCTAGTGAGTAAAAATGGAGTCTGCAATCCTCTTGACAATCATTATTGATTTGAAAATGGTGACATTTTGGGTAAACTGCTGAGAAATATCATTCTCCTTGTGTAAATATGGGGAGTGATCAAATAAATGCCTCTGTATTCTCTCATAACAAATGATGAAAAAGCAGGAAAAGAAAAGATGTGACTTCAGCACACAGTTAACTCAGGGCAGTACGTAACATAGAAAGAAATAATTCTGTATGGAACACATGCCCTATTAACAAAATCAAGCTGATAGAAGCATTGTCTTAAATCAAATCTTAACCATCCTGGCCAATTAGAACTCTGCCTGCAATGTGCTGTAAATGGGTAGGACATAATAAATCTTTCTTTTGTACCAGACATACCAAGACACAAATGTGCTTGGCTGAGTACTATTATCTTACAGCTGAGTTCATGACACTTCATTTCTCATTCTGCAGCAAGATTTTAAGCAAGCATATGCTAAATGGCTTAATACAAGTTCAGGTGGTGACAAACAGCCCCCTACTTCCAAAGACATTTCCTGCAAGCTGCTGGTGACATACAATATTGCCATCTTTGTTATTTCAGTCTGCAAAAGAACAGGACAACGAGTGAGAACAAACATCTACAGCTAGAATCTGTATTGTGGATTGCTCACTTTACTGTGTAATATTATTTATGAAAAAAAGAGGTAAAATTGAGAGAATTCTCAGATACTAATGACACTGTTTATTTGCAACACAGTATACCAAAAAAATCTCTCAAATCTCACTACTTCCATATGGCTACCCTTCTCCAGCCACTGTTATTGAGACAAAGCTATTGCCATTTGGTGTAATGTGTGATTTTTACTGGAAATGTGACGTGGTTTCTAGCTTTGTAAATTGATTTTAACCTCTGAAAATGAATATTATAAGATGCTGTCATGGCAGATACAGAATTAGGCACTGTTCTGAAGAGAATGGCAGAGTTAAAACTGACAGGCAGAATTTACAGTCATAGAAGTTGATGGCTTGCCATTCCCTTAATGCCCTCTCTTCAATCATTGCATACTTTTCCTCTTTAATTAGCAAGGCAAAGTAGTGATTTTTTTTATATATACAAGAAGATGTTTTTAATGTTGCTTAGAATTGTAGAATGTGCTCACCTAAAACACAAGATGCTCACCAGGATGCTCATGTAGACATGCCATTCAGCTGTTTCTGAGTAAAACTATTATTTTCATTGGCTGACTGAGTCTGATTTATCCTGATTTGCCCTCTCAGACATATAATAAGCAGAACTCTGTTTCTCAGAGAATATAAGTATTTAAAGCAGTGGTCTGGCAAATATACAGGGCAGAAATCCTGGCCATATATTCATTATGCAGATTTTTTTAGTGGAATACAATTGCTATAAATCCTCTTTCATTTCAGGTTTCTTAACAGCTGAGAATAACATTGACATCACAACTGCCTCAAAACTGGGCCCATCACTTCTTTGCTCCTCCACTGGATCAGAGGTGCTACAGACTCACATGAAAAAAGGACTAGCATACATATGTTCAGTGCAATATACCAGAAAAATTGGGAATGTAGGGGATTTGTTGGAAAAGCTGAGTCATATCTGAGCTTTCAGCAATGGAAAGGGGCAAAATTGCAATGTCTGTGTGGATAGACTTTGATAGAAAAGGGAGGGGTATAGCCAAATGTATACAGAGCAAATTCAAGAAGCATTTGACTGATAAGAATTGAGCATGTGTAATGTTATTTTTATGATAAACATTCTGGCCAAACAAGCATTTGGCAGTTTTCCTCTGAGGCTGTTTTCTAATGTTGTTGTTGGCCTCAATTTCATTAGTCTAAAACATGTCGGTAGTTTTGCAGGGAAAAAAGCAATATCTGTAAATTACTCTTGTATCATAGTTGTCAGGGTAATAAATGAAGAGATATTAATTAAATGTATATTCAAGTGAATCCTTCTGACTGTAGAGGTTTTTATAGGCTGGGATTTCACCAAGACTTCGGAGTGGTGTCATGGTGAGAGGAAACTTTTGTCTGGAAACTTCTAAAGTTAAATTGTCTGGAAATACACATGGGAAGGCACTAGAGGATTGTGGATTTAAATGCAGCATCTGGGTGCCCCTTTGTGGGCTGTGGTGTTATTGCACTGGTGAGGGCTCCTACAAAATACCTGCAGGATTTCATTACCCTTGATTATTGCTATCTTTCTGAAGTTTATGCACTTTGCAAACCCATGTCATCTTGAAATTAAAATTCTACTGCTTCAGTACCCTTCCTGTTTCATTATGTGGTATAAAGTATGCACCTGATATTCCAGTGCAACACGGTACCATACTAGATTATAAAGCATATTATGAGTCATTTATTAACCACATTTGTGGCAAAGCACCGCCACAAAAGCAGAGCTATTACCATGAGTATGAGGAAATACAAGTAGAAACTAGAGCAGCAGGAACAGTTAACAACAGACATAAGAGAAGTAATCTTCTATATAGAAAATGACCCAGAAAGTTTAAAAAAAAGTCTATCTCAAGTATGTGCTTTAGGAGATGAAGAAAAGGAACAGTGGTTTGCAGAGGGAGAATCACAAGTTCCATCTCTGCAATTACAAAGTATTCCATGTCTCAGTGGTAGGGTGAATTTTGCAGGGAATATATTCCTTTTTGGATGAAGTTTTCTGATAATATAGAGAATATTGCAGATAAATAGATACAGAACAGATATATATTCTCTATATCTATATATATATAGATATAGAGAATATCTGTTCTGCTAACATAGAGAATCTGTACCACTATTATTATTTAAGAAAATATCTCCAAATATTAAATGAAAAACCAACAACAGTGGCTCTTAAATTCTCCTTTTTTTTCCAATATCTGCCATGGGCTGGAATGCTGTGCATTCCTGTAGCCCACAGCTCTGCCTGTGCCAACATTGTATACCATGGCAGATCCCACAGGACATTTTAGCATATTTCTCTCTTGTCTGAGACAAAACAAGCATCAAAATATTTGAATCACCAGTGAGACAGATCACCTACATTTTTTCCAGGGTTTGTCCTTTTCTCTATCCTACATGCTAACCAACTTTGTAGCTGTCACTTGTCATTTCCTACCAACTAGTTTTCTGCTTTATATTTACTTTTACAAAAAAAAATTTCTTACCAAGAACATAACATGGAGATCAGTTGGAAATTATATAAGACACCAGTAAAAAGCTGACTATCAAGACAATAAAAAAGAGTTAAATATCTCAGTAACAACTCCAGGAAATCTCTTTACATCATGAGAAAACTCTGGTGTTAGACAGCAGATGTTGCATAGTGGGGCATCCTTAAAACTCCACTTACCTTCATAGTTTGATCAGTGTGCACAGGAGGCAATCTCCTTCCTTATTTTAATAAATTATTTGTCAATAAGTGATACATGGAAGCAGTTGCAGAAATGGACACCAGAATCTGACTGTCCTAGCTGAGTGCTGATAAAATACACAGAATCACAGAATCACAGAGCTGTTTAGGCTGGAAAAGTCCTTGAAGATCATCAAGTCCAAACATTTAGGCTTACATCTCCAGGTCTGCCACTAAACCATGTTCTCAGTGCCACATCTACATGTCTTTGAAACTCCTCCAGGTATGGTGACTCCACCACTTCCCTGGGCAGCCTATTCTAGTGCTTGAGAACTTTCTTTTGCTCCACCTTTCTTTTTGTCCTGTTTGGTGTTTATTAAACTCCTTTTTCTAAGTTAGTATTGTTAAGCTGCAAAATCACATTCCCCCTTTCTGTCTTTCTTTTCTCACTACAATCCTTTTTTTTCGTGCCAAATGAGACCCCTTTAACTGGAGGAGTGCAGATAATCACAATACAAATTCTATATTTAAATGCCCAAAGAAAAAACTCAGCATTGTCTGTTCCACTAGATAGGAAGTTACCTGGCATGCAGGGATCCTAAAACTATTTTCTGAAGCCTGCAGGCAATAAACAACCATGGCAGCCAAAGAAGTCAGGAAATCTGAGCCATTGAAACTGTATCACAACTTTATCATGGTGTTCTCTGGATTTTGAAAGAAAAATCATGAAATAAACACCTCTTCTCCCATGCCCAAATGTGAGCCCAGCATGTGAAATGCCTTTACTGCAGCTCCTGGCTACCTGACAATGTCCTTGGCCTTTCTCTGAGCCTCCCTCTGTTAGACTAACTCCCCTGCCTGCTTTGTTTCTTCCACTTAACTTCCTCTAGCAACAACAGCAAGGTCTACACAGGTCTTTAGTAGAAGTTTCAGCTTTTCACTTGGTTCACATTTTAAATGTTGCTGCAACAATAGCAGTGAGAAGAGCTTATTTTTAATGGAAACAGGATTTCTGTGGACAATGCTGTTTTCCCTATAGTTCATGGCTAAGAGTATAAATGAAATCTTCAAGTTTTCTATGTATTGTGTAAAGTGATTCAGAGCCTTGTTTATCCTTTTTTTTCCACTGAAACAAATATAACCAAAATAACAAAGGTTCAAAGTCAATGAGTTCCTCTTGCACAAAACTCCAGCAGCACAGCTGTGTACTTGTCTTTATAGAGAGCCCTGTCAATGGAAGCAGATAAAGTGGTCCATCATAAACCAGATTCTCAAAAACATTGTGTCCTGGACACAGTGTCCACAAGATAGAACATCTTGAGAGCAGTGTGTCTGCCTTCGTTACAGAGTAAAGTGCTGGTGACAATTGTTACTGTAATAGATCTGAGACTTTTTTAAAAAATAAAGAGAATGTGGAAGCAAATTCACTTGGAATTGAAGGAGTTAGAACACATGTAAAGAAATTAATTTTTAGACAAATTACTGAATCTATGCTTAATTCTCCATTTATAAAATTGAGATTACCCTTATCCTTTATAAAATGGGAATTACATTTTCTGGCCTAGTAACAGTGTCAGTATTGATAAGGTGATGAATAATAAAAATTCAAAGTAAAATTTAGTTGTGCAACCTTAATTCTGCCTTTATACATAGCATTTTAAGCTTGAGGGGTGGGACAATGATGTTCAACACCTGAGTCAGGACAACCTATGGTATCAATACGAGCTGGGAGATAAAGGGCATTGAGAGTGACCCTGACTTGGGGGCTGGTGGATGAAATGCTGGACATGACCCAGAAATGTGCACTTACACCCCAGAAAACCAATTGTGTCCTGGGCTGCATCACCAGCAGTGTGGGCAGGAAGCTGAGGGAGGTGATTCTGCCCCTCTGCTCTGGTGAGACCCCACCTGGAGTTCTCACCAGCCCATCTCATCCAGCTCTGGGATCCTCAGAGCAAGAAAGACACAGGCCTGGTGCAGCAGGTTCCAAAGAAAGCCATAAAAATGAGAAGAGGAATGGAACACCTCTCCAAAGAGGAAAGGCTGAGAGAGTTGGGATTGCTCAACCTGGAGATGAGGATTTGGGGAGAACCTATTGTGTTTCAGCATTTGAAAGGGGCTTAAAAGACAGATGAGGACAGACTTTTTAGCAGGGTTTGTTGTTTTAGGACAAAGCATAATGGTTTTAAATGAAAGGAGGGTATACTCAGACTAGATATAAGGAAGAAATATTTTACAATGCAGGCGATGACACACTGGAACAGGTTGCTCAAAGAATTGGTAGATGTCCAGTCCCTGGAAACATTCAAGGTCAGGTTGGATGAAGCTCTAAACAGCCTGGTCTAATTGAAGATGTCCCTAAGCATTGCAATGGGGTTGGATGGCCTTTAAAGGTCCTTTTCAACCCAAACATTTCTGCAATTTTATGACTGTAGCAATTGTCCATGGTTTTTATTTAAGCAAATTATTTAAGGCATATATTGCATCTAGATTCTTGGATGGAACTTAAAACTCCTGAGACCATGCCTGTGTTTTGTCTAACATAGGCATTGCCTCACAGAAGTATTACATGCAGACTCTCAGTCAGGAAACCATGCTCAGCCTAATTTAATACAAACATGTGAATGCCTTAGTCAGCTGCCTCTGCAGGAGATCTAGACCTCTTAATTTACTATCTCTCTCCCTCTTCACAAGAAGATCCAGTTTAATTGGCTTCTGGCAGTTCAGGAGACTGTGCAGAAATGTCTGGCATCTCCACTCTTGGGAGAAAACATCACTAACACTTACCAAGAGCATATTTAATAGTATGGTGTATGCCAATGTCATGTTGTTTTAACATAATTGTCTAGAAGCCAAATCAGTCACTCAGGAACTAAGACCATTATACACACCCACAGGAACTGAGCTCAGACTGCAAAAGGAGGATTTAGTCATTGATTTTCCTGGTCAAAGCAACCTAACCCCACACACACGTTGAGGGAGATGCAAAGTTCCAAGCAATGTTTACTTTTTATTAGAGTTTTGCTGGGTTTATTAAAATCTCCCCTCTGGGCAGGAACCAGAAGATTTCCTTCCCAGCTGTTAGACCTTTTGTCTTGACCTGACTGTTGCACACCTGACTGCACAGGGACTGATCTTCAGCAGCAGAGAGGTGTTCAGTGCACAGGGCCCCCCATGGTGCTTAGGGCACTCCTCTGGGGTGGGAATAGAAAGGATCACATCCCAGTTAGCAACAATGGAAGAAGACTGAGGTGACCTGGCGCATATGTGAGAGCTGAGCAAAGCTGTCACTTCACTGGATGAAGGAAATTGTAGCCTTGACTCCTTCTGTGCCTTTGGACATTTCCAAGGAACTTAATCAGAACAGAAACAGCTGTCTATCTAACCAGGACTGTGTTAGAGCTCCCATCTTCACAGAGCAGACAATTCAGAGCAGTCATGAGTGACTGAGGTGGCACAAACTGAGGTTGCTGAGATTGCAGAGAGCTTTAAGCAAAGTAGGGAAGCAGCTGAAGAGTAGAGACCTATATGGTGTGTCATAGCAAGATTGCTGTTTTGACTGCAATCTTGCTATGGCACTGACTCTTGGTCAAGTCCTAATTTGAGAATATTCTTATACATTGTTTTGTGAAGTCATTATGCCTTTAAAATTTATATATGATCTTGTTTTGTTGTTTTTTTTTTCAAAACCAGCACTTTCTGGTCACTAAAATGACAATTAATTCAACTGTTGATTTTATTTCTTTTTGGAACAAAATTAAATTATAATAGTAACAATAATAATAAAAATTAGAGTTTTTGCAAGTATATTCCTAGCCAAAATCTGCTTTTAAACTGGCATGATTGAATTAGCTGAAGGTGCAGTGGGGAATGTAGCCCAGCTCATAGGAAAATTAAACATGAATTCTAGTTTGAAATTACTTAAAAGGGTTTTTTTTTTTTTTTTTTTGTTTGTTTGTTTTGTTTTGTTTTGTTTTGTTTTGTGGTCTGGTCTTGGGGTTTGGTTTTGATTTTGAGGGGTTTTTTTGCTAGCAAATTCCCCAAATGATCAAAACTTAATCATGACCGGATGAGCAAAAGACTGAAGGACAATTGCAGCTGAGCTGTTTATCTGCTTTGATAGGATTCATTTCCTCAGCCCTTATTTGACACAAAACCAGATGTACCTTTGTCATTCCACTGACCTCTGTGGCAAGATGAACAGTTAGGCTGATACATTTATTGATCAGAGAAAGAAGCAGTCCAAGGGAAATAAGCTATAGACGCCTTGCTGTGAAATTGAAGATTTAACATCTGTCCCATGCAGATGGTAATTAATCTTGAATATGTAATGCCCACAATTGGTTGGTTAACAACATTACTTTCTTAATCTGGGAGCATGGGTAAACAAATGTATTGGATTGCTCTGTGGGTAACATTTTATTAATGTGTTATAATTGCATATGCAGCCTATAAATCAGATAGATTTCTCATCTACATTGCTAATTGTGTTTATTATTGGAAATGCTTCTCATGTTGCTTGACATTCACTAACCGGTTGATTTCCCACTGTTGCAAACCCACACCCTTATAGGATTTGAAATCTTTACTGTTGTAAATATTTTAGGAACTATTAAATAGTCTTCCAATCTAATTGCCTGGTAGCTAGATACATATAAAGATATCTTGAGTATTACTTTTGATTTTATTTTATAGCATCTATAATTATGAAATAAATTATATTGCCTAGATAATACATGGATGATGAAACGCTAATTGGTTGGTTTTATATATCCCATTCTGCCTTCTTACTGCTTTACACTTCGCACCTCTAAACTTCAACTTTTCATTTGAAATATGAATGATTCTCCTTCCCCATAGCTTCCTTTAAGGATTTATGCAGTAGTTTTATGCAGATAAATCTATCCCCTGGGGAGGATCCTACCAATTCCAAGTCTTAATTTGTCAGTTGTTCTCATACATGTAGTTTACTGTAACTAGAACAGCTACTAGTGTAAAAAAAGTTGGATTTGCTGAAATTAAGTTGATAGTCTGCACCAAAAGATCTTCCAGAATCAGGGATGCTTACACTAACTGAATCTGTGTCCCAAAAAACTACCTGTAAGAGGGGAATTTTAGAAACATCATCTGAATCTGGTTAGAGTCAGAGGTTTCAAGATACAAGTATCTAATATAAATTACATGCTGATGTAGGAAAATAAGGATTCATCTGTCTATTTAGAACCCAGTGGTAAATTGGTACCTCTTTCTCTGATGTATGTGATTAGCCTAGGGGAACTGGATAGTTTGTACCAAATAAATTCTTAGAGTCATGATAGCACATCATGGTTTTTGAATTAAATCTCAACTCTCACATTCTTGTGTAGGATGATTAACATCGTGGCCTAAGGGAAAGAAAGAACTTTCCATCTTGAGTTGTGTAGGCAGTGTTTCCCATTATTCTTTTCTCCTCTGTACTGGCACAGGGTGGGCTTATCTCAGATCTCTGTCTGCACCGCAACATCAAAACCCAATGCACCAACAATAATTAATTTCATCTTGGCCCATGAACAGACACTAGCAGATGTCTGCAGTTTTTGATTTTCAGTTGTAAGTTAAAACCCCTTGAAGTCAATAGGAAAACTGACATTTACTTTGATGGGCTTTGAATCAAGCTTTTAGTCACTCAGAAACAAAGTGTTGATTTAAACTGGCCGCTTGTTCCTGGAAGAGTTTTCATTTGCTGCAGTACTTTGAATTAAGCTGTTCCCTGACACATTTGGTCCTCATTTTCCTAGAGGAATGTGTAGGTTGTAGAGGCTGGTGTTACATCTCGTCTAACACAGAATTTGCGGTGCCTCCACATTTGTATTATGCTGACTTTGAAGGGTAAGTTATTGGGAGAAATTAGGAGCTGATGGCTTTTGTTGTGGGTATTTCCAAACATAAAGACTGTACTTAGATGGTTTTGAAATATTTTGAATTGAGTCATCAATCTTTTGAGTGAATCTTGAAGTAAAGTTTGCCCTTGATTCCAACAGTCTACGACTTTTAAAATTTATATTCCAGCTGTAGCAATCAGCATTAACCACGTCTGTAAGTTTCCTAGACTACATGATTTTTTTCTGTTGAGTAGACAAAATGTCAGCATGAAATGTGAAATGAAATCAGCCCCATTATGCAATTTTCTCCAGTCTTGTATTTCAACTGATTTCAACTGATGGGGAATTTCTAGAGTTTGTGGAAAGAGAAGATGTCACTACATAATTCTGATAACATAAAATTAGGGAATTCAAATCTAATAACCAAAATACAGAGAAGAGAAAATGTTTCTACAGCTACTGTAGCAGCATAAATATCACTGGAATTCTAGAATTATTTTTCAGCAGAGAAACTAAAATTCCCCACTGGAAATTTTGGTTCTATTATTTTTGTAACAAAAGTACTCCCATCTTTTGGTTTTGAATACTCCTTATGTTGTCATTTCTTGTTAAAATCTATTGTGTGAAAACGAAAGTGTTTTTCTTCCCCCCAATTACTATTCCTGTTGAAAAAAGCTGCACACATGTATCTATGCATAAGGAAGTCAATCCCTTTAATTTTCACGGTTGTATTAGACAATTTTAAAAAAATGACTATGTCTGAGAAGTTCTGCTAATAAAACTCAATAACAAAAATGTCTAAAGAGGGTGAGCATAACAAAAGGTGCAGATAAGGCCAAAATTATTTGGCTCCAGTATTAGAATGAATGCTTGGCAATAAATGCTAAATTCTTTTACAAAGGTTATGATTTGCTGTGGACAATTTATTATGGAAAATGTAGCATCTTCTAAATCCAAAGCATCATGCCAGTTTCTTTCTCTGTCCATACCTTCATAACAATTATGCATTTGAAAAAAAAAAAAAAAGGACATTTGAATTTATAATTTTCATTCCTGATAATGAGAATTGGGCCATCAACAAATACCCAGAATATTGCATTCATTATTTCAGTATTTCAACCTTAACTAGCTTGTGTCCCTTTGGTTTTTCCTTATTGATATCTCTCACTTATTGTAGCTAATTTAGAAGCAAGATCCTTAGGGTAGGAATCTGTCTTTGTCTGTAAAGTGGTGTGAAGATATGGGAATAATGTGTTGTTTTTCACAGTAGTTGGCCTTTGGTATATCAGATGAAGGTCAACATCTCCCATAATATGGCAATGTCTGAGATCCTAGACTTGACAATTACTATTGAAGAGGTTCTTCCTTTCCAGCATCACACTAAATTAACACATGAGCAAGCAGAGAATTTGGACAAACTTTATCTTCCTCTCTGCTGCCATTCAAACTATGATGACAGCTCTGGAGACTAGTATAATTTTTCACTACGTGCAGAAAAATATGTTTTCTTGCCCAACATATATCTCTGAAATCCCACAGCTTTGTTTATGATTTTTTAATAAGATCTAGAAGGAATGATCAGTGGTACTGAGAAGAGCATGCTTTGGAGTATTAATTAAAGCAGAGAGACAGTTCTTTTTGCTTTGCCTCCTGGTTCTTTGGTGCATGTTTTTCAGTTTTAGAAACCTAAAGTGTGCTGAGCTCTTGCTAGCCTAACATATTATTGGCCTGGATGTTGACACCAGATTCAGATCCAGACTTTCTCACCAGGAACCCAGTTCAGATTGCAGAACACTGTCAGACATGGCTTTCACCTGAGCTCTGGAGCACTTTTTAGCATTAACCATGACAGTTTTTCCACAGTCTAGAAAAATAGAAAGTAGTCTTCAAGCACGGGCTAACGTTTGCACAACAAGGATCCTTTAAGTAAGAATTGAAGTCAGACTGAAGGACAGTGGTGTGACTATCTGTGGCAAGGATAGTGGTGCTTGACACTGCTCCTGAAGCCCAATTATTCCTTCTAGAAAAACATCAGATTTCATTATTTACTACCATGATAAAATGGCACCTGTGGAAACTGCAATTAAAAAAAAAACAACCAAAACCAAAACCAGACAAACAACCCACTCTCCCCTTCCCCTCCCAACCCCAGATTTTAATTCTGAAATATTGAACATAAGACAAGGCCTCCCATCTGTCATTTCCAAATACAAAGAGATCTAGGATTCCTCTCCTCTAAAATTTCATGGGATATGAAGACAGTAGCAACACTCAAAGCATTAGAATATGCACTTCTCCCTTCAGACAGAGTGAAAACAGACATAATAGCTATGTAAGTGCCACAGGCAAAAGTCTTGATGAGGTTCAATTGGCATTAAGCCAATGAGTTGAGCTGAGCTTTTCAGTTCACAACAATAGATAAATTACTGTAAATGCTTTATTTTTCACCTATTACAGGAATAAACAGTCACAAATTGCTTCCCATTTGCTCTGGTTTTGTGTTTTTTTTTTTTTTTTTTTTTTTTCCTAAATCTGCATGTGTACAGTAACAGAAGAAGGTGATACAATTTATTCTTGAGAACTTGAGAATTGATTTTCCTGTTTCCTTCAAGCTTGGCCTCATCTTTTTGAGGCTAGATTTTCCCTAGCATTTACTTGAACCAAGAAGAATCTATTTGCAATGCCTTTGCCCTCAGAATTCTCTCAGCAATAATTTTAGAGGTTTATGCAAGGCCCACAGTCTCCTTCTCTATGATCCTTTATGTACATAGTTTCATCAGCAGGACAGTCAGAGCTTGCAATAAAATACTTGAGGCATCAGCCAGCAGCAGCAGAGCCTAGAAGTAGAGTAGTACTTCATGAACCATGAAAATATGGATAACAGTGACATTATGCTGTAAAATTAATGAAAATGTATGCTTTATTTCAGCTAAAAATCCTAAATTTGCTTTAGTGTCAATATAGAAAAGTGGGCTCCTGTGAAAATAAGAGTTCCTGGCTAAGTTAGGCTCCTAAAAATAGGTGGATTGGATTTTAAGTTGCCTTCACTGAGTTTTGTCTTTCTTGTACTTTTTTTTCCATTCAAGAAGTCTTCATCCAATGTCATGACTCTTTCAATCAGTGTGTATTTGATTTATATTTATTTTCTGTACTTTGTGTTGTCAGTAGTGGCTTGCTTGCTTGCATGAGGGGTTTTTTGTCAGTATTGAGGAAAGGCAGGCTGGCCTGTATCAGGAGCAGCGTAGCCAGGAGGACCAGGGCAGTGATTGTGCCCCTCTACTCAGCACTGGAGAGGCCACACCTCAAAACCTATGCTCAGTTCTGGGCCCCTCACTATAAGAAAGACATTGAGGTGCTGAAATATGTCCAGAGAACGGAACAGAGCTGGGGAAGGGTTTAGAGCACAAGTCTGATGAGGAGCAGCTGGGACAGCTGGAGGTGTTTAACCTGGAGAAAAGGAGGCTCAAGGGGACCTCATCACTTCCAGAAAGGAAATTATAAGGAATGGGGGTCAGTCTCTTCTTCCAAGGAACAAGCAATAGGGCAAAATGAAATGGCCCTCAAATTGCACAAAGAGAGGTGGAAATTGAATATTAGGAAAAGTTTCTTCATGGAAAGGATGGTCAAGAATTGGGATGGGCTGCCCAGGGAAGTCGTTGATTGACCATCCCTGAAGGTACTTAAAAGGCATGTAGTCTTAGGGACATGGTTTAGTGGCAAATTAGGTTAAACTTGATGATCTTAAAGGTCTTTTCCAACCTAAGCAATTCTATGATACTATGAAAAGTCTTTACCAAGTCTTGCACAGTGCAGTATTTATGCATTCTTTCAGTGCTCCACTCATACTGTGCTCAAGCAATGATGTTTCATGCAGAAATGCTCATTGAATATTGTTAGAGAGAGGGGGAAACAGGTTATGATGAGTGAGGCAAGGATGTTACTTAAGCCTGGCATAACTAACCTGTTTCATAACACAATTGCTCTTTCTTGCAAAAAGACACAAACTAGGGAGACCAATTTGCTGTTTGTTTCTTTTGCCTCCCACACCAAAAAAGCCCTTTTTATCCTGCTTCCAGGGTTGAAGGGAGATTGCTGACCTCAATGTGCTGAACTGTGTATTTCATATAGTTGAAGTGCCCAGGAAGATAACATTCTTCTGTAAACAAACATGAAACAACCTGCTTGAGACTGCTGTCCTCCTCAGAAGCAAAACAGATGTGCTCTAATGAGCACTCTTCCAAGTACATCTTTCTGCATATTCTCAGTATTTCAGATGCAGATTTTCAAATGAGGCATCCAAGGCAATATGCTGAAAAATAAACCAATATGTTAAAATGTTTTTTATATTGAAATTGTTATGGAAGATCAGATGGACATAAGTGCTATTAGGTAAATGACTTGAATTAAAACTTATGTCAATAAAGATAATAATACTGAATCATACCTCTTCAGCATATTTATAAAGGCTATATAACAATGTTTGCAGTCATGGCAATTCAACCTTGGTCAACAAAAGAAGTTATCAAAATGAAATGTGAATCTGAAATGTGAATCTGGCCAATGTACGGCCTATAATTCAGGAAATAAATGCACAGGATGCATGAAGCTATTCATGGCAGAGTGCTGCACAGGCTTTGACCAGGAGCAATAGAAATGCTTGCTGGAAGCCATTCCACATGAGAAAAGATTCTATGACGTGACAGCCTGACATTACCAATATATCAGGAACTCAGTGGAGTTAAATTACTTTACCCTGCAAGAAGTGCCAGGCTGTCCATTCGTGAAGTGTTTTGGTGTTTCAGGCTGCACGAATAAAATGAAAAAAATGCATTTTGCATTAATGAGCAATTCACTCTGTGTCAAAGAATTCCACCTAGTTCTTGGGCAATACATACTCGTTGTCAAAGAACACCATGTGTTTCTGGGAATGTACACTTAGAAGGGAAAAAAGGCACCAAAAATAAATCTGTCAAAAAAAGGGTCTGTAGGTGTTGATCTGACTGCAGCCAGATAAATGTACTGTCTGTATATAGAAAATTTCCAGAGGTGTGTATGTCAGTGTTTGTTTTGTCCACTTTTTCAAAACAAGCCAATTTTTCATTTTGTCTTATTCATTAACTATTCATTCTCTAATGAATACAACTGGCTTTATCAGCAAAGGAAAACTCTTTTGTTTTTTATGAAGAAAAAGGTGCAGTTGGAAGACTGAATAATTAAAGAAATATGATCTGATTTGGATTCATCCCAGCACAGTGACTGGAAATGATCATTACTTGGTACCTATTATGAATAATAAAAAGAAACGTTCTTTGGGAGCTTTTATGATTTGTATGTGTGTATGTGATATGTATGTATCTCAATGGTCAGACAAAATTAAACTAAAGTGATCTAAATCTGATCAGATCTGAGGGTAGCTGTGGATTAACTAAGGATGCCCAATGGAATGGTCAAATATCATATTATCACTTTCCTGATATAACAAGCTAGTCAGTCTGAGAAAATTTTGATGTGACACCAGGACCAGAATATTGCAGAATTTATAACTGAAGCTGCCACTGCACCAGAACTACTTGGTGTTAGTGAGGAAAATTAAATTTTAGAATTCCCATATTCTGTACATTTCTGATAACGTTAGTTTAAAGGAGATCAATAACCAGAGAAGAAACTCACATTACTGTAAGGAGCTATTTTGGTAGTATGAAAAACCTCCCCTCCTTTTAGATATTCCAATACAGTTCAGACAATAACCATTTTATCTCAGTGCTTTCCAAGGAAATAAGCAAAAAGCCTAAAAATTGAATTATAAGAATCTACTCAATAGTCCCTCAAGGTAAGCAAAAAGTTTCTTATTGATTCTGAGGGCCTTGGGTCAGGAGAAGATTTTATATGAGATTAAAGTTTATAGTTTTCATGTCTCTTTGAACTAACACAAATCCTGGGTATCCTGCATCAGGAAGAGTGTGGCCTGCATCAGGAAGAGTGTGGGCAACAGGTTGAGGGAAGTGTTCCTCCCCCTCTCCTTGGCCCTTGCGAGGCACATCTGGAGTGCTCTGTCCAATTCTCAGCTCTCAGTCCATGAAAGATGAGGTGAGTTTGGAAATGGTTGAGTGAAGAACCATTTCAGAGATGATTTGGGGTCTGGAGCATCTCTTGTGAGGAGAGACTATGGGAGCCGTGCCTGTTTAGTCTGAGAAGACAGAGGGTATCTCATAAAAATGTCTTGAAGACAGATGCCAAGAGGATCATGCCAGGCTCTTTCAGTGATGCCCAGCAACAGGATGAGTTACAATGACCATGAACACAAGAAGCTCCACCTACACATGAGGAAGAACTTTACACTGAGTGAGGCAGAGCACTGGAACAGGCTGCCCGGGGAGGTCATGGAGCTTCCCTCCCTGGAGACACTCCAAACACACCTGGATGTGTTCCCATGTAACTGCTTTAGGTGACCCTGCCTTGGATCCCCAGAGGTCTCTTCCAACGCTAACAATTCTATGATTCTGTGATTCTGTGAATGACACTGGTTACAGTCCATTTATGTCAGTATAACATGCACACAATGAAATGGGGGACTTGTCACGTAGAATAAGACTCTTGTTCTTCATATTTTTGGCTTATGATATAGTTTTCTACATGAGGTTATTTCTTAAAGCTGGAATTGATATAAGAAAAATCTGACATTATTTTGTATACTTTGAAGGCAAAAAGACATCCTCAAGAAGGAGTTCAAATGTAAAAATTCAAATTATCCATTTCAGACAAGTCCTAGTGAAGGACAATGCAGAGCTGGTGCCAAAATCCAGAGGTTATAGCCAAAATGAAATGTTCTGGGTAGAACTGAAATAAAAAAAATTACTATACTGAATTCAAACTCAGTTCTGGCATGTAGATTATATAAGAGAAAAGGGAGGTTAGATCGAGGAGGTTGACAAGTTAGTGATTGCTGGTCATTAGACTACTCTGAGCTTATTTGAATGCAATTTGGCACACAGCTGAAGATGACCTACCTTGCCTTAGTGACTGCAGTGGCTTCCTGCTAAGCATAACAGAATGAAATATCAAAGATGAAATAAGGCCATTTTTTTTGATTCATATCAGAACACAGCATGATGATCAGAGAACTGGCATCTGAGTTCTTTGCCCTGAATAATCTAATTAATTACATTTTTTTTGGTTTTTCTATTTCAAAGTACAGCTCTGCTCTAAGTTTTCCTATTTCCTGTTTTAGTCAATAGCACTCTCTACAGATCATAACTATGTGTTCTCTCTATTGCAGTATGTCTAAGGATAAAATTATTTCATTTTATTTTGAAAGCAAGAGGAATAAGTGCCTTGTGTGACTTACAATACAGTCTATGATACAAATTAAGAAACTAATATATATTTTACAGACAGCAAATTGCATTCCAATTTTCTGTGCATCTGACAAGCAAAGAAAGTATTATTTTAAAGATATGTAATTCAATATTGATTAAGAAATAAAATAATTAAGGACAAATATTAAATCAGATTCATTTCTCTCTTTTTAATATATATATATATATATCTTGAATTGTAGTATATCACATAGTATTCAGTATAGACCTGATCATGTATTGATGAAGCAAGACAATGCAGCCAGTAAATTTTACTTTTTCATTGTAAAAGATGCTTATTGGCTGGGTTTGAACAGCCCATTTTATGTTCCTTCGGCCAAAAGTAATTTTACAACATGCAGTAATGAGAAGATTAAGTAATTTGTCCTAGTTAGTGCATGTTTTCCCTTTTCTAGGGGAATTAAATCCTTAGCAAGCTAAGCTACATGATTTTTTTTAGCCACCTTCATTTCTGCTTGTATCAGGGAATCTAAACATGTCAAAGCAGGAGTACTGCCATTCTACAAATTTCTACATCCACAATGTATTTTAATGTAGATTTGTTGTCTAGAGAAACTGCTGGACATGTAAGCACAAATCTGATCTTTTCCTAAATAACTTTGTTGCCACTGATAAATGTAATTCACATGTTCTTTTCTGTGTGTCATTTATTAAGGAAATACTAGGTACAAGGACACAAAACTGGCTTGCAAGGCCAAGCATGGATACAGCTCCAATTAAAATTAATTTCAGTCATGGTGGTAGTTAAAATCCATTTCATCCAAGATGGAAGCAATTCTGGCCCAAGAAGGAAAGAAGGAGGCAGTTGGGAAGTTAGAGGTTGCCCAGCAGCTGGAGAATGTCCCACCTTGAGACCTGCAGTGCAAGTTAATTGTCTCATGAGGCACTCAGTATTCCAGCCTCCAAAACTGCAGATATCAAAAGTACAATTTGGGAGTTCAGGTCACATAAAGAAAAGAAGAATTAAGTGGTTGAATATATTTAGGTATGAAAGAAATACCTCCCTTCTGCATTTTCTGAGTTACATCTGGTTGTCATGGAGCATTGCAGTTGTTAAACTAAAACTTAAAGAACTGTTTGGATTTGTGTTGACCAAGAGCACAAGAAGAGTGTTAATGGGTGACATAATTACCATGGATTTCAGAAATAATTTTAAGTAGGTTCAACTTCTTCTCCGCCTTCTCTGTTTTTCTCCTACCCTGTTATTTAGGGTTCTGGGTTTTTGGTTGACTTTTTTTTGATGGGTTTTGGGATTTTTTTTTTGTTTAGGTTGGAGTTTGTTTCTTTGTTTGGGTTGGGTTGTGTTGGCTTTTTGCGTTTGATTTTTTTTTTTAAATTTTTTTTTTTGCTTGGCTGGGGGAGTTTGGCTTTTTAGGTTTTGGAGGTTTTTTTGTATGTGTATTATTTCTTTGTTTGGTTTGGGTTGTGTTGGCTTTTTGTATTTGATTTCTTTTTCTTTTTTTTTTACTTGGCTGGGGAGTTTGGCTTTTTAGGTTTTGGGGGTTTTTTTGTATGTGTATTCATGGGGTTTTTTTTGTTTTGTTTTGTTTTTTTTTTTTGTTTATATTATTATGATTATCTCATGACCATGAATCTGAACAGTAAGGAAGTTTGGATGTTGTTGTGACACTGCAGTTGTATATTAGTCAGACTCCTTTGTTTTCTAGAAGGCATGGATAAAATCACAAGTGGGTTGACAAGCCTGTAGTTGTTGAAGCAACTTACGTGTTGATTCAGAGGTGGGGCTAAACTGGTGCAGGACTTCTGTGGAAGCTCACAGTGGACTCTATGAGGTTTCCAGCACCTTCTAAGGGCTTAATGAGGGTGACCAGCAATAGTGTACATGAACACTACCAAACTCCTTCAGCTATGCTTTTTATTCTTTCGTAAGAAATAGTAACCAAAAGCCTATGTGTAGAATTTAAATTGTTCTCTCTCTCTCTCTTTCCATTCCTTTCAAAAATTAACTTTTGAAAACTACTAGCCAATAAATTATTGGCAGGATGTTGGAGCTGTTTAGTTTCATAAGCATCAGTAAAATATTGTTTTTAATAAACTCTGTAGAAGTTTGCAAAAATTACCTGCAGATCTGTCTGCCTTTTATAGAATACACAAGTCTATCACTTTGTGTGTACTCATTAAAATTTTATAGAACAGCTATTGCAAAAAGCTCTTTAAATCATTGCAAGATGTTGTCTGGTTATTTTATGTTGATTCACTAAATATAATTGCAGTGGAAAAAGAGTGTAGTTCATGGCTGAATATTTCAGTCAAAGTAGCAGGTCTATAAAACACAGTTTAATTGAGACAGCAAAAATTATCACTCTAATAATATTTTCCTTTAAATATAAGTAATTGCTTGGTATGTGCCATAAATGCTGTTACATGTAGTACTTTAGAGATCTTAACCCAGGAGCTGTCTGGGTTATGGCTGATGATAATGAACAAGCTGTAAAATCATGGTGAAAAGCCAAAAAAGGATAGAAAAGACATAGAAAATTTTTATTAGGATTCAAGTTAGTCAAGGTCCTAATTTCAGTTCCCTTTGGATGAGACTTTGAGCAGCCTGGTCTACAGGAAGATGCCCCTGCCCATGGCGAGGAGGAGGCTGGAATGAGATGATCTTCGAGGTCTTTTCCAAGCCATTCTGTGGTTGAAATCTGTATGCAGTGCATTTCCTCTGTGAATTTGTAGGGTGATGAATAATTACTCCCACAGCTTTTCTTGCCCTTTGGGATTTATAATTCCCCTTTTCTGGAAATATAGGAGGGTTGGAAAAAAGCACACAGCTCATATTTAATTGCATTTTCCATTGGGATTATGATATTTGCGGGCTTTTTCTCTCTGGCTTTGTATGTATCCCCATTTCTTTACTACCAATGTTGAACTAAAGGAATAAAGATCTCCTTATTTTATATGTAATTCAAAAAAAATGTTAAATAATGCTACTGTGAGACTTTAATAAATATCATAGTACAGATGAAATGGTCAAGTCCTCATTGCTATTTTAGCAATATTCTAAATTCTAGCCAATGTGAAATGGCTAGAAGTCAAAGAGAAGCAGGAAAGAACTCTTGAAGTTCGTGGAGTTCATTATCCTTTCTAGATATTGCCTATGCATATGTATTGACCTAATCAAGTCACTGGTGTACAAAATGGCAATATTTGCAGCACAGAAGTCTTAGCTCCTCAGCTAATTCTAGCCTTTAAAATTCAGGGGAAGATATGTCTGGCGCCCCTTACAGTCTGAATAAATGTGTATTAAGCAGAGGCCAATTAACATTCTGAGCTGTAGCATAAGCAGCCAAATGTCATACAACAGAGCTTTATCTGACTGTGGAACTCTTAAGGATTCTTAAATTAAACCTCAGGGAAAATCTTAAAAGTAAACAAGATCACTAATAAAGATCAAAATCCATGTGTTTGTATTTCTATTGTTAAATTACAAAATAAAATTTTGACAGAAGTATTTTGTCGTCCTTTTAGATGTTGAAACTGGTGGAAAGAAAGAAAATACTACAAGCTCTATGACCTAATATAACTCAAAAGAAGATTACATGAGTCCAAAAGGTTTGACAAAGACTCTTGATACAGGAATTCTGTTACTTTACAAATCACTTGCTGATGACTACTTGAAGTAACCAAATGGAACTCCTCATCAATATGTTTCAATATGATTTAAAAGCATAAAAAAATGCTTGAGACTTTGGTCCATCATAAAAAAGAAAAACCCCAAGGCTCCTCTTCTTGAGTACCTTCACTGGATGTTGCTCACAGTAGGTAGGTCCTAAAGACAGTAATTAAAGCCCACATAAATAATTGAGATTAATGTTCCGTCATGGTCCCCAGAGAGATCTGAACCACAGGAACATAGACATACCTGGAATTCAAGTCAAATGAATCTGTACTAAGTATCTCTCTAGGCATTATCTACAGAAGCATCCACAGCTGTGAAATCTCATTAGAAGACACAGCCTTTCAAGCCTAGATCTGATTCATGTCTAACTGCCCTTTGATGGAGCATTCATTAAACTGAGTCCCACTATTTTCTGAGGAAATGATTTTATCTTGAAATAAATTATTCTAACAATGCTACAGTTCACTATTAGAAATGCTGCACTTAGAAAAAAAATTGATTTTGTGTAAGCTGGTCATTATTTTTTCTAATTTTTGCATAAAAGAGAATATTTGCAATGGACTTTCATACTTTTCCAGCTGCATCCTGTGAAGCAATAGCATCATAATATTATCCCAGCTAGTATGAGAGTATGACTGACAAGACAAGCTTTTCATGCCTTTCTCCATCAAAAAGGAGAGATTGAATTTGACCTGAAGAAGTTCTTCATCCTTCTGTCAACAGTTGAGTTACTGTTTTTTTTTTATGTCTTTCTAACCCTTCTAAACTTGCTTTTTCTGCCTTGATGAACCTTCATTGTGATAGGGAAGTGAGAGGAGATCGGTTTTCAACAAAGTAACTTCTCATCCCTGTCAGTCTGAAAATCACCTTGAAAACACACAAAAGAGTAACCTTAACGTTCAATGTGACAACCTTGATGTCTACCTTGATAGCCTATTTTTATTTTGACAACTGAAAGAATAAAATATGGAGCAAATGAATGTATGAAAACTTCAAAAATGCTGTTGGGTCAGGTGTCATCTGGATGACAGAAATAATTTTTAGTGATAAGGATAATACTATGTCTGTGTCAGATATTTAAATATTTGTTTCAGTGGCCTAGAAAGATTAAGGTATTAGCGACTATCATGGAGGAATAGCAACATGGAGAAATGGAGAAAAGAGCAAGATGGGATCTTAGGCTAAATAAAAAAATACAACAACTATCCATGTTTCAGTTTTTAAAAGATCTAATGCACTACTTTCTGTTTATTGTAATTGATAAATTAATACTAAAAGCTAAAATTAATAAATAATTTAACTATTCATTTCTGCTATTTCTTCTTTACAACATAAAAATTGCATAAACAGTACTTTGTTTGGTTCATACCCATTCTATATTGACAAGTGCCATCCCATTTCTTTACAATGTGATCCTCAGCAGGAAAAATCTACTGGGACAAGGGACAAGCAGAGACAAAAGATTAAAGTCCTCTAATTTTGATCTAAGTTTTTTCATATCTTGAATAGCTAATTCCTGTAACAATTTTCAGCTATTTGCTGCCAGTTCCAGACTTGTTCTTGGTTTCCCAGCACTCACACTTCTCCCTGGTGATTCACCCGAGTAGACTCTGCAGTGTCAGTGGTGTCAGCTCCAGGACACTCAGCATGGTCCAGCTGCCCAAATGCAGACACTGCAGTGTCCACCTGCAGCTCCTGTCCAGCTGAAGGGCTGCAGGCACAAGACCAAGGTGTGGCATTCACCTGTGGCAATACTGCCTGTTCATTTGTGTGCTCTTCCTGTCCACTCATCATGCTGACCATCAGAACTCTAAGTTCTGGAAACCCCCCAAATATGCAACTGAAACCCAACTACTCAGCCACCCAGAAAAAGCAATTCTTGCCTCTGGCAACAAGCTGAACTGTTGTCTTTGTATGACCAATATCTGGTCAAAATAGATAATTTCAATGCATCTCCCTATGTTTTCTGGTTGACTTCTTTTGGGTTGGGCTGTTGGATGTCATTCCTTTTAAGCAAGAAACATGTTGATTAAACATGTTGATTATAAAGGAAAACAGTCCATATGATAGATGGTGAGGAGGTAACTTGAGAAGAAAAAAAAAAAGGTGTCAACCATGGATACAGGCAAATTATGAAGTCTGTCTTCTGGAGGAAAAGCTAGAGAAAACAGATTGTGATAGGAGAAATGAGAAAAGCATAACTTTCTCCAGTGTCCCTGCTGATCTACATTTGTCCTTTAAGAAAATTTATTTTATTAAACAGTTCAAATGTAAATTTAGAAGCCCCTTAGAACTAGAGATTCACTTTTCAGACTTTCCTTCACTGTGTTTTTTTTTGGTCTTGTGAGTTAGCCTCCAATGCAAATTCCAGATGGTAAACCCTCTGGGGTTTGCTCCTCCTGGCCTGTGCATTTTTGTAATTCTCCTTTGAATTGAGACAGATATAAGTCAAGGGTTTCAGCAAAAAGGGACAAAAATTTTGGCTCCCTGGATGATGTTTCAGGGGCTGGGATTGGAGAATGAACTGATGGATGATCTGCCCTCTGACCCTGATGCATTGTCACTGTCATCACCCATAGGTTACTGTCCACCCTGCATAAAGGCAATTTTAGCTGTTCATCTCTGCAGGCCCTTTCACCTTTCTGGCAGGAGACATAAAAGCTCTTGTAGAAAAATAAGATATGTTACTTCTACCCATAAATTTTTCATACTGGAAGCTGTAAATCTTTTTTGAACTATATCACCTTTCAATCAGTCTAGCACAATGAGTTTCTTTGATTTACAGAAATATGCTGGTATCCAAGGAAAATAGACAGGAATATGCCAATTCTGTCTATAGTATAAGTGCAACATGCTTATTAAAACCCACACAAAAAGAAAACATCTTGAGCATAGTAGAGTGGGCCTGATTTTTTCTCCACCGGTTGCCATCTGGTTGCATTGGCATAGTGTTTGTGATCATCAATGCTAGATGCAGGTCTGCACTCAGTGTGCCAGCCAAACCAGTCCCTCCTGCTCACACTGGACTGAGAAATGTGATGTTAAATAAAACACTTCACAAGCAACAGAATCTGGTACATAACAGCTTAATGAGTTCCCAATTAAATCTAAATTTAAAGCTTTTTGTTTATCCTGGCCATGCTCAGAGGCTTATCAAAGCAGTTAAAATCATAATAACTAAAGTAAACTTAAATTATTTCATTTGTATTGCTTCTGAATCCTTAATTGAACCCATTATGCTTTTTTTAACTGTTATTTCTTTCTCCTGAAATTTTAACCCTTAATTTGCCACAATTATTTAGTCACAATGAGAAAACAGAGTCAGGATATGTATATTTCTTAACAGTGGTGTTGATGCCACCTCAAAATACTCCCAAATTCTCCAAAATCTCCTATTTCTTTGGCTTCACATATTAAAAAAATATTTTTACTGATTTCAATTTTATACTACTGGAACTCATCCTCTCTTACTTCTCTTCACAGTTTTTCCTAGTATGACACTGAAAATGCATTTAAGATGCAGACAAGGTTCTTAAGATTTTTAAACAGCTATTTAGTTTGCAACTGAGCCCCATTTTTTTCTAAGAAATACCATACAGCTGGATGGGCTTTGGTGCTGCTTTGTTACTAAACTAGCAACTCCTGAATGCTGACAGTCTCAGAAATCACAGTAATAATTTTGTTTGCAGGCTTGTATTACACATGCTGGTGTGGTAGACATTTGTCTCAGTTTCAACTGAATTTCTTCATCTGAACCCCATTTATTTCCGTTTATTTGGTAAAAGTGTCCTGGATGTATAGGAGATTGGCTTTGTTGGTATACATAGAAAACACCTCAAAAGATTTTTAGAGGTTTTTTTGGTGGTTTTTTTTTGTGTTTTTTTTTTTTTTTTTTTTTTTAGTTTTTAAAAAAAAGCTGAGCTCTGATGTCAAGTGAGCCACCTCAGATATGCATGTAACAGAGGCAGGCAGAGAACAGCACACTACCAATGTCCCTCCAACATCCCCTTCAACTGTAACTTAAGCGCAACAGGCCTGGGTTTGTTCTGGGTAAAATAAGCCCATAATTGAGATCTCTATCAAACACCAGTTTCCTTGGTGGTAAACAGACAGACCTGGTTGTTTTGACTGCAGGTGTAATGTGGGACTCCTGTGTCATGCAGATTTGACCCACGTAAATTCCTAATGTTACGTCAATTTAATCTGCCTTTTTTTTTCCCTGCTATTGCCATTGATAGGAATAAGAAATACTTTTATATTCTCAAAATTGCCAATTTGGGGATTGTAAGTGTGATGGGAATCATGTCTAGGCCTATTGTTATATCTTAAGGAACTCAGTTGCATCTACAATGGTCTTACATCAATTTATAGCTAATCTACTATTGATTCCAATAACTTGGTCTATTATAGCATCTTTGTTTAACACACTTTTTTTGTCATTAATTTCACTATTTAATATTTCATGTAATTGTCTAAGAGCAATAGAGCAGAAAGCCACTTGAGACATAGTTTTGCTATTTATCTTCTTTTCTCTTTTCTGCCTTCCTTTTCCTTGTGTCTCCTTGTTCCATGTCAAAAGACTAATTTATGAGCAGACTCTGAGTCATGTCTGGCCTGTTGATTTATTATTGAGCAGTGTTGAAATAAGACTGTCTCCATTGTGCATTTTCATCTTTGTGAATGACAAGCAGTTGCTGATTTCAATATATTAAAATTCCTCATTTTCTGCAAGTCTGCAGGTCACAATTATTTTAAATTTCCTATCATAATTTGTATTCCTCTACATCACATCACCTCTTCTTCTCAAATACGCTATACTATAATCTTAAATCATTTTCTTAATGACAAGAGCTATGAAAACAGAGGGAAAAGACTAAAATAGTTATAATTACTAAAAATCCAATTATGCAAAACCAGGTTTTAGCAGTAGTCTCTTGTTTAGGACATAGCTTAAGGAATTTAAATATATCTGTGTAAAATGTTACGTAAATCAGGGTTGGATAAAGGAATCTCTGTTCTCTATTTCCCACTTTAGATTGTTACATCATGTTTTTATATGCCAAATGTGACACATGTTAAATATGCTATTCTTTGTTATGCAAAATCATGTTAGCCTTCATGCTTTTTATATGTGCACAGAAAATTTTAATTTAAGCTAATGATCTGTGTTCTATGAACTTTGAAACATAGCAACAGGCAGTTGTAAAGGATCCATGTAAATCACCTTTTCCTAACCTCAGAAACCAGCAGATGCTATAATTTCCATGTTCAGATCAGTAAAATATCCTCAGACACAAAAATGCCATGTAAGAAAGGGCTGTGATGTATAAGAATCCCTTGCATTGACTGCATTTCCAATGAAGTTGTGATCCATGCTCAGGGAGCATTTATATGAGAAGATATAATGTTCTCTTTTTCTCATATTTACCTAGTGAAGCACTTAAGTACTTAAAATTAGTCATCTAGCTGAAATCAAGATATATACACTGTGAGATTTTACATGGATCTGAGAATGGATAAATTAACTAAATTCTTTGTCTTTTTATATTCTATCTGTGTTTGTGAGGCCGTGATGCATTCACATGGAAGAGATAGGCTCAGGACACCATCTCTGGATTGTCTGATGTACTATTTTGGCAAAGAAGTCCAGATTATGTAGACTACATAATAAGGATCTGGAATTCACAAGAAGCCACAATTCAAACAAGCTCAGCCAGCCTGTTTTACTATTGTGTTGTGTTTTACCCATGTTTTTGTTTTAATAATATGTCAAAATGTGATAAAACCCAATAAAATGTGCTCATTTCACTGAGCATATCCAGTTTTGACAGTTGCCAGCAATATTTTAAATTCCTCTGCCAGAAGTTTCAATGCGTATAAGGGTGGGCAAAAATGAAAGCGGGTCTTCCAGGGAAATATGAGATTTCTGTGGTTGATGACTCTCACAACTGAACTTGACAAAGACTCTAAGCAATTTCACCTATCTTTGAGGTAAACCATTCTTCCTGCAAACACTTGGACTAGATGATCTTCAGATATTTCTCCCAAGCTAAACTGCTTCAGGACTTTGTCAATCTCTTTCAGTGTTCATTCTACGTTATGCCCTCTATCCTTTCTTTTGTTCTACCTCGATACAAGAGAAACATCCTCCAGTTTCTGTAAGAAATGCAACATGAAAGAAGATGCAAATGCATCTTCTCATGGAATCCATGGAATTGAAATGATACAGTCCTTGCTGCTTTGTCATCCTTTTCACTTTTGCAACAATACTTGCCAGGGAAGAAAGGATATTCTAGAGGAGGAAGGAACATCCTTTCATCTAAACTTGTAGCTTTTGTGCATTCTGCACATTAGTGTCCTGTACTCTGATATTCCTTCTTCCTTCCCTCTGTTGTCATCTGGGATCATCATCCTCTTTATTATTTTCTAATTTTTTTAACCCTTCAAGAAACAAACAAGCAAATGAATTTGAAATTTCCCCTGTTCTTGCTATTCCTTTGTCTTCTCATTGCATAGAGTTCTTAGGGGCTTTTCCATGATAATGTTACTTTCACAACATTACACATGTTACAATAGTACCTTTGAAGTAGTGTTATCAGATAAGTTCTTTATGTTGTTTTGTTAGGAAGAAGACCAAATTCAGAATAATAGATAGTTTAATATTCTGTGAATATTTGCAATTCTTGGTTAAAGCTAGAGAGTAAACCATATTTTTTGTATTAAGATGCATATTTTATCGCAATTTTGTGAGTGAATTAGTAGAGAAACAGATGGATATGATTTATGGCATTCTGCTAGTGCATGTTCTTTTCCCAGTGGATCTTAAAGATTTGCATATATGCAGAAGAAAGACTAAGCCCAAGATCTTGTATTTTTTTAATTAATAAAAAATCTCCCCATTATATCCCTCAAGCAATATGGGTTATTCTGTTGTTGAATGAACAGCTAGAATACCCTATCTTCGTTCAATTGATTGCTGGTTGTAAATTTGAATTAAATTCAAGTAAAAATTCATTGCAGCTGCTATTTTCAGTAAAGCTGCTTCTCTTTAACACTGTTCTGCACAAAAACAGTACTGGATCTTCATCAGCCAGCTGTAGACATAAAGATCTATGTGCATGAATGATTCCTTCTTCGCATTGACTCCACATCTGAGCTTATAAAAATTACAGAAAATGGAGCCCCCATATAGGATCACCAAAGTCAAATATGCACAAGATAAGGGGAAGAATTGGAATATATAATTGTGTGATAAATAATGATTCTGTTTTCTTGGAGAAATAAAAAAGTAACAACAAGGATAAAGAAGAAACAGACAGCTTTATTCTCTGAGGGTGATGAGCCTTTAAAGTAATTAGGGTAGAGAAAAAAATTGAAGGCTCTAATTTATATAATTTACATATAAATAATATTACATTTCAATAACTGTGAGAAAGGGCGAAAAAAAAAGAAATGAGACTACAAATAATGTGGAGGATGAAGACAGGACAATTGCAGCTCTCATCTTCAGAGGGAAATGAAGAACATATTTTGAGCCACTACAAGCCTCTGTGGGATTCAGCTTGTTTTTTCTATATGAGATTGACTGACTGAAAGGAATTCACTTATATAATACTGCATTCAGGAGATAAAAAGGAGACATTAGATACCTACACAATAGAAGAAAGGATTGAACAGAAAACAAGGAACAATGATATCCTACATGACAGATTTTTTACATATTAGAAATTATCTAATGTCTTATGCACAAGACATGTTTCTATCTAACCTATGGAGTAAGACACTTCAGTGTAAAGGCTCCCAATGGTTTTACCAGGCTAAAAGTACGATTCTTAAGGTGCCTGCCTTTCAGAATTATACATATTAACACAGTAGCATTATTTTAGATTTGTGCTACAGTGAGAGAAGAGGTGTTTTGGATGAATTTAATAAGGATAAACATGGTTCTATCAAATCTATGAAAAAATTTGCATGAAATTTTCTTGGTGAAAATATGATTGCTGCTTTAACTCTTACTTTGTTTTTCAGGCTGTTATCTTTTTTTTTTTTTTTTCTTGTAGGAAAATTCCTTGAGTTTATGAAGTAATAGCCCTTTTTTACAAAGTCTTCAGTTTTATTAGTTGAAATTAAAAAAAACAACTAAAGAAAGATTTTTTGCTCACATGTATGTTTCCTCATTTGGTGCAATAATACATGGTTTATAAATATAATAAACAGTAAAAAAAGCCATTAAAAACAGCTGCTCATTGTTATTTCAAGCAAATTTCCCGATCAGGGTCAGCAGGATAGATCAAGACAGGTGTTTCATAAAGCACCTACCTCTTGAGCTTTTTATAGATCATTAATTCACTTCAATATTTCACTGGCAACTTTATCAATATAAATTTTCTCTGTGAACATGCACTTTTTAGGATAATTAGTTTTTTATGAAAGAAGAAGTCATTTTCTACAGGAAGTCAGTAACCATAAATCACCAGAGCTGCATTTCAAGCATTAGTTCTTCCCACTTGCTCAGTCACCATATGGCACCACACACTGTGCTGAAAGATAATCACTTTATTGTTGGCTGTGTTTTTAATCAGCTACATCTCATACTGTTTTGTTAAACATTGCCTTGCAAATAAAACAGCCTTACAATACATTTTTGCCTTGGAAGAAAACATAAATAAGAAATTGTGAAACACAGGAAGATCTGCTGAAACTTGAAACTCAAAATTTAATCAACAGATCAGGCATGAAAAGATCAGATTCATTATTTAAAGTACCACAAAGATCCACCAAGTGGAGCTGAGTTGGGAGCTGAGGAAACCACTGTGCAAGGTGTCTGTTTTCTAGCAGTAGTTTGCTGGCTGAATTAAGCTTGACAGCTGCTGTCAGACTGTAATCTGCCTTGCACTGAGCTTGAGCAGCTAATGGGGTACTGCGGTCCACCCACACTGCAAGTGTGCACAACCAGTGATTTTACACAGTGACCACTCTTGCACTTCTCTTCTGCTTTGTTCCCCCAAAGAAAAATCCCACAGATTTTTTTCTGTGTGTTCTGTAGGTAGAGGTTCTTTGCTTTTGGTTTTATATTGTGCCCACTCCACCAGGAGCTCTCTGGCTACTCTGGCTGAAGTGCTCTGCTACTTTGAATAGATGTGCATTCAGAGTTTTTGTATTTGGTTTGCACAGCAAGGTTTTGGTAGCAGCAGGACAGGAGGGAGGGAGGAAACTGCTGCACAACAGCAACCACAGTCAGAAAGAGGAATGGGAACTCGTGAGAGCCGCAGCCCTGCAGACACCAAGAACAGTGAAGAGGGAGGGGTTGAGGTGCTCCATACTTAGAAACAGCTGGCAGTAAAGACCATGGTGAGGCAGCCATGCTCCTACAGCCCTAGGAGATCTGTGGTGGAGCAGACCCCACACCAGAGCATGTGGATGCCTGGAGGATGCTGTGACCCTGTGGGAAGCCTGAGCTGGAGCAGCTCCCTGAAGAACCTGTGGACTCATGGAGAGAGTAGGACTTGTGACCTTATGGGGAGCAGCCTGTTCCTGAGAGACAGCACCCCATGAGAAGGGACATGCCCTGGAGCAGCTCCTACAGAGTTACAGCCCATGGGAGACTCCTGTTGGAGAAGCACTTTCATGGAGGACTGTCTGTAGGGTCCATTCCCTTAAGAGCTGGACTCCATGATCATTGTAGGTCTCCTCCAGCTCAGAATATTCTCTGATTCTGTGAGATGTACTCCATGCTGGGGCAGGGGAAGAGTGTGAGAGTCTGTCCTGGTTCAGGGCAAATTTGGGAGACAACCCCCAAAGGGGCTCCTCTAGGAAAGCAGATTCAATCGGCCCCTCCCCACAACCGGTCCGGGAGAAGATACCTCCTCGGAGAAAAGTGGGAAAAAACTTGTTTATTAAACAATAAAACCTAAACAATATTAAACAATAAAACCCATTGCTGCTCCAAAAAGAGATGACAAACTCAGAAAGTCCCCTCCCCGGGCTGCAGTTCAGGTCACTCAGTCTCTGATCAGTCCCTCAGTGCTGGAAATGCCGCGGCCCAGGCCCGGCCTGGTGGGCCTCAGCTGTGAGCTGCTGGTGCTCCTCTGGCCTTCAGGCCAGAGCAGGGTTAAACAGGTCCAAAGAAAAAGGAAAAAAAAAAACCAAACAAAACCACAGTCCAGGGAACTTCTTTGCCTCAGCTAGCTAAAACTAACTAAAAGCAAAGGAGAGCTTTGTCCTGCTGTCTGTCCCTCTGCAGACAGCGCAGTCCAGGAGCAGGAATGTGGAGGAGTGAGTGCAGTGTCTGAAAACAAACTGCTGCTTCTTCTCTCTCCCCTTCACTCTCTGCAACAAGTATTCAAGGGGCAAAACTTATAATTCAGCATAAACAGAACAAGGTGATTGGGGATAAAAGCATCATATAGTCAGCCTAGGACAGAGTCCTTCTGCTGAGGAGGAAAGAGCAGCAGAAGCAACATGGGATGAACTGACTACAACACCCATTAATTACCTGTCCCCCTGTGACTCTGTAGGGGAAAACAGAGAAAGAATAATTAGTGAAGTTGAGCCCAGAGAGAGTGATGAGTGGGGGGAAGATGTTTATAGAATCTGGCTTTATTTCTCATTATTATACTCTGATTTGATTGATAATAAATTCAGTTAATTTCCCTGAGTTTGTTCTGCCCATGAGAATAACAGGCTAGTGATCTCTCCCTGTTTTTATCTCAATATACAAGCCTTATATTTTCTCTCCCAGTTCAGCTGAGGAGTAAAGTGATAGAATAGTTCCTGGCATCCAGCCAGGGTCAACCCACTAAAGGGATGAAAAAGAAAAAATTAGTATGTACAGCAAGAGAAAAAACCAAACTTAAGTTTTCTTAGTCTATGACAAGGTTTCCTAGGAGAAGCAACTGATGAGCCATTCCTCTGAAACAACTACAAATACACAATAGCAACAGCCTGAGATAAAAAACGAGAAATTAAAGGATCTTTGTATCTCCAATTTACAGAAAATTACATACAATTTACAGAATGTTATGCTTAAGTAGTCAAATGCTGACATTAATATTAGCAGTGCAACCTTCTCTATAGCCTTTTGCATATGAATTGTGATATGCGCCCCCTTTGGGTCTGTTGGAATCCCCAGACGCTCTCCTTTCTCTCATTTCCCGAATGCAGAATCAGATTATTCCTTGGGGGGTGGGGGGCAGCGGTGGGGAGGAACAGTTCCTCAATGTCTGAGGAATTTCTGACTCGCCTGGGATGGAACATGCTCAGCGTGGATATGCTGTTCTGCAAAACTGCACAGGAAGAAATCTTCAGATTCTCAGATATAGGGAAAATCTCTCATGATGCTAAAACATTTCTAAAGCAAGGAGAAATGCTCTGTCAAGTATTTTGTTTCTTTCCCAGATGGTGGAGGTACTTGAACCCTCAAAGATTTGTCTGCTTCTTGGTCTGAACAAAACCAATATCTTTCCTTGTTTGCAGAAAGACTTGGCTGTTTATATAGAGATATTCACTCCAAAATTTAATCTGGTAGACAAAAAGAATGAAAAGTTTTGGAATGATGGCATAGTGGCTAGCTAAGTTTTAAACAACTAAAGCCAGTGTATTTGTTTTACAGTCACACTTCTATATCTGCATCCATTTCACATTATGATTAAATAGTGCTTCTGTGGTTTGGAAGGAACAATCTGTGGCGGTGCATTTCTCCCCACACCCTTTCCAGGCTGCAGTGTGATCTGAGAAATATTTGTTAGGCTTCAGCCTTGAAAAACAGCACCTGGGCTTAGCTCTTCCTGAGATTATCAGAAATACTGTCTGCCCTCAGGAATTGCTAACGAGCTACTGTTTTCTGTATAAACAGCCTTGGAAAAGACTTATCTTCCCTGAACAGTACAACATCCCTGTTCGTACAGTGGAAGAAGACAACCCCAGCTGTGGCCAGGATGAAACATTTTTATGATTAAAGTCCACTGCCTTAAGACCCCATGACAGTGGTCCCAAATGAGACCCTTGGAGCTCTCCTGGGCTGCAGCAGGCTGTGACCAGCAACCTTCCTCTGAGTGGGGCCTCTCAGAGCCAGGGATCTCCCATTTTGCTGGGCTTGGAGGATCACTGAGTGATGGTGACTCCCTGGGCTGATACCCTTGCTCCAAAGTGAGTATTTTGCTGACCTCTGGGGGGAATTTTTCACAAGCACCATGCTTGCACGGACTCTTTATGTCTGGATGCATAAACTTGTGCATATGCTTGAGCAAATCTGGGAGAAATGCTGATTTATTAGATGTTTAAGTACCTTAGATGTCTAAGTAAGTTAGGCCTGTAAGCTTGTGACTTATGACTTAATTTTACTTAAATGTTGTTCTTTTGCTAAGTTACCAAATATTACTTTGAAGTTAGGTTAAATGTTGTTAAGTGTTATTTCTCTGTTAAATTTTTAAGTTATACATTAAGGTTAATTTAAGTTAGATATAAGTATTGCTCCTTTGTTAAATTGTTAGATTTGAGGTACTACCTATGTTACAGTTATATCTTATATTATACCTTATGTTATAGCTTTACCTTTATGTTAAAGTACTGTTAAGTTTGAGTGCTGATAAACTTTTAAGCTGTATTCCTTTTTATCCTTGCCCTTATCCTTTTGTCACGCATACCTAAACACACACACACAAACACACACATATACACACACCCTAAATAGTTCCCTGTTCATTTCTGTTTTGATTGCTTGGATTTTGTTTGGTTTTTTGTTGCTTGTTTTTCCTTGGTGTGCCGTAACTGTCCTGTAAGTAGTCAAGTGAATTTTGCGAAGACTTTCTTGTGTTGTTGCTTAATATTAAATCTGGCTTTTGCTGATGGCCTTGCTGATGATTTTTTAAGATATCCAACACTCATTCATAACAGACACAGTGCTGGGAAATAACAGGGTATCAAAAATATGATATTGGCTTTAATATGGCTAGTCTATAAGGAAAAGAACAGAGGGGAAATGTAAAACTTTATACTTTTATATTGACTTATTTCACAGTTTCAACTTCTGTGTAAAGCATTATGGAACCCTTGTTTATTGTACCAGTGTTATACCAGGTTCTATTTTGTTGGCAGGAATATGTCTAATAGTTTTAAGGAAGAACAAATGATAATTTTTGATGTTAACAAAATTCTTCAGCATTTAGTTTGGTATTTTTCTGTGTTTTTTCCATTTTTTTTTCTGGATTTATATATACAAGGGAGAGGATTCCTAATTCATATAAACAAGACTTTTTTCTGTAAATAAGTTTTCAGTTGTTTTTTCTCTTGCTCCCAGCCTGCAGCTGGTCCATCTATGAAATAAATCCTGATGGGAAAGAGAGGATAGTGCACATGTTTGTGCATATTATATAGACATTACAAATGCAACCATTAGGAGCTGATTTTGCATGCTCATTCACAGAGGCTGGGGTGGCACACAGTATCCTGGTGGTTGCAACCCTAGAGAATGAATAAAACATGCATTTTTCATTTGGCAAGCTGAGACACTGGCATCAGGGAATGGGTAGCATGCCTTCAAGTTTAAGGGATGTGAGAAACATGTGGAGTTAAGGAGGAACACAGGAAAAGTGAGGAAGATATATAATCCTGAGCATGTGTGTTATCCTTCATAAATCCTGCGGTTCTGGCACTGCTCATGGCATTAACCATAAACCACTTGTGATAATGGCAACATTTGCCATGACATTTAGATATGCCTGCTCTTTATAAAATGTTTTGCCAAGCAGGAGTTTCTGTGTACAATTTGATTAGTCATTTATTCAAGGAAATTCTATGTCAGTTGCCAGGAGACAGGACTAAAGTGCTTGGCTCTGGGAAAGTTCTCTTCCCATCATGTGTATTTGAAGGGACTCCCAGGCAGATTGAGCCTAACCTTTTCTGCTCCCAATAGCATATGACAGGGGGGCTCCTGGATATGCTCTAATCCATGAAAAAAAGCTGAAATCAGCTTTATAGCTGATGAAGGTTTATGGTCAGATCTTCAGCTCTTTCCATTTCATATGTTCTGAGTGTTTCAGGGAAAGGAGTAGTGGCAGAACAGCTGATGAGTTTGATATTTGGGTTTAGGTATCCACTGATGCATTACAAACTTTAATTAAAATTATCAGAGCAATGTGTCTTCCTTGTGCCAATTTTTGCTTCACAGGGAATCTAGTAAACAAAGGCAGAATAAACTGTGCATCTCAAATGTGTACTCATCTCTCCGTAATAATGCTACCACATTTCCAGTTAATTCTACCAAATATTACCTACCACAGGATTTTTGGGAAGATCTGTCTTCTTTCTATAGGTCATAGCATGAGCCTGAGCATTTTCCTTTAGTCTGCAATGCTGAAAATTTCATAAATTTAGATTTTTAGATTTTTTTTTAGCATCTACACATATCTCAGAATAAGAAACAGTTTGGTTGCTGTTTCTTGTCTTGGTTGGTTGTGATGTGGTTTGTTAGGGATTTTTTTCTTTTGCTTTGGGTTTTTTGGGAGGGTATTTTTTTTGGTTTTTGGGGTTTTTTTTGAGGAGTTTTGGTTGGTTTGTTGTTTGGGGTTTTTTTTTTGTTTTCTTTCATTAGCATTTTTGCTGGGTATTGTTTGTTTGTTTGTTTGCTTGCATGTTTTCATTGAAAATTTGGGCTGAGAACTGTTCTGAGTCTATAAAAACTGATAATTCTGTCTCCCTTGGATTTGTCTCAGGAGTCCTTTGACATTACCATGACTGTGGCTGGGGATCGAGTGTTGGCTGTGGAGGGATGGCATGAGAAATTGAATGGGTGAATGGCTCTTCTTGTTATTTTTAGCTGTCTATAGGCTTTAAAATTTGGATGGGCACAAAATTATAGAGTTGTTTTGGTAAGGGAATGATTTTCCCAGGAAAAAGGGATGACATTTCCCTAAGGTGTGAAGCACAAGTAGAATTATACCATTGAATATACTCATTGTCTGGGGTGGATTTGCATAATCTTAGTCATGTAGAGGTGAGTAACTATGTGAGTAATTCCATTGACTTCTGCAAATTTAGTCAATGGTTGAGTAGGAGAATTGGATTATTTTCTGACTGTGGTATCACGAGCAGCTGCTCACAGTTTTCCCTACCTTTCCTTATTCTAACACAAAATCTTAAAAACTGTTTTTCTGGAATAATTTATCCTCCTCTTGTTTAGTTTTCATGAGACTTCACAGTAGAAGTCTTTCCAATAAAGATTGTATGAAATATAACCATTTTATCTGAGAAGATTTTCCTGTATTTAAGCTACATTAAATAGTTTATGTCATTTTAGAAAAACCTCTGAGGGAGCTGCCACTGACTTACCATGTTCTGAATAACATTCTCATCACAGAAGCATAAAATGTTTAGATTGGGGAATCCTCAAGTGTTTCTTGCCCTTCCTTATTGCCTTGCTTTTTTACCTTACCTAAGTACATCCAAAACTTTGTTCATTTTAGAAGAGTAGTACCTCTTGCAAGCATGGATGATTTCTTGGCTTGCCAGGAGAGAACATCCTACAAGTAGTTCAGGAATATTTGTAATAACAGGATCATTGCCTAGCTGGCCAACCATAAAGCAAAGCAGTGCAGCCAGAATCAATATTCAGCATCTGGGTTAAGACTGATTTCCTTTGATTCCAGCTAATCCTAATGAAAGTTCAACTAAATCCCGACTAAGAGAACTTCAAATTGCCTAGTAAATATTTCTTTCTCATGCAAGGCATTTGAAATCACACGTAGATGGTTACAGATTTCCTCCTGTGTTTAATTTCTGGATGCTTAGTGCATTCCTGCATTTGCTTGATGGTTTGAGAACACATTGTAAGAAGGACTTATCAAAAAAAGACTCACCAATTTTCATTCCTTTGTCTAGTTTCTGGCTTTTCCTTATATCCTTAGTGTATTGTAACAATCTTCTGAATCCTGCCTTTGGCCCATTCTAGTACCTAGGGCGATAGTTACCTACCTATTAGTAAATATCCTTATACTAGACCCTTGAAGCCAGCAGCCCATCCTGAGAGCTACAAAAAGGACTCTTCTATGAGAAAACATGAGCTTTTCCTATTCCTGAGTACTTTTCTTCCTAGCTTTGGAGATATTTCTCTCTTTTTCTGTGGGTACTATCTGTCTCTTGTTATTCTGCAGTTCAATTCTCCTGTGTAGGGAGCTGCAGACTTCTGTGCTGTCAAGCCTAAATCTTTAAATGAGTTTATCTTCTGCAAAATAAGCAAAGTAAGAGGAATTAATTTTCTCAGAAATCTGTGACCTATGAGCACAGCTGAAGCAGAAATGAAATATCAGTTCTCCAGTGCTACCTTCTGTTACAGAAATGTACATTCAGACAACTTGAATGGAATTCATTGTTTCCATCTTAAGCATCCAAGAAGTGTATGTTTAAAGTTCAGCTTGCTGCTTTAAACTATTTTAGCAATCACCAAAGAGAACATGCTCTGGAGTGGATGTCTTGTGACCTCCAAGGAAAGCATTTTAAATAGGTAATGACCTGCTATCAGAAGAATTAAATCCTAGAGGTGCAAAGAGGACATCAGACCTAAACGTTATTTTTGTGAGTAGGAATTACTAGATTAAAGTAAGAGGGCATGAGTTACTTTGTTCTGGTTATAAGCTGTGATTTTGGCTACTATATGAGATTGTATCACAGGAAAGAAAGGCACATACAATCTGTATGCAATCTATTTAAAAGGACCATGCAGAGTTGAGACAAAGTTTGGGAAATTGGGACTGACTGGAGAGTAATTGCATTGAAAATCCAAGAGGTAACCTGGTCTTTATGTGGTGGACAAAGATATGTGAAGAACATGTAGCAGCTAAACAGCAGGAATCTTCTCTCAGAAGAGAGAGTGCAGTTACCAGTGCAGTGCCAGTAACATGCGACTCCCTTTTCCTTCATGATAAAGGTAGAAAAAAATTTTACCTTGACTTTTTTTTTTCAATTTAGAACATTTTGGTGTGACATATTTTAGAGGCCCATGTAAAATGGGAAGAATCCTAAAGTTGCCACTTAGAGAAATGAATAAAACATACAGTGTTATTAATATTTATAACTGGTAGCAGGCTAATTAATGCTCAGTGGTGTGAAAAGGTCTGTGTGTTATCCCCCGTTGGACAGCAGTCAGGGAGGCTGGATTCTGAGCTGATGTCCCTCAGATGTCATGATGTTTACCTCTGTGATTCTGGCTCATTTCCCACATGTGAGATATACCCTTGGTGTAGGTTTTCAGAAGGTCTTTTCCCAGATCATAGCTGTCCTGTGATGTTTTGAGAAGGTGTGTTGGAACCATCAAGCTGTGCTAATATAAACACTCAAGCATACTTGCTCAGTGAATTTTTTGTTACTTGTTTGAAATAATTATCATCTTTTAAGTGTTTTTTGAAGAACTGTGACAGAGCCTATGAAAATCTGTACTTCAATTTAATTTGAAATCATTCTGTAGATAGAAGTATTCGGTGAAGACAAGCATGCTTTTAAAAATTATGTAGACCAAGGAAATATCTTGTTATTCCTTGCAAGTTTAAAATAATTAGGGGAATACAAAGCTTCCAGGATATAGGCAGCAAAATTAACCTAGATAATGATATTTTACATTACAGTTATTGAATTTATCCAGTTGTAGAACTCAGAGGACAAACATCTTAAAAACACTGTGATTAGTAAAGTGCTCTGTCTGTAACTGACATTTAAAGAGGTAAAGACACCAGAAAATATACAAAAGACAATACAAATTATAACCAGTAGTCTCCTTTCTTAGCAAAAATATCTGTTTGCCTATAGTGTGAGGAAATAAGATCAGAGCCATGAGACATACTTAGGGAAAAGAAACCATAAGAATGTGTAGCTAACACCCTTTTTCCTATTATTAAATCTGTCCTTTGTCTTTTTTTTCCCTGCTCCTTGGCATATAAACTGCTCTCACTCAACCTCCCACATTCATCATAAGGCAGATCTGAGTAGGCTTAAGGGAATAATTTAAAATATGTTTCTAAAGATTCTTGAAAGTATTTTTATGGCCATTCTGGAATAAAGCAGTAAGGATTCAATTTGCCATGGAAATGGGGATCTGTTTGTATTTTACACTTCATTTCCTTAAACCCCAATTTCAAATATGTGTAATTTATTAGGACATATTTCTAGGTAGGAAAGAATGAGCTGGCATATATTTTATGTTCAATTTATGTTTCTTTATGCTCATCAAAGTGTGAGGTGTAAAGCATCTTGCTGAAGTGACAGAAAGTTCTGCCCCTGGAAGTTCTGCTTCCCCATGATACAATTACTCTTCTGAAGAAGATGTGATGTGTTTCAATGCGAGGAAATCGAGTGGAAATCAGGAATCTGGAGTTCTTTCAGAACCCTGCCACTAGCCAAGTCTGTCATCTTGATTATATTATCCTGAAATAAAAATTTTACATAAGAATAAAGTGGAATTGAGATGTTTTTATCCCAGTTTTATAGTCTTGTAAATGCTTTGTTTATACCTTTGCCCCTCCTACCACATTTGCCACGTCTTTAGCTAGAAAGTGGAGTTCTGCTTCTTCACATTGTAACTCTCAATTTGTTCAAAGCAATATGCTTAAATATATCTACAGTGCTTAAATATATCTACAGCCTTCAGTTTATGTAAAATACCCAGAACAGACAATAGCCTGATGGTTACTCAAATTTCACAGCATCAAAGTTGGTTTTTTGTAGCTTAAAATGTAAGAAAATTAAAATTTAGATAATATTGAATATTTTGGTAAAATAGTAAGTATGACAGGTCCAGGGAAGATTTTGAGGTCTGTTTCAACACTTGAATCATTTTTAAGGTAACCTTACATTTTCTCTAGCATCAATCTTTCTATTTATCTATATACATCCTGTACACAAATATGCTAAAGTTCAAATTAGACTTTCAAGTCCCTGTATAATGTTGGCAAAACTGGGTTTTTTCTTGTGGAGCTCTACTTATTTCCTTGAGATCTCTTTCAAGCTAGACCAATATGATTCTATGATTGATTCTGATTGACTTTTATATGGATTTATTCATACACCCTAGTGCAAATATGTATCTTAGTTTTTCTTTTGATGAGGGGATTTGGTGTCTGCCTAATAGGAAAGTTTAATATTCAACAGGAACACAACCAACAAAAATTAAATGAACTGTTTTTCTACTGTATTCTTTGGATAATTTGAAAGTTTTTTCCCTTTCTACTTTTACACTTGCCTCTGGATATTTATAACTGTCAATGACATTCATTAGGTTTCATGAGCAAAGAATATGATAATAAGGCCTGAGTTGTTGTGTTACTTCTGCTATTTCCTTTCTCACTTTTTAATATAATGGAGAAAATAAAACCTTAATCACTAACAATCACTGGTAAACTAGCATCACAACTCAGTCCCATGGGGATGATTTGCTCATACCTTGCATACCATATATAGCATTAGAAGCTTTAAAAAACTTATTGCTTGCCATCAATTTTAATAAAAACACCTCACATCTGCCATTTTAACTTTAATGAAAAGGAAATTTCATTTTTGTGTGTGTGTCAATGGAAATTAGGAATTAAGTTTTTCAGCACACACATTATCAAGGGGGATTAACTCAATGATTTATTCATTTTTTTTAAGTGTTTCATTAGAATTCATATTCTTTCTAGAGAGGACTGAAAATTATTAGGGTTGGCAAAGGTGGCAAAACTTTGCATTTAGGAACTGATCTAAAGAAGAATGTACAGATTTGTGGTATTTATTACACTGCACTTTTCAGTATTCAACTGAGGGCCCTTGCACTTCCTTTTATTCCTGATGTAAAATGGAAATAGATTTGTTAGCAAGGTGGTACCCATAATAAATCTCCAGGATGGACATCAAAATGTGTGTCTCTTATCTTATGTGGACTGTACCGTCTCTCCTCTATATCTCATACTTTTGTCCTATTTTCTGTTAGAATAATCTATATGCTTCATGGAATTAGTTACATTTCTATGGCATGAGGGGTTTTCATTCAATAGGAAATATTATCAGGTACATCAGGTTTGACATGGTATGAGTCCTTAGTGTTATCTTAGGTTATATCAGTGTTATGAATTGTTTAAAATTGTTGTACAACATTTGAGGGGTGTAAGCATTAAGGCAAAAAACATCACTTGATAAAATTAAAGGTAGACTGAACATATCTGAACTAGACTGCGCAAGGAATATATAAATTCACACAAATACAAGCAGTATGCAATTAATCTTCAATTTGTAACTGGTTTTAATTTACCTTTCCTGCAGGAGATTTGTCTATTTGATCTGGTATAATTGCTTTATTTTAAGCCCATGGTCATTTTATACAGGATGCTTAACTTTTTAAACTTTTCTTGAGAGACAGAACAAATAGTATAATATTCACAATGTAAACTCAGTCAATTTTCTTTTTTGCAATGTTTTCCTTCTAAAGTGTTATTTTATAAAGGAATAATGCTTCTATTTTCCCTCATTATTAGCAGAGATACTAGGCCAGTGCATACACTGTGCTCATGAATGCAGGGATGAGCATATACAGTTTCTAAAAGGGGTTAAACTGGTTGGTGGCAATGATAGTCCTAGAAGTCTACACAGGATTCATAGCATCTGTTAATCTGTGATAAATAATAAAGTATTGGCACACAAAGAAGCTGTTTAATTTCTATATTTATCACAAGACTTATTCAATAATATGGTCAAGCCAGGATCTTGGCAGAAAATATTCCCATTTCTTTTTAAAATTCTGGCGCCTTCAAGCAACAGGACCTTGATAAATGACAAGTAGATTATTTTTATAATTCAGAAATGTGAACCATGGCTGGTTAAATTACTAAATTTTAAAACATACTTTCCACAATTTTTTAGATTCAATTAAGATGCCCTCCACTCAGTTACCCAGATATTCCTCATTCTTATCTGGACTAGTGCACACTGTGCTACATAGATGCTGCCCAGGGCACTCAAATGGAGAGCAAATACATTTATTAACAGTCAGCTTTTCCAGTGTTTAGGTGGAAAAACAGAAAAGGAAAACTTCTAACTCAGCCTTCCCTCTTCCAGACATACTGTAGAGAGTACATGGGTACCAAGAGCTGGAAACACTGGCAAAATCACTGAAGACAGAGAGGGGACCATGTGCTAAGATGGAGGAAGTAAAGAGCTATTCATCTGGGAAGGAATTATCAATGAAAGAATGATTGTTAGCCAGGCAGGTGATGTGAAAACAGGCATGGAAGGACTTCTGCACTACAGGTAGATGCTGGGTCAGAGAGATCAAGTCTGGATGGAAAAAAAAAAAGTATATTCAAGACTCTACAGTAGTGATAAAACAGAGACTCACACAATCAGAGAATCATCATGTTTGGAAGAGGTCTTCAAGTTCATCTAGTCCAACCATCAATCCAGCCCCACCATAATCACCCCTAAAACATATCCCCAAGTGCCACACTCAGACACCTCTTGAACCTTCCCAGAGATGGTGACTTCATCACCTCCCTGGACAACTGACTCCAGTGCCTAACCACTCCTTCAGTGAATTTTTTCCCTAACATCTAATCTGAACCTCCCCATATACAACTTAAGGCCATTTCCTCTCATCCTTTCACTTGAGACATGACAATGAGATCTCCCCTGAGCCTCCTTTTCTCCAGCCTAGACAACCCAAATTCCCTCTTCCATTCCTCATAGGACTTATTTTCTAGACCATTCACTAGCTCCATTGCCCTTCTCTGGACATGTTCCAGAACTTCAATATCTTTTTGTAGTGAACAACCCAAAACAATGCAGGATTTAAGGTGTGGCCTCACCAGTGCCGAGTAGAGGGACAATCAGAGGAACAATTCCTCAGTCCTGCTGGTCACTCTATTCTTGATGCAGGCCAGGATGCCATTGGCCTTTTTGGCCACCTGGGCACATTGCTGGCTCATGTTCAGCCAGGACCCACAATCCCTTTCTGCAGGGCATTTCCAGACACTGTTCCCAGCCTGTAGAGCTGCCTGGGATTGTTGTGACTGGGGAGCAGGACCCAGCACTTCACCTTATTGAATCTCATACAGGTTTCCTCAGCCCACCAATCCAGCCTCTCCAGATCCTTCTGCTGAGCGTTCCTACCCTCCAGCAGATCAACATTCCCATCTAACTTGGTGTCAGCTGCAAACTTACTGAGTTTTCGTCCAAATCATCAATAAAGATGTTAAACAGGACTGGCCCCAATATAGAGCCCTGGGGAATATCATTAGTGGCCTGCCACCAAGGTTTTTTAACTCTACTCACCACCACTCTCTGGTCTCATTTTCCATCAAGTTTTTCACCCAGGAAAGAGTGCATCTACCCAAATAATGAGCAGCTAGTTTCTACATCATAGTGGATGTAGCAAAATTATTAGGCTATCTTATCCTTACTGATGATTTTGAAAGTAGTTTGTGATTATTTAATTTCGATTATTGCAGCATCTACTAGTCACAGCTAAAATCTGGCTCTGTTCTCCTAAGTAACAACTTGGAGACAATACTCCCCAAAGGCCACCAAAGCAGTAACGTGTGTTTGATTGAACACCTTCTTAGATCAATGCCTTGCAAGCACTGGTTTTGCCTTAATTAAAAGCTCAGGCTGCTTAGATAGGGTTATTAATTAGATAGGGTCCTTGCAAGTTAGTGGGAAAAGCTTAGGTATGATGAGCCATGTTAAATAGAACAACATCTGGTGTTAGCAACATTCTCAGTATTGGGTGCTAATTACAGTCTGTCTTAAGGATACATATTTCATATTTGGCACTTTTAAATCCATTCAGCAAGCCAGATTTCTGAGTCATATATTTTATTTCGTTCTTTATTCCATACCTATGTATTGAAGTGTCTGTATAGGAGCACACGGCATTTATTTGAAAGAGAAAATCAAAGTTTAAAATATTTTTAATGGTCTTTTATGAAAGGATCACATTTTTTAATGGTTCTTTATGAAAGGATCACAGGCTGATTTTCTCTGTTGTCTTCTCAGTGATGTAATTGTGTCTTGTTTAGCTGGTGAAAAAACAGCTGACCTAATTTTGAGATTGATTAGTTGGTCATGGCAACTGTCAGCAGCAGATTTTTGGCTGCTACTGGTAGGATTTGTTGATAAGTTGCTGTTATCTCCTAACATCCCCCAAGAATACAAGCCTGCAAGGAGAGATGTGAGATGTGTGTGAATGTGGCAGAACATCTTACAGCCTGAGGCACCCATAACCACTGAAGCCTAAAACATTTCAAATTCAGTGGGTAGAGATGACTGCTCCTAAACCATCTCATAATCTTGGCTGAAATTTCTGTCTCAACAGCAGGTTAATATAGAAGATAATTTTATAATCCTTCATAGTGTGGCTCTTTCTTTGTCTTTAAAAAAATAAATCTTGAACAACTTTTTCTAACAAAAAATTATGCATCCATAATAAACCCTGGAGTAGACAATTCAATGAAAAGAATACATTTGCATCAGGAATTCATTCAATATTTTTGATTTCCCTTGGTTCTTTTAGATTTTCCTTCAAGCTTTAAACTCCTATAACAAAATTCTTCCCAAATGTATGCTGAGTTCCCTGCAGTCAATGGAGGTATGTTGCCAGTGTGTTTGAAGCTCAGAAGGATTCTGTATTTAGTTATAATAAGTAAATACTGAAGCACTGATGGAAACTTCCTCTTAAGTCTTTAAAGAATGATGGTGTGCCTCACTTTAGTGTCAAATACAGAGTATTCTGTGTTTATCCAGCTCTATGCTGTACATTTTATTCAAAAGGATACTATGGGAGAAATTATGAAAAGCTTTACTGAAATCCAAAACTGTTACATTAACTGACTTCCTGTGATCAGCTAGGGGGGTTACCTTGTCATAAAAGGAAATCAGGTTTGATAAGCTGGACTTTTGTCTCATGAAGCTGTGCTGGCTGTGGCCAATGACAGCATTTTTCTCCATGTGTTTTTCAATATATCTCTTGATAATTTTCTCCATAGTTTTGCCAGGCACTGAAGTGAGACAGACAGGCCTGTAGTTTCTACGCTTCTCCTTCTTGTCCTTCTTGAAAATCAGGACGTTTGCCAGCTTCCAGTCATCTGGGACCTCTCCAGATTCCTAAGACTTCTCAAAAATCATTGAAAGAGCTTTTGCAATGACATCAGCCAGCCCCTTGAAGATTCTAGGATGAATCCCATCAGATTCCACAGATTTGTAGGGATCCAGCTGGAGCAGCAGATCCCACACAAGCTCAGGTCACCTGGGAGTTGATCATTGCCAGTCATGGTCCTCCAGCTCACCCCCCTTGGTCTGTCATCTGTGTTGAAGAGGCAAAGAATGCATTAAAAATCTCTGCCTCATCTCTGTCCCTATTTATGAGGTGACCATCCTCATCCAGAAACAGGACAATGTTATTTCTACACAGCCTTTTGTGATTAATGAATTTTGAAAAACTCTTTTTATTGTCCCCCATATTTCAAGGCAGCTTCAATTCCAATTGAGCTTCAGCTGTACAAATTTTCTCCCTGCAGTGGCAAGAAGCATCCCAGTCCCGGTATTCTTCCCCTGATGTTGCTCCCACTGGGCCTACACCTTCCTTTTTGCCTTATTTCCAAGAGAAGATCCCCCTATTCAGCCAACCCCAAGCTTCACCTACTTGGCTTTAGACATTTTGGAGTTGCTGCTCCTGTGCTCTTATGTGTTGATGCTTAAAAAGCAGCCCACACTGATGGACCCCCAGCACCTGCAAAAGAATTTTTCAAAGGGTTGTTAATCACTAGTTCTCTGAGCAGCCTGAATCTGTTGTATTTATGTCCAGAATTGAGTTTTTCCTCCTGTCAACAGAGGCTTTAAACTTAATCACTATGTGGTTGCTGTGTCCACTCAGTGAACAAGCAGCAGATCAAGGACACCTTTCTCAGTTGGTTTCCTAAGCACCTGTTCCATAAGGTTTTAATTTAGATTTTTTAGGAGTTTTCTGGCTGGGTTGTGTCAGCTGTACAAGGGCCCTTGACTCAGAAATGTCCCTCAGTTCCTCAAGGAATAATTAATTGTTATGATTTTCCTAGCTAGGAAGTCTACAGTAGGCTCCTGTGACGACATCCACATAGTTTGTTTGTCCCTTGAGTCTTACCCAGAGGCTCTCAACTGTGCCACTGACAATTGGGCGCTCCATACATTCTAACCCTTCCATAAAATACAGTGCTCAAACTCAGGAGATGCTGGAAATCTCCGGATGAATTCTCTGAGGTAGATCTGAAATATGAATTTGCCATTGCTGATGGCTTTGCAAGGTTTAAAGTTTATCATGGTCCTGCATGATGCTGCAGTCACAATGAGTAACAAATAGTCAAATATTTGGTGGCTTCCGTTCACAAAGGCTTGTGAAAAGCTTGTAAACTTTTCTGGTTTGGTGGTTTGTACTCCCAAATGAATCTGAAAGCAATGTACAACTCCAAATAATTCCCTCAATAAAAGAACAGGAGAAAAAAACACTATTAAAATTCAAACTTAATGAGAAAAGAAGAATAATTCAGCACACAGAGTCCCATTGGTTTTATATTTAGAAATCATAAGGGGTATTGCAGTGTAAGGGGAACAAGAGTTTTCTCCCAAAGCTGCAAGATTTCCTTTAGAATGTTTTCCACTTCATCACTTTGAATCACAATTATTTCTGTGGAAAATCTTGTCTGCCTTTTTTATTTTATTTTTTTTTAGTTACAGCAGGTTAATCATCCATAATGAAGCATTAGTTATTTTTGGACTCTAATTTTAATATAAGAAACAGCTTCTAAAATTGCCCCAGAGAAGAGAATGGAATTCCCACTGTTGCAGCTTTTTGATAAATTTGTACCTCGAAAAATAACCTGCCTCATTATACAAGTGGATGCTCAGAGGGCTTCCTCTTTTCAGTCAGGAATGGATATCTGTCTTGAGAGATACAGAGATGTCAAGTAAGGGAATAGTACCCCATTTTATAGTGAAAGGCCTGTGGCACAAGAAAAGTATGTGACTTTAATCAACTTTATTAAAGTAAAAAGCAACTGGTGTGAGTGTGAATTTATCTCCAAGGAGTCCAAATCCAGGGCACTGACATCTGGGTTAGGCTTTTCAAGTACTCCTTGCTCCCCAGGAAAGGCAAAACATATGAGATAACAGGCTGAAAAGCATGCACTGCACAGGACACTGCTCTGACACGCTGGCACTGTATCTGGCATTTCCATTTACTTGTCTTTCCAAAAGGTGGTCCATGTTGAAGCTGCCTCACCTCTGTGTGTGTCTTTTGTCCAGACTAACTCCTGAAGTATTCCAGCAGATATTTCAGAAAGGGTTTCACATGGCATGGTCCAAAACCACATCTAGCCTAAAACTTTACCAGTGTGTAACAGGAAGCATTTATATCTTGTTTAATTTATAAACGTAGGATTGGAGTTTTGATTCTACCAGCCTTGTAGATAAGCACAATGAAACCAAATCACCACATTTCCCATTAGAAAGAAAGTATGGTTCTTTCAGAAAGTAACCACAATTTGAAATTGATAAATAATCTCTGTAAGCAGGACCATACACTTTCTGCTTAGTCCCAACATAGAATATATGTATGTATTCATATATTATGGATAGAGAATAATGGATCAGCTTTAATATTTTATAGGGTTCCATAACCTTACATATATATAGCCTTATGTGGAAGACAATACATTTTAATAGTCAGACAAAAAAGTGCTGGAAATGTTTTTGCAGACCCATTATGGCTTCTCCATTTGCTGAGACTCGTAAAAGGCTACAACACATGAAGACCTCATACAAAAATCTAATATATATTTCTAATTTCTTTTTTGTATGAGGATGGGTTGCCTTTATTGGACCAATTGACTCTGTCTTATTTTCTATAAACACAGCAATTATGTAAAACAGGCCATTGCCAGCTGTAGAGCAGTAATGTCCCCAGTTATAATGCCTGACTCGTTGGAATAGAAGCCATCGTACCTCACCTAAATGCCTTAACTTAACCAGACCAAATCTATCTTTAAACCCTTCAGAAATACCTCTCCCTCCCTTCTCCTCCCTCCCTTCCTCTTTCTCCCTCTCTCCCTCTCTCTCCCTCTCTTTCTCTCTCTCCAACTTATTTAAGAGGACTGCTTCTAATCTTAAGAATCAGGCATTTAGGATGACTAAATGAGATTAACTAGAGTCCCACAATTCCTTTCTGTCATTTTAGCCTTATTTTAACATAAATTTCAGGTTAAGATATTATGATTCATAAAATCAAAACTTGCAGAGCTAACCAGAAGTCAGGCATGCTGTGTTTTTAGTCTCAAAATAGCTCACATTTACTACAGATCTTATTACAGCTATGAAATTTGTGTAGGGCAGTAATGAAACTGTCATGCTAAGCATAATATGAGCTGTTTTGCTTTGTTGCTAACTGCTTCTTTGTTTATATTATATTTCATAAGTGTACTGTATCATCATAAATATGATGGAATACAATAATATCTTTAGGGGAACTGCTACAACTACTTTGTTTTTTGAAAGGTAATATTTTATTTTATTACCATTTGTATTGAAACTTGTGCTGGCTGTGAATATTGATAAAATTAGGAGGTTTTTAGAAAGGGAAGGAATTGTTTAAATTAAATAATGACAATAATTTTAAAAAACCCTAGAACTATTCTGAATGGTATAAACGTTTTTTACACAGATATGTAACCTGACTTTGAAATACAAAATTAAGCAAATAAGTAAAATTCTAGCCTTATTTTCTAAAGCTGGTAAACAGACAATATCTCATGGATTTCATTAGAAACTACCAGACATTCAGTGTTTGCAAAAACAAGGAAATGAGTAAAGACCTCTTCACCTGCAAAGAAATGCATCAAGTAAGCATGTTAATACAGGTAAAGTACTCCAGACCTTGCGAATTGCTTTCCTGGAATAAATAAGATTATAAAATTTGGGGGGTTTGAACAAATATGGTAATGAGAAACGCTGTCATAGAGTTAGATGTTAAGTGAAAATCACACTCTAACTCAGATAAATTAATTTCTGTAAAATTATTACACCTCTGTATCAATGAGAGCTTCTTGTGAATTCAGGATTTGACTTAATGTAAACATTTCTTTAAAGGCTTGTCTAAGTCCCTCCCTACACACCAGTCTCTGACTTAGAAAACCCTGGTCATTTTAATGTTTTAGTAAAGAAGGTTTGGAGACCTTACAGCACCTTCTGATACCTAAGGGGTGTCATAGGAGTGCTGGAGAAGGACTTGTGACAAGGGCATGAAGTGGCAGGACAAGGAGGAATGGCTTCAAACTGAAAGAGGAAAGGCTTGAATTGGATATTAGGGAGAAACTGTATACTGTGAGGTTGGTGAGGCATTGAAACAGGCTGCTCAAGAAATTGTGGTCTCTCCATCCCTGGAAGTGTTCAAAGCCAGGTTGGATGGGGCTCTGAACAACCTGGTCTAGTGGAAAGTGTCTGGAAAGTGTACTGGAACTAAAGGATTTTTAAGGTCCCTTCCAGCCCAAATAATTCTATGATTTTATGAGTTATAGGAGGTAATTTTGCTATTTTCTGATAAACTACAGCTTCACCTGCGATGAATCTATAGAATCTTTGGTAACTGTGCTCACTTATCTAGTCTTTATGATTGCCTGGAATGTTAATCCTCTTGGTGGCCCATTGCCACAGCAAACACCCACTGCTGCTGGAACCCACTCATGAAGCCTCTGGCACCACTGGTGTTTGACACCTGCTTTTTCATATTTTCATTTCTCCCTTAATTTAAATTACTGGATTTATAAACAAAACATTTCCATTAACCCTATTATTAGATAAATAAGCCCTTAATCCCCTTATTTCCTGGATAAATTGTGGCTTATGTCTAAGTGTTGCATCCTGATCTATCCAATCTAAACTGCCATCTTGAAGGTCTTCTCCCCAGGCTTTCTCCGGGGCTTTTATGTATTAGCTAAGGGTCTCTAGAAAGTTAACTGTAGCTGTCCACATTAGATCAGCTGTGTCTGAGTCCAGGACACAGATGATTTCATTTCTGAGTATGAAACACAGAAGGTTTCAGTGACGCAGTTAGGTAAGATCTACATTAGTCCATTTGCCTGTGGGCAGAATTGTCTTCAGAACTGTGAAATTGAGACACTGTATGCAGACATAAGGGAAATAGAAGATCAGATGGAGAACTGGTGACTGAGAGCCCAATTCAAGCACTTGTGATTTGGTGCCACAAGTCTGCTCTTAGAGGAGAGAAGATGCTTTGAACCTGCCTCCCTGAAATGGGGTTTCATATCTTCATCAGATTAAATAAGTCACTACAGATCCTGGGAGCAGGGATCAAACACTTCCCCAACTCAGCTAGACATGCCAATGTCAGTATTAACCCCAGGATCCAATTTGCCTGCTCTTGTGGCTCCATAACCCTACTATGTTAAACCCCAGCACCATAATGCCATGTTCCTTCAGCAACAAAATTTAGACTAGACTCCAGGCTTGTGGAGGGATGGAATATAAGAAAATAGTGCAGAAGGTAGTCTCACACCTGAGGAGTTGCAGCTGTACCAATCACCAAAGATTAGGAGCAGGCCTGCCCTTAACAGGCCACAGCTGTGTCCAATAAGAAGATGAGCGCCACAAAAGAGTGGGGTAGCTGGGTGAGGAGAGAGTTGGAATTTGTTGGTTGTTTTGTGAAGAGGAAGGAGTTGATGCTGTGAGGAGCTGCCAGTGAGAAATCACTGAGAAGGTATGGAACTTTCACAATAAGATGACAACACAGGCTGATCAAAGGGTATGCCTTGTCCTGTTGATCTAGGAAAAGAGCTGGACATTTAACCACTACCCTAGTCCATCCATTGAATAGAATGTCAGAACTGGATGAATTCAAATGCCCCCCACAGATTTTTCCACAGGTATTTCTTTCACTCTGGCACTTTCATGTGAACTATGTGGGGTAACAGAAAGCTAAATTTTCATGAAGCAGGTAGCTTAAAAAAGTGGCCTGATAGTTTTCATTTCAGATGTGCAGATGATTCAGAGGGAAGATGAGGAAAAATAAAAATTCAGATTGAAAATAACATTTTATGTAACTGAACAGAGGAGCAGTTTAATAATGAAAAGATTGTCATCTCTGATTAGGTACCTATCTAGGTATGACATACACTAAGGTAAAGAGAAGCCATGATCTTAATGCAGAGAGAATGAGAAATTTTTCTCTCATATGGATTGCTTCTGAAGTACTATTCCTCTAACATTTTCCTTCATTTATCACACTCTGAGGTGGCTGTATCTGCAGGACTTGCACTTTGTGGTCCCCTAAATGGCCTGTTGATTAACTCCATGTGTACTCTGGGCAAAACATTAATGAAATTCCTTTAGAACACAAGTGCCCATTATAACTGGAAGCGAGCACTAAAAGCCAGGAGACAATCTAGAGTAACTAATGGGGTGGCTATTATGGACTGCAATGTAGCAGAAGGTATTATTTTCTTCTTAATTACCATGAAAGCTGTTTGAAATCTGTTTTTTTTCTACTAGCAAGTACTAGCAATCTAAATCAAATCTACAGTCTCTTGAATTAAATTTTACTGTTTGTAGAATGAAAACTAGAGAGTTAGTATAGTACTCATGCTAATTACTCTTGTGAGGTTTTGAAAGCTTCATGGCAAAAGCCTGATTTCACTCATTGGAACATAATTAGTTTGTTTGTTGACAAGGAACAAAAATAATGTAAAGATTATGTTTCCACTGCTTCCAGTATGGTATGTTATTGCTACATGAATAGAAAATATGCTGAGATCTCACATCATATATGCAGGTAAAATATGCTAGCATAGTGCAAAAGTTAAAATGAGTCTCTCCTATTGCATATAGAAGGGCATCACAAAATAATAGTGGGGTAAAAACTCTCAGTCCACAAAACAGAGAAAATAAAATTGTTTTAACAGGACAGAAGAAATAAAATACAGTAAGAGTAGAACTGATATCAGTAGTTCTGTCTGGAAACACTTTACATATAGACAGAGAACCCTGCACTTAAACTCACTCCTTAACAGTAAAAAACTGGTGACTTCCTTGTAAAAAATTGATTTGGGATATTCAGCTTAGATTAAGGACACATCCTATTGAGAAAAGCTTTCTTCATAATAAAAAGCTAAAAGATTCCTCTGCTATTTGTGTGGACTATTGCTAAAAGAAAAGAGTGATTAACAACAACAAAATCTAGCAAAAGCTGTGACACCAAACTTGTGATAGCTACCTCATGAAATGTCAAATGAAGGTTCCCAATACATTTGCTCCTGGGTGACAAGAGTGATATTTTCAAAAACTCTTAAATTCAAGGAGACAGCAGATCAGATTTTCAGAAATATTTCATGAACGGCTGATGAGAAACATTCATCATTCCAGCAAGTAATTAAAATCAAAATGGCGGGAACCTTGATCCAAGATACTTTTACAAAGGAATTTATATCTTTGCCATTTCTTCAGTGTTTCACAGAATTCTTACACCTATGCACTCCAGTCTAGATGATGTCTTGGATCCCATCTCAGTTTAGTGTAAAAAGGTTCAGACTTCATTGTGTCTGTTCTTAAAGTTATCTCCAACCTGGCTGATTGGAGCCTTTGCAGGCACAGGGAATGCAGTGGCTCTGATGACTGATGGTGGCTTAAGAGAGCACTTGAATCTCTGGGTGCCAGAGGTGCAGTGGCTGTCTGAAGGACCGCAGGACAGCCAAGAACACTGTTCGGATGTGATATCAACTCCTAAAACCCTGCCAGTGCCACGGCTGCTTGGTATTTTAGGTGGATAATTTTGCTGCTCTTATGTGACTTTTCATTATTCTTGAAAAATACAGTGGAGATTTCGTCCTTATGTGACTATCACAGTTTGGGAGATAATAGGAACTGGTCTTGGCTGCATCCCCAGGCTTACTATGCTTGGAAAAGAACATGATTATGTATGAAAGCAGAAACACATAGTCCAAGCAGAAGGAAGAAGGAGCACAAGAAATGCTCCATTAACTCTGTGTGTTCTTTCTTTGTTCTAAATTATGTCCTGATCAGTTAGATTATAATCAAAGTAGAATTTTATAGTGAAATTAATAAATATTAAAACCTACCTATGATTTTCAGCTATCTTAAAAACTCTAAAAAAAAATTAAATCTCTGTTGTAACACTGTACTTGAGAAAACTGTGATATATAAAGATAATGATATTTTCCCAGAACATAATATTCATATCAAAGAACATAACAGTGTGGGGACTTCTGAAAGGAAGTCTCCTTTGGAGTTCAAGCCTTCCTTTTGCAGCTACACGGTTAAAAATGAAACAGTCCATGAAAATATTTTCTTCATACTTCCTTTGTTTTTACATTTTTCCCATCTGGTGAGGCTCTAATTAGGACTTTGTTGCCTGAATTTTGGTGGGAATTCTGTCATTCGATATAATCTTAGAAGATTTTAAATTTTTCTTATTGCTATTTCATTGCATGATAATCTGGTGTAAACAAGACCTTTTCAATATTTCATTGTGCTACAAATAAAATTGCAAAGTAATAAATTCCTATTTTTGTCTTCAGCAATTCTATCAGTTCAAGGTAACATGAACTCAGCAATCATTTCACTAAGCCCTTTAAATTCTTTTCTGGACAGGGCACAGAATTGAGCATTGAGCACTGAGTGCCATGTAGTGCACACATTGTACTGCATGGACAAAAGCAAAAGAGAAGAATCTTCTGATTACAGTTTCCAGAAAAATAAAAAAGGGTGTGGAAGAAGTTGCTATGTCTGAAATATGGATCATTAAATTACAATGCATCATTAAAACAAAAATAATTAAGAACATATTTCAGACTAGAGGGAGAGATGTATGGACACAAAACTATTGGGTAGTCATGTATATTATTGTGTTGGTAGACTGAGCTCTTTAAACACACCAGGAATTCCTTGTATCCTTTATTCCACATATGATTTCCCAGTGTGCCACCTTCTCATCCCACTTTATGTCTTAGAACAGTCTAAGCCATTTACAACTTGTAATTTGCTAAATTACTAATGATCTTTCCTTCTGGGAAAAAAAGGGAATCTTAACTGAGATGTTTGGCAGGGTTAAAAGCTATGCTATTTCTCCAGCTCTTTGCTCTGTAGGCAATTTTAATCCCATTAGGTGACAAATTGACTTATCAATTGCCATAGCTTTGTTGGTCCCACATTTCATTCTCCAGTTTTCACCAAAATCAATAAGAACCTTCCCACTGACATCTGGCCCTATTTTCTGTATGATTGCACTGTGGCTTGGTAAACAATGCTTCCTCAGAAAAACTGTCACTAGTATGAATTAAGTCCTTGCTTCACTTTGGGGGGTACAGCCTGAATAATTCAAACATTTAAAGTATTTAACACTTAATCAAAACTTTTAAGGTGATGAATATCTGATAGCTGGTATGGTTTGAAATGGCAAAAAATGGAACTTCACAGACTAGTTGTATAATATAGTATCTCACAGGTGTTTTTCCAATGTAGCTCAATGTTTACAGTATCCTCATTTGCCTGAATTAATCCTCATTTTGTTTGCTAGATTTAGTATATATAATTTCACGTTACAGATCTAAAAATCTTACCTGTGGATGTGGTTAATGACCAGGTAGAGACACCAGTAGGAGCATTTCCATACTTAGCATCACTTCATGTAACTTTTAGTTTAATTTTCTTTAGAAATTTGCAAAGGTATGTATTTCTAGTTATCTCAAAAGCCTGGACCAGAATGAATGTTTTTAGAAGTTCCTAACATGTTTTTAATGAAAAAATCTTTTGAGTGTCGTTGTGTTAAAAGAAGAAAGTCAGAGCTCTAAAGAAAATGTACATAAAGTCACTGAGGTCTCCAAGCGTATTAACAAAATATGAAACTTGTTCTTTAGAAGAAAAATAACAGTTTTAAGGGATAAATGGTTCATGAAGTGCTTGCTAAGTGCTGTATACTGCATGCAGCTATGTGGATACAAAGGCACAGAGACAGAGAGAAGAGGCAACCTGCTGCTGTCAGTAGAGAAACTAATTACCCATGAAAGTGTTGCTGTTTGCATATCTGTGGTGAGAAGGGTAGAAAGGAGTAGCCTGAGGTGCATCAAGCACAGCATCACTGGGTGGTCAAGGGAGGGGATTGTCCCACTTTGCCCTGTACCAGTGCCATACAAGGAGAAGCTGAAGTCACCTGGTTTGCTCAGCCTGGAGAAGAGGAGGCTGAGCAAACCTGAGGGGAGACCTCACAGTCTACAACTTCCTCATGAGGAGAAGCACAGGGGCAGGCACTGATCTCTTGTCTCTGGTGACCAGTGACAGGACCTAAGGGAATGGACTGAAGTTGTGTCAGGGCAGATTTAAGTTGGATATGAGGAAAAGGTGCTTCACTCAAAGGTTGTTTGGGCACTGGAACAGGGTTCCCAGGACATCACACCAGGTGGTCACACCACCAAGCCTAACAGAGCTCAGGAAGTGTTTGGACAACATTCTCAGGCACACGATGTGGTTGTGGGAGTTGGACTTTCTTGGTCCTAGTGGGTCACTTCCAACTCTGGATATTCTGTGATTCTGTGAACTATTCCACCCAAGTTTGTTGACTCTGGGTTGCAGTACCAATGACCTTACTACATAGGGAAGCCAGAGGAGAAAACACAACCAACCACACACACCCCCAAAAACCTCCTTGAAATTCTGAATATACTTAACCTAGTTACACAGAAAAAGACAACACATTAGAGATAAGGGCTGAGCTGCAGCAGCAAAATGTGATGAATGGCAGATAAAATAAGTGAACTTTGTCTACCAGAAGAGGAGGACCTGCTCAGATACACAACAGCACTGCCCAGGTGCAACATCTGTACCTCGGGAAGAGGAGCTGGAGGAATCTTCTGCTTCTGACCCTGTTCTCACAGGGGCTGTGCTCTTCCTTTATACCTTATTGTACTCCCCTTTGTTCTTTCATGCTTTTTGGAATGTCTTATATGTAATTAGTACACAATTCATATTGTCTATGCTGTGCCTGTGTCAGATTCTGCCCCGCTCTTGGGACTGCACTGCTTTAGTGAGCAGTATAGAGGAGTCCAGATTTCTGCCATTCCCCAAGAACAAGTGGTCCTACCATATACTTGTCCCATCAGTTCCTCTGCTATTAACCTAGTCCTGGGATGATGGTATGGACGAGGTGAAGGACTGAAAGCTGATAAGCATCTACTGTTTTATACCAACAGATGTATTTGTCCATTGAAAGTATCTTTCGTTTGTTCTTGAGATGGATAAAAATTCCAAATTTAGAGATTTTCATCCTTGAAAGAGGTACAAGAATGAACTAAAAACCACAAGTGTTATAAATTAAGAAAAAAACAACTTTAGATTAATATTATATTCTAGACATTTTAATAACAGGCAGTTTTGAATACTTGTGTGTTTGAGGGACAACTTACTAGAAGTGGTGTAGTGCTAGAAACAGACTTTGCAGCCAAATGAAAATCAGCATGTAATGAATTTGGAGTGGAAAAGATTTACCATAGGCACATGTAAATACCAGGTGTGAATGACTCATGAACTCATCTAATCTCAGGTCTGAATCACGACTCAGTAAATACCATGTGCCTTCTTCACACAAACAAAACAGCAAGAATCCTTCAGTTTAGGACCCAAAGCAGAAAAATTTATAAACTCCTTTGATGAGATGTTAGTTTCCATAGAGAGATAAGTAATCCATCGAAAAAGCATTGCTGACATTTATTACCAAGCAAAAGCATTTTTTCAATGTGAAATAATATGTCTCATCAGAGTACTCAGCATAGCTGGAAAGAATTAAGCAAACTTTTGAGTGTCAAAAAGTTTCTTCAGGTTTAAGATAGGCTAGGTACATTTAAAGCTAAGTGGAAATTGAAAACACTTGTTCAGGCAGTCAGATATTGGTAAGGTCATCTCTGAGAGAAAAGGTGCTTGATTTCTGTGAATCAGATTGTATATTCTAAGAAGAAAAGGGCCAGGGAGTGGGGAAGGAGAGAGAAAGAAATAAATATCATAAGGCAGTTATCTTATGGATAATTTCTGTAACAATTTAGTAGAGGAGAAGAAAATAAGAGCATATCCTAACAGCAATACCAGTACTGAGTTTTCTTCTTCGTGTACCCAGTAGAATTATGAATCTCAGCTCCTAACATCACTGAAAAAAAATATGATTTGTCTTTTCCTTGTAAGAGAAAGTCTTAGAGATCAGAAATAAAGTAATTTAACTGTTTTAGAAATATTAATATTTGTTTTATAGCCTCTTACAGATGTTTTGGAGTGTTCATCCAAACCCGGAAAGAACTGTGATGTTGTAGACAATTTCCAGTACACACAAAATTGCATAGGCTCACACTGATACTGAGAGAACAGAAATGCTGTATCATGGAAGGAGAAATCCTATTCAAGCTTTTGCCACTAGACTTGAACATTTGAAATAATACATGGAGAACAGTGAGCAAAATAGTTTTGCCTCTGTCAGTCTGCAAGGTTTGGAAAGGAGCTGGACCTTCACCACTACAGCTTTGGCGAGGTGAGAGAACTTCAATGCCAGGAACAAAGGAGAGAAATCTAGATTCTTACTTGCACTTGAATCAAGCTTCAGAGGTGTAATCCCATGATTCATTCAGATGCAGACAGTGTTAAATTCAAAATTTTGTTTAGTGGCAAAGAAGAAGCATGCATTAGATTAATACAGAGCCAGGAAATTTTTGTTTGTGTAAACAAAATCTCAAAAGTTTAATTATTATTATAATAGAACCATTGAATCATTTCACTTTGATTTAAGTTACCAGTGGTGAGTTTGGGGATGCACAGAGGTGGTCTCAAAGGTAACAAGAGACATAACTAGTCTCTTCATAGAATGGTTTGAGTTGAAAGGGGCCTTAAAGATCACCAGGTTCCAATCCCCTGCCATGAACAGGGACATCTTCCACTAGAGCAGATTGCTCAAAGCCCAATCTAACCTGGTCTTGAACACTTCCAGGGATGGGGCATCCGCAGATTCTTGGGACAGCATGTTCCAGTACCTCACCACTCTCTGAGTAAAGAACTTTTTCCCAACATCTAATCTAAATCACTACCCCTTTAGTTAAAGGGTTAGTTGAAAACTGTTCTTTCTTGTCCTATCGCCAGCTGTCCTTGTAAAAAGTCCCTCTTTTTTTTTAAGCCCACTTTCAGTACCAAAGCCTTCTCTTCTCCGCACTGAACAATGCCAACATCTCAGCAATGTCTGTCTTCACAGAAAGAGCTCCATCCCTCTGATCATCTTTGTGGGTTCTTCTGGATTCACTCCAACAGATCCACATCTTCCTTGTGCTGAGGACCCCACAACTGAATGCTGTAGCTCAGGTGGGTTCTCAAGAGGGCAGAGAAAAGGAGCAGAATCACCTCCCTCAACCTGCTGGCCACGCTATTTGTGATGCAGCCCAGGATAAGATTGGCCTTCTGGACTGCAAGCACACATTGTTGGATCATGTCCAGCTTTTCATGCATGAGAATCCCTAGGTCCTTCTCCACAGGGCTCCTCTCTGGGAGTTCTTCTGCCAGTCTCATGCCTGAGACTGCCCAGCCCAGGTGCAGCACCTTGCGCTTGGACTTGTTGAACTTCATTAGGTGCTCATGGCTTGACTTCTCAAGTTTCTCCAGGTTCTCTTGGATGGCATCCCCTCCTTCTTTTGTGTCAACTGTACCACTCAGCTCCATGTCATTGCAAACCTGCTGAAAGGTCACTTGACGCGACTGTGTCATGGATAAAGATATCACAGAGAACCTCTTCCAAGACAGAGCCTCAGGGGCACCACTCACCACTGGCCTCCACCTAGGTATGGAGACATTGACCAAAATTCTCTGGCTGCATCCATCCAGACAAATCTATATCCACTGAATAGTCCACCCTAAAAATCCACATGTTCCCAGTTTGGAGATAAGGATGTGTGCAGCTTTATGGATGTCTAAATAGATGACATTTGTCAATCTTTCCTTGTTAACTGTGTCAGCAACTCTTTCATAACCCAGATCTAATCGTAAAGACAAAGAGGAATACAGTCAGAACACTGAAAAAAGTCTCGGCAGTAGGAGTAAAAGTTAAAATTGCTATATATGTGCTTTGTTTCTACCCCTTTCCAGATGTGATGCTCATCCTTACCCTGCTCCTCTGGCTCCTGGGCCTGGCAGTTTCCTTTAGGGAGCAGAAGGCAGTGAGTTGCCAGCATCTGGAGTCCCTTGTCATGGAAATGGTTTCTTCTTCCTCATGTCAGGATCTCTGTAAGGCATACTGGGAGCCTTGTGTCAGACTTTGAGTTGGAGGAGATGATGACTTGGAGCAGACCATGTGTGGCACTGCCACCAACTTGGCCTTGCCTTTATCAGACACTACAGCAAGGAATTTCTCCTGAGAACATCTGTTAGGAACAGAGTTGTTTCCTCAGAAGAAAATTATATAACATCTCAGATGATCACAAGGGAAAGCATCCCTCAGTGGATGGGATTTGCTTCACTTTTTGCAGCACGCTGTGGGAAAACCCATGTGGGGTCCATCTGAAGCTGTACAGACACAGGCTGCCCAGCATCTGAAATCCAAAGGGATTTGCTCCCTGTCTGTAGTACTCTCCTTATTCTGCCTTATGAAAGCAGTCAGTTTATTAAGCCGTTTATTTTCAGGCCTTACTGAGGCTGTCACATCACCCACCAGGTGCAGAACATGGATCCACTACTAAATGTTTACTAACATCCATTTGCAACTTTCTGTCTTCATTGCTCTGCACTTCCACACTACACATGAATTTACCATGTGCTGTGATCTTTGTGTGTGTTAAACAAAAAAATACTAGATCTGTCTCTTCTTGTTACCTTTAAGACCATCTCTGTGCAGCTCCAAACTCACCACTGGTAACTTGAAACAAATTTTAGGTCAAGGCAAGTTAGGCAGACAAGACAGAGAAGCCTCAAATCTACACATTTTAAGCTCAGTAAAAAGTGTTAATAAGCTTTAATACTGCATTTAAGTATTTATAGCTATTTTTCATTATAAAAATAGACAATTATTTTTTGTTTACAAAATTTTTGCTGAAAAGTAGGCTTGTAAGGCATAAATATGGTTCTTTTCAGTTGTGAGAATATAATCATAATTATCACACATATGACAGAAAAAATGTTATATGTAAAAGAAGTCTGTGGATAGATATCTTCAAGACATCTGGAATTTTTTACCTCAAGTCTGTCAATACATTAGATTTCTGACTTGGGTCACTGGTTAAAAATTCTGAAAGAAGAAACCATGGTAGATGTAGAAAATGGCATAAAATGCAAAATAAATTTTGTAAAGATGGATAAATAATTTTGGGCTGATGCCACTAGAATTTTATGGGCTATAGTGGACAGTAGATCCTAGAGGACCATATGACAGATGAAAATATAAAACCTGGAATATGCTCTGAGTAAGATTTCATTCTAGTCAGCCATTTGAGTTCTGGTAGGGAAAGGAGGTTCTTGGTTGGTCTTTGAGTTTAGAAGTAGCCGAGACCATGAAGTAGTAGAAACCATGTTGTACCCAGTCTGGTGGTATCCTTATCCTTATCATCAAACATATGCTTGACAACCTGGGATTTGTCGTAAAAGGGTTTTCCTCTGGTACCTGCTAAAAGGGCAGCCAGAGTCTGCAAATAACCTGACCTCAGGTGGGATTCAGGTGATGGACATGAACATTTAGTAATTCATCCTTGCAGTGCTCCAGCTCCTCAGGACATTTATTCCCATGACTGAGCTGAAAGAAATTTTAATCTAGAGCTTGTTTAATCTTTGATTGAGCAAGATCCTTTCATGATCAAAATAATTTATCCTGGGAAATTCTCAGCTCTAAACAACAAACTGAAAATCAAAATTGAAAAAGTTTGGATGTTGGTTATGTGGAAAATATTTCCAATTCTGCTAGTTATGGAACTAGCAGAACTCATGTCAACTAAATGTGTCTCTTTCTTTCAAGTTTTGTAACATATAGGTAAGCAGGTTGTTTGGGTTTTTTTAAGGTTAAAATATTCCTGAATGAACAATAAAATGAAAGGTACAAGGAAAAGTACTGAGCATGTTCAATTCATACAGGCCATTCTGATTTGGTGCAAAATGCTGGCTTGAAGCATAGCTAGATTTACAGAAGAGGGAGTTCTGTAATGATCCAAAGAATCCCAAATCAGTTTTGTTTTCTCTTGGTATTTTCAAATTAATCCTGTAATCAAACATTTTTTTCTTTTATTTGTCAATGCTAAATACCTGTCTGTTCTTTCACTAGCAGTTCATAACAGCTATCAGTATTTAGATGATCTCGCCATTGTAGTTTCAAATATTAATTAATTAATAAACTTCCACATTTACTGATGTAAACTAAGATAAAGAACAAACCAAGCCAAGGAAATCAAACTCTGGATTATGTACTGCATAATTACTCATGTGACTTCCTAAAGAGAAATCAAATAACAAGCAAGCAAACTCCACAAACAAGAGAAATTTAAGAAACATTCAAAACTGAAACAATTTTGGGGGTCAATACTACATGGTAGATTTTAAAATTCTGTATAGCAGTGTTAAAATTTTTATTTCTGCTTTCCTGTTGAAACCACACATCCACATTTTATGGAGTTATGTCACCATCTCCTGGGAAAAAGGAGTGCTTGCAAGTAACTTTTATAAATCCAATCAGACACAATCAAAAAATCAAAATGTGTGCTTCCCCTGAATTTCCCATCTCCAGCTCATTTCAATTACCAGAGCTCCCAATTGCCTGTGGTGCATTAATGAGGGCTGGAGGAGCAGAACTATACTATCTGCAGCTTTTTAATAATAAAAAAAATTAAACCAGAAATAGAAATATTAAAGAATTTGTGAACAGTTTCAGGAACAATTACACTTTGTGGTCTGTGAGCAGAGCGACACATCCTCTTATTTGCAGTGTGTACAATGTTATGGTGGAATCCCTCAGTGAAAACAATCGGATTTTTTTCCCCTTTTGCTTCCATAGTCAAGCCTTCTCCTCTTCCTTCGTGACAGCATGGAAGACTCAAATCCACATCCAACAGCCAATGACTGGGTACAGAAAATCAGTTCTAAGGTTAGAAAGTGAGTGTCACAAAGATTTCTGGAGTACTTATTAGTCTGCTTCTTGCTTTAGTCTCCACAGTGCAAAGAACACAAGGCACAACCTTCTAAGGTCCCTTCTGGCAGAAATTTTCTTTTGATCCTATGGATCCTTCAACAATGTGATTCTACCAACTTTTATTAAATTAATTTCTGAAATAGTTTCATTGCTTATCGATCTGAGGAAAAATATTACAGGTGTACATAAACACAAAGAAACTGATGAGGGCCTGGTCTTGGGTTAATTTTTCAGACCTGGAGGTTGCTGGCAATGTTTTGTCACATCTCCACAGACACCAATGGTCTGTTATCATGTCATGATGATACTTGAATGCAAATATGCTGAAGGAATGTCTGAGGATTTCTTCTGCTCTTTATTTGGGGTTTGCCAGAAGAGAGTGAACAGCTGGTGTAAGCAATAAAACACACAGCAGGGTCAAGTATCTTCATGAAAACTATCAAAAATGCTTTTTCATTTGACTTGATTACGAGAGCACTAGCAAGCAGTTAATGTTGTAATAGTAATTTTTGAAAGATATTTCCCATTATTTCTAAAACCTCATTCAGTCCTTCCAAAAGTAACCCCTTCTGTGCAAATGATTCATTAAAAAAATCAAAAAGTATCCGTTGAAGTTCAGCAGGAGTCCTGTAGAGATGTTCATTCTTTTAGCAGGTTAGATTTTTAACCAGCAGGTTAGGGGTTTTTTGTTATTTTTGGCTGCACAGCCTAGGATTTCAAGAGGAGAGCCCTGCACTTTCCACAGGTCTGGAATTCTATAACATCACTGCTAAAAATTTTGGGCTGTCCACAACATGTCAAACTTGTATAATGAACATTATATGCTAACAAAGGACCTCAGAAATACATTAAAGAAACTTGTGTACTGATTCCATCTTATTTATGTTAAATCCTTGCCTCGAAGTTCTTGGTATAATGATTTTCTTGCTTATTTTAAAGACCAAAGTTTTAGTGAAAAAAGAAATAAATAGAGAGTTAGATACACTCACAGCCTTTGCTACTTTCTAAACCCAACATTTCCTCAGCACTGACATGGCTAAGAGAGCATTTGTAAATATATGTTTTCACATAACATTTTATGTTATGAAAAAATGATTTTTTATACTTCTGTTTAATTTTTTGCCTTAGAATTTAGGTTCAGACTAATTAGGATAGTGTCTCCCTCTGAAGTCCGCTGCAAGCTCTAAAACTTTCTCTGGTCTGAGTGCTGGATGGGGAAACCTGAGAGCTGTGCTGATGGCACTGCTGCCATCTGCTGCTGGCTTTAAAATCCACAACATTTAAAAGTCAGGAGAAAAAAAATATGTGCAACTTAGGGTTAGGACTTCTGAATTTCACAAATCATAGTAAAAGTTGTAAGAACTGCAGCTTACAACTTTATTTTGCATAACATATTAAAATTACTTAACTGTTTTATTCTAACTAGTCACACCACTGTCATTAATATTTAAAATATGTGGAAATTAATAGAAGTGTCTGCACAAAGAAATTTACCATTAAATGGTTATTAATTTTTTTAATTTATAATTTTAGAAAAAAATTCTATTCCCTTTTTCCCCTAAATTTATCACCATATTTATATATTTAAAAGGTAATCCTACCGTCCTCACCTTCAACTGATGTTTTCTAAATAAAAATGATTGCACATATTTCTGAGGAATGCCCCAGATTAACGAAACCCCTGGGTTTTTTTCCTCAGAGAGTTTGCTCATTTGTTTATTCCTCATGCTTATATCTCTGGGCTCTTTCCTAGTCAGCATTCTTCATATTCTTTTGAAGTTTGAATCAATGTTTTCAAAGACTGGCTGAACTCTATTTGATACTGGAAATGGATCACAGACCCAAGACTACTATGATTAAAAATTAATATTAAAACCCAGAACACATGGGAACCTTGGAAATAATTAATCCCATTTTTTCCAAGCAAAAATAGGTATCTAATATAGTTATCATTATTGTTCAGGTTAACACAGAACTATGTCAGCAACTTCTACACAAAACCTGAACTTTCCATATGCTTGCTTACTTGATATGCTTTCACTGTCATCTATAGAGATGTGAAATAGTAAATTCTTCAAAAATTAGATTTTTTTTTACAGTAACGGTTAGCATTCAATTCTGACAAACCAAATTTGCAATGGTAAAGTTTTGAGACAGATTAGCTCCTCAGCTAGCCTGGATTTTGAGCCATGTTTTGAATTCCACAGGCCCTGCTGACCTGAGAAGTTTGAAATAGCTGCTGCCGTATGGGCACTGCCCCACTGGATTAATCCAACCCAGGCACTTCAGCCACTTTTCTTGGCTTCTGTCTTTAATCATCAAACTCAGAGGCTTGGTGAGCAGACTCTGCATGTTCAAGTCACCAAATTAGAAAATCCTATTTTTCAGACCCTCATGAGAAGCAAATAGGAAAGAGGTGCATGAACCATGACCCTTCACACTTCAGATGAGTGCCTCGTTGTTGTTGAATCAATGAAAATACCAACTTCACTTTTTCAGTCCACTGTAGTTGTCTAAGACCAGCGAAAGATTTTTAGCTTTTACTCTTGAAAAAGACAAACTGCCTCCCTCCAGCCTGGAGTTTAGTGCATTAATCTTTAAAATGTAGTAATTTCTTTGATAATCAAGAGATAGAGTTAAAAAAAAGAAAAGAAATAATGGGGTTCTCTTTCTTTTGAATTTGAAAACATGCCACAGTTTTTTTCGAGGTTTTAAAATAATTCTTTATTTTATAGCTATTCATATTGATCCACACAGAACCTCACTGGGCTCTATGATTCTTTCTTGAATGCTTGTAGACAGAATTTGTATTACAGCCATTAAAATAAAGATTGAATTTTTGTGCAATTGGAAAATGGCATGAAACCGCTAAGGACTTGTAATTACTGACTACATTTATTCCAAGGAAAACAAGTCACTGGTGCTGTCTTTTTTTCCTGTCTATAAGCAGAGGCCTCAGGAGTACAAGGGTAGCGTGACACCAGGAGTCCTAAGGGCAGGAATCCAAATCCTCTCTGCTGTACTGCTGCTCACTGAAGGGATGCAGCTCTGAGAGCTGGGCAGAACCTGGCGCAGACACAGCTGAGACAGAAACAAACACACTCACTGCATGAAAAGCCCCCCATAAAGCATGAAAGCACAGAGGGGATAACAAGAAGGCATAAAGGGCAGCCACAGCTCCTGCAGGAACAGAAAGCAGAAGATGAGGGGGAGCAGGATCACTGCACTCCTGTTTCTCTGGCTAAGGAGGCTGCCCCTGGGCAGTGCTGGTGGGTGGGTGCAGCAGCTCCTCCTCCTCCTCCTCCTCCTCTTCTTTCTTCTCCTCTGGTAGACAACAACTGTTTCTCTTTTATTTGCCATTCCCAATATTTTGCTGCTGTAACTCAGCAGTCATCTCCAATGCCTATGTAACTAGGTTAAAGATATCAGAATTTTAAGCAGGTGTGTGGGCATATGTGTGTGTGTGTGTTTTCTTCTTCAACCTCTCCACGCAGTGAGGTGACAGCACAGTGCTGAATCAGAGCAAACCTGGATACATCAGACCTTAAATGAAGTCAGACAGCACTGTTAAAAATTCTGCTGCTTGATATTGTTACTTGGTGTTGCTCTAGCAGGAGGGTTTTCAAGAGCTTCAGAAAAATAGAAAATACTGGTGATTATTTTCACTTGCTGAAGTAGAGTCTGTCAGAGATACTAAAAACTGAAAGCATCAGTTTGAAATTTTCAACTCTTGATGTTCTTTTCCCAAATGCTAAGTACTTTTGCAAAAACAAAAATATATGTAACATGTTTTACAGAGACTATTTCTTCGATCTGGAACATGCACAAAGATGTGCCTACAATTTTTTTTCAAGATATTGAAGGGATAGAAGGAATCATTTATCCCACAGGCATCAGACTTTATAATATTGTTACATGGCTCCTTCATTAACACTATAATTAAAGATTCTTTCTGTTTCTCTTGACTCTTATGTTGACCTATATACTAACAATTACTTCACTGTTAATCTGATGATATTATGTGATTAAGCCTTGGCTTTGAGAGCTTATTATAATGACTAATATTGCCCTTTGGAGTTCTGTGTGGGCACATTGATTTATTATGCCCTCAAATATTTACTCTTTATGTTGATCATAACAAGGTGCATAAAATAAGCTTAAATATAGTGATAAACCTAACTTCACCCTCACTGACACTTCTGAGAAGCCTCATGGCAATAAAGCAACATACATAGTCTGTAAAATTGTATTGAACTTAAAGACCTCAATAAGCATTGTGGTAGGAATGAGAAAATAGCGCTTGCACCAAACACTAGCTTTTACTCAAGAAAATCTTATGTAGTTTTGAAGCCTGATTTCAATAAGCTTTTATTGTATAAAGGCTACTTTTTTCCCTTCTAACACACCATTAGGAAAGCACAGACTTGCTTTGATATTCTCATGTAAATTGGTATGCAAAAGCTGCTGTGATCCACATCACCAAACACTGCTCTTTCAGGGACTGAAATCACATTTCCTTGGCATGCATGCACTGCCTATTTTTTAGAGGAAAGTAATTCAGCAATACAATTCTTTCTGGGAGCACTGATTCCAGGACTAGCAATATTCAGTAATTTAAAAATATATTTTTACTGTATATGAAAAAACATTAAAAGACATGGCCTGTTTGATATTTTGTGTGTGTGGTTCTGAGTTATTAGAGTTTACACTATACATGTCTTATGTCTTTTTACTATACTAGGTGGTCTGAAATATGCTCAGAATTATTGAAACCCCATAGACTTCCTTATCAGGGAAAGTCTGACCTTTCAGGAAAACAACAGAAAGAGATTAGTTTCAGATAGTTTTAAGTGTCAAGGCAATGCCCTGAATTGCTCAGATCAATCCTTTTTTTTTGTGATTGTGAGTGGTGGTGAGAAAAGTCAGTCTGTAGCTGTGGGGCTTTTTCCCTAAAGCAGCATCGTAGAGTATTGATTAGTCTGTCTGTCATGAACAGGGGATTTCAAACTATGTACAGGACCTATTTTCATTAAATCACATCACTCTTATGTGCTTTGCAGGCACTGTTATTCCTCCTAAAACTGCAAGCTCCTTGGCTTGAAATTTTGTGATGATAGTTACTTTTTTTTTTTAACCTAAATTTAAATTCCTACAATGCAGGCCTCTAAGTCTGTGCTTCCCTTCTGTGATTAAATATGGAGTTAATCCAAGCTAAGGAGCTGAAGAACCACCATCATATGTTTGTGGGAGACAAGGAGTGAACTAGGTGAGGGGATCCTGTCTGTGTGATATACACCACACCTAGAAAAAAAAACTCTCTTGAGCAACAGAGCAGAAAGCACCAATATTAGCTGAATAAAGATGACATCAAGTGAACTTTGGTAGAGAGAGGGAGAGCTGTTGAAAAGTTTGCATGCCTACATCCTTTTATGTATAATACAAAAAGGAAAAGAAACAACAATACTGAATTCTACTGTGCCCTGAAGTCTTGCTAGATGAGACTGAGAACAGAATATAGTTCTAACAAAGTGAGTTTTAGCTTTCAGGAAGGTTTTTTTCCATATTACATCATCTGAATGCTGAGGATGAAGGAAAAATGAAGTGCCTCCAGGTTGCAAAGTCTCTGAATTCTCAAAGCCATTGATGAAAATGACCCTGGTATTACCACAGTGAGCTAGAGCAGAGATTGCAAGAGGCTCTGAGCAGTTGCCCAAATGTGTTCAGCCCAAATTTGCTTCAAAAACAACATGAAAGCTCCAGATGCTTACTGTCAAAACAACTGCTTAATGTCTTTTAGTTGTAGCTTCTGTTCTGACCTCCTCTCTTTAGATATACAAAATTATTCCAGGTTTTATTAATTTGATTTTCAGAACACAGAGTTGAAATGCAATTTTCTTTTATTTGATTTCCTCTTAGAGGAAGAGACTAAATAAAGCCTATTATTTACAAAGGAGGGATGAGCAAGTCATGGTAACTTGAAAACCTTTGTAAAGAGGCTTGTAACTTCCTTCTGCTTTAGCTCCTCACCTTTAAAAAACAGGAATAGCATTTCCCTACCATCTGTAGGTTGAATTGATGAAATAGATGGTAAATTTTTAATAATAATTTTTATTGTTCTTGAAAATCGATAAAAGAGAACCTTCTGAGAAATTAGATTTTCCCTTGTATTATCATAATGATACAGAAATTTCTTTGCATTATCAGGACTTACCAAATGGCCTCTGTCCATCACTATAAAAATGTCTAAAGGTATAACATTTTGATTCCTTTATATTTTAAAATGCCAGTCAAGAAAAATTAATTTAAGTTAGATATGGAAGATGCAATTGTGTATACAAGACATTAGAGCTCGTTCTTGCAGCATTTGCAGCGAATGTCTACAATAATCTGCAAAGCCCCAAATCCTCAATTTAATAGAATTTTTCATGGTAAACTGGAGATCTGAATTTTTAAGCAAAACCACTAGGAGTTTCATTAAGCATATGTACATACAATAATTTCAAAAAATAATTTAATAATGCATTGGAATTTTTTTTATAATAAGATATAAATTAATCAAGGACTTTCTTTGTATAAGAGCAGTTAGAATCACAACACAGTGAAAAGACCACTTTTAGAAAGCTTTGGAGAACTTTCAGTAGGCGTGCCATTGTGTCATTCCTTAAATATTGCACCTTCTCTCATAAAAAGAGGACTATAGGAGTTTTTTGCCCTGCATTAGTTCCATTACACTAAAGTTGCAGCTCTTCTTTGTCTTCTTGACTTTTTCATCCCACTCGTAGCTGACTGTCCTGCTGTCTGTTTATTTTTGGCTTAAAGTCTCCTTGAGCAGGAGAGGTGATGTAAGACTGTGCAGCAACTTGGATCTCTGTGCCTTTGCCCCACCAGAGCTGTTCCCTGAGGCCTGACCCTGTTTTGGCACACAGCTGGCCCCAGCCTGATACATCAGATTATTTAATCTCAGATGTAGGACTTCACATCTGCCTTTTTGGACTGCAGGGAGTTTCCCATCATTTCTCCTGACTTTCAAGGCTCCTCTAGATAGCAAGGACCCTACCAACATTCTATTGATCCCAGCTCCCAGTATGCTATCAGTGTCTTCTATCTTTATCATTGCTGTGGCTGCTGAACTGCAAACACCAAGAACTTTCTGAGATTTGACAGTCAGTGCTGAGAAAATTATTATATTTTCCTTTTTCGCCTGTGCTTTGATACTGTATCACCCAAAGGTCCTGATACAGTAATTGAAGGACACAGTAATAGAGATCCTTTGGAAAGGTAAAAGCAATGGCCACTTTATTGCAGCAAGATGACCAACCTGTTCAAATTAGAAGCTATCCTTCTTCTGTCAGACCTACAGTGTCTGAGTCCTTGTCTGCAAACATACTATTTTAGCTGTGCAGATACAGATAAATCATCCAACTATTACTATGTGCTTGGGGTTTTTTCCCAGTTTAAAGTGATGCATGCTGGTATGATTTGGATAATTTGTTAATTTTTAACTGCTTTTTATTACATTATTTTGCTTATTTTTATTAAATTCATTAATACCCCTAACTGACAGACTGAAATTTGTGTCATGTGCATGCTTTTAAAGTAGGATTGGAAAAGAAGCACTATGTTCTTTCTGCATCAGGTGTGTCAAGAAAATCACCTTTAAAAAGTAAGAGGAGTTTCCTAATTTCCCTTTATATATACACATGAATTAAGAGTGGTCCTGGGGGCAAGGATTTGGGGGTCCTGGTGGTTAAAACCTGGAGGTGAGCTGGCAATATGCATTGCAACACAGAAAGTCAACTGTGTATTGGCTACATCACAAGAAGTGTGACCAGCAGGGAGGGAGTTGCTGCTCACCCTCTGCTGAGAGCCCCTGAGGAGCACTGTGTCCTGCTCTGGGTCCCAAATGTGATGTGTATCTGCTGGAGTGCATCCACAGGAGGCCATCACCATGGGCTCCCAGAGGCTGGAGCACAGCTTCTGGGAGGAAAGGCTGAGAGCTCATGGTGTTGCTGCTCAGCCTGGAGAACAGAAAGCTGTGAAAAGATATTACAGCAGCTTTTAAATACTTAAAGAAAGATGGGGACAGACTTTCTACTAGGGACTGTAGCTGTAGGATGAGGTGATATGGTTTCAAACTAAAAGAAACAGTAGGAGCCGTAATGAGGGATGTGGCTCTTCAAAATGCAGTTTATTCCATCCAAGATGTTACAGCAGTCCAGAGTCATGGGTGACAGAGCCTGTGCCTATGGCTGTCAGCTCCAGCTGCAGGCAGGCCTGGAGACCCTTAGTTTGGGTTACAAATGCATTTTATACTTTTCTTTGCTGAGCATCTTAATACAGTAGAACCAATCTATACCTTAACTATTATCTATAGCCTATCATAACTACTATAATGACCATATTCATGTTACTGTTCACTGATCACTAAAAGTTAGTACATTACAGCTTAAGCTAGAAGTTCTTTTTCAGTTTTCTTGCAGTGGAAAATTCTGAGACATTTTTTCTCCTTGTAACATTGGCAGGCTTGTTTGCCTGTGGTATCTTTTTACTTGGTAAAAACATCTTCTTGTTTGAGGTGGATTTATCCTTTGCTCTAAGTCATGAAAACCCCTTCTAACTAACATATCTTTTACCTTCTTAGTTATGCACTAAGACTGGCTCAGCAATTCTTTTCTTCTATATCAAAATTTGCTTTCATTTTTATTCCTTCTTCAGATTCTACATTCAAAAATCTTTCTGCCAAGGATACATACTTACGAGACTTTCCTGTTAAACTTTTATCTTTCCCAACAAGAAACCATTTAAACTAGGAAATAAAAGGATAGATAAAAGGAAGATTTTTTTTCCAGTAAGGGGGATGACACACTTAACAGTTTTCCCAGAGAGATGCTAGATGTTCCATCACTGGAAATATTGGAGGTCAGATTAGATGGGGCTCTGAGCAACTTTACATAGTCAAAAATGTCCCTGCTCATGCCTCTGTCCTGCAGGACCTTGAAAGGTTTCTTCCAATGAAAATTATCCTATGATTCCATGATTCTGTGAAAAGAATGAAGTTGAAGATATATGTTGAAGATATTCTTGCTGGAGTTCCAGAGAGACTTGTCCTCACAGCCAGAATGCTGAGCTGAATCTCTATGTATGATTTTCAGTAACTTTCTCTATGAATTTTAAGTCCACCCTATTTTAGAAAACATTCCATGAACTTCCCAATTCCCGGTTTTACATCATAACTTCTAAGTTAAACCCCACAAAGAGCAATGTGAGGAAATAGCTCATGCATACTTTACTGTGCTCTCTGACTAAATAAACATATTTTTGTTAAATATTTTAATTATTTAAAAATAACCATATTATTTAATCATTCTTTCTGTGTCTGCAAAGGGACACTGGGATTTTCTGTCTGTAAACTAGTTTCCCAGAGCTAGATTCAGATAAACCTACAGCTTCCACAGCAGCTAATTCCAGTCAGCTCTCACTCCCTTAGCACTTCAGGAATGTTTTCTAACCAATTCCAGAGGGCCAGTATGCTGAGCAGGAGCTTCCTCACCAAAATGAAAGAGGATGCCAAAAAATTGGGCTGAGTTTGGGATGAAGTGTTTGTTGTGATCATAACTATTTTCTCAGAGGGAGGTACCCAAAGTGCCTTGAACTCATACCTCAGTGATTGAGGCAGGCACTGGGAAGTTGAGTTTCTTTCCTGATGGGCATTAACAAAAGTCAGCCTGTGTCAGTGCTGTAGTGTGAAAAAGGGCACCTCTGCTCTTGAGGCATCCTCAAAGTTCTTGTCTATTTCTCATTACATTATTTTCTGAGAAAAAGGTATCAACTCACAGAAAATAATTCTAGTCTATATGTTCAGGTGCTAGACTAAAACAACAATTTATTTCACTAGGGGAGCATGTTTGGGGTTTTTAAAATTATTTGTATCAAATAGGGAAATTATGCAAATATAATGAATATGACACTGCTCAAAAACACAGTCTCAATGGGAAAGCATTACAAATGTTATACTAGTCAGGTAAAATTCAGTACTAAAAAAATGATTGCGTAAAGAAAATGATTTCTTATTTATAATAACAAAGTCTAAACTATATTGTTCCTGGAAACCTTATTTCTGCTGGAGGAAAGAGCCAGAGAAAATCCTTCTAGGATTTATCATATCCTTTTCTTATTATGTCTCCATCAGGAACTTACAAGGATACAGAGTATACTTACATTTTTACTTAATCATTTCTTCACATTGAGGAGACAAACCCCTGGATATTCCTAAACTGTGCTGTGGTATGCACATATATTTGTAGCCTATATAGGATGCCAGAGCTGAAACTGTATGAAGATACAAACAAGCTGAATGTGATTCTGGTTCTGAGTTGTTTGGAAAAAAGCTCTGATGAACCAACCATTCTTTATTTCAGAATGAAGTGTGGGACATGAGTTATACCCTAGGAAGTTTGCTAATGCTGAAATAGGACAGGAGAGTATAGACAATGTGTACAGCAGCACCATAAACCACTGTGGTCAACAAATGAGAAGTATAAACCAGCACAATTGGTTTTCATGTTAATTAGGAAAAAGAAACCAAACCACATATTTTAAATATTTATTTGTCAGACTGGGATAACAGCCTTTATAGAGCACAATTTGCATAAGTTCTCAAGATACATCCTGTGTACAATCACAAAACCATGGCATGGATTTATACATAAAGTGAAAACTGGGACAGATTTACAAGCATTTTTATACAATCTCATACTGCTTTTGTTTCAGTTTTTACAACTTTTAGAACAAGTCTGTTTTGTTTTCATTTTTTCTTATGATTCTGGAAGCAAAATGAAAATAAAAAAAAAATTCAAAACGAAATGAATATCAACAAACCACCACCTATGCATGCAACATTCACTGTGGAAACATTACATTTGCCCAAGGACTATTCTTCTTTTTTTGTTGTTTTTTTTGCAGGGGTTTTTTTTTGGTGTTTTTTGGATTTTTTTAAACATTGTGTCTGCTGTACATGTTGTCTGTAGCATGACAGCACACACTTTAGTCAGCCATTGTTGAGCACCTGAGCACATCACTGAACATCTATAAGATACAATCAAATAAGGACACACTCACATGCTTGGATGTCAAATGGAGTTAATAATTTAAACTCAGTTTGTTTTACAAAAATGTATATTTATTTACAGGGTAACAAATTAAGAAAATGAATCTCATCAAATCATCTAGTTTTAATTATGGATATCTATATATATTATAACTTTTGAGTTCATCAATATATTTGCTTATTAATTTTTTCAAAAGAATAAAACAGAACATATAGAAAACATTAAAATGTTTCTTATGGTTTAAAGAGAGAGTATCCGGTCACTTATTTTTCCTATTTTCCTTCTAAAGGCAATATGTATTTATAAAGAGCAATTCATCCTGCATGCCACGTGTACAGAAAATTCACAGGGCATGTAGGACTAGTGTTTAAATATAATGTAGGTGGATACTTATGCTAAATTTCCTCTCTGTTTAATTACCTTTATAAGTTACACTCACACAATTTTTCTCTGCTATTCACATAGGTATGTACATATCTAGATATATACTCAAATAATGAATCTGGGACATTCAGCATCGTAGCAATGAAAATAAACTAGTTAAAAATAGTGTCAGTTATGATTCAAATAATAATTTAAAAAAATACTATTAACATCTTTATGATATCTCCATGAAACTAAATCCTAATTAAATAATCTCTATTGGGCTCACACTAGCTTACAATATAATAGATGTCTTCTTTTTCTTCATCATCATTCTCAAAGTATGAATCAGTATCAGCTGGTTACCAGCTACCATATCCCACAATGTAGCCATGCAAACATCCAGCATCCAGAAAAATAACTCAAATATTTCCTAGGTCTTGATTTCAAGCCAGTTCAAGTCAGCAGATTGGTTGTGACTGACTTAAACTGGTTTTTGGTTCTTCCATACAGGATCCATGTAATGTAAAACTGTGGGTAATAATAAAGAAGCAGCACTCATTGCCCCTGGATACTATCCCTTTAAAGTGTAATGATAAAGAACTAGCTCAACATTCATCATAGAAACTCTCATGTCTCATTTTAAACTGGAAAAAAAAATAAATGGTTGTTTGCTGCTCATTTTATGCATACTAATAACAATGATAATGTTATAAATCCCTGTCATTTGTAAACACACACACTGTGCTTTTGCTCATTTTTCAGCTTGTTTCCACTCTACAAGGCTTGAACTAAGAAGCAGCTTCAATTTCTGTTTTCTCAGAAGATTTATGAATCAAAAGAGTTAAATGCCTCTGCTATTGCCTCCCTGCAATATGTATCTTCAAAGCAATCATAGAAATATGTGAACTCATTAATAATCAATCACTCAGAAATGATAAAAGCTGTTGCCACATCTAAGCACATTTGGCCAGATAAAATAAACAAAAATTAATGAGGAAAAAGAAAAAAATACTGAGATATATACAAAAACAGTAAAAAAATACTAATAGTCCTTGTTTGATTGGTTTTTTTAAAAACATTGTCATGAGAGGTTTTCCTGACTTCATTCATCAAACAAACAAACAAACAAACAACAAAAAAAGAAACTATGCACTCAAATATGAACCTGTGTTGCATAGAGTGATTTCAGTACAACCTAGAAATTTGGTCAAAAAAAGGAACTTGGCACACTTTGGTGGCATTCTCTGACCTCTGCATGCTGCTGCCTCAGAAAGCCAAGTGTGTGTGCCCAGGCGTGACACACGCCCACCCCGAAGGAGCCCCATCCCTGCTGCAGCTGGCCAAGGCAGTGCCACGCTCCTCACAAACTCTACTCTTTGTGTTCCATGACAGAAGTCCAAAACTGCCATTTCAACATGCAGGAACATTTCTGGGTGTTGTTCAGAGAACCAAAGGTGCTTGAATGAAACCAGTGTCCGACAGCTGAATAGCCTCAAAGGCAGCTGTCCCCTACAGCCTCACTCAACAAAAGTATTCAATAAAATATTGGCCACATTGGTACGGGTGTGAGAGCAAAGCACGCCTGGCCACGTTCTCAGTCACAGATGATGATTACAGGCTTCCAGTCAGGCAGCCACAGACTGTTCCTTCCTCTCAGAAATCTCCATAGCAACTACCAGTGCGACTTGCTGCCTTTGTAGCAAATCTTAGCAAGAGCAAAATCACCAGCAGTTTGCACAAAATTGCACACCTCGTGGCTTGCACTTCACACGGAATTTTTTTTTTTTTTGCAGATCTTTTTTTTCAAAGTACAAACACAGTATAGTCATCAGGAATGCAAGATAACCCACCAAGAGAGCAACACTTATGTCAAATGTATCCACACAGGATTTTTGTTTCAGTTGGGGATTTTTTCTTTGAAGTATTTTCTTATGAAACCAGATACAACATCAAAACATAGAATTTTTACAATAACTCCAGAGGACTGTTCTTAAAATATATGAGAGGTAGGGTATACATATACCGGTGAAAGCATAAAATTCAACATTAAAGCGCACACACCCTACTTCCACTGTCAGTGATGTGTTTTAAAGACAGCTAATAAGATTTTGGTGAGATTGCTCTGCTTGCAAGTTAAGCAGGCTACCAGCAGGTTATGAACAACAGGAGTTTCCTTGGTGTGTGTAGCATTAATATAATTTGTATGTTTTTTCTCATATTCCTGTTCCATGCTGATATTTTAAGTTGATAAACATAAACCAAAGTATGTGGGAAGTGTCACCAGATTAAATAGTGTAGCTTTTTTGCAGTCAATCCAGTTGCTTAATAACCTAAGCTTTATTTTTCCTTTTTTTTTTTTAAACATATAATATTTTCCAGAAGAATATTTTCAGCTGGTCTTGCACAACCTGTGGACGTGTACTACATATATCCAGAAAATATAAGACAATGTACATCAAATAATATAATGAAAACTGGAAAGTCTTTTTTGGGCCAGAAAAATAAATGTCTGACAAGTAGAAATTTGTTCATTTTCTTTTTAAGTATGCAAAGGTCATGAGACCATAGTTCCAGGGAAGCTACTTTTTATTGAAGTTGTGAAATATTAAATGATTTCTCAGTAACATGGGAGTTAGTGCCATTAGTTCTTGGGTTTTAACAAACTTGTTATACTTTTAGGAACGAGAGAAAAAGCTCTCCTTTCTTCAAACATGGCACAAGGGAAAATACAGCAACTAGCCTAAGCCATGGCAGGCAGTATTTTCATCCCAAATGAGAGAACTGCTTGGCTTCAAACCCCTGAAAGTGGGACTTGATGCTTGGAAGTACTGACACAGACCTAAAAGTTGCAAGTTACCTTCCAATTTATTTCTTTCCTAACCAAGAAGCCATGCTGTCGAGTGGATTATGCTCAGACATTCACCTGAGATAGCAAGAGGATATTCTTCATTCTGATTCAGCAGCATCCAGTCAGGAACTGCCCTGCTGTCCCTTCCCCTTAGATTCCAAATGTGTCACTAGTGTTGATACAGAGCCCTGCATTGAGAGGGTCACTGTTGGCATGGTGGGGCTGCTGCTCCCAAGTGCCACAAAATAGCCTAAAATTCATCGTCTTTCTACAGTTTCAGAGCAAGACTGGTTGCTGAAAAACGTGAGGACTGGTTGAAATAACTGCATCAGTCCCAGTGCTTAAGTCCCTTCAATCTCAAACTGATTCAGACCTTCTGATTCAAAGGGTGGGGTGAAACACAGTGTCACTGACATTGAAACAGCATTTTATCTTTCTGATGTAGTGTAGTTTATAACCTGTCCTTTCTCTTTAAAACCACATCCCAAATTATAGACCATTTATATAATTTTATCCATCACATTCTAGGAGAGTGGTTTATATCCATTGTTAACACACAGAAACAAATGAAACAATCAGATCTGATTCTTCACAGCCTAGTTTTTGAAGGAAAAAAGAAAGAAGGCAAAAAGTAATGTAAAATAACATCACCACTCTTGCAAGCACCTTGCAGTTTGTGTCAAGTGGCGTAATCTCACTATAGCAAATTATCAGAGATCCTAAGGTGCAGAGGAGCAAGTTTTACACTTTCAATAAGTGAGATTTTGGAAAGTCAGTCACCCTAGGTGGTTTTGCATAAAATGATCTCCTTCTGGTTGCACAGAAAACCAGACTGCACTTCCCATCACACTCCTCCAGCTGCAGCCGAGCTCTGCGTTAGCGCCTGCCTCCAGCCTTCTTCATTTCCTTCACAGTTACTCTCTTCACAAGAGTCCAACAACATGGAGCCCTCTTATCAGTCTTCGTTTCAAACAGCCTCACTTTAACTTCTGGGCCCAGATTTTCTTCTCCTTTTGCTGTGTTTTGCAGCAAAAATAAGTGTACTAGCCCTCATTTAAGTGTGCTTTGTAGCCCAGGGACTGCTCTTTTCTACTTTGTAATCTGAAAGACTAGCTAAACACAATGATATCAAACTATATTCTTGAAGTGATTCTGTTTAGAGCAGACTCTGCATGTTTTGTGCCCTAAGCAGACAGCTCTGCTCAGTGTGTTTGTGTGGAGCTGACCAACAGTTTGTGCCAGTTTACTATTCTTTTCCTTAGATCCACTTTGTCAAGCCAGATATAAGCTTCCCCAATCAGTGTCTTTTTCATAAACTTCCCTCCATTGGAGACAAGCAGAATCTGTGAAAATAATAATGATCATCATCATCATCAATGTGCACAGTAACATAATACTAGCAAAACAAGAAAATTCAAGATATTGAGGTCAAATATGCTATGCACAGGAAAGAAACATTGACCATCGCTTTTTAGAGTCACCTTTCCCTTCACAGAAAGCCCTGTGAAAACTGAATCTTCTCCTGCTTCTCTTTCCTTATCATGGGACATAGCAATTAGAATGACAATCTTTAATGTTAATGAGCAATTTGTTTACCTGCTGGTTACCAAATATGAGCATAAGTTCTAGTTTTAAGTTACAAGATAAAGCTTTGTACAAGTGAAGTAGCAGCTCCTGTTAAGTCTGTGGAAATGCAGACTGGATACAAGGCTTTCTGTGAAATGTCATCCAAGTGCATATTTTCCAGCCAAAGAGGCTTGTGCCATGCAAACAATACACTTTTCTGAAGGGCTTGTCTCATTCTGTGAATCTATAGGTTCATTATACATGTTTCTAAGAAAATGCATTTGATAATATGTATAATTCATGGCATGAATTATAGTTACATATTCAGAAAAAAATTAGCATTTCTTAATTCTTAAGTAACTGAATTAACAGGCACAGTGTGGGGGATTTTTTAAATTTCCTAAGCTTTTCAAAAAAAAAAAGAAATAATGAAGATTTGTATATCTATGGCAGCATTAGCAGCACGTCTGTAATATTCAGTTACTGAGCAGACCTCAACAAGCAACAAGCAAGGGAAGTTACTGATAACAGGAGGAGGCTGTCACTCTCCATGTGAACCAGCAAGAGAGAAAAATGAGCATTTTGTTGCTTGGTTTCAAAGATCTATGCTAGAAGAAAAATGACAGAACACAGGGGTTTTGTACTCTGCTGAAACCACATGGTAGTAAAAATGTAACAGGTCTGTAGAAGAACTAGAATTTCCTGTAATCAAGAACTTAACAATTTCTGAAAATTTTCCATTCTGATTTGGAAAGCAACATAAAAAATGCAAACTTTACATTACAAATAGTTTAAAATAAATTTCAGAAGGGAAGAAATTTGCAAATGTTTTTCTGAGTAGGCTTCCTACTTCCTTGTTCAGTTTTGATATCAATTGGCAACCTGGACAGTTTAGAAACCTAATGGCTACTAGTCAAAAGGTTTGAGAAGGGAAAACTCTTAGGCACTGAACTAATAGGAAATTCCGTTCATCAGAAAACGTGTCCTTGAGGAACATAGGCAGCCTTCTCCACTGCTGAAGGCTTTCTTGGTCCCTAGTTTTGGTGTTTGCTGAAGAAGGGACTGCCCAGAAGCTGGAAAGCCAAACCAGAACATCTGTGAAATTTGTTCTTCTGGGTTTTTCTGATTATCCTCGCATAGGACATTATGTATTTCTAATTGCAGTGAGCCAGGAGCCAGAAGCTTAGTGCTTTCCAGAAGGGTCCCAGGTGAGTTGCCAAGGAACAGGGAAATCAGAGAAGCGAGGAAAAAACTGCCAGGGGCTGAGGAAAGTGCCTGTCTGAAAATTGTCAAAATGTTTTCCACAGAATGTTTTCATTCTGAGACAACTAACAGTTTTGGGACAGAAAAAATGTTATCCAATTTTTCATTAGTTCTGTCCTTGATGCTTCTCCCTGCTCCTCCCAGATGGAACCCCTGGATCTATCTTCTCTAGCTTGTCTGTCTCTCATCCTTTGTTCTGCTGTGTTCTAAGCCTTACATTCCAGTCTTGTTATCCTGGATCAGCTAGTCTTAGTTTTTAAACCCCAGGGTTTTTTTTTCTTATTTATTCCCAATACTCAATATCTGACAATTCAAACTCTTCCTAAATCTTTTTCGTTTTTCTTTTTCCCCAACAGCCCATGGATTCATTTTTATGGTGAACACTCAGAGCTCTTGATGCTGATGTTCAAATTGTAGTCCCCTGTCTTAATTTCTGCCTCTGGTTGGTTCTCATCACTCTTTACATTGTACCTTTCATTATTATCATGTTTAATCTCATCTTACTCCCTCTCTCTTATTTTCTCCCATCATCTTCCAGTTCCATTTTTGTTCTATAAATTCTAGGTTGTTTAATTTCTGTTTCCCCTAAATCTCTTTGGACTGTGTCCATCTCTTTGGTCCTAAATGATCACTCAAATTCAGCTTTCAAATCATCCAGGTTCATGCTTTGCCATGGGAACAAATAGACTGTTGAGCTTGAAGAGCACATAAAAACAGATGCACTGAGTCAGATTAAAGCTCTCTCCAGAAAAAATATTTTGCTTGCAAAAGTGCAGAGGGTACTGTATAAGACAGAATATAAGGACAAAGCAATTAAGTAGTTATACTCACTCAAAATACCTACTAAGGTCTATAGACCATCCTGACTCACAGGCAGTAAGTTTGTATTTAACAGAATTTGATGTCTTTCATCTGTAAATTTCTCCTATAATTTTCTCCAGGTACTTTTATCTGAAATTATTTATCTCTTACAATATATAAAGGCAATACATTTTACAGCTCAAACTCCAATTCTCATGAAGCAGAAACATTTTTTCTTTGTTTTAAACATTTTCCTTGATACTTTTACAGGATATTTTTATGGCCTTCATTCTCTTAGTTCTGGTATGCAGCATCAGCACATATCATAAAATCATAGAATTTTAGAATATGCTGAGTTTAAAGACATCAATCAGGATCATTGAGTCAAACTCCTGACCCTGTGCAGGGCACCCCAATAATTGCACCATGTGCCTGAGAGTGTTGTCCAAATGTTTCTTGAACTCTCTCAGGCTTGGTGCTCTGACCATTTCCCTGGTAATCCATTCCAGTGCCCAGCCACCCTCTGGGTGAAAACCTTTTTCCTCATGTACAACATAAACCTCCCTGACTGTTTCAGGCTGTTCCCTTGAGTCCTGCCACGGGTGACAGCAGTGAACAGATCAGTGCCCGCCCTTCTGCTTCCCCTCAGGAGCGTGTTGAAGAACAAAACAAGGTCTCCCCTCAGTCCCCTTTTGTCCTTATGTCACAGAGTTCCAGAGGAAATGTTGTCAAGTCTCATGCTAACTGTTCTTATGGATGTGTCACTCACTATCTCCCTCCTTATAACCTCATGGATTATTTTTCCATAGGACTCTGTGAATTCTTTACTGGCCTATCCTATATGGTTTCCTCTTCAAACCACCACTGGAAGCAAATTTTTTATGGGAGCTCTTAAACTTTGGCAAGACTTTATTGATCATTTTATCTTTTCCCAGAAAATATCAATTCTTAAACAGCCTTTTCTTTAGTCTGTTGAAACAATAAGATGTTAGGACATTTTAACACAGGAAAAACAGTAGCTGTTTTTTAGGGGGTCTTGTTTTGTAAGTAGCATCCATTTGTAATGTTAAAGATACAATCAATAAGCATAATGTTGGCACTTAGATAATCCAGACTAACTTTAGTCACCACAGTGTAGCTGTCTTATTCAGGTTGGTCTAACAGATTTAAAGGTTCATTAACTGGAGGCTGATATGCCCAACAATGTCTTCCACTGACTTTAAGGTTGGCATGCAGACACCCCTTGAATTGCTCATCCCCCTCCATTGACTAGAGGAAGTCCGAATATATGGCTTATACTTGTTATCTCCTAATGTGAAAATAAATGAAGGTAGAGGAACTGAATCCACCCTGTCTAAATAAAACCAAGTCTGGCCATATGGCCAAATCTGTCTAAGCATCTAAAACACAGGAGAGGAACTATTCTTGAACCAGTTCCATGGATGATTTGATGTGTCACAGGCTGACAAAAAGTAATCTCCATTATAAATGTAACAGAGAATATCTGGCTGGGCATAATCATTAATTTTTAGCATCTGAGATTATGACTATTGTGTCAAATTCTAGGTACTGCAACTTTTAAAGAAGTTGGAGAAATTGAGAGAATGATAAAATGATTAAGCATTTAGGCAAAAGGACATAGCAAAGAAATTTGGTTGACTCAGCCTGGAAAAGTAGAGAGGATAGGCAAGATAACAGCCTTCCACTGGAAACCCTATTTCATTTTTTAATTAAAAAGAAGGCAAATCAGTTTTCCTCTGTACTTTGTGAGGATACTTAAGGATAAGTGAGCTTAAATTAAAAGTATGACATATTTGATTTTGATATTGCACTAAAATTTCTAAATACATAGAAAGATATTCTTGGAAGGCATGTATAACTCCCTTCTCGGGGGGATTTTAAGAACAGATCCAGCCTAAAATTTTCAGGCCTGATCTATAAATACCCTTCCTCAGTGTGGTGTGATGGAGTAATCCATCTTTTAATGTCTCCTCTAGCCTGATATTTTCATTATTACATAACTGTGTTAATTTATTTGTAGTTTTCTCTTTTCAGCAAACAACTAAGGTAGTAGATTGAGCTCAAATGCCCATAGCACTACACAGACAACATCAAAATTAGGATTTAATAAAATGCAGAATTACCTGAAGAGAATGCCCAGCAGGACTCAAGCTAAATCTAAATGTTTCATTGAACGAAGGCTCTCGGTCATGCCTGCATACCCTGGTTTTCTTCTTAATTACTCTCTTTTGGGTAGAGATATTGACAACATACAGCTTCACATACAGGTCTGGGGAAAAATAGTTCAATGAGTTAAATACAGAAGCATTTGAAGCTTTTAAATCATCTTTGTTTTTAATGATTTCAGCAGAGGGGGATTTTTGTGAAAAAATTATATTCGACAAAGTCATATTCTGTTCTCACTCACATGGTGTAAAATGTGAATCCCACATCACATCCCACTAAATCCAAAGGAATTACTTTGAGTTTATAATACAGTCATTGAAGGGAAAAGTACCTTGATATCTTTATCTTTGTATGAAAATATCATTATGAACATGAGATTTTTGTTTTTAAAAAGCGTTTCCACAAAAATACAATCCTCTACTAGTTATACCTGTTCTTTTATAACCTAAGGATTCATAATTTTTACTAAAGTTAAAAATTGATTAATTTTTAAAAATAAAAAGTAAACTAAAAAGAGGATTAACTTTTGAGAGTTAATTTGCTTCTACAAAATGTTTTTACTTTCATTAAAATTGCTCATAGGAGAAAATAAGTACTTCAAAAAGAACCCTGTACAATATGTCACCCTGGCTAAGAAGCAATTTTTTTTTCCATTTTAGTGATGATGTTCAATGACTTGAGGTACAATCTACTTAATGTTTTCAAAGTATCACGAAGCTGTTTTCTTAGTGATACCTGGCAGATGATCTGGAGATTTAAATTTGTATGTGATATTCCTGCACTGAAGGATTTCTACTATCAGTTGTTCTCCATCTGTCTTCATTTCCTTCTTTAACGCAATCTTGATTTCACCCATAACCTGTGTTTTACCTGGAAAAGCAGAAAAAGCAACCCTCATTAATGTGAAAGGAAACCAAATGTATCTTCCTAACTTGGAGAGAAGTAAAATTTTATGGGTTTTCTTCTGTTTTGTTTTGGGTTTTGTTTGTTTGTGTTTGTTTTGGTTTGGTTTGGTTTTGCTTACTTTAGTTTTGGTTTTGGTGTGTTTGGGGTTTTTTCCTTATAATTTTTATAGCTATACTTATAGCTCATAGTTTTCAGTCAGGAATGTAAGGAAAATGTATAGCTTGAATGAGCAAATGGAGGGCACATGCCATACACTTGTATAACTAGATTATATGCTTCAGAATGTATTTGCCTCAGTGGAGCTTTTTTCCCAAGAATAGAAATTTCTCTAGGAGTTATTATAAGTCACATAATGGTCACTGCAATTCACCTTTTCAGAAACATTTACTACAAGACTCTGAAGTTATGTCGTTTAAAAAAAGAGAAAAAAAGCAAGAAAAGAAGAAAGAGAACTTTCAATAGAGTGTTAAAAGTAAGATATTCAAAGGCCATGAAGTAAGGGTTGTGAAGTCAGCATTTTATTTCACCTTCCTATATACATGGAGCAATATCATTCACACAGTTTAAAGGGAAGGGCTTAGAGTGACCTTTAAAATTAAAGGCAATTTCTCTGCTTATGTGGGTAGAAATACAGGGCCATTATTTCTGCATTTTATGAATTTCTCTCTTAATCAGTTCAGAGATGGAGAGAAGGCACAGAAGAAAATGTAGACAAAGCTCTTTTGCCTTTCCTCTGCCTGTCCTCCCACAAGCCTTTACAGAAGCCAGGCAGAGAGGAGCAGGGCTGTATCTCCTAAATATGTTGGGGCGTGGGAGCAGAGCATCCTCAGCTCAATTCTCTCCATACTAACATCATCTCAGTGTGGGGGTTGTGCTTCTAAATCTATTGTCCTGCTACTGAAAATATTATTTCACCTTTCTCTTCACTTTAGACATTAGTTCAAAAGAAATCAAACCATAAAGCAGCTGGGATTCTTTGTCACATAGTGTCTGGTGTCTGCAGGATTTAACACTTTACTGGACATTATAGATGCTTGTGCCAAGATGATGTAAGGTGCAAAGCAACTCTGCAGAATGTAAACAATTATGATATATGTGAAGAAGGTTCTCAATTAAAGAGTGTTAAGTTGCCAAGTGGCATGTAAAGATTACTTCTTGTATCACAAATGTATAATCAAATTTAAATAACACCCTCTAAAATGACAGCTTCTTTTTCACAGATGTAAATTCTACTTTTTTACTACTTAAAATAGTTTGAGGGATCATGAGTAAAAGTGTAATAAGAACTAATCACAGCTACAAACTGGCCCCCAGCTCCGTCACCAACTGAAGGTAGAATTTAATTTAGTTACAGTCCCTAATAAATTTGTAATTCAGCTTCAGCTGAGCCAGCACTTCTATTATTTCTAAGGTGTGAGAGGACACTTTATGAGGCAAGTGATTCTTTCACAATATTTAATAATCACAAAACCATTCCTATAGGTTTGAATATGCAATAATAGCATTTTTTCATGCTACATGGTTGTGCAAAGATAATGAAGTCTTCATTTTGTGATGCCAACAGAAAAGATCATTTATAGCTGGGATCAAAGGAGGAATGGCCAACAACGCCCCTGTTATTGTTCATTATATCCCAGTTGTTATAATAACCTTTCCCTGAAGAGTTTCCACTGGGCCCATCTTGGTTAAATTATGGATTTTGAATGACTTGAAAGAGATAGAAGACAAAATTATAAAGCTTCCTTGTCTCTGGAGATAAAATTCTCGAACCACGGATGAAGACATGACACACCTGAAAGGTGTTGTTTAAATCTGAGTTTGTGATCAGTATTGGTTCTAGCGCTGACTCCCAGAAACATGAAAAAAACCCCAGCATGGAAAGTTGTAGGACAAACCTAATATTAGTTTCAGGTAATTTTTAGTGAATCACAGGCTTTTCTGGAAAATGTACTTGGCTTATTTTCTTGATTCCCTCTCTGTCCTTTAAGCTCTATTTGCATCAGTTGTTAGGACCTCATCTTGATTGCCTCAGTGCCTCCTTTTTCATTTAGGTGTGCATTAAGCTTAAGATGAGATGAGGTGGTTTGGATGCCACTTGTGATGTTGTGAGCCAGAAAAAAAAGATATATTCTTCCAGCAAGTTATATTTAAATATTCCAACGTTATTTCTCAGCATCTGGGAATTTTCCATGGACTATTCTATACTGCCAGATACTCTTTAGGACAAGCAATCCTGCTTCACCATTTAAATATCATTGTAGGGAAAACAGTGATCTACAGCTGCAAACACATGAAGCATAATAGCTTCATTGTACTTCCATACTAATTTTCATTTCTCCCACAGCATGAGTGAAGGAGCCTTAACACCAGGCTTATGAAACATTGCACTAAAACAAATAAACTTTAGAACCCACCAGAGTTTTGTAGACTCAGAAGGGATTCCTATTCCTTCTATTGCTAAGCTTTTTCCCCTTCTCATATATAAGTTCCATACATCTTTCCTTTGATGGATGTGCAAAAATAGAGCATATTTGCCTTGTTTTGTGGAGTTGATTCTTTAAATGAAAATGAGAGATACAGTGATGGAGGGAATAGTTAATAATGAACCATCGTAGAGCTGATGAGAGTTCACAGTGGGCTGAGCTGGACATGAATGTGTCATGAATGTCATGTTTGGTGTGACAGAAATAAACTTCCTCAGACTGTCAGATATCCAATACGGGATTGGATAACCTCAAGGGTTGCATTGGTGGGAATAAATCAAAATATACAGCGCCCAATCACAATATTTTGCCTTCTTATATAGGTTTAGAAAACATCAATCATAAGTGATGTGAGAATGGAACTGATTGCAGGTGTTTTGATACATTGGATGATGATAAATGCCACAATTCAACTCTGAAAAAGAGTGCATATTATTTTAGGGAAGTACTAATATGGCTTCCCAAAGAAGTGAAAAACAATTTTTAGCTTGAGTAGTAACATTTCCCTCAATCAAAATTATTTTCAGATGAAAGAGGTGCAAACCAGGATTGTCACAGTGGCAAGGAACCATATAGTAAAGCACTAAAAAATTACTGTCTAATTTAGCTTAGGAAACAAGGAGTGAAAAGGAGTTGTTCTACAACCATATGCTAGAGTAAAAATTGAAAAGGATGAGAGATATTCAAGCTGAATTAGTGTGATATTTTACCTGTTTCATATGTATCAAGCCCACAGGTACTGATATACCACAAGAGCAGCACGGTCATGCACACCATCATTGTGTTCACTTTTGCAACATGCCACCTGTAGGCAACCATTTCTTAAATATATCTATATCTATACAAAGGATTAAAACATTCATGCTTAGTTTTTTTTTAATGACTGCACACCTCTTTTTAGGGGACCATATTTCTTAATAATTTATTAACAATTAAAAGGAGGTGGTTATTAACTAAATTGCTGCAAGGTATTTTAGAAGTCAAGGAGTTTAAATTTGCTGTAGTGATGGCAACGCCAAAGCTGTTGTTCTAGTAGAACTGTCACACTCTGCATTGTGAAAGGTTAATTAGTTTTGCTATTAGTTTTAATTGACTGCTGTTGTAAATCACAGGATGTGTCATCTGCACTGTTGTTGTCAATTCCAGAGATTGATAAGTATGGATTGTCCTACCATTCGTTTTTAATCAAATGCCTGCTGTCAAACAGAATTACCCAAGACAGAAGTAAGTAGCTGCCTCCCATCATTCTGTGTTATCAAGGCTAATTCAGCAATGCATTGAATGAGCAAGTAAATCTGACTGCAGAATGGCAGGAATTTTATTCAGTTCAATTGTCCAAATGTAAAGTTCTGAGAAAATTTGAACTTTTATCTTAAAATAAGTTGCATGGCTTCCTGATGTTGACTATGTATTTTCACATAGATTTTCACATAGATGGATAATGTATGAGTAGGTTAAACTTGGAAATTTAAATATGAGATGCCTAAATGCTGCTACTTGATAAACATCATACTTGAGTAATTTCCTGAGTGGATGCCAGATGGCCAGAAAACAGAATCAGGAAAATACATAAACTGACTTTTCTTTTCATAATTGTGTATAAATTGGTATGGGCTCTCCTGTTCCAGAAGAGTGACTGGGGGGTGCTACAGCAGGGGAATTAAACATAAAATACAAGGGAAAAAAAATAACAAATATTTCCCAGCATGTTTCTTTTCAAATGAGGCTTATAGATTAAATTACTGTTTACAAAATATATAGGAAATGCTCTTCTGGAGCTTCAGGAATCAGAATTTATGGTAAAAGATTTTAAATCAGAGGAAGATCTTTCTAAACATATCTCAGTGATAATGGCCTACATAATCTCCTTAGGTCCTTATCTGTTTTGATACACTGAGAGATTAAATTAGTGTACCTCTGAGGGCTCTGTATAGTATTTATTGATAGAATAAAGTAATTTTTTTGATATACTTAACTACTGTTTGTCTCATTGGTATTTAATGACTTGGACTTGGATAGTTATTTCTAACAGAGTGCAATGAGAAATAATATATTCCAGAATAAAAAAAAAAATACTCCTATGTATCTGTATTTCTTAAATAAACAAAATCTTGAATTCAGCTATGTTAGGATATGTTTGCAATATTTAGAGAGTTAGAACATATAGCAGCATGTCATAAAATCTAAGTGACCTGACATTCCAATCCATGTCTCGAAAACTTGAATTAAAAATGGACAAAATTACAGCTTTAAAATATGGGACATGATTAAAGACAACGAAAAAAAGATGGGTTCTGTCACAAGACCAATGTTCCTCAGTAGCTTTCTGATCTCAGATTTCACCTCCCAGAGATGGAGTTAGTAACATCTCTTAGAGTTGTTTGGGTTCAGTAACTGAGACTGGGTTTTCTGTGAAGAGAGAGACTTTGATCGTGTAAACATAGACAGGACTTTGGAGTGTGATCCCAGGGGAAAGCACAAAGTCTTAGGAAGGCTGATGAGGACCTTGTCACTATCAAGAATGTCTCCACAGTAACCCATGAAGATTGTACAGACATAATTTTCTGTCTAACACACTGCTGTTGTACCAAGAAACATGTTTCTGCTGGATTCCTTTAACACTATTTTAAGAATCAGGTGTTCATCCTCCAGCAGACAGCTGTGCTTCAGAAAAACAAGATAACAAGATCTTATTGCAATAAATAATTCAGTATCACTGCCACTAGTAGGCTACATATAGATATATATAGTATGTACATTTCAGTATTACAGCTAAACAACTCCAGCTGAAGGTAAAGCAAAAGTATTCAGTATAATTTTAAACATACGTATATCAAGAAGTTAAAATGCCAGCCAAAACTTTCCATTCTTTTTTCAAGCAAATCTTTCTCTCTCTTTTTTTTTTTTTTTTTTTTTTTACCATCACACAAGTTACTTGCAGTACCAGCTGTTTGTATTCATGCCTTTCATCATCTTGCTGGGGCATGAGCTACTAGCAAAGCTGCTTCAAAATAATGATTAATAACCTTTATAAACAGTACTTCTCAATGTTTACAGGCTCCAACGTTTTCTGTCTATATCTTTTTTTTTCTTGTTTTTGTCTTTTACCTTTTGCACATATATTTCTTTCTCTATGAAAATTGCCACAGCTTTTTTTTTTTTCTTTTCAGTGAGAAAAATCAGACATCTAATACAGTTTTAACAACCACTTCCTCCTGTCTCACAGTGCTTTAAATACATGTTGGGATTACTACCATGGGTTTTTCTCAATAAATATGAGCTTGAATATGTTCTGAAATTTGTTGCTCCTCTCACAACTGGATACTCAGTTTGCTCTTCACAGTACAATCAACAGCTCATGGGACAAACCGAAGTTCAGAGAAAGGTTGTATTTATCTACCTCTGCTCTGAAGAGGAGCTCCAGCTGCTAAGGGTCCCTAATAAATGTTCAGAGTCTTCTCTAATCTGCTATGTGCTCTTATTAAAGGCTATGTGCTGTTACAAAAGAAGGGCTGGGTGTTATTATGATTTATTTTGTCCCTTACCTGGCATAGGCAGGGACACTGTGTGCAGGCAGCCATTCTCCTCTGAGATGGCAAACTCAGTTCCACTCCTGATAAACGGCTCCCTCTGGGAACAGGGATGCTCTGTGGTGGGAGCAGACAGGAGCCCAAGGAGCTTCTCTCTTTTCTCCTTCCCCTTCCTTACCTTGCACTGCGCACTGCTGAGGACAGGCTGTGTATTATGAGATGAGCACGGATGGTCTGTCATTAATTATCTCCCAGTGCCCTGGGATGTGATGCACGTGTGATTGTGTAATGGGGGAGAGGAGCAGAACTCAGCAACTTTGCTTGCAGCAAACACAATTTACAATTTAGTGGGCACTGAGGGTGGCTGAATTTGAGGCTCAGGCATATGAACAAGCTGACAGCTTTACATTGTGACTCTCAGACCTAGCAGGCTCACTGCCGAGAGAAATGTAAATATGCTTCTGCAGAAATTTAGCCTGTATGCCCCAAATCCTTATTTTAAGTAAAAAAAAACCCTGTTGTACAAAATATATTTTGAAAACAGAGAAAGTATTTTGCCTGTTGAGATGTGGAATATTTCCCAGAAAAAAATCAAAGTTCTGTTCTATTTATTGGCCATTCTCTGTGTGCCCCTATTTCGTAGGTTTTATTCATTATTTTGAAAGAAAAAAGTAAAACAAAACAAAAAAATAAACGAAACCAAAACTCACTTCTGACTACACATTGATACCATATGTAAAAATTCTTGATCTGAAGTAATGTGATGTGTGGGAAAATCACACTGATACTTCACAATATGCTCAAATATGAAAAATAAAGATGTACCAATCTACTTTCAACAAGTTTTATTTCTGTTGTGAGACTTTCCAAAATGTTGTAGGAAAAGTAAGGTGGTGGGAAGAATATAATGAAGGAATAATGTTAGAGGAGGTGAATCTGATTAAAGAGTTTCAATAGTATCAGAAGCTGCCCAAGCCAGTAACCTAAACGAACCTAAATCTTACTGGAGAAGACTCTGGTCCCCTGTACTGAGGACAGTGTAGAGGATCAGAGCCTTCTCCAATAAGATATTTTTTCCAGTAATCTAGCCAGACTTGTCCCTGTACCCTAGAGATATTTGGAATAAATGGTGGGAAAATAACGAGACCTGTAAATATCAAATTTAGGTGATCAGAGATTACTCCACGGGTTGATTTCAACAATGAAGATGAACACAGGATACCTGTGTGCATTTGACTGGTAGTAGATAGAGAGAGAAAGAAAACGAAGCAAGGGAAGTCAAGATATGTACACAACTCATAGTACATCCTACTAAATTATCTCTTATTTATATGTTCCACTTCTGTGGAAGAGAATTCTTGTGTTCTAAACTGATAATTCTATCAACATGCTCTCTGCACTTCCTTCAAATACCAGATTTCCCCAAAATTTATCTCTGATTTATAATTACAAACTACTGACAGGGTTATTAATAAGGAAATGTTTATGTCTAAGGCAATCTCTCAGAATTTTGTAGGCAGTAGGGATAATACCTTTTTAAGCTTTTGTTTTTTGGATGGATGAACGCCTTTGGAGGTAATGCCTGCATTTTTTAAAGTGTTAGTAGAGAGGAAAATTAATGGCTTTCATTTAGAAAACAGATTTTTAGCCAATGAAACTAGGCTAAAAGTATCCAAATTAAAATATACAGCTCCATAATTTTCCATAACTTCAGAGAAAGCTAAAACTTGAGAGAAAGCTGAAATGATGGTTGAAATTATTCTTGTGGTTTTAATTGAACTTCAAAGATGGGTGCAGCCTGAATCTGAAAGGGGAAACTGTGCAATCTCAGAAGGAAAAACTCTTTTCAACCACCTTTGTTCCCTTTCATCCTCACCATAAATCACTGCCCAAGTCTAAATATCTATTCATAGTCTTCACAATTTTAGCATCTTACATAATGAGACATATCAGAGGCTGCAGATTCAGTTGCATAAAAGATGGCTTGCCACAGCACATCTGAAATTTTGATGATGAAAAGCACACTTTGCCCTGGCTTTTTGTATAAAAAAACTTCATACAGGGAGAAGAAGAAAACTAATGCTGTACATACAGAGCAACCTGAACCTTGACTATATAAGCTTATTCTACTGCAGCTTTAGCAAGGAGAAAATGTGTTTCTAAAGGGAGAAAAAAAATTGCAAACTGCCTGCAAAAGTCTGAATTTGACATAACAACAGTTCAGTTAAGTATTTGCACAATATTACAATAATCTTTGTGTAACACAGCATAAATATGTTATTAAAGTAGGATGACTGAGTCTGCACTTTTTTCCTATGTCAGTATGGGAACAGAAAATGGTCTCAGCTATACAAAACCAGGGAGGATTTTGCTAGATTTGCATAGGTTCTCAATAAAAAATGACAGGTTTTAAGCTACTTTCTCTCTCTCACGGTAAAGACATTTTTTATCTTTTTTTTAGTTTTGATATGCAAGATTTTGAGAGTTCAACAACATAGTCTGAAATCCCTTTTGAGACAGCTTTCACTTCTATGTCAAAATAATGAAAAATTTTACACCTTAACACTCTGAATATACATATGAAGATTTAATATCACAACAGATTTATTTATTCATTTTGTCCACTTGATTTTGAGAAATTAGACATTCTGGCTTGAAATACTGGAAATCCTAAGAAATGGATTTAAGTCCATTTGTCTTAACAATGGAATTATAATAGAAATAATATAAGCACTTTAAGGGGAGAAAAATTAGTTACGTGGATGGTAGCAAGAAATAATGGAAAATGTCCCTAAATATATAATAAAGAGGATCAAATAATTACAAATACAATTCAGAAGTCTTATGTAGCATAATATCAGGAGAAGAAAGACTAGATTACCAAGTGAGTTTTGCATTTATTGTATTCACTTTTGGGAATCCAAAGAGAGACAAATCATTTGAACAGAATATTTTTTTTACTTGGGATGAAAAGAAATGTTCACCAACGTAAAGTAAAATACACAGAGTGATTAGAAGATGCTGTAAGAATAATGTATTTCCTAAATAAAATCGGCTAAAACTGGAAATAACTAAAAGAAAAGGCTTGCAGGTTGCATTTGCAAAAAGTTGTTTTCTGTTAGGAAACCTGCTGACCACTCAGAAGTGGGAAGAATGACATGAAAACAAAGTTTATTTATATAATGTCTGCTGAACTTCTGGGTCAGGCAGAAGCAAAAACAGTCATGTTGCAATTGAATGTAAACCCAAGAACATGTTGCATAACAGGAATACCTAGGAAATTCCCTATTTGCTTTGGCAGAGGGCTGTTTGAGTAGTGATTTTTCATTCCTTGTAGTGTTTTGGACATATAGTCTAACGAAAACAACAACAACAACAAAAAACTTCAAAGGCAGATGGATAAAATTAGATGCATGTCTTAAGAGAATTTATTTCATTAGAAAAAATAAATAGAAAACTAGTTCAAAGGTAAAATTCTAACTTCAGAAGTACACATTACCTAAACATCTAATGCAGACTTAGTTTTATGAGATGTGCTGAAGTTTTTAAAAGTGGTAATCAACCTGAAAAAAAAAACCAAACCACAGTTTTCTGACTTAAAAGTGCAAACAATAGTATATTTTGATATTTTCTCTTTGTCTAAGGCTGTCCTATCACAAGGATGCATACACAGTGAAAAGGACTTGGTGTAAGAAGCACATATGATGTGGCTTCGTTTGGAGAGTGACTCATCGAACATTTACTGCACAGACAATAAGCACTGAGCCTGCAGTGTTAGTGCAGTGGAACAAGCTGTTTCATTTCACAGCTTGGCCAAGTCATTTATAGCCCACAAAAAAATTACTTAACACATGGTGGCATATGTAACTTAATAAGGCTTTCTTTGAGAAGGAGGTGGAAGATGGCATTTGTATACACAAATACATCCATACACATACCAAACCTAACACAATATGTTAGCACTCTTTTGTGCTATAAACCTAGTAGGCACACTATCATGATAGCTGGAGATGAAAATTTTTGGTAAGAACAAGCCTATTCACTCCTCACATCATGATTTCCAGATTCCCCCTCAGATTTATACTGCAGCTCTGAGGCACTTTCAGTGAAATATGCTTAAAGTCTTGCTCATACCTCCCTGGAGCTACACACTGGAGAGCACAGCCGTGTGTGCTGCACAGCTTGGGCACCAGAGCAAAAGCTTCTGCACTGACTGTTCATGTGGAAGACAGGTATGCTCTTATATTAATAGATTTCCTTTTGCATACTTACATTTCCTGGTGCAGTGGTAGCAGCTCACTGTTGAGATGCTCTTTGTTTTGCATTAAATAAAAATGATTACTGAAATTATTGTTGCTAATAGGACTACTAAGTGTAAGAGATGTTGCCTATTCTGTGTGACAGTAAGAGCTGTGATAATTCTAACAAAGCTCATTGTGACTAACATAGGAGAGAAAACCAAATCTGTCTTCCAGGACCATCAGAGCATTTTGGGGCTGGCTGTAGAGAACCTAGGAAATTTTAGCATGAGAATGAATACTTGTAATCTCTACTGGGATTCTACTACCTGCATAATCTGCCCAACAGAGCAATGGAAGATGATCCTTTCCATTAATCAGGATAAAAATGGAATCAGCTCAGTCAAGACTGAAAAAAAAACTGTTAATCCAAATTTTGCTCAGGAGGGATGAACAGAAATGGTCTGCAGAGCACTCCATAGTATTATTCAGAGTTCTATAGTCTGTGGAGGACTGATGCTTGAAAGCATTTTACAGTAATATGGGCAGAGTTCCTAAAGTTGCCAGTCTGGACAAATATCAATTTACCTTTTGGCTCTTGCCTGAAGTTTTCTATTAAATGCCTTTTTTTTTTTTTTTTTTTTTAGTTTTTAACCTTCCACCAGAAATCTTTACAGACTAATGTACCTGCATTTTGTTAGAATGCATGCTTTACTTTTTCCCTCTCATTCAGCACTCAGCAGTGCCATTATTCTTTATTTCATGCAATGCTGGTTCCCTCAAGCTGCTCTAACAGACATCCTAAAGTTGGTATTTCATTGCACTGCTGAACTGATGTGTATGGCTAAGCTCCACAGATATATGTTTGAATAAAAAATATTATATAAAAACCTAGAGTGGAAGAAAAAGTACAGGGACAGTGCAGCACTTATGCAAATCCACTCAGATTTGTGATGAAGACTGAAATGATGGAAAGAAAATGAAAAAGGGAAAATGTCTTTCTATTTAGAGTGTTCATGAAGTGGAAAGAAACCAGTTCACAGTTAATTCCAGTTAACTGGAATTAAATGTAATGTAAAAAGCAATGGCAAAAGTCAGCATTTTAAGTCCTCGTTCCAGGTGGCAAAATGAAGCTACAGAAGAGGTCACAATATTCTGTAGAGGTGAAAATGCCACAAATGTTTCTGACTTTCAGAACTTCCATGGGAAATGGGAGAGACAGTTGAAGTCCTCTCATAAAGAAAGGTGACCTGGGAATCCTGTATTTTAGTAAAATAAAACGTCCTAATATTCAGTCATGGGAGAATATGATAGATTTGTAGCAGAGATGATTTATAGTGCAAGACTGAAAATTTTCAATATGATCACCTAAAATATTTTTTCAGGACTTTTTAGAGAAATAAAAAGTCAGAGACTGATTTCTCTCAGATGCTGGGATCTTTCCCTGGCACCACACAGAAAAGAGGTAATCCCATCTTGGAATCTGAGGATGTCCCAAATGAGGGGGTTTGAGGCAATGATTTCTTGGCCTTCACCTGGATTTTATATCAATTCCACCTGCAACTGGAAAACTTTTCTGATGAAATTTTTCTCAAAATGATGTGCACCAGAAAAGGTGAATAAGAAAACACACATAGGTCGGTGTTTATATCTATCTGGCTTAAAAACTCTCCATTTTCTGAAGTCACCGAAGCATACACCATCTATCTGTAGATAAACAGAAACTCAACTATTTTGTAACTAATTGAAAATCCTTTTCTGCTCTGGGCACTATGCATGCAGTGGAACTTCTATAATTAGCTGAATCTTTGCAATAATGAATACAAAGGAGTATCTCATAATGAACTAATGCTCTGACATCTGTAGATTTACTTTCTGGCAACTGAAAAAGCTTAGTCTCTTGTTTTGAGAGTTAATACTTCATAGACTTTATGCACTGAGGCCAACCCTCATGATTTTGTCAAGAATCTTTGAGATTTAATACTGCTCTTTTGAAGATGAGTATTTAAGTCTTGCTCATAATTTACATTTTAAAATTAAATCTGTGCACATGGGAATTGAAAGTGGGGTTTTGCAAGACTTCCCAAACAGAAAGTGCAGCATAGATTCTTTGCATCTTATTTAAAAATTGTCTGGTGAATTTTGAAATGTAAAATACCTGGTACATGGAAAAGAACCCAAGCTATTACTGTTATGCATTCATTATTAATTTGCAATAAAGTATAGCACTGCCTTTGCAATCATCATCCATGAATGTAATGCCAATACCTGAAGAAATTGCACAGCCTTTGTTTACAATTTCAGTGAATTTAGAAGAGAAAATAAGGGGGGGTTTAAACTAAAAACAAAGACAGATTTAGGAAACCAGAACATATATTTTCCTGGATTTTTAGCTTATTCAGAAAGAATTTCATACTACAAGAGAGAAGATTGAATAAAAATCAGATATACAGATTTATCAAACCTCCAGTTTAGGTGCACATGAACTGAAGAAAGATACTTTCCTCCTAAGAGCCACCACAAGAGGAATCTTGATGAAGTAAAGAATATTTAAAACTCTACAGCATTGCCTTTTTAGATACCCTAAAGAGACACAATATGACTACTGAATATCTGCTTGGAATTGGCTCAAACCCAAGAAAACACTGTCCCTTGGAGTAATATTCATGAAGAATGACTTGCCAAGCTGGTGCCTGCCCATGGTTAGATACCACACCAGCTGAGACACTCAGCACCACCAGAGAGAGCCTTGCAAGGAACAGTAAAGCACCAGATCACACTCCTCCTTTATCATCACATAGAAGAACCAGTGTCAGGTTGCAATTTCAGTGCTATTTGTGAGCAATCTTGCCCGACAAATTGTTTCTGCATCTGTCACAAAAAACAGTCTGTGATGTATATTTTCTCAGAGAATATGTCTCTTAATTCTAGGTCAGAAAAAATATCACCAACTGTATAATATCTCAGAAATAATTTTAACTGATTAGAGGACATGCAAAATATTAAATGATTGAAGACTGAGAAAAAAAAAGGATTCAAAGACCGATTCAGTAGTTCTCATTAGCATTTGACAGTATTTAGTGACTTGAACAGATTTTTACTGAGTTCCCAATGAAAGTAAGAAATCACTGAGTACATAAGCATAAAAATAAAGGCAGAAATATTTAAATATGCAAATATTGAGGTAGCAATATAGATTAGCTGAGGAACATTAATAAAATCACTAAAGATCAATTCAGATTATGATCCACTGTAGGAAGGAAATGTTTTGCTAAAATCTATGAGCCAATTTTCTCAAATGCAAAGTATGATATCTGGATTCATCATGTAAAACTGACCTATGTTTTCTTCCCTGAGAGCAGGATCAAGTTGTCCATCTGATTTGGAAAATATGACATGTTCATACTTACATGAATTTAAACGGACCTGCTGATTGGTGGTAGTGCTAATTATTTCTCTTTTGTGATTATCATTGTGAAATACAGGATTCCATGGCCAAAGAAGCTGAAGACCATGCTTTATCTTTGAACTTATTTTATCTTTATTTGTTTTATCTTTGATGCCAAATTTTACCCTTTCCTGACCACGTGTACCGCAAGTCCCCTTGCATGAGGTTTCAGAAGCAAAACTTTGTGGTTCCATTGCTGAACCACAAGTCTCTGAGTGCTGTTGGACTCATGTTCCACTCAGTGTTGAAGTCACAAGGTCTCTCTGTTGGTAGCTCTTCCAAAGAGAGAGAAGGTTTATTTACCAGTCAAATCTATACATTTTACTATCTTCTTGTCTGAAATTTGAGCATATGTATACATTTTAATTTGGGTGAACACCAATTTAACTTCTCTGGACATTTTCATTCCTCCTTCCCAACACAGTTTGGCTGCAGGAAAGAATGCAGACTTTCAAGTCCATGATTATGATCAAGGACCATCATACTGGTGTGGAGACTGTAAACTTGCTGCTGAAATGGCTCACAGGGCTCTAATTATCCTGTGCAAAGCACTCAATTTCCAATTTTGAAATAAAATCCATACAATACAATTCAATAGCACAACAAAAACAACCTCTACATTAAATAGAGCTTAGCCTGAGATATCCATCATACTATAAGCTAATAGTCACAACTTCCATCAAAAAAAACCCCAAAATTTCTATCTCAGACCTTTTGTGCTAAATGCTTTCAGCAGTTTGCACTACTTCTTCTTTGTAAAATTTTTGGGTTTATCTCTTAATAATAATAATGCTAGTGGCAGTTAGCAAACCCCTAAATTTTAGAAAGGATAGTGGTCTGCATTATATATTTAAAATCATTGTTTTCATAAAAATATAAGTAATTTTATGTAGTACTTCCAATCAGAAAGGTGAGGCAACTACAGTTAAAGAGAGTAATGGCAACTAAATGTACATTGGTAATCTTCATTATTTTGTAAACTACCTCAGAGAAGCCTATAGGGGCAACAAGATAACGAGCTTTCAATTCATGCTGAATTTACTGCCTTTTTCCATGTGACATATAAGCTCCAGCAAAGGAGTATTTTTTTATCAAGAATGCTTCAAGAAACATAAGGCAAGTCTGCTACCCCGCTGAGTACTGTGCTTTCTGATTTTGAAAGCTGTTTGTTATGCTTTGAAAACAGGCACTGGTAAAGGTAGAATTAACTCCTCTGCTGTCAAAAGACAAAACTGGTGTAACTGGCATTGACCAAAAAAAAAAAAAAAAAATTACTGAGCTTTCCTCAGTGATTTACCATAAAACCATTATCCTTTCAGAAAAAGAATATGCAAAATAAACAACCTGGCTTGGATTTTTTTCTGTTATTTAACAATTTTGGTTTTTTTAATAACCTCTTATTTACAAAGCCTGTGTTCAGATATTCCAGGTCTTGTTGTCATTAGGGAAAGAAAAGAGTACATTAATTGTAGGCAGTTGCAGCAGGGAACATCTAGCAATTACCCGGGAGGAATTCAACCAGCTCAGTGGTTATGAAAAACACTATGGAGTTTTTTATAAACAGTTGAAGTAGATTGAGATGAGTAGTAGATGAGATGTACCCCTAAAGAAAATTATACCATCCTCAGCACCAGTCTAGCTGAAAAGATTGTAACCTGTAACTGATCACCAAGTCTTAAAAAGTCATAAACAGGCACTGGTGCTGAAAGAGCTCTCTCCAAATTCCCTCTTATTGCTTCCCACACAGTGTCCCTGACTTTATCTCCTGTAGCCATAAAGTTTGTACAGCTGCCTAATGAGCTCGTTGGCAGAAAGGATCCTGCCCACTGTAACCTCACCCCCTTCCTGCCCCACCCCAGTGTCTTGATTTTGGGTTAGTCACCTAACCTGAATCAGCACACGCCTTATGTCACCATGAAGGGAGAGATGAGGTTCAGGGAAAGGAAAAATGGCATTTTACAGACATAATGCTGGTTTAAAATGTGCTTTATGGAACAATTGTAAACTGATAGAATGATTCACAGAGCAAAGGACTGCTGGAGCACCCCAGTCCAACCACACTCACAGGGTTAACTTCCACATTAGATGAGGCTGAACAGAATGTTTCTGTAGAGTTTTGTAGAGAAAAACTTTATTTTATCTGTTTTTGTTGGGTTTGTTGGTTTAGCTTGCTTTTTATTTTCCCTTTATTCAGTTAGAATTTCCTTTTCTTCAGCTTGTGAATGTTATCTATTTCTTATTTCTGGCTGCTGAGGTCTGAGAAGAGTCTGGCTTCATCTTCAACATACTAACGAGCACCCAGTGGAAGGGAAGGATCCTTTCCTATGACCCGCTCCCTGCATAGTTAATATTACAGCCCATATTTAATATTACAGTAATAGTGATCACTAAGACATTTTCTAAATTAAAATTGTTTCAAGAAAAATCGTTGCTTTCATTGTACAAGTGACCTTCTTGGAAAAAAATCTGATTTGAAGAGTGTTTTATTCTCTGTTTGGAGCAGAACAGAGTGGACACTGCACACTTTGCTAAGAGACCATGAAAAAAAATCTGTTGCTTTGTGGGAAAAAGACATTGTCTCCAATGCCAGGACTTTAAGTATTTTTAAAATTGCTTTGGGCACCAATTGTATATTTTCAGTTTTGCTCATTTTAAAGAACTCTAAAGAATATTGAATCTGTTCTGTGGTCCTTGCATTATTTCCCAACTGTTTGAAAACAAAAAATCTCTTTTTATAGCACATCTATTTTACTGTCAACAATAAAGAAAATCTGCCTCAGGAAAAGAGCTTTAAATATAGCTGTGGTGCTATCAACAAGCTAGCACTTCTGCATGAAAGCAAGTCCAGTTCATTCCAGAGTTTTGCTGCAGGAGATAGAAGTCAGCAGTGCCATAGCAAGCCGAGCTCTTCATTGCTCCTTTTTTGCTGGAGGGAGCTGGAGAGCTCAGATGCTTTGGATACATCTTTCTGTCTGATAATATGTGGCTGGGTGTGCTCTATATAAATTGAATGTTGGTGGTGAATTCCAAAGTTTTATAATGCTGAGAATGAGTGTTCATGGAGTGTGCTGGACTCAGCTGGATGCGGAGTTTATCTAAAGAAAGCTTAGTTCTAAGAAGTGAGCAGGTCAGCTTTTCTCTTTGGCCCAACTCTTAGGCAAAAATTAAGAGAAGGAATGTAACAGCCTGGGAACACCTCAGAGCTCAAGGACACTTTAGTCCCTTCTTACTCTTTACTAGAAAAATCTGAAGAATTAAATTTATGCTTTTTCTCACTCGTGCTTTGACAGACATATGCCAGATTTCCTCATGGGCTGCCCACTCCCCAAAATTTCAGTCTGTGCTTCCAAAAAGGCCCATGGTATGGAACATACAAATTATTGTATGCCCTCTGACAAGTTCCCACATCACCTTTGCCCCTTATTCTCCAGTTTCATGTTTGTTCCTCTAGGAGCTCCCAGAATTTGTTAACTTCCACCTTCCCAGCTGGTGAAAGTTCCTTTTCTTCCTTCCATTAACCAACAGTGAGTTGAAAGTCTAAATGCTAAATACAGTGGGTTTTAAGCCCTGAAGAAATCACTGGAGTATTTAAGAGTAAACTTTCCTAAACTGTTGATATTATTTCTATGCCTCTCCTAAAGCCTATTTCTAAATTTATATGATATATATATATAGTTCAAATCTGAGAAAGATTGAACTGTCAGTGATGATAAATGTTAGTGACACTGTCTAAAAAATAGAGGAAGTTACTTATTGTATGTGTTCTGTTTTAATATTATCTACTTGTGTTGTGATTTTTTCCTCGAGATTGTAACAGATTTTAGCTCTGCCTGCTATGATTCTTGGTGAGCTACAGTGAAGTGAGCAGGGACAGACCCACTATCTCCACAGAGGTACAGGACTCAGAGAAGAGCTCATCTGATCTCTTTAGGCACCCAGAGCTTCTTGCCAGGCTTGTCACAGGTCAACAAGGGAACCTGCAATCTGCTAATGTCTCTTGTGGGTGAAATTCTTTCAGCAAATACAACCAACTCCTCTGAGAGACAAAAAAACTAGGATGCATTCAGTAACTGTAGATCTACAGATCTCAAGATTCAGTGAATCAGGAATGTTCCTACTTCTTTCTAATGAGTTTTGTGTTAATAAATGAATCTATGGAAGAATTCTATAGGATATAATTTCTACAGTGCTGGGTTCATTTTTTTTTTTAATTTTTCTAGGGAGATTTGAAAGGTGGAAAGAAGAGAGGACTAGTGTGGGGTTTTCCTCAAGACGAACCAAAAGAGAAACTTATTGCTAAATTGATCACTAATTCTGGCAAAATTCCTTTTGCCTTGTTAAAACCAACCAACCAACCAACCAACCAACCAACACAAACAAACAAACAAACCAACCCCGACCAATCAATAAAATAAACAAACAAATAAACAAAAAACCCCAAACAAAACAAAAGCAGCCCCATAAAACTGGTTAGAAACACTGAATTCTATGAACTGAAAATAATAAATTATATAAATGCAATTAAAATAGAATTAGTACTTGCTATCTACAGATGCACAAAATTGGTAGATTTTTGACCTGCTTCAGTGATCATCCTGGTTCTCTATAACAATTATATGTCTATGATTTCAAAATGGTTATGTTGTATCTGAGTAAATTGTTAACCCAAAACTTCTCCCCTATTCTATTTTTCATGCCTTAATTAGAGCCTTTTCTAACAAATAAAACAAAAAAAAAAAACAAATTGACACCATCTCGTGGTTCTTGTTAGTTCAAGATAAATATGGAACTTAACACTCCAAATGGTAATTGCACTTAGTGTTGAGCACAGCATTCATTTTAGAACTTCAGACCAAATCAAATATGCATTTTTTTCAAATAAAGTTAAATGTGCTTAAAAGTTACTTCTTGATGCATTTAGAATAATATTTTACAGTGACTGTCACCTAACATCTGTTGGACATTAGGTAACCCTGCAGCTAGGATTCATCTGTCTGAGCATCAGTGTCTTCTGAGGGATTGCTCATCTAGAATATAGTTGGTTTTACTTGCAAATAGAGTTCTAAAATAGGTCAGATCAATTGTATCGTCAGATTGGTTATTTCATTCCACTGATTAGAAATTTTTTATTTAAGTGGCTGATCCTCCTATAAATCCCATGATGAAATTTCTCATTGTATTACCTATTTCAGAGGTCCCAGCTGTAAAAAGATATTGAATTAGGGTTTTTTTTATGTAGAGTAGACAAAACTCTAAGTTTTTAATTAGGTAATTAACATAGAAACAGAATGAGTAAGAGACTGAAATAAAACTTTTTTATTCAGCCAAATGCCCAAACTACTTAAGCAGGATAAAACTTTTTTATTCAGCCAAATGCCCAAACTACTTAAGCAGGTCCTGCTTGCAAAATATTAAATATCAGATCATAATTTTCCTTATCCTCTATTTAAGATTCTAAAGAAATTTCCAGTGAAATCACTAATCATCAAATTATTTTAAATGTTTATAATAAGGAAGACCATTACAACTAACAGGTAAAAGTCAATTGTAAAACTGAATATTAATAGAATTTGTTACCTTTTTATATCAGAGCCACTATGCAACACAGGTCTAATCTTTTTTATTATCCATTGCAGTTAAAAACAGTGATGTTCATTCTCCAGATAATAAAAGTTAATGAAACAAAAGCAGAATTTTGAATTATGAAGAACCCCACAGACACAGATGAAGCATTTCATTCAGAACCCAGGTTTGTTTTTTATTTCCAAAGAGGTATGTCAAAAAATATTAATTTATAATATTTTTGTGTCCATACGTATGTATATATCTATGTGAGATTCAATAACTTGTATATGTGTACGTATATTTATAAATACATGCACACATGTTGTCAGGACTTAAAGAATGCAGTGAAATGCCTCAAGACACTGTCAGGGAAGGAAGTTCCCATAAGATAAAGCACCACAAGAGGCACAGGTGGCAACAAGGAAGGCATTAATTCCAGGCCTAAACTGAGGTGAAGGTTTGGAATTAGCTCACTGGACAAAACCCCACTGTGATGTAGGAATTTGCAATAAGTGCAGAAGGCAACAATAGGAAGATGCCAGGCTAGGGCAGGTGTGGGTAACCTAGATGGAGAAAAAAATCCCACCATGGCAAACTGTGAGACAGGAAGCAAGTCCTTATACACATGCCAGCCCAAGCTGTGGGAACAGCATCTACATTCTGTGGACAGATGGGAGTTAGATTTTTTAAAAGTGATACCTCCAGAAGAATATGCTAAGGACCCCCACCAGAAAGAAGACCAGAGGAAGAAGGGCAGGAAGAATGCCACATCTATCCATGTGGTGGTGACTGCATTTCTACTTAATGTTTCTCTCTGCCCTCTCTACCACACATCCCCTCTTCAATAAAATTCATACTCCTGACATTGGCATATGGTCTCATTTGCACTTTAATATGGGCAGAAGCATGTTTTGATCAGGTTCTAACACATGTATATGAATATATGTTCCTTTGTTCAAATGTAAGCATATAGATCATTGAAGTAGACTTAATCCTAGGAATCTGCCTTGCCTCAGCACAAAGCATTTGCTTGTTGAACCAATCAAGCATAAATATCTGGGCTCAAATTTAAGTTTATGAAGTTAGACTTATGTAAGTTAATTTCAAATGTCTGGTAACGGTTTTGATCCTACCATGTAGTATTATATAAATTTTCCACTTGAAATGGTTCATGCATCCTACCTTCCCTTTCACTATTTACTGCAATAAAAAAGGGAAAAAAAGGACACAAAAGAATGTCACTAGCATCAGTACAGAAACCAACTAGAGAAGCAAAAAAATTACATGGTTTGGATATTTCTCTGAAGACAAGACAGGCTATCTGACATCCAAAAAGTTTGTGTCACAAGGGATTCCCTACATTTATGTAAGCACCTTTCTGAAATATAGCTCTGCTTATTTAAAGTAAATACATTACAGTGAATCAGCCCTGTGATAACCTGGGGAGTTAAAGATCACCTATAGAGTTGGACAAAAATGTTGCTACTCTAACTAATAGAGTAAAAGCTGTTGAGTCTCAGCTCAGGTTTGCTCAGTGGACAGATTTCCCACTTTCAGGAATCATTTGCAGAACTTTAGTTGCTCAGTCATCTAAATGCTTCAAATGTAATTTTTCTGCATTCTCCAGCACCACTCCTGTATTTTTCACATATTGAAGGTTTCTCATTGTGTGATCCCTCTTCTCTCATGTCTATATTAGGTTGCTGAAATTTCCATGACTTTCATGATGTACACCCCGACCTAAACTGTTAAACATTATTCATCCAGGCCACTACACATATTTGGCTGTGTTATGTCATCCATGTGCATCATGGCCATGTATAAATATTATATAATTCATACAGAAGTGAAGCAATGTTTCCTACACAATGCAATGAAATATATTAATTTATTTCAGAATTTATTGCAGTACTCAAATTTTACTGAATTCCACCAGTAAAACTTCCCTTAATTCACTGAAGGCAGTCTCTCCTGTCATGAACATCACTTGAATTCCAAAACCTGTCTGGATAGATGAGGGGAGAGCAGTGGAATGTTGTTTACCAGACTTCAGTAAGGCTTTTGATGCTATCTCGCATGATATCCTCACAGACAAAGTAATTAAGTGAAGGCTGGACAAGGGGATGGTGATATAGACAGAGAACTGGCTGAACAGCAGAGCTCAGGGGGTTTTGATCTGTGGCACAGAGACCTGGATGACAACCTGCAAACAAGCGATGTCCCACAAGAGTTTTGATACTAGGTCCAATCTTGTTCAACTTATAACTTAGATGAAGGAGTAGATACTTCCCAGCAGGTTTGCTGATGACACAAGGCTGGGAGGAGTGGCCAATACCCCAGAGGCCTGTGCAGCCCTTCAGATGGACCTCAGCAGGATGGAGAGTTGGGCAGAGAAGAACCTTCTGGAATTCAATGAAGGCAAATGCAGGGTCCTGCACCTGGGGAGGAGCAGAGATTGCACCTGCTGGAAGGCAGCTCTACAGAGAAGGATCTGGGAGTCCTGGGGACAATCAGCTTTGCATGTGTGCCCTGGTGCCAAGAAAGCCAATGGAAGAGCATTGCCAGCAGGCTGAGGAAGGTGATCCTGCCCATCTGCTCAGCCCTTGTGAGGCCACATATGCTGTGCTGTGTCTAGTTCTTGGCTCCTCAGTACAAGAGGGACATGGAGATCCTGGAGCAGTTCATCAAAGGGCTATAAAAATGATTTCCTCTCATGAGGAAAAGCTGTGAGAATTGGGCCTATGCAGCTTTGAGAAAAGGCAACCGAGAGAAGCCATCACCAATGTCTATCAGTATCTGAAGGGATGGTGATAAGAGGCTGGACTGAGCTCTGTTCAGTGGTGCTGAGCAAAAGGACAAGAGCAGTGGGCAGAAATTCATGTACAGCAAGTTCCACCTGAACATGAGGAAGTACTTTATTTTGTGGGTGACCAAGCAGTGGAACAGATTGCCCAGAGAGAGAATGGAATCTCCTTCACTGGAGATATTTAAAGGCCATCAGAACAGATGGAAGGAAAGAATGCCCAGTGTGCATTATCTAAAGTTTCCAGACAGAATTTCTGTCTTTCCGCTTACACTGATTTCAAATGATGTGGAAACCTTGAAGTTCCTCTGCCAACCATGAAAGGTAACTTGGTACCATAAAACAAGTGTTCATACAAGGCTTAAAACACTTCAGTCAGTTGAGAATGTATTGGAAATCTCATTTTGCCATTACAAGGGACTGCATTATAAAGATCAGGTTATTAATTCAAATGATTCATTAGGAAGCTAAGGAAGATGTCAATTTTATTCATCCCTTCTGGAAATTTGTTGGGATTTTTTTTATTAAACAGTTAAAACTTAATCAAAACTTGTAATTTCTTTAGTCAATCTGCTCAGATAATTTTTTAGGAACTTTTTTATGAAAAAATCTGCTATGGTGTAATTTGGATTATTAACATAAAATAATAATGTAGATAAATTCACAAAATGGATCCAAAAGATCTGATTTCTTTTTTTACTTTAATACATGATCATAACAGACATAGTATCCTCAAGAAAGAACTTTCTGCTCAAAATTACAGCAGAAATCGGAATAATTATTACCTTTGGTCAGTGCTTTAAATATGTATCCACATATTCAGTTGATCCCAGAGAGGGGCAGAGAAAAAAAGGATGTGTTTGTTGTTTGTGTGGGTGTTCTTTCTTTCAGGATTTGCATCACTTCCTATTATATCAATTTTTCAAGCTGTCTTCAATTTAGAATCCTTAGCCAGTGGCAGAAAATTGTACTTGAAATAAATTAGTCAGCTTTGTTCAACAAGAAAACAGCAATATTTAATTTTGGAATTTTATTCAGAACAACTAACCTGAGGGCAGTAGATGCTGCCAATAAAGAGGGAACTGATTTGTCATATTATAGTTGGATGTAGCTATGATATCAGAGTGTTTTTTCCTTATAATGTAAGAAGGCACATATCCAAAATAATGAGACATTTATGGAAAGATTATGGCCTCTTTACCTTTCCTCCTTGATAGAGCTGTACCTGCATACAAGAAGGTAGATTCAACAAGACAATTTCAAGAGTCTGGGGAAAAAAAGCAGTGTACAATGACACATTAGTTGCTGTTTTTTTTTTTTCCAGAGAATGAGAAATGTTGGTAGAAAAACTGGCTTTGCCTCACTCATGCTGCTTTTCTGGTTGCTGTTGGAAAACAGAATGTTTTGGCATTGTCTCCAATACTGAAGATAAATTGTAAAAATCTATTTCTCATGCCGCAGGATTTTTCCAAGTATACCCATTTTCTGAAGGTGAGTGTCTTCAACATATCATTTTCTTTCTATAATTTTGCATATCTGGAGTAGATCCTTTAATCAGTGGAACAACATCTAGGTAAGGTGTGGTTGCTAGGAGAGGTGAAGAGCATCTCCTAGGATCTGCTTCCTAAATTCTATTTAACTATTGCTATGAAAGCTCTTTTTTGTGTCCAAAATGTTCACCAACAGGAAAAAAAATCTCATGTTATTTTTCTTTTATTCTTTTTCTAACACTGTTTAAATTCCTTTCTTTGTAAACGGAAGCTTTCATGTATAGATTTATCATGGGCTTTAAAAACCTATTGGTACACTGATAATTTCTGAATCATAATAATCTGTATTACAATTTTTCATTTTACAGAAATGTAGATAACTTTGCTTTGTGGATGTGTTTGAAAAGGATGCACCAAGTAGGAAGGAAGATACTCAGCATAGGTATTGTGTAGACTTCACTTTTTCAAACATAAAAATGATGGGAAAAATATGTCTCTATAAAGTCAGAGACTTGCATACTGCTTTAAAATATAAACGAAACCCAAAATAGCCTTAAAATTAACATATAAACAAGGAGATAAGGTGTCTTTTTTGTTAGTCCCACAAATGTCCAGAGACAGGGTGGAAAGATCCCCTTTTCTCTCTTTTACTTGCCAAGAAAAAGGAACTTTTCAGACAATCAGACTAGTCAGGAGGGCACAGCTTATAGAAAAGGCAAATAATTGCATACAGATCAGTGGGAATCCGATTCCTTCAAGAATATAACAGAGTGTTCCATGAATTTGAATGTGTTTCTAAGAAGCTAAACACTCAGCCAGGCACAGCCAAGGCAACCAGGAGGCTGGTGAATAATGCTATAGATATTGGATGAGCAGCAGGAGGAAACAGCAAGAATCCAAAGCACACTCAGCAGGCACTGATGCAAGTTACACATGGGACTAGTAAATCACCCAAACTAACTTATTATTGTAGGCAGCATCTTAGCAGGCTTCCGAAAAGGATGTGGACTTGTAGGTACTACAGCAGTGTGAAACATGAAGGCAGGTGTATGTATCAGATGTTTGACCCAGCTGATCTCCAGAAGATTTGTGCATTTTCCAAGGCATGCAAATTCAGTCATGTTGTTATCACATCAGAATTAGTCAGAGTGCAAAGCCAATATGGCAGAAAAAAAAAATCTAAAGAAATATTAAAAAAGGAAGGTATGACAGAAAGAAAGCATACCAAAGGGTGTTCTCAGAAAATAAAGACTTCTGCAATGGATGGCGTTACCACACATGCAAACCCAGACCATTTGGAGCACTAATCTCATCTGATTTGGCCCACTTAAACATTAGATGAAGGAAGCTAAAATAAATGCTTTAAATTTTCATTATAATCTTTTGGCTCCTAACCAAAGGAAGAGGACTGGCTGATCTGGAATGGCAGATTTGATTAGGAATCTATAGGATAGGATACCCGTAACTTTCTGAAATAGTAACTGGTTTGAAGCAGAAAAATAGAGTATTTCAAACACCAGAATACACCTATGCTTGAAGACCCTTTGTGGATAAGGATAAATGAACATTTGTGTCAACTTCAACACACAGAGTACATTACTTTTCACTGGATTTGTCTAGTCTTCTGTCCATTTGATTCCCTCCCAGTCATAGCCTGGTAACGTCAGAATAAATAATGCACAAAAGGCAAGACCAACATATAAGAGCCTAAAGTAATTACAAATGCCTTTACAGGACAAACTGTTAGGAATTCTTTATGAGAAATACACACACCAAATATTTGCCTTAACAGACCAGCCATTATTCACATACTGCAGCAGTGGATAACACATTTCCTTAGAGCTGCAAGACTGTAAGACTGCTATCATAGGATGCAATAATGAACATTATGGAAAGCAAATTAATCTGAAAATTAAGTGGGGACAAAGCAAGGGTTTCTAGCTATAGACATGAAAGCACACTCTCTACCACAAGACTTGGACATATCCAGGCATTGTCATCATAGGAATGATTTATATTCATTCTAATGCACTGGTTTTTAAAGCCTTCTCTCTTGGAACACAATTTACAGTCCAATAATTTAGAGGACTCTCACATGCTAGAATGAAGATCAGCTGAAGTTTAATTTTAGCTTGCCTTGTGATCCCACCTGGAAATGCTCTAGATTTATCTGCATTTAAACAGCATTCCAAAGTAACAGTTTGAATATCAGTCCAAAAAAAAAGAGTTGTATTCAAGAATGTGGAAGGGTAAACAAAAAAACCTTTTTTCTGAATCCCCAGGATAATAGTTTAATTTCTAAGTTATAAATTAGCCTAAAAAAATGTAAGAATCTTAAGACATTAAGGAGCTATAAAGGACTCTCTAGTACAGAAACAAGTTATGAAAATCTTGGTTTTGGGTTTTTGTAACCTTTCAAATAAATACAGCAAAAGTGAAGTTCTAATACAGAACTATTGCATAGGAACAGCTGTGTTATCATTTGTAGGCAAGCTTAGAATAATCTATTTACAGGAAGTGCTTGATAAAATATGCTATATTTGTGAATGGAAGATCTTGGATTTGGATTCTTATTTCTGTCCTTGAGTATTAATTTCATCAAGCAACTGGACTAGAACATAGGAAAAAGATATTACTGTTAAAGATAAGCAATCAATAGAACAGAGTAATGAAGCTGTGATGTCTCTATCAACACTAAGAATTTTTGGTGCAAGTTAAAAAAGCCTTTTAGGAACAATATTGTGCCTTGAATCATTGGGATGACCTCTTGAAGCCCCCTTAACATAATTCCTACTGCTGAATAGTCTATGGGCATTTGAGTATTGAACATTATTTACTTTAGAACAGATCTATTTTGCTTACTTTTTTCCCTTGAAGCATGCACAAAATTCCAGATCCTAATCATAGTGCTAAAAAGACATCACCTGAATTTTCCAGGAAACTGACATTTAAAAGCTCTACTTGATAAGTCCTAGTTTCAGGTTCATGACAGAAGAGAAACCATTTAGGATTTAGCAATTCACCTTCTATCATATTAATGCCTCAACCTGACTTTTACTGATCCTAAATGAACATTAATCATGGAAAGTGACTCTATTTCTATTTTAAATTTCTCACTAGATGAAGCAGCCCTTTTTCAGACATGGCTCAGGTTCAGTTTATCCCAGTCCAGCACCTTCACCCTCACTCACTTTTGGTGGGGGGATCCTTCTGCTTGCTTTCATCTGTTGACAGTCTTCATTATTAACTGGTTATTTATACTAAATGTGCCAGGTAGTATTAAATCAGATTTCCTTCATAACCACATCTTATTAAAAGAGATAGGTTCCAGAATACTATAAATATATTTTTAATTATGAAATTAAACTATATAGATATTTTAGATTTATGATGGAATTACTAGCATTCTGATTCTAAGCTCACACTCCCTGAGCTCATTGCAACTCTAAGAGGTCACCAAAAGAAGCTTTTGGAAAGTTCCAAGAAGCTTTATGTTAACAGAAATGTTTTTAAGAGCTAGGCCAACAAAAGTGATTAATAATATTAAGCAAACAAATGAACTTTCCAGGTGATTATGGAAGTGTCACTTCAAAGGTGTGATATTTTGGTTTTCTGAATAAATACTTGTGCTTTTCAGATTTTTCGTTGTTTCATTTGTCTTGGTAATTTTTTAAAAATTTAAACAGATCCCATGGGAAAAGCAGAATTTTTAAAACTAAAACTTTTAAAAATAATTTTGTTTTAGAATTGTCTTGAGACATAATTTAAGGGCAAGTAGCCTTTTAGTCAAAGTTCACACAGAACTCAGAACTGCAGAATCTGTAGACCAGCTCCTAGTTAAGCACAGTCTTCCTGGATTATTTACTTTTGTTTTGATGACACTTTACAGTGACAGTTCAGAAACAGGCTGATTTGTAAAACTGTAAATCAATGTTGTTTGTGATGTGGATCAAGAACACAGAACTTGTCCTTCTTTTCCTCTAGTTTTTTATCTCTGACTGTAAACTTTTTTCTTATTTAAATTCTTTCTGCTTCTTTTTAGGAAATCCAGCTGGATTATACTGGCAAATACCTCAGGAAGGCAGAACTAATTGCTCCAATTTTTACTGGAGAGCCAGGTGGGAAATTATAACATGGGGCCAATTGGGGATGGATAAAAAATACTTCTCAGAGTTTAGAGAGGAAGCTGATAAGACTTAGGTTTGTAAGGCTACTGTTGTTTATCTTGACTCAGTTTTTAAAGTTTGGGTTTTAGGCATTAGTAGTAAGGCTATGCCTGGTTTAAGGGGACATGTATAAAATATAGATTTCTTTTTAAAAAACGAGAGAGGATAAGGACTACTGTGAGTGCATAGGCCTGACTCGTTGCTTAAGGATCCCTTGTGACAGAAAAGTATATCTGATCTTTTAAATTCTTAAAATCAGCATATGACAGGCTATCTGCAAGTGTTTTCAGTGCTTGTTTTCTATTCTCTTGTGGCCTTTTTTTTGCTCTGTAATGTAGCAGCTGCTCATGTGAGCAATTACCTTGCTGGTATTTTCTGCTTTAAATTTTGTTGGCATTGATTAAAATTATGGTGTCGAGTAGTAGATGGCAGACCCTTGCTAGAAGGTAATGGCAGAAAGCAAGGTTCTGATTTTATATTAAAGACAGTTTAAACAAAGTCAGGTTGAATTTTAGCCTTTGTATTTATAGGGATAGTAGAGAACTTTGGCAATTTTTCTTCTTCTTTCAATTAGATATCTTCCTGGGAAAGGATCACATTTTAATCAGTAATATTTTATTTTGAAAAAAAAACCAAAAACATTTTCTACAAGTAAATTGGAAGTGCAACAGGGTTATAAAAGCAGGCATTACAGACACTAAGGATGGGTTTTTAAAAATAGATTAACATGTTTATATTGCCCTTGAGCAAAGACAATGAGAATGTGCAGCAATTTCTTTTGCTATGTACATGACATGGACTCAAAACTAAAAAAACACAATTCAGCCACTGTTCAAGTGAGTGGTAATCTGACTGATGATAAAATGTTGGTAGCATTTCAGATTGTCTATATTTCTCTTTACATCCATGGATCAATATCCATTAGAATCAAGTCAGCAGTCTCATACTCAGTCAGTAAAAGATTCTGTTGATTCAAAAAAATACTTGCAATTCCAGACTTTTTCCAGGTTCTCATACATTTTGGTATATGTTAGGATTAAATGTGCAAAAATCCAGAATTATTTGAGTTGTGGGAAGGGACCAAACGTCAAAGATAGTATTTGACCTAAATAGATGATGTTTCCTGTGGTTTTGAGATACCAATCTAAAAAGGCCTTAAAAAGAATTGGTTTAAGCCTTGGTCCAGAAACATTGAACTATTCTTCACCATAGTGAAAGTCACTGCTTCTGACTTGCTGTTCTGTATACTATTATTTATACTGCCAGGAGTCAGGAATCATGTTACAGAAAATAAAAATTTTCAGCTTAGTTCAATTTAATTAAATTTAAGAAAAATAAATATGTACTAGCTTATGATCTGTAGGTAAATTGAAGACTACTCCAGCATGTGAATTCACAGTTCCTCTGTCTATTCAGTCACTCCTGACATAAATATAGAAATGAGCAGTTGTATGCTATGTATATATTATTGTACTTGCAATTTTCCTTGGAAATAACAGTTCTCAGATTCTTGCTACCCAATACTGTACATGTGACATTCTCATGTTGCTTCAGTAGTTGAAACAGTCCAAAGAACGAAAAAGTGGAATTTTCCTGGCACAGAGTTGCTGACCTATCTGTTCAAAACTAAATACTGGATGAAGTGTGTGAAATGTGGGTGCCTGATGCTCCTAATCAAAGGTACAGAAGAAATCCCTGCTGAAGGACAGAAATGGTTTTACTTCTGTAGTTGTGAAACACCTGAGTGGACAGCAGCTCCTAGAAAACCACTCACACTGAGCAGGCATATCTGCAGTTTGTGTCTTGAGCCCTTCAAAAATCTTTGTCAACTCTTTCGTATCAAAGTGTCACAGAAAGGTTTGGGTTAGAATGGATCTTTAAAGATCATCTGCTTCCAACCCCACCCCATGACAGGGACATCTCCCACTAGACCAGGCTGCTCAAACCCCCAGTGTTCAACCTGTCCTTGAACGCTTCCAGGGTTAGGGCATCCATCACTTCTCTGGGAAACCTGATCCAGTGCCTCACAAATTCAATCTAAATCTACTCTCAGTTTAAAACCATAATCACTGTAGGCTCTGGTAAAAATTTTTTTCATTTTTTAAGTCCCCTTTATCTATTTCAAGGCCACAACGAGATCTCCTCAGAGTCTTCTTTTCTCCAGGCTGGACAACCCCAACCCTCTCAGCCTGTCTCCATAGGAAAGGTGCTCTGTCTCTGATTATTCTAAAGTAAGAAAGTTTCTCACTTGCAATAAACCTCCTATTTTTATCCTGGACAAAGCTGACACCAAAGTATAGATTTGTGCATATACAATAGCATTTGCAAATCTCAGTAACTGTATCAAAATTATCTGTCAATAACTTTCTTCATCTGCCTTTTTTCTCCTCTTATAACGTTCAGGTTGAAGGTCCAATATTAGAGCATTTTTCTCTGAACATCCTCATAAGGACTAATATTATACTTCTGATATTTCAACCTTGGGATTTAAAAGAAATCAAAATGCTAGTTTTTTAAAATGTGGGATGCAGCAAGCCCTCAGACTGTTCTCAGTCATAGTACAATGAATCCTGAGGTTTAAAGAGTGTTACTTTAGCCTCATTTAATAGTAAGTAAAAATGAATTCTTTTCTCTGAGTTTTAATTACTCTGAAGAGTATGGCATTGGTTAGCTGTGCCTATTCTGTCAGCTTGTTTCATGCCTTGTTTTACTCAAGAGAACTAATCCACTTATCACTCCTGGGTGCTCCTCTTCAGGAGAAACAGTGTGAAACATTTTGCAAGACAATTTGCTCCAGGGTCTATTCTGTGCAGAAAGGATGGATGAAAATTTCACTAGGACTGTTCAGAAAGCTATAAAGGAGCATTTACAAGTCAAATTATTCCCAGTCAGAGGGTCATGCACTTTTCCAAAATCTTATTAGAATGACTTCCTAGCATATTTTAAAGTTTCTGTAGAATTTCAACAATTTTTTGTCATAAATAAAGATTAGATTGCCTAATTATTGAAATACAGTGATAAGAAATTAAACCATTCTGAATTTCTTAGTTTATCATTTTGGCTGATGAACCACAGAGCTCAAAACTTAGGAAAAAAAGGGTTTTTTTATCTTAGACTGCCCTGAATAGATGAAATTAAATCCACAGTGCTGTTAAAATACGATCACAGAATATCTTTGGGGCTTCTTGTTGTTGTGCTTGCTTTTTGTTGTTTTTATTTCCTTTAATCTCTAACTTAGGCAAATTACTAGCATGATAAAAAAAAATTAAAAAATGAAAACTCCTGCAAGAGTTCACCAAATGTTATACTAAATGAGAACATATCTCTACCATATAATTTTGTAGAAATTCAGTTAAGTATGTGTGCACCTTTAGATTTTGAAATAGTACAAATCTATTCCTTCCACTGTCCTATGGGAATATATTTACTGGGCCTTTACTAAAACAATCTGAAAATCTCTGTTCAGGTTCAATCATCTGTAGAGGGAGACAGTTTCTCACTCAGAGTACTTTGTTTAATTACACTCAATGTATGAGGCTCAAAGGACGACTGGAAAGGTCATAAAGTGAACCTTTGAGATATGACTGAACAGTGAAGAGAAGACTTTGGTATTCAGGACATGGACTGGAGGGTAATAAAAAAAACAAAAAGAAAAAAGAAAGGTAGAAAAACCCCACTGTCTTGGAAGATTTGGGTGAGGTGCTACACTGCTCCTGTAGAAAGATTACAATTTTCTGACTGAAAATCCTCACAACAATGAGATCAGCCACAGAGCATGGCAGAAGCACTGTGAGTACTCATTCACTCAAATAAACCCAGACATACTCCTAAAAGAGTCTTTTCTTGAGATTAACTCCAATGTTTGAGGATTGAGGAATGATGTTTTGCATGCATACAGAATCTTCAAAAGGACAAGATACAACATTTCCATGACAATGCTATTTTTATCTATATATCTCTCCTCTACTAGAAATAATGGCATCTCAGGATTACCTAGCAAATTCACACTTTAAAAATGTATGGAAATAATTTTCCCCATATATTTTTTAAATGGATAAATGGTTGGTAGGTGGGAAGTACCATCTGGAGCCTATTGGCTAAGCAACCTCATAGGACAGAGAGACCAGTCAGGATCTACAACTGAATCAAGATATTAATCATGTGTTTTTAATTGTTAGTTTCAATCTTTACATTGATGAAATTGGGTTTTTTATAATGTCTGTAATACTCTAACCATGCCATAAGAAACCTTGGAACAAGGTATATTGCACTTTCTGAAACAAATACAGAAGTTGGCTTGCATAACTTAATGGAGACCACAATATGTATAATAAGATTTACTGAAGATTAAGAAGATGAAGTATTTCATCTGCTCAGGGCAGAATGCCCAGAGTAAGATAGCATGCAACAATGCGTATCATAAAAATAACTAGTACAGTGTCCAAGAACAAAACCCTGGTTTTTTTAATATTATTAACTAGTACAAAAATACAGAATATGAGAAGATAATATATTCAGAGAAACAAAGATTATCATAGACAGAATCAAAGTTGTTTATATTGACCATTTAGTTATGTCAGCAAAGTAAATAGCACTGTTTTCCAGTATTTACTTAAAACTATCCTGATATATATTAATAGCACAAAAATTATTCCCAAGAAGACATTAACACAAGTGGGCAAACAATTACAAAATGAGTATTTTTTTCCCCTGGAGATTCCACTTATGTAAATGCCTAAATTCTGTTGTCATATCCCCATGAGCTGAATTCAAGCCCTGTTGCTACAGTTTTGTTTCAAGCACCCAGAAGCCAATTCTCATTGTCATTTTAGGATCTCACCTTTCTTTGCCTGCAGCTATTGGTCTTAAAGATCCTCTGAGTCCCCTGCCAGATTTGTCAGACCTGTGTGAATGACTTGGATGACTAAAACATTTCACATAACAGTAGAACTGCGTGTTCAATCGACTAAATTTATTCTTCACCATTTTAAAGAGCCTAACCCAAGGCTACTTTTTACAGAAGTTATACCCTAAGAACGTCTGAAAATGTAAAAAAAAAGAGTACCAGTATTAAAAAGTTTTAAATGCAACACTAAGTCATTATTTGCAAATAAGAATACAAATGCCAGCTATGGGAGATCTCTACAGTTAATGAAAAGTGGGAATGAATATTTGCTTCCACGTAACTCCAGAGCTCATATGGTCCACAACACAGGCGAGTGAACTACAGAAAATGCATGGTTTTAAGTTTTTCATTCTCTTTTATTCATCTATAAAAAGTATGCCACAATAAATCTGTAATACTGAAGTAATTCTCAGTTAATCTTGAGTTCCTCTAAATTTTGAACTACTTTCCCAAAAGATAATTACATTTACATGCTGAAACTCAAATGCTCTTGAACGGTTTTCCAGCTTTTAGTTTAATTTATCCTTTACACTGACCTTTCCCCTCTTAGTCAGCTAGAAATCAGACACTGAAATCCAGGCTGGCTGCACCAGCCTCTCTCAATGGCAAAAAACACTCAATAAGAACCAGTCATTTTATCAGGCGAGGAGTTGTAACACTTAGAGCTCCCAAGGTAGCAGAGGTGAATTGCATTGTAAGAGAAAATTAGGGAATTGCAGCTCTTGAGTCATTTGCAAATTTTGAAGACAAGAAGAAACATAACTTTGGAAAGGTAATTCCAGACCAAATGTTACATACACATCTTTCAGAATGCTTCAAAAGGTGTTTTGGGTATTGTTTGTTTTATTATTACTTGTATTTGTTTGCATTTGGGGTTAATTAATAACGCCAATAAGAAATTAAAATATTTTGTATTTGTAGGCTCTGAAATTTAGGATTCAACACATAACCTAAGGGGCAACTTATGATGAACAATATAATAAAAAGATATTTTTTACAATTATAAATCTGTATAAATCTCATAATGATAAAATAAAAATGAAAAATTCCCAACATCCTATTTTCATCCCACCATTTCTCTTTTAGAAAACAGATTTTTTTAAATGCTTAAATATACTATTTAAAAATTCAATTTTGATAGGAAGATTATCAAAGTATTTAATATTTGATATTCGATAAAGCAAATTATTAAGTATTATTTAATGACTACTATGCATGGAATTTTTAGCAAAACGCATATACATGAATAAAAATTCTTTTTTGTAAAATAGAACTTTACAGATATACCTGTAAATTCTAATTTGATTTCTTCAGCTCTGTGAAACATTAGATTGCTTTTACCTCAAATATGGAAACAGCAATTATTTCCTCATGTATAGAGATTCTAGAAACCTGAAAAATGTTGATTTTTTTAAATGACTAAGCTTAAGGTCCATTTATCAATTATAAATATAAATTTTGATTAATGAATTAATTGATACTCAAAGCTTCATTGAAATGCATCTAAATGAAAAAGGTCTTATTTTAATAATCAAATGAAGATCATGATAATTAAGTTTTATATTTGAGGTCAATATAAACATACACTTCGAAAGAATATACCTCATATGTAAAGGGAAATGTAATTTTCATAATGTGTCCTTCATTACAAAATATTCTCCATTTTCATGTGGTTTTCCATTATTACACATAAAAAAGATAATCACATTCTCTATGAAATTTTGAAAGTCATTCTGTCAGGTTCTTTCCAGCTCCAATATTACAGTGTCTTTTTCTTTCTCAGCACCACATTAATACCAAAACAAAATCACTCAGGATTTCCCAATCCTATAAATGTTTCATTATAGTTCATCTGCATTAAGTGCAGCAGTCAAGCCTGCTCAGCTAATATTTTTATTTTAAATTAATGATTTATGTAAACACTAATATTGATAATTGATTTATGAAGTAAATATTCTGATATGTTATAAAAATAGAGCCTGACAGGCATTAGACATATTCTTCGAATCCACTGAGTATTGAGTCAGCTCCATACTTTGTGTGTTTTATTTGAAAAGCAATGAACATCAGAAGACAGATATTATTATATATTATTCATTGTAATCTAACTATTTAATTACTTTAAATATACAGGTAGAACCCCATTCTCATTTAAATTGAAGAATCATTACACTGGCATTCTGTGTAAAGGGCCCCTAGAGAAAATGAAGGTCAGAATTTTAATCTACAATACAAAGAGAGCACAGACTAATTTTTCATAGCGTGACAAGTCAAAGACATCGGCACATCCTTCCTAAAAAGATGGGGTACCACTGTGGAGCTGTTTGTATTTCTTTTTACCTTCTGAATCAGTCACTCCTACTCCCGACTGCTTTACTGGTTCTTGTCCATTCTGGCTCATCTTCCCTCTGTGAAAAGATACAGTTGTTGTTGTCAATAAAACTATATAAAGGTAAGAGCTAAAACAATGACACATCCAAGCCAATGAGGCTTGGTTCTTTCAAGAATATTATATTTTTTCTCTTTTGAAGGCAGCTGCAATTACATCTTGCTAAGCCTGTACATTCTTAGAGAAAGGGTCCATCAGGTGCCGTCTGCTACCTGCCCCACATCAGTCTGGGGCTGCATATCTTCTCTCCTCACTTTATCTTGTTATAGTCAAAAGTGAAATATATAATAGGCAGTCATAAAAATTGATATTTGGTCTATCATACCCTTATTTCAAAGGTAAGGCATGCTTGTGGTTGCCATCTTTTTAAATTATTGCTTTACTTTATAGTTTATTTAGCATAAGAAACAACTCTGAAACTTAACATTAATCTTAAAAAAGTGGAATAAATCATGCCCTAGAGTTCACTACTTTCCTGCATTTTATGTAGAAAGAACCTGCATTAGAATATTTATGTCTATTTTTACCCCATGAAAGTTAGGGAAAATATAAGCTATCTTTAAATATACTTGTTGCAAGCTCAAAGGCATGATTAAAATCACTATCAAACATTTTTGCTTCTTGTTTTCTTTTTGCCTTAAGACTCTGACTGCTGTGATAGAGACTATAAGGCATTATCTTCAGTTGCATGTGATTCCTTGGGGGTTAAGGGGATCAGCATTGTTCTTTTTTACTTGTGAGTAGAAAAGTGTCTACCTGTGAGAAGAAAACTTCATGTCTGAAGTTGTCGAAATTCACAGGGAACTAAAAAATTAGTATAAAATCACAGTTTTTCAAGTGATTTTCTATTCAGTTTTAACTGAAAGCTATTATTTCCTTCTTCTGTAGATAATACTTCATAAATCCTTACAAATATGATACAAGAATTATTTATCCCAAGGGTTATATTCATTATACATCATTAAATTTGTTTTCACCTTTGCATTCAAAATGAATTTTATTTTACAGCCAATGTACTGCTATAAAGGGTTACACAACACAAAGGCATAGAGAACCTGGTCTTTATCAGAGATAAGAACATGAGTAGCTTTCAAGAATATTACAAATGGATAATAGGAGTATTAAAAAAAAAACAAATTAGAAAGACTTTACAAGATATATTCAGATTTATGTAACTGTATATAATCATTAATTTCCCTTGATAGTTATAGCTACTTAATATTGGCAAGTATTCTAATTAGTTACCTCATCAAACAATTCCCATGGTGTCACTATTTAATTATTTTATTTTGCTTCAAGACTAATTGTTGCTATGGTTAAAAGCACTTGGACTAAAACAAAGAGTTTAAAACTCAGCATATCTAACAATTTCTATTGATAGACCAGAAACTTAGTCTAAGCAGAGAGCTTATAATCAAAAAAGAATATAAATGCCAAGATACTTAAAAATATTTAGCCTTCTTAATACTTAATTAGCACTTCACATCCAAATTGTAAGCTGTGTTCTTATGGATTTGCTGAATTAGTGTACAAGGTCAGAGTCCCTGAAGTCATTATCAAGCCAGTGTGAGTGCAAATGATGAGTAGAATTTCAATTATATAAATACTCAGATAAATAAGAATTTTTATACAGAATTCGAAATTGAAACAGTTATCTATTTTAAACATTCTCTCCATCATGAACGATCTGATGGTAAACAGTTATTTTGTCATTCATTTTCCTTACACTGCTATGTAAAAGCCCTGAGGAACTAACAGGAAAAATGAAGCAGGTCCTGTCTGTATAAATTTCCTGTGTAATTTTAAATACTCTGTAAGCATATAAATAACTTAGTTTAAAATGCCATAATAAAAAAAAATAGTGTGGCCTTACAAAAAATGAGACATGGATATATTTTATTTAATTAAGTATAATTCATGAGAACAAATTTTTATATGAGAAAATCTGAAGCTGTGGAGACCCTCCTGCTTTTCAGTAGAAGTGGGGCTGATTTCAGGCTTAAGAGACCAGTGAGTCTGTTAGCCAAATAGCAAGTAACTGTAGGTACTGTCACATTGCTAGTCAATACACAGTAAGTGATGTTATTTGGACTCATATTTGGCATGTGTGAACAGAAAATTTCTATTGAGAGCTCCATCTTGTGTTATTGTGCACAATGATTTTGTGTATCTTTGCTTTTCTCACTAGGAATGACAGCCCAATATTTTTCTTTTTCTTCTGATGTTGTCAAAGACATTTTTTCCCCTTATAGCCTAAAACAACATGAATGAAAAATCCAACACAAAATCAAACATTTGGCACCCTACAATCTAAGCTCACATAATCCTCCTAGATTCTGAAGGTGAGATTGAAGTTTTAGATTGATCTCTGTTTTCCCTTTAGTTACTAACAAGATGTAGACAAATACCATTGAGCTTTATTTATTAAAATGATAAATATTCAGAAATATCACAGTTCTAGAGAATTTTCACTTCATTCAAGTTTTTCTAGGAAGCTTATATCTTTTGTGACTAATAGTTCACAACTTCAAGGGAAAAGCAAAAAATTTTTGTTCCAGATAAAATATTGAACTATTGCAGACCATGAATGAACAATGACCACCAACTAATATTTTGAGAACAGTCAATCTGTATTTTATTTTAGGCCAGAATCACGAAGTGGATCAGAAGTTACTTTGTCCTATTAGGGAATATAAATGAAATTGATAAATGATGGTGCATGCTGACAGAGGAGGTGAAAAAATCCAAGCAAAACTTTCCTCTGTGGAGTACTTAACTGGGTAAAAAATTTGGAAAATTAAATCATTTTATAGGATCATTACACTGATAGTAGCTTGATAATTCCTACAGGGACTCTGTACCAAAAAGGTTTTTCCAGCCAAGAACTGAGAAATTCTTTTGAAACTCCTAAAAACTTGGGAAAAGCTGGGCTGCATCCAGAATATGAATTCCCCTTGCACTAGTAGCATCTCTTTACAGAGGGAGGAAAATCTGAAAACTTAAACCAAACTTTCTCAATCCTACAATAGTTGTACTTTTAAAACATAAGCTAAACCCATCTCTACACACTTTCATCGAAGGCTGAGACCAGTGCATCTCCTACATGACAGGAATAAATTTACAAGGTTGAGACAGAGGTTTGATTGGGTATTAAAAATTCAATGCTCAACGAAGCAGAATAAAAGCGTGAACTGTGGGGAACCCCCCCTTTAGCTGCTATTCTACTGCATAACTCAAGTCTGCAGAGGAAACTGCTTAAGAAGACGACTGGCACACTGAAAGTGCTGTAAATTGTGCAAGGAGGATACAATATAGGAATGGAAAAACCTTACATTCTTGGGATGGGAAATAGATTATTCTCTCCCGTGGCACTGCTGCTGCCTTCACTATCCATGCTGTATCCACTGCCAAAGCTACTGGCTGATGAGCCAGTGGAGACAGAACTTTCTGCAGGTCGGTGATTAGTAGACCTTGCTGTACAGGGCAGGAACATTTGGTTACTAAAAACTTGTAAGACATCAGTACCACTGACATTAAGAAAAAAAAAAGTAATTTATCAAAATCACATGCTGCAAACATTTTCACTTTTATATTTTACATTCAAATATTGCTTTATCATATTTTGCAGATGAAGTTTGTTTTCATAGAGAATAAGGTGCTCTAAACCAAATAGTATACCACCATATTTTTTTTCTCCAGTCATGTTAATAGTTCAAATCAACAGCCTGAAGGGAAAAGCAAGACTGGGATAGAATGGTCAGCACTACTTTTCTGATTGAAGTGGCAGAAAACCAGTTATTCATCTGAAACATTTCATACGATAATCTTGTAAAAATGAAAGCCACAGTGGGCCTTCCTCATATTCCTTATGAAATGTTCTTTGCATTAGGTGATTTTGAGGAGAAGAGTTTGCAAAGATGTGTAAGCACACAACCTATTGTCACAGAGAATATCCCCACCCCTCTTCAGACATTACACAGTTATGCATTATATTTCTCAACTGCTCCTACCCATCTGGATCTCTCTTACTACATGCATAGAATTTTAATTAACATAATTTGATGGGAGATGCCTTCATCTAATTTAATACCATTTGGTGTTAGAATCCCATATGTTAGTTTTACTTCAGATTGCCTTATTTTGTGTTTTGGATATTACTGCACTACATGAACAAATCATCCAGTATTTTGCATTTTGCAAGTTGAGAAATACAAAGGAAAAAGGACACAGTGACATTACACATAGTAATTAATACAGGAACAATAGAGTAGCTATTCTCATATTGAATAACACAATTGTCTGGGAATATTAATACAGATTTGGGTTGTTTGTTTTTTTCCTAAATGTCCTCTAATACATCTGCTATTTTCATGTTTCATCTATTTCAACCTACTGAGCATATATACTGAAGATACAAAATAATTTGCAACGTTATTTTTCTATGAAGACTTAATGAGGTTTTATGTTATTTTGCTGAACTGTGAAACTCCTATGTAAGTAGTTAAAAGAGATTCTTCTTTAAAAATAAATTAGACAAGTATCTAACTGGAATTTTAATAAGAGCCAGAGCCCCAACAGTGTCTTGCTTTAAACTGGCAATCAATATTTTTTATGTCTAACTAACTGACTGATATTTTTGATGAAGAACGCCGCATGCTGCCTGATGTGGGACCAGGAAGCTGAGTGTTAGCCCTCAAACATAATGCAAAAGCAGGTGAGTAATTTGAACTAGAAGCAATAAATGAAGCAATTCTCATGTCATCAATCCTTGGGCAATCCCAAGGAATTTGATAAGGAATCCATATTCTCCATGGTGATTCTTCACTGGTAAACCAAGCTGTCACATAGCTTTTTTTATCATTTCAACTCTATTAATCTCCTTTGCTCCACTCTTGCCCACAGCCAGAAGTGGAATCTGTCAGTCTACGTTGTTTTCAGATAAAATTATTCTTTAGCTCTATTCCATGACTTTATACATTGATCACAATCTGCCTTCTTGGATGTAAATACAAAGGAATAAATTGTAAATCATAGTGTTATTAGCAGATACTCTCAATATCTCACCTGGAGGAAAGGCACCCATGTTTTTCCAGAGAAAGTGGCTGTGTGCAGTGGTTGCTCTATCACTTTCAGCTGGCGGTGCTGTGAGTGAATTCCTACACCTGTGGTGCTGAGAAGTGCTGGGCAAGAGTGATGTTTCAGAGAGGAGAGGTCAAACTCTCTGTTATATTATTGCCAGTTGCCCTGTATTTAGCATCCTGAATTGTGGCTCTCTCATGCCTGTCCCAAACTGATTCATCACCTCAGTTCTCTTTGTGTTTGCACGGCCTGTATGTCTCCCATTGTTTTCTGTTTGGAATTCTGAGGGTTCCTTTAGGTTAGGTTGTTTTGTTGGCTTTTTTTTTTGTGCCATGGCATGACAAATCCCTCACAGGTGAGTACAAATGGGAGATCAACACATCTGCAAAACCCATGGAAGCCAAAAGAATATTGTGCCAGCACAGAAAAGATTCTTCAGTTCTTCCCTTAGGCATGAATTTACTTAGTGTAGCATATATCTCCACCATAACATATGTGGCCAGAAAGGATCTTTCCTATCTAGGATTTTTTTTTTACTGACTTTGCTGTAAAAACTAGTATTTCTTGTATCTTTACTGGTGGATTTCTAAAACCAGTAAGAACCTAGAATTTAGTTCAATCCAGAAAAGCTTGAATTAAGCCTTTAGAAATGGGTTAGAAGTTTTGCTTCATCTATTTATAATCAACGCATAGCTGTTTCTTTTGAAACAGCTGTACCCTGATTACACATTCAGTATGCTGTATTTTTAGTTTTTCTACTGTTTTCACCAATTCATATCATTTTCCATATCGATGGGTTTTTTTCCATAAGGTCACTTCACTTGGTGAATGGTTATAATGGATCCAAGTTTAGATTCATGACTGGATTTTGAAAATTCTAAAGTTTAATGTTATTCATTTTGGTTTTTTTCCCTGTCTGTTCTATGAAAGTAATGAATCACAGTGTCAGTTTGTGACAAGAAATGAAATCCACAAATAGATTTACAGCTGGTTTTGTGACAAATTCAGAATCTGGATACAGAGATCATCTCATAACTTGTGAGACACCCACATTTTCCACATGTTGGGATTTTTACAGATACATCTAGACCTCTAAGTTTCTGCTGGTTATGTACAAAACTTTGGAGTTTTGATGATGTGACAATGCTTGCTGCCATGCAATATTTTCCCTGAGAGTTAGTATAACTATGGTTATAGTTCTACTCTATGTGGATAGAACTAGTTCCATGCTCTTATATTCAAGAAACTAGTATGCACACTCATTTACAGTCTTGCCCTTTCTCTTTGAATGCATGCAAATATTGTCTTAGAAACTTTAGCAAGAAAGTCAGATTTCACTCTGTTGCTCCTCTAGTCTTACCAGTCTATGTAAGGTCTGTGAAGCCCTGAAAGTGTAAGAACAATTTCCACCTTGCTTGGTCAATTGGGTTCATATGCACATAAAGGATAGGCAACTATTGCATTATATTTAGTTTTAATTTTACTTTTAATTATGGTATTAGGGAGGTTAATTCTGAGTTACAGAGGTTCTGCTTACATCTGCCTATGCTAGAAAATTCTTCAGTCCATGGATTTTGACAGCTAAGTTCTGGCAGGAGGTGTGTTGTTCTATAGGATTGGAACAGTTTCATACAGATTCACTTGGGTCCAAAGATTAGATATTGTCATCTGGTATCACACAGGTGCCTGGAGCTGCAAGGTGCAGTTTTGCTTTACAGAAATCTACAATGTTTATCTGAATAGGAATTCATTTGAAGGCACTTTTCATCATTTGAATATTAAGTACCCAGAGTGTGTAAGAACCATGTTTCATTGCTTCCTTGCCCTTTGTTTTCGCAAATTATTCCCTCTTAAGTGATGCCCCCACCCCCCAAACAACCCCAAACCCAACCAACCCAATAAACAATGTTTAGAAACTCTTAGAAAACTTAAAAAAACTTTTAAAATACTTTTCAAAGGCGAGCTCTTGCTGCCAATTATATATGATTCTTAAAACCTTACATTTTTAGAGAAAAGACTCTTCAGGCCTCAGCAGATGAAAGAGACAAAACTTAACTGAAAGTCATTATGCACCTTCATTTGGCCTCTCTCTGGGAGAAAGGAGATATCCCTTCACCCCCTCCAGCCCTATTTCTGTAAACTCTTTACACACTTTATCAGGTGCTTGGCAGTTTCTAAGGATTGCAATATCATTATATCTGGGCTGCCCAGCCATTTAACTATGAAGAATAGAAATATGAAATGAAAGTTTAACACCCTAATATAAGCTGCTTTCTCCGAAAATAGGGCACAGATTTTCCTATTATAAAAAGCTATTGTTGTGGTTTGATTTAATTTTCATCTGTTAATCCTATTTTAGCTGGTAGTTCCCTCGATGAGATGAAATGTTCTCTACTTGGAATGGGTGTTAATGGGTACATATGTCACATTTAGTAGTTTGAAATGTGGTGTTAATGCTGCCTCTGAGTGATTCTGTTAAACTGCCTGTTTTACAGGCTCTGGCATGAGTGAAATTTCAGGCCAATCATTCTAGTGAATAATATATAAATGAGTTGGAAAAGTTCTCAACTGCTTACAGTAATTATTTCCAGGTTCCAAGAAAGTGGATGATAATTTTATACCTGGTGTAGGACCAGAGTTTTCAAAAAAAATTATAATGGTTAGATAGATACCTTTTGTACTTTGCATGGTTTACAGGAAGAAGAAAAAAATTCAAAAGAATGACGTTTGGACATGACAAATTCAACCCTTATGCCTTTTTGGAAAAGAATTGCTGATTCAATAAAATGGAGGTTGGCGCTGACCCCACCTTTCCACTCCATCTTTTTACTTCTACTTTTTAAAATTATTAGTAGTATGGCAAAAATATGTATTTGCTTATGCTTTGGTTGATGGACCCAGTTAGAAAAAGACCTTTAGAATCAAGAAAAACGTGTAAGTCATGCCTTAGTATGAAGAAAATATAGTATTAAAATCAATAACAGGAGAGCTTGGAAGACATATGATTTCACTTATCTTTCAGAAAAGTCTGTTTTCAATAGACAACAGAGAAGATGCTTTGTTAAAACTTATATAGGGAAGATAGATCATTTACACAAGACCTGTAACCAGGAGCTACTATATCAGTCAGCAGAAAAATGGAAACAATCCAGCACTGTCAGCCACTCCAGCCATTCTTCTACAGTGAATGGATGTTTTTTAAGACTTATATTTTAAAAAGTTGACTTTACAGTTCTGTGGTTCATATGGAGGAAAGAACAGGCTCAACCAGCACTATCTCCTGGTGAATAAACTGTAGATGTTCCCCTTTTCCAGTTTCTGTCTAGAAACAGAATTACACTGTCAAAACACATTGGGAATGATGGTTCTGTTTGTGAACCGAACAGGAGGAGGGAAAAACGCATTCAAGTGTGGATTCAGGATTAAGTTTCCCCAGTTGGCCTCTAATTACTTGAAAGAAATTGTTCTTTTAACTGTCCATCTTCTGAGAAAATCGGGGTGACAAAAAAGGCTGAAATCATCACTGAGTCTTCTCAAAGAGATGCAAGCCCATGGGAGAAGGTGAAAGCACCCATATGCTGTGTGTAACTTTCTGATGACCAACAGACTGGGCATCTCATGAAGTATCTTTTGGCAGAAGCTTGGCTGTCCTTCACTCTCAGTAACCTTGTGTTTCAAGAGCTCCAACCTCGAAGTGCCCCAAATGCCAGTTTTCCTGTTTTTATGAAGTGTTTGCTAGCATTAAAAGCAAGAGCTGCTCCAGCTTGCTCAGTTAGGGTAAAACTGTTGTTGGAACTGCTTGTTGCATCTTCTGTGAACTGGCAACAGATTGGGAATACATTAACAACTGGTGATCAAACACATCTACCTCAGGTCAGCCAAGATAGTTTATTTTTCTAATGGTCCCTCATACTGAATAGGACTTTAAGCCATTGTGTCACCCATCTCAGCCACTGCTGTATATTAGACATGGATTTGACAGCATACTGAGCAGGGATACTTTGTGAAAGTTCAAGACAACCCTTTACAGAGAAATTTACCATTTGAGATGAGTAAAAGAAGAACAACACATTTCTTGAACTGTACTGAAGTAATTTCTTTACCCAGAAAAGCAATTTAGATGAAATAACTTTCCATGCACTCTGTAGGGTTAGTCTACCCTAAAGAATGTTGAAAAAATACTTTTGAAATAAGAGTTATCAAATGAAGACGCTGAGCAATTCTCTGAAATTACATGTCGGTTTAAAATGATGAAAGAGTAAATAGGAGGAATAACCAAAGCAAAATGGGCCAGCTATTAGATTGGAACCAGGTTGAAAAGACACTCTCTGCTATCTGCAGAATGGGGACAAACTGTTCCTGTTTTGATAATGATTCTTGGAAATGGGTTATTCGGAGCAATATGAAGGCCCATTTAACTTGGAAATTAAGAAACTAGTGACATGAGTCACTAAACAGCTTTGGGCTATAAATTATTTAAGTGTGAAGGAAATATCCTAAAATAATGTAGGAAATTAAAACATGGTGTGGCCTATTAAATGTGTGAAAATGGATACAGACCAAAAGGGATCCCAAATTAGCAGGTATTTGAAACCACAATCATATACAATTCAGAAGATTTATGTAACCTAGGAATCAATTTCCTTTCATTCCATTGTTGCTAAAGCCAGCAAATAGAACTTAGTGATAAGGAAAATTCATATAGATTTTAATTTCTTGCAGCTAAGTGGCTAGAAATTACACAGTGCTGGCTCAGACTTGTATCACGGGTTGTACAGCGATGACAATGTCTTGATGCAAGCATCACATTACATTTCTGTGTAGCTTTAACCTATTATGTTGACACTTAAATGAACTTGTGTCAAAGTTGTTGGTTCAGGACACTTATAAGCAGGTATGCTGACTTTTGAACTAAAGTGTTTTAAACTGTCATTCTTTGAGATGTTTAAATTAACAGGTTTAATTTGGTACCATTTTGAAAACGCTGATGTAGAGTCTTGAAACTGGAGGTATTCTAGCTAACAATATCATCTCTGAGAGTAGATCTGCCCCAGCCAGTAAAATCCCTTGACATACAACTGTTTGGAAAAGCTGTTGTGTCAGGATGCAAAATGCATAATGTAAAAGATGAAATCTTCTCTATGAAATCCTGTGGGGCTCCATTTTCTCCCTTCCTCCTCACCCCCACCTCCCCCACCCCACCATTTTCAGTGACAAAAAATATAATACCAGGTACACGTGTCAGAGGATGTTTTAAGGAAATGTTGTGATTTTAAATTGCTAGAGGTTTAATCTTGGAAAAAGCTTTCCATTATTGAAATTTAGACAGAAATTATAGAAGGATTATAATGCTGGCAGTACCTTAAATTAACAGGGATGCTTGGATCTTTAACTGAAACATATGGCAATTTCTCTAGATGTTGAACATTTGCTAACTAGTTAAGGTGAGTATAGCAGTGTTTTTGTTGTGGCAGGTTGCTTCCTTTTTTGGTTGGGTTAATGTGAGCTAAATAGAAGAGAAGTTGCGTATGGCAGCAATCAACAAAAGATACACAAGCAATAGTATATTGATTTGTAGCTTCTTTTTCATGAGTGTCTGTTGGAAAGAATAAAAAATGTATAGTGGTACAATGATGTTGAGACTTAAATTCACTTACTGAACTACTTACGATTTAAATATTAATTTACTGTTCCTCAAAGATGCTAGGAAGGTTCAAAATAAATTTCTAGAAATTCTCTTATTTGGTCATAAAGCAATGGGGTTTTGTTCACCCTTGGATATTCTAATGTAATAAAGGAATCAATTTTTCATTGTACAATCATTGTCCTTTAGGGGAAAAGCTGGGATCTTTTTATCTGAAAAGAAGGACAAACCAATCAAATTTCTACTATGGTGAGGCAGAGGTAGTGCACCTTTCTGCTTAACACAGATGCTGAAGTTTTTTTTTCAGTTCCTTGTCTTTCTTATTCATTTCACTGAAAGGTATTAAAAACTAAAGCATGTTATTCAGTCCTTTAAATCTATAAGCTGGGTTTGAAAAGACTTTTTTTTGTATAAAATCAGTAAAAATTATATTCCAAATACACCTACTCTTTTATATGCATGTATCCAGAGAACTAGTGGTGTTCTGAATAATCATCCAACTTTTCAAGTATCTGAAGAACTCTAAAATAATTTATTTAAAACATAACTGACCTAACAAGAAAATTCCATATAATAAGAAGATCCTTTTGTAGGATAAATTACTGACTGAAAAGGTGTTGGACTGATTCACACTGTTTCTAAAACTGACTCGTCTGGTGGGTAACTCTTAATACACAAATTTATGTTGAAGGGAATGTGCTTAATTTTAAGTGAATGTGTAATTGGAAATTATTCATATATTGCACAAAACCTAAATCAAATTAACTCCAGCCGTCCTCTGACTTGGATCCCTTGCAACTTCTGGCTTCAAAGAGTTGGCTCTGAAATGTTATTGTTCCTCTCTGAGGGATGTGATTGGAAATTGTAGCATGCAGTTGGTTTCTTTGTAGATCACACTCTTATCTCTCATGGGCAATGACAAAATTATACTTCAGGGTTTATTTTTAATTAACTGCTGTAGCTGACTGTTGGATTTTACGAAGGTTCTCAGCAAAAACTAGTGGTTTTTGTTGCATCTTCACCTTAATTTTAAAGCAGATTGATTTAAATACATTTTTTTACTCTGTAAAAGGAATACAGAAACAATTCAGTTCAACAAAAAACTGATGAAAGACCTTTGTTTTCACAAAATATGCTATTTATGCTATAGGTGCTGATCTTGTTTGATTTCCTTGTTACTTGTCAACAGACACACAATTGATAACTGACAAAATAGACCCGATAGAAAGAGTCCTAGGAATCAGAACTAGAGAAGAATTTCTCTGAGACATTGTCAGAATGACTGAGGATCCTTGTCTTGCTTGGTTTGTTGTTTTTTCCTGAGCCAGTTCAATTCAAGAGAAAAAATGTAGCTATTGAGAGGCAAGATGAAAGGAGGACACTCTTTCTCAGGGTTATCTTAGGCATAGAAGGACTTTACAGCACAGAATAATTTCCATCACCTTTGTGTACTTAGGCTGAAAAAACCCAAACAATTCTTCTAAAAAGTGCTGATGTTTAATAAATGCACAGAGAAATAGCTGTGGTAAAAAAAAAAAAATGTTGTGTATTATCTGTAATGGCTTCCTTAGTAAAGGGCTTTGAGACATAGTAACAAAAAATTACTAACTGGCCAAGATGGCTGTTCAGTCATTAAAACCAGTTCCTAATGCGTCCTTTTGCAGCTACCAATAAAGTAGGGTGGGTATAATAATGGAGGTGAGTACCACAAACATGCATCATCCCTTTAGGAATGGACTGGGAAACTGATAATGCCCTGATATTCATAGTTCACAATGAAGTTGAAATCTCTCCTTTCTTTATCATCTCTACGTCCCACAAAGAAGTCCCTAAGTTGGAAGCTGTTTTGAGTATCTTTAGTGCTTTTTCCAGTAGAGGTTATAGACTCATCTCATTTTACTTTCATACTGCACAAAACCGCAGTGAAATCATCTTGCTTTTCATTCCTGCTAAAAGCCATGGGAGTCATTAACCTCAAAATTGTAACTACTGGCCCACCTCATATGAATGAATTTGGACAAACTATCTTTGGAACAATAAAGAAAAGCCAAAACATCTCATAGGTCTGAAACCAGACTTGTAAGCATTGTGGAGGTGACCAAGAATTGTGTTTATTTGTCAGAAGTCAAAAGACAAAAGTACTACATGTCTTCGTGTCAATTTTACCCCTTTTTATATATATTATTGTGGACTCATTATTATAATGTGGACTCATTTTTATAATGGGGACTCTTATGCTCATCTCTATGATGCTTCCAATATTGCTGATCCAAGTACATATCAGTTTATATTCTTTTTGCAATTAAAAAAAAAAAGAAGCTAGAATAACAGTTTGTTTGCACAGGTACTTGAAGCCAACAGACTTACTATTTCTCATAAATGTATATCTAAACCTTATATATTCAACCTTACATCACAAGCAAAATGTTTTGCATTACCTATCTACATGAAAAGGCATCACCACAGGGCTATGAGCCTGTGATAAAACATGACAGACACGACATCTCAAAAGATCATAAGAGTCCTTTAGATTTGAATGACCCCCAGGAGTGGTATGCAGCTTTCAGACATAATGCCTGAGCTCGTACCACAACATACCCTGGTTCTGCCTGAGCTGAGTGTCTAGATTTGGGCTGTAGAGTAATACAATGTGTGCGTATATGTGTGTGTGTGTGTGTTTGTGTAAATACCTGGAATTATGGAAGAATCATAAAGGCTCTTTTAAGAAAAAACTTGTCATTTCTAAATATGCTTAAAAAGACCTGTTACTTTTGCCCTGTTTATTAGCTGTTTTAACATCACACTTGTTGTCTGAATGACTTAGAATATATTATCTAAAGTACCATTTCCTCTTTCTCTCCTGCACCCCTCAGCCAGCTTATATTGTCCAATGTGTGCAATGGTGTTGACCGAAAAATGCGACTTGAGAGCTTAGGAAGGGATTACAGCACAAAAGAACATCTGGGAGTTCAGTCAGTACATTTATTTGGATTATCCCTCAGATTCCATGGAAATAAACAAGATGCTCCAGAAGTCAAAAGAACAGTGGCAATTTGAACTGATTGAGATTCTGGCTCTTTATTTGTGATGAGGGAATAAATTGATGATATGTGGTATTACAGGTGCCTACAAGTAGAAAATAATTTTTAAAGATGCTGATACGAAAATTATCAAGAGATTGAGCTATACATGGATCAAAACTCCTTTCCTTTCCACTGGTGGTTTGAAAAATTATCTATGCTAATGACTGTTGATATGACAATTGTGTTGGAAGAGGAAACAGGAATTGTTATTGTCCCAATTACACTTTTAGAAACAAAAATGTGCAGTTAGGTTTTTGTCACAGTACAAGAAATGTCCAATCATGCTTAAGCAGACCAGCTTGGATGCATGCTTTTTATTAGGCAACAACATGAGCAAAGCTATACTATTTTTCAACAGAATTCCAAGTACTCCAGTGGAATGGAAGTGCACACATTTTTTGTTTCATAATGCTTCTTAGCACAGTTTTTCATGATGGATTTATGCGCTGATAGGTGGAAAAATCAAGCAGAGTTCTTGATTCATGTTAACATTTACAGCACTTAATGGAGGGGTAAAATAAATAATTAAATATCGCAATGAATTAGTTGACATGGCAAGAAGTATCTGGGATGTAGTTGGTTTCTTAACCATGTCTTTCTGCTCACCTCCTTCAGGCTTGACTGGTCCATCAGACATCACTTTCCTGAGGGCTAGTTGGCTTTGGTCTTTGTTGTCATTGGCTGGTGGAGGCAGATTGTCAGACTGAGTTCTTTGAATAGGGAGGACTCCTGCTATGCTGTGTCTGTGCTGCTTCCTGGCATGATTAGACTGACCGCTTTTATGTGCTGCTGTGGCAGTGTGGGTGAAATGGAAACCCAGAGTATGTATCCTCAGATGGAACCAGCTTAAATGTTATTCATGCAAACAGAAGTGTTTTTTTTTTCTGTATTTAAGTAAGCAGTGTTTTCAAACACCAAAGAGACACCACATGCACAGCATTAAAGAGTATCAAAACTGGCTGTTTCTGTATTAATGACAGTGAAGACAAGGGAAATAATTTTCCCCCAGTTTTGCATTATACCATGGTGAGTTTATGGCATATCAACAAATCCTAAAGACAAACACAATGACTTCACAGTCAGAGAGATTTAATTTGCCATCAACTAAACCCTCAGCTAGCAATCAGATGATACTGGTCTGAAGTATACTCTGGAGACTAATCCTTTTGAGTGGAATAGTTTTAATTTATTTTAATCTATTTGAAGTTGTCAGATGAAATCTACCTTGACCCTTAATCAATCCATGGTAAAAATCTACTTAAAAATTTGAACTCTGACACCTGACTTAGCTCTCAACTCCCTTTGAGTTTGCTAACTTGACAACATGGTTGAAATCTGATGTTGTTACTGGCTCTGTGTGTTTAATGGTTTTGCAATTATTGTGTTTAATGTTTTTATTGTATTTCTGTTCTACTCATCACTTAACACAATCTTATCTGAGATATAAAGAAAGTTGCCTTATATTTCCTTTCAAAAAAAAAAATAGATATTTACAGTCATGTTTCAAAAATAGAAATCTTAGCCATGTAGTTAAAAAAAAGTTTCTTTAACTTCAAATCTTCTTTTGTGTGTATAGAACTGTCCTCCATGATTACTACTTATAGATACATCCTGTTATTAATGTGGTCTCAGTCTTGTATGCAATTTGAAGAGCTGGCAGTTGCATCTCTGCAAGTTTTGATTATTTCATTGGTAGGTATTTAGTGACACCAAAACACAGTGGACTTCTCTGTGGGTCATGCACAACCATGGAACATCATGGACCATGAGTGAAGGGACTGATGGAGAAACAGCCAGTTTCACTGCAGTCTTTATAAAATAAATAAATAACTAAATAAATAAAAGACTTCTAAATACAAGAGTATATTGTAATTATATGTATTCACACACAGGCACACAAAGAAAGACATTGAACAGAGTGAGCACAGTGTGCCAAGAACAGAAAAAAAAAAAAAAAGGAAAATAGCTGAAAAGGGAAGGACAGCAGGGAAAAAGGCAACAGATGAACATTAAGCTGCCATGCTGAGGAATTTATTTGCGTCTTTTACTTGGTTGAAGGCGAAGCTGCTGCACAGCTGCTTCAGCAGCGGCGATGGCTGCCCCAGCGTCTTCGAGGTGGGTTTGAGTGACGCTGGTTTTGCTTTGGCTGCGAGAGGGACCGTGAGAGCGGAGATGGCCTTCAGAAGAAGACTTGGAGCTCCCCGGGCTGCTGTGGGATTTCTCAATGGTGGGCACCTGCATGTCTACCAGGAAAATGAAGAAGTACAACTCTTGCATTTATTAAAAACAAACATTTTCGTTCTCTTTCTCATGACTGGTCTTTCTAGTTGAGTTCCAGAACAAGGAATAAAGATTAAGCTGTGCCTTTCCATTTAAAGCATCAGGATATATCACCTTTAGGAAACTCCTATAAAGCATTATTTTCTACTTCCCCACTGTTACCTGGCCCAGAGAATAATTTATTTAGTATTGTTTGTTTATCACCTGTGAATTAGACCTCCTGTGCTGGTTCAAACTGGTGGAATGATGGCATGGTGTTTTCCACTTTCTGTTCTCTAGTATCTCGAGGCTAGGCAGCATCACCTACACCAGTACCAAACACTTAGCAAATACAAGTCATTTTATCCTGAATAATGCCATCAGGAAAATCACAGCCTAACTTACAATATCTTTTATACTTACCTCTAATTCAGACAGACATCTTATATAGACACCAGTCCCTGGCAAAATGTTAAACAGAGAAATAGAGAGGAGATGGAGCAGAGTCTTGTCCCTCTGGGGCACTCATCTGGATTGTAGATGGAATGTTTTTTGCTTTGATAGGACACATAATGTGTCTTAAGAGAGCACCTGTCCACTGACTACTTAGTACAAAAAAAAGAGAGATAAATTTCTTGAACCAGGAGACACTGAGATCAATTCTGCTTTTGTAAACATTAGTATATTTCTACTGTATCAGCTTCACTGATTTCCAATACAACTGAGATGTGCTACAATCCATTATCACTGACTGGAAATGCATATGCATTATTGCAGCATAATTGTTGTTCTATAAAATATTAACGTGGCATTTTCAGAAGAAAAAAATCCATAGAATATTTAAGGAACATGAAAAATAGAAAGCTAAATATGTATTGAGCTTTCCCAAGGCTATCAAGAAAATCAAAAGGGCACAGAATCTATAGCAGATGTGCAAAGCACATCTAGAGTAGTAGTAGAGTCTGCATGCTGCTGTTTTTAGCACATAATTGCTCAGTAAGCTGGCTGACAAGATTGAGACAACTTAAACCTTATCTCCAACTAATTAATCGCAGAGATAAATGCATTTTTAATAAAAATTTATACAAACTTCATACCAGTATCTTTATTTTTCTATTAGAACTTACACATGGCAAAGGTTTACACATCATCTGGGAAAATATTTTGTATCAGGTGCACCAAGTCATTCCTACCCTTGGAGGGGTCCGGGAAGATTCCATGACTTCTGCTCTTGATGACAGATGGTTTTGGAGATTGCTGGCTACTCTTTTCAGAATGAGATTTCCCATGATCTATGTTTTCACTCTGTTCTTTAAGAGGATACCACCGAGGAGTGTTGTCAAGCTGAGAGATGCTGGATAACTCAATCAATACCTACAAATAAATCAAAGTATAATGTATGGCCTGTATCTGACCTATTTATGATTGCATACAGCAGAAGAGACTAGAGCTGTGTTGTCAGAAGTTGCAATCAGGTGTAAGAGTGAAGGGTATAAGGCTGTGTGCTGGCAGATTCAGGACTCTCTGGGCATGCTGTGACCCCAAACCCAGATTCAGTAACATATTGATGTGTCTGAACCAATGTCTTCTCACCAGGCCCTCAGTCAGGACTGTGAGCTGAGTCCTTTGGCTGTAGCATAAGGACACAAAGACAACTGGGCAGTTTAGAGGGCAGCTTGTGAGCACTAGCTTGACAGCTACAGTAAAAAGATATTACAAAGACATCCAGCCATTCTGCCTCTGTACAGACATTTTCTAATAGGAGAAGCAAGCAGTATAATTTCCTCCCCTTTAGCAGCGCTTTTAAGGGGGGAAATAGTTGCATATTTGCTTTTATCGAAGTCTTCAATAATATGAGGCTCATGCTTCTTGAGTCTTTAAAGCACCCACATATACAGAAGTAGCAACAAAAAGAAAAAAAGAGGGTTATTCTTGCACTTCACTGAAATAATAGAATTCAACTGACCATTCAGGCATCTAAACATTACTGAGGGAAAAAAAAAGGAGGTGCAATGGTAATGTGAGAATGAAACAAATAAAGTGGCTAAAAAACCCTGCAAACATTGTAGATGAAATCTGCTCTAAGCCACCTTCATTGTCAGCAGGACTTTGGTGAAAAGAGCATTGGCACCAAAAAGACCCTTACTCTCTTAATAAGCTTGCAGTTGAGAGGGCCCAAGGGATGTAGAGTACTGAAATTCATCACAGAATCTTGAAGGAAGGAAGGTCAAAAATAGATTTGCAACTGGCTCTAAATTGAGATGGTTAAAACTAATGTCAGGTAGGGAAATTTTAAAACTTCTAGACAAATAAAGTGTGCAATTACCTCAGGGAACAATGTTTTTGTCACTTTATTATAAGATCCTGAATTAAAGAAAGCCTCTTCAAGTATAGGGATGGGGAAGTCTCCTAACAACTGATGGTTTCTAGGTGAAAAGCTTTTTTCCTTTCCTTTTTTCCTTTCAGTTTTATAGCTTGTCTATGATCTGGCTTGGTCTTTCTGGTTAGACCTATAATCAATCTTAACAGCTGAACTCTTTAGCATGCTCCCTGTTGTGGTTTTTAGTCAAGCTTGGAAAATTATTTGGAAGAGAGCATGGCTGAGGATTGCTGCCAATGGGCAGTGTAGGCTGGGGGCTCTGCTTTGTAGGAGGAGAGGCTTTCCTTTTTTTCTGTTTCACTTTCCATAGATATGGACCTTGATGTGCCACTTTTCCTCTGGGACGCACAAGGGCTGCTGGCTCGATTCAAGCAAATCTTTGGGGCACAGTTTGGATATCACACATCTGATCTTATGGTTCAGGATTCCTCTGGACATCCTGAGGCTGAGATACACTGGATAGTCTTTTCTGTTGCTTTTTCCCCTAAATAACTGCTTTCACAATTTAAAAATAATTTAAAAAAAGTAGCTCTAGAGGTTGAATAAGATTTGAAGGGGAGAGGTTTAAATCTTCATGTAGAAGCAGTTGCTAGAGCATCCCTTTTCAAAATATCATAAAAAACAAGGATGTAAATATTCAGTAAAGCCCTGCATTTGGAAAAACATGCTGAACTCAACAAGAATATGGACACAGGATGCAGGAAATAAGTAATCATGTAGCAGCTTCCTATACATTTATTTTAGTAATTGTTCAAATAGTGACACTGATTGCTCAGTTTGGTAGTTACACAAAGGGGAACTGAAGCTGAACTGTGTGGCTTTTTTGCAGAATTCAAATGTAGATTGAGCCCAGATACTCTCATTCACTCTGCACAAGAGATCGATTTTCCTGGGCTTCTGTTTCTAATTATAATCTTTATTTGTAAATACATCTTTAATTATTTTTATTTCATATTTATTGCTGGTAATTCTGTATTATATGTGCATATGCTTGTTTATTTGTTTTTGAAAGAGAAATTCTTTTTCCCATGAGCACTCATTTATTATTAATTATAAGATTATATTTTGCCATCATTCATACTTTAGTGATATTACTTTTTCAGAATGTTAAAAATGAGACTGATCAGCAAGACTTAATTGCTCATACTTGAAGATACTTGTGCATGTGTTAAAATATGGTTTGATGGCAGAATTTAATTCTTTAATCAGTTACAAAGACTAATACCTCCTCAACCTTCCTATGTTATGGTAAAATCAAGTCAGGCAGCTTTCAGTCATAAAAAGAATTTCCCCTGGAGTCACTTTGAATGTTTTTGCTATCTCACACTCAAAAAAAGTATTAATTTTCAGCAAATTAACAGTTTGTTGGGTCCTAAATTAGCTTGCCCCCAGTTAATCAAGATAAAAGGGATTTATCTTTCATGTCTAAATTAAAGAAATCATGACCATTTGTTAAGAAGACAACAGTAAAACTGGGATGTAAAGAAGTTTTACTTAACACGTGTACCATACCTTGAAAGAGAACAGTCTCCAAATAACAGCCTGCAGTTATTAGTAGTAGAGAGGAAGAAATAAGATACTCACTTCACCGAGGAAGTCATTTGAGGAAAATCTATCATAATCCCACACAGTCACTTCCAGTGTTTTCTTTTTCAGCTGCAATTCAAGTAAAATGATAATTAAATTCATAAACTTCAGATCAAGTCTTTATGGTGGTTTCTATAGATTATTTCCTCCACGTATCCTTTTTCATAGAGACAGGTAGATAAATTTCACCCTTTCACCAGCCTTGTTCTGAGAAAAATAATTTGGCACTATTATTTGTTATCAAGCCAGATGGGCTTGGGCTTGGCCCTATTTTAGGAATTCCCACAAGTTGTTTTGGGCAGAATTTATGTCCACTACAAGAGTCAAACTTATTTTTAAGGCCCCATTTTTTTGTTCCTGCAGCTTTTCTCATCACCAGATCTGTCTGAACGCAGACATCTGCCTGAAGTGCATTTGAGTGTGAATTTCAAATGTACGATATCAAACACCCTATTTACATAACCTCATCTGTGAAGACCAGGTTTAATGCCTACAGAATTCAGTGTAGTCAGTGAGAGTCTGCAAGTGATCCAGGCATGCAGACAAGTTGTATTGCTGGGTATTAATGGCAGCTGTCAAAAGCCATTATCTGCAGATCTTGTTAGGCATGATAGCTGTGTCAAGCACTCTTCTGTAGGACACAGTAGGAAACAAGTAATCTTTGTATGACAAGAGAGCACAAGACAGAGACACTGTTGACCAAAGCAGTTGACCTTATTGTAAGGACTGACCTGAGTGTTTTTCCAGGGGTCTCTGAGGACATGTAGGGGCAGGATTGATTACTGATTTATGTGCTAGGGCAAAAGGCTATAAGGTGGCTGCAAAGGCAGTAATGAATTCATGTGGCTTGAAAGAAAATCCTGAAGGTTGTAGGGTGTCTGCAAAGTCAGGCTGAGAAGTTATAAATGTAGAATGCAAACATTACTGAGGAAAAGAGGACTCTTTACATACTTGAATTAAAGAATTCAGAAGATGAATTCTTATGTTTGAGAGGTCATCATCCTGACAGAAGCAACCTGTTACTCACTGCTCTGTTAATTGTCTGCTGGTCACAGAGACAGCAAAGGATCAAGCCATTGCTCAAAATGATAAGCTATACCAATCATTGTACATATTGCATATACTTGCAATGAAAGCACTCTTGGCTATTTACAGAACTATAGAATATTCTGGGTTGGAAGTGACTCACAAGGATCATTGAGTGCAACTCTTAAGTGGTCTGTACACCCAGGATCAAACCCACAACACTGGTGTTATTAGCTCCATGAGCTCATCAGCTTCCCCCCATTGCCCCTTCTCTTCATCCAGACTAAAACAGTTCCTAGCAACCTGCCATTGCCTTTAAGTGATAATTTAATCTCATCATTATGTATTCAGAATATCATCTGCTCCCAGCCAACTTTGGAAAAATGCACAACTATGCAAAGCCAATGTCTATGAAAAGAAAATTTAAATCAGTATATCCTGGAAAACCCACGCAGAGAGGAATTAAACTATTTCTAGCATCAACAATGTACTCTTTAAGCACACAACAGCATGGCTTGGAACCTAAGATTTAAAAAAAAAATATTTGAGAGCAATTCTTTAATCTTTCTGTTTTATTCTTACATAATTAAGCAATATTCTTCTTAGGAATTAATTTAAAAATATCCTGCAAGAATGAACAAAAATATTATTTTTTGAAAATTTCTTATCTAATATTTCTAAAGCTGATTTCCTTGACTGAATAAAATAACTTTTCTTTGCTGTTCCAAGACAGTATTGAAACTGAAACATGAAAAATAACCTGAAGAAGTGAGCTGAGCACCCATTGGTCCATGATGCTTTCGGCTTCCTGGATGATACAATTTTCTGCCAGGTGCTATATTAAGTATATGTATTTTTACCATTTAAAAGAGAAAGCACAAATACTTTTCAGAAATGTATTGTCACAGTTGTTGCTATTTTGAGAGGAGATTTCTTCTTGATGACTGTGCAAGGACAGAGAGAAAAATGTATAGATGCAGGAAATGGGGAAAAAAACCCTAAGGTTTGAAGATTTTTTGGCAGAAAGGGGAAAAAAGAAAAGATTTTCAAGTGACTGCAGCCGTACTTTGCTAGCTTCTTTGCAATAATGTGATAATAAAATTGCGATGAAAACTTACAGTACTCTATACTTTGCAAAATCTATTTTAAGCCTTTTAGTTTAATAAAGCTTTTATAAAATATTATGACAATGAAAAACCATGGAAAGACCTTTATTAGGGAGAGTGCATGAAACTAGTTTCAAAGCAGAGGAAAATTTGCTTCTCTGAAGATATATCTGTGTGCCACCATGGTGGCAAGGGCACTAAATGGCTGCTGATTTTAAAAGCAGCCATTTCACCATCCCAGTTCTGCCTTACTGCATAAGGGTTCTGCCTTACATCAATCAGTTTTAGGCTGTGAATCCTGAAGTTCTGATGCTCATCAGGAATATGACAGATAGCAATACTGAACCCTCTATCTGTCTGACCATGGCTTTCTGCAAGTGGGCAATGTACCAAAAGGAAAATTAGTGTCACAAAAAAGAAAGAACACAGTTTCCACATATTGGGAATGTCATCTGAGCCCCAAACATACTCTGAAAAAAAAGTGCTACCAAACAATTTCATTCTTAGCATTGTGGGAAAAAAAAGTAGCAGTGAAATGAAATAAATAAAAATCGACCTAGAAGCACATTACTGCATGTGAACTCCAGTTAGCTTTAGGCTGTCTGGGGACAGCCATATTTTAAAGAAAATGAAGGAATTTGCAGAAACAGCTAATGTGAGAATATTGTCTCTTATGGAAGGCATAACCAAACCCACAGGTACAGAAGGGCTTGTTTCTCATTGTAAATGTCTGGATGTTATGGATAGTGTCTGCCTGTGTAGCTAAATATGCAGCAATTAAAATATTCAACACATATTCCTTGAAAATTTCATACTAGGATTTGCATTAGGAAAGAAATAATTTTAATGCAGCTTGTTTTTTCCTCTATGTTAAAAGCATATTACTATATTTACTTCAGAAATGATACAAAATATTGTAATTTCAGTCAGGATGTTTGATGAGTAGAAATTAATGTATTAGGTAATCCATTACAGTTATTTTTGTTTACATTCATATTTAACATTTTATTGTTCTCTATATTGATGTACTTTGGTATATGGGAGCACAAAAAGACTTTTTATAGGTCACTTAGGAACTTATTTTGTTTTGTCCTAGATATTAAGCAAGACTTAAATACCACCACCTTACTGATTCATAAAAAAATTTCCTTACTTTTGGAAATAAGACGTAGGCTTCCACATCACTCAAAAGATTTTGAAAATATTACTCCTTCTAAATATATTACCTTCAAGTTGCAGATATAAGCTACAGCAAACTATTTACTTTGTGGAATTATTTCATATAAGTAAATGCTTTATTTGCTTTCTGGTAAGTAAGAAGTTGAGGCAAAGAAAGCCAGACCTTACAGTGTGGTCATACCAACGCTGTTACCAGCAGCAGAACTTACAACTATTATCATCTTCTCCTTAAATTATTCTAATGCTTTCTTTCTTGCTCTGAGTAGGTATTGGACTTGAGTTAGCAATAACTACACAACATTTGTAATATTGTACTCAGCCTTCCTATCAAATTTTAATTATTTCTACTTTATTACTTAACAAAACTCTTAAATTACTAAATATTCGCCGTTTAATTTATTTTTTCTGCAACTGTCAAAGCAAAATTTGCTATAAATATGATAAAACTAATCATTCTGACCTTGAAAAAGTCTGTTTCCTTTCAAAGAGTGATCTATTTCCAATAATTTCACTTTAATTTCAACTATTTTATGAAAGAGAAAAGGAAAATAAAAAGATTGTACAACCAGCTAAAGTCTAGACAGTGACGTTAAAAGAACTATATTAGGAAATATTTAATAATGCTTATTTGCTGTCTGCAAGCAAGGCATGCTTTGATGGAGAGAAAAAAGCATGGCGGAAAGGAAATATTTCTTTGAAGAAACACTGTTTATAAAAATTAATGAATTTATGTTTGAATGTGACTGCTAACTCTGTGTAACAGTGTGTGATGCAGTTTCACTTGTTTGGTGAACAGAACTCTCATTCTCAGTCTAATGCAATTATTGGCTTGTATTTCTATTTCTATCTAACTATTTTGAAATATAGATTTGTGAGCGTTATGAGTACAAATGATGGTCTCTTACACGGTGAGAGTTCTTCAGACTGCAGAGGATACTCATCATCAGGATTGAATTATTTGTGATTTAGAAATGTGCTTCACTGTAGGTTCTCTAAGCCAGGACATGGAATTTTGTAGGAGAAAAGTCACACACACTGGTGTCTTAGCAGTAGATACAAGTCATGGAAAGGTATGGAAGGAAACAGTGTTTTCTGCACACAGTTCTGTGTGACAAGATGCTTAAATATAAAAGATATGTGGTGCTCAAATTAAGTTTACACACTTAAAACCATAAACCCTCCATAGAAGTCTCAGGCGAAGGCAAAAGGAGGGGATTTGCAAATAGAAAGCAAAAATGCAAAGTATTCAACATGCAAACTAAAGGCAAATTTGATCAAATAATAGTCCACAAACTGACATCAAAGATACAAGATTTTTTTCTTGTCATAAAAAATCAGTGTCTGGGAAATCCTAGATTAATATTGTTGTCTGTTTGCAAAGCACCAAACAGCCACTGAATTTACAACACTCCAGCACTCTTAATGACAGCTCTGTGAAATGTCACAGCAGAACCCCCAAGCAAATTAAGAAAACACAAGAATCTTTCTTAGATAAAAAGCTGAGTTCAGAAATATTTAAAGACTTACAAAACCCTTTTGTCAAATGAAGCAAACTTAGGGTTTATACTGCAGCTAGAAAAATATCAGTGTGTTTTTTTTTCTGATGCTTTAATTATCAAATAGCTACCATTTATAAAAGTCTGCATGAAGCAGTAAGAAAACCCCATAAAACCACTACCTACAACAGGACACTTCTGAAGGAAATCTGAGCTACTGCCATAAGTCTACACGTGTAGATTACATGAGCAACAAGGCAATTCCCTCTGTGGGAAGAGTTTTGTTCCATGATAAAATGAGTATTTTAATCTATGTCCCTCTCAATGGACAAGAAGTAAGAAAAATGAAATTCTAAATTGGGAAGATTGCATTGAGGTCCTGGGGTTGTGATGCAGAAGAATATTAAAAGCATTGGGAACTCTATTCACTAAAGAGACTGGTTATTCTGGGCTTTTTTACAAGTACTGAAAGATAAAATGGCAGTATAAAGTGAAGTTGAAAGTATCGAGAACAAAACAGAAAGAAAGGCAAAAAGATTCAGGACTGCATTAAAATCCAGTACTCTATAAAACACACTTCATAATTCTAAAAAAAATAACTGATCATTATTTTGCCAATTATATCTTTTTTCAAAGATATTGGTAAATGAGAAGAGATGGAGTAGAGCAGTCAAATGCTTCACACTGCTTCAGAAGCACAGCTGGAGTTAGGAAGCCACCAAGAAACAGAGAAGACTCTGCAGACATCCTTCCCAGATGTGAGTTAAATCTTTCTATGAAAAGGAAATCAAATATCTTCTAATTTTTTTTCCACATGATTCATGAAATTGGTGATAAATCAAAAAATGTATGTCTATCTTTTATACCTATTTTTAAAATAAAAATGGTAGAAAATGTGTTTTGTTTTAGCTTGCATGGCTGTTGGAACAAAGAATGACTATGATTTCTGCATTCTACTTCAGAAACTTATTTAATTTATTACCTTATTAATTTATTCCATTATCACTTTTTAAATTGTCACATCTATACTTATGATTATGAGTGTAATCCTCACAAATTACAATTTTAATGAGTAGAAGGGCAAGAAAAGAGTATTTCCATAGGACTCTCTCTCAGAGGCAAGGAAAGAATTCCGAATTTCTCCTAAATCTGGTAAGATTTTACAGGAGATCAGAGAATTGCCAGTAGCACTGCTCCCTTCACAGTGAGCACTGCAGATCATGCAGATAATAAGGCAGCAAATAGCACAGAAGAGCAGCACCAGTCACGCACCTGCTCCACGGAGATATTTTTATAAATGACTGTCTGATTCCACTCAGGATTCAGGCTTTTCTGTATGTACTTGGTTCTCCGCTTGTACTCAGCACTGGATTTGAACAAAGGAATAAAACATCACATTAGTGATCTTTTTTATCTTTCAGCTCTAATACAAAAGAAACCCAAAACACCCACAAACCAAAAACCAGAAAAAGAAAAGAGCGGCATCTTTCATTTCTGCAGCAATTCAGGGTTACGAGAGGACAATGAGAGCCTTTGGGATGTTTGCTTTGGTATGCTTTTACGAGATAGTCTTTTAAAACATCTCCTGACTCTTCAGCAGGCTTGCTCTGCCTTAAACCATTTCAAGATAAAGCATCAGTCAGCACATGCACATAGGACTTTGTCCTCTCATTGTAGGTATGGAACTCTGATTCTAAATTGAGGTGATAATGCATTGATTTCTCTTCCACGACCATCCCATTTGCACTTTAAAGTAGCACAAATTCATTATATTTATAGGTTGCAATCTCTAATTACAGGAATCCCATCTCACAAACACATTTAATGAATGTCATAAAGTAACTAATATCCTGTTAATGACTGAAGCACTAATTTCTTATTGATCCTGTTCTCTGCTTATACCTCTAGCTGTACTGGAAGGAAACATAAAAGTGCATCAGGATCACAATTTTTTTTTTCTTTTGTCAATAGCCAAGAACAAAGGTTTGGCTGCATAATCTGTTTTAAAAATAATTCACTAATGCTTTATATTGTACTTTACATTTCCTGAGTGTGGAGAAAGCAATACACTAATCTTAAACAGAATATGGATCCATCTAGCTCTATGAGCTTCGATGTTACATTTTCTTTCGTTACAATTTTAATTTAACATCAGTTTTAAGGGAAAACTAAAAACCTGGGTAGGGGAACATGAGAATCTTTTAATACTTCGAAAAACCCACAAGATCTAGGGTAAAGGAACTCTTTTTGTCAATCTGAAAGTATATATCTTCTACATCTATTACTAAACAAAATGTTCCTAGGACTGTTTTCCAGCACTAAGACAAAATGGCACAACATAACTTGTATATGTCATATTAGAGTCTTTTCTGCTTCTCCTACAATAACTTTTGATTTAACTGTTTTGGTTCACATTGTGGCATGGTCCCACACCTATGTACTAATCTCTTTCATATGAGATTAACTGAGAAGGATTACTCAGGACTACATTTAATCAGCCAGTCACTGATGATGCACCATAGCTGGTACCAGGTTGGAACAGTTCTGATTTGCGGTTATATGAAAGATACGTGTGCTTTACTGGCACACATGTGTTAATATGGGGACTTCAGCACCAGCAGTTTCACTCTGTAAACTCAATTCTGCTGTGCAGTGATCCCATCTAATTAATCTGGTTTGCAGAGTTGTTTTATTGTCCAAAATGAGGTGGCTCTATCCAAGCTGTCTACTAGCCTGATATCTCAAAGTGAAAGGGATTTGCAGCAATTTTTAGTCTCATTTTTTTTCTCTAGTCATTCTATGTATTTCCACATATTTTCTTGGACATCTTGCTATCCACTGTCTTTCAGTTTATTGAAAAATGTGAACGGTTTTGGGACCTGTTAAACAAAGTATCTGTTCACCTCTGCTTATAAGAAGAAAGCAGCAGCTCTCCAGAGGTCAGGGAGTTCTATCAGCCATAGCATGGCATAGCAAAGTTGATTTAAAATCCAGGGGGACCAAGAGGATATGAAAAAGAACCTCAGACAAAACTATTTCTTTGCATATCTTGGAAAGAAAGCTGAAATACAAAATCTGAATCCATTTAGAAATGAGATTTCAATTGCACACAGTATTAAGTATTGCAGTTAAAATTCTAAAGCACCTCAGTAGCTTTCTTTTCCCACTCTCTGGTATGAGAAAAGCATCCCCTGCCTAGAACATCCTGTTTAGATGTCCTATGACCTACTGGTTTTAGGGAACTGATATACTTCCATTTCTTGAAGAAAGTGGGAAAGAATCCTTTGCACACTCAGCCAAGAAAATGACACCAACATTCCCTTTCCTTTTCTGGATCTCCTTTTGCAATAGTAGAACTTCATCACCTTTTCAAAGTTTCAGATTCTTTTTTGAAGTATGTGAGAAGGTGATTCATGCAGTGTTGAGTTCCAGAGCTTGCAAAAGATGAAATTGCTGTTAACATGGCAGTTCTGAAATATTTCCAGTGAAGTCCATGGAATATTTGGATCTATACAGGGTGAGCTGAGCTCACACCCATGTAGTCTGTGGTCTGTGTCTGTTGCAGACAGAGGCAGGAGACCTTGGCCTCTTATAGGGAGGTGCAGAACCAAGCTAAACTGGTTGTCAGATGAAGGTTTCTAGGCCTCTGAAAAGAAGGATCTGGCAAACACATTAAGTTCATACCCCTGATGCACCTTCAGATTAACAGATTAACAGATTAACACGTGAAGATTCTTTAATAAAATGCATTCATTAAACTAGTCACTGGTATGTCACTGATTATGAAATAATTTGCATTTGAAATTCAAAGAGTATACTGTGTGAAAAGATACAAAAGGCATATCTCTTTTATTTATATTTTCTCCCTGATTCCTTAATTATAATTGATTAACGTATAATAAAATTTATTAAGTGTGATGAAAAAAGCATAATAGAATAACCATGTTAAAAAAGTGTAACAGAACACACATATGAAATGTGTAATTTTGACATATTCATTAAATAATTTCAGTAATTAAAAAAGAGACAGATTATAGAAATCTGTTTATTGAAATTAATCTGCTCACTTGTTTAGTTTAAACAAACTTAAAATTGGGGTTGGAATATTTATGTGCTTGCCTGGGCTGATATTAGCATATCTTGAGAACTGAGCTTTGCCTTATGTTTCCAGGATAAACAAAGCACTCCTCATTTCAATAATTAAATTTTAAATCTGTTTAGCACAAATAACCACTTATGTGGTCAAGCAGATTTAATTGTCTATCTGGGCAATTATTTAGAATTACACCTGGCTTTAATGTCTACACACTGTTCAAGATAAATAGAGAAAAATATTCTGTTTCTTTACCAAACAGAGCCCCTTTCTCTTGGCAGTAACACCGTTCAAAATCTTCATACAGGTTCACAGTTAATTATTTTTAAACTTTCAGTGAGTGAGAATGTGGTTTTAAATATCTCTGAACTAAATTCTTTCAGACTTCAAAAGACATTTTGCTCGTCGTCAGAGTTAGGTCTCAGAATAATACTGCACAAAGGATCATTAACTACTTGTTTCCAGTTCCTGAAATTACCTAATTAGTAAATGAAAAACAAAACCACACCACAGCTTCATGCCATCAGAACTCAAGAGGAGTCTGTAGCTCACTGCACAGGCTAACTGTCTCATTCATGCATACGAAAAATGAAAGAATAAAGTTGGAAGATAATAGACTCTACCTGGCATTTTGGACAACCATGACTTGTCTGCACATCCAGAATTTACAGAGTTAGGAACACAGAGGAAGCAGTGTAAGAGAAAATGAGAACAGAGATGGGAGAAAACATGAATAATGGGCAGATTCTAGTATCAGAATCAAAGGAAACAGAGGTATTAGGAAGAATAAGAAGTCTGAACTACAAATAAAAGTTATTCAGCAGCAACCCAAGATTCTACTTTCCAAAAAAAGTCTGGGACATTTAAGAAGCTCTTAATTTTCATTATTCCCTAAAGGCTCAAGTTACATGCAAAACTATAACAGTGTCATTCTTTAAAACAATAAACCCAAACAAAACTAATATCCAGTTCTTCATAACTTGGTAACAAGTTTAAACTGATATGTCATAGGATGAACATGCCTTTAGTTCAAAGTCTTATTTCCATATCAGTGAATGCACCTGCAAAATTCCCACTAAGAGTGATTTGACAAACATTTTATGAGACCCTTAGGTGCATTTAAAAACTTCTCAAGCTTAAGCACCTCTTCCCCTTACATTCAGTGATAGTTTTTGGCCAGTGCTACTGAAGAATATTGAATATTGTATAGCTGGAGTTAGCAAGCCACAAAAGGAAATGTTTGGCTTTATTTGTACCACTCATGCATTTAGTGGTGCTTGCCCATTCGCCAAATGGTGAGCTGTGACCTGAGCATCCACTTTCCTGCTAGTCTGGGTAGAACAGAAATACAAACTTTTATTTGTATTGCTCTATCCTAAGAGTCTTTTAGCGTGAGCATTATTACACAACAGGGGAGTTTCCACAAATCTGTCTTTGCAATATAAAGTCTGATCCACCAGCTTAATTTTAGATATATCCATTGTGCCACTGAAGGCACCAGCATTATTATAACCATGTGTTCTTATGCATTCTCCATATACATATGACAATCTGTAACATTAGGGCAAAAGAATAGTTACAATATTGCTGATACAGAAACATATCTTTTAAAGGAAGTAATAATGAGCTATTTGTAATTACAGAGTCAAAAAATCAATGATCTGTGAAAAAATGATTAGTGACTTGTATAGTCATTAAATATAAAATTATCAGTATTTCTAAAACCATATTTTCACTCTTAAAAAAAAAAAGCTCCATGAAATTTATTTTCTGACAAGTATTTCTTGGCTTTTTTATTATACTGCAACCATAAATATATCTCAGGTACTTTAATTTTGCTTTTGTGCAAATCAATCCTAAGTTCAGATTGTTTTGAGCTAAAGCAACCATTCCATGCTAGACTTAACATGCAGCTTTCTGTATTACAGAAAGTATTGCATCTATTTAGTACATTTTCATTGAGACTGTTGTTATTTTAAATATTTTTACATGTATTGTATTTTTTAAAAGGCAACACAAAAAGAACCACAAACATATACCTACAGGAATGATCATAAATTTCCTAAGGTCGTTAGCAAAATATGTATATTCTCCTGGGACCAGGATCTGACTCTCTATTAAAAATCCACCATTTTTGCTGGTGTTGAACCTGGATTTTCTATAGCAATAACTCTTAGTTCTGTTTATTAATGACACATAGCAAACCTAAACCAAAAGAAAATTCAAATTAAAATTTGTCCTACACTTACCCTCTCCCTGGAAGAAGATAAACTTTAACAAAGGGGTCTGAGTAGCCATTGTTGTCTCTGGGAGCAAGGTTTCTTGCCTGAAGGATGTGGATGATAAGGTTGCCAAGGTGTTTGTCATAGTTGATTTGAAGCTATTGAATGCATTAAAACACAGCAGGGTTATTTGTTACTTTTAGTTTCTGAGTAATTCAATATCTCCTAAACCCTTTCAATAAACTGAATTTTAGACCTTCATTTTCCTTCCAAATAAACACATTCCAGAAGTTTCTGTCTCTCTCTCCTGACTAGAATATGATGCTAGATCATCACACTGGACCTTGAAAAAAAAATGGAAACATCCATATTCCAATCAGGAAAAAGCAAAGGAAATTTGAGCCCTTCATATTATTCTGAGCAGTAGCCAGTTTATTGAGAGTTAATTACACACATCCTATTTACGTGGAGGACAAGTATGACGAGGATGTTATAATACTATGGAAAGACTCTTAGTACTAATATAGAAGAGAGAGATTAATCAAGGGGGGAAAAACCCCCAGAAATCTATAGGAAGTTAGGCTTCAGTTGTTCTGCTGTTCTCCTTTTGAGTGTTTTAAAAGGCTAAAGTAAAATTACATAATTTACATAGGATAACCATAAACTTGGTATGGCATGGAGACACTGCAGTATAAGAAACCCACAGTAATTCTTGCTTCAGTGTAAACAGACTAGGAATTTCTAAGGAAAACCACAATAGGTGGCCAAAGATTAAGGATTAGAATGATCTTTATTATCATTTTAGTCCCTTTGAAAACAGCAGCATTTTCCACCTTTTGGTTCTATTACATAATCTGACATTAAAGACAGGTACAAAAATCAAACACTGACTTACAATAGTGACATTTTAAGGGATTGGAGTTGAATAAGAAATAAGTTGATAGAGATATTTTTCTGCAAACTTATTTCAAAGAAAAACACAGCCAGTATCAACAACAATCTACACAGTAAAAACTACACATTTACCTGTATTTCTCCAGTGATTGGATGGGAAGCAGACTTTGTAGTTTCCGTGGGCTGCCAGAATAAAAATACATAGATTTTCAAAGTTAAATTTTTTAACAAGTGGGGTTTATACTGCTGCATTGCCACAAATTTTTTTTAAAAACTGTCTCCAGTTGTTACAGTCAAAACTAATGGTTACGTATTTCAACAGCACTTAAAGTCCAGCCCAGCCATTTTGATCAGTTTTTATGCAGGTACAGAATCAAACAACTTCAACACCAAATCTTTACATTCTGAGCAGACAAGAAGGCATGGGGAGAAAAAAACCACATAGCATTAACCCTGCCCAACAAACATGAATGCTGCCAAGAGAAAGAAAGGACCATGTCACATAAACAGTGCAATATATTTCTGTCAATGTGAGAAAGGCAGAGAGAGGCAAAAGTTACTCTAATTTAAACTGAGTTTAGTGAAAGTGGGTAAAAAGAGTGGAAATGGTACTAAAACTAAGTGATGTGTAGTAAGTGGATTACATAATTGCAAAGCACATCATATAATGTCTTTTACTTTATTCTGTGTTTTCTGATAGTCAGTTCAGCTACAACACTTCAAATTCCTCCCCACACTTTCTGTGACATGAAATTTAAATTTTCTCTCCTTTATCATTAAACTTGTCTAAAATTTTGACAAAAAGCAATAGATTCCTTAATGTTTCTCTCTGCTGTTTTTTTTTTCCCTCCTGTTTGTGGAAAATAGTATCACCACTTGATTAGAATCCTGAACTACAAAAATATGCTGTTCTGTTAAATATTGGTGGCCTCGAGCCACTCTGGAACAACCTCTAATCTGCAAGGCATCAGTCAAGCAAGAAAGCTCTGTTTCAGCAGTAGGATTTGAATATTTTTGTGTTCTCTCCATATCTGCTTCCTTGGTTGATGCAGCAGAAAACAAATGGTGCAAACAAGGACAAACCTACTGTTCTCTGGAGACTGCTCTGGAAGCTGTCATTTCCTATTCCTCCAGATGTGAGCAGCTGCCTGACATTATTCCATGTAATTTGTACTTCTATCATTTTCCTAGAAGAGTAAAAACCACCTGCCTCTTTTGTGCTGCCAGACACTCCAAGAAAACACTTCAAGGCACTTTTAAGATGTTGGACATCAACTGCTTTAAATTAGGCCAAGGAAATGCCCACATTTCCTGCATCACAGCATGAAGTTAAGGTGATGCACTGCCCTTTTCAGGTTTGTGTTGAAGAAACATCCTCGAAATCAGTCAGATCTACAGATCAGAACTAACCACAAAAAACCCAGCTAAACACTATCACAATGCAAACACTAGAGAAAACTAGCCCAAATCTGCCTGTTATATGGATATATTCACTGTCTTGTTGTCTTATGCACAAGCTTTACCAGAAAAACAAACAAACAGAAACCAAACCAAACCAAAAAACCCCAAAACAAAATCAAACTTGATTTGTGTGTAAATGCATTTGCATCCAAAAAATAACTCTCATGAAAAATTTTATAATCAGCTTCTCTCATTTTACAAAGCTTTTAAAAAAGTTTAATTCATCCAACAATTTAGTTGGATGTCAGAATACTGACTGAATATTGTCAGAATACTGACAATAAAATAAGTCAGCAGTATTCTATAAAATGTTCTGAATCTGAAATGAAATTTTAGATTGATAGCAATATACTAAAACTTGTTAGGTCCTTGACAAAACTATTCAGAGAGTGAATTTCACTGATTTTGCCAAAGACAGGGAGCTACCTGAGCATCATGCAATCTTTCAAAGTAGGGCATAAATGGCTTATATTTCAAATACTTTACCTCTACAAATGGATTTTATTATACTTAATAGTTTTGACCTCAGGCTGTACTAGCACTGACAATACTGACACCACCAAAAATAACATGGAGCTAGCTGTGCTGTGGCTACAAAATCACTGTCAGATAGTCTAAATGCTCTCGTTTTTCATGAATTGGAATAGCAAGAATAATGAGTTTGTTCACTCCGAATGTCATGTAATATGGAATGTATGAGTATGGATAATGTAGGAGGAGTTCATAGAGAAGGGAATGGGCATGATGAATTTGTATTGAGACTTCCAAAGGTGGTTAAGTTGTAGCTTGTAAAGTGGATTCTGTAAAAATAAATGTGCAGTTTTATGTTTCCATATCATTGTTGAATCACTGCATCATTTACAAGACCGTGATTCAATACATAAAATTTCTGTTTTCTCTGATGTCAGCAGATCTAAAATTGATCATGAAGAAAGAAACATTAAAGAAACATTAATAATTTAGGCTGAAAGAGACCTCTGAAGGCCATCTGGTCTAATCCACAGATCAGGGCTGGGCCAGCTTTGAAGCTGGTTCTGCATTGAGAGGCAGAGATGCAAATAAGTATCTTTCTTTATCACGGCCTCAGTGAGGATTAATTTGTAAAGACAGAAAGTATTTCACAGTTGGCTTTCAGAGGCACTAAAGGATCTGAGGATTTAGGAAAAAAACCAATCCATTCTTCATATTAACTATTTCTATAGGTCATTTATATCCTGGATACAATCTTCACCATAGAATGATCATGCATTTACACTACAAAAGAAACAGGTCTGCACAAGATATTGTCAGCTCAAGGGTTCCAAGGATTAAATCTCTCCTGTGATGGCTAATCAATTTCTGTCTAATTACTGGTAATACTCCCATATGCACTCACACACCCTGTGTAAGAGATGGTGCTTTGTAATGCCATCACACCTGCTCAAGCAGGTTGTGATGACCATGAGGTGAAACTGGTTAATGCCAGGCTTTGATGCACTATGCACTACCACCTTCTGTAGTAACAGCAGATATGAGAAAATTTGCCCTGCAGAATATGGCAGAGACCACAACAACATTTCTAGAGTGTACATTCTATACAAAAATCCTTTAAAAAGTACTTGCTAAAAATAAAAACAGTTGCAAAAACAAGATCTAGGCAGTTTGGATATTTAGTCTGTCATGATACTTTGGCAGGGCTGCAGCCTGCCTAGAAATGCTGTCAGCCCAAGGCAAAGAGCAGTTCCAGAAAGGATGAGCTTTCTCTTCTAACAGAGCTCAACACCATTATAAACTTGGCCTGAAGTCAATAAACAGAAACTATAGAAGTCAACAAGAGCTATGCTTGTTATGAAAGAAATGCCTCTCAACATGATTTTCACAAATAAGCAAAGAATGTTTTAGATATTTACCTGACTAGTTCTGACTTTTGCGTCTCCTACATAAAGGCATTAGTTCTAATAAATTTTTGTTTCATCTTTATAAGCCTAGAGCTGAATTTTCATAAAAGAATCCTAAATCCTCTGTGAAGCAGGAAATTACATTTATGCATCTAACTTTAGGTGACCTGCTACAGTGCCAAAGCTGGGAACCCAGTCTCCTCAAGTAGACAGAATGGGGCACCTCTCCAGGATACACTGCACAGCAAGGGCTTATTGATCTCCATACACTGTGAATGTAGGAGTGTGATTCATCCCACCCAATGTGAGATCTACATTTCAGTGTAGATTGTGGCATGTGCACTAATAGCCCTGCTCTCTGCATGCAGTGCCTGCACTGTGATGGCAGATTTCACCCAGTCACAGGAAATGTACTTCAGAAACTTATTATTCTCAGTGGCAAAAACCATGCACATGGCAATCAAGTTCATATGTAAATGTATACAATATCCAGAGTATTCTGTAGTGAATCTAACTATTACCCTAAGGATTAAGCAATTCTGCCACATCCCTGAAGTTAGATCCAGTAAATATTGGCATGTGGATGTAACTTCTGCATCACACCTGAATTAGTTTGTAGAAAGTCTATGGGCATTGTGGCAAGACAGAATTACTATCCAAACCAAACTGATCAATAAATATCTTGTACTAAATTGTTGGATGAAAAAGATTTTTATTTTTGTGTTGCACATGAAAGTTATGCTGGCATATCAAAGAACTGTCTGAAATGAGCAGACACCATTTGCTGGTTCTGGTTCGTGCAGTACCTAACCCATCGGTCCAAATCACAGGCATAGTTTCAACAGCACAAAACTAAAAACATCATATGATGCAGTAGGAACCTGACAGTCCCAAAAATGAATACAGGTGCAGAGTAAAAAAAGCTTAGAAAGCACTTTGCAACATGAAGCATTGTGAGTGTGTCAGAAGTTGGATATTCAGGATAGCAATCAGCAGTCTTGCAAATTGCTTAAGCAAATGCAGTCTTCAAAGAACTGAGTTTCACTTCAGGTCTTGACTTTTTTGACACAAAATGCAAAAATGTGACAGATGAATTTATGATCTAGTTTTCAGTTTCAACTGTGAAAAAATGCTACTAAGTTCCCACTCTTCCCTTTTTAGGTGTGCAGATGCACAAGAACTTCAGCTGAGGAATGGACAGGATGTGGCAAAGAAAATGAGAAATTATGCTTGGCAAATTCACAGGAATTAGCTAATGACAAAACACATTTTAATGGTAAATTTTGTTTTCAATCTTTCCCTGGCTTTCAGAGATTTACCATTGTTATGATTATTCATAGCTTGTAGCACTTTAAGCAGTAGTTTGGTACAGAGAGAGAAATTATGGTCTTAGCACTATCAGCTTCTTTAGTGGAAATAGTACCTCACCACCATGTAGGATGGACTTTAAAAGCAACAAAGGCTGTAAAGGGCTGTTATTTTGTTTAAAAAAATTATATTAAGTTGGGTTTTTTTAAGAGAGGGACAAATCTCTTGGATAAATCATGTAATCTTTCTTTATGTCCAGATTCAATATCTTAACAGTGATATTCATTGTTATCCAGGAAATGAGTTTCCCAAGATGTGCTGGCATTTCTCGCTACACTAAAGGAGGTAAAGAGGCAGTTTCTTCCTGTCATCAAAATGTTCTTGCTCCATAACTTGTAAATTTCTTACCTTGCTGCTGTGCCGCTTTTTGCTCACTGAGGGAGAACCAGGCTGACCAGGGCTGGGGACAGCACTGGAGGTGGCAGAAGTGGTTCCAGAGTGGACATGAGATCCCTTTTCCACTCCTGAAGTAGCAACCAGAGGTGACTGCTGTAGAGAAACCTTTTGGAGCTCTGCAGCCAGCTGCTTGGGATCAACCCCCGGGGACTTCGCTTTATCTACTGGATTAAAGCAAGAGAGCTTGGTATTGATAACACCCAGAACATGCAGATCCATCTTGTCACGGTACAGGGACAGCAAAACAACCCTTACAAGTTTTCATGTCATCTGCCTGTGTCCTTTGAAACTGCAAAAGGCATCCTATGAAAAATAGACAACTCTCCCACAGCATCGACATCCCAATTCCAATCTTTGTGTGGTAGTGCTACTTACTAGTGCTCTTTACCCAAGAAGCTTTCTGAGGAGGTACTTCTAGGCGAAGAAAAACAAGCATTGTTGATCATTTTGAATCAAACTGGAGTGAATTACAGTTTTAAAGACTGGCCTTTGCTATCACTCATTGTTTGAAACTGGTCCATTTTCACTAAGTATCTGAACTTTCTTGTAAAAGGTTTAAATCTCATTTTGACTTTTTTAAAATCAACTGTATATTGAACAGAACTGCTCCTGAGATAATTTACACAAAAATATAGAGAAAAAAAGCTTCAAAACTTTACTACCACAAATTATTCACAGAAGAAAAAATGTAAACAAATGAAGGCTGAAAGCCCTGATTCATCTTTCCTACATTACTCACACCTTTGTGAGGCATCTGTAGTAGGAGTCTGATTGCCCTCCCTGATGACCAGGATGAGTGGGAGGAATTTACCCTTTGGAGATAGCAATTTCTATTTAACACAGAAATGAAGTAAAGTTTCATATATGCTAGACTGAATAGAGTTAAAAGGATGCTAGGCACAGCTTGATTCCCAGGTTCTCAGAAGTAGGAGAGGTTTAAAACAACACTTCAGCTTTATCCTGCCTGCTTGGCTAATTCATTTTTCTCTCAGAGAAAATGGAGATTGCTCCCTTCTGAAGCACAAACAGTCTGCCAAACCTCAGAGGTAATGGCAATAACTCTACAGAGTTGTTCCAACTCAGAAACCACTATAAGATTGCAAGAGTAGGAGGAAACATGCCTGCAAGAATGGAAAAAAATTCTTTTATTTCTGTTCCTTCTCATTTTGAGTTTTCTTCATTAATAAAAAAGCTGGTTTATTCTAGTTTTTGTCCTTTCCAAAACTGATTTCAGGGTCTTTCAATGCTTTTGGTGTTTTTGATCTGCTCACAAACTAGAAAAATGTGGGTAGCTCTGCTTCAAAGCTCTGTCATACTTAGTCTTTGCTTTCACTTACTATCAATAACATCAATTTTCAACTAAGGGTAGCTTGATGGTAAGTATATTAATAGCTAGGAAATTTTACATGGTTAGAAAATGGAGGATTCAATCCAGGTAATTTAGGTTCTGGTTGATAAAAGAGCAGCCACAAAACCACAGAACCCAGAGCAGACCCACAGAATGGTGAGTGGAGCAATCTTAATCTGCACTGATCTTGCTGAGGAGGTGCATTACTAGCAAGATTGTGGATGTTGATTCAAAGTTAGCTTAGATATGAGTGACACAATGACTGAAGCCTGCAGTTGTGGTATTGACTGAACAGCAGGAAATCCCCCCAAAAGCACTGCCATCATAGAACTCACATGACAAAACTGAATACTTGCTATTGCATCCCTCTATCCAGTAAATACTGGTTTTTTGTCACTTATAGCAGGCCACAAACTTTGTATTAAGCTAACAGGTATTTTCATTGAGTTTTTTCAACACTGACAATTCTATGGTTCTATGAACATAGGCCTTAGGACCTGTGTGTTTTCTGGACTTGCTGCAGTTTTCTGGGAGCTTTGTTTTGGTCTCTCTGGCTGCCACTGTCTAATGACCAGATGGCTACAACCTAAATTTGCCTTCACCTTGTATAGTGCCCATTCTTCACTATTTTGATACAGAAAGGCACAGCTGTAATTGCACTGTGCAGACTGAAGTATTTATGACTCCAGGCTAATAATGCAGTTTATAGGAGCAGAGGCCTGGGGTGGCAGCAGAAGGTTTGGACACAGGATGGCAGATGAGGGCCTGGGGACACCAGCAACTCCCTGGCCAGGTACTGACTCAGGTGCAAACCCAGGCGCTGGGCAAAGTAAACTTTAGGGGCAGCAGAAGGAAAAAGGACAAGAACATATCACATGTAAACCTCACAGTATCCAGCACCCACAGGTACTTTTCCTCTGGGCAGCTTTCCAGCCCCAATCTGTAGGGCTGCCTGGGGTTGTTGTGACCCAGGTGCAGGACCTGACATTTTGTCTTGATGAATCTCATGCAATTGGCCTTGGCTCATCAATCCAGCCTGCCCAGATTCCTCTGCAGGGCCTTCCTACCCTCCAGTAGATCAACACTCCTGCCCAAATTGGTGCTGTCTGCAAACTCATTGAGGGTGCACTGAATCCCCTTGTCTTGCCTTTTTATATAAGGCATGGTCCCCCTTCTACCCATGGAAATATTTGGGATGTAACACCAGAGCTTACAATACTAACATACTAGCTTATATCACATCCAATTTTCAGCTGCTATCCAGACCTACAATATTAAAGCAACTTCTTGTCTCTCACCTGCCCTTACTGGCTCGTGCAGCTCCAGGTGCTGGGGATTCTCAGAGTCCGAGAGCATGTTCAGGTCCCTAAAGAAAGCAAGTGGAAGCCTGAGACAAAAGAAACTCTTTCCTCATACCCTCATTATTTTATTAAGTAGGTAAATGAATAGTGGTTCATGACAGAAAGCAGCTTCCAAGCATGGTCCCTCCTTAGCTGATAAATATTTGCAATGCTGTTAAAGAGCTGAGAAGAAAAGCTTCTTTTAAGGTGAAATCTTTAATGGATTTAATGCAAGTGTATGCATTTCTCATGATGCTTAAATGACTTTCATCTGAAGGATACAGATTTCACTAGAAGTCCAGTTATTACTAAATTACCTTCTTTTTCTAACCTCAGTAAATTCAGTGAACTGTATGTTTGTCATGAGAGGAGATTGTGGCCTGACAATGGAGTTATCATTGTTTGTAAAAGCATAATTACTAGCATCTGATTCAGTTTATCTCTCCTTCTTACTTTAAGAGAAAAACAGAATAAAAGGATCTCCCACAGTCACAGTGAATTCTTGCTTATTATTACATTGATGTTTTGTGCTAACAAAGGTTCCACCTTAACAACTGTAAATTAAAATTTAAAAAGTTTAAAAAAAACAAAAGCCATGAAAAGCCAAAAAGAAATGGAAACAGAAAGATGGGGAAAAACTCACAGTCTTACACATATTTCTGCTTCCCCACTCTGCTGAATTATAATGCTCTGAACCTCTTCATACGTTTTCCCAGTCAAGGGGATGCCATTCCACTCCAGCACCTGCATTCCTAAGAAGACAAAACAGCAAGAGGTCAAGGGCTCAGATTTTGACAAAGGCATCAGTTAGATCCTTCTTGCCTTGCTTTGACAAGACAATTTGATGTGGCATTCAGTGAACATTGTTCAAATGGCACAACACATTAGCATTTCACTTCACACAGATTAGATTGGTGAATGTTATTGTCCCTTCAGCTATAACTTACCTGCTGAAACAAGACAGGAGATTAATTCTCTCTGTTTCAAAGTTTGCATGCACTCTCCATAGTCTTGGTTGCATGATATTGGAAAAATTTTCCAATATCAAAACCATGCACACCTACCAGCATGGAAGGAAACCAAAACACTCTATATACCAGACATTCCCTGGCCAGCCATGGTCTTGGAAGATAACTGTTTCCTACAGTGACAAATTGCTGCTGAGAAGCTGAGCCTCAAAACGGAATTATTTGTGAATGTGATTAGATAATTCAAATATATGATTAGATAATTCAAATATATTTCCTTTACTTTGTCACTTACAAAAATACAAAAAAGTGAAGGCTGTTGGACTACCCAATTTTAATGAAAAACATGTGCCTCCACATTTCAAACACCAGCCTGGTAGTATTCAGGTTTAAATTTTTCTTCTCTACCTTTTCTCATAAAAAATGGACAAAATAGATGAACATACTTCAATGTGGAAGATATAAACAGAACTATATTAATCAGGCTGAAAAATACTGAATAATGATCTGATCTGCTGTGTCTTCCAAGTGTCCCAGGACTGGGAGACTCAGTATGGTTCAATGTATCTGTACAAGGAAGTTTTTGCAGAGTACTTGCACAGTATTTTACTCAATATTTGCAGAGTCAATCCCCCTATAAATCATGTGAGCTGTATTCTGATAAGATGAGAAATTTTTTGGTTAAGGTTAAATGCTTACACAAAGCAAACCCTAAATTCATATCTGGGACTTACAACTGAGGTGCTGAGAACTGGGTTTGAATTCTGAATTAATTAGTCATAAGAACTCCAAACAGATGTACAAGTGTCAAAATCCAAGCCTCTGGCTCTAGTGGGAAAAAATTGCTTAATGGGACAAGATAATGAATTATTAATAGTCCACTAAAAGCAATGCATTGCAAAACATCTGAAAACCACATCACCCACACAGCAAAGAAAACCACAAACACTTAGCTTGCTACCACTTACACAGATAAAACCAAGTCTTCACCTGGGTCATATTTTAATCTCAAAGTCCTGCGCTGTTGCATATAACAAATGGGAAAAATAATGAAGTGAAATGTGGAGATAAACTCATATAAAAGCATGCTTCTAAATAAAATATAATGAAAAATTTTCATGGAATAAATCAGACTAAATTATTTGACAATGAAAGAATATGAGAAATAAATATACACATTTGTATTCCAAAATTTTCCACCGGATTCCATGAATTAGGAGTTGAAATATCAGAATTGCTCATAACTGTTGTCAGCTAGAATTTATCATTTTGTTTGTAGAGTTTACAGAAAAACAAACTACACAGAACGACTAAAAAGTGATGCTCAGAAGGCAGTAAAGCCAGCTGCCTAATGTCAAAATAGATCTGACTTTTCCTAAAATTTAGCCCCTTTCATTTACCAGCCATGATTCAAAAACATGATCTTGCTTTTGCTTGTTAAAGCAGATCTGATTTTAAACTCAGTTCCTCTGGAATAAAGCAACAGTAATTATGAGCAAATTCATTTCCCCCTGATTTTCAGTCACACAAATATAACAGCATGATGCTTGGTCTTTAGCCTTCTAGAAAGGAAGGAACTGAAGTTATTTTTGTCTTTTTTTCATGTGTGCCCTCATAATGCTATCATGGCATAGGGTGTAATGTATGACATTATGAACCTCATGATTAAGACAAGTAAAACCCCCACTTCCATGTAGTGGCAAGGAACAAGAACAAAGCTTTAAGATTTAGATATTTGAGAGAGCAGCTAACATCCTTTTATTACCAAAAAAAAAGAGCTTTTTCAACAAAATACTATGAGTTACTTGAGCTACTATTAACAACTCAGTTTAATTTAAAAGACTGTCAGGGAGAGCTTAGCTGAGTACAGCTGCAGTTCCAGGATTTGGAAACCAAGTCTGATTTCCACTGGGGAGAGTTTCAACAGTGTGTGGAACAGCACTGCAGTCACTCACCTGGTCAGAAGGGCCACACACACGTGAACAAAGCAACAAACTGAAAGGAAATTGAATTTCAACAGCCTCAGCTAACACAGAGATCCATTTAGGTCGTCAGTACAGGGTTATTTTCTTTTTATTGTGTGCCTTGTGGATCCATGAATGCTTAAAATCAAGCAACCTTAACATGACTGAACTGATCAGACTGATAGCCCTTGGGTCTATGAAAAAAAATGTAGGTGAGAAGCTGATTTCTCTTTTCTCAGCATGTAAGTGCTATACACATTTTGTTAAAAAAAAAAGTAATGTTACAAAGAAAACCTTTAGAAGTAATGCAAGTCTAATTAACAAAAAGAGAAAAAAAGTATTGAGAAGTTACAAGAGATTTGTGATAATTTTTTTTTTTTCCTAAAACCAATCACATTCTGTGACTATTCATTGATAGTCAGGATATGATAGCCAAATTTCCAAAAGTTTGTAGGCTTCAGGTCATCAGTGTAGTAGGTAAGAAATAAAAAAAAAAAAAAAAAAAAAGAAGATGAGAAAACCTTCATTGCTCCATGGAAACTCTGTGGACTGACGAAGTACTAGTAATTGCCCTGGTAATCAAATATATTATTTCTTCCAGCATTTTTCTTTCTTTCATTGTTATTTTACTGGGTGAGCAACAACTTAATTTTAGCAATATCATCTCCCACACTCTCAATAAATATATCTTTCATTCCATCACCTGGGTGATAAATCTGTACTGTTTAACTGAATGTGGCTGTAGATATAACATTCCAATTGATAAAACAGCACAAAACAAATTATAAAATATGCAGATAGAATAAGTCTCTGTATTAGAGTTTCTGCCAACTGGAAGGCACAATATTTTTCTCGGTTTTCACTCATATTACATGATTTCTAATATTTTCTCTCCTCTTCAGACTCATCTTTCAGATATAAGCTAGCAGCATGATTAAAGTTGAAATTGAAAGGAATCTGAAAATCATCCAAGGATTTGATTACTCTAAACATACGTCTTGACATAGTTGATTCAAATGCAGAAATATTAAACTGAACCATGGAACATCTCTTGGATTTTGTTCCCATTTGTAACATAATGTACACTATTATAAAGCTAATCTCAGTCACTTTTAATGCACTATTATACTGCAGCTTCCCTTATTCAGTATACCCAAGGCACCCAAGAAGTGGAAAAACTGTTGTTTGCTGTGTCACTAAGAGTTTGTAATTATTTCCAACTCTACTTGTGTATAAAACCTATTAGTTTTCCATTCATTTTAAAGTCTCAGAGCTGCTGTCCTACTGGAATTTAAAAATATCTAAATATTACAATCTTAGAATACAGCCTCTGTATTCTCTGTATTTCGGTTGCACCATAGTTATACCCACAGATTGCTGGGGTTCATTCTCTGCTTCTTCATATTCTGCATTGTTTATTCTTATACATAACAAACATGTCACTTTGAATTGCATTTTTCACTGATCTAATGCTCATGAAGGAAAATGAAATTGGACTCTATAGATTAGCAACTCCAATCAGTAAAATAAAAATCAGTGAATACTAGTATCTTTCTATACCAACTAAAAATTAAAATTCAGAAACATTACTTTGAAATCCCGGAAAGTCCTATAAAAGTTAAATGTGCGCTCAGAATAAGGAGAAACAATATAAACCTCCAGTCTAATACTCAACACAAAATTACTTTATGGTCTATGTTCTCTAGTTATTTTTCTTTTATTTCTAAACCTTTTTGATGGTTCAAAATAGATTGATGAAAGTCAATGTGTTAATGTATTTCCCCAAACTGAATTAATCACACCAAAACTCATTATTTTCTATTGGCACCTTAACTTCTTCCATTTGTCATTCACACTCAGGCTGAATATTTTCCACTTATTACAATAACTATTATATTGGCAACACTCACGATTCTTGAAAATTGATATGTTGTTCATCAAACAGAAATTATATAATGGACCCTCCTATGCCTTATGGCTGCTATACTATAAAATGACATTCCAAGAAGTATGGCCAGAGCAAATGAACCTTGTATTTGAGGGGTACTTGGCATTTTTTGGCAGCTATACACCCCACCACTGACTTCAGATTTAAATACATGCTGGCACATGATTCCACAGTTCACCCTTCAGTCTGAACCATGCTAGAGCAACAAGGGATGATCTACTTGTACTTGTGTGGCCTAATTCAAGTTCTGGCAAGTTAAATGAAGCTTAGAGTTGTTGTTTTTGAAAATAAGTATGATACAAATGATATGTTTATAGCGCTTTCACCATTACTATAGCCCCAAAGATCAGTTTACATTAGAGTTGCAGACTGATGATCAGTTATACCACGCTGAACAAAATGTTGTGGTGCATTGTAATTATTCAGTGTTTTAGAAAAACAAGTGGTTTTTTTGCAGCATGTTGTTTGTCACATTATATCATAGCACAAGCTGGCTTGTACTAGGCAATTAACATGGCTATAGATAAGAAAGCCAACCAGCCCCTGGATTGACAGGCAGGAACCTCAACCAATTACATTCCAGTCTAAGCTGCTGACATTTCACTGGTCAGGGAGCTGGGAGGTGTCAAAGATCAATGAGCCGTCCAGGAAAACTCCCTTTTTAAAGAGGGGCTGGAGGGATGAGCTCTCTCTGTTGCCTTATGAAGATCGGGTGAGTGCTTGTCTCTGTCTCCAGTCCGCTCCCCCTGCCTTCACAGTTCACTGAAGCTGTAGAGCAGAGTGTATTTACTTTGTTTTCAGTAACATCATATAGGAGATTATAATGATTTTGATAGAGAAATTACCTTCCTGTAAAATGCTCTAATTGACTTGAAAGTCTTAAACATTTCATTACTAGGCTATGCTCAAAAACAAACAAACAAACAAACAAAAAAACCCTCCTCTTTTACCTCTTTTAAAAGCAGTTTACTATGAATTCAGATTTTTTAAAATTATGTAACAATATATGGTAGAATGAAAAAGTCTGCTAATTCCAAGTCAGCTTAAGATTCACCTAAGGATAGTTAACAATGAGGCTGCAGGAATTTCTCTTTGCTGTCTCTCATGAATGGTGAATAGCTAAAACTATTTATTATTTTCTTAGAAGTTTAATGCCAGATATGAATTTAGATTAGTATATCCCTGCCTGCATTATATATTTGAATTTGTGAATCCCAAATTCAGTGAGGTTTTTTTCAGTTTCTCTTTTTGAGGAATAATTTATTCTTCTTTACAAAAACACAGTTCTGTTAGTCTTATTTCTTTCAGTTACATCTGTGAATTGAGTGATATTTGGGTTTGAAATTTTCCTTTGGAGGGGCAAAAATCACATGCCATGAGATGCAAACAAACAGTTCCTGTGGAAGTTACAGTGTATGTCTAAAGAATCACTCTCTCTTTATTAGTTAGTTTCTATTCTGCCTAAGAATTTAAATTACGACAGCAAACATTTCAAACAAAGTCTATGTAAAACACTGTTCTATTGTTATCACAAGACTTGACTTGTCTCCAAAATTTTTCAATGTTCTTGGGAGTCTGAGGTCACTTGGTTTGTTCTGCCTACAGAAGAGGTGACTGAGGGGAGCTCCAATCATGGTCTGCAGCTTCCTCAAAGGGGAAGTGGAGGGGCAGGTGCTGATCTCTCGGGTGACCAGTGATAGGACTCTAGTGAACGGCATGAAGCTCTGGCAGGGGAGTTTGGATGGATATTAGGAAAAGCAACAGGCTTCTCATGGAAGTTCTCACAGCACTTGGATTGCCAGGAGCACTTGGACAAGGCTCTCAGGCGCATGGTGTGATATTGTATTTGCGGGGTGCCCCGACGTTGGAGGGCATGATGAATGTGACTCAATGTTTTCAGAAGGCTAATTTATTATTTTATGAGACTATATTATATGAAATAATATAGTTTTTTTTTTGCAGTAGGGCGATTGCTGCAAAACTACACTAAAGAATACAGGAAGCATACTCGCAGAAGGTTAAAAAGATAATAATGAAAACTTGTGACTCCTTCCAGAGTCCCGGCACAGCTTGGCAGTGGTTTGCCAATAAGTCAAAATAGTTCACAGAAAACCAATGAAACAACCACCTGTTGGTAAACAATCTCCAAACACATTCCAAAGGAGCAAAACATAGGAAAAGCAAATCAGATAATTATTGTTTTCCTTTTTCTCTGAGGCTTCTCAGCTTCCCAGGAGAAAAATCCTGGGCGAAGGGATTTTTCCAGAAAATATGAAGTCCATATTGTGATGCTTTGGACTTCCCTGTGCCGGGGCAGGCATAAGACTCAATGATCCTTCTGGGCCCCTTCCAGCTCAGGATATTCTATGATTATATGAATGAAATATGAGTTGGAATTTATGTATGTAGAACTCCTAGAAGAATTTTGCTGGAAGAAAAGAGTGATTTGTGGCACATAGGTTAGCATGTCATCAAGATCCTGACTCATTAAAATGCAGTTTCATAGGACACTTTGCTCAGGTAAGGAAAAGTAGCTTAAAAAAGACAAGGCAGAACTATACTTTAGCAAAGCATGGTCTAAATCAAAGTGCAGCCTGAAACTTTAAAAAAGACTGGCAGGAAGATAAAGAACAGGGTGAAGACCCTGAGATAAGAAAAAAGGACAAAGAGAAATCCAGCAACATTTTCCAGTGTCTCGGAGGGGTATGAGGCAGAGAAACAAAAGATAACCATCAGCTTCTGAAAGTGTGCAAAAGGCACATCTCTGAGACCATCATGTGGTTGTCAATTTATAATCCCAGAGGGTGAGAAACAGGCTCAGCAGTTGGCATCCCTTGCTCTCTGGACATACCAATTGCATATACACATCCTAGTGCTTGGGACAGAATGGCTGCGTTGGAAAAGTGCAACAGAGAAAGAACTAATGCCAAAGAAAAGTTCCTCTTGAACGAGGACCCCCAGCATGCTGAGTCTCTTGGGGCTTCCTGAAGAGGCTGTCCTCACACAGATCAGGGGGTCTAACCCTTGCTCGGTGAATTCCTGGCTGGTCTGCAGCAGGGTCACCACTAAGGGACTACAGAGGCCAATTCAGAAAATAATGGAATAATTAGGATAATTTAAATACTGAAAGCCTCCTAGGAATGAGCAAAGGCCATGGTTATGCATTGCATGCCAATGCTACTTAAGGTCATTTAGAAACAAGAACAGAAAATTTTTGTGACTCACAGTGAGCAAACAGCACTGTTTAAGCAAAAAGTCAAGCCTTAATGAGAATGGCTGAAGTCCTTAAAATGCCAGTCTGTCACATGGCATACAGTGAGATCCTTACTTGATATGTTTTAATAGGAGTGACTCTGTCAATAATCATCCTCTGCACCCTGGGAGTAATTTTACAGTTCTGACATTATGTGATTATTCAAATATAAAGTAGAATTTACACACTATTATCTCATTTGTGAGACTCATGTAACCTGAAAGCTGAGGAAAGTGAATACAAATTTCTGGCCAGTGCTATGCAGTTCTCATCTCCTGTATGTATCTATTTTTCATATAATGCATATAATTCTCCTTTAAAGAAAAGTTTTTTTGGAACTTATGCTCTTTATAATACCAGATAAAGTAAATCCATGATATGACCTCTGAATCAACTTGTTTGTGTTCTAAATCAAGTTTAGCTAAATTTTTCCATTGTTCGAATGACTTCATTTAAATGATCATGTTTTTATGTTTCTCTTGTAGTGGCTAAATGTATTTCTGTACAAATTCGTGACGCAGACATGTCTATAGCTGTAAAAAGTATGCAGAGAAAATTTGTTTGATTATTGGCTGGTTTCAACAGACCACAAGTGAACCACATGTGAAAATGCATAAAATTATCTTATTCTTTTTATTCTTCATCTAATTTTGAAGAGATTTGGAATGAGAAATAAAAGAGCATGGAAAGCAGGATGTATGTCTGCAGGGAACAACTGTCATGCACACATGCATACAGCTGCTTTGGTTTTACCTTCTTTTGGGATTAGAGTCAATGTACCAATTTTTGGCTGTAAAAAGGTACATGTCTTGCCTCAGTAGCTGTCTAGGAATTTTGAGTAGTTAATGAATGAAGAGAAGCAGGTTCCTCTTAGGATGGCTCATCTCAGCTGACACCTTTCTGGAATGAGATGAATCACATCCCTTCTTCCACTTATGGTTAGAAAAAGAGCCCATAATACAAGGTGAGGTAAGATATTTACTTTTCAGACACCTAAAAATATGTGTATTGATTCCCTCCTTTGTCATTTAAAGTGATAAATCTGTCCTAAAAAATGAAAAGGACTTTTTTTCTCAGTTTAGCAAACTGGCAGCTGTACCTTATCAATGAGAAGGAGGAACTGAAAGATAGTGAACCTCAAGTGAAGGGAATTAATGGGGCACCATCAGAGACCGAGCTGTTAGTTCTGCTTCTGCTACAACCAGCCAGGTGAGCAGCACAAACACACCAATTAGTCGCTTTAGTTTCTTTATGTGTTAAAAGGCACAGTGAAAAGATAATATTATTGTACATTAACTTTGAGATGTCCAAGTGACAAGTGTTATTAGTAAAGCTAAGTGCAGCAGAAATCTTACTAACAAGTTGTAGGTGGTAGTACTTGTGAAGTATTAAGGGCTGGGTATTAACTCTCCAAGTTTTGTATCCCTATAACTCGTTCGTAAAGGAATTTAGTGATACATGTTAGACTTATTCTGCCCTAAGAAGCAGAGGTTCCATATGTGCTAGAAAAATGAGAGACATTAATAATTACCTGTTAGAACTAACTGTCATTTTTAACAGGAAGTTGAAAAACTGCAGGATTTCAGTTCTCAATAACTACTTGTTCTTCAGAGTGTAGTGATAAATGTAGGCACAAAGTTCATTTTTAGGAACATCTGATTAGCAACATTAATGATAGTCTAATTTTGGTGCTGTGTTCAGAGCAAAAAAGTTCTCTCATGATGCTGAGGCTGCTCAGTTCAGCCAAGATTGGAGATCCCAAAGTAGCCTTTCCTCAAAGCTCAAGCCGTCTTGCACAATCTGAGTTAGGAACCAAGAATCAAAAAAAACCCCTGATTTAGTTAAATGTGTTTTGTGAGTAGTTTTTATGAGTAGAATCAGAGAGATCTAATCAATCTAGTTATGAAAACTTGTGCACAGTCATATTTAAAAGTGCAGTTCAACTGGCTGCACTGGTTTTGATGGGATAGAGTGATTTCTTCCCACCTCACTGCAGGGGAGTGAGAGAAAGGCTGTGCTGCCTACCAGGGTAAAACCACACTTACAGAACTACAACAGGAATTAGAGAAAGGAAAGTGAGCTCCTGCAATGACTGTCATACATCTCAGTGAGAATGGTCCATGATACGCTACTAAAATTGTCTTAAAAATAATAATATAAAAAAAAATAAATTTCAAGTTAAATAATTTAAAATAATTAATACTCTTCCCAATACCTTAGAATGTAATTCTGTTGGTGTTTATGCATCTTCAACATACTTGTTACTGTCAGCTGAATTTTTTTATTAATATCTCTTTATACAAATTTGATCTGTAGTGCTTGATCAAAGAAGTAGCATTCTAACAAATAGGTTCATTGTAATAAATGTAGAATTCATGCATGACGAAAGAGCATTGCAAATAAATGATGCAAGATTACCCCCATAGTTTTGCCATTCTCTGTAAGGTTCTTTAAAAGAAATTTGAGTGCACAATTACTGAAGCTATTCTGTACATGCAAGATTGGATGGTGATTATCTGGCAGCTATATACCTAATCAACTTCTATGAACACTCACACACATACTGATTAGCAGCAGCTGCTATTTCTTCTCATTATCTACCCTAAAACCAAATGATCTCTTACCAGCCAGTCCCTGTGTATTTATGTGTTTCTTATGATAACAATTAATGTACTGAAATCACCATGTAAGCACCCGGAAGACGGGCAAAACAAACTTATGATACCACATTCCTTGACTGATAGCTACAGTTGTAGAAATTAAATTTGTGCCGCTCCAGGGAAAGCAGTTTCCTCGTGGGAGAAGTCTCTGTTACCCCAAGCATGACAGCAAACACAAGAATGCCCTGCAAGGCCCAGCTTGCAGCTGATGACCACCCAAAGGAGGACAGGGCTGGTAGCTCAGGGCTCACTTTCAAGCCTCCTGAAGGCACATAGGAGCTTTTCTGCTGAAGCAACAGCATCAAAACTCCTAAGGAATAAAACTACCTATGAGATGTGGTTTATGGTTTTGAGATGGGTTAAAAAGATGAGAGTTGGGCTTGATGGAACTGGGTGATGGAAAGGTAGGAAAGGTGCTGGAAAGATGTGTCCCCAGCCCGAGTGCTCTGTGACAATGATGTGGTGCAGGTACTCGAGCTACTGCTCCTGCTTCTGCACAGCAACCAGAAACTGCTGCCCAAACAGGCAACCCCTTGTCCTGTAGCAACAATTGCAATAAACCTGTCTGCTTTGATGCTTTCACAGTCTCCACTTAGCAACTACACTCTAGCCCTAAGACAAACTCTCCCTATTTCTTCAAACTTGTGTGTTTTAATGACATATCAAAACCACATTTAAACACTGAACTGTTACCAAATTGCCAGCATGGCATCCTCACATTAACTTCACTGGGTACTGCAGCAGCTTATTCTCCTTCAAATATATGCCCAAGTGAGATATTGAGCATTATTTTTTAAACTGCCAAACATAAATGTTAAACTGGCATTTCATCCGTAGGCTCAAGCTCGAATGTATATTATGGGTCAATAAGGACAAAGGAGTTTGATCACTTCACTGCTTAATCTTTTAAGACTTCTTTCATTTCAGCAAAGTTATCAAACGTGCCTGAGTCTTTTTCCCAAGTGTCAAATATTAAAATTATTAGTGTAAAACATTGTACAAGATTAAAACAACCATCTCTGTTTTTCTCATGTCAAACCATTAAATCTTCTTTCCCAGGCAAAAGGAGGAAAAATAGCTGCTGTAATTTACAGAACAAAAATTACATATTTTCTTTATTTTACAGAAAATTTAAGTAAAAGGAGCCTCCACTCAAAACTGAGCAACTACATATGTGAAATATTGGGGATCAATTATGTAACAATAGGTAAAAATAAGGCAAAAATAAATGGAAGAAGTAAAAAAAATGCCAACTGAAACTGCAAATTCCCCCAAACACACTGAATACAATGAAAGAGTGAGTCACAAATGATATTGTATCCTTTAGAGATGAAAGTCTTTGAGCAATTTTTCTTTGGTGAAAAGTATGCAAGGAATTGCTAAATTGCCTATGAATTCATCCCATTTCAAAGGCATTTCTTTATCTTCACCACAACTAATAATTACTTTCTCTTAAAGTAACAAACAGATTAATTTAATTTTTTTTTAATAGATAAAAAAAACCCTCTATTGAATTATTGAATGATAATATCATAGAATGCTTTGGGTTTTAAGAGACCATTAAGATAACATAGTTCCCAACCCCCTGCCATGGGCAGGGACACTTTCCACTAGGCCAGGTTGCTCAATGCCTCATCCAAACTGACCTTGATATATATACAATACATTTTAAAGAAAACAATAAAAGTCCAATCCCTTTTTCCCTGTTCATTTCAGTGAATGGAAGCAATAGAAATACAATTTCTAATCTTTTTCCTTCTTTATCCTTTGCTTGGAGGCCTTCAGGAACACTCCTAATTCTACTGGATCTTTCTTCACAGGCAAATGAAATAACCAAACCCATAATGCATCCTGAAATCTGTAAATGTAAACTGCAGATGGAAAATTGGTTTCATTAAGAGATGCATCTCTTCAAAGCATGTAGTTTTACAAATTGGAATTAATCAAACTGACTATGACTTTACTTGTACCACTGAATTCAGTGACAGCTGAGCATAAAGCATGATGTTCAAATTGCAGTTCTAATACTAATACTCATGTTCAGGCTAGGGATGATGCTACTGGGAGGGCAGGCTCAAACAAGCAAGAGGAGATAATGCATCCTGCAACATATATAAATATAATTCATCTATTCAGACATCACAGATAAATATGTTAAATTTATCGTATCTGGTGGCTCATCTGATACAAGAGATATACTCATATATATAGTATATATATAAGAGTATATATAAGTTTTCTTACCTGTTTTGCTTCCTGAAGAACGTGACAAGCAAATAACAGCTTTTTCAGGAATAACAATTATTTGCAGTATTACTCTTTATGGCAGTCATTGTAATAGTCCATAGTCTAACTCATTTTTTCTAATATACTCTGCAAGTGTACAAGTGAAATAAACTCCTTGGGCTAAATATTTTGTTGACATAGTCAACATTTCTACTGAAAGAGATAGCAATGTCCATGCAGCTGTAGCAGTAAACTTGCTTAAGGATGGTGTAGAATAATTTATGTGACTGACAGAATAGCTAGTTTAATTTCACCCATAAACAGATCAGAACACTTAGGTGCAGCAATGTAGTTTTATGTGTTGCTATATTGCTGCAATTGAGGAAGCTGTGAGATGACCCCAGTTCATAAATTTAAAGCCAGCAAATACAGACATCTTGGGGCTTATTAAGTCTTCACCTATAAAAAATGCATATTTCATCTGAAGATATGTGATTAAGGATGCTGAATGAGGAATTCTTCATGTGAAGCATTAACAAATATAGGGAGATAATTTTTTAGATGCCTTGAAAAGAATTCCTGTAAAACACATTCAGAATTTGGGAGCTGGGGGCTGTCCATTAGGTGGCACCAAATTTTTCCATATCTATGAAGAGTGTAGGCAACAGGGAAGTGTTTATCTGCTGTAGCTGTCAGGTGCTCTCCTAGCTAGTCTCCATTCAGAGACAGAACCTCTGAGGCAGCATTGCAGCCCATCCATGTGCACCATTGAAGGGTATTCATCCAGATAGAGCAGTGTGTGCTTCATGCTATCTGCAGTAAAGCTGTTTTTATCATATCTACCAGTCTGCCTGCATCATATTCAACAAGGATCACTGTCATGCTTGAAGGTGTTTTCAGTTCCTTCCTTGGATCTTCACTCCTTCCAGAACAGTGGGAAGTGTTTTTCTTGTCTCATGTTCTCTACAGCTGTTGAATCAGAAGAAAGCCCCTGTTTTGTAACTAATCAGTCAGCTTCTACTGTGTGAATTGCAGAGGTATTACTATCACTGAGATAGGCTGATACTTCTAAGAATAGTACAGTGGTCTGTGAATAAGATGATGAAAGATTTATCTTTTCTTTCTTTAGTACTGTCTAAGATTAAAACTGTTTCTACCTCCCCATTAAGCAGCAGTCATGAAAGTACTTTCCTAGAATTTTGATTCATTTTATCCTCTCTTTCACACACTCAGAAACTCTCAGTTCTTTCTATTCAGACCCATCTGAAAAGTACAATCAGTTAATGTAATACATAACTTTGCTTTAGTTAGACATAAGTCAATCCTTATTTCTACTTAGCAGTTCCAAAGCTGTCTGCATGAGCAGCAAATGTATGAATTATATGGATTGATTCCACTTCACCCACACTATGACAGAACTCATTTAGCAAGTGTAGAGCTCACTCCATGATGAGCGTTGCCTGGAATGACTCATTTCCTTTTACTGTCATCTTAAAGGTTAATTTCATGGGGTGCTGTTCAGCACATTATCTAGTAATTAGGAAATAATGAAACCCTCTGTTCATTGGGGTGACTGGTCAGCATCTGCAAATGGCCCTGTCTTTGCACATGGGCAGGTAAATGGCACTCATCATTCCCATGAAAATACATTCTGTTATTGAACATACATCATGAATATAAATTATGAACATGGGAGCTTGTTTTTCACCACACTGTTTTCCTCTGTTTTTAGCTTTCATTTCCTTTAAACAGATCATGCTAATGCCCTTTTTCTCTCCTTCCTGCTCTTTTTCACCTTTTGCCTGCCCATAAAGTGCAGCCTAACCTTCCAACACAGGCCTGTTCCATATTTATTGTGCATTTTGCAATGCAGTCTGAGTGCACAGGAGCAGTATACAGGTTCACAGGGCTGGGTTGAAGCAACTTGGGCGCTGCTGTGCAATACAGCAGCTATTAGCATTCTTCTGGCTCTGATGAGAAGTGCTCAGAAAGAGGAATTGCCTCTGAAAGTTGAACCCTCATGGAACAGAGCTTATGGGCAGTACCAAAACTAATGCTGCTTCTCTGGGTATCTTTAAAGGCTGTTCCAGACATGCTTCCTCCTGATGTGAGCTGTTTGGAATGGAAAGTTAGCACATGAGCATGCAAAAAGATTGCAAATATTTTCCCTGTGTCTTTAATTTGAGTTTCTTTTAGTAGATGTGTATCACTGTGTCTCTACTCTATTCTTACTCGCCTCTTAGCAAAAAAATTATGAAAAGGAAAGAAAAACAAATCAAGCCAACAGAAAATCCTTCACTCTTCCAGAGTACAAACTCTGGAAGTACTCTTCCAGAGTACTCTACTAGTACAAACACTACTACAGGATGATTGTTCTTTATTATCAAATTACCTGTATAATCTTGAAGGCCTTATGGACTTTTTAAGATTTAATACTTCTTGGTTATTGACATGCCCTTTTGGTTTAGCAGCAATGAGTCTCCAGGGAAAGGTACCTTACAGTCAAAATTCATAGGTATATGAATAATATTACATAGGTAAGTGGATCTTCAGTGGAATTCTTCTTGGCATTCAGAAGTAGGCTTAGAGCTGTAGCCTATTATTCTGTGTCTTTCTACAAACTTCACTAAAATTGCAAATAACTTTTTCCTTTACTTCTATACTATCAAAAGGCAGACAGTTTTCTCCCAGCTTTTCCATGTGAAGTCTTACTATTACTCAAAAATCCAATTTAAGATCTGAATGAAAGTATAGAGTTCTTCTATACATTTTATTTTGGACTGACAGTGCTGACTTCCAAAGAGAAGGAATTTTCCCATGTTATAAATGTAGGAATAAGGTACTTACTAGACACAAAAGATTTGTGACATAGCAGTACACTAATGAATAATCCCCTTTGTTAATGTAATATATCAATAAAAGAAAAATCACTACGAATGAGTATCGCAGTTCTATGACTGGAGCATTTCATGGTTCCATTGGAAATAATTCTTAAGAAAGCTCCTTTTTTCATAACTACATAGTCTGGGGAATAACAGAAACACGTGCAATAATGCCAGGGGAAAATGTACATGGGATCAAGAAAAGGTGTTGCACTTCTGCATAATATTAAGACATAAAAGTACAGTTCCCAGAAAGTATCTGAATAATAACTTAGGCCTTATAATTTGGAAGATGGACTAGTTGAAAATCAGAAAGCAAGGTCCAAGTAAAAACAAAATGGTCCCAACCACTTGTTTTTAATGAAATTCAATAGTAAACACCATTTCAGACTCAGCTCTCCTTAGAAGCAGAAGTATCTGAGCAACTCAACATCATCTATATTGGGGAAGGACCAGAACTGAGGTTTCTTGTTCCCTTAGCAGGTACTGAACCACTGCATTTCCACATAAAAGCAGTCAGGATCAGCTGCACCATATATATGATGAGTTGGAAATATTCTACATGTTTCAAATGCAGTGTGAACCGCTGCACAGATGCTGTGTCCTTCCAGACTTAAGCAGAGCTCAGACCCTGGAGAACATAGCTGCTACCTACCCATGTCTGCCAGACACCAAGGTTGGCTGTCTGAAATCTCTTTGCCTTCAAGTGTTTTACATTTTATATTCTAGTTTGATTCTGTGAAGGAAAATGTCAGTACATGCTGACCCAAAAATGCTCATTCCACCACATACCATTCATGAAATTTGATCTCCAATATGCAGAGGAAATAGCTATACTATAAATTTTTGTCATCTTACTGATTTGAATGAAACTGTTTGAAAATCCTTGCATTTTCTAATCAATTAGATCCCCCTCAACCACCCCAATAATGACTAATTCAGTTTTTCCAGAAGTGATAATATTTAACTACCTAAAAAAAATGTTTGAAAAGTTGCCTAGAACATATTAATGTACCTATAAGGTAACTTCACAAGTTCTCAAATGAACCATCTTTTTTAACATTAAATTATTAACAATTCTTCATAATGATTCTTTTGGTCTTGGAAGAATTTGCACACATTTACCTAGAAAGTATTTTGAAATAACAAGTGACTAAAGAAATTCTGCTTCCTGCAGTACCTAGTTCACAGGCAGAAAAATGCACTCTCTATAATCCTGTTTGCTGCTGAGAACTATGGTTTGCAAACAACCCATAGCCTGCCCTGAGAGGCACTGACAGGGGCTGTCTGTCCACCTGGCAGAACAAACCCTGAGTAGAGACAATTCACCTTGGGCCCTGAACCTTTGCTATGTTTTACATCAGTATAGCATTCCACAGAGTGGCCAGGTTAGCCTAATATTCCTGGAGATTCAGATTTCAGGAATGGTATTGAAGGTTAAAATTGCTACATGTAAACACAGGATATTTTAATACACTTTTAGGAATCCAGTGGCAGGAATAATTCTCTATAAGGACATAGCTTTATTTAACCTGTACTTTAAGATGACCCTCACTTTGATTTCACTAGATTTTTTTTACTGCAATCACATCAAACTGCCAGTCTGCAAGTTCGAGCCCACAGTAATCTGCACAATAGGAAATGGAATTAGAGTATTTTTAGCTTCCCAGTTCACTGGGAAGTCACTACCAAACAACACAGCTCAGTGGTTATGCAAAAGGCTTTTTCACACTGTAGTAAGATGTTTTTCTGGAATGCCCATGTATGTGAGCCCAAATAGATCTTGTCCCTTATAAACATCAAACAAAAATGTCCTGATTTTGTTTTATGAGATGTGGCCCAACATGCCTAAGGTAAGCCTGTAGAGTCTGAATTTTAGGCTTTTAGTGAGACAGTTCACCTAAAAGAAATACCTATCTCCCTCATAGTGAATGGAGATGGGAGGGTGCCTTTGATGGCTTTCACTGGTGAGACAAATTGGCCTCAGTTTAGGCTCTGAAGGATTTGCATTTGCCTGGTTTCTTTGTAAATCTACTGCACAGAAGCTGGTCCTTGAAAAAAGAAGACAAGAACCAGAGCAATACAGGCACGTATCTTTGGTGCTCCAGGCTGAAATTCAAGTCCCTGTTATCAGTCTCAGCAAGCAGCTAGGCAAAGGGGCAGGCACAGTGGTTTTATGTCTCTGCTTGTGCTATTTGCTATCAGGTATAACATGATCTATAAATATCTATTTTAGCAATCCCAGACAGACTGCCTGTGTTTGACTAAAGATGGTACTTTATCCCTGAATATCTTGGAAGCAGTAATCAAACCCATCTTCTCTCCAGCATTGCCCAAACCAGAAAAGCCACAGACCTCTTGCCACCTCTGCCAGTGTGCATTGGGAGTACTGACACAGGAAATGCACCTGCATCTTCCAAGGAAAACACATCCACTTGATTTTAATACAGTATCTTAAGAATAGTGAAAGAAGGAATTAACTCTTCTATGGAGACAAATGAGCCTTAAAACTACTCACAGTGTCAGAATACAGCAGAAGCAGAGTAAGTATTCAAGAGTAAGACACAAAGACTGGGACCACTTGGATGGGTGGTATCTGTCAATGTCAGAGGAAGAACCACAAAGCACCTGTGATGTGTGTGATCCCAGAGGACAGCAGAAAATTGCACAGTGCCAGCAGGAGCCAAGAAAGCTCTGTGGGCAGCCTGATGACAACGCTGCCTGCTGCTCTACCTGCTGTGCTCAGAGAAACAGGGCTTCAGGCACATTCTCTGGAAACATGGGTGGTGCTTTCCAAGAAGTGGATATTCTTTCTAACAGGAACTGTTCACCAAGGTCCTGAAAAATAACTGCTGCCAAAAGCTGTGCATTTGGAAATTACTAACTGCATAACTCCACATAAGTACTTTACAATAGCTAGTAATAGTTTCTGATACAATCTTGGTGGAGTGTTATTGAAAGCTAGTTATGACATCAATGGCATTTACCAGTGACCTTCCACAATTTGTATTTAAATCATCTGATGAGTGTTTTTCTCATGACCTTTGTGATGGTTCTTCACTTCATTAGCTCTGGAATATCTAGTGACTGTATTTGCCTCTTCCCTCTGATTGAAGCATCCGGGTTATTTTTCTTGTTAATTTTCTTTCCATAAATCAGACTTATCTATTTAAGACTTAAAAAACCCCTACCCACAGTGGTGTTTTGATAAAATTATTTCTTTGTTACTAGGAATCCAAGTTCCTTGTGCAATTTGTATAATATGCTTTTTCTGGCAAAATTGATTTTCATCAATAATTAATTGCTCAGGTTATTTTCAGAGTTGTTGATCATAAAGAAGGTATAAACTATAGTATTTTATATGGTACATAGCAAGATTAAATGCAAGAGTGAAAAAACTGGTAGCTGGCATTATGCAAGGGGCCATATTTTTATTGGTCATGATATGTTTCCATTTAATGCTTCTTTCCCATAGCTTTATTTATAAGTACACCTTAAGTTTCACCTTCTGCTTTAGATTAAGATCCTAAAAGCTCAGTCCTTACAGCTGCTTAACTACTTCCTAGATGCTAATTACTCTCTAACATCTCTTAAGTGATTATTTTTGTTGCAGAAAAATCAAATATACAGAAATTACATTCTGAGCAGAAACATTACAAACTCATATTACCTGTTTTATCTCATTGAAACTAATATTTTAAGTATATCAGAAGTTTTCTAATCAAGTATGCTTGTAGAACACCAATTATATCATTCTGACAACATAAGATTAAAATTCCTTAAACTATATCTTCTATATTTTCTAAAGCAGGGGAAAGTGCTATTTTCTAAGTGTGTTTCAACCACCACAAAAGAGATTTAGTAAATAAAGCTGTGCTTTAGTAAATAAAACAGTGTTAGAGTAACCAGCTCTCAATACATTTCCAAGTCAATTGTTTATACTGCAATTATTTCTACTTTCACTTCTTTCTATAAGTGCCACACAAGTACTGAAACAATTCTCATTTTTTTCTGATAATTCTCATTTCTTTCTCATATCTCAGCAAAAGACCAAACAAAACTCTTGGAGCAGCTCAACTCCTGCCATATTAAGAATGCAATTGAGACCACTGTCAGTGGGACAGCACAGGGAACAGCCAAACCAGTGTGATGAAGATTTCTGCTTTTTTTTCATTCTGGCAAATACTAGGTTAATTCCAACATGGTAAGTGATACACTTTGGCAAGGTGTCCTTTCTACTAACTTAATTTCCTTTAAAAATTAATTTAAAAATATTTAAAGTAATCTTTTAATATATTGAATGTCCATTGCCATGCTTAACAACAATAATCCTATACCTCTGATTGTTACCTATGAAAAAGAACTACAAGGCAGAGCAAAATACATGGATGAGAAGAGCACAACTACATAAGTTATGATTTACAGCTGAGGGAGGGCATTTTTTTTTGTTTTTTTTTTAGATTATGTCCTTTCTAAAGAGCTGTAGGGAAAAGCTTACAACCAAACAATGGCACTGCCTGTTATTGGATTACCTGTATAGGTTGGATATTAGGAAAAAGTTTTTTACTGAAAGAGTGATAAAGTACCAGAATGGCCTGCCCAGGGAAGTGGTGGAGTCCATCCCTGGATGTGTTTATAAAAGGACTGGATGTGGCACTGGGTGTCATGGTTTAGTTGAGGTGTTGGGGCATGGGTTGAACTCGATGATTTTGAAGATCTCTTCTGACCTTGTGATTCTGTGATTTATTTTGTGCACATTATCTTTGAGAAAGCCAGTTTCTGCTGAGACAGAGAAACCTGAGCCTGTAGCCCAGGGGATATGCTCAAAGCAAGCTCTCTTCTCTTCTGACCCAACAGAATAAGCATGGACAGCAAAATAGATCACCAAGTCTAACACTCAGAGAATAGGGTAAAGCTGATATTTTTTCCCAATGTAGTGATAGATTAAAGCAGTCAAACTGCAAAATGGAAGTGCAGGATGGAAAGATTATTACTGTTCATTTAAGACTTGTATCCAGTTTTCTGAGAATTATTCTTTCCCTTCTTGTGTTCCTTTTAATTTCGTTTCATCATTTTCCAGCTTCATCATGCCATCTACTTTTTGCCAGAAATGTAATTATCAGAGGGACTCAAGAAGGGATGCTGGCTCTTCACTATCTTTGCTTCATGGGGACTGTAAAATCTCTTTTCATTGTGATGCTCCAATCAATGTTTCCAATTTTAGCTGTCTAAACAGCAAGCAGTGCTCACTACAGTATTTTAAAACTCGGGAAGACCTGGTTTCTATTGCACTTCCCACCAATAAATGACCAGCCAGTGACCGATAAAAGATCAGCCAGAGTTACGCTTGTGCTCATCTATAACTCAGGGATAAGAGGGAAGTGTGACAAGGGTAGAGAGAAGGACGGTGACTTACTGCTTCTGTTCTGGTTTTCCAGCTATTTAGGTGCCCATGACCATTCCAGTCACACTGCATTTTCCAAGAAACATGCAAAGCACGTCTGTGATACGACAAGAGACAGCTTTGATAAGATGGACAGCCATTACACCTGTACTGCCTTTGCAAAAGACCTTCTGAAACAGTCTGGCCTTGCTTTTCAGCACTTGGTGTTATCCAAAGTAGCCCAAAAAAGTATCAAAGAACTTGTTAACATAAAATCTATTAACATTTTCCTTATAATCCCTTCATGGACTGGTCAGTAATCCCATTGCCTCCCACTGTCCTTCTGAGAGGACTTGAAAGAAATCATGTGTTTCCAATGCCAGTAAATAACAAGCTTTAAGAAGACAAGGACTTAAAAACTTGAAAAGCTATGATTAAAAATTTATGATCTGAAAACACATGAAGGGATGTGTTTTCATGGGCATGGCTGAAGTGAAACAGATTCTGGAAGCTACCTAGTTGTCACTTTTAACTGGAGGAGTGAGAAGGCTACCTGTATTCAAAGATGTCATTGCTCAGAATTCAGGAAAATCTTTAAAGGTTAAACAACGCTTCTAATATTCCAGTAGCCTCTACCCAATATTGATTATGGCCAGATTAATCTTATTTATACTAGGCAACCAAAGTGCAGTTAATCATCTCCCCACATTGGCCATCTCCTCTCTAGTTTGTTCATTAGCCTTATTTACATTCTCCTCTGAGGAAGAACTGTAGATAGTATAAATACACTTTTTCTCCATTTAATGCAGACTTCTTTGTGCATGAGGAGTTGCTTAAACACCATGAACATGTTGGCTGTCTTTCAGCTTCCATGTGCAGCCTTCCCCAGATTCAAAATTTCTACCAAGGGCTCTCATATTTCTTAGCCTCTCATATTTTACTCTAATTTCTGGGTGGTCAGCTGATTGCTATTTTGTAGTAGATTTTTACCTAACAATGCAGCTGCTCTCTTTATCATCATATGTAAGTCCTTATGCCTTTATAATAATTTTCCTTTTGATTAACTGCCTGTTCTGGAAATAATGAAGAGCTGTGCTAGCCATACTTGAACACATATAGAAAAGAGTCCCACTGAACTCTGACTTTTTCTTCTCTGCCTTTGAAGAATCTCTCAGTATACATCCTTCCATTATGAAGTGTGATGCTTGAAGTGAACTAGGTGAGAAGCCAAAGTCCACACCATGGGTGGGAGCTGTAGAGCATTCTGGTTAAGGCAGGGCTCTGACAGGGCTTCTTGGGTCTGCTTTCTTCTGTGAACTGAAGGTGGGGAGCTAGACTGCTCTCTGATGGAGGTTATCCAAATAGCTCTTTTCTCCTTTCCCCTCTCATATTTTGATTTGGATGGAAATCACTTCCCACTGGTCTAGATGTGGCCCTCTATTGCCAGGAGCAGCATGTTGTTTGACACACCCTGTTCATCTCATATGTCAGTTTGGTGTGGAAAGTTGCTTGGTGACAAGCAGTGTACATGTTCTCTCTACTGGCTCCAGATTTGTGGGAAAGTATTTTTGCTGACACTGTGGCTATGGTCTGTGGATCCCAGAGGTCATAAGCTGTGCCATCCCATGAAAATCCAAAGGAAGGCTCTAAGTCTCAATCTGAGGAATGATTCTAGTGTTATTTGACCCCATATTAGGGTTTTAGAGAGAGTGAGCTCTGTATCAAAAGTCTTCTTACAGAAGAAAATTGTGACAATTGAATATATGAGAATATGTATGAACTTTATGCATGAGGGGAAAAGAAACATGAATAAATAGGGATAAGAGGAAATAGGGAGACCTCAATTTAATTTCCTGAAGGCATCTTAAAGTTCTGAGTTTGCAGTTTTCTAAAGATGAAAGAGATCTCTGGCATTCCCAAAGACCCACTCATTTAAAATACTTTCCTGGGGGAAACCAGCCATGTGGCCTGGGAAACTTTCAGCCTTCAATTAAAGGCAATCAACAAATTTAGAAAAGTTGAGCATCTCTTTCTTAGCAGGTGAATCAAATCCTAAAAGGTGCTGAGCACCTTTAAGAACTTATCCTCAATATTTAGACTTTGATGCTGAGGATATTGTATGTGCTTTTACCTACTCTTGAAGGCAGGTGGCTCTGACAGGACCCTTACAGTGTTTTCATGAGCAATGTTTCTTGCATCCTGAGAAGAGTAATTATTAATTTAGATCAAAACAAGTGCTAAAGGATTGGACTGAGAGGAGGGCACCATTAATTAAGATCATATCTAAGATGGAACTCTCCAACAGCAGTGCAGTTTCTCTGCCCTGACCTACTTAACAGCTTTAACAGCTCTCATTATCTTTCAGTATCTTATGTCTATCAGGTAGTTTTTCTTTCAGGAAGTTCTATTTCTGTATTTTTCATGACAAGATTTTTTGTCTTCACTATATATGATTTTCCTATTTTTAAGCTTGAGAAGGTATATTTTAAATGATCCATACATATTAAAAATAGACATGCACACATAAGGGCTCAGGACAGGTTAAGAGAAGTCTGACTAATGCTGCTGAGTGAGATATAAGCAAAGGCAGTAAGATCACCACAAATCAAGTTCACCATAAGTTTTTTACCATGCTAGTTTACCAGAATTTCTAGAAGACTGGAAAGTCAGGGAATGTCTTCATCTCAGTGAGCATCAGATGACCTAACCATTGCAATACAGCTTGTCTGGCTTGAAACCTTGGAGTAAAGACACCTGTTGTTATCAGTTCCCAGGTTCTCTACTCAGCCTATTGAAACGGTCCAATCAGAAAACTGGAATGCTGAGGGCATCCAGAAAACTTGTAAGAGTACGAAACACACATAAACATTTCATTTCTGCTCCTTACTCTATGTTCTTCTGTTTCTGAAAAATGCTGGCTGAAATGCCACTCACTCAGTGGATTCACCAGGTGGAATAGAACTGAACTGTTTCTGTCAACACGAGGGGGAGCACAGACACATCTATCAAATTGACACAGTCCTTGCACTTGATGAGCTCGGTGGAATGAGTCTTCCACCTCCAGTTTTTGTTACGCCAGTGAGTGATGAATCAGAGATATTTTTGACATTTGAAAGCAATTCAAGGTGAGAGAACCGAGAAGAGTGGTATTTGCCAGTCAGAACTATAAATAATTTTTTCAGCACTAAGACTCCTCCAAATCTTTTTAAATAGGCTAAAATTTTATGTTATTCCCTAAGGATAGGAATGCTATCTCTGTGTCATTTATTTATATGCAGTCATACAGAGAACAGGTAGGAGTTTGTCTTCCTTCATACCCACAATAAATCCATCCTTGTTTCTTGTGCTATTGGTAGGATTTTCAGACTTGACCCAGTGTTTTTAGAATTAGAGGAGTTAATTAAGTTGATGGGATTTTTCAGAGTGATTCATGTTCTTAGAAAGGCTAATGAGTCAAGATACTAACTTGTAGTGACATTAGTATATGTTTACTTGATGGCTGTTTATACTCTTAACTTGTAGTCACACAGCATTTAATCAGGAAAAGTGACTCATGATTACTGAAAAAAAAAAGTAATGCATTTACAGATAATGACATACAAAGTTTTCTTTATTTCTTCTCTCTGTGAAAAAATAAATAACTTTAAAAGGAAACAGCAAATAACTTGAAAAAGGAAAGAAGGCCAGCTTCTGTTTTCAGAGATGTCGGTAAGATTAGCAGTCTGGCTGGATTTACACAGATCAATATGAGAATGATTGAAGACATCAGTGGATTTTAGCTCTTCTGAGGGGTAGAGGTTAAATGGGCACCAGCCATATTTCCACTAAGCCAACCACAACTCACAGTGAAGTAGAAAAAATTCTTTGTTGATCCCTGATAGCCGTCTAAAGTAACATAAAAAGTAAACTAGATATAAAGGCAAGACCTAAAGGTGACCAACGGTGAGAGGAAATGTTTGTCTTGTATGTCATAGTCAAAGTGCATTCATTTTTTCTCTCTAAGAGAACATTTAACACATCAATACTGAAACATATTCTGAGACATTGTGTAGACAAATTCTACAGATGAAATATAGGGATTTTGATGGAGTTGATTTATACCAACTTATCCAAGTCTAGGATACTTTTATAAAGGTTGGATGAGAAACACGACTGAACATATGATGGGAGAACGAAACAAAGGAATAAACATTTTACTGTCATATTCATCTTCCTATAAAATAGAAATAAACCTTCAAAATATATTATGTGAACAGATTAAAAAGTAAATTTCTATGTCATATTTCTCCTGTAGTTATTGTAAATCCAGGATGTTCTTCATCACTGCTGAAATTAACCAAATATGGTGACTAAAGAACTGTTTTAAACTTCAATTTCCAGAAAATTTCCTGGCAAAATAAACCAAAAAAATTACAGATAATTCCAATCTGTAACTGCTCATTCTCTTTCTTGAAATGTCCAGTCTTGGGGAAATATTGAATAACCACATTTTCCTCTTTACTTGCTTGGTACTGAAACAAAGCATGTGTGATCTAGCACAGCTATGAAAGACCTACTTATTTGTACAGAGGGAGCCAAAACAAATACTTGCTTCAAAACACACAAAATTAAGGTCAATTCTTTCATCATTCATGCACAAAAAATAACACTATTCTATCATTTGATGAGTGAGATACTACCCATTAAAAATGAATATCAGGATCAACTGCATAGGCCAAAAATAAATATATTTCTTTTTAATTTTCTGTTTAATTTCAGTGTACAATGGGGTTTGTGTCCCTTTGGGTTTTTGGGTTTTGGTTTTTTTTTTTTTTTTTTTTTTTTTTTTTTTTTGTTTTGTTTTTGTTTTTGTTTTTTTTGTTTTTTTTTTTTGTTTTTTTTTAATATCATTAACATTTTGGCAAAGAAAACACCAAGGATGAAAAAAGCTGCAGGGTGAATGCAGGTGACACTGTTTTGTAATATCCACAGAATAATTAAACTATTCCTTATAAATACATTCTTTAATCATTTTCTGCCTGCAAAGTGCTTTTGATTAAATCATGATTTTTTTGCTTGTTTACCATTCAGAAAACTTATGTGAATTGAATTCTGCCTGGAATAACTATTCTTCCTACTTTTCTTCTTTTGTTATTTTTCCCTAAGTACATACTTTTATTTAAGAAAAAGAAAAAAAAAGTTTAATGAGTTGGACACAAATGTGCTCTTTTCTGTCTATGGGCAGACTGACACTTCTGGTGCATACGGATTTGTAGAAGGGAACTAGAAAATAGCTATAAAAAGATAAAGTTATAAAAAGAAGGTGGCATTCACGTAATCACAGAAATAAATTGTTAGACAGAATGATCACATTGCAATAATCCTAGAAAATGTATTGATAATGAAGTTATCACTCCACTTAGCTTTGGTAGCCTAAAGGATGATATGAAGTTGAATGCAGTTTTCTGAAAGCCAATTAAAGGAGGAAGAAACTTCCAGTTCTTGAAACAGAGGTCTAAGGTGAAATAACTGCTTTTCTGTGGATACTTGTTTTTCTCTGTTGCCTGTTGGGGCAGGTTGGATGGTTACCTTAAATTGGACAGCTAACATTAGGTATGACTTATAGGGGACTAAGAAAGAAAGTTAGTGCATGTAAGTGGGAGACAACTGGATCTGTTTTACCTGTGCAACTAAGAAATATAAGTAATTTCAAATGGAAATTAAGTAATATAAGAAATAAAACTAAGAAATAAAAGTAATTTCAAACAAGGATACTTAGATGATCAAGATTAAAGGTTAAAGATCTTCAAAACCCATGTCCATGATATAGGCTGATGACATGTGACCATGAAGACATCATGCTGACACATATTACTGAAGACAAATCCTAATAACGCTCATTGTGGCAACTTTCCTTGGCCATAGAAGCCATAAAATCACTTTCCATCAGGCCTTTTCTGCTTTAAGCATCATGGAGGTGTAGGTCTCATTCCTTGCAGAAGATTGCATCCATTGCGCAAGAGAAAATGTGTGTTATAAATAATCATAACAAACTCCCAACAGTGCCATGGCTTCATCTTTTAATAATGCATTTATCTTACCTTCTATAAGCTTCCCTGTCTGCTCTGCATTGCCCCCAGGCAAGATCTTGGCAATGTAAGCTCCAATTTCCCCACTGCTTCCTGGAATTTCTTTCCCACCTACAACTCGGATTCCTAGTCCGTTGCCTGTGATCAAAAGAAAGAGAAAACTTTGAACAGAAATGAAGCAATGAATAATTCACTGGAAGGAAAGGAAGAGAACAAGTCATCAGAGGCTAGTGAAGATGTCCCAGATAACTTCTGTCTGTAGTTGGAAGATCAGGGTTAACTGCAGTCACATCTGATGCTCTTCTAAAGACTTAAATTTGGGAAGATCTTGAGCAGCTACTGCATGACTGACATAACACAAACAACTGAGTTATTAAAAATTACATTGAAGCTTATCCTATCTTCTTCTGACAATCTATTTGCAATATTTATAAATTGAATTAAATTGCTGGAAATTCATCTGAAGTGTGGATTCAAAGGATAGCTTTATCATATGCCTACAACATGCATGCAATTTAGCTGAGAAATTATAATATCTGAGCTTTTAGAATCACATAATTATGGAGACATTGACAGAGATCCTTGAGCTTGCTCTTTCAAGCAGCAAAGCATGTGCATTTACATGAACCTATATTTGGCAAATGCTATTACTTTTCTTAAATATTTGCTTTTAATTGACATCTTTCACATCAAAGGATGTGCAAATTAATGGTGGCAAAAGCATACAATAACTCTGTGTAAAGCATCATTAAAACACATATTTTCTTCCTTTTAAAAGAAGTAGAGAGATAAACACATTTTCATCACTCATTGTTTCAGCTGGAGAGAAGCAGATCACTAGCCTCTGTACAAAATAATAAAGGGGAAAACAAAAGCTTAAAATATAAAGTAATAAAATAAAATAATCTTATACATTGCAAATTTTTCATGTTATTTTTCTCTTAAAAAAAACCACAACAAAAACCAAAACTTCCTAATTAAACTACTAGTTGAACTTCTTTTTCTTTGAAGAAAATTCCATATGAGATGATTTACACTTTGGTCTGAGAATTAAAAGGCTGATTTACCCATGTTTATTGTAATGGCTAAACAAAATATTTTTCAATTGATTAATTTCGTAAGCCAAACCTGCTGGATGATTAGACTAATGTAGAAAGGTCACCACACCACCAAAGCAAAGCTTTGTCTTTTTAGATTAAGGCTTTTCCTTTTCATAATGCTATTAGTGTTTCATAAGTCAGCCCTGAGTTTCTTTAAGTACAAGGATTACCACATTGCATTTCTGACAGAAAAAAATTTTCCACTGGTTTTTCTATCCCAGTTTAGCTAAATCTATATACTTTTTGCCTCAGCTTTCCTCATAATTAGATATTTTCCAAATATTTTCTTTTAGGAGAGTGATTTTTCCATTTAATTGGAACAAACTGTGTTAATATTTTAAGTTAAGTACCTTTTTTCAGTGCAAATTGGAACTTTTGCACTGGTAGGTAAAGTATATTTTTCCTAATTTGATAGGGAAAGAAAAACCACCATTCTAAGGATCATGTCCTTTAAAAAAATTAGACAATACAATTAAAAAAAAATAAGTACCTCATTGCATAAAGTGAATGCATACACCTATAAAAACATTTAAACATAAGTCCACCCTGAGAACTTAGAAATTCGTGTGGGCTGCACAGACGACTTCTGCAAGCAGTATGAAAAGAGTCATTAATATGTTTATAGATCTAAAGCTCAAAACTGGGGACTATTGAGTTCAGCAAATCCAAGAAGCAACTATTCTTTGTACACAACACACACAAGCCAGGACACAGTATCTTAACTCACACAGTCAACACATAGAATTTTAAATATATTTTTCATCACAGAGGGGAGGAACTCCTCAGAGTCAGGATTTTATCATGATGTACAGTACTGGCATTTCTATCCTCTCATAGCTTATTTGTGACAGAATGAGAGAAAACTAGTTTGTCATATAAATGAGTGTATGCTTGATTTCAGAGGCATTCACAGGGATACCTATACTAGGGAACTGAAAATCTTGGCTGATATGTTTGTTTAGCTTTTGAAGGGTTTTGTCCATATTACTGCTAATAAAAGAAAGTACTTTTCATGCTATTATATGGTTTTTTTTTTATTCTGGACACTTTAAAAAGGGCTTGTATTTTATATTTGTAGGTTTTAGAGTGAAATGTATAACTGACCTTATGGATAAAGTAGAGGTATGCTTGGTAAGGAAGAATCACAGGAGTTGGTGAGTGTGTGATTGTGTGGGTTGCAAAAACACTACTAGAAAATTATTTAAATTACAATTCAAATTCCAATTACAGTTAATTACAAAGCCTTCATTCCTGGTAGTTAGAATGAATGAGCTACTTTTCACCCAATGAGCTCTAAGTGCTGTGTTCTGGTTGACAAAGAAATATTGCTTGGGTCTTGCTGTTATTTTTTCATGTAAAGATAGGTTTTCAGGCCTATTCATATTTTATCTATTGAAAATATTGAGTTTACTACTACTGTTTGAAATTACATTGCCCAGTTTATAACCTTGACTGCAGATAGTTTAAAAATACCCATCAGACACATTCAATTATGCTTTCTCAGATATCTTTTCCCTTGTTTTTCTGTTGCTTTTATTTTTGAGTCTTAATTTCCATCTCTCAGGCCATTTTGATATAACCATACATTAATCTTCCTCATTTAGATTTCCTGATTAATAAACTTCTGTTTTCTTTAGAAGACACAGGACCAGTAAATCATCAAAAAGCAAATCACTGTGATTTGAATAAGAGAAGGCACCTTTTTGAATTATGAGTATAGATTTCCATGAAAAATATATTTAGGAGAATATCTCTTCAAAGGGAATTTTGCACCTAGAAATCCAATCCTTTTTAGGATGCTTCAAAATGAGAAGACAGGTAATTAATTAAAACTGTTTTTACTGATCTCCCAAGGCTGTGATCCTACTCTCCCATCTAATCTTAACTAAAGCTTCAAGATGGAGCATGCTAAGCTAAAAAGACACCCCAAAACCCTACCCCACCCAAACCAAATATACAATAAAATTTATAATGATAAACTTTGACAAGATTGATCATGCAATTAAATTGGTTTTATACATTGATAAACAAACAAATAAAAAGAATACTAAATCACTACAGTTGGCTTGTAAGCCACTGATTTATACAGCTGAATATATGAACAATCAGAGTTTGAAGCTTTAGGTCACCTGCCCAGTGGATGATGGGAAGGTGCTGGAAGTAGTTTTTCTGGATTTTACTATGCCTTTTAATGCTGGCTCTCACAGCATCCTTATGGATGAGCTGTCCAGCTGTGGGATGACTGGGTTCACAATGTTCTTGGTGAAGAACTGGCTGAAGGGCAGAGCTGAAAGGATTGTAGTGAATTAAATGACATCTGGCTGGGGACTGGGCACCAGCAGTGCTCTTTAGGGATCAATTCTAGGCCAGATTTGTTCAATATGTGTGTAAAAGTCTGGATGCAGGAGTTGGATGCACCACTAGCATGTTTGCTCACGAGAAAAACTGGGAGGTGCTGTAGACAAGAGGCCTTTCAGAGGAATCTAGATAGACTGGAACACTGGGCTGTGATTAGTGGGATGAAATTTAACAGGTGGGAATGCTGGATCCTGGACCTGTGACACTGGGCACAAGTGTAAGCGGGAGAGCAATGACTGCAAATCAGAGAGGGATCTGGGGGTGCTGCTCAGCTGCAGCTCGGTGTGAGTCAGCCAAGGGGACAAACCCTGTCCTGGTGGCATCAAACACAGCATCACCAGACAGTCAAAAGAGCTGATTGTGCACTGTGTCCAGCATTGGTTCAGCCTCACCTTGAGCTCCATGCACAGGTCTGGGCCCCACGATTTGAGAAGGATTGTCAAGGTCCTTGAGTGTGTCTGAAGGAGGGCAGTGAGGCTGGTGAAAGAGCTGGCAGGAGTGTTCTGTGAGGAGAGTCTGAGGGCTTTGGGTTTGTCAGGTTTGGAGAAAAGGCTGTGAGAGGCAACATCATTGTCATTCCATCTTCCTGAGGAGGGGAAGTGGAGAGGAAAGTGCTAAGCTCTTCTCCCTGGTAACCAGTAATAGAGCTTGTGGGAATAGTTCAAAGCTGTACCAGGAGAAGTTTAGGTTGAGAAGGTGGTCAAAGACTGGAACAGGCTTCTGCAAGAGGTGGTCAATTCTCCATGCTTGTCAGGGTTTAAGAGGCTTTTGAACAATGCCTTTAACTACTTTTACTTTTCTTCCACCCTGAATTGGTCAGTAGCTATAAGATTTTTGTAGGTACCTTCTGACTGAAATACAGTATTTTATATTTCATTGCATTCCATTCCATTCCATTCCATTCCATTCCATTCCATTCCATTCCATTCCATTCTCTGCTAGCAAAGACTTCAAGTGCTTAATAACTGCAGACTTATTTTTGTGAGAAATCCATTCTTGGAGGAAAAATATTGAATGGCCTTTTCTTGCTTTTTGGAAATTAACCAACTCTATGGCTTTCAAAAAGATATTTTGCTTGTCATTTCATATCCTTCCAGGCACCATGAACTGTTTCAGTGATGCTATTCATTACATGTATTTATATATATGTGCATATATATTTATATTTGTATTTATATTATATATTATCAGTAACCAAGAACCCGCTACTCATAAATTCTGTTACTGGTGACCTGGCAAGCATTACTGCAAATGCATTTTCAGAATTCATCACTCTTTTTTCCTTATTTCCATCATGAAGTACTTTCTGTCCCTTTAGATATATTTATTCTGAACTTCTGTAGCTCAAAGTGTCTCAAACACTATGAAATCCTATCTCCTTGTATTCTTCATTGTGTCACAGTAGCAACACAGCAGAAAGACTGTAATTTACTTTGCTGGAATATGCTGACTATAACCTGAGCTCTGCAATTACAATTCAGTCCTTTTTGTCTCTTACGGAGATAGTAAAGATCAGGCTGTAGCCAATCTGTTGCTGTTGCTCTCAGGACACAGGGAAGATCATGAAATCTTACCATCTTTTCACTGCTTTGCTGAGCAGCTCCATTATAGATATTAGAGTATAAACAGTCTAGATTTCCTGGAATCATTTCAGCATCCAAGCAATGTAAATTAATTTTCCAGGGATCTTTTCTCTCATGAAAGTAAATAGCATTCCAGCAGCAAATGCAAGGATTGATTATGTTTAATCATCATATAGGTCCTATGCAGTAGCAACAACTTCAACAAATGCAGGAGAATGCTGGGACATGACTCAGAAGCTCTGTGCAAACATTGTTCATGTGTTAACTCAAGCAAATATTTCCTCTGGGCTAATTTTTGAAAGTATGAAACCATTTGTCTTTCTAATTATATGAACAAGGAAAGTAAAGAAGGAATTAGAATGCACAACAGATTTTCAGTAATCACACATGTTTGTGAGAATTGGCATAGCAAACTGTGAGTGTCAGCAGCAATCTGACTTTTGTCACAGTTACAAATAGAGCTATATGAATTTTTAATAGACTTTTAAGTGACTGAACTTTAAGAAAGATATTAAAAAAGTGCTATTGATTTTGATTTCTAAGAGCCTTAAAGTATACCCTTCAAGTAGCTGAAACTCACTATTTCTGTAAACCCATGGTGATTTTCACACCTTCAGATATTGTGTGCTTTGAAACTATACAGAAGTAAAATGGGAAAAACTGAAATGAGCTTAAACTGCAAAATGCAGGGCTAGAACACCTGTCTCTGACTACATTGAAATGGGAGGTATGTTTAAATTTCAAAATAGAGATTAGATGTTGTGTTTCAGACCCAGGAGCCAATGCACAGACTTGTTGAAATATATTTTTCATCACTTTCTAATAATACAAAAAATTCCCCAAACCAGAACAAAACCACAACGGTGAATTAAGGCAAGGAAATACAAGGGTGATCTTTTCTTTAGTCAAGGTCCAATGGTAGCAAATGCATGAGAAGAAAGCATGCAAATGAGACATTAGGCATGAAAGACTTTGCAATGTGCCAATGTACCAGGTTATAGCAGGGATCAAACAATATGAAGCCTTTCAGCACTATTTGGCTGTGAATGGAGACAGAACATACCTTCCTCCTGTGTTCATTTACTAGACATTATCTCCTCATTCCTCCTCCAGCCTTATCTAGACCAGACATATGCTAGGGTGCTGGTAGGCCCTTATCTGCTGGAACAATTTTACACCCCGTTCCATTGTCTGTATGGAACAGAAGGCTCAAACACATTAAAAACATCAAATGACGTCTCTTGGAAAGCTCAGAATTAAAAGCACCATGAAGAAATGCAAGCTATTTTTTTGAGACATTGTAGTGGTGATAAAGCAATCTAAAATCTGGAGAGCACAAAGAAAGGAAACATGACAAGGCAAACAAAAACAAGTTTACTCAGGAACTTAAAAACAGCAGGAAAAATAATGTGTATAATGAAATCCAGCCTAAATTTTTATTTACGTCGTTATTCTTATGCAATTCCCTGGAATATGATGATCCATAAAACATGATGATCCATATCAGAGGTTGGTTGTCTATATAGGTACAGCATTTTCAAGAGTGTCCTCAGGAGAATTGTTTTGGTGCTTCTAGCAAAATTAGCTTCAATGAAGTTGTTTCCTAGAAACATGATTGTATCTACTCAGCTATTGCATTTCTTGGCCATTGGCAATTAAGGCATAAAATACACATGAAGTCAGATCAGGAGCTGATGAAATTCAGATATATTGCAGTTGTTTTAATAGCACAGCATTGATTTATATCAGCTGCAAATCTGCTTCATGCTGATGTGCACACTGGTTATTATCCTGAAGGATCATAAAGTGTTTTATGAATTAGCTTCTTGAAGCATTTATCACATCTACTTGAAAACAAGATAAAAGTCTCATCTTTTTGGACAATCTGTCACATCAGAATCTATGGTGCCATCTATGGTAGAGTGTAGCTTTAAATCTATAAAATCCCTTGTAGGCACTGAGTTTCATCTGTGTTTACTGATAGACACCAATGGCTCAATAGGTGCCACTGACTGAGCTGAACTTCCATGGAAATCTGGGGCCTTTACTGAACTCTAACATTCAGTGTTGCAGTGATCTGTTTATGCAGCCTTTTGTGCATGACAGCTATGAAAACAAATGGAACCTTTATAACCAGGAGACACATTGCCCTCTCAATTACCTCCACTCCAAATCTTCAACTCTCTTCCTCTTCTCAAAATCTCAAGTGTTCATATACTGCAATATGCATAAACAACTGAACTGCCAGAAAGATTTCATGGAAAGTATTTTAAATACATGCAGTAGTGCTTTTCAAATTAAAATAATGTGTAGACGAGAGACATAAATGGAATATATGATCTGTACCTCTACAAAGTGTTTCTAGCACACAGAAGAATTTATTTGTTTCTTTGTTTCTTTTTAGAAAAGTTTAATGGTATTGAGTTCTTTCTAAAATTGATAGTAAGACAAAACCAGATATCTCTCTTTTCTTTTATTTCCAGTCCTGTCCTCATTTACTACCACATGACTTCCCAGGAAAATCTCTGATGTAGTCTGACTGCAACAGCTCAGTCCCTTTCTGTTTATGGGTTTTACCTTCTGTGCCATGTCTCTGGTGAGGAGTGAATGTTTGAGGGAGTGATCACCATTAATTAGGGATTAAGTCCTTCCCCGATTACAAGGGAATATTAGAGGAGGGTATTGCTTTTTTGTGCAAAGTATTATCTCAATTCTGCCCAAAATTAAATGAAAGAAGTAGGATAGGTAATCCTCTATGAGTATGAGGACAGGAGATAGGTTGCAGTTCTCACTCTGACTTCTCACATTGAACATAGACTGTGACTATATTTGACATGTTTTTAATTGATTACTAATCACATATTCATTGCCCTTTAGTATTTTTCTGTAAGAACTAATTTTTATAGTAGTGAGGTCTTGATACAGGAAACCTCTTTGAATTCCCTTCTTCTCCATCCAGATAAGCACTGCATGAGCTGGCACACTGCAGAAACAACACTGGAGTGTTGTTTGCAGGAATTAGCAATCCTTAGGGAGAGTATGAGGCATGTCTGACTTGTGTACAGCATTACAGCTACCCTGTAATTCTACTTGCAGTTTCACTGACATCACTGGTGAGGCAGAGATTAGGGATGCACTCTTCTTCCAACCATCTAATTCACTTCTTTGCTCCACTACAAAGTTTGCAGATTTTTCTGAATAGTTTCTCTGCCTTTGTTTTTTTTTTTTTTTTTTTTTTTAACCAGAATCCAAAAGGATGTTCCCCAACACAGACAGTCTGGCTGCTCAAAAGTACATTTTTTCCTGGAAACACAGAACATCCCTCCTTTCAAAAAGGAAGAATTACTTCTGACTCAGCCTAAGTGAGGTAAAGGAGTAAAAATTACCTTTAACTGAGTGCACTCATTGTACCTATAGACCTACTGAGATGTGTCTGCCTTGTTGGATTTTCCCCCTGAGTGTGCCTAAACAGCTGCCTGGTCAGAAGTAACACAATGTAAGTTACCTTTGCAACATTTCCAAAGGTACTGCCAGTGTTTTCATTACCTTCAACAGCCACATCCTTAATTCACTTTTTCAAATATAACGACGGCGTGATAAAAAACAGAAGAGAAAATTCTGGCAGTATAAAACAGCGCTTATGCTGCTCTGCTAAAGGATCCTGCAGGAACAAGGGACTCTCAGTGAAAACAAACAGTGAGTTTCTGGAGCATTAAACACTGCTATATTATCATTCACTGAGCACTGCCCTCATTGCTTTGGCACATTAGCACATCTGTGATGCCAGTTCTTTTTTTTTGTTTCCTTAATTGCAAATTATTAATCAGTTTCTGCAGAGTTAATCCTTGGAAATTCCTCCACACCTCTCATGGTCTGAGGAGGGGACACTGCATATCTCAAAAAGTAGATGTGTATGCTCTAGATTGTGGTATATAATAAAGAAACAAGAACCTTCAAGAGAGCACACAGTGAGCAAGTATATAATTATTTTTCATTCAGCGCTACTGTTCTCTTGCCATCACAATTTTGGCTTGATTCCTCAATCCTCAAACACCTCATTCACATGCCAATATTCACATTATATGCTTCTGTGTGCAAAATTATGCCAGGTTATGTAAGAGGCATCAAAGGCATCTGTACCTCAGAGTCAGTTTTCATTAATCAAGAAAGCAAATAAACCAAATACGTGTGCACATAATATGTTGTGGAAAAGCCTGAATTTTAAAATATTTGGGATTAGTCTTATTATTGATATTCAGAATGTGACAATTTTTGCATTCATAATCAGGCAGCAAATTCTGCTGTGGTAAGATTATGATGAGACCTGTGGAATTTAACTTATAAAGGTGATATTAGGATGAAATCTTGTCCTACAATTACAGCTGCTATGGTAGAGTTGGTTTTCTGGGCTGACCCAGCACACTGAATCATTAATGCCCAGGCTGGCCCAAGAACTCCAGTGAAATGAGATAATGGGCAGAAGCACTGGCCAGCTTCCCAGCAGAGCAGCTGCTCAACAGTTACAGGAACTCTCCAAGTGGGAATTCTGTACAGTTTAGGACATTTCCCTATGTAACTCCTGCTGTACACACTCCATTAGGATACACTAACTGTACACTGAAGGTGTGTTCATGAATCCCCTGAGGAGAATCTGTCAGTCTCAGGCATCTCCCCAGACAGCTCCTGCTTAGAACTGACCAAACTGCAGATAGATAATTTAAAACATAAGTATAAACTGCTCTTGCATCTGCAGAAATGATCACATAGGAGAGGCTTTTGTGCATAGCCAAGACAGAGGAGGTTCTGTATGTACTGTGAGGAAATCTGAGACAATGGATGGTGCTCACACTGTTGTGGTCACCCAGGACCACAGGCCAGCTGGCTTGTAAGAATCCAGCAACACAAAAATTCAGCTGAAGATGCTGCTCAAAGGGTGGCTTCAACAGTGACTGTTCTCTTGGAAAGATCTGATCTCCTCATGTGAGCTTTACTGAGGGTTGTGGTTTTTAACATACACATCCTGTGTTGATGCAACAAGTATAAATGCAGACAAAATGAGTCAAAACCTCATTTTGGTACTTTTGATAAGAAAGAAGGGCAGGGAGAAAGAAGAGCAAAAAGAGACAAAGGGAACAAATAAAAACAAACAGAAAGAAACGAGCTGGGGAAGCAATCAGACATGCAATCTAGATGAATATCCAAAACTCCTGTAGTGAGATAACTGTGATGGTATAAAAGTATATATTTTTTAAATTTACCAATATTTTAAGTAACTTTTTCTGCATAATAGACTTCTATGTCTTCCTCTGGTTAATAAACAGAGATTTTTACTATTAGTTTGCAGATAATGTTTGATAAAATTTAATTATTTTTGAAACCATATCTCTATCTCTGGTAGAGGTCATTTGGAAAGGCAAAGGCTAAGCATAATGCACTGCACATTTGAAGAGAGTTTTCATGTAGTTAAATCATTCAGACGCTTGAGAGAAGGGAAGGAAAGGAGGTACATAGTCAAGGAGTTATGGTACTTCAAAGATGTATAAGGAGTGAAAACTACAATTAATTCTTCTGTTTCAGGGCCACTCTCTTCTACCTTTGGCTCTTTTCTGGACAATTTGCATTTAGGCCTTTAAATACTTGTAGGGAAATCTAGGTATGCATCATACAGAAATATATCTGTGCAGGTCTCCAAGCATGTATCTGGACTAAAAAAAATATGACTGTAGCTGGTAGACAGAGACAAGCTTGCTTTCTCCAATTAGAATTTAAGAACAATATTATATAGCTATAGCAGTGAGAAATCCCAGTGTGGGCTATATAACCTTATCTGAGTAAATTTCTGATCCTACGTGACCTCATTTATGCAAGGCATTAGTCAATGAGACGTCAATATCTACACCTTGGGTTTGCCCATCACTGCTCACAAGGCATTTTCCCTGAGGCACAGTGTGTTGCTGTGACTGCCAGCATGAGAGTTAATCAAGAGTTTGGAATAGGCATTTCCCACTGCATAAGGGTGAGTAATTTTACATAGGAAAGCAGGCTTCAGCAACACTAAATCACGAGCTTTACACTTGTGTGGTTGTAATTCCTCTTATTTCTGAGTAAGACAGCAGCTTGGATCACAGCTTTACTCATCAGCCCGCAGGGCAAAGATCCCCACAAGGATGCCAAGGAGTTCCTGTGGACTGGGAGGGCCTGGAGCAGCACAGGCTGACACACAGCAGAGCTGGCAGCTCCTTTCAGACTGGGCTGTGTGGGTGGAGGGGTCTTTCTGCAGCCTGAAATCATCGGTGGGTGTTACACTGACTAACAAGAAAATACCTCATCATGCATACAGAGCATTCATTTAACACCCTAAATGTGAGGTGGGTACTGAGGATGGAAATTATCAAGACTTTACTGCCAGAAACCCTGTGAAAACAATATTTAGCAATTCAAGTAAGTTCATGCCACTTTCTGCTTAATGCTTGAGGGAACACCAGGGCTGGCAGTCAGTAATTACTTCTGTGCAGAAACAGAGTTTGACACACACTATTAGAATCTTTTAAGCAAGTTAAAAGAAAGTCTGATGGTTTCACGGAAAAACCACTTAAAGCATCTACCTCTGAAAGAACAAAACCAGTATATTGAAATAAGCTTGCGTTCCATATCGGTATTAGAGGTGAGAAAGGGTGCAATTCCAGAAGCTCAGACAGACAGACCTTACCTGTGCCAGGTCCTGTAGCTGGCAGCCTTTTACAGTTTGACACATGAAAATATTACACTGTGTTCCAGCTCTCAGCCTGGGAGGTGAATGAACATCACCTCTGCTACTTTCATCTCCTTGGCAAGCAGACTCTGACTTACATGAACATTTATGTCAGTGTTAGGGAAAAAGAGGATAAATCTGAAGTCCTAGGTTAAATGTCTCCATGTGAAGATATCACAGAAAAACAGGATCTGATTGTTCTCCTAACCCCCTCTCTGGGGGGAGTTGGGGGGACCAGGGGGAGAGTTCCAGAACAGAAAGAATAAAATTCTCAGTTCTGTACATGTTGAACACCTACACAAGCTTATTTTATAAGGACTCATGCAGAGAATATAGAGTTACATAAAAAGCAACAGCAAAACAGACTGTTCATATGGATAACACAACCAATTTTCCTCTGTTTTTAATGTCTGTATAGCTTATATATCTTGAACAGATGTTGTGACCTTTTTTATGCACTGCTGCTTTTGATTATAGCCAATGAGCAAGATTTAAAATGACCACTGAATTTCCTGCTGCATAGACACAGGAACTATTTTTAATACTGGAAATCTGTTGCATAATTCATGCTAATCAAATTAATTATTATGGCTGGTAGAGGGTTTTTTACCTGAAACTGTGTGGTCCTTTGGGTCTCTCAGTAGTTTGAGCCTTGTATGAGGGAAAATGTACTGCAGGGGCTTCCCATTTATCTGAGGAACACAAATATGCATGTCATAAAAAGATAAACCAACAACAATTGAATAAATAATTTTAGACAGTTTAAACAGAAACAAGCAAACAAACTTATTTCATCCAGGGAAATATCAAAATTTCTCAATTCAAAAACTCTCCCAAGATTGGAGATATTTTTCAGACTGCAAATTCCTTCCATGAGGTAATGAATATTTGCTTCCATAGCTCCAGATTAATTTCAAATATGGCTTTAGTTCTGATTTTTCTGAGTGATTAGAAGGTGGTCATTCTCTTCCATAGCTTCTTTTAATCTTAATCCTTTATTCAAACCATGTTTAACATAAGAAAGAAACAAAACATTATTCCTGTATTTTTATAAAATTCTTTTCTTAGACTTGTAAACAAAATGTTTGTTTAATGTGTTACCATCCATGAGTTACTGCTTTAGTTTCAGCCAAACCACATGGCCCAATGTACCTCTTGTCTTCAAATCCCAAAAGCCATTTGAAAGACCTAAACTAAGACTCATAGGACTACATTGCCTGAAAATGTGCAGCATTTACCTGGGCTTATCCTAGACCACATCAAAGCTGAAAGTAATGCACCCTACAACAGACTTTAAAGAGCCAGTTGTCCTATTGAAATGATCCCACCTGCTCCATGGTTTGGGTATAGGAGGGGCCAAGCAGCAGGGACTGACCCACCTTCCTGAGCCCACACCAAAATGCCTCTGCAGAGTGTTGGTTGCAACACTCCCCCCACGGACATCAAAGCCCCTCTTTGCCTGCAGTTCTGGTCTTTTGGTAGCAAAGCTGTGTGGATGCCATGGGACAGAGAGAGAGAAACGGCAAGTGTTTCTCACAGCGGCTTGTGAGAAATTTTAGGGAGCTAGAAAGATATGATAACCTGTTGACTATAAACAATTTGCAGGTGCTATTTTTCTACTTTATTTTTCTGTTCCTCTCAAGGACAGTGCGTGAGAAAGATGTTTCTGTTACTTAACCAATAGAATAAAATCTATTGTACCACTCTATAAAAACTGCGCGGTTCTTTTGAGTAAAGCCTTCTTTGCCTTTGCTATGATCCTGCCTCTTGCCTGTTCCTACCCCGACCCCAGAGCACGAGTGAGAAAGCTGAACCCATCACTCCCCCTGCCTCTGCATGTCAGTTCCAATCCTGGGAAATGCACCCAGACCAAGAGGAGGGAGCATGACTGAGCCTGCTCCAGGATGGGACCTCAGGGAGCAGCCTCAGGGAGCCAAGGGGACAATGCCATTCAGCATGGCAATGCAGCAGCTTGAGTGCATCAGCAGCCTGCTGCCAAGGGTTTATTATTTTTATTTATATTTAAGTAGCATTTAAAGGGATTAAGCTCCTCCTGAGCCAAGCACTTCAAACCTAGTTCTGCCCTGGAGAGTTTATGAAGTGAATGGATAGCGCATATAAATGATGGAAGGGAAACTGAGAAGTCAAGGGACTTGCTCAGCTCAATCCCACAGTAAGCAGAAGAGTTTATACATCTGTTGTCAAATTCAGTTGCTTATCCAGTGAATGATGTTGCATCTAGAAGACTCAAATCCTCCCCTAATACAGTGAGAGTAATATTGACTGTAATTAATGTCAGACATGAAGTTGATCATGGATTTGATAGGAGACAAGTGCTCCAGAATAAATCAGAACATATGATCAGGCAGACATTTGAATTTATCATGGAATTTTGTCAAAACACAGAGTCTAATACTACTAGGAGTGTATAAAGTTCTATGAGGCTTCCACAGTCATTAATGGCTAGGGAGAGTGTTATGTTTTTAATGACACTTCCAGATGTTTCAAATTTTCTAAAATAATAAAAGTTGTATTCAGCAAGTTTTATATAACAAATAAAATTGTAAAAAATCTGGAAGAATGCATCTAATTTTATTTTGAATTAAAAAAAAAAGAGAAATATTACAGTTTATAAATGTACAAACACATTTGAATAGATCCTTAGCTGGGATCCATTTTGGTGTAATTCAATTTAACTGAAGAATGCTGCAGCTCTTAAACTTCAATTCATGTTATTTTACTTGCTCTATCTTATTTCATGTTTTTAATAAATAGCAATCCAAGAATATTCAATGCCATATTGTACATGACTGCTAACAAATACATCAGAAAATATAGACTGTCTCCTTCTTTAGCCTATTACTTCCTCATTACTTCCAGAACTTTATGAGAAGAATAAATCTTTGTGATTTATATAGGTCTGAATAAAAGCATTAAATTTTATTAGCATCCAGGGTAGTATATTATTTTTTATTGTTGGTAGGTATCAATACTTAAATGGAACATGTCATTAGGCTTTTACTTTCAGACCAGTACATTTCTGGAAGTGGCAGAACAAATAGGAAAAAACAGAAGTTGCTGTAAATAGATAATATCAACAGCAATTACATTGTTCTTGATGTTTTGCTTTAATCATTAGTGAGCATATTTATCTGAAATTTACACACATTATTCTGAAATTTATCTGAAAATTTATCTGAAAATTTACTAGAATATTTCAAAACCTGTAGAGCACAAATTATTTTGTGTTTCCAATTGTTCTCATCTTTTTACTTCCACTAAAGTTGGTTTCCCTGCAGCTGAATATATGCCAGGAATCCCTTCAAGCTGACTCTTCCCCCAGTTTCCCCAGGGAAGGCAGAGAGGGACCCCACTGAAGCCACACAGCCATGGCAGTGGAAATCCAAACTGGTGCAGAGGGGCCATCCTTCCACTGCACAGCTGCAGGAGTGGAGAACAAGTCCACAAGGCCAGATTTAGGGCACAGGGCAAAAGTTGACTTGATCCCACATATCTGCTACAAATCCCAGAGATTTCTGCCAACTGTCCCTGTCATCCTTCCTCACCTCTTTGGGAGCATTCAGTACACTTGGTTTGTAGTTCAGCACTGGCATATCATCCTCTTCCTCAGGAAATGTAAGCTCTGGTCATGTGTTTCATGTTATTAGTCAGCTCAAAGGCCCTCCAAAAATGGAATGAATGGGAAATAATTGTGCTGAGGGCTTCTAACAGAAGATGAGTTTAAAAATGCATTTCATTTCCTGTTGGCTTTAAGTGTTTTGTCTGATAAACAAACACTATGTAAGCCTCATAAAAGGGAATAAGTTTAAAGAGGATAATCAAGAAGAAAAAAATTCCCCAGTGCTCTCTTTAAGTTTAGAAATAAAATTAATGAATTGTATTTTCATTTTCCAGGCCATAGCCACACCTATAATGTATCAACTGCTTTGGATTGGATCACCAAAGTTGTTCCTGGTTTTAAATGTTGCTGCATCTCCCCTTCCAGTGTTAGACAGGGCCTGATAAGGTGACTCTCAGCAGCTACAGATGGTTGTTGTCCTCTGTGAAAAACCATTTTCAGGGGAAACTTTACCTCAGGTGGGTATCCAGGAACAAGATGGTGCACGCTCAAAGTGGTGGGTTAGGCAGTATCCATCCTGATTTCTGAATACCACAGGTACTTGCATGAGCACCCAAGGCCTGTGCAAGCTGGTACCAAGAATTTCTCCAGCTGTGGTAATTCTGCCCCTTTGAACTTCTGAATTTCCTCTGTGCAGAGCACAAATGTTGAGTTGTCTCAAAGTCCTCAAGGTGGAAAGTTCTCTCTGCTGATAGATCCCCAGTGATGCAGATAATTTCCAAAAAGACACGCTGAATAAAAACTTAACAAATACAATGTTCCTGCTCATGAATAAATTACAGAGTTGCATTTTCTTCTGCAATTAGGTAAATTCAACACTGACCTTTGCTCCAGAAGTCATTCTGGCACGCAGAGATAAAAACATTTCTGAGTGACTAAGAAATGAGGCACTGCCAGATAAATTCCTTTGTGAATTACAGTGAGGGGGTGGCCAACAATCCACCCTTTAGATTATTTGAACAAAAAAAAATTATACTAAAGTTGGAAATTTCCAATTTCTCATCATATTTCCAGAGAATATCAACCACCCAACCAAGTCCCTAACAGAAAACAGTTTATTACAATTTAAAATTTAAAACAGTTTACTACAATTTAAAATAAATTCTCCTCACTAGTTGCAAAACAATCAAAACTAAGTAAAATGTGGAATAAAAGTTTGCAGGTATCCTTTGAATCTCTGTCACAAATGGTATTTTCTATTTTAGCCCTACTACTCCCCTTTTGACCCATTTTTTTCGTAATTTCTAATTTTCCAAGTGCCCCTAAAAAGGCTTGACGTAAGTTTCAAGAAAATGGTAATAACTCATGAATGAAGAGAAAAGCATATAATTTTTTATGGTGTTTAGAAATAGGGGATTGCATTCAAAAGATTTCATGTCTAGGACCCTTGCCTTCTTTCTGTGATTAGAAAACTGTTGCCTAAGTGACCAATATACTGGTATTATGATGAGTTTAGGATTTTATTATTCATTTAGGGCTTAAAAAGACCCACCCATGATGACTGGAAGTATTTAAAACCCCTCACTGAAAAACTGCTTATATCCTCTTAATATACTCTCATTGTCCATGCCCTTGTCATGAACTTTTACTGCCCTGGAACTTTCTCCTACAGTTCTTTCCCAAATTGTTTGTAACAGCCAGTTTAGTTCAGGATATGCAAATATTTTTCACATAAAATGATAAGAAAAAAAACCTCTTGATGTCAGGAGGCTTAAAGAAGTTGCTGGTGAACTGGAAGTGACAGCAAACTATTGAGGTCAACAGTGGTCAGTGGGAATTCTACAATAGATTATGTATTGATAAGGTTTTACCCTCCTCAGGGAAGCAGTCCAACATCAATACATTGGGAAATGGCTATTAAGATATTCAACTGAACTGCAATTTAACATGATTTCAGAATACTAAATAGCACCACAGAAGTTGCTATAGAAACAAATATATTTTAATATTTGTAATACAGTATGTGAGCTTAATCTACTGGGTTATAAGAAATCCGTGGAAACCTGGCAGTTCAGGGTTGTCACTCCACTGCATTCTTGCTTCAAAAGCTCTGGGCTGTGCTTTATTTATTACCTTCTGTTGTACAGGCTCTGTGGGATGTAATCAAGCAGTTCTGATTTCATCTAGTAAGAAAATTGATATTTCACATGTGTAAATCAAAATTTTCTGGAATACATGTATTGAAGTGGTCATTAAAATATTTTCATTTTTTAACACAGAAGATCACAAAAATAGCAAATTTAGAGCCAACAAGGGTATTTGGAAACACTGATTACAAGCAGATTAGTGCTATTGATGCAAATTATTCTTTCTGTGGCTGGTTTGTCCCCAGTAAAGGATATTAAGGGCAGTGTAATGGCTTAGTTCCTGTGCTAACCAGGAAACTTCCCTCCTAAGCAACTTCAGGAAATCATTTGCAGCAAAGGAAGCTCTGGGTGAAGGTGGATATGTTCAGATGGTTCTGGATGGAGAATGACTTGCCATTTTTGTACATTTTGAGTACATCATACTTGGGCACAACAGGTTCCTGTGCAGTACTGAGGGGGGGATACAGGAGACAGAGAGCATGGAACAATGAACTCAGTAACCCTTTGATTACACACAGGGCTGAAAAAGCCCTAAGGGAGTGATTAATTTGCCTCATCACTCTCATTGCCCTGATAAGGGTTATTTGCCTTCATCACTTGAAAATATAATACTAATACGAAAAAATAGGGATGTTAACACTGATTTACTTTCTTCTATTGCTAAATATTTCACAACTCATCATGGAGCTAATGGAACTTTTTAAAAATATCTCTGGCCCTTTTAATCTTGTCACAAAGCAATTTAATTTCTGGAGTGTCTGAAAATATATTTGTTTCTAAGTTTTCTTAAAAACAAATGCTCACAGAAGACTTTTAACGTACACAAGCTCTGAGTAACATTTTGATTAGGTAGATGATGTGGAGTTGGTGAGACCTGTCATTTCTCCCTTCTGCAGAGTCATTGATATCATTTTGTACTGATGTGTGACTGACAGTAGCTAACCTGGATGGAAAGAGAAGAAGGAACTGTTGTAAAACTTCTCCTCACACATCACCTCTTCTGCTGAGGCTTTACATGGCATCAGATAGAATTATTTAAAACATGTTCACTCTCCAATTTACATCCCATATTTTATAAAACCTTAAAAAAAATTCCTTTGGCAAGATTTTGATGCTGTATCTCTATTTCCATATAAGCATGAGGATACTGCAACAGCTTGAGGGAGAAAAAAAACAAACCTATTTTCTTCCTGGAAATGTCCAGGAAAACAAGAACTCCTAGGCCCTTCAACCTTGCTGCTGAAATTTTTGAACAAATTTTTTCAACCAGTCCTAGTGTAGTGCTATTTATATGAGGAAAAAAAGCAATGATCAGATCTCTGTGACTAAAACCTTGCCTGGGAACTGTTTCCCAGGACAAAAGCTCTGGAGCTGTAAAAGTTAAGTGTATCTTACTAACCACCTCCTGATCACAGAGCTCAGGGTTAGCAGTAATTCTTTTGGACAAACCTGATTTTCAAGGAAAATTTTAAATTTTACCTCAGAAAGCTGTAGTGGTAAAATACAATTATGTATTCTTAGAATAATTAATGCTTTGCATGAGGATCAAAGTGCTCAGAGAGACAAGTTTTTTAACTATTGCTAGTGATATTAAGAGATGTTAAGACTCAAAAACATCCTTTATTATGCAATTAAGTTGATTCATAGAATCATAGATCTATTTGAATAGATTGCTGTAAGAATTATATCATGTAAAGCCCTTTTTCTCAACAAGAAATGAATAGGCTCAGTACAACCTAGGGTGTGGAAATCTCAATATATGCTAGGGATAGAAAAGAAGGGAAAAATAAATGAAAGCTTGTATTGTAAGACATTTTAACACTTACTTCATAAAATCTACATCGTTGCTTCATAAAACCTACATTTAATTGTCAAATGTCAGTGCAAATGCTCACGAGCATAAAACTTTTAAAGGCTGCATGACAGAGACATTCCTGTGTTGTATGTTATCTGACAAATTAACGTGAGCAGTAGAAGCTATTAAGTATCACAAAGGGGCCATGCAATACCTTCTCTCAGAATCACAGGATTGTTAATATCTTAGAAAAAGATGTCTAAGATGATCAAGTCCAACTGTCAACCCGGTACCACCACCAGGTTTACCACAAACCATGTCCTCAAGTGCCACATCCATGTTTCTTGAACACTTCCAGGGGTGATGACTCCAACATTTCCCTAGGCTGCCTGTTTCAATGCTTGACCACCCTTTCCATGAAGATATTTTTTCCTAATATCTAATCTAAACCTCCCCTGGTGCAATTGGAGGTTATTTCCTCTTGTCTCAAGGAAATGCACTCACTGCATTCATTGGATCTCATGTAAAAATGTAATCTAAATCAAAACATAAGAATATATCAGGATATAACCTAAATCAATCAGTAAAAATGAAAAATGACATCTAAAAGAAGCAACTGAAGACCTTAGAGATTTGAAATACATAAACATTGTTAATAAAAAGTGGGAATAGAATGGTACCCTAAGGTAAACTAGATTTTAAAGTTGGCAAGCTTGAAAAAGCAGACTATGGTATTTTTCTTTCTAATAAATGAAATATTCTAAGTATTAGATTGATAGATTCTCACTGAATTATTCAATAATTAATTACAGACTGTTGGGATTATACTTACCAAGTGAAAGTGGAAAAAATGTCAACAGGATAAAGGAATTATTTTCCTTCAACTACTAAAAGAAGGGACGGAATTTGGATGAGATAAAGCTGGTAAGGGAACATTAGACTAATCTTTTTCTTTTTTTTTTTTTTTACCAGTAGGAATACTTAAGGGATAGATATTTTCAGTTATATTTCAGAAGTCAAAAGACAACCTGAAAAATTAATACTGAATTGTAGAGGAAAGTTAATCTAATTTTATCACCAAATGTTGATGATGAATATGGGTTCAACAGCACCTCAGCTTAATGCAGCTGGATTTAGAGTAATCTTGTAGTTCCTATGGGAACTGTTGGACAGTATGACTAAATTATCAATCATTTATAAAACTAGAGGCACATCTTATTTGACAGCTTACTTGATCTTGGTGTTGACTTAGTGGTCGAGAGTGTGGCAACTTCTCTGGCAGCCTTCTGTCAAGGATGTGTCCGTTCTCCAAACGAGGCTCCCTGGGCTTGTCAAACCAATCTGTTTCTTCCCGACGGAGATGATAGGCTTTGAAAACCAAGGACAGGTCAAATGCTCTGGTCCAGTGCTGGGCAAAGGGCAAGAATGTGCATTGTGCATAGCAAACATGCAGAGTGGTTACTAATTGGCCATGCAGCTAAAGCAAAGTTAGAGGTGAGACTTGAGACATTGAACTTGAGCATTATTATTTAGCTGTGAGACAGCAAAGGGAGAAGATTCTGTTTATGTCAGAACCATGGATATTAAATACAGATAGAAGATATCTACCAAGTGCTATAGGCACTTCCTCCTTCTGGCAGCTAAGAAATACACGGCAGATTTCACATATCTCTAAAATGTTTGTTCAGAAAAATTTAGTCATATTAGGTATTTTGCAGAAGACTAATAAAAAACGCCACACTCAGAAAATCCAAATCAAAACTCAAAATAACCAACCCTCAGAATGCAGACTCCACCAATTCCCAAATTTGTGAACTGAGTGCTGTTCAAAATATTTTGGAAATAATCTGGAACTACATATAAGAAAAGTACAACCACTTTATGAAATTGATACCAAACCAAGTCAAAGAAGATAGGAAACCAACCTATGTAACTGAAATTCTAAGCAGAAATATTACAGGTGTTATTTTTAATTCCATCCCCCGATTTTGCAGTATGAGCCTTTATGTATGGATTTTTAATATTCTTTCTGCAAAAATTCTACAAGACTAATATTACTGTTTGCAATGTTATATTAGGCATCTTTTAGGGATCAAATTACATCATTTCACTGAAATCAGGTTTGCAAATGGATGTATTTATGCTTACTGACTATTGGGACATAGGTGTCACTCCACTGGGATCAGAATCATGTCCTGTTTTCTTCAATGTTGCCAATCAGTGTAAACCAATGCAATGTTCAGATAATTCAATGTAGAATGTAAGGCAAGTTTGAATTTTATGCTTTATTAAGTGAAATGAATTTGGAAATCAAAGGAAGACAATATTTGTTTCAGTGAAACCACAAGGAATTGCAAAACTTAAATAAGACCAGTTTTTGCTATAATAAGAGTGAATGAATATGACACAGAAAATAATTAAAAGGAAAAATTGTAGTGTTAATAATCTTTCCTATTTAGTTGTGAAAATAAACATTATCTATTTGGTTTAAGAAATAATTAAAAAAATGTTACTGGGAAAAAAGGAAGCTGTGTTTTTTCATTACTACTTTTTTAAATTTTCCAAAAAGAGGAATAATATATATGCATGATTTTTTTTTAAAGAATACATTGTATGTGGTAGAACCACCATTCTATATAATATAATAAGCCTTCAAAATATTTTTAATCTTGATTCATATTATGATTGATATTATAAGTCTCTTCCTTCATGACTGTGCACAAACTTAATCTAACATGAAATGGTTTATTTAATATTATTTAGATAAGAATATATTAATTACCAGAAACATTATTAGAGCTTGATGCTTATCTCACTACTGATTAGTTATTAACTGCTATCAATAAACCAATTGATAGCAGTTATGATCTAGCATGCAAAAATTTCATGCTTTACACATTTATGCCACTTGATCAGTACCTGCACAAAGCAGGCTTGTCCATAACTCATCCTGACAGAACTTTCGGAAGCTTGCATGAAGAACCTAATACATATTCCTGACCCCAGATGCTAGTGCTGGCTCTCACAATCTGTGTCATCATCTGAGCAGATGAAAGAATGATTTTTTGTTTTCCTCCTGCCTCAGTTGAAATAACATTTCCTGGCTTGCTACTCTTGAAAATGTAAAATTCCATACTGCAGTTCACACCAGCCTACTTTTAATTTTTTTTTTATCAAACTGTGAGGAATGTGTGTATTTTATTGAAATTTAAGAAGTTATAAATATATGTGTATACAGACACACACAACCCCCACACTCACATGTCCACACACACCCCATTGGTTTTGGCTTGCACAGCTGGGATTTGTCACAGCTGGAAACCTGACAATAGCCAAGATGAACCACTGACAGTCTTAGAGAAGTCATCCTTTTATTCTAAGGCTAACAGAACGCAGCCAGGTGGTTCCACCCAAGCAGATTAACCAGGTGAGATTGAACTCCAGGCTGTGGGATCCAAGAAACACAAGCAGAGAGATAACAGTGATCACTGTAAATCCCACAGATGAAAAATTACAAGGAAACAACTGTATTGATATCGTGATGTCTTGATATCTCAATTTTAAACTTCTAAACTCTGCTGAAGAATTTCCAAATTAGCATATAAAAGAAAAAATATACTTGAGGTGAGAAAAGGTACATTTTATACCTTCTGAAAAACAAGGGCTATTTATATTCATAAAATTGAGTACTAGCTTCAGTGTGCTTGAAAATTATTATCTTCAGCATACCTAATAATGTGTGGAAAGTGGCAGCTGTGGGGCTGACAGAGATCTGTTTACTGGATCAGAGTTTTCATGGTACTGAGAACCCTGAGAAAATCCCAGGTGTTTCAAGATCTCAAAATGCTGTTTATTTTCAATGGGCAGCTCTGGACATTGTGCTCTTTTGACACTTAGGCTACTTTTTCCACCTGTTTGAAGTTTGGAATCCCAGTGCAAGCATTACTTATGTCCTGAAGCATGGTTTTAAGATTTTTTACAGTATGTACTTAGTGAAAAACAGAAGGTTTGGACTCAAAGTCCTATTTGCATTCTCTTCTAGTATTTGTTATTAGATGTCACCTATAGAAAAGTGAACAGAAAGTCATGCATGTCTCTGAATTTGAACCAAAGAAAAATAATTCAAATTTAATATTTTAACTTAATTTTTAAAAGTCTTTTAAGATGATAAGTCGAGCTGTAGCACGAGAAGATTTTTCCTAAGATAGTGCTTAAGACTAATTTCTTTACATGAAATCGCATCAAGACCACGCAGCAGTTGCTTAAAATAAAGAGAAGCTGCAAAGTAAATTGTGCTAAAAGGTTGGATGAAACATGCCAGAATAGCTGTCCACTGTCAGGGCATCAAATCACTACAGAGAAGAGTGCAGTCCCTGAAAAAGAAGGCCATGACTTTCTGTAGAAATGTAATTGCTTCTTTTGAACACTTTTTATCTTACATTCAAATTATATTAATAATTTTCAATACAGGTTACTTGCTGTTAGACTGCATATTTGAAAATAATGTGATGAAATGTTTTGGTTTCCCAAGAAATAGGCAATTTGTGAAGATAAAATTTGATAGAAATTAGAAAAAGTGCTGAAAGGGGAAGCCCTGAGTGATATATCACTTTAATACCGAATATGTGAATTCAATTAGAATACCCCAGAAAGGGTCTAACTAATCAGAGACTGATTTAAGACTGAAACATGTTCAACTTGAAGTATACATGTGTCTTGTACAAATATATATGAGAACTATAATGCATTGTAGGGCAGATATGTAATTCTCCATGACCTGTTTATATGTGACAGAATGGTACCAAAATGGATCTTTTTGATCTGGGTTGGTTCTCCTCAGTTTTTAGGAGGAAAAGTCCTGTATCTTTCACAATGTGACTCTAGAATGACCCGTAAAAGTCACAAGCTGAGAGGAGACAAGATAGCATCTGCTTATTTAGGAAGAATGATATGAGTTTCAGCTCGGGGAGTTCCTCTCAGCTGCTTTCAGATTTAATTATAGGATTCTGTGTGCTAAGAATTGAAGGACAATAAAAACAGTTAAACTTCTGATAAATATCAAAAAAGCTGATGACCCTGAGTCTCTCCTGAAACACAGAGTTCATGAGCGGGTTATAGATATCTAAGAAATAGGAAGAAAAACTTACAGAACAAAGCCCTTAGTATGAAGTATGAGAAAGGCAAATAGATAATTTTTTCTAATGCTTATGAAAGATTTAGCATGTGTAAAAAATCAACAATGCAATAATGAACGGAGGTTAGTAGAAATGTGAAAAATAAACCGTACTACTTCTTAATCATGCAAATATGTCTTTTGAGACAATCATTGCCATTTACAGACAATAGAGCGCATGCAAAGTCTCTTTTATTGTGCAGTAAATACACATAAGAAAAAGTTAATGGAGTGCATACAATTTTGAACATATTCATTTCATTTGCCTTCAAACTGTCTTTATGATTTTTAAACAATTTAGAATATATTAATTCTGAACTGACTCAAACAAAACTGATACATAATTTGCAATTATTAACTCAACATCAGATTTAACATTCTGCTGTACTTATTCAGAAGCAGCATTTTTAATTGCACTATTTATAATACATCAGAAAGGTTCCTTTCATGAACTTAAGTGAGATAAACTCTTGTGCTTATTTGGCAGACGTGTATGGGGTGCATATAAAACCAGCTACGCTGCATAACCCATCAACAGAAGTAAAATACTTTATGTCCTTTATTGAAGTATGAGATTGTCTTGCACCATTCAAAGACAAATTATCTTACATAATCACAATTCTGAATGCACAGTAGTCCACATGACAGGATGCTTTCAACAAACCATATGTAGAACGTTATTTTGCTATCACGTTAAGTTCTATATGGTTCTAACATATAATATGTACTTGATGAACAGACTATTTCTATATAAACACAGATCTAAATTGGTGCATCGGGAGATGGAATTTTCATTTTTTGTGTTCTATCATGAAATTTCATGCACATAAAATTACTGGAGTTTTTTAGAGATTTGGGAGATTATTTCCAAATCCCAATAAAAACTATTGCAAATAAGTTCAATGATTCACAGTCACTAGAGAGAGCTGCACATAAAGACTGATGGCAGAGTCTGTATTGTACATGGAATGTTCTACACAGTATCATTGAAAAGTAGACATAAACAAGTGAAAAGGAAAATGCACAAGCAAACCAAAAAGGAAAGCAAATCAACAACAATATAGTAGCATGCAGTAGTAGCTTAACACCATTCAGAAACTGTTACGGTAAAATAAAAAATATCAAATACGACAAAACAAATCAACCCCCCAAAAATGTAGATACACAGAAGATGCACCAAGGAACAGAAAAAGAACAAGTCTTTGAAGTGTAACAAAAATCAGACACATGCATAGAAATGAGGATTTGCGTTGTGATAGTAAGATACCAGTCTGAGGCCTAATTTACCTTCACTGTCTGACATGGCATGCTGGAAGTCATCCATGATGAAGGCTATATCTCGATCATAGCCTCGAGTCCGTGACTCCTCCCTCATATGCTGCTGGACCTCAGGTAATGAATGGCTCGATCCAAACTGGTCCCTGGTATCTGCAGATATTGGTGGCAAGGGTCCAGCTGCCGCTCTTGCCATTCCCATTGGCTGTCCAACAGGACTTAGTGGGCTCTCCTCCTCTGAGTTCTGTGCTACTATCGGGATCCTTCCCCTGCTTTGGCTAATAGGCAGACTGGTGGGTTTAGTTCTTCCAGAAGGTGCTGCATGGCTAAAGGAAACATCTAAAGGTTCAGCTTCTTGGGCCTTCAGTCTTAAAGAAGAACTGGAAGAATCCCTTTTCAATGAAAGATCGAGCCCATACACTGAGGAGGGCCTAGATGAGGGCCTAGATCTACTACCACTACTATAAGACTTGTCTGCTTCATCTTGTAGTGCAGATCTCATTGTTGGACCTAGTGCAGTCCCAAGGCCTGCTCCAATGGATGATGTCAGTGGTGGCCCCATGTACTTCTGTTGGTCACTGATGTTTTTTCTAAGGCCGTAAGTGATATCATCCTGAAGAAGCCTTGCCCTAGTAGTAATTCCCCCAAGTGTTGAAGTGCTAGAAGTCATATAGCTTGAATAGTCAGGCTCAAGGTCTCTGCTTTCTTGGATAGGTGAAAACTTTGTTAATTTGGGGTCTATCAAGGCTTTCTTGTGTTTTGACTGCTTCTGGTAAAGGAGGGCTGCTGGAAGCTGCTTAGCAGCCTGTTTCTCAAGAGTAAGCCTACCTATGCTGTATTTCTCAGATTTTGGAAAATGCCTGTAGCTGCCCTCCCCATGGTAATACTGTGATAGACCAGCCAGATGATCGAGACTTTCTGCACCTCTACGGAACTCTTGCTTTATCTGGTGTTTCAGAAGTTTGAGCTCATAAGGGTCCTCCATTGGGTCTTCATCAGCTTTAACATAGGAATGTAACCTAGAGGAAGTCTGCAGTGGTGCCAGGAAGTCTGACACTTCTTGTGCTCTCCTGGCCTCAGTTGTGCGAAGAAGTCGATCTGTTTTGGTCAGATCTTTCTCATGAAGGCTAAAACTGGAGCCAAGAGCTCCTGTTCCTTTAGTAAGTTCTCCGATATCATCAATCAGCACATAATTTCGGGGTGTATGGTGGTGGTCTATATCTGCATAGAACGAATCTGCAGATATGCTTGATATAGGGCTGCTTGCTATGCTGTTTCTCTCATCTAGTCCTATCCTTAGGTCCAAGGTAGAGTATTTACTGCCCAGCTGGGAAACTGCATAACTATTGTCAGTTGACACTGGTGCTATCATGAGAGGCTGATTGCGAATTACATCATAGTTTGTTGTTATCTTAGGCTCCATGTATAATGTGGTCTGTCTTGGCTTTGGCTGTATCACCATCATCTGTGATGGGAGCTGATATGATGGCTGTTGAGATGGTGGAGGTTGAGCCTGTGGGGTAAAGGACATGGTAGCTCCTGTCTGGAATGCTGTCTGGGTCTGATAGGGTGAAACCTGCTGGTGATACAAAGGCTGCTGTTGTTGGTAATGGGACTGCTGTGTGAACTGAGTTGGTGCTTGAGTTGGCAGGGCAGGAGATGAATACTGATATTGAGCATATGGGCTTGTAGCAGGGGCAAACTGTGTTTCTGGCTGGGTTTGTGGTGGCATAAACTGGTTAAATTCTGTCTGGGGTGCAGTACGTGGTCTTTCCAAGCCATGCTGAGTTTCTATTCTGGTTGACCTGGTATTATTAACTTCACTGTCTGACATATAATCACGTTCTTCAGCTACTCCTTGGAGATAGGCACGCTCTCTCTTTTCTCTTTCTTTTAGCAGGGCTTCTTTCCTCCTATTAATGCCCATTTCCAAGTATCTCAACTTGGCATCTATTTCTTTTTCCTCCTCATCTAGCTCTGCTTGCTTCTTCCTAAGCTTGGCTGACTCACGTTCGACCAGATCCAATTCCCTGTCTATATCCTGAAGAATTTTGGCTCTGGCCATAGTGGTGGTCCTACAAATCCTTCTCCGTGAAACTGATCCCACAGAAGTATATGGGGACTGAGTTCCTGCTGTTGCTTCCTCTGGAGGTGGATTGGGCAGAGTCCTCTTCACTTTCTTTTGAGTGCTGGATGGAGTCAAGCCTGAAGAACCTTTTGGCTGCAATAGAAGAAACAAGACTGAATCACTATCCTGAAGGGAACTTAATCACAAGTTATTTAAATTTTTTCAGGGTATGGCTTTTTAACTTAACCACATACTTTCTTTAAGACAGAGGAAATTTTGTATCTGTGATTAAGCAGCAGAAAGTAGAAAGGAAAATGGTCATCAGTTGACTAAAGATGAGCAATCTGATGCAAAAATAAGGGTGACACTCACTAGGACTTTGTATACCCTAAGTTTAAAAAGTCTACCTTATATTCTTAAAGTTTAATCAATAGTAATTTAATTTTTTTTTAATTTCTGCATGGTTATACATAAACATATTCAATGCATATGTGTGTGGGAGGGGAATATATGTATATATACACCTCCCTTTCATATAACATTTAATTTAATAAAACCTATGTATAATTATAAATGTACTTATATAAGCATTCATAATTGAATTTATATATAATCTGTACAGTCAAATAGATGACTCTGAGCCAGACACTGAATGCATACCTATAAGCTCTAACTTGTACTGAAATCCAGACAACAAAGCAGAACTTTCTAGTGACAAGGCAGATAGTTCTTATATGATATTGTAATTTTTTCCTCATACCTGATGCTATATATGTATTTTTTTTCAGGGGATTTTCTTGTCCCTTACAAAACTGGTATAAGCTTTCTTCAGTTCACTGAAGACTTTCATAAATGAAACTTGTTCCAGTTAGGAAGCTACAGTTTAAAGCTTTAAAAAATTAGGAAGTATAAAATTATAGCAATTCAATTCCATCCAGATGTCCAGACTTCCCCACAATTTATGGTAGAAGAATGATTCATCCTGACGTAGAACTATCTACCTTAGGCTGATAACTAATTTTTTTTGAGCTGCCAGTGTCTCTTCATCAGCTAAGGAAGTAGACAGTGCAACTGGTTAGATGGAATTCAATTTGCATCCTAAATCACTAATGGTTTTGAAATTTTTTTTAAAGTTTAGGCTCCCACACAATATATACAGATTAAGAAGTGGGACCTGAATGATTTTGAAATTATATCCTATCTCCCTTAAAGCTTCTTACAAATCTTGCCTTAGCAAAGGAAAAGTGATTGATCTACAAACATACACTGAAACAAAAGAAAAATCAGCTCAGCCATTGCAGAATGCAGACATGTTATTACCAACATATGGAAACATTTTAGCCCAGTTTAATAGGAGAAGAATAAAACCAATATTGATCAAATTAACTCTCCTGCCTCTGCAGAAAAGGAAAGCATGTCTGCAAGGATTAACTGCTTTTAATTAAAAATGCCATTTATTTTGAAATAAATGGTACTTCATTCAGACAGGATATAAATAATATTAATTTTAAGTAGGAGTTTATAAATCAGTATTTTCTCAGTTTATTTTGATATGACATCAATAAACTGTACAAGTTTTTAAGAAGTGTTGACAATTTCCTTTTGCTGGTCCTCTGTTACCTAGCTTTAAAAAATTGTAATAATCAACACATTGTTTGCCACAGATCTTTAAGGAAACATTCACCACTTTTTCAAATGCCATTTAAGCTCTTTTATTCTCTTCATCTAAATTCCATGAACTTTTGCACGTTTCGGATTTCAATAAAAGCAATTTAATCTTTTCAGCTTCCTGTGGCCATTTCACAAACCCATGTTGCGCCAGCAAATCAAAGGAGCTAACTTTATCTTGCTCATTGTGCACTTATAAGCAAAGACAAATTAATCATGTACAGTAGGTCTAGTTGGCTAATGTTTTATATTGTAAAATCAGTGTAATACCACTGTTATTTCCCCCTCCTGAACTGAAATTGGGATCACAGATGGTGAAGCAGTCGCAGATGGTCACTGGTATTGGGAAGTGCTATTAATAAAACAGTCATTAAAAGGTCTACAATACTTCATGGAATTAATATTTTCAGATAATAGTTAAGTTGCTGATGCATAAATCTCAGTGTCAGATTACTATCAGTTTTAACAAAAAAAATTGCTTTTAGATCTCTCTGTATATGAAGAACCTTAGACTAACAGATATTATAGGAAGATGTTACGCTTCCTTTTGAAAAAGTATTGATAACCTCTAGCTTTTAGCTACTATTCTCACAAAAGGAAGGCTTCATTGCTTTTACTTGAGATTTATACTGGGACAAGAAAAAGAAAATTAGTACTGTAATAAAATGTGTGTCGTTTTCTTGTTCCTGAATATTTCCATCATCACTTATGTTAGCATGCTCCCTGGGAACTGTCTTAGTTGATTGAAGGGAACTTCAACTGCAATATTTTGACAGAAAACTTTAAAGTGACTGTTATTAGTTTTTGCATTTCCTTTGAGTTTGTTAAATAGCATGGAAAAAAAAAGGCAAGCTAGGGCTGATCTTTGCCAAATTCTAATCTCTATTAAACAGAATTGGGAGTGGAAAGGGGTAATTGTGCTGTCTAGTCCTATCTCTGTATTTTTGGTCATTGTCTCAGGTTTATAATGTGTGCTCACTTTACATTTGAAATACCCAAAGGAAAGATGGGGCAGAAACCTTCATAAGACCACTCTGGAGCCACATAAACCAACAAATACAAGCAGGCAATCTTAGACCTTACAATCACTGGTTAAAGTTAGGTGACAGAAAGGTGACCTTAGCACGCTCTCTGACTTAATAAAGTTTCCTACTATATTTTACCATGTTTTCCATCTTAATTCTAGTCAGTTTACTTCTAGCTAACTATTAGTATCCTCACTAATTTTTAAAATAATTTTTTGTTTACCAAGCAACCACTCTAAATGTTGAGCGCAACTTCCAAAAACTAGAAGTAAATTATTCTGGTTTTCTGTTTTACTGTGATGCTCATATAAATTTTATTACTTTATTGCTGACTCTTGTATATTTTTACACTAATCTGGGACATCCCTTCAGGGTGGACTTAATGGTAATCATATATGCTTCTGAGGCAAAGCTGAACTTGTTAAAATAATGCCTAAGCTCATGCTTGAAATAAAGCCACAGAGAAATTCTCCACAATACTACAAACTAAAGAACTGAAGAACAAACTATCTTGCCCTTCCAACACCACTCCTTAAGCCTAACAAAGTTTTGAAATAAACATAGGAGGAAATCTTCTCAGCCTTGCAGTTCAGCGACAAGATAACATCACAGTAAGGAAGTCAAAAGACTGAGCTGAAGGTTGCATGCAAACGGATTTAGCAAAATGTTTCTTTTCTGCCTTGCCAATACACATTAGTCTTGACGTGAGTTATTGTCTGAGTTTGAATTTATAGAGGTCATCTGGACAAAGGCTTGTGAACACTGTTAAATTAATTTTGTGGTGACTTTGGAATAACTCTTTTGCAATGATCACCCTGTTCCTTGTGAATCTTTCTAAAAATACCTTCTTCTACCTATTTTTGTCTCTTTTAATTTGATGTCATTGTTGACAAAGCCAGCAAGACTCTGACAAGAATCAGTCAGTTACTAGGAAATACTAATATGTTCTGTTGCTTTTCATGTGTTTTAAAGAGATAGTTTACTTTGGGGGACTGAATGGCTCAGGATACCTGTAATGAATTTCCACCTCTAAATACTGTGTTTGATTCTAGCTACACAATCTTTCTTGTCCTTGTCTCAACTGAGTTTTTTAACACAATATGCTGCTCTCCATTCAGGTAGCCATGTTTGGATATTAGTTTCATTTGCTCAGAAGGTCAGCTTTGACACTTGAGCATACAAATCTTGCATACTTCTTGCATGTTTTAAATTTTGCCATAAAAATGTAATCCTTATTATTTATTCCTCTTTTAAAATTTTCTGTGATCACAACACCAACTTCTTCTTTGGTCCCCTTTAGAGCATACAAAACAGATCTGCATATATAAAGTATAAGTGGGGAAAAATCCTGAAAATAATGTATACAATATGTGTGCATATATGCATTTGCATAAGTCAATTACAGTTGTGATGACAGCATCTTATTAGTATCTTATTAGTTTGTCATGACCAGGCTATATAACACAGTGATGTCAGACTACTACACCCTGGGGTGCTGTGAAAAGCAATAGTAAAGTGGATTATAGATGATGCTACTCCTCTGCCACAATCCCCAGAAGACTCAACAGCATGGTGAAAATCCTGTTCTGTACTGCAGAAGACAAAAACCCCCTCACTTTCTGCAGGGCTAGATTCCCTGAAACATTTGATGCTAATTTGCAACAGACTTGAAATATCAGCAGAAAGTTGGCTGCATTCTGATTTTTCTGCTACCAGAAAAACAATGAAAATAATATTTTTTGTCTTCAAACAAGGACCGTGCAGTCAATAAACTGTCTCAGAAAACTTATGGCTAGCATCAGGTTGTGAAATGAAAGCTGATGTGTTAATGAAATTACTGGGAATAAACTGTTTTAACCAGATAAGATGTCAGGTAGTGGAGGGATAGAAATTACTCTCCCATTCAGAAAAAAAAATCACCTAGGGTTGGGGCCAATGCAGATTGTTAAGGTGAAGCCTGTGCTGTAGCTCATTTTCCAACTCTTACATCTTGGATTTTTCATGTAACAAAAACTTTCCCAAATGCAACCCCCCAAGCCCCAGTATGCACAATTAAAATTGCAATTGTAATACAGTTGTTCTACTTATAAAGGGTTGGGATGTATTACTCAGTATTACAGCATGTGCTCTTCATTGTTAGAGAAGATCAGAAGAGTCAGAAATTTTGGCAATTCATTATTTTAAACATTTAATTTACTACAAAGAATCCATGGAAATCTGTTATTGTTCATTAAGGATTTCTCAGTAATTTAACAGTGTCTTTAAAACTGCTTGCAAATGAGACCCAACTCCTAAAGATATTAACACTAGTATTAGATTACTTAATTTCAAGTATGGAATCCTTAACTACATCTTCCTACAGGTGCAGAAGTCCTGAGAAATATTTTGTAACTTGTCCTGTGGAAAGAAAATTTCTCATGTAAGTTTTTATGGACACTTCTGGACTTAATAACTATTATGTGGTAACTGCTGATGGCAAGGCACCACCTTTGCTAAACCCTGGTTAACAATGTAAGAGCAAGAATATTGAGAAGCTTCTCTCCACGGGCTAAGGCTGACAGAGGGACACTTCTACAGCATCAAGAACCACAGAAGGTGGGAACCCTCCAAGGAATTCATCAGGTTAAGGAAAGAAGATGAGGTGTGTATGGTAAGGAAAATATATAGAAACATGTATTTAATAAAAGCTGGTCTCATCAGCAGTGCTGAGAGTGGAGTAATACATGCTCTGAGCAAATTCTAACCCATAGTAAAACCTTACCATACAACCAGTACTGCCTTGGCTTGTGTGCCATTGCTGCAAGGGCAGTGCAAGATTAATCTGATGAGCTGAATTTGGCCTTGTATAGGGGAGCGAAGTACCCTGCTTCATGAGTAATATACTACAGCTTTCCTTCAATGTAACTCCTGTCCTTTTCTTTTCTGCAAGTATGTTGTTCTGGAGACTAAGCAGTCAGGCAGAAAACTAGTTTCTAAATCATTACACAGCAGCACTGAGATGCCAGTCAGTCTGTTTTTCTTTTTTTTTTTTCCTCCACTCCATTGAAGGCCCATAAAGATAAATTTATTTTCTGTTAACACCAATATACAATTTTTAGAAATAGTCTATTCCAAAACAATAAGATTTTTTTCTTTTTTTTTTGCTTTCCTTCATGTCAGTCAGAGTCGTTCATTCCTCAGATAAACACTTTTGTACTTTCCATCCCCTTACTCCTTCATTTTCTCTGTGAAATTGTTTGAAATTGCCATTTTCACTTCAAATGCCAGGGAGACAGCACAGTGCACTTCCTAACAGCTGATGTGAGATACCAACTTCTATCCTCAGTTAAACACATAAAAGCCCATATGCTTCTTTTGATCATGAGGGGAGAAAGGAGAAATTCAAAGGAAATTTGATATGCAAACTACAGACAGATGTGGCACTTACACTGTGATTTTCAAAGGGATCTAAATCTACATTTCATCTACTTTATGAGAGCAGACGTAATAGCTGTTCCCAGTTTGCACAGAAGACAGTTTTACACAGACTAACTGATTTGGGATTCATTTGGAACAGGACTGACAGATTTGCCTATAAAGGGTAATGGGGCAATTCCCTTCTCAATTTCTAAAAATGAGAAATAGCAGTTTAAATCAGCAGTAATACATCATTGAAAAATCAGTTTGTAAGAAAAAATGAAATCCATTGTTTTGAAACTTTGATTTAAATAGTGGAATTGCAACAACCTTCTATGTATGTGCATTTAAAGGATTTTAGACAACATACACATTATTCAGAAGCTTACATTTTAATTCCCTTTTTTTACCTCTACAGATCATATCTATACTGTTTGCTTTTTCTGCTCACTGAAAACAGTCCTTTTTCCCAATTTCCTAAGTACAATTCACCACATTTTGTAATTTATTTTTTTTTTCTTTCATAGCTTAAGCCTTATGTAAAAGGGAAACATTTCTGGTTAACTCACAGTGATGTTACCATAAAAACTCATTATTTTCTTTTTATTCCTAATTTATTTTCCCCCTCTGCTACCTTTTGCTATTTATCTTTTCAACCATATTACTTGTATTTGCAAGATGTACTGGGATAGCACTTTATGTGAGAGATTCACTGTTTAATTATATTAAATGTATAGAGAATTACAGGTATCTCAGTTAATTTGCAATGGAGAAAATCTCTGGCAGATTGATTCAGACAATGGGCATCTGCCAAGCCAAAAGAAAGAGTCAAATTGTCAGAGTTGAGTACTGCTTCTGCATTGGAATCTCTTTGCCAAATGGGCTCATTGTTTTCCCTAATACTCAATCTCTGAGAAAGAAGAGAAGGAAAAATGAGGAAAATGAAGGGAAAGGGGGAAAGGAGAGAAGGGGGGAAAGCCTGTCCTCCAACCTGAGGAACATGGTCAGAATTTCTTTTCTGAATGACAAATACAGATTTCATACTTTGCTATGAAAGGCTTGAAAACATTGCAGGAAACATACAGCTGCTATGTAGGCAATAGCTACAGATGCTTCCTAAAAGCTTGTCTTTATATGCTTTGTACTAAGATATGTTAAATATTCTCAAGTATTTTATTTATATATCAGTATATTAAAAACTATTGAGGGATTTCACAGAAAGAAAATTCTATTCTACCCTTGTTGCACTGCTGTGTTTTCAGTATCAACTCCAGCTCATACTCTGAGAGCTAAAGTACTACAGCCCTATTCCAGGGCCAAAGCCTGATAATGAATTTAAAACAAATCCCTTTGTCTGTGAATTAAAATCTTTCCTCATTTGCTAATTACTTTTAAGAAGATATCCACGTTTTGTTTAAAATAAAAAAAAGAACAAAATGAATGGATTTTTCTATACACTGTCTTCCACATGACTCAGGAAAGTTTCTGAAGAGGAGAATTCTTAAGCATATTTTACTTTGACAACCCAAAAGATTATGTTATAAATGACTAAACAGAGGACAAAGAGTCTGTGTAGGAGTCTATGTATTGAATAACAATAACTTGAACAAGAGGAAGATTCACTGTATGAAGAAATAAAAATGGCAAAACTAGAATTCCTCTGAGGTAGATGCTTAACAAGAATAAGTCAAAGCCTGTGGATTCATGGTGACTGTACTATAACATTGTATATTACACTACAACATAATTAGTGCTTCTTAATCACCATCACTTCTTTTTCTCCCCACTGGTGTTTCACTGACAGTTTAAAAAGAATTTTACATAAACACAGAACTGAAAACACTCTGAACTTCTGTACCAAAATGTTATCAGAAGTTATCAGAGTTCTATGATGTGGATGGACAATCTGATGCCTGTGATAGATTGAGATACAGATATTGTTTGCACATGATGAGCCCTGTCTCCAACACAACCCATTTTTGGATTTAACTAACTGATAACAAAGAACTGTACCTTAGTAATGTGTTTCAATACAGAGGCAAAGTGATTCTGCCACTGGTAATTTAAACAAGCTATATTAAAGGATATTGTACCAAAATATTAACTGCTAGCTCTGGGATTTGTTGATTGCAAAGCTACTTGTGGCAATAGAGAAAGGCATCAGTCAACTTTATCTTCAAATAGCAAAATCATTGGAATAAATTTTTCTGCATGTAATGAAATAGCCTTAGCATGGGCTCATTCACTAATAGAAATCAATAATACACCACTTCCCATCATGTAACACACAAATCATTATGTGTCATACTCCTCAGTCAGAATAATACATTTTTATTTGAAACTGAGATCTCATCTATGGAAAATTTTACAGGATTATAAAGAATATTTTCCCAGTAAATGAGAATATACTTTAATTTCTTTTCCTTTGCAATCTAACTGAGAATCCTGGCCAGAAAATACTTGTGAGAAAAATTCAGAACAGTTTATACTTATCAGTATGCTATGCATATGCTGAATTAGCACCATCTGTTTTCAACAGATATCAGGCTACTTTGCAAACTTTTGGCAACAATTAAAAAAAAAATCTAAAAAATAATGAAACAATGAACACTAACTCCCCTGTTATCTTTGAAAGAAACAAAATATCATGCTTGTTTCATAGGGAATGAAAAAAAAAAAAACCAAAAAATAAAACCAAACCACAAAACCAAACAAAAATGGTGTGAGAAAATCTTGGCTTTTTCTGCCTCTCCTTCACTACAGACTTCCTCCACAGGATGGGAGCTGGCGAGACACCACATGCTGTGCCACAGCCCTTGTTTGTTCACAAGAGTGAGGATTCATCTGCCCAAGCACAGGCATCATGTGCAGAGTTAATCTGAGCTAGTCCTCCAGACTACTGAACTGCAAGAAAGTGCCATTTTTCTTCAGCTCACTCCATAATCACACCTGTTCCTCTTGACAGCTGTGGAAACGGCCACATATAACACAGATGCCACCAGTAAATATCTCAGGACAGGAGGTCATTCCCCCTCACCACAACTTGAGCAGTTTCAATTCCTGCATTTGGCTCCTGTGCTTGAAGCAGAGTTTTAATCCTTTTGTTTTTTTGCAGGAATCTCACTACCTCTTCAATTCTTCAGAAATTACACCTCTCCTCAGCAATCAAAGGTTCTGGGGTTGGCTCAGTTTGATCATTCAGGCAATATTTACTTTATTCTGTGCTCATGATGCTTTACTTCCCCAGTCTAAGATTAAAGGTGGCAGAGTGAGCAGAGCCCTGATTAACCACTTTCTCTAAAATGTGGTTCATGCTGGGGAACAATGGCCATGTAGCTGCTGCTGTAAGGCACAGATTAGACAAACTCACCAAGTGTCCACCTGCCTAATTCAGGCCTTTCTACAGCCAGCACAGCAAAGCCTTCTTTTTGTCCTTTCTGCTCAGCCCTGCCTTCATCCATACTGCTGTGCACCTGCAGAATGATCTGCATCAAATTCCCCCCATTTTTCCCAAAATTTCCTTAAAATTACCAATACAACATATTCTCTTGGTGGAAAGCATATTTCTGACTCAGCTCTGGTACTATATACCATGGTCCAAATATTACACACTGATAGAATAGAGTAGAATAGAATAGAATAGAACAGAATAGAAAGTAAAAGAATTTTGAGAAACTCTCCTTGATTGCTGATACTCACCAGCTATCAGGTCTTGCAGTAGTCTCTGCATAAGCCCCTCCACCTCAGCTAAAAAAGTTAATTTCTCCTTCAGTTCATGTTGCAAATATATTTCTCTCTCTTCTATGCAGTTTCTCAATGTTTTCCTTGAACTTCCTTCTGCCTGAAACTTTCCTTTCCTCTCCCCCTCCATCCCTCATTTTCTGAAACATAAAAATTCCCCCTAAAATACTCTCAGTTGATCCCAGGGCAGGCGTAATCCTCACACCTTTTAAAGAAATGTAGTTGAACCTGACAACAAACGGAGTGGATCATCTGCCACAGATGGCAAAACTTAGGAGGTGTGAAAACTACTCACAGTATGTCCGGATTTTCCATTACATTTTTCTGCAGTGAGAACATGCAATAGCCAGACCACACAAAACTCCATATTCCTATTCTTATTCTCACATGAAAATGGCATTTCCAGTTTGATACAAATCCATTTCCAAGTGACACAAATTAAACAAAACCAAATATACCTCACCCCTAACCTTCAAAAAGCCAACTTTTTAAAGAAAGCATTTACACTTGAATAAACACATACAGAAATCTGCTACACTGATACAAAAAAGAGCATCTTCTCATGGAAGAAAAACAGTTTTCTCTGTTTAAACAGATACCAAAGTGAAACAGATTACCTGTCTTTTTTTTTTCAAAAAAATATTTTAAAATAGATGAAACCATTTTTTCAGAATTTACTTTTTGCTTGGGATTTTTTGTTTGTTTGTTTACTTTCATATGTATTCTACTTTCTGTGGATACTGCACCAGATTTAATCCATGCAGCCAGGACAGAGAAGTGACAAATGCTTCATCATTTGTATTTAAAACTAGATTGGACATCCACTCCATCTCCTTGCCAAAGAAATCCAGACAAGGAACTCAGTTTGGTCTTGATTAGCTCAACTGAATAAAACTGAGTTTTTAGAACATCCTTTTTCTCCTCTTTAAAGGCACATATGGAGATAATATTTATATTTATTATTTTAGTAATTATTAAATATAATTTCTTATATTAACACTGTAATCTACATTCAATTTTCAGAGGAGGAAGTATTCCACTCCTGGATAAATTGCATCAGATGACAACCTTATATGCAATGTGATATTTAATGCAACTGTGTAGGGCTGAGGAAGAAGAAAGCAGTAACCTTTAATGAATTTTCCTCCTCCTATTTTAATAGCAATTATACTATTTTAGAATCATGACCTTCCTCTTCCCATTTCTGCTTATTGTGACAAGCTGGACAGGAAGACAGAAAGTTGGCAAAGGCTACTTTTTAACACTAATGAAGCTAAAGATTAAGATAAGGCAGCAGAAAAAAAAATGTGCCATTTGCAGTTTCTAAACCTACATATGTAACAAAAAAAATTTAAAAAAGGAGAAACAGAATATAATGCAAGAGCAATATTTCAAGACCTGAAAGAAAAAGAAAAATTCTTATAGTTGGCCTGGAATCTAGGATATATTTTCACTGCATGTACAAAAGGAAAAAGGCTCTTTACCCCCCTCATTTTCAGAACTCCTGTTCTTGTTCTAAACCATTCTTTGTCCACTGCTGCCATAGATTTAAAAAAATCCAGATAAAAAATAGCTCTGCTTGATTATATGCATATGGACTATACCAATCACCCTAAACATGCAATATGATGTTTCTTATTAAAGAAACACAGGAAATAATCATTAAAAGATGTTCACAGGATAATGACAGATTTAGGTTGGTTCCCTTCTCTGTTGTTTTCTATGTGGTTTCTTCACTGTTTTAAAATTTCTAGCAAACACAGAGTATACAAAGAAAAGAAAATTAATGAAACCCTGAAATATTTGTAATCATCCAAATGCACATTCTAGACCAGTGGAAGAGCAAGAGCTAAAAAATTAGTCCAAACCATTGAAAACTAATGCCTACTGAATATATTAATGACATCTTATCTTCACAAAGCATCACGCTTTGCAGTCATGTCATTCAGTACTTTTGGGTCCAGAGATGTTAACAGAAAATCAAATTATTGTTCTCAAGTCTCAAATAGTTCAATGCTCACTGGACCTACAACAGCTGGAGGCACAGAGTGGTGATACATCCCCTCACAGGTAAGAAATGGCAGCATTTATGGGTTCAGAGCAGAACTGAACCCATATGTTTTGAAGTTTAATACTAAATTATTGGTAATCCTATACTTTCAGCAGAAAACTCACAACAGATGACAAAGACTTTCAGAAATTATGAGCAGAAACAGACAGAAATATTTGAAAACATTTACATGTTTCTACCCGTTATATAATTACAAAATGTTTAGCACAATGAAGTTAATACATACTTTATTTCAAATTTCTACTTTTTGTCAGCAGGACACCTTTCTTGATTCACCTTATTTCTTAATTTATTACTAATTTGTCTGTGTAATATATCAACATGGTTAAGCTACACATCAAAAATACTAAAATAAAAATATAATCAAAAATTTGATGCAAAAATGAGACTTCCAGAGTCTCAGCTACTATATTGGTCTCTCCAGTTCAATGCACACATTTAGAACTTTTCTATATATCGAACTCTTCCAGGCTTTGAAGCAAATGGAGCTGATTATCACTGTCTGTCACTTTCCCCATTCCACCATTTACTTTATTGACTGTACTGTCCATATTTCCAGAACAAGTCAGACAGAAAATCCTTCTCCATTAATAAAAACATTCAGTTGTTGTTGTCATTGTTTTTAAAATATTTCCATTAGGAATGGGTAGTAGAGGGAATAAAACTCCATAGTTGTCTGGTTTTTGATTTGGTGGGGTATTGTTTTGATTTTTTTTTTTTTTTTGTTTTTCTTTTACATGACATAGGAAAAATATTTTTAAAGATAATCTCTACCTATTTTTTCAGCTTGAAAATGGCCTGGTCCTTTTTTCTTTCTCTCCAAAAACTGTTACTGTATTTTTTTCTCTACCGTACAAAGCTCCTTTCTTCCTGTGCAAATTTTGAACTTCTTCAATATAAAATTAAGATTTAAAGGTTAGTTTCCACTATAACATTTCCAGCAGTAATATTTCAATCATTTAGAGGAATAGCCTTCCTTCCTGACCCCCACATTCTGTCAATTTAGGGGTTCCATTTTTTATAACAATCAGAACTGAGAAATCTTGTTTTAAAGGTAGTGCAAAAAATTCCTCATATTTGAAATAGTGGAATTACCAATCCAAAGAAAAAATATTAATTTCATCAAGGCATGATCCACAGCTGACTGAATTAACATGGTGTATAATTAATTTTTGAGAATTTTATATGAACCATCAGATTAGTGATTCTACAACACAAGCACAAGCCTCTGTGGTTTCAAAAGTCAATGGAAATACTCAGATCTGAACATCACAGTAGATTCATCATAATAGACCACAAAGGGTTCAGCAGCAATGCTGTAAACATTTTTTTAATCTTCCCAAATGGAGCAAAATATTACAACATTAAGATAGTAAAATTCATGTTCTAAGAAATTCCAAAATAAAATTGCATTAATGAATGCCAACTAGAATTTGGGATTCTGATGTAACTTAAAAGTGTTTTGACAGTGCTATATCACTTGTCCTTCAATTGTAGCTTCTTATTATGTGTCTACAAAACACAGAAATATTTTTAGGTCAGATTTTCTGAAGAAGTATTTCAGAGAGAGGTTTTACAGAATACTATCACTGGATTTTGGGGAATTTTTTTTCAAGTCTAGCTACCCATAGCATCAGAAGGAGAGACATTTTCTAATCGATGAGTTAAAAAATCTAAAATACATTTATAAAAGATTTTTATGTATAATGGTGATAAGATATTAGTAATTTAGAATCTATATATCACCTATGAGCTACAAGCACCCAAAAAAATACCAGGCCTTTTTTTTTTAAACAATGATTTCTTAAAATTTAAGCGTATTAAAAAAAAAATCTAGAAAATTGGAGGAAGTTCTAGCGGAAAAAAACAACCCAACATCTCAAAACTCCAAATCCCGCAATTTCCCAAATTGCTCTAACCTAATTACAGGGCTTGAGAGCTTAATGGGGGGCATAGACTGGTGTTTCCTGAACTGTAGTGTGTATTTCTTTATAAAGCTGCATAGGAAATGCTTTAGGAAATGTAATTTGTCTCTGAAGTGAAGCAGCACAGGAGTTCGAGTGTGTCTGCACTCGAGCTAATGAGAACAACAATTTTCACTGGAAGAGAAGGACTCAGATGGGAGAGTCTCCCAACACTTCCTACCCTGTTTTATAGCCACACAAACCATTAAATATGTCATGTAGAGATCCCAGTGTAGGCCCAGTAAGATGGTCAGGGCTTGAGGGAGAGTATCTGTTCAAAGAAGGGAAATTAAGGCAACTGAGCTTGAATAAAACACCAAATTCCTGTCTTCCACTCTAAAATGAAGCAGCACTGAGAAGATAGTCAGCCTCTTCTAAGGGATGTACAATGAAGGACAAAAGGCACAAGTTGCACAAGGGAAGTGAAGTGCTCTTCAACATGACAGCAGTGAATTTTCAGAACAGAATGCACAGAGGGACAGTAAAATCTCCATCCTTTGAGATTTTCAAAATTCAACCTGACAAGTCCTATAGACATCTGATCTAATGTAGAAATTACCCTAGCTGTGAGGTCAAGGTGGGCTGTATGACCTCCACAGCATCTTTCCAACCTGATTTTTTTTGTCATCTGTGATGAATGAGGAGTTTAGAGAGGAAATGTTTTCAAAATATTAAACAGACACCAACATCTTAATGGGTATACTGCTATGATGCTGTGTAAGGAGTGAAAGATTAGGAACTTCAATATTTATTTTAATTAAATTAAAGCTTTGGTGTCCCATAACGGCAGACTGTGTGAGATAAAAGTACCCTCTGGAAAAGCCATTTGCTTTCTGACATATGTGTATGTGTGTTTGTGTGTGTGTCTGTATGTACACATATGGTAAAAATGCTACTTCTCCAACATCGTCAAAACTTCTTGTTTTCCATCATGAGTTTTTGGGCCAAATGATGAAGAAACATGAAGAAAAGAGATAGAATGTGTTCCTCTTCCTAGATTATCATTCCTCAGACAAGCAATGCTCAAACAGGCTGTAAGAACATAAGGGCTCAGAGCAGCCTACACTACCACTGTCACAAGAATTACTTTTACTGCCTAAAAAATATCTGAAGGCATTACAATAAAATTCTCTATACTACAGTGTACCTGATCAAATGGGCAAAGCACAAAATTACTTATTCTATTCCAGTTTTCCTAGAAGACATTGATATTGCTGCTGTTGGTTATAACTTAGGAATCATAAAAGGAGCATCAATATGATGTAAGTGATTAACCCAGGCAGTAAAATTTCTAAAAAAAAGACAGTAATTGCCTCTAATGTCAACTCAGACAAGAAGCATAATTTCATTTCCCTGTTGCCCTCTTGCATTGTATATATACAGCAAAAACAGAGCTATGAAGGAGGTTGCAGAAAATGTATTCCAGAAACAAATGAAGTAAATATTATCTCCAAACTTACTTATGACTTCCTGAGTCTTATGTCATCATATTTCAATAATGCTATACAGCAGCTGAAAATAAAGTCTCAGTCTTGAAATAATCTTCCCTACATTAAACTTAAATTTTAGGTGGGTAACTCTCCTGATTCTCTCCATCCATCACCCTTCCTGACTATCTTTTCACCTCTGGCAACTGCTGAGTGTCTAAATCAAGGAGTTATCCAGACTTAGAGAAATCAGACCCGTTAAACTTCTCATCCCACACACAGACTAAAGAAATCCTCAGCATATAATCCTCCTTCAGACCTTCCTCCATACTGGTTATTAAATTTCAAACCCTGCCTTCTCTCTTAGTTGCTGGCTGGCCCATTTAGCCTGCTTGGCCATAATGCCCCAGAGAAAATGCTTGCCAGGCAGTGTAAGAGCACCAGCACACTCGATGCTTGAGCTGGATTTGGCATCAGCAAACAGCTTGCAAAGTGAGTAAGGTGGGATAATCAAAGCTGTATTTTGATAGGAACCACTTAGATTGGATGAGAGAGAGAGTCTAAGAAAGACCAGCTGGGAAACAGAAGTAGGGTTTAGCAAGGAGATTTAGAGGGAAGATATGGACAGATGGAGAATGTGAACAGAAATTGAACTAAGACCCGAATTCATGATGTACAAAATGCATGAAGTTCTGAAGGAGAGCCAAAAGGCAGGCTTCCTCTGCAGTCTCACACCAAGGGAGAAATTTCAGGCTCTGCATCACAATTTCACAGAGATGTCTAAGCCATATCTTGTGATAGACCTACCCCTGTATTTGGAATTTCCAAAGAGTTGACTTAGGCAGCATAGCCCTAACCAACCTGGCTACTGGTAATTCCTCTCTTGTATCTTCATTTTAAATGGAGGGACTGCAAGAACTTACCATGCCATTATGGATTCCACTGCCTGAGCTGAACATTGCAGCAGGTAAATCACTTTTTTTACCAGAGTTCAGCTACTTCTTGGTAACAAAATTGAAAGTTATTTTGAGACATTGAACTGAGAAGATAAGCACAAATGAAAAACTTGCTCTCTCCAAGTGAGCTTTGAGAACTGTCAACAGGATAACTTCTGAAATTCTGAATTGACATCAGCAGAGTCAACATTGTCCTGGAAATATGAAGTTTGTCTGCTCTATGATGCCCATCTATCAGCAGCCATTCATCTTAAAAGCACACTGAAGAGACCAGAAAATAGTGAAAATACTTTTTATAATGTTTCCGTGAATTAAATGAAAGTTATTTTAAATTAATATTTTTAAATATTTTTCTTTAATTAAGCTTTAGGACCTAGAAAACAATTTATAAACCTAACTTTAACTGAATCATAATTTTTTTCTGTGCAGAATTGATAAAAGGTAACTAGTACATAATCAAGAAATTCACTGTTTTGAGAGAAAAAACAGGAAATAAGAACACAGAAGAATCAGAAGACAGGTTTTTTGAGTGATCATGGGACCAGAAGCAGTCTGAATCATCTAGAACCTTACTGTAGTCATTTGAGAAATGAGTGGGATTAATATTATTCTAAAGTAAAACCATAAAATAACTGGATTAAGTACTGTTCCCTTGGAATACTTCTGCCTGCAGATTATAACAGGAATATACAGTGACCAGATCAGGTGGGATTTTTCACCACCAGTATCTAATGTTAAACATGTTATTTCCAATCCTTCATACCTTAGGCTACGTTGTGTCAGCCAAGGAAGACAAAACACTTCCAGGCTTCAGAATAGAAACTAAAATAAGGAGTAAATGCCACTTCAGCTAAGGGATGGAAGGAACAAAACAGGGGGCATTTTGGCTATTTGATTATGCCTGTCCCATCTTTTAAATGAATATTGAATTAATTTAAAAGATTAAATTCATAATAATTCACCCATATTATGGAAAGGGCCATATATATCTGAGTGGTTTATTTACTCAGCACTCTGTGGCAAATGCTGTATTGATACAGATTAACAGCAAAGATGTGCACGATATGCCAGAAGAGTCATAAATACTAAAGAAAGTTGTATTTAATTTTAGAATTTAATTTTTAAAGATAATTTTATTACTCATAGTGCTCAAGATATTCTTGATTTGGAAAGGAAATCAGTCATGTAAGTTATCTAACCCTTTATGGTATTCCCAATATTCAGATGTAACACAGTTTCACTAAAATATATCAGTTCTAAGACATCTGTGCTATTGCAGTTATAAAGTTCATATCTATTAAATATCCCAGGCCACAGATTGAGATAATCCATCCTGTGTCTCTACTGGATGTATAGAATAGTTAATATTTGTCCTATTTAAAATAATGTTTAACACAGTGAAAGACTCTTATCTTGTCCAGCTTTGGTCTTCTTTCTAGATCAACACAGCGAGATCCTTCAGAAAGCTAACCAACATTGTCTAAATCTTTTATCCTTTCTCTTATGCTCAACTTTCAAACATCTCATCCTCTCACTCTTCAGTGGTGCTCAGCTAAACTGCATTAAGCATTAAAGCTGAAGTCTCACCAGCCACTGAGCAGGGCAGAACAACTGCAGCATGTCTCCTACACAGGCACCACTTGTCAGCATTTCCCAAAACACCACTACCTTTCCTGCAAGCACTTGATATTTTTAAGTCATATTACATCTGAACATTTACTGCTACGCTGGACCATTTTCACTTCTGCTATTGCCGAATCAGCAATATTCCTGTTTTGTTTTCTTTTTTTTTCTTTACCTGTAGTGTCTGTATTGTTATTGAAATTTTGGAACATTGCTCTGAATTGCAATTCTGCTTTCCAAAGTAATGCATTTCCTATATCAGTCTAAAAATGCTATGAGTCATTTCTTCATACTTCAAATTGCAAATTGAATTATTAAAGAGTAAAGCCTATGACAAGTCCCTGTTTGATACACTTGAAACTGCTTTCCTATTTGACAGTGGACAAAGACCTAAGATATTCACTATTGACCTAAGATATTCGCTTCCAGCTGGCAGATAGAAAGAAAACTTCCATTTAAAAATCATTGAAAAAGAATTAGCTTAGCAATAATGTTGTGTTGGAGTAAGAATGTAAAGAAATGCAGTAAAGGGATTATTTTTCTTAATATTTAATAATGAAATTTGATCTTGCAGCAATAATATGCAAAACCACGTGTCTATCTTAACAAACTATTTTAATATGAAATCAGTCTCAGAAAAGCAATGCCTGATTAGAAGGATTTTGAGCCTTAGAACAAAAGTAAAGTTAGAATTAACATAGGCAAACCTTATTAATTTAAAAACTAAGAAACAAGCAAATAAACAGTTAGTTGCCATTAGCACACATTGCATTTTTAAACACTGATAGCACAAGAGGATCTGGTCGAGTCAGGATTTCTACAGATAAGAAGCAAACCTTCAGAGATCTGGTATGAACTTATGAAGCTAATAATGCTGTGAAGAGTATTACAAACACAAACACATCTAGCTCAAAGATTAATGGGCTACCTTCCTGTCATCCTCTTGTAATTTTTATTTTTTGGGGTGATTATATGGGGTATATCTAGCTCAGCAAATATTTTTCATTTTTTTCCTAAGGGAATAATGTAGAGTTTTGAAATTTTTAGTATCTCATATGGTAAAAATAAGTTAGGAATTACTATAAACAAATTAGCCTTCTTCAGGAGAAACTCAGTAGAAAGCTCTGTCCCAAGTGTAACTCAAATGGGCTCAAATCCCAGCAGGGAAAACCATTCCAAACCCATGACTGGCTCCTTTTGGACAAAAAATGCAGTACAGCAGATAATTTATATCAGTTAATTTGATCTGTTGTTCAGCTTCTACTGCACCAAACAACTTGCTAATAAAGCACAGATAGCACTTTCTTTCTAACAAAGATTTTATAGACATTGTTCTTCTGCTCCTTTTGGAGAATGTACTTTTATTTTATCAGTATAGTTTTCAGAGCTTCAGTCAAAGATGCTCATTAAACTGTAGAAAGAATAAAATGCAGGAAGCCAGAATTATCAGGAAAGCATGTGAAAGAAATCCTCTTTGTTATTTCAGTCAGACAATTCCACTGGTAGAACTTTTACCCTCCTATTCATGTTAACTACAGTAATCTGTGGTTTGAGAGGAGATGAAGGTCTGAAGCAAAACAGAGCTGAAGTAGGCCAAACTTTGCTCATGGGTATGTGCCCCTCTGTCTTTCTTCTGAGCCTGCTTGGTTCCACTGTATAAATTTATATCCAGTATTTATTACTTTAAAACAAGGAACATGATATTTACCTATTTCCACACCAAATATTCTAAGTATTCTTAAAATGGATAACCATGGTAACCTAGTCTACCAGAAATGAACATAAATATATTATTGTGCCTCTGTTTTTCTTTGTCTTTCTGGAAGACAAAAGACTGAGGGATGGGAATTGTGGCCAGGGATGGTTTTCCTAATGTCTATATATGAGCCAGCTTGAGAGGAAGATGGATAAGCTGAAAGCAGATGAGAAAAGGCCCAAATGACATAAAACCAAGGCTCCTTGTCAACTCTGCCATAAATCTCATGCTTTATAAAAGAGTGTTAAGGAAAAAGAGTGAACACTATAATGATTTTCTATTATGCATGAACATCCCTTGGTTGAATAGAGAAGGTGTGAAACCAACGAATACAAAAGTATCGGGCAGAAAAGGCTGACCCAGTTAAATGTGCTTTAGAAAATAATGTTAATATGACATGTTGCCTAAATTTAGGGTATTCTGTCTCTTTGGAAGACCTGAGAGATGGAAAAAAGATGCTTCACTTCAGTCACAAAAATGTTATTCCATAGGATATATATAGGGAATACTTCACAGGAAACAGTAGCTTAAAATGTTAATAGGACTCTGTAAATAATTCAGACTACTGGTGGAAAAAAAATTAAATCTTGCTAAAACTACATGGTTAAATGAAAAGATAGATAGGTCCTATTTTATTATTTACACAGGGATAAGATTGTTGAGAATTGTTTCTAAATGTGACAGGGACTGTCTTTGTAACTCAGTTCCCAGTGAATTTGTTTGAAGTACACAAAGAAAGCATGTGACAATATTAAAGCACAAAAGAAACTTGGTGGGGAACCTTCTCTGGATTGCTGGCCTGCATTTAGTCTCAAGACAAGATTTCCAATCCATAAGCAATGGATCAGCATTCAGGCCTAAGTGTAGGGCCTGTAAAACCTCAGTTGCTAAGTGTATTAAGTGCACTTCCAGGCATTCCTGCATGTGCAGTTCACAAACTGCATGGAAGCCATATGAATTATGCAAATCAGAATTCTTCCAGACCATTCTTTAGGGCTGGTTTATGCACACTCAAAATGAAGGACCAGTTTCCACCAGTGTCTGGAGAATTTTCATCAAACCACAGCCCAGTGATGTCACTTAAAAGCAAAGCTAAAAAAATAAAAATCTAAAATAAAAATTTAAAAATTTAGATACTACCAAAGATGGTTCCTCACTCAACAGCCATCTGCACTGAAACTCAAATAGCAGCTGTTTCTGCTAAAAGGTAATTCTTCCTTTATACGAAGTATAGATTTTGCAGAAACTAAAATATTATTCCCTTTTTCTGGGCTGAATCATAGAACTAAGATGGGAAATTAAAAATCATTGAATTAAGGCTTTTGCAGTACAATGATGTGACCACCTATGTCTCAGACCAAAAATCACTTTTGAATATTCTACAGTAACTAAAAAAAAATATAACAAAGTTCCAAGCCCTGTTAGCTGGAATTAAGCTCAGATAACAAGAAACCAAGGGAAACATCTATGTCTTGTGCTTCAGCAGTAGAAGAATTATGATACCTGTCATTCTGACATGACATTAAGAAATGAACCTACTCCCTGCTTTTGACGAACCTGAGCAAACAGAAATATCCACCTTCAAACAGGGTAATTATCCCTACCTTTTTCTCTCTATTCATTATCCATGGAGAACACTCCTTGCTGAACTACAAGTCTGGTGATCAGCTTAGTCCTGAATAAACAAGCAAAAATCAGATCATGGATATGATAGATGGAAGGTCTTAATTCTACTGGGAACAACTACCTTGTCTTCCCTTTTCAGTGTTTAGATGTACAGCATGTCTGACACTGCAAAGGTCACTTGTGGATGCCCCATCTCCCTGGAAATATTTAAGGCCAGGTGGGATGTGGATTGGAGCATCCTGGTGTAGTGAAAGGTGTCCCTGGTGGCAGGGAAAGTTGGAACTAGATGAATTTTGGAGTCCATTCCAACACACACCATTCTGTGATTCTGTGAAATCATTAAGTTTTAATCTTCTAGTTTTAAAGTTGAAAACTTCAGAATACCAAAGAAGATGACACACATTGTGTTAATAAAGCCATCTAAAATAAATTCCACTCCTAAACTCAGTATAATTGTGCTCTTAATATAGCAATAGAAGAAATCTTACATTTCTTATGTAAATAAAGACACATTTTGGGGGATTTCACTTGAAATAATTACTTTTTTTTTTACTACATTATGAAGGCTTGATTTATTTTTGCCTTACAAGTATGGTAAATCACACCAGATGAAAATGTCAAGAAAAGTCTCTCTTATTAAACATATTGATAGGATTTACTCTAAGTGTTAAAACTTAAATGTACAGTTTCTACCCTAAAGCTGACAGGCTGTTGACAGATGTGTCTCTGCATTAGTTTCACGAATACAAACACTTCTGCTGAGCCTGTGCATTGCTTAGCTGGGGATGCTTTATGTGTGTGACAGGTCATGTGCAAGATCTTCTGCAATTTGCCTCATTTTAGCTGAACAGACATTTTGCATCCAAAGGCAAAAAGAAGACAACTCCCATCTTTAATTACACATATACAATCTGTACAAGTGCCAAAGATGACTGTGACTGGCATGTGACTTGATTCTGTGGCACACTGGTGTAAAGCTATTTCTTTATTATGTTAGACAGGTACTCACAATTTTTTTGTTGCTGCTGAATGGATGAATTTCAATCTTCACTTCCAGACTCTACTGACAGCTCCTGCTGCTCTTATGGAAACCATTCCTATGGCTATTCACTCTATTGAACCCTACCATGATGTCTAATAAAATCAGTTCTGGGAGCTCACTGCCACAGGGAGTGCAACAGACACAAAGCTCACAAAACAGCAAAATTTGGTATCTGCAAAATGTCAATTCCAATGGGTGGCTTTCACAACTTTTTCTGGTGCTGACAATTTACAATTCTTAATTTTTTCTTGACTCAGCTATACTTGATTGCTAATATATATCACTAATGGACAGCACATAAGAACTACAAAGCGGAACATAGTGGCAAACAATACTTTTCTAATTGGATGAATAGGAAGGCACCATCTATATTCTTTCTAGTGTTCACGTAGAGACAATGGCTATGACAGACAAGCAAGTGGAATTGTAACATAACCGCACAGAAAAATTTCTGTTGTTGAAAAATTAAATGTGCCACCACTAAAAGTAATGTTACCTGGATTTTTTTATTATGTGATTAGCTAGCAGGTTACTTTTCAGCATTTCACTTATACTAGATTAGATAAAATGTTGTAATGATTTCCTCTTCAAGCTGCCTTAAAAAAGAAAATAATATTTAATGCAACAGTTCTAAGACATATTTAATCATCTTAGTCAGAGTCTCCAAACCATCCTTCCCTGAAATGTTGTAAAAAAACCATTTTCTATTGGAAGAAGTGCATGACTGATGAAAGGGCACTGTCTGTGAAACAAGTTATCATTTCACTCTAAATCTTCAAAAGAGATCAGTTTTATTCTTAAAGTTCCACCAATTGTGTAAGGATCAACTTTTTTTGCTCAATTGTCATGAAAAAATTGTCTGTGAATCATATACATGAATACCCTTTTCACCTGCGATGTTTATGAATGCAGACAAAGACATAACCCTGATTCATGAACTATTAAAAAAGTGATGGGATATGCATCCATGCAAAAAATATTCATATACACATTCAGTTTCCTTAAGGTAGTGAAAGATCAATCTTTCATTTCCATTTTATTCTTTTATGTTCAGCTCTAGTAAATTCTCTTTTCAGAGTGAGCTGTTTTGTAAGTTTTTCTGTACTGAACTTCACTCTTTTGAATGACATAACTGTTCCCTTCTACCTTTCCATTTTTTAACTAGGAAATTAGAAACTCTAGAGGCACAAAAGCATGCACAGAGAATTAACAAGGACCTTAGCTGTTATGGGCACTGTACATACAAAGAATGAATAAAAAACAGTCCCAGTGCCAAAAATATTTCAAATTTAAGGCAGCATCTTACTTCCACACTTAGAAGGATAGTCCAAAAGCGATCCTATATTTAAACTTAAGTATAGCAACACCATGTGGCCCTAACAACAAAGATGTATAGTTGAAAAAATGTCATCAAGGTTTACACTTTGCCAAAAATGACACTGTGTGTATGCTTTCATGGAACTTCTGAATGTGATAAAATGTACAAAACAAATCACTGTCCAGTCTTTCCTGTGCTTCAAGGTCATACAGCCCTAAATCCATGGTATAACAAATGGACATGCTGGAGGGAATACTGTAAGTCTTGTGGAAACTAGATAACTTAGATCTTGTATTGTGGAACTCTTCTTCACAACATAACTTGAATGAATAATTGAGAACTGAAACTGATATAGAAACTTCAAAAGCAATTTATGCCCATTTCCAGATGCTGATGAGGTCAGTCAATTATATTCTTCAAGGATCACTGTAAATTTATTCTTTCTTGTTGGTCATGTACCTTTTTTCCTCCTTTAAACTTCATGTACCTGACCTCAGCATAAGCTATCTGAAACTCAGACATACTATGAACAAAACTCCATCAGAGTAACAAGCTTAATACTTAACATAGCATCAAAGCTGAAGTCAACCAGAGCCAAATCAAACATGGAAGTCTTGGAGTCAACCATGGGAAGTTTACTTCATGGAAGTTTACAGAGTAGCTTCCTCACCCTCTAATACATGGCCAAGTTAGTGCAGTCCACTTTATATTTATGGAATTTTTTAAAATTTCCTTGCGCATGTCTGCTTGCACCCTACCTTCCATAAAGATGTCCCACTCCTTTATTTAGGCAGCAACTACTTTGAGACATGGGCTATTTGCTGCCTGATAGCTGCATACTAGTGAAAACCATATAGCTCATTGCTGTTTGGGCTCAGGGCAAAAGCAGAGAGAACATGTTGGTACAAAAAGAAACAATGGTGTACAAGCTCTTTGTTTTCATGTCTCATTAAAGAATAATGTATGTGTTCAAACTCCACTGTAAAGACCTTTAAACAATGAGTTGTTTATAGAATTCATCATCCATCATAGAATGATACAATTTATATCAAATATATATGTCAATCTCTGAAAGAAGTGAACTGAATAATTTGTTCTTAGAAATCATTTTACTATACTTTTACAATTATATTTTACAGTATTATACCTACTCTCTAATACTAAGTAGGACCCAACACTTTCTTACAGTCCATGAGCAATGTTCTTCAAGATGCTTGATGTTCCAACTCCTCTACATGAAACTTTAGTGCTCATGCTAGTTCCCCCACTGTGCTTATCATTCATTAGAGAATGATGTTTATACAGAGTGCCAATGCAATAACTATGGCTTTCCCTTCAAACTTCCAAGTACTGTTTTCCAAGCAATAACAGCATGGGAAGCATTTAATACTGCACAAATACGTGAAGCTGCAGGAACTACTTACAGTGGGAGCCTTGGAGGGTATAACCAGATAACGTTGCATTTGAAAGCCACCACAAATTATCAAACAGAGAGAACAAAACCTCTTTATCCTATCCAGCCTGTACCAATCACTGGTATTCACAGATAACTGAACATAAAAAATAAATATTGCTGAATGGCAACTCTTCCAGAGTTCTGAAACGATACTGATGCATCAACTGACAGAAGGAAATGGTCTCAGATAAAAAGACAGCCAAGAACATATTATAAAGGTACTTTTTTTTTTGTCAAGACTTTTCCTCTTATTTATAAATATCAATCTGATTCCCAAATATGAAATCTTATTTCTCAAGGGAAAGAAATACTGCAGAAATGAAAATTTTGATCCTACTGAAGTCAGCGTCCTCTGACCCCTATAAGAAACAGCCCTCAAAACTTACCTAACTTCCTGATAATCTTCCTTATCCAAAACAAAAAATTAAAAATGGATTTTTGATATGAGACCTCTTGGTCTGGGAAAGATAAAAGATGTACACACTGGGACAGAAGATTATCCACAGAATCACACATGGCTAAGAAACCTCATGAGGGTCAAAAAGGACAACTAACTAAGGCAATTATAAATCTGGTGTTATCTGCCTCTCAGAGGGCACATGCAGTAATTTCAAGGTAAATGCACTATAGACTGTGCCACAAGAGCTGGATGTTGTATGATTAGAAAGGAAACGCTTTCAATTTTCTGAAGCATTGCCAGTAACCCCTACACTGGCAATGAATTGCCATATAAAGCACAAAATGCCATCCAAATTCTGAAAATGAACTTCTTGTGTTACTTCCTGACTATTAGTAATATGGGCTTCTCTGTTTCCTGGCAAAGCAGTGAATGAACTAACCATTGCTTTAGACAGCAGATATTCCTCTTGACTTTTCAGCAAGGTGTGCAAAAAGACTACATACACAAGTACTGGAAATGGGAGTGTCTGTCCTCATGCTGTATTGATAGCTGTAGAATTGCATATTATAAAAAAAAAAAGCAAGCAAATACTTCTTACCATAAAACCCTCAGTGTACTGAAACTGAGCTCTGGAACTGTCTTCTGCTGTGGGACTCAGGGGCTTAGGATCAGACATAGAGCGTTGCATCATCTTTGCTGTCTTTGGGCTTGATGGAGGAACCTTGGCCATGTCAGCATGCAGCATCTTCTGAGGGCTGATGTCATCAGTCATGGGTTTTTCATAAGGTACAAATGCTGACTCTATAACTTTGCTTGGTGAAACAGGTGAAATGGGTGAATAGAGAACTTTGGGAGATTTGGGAGGGGAAGGGACTACCTGTAATGTGGAGTCTGGGCGAAGGTGAGATGTGTAACCTATCTCTAATGGTGTTGGACGTTTTTTATCTTTCTGAGGAGATGAAGCTGACAGATATTGGGGACTTTGAGTATCTGATGCTGTCTCTGTTTGACATCCCAGACTTTCTCCTTTGTATGTCTTTTCTGGAGCTGAAATATGCTTTATGATTTCAACCTTAGCATCCCATCGGGCCCTGATTGAAGGTGTTCTTATTGTTCCTACAGGTTCTGTTTGCACAGAAATCTCTGCCACTGTCTGAACTGCAATACTAGATACCTTGGAAAATGGTTTGGCTTTGTCTGCCTCAGTGGTGCTCTCACTGTACTTCCCTACACGAGGCTTCCTTCTGGATCTGCTGGAAAGATCCCATTCATCTTGATCTTCATCATCGGTCTGAACACTTGTATCAACACTCTTCTTAGATCTCCGTCTCCTGTTGTTGTAACCTCTTTCTGCTCCATCTTCATCATCAGTTTGCACTCCACTGTCCACTATTTTTTTGAAACACCGGGGCTCTTCCAGGGTCTCCTCAAACTCCTCGTAGGGACCACGTAATTTTGGCATAGAACTTCTCTTTTTCAATTGCTTCTCCTCTCTAACATCAATATCCTTAAGAGACATTTCTGAAACTGAGCTTAGGATACCAGACCTGGGTATGTATTGGGTAATGCCATCAGACTGAACTGTATACCATGCTTGACTTTGTGGAATTTCAATACCCAGCACTCCTGAAGCTGTAGTGGTTGTGTCATCAGTAGGCCAAAACTGGCCATTTTCTGTGCTTGCATACTGTCCTTCCAAAAGTGTTTGTTCTGTGGTAGTTTGTGGTGACCCCGTTCCTGAAGGGTCATAACCATACTGATATATTTGACGAAGTTTTTGCTCCTCTAACTGCTGGTGGAGCTGTTGTTGAAGTTGTTGGAATTGTTCAAGCTGCAACTGCTGCTGGGCTAATGTCTCTTGTCTCATCATAAACTGAGCTTGTCGTTCCTCCTCCTGCTGAAATAAGAGATGATGTTTCATGGATTGCAACTCCTCAAGCTTTTTTTGCACCATAAACTTTTCTTGTTCCCTAAATCTTTGAATTTCCTGACGTTCCCATTCCAACTCTTCTGCAAAGCGCTGCTGCTTAATTTTCTCAAGCTCAAGAAGTTCCCGTTCCAAATCAAGCTGCTGCTGTTTGCCTTCTTCAGGGGCAATGAGAAGGGCAACCTCATCATCAATTACGTCTGTATAAACTTCAGATGCTGTAGTTAAAGCAGGTATCAAGCTGGTTGGCTCAGTGGTAATAGTTTCTATAGAATGAGGTGGCAACCCTGTCTCCACACCAATGGCAGTAATTGGTTTATCTTTTTCAGCTGCCACAGTTGTCAAGAAACTATATGATCTTGGGAGTGGTTGAGTCTGTTGCAAAGTTGATAAAGACGGCACTGAGTCAATTGTTTGGAGAGTAGGTAGATCTCTGACACTTGTACTGAAAATAGAACCAGGTTGTGTGGTGATGGCAAATGTGGATGGGATTGGAGTTGCTACTGAAGAATAAACAACACCATTGGATGATCTTAAAACACTTCCAACGCCAAACTGGGAACCCACAGTGGACACCATTCTTGCTTGGGAATACTGTGGTGTACTGAGCCCGAGGCCAGAAATCTGCCGAGTCTCTGGATATGGACCTGTAGTCTTGCTTGAGTAATCCATAACCTCACCTGAAATTATAGGGCAAAGTTACAGTCCAGTCCCACAAAAGAATGCTGCTTTGCGGATTCTGAAAGTCATCCCATCTTGATGAAATAAATGGGAAGGGGAAACTGCATGCAAATCTTCAGGTTAATGATCTACTTTAGATGTGAAGGAAACAGCATTTCTGAACATGCAGGCACATGCAGGCACCTCTGTGCAAACACATACGTAAAATGAAGAAATGAAAAACACGTGTAATCCGGAATAATTTGTCACACTGTCCAAAAGAAAACAAAATAACAGAAGGAGGAGAAAAAAAACAATAAAAAATTATCCTGAAATGAGGTGAGGAACATCAAAATTATATTTCAAAGAAAGATCTGCTGCTGTGTCATACTGACCTGTAGTTACTCTTCCAGAAGTAAGATCTACTGCTGTATCAGTTGCCCCAACTCGATAATCAAAGCTATTCTTGCTTCTGTATGCAAATAGTCCAGCTTCTGATAAATTTGTGTCAGACATAGATGGTTTCATACCTCCAATTCCTCGGTAACCATATGACCCTGAACGATCATACTGATAATGGTCATCTCTGTAGCCAAAGCGATCTTCAGGAAGTGTAGTAGAAGGCTGCTGAGCTGTACAGCTCCTACCAAATGGTAATTTATAAACCATATCACAGCAGACAGCTCTTCTCCCTGCAGTCAGATCTACAGGCTTTTCATCATCTTCTATTACCGTTGTTATGATACCTGAAGCAGTTTCATCCATTGTTACTACTGTTCTGTGGGATTTCGTAGTGCTAAGGTCAACTGCTCCACTCTCTTCTGGCTCCTGAGAAGTGGAGAGATCAGTCCAACCATTTGTAACCCCAACAGGTGGCACAGTAACAGGCTTTGTAGTAGCCCATGTCACTGCCTGTGTTGAAGTACCTAGTGATAAATTTATTGGCACTTCATCTCTACCTGCAGAGAAGGCCTGGCTGCCTGTCACTCTGTATGCAGGCTCAAAATGTTTTGATGTTGTTAGCTGCAACGGCGTTGTCATTGCGTGCCCCAGATCCACAAGGCTGTCTGTGCTGGTGGTGTAGCTCACAGTGGCAGTGCAAGTCATTACAGTCACTGTCTCAGTGACTGCAGGCAGAGAAGTATCAGCAACACATGCAGTGCTAAGATTTATTATGGATGGCTGGACAGTACTTACTGGCCGTCCACCTGTGTCACTTGCTGGCATTTGCCTTCTTACATCCATGGAAACAGCAGAGAGATCCATACAGCTGTCCCTCATTTCAATGTCCACCTTAGTTAAAGTGCGAAGATCGATGACATCGCCCAAAGGATGGAATCTTCCATTCTCTCTGTATCTGGGCTGGTCTACAATATGCAGTGGCTCTGGAGGTATAGTAATAGCAACACTACCTAAACCATAACCAGGCACTGGACCCTTAACCACAGACACTGTGGTCTTGGTTATGTCTGTTGTTACTACTTCTGGTTTTGAACTAGGTATTTTTTCAAAAGTTGATTGTGTTGTCACAGGAATAGCTTGCAGTGCACCTGAAATATACATACTCTGACCTGCCATACCTTGAATATCCATAGTTTTCATAGACGTAGTAAAAACTGGTTGCATAGGTTGGGGAATTTGTTCTTTAGAAGGTGCTTCTAAAGGCCAGCTGGTAACAGCCTGGCTAGTTATAGCTTCAGTGGGAGTTCCAGGCTCAGATGGCAATGTGATGACAACATAGGTTTCCTGCGAGGGTTTTGCCAACCTTGGTGAAGATTTGTTAGAGTGTGGAGACAAAGGGGAAGTGGGGGACGGTATTTTGTATTCAGCTGTGGATACCAAATTCAGAGTCATACTTGAAGTCAATGCCAAGCTTACTGGTTTGGGCTGTGTTTCTGCTGGCTTATGAACAGCTATTGGGAGTGGAGGAATTGTTGGTTTAGGAGCAATTGGAGGTTTAGTTACTTCAGGTGCCCTGTGACTGAAAACAAGCCCTGCTGGAATGGAGGATGGTTTGGGTGGTACAGGAGGTGGTGTTGGGGTGTATGTTTTAGTGATAGGTACCACATGATCCTTTAATACAGCTGTGGACTCTAGTGTTGGAACACTTGTGACTGGAGGTACCGCTGTGGGAGCTGTTGCTGCTGGAGCCTTAATCTGTGGCTTCTTTTTGGGATAAATGGCTGGCTTGGGTAAAATAGGTGGTGGTGGTAATGGTGGTGGAGGAGGTGGTGGAGGAGGAGGAGGTGGGGGTGGAGAGGGATGAGCAGAGGAATCCAAAGAAGAGCTTCTAAAAAGAGAGAATACTTTGGCTGAAACAGCAGGAGCTGAGGAAGGCACAGAGACCATGCTGGTCTTACTTACAACACTGTGAGTGAGTACAGAAGATGTTTCTGATGCAGGCTCTGTAACTGGTACTGGTGCTATACATATAGGTGGTTGCTCAGATGCAGCATTAGTCAAATCAATCCTTGTCATATCAACACCCAATTCTTTATGTGGCTCTTCATGATGAATTTTGACACTGCCAGCCTCTACCATACTTTTAATTTTTCTAGCTGCTTCCTTCTCTGTTTTGGATGTATCAAAGGTTATGATGTCAGCTGCATATTCCTTGGATTTTGTAACTGTAGTTGCCGCCACTAAAGGTGCAGTTTCAGGCAAACAGACTGCAGTTTGCTCCACACTCTCTGCATCTGGTTCAAGAGATGGTTTTTTAGTGGCTCCGGCAATAGATTCATAAGGCATGCTCACTTCAGAGTACTCTTTTGCAGATGTTAAGGGAACCTGTGTTACTATCCTGACACTTTCAGAATCTGCTGGTTTACTTACACTATCTGCTGGACCTACAAAACCTGTGGTTGCACTATCTATGGGTGAGGAACTATCTGTGGTAGAAACTGACGATGTAGATGATGTTAAGGAAGCTGTATCAGAAGGTAAAACTGATCCAGCACCTTCCGATGTCTCAGAGTATGTCAATATTGATGTTTCATGAGAAATTATTTCTTGAATTTCTCTGGCATAATCTGTTAAGTATTCATCTTCAATTTCCTCTGCTGTGAAATGCTGTGTTATTTTAACATCTGGGATAGAAAGTGTTGTGCTACTGACAGGAGATACATCTGAGATTGCTGAAGTAGTACTTGATGTTAAAGATGTACTATCTACTATTTCTCCACCTCCAGATACCTTTGTATCAGATGTGGGAATGAAATCTGAAGCTGGTTGTGTTGGACTAGACCCTGGGGTTAGCTGCATTTTCTGCCTTTTCATAAGCTCTTCATAAGCAGCTTCTGCATCTAACAAATGCTTTTCCTCAATGGTGGAAGTTACTGCGCTGTCTAAGACAACTATTTCATGACTTTCTGGGATAATGTAAGAACTAGAAACAATATCTTCTTGAGGCACAATAGTATGTAAAGTCTCAATACTATAGTAGTCTTTCTCTAGATCACTAATTTTCTGTGGTTCATCATAGACCTGTTCTGAAGCTCTTGGTTTTTTGTCTTTTCCTCTCTGTTGTATATATTCACTGCTCTCATCTTGTCTCATAACAAGACTAGTATCAATAGTTCCATTGTAAGTATCCTCTACTAAAGATTCATAAATATAATCCTCTATTAGCATTCCACCATATAAAGATTCTTTTTCAAATACTTCATCTTTTTCATTTGACATTTGAAATGATTTGGACTTATGCATCATCTCCTCATATACCTCTTCAGCACTTTTCAATGTCTTTTGACCACTCTCTTCTTTTGGGAGTCCAGTTGGTTTTTCATCTGTCGGTGAGTACAGAGAGACGGCAGTAGGCAATTTGTAAACTTTTTGCACTTCTATTATTTTTTCTGGGCTGATTTCAAAACCTTCAGGTTCTGACTCAATGCTGGGTGAATATTCAGAACAAGAAGATCTGTGCAGCTCTTCCATTTCTGCAGCCTGTCGTAATTCTTCTGTTGGAGATGCATCTTCAATGGGAGAAAGATTACTTGGTGGAGTCTTTGGACGTTCCCTTCTTCTCTGGGCTCTGAGCTCATCCTTGTCCTTTTTAGATTTTTTGCTAGAACTTTTTCTTTGTTGCTGTTCTAATTCACGTTGTTTCTCTTGTTCCTTTAGCAGTTCTTCCTCTTCCCGCAGTTCTTCTTCTTCTGAAGAATCTTCAATAGTGGGAAGAAGAGGACCATGTGTCCGATGCCTTGCTTTGCGCTGTTGTTTGCTCTCCCCTCCCAGTTTTTTGTGACTAGGACTACTGTCACTGTCTTCATCAAGTGATGACACTGAAGTAGGAGATGTACCTGGTGTGAAGCTAGAAGCATGTAAACTAGAAGATCCTTCTCCTCTAGATCTATCTTCTGGTGAATCTGTAAGACTTTCCATCTCTAGCTCAGGCTCTTCATCAAAATATAAGATACCTTTTTGTGGTTCAGATACTTCAGAATATTTGTTTGTTATTGTACTATTTAGTTCAATTGTTTTGAAACGTCGAAGGCCTCCTCCTCCAGATACGGCAAGTTCTTCACTGTCTTGACTTTTACTTTCCCTGTATTTTGGCTCTGGGCTTTCATCAAAAGTCTCATCATCGTCGTCATGCCATGAATGTCTTCTTCCTGCATCCTCATCATAGCCTGCACTACTTTTCCGTGCCATTCTTCTGTGTTTTCCAGCTGTTCCTTTGGCTTTGCTTTTCACTTCTTCTTTCTTTTGGCTTTCAGCAGCACTGATCTCTTTGAGTTGATTTCTAATGAATTCATCATCTTCAGAACCTGAAGCATCTTCATCAGCACTCATCTCTATAATCTGTTTTCTAATGAAGTCTTCCTCATCACCTGATCCCTGGCTGTCATCTCGTTTGTACTCATCACTGCTTGAAGAGCCAACACTAGTTCTTCTTTTTCTCCTTGGGACAGGTGAGTTTTCACTCTCACTACTGTCCTCCACAGAGTCATAGCGTTGTTGCCTTCTTGCTGATATGTCATCTCCTTCATGCTCTTCCTTGTAGTCTGCCTGGGAGGAGGCCATTCCTTTGCCCTCTTCTACAAAGGTTCCTTCACCTTCTTTGATAGCTTTTAAGTCTTCCTCATCTGAACTGTAAGATTCTGGAGTGACGGGCAAAGGCTTTGTTTTAAGTTGATCCTTTGTCTGTTCACCATATGTTTCAGAAAGCTCTTTGCTTTTTGCAGATTTTTCATCAGAAAGAGTGCTTGCCTGAGCTTCTAAAATTGAGAGTACAGTACTTTCCAATTTAGCTAGATCTGAAGGGCTTGGTGGACTTTCTTGTGAAATGGTGTCTTTTTTACTAATTTCTTTGTGTAAATCCTTTTCATCAGTGGGCATATGACTTGGAATTTCACCAAGTGAACTTGATATCCCATCAGAAGAATACCCGGTGTCACTCAGACCTTGTGGACTTTTCTGTTGCTGAGAGCTTGATGTGTCTGATTTGTCATCCTCCTTTTCCTAAAAAAATAAATACATAATGCGTGTGTATATATTTGTATATAAATTCTTAATGTCTCCTGGCAATTAAAAAGTGATTTTTTTTCTAAAGGATGAGTTCACGTCCCAGATGAAGACTGAATACTAATTTTGCTGTTCAAAGCTATTAGAATAAAACAAAAAAGTTCCTCAAATTTTGATTTTTTTGCATTGAGTGACTCTAACTAGGCTTTCCATGGCTGTCCACACTGGCAACTGATTTTACTAGTTTCAAGATGAACTTCTATTTTTCAATATAAAATGTAATTGTTTTAAGAACACTTAGTAATGATAACCTGCCATTTGATCATACATTCATGGGACAATTTGCCCAGGGGTATATTTATTTAAGATTTAATTTACCATGTTTCAAAGCTGCCTACACGGTTTTCAATACAAAGTAATATAGCTTGACAAATGTCTGCAGAATTTCTGGAGTCTGCTCCTTTCTTTGCTCATTCAACATTTTATAATTGGCTAGAAATATCTTAAGTTTTGCACTCATGATTTGATTTTGTTGATTGAAGTATTACACATTTCAACATGCAACAGAATACATAGAGCAGTGAAGCATGATTTAATGATATTTGGAATGTCCCCACATATTGGAATGTTCTGTACAGCTGGGCACTGTACAACTATTTTTTGAGTACCTCATAAAAAAGAAGTTTCTTGGTAAATTGGTAGTGCAGAGTAAGCTGCTGGTAGGGCAGTGTAATTGCAGGGAGGAAAGCACGATGGTCAGCCATTGATTAAAGGAAGCAAACAAGGCAGGCATTCCTGACTGAGCATCAGAACCAATGTTTTCCTTCTCATCCCTAATCAAACAGCCTTAGTCCTTCCAGATTTTTATACCTCATTCTGACTGACAAGCATCTCTATCTCCTTCGATAAATAACAAAAATACTAAAATACTAAAAATATCCTACAGAAAGTACTGCACCAGTTTCACTCCTGCTTCTCACAGCTGTGAAATTCTCTGTACTTAGTGAAAGTACCTCATTATTCAGCTAAAACACAGTTCACTCTCCAAAACACAGGTCACCTTAGCTCTGCTCTGGGCTGAAAATTTTAGGAAGTGCCCCCAAATCCACCAGCAATTTGAGAACAAGCATCTCAAAATTTCATGATTTTAATAATATGATGTTATCTTTATTTTCGTTAGGGGTCTCAATAATAGGTCATCTTTACCAACTTTGCTAATCTAAGTCAGTGATTTCTGAAGTAGAGAAAACAATTTTTTAAATGTTTAATTTATGAACTTCATTGGTAACATGATTGTTTGAAAAGTAGTTAAAATACTGTGGAATAAATATACTAGAAAAATTATCATGAGTGTTAATTATAATTTTAAATTACATTTACACTCAAGTTGCTATGAACTACAAGTATTTTCAAAGCTTATTCACACTAAAATTACATTTAGGGTCAAAATATCAAAACCCAACTATTTTTTATAGTCAGTCATATTACTTTTTATAACCAATCAGGTTTAGATTTTATTTACATTTAAGTTATGTGTTCTTGCTTTTAGCCATATAACTTTGAACATAATCCTACACTCAAACATTAATATTTATATTAGTATCAATGTATTTATATTATTATTACAGTGTATACTAATTAATATTTTATTAATTAATCATCATTCACAGGAGTGATTTATTATATGGTTTGCAAAATCAGATACTACATTGAATATAAACTACATTTGTTCTTATCAACTTTGTAACCAATATTACAAATTCAAATATCTGCTGTCATAGCAAAATCCACTGCAAATAAAAATCCAGCATGAAAACAAACATTTCTAAGGACTTCTTGAATGATAAGGCTGTGATTAATATATAAACATGGAGAAACCTGCAGTACTTAAAACAGCTTTGGAAAGGCATTGCCATTTGAAGCCTACAGCTCTCAATATTCTGAAAAATCTAGTCTTAGATGTTCTCCAGCCCTTAAGGACAGAATTCTGTATGGTCTTTACAAAAAGTCAGCAATGAAGCAAAATTTAAAAATTCATGTTTTGTATATTTATATTTTTGCCCCATTTATTAAAGAAGAAAGTTCTTAAGGGAAATTGATTATGCTATGTTTCAAAAATAAATTTATCATTAAAATCAAATTGTTTTTCCCTCTATAAATAGCATACTCCTCACCAAAACTTCACCTGACATTTGACTGTTATTTTTTTCATTTATGACCAGTATGTTCACACTTATGAAGACATACCCAACAGAACTCATTATGATCAATTTAGATGAGCTACTGAAAAATGCAAACATTGCTCAAGCTCAGAAGGTTTCCCAGGAGCTGATGGGCAGAATGCATCCATCCAGTGAAAGTGAACCTCTCAGACCTTGGTTCTCCAAGATGATGTGATACTGTCAGTTGCAAAGCAGAGACAGAAGGCATCAACAGAACAGTTAAGCACAGAAAAAGATAGAGAACAACTGGTCATGGAACAGCTTCAGCCATTCTCCTTGCAGCTGAGTCCAATACCTACTGTGACCAAACCAGAGGAGATGGCAACTGTTGCCCACCCTGGTGTTGAACCTCAGTGAATGTCATAAATGACTGCTATGGATCCCAGGAAACTGAACGTGAGAAAGTCTGCTGTTGGTACAGTAAGGAGAAGAAAAAGATCTACAATAAGGAAAACCTTTGTTTCTCACTAGAAATAAAAGGAATGAGAAAAATCCAACTTTCATTTTAAGGTTACCAAAATATGAATATATTTTCTAACATTTTTGTTTGTATAATTGCCTGTGCCATGGTACATGCAAAAATTATCCTGCATACCATGTTTTGATATCAATAAGCATGTAACTTACAATAAGCAATACTTACAAGAAAAGCCTCTGAGCTTTTTTCCCCTATTTTGTGTAATCTGAGACTTAGGATATTGTCACTAGCTACATCTCTTCTTAAAGGACAGATAGCTTAATTTCTGTGGTGTTGGCCATCACATCCATAAAGACAGCATCATTGTTAAACTTGCAAACATAATCATAAACATAAGATTTTTAGATGAATGACAAAATATTGCCAAAACAATGTTGATAAAGATTGTATATATATATATTCCACAACTCTTTGAGACTGAAAAAAATGCATTTAAATAAAAAATACCTTTTTTTTCCCTTGTAAATTAGGAAGTACTTTGGTACATGTTGCAGTACAGGGCTTTTCTGAATATTTCAATGGCATTTCCTTTGAGTTTGCCTACTGTGTGTTTTTAATACTGGACAAATTTAGCTCTAATACAGACATTGATGAGAGAAACTTCTTGAGAAATGAGGAAGAAGGAGACTTGTAAAAGCTGCAGTTTGAATAAGACTTTAAAAACAGCAAATGCAGCCTCTTTAACTAACATTAAAAATGATCTAATTTCAACTGTATTTGTGCTATTCCAGTGGCATTTTTGTGATGCCACTGGAATAGAGTTAATTCATTATACAACTATTTTGTATTAGAAGTTTTAGCTTTATAAATATTAATTATTTGTACTGCTCCTCACTTTTACTATTCTTATTTGAAAATATAAAGCTTCTGGTCCAAAAAGCATCTGTATGTAGTACTTGTAGGCACATTTTAGTGGTGAAGTTGGCAGTGCTGAACTAATGGTTGGGCTCCATGATCTTAGATCTTCATGATCTTCTTCAACCTTAATGATTCTATGATTCTACGAAAAAGTTCCATCAGTAATCAAACTAAACCAGAAATTTATTAAAAGAAAAATATGGCTAAAAGAAAAAAAACCCAACAACTTATTTTTTAAAAAGTATTCCTAGCTAGCAAGATTGCAAGATTATGTTCTGTTGCATATGACAGAAATTTTATTTTGCAAAGGAACTCGTAATTTTTAAAATGCCAGTTTGTTTATAGAAGAAATAAAGATATCTAAATTATAAAAAAAATGGTTTCACACAGCAGAAAAGAAACATGGTTGACTAAGCTCCATAATATGCATTTCAATTTTATATTTTCAAAATGAAACATTATATTTGTATCCAGAAAAATTGCTTACAGACAACTTTATCCTCCTTTTTCTATCTCTCTGGGCTGTGTTTTGTGACATGTGTTAGAATTATGATGCCAATCAACACAATATTAATATTTACCCAGTTATTCAACTGAAGAACATGATCATTCCTCCGTAATCATAAGAAGGTTGTAATAAGGGTATATATATATATGTGTATATATATATACATATACATATATAAAATTAATTTCAAATGTATGCCAATTTACAACATGATAATGGGTTCATACAGACCACCTCTGTGTAAAACTGGGCATTACAAGATGACAATTAGCTACTGACAAACTGCATGTGTTAAACCTCCAAAATTTCTAGGCATCCTTTTTAGAACAGCTAACTGCTATTGCACATATCAGTAGTCAATACTACAAGACAGTTTCTCAGGGAAAGTCAGTTTCTGTAAAACACGAGCAGTCAGTTTATTCTTTAAGAACAATTTGAAGATATTTCAAAATATTACTGAAAAAATGCTTTGAAGAAAAAAAAAAAGGCTTTATGATTCCTTAAATCACACTTTGAGACTCAAACATCTAAAAATGTTTCAATAATGAAGTCACTTTTTTTTTTTCTTAAGGATACCAGAGCTCTAAATTCAATTGATATCTATGATTTGCCCTGAACCTGAAAGGAGCCTACAAAAGGGATAGAGTGAAAATATTTATAAGAGCATGGACAGGATAAGGCAAAACGGCTTCACACTTACTGAGGGCAAATTTACATTAGATATTAAGAAGGAATTCCTTATTATGAAGTTGTTGAATCACTGGCACAGGTAGCCCAGAGGAGATGTGGATGTCTCATCCAGGGAAGTCACAAGGCCAGGTTGGATGGGGCTTTGAGCCACCAGGTCTAGTGGAAGGTGTCCCTGCCCATGGCAGAGGTGTTGGAATGAGATGAACTTTAGGATCCTTTCCATTACAAACCATTCTATGATTCTATGATTTCCCATGGATTATTCTACTGTTTGTACTGAATAAGAACTTTAGCCTTTTCATGGCTTCAGGGACTTATTGCTGCCTTTTCTTTTTTTAAGTGAAAAACAGGATAGCAAAAATTGCTTATCTACTATTGCAAAGCTAGAAGAGTTAGTAACTACCATTTCCACAGAATTGAATAAAAAATGACAGTAGTTTGTCAAGTGCAGAAAGGTTTTCCTTTGCATCCCTAATTAAAAACATACCTAATTGAAATCCTCCATATGATTCTACCCTGAAATACACATAAATTATATTCTTCAATGTGTACATGTTGTCTTTTACCTAGTGAAATGGAAGCAATGTGTGATATCTAAATTGGCATCACCTCTTCCACTTCTATCACACGCTCTCTTGGGAAGAGCTGTGTCTAGCAGTGTTTGATGAACAGCACAGAAAGCACTGAAGTACTTCAATAAAGAAAAATTAAAAATAAATCAGAGTTAATTTTACTAAGCACAAGCTAGGTGAGAAACCTTCTTTATTTTTAATGCTGAACAATTTGAAATAGGATTTTCCCAGACCTCCTTTTTGTTTGGTCCAAAGGGTAGGATTTCTGGCTATGTTACTCTAAGCATAATTCAGGGATTCCCTCAGTACAATCATACATCATAACTCTTGATATGATCAAGAGCAGTAAACATAACATGTGATAGGAGGTTTATTTCAGGCAGGAGACTTGGTTTATAAAAATAGTATTTTCCAAAGCAAAATTTCTGAATTAGAATATTTTTATGTCCAGATATCTTAATTATCCCCAGGAAATACATAAAACAAAATCAACCAAATCCTTGACCTTTTTGACTACGATTATTTGAAAACATAATTCTGGCAAAGGTTAAATACTTTCCCTAAGCCTACTCCTACTCTCGTGGCCGCATTTCTCTTCACAGAGAAAAGCAAGGCACAACTTCCCAAGGATATTTTCTGGGAATCCCAGCGAGGAACCTCAGAGAAAGAAAAAACAATTCTTATCTCATTTGCTGCTCCTCTTGTTGTGCTCATGTGGAATGTGTTCTGGAGATTGTTTAGCCAAGGTTACCAATTGCATCCATATGCGTGTGTCAGGACTGTCAGGAGACAGTCACAAGATTTTGTGGAGTTGAGTGCTTGTGCAGTTTCAGTTTAGATGTATTGTAATATAGTATAGAATAATATAGTATAACAAAGTAATTAATTAGCCTTCTGATATCAATGGAGTCAGAGGCATCATTTTTCCCTTTGTCAGGGTTACCCTGAGTTTACAATATACCCTCCTAACATACTACTTTCATAACATAATAATCAGCACCTAATTTGCAGTGCTGATACAAAACCCCTTAACTTTTCATTTCTCAATGCATGCTATTCTTGTCAGCTGATAAAGTGACTTGACCTCTAGTACATGCTATCATAAACTCACCCAGTCCTCTGACTTGAGAGCCCACAAGTACCCTACCTGAATGTACTTGTCTATATGAGATAAAGCAATTAAATAGTAAAAAGATGTAAAGATTGCATACTTTCATGTACCATGTTCAGGTATTGCAAAGTATTCCTAAAATTTATATTATATTTTGTTATTGCAAAGCAATGTACATGCTACTCTCTCAGATTATTCCCTTTTGAGATTGAGAACTGGGAAAACACTCCAACAATTAATCTTTGAGGTCTGAAGAGTCAAGAGATCAAGGTAAATAAATCTGAGATATTGGAAAAATTATTGAACAGGAGCTTTGCCTTAGTTTCAAATGCTTAACTGCTTGAGATTTAAAAACAGACAAGTAACCTTGAAATGTGCATGTAGAGCATAGGACTAACTAGTGAACCTTTCACTCAATGGGAGTCATTGATTTTATCATTTAGAATCAGTTTGTAAAGAGAATAACAGTAAAACAGCAAGGAGAGGGTCTGGATTCTAAGGTGGAGAGAGAGAAGTGGGAGGGAGAAAAACACTTACTGGTTTTTCTCGCACTGCTTCCACGTGGTCAGTTCCTGGCAAAGGTGCTGTTTGAACAGGAATTTCTGCTTCCTGAGCTTTTTCAGCTTTCGAAACCTCTTGTGAAATCCCAGTTGTCAAATCCTCCTTCTTAACATCTTCTTGCTCCTTAGCCTGCAGCCCCTTATAAGGTGCTTCAACTTCTGCTTTCTCTTCAGCAACATGGCCTTTAATCTCAGCTGTAATTTTTTCCTTTTTGTCTTCTGGATGTGGTGTGCTCTTTTCTGGGAGCACAGTTTCTTTATCTTCTTCCAATGTGCTTAGGGGTATTTTTTGATCTGCAGTTGTTGTTGCAGGAATTTTATCAGCTGAAGGTGTCTTAGAGAGTTTCCCTCGCTGAAGTTTTGTTTCTTCTTTTTGACCTTCCTCTTGGATTTTATCCACCGATGAAGTTTTCTTTAATTTTTCATGTTGAAGTTTTATATCTTTCTGAATTCCATGTTGGATTTTATCAACTGAAGCTGCCTTTGGCAATTTTACCTCCTGAAGTTTTGTATCTTCCCTCTGAGCTGCAGGTTGGATTTTGTCAGCTGACAGTGCCTTTGCCATTTTCATCTGTTGGAGTTTTTGGTCTTCTTTCTGAACTCCTTGTAAAATTTTGTCAGCTGAGGGTACCTTTGCCAATTTTGCCTCTTGAAGTTTTATGTCTTCCTTCTGAACTCTCTGCAATATTTTATCAGCTGAGGATGTTTTTGCCAGCTTTGCTTCTTGAAGCTTTTCATCCTCCTTCTGAACTTCCTGCAAAACTCTGTCATAGGAGGCTGTCTTTGTCAATTTTGTTTGCTGAATCCTTGGGTCCTCCTTCTGAGAGGCTTGCTGGATTTTATCAGCTGAGGGTGTCTTGACAAGTTTTCCTTGTTTAGGTTTTGCATCTTCCTTTTGAATTCCTTGCTGGATTTTATCAGCTGACAATGTTTTTTCCAATCTCCCCTGCTGAAGTTTCGGAGCTTCCTTCTGAACGCCTGGTTCTTCTTTTGGCTTTGCTGCTGCTGGAGTGGGTGGTGTGGAAGTCTTCTGAGGGGATTGGGAGACAGCAGGCACAGGACGTTTCTGAGGAGGAGCAGGTGGTTTGGATGTTGGTTGTGAAGGGCCTGTTTTCAGAAGTGGCACCTTGCCCATATCTCCAAGTTGTCCTGACATTGCCCTTTGAGTCTGGCAGTTTAAGCACAGCCATTCCTGTACCTGTGACACAAAAAAACATATGAAGTTACTTATTTGAAAAAGTAACAATAAAATCATACAGTATTTTCAGCTGATACAGTTAAATTCTTTCCATCTGAATGCTATGCATCCTGGTAAGTTATTTATTTTCTTTCCTGCTCTTGCAGGAAGCTCCATAGCACCATTCCAGAAATGGAGCATATCAGGTTCCAGACAGCCAAGATGAACAAATATAAAAAAGGCACTGTGAAAACTAACAGCAACAACATTTTTCCAAAGTATTGATGACCTATATGTGCAAAGTTTGCTGACATATTTATAACATATATTTCTTTCTAAAGCCTCTATAATCTACCCTTAGGTCCCTATAATTTTGCTAGCCTGAGAAAAAGGGACCCAACTGGCACTCATGGCTGTGTTTCTCTTAGGAAATCCTCTCTTGAGGTTTTGTACAGGTATCTGTATAAATTCATTATGGCTGTAACTCAACAGGAAGATCACCTCTCTGCTCACTTTACTGCTAAATCCCTGCTGCACACTGGCTCATTTTACTTTTCTTCCCAAAAAATGCGAAAAAGGACAAGTGCTTCTATCTGTGCAAAAGATTTCCTTGCCAGTTGCCTAGCTACTACATGAGAGGAGTAATCACACTGTTTCCAGTGGGATTTAGTTCATAGTTCCTTTAAAATAGCAAAAGAAAATTTTAAGCACAGAAAGGCACCAAAAGGAAAGAAAAAAAGTCTCTTCTGGATACTAGAATAGCTAATGAAGGTTTACTTCACTAGTGCAATATGAGCTTCACTGGTGCATAAGTGGTATATAATGTGCAATAAAATCTACATTTAAAAATAGCTGATCAGCAATTTTTATAAGTGATATATAAATTACAAGAAACACAGATGATATGACAAAAATCTTAAGTAAGAACAGCTCAAATGGGCTAGTTTTATGGAAATGTGACTAAGGAGAGGCTATTTAAAATTTTGGTTGAGACACAAGCAAAGCAAAAATATATGCATTATCATTCAGGTCATTAAAAAATTGCCTTGTGTATTTATTATTCTACTTTTATAGAAATGACCAAACTAGTGAGTATCCTAGTAATTGACACAAAACCATTTAATAATAGTACCCCATAATATTTCCCCAATAAATGCAGTTTATCAGCTGAATCAGTAGTCTCCCCTAACACTTACTATATCCTTTGCAAATCCAAGATGAATGTGGCTCTATATCAGACTATTAATTATAATTTAGGTTTAAATTATTTTCTGTTGAAAAAAGCATTTAAACATAATCCTCCAGGATCTATTATTCTCCTCCTTAGGAGTTAAAGTATTCCAACTACACATCATTTGTTGAGGAAGCACTAATTAAGAAGTAAAATTTATTTTTTTTTATGAATGTTCAAAATTTAACTCAGTTTTTCTTGCAAATATTTCTTTTAGATGGGGTTATCTGGAATTCTTAGCACAGTTTCCTCTCTTTTCCTAGAAAACAGTATTGGAAGCCATACATATGTCGTGTACTGTCTTTTATAAACTGAAAATAGAAGCAATGCTCCAGGAAAAAAAATCTGCCCCACAGAAAATCATTATATAATTATTAGAAGTCTGAAATTGATTAAAAATGCCAGATAAAATGTAGCATAAAAAGACTACTGAAAAACAGATCCAATTTCATAATAGCTTTGATTGTTTTCTCATAAAGTTTGTGAATATCAATATAAAAAACTTGGCAAAATAATTATCATAGTTATTTTTTTAATTTATTGGAGGGCTGAAAAGATTTTAAACTCACAAAAAGGGGGTAGATTTTTCTTTATCCATTCAGCCTGAAAAATGCTCATTTCCTAATGTAAGCAAAAATAATGCCATTATTGTTTGTGCTAATATAGCTTAAGTCAGCACAGAACATGAGAATAAGACAGTGCTTAAATGTATTAAGCTTTTCAGAATCTAGCCTTAGCCATCTTTAATTACATAAAAACATAATGAAGGGGCTTCTGCCATGAAATAATCCATAGTTCAACAAATTACTGGTATATAGATATTGTTTATGAACATGATAACTTATACTTTAAATTCACATGTTCTTTTCACAGATTGCAACATTTGTTTGACCTATTCTATTTCCCTATATCCATACTCAGTTTCTAGGGCCTCTATGTTTGTTTCTTTTCTATCTACGTTTGGGGTACATCTACACTTGGCTCTCCTCCTGTTGATGCAGATTCCATCTTGTACCTCCCAGCTGCAGCCTACTCACTGCTCATACACTTGCTCCTTCTCAGATTCATCATCACTTCCCTTTCCCTCATTTAAATCCTTCACAGACTCTGTTCTCTGGATGCCTATAAGAACTTCAGCAACTTTAGTAACAGTATTAAGTGTTTAGTTACCCTGTCACTGTTTCCTCTACTTGCTGTCTCTATTTAGTGTCTTTTCTCTGGAGTAAATTTCTGCAACTCAAGGACTATGCTTTGTGCTGAGCACATGGTAGAACTCTTAAAAAGGAAAATAATGACAACTAACATGAAGAAAGGGATTTGATGATTAGCAGATTGGCAAAATGCACTAAATCTTATCAAAAGAGGGAACTCCCAGACTTGCCTCTCTGCCATAATGATGAATGTGATAGTAGGGAAATAACCTGGAATTGTCCAGATATCCAGATTTAATGAACCTTGTCATTTTCCTCTTGGACTTCTTCTTCTGCTTTTATTTACCACTTTGTTTTTTCATGCTGTATAAGCATTGCACAAACCACTCCCAAAGCTATGTGTTTCATATGATGGCTTTTCATTACTATGAAGATATTTGGTCACAAAAGAATGTACAAAAATCATCTTATAGCACCAGGCCTCCAGCTCCTGATTCTCTGTCAGAATGGTTCTCCGTAAAATCAAATTTTGTACCATGAAGTCATATGCCTCAGTCTTAGACTTGTCTTTTCCTCAGTTAACCTCATGCCCTTAATGCAAGCTTTTCCCTAAGGCTACCTCTTCAGTTAGCCTGTCAACCCAAATTTATTAGGACTTGGGAAATGGACATCATCTTCTTTTAGCAGTCTTCACTAGATAAATCTTCTTAGTTCTTTACAGAATTCTTCACACCCTTTGGTCCCTGAATTGGCCATAGACATTATGATTGGCAGTGCAAGTGATACAAGTGCTTTAATACCCTGAATCCACAGCTCTCCCTGGTTTCAGCAACCCTTACAACCCAATATTGCTGGGCAGAGCAAAACAGCTCTGTCACAATGTTCTCCTCACACGGTTTTGTAATAAACAAATGTCATTATGAAAAGGGCACACGTCTAACATTCATTGTGAATGTCAGTTTTTCAGTCATCAAGCAAGAGCTCTGCCCTGCTTGTTACAGAATGGCCCATTCTGCAAACTAAAGGAGTGAAGGAACTCTTGAAAGGCTCAGCTCAGAGTTTCAGGTGTCTGATTCAAGGACTAGGCTGGTACAGAATAGCTGAGAATCCTCATCTCAGTTTTATTGAGAAAAAAGCTGCTGAGATGGTATTTTAGAGAAAACAAGGTGATATAAGAATGAAAAAAAAAAAGAGTAAAACCACATAGTGTCATAGCGAGAAAAATTCAGGAAGAAATATACTGACATGAAGAGGTACAAAGCCAAAAGGAAAATACAGAGAAGTGGATGGTAACAACCCAGCAAGTGCAAAGGTTGGCTGGTATGTTCCAAGGAGGTGGAGAAGTTGCTACTTGCTGACCTGACTGATGACTGTCTGGCCAGCAGACACTACCAAAAGGGCTCACTGAGGTGGTGAATATGTCAATATTAACAGCTCTTCCTTGGTATCTGTCTGCTGTGTGTGTTCATCCACAAATTGCTCTGTACTCCTCAAGTCTGTGCATCCTCCTTGCTGTGTTTGCTCTGCCTGTGGTAGACACTGCCTGAACAAAATGCAGAGAGGGAAGGCTACATTCCCAAATAGAATGAGAATGCTGGCCTCAGCAGTTCTTTGGGATGTGTGATCTACAAATTCAAATCCCACACAAACTGAGGACTTAGATCTCCTACCTCTAGAAGAAATATTCAAATTGCTAAATCTACATATAAAAAAGTTACCACCTATGCCACATAGATTGATAGAGAAACATAAATATTCAGAGTATGACCACAGAGATTGTAGATCTGGCAGAAGAAAAAAATACAAAAATAAAATACTAAAATCTCACATTTTCTCTATCCAAACAGTGTTAGGCAGGCAGGAGGTAACTGTCTAAATGAAGCCAGTTTGGCAGAGACAGGGTCCACAGTGAAGCCTCTATGGCATCCAGAATTAGAAAAAATGCAGATAGGTTTTCACAGAAATAGTGTCCGTGGAGGTCACAAGCAGTTTTCCAGGCTCATTCTCCTGAATTTACACATCAATTTTGTCTAAAATGTCACTTAGGAACTTAAACTTATTTTTGGATTCCACCTCAAGTGGAGAAATGATGTGCAAACAAATGCTTAGTCAGATGGTTGATTTTTGGAGAAAAGGTTAGAAAAATGTGGCTAATTTAACCAAGGGAAATGAATCTCACAAATATGACTTATATGGGAGGAAAGGTATATTGGCTGCAAACCAAATGGATATTAATGGTCCATGGACAAATTTAGCTTAAAATTAGGACACCTTCCTTGCCAGTAGTAATTTGAAGTTTGGAGTATATTACAGTAGGAGTGTGGTACAGAGAAACACAGTTAATTTCAACATATGATGTGACTGCCAACAAAATCACTCAATGATTCATGAAATTCTACCAGTTTTAAAAACTGCATTTCTGTAATAGTAATCATGAGCAGAATGCATTATATCATTAGCATTAAATAGATTCACAGAATTTAGTCGACTTTAAACATCAAGGTGTCTTTAAGCCACTAAAGAGAGATCATAGAAAACCCCAAAAACTGGTTCAGATGAAATTAAAGCATCACATTAAAAAAATAAATTGTAAAAATTCCCTGGAGAATAAAGAATTTTTCAACAGGAGGAGGAAGGTATTACCTTTTCAGTTTCAGAATATGTTTTTTTTATTTGCTAAAGTTGCAACCAAGATGAAATTGTTTTCTGAAAAATGCAAAAAAAATTACCATCTTTTATCTTTTTCTCAAAGTTTCAGTATGTGATTGAGGAAGATTAAGTTATCTCAGCCTGCCATTATTGTTACTAATTGATATGTTTAGTTGTAAGCTGCCACAACTATGAAATAAGTAATTTTCAATGATCTCTTTTTTCTTCCACACCAAGTGATAAAGTTGTAAATACTGTAGCAGATTGCCAGAAAAGTACACAGGAATTGGTGTTTCTCCCATGTGTCAGGAATTATCTGCTCCTTAATTTAATAGTGTTGGGACTGCTGAATATTTCACTCAGTTATGTACAGATGAAATACAGAGTATGACAACACAAAGATGACCTACTTCTTCAAGTGACGACAATTCTGAGAAGTGTATACCCTTACCTTACTTCAAGATACATCTCAGCACCCTCAGAAAAAGCTCAAGTTTTGTGTTTTTTCAGCAACTGCTCTGTTGTATGGGAATTTTTATTTTAGCCATTAAATTTAATATATAATAGGATTTTTATGTGTATAGTGTCTGTGTATATTTTAATTTCCCTTAGTTATTTTACTGAAATCCCTTAGAGGCTTAGAATTATGCTGTCAATGCACAAAAATGTATCCCTAGTGTATATATACACCATTACTGATGCAAACAAACCAAAATTGTGGAAAAATAACTTTTTTATTGAGGAGAGGCTAGCATCACTGTAATTGTTTTTACTCTGCGTGTAACTGCACTGCGATAAGTTTGTTGCTTTTTTCATGCATCATTATAACAAGATGACTAAAAGCCCTCCTGTATTTGTACTGGCAAGCTGTAGGGTTGCTGTTGCCCAAAAAAAAGGCATGATCCTTCCTCCTCAGTTTTACACAGAGAAATTCCCATCAAGCACTCTAGTACTCCTGGTGACCACTTCTTCTGTTAGCATGGCAAAAACAAACCCAGTGAAGGAAAAAAAAAAACCCAAAACCCTAAAAAACCAAAAGTGTAAATGGGCATCATTCAAAGGCCAACCTTTTGTTTATAAAACATTTAAAATATATTTCAATTTTGACTTCTACAATGAAGTACACATGAAAATCAGCTTTCTCTCCTTCCATGTCAGTGACTATACAGTTGTCTTATTAAGCAGTCTTGTAATCTGCAAATTCCATCTCAGAGGGGCTTCTGGATTATTTTTGGTTTCTCATTTCACTGACAAAAGCCACTGCATTTAGAGAATTTGCTGGCAGGATAAGAAGATAATAGTTACATTCATAAACATATTTCAGTGTATATCTGACAACCAGAGTCAGATAAAAATTGTTGCAGCGACATTCCCTTTCACAGGTTCTTTTAAGGAAATTCCCAGTTAGATGACTAAAATGATTTCTGGTTGCTTGCATATGTGACAAATGACCACACAGTTGTGCATTAGTGAATAGCAGCATCTGACCTCTATTAATGCTATTCTTAACTTGCTTTGATAGAATTCTAGTTCTTAAAGATTTCTGTAGATTCTATAGACAAGGAAATCCAAGGCTGTGTTAGTGCCTGAAGTCATAATTTTATGGTAAAAATACAGTTTTATTAAATAGTTATTTTATAAACCCGTTTAGTCAGAGCGTTAAAAATGTTAGGCTATTGTAATCCTTCTTGGCTATATGTAGCTATTGAGAAGCCTCACTATGCTCCTTTGTACCCTTTATTACAACAATCTCAAAGAATAACAGTTTTCTGTGCCTCCTAGCAGCTGAATCATGATTTCCCACAAACTGGTCAGCAGAATACGTGAGTGTTCCCATCCCACCATTGCTATTATTTGTTCTGAACTGACAAAATGTCTCGTGTCACAGATGGCACTAAAACAACAAACAACACCATTCCCTGAAGATTGTTTCTGTTCAAAAACCAGATCTTTGCTATGGAACTAGGTTCCATAGCAAAAAGGAGAACTGTTACTTTTATTATACATTTCACAATATGTATTTAGTTATAAACTACAAAAGCAATCTTTCTACCTGAACCTTAATAGATCATATATATAAATACCTTAACCATTCTTTCTAAGAACTTTTTATTTTGGTCATCCCCAATAGAATATACATCATTGCTCTTAAAAGCCATTCTGCATTTTGTTTGCTCTTGCAAATCAGACCATCCTAAAAATAACATGTCCAGTTCACCCCAAAAATATGCTTTGTAAAACCAATAAGACGTACTGAAATATGTCTTTTTTGCCCATTTTTACTTAATAATGCATTAATTTTTTAATGAAGAAGAATCACTATGCTTCAAGTGAAATACTATAAACTGAGGTATAAATACTTAAAGAAAAAAAAGCTGATTTTTAATTTTTTTTTAAGTCCTAGCTCCATCCAGTCTTATCTAACCTAAATTGTAAATACTTAACTGAGGACCTAAATTTATGACCCTGGCCACTCAGATTCACTCAGCAGGCTATGGGACCTTCTCTCCAGATATGAACAGTGTTGGTGGTCTGACTATTGTATCAATTCCTGATTAGGGAGAGAGCCTGCAGCAAGCTGTGTTCCACACAGACCTGCCTTCAAGGATGAATGTGACATTTGCTCAGAGCCTACACTAAAGTCCAAAGATTAACTTTTCTCAAAATAGCAGACCAAGAAAAGACCTAAATCTGTAATCTGATATTTAAATAAATGGTCTGATATTCAAAAATCTCTAAATACCTGAAGACAGTTCCACTGACTCTTTTCCACTTTTCAGTTTGTCTCTTCTGTTTGAATTTTTTAATCAGAATCACAGCGTACATATCTGTTGTATCAGTTATTTATAATTTACATGGCTTTATAATTTCAGTTTATTAGCAATGGTTTGCATATAATGTTTGCTTTCAGTGTCATGTGAAAGATATCTGAATCCTTTAAGGTGCCTGAAAAATTAGGGAGACAGGCAAAAAAAAAAACTTACAAAAAAATGGGGGATAATTTATGGTCAAGGCAACAGTTTATTCTCAATGAAGAAAATACAGGTCCAGCAGAAAGGGAAGGAAGGTCCCTTACCTGGCTTTGGACAATTGTATTAATTATTAGCTACAGATACAGGAAGAAGTTTGCATGTAACGATTTTCTGATCCGCTGGCAGCTGCCATGGCAGTAAAGAGATAAAAGAAATAAACAAAGGAAATAGATCTGACACCTGTGCAGAATGACCGTGGCTTTGTGTGATATGGTACGTGCTGAGAAGCACACAGGCCTTCCAGCAGCTTCTGCAGCTCTTCCCAAGGGACATCTCTCCTGAACACCTAAAATGAGGAGGTGAAAACCAAACAGACCTCCCCGCCACAGGCAGCGTGCAGACAGGGCAGAGCACCACAGCACAGAAAAGCCTCTCTCTGGTTTTGCAACACGAGCAGAATAACACTTTATCAGCAGGTGTGACCATTTCTACTGATAACAGGCAAATTCCCAAGCCCTGAGGCAAAGTCTGGGGAAAGGCAAGGGGAGAGATGAGGTGCAGGTGCAAAAGGGAAAAAACAAGCTTTTTTGTCTCTTGGCTTCATCCTCTTTTGAGGTTGCTGCTGATCAGCTCTCAGGGAGACTGCGGTGACACGTTTTAAGTGGCAATAATCTTTTCTGTATGTCCCTCTCATTGTTTTGACCTTGCACTTTCCTGCCTACAATTTTTCCTTTGTGCCACCACATAATGAAAATATTGGAAAGATTTTCTTAAAAAAGAATATGCCATTTGGTCAGCAGGGAAATCCTGTCAAAAATTGTAACTCAAAAATGTAAGCATGCTGTGTTCTCCCATAGTTTGGAAAATATGTACAAGAAGAATAAAAAATAAAATACTTTTTTTGGGAAACTTCAAACCAATATTCATTAAAAATTCTTCTCAGTATTTTGTACAGGAACAGGAGTGCAATCTGTTTAAAAGTATAACATACTGTGATGCTAGAGTATGACTTAAAGCAGATGTTCTCTTGGTATAATAAATTAATAAATAAATCCTAAATACTCCACATAATAAGCTTGGGTTTACTTTGAAAAGACACCATAAAATTATACAAAGAAAATACCAAATAATCTAAACCAATGTAAATCTGCCCAAAACAAAAATACTGCTAACTCTCAATTATATTAAATATAAAAGGAAAATACAGTTCTTAACTGCTAGGAAAACAAAACTAAACTAAACAAAACAAAACCACACCACCACCACCACCACCACCAAAACAAGAAAAAAAATACCCAAAACCAAAAAACCACAAAACAAAACAAAAATCCAAAACAAAAAACCTGTGAAATCTGAGGTTTTATTTTTCTGTCTCATTAGTGTCAAGAAATCTGTCATAGGTCCTTAGAAGCAAGGTAAAGGCCTCAAAATATTCAACTATAGTAGGAGTACTCCATTTCCCAGTGGGCTTCCAATTCAAATAATAGACACATTATGCTTGAAAACTATTAGTTTTATCCTTCTAAAAATAAAATTTTCTCATGTCTCAAAATACACACTGTACAATAGAGTGGGGAAAAAAACCCTACATAAAATGAAGTGCTTCCAAAATTATCTCCTAGCATTCCTTAGTTGCACTTTCACTTCTTTTTGCTGTCTTCAGAAGGCAAAAGAATCCTCTCAAATCAACTAGTCACCTCAGGTCTGATACTAATTACACAATTACTTATATAGTTTAGCTGATTCAGAATTTCTCCTTGATGAGAAGACAGAGGATCCTTCCATAAACTTCAAAAATATTTCAGGGAGAGGGCAAATCCATAATTGTTCCCTCATATTTGCATGAATGATACATAGACAGACATTCACACGCACACAGAGGTATGAAGCACACAGGAAGCCAAACAAAGTTTTATACATAGAGTTTTATGTCCAGAAGGGGCCATTATTCTCAACAGATTTGATTCTTTAATGACGAAATCCTTCTAGTTTCACAAAGAGTTTTCTATTCTCAATGTTTCAGCATTTCTTAGAAAGATAACCAAATTTATGGGGGGAACTTCTCTGACTTCAAAGATTTTTCTTCCAATAATTTCTCTATCCACTGAATTTTTTACGTGTTGGCTCTTAAATGGCATAAAAATACCAAAACAAATGCTAGAGAAGATATGAATTTTAATTATACTTATGTTATAAAGAACCATATTAAAACATTAAAAAATAATCTCTAAAAGAAGCCATGCAAGACCAAGATGCATGTGGTACAAGCTCAGCACCTTCCCACACCATGTGGCTGAACTGTAAATGGGAGTGATACTCACAGTCCCTTTTGGCAAAAAGTATCACAGTTACTTTGTCATGAAAATAGCTTGTGGTTTAAACTGCATAACACTCTACAACAATAATGCTAAAAATATAATAAATATGGCTCTACTGTGAAATAACACATTTGCCATTTGAATTTTTTGTATTCTTCTTATTGTTATTATTACTATTACTACTATACCTAATGCATTCATACTTAATAGTTTTGTGCCTTATGTCACATTTGACAAATCTTATTCTTGTGGTTAATATTTGTATCATTCTTACAATGACAGCAGAAACTGTATAGAGCTTAACTTTTATCTTGAAAGCATGGCCTGTCTTGAACCATGTTTTAAAAGGGTATTTGATGCTCAAGTGTCCTTAGTAAAACTTCTAGATAGATTGAAAATCGTTGAAGAGTTTTAGAAATACATTAAAATACTTTTAATATAAAGAGTTCTTGAGTTCTAAAGTTCACTACTGTTTTTACTCTGTCATTTCAGAAGTACACATTTCTCTTTCTTTACTTCTAAACCCAAAATATTAACATCTGTCATAAAACCAAACAAAAACTTTTAATTCTCCAAACCTTGGACTGAATTCTATATTTTCATCCCTTATTAAAAAACTCAAAATGGCAAAAAGTAACGCTTAACATAAATAACAAACAAACAAATAAGAGCAACATTCATTTGAAGTTTTATGTTTTCAAATGTGTTGCTGTTATTCAAAATAGACTGATCTTATTTCCTCATTAAAAGTCAATTTTCAAGTCTTAATTAAATTTGAAGCATTTGCCCAATCCTTGAAACACCCTTTTAAAGAACCTGTTTATATCATAAATAACATGATCTAATCCTCAGTCTTCCAGGATAAGTGATACTAATGTCAGCTTCTAATTAATTTAATTGTATGTTCTCTTATAAGTCAAGGACAAACATCTGGAGATAAAAATGACAGAGAAGTCAATAGCTCTCAGTGGTTTGATGAAAAGTGAAAAGTAAAAAAACCCAAAAATCACAAAATTAAAAATACTCCCAAAAAACACTCCCCAAACCCCAAAACTTTCTGCTTATCTTTGTTCTCTGGGCTTTAAAAGCCCTCACATGGCCAATGGGATCCTGATGATTAAAGTGAAGTAAGGAGCTCAGGCAGGCAGCACCTCCACTGTTCTGTGTAACAATCCTCAGCAAAAATGTTACAACCACTTGTATTGTTCTTTTATTCCTCTTCAGAGAGAGACCCATAGCTTTCTGTGACTCACAAGTTCTCCACTTACCTCAGGATACTCCTATAAGGAATGGTCTTAAATAAATAAAACAGCATTTTACAAAAAAATAAATAAGTCACAAAACAAAAAAAAAAAAAACAACCCAAAACCAAAAACCAAAACAAAGCAAAAAACTGCAACAGGCTTTTTGTAAAACTGTTCAAAATAATTTTTAGATCTTGGTTTTGTGGCACCTGAAAAATTTAGCTCCTTCACTCTCACCTTTGTTCATAATTTATAAAACTAGGATATTATTTGGGTTTTTTTCTTCTAAAGAAATATATCTTTAGAATTGAAACTTATAGTTTTATTAAACTATATAGCTTAAATTAGGAATTTGCATTTGCATTCTATTTTTTAAATTGTATATATCATGTAAGCCAATTATAAAAAAAAACAAACTAAAACCAAACTTTTAGTAAAATATGCATCTGCCTGAGTAAAACAAAAAATAACCCCAATTATACTATAACTTGATAGACATTTTAAATAACCTCAGAAAGCAAGAGCCTTTGTCAAAGTGGGTTATGAAGAGCTGCAGAAAATCATGAAGAGTGTATTGCAGAGATCATAACTGCAGATGTATGGCCCAGAGAATTCAAATTGCATCCTAAAACACATCAGAAATTATCATATCTGTATTATAGTCCATGTAATCAATTCCCAAGCTTTTGACACCAGAATAATATGCAGTCTGCTTGTAAAATGAACCATTTATGGAGCTCTTTTAAAAAAACATCTCTAGGCAATGAAGTGGAAAGTTCACATCTGTCTTCAAGGGCAGAACTGGAAGCAGTTTCCAGTGTGCAGAAGTGAAATTTTGTCCATCAAAGCAGTTAAAAATATGTCCTGCAATCATCTGCATTTAATATAAACACGGTACTTCAGAAATAATCTTTTTTCTTCAAAGATGGAACTTGGATGCAATAATTTTAATTATTCTGCAAAAACAACTAAGTAGACTTTTTTTTCCAAAAAATCTTGAGTTTTTACTGCTATGTTTTCAGATATGATGTACTATAAATTTAACATTGTGGAAAAGAAAATTGTGTAAAAGACATTTAATTGCACTGAAAGTGTTTATATTATGCTGGTATCTGAAAAAAAAAGTGTAAATAATAATTCACCTGACTGTACATTCCATAGTGATGTTTCGGAAGTGAATTCATACCCAAAATCCCTACCAAGATTCATAAAATTTGCCATTTTAAGCGATCTTATTCTTGATTGAACATTTACCTCTGTAACCAGTCTGACAGATTAGTTTTATTTTGCTTCATTCATTTATTAAGATTTTGCTTCAATCTCCCAGATTATGCTTCATTGACACTTAGAAAAAACATTATCCTCCAATGCTTCATTAGCTACTTCTCCATCATAGTTAAAAATATACATTACAACTATAATGTATTATAGTAAGTGTGTAGCTCACTCAGATAGTACCAGCTCTTTTCAGTTCTCTCTAACAGCGTATTTGCCCAATTAATTCTTCATGGGACATTGCATCTTACAGAACTAATTTGTAGATGGTGCATAATATTACCAAAAAATTCCTTAGAAATGACTTATGGGAATAGCATTGCTGTCAATAATCATTAAAGAATTTAATTGGTAGTGTTGATCATGGAAGTAGGAAAAGAAAGCCATATCTGCAACAAAATTGAGGATTTTATTACAAAAGTTTATCTAGGAAATTGCAGAATAAACTGTGCTGAACACACGAAGACAGAGAAATAAGCCTGATTTTGCCAGGTTTTACGTAAAAGCACTCTCTGAATTAAACCAACAAACTACATGAACTAATTTAAAAAGCAGATACAAATAAAAGTAGGAAATAGTTTAAAAGTTTAACAAAAAGTAAAAAAAACTAGCAAAAGCCAATAATTACAAAAGTTGTAGAAAACAGGCTGTACTACAGTGCCTGCCAGGATGAATGCTCATAAACAGACATCACAAAAAGGAAACCCAGCTGCTGGAGAAAAATCAAAGTAAAACCCAGAGGATTCAGGGGGCTACAAGTTTACAAAAGACACATTTTACTCCCATTCCATCAATAAAGATCCTGCTCAGAAAAAAACAATTGTTTAATAAAGAGGAAATGAGTGCTGCTCTATTTATCACGGTTTGGTAACCACTTTGTGTTATATAACAGCAGTAAGTATGGTAAAAACACACTTAAATAAAAAAGGCTTCTCTGTAGGACTAGCTAATCTGCCTTTAGAGCTTCCTCTCTAAAACTTGATGAACTCTCTAGGAAGCTCTGTGTTTGCTGGTTTGATTTGAAAAACATGTCATTGTTGATCTATTGCAAAAGGATTCTGTCTGCAAAAGCAGGGCTTGAAAAATTATTGCAGAACCATGGGAGCTCAAATATAATTTTTAAGAGCTTATTTTTAATATGAATCTATTTTAATCAATATGTCAGAAACTGAAACCTTTTTGTCAAAAGGACTATCCAGGTCATATATGCGTGGTAGAGTCTTTTGTGCCACCAATTAGGAAATTAACTCATTAAGCTTCCAGAATTTCTGGAGATCAAAAAATATGTCACACTCAGTCTTAATAAAAAAGCTATAAATAGATAAAAGACATAAATGAAGTTCTAGAAATTATGAAAAGTCATATTAAACATAATGCAGCATTTCAGACTCAAGCTACTTTTCTTAAAGCCCACTCAATAATGTGAATGCAGTTTAGATTTGCTGCCCCAAACCACCCACAACCCTCCTCAAGCTAACCCGAATCAATTCTACTTGGTTTCAACTCTGCTTGCTTAGCTGGAAAGTGTCAGAAACTTCCATATTTTTACAATGATGAAAGGCATAAAATATTTCTAAAATGTCTTGTGAAAAAACTGCATGACCACATTACATTTTTATAATCTGTGCATATTTTTAATGAGCTACTCAGAAACAGCTAAGGGAACAAAAAAACCACTGTAGAATGACCAGATTAAAAAAACCATTTAATGGAAAATGCCATTTGAGATCACATTTTAGGAAGTTCAGAGAAGAGGTACCTATTTTGTGCTACTTTCTGTTCTCATTACAGCTTGATGATTTTCACAAAAAAAAATCATTTGTGATATTTTTTATTCTCATTACAATCTATGTGACAAGAAGGCATTATGAATTTGCCATTTTCTATCCCTTTTACAATCATTTTTACAGGAATAAATAGTACTGGAATTCATGGTTGACAGTTTATCACTCTGAGCACAGATCCAGTAGATAGGTAAGCAGTATCTGATTTTAATCTCACTTTTACCTGGTGAGATTTACAAATGTCCTCTGTAAAACTGAGACCTTTGCCAATCTATGCAAATGTCATGTCAGATATAAGTAAACATGAGGCTTATCTAGAGAGTTCAGATGCAAAAAAACCCCAGCAAATCTGGTGCCACAACAGATGAGATGCAAATATTTACATTTAAATATTATATAAATGTATTTAACTATTCATATGTTTTTAAGCTTTTCTGTCTGATCTAGGCTCCTTATTATAAGATCAGTTTCTAGAGACCTGTGTTATGTTTTCTAAAATATTATTACTTTTTCAGACTCCATCATTCTCTTTTCTGTCTTACACAGATAATGACAAGCTGTATTTAGATAGGTTGCTTGTTTCTGGATGCCAGAGTCCTGTTCAGACTTTAATTTACAATGCTCATAAGAAAAAGAACCATTACAGCATTCTCTGTAAGCCAAAACTTTTGACTAAAGTGTTTTGGAGAATTTATGATTTATTTCACACGGTTTAGTGAACCAGACACAAGCTTTGGTTTAGTGTTTGTATTTCCTTTTGCTCCTTGCTCACATCAATTTTAAGTAAATTAAATTTTATATTTGTAGAAAAGGAAATATCCCAAAAGTTTGATGATAAATGTTATAAACTCCTGCTTTCTTTGGTAATCCAGAAAAATAGCAGAAAAAAATCTATAGATCATTTCTCATCTATGAATGGGACTCCTTCTAAGGCCTTTTTAAAATTCTACAAAGGGACCATGTGGCCATTATGAATATCAAGATTATAGAAAGAACTTGCACACACTCCAGTTAGCTTTTTAAAAGTGTTGGAATACAATTATTATTTCACCCCCATAAAAGATTTATGGATGATAAACACTCTCCAGTCTTGATGCAATAAAGAGCATTTGTTGACTTATGCAATACACATCCAGAAGAGATGCACAGTGCTGACTGTTGTAACATTCAAAAACTGTTAATGTGCTTCAATGCACATCAATAATTGCCACTGGAAAAAAAAAAAAAAAAAAACCCTAATAATTCCCAACAGGTAACCTGAAATTATGTGTTTCAATAAAATACTTCTGAACTGTCAAAGATTCATTGTGATTTAAGGGAGGCCTGTTAAAGTTGATCCCAAACAAATTACTTAAAATTTGATATAAAATGTTTTGAAAGTAATCAAATATTTCCTGTGTAGAACCTGTGAAAAAAAAGATTATTTGAACTGCAGAGGGATTAACTCTTCCTTGAATATAGCAGACTTTGGGTAAACATATCTGTTCAGCCCACAGTATCTAAAGAGAATATTTGACATGTTTGGGTGGGGATATGTATGTTTGTTTACCTGCAAATTTAAAGTTTCTAAGTGTGTAGTCTGGTAGTATTCACCACCCAACCTTGACAGAAAAATTAAATATTCTAATCTAATACCTGGACTCACCATAATCTTAATTGGAATCAACTCAATTTTATAAATAGTTAATTTGGCAGATCATGCTTTAGTACTTTACAAAAATCAATGATGGAAAAAATAATTTGAAAGTGCTAGAAGAGCAACTTATGAACGCTCAGCCTCTCTTCTGGAAAATACAAAAAAAACCAAAGAAGCCCAGAACTGTAAATCTGCCTCCCCCTCTTCAAGCGTACAAACACCATCTGAGATAAAGGAGAATGGATGTCAGTGGAACATTAATCTCACCTGACTTGAAATACCTGACAATATACCTGAGCCGGGTACCACTAACCTTACAGGGCATGAAAGAAGCATGCTTCTCACAAACACAAGTCTTATTTCTCTGTCTTGAAATTGAATACAACACAGGCCTAACACATTTTAAGAGAGAAAATTAGATGTTAAATCTGTACCCTGCTTAGCCATCACAGAATTTCCACTCAAGGTACAGGTTGTGCTGTTTGGGCCATCAGTCTCCTTAATGGGCAGGACCCCATGGCCACATCCTAAAACAAATGGGTTGATGTTTGTTCTCTAAAACTGAGTTCAAGGGGCACAGCAGAGCTGTAAGTCTGTCTTTGCTAGCCCTTTCCCCTAAAAGCAATTTAGCCCAAACCAGAATTACTCCATCCAGACTGGCTGTGGCAGTATTTTGAAAGTTATTATGCAAATTATGACCATCAACTGACCTGTATTATTATAAGTTGTTGTGTGCTGAAAACATCCCAGGAAACATACTGATCAACAGTACAAGCAGTTTCAGTGTATAACTTGTTCCACAACTCATAATTAGTTTACTAATAGTTTATATTGCTTTTGGTCTCATTATATCCATTGTGTTGGACAAGAAAATAATTTCAATACAGCAGTAACACTTTTTGCACTATTCCATTAAGTATTTCAATGTATTCAAGAGAAATTTATGTTTTAAAAGAGGCTAAAGGGAATTGTTATATCTGATCAGCTTAAACATTGTAGCTGAAAATAAAAACAGACAGATTCTTCTCCTTCTAACTAAGAATAGATTTTAATTCTGAATGAACACTATGAATGAATTCACTCATATTAAATTTGATAGAAATTAATGATAACCTCTAAAATAGCACAGCATAGATTATTTGCATTACAGATAAAATCTTTAAAAAGTGTAGTTTGGTCATTACTACAATTTACAAATTGGTACATAATTGCAAATTCTTATACTTCCATGTTGTTCAGTCCTGTTTAATTCTGCAATTTACTCTTATGAACAACTTTTTGCAATGAATTACAATTTAATTTTATGTCCATGACAGCTTTTCCATGATTTTCTTACTCCACTTTCATGCAAGAACTGTAAGTGATAATTTTTATTAAGTTCATTATTTTAAATACCTATATTGAAAAGAATATTGCAATTGGCTCTTACTATAATAACCTCTATTTGAAATCAGGATTCAGATTTTCTGGACATAATCTGTCTCTAGCATATGTAAATTTAAACCTCATTCAGGAATATAAGAACATTATGAGAGAAGTACCAAGTGTAAAAGACAAACCATGTTGCTTAGTTGCTTAGTTTAGCTCTCTAATACATGATTGTATAGAAGAAATTCTATACATACCTTGCACAATTAGAGTTTATATTATAAATTTTGCTGTTCAGGAAAAAAAACCCCAAACAATCTATAACAATCAGTCAATCTGCCCCTCTCCTCTATCCAACAAACAAACAAATGAACACAAAACAACACAAAAAAAACCCAACCAAAAATCCCAAAAAAGCCCACAGCCAAAACCAACCCACAATGAAGAAAAAAAAAAAGATTATAACCTTGAATACCTGCCTGAAAAAAATATACAAGAGGTAGAGGAAGTCTTCCGTAACACCTACATATAATTTTGAAACTTTTGACTATGAACAGTGAAAAATCCAATTAAACAGTGATCAAACACTTGACAATGTCAATTACTGTACATGAGAGCCTAAAAGCAGGGGGATAATGATGAGCTGAACAAGTAAATCAAGATTTTCTGAATTTCCTATTACAGATATTATTTTTAATTTATTTTTCCATTTCTATTGATTTATTTTACTATCTTAAATTATCTTGAAAAATTAAGGCAAATAATATTTTAGAATCTCATTTTCAGAAGCATTCATATATTATTGCAAGTCCATGAGCCTTCAACCCCAGAACATATCTGTAGCATAAACCATTTCTATAGATGGAAATTTTATTTTACTTTATTTTTATTCATTCTTCCAGGATAGCAACCTTCTTGACAACATGCTGTTTTGTCAGGTTAGCCATGGCTCATTGAAATGAAGTTCACTGAGAAGTTCAGAGATCACTGAAGAGCAGAGAGTCAAACATGTATTTTTTTAACAAAATTGATTCTGACTGAAGGTAGAATTCAAATCAGCTTTACAAGTACACTTAGACACACAGGCATCAGCTTGTGTTTTATGTGGCTTTACAAGAGATATAACTATCTTCATAAGTCATGCTTCAAAAATAAGTAAAAACTATAATAAAAATGGGCAAATTTACTATTCTACCTTATTGTCTTCCCTTTTAGGGTGTACATTTTAGAGTATATCACTGTTTTTTCTAAGTAGAACAATAAATGCTGAAAACATTTGAATATTTACCTTTGTTAATCTGTCTGCAAACAGCAGTGTGAGTGTACAATTCCCATTACAAATCAGAGATAAACTAGTATATTCTTACAGCACAAAACCTGCAGAATCCAGTAACACTCACAGCATTCATAATCTAAGGTGAATCAGGATGAATAGAAAGTGTGATTAGGCATCTTTGAAAACAGTTTGCCCAGTGCATGGTGTCTTCCTGAGAGAGTGCACTGAGTTTTTTACGTCTGACGTGACACAAAATGCAATTTCCCAGTAATTCATGGGAACAGAATGCTTAGCTTCAACAGGAAACACTCCAAAGAAATAACTGGATTCTAGGGAGAGATTAAGGTTTAGCATCTCCTTTGTTATTGCTCAGACAAGTTAAGGTTTTGCTTTTTTTTACACCTATAAAAAGTGATTGTCAGGAGCAGGATTTCACTGTTCTAGCCATCTGCTAAGATGCTTTTAATGAAACCTGACAGAGTCATTCACACATATTTCTTGCTGTTGAGACAGGGTCAGAGGAAATCACTTCAGACTACAGAAATTTCTTGTTCACTTCTGCAAGAGGTAAATTAAATCTAAGGTTTCTTTGAGGTACGCCAGGACTGGAATCACTGCTCTGCTCATGGAGAGTCACAGGGCTTGAGCCACTCTGTGACATACCCACCTGAATCATTTAAGTGTTATACCATAAAATGTTTACTCAATTACACGAACAGTATTCTAAATGGGTAAAAAAAGGAATACGATAAACATGTCTCTATTTCCTATAGTCTGAAAGAGACAGTCTGTGTGATACATTTTTAATAAAAAATTCTGTGCCCACTTGCTATAAATGATCAATAAATGACTACATATTAATGCAGCCTTAGATATCAAAGAGCTCAGATTTTTGAATATAAATATAAGTTTTAAACTAATTTTTACAATGTTATGAAACATATATGAAAATTATAATCCTTTAAAAATTAAATTAATCTTCGTGGAAATTTGAAGGATACCTTCACTTGAATCAGGTAGAGATTAAATATGAAATTGTCCCTTCTAAAGCATTCCAGAATATCTAACCTGGGAATATTTTGTAAAAATCTAGAAATTAAGATAGTAAAGGTTTCTTACCCAGTTTCAAATGAATCTTCAATTTTTTTGTTGTGTCTAAAGTTTGAAATCTTTTTTTCCCATGAAGAAATTTTTATAATTACTGCCCAACTGTAATTTTACTTTCTTGTTTAGCCAGCATTCAGAAAACATTAACTCACTTCCACTCTAGAGAACTTATTTGATGTTTATTTAAGCATTTAATTTAATTCAGCAACATTTCCCTTAAAGTCTTCACAGTCTCTCTCTCTCACTGACGTGCACAGAAAGAAGAAGAAACCAGTGAGAGGAAAAGATAAGTGCGCTAAGAGCTTCCATTTCCAGAAGGGTGTTATGAAAGGCACTGATTAATCTTATGTGTCTGAAGTGACAGCCAATGTGCAAAGAAATGATTACCTAACACTGATAGAAACTGTCAACCAACAGGACACTTAAGGAATATTTTTGTGGTGATCAGAGATTAACTGAAAAACTACTGCATAGGGATGGGAAATGTGTATGTTCATGTAAAGAAATAGTTTGGGTTTTTTTGTATTGAAACTCTGTTTTGAGTGATTCTTTTTGGGGAAAATACTTAGAAATAAATAATGATAATGTAATTTCTTCATATTGCCAGAATGTGAAAAAGCCACATATGTAGAAGTGTAACACACCACCTTCTACAGAGAAGTCTTTTCACTTAAAAATATTCATTAACACTCCAAAACACAAGAAATGAGCTGGCAGATATGAGCCAGTATCTACAGAAGACCTCTGCCTTCTGTATTTTAAACAAGCAAGAAAATAATGACACTCTAACATGCTTGAAATGGTATCAGGTATTTATGTTTAGTCACCTCAATCCTTGTCCAGAGTTCTGAGTTCATATTGTCAAGAACTCACATTAAAGTGTATTTTCAGTAGTACCTCTCTAGGATACCCAATTCCCTCTCTAGGCTCCATCAGGTGGTTTGACTGGATCTTCACTTACTGTAATAGGAGGATGGATACCTATTTGTAGTCAACTAGAGATTTAGAGATAGTAATCTTTATCTGAATCCCACCCTGTTTCAGTGTTCACCAGGAACAGAATGGGAAAACTCAGATTTTGATCCAAAATCCTTGCCATTTCATCATTGAACTTTGTATTAAAAATGTACATTTACTATAGTAGAAGCTGTGACTTCAAATTCTTTTTAAGATATTAAATGAAAATCGTAATAATGATGAGTTAAAAGGTTCAAATATAATTCAAAATAACAACAAACAGACTCCAGCAATGATCCTACAAACAATGGTAAAAAATAAGTGAATAGAAAATAAGGCCTTATTATTCTTTGATATAAAAACTAGTTACGTTTCTACGTCAACTTCTGTTTATGAAACTGTAGTGAAAAACTTGTTAGAAACATCCTAAGTTATAGAAGAAAATGCCTATAAATATTTATATACAAGGATTCACACACATCAGTGAACACAATCATGATATGGTGCTTAATGAAGAAGCTCTCATTAGATAAGCTCATGTAACTACCAGCATGTGCAGTTTCAGCCCACTGCAGTACAAATTAAAACAGAACAGTTCCTCATAATTACACTACTTCTACCAATGTTTAGTTAAATGCATTTTGAATGCATTTAAGGATAAGCTGAGAATATGTTATGTTTGTTATGTTATGTTATGTTATGTTATGTTATGTTATGTTATGTTATGTTATGTTATGTTATGTTGCTTGGTGAACCCAGCTTCCAATGTAGCCCCACCACATGACTAAATGTTCATTCCCATTCTGAATGAATTTTAAAATGTGTTACAGGCATATCTTTAGTCACATTTGTAACAAAGTTGTCTTATCATCACTTAATGCTGTTATGATGTCATAAGCTAACTCATTAAAATGTCGTACTAATTCTCTGCAGTCATTTAACAGTGGATGTTCAATATAGAATCATAGAAATATTCAAGTCAAAAAATACCTTTAAGGTCATGGAATGCAACTGTTAAACCAGCAGTGCCAAGTCCACCACTAAATTATGTCCTCAAATGTCACATCTAAATGTCTTTTAAGTCCCACCAGGCATGGTGACTCCAACACTTCCCTGGACATCCTGTTCCCATGCATGACATCCCTTTTGGTGAAAGAATTTTTCCTGACACCCAATCTAAACCTTCCCTAGAGTAACTTAGGGCTGTTTCTTGTCATTTTGTCACTTGCCACCTGGGAGAAGAGACCAACCCTCATTTCACTAAACCTCTTTTCAAGGAGTTGTAGAGAGTGATAAGGTTCCTCTTGAGCTTCCTTTTCTCCATGTTAAACACTCCCTCAACTGTTCCTCCTTAGACTTGTGCTCCAGACCATTCCCCAGCTCTGTTCCCTTCTCTGAACTCTCTCCAGCCCCTCAATGTCTTTCTTGTAGTGAGGGGCCCAGAACTGACCCCAGGATCTGAGGTGTGGCCTCACCAGTGCTGAGTACAGGGGGACAATCCCTGCCCTGGTTCTGTGGGCCACACTGCAGCTGATACAGCCAGGATGCCATTGCCCTTGTAGGCCACCTGGGCACACACTGGCTTGTGTTCAGATGGCTCTCTTCCCAAGTCTTTTGCCACCAGGCCACTTTCCAGTCACTCACCCCCAAGCCTGGAATATTCCTGAAGTCCTTGTCACCCAAGGGCAGGACCTGGCGCTTCACCGTGTTAAACCTCAGTATCACTGATGCTAGCCCATCCATCCAGCTTTTCCAGATCCCTCCAGAGCCTTCCTACCCACCAGAATATCAATATTCCCCCTCATCTTGATGTCATCTGTGAATTTACTGAGGGACCACTCATCAGGCAGGGTGGGTACTTCAGTACATGGATAGGTACCACAGCTCAGCTGATCTTTGGTTTGTCAAGCTGCTACAATTCAACTCACATCTGATCATGTGTTTGAGCACGTTTTAGAACTTACTCTAAAATAACTTAATCCTTTACCAAGCAAATAGTTTGAATACACTGATCAAGAAAAGGAATTGGCCAAGAGAGAAACTTAAAATCAACTATATGAAATGTGGTATAATACATCAAAACCACTATTTTGTGATGAAATTGTAATCAAACAACTGCACGGTGATGATCAAGACTTAGTTATCAAACCCCTTGAAATACATATGTCTTAATTAAGATAGCTACTGAGCCTAGATGACTTAGGACCAATACAAACTTTCTTGAACCAATAGACTTACTGGCTGATACTATGAGTCATAAAACTGTTTTAAAAACAACAGCAAGGTAATTCTGTATTTGGAAAAGGATGTGATCTCATGAAACATATCTGTTGCAATTAATTTTTTCAACATATGCAAGCAACAGAAAGGTCCATTTTGTACTTACACAGGGGTTTTTTTGGCATTTCAGCATCAACAGATGTCATGAGGTGAGGAAGCATGTGGCATCAATGTGGCAATCCTCTCTCAGAGCAGAGATAGAATGCAGAAGAGCTTTTGTAAATGTCTAAACCCACACTCCCTTGGCACCCTTTATCTAGTGTAATGGTCTGACCAACTTCTAAGTAGGAATCATGCCATGATAACAGATGGATAAAAGTGTAGGCAGCAATAGGAGCATGTACCAGCATCCAGTATATTTACTGAGACTTGGAAAACCTATCCAGGAATGACTCAAGTGACTGAAATAAAACTCTCTGGTCAGGATGGTTTGCCAATGGCAATTCATCTCTTGCCTCAGTTAACATTTCAAAGTACATACATTCTGCCCTTTCTAAGTTAGGGATAACACAGTAGGAAAATAGGCTTTACAGTAAATCTAAATCATGTTTTCAGTCTTATCTGACTTGAGGGTGTTGCATTCTGCCAGGAGGTCTGGGACTGTTGCTGTAGCTACCCCATACAACATTGGGACAGCCTTGGAGATCTTTATTTACAAGACTCCTTAGGGCAAGTAGTGCTGTTTTATCAGCATTTTAGTCATCACAGTAATTGCTGAGCTGGCCCCTACTGTGCTGCAGATGAGGAAGGAAGGTTGCTATTTTCAGAATTCTCTGAAGAGGTATTTGTGCCCTTTGACAAAGTGGTTTTCCACCCCATTACGTAAAAGATTTTCAGACCAGCAGGAGGAAGCCTCTAATAGCTCTTGAGAGACACAACTGGCTGGTTTGTCAATAGGGTAAAGGGTTTTCTACTCAGATTTTCACAGTCTGGTTACAGGAAACTGCTACAGAAAATTTTCATGACTCTTGCATCCAAGGTTTCAACATTAAATCAAAGAGGACTGTATCCAGACAAAGATCAATCGATTAAGCCAAAAAGAACCATGCAAAAAAAGCTCCTCAGCAGTGTCTGCTCAGAGGGCAGGCAGCTGTGAGGTTATCTCTGCACAGGGAAAGTGCTTGCTTTTTTCCTGCCAAATGCAGATCACGATTCCATTATATGAAGGAGACCAGCCTCCTGGTCTCCTTCCACAGTTATCAGTCTAACAGTAGTATATGAAAAAACAGAATGAACTCTGCCCTCAAAATAAGACTCACAGAAATTAAATTTGTGTGTACCTCAGCATACAGTGTAGCTGAAATTCAGCTTCTAATAAACATTACCCAGAACCCCACAACAATATAAAATGGAGCAGCATGAAACAGAGGAAGAAAGAACAAAAGTTATGAAAACTCTTGTACCAAGTCATGTTTTCAGAAAGCATACAGGACATTTATTAAACAAACTTGCCTTCCAGAAAGCTTTTATGCTACAGCACAGGCTCACCAATTTTTGTAGCAATAAAGATATGACACATGACATGATACAACCAAATAACATATTTTAGTGTCAAGCCCAAAATGCCCTCCTGCAAACTTGAAAAAAGCTCCTGTCTTCTAGTACTAGGAAAAAAAAAAAAAAAAGCTTTATATAGCTCCTGTCTGGTAATACTTAAATGAGAGACTTCATTTAAATGAGACTGTAATACCTTCTGTGATCTAAAGTTTGCTTCTCTGATGTAGGGTAATACACATATAAAATAAATCAAATATATACATGGTATTTATTACCTATACAAGGAAATCAGTTCTTTCCAAAATAATATTAGCATCATGTCTTCGGTGCTTTTCCAAGGGTTAGACTGATTTAATGTGAAGAAGAATGAAATATTGATGATGCATGTGTTTGGTTAACAGCTGGACTTGATCTTAAGGGTCTCTTCCAATCTAAATAATTCTGTGAGTCTATAATATTTTCCCATATAAAAGTAGTCACCACATTAAGTTATATTACTTAAGAATATTATAATTCAGATCCCATAAGGAGCACTACCACTACCTGTATCATTATAAATGAACACATCATTTTAGAGACACGGACACTTGACACCAGGTGATAAACCATGTATCAAGCCTTGCAACTTTCTAGAAAAGCTACATATTTCCTACAGATTGGAAAAGAGGGAGACTAGGACCAGAGAGAGTAACTATGTGAAAATTAAGAATACCTCTGCTTTTCAGGGCATTTCAAAGAATCACAAAATAGATTCTGAGTCGGGAGGGACCCACAAGGATCATTGAGTCCAGCTCTTAAGTGATCCCATACAGGGATCAAACCCACAGCCTTACTTGGCAAATTCAGGTTGTTTTAACAGAAATTCCTTTACTCCATGGAAAGTTTTAGATAATACAAGTTCACCAAGTTTTTCTGCCATGGGCAGCAGTTTGCCATGTTCAGGTATTTGTGCCTGCAGGATAACAGCCCCCAGCAAACATTACAAACCCATCTGTTAGATGAAAGACTGCTGGGAGATCCAGTCCTCACATCAGGGAATGTACAAAGGGTGATTAGGCAGGGAAGGACTGCAACAAGGTTATGTGGCATGCAGGGCTCTGGGTCCTGAGAGAGCTACCAGTGCAGTGAAACTCATGCAGAAATGGTGACTTTGGAGTTTCTTATAATGCAGGGCTGTTTATTAAAGGTATTCTGTTACTTAAATAAAGTAATATATTGGTAAAGTCAACAAAGTCCTGAAATGCTCCTTTCTTTCTAGTGATTACAGCACAGAGTAGAAAATTCAAAAGCAAGCACATTTGTTTTGAGTACAATATGTTGGTCTAATGCCAACAAGAAAAAACCTTTTCAAATTCTGGCATTGTTTCACTTTCCTAACTCCGGGATTCTTCCCTAGATGTTTAACCTGATAATAGCTCAGTAAATGATTTCTTCCATTCACCTGATGACAACTTCAGAAAGCTAGTGCCTGTGTCCTGAAGGGATCCCAAATGATGCTCTGAGAACACAGAAAATGATAGTATCAGGCAGTTTTTGAGAGCTGCAAAGGCAAGCAGCCCAGCAAGCACCTTTATGTCTTCTACAATATGTCATACAACACATGCTATGAGAGACATCTAGTCATAGTGGCATGGCTAGTAAGTCTCCCTCCTAATGAGCTTCTTTTGCATTCTCTAGATTCTGGAGTACACATGAGGGTGATGCATTAAAACCAAATTCATTTGATTCTTAAGGATCTATTCAGAGCCCTGAGGAACAGGGCAGGCATGGGTTATGTCATCAGTAGGAAACAACTTGAAAATTTTGATTCGTATGTTCTAGACAGTTGATCATTCATTGAATACATTGTCATATTCACAGGATCATGAGAGATGAAAGATAATCTAGATCACCTAGTCTAGACAAGCTTTCCAGACATTAAACATTCATATTCTTCACAGAGGTTCAGCTCACACAAAGGTGACACACCTGGCCATTAGACAATTGCTAAAATAAACATCATGCTGACCTCCACTGCCCAATGAGTCCAAAACCTACAGCCTTTCACTGGTTATGGCAAAACAAGTATTTGCCTTGCCATCAGACACAGCTCTCTCCTGCTTCCATTCTGAAATTATCATAGATGTGACTATTTGGGAATTGAAAGAAAAATTGCTCTAACATTTATTCTATCCAGATAAAATAATTTTAAAAAGGTCTCTCATTGTGCTGTTTTGGAGTAATTCAGTCAGCTCCCAAGGATGCATAGGATGAAGCACGTCTCCATGCTGGACCTGTGAAGAGATGGAGGAAGACAGAGAGCTCTGGAGTGACCAAATATGGGTGTTCAATACTATCACACATAGTGGGCTGTAAAAATTTCAGTTTTGAAAGAAAAAATGGGCTGATCCAGACTGTAGTGTCTCTCTTCCTCCTAAACATGTCACTGATTGGACATAAAAAAGGCATTTCTTGGGCCAAGAGAGAGGCTGTAGGTTTGGGCTCCTATCCATATGCACTGAATGTAGATTGTTTATGCAGCTGAAGCTGAGTCCCTCTGTTTATTGTGTCCTTCTGCCCACATCACCCCTTTACACAACATCATCAATACCAAAAGGACAGCAGAGCTCTGCCATGATCACAAGAGAATCTGCTGTGTGACACACTACCCATTTCAAGCTACAGAGCAGGGACACTAGCTAATACTCGTGGTCACACATCCTCCTCTGTGACGGGGGTCACAAGGGTTCTTGGGTGAAGGAAGAGACGAGATTTTTGACTCTACGATCAGAAAGCTTGATTTATAATTCCAAGATATATACATATACCATAACTATACTACAAAGAAAAAGAAAGAGAGATTTCCAGAAGCTGCTAAGCTAAGAAAAAAAAGTAAAGAATAATAACAAAGCAGCTCTCTCCGACTCTGTCTGAGAGAGTTCTGTCCCGGATCGGCTATCAGTTATAAACATCTAAGCTAGGCCAATCCAGACAGACTTGTTGCATTCCACAGCAGCAGATAATTTATTGTTTACGTCTATCTCTGAAGCTACAGCTTCTCAGAAAGAAAAACTCAAAGAAAAGCTTTTTCACAAAGAGAATGTCTGCGACACTCCTCCTGCTTTCCAATTTGTGAGGAACCAACCTCACAGTCCCCTCACCTCAATCCCCTTTCACTGCCACGCAACCTGCTCTAGAAATTGAGTGTACATGTCAATCATCCTTTCACAGATGTTTCTTAGTCAGATGGGGCTAAATGGTTGAGATACTTTAAAAATCAAAGTCAGGTTATAAATAAACCCCAGTATTAGCACAGTATTAACACTTCTCTAATTCATTTCCTGCAGTATAATAAACATATGTGTAAACTCTGAAGTCTTGTACTTGATTCCTCGGGAATGTAGCAAGTATTAATTCTGATTTAAATCAGGCATGTTGCAAACACAGGTTTTAGAGGGAAGAATGTGCCAAATTTGGGGAAAAGGGAGTGATTTGGATTGTTTCCACAAGAACTCCCTACTTAATTTTAAAACAAAGACTGCCATTAAATGTGAATACATGCTAATCCTTAGCTGAGGGAAAAAGAAAATAACTTTAATTATCTGTGATGATACAAGATACATTCTATTGATTTGTTCATATATTTATAAGCCATTTCTTAGCTATTCAATATTCATTGCCTGCAATGTTCCCACCAGAACAGATATAGACATGAAGTTCAATGTTCCAGTGATAATTTTTCAGGAAGGAGAACTTTCTATGCATGGAAAAAAACAAGAAAATTGGATAAATTAAATAAAATGGCTGTGAGACTGCAGATTACTGGAAGAGGTAATTATATTTTTTTTTCATATTAGGAGGAAAAAGAACCCACACACAAAAAAAGTGAACTATGGAGGAAAAGAAATAATAGACCCAACAACACACAGTATCAGATCATCATATTAACTTGAAAAACTAAGTTTGAAGAAACTCAGTATAATTGTGGTTGCATTGTCTATGAACCACTTGGTTACAGCTGACAATAAAGCAAGAAATAAAGCAAGAAACTATAAAATCATAAAATAATGGAATAATTCACATTGGGAAAGACCTTTTAAAATCATGAAGTCCAACTGGTAATCTAGCACCAGTGGCAAGTCATCAGGGAGACCTCTAAATTTTTGTTGGCTTATGTTTGGCTCTTTCCTGACAGCAGATGGGATTAAGATCACTTTGCTCCTGTGACTTTGATTTGCTTGTGAGGGGAAATTTCTGTATCCCTAAATTATCCTTCTGGATACTGCAGCATATGCTACACTGCCCACAAGACATAATTAATCTGAAATACACAGAGCTCCTAATCAGTGTTCACTTAGTCTTCCACTGGACAGAAATCATTATTGGATATTACATACAATTTTGAGAAAAATACTGCTTCTGAAGAGGCCCAGATGTTCTTTTCTACAGCTACTGCTTCAGCTTCACTGCATACAAATACCATGCACTCCCAAGGAAACATTTTAAAACCTAGTAAGAAGAAGCTAGAAAAATGCAAATGGTATATATGTCAGAGGTAAATGGAAGAGTTAAAAACTCCCTTGTGACCTGCTCTGGACCTCTGCAATGAATTTACTTCTGCTTAACTTAAGACCAAGAAAAGGTAGAAGTATACATCCTGGCACACACGTCCCTTTTCTTGTGCTTGGAACACAAGGCAAAATTCCCAGGAATCAGCACTATTCCTCATGTTTTCCATATGTATGAGCATTACCTAGTATGGCAGAACAGACATAGCTGTTACTGCATGTAAACAGAATGGAAAAAAGAAAAGGTCATAGTTTCTGCTGAATTTTTCCAGGGTCTAATAAAAAAACCCAAACAAACAAACAAAAAACAAAAACAAAACAAAACAAAAATAAAAACAAACCAAACCAAACCAAACAAAAAAACCCCAATTGTGTATACCAAATCAATAAATCCATGTATAGATATAGAAATACATATATATACTTACATATACATGCATCAGCACCTACACATAGCTCTATAATTTCTTAAACAAAATAGGGAATACAAATGAAAGTAAACATTAAATATGCTTGTACATATTTCTTGAATCACAATAGCATGGGGACAATTTGCCTTTGTAGCTGAACAAATGTAAATTTAGAGAAGCACTTCTTGAACTAGTAGCTTTCACAAAGAATTACCCCAAGTGGTTTCCACAATAGGAAGCCCTCTCAATTCTTTTGAGTTTTGTGTGGCTTTGTCAGAGATGATATTGCCCCCACATTCAGAATAAGGTCTGAGATTTTCTTATTTCATTTTAAAGAAGAAAGTGATAAAACCCTGAATGTCACTTGTGCTATTTTCCACACCTGTATAAATCTGTTTGAGTTTTATTTTTCATTCTACAGTATGTAACATGACAGGGGAGCTGGGAATAAAGAAATTATTTGGGTTTCTATCGCAGTCTAAATCTAGGTACTTGACTGGATTGCAAACTAACCACTTATATTCTGAAAATGTGATGCTTTCTGGTTTCCTGTTTATTTCACATAATTTGCTGTAAAATTTATTACTTCAAGTTAAATGTCATTTCAGTGCATTTATCAGATTTATTCAGCTAAAATGCTTTAAAATGTTAACTATTCAGTCCTTGTACTTTTTCATATTTTGGCTCAAAATTTGCAGACAGATGTGTAATCTGCAGAGGATCCACTCATAATCTTTAGCAGTAAAGCGTTTTTCAGCAGTTCTGAAACCCTTGAATTTAACATTTTGCATTGTTTCTGCTATTCCTATGACTTCTATTCTAAAGACCCTGCACTTTGTCATCTAATGCTGACAATATTCAGACATTGCCTTCAGCTGACCCCACCCAAAATTTAATTTTCCCTCTCTGCTCCAAACTCTCCCTGTTAATTGTAAACAGTAATCACATCCTAGCTGTAATTCAAACACATAACCTGGCTACTGTCATCAACACAGAGCTAAATCTTAAAATTCAAATCATGCTTCACAGAAAGAGCATCCTCTACAACCTTTAAAGCAGGATGCAAAACCCTTTGAGCCTAATCCAATCCCTTATTCTAAAAAAAATTCATTTAAAAAGAATGCTAAAATAATTAGGTAAGGAAATCTGACAGCCTTCCAAACCCTATTTCCCCACTATTCTAATATCTTTGCAAACAGATGAAATTTTTTCCTAAATACAAAAAATGTCTTACTATCTTACTCTTATAGCAATAGATGGATTTCTCCAGAATGGTATTCCACATTTTGGATGACAGTTGTCATATCTCCCTAAATCTTCAGTATTTTTGAGCAATGAAGCCTATTTTTTTTTTCCACGGGCCATTCTTGTTATTTACAACTACACTAACTTTCAGTGGTCTATACCATTCTTAAAGCAGATTTACTCAAAACAGGGACACAAAATTCTAGATGAGATCTTAATAGCAGTGAATGCAGATGTAATAATAGCCTTCTTATAAAGTTTCTGTTAATCTAGGAAAGAGATTTGTCTCCTTTGAAACCACATCACACTGCTAATTTACATGGATTTCATGTACATTATAGCCTCAGATACCATTCTGCCTTACTGATGCAGGGGTTTTTTTTGTCATGTATTTGTGATATTTCTTCCTACTGAAACTAGAGTTTTGTTCTTGTCTTTACTAGACTTACCTTGTTGGTTTTAGACAGCATATTTTGATCTGTATTAGGAATTCTAACCATGTTCTTCACAGTATTTGCAATTCTTCTTAGCCTTACTCTATCTTCAGTTTCATACCTGTACCCTCTCTATCAGTGTGAGTAAGGAAAATACTGGGATCCACTGGAAGTATCCCTCCCTATGAATTATGCTGCTGCTTCTTCAGTCCTGTGGGATTTTCCCTGTCCTCCCCAGAGTCTCACAACAATCATGTAAAAAAACTGGTTTGGGTGGATCTTTAACTACTCTCAACAGATGTTTCACCATCACCCACTAAATGTAAATATTTATATTTTCCCAATTGTCTCTAACTTAGTCCAGGCTTATTCATACTGAAAATTGATGTGTTTGTATTACTGTGGGGGTTTTTTGTTTGTTTATTTGAGTTTTGGGTTTGTTTTTGTTTGGTTTTCTTTTGTTTTTTAACTAATGTGATTAAGCCTCTGTTTGTCACACTTGTACAAGGAACAAAGAGAATTAATGTGCCTCAGATTGCTCAATATATGTCAGGGCAAAATAAAAGAAATTTTAAGCTATTAAAAACCAATATAAACTAAAATAATTTAATCACAAAGGTCTGCAATTCCATGTCACTCAATTTCTGTGACTTCCATGAAGGCTGATGCTCTTTATTCCCCACTCCTTCCCCAAAAGAATGCATCATTATAAGCTTCTTGATGATGGTCTCTGGTTTCACCTCTATTTCTCTGGCAAAAAATAACAGCAAAAAAAGCCTCTGCCTTCTCATCCATTTACTCAAATTTTTATGAAAATAGATGTGAACTTGACTAAGGAACTAACATGGCAAAAAATCAAATATTTCTCAGGCTTAACTTTTATTAGGTTTGAGGGAACTTTCTCATCTCATGGACACACAAATAGTTTGACAGCACAATTCAAAGAGTGGATATGGGACAGGAATGAGCAAGAGGGAACAAATGCCACTTAAATCACTGTAAATAACTCTGTCATCAAATACAAAACCCATCCTTTGCTTAGCAATTCAGTATTTAAAACAGGATTTTTAAAAGAACTGGACATGATCATGCCAGGTTTCATTCAGAGACCATGGAGAAAACCAGATATTTCTAGGTCACCATTTTTATCAGAGGAAAAAGGCACTTACAGCAAGGGTTTAATGAATAGATCTTATAAACTACCTAATTCTTTCCATTTATGTCATGATTCTCCTCACAAAACATGGTTTTGCATTAGGTATGTTCGAGGGAGTTAGCAAAGGCACTGTGATTCTACCCAAAACCTTAAACAAATGTGATACTTGAATCCATGCAGTTCCAGAACTTTCCTAAGTTTCCATGTTTTCTTCATCATTTTGGTGTTTTTAACTTTTGCCTGAAGTTCTATATTACTAAAACTGTCTTTGTTTTTCAGTCACTGGCTGAATTATTTCAAAACCTCACAAATTTATTCCATTATTCAGTTATTAACAGTGCTTTAACTGAACAATTTGCTATTTATATAATCAAATTTGTGCCAAACTACTGCATATAAACATAAGGCATTTAAGATAATTAAATTCCAAGCATTCAGTATGGTTCAATTCACTGGCCTCAGTGACTATTCAACTAATACATTTCAGTGCATATGAATTAAAAAAATCACAGCTAAATTAGAGAACAGAGAACTGATTTTCAAACCTGAAATTATTCCTATAGCCTTTTCCTAGGTACAGAAAAAAATTTCAACTTTTTAGGATTATAACCAAGCCCCAGATGGAATAAAATATTTTGGCCTACCCCACTTCCCCCTCATTTAAAATTTATTATTCATGTTTTTTATCAATAAGAAAATCCTGTAGTTGTTATTCTTGAAAGTCTTAGAAAATAGAAATGTAGAAACAAGCAGAGCTAGTAAAATAATAAAATTAGTTAATTACTTTCCTTTAAAAATCTAAATTTTCTGCAAGGAAATTTTAAACTACACTGCTTCCATTAGCAATAGGGAAAAAAATAATATTCCAAGTTAATTTATTTCTGTCTAATTAAGTGTATTTCATATTACTTTTTCAGTCAAAGCCTGACTTAGCAAGAGCTGATAATGAAAATCTCAGTTTCATGATGCTTGCAATTGTATTCCATCTCTTTGTCCCATACTGTGGAAACTGATATAAGTGTAATTCTTCACGCAACATAATTTTATTTTTATTTTTATTCTGTTATGCCAACAGCTTTATTTTTAGTTTAACTTCCCTCCAAGTTGTCACACTTGATCTAATGCAGGCTCTTGGATGAATTCTAATTAGTTCAGATGCCTCCTTCCTAACCTCGATGAGCTGGTCCCATGGGATGACCTTCCTTCGTAACGCCAGTGCTCACCACAGCTTCTCCTGAAAACCCCGCTCCATGTACCTTACAGGAAATACATCCCAAGGGGAGATCACAATATACAGCTAATTTACAACCTCCTAGGAACTTTAGCAAGGTCAGATGAAAGCTGAGAATAAAAGGGAAGTGCTAATAATCTGAATAGCAAAATGAGACAGGATCTGGAGACAAATCATCTTTATCTCTGGTTTCTCTAGTTCATACTTTGTGAATTTCAGGTTTTACAATGCAGTTATTCTTTGATACAAATAGTGCCCATATTAACTTCCCTTATCCATCCCAGCATACCTCACTATGCAAAGTACCCAAGAAGTCTGAAATCCTCCCCTGAGATCTCTCTTTCCTCTAAGAATTTCAACACAGTAGAAAAACTGTGGCATCACACAAAATTGATTAATCACCTTTCCGTGTTAGTCTTGTACTACACACTTAAATTACTTGTCCATATAGTGCATATGCTTATCTATGTTCAGTACTTTATTTACCATTTTATCACATATAAGACATAGCACAGCATATTGTTGTGAGTAAAATGCATAGTAGAGATGATATTACTAAATAGAAAAATCAAATAAAATAAATAGAAATTAAAGCTGCTTTTGTTCTTTTCTTTTATAACTACCTGTTGGAATGGTGCACACTTCATGTCCAAAAGAACACTGACTCCCAGAAAAATCAAGGTTTTTATGGTTATTCTTAATTAATCTAAGAAGAGGAATTTTCCAGATTTTAATAAATATAAATAAATTCTGTCCTTTTTCACTAATTCATCATATTTTCCTATGGGGAGGGAAAGGGTGAACTTTATAAATCTGAGCCTTAGACTCTGAGTTTTTCGGTTTTGGAAAATGACAGGTAAGTTACCTAGGTTTCATTAATATACTTTATCTATCCTAATCTCAATGAAATACATCCACTCAATGCCTTAAAATACTTTCAGAAACAGCAGCTGGAATAAATTTTATTTCTCCTTGGGATAGGTAGTAGAAAAATATATGAAAGCAGCATGTATTAAAACTGAGCGTTTGAGTTATATTGCACAAATATGTTATTGCCAGAAAAGGATTAAGGAAAACAAACAGGAACAAGAAACACATTTACATTTTGTGTTTATGTGCCTATGAACACTGCAGGAACTCACAGGTAGCAACTAATTGGAAAGCAACATGATGTTTTCATAAACTGCAATCAGAATAAATAGATTTATAAAGCAGCAACTTCCCTGTGCCATTCCTCACTTACAAGACTTTTATTAAGGATAATTTTCTCTTGGGTGATGAAGCCTGGAAAAAGACTGATAGATCAAGAGTCCCCTTTCAATGAAGGAGCTTGCTGAATGTTTCTAAAGCTTTGTCCGTTTCATGATTTTTCAAAAGTTTATGAATGGAACAGATTTTCCAAATGTGCTTAAATTCCCCATAATGAAATAGACACAAGATTTGTTGCTTACTCTAACCACTTCCAGACCTCTGTGAGGGAAAGGCAAAACCAAGAGTATCTATGAACAAGATCATGAGTAAATACAGATAAGCAGGGTCCAATTAAAGAGAAAACATTAATACTCTAATATGGATTTTAGGAAAGCTTTTGCATTTGCATTCATAAAAACTACTGCAGAGAAATAAAAACATATTTCTTAAATAATGAAAAAGATATTAAATAATATACACATTTTGGGATCCAAGTTGAAAGTGATATAAATAAAAGCTGCTGGTCTGTGAATAACAGAATCTCTTTATTTCATGATAACAATAAAGGAACATGAGAAAGTAAAAAAATAGGGATCCATCTGTCTAACAGCTTTTATGTTTTGGATGAACTGAAATTATCAATGTTCTGATTTTATTCTGGTTTACTCCTCATGTGCAGTTGGCAAATCATTTTGGCTGATGTATAGAAAAAGCTGAAGCAGATTTTAGAACATTTATTTATTTCAGTGGTGGGAATGAGCGTCGCTGTGTTGTGTGCACCAATGGCGCTCAGATTTTTTACACTAATACTTTAATCACTAAACATGTTCTGTCAATCACCTTATATCTCCCTGTCAAATTTAAACACAGTGCAAAGAAGGGAGAAGATACAGCTCCAAAGACCTCTCTGTGAGCAATGTCTCGAGGTGCAGACTGGAAATTTTGGTTCAGAGGCGTGGAGTTGAGCAGTGCTTCATCCTCTATGGACCAGACCAGCTTTGGGAAGGAAATGAGGGAATCACTACTTGCCTCTGCTCTGCACAAAAGTGCACAAGCTACAGCACAGCTCCTGCCTGCTGAGACTGGAAGATATGACCAATGTGGTTTGTTTATATCTGTTTGCTCATAGTTTGGCTTACTGTCATTTTCTGAGAAGGATGGTGCTAAGATCATATTGTTCCGTATTATGAATCATAGATAAGCATATGAGCATTTATTTTCCTGCTGTTCATATCTGTTTTGTTTCATGAGTAGGCAGAATAAGGACAGGCGTACTTCTGTAGAGATTGAAGGACGGACACATCAGGGAAAAATGCTACATGGTCACACACAAAAACTCATCACCAGCTTATTGGGCAGCAGCCCAGTAAGTGCACCATAGCACTCAGCTTTACATCCTTTTTAATATTCTATATGAAGCAATGAAACAGCAAGACTTTTTTTTTGGTCTAGAAAAATTACAATTATATTCAGAAAATGGTTATGTCCTCTAAGATGCAGAAGAAAAGAAATTAATTGTCTCCCACACTTGGAAAACTTAGAAGTTTTCAATATATTGTGGTGAGCTTTGAAAGGTACCTGTAATCTCTTACAGATAAAATATTTACTGCCACTTTGCTTGTTTTCTTTTATTTTTTTTAATGTTCTTTGCCACATGGAGGTTATATGAGACTAAAATGAAACTCAATTTCATGATGAAGAACAGCATCAGTGACCACTGCTCAGATTTCAAATAGGATGGGCACTGACCTGAGTTAACTGACCTAGCTAAGAACATGGCATAAATTACTGGCAAAAGTGGAATAAAAACATTCCACTTTTGGTTCAGCACTCCAATGAACAAGGTTACTATCCAGGATCCTCTGACTAAGTTCAATACTGATCCTTCCTGAAGCAAGACTTCAGCTAGGAGAAATGACTGAAAAAAGGAGAAAATGCTAAGTGCATGAAGAACAATGGAAGGCTGAGCAGAAACTTTCATTTCTGCCTGGGAAATTTCTTACACAGAAGTCAAAAACATCATAACATTTTCTTCTCAATACCTGCCTAACAATGATGAATTCAGTCCCTTTCATTTTCAAACTGCTTTGCAAGCATTAACTAACAAGTAAACATGAAGGTCAGCATTTTAAGTAATAAGCATGGGATGAAAATAAAACAAAAACAAACAAAAAAAAAGCAAAGAAAAAGGCACCTTTTTCTGCTGTCATCACATCTGGCAAATAGAGGTGTTTTTTAAGTACAAAACTGCCTAAGGATTCCAAATTACCACGGGCCAGTGATCAAATACCTTGCTCTACTGGATCACAGCAATTAGTGGGAAAATATGGAGAGAAGACTTTTCACATACAGTTCATATGTATTCTAAAGGTGTTTGTGACTGCTTGTTCCCTACTTCCTTCATAACATTTAATCACATTATTTTATCATTGAATTGGTTTATTACAGCTACTTAGAGGAAATGGGAATTTTATAGGTGCCTGATAGCCTATTAAAAATTATATAAAATCATAAGGTCTAGAAGACCATAAAAACAATTACATAAAATTAACATAATCTATTAAAATTTATATTTTAATGTAAATCTACAAAGCTCAAAGAACACACCCACAAAGAAGCAAGGGGTTGCAGCCATATTTTATATATAGCAATCAAATTTTCATACAAGTAAACATTAAATTAAACATTGTAGCAAAAGAAATATTAAAATACATTTGAAATTGATTTTGAAACTAAATATTTTAGTCAAAAGGCTACAGAAACAAATTTTATAATTTCTTTTATTCAGTGAAAAAAATGACTTATTATTACATTTTATTGATAAAACTTTTCATTGTCCTCCAATCCCAATTACATCCTTCTTTGCTAATTAAAATTTGAAATAAAACATAGCTTACAACAACTGCACACCAGAATTTTTACTATCATCATGCTTTCATCACATAACACAAGAATTTAAAAGTAGTTTCAAATTATTTAGTCACATGTTGGTACTTCTGGTATGAGCTTGGCGCTCCAATATAAGATATAATATACATTATGTTCACACAATCAGGGAGTAATTTTTTGTATTATCATCTGTGCCACTTCACTAACATTCTAAAAGCTTATCAGTTTTTTGACATGATTTGATTGTTTTCCCATTTTTAGAAATTGATTGGAACACTGTGGATACAGAACTATGGATCAAAATTTATTGTGCCAAAACTATATTGAAAATGCTCATTAAGAAATGAACTGCTTTTCTGACTCACCTCTAAAATTATTTCACCTCCACTCTACTTTAGTAATCATTTTGGTGCCCACTTTAGACATGAAACCTGAGTTTCTTGGGTTTACATCTAATACACATTGCAATTTGGCACTGTCTCACTTGGCTGACCTGTTAGCTTCTTATGACCACCCAGCCCTATCTTCTGAAAATGGTTTGTAGGAAAATGCAAATAAATTTAAATGCAACTACTTAAAAAATGGTGCCATACTAAGATGAAGCTTTAAAGTGTTTTAATTCTGGGAGTTTAAGAAAGAGACAAAGAAGGACTCAAGTGCTGAGAAATGAATAATCAGACCTCAGTGGCACTTTTTTTTGGTCAGTAAAATCAGTCCTAGCTCCATAAACACCATGCCCTTCAGCTGTAGATATTACACAGCCAAAATGTGGGTGGGAACTCATAAAGCATAAAAACACTTGAGTTATTGCCTGTATAATCCTGCATTTATGATTTAATAGAGTTCTACAGAATAAATGGATGTCTGTTGCTATTCCAGGATGAGTCCAAAGAGCAGAATGGATAAGAGGCAATGGCCACGAGTTTAAGTGCAGGAATTTCCATTTAATTATAAGCAAAAATCTTTTTATTGTCAGTGTTGTTGAACACAGGCACAAGCTGCCCAGAGAAGTTGTGGAGTCTCACTCCTTGGAGCTGTCCAAAACCTTAATGGACATGGCCCAGAGCAACCTGCTCTAGTGAGTGATGCTGCTTCAGCAGAAGGGCTGGACAAGATGACCTCCAGAGAGCCCTTCCAGCTTCAACAACTCTGAGATTGTGTGTAAGAAGGTGTTTAACAAAAAAAGAAAAAAAAAATTTAGTCTAGCAGTCTCTTCTGCAATAAATGTTGGGATTTTTTCCAGTGTAGGTGAATAAAGGGAATTCAAGGGAAGCATTCACAAAAAATTAATTACTTACAGGAATTAATTTTTGGCAGGATGAAGATAGGTTTGGGACTTCTAGAAGGATATTGAAAATGGGATATTGACTTATAAAATAACTTCTCTCAAGACAACCTGCAATGTCAAAAATGGAACCAATTAATAAGAAAACCATTCAGCAAAAAAGATGTTGGTCCCTTGTAACAGTGTAAATCCAAAATAACTTCAGACAAGTCAGGTAAGATACACAATTGTGAAACTAGGTTAGTGTCAAGTATCTTTCTGCACAAAGTTTCTCATCACCTCCCAATTCAGTGCCCAATGTACCATGTGGTTCCTTCAAAACTCTGGAAGAGTGACTTATCTCTAAGAAAATGATACTCAGGCAGTGGGATCAGCTCAGGTAGTTGGTTTTCAGCTGGTGGATTGAAATGCATATGCAGTCCAGATAAAAGGGAGAAGGCCAAATTCATGCCCCTAAAGACAGGATGCTCCCAGAAGAACCAACCTTACAGCATCCTGCTGCAGAGGGTTAAGGGATCACTGATGCTGAGTGACAGGAAGATATAAAGTTCCTCTGCTGTTGTAGTTTACTGCTCAGAGGTGCCTGTCTCTTTTGCTAGATGGGAAATGAGAATTGACTGGAGATTCCACATTACATGACTGACTCAGTCCACCATGTCAGTAATTTGGGCAGGATTAAAGAAAGAATATCTGAATCATAAAGCACTGGGAGAAAAGCAAAGCTGAGTTAGCTGTGTACTCTAAAAAACACACTTCATTTTTCTATGCAGATTTCAGTTTTGCTCTGTTATTTAGCACATGGAAGACTTAAAAAAAACCTCCATGGTGTAAATAACAGCCATGGGAACACTGAAAAGCTGAGGGCTACATTACAGAAAAGTTGGCTATAACATGAAAAAGCAGGTCCCTATGTCACTCAAGTACTTTTAATGACTTATACCTTCACTTATACCTGGACTCTCTGTGGAATTATAAGTGACCCAAAGCATAAAGGCATGTGTGCCTCTCTTGACAAGGACCAAAATTTCTAACTGCGAAGCATTCCTAGGTTATCCATGACGAGCAAATGCATGTCCCAAGAGGAAGATAATGGATTGTTAGTTTTTCTGGTGTTTCCCATATCACCTCCCTACCCTCCCCAATTCTTTGCAAGAAATATTTGTCATAAATAAGCAGCAAATTAATTTTCTTAGATTACAGGATTAACCAAAATGCATTGTATCAGCTAGCCTCACCAAATGCAGCTGTTTGGACTAAACTAAAATGTAATTTTAAAAGGTCTTGCTAATATAAATGCATTGAGGTTTGCACCTAACACATGAAGCCACTGGTGAACTACTTTTCATTGTTTCTCACACACAATTTGCAGGTGAGGTGTGGGAGCACAACAAGCAACTTTGAAGTGCTAAATATACAACATCTTGGCAGAACTGACAGGTTCCATGCTGGAACCCATGATTTAATAAAATAGCTTGCACTTCCTTGTATTAACATTCCAAGGGCAATAGAGTGCTATAATACAAATCCATTTCTCATATAGTCAACATCACTCCCTACCAAGAACATTTCTTCTTTCAAGCTGACATCTTCTGTATTTGGGAACATCAAAAGCGACAGCAGAAAGCATTTGCAAGACTGCATTTCCTCAATAAGCTTTCTACAGACTTTCTTCTGAAGCACAACAAGTCCGCATAAATCTCTTGTTTGATTCAACTTAACAACCTATTTTGCAGTTCTGCTGGTTTAAATGTGTGACTCCTTCAGCAGCAACAGAACAGTTCAGATCCTACCAGAATGAGAATCACCAGAGTCAAGATTTCTTTGTTTCTTTTTTGTTCTTTTTTTTAAATCTTATTTTTATTTTTACCACTGCAAAACTAAAAAGCGCCCTTACTGTCAAATCTATCTTTACATTCCACATCTCCCCATCCTGCCAAAAACAAATACTTCCTTGAGGCTGGGATCAACTTTAGATGTGACAGTTAATCAAGACAGCAATAAAGAGGATTAATGTAATTTTTGTCACAGCGGTGAAGTTATCTTGGATCATGGACATCTGGGTAAACTTCAGCTTCTGCACAAACTTTCTAAACTAAAGAAACATTAGTTTAGAAATTAAACTAAACTAACTAACTTTCTAACTTCTAAGTTAGAAGCTTTATCAAAGCTCCAGAGGCTTTGACCGTATCAAATTAAGGAGAGCTAGAAGTGCCTTCAGGCACAAAAATTCAACAACTGATGTCATTTAAATGTTAGACAGATCACTAGCCTTGGTTTCTTATCATGTAAATAGCACCCTCCCAAGCAATCTCCAATGAGCAGACTGTGGGAATTTGCCTGGGCCTGGCACGGGTGTGATCACTTAACTTTTTTGGGTGAAACAGTTCAGTTCTAGGGGAGTGTATCATTTTCTGCAAGCAGGTCTCAGCACCCTCTGGAGATACTCAAATCACCTGTATAGATGTTGCTGAAGAACTGACTCTTAATTTATTCTTGACCTTGATGAAGTAGTGAGGACTTCTGCCACAGAAGATAAAAGGCTGTGATTTTAGGCTTGCCAGGCTTCCCACAGTAACAATGTGCATGCAGCTCCCCTCCTACACTGAGACCCCATCACCCTGAGCCCACAGTCTGGTGTCACTGCTCCTGAACCCTTTTGGTGTCCCCCAAAACTTGTGAATCAACTGTGGCTCATCTCCTGCACCACAAAAGAGCATGAAACAGGCAGTGGTGGTCCACTGTAGCAAAAGGAAGGCCCCACAAAAATGCACATTTCCCCCACACTTCAGAGTCAAACACTAAGGATGTCGAAGTGTCATCTGAGGACGTGCACTCCAAGTGTCTGGACTGAGCCCTGGGTGTGGTGTGCTGGTGATTTGGCCTCAATAGTAGAGACATGAGCCAGCTTTCACTCCTGACCTGGGGCCAGATGAGAAACATTCAGGCACCAGATTACTCAAAACTTGAAGGATCCACATACAGCAGCTTTCTGCTCAGCAAAACCAGATCCTCAAACTTCCCCACTGTGATAATGCACTGGGAAACCAACTCAGACACTCAGACACTGTGTTCACCAGCCCTGTGTAGAGTTTTTACATAAATAAAATTAATTTATCCAATAGCATTGAATAAAGCCACTTGACACCAGTGTCAAGGGAACTTCTTATGAATGACTAGATTTTGCAAATTGGAAAGGAATAAACTCCATTTAAAAAGTGGCTATCACAAATTGTGCTGTATTTATTTGACAAGTAATCTAGCAGATATGTACTAAATGCAATCAAGCTTTATTAATATGAAGCCTCACTACAGCATCTGCTCTTAAGTCCTTACTGAGGTCTGTAAGAGAGACAAGAATTTTTGGTTTTTTCTTCTCTTTTTTTTGGGAGATTATTAAGTGAACTGCTTAATGAAGTGCAGATTATCACTGTTTTACTGAACATAACTGTAACACAACGTTTACATGTAATTAATTTATCTCTGACTTTCCCAGCCATAAAGAAGCTCAAAATGCAAGTGAAAAGGATGAGGGACAAAGAAAAACAGAAATAAAATTTGGATTTCTTTGCTATCTTTCATGGCAAAATGGAGGGAATCCTTTGGAAAAATACCCAAAGTTGTTTGCTGGTTGCACAGTGATCACAGTGTTGCTAAATATGGCTCTGAACAGCAGGCAGAGAAGTTAAAAACTGTGCAACAAATCTGTACAACAGTGCACAGGGGGAACCCAGCTGACAAGGAAGCAATGTAGCCAGGCCTGGATCAGGCCAGCATGCTCAGCTGGCCAATTCCTTTGTCATTCCAGTCACTCATCCCTATTTAGAAAATTGGTAATAGAAGAATGCATCTGGTTTTTGTCATTTCAGTATCTCCTACATTGTCCAATCCACTAGATAATCAGAACCAAAAAACTACCTCATGAGCATTCCCAATTCCAATTATCAATGAAGAAAAGCAGAAGTTGAATTAAAACTTCTTAATATCAAGAATTAATACTAAAACAAACTAATACTTCTCTTATTTACTCTTATTTACATTCTTGATTTCCCATTATTTAACTAGGATTAGAAATAATATGAATAATACAATTAAGAAGGTCACATTCAGTCTCTCAGAAGCCAGATTTCGCTGATGCTTCTCAGAACCTGCAAGATATTTTTAGCATCCCCCAAAAATGTTGTTGCACCAAATGTGTTTATGACTGTAATACTTGATTCTCTATTGAAAACTAGTAGCAAATTGAAGTTCTTTTTCCCCTTTGCACTATAAATAGAGAGCAAATCAAACTCTGTATGTTTAAAGAGCTTGATACTAAGGTGTAAACTTCATCCCATCAGACCTCATAAGAACCTCATGTTTCTTCCACAGCAAGCCATGCCAAATTATAATTAATTTATTAAAATGTGTGTTAGGTGTTGATTTTTTTTTTCATAAAGAGGTTGTTCCACATCTGTCTCAATTCTCGTTAAAAACTGTTTTCTTGTCAGTGAGTTGAAAACACATCTCATGATTCAGTGACACATTTATGATCTACAGGACACAATTATGGGAAGGGTGGATGTCTCGTTGGATTGTCAGGGAGTAAATAGAAAAATAAAATCATATTTGCTATTACATAAGCATTATTTCTCAGGGTGGAGGCAACATTGAGATGAGATTCATTGATCTCTGAGTACCAGCTGACACTGTGAGTGTTTTTTCAGCAGAATGAAACAGAAGAAAAATTACATGAAGCTAGACTTAAGAACAGTCAGTTGTCAGATATGTTTGAGCATGTCTCTATGTACAGCAGCTATCCTATTATCTTTATATTTTCAGTAGAACATATCGTTTATATCTGCCATAAGTGATAGTGATGTGAGTGCTGTTGGAAAACAGTAGTCCATTCCCCAGTCAACCAGCTGTAACCAGGGGAACTGGTCCACTCATTAGGGTCCCAATAACCCAACCATAAGAATAAAGGTCTCCAAAATGCTGCAATACTCCATTCCATACTCCAAAATGCTCCATTCATCTGCAAGGCATAGTTTAAAAGTCAGTAAATAGGATATTAGTTTTGAAGCTACACATCTGAGTAGCAAGCATTAAACACTATTCATTGCATTTAGCATGATGGCAGGAAGGCCATCTGTGTGGATGAGGAAAATGCCTTCACAGCAACTAATCCTGTGCTCCATCTTCCTGTCAAATCTCCCCTCCAGGGTGCTCCACTACTTTTCCTTGCCTTCTTTTTTTTTTTGCTTCTATGGCCCATTCTTTGTCCTTCCTGTAGCTTGTGAGAAGGGTAACACCCAACAGCAGCAACACTGTTCTCCAGGTGAGCAGAGAGGGGCAGCTCCTGCACTCCTTGGTCCAACTCCAATTATGCATCATGGAGGAGAGAGAAGGAATCAGAGAGAAAACTCTCTCAACCTCTCAGGGGAAAGGAGAAGTGAGTGGAGCTGCCACTGAGCTATTTTACATCTGCTCCCCTTGGCCTAGTATTGGGAAAGGTGCAGGCTCACAGCCAGAACGGGAAACAACACCAACAATTTCACCTCCCAAAGCAACACTAATCCATTGCTGTAGGCAAAAAATCAGCCAGAAAAGAAAATTTTAAGGTCTGTACTCGCCTGAACTATCTTGTAATTGCTTTTATCCTAATAAACAAATAAATATAAACAAGAGAAATATCCAGCACAATAAAGACTTTCTGACAAAAGATGAAAACTAACTCCCCATCTGTTGATCTTTAGCTTAACAGGAACATGAAAGGGTTTTGTGGTGCTAGTTTGGTTTTTGTTCACATGTGCACAGAGATTTATTTCTAGCCCTACACCGCTGAAGTAGAATATCCCCTATGTGAATTCCCAAGATAGTTCCAGGAACACAGAAGAGCAGGTCATTACACTATTGTTGCACAGAATACTTCATAGAGTACAAATTAAAATATGGTTGGAAAAAAGAAACTACAGAAACTTTTTTTAGAAAGGTCCTCCCATATAAAAGAACAAAGATTGAATAGGAGGTTATGAACTGGTTATTTCTAGTTTCCGTCTGATTCTTGAATTTTGCAGACATAAGCAGTATAATAAAGGAGAGGGTGAGGCAATAATGCAAGCCTCTAAAAAGCACTCTTTTTTCCTGTCTTAAATTATCCAGAAATCTAAATATAATAATATATGGATTCCCTTAATTGTAATTAAGAGGGCAGAGGTTGGAATTAATAAGGATATAATTACTGCATTTTACCAGAAGAACACAAATGAGAACAATTGAAAAGAACAGAAAAAATAAATTTCACAAACAAAACTGATTAAAAAGAATGTAGAGTACTATTGCAGTTTGACAAAAAAATAAGAATGTTAATTATAAATCATTCAATTGATCGGGAAAGTCCAGCTCACACTCACACTAATTAAACGATGTCTTACTGAAAAATCTAAAAAGTCAGCTGAAATTAAATTATCTTAAAAGATTAAAGTTGCAAAAGCAATGACAGCACTTAGACCAGAACTGCAAACTGCCAAAGGCACATAATGTTCCAAAGCAATGGAGAAAAGAGAAACATGTCAGAAGCACTTATTTTTTAATTCTGTATAAACAAGCCAAATTGGAAGGCAAGATACCTTCAGATTACCCTAGCACACGGTGTCTATAACCCTCTATTTTCACTCAAATACTATAAACCATTACTACTTAGTGAATTAGACTGTTTCAGATAAATTAGCAAAGTCAGGTATTAAAATTAGACTCACTTTTCAGCTGGAAGACTGCAGCTAGACACCATAATGTGTTCTGTAAGCACTATTCCACTTTTCAATAATTAAATATTCATTGGACTACAGATATAGACAGACTGACTTGGCAAGCCTAAGGGTTCAGAGATAGGAGATCAAAGCTCATACCTTTGCTTCAGATAAAGCTTAAAAGATATTTGAAGGTGGGATTCCCTCTGTCCTGGGGAATGCCTAAGCGCTTTCTATTGGGACTATAAAGTGAGGCAATGCTGTTATTTCAGTTCCTGAGAGCAAATCAGCTCTCTTTCTCCTGAGGGACTGATTTTTTTAAAAGTTAGATTTCCCACATACATATAATTTACTGGCTAATATTATTGACACTCCTTCTAGTCCAGTAAAACTAACAGGGGCATGGAACAGACTCAGGCCCATGTCTCCCATCCATTTTTGCTGTTAGCATGCATCCTGGTTTGATATTACCTCTGTAAAAAATTGTTCAGTCTAGGGGACAGTGTCAGACAGACCCCCATCACTACAAGGCTCCTTTCTGCAGGAGTGTGAGCAATTTTAGCTGTAGAGATGCAACTTGTGCCATGCAAGGCCACAAAACAGGCTTCAGTAGAGCTACTTCAGAGGCCACAGCATCAGGCAGATTTTCTGGAAGCACCAAAATCAGCAATGGGATTCTACTCCACAGCTGGTATACTCACAAGGAAAGTGTCAAAGAACACTGGAAGGATTTTGCTGCCAAAAGTTTGCCCCAAGCACTAAAATTCCTAAGGGAATTAGGTAGACAACAGTAACACAGATGTGACCAAAACAGTTTCTTTAGTTGCATTGGTCACAGCCAGCACAGGTTCATGAGGGGGAAGTCCTGCTGGTCAAATTGGATTTCCTTTTATGACAAAGTAACACCTCTAGTTATCAAGGGGAGCCAGTTGCTGTAATCTTTTAGGATTGCAGTAAAGCTTTCAGTGCTGTGTCTCACAGTATCCTTCTGGAAAAAATTTCCAGCACAGAGCTGAATAAACACATCACGGGATGGGTGAGCAATTGGCTCATGGGTCTGGCACAAAGAATTATAGTGAATGAGGGGACATCTGACTGGGGACCTGTCAGTAACAGGGATCCACAGGACTCTGCCCTGTGCTCTTCAACATCTTCATTAAAAATTTGAATGCAGGACTGGAAGGGATTCTAGGTTTGCAAAGGATAGAAAATAAGGAGGAGCTGGTGACTCCCTCCAAAGCAGAGAGACCCTGTAGAGACACCTTGACAAATCAGAGAGATGGGCAGTCACCCACCATATGAGGTTTAGCAAGGGCAAGTGCCTGATTCTGCACCTGGCACAGGGCAATCCTGGCTGCGTGCACAGGCTGGGAGAGCAGCAGTGAAGCGGACTTGGGAGACCTGGTCAATGGAGAGTTGAACATGAGCCAGCAGAGCCCTGGCAGCCAGGAGAACAAATCCTGTCCTGGGGGGCATCAGGCACAGCATTGTCAGCCAGGCAAGGGAAGGGATTTTCCTACTCTGCTCTGCACTGGGGTGGCCTCACCTCAAGTCCTGGGGGCAGTTTTGGGCACCACAATATAAAAAAAAGACATTCAGCTATTACAGAGTGCCCAAAGGAGGAGAATAAGGATGGTCAAGGCTCTGGAGGGGAATCCTTATGAGGAGTTCCTGAGGGGATTTTATCTGCACAGCCTGGAGAAAAGGAGTCTGAGAGGAGACCTCAGTGTGGTCTTCAGCTTCTTTCACAAGGGGAAGCAGAGGGGCAGGCACTGATCTCTTCTGTGCAGTGACAAGTGACAGGAACCAAGGAAATGGCCTGAAGCTGTGTCAGGAGAAGTTTAGGTTGGATATTAGGAAAAGGTTATTCACCCAGAGATGTTCAGACAGTGGTCACAGTATCAAGCCTGCCTGAATTCAAGAAGCACTGGAAAAATGCTCTCAGGCACATGATGTGACTCTTGGAGTTGTCCTGTGCAGGGCCAGCAGTTGGACTTCCATATTCCTAATGTGTCCCTCCAACTCAGGATATTCTGTGATTCTGTGAAGCAGTCACCCTCAGCAAAAAGGGAGGACATCAGGAGAGCCTGATGTCCCTAAACTGCTGGTTCTGAGAAAGAAGGCCGAAGAAGAATTTGGAATTTGATGTGGTGTATGATACCACACATGCAATCTCACTGAAGTTTAAAAATTACAGTCTTACAATTTGCAAAGACTAGATAAATTCCTAATAAAAAAAGAGGTTATGATTTGGATCAGTAAGAATAAAAAGAGTAGTTAGAATTCTTAGAATCAACTCTTGAAAGAGCAAACTAAAATTTTCCAAGCAAAAGAAATTGTCTAATAAAATGAGGCTTATAACAAGTGACAAAAGAATTGCATGAGATATCCAAAATACTAAAGGAATATAAAACAAAAAAACCTGCGGCAGTAAGGCAGAGAGAGTTCAAAGCAGTAGCACAGCAAAAACAAAACACACAGTTGCATGCATTGTCAAAATGAAAATAAGCCAAGAAAATGCCCAGGAGATACAAAACTTTTGCAAATGCAGCCAGCATATCCATAGCAGAGATGTGAAAAAAAACCAGCCTTTTTTCGATCAGCATTTTTGGAAGAGTAATACACAATGTTGTGAAGAAAGTGGAAAGAGAAGTGAAAATAGACGAAAAGAGGATCTCAGCTGATATCTCTCAGGCATTTGCAGCTGCCATGTTTTCATAAATATTTTATGGTGTACGTTTGTAATTTGGGAAGGTGCAGCAAACACAGTTGTTGACGAAATGGACAAAATGGCAACACTCCTCTTACAACCCCAGAGGAAGCGCATGGAGGCCCATTCAGCCTACAGCTTTCATCTGGGACATCTCACCAACCACAGCAAAGAAAATGGAGGCACCAGGATAAGAGGATGCACAAGCTCTTAATATTTAATTTTCTAGAAAAGCCAGCACACAAGCAAGACCACTTTAAAAATTTATCAAGCAACATTTGAGAGCTGAAGTCAGGGAGCTACTTATATGCTCTTGAACTTGGATATTGCATTTATTTGATCTTTTCCTTTAGTTTTGTACTTTTATGGATTAACCTCACCAGACACAACCTACGAGAGGCATTTTGAGGCACCTGTGGGCACATGGAGCCACCGAAACAAGAAACAAATGTGGTTTTTTCTTAAAGGCAAAGCCCAAGGTTTATCCTTTGATGGCCTTTTTAATAAATACCTATTTTATTCCTTTAACACTGTCGAGCCTCTGTTCAAGGTAGCCTCTCAAGGCATCAAAGGAAACCTGAACAGCACTCAGGTAAAACAGCTTCAGGAATTGCAGTAGTTCATACTCTGAATACACAGGGAGTGGGGCTTTCCTGGAGGCTGAGAAATGGTAATGGCAAGAGCCACCTACTAACTCATTCCCTGCACTAGCAGTGTGAGACTCTAACTGCAAGAAAGTTCTAAGGAAGCTCCCTTTATCGAAAATAATTCTTAAAAATTTAATAAAAATATTTAAAAAAACCCTTGCAAGTACTTTTCACCCACTTTAATGTAGTTTAGCAATTACTGAAAAGAAATTATAACAAGGTAAATATCACTTGTGGAACAAAAATGTTTTGAATTTCCCCAGAAATGTATATGACTAGCAGGTCTTACTTGGTTTTCAGCCTCCTTCAATTCAGGAATCAAGGCTAAATTCATAGCACCCATGTCCTGGGGAGCAATGAATGTCTGGCCTGAGACATTCAGATCTATAGTCATACAGATATTGGCTTCTGTTTACTTCACTGGCATCTACCCCATTTTTTTCAATTACCATTTGTAAAAGATAAGCAGAAGAAATGTCTGGTGTATGAAATCCAGAAACCTAAATTCCAAAAAGTTCCTGTAAGAGGAAGAGTCTTGGCTTTTCAGACCTTAGAAACAAAAGCATTGAAATAAACAGTTGTGGTTCCTATTCATAAACAAGAAGAACAGTTATTGAAGCAAAATTCACTCATTTATGGTTAATAATAAAAGTAAACCCAGATTTTTTCAGTATTTGTGAGTAATTCTTTAGTTTCTTTATTCACATGAGAAGGCAGTCTGTAATTGTAAAATCTCATTGGTCTTTCTGGATTATGGAAGTAATTCCTGAATCAGGTTACAATTGATTTATTTCACTTTATTTTTATAGCATATGACAGGCTGCAATGGATTAATTTCAATTTATTTTTATAGCATATGAATGCTTTATATAATGTTACACAATATGACACTGAGTATTTGTTTCTTCATCTTCTGCCCTGGAGTGCAGTAATGCCTTGTATGGCTCAGATCACATATGTGAGTGTGGTTGTACAGATATAGATATAGATAGATATAGATACAGATACAGATACAGATATAATATAGATATAGATATAGATATAGATATAGATATAGAATATAGATATAGATATAGATATAGATATAGATATAGATATAGATAGATATAGATATAGATATAGATATAGATAGATTAGATATAGATATATGCTAGGAAAGGTGGCACAATAGGAGGCAAGAATTTAATTACTGTGGACAATACTTCCCTGGTTTCCACCCATGGCTTTAAAAAATGCAAGGTCAGGTTCAGGAAGTATATAACTAATCATAGAAATAATTATTATATCACAGGAAAGAAAAAAAGAGAAGATGTTGCTATAAATCACCTCTGTTCTTTACTGATTACCAAAATATCTTTAAGCATAGCCCATACAAGAATTTTCTCATGGAAGCATTTCACCTTGCATGGTTTTATTGGTTCTTCAACTATACTTACATAGGGTTTGTGAACAAACCATTCATGGCACTGAATTTTTACCTTTGGTAGAATTTTAACATAATACAGTCTGACTTCTTCCAGCATTGAGGTGAAGAAATGATTTCCAAAATTAGTCTTTAGTAACACCATGACATCCCACTTGTATGCAAGTGAATTTCAAAATAAATTTTCCTTTGTCACAAGAGACATTTATACTAATATAACTATAAAATATATTATTAAAAGATCATGCATTTCAGTTCAGAAGATTATTAAAACAAAGCTACTGAATCATAATTTGCATTTTGAGCCCTCTTAGATGTTTCATTTTGGCTTAATTTTTATTTAAGGTAAATTTTGATTCCTTATTAATAATAAGAACAGTGAACTGTCTGTTGCTCTGTATACACTAATGTCAGTATAGACCAAATTCTGGCTTCATTAACTTTCCTATATCGCCCAAATTTCATCCCACCAGAGGGTATTGAATTCACTATTATTAATTGTGTGAAGAAAATGCAGACATCAAATCTAGTGCTATGCCACCATAGCCACACTCCACTCTTCCAGAACATAAGACCTCATTTTGGGACTGGCCTTATCCCCTGCAAAAAAAATCCTAAAAAAAAATTTCCTGCAATGGCTTTATCTGCCCACATGTGTAGCATCTGAGCTCCATTTGATGCCCCTACAGCCCCTGGAGAGGTGTGATTAATTCAACTGATTTCAGATGGCTGCCTCAGGGTGAGAGAATATTACACTTCCTTAATGAAATAATATGTAAGACTACCAAATTTCTGATTTATTTTAGCATATGAAAGTTGATTAAAGGTATCAAACATGATAATCATTTTACAGCAGTCCACCTGTAAAACAGGAACATTTAACATGAGAGTTCACAGTGAAAATGAAAATCCCAGCCAAACAGGGATAATCTGTGCTGTGGAAGGTGAAGAGTTCAATCTTTTTATTTTTACTCACACTAGTAAGACAGAAACAAGTTTTGATGTAAGACTTTAGTCTGCACAAGATTTTTTTATAGACCACAGCAATTTTTAATAACATTTTAATAATATTTTCATTTTGTGAAAAATAAATGTAATGCCATTTTAAAAAAATATTTTTGATGCTGAAATGAAAGAATGGCTTTTTGATTATCCATAATTATTAATTATTCTTTATATCCCTTTACAAGCAATTTTCAATGATAAAGAAAGAAGAAGGTTTTATTTCTAGAAGAAAGCACAGAGGCTTTATAATGCTTTGTATTTGATGGATAGACTCCTACTGCAGTCAATGACAATTCCATACACAGGGTTCTGACATCATTAAAGGAATTTAAAAAAAAAAGTCTTATTTTCTTTCTGGTTTTCTATTTGCAAATACAGTTTTGTAAACCTTTGACTGGAAAAATACATTACTTGCAATTCTCCTTAGCACCATTAAGAGCAATCAGATCCTCAAAGTGCATAATTAAAAGATGTGTACATCTTTGCAAAGTAGGGCTATAAACTAATTCATCATGAAAGAATGGAGAGTCTTCATCCCAGGGAAAATCAGCCTCACTGATTTTGCTTCTGGATGAAAGAACTGTTCAAACCATGAGGGAGACACAAAAAAATCAACTATTCAGAATGAGAAAGTGCTGCCAAAATTTTGCAGAAGGGAATAAGACTTCACAAAATTTGGGCTCAAAAGTACAGTACTTATAACAGTAGAACAGAAATGGCTCAGAACCTGGGAAGCTGGACTAGAGTGGTTGCATCATCAGGAAAGAATGCAAAGATGCCCACTTAGGGATCTGGGAAAGATATCTGAAAGATATTCTAAGAATAAAAATAATGTTTCAGGAATAATATAAAAGTATATATTTGGGGAAAAAAAAGGAGAAAAGAGACACTGAAATTTATGCACCGAAACAACATGCATCCTTTTTTTTTTGGAAGGACCAGGAATACAACTTCATAAGCATTTTATGACTTTTTTTTCCTAAAATAATGATAGAAGTCAGAGAACCGAAGCTTTGGAAATAGTTTATATTTCCTTATCTATTATTGTATCACAGACTCTTGCTGCAGCACAATAAAAGGTAACATCTTTGTTTACACAAACTGGCTTATTAAACCAGCAGGCCTCACAATTTTCACATAGCAACATATTCTTATGTGTTAAATGTGAACTGCATGTTATTCTAATTCTAATTTCCATAAATCCAAATAGATTTCTTCAATCTTCAAGTCAAAACAATAAGCCTTTCCAACATGCTGTGAAAAATTACAAAGTGATTTCAAAGTAGAATTCAATAATGAAGTTCATTTTGAACTCTCTTCATTAAGCTTGACAAAGTGATGATTGCAACAGCCACCTGCAAATATTTATTTCAGTGATATACTAGTAAAAACTAAAAGCTAAAAACCATCATTAGTGCTTTTGTACCCTCTAGCTAGACATCTTTGAGAAGAGGCATCATAGGCAATCTGTAGACTAGGCCATGAGAGTAAGGATAATTACCAAGTAGAAGAGAACTACTGGAATAATTGAGTGTTCTTTGAGACATTAATATAGCAACAGACAATTAAAGTATTCCTCTCTCTGGTTTCACAGTGAAAGCACAGCTTTGCACATTAGCTGTGTTGGTAACCCTACTGGCTTTGGTGGAATAGAGCTATCTGACTGAAAACAGCATTTGTATGTTCATGAAACTCTACCTAATTGTCTTAATTTTTATGAAAATTTCTCATCTGCATTTCCAAAGTTAAAACACTGCCACATGAAGTATGACATAATTTTTCAGTAGGCTTTTAAATATCTCTAAATTAGCAAAACTAGCTTCAAGTCTTCAATGGACAGTCAACTAAAACTATAGTGTGCTGCTCCAGTGAGGTAGTGTGATTTTCTCTGATTCTTCTTTGGAAATAAAAGAAAATTATAATATTTGTTTAAGAAGTTGCTATTATATGTGCAACAAAAACCCTATGGATCCCTATTTCTGATATAAAAGAAGCAACAAACTCAATAAATTACCTTTGACAACTTTGGGATTTGCCCATAAAACTTCTCTTCCCCCAAGGGATAAGCACTTGCTGATCTAAAATGTCTTGAAAGTTAAAAGAACAATTTATTCACAAAATGGCAATTCAGGCTTTCACACTGCTGGTCTGAATGGTTCATCACCTTGATTGCTTAGGGGGAGTATGGTACCTAGCACAGTTTGGTGACAATTTCTCGATTTAATCACAGAAGAAAAAGTGCCAAACAATTAAAATTTAGGCCTTGAAGGAATTCCTTTGGATACATATGTGCATATCTTACTAATAAAAACTGCTAGTTATCACAGCCTGGTGCTGTGCAATGCCAGGACACCATGCCTAAGATGATGGAAGTGCAGGGGAAAAGGAGAGAAAAAACAAACTCTTTGGATGGATATTTTCTCACTTTCTTTTTTTACTTGTCATTGATCTTTCCACTACTGGCCCTTCCATTGGTCTTTGTGTTTTCCACACCTATCCCACACTATATTTTTCTCATTTAGTATGCTCATGCTCATGTGTGACACCTTCTTTAGCAACTTTTTGTTATTTTTAAAATTATTTTTACATTTCTTAAGAACCTTTAGCCTCCATGGCTTTTCCTCACGTAAAAGAAAATTATACAATTGTTTATTATTTTTGCATTGGTCTAAGAGTTTTTAATTTCATTTCCCTGGAGCCTTTTGTTTTCTGTATTCCTCTCTAAGCACCATCTGCTCAACTAATTTGATTGAATACACAATCCTGGGGCCTGGGCCTGCTCTTGTACCTTTACCACTCTTCTACATCTCTCAGATTCAATGGAGATACTTTCATTTGCAGTGGAATTATTGAGAGCACAACCCTAGCGGATGAAACACTGATTTATTAATCCATCCTGTTTGAAGATCTTCCACTTATATTTTCATGGGACCAGAGAATGACTCTCAAGCCTAGAAAGGCTCATACTATGTCACACCACAAGGGACAGAACATGTACCTTCACTTTTCTGCCAGAGAACCAACAACACAGTCCTCATACTATGTCAGGTACTCGGAAATGAACAGGAAGATGAGGATCCTAGTTTTGAAACAAAATTTGAATGAGGTAAAATGGTAGAAATGATTGAACCAAAGTCTTTAGGGGTACAACCTAACACAGCTGAGAAAAAGAGATTTTCTGAAGAAAAGTTTCATTTCTCTTTCACCAAAAGGTGTCAAGGTAATAGTAAAAGATACTAAATAGTAATGCATCATTATCCTATTTTCTGAGACTAAAAAACATCAAGAATATCTTGCAAAAAAAACCATTTGGCTTATTTGGTTGAGCTTTTTTAAAAGTTCTGAGTACTCCTTTTAGAATTTTTTAAATTTTATTTTTTAAAATTTTATTTTAAAAAACAAACAGGTTAAAATTCACCAAGTATCCAGAAATCAAATAATCAATTTTTTAAAACTGATTCATCGTTTCTCATTTTAAAATTGTTTGATTTTCACTTTATAAAGATGACTGTATGGACATTTTACTGTTTAAAAGTTAAAGGTTTTGCTTCAGCAAACCACATAAATTGAATATGATAAAACTGAGAACTGTATGTATATTCAATAATTTGCTTCCATTATGTCACAAAATAGGAAGTTAGGGAGTTGGACAATATTTTCCTTAAGGAAATCACTTAGTGTTTTGACATTTCTAAAATGGGACAAAACAGAGAATAATACCACAGAAAATATTCTCACACAATAATAATCAAAGCAGAGGGAAAATGAGGTGAAGTGTGAAGGCCTCAATTCCTGATTTGTTTAATTACATTTTTATGGTCTCCTTTTTTGCTGCTTTGCCAGGCTGTATGATTTCTTCACTGGGTTTTACACATCGAACTGAGTTTACATGTTAGATTGGTCCCAATAGCTTTCCTCTAAGAATGCTTGGTTTAGCCCTCTTTCTGAAAATTCTGAAGTATATAATGAGCAAGGAATAAAGAAGGAAACTCAGGAGTGTAAAGAAAGATGAATGAAAGATGGGAAGAGAAGGAAAAAAATTAGGGGCATGCAGTTAAAAGGGGACAAAAGCCCAGAGAGATGGGGGTGAAGGGGGTGCCTGATAACTTGCATAATGGCTCCAACTAATGAGCATTTATTGCTGTGTTTCACCTTTAATCTTGGAAGCCTGCAAAAGTAGGGGAATAGTATGAATTTGCCGTCAGCAGGTTTTAATTACAGTTCATTCCACCCCAGACTACAAAAACAACTTGCTAGCTGATTTTGTCTGAGCAATCTGATGGATGTACACTCATGACCAGTGCTTCTGGAGAAATCAGTTGTTTGTGAAGCAACATGTGCAATATTGCAGCAACAATAGTGATTCCTAATGCTTCTTCATCTTCATTGAAGATTTAATGACAATGGGGAAAGGGTGTGGTTAGCCACAAAGTGACTAGATAGGTCCAGAAATTATATTTCACATATCGTGTGTACTGCTGAAAGTACAATATGAAACACCATTAGAAAACTATCTATAAAGCTATGAAATGCAAAGAAAAACGAAGGAGCAAGAACAAAACAAATCTTGAACCTGAGATTAAATACACTTCCAACAGCTGGTTGAATTTCACTGATGAAAGCTATCACATATGTATGACAAGACCACGAGGCAGCATCTGCAACTTTGCAGGGTATTTTGTAACTATTTAACATTCTTCTGTCAAGGCACTTATGAAGAATGTACCGTTTCTAACTAAATCCCTTACAAGATCCTCAAATAATTACATGCAAATAGAAATGCTCCAAGAACTTAGTTTGCCAAGATTTAAACTCCCTTGAACAACCAATTGTAGGCTTAGTAATTTTAATCTACAAGAAATGCCACAGCACAGACCCTAGAAAAAGCTAAAGAAGGCCATATCCCGTTTCAGCTGCAGAGCCTTATTCAGGAAGAACTGGATAAGTTTTCAAAGTCATCATTTTCTCCAATTTCACAGGCATAGCTGCAGGTCTAATACAGTTTTCGTCATGGCTTATTTTTCAGGTTCATAGTTCTGTTCTACACAATCTGAACTTCTTTTACATTTGCTTCTTCCCTTACTTCTTTGTTTTAGTTTAATTTCTCTGATGTTGTTTCTGGAAAACTGGCATATTATGGGCAGGTATTAGTTCTAACCAGATTATTTTGTAATAGGCTAAGAAGATTGGCAATGCCAGGGATTTTGCCTCCTGGGAGATGCAGTTCTCACTAGCTTTTCCATAATCTTGGGCATACTTCCTATTTTCCAAGCACTGGCTGAGTTCATAAACAGCAAGTGCTCATGTAATGTATCTTTGCAATTTCTGAGGGAAAAAAAAACCAAACCGGCCAATAAGGTAAAGGAGAGTTAAAAACATTGCCTAAAGCAGGGTTAGTTCTGCTGGTTTGTTCAAAGCAGCTATGATGATTAAGGAGACGAGCCAATTAAGTGCAGAAAAGGTGACTCAATTTACCTTAACTCCTTGTCTAGATACAAGGAATGAATCTTAAAAAAAATTTAAAAGGCAATTGAGCAAGATACAGGACACCAATTAAAAAAATAATATAATAGTGTCTAAATACAACTATAATACTGTGTGTGGAGAACACACATGGGGGACACACATGACAATAAGGAATGCAAAGAGAATGGAGAACATGACTTGCATATAAACATATGAAACAAACGTTGCTATTAGCTATTGCTATCTACTTATTTCCACTAACATACATACATTTGTTATATTTAAATATATTACATATCATAATAAAAGATTTATATGTTTGGGAAAGTTAATACAGATGCATCTAGTAAAGGAAAATAATTATGAAGAACATAATTGAAACAAGAGGTGATAGCAGTTGCCTAGAGATCTGCAGTTGTTTCACTCCCTTAAGACAATCAAAGTTTTAATATATACATCAATTAGACTTTGATTGTGATGATAAATATTCAAATACTTCCTGCAAACACCTGAATGTAAATATTACAGAAAAAATTCCATAATTCTATAAAGTGGGGCTAAGACAAAGTATCAACTATTCAACACCTAAACAAAAGCCTTTGCTTTTCAGAAGAGTTAAAAAAATCCTCTCAATCTGAAGATTAAAGAAGGTCAAAACAATTTGAAATTAACTAAAGATGGACAATCTAGAAATGGACATGCCTGAAATTCTATCAGGAGGTACTTTAAGAAAAGTACTTGGATATTCATCTGTCCCTCCAGAATCAAACCATTTTGATTTATCTTGGTTTTGCTTTTATCCACCTTCATCGTACCCTTTCACTGCTAACACTCCAAATGAAGCATTATTACTTTACCTGATCTTACACTCTCACGCCTTTCTTCTGTAAGAAAACCTAATGATTTGAACCTAACCTCTTGACCTTCTTGCCTGTCTGGAATTTCAGTTAAACTGTCATTACAAGTTTCACAGAACTATGTTTTCCTATGCAAAACCGATATTTTTCTCCAAAACAGTTTTAAGGAAAACATAGAAAAAAACACGGATCAATTATGGGACACCATCTCCACATGGGTTTTTCAATGTGAAGCAAAAACACTACCATAAAATTCATGTCTGAAAAGTTCTAATACATGCTATACCATAAGTTTTAAATACTGTATATGAGTATTGATATCAACATATAAATCCTGTAATCTAGTTTGTCCCTACACCTATCATTGAGTATTCCAGATATAACTTATATGTTTCTTTCTCTTAATATGTGTTTGAAAACTAAAAAAAGCAGTAATCTCTAAATATAGAAGCTATTAGATAATAATTTTCAAAAGCATAAATTAGAGGACCACACATTTTAAAGTAGAAAAAATATTAGCAGGTTATCTTATTTAATCTTAATTTTAGTTAGTGCGAACACACTGGTGGAAGAACAATTTAATATATTAAAAATCCACTTGCTTAGGGAATCTCACTAGATTTCAAATCCAGGAAAAAACATTCTATTGTTTGAGAAGAAATAAAAAGCAAGCCCTCTATCTTTTAAGTTACATTAAGGAAAAAATCTTTGGTGAAAACTGAATTACAGTTTATCTCACGTGTCACTGGGTCCTCAAATGATTCACTGTTGTTGGAAGCATGTAAAAGCTTGTGTGGCTTTCATACAAATGACATGCCACTACAACGGAGCTCTGGGCATGAAATAATTTCAACCTTGGAAGAAGGGAGACAGCTTTTTCTTGATCAGAGTGTCTACGTGATAGTACAGAGTACTGAGTGTTAGTTATTGAGAAACAGCACATTGGAATCAATGTTACAAGCCAGATTTTAAATCCCAGTCAAGAAGTGGCAAACTCCACAAGAAGCTGTGTGGTTACTGTTGTGCAGCTTCCTCAGCATCCCGGGTCAGTGACTGAGCTTCTCAGCAGCCGATTCTCATCCTGATCTTGCACTAGAATCACTGCCTAAAAATTTGTCAGTGAATTTGATGATATAAAACAACTTCTCCTTCTTGTTTATCCAATAAGAAATTTACAAATATTGCCTATATTACTATTCAGTGTATTTCCAAGCCAATTCCTACATAGGGAATAACAAAATAAAACCATATTCAATTAAACTTTTGCCTATAAAATTATATTCATATTTTTATTATTTTGGGGGATTGGCTAATCACAATAGAAATTAGGCAGTTTTTTGCCTTCAGTTATGTATTTATAATGTGAATATGCAAATATCTAGATTAGCATCCTGAGAGAAATTAATGATACATTCTCTGTGTTGCTCCTTAAATTTACTTCCAAGGTAATTAGAAACAAGATTTGCTTTCTGTATTATCAGGAATCTGAGGAACTACAGTTGTACCAAATTTTTGTTGCATAAGATAAGAAATATGAACAGCCAGGTGAGGTGGTTCAGAGAAAGTCACGGCGTACTCGATAAATTAATTCCTTGGTTTGCTTTGCTTGAGTGTGCAGTTTGGCTTTATCTATTTTGCTGTTTTTATCTCAGCCCATGAATTTTTCACTTGTGGTCTTCAGACTCTCTCTCCCCAATCCTGTGGGTGAGGGAGTGAGGAAGCAGTTATGGGGGGCTGAGCTGCTAGTTGGGGTTAAACCACAACAGCCATCGTGATTTACAACCTGTCATGTGAAAATACTATAAATTTATTTGTTATCCTTTAAATCTTTCAGTCCAGCAGAAATCAAATTTTCATGCTAGAATCAATCAGCCTGATAAGTATTTTGCAAACCAGGCATTCAGATTAGAGCAAACAATCTTTTCCAAACAACTTTTCAAAGAAAACCATAAAGATGCTACAAGACATTGTCTTCTAGATTATCTTTTGCTTTCTCTTAGCAATTGTTTTTCTCTGGAATATTTCTCACTAGATTAATCTTCTGGGTTATGCTCTTTAACATGCTCTCAAGATGATCAATCTCACTCTCAAGCTGCTATAAATGAGTAATTTACATTGGCACCACAGCATCTGCCAGTCCTGTATTCCTCCCTATTGTTAATGTATCAGTTTAAAGGTCAGTAGCACAACCTGAACAAAAGACCTGCTGGCCTAAAAAAGAGTGCCTATCTTACAGAATAAGCATGGAAATATCCAGTCTCCGTATTCTACTAGAAACAGGAATCTTCCCTAGCTGGTTTTTTTTTCTAAAAGTTGGTCAGTTTTATACTGAGTTGATGAACTTCAACTATTTCTCTCAGAGGAAGACCAAATTTCCTGTAATTTATTCCATCAGGCCCTACCTCTGCTTTGTGTGTAAATCTAAGAAGAATGAGGCCCACTACTCTAAATATAGCATTCCATGCATAAGTTATCATGACAGCCTATTTTACCCAGAAGTGTAATTACAGAATCTCAGAGATGCTAACTAAGAGGAAAAAAGCTGCATAGCTAAACAGATGCCTGTGCATCTTGCTAAAAAAAATTCCTCACATTTGCAGAATCAAACAAGAGGGAGAGAAAGTCAAATCAAAGGAAAACAGGTCATGTGCATGCATGTATGTGCATCCTTTGTACCCCAGAAGCTGCTAAGGCAGTGCCCTGAGCCAAACAAAAACCTGCTGAGTATCACAGAGCCTTTTGCCTCCAGTAAGCAATGCCCTAAAATCTTCCCAGTGCTGTTTCTTGAAAGGCTCCAGTGTCCACCAGCGTCCACCAGTGTTCTAACATCATTTGTCCATGCTTTAGAATGTCCATGCAGGTAATGCTACACTGTATTTCCTCTATTAAGCACGAGATGGTGACACAGCATCTGTCAGGACAGGATAAAGTGTCACACTTACAATCATCTAACCAAACCTGCCTCCTGACCAAGCCAAAAAACAAGTGTAAACCTAAAATTAAAACACAAATAGAGACAGAGAGATGACACATCAGGCAATTACTAATTTACACCAATTGTGTATTGGTGTACACATACCCTACAATTCTGAAGAACCCAAGTAAAAGTCGTGATCTAAACCCTGACAGAGAGTTCGTGATCCAGATTCTATGAAAATGTTCATTAAAAGCCTTACTCACCTGGTATTGTTACCATGGCATCCACCTCACCCACAGGTCTGAGCCACTTAGTGAGGTTGTCTGGTGTGGAAATGAACTTGAAAAATGTCTCTGGAGAGGGCTGAGAGGCAGTCTTCAATTTGCATAAAGCAGTTTATCTTCTTGCTCTCCTCATTCTTAATCTTAAACTGAAGGACTATCCACTTATCCCAAATCATATTTTTTTCCCAGAGGTGATATCATTACCCTTATTTGACTGCTAGGTAAGCTACTCTTCACACCTTCTTGTGAAGGAAAAGGAAAGGCATTAGCAACTCTACAGGGTGACACAGAGGAAGAATTTACTTTTGATACTCTGAATCTTTCTGTGTTAGATGCCTAGAGTCAATAATATCCTGAAAATTGGCGCTCTAGATACTATTCAAGCTCTAATTTCACGTGATGATGCAGGGGTATGTGAGAAATCAGGCACGTACAATACACCACCCTTAATCCTGTGATGCTCAGGATACAAGGCCAACAGGACATGTCACTGTGGTACAAATTGATCAACGTTCTGCACCGCAAACCTACAAGTACTGAATATATTCCTCACCTTCAGAGAAAAATGTGCTTGGAAAATGTAGCATTTTTTCCTCACAGTTTTCATCATATTTATTTTGGACAAGGCTCAACTTATCAATATGTGGATAAATTTTCAGTTTCAGAAAGATTTTTCTTCATTACTAAGTTTAAAGTAAAGACATATAACAATAGTTGGAGAAAAATGGACTAAGAGTATCTTTGATAGGAGTCCTCAAAACTGTTAATAACCTTTGGTAAGCCTTAAAAATAGAGGGAAAAGGTCTGCAGCATGTAAATCTCTCTATGTGAGTAGGATCTGAGTATGAAAACACCACATCATAAAACTCTGCAATACAAAACTGACAGCTCATGTAAACAGTGTTGCCATCTAAGGTTTCTTCTCAGTAAAAGTTTGGCTTCATGCAAAAATCATTGCTATATCCTTAACATATGAATGCTTCAGGAAGAACTGAGAAATGTTAGAGAAATATAATAAGTCTAAGAAGTTTTGCTATATTATTCTTCACGGTCTCCCTTTCAGTAACAGGGAGGGAAAAAAAAAGATATCTGAAGCTGAACAATCACATCTTGAAAATAACTGCTTTCATCAGCAGTGCCAGCATTTATTTGTGCTTATGTGGCTTTATTTTTCTCTTTGAATGTGAACTCATTTCATAGTTTGCAGATGTAAGCTTGCAAGACCATTCTGAATCAAGAGATCTGCACTTCATACAGACTCTCTATCAGGCAGCAGTTCTGTTGACAGCAAAGTACCTAATGTGGACTAACAGAATCTATGAAGCAATGGAACAATTCCTATACCACCTGGATTTCTCTAAGGGCTTTGACATGGTGCCCCAAAACATCCTTTCTAAAGGAAAGAGAGATGAATTTGATGGCTGGATTCTTTGGTAGATGAGGAATTTGCTGGATGGTTGCATCCAGACTGTAGTGGCTCCATGTCCCAGTGACAAATGGTGTCCCTCAGGGGTCTGTACTGGGACCAGTGCTGTGTCAATAAAAAGGGGGATTGAGTGCAGCCTCAATCCATTTCCCAAAGCCACCAACCTGAGTGATGCAGCTGACACACTGGAAGGATGGGATGCCATCCAGTGGGACCTGGACAAGCTCAAGGAGTGGGCCCATGAGAACCTCATGATGTTCAACAAGGTCAAGGGTAAGCTCTTGCACATGGATCAGAGCAAATCTCTGCTATCAATACAGGTTGGGGGATGAAGGGATTGAGAGCAGCACTGTTGAGAAGGAACTTGGAGGTGCTGGTGGATGAAAGGCTGGATATGAGCCAGTAAGGTGGGAGTACATCCAGCTGTATCCTAGGCTGCATCACAGGAAGCTTGGCCAGTTGGTCGAGAGAGGAGATTCTGGCCCTCTGCTCTTGTGATACCACATCTGTAAGAGAACTCTGAAATCTTCAGCACAGGACATACATGGACCCACTGCAGTCAGTCCAATGTAGAACTGCAAAAATGATCAGAGGGCTGGAGCGGCTCTTCTGTGAAGAAAGGCTGAGAGGGCTGGTGTTGCTCAGCCTAGAGAAAAAGGCTCCAGGGAGACCTTATTGCAAACTAGATGACCTTTAAAGGTCCTTTCCTGCCCACACTATCCTATGATTCCATGATTATGAGCACTTCCACCTGTTGTCAAATGGCACAACTTTCCAGATGACTACAACAGCAGGGTTTGTGGTTAAGGCCATATCTATGTCATAAAAACACACACCAGCTGACTCCTCATGAAGCAACCTGCAAATTGATTTCTGAGGCAGCATCATATGAACTATCCTAAGAGTTAGGATCAGTCATGCCAGGTATTATCCAATACTGTTGTTTACCACTGCACCTTGTGATAGGTGGTCATTCAGGTGTATCCAGTGCAGTGCCCTTTACTGTGCTGTAATCATGCCCTGAAGTGACCATTCATGCTGGACACACTATGGGATTACATTTCTTGCCTCAGTTTTCAAGGTGATAATTTGGCCTGGTAAATCAGTTTATTCATAGGCTTGTGACAATTAGTAAATGTGTTTTCATTCAGGAGGCCTTTTCTGACTTAAAATATTTTGTTTAATCAGGGCAATTAACTTAAGCAGCTCTGAAGATTTTACCGTTTGAGTGCTGGTGCTATTCTAATGTTGTCATGAGAATTTTGTATTTCACAGATCCTGAAAATACTCAACTCCATGTTGAATATTTTCCCATATTTTAGTGAAACTGAATATTTTTTGCTTCCTTTTAGAAGTGTTTCTGGTTCCATTGTTCCACACTACAGATGCTGCAACCATATGAATAAGAACATTTTCTTGTCTTTAACATCATCACAGTTTCAAGATTTTAGTTATCTCTCCTGATGTGCATCAACAAGCTTCCCACAGTGATCTTGCAGTCACAGCTTCTCTTCATTCCAGAGAGGTATGTGAACAGAAGGACTGTGAGCTCCAGGATCACAAACCCTAGCAATTCAACCAAATGGACCAGCACAATTCCTAACCCACAGCACCGATGGTGGAAAAGCCATCCATTAAAAAGAGAGTGACAGCAGCGTGGAAAGCAATTCAACCCACATCTCATCCCAGTGGCCATCTCTGGCAGGGCTTAGACTTTCTTCTCTTCATATTATAACTGGTTGCCTGGAAGTTCCCTCTGTGGTGATCCTTTGTTATGCTGAATTTTCAGAAGCTTGTCTTTGGGCAGCCAATCTCCACCACCCAGAGCACTGCAGTGCCTGAGGCTGGTGGATAACCATTCACCTCCCAGAGGAGGAAGCAGTGGTAGATGCAGGAATATTTTGCACATCAAAGGGATTAAAGCACTTAGCAGAGGATTAGAAACCTGATTCTAGACTCTCCTGAGCCTACTGTCCCCAAATCCAGCAGAATGTACTGGTCATAGCCATAAAAGAGGAGGAAACCCTCCGATTCCTCTAGGCATTTCAGTCTGCCTTTGTTAGTGGTTTACTGGGCTTCTCCCAGATGATTTCTCTGAGACTATTTACCACATTACTGTACCCTGCCCTTTGCTTAGTCATAAAAATGGAACACAGCACTTTACTCAAAGTCTTAATATGGACAAATGGAAAGACACTATATATAAAGATATAAGTATTTACTGTTAATTCAAACAGTTACATCATCCAAATTATCTGATTAACACACACACAAAAAAAAACCCTTAATCATAGCTATACCAAACTCTTGTAGGATCTACAATTTCATTTGACATATTTGTCTATTCAATATTCCTCCTTTTCTTAGGGTCAAGACCTACAGTCTTCCTCAAACAGAAAGAGGGGTAAGTTGAACATGTCGTGAACAACCTGGGATCCTTGCTGGGAGTATGATGTTCACAGTTGTGGGAGTTTCTTCCTTTTCTATCCTGTGATATACTTGGAGCTCTATTTATATGTCTTCTCATCACACTCTGCCTCCTTCTCACTGGTTCCCTGCTGAAGTCTGATCGCTTCCCTCCCTGGCCTCAGCTGACACCAAGGGCTGTTACTTGCACAGCAGTGCTGCCCCAGATCAGACACACCTTTACCTTATTCATGGTGTTCACAGATCCTCTGCCCACACAAAGGGGAGGCAAAAGTCACTTGGACTCACTTAAAGCAATCTGAAACCGTGCCAAGGCAAACCCACTCGTGCTGACACCCTGCACTGCCAACTCAGTCCAGGGCCTTCAGCTTTTTCTCAGTAATGGGAAATTTATGTTTTCAGAGCTACAGCAGCAAACATTTTGACCTTCTGACCTTCCTCCTCCTTCTTCTATTTAATATACAACCTCCATTTATTAAGTGCACTTGTCTCCCTCCATATGTGCATAGCAGCTCTGGAAACAAGATCCATTTATGTTATGCTGCTCCTCCTCACAATTTGTACATTACAAATTTGGAGAAGACAGCCAGGATTCTATCAGGGAAGCTTTGTCTATGTTGAGGAAATAAATCATATTTTTAAAAAAACAAACCAGTGTTCTATCAGATCTTCCTTTATTCCTTCAACTGGACAGATGGGGTGGAAAAGTGTGCAGACCATTTTAATTACAATGGTACTTAAACTCTATTTCCCTAGTTGCTATTCCGAGTTTGACAAAAAAAAAAATTTACCAGAGGAAACTGGTTATCTATACTGTGTCGGAGGTAAGTTCTGTGTGTTTGCTCTCTGACCAATGCTCTCTGACTCAAATCTTTAAATTTGGAAATATATCTAATGCAGCATTGTCTTTCTTTTCTCCTATTGCGATCCTTGATGAAAGAAAGTGTAGAAACAATGTGGTTTATAGCACGTTTTTGATAATGCATTACTGGATTTCTCTCTTTACGGAGGGTAGATAAGAATGGTACTTTCAAGTAGGTTACAAACAGGTTACAAGTAGGTTACTAAGATTTTTCTACAATGTGGTAACTACTTGGTAATGCAAATAGAATTGTTTCTGGATACAAAATAAATGACAGAATTCTTAGACTGCTATTCCTTTGTCCTCTCCATTCTTTTCAAAAACTGCAACTTGTGCAGTATTTTGATGCACAATAGTGTCCAATTTTAATTTTATTCTAATTCTGTAATTAGAGGAAACATCTCTGTCTGGAGATATCTACAACTACCATCTACTCCCATAAAAAATGGTTCTATTAAGAGAAAAATAATAATAAAATGGTTCACTGATTTTACAAAATCACCTTAAAGTAATTTTACAAAATTACCCTTAAAGTAACAGGCTGAAGGAAATATAAATTTTAAAACAGAGTAGAAAAGTAATTCTTTGTAATCTAAATGACCAGTTTAGGGTTTTGTTCATTTTTTGAAAAGTAACTGGAGTTTATAAAATGAGTGTGCTTCAGAGGTCCTGGATATTTTATCATTAGGAATCACAGAACAGCTCAGCTAAATTTTAATATTGTAAAAGATACACAAGGATCTTATAAAATTAAAGAGTTTTAGAATAATTAACTACCTAGCTAGCTTGCTATAACCAGAAAAAAAATGTCCTGTTGATATTTTCACTAAAAATGACAGGAAGAAATATAAATGATCACACTTGTATCTTAAAAATATTAACTGAACTTTGAAGAAAGGGAAACAAACTGAAAATCAACACTAAAAGAACAAGACAACTCCAATCTTCCTAAAAGAGACATTTGTCAGCTGTCGCCACTTTTCTTTGCTTAATTTAGCATGAATCGTTATTTCAGGATGTCATGATTGCTGTGGAGTGGTTTATTATTTAAATCACTGTGGTATTTGAATGAAACACTCAAAATCAGAAGACCATATATTCCCTGAGAGCATACATGGTGTCAGATGTTCTGAATCACAAGTAAGCATCAGAGACTGACACCAAATCGTGAACAGATCCTGAATCCCTAAATGAACTGCTGAATATCTTCAAAACCCCAATTAAACTCTTACTCATCACATTTCTTTAATATTCTGTGTAATCACCCAGTAAAATATCTCATCAAGGGTAAACTAAAATTGTGCTTCCAGGACAAGGGTGAGGGAAAGGACTCTGACACCCCCTTGAAATACATCTGTAGGAGCTGAAACCTGCAGCAAACACATCGTATTGCTGTTGATTTATATGCACAAATTTTAATGTTAAAAAGCTTTGCATTTAAATTAACAATTAATAATACTCAAGGAAAGCTTGGATATAATCTTGGCTTTGGACAGTGAAAGATTAAACGCAGGAACTTGTGCTATTTCAAAATAGTAATATATGTAATGGTTTGTTGTTTTTTTTTTTCTTCTATTACATTGCCAAGACAAGCTCATATTCCATTTTTCTTTCCTGGAGTTGCACTATAGAAGTGTAATTGGCTCCTCATCCTTCACCCAAGAAATAAACAACTTTTAATTACTATTTTAAAATATGCATCCAATACTCCACATCTTAAGATTTTACATATAAATTATCATTATTTACACTCCAGAACTGTTCTAGTTCACTTTTCATGAGCAAGTGGTGTGTTCAGAGCAACTCTTGAAGGGACAAGACTTCCCTGGACCCCAGGAGCGAGGGGTGCATTGTCAGCGCATTGTCACAGCAGAGCTGTTTCCCTGTCATCTTCCCCTATAAATTTTTGGGTAACAAGACTGAGCAACCTTTTAATAACTCCACACACTCCACTCTACATTTTGTTCATAGTTTTCTGTTCTAAACATTGGGGGCAAAACTGGGTGGGACACCCCAGCAGCAAGACCCTTCTGCCTGTGACTGAGCCAAGGGTCTTGCTCAGTCCAGCTGCTGCATGGGTTTGTAAGGGATGTGGTGTGGCTGCCTCTGGGCCAGGCTTAGCACTTCAGACACTTCTCTTGGAGTAGAAATCTCTCTTGCACAACATTTTTTAATACTTTAAGCTACTGTCTACTTTTGTCATGCCTAAAACCATCCCTCACCTTCATACTATCTTCAAGAGCATAACAAGGTCTCATTTATGGCTGGGACTATTTCTGTCTTATATTTATTCTAAAATCTGAACTGGGAGCACTGAAAGTCTGTGTTTTGTGATTGCACTTGAACATTTACAAGTTTAAGGAACACCTTTTGCTTTTCAAAATTATATATTTATCCAGATTTTGAAGCACACTTGAGTAATAACATCACAAGATGTGAGAAATTGCTAATATACTCAAACATTGGCTACCAGTAGACATAACTAATATGCCAGTGATTTTATATAAGAAAAAATAAGCAACCTGATGCAACTTGTCACAGAGATATATGTACACATTTTTCAAAGACAGTTTACATGAGTTATCTATGCTGAATCTACAGTTATGACAACTGAAATCAGCCTCATCCTCTAAACATTAGATTATTAACTTCCAGTTTGCTGAAGAAAATACTTTATTATAAACATTTCAGTCAATTTCTCACCACAAGGGATAACTTAAGCTTGGGACCTTTAACTAATCATGAGATCTCTTGGACTTTACCTCCAAGTCATCTCTTTCAGACAGGAAAAGTATTTAATGATTTCAGATTTTCTAAAAGAAAGAAATTAACCAGTTAAATACCTAAATAAATTGAAAACTAAATTGTGAGATTTAAAAATAAAAAAAAATTTTGTCTTTTTAGAACCTCCGAGAGCCTTTATTGCAAAATTAATGATTAATTATTATCAAATATTACACAGATATGAAAATATATGTATTCATTGAGAGAATATGTAAGTTTGTTAGTACTCTGAGTAGGATTTATTAAGATCTATCACCACATTTTGAAATGTCTAGAATGGTTGACTTAACTCTGTTTTTCTAACTTCTAAAATAGAATGAAGTACAAGAAAAAAAGAGCTAATTTCTATCTAAAAATATATTGCATCCATAATTAATAAATATTAATATATAATTTATATTTATTTACAATAAGTAAATGTACTGATTTTTCTGTCCAATAATTCCATTTAGAAAAAGGAGTTAACCAAACATATCAATATTAACACAGAATTAGTAACTGAATACTGAATTCAGAGTACTAAGATTATCACTAAAATGGAACTATTGCTCTGCAGATGCAAAACTCTGCTCATTATGCATGTGAACTAAAATTGTTGCATTTCTATTCTAGAAATCCCTCTCAAATCCTCAATGGCATCTGCACAGCAGGGCCAGCATGCTGAGCCATAGTGGAGCCCCAGGATCTGCAATCTGTCCACCAGTGGTTTTGGTTCTCCAAGTCACCAAGGACAGAGAAGTTGTCTCTACAATTGCATGTGTTCAGTGACCACCTCTTCTCAAACAATGGATGTTGCAAATTTGGCTTTGTAATCTATGTAGAAAGTGTTTTCTGCCTTCAGCATTCCACAAATCCCAAATGATGAAATGCAGAGGTATTACTGATATTGTGCACCTTTACTGTAATATGGATGGCAATTCCTACATCATACGTGAGTTAAATGTTAAAGCAAGGCTAATTGCATTCCTATTGGTAAATAAAAAAATATATATATTCTAATAGTTCAAGTTCTACTAGTTTTATTCTAACTTACACAAAATATAGATTATCTCTTGTGGGCTGCACTTAAGTTCTTCCTTTGCAGGACTTGAGCTAACTGAAATAAACAAAAACACTATTTTGTGTGCATACTGCTTTGCTGCTGAACAAAATCAGCTTGATACATGAAAGAATTACAAAAACTGCATTTATCTCATCTAACTGCAGATGGAACAAAGCAGGTGTCTGTATCTCAGACTGCTATTTAGATTTCTACGACAGTGAATGAAGACCCAGACCTTAGTGGCCCAAAACAGATATCAGCAGAGGACCATCAGTGTTAAACCAGTGCCAACAGACATTCCCTGAGAGATCTGCATGGATGGAAGGCAGGGAAAACACTCACAGACATCCAGTACTGGGTGTCACTGCTCAGGCCCTGACCAATACAGCCAATAAAATGTAAAGCACCAGAACCAAGCCCCTGGCCAATACAGCCAATAAAATGTAAAGCACCATCCATCTCAGCAGGTACAGGTGTCTACTTGAGGAAGCACTGCTTGTTAAATTCCACACAGAGTGCACTGAACAGCTCTCCACTGACTGCAAAAGTCTCTTGCAGACACAGTCACTGAACAGCTCTATTTACCAGAATTCCACCTCATTTGAAAAATATGTCTACATTTATGAAGGACAGTACCTCTGGCAATATTAAAATTAAAAAATAGCCTGTTTCTGATTGCAAATGGTGCCCAGGAAAGAATTATTTTTAAGACATGAGGTCTTTCCACTAGCCTTATAAAATCCAGAAACAGTGCAGTTCAAGTTAAATATCTCAGCACTAATGACAGGAGAACAAAGTTTGAGAGGGAGAAACAAAGGAAATAATGCGGAAAGGACAATATGGTAAAAAAAAGTGCTGTTAGGGATTTTTGTTGGGTTTTCTTTGGTTTTTTTATTCTTTTTTGGCAACTTATAGTTTTATGAGCTGTTTTAACTGTAACTGTGTTTTTTCTTCCCTTCATCTTTTACACAGTGTATTCTCAGAAGGAATCTGAAAGTATCTGAAGGATACGTCATCATTTCAAGTGAACAGAAATTCCCATATATTTGTGTTTTATACCAACACTGGGAAACATTTTTATTTCACTTCATCATATAAAAAGCCCCAAATCCTGAAACCATAAGACTGAAAACAAAATAATACAAACTTATGATTCTCAAGGTATGTTGCCTACTTATACAGTACCTAATATAAATCCTTATAAACTAATTCTTTTTTGACATTAAGTACTATGTTCCAGAATTAGACACAGCTATTCTGTCTGCTCTTATATATATATTTCATTTTATATTGTTTCATTTGGCTTTTGCAGCAGGAAGGATTTTCTTTTTTTTCTACAACATGGTCATATCTCCTTACAGTTAGGGAAATTCTGTGCTGGTAAATTGTGAAAAAAATCAAGTGCATTTTTATGTTTAGGTTTTAAAAGACTGGGGAGTACTACTTCCATAATTTATAACACATACACTGCCATACATTAATACTTGAGCATTAGACTGCTTGTTTGGGGCTAAATATTGCACAAAATATTTTCTGAAGTTATTTCTCTAAATCCAAAAGGATAAGGCCATTCATCCATGGATCACAGTGAGGAATCAAAATTTTGCCTCTTGCATAATCAGTTCTAAATTCCAGCCTGTGAGTAAATTTAAAAGTGATTTTCAGCGAGTGCAGCAACCACATTGTTGTTGATGTTAAGAATTGACACAGAAACACACTGACTTGAACTATTTACAGCATGGGCCAAGTCCAACATCTGATTTTCTCCATTCCCCATGACAGACATTTCATTTCCGTTATTTTCAGTTTTACGTAATTCCCAAAATGAAGGAGTTGTATTGAAGAAGTTCTCTGAACAAATGGAATGGCTGTGGTTGACTGTACTCTGCCTCAAAAAAGATTATCTATATTTCTGAGAAAAGAAAAAAACAAAACACAAACCTATCTGGCTGTTACCTAATGCCTACTTATCCAATTTCTTATGGAAAAGTAAAGTTCATGTTCAAAGAAATAAAGAAAATGAGGACCTGACAAGATGCATTAGAACTGTCCTCTATTCCACCAGAACAAAGGAGTGCCATGAATGATAAGCACTTTAGTTTGCAAAGGATAAATCCATTGATCACTCAGAACATGATTTAGTAAGTTTTCAGAGCTTGATAATAATACAATGCAGAAATGTCACATCGAGTTACTGTTATGCAGTAAAAAGAAACTGAGCACCTTTCTTAGACTATTATCTTTCAGTAAAAAACTACTTTTAGGCAGTAGAAGCCAGGAGATTTTAAAGACAGATATAATTAGTTCAGAAGAGAATCTTCTGGAGGATCTCTGAGCAGAGGATTTGCTATCTTTGTTTAAAAATTATTATGAAGGAATCAAAGGCAAAAACCAAACAAAATCAGAAAAAACAGGTAAAGACTACTAAAGAATATGCAACAGCTATTCTGAAAATATTTTCAAAACAGTAATACAGAAAATTAATAAGGTAGAGTTGACAGCTCTCTTATCAAAATGAACAGGCAAAAGTACAACTTAAATTTTTAAGTGAAATTTCATAAAACCATTAACTTTCCTTCAAAACACTCTAATCATATAGACACGTCATTCATTATTAATATCATAGCAGGTTTTTAAAGGCTAGAGATTTGTGCTTTGGCAGGGATCTTTTGTGGAAAACTTTGCAAATTTCTACTGAAGTTTATGAACCAAACTTCCTCTACAGGTAGCACAATAACCAGAAAAGAGGTTGTAGCAAGGTGGGCATTAATCCTACCTCCGCTGTGAGAAGTGCCAGGACAAGAGGAAATGGCCTCAAGTTACACCGGGGTATTGGATATTACAAAAAATGTTATCAGCAAAAGGGTTGTCAAGCATTGGAACAGGTTGTCCAGGGAAGTGGCTGAGTCACTATCCCTGGTAATTATTTAAAAGACAATGGATGTGGCACTGGGGACACAGGTTAGAGGAGAATTGGCAGTGATGAGGTAACAGTCAGATTCAATGAGCTCAGAAGTCTTTTCCAGCCTAAATGGATCTGTGTTTCTGTGATTCTGCATGGGAAGCCCAACCCGAATGCTATTGTACCTCAGTCACTAATAGCCCTTCTTCCTTCATGCTGAACCAAGAGCCCCACTCATTTCTATTCATGTCATCTGATGAGTTCCATCACCTATGCATTCAGTGCTACACAGTTGAGAATCTTCTGCCTTCCTTTCAATAGAGTCTACAAGCAAATCAGTTCTGACCAGTGAGAAGCACCTGAAGGACATCTGGAGCAGAGGCTGCTTCTGAGGAAACAAACAGCAATCCCCCAATACCTACAGGGAGATTATTGGGAAGATGCTTCTAGGCTCCTCACAGCAAGGCCTGGTGAGACAGTGAAGTACATAAATAGAAATGGGAGATGTTTAGAATGGATGCAGGGAGAAACTTCTTCCTCAAGACTGCCAGGGTGTGGCACAGATTGCCCAGAAAGTTTTTTTATGTTTTAGGGTGTTCCAAACTGACTGGATAAAGCCTTTAATAGCCTGGTCCAATTTCATGGCTGACCCTGCTATAAGCAAGAGGTTGGACTAGGTGAAAATCTGAGGTTCCATTTAATACAATTTATCCCATGATTTTAAGTGGTGAGTTCCATTGTGACATGTTTAGCATATCTATTTCTTATTCCATACAGCTGTAGAAAACAGCCATCTTATAAAAAAAGTCATTAAAGTTTTACCTAGAATGTGTGTTTCTGAAGCAGATATTTCTGATATAAATTTGGACATGTTAGCATGAAATAGTTGAAGCATCATCATGTGGTTTTGCAATGCAATATTATTGGGCCACACACTTAAATACAGAGAAAAAAATTAGGAAACAAAACCTCACCAGTTTTGGCTTTTTTTTTTAATAGGTGTGCAGAGAATGAAAATGTCCTAAAGAGTGATTTTTGGGTTTTGTATTTTAGGAAGGTTTATGATGGCTTATGGATTGCAAGACCAACTGTGTTAAGTTATATATAAGTTATATAAGGAACTGTTCCAAAGCCCTTTTTATATTAAAAGGGCTATCTATTTTGTATTAAAAGATTTCTTAAAATTAAAAAAAAATTAAAAATTAAAAATTAAGAAAAAGGGAAAAAGGAAACCAAAACAAACAAAACACCCCAACAGTTCAATTTTCACATATTGTAGATCACGCACAGCAATTCTAAGAGCCTGGAAGTATCATTGGTCTAGACACTTGAGTTGCTCAGTGGATTACAACATACTCACAACCTAGAGATTCTCTTGTAGCAAATCCTCTTTCTTGATGCAAGGATGAGAGATTAGCCCATTAATTACAACCTTAAAAATAATGCTTTCCTGAATGTCTCCTCTCGCAAATATCTATAATTATATATTGCAGACTTTAATTAGGTAAGTATTCTGAAAGCTCCTGAATGATGAAAGCTAAATGAATGCCCCATGCAAGACCAAAACATGCAGTATAAAACAAGACATTCTGTGGAGGAACCAGTGTTTTCAGCAAGCAGACACATGACTTCATGAGTAAAAGATGTTGAGAAAAATAAAAGCAGTGAGCAAAATTTAATAGATCAGACCCTTTACTGCTTTTTGCCATGTAAAAAATGGAAGCATATTTGGAAAAATCCACTGATTTGGCAGCACTTGGCATCTACTTTGCATTCCTGTCATACAGAGAGCAAGTGAATAGGCTCTAGTAGAAGTCAATTTTTCATTTCACAGGGTATCTAGACAAGGTCCAAGAGGATTAACTTTCCAGAAAGCAACGCTAATAGAATTCTAGAAGTTTGAAAGACTTATTTTTAATTTTAATACCAGCTTGAAAGACAAGCAATAAATTGAACTTAATAAAGATTTAATAGTCCAAGTAGGATTCAACTGCTTAATATATAAATTAATTCAGAAGTGCTTTAGTTTCTTGAACTGAATTTATATTGTTGTGGAACTGTTTACCTTTCAAAGTGGCTTCCAAAGTTATTATAAGCACCTCCAAATTCAAAACTTCTACATTCAAACTTTTAGAGCCAATATCCTCACAAAAAATTACACACAATTTTGTTTCACTCTGTCCAGGACACTTCTCTCTGTTTACAGCTGCTGAGAAGGCACACTGGTGAGTAATTTCACTGGGACCAACCTGTAAGAAAAGAATTTGAAATCCAGTATTTTGTGGGGTATGAATAATTTCCATTTTAAGGGTCCCTTCTTTTTTCAGCCATGGCATGTATAAGGACTATAGTTTCACAACAGATATAGTTTAACTATATCTACCCATACTCTTCCCCCACAATTCAAAAACTGCTACTGTAACTTATCATTTGTACTTGCTTCTCTTCAATTGTCTAATCTTCCATAAGGATAAATGTACAATTTGCAAATTATCAATTCCTAATTTAAATTCCATTTCATTGATGTGTTTGAAGAGTTAGATGTGATTTAGGAAAAGAGTGTCTACACAAATCTTGATTAATATTTAAACCTGCTGCTGTGACTAAAATGATGGAAGGTAATAAACTTGTTATATACAAAAGCATATATGCTGAAAAGAGTCATATACAACATCATTTACAAAAGTCACTCTTCTGTAGGCTTTTTTTTTCCCTGCTATCTGGTTTCCTAGACATGCACTTAAATTTCTCATAGACAAGGATGCTTCTATTGCTCCTAAATACCATGGCAGTGGCTTTTCTGAGACTGATCCTAATAAGGAACAGTAAAGCAGATTCTGCTTCTCTCTCACCAATAACAGTGATATGGAAAAATGGAACTGATTATATGAGGAGAGGTTGACCAGCCAGTATGGCAAATCCCTTATTTAAACTAATTACATTCATATGGCACCTTCTCCAGGAGCTGATTTTGCTTCCTTTAGTCCTGCTCCCAAAAAAATTGTCATAAATTCCTGGCTAGAATTTTTATGTAAAATGAATAAAGTGAAGATGCTTTAGAACCATATTTTTCATGCTTGAATATATAAAAATACAGTGAATGAGAAATTTGCAGTTATTTTCAGGTCCTCCCCATGCAGTCAAATTCTGAGGACCTGTTGTTTGCAATACTCTAAACAAGAAACTAAACTAAAACCTCAATTTGAACTGAATATCAAAGGATTTAATCAATCTTATATGCTTCAGCATAGCACAAAGTCTCAACATGAGTTTAAATCTGATGCCATCTGGTAAACTGCAAAAAGAATTTACAGGATCAAGAAGCACATCTGACTTGAAAGATATAAAATGTTCCGCTTTCTATACACCCATAAAATATCTATAACATAAATATCAGAGATGCACAAAAAGCAATGCCAGCAAGAAAAGCTGATTAATGTCAGAATCCATTAATTAATTCATAAAGCAAGCACTATACTGTCAAATCACTGTTTTGCCAGACCAGTCCCAGCAATAGATGACCCTTGAAAATGGACAACTTTTCCTGGGGTTATATAAAGAAGAGATTCTAAGAATATGGTCCTGTAGTTACCAAGAAAGGAAGGAATGTATAGATCATCTATTAGCTATCAAATTTTATGGAGTTAACTGAGCATCATTTTCATTATGATCCCTCTGTTTAATTCACACACAGTAATCCAGTCTTTCATACTAAGATAAGCAAATAAACTGCAGAGATATTTGTCCTTGATCACGTCTCAAAGAAGCATCTCTGTTAATCCAAAACAAATTAAAACAAGCTTTCTGACATTTTAGCTTTTAGGATGGGCAATTTATATTTGCAATTATGATCAAAGACTCCATTTCCTTTCCCATGAAGAGCAGACAATTGCTCTCACGACTCAAGCTCATTAACACTTCCTCAGAACTCAGAGCCAGACTGTGGAACTGATGCATAGATAATAGTGCAGCTCAACTGCAAAGTGCTCCTCTGAAGGGTGCATACAGCTTATTGGTATGACTTCCAAGCATCTCACACTCTATTCTGAATAAGAGAAGTGTCAATTTTCACATCTTCTTTGGGCAGCACTTGAGCAGACAGAGGTTATGTAAGAGTGCATTGGTAAAGCCTGGTTTAAGAGAAAAGCTGAGATGAGACCAAGTCTAACCAAACGGCACAAAATAACATCGGCAGGTGGGTACACTCCACTTCACCCTCTCATCAGGCAAGCACACAATGGAAGTTTTCACTGATTTTAGGATTCTGAAGGCCAGGAAACAGGCAATTAATTTAACCCAAGGCAGTTTTTCCCTCAATGCTTCCTAACATCTCCTTAGAATATAAGCTGTGCCAATTAGTCTACTCGAAACACTGGATGAGAAGTAAACACTCAAATAGTCAAGAACTTAAGAGATCACAAAAAAAAGCATAAAAAGACATCTGATTTACAACATCTGCTTTATCAAGCCTCTCCTTTTTAAAATTTATTTTCATTCCCTTTTTCAGTCTCTGATGTTTCTCTTTTTAAGAGGCAATCATCTGCTGCCAAAGGTTGTGCAGGCCTTGGCAGTTTTCCAGACAAGGCTGGATAAAGCCCTTAATAACCCGGTCTGACCTGAGAACTGATCCTGCTCTAAGCAGGAGGGTTGACAGCAAACTTTCTTGAAGTGCCTTCCAAACTGATGCATTCACGTACAGAGCTTTATAAGAGGTATTGTTTCAGCCTTTACTGAGAAAAAATTAGGAAATCAAATATTCATTACTGTTGTGTGGTTCAGACAGCTATTCATTGAATCAAGTTTATCATATAAAATAAAGTGTGATTATGAAGAAGTCAGTGCTTTAATCACACTTTCAAAGAAATCATTATTCACTTACAGCACAAGTGAAAATGTTTATCACTAGAGGAAAAGTGAGAGCAGTGTTCAAAACAAATTATCTATTTACTGAATGGAAGATATTAATAAAAAAGAAGTGTTAATCACTGAAAATGTCTTTTTAAAAATGGAGTTTCATGGTGCAGAATCAAGGCTACTGCCACACAGGACTGCATACAAATGACAGCAGGATCTTTGGAGTAAGATTCACAGCAGCCCATAGGAAAAGATAAATCCCCTTAAAGAAGGAACAAGATCAAGCCAGGTTTTCCTAAAATCCTACAGTCAAATACCTAATTCTAGCCTTTAGAAAGCAGCAACAGTTTGCCATAAACATCCAAAAAACAAGAGTAATATATATTAGGTCTAAATAAACCTAGCAGTATTTGAGATGGCATGACAAGGGCTAACAGATTCATGCTTGTGCTGCCTGTGCAATGAGCATGAGATGGCTTTAGCTCAGTTGTACAGAGCCATATCATTATCCCAGCATGTCCCAGCAGGGAAAGAGGTCAAACTTTCTCAGGCTTGGAGCAGCACTTGAGATGAATACTTGGCTTCAAGTCTGGAGGTGTCTTATCTCTGAGCAGCTTAGGAAATGAGACAGCACAGCTGGTATCTATTTGTACATGTTCCTGTAGCTGTGTCCTTTGTGGTCTGGTGATTAGGAATATATTGCTCCTACCACACAGGGAAATTTGGGGTTTGGCTGTTGTGCAGTAATTGTTGGCAAGTTATTGGTAAATCTCAGGTACTTTTTTTTAAAGTGGCAGGCAATATCTATGACCAAGTGCTTCAATCTCTACATACTAGAAAAATATTGAGTAAAAGTCCTTTATGTGACTGCAAGCAAACAGCTTTGTGAGACTGTCTTCCAAATGTTCAGGCAAAGTCCCTTGCAACCTGTATCACCCTGTGATACTATGAAGAAAGGAGCAGTATGCAGCTCTCCCCACACAAGGCAAGATAATTTTCTTGATTGTCTTGAGAGCTGTGTCCATCCACAGATTCACAGACTGACAGGCCAAATATTTCCTCTTGACCGAAGCCACATTTTGCCATGATGTATAAGGTCCCTGCTGTGTCACTGAAGAGCACAATCTAAATACTTTCCCTTCTTTACAGAGAAACTAATTTTTCATGGACACTGTCAAAGCTACTTAAAAACTGTCAAACTTAAAACACAGACAAAGCTACTTAAAAATTTCCTATTAGACATTTCCAAAGGGATTCCTGAGATCTGGATGTAAAGTAGGAAAAAAATAGCAGATGAAAAGAAACTGACTCCAGAATACTAGGTGGAATCATCCTCTGGGAACATGTTCTGTTTAATGAAGATGACATAGTGAATTTCTATGCTCCTATTGTCAAGTCAAAAATAGGCAGTGTGCTGATGTACTTCAGAATGTACTGACATGACAGCCAAAACACAACATACTATAACTAACAGCCATTACATCCCTCTGGAACATAATTACCAGGCATAATTTATAGCAAAACCCATAATCTGAGCCAGAACTTCAGTGTCAGAAGATGTAATGAGACAACCAGGACCCTTCCATTCCTCTTAATATGCAGAACTCAAACCAAATACAATACTGAGGTGATAGCTCTCCATTCCTACCAGAACAACAAACCCTGTCCTCTGCAGTTCTCTCCAGCCTCTGCAGTGCTATGCCTCCTTCTCATTAGCCCCATTCCTGCACAACCCCCTTTATGTTCTTCATCAGCTCTCCTTGGCAGCAGCAGCACCTCACCACATCTAGCCACCATTTTATACCTGTATTCTGTGGCTTATTCTGGGCACTTAACCAAAGCATTTAATTCCTTGAACTGCTAGGAATCCAATTTCTTTATGTACTCAGTTAGAAATCAGAGGTATGGGTCTGCTTTACCACTACTAAAATTACGTTCAACTGGCTTCATCCTCTTTCCCAGAGGAAAACATGCATTTGCTCTATTCTAATTCGATTCTAGTCAGCTACACATACATTGCTTTTAAAGCTTTCACAACACTGACTAATTGTTAAGGAAAATAAACAGAGTGCAAAGAACATAAAGCGTAGAAGCAGCTAATTATAGCATTATGTTTGACAAAATAGGATGTGTTCATTTGTGAGGTGACCTTACAGATTTCCGCTGTGAGCTGCCCACAATGCCTCTAGCATACAACCACAAAACAGGTGAGCAGAGAAAAAGAATGAAAATACCCTCTCAAAAAATCAGTGAAGCTGAGTCAGTACCAAGTATTTCCTATTTAGCAGAAAGCAGACAGCTGTTTTACACCTTTGTTTACACCTCTTAGAAAGCAAAGAGAAAGCATTAGCAAAGGTGATATAGCCTAAGACAGCAAATGTAGCGTGGGTAGTGCAAAGCTGCTGGACTCATTTTTTATGTGCATGAATTCAGAACAACTAAAAGCTGGCACCTTTACATAGAACCACAGAATGGCTTGGGTTGGGAGGAACCTTTAAAAGCCATCTCATCCAACTCTTTCTGCAATGAGCAGGGACATCCTGAACATTCCTCAGTGCCCCATCCAACCTGATCCTAAATGGATCCAGAGCTGGGGTCCTTCTCTGGGCAATCTGTTCCAGTGTTTCACTGCCCCCATTGTAAAAACTTACTTCCTTATACCTAGTCTAAAGCCATGCTCTTTTATTTTAAAAAGGGTAGATGTAGTTTAAATCTATTACTCTTCAGTTTAAAACCCTTTTTTAGCTTAACACCATTACTATGTCCTATTACAACAGACCCTAATCCTTCTGACCCCTCTCCATTTTAAGCGCTGAAACTCCACCTTATGAGTCACATATAAGAGCTTTCACTTCTCTAGGCTGAGCAATCCCAGCTCTCTCAGCCTGTCTTCACTGTTCTATCCCTCTGACCATTTTTGTGGCCCTCCTCTGGACTTGCTCCAACAAGTCCATGTCCTTTCTGTGCTGTGGACCGCAGAGCTGGATGCAGAACCCAAGGTGGGCTCTTACAAGAGCAGAGTAGGGAGGCAGCATCCCCTTTCTCACCTGCTGGCCATGCTGCTGATGATGTGGCTCAGGGTTGGGTTGGCTTTCTGGGCTGTGAGTGTACACGGCCAGCCAGGCAGGGAGTCACTGACCGCAATAACACTCTCTGGCTGCAACCATCCCAACAACCTATCCACCAAACAATGCACGGTGATACAAGTCTAACAGAATGGGTTCCTAACTCTATATCCCTGATTTGCTGCCTAATTTTATTCATAGGGTGCTTTGTTTATTTTGTTTGCTTTGCTTTGTTGTATTTTTGGGGTTTTTTTAAAGATCAATTTTTGTTCCCTCATTTGACATGCTTCACTGTAAGTAAGGAGCATCCACTTTTCACCTACAGCAGGGCTCCGGGGCTCTTCAGTTCAAGCAATCTGTCACAGGTTGTTGTACTAAAGTCATGAGACGCCTGGTAAGAAAATAAAGGTCACACTTCACCATGAAAAATTTATATGAACCATACCTTGCAATGAATACCCACCCCAGAACCGGGACATGGCTTCCCCTCTTAGGGTGCAGAGTAATCATTACAGGCCACCCCTCTCAGGATGTTTGTTTATAACTAACCCAAAAGCACCTCAGAAGGGATAAATACAGGGACTCCTCACAGACACCACCACATTGCCTAAATTAAACCTGGTCCACAGCAAAGTCCCTGGCCTGTGCTCATGCACACTGTGAGGTTGTTTGAACAGTTTTTGGCATAGGTTTGACCTGGGTCAAACCATTCTAAGGCAAAGTAGGGGATCAGTCTCTGTGCATACTGCAAACTTCACCATTTTAAAGAGTAAAAGATTTTTAATGGCAAAGACAGAAGCAGCTCCTCTGTGAATGAGCTCTGCTGCACAACACAGGTACAGGCAGAGTTAATTACAGCATAGCATAAGAGATAACTGTCCTAGACCATTTTTTACCCTCACATAAACCATTTTGAACTTATCTTGTCAACTGAAAGAATCCCAGTTCACAGACCATTGAAGGCTACTGAAGGATGGGGTCTAAAACTCTGACAAGAATGTGACTTGGAGCCCTTTACCTATTCAGGAGCTCTGAAGTGCCATCTTATAGTAAATACACTGAACACTGAAGGTCTGATGTTTCTGTAATCAGCCTGGCAGAGGTTTTTGCTTTAATCTTTATGTCATACTGCAAGAAAAAATTTGATAGCTTTGTGTTCATTCCATGATTTTTTTCTATATACAGTAAATAATGAACTAATTCAAATATCCAAAATTAAAAAGAAAAAATATTATAACCAATCCTGTGGGGTGGAAATAAAACCACCAAACAGAAAGTTGTTACATAATTAAATATCCTTTATTTGAGAAAGAAGGAAAGTGTAAATGAAGATCACACTTGTCACCTAAAGTCCTACATATCCAATTTTTAAGTGTTTGACTTCGCAGCTTGCAATATTCTTTTAATATACTCTTTTCCTTCTTTAATTTCAAAAACAAACAAAAATCCTATTGACATGACCAATTCTGCTGGAAAAAAACCCCAACACATTGGATAACAGTAATTTCTGACTGATAGTACTCCTTCAAATGGAAGAAAAATTCAGAAAAAAGTTTGATTTTAGGAAAATTCTGACTAAAAATTAACAGTTTAGCCGAAAGGACTTTCAACAGACCTTTAAAAAATATGAAGTGAAAGAAGACACATGGTAAAAACAAATGGAATAGATGAAGAGAAGAAAGAGACCATGAAGACTGGCAACATGTGCAGAAAGCAGATCCAAAAGCAAAGGCCAGAGAAACCTCAAGGGAATTTGAGAAGGAGAACTTCAATCTGGACTCAAGGGAAGCTGGCAGAACCTACACACATATTATTAAAGGACCACTGCCTGCAGAAGTAGAAGCTATGAGAAGTTAGTAGAAGCTATATCAGCGGAAAGTATAAAATACGTTTCCCCTGTTCTCACTTTTCCTTTGGTATCTGTTGCTGATGGACACAGAACTTTTTGCTCTGCTTGCCTTGGTGTGGCTCAATACTGTCACCCCTATGTTCATATAATCTCATTGCATGCAGGCTAAAAACCAAAAAAGGAGTATTCTATACAGAATGGATGACTATGTCCTATTCTGAAATCATAAACAAAGCAGCCAGACATTGTCATAGCCAATTCTTCAGAGAATTAATTACTAATATCTTAAGCATGATGGAAAATGCTACACAGAATTTTCACTCCCACAAGCACACACAGGATAAATATGTAAACAGGTTTCCTACCTTTAAAGTGAAGACTATTGCTTGAACAATAATTTTCATGCTTCCAACCTCCATGATTTTCTGAGTTACTCCACTCTATTTTTCCTCATCCTTTCGTGTGTGCACAGATACACATAGATAAAATCAACTATTTTATTTTTTTTTAATTATTCTCGAAAGTTAGATCAAACCAATGAACATGTGTTTGGGATTTCTAGCAAGGTTACCTGATGCCCACTCTTGGCAGTAGGAGACCCAACAGGAAAGATTCAGGTGTTGCTGCACTTTTCCAGCTGACTGCTAGGAGAGTCTTAGGGTCTTTCAGTTTGTCTCAGAAAAGGCTGGGCCCTGTTCTGACAAGCAAATTCTGTCATCCTGTTCATTAACAGATAATAGAAAAATTTGCTATTCTCATCAAGAAATAGTCAAAACACTAACTTTTTGCGACTGAGAAAGGTTTTCTGTTATTATTTCATTTTCAGTCAATTTTAATTTATTTGTTACTAGAGTATCATTTGGTGACTGAGAGACAATGTGCTTAAAAACACTCATCAAAGGGCTCTGCTCTATTTTTGGTTGCATTCTTGGCTGGAACAGCTGTTCCAAGCTCATGATACCTTCTACCTTCCTACCTTTAAATACATGAGCATTTTTTGCTTTATAACACATCAGTTATCATGCTTATTACTGAAGTCAACAAGGGAATTGACCTCCGTGGACAAGAACTGACATTCTTTGCAGATGGACTAACTTCCTGCAAAAATGACATCTCTCCATTCAATTCACAGAGAGCCCAAATGAATAATTTCAGCATCATGCTTAACTTTTTAATGACTAGAGGCAGAAGAGATTAAACTAAGCATCAGACAGTAAGAGTGACCAGATTGCAATGTGGAATTAAGTCAGTTACCAAATGGCTGCTGTACTCAAGGGTAAAAGTTCCTCTTGTAATGCCTTCTATGAAAGGCTTTCCTTGCAGGCTCTGTTTCATGTACAATACTTAATTTTTTGCCTATTTAATAAATTATCAAACTTTATTACAATAACTTAAAATTCCAGTAAGTAATTCTATCCCCTGGACAGATGACTATGTACATTTCTTTGAGTATGCATGAAGCTAAATATGGGAAATACACAAGTTCCTTCCCTGATCTGAAATGGACATATTTTAGTTCCAACAGCACAGTACAGGTAGGACAACCAGAAGAAAATTTAATTCAAGGAATCTGTGGTTAGTGGTGTGAATATGCTCATCTCTAACATTGTATACTATTTTATAATATCCTATATTGGCCTGTTATTCATAGCTGTTACATTAAATGGCATTTTCTCACTGCTGCTGCAGAACAAAAAAGGCTCTGTTTCCTTCCAGAGTAGCCACTGTACACAATTTTGACACTGGGTTTGCTTGAGCAAAACAACCAAGAGGAAGGACACCTGCAGGTGGAAGTGACTGCCAGAATGTCACGCAGAGAAATGACATTCAAAAGGCAACTTGTCAACAGCTCTAGATGGCAGACAAGCACGATACTTTAGGGCATCAACAGCACTGCCTATCTCCCACGAGGGCATCACTGCCAGAACATTACCTAATTTTAAAACAAGGAAAATCACTTCAGATGCAGGACAAACTACAAAATCTCTGAATCTAACCCACGGCTTCCATGATTACCCAAATCTACATAAAATTCAGAATTCTTTAGGGAGATGAAAAAAACATGTGTGAATATTCTCACAATTCAATAATTACTTTTCTCATTTAATTTTTCAGTATTTAGAAACCAAAAAATCACCTAGTTTATGGAAGTGGAAGAAAAGCTCTGCCTAGTTCCCAAATGCATGCCTTTCTCCCCAGTGTGTGTTTGTATTGTAGAACAGTAAATTAGACTAACAATTTGCTGTTGCACCAAGAATCCACTAAATGACAATATCACACTGATGCCAAGATGATGAACACAGTGGGCAAGCTACCTCAGCAGACTTGACTGTTGTATGTATCATACTGGTATTGAAATTACAGAGAAAGGCTTAAGTAACAAGACCACATGATAAAAGCAAAACATAAAATGCATATGTTCAGCTGGAGAAAAAAATTTATTATATAGTACAAGTTTGGGTTTTTTAAATGATATTGCTTATGAGAAAACAAACATTCTTTGCCTTTCAAGAGGGAAAGATTTTCAATTGACCCATCCCTAATAATGTGCACATTTCAAATGAAATCATCAAACCTGGCATGTCTGGGAAATATCTGCTTTCACCTTACAAATGTAACACTTACAGATACATATTTATTAGTTTGTTTTATTTATTTATATTTTTTATAATTTTATAATTTTTTTTCCTGATATCAGTTTGTGTTTTGGGAGAGCTAGTAGGGACAACTAGGATAAAGCAACACTGCTTCACTCCTGCTTGGCGGTTCCTATGCTCTTATGAAACTATCATCTGTGATTATCAGTCTGTTTATAATCTACTGAGGGTAGGATGTGATTTGCAATATTAAATGGGATCAGTGCAATCATGTAGCTCAATTCCCATGTGCCCCTTTGAAAATCTGCTCATTTTTGTACTTAAACTCCTCTTCCCCTACAGAACAGAGCATTGATTCCTGTTCTTCAGCGAGATGAATCCCTTCCCACGTGATTTCACATGTCAGTCTATTCTAATCACCTCCAGCTGCCTCTGCTCAGCCAAGCACAGAGCTGGCATGTGAGAGAGCTATGAGATGCCTTCCTTAGGAATTCCACTGGATAGGAAACAGATTACTTTGATGACTCTTAGATGCAGATAAGGACAAGATATTTCCGATATGTTAACCCCCGTCTGACAGAAATGATACCAAAAACATAAGTGCTGGTGGTATTGTATGACCTTCTCTATGCTAGTACTTTACAAGTGCTCTTTTCTTTGACTGATTTACTGCTGTCAAGAGGAAAGCCAGTGTTGTTTCCCAGTGTTGAACAAGGCCAGGATTCAAAAAAAAAACATGGGGAAAAAATAATCCCTTGGATTACATGGAAGCATGCAGAACCTGATGTTGTGTCTGTGGGTGCACATGCTCTGTTTCTGTGCACGCAAGTTCCTCCTATGCTATAATAATTTGATTTTTCTGAAGGTTTTGGCCCGACATATACATGTAGAGTACATACAAATACATGCATACATAGTTTGCATGTATACACATATGCACCTGGCATATATACACATATACATAAACACACAGAGAACACTTCCCTGACCCCAGTCAGGTGACATTGGTGAATGTTGCTTATTTTGATATTTACTACTTGCAAGTTACATTCACACACTCTATTGCAACATTTTCGGGAAGAACATAAATTAATATCTAAAATTAAATTTCACCCATAATTCCCATTTCTGAGAATTAACTATAAAGCAGCTGTTTTCAGGACTGTATCCTACCAGTTTATTAAGAATGTTGCAGATTCTGCTTTCTTCTGTGATTTAACATCTAAGCTTTTCTTTTTCTTCCATCTCCCAAAGAGACAAATAACAGTATATTGTGGAAAATGGGTTTGCTGCCTCCATGAAGATTGTACGTTTATTTATTCTTTAGTTCTTTTTCACTAGCACATAAAACACACTATGAATGTATACATACTATGTATGCACTGCCACATGTTATGTAAAATGATATACATTACATAATATGTTGTATATATTTCATGTATGTGCATATACATGAGTTTGTATAAATATATATATATATGCACACATGTACACACAGTAGCAGTACACTGCAGTTAAGTTTTTGTCTTCATGGATTTTCCTCAGACAAGGAGAGAACCTCACTACAGTGTTTCCCTAACTGTTTTTTAAAAATGCACAAGCATTTTGGGCACAGGCAGACAAGGAATGAGAACACAGCAGGGAAACTTCATCTTGGATGAGCACAGGTTTTGGACATGAAGGGAAAAAGAGATTCTCCTCTGATGTAATGGATTCAGCTCCAAGAAAATTGTGGATTGATGCCGACTGATGATCTAAGACATTAACATTGATAGAAGGGAAAATGCTTTAACATTTTCTGATATTCTTTAACTGACATAATCAATTAAATAGAGATGAAATTTAACTGCTACCAAAAATTAGGCCAAAAGCACCAATTCAGTTTAAGACAGTTTTTATACATTTATCTGTTTATATGCTAGCTTGTACTCTAACTTTAAATCTTTTGTGTTCCAACTCCTTATTTTCCAAAAGCAAAACAACCTCCCAGCACAGCTATCATTTGAGAATTACATAAACTTAGATATTCAGCTTAGAAAATCCCAGCCTGGAAAGCAGGGACTTTATATCAAGCTACCTAAATATGCTTGATATAAAGATGTTGCAAACATTACAGATGTTGCAAACATTACTACTGAAGGCCATGCCATAACCCCCCCATTTTAGGGAACAATACCCAGGCACCATGGGTCTTGGTTATAACAGTATTGGCACACGAATCTGCTCAGCTAATCTGTCCTGAAGCCAAGGAAAGAAAAAGAAAGCAGTCAATCCTCTATTTAAACCATGAAGGGCTTGAGCCAGTATGCCTTTCAGAGGAAAGCTGGAAAACTCAGTGCAAATTGCAGCGGCATTTTATGCCTTCTTATGTAAGACCACAAGCGTGGAAAAAAAAAAAATCTGTATTCTCCAGTTTTATGTAATAACTGCTGGTTAAAACACTTGCACACTTGATATGGGTGACCCAGATTCAGTTCTGTTGTCTGTACAAGCAGATTCAAACCCACAGTAACAGAAACTCTCAAACCACAAAGTTGAGTGACTGTATGGGGTTACATAGCCTAGAGTTTATTGTCGAGAAAAACAATTTCAGGAGTCGGAGTCCAATCACAACATGGCTCCACTGACACTCAGCTAAGAAAAGTGCATAAGTTTGTCTCATTTTCCTACTATTCATGTCAAATTCATATTTAAATCTTAAATGACCTGCCCAAGACCACACCTCCAGGCTAGGGAAAGGACTGCTTTTACTCAAGTGCTACTGCAGCAAGCTGTGGTAAGGTAAACGTGTTACAACCTTTCTTCAGCCTCTCATATTGATTGCCACATCAGAATAATATTAATGAGGGAAATACTTACAACTTATATGTGCAAACACATGTAACAACACAGATAATACATATCTCACCTATTCATCCTAAATATAAGTTGTTATATATTATTATGTTACTATTATACTTTCAATCATATACTGATCTATATAATACAGCAATAATGTGATAAATAAACTCTCAATAATTCAACACTGACGCCAAATAATTAAGAGATCCAAAGAACCAATTATGTTCCCTTGCTCTGATAAGAATGCAGCAATTTCTTTGAACAAATATAAATGTTCAAAATAAAAATACTATATACTACATGCTTTTACAGTCATGTAAAAGCTTTACTAGGCATCTGATCTAGATATAGAAGTTCACTAAGTGTTTGAATCCTACCCATGCCAAAGTATAGTGCCCAAATCCAAATTCACATTCATGAAAACTCAGCAACCATGGAACTCCAGAAGAATCTGATTGTTTATGTAGTCTCTGGAGAGAGAAGCTTTTATATCCCGAGACAGACAAAGGTATAAGCTGGACTTTGGTGTTCTCCAAACCAGAAAACCTGAGCATGTGCTGTAAAGGGCAGGACAGCATGATTTACTATACCAGGAAGAAAGAAGATTGAGGGGAAAGAAGGAAAGGCTGGGGCGGGCAAAGGGGAGGGGAACAATTAAAAAAAAACCAAACAACAAGCAAACAACAAACAAACAAAAAAACAAAAACAACAAAAAACCCCTGAAGATTTCCTGCCAACTGCAGATTTCCTTATTCTGTGTCTTTAGACAACACGCACACACACAAATTAACTGTCCTACTGTAAATGGTTGAAAGCCAAGGTACACATTTTCTCTCTGAAGTATCCCCTCATTTGACAAGACAGTTGTGCTGCTTAGTATTTAGTCAGGATCCAAACTCTGTTCCCTCAATTAGGTTGTGGGCTTTTTTTTTTTTTTCATTTAAAAAGAAGAAGTCAATTTTCTATCTCAGTCATTTGTTTTCCTTCAGCAGGAGTTCTTTGTTTGCAGTAACACTTGGTAAATTATTATTAAGCACATTCACTAATGGATTGGAACAGTGGCACAAATGCAAAAGCAGAAGTGATTTCTAAGTGGGTGTAATTATGGTTAAGCAACTCCAAATTGGTTTCATCTTCATTGCATCCATGTGTAATGGAAAAGAGATGCACCTTGTGCAAGCTAACATAAAACCTCAGAATGAGCTGGTACACTCTGAAGCTATTTGCTTTTCTCCCTTTTCCAGCTGGCATGCAGGTTTTGCCACTTTGATCTCTTTTCTGACGACGGACAATTAGGATGAGTAACTCCCTGCTAGCAACAACTGCTCTCAAGGATAGATTTACTGAAAGGGCAGCAGAGCAGAGCCTAGCTGTCCATTAGGTGTTATATTATGGTGTGGTCTCTATGTTATGCATTCTTCTGGAACAGGACTAAGTCCCAGATATTTTCCTTTGATCCTAAAATATTAACTGTGGCTCCCCAGCTTTGAAAGCCAAGAGTATCACTAAATCAAAAGTTTTGTTTTATTCAGTGCCTCTTCTTGTTCTTCAAAAGAAAACAGAAAAAGTGACTGCTTGGGATAATCTTTCACTTGCAATAAATCTAAATCAAGTAAAAAAACAACTTTAAACTGAACTCTGGAACATCATTTTTTGTAAAAACACAGCTTCTTCTTCTGCATGTCACATTAGATATACTGTTACATTCACCCTAAGAGACTTTACCACTCTTTATGTAACTACCTGCCAGTTCACTAGATATTTCATCAAACATACTGACAACCAAAAAAATTTCAAGAATGCCTTAACAAAACCTTCAAAGATTTGTGTTGTGATCTGATATACTACTATAAAGGCTACAACACACGATTATAAATGCTGTGGGGAATCAAAAAACAAAATATGCAGTCACATTGAATTTAATGTGATAGTAGTCTTTCAAAAATGTCAGTGTTCTCTGGGTAGGAACTTAGATTACTTAAAATTCTTTCATGTCCCAAATTCTCAAATTATATGAAACAAAAGTTCTTTCCTTTATGTGAATAACTCCAATTAGTAAAGCAGTGTTTCAGAAGTCAGGCTGAATAATGTTTAAGAATTTTCAGATTATACTTGCAATTCTTTTCAATAAAAATCCATCTGGTTAAAAGTAGCTTTTGAAACACAATGACAAAATAATGGCTTGTTCTGAAAAAAAAAAAAAAAAACCAAACAAAATAACAGCAACAACAAAAAAATTGAGGAAAAAAGGAACAACATTTCTTTTAGCATTTTCACCACAATGGCACTTATAAATCCTCTTCAAAAAGAACAGATGAGACTATTCAGAGAATCTAAAACCACCTGTAATGATCTATACCAGTGAAAATCTGTCCCTTTACTATTACACCTGGACTTCAAGATAACTATTCTACTACAAAACATCTGCTTCTGTGTTTATTTGCTGTTAAGAGGGAGGTTTAAATATGCTACTTTGTACTAAAGAAAGGCTTATCAGCTATTTATATCAGATTTGTACTGAAGTTTCATTGCATTATGTGATAAAAGATGACACCTCTAAGTTGTTATCTTGTTTAGCATGATAGTAACATTTTAACTAAAATTAAGCAATTCATTTTATCCTCAATTCAAAAATTTAGCAGACTTTTCCCTCTTTCCTCTGCTCCTTCATACATGCCTATCACATCTTCCTCAGTAAGCACAAAATCTATTAAAGTATACTTACAGTAACATAATTTATCACTACAACTCATTGCTACAAGTATTTCAGATTATTTTACTTGATAATTGTAATTTTTCTTCTACACATTTTTCATCTTTTGTATAAAAGAGATTATTGTTTGAAGAAAAAACACATCTGCTGCTAGAGTGAAAAGTTTGCCTTCCTCAACTCAGTACCTATACACTGAAAAAACCCCTAAAACTAAATAAATTGAACACAAAACTCTGTGTTACCACATTAGAACCTTAGTCTATATTCAGTATCCTGTATTTATGAGTAACATGTATTTCTTTCAAAAGTAATTTCAACTTCAAACATTTTCATTTCAGAATATTTTCTTTCTTTACTTTAAAACGAATTCACCTCAGAAATATGAGGTCAAAATGAATAGCTATGCCTGCTGGCCATTAAAAATAAAATTAACCTTTCCTTTCAGAAATGTTTCTAGAATACCTACTGGATGCCAGGCAATGCAATAGTTCTGCAGGTTGGTATTGCTGTAGCTCTTTCTGGGTGGGGTGACACTCTCCCTAAACTGTGTTCACACATAATTGCAATGAAGATATTGATTTGATCTTTCTTTTTAAATTGCTGAGGAATCTTCTCTTAGAATGGGGTCCTAATCTGTTTTCAGTGTTATCATACTCATTGTCAGACACAGAATTAAATAACCCCATTAGTACTTCATACACTGAATAGTGCAAAAGATACTGATCAGCTTCTGTCTAGTATTTTCCCCTTTCCTCAGACTTGAAGATCCCAACTCACAGCCATGGCAGTTACTGTCCTGAGAGACAAAACAAGATTTTCTGAGCCAGAACAAATATTCCTAGAGCTGGGAGTGGTGAGGAAAAGAGAGGAAGAGGGGACTATGTAAGTGGAGCTGCAACAGCTTTAGACATCATGCTGAAGTTGAGCAAACACTTCACTTGACACAAGAAAACATGCAGCATTCTCTATCACAACCTTCTTAAGCCTTTTTAAAGAGCTGTTAATTTAATTTCACCTATTTATACCAACTTTATGCTAATGATAACAGTTTAGGGGTTTGATATTTGCCTGATGCAATTTCAAGTTTCTTTTTCTCTTTCAATCAAGGCTGATTTATTTATCAAACTGTTTGATTACTTAAAACCAATATTTCAACAACTGTCATCTACAAAGTCATTCTGTAAGTAAAGCAGCTCTTATTACATTCAAGGAAATTATTAATGGAGCCAGTTTTTAAAACTGGAACTGTTACTTCTCTGCAAGAGGTAGGTGCCTACAGAATATTCAGTCAGGATTTTTTCTCTCTGTTTTTGAGTTGTATTCCTTCAAAAAACATATATTAAAAAGAAATTAACATTATCTCACATAATTCTTCCACTTAGTCTTCTGGATTGGGGTGCATTCTTTGTGTTTGTGGGGTTGATTTTTTTTTGGGATCGTGAAAAGCAATTGCAAAGTACTATGGAGCCTCAACCAAAAAGATAGATTGATTAACATGTTTTTAGTGGAATGAGTTTACCAAATGTTCACTAATTAAATAATTAAAAAGTAGGAAACCTTTCTCCCTCCCTAGCTCTTATAATGAATTGTTGCTTGCTCGCCCAAGTGATTTTTAGTGAAATCAATGACACCATATTTCAGCATCTTTTCTTTTTTGATCTTGTGTTCAAAGGGAGAAGTAGTCAAGTCTAGCTCCAGCCAGCTAAAACCCACCAGATGAGTTCTGCATGTTCTTGAGTGCACAAGTCTGTAGGAAACATCTCCCTCCCACCCTGCACTATCTAACAGCATCTGTATCTGCAAGTTAGAGGCAACACCTATCAGACAGCTGACACCAAGCCACTGCACTCAGACCAAGCCTCCTGCTATACTTTAAAGGCAGGTTTTTATTGGTTTGGTTGAGAGCTTTTTTTTTTCCATCTGTTTTGGGGCTAGGGATGTGTTTTTTCTTTTTGTTTCTGTTACTTAATAATAAAAAATCACGGATTAAGAAATTATCTTTTTTTTTTTTCAAATTTTCAAATGCTGACAGAAATGTATTCAACAAAGAATGCATGTTTGTGAGGAAGACTCTGAACTACCCCAGTAGCCTATTAGGCTCTAGTGAAAACTGAGCAAAAAGCACATAACTATTTCCTTAACTCAACTTGTATTACCATTATTGCTGGTAATAATTCTGTTGTTTGCCATTAAGTTTTACAGCAATGTATGGATATTTAATAGAAAATGACAACTTATCTGAATTCCAACAAGACTGGAATAAAGATATTTATGATAGAAAATAGCAACATTGCTGGAATTTCTCACAACTGCCTCATCCCAAAGAACTCTGCAAGAACTGTAAAATATCCCCTCATCCTATCTAGGATACTGGACTGGCCCATATCACATATTACCTTCAATAATTTATTTGGTTTAGACTAAATCTGATGACCAGTACAAAAACATGATAATCATGGAATCATAGACTATTATCTAACAGATCCATGATCTCATTTACCACAGGTTTATGGAGAAAAGTCATGTCATTAACATTCTGAGAAGTTTTACTCCTCTTTGGGATTCGGCAAGAAGTAGTACCTCCTCAACCTAAAACATCTCAACAAATACAAATCCTGTCAAATGATAACTTTTTTCTGGGAACAGACTGTGCAAAAAGTATTAATTGTAACAAAAAAAAAAAAACAAACGAACCAGAAGTATGTTCATTAATAAAACAGCAGGTTATGGCATAAAACAGCTTGGATAAAAAAATATTTAAGTAAAAATTGAATATAATGTATTACTGGGATTTCAATTCATTAAATATTCATTATTTCAGTACCTTGAGAACTATTGTTTCCCAAGCATAAAAAATTTTAGTCATCCAGCTACAAATCTACTTTGATGTCAAGCATCTCACTTTCCTGATCCATTATGCAAGTGTTAATAATTATTTACTTGATGAATGCTTCAAATTTCAAATCATAACATCTATTTTATTAATTTAATAGAAAAACTTCTATCTCCACCAGTTGTATGGTTCAGATTGAGAGAAAGCAAGGAAAGGAAAATATGGCAGCATGGCACCTTGGCTATTTTCTTGCCAAGAAAATTATCTGTGTGCAGTATAAATCACTTTACTCAGTTGTTATAGCAATAGCAGGCAATGTTACGCAATAATAAATCACTCCATGGTTGATCATTTAAAGCCACCTATTTATACGTGACATTTAATAACATGATATGGACAAGTCAGATATATTACACATACAGGTAGTCAAAATTTATCTCCTAAAAATAATTATAACCCAGTGAGAAACATTTTTGTAGTAATCCACCATCTAATTACCTACATGTAATTAAAGAAAAAAAAAAGGGGAACATCTAGTAGTTTTTAAGGAATATAAAACTGTGCGTTTTTGTGCTCACTTATACTGCTTTTTTCATGTTTGCAAATACAAAATATATATTCAAATGAAATTTTAGATTGCAATATATCCCAATCAAACACTACTTTACTTCCCTTCTAATCACATTATGGAAAGGCTGCCAGGCATTGCAGAAGGACAGTAAAATAGAGAATGCAAAGTAAAAGAAAGTTCACAGCACATGCAAGGACAAATCTGTTCTTTTCATATCAAATGAAAACTGCACCACCCAAAATTGGGAGCTTAACTATCAAAACCACTCAAAAGGAGAAGGGCAGTGCTTGCAAGGTGCAAGTCAAGATAAGCAAATCACTGATTTCTAAATCTGTTCCAGAATATCCCTGAAGATGGTGCACAATAAAATAAATTAACATTACCAGGCTTCAAATTAATTTTAAAATATCCAGAAAATAAAGCTGAAAATTAGTAAGAGCATCTGAATGATTAACCTCTCCCTACCAGCCTATAGCCTAAAGGAGCAAAACCAAAACCTTGATGCCGAAGCTGTTACAAACCTGCAGATAACACAGTTTGAGATATTAAAGGCAAGGAAGCCCAACACCTGAAAACTCCTGACAGCATTCTGGGTTCCAAAACAAGGAGCTATCAGACAGCAGCTCAGAAACAGGTGATGAATAATAAATAAGTTTCAATGGTTGTAAAGACTCCAAAAGACAGAGCTTTTGATAGGGTTGGGATTGGGTAAAAAGGACCTGAGTAACCCCATGTGCACAACTGATACAAAATGGTCCACAGAACAGTCAGACCCCACTCCACAGGCAAAACAAATGTTTGTCCTTGGCAAGAGACTGCCAGGAGCTGCAATGTGGATGTGGAGCCCCTGCCAGTGACGTTGGGCCACAACCAAGGGAAGTCAGGGCTACGGCTGGTGCCCCTCTCCCCCTCCACATTCCCCTTCTCCAGCACAGGCAGCAGCTCCCCTGGGATGCAGCACAAGGTGCTCTCACTCTCCCCTCCTCTTCTTCTAGCCTCACTTTCTTAGCGTGGCAAAAATCATTTGTATCCACACCACAAAGCTGCCTGCAGCTTATTCTAGAGGAAAAAAAAATAAAAAAGAAAAAGAAGTGTCATGCAGACTAATTTACACTTTATCAAAATAGCAGAAATAAAGGGTCACCTCATAAAAGGCAGAACATAGCCTCACTCTGGTACTCAATAAATTTCAAAAAGATAAGCTAGCTAAAACACTAGCAGAGGACCCTATCAAGCTCTAAAGAAGATCTTTACAAGCACAAAATATTAATTTTTTTTCCTGTTCATTACAAAAATAATGTCCACAGTGAGATACAAACTCTGCTAGCACAGCCTGAAGCTCTTCACTAGCACATGTGATCTAGAAAATTCATCTGTCCCTGATGCACATCCTCTGCATCTCCCTCCTCTGCAACCATCCTCTCAGTTTCTCAGACCCATTCTGAAATACCTGGCAGTAGCCAAGATGAGAGGTTAGTCACAAGCAGGGCTATTTTCTTTGAGTTTTTACTCCCTGATTTTACACAGAAATCACATCACCTTTTTCATTTCTGCTGCTTCTTATTCCAGATTCTGTCCCACTTTACTGCTTCTGTTACCCACCATTTACATTGTCTCTCTCCCATCTCACCACACTCTAGGTTCTTTCACATTCTTCATCTATTAGGAAAGATTTGCTTGCACACTGAAGGAATTAGAGACCAAAAGCCTGGGGTGCACAAATTAATTTTCAGTCCAAGTTGCATATGGCATAGCCATCTGAATATCATCCCTACCAAAGCTGATAAGTGTCTCTAGGAGATCGTTAGGTTTCTCAAACTCTAGTTATAGTCAGGAATTGTTAAGATATTAAATGAAATAAAGAAGGTTCTCAGCAGCACTAAGAGGATGTATTGGGTTTGCATGGCAAGGTGGGAGCTATAGGAGTGGCCTCTGTAAGAAGCTACCAGAAGTTTCCACCATGTCTGAGAGAACCAATGCCTGCCAGCTCCAAGATGGCCAAGGCTGAGCCCATCAGCAACAGGTATCAGACAGAGCCTCTGGAATACCATATCTAAGAACAGAAAAAGTTACTGTGCCAGAGCCTTTGCAGCCAGAGAACAAAATGAGAATATGTGGGACCCATCTGGGAGCAGTTTGGGGAGGACTTCTGCTGTGGAAGGGCCCCCATTCTGGAGCTGGAGAAGGGTGAGAGAAGTTCTCCCCATGAGGAGAATACAGTGAATGAGACCATATGTGATAAACCAAGCACAACTCCCATTCTGAATCCCTCTGTGTCACTAGGCAGAAGAGGTTCTGGAGTGAAGTTAAACCTAGGAAGAAGGGAGGCGTGGGATAAAGGGCATTTTTAAGATTTGAGTTTCATTCTCATTACCTTACTCTGATTGGCTGCTAAAAACAAAATAGAGTTTGTTCAAACTACACTGCTTTTGCTAGGAACTGAAGTTCCTTCACTGCATCTCCCCAGGAATGATAAAGTCTCAGATACAGACATCACATGCACAAATTCAAAGCAAAATTTCTGTCATCAAAATAGGCTCGAAATAGGATTTTGTCACTTTAAATATCAAAGAATTGAGTTTTATTGCTCATTTGGCCTTGAGTGTCCTCCCATTTTTTAAATTGAAACACTGTACATTGTAGTCCGTATGCAACAGAAGACTAAGCATATTAGTGTTCCTTTCACAGGGTTTGAATCAATATAAATGAACATAAATTAAAAATATTTTAAGGAAAATACTGTCCCCTCCATTATGCACATATATACGTAAGCATACAATAACCAAGCTGTATCTGTACAGCTTTTTCTATGTCAATCCCAAAAATCAATCCCAGGTGGCATTATTTATTTAAATGCCACTGACAGCTCCATGAGACATTCATAATTGTGCTCACAGTGAAGGGAGGCTCAGTGTGAGTCAGATAATGCCTGAATTTTGAGACAGTTGCTATTTGACATACCTTTTTAATCGGGGATTACTACGTCACATAGGGAGCTTCTCCTGCAACACTCTGCCTCCAGAAAAAATAAGGCAGATTATTTTCTACTATGAAAGGACAAATCAGATGAGGAAATTTATAACTGACCTCAGGGAAACAGACAAACAGAAGTAAAACAACACTGAAGCTTTCTTCAACCACACAGGGTTCCTATCTATAATTTCATAATGCAAAGAACTTTTACACTTATGTCCTTCAAGCCAATAGTAAAGCATGCATTATTTTTTTCACAATTATATTAAATTTATATATTAAGGTTATCTACAACAACTCAGAAAAGTAGCCTAGAATTACTGAATACATCTGGATGGATTTTATGGACATCAGCAACTACAGTTCCAGGTAAAAAAGTAAATTGAAGCTCCAATTGCAAGCCTCTGTTCTTCACACATCTTCCAAAGCAACACACAATATTTCAGCTATTTGGTCTCTCTAAACTCAATGATTTATAGCAGAATGTATTTAATCCAGGATTGGTGAGATACTGTTGTTAGCTCTAAGCAAGAAGAAAGACACACACTACCTACTGTGTTCTGAGTTGGAAACAAAGGATAATAGGCAGAAGAGTAGGCAATATCCCAGAGCCCTAGGCAGGCTCAAAAAAGTTTTATTTCCACACATAAGACTCATACATTTGAATAGTACAAAGAAAAATTCTCCCAAGTGACCACTTTGATGCTTCCAATATCAAAACTCAAGACGGGTGTGAAATGTAGATGGAGAAAATAGAGATGGGATATGGAGATGAACCAGGTATCACATCATCACTTCTACAAGCTGCAAGACGCCACACTAATACAGGAACTGGGAAGTAGAGGGAAGAAGCACTGACCTTGTTCAGACACTCAAAGCTGTCAGCAATACTGTCTTAGCTCAGCTGCCTACTGTCCCAGCAGAAACCTGCAGAAACTGGTAATAGGAGCCAAATCCCTCTCCTGATTTCAGTATCACCAATCATATGAAGAGATACTGCCAGGGGAAAAGGCCCTGATGTGGAACCTCAGGGCATTTTTGACTTCCTTTATTCTTTCCTTAATGCAAACCAAAATGGCTTTTATACTTTTGTTTGTCTGTGACTTACTCTCATATTGATAAATTATAATTATCACTGAAACACCTGGATACAGCAGTAAGAACGGGCGGGGAATTTACCCATCTGCTACAGATTAATAACCATAAATAGGATAGTGCAAAACCAATTACATTTAAGTTCATACTACTTCTTAGCTAAAACTGTACAAAATACTGTGTAAAAGCTTGCAGCAGCAGCAATAACCAGTCCTTCCTATATGTAACCTAGAAGAGCAAGACAATTTGATTCACAGAAATAGAGCACAGAAAAATTCAGGTAGAGTAAGAACTGAGATGTTATTAGATTTAAAAACAAGCCCAGTCAAAGAGTAAAGAACATGAAAATGTTCATGAAGAGACAAAAACAGATTTAAAGAAACTGGGACAAAATATAGAACACTATTTTTAAGGTGTTATTAACACTTGCCACATTTGAAGTGAGAATGAAGCAAAAAATGAAACATCCCAAAATAAGCTTACATTGAAAACTTGATAGGAAGACTACTTTTCTGAGAGATATGCTATATTCATATTTTTCTAGATGTTTCATGTACGCAGAAGATAGGATGTGGTCCATGTGTTTCCGATGACTAAAGTAAGGGGAAGGAAGACAGGGAAACAAACACAGACAAGACCCCCAGGATCTTGGAAATTTCCATGAACCACACTGTTCCCCTGAATACGATGACAGCTAATAGTCCACTTGTCAGAACTTCAGCTGCATGGAAAATATACAAAATGCATTTAGGCGGTTTCAGTTCTCTCTAAAGGTAAGTCTTGCTTCATATTCACAATTATATAATCATTAGTGGAGCTGTATTGGCATAAGGCTAAGTTTAAATGAAGATTAGTCACTCTGACCATGCTGAAGCATCTGTCAAGGATATAATTTCATGGTGTTTTTCTTGGACCAAAGCCACACTTGCCACATTGGCTAACAAGATGGCTGAATTTAAAGATCATATTTCCTTGCAATTCAGTTACAATAAAAGAGATCATTTTTATAACTACACTGGTAAAAACAAGGTATGAATTGTTATGGTCCCATCCCACCACAGATCAGAAGTATCACAAAAGCAGAGATGTTTTGCAAAGGCTGTTTGGTAATCCGAGGTGAAACTCCAGTCCTAGAGCCAGGAACGTGGTCAAAGGCACAGGCAGTTGATATGGTTTAGGAGTCTCCTCAGCGAACAAGAGAAATGAGAAAAATATCCACTCCCACACTGAACTTTCCTAGAGTGAAGACGCATTGGCAGAACAACAAGCAGAGAATAAACTACAGCTACACCTGACCAGTCCATGATATACTTGGTTTAGCCCCATTCACATATTCAAGCAAAAAAAAAAGCTCTTGTATGAAAGAATATTCCTGTGAAAAGACAGTGGTTTTAATTAAAAGAAGCAAAAAAATTAATGCATCCATAAAAACTTGGAAAATTGCTAGCATGAAACCAAGATCCGGCAGTATGTAACAGTAGCTGCAAGAAATGTGATAAAACAGGCTGAATATATCCTGTGCTGGAATACAGTGCAGTGACAGACATAGCACAGACAGAGCAGAGGAAGAGTTATTTCGAGAACTTTCTTCTGAGCCTTGGGTTTGCTGCTGATCTGGAAGTTAAAGATCCTTACCTAGATACATAACCTGGAAACCAAAACCAGTAGTACAACACACAGAAGTAAGTTTTAAAGTGGGTAAGTGATTACCAAAAGCTCAGTTTATACATTAGCATAAATGAAACTAGACAAATGAGAACGGATGTTGTCTTGGGGCGATTATTTACCATTGCTAAAGCATAAAAGTGCAATAGATGTAGCTATTAGCATAGGAATGCTTTCATCCAGCTGAAATCTCAACATCAGCTAAATTACTGGAGAAATTAATAAACCTGAAGGTACCTTTTCCTTCTCCACATTAGAAAAACAACATGCAAAGTGAAAGCAGAAGACTAGAGAAAGACACCTTTGTCTCCACAACCACATAAAAAGAAGAAGCAGTGCCAAGTAAAAAGCCTACATTTCACTCTACAGGTGAGCTTAAAAACAAAAAAAGACAGAAGGGTTCAGATCTAGTGATCTGACTACAGACCCATTCTGCAAGTGATTAATTTTATTTGACCTTAACATCTGGAGTGCAAATTTCCTTTTTCTACAGCGTCGTCTTGTCCTACTTTGCCAGAAAAAAAAGGCAACAACAAGACTTTGCAACTTATGGAAGAGGTAATAATAAGAAATGGGGGTTTTTTCCAAGTAATTCTTGATTTGCTGATTCAATGAAAACCCCTTCTGTTTTCCAAGTTGTTTTAATTTATATGGTATTAGGATGAGTGCTATACATGGTGTTGAAAATGGTCAGTGGTCAGCTGCAGAAACCTTGAATTCTGTTTTTCATCTTGAAGCTAGACTAAATCTTAAACAAAAGAGATTTAAATAAGAATCTCTTTCTTTGACTATGTGATGATTAGTAGGTAAAAGAATGGAAGTAGATGAAGACTTTGCCTACTATTAATGAAGAAAAAAGAAAAACAAAAAAAAAAAAAAATCAACAAACCCAAGCAACAGTGTCACCAATCAAAATCTGGTGGCACATGAATCTTCAGAACAGTAAAAGAGAAAGTGGTTTGCTCATGAATCTGACAGTCTATACTCTACAGGTGATGGCACTTTTCTGCACTTTGCTCAGCCATGCGCCAGAGAAGATTTAAACTGAGAATTCATCTTCAATTACATTGCTCACAGGCAGGAGAAATCACTTTTTTGAATTAGTCTAATGCAGCATTTAACACAAACCACAGTCTTACCCAACCTAAGATAACCTATATTACATAAACTGCATCTATTTTTATCTTGATTTCCATGGCATTTCTGATAATAGTTCCTCATGTCATACAACTGATAAATAGCGTATTATCACCAATTCTCAGTACTTTGTTGCAATAACCAGCTGTGCTTAATCCTTCACCTCTTCCGATTGTCTAAAATTGACTATGTTCACTTTGCAATGAGAATTGCTCACCTCAAGAGCTCTGTGCTATTTATGTTCAATGGATACTCCCAGAATCTTACAAAAGCTGATCTTAAACTCTTCTTCATGAAAACAGACAGGAAATACCTTTTTCTCTTTTTCTGGAGGTCTTCTCTTTGTTTACATATAAAGTAATTGTCAAAGGTTCTTGGGAACCCTTCCAATATATCAGCCTATTTTTGAAGCACAGTCACAAAAACATATGTTTTGTGCAAAACAAGAGCAAATTGCCAAAGACTTCTTGGCCTTTCAGTCCATCACTATGGCATTACAGCACACCAGAATTCTGGCTAATCTAGGATTCACATGCCCACTACTTCCTATCCCAGAGAGCGTGCTAGAATTCATGTTTACAGCACAGTAATTTTTAACTAATCTAAACTCCTCTTTTTGATCATTTTTTTCCTTTACCAGCAAGCTATTTATTGTACAACACCTCTTCATGCATTATAGTATCCAACAATGGGAATAAACAAACAAAACTGATCTGCATATTCACTTTAGATAAACACACAGGATGAAATTCTAAAATAAACCTTTCAGAAAATCTACAGACATCTTGGCTCTACAAAATAGAGGTAGTAATCTCCCAAAGACATGCTTAATAATTTCTGATGATATACATTCCTAGTTGGGTCAGAGTGGGATGTATGGAAACAACCAAAACTGTTCTCTCTACTGAGCATGAGGCATTGGGCAGCAAACATTTTGTACGCTTATATACAAGCAGATGGAGACTTTAATACTTCCTATTTTAAAAGCTGTTGTCATCATTTATATTTCAGCATCATTTAAAAACCACATCTAGGATTGTACTGAGCAGAATGGAAAGCAAACAGAGCTGGCAGACCAGTCAATGACTGGAAAGAGAAAATGAAAAACATTGCCCAAGGATGGTCAGTTTTAGAATCAAGACTTCAAAAAACACAGTTCAAGTTCTACCTACAGCTAACGTTATGAGTTCCTAAGGCTGCAGACATCCACTTGGATGAAAAAGATGGCTTGCCTTAATTCAGTGATTTAAAGTTGAATTCCATTCTCAGCTACACTGGTGCACATGAGGAAAATTCTGTGTCCGTGCAGCTACTTCAGATTCCTACTGATTAAATGAGAGAAAATGATGGGCTGAAATCTGCTATCTGACTTTAACAGCTCAGAGAGTCACACAGAAATGTTACATGTCTTTTTTAGGATAATTCTAATACCTCTCTTCTTGCATAAGGAAAAAAATATCTCATGACATAACAGGGAAACTTACTGGTGGGCACAGATTTGGGGTACCTTGTCATACCTGCTGACTAACTTCTCAGTGTCTGGTATTCATAAGTATTCAGGGTGGTCTTACCTTTTGGAAGTGAAACATGGTGAACAGTTGCCAAGGCAATTTGCAAATCTAATCCTGGGACCATATTTGGTGGGAAATATGCCTTTAGCTTGTGCCCTTCTTCCAGCTGAACTGCAGCAAAAGTAGGATTATGGTGCTTAACTGTGCCCTGGTGTGTGGAGGGATAGAACGTAAGAAAATAGTGCAGAAAGCAGTCTCACACCAGAGGAGTTGTAGCTGTACTAATCACCAAAGATTAGGAACAGGCCTGTCCTTAACAGGCCACTGCTGTGTCCAATAAGAAGATGAGAGCTACAAAAGAGTGGGGTAGCTGGGTGAGGAGAGAGTTGGAGCTTTTTGGTTGTGCTGTGAGCAGATGCCTGTGAGAAATCACTGAGAAGGTATGGGAGCTTTGCAATAAGATGACAACTCTGGTGCAGGGAAAGACACCCAACTTTTGAGCCCAACCAGACATTTCATTCCTGCTCTGAGTCAGTAGCTTCAGCCAAGGGGAGCTGGACTGGTCACAGACTTTTGGGGAAAGGGCCATGGGTATCACTGCTTCTGGCTGTTACACACAACCCAACCCCCAAGACTGATTCTAATCCGTGATTTAAATCTCAAAATAAAAATATACACTCAATCCACACAGAAATAGCAACTTCTATTCAAACTATTCCTACAGACCAGTAATACATCAATGCTTCCTTCTTCACCTTATACAACTATTAAATCTTCACTAAACATCAAGGTATTTGGGTTTAAAGAAGAATTGGGGTTTTGGGGGTTTTTTGGGGTTTTTTTTTGGGTTTTTGGGTTTTTTTGGTTTTTTTGGGGGGGTTCCTTTCCAAAAATGAGCTAGAAAATCTCTTTGGCTTGTCAAGATAATTTTGTGTTTACCACATTAAAACTGTCTCTTTCACAACATTGGTTTAACATAATTTTTCCCCCACTATGCTATGTCATCATCTATTAGAGTTAATGAAAGAACAAATGCAAATAAGCAGTCATTTAAAATAGTAACAGGCAGTAACACCTCTGTCAGGCAACCTTGGAATATCTGTCAGAATTTTAATAATACATTATAATAGGAAAGTAAGTACTGTTATGAGTAGTGATAAACACAACTCACACTACTTTTAATATTGAAGGCCAAACTCTTTGCTGTGGTAAACCAACCCAATCTCCTAGCAAAGATACAATGTGATATGTTGATATGCTGTTTGGCAATTCCTATATGAAATAAAGTTGAAGATGAATATATCTTTATTAAATGTGACAGATACAATGGTGCCAAGTTGCTTAATGCAGAAGAACAAGACATTATCATAAAGTTTAGATGGGCAACTGCATTAACTTCCAAGTAAAATTTGACTCACAGTGGCAATAGCTTTATCATCTCTGAGAAGCTGAGATGGTTTCTTATGGCTATGAGGAATATAAACTGCCATAACAGGCACAGTCTATGCCTGGACCAGGAGACTGTCAAAAATATTTGCATTAATATATGTAAACATTAAACCACAAACAGCACTGTAAAGGGCATTTTTCTGTAGTTCTTTGCACTTGCTAGTCATCTTCCAAAATATTCTGCATATAGTGTTTATAATAGGATTATATCATTCAAGCAACCAGCTACACACATGGGACAGGATGCCTGAACCTCTGAACCCTGCCTCTACTCCAGAACCAGCATTCTAATTAGGCTACAAAGAAGGAATTTAGAAACACTGCACAACCATCTGTCTAGGAAAAGCGAAGCTTAAATGGGATTGAAACTGGCAAGGGACATCAAGGGCAACAAGAACAGTTTCTATGCTAAATATTCAAGGAAAGGTCTGGACAACAAAAACATGGGCCCACCGCTAAACAGGGTCGATATGGCACAGTTGCTATAAAGAACGTCTGAGCACCCTGGGCTGTTTAAAAGGCTCATAGCCAGCAGATGTAAGCCCATTAGTTATTAGACTGCATCCAATACACTGCGTCCTGTGTCATTCTCCCAGCACCAAAAAAAGGGTGACAAGCTGCAGCAAGCTCACTAAAAGGCAATAAAGATGGTTAGATGCTAGAAAAATTCCCTTGTAAGGAGAATATGAGGGAAAGAGGCTTGTTCAGCGTGCAGAAGTCTGCTTTTCAGGAAACTAACAGAGACCAAAGGAAGAGACCATTGAGAAGACAGAGCCAGGCACTTCAAAGGGATGCCCACTGAGAGAACAAGAAACTGCAGACATATATTCAGTTTAAACTGAATATATGGAGAACTTTTTTCACCCTGAGGACTTTGAAGAATTGGAACACTTTGTCCACAGATTTCATGCAGCCTTTGTTTGTGGAAGCTTTCAAAACTAGATGTCAAATTCCTGAGCAACCTGGTGTGATTTGTGGACCCTAGTTTAGACAGAAAGTTGGACTAGATGACCTACTGATGTACCTTCTAACCTCAGTCAATCTGTATCTGCAATTTAAATGTTTAATTGTCTACCGTCCTATGTCCCACCTGTTCTGCTTGCCCTGTTCATATGCTGTTGCAGGGCACACCTCAGCAATGAGGTCTTGCTGTTGCCCTCAACACCCTTATTTACAGAGCCTGGTCATGTTGGCTGCTGACAGAATTCAGTAGCATCACCATTAATGCAAATGGAAGCACAAATGATCAATGTATATTAGCACTGACTTGGTCAGTGGTCACCTTGTTGATTTATTCAGGTTCAGCAATCTACAGAGACACGTGGTTTTCAAAGTGCAACTTCAAAATTTATGCCTTCAGTATTGCTTCAAGATGCCATTCCTCCAAATTTCACCTCCAAACTCTAATATTTTTCTCCTTCTTGGAATAATATGCATGGACTAAAACCATTTTGATATATTTGCTTATATGAAACTTGCTCTGTTGTCTTAAAAAACAACTCCCCCTCTTCTCAAATTATTGCCCATTTAGAAAAGCCTGAGCCGAGACTTTAAAAGTACTGAGGAATCATTTAACTGCCTAGGACGCATTTTCTGAATTTCACCATAGCAATTATGGGGATGTGACTAAAGTTTCTAATCACAAACCAATTACATATTATCTACGCACAAAGAAACAGAGCAGTACCATGAAAAACCAGCAGGCATCACTTCAAGTGATTGTACCACATTAGTCACCTTCTTAAAAGATTTCATACATCATCATGGTTTTACTCAGGAAGAACAAAATTTGTCACCTATTTTCTTAATAAGCTTTCTCTTTCTTTTTGAAAAGTTCAATCAAATGAATGGAGCTGCTCATAGAATAAGTCACTCCTTCAAAGGAGTGGGACACAGCAGGACCCTACCCATAACCAGAAGGCTGAAGCAGATCAGATTACTCATGTGAAAGCTCTTTACTTACAAGACTAAAACTTGAACTGTAAGTTCCTGATATTTCCTGAAAATCCTTCTAAGCCTGGTGAAGTAATGTTCAGGGTTCTAGTGCCATATCTTTGAACATATCTGGAAATAACTACTAATGAGAGCCGAAGATTCTCACTTAGCTAATCAGTTTAGAAGATGAAGTTCTAAAATCCTAAATGCCACTATAAAAATATATCCCCACAGACAGAAAACAAGCACTGAATCTGGTACTTAGTTCTGCTCCTTAAGGCTGACTTATTTCAGTCACATCCTGCCAGACAACACTATTTGCTAAAACCAAGAAACATCTATTGATTTGAACAGTTGCTACATGACGCTGATTCAGCAATGCCAGGCTATTTGAAATCAGAGTCATTTCCATCAACTCTTGAGAAATAAATCAAGGAAAATGGCATTTATGTTACCTATTTGATTAATTTTGAAACTCCTTTAATCTAAAAGACATCACTGTCTTGTAACTCCTACTGTTACCTCCCCTTCCACATAATTTCAGTCAGCTCGACAGGACTAAGCTGACAGGCAGCTTGTCACAAGAGTAGGTGCTGTGGAAGTCCACCACAGGCAAAGGACATCTTCTCATTAAACAATAAATGGAGAAGAAATTACTTGTGCTGTGCCTTTGTTTTCCATTCATACACACTCCATAACTAAACACTTCTGTCTAGTTTGCAAGCTGTTGGTTCCATAAATTTTCCACCTGTGATGAAGAATGAAAACCACTGCAAAAGTTAATTCTCCTGGTGAACACCCTCCATACAGTACTTACAGACTCAATTTCCCTTTTTAGTAGCTTCCTGTGTGAAGAAATTATAAAAACTGGATAGTTCGAGGAAAGCCTGTCCTCAAGAATTGAATTTGGGAACTTCATAGCTGTTAAACTCCACTGAGACCAGGGGAAAAAAAAAAAAAAACTGAGTAATTGAATTGATCAACTTTTAACTGATCACTGACATCCATCCTTGTGACTGAACCTCTGTGATTTTGTGTCTTTATATTTGCAGGTTGTGCATAATTCAAACATACACTGCTTCCACTTGCCTCCCTTAGAATTACACTGGAGTGCTCATATGGGGTCCAAATCAAAATCCTTAGAAAAACTGACCTCCCATATTCTCCTATGCACTACAAGGTCTTGATTTTATTCTGCTCATGTGTAGATAAACCCTTCAACATCAAGCATCCAAGCATTTAATAGATCAGACTCCCAGCCTTTTTGACTGAACAAGGAAAAAGTTTCATCAAAGTTAAAAAGAAGTAGTGATAAACTAAGATAATGATTCAGAGTCTTCATTGGAAACCAAATGGCTCACAAAAGATACATATAAGTCTTTGAATGAATCACTTGCAATGAATCTTTGCACTTCCCTACATTAACCCCATCAAATGTATTCTAACCACCATAAAATCCAATATGCAAAAATATACACACCATCTGCAGATACATAAGGAAGTGAAATCCAGCATGAATCTATGCATTTGAATCCCTAAATACATCCATTATGTTTTATGATGCTAATAATAGACAGCATAGGGACTGAAGCCCAAAAGTAAATCATGACAGAGATAATGTAGAGCCCTTCTCTGTAATACTTGCACAGAAATAATTCCATCTGCCATATTCTGCCATGCTGAAGAGCTGCCTTCTGGTTTGGTACATTTAGGAGATAAAAGGAATATAACTGCAAGGAAATACACTTTGTTAACTGGACTTATTAGTTTTTATTGCACTGACTTGCAAATTGTCTTTTTGTCAGAACCTTCTTTCCACTTGCCTTGTTTCATTTATCTTGATGTTTATAAAAATGGATCTTGCTTTTTGGTAGTTAAATATGACAGTCACACATTTAACTTCACAATCAAATGAAAAACGAAAAACGGGCAATAAGAAAGACTGCTTTAAATGTCTGAAAATGAAAGGTGGAGAGAAGAGAATGATACTATAGCAGTGCTAGTTTTACAAACACAAAATTCAAGATGTATCTCTTCTAGACAGATTTAGTACAGCAGACTTGAAGTCAAGTGCAGAGAAATAAGTGATGCCAAGCAAACAGCAGATGAGACTTGTCAGCAGAAATAAATATTTTTATGTGAACAGAAACTGTACACATAAGATACATTCAAAAACGTGAAAGGCCTTAGAAAGTGTGCCAGGGGAATGACTAGTTTCTAACCAGCACCTGACCCTATTTTATCAGCAAGTACATATTTTGTACTTAAAAATTCAAAGTATCACCTTCTTAAAACTGTGTCAATCTACTGACTTGTGTAAATAAGATTCCAATGCATAAAGAGAGGAATCTGTGCAGAGGAAAGTGAATTGTCATTGCAAGGACAGCTTGATTTCTCTTGTTTTTTACTACAGATATACAAACTTAAGTACTGAAAGGAACTAAATGCTTTTCAGTCCATTGTTCAGTGATTTCTCACAGACTATGAAGTCACTTTTTGTCTATGTAGGCAATAGAAAACTAATTAAAAGGGATATTAATACCCTGCAATGCACACAGAATTAATCCAAGTCATAAGGACAGAGCATGTGCACTGGAATAAAGCAAAGAGAAGGGAAAAAGCCATCCAAGAAATGCAATCACTATCATAGCTTCAAACTCAAAAAGAAAATTAGACTAAATTTTCCTTGACATGCTCTGAAAATTATACCCTGCATGCTGATGAAGACCGACCCAAACATTTCACCCTGATTCCTCTTATAATTATAATATATCAATAATTGTTTGCTACTAATAATGAATTTATATTATCTACTCTAGTATAATTTCATTCTAGTGATAATACATAATTTCTGATGTCATTTTCCTGGACCTAAAAGAAAAATGATTACTTAGTTTTGAATAGCAAGTTAAGACCAAGAAATATAGATTATGTGCTTATATAGAATTAATAATTCTATATGGACAAGCCATCCAAACAAAATTTAGAGAGCATGAAACACCTAATAAATCCTATTGGAACATAGGGATTAACTGTTTTCACATGCATAGAGGTTCAGAAAATAGATCATTACTGAACAAATTTTCATTCCAGCATGCTTCAAAGCTCTGTAAATTACAGGGTGTTTTTAAAACCTTACACTTTACAAAATGTATCCAATGATTCAAGATGCAACAACAGAAGTTCTGCACCTGGAAAACCAGCTAGTAAATACTGAAGTTACCCCATTAACCCTAATTTTTTTTCCTCCTCCACTGCTTGGAGCAAAAAGAGACACTTAAAAAATGAAAATCATTAATGTAAAAGATGACAAGACAAAGGAGACCCATAGTTAATAGAAGAAGATAATTTTAAATACAAATAACAACACTTTCAGTATGTATAGAAAGGAAGTTGATTTAGGAAGAGGAGACAGTGGAAAGTGACATTTATCTAAACTGATTCAAATATAAATATTCCAGACATACAGATCAGGTTCAAAGTTCAACTCTTGGAACATCCTATGAAATTTTAGCTTGGATTCTGTCCTAACCATTCCTTTCCTGCAAAACAGTATGTATACCTTTTGCTGTTGAACCTCTTAATATAACTTGGAGAAGTCAATACACACCTGCCATGGAGAAGATCTGCTAGGACATATTTTGTAGATATATCACATTAATCCAAAATTTGCACTTCATAGAATCTCTGTCTGTGTGAAGTTCACTGATGTACAGTGACTAATGGCCAGTTTAAAGCTAGTATTCCTCAGAATGAACTGATCATGGATTGATTCCTTCCTCCGGACCCCATAACTTTGCCTAATATGTATAAGTTGTGTTTACAGCAAAGTGCTTCACTTCACCTTGCTGCCATGGTGCTGGAAGACACCACGCATGTATTCTGTGCCCTGGAGCATGGTATGAAAATAAGGGGAGATATTGACCAAAAGCCAGGCTTAAATACTTGCAACATCCTGGGTTGTCTTAGTGAGGAGCACAGCTAGCACACCTAGGAGGTGATTATTCCCCTGTACTCTGTACTGCTGGGAGAGTTCTTAGTCTAGTTCTTGGCTTCCCAGTAAAATAGAGACATGGAAATACTGGAGCAAGTCCAGTAAAGGGGTATGAAGATGATTAAGGGTCTGAAGCACCAATCATATAAGGAGAAGCTGAGAGAGATGGAAATGGAAAAATAAAGGAGCCTATAGAGAAAGCTGAGGAAGGTTGCCTCAATGTGTGCACATAGCTTAGGGAAGAGTGAAAAAAAGATAAAAAGTCTCCTCAATGGTATCCAATAAACAGAAAAAAATTCAAATTAACATAAATTCAAATACTTATAATTTAATTTACTCATTTAAGTTCATTTGAATTCAATTTCTTCAGATAAATAACATTTTAAGAAAATAATTTAAAAAGGAAGGTGGCCAGTGGTTATCTAAAGAGGTTGTGAACTCTCTGAGTCTGGAACCAATCAAACCCTAACTGGCCTCAAGAACCTATTTCAACTGACTCTGCTTTGGGCAGGGATTTGGACAGGATGATCTACTCTAATTTGTAGAGGGAGTTTTGAGGGAGTTTCACCTTGTCCTTTACAGGTACTAAAGACATACCAATCCTTACAGCATCAAATGCATCTTCATTTTATCCTGGAAAGACAACAAAGACCAAACTCAAAAGAGCTTAAGGAACTCATCAGGGAAAGGGCATTACACCTTAGACCAACACCTGGAAGACACCAATTTACCACATTAAAGCTGGACCTTTCCTGATTCCAGTTACCAATAGCATGTAGGAGAAAGCAAGGGGAGGGACGAGTATGCATTTTACTGACATCTCTAATTATGTCTGTAACTAATTGTAAAACGTTATCTATTCAAACATAAGTTCCTTTAGCTAAAAAAATGTGCATTCATTGCACCTCATGAAAAATACATTGACCAGATTTGTCATTTGAAGGGTGACAGAACAGCAACACAATTCTTACAGGTCTAGAGAAGAAGCAGCACAGCTGAAGTGTTCAAAAGGATGCCAAATCAAATGAGAGATCATGTTTTGATCAGGAGATCCTTCTGCTGATAGGTGATACAGGAGAAAAACAGTAGTGCTCTTCCTCTTTAGAGGTCTAGCGTAACAGTGTAATTGAGTCCCAGATATACTGGGCACATGACTTCAAAAATTCACTGCACAGCACATTACAAGTGTTCTTGGCTACAACTGTCAGGAAAAAACAGAAGTGCATTGTGGGTCAGAACAAAGGTGCACATAGAGAAGCCCATGAAAGAGGTTTAGTCTTGTTTAACTTGTTCTGTAATGAGACTTTCTCAGTCTTACAAATGCCATACCATGACATCAACCTTGAGCCACATTAAGTAGAAAATACATAGTGCTTTAAAAAAGTATCTAAGCAGAGTTTGGTATCATTCTGAGTTTTTCCCTTTCCATAGGCAAAGTTAAACTTTACAAAAATCAAAATACTTTTACAGATAGTGCTGAAACTTTCATGTCCACTTCTGATTTTTAAAGAAAAATAGAAAATTCACCTATGAAACACCAAAAACAAGAGCCAGAGGTAGAATATGTTTAAACTTTACTGTTTTAGTCAATTTTCAGTGTCAGACTGACCTTTGAGCAAAAAAAAAAAAAAAAAAATTTAGTGCACATTTCAAAACAAATCTAATTAAGAAATAACAGGTATTTCAAACACTCCAGTCTTTTTCCTACTGTAATTCAAAAGCAAGAAGAGAGCATCTGAAGTTGGGTATGTGCCCAGGCTGGTTCTCTTGTACAATGTCAAAGTTCAATGTTTCAGTGAAAATTGCCATGGAATAGATGTGGGTAAATCACATTTATGTGGACATTTAAGAGTTGGTGTGTTGGTTTGGGGGAGGATGAGGAACAAGCATATTTGACAGCTTACCTAGACAGTAAAGGACCTAACATCCTGCTCTAAATGTACAAAAATATAGATGCTAACTAGTATCCTGAAGACAGTAGCTAAGAGTTTGTCAGCAATCAGAAAGAAATACATCTTTTTCCTCTTATATAAAAGGAAAGATACAAAACTTAACATCACTTAACAAAGTGGAACTCCAAAAAAAAATCAGATATTTGTATTGACATATAATGGTGAGGATCAGAGTTATGTCAACATCTTCAGCAATTATGAGAATGCCATTGCAAAACCAAACAAAAAAACATCACAACAGTATACTCCTTTTGGATGCCAGGAAATTGGTCAGAAATCCCTCCAAAAAATTAAAATATTATAAATACATCTCCAGTCTTTAGCACAATTATTGAGGTAACTACAAAAAGTAACTGAAAAAGTTACTTGCATTAAAAGAGTATGCATAAGGACAAGATTTCATATGTTCAATTTCTAATCTCTGTACATGACAGCTGGACCATTTCCAATGTGAAGGCTGTTTTCTAAGGAAAAAAAGAAGAAAAACAAAAATAAAACACAACAACAACAAAGAAATTTACTAACCTAGAAATACTAAAAACAGAAGACCACCAGATGGTCTTTCAGTCTTGTCCTTAGAAGCCTAAGTTACCTCACTGTCTGAGTAATTTCATTAACCTCCATAACACAGATGGAAAACTAATACACCTCATCATTCTTGTCAGTGATTGTTCTGGTCTAACACAACTACTCTTACTTTTTCTTTTTTTCTAGTGATGCAAAAATATATATTTTTCCCCCTTTCCCCCCAGTTCAACAGCATTTTGTGTAAATTTCAGCCAGAACAGTCCAGCAGCAGCTAATCCCCCTCCTCAACATCAGCCTGTGACCTCCTGTTTCAAATGCTGCTGGACAGCATCTCCAGCAGCTTACAGGAATGAATCTAATCGCCTTTCCACTACTACATAATGGCTTAGGTTCCCCTCAGCCTCCATCCTTACTCTTAGTAATACTGCAGAAATCAATTTAATAGATAAATAACATTCAATGTAAAGTCACATTTGTTCTAATTCTGGTCTGCTGAACTATATGTTTTTCAGCAAAATAAAAATAATTACTGACCACTGTCTCTTTAAACGACACAATCTTTTCATTTACTCGGGGAGAAACATTAACGTGTAGAATACAAACAGAAATCAGGTAAACGCCCCCTCTTGCTCATTTCATCTTTTCCTTTACATCTGAAATTTTATTTTTCCAGCTGGCCACACATCTTGCAAACAGTTAAAATTAGTTGCAAAATTACTTTGATTACACTCATGCCAACCCATTAAGTCTAAAATCACCCCACAGTAGTGGCAAACAAGGGATTTTATAGAATTTCTTTGTGGGAAGTGTTGACCTTTCTGTACTAATATGCTGCTGTGGTGTGACAACATTTGGCTTTTGGTCAGCAGAAACATGACATGAATTTTTAACATATGCAGGAATTGGAACTTAACCTTGTTCTTCAAGAAATGGGACCACAAAATGTATGCAAATATTTAAATTGACAGTACATTGTCTCCTCAAAATTTTACTAAATACTACAACATCTATCAGACCTACTACAGTCAATCACAGTGACAAATATTCAGCGAAAAATATCCTGGTTTCAGATATTTAAAATACTCTCATATTTTTCAAAATGCTATTATAGCATTTTTTCCTTAGAAGAGCATCAGCTCTTCATCGTCCTAGCAAATTTTAAATAATTTCATTTGAAGCTCCCCTCTATTAGGGAATCTATCAGAACACCAAAACTATGTGAGGTTTCTTACAAAAAGCTAAATGCTTTATATTTTTATGGTCACACAAGTTATGACAGTGTCAATGTGATCAGATAGCATATAATGCCTTAACTGGGCACTAAAAAACCCAAAAAATCAAGGCACTTAACATACAGTAGATTTTGCCTGTTTGCTTAAGAAAATCTGGAAGTGGATCACTGGGTCCTATATTGACATTAACTGAAACTCACAGAAATATTTAAAGTCTCTAAAGTAAGCATTTTTGTTTCTTAATAAAGCATGAACAAAAATGTATTATGCTGTAATGGAATAGGAAAACATGAAATACCTTTATCTCAATAAATACTCTTTCAATTACTATTATAAAGTTGAGTAGAAAAATTCAAAAAGTTGATACCAGCTTAGCTTTCAAAGGACTTCTTCCTCATTCAATAATGGGACATCAACCAAATTTCTAATGAAGTAACAGAGAAGAAAATCACCTGGCTCAAGGCCAGGTCAGTAATTTTCCTGATAATCTGTTTTACATTTTTGACTCCAGCTTGACTGTCTCTAATACACTAGTCTATAAACTATCTGCACAGGAGAAAAATAAACCACACACCAAAATCAGCACTGAAAGCTCTGCATTAATCACTCACCTAAGCATTTTATCTTCCAGAAATGCAAAGGCATCTAAGATGGAATAAATGTATATAAGTAAAGAATTCATTGCAAATTAATTCCAAGTGGATGAAAAATAGCCAGATAGACAGGAGCTGTGTGCCAGCAGCAGTGCTGCTGTAGACGTCCCTTTGGATTTCACACCAGCAGAGGCCATTACCAACATTAATAAAAGCCATCTGGCCTTACATGGCTTTATGTCTATATCTCACTGTTGGTTTCAATGGAGTACTTTGTTCAGAGCAGTAATTTGGAAACTTTTCGAGACCAGAATAAAGGAAACAAATAGCAGGCAATTAATCATGGTAATAGTCCTTCCAAAGGTCACACTATTACTTCGAGCAATGAGACCAATCTTCACTCTTTGAATTTAATTTCAGGGGGAAAAAACAAAACCTAATTTTATGGTCATAAATACTGGAAAGGAAAATCAACAAGAATGCAATCTTGTAACTCATGCCTTGACTAATAACCACAGAGATCTCAGATGCTTTGCTTTCAAATATCGTCCCAAAATCACATTCAGCAATAAACATCAAAACCTGACTGCCAAAAAAATGAAACTGCATTAGTGTATAATTTGCTCTGGACCAAGCAGCCCCACTGAACTGCAAGACACCTGTTCAGAGAAAGTTGTGAGAAAGTAAGGATGTTTTCATTTCCCTCTACAGTGATGGGGAATTCAAACAAAACCATCACAGGTCATCTACTGAATAGGTTATTTGGATGCAGTGGTTTACTTTGTTGAACCTTGAGTGCAGAATCGTGGGGTCTTAGAGGAAATTGGGAGACAAGAAGCTTGGCTGTACCATGGCAGCAACAGGCTTGAGATGACAATGAGAATCCTGAAGTCACGTGTCTATTTGCAGGTCTGTATTTTGCATATAATTCCATTGAAGAAGAAATAAACTTGGTAAACCACCACCACATCACACTTGACCATGATCAGTCTTTATTCTTGTAATTAATTATTAAAGTGGCTGTAGCTGGTATGCTTAATGTCAAGCAGTACTGCCTCTGGTTGAACTATTCTCGAAGACACACCAAAATCAGATCCCACTAGAGGTTTCCATGCCTGGACTTCAAAGGAGTTTAAACAGAAGCTAGGCACTGCCCAAAAGGAACAGCTCAAGTCATGTGCAGAAGACAAGACTTCAGGCCTCTGTAAAATCATCAGGTCAAATCAGGGTTTTTTGGAACAGGTTTAGCTGAGGCATCAGAGAAGGACATGATCTCCTAACATCCTTACAAGTATCTGTTTGTCGTTAAGCATTTTAATACCTCTGCAAATGTGAAACACCAACATCTAACTTTGTTGAAGAAGCTTAAGCTCTTCAACCTTATTTCAAAAGTGAATTCAGGCATTAAATTTTTTAAAAAAATATTTATCTGTGTTCAATTTTGACTAAATCATCCATCAAAGAGTCATTCCATATTAGCCCTTCTATTCTGTATATATACACAATATGTGTGCTTTATAGGAAAAATGGAAGAGGTGAGTCATTCTGCTATGAAAAATATTTCCATTTCAATATTTTTGTCTGTCATGCATATTGAGTAAGTTAAAAAGAAAAGTAAGATACCTAATTAGGAGTGAGATTAATTTCATTCTGACAGTCAAGAAATACAGTGGGGTTTTTATCATCTAACATGCACTCTGTTTTTCAATGCCAGATTTTATCTTTCAAAGTAAAAATTAGCAGTAGTTTTAATATTTTCTCTATTATAAAGAATTATCATTTAATGGATAAATGTTCAGGAGTACATTGTGTTAGCCTATTATGTTCTGTATTATTTAGTTACTTTATTAAACAGTAATAGCATTCACTTTCTTACAATCAAAATTTTAAAAGGTTCTTTAAGGGGAGAGGGAAGAAGCAGAGAAGATAAATTATGCAACTGAAAGGAGTGATTGTTTTCTCTTTGTCTCTTTAATGCAAATTCTTCTTCACTATGTTTCCCAGACACCATCTGTTTCCCAAACAACTCATCACCAAACATAAAAGAGAAGATAGGAGTTTCTTATAGGAGCTAAACCTGCCAGTTTGCAGAGCAGTCTGAGCTTTTTCAAGCAGGAAATACATGACAGTACAGAGCTGTTAATTAATTAAAGATAGGCAATGGGTGTCACCTCAGATGGTGCAGCACACTATTTTAGGGATTTTCAGCAGAATAATACATGGATTATTACTTTTTAATGCTGCTGCACACTGTTTTAAAAAGTCCAAAGCACATTTGGGCATTTAACAGCAGGGTTTGATTCACTTAGATAAGGTTTGGGAGTTTTTAAAAATTATTTTTTAAAGCCTGCTTTTGAAGCTTGAGTATTAGGGCACACTTCTCAGGCCCTCAGTCCATTTAAAATATCAGTGAAGTCTTGGAAAAACAGAATCTAGCAGAATTATTTACACTGGTTGCTCATCCACCCTTTCTGCAGGATTTTGGGAGGACGTAGAAAAACCCAAGATGTATCCAGGTACATGACACCATGCCACCACCCTTCATCTCCAGAGAGGCTTATATCAGTTCGAAAATGCTATTTACTGCTACTTCTAGAAGTTCACACTGGAAGAGCAAGGTACCAATTTTTCACCTGGTTATGATATGGAGTTTAATGATGGCATTGTGCTTACTTAAAAAAAATAATTTAAATTTTTTATTTTCCGTCTCTCCATAGTCTGTGGGAACAAGAAAAATTATTTAGTTAAGTCTAATAAGTAGGAGTGGTAAAATGAGCTACCAGAAAAACACTTAAATTCTTTTGGCAAGTTATACAACTATTTAAAAAACAGAGACATATAAGAATATAGATTGGACTGAAACCATCAAGCTTTATAGATTCCTGTCATCATATCCACAAAGGCAAATTTCATACAGAATACATGTGGCATAATAAACATATTAAGAAATATCACTCTAAAATTGTTTATATTATGTATTCTGATCATATCTATAACAGATTATATCTTTTTCAAACAACAAATCCTTACCAAGTCAGAGATATGATGTCTCTTCTCCCTTTCCCCAGTTCTCCCTGTCCTTCAGCATCATTCCAAACTTTTCTCTCCTTTCTGTAGCCCCAGTAATTTATTTCACACATGGAGCATTCTTTACTTCCCAGTGCATTTCCAGGTAATTTTATAGCTATCAGTAGACTGAAAAGTGCTCCTGTTGTTCTCCTGGTGGTTCTATTAGATTAAATCCATTAGCATGGTCACATATACACACTTCACATTTTCAACTCTTTCTGTTCATAACGTGATTCTATTAAGATGTTATCCTTCATATTGCCCACAGAGAATCTAAAAATCTGGATGATCTTATTTTTCCTTAGTTTAGTTTTTAAACCATCTTTGTTTTTACATTTTATTACTGCATTAATTTATCACAGGTTTTACATTCCTGACCTCAACATATTTAATTACATTATAGACAACCATCTCTGCTTCTGCTCAATATTCCGAACAGTTCACTGAGTTTTAAATGCACAAAATGGTCGTTGCCACACATTTCATTTCTGGCTTCAGCAGTTGTGATCTTGTGCTTTGTTACTAAAAATAGAGCTGCTTCCAACTACCTGAGCTGGAAAGCTAATTACAGAGCTGGTAAACAGTTCTCCTCCCCATTGAGCAAATGGCAGAATAAGGAGTCTGCTAATGCACTAGGGCTCCCATGGTCCTGTGGGTCTCTGAAATCTATCAAGTGTCATTTATTTAATCATTTGTGGCTGTTTTCATCACGGATAAATTACCATTTAAGTAAATAACTGTATGACTGTTGTAGCAACAAAACAGGGAGAAAAAGAACAATCAGCTCATTTTAAGAAAATGTATTCTGGCCTAATTCTCTGCTTGCACAAATCAAAACAATTTCACTGAAGTAAATAGCATATTGTTGGTTTTGACTAGGTAAGAGTCTAGTTATATTTTCTGCAGTAGAGGGGTTATTAGAGGACTGACTGTTTGCAGCAGCTTAAAGACTTTTTTCATAGTTATTTCTGTCACATACAGGCAAGAACAAACAACTGCCACTGTAAGAAAGCACTTTCCCTTAAAAGTACTCTCAGCCCTGTCTGCAGTACAGCAGCACATTGGCTGGAAAAAATTCCCCACTGAGAGATCTTAAGGTAGAAGTGCCCATGGGGTTTAGATGCTCCTCTGCATTTGACAATGAAACACTGGTTTCCCTGTTCCATTGGACTGATCCTTATCATGTAGCCTAATAAAAAGCTTTGTTGGCAACAAGAGTTCAGCCATCACTCAGTCAATAAAACTCCACTCATTTTCAGCTATTACTGAGGGAACAAAATGTAGACAACACATAAGCAACTGTCAGAATAACTGTGATACAGCTGCAGGCCCAAAGCAAAACTAAGATTATATTTAAGATGCAGTATGTTTGTTCATCCAAAATCACTTCTGGGGCCAAGATAGCATATAGCTTCTGGAATTACATTTTTTTTATCTGAATGCACAGTATAGGAATAAAAGAATTAGGTAGAAAACCACCAGAAAGATCAATTTTAAAAAACATTTCTATTTCTCCTTCCTAACTCCCAAAGAAAGAGACAAGTAAATAAAACCTCCAAGACAGTACTGAACACATTAGAAGAATTTGGTGGACAAAAAGAGTATGCAAGTGAGCATAAGCTATTTGTTCATCATCATGATTCTGTCATGTAAAAGGTATATACTATATACTGTGCATCCAGGGACAGAATTGCTATCTGACCATAAATACACTATTTACACAGCACATTGGGAGATGAAACTATGAGCTCCCTGTTCTGTCTGTCCAATCTTTATGAAAAGGAAAATCAGGATGCTCTCAGCCAAGCAAACCACCTCCTATTGTGAAGGAAAAGTACATTGCTACTTTCTAGCAAAAGTAAGTAGGAAAAAGAAGGCAAGACAGAAAATGTGGACAGAGGTGGAAATGTGCAGTACAAGGAAGAAGAATGTGCAAGCAGGAGCAAAAAGAGAAACATAGAAAGGCATGAGGAAGTCAGACTAAGGAAAAGCATTCATATTTCAAGCTCTGGATATTCTAAAGAGCAGAAACAGAGGGAATCTTCTAAAAAACAGAAATGGAAAAACAGAAACAGAGTATCAGCCTTTTCATCTTAACCAGAAGAAACCAAGGTAATGTGTCTGCACACCACAAGGCAGTCCCATACCATCACAACTAAGCCAACGCTGAAGAAGACAAGTCATGCACCAGGACTTGAGTAGCTGTCATTTGAGCAATGTTTCACCAGAAATGACACACCTTGTTTCCATGGTACTCTGTGTATGCACACTAGAGAGCCCATGGAGAAAGTCATAAGCATTTTTCACAATTAAATTCATATAATTGTGTGTGTGTGTATTCCCAGACTTGGATAATGATGGAGTGTGTGTGTTTGATGGTATTGAGTGCATAAACAATGTTAAAAATCAACTGAACCCCAATTTTCAATCCCTGATCAATCTTCTTCCTGCAGTTTCAGACATTTCTTTCTGACCTAAATGACCCCAAATGCATTAGACAACATATTCATGTGTTAGATAAAATGTGCTTATTATATTAGGAAAAAGACCTCTCAAATGATAGTATATTCCAGAAAATAATACACAAAGAAAGGCATATGCAAACATCATAAGCAATATTTTCCCTGTAATGTGCTTTTTCTTCCCACATTTATTCTCACCTTGAGAGATATGATATCCTTTAACCCTGGCAGTCATTTTTCATTTATTCATTCAAATTTCAAAGACAGAACACCAACTTCCACAGTCCTCATGTGCTGCACAGACCAACTTAAACACTTCAACTGCTCACAAGTATTTTCAGTTGGTCTGTTTCTGTTGAATTAAATTTGACACATTCATAGGGCAAATAAGATGTGCCTCCACCTTTCCATTAAGCTAGTATAAAGTTTCCAATCCCCTTGTCAAAAAAAAATTACATGGAGAAAGGAAAGATGAAAACATGCAATGCAAGGAAACTGTTGAAAATAAGTTGTGTAATTCTTTTAAATATGAGTAGCTGTCTCAGGCAATCAAAAAAAAGCACTTTCAAAGTGACAGTCTTTAACAAATTAAGTAACTTTGTGAGCCTTGTATTGTTCTTGCCAAAAAATTACATCTTTCACCACACAGATATCACTCAAACTTCAACCTTCCCAATGAATGCATCAGCATATGCAAAGACTCCAGAGTCAGAATGAGATTTATAGAATAAATTTATCATGTATTAACAGGAGGGAAGGGCAATAACTAAGCATTAACACATTTCTTCATTCCATAGTTTTTTGGATCAGAAGCACTGGTTAAAGAAGTGCACATTAGGAGACAACACTGAAGTATAAGAAAAAGCTTATAACAGACAAAATACAGTAGTTTGCTGTGTCATAGTAGCACCACTTTCAAAGGAGCTCATGACCATATCTACTTATGTCTCAAAGCCCTAGCAACCACCTCGACCAGACCTCCTTAATAAGCCAAAAATTCATCAGTGCTATCTGACAAGTGACAAAGTTTCATACAACACAAATACTTAATTTTAGAAGACTTCAGATGATGAAATGCTCAATAAAATTTCTTAGCAATTCAAAAGCTAAAAACCAGCTATTTATGTCTCCACATCACAGGGAACCTGTAAGTAGGGATACAGGGTAAATATAGACTCCATCACCTTACCTCAGCTATGTGCGGCATTGGGTTAAATCCACAGAGATTGCACACAACTTTCTTGCACTCAGTACAGGTGTTAAAGTTGGGGGGATCCTTAGAACCAATATTTAGTGCAGTTTTACAAAGGGGACAAGACATTTCAGGTTGGCTAGCTTTCTCTGGTTCCGACAGCCCATCAGGTTTCTTAGCTTCAGCAGCTTGAGGCTTGCTATCTTTAGCCAAACCAGGTTTCTTTTCTAAATCAGATCCTTTAGTTAAAACACTATCCACTTTCGATGGCTCTGATTTTTCAGGAGGCTTCACTTCTTTCTTTACAGGAACAGCTTTTGGAAGAGGCTGAGCCTGAGCAGCCTCTTTGGGGGCTGCTTGAGGGGCTGGAGGCTGTGGTGGAGGCTGGGGCTGCTTCGCTGCAGGAGCAGGCGGAGGGGGGCCTGATGGCTGAGAGCCTGTCTGACCTGCTGTGGAAATTAAATTTGAGGCCTGGCTGAAGAATGAAGCTCCAAATCCAAAGAGTTTCCCAGTAACTGTTTCCTGTGGTGTTGTAGGCTGAGGCTTAGGGGCATCAGTGATGCCTCCCAGGTTAAGGCTGAAGCGCCTTGATTGCTCTGGAGTTTTCTGAGGTGGCTGGGGCTGAGGTGCCTGCTGTGCTGGCACTGGCTTGGCTCCTGCCCCTGCCTGTGGGCCCTTGGGAGCTGGTTTTGTATCAGGCTTTGGAGCTGCTTTTGTTGGTAACTTTTTAGGATCATCTTTTGTTTGCGTTGGCTCAACAGGTTTTTGAGCTTTAGCATCTGGTCTCGCCCCAGGCTGAGATGCAAGCTTGGGATCTGACTTCTGCCTGGACACTTGTGGAACAGGTTTGGAATCTGGTTTATCCCCAGCTGGATGTGTGTCCTGGGATGGCTTTGCAAGCTCAGGCTTTGGGGAGTCTGTCACTTTCTGTTGAGTTGGCGGTCTGGGGCCTGCCAAATCCTGCTTCTGCTCTGGTGCTACAGAGGTAGATACAGCGTCTGCTGTGGGCTTCTGTACGCTGGGCTGTTTTTGCTTATCTTCAGCCTGTGTTGGCTTGACTTGATCAGATTTTGGAGTGGCATCTATTTGCTGGGAAATTTCAGTGGGTTCTGCACGGGGTTGTTTTGATTTTACAGGAGGAGACCCAGGCAAGGGTGTTTGCTTTTTTTGTGGAGGAAGTTTTTTTGAATCTGCTGACTGTGAAGGATCAGGTTTTGGAGTTACATCTTTCTTTTGAACAGGCTGGGGCTGGGGAGATGGTTTAGCTGTTGAAGGTGGAATGGGTGTCTTCTTTTTGGGTGCAAGTGGCTGTGGCCCAGGACCATGACCTGGTCCTAGGTCACCTCCTAACGTTCTTTGCATCTGGCAGTTTAAACAGAGCCATTCGCTGATCTGAAAAAAAGAAAAAGACAATTATAAATAAGACAAAGTTAATAAAATAAACATAATAATAAGCTATTCTAATATAGGACTTGCTCCAATATCTTAAATTTATGTGTAAAAAGGGAGAAACACCACTAATAATGTTATGCAATTAACATGCACAGCTGATTATTTTCATTCTTCTCCACATCACTGTGAGTCAAGCTATCACTGAGCCCATGATTCTAATGGCTTCACATTCAGTTTACACACAGCTGAATACTGGAGGATAAAAACCCATCAGAATGAAAAAAATGCATTGGAATTTCATGGGACCCAGTGATTCATTTACAGCAATGATTTGCCAGAATAATGACAAATACTGCTAAAATAGTTTAACACATCAAGTCTGCCGACGGAAAACAATAATCAGAATTATTAAAACACAGTAAATGCATAATTATCTTTAAGCATACATCTATCAAGCTCTTAATGCAGCTTATGCTTTTGGTAATGGTTTAAATTACAGAGCACAGGTATTGGCAGTACATATGTATCCAGTGAATTAGCCACAGAGGTGTGTAAATGGTATAACACAGACTTATGAATTACCACCAATTTCAGGGGGCAAGTGTTCATCTAAAATCAGTGATGAGCTTTTCCTGAGCCCTGATGGTATTTCAAGAGCCATAATTAGGTTTCCCAACTCCTTTGATATTAGAAGTTTCTAGGGTAATTATTGTATACAACAGGGCCCTCTCGTCACACAGAGGAGAAGCAATAATACAAATAACGTATTTACTCATATTTCTCATCAATTATAGTACCTCACAACTTTAAAACATTTTTTTATCATTCCCAAGCAGTGTTACATGAGAAGGAAACCATATTTCTGATAAGCCCAGCTTCCCCATCTGAGAAAGGATCAAATTGCCTAAAACATGTGGTCACGTGCTACTTTCCACACTTTCCATCACAAGCAGAAACATTATAGGCAGCAAAAATGCCATTCAATATGGTACAGAGTCTCATGGGCCTCCACCTGCAAGCAGATATTTAAGCAGGTCACCTTTATCTCTTCTCCTATTTTTTAGTCTTTGTGTGAAACTCAGAGTGCCAGCTACAGCACTTGCACACACCACTGTAACAGAGGGAACGGCAAGTGAAGAACACACAACAGAAGTCTCTTTTCCCTTAAGGGTGAAGATTCCTGAATGCTGTTTCTCGCTCAGGACTTGATGGTCTTAGAGATCTTTTACAACATAAATGATTCTGTGATGCTATGAAATCTCTACTATTCACCATGGAACAAATCTAGAGGCACTTCATGCAAAGAAGGATTTTGTCTGCATAATATCACAGCTCACTGGAAGAAAGGAGCTCTGATATCATGGATATCAGAATCCATCATGGATATCATGAATTCATTACTTTGGTGTGCATTGCCAGCCTTGTGTTTTTGTAGCAGCAAAAATTAAGAGTTGGATGCAGCTCCCTAAAACAGGGAGCTATTGAATTATTCTGATAAACATGGTATAAACACACACTCTGGAGTATAAGTTCACTATTACTAACAGCTTCACAAAGCAATGACAAATTTTGGCCTCAGCTGTAAAGTTCCATTCATAATGAGGCTGCACTTATCTTCCACTTTCAGTGCAATTTTTTTAGATTGTTTAAACAATTCTCTGTTCTACTTGCAAACCATATAACAAATGATTGCTAAAAAGTGAAAACAACTGAAAAAAACCTGGAACACATGTTTAAAGTCTGCTTTGAAATATGAAAGGAATTAAGTTCAGACCTGTACAGAGGACTTGAGCAAGGATTACATTTAGCTTAACTCCCATTTTGTTTGCTTAATGATCACTTGCCTTACCTGATTTTAGATATTAGTAACATAATTTAATTAGATACATACTAATACCATTTCTGGATTAATCATTAAGGGTTTTCTAGGGCTTAAGTGTAATCAAAGACCAGGCTGTCACAGTTGTCTGGCTTTGGCAAAGTAACTAAGATTTCTTATATTAGGGAGGTTGGCTCTGCTCTACAGTCGAGAAAGACAAGATCCTGTGAGGAGTTTTTTAATGGACCTAAGCAAGGAATGGCTTTTCCCCCTATTCAAAGGATTCCTACAGATATTTGGAAAACTTGTTTTCCATAGGGATTCACTGCTTCTGCTTCTTTTTACACCATGGCAATTACAGGTGCCTACCTGTCCTCATTCAGCCTCCAGGAAATCTAAATTTAAGTCACTATGACACCTTCAAGGCCTCAAATGAATTAGCTGTAGAGTTGGTGGGGCTATAAAATGAGTCATTTTAATAATTCTTCTATTTAAGGTGCCCAGATTCAAATTGCACTTAAAAGCATTTAGGTTTGTCTTCAACCTGAAGCTTGTCCAGTCTGATTCTCTTATCTACTCGGAGTCCAAACAACCATTACTTTTATGCTACAGATTTAAAAACAATCTGGTGCACAAGACAAAACCTTAACCCTCACCCACTAATTTTTTTCCTTATTATTATTAAAAAAATTATATTCATATAGACACGTATGTGCATTCTTGGTATGAAACTGAAGCCTCCAAAACCAAAACCAAATTTGCAAATCCTACAGCTGAACTTTAAAATGAAAAATGTACAAAGTTTCACTTCACTGTATTATTTTTTACATCTTTCTGGTTTAAACATAAAATTCCTCCTATGCACTTTAGTAGGAGGAATTAAGTGCCAAAATGCTCAAGTCATTTTAGGTTACACACATCTTCAAACAAATGTAAAACTGCACAAACTATAGTCGTGTGATTGGAACAGCAGGAGTTCAAAATGAAATGTGCTATGTGATATAGTTTCCTATCAAACACTTGCCTGTTTTTTCTACCAGAATTACAGAGATTTTCCATAAATTTTGACAGGAATGGGCTTCCATTAAATACAGACGCTCTTACACACTATTACAGATGAAGTAAAACTTAGTGCTGCTGCAGATAAGTTAAATACAAATGTTTCTCTGTCCTTAAGGGTGTTCCTGGGCAGAAGTTCCGTGACCTCCTAGTTTCTTTCTCCACATTTCTAATATCATTATGTGGGATTAAAAATTAGCAAAAGTTTCCAGAGGAACTTCCGAGCTTTCACTGTTCCTGTTTGTGACAGAGATTCTTTGATGCTGAGAAACCCAAGCTGTCTGGTTTTTACACCAATATATAGGGGTGGGAGTTGGGTCTTATTTCTAGAAGAAATCTGTGAGTGATTTTCTTCATTCTTAGACCCATGCCAATAAGTGCCATAACTAGGACAGTAAACCGGACAGATTCCATGCAGCATTTTTGTTCAGACTTCAACTCCTGAGCAAAGAAAACTGCTGCTTTGTTTTCTAACTGTTGTAGAAATTATATGCCCTCAGAACAACAAAAAAATAATTAAAATGTATTTTATATATTCATTAATCATAGCATCAACTCTTCTAGTTTGAAGTACCAAATGAATTTATTTGTTATTTTACTAACAACATCCATGGAGAATTAATTTGAAGAAAATTATAACACTACATTTCATTGATTATGAGAGCATAAAGAAAGGCAAGCTAACAGTTGACACCAGTAACAAATGGCAACTATAGTTCAGTCCTTCTCCCTATCCCAAACAAAGCCAACACAGTTGAAGGCAATCCATCCTTTCTTCAAAAATGGTTGAGATTTGTTCTAACAACACAGACTCATTAAAAGCAAAAGGAAAGCTGTCACCAAGTGCATTGCCTAGCATGCTTAATTTTTATCCCTGCAGATGATGTAGGGGAGGAAGAGAATCTATCTTGATTCTATGATTCCAGAAGTACATGAGAAATAAATTTTGACTTGCAGATTGCACACATTTCATACAAAAATTACTGGCACACTATGTGAATGTGGCTCTCAGAAGCCATGCTAACAGTCCTTGTGCAGAGCAGAGATACACTCCAAGTGTATGGGTCTCATTCTCATTTAGAACAGTCATTTGCTGCTATACAAAGAAACTTAAAATATACATAAAATATTAACATCCCTTTACATTACCATAGGTATGTAAAATGGACTTTGCTGACACTGCTCAGCTCCAAAGCTTTATTGACAAAGTCAGCTTCTGGTTTGAAAACACATTAACTTGGTTGGTCCCTGACAATTTTAAAGAGCAATGATGAATCCAGATTTGGCTCTTAGCAGACATTTTTGCCAAGATGACAAGAGAAACATGAAAAATAAAGTGTTCAAGCACATGATTTGATGCAGCTTCATGTAGTGTGGTGGAATAGTCTAAGACAAGAAGCTAAATCAGAAAATTCTGTTATGAAAAAAAAACCAACTACCACAAACCAAATTAAATTGGTACATCAACATACAAGTTAAAATGTCTTCCAAAGAAGCTTGTGCAATCCTGGAGACAAAGTTTTTTCTTCTACACCATTCTTTTATGAATAAGTTCTCAGCTACTCAAAGTAATTACACAAAACCAAACATTTAACAATTGTACACAGTATGCAACTGATCCTAATTTCAGGCAAATACATCATCACTACAAAATACATATTTACTTTCCTTTCAGGTATATGATGAGTTTGCCAGAGAACACTGACTCAAGATGTTAACAAACACGACATTAGATTCTAGTCAGCAGCATGGTCCATGGGTATCCTTCCACAAACCACAGCAATGGTTACAAGCTCTGTAGCTTGGTGCTAAACCAATGCTGGTGCAAACTTTGCAAATAGACATATTGAAAAACCATTTTTAAATGTTACTTAGCTGTTCTAAAGCTACTGAACACTACAGAATTAATTATATTATGCAGTTATCACAATCTTAAAACATACTCCACTTCTCTACTTAAATTACCAATACAAAAATCTATAGTTTGCATATGAATTATGAATGTTTGGGGAACTATTATTTTATAGCTTACATAATTAGAATCATAAAGCAAAATAATGAACACAACTTTTGAATTTTTTTTTGAATGTCAGTATCTCAGGATATCAAGAAACTAATTTTTTATAGCCAAGGACATGATTAAGCTGCCGCATGCACATAGCAAGGAAAAAGACATTTAAACACAGCTCAATGCACTGCATCATGCAGTAATGCAACAAATGCTCATTGCTTTCGTCAACTGCACTGAGATTTAATATTCCAGAAACATGAATGATTGACAAAAATCTAACTGCACATCAAGAGAGTGGCGAAGAAAAGGTTAACAAAGTTCATCTGAGCTGCACTGAGCGAATCATGGAAAGGATTAAGCTGTCTGGTGAGAGCAGGGCTGGGCTGTGCTGCCTGCCCAGTGGCTGCCCAGCAAACACCATCCCACATCACATGGCCTCACATAGTAGTAAATTACAGTTGCTGAGCAACAGCAATACTGGCACAGATGGCTGACTGCAGTTGACATCTTTAGCTATGCAGATTAATTTATTATTTACTTGTGTTAAAAACTGTACAGGCCAGCTTTCTGTACTAATGAGAAAACACTCCAGCATATTGTAGAATATTGCTCAATTAAATTATTGGGACACTATTCCCCATACAGAGGGGTTTTGCCTCTATGTTTTGCCCCTTATGTAAAGAGAAAAAAAAATGAAAAAACCACAAGGCATCACTGCTATTTCTACATCTAATCCTTAAAGTAAAGCAGAACTGTAGGCACACAGCCTTCCTCTAAGACAGAAACAATGTGGGAGTTTGTTTAAGAATATTCCATGGAGAGAAACAGTATCCTGTACTTCCATAACCCTTCTACTTGAGGATCTTTACAATTTTCCCAAATGTCTGTGCAGAAGCTGTGGCTAGGGGCAGAACTACAGGACCTATACTAGGCTTAATTTCATCACAAAAATTGTGAATAATCCCCATTTGTATAGAAATTGCAGTGTTAGTAACACTGGAAGGTCCCAAGTACTCTTTGTACTACAGCAAATATTTCACACTTTTATGCCTTTAAAATGGCAACTAAACAAGTCTTGTTTGCATCTGTTCTCTGATCAATTTGAACCTAGACTAAAGTCCACCAGTTTTACACAACTCTTCCCACTTCATTTCAACACAGTTGAGAGCTGGTTTTAAATAACTGCTTTGAAAAATGTTTAAAAGTCTTTGAATTTGCTGGAGTTTTTTTAAACTCATTTCTATACAACTTATGATGGCTATAACAGCTGATAATTATATTTAGGTCTTTGATTTTTTTTTCTATTTTTTTCTGCTTTACTTATATAACCTTATATCCACCCCACCAAGTTCACATAGGGTGTACAAACTCAAAGCTATTTTCCCTGATATCAAAACATTTAAGACTTTATTGCATGTCACTACCCACAGTGATGGCAGTTTTATTCTCGTTTATGTATCATTTCCAGTCCAAGCTGTATTTTGGTTCCCATGTACTATTACAACACAGCAGGGTCTAGACTGCAAGACACAGGGAATACTTCAGTCAACAGCTTCCTTTACTGTCCTGTAATCAACAAAGATTTAATAGAGTAATTTCTATTAATTTTATTATAAGTATAAGCAAAACTTACCTGTATTCACAAGAATTATATTCATCTTCCTTATTTTAAATTATTAGATATTGTTCTCCCTATACAACCTAATAATAATGAAAATAACAAAAATTAATGCCTTTCTGACTGTTTCAATTCTGTTTAGTTACTGATCCTACTTCATGCCCAAGTATGTTTAGGATTTTATGCAGGATTTTAACAAAAAAAAATTAATTTAAAAAAAATAAAGACTTGAGCTAAAATATTATATTTTTAAATCAAATCTTGTGATAAGATTGTAAATATAAAGAGAGGCAGAAAGAAAGCAAAAAAAAATCAAGGCAATAATATGTAGTACAATTGATATGGAAAATTTCTATCCTATCAAAAAAAAGTTTAAAAAATAGACATACCCTCCCCAACAAAAATTTACAATAACAACAAAAAGGAAAATATTTGAGACTCAGTTAAAAATTTTTCATGTTGAATTGAAAGATAAATGTGCAATCCAGCAAAAAATTCCACTTGATTAGAAACCATACACTACACTTTGAGCTATCCAGCTGTTTGGGGTTTCTGATTCCTCCTCTTGGAATTTTTATGCCTCCTCTTTTTTCCATTAGGAATAAGTCAGCTTTGGTATAGACACATTATTTGGAAAAAAACCTCAGAAACCATAAAATATTTTTAAGAATTCACTTTATCTCTGCCCAGAAGAACTTTTGGCAAGTAAAAAAATCCTGCATCAATACACAGCTTCCCATTATCTGAATGTACAATTTTCATTAAGTATCTATCTATAAAATTATACCTGGCCTCAAGATTAATTTCAAATGTTCTCTTTAAAGAACACCAGAACAATGGATGAAACATTATCTAATGTATATAAAATTCATGTAGAATAATCCCTCCTCAAAAAGCCCCTAGAGGACAGGTATCCACACATGCACAAATACACACCCCAGGTGGGCTCCAGGAGCAGAGCCCACACACAGCCAAGGGTCCAACATTAACAGCTCTCACACTCCATTTGATCATCAGCTTTACAGATGACCATCATAAGGAATATAATGACTTTGTTATTACCCTTTAAACCCTTGCTCAGTCTGCTTTGCCTGCATCTTCCAATAACTAGTTCACAGGGAATGAAAATTTACTCCAGCTGCTGAGCATATGCGCTAATTTAGATTTAACTATAGCAGTTTGTGATTTTTGCCTTTTTTCCTCAAGATGCCTATGTTCATTTTCAGAAAGCCTACTCCTACTTGAATGCTCTAATGGGCTGAATCTTTTTCTGGGAAGTGCTGCTTTCTGTTGCTAATGGCTCATGGGAGTGGGTTTGGGAAAATAAAATGGTAAAAAAATTACAAAAATAAGTCACCACGTAGTAAAAAACACACTTCCTACAAGGTTCTGATGTACATGAAAGGCAAATGCAATAGAGTACCAGTCCTCAAACCTGCTTATATAATTTTTTCCATTACTTTATGCAACTGTTGCTAGGCAGTCATGTGCCATGGTGATGAGTGGAGTATGAATACCTAGACAGATTAAAGGAGACATATGTTACTGAACACTTATGTATGATGCCTTTTCTCTCCAGACTGCTGTACAAAAGCAAGACACCAACCATCCTTCTTCCCCAAGAGCACTGCAGTGTCAGATGGTTCAGAGAAACAGTTCAAGGGGTCTGACCCTGTGGCAATACAGGTATCACTTTCTGCTCTTAGTTACAGAATTCTCTCTAGTGAGTTAAAACAGACAGAGTGCATGTACTACTGAATTTTAAATAGAGGTTTAAATTAATAAAATGAATTAATTTTTTTATCTGCATTTTATAATGGTTTTACAATGTATGCAATCTACTTCCTAAGCCAGTTTTAAAGCCTATAAAATTCTTTTCAGGATCAGCTAGAAGTATAGAACACAGAAATTTAGAAATATCTACATTGGAAAAATGATTCACTTGATTAGTTTTGGAGACTGAGCTGCCATTTGAGAAACTTGTAAGGAGGGTGTCTTAGGAAAGCAATTCCAGAAGCTGCACAAAGGGAAAATTTTAGGGAACAAAAGTCAATTTTTTTTTCTGAATCAATGCCTTCCACTCCCCACATCCAATCTGAAATTATTGCTTCCCCATAAGTAATGTGTTTAACATAAGCAATGAAATCTGTAGCTATATAGAACATAGGAAAAGCACAATGTAGGACTCCAGAATCATGAAACATGACCAAAAAAATAGCAAGGAATGCTAAAGTAAAGTAGTAAAGCCAGTAGATGCATGGGTAAGACACAGAATTTCGGTCAATAATACTTAGGAGAAGTTAAAATACAAGAAGTGAAAAGAAAAAAATTGCACCATAAGCAAGAAAACTGACAGCCAAGTCACAAACCATAATCTTCCTGATAGCTGGGAAGAAGTGGGTGAAGTACTGTAAAAGGAATCAGGAACTTTTGTTAATAAGCTAAATACTTAAAGGAATCAGAAAGTAGAAGGAAAATTTGATAACTCAAATGAGAATCTTGGCAGCTGAAATAAGTGATTTTTTTGTCTGCGCCAGAGCAGGTTCTATTAACTTTGATCCCAATGTTCAGTAATAAAGTCAGGTGTGATTTTTGTCACACTTCAATGGCAGACTGGAGCAGGACACCCACAATGAAGTTTCAGCAAGACAGCTGGTGGTGCAAAGCTGAGCAAATGAGAAAAGCCTGAGTGGGAGTCAGGAGATTGGAACTAATAGCTGAATAAATTAGATGTCCAATACCTTCATTTTCTGAAATGATTTTATCACTAAATAAATGCATATCCTGTGTTTATTTCAATGTCTAATATGAAATTCAAATTTGCTTTTACATATGTATGCAATCAGTTAGTCTTAAATGCAGCTGTATTTATTGTCTAAAAGTCCTGAATTTCACACTTACTGAGTACCCACTTCAAAAACTAGTAGCTATTCACAGAATTTCCAAATACTTGGAAATCTTCTTACATAAACTCTCTCTCAAAACCTGTTTCATTTGAACATGCCAAAGTTGTTGACCAATTCCATAGGATATCTGGAGCTTTCAAAGGAAGACAAACTTGGGGCTTCAAGAGACTCCAAGAGCACACTACAGACATGAACAACTCAGCACTCACAAATAAATGTAAGAAGTTCTGGCCTAAAAACACTGGCAGGATTTGAAGACAAAGGTTTGCAATAAAACTTCCTTGTTGACTTTAATATCAATATGTCACATTTCTCGCCTGTTATATATATATATATATATTTTACACCAACAGTCCACAATGACCTTTCCTCATGTAGACCCTGAAATATTGACACTTGGTTAGTTGCAGATGCTCTGAAGTTGCTGCACATAGGTGTTCAGGTCACTCCTTTTCCAGTCCAGGCTTCAGTGCCAGCTAACTCAATTCTCAGTTTCCCTAAACTCAAATAAGACATTAACACTCCTAAACCAAGCAAAGTGCTACCAGTGGTTACTGCTATTATTCTTTCAGTCTTAAATTTGCAATTTTAACAAAAAAAAACCCAAAAATATCATATTGCTGGGTGCAAAAAGTCTGCTGTTTGTTACCAGGCAGCCACAAATAAACATGTGGTGGAAAGAAAACCAGCTGCTAACAATGGCCTTAAATCATTGTGATACTGAGTACACAGGTTGCCCAGAAAGGCTGTCAGGCCTTAAAGATATTCTTAAAGATATTCTTAAAGATATTCAACACTGGCTAAACCTGCTTTAGATGACACAACTTTGAGCAGAAGTTTAGACTACACCATATCCAGAGCACCTTTCCAGCTCCTGAAATTCTTGGATTTAATTTTAAATATACAGGTATTATTTATCAGGTTCAAAATACAGTAGTAGTCTGTACTTCTTCCTGTGTTCATCTCAGATCAGCTAAATTAATACCACAGCAAAAAAAAAAAAAAAAAGTTTTCCAAATATCCCTTCTGATTATCATTAGTTAACCTTTGGTGCCAGGTCCACTCTGTTTGAATTTCCATAAATTGATAAAAGTGTTGGTACTGAAAACAAACTCCAATTACTTTGCAAATTTAAAAGTAGCATATCAGGATGTACAAGAAGCTGAGCAAACAGTCACATAAAGCCTTATTCCCATGCAGAGCAATAAAGGATATGTATAAGCAATAAATCAAGCTACCACAAACATCAGGTTAAAATAAATTCATTTGAAGTCCTAACATTGCTTTCTATCCAATTTTTATGTTATAGAATTACAGCAAGAATGGTAATCAAGGTTAGAAATAGTCCACAGAGACCTTAACATCCCACAAGAATGAAATAACCCACGTAGCACCAAGTCAAACTCATGACTCAGGCTTTCAACTAACACAACTGAACACTGACACAGTTGTAAAGAAAATCCACTCCACATCCTTTCCTATGTCACACACTGGGGCTATGAAAACTGATTTTTTTTTAGTTAGTTCTTACAGTAGAAAATATTATTTATCTATAAATGTATTTGCACAGGAGTATCGTGGTCAGATTATAAACATAGACAGCAGCTGATTAAAAACAATCAAAATGAGACAAACGTCACACTGAGGTTTCTCCTCTTTTTATATGAAGAGATAACACATTTCTAAATCTATATGAGCAGAGAACCATTACCTTCTTTTTTTTTCTCCAGTTTCACCCTGTTTTACTCATAAGCAGTTATCTGAAACAGCATAAATTTTTTCCTGACCTTGTTAAATTATCATGATGATATATGTAGTACATCTGATGTTTCAACACAGCAAAGGCAAACTGAATTCTTAGTGAACATCAGTTTGAAAATTACTCACCTCTGTGATATGAGGATTAGGATTGAATCCACACAGGCTGCAGACTACAGTGTGACACTGGGTGCACGTGTTGTAGTTGGCCTTTTCAGGAGTGTGCAGCAGCAGCTCGGTGGTTGTACAAAGAGGGCAGAAGGTTTTCTTTGGGGCAGACTCAGCAGGTTGACTTGCACCAGCTTGCATTTGCTGTGGGGGCTTTTCAGGCCCTGGTTGCTGGCCAGGGGGTTTTGTAGGTCCTGCTGGTTGTGCTGGGGCTTTTGTGGGCCCTGCAGTCTGAGAAGGTGGTTTCGTGGGCCCTGCCTGGGGTGGCACTTGTTTTACAAGCCCCGTTTGCTGTGGGGGTGGCTTCCCAGATCCAGGCTGAGGTGGTTGTTTTGCAGGTCCTGTTTGCTGAGCAGATGGCTTTTCAGGTCCAGGTTGCTGAGAAGGCTGTTTTGGAGGCCCTGTCTGCTGGGGAGATGGCTTGACAGGACCTCCTTGCCGTGCAGGCTGCTGTGATGGTTGTTTGGCAGGTCCTGGCTGCTGCGGTGATGGTTTTGTGGGAGGTGCTGTTTGGGACGTCACTTTAGTGCTGTCTGGTTGCTGTGGGGATGGTTTTGTTGGGCCTGATGAAGGTTTTGCAGAAGTTTGCTGTTGAGTGGGTTTTGTTGGTTCTGATGGTTGTGGCTGGGATTTCTGTGGTCCTCGTGGCTGGGGTGGTTGTTTCGCTTGCTCTTGCTTAGCATCTGCTGGCTGGCCATGGCCTGGTTTCTGAACTTGCTTTGGTCCCCCAGGCTGCTGCTGCTGTGGCACTGGCTTGGAAGACTCAGTTTGTTGGACAGTAGGTCTGGCAGGTCCTTGTTGTTGAACAGCTGGCTTTGGAGACTGTGGTTGAGCTGGATGTTTCGCAGGACTCCTCTGCTCCTCAGGTTTCCCTTGCTCTTTTGGGGCAGCTTTTTGTTTCCTACTGGCTTCTTCATGAGCTGTATCTGAATCCGATATCAAATCAAAAGGATTGAATTTGTTCACAACTGAAGTGACTGCACTCAATGGATTGGCTTCTGAGAGAAAACTGGGCATCATACTTGGCTTCTGATCTTCTTTGAAATCAGTCCTGGACTTTGATTCTCGTAGACTGAGAGTAGAAGGGCTCCGTCCAGGTGCCCGTTGTTCTGTCTTCAGCACATCTACTGTTCTGCTTTTACTTAAACCTGGTGGTCCTGGATCTGGAGGCTTACCTGGTTGTCTGGGATGGCGGCTTGTATCAAGTTCAGGATGTCTGCAAAGAAAAAATGTAATAAGATTAAAATAATGCATGGTACAATAAAAATGAGATAAAATAAGATGTATCAGTAGCCCTGGAAGTCCACTGGTAGCACTGTGAAGTTTCTCAGTGCTTAAGCATTTTCAAGACCAAGGCTTATAACAAGGTGCATGTAAAAAGTATTTAAATAATCACTATTCTCTAAAGGCTTATACAAGTATTCAGTCATAGATTGTTTTATTTTTTAGAAAATAATCTAATACAACAATATTTAACGAGATATCCTTTTTTTTTAGAATTCTCAAGAGATCAAAGCTAGAATTTCCTATTATATCTATATACAAATTATTAACTCTCCACCCTGCTCCTCGGGATATAAAAGACAGGGAGACAGAAGACTAGAAGAAAGAGAGGTGTCAAAATTAGCAGATCAAAGCACAGCCATACAAAAAAAAAGCACAATGCAATATGCATATGTACTTGTTTTCTGGATACTTGTACAAAATTTGGATCTATTTACAATTCAATATGCAGCAGTGATTTAAACCCCTAAAATTCATGTATGTTAAAGAATATTCTTCATAAAAGTATTCTTCTTTGTAAAGTATTTATTTTGGCACCCATCCACTCACAGACCAGATGAGTTCTCCACCAAATAAAACAGATTTCAGCTCACAGTTAGCCCTGAACCTTTTTTTTTTCTTCTTTGCAAAGAGCTACCATACTCCTTCTCAACATCATCTGAACAATTCACACTGAGCAGTATTAAAAAGAACTCCACCACATTACATTAGAGAATTGGGAAAAATCCATGCAACAATATTTTGCTGTATGTTCATACAGGAGAAAATGAAACTAAGAATGCAGGAACCCAAATCAAGATCATGGCTTTATATATGGCACAGTATTTCACTTGTTGCTAAACTTGGCTGTAGCACAGGAAATAATATTGTTACTCAACAATATAATAATATTGTTGCATTGCTGCCAATGCTCAGGGATGTAATAAAATATTCTATTCAGTGCTACCACTGAGCTTCTGTTGGAAGATACGGGGTTCTGTTCTGTGTCATAGAAATGTTGCAAATATAAAATTTTCACTTTTTTACTTTGAGAGAACCAGTCAGCTGTGATCTTGTTTGCCAGACAGGACATTTTTTCTTGGGTATTCATGAGCAAAAGAAACAACCACTTATTAGATTTAACTGCATTCCTTGACTAATAAATAAATAAATGCACAATTTAAAGAGTTTTTTTTCAGAAGTCTGCAGAACCATCTACAGTAGCCACATTAAAATATGTATTTTGCATTGTTAAAATCACTACAAGTTTAGCAGTATTTCTGATTAGTCTTTAGTTTCCATTACGTGGCTAGCAATGGCAATACAAAAGGACAAAGCTAAGTGCTTGACTTTTCTGTGTAATTCTCACAATGCAGGATTTCTCATAATCTTGTATCTAACTTTTTCTGTTAATTAAAAATTTCCTCAAGCAATACTTGTTAAGGACAAACTATTCCCAGATTTCCACAATTCCATTTATCTTTTCCCATTCCTATAGGCTTATTGACCACAATATTTTGAAGCTTAGGACCCTAATGTGCAACCCACTGAAGTGAGCAGGTGTTTTTCCACTGGCATCAGTCAACGTTGACTAATTCATAAAGAGGATAGTTCAGAAAATCCCAAAGATAATCTAATTCTTTCAAATATTTGGCATTTTTGCTTATCAAAAGAGAAGTTTTATATTGTTGAGTTTTAATTTTTTTTTTGTTAGGGTTGGGATTAAATGTGTTAGATGGTATTTTTTGTTTGGACTTAGATGTTTATTAGTTTTTATTTATGTTACAGTTTTTCAAACTGAGTTTCACAGTATTTTACTCTAACAAACTAAAAAAAATGGAACCATATCTCTCTCTCTATAAGGTTTCTTAAGGATAAGCTCTTTAATTAAGAACTGACACTTAAATTATTTTTATTTTTAACTCAATAACTATCTGTGGCCTGCAATGCAGATTTTTTATCTAATTATACAATATTACTCAAACTTATGAAGAAGAAGGTGAAGAAGGACAAGCTTCTGCTCTGAAACCTTTATTTTGTTTTATAGATATCACTATATTCTAAAACTTTAAAGTTTTCTACTATGTGATATTATACACTTCTTTTCAAACTACACACTCATAATCCTAGTTCTATTATTTAATTTTGGAAGTTTTCTCTACGGCCTCAGGTCAAATGTAGTGTTTTCTTGAGGGTCAGTACCTGTCAGCCCAGATAGTCAAAAATTCCCAGTAACTAGGGTTCCAACATTATATTCTGATCAGCAACTAGGGAGGTCTACCTGCAGTTCTGTTTCTCGTTATTTAGATAAGCACTCTAGGTTTATCTGAAGAGGCACTGCTTACCATACAAAAACATTTCAACTAGCCTATTAGCAACTAGTCTATTTCAACTAGTCTATTAGCCTGGTACACATCCAGCATTCATGTTTGTAAATGTTCAAACTCTTGGAAGGCTTCATTCAACAATAAGAGTGAAAAGGGAGGGGGGAAGAAAAAAATAACAGTGCTATTGAAATTCAGGTCCAGAAATAGGGTACCACGCCAATGCCCAAACCTTACAACGTGAAGGTAGAACAGAAGTGGGGCGAGGGGGGAATCCCAAACAAAAACCAAAGCAAAAAAAACCCAACCATTTTTAAAAATTCAACTTGGAAATTAGCAAGAAAAGTAACTGGATTGGAGTGGAATTTTGCTCCAGCTTCCATTTTTATCAAATAATGTGTTCCATAAATTTCCACCTGATAAGATATCAGGTTTTGAAATGAGATCAAACCCCATGAATCTAGGAAATAAACTCAGGTGATTTTCTTCAAGGCTATAGGTATATTCTGAAGAGCTGACTTGTCTTGCCTTTGCACATACCAATGTTTCTAAGCAATGGAGACAGCGCGTGATTAACTAGTGGAAGAAAAAGCCTTGAAAGGACAAGCTTCTTGAGAAATGCTACTTCTGTCAAAAGCCAGGACTTGTTCCATTTAGATTGAGGTACCTGAGTTGAAGTCTTCTTTTCCATAACCATTTTACAACCAACTACAAACTGATATTGAAAAATTTTAATTGAACTGGAGAATCAGAAACCTCAAACTAAATCTCGACAAGAATTTGACAAGAATTTTCTAGCTTTCAAATCTTTTGAATCATGAAAAAGCCTTCAAACCAGACCCAACATACAAAATAATCTAGTTCTTCCTCACATAATGCTTTTCTTTGTGCTGCTATGTTTCCTCTCACTTTGGTCTTGACTCATGGAACTCATCTTTATTCATTTACATATTAGAGCTCAATCAAAGCTTACTTTGGAGTAAGCAGAGATTTAACAAAAGGACTATTGGTCCAGTTCTTCAATTCCATAACTACAAGCACCTGTTAAGAAGGCATGTCTTTTCCCCATTCATCAGTATTAATAGTTTCAAAGATAAATGCAGTAACAATGCAAGTCAAAGGTATCATATCTGCAGAAAATATATGTATGAATTTATGCATCCTCCAGTGGCTAAATTTTTTTAAAATATATATTTCTTCTAGAAAATATACCATAAATATGCTTCAGAAGTGCAACACTCAGCAAGACTTAGCATTTCTTATCAAAATGCTGCAAAATTTATTTTATTTATATCTATTGTGACCAACTTATTGAACTGGGGAAAAAAATGACCAAAAAACCCAAGCAGCTGTATTAGATGGTCATATATTCAGCTGGCCATCTAATCCTTTCAGATATAGTGTAATTCCTCAGGAAGTGAACACTGGCACAGTTACAGAGTCACTTGATGAAGCTAGAACAAATGGAACTTGCTTACAAATTGACTCTGCTTGTTTCAGATAAATTTCCCAACCATGAATTTTCTGAAGATAGAAAATTGAAATTGGATAGAAAGATTTCCACAGATCCTAAACATCTCACTGGAACCTTGAGAACGAAGCTTTCATTTTTTTTTTTAATAATAGGACAATTATTAGACAGTTCACTTTAGGTGCGCTAGATCTAAATGCTTATATTAAAATTCACAAGACTTAAAAGCTCAAAGCCTACAGAAGTTCTAGAATGTACAGCATTCATTTTAAGGTGGTAAAGGTGCAACTATGTTACCTGGCACATATATTACTTACTACTAAAGAGCCTGTATTTGCAAAAAAATATTACCTCAGGATATCAGCAATCATAAGGAATTTGTACACTTTAGGGTTACTTTGGGAGCAGGAATGAGAGCATTTAGAATAGAAAAAAAATATTAGACTCTAATGTTATAATGGAAATCACAAAGGAAAAATCTATTTAATATGTTAAAAACTAACTGACACTACAATAAAAACACTGCCAAAATGCAAAGCTATATTGACTGAAAGCCAGAATTCCTCTTTTGATCACACTCTATCACTTAACACTTGAACTGGAAAGAAATAAGGAAAAAAAAAAAAAACCAAAAAACTAGTTCCAGTTTTAGTCTGGAAGCAGGTGATCTGTAATCCTTAGGAGAGTCTTACTACAAGGGTTTTGCTTCTATCAGGTTCTTGATAATTACTGCAAACATTCGTGGTAGCTCTCAACAGCAAAGAAAGCAAACAGCAAGAGGAGCAAATAAAGCCACAAACCAAGAGACAAGACAAGTAGTAACTTCATTACAGTGAAGAGGCATGAAGATACTATGATGGGAACCGCTATAATAGTCAAAGCTGACATTCTGACGCAAGGTAAAATGCTGTAATTCACAAATTTAGAGTCCCCTTACTTTAAATAGAGGGTGGAAGTATGGTATGATAACAAGATCAAAGTAGCTTCTGATATAAATATGTTTGTGGGAAAGCATCCATTTATAAATGCAGATATATTCACATTGCAATGAGTTCAGCCTACTCTAATGACTTCCAAGAACATTTATCTTTATTTTTTCATGGTATTGTTCCAGTAAAAAGTAAGTTTCAAAGTACTTGTGTCTTTGTTCATAGACAATTATACAAAAGGGAATTTTGAGCTTAGTTTCATGGAACTAAAGAATATTTCTTTTTCTCATTAATGTTCCTCATTAACAACAGAAGCTGTGCAGAGATCTAAATTGAATGGAAAACTTTATTTTACACACAGTGCTAATGCCTGATCAATAGTTCAGCAAGACATGAAATAGGAAGATTTGACATCCAGTTTCAAAAAAAAAAAATGGAGACCATCATCTCAGGTACAACCTCAGTGACTCCAATAATTGCCCAAGAATTAATTTAGTCCCACCCTCCTTGCCTCTCTTCTAGAATTCACTTATATAAACCTGACATTATATAAACTGAATATGCACGTATGATGGGGTGAGGTCAATGCACCGTGAAACACTCGAGGAGGCTCCTTTTAGCTTCCTCCTTCACGACAAACAACACACCCAGCCCCGGAGTCGGAGAGCAACAGAAGCGCCGGGCTCAGGTGCCGGGCCGGGCCAGGAGGGGGTTCGGCACCGAGGACAGCGACACGGGCCGGGCCAGGAGGGGTTCAGGACCGGGGACAGCGACACCGGCCGGGCCAGGAGGGGGTCAGGACCGGGGACAGCGAGATGGGGCCGGCAGGGCCGTGGTTCAGCACCACGAACAGCGGCAGCTCCGAGGAGCCGGGCGGGGAGCGGGCTTGTTGCACGCCGGGCTGTGAATTCGCTGAGGGGCAGGCAAAGAACGGGGAAGGAAATTACCCCCAGCCTTCGCAAAAGCACAGTGGGGTAAAGGCATGACTATCCAGAACGCTGAATACCGTGGCAAGCAATTTAATCTATTTAGCCTCTCCCCTTCTAACTAATAAATGGAGGGGGAAAAAAGGAAAAAGGAAAAAAAAGGGTGAAAAAATAGGCTGAAACAGACCTCCTCAATCCATGACTATTTAATGAAGCCAAATGATAGTTGTAGAGGTTCAGAATTGGCAGAGTAACGGCCAGCAAATGTATTATGCCCAAAAGCACTGGAAGATTCAACAAGATTCTCTCTCCAGACGCTTGCAGAACCCATCCGCTTCCCTGGCTCCTAGCAGAGCTGTGGGGCATCCAGCCCCGTAAAGCACACACCCGCACACAGAAAACCATAACGGTGTCTGCACATCTCTCCCCGCCCCGACACACAAACTGCCCGTGCTCCAGATCAGTGCAAGGCAGGAAAGGAGGGCGCAGCCCACGGAATCGGGGACCGCCGCTATTATCAGAGACCGCTGTAGTGGGGAGAGCCAGAGAGTGCAGGCTCCGTCCTGGTGCCCGCGCCCGTGCGGCCACCCCTTCCCTCCCTCTGCCAGCAAAACGGAACGCCGGCTCCGGGTGCGGCGGGCCCAGCTCGTATTGCGACTCGCCCCCCGCCCCACCGCGAGGAGACGGAGAAGGGGGAAGGGAGGAGCGGGAGAAGGGAGATTTTCCGTGCATGCCTTTGCATGGGAGGCGGCTCCGCGCCGGCGAGGTTCCCTCTGGGCAGCCCCTGCGCCCTTGACATGACAGCGGCGATCTGCCTCCTCTCCTCCTCGCTCAGCTGGCTCAGGTCCGCCTCCACCCCGGCCGGGACCAGGCTCTGCAAGGGGGCCGCGGAGCCGCCGCCATCCCCGGCTGCCGCCGCCCCTTCGGGGAAGGCGCCCAGCCCTTCGCCTCCTTCCAGGCTCGCCTCGTTGCCCATGGCCGCCGCGGCTCGCCACCTCTCCCGTCGGGCGCAGACCGGGCTGGGGGGCGGCTCGCAGCCCCGCTCCCCCGCGGGCAATCAATTAGGGCTCGGCGGCCGCCACCACGGCCCCGCGCGGCGGCAGCGCCGGGGCCGGGCTGGGGCTCGCTGGCTGCCGCCGCGGCTGCCGGGGGAGTGCGGCGGTGCCGCCCGCCGTGCTCCGCCGCCCCGCGCAGCGCATGCTCCGGGCGGGCGGCTCCCCCCGCGCTCCGGGCCCGCCCCGCGCCACGGCCTTTAAAGGCACCGCCGCCCCCGCCCCGCGCACCCGCCGCACCGTGAGGGACCGAGCGGGGGAACCACGGCCATCCCTGCGGGCGCTGCTGCCTCCCGCTCGCCTTCCCTCTGCGGCCAAGGATGTGCAGATAAAGCTTGAAGATGCCTCGTTCGCCCGAAGCAAAGTAAGAGGGACTGGAAAACGCGTCTGGAGGACACCCCCTCCGAGCAACCGCTTCAAAGTAGAGTCAATGAGGTCGGACTGCTCCGTGCCCTGAACAGCAGAGTTTTGAATTTCACTGTGGATAGACGTTTTACAGCTTCTCTCAGTCTGTGTTTCAGTACTGGACTACCATCGTGATGACTGTCTCCACCATATCAGTGTTATTCCGGGACCCATCAGCCCCAAATTGGACACTGTATTCCTAATGCAGTTTCACAACTGTGAAATATATTGAGGAGAATAACCTTCTCCAACCTTCCAGCCACACTTGAGGTAGCAGAGGTCAGTCTGCCTCTGGCGTTCTTCATCACAACCACATACTGCTGGAATGCATTTCACCTGGATGTTTGCTGCAAAGCTGCTTTTCGGAAAACCTATCCCAATGCACGGAGTTACTCCTTCCCAGGTGCAGAACTCTCTGCTTACCATTCTTCAACTTCAAGACGTTCCTGCCAGCTCATTCTCCCACCTGGATGGAGCAGAGTGGCCCTGCTCTTTACTGTATCTACTCCTCTCCCAGCTGAGAGTTGCAATGTATTCCATGCCTTGCTCACATCAGTAGCAGAGACATCGCATACCATTAGTCAGAAAGATACAAACAGCAACACACCAGCAGTTGGACGTGATGCAAATAACCACAGCTGGTTTGAGCCCAATAGTTGTCTATTTTTCATCCACTGTACAGGTCTCACTAATTTGGCTATAAGGATATTATAGTTGATCATGCTGAAAGCCTGATGGAGTGATTTGCCTGAGCTTAAACACATGCTGTCTGTTTTTAATAACCTTCCCGTCTTTTGTCTGCTTGGACATGGCTTCTAAGGGGAATTACTCTGTAACTTTCCCAGGAAGGGCACTGGCCACATTTGTTGAACTGCCTGATAGTTCTCTTGTGGATCTCCTTTTTGAAGATGGGTACAGTGCTTGCTTTTTCCTGGTAGTTAGGAAGCTTTCCCTGTGACTTTCTGAAGATGACTGACTTTGCAGTAGCATCAGATCCCTGATCACTTTTTGATCCATCCAACTTAGTGCCATAAACTTCTGCATGTCCAACTGGTTTAAGTACTCTCTCCTACAGCTCATGCTTTTCCTCAGAGACCTGAGAGACTACAGGACAAACCCAATCTATAAAAGCCACTAAGTGCCTTGGCCTTTCTATGTTTTGCCACTAGTTTTCCTACCTCATTGATCAGCGCCAAGTTTTTACCAAATCCTTTCTAGAGACCTTACTAAATTGTGGCCACATTTTGTGTACTCAAATGTGTTTGTTAAGCAACTAGATCTTCACAAATATGATTTGTTTTGGTGAGGAAGATGTGCCAGCACTTGGTACTCTTGCTTGTCTCCTCCTTTAGCTCCATTAGTACTTTGCTTCAGACACAGCTGTAGGCAGATGAGCTCCCAAAATGACCTGCATAGAGATGCTGTACAAATATTTATAGTGCTCTTGTAGTGTAGCAATCAGAGATCATTTTTCCAGTACTGGTTCACAGTAAGTGATGAAACTAGTAGCAGCTGGGGGCTTTCTACTTTTCTCCTGAGTGGCTACAAGGAACACATCAAGAGAACCGCTCAGCAGAGAACATGATAAAGCACAGAGGATAAACTGTCTTAGTGGAGAAGCATGACAGGAGTGTAAGTGGCTGCCTCTTCACATGGTGTTCTAGGTTAAGATATTAGAAAGGCCTTTGGAAGAGGATACACACAATGCAGACACACCTGACAGAAGGTGGATTGCCTTGACATGGGAAGAAAAGACAAAGTTCTGTTAAGGGGGTTAGAAAGAAACACATCCCAACATAATTTTGCACAAATGAACATCATATATGTAATTATGAATAGGTGTGCAAAGTGCTGCTGCATGGAAGAAGACAAGTACAAAACAAAAATATGGAAAAAGAGGGATTTAATCAGTGAAAACATTTGGTTTTCTGATAATTACTAGTATGAGCATTCATAATACTCTTAAATATTTTGTGGAGGGTGGTATTTCTGTCTTTCAGTTGGGTAGTCAGAAACTTTATAATGTTCCCAAATGAAAGTTTTAAACAATATGCATCAGCAGAACTCATGTTTCCCTGCTTTGAATTGTTTTATTGTGTGAATTTATTTATTCAAAGCCAAATGAGTGACTGGTTCTTCTGACTCAGACCCAGAAGTTGTCTTATGTTTAAAATCAGATGGTGTATTTATTTTAAACATATGACAACTTCTTGGTCTGAGTCAGAAGAACTAGTGGTTTTGACTAAATAAATTCACTCAATAAAACAATTAAAAGTGGAGAAACGAGTTCTGATGAGGCTTATTATTTAAAACTATATACACTGTTTCTGTTTCACTTTTAATCTGTCCTGAGATAGAAAATAGGAGGAAGAGACATTAAGGCCTAAAGAAGATGAGCACAAAAAGGAGGCAAAGGATGAGAAATGACCTTTAGTGGGAAGTTCATTTTTGGCTTCACCGGAGCCAAGGATTTCACCTTAAAAATTATGATTTCAAATGTCTTAGGAATTTTTGTGGAAACAGTCTCTTTTCACAGTTTTGTGACATTTACCTTTTCTTATGAAAGAGCATGAAATCAATAGTTATCTGTTCCAGAAGTCCTGCTGCAGGTCTGTTTTCCCTACATCCTATAGTTTCCACATCTTTCTCCCTATGTACTTTACGGTCTGTCCAAAAGTGACAAGAACTCTCTCATTTTGGTGTTACCAATGAAACTCACAAACTAATGGGTCTAAAGATTCTCTTGTAGCAAGGAAAGAAAAGTTATCAAATTAATCAGCCCATTTGTCAAAAATTGTAATATCTAACTTGCAAGATATGGCTCACTGGTGCCAGTAGAAAAACCCTTATTAAAAATTGCTTAATCTGTAGCACAGAAAATTATGATTAAAACCTTTTCAGAGATAAAACAGTCCTTTTTAAAGTGCATGCAAATTAGAGTTCTTTCTGCAAATTTAGAGGCAGAGATAGAGAAACAAGTTACCTTTTCTTTGATACTAGGTAATATAAAAGGATAATCATGAATAGCAGCAAATCAAACTACCCTTTGAGGACCTGTTCACAGATTTTGTAGAATCTTAATTGTATCTGTTTGAATCCAAAATAGACCAGCACAATCACAAACATGTTTATATTTTACATTGAGGCCATATATGGCATCTTTTTCCCTGCAAAAAAAAAAAAGCACCATATATTTGAAGTGATGTAACTTCATTCAGACTAAACACTGTGCTTTATCAGTAATGCAGTACTTTCAACAGGGCCTGACCAATTTGGTTTGCAAACTAGATACATCAAATCTTCAAAGGAGCCAGTCCAAGGTAGAGCTGAGTATGCAGAAGCAGCACAAGGACACTGGTTCATCTTTTGCCAGCACTGAATCCAATCTGGGGCAAGGGAATCTCAGTTAAGAGTGTATCTGCAGCGCTAAAATGAGTGCTAGAAGTTAATTTACTGATTAACAACGTTGAAGACATCCAATTTTTTCATCACCAGGCTACTTAGTATAGATGTGCTCTTTACATTTTACAGTTGAGAAAAAGCCATTTAGTGCATAGAAGTTGGAGAAGTAATGATAAGATCATCAGAAGAAAGGAAGAGGTCAGTAATACCTTGGCATGAACTAGCAAAATGGGAGACACTTTAATAATATTCCTGGCACTGTGCCCAGATAAAAGTGAAGAGGGTAGAGTTGTGTTAATTGTTAGTGATTACCAGAGGCTGTACTGATCACTACCACAGAATAAGACAGAGAAAGCTAGAAGAGAAGCTAGAATTTGCATAACCGTATTCATAAAACTTTACACATTCATATTTTTTTTATTTTTACTTGTACAAATACTTAGGTAAATGTTGCAGTGCCCCTATCACATTTATCTACCTCATTTCAGAGATACAGAGACTGTGGAGTTTAAAAGAACTGGCTAAGATGCATCCAGCAGTTAAGTCCATCTGCTATACAGAATGAGTAGTGCCTTGCAATGATAGCTCCCACCAGCAAAGCTTGTCTCACAAGTTCTAATTCTGTGTCAAGCCTACACTCATCTACATACCAACCAAAGTTTGGCTAAATACTGCACTGCAAATGTTCTTGAGAATCATGACTACTCTCCAGTCTCACCTGAATTACTACTCACCAAAACAACCAGTAAATAATGATAACAAGGTACCTTGCAAAGCATTGTGTGGTTTTGCTCTTCTATTCAAATATATATAACTATTCTCTTTCTGCATAGAATTCTCTATTCCATTACTTTGTAAATGCAGGTTGAGAAACTAGTGTAATAGTGATCTACCCTGTTTCAAAACTCTTTCAAAACTCACCTTTTTAAGGAGAAACAACCCACCTAACCCAAAACTGAATACAGCCTAAAAACTCCCAGGTATTATAAAACATCCTGGGCAGAATTATTTGTGGTACTCCAGAGCACCTGAGTGTCTGGGCTTTTGGGATACCATGCAGTCTGATATAACAGCATTACTGTTATAGCATCCTTTTTAAGATTAAATGAATCACTTCTGAGAAGCCTCTGCAGATATTTAGCCTCATTATCATCAGTCTAAGTGAAACAGGATTAGTACATGCACTTTACCCTACTGAGTAGCCAGTGCATGGACACCTGGCTAAGTTTTCCCAGTAATCTCACAACCACATTTTCTTACTTCAACAAAACAAAGTCTGGCACCTGAGTTCAGCACAGGAATGCTGATATGTTCACATTATAAGCATAGTATGGATTAGTCAGAATGTTAAACATAATTTGCAATCAGTATTTTTACTACACAAATAGTGATTTGCATTTTAGAGTGAAGAATGGGGAAAAAAAGCCGCTAATCTCAAAGGCTGTGTCCTAAACAACACGCAACAGCAATATTGTTGTTCTGTCCTGTTGTTCTCCTGTTGCTTTCTTTAATATGAGTTAATTCAACTGCAGCAGTTGAGTCCAACTAATAGTGGTACCGATGCCACCACAAAGAGTACAATTTTATTTGTTTATGTGGTGAAAGAGTCATATGTGTAACTATTACAATTCAAAAGCAAACTCAAGGAAGAACGTAGGGGAAGATTGGAGCTGTCATTAGCAAGTTCTGATAAATCACATTAAAATTAAGAATTGGGTTTGCACCAGCAAGCATAACAGTGAGACCCTCAGGATCTTTCCTTGGGATTTTAATTGATAACATGAGAGTATTGAAAGTTCTCATTCCCCCAGCAGTTATCTCCTTCATGCTGAGAGCACAGTAGGAAAAACTTCATAGCCTAAATAGAGGAAAGTCTTGCTAGTGAAGTGCATATTTAGATTATGTGTTCAGGTCCTGCCTATGCCACAGCGAACAGGTTCATTTTAAACATAATGTTACATATTTTTTCCTTCTAAATGAATCCAGGGGGTTGAGGGAAGGTGGGGGTGGTAGGGGGTAGAGGGGAGTGTATATAATGTCAAATGTAACTCTTTTGTATTACATGGATTTTAACTAAAACCCCTAAATATTGGCCAAGGTTACCAGTTCCAAGGATAAGATATTAAAGTTAAGCACCTGTGTCCTTCTTTAGGCGCTCACATGTAGAATGATAACATGAATGCAGAGCACACATTTCCAGTGGGCTCTGCCCATTGCTTACCACATATTGAGTGACATGCTGTAGACCATGTTAAATACACTAACTAGGTTTTCTGGCATTGGGTATCAACTGTCTCTGTGACAGAATTAGAGAGAGAAATGTAAAAAAATTATCTTCATTCTCTAGTCCTCAGAATGGGCTCTGAATAATGCTCATTTCAGGTAAAGTAAACAACAGTCTTTATCCCAGAAAGTATATTTCTTCAGAACTAAGAAAGTTTACCCTTCTCTTCAGATATGTACATAGAGGTTTTATACTCTTGGCATTAGAAATAGCTCCTTGTTCATAATGGCACCAAAACAGTCATATATCCCAAAGGCCTTGATGTTCATTTTAGTCCAAAACCAATTTTAGGATGGGTAAGAAGTAACCTTTGGAGGTCACCCGGACCAACCACTTTCTTAAAACAAGGCCAACATATATTAGGTTGTCCAGAGCAACTTGCAGTCAAATTCAGTCAAATCTCTCAGCCTCTCCTCAGAGGACAGTTACTCCAATTTCCTAACAGTGTGGGCAACCCTTCATTGGACTTATTCCAGTTTGTCAATCTCTTTCTTATGCAGAGGAACCCAAACCTGGCTGCCGCACTCCAGATGCAATATTACAAATGCTGAGTACAAAGGAATAATCAGTTCCCTCAATTTTTTGGCTACAATACAGCCCAATATACTGTTGACCATCTAAAGTGAAGGTCTTTGCACAAATCCCTCCTGAATTTCAATGGGTTCATGTCTGCCCATTCCTCCAGTCTGTCTACATCTCCTTGGATGCCAGCCCTACCACAGAGCACATTGACCTCATCTGCCAGTTTGGAATCATGAGAAAAGTTGAGGGTCCTTTTCCTCCAGATCATTGGTAAACTTATTAAACAGGATAAGGGCAATCCAACTGGCCAAAGCATGACCTACATGTTCTACACCTATATTGGATATTTTCATTCCCCACTTTCTTCTTCATTTGTCTAGAAATGGCTTACGACAGGACTCACTCCGTGATTTTTCCAGGAACAAAGGTGAGGTGGACCTGCCCTTTGTTTACTGGTATCATTTTTAGTTCTTTCTGAAGATAGATGGTTGTAGCATTTTCCTTTCCCCAGTCATCAGGGAACTCCCCCAGTCTCCACAACCTTTCAAGGACACCTAAGACTTACCTCATATGACATTGGCCAAATCTCTGAGTACTCACAGATGCATCCCTTGTATTCCTGTGGATCTGTATATATTGAGATTACTCAGATCACTGACTCTATCATCTTCCACTGTTTGACCTACCTAACACCATCTGTACCTACCCAAGCAATGTTTCTAAATTCCTCCTTAGCCTGCTTTACTCTTATAAATGTTCTTTTTGCACTGGACCCCAGCCAAGTCCTTGTTTAACCAAGACATACTCCTGATATATATACTAATTTTTGTGTGTACTAGGATGGATCATTGCTTTATTTCAAGGAGACTGATCTTAAAGATCTAACTTTCATGAGCTCCTTTGCCCTTCAATACTGCTTCCCACCAGATTTTACTTCCCAATTCTCCGACTAAGCTGAAATATACATTCCTGGAATTCAGGGTCTGGGTTCTGTTTCTTGCCTTCCTCAGGAATCCCCTCAGGATCTTGAGTTCTGCAATTTCATTGTCACTGACCAAGCCTGCCTGTCACTGACTGTCACATCCCCAACAAGCTCTCTAGAGGCCATGAATGTCCAGGAAAACATCACCTTTCCTTGTCACACGCACAAGATTCGTATTATGAAGTTGTACATGACAACCTCCAGAATTTTCTGGGGACGTGTCCTGCTGTGCTGCCCTTTTGGCAGGTGTCAGGGAGGCTTAAATATCCTATGAAAAACAAAGTCTGTAATACAAAGATGTTAGTCAACTGTTTAAGGAAGGCTGTCTACTCCTTCACTCACATTCAGAGTGTCTGAGTAACATGCTCTTGCCAAATGCCATGTTTACTGGCCTCTCCTCTGACCCTGACATGCAAGCGCTCAACTACACCATTGCCCATGCCGCAGAAGAGCTGCTCCTTTACATTAGCAGCAATTCCCTTTCTCTTTACCTTTGTCTTTCTTAAAAACATTCTTTCCATCAATCTCAGCACACCAGGCACATGAGGGACCCCACTAAGCCTCAGACATACCTGGGAGCTCATGAAATGCACATCTACTCCTGTCCAAGCTTGTCCTTTTCACCAGGAGGGTTGAGAATAAAACCTGGACTCCCATGCTGTTCAACATTGTCCCCAGAGTCTTTTGTTAGCCTCAGGGTCTTCCCTGGCAGTGTCATTGGTGCCCATGTGGATGAGCACCCAGGAATGCATAATACCTTTCTCTCATTTATCATAGGTCTCATACCACACAGGGCATCCTCCATAGTATCCATTACTTGAAAATGTAAATTACCATTGGTTATGTGATACTTATCACTGCCGTGGGCAACTTTCATTAGCTTCTTACAACTTCTGCAGCAGTACAATTCCACATGGTGTAATCTCAACTTTAGAAACAGAGCTTCTCTTATTAAACATCTAATGCCTTTGCAAACCAAAAAATATTTTTATAATTTGTTGCCTGTATGCCAAAGTTTTACTATAATGAAATAAACAACAATGAAACTCAGTATAATCCAAAGCCCACAAGTTTACTATATTCACTATACCTTTTAACTCTTACAATATCATTTTCTTAATACCACTTTCTTTAGATAATTAGGCACATTGAAGTGGCTTGTATCATGAGACAATATAGCAGTCTCTTTTTCCTCAACAAGTTGCTAAACCTAAAAGATGATCCACAGCTTAAGAAACCAAGACTTCCTGTTGTTAAAGAGATTTTTTTTTTATACCTGTAGGTAGCCACTAGAAGATAATCACTTCTAGTGATTAACTGTATACCACTGTGTAGGAGGCTTTCTTGTGTTATATGGGAGCAGTGACACATCTTACTCTAACAGTGGGAATTCATGGTTTTAAGAATTTAAAAACTCACATGCTCTAGTCATGACATGCAATAAAATATCTCATGATTTCTTGTGATTTGCAATTCACAGCTTCATCTGCTTGCTGTGTCTTTACTCAGGGAACAATTGAGTGTGCATATGTGTGTGTACTGATTACACAAGGTTTGCCTTGCTACTGGGTGGACTTCAAACAGGGAACCACAGCAGTTTTATCTCAAGTGGCATGGCAGGAAAACTCCCAAGGTCCACTGCTCTCAACAGCTTTTGCACTCTCTAAATAAGCATTTGGATTTTCAGAGACCTTACCATCATTTTCACCCAAGCAATTGGATTCTCGAGCAGGATTTAACTAAGTTAAAAGGATGCCTACATTTAAATACCCACAAACAAATTCCACATGTGAGCCAAGTGTTCAGACTCCCATTGCAGCTGGATGAGAGCCAGTCCATAAACCATTAAGGGGGACTCAGGTGAATAACAGATGGGATGCAATTGCATAAACATATTATATGCTACTTAAGACTCCAGCTGCCAGTGCAGGGAGAAAGAGATCTTTTATAAGATCTAAAATTTATTTTATAAATTCTCAGTCATATCTGCCAGACCTACCATAAGGCACATTAAATGGCATTACATAGCTACCTGTGGGCACATAACTTAAGAGAGCAGAGCATACCTCGTAAAGTTAGACAGCTTTGTGGGAAGCCACAGAGCCAGCTTTCTTGAAATTTAGATGTCCCCATGTCTTCAGCTGAATCTCAGCTTTAGTGTGTACTGAAAAGGTAAAGTTTATAAGCCTTTCCTAAGTGCTCTCTTCCCTCACAGTGCAAGCCCCTGGCTGACAAATCCAGTGCAAATAACACCTGCAGTTAAGATCAAGAACAGTTTCTAAGCCTCAAGGAAAAAATCTTTGTAACAGCTGGAGGCATGGAGGAAGAGGGGTATGAGAACTCTTTCAAATGCTATTTCTGAAAAATGATCAAGCCTTTTGTAGGCCTGAAGTATATTTTTACAGTTTTGGTGGAATGTTTGCACATTCACAGAATGACACGCCGGCTGAGGTTGGAAGGAACTTCTGCACAATCCCATTCAAGTCCTCTACTCAAGCAGGATCACATACAGCTGATTGCCCAGGAGCATGTATAAACAGATCTGAAAACATCTAAGGGTGGAGACTCCACTGCTTTTCTCTAATTCAATAAAATACTGCTAAAAAACTTGCTGTTTTGCAATAATTTAGCACTAAAGTTACACACATGTCTGTGATTTAATTTAGCTACAGGGTTTTCCAAAGCAGCACAATCAACATAAAACAGTCACTTTTAGAGATTGTAGAACAGCAGTAAGTACACTATGAATGTAAATACCCAGCCCATTTCTCTTACCAGCTTTACTGTTAAATAAAATATAGTGACTAGCTGAAAAAATAACTCATAAAGAATTTTAAATTACTATTATAAACTCATTAAGCTTAAAATAAACCTCACCCATTTGGGCTTGGTTATTTTTTTCAATTGCATCCATTGATTTTAACATCCCAGATTAGTTCTCACCAGCTGAAAGAGAATTTCCACTTTAACAGAGTTCATTTATATAGCACAGAGATACTCAGAGTTGTAGCAGATTTAATTAAGTTTCTTAACAATTCCTGAAGTCCTTTGGACTAATTCACACAAAGAAATTCTGAGGATATGATGACAGATGAATCTACAATTTCAGCTAAAACAAGCAAATATTCCCTCCCACATGGATCCTCTCCTTTCTTTCATCTCATCTTTCCTCTTCCCTTGCCCTGAAGTATCTTTAAGTCATCATTTTGTCTATCTATAATTCCCTTAACACCTGTACTAGATTTACAATAAAAAAAAAAAGTAAAAATAATCAGCTGTAACTCAGAAGTCACACGAAGAAAATCAAAGAGCAGCTGAGCACTCCCCACGGGTTCTGATGGGAGTGGTGGGGTATGACCTAACTGAGTTCTCCACTTTGCCCATTACCACAGTGTCTTTGATAGTCTTATGACTGTAGAGAGGAAAAAAACCCCTTTTTTTCCATTAAAGAATGGATTTATGCAAAGATTAAGAGGAAATATGCATCTACAGTGCTATGCTAAATAAATGGATGTTCTCTTTTCTCCTTTATATTCTTTCTGTTGGCCTAGAAAAGTGACTATGAAATCTAAGATGCATCTTTTTTAAGTATGATCTAGACACTTTTTAGGCCTTTCACTGGTTTACTTTCTGAGTTTGCCTGCAGCATAATATGGAAGAAGAGTTCTATAAATTCAAATGTTTTCCTCTGTTTTAAAGAGGTAACTCTCTCCCAATGTCATTTATAAACCAAAATTTCATAGACAAATTCTATTACAGAAATGTTTGCTATTGACTATGCTCCCTGGACCTAAAAATCCACAAAATAAAATTAAATTAAGAAAATATACAACACAGCCAAAATTCCCACTCATTGAAGATATCTCCTTCCAGAAACAACTCAAGAACAACAAATCAAAGCTCTTCAAAGGCCAAGATTTAATAACTCCAGACAGTCTCAGGTTTGAACTTTGAGTTGTTTCTATATTATCTTTCCATAATCATGACTCAGTTCCTCCCTAAGGACTAGCTCAATTTTAAAATTTTATTTTGTTTTTTCAAATCACTTCCCAGTTAAGTTCCTTCGTTAACTCCTCACCAGAAGTTCCTGACTCATTTATTTGCCTTTGGTAAATCTATGAAGTGCTGAATTATTCAGCTGGTAGAAACATTTTTTACCACTACTATGAGGATCACACAAATACCAGAAGACTACCACCTTGCCTTATTTGTTGCATTTAGGCCCTAAATTGCCTAGGGCATCATTTGAGAAGTTATTTATTCTCACAAAAAAAAAAAAAAAATCAATAGCCCAGTTGCTGAAAATCAGTATTTTTGGACAAAACCCTGTAGGCATAAGTATAAAATTTCCCTTACAGTGTGAACAGGTTTATATACAACATTAAAACAAGAGTTTCTAAGTCCTGCTCAATTTTAAACTCTTACTGTTGTCACTTGGTTTCTATTGATCTCTATTTGAGAATTCTTATTTTATATCTACATTTAAGAATTTTTTTCTGTAAATTAGTTATAAGTAGCATAAAGATTCATGCCTTTAATAAATTTTTGTCACAATTGCATTTTTGACTCATATTTACTGCTTAAAAAATGATAAATGTCAAGTGCTGTACCTCTTCACCAGATATTGTTAAGACCTAGAAATTTCTAGAATTAGTAAATGAGGATCACATTACTTTCCAAAAAGATCAAAATAACTTACTTGAAACTATTTTAGGACCATTTTTCCTACATGCATGAAAGTTTAGCAATGCAAAACAGTAGCATTTAGCAATATGACTAATTTGATTGTTCCCTTCTCTGTACGCTTGCACAGAGTATTACACAACAGTTAAGACTGCAATAGTTGGATTGAAGTTGTTATTTTTCTGCAGTTTTTACTCCCATATTTGATAATTGTTCCTTCTTTCTCCTTTCCCTTCCTCAAGTAGGCATTTGAAATACAATTATTTCACTGTTTGTGAACATCTCTAGGAAGCACCACTCTCTCCATAATGTGGAGTTGCTGTTTTGCTGTTTATAGGTCGTATTCATGATGTTCTAAAGCTCCTCACAGAACTCCTCATACCGCTGATGGAGAACACAGCCAGAAAAGGGTAATCCACACAAGAATCAGAAATTTTAGCGTAAGTTTTGCAGTTTAGTATCTGTTTCTAAAATACTAAGAAAATAAACTAGATTATCTCTCCTGTTGGGACAAGGGAGAAAGCCATACAAGTGTTGTTTAATTAGAACTTATCTACTATTAACCTATTTTATAAAAAAATAATTATGATAAAAGATTATGTTATATAAGACTACATTTCCATTTAACATATGATTTTATGAAAATAAAAAATTATTTGTGTGGCTTATCTGTTTTCCAGCATGTGATTTTTATGCATCGATAGAGACTTTTGGTATTTTTCAAGAAATAAGCATCTCCTAATAATATTCAAATTTTTACCACTTAGGTAGAAGTACCTTTATTGTCACAATTCCAAAATGTTGAGATCAACAGTACTATCATTCTTGAATTCCACTGAGGAGATATAAAACAAAAAGTGAGTTAGTTGCTGCTAGTAACTATTCAACCAGTGATGTCCTTTTTGTTTTTCTAAAAAATTGTAGCTGGTACTTAAATTCACAATTCAGTACGGAAAATCAGCTCAACACGGAAAATTATAACTAATAAAAGAGTTGCTTACCTTGAACTTCAGCTTTCCTTATAATCTTGATTTCTTTTTGTTTGTTTTGATATCTAGTGGCTCCAGAAAGCAGCAGGATGAGAATTGCCTGTGTCCCTGTGAATGTCCAGAGCAAAGAGGTTAGTCTGTGATATATTAGTCTCTCTAATCTCCTCATATCCTCCCTGGCGCAGCTGAGTATTTCGTGTAGCCCTTAATACTGAACACAGACTGCAAAATCAGTGATTCCAACTCATCATAGCAGGAGAGTAATTCAGTTTCACATACTGTTTTATAACATAGCCATCTTATATAAGATTTAGTTTATCCAAGATATTTTTATTTAAAAACCTATTACTTTCAAGGCAGGAATGTGTCAGTGGTATACCTTACTTCATTATGCTTTTTTTTCCCAAATAGTCCTTTTTAATTTAGAAAACTGTCAGTAATATAATTAATAAAATTATAGGCTGCAGCAGTGAACAAGCTAGATACAAAGCACAGCCAATCCTGATCCAAAACCCATTTGCCACGTGCCCTACTCTCACACACACAAACCCAACTCTGGACAGCTGCCAGTTCACACTTACTTTTCCTGTCTGAGCTGGGGTCTTATCACTGATAACCACCATTCCTCAAGCAAACTAATAGGCAAGGTGGGATTTCTCATTTAGTTAGCAACATATTTGTGCTGACTGTTTTTTATCAGTATTGTATTTTTTTTTTAAGATTTAATGGCAATACAACTAGTAAAATCTGTTTTATTCACAATAACTCTTCCAATTTACTTGCTGATTTCTGCAAATTCTTAAATGTATCAAAGGGGTAAAAATTTTTAATATTCACAGTCTAGTATTTCTAATCCATTTCATTTTTCCCTTTAATTCTGAGTTGGTTGAATTGAAAAGAAAAAAACTAAAGCATGACTGGAATGAGCTGACCCAGCATGATTTCTGCCAGTAGACCAAAGCACATTACATCACACAAGGATTATAGATTAAGATTACTTTGCTTATTCTGTGAATGTCTATGAAGAGCTCAGTTTTTTTTCTTTACTGTAACTTCAACATGTAACTTTGGGTGGGCTCATTCAGCATCTCTTCACATGTGCAGTTTCATCTGCGCATTTGCTATGTCATGTTTTTAGTTGAATGAAAATTAGCGTGACAGCTGTTTGTTTATTTCTACCAGCTGCCCTTGAGCACATCCATAACAGACATGACCTGTTCTAGATGGGTCTTAAGAAGCTGCTTTAGACAGGAAAAGAGACAGTACTGCAATGGAAGTCCCCAAGATAAGACTCAAATCAGGTAACTTCTGTTTCCACTGTGACACAAAACTGTCCACATGACCAGTCCCTAATCCTTTGGACACAGCTATGCTATTGCTTAAATACCTTTAAAGTCTCACCCTGCTTTATACTATGCTTCAGTATACCTGTAGAAAATAAAAACTTGCACTGCAGATATGTGCAAGTAAACTATCCATATAAAAATGTATATGTATATTAAAAATCTCATTTAAATATTTTGAAAATTCCTATAAAAATCTGTTCTATTTTCCCTGATCTCATAATAGCATGGTTGAAGCTTATCTTAGATCACTATGACGTTGGAGTTCATATTACAATGTTGGACTTCTACTTTTGGTTTGCTGGAACTCCTGTAGTGACCTGTGTATTCCACTGACACGTGCAAAATGAATTATGCTAAAATTTATGTATACTGGGCAAGGGAAATGTCCTTGCTGTCTGCAAGCAAGAGTTCTCCCAAATCATGACACTGCATCCATTATCAATGTCATGTTTTAACACAGTTCAGCAGCTGAGTAATGGTTTGAAGAAAGTTTCTGATTGTCCATCATTATTCATGCCAGGTAATTGATTAGTTGTCTCCACTGACCGAAGCTATCAACTGTGGATTGAAAAGCTGAAACTTCAGGTGGCATGTTTTCACTTCAACAGTCTCCTGGCCAGTTTCTAAGCTTTCTGTGGAAACTAGTAGCTTTGAATTGGTTTTCAGGATCTGCTGATTGCCTGTCACTGGAGTTTGTGTAAGGGGTTTATGCATTTTCCTTGACTCTGGATCAATAGTAGAGTTCAGTGTGAGGGAGCTGCCACCTTGGCGCTTCCTGATTTGCTGTGGTAGCAATCGACTCTGTCACACTGCCATTTTCTTAAAGACTCTTTTCACTGTAACAGCTGTAAGAGATCCCTAAGGCAAATTGGAAAAGAAACTCACAAAATAAGAAATCAAGAAGTGAAAAATTAAGTTTCTGTCTTCAGCTCAGAACTTTTGTGTAAAATTTTCAATACCCATGTGCTTCTACTGTACAAGATCAGTAGAAAGGTGCCATTAAGGAATGTTAATTGTGCAAACACAAAATATCTTCAAACTTCTGAAGATTTTGTGTAAGCAAAATATTTCAGAATCACCATATAGTCTGTGTAATTTTGTCCAAGAACCTTAACTTCAAAATTAACATATCTGCTCATTAAAATATGGAAAAAGCAGGACTAAACAGAAAATGCTGAATTCTGCTACTATGAGGCTTACTGTGACATAGAGTACACCATATTTAGAGCTGCATCCTCACTTTTTAGACTATTTCCATTAGTTCTAAAAGGCCACTTTCTTCCCCCACACCTTATACACCTTTATTTCCCTTTAAAAATATAACAACTATAACTAACTATAACTATAACTATAACTATAACTATAACTATAACTATAACTATAACTATAACTATAACTATAACTATAACTAACTATAGCTATAACTATAAATAATATTTTTAAAAGGAATTGCTTGATTTATTTTCAATGCTATACACACCTGTGTGGGATGAACAGCAGAAGTGCAAACAGATCAGGGGCCAGGGAAGGAGCACTCCAGCCACCACAGCAGGGCTTCCTGGCAGGCCAGGAAAGGAATAATGCCAGAGCAGATATCCACACTGCAGCCCATGGAGGACCCAACAATAGAGCCAGTGAATATTCCCTGAAGGAAGGATCTACACTGGAATAGGCTCCTGACAAGAATTTGGCTGGTGCTGTCATTATTGCTCCCATACTGAATACCTTTTCCTGGATGACCTATGGGGTTACCAGGCTGTTCATTTTATAATTATAAACAATTTATATACCTATATATATGTATAAAATTATACATTTCTTCTCTAATATCAATGATGAAAGCAAACAGGAAAGTCTGTCAGGTATCTGGTATCTGATTACAAGTTTTCTGTTACTGGTAGAAATATGAGCAGAAATTCTCTGTATGCAAATGTTGTTCTACATTATCTCCATTTTTGTCTTAACCTTTCTGCAAAGTTATGTCTCTGGATACAGATGGAGGGAGAATACAGGGCTAGAGGCAACTGCTACTTTCCTGCCTCAACATTTAAAAAAATCCTTTCCAATCCAAGGTAATTATTGCTCCACCTTCACAAGAAACAGTGATTATCCTTGCACTTGAACTAAAGAAAATCTCAGTAACCACCTTCATTTCCATCTCGTTTATGTTCCCTCAGATGACATTTTCCTACTCTTCTGTGCTAGAGTGATTTTGCAAGGAGATGTTTTTATTATTCCTCAAATATAGGGGGTCATTTGGCAGAAACAGCCTTCTAGAATAGCCTTTAGAGTTTTAAGGTTAACTGTGATTAAATTGTTTTTTACTTCTGCAGAAAACTGCAGAAAACAGATATAAGGTCTCTTTTGCAGACCTCTGAGGAACAGGGACTATTGTTTCTCTTAGTTATATGCATAAAAGCTAAGATCTCTTTCCACTAATGTGTATCTCTCCTGACCAATGCTTCTGCTTTTTCGTGATGTTCCAAATAGCATATTAAAAAAAATAGGATTCATTGATAATCTCTCCTAAAGATATCTCAGTTAAGAATATAGCTTAACATTTAAAGTGTGGTATCTCCTTGCCAACATATGAAGCAATAAAGGTGATTGAAACATTTCAGAATTTTGATTATCAGAACACGTGAAATAAAATTTCACACTTCAACCACCTTAATGTCTTTAAGGGTCATATAGTTTTAATGTAAATATCCATTTCCCATTTTTATTCTTAATTTAGCAAGACTGACCAACATATATTCATTGAAGCTATAAAACATAGAGAATAAAATTATTACCCTGTTGAAATTAGTGTTTTTTCCATCATTAACTTATGAGCATGCAGTATTTTTTCTATTGCCTCCTCATTTTAATCTTCCTTCTGCTCATTTAGGGTAGGAAGCATGTAATTATATAAGCATAATATACATGTGATTAATCTAAATTTTGAAGAACTTTTGGAAAAAAAAGTATTGTAGTTTATACCTTTCTAATTGGTTATTTCTATATTTCAAGCATCCATTCAGCCTATAGACATGAATTTTGGAAATAATTCTGAATTATAAAGACGTTGCATCACACTGCAACAAGTATTTATTTTTAGACATCCATCTGTAGTCTTATTCTTATAATATGTCTCAATACTTGAACTTAAAATCAGAAAAATGCCGACAAATATCTCTGTAAATTTGAATGGTGCATACCCTGTATCACCAAATGCTTCCTAATTAATGGCAAAAATAGGAAACACAGATGCTGTGTGTGCTAGCAAAATAAGGCTGATTAAACACATTCATTTCTCGTGTGCTGAACCTCTTAACAGTTAATTGGATTGACATCTTCCCCAAAGAGACACACCAGCAGGTGGCTTTTGAATTCCATAGAAGTCTACAACTGCAAATCATTGATCAGTGAAAGATCCCACTGACTACCTTTGGTCCTGCATCAAGACTTGCACTGTCTGAACACGACCATGATTTGTGAGCCCTGGTACAGAGCCCAGCAGCCACGAACTATCCCCCTGCACTGCTCTGTGGAAGGAGTTATGATTTATAGAGTGATTAAACAGCAGATAATCCTAGTACAGAAGAAAGTATTATTTTTTCCCTCTGAAACACACAGGGATCTGTTCAGCAACCTTATAACCTCAGCCCTAAATGAAATCACACAATTTTCAGGAATTAGTTATGGGGTAACTTCTACCATAGATTCCAAAACATTGATGCCATGGGACTGCACCAGAAGAAATGAAGCTCGAATTGTGAGGCACATTTATGCTCAGCCACAATCCTATTTCCTGCCCTCAAGCTTGAAGGTGGAACTTTGCCTTTTATATCTATTATAAATCATGTTTCCTTCCATTGCCTGCAAGCTTGCTAGACATTTCCACAGGCATAAACAAAAGCAAGCCAAAACAACTGCTTATGCTGTTAGTACAAATGCTTTTCCTTATTTCAAACATTTTAACTCCTAATTAACAAACTCTTTTAAAAAAGATTCCATTCTCTCTTCCCAAATAAAAAATATATTTATGACTTATTGTGATATAGCTTTGATGGAAGTTTTCCTTTAGTGGAAAAAAAAATAATCTGTGAATGCAGTTTATTATCTTGTTCCTAATACTTTAGGCAAGTTCTTTTACCTGTGACTGTCAAATTCAATATGCCTTCTGTAAAAGTATACCCTGAGTAATCTCAGTCAGCATTGGCTCTTGCACAGCTCTCCTAATTTTACTATACTATTGAAAGCAAGAAATTAAAGGTTTTGTTTGTCCCAAACTGTGGTAAAATACTCTGAATATTCCTAGACAGGATTCAGAGACTTTTCTGTCAAGTTCTGGTGAAAGATAATACTTTCTCCAGCTGTGGAGATAGAATTTTCCCAAACTCATTACTGTTAATTGTCTTGTGACTAGAAAAGTAATGCTATTTCTAGGGCTGTGTGGTCATCTGTGAGAACAGCAGGTTCAGTTCCATAACACTGATGAGAGAAATAATGACAAATGTTAAAAAAGAGTCCCTGAGACCTCTACCATTTAGAAAAGAGCATAGATTTGACTGGGTGTCAAAAGTTCACTGTATTCATAAGATATTTTTGTCTGCCTTATTGTTGTTATGACCCTTTCTCTATACGCTTTGCCAAGTTTTTCAACCTTTCCTCCAACTGAACTGTAATTACTGGAAATATTGCTTATAGTTATACAGATTTCTAAAAAGGACACCAAATGTACTACTGTTTTCATAAGAACATCAATCTGCTATATAATTAACACTGTGTGGAAGAGGGAAAATGAAGTCTTCAGGGAGCATCAGGAGCAGCAAATAGTATTTTAAAAGCGCATTTAAGTTTCCTTTTCCAAACTTCACTCGAAGCTCAGAAGTATTTAACTTCAATAATCTAATGATACAAATGTAAAATGTAGACAGAAGGAAAAAAACAATAAAGAAGAGCACCTTTTTTTTTACCATAATAAAGTTTTTCTTGCAGGTACTTTACAGCTGTAATTAATTATTTACCTTGTCCTTTACAGTGCAGGACAAACAACCTCTTGCAATTTTCATTATCTAAAGAAATTACTGAGATTACAGTCACCTTGTGCCAGGGTTTCTCCTCTGATATTGCCATGCTGTTCCCTTGAGCTGTGTTCCATCGCAGGGCACAGAAGTGCTAACTGCTGACAGAGGTCACCATGGCTGCATTGCACAGAGAGTTCATGCAGTTTTTACTGCAACACAGCTATTCACATAACCATTTCTTTATTTAGTTTTATGGAGTTAAGGCATTGCATATGGTAAAAGGACAGTTATGCAAAGTTTCTTGAGAAAATTCTTTAAATACTATTGCTGCTTATGCACAGGCAGACAAAATGCCTTAAGTATTCAGAGGAAAGTCCATAAAAACAGCTGTCAGCATCAGTGAAAGAAAAATTAGTATGGCAGACAAAGGAAATTTCACACTACTCACAGCCCAAACAATTAATACCATCTTAAAAAAAATCTAGTATAGGAGTTGACGTCTTCCTACATGTATTCCTATTCTTTATGGTAATTCACAGAACAAGAACGACATCCAACACTGTTCTTATTGTTGAGAATTAGTTAAAAAATATTTTTAATCATTTTAATAATGCAAAGTGTGGAGGGAGGGAGGAAAAGGCCAGGTCTTCAGAAAGAGATGCAAAGTATTATGAGACTTTGCACAGAGAAAATGATATGGTATGCGAAGAACAGAAGTCAAAACCAGCAAATTACAGTACTGTGGTTGAAATCACTTGCCTTTGGGTTGAAAACATTGCCTTTGCTTTTTGGTCTGCAATGTGCCTTTTAGGTCTAGTTTCCATGTATATAATACTGCAGAATAAAAGTTTGCAGTGGTAATGATTTATTGCTTCTAGTAAGAAGCAGTCAAGGGTTCAGAAAAGGCCAGAGCTAAGCTAAACTTAATGCTAAGGCCTTGGCAGGACAAGACAGAATTTTTGAGAAAGGTTTGAGGTTTTGTCTCTTGTTTGCTTTGTCCTTTCCTTTTTCTTTTCCAGGCAGGCACATGGAAGAGGATGGGTAAAGTGAACAAGAGAATCAAAGGAATGACCCTTTGCATGTGTTTAGCTGGTCATGACTAGGTATTTATTTTATCCATAAATTGCCAGGGGTCACAGCTGTTACACTATGAGCATCTGTACATATCAATAGGCAAGAATTACATTTTCTAAGATGTAGCAAGCTAGATGCCAATCTACTAGTGATTCCAGCATGCTTCTCAGGCTAGGCCCTAGAGAACAGGGAAAAAAAAGGGTTGTGGAAAGGAGAAAGCGTGGGAATGTATCAAAGATTTTTCATTTAACCTGTGATTAAAAAGAGAAGATGACCACCATGGTAAAGGACACAGAAAAATATTACAGTTGTCATCTTTTAGGTTACTAACAGAAGAACTTTCTTGCAGATCGTTAGTTTTTACCTCTCTGTACACAAAACCACATGTACATTTCCTTTTACAGGTCTCCCACATGTTTCACTCTCAAGAGGAGAGAAAGCAAGCAAACACTCCCAAGTTTACCTTTCATCTATCAAATTACTTTACCATTCCAGAACCTTTTTGCTCCTGTAAATGTTCATACTAAAAAAGAGAGGTGTTTATCTTCATATATTGATGTAAAAACATATGAGAAAGAATGAGTTTACTGGTCTAGATTAACATAAATTTTCTACTGATAAGAAACCGAATTTTCATTTTCCTTAGAAGCTGGGTGCATCTTACCTATCTGGGCATCAGTTAAATACCTGAGATAGTCCCACACTGGTGAAAATTGGATAATATTGAGATATTTGGGTTTGTGGAAAACTGAAAAGCAAGAAAAGTACAGTAAAGAGCAGAACAAGCTTGGGGAAGGCTTACAAGTAGATCTTTTTGAGAACTGGTCATGAGGTTAATCTTTTTAATATGCTATCTGATGTCCTTGGCACAAAGTGGAAGAGTGGGTTAATGAGATTGTCTGATTAAAAAGAATTGGAGTCATCATCTGTACAGAAAAGAATTGAAAATTCTCTTCCATATAGGAAAAATTGGATGACCTTGAGGACGGTAATAATAGAAATGAAGTGAAATTCAATAGCTTGTGAACTTAAGGCTAAACAACAGGAATTGTTGCCACAATGCAGAGGGTGAGTCTGAAACAGGAGAGGAAAAGAACATGGGTAAATATATCAGTTACAGGATGACTAGAAATCATTGATGCGAGACAGTTCTGAAAAGCAGCAAAGACAATTTAAAACTGTTTCAGGCTTTGTATTTGCAGTAAAGAAAGAAAATTTTTTATGTCACTATGAAAGACCTTAAGGTCTTACTCCCATCTGCAGTGCTAGTTATATCAAGTATGGTAGCTCTGGTTCAAGAGAAAATAACTTGAAATAAACCTGATAAAAAATTCAACCAGGAGCACCACAAAGCCCGTTTTAGGAGTTGGTAATAAATGAGTGCAGTCAGTCCTTTAAACCCTGGTAAAGTGGAGGCTGAAAAGGGGATATGATTGTATGCACTTGTATCAGAAAAACAAGTACATTGAAGGCAAGAATCTACAGGACAGTGCTGACACAGGAACAAATGATATGCAGTCCTTCAAATCACAAGCCTTGCCAGCAAAACTCTCCAGCATGGGCTACTTTCTTCAGGGGTCCACAGGTCCTGCCAGGAGATTGCCTCCAGTGTGGTCTTCCCACAAGGACACAGCATCCTCGGCCCCACCTGCTCTGATGTGGGGTCCTCCATGGGCTACAGGAAGGAGGCACAGCTGTCTCACCACATCTTCTCCATGGGCTACAGGGAAATCTCTCTGGAATCTCTGGTAGGAGCGCCCCCTGCCCTTCCTTCTGCTGGCTCTTGTGCCTGCAGGGCTGCAGCCCACATACTCTCACTACCCTCTCCAGCTGCAATTTCTCCTGCACAGGAACTTTTCCCCACGGCCACCATCGCAGAGGGCTCAGCCCTGGCCAGCAGTGGGTCTGACTTGGAACTGGGTGTCTCTGGCTCTGTCAAACACAGGGGAAGCTTCTGGCAGCTTCTCACAAAAGCCACCCCTGTAACTCCTGTCTACAAAAACCTTGCCATGCACAACAAACACAGACCTAATATTAACACTTTTATTTTCAAATGCTGAGATCTAATGCTTAAGAAGCATAAAAATTAACATTTTTTGACCTGTATATACAATACTTAAAAGTTGATACATTTTCATGGAAATATCCATAGCATGACTTTCTGCTTGAACAGGAACAACAGTTTATGTCATGACACTCAAAGTAGGTATGCCACACATTAAATTGCATAAAGACTGACCAGCCAGCTTTAGAGAGAGCTTTCACTGGAGCAGACTACATACATACATATCAAACAGCAAGATATGCCGCACCTTCCAATTTGCACAGGAATAACTACTGTCTAGGAGGTGTATTTAATCATCTGTGACAAACAGTACATTTTGCATTAATAATTAAACTGACATTTAAGTGTTCACAGTTAGCTTTTAAGTTAATCTTCTCTGAGACCTATCCATGTATCTCTGTTGTAATTATAGCACATTTACTTCATTTAATTGATGCTTTTAATCTAAAAGGTTATGTTTTAAAACACTTTCTCCCAAAACACATTGTAGGAATGAATTATTGGCAGGACAGCAAAATTGTTCTGAGGACCATAAATCAACAGAACATTAGAGATACCAGGCACTGATATTTATTTTAAAACAAAGTTTCAGAAAAAAGTTACCTTTGATCATGTGTCTAAGTGTTCTAATAGGAGATCTGTTTTCAAAAGGTACATGAGTGGAGGGACTGCAGACAACTATTAAGGAAAAACAGCATTTCAAGGAAAAAAATAAATTGCCAGGAATTTATTTTACTCAAATAGAATTGGACCTAACTGCAATCAAAACCAACTGTAAAAACATTTTAATGTTATTTCAATCTTACTTAGCTTAGATGATGAGGCATAGAAAATTGATTTTCATCATGCTTTTTATAAGTTCTGTTCAAATTCAGTGGGATATAATTCCCAAACCAAGACCCAGAAAAACAAATTTTGGAAATATTGTAACAACAAATAGTAATTCACAGAAGCACAGGCTGATAAGGTTGGAAGTGACCTCTGGCATCATTTAGTCCAATCTCTGCTGTTGCAAGGTCAGCCAGAGCTGACCAGGACCATACCAGTTTGTTAACATCTCCAGGGTAGAGAACTTCACAATTCAAGGCAACTTCTTCCAGCCTTTGGTCACCCTTACAGTAAAAAGTTGTTTCCTGATGTTCATATGGAGCCTTCAGCATCTCTCTGCCCATTGCCTCTTATCCTGTCCCTGGACACCAGTGAAAGGAATGTGACTCCATCTTTGTACTCTCCTTTCAAGCATTTCTATACATTAGTAAGATCCCCTGAGCCTTTTGGTTATGTACAATTCCAGCTCAGCTTTTTCCATAGAAGGAATGCTCTTAACCATATTTGTGACCCTTCACTGAACTCTGTCCAGTATGTCCCAGTGTCTCTTGTACTGGGGAGCCCAGAACTGGACACACCTGACCAGCTGTGAAGCAATGAATAAAGGGGAAGGATCACCCCCCTCAGCCTGGGGGCAATGCTTCATTAGACACTTTTTCTGACAGGGTATATGCTGGTTTATTTTCAACTAGATGTCCACCAGGACCCCCATATCCATTTTCTTCAAAGCTGTCCCTCTGATTGGCCCCAGCAAGCACCAGCCTAAAGTGGTTGTTCCTCCCCAGGTGCAGAACTTTGCCCTTCCCATTTTGAAGTGCATGATTGATTCTATTAATGCACCTGGGCTGTGTGCTGGCTTGATTCTGTATGAGATCAATTAAGGGTAAAGGTATGACTGTCTCTCTGACCAGAGGAAGGGACAAACTCCATTTCCTCTGCTAGAATAAAGAATAGGGTACTTATACTGCCAGCATTGAGATGAAGAGTTTAAAAATCAAATATTATATTAATAAACAGAGGAAGATTGTAGAGATTAAAAGGCCTTTCACATGCAGAGGAAGAGGTAGATGAATCTCACTCCTCACTAAGCTTGGCTGAATTTGTAACGTCAATTCAGTGGTGAGATTGTTTATTTCCCCCTGGGCATTTTAAACATTTTACAATTAAGATGAATACTTACTGAATCAGATAATAAAATGTGAATTTAAAAAAGTAATTCTGTTTTGTCTGTCTAAAATGTTCTATCCTCTAAATTATATTAATGCTACACATTTTTTTCTCTACAAATATTTGTCAGTGCTCATAAGCAGCCTGTCCTATTGCTCACCAGACTAGCAGATCTGTATACTTTTCACTTTTAAACACATTCTAGATATTTCTATCTTCTTCACTCGATAGTTTAAGTAATAACAGGATACTGAAGTACAAAATGCCTTACTAGATGTTTAATTAAGATTTTTAAAAGAGCATAAAGCTTTATGAAAGAAACATAGGAAAAGAAAAGAACCATTTTTCAGAGTATTGAACACTATTACATTATTGTAACTAAACAAAATATTTAGAACAATTAAGTTATAGCTAAGTATAGTTTTGATTGTTTTTTCTGAAAAGCAATCAGATAGTTAAATGAGAACTTGAGTGAACAGGTAGGAAGATTTTGACAGCTAAGGTTTAGAAAGAAAATTGAAGAAAATGAATGAACATTCTATATTTAACTCTGCTGTCAAAGCCAGACACTTATAAACTCACAATTCAGGCACAATAAGTCATGAGATTCTTGGAAAAAAAAAAAAAAAAAAGAGAGAACTCATGAACTCATTAATTTCATTAATTTTAAGGCATCTTATAGATTGAATTATTTTTATTTCCTATCTGATATGAATGTGTAAGAATGATGATCTTGGGTTTTCTCCACAACCTGAAGGGCAAAGGACTAGATAAAATATTGAGAACTAATAGCATTATGAATCTCTTTACATGAAATATTTTATTAAAAACCTTCATTCCCATGAACAAACTAAGAATTTGATCTAATTTCTCCCAAGATACAGAACTTAAAATGAAATATCAAAAAAGCATGAGAATCAAGATCAAATTAAAAACAACTAATTAAAAACAACCAAACACTTGACTTCTTTTTGCACCCCATCAGTATTAGAGTATTTAAAGGTTCTACTGAAATGTTACGAAAAATTTGCAGAAATTTTTTTTGGTTTTGCTATTTATGTCACATGAATAAAAGGGGTTTTTTTTGGAAAAATGAAACTGTTTTCATGCAGTCTGACAAAAGGCTTATAGACAGTTTTTATTACACTTCAGTGGGCTTCAGACAAAAGGTGCAAGGCTACTTCTTGTAAAACTGCAGTATTCAAAGAGTCTGCAAAAACTGTGCTAAAAAAAACCAACCAACCAACCAACCAACCAACCAACCAACCAACCAACCAACAATAAACAAAAATAAACAAAAACAAAAAGAAAAAAAAAACCAAAAAACAAAAACCACAAAACAAAACAAAAAAAAAAAAAAAAAGAAAGAAAACCAGGCTCTTTTACTATGCTCTTAGCATTCTGTCTTCTGATTTATTTTTTCTTAATAACCTAATTATTTAAGGTTCTGAATTCCTTTCTGGAAATAAAAAACCTGGAGTCAAATATGACTTTTTTGGTCTTCTCTAGGAAGAAGAAAGCCCATTCTCAGATGGATATTTTTCTGTTTCTTCTCTGTGAGGATTGCATTTTATTAATTAAATGAGACTGCAATGGAGAAAATTTATTTATTGAATAACATAATTATTTGGAAACAAGATAAGATTGACATTTAAAAAATAAATATGCAGAATTCTACTATATGGAACTCAAATGGCCTTTTCTTGCTAATTGTGATGGTAATTTCATATTTTTGTTATATGATTGTTCAGAATAACCTCTATGTACACAACTGCCAAAGAAAGTGGTTTACATGCAGATCACTGACAAGTGAAGGAAATTCATATAAAATCAGGAGGTATTTTTCAACTATCTTGGAGAAGACTCTGTGGCCAATGCTGCTCTCTTCTGAAATCATTACCAGTAATTTATTACTCTGAAAAGCAAATGTGCTCTCCTGGAGTCATAGGTTGTCCTTTCACTATCTGTTTCTTGGCACAACCAGTCATAAATAAAGGAATAGGCTGCACACACTATGGGGGTCAGGCACTAGCCTGACTTCTACAGATGAATTACAAAAGACCTGAGATTTTAGAACTGCTTGAATTTAGATATTTCAGTAACTTATTTGCTAACATACAATTATTTAGATATTTTTCTTCAGGAGAAATATGAACAATATAAAAACACATTATTAACTAAATTGACTTTATATACTAGTCAAGCTTAAAATGAAAATAAGAGCTTTTATTTTAGCAAAGTTATGCCAACTTCTTTATTGCCCTTACCCAGCTGGACACGGTGCTACAGAAAAGTGTAACAGAAGAAAATATGCCCTGTGATTTAATCCAAGTATCCAGCATCTTGGTTTATAATATATTTATGACTTTATTTATTTATAAACTTCAAGATCTCTTGAAGTTTACTATCAGCTGTTGAAGCCAAGATAACTACCTAGGTTCATCCTATCCCCAGGCAATTCTTTTCAGAAACAAGCTCAAGGTTAGAGGACCCATCCAACTCCTTTGATAAGACTGCCTAGGAGGAGTCTGGGCTTCCTCTCTTTGTCCAAATCTGTGTTTTCCCTTTCTCTCCCATGTTTTTACACCTCATCTGAGGAGGTGCTGCCATACCAAACAAATGCAGACACTTCCATTCATCTTTCCTAAATCTCTCCATTCACAAGCTTAATTTGTTTTTGCTCAGAATATCCTCCTAAATGAAATTATTTTCCAGCTAGTCCTGGTCTTTTCAGGAGCATTTGCTACATTGTAAATATGTATTGTTGAAAATCAATCACTCTACATTTCATTTTATCAAACTTGCAATCTCTGGTGAGTTCGCTGTAGAAACCACAACTAATTATGTTAATTTTCAAGGTACAAAGGAGGGGAAAAGTCAGAAGACGTGGAAAGCTAAGAATGGCATGAAAGACCCCATCCATAGTTCCTTTCTGTACCCATTATCCATTATTGGATAGCTGTGAGGGATTTTATTTAGGAGAGGCTACCAGTCAGCTAAAAAAAAAGCAAAAGGAATGAGACACTGTGAGAAGATGAAAAGGCTACAAAACAAAGCTGATTTGTAAAGTCTAAATAAGGAGGGAAAGTGAGTTTGCAGTAAACCACATGTGGCAGGAGCTGTTCAATCATTGCTGCAGGAGGTTTTCAGAACAGTGAAGTTGCTTTATTGTTCAGGTTTGGGCTATAACTATAGTGCTTTTTTTGGTTGTTTTGTTGGATTCTTTGTTGTTTGATTTCTTTTTCTTTAAGTTTGGTTTGGTTGATCTTTTGTTTGGTTGTTTTTTTGGGGCTTTATATGTTTGGGTTGGGGTTTTTTTTGGTCTTTTTTATTTTTCCCTGGAAGCAACATCTGGGAGTTCTGATGGAAGGAAAAGGGAAAATACCTGGTTCCTATAATTCCATCAACAGTAGAGTTAATTTTCCCTATTTTCCATATTATACCTTATATTATTTCATACATAATCCTTTTTAAACTTAAATTAGATATTCATAATATGACAAATGTATTGATACACGGCACTGCAATTCTTTAGTGTTAAATAATTTGTGCTAAGTAGGACTTGTTAATTTTAGTGTGCTTCTACAATATTAGAAAATTAATTAGTCATTTCTCCTTTGAAAATATTGAGTTAATACTACCAGGAATTATCAACTTTTAAGAAAATTAGAGGATATTTTTAAGTACATAGTGCTAATTTAGAACATCTACCAGTGAAGCTTCTCAAAGGCCTTACGAGCACCACTAAATTTAGAATCTCAGAATCCTTACAGATTACAGAAATATAATTATTCCTGATTTAAAACAAATTAAAACAAAGAGATTAATTGCCAGACCAAAGTCTCAGGCTGGCATGGGGAAATTTAGGTCTCTTTTTTCTCCCTCTTCTTTGTCTTGGCTCTTGACTGCCTTAAAAGTATACAGTTCCCATATTCACATTTCTTATCTGCCCAAAAAAATTAAATGCTCCCAATTAGTGACGAGAAATGATCTAAGAATTTTCTAAATTGCCCATCAGTAGAATATAAAAGCTTCACAGAAAATGAAACATGCATAACTAAGAAAATAAATGAACTTTACTGTTTTCAGCACTTCTTCCTAGTATGCTCGTGTCTTGATTTCAGATTTTGTTTTCAGTAATTTTAATCTACATGACAAAACAGACATCAGAACATAAGAGTACAAAGAAAAAATCCTGGTATTGTTACCAATCTTCATCTGATTTGTCCTCCCAAATACGGGCAATTGTGATAGCTGTTCTCATTAAAAATACCCTTAAAGATGGTGAATGATTATTTATGATATGGTATATTTAATGTCTTAGCTGATTGTTTAATGTGTAAACCTGTGTTCTTAAAATTTACTGAATTTTGGAACTATTGGAACCACAGCAATTGCATGGACAATTAAAGATTGTTATGCAACTGATTCAGGAATCAGGAAAAAAATGAATTAATAAAAAGTTAGATGCAAATCAAATATTATTTTATGTACATTATGACCCATTATAATTAGGATTAAGAAGTTTTTTGCAAATTCTCTGTGCTTTAGAATGAGGTATTACAGCTCTTGGGCATTCTAATGTATTTTAGTAGCAGTTTTTAAATTCTTACTTGGCTTTATTCATATAGTCATACATAATCAACCTTTTGCACTCACTCAGCTCTTTTTGAGAATGATACACTTTGAAATTTTCTTTAAAATATTTTATATTATATTATTTTGAAGAAATATTTCTTTACTTGCACCAGATACTCCTGCTTTTCTGCAATGGTGTAAGTATTCACAGGAAGAGGTATGTGTTCATACCAGTGAATCCTTAGTTCAGTTTTGGAAATAAACTGAGTTAATTTGGAACTACAGAATCTCAAGCTTGTTGTGGGGTGACAAAGGCCTGACTGGGTATTTTTTTACTGACAGTCTATGGCTGAATTGTTGTCTTTTCTTGCCAATTCATATTTAATCAGAATTTTTTTTCTTCCTGGTAGTTTCCCACGGGAGAAGACGAAGAGTGGGAACTCAATTATTCAAAAGTCTTCAGATCCCTAAGGACTAGAACCTGAGTGAAGATGTAAAGATTTGTTGACCCAAATCTTCCAATTCTGGATAAGAAGAGGTCAGGAAGACTTTCCAAAAAGACTTCAAGGTTTCTACACAGGATCTGAAAGATTTGCATGCTCAGACATTCCCACTAGAGTAACAAAAAATATAACATACTGAACTTTCTTTTAAGGGAGAAGAGAACTCTGACTTCACAAAAAAAAAAAATCATGGCTGTATGTTTTAATACATGTTAGTAGAATTTATTAATTAATCCAGGTTGTACAGGCAATATTTCCCAAACTTTTTTGATACCTGAGACAGATGATTTTCTTTGTTAGAATGGATGGCATGAGACAGATCTCCCTGAGCAGCTTCTGCCCAGTACAGCTCTGAGCAGCTGCTGGACTTGTCATGCATGATATTCCACTCCCCAGGCTCCCTCATTCTTTCCAGGCTATTTAGAGTGGTTTCAGGGCAGAATGCACTGGCTATCACACTATACCTGCAGGGAATTTTTACCATAAGGCGTCAGAAATATAAATAGGAAAACAAGTTGAAAAAGTCCGTAATTTTTTACTTTATTCACAAACACAGAGAGAAATCCTGGCCAGAGTGAAGAGGAAAGGAAAATATCTTTTGATCTCTATTCTCAACTTCAGTGATTTTTCTTACACAAAATGAGAGAAAGAAATATAGCTCAGGGCTTAGAAGCTCTGAAGTTAAAAAAAATTGTCATGTTTTTTCATATCTTTTGAATTTCAGGTCTCACGTAGGAAAACTACCATATCCAGTCCTGCCAATGGATTGTAATCAAAGAATACCTATGTATTTACATCCTAGAGATTATCAGGTAGGATTGTAGGGTCTGCTCTACAAAATCCTCTGGACTTTGAAGAAGTTTTTTCTTAGGATGGGAAGCCTTCAAAATATAGCCTGACATTTAGATTTAAAGTTCAGTGTAAAGCAATTGTGAAAATTTTTTTTCTGCATCATTTAATCCAGGAATATATGTTATTTTTCATTTTTGTTGTGCGAACACATTGTACTGTTTGAAGATGGTGAAGGACATGAGTAAACTGAGTGGAGAATTTTTTGCCATCTCATTCCTCTTCAGACAGATCTTTGGCAATGAGTTTTTGGCTGTTTCTTGTCAAGGCACTGACAAAGCGATTCGGAACATAAATTGGCGGCAGTTGTTTAGTTAAATTATACTAAATATATTGATTTATGCTTCTATCTGGGATTCTTGGGACTTTCTAGACCTTCTTTTCAAAGCCCATCTTTACAGTATGTGTTTTTTAGAAAAGTCAAATATATTGTCTTGGGCACCTAAATGGAGTGAAAAATTAAACAGATTATATTTTGGTCTCTTAAAGCCAATACAATTTACAAAGAAGCTGGATTTTCCCTACGGATGTTGGAATTCAAGAGGACAATTTGAGAAATGACCTAATGTATAGCTACATACATGGGCAGTGTGAGTACCACTCATTTTAAAATCAGTTTCTCTTGACTTACAAGCATGATTATTAACTAAATTCCACAGATATTACTTTGACTGTAGCTGTGGCAATGTACCTCAAAATATTCCATGGTTAGGTTGAGATTAAAGCTTTGATTGAGGCAAAATAAAACCAAGCACAGGTCTCAAACAACTTCTATTTTACTTGAGAGTGATTAATTTATGCCAGTTTTTTAACTTCCTACCTTCTTTTCCAATGTTTCTAGAGCTTCTCTTAAGGCATTTATATTTTGATCTTTCATTCATCTTCATGGACTACTCTCAAGGACATATTTCAATCCTTCCATATTCCATGTTCACATGGGACATACCTTCAGCCTTGAGAGTAAGCATGTCTTTCCAAATGTTTGCTAGGTCAAGGCTTTAGGCATATTTGAACAGTCAGTGTAAACTGTATTATGTTTTTTCTGGAAAAGAAAACAAGAGAACTTTTCTGGGCAAAGTTATGAATGCCCCATTCCAGGAAGTGTTCAAAGTCAGGTTGGATGGTGCTTGGAGCAATTGAGTTTAGTGGAAAGGGAGTTGGAACTAGATGACCTTAAAGTCACTCCCAACCAAATCATTCAATGATTCTTTAAATCTCTGATTTCCAGGATTACTGTTCTGGCCCCCTGAGGTCAACTGCATATGGTGAGGCCTGACCCTCTTCCTTCCTTTGACACCCACAACTCCTCTGCCCAAGGAGGCTTTGCTTGAGCAATGATGAAGAATGGGAAGAGGCCTCTCCTTCCTCCCTTGCTTGAAGGAAGTGTCCCAGGAGTACCCATGTTCACATTAAATGAAAGATTAAATGAAAGTCCCACAATGGAAGCTGCTCTGCAGCACATGGGAGAAGGGATTTTTTTTCTTCCAAAACTCCAGTATCACCTTGTCCAAGATTTAATAGCATTGCAATAATAGCTAATACTGCACTGATAACTTACATGGGCATGCTTGGAACATTTTAAGAAGCACATAAATAATTTGTGCATTTAATTCCTGTGTAAGTTCATGTGTCATTTTCATCTAAATCCATTACAACTGGTTGCCTAGATGGCTTCTTGCTAAGTAGTCACTGGTGCATGATTTCTAATCTTCCTGTGTTGTTTTTCATCAGTTTTGCACAATTATTTTTTGTCACTTTGTTATGGTGCTTGGCTTCCATATTGCCTTTCTCCTCTCAGCACTTTGTATGCTAACTTTGGATGCTAATTTTTCTGCAGATATAATGTTATTTGCATTTCTCTCTGGTTTAATCTAAGCAATCCAGTGAAAATACTACTGAAAATGTTCCACCAGTATCTCCAGCAGTATCTCAGAGAGAGCAAAGAAAAAAACTAAGAAAATATTATTTCAGTTATTAGCAAGAACCACTGTAAACATATTATTTTTTATCCATATATGAATATTTCCTACACAGTTTTTTCTTCACTTCGATGCATAATATTATCTAACAATTTTTGACTACAGTCTCTCTAGAACCACAGACTCCTTGTTGTAAATAAAAAGTATTCAGAATGTAATTTTTATGATATAAAGATCAATAAATACTTCAATACGTATTGCCTTTTATAAAATATTACCCTTAAAATTCATTTATTTAGATAACAGCTAACTTAAATATGAACGACAGACAGAAAACTCTTAATATTTAAGTTCTTGAGTTTCCAAGTGTCTCATTGTTTTGACCTTGGAATCAACATTTAACTTTTCTATGACTTCACAACATCATCTGTGTAATGAAGATAATACTCATCAGGCTGGAGCAAAAAGCATTAAAAGCTACTAAAATGCTTGTTCTAAAGACTTGTTAAATTAATGAATGCATTTCCATCTATTTTAATGACATTTCTATCAAGCTGTTAATTCAGAGGATTACATTTTCATTAAATTTTACAAGAAAAAAATATTAATACATGAAAAACTTCTGCTTGATCCACAGTTCCTCATAACATTTATATTCTAAACAATGCATCCATGTGCTAATGCCTCACAAATAAGTGATACTGCTCAGAAATAGGACTATACCCACATTGCTTCCTCCTTTTAGCATGGAAACTGAAAATATTATCTACAGAATAAATGAATTAAAAGTTATAAATTACAGGTTATTTTTTAATGTTGAAAGTACATTAACTTCTCTGGGTATCCAGGCATGTTAAAGAGAAAGTGTATTGACATTGCCCTCTTGGCATTTAATTTCATCAATTATTAAAAAGAAAATCTCTATGTTCTCAACTCACTACATGTTTTGCTTTAGTGATCCATTTCACATGTCAAAAAATACTAAAAATAAAAATTGAAATCAAGACGTGCAGCTCACCACTAGTGATCAAGTAGAAGTCAGGTTCAACTATCTAAGTGTCTTAAGGGCAACTAAAAACATTAGGCAATTGATATGTTGGATAATAAAAATAATCTTCAGTGTGATATTCAATGTTGTGTCTCAGGACATGAGACAGGGACGAGTCCGTTTGAAATATAAATGTGTTTCATATATCAGAGAGCAAACCAGATGGGACAGGGAAAAGAATGGTTATTAATTTTAAAATTCACATTTCTTCTCTATTTACTGAATTAGTTTGTTTGAAATAAGTCATCATCTTGTAGAAAATGAAATAAAAATGGGTCAGAAGAGGCACAGGTATGAGGCTGAAGCACTGACCAAACCTCTAATCAGACTGAATGATGCCTAAATTTCTTTTGGCTTATTATTTAAAACTTTCACATCCTTTTCTCTTTCCAAATGACAACTGATTTTGTTTTTAATCAAGCTGTAAGGAATAAAAAAAAATCACAGAGTCCAAACTAACACTTGCCTTTACAGCTGAAAAAAACCTCAACAAACAACATATTAACATCATTTTCTTAAGAATCTTTTTCTGTAAGGTACCTTACTTAAATTTCTCTCAAAAATTGACTGTTATAAAATCATGGCTTAAGACAAGCAGCAGAAGGAAATTGCTGTTTTGTAAGCTGACTGCTCAGCTTGTTGATTCTGCATATTGAGGAACTGTGAGCAATGATGTCTCTTAACATAAAAAGGACTTTGTAAGAAGATATTTTCAACAGAAAAATGAATCTCTTGTTAAGCTTTCACATATTTCACCATTTGGTACTGAGTCACTGAAGCATCTGGCATGAATTTCAGCACCTTTGAACCATTTATGCACTGCTAATGTTGATACACACTTCTTTGTTTATGGAAAAGAAGATATGAATACATTCATTACTGCTTATGATGGAGTAGAAGGAGTGGAGCTATCAGAAGTAAATAAAAAGATTTAAAATTTAAAAAAGCAAACCAAGAGCAACAGGCAAAATGAATGCAAGTGGTACATTCATTTTTGGGAACACAGCATCTGAAATCTTTGCCAAGGTGATGATACATCACTTTTTAGATGGGATGAAGTTGAGGCAGCCAAGAGAAGCCTGAAGGAATTACTGTAGCAATATATTTTCACCTAATTGTTAATTTCCAAATGACATTGTTTTGAAAATAATGGCTTTGAATCAAAGTTCAATGCATTGTTTGGGCTTAGCATAGCCAAAGAACAGAGAGAATATTCTCATTACTAAAAGCTACCCTGCTTCCACAGGGAAGTTAAATTCTCAGCTGAATTTTCACAAGCTAAAAGCATCATGAGCATTTGGGAAGACATGATTATCACAATTAATGACAAAGCAACATTTTGTCTACAGCTCCTCCACCCCCATAAGATCTCTCACCCCGTCTCCAAAACAATCTAAGTACCATCAGCTGTAGCTGTGAAGAAGAACATATACCTACTAAAAATGTAAATTATTTATAAGAAATAAAAACTCCATTCAAAATCTAAATCCACAAGATCACCAATAAATAATTTGTAGAAAACAATGATCTTCCTATGTTATTTTACAGTTATTTTCAATAGGAGCATACTTGCAGATGTACAAGACAAAAGGGAATTTGGTGGTGCTTGATAATGATAGCATAGATCCGATTTTTATATGCTTTTCTCTGTTTAGTTCACCAGAGTACTGGTGTAAATGAAACCAGAATCAAAACATTTTTTTGGCACTCACAACTCTCTGAGGAAGATCTTTTCCACATGCAAAGGCCTCAGCTTTAACTTGTCTACTTAGAAAAGTTAGATGGCTGAACAATCAGAGTCCTTGAGCAGCTCTGAATTTCTCTATAGTCAAGTTTATTCAGTAAATCTTCTACAAGTCACACCAATTTTTACCTGCTTTCCTATTATTCTAGTTCTTGAATCTTCTTTTTTCTAATCAGAAAAACACTGGAGTCATAATCAAAGTGTTTTAATGACCTGGGAAAAAATGAAATAAGAAGAAGTAGAATCTGGCACATATCAGACCAGTGTAATTGCCTTCTATAACAGTAGCAGGCCTTGCAGTTGAGGGGGGAAGAAGTAGATGTTCTATTTTGAGTCCATTAAAGCTCATAAAGTAGGAAGGAAAACAGCACAAATAAAAGTGCTACAGTTGAATGTAAGACTAATTAGATAGCATGGCTGCAGAAAGTTATATGCAATGCATTGGCAAATAATGAAAACAAAATCAAGCTATACTGCATATATACCTGTCTTGAGATTATGGAAAAAACTTGTTAACTTTTATTGTTTTCTTATTATAATTTAGATTACTTTGGTCTGGGGGAGACTATGAATATACTGCAGGAAAATACTGAAGTGTAACTTTATTACAGTGAAAAGTTAAAAAAAGTCTTGATAGTTATGGAATTCTGTAGGTAAATAATACAATTTACTTATTTGAGCAAGCCTATCCAGTTAATAAAGCAAAGGCTGAAGAATAACCAGGCAGGCAGCAGACCAAGATTTGAGGTTACAGTGGATCAGAAGTTGCACATGTCAACAACACAATTTTGATAAGTCAAAGATTTTAGTACCACCTAAATAAGAAAAACATGTAGAGTATTTTCCACGTTTCAACGCAGATGGATTATCCCTGATGTCTTTTTTTATTCCAAAGTGGAGGAAATATGGACTGTGTAAAAATTAAAAAAGAGAACGTCTTTGGAAGTTGTTGAATACTCTAACTGTGAAATGTTATCTCATTATGGTTTTTCTGTGCTAAGTCCAGCCACCCAGGAAGATCCTAAGTAAATATTTGTGTTTAGCAGTAATTTCTCCAGAAGAGAATAAATGTTTTAGTGAAGGAAAGACAAAAGATGATACAGTATGGCAGGTAAACTTGTCACAAGCATTACTAAGTGAACAGCATTACTGAGTAAAGTACAGAGCACTTCTGTGATTCTGAGTTCTTATTGGACATCCCATCTCAGGAACAACTTCAAAGGTGTTAAATCATATATATTTTAGTCACTTAAATACTGATCTATGCTAACAAAATCAACATAGTAAACCAATTTTTAGATTAGGCAGATTGAAAGAATTAAATTTGGATGAGTAAATCAATATTTTGAAAGGCTTTTACATTATCAAAGAAAAAATAGCACCTTATTAAACAAATCTACCCACTAGAAAAGGAATGGGAATATCTCATTTTCACAGAAAAAAACCAGCCTCCAGTCTCTCTGTCTTCTCTAAGTTTAGGAGAGAAGACAGCTCTCTGGCACTGCTGCAGGAGAGATTATGCAGCTTCACCCTTGTATCTGTATCTGCCCTGAGAAAAATACAGGATCATGGTAAAGAACTTACATATTGCTGGAATCAGCAACTGTGATCAGCTGGAAAGTAGCCATGAAGAACACAATCTATCAAAAGTCTGCTGCTATCCCTGAGGCTTTTATGACCCATATAAATGTACTTAGGTGCATTAAAAATTAAGGAATCATAATATTATATTGTTTCTTTGAACTGATGACAAAGATATACTAAGAGGAACTATAATGAGTGCTTGAATAATAAGTAAATAAACAATGTCACAGTAGGAACAAGTAGTTTGTGATGCAAATGTTATTGTTATGTTTTATGGCTTTTGTTCCTTTATGCTTTAATATTTTTGGGAGGAAAAAAACCAATCACATTTTAAAAAGTTAGACTTCAAGCAGCATGTAAATTGCATCCTGAAAGATGTTCGTATCGAAGCACTTAATCTTTCAGAGAAATCCCCAGCCATCTGTTTCCCTTAGGTTCAGAGAGATGGCTGAAAAGAAGTAGAGAATACACCTCAGATTAATTTGCAGTGCTCCCATTTTCAGTCAGACCCTAACACACAGCCCAAAGGCTTATGACTGTTTTCCTACCCTAGACAACAAGCCCCTAAATCAGAAAACAGTGAAATTCCCTCTAAGAAAAACCAAGCCACAAAGTCTGTGTTCACAGATTCAGAACACTAGATGAGAATGTTTGTTCTCTCAACACATATCTTTTATGCAGCACATTTTTCCTCCACTCTCACTTATCTCTTCCTTGAAGACTGCAAGAGAGTACTCAGTGAATGTCTAAAACAAAACTTAGCATCATGATTATCTTCACTAGAAGTCATTTTATAAAATTTTCCTAAAGCAGCACCACAGTTTCTGTAGCTCTGGCTCCTGTGAAATTTCAGACTTTATTTTCTTCTTCTTTTAGAGTGAAGCCACATAGCTCATGGGAGTATTCTGTGAGAAAGCCTAGATTTTCCCCCAAATAAGCAGGTAAATCTAAGAAATAGAGCACTGTACATGGGCCTAGGCTATCTGTATATTCCACTGAGGATTGTATACAGCCATATTTTTGTACAAATATTTCTCAAATAGTTTTTTCTTAAATTGAAAAAAAATTTCAGATGAATAGATAAAAGAATTGTAGTCTGTTAGATCTGAATCATGCTTCCAAGCAGGTTTGAGTCACCTACAATTCAAATATTAATGCTGTCAGCACCTAAATCCATTAAAACAAAAAAGATAAAAAGACAATATAAATATATATATAACCTTACAGGCAGGAAGAAATGCTAGGTGTTCTTTTACTGTCTTATTTAATATTTTTATAGTCAAACATACATTACTCAAAGTTATTTTGATGACAGAGGGCTTTTACAGAAGTGTCTAACTTCACCTCAAGTCTGATTTTACGCTTACCTTCTATGAATAACTATTTTACTATTTTTTTAAACGATTTGATTTATTTTTGTTGATCTACTCTTATAATATTCCATTCATTAGAAGCAGATAAATACATTATTAAAATGGAAGGATCAGTATGATCATCTAGTTTGGTTTTTTTTGTGCCTCCCAAACCAACAAAACTTTTTTGATTTGCAAATTGAACACAGAAGAATCTATTTAATGTGCAACAAATGTTTTAGAGGACAAATGTTTTTACCTGATTATAAAAATAACCGTGATAGTGATCTCAAATTGCTTAATGGTTCTTATATTTAGAAGATAAATGTTTAAATGACACTTAAATGAAAGATAGAAATTCTCAAATGCCTTATGAAATAGCTTTGACCTTTATGTTAATCTGCCACTCAAGTCACTATCAACCTGAGCTGAATCAGAAATGCCTCCTACTCTGGTGGCTAAACAAAGGCTTCTGTGAAATTAATAAAAGTATTTACCTATTTCTTCCCAGAAAGGAGTCTTAATTTTGCTTTGTTTTATTTTTATGTTACTATGACAAGTACCCTTTTCTGAAGCAAACAGAAGGAAATGGAGATTTAAGTAGGGCAAGCTCAGAGGATAAGATCCTGTAGTTCCACACGGCTTCTCACAACCTAAAGCAATGCTTAGCTGCCTAGAGTTGCACTATCATTACCAGGTTATACTTATTCTCTCCACATAGCTTCATTTTGAAATTTATAAAATGTACCTCCATACTCTTTTAGTGCTTAATTTGAACAGGAAAACAATTTTATATGACCTGAAAGAAGACTGCAAAGATTTATGAACTATATTATATATTTATTAACTATATTAACTATTCGCTACAAACATTATCTTTCATAGATCTTGAGTACTGTATAATTTGTATAAGACTTTACATCCATGCAAATATGCCTTGAGGTAATAATCAGGACTAAAAATGTTCTTATGAGAATCCTTCATTCCCTGAAAATAATAATTTCTGAGAGGAAAGAAGCTACTCAAGGTTGTGTTAAATGCAGAAAATGAATCACTTTCTATTTCAATACAATTTTAAATTATGGAATAGCATTATTTGTAAATTGTTCTGTCAAAGAGAGCTCAATCATAAAATATTGTAAAAGATAAAGATAAAATTAACATTTATTATAGCATATTTAATAGGAATTTCACAGTTTACAAACTCTCTATATTCAGTGGAGAATACAAATATTCTCAGGAATGTGATTTATCTCATCTCCTGAAGCTGCTGTCTAAAATAGGTTGGATGAATCATGCCCTAGATGTTTGTTTTTCTTAGCCATTTCTGAAGGGCTCTGGGTTACTGGCTCAAAGGTAGCCAGATGACATCATACTGTGAGCTGTGTCTTTTTCAGCAAGTGTACCCTGCAAAAAGGAATAATCTTTCTGGTCCACAAGTGTTAAAGCAAATCATCAGCATATAATTCTTAAAAGGAGATACACTGCCCATAAAGTAGTTGAAGAGCTAGAAAAAAAGTAGCTCACCACTTTGCTGTTGAGATATGTTTGAAAATAATACTGGTAATAATACTGGAAATAATGGCATAATATGTATCTATTTTTTACCTCTGTTGAAATGTTCTCCATAAATTACATCATTAAAGAATCTAATTGCTAAATGTGTAACCCTGATATGCACCTACAGTTCTGAGATGTGACCTACCCACTGTAGCAGTGGTGGGACTTGCAGGTTGGCTAGTATGAGTTTAAGTCCTTTTGAAAAAGATTATGTTGTGGCATTCACATTTTCTGGAAAACCCCTTTTGCCCAGGATTTCTCTTGTGGGAAACTGAGAAGCCTCAGAGAAAAAGGGAAAACAATAATTATCTGATTTGCTTCTCCTGTGTTTTGCTCCTTTGGAATGTGTTTGGAGATTGTTTACCAACAGATAGCTTCATTGGATTCTGGTGTGAGTCGTTTTCACTCATTGGCCAATCAGGGCCAAGCTGTGTCAGGACTCTGGAGAGAGTCAGGAGCTTTACTTATTATCTTTTTAGCCTTCTGTAAGTATCCTTTCTGTATTCTTTAGTATAGTTTAGTACAGTATCCTTTAATATAATATAGTATCATAAAATAATAAATTAGCCTTCTGAGAACATGGAGTCAGATTCATCATTCCTGCCTTCATCTGGGGGGAACACAAATACAATATGATTGTAACCATGTTGCTTTTGATTTCTGGCATTCACCCTCTATGGTTTTGCATGAAATGTCATTAAAAGCATTGAAACGATATTTCAAAAAACCTGCAAAGTCAGATCTTTACTTGTTGCTACTACATAATGGATCAGGACTCTGAAAACTGACATAGAAATTGCTGAAATGTTGCTTGATTAAAAACTTAGAAGCAAGTTACATATTGATTACATATATGTAAATGGTAAAAGTGGTAAAAGTTATAAAATCATATTAGAAAAGCATAAAAGCATCTAATTAAAGGTAGTATGGCAAGGACTCATCAGAGCTAAACTGTTTGCAGTGATCAAACATACAAGAGATCAGTGGCTAAAAAACTGCACTTGTAGATTTATTCCTGATGCTGTGGAGATGATACTGGATTGAGCCATACAGACAAAACATAAGGAGGTTCCAGCTTTATAAACAAACAAGTGAAGAAACAAACAAATAAGCAAACAGCAAAAGCTGGAATCTGCTTCATCATTAAAACTTAAAATACTACAAGCTGTGAAGGAGCCAATAAATCTGACAGCATACCAAGCAAAACCATTCAAGAAAAATATTAAAATGCATGGGGATGCCTCTAAAATCTACAAAATAAAGATCAATCCAGAAACTTCAGGAGATCATGATGCATTTTATGTCTTCCTATACAAAAGTTAAAGTTCTTATTATATTTTTATTTATGCACCCAGGTATTTTATTTTTGCCATCTTCCCCTGAAAATTCAAAATTGATATGTTTTTAAGAAGTTTACTTCATCTCTATAGGATTGACAGTTTGTTATTGAGCATTTCTACCTTCTACAGATAATATTTGTTATTTCCTGATATCTCTCTAGATGAAGCTGTTTACTCCACTTGTTTGGGAGCAGCTATTTTCTCCTCTCTTACTTAAAAATAAAAGCTTCATGTAGACTTAGCTGGTTTAATTTAACTTCAAAGGTTTCTCCAAACTGAAACCCACAGCCCCTAAATTGGGGAAATGTCATTAAAAAACCCACATACATCATCAGAATTTACACTTTTTTAAACTGTGGAACCTAAAGATCTCCTCTTCTAGATTGTGTTAACCAGTAATCCACTTCCTTCTGCCACAAGCTGGAGGCTAAAAACTCATCTTGATATAAGACTGATGCTTTATTTACCCAGGCCAAGAAATTACATTACTCTGGTACATCACTGGGCAAAATACCCATATGGCGTGGCCAAGCAGCACCTAAAAATCAAAACTGACTTCATTGACACACAAGTCAAACACAAAATACCAGTTATCGTGATAATCAATAATGTTATGGTCATATTATGCCATTTTTGCAGCTAATCATTACTTTTAAAGACTAAGAAATTATCTAAACTATTATCCCAATCTGTACTGCTGAGAATTTATTTCTATTTTAGCTAATACCAGTAACAATGTCATATATCAAAAGTGTCCTTGCTCTGATTCAATGACTTTAATCAGCTAACTTAGAGATTTATTTATATGTTAAATCCCAATTTACATATTTTTTTACTTATCCTCATATTGAATAATTGGAAAATTCTGATGAAATTCTATTTCTGACCAATCTGATAAGCAGACCTTGTAAGGGAATTTCATTTTTTACCAGAATCAACTCCCACCCAATGCTGCCTCAGGTTGGTTAACAACTATTTAGTAGGAAATGAGAGCAATTACATCCAGGGATTGCTGTGCCCTGCAGCATTAGCAGCCTTTCACTCCAATCAGTATCTCAGATTTTACATCCTCATTATGAGAGAATTTCTGATATGATTTGTTTCACTAACCCCATTGTAGAAATCATTTGACTAACCAAATCTCAGTCTGACCATGGGAGGTCTACTGTAGATTTCTGAGCATAAACTCAGAACAATTGCTTATAACCATCCTTTCTCAAAGTAATTTTACTCTGAGCAAATTTGTTTAATGCTGATAGGTACAGACTGTCTACCAGCCCCAAAAATGGGACATTTTCCATGACAGTCAGGTCCACTCAGCTGAGTAAAAACATTTCCAAATGTAGGTGTTCTTCCTTTTTTTTTGTGTGTGTGCTAAGACTTTTTGTATATACTTTTAATTTTTGTTAGCTTCATTTTTAACTGGAAGTCGTTAAGAAGGTGATAGTGCTGATATTGGCAAGATTTTCCTATATATTGGACATATTGTACCTGCCTAAATCTACCTTCTGTTTCAAATTAATAAAAAATTAACTGTATTGTCTATGTCTCTTTTTTTTTGTTTGCTTGGTTTTTTTTTTTTTTAATTTTACCCCTGTGGTATGTTTTATAAAATGGGAGAAATTTCAGACAGTGAGAGTACAGGAATAGGTAGTTTGTAGTTCTAGTGCCACTTTGGTTGGAATTAACCCACACACCCTGTTGAGAAACTCATGCATTATACCAGTGGGATAACTAAGAAATAAATATGCAAATTAGAAGGATGACTTGGATACAAGATCTAAAAAAACCCTGGGAGTATGGTGGCATTTATTTATTTTTTTAGCTGTGTGGGATAGAATGCGTCTTGCATACTTAAATGCATCTGCTAGGAGAAGTCATGCATCTGGATAATATTTCGTGAGGCCTTTTAAGTCTGCCACTAAAGGAAAATTCTATGCAGATCAGGGCCCTGTTTTTAAATCAGTCTTCCCATTCTTTTTTTTTTTAATTCAAACTTAGGAGAAAGTCATCGTGGGACTCATGCTTGGAAAGAATCATGAATTAAAAGTTACAAATCTGATTCTGTGTACCAGTCTGTGCTCACCTGCCTGTCCCCACCAGGTGACCTTCAACATGTAGCTGCTGTCTGTCTTGTCCCACAAACCATCAAGTTAAGAAACCTCTTGAAGTACAGAGTAAAGACTACCAACAGTACAATATTTACCTGTTATCCAGCTGCAAGTATCTGTAGTACTGTTTTCATCAGTTAAGAGGCAGAAATACACTTCTACTTAAAAACACACATGGCATTGTGTGCTTTGTAATGTAAAACCCAATTTTTTCTCTGTGATTTACACAGTCTCATCAGACTAATGTGTGGTGCTGGGTGTCGGGATCGTTATCTGGTCAAAGTGACCCCGAGAAAACTTCGAAAGTCTCTTTTCTCAACCTGGTGCTTGAAGAAGGAGTTAGGGCTTTTCATTTATCGGTCTCAAGGTTGTTTATTGTATCTTATCTATAAAAAATTTTCTCTTGCCCTGCTGAGGTCTGTCCAGCAGGACAGTTCCAGGCACTCTGCTTGCTCCTGGGGCAGTGTTATGTCTTTATACTAAAAACTATGTGTACAATATTTACAATTACTTTCCAATACCTATCACCTATGTTACACAGTGAGCTTCTACTCTAAACCAATCTGTAAGTGCCAACATCACAGCAGAAGATGGAGGCCAAGAAGAAGAAGGAGAAAGGCTGGGCACGCCTAGCTCCCTCTATTTTGCCTCCTGAACCCCCATACCAGAAACCCCAAAATCTACTTTTCCACCCTGTGATAACTTCACTGTTATTCTACCTAAACTGTTGTGGCTTGCTGATCTTCACATAAGGTTGGTAATTTGCTCCATGGGTCATAATCAAACCCACAGGTGCTTTGGGCTCTGTGCCAGGGCTTCTGAGCCCCCTGGCAGGGGTCTTGGCCATCCTGGACAGCCAGAGGGATGTTCTGGGCTCTCACACTGGGGCTGACTCCACAGCATTTCTTTAAGGAACTACTTGCATACATGCTGTTCAAATGTATGCTGTCGGCATCCAAAAGTTCAGCCAGAAAAGAGTTGATGGGGTGGGACTGACGTGCTGTGAGAGCACTGGGGGGTGGATGGGACTCTGGTGCTGCTCTTGCACCAGCCAGAAGCCACAGGATAGGGCTGGTTTGGCTGCAGGCTGGTTCCAGGAGTCCCCAAACCAGCAAAACAGGCTCAGGGGCAATCAGAAAAGTGGCAGCTGCAGGGACAGACACAAAACTGAGAGACCATGGATGGTCCAGACAGGGCAGGGACCTTGTGATGGGCCCTGGCAGCACGGCAGCACGGGTGTGAAGCACTTCACTGTCTGTGGCCTGGGGCAGGATGCAGCTCAGCATAAATCAGGCTTGCAGGAGGCTCAGCTGTGGGTATTGATGGGCTGGAAGTGAGAAACAGGAGATGTGGCCCCAAGAAAAGCTGGCAGGGTTAAGAGGAAAATTGGTAGGGTCAAAATTACACACAGGAACCAAAACTGAGGAAAACAGCCTGTTGCCAAGATAATAGGTTTGCCACTCAAAGAGGAACTGAAAATAAACAATAATGAAGTAATTAATATGTAGGTGAAGAAAAGTGGAACAGCAAAAGACAGTGTTAAAGTAAGATAAAAAGGGGAATATTGATGCAACTGCAACAAGTTATTTACTATCAGACAGAAAAGCTGCTTTACAATGCAGGGATGATCTGATAAATGCACACCACTGGTTGTTTTTCACATGAGTCACTTTCCCAAAGCTCTTTTCCCCCCATTCCAATGCCAGCTGCGGCCGTGCAGGGATGCTCCCGTGCATCCCTAGGACAGGACGTGGCGGGCTGTGCCACCCGCCTGTGCCTAGCACCACCTAGTGAGCCCCGGCCGGCCGCTCCTCCTTCGAGAATGAAAGCACTAAAAGGGAGATTCCCGAACTTTCAGCCCGCAGAAATATTTGGGGAACAGTGCAGATTGCTCTGACATTTGAATTTAGACGCAGGAGGAAGATCTGTTCCAGCTGACTTTTGAGGATGCAGATCTTCCCTTCTTTCAAACACACACCTTGTCTCGGATAAGGAGCAGGGCAGCTCTGTGTGTTTTAACAGCAGGGTGGTTATCAAGATGTTCCTTAGATGTTAAAAAAAAATCTGTCTTAGCTCTAATAAGCTAGCTTGAGTACCTCAATTTTACTAATATTATTGTTAAACTGGATTAGTGATTTAGTCTGCTATTATTATGATTTTTCTTTTATTCCTTAGATATACATCTATATTCTTCTTTCCAACCAAGATGAAAACTAATTTATAAAATACTTACAGAAGCCAGCATTTTCCTGGGAAACACAAATTGTTTTGTCCCTTAAAAAGTTGCTGCAAAGACCAGAATAAAAAACCCTATATTATTATAATAATATCAGTACAATTACCATGCACTTCAATCTTCAGTACTTTAGGAGATTAGGTGCATTTGAGGCACATTTCACTTGGATACAAAGTGAACTTAGAGAACACTTCATTATTAGTCAACTACAAATGAGAAAACAACTTTCAGGTCTTTCAACTATTTGCTCTGGACATCTAATACCCTATTGAATAATAAAAGGTAGAGTCAGGAAGAGGAAAGGTGAAGTCCAGCAGGCACCCGGAGACAGAATGCAGCGATTCTTTCATGAGGTCCATTAACTGAAGGACAATCACAGGAGGAGTATTGGTCTTATTAAGGCTCTACTTTTCTATGTTGCTTTCTGATAATAAACTTGATACATTTCCATCACTTTCTTTCTTCTATTCCCTCCTGCCCTCTTTGAAACATTGTACATTCAGTAAAAAGTGTGGAGACTTTAGGGGCATCCAGAGTTTTGTATTTTCTTTGAAAATAAGTTGTCTTTCTAGCTGGGTTTATGTACTATGCTCACACTACCAATCTGTCTCCAGCACGTTCATTCAGGGAAGAGTGGTGCAACAAAAAAATATATAAAAGAAAAAAAGTCAAGGAGAAAATTCAGGTTTACAAATGTTTAAAGTACTTGTCAGTACTAAGAGATAAGTAATATTCTAGAGGTAAAATTTAATGATTTTTGGATACATGAGTATAAGATAAGTATAAATTACATGGTATTAATGAAGAATTTACTGTTTGCTTAGAGAAAATAAGGCTAATTTTGAGAGACATTTCTCTCTCAAAAAATGCTCCAGTCACCCCTTAAATACCTACTCATTAGCTGTTTAACATAGTCTGACTCCATAAATTCAGGTGAAGAAAATTTAAATAGGAAACTTGTCCCCAAGGAGATCAAATGAAGCGTGCAATGGACTTGAGGGAAGCCAGGGCCTCATTTAAAGTTACCAGACATAGGTTTATCCAACATATATATATATATATATATATATATATATATATATATTTATATATATATATATACACACACACACACACAGAGACATAGATATAGATGATATAGACATAGATGTAATTTTAACTTTCTCTTCATGCAGGCATCATTCTTCCATTTTTTCTTTGTGAATTCCTATGTTTCCCCTGAAGGAAAATATTAATGCCTTCCACCAGGCCTGTCCCTCATGTAGCTTTCTCCACAAAAGAAACCAACCAACCAACCAAAAAAAACCCCAAACAAACATGGAGAAAAAATAAAGAAAGATAATTCAGCTCTGCCTAAGAGGAATGCTTCTTCCAGTTAAGAACAAATTACCTGTTAAGAACCTCAAGGCCATCTGGAATTGCAATGAATTTTGGTACTGAACTGTAAATTACAATATTTACCAGTGTTTTTCAATTTTCTTCTGTTTGTGGACACTTCAGGATTTTGTTGTTTGTTTTTTTTTTTTTTGTTTGGTTTTTTGTTGTTGTTGTTGTTGTTTTAAGTGGAGTTGTAGCCCACACATCATTAAACAAGGTTAAATCATTAAGAGGATTATTAATCAGGTACTAGATACCAGAATTTAGTCAACAAGACGACTAAAATCTGTATGACTGGATGAAAAGTAGAATTTCCAATCTTTGGTTGGGTTTTTTTTCTTTGTTTTTTTGCTTTCTTTTAAATACAGTTTCAGTTTGAAATGACCTGTTACCCTCCCCACCCCCCGCCCCAGAGACAAAGGAATTTGAAAAAAATACTGCATCCTATGTTTCTAAAGGTATACTTAATTTTTATAGCTTCCAGTGTTCCTTTACAGGAATGAGCTCCTGAGAATCTGTCACCTCATGAATCTTGCCAACAAGAAAGGTAATTTCAAGAGGCATTGAACAAATCTAAACCCAAACTTTGAAGTTGACTTTGATTTATATATCTGAGTTAAATACCTAATGTTCCTTAATCAGTGCCTGGAGGGAATTAAATACCGCAAAATAGAATTCATTATCATTTCCTTAGTAAGTAACATGAAGCCTAAAACACGGAAATCTGTGAAGGGCGGAGCAAAGACAGTCCCTTTGTGGTGGTGTGGCAACTAAATGAGGATTAGAGGGGGATTCCTATGTTGGATCAGAATCAGCTATAGCTACTCTGACTCGGGAGTCAATATCATCACTTTTCAAAATGAGGAGCAAGAATTTTTGTTTAAAGTTTAAGGAGTTTAACCTAGAACTTATTACAACTTGCACAGGACTTTAAGCACTAAAAAATGTTGGGTTTTTTTTCATAACTGTTTGTATACATTTTAATTAATTCTTGGAGAAGAGACTAGGATTTTTTTAGTTACCTGCTCCTGACCTAAAAGTATACGAGAAAAAGCAAATCTGTTCTTTCCCTGAAGCAGAGGTATTAGATTCTGGGTACATAAACCCAACCCCTAAGGAATACTAAGTTTGCTGATAACACTAAATTGCAAGAAGCTGTCAGAGCAAGGAGGGCCTGCAGAGATACCCTGACAAATTAGAGAGATGGACAATCACCAACCAAGTGAGGTTTAACAAGGGCAAGGACCAGGTTCTGCAGCTGAGGTGGGGATGTGTGTACAGACAAGGGAACAAGAGGCTGGAGAGCAGCTGCAGAAAGGGACCTGGGGATCCTGGCCAGTGCCTGTGGTGGGATAGAATGTAAGAAAATAAATTCACTGCAGAAGGTAATCTCACCCCTGAGGAGCTGCAGCTATACTAATTACCGAAGATTAGGAACAGGCCTGCCCTTAGCAGGCCACAGCTGTGTCCAATAAGCATGAGCACTATAAAAGAGTGGGTAGCTGGCTGAGAAAAGAGTTGTAGTTTTTTGGTTGTGCTATGGGGAGGGAGGAGTTAGTGCTATGAGGAGCTGCCCATGAGAAATTATCAAGAAGCTATGGGACCTTTGCATTAAGATGACAGCAAGTGGCAAGTTTAACGTGAGCCAGCAGTGCCCTGGCAGCCAGGAGGGGCATCCCTGTCCTGGGGGCATCAGGCACAGTACTGGTAGCTGGGCAAGGGAGGGGATTGTCCCTCTCTGCTCTGCACTGGGGTGGCCTCACCTTGAGGGCTGGGGCAGTTTTGAGCCACAATATAAAAAAGAGATTGAGCTATTAGAGAGTGTCCAAAGGAGGCCATGAGGATGATGAAGGGCCTGGAGGTGACTTCTTATGAGGATTGGCTCAGGTCACTTGGTTTTCTCAGCCTGGCCTGACTGAGGTCAGACTTAATTGTGGTCTTCACCTTCCTCGTGAAGGGAAGAGGAGGGGCAGACACTGATTTCTTCACTTTGGTGCCCAGTGACAAGACTTGAGGAAATGGCCTAAAGCTGAGTCAGGGGAGGTTTATGTTGCATATCAGGAAATTTTTTTACACCCAAAGGATGGTTGAGCCTGAAAGAGGCTCTCCAGGCCAGTGGTCACAGCACCAAGCCTGAAAAAGTTCAAGAAGCTTTTGGTGTGATTGGGATGTCCTGCACAGGGCCAGGTGTTGGACAGGACTCCATGATTCTGACAGGTCCCTTCCAACTCAGCATATTCTATGATTCTAAGACTTCACCACACAGGTGGAAAGCTTTTCGTTAGAACTGGCTGCTGGTAGGACAGGAGTTGCTGAGAGTAGAGGGAATCTGTTTTCCTCCCTTCAAGCTGGAGCTTTTGAATTAAGAAACGGATAGCAAACATCATCTATATAATTATTTGAATAGAAGTTCTGTTTAGAGCTTAATACAGTCATCACATAAAGGGAACTTTGAGGACAATTCATGTATTGATCTGCTTAGCAGACAAAGAAGCATCCAGTTTAGAGATCTTGAACAAGACAAAAAAATTGTTGAGCTGGTCATGCTTACCAAAAAGGCACAATTTTTAACTACATACAGAAGAAAAACTGTGAATACCTGTAGAGATTTAGTAGAGAAAAGTAGGTTAAATTCACATTATTTAACTTGTAAATATTGAAAATTTCCCTGTAGGGTGGCTGGAAAGTTTAGTATATTATGTTCTTTGAAGGACCAATATTTTTAAAATAGAATTTTAAAATGTCTTGGGTTGGAAAGGACCTTAAAGACCTGGCATGATTTCTAAAGGCTTGACCTTGTAAGATGTTACACTTCCTGTTGTCTGAGCAATACCTCTTAAAATGTTGTATGACTGCCTCCATGACAATAATGCATTCTAAAAAAAACCTTTATCTTGAAGAATAAAATGAGTGCCTGGAGCTTCCAAGAGCTGGACTTAAAAAAGGACAAGAGAACATCTAGCTAAAGTAAATATGGCACAGAAATATAATTCCTGTGTTGCAACATAAGACCTGCAAAATAAAGACAGATGGGTGAATGGCCCAACCCACTCAGTCATCCCTCCCTATGTGCTGTCCTGAGAATAAATAAAAGGACAAGTGCTACCATATCACTTCCTCATTCCTGATGATATTGTATTTATCAAGTGCACTTTATATGTAGATGTGGGTGTTTTCTACATATGTTAGGGACAAGAAAAATGAATGAGTAATAGGCCAACCAAGCAGCACTATGCTGGTTAAAAGCATCACCATTTCAAAATATGCTCATGGGAGCTGAAATTCAACATCATATAAACAAATACAGCTATGTTCTACAGCCATATCTCAGCTTGGTTCTGAGGCTGGGTTTCACGGTGTGGCTTGTGTTAGATAAAATGTTACTGGCAAGAGAGATACACTGCATACATAGAATTAAAACATAAAGAATAATAATGAACAGGAATAACAAGAATATAACTTAACTAATAACTGATATAATTTAAACTAATTTTTAATGGTCTAATCCTCCAAGTTATCTAATTGAAACCGCAATTAATATTAACAATGCACTTGAAATCATTACAGAACACATATTCCTATAACCCAGAATCCTTTTTCTCTCACATTACGATCCAATGCCCCTCCTGTCTTAAGCCTGACAGTTGTAGCTTTGTTCAAGCAGAAATTGGGGTGATAGCTTTGCAGAGTTTTCAGCCTTTGTTTGTCATTTATGATGAATTGAACTAGGAATCAAACTGAGTCAAATAGAACAGAGAATTTGCACTGGAAGGGATGTGCAATGTTCATCCAGTCCAGCTGTCCAATTACTTCAGGCTGACCAAAAGCTAAAGAATACTAGTAAGGGCATTGCCTCTTGAACACAGAAAGACTTGAGGCATTTTTCACCTCTCCAGGAACCTTGTCCCAGTGTTTGACCACCTTTCCATAAGAAATGCTTCCTAATTTTAATTCTGAAACCCACATCCTCTCCCTGTTGATGTTCACAGTGGATAAGAGTTTCTTCCTCATTCCTCTCGGGGTTCACTTAGAGTTATATTTAAATATTTTTGTATTGTAATTTTCCTCTTCATCACTTATTCCCTTGAAATCAGAAAGTTTTCTCCCCCAGGCCCCAGCTGATATCAGGGACTGTATCTTGCAAGGTAGTTCCTCTCCAGCTTTGCCAGACCTTCACCATTCTTGGTGTTCACAAAGTTTCAGCTCGTACAAATATGAAGAAATAGTTACTTTGCCACTAGCTGAATAAAAAACTCAGCTGAAACGAAGAAAAAGACAGACATGTTCTGACATCCTGCAATACACATTATTTCAACTCTGTTGCTGGTTATAGAAAAAATCATATTTCCTGGGTAACACAGCATTTTTGACAAATCCTGACAATTGACTTTCCTGAAAATTTTCATGATCAGCATTTTATTTTCTCATCAAGATAAAATATCTGATTAGGACTTTAATATGAAATGCAGTCTTCAAGTTGAGAAGATTTTCTTTCTCGCTCAAGAGGCACATTTCCACTGTTTTATCTCCAGCCCTCAGCTGGAGGTCACTGGGTGAAATAATGTGGATGTGTAAAATCTAGTGAGTGTGGATGCTGAGTGCCAATAATGAATATCCAAGATTGAAAATCAATGTGATGGAAATACACAAAATTGCTGTCTTCAAACTGAAAATGCTTTTCAGTTTTTAAGCTCTTTGAGAGGAGTTTCTAATCAGCAGCAAGGGAGAAGATGTGCTTTCTTATAAGTGAACAAGAATATAAGGTCCATTCACCTTGGGACTGAACCAAATTCTCCTATCACATGTCAGAGCCTAAAGATAGCTCAGATTTTCTGTGGCTGACTCAGATAATCTGGTAGATTAGCCCAGACAGTGCTTTATGTATTGTCTTAAACTCTATTCATCATGCTGGACATGAATATGTTCATATTTACTGATTTTTCAATCAGTATACTCATCCTGAATAATGGATAACATATCAACACCGAAACAAATGAGCTGCATGGATCTTATTTCTTCAAATTTCTCCTTCCACTGTATTTATAGTAAGGAAGTTATTAGGAACTGAATATTTGTACTTTTCACTGAGTTGTCTCTTACCTTCTTGAATAAAAAAGTGCATTTTAATTCTATCTGAGTATTAATATCACTGCTATTGAAGCTTCAAAGACAAAGTAAAGATTTCCAGTGAATCTGATGGGATGCTGGGGAGATGGCAGCTCCCTGGGCTGGGAGACTGGGATCTCAGGGGCTCCCAGGTCAGCAGAACCCAGCTGACAGAGCCCGATGCCTCAGACTGGGTATGCACAGGCTCTGACATCAGGCTCCTCCCTGGGGATGCAGATTTTCTGGAACATCAGCTGGTAAGTAGGGGTCAAGACCCAGGCTCTGAGACACAGGGCCATGCACTCCCATGGCTGTGGCACTGCAGGGCCTGAAATTTGGTGGGAAGCAAAAAGTAGATGGTGTGTTGGCCTGAGAAACACCCAGACTGTCTCTCTCTCATGAGCCATCCCTCTTTACAGTCTCCACACTAGCATTTTCCACACAAGTTTTAAGGGAGGTAGTGAGAGAAGCCAGTAAAACTCCCAGATGTTTGAAACATCTGTTGAAGGCTCTCTGGCAGAGCTCCACTGCTGAGGTGAGCCCCCTGAGCAAAGCAAAGCTCTGCAGAGGTGGCATTTGGTCACTGATGTTTGCAGCTCACCTAAATGTGCTCCAAGGCTGCTGAGCTCTGAACAGCCCCTTTTACTGACATCACTACACTGCTCAAATGAACTTAAAACAACTAATATGTCCATATATATCCAAATATCTGCACTTGCAGAACTCCAGCCAGACCATGGCAATAATTCTCATCCTGAAACTGGAATTGTTACAAGTAGCTGTTCATAAATAATGTTCTAACTGGACACAGACCACGAGGCATATCTTTCTTTTGCCCATTTTTTTGCCAAATGGGCTGCGACTATTTGTACATATAGAGTACACATTTCACACACCCACTAACACACAATAAAGTAGGATAATTGCACAACTTACCTGCTAGCAGAATGAGAATGTAAACACAGTGAGGAGGAGAATTAGTTTGAGTCATACAAAACTAGCATTGAATGATTATTTGCATTAGCCAACATACTTTTCCTCTCCATTTCTAAGAATGTATTAGTGAACTCTTTTTTTTTTTGTTTGTGATCAAATCCTGTACCCTCAGTATCTAATAAATTTAATGAGGCAATTATCTGGCAAGTAAAGGTAACTCAAAAACTTATACATTAAGAGTAGTCTAATAAATAGTCACCCAAACAGATAATGCCTTGGAGAAATTAACCCCAATATATTACACTTAGGAAAACTCTAAGACAGCTTCAAAGATAAAGTTTTGAAATTGGATCTCAAATGTGCGAATGTAAAGTGATCTTATATTCTAGGAGCACATTAAGAACATGGTAAGAATAATAAGATATTGTACCAGGGTTAGTCAAAAGCTTTGGAAAAGAGTTTCAAGCAGCAATTAAAGTAAAAATGGAAGATTAATGTGTTCAAAGGGTGCTGCCTCTGTTCATAGCTAAAAATAATTCCTAAAAAATCATTCAATTATTTCTGTGATTGTCTTCCAGTCTATCAAACTAAATATCACTGGGGTTAATGATTTTAGCTACTGAATACCAACAAACATATTCACTATTTTGGGACAATAAAATAAGTAGGAGAGAAATGGTGTAAAATATGCACTATAAATCTGGTTGCCTTAACTTACAGTCTTGGAGATGCAAGAGCCCAAGGAAGTCAATTCAGGCTGAAAATGTTGTCCTTAAGTCATGTAGGACTTTTTTTTTAATGACTTAAAAACAGATGGCCAGCCTCAACTCAAAATTTATTTTCTGAGTTTGATTCAACCCCACAGTACAAATTGTAAGTCATGTTTCCTGATTAATTTTCAATATTTTTCAAAGGAAGAATGAGCTTTGATCTGCTTTCAGGGTATTTACATCTTTGTATGGTTGCTCTTAGAAAAAATGTAAATTGATGCTGTGCAGGACAGGCTATGGTAATTATGATTATTGTAATTGGTTACAAAATATGAAAAGAGGAAAGTGGGAGCAGGAATTAAAAACTAGAGCAAGATGGAGAATCTCAGCTTCTAATGCTGTAGATACAGAATGTGCACTTGGCTTGCAAAAATTTCCAGATGCTTGTCAAAGTGAAAACAGGAAACAGAAAGTCTGGGAGATCTTAAAGATAGATGTAAAAAGACTGAAATTTGAAGATTAAAAGGATTAAAACTATGAGATCCTGACATTTTTGGCTATCATGTCCAAAGTTCCTGAACCGAACAGGAGAGACATATATTCTATAAATAAAAGTAAGAGTTTCCAGAACCTCTGAAGACTAATTTGACTCAGGCCTGAAAATCCAATCAAAATGCAAGGAGCAGCTTCTCTTTACTCAAGTCATTATTCATACAGACAGATTTCCAGATTAGAGAAGATTATTAAATCATGCTGCCTTACACAGCTTCACAGACTAAATCACAAACTTTCAAGTACAAAAATAAAGCCAGGCTTTAAACCAGTATGCTTTAAGAGCAGTTTAAAAGTCCTTTATAATTGAACTAAACAAGTATATTTCCTGCATCAAGGAAAAGAGGGGAAACTATTCTCGCCCTTTTATTTAAAAAAAAGCTTTGGGTTCTAGATTGGGAACTTTGTAAACTTCCATCTTCCATGTAACTGCTGGAGAGAAAAGTGTTCACCACCAACTGTGCTGGAGTAAATAAGCTAATTCAGCTGCCTTTACTCAAGGGGGGACTGAGGCTCTTCTCATGGACAGCATTTTTTAAAGTAATCTAATCACTAACAGTTTGAGAAGAAGTAGATAAACTGAAAATGGGCACACTTTGCTAAGCCTATTTTCTTTTTTCCAATTTCCCTAATGTGAATTAGTTATGAAAATTGAAATATCAGAAAGCCTAGATTGACTATTTTTTGTGTATTTAGACAACTTTGGCACATGGAGTTTGGTTTTTGGTTGGGTGATGGATATGTGGGGAGTAGAAAAGTTGTATGCACAGCTCAAGCCATAAAAAAATAAAGTGAAAAGAATGAAAATCCTTTTGGTTGATATGAATTCTGCAATTCAGGAGACACAGTAAAATTAAATGACATTCATTGTCAATCCAAAATTTTTTGGTTTTTTGGTTAGATAGACTTACAGGGAATTTTATTTCTTTTACAAAAAAATGTTACTTAACTAACTTCCAATATGAGAATAGGAGGTAGAATGCTAAAATATATAAAGATCCACACTATGTTTTCTCACCAAGAATATTAAGCAGGTTTGCCAGATTTTCTCAAATGTACCTTTGGGCTTCAAAAAGCTTTGTTAATTTATATGTTGTGGATATGATTTGCTTGATCTCCACCCAATATTCCTTGGGTGTAGTCAATAACTTAGAATATTGCTATTGAATTTGATAGTGCTTATGGGGGAGGAAGCAGAACCCTCTTGCACTTCTTTGAAAGTGGAGTCTGTTAGAGAAGACCCTAAATCAAAGGGTCTGATACATCCTGCCATGCATGTGAAATAATCCTCTGCCAGAATGCATTAGTGGAGTGATGAATTATGTACCAGTGCCTTCACTACAGCTAGCATTAGAGTGTAATTCTTATTCTAGTTTTCTATATTTTTTGTTACTTCAGGAACAAAACCCCTGCTTTTCCCTCCTTCACAAAACTCCACGAAGCCAAACAAATAAGATGATTTTATATCTGAGTCTAGTATTTTTTATTTTTTATTTATTTCAGGAGTTCTCATTTCAATCCTAGATTGGTGTTTTGATTTTAGATACTAAAAAAAATTTAATTGTAGCTGTTACCTGCACTGAAAGCATTAATTAGTGAGAATAGTATAGGGAAATGTGTGATGGCAGTCAAAGTGCCTTTATTTTAAAAATAATTTCAGATGCACACACTTGTATGTCAGCTGGTTTCCATCTCTAAAAACCCTGGGGTTTCACTCTGAGGTAATTGCGAAACAATTCCATCAAATAGATTTCACAAAAGGCACCTTAATGGGAAGGCCAGTGAATATATTTATTACAGGTCTTTGTTCTATGGCAGGACTTGAAGGCTGAAGCTGAGGGCAGGATCCCATTTAGACTATCCACTGTATAGAAAGGGAAAGTGCTGTCCTGAAGAGCTAATGAAACAAATTATGAAAGAAGACAGAAATGTCTAAAGCCACATGGAAAATTGGTAGCAGACTAACAGATTTTTCTTCCTCTCCCTGTCAGATTTTTTATAGTCTCATGGACAGAAGATGATATAGTCATAAAGATGATGTCAGGGGCCTGACTTTGGCACTTACAGGGTCTGTGGTTTTCATGATGGAAACAGAAACCCCTTGAAATAACCCCATGGTCTGGGCAAAGCATTTACACCTCACACAGACACACACTGACAGTCTCAACATCGAGCAGTTCTGTCACATCAAAATATAAAAAATGGATGCAAATGTGTGCAGAAACACTTTACTATAAATTGGAGCTCCAGCTCCCATCACCCTAGTGACACAATAATGTATCTTTCTCTCTGCTGTTATTCCACAGACACCCATCTTGTAGACATGTGAAAAAGGAAATATTGTCCCTATTGCTGCTGAGTCACTCTCACTTGCCTATGTATGTAATGAATCTTAATAATGGGACATGAGGGCAGCTCCACAGGGGAGCAAAACGTGCTACAGGGGATAACTGAAGGTGGGTTTGTGGAAATAATGCTCCTGGGCATCTTTCTGAAGGGAATATTTCAACTCTGACATACCTAGAAAAGGGGAGCTTACCAGACCAAAAGAAAAGTCGTTCATCTGGTTGGGTTCCATGGAGAGAAATGCAGCAGCAAATTAGGGCTAAATAAGTCTGATCCAAACCATGGGACACACCTGCCTTTCAAGTGTGGAAAAGGGAAGGACTGAGAGCAAACCAGCAAACCCATCCTTCTGAATTAGGCATTGCTGGAGAATACGCCCCAGGAGACAGCACTGTGTTTCTGAGTGAGGCTGGGTGACCTGGCTACCCTTTGAAGTCTTTCATTTTTGCCAGAAATATATTATATGGATGTTTGTGACACCTTTAACAAAAACAGGGAAAGGGCAGGCTTGGATGACTGGTTTTAATTTTGGCATAGAGCAGTGAGCTGGTTGTTTCTGTCAGGTGGTACCAAGTCTGGGTGAAAGGCCTTGCTGTGGCTTGGTTTTTTTGCCCTTCAAAAAGACTCTTTTTTCAGTGACTCTTAAGCTATATTAGAGTTTGGACATGCAGAAGAAATTATTAAACAAGATGTAAATAGAAAAGGTATCTGTATATCCTGCTTTTGCTACTCTCACTGAGAATAATATTGTGTTTTAAAAATCAGCTGGACAGGTTTATAAGCTCCCCACAAAAAGAAGGATTTTCAATATCTTTATTTCCAAACATCAAGAGTGAAACACCAGAAATTTCTTTAAAGAGTGGCTTGAGTTCAAGTTAACAAGAATAACTTGAAAATCTCAAAGTGAAAAACTTATTAGTTTTAACATTTCCCCAACGTCATTGCTTTCAGATAATTGGATGTGACAATAGCCCAATGGGCAAACAGAACCACTTTGCAATATACATTTGGCACAAAACTCAAAAAAAAAATCAAAGCATAACTATATTCTTGTGGGAGCTCACTAAAATGATCCTGGATTCTGGACTGCATTCACAACTCTGTCCTGCATTTGACTTTAACACTGTCATTTTTAAATTTAGAGCAATGAGGGAAATACTCAGCTGAACTCTGTTTCCAATGTTGCAGTGACCATCCATCTAGTGGAATTTTTCCCAGGTGATCTTGCCAACTTTTTTGGCTAAGCTGCATTAATATGTAAATTGGGAAATACTTAGCCATAGGAAATGAAATATGGGGAGATGTGAATGTGTCTTTTTTTCTTTTTTTTGTTAAGCAAACTGTTTATTAATGTAGGTATAAAGCCTGAGAATGTTAAAATAGCCCATGTGTTTTCTTCTGACAGTCTTGGATTGGATGAATGACATTCACAACCAGGGCATTTTAACTGCTGGACATATACTTCATGGACTTTGTTGTTTGCAGTACAGCTTTTTTAACAAAGAAAAATATCACACAGGATGTAACCTGGATGCTGTACCTGTCAGAGGTACACTGGATAGGAAATAAACAGCCAGGGGAGGGTTAATCTATTAAGAGAATTAACCTGTATTAAAAGAACTTGCTTAGAATTAGTATTAATGATATGGGGGGACTTAGAAAATTTTCCTTTACATTTTATCTCTTTACTTAAATGATATTCACATCCCAGCTATTGTTTCCTACTACTAGGTGAACAGCTTATGAGCAATGGAGGACAGTGCCTTGCTGCATTGTAATAACTGAAAAAATACTGACTACCACCTCCAAAAATTCTAAATTCATAGCTTGGTAATAATTCTGTTTCTGCATTTTTCTATATCTTTGTAGCACATTTTGGATTTTTGACTTACTTTCCCATACTTAATCCTTCATTTTCAAGATAAATTTTTAATCATATGTCTTGAATTTATAAGGCAACAGAAGAAGTTTTGCCCAAACCTGTATACAGTGATGTTTCAGATCTATTCTTTGCTCAGGACATCAGACTCCCTCTCTTTTCAGACGCCAGATGTTGCAGAGCTCACACCCCTGTAGGTTGCCTGTGTAGCCAGACAGGGACTAACAACAGGACAATACATAATAGGTGCACCACAGAGAGTTGTAAATCAACATTACCAGCGGTTCCAACCAGAGGCGACAAGCATAAGTGTCCTGAGCCTACCCATATGCATTATAGACTTAATGTTGACTTTTGGAGTTAGGACAGCCAAAGATCTGTCTGCACAACACTTCCACCTGAATTTGGCATCCACTGATCAGGTAGTTATATAAAACAAGATTATCACATCAAATTGATTTTATAAGCCTTGGCTTTCTTCCAGTCATTGAGTCATAGAATAGTTTGGGTTGGAACAGACCTCTAAGATCATTGAGTCCAACCATTAACACAGCACTGCCAAGTCCACCACTGAGCCATATCCCCAGCCAAGCCCACCACTTCCACATCTGCTACTCATCTTTTAAATACTTCCACAAATTACAACCTTGGGCAGCCTGGTCCAATACTTGACAACATATTAGGTGAGGAAATTTTTTTTCTGACATTCATTCTAAACCCCAGCCTGTTGCAACTTGAGGCCATTTCCTTTTATTTTATTGCTTGGGATCAAGGCTGGCCCCCACCTGGCTACAATCTCCTTTCAGGTAGTTGTAGAGAGCAAAAAGGTCCCTCTGGCCCTCCTTTTCTTCAGACTAAACAGTATGATTTATTAAATATGTTGAAGACATAAAAGCATGTTTCTTCTTAATCACATTTGTATGTAAATATGCAAAAGACAGATAAAAAAGTCATTAAGGGAAGAAAAAATCTCACATCTAGCTCTAGTGAAAGAAATCAAAGTTAAATAATAATTCAGAGGACAACCTGGAAAAGCAGCTATTTTAAACAGACAGAAGTTCATAATGTTTTCTCTGTGGTTCATTTTTTGAATCTTGTGTGTTTGGTATTGCTTTTCACATCTTACCTAATCAAGAAATACTGAATAGTGCAGTGTATTGTATTGTGCAGTGTCAATACCTGAAGGATTAAGTAAGGGCTTTTCTTCAAATTTAAATGAGCAGACAGTGAAATTAATATGAATTATTCAGCAGTTAGAAACGTAGGACTGACCTCCTACTATCAGAAGAAAGGTAGATAACTTATAAAATTATAAAGTATGTGCTTCTAATGGGTTTATCTGAGCATGTCACTACTTGTGTTGCTGCTTGAAGGAAAATCTGCCATAAACCTCTGCCCATGGAGTTAGACTAAACAGCATATTCTGGATCCTAATATCTCACCTGTGTTTGGAAGTCTCAACCATAACTTTGCCAATGTAAAAGGAAATAGCATCCTTGGGGGTGCTTCAAGGTTAGCTGAAATTATTGAAAGAAGAACCACCAGCTTCATGAGATTTCATTTCAAGTGACTGGGTTCAAAGAGCATATTGGACTCAATAGTTATAATTATAAATCATCACAATATGACATTTAGTCATTGTGCAATTCATTGTCAATCCTATAATTATATGGTGATCAAGGCTAACCCATGTCCATTTATCCAGTGCTGTTTTTCATTTTCAAATTCAAGACCATCTGTACTTTATACCAAAAAATCCAGTTAACCCAGGAGCACCTTGCAGCCCTGTAAAATATGAAACCTCAAAGTTGGGTAAAAATGCATCTAAGTACTCCCAGCAAAGCTTGTGTTTGCTCTCAGTCATCCAAGTGACACAAAATTGTGTTTGAAATACAGTGTTCTATCCCACCACCAAGGTTAATGTGTACACTCATGCCTCACCTGATTTCTACCAGATTTCTGATGTGACTGCCTCTACATACTAAATGATAGGTCCTTTGCATTTCCCAGACATTCCAATCAATCACTTCCAGCTCTGCAGCTCACCTTTCTTTTGCAAGCCTGGTCATTCTCTCTTAGCTGTGCTGTGTCTTTATTAATCACGCCAGCTATCAACTCCTTAGGTAAAAATAACATTGACAACTGTAGCAAAAAAATTATTACAGAGAACCAAGAGAGAAAAATCCATCTTAGAAAGATTGTAAGCTAATTATTAGTGGTCATTATATACAGGTGTCATTATTTAATGATTTAGGAACAGAGCCTGGTTCTTTTGCACAATCTCTTTCTGCTACTCCCACACACTTCAGCCTTTATTACTTTTTTTCTACTTTCTAGAGTGCAAAATCACCCATAATTCCTTTATTACTCTTTTTTTGTTTTCCCTTACCCATACTGTTTGTCTTTAGTGGAGAGGAAGGATTACTGAATGTTTTAAAAAAGCACATTGAAATCACTGCAGCTATTTCCTGATCCCTGGTTAAAAATTTGTTTATAATTTGCTCAGAGTGGCTCCAAACCAGTTCCTACCTCTGCCAAGTTCAGAGAAATCATGAGTGTTTATCTGTATTGATTTTGATCTGGCACTACTGCTTGAATGGAGAAAAGTTCTTGCCTGTGAACAAAATCATGTAGAAAGTAGTTTAAAGATATGTTCTGAATTCTAATCATACTTGAATACAGCCTTTCACAAACAAGTCACAACCAAGTGAAATACTCTACTTAAGAAAATCTAGAGAGAATATAGCTGGATTGCACAGCATAAACTGGAAATAAAAGCATCACTGAATATATGGAATATTGTGGACATGGAGAATGTTGGAACAAAAACAGTCTATCAGTTCCTATTTAGATAAACTGTATTTAACAGTCTGGATCAGTAGATGCAAGGCAGGCAATCAGAAATTTCTGTGCCTCAGTCCTGATTCTGACTCTTGGCAGGTAAATTGCCTGTGACTGAGATAATGGCCACTAATTCAAAAAAGCTGTTTCCTCACCCCTGGGGTAAGTCTGTTATGTATAGAGACGAGAAATTAACCTGTATTTTATGTGAGGAGTGGTTTGACTATAAAAATATTCTGTATGTAATGCTTAATATGGAAGAACTCACAAGCAGATTTGAAGAAAGATCCTATGTATAAACAAACATTTGGTGTCTAAGAAATCTAAACTTCTGAATATATGACAAAAGGTATTTCTGGGGTTTGGCAAGATCTATAAATGGAGTACTGAGAGGAAAAAACCAGTGATGAGTCAGGAAAAAGTTGCGAGAGAAAAGAAAATGTATGAAAGAGACTGCATTAATGACATGGGATTAAAAACCCAGGAAGTTATTAGGAACATAGGATTGCAGATCTTTTATATTTCAGAACAGCTTTCTTTATAATTTATATGATATGAAAGCTTCTCAGATGCTTTTGATAGTTGGGTCATAGTATTTGATAGTATTGGGTCAGGCTGGGATGGAGTTAATTTTCCCCACAGTATCTCTCCTACTGCTGTGCTTTGCATTGGTAGCCAGAAAAGTGTTGGTAACACATCAGTGTTGAGCTACTGCTGAGCGAGGTGGGCACAGCTTCAGTGCCACCCCTCAGCATTCCCCCCTCTCCAGTGCCCATGGGGTGGGCAAGATCTTGGAGGGGACACAGCCAGGACAGCTGAGCCCAGCTGACCAAAGGGTCAGTCCACACCTGATGTGGTGGAGGAGCAGGCTGTGGAGGACCTTGGGTTGGAGCAGGATGTCCCTGGAAGCAGTGACCCTGTGGAAAAGCCAAGCTGGCTCAGGCTCCAGCTGGACCTGAGAACCTACACAGAGAGGAGCCCACACTGGAGCAGGTTTGCTGGCAGGACTTGTGACCCCACAGAGAACTCAGCCTGGAGCAGTTTGTGTGGAACTGCAGCCCATGGGAAGGGACAATGTTGGAGAAGTTGGTGGAGGATGTCCCCGGTGGGAGGGACGCCACGCTGGAGCAGAGGAAGAGTGTGGGCAGACCTTCCCTGGGGAGGAAGGAGAGGCAGAGACAACACGTGATGAACTGACCACAGCTCCCATTCTCCCCGCACTGCTGGGGAGGACAAAGTGGAACAAATGGGAGTGAAGTAAAGCCTTGGGGAGAAGGTTCCGGTAAGGCGTTTTTAAGATTTTTTATTATTTTTTCTATTTTCCTATTACAATTTGATAAATAATAAATTCAGTTAGTCTCCCCAAGTCAAATCTGTTTTGTCTTTGACCATAATTGCTGAGTGATCTCCCCCTGCCCTGACCTCAACCCACAAGCCTTTTGTCATACTTTTTGTCCTGCTGAGGAGGGGAGTGGCAGAATGGCTTTGGTGGGCACTTGGCATCAAGCCAGGGTCAAACCACCATGACAGGGCATGTGGGGTCATGACCAAGGTCACCCTGGAGTCAGTTTAGAGGCAACAGTTGGTTGGGGAGGGTTATTTTTCCATTAAGTGTGATTTTTTGCATTTCTTAGCCAAAAAGAGTCTCATCAGTTCCCAGGTAATTTCACTCTCCATTTCTACTGCACCAATCATATTGACATGGTTCTACACTGACAAATAACTGCAATGAAACATGAATTTTTAGATAGTATTTCAGAATATTCACAGAAAGTACATTTTGAATTAATAGGCAATAGCATTTATTTTAGAGATGTGATTCCTGAAGTTACATTATAATATACAATCAAAGAAAATTAAATCAGGTATTTGAGTATTATAAAGTACTAAGAAATCATGGATTTATCCTTAAATAATTAATTGCTTGAAATACAGAAACATTTAAATGTTTGTTACCTGTGTTTTCTTCATGCGTTCTAAAAAAGTCTTTGAATTCCACATTTTCACATTGTTTCAGCTTTAAGATCCAAATCTTCATTTTCAAAAGCATATTAAAAAGTTACAGTTTAAAATGACTTAGTTCCATGATCTTCCATTGTAAAATGGCAGATGGTGGTCCTTGGAACACTTATTAGAGGGTCTCTATGTTTGTCACAAACAAAAAAATCAAGATATATTCTGTAAGTAATTTGCTGGAATTTATTTTCATTTATTTTTAGAAACAGACTAAAAGGTTCTCAAGACTGTTCTTACTGCTAAACTGAGTATGAGAAATGGACTCTAATTCCCTCATGACTTATGAATTATTGGAGACTCTCTCCCCATAGCAACATTAATACATCTCAATTTGTGTTGCTACCTACCATCCATGTAGCCAGGTCTGTAGCTTTTATAAAAAATTACAAAGCTTATTCCCCACCCTTGTAACTCACTTGTAATGAAAACTGAAGAAAACTAGATGATTACAGAGTATCCCCAATTCACTACTTTAGATAAAATCTATCATTATTCTGCTTCAAAATGGTGTTTTCTTTGTAGTAATATTTTTACCAATGCTATCCATTGCCTTCCTTGAAAAAAAATTTTAAAGCCAAGGACTGTTAGGAAAAAAAAGGAGCCATTAAGATATAAGGACAAAAGTTTTCCAAAGCATTTCTAAAGGAAGTAAAAATACAGTTAGAAAACTTTTAGCCTCATCCCTTTTTATTCTTGCACCTCATTAAATCTACAAGGTACCCAAATCCTCTGTCCTCCCTTCCTAAACACAAGATGTGTGCTACCAACCAACTTGGAAGATGGGTTTCAAATACTCAACTTTTCTAATGCAAAAGGTTTCATTAAGGAAGCTTTCCAGTTTGGCTAAGCATGAGACTCTCAGGCAATCACACTCCTGAGGACATAGACTGCCCCACTTGGGACTGAAGTCACTTCACTGTGGTGGCTCCAGTGAGCCAAATGGTCCCTGCTTGGCTCCCCACACACCCCACGCACACAGCCAGACCAGTTTCCTTACTGGCTCAGCCCCAGGGTTCCCAGAACAGAGTCTCAGATGAGAAATCTATTCTCAAATATCTATGCTCAATAAAGAAATCTATTTACAGTGCTGTAACACAGAAACAACTCACGCTGGTGCCTCCAAGGAGGGACCCCAAACAAAGGACTCCCAGGGTTTTTATATCCTTGCAGTTCAAGCAAGTCAAGGACAGCAGCGCCATGGAAAGGGCCCTGGGGTCCTGGTAGATGGCAAGTTAGACATGAGTCAGCAGTGCCCTGGAAGCCAGGAAGGCCAACCCTGGGGCCATCAAGAACAGAACTGCCAGCCAAGCGAGGGAGGGGATTGTCCTGCTCTCTCTGCGCTGGGGTGGCCTCACCTCAAGTCCTGGGGGCAGTTTTGGGCACCATATTAAAAACTGTTAGAGCCTGTGCAAGGAAGGCCATGAGGATGGTGAAGGATGTAAAGGTGAAGCCATACGAGGAGTGGCTGAGGTGACTTAGGTTGTTCAGCCTGCAGGAGACTGAAAGGAGAACTCATTGCAGCTTCCTTGAGAGGTGAAGCAGAGGGGCAGGCACTGACCTCTTCTCTCTGGTGAACAGTGACAGACCCCAAGGAAATGGCCTGAAGGTGTGTCAGGGCAGGTTTATTTTGGATTTTAGGAAAAGATTTTTCACCCAGAGGGTGGTTGGGTGCCAGAAAAGGCTTCTCAGAGAAGTGCTCACAGCATCAGCCTGACAGAGTTCAAGCGTTTGGACAATGCTCTCAGGCACAGGGTGTGAATCTTGGGGAGTCCTGTGCAGGGCCAGAAGCTGGACTTAATGATCCCTGTGGGTCCTTTACAACTCAGGACATGAAGTAATTCTATAGTATGAACAATGTCAGCTTCTTTGTGTCAAGCTGCCTGGCAGTGTGGGAATAACTGAATGCCAGACTATAACTGCTGTAAATAAAGTAAGCAGCAGGGCAATTTTACTGTGTTTTTAAATACAGGGCAATTTTACTGTGTTTTTAATTTGGTTGATGAATCTTCTTCCTTCTTTTAATTCTCCAACTTTATTAAGCAAGCCCTAATTTTAATTGTACTTCTGTTTTCCTGCTAATCTTTACTTTTAATTTTGAAAGAAATAAGCAAAGCTAAAATACATTGTTATCCTGCTGGAATGCAATTTTCTGTTGCTACGGGCAACAAAGCTCTGTTTACCTAATGGGTTGTTTTGCTACAAAGGGGAAAAAATATCCCCTGGGGAGCAATAGAGATTGTGCCTTCTACTGTCACAATTTAGGACTAACAGAGGCAGAGAAGCTTCCAGAGGTTTATGAGCTTCAGTTATCAGAAGGGGTTAATTTGCCTCCATTCTCTTTCCATCTTCCATTTCCTCACAATGAGCATATACAAGTTTCTCCTTGTACTGCAGCATGTTTTATCACAATGCTGAGTTGTCACTGAAGGCTTTCCTGACTGGTGTATTTCCTATTATACTGTTTCTCTAAGAAGGTTATTAATGAGAACAGAGGATGGCACAATATTAAATCATTATAACAGTGGGAATGAGACACAGACACATTGTCTTCCCATTGTCTTGAAAATGTGCTGGGTAGAAAGAGGCCAAAAATAACTTGAAATGTCCCATGACAATGTGCTGAGCAGAATGAGCAACAAGAAATCATGCATTACACTTCATACTGCTCTTAAAGCCAGCAGTGACAGTGCTGTAAGAGGTGACACACTGACCATTGGCTGTGGTTATGTGACTGAGGGTGACTTACAGCAGCTTAGCAACTTATCTCTTCATAGCTCTGCTACCTTTCTGGCCCTTTTTACATGCTTTTCACTCTCTCACTTACGAAACAGGATGTGTTTAGGCTCTCTGACAGCTGCACAAACCAGCCTATTTTGTCCCACAAGTAGAAGGAATCAGGAGAAAGAACTGAGTCAGACCTGCAATTTCAGCTGACAATGGGCAGCAGCCTCAACCATTGAGATTTCCTTTGCTTGGCTATCAGCAAAATCACAGCTACTATCAAAAATTACATTTGTTTTATCTTTTACCACCATTGAAATAGCAGCAGAGCTATATCTACAGAGGGGTTTCCTGATATTCTGGTTACCCAGTATGTAAATCTGGGCAAATCTTCACAGTACCTTGGCTTTGTAGCTCCAGTCTGCAGTCAGTAGTTGCAGGTTTCCAGCTATGCAGCTTGAGTGCAGAGCAGGAATGAAAAGGTATAGAAGCAGAAGTTACCTGACATGCCTGAGGGCTCTTTCAAACCAGGCAATTAGGACACACTGTCCCATACCTTAATGCAGAAGCATGGAAGTCTGGAGTTTTATTTGATCTACAGTATGTGTAACACAGTGAAATAGGCTAGGGTTTCTACAAACTGCTATATCACTTTATTTTTAAAATTTGCTTTTTTAGTATAGAAAAGTGATTTTTTTTTTCATATTACTGTGCTTTCAATAAATTTTGACTCCTTTTTGAAGGATTCTTACTTTTTAACACCACTACTCCTTTACTCTGATTTCCTCGATACATTGTTTTCTGAAGACTATGAAAACTATCATCTGTTTATTTTTCACAGTAGTTGCATGATAGAATTCTCATAATTTTAATTAATTTTAATTGTATTTATAATTGTTCATACTTCTCACACAGAGTTAATGATTAGCTGGCTAGTACAGAGAACAGAATGAAGGAAATCAATATTAAATCAGAGGAGTAAAATAACCTGAGTAGCTCACAAAACCTGCAAAGGAAAGCAAACACTCAGATGACATGATGATTAATGCAGTTTAATAGCACAGAAAGAAGGCATGGCTTATAGTTCCTTGCCTCACACTCCAATTTGCAGTGTTAGAATGCTGTGGCTTTGCCTTCTGTAACTGGAGCACACTGATGCTGCAGAGGATGGTGTTCTCAGTGCTAGTCTGAAAAAAAATGCTTAGCAATTGATACTGAGCTGAAAACCAACAGCTCCTCTAACCTCCTCTAACCTCATAAAAGGAAAATTAATTCCTGCCCTGTGTGCGTCCTCAGACCAGACCAGCTCCTAAAATACATCCAGGCAGTTGTGATTATGTTGATGCTATACTTGACCTCACACTCAAGAAACTGAAAACACAAATAATCCAGGTTTGCACAAGAAAAATAGCTTTTCTTTGTTTTACTCCCCAGTATCAGAAAAAAGGACTGCATTTAGTACCCCTACCAGCAGGCTGCAGGAAAGCTGAATCATCTTCATATTTTCCCAGTATTAAAAGAATTCACAAACTAGGTGTCTGTAGAAAAAAAGTAGACTGGGATATATAATCAATAAAAAATGTCCTCCTGTTCTATAACCGAAATTACAGCAATTCACACTTACACACAACTCACTGTCCTAAAACACAAAAATATGCTCTCAAAATAAAATTAGAACTATTTAAAAATCTTTAAGATGCTCGAGTGTTAGCAGTGTCAGAGTGCATGAAAAGAGGTTATTTTTGAAAAGTTTATCATATTTTCATGATGGAAGAAAGTAATTAGAGAAGGGTAAAAGTTTTCAACAAAATCAATATGCGCGACCAAGCCCTTCCCATAGGACTTGGTCTCACTTGTGACAAATTTTGAATCACAGGTTTCAAGCTACTTTTTATCAACTTTGTGACTATTTTAGCAACTTTTGTGACTATTGATAAAGCAAGAAAAATCACAGACTTTCAGATTTTCAAGACTACCTCTTAGAGCTTATCACTACTGCTTAAAATATAGTGCTGTAGAGATGGATGCTCCAGTAATGGAAGTGTATTCTTCTTACAGAAAATTGCACTCCTTGATTTTCAAGACTGGATTGAGAAGGGCCTCTTTTGAGAAGGAAACAGTATTGTTTAATTGCTTTGATCTTTTAAAACTTAGACAAAGTAATGCTTTTTTTTTCCTGTTAAACGTAACATTATATATGGGCCTCTACAGTGGTAAAACAGAAGAGTGCCCATAAATATTCCAGCAATATCAGACTGTGTTAGCCATTTACACCAAATAAGAACTATCAGGAATGGTGTGGTGGCTTGTGTTTGTTCTTTTCCAAAACATGAGTTTTATTATCTCTTCTTATCTCAGAAGTATCAAAATGACTTAGCCTAGTTCTGCTCACTTTCAGGGAGTCTGAAGTGTGTGCAGTCAGGATACTGCTGCCCACTGCCTAGTGCTGCAGATACAGATTTTGGCTTTCCAAGGGCTCTTTGCCAACACGGAGAGGAGCTGTATTTTCCTCTTAGTCCTACCTCACAGTCCTACCAACTCCATGTATTTTATGGACAGAGGAACTTTTTTTATATAGGTCCTCACTGTATAGCACGATTTTTCAGGATGTGACACTTTTATTCTAAGGCTTTTGCATAGAAGGAATTTTGAGTTATTTTCCTTCATGCATTAAATATGAGACTTGTGATTCTTGCTTCACGAAAATCTGAGACATTCAGGGAAGTTTTGACAATTCAGCTATGTAATGTCTGCTCCTTATGTTTCTGTGAGTGCTTTTTACACCTTTAGCACTGAGGATGACTCACCTCCCCGAACACAGCTGGAGTGAGAAAACCGGTTACAGCCAGGGGACAAAAAACAGAATTAAGAATCAGCTTTTCACCCTGCCCAGCTGCAGGGCTGTTCTGTGCTCACATGGAATGCACAGCTCCTTGACAGGGCTTGTAATGTGGCACGTGGCTGTGGTGGACATAACAGATGGTGACATACTGTCACATTAAAGCTGCTGAGCTGTGTAACAAGGTCTGTGGCAGGGACTGGAGTGCAGACACTGCCTCTCCAGAAGTTTGGTCAGTGATGTTGGAGGTCAGCTCTGATATGGAGCAGCTGTGTAAACTTGCTGGTTTATTTGTAAAAGAGGTCTATTGGCCCTTTCCTTAGGAACTGCATTTAAGTTCAGAACCTGTCCTCGTCCTTGCCTGAGTGTTACTGTCATATTTTCTGAAAAATTCCTTTGCCAGGATTTCTTCTCCTGGCAAGCTGAGAAGCCTCAGAGAGAAAGGAAAACAATACTATCTCATTGGCTTCTCCCTGTTTTGCTGCTTTGGAATGTGGTTTGGAGATTGTTTATCCAACATGTGAATTGTTTTTACTTAATGACCAATCACCATCCGGCTGTGTCGGGACTCTGGAAGAGGTCACGAGTTTTTCATGAGTATCTTGTTAAACCTCCTGTAAGTATCCTTTTTCTATTCTTTAGTATAGTTTTAGTATAGCATTCTTTAATATCATATCATATCATATCATATCATAAAATAATAAATTAGCCTTCTAAGAGCATCGAGTCAGATTCATCTTTCCTTCCTGCCATAGGGGACCCTGAAAATACCACACCTGACTTACACTTCAAACATGCCTTGGGTTTGGTGAGCTTGACCCTGGTCCTCAGAGCTGACTTCCCAGTCAAATCTTGGACTTGCTGCATTGCCATGGACTTCTCTGGTCACCTGGACTCTGGGCTGAGCACAGCTGCCATGCCCAGCCTGTGCCACCCACCCCACTGAGGTGCAGTGGGACTGCTCATGCTTGGTGAGGCCAATGCCCTGTGGACAAAGGTGGCATGTCCCCATCCCTTGCTGCTGCCTGTCAGTCTGTTCCTGTCCACATGCTGCTCAAAGCTGCTAGAAAAAAACATAGGAAAAAGAAAAAAAAAAAAAAGAAAAAGGAAAATATTATAAAATTAAATCCTGAACCATCTGTATTGGAGATAAAAGGGACATGAAAAAAGGTCTGAAATATCACAGCTCAATACTATTTAATTAAGGTGGCAAATAACTGCATCAAAATTTGAAATAGTGTCCCATGCTGACTTAGCTAATGCTCAGAGGTCATGGAGCATGCTTGAGATAAAGTGATATTCTTTCTGGGAAAATGTCTCCAAATTATCAGGAACAGCTAAAAATGTTATTTATATATATTTAAGCTTTTCATTAATTTTTTTTTTCAGTAAGAGTGACTTTGACTTTTCCTCTGTATCTTTAAAGTATTAATGACATATCAGAAGTCTTGCAATGAAGTGATAAAATGAATACTTTGAAGCTTTCCCAAATCAACGCTGACTTAGAAGGTGAACACTGAATTTCTCTTCCAAATCTGATCCAACATTTCTCCCCACAAAAAATCAGAAGGAAGATTAAGATGAGCAGTGCCCATATGCAAATATTAAATTTTCCTCAATAACGAGCACTCATATTTTATGTATTCATTTGTGCTATTTTTAATGTAAAATTTAGCATTTGTATATAAAAGTCATGACTTGCATAATTGATTTTGTTATGTCTATTTGTCCCATCCTGAACTTGATTCTGAGGATGAGAATCTGTTTGTCAAGATCAAAGAGAAGACTTTTCCTCTCCTCTGACTATAGAAAAAAATGATGAAAAATTAATCTCTGGATGTCAGATGGTTAATTCTAGATTCTCCACAGACTCTTTGAATTATTCTCATAGCTTTTGTGTTAACATTTATATTTTATTTCTGCTTTTATTATTTTCCTACTATTATTATTAGCAATTGAAAGCAACTCACAGTGGAAAAAAATGCAGTCACATCAATCTGAAAAATCAGTGGTTTAAAATCTGTTCTGAAAGGCACTTCAGCAGAGATAGACAGTTGCACTAGATCATGTATTGTACACAAACAAACTAAAATATTAATTAATAATAGTAAATCCAACAAATAATTCTACAGAAAATAAATATCATTTTATATTTGTAGCTTTAATTTGATCCTTTCATGCATAACCACTCTTTAAAATGTGGGAAAAAAAAAGAAATCATAGCTCTTCCAATAGGATTCTTCCCTTATTCAGGGCACCAAATGAACAATAAGTTATTCAATATATTGAATATACTATTGCTTTATTATTTGAACACGTGTCAAAGAGCAAAATTTTTCATTTCTTTGTTAGTCAGGTATCTGAGTGCATAATTAATGCTAAATGATTCATTTCACTAAGACCTGCCCCCAAAGGTAGATGGATTGTTGCACCAGTCAGGAAATCCCCATCAATTGCATTTTTATGATTCTAAGAAAATGTCCCAAACACTGAGGAATTGATAAGCTGGCAAGTACGCCTAGTTCAAGGGTCAGATAAGGCATCTGTAAAGCACAGAATAGCTTTCCCTATTTTACTAGATGCCAACCTGCTCTTCTTCATCACTCACCCAGGGAAATAACTATCTCATAGCAAAAGGGACCAATCTGCTCATTAGTATAATAAGGACTGTCAGCACAGCTTCTTAACTTGTCTTTTCTCATCATTATTTTTTATTTTTGTCTACCTTGACCTGGATTGAGAAGCTTCAAAAACCTGTTCGGCAAAAATCATCTGACCCAGTTAAGCTCATCCAGGCACAGAAATAAGTGAACTGAGAAATAAGTTTGTCACTATGATCAGTGGTGCAGTGATTTCCAATTCCAGGATTAAGTGTGCCTCTCTGCAGTCTGTATGGAGGGAATAGACTCTGTCTGTCTGACAAGGAGCTTGGCATTTTCAGGAACTCAGACTGAAATGGATTCCCTTCTAATTGTTGGGAGAGGTGGCAATGAATATTTATGCTTTTTTGCAGCATTACTGGAGGATTTGGAAAGAAATTCTCTTTTCTCTGACCCAAAGATCTGCTAGGACAAGAGCCCTGAACAGAGCATTATACACAAAAAATGTGTACCTCTATGCCTTAGACAGGGTACATTTTATTTCAATTCTTATTTTTTTCTCTCTGTAACAGATGGATTTAACTTTTTGCCTTCCCACAAGAGTACCTTCATTTGGATACTTGAATTTGGACAGCTTCCAGGCCTGAGATTCAGATACTCATCCCTTTGAATGGTAAAGAGACAAAGGAGGAAGAGGCATGGTAAAGGCAGCATCTTTTCATGATCCACAGGCTCTTTGAGAGATGATCAGAGGGAGGTCAGATGTTCTGCAGAGCATGCGTGCCAGAGTTCCTCCTCCTCATGGCCTTACACATGGAGTGGAAGAGCTTTTCTTCATTCAGGGCATCTGTGGTCTTCATACCAAGTGACATCCTTGCAAATGGATCTCAGCATTCCCCCTCATGAATAATGACTCTACACAGCTGTGCCTCAGCAGCTGCACGCTGTGCATCACTGCACACCTGTAGCCCCTAGCCAGGTTTGGAATGGATATCCTGCCTTCCACCTTAATTCTGAGCAAAAACAGCAACACAACTCTGCTGCTTTTCACTAGTTCATTACCAAGCTTCCAGGATGCTTGCTAGCTTTTGGTGTTCAATAGCAGATGTAAAATAAATTTTTAAAAAGACTGCCAGGACATGGATCATGGTGGAGCTTCCTTCAGTAGCTTCCAAGATATTTTGAAAAAAATGGAATGAAGTATAGACTAACCCAATATTTTACATCCAATTTATGACTTTCAATGTACAGGGTGTTGGTTTTTTTTAATTAAAAAGAAAATTAAATCACCATTAATCAAAGACTCCTCCACACAGAAGATACAACCTAATGTATGTTTTCCACAGATTAATTAAAACTACTGACAGTTCTGTTCATTGGTTTGCTTTTTGTTTAATGGTAGATAAGAGTAATACATATTTTGGAGTTATCCATAAGAAGGAATGTCTTTTTTCAGGCACACGGTAGAAATTTATTAGGACTCCTATCTACAAATGTATATATATATATTCAAGCGTTTTATATCACCGTATATAAAACTTTATTTATACATTTATTTATATATTTATACATATTAAAATATGTCTCTGTAGATATAACATTTTCTTGAATAATCTTCCTCAAATGGTTACTAATACATAATGTCTCCATTGCAATACTAATAGTGGGAAAAAGAAATAAAGCCTAATAAAAACAAGTGCTGCACAGTGCAATTGCTCACCATGCACTGATCAATGCCCAGCCTGTCCCCAGGCAGCTCCTGACCAATTTCCCCAGTTTCTGCACTGGACATGACACTCCATGGTGTGGGATGTCCCTTTGGTCAGCTCAGGTCAGCTCTCCTGGCCATGCGTCCCCCTCAGATTCTTGTGCACCTGCCCACTGGCAGAGCCTGGAAAACTGAAAAGTCCTGGATTTAGAGTAAATGCTTCTGAGCCACTGTGGTGGTGTTCACAAGGGTCCCAGGACGAGGGAAGAGATGAGAATCTTAACTCCATGTTTCAGAAGGGTGATTTATTATTTTATGATATATATATTATCTTAAAACTATACTAAAAGAATAGAAGAAAGGATTTCATCAGAAGGCTAGCAAGGAAAGGAAAAAGAATGGAATGATAACAAAAGCTCGTGACTCTCAGAGAGTCCGAGACAGCTGGAATGTGATTGGCCATTAATTAAAAACAACCACATGACACCGATCAAAGATGCACCTGTTGCATTCTACAGCAGCAGATAATTATTGTTTACATTTTGTTCTTGAGGCCTCTCAGCTTCTCAGGAGAAAAAATGCTAGCTAAAAGATTTTTCATAAAATATCATGGCTACAAGCAACAACTAAAACATCTCTGTTAGCAACATCAGTTAGCAACAATATTCTCAGTCTGAATCCAAAACACAGCACTGTACCAGTTTGCAGGAAGAAAATAAACTCGATTCCAGCCAAACTCACAACAGAATGTAAGTCCCTCCCCTTTCGTCTTTCATGGTTCTGGCTGCTTCAGTGGCCAAGATAATTGTTTTTATATTACGGCAAATACTTAAAGCCCCAATTTACATAAAAAATGTAAGAGCACAGACTTCATTTTGTTCACTTCATCTTCCCAACATCTGTTTGCTTGGAGTACTGTACTAAAAGGCAAAAGATTCTTCTTTGTCTAGTACATGAAATTTGGTCTTCTGGCAATTTTGGAGTTTTGAAAAAGGGATAAATTTCAGTGCTTCAGAGCATTATTTTTTTAACTTACAGAAGATAAGAAAGAAAAATGGGCTTTTTTGTATCTTTTTTTTTTATGAAGCAATACCTGCTTCAAGTGAGCTTATCAATTATATGGTTGGTAGACAGGTGCTTTCAGCTTGCATGGCCATTGTTACTTCCCGTGACAAATCCTGGTCCAGCATTCCATTTACAACAGTGTTAAATTCAAGAAGTGACGATTCTGAAAACTCAAATTGTGAAGAAGAGCAGAGATTGAATCACATTCTTTGCTTTTTTTTTTTAACCCTAAATGATAGATAATGTTTTGGCATGTCCTGTTATACTGTTCACCAAATAAAAATTGCTTTCAAACAGAATATGCAGAATTCTACATCTCTTCTGGCAAATCAGGTTGGTTTCATTAGCATTGGTTACCTCATTGTTTTCATAATATACACAACCAATGGCAATTCATCAGTTTCATTTTCATGTTTCTTAAGCATTTTTGGGTGGACGCCAACCAATCCTGTAAAATTGCTGCTCTTCCTTGTATCCATTTCTTCCAAAATCTCAAAAAAAAAAAAAAAAAGGAGTGGGAAGAGAGGTACTGATGTCTGCTCCCTGGTATCCAAGGATAGTACACATGGGAATGGTTCAAAGCTGCATCAAGAGAAATTCAGACTTGACATTTGGAAGCATTTCTTTAGAAAGTGGGTGATCAAAGACTGGAACTGGTTTCCTGGAGCAATGGTCAATGGGTGATCAATGTCCCAAGCTTGTCAGTGTTCAAGAGTCAAGTGGACAATGTCCTTAATAACACACTTGAACTTTTGGTCAGTCCTGAGCTGGTCAGGCTGCTGGACAAGATGATTGTAGATCCCTTCCAACAGAAAATTTCTATTCTATTCTATTCTATTCTATTCTATTCTATTCTATTCTATTCTATTCTATTCTATTCTATTCTATTCTATTCTATTCTACTCTATTCCAGACAGTTCATCTCACCCTCTGAGGAATATGTGTGAACCTTGTTTAGGAAACTTTCTAGCCTGTGTCTATTGATCAGTACATAAAATTAATTTGGTTTAGCTGTTTTTCTTATCCTGCTAAATGCTTTTTTTAATGGTATCTTCTATCAGCCTTGCAAATTCTCTAGCAAGTTTCCTTCTTCTGATGTATTTCAAAATTTTCATTATTAGTTCTCATGCCTCTAGCAGATTTCTCCCTAAAATATTTTTCTTTTCTTTTTTCTTTTTTTTTTTTTTCTTTTTCTTTTTCTTTTTTTTTTCTTTTCTTTTTCTTTTTCTTTTTCTTTTTCTTTTTTTTTTTCTTTTTCTTTTTCTTTTTCTTTTTCTTTTTCTTTTTCTTTTTTTTTTTCTTTTTTCTTTTTCTTTTTCTTTTTCTTTTTCTTTTTCTTTTCTTTCTCCTTTTCTCTCCTCTCCTCTCCTCTTCCTTTCCCTTTCCCTTTCCCTTTCCCTTTCCCTTTCCCTTTCCCTTTCCCTTTCCCTTTCCCTTTCCCTTTCCCTTTCCCTTCTAGCTTTCCTCATTGCAGTTTTATATCTAATTTGACATTTTATCATCTTCTGTGTCTTTGTGTTACAAAGCCTCCCTTTTTGGAAAATTGATTTTTTTTTTGTTCTTAATACTTATTTTCTTTACTATTTAACCATGTTATCTGGCTTTTGTTTGGTTGTGGGTTTTTTGTTTTGTTGTGGTTTTTTTGTTTGTTTGGTTTTTTGTGTGTGTGTACGTGTGTCTGTGTCTGTGTGTGTGTTCCTCATACATTTTGTTTCTCACCTTCTGATTAGTGGCGTATTTTAAAGTTAAGTATCTATTAAGACATTTTTAACCAATTTTTCTTGGAAGTATTTTATCCTGTCAGCAGTTTATTTTATCTTATTCTAACTTTCTTCATCCTGTATGTATGGATTCCACCTTTATAGAAGGAGTATCCTCCAAGGGTTATCAGATTTCAGTGCTTTATGGCCATTATTCAAAAATGAAACTGCTGATGCATTATCGCCGCTTCAGTTTTCTGTCCTGAACCAGGATGCTCTCGATGTAAAAGTCATTTTCTCTTTTGTGAATGCTCTAACTACTCCAATAGAAAATAGCAGTTTTAAAGTGCAGTTTATACACCACGCTCCCCATGTTCACTTCAATTAAGGAGGGTTCACTGAAGATTTACACAATTCTTGTTTTATTATAATATTTGTCATCATTTTCAGGGCATTTTTTTCCATTTACAATTTAGTCTATCAATAACTCTACTATTGCATTTTTCCTAATTCAAGCAGGAATTTCAATCTATGAAGACTATGTGACACAATGTGACAGCAGAGGCTTATTTGACTATTATTTTCTGAGATAACCCCTCTCCTGTTCACCAATGCAGTAGACTCTCTCATTCTGATATTGTTGAACTACAATAACAGACAGCATAATGATTATTTTCTTTCTATCAAGTTTCCAACTGGCATATTAAATATATATTTGTCTTAAAGAAGTATATTATTCATCATAAATATGCGTTATTCAAAACTGGGTATTTTCATCATTCAGGATATTGCAAAAATATAATTACACAGTAGCATTATATGAAAAGTAATTTAATGTAAACTACCAGTACAGATAGTCTAAATCCATGTGCTTATTTTTATTTCCCCATTTAACTGAATTTTATGCTTTTAGCATTTATTTCCCTGCTTGCCTCCTTTTTTTACTGTTTTTACAGCCTTTTCTTTATAACAATCCTCACAAGGAATTAATTACCTCAAACTCTTTTTTCTTTATTCTTTTTTTGCTTATTTTTATCTTTATTGATGTTTAGTTCTAAAACTTCTCTGAAAAATTAAGTGCAGGCCACTGAACACATTTTTCTCCCGATTTCATATTTCTTGAAGAGTTTTCACTTGTTTTTGTCAAATTTAAACAATTTCTCTTTATGTGAGGGGGCTGTCTTTCTGCCTGCCTGCCTATCGTGTATCCCTGTGCTTAGAAGTAGAAATATTTCAACGAAAAATATCCAAGAAATTCTGATCCAAAGCCTCCAGACAAAAGTCTACATCTGCCATCAAGAACCTCTCTGGTGTCTGTAGGAGCTGCCAATCTCCAGCCCCCCTCCTGCACTCTTTAAAGGGCTGCTTCACTGTCTTGTGCCTGCTTTGCATTCAATGGACTCCAGAATCAGAATCCCCCTGAACACAGGTTTTTTAACTTATACTCCAGCTCTCCATGTTGTGTTCCGCTAATCTTGAGCCTCTCAAGCACAGATCTGATAGAGGCAGCAGGAGCACAGCTGTGGCTTGTTCTTTGACACCTTTATTTCACAGTTCTCCATCTTCATGTGAATGCCAGCTGGGGCCTTGTGTTCCTTCTCACAATTCATAATTCACATTTTTAAGCACTGCAAAACACATCTTCATGTATACATTTGGGTTGGTTGTGAGAGTAGAGAGTAAACAGTACTTAACCTGAAATCACCTGTGGATTCCAGCTGTTCCTGGAGTTTTGCAGCTGCAAGTATCATTATTTGTGCCCTAGGAACAGACTGTAAATAACTGTAAGACAATAAATTATTGCACTGCAGAGGTGAGGTGTCTGCAGGCCACTTGCCAGAGTAAAAGATTTTGGAACAGGTTGTGTAAGAACCAGAGTGGAGGACCTTGTATTTTGGTAAGAGGATATGAAAATAGGCAGATAAAGTGTCCCATTTTGGAGGACTTTCTGTTGGGGTAAAGGCAGACTTAAACTCTGTTATTTAGCCTAGAATTGTGGTAATTTGCATTTTAAATATATAAAGTTCTTTTCCTGAACATTTCAGTTCTGTTTCTTCCTCTACTTACAGTCCAGGCTGGAGATACATTTCTTTGTGTTTAATTGCTCATAAATTTCAACTCTTCCAGACAGATACAAATATGGGTTTTCAGTATTTTTAAGGAAAAAATTATTTGAAAGCTGTTCCCTCTGATTCTTATTCAGATTTGATATGTTTTAGCTGTACCAACAGAGTCTAAAGGGACCATATGTCAGAAGGTTTTCTGAATTCTCAGCTTCTGGACTTTACCCAGGTGTTGGAACTTTTCCATCTATTAATGAAGGTATTTATGGTGCTCACTCCATGCAGCAGAGATAGCAGCCAGGCCAGTTCATGCAAGTGTCAGATATTTTAAGTTAGAGAAGTTTTAACTTCTTAGGCTTAGCTTGTAAACATATATATTCTACAGCACTGTTTGCTAAGAGATATATTTTGTATGTACATTGCACATGTCTATTTGCCTACAAATCCTCAGATATGTCCATAACTCATACATGGAGGGCAACACAAGGAAAGAATTTAAATAGTTCTGGAAATCAAATAGCTGTCAAACAAATATGTGAGTTTTATCTAAAAAAAATCTTTCTGATGCAAATGAATATGTAAAATGGTCATAGTTTCTTTTTGCAATGGGAAATTCAGCTTACAAATAAATTCATCCTGGGGTTTTTTTTTTTTTTTTTTTTTTTTTTTTTTTTTTTTTTTTTTTTTTTTTTTTTTTTTTTTTTTTTTTTTTTTTTTTGTTTGTTTGTTTGGTTTTTTTTTTTTTTTTGTTTTGTTTTGTTTTGTTTTTTGGTTATTTTTTCTGTTCCTGCTGTCCTTTGACCTCTTGCATAATTGTATGAGTTTGTGAATCCTTGGCTCTGGTCCACCTATGGAGCCCCAAAAACCCCTGTTCAGACACAACTGAGAATGGTACTCAGGGAAAGTAATGAGGGGCCAATGCTAGTGTAGTTGGAAGGCAAAAAATTACTCAAGAATTCAGAATATGATTATGGAATGAAATGGGGTCAAAATTCATTTCTCATATAAGCGGCAGAGTTGATAAACTATGCAGTTTGTTTGTTTTACAACTCTCCTGGCCTGCAGTGTCAGGTAACAAAAGTGTCCTTATTTGTTCCTTTCAAGAAGTAGGACATATGTTACTGATTTGCTGAGCAGCAAAATTGCATCTTTGCCATTATCTCAACTATGTGCAAAGGAATTGAGTTGTGCTGCAGGAATGAGAATTTGGAAAAAATATACAGTAAACAAATTATCTGAATGTGTTTGTCCAGATCTCTTTTCTGTATATTTCTACAGATATTTAAATGTTTGTATTTTTTGAATTTGAACCCTGCAATCTATCTAAATAGCAAATTATGTATGCATGCAACGTATTATCATACAGAAAAACTTTTAAAGATATATAAGGCATATGAGGCAGCTTTCAGAATGGCCAATGACTTTTTCCCAAATTCATTCACAGTTTGTGTTTGTCCATGACCAGACACATTGCTGTGTAAATCTAATCCACTGCTGATATTTCTCTTTTAATAATATTAAGCATGCCAAGTGTGCTAATAGATGGGTTTCAAGTTCCTCAAGCTAAATCCCCGATCTGAAGAAGAATCTCTCCCTGCTGAAAAGAAAGTCTGTAGCTGGTATCTGTGAAGTGCCTAGCATGGTGTTTGCTTCTAAGAAATTGTATTTTTAAATACAGTAATATTTTTTAAAAATCTTCACTGCAGATACAAGGGGAACTTGAAAGACTGCTGATGCAAGAATAACCACACTGATATACTAAAAGATTTGAGAACACAGTCATAGCAGAAAACTTCTAGCATAAAATCCTCATTTTCTAGGAAGAGAATGCAGGTTTTCATTTAGAAAACCCCAATTATACACTAGTTTGGCAGGTAACTTGAAAATATTTTAAAATGATGACATAAGCAAAAATAGCAGGATTAGGAAAATGCCAAGGTACTAATAGAAATTGCAGCTGTCTACAGGCACACTACCATCTGTAGTAACAATTAAATTCAGTAGTCCCTGGCAGAATGGTCTGATGTGGAAGGCCCCTGTGAAGACCAAGTAGTCCAACCCCCCTACCAGGGGCAGTGACAGCTTTCACTCGATCAGGTTGATCAAGGCCCTGTTTAAACTGAGCTTAAGTACTTCCATTGATGGGGAAATCACAACTTCTCTGGGCAATGCAACCCAGTGTCTCACAAAAAAAAAAAAAAAATCTTCCTTTATTCAGTCTAACTCTACCCCCTTTCAGCTTAAAATCATTACCTCTTGTCATGTTGCTGCACACCCTAGTAAAAAGTCCTTTCCCATTGTTCTTATAAGCCCCCTTTGTATATTGACCAAAATATTGTTTCCCCAGAGCCTTCTCTTCTCCAGGCTGAGCTCCAGCTCTCAGTCTCTCTGCATATAAGAAGTGCTCTATCACTCTGATCATCTTTGTGAGCCTCTTCTCCACCAGCTCCAACAGGTTTTTCCTGTGCTGGGGACATGGCTGGATGCAGTACTCCAGGTGGAATCACACAAGAGCAGAGTAGAAAGGGATAGTCACCTTCCTTGACCTTCTGGCCTTTCTTCTTGTGAGGTAGCCCAGGATAGGTTGACTTTCTGAGCTGCAAGTCAACGTGGTCATGTCTTGTTGAATTTTTCTTCTCTTGATATCCCCAAGTATTTCTCTTAACCCAGTCATGCCCCAGTCTGTCCTGGTGCTGGGCTTTGCCCTGACCCCAATGCAGGGCCTTGGACTTGGCCTTGTTGAACTAGATGAGTTTCTCATGGGCCCACTCCAGGTCCCCCTGGATGGCCTCCCTGGCCTCTAGCAAATAACTGCACAACTCAGTTTGGTGTCCCTCACATGCTGAGGGTGCATTCAGTCTCACTGTCTGTCATTAATGAAGGTGTTGAAGATGTCTCAGTCCCCTGAGGGAGGCCACTTTTTACTGATCTCCATTTGCGCACTGAGCCATTGACTGCAACTCTTTGGATGCAACCACCCATCTGGTTCTTTTAAGAACTTCCCCAGGAGAAGAGGGTGTATGTGTGTGTGGGTTTACAACTGAAGGGGAGGGCCATTGGCATGATAAAAAGCACCATCCAACTTTCAGGATCTGTCTCTTATTGGCCTCAAAGCCAAGCTTGTAACCTCTGGTAGTGATTGTTCACCCCATCTGTCTAATGCAGACCAGAACCTTGTCATTACCCACCCAAAAACTCACCTCCTCCCCCTCTGGGGGTGCAAACGTGGCCTCAGCAAAGAACCCTGTGGTTTTTTGAGTCATTAACATTTCAGTCTCTCACAGTAACCAGCTCTCCCTGAAAGAAACTGAATAGTTTGTCTCCAAAGAAACTGAGAAGAAACTTCTTTAATTCTATTGCAAAGTAGCTACTGATTTCAAACTCATCAGGTTGGTTTTACTTATTTCAAGTAAAAGTCTTGTATGCATTAAAGAAAGACACACCATCTGTGCTGTATAAATCACTGCCTTGGCTATGCCCTTAATTATTCAGCCCTTGGTCTCTTTGCCTGCCTAGATCTTGTGTGAGGGAAGAGCCTTTGTTATGCTGATGACAGGAAGGTTCAGTTTCAGGTAAGAAGAGATTTCCCAGAGCGTGTCTTTTGTTTATGGCTACAAAAATAGACTAATTTCTTCATTTGATACATTGCTTTTATGTGGCTTAAACCCACAAATTCTTATGTAGGAGATGGACTAAATATGAGACAAGAAAGAGATCAGTCTCTTTTTCATCTCTTCTTCCTTTTAAGTCCTTTATAGCCTTATGTCTAGTGAAAGGGAAGCAAACACATTTCCTCTAGAGCCTGAATAGAATGGGGACTAACATGATTATTCTGCAACCTTTGAAAGTTTAGCTCATGTTCATATTCAGCTCCCACCAAGCTAAAAGATTGATATATTATCTTTTCCTGTGGCCTTTGTGCAATTACAGAGTTTATGGCCCTCTCTGCAGTTGCTTTGCAACTGAAAGCTCTGTGGAGCATATGGCATCTGCTGTCCAAAGATGCCATTCACTTAATTTTAATTCTGTGAATCCAGCTTTCCAAGAGGGAAAATTCAAACTACAGAAGTTGCTAATAATTATTTCTTTTTTCTGCCTCCTTCCCCTGCATTGCACAGTATCAAATGCGAACTGTAAATGAGAAAGGCTTCCCCACATACCAGTCCTCCCACAGCACCCTTTGATCCTGCTTTTGCAATGTCCCCCACAAGACTTCTCAATCCATGTGCTGTCTCATGGCTGGATGCAGTGTTTTGGGCAAACCAGTCCACTGGATCAGACCAGAGCTGCACAGGAACACTGAAAACAAAATCATCCCTTGGGGATGTGCTCCCTGGCACAAGCTGTGGATGTGGCAATCCTTTGGCAGCTTTAGCTCCACCAGCAGCTGTTGAGGAGGATGGAGTTCATAGTGACCATCCTTTCACCACCAAAGACACAGACCAAAGTCACAAAAGGCCACTCTTACAAGTCCTTTTCCTCTGTGGTTTCACAATTTGCGCATTTTAGGCGCTTTGAAAAGGATGCATGGGATATAAAACTTTTCCTTTTTTTCTTTTTTTTTTTTTTAACAATAATATATGTTTCTGCTTTTCTGGAGCATATTATCTTTGCAATTAAAAACTTCTCCATGTTTCATAATCCATGCAGGCACAGGAGTGATGATAAAAAAATCACAACTCAAAATCTTTTATAAAAGCTTCTGTGGGTGAGCAGCTCTTATAACATTACAGACACTAACCCCAACCAATATAAATAACTCACAGCCAAATATTCACCTGCCAGCTGACAAATCCCTGTGACAACTGCAACATTTAATGAAATTCAGGAAACAGTGCCATGAAAGTCAGTAAAACAGTCAAAAAGCCACAGCAGAGAACAGACAGGGTAATGTTCTAGGCTGGGGGAGCCCTAATTTTACATATTGGAAGCTATATTAATTTTATTTTCATATACACACTCTAAAAAGGTCAATGCACATTAAAAAAAAGAATACTATAGTTTTCAGATGACAAAAAAAATCTCATCTCTGATCATTTCCAAGATGATTAAAAGGCAGATTATAGAAAGGCAGATACTATTTGAAAGTTATATTTCAGGTTCATCAATATCTCTGTATTACAGAAATGTGGTGTAAAAATGTGCCAAAATTTAATTCCCCAGATTCTAAGAAAATATAAATAATAATGGTTTCTTAAAATTCATATCTAATGAAATATTACCTATGAGACATGAGAGTACATTTTAAAAAAATCCATCTGAACAAAACTGTTGTGCAATATATATTTTCTTGTTGAATGCTGTCAATGTCACCCTCCCCAGGGACTTTGTTTAGTAGTTCTCTAAGTCAAAATTGCTGAGAACTTGTTGCCATATTTTCATATATATTGATAGCTCTAATATATAGAGTATTTATTCTGAGACAAAAATCAGCTTCAAATAATTTTTCTGATTACCTGAAATGTAATCATGGTGGAGTTAATCTGATGAATCCTGTCATTGTAGTGAACACATCTTAAAAGGACAGATTGCCATTTAAAAATCTATATTCCTTTTTCATCAACAATTAGAATGGAAGAACTATAAAAAATACAACCCCCCAAACATACAATCAAAATGTCATACCTTCCCTCTTGTCCCAGAAAAAAACAAAACAAAACAAAACAACAAAAAAATCCCCCAAAAACTTAAAAAATCAAAGATTTTTGAACAACTGCTGCTCTTGTGCTGCTTTGAATATTTATATGGGCTGCACTACTCTGGACTCCATCTGACAAGACCATGGATGGGCATCACTGTAAGAAGAATTTATATTCCTTGACAGACTTTAACCTCTGATTTTTCACCCTGACCCTCTTCCAGAAGGTTCCGCTCTATAACAGGAATGACTGAGGAGGTTGTGTTAGACTATAGCACCAGAAACTGCCTGTGGAAAAAATATTGATTAGTACAAATTCCCTCACCCTCTGCTTTTTGAGCACAAGATGGGGTCCTCCTGATAGTTCAACTTGCCTGCTCACCTGGCACTACTTTTCATTGCTCCAGCAGGACACTGCACTGTGACATGGGGAGGTTAGCCACAGGCCAAAGAGATAAATAAGAGATAAATAAGAGATAAGGGTCTGTAAAGAAGAGATCAAGGGATGCAAAAATGTATTTTTATCCCTCTGGTTGCTATTGTGAAGTTTAGCCAATTTCAAATGTAAAAAGCTCTATCAAATGTTGAGTTTTTAAAATGATTGAAGAGTAATATTGTGTCAAGTAAAACATTTAAGCAGAAGAAAACGCAGTAAATTAAATACTAATGATCTGTATGCTTGAGTTAAAGCTACAGGTGAAATATTTATGTTACCTTGATTATGATAAGGTCCACAGTGCATTCTTCAGGTTCTGATTAACAGCACTTTTTAATACACCTAGCAAATTAAAATGGAGAAAATGCTCATGGTGCATTAATCATGTGCACTGGTCTGCAAACTTCAGCTCTTATTATTGTGAAAGGGAGAAGACAGTGAATTATAGCTCTTGTGGTTTATGAGGATAATGATGGTTATTGACATTATTATGTGCCTTCACAGACATACTTGAAGTCCAGGTTGAGGGGACCTGGCAAAGGTGATTCTTTAGAGTGAGAAAAAAATCATCATGAGCTATCTGCATGTATGTTGGAAATGCTGAAACCCAAACTGGCTACAGATATTCTGGGAGTTCATTAGTTATAAGCAACAAATGCAGCCACATTAAATGTAACCCTGGACTATTCCTCTTAAAACATTGCTTTCCAAAGATGTGCAAAACCACTTTCAAAGACATGAAATTCTGCTGTTGAATTAACTGAACATTGCAAGTAAAGAGATGTTTTGTTTCAGTGGAGTTCTCTGTGTTGCTATTGGGGAAATCTACTGAAACAAGTTCACAAAGGATCCTTAGCCCACAGGTGTCCTGCAACAGGACTTGTGTTGCACCAAACCATTCACTGATCCAGGCTTCTCCTCCTGCAACCACATGTGCTCTTTCTAGATGGGCATCTATAAGAACCTCAAGAAATCGAGGAATTAGGCAGATAAGGCTTCCATGCTTTAAGTTTGTACAATTGTACTATCCTCTGCTCCTCTCACTACAGCAAATTATGAGCACATGTGCACAAATGCTTAACAAAGTATTTCCTGGTTCAGCATTACATGAGAGCCATATCTCAAAGGAGCAAAGCTCTTTTGTGAAATGCAATTACAGTAATGGATTAGGTTGATGTTTGGCAAATGTGTTCTTCAATATGTGCATCATTGTAGAAAGCTGATTAACTCATATTGACAAGAGGTTTACTTGACATTGCTAGCTCTGCCACCTTTATTGTGTTAGTCAGATAACTTATTTCCTCAAAAAAATAAATTAATAGTAATAAAAAAATCACTCATTGAGATTATAAAAAAAAAAATATCGCCCAAAGGGAAAACTTGCCAATCATGGCTTCATTTACAATAAATACTCATGTCAGCTGGACAGGAATTCTCCATTAAAAACAGTAATTTGGTGAAGTGAACAGGATTCCAGGGCTGATAGGAATTGCAGGCATCCTGCTTGGTTACAGCTGTAAAAAAGCTCACTTTCAGTGCCTCTTATCTGGACAGTGCAGCTTTCAGAGGCATTTGTGCCTTCTGGACTCAGAGATATAAAGTTGCATAAATAACTCCAGCCTCAGTGCTCCAAGGTAGAATAAGGAGATTACTGTTTGTTTGGTATTTTTTAAAGAGGGAACCTGACTGACTGACATTTAGGAGAAAATTGATTTTTTTTCCCCTGTCAGGGTTAAGAACCAGCCAGCAACCAAGCCCCAGTGCCGAAATTCATTTTCTCCCCAACCAGCAGGACCAAGGAGAGAACTGGAATGGTGAAACAGAGAAAACTTGTGAGTTGAGATAAAGAAAGTTTAATGGGGAAAGCAAAAGCCATGCACACAAGCAAAGTAAAGCAAGGAATTAATTCACTGCTTCCCACGACAGGCAGGTGTTCAGCCATCTCCAGGAGAGCAGGGCCTCATCATATGTAACAGTGACTTGGGAAGACAAACATCATTACTCCAAATTTCCCCCCAACCTCCTTCTGCTCACTTCATAAACTGACCATTATGTCACATGGTTTGGAATATTTGTTTGGGTTACCTGTCACAGCTGCATCTTTCCCCAGCCTCTCACGTATCCCCAGGTCCCTCACCAGTGTGGCAGTATGATAAGCAAAGAAAGGCCTTGGCTCTGTGTAAGCCCTGCTCAGCAATAAAAAAAACCCAAACAAACAAACAAACAAAAGAACCCCAAAACCCCCCAAAAACTGTCTCTGTATTATCAGCCCTGTGTTCAGAACAAATCCAAAACATTACCTCACAGCAGCCACTGTGAAGAGAATTAACCCTACACCAGCCAAAACCAGCATAATCTTGAAATTTAGGAGAAAATAAAAGAACAAGAGAAACTCTATGACTATGTTAATTATATTGATTCAAATTCTTTTTCAAATATGATGGTTACTTGTACCATTCAGGTACCTGAATAATTCCCCTTCAGGGCAATTCTTTTTCTCGATCGCCTACAGAAGAAGATCTGTTTGTAGCTACAGAACAGCAGTGTATATACTAAAAGCCCATTTTGAGATGTAAAAGCCAGGAGTTGCACATCAGGCTAACACCCTCCTGCCCTAATGTCCCAAGAGAATCTGAGAGCACAGCAGTCTGTACAAGGTGACAGTAATCTCAGTGACAACAGAAGAGCAAGAGCAAAGCAAAGTGTTAATCCAAGTGCTCTGCATTTTTCTTCACCACGAAACAGGGTGGAGTCCAAAGCTTTATCCAAATTGTGGCTTCTCAGTGAATTTCCATTGGTTAGCATCTTCTGGGCTTAAGTGACCATGTTCCCCTCTCAAAATACATTCATGCATCAGGCAGACTATATCTACTCATTACCCTGTGCCACATTTCCCATTTGGCAACTCTATACATACATCTTTCTGTCCTTATCTGTGGTCTCTGCTCATAAAATGCATGGTGAAGGACATCTGAAATTAACAATGTGTGACTAGTGAGCTGCAGATAATCATGCTGTCTGGGGAAAATAAATTATAAGAAATAATACAGATTATTTCAGCCAAATATGGTTCTTAATTATATTTATAATTTGACCACTTCATGCACATACAAAATACATCAAACTCATAATGATAAGAAGCAGACAATGGCCCCCAAATATACAAAGAAGCATTTTAAATAACGTTGTGCTAAATGCACATTTGTGCATATCCTTCCGAAATACACTGTCACTCTTTCTCTTCTTCCATAGATGTCAGAGCACTCTTTGAACAAGACCTTGTAGTTCTGAATTCTCACAGGCATTGCAACCATGAAAGGAGCAGGGTGTAAGCTAAAAATTTAAGTTTTAAAAGGCAAATAAAAAGGTAATGCAATTCTCCACATGTAAACACTAAAGGGATGAATAGCTAAAAATATACACTCTCATATTAAATCAAGAATCCTGATTTCCATATAAGATGATTTCCACCTGAAATATCAGAGAATAAGACACAAAGTTATATTTGTTCCATGGGGCTGAGATGCTATAATTCTCTTCTAATCGTTCATTATGATACATTTAGCACTAGATACTTGCAAATGAATAAAAAAATAAAAAATAACTCCCATTGTTTTTTAAAAGAAGGGGACTCCATAATTCATCAGAAAAGGATTTTAGTAGTGTTCTAGAAGTTTTTCACCAAGGGTATCAATGAGGTTTGTACAGGGCATGAAGTTCAGATCAGGGATGCTTGTTCTGTGTGTGCTCTCTGCTACAACTCTCAGTGCTGGTGCTTTGCATACAGCTGTGAACAAACAGGAAATCCTACATGCAACCAAGTTCCATTAAACTGTCCCAGAAGCATGAGTTCATCCAGTCTCCTCTCTCAGACCAAATCTAGCAACTGCATGAATTCAAGAAAGGATCTGCAGAGTGTCCAGTCCCATGTCTTAGAGAGATATTTTAGCTAAACCAAGTGCAAACCCTCAGATGCCCTGATTCTCCTTACAGGCTGATGAAGATTCACTCCTGTTATACCCACACCAGGTGAAACCCTGTTTTCCTCACACTCTGGTTGTTGACAGTGTGCCATGTGCTCCTTCCAAACACAGGGTCAGTCTCTGCTCCCAGAGGAGCACAGCAAAGCTCACTGGTCCTGTCAGCAGCTGTGAGCTCTGCTCACAAACAGCCTGCTTGGAAAACTCTGGGTTAGCACTGATTGCTGCCTTTGGGAACACAGCAAACCACAAACCTCTGTCACCCAGGCTGCTAATCCCCACTCTTCCAGGGCTAGAAGTTGAAGCTTAACATGAAACTCTTTGTAGGTGATGAATCCCTCGTATATTTTCTTCATGGCATAAAAATTTGGATCAGCTTGGCTATTTCCCCTACTGGCATCATGTTCTTATTTTAGGACTAAACTAATTTTTGACTCATTTGTGTTTACATTTAGCTTGTATTTATGCTTAATTTGTGTTTAACTTCCCTTTCTTATTTTAATTTTTTAATAAAAAAAATTCCAATCCAATTCATGTTGTAATATTAAATTTCTCAGGCATTGGAATGTTAGGTTTTAGGCATTTTCTGGATCTGGTTTCTTAAAGCAAGCTTTTCATATATATATATATATATATATACATATATATATATTTTTTTTTTAAGTCAGTCTTGCAAGACCTAGATTGTAAATTACTTAGTTCTTTTGATCTCCTTTCCTGGTGTCACTCACAAGAGGAGCAAAGCAGCCCTTTCGAACAGAGATCACACATCAGAAAAAGGTTAATGTGGACCAGATCCTGAAACTATAGAAATACAGCTGCATAATGCTGACTTTGTTTTTAATCTGCATCCTAACTTTTTATGACTTCATTTTACCCCAAAAGCACAACATTATCAACATAAAGCATCACTTGTTTAAAACGCTGCTTTCCCAGTATAAATTACTTCCAACACTGCCTTTTAAATCTGTGGCTTTAGCACATGGAGACTAAAAGTGTCTGCTGAAAGCAAACCAGCTGGGGATCTTGGTAATACTTTGCTTATACATATTTCTTCAGAAAATATAAATCTCGTGTTTCTCTTTCTTTAGCCACAAGAGGGCGATCCCTTAACTCGTATCCACTAAGGCAATGCACAGACGCAAGATGGACTCGTTTTCTATCTAAACCATTATTTCAACTTCTTATGTAGATAAATTGATGAATTTCATTCCGTCTGTGTTCTCAGCATGCATGTGGCTTACATGAAATTACTAGGCAATATTATTTAGCTGTGGGAGCACACTGTGCTTCATAAATGGCTGATACTGAAAAATAAAGATGAGAAGTAAATAGGATTTCCCTTCATTATCTTTTGAAGTAGCAGTACATTGTATTAACACAACTCATTGTTCTCAGTGATGAACTCAGACAGGTCACAATCAAAAGAAATAAGATCTTAAGACGTGCTGCTTTCAGAAGCATGAGAAATTTGTGAAACAAAGAAAAGATATCTCTTATACTTTTCATCCACTTGTGAATGTTTAGCTATTTGAATTTGTTAAATATGCCATCATGTGCAACAATATACAGCGCAAGCACGATCCACCCAGGAAACTGATTCAAGCACTCAGAACCTGAAGATTGTCACGTCCTCCCTAATGCAAAACTCTGATTGCATTTACTTACTCAGAACCAGATAGCTGGGAAGATTTTGTTTAAAATGCTTCTAAACAGTCATCATGAGTGTACAATATAACTTACCATAGCATTTTTGTTTTCAGTCCCAATATTTTACATATATAAACCTGTGAAATTTACTCAAACCAAGACTGATTTCTCCCTCTTAAGTCCAAATAAAATTTTGCTCAGAAACAGTGGATGGATTTTGTCCATCAAGAGTCAGCTATGTTCCTGGGCAGCCGGTAATGCTCTGGTCTGATCCTTGCCTTCTTCTCCTGAGGGCTGGCATATTTCCACTTGGATGGAGACATTTTCAGCTTTTTTCTCTTCTTATCTGTACACCACACTTTTTCACAGTATTCTTCCACCCTCTGGAAGTTGCTGTAGCCAATCAGTTGAAGAAATTCCTTATACCATGGCTTTGAAGCCTGAGGTATACTGCTCTGCATTGGGCATGGCATTTTGTGAGGGATCTCCTCCTCATAGTCTTTATTGAACATTTCATCTACACGTTCCTCCTCGACTATCTCCAGGGTGATTTTCCTGACAGTGTGAACAATGCTGTGTTCCACTGTTTGACAAAAATAAGTCCCTGCATCCAGTCGATGCAGCTTCAGGAATAAAAGGCCAAGGTCCATTTTTATTATTCTATCATCAGTCTTCACCTGAAAAAAAAACATAAAATGCAGTTATAGAGCACAGGCCTTTGCTATTACATTAAACCAATTCAATTATTTCTGAACTGTACTTTCATGACTGTAATAGTAAATTTTGAGAGGAAGATTATTAGGTACCTACAAATTTTTAATTCAGAGTGTTTTTGTAATAACAAAAATATTTACTTGAAGTAGAGATTGAGTTGTAAACGGAGAACATTCTAAAGAATCTGGGTAGCATGGAAGAATATATAGTGAAGCAGACAGATCTGTGTTTTAATTGCAGAGGGAAATAAGTTAGAAACATGCAAATAACTGGATGGGGGAAAAAAGGGCATTTGCTATCTGACCTTTGATAAGGAATCCTGTGAATTCTCTTATAGACTGGTATGCTTTTGAAGAGACATTCATAAAAGTATTTGCATCTTTAATTGCAGGACCATTGTGATCCTAAAGCCCCAGCTCTGAGTCTGCTGTTTGAGTTCCTCCTACAGCTCCTGAGGGCTTCAGTACTGAACACTGAAACCTTCACAGATGTTGGCAAGCAGGGAGCACTGAGCCGTCTAATCCAGCAGCAGGAATGGCCAGGAAAATGGTATCCTCAGCTTTTCATTCAACAGTAAGGTGATGAATTTAAGCAGAAGTACCTAGTGAAGAAGGGATCAAAAGCAGCCCTGAAGAGAATGAACTCAGGACCTGGCAGTACTAAAGGATGAGGAACTGGATGAGACCTGGCCATGTCCACTTGTAGAAAATCAACTCTATCCTGAGCTGTATAACAAGAAGCGTGGCCAACAGGTCAAGGGAGGTGATTCTCTCCCTCACTCTGCTCTGGTAAGCCCCCACCTGGAGGGCTGCATCCAGCTCTGGGATCCTCAGAACAAGGCAGACATGGACCTGTTAGAGTGGGACTGGAGGAGGGTCACAAAAATGAAGAGAGGAATGTGGCACTTCTCCTATGAAGAAGAGAGAGCTGGGGTTGCTCAGCCTGGAGGAGAGGAGGCTCCAGACCTTATTTTGACCTTTCAGTACTTAAAAGGGGCTTATAAGAAAGATGGGGACTTTTTTACCAGGCCCTATAGTGACATGTCTACACTGCAGTGGTAGCTACATTGATGTGTATCAGAGAGGTATGGAGGAATAAATATGATTGCACTTATGAAGCACTTTCATAATGGTAAAATACATGTAAAAGAGGCAGAGAATCAACCCACACTCATTAGCAAAACATTTTCAAAAATTGTAATAAATGTGTGAGGCAGCAAGAGTGAATAGAAGTTAAGCTAGACTAACACTGGAAATAATACATACACATTTAATCCCTATAAAAACATACCAAGAGAAGTGATGGATTTTCCTTTGTTTTGAGATCTTAAATTAGCTGCACTACATGTTTAACATCTGCATTCAAGATGTTGAATGCAAACACCAGGTGAAATTCTCAGGTCTATTAATTCGAGACACCAGATGAACATAGTGATTTTCCCTGACACCCTTATACATTTCAGCAACTGGTGGCAGAAATTCAGTGAAGATGTAATGTTCCTAACAATGGGCTCTTTTATTGAAAAAAGTTAGTCTCTAATATTTACCTCTTCCTTCTTAGTTTCATGTGCTCGCTGGACAAGCCAGATGACTTTTGCTTGCAAGGTCCGAGGGGTGCACTCCAGAAGGGTGCTGTTGTACTCTATTCCATAAACAAGTCTTTCCTCAGTCTTCTCCAGAACTTCACCTGGAAGGAAAATACATTTTTCAAAAATGTTTTACTGCAAGTACTTGTTACGCTCCATGTTCAGGGTATATTTACTTTTAGGAGTGAAGCTTAATTCAGATCCAACCAGACGGTGACTGGAAAGTAATGTCTAAGGAAGATCTGACCTGCTAAATGAATTTTCCCATTATGTCAGGCTTTCACAGCATCTGACCAAATTGTGCTGTGACTCACCTAACATTACAGAGAAACAGATCTCAGCCTTTCACACTGCTAATTGCTTTTGCCTGGTTCTTATGAATAATTTCATTTTCACTCAGTGAAACAGGAAGATTCAAAACATGTTTAAATATAATAAAAAAATTCAACTTTTTTAGGGATAATTACAGCACATAACTGTTTGCAGAATGATACTATAAATACTCTAACCAATATTATACGTATCCATGCTATACATGTATTAACTGAATGTACAATTTGGGCCCAAGGGTGCTAATAAAAACAAGGTGAAAAAATTAAATCAAAATTTAATTCTGGTTTTCAATCCAACAATACATCTGGAGGAGGATAAACCAGTTGTTACACTGGACAAAACCAACTCTTCATTAATGAAATCATCTTATTCCATAATAGTGAGAAAGATTCTTGAGCCCAAATAGCTTTTTATCTTAAAAAATACACTGTTTTATAGAATTGTGATTTCTCTGTTGTATTTTAAACTTGTGGAAGAATTAGCACTTAATATTGGAATATACTTTTCCAAAATGTACACTATCCTCCAATGGACTTCAATTTTAATGAAACTTTCTCTGGTAAAATATATATGTATATATATATGTAAATATCAAAATAGTGTTTCTCTGGATATCATTCTAGAAGAAACTTTTATGTTTTATTTTCTTCTTCTATAAACGTATTGCGTATTATCCTGCAAAATACAGAGCATTTCCAAGCAATTGTTTTCTTTCTGGTTTTCTATTCCCAATATCCATGTTTGAAATCCTCACTTTTCAAGGTTTGGATAACAGTACTCTATTTTACTTTTTTAAGAGAAAACTTGATTATAAATACACATTTTTATTCTGTCATGTCACTGCTCATGCCTGTTCTTAAATTCTAAGTGCCCTGACTATTTCATACACATTTTGGGATGCAGCTCTATTGTTTCTTATCCTTGACTCATCTTTCTGCTTTTTTTTTTTCTGTTGGGAGCCATTGGGATGCATTCTCCACATCTTTAGTCTGAATGTCAGTGCTGCAGCACCACATGAACATTTTGGGATGCACCTGACCAGCCATGAGACAGTCGCCCTTAGACCTGGATGGCAGGGGCTCAGCCCTATGGCTCTTACAACATTAAAGAAACATGCCAGTGAAAACAGAAGGTGAGATCATGGTCTGGCTCATGTTCCTGGTAAACTGTGTGCTGGCTGTTCCAGGCCTTTACAAGCATTTGTACATTTGAATAGATTACCAATGAACTGCTGGCCAAAGCACTGCTGTGCCGCGTTCCCGTGCCGAACGTCTTGTCTGCGGAAACGTCTGCAGGGAAAAAAGTGGAATTATTTGAGAGAACACATTTAGTTAACATGTTGTTTGGTTTATGCTAAACTGGCCTCCATTAAAAACTTCAGGAGTTAAACCCTGATTGCTAACAATTTACCATTGTTGTGAGAAATGCCCATTTATAAATCAGTATTCTGTCTCCACTCAGCCTACTGGGAATCATGTGTCTGAAAAAAAGAAACATGCTTGTCTGGAGAAGAGGTACAATTATGTGTTCATTTTATATATAACTATGCTAATGTTATAAATACAAAAACAAGATCCTTTGAACAGACTGGGTAACATTCAATCATAGGGACCTTTAGCCTGTCTTTGGGTTCTCTATCTCCAGAAAGTAAGGAAATTTTCCTTTTTTAATTCAGCACAGTTTCCCGTGGATGTGAATGGTACTTCTTTTATCCTTTACTCTCATAGTTTTTTGAGTTTTTTTCTTCACTTGAGAATCTCAACGTGTGGAAGAAATACTTTATTTTATTTCACCTTTGTACCACACAGTTACTGAGCTCATTTTTTTTCAAGAGGGAAATATACACATTCGTGAATGCCCATGCCTAGAAAGTAAACTGGTGGAAGAAGAACTGGGGTCAGAAAATGTGAGCCCTGGTTTTGACCTGGAAAAAATCCAAGTCCTTTTGAAAGAAAAATCATTCCGACTTTTCAGGTTTGAGTTTTTTATTGCATTTACAGAAAAAAAAAATTAAACCCATTATTATATAGTGTATTCCCAGAAGAATGCCTTCATATAGCATTTATTTTCTTTGAGTGCCTTTATAAATAAAATTAAGATTGTTTTCTTGGGAAGTAAAAGAGCCTATTGGAATGCTGTATCTTGCTACATTATTATGTCCAACAACCTCAAATGTAGTTTTTCTGAGGATACTGTTCCTATATTTGCATAAAGAGTAATTCTATCCAGTATTGCCAATGCCATACATAACAGATTAACAGAAGAAATATGCAGTGCAGCAAATCTTACACAGTAGGTATGTGCACAGTATAATAAATTATGTTAGAAAAAAAACAAAGCCAAAGAGTTTTGTCATTCTTTGCATTTTACTAGTGAAATAAGGTTATTCTCCAGTTCTATGTGAACTCAAAAGATAAAATTTTAATTTGTCACAAATCAAATTCACTGAAACTATTTAGATTTACACCCTCTAAAAGTCTTGTCCATGGATGTTACTAATTTCATTTTTAACCTGGATGTAGACAGTGATTATTTTCTGAGTTCTTTCACCCATATGATCCAGTGTTCTTGCTGGACGAAGATTAACCTACACTGATATTCAGAGAAGAACCAGTGTTTTTCCATTGTTGTTTCAGGGGAATCTGGAAATTCAGTGAAGACTGCATTGGGCTTTTAGGGAGAAATGCTAACAATACTTGCATCCTATTAAAGAAAAACAGAGGTAGCAACTGGGCCTTATTCTGCCCTGGGTGTTGTCATTGCAATGTGTAGTGTCAGTGCTGATAAACGTTGCCACCAGGTTTGCAAGTCTGTGTGTGTAGATTACTCAGAAGAGACATTCTCCTGCGCAAATATACATAAACACCATAGGATATGCATTGGCCTTTAAAAAAAAACAAGACAATCCTGCTGCTATAAGGTCCAACAGCCCTATCTAGCAGGAACAGGTAGTAAGCATGTTCTAATTACTCATGAGTTCCTTAAGATCACTGTAACGCTAAAAAAAAACCTAGTTCTGTAAGACAGGATTATTTCTCCAGTTGTCAGAATCATTAAAGAAAAAGAAATGTTTGCTTGATGGAATTTTACTGTTGCAGCTGTGAAGACTGGGGAAGATACAGTGCCTTCACTTACTATTTTCTCAAATAGAAGGCAAAAATAGACAGAGGTGCTGAAAGAGAGGGAGATGGGAGATAAACTCATTTCACAAATACTGACGTAAGCCTGGCATTATTTTTTCTTAGAAATGATTTTACTCAGAATAATAGATTATCAGACAATCCCTGAGATAAATTACTGTAAGGAACAATTTTCAGTGATTAACAAATGTACTGAATTTCGGGAGGTAAGTTTTGCAATCTATAATATCATTGATATAGATTTCAGCCCTTCACTGATATAGATTTCAGCCCTTAACTCTGTGCTTCCACGAGCCTAGTAAAAATGATCTGCAAGAAAGCAACACAGTCATCATCATCATCATCATTACTATCGCCATAATTTTAATTTTTCTTTATAATTCCCCAGGAATGTATGAGGCAAAATCAAAAAGTCCTGGGAAGAGAAGGCACCACTATGTTTGTATAAGTAAAAATAAAAAAGACTGTGTGCCTGCTGGTGGAGTGGGTGATGGAGAAAGAAGACAGAGAGGGAGAGGAAGCAGGGGAGAGACTGTCAGCTTCTAAAAATTAGCTAAAGAATTACACAATGCCTATCCAAGTTCAAAGACATTTTTAAATTACTTCAGACCTTTTTCAGCCTGGATGGTGAGCTGATACAGCAAAGAATCTCACTTGTAGAATTTGGTGCTTGTTTAGATAAAATTTGAAACTGACTAAATCAGATTGCAGAGCTAATACTGAACTAAAGCATTTAAGTCCTGGACCTCTGGTTTCTCAAGTGTACTTAATGAAATTTGAATGCAGTAGAAATTCCTTCTGCCATCTGAGGTATTTGCAGTATTCAGGAGCCACACACCTGTAATTACCATGGAATTGTGCTGTGCTGTGCTGTGCTGCCAGCAACAAGATATGGGATTTTGGACTCAGTTTTTATTTTTTCTTAATTAAATCCCACATTTAATTAGTTATCTAGGATATACATGTACAAGGATTTTCACCATTTAAAAAATTAATACTAGAGGCCAAGAATAAGGTTTTTATGCTTCACTTCTCTCTAAATCTGTCACATGCCTTAGTTTACAGATTTTTATTTAATGTTACTCTAAGCACTTGTACCTTGGAGGCATCAGCATCTAAAGCAGACAGCATTTGGATCAAAGTGGGGAGGACACATTGTACATCCCTGCCCCAATTCAATTCCTCACCAGTAGGACTGGAATTAAAAGTAGAGCTTTGAGCAGAGCCCTTACCTACTAGCAGCACTGCTCTTACAGATCAAAAGTCCACATAAATGTACAGAATGAAGGCCACATTTGAGCAGAGACAGGTGGTACTAAGGTCAGCTCAAGGGTGCTGCAATGGAAGGCACAACTCCATGACTCCAATAAGGTGACAGGTATCAGGAACAGGAGAAACAAATGCTCTCCAATGCCCCTTGCACTCACAATGCTTCTATTACCATGTACAGCTTGAGCGAAATCTGGAGCCTTGAGACAAGGCCAGACTAAGACATGAATGTTATGGGATGTGGCATTAATTAAATTCAAATCCATGGTAGGATTATCAACCAGTCAGTGCCACTTGGTATCAAAGAACTCCACGCTGTCTGCCAGGACCTGCCTTGTCCCCTGGTACTCTTCACATGGTACCTGACAGGAAACAACCTAAACCAACTTCCATACACATGTCCCTAGTACCTCTCCCTGCCTCTCCCTGTACCACACAGTTAGGGTAAGGCCCTAAATTTAAAATGCTCTGAGCTTCAGCTGTGACCTAAAGTGAACAAAGCAGATGCCATTCATGCCTCTCAACACTGTTAGTCTTGATGGCTGCTTTCCCCTGACTCTGATATGGAAAACAAGTTTTGCAGACTTCAAGAACATTCAATTGAGTACAAATCCCTTCTCCACTGCTACAGCGCTTATCTAAAGAGAAGGAGGGAGATAGCAGCAGCATTTTCTTCTTTTAGAGGCTGACCTGCTGAATGTTGAGGAGGTAAGGCGCAGGAAGGTGCCTGGGGTGCTGCCCATAGCACTCCACCCTGGATAAATGTGTTTTCAGGGAACTTAAAGGCTGCTACTCTGGAAAGTGTCTTAGGTGAGAAACATACAACAAAGCCCAGGCCTCAGAAAGTTTCTCTCATCTTTTCTTAGTCAACAAGTAGCCTGCACAACATAAATGGTGATACTGCTAGCAGTATCACTAAATGCTGCTGGGAAATTTTTAACCCCCTCCCTTCCCTCCCAAATGGCTTTTACATCATCAGATGAGTAACTCATATGCTTAATCATTATGATAATCCAATTTCTACTTATAATGTAGGACATTAATCTCCCTGGCCCACTGTATAGCTGCTCATCTTTCTTAATCCGGGGCCTGAAAATTTTAACCAGACTCATTTCACCCTGAGCAGTCAACCAGAGTCCACATCTTCCCTTCCCTATATTCACAAAAGGCAAAAGAAAATTGTACAGTCCTGCTTATAAAAACTGTGTAGGTTTCCTTCTTGGTTTAATCTATGCCTTAGTGCAGCAAATCCAAGAGATACTCAATTATGCTGTGTTTCTCATTTGTACTTTTAAATGTGCCTTATCCAAAAAATGATGCTACCAAAGGGAATATCACTGGATTAATTATCTTTTTAAAAAATGTATGGAAATGTCTATTATGCCTGACAATAGTCAGCATGCATTTGAGTGTATCCAGGTTCATGGAAAGATAAAATATGCCAGATGAAAAATTACTAAAAGTCCCATATTCCTGATTTTCCTTAAGAAACAATAATACGTTTGGGATACTGTGACTTGCTTTGGACTTAACCATCTCCACAAGCTTTCAGAACTCTCTCTGGAATTTATTCAATTCATTATTATAGTCCTTGTAGGTCTAATACAAATAAGGATATATTTTTTAAAACCAGTAATTGCTAAAAAAGCCACAAAAATTATTTGAATTATGCATACCAAAATTTTGCTGATTCAGGTAAGAAATTGCTCTGTCTAGGTGTCAGAGCTGACTAATTTTTATGAAAATGTCTGGATTAAAACATGCAGGCTCTAGATACTTGACCTGTGTAGCTGAATTGCAGAACCTGGATTTGAGAGGGAAGGGAGGACAACAGGTCCCAAGGAAATCATTGAATGAGAGAGAGAAGGTCAAGAACCAAGAATTAATGAAGGGTGATACACAGAAACTGTCTCCACAAGGAAGAATTAAAACATCCAAATCAGGTCTTGTGCTTTGAGCTTGCCTCTAGAGTAATTTACCTTTCAATCCACTGCAGAAAACCTTAGTTTATGTAGAAAATCTGTGCTCGTGGATTTTGGTTGCTGAAGGTATATTACTAATAAGAAATCATTGACTTTTTTCAGAAATTCTGTTGTATGTGTTACTGCTTTGTGACATACTTGCTGTACAATACTACCAAATCAGGTCTCTGATGTTGCAAAGACAGAAAAAATGTTTGAAGAAATCAGGGTTTACAGTGTGACGCAAATAATTACGAAGTGACTTAGCTCTAGTCATAAAAATATTCCTGCTACTGCAGCTTATGCCTTCCTGTGAGTTTGGTTCCTTGCAATCCCCTAAGGTTCTGCTGAGGAATTCAAAGACAACTATGCCTTAGTGCAGCGCAATATCTCACTGTTGGGTTATGACTGAGGGGGAGATGAATACGATAAATAAGTAACGAAGTACTCTGTGTCGCAGTTGTGAGAGTCTGTCCGAAATCCTGCATTTTTCTGCCTCACGATTACCATAAAGACCACCGGAAAAAAAAAAACTGTTGAGCCAGTGCAGGGTGGAGAAGTTATGTGCCTCTTAGCTACCTGTCTCCATAGGTAGTTACCTGTCGACTTCACGGGACATTCTGCCCCCTGATTCCAAACAATGGATCTGGACTCCCCGCCTCTCAGCCTGGCTGGCTTTGGACTGTGCATATGGCCCCTTTCCAACAAGGAGACCCCCCCGGCCTGCCTTCAACCATCGTGACAAATAAACAAAGATGCGGGTTTCTTCATCGAAGGATCAAGACAAGAAGACCCTGTACCACAAGACCCCCTTGTACCTTCTTGTAAAGACTGGGACTGAACTACCAAAACTTGCCCCCCACTAGCTCGGTGGTGGGGAAGGAGAACGGTGCTGTTGGGAGGGGGGAAAATTGCCCAGAACTGAAGTGCGAGCACTGAAGCACGAAAACAATGGTTCCTGCTGATAACTCTGTGTACCTGTACCCCGAGTTCTGTGTTCTTCCCCCCTTTTCGTGATTTCGGTTGTGAAATTGATTCCCTTCCCCCAACAAACAACAGTATAATTAGGGTCCCAGAACAGCCGTCCCTTCGAGATCTCCCCAAGACCTGGTACCCTGCTGAACTTCTGACGGCTGGACCGCGAGAAGCAAGACCACGGTTTTGGTAGCTATAACCCATATCCCTTCTCCTTCCTCCCTCTTTTTACTTGTCTTTTCCTCTTCTCTCCGGTTCCCCCCTTTCACCAACGCCATTCTGCTGTGATTTTCAATAAAACTGTATCTGATTTGTTGCTGTAAATCCTCTGTGCCTTTTTGGTTATTTTGCACCTAAAAAATCAACCCCGCCATCTGTACCCCCCTGGGTCGGATCGGGACAGCAGTAGAACCTGTTGACGTATATATTTGTAAAAAGAGTACCAGAGGAAGCAGGGGCTCTCACCTCTTGGCCTGCACTGCCGTGGGGTAGTAGCGGGAGCAGGCGATGCCGTCCCAGGCGCAGTAGGGGTCCCGAGCCAGGCAGCAGTCGGCGCAGGCCGTGCCGTACATGTCGCACTGGTGGAACTTCACTTGGGCTATGAGCGCCTCGGATCCCACGTACAGCTGTTGCTGCAAAAAAATAAAAAGCACCACAGAGGGTTCCTAGAATGTCCACTAAAACTTCTCTTCCCAAAGCAGAAATTGTTAAATTAATTGTTGCTTTTTGTGCTTCCAGCCTGTGACCTGAGGGAGGCAGAGTTACTCCGTGGGAAAATATCTGATTACAGATTAAACTCTCCTACTGAGGACAGAGAAACAGAAAGAAGGCAAAATGAAAAAGTTTGTTTTGGCATTTCCTCGCTTCTGAAGTTTCAGCTTTGTGTTTGAATAGGCAAGGGTTTACATTTCTTTGTCTTGATCAAGATATTTTCCAATGCTTCCTCTTTACACTTGTCACCTAACTAATCTGCAAAAAAACCCCAACTTGACACAAAAGACTTTAAACAAAGAAGCTCAAATATGCAAGGGTTATAAGCAAATTCAATTTTAAAATGGGAGTTTTCAAGCAAATTTAACTCTTGATGTGGCTACTTAGAACATGGTCACATATTTACATGCACAGTAGTGCTATGATTTGTATAATACCTTAGTGCACAGGAGATAGATGATAGATAGATAGATAGGCAGACAGACAGACAGACAGCTATTTAATTGTTTTCCTGTTGCTGTGCAGTCTTTCCTTACAAATTACCTGGTCACTATCTACTTCTTTAGTATTTATTTGCAGGGTTTGAGTGGGAGTTTTTCAGCATTAGCATTCATTATTTGAATCTTTTGAGCTCACATAGATGTCCTTTTCAAATCAAATAACAGATAATCAATTTAATTCTTCAGATGCTAGCACAATAAATTCAGAAGAGAATAGCTTGAATTGAAAGGAATTTGAGAAAAAGTCTTGTTGCTGATGAATGCAAATTTTCTGAATGCAGAAATAGGCATTGTGCACTGCAATAGAAGCTGCTTATGCACAGCTCACTTCCACAGTTTTACCAGTCAGAAAAAGGATTCCTAAGTTTTGCTCATCCCAGTGGCCAAACTTAGTCCATAATTCCTACTCTTTGATCTAGCTGTCAAAATCTGGTATTTTAAAGTTACTTAAAGCTGGAAAATACCGACACCTTATTTAGTCTATCACAAAATATAAATTTTAATCTGGATAGTCTGTTCTTGTTCCTTGTTATACTTCTTGTATCTCTTTAGATCATAGAAATTTAACTTTCAAAGATGACAGGGGAATAAACTATGAGAAGCTGGTAACAGCAATGCTTGAAGACTTTTTCTGGTAAAATAAACCAGATAGTAGCAGGAACTCAATCTGCCAACTGGAATGAAGAGAAAACCTAGGATATTTGTTTGAGGGGAATTCTTTGTCTGCAAGTGCTGCAGTGTGATTGTCCCAGAAGACATGAACAACACTTTCAATGAGACATATGAGATGAGATTTTCTCTTTTATCTTTTAGCAGGGGTAAAGACTTCTCTAAGTCTTGGTAAATCACAGGAGGAAAAAGAAGCATCTGATATCTAGCCAAGTGAACATCAAAGAACATTCTTTCCCAGTCTCTGCAGATAACAAGCTCAGCCCTGAAATGTGATATTTTACTGTACTGTGACTTGGTGAAGACTGGTCAGTGTTATAAGGATATGGAGACATAGGTAGCAAGGAGATCTCCACAGACTCAGTAACTCCAAGTTCAAAAGAGATCAGTGAAAACGCTTGAGATACAACATTTTTTTCATATATGCTCAACTATGTTATATTCCTGCTGATTTTAAAGACAAAATTACTTGGTGTCAACTCTGACCCTAACACATATTCCAGTGTTTAATTCTCTTCTGTGTCAGAAAACTGTGCCCTATTTCAAGAATAAGTTTATCTACATTCAACAAGCCAATCTTGGTTTTTTAATCTGATATTGCTTTGTCATCAATGTTTAAGAATCCTCCTACACACAGTAGGAAGTCACTTCACACAGTAAAACATATATCTGACTCTCCTGTTCTCTCTCAGTCTTCTTTTTGATCTCTTGAAAAAGTAAAGCTACTTTTACTTCTCACAAGAAGTTTTTTCTTCAACTACTGGGTTGCTCTGGTGGCTCTTTTGCAGAGCTGTCTAGATTTTCCAGATATGCCTTGAATTAGTAAAGTTAGCACACCTCTTGGGAGATAAATATAATGGATGAATTCTACTTCATATTTTATGATATCTGTTTTACTCTTCCAACACAACCCTTTAACCATAACAATTCATTGAGAGTTAAAGGTAAGGCAAACATCTGAAAAGACACCAAGTCTTTCTCCAAATAATCACTTAGGTGCAGTATTGGATAATCTAGTCTCCAGAGCTGCTTTCACAATCTGTGGAGAAAGATTGAGGTAGGAAAAAATTCAAATTTCTTCAACTCAAATCCTTCTCTGAATTGCCATCACAGGACTTTGACTTTCTGCATTACGTACAGGAAGAATGCAACCTGATCAGACACCAAGACTCAACCCTTTGGGGCACAGTCATACCTCCTAATAAAGCAGTTTTCATTCTTGTTACTCATGTTTCACTGTGTTTATGTGCACCTACATTGCACTGGATGTCTAACATCACTGTTGGACATGTTTAACATTTAGATATAACCATCCTCGGATGTTTATAACGGCTCCCTGCTGAGATGATATGATTATATGATATGATATGGAGGAGAATCCGCTCACAAGAGTAATAAATTGGGTGTTTTTATCAGCAGAAATTTTCAGAAACTCAAAAAGAACTCAGATCCAAGCAGCCCTACAGGGCAACTGAATATGTGGGAGAGCCAGCAAGGCTCTTTTTGCTGATATCCCCATGGGGCTGAAGTCTGTCTGCATTTATCAACATAGAACTTTTCTGTGAGTTGCCATATACACCAAGCTAATCCCTACTGTGATTAGTATGACAGTAACTTATGAAACAGATTGGTTTTTGCTTTCTTTGATATGTATAGTATTGTGAACTAAGGATACTTAACACTAGAATTGAAAAACATAAAAACATGATAAAGGAACAGAGCATATAACCATAAGTTTATATTACAGAACAATTATATGCATCCAACCAGATCTCATTATAGATGATGTACATCTGTCCATCTATCCATGCACCTAGCTCTGTGCAGTTTACAGCTTCATTACATTTGAGTCACAATTGTCATATTTCAAACTTGTGAAATACTTACCCTTTTTGAAGAGATTTCCATAGAAATAATAGGAACTGGCATCTAAAAAAATAGGGAATATTTCTTTGCTTAGAAAAAAGAATATATTTTTGCTATGAAAATAAATCAAGTAAAATAGTATTGGTATTTACTTATTACATTCAGCTTTGCTAGATACTTTGACTTTCTTTAAGAAAGATGTGAGGAAATTGTGACTTTCAGAAATATTGCTTTAAAACAGTTTATTTGGAAACAAGCAGCCAACACTTAATTCAGGATTATCAGAGCTACAGGAACGCTACAATTTCCCTGTCAAACATGGCATTAGCTCTCGTCACCACTGAATGTCTTTTGTCCTGCTTGAGAGTGATAAGTGGAGTGTTCTTTATAACAAAACATTCATTGAAGATAAGACAAAAATAGCAGGAATTCCTTCTCTTACCATTGTCCTCTCTGCCCTCTGCTCAGATTTCTTGGAGCAATACATAGCCCCTTATAGTTCTCTTGAAAGCTAGCTTTATCAAGAAGGGCAAATTCTCTGATTTTCCCTGCAGGCAACAAGTCAATAGTTATACTGCCTAAATTCAGGTACCAGATTTAAATGTCTAAGTTTTGATATTAGATTCTCCCTGTAGCTTGAAGCAGGTTAGCCTCCCGCTTTATTTGGCTAATGTGATGTGATGATACTCACTGAGAGAATTTCATTATGTTAGCTTTGTCACATGCCAAGAACTGAGCTTTAGTCATAGATTATTCTTTAGGAGAATGGAGCTCTGCCTCAGGAGGACCCATGTTTGCCCACTGTAGAGACAGGTTAACTGATTCACTCTTTCTGAGTGGACTTTTTCTATCTGGACGTCATTTAAGGTTCCAAGATTGCAGCAGGCACATTTTATGTGTGCAGTTATACTTTTTTAATTACTTAATTGGATACAAGGGAAAATTAAACAAAATGAAGTAAGTTTTTAATTAAAAGTTGCACTCCAATGTCCAAGTGCATAAATAGAAAGGCAGTAGTTGTGATTTGCTTCAACATGCTCTGGTACTTGGGACATTAGAAAAACTTCATTTGAAAATGAAGGTTTCCTGTCCATAAAGTTGCTAGATAATTAGAAAATTTCTTGCACATTAGTACTATATATTTGACTATCCTCAGATTTTTTTGACATTTTAATTCTGCAGAAAATTCAAGACTTGTGTATATACTTCATATACAGCACAGTTCACCTTGAATACTTGCAGCTCTTCAAGAATCACTTCTTCCATTGATTCTGTCTCTTGATTGTAAATTGTTATGACTTTCAGCACAATACCATTATCTGTACACAAATTTAAAACAAAACAAAAGTAAAGGTTATGATTGGTTGAAACATTTATATGGCCTTCAAATACCTGAAATGACTTCTTAAAACTGCTAATGGATTGAAATTTATAAATATGAAAAGTTAGTTGCTTTCTGCTGTCATTAATGAGGATTCTTACTCTTAGAAAATTAAATATATGACAGTTTGTCCCTGGCAAATAAGAGTCAATTTAGACCCTTGAAAGATACACAATTAATTGTGTTTTTCAAACATTGGGTCATAACTCCTTGTGAATAGCAAAAGGATCACAGAGGGCAACCCTATTTCAGAAAAAGTAATGGGAGTAGGTGGAAGCCTAGTTCATTGAGGCAAGCAAGTGTAAAATAGCTTTAATTATAGGATCTGAGAGTTTACATTAGATAGCAAACTACTAATATCCTTAATTGCTGACAGCAGCTCCATTCCCCCAAGCAAAAGTATAAAAAACCTTCAGGTCCTCATTGTGTACAATTCTTACCCTTCTCTAAGGAAACACTGAGCTGCTGTTGAGCTGAAGGAGCAGTCGAAGGGTGATGAATCAAAATATAGGATGACATTCAAAAAGACAGATTGGACTTAGATTTATCAACCTCTCTGTCTCTGCAACTCTTGCAGGAAAGTAAAACATACAAATAACATCTGGTCTTCCACCACTTTGGTTTTGCCTTGTTGGCTATTTATAAAAAAGCCTTCCTCTCCTTAATGTGAAAAACTGTCATCAACAATGGCAAATATCACTTCTTTTCTTCTGTTATTTTTAGTCACCTTTGATTTACAGGGGACATATTAAGCAGGGAAGCACTGGGGAAAATGTTCAGCAAAAGATCAAAGGGTGAAACAAAAAGAGGAACCATTAAACTGGGGTCATACACCATTTTTCAAAGAGACTATGTAATCAAAGGCAACCATTTTGTAGTAGAACAGTAAAAAGAATTTGTATTCTGAGCTGTGATTTTCATAAGTCCCTCTTCAAATCCTGCTGACAGACATGTGAAAGCTCTGATGTTCAGACTTCGCCTTTGATGAACCTTTCCAACCTGCCCTGCTACCCTAAGGAAACTTGCTCAGCTGTAAGATGCTGCTGACTTATGTTACACAGCAGGTGTTGGACTGGGATGAAAAAAAAAAAAACACCCTTTCTAACATTATATTGCCCAAATAAGCAGTGAGTTTTCTAATGGGAGCTTTGCCGGTGATTGCAGATTTCATTTCAGAGTTTCTAAAACCCAAATTCTTTGCTGGAATTTCATGTCACCTGAGATCAGACAGCCTGAGAACACTAGGCAGCTGTTGGGGACCAATCCAGCACAGCTCTAAAGCACACATTTAAGCCACTTTGGATTTAGGTTTGCTGAACAAAGACTTGTGTACAAAAATATTTGTTGCAGTTACAATTAAAAATGCAAGGAGAAAATATAAAGCATGTAGGACCCGCTGTAAAATCTGCTGTACAGAAATAAGTGACATATGATGCAATGTTTTACAAACCACAGTTAAGTCCATTACCAAGACTGTTCCAAGGCTATTTAAAATCTTAGAAAACAGCACTGATATAAATAGGCCTTTGCTATTCTATTAGCATGATTTTTTTGAATGTTCTCAACACTGAAATGTACTTATCAGAGGAATTTCATTAGTAAAAAATAATTCACTGGAACTGCTTTCCTAGACAAAATGGTCAAAGTGATTTGTGATACCACTTCTGTTGTTAAATTGATTAAATGTGAATGTTAGAATCCTTGGTTATTTTCCAGACAGATTAGATGTGACAAAAGTCTTTTGTAGTTCCAGCCTTTGCTCTTGTTTTTTTAAGTTTTTCTATTTTTCAAATACCATTAGGGTATTTATTTTTTTTCTGCTTTCTTAGACTCAGTGCAGCTATATGCTATATTTTTCCTTTACTGTATTTGTTAGGAAGATGCTTAAAAATTCTTGCTAAACAAGCTCTCTATATTTTATTAAAATGGCACAGAAAAAAGACAAGAAAACTTGCCAGGAAACTTCTAAAAGTTTTGAGTTTTTTGAAATTGGGCATTTCCTCCTTCCTTCCTTCATCTGTGTTGAAACCCAAATCTGGAAGCTGGCAGGTTTTTTTAATGGTATCAGCTAGACATGTTGTCTTCAGAACTGGGAAAAATAAACTGTGGAATAAAGCAAATAGCTTGAACAGATATTTTTGGAAATCATATCACCTTTGTTTCTCTCAGGTCTCCAAATCTCAGTTTAGATACATGACAGTGTTCTGAAATTTAAAAAACAAGGCTGGTCGTTCTGCCATTTTTTTATATTCTTTTTTTGAAAATAAATTAAAATGGAGTCCTATATTTCTTTCTCTTGCTAGTTTTTAAATAGTTCCCTACCATTACTTTCCTATATGTTAGCATCACAGTGAAGCACATGTGTAGAATGACTAACATCCCCTGTAACGTGAAGGCATGAAAATAAAACTTGATAAAAATAAATGGTGTATTGATTTACTTCATCCTGGAGAAAAAGACAAAACAAAACAAAAAAAGAAAAGAAACAAACAAAAAACCCTTGCAAAATCATAAATGTGAAAATTCTTTCTTGCTTTCTTTATTTACCTGTTCCAATGAACAAAACATCATATTGCCCATCTTCAGCTTCCACTCTGTCCACTGCTATTTGTTTAAGATTGTACTTTCCATCTGTTTTAACTAGTATTGGTCTCTTATGAACAGGCCTGATGGGCTGATACATCAGTGGATGACTCCTGGCAAAATGCACAGCTTCATCAGGATAGTCTTTAGTGGTGGTGTACAGCCCTCCATTCACCTTGCTGGCACACTGCAAAAACACAGGACACAGATTATGCTGAAGGTTTGTTCAAGAAATTGTCAGAAAAGGGTCTTGTTTTCAGGGATAAAGATAAGTCTACAGAAAACCAAGCCCAGAAGTCACAGTGGGAATTAGAACAGTGAATCCTGTACTTTATGCATGTGTGGATTATTAATCATGAGAAGAAAGGAGATGCTGAACAGTGCCTTGGCATTGTCATGTTTAGGAAGCAGGAGTTTGTCCCTCTTTGGCATACTAAGACAGAATAAAGAGTAACACTTCCAGATTTTGACAAAAGCTGTAGTGCTTATTTCTTCCCGAAACTCATATTGAAGATGTAATCAAAATGGCCATGGACAGAGTAAGAAGAAAGGGATTTTCTATGCCAGTAGAGAAACAGCCGTGCAAAGTTAGCAGAACACTAATGCTTGAAATCAATCTCTAGTTTTATTATTTTTGATTGCAAAATATATTACCATAAGAAACTAAACACACGTAAAAATTATGCCAACAGTAATTCTTGATTTCAGGCATTCTAACAGTATTATGTTTGATTCTGATTCCTGACTCTTGATGACAGTATTATATATCTCAGTTTAGCTTCAAATACCAATGTTTGCACTGATCAATCTACCAGTTTGTAAAGCAAATAAACTTTATGTCAATGACTGATTAAAAGAGGCTTACTCCTTCAGTTAAATATGCAATTAGAGATAATTTACTGTGTTAAAGAGAGAAGTTAATTTTAGGATGCTTTGTGAACGAGATAGTGTTTCCCAACTGAACATAGATCCTACATTTCCAATTTGCTTCATCATGTCTAATTGAAACCATTTATGATTGAGCTGGAAATATCTCAGTAACCATTTACTTTCTCTAAATATTCATAAGCCAGTGTGGTTTTAAGATGCATTTCAAGCAAAGCCACAGTAGCAGCCTTTCTCTATTTAAATTGGATTTTTCAATCAATACAATGAAACACAATTCTTAAGTTTACTGGAAACAGTAATTTTAAACTTGTGGTCAGCTGTAATCAACAATAACAAACTCCTGCACTTGTCAAGCACGGTAATGTTTGTTTCCACTTTTTGGGTTTAGCTACAGGAATGTATTTGTTCACTGTTGACTTAAAAGTAATTTTCTAATCAACCTAGTGATGGAATTTTACCAGCTGTTTGCAATAAAGAGACAGAGCTGGAGCACAAAGACAGACTGAGCCTGTGCTTCCCATGCACTGCACAGCATTTCAAGTGAATAGGCATTGCCAGGTTCCCTTTGCAAAGCTCTAGTCCTGGAGAGATTTAATAAAAAAAATCATTCACAGGCTTTTCATTTCAATTAAATAAAATCAAGTAGTCTAGCAAGGAAAACGTAGATTCAGCTGTCTCTGAAGTCCATCAACCCCACTTGATGTAGCTGATGCCATTTCCAGAAGCAACACAGCCTAAATGATCTAAAAAAACCTGCAGAGATCATGGCAGAGGATTGTGGAGTCTGTCAGAACCTGTGTGACTCTTAACAGTGGCTCTTTGTTTATTTAGCTTTAAGCTCTACTCTCATCCCCCACAGACTTCTTCTTTACTCATTCAATACCTAAGATCAATGAGTGCTGACTATCAGAGACACTCATTAGTAGGTTATTTTTTGCCTCTTGTGACTGTCACTTCTGTAATAGCAAAGGTAGTGGGATTTAGTTTACCAACATGCTGCATATTGTTTGGAGTGTGAAGCCTAACACTTGGCTACAGCCTGCTACACAATTTCTCTTCATGCTACTGGATAAACATTGAAAAGACCTCTAAACTGCACCCTAAATGAGCAGCTAAAAATGAATCAATTAATGCTCTGTTACCTGGCAGAGCCATCTACTTCAGCCTCTGATGTGCTCTGCAACATATGAAGAAATCCACAATTAAATCTATTAGCACTCAGGAGAGACCTGCTTCCTCAGCTAATTTTTTCCCTGATATTGGGAAATTACTTGCACTCTTCTTCTCCTCTTTCTGTTCCTATGCCTTGCCTTTTTGGGGAGGTGACCCTCTAGTCTGACCCAAACACAGCCAAGGAAGAGAAGCATTGGAAGCAAGCGGAACTTAGGGCAGCCTTCCTATAAATCATTGTCAACCTTGCTGAAGTGCTGGCTCTGTGTTCTCCCCTTCTTGCCAAAAAGACACCATTTAATCTGCAGTGCTAGGAGATATCAATGTAATAACTGCAGTCATTAACACTGAATTCATGCCTGTGTTTAATGCTAGTCCAAATAACATATGTGAGGTGTTCTACTGCCCGGAAAAAAAATGAATACCACTTAAAGAACTTGGATTGTATCATCTTTGCAAATTATACAGCTATCTTGCAATCCAAGCACAGTACAGTCTCATTATTTGGCAAAACTGCAAAACCCATACTTTGCTATACAAAATATCAAATGGAAACCAATAATTCCTGTGAATTCAACCATTCTTCCTAAAACCTGATAATTTATTTACCTGTTTTTCTATCCTGACTCAATACTAATGACTTCAATTGATATCAAACAAACAAAAAAAATTGGTATTGATGCCAGCACTGCTACAGTGGTAGGTCATTGGCCAAGATGGTGAAATCATATTCATAATGTTTAAATCCTAGATAGTCTCTTTTTTGGAGTATCTGCTTCTAAATTTTGACTTATGTCTGTAACCCCAAGAGAAGTAGAGAAAAATATTAATTTTAAATGATTAATTTAAAATGAGAAAGGGCATGCATTTGAAATCATACAAGAGGGAGAAAGCTATCACTGCAATGGAGCAGACAAGGTAATAGGCCTTTCCACCTCTCATTCATGAGATTCAGTGATAAATTAATTGTATGTTGCTTATGCTCACTTACTTATGCTTACTTATGCTTGTATGTTCCTTACAATGCTTATGGAAATGACTACTTTTAGTATAAAAGGGAATATTGATTCAGTTAGCAAAGGGGAAACAGTACTGAAGGGAATGTCCAGCAACTGTTTGTTACATCTTTAAATTCAAGAAAGTGAGCCGCAAGCCTGAGAGGAGATTAAGGGGCAAAAGTGTGAAAACTGGGGTGGGGGATTTAGCTAAACAGCTGTTAGAAATGTCTTTGCTCAGAGTTAGAAATCTGCCCAATGCTGACATGACAAGGGACAGACCTTCATGAGCGTAAACAAAAGCAGCTTTGCAGCACATGACAATCTCCATGGGTGGGTAGGCAGTTGTAATCCTAAAAGGATTAAAAGGGTAAAAAAGAAATCCTGGATGTTGTGCTTCCCTGAGTTAGGCTGGCATTGCCTGCCTCCTCCTGGAGGCTGTCCCTGCCCTGTGAGATGGTGACAGGCCCTGCAATGCAAAGGGCACCTTTACCCTCCTCACCCCTTGAGTGGGGATGTGAGCACCTGGCACAGAAACTGCAGAAGAACCTAAAAAGACACTGAAACAGGAAAAGGGCTAGAGGTGAATATTACTTGTGATGTCCTTGAGAAAACAACATGGCAATTCCTTGTAGAAGTTAATTATTTGTCTCTTGAGTCATGAGTTTGTGATTTCCTCCAGAAATCTAAGTACCAGACAGGAACTGCTCCATACATGACAGCACCTCTATAGCTGCTTGCTACACTAATTCCCATTTAATTGCATTTTCAAAATACATCTTGTTTCTTTCCTTCAGTGAGTAGCCATTGAAAAAAAAAAAAGTTTATAAGGAAACTTGTGTGAAAATTAACAAAAAGTATGAGTGATGTTTATGAGTTTGTTTTTTAACAGTGTTGTTTTCATATTTTTATATTCTTTGTAAATGGTACAGAGCAAGAATGTAGATAAGCTCAGGAACCTGATTGAAGGATAGAAAAATCTCACTCTGTGATGTCTGAAAGGAAATCAATGAACTGTGAGGGTGTCAGTCCATTGCTTCCAGAAAGAACCGATCTTGAGCAAAGGACTTTAAATAATGGAGAATTTGCTCCTTACCTAGAAATGCATTTATTCTGATTAGTCAGTTTTATTAAAATATGTCTGATTTCTTACCTGCTCATTGATCTAAATTACAGAAGTATTTAAATTTGATCCTTTTGGAAAATGAGGTGGAAAAAAGGAACGAGAACCTCCTGAAAACTACTGAAATATTGAAACTATTGAAATAGTGGACTCTCTTGGGGGGGGAGTATGTTGTAGTTGTTGGTTTTTTTTTTTTTTCCTTCCTTTAGCACTTGCTAAATGTCCAGGTTTTAACACGTTAAAGAAAGAAAGAGAGGTTCCTTCACAGGTTATGCAATTAATGTTTCTGAATGAAACTGAATGCATCTGATCTGTCTCCTTTTATCCCTTTTGCCTGGGGTCCTAATTTGGGGACCTTAGGACCTTGACACAATGTTGATAAAATCATGTCCCAACAGGATTTTGAAAAATCTTATATATTTAATCCCACTATTTTCCTTTGGAAAATTAATGGTTCCAGCACTTGATTAAACCTATTGCTGAGCCATTCCACACTATTCCAGGAATAGCTGGAGTATATAGATATTCAAGGAATATCCTGGACTGTAGTCAGAAAGATTGGTACATTAGCAGCAATCTGCTTTTTCTTTCCAAAATAATTTACATAGCAAAGCAGTGAAAAATAGACTGTACTTACTGAACCAGGTCTAGGGTAAGGTACTTTTCTTTCATAGAGAGACCAGTGGTACTCAGGTCCTTCTTTATGAGCATATGGTCCATTGAAAGCTGCTCGGACACTTGCCATGTGGTAAACACATATAGCATATCCTCTGAATATATTGCTATGAAGTAAAATTTAAAGACATTATTAAAGCAATATGTCACATTCTGTCCAGATAATAGTGGCATTATTATGCAATTAAAAACGAGTCACATTTCAACAGCATTCAGGGAGAAAACACTTATTCTTTCCTGTATGCTTTTCTTCTAAATACTGCATCCAATGTTCTTCAAAAGTCTTTATTTGTATTCATAACAGTTCTCCAAGGAAGCTCTGTGTTGTTGTGCCAAAATTTGATACTAGTGTACACAAACTCTAAATTACTTGTTTAGAAACAGAGAAAGCAAAACAGAGTGAACTCAGGTCCTGTGTGGCTTTGATTAGTGACTTAAACAGATTAAGATTTTAACATTTTTCCTACTGTTTTTGCTTGGAAAGATGGGAAACCAACCAATGCTTACTAAAATAAACAGTCCTAAAATGAGTCCTTTTTGTATTGAGTGGGAATGTTGGTTGGTATTATTAGTTAGATCAGAGCAGTTTATGTAGAACAATCCAGATAAAAGTTTTTACTTTATTTTTAAATTCTTTTCTACCAGTTACATCCTAAACTAACAGTCAGATTTCCAAGCTGAGAGTACTGTGTGCTTGCACCTGGGCTAGGCGGCAGTGGAAAAGGAAAAGGAGGCCACTAGTAACATTGCAGCTGTTGCTTTAGGCTTCACTAAGAAGTTAGTAGGAATTTAATCCACTATCTACTTAACCTTGAATTAGAGTGGAGCTCTTAAAGGGAGACAGGTGGCTCTGGGATGCCGCTCTTATAAGCATGCAGATGTGCATATACTTTGACACAGGAAATTGTGAAGCTGAGAAACACTTAATTAATTTGTGATCCAGATATACTGAATCACAGAATGAGACTTGAAGCCCCTGAGTGTTATAGAGAAGTTTTTACATTAACAAGGAAGCCCGCTGTGAGTAGAACTGAGATTAAATTGTTTACTATATCGTTGCTAAGGGATATGTATCATGCAGCTTCTAGCTCATTAATAGACTGTTCAAACATTCCTCTATGATTGCTGTTATTTCTTCTAGTTGTTTACCTTGTTGTGTTGAAGAGGCCAAAAATCACTGGATTTTTGTTATCACGAGTTTGCAGCAAAAACACATCCTCTGTAAAATTTAAATGCAATGTTATAGTTAAAAACCCACTTTTCCCAGCCCGCCAAAAGAAATTTCATTGATTCTTAAAAGCATAATCATATTTTACTCATTTATTCCATTTAATTTTATGCAGATTTTAATCTTTTAAAAAAATGCAGTACATAAAGGAGTAATTGGTGATAGTGAAGTCCATATGTGTAGAACTTCATATACATTGGAAACAAAACTAACCACCATTCCCTGATATTGAATACAAGTGCAATATTTGAGAGTAAGATGTGTTATGATGAAGGTATATGTTTTTTTCCATGGTTTCAAGTTGTTTGCTGGCTAGGATATTTACCTAATTCATCAAAATGTGTATCAATTCCATTTTTCCCAGGCACAGAACAAACCAGTCTGGTTTTGAGGAAAGTGGTCCATTTATTGACGAGCACTCGCTGGCCTCCCATGTCATTCTGTGTAGAGAGAAACAAATGCCAGTGGTAATAGGAGTGAGTAAGTCTAGAAGCACAAACATGTCTGATGAATTAGCTGCTCATTATATCTTCTAATGCCAAAAGCATCCATTTTGAAACCACATGTCTATTACTAGACTTATTTCTCTGGAGTCAGTTTTCAAGTAGGATTGCACTGATCAAGTCCAGGTCTCATTAAGATCTGTGGTTTCATAAGATTTTTTTAATTCTGCACCCTGGATAGTTTTAGCTATACAGTTGTTGTAAAGCTTTTTTTTTATTGCTCATTTTTGCAAACTAGATATACTGAGTACATTACTGACGTTTAGCTTTGCTTTAAGAGCGCAGTTCAATGTATCTGGAAGCTGAAGCCCTGAATATATCTGTAGACCTGGTGCAGCTGGGGCAAGTCTGAGGCAATTATTTACATGGTTTTCTAATAATTTCACCAACTTTAAATAACACCTGCCTTTCTATGGCTGCCTCACCTTTTTCTTGCTCTTGCAACTGTTGGGACTTTCAAGAAAAGGGAACATTTAGTACTACTTGCTTTAGGATGCATCCTCAATCTGTGGTCTTAACTGGCTGTTGAAGGTTCTGCAATAGGCTTGCAAAACTCCTCTTACAAACAGAGGTGGGTTTTCCTTAGAAAAGTAGAAATATGCAGAGTAGAGGCCTCTGTGTTACAAAACCTGTTACTTCTCAGATGAAAACGTAAAGCAGGGGGAAAAAAGCCAGTTCTTAAATCACCAGCTTGATATCTTTTGTATTCACTAAATCAAATCTGAATTATGACATACAGCTGTGAAGTTAATGGCCAGATAAGTTTTGGAGAAGTGGAAGAGAAAGGTCAGAGGGATTTTGGTTTAACCCATAGCTAGAGATAAGAATTCTTGGTGGATATATTGCAGAGTAGGGAGAACTATTAAAATAATCTATCCAGGCATATAATCAGAACAGAAGCCAAAGAATTCCAGCTTGGATCTTGATGCAGGTTGGAATCCAGAAATCCAAGTGGCTTTGTGAACATTAATGTCTGAGGCTGCAATTTGGTACTTTGCATACATCAGATGTTTTTCAGTTATACAGGAGTACCTAAGAAAGTTTAAGGGGCAGTATGCTGGTGAGCATGCATGACAAATACCACTTATTGAGGTGACAGAAAATAATTAACTTGTACCTTGCTCTTTGCTCAATGGTTTTAGGAAGCCTCTGAACTATCCCCTAAACTGTATTCCCTACAGTTGGGAGGGGAAATACAAACTTTTTTTTAAAATCAAAATCAGGTGTTAAGAAATAACCTTCTCCTTCTTTCCTTTAATCAAGCTGTTGTAGTTCCAGCGGGAAAATGGGAGAGCTCCTCTCATCAGCCTTACAGTAGCTGGTTATTAGAAGAGGAAAGCACCCAAAATTCCTCAGTGTTTAGAGAGCATCTATATGGGCAGCTGGGAGATCATATGTTAACAGTGCTCCTCTCCAGCAACTGCCCAAGATCTTACTGCTGTGTGTGGGGCCAGGGAGCAGAAAGAGATGAGATCAACACACCAGGAGGATGGCCCGAGTGGGAAATGGAATATTGAACAGAGCAGTACAGAGAAGCAAAATCTCTCCTCATGATTTTTTCTGCTCCTGGTAAGACAAGTCTGTTTGTGATAATAATTTGTTGGACAATTCATCATTTGTTCTAGTTTCTTATCTGCACAATCACAGAAAGGCTCTTACCGCGCATACACGTCCCACTCTGGTATATATGGCATGAGTGCTCGTCTCAGCTTCCAAAGCTTTCTCAGTAAAGAAGAAATACACTTTGTTATCATCGTGGTCTTCATTGTCAGGAATCATGTATGAGCCAACGAATTTTGGTTCTTAAAAAAAACAAAAAGGGGTTGATTCCAGTAATTAAAATACTGTCTTATTTCTTCAAGCCTTGAAATCAGCCTACAGCAACCCAAAAATAAAACTAGAGGTAAGAGCTCTGTCAATTAGAGAGTAATTGGGTGATAGTAAATAGCAAAATAGTTACTAGTAGTAGTAAAAAAAAAGGGGGGTTTAGTAGGTATCCATAGAACATGTAGAATAGATTAATGCTGAAATATATTTATACCTTCATTTGACAAATTAATATTCCTTTGCATTTTTTGCCAAAGACAGTTTTCCAGTCCCATTCTCTGTGGTTTACACACTTTAATTTGAACTAGGCTAATATTTGCATAGCAATATGTGATCCCATGCAAACCAGAAATGGTCCAGCCATCTGGAACACCTCTGGTTTCAGCTCCTTCTGCTCCCACACCTTTCAGCAGGCGCTCATTGTCAGGCTCGGTGCGAAGATGGGCCACGCGGTTCACGGAGCGAAACACGGCCGCGTCTCTTCCCCAGTAGTCGCTGTAGAGACCAGTAAAAAGTTCACCACCTGCAGACCAGACATTCAAATAAAACCTAAAATGAAACAATTTGGTAATAGTCTACATATTAATTTCATTGCACGTTGTAGGAACTGGATTATAAACATTGTATGTGCTAACTATTAGGCTGAGAGGTTTTCCACTCAGCCTACTGGAGCTGTTCCACTTCACCTGGAAAAATTACAGTTCAGGAATAACTTGCTGGCTGGGGAGATTCCATGTTCAGTGGACACAAAAAAAAGGCACTATTTTTCTCCAACCCAGCAATAACTTGTTTTCCTAGCACTGGAATATTTACCAGCACAAGAACAGAACCTGAGATTTCATCCATCCTCCACAAATGGTGATTAATAGTTCTTGAAAAATTTATGAAGGCAGAAACTGGGTCTCATTTTCAAAAGAACTAGATGTTATTCACAAATTAAGAAGTCATCAGAAAATTTAGAAATAATTCACTGATTGACAGACACCGTTGAAAAATAAATATGGATATAGGTGCAACTTAATATGTTCAAAAATCAAGCCTATCTCCAACCTATTTTAAATTGTGATATTGGATATATTTTACCTTGGGAAAATGCCATCCATACGTCTATCTTTCAGTTTTGCATGGACACTCTTTCTCTTAACTGATCAAGCATTAACAATAACTTATTTCATATCCTTGTGGAGTTGGGTTGCAAATTTTTTAGCCCTAATTTAAGAAGCAGGAAGATTCAGCAAGCAGTTGTCACTAGGTGGCATCCTTATACTAGAAAATAACACAAAAGGAATTAAACTGCATAAGGAGAGGAAAATAAATGATTTCCACTTGAAGGCTAATCTGAGTGGAGGCTTCAGTGACACGGCTTCCTGCACCCTAATCCAAATAAACATGACTGATACATCCAAATAGCGTTTCCTGGCACTTATAAAAGATTATAGCAGAAAGCAAGAATTTTGTTTGCAAGTCTCCCACCAAGTGTGAATTTTGTATCTTTTAAGAGACACACATGAATTGAATGGCGGCATAATTGTGAATGATCATTCTGAAAAGTTAATATTTTGGCAGCTGGGGCTGGTTCTGACACCTCTGCTGAGCCAGAGCTGAGCATAGTTTTGCCTTAGGCTTCATCACATACAGAATGGTTATTGCCCTGGAAAATACATGGTTGAGATGTAGTGTAAAATACTGGCAAGTGAAGCAAAAAGTATAAATTATAGCACCTGTAGAAGTGAAGGTTGCCCAAAACTAATAGAGAACTTTATTTTTGAAACAGCACAGAGCTATCTAAACTGTAGAATTTGTCAGTGTCTTTATAACTTTGTTTCAAACAATCCCTAATTAATGAGTCATATATCCTGCTTTGGGAATTCCATTAGAAAAATATATCAGACTGGTTGGTATTCATTTTTTTTTATGTGGTGTGTAATGCAAAACAGGACATTTCATCTTTTAAGTATAATGAATCTTGGAAAATGCATCAATGTAGGGTAAATGATTGATCACATATTGCCAATGATCAGGATTGACATCTGTGAGTCCAGATGTTCCCAAGTTGAATATGAAGTCTATTCTTTCTATTTGACACAGGTGTAAAATGTTGTTATAAATAACTAACTTACTGGTACGGCATTCTAGCGTATACTGAAGAAGTTATGACTGATCGTATCTGTGAGATCATGAGAGGAGAAAATGGAAGTTCCAGTCCTGGAGAGATATTGTTCCATGAAAGATATTTTACAGATACAGAAATTAAATCTGATTTTTACCTTGAGCTGGTACTAAACTAAATATAAGTATCAGGTGTGAGCAGACAAGTCACTTCACCTAAGAACAACAATGGGACAGTACTGACAAATGTGACTATCAAATATCTCAGCACAAAAACATTCAGCATAATGCTTAATAATAATAATAATTCTGAGATATTTTGCACTTTTGACACTAAGTTCTTCTCTTGTCCTTTTCAATGCTCTTTTGTATAAATGTAAGTACAAATTTTGAACACTGGGAGGTTTTTACAGGTGCTGACCAATTCCAGATTTAGAGAAAACCTAAGATTGAGGCTTGAAGAATTCTGGAAAGATTTCTACTTTTTTCTCCTCCCTTGAAAAACTACTATCACATATGAATTCAATCCTGTCTAGGTTGCAGGGTTTCATCACACACTGATTAACCTCCACCTTCCCCTGAAAATCAGCTGAGTAACTTCAGAGAACTTCACTACTCCTCCCCTCTTCCAGTCTAACCTCAGCTTCACATTAAATTGCTAAAATTTAAGTTTTTTAAATCAGGGTAGCAGCCTGGTTCTAAAAAGAATTAAAAGTTTCTTCTTTCCTTATTTAAGTGAACAGAAAACTCCCATGGACCTCAAAGACCAGTTTTAGCTCAAGTGATACACAATACTTTTTAGCTAGCATTTTTTTCATCTTTTAGCTAGCATGTTTCAAAATAACAAATATATCAAAATTCAATGATGATAATTGTAAAATACCTTCATTTTGCCTTTTATTCAAGGCAAAATATTAACAAATTAAAATAAAAACTTTTTCTTCTAAATCCTTCAAAATTCCTAGGTGACAACCCTAAAGCAAACCAGATTGAAGCATTTAAATTAAATTACTCATAGAAAAGATCTCTATAAATAGGCTGCTACCACCTTAAAGGTGGCATGTGTTTTGTAGCTGCATGAAATTGGAAGGTGCAAATGCAAACACATGTTATTATTCATCAGTAGTCATTTTTGTGTAAAATGGAAAATTTATTTAATGAATAAAGCATTAGAATGTAATGAGTAGAATACAAACTGCACCTTTCATGCATTTCTTTGACTGTCAGTCAGTTATTACTCACATGATGACTAAAATAGGACTAGTTCACATCTTAGAAAAATTATACTTTTGGCATCATGAAAACGGAAAAGGAGAAAAAACCCTCTATTGTTTAACTGGTAAACTAGTACCTCTGTATATTTGTATTTTCTGTCTTTCACTCAAGTATTTTGTCTTTTGTTTTGAGAAAAAAAAAGTATTTTTGTCTAGACTAGAAGAAAAGACACAAATACCTAACTTTTAAAACTGTAGAAGCAGAAAATACTGTTGGAATGGATTCCCTGGATATAAACCTGTTCAGATGTACTTTAGGATTTTCACCACTTGCTTCTGATATATTGCAGGTAAGAATACGTGGACATAAATTTCTCAGCTAGTGTGGTCTAAGATAATCAGTGTGCAAGATCTGGCATCAAAAATTGTTTTAGCTATTGAAAACAGATGGAGGAGATCATTAGGAATAAAAGTCCAAAAGTTTCATATACCATTGAGCTAAACATAAACATTTTATTCAGCCTGTCTGCCATCCAACTTCCATTCTGTTTCCTGATGCTGGCAATAAATTAATTGTTAATATATTGAGGAATTAATCACGAGCTACTTCACTAGTGGGTCAGATAACCTACAATAATACTTACAACAGCACAGAAATTTCATTTTAGAGCCAAGTCACGAACTGTTGTTTTCTTGGAGTGGGTATTTTAACTCTTGTGTTGAAATACATAAAGAGATGGGGAACAAGAGATTATCTTTCTTCCTAAATTAATCCAGCTAAATCTTGTCCTAAATGGTCACAGTGCAAATGATCTTCCAAGATCACGATTTTAAAAGCTTTTAAAACTTTATGAGAGGCATGTAAAGTCTTCTTGTTAGCCTAATCCTCACTGTTAGTCAATGGCCATGCTGGTGTAGGTGCTGTTAATGTGAGGGGCAGAGGTGGGAGCAGGTTTTGAACACTTTCCTCAGGAGGAAGAAGGTGCTGGGATGGGCTTTGCTAACAGGTTTGCATAAAACCTTTTCAAGTACATGCACATTGGCTGAACCTGCATCAGAGACTACAGACAGCTCTGGGCTGCAGCCTCCAAGACCATGCTGACTTCATACCTGGAGCAGTTTTCACTCCCTAAGAAAACTGAGGTGCATGAAGAATTAAACCTCCAAGCATTGGAAGAAGGACTGGAAGACCAGTCCTGGAGGGTGCATGGTGCAGTTTGCATCTCCTGTCATGGGGTAATGTCCATCATGACCTGCACTCAGTGCTTGTCTGAATGGAGTATCCCTTCCTTCTCAGTGCATTTGGCATTAGAAGTCTTCTCATTCTCAAATATTTACTAAAAGATTATTATTCACTGTGTTTGCATCTAGGTCTTCCAAATTTTTAACCGGCTACCTGCAGAGAAAAAGGACAGACATCCTGGAGCGTAAGGTGCAGCATTTTATTCTGTGAACTGTGTGTCTCTGGGTAGTAGAAGTTGGTAGAATAAAACAGAATAAATGGAAATTCAAACTTCCTTAAAATATTCTTCCTAAGTGTTGGAAGTGTTTAACTCCAATAGTTAAAAATATGAAACAAATAATGTAATAAAATCTTGGAAGAATTTTCTTATGCTTTTAAAATATCATTGCACAATATCTTGAAATTGTACAATTTCCTAATGGATAGCTAAAAAAACAGCCTCTAAACGCTTTGCTAGTTTTGATGAAGAGGTGAAAGTTAGTCTGTTTTTTGGTGTATCAGTGATCTGACAAAAATATTACTTTCTCCTGTTAATCTCACCACCTTACAGAATTTTTAGCTTTGTCAGACATCTTTGCCAATGGACCTCCAAGACTCTAATCAGATTTTACCAGGGAAGGGTAAAGGAATTGTTTTCTCCTTCAGATAAAAATATGAGCATCCATAGGACCTCCCATAATTCAGGCAAACTCTTAAAGCTCAGTGGGACAATCTGGCTTCCATTTAAGCAAATAAAATTCACATTGATCTCACAGTAGGAGCCTGATCAGGTTAATTTATTTACTTAGTTGTATCTGAGGAAAAGTTGAGAAGGACTTCAAGATTAGACCGTGAGGTTTCAGGCCTACAGCAATTCCATGAGTCTTTGTGCCCAGGCTAAGCTGAGGCTGGAATCTGTCAAAAACTGTAGAAACAATTTAGAAATAAGGGTGGGATAAAAGCATGACAATCTGTGCTTCATGGATTTTGAAGGGTCAGACAAAATACAGTATGTTTTTCTGATTCTTCTATGACTTCTTCACTCACTAACTGTTAAGAATTAGAGCCCTAATTTACTTTTTTAAAATGAAATTAAAATATATTTTGATGAATTGCTGCAGTGTGAAAGATTTGTCATTACTGCTGAAGATTCTTCTTTTAATTAATTTATTAATGTAAAAGAACAAATAAACCAGCATGTAAAAATACAACTGTCACTCATGACCAATATTTCATCACCACCATGAATGAGAAATACCATTGTAATTAACCATCAGACTACTTAGTTGCCTAATTTTAAGGTGCAGGAAAAATGTAAATATCAAAAAGGCCCTAAAATCCTTTTTTTATCCCTGAAAAATAGACCATTCACTCAATCTTTAACTTCTTTTCTAGCTCTTTCTTTTAATCTATATCCCTTTTGAATGCTCAGTTTCTGTTCAGGTTTTCTAAACCCAGAAATCGTTGTGCTGCTCCCTAACTCCATCTAGCTTTTGCCATTTACCTGCTGTTCCAGGCTATTTTTAGTCATTGTACAGTCAGTCAATAGTGCCAAGACTGTCTTTGCTTCATCTCACAAAATGTTTTAAGAAAACATTTCTTGAGGAAAGCCCATATGGTTTGCTATATCACAGCTCCAAAGATCCCAGTCCTATAGTGCTACACTTCCCAGCAAGGCCCAGAGGAGCACTATCTCAGCACAGCTTCCTGGCAAGGCAGGACTTAGATTGAATTCTATTTTTATATCTTTTGAGCATAAGATCAACTCTTGTAACACAGAATCACCAGTTTGTGATAGTTTTGTTAGAAAGCAGCACTGAAATGAAAAAAAAAATCTCAAAATTGGTAATTTATATAATCAATAAAGCTTGAAATAAAAACAGTTAAATTGACATTTTTACAGGGTGCTTGTTGCTGAGATTTATCTCAGTAGATGAAAACAAAAGTGGTGTAAATGACTAAGCCAGTCATGCTTCTTTGCTTTTAAGGAAAGCAGGAAATGATTATTTCCATAATTACACAACAATCAATTACCTTCAGGATGGCACATGTCATTCAACATTTCACTTCAGTGAGACGCCCTTGCTGTGGGTAATGCTGCCTGGAATGCAATATTAATGTGGGCAGCACCACGAGGATTAAGTCTGACATGTGGAAGATTGCAATGGAAGGCTGACAACACTTTGGACTGCTGGAGAAAGAGACTCAGAATGACAGATTGACAGGACTGTGAAGCTTGTGACATAAAGATCATTACCAATTAAGATGGAGGTGAAGGAAGAACTGGGGTCAAAAGGGCACCTGCCTCGTCCTCTCTCAAATTTGTGCGATTCCAGTTGAAACAGATGATCCTTAAATTAAAAAAAAAGACAGAGAACACCATAAACCCTACAGGCAAATAAACACAGTCCTTAGTGACAAGCTTTAACTCTGTTATGCCTTTGTAGAGGATTGACTTCATTAGGGAGAAAACACAATTATGGTTGCTCACTGATGTACTAGTAAAAATTCTCTGGGTTTCTACAAATCACCTTTGTTGTGCACTGCTCAAAAAGAATCAGAAAGATATGCACTAAAATTGCACTTTTTTCATTTCTGTGGGAGTAGGGAGGAAAGATTCCTCTATCTTTTCTCCGAATTATCTAAACATTAAATAGATATCTCACCATGGAATGTGTTTTCCCCCTTTAAACAATTTTTTTCCCAGTAGTTGTTAAATATATCAGACAGTGTTATCTTCTCTTCATAGCTTGGAGATGTTTATATATCTTCTTCATAGAAGTATGTTTAGGAATGAATCCCCAGTTATGGTTTTCAGAGCAGATGTGATTTCTTCAGTGGATTTAACAGAGTATCGGTATAAAAAATATTGGCAACTTGGTTTAAGTTGTCTGTATAAGGCTGTAAAGACTGAGGAAGAATTTACAATTTAAATTTTCATTCGCAATGGTACTTTTGTCTCAGCTTTCACAGAAAAGCCCGTTAATGTCTGATTAAAATATCAAGTGAGAGCACAATATTTTTAATTTAGATATTAGCAGAACAACATGCCAAAAACATAGAGAAAGGGAAAAATAAAAGGGCAAATAGATAGAAAGCTATGAAAGCTTGATAAAAAATATGCCACACAGCCATCAAATGTGTGACAAGCAAATATTTTGATAATTTAGTAGTTCCAGTTCTGTGTAAAGTTTTGCTCAAAAGTCCACTGAAATGTGGATTATATCAATATATTAGATAAATGCAATCTACCTGTTCATTAAACTAAATCTCAGGTTCATGTTCCTAATATATGAGGCAAATATTTTGTGAGGCATAAAGTTACACGCAACAGGAAACCAAATCCCCCAGAATTTTGAGAAATATTTGCCTCAGTCTCTCCCTTACAGAACACATTATCAAAAACTTCCAAGGGACTTTTTAGTCATAAAAATCAAGTTTTATTAGACTGGACTTTTCACATATTTATTAGACTAACCCAGTATTTGCGATGAAAAAAATCTTGATAACCTAAAACATAAAAAATTCTCAAGCAAGTGCAATTGCCCCAGAAACTAAATGAATATTCTCTTCAGGTGACTTCACGACAGTTATGCTCTCCTGCAAAAAAAACCCAGCCTAAAAAGACAAGGACTAAAGAAGCAGAAGGTGGAAAAATGGAAGATAATAATAATAATAATAATAATAATAATAATAATAATAATAATAATAATAATAATAAAATAATACTTTAAAAGGACAGAAAGAAAAAAGATATAATGAAAGTGAAAGGTTGTAGAGCTCTTAGATCCCTCTAATTGACAAATAATTGAATCTTTATGTGCATTGAATTTAAAAGAGTCAATCTTGAATTTCTCATAAGCCCCTTGACTTCAAAGCACTATTCACATCTTAATCCCCAGAACACACAAGCTCATGTACCTGTCTTCCATTCTCAACTGTCTAAATCATACATGTCATTTTGCTGCAACTTCTAGACAAAAATAAATATTCCCAGTAGTTAGAGATCTTCTACAAAAATGGGATACAACTCAGAATGCAGTTCTGCAAAAAGAGGACATCTGTTTCATGTGTACTTGCAGTGAAAAAGACTAAAATAAAATAAAATAAGGAAAAAACCATACAAATTTTAGGTAATGGACCTAAAACTCATGAGGTAACAAAGCATTTATAATCTCACCTCTCCAGAAGTTTCTTTGTTGGCCTAGCCCTGGTTGTTAAAGCTGATGCAGCAGAAAATAACTGTCTTGGGTAGAGACTGATGGTGCAGGAATATTGTTTTATGCTGCATCAGCAACAATTTCACATCAGTAGTAACTATTCCCCCTCTGCTGTTGGGTAAATGTCAAACAATGAAGAAATATTTCCCTGTGTGTGGAAATCTCAGTCCCATTCCATACTTTTCAAACATCGCATACCATGTATTTTTCAAAACTAAATACTGTAACATTTTGAGTCAACAATGGATAAAAAAAGAGTGAGGTGAACTCAGGAAGGAAAAGAAAAACTTTCTAAAATAATGACAAAGTTCTTGGGAATCATAATGGTATAAAATTTGCTGTAAAGGAAATATTTCTAAAAATCTAAACCATCTGAAGTTATGTATTCCCTAGTTGGATATTCAAAATAAAGTTACTCATGAAAAGTTTCTCGTCCAGGACCTCAACTAAACTATTTGTCAGTTAATTGGTTCAATCAAGATTTAGAAGTAAGTGGAGAGACAAATCAAGAGTTAAAAATTGGTAGATTATTCTGCTCTTCCTAGTTTATAGCTTGTGGCTCTCATTCTGTCCTGCATAGGGAATAGAAACTGAATGCTTTCCTGCTGTTGGAGGAGACATGATCCCATCAGGTCATCATAAAACACACTTCATATTTTGGTCTTCCCTGATAAAATGCCACTGGTCCTCACAGCAGGGAGATGTGGCCAGCAGGGGACTCTCCTGGATGATGTAGAGGAACTTTTCATCACTGCACAAAAATTGTACCAGCACAATGAAAATCTACTAAAGTAGTTAATAATTTCCCCGAGAACCAGAATTAAATCAATGCTAAAGACAAACCCATCTCTTTTAACATTCATAACATGAATGTGTTTAGAACAGCTAACTATATAACTGTGGAATGAAAATGCTAAACAATATGCATAGCATCCTTTCATTGTCTGGAATTTATGAATAAGGATAGTAGCCTAAATATACAATCTAGTGTTAACACTGGGGGTAGACAAAAAAAACCCTGGATTTCAGTGCTATTTGGTGGAATTTTTAAGAGGAGGTCACTAGTTTTGATATAAAGCAGGATGTGCAGCTCATAAATGCTTGCAGACACATGTAACTGTCTGAAAAGTTGCTGAAAATGTAAGCAATGACTCCTCCAAGAGAGATTTTCCACCTTCAGCTTTTAGGACAGCATACCAAATATTACATGGTTGCAATAAGTTATTCCTATCACTGGGGCAAGTAACTGAAGTTCAGGTGTAAGATGTGTCAGCTTCCATGGGATCCCGGTTTAAATGAAATAAGCATTGCACATTAATAATCAGCTTTGAAGGCTAATTCCATAATTCTAACCCTCCTTGCAGCTTTTGACATTGAAATCCCTTGAGAAACATCAGAGTAAAACTGACAGTTTCCTCACAGATTATACAGCCCATCAATTTAACATCACAATTTATTTTATGGGCATTTTTCAGTGGTTAGGGTAAAAACCATGCAAAAGCACATATGAGGGCTGGGAGTGGAATTATGTGTTTCTGCATGTAGCTTGGGAAAAGAAATGGGCTTCTGGGTTTGATTTATGATACCAGTGACTCAGGAAACATAATACACTTTCAACTATTATTAAAATAATAATGACCTTCAAAGAAATAGAAGATATTTTTAAAGCATCCAACATTTTGCCATTAACTTGATATGAATTGATAATTTTAGGCAATGAAGGCTAGAATAATGTAGGCTATACACAATAGTGAAAGAAAAGGTCAATCAGAGGCATTAAAATTTAAAGACTGAATTTAACTTTTGTTGCAGAAAATTGCTTTCACTAAAGCCAAGTGCTGCTTTGCTCCAGGTCAAGACAACACTTATGCATGTGATTAATTTAAAACATATGCTTGCTTCTATTCCTGTTCAGCAAAGTACCTAAGCCTATTCTGAACATTAATACAATAGCTGTATCTTTTCACTAAACCAGGGACTTAAAGATACAGAGGTTTTAGTTGTGTTTTCCTAGGATATTATTTTTATGAGAGAAAAATAATTTGATTTTCTGCAAGAATTTGTGGTGTTTTGGTTATTTCACTTTAAATTTTATTATTTTCCACACAAAAAAGTAAAACATATCCTATTGGCATTTTTTACAGGAGATTGAGACCTTTTCATAATCTTTAATTACACCCTTAACTGTGTATGCATTTGTCGCAACAGTACTGACATGGTCTGCTCTCAAGGAGGCCTGTGCATTTTTGTGGCTAGTAGGGATTTTTTATTTTTTCTGGTGTGTGGTATGTTTTGATTTGTGTTTTGCTTTTTTTTTTTTTTTCCTAACAATTCCATATTGTTTACCTTGCCATGTATTAAATCATATTTAGAGTACAGTGGGGAAAGTCTGTGAAGATTTTTAAGTATATTTTTAAACACTGGCTATACTATTCAGTACTGCTCTAAAGCACTGGACAAAATTCTTTCTCAGCTTTAATGATCTCATAGTTCTCCAACCTAGAGTAAGAATGACATTACATGCAAGAGCTGTTTGTTGCAATCCATTTCTAGGGGTCATGTAATTTATACTTTTTTGAAGAGAACCAGAAAAAGAAGGGTTCATATGCAAAGTGAATTGAAAAGGAAAGAATAAAAATAGACAAAATAGAGATTCTCTGCTTCTGCAAAGCTATGAGAAACGTTCTTTTAAAATTGTTAATAAAGCCATATGGTGCTAGTGGCATATATGTTGCACTCTTTTTTATTTTCAAGTAATTCTTAAGCCATCAAAAATGGGAGCGTACATTGCACTTCAGTTTTTTGTCATGATCAAAAAATTTCTATTCATTCACTTATTATTCATTCACTCACATGAGAAAAAAAATCCAGTTACACCAATGAAATGCTTTACAAACCTCACCTTGATTTCCATTCTCTTCCACACTATAATGATTTTAGTATCAATTCATATATAAATTTACTTTTTTTGCAAATATTCTTTTGTTTTGTATAATCTCAAAATAGCATTTTTCACATATTTTCTCTTTTTTTTATACCTATCCTTACATTTTGATTTCAACATAGACAGACACACTGATTACACTGTGCAGAGGCTTCTTTTAGGAAGGATGAACCTTGACTTTCCCATTAAAAAAAAATAAGCTGAAAGATCACAGAACATGTCTGTAAATCAGCAGAAAATATAATTCAAATATAATTCTCCAAAGTGAGCATTCAATTCCATGACCTGCCTTAATCTGTACACTTGCCTCATCAAGAAGGCACATGGTAAAAGAGATCTACAGGTAAATAAGTTGTTTTGTATAACAGCAGAAAATAACTTACTGGGTCAGAAAAGGTGTCTCATATTATTTAGGCCTTTGTATTTAAGCACACTAAATTCTGTTGCTAAGAAAAATGTGCATTAGCATTATCTGATAATAGTCCCAAAGATTAGCTAGGTGTCTAGTTGCTACATAGCCAACTAATTCATTGAAAAATTAAAAATCTAAACCCAGTGGAATATAATTGAGTTTATATAAAGGAACCTGTGCTCCAAATACTTACAATAATACTAATAAGTTCCTATTGCAACACACTGGCCTATTTAAGTCACCATAAAACAGGCATACAGGTATATGGGTGATCAAGACAAGGGTGCTCCAACAGGGAAAGAACTTTTCATGTAATATCTTCTTTAACTAATCCAAACATTAATTTTCAACAGGACCTAAGCACTGGCAAAAAATCTCTTCTTGTTGTCAAAGGATTACTAACTTTTAAAATTATACCTTCAGCATTCACTCAACTTTATTTTCCAAGCCAAATGGGGATACAATATTAGGAATAGAGTCCTCAAAAACTGTCTGCAATAGTCAGGTCTCTGCTATTTGACATAATTAAGATTATTTGGGAGGTAGTATTTCTTCTGAGGATCTGTTTTCAATCCTCTTTACTATCCACTGACATACTGAAAAGATCAATCGCCCTATGGGATGAGAGTGCATAAAATATTATAGACATTAAATCCTCCCTAAAAATTCAGATGCATTTTTCAGGCCTATGCATTTTATTCCACAGTTAAATGATTAAGACACATTGGGCTCCAATCTGAAAATGTGTTTAAAATCTGGAGCTATGTCAGACTGCCGTCTGAGTTTGCAAAAGGATTAGCAATTTGTGACTTGTGTCAAAATATCTGGCCTAAAGTGACAGAAATAATATATTTTCCTGACTTAATGAATGTGAAAAAATCTGGCAAAAGAAAAAAGGATCTCACCACAGTGCACATAGAAATCAGAGGTATTTATCCTTAGCAGCTCACAGTGTTTCAGCAGAAGTGATTGCATTGATCAGAATTTTAGAAGGGACACCTTTGTGTGACCTTGAACTGGTCACATAAACTCATTAGGGGTCTTATGGCAAGGAATAGAGCCATTAGCAATGCTGATTATATGGCACTAATGTGATAGTTAATATGTATGAAGGGCTCTCTAGAATTAAAATGTATGAGTAGCTGTATATGGTGATATAGTCTTATAACCAAGCGAAAGAAAAAGCAAAGATAGTTCATAAATGCTGAACAAAAGTGAAGGGATTTCTGTGGGGAAGTGCAGAGTCTTTACACAGAACCCCACTAGCCAAGGCTTTTCCTCTTCCATGGCTTTGACAGGCTAAACCTGTGCTGACATTGCGAGGGTCATATCAGAGCAAATACCAAATAAAACCCTCTCTAATTAACTAATCTAATGACTGCTATCATAACAAGTGGGGATGAAGGTCATGAAGAAATAAAAAAGGAATGATGCAGCTCTAAGGTTTGAGCTTCTATCTAGACTTTGGTGGTGAAAGGAGGAAGAAATGTGTTGGGCATGAAAAGAACAGCTACATTAAACTGGGAATGGATTTCAGAAGGACTCACATACCCTGTTCTCCATGGAGTGGAGCCTTTGACGGCCAACAGCCCTTTGGCAGAGCTTCAGCTGGGCATGGCTAAATTGGCCATTCTATAAAAAAGGGCAGAGGAGTGGATCCACTGACTCCCCATGACACAGATGAACTGCTAGCAACACTTATTTTTATTTTCTATATAGATATCAGTCCAATAAGAAAAAAATATCAGTTATATATCATAGAAGGATTATACACTATTAAGAGTTCATCTCATAATGTAAAAATGTTAATGAAACATTTTTCCTTGTTTTAATTATGATAACACCTTATTGATTAGTAAGTCTGTTCTGCAAACAATGATATAGACTTCACCAGGTGCTGTCACTTAGAAAAATACTTTATCGCATAAATAAATGTGGCAGAATCTAAAAATCGTTATAATGAGAGCTGGAATATTTTAGTTACTCCCATCAAATTACCACACAGGTGGAGGATTTCTTTCTCTGTGGGATAACACTATTATTCCTCTGTATGGACTCATTCTCCCTGGACCATCTGGGTTTAATCTTGCAAAGGGGCAGGGGTAATATGATGGAAAATCCATTTCATATGGCTGATCAATTCACACACTCTACCAATCTCCCAAATTGAACTTACACTTCACGTATGGCCATATTTAGCCAATATTCAAAAGTAATGAATGTTATTCACCTCATTTTATGGATGGAGAGCACTTTCAAAAAACCTGTTGTCTGTTGTAAATGTAAGAATGATAATAGCAACTGTGCTGTTACAGAATACTTTACTTTCTACAGAGCATTTCACTAAGTACATAGGTATTTGATAAACAATGTGCATTGTAGAATTGTTAAGAAACACCAATAGTTGACATATATTAAAGCACAGTTCTTATGAGGTATCATTGATGAGGTATCACCTTCTTTCACTGAAGGTTTCCCTAAATTTTATTTTTGCTAGAAAGATTATTTTTTTAATTTAGCAGTGATTTAAACTTTCCTAGTAAAGTTCACAAAAGAACTGAGAAGGCCAAAATAAGAGAGAGAAAAGGTTAATGAGAGCTCAGGTTATGGAATGCTTGGAATACTGAGTTAAAGGTCAGAAGCTTGCTAAGTGGATTTTAATACAACCATATCTAAAGTGCTGCATCTTGGAATAGGGAACAGAGTTTGTATTTGAAGTACATCAGAACACCCTAGAAGATGGAAGTTCAGATCCTTCTTCAGGCTGCTTTCATGCATTACACTCAGGTGCCTCATTTAGGATCTTGGCTATCCCAGATGCCTTATTTAAGCTGACACTGACAGGCAGCACCAGTAATCTTTTAATTTACCTTGTTATACAAGACTGATAATTAGGTGCCTCAGCAAAGTGTGTAGCCTGGGACAACTCTGTGCTCAAGTGAAGAACTTTGGGTCAAGTGCAAACTGCTAAAAAGAGTTTTCTCATTGAGATACCATGGCCAAGAACTCAGCACTTGAGTCCATGAATGAGGAATCTCAAACAGAGGTGGGGAGGTGACCTTGCCTGTACACACACCATGGAATAGCATGTGTGATTCTAGTGTCTGCACTTCCAGAAGATGTGAAAATACTGCAGAGAGTTCACAGGAAGGACACAAATAAGATTGAGGAGTCCTGGTGATAGGGGGTTTAAGGAGCTATATTTATTCATCTTATCAAAAAAAGTGAAGAGGTGGCTTGATCTTTGTGCATAGGTACTTACATAAGGAAAAGATGTGGAAAAGATAGTGGGAAACTTTTCAACTTTGATAGCAAAGACATATCAAGGTTAAATGACAGGAAGCTGAAGTTAGAAAAAAATTGACCTTGAATAAGTGGCTATTTCCTAACACTAAAAGTAATTAAATATTAGAACAGTTAATATTTAGGTCAGAGAAAGAGTGGTGTTACCCCTTTTCCTCTTTTGGAGCACAGCACCTTTGTTTGCTGTGAGCATACATGTTGTCTTCACTTAATTAATTTTCTGTCTAAATCAGGTACCATTTTAACCTCTCTTGAAATGTATGCATATTCAACTTCCAGAACATGAAATGCTTTAACCTAAATGATGTGTGGGGTGTATGCATGTTTTGGTGCAATTTGGCAGTCTATGGTGTGGGCATTCAGACCAGAGGATGTAAAGGAACCCCTCTGGTAAAAGATTTTATGACATGTGTTGCCCATTTGGCAGAACTTCATATATATTTAGTGGATGGTGCTCCAAATGGTGGCTTTTCACCCATGCAGAAGGACACTGTGTCTCTGAGCAAATATTTTCAGGGCAAGAATTTGTCACACATTCTATCTAATGAAGAACTGACCAACACCCACTTCTATTTGGTCAGTGAAACCAGATGTTCCTGCTCCTTAATCCTCTGAAAACAGTGTGGAGATGAGGTAATAGGAATAAGCATGGAGAGGGATCAACTTGGCAGGTCATTGCTTGTTTTGATTATAAAAAATACATCAGAAACACCTTTATTATTGTAAAATAACAGATAGAAATATGTCTACAATTTTGCTTCTCAACAAAGCTGGAAGAATGATGACATTACCATGTGCTGGTCAAGAGGAGAAGATTTATGTCATGTCAAAGATAAGCTAAGACTGGCATATTCTCTCATGACGTGCATGTGAATTCGCTCTAGTTTGTTAAAGCAAGAGCTGAGAGGTCATGTTGCCTACATTTGGTTGGTGTAGAGGGGTAAACAGAAATCTCATTGCACAATTAGACCTTGTCTTGGTTTTGCATTGAATCACAGAGCATATAGAAAAATAAGTGTCCTTCCCCACACTCAACAAAATATTAAAGGTGACTCAGATTAAAAGAAAAAGTTCCAACTTGACTGAACTGTCTTCCAAGTAAAAAAAAAAATACAGCTGCTGCTTACTAAAAGCAAGTCCTTTCTAACAGGACTAAAGACTCAGATCTGGTCTTCCCTGATAAATAGAATTTCAATTGGCAAATTGGGGAGCAAACAACATAATAAAGAATACATCAGATTAGGAACACCTAGAGGAGAATCCCAAAAACCACCAGTCCATTTTGTGGAAAGGGTGGCTTAATCCATCAGCCTTTCAAAGTGGAGAAATACAGCTGAAGGCAGTTTACTGAGTTAAATGAGGCACTGAAATGGCACCCTGCCAGCTCCATGTACATATTAAAAATTTACAGCGTGTTATGGAGGAAAAATTCTTCATGCATAGTTCTTTCTCATAAATTTAATTCCCTCAACAGGTTTTGTCATGCAGAGATGCTTTCCTCTTCAGGAATCAGCTCTATCTTGTCCCCCATGTAGCTTGCAAAAACTTGGGATATTGTTTCTGCACATTGTTTTCTTTTGGAATTTCTACTAATTTTGCAGGTCCTATAGAGGCAGAGTAACTTTTTAGCTGTACTTGGTGAAACTCCCAGGTGGACTTGTTAAAGGTGTTTTGTGAGTTAGTGAATAAGGCAGAATGGATCATTGGAAAGCCTCCAGGACCCCCCTACACCTGCTGGTCTACTGAACAGATAACTCATAAAGATAAATCATTACCTGACTGCTGATAGGTCCTTTGATTTATCTAAGGTACATTAAAACTCACCCAGGCTATTTTCAGCTATGCAGAACAGTGCCAGGGTACTCTTTTACCAGCAGCTAGATGTGGTGAAACATAGACTAAGACAGAAAGCACTTCCTTCAGCACTTGTCACCTGACAAAACTGAGAAGTTTATATTAAATGCAAAAGGAAGACACTAAAATGCAGGTGCCTCCCCCATTCTCGGCCTTGCTAGCATCAAAGTCAACAGGAGAGACAAATGTCACTTTGGCGAGAATCCAAGCAAAATAAGATTTTTTTCTGAACTTTTCTTCACCTTCTATATCTTGTTTGAAGTCTTATCTCAGATTTTCCCTTGCAGAGCACATGGGAAGGATGCTATGCATTTCCTCATGAAAAATTTAGGGTGCAGGGTGTCTTACTATTGCTTTCTTCAGGAAAAATAATGCTTATTTTAATGGACTCACCTTAATTTCTGGATGAAATAATAAAAAAAACCCTGGGAGAATCCAATATTTTCTGAGCTGCACTGATTTTTGTCATTTGGGAGCATTTCATGAAGTCAGAGATGATGAATTCATTTACTGGCTGGCTATGTTTTCTTGGACAAGACTTTGTAATATGTTCTGTTGCAAACACCAGTAGTTCTGTCTGCAAAGTCAGGACTCCTACTTTTCCTAATTTGTAACTTATTTCTAAATGGCAGAAAAACATTGAGTATTTTGCTGAAATGTAAATTTGGAAAGGCAACATTGATCAAAGTAATTGGAAATAGAGAAAAAGATAAAAAGCTGCAGTCAGTGACTATGCTTATATATTTTTAGACATATAGCAACTTAAACAGCTTTATGAAACTCAACAGTCTGGAATTCCACAATGAAATCAATTAAGCCAATTTTGGGACAGAATGCAGTAAACCATTTTATATTTAATCTGTCAAATGGATATATAGTGTATAATAGAACTTATAAGTAATTTGATTTAGAAAAATACATTTGGTTATATTCTGGTGGTACAACACAAGTTTGATGTAGAATTAAATAAAACCAATATTTATCTCTTGTTGGTTTCTATGATCAACATATTAAGACAAAATGCATGGCATAATGAAATTTCTATCACCACAGAAAGCACAAAAGAAGCTGTAATGTATCATAGCACAATGTGCATGTGAAAGATTTCAAAGCACATTTCATTCACTACATTGTAATGTTAATACCTTCTACAGAGACTGGCTGGGGAATGGACATTATTGCTGTGTTTTTCAAGAACATTAGACGTTCTGTTTTAAGGCAGTTCCATGGTATAATGACCTGCCAATGAAGCAATCAAATTCTACCTATTTTTGGAAATCTCCTTTTGCCTTCATGATCTGTTGACAAGAGCTCAGTGTTCTGCAAGACACAGCTCAAACCTGGTTTTGATATGAAAAGATGAATTTGTGGTTGTATAAGTATGTAAGATTTTATACAGGAGGCAGAATGCTCCTTTTCACAAACTGTACTGCACCTCACAAACCCATGCTAAATCAGGATGCCATACAGTGTGCCTGCGATCATGGCTTTGGGAAATCTCCACTGTTCAAAGGAAAACCAGCAATGCTTCATTTTCTTACCAAATGGCTAGTCAGAAATGGATGACTTTTGTTGGAAGCCAGCTACAAGATAAATGTCCCTGCAACGTGGGACTAGTGATCACCAAGACCCAGAGCCTTAACTGGATGTTAGGTTCCAACAGGTTCCTCTTTGGCCTGCACAGTAAATGGGAAGAGGCAATGTTGCAGAAGATACAGTCCTGCTATTCTGTCACATGCTTAAATGTCTCTCTAGATTCATCTCTAGGTTACATTTATATACCATTAAGAACTTAAGAACCCTGCAGTTTTTATTGAGACAGTCCCACCTTCCCCATTCCATCAGCTCAGGGAGCACTATTGAAACTTCTAGTTAAGGTCCCTGACCACAGAGCAAATATTTTTCTATGCTGATGCTGCTGGTTAATAATTCCATATGAAAGTCTGAATCTACCTTCCTATGCTGCATTAGTTATGTATCTGGATACACAGAAGTTTGTCATAAAGGGCTCCCTCATTTCCTTCATTCCACACCTTACACCTCAACATGTCTGAGAAGTCACATTGTTCAAATATATGAGGCTCAAACATAAATTGTGCTACTTAGTTATGAGGAGGTGTAAAGAGGTATATAGTAATTTTAAATACTGTTTCATTTGCTACTGTCCTTTCCATGACACTCAGACAGTGAGAAAATGACCAGAGAGATGAGGTGTAAGAAATAGAGGACAGTAATCAGATGTTTTGGGAAGAGGATACTCTGACCAGACAGAACAGCAGAGACTGAGCTGCAGCTTTCTGCAGAAGGATCTTGTCCCTTTCACTTCCTGCAGTTACACCATGTCCTGATCACTCAAAGAAAGCAAGATTACAATTTGCCCATTCAACCACATACCATGTGTCATTTTTAACCTACCATATAAATGGCACCATATAAATGTCTTTTTTAATCCTGATGGCCAGCTTTTCAGATAACAGGAAACAGTATAGCTACTTGTTAGTGTAGAAAATATATTTCCTGTCTACACAACCAAAAGAAAAAAAAAAGGAAATTTTCCCATGATTTCAGCGTGGGTAAAATTTTAGAACCTCAGTGTGACAAGGCAGAATAATAAACAAAAATAAGGGAAGGAAGGATAAGATAAGGGGATGATCATGGGTCACTCAGTGCTATATATATCTTGTTTCTCTTTTTTTTTTATTTTTATTGTTGACTTCTATCTTTATTAGTCTGTTTTTTATGCTTTTTAAAATAGTGTTCCTACATATATAGCCATTGCTTCCATCAAATTTTACTGGGAAGTCTGACAGGAGGTTTGTGAGAGGAGCAAAGACATACAAATCCTCCTTATTTTAACATTGCTTATTATCTATCTCCTTCCTTAATTTCAGTAGACAGTGTGTTTCTGCAGTTCATACAACTCTGAATCTAAGTGTTGTCCTGGAGTCCTAACTCCTGAGATGCTTCTCGTTTTGACAGCAGTTGGAGGTGCACAGCATGGATTGGATCCTTGGAGATTGCTTCTGCTGATGTTGTCATTTGTTTTGTCAAAAGGACTCAGAAAAGATTAATCAAAAATATTTGCCTGAAGTAAATCCCTTAGTTGATTTTTATGAGTACACTTTAAAAAACTTTATATATGAAATTAAATTTATTTACGCCAAGAGTTCCTGGCCACAGGGGAAAGCAAGAATTCCCTTGGAGGTGCTGTAGCATCAGCTCCATGACAAGTGCTCAGCTCTACCAGGAGACATCATGTGAACCAACCAAACAAAACCATTGACCAGCAACCCTTCCTGACACCTGCCAGTCAAAAGCAATCTCTGGGTTATAGATCATCTCCGTCTATGAAGTCCCATCTCACAAAGAGCATTCCCAAGAATCCCTAGTTCAGTTCCTAAAGCTGTCATCACATGTGCCTTCAGCAGCCTAGATCTGATGCCCAAGTAGTTTTACATGCTAATTTAAAATGAGAGGTTGGTACTTCTGCTGAATCTTTAAACCTGTTCTAATATAGCTGAGACAGAAAGGATCCCAGCTCCTGAGATGTCCAGACAATTTGTATTTTTGCATAAAAAATATATTCAAAATATTGATGATATGTTCTTCTTGTTGATCTCTGCAGTACTGTTTCACTCAGCTGTAAGCATCATTAAGGAACTTACATGCACTTGGCTGAACAAGACCAGTATAAAGAAGCAGAATTTAGCAAAAAATCATTAAGAAATTCAATCTCCCATCAAACTAACACATATTTTGATATATTATGTAATTTTTAAAAATCAACAAAAAACAACAACAAAAAACAAACTCCAACAGATTTAGCTATAACTCCCTCAAAACTTTTAATTTTTTTTCTTAAGAACTACTTTATCAGCTTACCTAGTGGAAAACACACCAAAAAACCTAAAATGAAAAAGTCTTGGGATTCTTTGAATAATTCTCCAGAATATACTTTCAAATATTAGTGAGTTCCTCAACATAAACTAAATTGTAGTTCAGCATTACATTTCATCAGGGAAAATATCTATCAGATGAGAGCTGTGAACAACTGAACTTAAATATTTATTTTTAACCACAGAGGCTTTGCTGGAAACTAGACTGAAAGAATCAGTACTAAAAACCAAATTTCTTACCTCTGATGGATGTCCAGCTCTTATAAAAGTACAGACTGGATCAAAAGCTCCTGTTCCACAAGCCAGAAGATGGGTCCTGTTGTATCGGTGAAGGACACGGATGTAATTTGCACATTCATCCTAGTTTATGTAAAAAATAAACACGGGGAAATATTAGCTTTTAAATTATTTTTTTTAGTATCATATGTGCCCATAAGTGATGTTCTAATATTGAATCTTTCGATTCTATTTCATTTCATGTTACTAACTCTGCTCCATAAGTTTCACGGGTAGGCATTTTTACATTAAAAAAGCAAGTTTAGAGCACTGATTGTGGGAATCAGTGTTATTTTATGGGAATTCATGTGTTATTTTAGATGCTTAACCAGTTAGGAGTTACTAAATTATAAAACACACTTTTGTGCTTCTTTAGTCATGGAGATAATCTGCAAATCTGAATAGATCTTTACTATAGACTATTGGATATATAGGACACATACATAAGATTCAGAGCATCAGATGTGAATGGCCAGCAAACAGCTTCTCTCTAGAGTTAAATACTTTATCTCCATAAAAATATAATTTTTAATTGCACCAGCAATTTATTGTATAATTAATTGTTAATCAATATTTTTATATTGTATAGACACATATTTTGTCTGTTTCCACTGTTTAAACCCCTTTGAAAAAGAAATATTCATTTTCCCCAGGGCAATACTTTGGGACTCATTAGTGTATTTGCAGCTTCATAAATATCACAATTAAAACATTTTCAAACATTCCTTTGAGATGTGGGGTCATTATTCCTGTGCTAAACTAGAAATGGTGACACTGAGATAAAAGTATCCCTTGATTTTGGGACTCCTGGGATTTCTGGGATTTGGCTTTAGAATTAATGGTTTTTGGCATTTTGCAATGGTTTCTCTGAGTGGAGCAAAATTACTGTTCATTTCAATTCATTGCTCAACATTTCTGCAACTTAGAACCCTGAGCTTTAAAAGTCTCATCATGGTTAAGACATTTAAAATGGAATTAATCCCAGCTAAATTTGTTCTGGCATTTAGACATGTAATTTATGGAATTCTCTCTGGCTTTTTCAATAGCCAGTGAAACAGGCCAGACATCTCCAAAAGGCAATTAATGCAATCCTGAAATGAACATGTAAAACAGAGTGGAGGAATTTCCTTTTTTGAAAATTTCCAGTTTTTCACTGATAACTACTCTCATTTTTGGACTGCTGTATTTGTGTGAGAGCAATCCTGGATCTTATTAACAACTGCAAGAACTTGACATCAAAAAGGAAGGGTCTTTAGGGAATTCATGGGCAGAATTCAACACTTGCAAATCCACATTATGTTCAAAACTAAAAATACATCTTTCTTCTTTCTTCAGATCCCTGAATCATTATGTGTAAGTCTTCCATATCCTCCAGCAAATAAAAAAGAAAAGAAATCTCCCCCTCTACCTGATTTTCCTTAACTGTTCATCTTCAGGATATATCATGCTAATTCATAAAAGTAAGTAACCTACAAAAGACATAACCTGTTCTGTAATTAACTATTATGCATATACAAAGGGCAAACCAACCTTTTAATATCTTACTTTTGGAATGTCTTGATTTGTAACTAATTTGTTCCTTTTTTTAAAGGAAATAAAAACAAAGTCAGACGAATTGAGAGAAGAATGGGGTTAAATCAGTAGCATGTGATCCTCCTTGTATGGATCAGAACTCAAAGACAGAGGTGTCCACTTTTTATGTTCATTTTCCAAAAGTTTGCTGACTTGTGGTAGCAAAATGCTATTCCATAGGTATTTTATGATGCCATGAAGTTTTTGAATAGATGCTTTACTGGGTGCTGATGCTGTTCCTGATTCTCCCTCTCCTCCTTCCTGACTTATTCCCTTTGTTTGCTCTCTGTGGGGGTCTGCTCTTTACTCCATGGTTTCCTTTTTTATCCATATACACTTTCAACTCTTGATCTTTATACCAAAATCATTTTAGGGATTTAATTTTTTTTTAAATGGGAAAAATATTCACTTTTTTTTTTCTCTTGTGTGCCTTTGTAGGATTGCCTGAAAAAAAATCTGCAAAAAAATTCCTAGGATGTGAAAATACCAAACATAGAAAAACACTAATTCAAAATGGCTAGACTTGCTCGTTTATAAACAGATGACAAAAGGTGCTGTTCTGGGAAGTGTCAGCAAAAAGGAATTGCTGATAACCCTACTAAAAATGTGTTTTACACAGAGCAGGGAAGAGATGCATCATCCAAGGGAACATTGAAATAAGACTTCTTTATACTATATCAATTAATTAAATACTAGGGCTGTCTTTAGGATGCTCCACAGATATATTAATAGATCTGTGGAATTTTGTTAATCTGAAACTTCTCAGTGTGGAGGAGTGAGGTATCTCTACAGAATTTGATTTATCTCTGAATGATTTCCAATTCTGATAAAGTAATTCAGAGTAATTGAGAACTCTCACACTGCAGGCTAGCAGGTGTGATTCCTGGCACACTGGATGACAGCTGAAGAATTTTTTTTTCCTTCACTCAAATCAGGAAAATATGGCCTTATTTTAAGAGTATACATGTGTTATTAAGACAAGCCTTTTTTAATTGTCTTATTAAGTCTTTACAAGCTTTGAAAATGTTTATGACTACAGTACTTGCCATTTTACTGCTACAACATGAACTGATAAGTTTTTAAGGTCATGCAAGCTTGTAAAAGTGGCCAGTTCTATTATGGAGAAAGAGGCAGCAAAGTACATGTGAAGTACTTCAGTGCTGAGAATCTTATCACAGTATTATCAGTTCTACTTAATAATTATGCCTTGAGTAACAGATCTTTTGCAAAGGAAAATAAAAAATAGAAACAGCATGGAAATAAGCAAAAAAGTTTGAAATAGAGAAAATTTTCTCTGGAGTCTGTTGTGTGAAAAAAAGCATTAAGAAATTAAAATTGACAAAGGGTTGATTTTAAGACATTATGTTATTAAGTCAGTAGTTTATGGCTACACAAAATAAGGGTGAAAAGAAAAATAGTAGGATGTTTTTTGATTCTTATTTAGGTTCCTTTCAGGTTGAGTAATTCATCTTACTGAATGCTGAGCATGCTGATGAAATTACTAAGGTTTCTTGATATTAATTAGTGTTACTCGTTCACATAGTCCATACATAATTAAGTCTCATGTGAGGATCAGAATATTGTTTGGTATTACAATATTACAAAATTTTAAAATTTTAATGTATTTTTCTTAAAGAGTCTACTTCTAGAATCTTGTGATTATTGAAAAGTTCTATTTTTTTCTGTAAAAGCAGTAGTTACTCCAAACCTCCATGTTGCAGAGAAATGTGGGAAAAACATGAAGTTCTTTAAATGACCGCATTCATAGGATGCAAATTTGAGGATTTATAACAGCAAACTGGACTGCAAAAAGTTTTTGAGTTTTAGGGAAACATAAGTCTGAGGGAGCTATATTTGTTTTGAAACAACAGTAACTATTTCTGCATTTTTTAACAAAACAAGTATTGTCAGAGTATCAGAAAATATGTGGTGGTGAAAGAAGGATGGTAGAGCTTTAATTAACAACAGCCAATCCTTAGAGGTAGTATCAAATAAAAGCCAAATAATTTAGGTTTGGGATTCATTTAATATGAATATAAAGTTCAGCCATTGTAGAAAACCACCATTTTCAAAGCCACTTGAAACTATCAAGGATGTAAAAGTAACCTGAAAAACTACAATCAACTCTTAAGAATCTTCAAAAAGGATCAGTTCTAGCCCAGGTGAATAGGAAGAGTTGGCATTTTGTTTATTACTATTATTATTATTACTACTACTACCACTACTACTACTTACTTTCCAGTCTGGTTCCAGTGCCTTAATCTTTATAGCTTCCTAATTTACGGGCAATTTATGGTGGTTATCATTGAGGCTGCTGTTTGCTGTGTTTCTGGGCAAAGCCTGCATGTCCCCTTCCATGTCCTACATTCCTGTCACTGTTGCTGTAAAACTACCATAATTTTCACATCCCTTGGTTCAGTGTGAGTCCCCTCAGCTGTGGGATTTATTAGGTGTACTCTCTGTGTGTTTATGAGGTACAGATAATGAGCTTGGTGCTCTGCAAAATTAAAGAGAGCTCCCCTTCTGGAAGAACTTTCATCCTGTGCTGCCAATGATACCAGCTGCTGTGTGTCAGTGAGCTTTCAAGTCTTTTCCCAGGAAATTATTACAGTCAGGGCACTGAATCACAAGAACAGAACAGGTCTGAGGTTCATTGAAACAGAGTGTTGTTATTAATAGAACAAGGAACCTATAGGAAAATATAAATTACAGTGTATTTTATAATTATTAATACTTTAACTGCTTTTTTGAATGTATGCTAGAGAATGTGAATTTTAAAGATAAACTGGAATGTGAAAATAGAGAAGATAATCTGTGTGTATGAAAAGAAAAGGACATGGAAATGGAAAAGGAAAATTATTAAGGTACCTTCTTTGATAACACCAGAATAAGAATTAGAAGAAAGTTCAGGCGACCAAAAGTGTTCATTGCCTGTTTACAAGCTGGTTTGAAGAGCAATTAAAGTAATAAAATAATGTGTTCACAGTAGTTACATATTTTTAACCTGCAACACTTCATATCTGTGCTTTAATCTCTCTTAAGTTAGGGATGCCTGAATCCTTGTTTTGGACCAGCCAGTGGTATAATTAAAGTGAATTTAATCTGTAATTAGTGATACTTACAGCACCTCTTCCTTTAATTATGCATTCTTCTGCCTGCAGAGGTGTACTAGGCCAATGAATCTGAGGAAGAAAAAATAATTGTCAGTCTGATCATGGAAATCCAGCTTTTCCATTATTTCTCATGTGAAAGATTCTTAGATCAGAAGTACAAAATCATAGACCAGCCCAGGTTGGAAGGTGCCTCAAAAGATCGTCTGGTCCAGCTTTTGGAGGGAATGGGAGCCCAGGTGAGATTATCTATCAGTCTGTCCTAGACATCTTTAAACCCCTGCTGACAGAAACTCCACCATGTCCCTGGCTCCTTGGGAAGGGAGAGCCTCTTTCCTCTTTGAGATGCCTCTTAAAGCATTTAAGTACTGGAATACTGTGATGAGTTCCCCCTGAGCCTTGCATCCCCTGAGAGAAAAGACCATCAGTCTCCCCTTTGTTGGAACACAACTGTCTTCATTAGGGCAGCACAGCAAATTTATTAGCAGTCAACAGAATTTAAAGGAAGTTAATGTATGGAACATTTTCTATAAATTCAGTAGAAAAATCTATGCTAAACTGTCAGTGATTTTCAACATAGCTATTAATCTTGAACTACTGATTTCCTGCTTCAAGTGACACCTAGGAAAGAAAATGGCTTACAGTGAAGTTAATAATGGCCAACAATTAACCTTACGGGAATAGGATTGGCTCTTCACAGTCAATTACCAGAAGTGAAGCCAAATTACACAAGTGAGTTTTTCTTCAGCTATCTACTGTATAACATTTAGGTTTCATCCCAGATGCATGATTTGTTTGGATGAAAACAACATTAAACAATGACTGATCACACTGGAATGATTACTTAATTTCTTACAACATTTAAAAGTGAAAACAAAAACATGTTCACATCAGTGCTATCAAGCTTGGCTGAAACCAAGTAAATATCCAAAAACTGATGTCATCATTAAGACATTTTTGTCATTAATCCAATTACAATTTTTTTTCTGTCTGGAAAACATATTTAAATGAAATTCTTCTGCTAAGCCTTTTTCTTCCCTTTGTTGTTTTTTTGTTTTTAGTTTTTGGTTGGTTTTTTTTGGTAATTGAACTGTCTTAGTTTTTTGAAATAATTCTAATCTGAGAAAATGATAAATTATTAGAAAACTTAATTGCAGACAAGTGGGGATAAATTATTAATCCTAGATTCCTGGGGCTTGAAAGTAAAAGACCCGCCTCCCTTTAATATCATCCTTAACAAATTGGATGTGGAAATCAAAGAAATACTAAATAAATTTGCATGGCACTAAAATGGGAGGAGCTGTTGACTCTCTTGAGGGCCAAGGCACTGCAGAGACCAGGGCAAATCAGAGGGCTGGGCAATCACCAACTGTATCAAGTTTAACAAGGGCAAGTGCATTCTGCACCTGGGACAGTGCAACCCCAGTGCTGTGTATGGCTCAGGGAATGAGAGACAAGAGCAGCAGCAGAAAGGGACCTGGGGGTCCTGGTCAATGGCAAACTGAGTCAGTCAGCAGTGCCCTGGCAGTGTTTAGGTCTCACACCATCTAAATCCAAGTTAATCAGAACATCTGTTTTCAGTCAAATGGTCTTGTAGTTATCTATGAGTGATCAAAAATTACTCTCATCTAGTCTCTACATTGCTGCTGTATAGTCTGGAAAGGTACCTGGACTCTGCTGAACTCACATGAAGGCACTCATCCAGTCAGCCTGGTCAGGCCATTCCTGGTTCATTCATTGCAAAACTCAGGATCCACAGTCATTCATTTTAGTCACTGGTCAGGAATCGAATGAAGCTTGGGTTAAGCCTGTCCTTAACCCAAAAAACCTAGAAGTTATGAGATCTCTAAGATCTCTCGAGGCTAAAAGTATGAAAATACAGCTTTGACTTCCCAAAGACATGTTCTAACTAGCAGGCTAAAATGAGAGGTTTTGCTCACACCCGGTGTAGGTGGCTGTTAGGAACAGAGAAACCACAGAGGGAATAAAACACTTGACTCTGTAACCTGATATTAAATACACTGTGTGTAGGTGATTATTTTTGCATTTGGAGACTTAATCCCAGTGCTGTTGAAAATACTTTGTATGTACATTTTCCACTTAAGTTATACTGAATTAAATACATATACAGAATTAAGAGAAAAAAGCCAAAGAGGTAACCTAATGCTAATGCTTTGTCTGGAATGTCAAAAAGCAGCTGCAGTGGAGCTACATAAATTTGGTCCTTGGGCAGAAAAAAAAGAATAAACCATGGAGCTGCAGAATGGTTTGGGTTGGAAGGGACCCTTAAAGCCCAACTAGTGTAACCACCTACTATAGTCAGGGATTTCTTTCCCTGTTGCTCAAGGCCCCATCCAGCCTGACCTTGAACAGTTCCTGGGATGGAGCATTCACAACTTCTGTGTGGCAAACTGTTCCAGGGTCTCATCACTTTCGTAGTTAAGAAGTTCCTCCTGTTATCTAATCTAATTCCACTGTCTTTTATTTGAAAACCTCCGTCTCTTGTCCTGTCACTACAGTCATTGAGAAAATTCTATCTTTCCTGTAAGGCTCCTTTACAAATTGAAACTCCAGCATAAGGTTTCTCTAGAGCTTTCTCTTCTTCAGGCTGAACCTCAGTTCTCTCAGCCTGTCTTTATAGGAAAGGTGTTCCAGCCCTCTGACCATTTTTTTGACCCTCCCCACAAAATTACTGACTTCTAAGGCAAGTCCATGTTCATTGCCCAAAGTACATGGGTCTGAATTATAACTCTTGTAATAGATACTAGTCTCCAGAAGAATTTTTTCTATCCACAAATTATTTTTAAAACTCATAACTCTTGCAAGGCTCTTGAGTTTAACATAAATAAGTATTAAGATTTTAATCTCTTCAAGAGTATTTTAGAATCAAGACTAAAAAAATCTCTGCATGTCAGATTTTGCTATCACATCAAATTTTAAATTAGCATAACATAGGATATGTTTGCATTGCATGAAAATCCAGATATTAATCAGCTGCAATGATACTTTTTAACCTGGCATGTATTACTTTTCCTGATGTTTATGTTTAAGAGGTGTGACAATTACCAGCCTTAATTTTCAATTGGTTCTCTGCTGGGATTACAATCATTTGGCAAGCTATCAATAATTATTTTGGGAAATCTGCCTGAGTATATAGACTGTACTAGCATCACACTGGCATACATCCCATTGGGCTGCAGTCTTGACATAACTATTGTCTTGAACATACTTTTTCAAAAATTTTCACCACTTTAGATTACTGTGAATTAAATTTTAAGATTTCTTGTTTAGTGATGTTTTCTCCTTTTGTACCAATATTCTCATCCTTGATCTTGATGATGTAATTTTAGCTCTGTAAAGGGTAAAGCACTGTAGGGAAAAGATATTTTTTAATATATTCATCATGGGAAAAAATGGAGTTGTAAGGAAGTACAGATATGGGCGAAACTTTAATTGGAGCTGGAATGCTAATTAGTGTCTGCAAACATTGTCTCCATTCAGCCACTAGCCTCAAAAAATGGGATGGTACCTATACTGAAAACAAATTTAAAGAAATTATATGAGCTTTATAGCACTTCAGGCCATAACAGACTACTGTGTGTTCTAGTCTGAACTCTAATGTGCGACAGGGCAATTAAGCAATTCAACCAGCCTGTCCCCAGTTTAAGTCAATAAATAGCGCTTAATTAACAGCTAACTCGTGCTTGGCTGAAACATAATTTCTTTAAAAATATCTGCTGATGACTGAATACTGTATATATTTATCAACAAATAACCTCTTGGAAGGTTATTCCAATGCATAATACTCACTAATATGTGTGCTTCTTATTTCAGTTTGCATTAGTGCACATTCCTACACGGTATTCAAAGATTCAAGCAAGCCCTGCTATTGCAGACTTGTGTTCAGCCAGCTCTGGAGTGAAGTAGAGCTTCACTTGAGGCAAGATATATGATGAGGCCTCTATAATTTATTACAGCACACATATAAAATAGAATCTGGAGCCATCTCACACTAGGTGAGAAACAGCACAATTTAAATCTGCCTGCACAAGCCCATTCACAGAAGTGGGAAGGTTTCTCTTCAGACTCAGATCTTCCTAAGGCCCTTGAAGCAGAAGCTATCTTTAAGGAATTTGTGGGCAAATAGGAAGATCAGTTTATTTTCACTCCAACATGAGACCAAAGGAGGAACAAAGGTCCCCCTTCTTTAGGAGCTGTTTGACCAGTGGTGATGAGCTACTGGCACTGGCTCAAGTTTGCTGTTAGCAAAGATCCTCTCTGGCACCAATTACAATAAACTGCAATGTTTTTAAAAACAAATTTGGCACCAGACACCAAAGAAAGTTCTCTATCTGTTAGATCACTACAAGCCTTGAAGGCTTTGGACCAAATCTCAAATATGAGTAAGGATTTATTCCAAAAGATGGTGTAAAAGGGAATGGGCTCTTAGGGAAAACAAAGGTTAAGTGAAACGTGCCTACAAAGCTTTGTCTTTACACAAGCTTTTGGGTGCTTATATGGCTCTAATTCTCTGTAAACACTGATACTCACATTTCATATTCTCCCTTATTCTTAGTGTAAGGGCACTCTTCACATAGAAACAAGACATCTAAGTAATGTTGAAAAACATAAAACATTATCTGTTACATACTCTAAGCAAGAACATATATCTATTAAATGAGAGATACCAAGAGCAAAGTAGGCAAAATAAACATTATTGGACAAATAGGGAAGTGAGAGTCTTTCCCAGGTGACATGGAAGATTTTTGCCACAGTTGAGAGCTCAACCCAAATGTCTGGATTTCCTCACCAATGCAAGAATGACAGTAGTAGTATTTTTTTTCCTGAAGGTCTTTTCCCCCCATTTTTTTAAATTAATATTTTAGTGTATATGAAAATTGGTGAGGATAAAATATATTTTAAATAATTTGGTAGACATTTATATAAGCAGCCATTAGGTTACATGAAAGAGCTATAATCTACCCTTCAGAGTGTTGCAGTTTGAAAGCTGAAGAGAATTGAACCTGAAGAAAACATCTAGTCTATTAAATACAGATTTATAGGAGGCATACTTCACATGCATCACAAGTTAAGTATTTTGGAAATGTTGGATTACTTTGGCAGTAAACAGGTTTCAATGCAAAAGCATTTTATGTCCACTCAGCATTTAGTTGTTTTTCTTTGGGATAACTTCTAATATGCTGGCTAGAACTGAATTCTTTGGTCATTTTACAGCAAAAGGCATAAATCTCTAGTTGGGAATGGATTTCAGTTTGGTTTTTAGAAAGCATATTCATATTCTAAATTGCTGAGAAAGGGATGACTATGAATTAAAAGACATAAACTGTTTTCTCAGTCACAGAAGATGAAGATCAATATGAATCTGCCCAAAACTTCATGAAGCCTCTCTTTTGCAGATAGTGAGTCATCCTGGTTACCAGAGAGAGAATAAAATCCAGGAACTTGCCTGCACTCATATACTTTCAGTGGATTACAACTTCCAGTTTAGATAAATTAAGCTAAACTCTTCAGTCTAAAAGAAAAGGTCAAAAACTAACCAAGACACAGTTAAACATCAATTAATTAAGAACTTTGGTAATAATTAATTGACCACTCTCTCAACTCCAGGAACTTTCTCCAATGTATCTCAGCAATTAAGGATTCCTATAACAGAAATGCCTTATTCCACACTTTTGCTGATAAAGCTGTAAGATTATTAATAACTATCATTAACAGTTTCCTTAACTATCCCTGAATGACATCTGCTCTGAGTGAACTCTGGGAAAAAGAGTAAAAGCTCATGCCATTTGTACTCAAGGCAGCTAGGTCCCAGTGAGATCATGTTTCTAAAGGTGCCAGACCAAACTTCATTTATTTCAGTTTCTCATCTTTAGCATAAAAAAAGGCAAGAAGAGTTTTCATCACTTGGCCATACTCTACACAGGTCTCCAGACAGAGAATATGGTTTCAGAGTAAATGGCTGATATTCCACTTAAAAACAAGAAGGGGAGCAATGAACTTTGAGTGTGTCCAGATGGGATGATGGTGGTTGGACAGAAGCATGAAGTGCTCTATCCTGTCATCTTTCTTCATAGATTTACTGCTAAAGAAGAGAGTGGAGACAAAAAGCTTATTTTACAGAAACAAATGCTGTCGAAATGTTTTCATATCTGTGAGCTCTAATATTTTGTCACAGGATAGTAATAATTTGTATCAAAGTGAAAAGGAATTAGCTTATATCTTACTGTTGAGGAACAAAGCTCAGTATGTAACTCTGTCCTCTGAGGAGTTAAATTCTGTTTTGTTTTGTTTTTTAATCTAGATAAATTCTCAAATAGCCTCCCTGAATAGATTCATATCCCATAACAAGGATTGACATTCCCAAATGTTTATAAAAAGAATAAAGCACATTATATCTGTTCACAGTAGTGGAATATGCTAATTATGCTTGGAGATAAGCAAAGATACTTATGGTAAAGTTGGTCAGGGTGCTGACATAAGAATAGTGATATTCACTTTTAGCAAGAGGGAAGAAAGAAAAGAATTTGAAACATCAGTGGTCAGTGCAGTATAGAAATCAATGAAAATATTTCTCCCAATGGACTTTATATTATTTTACTCACTTTTTATTCTACTAATTAATTTGCAAGTAAATAAAATACATCAAAACACATTGGGAAATTTTTAAAAAGTAGATAAGGAAAACACTGAAATATTTCAAGAGATCATTTATCTGCATTCAAAATGGTTGAACAATGGAACAATGCTCCTGCCAGCTTCCCTTGCCACTGTATGTTTCCAATTCTAGCTTCCAAGGGCAGAAGTGAGTAAGGAATCCAAGGCTCACATCAGCTCAGACTCCAGCCTCTGCACTTCAGTTGTCAGTTTGCCAGTCACTTGTGGTTTCCACAATGTTCTGAGCTCTCTGCCAGGATTATGACTTAACCCACCTTTCTCCCACAGACCACTGAGTAGCCTCCAAATGCCACTTTTAGTCATTATGTAATAGCACCTCTGGCTCAAACCAATGCAAAATCCAGTTTCTAAAGGTTAAAAAAAAAAACCAAAAAGAAAACCCCTCAAAGGTTTATGCTGCTATTAAAACTTTTTATAGTTTACTATATACTATTTTTTAGCATATAGTATGCAATATGCTAAAAATATAAAATGTAAAAATACTACACTATTTTTTTATTTATGCTATTTTTTTCCCTTAACATTTTACCTTCTGAAACTCCCCAGAAATACCAGGGAGATATTATTCCTTAATAATATAGTGGAGATAAATCAGATGTCTACAAACGTGAGGTGTTCTAAACATCTGTTACCATGCTGAAATTCAGTGAGAAATAGTAGTATCACTCCCCATCTCCTCATACAGAGGGAGCCTTGTGGGTGAAGAGGGGAGGGGAAAAAAAGGTAATTAGTGCATTTTTCTTAAATATAAATATGGCCTTAGAGTTCATGCACAAAACACTTACAAAAACTCCATTACCTCAGCCATGCAATTTCTAATATCCTGTGCTATGTGTTACAACATGAAGATACTAATATATATAAATATATACTATAAATGTATATATATGGCTTTTTACTCCACCTCTCGGTAGTTGTCGCTGATTCGATCCAAACTGAGGGAATACAAGAGGTCTCTTCCTCCCACGAACAGTCGCTCTTGATACTCATCCAGCAGCATTATGTGAAGTCCAAGATATCCAAACGGGCTACGAAAGACTGACGTCCTGTTTAAATCCCAGAGCTCTGAAACACAATCAGAGTGCTCGTGATGAATACCAAACAGCTTAGCTTTCATGGCTTCATTTTCATATCCTCCTAGGGAACTGGGCGAGAAGTTGTGGGACATTAAAATGCTAAACATATAATCTTTGGGTAAGAAACAGACACGAAACACCTGCGAACAATTTTTAAACTAAGCCAGTTCTCCAGGAGGTTTGTCTCTGAGTCTTTGCATCATAGTCTTTATGCCTAACATATGAGATAGGGAGAGATGAAAATTAGTTTTCTCATGGACATTTTCTGAAAAGGAAAAAGTACTTTGTGGCATTCACATTCTCTGATAAAATCCCTTCACCCAGGATATTTCTCCTGAGAAGATGAGAAGCCTCGGAGAAAAGGAAAACAATTCTTCCATCATTTGCTTCTCCTGTGTTGTGCTCACATGTGGAATGTTTTAGAGATTGTTTACCCACAGGTGATTGTCTGATTGGATTCTGGCGTGAATTGTTTTGCCTCTTTGGTCAATCAGGGCCAAGCTATATTGAGACTGTGGAAAGAGTCATGAGTTTTCATTATTATCTTTTTAGCATTTACTAAGTATCCTTTCTGTATTCTTTAGTATAGTATATTATTCTTTAATACAATATAGTATTATAAAATAATAAATTAGCCTTCTGAGAACATGGAGTCAGATTCATCATTCCTGCCTTCATTGGGGCTTTCCCTGAAAATACAATAGTACTTCTTAGAACAATAACTGCAAATGGACAAAAAAATGAATGAATTAATAGAAACTGAAAAAAAATACTGGAAATTGTGTCCTTGTCTTTCAGGTATGTCAAACTCCAGATTTAAAAATAGTGTACACACTATTTTTACCTGGGTTTGTATTTTTAGGAGGATGGCATTGTAGGTTTTAAGCTTAGCGCTGTCTTCACTTAGTTCACTGAGTATATTGCCTGTAAATTCAATGAAAACAGTATGAAATCTGTGAAATGCATATGAGCAATTTTCCAACACTGATTTTGTCAAGAAATGCACTAAGCCGATATGGGAATCTGAGGTTTAGCTGTACATGATCTAGGCTAATGCCAGTTCCGCTGAGAAAAGGAAATTCATTCTGGGTAATGTTGCAGAAACTTGGATTCAGGCCTCAGGAAGCAAGAAAGAGGTAAAACATGGGGATCACTCTGCACTGTGGTGCAGAGCACAACCTGGCTAGCAGCAGGTCAGAAAGGCTGAAAATAATTTTGTTGTTGAGAAGCCTCAAAAGGAGTCATTTGAGAGAGTACACCCAGACTCCCTCCAAAACGACAGAGCTTGGACTGGGGAAAAGTAACTATGTTCTTATGTCTGTACTGTGGCCAATTGTTTTATTTTGAAGAACTAATTTTTGGTAAAACTAATTAAATATGCTTAACCTCACAGCTTTCCATAAGCACAATTTTTTCAATTGTTTGGTTGTGATCCTGAGGCTGATGTTGGAAGAAGTGAGATTGTCCCTGAGCTAGAGAAGACAAATGCGCCCCCATCCAATTTGGAGGCTCCTGCTCACATGCCACACCAGCAGTTATGTTCATTTGTCCATGCTGCATCTTAACAGCAACATAGAAACCACACCTGATGTTCTGTAAGCAAGAAATTTAATGCTTGAAAAGGGTATTAATTTAATCCAACAAATTCACACCATTTTTATTAATTTTAAATTGTTAAGTATATTGTGTGTGTGATTTCAGTAATAGGATAAATATGTTTTACTCCATTTACTAGGTAGGCTGAGTTTAGGTCAACAGGGGCTAAAAGTAACTAGTTCCTGAAAGTTGTTTCCTTAGATGATAAAATTTACATCAAAGGAGTTGTATTAAAAATTCAGCCTCATATATGATGTCTTTTTCGAGTGATCTTCAAGCAGAATCTATTAAATAGTTGTACCTGTGTATGACTGGCCTCACTTAATGAACATGGAAAACTAAGTCACAGAGAGGAACATCATGATGAAGAGAACAAGAGACTTTTTTGTCTAAGCGTTGCATACTAACCAGCGGATAGATACACATTTTTTGATAGTGACACACTCAGCACACAGCTGCACAGCAATGTGGAAATGGCACTTTCAAAGCTTGCTCTTGCCAAGCAAATGAGCAGATTGCTGTTTTGGAAGAACATCTCTTGTTTCTGAACAGATTAGAAATGAAATGAAAGCAGAGCTAGAAATACACTTTTGGTCCTAAATAAAGCCAGTTTTTATTTGCAAGAATATAAATCATTCAGTGTATTTTATTTTTTAATCAATCTTGGAGTGAAAAGAATGACACTTCAAATTCTAGTTACATACAAACAACAAAAGGTTACTGTGGTGGCTTCCCCTGATTTATTTTCATTATCCTGAAGGCAGATTGTTCATAAATGAGACAATATTTCTTTACATAGATCAGAGATATGACTCATGTGTTCCCATAATGATGAACAATTCTCTACCCGATCACATAAACTGATAACTGCTCATATAAGACTCAGTCTCACAAAGTACACCTGCAAATCTTATTGTCTTAAATGGAAGTTGAGAATATTAAATATCTTTCAAGATAGAACTTGCAAAAAGAGATGTTTCTAAGACTACGTCCAGCAAACTACACAGACATGGGGTTGCTGTGGGGGTAGAGAAAGGAATAAGAATGAACCTGACATCTGAAAGGACTGGAACCCAACAAGTTGGGTTTGGAGGGTGATTTTGTACTGAATTACAAATGTAGCAATATTATGTAGATCCTTTGATAAGTAGTAGAATTTCCATATGTTATAGGATACATGAGATATTAGGATAATGCAGCACATCCTGAAAGCCTGGAGAATGAATTGTATCTCTAGGAGACTAAAACAGCACAAGAAGCTTGCCATTTCTAGGCGAGTGAATCTCACCGTGGTATGGTTTGATGTAAATGACACAGGTTCTGAAGCAGCGGAACATAATTTTTGTTGTGCTATGCCCCTTCAGCAAAGCTGGTTGGCTTCAGTGTAGGAAAGAAGCTGTACTGCTTCTGGATGAGCTGCTGCCTCCACACATAGCACAGCTTTCGTGCTCACACAAATGCATTGTGATTCTAAGAACCACAGAATGGTTTGGGTTGGAAGGGACCTTAAAGAGCACCTGGTTCCAACCCTCCTGCCATAGTTTCTCCAAGACCAGGGTGCTTCAAGCCCTGTCCAACCTGGCCTTGAACACTTCCAGGGATGGGGCACCACAACTTCTCTGGACAACCTGTGCCAGTGTCTCAACACCTTCAGTAAAAATTTCTAACATCTAATCTTAACCTAATCTCTTACGGTTTAGAGCCATTACCCTTTGTTAGAACAAGGTTAATACCCTTGTGAAAAGTTCCACTCCAGCTCTCTTTAGCCCCTTAAGATACTGAAAGCTGCTATAATGTCTTCCTAAATTTTTTCTCTTCTCCAGTCTGAACAGTCCCAGCTCTCTCAACCTGTCTTTGTACTAGAGGTACTCTGGTCCTCTGATCATCTTTTTGGCCTTGTATGGACTTGCTCCAAACAGGTCCAGACCCTTATGTGGAGGACCCCAGAGCTGGACACACAGATCACTGCACTTTGCAGTGCTGAGTTGCACTCAGTCACTGAAATCACACCACAGCTGGGGGTGAGGCACTTGGATTCAAGGCTTTAAGCAAATTTCCCCAAAATCTACCTTCAGTTACCTTGAAGAAGCTTAAGGGTCACCTTCTAAATACAGATTCCTTGAGGTGTCCAGAGTTACACTCCTGGTCATGCTGATACCCGTTAATTAAAAAATCAATTTCTAGACAATATCTAAACTTGAGCATAACCCAGAAAGACATTTTTCCTTTACCTAATATTAGGATTTAATGTCCATATTTATGCTGGGCACATCTAGCACACTTACAAGATCAGGTGCAAGTAAAGTTTTCTTCAACAACCTGGCCAGAGAAAATATAGTGCTACCTAAAAGTTTTAAAATATTCTAATAGCTAAATCAGTCATCTGAGGAATAGCAGACATGAGGTCAATTTCATTTTCTAAATGTCTTGAAACTCTGATTTTTCTCCTTCCATAAAGAGGTTTAATCCCAAATTGTAAGCTACTAGTTTGGTAGAGATGGATGGATGCTTTATCTGTTTCCTGTTGAAGCTGTGAAACAAAATATATAAATATTTAATATTTAATAAATTATACAAACTGTTCCAGCACATGGGTCAGAAACCCTTGGCTTCTCCCTCATGTGGGAGTGACTAAGGGTTTCAGTTAAGCAGAGCCCTTCCTTTTACTGAGTTTCTATAGATTTTGGTGACAAGCTAAAAACAAAAACCAAAACCAAAACCAAACACAAGAACAAACAAACCACCAAAAAAAAGTTACTTCTTCTGTAAAGATCTTGCATAAAGAAGCAAAAAGCCAGAGACATAGACGATGAATTATTCAGGGTGAATATATTGCTAGTACTCAGTACATGGAAAAAAAGAGAAAAGACCTTTCCTATCTTTTGGTAAAAACAAATCTTCTAGAGTACTGATCCATAAATTTGAGAAATGTTATCTTGTGTGCTATAGTGCTTTGCCATTTTAATCTAAACTCTCAAGACCATAACTAAACCCACCTCACTGCAGTACAAACAGCATTTTACTCAACAAAGGAAAGACTACTTCAGTATTCACATACTCCTATATGGCACTTCGCTTTACCTCTGAAAGCTTTAAAGCAAGTCTGCACTGCTGGATTACATTTCATAAGAGAACAAGTCTTATTTCTTTCTGTTTTAAAAGCTGAGGACAAACTTGATGGTTTGCTATCTGTCTGACAGAGCTTGCTGGCAAATGTTCAGAATGATCTTGCTTACCACACCATCTCTTATAGCAGGTCTACTTTGGTGAACATATTCATACTGTATCCTGTTTGACAAAATAGATTCTATTACACATTGGTCTAACAATGTTAATTATATTCCTAATAGGCAATTTCTTGGATATTTTAATGAGCAGTATATAATTCAAAGATTATTTTAGAACAGTCATATCTTCAATTAAAAAAAAATTGTCACTCTATTTTTGTTAAAATGTTTTTTAAATAAAAATTATTGATAACTTAAATATGCTTGGAAAATTAAATGCAAAAAAATCTCAGTGGTGCTCCACAGCAACCAGATTATAGTGCCATTTCATTTATAACATATTCTCAGAATTTAAGCATATTTGAGTAGTATATAATTTTGGACCTTGAATATACACAAATTATATATTTGAGTAATATATAATTTTGAACCTTGAATATAGAAAAATACCATAGCAAATTTTTAATCTTTTTTCTCAGGGATTGACAAAGCTGCTGTTGCTCTGCTCTGTTCTTCATAGCATTACATCATCACAACTGCACATGTCTATTGCCTTTGCCCTTTTTCGCCCTCATAAAAATCTTTGGCTCCCCTTTTAAATTCTTCAGAAATATAGTCTCACCTCCCACACTACTTCATGCTGCAGATCATTCTTCCAGCAAAGATGTTTTCCAGATGCAGGGCACTGACAAATGAGCCTGCGTAAGGCGGATGTCTCAGTGCTGCTTTACAGGAAGAGTTAATGGCTGGGGTTGCCTTCTGTCCCCATCAATAATGTGAAAGGCCACTGATATAAAGTCTAGGTAATGTGAGCACCTGAATGACATCTTATTCTTCAAATTATTGGCATAGTCATGAACACAGATACTGCAGTGGAACAAGTTTTACAAGAACTTTGTGAACCTTATGTAATTTTAATTAATTTAGCTTTTTGCTATATTGCTGACAAGTGATAACAAAATCTGCTTACATGTGACAAGAAAGAGACAGAAACAAAAATGAGAAAAAAAAAAAGAGACATAGAGGAGAGCCTGAAATATCTGTGACACAGTTTATGAATTACAGGTCAATTGTAAGACCAGGCAATATATGTATCTTCTGTTATAAAACACTGGTACTTTAGGGCAAATATTTATTTGAGGGTACTCTAAAGACTCATCCATCACAAGGACAAAAGTATAGACTTACAAGTGGTTGAATCTTTTCTGACAAGGTTAAGACCTCTAACTGGCAATATTCTATATAAAATTAGTAGAAAGCAGAAGATTTCTTCCCAGGGGAAAAAAAATAGATAATAAAATCCACCTAAAACCCCCAATTCTGCTGAATATGAGATTAAACATTTTTACTTTTCTATGTTTACAGTCCTTAGTAAAATATAACCCTGTAAAAATAATTATAGAGTCATGACAGTGATTGTCAGGTAATGGAAAGTTGGATTAACTCAGGTCAAGCAGCAAGGAACTGAACTGGTTGGGAAGTAGAAAAGAGAACAATGTTAACTGGCCAGAGGTGGCCAAAGTAAATCCTCCTGCAGGAGATTTGATAGCAAAATCTGAGCTAAGAACTGTAATAGCAGAATTAATTGCAAATAGTAAACTAACTAAAAAATCCAAGGTAGTACTAATGCTGAAAGACACCACTATAATTTTAAAACACTGTTCTTAAGATACTTTAGTGTTTTATTGGTAGAAGATGAATCAGCAGGAGATAGGATTAAAAGTCTGTGAGGGAGACTGAAGTATGAGCTTTCACTGCTTGAGGTTTCATCTATGTGGCTGCCAGGCAGATGCCTCAGAAACTTGGCAGAGAAGGAAACAGAAAGCAAACTCTAGCAACAACAAGCAAAAACCCATTAGTCCATAACTACTTTCATATGATTCAGCCTCTGCTCTTAACAGCAGGTGAGTTTGGCTGTTGAGTTTTTTCTGGGGAATGTAATTGGCTTCATGAAAGGAGCTGGTGCAGCAAAGCCCATGAATAATTTTGCTTATTTGGTTCTCTTCTTCTAAATGTTCCGGATTTAGTGATGAAGTTTAAATTATAGTCAAAACTTCAAACAAAATCTTTCCCTGTCAGTCTGTTGAAATTACAGAGGCAAAAGTTTCTGAAATTAAAAGGTACAGTTTGGAGAGACAAGAATAGTTTCAATCTGTATGCAAGACAAAACACTCTTCTGGATTTTTTTTCCCCTAAGAATATTGGAAAAACCTGAAACTGGAACTTATAATAAATCTTAGGAAATATTTTATTCCTTCTAATTCTACTCAGATAATGACAGAAAATATTCTGTGTAGCTTGAAAGTCCTTAAAACAGCTAATCATGACAGCTCAAGTCCTAATCCTTGATATTTCCATTTCAAACTATTATATGTCACATACATACTGTGATATACATATATTATGTCACATCTGGCAAATACTTGTTTTTGTCTTTCCTGGTAGCAAAATAGCATATTCAGTTAGCAACACTGTAGCTGGTTTGGTTTTAGTCACTAAATAACAGAAATATAAGCATCACAAAAAGACCAGAGTTTATAGTGTTAGTATATTACATAACAGTAAAAACATGTATGCTTACACAGTATTTTATAATATTTTTAGTGCTTGCTGGAAATTTCTACGGTGTACATCAGTTTAAAGGAAATCACACACCATATTCATACAAGATGAGTTTACAGCAATTTTAAGATACCTTTCTAGATTTACATGCTGGTCCAATAAAAAAAATCTGATATTCAATTTAATGTTAATAATGCTTGAAAAGAAATTAAACTCACTGTAATAAAAACTTGATGTTTTGGGGGTTTAATCATACCTACATAGAAATGATGGATGATTTACACATTGTTTTAGAAGAAAACCTCTTTGTAAGTCAAATGAAAGTAGTTACAGAACCTGCTAAACGGTCATGTATGTTGAAGTGATATTTATTTTTTGACACTAACACATTTGGTCCTACGAATTTCTGGACCTTACAGGGGTTTTTTTACAGCAGTAAGATAGGACAGTTTCTCATAGAAGGCCTAATCCAGAGCTCATCTGCCATTTTTCCCAATTAAGTTCATTAATTTTGACCTAGGTAATCACACCTAGTATAGATTGAATAGATGTGGGACAGGATAGGGAAAATAGTTTTCCTTCTGTATTTTATCTGAACCTGAGAAACAGCAAACAGAGAATCACTCAGAATGAGAAGAAATTTTCATAATTGCAACGTCAAACTACTATATAAATGATGTCTACCATTCATTGTGCTTTTGATGATGGTATTTAGTTTTCAACAATAGTAACCATTTAAAATATTTTAAATTAAATAAAATATTTTAAATTACTATATTTTTTCTATATCTATTTCCAGTTAGAGGGATATTGCTTGCAGAATGGTGAAGAATTTTTTTTAATTCATTTCAGTATTAGACAGCAAATTTTGGCACTCATTCAAACAAATTTGCTACGGTAAATTGACGTACTCATTATATCATTATACTCTATTATAAAAACATTTGTTTAGCTTACCAGTGGGATTTTTATTGGGAAAGGTACATGCATCCCCAAAATGCTATCTGACAACACAGTTCAGAAATGTGGTTGTGATAGAAAATATCAAAGAATTACTTATGCAAAATGGCATAACACTGTGGCTGCTATGAACTCCCAGGTCTCAGTGACCTGCATAATGTGGCTGCCTAAAATTTTCTAGTGACTTCAAGTCCTAATGATCCTTTTTTAGTAAAGCATTTTAGGACATGATAATACATGATAATGCTATGGATAATAATATGTTCATCAATATTATAAATTTATTTTTGAATAGTAGACTGTATGATAGAAAGCTTCAGAAATGTGTTTTTCTATTAAAACATTCCAGCAGAAATATAAACTGGGATTTTTTACTGTGCACTTATTCCAACCTATGGAAAACACAAGCATTCATGAAATACTCTTTGTGAACTTTATGCACTTCATCCAATATACCTCTAAGGAAGTAAGCCCAAAAAGAGATGTCCTTTTAAAATTATACTCACAGAAGATGTTTTACATTATGCTTAATATCTTAATAGTGTTAACACGTGAAATAATCGATTTATAAAACTTGAGTTTTAGAAGGTACATATGGTTCAAATAGTCACAGACCTCTGCTGATGAAACACAGACAGTCCAGTCTCTTGAGGACCTGATTTATTAAGGTGTACCACTTACTACATGGTTGTTACCACACCAGTATGGGAAGAGGAGAATTCTTCCTATGGAGAGATCCTGTGTTTTGACAGAAAGAGAATCTGGTGCTTTCATTTAAAATGAAGATGCCAAGAGTCAGGGGTTTATGCTATTCAAAATGACTGTTAAATTGAATTTCCCCTGTAAAAGATGGATTAAAAGGAGCTATCTCATGTGATTTTCAGCAGCATATGCTCTTGGGCAGGATGGCATGTGATTGACAATGTATGTAAGGCTATCTGGAGACATCAACAGGAAAAAAAACAGAATTGAGGAGAAAGGAGGCATTGTGAGAAAAGCAAAAGGCAGAGGGAAAATCAAAATGGAAATAACTAAAAAGATGAAAGGAAATTTTCAAGGTATTTTTTTCCTGTGAAAGAAATTACTCACAGCATATGCAGAGTTTGAGACAACATTCCACAGGTGAGTTTAGAACAACTTGCTACAGCTCACACACTGAAATAAACTCAATTTTCCCTGAGCATAGAAACTCTATAAACAGAGTGAATAGACTTCTCTAGAAATGAACACTTTGTTAGTCCAAAGTTTGTTCTTTTAATTGACCAGAATATCTTCTCTGGAAAGATTTAACTCAAAGAAAGAAGATATATTCAGCTGCTACATCAGTGTCTTTGGAAAGCCTACCTCATGTGAGTTAACTGGCACTAGCACATCCATGGTTTGACCCTGCTTTTCCTGATCCATCTAAAATACTTTTAAATATTAATGAAAACTGAATACATCAAAGATCTTTTTGTTGTCTTTATTTTAATTATCTTTTTTTGTATTATGACACAGAGCTTTATGAATGAATTCAAGCTGATATATTGCAGGGTTGGATATGTCATATTCAGCTTTTGTTTTGTTCAAAGTCAGGTGTCTAGTTTAAGGTATTTATCTGGCTGTCTTTTTTTTATCAGAACAAAAGAAAGAGGCATTCCCAAACTGCATTTTAAAATTCCTGTATAAGGGCATCCAAACAAATATAATCTAAAAATAGTAATTACTATGATCCAAATTTTAAGAATTTAATCATAGTTTTAGATACATAATGAACTGTAGATTAATTCCTCTCCAAAATGCATTCTATAAATAAACCAATGTTGTATTTTATCAGTGTTTCCAATTTTAATCTCAGCAGCAATGGGCAACACATAGAAATAGCTATCTTTGTTGTCTCTTCTGTTTCTCCCCCCAGTATACCTAATTATCAGTAAAATTCTGGTTAAGTAAATTACTTGGAAGAGAGAGACAGAAAAAAGCTTTATTTCAATAGTTTAGGACATATTTGAAACCTCTCAGAATCAGTAATGCTTTGCAAATATTAACAGACAAAATATTCTTCAGGCATTTGACTTTGAGCTGGTAGAACTCAACACAGTTGATCTTAAATAGTGTAAGTGGAGAATAAAAGTCAATAATAGGCAGCCACTAATGGTCATGTAACTATTATGAGTTGTATTATTTACTGTTGTGTATTATCCTCAAACCTTCATGGATATGTCCACCCATCCTCCCTTTCCTTTTCCCCCCAACACTATTCATTTGTTTCTGATGGGTTTTGCAAGACAGAAAAATGATAATGCTTGTTTAGAAGTTTATTGTACTTTGATGTAAACCTTATCTTTTCTCATGTCACATTTGATTATCCAATGAAGTCATACAATAGACTGTACTGAATTTCAGCTGTTGTTTGTGTTCCTAAGCGTTTCAGGTGCTTTTAGAAAAAATTCCCAATGATAACAAAAGCCCCTCTTACAGTGAAGAGAATTCTACGATAGAACAGAGAAACAGCCTCCTGAAATTACAGATAACATCTCTATATCCTCACTTGACCTGATGGTAATCATAAAAAATCTCCCATAATACTCTCCCACTTAAAAATGGAATGTTGTCTCAGTATTACTCTGTCCTGAATCCTTTTACACAGGATGTAGAAACACTACACACTTATGGGTGTTCTTTCATTTGTTCTTTCTTCACTGTAATTTAGAAATTCACCTTCATCTTGATTGTGGTTTAACACTGGGGTTTAATTTCAGATGTTTTGGGATCAATCTGTCTTTTCTTCTTATAGCTGGCTTTACAGAAGGTAGAATGTGAGATAATTTCACTAATGTCCTTTATTTCTCACAAAGGCGATTGATGTTTAGAATTATAGACGTAGTATGAAAATGAAGGATTGATACATCTGATTAAGTTTTGTATACTGAAGAGTTGTGCAGAAGTTCATAGAGATCTAGGGATTAAATCATAGGTAAAAAGAGAGCTTTGGGTTGGAAAGAACCTTCAAAGATCATCTACCACAATCCGTGCCAGAGCCAGGGACTGTGATTGCTTCCACCAGCTTGGTGACATCCACAAACTTGCTGAGGATGGTCTCAACCCCACAGTTTATATTTCTGTTAAAGATATTAAATAGTACCAGTCCCAGACCCTCATTTATAGATTATGTACTGCTCAAAGCTGAAAAACCACACAGCCCTGGACAACTGTATTCTCCATGAATTTCCAATCTATCTGGAAGGCACGGCCAAAACAAAATTTTAAAAAACTAAACCAAAATTTAAAAAATTCTGTCATGAAAACACAGTAAATGAGAAAATAATAATTTCAATATTCACAAAATTCTCCAGGGTTTGAATTTACAGTGCAAATCTGCATGATTTGCACCAATCACTCAGCAAGTCTGCATAAAGCTGCTGGACAGTTCATATTTTGAATGCAAGTACAATGGGTGAACCATAGTCCTGAGAATTTGCCCTCAGATAAAAAGGGAGCAGAACACACAATAGATATTGGAACTGGGAGAGAATATTTTTCAGATTCTGAAAGGATTTTTAAAGACTCTGGAAAATGTTTTCATTCCAAACTGGAATAAAAACTTCAAATACAGAGCATTTTCAAACATCAAAAGATCCAAGTTTTTTCCCATGAATGGAATTCTTTTGATAATTTTACATATTTTATTTTGATTAATGCAGTCCTTTGCTTTTATAGTACATCTGCTAATTTTTCAAAACTTACATGGTCTTAAAACAAAATAGAAGTCTTAATTTAAAACACACAGATATCCCTTTTTTTGCCAAAATATTAATCAATGGAAAAAGAATTAAATTTCTGTAATTTTATAATGCTTCATAGAGGAAAAATACAACAAAATCAAAAAACCAAAACTAGAACCTGTACCACTAGCAAAGAGCATCAGCATACCTTTTAAGTACCTATCATTATGCCTTCTCTAAGATGTATCTTTAATAAAATTTAACTGTCTCCAAAAGCAATAGAACTTATGAAAAAACTGCAATGGATTTTTCATAGTAGTGTGTAGAGATTGAAGGATGTAGAGAAAAATTAATATAGAAGACAAAATTCAGAATCCTTTCACAAAATTACATGACAATTTCTAAATACCAACTTTTGAGATATGCTGGTTACATCCAAAATAATTGTCAATATAAATATGAAAAATGTGAAGACATTATATTAGAACTACAGAACCCAAGTGCTATATACTTAATCTGACAGCAATGTTTTTTCCTAGAGTAGAATAGAAACAGAGATTTATATTCTGTGTATTATTTACAGGCATGGAACTATCTGAGGACAAATTAATTTTTTAATACCTGCTGCATATTGCAATAGTATCTATACATTAGGATACAATTCTCTATGCCTGACACTAGGAAAAATGTAAAAAAAATCATAATGAACTGTATGAAATAATTTTTCATAGAATAATGTATTTATCATACTGTCAGAAGTACACTTAGGAATGAATAGGTCCAAAACATATATTATTTAACTGAGAGCTATTTAACTGTTTATATTATATTTCATAAATACTTCAAAGGAAAATGTTACACTTAAGTAGTTCTGCCACTTATTATATAAGCTTAACTAAAGTTCAAGGGAATTTTCTCTGTTTAAGAATCAAAGAATTGGGTCATATTCTGACATTTGCAGGATTTTATAAAATAGTGTTTGATCTGAAGACAGTGCGACATTTCTTTACAAAGAAGAAAAAAAAGGAGGCAAAGCATTAGAAAATACTCATACATGTAAATGAAAGTGCAACATATCTGGTTTGTTTCTGTCAGTGTTATTCACATAAATATCAATTACACTGTTTCTGATTTCAACAGGCTCTCCTGCAGAAGGATGTATTTCTCAATAACAACATCTCATCTGGCAGCCACTGAGAGACCACACAGGCCATGATATGTGTTGTAGGTATATCACAAGAAAGCCCCTCAAAAATGTTTTTCATTGCATCTTTTTCAATCCCATTCACTTATCCAAATTTAGTGTATGATAAGTATCAAACATTCCCTATCCATTTTCCACTGTTGGAAGAAATGGAATATAAAGTTGTTCAACCATGGCACAATAATATATATTTGTTTTTGAAAAAAAAAGAAAGGGAAAAGTAAACATCAAATAGTGCAAGAACAAGACAAGGCATTGTGATGGGTAATTTAGCAATAAGGATACAAATAATGTAAAAGTCAGATCTATTAGTTTCAGAATAATCTGCAAAGGCAAATGGTGGAACGCCTAGTAGAGGAGCCAATTAAAAAAAATAGGAGGAAACATCTGACAATCTGTTCTAGTTAGTAGCTACCTACCAGTGGGGAAAGGATTAGCTATTTTCCAGGTTATCTTCCCATCTCCATTTTCCATAATATAATTTACTAGAGAACAAAGTTTTCTACAAGCACAGGATGTTGATACCAGATCAGTAGTTGGATGCGTCACATTTGCAAGTAAAATATTTCTACACAACAGTAAAATAAAAAAAAAGAATATTTACATTCATCTCCTCAGAAAATATTCATCCAAGGAAAATATTGTGACCCATAGAATGTGTTTTTGTGCATGTATGCAGGTACATTTATATGCATATACAAAATGTTACTTCACATAAAGCTCTCATTTTTTAAGAAAGCACTGCTCAGCATCTGAAAGTATTCTAATAAAGGTACCCAAAATGATAGCTATAATGAGAATCTATATTTCTAAAAGCAACCTTGGCTTTTTCTTTTTCCTGTTTCCACTTACTTCTAGTTTTTTGTTTTGTTTTTTTTTTTTTTTTTTCCTTTTGAAGTTAGTCTCAGAGATACCAGTTCAAAAATAAAGCTCTACTCTAACATTTGTTAAAGTGCTTGTTTATACCTACACATTCCTATGCATGTCTAGCCTGGTGCTGCTATTAATGTCATTTGACAGTAAATATTTTTTTCTGTTGTTATCAGTTTTTTTGTCAATGCCCATCATCATTATCTGAATAACTTTAAAAATGCTAAACAGCTATTGGAAAAAATTACTTTTTCTTCTCTTTAGAATTTAGCATTTTGGTGATTCGTAGTCAGATAGTCAGTGGAATTTTCACTTTTGTGTTTTCTTTGTTGCTCTACTTAGAAGGTTTATTAAGATCAGAAGATGTGTCCTTTAGAAGGATTTATTGTCACTGTGTATCTGTTGGTGGTTTACTGATAAGGATTTACAAGTCCTGCTCTGGTAAAGCAGCAGTATGGATGCTGTCTGTGTTGAAAACTGGAGCTGTGGCATTTACACATGTGCCTTGAATTTGTCAAGGCAGTAGTACCTTCCACCAAGTCAGCTGCCCCTGTTCTTTCATTTATACCAAAAATATAAGCATCAGCACCTTAACACAAATTACATGTCTTGAAATGCCATTCTCTGCTTCTAGTGTTGTACTAAAGACATCTAAGGAATCCCTTCACATTAAATATTTACCTCCTTTCCACATTCTTTTGTCAGAGAGCTTTAAATGAAGAACCCAAGTAGGGCAAGTCTACAGAATATTAATGTAAATAGTCAGAAGTTCTATTGCACAAGAGTTCTAAGAGATTTGGATTCATTTTTGCTTAAACAATTCATTTTTTTTTCAATACAACTTTGGGCTTTTAGTCACCGAACACAACACACTAAATTTCACATCGAGCTACAAACTCTATGAAGATGCAGGTAATTTTTCTTGACCAATGAGTCTTTCTGGAGGGAAAAAATTAGAAAAAAGTAATAGAAATATATGTGTTTAGAGAATGTTGTAGGGAATCATGCAATGGATGGACTCAACACAGGTAATGATTCAATTTCAAATGTGCTCTAATATCTCCAGGCAAAAGACCATAGTGGCCAAAGAAGATGGAGTGACCATTGTGCAAAAGGTAGAACTGTACATTGATCAATGACATTTCACTTATTTATACCTGTGTAGAATCTTGTCCTTGATGCACCCTATTGCTGTTTCTGAATTATTTATACAGTCTGCTCATCTCAATTACAGAAGGAATTATCCAGCGTTAGGAACAAGATGTGATGCCTACTACGTAAATCCAAAATACATTTGATTTATAAAACAATTTTAGGCTGCATTTAAAAATGTGCATCCAAGCCTACTAGTAATGTTTGCAGCCCTTTCTTTTAAGGCTGCAGTGAGCTGTAATGGTATTCCACCAAGAGTGTAACTTTCAGATCAGATGGTCCAGTTCCTTGTATTTAGACTAAAGATTGCACATTCAGTCTCCACAGAATTTGGCCTCTCCTTACACATTAATCTTGTGTAATAAGTGACAGAAGCCTTCAAAATGTATTAACACAGGTGGGCCTTTAGTGCTTATTTGCAGCCCTGTGGAATAAGTGTGCTTCAGGCTGTTTGCACAGGTCCAGTAGCAGGGTTAGAGCTTGGGAGTGATAAGGTTACCTAAACTATAGCAGAACTAAAGAAAGTCCAGCCATCCAAGAAAATCAAGGTTGATTTCTACATGTCACATTTAAAAACTAAATATGTGTATTGCCTGAGGAATGCATTTGAGACAGCCAAGCCTGGTAGGAAAGAATGTTTTCAGAGCACTGTTTCAACAGGGGTATTTCTACTGGGAATAAATAAACTGCTGAACGTGCCTCATTTTTTAATGCTCCACAGATGTAAACTGTATTTGATTCTATTGTCTGTAATTAAATTTAATGCTTGGAATGTTGCAGCAATATACAGTAACTGATATGCCCTTTGATTGAGAAACAGCTATACCAAAAAGTTTATATTATTTTCCTGCTCTATAGAGCCTTCTTATTATAAAGAAAAGGTTCATTTTAGCACGCATTTCTATTATCCAATCTTTATTAGAAATGACATACAGAACTAAGAGCATGACAATGCCTGCTTTATGTCTTATTAATTGGAAAGCTCTTCTGTTCTAGTTGAATGGGATTTTTCTTTGTGCTGTTAATTGTGAACAGTATCTCAAAATAGTGGTTCAATAGAAGGATTGGCTGACTAGCACCATCATCTGTACTGTGAAAATCTTTTTGTGAAAAGTTTTCCTCCAATTGTTTTTACATATCTTTATCCTCATTCCTTTTAAGTACCTCTAATTTAATATACAACTTAGTATTCTCCCTACAAGAAAAATTTAAGGGAATGAAGAAATATTCAAAAATACTTTTTGCTTTGAAGTATTTCTAGTCAGAGAATTAACAAATATTTATATTAAATGCATGGCACTAAATTATGACTCAGGGTATAATAGAATTTAAATGTTTTACTCCATATTATTTCAACACTTTTCTAATACATATAAATTAGAAAAATAGTTTATATTGGCATGACATTGCTTTGGTTTCTTTTCAAATCACAATATTTCTGCTATTTCACATGCCAGACAGATACACAGTATCTACACTTTAACTTTTAGAAGGGCTAATGGAATAGTTATAATGCAAAAGTTCTTAAAATAAACAAAAAGTGCCTCTAAGCATATTTTAACTGGTTATATACTTTTTTTTTTTAATAACCACAGCCTAGTCAGAGTCTGTTAAAATACCTAAAGGATATCTCAATTTTACCATAAAACTAGACCTTGACTATCTAGGTTAGCTAGTGCATAGTTACACTGTGTATTAGATTTTGTTCTCCTCTTGAATTAATTTTGACATATGCAACAGACCTTCTAATATTATGATTAGTTATGTGCAAAGTTTGCTTCTGACAAAAGCAACTTGCATATGAGGCTGCATACATCTGGAAGCTGGTTGAAAGAAAATACATTTAGTGGTTCTTTCCACCATTGATAGAAAGCGTGAAAAGAGGGACTTCCATTTTTGTTCTGTTTATCACTATTTGAAATGGTAAATAGGTGAACAAACCCATCTATACACATCATATGCTTTTAGCACAAATCAGCTAATAGGAAATCCATGTCAAGGTCTAGGATTTGTATCAGTTTAATGCTGCAAAAATATATTATAAAGAAGGAAAGATGGTGGTGCTAGAGTGCTTATTATTTGCTCATGCACAAAAATCCACAGAAATAATATACTGATCATTCATTAGCATTATGAAATAATCTACTTCCTTTTGAAGAATAGGAGATTATTGAAAGCTGAATCACTTGCTGATAAGGATACCTTCCAAATATAAATATTTGCATTCTTTGGGGGATACTCTTTTCTAGAGGAGTAAGGAGCACTTTGCTTTGGCATTCTGCCTAACTACACACCTTTAATGTGCAACAATCTCAAAATTCTTGTACAGCACATTGTACCTGGAGGTTAAGTGTGGCATGTCAAGGGGAGACCAATTTCAATTAAAAATGCAATAATGACATTAAAATATGCACTGCCATGGTCTCAGTAAAGTCTCTTTGCTGTTACTGTGAATAGGAGTTTATTGGGTTTTGTTTGGTTCTCTGTGCTCAGGGAATGATATAGTTGCTAAAGGCGTGTACAGTGGCTATTCAGTTGCATTTCAGAGAAGGAAAAAAACTCAGCAATTTAAACTTGTTATTGACATTATGGCACTTCAGCCTGCATTTGAGAGAGTGTAAGGTTTTACTTTCAGACTACTTAGAATCTCCAGTCCTTTGCTGGCTTACTTGAAGAAGGAACATTAAAAAACCCAAGAGATATATTTGGTAATCTTTATTTATGACAAATTAAATAGCAGAAATATGTTTAAATGAGCAGAAGAAGCACTGCCTTGAAAATCAATTAATTATAAAGCAACAATAGGGTGGCTGTGCTCGATAATTACACAGGCCCACACTGTGCTCAGCACAGAAGAATCTGACATTTAGACTTCGTGAGCTAACAAACTCTGAAAATTATCCCAGCTTATTTAAAAGTGTATCTCGAAAAGGAAACTGATCCTACAGTTGGCAGATTACTTGCCAGGTATTTTATTCACCTCTAAGTTCAAAAGATATGAGCCTCTGAGCTTCAAGGCAGGGAGAAGCAACTTGCCTTTGAAAAAGCAAGGGGAATAAGGCAAGAAGAAGACTGAGCAAAACTTTTTATGCCTAAAAAAGAACTGACGACTGGGAAGCATCAATTATTAGTGCTGGGAGCAATAATTGCTATTACTAATGAGCACCCTCACTTAGAGATATGGTGACATCTTTTAAGAGACAGATTTGGGGGCAGATTTTTAATGAGCTCTCCTTATACTTACAAATACTTTGCTGTTCCCCCACAACACAGAAGGGTTTAATGTCTTTTCTCATGAAACTTAAAACTAAGTTAATTTTCTTACTCTTTCTGCAATAATCTCTTCCTCTGAACTACTTGGTGAGCTGTATTAATTTTGTCAATGAACTTCTATAACAGATTTTGAAAAACTCTTAGGCCTTCCTCTTTCACTGCACACCACAGAGCAAATTCAGTGTCTCAGTGCCCATGTGGAGGCCATTGATGAGTGGTGTTCCTCAAGGGCTGGCACTGGGACTGGCAGGGTTTAACACATTTATAGGCCAGTGGGATTGAGCACCCCCAGCAGGTTTGCTGACAACACCAGCCTCAGTGGTGTATTTGACACACTGGAGGGAACAGATGTCATCCAGAGGGGCCTTGACAGGCCTGAGAGGTGGGACTGTACAAATATCATCAAGTTCAACAAGTCAAGTTCAACAAGCAAGGTGTTGCACATGGGTCAGGGCAATATTGAGCACAAGAACAGGCTGGGTGGAGAATGGATGGAGAGCAGCCCTGGGGAGAAGGACTTGGGGAATTTGGTGCATGCAAAGCTTGCCATGACCTGACAATATGTCATACCAGAAAACCACCTCTATCCTGGGCTGCATCCAAAGTAGCATAGGCAGCAGGTTGAGGGGGGTGAAGCTGCCACTCTACTGCACTCTCATGAGGCCCAACCTGCAGTGATGCATCCAACTCTGGGGTCCCAAACATAAGAACATGGATGTGTTGGAGCAAGTCCAGAGGAATCCATGAAGATGCTCAGAGGACTGGAGCATCTCTCCTTTGAGAGATGAAATGAAATAATGGTTTAAGATGACAATTTTTCTTCTGCTTGAGTGGATAGTGACTGTACTTTAACAGATTTATTTTCACTTGTTTTTTTTTTCTGGCCTATACTCAAGCCATATACTCTATCACTGGACACTGAGGTTGTTTGTCAAATACAAGTATAGAATTTCACCACTGCTGATTGTCATTATTTATTGTCCCCCTTGAATGAACTTAGTGCTTGCATGTCAACTCAAATTCAAATTGTTTTCATTACATGTGAAATGGAAAATAGACCAGCAATGTCTTTTTCTGTTCAAATGCCTTGCTAACATCACACTCCGTATAAGCTGTAGAATGAAAAATAGTTTGGCCAAGCGAGATGAAAACTGAGTGTGTGGTGAAGAAACCAAATATTATGGCAAGAGTGTTTAGTGGAAACACTCTCTGGAAAGCCAAGTCTTTTTGGTGGGTAAGTGACAAAAAAGGTGACTAACTGGAAGGATGATTAATCCCCTTTTGTATAAAAATGTAAAAAAAAAATTTTTGTAAAAGAAACAACTACCTACAAAAGTCAAGTGGGAGATACTATGAATGCACAGATTAATCAAACTAGACTATATCCCATTAATCACATATCTTGAAGTGGAATAAAAAGAGCTTTACTTTACAACTTTTTCATGCACTGTCGATGAACTTTATGTATTTTTGTGAAGTAGCCAAACTGTCAGCTTGACAAATGTTTTCACGTGATGAAAAACCTCAAGGCGGTGTTATTTCTCTCGTGTGCTGATGACTGCAGGAAAGTATAGCATAAAAAATTTCAGTGTCTGGTCTCAAGGATGACTTTGATTGTCTTGGCAACAAATTTTATGATATTTAACAAAAAATTTATGGGGGAAAGTCACTCTGAATAGTGTCTTCCCTATTCTCCATTCCATTCCATTATGAAACATAAATGAATTAAACCAAGAGATGGAATTCAGAGACTGAATTAAAATTTATTTGTACTGAAAAGTGAACAACAGTGTATTAGCAGATTTATGAATAAAACTAATGAATTTTAGTTCATACTTGTCAGCATTATCTAAATTGCATTCAGCCACTTTTATCCTCATATAAGATAGCAAATAACATCAACACCAAGGAGCTGCAGCTGATGCAACTACAACACAACCGGAGAGGTGTGAGACTTCAGCCACCTCTTCTTTTGAAAAGTAACAATTCTTTAACAGGCCCTGCTAGTGTGAAAGAATATGGTTTTCTTGGCTGCAGAGGTATTAGTAAATAAAACCATTTTATGTCTCAGAGGCCACATGGAATACATCCATAAAGCTGAAATGTTCCACTGTCTTCATCTCCAAGCAAGATAACGTCATCCAACCCTCCTAATGCAGAATAGCCCTTGTATTGTTTCCTGAACCATGCCTAAGTATTATTTGGAAGAGTACTGTTTTTCAAAGTTGCCAAGAGGAATATCAAAAATTTAAATACTAGGAATTATCACATGTCAATGCTTCAGTGGTGCTTGTGCTCTGGATTTACCTTTTAAACAAGATGTAATCTTTCCTAAATTGACTCTGATGGGTTTGCTTCCATTTGGGTAATTATTTGTTTTATGGCATGTCTATTCTGTTCCAAAATGTATTAATTATTATTTAACTGATATATTAGAGCAGAGTTGGGAGAACTGAGAAGAATTTCTGTTGCACCAGACATCTCATATGTGTACAATAAAGGGCCAGTCCTTTGCCTTTGAGTTAGACAAAACAGTAGGGAAATATTCATGTGCTACTTCATAGCCAAGGAGCAATAATGAGAATAAGTCATGTCACCACAGTAATGCTAATGAGCAGTGGTAACTTCAGGTACCTTCAACATCTTAAGAAAAGCATATCTGAAATCTGTTAATTAAAATCTAGTTAAGAAGCTGCTTTGACATATTTAGGTTTACAGCATAGCTCAATATTAATAATCTTGTTTAAGAATCATTTGAGTATGGAATGCAAAATTAAGACATAAAAATGAATTCAAGAATTTCAAATTTCATTTGAAATAATCCAAATGTCATTACAGGGATATATCCAGCCCCCAGGAAACCTGTACCACAGGAAAGGTCCTAGGATCTAACACAGCAATCTATTTCACAGTGATGATATGTGAAATAATTGCTTCAAATTATGGAAATTGTAATCACACTGAAGACAGTGACAGGTCACTTTTCCCCAGCATGGTCATCTCATCAGAGAAACATATGTCTACAGTAGATATATATTGATAAATCATATTATATTGTGCTTAGGCACAAACTCTCCTCTCTAGGGAAAACAGCAAAGTTGCATGAACAATGATGTTTTTTATAAGTAACTTAGCAACTGTAACTTGTTCTAGTGCCAAGAACAGAATCTAAGGGTTGTAGTCAGAATTTAGCTTCAATTCTTTTTCTATCATCAGAGTCTCCATATCCAGAACTGTAAGGACTATGTGCTCCTGATATGGAAATTCCTCCTTAGAGTAGAGCTTCAGCCACACTACTCAGCATAGGCAGGGAGCTGCCTGCCATGTCTCCTTAAGAAGTAATCTACAAATGATTGCTATGATTATAAATATATTATTTAGAATTTCACTCTTTCCTCTTTTTAATGTGTATTTATGAATATAATCTATATTATAAACCATAATAGTATAACTCTGCCAGCTCCTTACTCAACTAAAGCATGAAAGAGTTTCATCTTCATATGCCTCTACTAACCTTTGGCTTCTCACTTCAACTATGTGATAAATCACCATCTTGTGATGAAAAGCCAGCTTTTCTCATTTAAGAGATGAATAATAAGCTTGAGTGCACTACAGGATCAACCTTCCTCTGCCAATATTTCCTCGCTCACATTTTGCTGTAGGCACAGTGCTACATTTTCCACTCTATAATGTAGACATGCTGAATTGCATAATCCAAAATTACACAGTCTAAACTAAAAAACCACATCAAAGTAACACAAAGGAAGGACACATTTAGCCCCACAATAAGATTACAGATGTTTTCCGCTGCCTCAAGTCCACTTCGATAATTATCTTGAAATATTTTTCTGATTCTGAAAAGAGAATGCAAGATTAATTCTAAATTATGTCATTTGTTAATATTGACTAGCAATTTTGTGCTGACCCTGGCAAAATTCTGATGACACTGGAATAATTCTAATACTGACCAGGTGACATAGTGCATGTGTTGCCCCACCTAGAGTCTTCTGATATATAATACACATCTAGAAAAATGAAAATGGATTGATATTATCATTTGTGAATAAGTATGTCAATAGCATTAGAAGTTCATAGCTAATTCAATCAGTACATTCAATTGTATAAATAAATCCCTTCTCTAGACTGCTGAAAGTACATAATCTTTTTAATATGCTTCCACTTTATGATGTGAATATTATTTTAATTAATATTGTATATTTATCTTCATATTCAGCTTCTCATAGTATTTCAGACTTTAAATTCTTCCTTAGCTCTGTTGTGTTACATTTAATTTTGTCATATTTTTTTCTGTGTCTAACACTTTTTTTCCTATGTCTATAAATACATATATTTGTATGGACAAGGCATATTAATATAGCCTTCAAGATATTTATAAATGCTGAATTTAATTTTTTTTTCATTGTTGAACATTTTTGGATTGGAACTTTATAAAAAAAGTAACTATAATTAAACAAATAAAATTATCTCCATGGTTTCAATACTTCCATGGCCCATAAGTTTGTTAGAAGGCTGAAAAAATGTTATTCCTCTTGAGAAGTATACATAATCTACAAACCTTAAATAGTGTTTCTCTTATTTAATTTAATGTGTTTGAAGATCATTCTTCCAGGAGAAGAAATGAATGAAATTAATTACAAAAACACAATATTAAGAATCGAAACGAGGTAGTATTCTTTAGAGGTCTGATGCATACTTTTTAATTTTTCACTTACTCTTCTTTTTTTTTTAATTAGTTGCCTTGTTTGAAGCATAAAGGAAACAAAAATACAGATCTAAAGTTCCTAGATATTTTCCTTTACCTTCCATTGAGAATGCATTCAAACAATTCCATGAAATAGAGGAGAAATTGTAGATATTTGAGACAGAGTATGTTAAAATATGTAAGACTTATTACAGTTAGAACCAGGAGATACAGGAGAAATTATTGCGTTTACATCCAAAAATATAAAGGAGAATTCTCTCTTGAGGCCAAAGATACTAAATACAAACCCACAGAGAACAGCAACGGCAACAATGAAAAGAACAAAACATTAAAAACAAAAAAAAAAAAAAAAAAAAAAAAAAGAAAGAAAAGGAAGAAGAATGGGGAGGGGAGAAGAAAGGAAAACAATGACTACAAAGAATCTATCTCATCTGCTGCTCATTAGTGTGCAGTTATTCACAGATTAGATAAGCATATGATAGGACTCCCTGCTGTTTATACCTCATCATTGTTGGATGGAAGTGTGTTCTGTCAGCATAAATGTGGCTGCATTTCAATCTGGTCACACTTTAGTGGCATGATCATTCTGTATCTTTTATGAGACCTGCTGATGTCACATGGAAAAGTCTGAAACAGTCAATTTAGGGACGACACAATCATAATAGAATATATTTGCTGCATAACTTCACTATTTGCCTTGTCCCTGGATACATTTATACAAAAGTAGTTTATTTGTCCACCAAAATTCACATTCTTTTACCTCTTCTGATTATTAGATGAGGTCATTTTTCTAAATTTACAGTAGTTTTGCAGCTACTTACTACAGTCTTGCTACTACCTTACTACACAACTCAAAATAGGATTTTCCTATGGCATGAGCTGTGATGAGTGGGAGATCATCTGTGTGGAAGGAAAAGGAAAGGACACCCCACCACACACTCATGCTGAGTTCCGTGAGCCATCTGTACCACTAACCTGAGAGTTCTTTCAGATCATGCTGCTTCAGCTTTTTTTTCCCAGAGTAAAAGTGAGTAACTCAGTCCCCTGAGCTGCAGCAGGGACACCATGTGTTCACAGAGCTTTGCTCTGGGTTCTGGCATCACAAGTAGGAAGCTGGAGGAGTTTTACAGAGTTGTACAAAATTTCTACTTCCTCACTGGGGAGCCCCAGTCCCTGGTCCTGGTAGGTGATAAAGGAGCTGCCTTGAGCTTGACAGGGGAAGTGGTGCTCAGCATCCGCACTGCTGCTGGGCTGGCAGATGTTTGCATCTTCCCCATGCCTTTCCAGCGGTTCCCAGTTCACAGAACTGTTGAATCTATGATTTTATAACTGTCTTACCTATTCCTCATTCAGCATTTCCCAGTTCCACTGAAAACACTTTGCTTAATAGATTTTAGGAGCCCCTCTTTCTTTTCACGACCAATCCCACTGCTTAGCTAATAATCTCCCTGAAATCAGCTCTTACACTTCGTTTTCTTCCTCCTTCTGGGTCCCAAAAATCTTGGCTGCAGCTTTTAACAGAGTCATTTGTTATGGACCTTTGTGTTCACATCCAAACATTCAATACCATTAAAATTTCATTTAGTTTATTTCAGTCTAACACTTCTTCCTTAAGGTCATCTATTTTGTTCATTATCTGCTAATTTCTTTAGCAAATTGCTTGGTTTTCTGCCAAGCCTATAAATGAGTCTATTAAAGATGATGCATTCCATGAATAACCCTTGTGGAATTCTGAAAAAACCTCTCTTCAAATACAGCTTCTGTCCTTTTTTTGTTGGTTTTTTTTTTAGTTTTATAAGGTGTGTGCTAATACCTGTCCAACCCTAACCCCATGGCTGACTAATAGCATCTTATAGCACTATATTAAATGTTTTATTGAAGTCTAAACACATTTTCTCTACTACATTTCATGTCTGAAGGAATTAATCCTATATTAAATAAAAATATATTAGCACAAGTAATTGCATTTATCTTTGATGAAACTGTCTTCAGTATCATCTTTCTTTCAGTTTAATTCTGTTTTAAGGACTGGTTTCTTCCTTTAAATTGAAGGAATATTCAGCCTAAATTTAGCAAAACATAATGTAGGCATCTGGTGTAAAGTAGCCTTTTAGGTTCCAAATGAAAGATGTAAGCATATGTGAAGAGTAAATCACTTCATACATTAGCACCCATAGATGTACACAGACATCTTTGGAATTAAACGAGATACCTGTTTTCTCTTTTGAATGAATTAGGATTCATACTTTTAGATAGCTCAATCAGTCTATAGCTGGGGCTGAAGAAGGTTACATTTTCCGACTTGAAGTTGTGAAAACCCTCATAGCTTTTTTTCTAAATCAAATAAAGACACTTCCCTTTTATAAATCCATTTGTTATTTTCAATTTTGATATTATTTCCCTCATTGAAAACAAATTTTTATTTAGTTTTGGCTCATTCTTAGATCATCTCTAAGTTCTGCCCTTATTGAAGAGTGATGTAATTGTCTTCTCCTTCCCATTATCTCTTTCAGATACATAAAGTTCTTAAAACTACAGCCATCGTGGAGACTAAGATGTCTAGATGTTTTAAAAAATACATTACATATGCACATTGAATGGGGTGTCAGGGAAAACAAAAGAAAAAAAAAGTCAGATTTTATTCTGCTTTTTAAAGAAAAAAAAAATCCTACTGATTTTAATTGGCATGACTAAATGGACCCTAAGAAAAAAAGCACTGGTGTGGGCAGCAGACTTGTATTGTACCTATTTCCTCAAAGCATGTCTGGAAAATCCTGGCTCCCAGCTCCAGCCCCACAGCCTCCCCCAATGGGTACAACAGAAGTACTTGACTAAGAACAGTAGCTGGACTGACAGCTCTTCATTCTTTTGCTTTTGCTGCTGTATTTTAACATGACCACCACAGACAGTTTTTTCTGAAATCCAGTTGAGGGTGCCAACTCTAAGGATACTACTCTGAAAATAACGGGAAAAAAAATCTACTTCTGTGCTATAAACATAACTATATCCTTATGTCAATGTTATTTTTTGTGCTTTTTGGTGTCAAATTGGACAGCAGCGACACAAAGCCTGTAATATGAAGTAAAATGAATTCCAGATGGATTGCCCCAGTTTGTTATTTCAGTAGCATTCAGAACAATTTTAATTTATTTTTACTAAAAATTGTAGCTTACAAAGATGCCTTTGATGGTTTAGCTCAAGGGTGTAAATACATAAATACATACTTGTGCTTTAAAATGAAGACCACAAAGTCCTTAAATATCAGTAACTGTAACAGCTAGTCAGATGCTGCAGCATATGGGATTTGGAACCTTTGGCAGTGGTCTTCATCAAAACTACCCTATAATTATAGAATTTTATTAGTTTTTAATATATGCATAAAATGAGACACGCACACCTAAAATATAGCTCCGAACTTTATTTGGGTTCAGACATCTGTATTTATCATTAACCATCCATCAGAAGACGTCAGTGAAGTCAGTTTTGAGGCAGGTGCAAGTCAGTTGGTTAAAAAGGGAAGAGGGACAGGGCTTGTTCAGACAAATGAGCAAACAGGCGCTTCACCCTTGCCTAGGAGTTAGTTCATTGTCTTGCAGGAAAGACTCTAAGGTTGTGATTCCTGTCTCCCAGGAAGATTATACATGCCTTTCAGGCCATGAGATATAGCATGCAATGACATTTCTTGATCAATTGAATACACTCATCTCAAGTTTTCTGTTTGGAATTTAGATAAGTTATAGGTCTCCAAAGGCCAACATATGTCTAGTTGAGGTACACTGAGCCTCATTCTAAAAGGTGAAAGAACTGCAATGGATAAACATTATTGTCTGATTTGTTACATGCAGTGAGATTTCTTTTGTATCAAATGAGAAGACAATGAAGACAAGTTGAATGTTAATTGAACTTGTTGTTTTTATAAATCAGAAACTATGCATTATTTTACATGTGTCTTCCCATATAAGAAGAGTGGTTCTTTAATGGTAAAATTCAAGAATTCAGTTACTAGGACAAATCAAATGCTTCAGGTTAGACATGGCTATGTTAATTGAGTGAAGTTTGCCATACCCAGCACTAATATTGGACTGAATATCAGAGAAACCCCAAGAACAACAACAACAAAAACAGAAATTCAGCCCTCCAGATACTGTATGTATCATTTCCTTTACTCTGTCCTCAACAATATTTTTATTCACGTGGATTTGGAGTCATTCCACCCAAGTAAAAGCTTCAGGGCACACAAGGGACAAATCCAGTAACTGAAATTCCTAATAGTTAATGGAGACAAGTATGATCCTCCAAAGAGTAATTTGGCTTACTGCAGATCAGCCTTGCCTCCTGGAAAGGCCCATCTTTTTGCATTGTCTACATGATCTTCTTAGTAAGATCAAAATATTAATAAAAGCATTATAGGTGCCTGAATTTAAATAAGATGAACATATGCTTTGACTCCTACAATGAATGTAGTGACACAGATGTGGTTAGGATGTTATAAATGCTGGCATTTCCATCCTGTTTCATTTACAAACATCTTGTATTATTGGTGTAGTATGTGATAGTTTGATAGTCTTTGAGCCAGGAAAGTTATTTTCAGTCACAATGCTGGTACATGATGTATGGTGGCAGAATGTGTAGTGGGTAGTGGCAGTAAATATTTTCCTGCCTTTGCTAGTTATTTGTCTTAGCTCTGAACTGCAGAGAACCACCTACTCAGCTGCAAGAATAGTTCAGTCCCTATGCAATTGAGTCTTCACTGCAGAATCTGGGACCACCAGGAAGGTCCAGATATCTGAGCTCCAGATTGTCTACACAGTTTGCCAGCTACTATTTACTTGCTAGCCAAGTAATTGCATGCTTCATGGCTTGTAATCATCAAGATATTTAATCCTATTTACTTCATTTAAAAAGAAAGAAAGAAAAAAGGTTGCAGCTAACATTCATGACAATGTTATTAGAATACGTGTCAATCAGGGTTTGGTCTCAGGCCAAAGAAAATTACTGATACACTATTATTTCTATTAATTGCAACTTAACTGCTTTTCAAAACCTCACTAAATGCCAAGGAAATTGCCATAAGAAATTGCAGTGGCAAGGCTTTGTAGCAATTGCAATTCACTTGCAATTTCAATTGTTTTCAGTCAAGTGCATTAGAAACTGCTAGGGCTGCAGTTAAGGCTTCCAGGGAAACAGGCATGTCACAATACTGGCACAATCAAAGTCAGAAGCCTGGGCTCTGCTTTCGCTTTCTCATCTATAAAATCATTCCTAAAACTCTCAAATTAAGATCTCAGGACCACATTTAGAGGACAGGTTAATGGCATTGTCCTTGCATAATAGCCTGGAAACATTTAAGCTTAGAAACATAATTTATTTTTCATACAGATGCAGATATATGGCTAACACCTTATAAAACATTAAAGGCAGCATATCCAACTCCAGAAATCTGATATTTAGATATGTTCTAATCTACAACAGGGAAGTGAGTCTTTCTGGTGAGATAGCTTTTCAACTAACTCCCCATTGTACAAGTCCAATATTGCTGACAAAAATTGTGCTCTAGAGGTGGTTATTTCTCTTCACTTGTCTTAAAGGATGCTCACAAGACAAATTCAAGTAGAGCTGTTGGTACAAGAATGGTCTAATCCTATTTATAGGCATATTATTGATAAAATAGGTTTCATTGCTTCCAATCCACCTAGTTCACTTGCAGTTACAAAGTTAAGAACTGACTTTTAAAGACTCTTTATTTAATAATGATGATCCATCTGTATTTAAGATCTTTGGATTTCAGAATCTGCTACCAGCCTATTGATAGGATCATTGCCATTCTGGTACAGAGACTAGGTTTTTGATGTTTTTTTTCTCCTTAACACTCTCTGTTAAATACTTTAGTTTTCCTCTCCAGATCTCAGATTGCTTACATTATCAAATCAATACTTAGAGAAGCTACAAAGCATTTGAATAATTTCCAGTATGATTCTGTAATAAGTAAACAAAAGTATGCTGTCTGCCACATATAGATTATATTTCAGGTTTTACCCAAATGCCATATACCATAAAGCAAAATTTCCAGATCCCTTTCAGTTACTTTGTTAAAACATTTGGCACAGTATGCCTAAGAATAATGTTTTACATTCATGTTTTCCTAGTAGTTGGCTTAATAGGTTATCTGTAGATCAAAAGATCAGAAAACATGAAGATTGAAATTGAATAATAAATATCAATCTGCCTGAATTAGAAATGGAGTTTTAGGAAGCAACTTTCACATTCATGCTTCAGTTTGCAGTTTGTTTGAAGTTTTTAATCCAAGAAAAACAATATGAAAGGCAGCCTCCTGGTTAAAGCTGGGCTCACAACTTTTTTTGTTTAATATTTCTTAGTTCTTATTTTGGTTATAGGATAATCTTCCAAGGAAGCATTTGAAAAGGTCTTACAGATCATCTTCCAAAAAGTGTATTTCAAAATTCCCCTGACAGAATATTCAGATTAACAATGAAAATAGCTTACGTACATGGTGACTTTGTACTGCATATCATCAATTGATGAAGACCCTTCAGATCACCTTTAACATCTCAAATCTCATTAGAATAAAAAAAAATAACATTCTCTTGGTTCAGCAGTCACTAGGGGTAGAAGAAATCACTGAGGTCAACGCTAAGCATGTCCCAATGAATACTGAAATTCCTCTGACAGCCACAGCTCCTGATGAAATCATGTAGTGTCTTGAGGTCTGCCCATGGCTGGTTCACATACAGCAAAGGGGATGTTATTGAAAGTGTTAGAAGTTTGGATGATTAGGAAAAGTCATTGGTTAAAACCCAGTCTCCCTCAGTACTTGTGAATAATCTAATACCAGAGAGGAGCAGATCACACAAATTCATGCAGCCCTTCAGATCTTGGATTACAAATTGCCAAGGCTTCAAAATTAGGGAACCTATGAAAGTGTTTTTAGGAAAGTCAGAATGAGAACCATCACTTCTGAAGCAGCTGCAGGATTTCACAAGGCTCCCTTTTCACCTGGCTTGGTTAAACCCTCTAAACTGGCCCATGAGACATTTCCAGATCAAACTGCATTTTCTATAATGATGCAGGCTGTATATCCATGTGGGTTTTTAAAATAATGAAACCTGCCTGGGAAAAAAATAAACTAATGAATCTTAAGAAACAAGGATCATCAAGGCCAACAACACAGGTTCTCCTCTAAAATGTTGTGGCCTCTTATGTAGAATATTTACAATTACATATGAAAAGTTAAAGTATCAATTTCAACCATTCCTTTTAATGAACCAGTTCTCTCTAAGATAAATTGATTTTATTTCTTTTTCAAATCAATGTAAATCTATGTTTATGGTATCATGGCAATTCTTGTTGGATTTATGGCCAAGGTCATTTTACTCTGCAAGAACCCACTTCAATGTAGTAGTCATTTTGAACCAAACACCGTATTAGTTTAACACACCAAAGAGATTCTTCTGATCATAAAATATATCCAGCCATCATATTACTTTTTGAGAAGGGTTTTTTTTAAAGTAGAATTAAGGGGACTTAATTACTTTTTAATTTTTTAGGTCTGACCAAGAGATTAATAATTATAAATCATCTAAATAAGTTTATAATTTATCATAAATTTATAATTTTATCAACAGTCTTAAGATTTAAATTGATATTTTCTTATTCTTCTTGTCAGGATGCATTTACTTTGGAGGGAAGGATTTTTGCAACTGCTTCAGTGTTTTTCTTTTATATCACATTAATCTCAAAACTAGAATCACTGAGGCAGTGGATTCCACTAATTACTGGTATAGAGATACTCATGGAAATAAACTTGTATCATTTCAATAGTGCAAAGCCTGTGCAGAAATCTCAAGTTTCACTTCACTTTATTTAGTCAAGACCAATAATCTCATAATCCTGAGGAGGCTCTGCAAGCACAAACAGAAGCAACCAGCTGTGAAGGAGCTGTGCTGAAGGAGCAGTGAGGAAACCTGTCACTGAAATACCATAATGCTTTCTCCAAAGCCTTCAGGCAATTTCTCCCCTTTCAGGCAACCACTTAGTTTTGAAATGCTTACTTTGTGCTAAAACTGCCATATCATTAAATCAATCTCTTTTTTGGTCTCAACTATTCCAGTTATTAAAAGATATAATCAACATCTTTGATGGATTAAGTAATGATCCAATAAAACTGCACTCAGCCAAAAGAGAGATTTTAACCATGTAACTCCTACATTGAAGAGTTCCTTTATGAGAAAAAGGAAAGCAAAAAATACCAATTGGTTCTAATTAGTCTATACCTGTTGCAAAATGCAGTGAGATAATCTCTTTTATTAGCAGATGGTGAATATTTAAGATTTAAATCCTTCAAAATACAGGCTAATGTAGGTATCACTGTAATCAGAAGCACATGATGATGGAGAAAATCATATCCCTAAACTTAATTAAGTATAGACATAACAAAGAAACATTAATAAAAATGCTTTTTTTTTTTTGCTTGAGGCACTAAAATAGCAATTACATATACCTAGCAACTGTCTGCTAGTTAAAGTGGATATTGCAAACTGTACCAAATGCTTGCCTTCATGTCTAAAGAACAAGCTGCTATTGGACTGCAAATGGGTCTTTAATAAATGAGAGTTTCCTCAAAGGAATGAAACATATTGACTCCTTTTCTAAAGGGATAAACCACTCTGTATGTTTAATTAGCATTCTGAAAGTTGAGAAACTGAAAAAAAATTAATTAAAATGAAGCAGAGTGTAAATCAAATTAAAACTACAAAAATATCTTTCCATGATACCAAAGGAGGTTTAAATTTCATATGAGCATAGTTCTTTTCCTTAATTTTTCTTAATAACTTTTCATCTTTAAATCTCTTGTTAGCTTTAATTTGAAGAAAACTGAAGTTCCATTTAAAAAAAAAAAATAAAAGCATGTGCATTGACTAGTATTAGCTATATAATGTGACTTAATCATTTTTTTCAAATCCATAGGCTGTCTTGGATGTTCAGTGCTGCATATTTAAGGTATTTAAACCACTATTCCATATCATGTCAAGGCAAGGAGCATAGCAACTCAACTGCATCCCTGCCTTTCCAGATTTGGAACATGCATGACCCTCTCATTATTCCTCGAGAAGGGACAAGAAGTCAACCCAGAGACCCTGGCTCCCAGAAGAAACTGTTCATTTCTCCCCCACAGAGAGCTGAAGGATGAACAGAATGAGAAATCTGCTTCTGAAAACCATGAAATGCTCAGGAGTCTGACCTTCTGCTCCTGCAGCTGGCTGCACTAACCAGCCCAGACATATCCCAAGTTAAGAAAGTCCTCACCTCTGCTTGATATACAGAACACTGAATATTGCTATTCCAGCTGATCAGGATAAATACGCCACATTAAAAATTGAAATAAAGGAAAAAAATGTTCTTGTTCATAATACTAAGGCATATATTTTGCTTATTTAGATCATTAATTGTCTTCATGTTTTTCAAAAAGTCATTCTATCTTTGACTTTTCTTTCCTGCTCTTTTTAAGAATTTTAAATATGATTCAATATGTGGCTATTATCTTTTCAACTCATTTTTAATACAGGGTTCAAGCACTTGTCTGCAAATTCCATTACGGGATTAAGTCATTGATTTACCATGGTAGAATTTGCACCTTCCTAATTTCACCTCTTCCCTTATGTATTTTTAAGTGTTAAAATCCTGCTAATATCATCAGATGGTGAGTTAAGAGAGGCTTACATCTCTTAGTGTTAGTTGTTTAAAAATTAGATGTGAAGTCTAAACAGGTACAGAGGGATCCTCCATCTCCCTACTTTTAACAACAACAGGAAGCCACTTGGAGATGGAAATTCAACTCACCTCTCGCATGAATTAGCATTTCTTTTTTTTTCCACAGGCCATAGAAAAATCTGACCTAAATGGACACTTAGGTGTGATGATTATAAGCCTTACTTAAATATATTTTAAAGTAGGCCTTTTTTCCTCTATGTGTTTTATAATTGCTTTTGACAAGCTTTATTTTCTAAATTATTTTCTTATTATGCTATTGGCAAATTTACTATTATCATTAAATAACATTTTAAAAAATCGAGGGTTTATTAAGGGAAGTTATCTTCTCCAACATGCAGACAATGGCACTTTTTGAATAATCTTTTTTTTTTCACATTTTCCTGTTTATATGAAATGCACAGAGCACAGTTTTCTGATAACAGTGTTACTGTAGATGGTGTAAATCTGCAAAAAATTCATCTACAGTATTCAAAGAACAACAGTTAAGATTTATGATCACAAGTGCATTAAAGTCTTGTCTATTACTGAAACAGATCCTGACATGTCTGTGATTTGACTGAGAACATTATCTCACAAATTGGTCACTAATTGCTGTTGAAAATCAATTCACTGAAATAATGGCTTGGAAGTATTGCTGAATGGTTTGTCATGAAGGATATATATGAGTGAAGATAAAATGCTTTAATTTCAGCTGCAATTTATAAGTTATGTCTGGGCTGCCAATCACATCTAACAGTCAGGGCACCTCTTCCAGTGGTCGGAAATCCTGTCAGCATTTTCACAAGTGGGAAGTAATTGAATTAACTGCAAAATGCTAACATTATCCCTTTTCTTGTGCACTGAAAAGAAAAAAGAAATTACATGTCATAGAAAGACTGAAATGTTTTAAGACAGAAGCAATTAGGGGGCACAACAGCAGGCTGACCTGCTTTCTATTCTAGATTGCATGGGTCTCTCTGCTGCATTATATAAAGAAGCTAAAAATATAGGCATTAACTTGCAAAACAAAAAAACCAGCAGGGACTTAAACCTGTGTCTCAGGGAAGTTAAAAGGGTCTCTAATTGACTAGAAAAAGATCAAGATCTGCTACTCGGCATACAATATATACAATATGTACATATTATATATATATATATCTATATATCTATATATATATATATCTCTATCTTTAGGTATACAGTATCATAATATTCAATATAGTAAATACTATATCCCAGTATTAAGTAAAATCTTTGCAGGTTCATTGGCAGTAGCGTTAGTCATAATGAGCTAAGAAAAGTCAGATTAACAGATGCTAAATTTCCATAGGGACATTCAGCTGTTTTCTCAGCATGATAAAGAGGGTACTTTTATCTTTTCTGTCCCTTAATAAAGGCACACAAGAATAAAAAATATTAATTGCAATCACCATAGCAAAACCATAAATAGGCGTGTCCCATTGTATCCATATTTCACTCTTCTTCATAACGATTACATAGCACAATATATTAAAAATAAATTACCTAAAATACTTTTTTTCTGTCTTCACCTAACATAAGCAAAAGATTTGTTTGTAAGTTTATGGGATTAAAACATTTTCTTATTGAAATCAATAGGACTTAGATCCTATTAGGATTCACTTGACCACAATTTCACCTGCCACTGAGGGCCAAAAATATTTTCTATGACTGTTTATTTTGACCTCTTTCATTACACAGGGTGTAAAATTTAATGAAGTAATTTCTGCATCAAGCCTAATAACTTCCTGATGAGCTTAAGAAACACTCAGCTATTGCTGCTCCATCACTTTGGTTAGAAAATTCTCCCAACAATTAATTATTCTCATTATTTAAAAAAAAAAGTCTGCATAATTTCCTATCCAAATCTGTCTTACTATGTCTTTGTCTGTTACATTGTCTGTGTTTTAAAAAGATAAATTACTTTGTGATGGCAGTTTTGGAAGGATTTCATATGAACTCAAGAGAAACAGTACTGCTTTTTATTTATTTTAATTTTACGTGGCCATTCAGGCATGGTGATGGGCAAGCTGCCATTAGATATTTTCCTAATTAACACAATTTAGTTGAAGACATAAATGTTCTCTGAAGCAAAGATGACAAAAGCAGGCTAAAAGAGCAAATTACACAAGTGAGCCAAATTGATTCTTAAGGCAGAAGACAAGTGTATGTCAAATAAAGTGAGGCAGAGAAGCCAGAATGGCTTGTTTCAAGAAAAGAAAGAAAAAAAGAACTAAGCCTTTTCAAGTAAAAAGGCACCATAAAACAGTACTGCTGCATGGACCAAACAAACTCAACACAGGTATGTCTTAAAATATAAGGACAGACTAAACAGCAGAATCATCACTATGATTCACACAGATTAATAACTTCCAAAGGGGGAATCTGGATTAAATATTTATATAATTTGTTTAAGTCCCTTAAGAGATGGTAGTAGTCATAAACGTTTTTCTCATTCAAGTTGCCAAATATGTTAAGGAGTTTACAAATTGGTGAGCAAGGGATTTGACCACCTTCAGCTCAAGGCTAGCATATGAAAACCATGTTTTCATGGAGAAAGAGGGGAAAGAGAAGAAAACAGAAGCTGAGAAGAATGAAAAGGGAAGTTATCCTGTGTCTTGCTGAAGTCAAGGACTAGTGTTCCTTGACAACAAAACTGTGACATGACCTACATTTTCTCCACATAGTCTAAAGAGATCTGATATTTCTGATTTTAATCTCTTTTTCATCAGAAACTGGGGTTTTAACTTTCTTGCACAGTCTTCAGGACAATTTGTCCTTGTCACCTGTTCTTATTTTTCTACAAAATAAACTCCTTATAAAGTTGTTTCAGACAGGAGAGATGTGAAGGATTTGTTTACAAGCTTATAATCAGCAGCATATGAACTCTATAGTGAGGATAAAGTTACACATGCTAACCTCTTGCCTTACTCATGAAGATCTGAAGTTTGGCCTGTGATATAAAGTCTCAACATGAATGACCTTGTGAGCCATAATTAAAATTCCTTGAAACAAAGGGTTTTCAAAAGTTTTAATAGCTTTCAGCCCTGGCATGTGTAGCCCAGGCTACTGACTCAGGTCAACAGACTATAGCTGGAATCTCACTACAGCAAAACGTGGGGATGAGATACAAAGATTTTATGGAATAACTGATGCTTTCCACCCATTAGTGTCGGTGTAGGTTGGCTTTTTTTTACATCTAAAGAAAGAAAAAAAAAGTGGAATTACAGTTTCCTTTTATTCTTTGAAGGATAATGAAAATTAATCTTTACACAAAAATAAATGAAAAATGTAAACTTGGTGATTCTGTCCTAGTAAATCATAAATCAAAATACAGAAGACTTTCAGAAACTGTATCTAAATAAAGGGGACTACAACTGATCTGATTTCAGGAAGGGTGGAAAACCTTCTCTTTTGGAAACATTTTCATGTGTATTAATACCACAAACAGAAGCTTCTTTCTACTTTCTTAAGGAAGCTGAATGTTACATTTGAAGGATACTACACAGAATTTAGTCTATGAATGCATGTATTGTCCTTTCCATTTCTCCAAGAGAGGAATTTTTTTCCCTTGGAGGAGTATGGGCAGTCAAAGCAATGCTGGCTGAAACCGCAGTGCTGGGGAACAGAACCATGTTTTAATGGAAAACTTCCTTATAGAAATGTCAATTTCTTGCTATGAATGTCTGATATATGGGAAACTTCTATACTTTAAATAATGTCCATAAAGAAATAATTGACATTGAACTTCTGTTCTTTGTGTGAATAATATTTTCACCACATTAGTTTCTTGGTTTTTTTAGTTAAGTACAAACATGTGAATGATAAAAAAGGATAACTAAATACAGAATGCCCATTGTGCACTAACTAGTGAATGAAAATCTCTTTTCAACGTTTGCAAGGGGGTTATAATTGAGCAAATGGTTAAATGCTAACCTAAAGCACAGGAACAATTACTGAAAGGGTTTTATGAGACATGTTTTATGAGACATCTTCTTCTTAAAGAAGAACAAAACTTTAGAAACCAAAAGTGTGGAGATGTGTGTATGCATATATACACATATATCTGTGCACAGAGGCACATCAAAGAAATGTGTGTCTATATACACACTACATCATTTTATATATAAACATGTAAGCTCGTCTCATCTTAATATTTATTTTCATCTTACTGTATCAGAAGAATATATAATCACTGGAAAATGAGGCTACCAATTAATTCACCTTTTTCAAATGCCAAGCTGTTGTTCTTGCAAATGTACACCTGGAGCCCAGTGCCACACTGTGGCTGGCAAAGTTCTCACTGAATTTCAAGAACATAAACTTCTCCCTGGTGCTGGATTGTATCAGTTCAAGGATACACTTTTCCTACTTCTTTACTAAAACCACTACTGAATCTTCAGGGATCTTCTCGCAAACCATTGAAGTTTTAATGCTACTTCCAGTAGTTCTTAATGTGCTGGCTGTCCAGAGTGTGATTACAGTGAGGGAGAGCAAAGCTACTTTTTTATTGATGTAAAGCAGCAGACCAGGTGCACAAAAAGAATAAGCTGGTTTTCATATTATGAGAAAAAAGTACTTGAATGAAGAGGCATAAACTCTTACACATTTTGATTCTTTCACCAAGGCAATTATTGAGTAAGGCAAATAAAAAGATTGCCACTGGTCTTTTGTATGTGTATACTCTGATTTGTAAGGACATTCTTATTCAGAACACAAATTAAGCATAATTGCCATCCTCAGGAAGAATGGATTAATATTGAGCTGAAGGGAATTGTCATGGATAACTGTGGGACTAAAAGGCATTTCCTCTCTAGACACATTTGCAGGAATGTTAACATTTTAGCTTTATTAGAACATTCAAACATGAATGCATTTCAATAGACCCTGACATATAGGGACACAAGGAGTTCTTCACTGGAGAAGAGTAAAGCTGTAGAAAGAAGTTTTTCTGCTCCTTGGAAACACCCAACTGCAGTGCCACTAAGTGGGTGTTTAAAAGAGTTTCACCTGACAGGTATCCAAGAGTGAAGATGTAAAATCTGCAAGCCTTCTGGAGTAAGGAACTACATCTTTGTATTTCTACTGCAATGTGTACAGTTTCTGTTGTATTTATCACTGTGAGATTTATGATGAACGCAATGGAAGGAATGAAGCAGAATCATGATCTCAGATTTTCTAATGACCTCATCAGAGCTACTTTACATGCCCTCAATTCAAGCTGAAAGCACATGAAAATACAAACATCGTTAAGAAGCTGCTCTTTGCAAAACCAGACAGGTAAACTCCAAACCCCAGTATTCACTTTGCTGTTGAAATAGATTATTCCTTTATTTTAACTCCAAGTAGGAGGCTGCATGTAACTCCTGGGTAACCCAGGGAAACACTGGGAGTCACAGACAACCATCCCTCTGAGTCATAATTCCTCCCTTGCTTCCTCCCTTTCACCCTCAGTCTTTCCATTTGCTTGTGGTCTTTTCCAGAAATAATTCCTGTGCCACCTCCATGCCAGCTCAGCTGCATTGGCCAGCAAGTGGAAGAACTGAGCCAAAGGCTCAGTTAAATCCCTGATAATTCCCTGTGTCCTGGGGCGTTACCCAGGGCTCCAGGCAGCCCTGCCAGTCTGGGAGACTCATGCAGGATTACAAAGCAGTTGTGGGTTGTTCTGTGTTTACCCTTTTATGCGAGCATTTCACTCTGATTCTTAACCTAACCATTCCCATTAAGATCAGAGATCCAGAGCCTAGATGAAACCCTAAACTGCACATGGGTTTCAGTGATTCCAGAAGTAAAAACATTACTGATATATAAATAAACAAGTACAGCTAGCTACTGGCAACAAGTCTCTTAGGGACTGATATTGGCTAAATAGGCTTCCAGATGGAAGAAAAATTTAGGGTCCAGGCATGGTCTGATTTAATACATTTATCTGTTATGTTTTCTCATTTGTCAGAAAAAGCAAACTTTCTTTTATGGAGCAGGCCTGCAAAAGCTTAAAATCTTCAAAGCAATTAAAATTGAACTTCTAAATCACCAAATCTGCATCAGTTACAGAGAAGTACGATCTGTCTCACCCAGACTCATATTTCCACTGCAAATGATGATTTTTAAGGCTCTGAGAATAAACTATTAGAACCACTTATAATACATTAACTTTCTCACATACTTTTAAATTACTTGGCTCCTGTTCAGAGTTAAAAATAGAAATTGGTGTGAGAAGCAAGGCAGGGTTGCAGCAGTCTCAAAGAAAGCTAAATTCAGTGCTACAGTGCAGTTTTTATTAGCTGTGTAATAAAATTCTGCCATGAAGATAACATTTAAAGCAATAATTAGAAATCCTGTTTGAAACACTCAAAATTGGTATGCTGACAACTGCCTAAATGTATGGAGGATTTTGGGACATCCAGAATTTCTTTAGCCAGGATACTGCTGTAGCTTTCAGGTTGCCATATGCTAGCCTTACTCTCACCTGTATCCTCTCCTTAATGACTTAAATGTTTTTATAGAAGTGATAGCTGCAGTGGGAGGACAGACAAGGGATCCCAGCATAATATCAAAATTCTCCACTGAAGGTGGAGGATAAAAATTTGTATTGCCATCAGCCAAAGAAGGAAGCTGAGTTCAGACCTCTTACATCTCAAAGAAAAAATGTTCTACATATTAAGTTAGGTAGGAATGAAGTTACATCAAGTTACAAGAGAGAAAAATTGATACCCCATCTCCTGTTTCAAAAGCAATTGGCTACCTTTAAAAAGTAAAAAGGTTTATAGTTCTGTTTTGTAGTTATCTGAAACTCTCTGTTACATGAGAACTGCCACTATAACATTGCCCCCTTTCCCTACTGACTGGCAAAGTGCAGCTCCTCAGTTTTTTTTCTGACTTTAAAGATTACACTTTGCAGAGTGTTGTCAGTTCTCTCTCTGCTGAGACACAGAACTTTCACATGTAGGGGACACTGAAGGGAGATCCAGGGCCTTAGTGCTCATTACAGAGGACAAGAGTATCAGTGAAGTAGTGGAGCACTTGAATTTTTATTGAATCAGCCAATATCTTGAGATGCCTTCTTCCTCTTTCTGGTCTATTCTCTCATATCTCGCCTTGGTGAGATAGCAGCAGATATGGTGTATTCCAGTTTTATTCAATATAGATTGTGACCAAGACACAGGATTTGACTTCCTTGTTTTTCTGATATTATCTCATACTTGCCTAAAAACCACCTAAAATCAAGGTCCTAATTGTTGTTGATCCTAATGAGACCCCTGCTCATCAAAGAAAGGATAGATTGGACAAAAGAAAATTCACTCTAACAGTTATTTAATGAAACTGCTCCTTACTGTATTATGTTTTCAATTTATTTCTTAATAGCAAGTTGCTTGCCAAGATTATGCCCACTATGATAATTTTTTTTCACATTTCATCTCTCCTCAAGTGCAAATTGTTCCTGATTATTATGCGAAGTGGATGGGGAAGTAAGGTAAATAAACAAACAAAAAAAAATCAACAAATGCAATATAACACTACCAAATATTTTCCATGTCCAATTTTATGTAGAGCTGTTGACAGAATAATTTGCAAAGAAACTAGGATGCATTTTCAATTTTTTTAATAACACTTTTTTGACTTAAAAATAAAATTAAATATGAAGGCCATCAAAGAAATGAGAGTTATAGCTCTTGAAACTGGGCGGAGACACCATGAAATGTCTCTCTTCAATATTTTTAACACATTTCTTAAAGAAGCCTTCTTTGGTAAAGCCTGTATATTTTTCAAACTGGAAATCACTCTGTCTCAATGAATGTAAACGCTCTGCTATAAAATATTTTTGTAATAAGAAACATACAAGCTTAACTCATTGAACCCAAAAGTTATGGAGCTTGGGGAGATCCATGGAGTTGAGGCAGTATAGGGGAAAATTTTCATGGGCTTCAAAGTTGTTTAGCTAGGAAGGGAAAGGGACTGAGATAGAAATTCTCAAACTCTTGTCACTTGTCTATATAAGTTAGAGACCCCTAATGTTTGAGATGTGGCACCAGCATGGGTAGCTTAAACTGACTGACTTTTCACAGGCACAACCAGGCTGTTGCTTTACCTCTGCCTTGAAGAGGGGACTAAAAATTATATAAATAATTTTAGCAGACACATGTTGGATTTCCAAATGAGTAAACCAGGCAGATGGTTTATTTAATGAGAACCATATCTTTAAAGAGCACTGTACATCTTCTGCAGTGCTCTGAGATCTCCAAGGGAAAAGCAAAGTTTTAATACAAATAATTGATACAGGAATTAATAGTTATAATAACAAAGTAGAATTTAAATCAATTTAATCTCCAGTGTCACTCAAATAATGACTACAGTACAGTGCAATGAAATATTGGATTTTACTTCTGACCATAAGCACTCCTGTCATTTTGACAACATCAAATTTTCAAATCTTTCTCTTGCTTGAATAAGGCCACTTATGTATAATTTTACACTTTCATTTTATATATTCACTTTTCATAAGAACTGTATTTCCATTCAAGCTAGATTTTAACCACAGTAAATAGTCTTTTAAAAAAATCTTTTTTTCTCTCATGCTGCTATTTTAACAGGTTGTTTCTTTCAGATATAAGCAATAGAACTTGAGACATTTTTAATAGTAGACAAGCCTTATTCCATTCTTTATTTTCCATGTTCCTAACTGTTATTTCTGTCAAACAGAAAGAGCAACTTTCAGATCTGATTATGAAGGTGAAGAAAGAACATGATATTATGCAAAAAATTAATGACTCAAAAGTCAATGTGGGTGATGTCAAATGGCTGTCTCCAAGAAATTTCAGACACCCATACAAGTGATTGTGTTTGGCCTTCTGTGCTGTGTAATTTCAAATTCAGAAACTAGATTTTAAACACTATTTTACCTCTATAAAATCATATTACATAGCAATTGTGTCTGTGCAGAAATATGTGCTGCAGACAGCTCAACTGTTTTGCAGAATTATTAAACTAATATCAGTAAGGAATTTGATCTTTGCATATAAAAACTCAATTAAATTCTCAGAAGAATAACATTATAAAGCTAGGTTTCCCTAGATTACAAGATCAGAAAAGCTAGAGACATCTCATTAAATCCTATGGATGATGCCAGAATAGTAGTAAATTTCTCTAATGCTTATTTTTCCAGTAAGAAGGGGCAGTATAAGGATATGCAACCAAAACTGAGTTTAATACTACAGATATTTTCAGACAAAAGACAAATTGTGCTCCCTGGAAACAGAAGAATCTTCCTACAGATTTACACAAATGTCACCCTAATCTCACTCACACTCATACTAGATAAAGGCAATTATGTCTTCAAAAATACTAATAATTAAAGACACATAGATATGCCAGACTGTTGTAATTAAAGTAATATTGGAAAAGCATTGTGTGTTGTGCTTGAAATTAGTATATTTATGAATATTTGATACAAAATGTATATATATTTTAATAAATGAAGCACTTTAGGGATAAATAAAAGCTGTGCTGGAATATATCACCAGATATAAGTGCAGTCACGTTTATATCTGCTTTTTGGTAATTCATACTTTTTTACAATAAGGTTTTTATACTTTTCTCAAAAGAAGATAATTAAATGTGTTGTTAAACATCTCACATGTAGCACAAAATTAGAACTATACTTCATAAAAAAATACACAACTTTATTTGAAGAGTTAAGAAATATCACCGAAAAATCACCTTTTGTTCCCCTTCTCAAAGTCTGTCAAAGTGGTCCATTGTGTGTCATTCGAGAGATACATGGGTACTTTCAGAAATACCTCATTAGGAGAATTCAACAGTTAACAATAGAATTTTCAAAGGCTTTAAAGGGGGTTATATAAGGACTTGGTCACTGAAATCCCACAACCTTCACTGAAAATGTCAACTAACATATATCTTTCAGTGATAAAATCACACATACAACTTTCAGTGACTCATGTATGGTTATACTGTATTTAGTTATAACTTACTTGAGCCACACACTAATCTGAGCATTCAAACAGAGACTTTAAAAGTGCGAGTCGCCAACAGGAGGAGAAGGTTAGAGTTGAGCTAAAACTAAAATGGCAGAGTTAAAGATAAGTTTATGTTATTTTCAGGATACATTTGCCTAAAAAGAAACAAGCTCTTCTAGTTGCTCTGTGAAAAACATATTTATTAGTTTTCATTAAGTAAAAAATTTCCATGAAGAATTCCACTTCTCAGGTACTTCCATAAAAATATGCTTCCATAAATAATTGCAAAATCAATTCACACTACTATTTACTTTTTATGAAGCTTTAGATCAGTAAGGATGACCCCTCTCACAGAGTTATCAGTGGATTATAAATGTAATATAAATGGATTGAGTGGAATTGCTAGTTGAAATTCTGTGATATTCCAGACATGGCATCTTAAATACTGCATTTGCAATTATGCCTCTGTTTATGTAAGACTTTAATTTAGAACATAATTGGGAATGGTGCTAAAAATATCAAAGCATAATGGGATGGATCACAGAAAATTCTTCAGTTGTTACATCAAATATTAAGTCACACTAATGCTTCATGAAAACTGAATGTCTGCATTGTTCCTACATATAACCAAACTATTAAAATGATAGTTGCTTTTCTGAATTTAAAACTAATTGCTCATTATTAAATATCTCTAAGTATCTTAATTAGGCATACTTACATATGTTTCTAAAGAAAGTATATCATGGACATATCTTTCTTTTAAAGAAAGGAATACTGCTCAATCCATGCTTCTCTCTGGTCTCTTTTTTTAAAGGCTTTTTGCTTTCAATAAAACCAATGTGCTGTGATTTTTGTTGTCAGTGTGTAATTTTTTCCATTTCCAATGCTTTCTAAAACAGTGAAATCCATTAAAGTTAGAGAAAACATTATTCTATACATAACAGGGTATCCTTTTTAACCAGAATTACTTTCTTTTTCCCTGAGGATGGAAAAAATATGCTGTGGTTAAACAGGATAAAACTTCCTATTTTTTTTTCTTTCTTTTTAAATTCAGGCATGCAGTAGCAGCTAAAATGATACATTTCATATGCTTGCCTAAAGTCCAATGAAAAAAAAAGTGCATCAGATCAAAACTGAACATAAATCATGAAAGAGTATCAGAGCTGCCTTTATAAATTAGGAGTCTATTGACAGTAAAATTGTATCAAGCTTGTAAATGCCTTTGCATTCAAGAGAGCTGGACTGAATTATGCCAAATAAGAAACGTCCCAGAAATTTGAAGGATAGAAGAGAACATTATAAAGATCTATCCTGACCCTGTGTGCAGAGTACAGGCAGCAGTATTTCAAAATTCAGACATATGAAAAGACCCTTTCTTGTACCAGAGATATTCTCATAGGAAATGCCATATTATAGGTGTTGCTAAATAAGTATTGGTATTTATACATATATGTCGGTTGAGAAACCTTTATATTTATTTAAAAAATAAATACATATATATAATGCACGTTATAATATTATTTAACCAAATATACATAATGAAAGACCAAAGACAGAATGATGTCCTCATATCAGCCAACAGAAGCTAACTGTAATCTCTTTGGGCTCTTTATGTGAAGAGCAACTGGAATGCATTGAGTTCTACCTCAGGGGAGGATGAAGAACAAGTTGAGTTTATGGGTAAGAATTAAGGGGCAGGATGACATGAGTGACGCTGCTATGGGTGTTTACTAAAGGCCACCTGAACCAACCCCCAGGATATCTGCTCAAAAGACAACACAGCCAGGCACACACAGGCCAGGAGGTTCAATGCACTGATTTTCAGTAAATGTAGAAAATAAATCATACGCAGTTGGACTTATGAGAATTGTTCCCTCTTGGGTTAATGAGAAGGGCCAAAGATTGAATGGAAATTACAAGCATAACACAACTAGGTAGCCAGGTGTGCTGATTGTTTTGGTACAAGATAGTTTGGATACCTCAAGCAGATCCCAGCCTTTAAGAGAGATTGTTACTGATGATACACCACATCCCAGACAGAGCAAAGGCTCCACTGACTCCTGAAAAACCTCATTTGCATTTATTTAGCTAATCCAGAGCAGCAGCCCTGTATGCTTACCACTTCCACTTAATTCTCATCCAGCACAACACATCTGGGCTGACCCAGCACATCTCCACAAGTCTAAGGAAGCTGTAGATAAACTGGACCTGCACTTATGAAGAGAGTGAAATCAGTGTAGATCACTGAAGTTTTGGGTGATACAGCAATTTACACTGAGTTGCAATGGATTTGGAATTTGAATGCCAAATTCCAAATTTGGAATTGGAATTACACTGAGTAGCAAAGAAAATGAGTCTATTAAAACTGGATACTGGGAATCTCCAGTATTTGGCATAAGCAGAGGAAGTGTAAATAGAAACTTATGCACATGTGGCATATAAAACAATGAAAACTTTAATTCCTGGAGTATTCAGTATCTCAAAATGAAAAGCTACTCTTTCATAGAGGAGAAAATTTTGCTGCTGTTGAAATATTTGCTTCATGAATATGTGTGTAGTCACTCTGGAAAAAAAGATGTTTGAAGTATGATGATTGAAATGCCAGGTGTAGACTAGACTCATTTTACATAATAGCATTCATTAAGGAATAAAACTATCATCATTGTCATCATCAGGCCTAATTCTTCCTCTTCTGCTGTGAATTTTACATTGATTTATCACACAGAAGTTGTGAAACTCTGTTTGTAGCAATATTTAATACAATTTGCCTCAGACTCTTCAGATTTCACTTCAGAGACAGTACAGAAATGGCCAGGTGTGGACAAAATTTGCTCAGGCGTTATTATTTCTCACTTCCCCAAACATCTGTTTACAATCAATCACTTCAAGGTGTACAAGTTGAGACAAGTCATGCTCTTATTGAAACAACTGCCTCTGCAAACCAGGTTTTGCAGTCATCAACACAAACTCCAAACATTGATGTTTTCTGCTCTGATGATCCTACTTTTGGATGGCTGTGCTGGAGACTGCAGGAATTTGAATTACTGTTGTAATAATTCATCTATAACAAACCGAATAGGCTGACTAGGAGAAAAATAAACTGAATAGCCTTTTTTAACTGTGGACATTATGTTCTCTCAGAATATGTCCAGCTACTGACCACTGCAGGTGAATAGCAAGAATTCCTGCTGGTGAAAGGCATATGTTATTGAAATATAGGGTGAAAAAGATATTGTTCCACAAGATGTGGACAGATGTGGTTTTTTGGATCTGTAAGAATGATAAACTGTCTAACTGATCCATAGTGAAGTAGAAAACTCTATCCTTTCCTTAATTAATTGTCCAGGAAACTGCCTATACTCCATGGATCTACTCTCTAGCAAGCTGAAGCACCAGGGATCGCTGCTTCTCAATTACATGCAATAAGTGCAAGATTGCAGTGTCTTGCAGGCTGTTCAAAACTGAAGTCTTGAAGACAGAAATCACAGACTGGCCTCCAGCACCTCTTTAAAGTCTGAAATAACTGATGGGAGGAGAAAATAGTTAATGGCCAGGGTGATCTACAAAAGTTACTCAGCCAAGAAATGCTAACCTCCATATTGTAACATTTATCTGTTTTTCAGACAGTCCCACAGGATAAGGGAATCTGGCTTTAGAACTTCAAGAGGTATTCAAATGACAAGGAAACCTTTTTTGAACACTGAAATATGGTATTGAAATACTGTATTTACCTATATAAGTATTACCTGTAGCAGAGTTATACATCTCTTAATATGGTCCTAAAATCAGTAAGCAATTTATAAAGCTACTTACTTAGAAGAACAGGAAAACAGCTATCATGCTTTATAAGCAGCAAAAATAAAAAAATTCAAAATACAATGTACAACAGAAAACACAATACAATTAAAGAATTAATTAAATCCAAAACATTGCCAGAGCCAAATAATAAATAACAAGGACCTCAGGACCTGTGCAATATATGTATAGACTTTATCTATGAAGATCATTCACATAATGGAAAAGTGAGAATGGTTTCTACGACAATATCTTACATATATATTTATCCTTTTTGCTCCTTTGAAAAAGAAGAAGTATTAACTTAAAACAAAATGTCTATTTTCATCTGAGCAAGTGTATAGCTTTTTCAAGACTGTATGTAAAAAGTTCATGTAATCTACTTTTCTGTATGTAAAAAGTTCATGTAATCTGCTCATTGTTATTTTCCATAGGCCAAGCTATGTGTTCACAAGGAGAAAAAATGCAGAGAGATGCATAAACACACAATCTTTTTCATCTACTTTCCATCTATCTGGGATCAGACTGAAAAATTTCTGCAGCTATTGATATTGTTTTAAACGCTATTACTAATAATAATAATTAGAGCATGGCAAGTTGAACATGGATCAGCAGTGCCCTGGCAGCCAGGAGGACCCAGCCATGTCCTGGGGTTTTAGGCACAGCTGAGGGAGGGCATTGTCCTTCTCTGCTCTGCATTAGTGCAGCCTCCCCTCAAGTCTGTGTGCAGTTTTGGGCCCCACAAGGCGAGGATATAAAGCTGTAACAGGGAGGGCTGTGAGGATGGTGATAGGTCTAGAGGGAAAGCTGCACAAGGAGTGGTTAGAGTCACTTGTTCAGCCTGGAGGAGACTAAAGGGAGACTTCATCCTGACCTGCAGCTTCCTCATAAGGGAAGTGTAGGGGCAGATACTGATGTCTTCTCTGGTGCCCAGAGACAGGACCCAAGAAAATGGCATGGAAATGAGTCAGGGGAGGTTTAGGTTGGATATTCAAAAAAATGTTTTTCCCCCAGAGGATTACTGGATGTTGGAACAGCATCCGCAGAGAAATGGCCACATCACCAAGCCTGACAGAGTTCAAGAAATGTTTGGACAATGGTCTCAGGCACAGGGTGAGATTGTGGAGGTGTCCTGTGCAGGGCCAGGAGCTGGACTTAATGATCCTTATGGGGCCCTTCCAAATCAGGATGGAATATGATGATATTCAAGTAAAGAGAAGCCCATATCTCCTTTACAAATATGAGGCAGCTTAAAAAAAAGAAAAAAAATAAAATTTGAAAGCTTGTATTAATCATGCCAAGTGAGAACTTGGCATTTAAAGTTGATATGGGTGTAAAATATAATACAAATTAATGCAACATAATTCCTCAGTTCAAATTGTTTTCAATGTGCTTATGTAAGTCAGCCTGAGATCACCAACTATAGATGTGGAAAGGCTGCATTGAATTCCATTCCAACAGTTCCAAACAGTCAATTTGTCCTAAAATTGCTTACCCAAACTGTATTGGCAAGTACAGAACTACCAATGCTAGAAATTCAGAGTTCTTGCCCTTCTTTAAGATGGAATGAATATACAAAAAAATCATATCTGAGGGATTTTTTTGTAATTCTGTATCTTCCTTAGGAATATAGTTAAATTTCCATTTCTGATCCTAGTTATAAATACAGGGATAAAAACAAGGCACGAGGGAAATAGCAGAGATATTTAGATAAACTATCTAAATATTTAATATCCTACAACACTGCTGTTCTTTGTTTTGGTTTTCATTTCAACAAAGTTATCATTTTTGAGTGTGGCTTATGTGAATCTTTGCTAACAACTGGTTTTAAAATAAGTCGGTCATTTTATTCATGGAGTCTAGTTGTGATTTTCCCAAAATGTAGGTAAGGAAAACAGAGACTACAACTTCTAACGCCAAAACATTTGGAAAAAGCAACAAGTTTTCAGACACAAGATCTTTTCTGCAGGTAGCTCAGATGTTACATCTCCCCCTTAGATGTAGGATTGTGATCTCACAGCATGAAATTAGCATTTCAGTTAGATTAAGAGTGTCCTAATGAGGAAAATACCCCAACTGTTCCACTGATTGAAGATCTGGAAGAATAGGAAGACCACCCATTTCTTCAGTGGATATACGTCTGTAACTGCAACATAGGACAGCATTTAAAAATACAGCATACACAGGTCAAAAGTAGGCAGATTGTCAACTTAGATGAAACTTTTACTGTGTTGACTTGACCTGTAAATAATAAGAACGCTGCAGATTCTCACAACAACCTGTGAATAATGTGCCCACCATCATTCTGGTTGTAGCATCTGGGTGATGGCAGTAAGGGCAGACCTGATGAGGCAATATTATAAAATCGTGCCAGAGGAAGTGTGTCACAGCCTTACCCAATTTCAGCACATTAATCTGCACCATCCTGAAGCCAACTCCAGTGGTTTTTTAGAGGTGATTGCTCTGGTTTGCAAGTTTTTTTTAGGGGGATGGAGAAGAGACATGATGGGATTATTTTTTCCTTTTCCTTTCATCCTGCCCCACTGAAATTTTTCAGAGGGTGCTCACAGAATATCCCTTATCTCTTATAAATCCAGCAATAGTCCTCAGAGCAAATCATTACAGGAACAGTTCAAATTGACTGAAGAATCATAAACAACCAAAAACTGGGTGTGGATGCATATAAATCTGGAAAAATTACTTAATCATACTATTTTATGAATTAAAATGGAATATTCTACACAAATATTATTAGTAACCACCAGAGCCTAAAAACAACTTAAGTTCCCAAACAATACAAATTCACCAGCATATTTCTAACACCTCCAAGATAAGTAATTGTGAACAGAAAGAAAGAGGTGACATTTGAAAGGATCACACTTCATGCTTCTTCACTAGTGTTAATGTGGGCTTCTCCTAGGTTCTCATTCAGATAAGAAACCTTAGGCTAAGTTTAGGAGAGCTGCAAAAGAAGTGAATAGCCCAGTTTGGGCTGTTGTATGTGAACTAGTTCTGCCCTGATTTTGCAGTGAGGATGCAGTGAAAACAAAACTAATTCAGCTTCCAAACCCACAAGCCACCTCAAAATTTGGAAAAGATCACAAGAGACTCAGCCAGCTGAAGCACTAAAACGACAGAGGATTTGTTCACAGAAGTCCCAAACACATGTTCTGAGGATATGAACTTGAGCTTCCTCATGTGATATATAGCTCAAAACTTGTTCATATTGGCCTTAATGCGTACAATAATTAATACAAATGGGATTTATATTTAAATAGGAAGGTCTTGTCCTTTCTGTTCCCCTTTTTCTATAGAATATTTTTCTAGAACTATTTGATCAACATCTGAGAGACAAGTTAAACTTAAAATTACATAGAATACAATGCACTATTAATTAGATATTTCTGAATTCATTATGCATTGATTTTAACAACTCAGAACAATTTCCACATATTCTCACACCATCAGTCATCATTAAAAAATCTTTAACCAAGGGAATCTACACTTTTAACACAGACAACAAAGACAAAAGGATATCCAATTTAGAAATGCTCAGCTCGGGAAAACAAAAACACACCACTTATTCAGTAGTCATGAATGATCTATTGTTCTGTACAGTTATGTCTCTCTTTTTCCAGATTATCCAAGAACAGAAGAAAGTTTCATCTGTTATTAAACTGTGGATAGGCTGAACAGTACATCAGAAATATAGTTTAGTAACTCAGCCATATACAATTTACCCAAGAATTTACTGCAGATTGAGACATTTTTCTTAGATCAAAAGTTGAATCATTTCAACTATGAATTCAGTGATTGGTTGTCCATGTCTCAGAGTCAACACAAAATTTACTGCTACTAAAATTCTTTAGACTTTTTCCAGGTTGTAGTGGAAATCTAAAGGAGCAAATAAAAAAGTAAAGCGCATCTCTGAAAAAGGTTGACAGCTTTGGAAGCCAAAAGTTATACAGTTCCACAGCCAGCAAACATGTTATATTCTCAGATTAAATGCTTTAAATAATAGACAATTTTCCAGAAAATTTGTAGGGTTTTCTCCTTATCCAATTAGGTAAACAGCACTACAACTGCTGCCGCTCTGAAATGCATACCAGTCAGAGTTTTTGGTGTCTTCTGCAGTTGAATGACAATTTGATGTCTCTGTTCTCATTGCCATTGTCAATTCTCATTGAAATCCAGCTCCGCAAAACTAAAAGTAGCCTTAAAACAAGTATGTGGTTTAAGAGGACTAACAGGAGTTACTGTTATTCCAGAGATCAGTACAGGCTACAGAACTCAACACAGTTTCCAACTTCTTATAATAACCTGAGCACCACAGAAAATGTTGTAAATACAAAAGTGTCAAAGAAAGGCAGTTAAAGCCCATTGCCAGTCCTTGTTAAATGGAAGCTATAGTGTAAGCACCAGAAAGGAGCATGAGAAAAACTGGAAATAAAGGAATGTTGATTTTGATACAAACCTGATGTCAGTTTAATTATGGTTTTTTTTGATATAATAGAAGGATAGAAAAAAAATATAATAAACAGGTATCTGATCATTTTATGCCAGGAAGAACATGAAGTCTGCCTCTAGTTTGTGCTATTCTTCAGGACTTCTTAGAAAAAGGAAAAAACAAACTAACAAACAAACAAACAAAAAAAACAATCCTGCATCCAAATTGTCTATCAAGAGAAAAAAACATCCATCCTCTCCTACAGAAAATATGTTCTTTCCTGAATGGGATTAGGACCAGGTTGACAGAGTTGAAAGAAACGGTGGACCTGTGTCTTTTCAAACATCAAAAAACACAGAATCATGGAACCATTTAGGTTGGAAAAGGTCCCTGAGATCCTTGAGTCCAACCACGAACCCAGCACTGCCAACCCACCACTAAATCTAAACACTCCATCTATACATTTCCCCAGGCAGCCTAATGCAATGCTTGACAACCCTTTCCATGTAGAACCTTTTCCTAATAGCCAACATAAACCTCTTCTGGCACAACTAAATCCTATACCTTGGGCTGAAAATTTAACTGTTGCTTTCTGTATTTTCAGTAGTTTTTTCAGCTTAAAAATCCTGGCAATACATAAACTCCTCTTTTTATAAAAATCCTTAAGCATTTCCTCATCCAGAGCTCCCAAAATTGAGAAAGAGACGTACACCACAAAAGAATGGGTGGAAATACTTCCAGGGTATACAAACAAGATATCTAATGCAACTGTTGAAAAAAAGTATGTGTATTCTAAAATATGAGAAGTGCATTTATTTCTTAAATTAATGTAGAGTACACACAGAGAGGCATAAAGATATGGTACTACTTCTACTGGAGAGAATGCTGAAGACATGGTCTTGGCCAAGATTAGTAACGATGCAGAAAAGAGTAATATTACACTAAAACATATCTTGGGCATCCCTTTTGTTAATTATCTGGCATAATAAAGAAAACATCTAAAGAAATTCTATTTTGAATGTTAAAAGATTCCTTCTTGGAATGGCTTGTTTTGGAACACATAAAAGGAAGTTTTAATCAAAAATAGAAAAAAAAATTATACTTGAGATATTCAGTAACAGCAATCAAACCAGAATTAAATTTAGTTCTCTTAGAGCAGCAATAATATAAAATAACATATTAAAAAAAATCAACCTAAGATATGGCATTTTAGAAGACAGTTAAAACCAAAACAAAAATGAAACTTATACCAAAAATAACTGGACACATATAATATGAAGTTAACTTAAATCCTTGTATTACTAGCTGGAAGCTCCATAAACACATGATACTAATCATAACTATTTCTGGACCTTGAAGAATCAGGAAAATGAATTTTATAAACTCCACTAGCAAAGCAAAAAGAGTCTTCGACTCTTTTTTTGCATTAAGCAGAAACCTTTTCAAAAGAAACAAATAGCTCATTGAGGCCAACAGAAGAGAATCAGCCATGAACATGAACTGAGGGGGATTTGATACTTGACCAAGTTATGATGAGGTAAAAAGCTGGCAGGAATGCCTCCGAATCAAGAAATTTTATCCTCAAATTACTAATAATGCTGTGAAGTTAGTTTAATTTATATTTTCAGCAGGCTGTATATGTGCACTTAGATGCCATATGAATTGTTATACCACTGGAAACTTTTCTCTGCATATGTGAATTGCAAAGTTAACATCAAATCTGAAGAATTTGTAGACAAACCCCAAACCAGGGAAGTTGTCTACAGAAGGATCCATGTCACCAATGCTACTTTAGAAGTGAACATTTGCTTTGTTCTTCGTCACAATAATTCAATGAAATACCATTTTCAAGACATAATTGTTTCAAGTAATGATGATAAACCTCTGTCCTAGAGAAAAAACATTACGTAAAGTCACTGATAATGTGTTAAGTTTTTGGGACTTATTCACATTCATCCAAAAAAAAGGAATTTTGCCAACTTGGGATCTCTTATAATGGCAGATGAGATTTTCCAGAAAAGCATGTAATATTTCCAGAAATAAGTGAAAAGCTCTTTCAATTTATTGTCCATTTTTTCAATATTTGAAACATTGAAAATATATTATTTCCAAGAATTTTATGCAATGCTGAACACTATAATTTTCAAAAACTATGACTTATTCTTAAGAACCTCTAATTTCAAAACCTAGGACTTCAAAGAAAAATGTTGTATCTCAATTTATTAACATGGCAGTCAGCATTAAATCAGTTCATATGAAATTTCTGAATTAAATACTTATCTGTGGACAAAACTAAGCATTATTGTGGAGTCTAAAATTGAAAGACAACAGTCATTTACTTTTTCAAAGCATTGCTACTGTTTCTGACAACTGAGATAGGACAAAGCTCATTTTAACATTCATAAACTATCTGTAAAATTGAAGTTAATTAACAGAATCTAGATAAACATTACAAAAGAACAAATGGCAGCAGCTAAACGAAAAATTTGGTTTCATCAGCCCACTAGAATTTTTGGAATGCATTTACAGCACAATCAATACAAGGAAAAAGGTTAATTTATCTAACTTAGTATCTCAAAGCACTTTAAATAAAATGCTTCACTTAAAAACTTTAGAGTTTATAGATAAAAAAACCCTGTTTGTTAGCAAAGCATATAACAATTCATTACTAGTTTATCAGTCTGAGCTGAGAATGACACCATTTAAGATAATACAAAGTAAATACAGAATGTTTTTTGTTATTACTTCTAAAGCAGAATGTGCTCAGATACCCATAGATTGTGATTTTTTAGTTTGCTTGTCTAGCACACTTTTCAACTGTCAGCCTGATTCTTCTTTTCTTGAAATTTTCATGTTAGCAAGTCTTTTGGGAAAAGATTGCAATACTGATATAGTGGCTTTGATTTAGGGTAGATGAAGGCCCATCTCACTTCCTCAGTTACATGGTCTTCTCTAAACATCCAGTGCAAATGTTTATCTAGTGAGGACTCTCATCTTTCAGTCATACAGAATTTATGTGGTCTTTTGTCCAAATGTTCTTTTCCTTTAGCATTATATTGATCTGGGACACCTCCATCATTCCTTGGCTCCTGGCTTTAATTTTCGTGCTCCAGAAATCTCCACATGTATGTACATCCCCAAGACTCCCCTGGGAATAAAAGCATGTCAAAATCCTCGAGGAAAGAGCTAGGATAATAATTCTAACCCAGTTGAAAGCAAGGAGTAGAACAGAAACTAGCTTCCAAGTACTCATTTATTCCACTGTCTTTAATTCACTGCCAAAAAACTTCAAAACAAATCCCCATGTTTTTATTAATTTTAATTCTCTTAATCCTTAAGAATACAGATTTAGTGCCTTTAATTCATGAAATAAGAAGATATCTTCAGGGTAAATCATTATTAGATATCATGTAGATTTCACAGGAACAGCTACCTGCAACACAGGAGACTGAAATTTCCATAGGAACTATTGGAAAAGATAATTATGTTGTCACTGAAATGCAGTAGTTGTCTGACTTCTCTACAGAATTATCAGTTTGGAAGGACCAAAAGAGAGGAATCATTTATCACAGTAAAAATTATTTCATTGTCTTGTGATCTAATTTCCTTAGAAACTCAGGTGTTCTGGAGCACTCTGCTAATTGGTGACACAATCCTTGCTCCCTATGACACATTAGATCCCACTGACCAATTTTAAATTTTGTGGGAAGAGAGTGAGGAGTACAGGCAGTCTAAAAAACATCAAGCTTGTCCAAGTTTCCTGAAAGTCAGCAGCTAAGAAATAGAAATACTCCATGTTCTCCTTAAAAAAGGAGAACAAAATCATTAGACAACTAATAAAATGAGCAGGCCAATTAACTGTCAATTAGCACATACAAACTAACTGGTCAACAAGCCCATGCAGAAAAAAATCATAGCTCTGCTGCTTTTGGCCCACCTAGAGAGCCAAATAAGTGTTTAATGAATAAAAAGAGTTGAAGAAATACTGCAGAAGGTTCCATGAGAGGGATATAGTTGCTATAAGGGAGACCTCAGTACTCGGGATACCCTTATACCTTCAATATGAAAACACTAGGGATGAGGAAAAGTGAGTATGACTTTTAAGAATTAAGTGATTTAGTAAAAAGTGAAGATATTTTAAAAGCTAATAAGAAAGAAAATAATGTCTCAGAGTACTTCAGTAGAGGAAAGAAAATACAAAAAAATAAAAACCAACCCAAGGCACATGTGATATAAGGACATGGGAGTATAGAATATATTTTTCATTTCCAAGTTTATCTTCTTTAATGATAGCCTGCTTTTGAGGCACCTTCATGTGCCTTATTGCCACTGTCACACTACTCAAAAGTATTTCAGTCTCATGAGATAAAACAATAGGTAGTTAGAAGGAAGTTTTAGTCTCCATGTAGGTTGTATAATTCTACTGGGAAGAAAATTATGAGGTTTAGCAAGACTTAAATATATCACGGGAGCTTGCTGAAAGTTTTCCATGAAAATTCAAATGAATCCAGATTGCTCAAATCTAATAAGTGATCATATATTATTGGTGATTGAATAAACGCAACAAAAAAACCTCTCAGTGAAATAAAAGGCTTTGGCTTTCCAAAAAATAAATAGCTTAATTATAACAATATTTCGTTTAAAGACAAGTTTCACAGGTACTGTAACTTCTATAAGCATCATCAGATCAGATCTCTGGATTTCACCATCCAAGATAGGCACCAGCTATCAGTTGTGAGGTCTTTATTTGGGTTCATCTTCTACATTTTCAGCAGGTGGGAAATCTTTTTAAGGATTCAAAATCAGTATCTGTTTAGGTTAGGAACTGATGGTTTAAAAGCAAGTCTTGTCCAATCAACAGCATTAAGATCAGCGCAACTTTAAAATGCAATTATGGAACCTGCTCTCAGGATCTACCTCCACACTCTAGTGCTCTCAAAAGCATTTTTAAAAGTCTGTAAACAATTCTGTAGTGAGTAAGCAGCATCAGCACTGTTACAATTCCTGTGAAACCAGCTGCAGGATTCGAGATGCCAACAGAAATGTGCTCTCTCCCTGTGCTACTGTGATGTGTTTGCAACCATAATTATGGCGCTCAGGTGGATGCTGTAACAGCTAACCTCTGCCATCAAAATTAAAATGCCTGGCAAGAGCAGACCTTGAAGCCTGAAGGACCAAACACTTACAAAGCAAAACCACTGAGACAAAATTCACGCAGAAATCAACACCCATAGAAACTTATCACCATGTTGTGCACAGCTGAATGCAGAGGCCAAAGCACTCCAACAAGGCTGAAGCCAGGCTGCAGTCCTGCATATGATCTATGACTAATTCAGAAATCTCTGGAGCACCTTTTCATCATAGGTTAGAAACCTACTTTCTGCACTTTAATTTATAGTATACACCATTTAAAATCTAAAACATGCTAAGACATGACAAGTTTAACTCTCAGATTTTCCCCATGGGTCCTGCAACACTCCCAGGCACTGGTATCAGATATCAGGAAATGTCAATATCTGTGTTACCTTTCAACAATCCCAAGGTAAAGCATTTCTATGCTGCTATCAAATTCACAGCACACTTCAGGAACTGTTTCACAAGAATGCACAAACACTAGTTATTCTTATTTTCAAATCTCCATGCTGCAATTTTTTTGCTTTGTTTTACTCTTAAATTAGAAGTACAAGGAGTTTTCAACAGCCCAGACATCTAATTTTACAGCTCAAGGATTTTAGTACTATTACACACTAAAGCAGCAAATGTGAAACCACAAAAAAAAAAAAAAATCTATTAGCCTGATATTATAAAGTAACTTGTTACATCTTCTAAGAAAGTAAGGGGTTGTTCCATGTCAAGAAAATTACAGACACCACATACAGCACTTGTAAAATTTATTCCACAATTCTAAATGACATGTAGCCACACATATTACAGTGCTCTATAAAAGCCTCAAAGAAGCATCTTCTGGAAATACCATTTTCCTTATGACAAGGGAGGACAGTAAGTTATAATTCTCAAGATTTTCCATAAGAGTTTAACTGAAGAATAAAATAGAAAGTGAAATTTTACACATAAATCAGAATTTTCAAAGTTTAAAGTTGCTTTGTAATGCCTGAGGTATGGGCAAAATAGAACAACTTTTGTCATTGATCTCAATGGGTCACACTACAGGGAGGGCCTCAAAGAATCCATGCCATAGATTTTGATCTTGCAAACAAACCCCAACTTAACTTTCTATCAAAGAAGCAATTTGTATAATTAAAAATACACACATAAGATCAAATACTTATAGAACCAAAGCTTCAGGATATAGTCTTAAAGGCCACTTTGTGTGCAGTGGAAATGACTTAGTTTGTATCTAACCTCCAGCAGTTTTTTACTGCTTCTTTGCTAAGGAGTAATTGAGCTATGGCAGACAGCTGTGAGTGGCTCATCTATTTCATACAAAAGTACATCAATTTAGTTTAAACTGTTCTGAAAGCTGCTTAACCTAAGCATGCCATGCTTAATCTAAATCAGCATATTGGGCATGGAAGCAGGTGCAGAGCACATCAGTCATTAATGTGGTCCAGAGACAATTGTGTCCAGCAGCTCTGGGAGCCACTTAGGTCAACTGCTCAGGTCACTCCTCAAATGACTACACCTCCATTCTCTTCTTCCAGACCATTATTAGATCAAAGACACACTACTTGGGAATAGTATCTTCACTTATAGTTCATCAAGGTAATCGTACTGCAGCTTGTAAACTTTGCACTAAGTCATTCTCAGACAAAGGGTTTTACCCTTGCATGTGTAACATGTAGACCTACCATCAGACATTCTTCCCAAATTCATCTTAGTTACTTTTATTGAAATGAAAGGACTCTGGCTTAAGCTGACCACTATTCCCGCTCTAAACTCAACAGAGACAGAAATACACCCCCAGGTGAAACTCAATGACCAAATGGACCACCTCTTTCAGAGAGTAAGGTCAGGAGCAAGCAATATCCTGACAACTTTGTAGTCACAAAAGTTTATGGGAGGTTTGCTATTGTAAATAGTGAAATAAGCTCTCTGTTCAACTTTTGTATTAATTATTCTGTTTTTGTAATAAAGGTTTCATACATTTAGCAGCAGAATTTAAGGACAGTATACTGCATTCAGAGCCATTGTTGAAGAAACACTCTTTACTGTAACTTTGACTTCGAAATGTGAAACATTTTTTTTACAAAAACTCAATTCTTCTAGAAATTAAATAACCCACTGCAGAGCTTGAGTGTTAAACCACAGAAGCTGCAGTCACTCAAGGAATACTATGGAATCAGTGAAGTGCTTGTGACTGTTTACAGCCTGGTTATGAGCTATAATAAGTGCTGAACCTGCTGAATACTTTAACACCTTCTCAGCAGTGTGTTTAGAAATGACTGCTATCCCAGCTGCTTGTGTAACCTGAAAATATGCAGGAGGACATGGCCATGCCTAAGATAAGCAGAGAAGAGAGAATAATGACTTAACTGCATGTAAACATGGGCACGTAAAGACAAGACATTTTCTCAGCAACAACATCAATAAGAACAAGATCTCCAAGACAGCTTATGTCTTTCTGGCCTCCCAGACAGCACATACTTTCAAGCTTTGCATCATACCATTCTCAATCAACTAGGATGAAATATTTCATATATAAAGGAATGGGTTTATTTTCCTTTACTCTTGGCTTTTACCACACACCCACAGGAGAGCACTTAGCTTAATCATAAATAAAGAGTTGCAGGGGCTCATGGAATTGAGCAACACTTGCTAACCTTTAGCTTTCTGGATGAAAAATGACCTTCAGTGATGACCCCAGTGAATAGTGCTATCTGGAATAGCTCCCTCACATCAAGAAACCTATTATTTTGCTATTATTAAGTTTTAGTAACACTGCTGGGAGAAACCATCTGTTAAAGGAGAAACAAGGTACTAACCCTTAGCTATGTGGGGTCGGTTGTTTTCTGCAATCAGTTTGAGGCACTTTTCATTCATTTTGTACCATTTCCTTTCACCAGTGTCAGGAAGATCAGAATAAGAAAAGACCAACATCCTTGTGATGTTTATTGCACATCAACAAATAAAGGATATATTTACAGCTGCATTCACCACTTTACTAGGCCTATTAAACAAATGTGTTGTAAGAAAGAGCTTATAAAGCAACCTTAGCAACAGTAAAAACCCCATTGTTTGACTCCCCACAGAAGCTTCAATTGCTTCACAGTATGAAGTCAGGAATCCTTTAGGTGAAAATAAACACAGAAGTAGAAAACAGATACATTAAGGATGTGAAGAGGAGTTAAATCTTCTTTCACTGAATGCCTATCTTCCAAGCACTGGTCCCTTGGTTTAGAGAATTATTTTTTGGGGCGAAAAAATGACCCATCATCATGTTAGAGGAGTCTAGCACGGGTTGAGAATTTCTGTCTGCTTATAAACATATTTTTGGGGATTTAGAAAAAATAGAGAAGATAAACTGCAAATGCTGAACAAGCAGATCTCCTAAAACCTGAAATTCTTCATTACTGATGTAGTAAAAATCCTAGCAACATGATTTCACAAGGACCATAAACAACCTTTTTTCATATCTATTCCTGCCAAATCACAGTCTGAAGAGTACTGTATATTGCCTGTCATCAAATTCTTATAAATAACGAACATCTTTTGCTCAGGCCAAAGGGATAGGAGAAGCTGTCAGTGATATTTTTGTCTTTTCCCAATTTTTGGCTACTAGACATTTTTTTTGGTTGAGTTTAAGTTGGTTTTTTTTTTATATATTTTTCATTAATGAAATTTTTGGCCTTTAATTTTTTTTTGTATTTTCACGTTAAATATTAATAAAGATCCTTTGAACTGTATTGCAATAGATCCCATGAAGCAGACAAGTCTCATGCTTCTCATATAATCTTCCTTGACCAGAAAGTTTCCTTCACAATTAGGAACTTCTGATATGAAAATTCAAGCAAGAATGGTAATATAATTTTTGAATGTTACATGTATATGTAAAACTAGGCTTTGCCATTTGACCACTAGAAGATTTCTTTCACATTGACTTTGTCATGTGCAGAAGTTTACAAAACCAGTTTTTAATCCTTTCCTTGATACTAGAAGTCTAAATACCAAGAGGCGATCAGTAGCAGGCAGGTGAGTTACAGAGGGTGCTATGGCACTGTGCTTCCCCATGGAAAAGCAAAGACAGCACAATGGAGTATTGCTGGTTCCTGGTACACAGAATTGATTCTGTTCTTGTGGAGTTTACGAGGGAAAAGGTTGGCACTTCTGCAGGGCAAATGAAGTTTCAGTCTGAAACACAACACTGCATTCAGCAACAAATCTCAGATCATTACACGTAACTGGAGGACTCTTGTTGACTTTTAATAAGAGTTGAGCAGATTCTGATTGACAGAAGAGGCAATAAAGCATACCAGCTACTCTAGCGAGACAGGCTAGAAAGACATGACATAAACAACTGCCAATTCTCTGCTTTCACCTGAGACTAATAAAAAGTAATTTAAAGATGAGATTCAACTTTTATTTCATCAAAAATTATTCTGCAGCTACATGAGTGAATCAAGTTTTGCAGCTATTGGCTGCACACACCGGCTGGGTGTCATGCCAGGGCCAAGATGTTTGGCAGGCATCCCTTTGACAACTTTGTGGTTGCAGACCTCCTGTACATACTTGCACAGAAACTGTAAAAGGAACCTTTGACATGCCATTACATTCTGGAGGTCCTCTAAATTTCAGGTAAAATAAGAAGGGGTACACCAGAAGAGGAACAAAGATTCATCACTAAGATTATACATTCACCAAAAGCAGTGCAGCTGAACGGTGCATTTGGATGCTTGATTGTAATGTGCTGCAATTTACAAACCCTTTGAAGAGGTCTGGCATCAAAATGCCACAAAGGACCCCTGAGACAAGCCAGAGAAACCACTCCTTCTGTTTGTAACATTGTGTCTTTAAAACTGAAAAAAAAAAAAACCACCAAACAAAATTTATCTAGAAATACTTTTGCCTGGGTGATTTTTATAAGTATGAAAATCATCACAAGGTAAGAAAAAACTGAATAAATAATGGTACAGTCCTGCTTTACATTGTTTTGAAAGGGAAAAAAAATAGTCTTTAGACTGCTATAAAACAGTTTGCCAAAGGGATGCAGCATGAGTGAAAGCATATCAATTTATAGCTTAAACTAAGAAGAAAATGCTTAGAGGAAAAGCACATTGAAGTCAGCTTTCAATTGAAGTCGCTAACAAGGAGAAATCTCTCTTCCAAAATAAGAATTTGTAGCCTTGAGGGTGATGAGAAGAACCAAGATCAAGGGAAAAATGGAATTTGTCAATGTGAGATAAACACATTGGTTTTAAAATTGTGATCTGAGAGAATCATGATGGTTTCATTTGTTTTAATATATACAGTAGGCTCAGTAGAGTCAGTTCCTCAAACAGAATCTTGGTGATGACAATTCAAATTTTTCACCAATTTAAAGATGGAGTTTATTTTAAAACTTCTGAAATACTGTTTCTTCAAAATTATGTAAGTCCTTTCTTAAGAGGAGTTTGAAATTATGGCTAAAGTACTACCTATCTTTATAATGCAATATTTTCATTCTTTTTCAACATGCTCTTTCATGCTTAATTCTGAATCCTTAACTGATTTAAATAAATGCCAAACATTAACTAACCAAGACAAAACATTTTAAATAGTATACTCAAGAGGGCTTTTTTCCCTGTAAAACAAAGATTGTTATCTTTATTCCTACAGGCTATGAATTTCTTCAAGAAATGATGATTTTTGTAATTACACTGTCTGCATGCTATAACTTCATCACATTTGCCTGGCTACAAGAAGAAAATCAGGGCAAGAGTTTAAATAATATATAAATTTCCATTGCACACTTTCAGTATATATACTGATCAAAAGTTTCTCAAAAAGGCCTGACACAGATGCTCACCCTTGCACACCATCCTGTAAATCATGTAATTAACATTAATCCTGTTTTCATTTAAGCAAAATATAACGCTGGCTTTCAGTGAAATAATGATGAGTACGATATCTGATGAAGAGTTTAAAATAGCAGATGGTGTTATCACTTTGAAAGCAGGGAGTTAGCTGCAGAGAAGCGGCAACATGCAGGATATTCTGATCTTGCACCTTCAGATAGTTCTTTAAAGCAGGAACAGGAAAGTGATTGATGTTAAGCTGCAAACCGTCTGCTCCTTGCATCCCTGGCGTGGCACTTATCGCCTCAGAGCTCTGCTACAGCAATACTTACAGCAGCCTTTGTCAACAAAACGCAGCTATGAAAGGAACTAGCATAAATTCTCTGCCAAAAAATTCCTGTCTCAGTGAGCAAGGCACCCTAAGATTACTTGTAAGCACTCCAGAACTTCCTAGCAGTCACCCTTTGTGATATGGATAGATAATAAACCTAAATGTTGTTCTAAATGTTGGTAGACAATCGGTTGCCTATCCAGTGGGAGGTGCAAAAGCTTTCCTCTCTGCCTCATAAGTGGCCTAGAGATGCTTGTGCATCTTTGCCTAAGATATTTTAAGCTGACATTGAGTTCTATGTGGCCTCAAGAATTATAAAATATTACTTGTCATGTGTTTTTTCCAAACACTCGTAATTCTGGTTATCAGCTCTTATACCGAAGCACATTTATGTGTGGAGCCATAATAAAAAACATTAGTTTCAAAACCTTTGGAATTTTACTGCTCTTTAATTCAATGTAAGAAATACAAAAACTTCAATCTGTTGTATAACACACACACACATATTTTACAGATATATATATATACATATATATATGTATATATATGTGTGTGTGCGGGTGTGAATACATATACTGTATCCTCTACTTTTTTGTACATAGACCTCTCTGGACTATATATAAACAAAGACCACAAGTCGGTTCCTTATCTTGGTACAAAGTCAAGGTGATTTATATCAAGCATGAATTAACATCTTATTGAATTTGAACTTGCTTTGGTAGGAAAACTGCTCTTTCCTAATCGTTTAAAACCAGTGAAAGCTGTTAGAAATAGAAAACATTTTCATGTATGAAATTGAACCAGTCATGATTCAGCTCTGGGTTATGTGTCTAGTCTTTAATTAGAGTTGAGCATGATTTAAGTGACCAGGTGATTACTAATTGAAAATACTATACTTTTATGAAACATATTTGCCTACTTTAGAACTCGGAAATGACGGTCTGCATTTTTGTTACTCAATGCAGTCGTTAGCCCCTGAATAAATTTTACTGCCCTCTAGCTAGAGAACAGAGTAAGATATCATGGATAAATATGGTGAAACTCTTAGTCTTAATTACAATAAATTCTAAATTGCAAATATCAGGAAAGTTAAAGTAGGTGTGCTGAAACTGCAGCTCCTGCAAATGGCAATGAAACATATTTTCTGCTGTTACAGACCTCAGCAGCCCTCCAGGATGACTAGTCAGCCCTAAAAAAACTAAATTCTTCTACATTAAATGTTTTATATTACACATTTTACATATTAAAATCCAACTATGAAGGTGGAGAGTATCAGTTTTTGTCTACAACATTTCATCTCTCCCTTCCTTAGCAGTATGTTACTATTTGAAATATTTGTGCTGGAGAATACATTTTTTTAACCCAGATGATTTCCTTCTAAGTTCAGTCTGCTCCTTCTGCCTGCTGCAGCTTGACTCTACTGTAGAAAGTTGCAAGCAGCTCCAACAGGTAAACAAGACATATTTCAAAGGGTAAGGCAGGCACAGTTGGTTCTTACCCGCACTTTTTCCAGACAAGAGCAGTGTCCAGTGCATAGCTGCACAACCTGAGGTCAGGTAATGCCAAAACCCCTCAAGTCACTCAAGAGAATGTAGTGGGTACAACAGAAAACAGATCTCTCAAGATGTGCAAATTGCTGCACGTAACTGCACCAGACCCCACTGCGGCAACAGAACTGTACAGACCACTCTAAAGGCTCAACATCTCATTTTCATACTGTATTACCTTTGTTCTTTACCATAATTATGAACTAGGAAAAAAAACCATCCCAAACCAATTAGAAATACAAATGAAACCATGCATAATGCTTGAGTTAGACAATTATGTCCTTCATGTGCCTTTCAGGCCCACATGCTTCCAGTGTAGCTCTGTTAGGCTTATAAAAATATATCCCTCCTGTCCTCTAGAAACCCAATCCATTTCAATCTGTAATGTAAATAGTTTCTTTTAAACGCACAGTGTGTGCTGATTTCACCTTAATTATATATTTCCCATTGCGAGAACTCAAACTGTGGGACACTGGGAAAGAATTTAACCAGCAGCCTATAAAGAACAGGGGCTGAAGCTTGGCTTCCATTAACACCTCATTAGCCAGAGTCTGTACTGTATGTAAAATGAGCTAATGATTTTTAAATGAAGTTGTCAACCTATAACTTAATAATGCAGAAATCTATTTCTCTGTAATATTAGCAAGCTATAACACATGTTTATCTCTACAAATCAACATGTAGCTATCGGAGTACGCAGATCTTGGTTGGTCATCTTCAAACAGTGATCTTTAGTGCAATCATAACGCTAATACCACAAGTGGTACTGATTGCAATATAAATTTCCTAATGGACACAAGATGATGGTTTGAGGAAAACAACTTCAAGTTCTGGATATAAACCTATCTCAACTTACGAAAAGTGAAGTTAGAACCATAAAATGACTGCTAGGTGGTTATGGGATCAAGTCACATCTGATAAAAAAATGGCAAGATTCACATTTGAGCTTACTGTGAATTGAGACCATCACCTGCCTTAGCAAAAATCACCATTACAGTTTGCATTGACTTGACAGGTTTAACAGTAGTTCATGAATGCAGGACTTTCATTGACTCCCACTGAAGCAGAGTAAATGGCCATGGAGTCAAACAGGGGTTGCACAATATATCCCTTAATTGGCAGGGGGATTGTGGTATTCCTATCCATCAGGCGACCCCTCTGCAAGGGTTAGGACCTGATCTTGTTGCTGTGGGTTTGGAGACATGTGCACTGCAGGTGAAGGTCTGGTTTGCTGGGAGAGCAGAAGGTTCCCATTCACTGTCAGGCCACCACCTCACTTTCACTGAGCACCACTTTAAAAGGGATTTAAAGAGATAATTTGTGAATTTATAAAAATCAGAGGAGACTCTTTCTAATTCATGCAAGTGTTCTCTTGACTCTAAGGAAACAAGACTTTAAAATGGACTGGTTTTAAATATTCTTCCGTAACAACAAAAACAAAAAAACCAAAACAAAAAAAAAAAATCTGATGTCCATAACCTCATCATACTCATCATAGAAGCTCTTAACATTCCAGTCAGCACTGACCTATCTTGCAAGGGCCTGAATCCCAGCCTGAATCCCAATTAGCCACCAACATCTGCAGTTCCAAAGGGAGGCAGTCAGCAGGCCTGCTGACCTCCATGTTGCAGGGTCTTTGCAGTGAAATTTTTTATCTGAGGCTGCAGCTACTCCACACTGAAAATTTGCACATATGGGCTTCATCCTCTGTGCCACAACAGCAACTCACAGGACAGGCTGAAGCACCTTCATACAGAGGGTGCACAACCACCTCTTTGTAACTTCTCCCGCCTCTCTGGTACCCACAGCAGGCTTTCTCTGGAGCAAATGCAATTCAGATGAGGGTCCCTCCTGCTGCTCCTGTTTGATTAGTGAGGACAGCAGTGACATTTGCTCATTGTCTTCGTGCTTGGTCGCTACATTCTTCTGGCTGGGAGGGCTGCAGTAGCTGTTCCCGGGGTGGCAGGCAGGTATGCCATTTCCAACCCTTGCCTGGGGACATGTGGTCAGGCACTCCCTGGCTGCAACACTGCTTGTAAAATCAGTCTCATTTCCTAAGGATGAAAAATGTGATAGGGTATTGTACAAGGTGAAACATGACATGGTGATGCGTGTGACCATGGTAGGGAATTTATGAGGCCAGATCTTTCTGTGTTGTTGGATCTGAGGGAACTGCCATCAAGCAGGTAAGGATCAGCCCTCTGTGATAAATTGATGTTTTAAGATCTCTTTGAAGATATCAGAGTTATGATGTGTTATGGCCAAATTACTGGCTCACTGCTGAAAAGAGAAGTAGTATGCAGTGCAATGTACACTAGTTCCAACCATTGGAAAGCAATTACTACTACAAGTGAGCAGGGAAGCAGTTAATAGTCACAGCACCATAGTGGGTAGCTTGCCAAAATTTTCAGCTAAGCCAAAGTCCTGAACCAACATAACACTTGGTCTATTTGTCTCATTTACTGTGCTTTTCTCATCCCCCTTACCCCATCAGAAGCAAACAAATGTCAGTAACAATTAGAGACCTAGCAGTTACATCTAGAAATAAATCAATATTCAAATGCACATTTTCAACGGTAAGAGATGTGAAAGGATTATACAATCAGCATTTGGCACTCATTCCTACTGTACTCTGAACCATAGGTTAAAAGTGGTTTATATGTTAAAAGGGGTCATATAATTTATTTCATTCAGAACAATTACTTGTTTACTTACAAGACAGCTTTCCATGAAAAATACTTCTTTCTCTAAAACATTTCATAGCCCTATAAAAGCAAGCCCCATTTCTTATAGCTTCCTAGCAAGACTTTCAGACCAATTATCCTATTCAGCTTCTCCCTTCCTTATAATTGGTAATTTAGCTTGCTATATAAAACACAATTAAACCTTGTTAGGAGTAAAGCTGTATACACATGGATCTCTAGATGCTGCTAATTCTTAAAATTTAGCCATTCCTAAAATAGGTATTCTAACACACTTCACACTGATGCAGCTTTGTTATCACTTGCATAACCATTGAAATGTTCTTGAGTGAATTGGAATTTGCTCATTCCCAACTATGTCAGAAAAAAAGCATTTTGTTTTCATCTGTGCCTAAGAGGTAATGTCCAAACATTACTGATTGGCCAATCATCACTTTATCTTGCACAATTACATTTCTTTCTCCTACTGCAATGACCATCCCTCATACCTGTCTAAGTATATAATCTACAAATGTATGCCCTGCTGCAGAGGGGCACTGAAATGCCGTGGCTGTGCCAGGTATCATATATATACAGGATTAAACCCAAATCATAGGGAAGAGTTTAAATCACATGCAATCCAACACAGAGACACTGAAGGAGCTAAGGAAGAAAGGTTCAGCCTTCAGGTAGCTGAGACTTAAATAATTTTAAGCAAAAATAAAATTTCTAAGTATTCCATATAAATATGTCAGAAAAAATAACATTTTTCCTTTGGGTAACTCAGTTAAACAGCAAGCAGACTTACATTGGCAGGTACTCATTTTAATTATAGTGTGATGACACTTGCTAGTTTAGAAAATGAATCATGGTTGCACAGGAATTCAGTCCTTTTGCCTTAGCTATATTTGTAGACAGATAGAATTCTAAAAGTGAAACAGACATTTAATTGTTCAAGGGTTACATGATGAACATTTATTCAGCAGTAATTTCAGGTTATCTTCTCCATTTCTTTCCCTCTTAATAAGAGACCTGACAGCCTTCTTACAGCCTGGAGAGTAAGAGAGAATGACAAGCAAATCTAACACACTTTCAGGTAGAAGAATATTTCAGTAGTCTAAAATCATCACTGCAAGCACCTTAAGTCTTCCAAAATTCAGCAAACTTAATCTAAGGTGCAGTTTAGCACAAGGAAACAATTCACAAGATTTCTGAACAGGACCAGTTTACTCTATCAAAGGACCATAATTTAATCCCGATACAATGCATTCAGTGAAGGCAATGAACTTGCACAGTACAAAGTCTTTAAACTCTGACACACTGACCTACCTTTATGTGACAGACGTAACCTCGGCTGCCTCGTATCTGCTGCGTGACATCCAGCCGGTAGCTCCAGCAACAAGCCATACAGCGCCAGCATTAGAAGGTCCTGAGCAGATGCCATCCTGCCCAAGATAAATTTCTTGCTCTCTTCACTGAACTGCTGCTGTTTGTTTGTTGTTTTGCTGGGGTGTTTTTAAGGCTCCAACTTCCACTTTGCCAGTGCAGTTAGATCTCTCTCTCTCTCTTTGGTCAGTTTGTGGGGTGTCTCTGTGGGAAATTCAACGTTCATCAAGAGCAGCACACAGCCTCAGCTAGCCATTCGTCAAGCTGTGCAAATGTCATGTAAAAATATTCCCTCCCTAGGACAATTGTTTATAAAGTGCAAGGACATTCCAAGGCGTTACTCTGCAGTGTTGTGTCTTGAGCTGTCTTTAGTAACTCTGCCAGTGGATTCAGGAAGAAGCTGTATTTTCAGTCCCTCCTGCAAGGCAATTCATTCAGAGAAGGAGGGAGGGAGAGGGGGAAAAAAAAAAAAAAAACCACGGAAAAAAGGAGGAAGCACCCTCCTCCTTGGTGCTCCTCAGAACTCAGCCCCTTGCTCTGACTTGCCAAACAGCTAGTTTTAATTCACCTTTCACCTTTGCTAATTAAAAACAAGAAGTGCCATTCCCTCCTGGAGTTGCAGGATCCACCCAGCGGGAAGCCGGGCTGTCAGGCTGCTGTATTCACTGGGAAAGTTCAGGGAGGGTTTAGGCAATGCACAGTCCTGGCTGCTTCTAGGAAGCGTTTTAATCCACGTGCCGTGCACTGATTCCTCAATTGCTTTGTGGTTTCACGTTGTAAAACGCCAGGAGAAGGGTCAGAATTCCTCCTGTCCCTCCCTTTCAAAAAGTCATTTCAGCTTTTGTTCCCAGCTCAGATTTGAGAAGGATCAACCCTTGCATTAACCATTTAAGTACATTATCACTTAGTGTCGTTAAACAGCATGCTCCTAAGTGGATCAGGGTAAAAAGAGTCTAGCTGTATACACTTTCTCACTTTAAAGAGAAAGGATCTGCTTTTTACATTTTTTCCCCCTCCTATGTGCTTTACACAGTAGCTTCTCCCCTTTACATTTTAAATGTCTCTGAGTCTGGAACCTGAAGTCATCTATATATATCAGTAAAATTACTTATCTGAATAGATGCCTGTAGGATTGGGCAGTATTTAAAAAAATATAAAAGCCTGATCAAAGCACTGTGATGATTAACAGCATCAGATTTGAAAGTGCCAAGCAGCTACCTCTTACACTGCTAACAAGTATCAGAAAACTTCATCTCTTTTTTGCATGTGTGACTTAAAATATACCCATGGCAAGAACTAGGTTTTTATACATCAAAACTACAGATGTCTGGAATACATTAATTAAGGAATAAAGTTCTCTGTAATTAAAATCTCATGCATATAATCATTTAGGATTATGCAAGGTGCATTTTAGACATTAACAATTGCACTATTTTAATAGGATGAAGCATTAAAGTCATGTTAAGTCTTTATACTTCTCATTGCTTTTTACAGAAAAAGAATCACAAAGAAAGGAAAATGAAAACTAATATATGCATTTGACAATAATGCACTCAAACAAAATTGGTAGTCAACCAGAGATAATAATATCTGGAGAGAAAGATTTAATAAGACATGTCTGTATGCCAGCAAACTGAAAAGAACCCAGAACAATAATATAATGAAATGCTAATAAATGTAATAGCAGGATACATGAATGGGAGAGGACAGATCTGTTCAAGAAGAATAAAATATGTGAACTACTAGGACAGAGAAAAAAAATGCAGCTGAGGTGAAAGGACAGAAGTAAATCCTCAGAATGCCCAAGGACTCCTGGAGGCTGCTGTATAATCAGGAGCAGGGAGCAGGTCATGTCTACCTGTTAGTTCTCCAGGAGCAGGTCATGTACACATCCCTGGGCTTGCTTTGAATCAGCTGGAAGCTGTGCCAGCAGCACTTGAACCTCTGGAGCACCAGCTAAATCACACACAGCTCTTTGCTCCAATTCTTGCACACAATTGCGGGTTGCAGTGGATTTTATGCTGATGTGCCAGCTGTCTGGGAGTAGCTCAGCATGAGAACTGGGGATATTGTCAGTGGAGAAGGCAATGCAGGCTCTGCCTGCAAGCACAGCCCTCAGCAGGGATGAGTTTGTATCCACCTGATGGGATTGTTATTGCTGGCACCTTTCTGTGCTGCTGAGGCACACAGGTGTTCTGCCTTTGGGCATTAAGAGCTGCTGTAAAGCAGCATGATCTGGTGCCTGTTAAGGTTAGTGAAGACTCCCCTTTGGTTGTGGTACTGTGAGTTCTTATTGAAATATTTGCACTTTTCCTGAAAGAGAAAAAAAAAAAAAAAAAACTGAAACCAACCCACAAACATACAATTACGACATTTCTCAAAGACTCATTCTCTGTCATCATAAGCTTACAAAATGTAAACATTTCTGGTTCTGAGGTAGTCCAAATGGAATTCTTTTCTTTGAAAGATCTTGTTGTGGAAAATAAAATTTAATACTTTTTTCTTATTTATGATATGTAGTTTCAAAAAGTACACAAAAATCCAAATGTGAGCTCACACTATGAAAGCTAAAACCATATTCAGTGAGTAAAGCAGATATTAGTGCAATATATCAAATCTTGTCACTCTCTGGAACTCCTCTCCAAGCTACTATATGGTGTTATTTATTACTTTTCCTGGGCTTCAGCTGGCATCTGAGATGCTCAACAGACTGAATAGGTACACTTTAGTTATCCTGAGATGGTACCAAAAAGATTAGTGTGGCAAATCCAAAACAATTTCCCCAACATTAAATTTCTGTTTTCATTTTCCAGCAGGGGAAAGGGAGCTGGAGGAGGGAGCACAAGGGAGCTGCTAGAAGTTATGTGGGCCTTTTTTTGTGTTTAGATAAGATGTGGGGTGTAGCAGGTCTATTCAAACAAATACATGCATACAAATAAGGGCAATTCCCCCACCAACCTGAGCTTGCATGCACTCACTTGCATTTCCAGCCCCACATATCCCAGCCATTACACAACTCCTTGGCTCTCTACGAACACAACGTGACCCAGGGCTGGAGCTCCAGAGGAGTCAGAAATACCCAAACAAGCTGATTTTCATATTTGTGCCCAAGGACAAAGCTTTTTTGTCTGAAATCTGATTCTCAAGGAGGGTGGGCTGCGTGGGTGCCTCAGGCTCCTTCCCTGCCTGCAGAGGGAAGGGCTGGGGCAAAGGCACGGAGGCAGAAGCTGGAGCTGCTGCTCAGTGTTCAGGCTTTGGCTGTCAGCAAGAAATCTGGAAATGGCTCCTGGGCATGCAGAAAGATGCCTGCACTCAAAGTAACCTGACAATAGAAAAGGAAAATTCACATACAGGTACATGCAGAAGATAGATTTTTTTTTTTTTCTCCCTCTAAGTTTGTGTTCTCACAGGGCGAATCCTCTCTTTATAATTCACAAATTGCTGTGTGAGGATTGCAAGCCCTTGCACCCCTACACAACAAGATTTGCGGCAAAGCAAGTGGTGGAAAGATACACACAAGAGAAATGTGTGGCCTCAGGCAAGGCAGTCAAGCTTTATACCTCAGCATCTTTTCAATTTAATAGGTACACAGTCCTGCCCCAAGGGGTTAGACTTTTTCCTATACAGTTTTAAATAGTAGGTAGAAGGATGGCAACACAGATGTTCAAATATTAGGATTCAGTCTTAGATCAGTACAAACACAAAGCCCCAAGGCTATGGAGCCCTCATGTAGTACAGTACAAGGATCTCTGAAGAGTAAACAAGGTGGGTTTACTCCTTATTTTCTGTTTAATAAGGCAAATGCAACAGATCTCTGTCAAACCTGAGTTTGTTTCAGTAGTCTAATTGCCATTTAAGTAAATGCTGACAGATAAGTTAAAAAAATGCCTGCAAACATGCCTGTAAGTAAAGAGTATTTGAAAATTCAAATGCAAACCCTGTATTTGATTGTCAGTGTAGAATGCCTATAATTACACTATCCTAAAGAGGAAGATGATGAGTTTTTTAAAAAGGGAAAAAAAAAGATTGGTGTGTACATATGCAGTCTTTATGTACAGTAAAAAGAGTCCATTAAAAGAACTACAAATTAATTGTGAGTTGCTATGTGAAGTCTGTGAGCCATGGTTTGATTTGCTACAGCTGCTGCAGATCCAGAGCAATCGTAATGAAATTGTTGAGCCTGTAAATCTAAGAACTCTAACACAAAATACTTCTGACATATTGTGTGAACTGGTTTAAGTTTAACTGATAGAGTGAAATGTAAACGCAGGAGCACGACATAAATAAGTAGATCTGCAGCTACTAGTACTAGTAACAAATTGCATTATAACCATAAAGCAAAATGAAATGTTTAGAAAATTTAAAGCTGGGGTGGTCCAAGATTTGCCATAACCATAACTGGTTTAAACCAGGTTTAAAACTCACAAAACTGCGTCGTTCTTCTGATGACAATACACTGAACCAAAGCAGGAATTCTCTTTTCTTTTTCTGTCTCTGTCTGACTATGACTGCAGATCTAAGGAAGGTGAGCAACCCCAAAAGGAGCTGTGTGGCCATCACCAAAGTTAATGTTACCTGTGTTTGCATTAATACAGTACCTGCAGTAGATGTAGCACACAGATAATGATATCTCAATTTATTTAATACAAAAATATTTAAAAGGCTTAGATAACAACTTATTTAACAGTTCTTAATCTGTAAACCTTTTTATGACACTTTGTCCCCTGGGCATTGCAGTTCATATTGACACATTGACTTTTAAATTCTGTCATACAAAAATTCTTACAACAGATGTAGGATTTGAAGGAAAGATCTATAATACATCTATAATACATCTGCCTTGTCTCTGCCTTTGAGGTGGGAATTCATGTCTGCTCCAGTCTGTTACAAACTGGCCACTGACTCCCTCACGTGAGCTGTACTGGGAGAAATGGTTACACCAAACTGTGTCAGGTACTGCAGCATCCTAACTCACAGCAAACCCCTAAAAATTCTGTTAACATTTGTTAAGAGTGCTGGCAAGACACAACAAAAAAAGCAAAAATGCTGATCCTACAGGTGAGTAATCACTCAATAATATCTTCTGGAATCTCTCTCAAGGAAAAAGGAGCACAGCCACCACTTCAATGACCCCACTGAGCACTGACCCTCAGGAGGATATGCTAACTGATAGCAGAAGAATGCTGCCAGATCTTGCTTGTTACCAGGGAATAACAGTAAATAATAATAAGACTCGGTCCTCTGTGGAATTTTCAGACTAGAAGTATTTTGAGTCTTTGCTTTTGTCATCAGGAGTTGGAACCTAACCCTGTGTGAAACTAGAAGTGTTTGTATGAGCTGTCTCCAGGACAGGGAAGTGTTATTTCTCTTGTTTTATACACAATGCATTCTCTTTGATCCAAGATAAAATCTAGACAATATTCATTAAGCAAAAGAGATTGACTCAACATGAACCTATATTTCAAAATAGCCACCAAATTACATGATAAATTAATGCTCTGGAAGAAGAAAAAGAGTCTCAATTAAATAACATTCCTCAACTCCAGAAGGACAGGGTTTTGGCAGGTAAATATCGAAACAGACTGTCCTTGGAACATTATTGTTTGCAGTAACATCGTTTCTATGTGTAATTACACGTGGATGTCAATACTGCTTGGGACATAGATTGGGTATTTTGGCTAATTTATAAAAAAACAGGAATAAACTTTTCTTTATTCAAATTCATACCTCTTAACAGATTTCTTTATAGCTTGGACTAAAAACCAGGCATATCAGTGTATCTTATTCCTGAAATCAACTCCATGTGCCTGACTTACCATTAGTACATGGGTCACAGCAATCTGTATGGTTAGTTATGGATGAAAATCAAATTACTGATTTCTCTAGAGGATAGTATTTTTTATGACATTTTTGCTACCAAATAATTACCAAAGTCTCTCAAAAGAAAGCAAAAATATAAATGAAACAGTTTGCTGTTTGTTGAAGATGAAATGTGGCCTGACATGTTTCCTATCCTGATCACTGAGCAGGAAATAAATATGTAATGGCCAAAAGTCTAATATAAAGTAGTTATATCTATCAGACATTTCCTATTAGCTCAAAGTGAATGATATATTTTATTAAAGATTAATTATGCCCTTTTTTAAACCAAATTATCAATGTGAATACCATTTAGTTCTCCCTTTACATGATTTTGCTTCCAGTTGATTTCTTCTTGGTGCTTCATTATTTGAAAATGAGACAAAACAACAAACAAATAACTATTTAAGAAATGATGATTTTTTTATGACTTAAAGGTGCCATTTAGTGGCCTCAGTTCCTAGCTATTAATTTCTGTGCAGACAATAAGTGATTTAGCCATTGTTGGAGACAGCTGTAGACAATATCATTATTTCCATGATTGGACGTGCAAAATTATAACCTACACATTTTCTGTCTGAAGCCTGTGACCATCATTTAGTGCAATTGTCATCTTAAGGTGAAATGAAAAGCATTTGTTGAAAAATTAACCATTTTTACTACAATTCAGTTGCAGGCTTTAGTGCTACAAATACATTTTGACGCAGAATATTTAAAAATCAATACCAGTTTTATTGCCCACTAAAAGATTCCACATTCCTATTTGAGCAAGGTGATGGCATCATCTGTTCTGGACACAAGTTCTGGGCTACAATTCATTTGTATTTTTACTCCTAGTAGTGGAAGACATATGCCATGACAGATCCCAAACACAGAGAGTTGGTAAATGCTATGGCATTTGCAGCAGTGGGACATAATCTGCTTTCAGGAATGTATTAGATTTCTTGTGACAGCAAAAACCTGAGGGAAAGAAGAAGTAAATCTAAAGAAATTCTTTTGGCTTTTAACAGAGGGTGTGCTTGGAAGTGAGCTGTCTGTATTCAGCCTCAGCACACAAAGAAGCTTAGCAGATAGGCTTCTGTGTCACAGTGGTTAAAGCATTAATTCTCCCCGTGGCTTAAAGATGTTCCCAGGTATATATCCTGCTTTGAATCCCTGTACAGCTGTCAGGCAGCTAACACCCAGGTGCTGGGATGGTACTGAAGCACACAAACCCCCAGTGTTTTGCAGCAGTTCCTGGTGAGCAGTGTCTGATCCCACTGCAGCCGTGCGGAGCTTTGGGAAGGAGTTCTCGAACATTTCAGACTGTACAAAACCTCTCCAAGAAAAGAACCCCCAGTGTGGTGAGAACTGAAAAATCTATTTCCCTTGAGGTCTTCAGAAATCCCAGCATTAAGAAGATAATAGCTTTCAAAAGAGAAAACCACAAAATCCATTGCTGTGTTTCTAACCACTTTACTGTACTCACACACCCTCCCTGCACCCACGCTCTGTGTAAGGGAACTTCTGGTCTGACTGACTGACTGACTGACTGCACTGCCCTTTGCTGTGTGACAGCTGAAACAAAAAGATCTGGCTCTGCATTCAGAACTTGGGTGTTCTTTACATCACAAATTTTTTTTTCATCTGCTTTATTATTACTATCATGAAGAAAGTCTTTTTCATTGGATTTTGCTTTTGACATCTGTCTAGACAGATATTTATTTCAACCACACATTCACTTAAAGAAAAAGAAAAAAAAAAGGAAACAAAAAAACCCCAAAACCAAGGGCTTTAATAAATTTTCTTTATTGAAGAGCCAACAACTTCAGCTTTCAAGTCTCTGGACAGGGTATCAAACAGCATTAAGTAAATCCTTTAAATTACAACCTTGAGGAAGTGAAAGAGAAGTTTCAGTCTATTTTACAACTAGATAAGTGAATTGTTTATCTCAGGGAAATATGTTGTCTGCCTGTTAATGTTCATTGATATAATTATTAAGACTGTACAAGTATTACCCTCATCTGCTGAGACAATGCCCTCTTCATAATCATATTATATTGTTCCAGTAGCAAAACCTAGGGTTGCAGTCATTAGAACAAATACTCAGAAATCCAGTGCTATAGCTGGGTAGTGAAAGTGCAGTAGTATTGAGAGATGTGAGAAAAACATCAAAAATCTAATCCTGAGGCTCTGTTGGCTGATACAGAAATTTCATCTAAGCAAATGTCTCCAATTCAAAAGAACAGTAATGAGATAGAAGCATAAACAGGAGGTAAACAATTGTCTGGATGTGAAAGGCTGTCCTCAGGCAAGGGAGGTTTGCTCCCTTTCCATAGCAGAGCTGAATTCAAAGTCAGAGGCTGTGAAACAAGCTACCAAGGAAATCAAGGGCAGCTTCAGAGCCGCAGGATGAATGAGGCAGTGGACTGGCTGCCTCGGGATGTGGTCAAAGCCATGTTATTTGAGGCATTTTTAACTAGGCTACCCTGCCCTGCTGGGAGGTGGACCGGATGATGTATTAGTTGTTTTCCACCCCTGGATGCCATGATCTTATAAATGTTGTGGCTCAGGACCATGTCTCTTTTGAATTTACAAAACCACTTTGTATGTAGTGGGCAAGGCAAGGATTAGAGAGCCAATTAATTACACCAGTACAAGACTATTTTTACAGGGACATAGTAGTACATTGGGTGAAGGCACAGTGAAAACCACATTTCTCTGGTTAATGTCTCTGTAGGGATTCTTTGAATCATAATTTGTTTTTATATGTGACCATCTTCCTCCAAGACCAAAGAAAGGTACGACCTAAAAGGCAAAGTCACCCTAGACTGTAGTTTAGTCTGCTATGACTTCCCTACTCTAACACAAAGCACATGTTTAGTCCTTAAAATAGAAAAGTTAAAGTAGTCAAAACCAGAAGGACAGACAAATTATGGCTGCCTGGGGGAATCCCTGATCTACAAGACAGCAAGTTGTACAGGCTGGTGTTGCTGTGCTAGTTGACGCTCAGCATAACTACCGTAGTAGTTGCTCTGATAAAGTTTTAAAGATATCAATAATCAAAATATTATTTGTTGAATCATCTGGAATATGGAAGCCCTCTGTAAAATGTGGAAAGCTCTCATTTTGGTTCCTGTGTGTCACTGCAGTCTGTGTAGCTCTTATTCCTTCAGTTAAATTTTCCTGTGGATTCAGAGCCAAATTGTTGCATCATCTGAAAGGCCAGAAACAGGATGGCCTCATTCTCTGGTTGTGTTAAATGACTTGATTCAATTTCTATTAATAGGGACAGCTAGGAACACCAAATATCCTGAAATTATTACTGTTGATGGGAAGTGTGAATATGCTATTAACATTCATTCTAAAACCACTATTTTATGCCTTAAATTCACAAAACAGAATTTTTGGGGTCGCATCAAGTTAGTTGCAGCATTATTTGTGAAAAAATGAAAACACTATAAATAAAATACATTTCTTCTGTTCCAATAATCCAAGGCAACAGATTTACCCTTCTGACTACAAACAGTTCCACTGATTTTACAATGACATTTATGTGCTTTAAGTTAATGTTCAGTGATTTGCTGGGTTGGACTTTAAAATCTTGGAATTTTTTTAGTAACAGAAAAATGGGAAATGAAACACAAAAATTTTGTTCCCAAAAATTAGAAATTACCAACATGTTTCTTCATTTTAGACCTGTTTATCCTGCTCTGGGAATTTCCCCAAAACAGATGATCATTTCTGTGAAACTGATTCCAAATAAAGATCCAAATTTTGCACGTGTACAGTAAAATAAACTGTTCCAAGGTGAAAAATTGAGGTATTGGTTGGGCAGAACCAGTCCCAGAGATGTGAGGGCGAGAAAAGGAAGGCCAGGGGTGGAAGTGGGATTGGGAATTATGATTGCAGTGCTAAAGGAACTGGAGGATGGTTTTTGTCTATAAGAACCTGTGTCCATACAGTTTAGGGATAATATACCATAGAGCAGATTGGTCACATCCACTTACAGAAAGTGTGGGCCAAAGTTTCCCTAGAATCCTGAGATCCTGAGGTGTGATTATCATTCTCTGTGTTTTACCAGTTTCAAACTGTCTGATAATGCCTTGAGGGCTGTGTTACAGTTCACTTATTTGGCTATTTTACGAAACAAAATTAAGTTTCTGTGATTGCATGTCATCAGGTGAGTTCGTGACTAATTAACACTTACTCTAGGTAATTTCTGATCTCAAGGTCAAAGGATGCTCAAGTTTGAGAAGATTCACCTGTATCTTGTATTATAATGATGGTTATGAATAATAAAAAAATATTATAGAAGGAAAGGAAGTAAGCAGTATAACCTGTGGAATTTATACCCTGTTTTGACTGCACTAACACTTTACCTGGGGAGAAATGGGGTAGCAGACTCAGTGTGCATCTGTCCACATGAACGCTTTTGTTCTGATCCAGACTATGACTTTGGAGTGAATTTCCTGATTCGTGCACCACACCTTGGTTTAAATTGCACAGAAGTGGGAGAAGATACAAAGTGGATTCCTTTGGAATGAAACTAAACTGGGAGATATATTTCAATACTCTACCAAACATGCTCCTGATGTTGCTGGGCACCAGTCCATGGTATCAAATTACAGCTATTCCAAAATTAAGCACCTGAAATTCATATAGATGTCATAGATGTCAAAGCTTGTTAATTTTATAAAAACTGATCCCAGTGACTGCTGTCTCCTGACTGCTGGCAAATTCATATTGAATTCATTGAGTGATTTCAGATGCACCTGTTTTCATGGAAAAAACTAGGAAGTGATTAGGCTAAGAAAACTTTTAAAGAGTGTGTATTTTCCCTGTCCTAATCCATCAGTGATTAGATACCCACTGTTGAGAGACTCAACTGTAAACTATGTCAACATTAAATTAATAAATATGAACTCCTCTTGGTTTTGTTGTTTGTTAATTTTCTTTAATATACCAGTGCATAAGGTTGATCTGTGGTCCAGTATTTTTGCATTCTCACCTCAGACAAGAGGATTATTTGACACAGATCTGCTTGGGCCTTTCCTCTGAGGTTCACTATGGATGTAATGTTTCATTCTGCAAAAACTTTCTTTTTTTTTTTTAATGGAGAAAAAGAGTTTTGCAGCATTCTATTCAACTTGAAACTCAAATTTCATTTTTAAAGTACCCAAACCTCCTTTTCACTTTTCAAGTACTGAAGTACAATTATTCACATAGCACTATTCACAGGACCTCCCCAGATCTGGCACGCAGTTCCCATGTTCAGACCCTCAGACTAAAACACTCAGCAAAATGGAAGCCTGTCTGAGAAAGATTGCTGTTACTTGTCACTTTTATGGAAATGTGCCATTTTCTTCTAAAAAAGGGGTGTGCTTAATCAAGAAAGCCTGCCAGCTAAAATTATATATTTATAAACACATAAATCTTGATCAGCTATAGCTGGGAGCTTATTTTTTGTGGGCTGAACACCCAATAAATGACCAATTGACTTCTATGTTTGAATAGCTGTAAGATGGGAGGAATTATTTGGTACTAGAGGTCATATTTTATTTATTTCAGTTCAAGGGCCAGTAATTTTCCACAGCTTATATCCTGTTTTTAAAATATCTTTAAATTATCTCCCTAAAAATAAAATTGCATACTCACAGATGTCTTTCACTGGCACTTAACTTTTGGAAAGTCTAAATTCTAAGCTTGTGTCATTGAACTGGTTATTTCCAGAAATATTCCCAGGAATTTCTCTTAGGGTAAATGTTTCCATGAGTATTTTCTCCCAGATTTTAATGTCTCAGGATCTTATGATTATTTTCTTTTAATTTCTGTAAAAGACCCACAACCTGGACTCCCAAACCCCATAATCTGAAAAATATCTTTCACTGAGAAATAATTCACCATGGTCACCTTTCCCAGTTTTTTGTTTGTTTGTTTGTTTGTTTGTTTGTTTGTTTGTTTTGTGGGGGAAATTAATAGTTATGAAGGGGACAGCCCTGTTTGAAAGAAACAAGAAATACATATAGAACTCACTAGAAAATAATCTACATTCCTTTGGATAAAGAAAAGAAGGAGAGTGCCTTGGTGCCAAAACCAATTTGCAAGCTATGTGTCAAAGAGGAGCCAACACAGAGCAATGAGGTTGGAAATTGAGAAATGTTATTTCAGGTACTGTGTTTTTAGGACAGGATGTGAAAACATCTTAAAGTGAAGGAAAAACTGCAAGAGAAGATATCAAAGGAGCTAAGAAGAACAGTCTGTCATGGTATTAAGGTCCCAATGAGAGGATGGGCACAGGTGGTTCATGTCTATGGACCCCTTCAGTTTGCCTCCATAGCCACAGCAGTGGAAGAAGTGATCAGTTCTGTTGGGCGTTTATGTACCTGCATTTAATTTTAGAATCAACAGAGAGAGAGAGAGAGAGAGAGAGAGAGAGAGAGTGTATTTTGGTTCTCAAGTGTACAACAGTATTGATGAAAGAAAAAGCCAAACGCCATCAACCTTGTCCACACAAACCACGTGATTCTCTGCAATCAAATCTATATTTGTCCTTTTTTCACTGAAGCTATACAAGATGACATGTTCATTTTGAGGTATTAAATGTCTCTGAAAATGGGACTCAGCCCAAACAAGTCACACTAACCACTGGTCAATAAAACTAGAAATTAGCCTGCTGTAGCTGCTAATGGTCTGGACAGGATTTGGCCTGGAACGAATCCCTACAACTGCTGGTGCTCGGAAAGTTGTGAATTCAAATCAGAAATTATATTCCATACACTGTATCAATTTTGAAACAATATTCTCCAGAAATTTGTAGATTCATTCTATGTTACTTGGAAGATAGAGAATGAAAAGCATCTGGAAAGAATAAAAAATAATAATCAGTAACAGTTTTGAAAACTGGTTTTAGTTCGGATCTCCTCCTTAACTGAGGCTGCCCTTCATCCCTGTGGAGTTTTCACAGCCCTACCCATCTAATTGACTCCTTGATAGCAAGAGCTCATTTCAATTTCCTGATCTTTAGTCGACTGTAAAGGTTCATAGCAACATTTGGAATGTTGACCATTGACCGAATTGCCTGAAAATGCAACTTTTTGAGGGTTGGAATTCCTCCCTTCTTTCCACCTTATAAATAGCCCATAACACTTGGTGTCTGAGTTCTGTCTATTAAAGGTAATATTTTTGATATCACCAGATAGCAAAATGGGATTCCAAATCTGTCTGGATATTTTGGATAAAATTCCCACATCATAAAAATATAATAAAAAAATAAAATCTACAATATTCAAACTAATTAATAATTATTTGCCTTTTGTGATCCACTGCTTGTTTTTACGCATGCATTTCAGTCTCCCTCAGACCTCACCCATCAATTTCTTCCCTTTCTGTAATGTTTCTTCATATGGATAATTTTTACAGTTCAATAATCATCAAACTTAAAAGCAAAAATTGGAAAAGGGATTTTATTTGTAAAATAAAGCTTGTTTCTATATTGAAGAACAAGCTTATGGTTTTGAATGTTTGGTGGGAAGATCGTGAGATAAAAAAAACTTCCTTTTGCCATAATTTGACTGGCAGCAACAAAAACTGTGTTTAAATTTTACTGTGGACACTGTAAAAAGCCCCACTACTCCATCCACTACAAAAAAGCCCCACTTACTCCATCCAGAAACCTGGGAAAATTAGTACAAACACTAATACTGTTCTATGATCTAATTTTCTAACCTGAGGGAAATAGGGTTAACAGGTTTTATATTACATCCAAAATTTGCATTCAAGGAAGAAAAGAATGCATGTAAACAGGTAGATAGAACAACTGCTACATAATTCTCAGAGGATAAATAAAACTGCTTAGCAGTCTTTTTCTCCAGGGAAGCAAGTTTTTAAAATAACTACCTCTTAAATATAACGAACGCATAGAAAACCATGTATGTCTTAGATCTATTTGTCCTTTTCATTTATTTTACCTCTTTGCTCCACACAGGTACCTCTTTCTCGTGTGTCTTCCTATTTATTATTTCTACTTCATAGACTGTAGCAAACTTTTAGATGCTCTGTAGAACTTCTGAGTGGCTGAACTTATTTAAGCAGCTAAATTTAGCTGAGATAAAATCCACCTGGGTTGGTTAGCTTTATGAAGAATGCAGTAAGTCTCCCTAAAATACTGACTGTGTATATTGTGTTGTTCAACAGAAAATGTGGTTCCTACTTGCAAGTCCATTTCTTCCAATCAGCAGCCAGACACAGCACCATGGTTCATGGACATCTATTTTGTTATTTCATTGTCTGGTGAAAAAAGTAAGTTTTGAGGTCAAGAAAAATGGAATTTACTTGAATAGTAGCAAGCTAGCTGCTTCCTTTCACAATTGGTGAAATGAATACACAGCTTCTTGCTACTTTCTAAACCTGCTGTATTTGGAGCCAAAAAAACTGCATGAATGTCAAATGAATGATATGGAACAGCAACATAGTAAAGGATTAATTCTGCAAATGAAACCAAATAATTAACATTCAGGAGATACAGATTCAATTCCTGTCTCTACTTTTGTGGTGTTTATTGAGGTAATTTAATTTCTTTTTTGTCTTAGATTCCCTGTAATAAAAAATGGAGATGTTACTTTTCATGGTAAAAGTATGCAGGAAAGATATTTATTTGAATATTTATGGAGTCTAAACATATCAAGTCTGGAATACAAACACCTTTGGGACAGTCAATCATCTTATAAAAATGCGTACATTTTATACTTCAAAATACTTTACACATCATACTGTAAGACTAATTCTTCTTATTCATATATTCCCTGCTTTATAAGTGGTAAGAGAAGCAGGTTGAATTTTAAATAAACCATGTTCTTTCAGATTCAAAAGCTAAGATAACCTGCTCTCCTACATATTTGAAACTTTTAAAAATTGCACAAAACCAAGGATTTGAAAACTTTTCCTAAAAAACTCATGCAAAACCTGTAGAAATGAAAAAAATTCCATTTAGGAAACATCATTTGTCATGTAAGGGAGGCAGATGTTCTTAATTATCAAATACAGACCATGCTCATACCATGTAAAAGCATAAAAAAGTGCAGTAGCTCTGTAAGTGAACCAGAAAATTACAATGTGTTGTTTTTACTAGAGGTGGTAAACCTAACATCCTATTCAGTAACAAGGAATGTTGCTTTTCCTTTAAAAAAATGGTTACAGAAGAAATCTCTGTAAGTTACGTCTCTCAGTTCTCTTTATCTAAAAGACTTTTTCTGTTGCATTGATTTCTGGTTTTACAGTGTTTCAAAATGGATGAAGTTTGCACTAGAGCAGAGTGACAAATTGTGACAGAGTCCAGCAAGTCAGTGTGCTGTGGTTCTGCTTCACTGGCTTCCCCTGCGAGTCTGTATAACCTGAAAAGGTCATTTTTCTCTCCTTCCTTCCTCTCCTTTCTCAACTGTTTGACAGAATATATTTTATGGCACACCTGAGTGTGAAGTAATATTATAGACACCAACCTCAACGGCTGAAATATCAGTAGATAGAAGGGATTTTATTCTTATTTTATTTGCCCTCAATTATATCCAGAATGCCCAAGATATCAAATGTATTGACATAAAATTGTGTCAGCTCTTTTTCTCCCAGCATCTTCTATAAGCCAACATGCTGGATCTGAGCTTTGCACTCCTTTACACTTGCAGTTCTTTACAAATCATATGACAAATTTGACTTTGACCCATTTTTATATTAAATTTTGACCCTTATCACGGGGCTGTTACAAGTTTTTAAATTGTGTAGATATATCAAAATAATAATTGGAATAAAACCACATAGAATGATAGAATAACTAAGGGGAAAAGATCATTTAATCAAGCACAGCATTTGTATGTCTTCCTTTAAATTCATTTCCACAGAAAGCCAAACCACTTTCTGATAAATACAGAGAAAAAAATGAAAGAAAATAAATGCTGGAGTCAAACTAATCAAACTTTTTAATTTATGATATTGCTTTTGATTTGCAACTGAATTCCCTTTCCAAAATTGGAGAGTGTCTCTCTCTCTGGGTGAGAATTACTTATATTTAGTTTAAATATTTATTCTACTTAAGCTAGACATTGATAGAAATTGTAAAGCATTTAAACAGTGAGGAGACAAAATACAGATCCTTTAAACAAGAATCCATCAAAGTTTACAGACTTACACATGAAATTTCATGTTTCAAATGCTTGATTTGTAATTAAAAGAAAAAAAAGAAAATGTTTTCACAATCTATTATTTCATCTGCATGTGTGAAACACACTTTTTCCTAAATACATGGACAGACCATTTAAAAATGAAAAATAATTAAAAAATTAAAAATATGTACATGAGCTAACATTATATTTACAAATTTCTTTGTACAGGAAACTGCCACATGAGCTCTTTATATAAAGAGCGCAAGAACCAATTAGGGCCTAAATTCTCCAAATTACCTGGTGCTGGGCTATTTTGTGAGGACAGCCTGCCAGACCCAGTGGCTGAGTTGGAGGCAGTGGGATTTCACAGAGCCTGTTGGAAGAAGCAAGAGCTCTGCTTGGCAAAGCTGTGTCCTTTTCACACAGTCTGTAGCGTGCAGCTGCGCGTGTTGCAAATGTGGTTTTGTGATAATCCTGAACATGCTCTTATCTTATACCATGCCAAAGTAGGTACATTCTACCCTGGAATTATGGACAACATTAATAAGAAAGTCTGAGAAACAGGGTATGAAAAAAAGTTCAAAAATGGAGGTTTTTCTCTTGGTTTATAGTAAAAAAATATACAGCTTTCATGTATTTCTGATCATTTCCATGCATAGAAAACAGGGATTTCTAAACAGGCAGAAATTTTCCACACGGCTTTTCAAGGTTTCTCAACTTTCAGGTTGAAGACCTTTGGAAACAGAATACTGAGTTTCATTTCTGTCTTTCTGGACCATGACTTTTAGCTTAGATTTTTTGGTCTACATGTGTTCTATCTTGACTTTTATATGAAATCATAGTCCAATATTTTATTCATTTAAAAAATATATATTTAGAGTTACATGGAATATATTACCCTTTTTTAATATACAAATGACATTTTGCTATTTATTTAAGGACAACATTTCCTGTTTCTCCTTCATCAGCATCATTTAACTTTGATCAGTTCTTTGCTTTTTATGCTGTAACAAATGCTAACAGCAATACCCTGTTCCCTTCCCTCTCTCTGTGTGAACTGGCATTTTAATCTGCACCAGAAAAGCAGGGTGGTTTCAAGCAGATCTTGCCAATAGAGAGGTCATTTCCTCTGTGATGCAGATTCCCAGATTCCCTCCCCACCTTCTGAACCAGCCTCCCTGGAACTTTGCAGAGTTGCTAAACAGGGAGCAGGGAGAAGCAGGAGAAGCAATGTCTGTTTGAAGCTGGAAACAATTGGATATTTAGAGGCAATGGAGTCTTAATTTGTCAAGATATTTCTTCCTCCCTTAGTGAATAAGCATCTTTTGACTTAGAAGCAGCAGACTAACTGATGGTCTCACTTCTATCCATAGGTGGCTGCTCAGAAAACAGGAAAAAAATTTGTGTGGGGTGACCATAGGTTCCAGTGTAGTGAATGGAAATGGAAATTAGTAGGATCTGTATACTCTCTAATGACACTTAGACTTTTTGAATATAAAAATTTAGCTCTTTAAATTACTCATAGTGAAGTGGAATATGCTCAGAGTATGTCTGAATTACTCAGGTCAACCAGATCATTTGTACAGAAGTGATAAGTGAACTTTTAATGAAAGAGATAGGCAAAGACAAAATCACATTAGTGTTCCCCTTGAGGATATAGTAATGTGATTCTGGTCCATCTACTAACAGAAATATTCTAATAAAATGATTGGGCAGCATACTGAGTTTATATACTCTTAATGAACTTCTAGAGAATGAAAGAAGGTGGCAGCAAAAGATCTTTGGAGTTTATTTAATATGCTTCCTAAAGTACAGCTGTTATGGTGAATCACAATTGTCAAGCCCAGAATTTTTCCCTTTGTGGTGGAGGGAACCAGATAATTCAGAGGAGGATTCAGGAAAACTATTGGGGAGCATGGAGCAGCTTTTCACAGAACACTATCCCTTCTGCCTTGCTCGATGAGAATTACCAGCCACGATAACAACAACAACAACAATCCTTGAGGAATATATTCACATAACAAGGAGGAAAAAAGTCAGTCAGAAACCAGTAATCTTGTCTATGTTACTTATATCTAAAAGATTAAAATTGCTTTTGCTTAATAGCGCATTCTCTGATAGCTCAAATGCATTGATACTTTTGTATTCTGTCAAGATCAGGAAAGAGATGTTTCAGAGAGCAGAAGAAGATAAAAGGTCAATTGAGTGCTGGAAAGAAAGACCTTTATTTTGATTATATTAATGACTTTTCTTGGCTATGAGATCACATTCTTAGGCAATTCTGGTCTGTTGATCACTCTTAGACAAGACTGCCCAGAAATTTTTTCACTTTCAAAAAAAACCCAAAAAACAAAACAAAACAAAAAAAAAAAACCAGTCCAAAAATATATTGCCTACTAAATCTGGCCAAGTAAGTATCAAACTATGTCACCTCGCCCTGACCTAAATTAGATCCTTAGTTCATAAGTAGTCCTATTAATTTCTCTGAGACTATTCCTGGATACAGGTGATACTCAGTCTGCTTAAAGAAATTCATCTGTTTTTAACAAAAATCCAACTAAAGAGAGCCTGAAATGGTATTCATAAATCACACATATTTTATTTTAAAAACCACATATCCTGAACTTGTCCCATTGGCTGCACAATTCCTTCAGTTCTTCAACCTATCCTGTGAATATTGAATCAAGTGCTACTCATGCAAGGAGAGAGAAACACAGTGTTTGCTCTCACACTCCCAAAGTTGTCAGTAATGTTTGTGTATTTCTTTATTATCATCATATGCAATGAGTGAAAACAAGACAAAAATGTGCATTATGCTGTTTATTAATAGTTTTTCCCGTGCTGTTATTGAGCCTTTACGAAATGGGTATAAAAATATCAAGAACACTTTAATCTTGCTGTAAAAAATAAAGTGAGGATCCAAACAAAATTAATAACGTCTTGTTCCTTCTTAAAAAATTCCTTCTTAAAAGTAATAAATTCCTATTCCTTCTTAAAACAATCATGTTACAATCTAGGAGGGGGCATTGGATTCCCTACTTCTAAGTCCTCAAAATGAAAATAATCAAAAACTGGTTTCTAGCCACATGTAGTTATTAGATTTTTTTTATATTGAGTTGCACTTCAATTAAGTGTACTCTGAATTTTTCAGAGAGACTGAAATATGTGAGTTAATGATACCTAAGGTATTTATCAATGACATTCTCATCAGAGACCTGTAACAGGGTCTGACATATCTAAAGTTCGTCTTTTTCTAGGAACATGCCCATACTTATCAAGCTGGAGGCAGAGATTTATGCAGAGTTTGATGTCAGACCTTCTGTTCTCCAGGTATTTTCTGGGATGTTACATCCATCTGATGCCCATGAGATATGATTTTTCTTCCTTCATCACCACAGAGGACTCCAGCTAAAGCTCTGGTGTGTCTAACAGTGACCATTATGCAGCGCAGCATTCCTGATGTTTGCAATGACAGTTGACTTTTGCTTATCTGATATAATCTTTCATTGCTATAGCTACTTTTCAGGAGATTTGGTGCACTTGGCAGGCATCATGCATTATAACTATCAAATCCCCTAGAAACAGTTGTGGGGGCACTGAGGGCAGGCTGGCACTTCCTTGCATGGGGCTGGAAAAAACTGTTTCCAAATGGATAGCATGGCCCCAAATAGAGCACAGTTATAGTGGTTCTTTTATTAAGACTGACTTATGTAAAATCTGATTTATGTAACAGTCAGCTAACCTTCTGAGTAGCTTAACTTCCAAAGGGACTGTAGAATACAAAGCCATTCTTTGGCTTTAAGGTTGCTACCAGCAACATGCAATAATAGACTGTAAGTCAATGGAAAACAGGAAAAAAAATGTTACATACTCAAGGCACATCTCTAATCCAGACAAGTTCTTTTTTTAATTTTCATTTTATTCATAATATGGATCTTAATTGTTTTTACTGATGTTAATCCTAACTACTTTAAAGCTATGAATCCCATTTTAATTGTAAAATCAGAACAAAGATTCATTATCAGGACTTAAAAACCAGAAGACTGTACAAGGATGTGTAACGAAACAGACAGTATTCAAAATGTGCATTGATTTATTTTTAGGACTGTGCTTACTGAATATCAATCACAAAGTTACCAGTGTTGTGGCAGTTGAAAGACAGCAGATTTTTTCCGCTTGTAGTACATGGGTGTTTCAGATTTTCCTTATTTCCTTTCTCAAGCAGCTATGCTACTCTCTTCTTTCTAAAAGCTCCCTCAAAGTCTGGGAATAAAAACCTTTGTGACACTTGCTATTTGCTCTAAGTCCCATCAAACTAGTGTACAACCACTCTCTGTGGAAGGCTTCCCAATGCCCTGTACAGCATCAGTTAGATTACTTTCGACATGAAGAAAGGCTTCACAAGGAAAGCATTACAATAACACTCTGTGCAGGGCCACACAGCCACCTTCTTCTTTTATTTAGATGTCTTGGATTTGTCCCATTTAAATTCTCTACCAAAAGCATTAGGTAAAGTCTTTATATGACACCACAAACTAGAGCCAAAGAAGTTATTAAAGTGTTGACACAGGAATGTGGCAGTCATAGTCAAGGTTAATGTTACTTGACTTGTGCTATTAGATAACTGAAAATATTTTGCTCAGTATTTAAGAAACTGGAAGTTTGTTCTAAGAGTACTAATTTAGCATTAAGACAGATTTACTGACTAGGTTAACTCTAGTTGTGTTCTTCACTAATAAACAGGCAAGTAACTTGCTAAAGTTCTTGGTGCATGAAGATATAAATTGTGTTCTGGTATAATCTTTCAATGGCAAAAAGGAAATGAAAGCAAATAGATAGACAAGATCCATAAATATTTTATAATAACCCCCTTTCATTTATTCTTTGTAAAACTATTTACAAAGAAAATTAAGTGTTGTATCTGGCAAGGAAGTTATTTTTGCATTGCATCAGACAAAAATGTGTGACTTAATCTGGACTCTCTTCTTGGTTTGGGTGCTGATTCCTGTTTGTCAGTGTTAATCCCTCATTTTTCTTACCTTAAAAGCTATCTGATTGAACTTCTTCAATCATTCTCTAACAATTGGGTTGATTCAACACAGTCGTTCTTTCCAAGATGAGACAGGACATGAGGAGAAATAACAAGTGTGTTTTCCTCTTGTATTTCAGAGAGACTGAGCAAGTTATTTCAGATACTCAAGGCCTCTTGGGCAAAACATGTAACATCAACTTTTCTACTCTGGAATAAGTAGACTTGCAAAACATTTCTTACCTCCAGTGTACAGCCATCATTTCCATTTGACAGCTTCAGGTACAATCACATTTCTGCAGGGAACTGGGAACAGTTGAGAAGATCAAGAGACATTATTGTGCTGTGAAAAAAGGCAGGACTTTCGATAGAGACAGTCTGAGCACACTGTGTCCATTAATGCAATGGAAAGCATTATACCATATCTTGTTGGTGCATAATATGTGTTTCATTTTATTGCAATATATTCCTTTTGATCTGTGCAAGAGGGAAAGAAAAACCACTAAAGTTCCCACAATAACCCTTCTTGTTCTTGGTCAGTTACTATTCCTAATACAGGCTTCTAGAAATTGAATGGTATTAATCCTCATCTTTTGCTGATTCGATAGAATACAAGAGGGTGTTAAGGGCTGAATAGAAGTGGCTGATTTTCACATTACAAGTTGGAGAAAGCCATGCGCACAGCTACAGATTGGGAGCCATAGTGATGACCATCCAAATAATCCGTGTTGTAGTGCTCTTCCCAATTCCCAGAACTGAGGCTTTTCTATAGGAAGAGTTAAATGGGAATTGCAAAAAACCTAATCATTTTTATTATAAAACTATGGCCAGAGATAGTTTTAAGTTTTTCAAGTATTGACAAACAAGGTCATCTCTAGGAAAATTTGTCTATGTTTATCTGCTGTGGGAATGTGCAAAATGCAGTGTGCATTTATTGCTCTAAAGGGGGTGGAATGGGGAGGAGAGAGAAGCAAGAGAGAAAGAGAGCAGAACAGAGTAAAGTATTTTCTCTTTTGAAGTTAGGGCATCTTTTTTATCTCCTCATGTAAGTGATCGTGACTGTGCTGCAAAAGCTCAATTAGGCATGAACTATGATCCTTTGGGGTGCTGTACTGATGTTAAACTGAGATTAAGTTCTCTCCCACACAAATCTATTTCACTTTAGAATTTAATATGGATGAAGTAGCTTTTATAAACCTTCCAACTGGAGAAACATAAGATTCTGACAACTCTACTAGCAAGTGTCACTTTGCAAATATATAAAGCTAGCAATTGATTTTCTTTCTCTAGTCTTCTAGAACCAAGGTTTAGCTGACAATTCTATGGATCAGATCCATAATGGCATAAGAAATCAAGGATATATGCTCTTTTCTTGATATCGGTAGCAACTGGAATTACCAGCCAAGATATAGCTCTTCTCAACATGTTCAGCAAATATGAAATACTCTCCATGTAATTACTGAAATTTTCAAAAGAACTGAATGAAGGAAAAGGTCACATTTCAAATTTACATCTATTATTTTATTTACGGCTTGAACTTACATGGAGAAAGATAAGCATAAGTCAGGAAAGGATTTAGTAAGGGCAGAGGAGTAGCATCATTGCTGGAAATAGAAACTTAAGATAAATTTTGTCTCACCTCTGTATTTCCATGTGAAAGTTAGACTTCTAACTTGAAATCTCATGGTGTCTGCTAAACACTTATAAGCAACAAGGATCATTTAAGAATCACATACAATCAGCTCTCAAAATAAGTCACTGTTTCTTTTTAAATTCTAAAATATTTTTATTTGCTTAAGTATTCAGCAGTAATAACTATTCTATAAATAAATAAAATATAAATAAATATAGTTTTGACTTTTTTCCAGAGAGTCATGCTATGAATTTTCAGCACAAATAATACTGTTATTGAAGATAATTTTTGGGGGAATTTAAAATTAATTTTTTAGGACTCATGCTAAACAGGCTTGGATTATTTTACAAATTAGACAAAATACACATATTTCAAGATACTTATGACTTTTTGAATAAAACCAAGTGAAGTGGTTTCTGAAATACAATAAATAATATTCGAACATTGCCCACTTGCAAATTAGAACCTTTCCTTCAAACTACCTTGTATCTTTATACTGTCTGAGAAAACCAAAAAAATGTATCTATTAAGTCAGAACCATATCCAGTGAATGAGACTCTGCCAGTTGCTCCCTACCCTGATTAGGCTTAATGGATACAGTGGTACAAATTTCAAATCTGGGGAAAGAAATGTGCTATTGAGCACGTACATTGTGCAGTTCATATATAAAACATATGTAGGAAGTAGCATTGTGATTTTCACTTTCCTATATTACTCTTAAACCTTGACATTCGAGACACTTCCCATGAAATTGGGGCATTCAGTGAAAGTGTAGGGTACACCTAAGACTATTCTCTGAAACATAACTCTGCTTGTAGGCAAACAAACACCAAAACTGTTCCCTTGGGGCAGCAGTTGTTAATACAAAGGCTATTTTAATGGCTGCAATTGTACCATGACTTACATTCTTCTTCCTTTGCCATAAAGCTGCTCAGAGAGTCAGGCCAGTGTGTTCCTAATATTGGTAAAAAACCTAAGCATTTATAACCCAAAAAAGCTCTATTTGTTAAAAATTCTGCAAAGTTCAAAGAAATTTCTTTTTCAGTCAAACAGGGCTGGCTACACTGGGCTGAGCGTTTATTACCACTCTTTTCACCACTGCCAATTAGCACCTACCAGTGAGCACAAAGCCAGATGGTCATTGCCACTGAGGGCTTGCTGTCAAGAATTTCCTTTTCCTAAATATGGGTGTGTGAAGGAGAGGGAGGGGGGAAGTTGTTTGTAAGGAAGAGATGTTGTATAAAACCGGCTTTGTGTTTTTACAGAAAGGAACCCAGCAAGAAATTTTATGATGTTATCACAGCTACTTCTAAAAAAAGAAATTCAATTTAAACAGAATAAGAGTTCCACTCTTCATCTTGTTTTTGAAACTCTGTATAATATAACCTGAAATGGATTTAGCTCAGATACCTTGGAAAACAGGAAGATTGACAGAATTGTTTTGGACTACTTTTGTAGGAAAAGCAGTTCATAAAAATTCTATCTTTTTCTATTTAGAAATGAAATCATTTAACCCATCAGAAAGCATCACAAATCATTGCACTGCAAGGAAAAATCTGACCCACTCATCAGGAATTTTTTCTGCAGTAATTAGTTACTATTAATTATAATTATGTATACGAATACAAAATATGTTATATTATAGAGAAGCACAATATTTTATTATTACAGAAATTCTGAGAGATATTATCCTTTGAGTAAGATGCAAATTTACAAAAACTATATTCAAGCAGCACAGAGCCATATTTTTTTTTGGATCTTGATGAAATTTCACTTGACTAATTGCTCCTATATTTCTTACACTGATATGAAGATTCCTTATTATACTCCTACCTTCTGTGTCATCTTCTTGTACATTTACAAAGGATTTTGGATTTTTTTCTTCAGCCATAGCTGAATTTCATTAATGGATACAGAGAGCTAACATATTGACTATAAAATTTGAGTGCTCTTGGGTCTTTGGATAAGAATTGTTATATGCAAGACTGTCAGCTAAATGAAACTCCTCTCGCTGCATTCTCCAGCTCAGCATTTTTTCTTCCAAATATCATGTTGTACTGCTTTTGCCTTATCTGCCATCACAGATAGTTAGCTGATAGGAAAGCAGTTGTATAAATTAGAAATTAAACCCTTGCCTGGTGGTGGAGGTTAATGGGGCACAAAATACAGATCATACTGATGAACTGAATTAATAAGTAACGTGTGTACTATTTTAATATATCCCTTTTTATTACAGTTTAGAAATCCTTCATTGTAAAGGAGTCAATGGTGCAATGTTGCTGAGCTCATCAAAATGTAGGAAAATGAATGCTGGTTTCTGTTTGTATTTGATGAGTAATCTATGAGAAACATAAATTATTAATTGTTTAGAAGATATAGGCTTGTACTGTTTACATTTGAGTGCGTTTTTCTCCTTTGTGTCACCAAATAAGTATTTAAAGTTAAAATTGTAGAACATTATTTTTAAGTTATAATCTCTTTATGAAATAAGTCACAAAGTCTAAAAGGGTGCCTCAAGAGCATATATCCCATTTGTTTAAAGCGACCCTCGTTGAGACTTCCTCTGAACATTGAAGTTCCTACTGAGATTAGAGCATGAACTCCGAAAAGGAAAATGTTGTTCAGTACATATTTCAGTCTTGGGACAGTATGGGAGGGTGGATGCTAATACTAGACTGTTGTAATTTCATTATGTAATTAGTTGCTATTTTGGATCTGGGTATCTGTCACTGTAACTCTTTAATTATGCTTATGTATTTTCATGGGGTGACATGTACACACTCAAATAACAAAATAGTTTTCCTCTTAGTGAAAAATTTCAGCATCTAGTTAGGTGAGAGATTATGATTATTAGAAAAAAGTCTTCCATAAGCAGAGCAGCTTAAGCTGTGTGATATAGTTGTTCACTGACACATAAGCACTTCAGGAAGCGCATGGGATGCTCTGATATGTAACATTTTATTCCCATTTGTAGGTTGAGAACAGAAATTCCTTGGTTTAGTTGTTTTTTAATTCCTTCTCTTGTCCTTATTTTATGTCTTTTCTACCCCTTTCATTATTTTAAAGACATCTTAGAGAGCTTCTGGTCCTCCAGTGAAATATTCCAGTCTTGGAAATCTGACCTTTTATGTGAACATTGCAGAAAAGGAGCAGATTCATAGCTTTTAAGTCCAGAAGGGACCATTCGATCATCAAACCTGACCTGTATAACACAAGCAAAAGAATTTACCCTCTATTGAGCCCAATAATTTGTCTGTAAAACATCCAGTAACAGGATGTTATGTTTTAAGAGTAGTTTAAAACTGTACAGGTCTCAATTTTTCAACAGTGGTTTCAGTATATAATTCAAGTAATAGACTATGTCTATTAATATTTCTGGGATTTTTATATAGATCTTTGGCTAAGCCTTAATTTACTTTATTAATCTACTGGTGAAACATATGTTGCTTTGCATTTGTGTGGTTTCAAATCTGAGTCTTAAAATTCTCCAAATCAGACTGTGCTGCCATTAGACCAAATTATTTCATCTTTCTCGGAGGCATCCACTTGCACCCACATAAATCACAAAGTTTAAATTCAAGACTTACTTGTTAGTTGTGAACACTGCACAGCTTCTCCCAGATTCAGCTTTCACAGTCCAATGCAGCACAGAAAAATGCAAGGGCACTATTGAATTGCCAGTTCACATCTATAATTGCCACACCATATATAATAGCAATTATCTGAGCTTTATTTAACTCTGACTCCTCAGCTGCCCACAAGTTGATGGAAAAAGTTACATTATGCAAGAACAGAGATGCATGCTATGGAAACAGGCTCAAATAAAAGACCAGCAATGAGAATCATGTTCAAGCTATACAGTAGTTTTGTTTTTGAAAATGTGAACACCAAATGCTCTGTTGAGTTACTGTGCAAAATGTTTCCTCTGAGAATAGGAGTAAATGGCTAACACAGAGATTTTGGGATAAATCAAACCCAACTCAATCCTCCTAACCAGTAAAAATAATTGTGAAGGAAGAGTGCAATTCCTCATCACAGCTACTGTTGAGTGGAAGATCTTTTCATTTTCACTGAGTAACACTCAGGCTCACCTATTGGTAAATGTTTGCTCCAGAGTACAGTATGGGGACATACAGAGAGCCACTATTTTTTTAACAACTCACCACAGTTAGAAGAGAGATCAATAGCTACAATCACATTGAATATAATGTCAGAGATGTAATGAATGCCATGAGAAAGGCACAAATCACACTCCTCAAAGCTGACACATAGTTAACTACTGCTAATGCTGTGGCTGTCTGTGTGATACAAACCAGGAAAAGTCATCCTTGGACACACTTGAAGCCTTAAGCAAGGAAGCCACAATTTACTGCTTTGTTAGAGCTGACTAAGAGTCTTGCTACTTGTCAAGAAATAGCACATAATGTGCAATTAAGCCTCTGGAGAATGAGTGGACATTGCCTGGGAGTTAACCAGCATGTTAGGGGTGGTCAAATGCATTGGAGTCAAAGTCTCCAAAGTGAAGTGTGAATATGTTGTACTGCTAAGAGCTATTTTCCTGGGGGATTGGAGGGGCATCCCTGTTTTTAATGGACATTACCACCCTGCATTGCCAAGTTAACTGTCAGTAATGTTGGCATATCACATCACCGGCTTGCTGAGCAGGGAGGCAGGACAGGAACCAGGGTCATAAAGGAGCTGCTCAAATTGCCTCTTGTGAACCTACATGGAGAGGCCTGCTCACACACACAGTCAAAGGAGAGACACAGGAGTGTAGCTACATTCTCCCCAGTCTGAGCTCATGCATCCTGCTTTTGTCCTGCTGGATTTACATGGCTCTGAGCTGGCTCAGAGCACAGGGAGGGACAGCCCCAGAGAGGCAGAGCTTGCTTGTCCCAGCTATTTAGAGGTAAATGCCATCTAGACATGTATAGCAAGTACCATCTAATCATGCTCATTGTAGCCTCTGAAGCCACTGACAAGATATTTTAGAAGCCAAACTGAATCTAGACATGAAAAGAGAACATTTTTGGAAACTGCATGATCAAAAGATCATCTGAAAACTGTTAAAAAGCCTATGCAAACCACATAAAACTCTGGGAGATAAAGAAGCTATTAATCAGGAACAAGAAACAGAAGGTGGTAAAATCCTCTCACTATGATTCACTGATTAGGTCACAACTGGGAGAAGATTCTGCAATTTGCAGCTTACAAACAAGGGAAAAAGAAAACAGGTATTTTAACTCAGCAGGGTAATACTCAAATTATGAAAAATATACATAGTACTAACCTATGTGTTCTGTACTTCTTTGTCTCCTCATGAAGTGTTTTTTTTCAGATCATGACTATGAGTAGAAAGAGTTGAGTGGGGAGAAGAATCCACATGGGTAGCAAGCAATTCATATTTAAGTGAATTTTATATTTCATTGAACTTCATTAATTTTCCTGGTGCCAAATGTTTATCAACTATCCAAAGTAAGACATAGTCTATAGTACTTGCAGTTCATTTCTGAGCCACAAATGTCTCGAGATACAGTTAGGGAAAAATATTATAAAGGCTACTGAAATAGAAGGGTGAGTCTTAGGCATTATTCATATTTTAAAATAACAGAACAGAGAAGTAAGATACTCAAAGCTAGAGTGAAAAGATTCAAGGAGTCTTTGAAAACAAATTATTTTGGGAAAGTGTGTTTGTAGACACAGCCCTAAGTATTTATTCTAAAAATAAATGCAGAAACAAAACAGAAGTTTGAATAATAGCTATGCTATTAATATTTAGTGAATAGTAAACATGAAATGTTTATGAAAAGTGAACAGGAAATGAATGCAGAAAATACTTTCCAGGATAAAAATATTTGTGACTTGTATCTGCTGCCTCTCACAGAGACACTGCTTCTGAAAGAGTTGTGAACTCAACAGAGCTGGGAGAATCTGGGAGACAAAACCTGGGAACCAGGACCTTATGGAGGGGCAAGGTGTAGCAGAACACTTGGTCACTGGTGCTTTGCCTATGTGAGAACAAACAATTCCCCAGGTACTCCTCTCCTTAGTATTTACAGGAACACAATGGGGACAGGAGACTTACATGGGGCAAGTAGTTGGATCATAGAATGACAGAATATTCTGAGTTGGAAGGGTTCCATCAGGGTCATCAAGTCCTACCCCCAGCCCTGCACAGAACATGCCAAGAATCACACAGTGTGTCTGAGAGCATTGTCCAAATTCTTCTTGAGCTCTTGGTGCGGTGACCACTTCTCTGGGGAGCCAGTCCCAGTACCCAGTGACCCCCTGAGGGAAGATTATTTTCCCAATATCCAAATTAAACCTCCCCTGGCTCACCTCCATGCCATTCATGTGGATCATCTCACTGGTCACCGGAGACAATAAATCAGTGCCTGCCCCTCCACATCCCCTCATGAGGAAGCTGCAGACTGCAATGAGGTATGAATTTGTCCTCTGAACTTTTATATGTGGTATTTTGCAACCAAGGGGAAGATAGAAATTTCCTTGCCTGAGCAGAGAGAGACATGTAGAACAGCAGTTTTAAGTAGGCATTGTCAAGTAACTCAAGGCAGAGAACCTGAAACCTGGATTTTCCTTGCCATCCATCCCAAGTTTATGTCAGGGAGTCAGGCTTTAATATACAGCATGCAGGAATGTAACCCCTTTTTGTGCTTCCCTATGTATGGGGAGCATTCAAGATAAAAGAGACAATCAAGAAATGTGGTAAACTTACACAGAATTTTAGAAGTTTTAAGACTGGGAGACACAAGGTCGAATGAGAAGATAAAGCACAATCACAATCAGCAGAATACAAAGAGGTAATTAACATGGAGAATGGATCAACTGAGATGGCAACAGAAACCACAGCTGTGATGATTCAACAAAGTATAAGACAAGCACTTTGAAGCCCTGAAAACATCAGTGATGTGGTGTTACTGGGAACAACTGCAGTGGCCTCCTTCTGTCCCGAAGCATTGCTGTAAAGACTTGCAGTTCACTAGTGAAATAAAAGCTAAGAAAGGTTTGCAACGCTGTATTGTTAACACAGACTAGAAGGATGCTGCGATATTCATTAAAGCTTCCTTTACAACTGCTCCAGAAAATTGAGTTTGCACCATGCATGCATTGAAATGTTGCAGTGAGGTCATAGAAACATAGAATCTTGAAGTGGTTTGGGTTGAAAGGGGTCTAAAACATAATTGAGGTCCACACCCTCACACCCCTCCTCCAAACACAGGGACTAGACCTATCTGACCTGGCCTTGAACACTTCCAGGGATGGGGCATCCAGAGCTTCTCTGGGCAACCTGTGCCATACCTCACCACCCCCACAGGGAAGAACTTCTTCCTTCTGTTCAATCTCAGTCTGCTCTCTTTCAGTTTAAAACCATGACTCCTTGTGCTATCCCTATAGTACACTTTATTATTCTTTTAAACTTCTTTTAAGTATTGGAAGGCTGTTCCAAGGTGGCCCTGCAGCCTCCACTTCTACAGGCTGAACATCTTCAACTTTATCAGCTTTTCTTCATTAGAGAGGTGCTCCAACCTTCTCCTCCCTGTACCCAGACATTTTTATGCTGATTATGCAAGACCTGCCTAAAATCAATGCATGCACTTACAGGAGATGCATAAAGTATTTTCCTTATCTATCAGAAAATAAACTTCCTTAACAACATGCAGTGTGCCAAGGAGCACAGTTTCATAATAAAAATGATTTAGTAAAATTTTTTGAACTGTACAGGAACACTCCCATTTCAAAGCAAATTGCAATTGAAAACATGTCTTCCAAAAAGATTTCTTAATCTAAAAAAATGAGTTGTATTTGAAGCAGATCCTAAGACAATCCACTGATTCTCTGCAGAAACCATTGCTGTTCCACACCTTGCATCTTTTCCTACAAAATCAGGTGTATTATGAATACTAAGTGCCATGACAAAAGTAGTAGAAAGTATAACAAAACGCTCATCAAATTGAACAAATAAGCTAAAAACATCTTGAGGGTAAAAGATATCCATGAGGCAATTGAGACCTTTTGTTTATATCACCTCTGTTCAGGTAAAATGATTGATTTTGCAGACTGCTTTCATCCCCTCTTCAGAACAACAGGGAAATCTTCTTCTCTCATGTGCTTTACTATAAGTACATTCAAAGTTTTTATTGCAAATAAATTTTGTTGTATGCAACCCAAACTGGGTCCATACATTTATTTTTCATTGTTATTGAGTCCACTGTACCTAGTTTTAACAGAAGAACTCTCACACTTTTTTCTTTTATCTTTTTTGGCTTTGCAAATTTGTTATTCAGCTCACAGAGATCAAAGACTGAAAACTGGCCTCTTCCTCAAATACAACATGAGTCATTGGCCAATGCAGATGTGAGCAAAAACACCTTAGCCTTTCTGTTTTCATACAGACAAAAGTATTGTTTTGCTGACACTAAAATGGGAACTACAATCAAGACATACATAATCCCTTACAGTGCAAAAGGCACGATATTTGTTCCTAAAAACAAATAGCAAATACTTCCTGTAGGACTTATCATTACACAGGAAGTTTGGACAACTGCATTATTTGAAATGTATGTATTGTCCATGAATATTTGGCTTGCTAAAGCACGTGCACTTTCCTACCAATGCGGTGTGCAACACAGCAGCCCATTCCTTTCTAACTCACACAAATGCCTCTTCAATGACACACCAACATTTGCAACATACTTGATGCTGTTTAAATTCAACCACCTACTGCAGCAAAACCCCAGAAATTGCAGAAATTATTGTAGAAGAACAATTGCCATACCTTATACTGAAATTATTCTTTGTACAGCTCATCCCAGATCCAGCTGCTTGTACTCCAGATCTACCAAGTCATGGCACAAGTTCCTAGCACAGCTCCATGCTGAGTCACCCTCTGCCCTGGTTTGGAAGGAGCTGAATCTTTCCATAGAATGGGAAACTTCTGCTTATGATACTACTGTTCCTACTCAAACTCTACCAGAAGCAGAATTAGTAGTACTTTCCAATTTATTTTTTTCATTATACTGCACAGAATTATCTTAGGAATATTCATTCTTTATCAACATTTAATTAGCCTTTTTGTAGTCCTACAAAAGCTAATCAGAATGAATATAAGGCAATTCTGGGACAATTAAAAAATCAAAGGCTGCTTCTCTAAAAACAGATCAGAAGTGCAAAGTTTTGGTGGATAATTAATTTGCAGTTAAAGAAAAAACAATTGAAACTTACTTGAATGGAACAAAGGACAGTCTTTAAACCTAAAAACAAAACTCCTATCCACAATCAAGATGTTCAGCTGCCTGGGTGAATGAGATTTACATTTAAGGCCATTTAGAATTTTGCGGTATGAATAGGACATATATACTAAAACATTTTCATTTTGATACTGTAATTTGGCAATATACTAATATTAGCATTATTTTCCCCCATAGCAGTTTTAGCTTGAGAAATGTTATCTACTTTCTCAGACACAGACATTTTCAGTTATATACTATATTTGATGTTAAAAACACTATTCCAGAAATATCCAGCTGACACACAGAAAAAATAAATAGGGGTCATTTGAAAAAGGACCACTTCCCAGTAGGAGTTCTTATAAATCCCTCGTGAAATGAGACTTATATTGTCTTGCCTGATACTAATAAGACATAATGAGCAGAATTTCTGAAAGAGCTATTGTAGTCTATCTGCCAAGTGGAAAACTGTACGTCCAAACCACTAATTAGACTGTTATCATAACTTACACAAATTGTGAATCCAAACTGAAGGAATCCACTGGGGCTAGTAGAATGCTCCTGGTCTCCTGTTCACATAAATTTAAACCTAATGACTGTGCTAACAGAACTCATTTGCTGAAATACAGGTCTACCCCACATGTGCAATTTTAACTTCAGAAAGTACTTCCAAAAGCAAAAGTGAAATAGTGGGAGAGAAATTCTATTCATAGCAATTGGGATCAATTAACTGACTTTGTTCTTGCCAAATCAGTATGATATGCCTTTAGCTGTGAAATGCATTTTTCAATAAAGTTTTGCAAATAAAAATTAATTAAAATGAGACTTCCTTAAGGAAGTTTCTGTTTATTGAGGTAATAGATGTACTCAAGAATATATATCTCTCTCTTCATGTGTATTTATATATATATATGGGTATATATACGCGCGCATATAAATATATAATTGCACTTCTTGAATATGTATATGTATGCACAGACGAATACAGAAAGAAAAAGAAAAAGAAAAGTCAAAGTGCACAGACTTCAGGTGACTTTTTTTGGAAAAGTAACGATGAGAAACCAACTTAATTCTTGTTAGAAACAGAATTATCTAGGCCTTTCCTTTATAATTGGCTCCCTGAAGAAGACTACACGGTTTTAAAGTCCATAAAAGTTACATTTTCATAAGAAAGAAAACTAGAATCCCTTTTTATCCAGAGGAATAATTGAGAAGTATCTTTATCCAAGGAGTACAGGAAAGGTGAGAAATATTTTTGCACCAACTCCCCCTATCCCCATGTGCCTTTGCAAGTAGAACTTTGCTTTTTTATGGTGTTGCAACTAACTCAGTGGTCTTTGAAATGCAGTAAACTTTTCATGCCCCCTAATCCCTAGGGATTTTCTCACTTGTTTCATCTAAACCTTGGCTGATCAGTCCATGTATTTCACAGCACCTTCATCATCTCTGATCTGCATTCCCTCAGTCCCACATTTAAAAGATTTTGCCTGCCACCCTCTGAGGTCTCCGAAGCTTTCTGTCTTTTCTGCCACGTGATTCCATCTCACCTAATCTTGAAAGAGAAAAATACATGACCAAGAAAAAATATGAAACACATCTCACCCATCATAAAGACTAAAATGCATGAAAGACTGAGGTTTGGAGGATAAAGTTTGGGAAAGAGAGGAAAGGGCCTTAAGTAAGTCTAGAATGTTCAGAAGTACAACCAATCAAGTTTTGAAATAAATCATTGTATCCACCCAAAAAAAGATATTCTCTCTTGCACATTAACAAATGCAAATCTCCTTCCAGACAGTTAAATGGAGTTATTTCCAGGCACCAAGTTTAGCTTAAATTAGATAATGTGGTGAATAGACTTCACAATAAACCTTCTGTAGTCAGTGATCTGTCTGCGTGACTATTTATTCCTCGTGAGGAGCTGTTACTGCTGATGCACATAATTCCAGGGCTTATTTCAGCAGAATATGGACCACAGATATGTTCAGGACTCGTGGACCTTATGGATTTTACCACTTCCATATTTTTGTAAGGAAGTAATAATTATAAACTTACTCTCAGCGAAGTCAGGAGTTTTTTTACTTTTTAAAACTCACCTGTTTTCTGAAATACAAAAGTTATGTATATACTGCCCAGAGAAGTGTTGGATCCCATACATGGAAGTGTTAAAGGCCAGGTTGGATGGGGCTTTGAACAACCAGATCTAGCAGAAGGTGTCCCTGCCAATGGCAGGGTTGCTGGAAAACAATGATGTTTAAGGTCCCTTCCAACCCAAACCATTCTATGGTTCTATGATAACACCATCAAAATGCTACAGAACTTAACAGCTGATGACCTCTTTCTCCTGAGCCCAAACAATTGGCAATCTGTCAGAAGAAGAAAAACTGTAGCTGATTATGCTGGTGTTCTGAACAAGCACTAATATTCCCATTTTCTATTTTCAATGTCAAACTCTATTCTGAAATTTTATGATGGAAATAAAAAAAACCAAAACCTACAAAAGCAATCACAGTTCAAAACCCTTTATTCCCCTCAAATCAATAAAAAAAGAAACAGAAGGCATGTGGGAGAAATTATTTAAAAATCACAGTGACAGTATTGAAAGTCAGAAGCTGATGCAAATGCATTACTAGAATTTTTCTTTTGTCTCAAGATTCATTATTAAATACCATCATAACCTCATCAACTAAGGGATTGCTGTTTGGAATAATATCATGTTAATAAAGAATGGGGATGGAGAACTGGCTAACCTCCAAAAGTTTCAAATTTATTTTCACTAAACAAATATTCCAAATGTTACTTGCTTATCAGAATATGCAAAATTTTTAATCTATGAATGATGATTGGAAATCTAACTCTTTTCCAATCATTTGATTTACTTTTTACTCTGCCACTTGTACTTTTTTACACTGCCACTTATACTTTAGGGCTAGGCTTTCCCAAGTTACTCTTGTCCTCATGATTGGAAGTGACAACCCATAAAAGCAGTATTCACTTTGTCTTTAGTTTAGACATGGGAATGAGGCTCAAAAAGTGTAGGTTCAGTGTTTGACACAGAGAGTCAACCTAGGTCTCGAGTCAGAGACACGTGGAAAGTCACAGTGCCATAATGAGTTACCTAATATAGCTGAACTGCAGCAGCATTTATCTTCAGTCTCTTAGCCTGTGACAAGTGTGAAGTGATTTACATTTCTTTGGTCCTCAACGAAATATGTGATGAAAGAGGATTATTTGAATTACTTCACATTTGCCACAAACCAAGGGAACACAAAGGGACAGTTAAAACAAGTTGGTTGCTCTTCAGCAGCTTGTTATCTCTGTGGGAACTTGTCCGTGCACCTAAGCCCATAACTCTACTTCTTGAAAAGAGATAATACTGCTTCTTTTTCTTCCCTTTTTGTCTTAAATGATTGTAAATTCATCAGGCCCAAGGGGTCTTATAATAGGAGGGTCTATTCATCAGGTGATTGTAAATTCATCAGGACCCAAGGGGTCTCCTTTGTTTTGAAACTTCTTCTATATTAAAAAAGGAAGTTCAATAAATAATAGCACTTTGTTTGACTCATTCACACAGATAAAAAATACAACACTGTTGCCAGCTAAAGATATTTCCATTTCAAAATATTATCATGTGATAAATCACACATTAAACATGGGGTATAACATTTACAGCAGTTGAATCTTACAGCTTGACCATTCGATATTAAATTTTTTTTTAATCTCTAACTTCTTAAACACTGGAAATTTAAAGGCAGAAATGGAAAATTTCTTCCCTAAAATTGTCTAACAACCCAAAGGTAGGATAGAAACTATGTAAAATTTTCAGCCCATTTCTCTGCATAGCAGATAATGCTACTCTGTTACAGGTTTGTCATGTGGAAATAGAGCTATAGCAATTTTTGTGACATGAACCTCTTTGTACTCTGAATGTTTGTAAAAACATAGATATATTACGTTTTACAATAACAAATTCAAGTTTCACAACTTTCTTATTCACTTCTGAAGTGTATCAAGAGCACATTGGGAGCATAAGTGTATTTTCCTTACAGTGTGGTAATATAACGTCTAGAATAGAACAGTTTTTCAGACTGAAGTTTGTCAAACGAAAATGCCAACAGGAAAAATGACAGCTCAAGAACAGAACATTTCTACAGTGGCCTCTTATGCTGGTCCAAAATGGCAAAAGCAGTAAGATCATACAGGAAGTTTTTCCCATACTTCGTGTTATTCTTGGTGGAAAAACACCTTCTTGGCCTTGGCATCAAAATCCCACAGCAGTAATTCTCAATTTATGTGTGGCCAGAGAGTCCTGGCTGCAAGATTAGCATGTTTTGGGAAGTGAGCTGGATGTTGGAAACCTGTCAGAGCAATTTCAGAACCAAAGGTCTGGATGACCTGAGAACAAATTTGTTTCACAGCTACTTCAGGAAGTGTACTTGCAAAGTACAAGTGTGGTTCACCTACTTTTGTTAGCACCTACTGGGTGCTAACAAGAGCACCCAGTAATTTCTATCATTGCATTTAGTTATTTTCAGTTCTGACATAGCTGGTATTTTAGAGTACAATTGCACGTCTGCCGTAGGTTACATCTTTCCTCTGAAGGTCTCAGTCACACAAAAATGTTCAAATTATTGAAATGAAAAGAAAACACATAACAAACAAGAATAACTCTGAAAATAGTACTATGTGACTTTAAATTCTTATCTTCTCTATCTTTGAGTAGGTCTTGCCTTAAGCATTTGAAATGGTTTGAAAGATACTGGAATATGACCTTTGTGTTTGGTGCAGAAACAGCTGAGGCAACAAAGCCACCAAACCTTCATAGAGGAGAAATTTGACTGAAACAGAAGGTGACAAGGGGCTCTACAGTCAGAATTAAAACTGGGAGAAGATAAAGTGGAATTAGCAAGACCTGAAATGTGCCACTTGAATCTTGAAAGAGATAAGAAAGTTGGAGAGGAAACAAGGAGAACGGTTTGAACTCAGTATTTGGCTTCACAATGTTTTCCAGTGAAGGCCAGTGGCAAAATATATGAGTATTCATTCATCTCACCCACAGAAAGAATAACAGCCTGTGATAAGAGGTAGTTAATAAGTGTTTACCTGTGATGGTCAACATGTCTGAACAATGAATCTACAGTTCACACTTGTTCGGGGCTGAGAGAATGATAATGTAACAGAGTTTTTATTTTAATCAGTCTCATTTTCAAAATGTTCATACTAGGCACCTAAAGCACTCTTTAAATGTACTCTAAAATTAGGAAATAGGAGTCTTTTCTTTCATTTGAAATATGATGTTGTCTTTATATGGGTAATTTACTTCTGTCAGAGGAATATATCACAAGATGATTATTTATCTTTATACAAGTAAACTTAACCTTCCTAATTCCTTAATTGTCTGAGGCTTTTGTAACAATCTTGTTTTAACATAGACACACATTCAATAAACATACAGTGCTGAAACAACCATTATCTTCATCTCTTATGAATTTGTTTCCATTTACCGCTTCTCATTGGTTGACTGCTTCTCCTTTGCTGGAAGGAGAGGGGTCCCATGTTACAGTTTTGCAGATACAGGGCTCAAACATAGTGCTGCTGAAAAAAATCCAAATTCTTTCATAAATATGAGGTGAGGCACTTTAATTTAAATATTTTAACAGGCTTAGACCCAGCTTCACCATGAGTATACGGCATTTGAACAGTCAGTAGCTCTAGTTTGTGACAGACATTGGTTCAGGAAACATTTAATATTTGACTGAGTTTAGATCTCACTCATAATCTGCTACACAGACATAATCAAAGCAGTAAAAGCTTATAAACCTAAAACTCAAAATTGTGTACTTTTGAACAGTTGTTCTTCAGTTAAATTTATCATTCAACCAAAATTCTCTCTGTAACAGTAATTCTCATATCTGTGCTTTTCCAAGTGTTTTCTTTGCTGTCACCTTCTCATGAGGAAATGTCAGCTACAAAAGATCACCACAGGAAATGTTAATACTTTAATTTAAATATGTATTTTTATGCATAATTTCCCTGATGTTTGTCACTGAGAATAGAGAAAACACACAGAAACATTAAAAACCTATCTTCTCCAAATCTCTGTTTTCTCCACAGAGAAAATATTCTAACTATTCTCAATATTGGGTGGGTTCCAATAATTTTTTCTTTTAAACTCTGTGTAATTTTGGTTCTTCATTCAATTTTTACAGCTTTTGCTCGAACTATTCAACTAACAGTATCTATATTTCTACACACCTCTCTGCAGCTCTCTAATGAAGTCTGGGCACGCCTGTTTCTCTCAAGAATTTGGCCAACAAAGGTAATTAGGAAAGTTGTTCGTGCCAGCTTTCCAGGGGGAATATTAAAGAAAATAAGAAAGAATGGAAAAGTAAATATTTTTTCTAGCTTAAAAAATTCCACTAAAGCCACCTGCACAATAATTCATCTTTTTCCAAATTTCAGATCACTGGATTTAAGGTTTTGAGAATGTTCAGTGTCAATTTGAGAAAGGGCATTTCTGCATCACTCAGATATAAACTAATCTCAGTCTTCTCAGAGGCAATAAGAGTATTAAGCTCAGAAACTTCATCTTGGTTCATTTCAAATCTGTCCATCTACTGTAGTATATTTGAAAATCATGTGGACTCAGATTTCATTTGTTTTATCAGTCTTTTCTCCAAGGTTATTTCTTGCTTATATATTGGCTTATTCTTTGATGCTTTGTATGGGTATAGTTTAATTTTGGCATTTAATTAATTTTGTTTTCTACATTTACCTACTCTTCTAACTTGTCTGAAACCTCCCAAGCCCTTTCCATTGGTAGTTGTTTTCTATCTCTCTTTTGTTTTATACATTTATTTGCTTCAGAAATTCCTTCACTTCTTCTAACATCACAATCAAAAATTGCTGTTTCCTCTTTTGCTCTGAGCATTCCCATTCTCCTTATATTCTTAATTATCTACTATCTTACTCAGAAATTATTACTGATATTCTTTAAATCACATTTTAGACCAACACTTTATAGTTGATATTATTTTTTAGCTTCTCTTCTGTCTCTGTGGCTGATCTTTATTAGGGCACACTACATTGCATTGATGTAGAATCCCCCTGAATAAGGAAATCCTCATTTTACCAGGCCTTACCAGATTTGTCACTTTGGCCTCTTTATTGGGAGCAAAAAGGGACACAATTACAAATGAGAGACAAATGAGAACAAGTGCGTCTTCTTCTTATTTGTATTAAGGACAAAAGGAATTTGTGTAATGAAGTTCCTACATACTCCCCAGATGGCATTTGTCTTCCACAATGTTTTCTGATTCTCAAGCTTATGAGATGATACTTGGTTTATAATTCATGTTCTGGCCCTAAGTGCACTGAAATCATGAGCATTTTAAATGACTCATTTATGGTATACATAGACTGAATGTTACACAATAAAAATAATATTTATTTAAAATAACATATAATTATCCATTATTTCTGTATTAAAAAATTTTAAAGCTATATCCTCCTCTAAATAATGTATTATGTTCTTCATTCTTACACAAAGTGAAATGAAGTCCTCTGCCATGTACTTCAGACATACTGGCTTCATAGCAGTTTACAAAGCTTCATTGTAAGGGTGAAAGAGAGATACTTCTCTGTGGGAAGTTAACTCATTTCTGCAGGCTGTATGGTTTGTTATTTGAATACTTGGTTGCACTTCAAAAGAAGGCTCCAGGGTCAGTAAGTTCCCACTTACCTTGCTACCAAATTCCGTCTTGTCTTTGACCAGAAGGAAAATTTTTCAAAACTAAATTCACATAATTATTCTGCAGTACTCAAATAAGACCAAAATTTGTATTTTTTTATAAAACTCAGAATTCAGAATTAGTATAATCCTTAAAAACGTCTGTATGCTTCATGAATTAAGTATATAAAAACTTAACTCTATGTTCAAATTCTTATACTAAACTTCTGAACTGTGGTCAATATAAAATAAATCTCTTTTCCTGACTCTCTCAATAGATATGAATCTCCTAACAAAGGTAGATGAGAATCCCAGCATGATGTAGTTCATCATCCCAAATTCAAAAACAGATGTTATCAGCAGTGATACAGCAGAACATTAAAAGGACAGGAAACTTTCAGCTTGTAAGAATAGTCAGACTAGTTTTAAAAGTTAAAACATTTTTCCTGAGTAACAGACTATCAGGAGCATATTAAGCCTTCACTTTTTAATCTTCCATCCTAACAGACTATCCAATAAAAATTTTTGGTCCAGGTATTATTTTTATGTCATTCAACCCTGTCACTCAAGTTAGTCTAAAAGATTTTGTAGTGGCAGATGATTAATCTGATGGCAAAAAATTTTGTTACCCAAGTACAAAAGTAAGGATTTTCTCCTTAGAACATTAGGGTTGATCAAAGGATAAATCAGAAATTATGGATCAAACCATAATCCTCATAGTTTTGCTCTCTCATAGTTTTGCTCTTATGTCAAATTTGAGGGGAAAAAATCTCTAACAAAAACGTATTGCAGCATAACTATGTGTAAGTAGGATTAAATAAACCCTACTGTTCATAAGTGGAAGCATAGAAAAAAAAATATTGGAATAGACAAGAGCAATGTAATTTTGATTGTAAAGGTCACACATGACAGGAACAGGTCATACAACCCTATAAAGCAAGCCCTCAAAATGTCTGTGGAGCAATCTGCATTTATATTCTGCTCTGGACCATGAAGGCTTATTATTACTTTGTAAATTCAATTACCCATGATATGGGTAGAAAAATGCTTGCAAAATGTGTGTTAGATTATAGGATTAAAAACTAATCACTAGAAGCACAGAAGCCCAGCAGCATTCAGAGGAACAATGCCAGGCTGAGAATGCTCAGTGGATCAGAGTGAAGGGAGCACCAAGAATCACTTCCTTGAGGATATTCAAGAAGCAGGTTGGGAGCTTTGTCTTTGGTGAGAAACCCACCAAGGACACTCATTCCTGCTCAGTCTTGATGAACCTTGCAACATGCAATCCCAACAAACTCACCTTCATTGTTCTTGGATTCAGGAGCCTCTAATATTTTTAAATAAAGAATTCCTAAATCCTTAGGGCTTGAAATGGTGATCCATTAGCACACCCACAGCCAGAATCCTGCATCCTATTTTGTTTTAACATGCCCCACTCTCCATTTCCACCCACAAAATATAATTAGAGGAAGTACATGGAAATCCTCTCAGCAACAATATCACACATCTTCTACCACAACAAGACAATTTATCTTGCATGTGTCCTAAAAAGCATGTAAAATTTTAATATTAAACAAATTTTAGAGTGGGATCAGGAGTTAGTGTTTCTACCACCAGAAAAGTGCATGTTGCCAGTGATACAAAGAGATTACTGAAAGGAGAAAGAATGCCTGAAAATAAAAAACATGAATGGAAAAAATAAACAAACATTTTAACTTTTACTTTATTTTTTTTCATGTTATGTTGCTGTGATAGTCTGTCAACTGTTGGCCATTCCTACCAACCTGATACAAATGATCTGACACATTACTTTGCTCATGTCCTAGATTGTACTCCTTGGCTTCCTCAGAAACTGCTCCTACATACACTGAATAACTCTGATTTCTTATTTTTATCAAATTCCTGAGGCTTAAATCAGGGTTGCAAAATTGTACCTGAAGATGACAGCACATTTACTGTCTTATGACACTTCCAGAAGAGAAGTGGGAAAATCCCTAATCATAGACATTAGACAGCTCCAAAGTTTCTTACCAAATTAGGATTGATACAGTTCTGGATGCATGCAAGCTGTGGTCTCATTTCCTAAGCTTATGTTGAACTGTGTTCAGCCTCAGATCCAGGCAAAATAAATATTCAGTTACCCAAAAAGATCTCTTGAAACTTACGCTGTCTGACAGTGGGTCGCTCAAGTTAGCAACTTCCAGAATGTTGTAACCCATACCTCACACAGCCTGGAGAAGGATGGGTCCACCAGCTTCTTCTGGCCCTGTATTTTCCAAGACAGAGCATTCTACAGCTCCTTAGAGCTTAGAATATAAAAGATGTGAATTTGTTTCCAGACCTTTGTTGATAGAGGAGTGACCCCCTGATCAAAGGCTCTGCAAAGAAAAATGAGTAAGTTTAGATTCTGGTAGGAATTTAGAACATCTTGAATGTTTTCAGATTCAATATCTTGAAAGTTACTGGAAAATGAATTGCAAAAATCTAACAATCAAATATTAAGATTTAAAATATTGAGCTGAAATGACAATAAATTCTCCTTGATATACAGCTTTTACTTTGTATAAGCATAGAAATTTAATAAGATATCCAATAATGTGTGAAATATATACTTGAGACCAAGTTACATTTGTAGTGGGAACCACTATGAATTTCCTGATTTGGTGAAAAACAAACCTATGTGGGAATATAGCATCTGCATTTTTAAAGTTTCAACTCACAAAAAATTGAAAGGCAAAAAAACACTACTAATTATTAATTTCTCAATTATAGCCTCACAAAAGAGGTCTCCAAAAGGTCTTTGAACATAACTTTTCAAAATAATGAATGGTCCTTGCTCAACAAGAAAAAAGTGCATCACATTTAATGAGCAATATTTCAGTTTATGTAGTTCAAAAATATTTATTAACATGAAAAAGGGAATCTTGAAAATAGGAAAATTATAATTTTTAATTTAGTCCAACAGCAAACTGCTGAACCCCAACCTACTTACCTACCTACCACGGAACAAGCTAATGAATTATAACAAAATCCAGGTCCTATTTTCTCTTCTAAGCTTCAGAGCTTGAGCATCTTTTCACTTTGGACCAAAGTTGGAGCAGTTGTTGAAAAGAAGATACATTCAAGAAGCAGTGGAAAATTATCAGAAAGGGAAACAATGTCACAGCAAGCAATAACCTAAGTGAAACCCCCCTACAGTAATCCTACATTGGCAAAGAGCTATGTATAGTCTGCACATAAAGGAAACTTTTTTATTCTTCTAGTAACAGTTCAAGAGTGACTTAAAGCAGAAAGTAATTGAGGAACAGATTCACAATAAAATGTATAAGGAAAATTCCATTCCTAGGTACTCAGCAATAGCAAAGCTTTATTCTCCTTCATATTTTGTTTTACTTAATGCAGTTCTCTTTACATTAACCTCTCCATTTTCACTATGTTCAATAATAGCACTAGAAACACTGTCATTATTTTAAGTCCACTACTATATCAAAACATTTATTGCATTAAATATAGCAAGCCAAATACTTTTCAAAAACTTCTCAGACAATAACCACATAATCTGGAAATCTGGAAATAGCATAAGTGAAAGCCCAAGAGTGATGACAGCCACATTTACTGGCTCCTCTGAAAATAAAGAACTTAGAGTGAGGTAGTTTAATCCAGTAAGTATGTAAGCTAGAGCAAAATATTACTAGAGTAAAATTTAATCCTGAGATCTTTCCTTCCCTTGAATTGTTTGCTTCCTACAACAAAAGAAGGGAACAGAGAATACTGGGTTCATGTGCCACTCACTATGAATTGCTTTGGCTCAGATCCTCAGAATCAAGAAAAATCTAGAGGACACCTGGGGCAAATCTCACTGATTTCAAGAACAAACCATGGTCAGTTCACCAAGAAAAAAAAAAAAGGTCATGCAATTTTGATTATAAAATTTTCTGCTTCTTTAAAGACCTTTTATTGAAATGATCTTCCAAATGTATAGTGCTCAGGTTAAAAAAATTCTTTACAGAATACCTCAACTTTTGTTAAATAGTCTTCCATGAAACGATTATCAATTATAAAAATAGGTTGAAGCCCCAGCTGTAAATGTACTTGTAAATTTTGGCAATGACTTGAAACAGTACAGGATTAAGACCAAACTATTTTATGGACAGGAATGTGAAAGCACTGGAAAGTTAAACAGAATTGCTCTTTTAGGAAACCTTCAGATATCTGAAGTACTCCCTATATTTGGGGTATATATTAACAAAAGAAAACAGAGTCCTTTTAATGAGCATGAGGGAATGTTCTTCCTTTAAGGGTGGAAAATGAGAGCATTCTTCCTTAAAGGGTGGAAACAGAGAGATTCAAGGCCTGGAGAAATGGGATTACCTTATGTGTTATGCTTCCAACTTCATCTGTGACAATCTGGTCAGGACCTGCACCCTGACACGCTGGCAGACACATTCATGGATCTGTCTTGCTGTCTTTTGAACTAACACAAAGCTGTTGTGCCTGGATCCACAGTGCTGGAAGAATATGTGAAAGAATGTTGTGGGGCTTTTAAAACAAAGGACCTGTAGATTTTCAGGTTAGAAACAAGAATTAAAGAAAGCAAATATGAAAGTTTACTAAGCGATTTAATTATTTTATGAAGTGAAAAAAATGATGGATTTTATTATTTGAGGAAACAGAGAGCATTCAGGTTTCCTACACTGGGGGTAAAAGTAATACTAGCTTTCAAACACTGTTTGCTGTTTTATTACTCCTTACATATTTTTAAAGACTAATGACTATTATTGGAAGGAATTGACATGATCTTTCCATATTTGTAAAGGCAAGCTCCCTACTGACTCTGGCACAGGCCATTTGTACAGAAAGGATGCTGGGTTGTGCCCACAACAGCTTGGGTTTATTTAAGCTATGATTTTCATTACTGCAGCTCATATTTGTCATCTTCCAGGGAGTAGTTTGTTCTCTAATCCTTTTCTATAGGATTTACTCAGGCTGTGTCTGTTCTGTAGCATGAATGTGTACTGATATGCATGGATATGTAAAATAACTTCTGATTTTATCACGCACATAGGATGTGAAAAACTGTCCAGTATTTTTTCAGCCATGAAATTATCTTGACATTTTGTGCTGCTTACAAGGTCATGGCTACTGCCACATGGGGCAGCTGGTCTATACCTGTCCAGTATTTCTTTCTGTCTTACAATTATATATTTGACTAAAAGGTAGACAGGCCAAAAGGAAGGTGTTGAGAGTTGGGTCAGCCTGATGGTTATATGGGTAGAGATCACTTAGATGAAGAGGAAGGTGAATATGTAAGGAAGACCTTGAGTGAAGCAGAAAGTGTTGGTTATCTCTGCATCTGCGGAAGCCTAGAAAATGAGGTGGCTCAAACATGGCTATGGAGCCAACCAAGGGTTGCTGGTAGTAACAAATAAAGTTCTTTGGTAATAATGCATTGTGAGAAAGAATATAATGCAACATGAGCAGGGGACCATATAGAGATAGGGCAGCATTTTTCTGGAACTTGACAATTCTTTGTCCTTGACAAATGCTCCTGGAAATAGGCACAACACTGTCCAGCACAAGGGCACAAATGAGACTGAGAAATGGATATGGGATGTAGGGGAGGAACAAGACCACCCAAGGCCTTCCAAACCCCCAAACACATTTCCAAAAAGGCTTAAAAATGGACTGTGCATGATAATTAATTTGCATAAAAGCAAGAAGCCTATCTCCAGGGCAGGAAAACTTATCTATAGAAAGGTTCACCCATAAAGCCCAGATGAATCAAAACTGGAGCCAGGACCAGTAATCTTCCTTCCTTTCTTCCTTTCTTTCCCTCTTTAATACAGCTCTTTCTCTTCCCTTTATTCAAAACCTGCTGCTGTGTGCTTATGCTAGGAGACCAGGGGCTGGATGATACCAATTTTCACGTCAAGTGTGCAATTTGCCAATAAACCTTTGTAAGCTTTTGTGGTATTTCTGACTTTCATCTTTTCTTTTGGTCACAAACATTTTGAATCTTGAGTGCTCCCTTGCCCTTTTGAGTGGGACACCACACCATCCATGGGCACTTTTGCTGGCTGCACAGCTGTTTGCCACCACAGCAGCAAAGGCACAGGTGTCTCACGCTGATGGCAGGATGGTGATGTACCACTTCATGCTACCTGATAATCCATTTCCAATTTGACAAAGCACAATGGCAAGCTGACTTACTTTGAAACATCTGCCTAACACTGTTATGCTTACAGTTAGGGCTTTGATTGAGTGCTTTGATGACTTAAAGCCTAGCTAGAGATTAAAGAGCAGTGACAAAGTGTTAAAGTCAAAACCACCTCGTTAATCTTTTTTTTTCCTGATTTATTGACAGATAAGAATTTCTCAAGACTTCATGATAAAAAGTTATACAGTAGAAAGTCAAAGGTGTATTTTCCAGATCATGCATCATCCTTACATTGATTTTCATTAGCTTTTTAATGTTGAATCAGCCATTACCTACTATGTCAACATGCATTAAGAGCTACCATTAAATAGCTTTTTATTTATTTAACTTCAGGTTGAGAGGCAGAGAGGCCTACTTTATTGAAGGATTTCTTACCAAGAATGTTAAAGAAAAATTTAAAATGTTACACCTGCTGCAGACAAAAATGTCTCTTCAGGCTTCATACAGAGTTTAAACTTTCTTTTTAATTGCTCTGGTTTGTTTGTACAAGGAAGCAGTGGTTTTTGTCAGTGCTGATTTGCACACAGAAAACCTGTTTTCCCCTTTGTTCCACAATCCTGGCTATAATACCTGAGATTTCTTCTTTTTTTTCTTTTTCAAATGTGTTAAAAAATGCAAAAGAACTCAATACTATGGGGCAGGTGGATACTAAGTGAAAACAGATTAGAATAGGAGGAATCTTACAGAGCAGAAGCACCATCACTATGCCCTATTTATATCATCCTTTCATCCACAGTTAGCTGTGAATGATTTTGCTTGGAATATCTTCCTGAGAACACTTATTACAAGATAGGAAGATAAGCATTGTAGCTCTGCTTCCTTTTAGTCAAGTAAATAGCTGCAGGTTTAACTGACAAAAGATACACTAAACACAGACAGCTTCCATTTGGGAGGTTTTTTTCAACCTTCCACCTTCATAGTTTCTTTCTGTTGTTTGGAGTTGCTTTTTATTGTTTGGGAGATTTGGACAGGATTTTTGTATTTTTTTTTTCAGGGAGGAGAGAAGAAGAATGTGTGGGTGGGTGGATAAATTTACTTGTTTTCTCTGCTATTTTCAAGGTATTCAGAAGTATTTCGACACTTTAATGCAACACACAAAAGGCAGATTCACAGAGGAGCTCAGTGCTCTGGATCCTGAGTTATTTACATTCTTCATTTTCTCTTTTGAAGGTTTCAGGTTCCAAGCCTGTAACAAATGAGTTCTATTTGACATAATGATAAAAACAAACAGTTTTTGGCAAAAGAAGCATAGGAGGGAGGAAAACATAGGAGGAGGGAAACTCAGTCCACCCTTACAAGTTATCAAGAAAATCACTTTTTAATTTAGTTCATAGTTTTAACAAGGACTATTGGTTCATTGATATATTTGGTACAATGGGAATATTAGTTACCATGTCGCATCCAAGCCAAGTGATATCAAGGTAAGTTCTTTTGCTTAGAAAAAAATAATGGAAAATAATGAAGCAATTAAATATTGCTTCTGATGGCAGTAATCAGGGATATTTCAGTTATTATAAGTACAACTACATTATTTGCTGAGGTATCCTTTGACTATTTGAGCACAGTAATGTTAGCAGAGAAATGCTACTCATTAATTCCAAAAAGGCAGCAAATGAATTAGTTGAATAATTATGTACCTAACTTGGATTTGTAATGTGCTACCCAGTCCAAATAAACAACCAAGTAGGAATATCAGTGAAGGAAAAAAATATTAAAAATAGTCTAATTCCCTTTTAAAGGCTAAAAAATTACATTTGGCTATTTTTGCCAGGGATATCAAAGTGGTGAAACATGGGTCTCCCCCAAGGACTGTCCCTTTTCTTGGAAGTCGGGGGGCTGCACTGTTTGCTTTAAGTTACAGAGGTATTTAAGTGCTTTGCTGTAGTGCCTGCCATTCCACTGGACAGGGCTTGTTTTCCTAATTCCTCCATCAAGCAACTGCCTTTCAAGGAGCACTTGTCCCCAGACTTAGCTTTAATAAGTTGGCCTGTTTGGAGATACAGGTATGTGACAGCTTTAATCCACTGCAAGATCATGTGTTTCAGGGTGAGACTGACTTCGGTGACATGTGAATGTACCAAAGGCTCAGTTCTTCTCCATTAAACTCACATTAATATACACAAGTTATTTTGAAAAGAACTGTCCTCAGCCATGTGTCCTTAAGATCACAATTTTATTTGACTTCCCTCATAGATCAAATTAATTTGTGAGTTTTGTGTAAATTCAGCCAAAGGAAGTGGAACCACATATGCAGTCAAAGTAAATATGCAACTATACTAAAGATACCTTGCTGAAACTGCAACAGTTTCTTGAAGAAAGTTTTACTAGCTCATAAAAATCTTTTCATTCATGGGTTCGTAGGTAGTTATACAATTTATGTCTGCACAAGATCTCCACTGAATCCTTTATCCATATTTTTCACCCTCTCATTGAATTTTGGCATGACAAAGAGGGAAAAAAAGTCCATTTGTTGTCAAGAATCCTTGAGAGAAAATCAATCTCTCTATCAGCACTGGCATGGGCTTTGCACTGTATACAGCATGCCTACTCTGAAGCAGCTTGCTCATTCCTTCAGGATAATTCCTTTATGAGCACCTGAGTACTGCATAGAACACATATACACCATCTGCCAGATGTTCTTAGTAAATCATTGAGAGGCTCACATTAAAAGTTAGCCACCTGTGTATTTATCTGTTCCTTTCTAAGTATCAATAAATTATTTAAAATGCTGAAATGTCTGTTTGAATTTATCAGTGTATTCTTGTTCATTGGTCTTTATATTGCAGTTTCCCAGGAATTAAAATACAGGAGAACCTTTTAAATATAATTGTTAATTTATATCAAACAGCATTATCACTGGGTGCAATAACTCAATTTCTGGAAAAAAAAAAAAAAACAAAAAAACAAAACAACAAACCAAACCCAAAAACTTTAAAAGACGCAAGGTATTCATGTTTCATCAGTTTCACTATTTGCTTGTTGCTTCAAAATAACACATGCCACCTGTAAAATATGTGGTCCAAAGCAGACCTAGCATAGACCTTCTGCTAGGGCTCAGCATGAAATTTTGTTACCTGAAAATTCTAATAAGTTCTGTTTTCCTTTTCAAAGTGGTTTATTGATGATTCCACCACAAAACCTTCTCTTTCATATTTGTGCTTAGGTGCAGAGAGAGAATTATGTGAACAGTTTCTGCTGTTGAGAATGTTTTCTTTGACAAATGAAATTCAGTAACATTTGAATCTATTGTCTGTTTTTTCTTTTGTTCTCCTGATTCTTGTCACCATGGTATAATTAAGCTAACTGAAAACTATAGGAATTTTTAGTCCCCTCCCATGTTTGGGAGATCTTTAGTTAGAAACTGTGAAATTAGCAGTTTCTGAATGTGGGCACGTGTGGAGATCAAATTATCAGCACTCACACACTAAGTTGAAATCTGGCATTAGGTACTATAAATTAAGGTAGTTGTTAAAGTTCTTAAAATTTAAACCAGTTCCATCTGCAACTAAACAGCTTCCTCTTGATTGTACATGTAAGACAGGGATCAAATAATACCTTGAAGATCACCTGGACCACATAAAAGCCTGCTAGAAGCTTGGCTGAGAGGGAGATGTAGATATTCAGGTTGGCTCTGGGGAAACGGTTTGAGTTGATTGAAAGATCATGATTGATAGCTTGAGCTTCTGCTGAACTATTTTGTTCTGAAACAGTTGCATCACGTGTCTGAGGAAAAAGCACTAAATTTTCTCACTAGGGAGTATTTCACCTGATTATGGTTCGATAGGGGCTTTTATAGTTAGGGACCTTCCCTTTCAGGAGCTTGATTTTTCTCCCAAGCACATTCTGAAATTGCTACAAATAACTAGGTCAGTTTGTAACTGGTGTTGCTCTGATTCATCCGTCTCTTTTTCACAGCAAAAGCTGCTTAGGGATGTTAGTGAATTTGGGTGATAAAAATACTATGCATGGTGGAATTTTCTCATTTTATAAAGGTTTCACCTTCACTATCACAAGGTTCTCTAAATACTCTGTATAAGAAGAAAATCTCGTCTTGTCAAGGATATGGTCTTTGCTTTTTCCTCTCAGAGGAAGAGAGGAAATACTTGAGAGATTTTGTAGTTTTGAATTCTAATCTGAAACAGGTACCTGCCAAATTGTCAGAAGGGTAAATGTTAAACCACCTTATGCTTTATCATTTCTGACTGTTCAGCTTCTTGAGGATGGAGCTACACAGAAATTCCCCTTTGTAGTAGGCTCATGCACTGTTTAATGAGACCTGATGCTTACCCTTAGTACATGGGTGTCCAGGGAGTGGGATAGCAAAACATGTGGCTGAGACTTTGCTATTGTCATGTTACATGTCTTAATGCTCATGCTTAACTTGAAAGCTCTGCTCCACTGCTAAGGTTAGGAGAGGATAATAATGTATTGACATGAAAAGGGAAGTGGAAAATGGAAATAAAATGCATTTCTAAAAGTCAACTTCTCTTGATTGGTGTTACTGAAGAAAGTTATACAAGAGTGCTGTAATGAGTGAAATGGAGATGTTGAGGTTTGGGTGTAAAATAAACCAATTAAACCATGCTGTTTGATATCAGATGAAGGCACATGTGATGACCTGGTCAGACCAACAGCATTAGTGAATAAAAGCAGAAACTCCATCAAAACCATATGCTACATCAGGATTTAACTACCATAAGCAAAATACATTTGGAAGTCAGTGCAGTGAACAAAGTATTGTAAATTCATCCCCTATTTTGAGTATAAGCACAATACCCTGAAGAAAGCATACAACCTAAAACCTAGTCTTAAAAAAGATAAATAGGGCTATACGAATAAGGAAAAAAAGAAGGAAAAAAATTCCAACCCTTGTTGCTATGTTACTAGTCTTTGGAGCAAGATCATGCACACATGGAAATCAATGTCAGTTCTGTTTTTCAGTTTTCCTCCTGTGTCATAACTCTCATAGTTCCTGGCTGGGAAACAGATGATAACAGAGCCAAGTCTTAATAAACTCTGAGTGGGGTACTCCAGCTGAACAGAGCATATTTTGAGCAGAGAGATTCAGTAATTGCTCATAGCAGGAATTGAAGACTTTTATTAATTGTATACTGAGAGTGGGGAGTGCATTAAGGCACTTGGAATGTGTGGCATGGAAGCCAGGAGAGCTCTGGGAGACACCGTGGCTGAGAGGACACATTTCTGGAACATTACTTAATTCTACTTCTAATGCCTGCAACAAGGGCAGAGGGGAAGGGAAAGCAGTGCCACAGCACCAAGATCAGCATTGCCAGGGCATGGCTTTGTTTTAGTGGGTGCTGCTGAGGCAGAATGAAACAATCTTGACCCTTAAGAGTGGCAAAAAGTACAAGAAATACATGGGTTCACAAGGAAGATAATGTGGGAACATTGGTTTAGAGTACCAGGCAGAAATCTTACCCCTACAGGCATTTAACTGCTTGTTCTTGCTTCCATCCCATGAAAGCGCTGAAATCTCCAAGGGAAAAAGAGGTGGTATATTGAAAAATCTCTGTGATAAAGAAATCTTCCCCAGCCAGTTTACATCTAAGAAACACTGAAAGCAGTTAAGTTAGTCTTTCACTCATTTTCTTTGTGCTTTCACATGGGCGAGTCTAGGGTCAGGCCATAGAGGGTTGGGGGCTTGAGCATGTGATATCTGAGCAGCAGCTCAGAGAACTGCACTGCATCTGTGGAAGAAAAAGGCAGGGAGCACATCTTATTGGTACCTTGAGCTATGGAGTTAAAATTAGTCCTGCTCAGACTGTTGGGGCTGACTGGATGACCCTCAAAGGCCTTTTCCAGCCTTTAGTTATGTGATTGTAGGAACAAGGTCTGTAAACTGTCAAAAATGAGTATTCAAAAGATATTTTACCCAGCGAACTTAATATAAAGTATCACAGTATTTTGAAAATCAGAACAATTACCAACTCTGCTATGACACATTTTGGGACTCAAGATGAAAATAGATGAGGGATTACACAGTCCTTAGCTATTCTGTAACCATACAGCTTAAAGGCAACAAAAAAGCCAGCTGCATGGTTTCAAACAGCCATAAATATTAGTGTAGTTACTTCCCCAAAGGGAAAATAGACTCTTCCCCCTTCTTTCCAAATCAAATACTCAGAGCTGCTATTGCATAAACATTTTGTTCCATTTATTTGTCTTTCTAGCAGATAACCTTAAAGCTTATCTCTGCAATACATTCAGAAAACTTCCAAATTCCCAAAAAATTAGGGCAATACCAAGTTATAAGCAAAGTGTTTTCTTTATCTTCCCAAATGTAAATGCAGGAAGTATTCCTCAAAATATATTGTATAACACTAAAAAAAAAGGAAAAAAGGGATCACAGGACAAAAAAAACAAACCTCCGAAAAAAAGACATGGGTAGGGGACAATTCCCTTGCTAGGTCGCCATTTAACACAATACAATTATGAATAAACTTAAAACCTATAAAACTTTACTTTAGAACAGTAAAACATTACAAAACTGGGTGCAAAGCAAGGTACAAACACAAACACACCCCAACATGTACTTATTTTTAATTTTAATATGCATCTATCTGGACATAACTGTAATAATCAAGAGTTTTATTTTCCCTTTTATACAGATAAAGCCAAACAATTTCCAGTCTCTTTGTGATATTCACTAAAAGTTAAATCCTCCAGTTCTCCACAGTCTTTTGTCTGAGTATCTTTTTTAGAAGTCAGATTTGCATAGGTTGTAGGAGGAAAGGAAACTTCTCTTTCCCTTTCTAATTAGGCTGTAGAAAGGAAACTGAAGCTCTCCATCATTTCTAGTTCAACTGGTTATCCTAATTTTGGGTCAATATTTTGAATTTACTTAATATTCTTTCATATTTTATGATCAAATTATGTGTCTGCATTAATCTACTGTCTATAAAGTGAACAATGGTGACTAGATCATACATCTACAATTAAACAAATGTACATTTGTTTATTGAATCCCAGTATTTTTTTTTCAAAATCACTGTAACAACGTGTCACGATGGATTAATTGTATATTGGCCATAATACAATTTGTGCAATGATATTCTTCCCACTAAGACTTCCATGTCAGTAGTACAGAGATATTTAAGGGCATGGCTTAGCCCTCGAATGTGTGGCACACTGCTATTTTTAATCAGCATCTTTTGCATATAAAGAAATACTATTTCTCCCCCCCAAACACAACAGAATTTAGATTAATTACATTTTTGTCAACTGTTTGATTTGATTTTCTGGCAGCTTATATTTAGGAAAATACTCTATATATGACTTTTAACATTTTCTCTCAAGATACATTCTTTAAAGAAGTGTTATTAAATGCAGATATTTTACAAATAAGCAAATAGCCTTTTTCAGACTAGATTTGTTCACCACACTAACATTCTTAGATCTATGTTTTAATGGAATTGCTTTTAATTTTGAAAGAGTAAATGATTTTTTTAAAAATATTGTTTTTACTAAATTAACATAATTTGAAAGAGATTGTTTTTAACTAATCAAAAAGGTCTTCCTTCTATTTTTAAGGAAAGGCCAGGTTCAGGAGTTTAAATTCTAGCACAGATATTAAGGGAATTCTGCTCTCATCTGTAGCTGTAGCTCTGGTAAGAGAGCAGAGACCCTGTGAAGGTGCACTTTTTATGTGTCTGAAGAAATTTAACTATGATCCATGAATGATTTCTCAGTGGATTAGTCACTAACCTTTAACTTCTGTGACATAAGTCACATCTCATCTTGACATCTATAATGGAATATTTTCCTATTCAATTGTTTAAAAAATGTCCAGTCTGACTTCCACTTGACTTCTGATGAGAGCTGAGCTCTTTAAAAGGTTTTAACAGTTGTAGCTTCATTTGTCTTTTTGGAAGAGACTAATGATAGGTGGGAATTATTTGCCACAGACTATGAAGTTGAACAAATACAGCAGAAAATACTTCCTGAGATTAAAAATAGTTAAATTATGCTGGGTTTACTTCCTTCCATTAAATATGTAGAAGTCTTCTGTTCCAATAAACAATAAAATAATTCTTAGGTGTTTCTCTAATGTAGGGGGGAAAACCCAAAAAATCCAAAATATCATTACAGGAAAAACCCCAGCACATTTAAAGGAGGAATAAAATTTGGACTGAGAACCACACTGATATTTAGATATATGTTATTTCATGGGAAAAAAAATCTCAAATGGTATTTCAAAACACCACTCAGCAAACTTAGTCTCAAATGTATTTAGAAGGATACCTTAAATACCTTAAATATACGCCTGGCTATTGTTAACTCTAGAACATTGGACTGCCAATGATGATTACAGAAAAAGGCACCAAGATTTTGCATAGCATTCCCCATGAAGACTATGAATGAGCATCTGGATCCAGAAGTATAAAAAGGATCAGTATCTCTATCCAGAATAGTCAATTTGTACTGATGAGCAAGGCACTAAAAAATTTACCTAAGTTGTCCAGCAGGAGAAGAATCTTTCTTTCATGGAACAGGAAGTATTAGTTACCACCTGTAATGGCTGATGAAGAGGATGTATGTTGTTATCCCACAGCCTTTGTTCCCCCACAGCTGGAAGGGTTCATTCCATTTCAGCTACATTAAAATAAAAAGGCAATACAAAACTGCTGACAGAGATGCTTCATTAAGAAACCAAATACAAATAAAAATCCACATCCCTAATGCAGTTGAAGGAGATTGAGTTTGTTCTTGTTTATTTTCAAGTCCAATTAATGATTTGAACTTTGAATGCCATTGGCATTTGTCACAAGAATTTTCCAATATTCTTGGAAAACCTTTTTTCTACCATGGGGACCCAGAATTTTTATTGAACTGATTAGAAGTGCTTATTTATTTAAGACAAAGATTATTATATGTGTCTTTGTGTTTCAGTTTCATATATGATACCATCTGTTGGGCTGGAAATCCAGAGTTTGGAAAGCTGTAAGACAGAAAATCCTGGAAATTTTAAAACTTCCTCTGTACTACATCGGATGAATTCTTTAAAGAATTCTTAAAAGCAGGTGCCAGCTACTAACTATGCACAGACCCTGAGTGTTTGCTGGGTCTCTACTTGACAGGAATTTTGAAACAGTGGTCTAATGAATAATATTTGATTATGTTAATTTAAAATTAAAAATTGCTACTGGGAAGCAGTCTGTTATTATTCTCCTTTGTTGAGGAATCCATAGCAGGGACACTCCTAATGAGCTCTTTCCTCTCATGCTGTACAGATACTCATAGTGAATAAATCCTAATACCTCATCAGCTTTGCAGATGATCATAAATATCTCATCTCCTGGATACTTTTACTGTATTTCAGCAATCCCATGTAATTCAGAATAGCACGGGGAAATTGGGACCTTTGAAAACAGATTTATTCACAAAAAAATAACTGTCTTAAGGCCTTTGAGCGACAATCTTTCCAGTATGCTTTAACATAAACTCTCATTTCGGAGGGTCAAAATTTCTGCCTTCATCATCATGGATTTGTCTTTTGGGTAACTACAAATAACTTACAGATTTCCACTTTCTCTCAGTGTGACAGATCTTAAGTACTTTGGGGTTTTTAGACTTGAAAATCTTTCAGTCCTTCCTTTTCCTTCTCTCCCTAGAAAAAATCTTGTAAAGTAGCAACTGTCTTAGTGAGTCATCAGAACTAGCACGTCTAGCATCAACATTCACTACCAATCTTCAGATGGTATAAATCACAATAAACTGGACTGTCCTGATTTATGCCAAGAAAGAGTACATAATGCTATGTAATGCTCCAAATTCGTTTAAGAGCCTTTTAGAAGGATCATTAGGAATGGTAGAATGGGTTGGGTTGGAAGGAACCTTTATAGGTCATCTAGTCCAACTCTCCTGCATTAAGCAGGGACATTTCCAGATAGATCAGAAATTCATCCAATTTTACCTTGAAGATACCCAGGGACAGACATTTTAGTAGACCCTGTAGCTATAGGACAAGGGGTAATGGTTTTAAACTAAAAGAGAGAAAATTTAAGTCAGAAATAAGGAACAAAATTTTTTTTACAGTGAAAATGTTGAGACACAGAAAAAAGTTACCCAGAGAGGTGTTGGATGCCTCATTCCAGGATACCTTCAAGGTAATGGATTGATTATTAGTCATTAAAGTGCAAGCAAAATGAAACAACCAAAGAAAAAAGGAATAGAAAATAAAAAAACACTTTTTACAACTAGTTTCATAGACAATAGGCTATGTGCATCAGCTATACAGATCAACATATATATAGTAAAGTTTTCATGAAATGAGCAGGACTAGCACTTTTTTATTTTAAATGTCTAAGGTATTTTAGTCTAAAGGCTGTAGTCACCTTAAGTTTAAGACGGGTAAGTCACCAGTGGGATTTAGGAGCCTTTGTTCCATGCCCACCTGCATGTTGATGCCTACAGTGCAAGCTGAGGAGCTCAAGGGTAGTTGCCTCAGGTTACAGAGACTGTTCAGAGCTTGTTTTCAGTGTGTAAGACTAGGAAACTACCTTCTATAGGGGAAAGAAAAAAATCCCTTCAAATATTTCCAACTCTAGAGTTTCCCTAGGGCTTTTCATAAAGAAAAAATGTGTGGAACTTGTCTGCTTGTATGCAACTGCTGTGTCCCAATATCCACCTTCCTTTTCATAGGTGTGTTGGGGACCCTGCAGAATGAAGAACACTACATTCAGCCAGTTTTTCTTTCCAAGGAATCTCAATGGATCAAAACTTTGTTATCCAGGGTGTGCCAACACAGACCAAAGTAGTCTTGTATTTTGATCCCTGGAAACTAGGGAAGGGTGATTTCCCTCCCTCTCACCACAAATCAATTTGTCAAACATGATGTTAGGTTGATATGACTGTTAAATTCCTAACATATAGGAATTTTGAACTCTTATTCAGTGGGAACAATTTCACTGCATGAGGATTTTGACTTTATATTCTATAAACTGTCCTTATTTCCTGAGTGTCATTAGGTATATGCCTTGATCATCATCTCCTTTGAAATGCCCTAGGATATGAAATGAACAAGTTTGATTTTTTTCTCTTTTCTTTAAAAAACTGACAATTCTGTTGCCATTTCTGTAGTGTTGCTATTTCCCCAGGAAAAAAGGTATGTGCATTTGAATTGGCTGCCTCCCTATCCATCTGTTAATTTCTCTCCCTGTGTTCTCTTCCTAATCACCTTTGAACATTTCAAACAAATTTGAAAGCAGAAAGTCTAAAAAAAAATTAAATTCCTGCAAGTTTTGTGAAAACAGTCATCTGCCTCTCAGAAAGAGATTTGAATTGGCAGTCCCATTGTGGGAAAGACAGATCAAATTCAGACAGATAAGGCTCCTAGATCAGACAGAACTATATATTGCACTCAGACAGATGGCTGGCCTGCCAGCATGGCAACAAAGAGCATGTGTACTCAGGATTATCACCAGCACATGTTAAATCTGTTCCAATTGTTGCCTGTGTCCTGCCATGGTTGCTGCTGGAGGAAGCTTTGGGTCATAAAGAACTCAAATCCATAACAGATCAGCCTACATTTTCTTCACAGCACACCAGCAAATTGGAGATGTGCTGTTTTGCTTTTATTTTATGTTTGCACCAAGGTTTATAATAGGAAATAATAAGTTTGTATTATTTTCTTTTCTTAAGCCAAACGACCCTATTGAGCAATATTCAAGACTAAAAAAGCACCTGGAATCTAACTATATATCTTCTCTTTTACTAAAACTAAGGTCAGACAAAAAGGAAAACTTATTTCCAGAAATATATCAGCTAATAATACCAGTGCCTTCAGGAAAAAGTAGGTACAAAACACATACTGATGAAGATGTTATTTATAAGAAGTGAATTGAATATCCAAATTGTGATGATTAAGCCAATAACTCAGCAATATATTTGCTGAGTTTGTACTTCCTAAACTATTTCAACTTCAAGACAGCAAAATCTTTTTATAAGAGATTTGAAATCACATTTTCTGTTTACCTAATATAAAGAATAATGTTTTTCAAGTACACTTCACAGCTGTTGAGATAATTATATTTGAGGTTCAGCTTTTTTTTTTTTAATTTATCACTGGCAGTCCATGTGACTGCAATCCATAGAAGCCATTGTATGACAAATGAAGACATGGAAGTTAAACTCCTCAGTGGAGGTAATTAATGTGGAACAGAAAGGTCTCTCTGCCAGCATCTCACCTGTCAAACTTGGAGATCACCAAGATCTGCTCAGCCACCCTTTCTTTCTTCTTTCCTTTAGGCATTTTTCTTTCACTGGGGAAGAGGGAATACAGACTTGTCTGTGCTAACTTTGTATTGCACTTTGTATTGCACTAATGTCCTCTTGAGGACACATTTTCATCCTTCTTGACTTCACAGAGAGGAATAGACAACTCCATGAGGCCCAGGCTCTGGCTGGCACCATTCCTGGGATGAGCTCTGGCTCTTGGGAATGCTGAGCACACCTGCAGTGGTAGGAACTGTGGGCTGTGGCAGGCTGTGGTATATACAGGATATAAGGACCCCTCAGACTATGCAGTGCATCATGGGTGGCCACACTAAACTCAATGCTCATTCAACACAACATTATGAAAACTTTTGATAAAAATATTAATTATATATGAGCTGTTTAAACAGCTTTGCTTAAGTTTCTTATCATTAAAATTGATCCCCCCTGGCTGCAAAGCAGAGAAAAAATTAAAAAGTGTAAGATACTCCTTTTGTTTTCAGCTTTGCCACAGATTTCCCAAAACTGTATAAATTGCCTTTGTTTTGTGCCACAGCACCCACGTCCAAACTTGAAGGTCTGTTTATGGATGCATTCATTCATGTTTGTAGGGTCCCAGATGTACCTACCCGATCCCAGAGGAATTAATTATACCTACAAAGACCAAAAGAGAGTAAGGAAAGTAACTGGCTGAAAAATATTAGAAGTGTTAATTCATTATTTATACTGCAGAGAGTTTATACTAAACTAATTATTGAATTTCCTTTCTTTTCCTACTTCTCATTATATAAGTGACACTACTGCACTCCTTTCAGTTTCCTTCTGGAATAATCCTAAACTGTAGAGATACAAAGTTCTGGCCCATGAGTAAATAATTCACAAAGGTGTGGTTTACTAATAAGCATTTAAAATGGAGTTTCATTTAGTCTTTGTCTTCCTCCAGAAAGATGAAACAGTGTTATGTAACAGGAAATTTTGTTGTGAATCCTGTGTGGTCCATCCCAGGATAAAAACCTTCTCACTGCTGCTGCAAAGACCTGGGTAGGCTGCAGGGTAAGAAATTCACCATTTGAATTCCTCTGCACACAGACTAACAAGCCAAGGCTTCTACCCAATGCACACAAGTGACATAGTGAAAATTCATGGAAAATTCAGGGATGAAAGGTCCTGGCTCTTATTAAGTCAGTTTTCAAAAGGCTGTGTTTCAACAGCTCAGAGTTCATATTTAAGTGCTATGGAAATTCTGTGCTAGGTCTGGTGCAGACTACAAGCTGTTTCCATGGAGGGGAATCACAGTAATGCAGCATGCAGATGGGAAATGGGAAGGGAAGGGGAATGAGAGAAATCCTTGTTGCCTAACTTGTGTACAGGGGGCCCTCTGGCTGCGAGGTGTGTGTCACTAACACAGAGAGGAGCTTGTAGGAGGCTGTTTGAATGGAACAAATAAATGGAAATGGATTTTAATAACCGCTGAGGAAAAACACAACCCAAAAATCAGCGATACAAATAGTAAACAATAATTCTCTTCAGGTATCGAGACATATCATGCTAAATTACTGAAAAGATCTAGGAGTGGAAAAAACAAGAAATGTAGTTGTGAGGTTTTAATGAACTTGCATCATTGCAGTTCCAGGTTTTATTCTGGTAATTTCCATGAATAGTGAAAATTTCCTAAAGTAAAGCCCTGCAAACAATGACTTTTACTGAAGGAATAGAAAACCTTCTGTGAAAAAAATAATGCAAATTACTGTGAATGTCAGAGACTGTGACTATTTTTCAATTACTTCTCAGCTGTTGTAATCACACTCCTTACACTTCATAGCTGTTCCCACTGGGACAGTAAAACTGGCCTCACAAAGCAAGACCTAAGGAATCTCAACCAAGTCTCAACTAATGAAAGCCAAAGTTGTGCCTGAAATAGGAATGCATCACTCTGGTCACTGCACTCCTTGATTTAACTCAGAACTTCAAAGAGAATCACAATACAGGACAAAAGGCATAACATACCTAAAAAGAGAAACATGTATAAAATATTGAACGGATTTTTCTTCTAAAACCATCTTTCCATTGCACTTCAGTTTTATGCCTGTATTTTCAAGATTTTGGTGTGGTTTCAGGTGAAATTATAGCTTTTGTAAGCTTACCAGAGGGACAATCAGTTTTCTAGTTTTTCATTATGACTTATTAAAATATTTTTTAACCTTTCATAGGGGAAAGCCAGGTCCAACATCTAAAATTTCCAGGAAAATATTTGCTAAATGTGTTGATAATTATTATATTTAAATATATAATTTCAAAGAAGTTTTACCAAGTAATCTTCTGGTGTTTGAGGAACTTTTATATAATATAGTATAAGTGTATAGTAGATGTATTTCATCTGAACAAGTCTATTCAGCCCCTTGTAAAGTCTGGATGTCAATGCCTAAATATAAGAGAGTAAAAATAAAATTTTACAAACCTGTAATGCTTCCAACAGTTTGATTCTGGGTCTTCTTGAGGTTAAAATGGTGTCCCTGAGGGCTTTCCTTTCCAGGAAATTCTTTAGCCTTTTTCTGCATTAATGCAGAATTTACCACCAACAAGTTGTGGCAAGAAGTTCTGTATTTTATATTCTTCATCACACTATTGAATAGGCAACACCCATGTTTATTTATTTGTTCCATTTTTCCCGTCCAGAATATTTTACATTCCTTTGTTTTCCTATTGAAAGAGAAGGTAAACAACAACCAGTATTAACCATTTTCTTGCCACATTTTGAAGATGAAAATGCTATTGCTTAGATATTACATTTTTATATTAAAATACCATTTATACCAAACTAAAACTTTGTAGTCCTGCTTTTTCATTTTTTATAAAAGCTTTCATTTTAAGCACAGATTCTGCAAAGACTGAAGTTTCCAATCCCTTAACATCATACTCCCATGAGAGAAAATATCTCAAATTTCTTTGGTAACAAATATTTTTGTTACAGTTGTAGTCTAACAAACCTATTAATGCGTTCTCCCCAAAATTTGCCATAGAGCTGAACACAGTTCTGAACATAGATGGCTTCTTGCTATTTCAGTCTCTATTACCATTAGCCCACTTTCAGGTATGTTCTTCTATTTAGAAGAGAATTTTCAAGATAGACAACAGTGGAAAAGGGCTGTAAAGAAACTGAATCAAGAAAATATCACAGATTATATAGAATTATTTCTTTCCTGAAAATAAAATCTGTTTGCTAAGACAAGTGTAAAGGAGTGCAAAAATGGGTAAAAGAGATTAAATTTATCACAATAGAAGTCCAAAATTAATGGAACAGAACTGTGTATGCTTGCATAGCTAAAACAGTAACTCTGGATATTTAAAATCATTTGTTCCTCATAGGATCATCTTCTAACTGGAGGTGTTTTACCCTAAAGCCCAACAACATCCTCTAAACTTCCCAATCTCTTTCTACAGATCCTTGTCCCTAATTTAAGTTTTTACAGAAATAAAATAGAAGATAAATGGACAATTTTAACTATATAAACCAACTCTTTTATTAAGAGACACATGATCTTACTTAGATGGTTAGAGAATTAAATCAGCTTTATGACCTTTTTCTGCGGCAGTCTAATTAAACAAAAAGGCCAAGACTACCTTGAGATGTGGAGGAAATGGCTGGATTACACACAAAGCTCTACAGGTGGGGCAGAGTTTATGGAACCTGCACAGCTCAAATGGAAGTAGCTGTCATTAAAGCTGTGGGCCTTTCCACAGAACCTAAATGCACGTGAATGAATCCTGACGGAACATCTGCTACCAATTCTGCAGAGTTACTTCCCATACCCTTGAGCACCAGCTCTTTGAGTGCTCACCATATGCCTGTACCTCTCATCCCTGACAGCAGACACCGCGCGCCAAGCCTGCCGCGCCAATGCCAGCTTTCAGCGACTCAACCCAGCCTTCAGAGCCAAGGATGCCTGTGCTCCTGCTAATTGGGGGTCTCTGCTCTTCTCTGCCCACCAGTGCTGCAATCTTCCCTACCCCCTTTAGCCACTGGAGAAACACTCTTTTTCAGTGCCACCAGCACTGTGTATGCTTTTGCCTCTAAAGTACGCACATGTGGTGTTCGTGAGGTCCCCTGGACGAGGTGAGAGATGAGAAATCAACTCCATGTTCTCAGAAGGTTGATTTATTATTTTATGATAATATATTATATTAAAAATGCTAACTAAAACTATACTAAAGAAACAAAAGGATACATCAGAAAGCTCAACAAGAATGATAAAGAAAAACTCGTGACTCCTGAGAGCCTCGACACAGCTGGACCATGATTGGTCATTAAATTAAAACAATTCACATAGGACCAATCAAACAATCACCTGTTGGTAAACAATGTCCAAGCCACATTCCAAAGCAGCAAACACAGGAACAGCAGTCAGATAATTATTGTTTTCCTTCCTCTCTGAGGCTTCTCAGCTTCCCAGGAGAAAATCCTGGGCAAAGAGGACTTTTCAGAAAATATCATGGTGACATGCACACACTTCAGCTTGCAGCAGCTGTTGGCTCAGCTGAGTATTTTGTGAGGGTAATGAACCAAAATTTGCGAGGGATTTGGGAGAAAATGATAAATAGTTAAAAGGGGATGTTTTTCAGCTGGTTTCAGCCAGTTTGGAGACCAGATGTTTATTTGTTGTGCAAACATTGGAAATGTTTGTTCTTTGGATCAAGTTGGTACCTATTTGCATAACTAATAATTACATAGGGGCACATTTGGCTTGCCCCAATCTGTATAAAGATAGACAGTAAAATTCCCTTGTGTGGTGCTACAAGGCTTACCTTTTGGTTTGTATAAGTCAAGGTTAACAAAGATCCAAGTAAGAATATAGTTCAAAGATTTAAAAACAGTTTGGTGGCATTAGATGTCTCTTTCCTGTTATTGACAACTAAGATATTTAAAATTAAATTTATTGTTGAATTGCAAATTCACATTTCCTGACTCTTGCATTATACAAGAAGTTATTTTTCCCTGAAATGTAATTTATTCTGTACTGAACAGTCCCTTACCTCAGCTTCAGTGAAAATAATATCTTTAAATATAATATAAAATGGTCACAGGTCAGACTGTGACAGTTCCCACACATTTGCAGTGACAAATTGGGCTCATTAAAGTTAATACTGACATAAATATTTTAAGGATCTTTTTATTTTCTTGACTTCCAGTAAAGTTCCAAAGACTAAATTAAGATCACAAGTCCAACAGGGACCCATCTTTTAGGTACCACTTGTAAAACCAAGAGAGGCAGTGAGCCTTTGAAGAGAGGCAAAGGAACATGAACATTGGAATTACTGCCTGTTCAAATCTTCCTGTGTTCAGAGAATCAGTGTGTCCATTCCTTGTAGAATGAAGTATCAGATCTAGCTGACTCTATTAGCACTTCCCTTTCAAAACTAACTTGTTTTTTTTTCTATTATTTCATCATTTTTATCCATCTTCCAAATAGTGGTACCAATTTCCATCAAAACTGATGAAATTTCAAGATGGAAATTTATCAAAATTCTACAGACTGGTAGCTGATCAGTCCAAATAGTATTTTCCTGTTACATTATGCAAACATTTAGAAAATTAAAGATTGGATTGTAAAGCCTTTTAAAATTCACTCTTTTTTCTTATAAAATAAATCCAATTTGTCAAAAATTGACTCCCAGCTTCTTGATAGCTGATGCACTTTCAACTGGGTTGTCTAAAAACTCAGGCTTAAATAACTTCTCGTAGCAGACTAAAGAGCTAAGAAGCAGCAGACATATCTTCATTTGAGAAAAAAATATATTTGAATTTATTGTGTTTCTAAAACACAAGATTATTAAAATCAAATACAATCTGGCAATTATTGCTTATTATCACCATAATTTCTTGGGTGAAAAGGAAGATACAATTTCCATTCCAAGAACAAGCATCATTGTTCTTCAAGTCTGGAAATCAGTAAAATAGGAAAATCTACTGGAAATCAGTGAAGTGGGAAGATTTTTTCTTCCCTGGATGAAGATATATCATGTTGACATTACACTGTGTTGGCAGTTTGTGTGGTTTCCTCAGTGAGCTGAGTAAGGTGGACAGAATGTCCTCTCCCTAAGCCCTGCAGGAGACTGCAGCTGCCTGTCCTCTCTGTGTCCCATCTGCAGAGCTCAGCACACAGGTGCTGGGGGCACTGAGGGCAGGATTGAGTCTCCCAGCTGCAGGTGCCAATTTAACAAGTTCCCAGGTCCAGGGAACAGAAACAGGCACCTTGAAGGTAGTGCAGGTAAGAGGTGGCTTCAGTGACCTCACAGAAATTCAGTCTGTATTGCCATTAAAAGGGTTTGCATCTCTCCACTGACCATAGAAACAGCTTTGAGGCACTTGGCTCCCAATTTAAATGTCTCAAAAGCCTAAGATTAATTGGAATGAATAAATGTATAGCTATTAGCATTGAGCAGGATGCAATCAGGTTGCCAACTCCTGCTTCCCATCTCCGGCCTTTTTGCTTTTCCAGTATAAAGTTACAGCTACAAATTGGGGTCAAATTGTAGCCCTATGAAAGTACTGGATATTGGTTAACAAGAGACCATGAAACAAATCACAGGGCAGTTTGTTTGAGAGTTAAATATATTTGTGTGGATCCTGATTTGGTCATTCATTTACACTTGTAAGAGTCACATCATTTCTTTCTGACTATTTCTCCTTGTTTGGTTTTTCTGGCTTGCTTCTCTGCTAGAAAATAAATATTTTAATAAAATATTTGAAAAATATTTACATAACTAATAAAGCAAGTGGGTAGCTAATGGGTAGCTCCATCATTTCTAAATACTTAAAAATTAAGTTGGCTGTGAAGAAATTTTTTTAAATCTGGCTTGACGTCTTTTAAAGAAATATCTGTTCAAATTAATTGTCACTGCAGTGATGAGTTGCATCTCAGATGGATATAGTGGTTAGAAGATAAAAATCTTTCACTATAAAATCTCCTATTTTAACAGTTTAAAAATGCAGACAAGAATATCCCTAATCTGATTAGGAAAAGAAGATGTTCAGCTGCAAAGATTTCCCCATATCCCACAATCAAATCTGAAATACAGTGTTATCTGTGGTGCTAATGAAAAGACTACAAGGACCCTCATATCCCTTTGCCTTTCTCAAAATTGTCTGAATAGAAATAGAACATTAGAAATATTCCTCATTAAAATTGCAATAGGTGATAATATTCATGGCACATACTGGACTTAGCCACTAGTTTCAATGTTTCCTGGATCATTATATGAAGGTAGTATAAAACTGCCATCATTATCAATATGACTATAAAAGAATAAGGACACTTACCATCAAAGAGCATAAAAATGAAAAGCAATATTTAAATTGATGATTTAAAGGAAACATTACCCATGAACGTATCAGTGTCCTTTAAGTGGGAAAAGCATATCTTTTGTGCCTCAGCTGTAGATTTTTCTCTATGTGTACCAAATAAATTCCACTTATAATCCTTGAAATGTATGGAATGTTTTGTAAGTGTATTTTAAGAATTCTTACTTCAAGTTGCCTTCTGGTCAATGGTTTGGTTTTTTTCTTCTATGTTTAGAAAATTTTTTGCACCTAATGTTACAAGTATTTAGGATAATGTTTACCTTCACCGATAAGTGAATACCTTAATTTGCAGGCTTGCAAGAAGCCCTATTTGGAATACCTCACTAAAAATCCTGTATTTATCTTGCAACTCCAGCTTTCTTACTTAGTAGTCTCTCTTATCTTCTTCATGTTTGGAAACAAATTAAAGTGTCATTAAAACTACATGCTACTTTCCAAGGCAGTTTCAAAGATTGGTCTTAAATATAATAGTTTATTATTCTTTATTAGAGTCTAGAGGGTGTGGGGTGGGAGTGTTGCAATGGAAACTTTGAAGTCAAAGGCAAGGAAAATTTCAATCTAGAGTGGAAGTTAATTTCTATTCCTAAATGGAATAAAGGTAAAATAATTTTTGTACTATGAGCAATGTCTGTGGCGTTTGATACTCCATGGAATAATATCAATTCACAGTTCATTGTTCAAGACAGGTTCATAGCTTATGAAGGAATTGCTTTTTGTTTTTGTGTACAATAGAAAGATTCGTAAGTGGGGAGTGCTTAATGATACAGATTAAAATCCTTGAATAGTCACCTGTCCAGAAACTAGCATGTCAAAAAATCTTTTTATATTCTCTCCTGCAAGTCTGTTTGTAAGTCAGCAGAGACCCCAACATTCTCTGCTGTCAAGTTTATCTTGGGCACAAAGCATTTCCCACATATTCCAATAAATTCCAATTCTTAAAGTTTTGGGGTTTTTTTTACATTTTCCTTTACTTACCATTTTAAAAGGTACATAAAATTAAAAGTCTATCCCATATTGCCTGCTTTTCAGAATAATTAATGACTGTTTGCCAAATTGTGACCAATTGCTCCCACTTGTTTTTCCCGCAGAGAATAAGAATCTTTCTAGTGGTTCTCAAGATCTTAATAAGATCCATTACCAATTCCTTCCAGATTTCTTTTTTTGCTATTACTTGAGCAATTCTCAGCTATTTTGTTTTAATAACAATTCAGTTGTCTCTCTAACCTCTCAGCTAATTAATGAGCCATGGGGGATACTCTGTGATGCACAACCATAATGATCACTTGGGACCAACCTCTGAGACAGTGAGGTAATAGTTATTCCAAACCACATGGCAGAAGAATTAGCCTTCCATCTTCCATCCAGAGTTCAGGTCTATTCCAATTTATCAGTATAAATAATCTAAGATCATTCCTCTCAGACAACCTGTGTATTTTTGCAGTTTTAATGGAACATATATTTAAAGAGCAATAGGATTGGAGTATTAAATTCATATGCTACTTTCTGGAAGGATCAAAACATTTTAACATTCACAAAACTTTGCAATGTATCACTTTTCACATATTTGATACTTGAATAAATAAGTTCATAAACATGAACTATATTTTTCTTGTTGCTCTTCATCTGTAAATCCTAATTCACTTCACAGAGGAATCCTTTTCATTATCCCCATGTTATAGAGGATAAAATGGAAGTAGTTTGTTTAAGGTAACCTAGCAAATTACTTAACCTTGCAAGACTTTTGTTTCTTGAACTGCACTCTGCTATTTAATTTGCCAAACCAAAAAGATTTTTTCTGTTATTTTTATTTTGTACAGTGTTAATATAGATAATTTGTTTATATAACTGAAGAAAAAGCATAATAATCTGCATCAAAGTTATACAGCCTAATGAAAGCTGAAATAAATGTTATCCCAGGAGTTCCAGGAGAAGACAACAAAAGAGATCTTACAGATAGAATTATCTACACAATTAAAAACATTAAAAGTACATTAAATCCCAGATAATTAGCTTGACAGTACTGATAGATTTTATTTTTCATTAACTGTGGATGCAAACGGGGACTTTCTTTTAAATTAGACATTCAATTTCTTCAGAAATATTTCTTACTCTTTTCCCCCAAGCATCACATTTCTGATATAATGTAGGTTGCTATCTACTCAAGCATTTTTTCATAGATAGGTCATTAATTTTGGAATAAAAGAGAAAGTAAGGAACTCCAGATCCTGGTTTTAGGCTGAATTCTAAGGAAACTGAAGAGTGACTTCTATGTATCTGCCTGTATGGCCTCTAAATAGCCTGGAATACAATGACCAATTTTAACACAATGTGACAGACTGATAAATGTTTTAAAGTAGTGCCATGGGCTTCATACGAAAAGATAGCCTGGTAGAAACCTAAAACCATTAACATGAAACTCAGAAAAAAGATGCAACTTTTTAGAAAAATGGTAAAGTTATAGATGAAATTATTACTATTGCTTATTATTATAATAATTACTAATTATTATTATTACTTGCCATGAGCTCTGACTTAGGAGCATTAAGATTGCTAGCTGGTAACATCACAATACCAAATTTGGTGTTATTATGTTTCAGAATGATATTTTAACATTTTAATATTGTTAAATATTACTTCAAAGATAATTAATTAAAATTAGTCAAAATTATAATCTACTGGATTTCATAGAATCATAGAATGGTGTGGTTGTAATAGACCTTAAAGATCATCTTGTTCCAACCCCTTTGCCATGGGCAGGTATATTGGGTTTGCATGGCAGGGTTTTGGTAGTGGGGGAGGATTCTACAGGAGTGGCTTTCGTGAGAAGCTGCTAAAAGTATCTCCCAGGTCCAACAGAGCCTGTGCCGGTGACTCCAAGACAGACCCACCATGGCCAAGGCATTGTCAGTGGCTTTAGTGGGCACCTGGCATCTAGCCAGGGTTAACCCACCAGAGTTGGGACATCTTCCACTAGACCAGGCTGCTCAAAGCCCAATCTAACTGCACTTGAACACTTCCAGGGATGAGACATCCACAGTTTCTCTCCCAGCCTGTTCTGGTGTTTCTCCACCCTCACAGTAAAGCTTTTCATCCTAATCCACCCTCTTGCAGTTTAAAGCCATTCACCCTCATCACTACATGCCATTGTAAAAAGGCCAACTCCAGCTCTCTTGCAGGCTCCCTTTAAGTAATTAGAAGGTGCTTCAATGTCTCTCCAGAGCCTTCTCTTCTCCTTCTGAATGAACTAAACCCTCTCAGTCTTTTCTCATAGGAGAGGTTCTCAGGCCCTCTGAACATCTTTGTGGCCTCCTCTGGATCCACTCAAACCTGTCCACAACCTTTTTTTTTATTGCAGGTCCCAGAGCTGGACACAGAACTCCAGGTGGGGTCTCATGAGAGTGGAGTAGAGAGAAACACCTTCCCTGACTTGCTGGCCACACTTCTTGTGATGGATGGGGATTTACCTGCTTCAGTTACACTTCAGCTTGTTCAGTTTTTACAGGGACTTTGCTCACTTCTCTGTTAATTATGGCATGAACTGCATATTCTGGAAACTAACTTTCAACAGCAAAACTTCAATAGCCATGTCTTTACTGTAAAAATAAAACCCACTTGGTAGGCTGAACTATTTATGTCCATCTTAACATCTAATAAAAAGCCTGAAAGTAACAGAATGGCTAGTTTTTCCTCCTGACTGCCTGAGAACCCGAGAGACCTAAGCACAGATCCTATATGCAACTTCCTGACAGGGTACGTAACCTCTGCTTAATTCAAGGTTACATACCAGCCTGAAATATATTTTTTATCAAAAATAAAATGTTTTTATCCTACTTGGTCCACTCTCTTCACTGTTTGCCAGTTATTACCTCAGGCTATTCTGTGGGGCTTCTGAGTAGTTATAACTTCTCCTCTGGATGCTGTTGTGTTAGATTAACCTCTGGTTCTCAAAAGGTCATGTTTTTATTCATTCTCAAAATCAAACCACCACTACATTCTCGTAGGATATCCAAAAACCCCTCTGTATTAAACAAAGGAAATTGTTCATATGTCTTCCACAAGCTTTATTTTCCATATATATATATATATATATATATATATATATATATTGACCTTATAACACTATGTAGCCTGAACACAGTTTCATTGTAAAGCATATGTGAAAGGCAAGAGCTTTTCTTCAGTAGCAAACCAAAAATAAAGAGCCCTATGAGTTTTTTCTGTCAGCAGGGTGGCATTTCCAGTTTATTTATAGCTGTGTAAAATGGGTGCTTTCATTTCAGATTTCTGCCCATTTTACAGGAACTCATAAATGAATGCAAATGAATACATTATCTGATTTTCTCATGTTCCAAATATATTTTTCTCCTAATGGCTCCAATGGTGTCCAAATCAAAACCATTTTTCCTACTGAATCTAGACATTCAAACTAGAAAGCAATGGGCAGGATCCACTAACTGGGGATAATGATTCTTCATCCATGAAGAGATAGATTTTTGTTTCTAACATTTTATGAGGAAATGTTTCTGACTTCCATTTCATTCTTAGAGGAAAGAACCCATTTAGGGGATTTAGTTACTCAGATGTTATAAAAATATGAATTCAATTAGTGAGGGGGTTGGGGCAAAGAAAATACAAAAATCTTTTGTATGCTTTTCTTTAGAGGATTTTTCTGGACTTTATGGCTTAGTTCCTAAACTACTTCTAACGCGATAGGAGAACTGGCCTCATGGTCTGACTACTGAATTTTGTTCTCTTGTCACCTACTACAGTTATAAAGCTTTGCTAGGAAGTAGGATACACTGGGCAGTTGGCCACATACTGTAGTGGATAGGCCTCAAAACTGGAATTCAGAGGACCTGGCTTTACTTCTGTTTCTCTGCTACAGACTGATGTGTCCATGGAAATGGATCTCACATCCCTGTGCTTCCATCTCCTCTTCTTCAAAGTAGAAACAGTCCTGTATAATGCTCTCACATGTGCTGATGGAAAGTGCTCTGAGTAATTTATTAATTGATAGCAGCTGATTTATGTCATATGTTGATTGGAGTTCTTTATGCTGGCTTCCAAGCAAGCTATGGTTTAAATTTTAAAAAATCAAGAGGGAAACAAATAGTGTGACCATGTCCCTACACCCTTTATCTTGTTTTAATTCCACTTGTTTAAATTGCCTTCACTCCTGCACTGTGGCAGTTTGCTGAACACTGACACCCTGTACACCTTCATTCATGAACTCTGGCTTGTTATCTCCTTCCCTGTGAGGTTGCAGGCTGCCAGGAATTATACAAGGAAGTTATCCCTCTATGCATCAAATCGAAGGAAGAAGTCTGTTCCCTGACATACCAAAACATAAGTGTGAGGGATTTTCAAAGAAGGTTTTAAAGGCAGCAGAGGAGCTGTTTGACCTGGAATAATCAGCAGGCTGTTCCAGAGCTACAGGGTGGCATAGTAATAAAGGGGCAAAATGTTCAGTAGGTTTGGAAGACAAAGAGGGCAGTCAGAAAAGGAGAGCTGGCAGGCTGCAGGGAGAGGAAGAGGTGAGGAGGGCAGTGGTGCAAACAGGGGTGGACCTGTGAAGTGTTTTAAAGTGAGGAAGAGAAGCTTGAACTTAATGTGAAAGGAAACAAGGAAAGAGCAACATAGAAAATCTTTGCAGATATATTTTGGGTGGAATGAAAAGAGGCCAAAAAGCTAAGAGCAACTGGAAGCTGCTCATCCAGATTTGGAATTTTATTTACAAGATTGCTGTAGCCTAACCCACCACCTTTTGATCTTTATCTTTTTCAAGTACTCACAAGAGCACAAGAGCACTTCTGCTGTTGAATTGAAATTGCATTCCAGTGCCAGATACTGGGTATAACTTAGCTCCACTCAGCCTAATCATTTTGTCATATCATCATTTAAAACATCAGTTTCCCATTCTTCTTTGAAATTACATAGTGTTGTTCTTTCTGCCTCTGTGAATCACTTCACTGTTCATCATGTAGGATAATGTATAGGTTCTCTTGCCAGAGCTGCATCTAGAGTGTTCAAGCAGATGTTTTCTTTGCATAACTTGATAGGAGGGGTGAATGTAAGGACTTTTACTGATGGTACAACTTGATCTTTATTTGGAAGAATTTACTCTATGCACCACATTGATTTTCTGCACTAACCTTCGCTGCATAATGCAGCAAAAGTAACAAGGTCCTAAATACAGTGTCTTACATGTATTTTACAGTATTTGGAATATTTTAAATCACATTAAACCTGGTATATTGATTTTCCTGTAAATTTTTCTGACCCAGAATTGAAATCTGTCCATTTGGATTTTACCTCTAATATTTATTCATTTGTTCCTAAAAAATTATAAGCTGCATGTATTTGATGTTATGCATAGCTTATTGATGTATATCTGATGTTATGCATAGCATATTGCCACTAAAATTATTGAGAGTATTATTTCATGTTTTAATCATAAGTATTTGAAATACATGGGATTAGTTTGACAATGTAGAAGGAAAAATCTAAATTTAAATTTGCATAATTTATGATTATCATTTAGATGGGTGGAGGGAATTAAAAAATATATTCGCTTATAGCTACATTTCTCAGGCTGTTCTTTTTAGTTAGACACCTTCAAGAACTCACTATGTTAGATTCCTTCCCTTCCACTATTAAAAAGAAATGCCATAAATCAAATTTGAACTTGCTACCACTGTAACACCAGACTTCCAGAATTAAATCCTCTATATAGAATAGTAATACAAGCATGTGAGCTATTTGTTTTCCCATTTATTTGCACTCTCTCTGGATGCAGAAAAATTTTTCTATCATGTCTGAGGTCCAGATCCAACACTGTCTCCTCTCAGAGTTCTACATCACAGGTTTTCAGAGAAAAAAAATTCAGTCTTATCTAGGAAGCCTCTTTTCACTCTCTGCAGACCGTTTTTTAGCTGTGGTAACAAAATCAGCCAAAAGATTGCTAACTTGCACTGGACTCTTCCTTTCATATCTAACTGCCAAAGTACAAAATAACTTTGAAAGGATGATAGTTTTGATATTTCTTCCTCATCCTCAAAGAGAGAAGAACTTCATCAGTGCATTGGTTTTTATGCATCTATCATCTCTTGATCAGTAGATAAAGCACTCAGACAAAAAAAAACTTTTGAGCTATAGGATCCTGGAGGATAAATAATGATAGAGTAAAATCTCAGTATGCAGACAGATGTCTCCTCAAAACAAATAAATAATGCATTTTAATTTAATCATGGATTTTGGGATATCTGATATTTTCTCTAACCTTCAGCTCCTGGAGTCATATTTTTACATAAGAATCTCAGCCTTCATGTAAAAACTGCCTCGGCTTAGCCCTCATGGTTAAAATGTTAACTGTAAAGTCTCATGTAAAATTGAAGAGGGCAAAATTTGTAAACATGATCATGCAAATGCATATTTCTAAACCCAAGCTCATTATTTTTCAGGAGCCAACACATTTCTTTCAAGTGCCCAAGGTCAGGATACTGCAAATGACACAATCTTTAGCCTAGTAATGTAGGAGATCAACATAAATCAAAAAGGATAGGAAAGAGTAAGGAGAGAGCGGAGAAGCTGGCAGGGAAAACACCGATACCATTATGTACCCTTGCCATGGGTGCCTGTGTGCAGCACAGCTGAGTGAAGCAAAAGGAGACACTGGACTTGACAGCAGAAATGGCTGAGTAACTCCAGTGGAGAAAGGCTGTTGCTTTTGTGGATGGGTTTGCACAGCACAATATACAGGAGACTTAGAGAAAGTGGGAAAGGGAATGAACAGGCTGTTAAGGACAACATTGTTGAGTGAAAAAATGAGGGGTTACACATTAGATTACTTTATATCTGTCTAAAGCTCTCTGGCTTAGAAATAAAATATTTTTTCTACAATAACAAGACATAAAATATGGGGTTTATACGTTTTTGATTCCATAAAATAAACACATTTTAACCCTCATGAAAAGTGTATCTAAAGCTTCAGTATAACAAATTTACAATTTTGAAATTTTCATAGATTTTTCATTATAAATCTAAAAGTGTTAAAGAAGAGGTAAGAATGGATCTGCATTATGATTTTTGATTAGATCTTAGTTTAGAGATCTTAGTTTAGAGATCTTGTTCTCTAAACTAACTCCTTGTTCCTCCTCTGCCCATGTCTTTGTTTGTGCTCTAACTGTGCTCTGGGAAAGCCAAGAGCATCCCTGTCAAGCTTTAGCTGCACAGACTGTAAAGTTAAAGATATTCAAGTCACTTGGCTCCAAGATCTCAAATCAAACCTAGATTGCAAGTCAGCCTAATCTAAAGACAGTGTAGTTGTATTACCTTAGACAGAATGACTTTTAAATTACTGCCTTGCAGCATGAATGTCATATGTGGACAGGGAGATGCTCTGTTCATCTCCCTTGAGCTGCTACCGGACATCACTCACATGAAATGCAGAAAACATCTCACGGCTTTACTGTATCTCACACAAGACAAAGCCAGGGAAGAAATGAATATTACAGCTCCAGCCCAACCCAGTTCCCATTGCTGTTCCACCAGAATGGTGCAGCTGCCCCTGACAGTGCAGGGATTGTGTGCAGCCTGGGGACAGCACACACTGCCCACAGGGCAAGGTGGCCTCTCTGCAGAGCCTATTTCCTGGCCTTTCCAAGTCTCCATGGAGTAATGCTTGGCATATGCAAGCTCTCATTTTTTAAATGCTCTTTAAACATGTTTTTCCAAACCCCTTTAACGAGTTCAGCAGTCTCTAAAAGCGAAGTACAAAGCTCTTGAGCTGTTAAGTCTGAAGCTTTGGAGCCCCCCTAAACACAGATAGTTTATTTAAGTTCTGTTCCTTTACTGGGTGATTTTCTGAGTTTATTGCAACTGTACTATATGATTCATATCCTGTATTTCTTACCTCAATAATTTCATTCTTCAAAGAGTAATCATTTTTCTACCTGTCTAAACAGTATGGTCTCAGTTGCCCCCTTATTTATTTTTCATTAAATACTCATTTCTAAACACTTAATTTTATCTGGGGTTTCATTCATTCTCTGCTTTTGAATACTGCCAACTTGAGTGAGGAGTCATGTCACAACATTATATTATTTTGTATCTATGCCTACACCTGTGATATGAAGAAAAAATCATGTAGGATGTAGCCTAGAGCACCAAATTTTGCCATGCAATATATTGAGCACTGATTAGAATAATTCAGCAACGACTCAGGGTAATTAGCAACATTGGGATCTGCTCAGCCTCATAACCTATACAATTTTTTCAGGAATATATTCAGGTGCTACGTCACTGAAAGCAATTCATTGTCTGAAAACATATTCTCTACCAGCTTTTATGACACCATGCAATGGAAATGGAATATAATTTAGGCTGGAAATTTAAATGCTGTCATGTCAACATCCTGAAGATTTAGACATTCTTGAATGCATGTACACACACTTTATATTAGTTCCAGTGTAAGGGGTGCTGTTTCATGTAAAGAAGCCTGGCCTAGAGCTTAAAAAAACAGGTTTTGCAATTCTGATTTTTCCAGGGCCTGTTTGCTATCCTTAGGAAACATTCTGATGCCTTCTGTTTTCTATCTGCTTAATATGAAGATCATACTACTCTCTTTTATGCTGCTTGAAGAACTACAGATGGAGTTAATGAGGGATGAGAAATCAAAAAACCCAAAAACTAGTAAGTCATTACATTGTCTCAATCTTCCTTAACAGCTTAGTGTTAGCAAATTATGAAAATAAGTATGTGATGGCTAGACTGCTCTTTGATAGTTTTCACAAGCAATTTTGTGAAAAGACAGTCTGATTTCCCCTAAAATTTCCCCCACCTCACAAAACACCACAAACTTATATTTTACGTCTCTACTATCTAGGCTTTATCTAAAACTTGGCCAAACTTGCACAAAATCATCCTTGGGTTCTACAGACTGGTGTGCCATCAAACTTGAGTCCGGCACAACACATGAATTTATCCTGTGAAAAAATGTGGGTTTGCATAAAGTTTATCCTGAGTTCAGATGTATATCTCATAAAGCATGGATTCAATGAATGTGACCTGCTCTCAGGACTGGCCAGAAGTAGAAATATGAGGTTTGATTTAGGGTATCTCTGCTCTCCCTTGATCCTAGTGCCAGTTTGGCTGCTAGTGTATATGAGAACAGCTTCAATAAATGTGAGGTTATATACAGCCCCAGAGGGGATGTGTAAACCACTGGGGATGTTCATTATTCTGAAATGATCTAACTCTGCCCCAGCTATGTGTGCTACGGCAATCATCTGGCCAAAAGTAGCTGCCTACAGGGGTCATTTAAATCTTGTTTATAGTCAATGGGGAGAAGTAGCTATTTGTAGGGCATGGTTCATCTCACTCTGAAGAAGACATCTAACACAGATCAGATAAAAGGCACCCTAGAAGTGCCACAGCATGCTTCCAAGCTGGATCTGTAGAGACAAGAATTTGATTTAGGACTGGAGAATGGCAGAGACAGAGAGAGGTAAATAAAGAGGCCAAGATATCTGGCTAATTTTATCTTATTTTAGGATAAAATTTTAATCCTTCCTGGAGATTTCCACTCCTTTAACTATTAAGAGATCATGGGATGTCAGTCTTGGGTAACAATATCCATGTGTGTAATCCTGAAATGGCAGGATTAATCCCAATCTGGAACAGGTTAGGCCCAGTTTGACCAAATCTGCAGGTCTTAAAGACCTTTAGATTGCAAAAACTTCATGAAAGATTTATTAGAGCACAGGAGACATATTGGTAAATAAAAATCAACAAACAATAAAAATATAGTGTTATTTTAGGAGTACATTCCAAAGATATCAAATCACATATCTGTCTTTGAAATTTTAGTTACATCTTGTTGTGAAATGGATTTTTCCTTTCTTATGTTCCTTCTGTGTCCTATCAAATTATTATTATTGATAATAATGATATAACAATATTAATATTAATATTAATATTAATAATAATAGTAATAATAATAATAGTTATTGCTATTTACTTCACAATGAAGCCAAAAATTGCTTTACAATGGATGCTAATTCAAGGACTTCATAAGTCATGCCCAAAATCAGCATGGGTGTATCTCTGTGACACAGAACCATAGTAAGGTATGTTATCATCCCTTGGTCCATGCATTTGAGTTACTCAGCAATTCCTGGTAGCTAAGAAAGCAGCAGCACATTTAATACTGTAACTATGTCTTAAGAAGCAAATATGATTGCAAACTGAATCAGTACACACAGGACTAAATGACTTGTGGAGAGTATAGGGGTTTTGCAGTATTTCAGCAGGATGGGACATGGATAAATATTATTTGAAAGTCGTTTGAAACAGAGCTGCACATTATTTACCTAAAGGAGTCTATGGTACTTTGGAAAAGTAGTTTTTAATTACTATGGATCTATTCATTTTAATGGTGTAGTTATGAAGTATTTATACATTTGAGGAAATATTCCTGATGTGAGTAATTTTCAGACTCACATTGATAAGGAGAGTAACTTTGCAGTGCAAAAGAAATTTCACTTCAAATTATGCTCATTTGCATCTCTGAAATTCATCTCGACAGGTTAAAATGAGGAAGAAAGTTCAAAGCTAGGAATTTCCCCAGAAGAATTTGGCAAAAAACTAACATAAGAACATTGTCTTAGCAATGTGTTAATTTTTTAGTGATAGTCTCATCTGACTCAATTCCTCTCATTATTTTAATTATAAACACAATTTCTGTGTTTATTTATCTTCTGTAAAATTTTATTTTGGATTTTAGAAAATACTGTACCATTAAGTATAGAAATTGCAGTTCCAGATTCTTTGTAAAGTTGCCTGTTTAATGTTTTCAGACACGAAAAAAATATGTTGTGGAATGTAATATCTTTTCTGATAAGATTGCTAGTTGCTATACTTGCATTGAAAATAACTGATTACACATCAGTGAGACTTAATCCTGTGATGTCAGTATGGATCTTCTTCATTTCAATATACTGCACAGCATGGTCAGCAAATGGGGGCTCAACTAATGTTAGTAAGAATGAAGCATATAAGAGACTATTACAGGCTTTAACACAGTAGCCCAAAGATTTTGGTAGATAACAGATGTGGCTTACACATTTTTTGGTAGAAATCAGATCAGGCTTTCACATTTTTGCGTCACAAGTTACTGTCCAGGCTATCTGTAGATTGTAATTAAGACATTCCAATTAAATGTCTCTTCAATTGACATGGAAAGTAGCAGCCAGAACTGATAAAAATAATATTTCTTTAATACTGATTTGGAGGAACATCGTGAATTTACTGCCAATAATTGGGGGGAAAAGTACTAAAACATTATCATGTGTAAAAGAAGTATATTCCTGTTGGGACTCAAATGTCTGAAATCCAATTAAACAAAACTACTATTCCATCCATTAAATTTACCCATAGAGTTATGAAATAAGAGAAAGGAGACATTTTCAGGCACTTTAGAGAAGTTTACGTGGCAGAAGACTTGAAAGAGTTCTTAGAGTTCTTTGTGAATTCAAAAGACTGCTGAAGGATCGTGTATAAGGGAGAAGGTTGTTTACTTCCTTTATCATTTGCTCTGAAGTTCTTCTATGAATTTATGTACAGAACAAATTCCTTGGTTTTCATGTGTTGACAGTAATATTTGCGGAGACCAACACTGCCTATAGTTGTTTAAAATAGTTTCATTTCCAGAATTCATTTCCTTTTTCGCTCCAAAACATGCAGCATCCTCCACAAAATGTTGAGATTACACTTCCAACTGAAATGTGACTAGCTAGATAATTTCCTTTTTCAGGAAGCCCTCATGTAGCTTTGGAGCTATTATAGCAATTTAAGAATAGAATCAAATTTTAAAACGGTAAGTGGTCACTTTGTGGGTGACCAAATGTTTCTACAATTCAGATGAGGGAGAAAGAAACCTTTCACAGAAACACAGCATCTCTCCCTACAACTACACTGAAGCCAGCCATGGCTGGAAATCAAGTTTAGATCAAGATCAGCCTCTATGTTCTTGATAGGCTTAATATACAGAACAAAGTGATTTAAATAGCTGTAGATAGTATCTTTGTTTTTCAGGAACTGATTCTGATTTGCATGCTACATTGAGGCTCTGGAAAACTTTTCACCCCTGGGGTCAAGAAATAATTTATCTCTTACATACATACATACATAGAACTTTATAAGTGGGATTTATTTTACAGAAAATAGTGATCCAGTTCTGATTCTAAATGACAGTGTCTTATAATAGAAGAAATAAAGTACAGTTTCAATCTGATAATTAAAAAAAAGAGAAAAAAATGTCAGGCTTAGTGAAAGCAGAAATAATTTTAAAAGACAGAGGAGCAGTGTTCTGCTAAACAGAAAACAGCTCTTAGAACCTCACTGATGAGTTTGTGGAAAATGTTACTCCTATGACACAGTCCCCAGGCATATTCTGGATTCTGGCTGTTATTCTCAGAGACTTATTTACAGCTCTTTTCAACAAAATTGTCTTCCTGAACCTTTCTAGGGAACAGCAAATAATTATCATTATTCTTCATTATTTGCATTCCTTTAATGCCTACACAAGTAACCAAGAAGCATTCAACACATTATTTAAAAATAAACACAGGTCAAAAACTTACTGAATGCAGCCAAAAGGAACTCAAGTGAAATTCAATGAAAACATGAAAAACTTAGTTCCTTATCAGGAAAATGTTGTTGAACAGGTTTGTCTTTGAAATCAGGATTTCGTTGTTTGTGCTTGTTTCAAACATCAGAACTATTCAATCAGAACTCTTCTTGTGTTTCTACTTTGATACAGATTTTCAAAGGTATTTTAAAGCCTTAAAGGATAACATTAACTAAATTTAAGATAAACTAAAATTACTCTCTTCACACGTCTATAAAGGACTGAAAATTCACACAGATGAAGTAAGTCACTGGAGACAGATGGAGGAAAACCTTTTATTGTTTTAAATGAACAGAAGACAGCTACATTTCCTTCAGTAGGTTTCCCTTTACAAGGAGAAGTTATGTTTTGAACGTGTTAATGGCATGGCTAGCTGCATAACAAACCCATCCTATCTCCTCCCTGCAGTCCTGTAGCAGTCTGACACCGACTCCAGTGAGAACAGGATTAAGCTGCAATACATTTTTCACTGAGAGATCCTTCTGAGATATTTTGTTACCAGAACCATTGCTGGTTTTCCTATCTGGCTGAAAATAGGTGTAAAAGAATTGCAGAGAGTTTTGCTGAGTGACTAGTTAGCAAAAACTCACTCCTATCTTGCCCTTCAATTCAACCCACACTTCTTGAAAAGACTCTTCTCTCTGCCTGTTCCCATTCGCTTATGTCTTCAGTTCTTTATTACACAGAACTGCCATCTGAACAAACTCCTTTCAGACAAAATAAGGACCCTGAAGTCTAGCAAAGATTTAAAGAATCTTTGAACCTCTTTTGGTCAAAAAAAAAAAGTTCAGAGTAATGAATTTTGCTTTTTAGATCAGCTGACATGTCTGCATTTGTCCAAAGATCTGGATAAAACCTGGAAGGAGGCCTCCTGGCATGGTAAAGGAAGTCCTTGCACCTCTCCTGATGCTTCAGACTTCATGGAGTGAGTTAGTTTGCTTGGCAGTCTTTCTAGACCCTGCAGACACGTGCTGTTGGACAAAGACATGCAGGAGAGGCTGCATGACCCCCCTCCAGCTGCCCTGGAGGATTTCCTCTAGGACAGCAGTGATTCCAAGTCCATGATGCTTCAGATAAAATAGGAAGATGTATTCTCAGTCCCCATGAACTGAATCCATTGTCACAAAGTATTATGATAGCTTCAGAATAAAAAGGCTGCTCCAAGAGCTGCAGCACTGACTTGTCACGCAATGTTGAAATGAGACACACAAGAGGCAGCAAGTAGCACTTCTAGAGACACTTTTTTGCTGTTATTCTCCAGTAACATTTCTGACACTTACACTATCCCAAGAGTATCAGTTAAAGCATCTGAGAGTGTTTTACATGAGACCTCTTTTGGACAAGTACGCAGACTGATTTTTTTCTGTGAAGGTTGGTTACAAACTTATTTGTGGTAGGTTCCAGCTGTCCTTTTCGGATCTCTAAGCAAGGAGAACATGGGATTTCATTATTTCCACTCTAAGTATCTAAAATGTGGGCTTTCTGTCTGAGCCCTTAAAGACAGCAGAAAAAAAAGGGTCTAGAAGTCATAGAAAATTATTGCAGCATGAGATGGTAGTGCCTGTGTCTTTCATTAGCCAGAAAGCAGCTCAATAGAACAACTCAAGTTGTCTGCATTTGGAGAGATGAGTCTTATCCTTGGAGTCCAGATACAGGAGATGCCAATATTTCACACTCATTCAACCTTTCTGGCAGTGCTTGGTCCAGGAATTATTATTTCAATAGCAGTATGTTAAGTCTGTTGCAACAGAGCTTCTCTGTTATTTAAAAAGCTGCATTAAACAGAAATATAGCTCAGTTGGATCAACCACTTTGCTCAGTGTGGGCTCACAGTGCCTGTCCTTCAATAGCTGTTTCAACAAGTAGCAAAGATAGCAATTCAAATTATCAACTACAATGCAGCTTTTTTTAAGAACTCAGTTGGGTTTGATGCAGTTAACCCTGAGAGATGCAACTCATTTGATTACCAAAAAAATTTTGGAGAGTAGTACTCAAATAGCTTCTCAGTGCTAATCTTTATTTTGTCTTGTAACATAGCCTTCACTATGACGTGGTATATATTGATAACTGCTACAATATTATGCTTGTGACTATATATTACTATGGTTTACATAATTATTCTTACTTCATTTTAATTTCATTATATTCTTTCAATTTATATTTATTGTTGTATATCCATTTTTCACCATACCTAACTGACTTGCCAAAGATAATACAAATAGTTTTGCAGTGAAGCAGAGAGATGAACCACCGTCTCCCACATCATAAATAAAATATCTAAGAAGTTGTCAAACTCAGGGAAAAAAATTGATAAGAATACGTTCTTCTGTATTTGATGCCTTTTGAAATTATTTCAACTTTTGTTCAGAATCTTCAGAATTCTTTACAAACATAATATTTAAGTGAAACAGGACACAATGGAATTTTATTCCTTAAAAAGCTATTAAAAATGCAATATCCTGAATAACACCAAGCACAGTGTAGAAAGGGAGGAGCAGTGTCTGGAATTTTGTGAGTGGTGTGTGTGGGCAGACTGAGCATTTACACAAACCAGTGTTGGTTGGTGTGGATACACTGAACCATTTCAAAAGCAAAAGCATCAATAACGACTTTGTTGTACTGGAGGGTAGACCAGCCAATAACCACATGATCCCATCCTGTGCTCTTGGCAGTCTCAAACTTGAGTTCCTGCATATAGCAAAGTATAAATATAACTCATTCAATAAAAAAAAAATTAACTGAAGGTTTTCAAACATTTTTTATTTTATTAAAAAGCTTTTGGATTTGGTTCTTTTCTATGGAAATCTTCAAGTCATGCTTTTTTCTCCAACCAAACCAGTCAATCTCCTCATATAAAATAAATAAATAAATAAATAAATAAATAAATAGTGTTTTCCCTACTTCCAGTCCCATTTTTGGACCTGTAAAGATTATAGAATATGTATCTATGCAAATATACAAGTTTGAAGGTAAGGGTGTGTTTCTCCTTTTTATTTAAAGCAGAACTGTCTGGATCAATAAAAAGCCATCAATGCTCCTCATTTAGCATTGCTTTTGGCTAACTGGATGCTTGCAAATCTGCAATGACATAGATCAGACAACTCTAGTGAGCTAAACCTCTGTAGTTATATTTGAAAGGCAAAATTGTATTAAACCTGAGATATCACAGGACTGCTTGACTGAGGTGTTGAAACCTGGGGCATATTAAAATCATTGAAGCAGGAAGAGGAAAATAAAAAAAATAAAAGGAAGAGAGGTGAAAGTTTAGTTTTTGTGAGAAACTTGCTTTACTGAACTCTGAATTGATGGGGTGAATTACATTAACAACTGATGCAGATGCAGGTTAGGTTTGGTGGCAGATCAAATCCATATGTAGTTACCACTCTGTGATACAATGATGATCTGTCTGTGTTGGACCATTCCAAGCCGAAGGCTCCCTTCAGCTAATTGTATCCACACAAGAGAGGCTGCTTCCACTAATATCAACCTATCTCTTGGGAAGTCTGCTATGATCCTCTTTTTGTTGGCCCGACAAAGGCAATAACTTATTTTCACTTCTAGCCTCTGTGACACCTTTCAGAAGCTGTTTCTTTCATCCTGTTCTTTATATAAAAGAATTTCAAAATTTTGGGTCATTTTTGCTGTGAAGTAGCTTTTAGCACTATCTGAAAACTTGTAACATTAATGCTCTCAAAATATTTGTAAATATTAGCTCTAGCAACATAAATAGTAGCATCAATTGGACCAATCCAGCTGATAGTATAAGAACCACATGGATTTACAAGATGTAATTGTTGTCGTGGTGAACTCCCTTGAGGGAGTTCAGTGGGTGCTTGATCAAAAAGTCATTATGGTACAAGTATCAGCAGATTTCAGCAGGGATAACATCTCGTGTTACGATGTTGATGTTGCAGAGAGAATTAGCCCAGCAAAACCCATAGTGGTTATTCTCCCCACATCCTACAAGATCTAGTCACTAACAGAGTGACCACAGGGGCCAGGCACCTAGGCAGGATTTCTGAAGGGCTGAGCAACTCATTTTACTTAAATGGTTGAGACAAGGACAGGACAGAGAAAGGCAGGTGAGATCATGCCACTTGTGCAAAAGATGATTAAAGGAAAAAAAAGAAAATGTCTCTGGCAAAAATTAGATCAAGTTGGGAACATTCTAATGGTGAATTCCTGAACCTTTCTGACCATTATAAGCAAGGGAAGTCTAAGCAGCAAGCAAGATTCAATGAGATTAAAGTTTAAGGCTGATGTCTCTGAAGGCATTTTGATGCACGCATCTGCTCCCTTGACTCTTATTGAAAACAGACATGGTCACTCCTGCTGAAATCTTCAAAGGTTTCGGGAGCATGTATGTGCTGGAGGGGCTGAGATTTACTATGCAAACAATAACTATTCAGGTTATTGGAGCTTATGAAATATTCATATGAACAAATATGATCAAACTTCCCCATTTGTTTATGATTGGAGTTCAAACGTCATCAAGATGTTTCTGCCATTGCTATGTATAAATCTGTCCTCTGCATAGAAAAAACTCATTCTGACTGTCCTCTTGCACTCCACCTCCTGTCTGCCCTTCCTGAACCTGCAGGCATTCCTGCTTACTTCTGGCTCTGCTGAGTGGAGAACACTCACTCACTCAGGTATCAGTACCACACCTGGCACTGGTTCAGACCCTACTCCCAGAAAACAATTTATTGCTCTAACAAAATGATGCAACAGTTTTCCAGACAATTTTTCTCTTTATTTCATATCCTAGAGCAAGAGGCCAGCTTTAGCTCCAGACATGAGTCATACACCAGGCAGGTAGACAGTAACCCTTTCCTGGCTGACTTGTGCTCCTGTACATTCCCTGCATTGCCCTGTCCTGTTGAAACACCACGGAGCATCTCTGCCTCTCACCCCACTTGATAAAGCTCTGCAGCCTGAAGCTGCATCTTCACCAGCACGTTGCTGCTTGCCACTCTGCTCTTCAGCCAAGTTTTTAATAGAACAATTCTTTTATTGCAGTGACAGCATAAAATCATATCTGGACAGAAACAGCTCAGCCTTGTCATCATGTAGAGGCTGAATCTCAGTGTAGAGGTTGAATGTATCTCCACAATGGTACAGGTTACCTGATAACCCTGACCTGTTGCTCTAACGCTGCAGCAGATGTAGGAGTGTTTCACAGCTCTCAGATGTCTCTTTGTAGGCAAATAGCTTTTTTTTTGGCCTATTCTTACAGCTGGATCTGATGGTCAGTATTGATAAATGAATGGTTTTTTTCAGTGTCCTTTGCTTGATATGTATCAGTTGGTATTTCCACAAGAAAGAATCCTGTTAGAAGAAAGAGGGCTTTTATAAATGAAGAAGCTCAGGATTCCAGACATGTACCAACCTTATTGCAGTATAGATAATATTGTCCTCATGCTAAGAATTTCTCATAAAGTTATTTTGAATAAAAATAACAATAAATTTTTTTAAAAAAGTTGTTCTTTCTGTATAACAGAATAATATGAAACTTCCAAAGCAAATAGGAAGAATGAAAAAAAGTATTCAAATAGGAACAAAAACTATTTTCTAATAAAATAAGGCCTCAAGCTACAGCAGAATACCTCTCAGATACCTCTCCAAAATCATAGTATTTGCATTTTTCTTTCTAAGTTATGCTGGAACAAATCCAACTCATAAAGCCAAAACATCTTATACAAATATTTACTCCTTTATTTAGAAGAGATAACATGAAAGCCAAGTAAATGAAGAAGTGGAGCACCATCTTTGAAGTTTCAGTAAACTAATGGAAACCAGGAATAAAATTTCTTCATAGCCAAATTATGAAATATTACTCACAGTGTTGCTTTTACCATAGCATTAACAAAAACTTCTAGCAGTGGTCACTGTCAGTGACAGTCACACAGATACCTTGCGGTTCCAACATTACTTTTATTTTTAATTTGTGCTCTATGTACTTGTAATTGTTCATGCTAAAGACAGTACAAACATGAAACATATCACAGAACTACAGTTCTAAATATTTTTTCTTGGTTTTAGAGTATAAGACTTTGTTCAGAACCTTTTGGATGGGGCAGGATTCACTAATAATACCTGGTGTGATCATTACCACATGTTTTACAAGAATTATGTTCCCCATAAAGGCACACACACAATTTGTACAAAGTGCAGAAATAATCCTCTGAAGCAATGAGTTAAAAATCCACTGTTATATCTTACCTAACATCAATATGACTTAACATTTGGCAGGAAATAGACTGGAATTATGCATGATCTATCTACTTTATCACAAAAATATCGAACACTGCTGAGTTATTTGTAGTCTTACATATTTTACTCTACTTTTAGATTTCCAGAAATGGCATTACCAGGTCAGCCAAGAACTCCAGGCTAAAAAAGTGACATCATTCCTGGAAGTTACATTTTGTGAGAATCACAATGAAATATAATACATTATTATATTATTATTTTTACCTTTCACAAATAGAACTATGAATCACTTTGCAATTTGTTTGTGTATCCCTCTTATGTGTAAGGATAGTGAATGTGGCATCTCATCCCATCAGATTTACATGCCATGTTTAGGAAAGGAAAATAGGAGTAAGTAAACAAATGAAATTACAGGGTAATTTTAATTTTAAAAATGTTATCCCTCAAAGGTAATTTGGCTAGGTCATCAAAGAAAAGGCTCTTCAAACATTTTCCCTGAGCTCTTTTCTGATATTGCAGTCAAGATTTTTTTTTTTGTCTGAAAGATGGCACACTAGAAACAGTGTTTTCTTAGCATTTACTGAAAAATAACTTACAGTTTACCTACTCAATCTCTAATTTCCTTCCTACATACTTGGATCTTATAAATCTCTACTCCAAATACTAGACTTCAGCTATGGTGTTTAGCACGGTAGCAGCTGAAATTGATGTGTCTGCAGAGTTTGTCCCTGTGTCAGTCCAGAAAGTCTGAAGTTCTTCTGAATGCATTTCATTTTCACAATTTCAGGGAGTCTTTTCAAACAGATTTTTGTAGATGTCCACAGAAGGATGTTTCCTAAGCAGGAAAATACTTGGATAACAATTTCAAAAATATCTCCTTTTTCATTAGTGGATGTAGAATTCAACCTCTGCAGCAAAAATGCAGCTTTTGTGGTCAGGTCAAAGCTGTTGCTGTGAGTTTAATCAGTAGCCTCCAAACATTTTATTGTTAAGTTTCGCTTGAAAAATACACCTGGTAACAGCAGATAGGTGCACTGATAAGTTTAATAGCTGACTGTACTTGCTGTATTTCACCATAGCCTGAGGCACAACTGTTAAACTGCTGGGTTTTTGTAAGCCTCTAAAAAACCTGTGCAAGAACCTGTTTATTGAATTCAAAACAAACCAGAACTACCAGTTCTTCCTGCTCTCTGGAGCCAAAGACATTAAAAATGATTGACTAATGTCTTCCAGGTGTCCTGCTCCTTGGTGAAGAGCTCTGTAGTGGAGTGATGGGGAATGAGTGCACTTGCATGGGGCTCTTGAGAGCTCTGGAAACAGCTGCTGCAAAACTGGAGAGATGTTGGGAAAACAAGGAGAGCCTACCTGAGGAGCAATAGCAAGGTCTTGTGGGCACAGTCTGAGGATCTGTAGCAGGGAGGGGTGTTTGCAAGTCTGCAGTGTGTTGGTGACAGAAAAGGTACATGGTCTAACAGAAAGGATAAGGGCAATGAAGTCAGGGCTGCCACTGCTGCCAGTTTTCTCCTCTCTCTTGCCAAAACCTCACAAGAGCCAGGTTCATTTAGCAACGTGCTCTTACTGTCATCACCTCTTACCCAGGCTCAGTGAAGGGGAGACAGAAGGCAGAGAGCACATCCAGAAGATACATTTCATGGTTGTAAGGAAAACAGGCCAAGATCTGTTCTTGGGCTCCCTGAGCAAGTGGAGCAGCTCAGATCACATCCATGTGGCCAAGGATGAGTTCTTTTCAGCCAAAACCAGCACAGCAAGTTTTTCCATACTGTTTGTTCCAAATGCCCTAATGCAAACTTATACCCTAAAGTGTGTCTGGACTTTGTCTCTCTGAGTGCCATTTGGCATGTTAACAATTGAGCACTCACATACCAAATCTGCCTCCTCTTGTTCTCTTGTCTCATTGCAATAAGTCCCCCCAGTCAGGAAGGATTTTTTTGTTGCTGGTTCTTTCTAGGCACAAGTATTGAATCAGCACTGCACAGATTTTTGTGTTACTTTGTATTTCAGTGAGGATTTGTTCCAAAACAAGTATCATGCCCTTCTTTCCTGATAACAACACAAATGTCACACAGCTTCTGGCACCAGTCAATTTATGAATTTCCAACTCCAGTAAGTCTTATGTAGCTAAGTAAAACACCATTCCTTAGGCTTAATTAAATCCCCTACATAAAATTACTAGGCATAGAGCTTTCTAACTGTCAGATTAGCTCTGCCTGATATAATTAAGGTAGAAAATTAAACTGTAATCAAATCAAAATAGATATTATGTACTTTATGCATGGTACCTGGACACTGAAGAATTTGTAGTGGCAGGTAGCTATAATTAGTGCAGGATTCAGGGTTGACTAACTCATTACTTTAAGATATTATTTTTTTTAAATTCTATATCAGTCATTCAAAATTTAGTATTTTCTGCTTTAAATCTTCTTTAAGTCTTGCTTAATATTTCTGTAGCAGGATAAGAACATGACAGTGTCTAAGTAAAATTCTCCTTGAGTTAAACGAGTCTGTTATCACAATTTGCAATGCAGAATTAGAGTCAGTGGGCCAGAGACTTTGGTGTGTTACTGTCAGCATGTACTGCACAACTGAGCTAGTTTAGGGACTATACAGGTTTATTGACACAGGGCTGAAATGTCTTAAATCTTGATGTATTTATATCCTGTGAGGTGAGAAGCACTACTATTCCCATTCTGCATATAGAATTAGGCACAAAGAAATTAATATTTGATCCTTCAAGGTGTTAGACTATTAAGTCTGTCTGAAATTATAGAAGTGAGGCTCTTACATGTCTTTGTGGACCTATACTTAACTGATTTATGAGGTCTACAAAAGCTGTGACAGTTGTATTATTCTAATGTTAAGCCAAATCCCTATCCACCCGTCTTCATCCAGAAATACCTTAGAGCTCTTTAAAGTAGACAAAACAAGGGACTTCTGTCTTGGAAGTGGATCCTGACACATTTTGTCAGCTGATATCAGATGTTGTTAATCACCCCAGCATCAGCTGCCTTCAATGAGAAAGCCTAAATCTGAAGAGGGGATAGTACAACAGAGTAAAAAAATGCGACTCGTAACTTTGAAAACATAAATGTCTACTCTGGAACTTTCACGTACCAAGTTGGTTTCATATCTGCTCGTTCTTTTTCCCCATTTTCTTTATCATAATTTCACAGTGTGTCTTACAGCCTGATGAGCTGGCTATAAACCACTGATATAAAATATGTGATCTTTTTTAGGAGCATTAAACTATAACAATATGGGCATGCACCCTTGTGTGCCCACAAAGGTGAATGGAATGTAACTGCCCAAACCCTCAGGTCAGTCTTGTGAGGTACACCAGAATGACATGGGCCAGCAAAAGGAACAAAACTTCATTTTGTACCTTTCTTCTTCCACTCATTGAAGGAGAGCTGGGGCTCCCTCAGTGTCTCCTGGTGTTTTCTGTTTCATCAACATTCATGTCACATAGGTAGGTACTTCAGTTTTTGTTATAAACTTTAATGAGCCATGCTCCTACTCTGGATGATAATGACTGCTGTTCCCGGCTTAATGATAGGAAAGTCCCAATAAGTTATTAAGCCCATCTCCTAAAACTGTTCCCCAGAGTACCTTTTAATTTAAGAGTCCCAAGTAACAGAGCTTCAACAGCTTCCCTTGGGAGACTTTGCTGATTTCTTGGTTTGCTCTCAGGAGTTTTTCTGGATATTCATCCTGGATTTTTGTGTATTTAAATTAACCCAATCACTTGTTTAAATCAACCAGAAATTTCATTGTGGACAATCAAAAAAATGAGAAGATAGAAAACAGAAAGAAAATTACTAGCAGGGAAATGAATACTGTGTGTGGACACTTTAATCTGCCATTTCTGCACCCAACTGTCTCCAGCCTTCATTTCTGCAGTGTCTATAAACAGCTTCCAGTTCAAGCCCCTTCTCTAGAAAAAAAAATAAGTGTATTTATCATAACCATAGGCTTTCTCCTCAGTAAATGATGTAAAGTGTCTGTATGCCACCATAAAGGAATGGGTATGGAGACTTTGGTGATGCCTCAAGGAGAAGAAAGAGAAGAGAAGCCCTGTGGCCACTTTTCTCTTTACAGCTTTGCACAGAGCTGCTGCACACAGGGGCTTGTCTGCTGATCAACAGGCCCTGCATTCCCTGCAGCTGCAGGGGAACAATGGGGTAAGAAACAATCTCACACTGAGCTCTCAACACAGGACACAGTCTAAGTGATAGCCTAGGTCAGAATTATCACCAAAATGCAGAGTTCTAACCTTACACTATCACAGAGTTGGTTTCTTTGCTGACTCGATAGAGAGGGACAAAGCTTATTCTAAACTTCCCAGGTTATTCCTTTCTGCATCACTTGACCATTTTAGAAAGTTCTTTTACTAATCCTGTTTTGGGCTCTTTGTTATCACAAGGTAAGAGCCATGTAGTGATGGTTTCATTATGTTTCTCTGAACTTTTGTTTCTGTTGCCATATACTATTTGGATTTTTACATGGCATACCATATTAGAAACATAAATAAGGACAAAGTATCTAAAATAGTGAAGAAAGAACTCATGCTTACATTGTGCCCAAAGAAGGCAAGGGACTAATTTGATAGAACTGAATATATTCTGAGGGGTTTTTGTTTTGATTTTTTTTCAGTTGAAGGAGGTTAAACAATTTAAACAGTATCTGTTCACTTATGTGTATTCTTTTTCCTAAATTTTTTCATAGTTGAAGTCTTCCTGAGGTAAAGCCATCAGGAAACTTCCCTGAGCAAAGTTCATTTGGTTTTTTGATTATGGATCTGCCATGGCCTTGGGAAGTTGATGTGTCCTTTTCTACTCAACTGTTCCCACTCACCTTCTCCACTAATTAGTGTTACTCACACATGAATGTTGGTGGGAAAATAGTCCAACAACCTTTAAAGCAACTTCAGAGAAAAGAAAAAAAAAGAAGTGTTACAGTAGTATCAGTGTTATATTGACAGTATAACCTACTGGTATTTCTTACTGGCTCCTTTGGCCACTCTTACTGATCACTTTTTATAAAGCAATCATTTATGCCATTCATTATGATCCACCTTTTTTGTACAATTTTTTCGTATGTTGCAGAATACATGGGCTAATTTTTAGAAGGATCACTGTTTTTTACTGCTTTGTGTATAAATGTCTAATCTTGTTTAAAATCATGTAATATTTTGGCCTCAATAATATTTTGTAGCAAAGAAACCACAGATGCCTTGTCATTTGCATGAATATAGCTTGTTCTTCTGCTACTTTCTGCCAGGAACACAGCAAAAGGATAAAAATATTTGGAGAAAACTTGAAAATGGAGACTCCCAACCTCAAAGCACTAACTCAAGATGTCAGACTGGTTCAGTTACCTACCCGAGCTGTTTGATTCTTACCTCAATCAAAGCCAAATGCTAAAAGAGTTGAAGTTCACCATTGCCTGCTGTGACTCTTAAGATTTGTTAGAACATCTTATGCCCTTTTTAGTGCAAACAGCCTGAGCTTCCTGAGCTACCAAGCTGAGCTACCTTATGAAGAAAGGGTTTTGCAAGCAGAAAAATCATTCTATCTGAAATAAAGAATCAGATAAATCAACAAGACATCTATGTGCAATCCAAAGACTTTTTTGAGCCCTGAAGTCTATTTCCTATGTATCCTCCTCTGCCCGATATGACATTAAGTTGCAGTGTATAGATAACTTGGAAAAGTGATTAATCTGTGATGTGCAACATACAGTTCCTGTAAAGTGACAGCTGCAGCAAAAAATAGCTGACTTGTTCCCAATGAGGGTCACTAAAGATGTAAATCAATATCAGGAAACAGGAAAGAAAAGTAATGAAAGGGAACATTAACTGCATCAAAGGCACTTTTAAATGCTTTTTTATTAAAAAAGTCTTCAGCCTTTGCTAAACTTATGGGTTCTATTATAGCTGAACTGAAAACCATTGTTGACCCTGTCACAATCACTTGCACAAATTTTAGTTAACTAATTCTAATGAACACAGGAGATGTATAATAAATGTTATATATGGGCTATATATTCCATATGAATGAAATTGTAGTTATGCATGGATATAGCAGTGCACTTTACCTTTACATATGTACTGATACACTTGTGAAGAACATCTGCAAAGAGATGTGCGCTGCTGCTCTGGTCATGGCTTGTATTTCTCTGTTTAAAGATGGTGCATAGGACTGCAGTGATGGCTGCCAGGGCAGTGTGACTGTTCTTCCACATGACTCACTCAAACTACATCTAAAGTGTGATTTTTATTTTTCTTTTTACTTTTCTGCAAGTTTGTTTGGATCTTATTTTTTAAAACTTTTTTATTAACGGGCAATTAGATCAGGGTTGTCTCTCCAAGACAGACAGAATCTGAATGAAACAAATAGTAGAGTATAAAAGGTGATATTTTTTTCTTTTTGCACTGTGCCCTCACGAGAAAGCTGCGCTTCATTATGTGCTTTGACTCAGGGATGCAAACTTGTTTCTCTCATGAGTGTTGCTTAGAGACAACCTTGAGAGAAGGATTTTCCAGTTAGATTGAACTGGGAAAGAAAACCAAAACAGCAACAAAAAACTGCAGAAAGAAGAGACTTCCAACAATTCTGGACAGACAAAAAAAAAGATATGATAGCAGAAAAAATATCATTGTCCTAATTAAGAAAATCCTGTGATTGCTGCTTACCTTGAAATGGCAGAAAATATGAGGTAAACATGACCTTTCGTTCTTTCTGGACTGGATAAAACCAGCCAGAAAATGATCACTTTCCCACTGGGCTGGATGGTTCAGTACCTACAGCATGTGCTGTGCAGCTGCCTGATGCTCCAAAGCAGTGCCTGGTTGGACCAAGCTATAACTTCAGTACACATTGCGCTCTCCAGCCACTCCCCATGTACCTCCATGAAAAAGAAAATTACAGCACACCACCATCACAGCAAATGATGCCCTCATTCTTTGTGCATACTCAAACATGAGTTCTCAGCAGGAAAAGCTGTCATTTACAGCCTGGCCAAGAAGAAGGAGTCTTTGCAGACATACAAAGCTTAACCAGCTGGACAATCTGCCTCCAGTAATGTATCCTCCTCTGGGCTGTGGTTTGGTTCTGTCCCTCAGTAGTGGCAAGTTCCTGAGCTCAGGACTCCGGGCAGTAGCTCCAGGCAGTGAGATGATATTTACCCAGGGATTTGAGAAGACTGCTAATGTAGAATTTTTATTCAAGAAGCCATTGCTGTAGTATTTTATGGGAGCTCTGACCTCTCTGCACTTTCCCTGCATCACCCTAATTGTCATCTGCTCCTATAGTACTCACAGCCCTGACTTTCACCACCAATTAATGTAGTTTGAGTAGTCACCTCTTAGCAAAGTGGCCTTTGAAACAGTTTTGATCAGTTGCCTGTTTCTGCTTCAACAAAACCCCGGAGTGATCCATACCTCTTGTGTCTATGATTATTCCATCCTTTTAGAAGACAGGAGTTGCATTTCTGTCTGGCTTCCATCATAAAACAGTCATAAATAATTTTTTAAGATTTTCTGAATATCCAGAAGTGTTCTTGAAATACATTCTATCCTCAGAAAAACTCCTGGCAAGCATGAACACAAAGAAATAACTCAATGCCTGCTGCTGTTTGGCATTATAGAGAGTAAGAGAACCAACTGCAGGAGATCAAACACCCAAACCAGTCTGTTTAGCTGTCCCCAGAAATTTCCGCTACGTCACAAAATTGCGTTAGAGGCAAGGAGCAGAAAGAAACAGTACAAATGACAAAGTCAAAATTACTCACATTTTAATTCACTTGAGATACTTGATTTCAAGGCATTTGCAACGCTTTGGTACTCCATACTATGGACAGCCAAGAGAGGTACAGACAGATAGAAGAAGTGACCTGGAAAAGTTCAATTATAAGTTGTGTACCTTGCAGTCACTGTGAAAAAGTTTTAATAATATTTGCCCACTATTTATTTCTTAAGTGATTTTCTTACAGTAACTGGGAAAATCTGACACTGCCTTGTCTAGAACTGCTGAAGAAGAAAGACAGGGAAGAAAAAATATGGGATTATTTTACTTGTTAAAAGAAGGTATTTTCAGGATATACTATACTGAGGATGTCTACTTAAGGGACTTCTGCACATACAGTGGCATGAATCATGAAAGCTGATCTTTTGAGTTACCTTTTTTTATTGAACACTTGGTCACAAATTGCCCTTTATGTTGATCCTACATATGTTTCTGATTATTATCATTCAGGACAGAGATCTCGAAGTCTTTGGTGAATAGGTAGATTCAAATTTGCTTCTGTTTCCTCTTTTTCAGAAACAGATAAATGCAAATCTGTGAGCAGCAACTTCCACCAGAATTTTAAATATGGAATTCTGAAGGGTAATGGTCTGTCATTCCTCTGTCTTATGTCTTCAGTGTTTAGGTTCCATTTCATATGAAGCTGCAATTGAACTGAGAAAAATCATAGATCATATAAAATGTTTTCAATGAATTACAAAATATTACTCATGCAATGACATATTTTTTGTGGTAACGTATTTACAGCCCTGCAGGAGTCCATCATAACCAAGAAAAGAGACTGGCTGGGTGGAAGGAAAATGAAATTTAATGAATAATAAAAGAGAAAGTTAAGCTGCACATATCTAGAAACTAATATCTTTTGTTGCATTAATGCATGAACTAATAGATCAAAGGTTTATAAGTGTCAAGAGAAAGAGGTGGATGTGTGCATCGTTAAATGCTGTACTTTATTTCTATAAGCAGAGATTGTCAAGCCAGAAAGATTTATTCTAAGAATGCATCTTTTTTCCTAACACAGACCATAGGATATTTTTATTCAAAGTAAAATATTACTTTTAAAAACAGCAGGAGAAAAGAAGCATCAAAACAGACCACCAAACTTCTTCTTTTTTTGTTTTTTTCCTAATCTTTCAAAGCCCTAAAGAAAGGATTGCAATGATTAATTTAGTGCTTTCTCCAAGTAGATATTTGTTAGACTGCATTTCTGGGTCACAGTCTGCTGGGCCACTGACAGCTGGACTGTGGGCAACTGACTGCTGAATTGTAGGCTGTGTACTGGCATCTCTGAGATGTGGAAAAGACATCAACAAAGACATAGATATGACTTCTGGGTAATCCAGCTGCTTAGAATTCAAATATTAATTTTAAATGTTTTGCAAAATTCAAGCAAAATCTTTTTGTCTATGTATGTATTGATGTTAAGCAGAAATAAAAGATAAGAGTGTAAGAAAGAAATATCATAGTAACTAGATTTGTTCTTCTGACACCTCCAGGAGATTCTACTAGAATTCCTAGAATTCTTAACATTATAAACTGGAAGATGGATGGCCACTGGATTTATTGCTTGTACCAAATTTATTAACAGAATATAATTTCTCAAATAATTCATTTTGATAATACCAGAAATGTTATGTACTTCGGAAATTATTAAAGCCTTTACACTGTCCTTATCTCCATTTCTTCAGCACACCAGAGGAGTCTGTGAGCTGTGACAGTGCTCTTTGTGGAAGATAAAACTTTATCTCTGTGTCTCATCAGGCTGCAGCCACTGTAATAGGAGTTTGTTTGGATGGTTGTTCAGTTACACCACTTGGTAAGAAGCTGCGAACCTTGCTCCCCATCCATTTTTTTTTCAGTGTCTCTGTGAGCCTGTTGCATGATTCCAAGCAATAATACAAACATGATGAATAATGCACTGATTTTTTCATTCACTGAACCTGAAATGTTAGCTTATAAAAATAATATCACCACTTTAGTTCTACTCAGGAATTTTTGCTGCAGTCACAATTTTTTGCTTGATTTTTCTCTTGGAGCTAAAATAAAGTTTAATATGTTACTTCTTTGTGTCCAGATGTCTTAGACGTGTTTCTCTGGCAGAAGTGTACCAACTGTAGCCTATTTTGATCTTTTTGACTCTCTTTATCCTTGCTTTTTCTTTTTTCAAGGTGGATGACTAGTATTAAATATTCTATGTGAGAGACTCTGGCAGAATTATCAGAAAAGGCAAAAACATCCCTCAGAAACTCACAGTCTGGTTTGGACACTGATCTTATGATTTAGGCTTGTTTGTCTTCCTGAGCCGCATGCCTGGTTCTGGGTACTCTGAATCCAGGCAAAAAACTTCCTTCCCTTGGAAGGAAGGATGAAGGCAGAAGGTAGGATGCTCATCTTCCCTTGCTTGCTGATTACAGAGAGACTTTCCCAGTTGGGAAAATTCTGAAAATCTGTCCTCCCCTGTGGTTACTGTGGCTGGAGGCTGAATGACAGTGGGCAGCAATTTTCTGTACAGCCCTGGAAGCAGGAGCTATAGCAGCCCAGGCTTTGTTTTCCAGTCTGAATCCACAGCCAAATTATGTTTAACTCTGATATCAGATAGAGAAAAATTCCCTTCTGTTTTACAACCTTTTACAAGTACAGCTTCAAGATGTCAAAGCCCCCCTTCTTTCCCCAAAAAGGCCCATAAACAAGCAGAAACCTTACCTAGAATGTAATTTCTTTTACTTTTGTACTTAGTAACTTTTTAAATTACAAAAAACACCTGATGGATGGAATTAAGGAAGACAAATAAACCCTTGTAACACTTTGATAAGTGATCTATGTGCACTGAGTTGCAATTACAGATACTGAATTTTGTCTTAATATGTTTGAATGTACATTTTAAATTGGTTAGAGATTTAATATCTCCACTTTGTTATTAAACAGGAGAAAGTATTTTTCACAAAATCAGAAATTATTTCAAAATATTGAAAGTGTTTGGGGGTTTTTTGTTGTTTTTATTTTTTCTTTTACTTTATCCCTTATTTTGAAAGAAGTTTTTTGAATCAAAAAGGGAAATAGTTATCAGAACTCCAGTTTTGACAAAAAAATTAAATTAAGCCTATTAACTAGTCTGATAAAAATAGACTTGGGGCAGTATGCTGTATATATTACAATTATAGACATGTTTAGAAATATATTAAATTTTTTTAAAATATTTTTGCAATCATTACAGTTTATAATATATGAAGGAATAACATTTTCAATTGAAATTTCGCCGTGTTTCTGATAGCACAATTGTTACAGATTTATTATGGATTTTTAATTATTACCATTCTTGACTGAAACAATAAAAGAACATGAATCCAAAGCCATTTAAACTGGGACAGCTTCTAAATCTCATCTTTCAAAGAATGATTTGGTTTCTTGACTTCCAGCTGACAGAAAGGAAGTGGGTAAAATAAACTTCCTCAAATAATGATTGGCATTTATTTAATTCAGAATGCTAAAGCAGCCACAGTAAATTTCCCCACACAACCTCAGAAAAGACTTAGAACTGCTCAAGTTTTAAGATTTAAGCATATCTCCAGGTAAGGAAGTCATGATTTCTAGAATAACAGAAATTAATTTTCAAGTCAAAAACATTTCAGAAGCTGATTATTACATAGTTGGTATGGAATTAATATAGCTATACTTGATTTACTTGAAACTGTGGCAAGGATGAAGTTAAATGGAGTAACAAAGTTCAGGAAAAGAGGGTTAAATTACAATTTTATGCAGTTCACTCACAACAGTTGAAGACAGGATGTATAGTAGCCACTATTTGTGTAACCTATTAAAATGTCCCAACTTCATTATATATCTGGATTATAAATACTCTGGTAAGCACAGAGTCTAGTACAGACACATCCTAACTGCTACCTTGTATTGAAACAGCAGAAATATAAACTAAAAATAAAGCATGTTTAAAACTGTTCTGCATTTGACAGGTAGAATTAATACAATCTAAATTGTTATGCTATTTTGTCTGTCCATATACTAGTTATATGCATTTCATGTCAAGCAAGACAATACTGAGTAATTACTTAGGCTGCTTGCTTTAGCTGATTTGTTTACCTGCAGCTAAATGTATACAAGAATGTAAATGATACCTGCCCAAATTTTGAGAAAATTCCTCGAAGCTGAAGTCTTTCACTTCCAAAGACTGAAATATATCGTCCACATGCTTTAATCAAACTGAATTTTAAAGTATTCAGTTTTCATTTAATGCCTGATCTTTGGGACAACACATATGTGGTTTCAGACACAGCTGGGGTGATTTGGGGATTGTAGGGTGCCATGAGGCAAATGGGACAATGTGCAAATGCTTGTGAATAATTTTGGACCTAACATTTCTCTGTGGCTATTTTTCACTGCAGGGAAGTGTAACTGATGACCTTTGTAGTCTGATAATTAATGAAAAAACCAGAATGCAGTCATCAATGCTAGAATCCATATTAAGGATTTTTTACCAGATTGCATTTAGTTTTGATGATTAAAAGCTTAGAAAGATTTTTTTTTTGTCACTATTTTATGATCTGCAGTATTTTTGTACTTACACAAATCACTTCCACTTCTTTGGTGACTGAGAAAGTGACATATTTATTTGATCTTCATCAAAAAAGGGTGAGATATTTTTTGAAGATCGTGCTCAAGTATTAGATCAGCAGCAGACTTTGAGGTGTTACTTAATATCAGAAGCCAGTTTTGAAGTTGTGAAAAAAAGGGTAGAATATGTATGTGTATCCCCAATTAATGTAACACATATTCAACTTCAAAACATTCCTTTGAATCTTTTTCTCAGCAAATTTACAAAACACATAGGTTATTCAACAAGAATACTGTGACAGAAACACACATCCTTAAATTCAAAAGTGACAATGCATTTTGAAAAGACCAACATTTCATCTTCCACCAGCTTCTGAGACCACAATGAACTTCAACTCAGTACAGAAGACAGGTATGATAAAAAGTCATTTCTACTGTAAAATTATCTCCCAGCTAAACTGTAGACAAAGATTAAGTTTTCCTTCTGTGGTTGTCAGCTTCACAGACTGTTCTGATTTCTCTTTTTTTCTCTGGATAATTTTCTTTCACAAATTTTTAAATGAAAGTTCAGGCTCTTTCCTCACTCACAGAGTATAGCATCTGTCATCTTCATGGATTTATACCTCATTCATTCCTGCATCCTCTTCCAGACCTAACATTATATCTCAAAGATGCAATTTACTGTGATTTTTCAGAGATCATTACATATTTCACTAGGAAATTCAATATGGAACCTATACGATCTCAATGTGATCCCCGCAGAGATGCAAATGTACCAGTATTATTAAAATACGATTAATGATGGCTAGTCAGATGGTAGTTAATGATGGTTAATTGTTTTTTAAATATATAGGTCTGTCTTCCAGTCCAAATTGATGTGATTTTTGCCTTTGTACCAGCTGTTGGCTCTACAACTTCTTTCTAGATTGAAGAAGTCTGTCGCTAGAGGTGCCTCATAACCTTGAGGTAGTTGGGTCTTGGGTTGATTTGTACTTTCACATATGGTAGCACTGAGAGGGATTCTCCAAATTTTTAATTCATTCTTCATGTACATTTGGTCACAATGAAAACTGAATTTACAATATTTGTGTTTCCCTTTATGAGACAATCCTTCCACCTCCTGGGTTTACTTTACAGGTCATGATTGTCCTCTGGACTGGCAGCAGTGCGAGCTAAACAAACACTGCTTCCTTGTATCTTCCAAGTGGGAATTTCTACAGTGCACTTGGCTATTCTCCTTCTGCACCAATAGCATCCATATGGTGACTTTTTTTTTCTGCTCTATTTAATGCTTTCTTTATTCTGGGATCTTTTCCAATTTGGCTGTGTAAGAGGTGGACTTCTTTTGTGTGTTGCTGGGGTGAATACACTGTTAAAAACCAGGAATTTTGAGAAGAGGCAGTGTGGACCTTGAAAGATGAAAAGAAGCCTGAGGAATAAAGAATGTAACACAGAGAACAGAAGAATGAACACGTACTGCTGCACATGGCAAATAACAGAAAGGAGAACTGCTTGGTCAGAATCAATCAGCAATGTGAGATATAAAATAATTGCACAGAAGGCTCAGACACATGTTCAAATTCCCGCTGCTCAACAAGTTTCTGAGCATGCAATGAACCAGTGTAATTGTGTTCTTAGCCTATGGCAAGAAAACATCCAGTAACTTTGCTTAACTAATTTTCATCGTATGATCTATCAAAGTCCATTGTTTTGTTTTTGTCGTGTGCTTACACATTAAAAAGGGATTAAAGCTATCACACTTTTGTCTATAAATCTATGGGAACAGGTTTTGTTTTCTGATCTGTTAACTAGGGATATATTTTTTTATTAAATGTAGAATGCTGCTTTAGCATGCCTGTGAGTATTGCCCAAATGCTCCTGAACTCTGTCAGGCTGGTGCTGTGACCACTTCCCTGGGGAGCCTGTTCCAATGCTCAGCCATCTTCACTTAGGGTGATGAACTTTATCCTGGTATCCAACCTAAACCTCCCCTGACTCAGCTTCAGGCCATTTCCTCGGGTCCTGCCACTGGTCACCAGAGATGAGATCAATCTCTACCCCTCATCTGCCCCTTACAAGGATGTTCAGGCCACAGTGAAGTCTCCTCTCAGTCACTTCCAGGCTGAACAGACCAAGTGACCTCAGACACTCTCATACAACTTCCTCTCAAGTCCCTTCACTGTCTCTGTGACCCTTCCTTGGGCACTCTCTACTTTATTCTTCTTTAAAGAATAAGGCAAGGCTTTAAAAATTGAGACCTAAAAGGAAATCAGATCATTAAAAGAAACCTCTGGTTAAATCATATTACTGTGTTAGTTAAGCTAATTCCAGTCACATTAGGCTTTTCCTGAAAACTAATCATTCTCTCAAGGTGTTTCTCTGATTTCTGTACCAGAAGCTGGAGTAATACAATATCTTAGCAGATCTCAATAATGACTTACATGTACATCAATAGTCACACAGACATGACTGAGGAGATGACACCTTCTAGTGGAAACTGCTGGTCAGGGAGCTTTGTCAAATTCATCACAAACTAAAACATGACACAGTATTACTGGAGGCATGTGAAATGTACTTTGGAGCAGCAGAGGAGAAAAATACCAGTCGTGCTATTTGCTCCTTACTCTTATGAATGTAATGTATCCTTTTTGCCCACTTTAATTTTTTAAGCAATTTCTGTTCATTATTATAACACCTTACATTTTATGTGGGTAAAAAACAGGGACAGTCATGGTTGATAAAAGCCAAACAAACCCACAAAAACAAATACTTTAAGGCAGTGGAACACAGTTTCAGCTCAATCAAATTACAAATCAGACTACTCCCTTCCACTTAAGTTGTGTCTTACTGCTATTTTTTTTTATTCTTAAGCCAGAATAAAGTTGAAGTAATTTGACTATATTATCTCTTCTCCCTGCTCCTTTTACACTTCTCATTTCTACTTTCCCAATTGCTTATGAACACAGAAGCAGCCGTATATCTTGATTAAAACCTCAAGTAGCACCTCTACAAATAAGGAAAGCTTGAAAAATTGAGTTGAAATAAGACAATGAAGCAGAGATTGTGGGATGATGCACTGAAGTCACACTGCAACATTTCACCTCTAGCAATTTGTGTGGTAAGCTAAAATTCTGAGCAGGAATCTCTATTTGATGATAGATCAGAACTCCAGGAGAAACCTCTACCTAGCTCACAAAATTGGCTAATTGGAATATTTGGTAAATCTGAAGTCTCTAGGATATGATTGACTTGTGACACAGATCAGTGACACATTTGCAGCAGATTTGGCATGGTGTAAGTTTGATCATGTATAACAAGTGCCATATTAGTCAATGCTGGCAAATGTAAATGAGGCATTGTCAGGCTGAAGACAAATTGATTACATGGGACACACCAAAACATTTTGTTGGTCATATTAAAAATTAAAATACATTCCTGATCAATCTGACCCAAAGTCTTTTTTTATTTTATTTTCGAATGAAGAAGACTGTTTTCCTACTACATGTAAAATTTATCTCACTAAATATTTGGGATTAGGTTAATCTTCAAAATATAATTTTAAAATTCCAGTGTGTTTTCCTTGAAATTTAGGAAGCAAATATATTTCACCACAGTGTAACAATTCTCTCCTCTATATTTGTAAAAATTGATCTCGAATTAATCTTTTTACAGTAACCTCCACAAAAGTAAAATTCACTTCATATGGGTATTTATATAAATAACAATGGCCTATATGTCATCCTGCTTTTCAGAATGCTGAATGTGCTACAACCTAAAAGAAAGAAGAAAAAACAAGTTAGAAAGAATGAATTATTTTTCTGTACCACAGCAAATTTTTATAATAGAATAGAATAGAATAGAATACAATACAATATAATATATTACAAAGTCATCTAACATTATGTAGCCTACAGGATTGGAAATTTATCACCACATATTTAAACATTTTGGGGACAATTTGGGGTTTTGCTATTTTTTAACATGAGATTTTTTTCCTTCCAGCATTTAAAATATGCTCTTGAATTCAAGGTTCTTTTAAAATGCATACTGAGATAATTGGATGCACCATGAAGCAGCTTAAGCTAATTGAAGTGGCCACAAAAACTGTCAATGCAAATTGAACCATCTGGATGAACAGATAAAAGCTTTGGAGACATTCAAAAGCCAGGTGGCATTCAGTTACATCCCATCTCTTCTTCACAGTGTGGTTAGAAAACTGGGAGAAAGAAAAGTAAAACTCTTTAGGCCACTGAGCCAAAATCTAGTGTCAATGAGATATTTCTGAATAGAACAGAATAAGTAACCCTATCAGGGAAAGTTAATGTGTCACTGTGTGGTAATAAAAATTATAAACTCAAGTACACAAACCAAAGGAGCAACAACTACTCAGAATACAAAGCAGGATCAGGCCAAAGTGTAAGATAAATCATTCTCTTTAGAGGGTAGTGATTTTTTTTTTTCATTTTATTTACAGTACTTGACTGGATATAGAGTACTGATTGATCTTTCTACTCATTCCTGCTGTTTGAAAAGAACTGGACAAATCCCCTATGTCCTAATTTTGAAAAAAAGCATGCCTTTCTTTACTTCACATCTGTGAGGATTATTTGTGCTCAAAGGTTCTGAAAAGTCATACTGGACTTTTTCTGAAGCCCAGTTTGTGAAAGACTGCCATCTCTTCTGTATTATACATGATGGCTCTTCAGATAGCCAGGGATTTTTCTCTCTTGGATTATTGAGTTTTTGTTGGTGCTTGTTTTTGTTTGTTTGTTTTAAAGCATGACCATTTACTGTAAAGTGATATGTGTTTTTGGTACAGTTCAGTTTTCAGCCAAAATCTCTAAGTGATACTGTAAAATAAATATCACAACTGGGTACAACTGCTCAACCTCTTGTTCCATGAAAATGAGCTTTTATTAAAAGGGAAATCCTTTTATAAAAATTACAGAAAGTAATTTTTATAAAATTTGTCTTTTTCATACATTCACATCTTGATTGCACTTAAGAGGATTTTTAGCAAAACTCAAAGAAATGATGCAATTATGCTTTTATAGAATTTCTTCTTAAGATATTCTGCATAATATTAAAAATAAATCAAACAGACAAACCCTATACATGAGCTTTCCTTTTTCAGTTTAACAGAGGTTGAAATTTGTCAGCCTTTAAGAAAAAAAATCTAAAAACTCAAGTTGGTCTAAAAATAATAAATAATAACCACAGGAATTACTTGGTAAATCTCAAAAAAATAAATGTTCAGCTCTGATATGCTTATGGATAATATTTGAGTTCACCTGGAAGAAGCCCCTGTTGAGAAAAGCTGATGTTTTCACAGCTGCTCTTTTTACTCAAAGATAAATAGTTCTTTTATTGTCCTTTACATGTATTGGAATAGCTTTACATTTCAAACACATTTGGATGGTTTCACATGTGCTACTCCATGTGGTTTTTTTTCTATGAACTTTTTTTGATGCGTGGAATTCCTTCCAAGTCACCTGGGTATTCCGGTCATCACAGTGTCAAGAGCTGTATGAGTACCTACAGATGGCATTTGACACTAGAGAACCATCAAAGTTAAGCACCCAAACCCCTGGAAATCCACGAAAGGAATGCTCTGTCAGGTGTCCAGGCTCTTTACCTGATAGGTCATATTGTTGGCTGGGGGCAATGTACAAATCACAGACGGGACTGCTGTGGAATGCGCCTTGAGCTGTTTTATTTTCCAGCATCAATCTCAGTACATGGTTATGACAATGGGAAGATGCCATCAGCTCACATCCCAGGCAGCAGACCAAGAACTAAATGTTACAACTTAATTTATGAGTCTTTTAACCAACCACACAAAGCAAAAGAATATTGACAGTAATTCTATCCAATCACTATAAGCACACGTACCTTTGGTTAAAACAATGCTTGCTTATTTCGAATACAATACCTGCTTGTCAGCCTTAAAACACAATGCACAGAGCTCCATTATTAAGCCTAGAACTTCCTAATATCTCGCTAGATAAACTTTTCTGCAGCTTAGGGAGTTATTCTAAACAAGTGTTAATACACAGACCATTGTTGTATTTGTCCTTACTTTTCTACTTTTTACATAATTTTTCTGCTGACCTATCTCATGGCTGCTGCTTAGCTCTAATCTCAGTTCTGCTGTCTTTGAGGCCTGCCTTTTGCACCTTTCCCAAAACCTTCTGATTTTATGGATTTCCACAGGTCACAGATCTCTTCTAGGAAGCATCTTGCCAGTTAACCTCTCAGGAAAATGTCAGCTCTATACAGAGATTTATGACAGAATGAAAGGGGCTTTCAGATTTAGTATTTGATGTCTTCACTGTCCTGCAGGTCTTGTCAGCTTCAACACTTGTAGGTTTTTTTGAGTGACCAAGATCTAAGATGTCTTAAACATTTTCTCGTGTGCAAACTGTCCCACAATAAGTCATGTCATGGGACAGCAAACCCATACTGGATCATATAGCAGATAAAAACGCTTAGTTCTAGGTTGCAAAAGGCATAGGCACATCTTAAAAGGCTTCTTCTCATCATAAAAGGCCACTGGACCTTTTATACCTGTAAATATGTATAATTCCCAGGTCTAGGAGGACAGATCAAAGGGCGGCCTTTGCTTCAGGACCCTGGTCAGGAGGGGAAATGAGAGCTCATGAACGCTGTGCTGTGCCCTATGCATGAGGCAGCCTGAGGCACCACAGAGGCAGAGGATGTTTTAAGGGTTTAGACTCAGATGTGGTACCTTGATACCTTTAAGCAGCCACAGGTCCCCAGGTGCTAAATAGATAAATAAAGTTAAATGGAAAAAAAACGAAAACCAAGCAAAGTTCTGTCTGGGGCTATGGATTACCACCAGAGGGGGTTCTTGCTCACTGCAATAATTTCCAGCTGAGACTATTCCGTATCACAAGCACAAGTAAAGGTTTAATGAGGAAAAAACAGTGCAAAATAAAAGCTATCAAAGTATGGCTGCATCTGCCAAGTTTTCCTCATTGCACAGAACTGAAAGACTTCCATGAGGCAGCTAAAACTGCACGCTATTAAACCAGGGTCTGCTGTCCTTATTCAGGTGCACATTCTTATTTCCAGAGCCCAGCTGGAACAGACAGAATAATGTTTCACAATTCCTAAAATGTTAGAAGGAAAATTAGATCATTATTGTAATTTTGGTCTTTGTGTAAGGAAGGCCATTTGGACTTTCCTTATAGTGCAGCAGTCAGGATTAGTTGCAGATTGTTTGGTTTGGTTTGGACTTTTTTGTTTGTTTGCTTGCTCTTCAAAATAATCATGTTTAAAATTTTTGCTATTAATTTAAACAGCAAGTGCCTGTGAAGTTATATGTTGAAAAAGCATTATAATTTTTGCAGTTAAATTCAATTACTTCAAATAACTTGTTCATTTTAGGAAACTGTAACATGATTGTAGCTTGACAAATGAAATAAGCATAAGAGCATGTTATTAGAGAGAATTCTGTATTTAAGAATAGAAGTAATGTTCCAAAATCAGAGCACTATTGGTATCTAACAATTTACATAGATACTTAATCACTGATGTATGAAATTGACATTAATTTCTGAGTGTATTCAAATATAAAGAAATTCTTGAGAAGTAAATTTGGATGAGAAAGATAGAGCTTCTTCATTCTTCTAGGTTAAATTTTCCTACAAATGAGAGTCTTTTGGAAGGCCTCTATTTAAATAACCTCAAGTTCATTAATAGGATTACCACGCTAAGTAAAATGGACCAGTGAGATGTAAAATGCTTTCTTTGCTTATATGTTTAATAAGTGTAATGCATTAAAAACAAAACTAAACCAAAGGAAAGAAAACAACAAAACAAAAGCCAAATCAAATAAATAAGGATTTAGATAGGATTTGAATAAAAATAGACTAAAATTTTCAAATATAATCTATCTTGAATGAATGAAACCTACCTTGAGTAGAGTAAGATACTTGTGTTCATCATAGGAGAGGTTCTAATTTCGATTGCGCTGGGAACAGAAAGTGGAGGGCAACTGCCTCATAATTTTTACATTTCCAAAGAGAGAAAAGATTAATTCACTCAAAATTACCAAAACCCAGAAAAAATGCTGTTCTCCCAATATGCTGAAATAAAAAATTTCATTCATTTCAGCTATGGAATTTTAACTCTTTAATCTGATGCTTCCATCTGAAGGGTTGGGACAAAAGATGGAGGAAATGCGAGAGGAGCTTTGCTCATCATAAACAGCAAATGTTGGAGTTTTTAATGTTCCACCTTTGTATGAAGAAAAAGAATACATCAAAATGCCCTGTAGTGTCTATAGGAAATATAAAAGTAAAAAATTTCAGAATAACTTTTTTTTTCCCCTATAAAAAACCTGCATTCCTAATTGTGTTACTAGATGCACGGCTAATTGAAATATTTTGACATTTCCCATATGACACATTTGTGAACATTCTACTAATTTCCACTAAGAGCCAGCAGCTGTTCCTTATACTGTATTTCCATTTTTAAACTTACTTCAAATGTTTTTTCTTCTTTCTTTCTTTTCATCAACTCTAGCAATATCTTCTATTCTTAACAAGTATTTCTAGCAATGAATCAATTTTTAAAAGCTGCCCCCATGTGCTAACACATCCTAAGGTCAGAGAAAGCCTTGTGATAATCTGATTTGATCTATGGGGTAAAAGAGGTTATCTGATTTTTACCAGTAAATTCATGTTCCAAATGAATGATTTCCAGGACAAAAAAAAAAAGTCTACATTTGGTTTAAACATCTGTCCTGACTCTGAATGTACCACAACTCCTTCTAGTTTGGCTCTTGAGCATTCTTATTGCTGGCATTCATGCCCTTGTTTGCATCTCAATTTATCCTGTTTCATCTTAGTACTGAATGTTATTATAATTTTGCAGACTGTGCTCGAGAGCTCTTCATTAGCTGAATTCTGTCTCCCAATAAAGAGCCCCCAAACTGTGATGAAAATGTCTTTGCTTTCTTTTGGTTAAACTAAACAGATTGATTCATCCTTGTTAGTGAGTTTATTGAAACAAGAGCACTTGAAGTTAATAATAACACATAAAAAGGACAGACCTCCATCTTCACTGGTGCCCTGGGAGACAGGGGGTCTGCTAAGAAGAATTAGCTGGGGAGAAGCAGAGTGGAAGAAGCTGGGCAATGCAGCCTCCTTCAAGCCTTTGATAGATTTTTGTCTTGTATAAACAGTATTAAGAAGTACACAAATACTCTCTTGTTTCTGAGGAGCTTGAAATCCTTTGTAATTCACAGTGTATTGAATCTCACATCTTGCCTGGAAGCTAGACAAGCATTATCCCTGTTTTAGACAGAGGGAAATGGAGGCAAAGGGAGTTTATATGATTTGCCTCAGGAGCAGATTATCCTTCTGCCTTATCCAACAGCCTGAGCCTCAGCTTTTCAGTAGTTAAAAACATTTGTGTTTGAGTGGATCTGCAAGGGGATAAACTTCAGGAAATTTCCTTCTAATGCTACCTGTAGATCTGTCAGTCCCCAGAGATGAATATATTTAATATGCATGATTATTTTCCTCCATATTGCATAACTTCAAATTTCCTTTCTATTCAAAGAGGACCTGATTCAAAGCCTGTTGAAGAATGAAATTATTCTTACCAGTTTTGAATTATGCATGAATGTGTCTTCCATTTTAAAATGTTATGCATACACTAATGGAACACTATTATTTCACAGAGAGGAATTTTTTAAAAATTATTTTGGACTTATGTACTGTTTCATGTAGGCAGAAAGATTATCAAGTTATAAATTTAAAATCCAAGTCAACAAGAAAAAAGGCTAGTGATGGTTTAAAGTAAGCTCATAGACTTTCTTTTCTCCATGCAGTTTGCTGGTGGTGTGTTGTCTGCGTTAAAGATTAAAACAAAAGAGAAATTAGCAGATTCACAGATCCCCATTTAAATCAAGAAAACATTACATTTTCTCCAAACCTTTTGCTGTTAAATTCAGTTCTGTGCTAGAGAAGAGCCACTGGATGGCAGCCTTGCTCCTTAGAAATTAGAGGCTGCGACATCGGCTGAAGAAGCTTTGTTACAAACCTGCAACCCAAGTGTGTCCCTGGCCTGTGCCCTTAGAAACCGAGGTGCCTTTGCCTGATTGTTCAGAGGCACGGAGACTCTTCACATGCAGGTGCACTTAATCTTTTCAAGATGTAACAAAGCCCTATAAAGCCACACTTTGTTGTGTAAAATGTAATACCTCCGCTGATCTTTCATGTTTATTCAGCTTTTTGGGGGGAGGAAGGGGTGCCACAACAAAAGAGAGGTAGAGTCAAAAGTATCCAGCTTGAATGTTTAAGCAATAAGGAGATTGCTCCATTGTCTACCGTAAACCCACCAGTGTGCAATTTCCTTTTTCCTGTTCTCCAAATTAGTTGGTAGGACCAAGTTCCCCCAGGTGGGAATAAGTTCTCCAGACTTCTTGGAAAAAGCTGACCAAAAATTCCCTGTACAATTCCACATTCTCCTTGAAACAGCTTTGCCAAGATGCCGCTGTGTCCTATTGCTGTCATTCCCACAAACCTGCTGACATCAGCATACTACGTTTGATATTGAATCTTGTACTAGAAATATATGTTTTGAAACAACAATAATCTCCTGCTTTTACAGTAGTTAGATCTGTTTATGCTTCTGTGAAATGACTTTCTCCAGATGAATAAATGGAGGCAAAGGATAAGTCAGAGCAGGTAGATTAACACATTACAAATGCAAATCTTTGTAGGATCCAGGCACCTCAGTAATAAATGTGATTTTGGTGCAGTTCTCAGCATGTCAGTAAGATTATAGCTGAAGAAATCTCATCTCTACTTTCTTGGACTTGTGATGTATTCAGTTACCCCTCCCAAGTTGCTTTCCCCTGCCAAAGGCCAAGATATCCCTCCTTCATGACCTCCTTATTCCAGCTGGCACCAAAGCTTTCCCTGTTGTGTCTGTCACCCTGTAAGCAGCAATATTGTCGCTCTGTGATTTACCATGCTGCTGTCTGCTGACCTTTTGGAGTTTGGCATTTCAGCCCCAAGGAAGTAGAGCCTGTTCCTAAATCTTCTCATCTCCCTGAACTACTAGACCAAACCCATAGTCAGTAAAGGTTTCGGCCTGTTCCTGTGTGGCCTCACATTGCTATTTAGAACTTAATACAAGTTTTTTTTCCCCAACAGAGCAAGGATGCTGCTTAATCAGCGAGGATTAGTAAGGAGACTGCTGCCCTGTCTCCCCATCCATTTCCCACTGAAGGAACAAGCAATCTGCTTGTGAATGAGCTCTTCACCCTCCTTTGTTTGTGTGTGTCATGTAATGGAAATTCATTAGATGTTTTAGTACTGGTGGTAATTCCAGAGCTGATACCCACATAACAAGGCCAGTACACATAGCAAGCTCATGAAAAATCCCAAGCAAAACTGTTCCAGGTTGTTTATGAACCTCTGAAAAAGTCTTGCTCCAAAAACATCAGTCTGCTGTTCCAAGTGGAGGACAATCTGCATCAAAGAATGAACTGACATACAGGTTTCCAAGTCTTAGTCTAGGGAAGAAAATACTTGTTCCATTTTATGCATACTTTATGGCAACTCCCTTCCATAGAAGGACCATTCTTAGAAAAATAAAAATTTCACAAAATGAAGTGTGTGTGCTCCACAAGCATGTTCTTCCCTCGTTTAGGCCTGTAAAATGAAATGTCTGTTACTGGGAAAGAGACACAGCAATTTAAAAAACATTCAGTATCTGTACCTCATAGTTTTCATATGGGGTGAAGGCCTGAGATAATGTAAAGAATTCACACCATTTCAGCTGAACTATGCAGATGAGGTGCTTGAGGCAGTGAACTGGTGACCCAGACCTCTGCTGAGCGGAGAAGAGTGCCTAGGGTATCATTTAGTCCCCTAAATTAGATGTCTAAAGCCACATTGTGAAGACTATTTCCTTTTTCACATATTGTATGAAGATGTCAAGATCTGAATGTTTCTATCCAAATCATGCTGCATATTTCTGTGATACTTACTGATTTTCTGTTCCTGTGCATTTGTTTTGCACGAGGTAAAGTATTATACTGTGCTGCAGATGTAACATGTTCAAAACTGCAAGCCTGGCCAGGTGGCTGCCTCTGGAGAGCTTTGGATTTGCCTGCAGAATATGCAGCTATCACTTCTGCTCCTCCGGAGGGAGCCTCAGCAGAAAACACAATCAGATGAATTTAAAATCCTCCGCAACAAGTTACTACAACACTTCAGCACAGCTGAGACTGAGAGCAAACAATCCTCTCTCACTTTATCAATGCAATCTGAACACAAGCCACCCTGGAGCCTAACTCTGCATTAGTGAGTGCAAAAAATACCCTTTTCAAAAAGCAGTCACCACGTCTGAAATACAACCCCAGACAAGCAACAACCATTCACTGAGACATGTCCAAAGCACATACCAGCTTCTTTCCAAGCACACCACAAAGTATAGTGCACAAGAAGTGCTAAAGGAAATCTGAGCCCCTGCCACTGTTTTAGGCTCGTGCCTGTCGTGCCTGGTGAAAGAGGTCCATACTCTCAGTGACATTGCTGATAGACTTCATCTGAAGAGGCAAATCTATCATCCACCCTGCACTCTGCCTAAGGCTAAAAACAGCTCATCAGATCTTATGTGCCATTGCCTCATAGTAAACCTTCTATTTATAAATGATAAAATCTTATGGAAATAAAAGAAAAAATCTCTTTCCACCCTTAATATTCTAGATTACTGTAAACATCAGCTGGGCCAAACTAAAGGAGGTTTGCCAGTGACAAGGGATAACTTTTTCCACAACATTTTTTTAAAAATAGTGAAAATGCTCTTTAAGACATCAGTAAATATGTACTCCTTCAGGGCAGTGATGGTGACTATAAAGGACACATAACTGAGAAACCAATTATGTATAAAATAGACTTTATTAGTTGTAGTTGTGACCTTTGGCCTTGTTTTCTTACCACATAATAAAATGTGTTTACAATACAATGACTATCCAGAATATAAAAATTTCCATTTCGGAAAATGCTACTTATTCAAATTTTGAGCCAGCTCTGTAGTGCCTGGGATCTGTAAAAGCAACTAACCACTTGCATCAAGGTTCAGCCTTCAGTTTTCTCTTTTTAACATAGGCTAAGCCTCTCAATCTGGACTACTGGAGTGGTCACCTGTTCAAGATCAGACCTCAGGCCATCATTTCTCTTAAGTGGGGTGAATCATCAATGATACTACAGATATTTTCTTACTTTTTTCCTTTTTCTCTTTTCTTTTTCTTTACTTTTTCTTTCCTTTTTTTCCCCCTTCATTTTCCTTTCCTTTTTTTTTTTTTTTTTTTTTTTTTTTTGTGTGTCTTCAAATGCAATTATAATCTACAAAGAATGTTCAAAGCCTTTGTTTCCACAACAGAATAAGAGTTAAATAATTAGAAACAACACCACATTTAACACTGGAAAAAGTTAGTGTTTCTTGTAAGATTTCTGAGTCACATTCCAATAACTTATTTTTAAAATCTTTTTTCCTCTTTTACTTTTTCTGGTCTTCTATTTCTTTAATTGTTCAATGATTCTTTTTTCCAAACTTAAACAAACCAGTGCCAAGACCACAAGGTGTCTTTACTATGCCACTGTTTTTGGCAAAGGTATGAACCTCCACTCTTTAAGTGGTAGAATTTGATATTGTTTACACTGTCCAGCTAAGTGAACTAATTTACCTAATTTATTGTTATCATAAGGGAAAGGCTGTTACAATACTTATCCTGTAACAAAGCGTGGAGGGAATAAACATTTTGAAACAGAAAATATCTTCTTGCACATCTTGCTTGGGTCCTGTCAATGCAAAGCCAAGACTCTCCATAGTGCAGCTTTCTCCCTTACAGGGATCTGGTGACCCAGCTCTTCCACTTCAGCTCTATTCTGGCTTGAGGTTGAAAGTATTCCTCCACCTGATGCTGTACTTTCATTTGCAGCTATTTAGAACTGCTTGACAGCAGAACTTAATGACAGACACGGTGCAAATCCCATGAATGAGATAGAGCAGTATCTTTTTCCAACAGTGTCCCTATCTCTCCTCAATTCCCAGCGGATCTGAGATGTGGTATAGCTCTCATCTTCCTTTCAAAGGGCAGTATTTCTAGGGGGATGTGGTTTCTCTTATTATATGTGAGAAAGGATATTCACTGTTCCTCCTTTTAGCCAATTTTTACTGTGAAAATCCAGATGCAGATTTACCAAAGGTTGAATCTGAAAACATCAAAGCCTGTCAAAAGGCTATGCTGCTAACTGAGGCTATCTGAAAAGTTCTGTGCATACATATAGTGTACCTCTATGAAATCAAAAAGTAATACTATTTACAATGCTCAATTAACATATTGACTTTTGTAATCTTTATCTTCACAAATTGTTCCAAGTCTGCTGCATTGAGAATGGTAATAGAATGAAATTATCAAAGAAGGCTATATTATTTGTTCCAGGTTCTTCTCCCTCAGACAATTCCCTTCAGTGGTTGCATTCTCTTTTGTGGGAACAATCTTCAGATTAAGGTAGCTGAAGACGTCATGGAGGGAATGGTAATTTATGAAGAGAACAGGTGGAGGAAAACACCAAGAAAAACATCCTTTCAGATCATAAGCAAAGCTGAATCATATAAACAGAAAAAAGGCAAGAGAGAATAAAATACAACGGACAAAGATCAAGCTACTCATGTGGATGAAAGTCATCCCTTTGTGGGAAATGGAAAGCAGAAGGAAGTGACCATCAAGTATTCCCTTTATAATGGGCTGACATCACTCGGTTCTCTGCCAGACAAGGGTATCAAATTGTTCGTGTTCCCATTTTAGGGCAGTGGGGAAAGTCATACCTGGCTGTAAATTTTACTACCATTATGTTTTTGTTCTCTGGAGACTCTAGTCTGACAGCAGGAAGACAAATATTGATACATCAATGACTGAATATTCTTCTGGGTGGTGACCTTTGCGAACGCTCTTGTTCTACCCTAATAAATAGTAATTCAGAAAATTGTTGTCATTCAGTCTGCTTCTGACAAACAAAAGGAAAAAAAAAACAGGCCTTACTTCCTGAGTCACTGGATTATCAAAAGTAGTAGGAGATTGGTGTATTGGGAAAGGAAGGAATAACTTTATGCAGATTTGTGAATCTCTGAGACCTCATCACTATCGGTGACCTTCATGCGCTTCCTATGTGAAAATCCAGCTGGACACCTGCTTCTCCCACTCTCTGGTTTGCAACTCTTTACCTATTATAATTGTCTGAGCATATTATGTTCACCAAAGAAACACTAAACTCCCTTATGTGAAAACTAAGCCATATGGAAAAATCATATTTCCCAGATAGTTGATCAAATATATTTCATATGTTTGAAAGACACTGAGTAGTTTAAACAGAGCTGGCTTGAACTCATACCACATATAATTTTTGCTATGAAACAAGATATGTTATAAAATGAGTGAGAATATGAAAAAAATTGAAAGGCTATATTATACACACACAAAAAAAAGTAGTTAGTTTCATATCAAACAAAAATTGTGGTAAGGAATTTAAGTAATTTTGTAGATGATTAGGTTATTTTGTGAATGATTCTTCGGTAGTGCAAACACAAAGCATGTGGAAATATATATTGCAAACCCATTTACTAAAGAAGAACAAACAATTTTGTGGTTTCAGGCTTGGAAAAGCTGGGTTCATTTTCTGGTTGAGGCACTCAGGCACTGTTACCCATCCACTTGGGTTACCCTTGGCCTGAGTTCTCAGCTGGAGAGCAGTGAGAGCACTATTTCCTACTTGTGACACAAGGAAGAAAGAAATCTATTACCAAAGGCATGAAAAAATAAGATATCTAAGTGCCTTTATAGATCAAGTCCCATTCTCATTATACGTCTGAAAAATTTGTTATAATTGCTTATAATTAATAAAAATTAATGTTAGCTTTGTCAAGATATGATAGCTCTAAGCCCCAAACAGTTTGAGGAAAATAATACTTACTAAGAAGATTTCTAGAAGAAATTCAAGTTTTTTAAAAAGGGATTTTTCAGTTGATTATTCTTTCCCTGCAAAAACCTGTGCCATTTCTTGTAATATTAAAAGAAGCCCATGAAATGAAAGACCATTCATAAAAGAAGTTAAGAAAAACATACATGATTTTTAATAAAATATTGAAGTGATTTTGGCTGTCTCAATAATAAATTTACAAAACTAATGTTTGATAAGGATCTAATAAATAATCCTTCAATTTAGTTAAAAAAAATTTGACTTTTTATGGAAGAGGTACTTTTAATCTACTAGTTATGAACAAACGCCAAGATAAATAATCACTGTGGTTTCAAATATATACAGATGTCTTTCCTCTTTCAGTCATCTGTTATTACATTCCAATCCCAATTCTGACTGTGGGCAATGTGCTAAATGTTCACATATATACACTGACATCCTCTGCAACCTTCACCCCCATCACAGAAAACACACAAGCTCATACCCGAAGCAATGAATCCATGAGGGCATTTTGGAAGTTACATAGGTAGGATGAGCAATGCATATAATAAACAACATAAAATAATCCTAATTTTTATTGATTTGAATCACACTTCTAGAAACAAAGTGGTTACTTATAGAGTTTTAATTTGATTATTCATTGAATTCAGTTGTTTTTAAGCAGCTGTTAGAATGAATTAGGAAGACACTAGGCTGCACTGTGCATGTAGGATCAAGTTTATTTTTCTTTCTAGTTATTTCTCATATGGATAATGGGAAACAAGACATAACCAGTATAATTTTTAAAGAAGACTTATCACAGCTGCCATCATAATTGGTTTCCCATCATGCTTATAAAAATAAAATGGATAATGATAGAAGAAGTGTAATCCCATTTCTTGCATTGTTCTACAGAGTTTCAGCTGTGCAATTGGTTTTCTCACAGTCTTCAGTGGAAATGTCTTTGGCATTTCATAAGACAATGCTCAGCAATAGCTTGTTAGCTGTTGTGATTAAGCAATTATTAGACTAATCAGTAGTATCTCAGTATTGTCTGGTGGTTCTTCCCAGCTGACTATTCTATTGACCTGCTCTTTCTTGATTTAGGCTTTTATTACCATTTTGGCACAGGTCATCTTCTTACTTGTGTATTGTTTGATTAAATATTGTAATTCATAAGTCTTTTTGCAATCTTGCAATATACCAGTAAATAACAACTAGCACTGAATGGTACATAGGAGGTTTAAATATCTGTTTTCTCTCAATATCTGATAGTTATGTTTATATATTTAACTGCAAAATACTTCTCAATGTGGAGACATAGAGTGTATGTTGGGATTTTATATTTATGAATCAGATTATTCAATTTGAAGCAGAACAGTTGTTAAACTACAGAAAATATTATTAATGCTGAAACAAAAACCAAATTAGCATTTAACCTTAGCAGAAATACATTGAGAATATCAGACAGACAGAATGCAATTAGCAAACTTCATAAGAAATTAGAGGTTAGAAATTAAGAAACTTCATAAGAAATTAGGGATAGAAAACAAAGCCTAGGTGAATCTTCGAATATAATTATTTAAAGGAGTCAGAGAATGACTGCAGATGGATTACTCAAGGACTGTCCCAGTAAAAGTAACAGGAGGGCATTATATGAATTTTATCAAATATCAAACATTTGAAAAGTAGGAGATTATTCTGAGGAATTATCTCTGTATTTGTTTGGGATTTTTTTTTGTTATAGTCTTATGTCCACATTGAGTTTCTACCAGTGTTTCAGACAGGTTGTTGGGCAATATCACTGTTCATTATACTCTTATGTTATGAAGAGTTAATAAGAATGAATTCTTGGCTCCTAATGGTGAAGCTTTGCAACTTAGGATTTATAGAACTGTAGAGTAATTTAAGAAGTAGTAAAGTAATAAAGAACTGTAAACCAAATCCTGCCAAGTCCACCATTAAACCACACCCCTAATCACCACATCTACAAATCTTTTAAATACCTCCAGGGATTTAACCACTCAGGCACTTCCCTTTGAAGCCTGTTCTGAATCTTGACAATCCATTCAGTGAAGACATTTTTACTAATATACAGCCTAGACCACCATTTATCTGATGAAACAGATAAACAAAGACACACATACTCCATAAAATAATACAGAAATTTACCATGTTATCCAAAAAGATATGCAGTCCAGCATGAGGAAACTTTGGTTTACAGTACCTTCATAATAACCCATGAGCTAATTAATGTTTTGGAGATTTATTTCAGCATCCCAAAGCTCTAACATGATTATGTTTAACTCTAACTGAATGAACAGCTGTGAACATATCCAAACAACCTACATTTTCACATTCCATCAGAAAGAGAAAACTGTCCTTGAAAACTTAAATCATAAGGTATCTTTATGATGAACACTAGGAACAAAGTACCCCTGTGAGCAGCTTATCTCCTTACTACCCTTGAAGAACAGTTTTTGTCTGAGGCAACTTGCACTTCTCTTCTGAAACATGGAACTGAGTGACACACATCAATTATTGAAGACAAGTATTGTACTTTCTATATTAATCCATTCTTATAAAGCATCATTTCCGAGAAGATGCTGCAAGAAAAAAACAAGACTTGAAACACTTGGCTTAACATTCAGTCTGAGCTCTTTTTATGATGTGAAAATACCCTTCTTGGTAGTACTAGATACTTATATTCCCTGGAGATGTTTAGATGAAAAACTGACAGTTCTCTTCAGTTTTCTTCTCCAAGACTATTTCAAATATCAAGATCTTCTGCAGAGATCTGGGGGGGGTCATTGTATGGTGTTGAAAGTGCTGTCAGTCACCTTTCTGAGTGACCACAGACTGACACACAATTCCAGAGTGAGAAAAAGAATGTAAACTTTTATGTGAATCAAATAGGTAGTTCAAATTAACATTTCTTGCCATTGTACCTAAAATTAAAGTGCAAAATCAGGACCAAAGCATGTCCTATCTATAGCAGCTTCATTTCATTTCATAGAAACACTGTTTCTGCACTTCCTTTTTTTAATTCACAACCAAAACAGGTTTCTATACAGAACCTGACTTTCAGTGCCTCAAGCCATTGCTTTTAGTGACTCATGGTAGGAAATGCAAATCCTGGCTTGATCCTGTTCCATTAAAGACAATAGTGGAACTTCCAAGAGCTATGATGGAAGCAGATTTCAGTCATTTCCAAGATCTTTTCCTGGTTTTTAGCAGTTCATTATGCCTGTAATACTCGAATGAACTGGAAGAGCCCAGCGCATGAGCATTTACCTCTTTATCCTTCTAATAGAAAACTGGATCTAAAGAGGTTGCCAGTAATTGTAACCCCTTCTTGCATTTATTATGGAAATATTTCACATTTTTAATTCTTTTAGCATTGTAGTTCTAATACTATTTTGATGATTTGGATAAATCCTTATGGAGATCTCTGGTGTTGGGGTAAATTCCTGGCTTGAAGGAATGACAGAGGTAAAATATTGCAGGCTTCATTCAGGATCAGTTGTCTGGTAGGAGTAATTGGAATAAAGGATTAAGGATGTAATTCCTTAGCACTAGCAAATTAAGTTCCACTTTGGGAAGTCAGTTGAAGGGAGGAAATAATAGTACACTAACTTTCCTTGAGAAAAAGAGTGAGTATTCCTCAACAGATCACATTACCTCTGTGGTATATGTGCTGGTTCTACTATATAAATCTAACTGACCCAACTAGTGTAAGAGTCAAGGTTTAACAGTTATACATTCTATTTTATAGACTTGGTAAGAATTTCTTTTCTTAGTGGCATTTATTTTTAATTGGCTTGCAAGGAACACAAAAATGTTCAATGCTTGTAATAGAAGCAACATTCATACTTGTGATGAAATATAAAACAATATTTCTAGCTTTAAAAATAAAATAAAGTATAAAATAAAAAAAGAAGACAGTGAGACGAAAGCGAAACAGCATTTTTTGTTTTTGTTCCCTATTTATACTAAAATGATGTGGGTTTTTCCATTTTTTCTCAATAAAAAATATCCAGATATTATGTTGTGGTATTTTTAATTTGCATCCACAGACTACCTCTAACCCTTTAATGGTTCTAGAAAGATTTGTCATGACTTACACAGAGATTATAAGCAAACTGTAATTTGTGATGGCACCATACCTGGAAATATCCCTGGAGTTCTACTTAAGGTTTCAGCTTCTTCTAAATCCAAGAGCTAAAAAAAAGGAGTTAGTGTTAACAATAGATCCAAATATTTGCAGAAATACTTTTCTGTCAGGCAACAGTAGGTACAACAGCCAACATATTGTGAAAGCACAGCGGATGCCAAACAGGAGAATTTCTAGGAGACAAACATTATATGCCAAGTGTGCCTGTGATCCACTCTGTGTCCAAAGAAGGTTTTCTCAGCTGCATTTTGTCTGCTGTTTTGACATGCAACTGTGAACTTAACTACGAGTAGTTTAATTTTCCTACATTCAGCCATTTCTCCTTCTCCAGCTTGTGAAAATCACAGATACAGATGTGAGACATTTATCATAGCTTGAAGCCCTGTTATATTCAATTGCTTTACACTGGCATCGAGCTGTTTAGCTTTGATAAGTAACATTTTGAGCCATAGTGAATAGCACAAGGATTGAATTCATACCTTTCAGTACCCTGACTGTTTGATGGATTCCAGTCAACAGAAATGGTGCTGGAGCCCACAGCTTTATTTATTTGAGTGAGGATCAAACTAAGTATACTGGTTAGTATTAAAGACAAAAATTACAACTTGCTGATTTCTAGAAGCATTGGCATGTTTATAAGAGTGGTGTGTGCATATCTTTCATTACTAAAGGGAAATACAGTGAAAGATTCCACAGTGCTCTAACAAATCCAAATCAGTTCCATCCTTTAAATTTTAAATATTTCAGAGCAAAAAACATCACTTCTCCTTAACTATCTAGAATGCAAAACAGCACAATCAGTCTTATTCATCTGTCCTGGGCATCAGACATCTATTAAACTCGGGAAAGAATTGAGTTTACATTATCTTCACATAGAACAGCAACTAAAAATCAGCTTAAATGAAGAGACAGGCATGAAGCAAAAAACCATTCTAGTCCAGGACACACCTTAGGAACAGCTACATGTGATTAAGACACAAATAATTAGAGAAGAATGTGCTTAAGCTGCTGTCTCATTCAGGACCTCTGATAAGTACACAGATGTTTCTAAAACAAACACAAATCCAGCCAGGTGAGCAGCTTTTCATTATGCTTACTAAGCTTTATCCCACTCATAATGTTTTGCAGTGCAGTCACTAAAACAACTACCGGACATGGCTAAAGTTTTAGTCTTTTTTAATTCCATTTAATTTAATTCCATTTTTTCAAAATGGAATTTTGATCACAGTCTAGCAACTTAATTTAAGGAACTGTAAAATTATTTGTTGATTAAAAGCTGATGCTTAAAATCTTTAACTTGTAGACAAAATTATAAGAACCTAACAATAGAGCTTTAGAATAAAAGTGCTGACAAAACCGTTACAGAAAGAGAAGCAGCAGTCTTGCTATAGTAATAAAAATAACAAACAGAAGAGGTAAGTTAAGCCTCCTTCAGAGGAACTGGCATAGTCTGTTTGTTCTGATTTATGGAGCTATTCAGTGTGGTATTGTTCAGCAAAAACAGTTTGTAGGAATGCATGCTCTCTATATAGTGCTACAAACCCAGAAAAAAAGTGACATATGAAACTTTAAGGGCTTAAGGAAATGATGACTGCAGAACATAGCTGAAATGTCTTTATTTCTTTTGTCTGCCCTTTTCCTCTCCTGCCTGCAGCTATAGCAAGAAATGAGACGTTCAAGTCATATTTGATATTTACTTGATGTTGTAGATCTAACATAATCACCATAGTCTTTTTATCCTTTTTCCATGCAGAAACATGCATCTCCATTTGCCTCTGCATAAACAATCATAATTCATGTTAACATGCTTACAGGAAAACATGACCATGAAACTCACAGAGAAGTGAATACAATATATTTGGATAAAGCATAAAAGGAATACAGGCTGCAGGGGTACCCCATGCTGAGAAGTGAAAAGTTTTTTTCCCAGGACACCAGATCAGATTTCATTTACTGTAAGGTGGAATGGCCTGAAAAACTACTGGGCCTGTTCATGAAATCAGATTGGTCCTTTCAAAACCTGTCCCAGGTGCCTCAGATGCAGCTCTGTGGAATGCGGCTGTGCACAGGCAGACCTGGCAGGCTCACATGTGGGGAGAAGGCCAGACCTTTATTGACTCTGATTAAAGAAAAAGTGTTATAATCCTGTGTACATTAATTCTTAGTAACTGTCTGGTGTAAATTTACCTTTTTATTTCAACATCAGCTAACCTGATCCAATCAAACTGGAAGCAAATTGTGCTGTTACAGTACTGTTGGTTTATTGCAGGCTTTCAGAAGGCAGAGAACTGACTCTGAATGTGGCTGACAAGTGACCTCAGGTGATCAAAAGCAATTCAGGAAGGGTGCTCGAGCCTCCTTGGCTGCAAGCATCAGGTTCACCTGACTGCACTCAGGAGCCCTAATGACTCAGCCCACTGCAGGGCTCATCCCACCCTGCCCACAGCCCCTGGCACTCAGTGCCTGCCCCAGAGAGGCTGCAGGATTCCATCTCCAATCCCACACCCCCCTGCCCATGGGCTGTGTTGAGCTGGATCCACCTGGGGGCTGATGCTCAGGAGATGTGCCTGAAGCCAGGGGCTGGAGCTGCCTCAGCTGTCCCCTCGCCTGCCCTGTCCTGGATGTGGGGTCAGGCTCTGGCTGGCAGGTCCTCAGAGACCCCTTACTGCCCCCAGACCAGAGACCTTCCATCCCTTGAAACTTCCTGACCGGAATCTTCCTGCATGGTACCTCATAGCTCAATGAGGACATGTCTCAATGAAGACATGTTTGCCCATCAAGGCCTGATTTTACACCTGTTCATGAGAACAGGACATTTTTAGGCCTAGTATGAACAGATGTCACAAGAGAAGCAGCTCAAGGAGGGCTGGTTGTCAGAAATGTGGTTCCTCAGGTGCGTCTAAGAGAGTAACCTTCAACAAGGACTGTAGAAACCATATAATGACTTCTTCAGGTTAATATTGAGGCAAGCAGAAGCCCATTTCCTGAGGGGTGAAAAATTGCTAAGAGAGAAATGGTAATTGGCTTTCTTAAGCTAAGTGAAACTTTTTCAGTTTGGATACTGCTTCACTAGAGCTTTGGGATTTAGCTCGGATTATCCTGAAGTTCTCCAAAATGTCTATCTTTTATAAATTCCAGGACAAAAAGGTCTCAAATAAGGCTCTTCTCCACAGTTTCTAGTTTTTCTATGAAGCTCCTCCAACCTTTCATGCAAGTATTTATGGGGAGCAAAGAAGCTGGCTGAATCACTATTACTCTGATCTGCTTGTATCCTGTTACTGAGCATTCTAGGGATAATAGTCCCTTTGTTTTATGCTTTGGAAAAAACACCATAACTTTGCCTGCCATTAAATTGATGTTTGATGGGGAGCTCAGTGAATGTGACCTGTAAGGAAACAGAATATTGTGCTTCAGTCTTCACAGAGGAAACATTTATAACAATTTACAGCCAAAGCCACCAAATATATTCAGAGATGTACTAGAATTACATCTAGAGCCTCAAATCCTGAAAAGAGGATTTCATCTCAGTGAAAGCTGGTTGTTTAAATGTATATCTACCTATCTGTGCATTTGTATATAAGAACATATGAGCATAACATCTGAAATGTTTCTTCTTTCTTCCCACTCATTGTCACTGAAGGTGGCCCCTAGGCATTGTAAGTTTCTGGCAAGGTACAGAGTAGTAACAGAGGACACTCAGCTGTGCTCTGCAGGGAATTCTAGCAAAGGACACAGTGTGGCTGCATCCAGAAACAAGGGTCTTCCTCTGTATTTCTAAGCTGTGCACTGGTCACAGAAATACAACATTACTGCTTTTGCAATTAGCAGATTCATGGCTTGCCATATCAATTTTGTCCTTTTTGTATTTGCAGCATCTTTTGTAACCCACTGAGTTGCTTGGCTGCTGCTGAGGGCTTATTTGCAATTTCAGAAAACAGTAGTAGCCATAAAATGTCCTTACAGCATCCTTTTGAACCAGACTCCTCTATCTATCCTTGCTCTACAGGAAGGAGCAGGGGTGAGGCTGAATGGATTAGTGACAGCTCAGTACTGCTGGTTGATTCTTCAGTTCTGTATGTGCCAAATGGAAATAATGATACTTTCCTTCCTCCACTTCTTGTCTAGTGTATTTAAACTTCATGCTTTCCATGAACAGCCATTTGTCTTATTAGCTGTTTGCACAATGCTTAGTGCCACAGCATAATACTTTTAGATGGAGCCTCTAAGCACTTCCAAACAGCTGCTAAGTTTACCTAAGGATACAAGAGTATGTTGGTAACAGACAGAACCTGATTTATTCCACTTGCTTTCTGTGCAAGCCAGTTTCCAAAGGGAAGCAGCATAGCTGTCCTAAGCCATTAGCATTGCACAGAGTGAAACTTCATGAAGTACAGCAACTTGCTCATATTCACATGGCTTCCAGGCTGATTTACAGTTTGGTTCATGGGCAGAGTGGAGAGGGGGGGTGTGTGTATATGTGTGGCTTTATCTGCACAAGCTCTGTGCCAAAAGATAGGCTGAAGATAAGTTCATGCCTTTCATTTCAGACTTATTAGTTTGTAGCCTTCAAAAAAGAAATAAAAAAATGCCATTAATACTAATAGCAATCCTTCTGGCCTAATAAACAGAGCTCATGCACACTGATAGCATTATATTGGCAACAATGCACTCCATATGCTCATGAAGGTTACAGGGCACACTTCCGTGTAAACAGTCAAGACACTGAACTTCAAATATTTGGAAGAAATGTTTATTTAACAACTGAATACATGCTAAAAGAAATAATTTACAGCAGCAGTTTCATTACACTTTCTCTCCAGTTTTCTAGTTCCCATCTGAATTGAAGTGATAAATACAGAAGTGGAATTATTTACTACCCAGTGAGGAATGTGTTTAAAGAACAAGCACACAACTCAGACACTGGTATAGAAAATAAACCACCTTATCACCTGTGTGGCAAAATCTTGCATATTAGTATTTTGCTGAACACACCAAAATGGAGTACCTCTAGATAACAGTACTTTACACTGTACCTCCTTACCTAGTCAAAAATATTTACATCTCTTTTGACTAATGTGTAGGTAGCAAAAACTGAACTATTAAACACATACCATTGATATTCACTAAATAATACATAAAAAGGAACAGTAAATGCGCATTCACATGCATTTAATTTAATTTTTTTACATAGTGACTTTATTGGGTCATGAAGATTTAACTTTGTTTTGCAAAGATGCATGTTTTCTCAGTTTGATGTTATAGTTTAACATAACCATACAGTTTTTAGGAGCCATAGAACGAATTCCCATTATCAGTGATCTGTGCAAGTGCAAAGAGTATAAGAATAAAATTAAATATATTTTTGTTCCTTGCAGATGGATACCTTAAAACAATGAAAATAGATCTTTCTGGTTATAAATGAAATCCTTTATTTCTCTCCAGCTTAAACACAACTTTTTACTTACTTCTAAAGTCTGTAACTAGAGGTTTAAAGGGTTTTATTAGCCATTTACAGAAATACCATTTTAATCTTTATTTTCAAACTTTATGTTGCTTTTAACAATAATGACATAAATGGGGGTATGAATCTTACTGAAGCTGCAGGGCATCTTTCTATACATTAATTCATTAAGGCCTATGCTTTTTGAAAAGAAGTTCATTTCACATCAGTATTAAATGTTGCTTTAACTTGACCATAACATGAACCTAAAAATCAAAAATTTTCACTGTTGGCTTGATCTTTTGCCCTCTTCTTTATATAAACAAACACAAAAACTTAAACGAGACTACTCATGTCAGTGAGGACTGGGCTGAAGTTTGTAAGATATGATCATATCAATTGTTAAATGAGACTGCCAGGTCAGGGTAAAAATGTTGCAACTTCCGTAATTTTGCTCCCACAGATTATCTTTCTCAGTATAGAAAAACATATCTTGGAATTCTGACTTTATTTAATATGTTTACTCTTCAGGCATTGTGAAAGAGAATGGTTTTGGTTCAGTTTTTTTTTAAGGAGTTTCTATAGAACCAGTTGCTATGAACATGGAAGAGAGAAATAGTTACATAGCAATTCCATGAATCTGTAAAAAAAGGAAACAAAGTGATTTGGGGTCTATTGAAATCAATCCGAAATTTTCCCACTGAATTCTCTGAGGGTTATTTTAAAACTGTTTCCTTTTGTAAGAAAGAGTATTTTAGTAACTAGATAGTAGGCAACAGCCCTTCACAAAAGGCTAAAGAATGTTTTGTGATTAAAATTAAATAATTCATTTGACAACAGTGCTCAGAAATTAACCATAAACTGAGCTGAAAAATTAATAATTCTGTACAGAAAAGTACATAGTCGAACATATGTTTTAATTCATCCATATTCAGCACATCATGAAATAATGGGAATTTACCAGCATACTGAAGTTCACAAGAGTCAGGTTAAACATAAGAGAGACTTAAAGCTGCTTTGAAAATAAATTCCCAAGTGCTTTCTTAAATCATGGCCCTACAGCCTTGTCCTAGCCTATTCAATGACTTTTTTCCTGAAGAATTAAATGGCAAAAGAATCCTGCAAGTTCATCCCTTCCAAAGAATTCAAAGGGGACTGAAGTAACTCAGCTGTTGAGTGAAAATCCAATTTCTAATTCAATAGGCAAGAAGCCAAGGCTTCACTAAGCAGAAGGATACGTGAATTAGTGAGTGGCAAGGAGGCTGGGGCACACTGTGAGAGATGCTGTCGCAGCAGTTGTGTTATATTGTACATGATAAGGCTGGTTGATAGTGTAGCAAAAAATTGATAAATTAAATACCACAGAGTGAATAACAACAAAACAGATCAGTCATCATTACAGACACACTTTTATATAAAAGCTCCTTTAGCAAACTAAGGATTTTGTTCTAGCAATTTTCCCCACAATGACATTACTTGAAATCATGTCATTTGCAGACTCTACCAAGATAAAATATGGGAGGCTGGAGAAAGATGATCTCAAAAGAACTGGACACCATAGAACTGGGGACCAAAGGCACATCTGTGCTGAGGTGAATAAATCCACTACTTATAACCCTAAACTGACACTCATGATGCAAGTACATTGTCTGTTTTACTCTGTTGCTCTCCTGTATATAGAATAATACAGAAGTGCAGGACCAAATTTTCTGTTAGTATAAACTAGTCTTTAAGCTTCACCTATTTACTACTTCAGCAGATTTCACCCACAGGTAAAACTGTCCCTCAGATCTTAAAATGGGGAGCTGGCTTTGGGGTTGTTATTTAGGTGGCCTAGTGCTGTTTCTGTGCATTTTGGTGATCTGGCCCACAGAAAGAACAGAGCACTGAGAGTCAGTAGTGTGGACAAATCTCTACCACAGAGCTGGGAACACAACTCCTTAAACTGAATGTGAGCTTTGCTCATGGGTACATGACAGTCTATGAGCATCAGTATTTAAATATTAGCATTCACAAATATGAACCAAGAAAGCAAGAGTGTAATTAGCAGAGAGTATTTTAATGCTATTTGTTTTTTTTTTAATTAAAAAAAATATACAACTGAAAATCAATGCTCTCCTCTTCATTGGTTCAATCTATAGCAAGGTATTAACAAGTTGAATAATTTCAAATACCATACTTAGAAAAACAGAATGCAGAATACTTCCATGCTATACAGTGACTTTCATGTTAAAATAGCTTAGTTTTAAAATTGCTTTGAAGTTACATGTCATATAGATTATTGACAGGCGAGGAGGTTAACTGCAGTGTCACCAGCTCTCCTGGAAGTTTTCCCAAACAAAAGAGTAAAGCAGTCATAATTGGAAGTTGTCTTTTTTCCTCTAAACCAATAATTAGAAAGTACAATATTTCTAAGACAAACAGTCTAATCTATTTTAGAAAGGAGCTAATGTTTGCTGCATATTTTTTCATGGTACATTTAAATTATACTTTTAATAAAATACATCTTTAGATCAAAGCTGAAAGAAGTCATCAGTAGTAGGCCAGTGTACTCCACATTTTTTTTCTTCCAGATGATGGATGGCTTATGTTGTTCAGATTTCCACAATCAATCTCATTCAGTGTTGTTTTTCCTCTTCTAGCACATACAAACAGGAGAACTGGTAGACAAAACAAGAACAAAATCCTTGTGTCCAATCACGTGTTTAGACGTTCATCAGCTTAATGAGTTCATGCAGTTTTATATAAGTCTAGAAGTGGTAGTGCTGATGATGAAAGGTGGGGCTTGTTTTTCTTTCCTGTAAGATGACAGCATGAAATACACTATTTTCTTTATATCTCTGTCAAAAGAGAAAGCAAAACTTGCCTGCTGAATACTTGCAGAAGTTTTTGAGCAGTAACCTAGGTCCAGATGAGTTATCATCCTTGTAACTCTGGTCTTTCTGGTCTTAGAATCAGAGCAGAGAGGAAGGACTTGCTAGGAAAATTAGAAATGGATTTTATCTAAACCTAGTGGAAACTGTTTGAACTTTCCACTCTTGTAAACATCCACATAATGCCATGAAAAAGTTCATGAATATTGCATTTTTTCCAGTTATCTGTCTATACAAGTTTCTACTTGGATGAGGTTCCTAGAGGTAATGTAGCTCAGACACTACGTGGTGCCCTCTCAAATTCATGGGTCCTCCTGTTTCTACCTTTTTTATTCTCTTGTAGGTGCTTCCACTTATTTGTGTTCACCTGCGCGTTGGCAGGCCGCTGCCGGCGCTGTTTGCGGTCTCTTTTCCAAACCTGCTCACAGAACTCATCCATGGAGTTGAGATTGGGGTGGTTGATCAGCTGCATGAAGTCTCTGTACCAGATCTTTTGGCTGGGGGTCATGCTGTTGGTGGCATCCTTGATCTTGGAGCCGTCACCATCTTCTTCTTTGTGGAGCAGCTCTTCCAGGTGGTCATTGTCGATCACCTCAAGGGTCACCTTGAGCAGGGTCTGCATGAAGCCGTGCTCCACAGCATGGCAGAAATAAACACCAGAGTCCCTCCGGTGAAGGCTTCGTAGCAACAGGCCCTGTTCTGTCCGGATCATGTGGTCACCCACTTTTATCTGTATTGGGAAAAAGTGGTAGTTTCAATAGTTATTTTTCATGCATGTGCTACATTATCCTCTAACCATGCTACTTCTTTATTAGTACTCCTTTTAACTGGCCAAGAATGCCCAAACCCACAAAAATGGAAAACCCTTTGCCAGTCATCTGTTATCATGAAAGGCTCAAATATTTTGGAAAAAATGATATAATGCCAAGAGTTTGGGGAATTAGGAATTTACTCCTTAGTAACTACTGCTGCTGAACAAAGATCTGTTTCAGCTATGTCAGATGGAGTTGCTGGAAAGATTACAGAAGATCTGAGCCTGTAATCAGCAGAGTAAACATGGATTCATTTGGCTGTATTACTGAGGTCTCATTATCTGTTAGTCAAATCAAGACCCATTTGCAGGAAAGGTTCTTTCTCTTCCTGTTGTTCCTTATTACAAAAACCCTCATGCACAGAAGTAGGTTCTGCCTAAGTGGAAAATTTACAAACAAGCAACTAAGGAACAAATCTAAAAATTTTACTATTCAAAAAGCAACTGTTCAAAATACAGGTTTTTTTCTGAATTAATTAATATCTACAATGGAACTTCATTCTCTGAATGCACATGTTGCTGCAGGCAGAAAAGGCACAGACCTGTTTGCTGTTCTCTCACCAAGAATAAATTCCTAATAATTTACTACTTATTCAAGCAAAACAAAAATATTTAAAGCAGCTAATGCAATGATTCTGATCATGCTTTAAATATACGTATGTATACTTACAAATACTTCAATGCAACAAAACAGTTTTTGTTCCCTAGCTTGACCTCCCTACCTACCAGAGTAGACTGTTCTCCTAAGATGCGTCTGACCTGGCTTGATACAATTTGAACACCTGGGTGATTAATAACATAAGAATGCTGGTGACAAGAAAAACAAGAAAAATAAAGTATCAGCTTAGTGTAATGCAAACAGGGAAATAAGCATTTCTACCTCTCTGAATACTGCTTTTCTGAATACTACTGTCCACTACAGTTCTCAGTTCTTCATTCTGACTCTGTTATCTGCAGTTAAGTCTCAGAGCATGCAGCACATGGGATGCTCCTGCCAGACTGTGCTTCACTCAAACAATATGATATGGGGAAAGCAGGCAAGCTTTTTCTCAAAGGCAATTTTAAGGCCTTGTGATATTTAAATTTCGATAATCGTGTGATGTTTCGCGTGACAGTTAGATGGAATTCTCGCTTTTCCTGTTTCTGGGATCTCTGATGCAACCAGTGTGTTTTGCAGGGAGTCTGAGCAAGGAGAGGATATGAATGCTTGCTGCTGCAACAATCTGTAAAACCTATTAAGGACCTTACAGGATTTTATGGTAACAAGAGTGAGAATATGCTGAAGAACCATGGAAATCATATATTACAGAGAAGTTCTGCTCAACTAAAATTATTCTGGGAAGGACTCAGACTGAAATCTACCTTTATAGAGAAAATTAGTTGCATCTCTTTTTTTTTTTTTTCTACTGTACCTCTTCTTTGCGATCATCATTTTGCTTCTGGAATTGCCAGTAGACTACAGCACGCTGAGATTTTGGACTGCACTCAAGGAAAGTGCTGCTGTTCTCTACTCCATAGATAATCTTTTCCTCCAGGGCGTGACCACTTGGGTTATCTGCAAAGCATGAAAAAAAAAAAAAGGAAAAAATAAATTACCATGAAACTTAATAACCCTTAATTGATTTTTTTTTTTTTTAGAATTTGGACTTCTTTCAAGTGTTTAAATATAAAAACTTTAAAAAAAATTTCCCCATATTAGTATATCATTTGAAAAATCTCCATCAACACCTCTATCTTTGTAAGGACCCATGGTATGTTTTTTGGTTTATTGTTTTGTTTTTGTTTTTTTTAATTGTATTTTAAATCCTAACAGCTGTTAACATCTCAATATGTGAATTTAATGAATTTGATTGTGAAATTTTTTGTAAGCCTCATTATTATCATCAAGGAAAACATCTAGGACATGACAGGAATTTTTAATAGCAAACTGTATGCAACGAGAAAACTCAGGGTGTAGTTGCAGAATGTTTGTAATGATGCCTCCTGGGCTCTATGGTCATAATACTTTAGAGCAAAGTAATAAAACATGAGGCTATTCAAAAGTAGAATAATGTTTTTAGATTACATGGCACTGCAGTTTGCTGAAACTGTTAATGACCAGGAATAATGTTTTTGAGGAAACGATCTTCAATTAATCATTTCCTCTCATACTGATATAATTTATGGAAATGTAAGGAGGTTAATAAACCAGACATTGAGGGAGGGGAAAAAGAAAGTTAAATAAATTACTTCCTTTTGTAACAACAATGTTTCAAGATATTCATCAACTTGCTGGAAATATCACATAACTATAGGACTTTTATGGTATTTGATTCTTCTCCTATACCACAGAGGCTTTCAGGCATTGTGTTTCAACTCTCCACCTTAGCTCTTTGAAATGCTGGTATGGACTTAAGTGGCAACAGAACAGTAATCCTGAAGAGTAGATGAGGAGGAAGGGGTGGGTAGGCGGTTTAACACTGTGTTGATCTCATGGGGTTTCCTGACTTCTTGCCATTCTTTGCCTTTCTTTCCATTTTTCATGTTTGAAAAGTTTTTCACATTTTTAGCACTGTTGTGATATGCTTTATCAGGAAAATTATGTCTATTTAAAACCCTGTTTAAGGAGAAAACCTTTGTCCAGTTTTTTTAGCTCCCAACTGTGCCTTTCTCCTACTGGCCACGTTGTTTAGACAACACAGGCTGTTTGTTAGATAGCTGTGACAAAGGTAAAAGTAAAATTGAGCTCCTGACTTATGCTGATACAGAATTACATGTGACTTTCAATAAAGACTTTCAGCCCTGGGAGAGGATGGCCAAAGGGATGTGGAGCAGAATAAGAACTGGTGCTGCCCAGTTCTCATAAAACATCAAGTGGCCTATTAACACTAAACAAAAAGGAAATGGGTTTGCTTGCCCTCCTCCGCTGGATTGTGGACCTTTTAACCAAGTGAGTGGGGTGTTCTATTAAAAACTGAGTGAAACAACTTTTATGACATCTCTCATAAACCATATTCCCGTGAAGAATGTCAGTACAGCTGTGGGTCAGGAAGAGAGGGAGCAGTGAAGGCGTGAATTAGAAAACAAAAGAGCACGAGAAAGGTAAAACAGCTGTAATAGAATATAGCCAAGGTGGTGAGGTGGATGGAGCACAGGTGAATTTGTGTTATTGAAACTGAAGAACTGAAGTATGTGAAGAGATTAACTGAATAAAGCTAGGAGTGATAAGATAAAGATTGGAAATGATAACTGATGGATCCAGATTTAACACTGTGAATGGCTGACTGATGTACTGAACTCTTCTGTTTCAAGTCAGATGCTCTACTTAAGGAACAAAATTCACATGGCTGAGCAGGCAGCCAGATATCCTCATGCAGAGAAAAGCTGTTTGATATCTGAACTGGGATCCACAACAGACAGCACATACAGGCCTTCAGCATTAGACAGTAGAAAATATCCCCTTTTATAGCCTGGGACACATATGTTACTGCTCCAGTGATGTGTTTCTGGGAAACAGTGATTTACAGACGCCCATAATAAAGAATGGAAACACAGGGATTTCACCCTAGGATGCATGCTCTGTCTCGATTCCTCAGTTCCCAGTCTCCCATCTTACACAACAGCAATCCAATAGTTTGGGTATTTGTATTAGAAGTAGGAATATCAAGTCAAATTTCTAAGCCTAAGTGAACTCTGGGTCCTCATCTCCAGCACCCTAAAAGGACAATTTAACCAGAAGATTACTCATTAGGGGGGGCTTGTAGTTCCACTTCATTATATTTTCCTGAACATGGCTTAGTTCAAGTGAATTATACAGGGTCAGAGCACATGTTACACTGTTCTCATTAGATCCAGGAGAGGCAGTTATCTAAATCATAAGTTTTGGTAAAAAGGACAAAACCAGGCATTTCTTGGGTAAAAGTCCTATGGCACGTAAGTAGCAGCATATTTTTAAGTACATGGAGAAGTTCACGCTGGAAAACTTAGGTATCTAGAATGTTCTTAGTATCTAAGAATCTAGTAATGAGTTTTATTAAAAAATGTGCAGTCTGGCACTGTTTCAAATTTCTGTTTCCTTGGATCTGGTCTATGACATTCTAATGTGTTAGAGAACACCATGGAAAGTGGGTGAAGTCCTCTTTACATTTCTTCACAGCTACAGAAAACACAATATGGGTGACAGACACACAATGAGAGAGGAAGCCTTTTAGAGAGTCTTCAATTTCCATTTCCATGATTTGAAGGAGCAGAAGGCAGGTCCAGAAATGTCTATGAATTTCATGAAATATTGAGCACATGGAGTGCAAGAAAGTAAGAGTGATGGAATAATCACAGGATCAGAGTGCATCTTTGGGACTGAGAAGCTGAAGAGACTGGATGGAAGAATGAAAGTCTAAGGAGTTCAGAAAAGCAGCTGGAGGAATTAGGAAATTATAGAAGTCATGAAGTTGGTAATGAAATTCAGCCCAAAATCCTGTCTGAAAGCAGTAATTCCCAAAATGAACCCAACAGCAGTATCAGTTTACTACTCTGATAAATATCCTTTAAGTACATAATTTGTGACATAACTGAAGAAGTATGAAAGGCTAAGTACTTATACCAAGATTGCTCTGCAGATGAATGAATCTCACAATACAGTTTAATTCAGAGCAATTCTTTGAACTTCCCCTGGGATAAATCATGTTAAAAAAAACCCACCTCTTCTTTAACAGGTTCTTCTTCAGAAAACCCCAAACTGTATTATTTCTTGATAGCTCTAGTATGTTACACTTTATGTAACATTCTCCTTTAGCTTCCACAAAGGTGAGCACACTTTTAGATTTAAACATTAATGTCTGGACAAAGAGTTGTACAGTGAAGGATCCTCAGCTGTCTCTAATGTTGCTGTGAAGTCATTTTATACTTTTTACATATTTGCACCAAAGAGCAGCTGAAAACACTACATTAACCTTATTAAAAATATTATTGCTTCAGACTGATTGCAAAGTTGGTTTCTGCAATGTCCTTAAAAGTTATACACTAACTTTTGTTAGTTCACATGGAGAATCAATTGGCACTTCCTGTAAATGAATCTGTAGAATGAAGTAGTAAAAGAAATTAATTTTAAGCTTTTTTTTGGTTATACACAAAACCAGTTCTTCATCTCTTGTACAGGGAACTATTGGTCACAAACAAGGAAAAAACTCAGCAAAAGTTGGCACAGGAAATTTATAGGTCATGAAGTCATCTGTGCTATGTATGATCATGTGTAAATGACAAGTAAATATAGATGTAATAGATTTACAACTCAAATGATTTAGAGAAAATTTCTTTTAAGACCAATCTAAACCGTACATTAAGTATTATGACTGTGTATCCTTCAAGTCTAGGATCCAGAACTGCATTCCCTCACTATTTTTTGTAACTTACTGATCCTTCTAATGCTGTCTTTATCTTGTTTCATATTTGCTCTGCTCATTTTGGCAAAGCTGTACTAAAACTCATTTTGATCAGGTGTACCATATAACTTTGTCCAGACCTTGAGTTCTCATGACTGTATCAGTGAAAAAACTGCATTTTTGTATTACTGTGAAACTGGAATACTCTCTTCTCTTTGGACAAAAAGTACCTTTTTCAGACAAATATGTTTACCAAATACGGGAAGACATAAACCCAAAGTATTTTGAAATGCTTTTTGCATCTATGAAAATAAAGAACAGACCTACAGTTGTATAAAGCACAGCTAGCAAAGGTTATAGAGCATTAAAATAAGCAGACCTGTGGTAGTAGATCAGTTCATAGTTTTGCTCAGGAGTAAAATGTTCAGAGAGTAAAAACATAAAGCTAAGAAATGCTTCTGCTGGTATTAAAATCAGTGTTTAGTGCCTGGTGAAACTTTTCTATTCTGGAATTGAAAATCTCATTCCCAATATAAAGATGGTCTTATCTTCACTGTGTAAGTATTACCTGATATCACGCAATGGGAAATTTGTACCTTTCTAGTTGCAATTGACTAGTTCAAATCTAAACTAGTTGTACATTCATGAGTTCTCAAAATGTGACAACAACATACTGACCACAGTCTATTCACGCACTTTTGAAACTCCTTTTTCGCTCTGAGTAACTTGGCCTGAGTCTGACAATCAGAAGTAAAAAGAAAAGCCATAATAATGTCAGCTCTGAGTTTCAAATGATCGAAATGAAGATAGAGAAAACTACTATTGGTAGTGAATTATCGCTAACACAAAAGTAAAATTTAGGACTAGTTATAATTTTTGCTATTACATGGACTGGAAGGACAAGAGGATTTTGAGGTATCTCCATTTTCAATCACCTCCTTGTTTTTCCCAGTGGTTTAACCCTGACATTAGGTCAGTTGTGTAGAGCATGGTGCTAATAACATCACGGTTTACGGCCTGAGAATCCCTGTATGGGCCATTCAGTTAAGAGCTGGACTCGATGGGTCCTTTCAAACTCAGAATATTCTGTGTGAAAAGTTCCTGTAGATGTGCCACAATAATGAGGAATCACTTTTTTCCAGCAGAGGGAAGCATTGCCTAAGTATTTCCTTCTCTTTCAGCAAAATGGACATTTTTAATTTTCTGAGTGAAGGTCTTCTGAAAAGTTTGGCAACAAATCAGTAACTGTGAGAAGTTTGTCAGTCAAACAAGTCAGAAAAAGAAGCTGATCAATACACTGTGAAAATGAAACAGCTGACAAAAAAACAAACCAAAATACATCTAAGAAAACCCATGCTGAAAGCACATGGGGATATGCCTGCTGCAAGAATATCCCGATCTTCAGAGCTTTCAGCGTGACACTTACAACAAAGGTCACTCCATCTTTTGCCAAGATAGTTACAAACATATTTGGTTTGTAATTTGATTTTGCTATTATCATCTTATGCAAACTATGTACAGCAACATGGACATATTTCTTGATGTCATAAGGAAAATACAATTCTTTTCTGATATAATATGCCTAACGTGATGGCATGGTATTATCAGGGAAGAGAAGCAGGAAAATTAAAATGCTTAAAGTGTTTATTTGAGGAAAAAAAAAAAAACCAAACCCAAATACACTTCAGTGTCTGATGCAGGCCATTGTAAGCTATCTAAATTGGGATAATGATGTATTATATTCATCTTTTGCAGATGTTCCAGACAATTGTCACCAACAAATCATTCACATGCTTCCTATCCTACTCTGTGCAGTCTGTAAATTACATACAAATGAGCTGCACTCGAGTGGTGCCCATAACTCACTGTGATGCTGCAGGTCGGAGCAGTGGGTGAGCGGGTCCCCGTTTCGGATGTCTTGTCGTCTGGTGCGCCTGCAAAGATCACATTTGAAATCTGTTAGTGCCCTTCCCAGTGCTCAACAGCAACAAATGGAACATTTGTATAATTACAGAGGCCACAAGTGCACCTAAACAACACTAGGAAGGAAATCATATTCTTACTACTACATTCTGTGCATTATCATTTTGTAGGCTCAGGCTTTATTCTTACAGGTGAAGTCTTCAGAAACTGGTAAATACACTCCTCTTGCACTGAGATACTAAATAAATAAATAATGTTCAATGCTAATTATTAGGATTAAATAAATACCAAATAAAGTAAAATATGAAGTTTATTTTAACTGTGTGGGCAATACCGGTCATAGATAAATGCATTACTTGATTCACAGATAAAGACACTGCTGAAGCATTAGAATATATACCGTAGGGTTTAACATGCTTCAAAAGTACTCATTTGTGCAAGTTCAGAATACTCTGAGTATTGCAGCATCTTTTGGATAGATGAAATGTTAAGATGGGTGCCTTTGAAAGAATGGTAAAGTGCTGTATTTTCTACAAGATTTAAATTAAAAAGCATAGATCATTTCAGCTACCATGGGTTTCACCGAAACATTTCTGATAAAACCTTTAACAAAACTGTTCTAAATTGTCTTCAGAAAAAACAAAATAAAAACTCAAAAAGAAAGATTTTGAAATGCCATTTTTTTTTTATATTCTTTTGTAGCTTGAGTATGAATTCTACCTTTGATTGAATGTCTTTTTAACTCAGTATATTCTTCTCCCAGTTTGAATTCTACTGGCTCTTTTGAAAAACATGTTGATCTGTGCTAAAAAATGTTGTATTTCATTGAAGAGAGCTTTTTAATACAGTTTTGTTTTGCATGTGTTTTTCTGTCTTTGTCTGCTCCTAGTTTTGTTTAAATAGCTGTGACACAAAATTCAGCCAAAGAAAAGCGCTTCATATGAAAAAAGAAAAAAAAAAAAGAACCAGGCAAACAAAGATGTGTTTCAAGTGTGAGTACTTTACTTTAGGAATCTGAGAAAGCCTGAGGGCTTGCAAAATTAGAGGAGAACAAAGAGGATTAGGCTGCTGAACAATGCTGTGATTTCAGATTATGGTATCCAGCAACGGATATGCAAAAGTCAAGTAGCCTTGTAAAAAGCCTTGTTGGTCCCTCCCTTGTGACAGCAGCCCACAGTTTTAAAAGCCATTGTTCTGCAGCAGAGACCCCGGTCTCTTCTCCACACCAGCCCTCTTTGCAGGCTCTCACTAACAGCCCAGCATCAGCTCATACCAAGAGTTCTCACAGAGGTACAACTGCACAGCTGAGTCCTCTTGCCCGAAAGGTTTTAACCATACTCTTTTCCACTGGAAGCTACTGATACGTTAAACCTGGAACTATTTTTGTGAAGTACAGCAAAAGCTTTCTTTTTTGGAAAAAAAAAAGTTAGATAAACATTTTAATATATTTTCTGAATAAAAACTTCTTTAAAATTATGAGTTAGGACATCCTAGAACACTTTAGTAGAGAAGGAATCTTCTGCTGAATGATACGTGATTAAAAAATGTATGAATCATAATTTCCAATATCTTCATATTACTCATTACCAATGACAAAATCACACCCAAGATATAAGGAGCCATAAAATTTTGCTACCCCTTCCTAAATTTTAGAACAGCATATTTATAGATGCAATTTGTAAAAAGGAAATCTGTGGAAAGACTCATATTACTGTCAATGGAGATGGAATGAAATGTTTAGTTGGGATTTCAGGAAAATGTTGCACGTATCACCATTGTATCAACACAATGATTTATGAAATATGAACCAGAACACATCTGCACAGGGTAAAGTGAAGTGGTCACACTACAGGAGCTCTGAACTGTCATTTAGATTTGTAAAATGCACAAAGAAAGAAAAGCAAATAAAATGACGGCTTATAAAATCCCAGTAAAAAAAAAAAAAAAAAAAAGAAGAAGAAAAAAAGAAACAAACAAAACCCAAACTCTAAACCCAACTATGAATAAAACATCTGTACAATTGCCTCAGGAATCCATTTTCCCAATATTTCTGGAGACTAAAATGACAAGAATTTATTATTAGGAAAATGTTGACATTCAAAGTGTTTGCAGCAATGCTGATTTTGTCATCAATGCATTCCAAGCTGGCTTGAGGCAATGGGTACAGCAGGTACCAGGTGAACAGAGGATCCTCTCTCCCAGTAACACAGACCTCTACTCTGCTGCTGCCGCCAAGGAAAAACTGGGGGCAAGTGGCAGAGACAGCAGCTTTTTCTTATGCATTTTTCAGGCCCCAGCTTCCCAGCACTAACTTTTTCTTTCACAGTGGCTTTCAGAAAAGTAAATTCTGCATCCCAAGTTTTTCCTGTAGCTGTGCAACCCCGTAACCCCCACTTCTTGATCCCTGTAAGAAGAGGTCCCAGTCACTTTACCCCTGATGGCAACGTGAGCTCCATCTGCAGCAGTAAGTTGAAGAGATAAGAAAAAGACAAAGAGCCCTATTTCTAACACCAGTGTAAGCAGAGGAATGATGTGCTCTATGGATCTTGAGATTGGCTGGGTGTAGGAATGTGTGCTAGGAATGCTGAGAAAAGATGAGGTTCAGGAACAGAGAGTAGCAGAAAACAGTGATTCAGTGACTCCTGATCTTACTGTCTCCTTGAGCTCAGAGGCAATACTCAACCATATTGATTTCTAATACTAAAGAACTTTTCAGAACAAATCAATCTTTCAGACTCTCCTTGAAAACCTCATTGTTCCCTCTCCTCTCCTTCCTCTTACAGAGAAACTGCCATGCTACCAGCAAAAATAAGAATTTAGCCCATGTAGCTGAGAAAATTTGACTGGCTCTTCTCTTGGGATGGGTTCTTTACTTTCTAAAGAATTTCACAAAAAGCTTTTCTCTGATTAACCTCGTTTCCTGGTGCCAAAATAGAACCTGATGTTCCATGAGTAGCTTTTGTCATCAGTATTTGTTTAGGATACACTGTAATGCAAACCTCAAAATTTTAATTCCCTCCATCTGAAATGTCTGTGACAACTTCTCACCCTTTACCACATTTCGTCTCCCTCAAGGACCAATTGAAACCTGGAATTTGGCATTCTGACACTCTCAACTAAGTATCTGCTATAATTAATTTCATGTATATAAACTCTTATGCTTATAACCCTTGGATTCTTTGTTTCTTCATATGCGCAAGATGTTTGGCATATTCAATTTAATGTGAACACTGTTTTATCATTTTACTCAATTTATCAAGGGAATCTTAAACTACACCAATGTCTGCTTCTATTTGCAAATGTTTACCTGTTCAGTTATTCCTAATTTCTACTTCAATAGCTAGGAGCTCTTCAGTAACTAACTTGTATACTTTTAGAGAAGGAGTTTCAAAGATAAGGGGAAGCAAAGAAATAAGCACTCTAAACCTTCAGATCAGGCAACTAGACTTGTAAATTTTTAATAAAACTGTTATTTTTGATTTGGGGAGTCAGTTTTCCACCAACGTTTGCATTGCAAAGCCTTTAGCATCAGTGCAGAGGGACTGTGGAACAGTGGTTGTTCTGATCCAGCAGCACCTGGACACACATCAGCACGTGCAGGTTATACTTTTGAATAATAACAATAATGTTATATATCACTAAAAAAGATAAGTTTCTATCAGCATCCAAATGTTTTAGAAGTATTTCTTTTGAATCAGAATTCATGAAAATGCAGGATAATTTAATTTACAAGTAGTGATTTTCTTTGATTTTGAGCTCCCTCATTATGTTAGAGAAAATGAATTTTATTTTTTTTTTGCTATTTACCAATTAATATAAAGTTAGGAGCTAATTTCAGAGACAACTCTTGTCTGAATGTTTTCTTACAGGAGCCCTTTAAGCCAGCCCAAGAAGTAGCAGTGGTCACTTTAAATCAACCAAGACTTCATATTGCATGTAGCTCCCACAATGATGTTTTCTTTGGAAGAGAAAGGACTCCAGTTAACCAGACCCTAAAAAATTCTCCAAAGCCCTCTGGTCATATTGAGACCGTCAGTTAAAACAAATAGCAAACCATGCAGACATGCAGAACTGTCCCTACCTCTTGGCAGTGGGGAAGTAACGTGAGCAGGAGGAGCCATCCCAGGCACAGTAAGGGTCCCTTGCAAGGCAACACTCAGCACAAGCTTTTCCATACACATCACAGCGGTGCAAAGGAAGCTGTGAAACTCCAGTGGCTGAGCCAATGTAGAGCTGTTGCTGTTGTAAAAATTAAAAAAAAAAAAGTTCAAAAAATATTGCAAATTACAATTTTCTTTTTCTAGGAAAGCATAATCATCTGTTAGGATCATTTAAAATACAATAAAGGATCATGATCCTGATGTATGCTAAAGGAATGAGAACAGAATTGTCCCCAGGGTAAAAAAAATCAATTAGGAAAAACTTTATTTTTTCATGAAGCCCTTGGTGGGTTCCCTAAACAGAAAGAAAATTAAAGTACTCTTCAATTTTTTCCTTTTGTATTCAGATCCTCACACTGGGAAAACATCCAAAGTCAGTGACAGAATGCAACAGAGAACATGCTTTTGAATTTGAACAAAAAGAAAACCAACACCAAAAAGAAAATACATTTCCTAAGCATTACCTCAATTTATATATGTGAGGGGGAAACACGAAGTAAATTATTTCAGACTGATGCTATGATATTTCAGTTTGGAAGTGGTGCTATGCATGCACTTCTTTGCATGCCTGGTAATTCCAATGTTTTGTACTCTTTTCTATAAGTCATGATTTAACTGGAACATATCTTTAATGAGGGGAGAGGTTTTGTTTTGTTTTGGATAAAAACCAGTGCTGAGTAGAAGATGCAGTTCAAATGCAGAAGTAAATAAAAAAACATGCATGCAAAATGAAATACAGCCTTGCATGGCATCACAATAGAATATCTTGTCTCTCTCAATTTCCTCTCTGATATCAAATTCATGTGGTCCACCAGGGAAGCTGGCCCCAGAGGGATATGAGAAAACTGAACTTCTGATCCCATGTGAAAGTCCAGAGAGATATTTCAGATTAAGAAAAATTCACAACGAAAACAAGTATTAGTGACATGCAAAACTAGGGGAACACTAAATAAATAGGTACACAAAAATTCAAGGGTATAATCCTTCTGGTTTGGAAACACTGACATTTTGCTATCAAACCTTGCCACTCAGCACCCACAGTGGACCAATGAATACCTGTCTTCAAGGTCCTGCTCCAAGTAGTCCCGTGAAAAAAATACAAATTTGTTTTCATTTTTCTTTCTTTGAAAACATAAAGGTGGTGTGAAAAAATAGGATTTCAAGAAATGTTATCAAAATTCTTCATCTCCTGCGTTGCAATGTCCCAGAGGCACCATTTTCAGGGAATTCAGGGATGGAAGATGGCAGTGGTCACCTACCAACTAGACATAATGAGCACCGGATAACAGGAGATAGCAACACCAAAAACACTCATAAGAGATGTTGTGTTAACTTCCTTCAGAGACAGCAGCTTGGCAGTTTATACAGCCATATTAATTGTAACAGAAACATCCCCTGCATTTATATAAACACCAGTATTTTCTCAAGGAAAATATGACAAGGAAAGCCCCCAAAGGAAAATTCACTGGCAGAATGAAAACCAAACCCTTTCTAAGCAGCTGCTTCCATCTATTATAGTTTCATAGCTGGGTTGTAAACCCACATTCTCCAGGCAAAAATCTCTGACCACATAGGGCTTTACACAAAGCCTGAACTGTACAAACCCGTCCCAGTCAGTGTTGTAGGCTTGAGAAGAAAGGACAGGCAACAGACTTGGTGAGCTGCTTCTCTCTCAACTGAAGGGACTTAATCAAATACCCACCTTAGGGCTACATCCTGCAGTAAAAAGAGCAGCAATTCAAATCTTAGGTGACCTAACTGCTTCTCAAGGGAAGGTTCTTCTCTTTACTGATTATGGAGGCAGCATAGGTCAAATTAGAGCTTCAGTTAAGTATCTTAAATGTCCAGATGGTATTGATCTGAGTCCTGTGTAATTGGGGCATTAATATCTGTATAAGCATGCAGGAACGTGTGGTGCAACTAATATAAAAATCAACCTAGAGAATGCACATGGGAAAATAAAGAATGGTGTAATGGTTTCCTATGTACCTCTGTAACCAATTTTATTTTGCAAAAATACCCTCCCTGATTTCTAATAAATGTCTTTAGAATTAAAGAATGACCAGAAACCCAAGAAAAGAAAAAAATGAGGCCAAAATAGGGTTACTTAAAAACTATATTCCTTGTAGATAAGCTCATAGTTCAGCCAGTGAACTGCAGCATATGTTTCAGGTGCTGCACAGCCTTAAGGCTGCTGCCTTGTTTGCTGCTCTTCTGATCATGGTTTTAGACTCCAGCTGGTGATCATTATTCTGGACACTAACAATATAAAAAATCCAGGCAGTATGAAATTCAGAAAATAGAAAGAAAATTATTTGCATCAATGGTCTGACCTTACTTTGCCATACCACAGTCAAACTGCCTTTTTAGCCATCTCTTCCAAGACATTATTAATTTAATGAATGAAATTGTCAGATGAAACCAGAGAGTCAAAAAATGAAAAAAGTTGTCCTCTAAAAATTCTTGTACAAGTATCAGAACTCAAGAAAAACTGAAGAAACTAATATTTTAAGCAATCCAGTGGTTTCTGTTGGCCCCACAGTGCTGCCCAAAACAGCAGCCTTTCCTAAGAAAAAGTTAGAAAAAGGGATAACAGAATGTGGAAAATGTAATGCATAAGAGGAAGAACTTCAGCAGAATTTTTAAGGAACTTTAGGGAGCATGAGATTCAAGAACCATTTGGTTAATTGAATGTCTTGAGAAGTAATGCAGAATAGTTCAGCATGCTGTTTAAGTGATATATCCATTTTGAGCTTGTCCTTTCTATATGCTCACTATGGACAGAAATGTTGATCTCTGAATAAAATTCAGCATTTGGTACTATAAAAGGAGTCACTAAGATTTTTAGGAAGGTGTCTGCCTTGCCTTTGCTTGAAAATCTTATACAAGAGAAACAAAGCTCTTTGTAGCAATTCACCAGACAAGGACTTGCTTAGCCAAGAATCTTCTTGTCCTTTTCCCACGTCACCAGAAATCCAACAGCTTTTTGAAGGAGTATCACAAAGCTGACCCTGAGAAAAAGGTGAGAGGTTGCTCTGCAAAAAGTCACCTTTGACTGAAACCCAGGCTGGACTTTTTGGCCTGCTTCCATGTTTGTGAGGGAAAAATTATGGAGCTTCACCTGGCAGGCTCAAAGCCAAGAGGTACCATGTGTACCAGAGAGCTGTGAGCTGAGGCAGCTGCAGGGGGTTGCAGTGGCTCAAGGATGCTCTGAAGGTTTGTGTCTATTGCTAACAAAGCATGAACTGTTTAAGTGATAAGGTTACACAAGCCTAGGGCTCTGAACACAATCAGGAGGAATGTGTAGCTTCAGTGAGAAAATATAGACACAATTCCTGTGAGTTAAAGACAGCAGAGTGGAAAAAGAATGTATTAAGGATTAGTCTTGCACATAAAAGCTAAATTTACTCATAAGCCACTCTTGCTCAAGGGCCAAAGGCAGTCTCAGAGAGAGAGAGAGACAGGAGCTTTAGAGCTTAATATAATTTAAAACCTAATCTAAGTTCTGCTCCTGAAGAATTTGTAGATTTTGGTCTTTAGAAAGATTAATTTGTAACATAACATATTGGTATGATGGCAAAAGAGGTAGCTTTGAACAACCAGAGTAGTAAAACATTTAGAAATAAGGAGAAACTCCCTGTACCATGTTTTTATAATTGGATGAAAGATTTGTTAGTGAAAAAACAAAATGAAGTGATTATTTTTAAGGCATTCAATAGAACAAGCTGGTTTTACTATTTACATTTCATGCTCTGGCTTTCCACAATGCATAGAATTATCGTGCTGTTTACATGAAAACCACCCTGCTTATCAGAACACAATGAGTAAAGTGTTTGAGTTATAGAACTACAGTATTTTTAAATCATAAATGTAAAATGGAAACATGTTGCCATATACTTATTTCATACATACTGCCAAAAGCTTGTCATAGTGTATCATGATTCTGTCATTTTTAGCCTGAGGCTGGTTGATTTTTCATGAGTTTTACTCTGCCTGAATAACTTGTGGTTTATGCTCTTTTTTAGCTTCAGACAATTTTAGCAGTGTAAATTTGTTTTCAGAAAACTCAGGGAAAATTGTAATCTCTCCTGAATAACTAAAGATGCTTTGGAGGAAAAGCTGTATGAAAATGCATGGTCAATTTTCAAATATGACTGGCTGCTTTAAGGGAACGTACTTATAAAAATAATCCAAATCAGAGCATTTTGGTATGATGTGGACATATATACAACTTGACAGGTCTGTTTTTAAATATCCCAGTATTCAATAGTATCTTTCTCTTTGTCCTGCCATTTTTGCTGATTTAGGTGGTAAACTGTTAGAACAGTGTCCCCCCCAAACATTTTCTGTCAAATACATGAATGCTTTCAGACAACTTTCCTAAAGACAGTGAATTCAGAGTTAAATATGCAGCATTTCAAATATAATATTGGCCTCTGTCCATTACAGAATGAATTTAACTTCTGTTTAATAATGTATAGAGTGAGGTAGAATTAACTAAATTTCACTTATAACGTGCACAATTTTTAGTGCACCTAGTCCTAAAAGTAACGCCAAATCTCCTCTTTCCTGACAATGACATGAACAAAAAAGAAGTTCCCTATATTTACCAAATTAGCTTCCAGAAGAGCACATATATGAAAAAAAAAAAAAAAAAAGAAAAAGTTAAATTTGACACTACATTTTATGTCTCAGACTCCTGAGACAGGAAATGACAGTGGCTGGGATCCATCCACCTAATTCCAGGCAAAACTGGAAGATAGGCCCCTAATACTCACTTCATTCCTGGACTGCAAACCAATGTTCTTTGCACAACCACATAATTTATCAACTGCTTCACAAATTTGCTTAGAAATGCAGGAATCACCTTTACAGTGTCAGACAAAACTTCACCTCTATCCATCAAGAAGTCCCGTTCATTTTAGTTATGGTCTCGTTTTATAGTACGTATTTTTTTCTCTAGGCAGCTTGCTATTTGTGTACTCAACAGAAAATAGGAAATATAAATTTTATCTTAACCACATCACTGAACCAGAAGGCCATGGAAAATTTGGACTGCATCAGATCTGTTCATCTTTTGTTAAAGCCGAATGACACAATGGAATGGACATAGGACAGAAAGACAGGAGGATGTCGCATTTCCATCCTTTGCTTCCACCATCTGCATTTTGTACCAGACTACTGTACAGTGACTAGAACTAGTCCCATTAAAGAAAGTCACCAAGTTCGGCCACTTCTTTTGAACAGTCTCTCTGTCATGGAAACATTCTATAATGTGGACTTTTAAATGTTTTTTTTCTAGAGATCCACCAGACAGCTGGTTAGTTTGCATTTAGTTTCCACCTTACCAGTAAGTAACACAAACTAGGCTTTTCCTTTCCCCATTGTACGCCACATTTTCCTGAGAAACTACTGCTGTTTATGTAAAGAGATGGGATGCTGCTGCTGCAATTAATATGTCTCTGCTGACTGCCAAGTTACTGTCTCTAGATGACAGAGACCAATAAATATTTGAAAGGTATTTAACATTTGTGCACATATTACCTGCTTTGTGGAAATCTTCATTGCTGAAATAACCGTGGGCTCCTAGGGAGAAATAGAGTTAAAATTTAAAATGAGCTATGAACATAAAAATTCTGGTACAATACTATTTGCATAAGGTAAAACCCCTGAAATTAAACTAGAAACTCCCTAGTAATAGTCCTTGTCATTTGCAGTGGAATAATTTCTAGCTGTAAAGGAATTAGAATGCATGTATGTATCTGGGTGTGCCTTGGATTACTATCTTGATTGTAGATATTTAATTTTCCATTATGAAGAGAGTTTAATTGTGATCACTTTGTCACTAGTTCCACATCTTGAATTTTTTATCAACACTTAATACTAAAATTGCATTTCAAGAACTTCCCAGGTAATATAAAAATAATTATGGCTATATGAAAATTCATAGATAGTATTTATTAAAGGTAATAACACTGAAATAAGCAACTCATTTTAAGTATATCGAGGTAAAAACCCCATTCCTGTGAAATTTTATTCACAGGAGAATTAGAAGAACAATTTTTAATCCCAAGTATAATCTTTTTAACTGCTCCACACTATTCACTTATAAAGAAGTTACATGCATTTTCAGAACATGCAAACAAAATGAGCAAGAGGTTCTTTGCACTCTGGAATATCCATCATTTAATCAACTGTTACAACTTCTAGGTCCAGGTTCTTGGATGGATTTTAATTTTAAAAGCGGCATAATTAGACAGTGCGCAACTCAATTTTGCATGAAATTTATTCCATCTAGAAATCTGCTATTGATCATACTTTTGATCATCATACTTTTGGTTGTGTACATTAATAAAGTGTTTATTAAGCTTTTATACTTGTATAGTTTTCAACTCGCTTATCCTGAGAGAATTTCATATGGGTCAGTGGATGGTAAGCATGGACTCACCCTTATAGAGGGGTTAATAGACCTTATATTAGAAATCATCAATTAAATGTAACATTTGAATGAAAATTGAACTCATTAGTTTGTTTGCTCAGCTGTTCAGAGAAATATTGCACAAATGGGGTTTAAAGAGGCATTTGTTATCAATGTAACAGATATGAAAGACTTTCAGCTCTGTGGAATTTTAAATGAAAAGCATTGTACTCAGCACATTGCAGATTAACATCAAAATGCATTGTTCATGATGCACATATACTCTTTACAACTAAAGTAAACTTACATTTGAATGAGGTACTTGTAAAATCTGTTCGAAATTCCCTACTGAAAGATTAATATCTTATACACACAAATTCTGCTAATTCCACTGAAATACATTAATGCCCTCTTTAAGGCTTAAATACATGTCTAAAGAGATAATTGAGCTTTCAAGTAAATCAGAACACCCAAATACCTTCATGCAATGAAAAAATACACATGTAAAGAAAAATCTAAAATTTGAATTTGCCATTAACTGTTCTACTTCTGCAAGACCTTTCTGAAGTAAAATTAATTCAATTTATTTTCCTTCTTTCACTTTTATGTTCTTCTGATCTCCTTTAGCTTGGCACTTCTACCTGTTTCAGGGAAGAGATTCTTACATTACAAACAATTTCCAAATTGCCCTGTGTTCATGTAATGACTTTTGCATGTATAAAAAGGAAAAAAAAACTTGTCTTGTTTTCTTCTCATACTTTCTATGTTAAGAAAGAAAAAAAAAAGCACCCTAGATTTCTGTCCTCAAAAAACCCCACGGATTGCAAGAACAGGGACACATGTTTTTCAGTAGTATCTTGCACTCAGAACAGAGGTTTCTGAGCAAGATTGGTACCAGTAACAGCAGGAATGCCCACAAGAAGCTCTGTTCAGCTAGATGGCTGACAGAGACAAGATTGTCTCTGCTCAGAAAAAAAAAAAAGGTGAAGGGGTGGCAATGGAATTTGATAAGGACATGGCGGCAGGGCCAGGGCATGGTCCCTGTCAGCACAAGAGGCTCCTGGAGCGTGCCAGCAGCATCTTCACACTGTCACACCAAGCCTGTGCTCCCAGTCAGGGATCACCCCCAGCTGCCTGGAGATGGGAAGTGGTGCCATAAAACGGCACTGACAGAAGGAATAACGCGGGGAATGTAAATGATTCCTTGTTGTGTACAAAACACGAGACATCCCTGGGTTCTGTCTGGGAAGTGTTTGAAAAGTTTATTCAGCCCTGCCTTGCAGGGCTGCCTATGGGATGCTGTATTTTTTAAGTGGCTCAAACAGGAAAAATGGAGAAGATTGATTTCACCAAAAAGTATTAGAGTTAGGGGGTGTTTATGGTGCCTTGTGTCAAACCATGAAAATGAGACCCCAAAGTGACCTTTGAAAATAGAAACACTTTGCTCCTCAGATTATTAAGCATAAGAAATCTGGGCAGATCATTGTTTTACCTAAAGCATCTTCCTAGTTACAATATGCTGATAGTCTGAATAGTTTTGAGAATTGATGCAATTATAAATTTGCATATTGCATATCACTGTGGGAGAAAACAGGCATTGTTTCCAGACCCACACAGGTAGATATTTAACTCCAGCATGCAACAGCTCTAAGATTCAGAAATACTAATTTACTTTTTAAACCATGGAACAAGAGCCCAGAATGCCATTTCTTTTATCATTAACGTCCAGCTCACACTGAAAGTTTCAAGGTTTATTTTGACTGGGGTCTCTAAATGACAAGCTAATTAGAGGGGTATGCCAGGCTATTCCTTGGCTAGACTGCAAGAAGTTGAGCTTGCAGCTGTCCACAGAGAAATCTACAACCTGACACTTGAAATTTAGCTGCACTTACCCTAAAGACTGTCATTTCTTCCAGCAAGACTTCCTCTAATTCGTGCCAAGTCTCCTTAGGAATTGAAACCACTTTAAGAACTGTTCCAATATCTTGAAAAGAAGGAAAAAAAAGTGTTTTCAGGTGCTTAAGATGAATACTTCTGCTTTGTAGCAGCCAGAATTTCTTGTAGTATATAATTATTTCACATATAAAGACTATGAAGCTACATATCTCTCAGCACTCATTCAAAACAACTGCTATTTAAAATAACCTCAGAAAACAACGAATTTCAGTAGAACATTTATGTATTTGAATTATCAAAATGCAACAAAAAAAAATACATACTATTACAGTTATTAAGGAATAGACAGGACTGAAATGATGAAGCTGTTAGGTCTCTTAAGTACCTGCGATCTTCCCTGTGTCAAACAAAGTACCTAAGATGTATAAGCCCCTTAAGGCATCTCTATTTCTCTGTGTGTAAGATGCTGGTTCTTCACTGAGGGGTGAAAAGCATACAATTTGTGCCTTTGGTTTAGAAATAGGTGTGTGCCAGCATTTTAGTATTATATCAAATTACATTTTTTGAGCTTTCCAACAAGTCTTGAAATTAACAAGGCCAGCACTGGAAATTCCAGAGCCACAGCCTTTGGCTTTGTGAACATGGTTGAGACTAAAGACCATCTCTGTTATTCAGCTTCTGCATCTGTAATTTATTTCTTTGTTTCTACGAGCACAATTTTCAGGAAACAACAAAAACACAAAGAACCATTTCTGGGTTGGCACACATCACTGCAGACTCTCTGAAATGGAAACAATCTGTATAAGACTTTTCTTTTTAACCAGCCAAGTGTAGTGCCATGTAAATGTATCACAGGTAGAATAACTATGTCCCTAAGGACTCCTCTTCATGTTGCACATCCCACTACTTTAATGGTTTAGGAAAACACAAGGCATTTTAAGCGGATAAAATTCTCAAATAGCTATAAAGGTTGACATTCTTAAAACAAGAATTTAACCATCCATTACACAAAAGCATATATATATATATATACATTTTATAAGTATATATAGTTTGTGGGTGTTTGCTGAAATTTCTGAATAAAAAGATGACAACTCTACTTCTATATCTAAAATGCACATAAAGCTGAGACAAAGAAATCACATGCATTAGAAATGTTTTTATAGGGCAACTGACTTAAAAGCTATTGAATCAAAAAGAAAATACTAGTACTTAACTTCTTTACATGGTTTTGTATTTAAGTATTCTAGAAAACCTGGAATATCCTGTAGAACTGAGATTTTTAATTTTTTCCATCTCCTTCCCTTTAAGCAGATGTTGGTTTCTAGATACATATTTTTGGAATTTTAGAAAGATGCAATTTCTTTTCCCCTGGAATATGTACATCACTGTTTTCTTTCATTAGCCACAAATGAATATATTCTTTTAAAAATATAAAGCATTAGTTATTTCTTAAAACAACAACAAAGCAAAGCACATCTTTCTTTTTATTTAGGCATCTAAATAAAAATGTTCAAATTAACCTACTAAAATATACTAGATAAGTGAGTTTGTATTGGTTTTCATTATGATCACTGCAACTGATTGACTATATTTAGAACAAGAAATATTGAGAATGTTTCAGAACACATGCAATATAAACTTTAAAATAATAAGAAAAAATCCACATTTCTACTATTCTAATTCAGAATAACAGAAAATCTAACAGTAGTTGTATTTGTAATTTAATTGATGAGTTAATTTCCTTAATTATCCTGATAATATGATGACTGTGGTTTTGAGGAAAATACATTTTTAGGGGTGAAGAACAGGGTACTCTGACAGTGTAGCAAAGTGTCACAACTCTATTCTGTGCTGGCCTAGGACTGTCCTCAGTCACAAACCATTAAATGCCATATCCTAGAAATAAAGGGAGATTTTTCATAAAACAGACTGAGTGGGCATTGAGCAGACACAAGTTTCCCATAATGTTGTTTCAACAAAAGGTCAGACTTTTAAGTGGCTCCTGCAACAATTACAATTGCCTGATCTCAAGAAAGCCTCTGAGGTCAAAGATACACTGAGTTAATCACTGTGGAGACTCTGGTCAAGCCACAGGTACCAAAGTGGAGCTTTATCTGACTTCTACATCAAGTTTTAGAGTAGTATTTCAAACAATTTCACACAAACAGAATCAGGCGCCTCCTTTAGGATCAATAGGCTCTGCTTAGTAAGATAAGGTTACTGTTATTAATTGGCTTTACTGACAGAGGCACTTTAACTGTGCCAAAGGATGCCAAACATTAGACCATCAGGATATGCATGAAATCCTGTTTTTTCTGATTACTTTCAAGCACACTGATAGGATTTTATTTTCATTGTGAAACACACTGGTACAATCAGAGTGGGAAAGAAACTGCTCAGCTCAAGGTTTCCCCACAGGAACGGAAAATGTGACCACACTGGATGGCTATTAATTATGTTGTGTTCAATTATCATCAGTTATTCAATGAAAAGGAAAAAAAAAAGTATTTCTTTAACATACTTCAGTTCAGCAGCACATGGGAATACTGTAGATTGCTCTAACAGCAATGGGAAAATACAGAGAAATATTATCTAATCTGATGGGACAGACCTGCAGAGAAAAACCCAGTCACACCCCCGGGAGCACAATTCTGGCTTTGTCATAGGTTCAGATCACCAAGTGGGAAAATGGACTGTGACCAGAGTCCCTAATCTGCTTCCCAGTTAGTTCTTTGCTTGGGAAGAAGTAATTCATGCTGATTGTGTATCTGTTTGTGATTCCTCTGACTCTGAGCAGCTGGCTCAGGGCAGCTCTTTGGCAGAAGGTAGGCAGAGCCTCAGTGCTGCCTCTTTGCCTTCCCCCCTCCATGTGAAAGACACCTTTTCCTGATTCTGAAAACCACAATAAGGACAGTGAGCTCAGAGGAACATGAAGCAGCTTCTGTGCTCCAGCTCCAGGCATGGGTGTTGTAATGCCTGTTCTTGTCCCACGAGGGTATGACCTCCTGCTGGAAGAAAAATGGTTTCTACAGGCAAAAGTAGTATTTCAAAAAATAAAGACACTCTGCACTTAGAAAGACGGGATTTTAGTGCTGAAATATCTTTTGGCAAGTGCAAGTAATAATGTTTCAACACTTTTCTTATAGTCTGTGGGCAGGGCTATCACCAGCATTGGATGGAATCCTGAGCATTTACTCCACACCTGAATATTAGTGGTTTACGAAAATCCTAAACTCAGAGGTAAAAATTATCATTTAGGTTCTTTTTGAGGGAGATCTTGCCTGACTGATTTACCTAAGAACTTCCAGACATAATAACTAAATAACCAGTGTATGCAATGATAACTACCTAGAAGCTGTAGCTCAGTTTCAAGCAAATCTTCCTGCACTGCCTGAAACAGATAGAAACTTCTGTCTTACTTTCCATCTTACTCTAACAGCAGTCTTGAGGAAAGTACAGTGAATTTCTGGAAGAACTTTTTGCTTTCCCTTGCAGAAACCAATGCATCTTTCTTAGCCCACAGGCCAAGATTTGGAGAGTTAAATGCCACCTCTTTTTCTCAAGAAATATACTTAATAAGTTCCTTATGTTTGCTCAGCATCATACCATATATGTGACTAATTTATTTTTTGAGGGCCAAATCAGGTCATAGAGGACTTGTTGAAAGGCACCAAACTCTGTGAATTGTGGATGACACTGAAGTCTCTAATGTGTGATGGAAAATATATATGTAGTGTAAAATCATATGAAAATACTTGTCAGTGTTTTATGCAAGAACATACTGTAGCACTGGTATCTAATAACTCAGTTTACAGCTTTGAAGTGCTTTAACCCTTCCTGCGGAGCTGTGTTTTTTGCAGTTAATGTTCTGAATTGTTATGCTTGCACTGTGTTTGGTACACAAAGCTTCACCAGCTCTCAGTTTACTCATAATACATTTCAGGCATCAACATGAAAGAGTTCTTACATTTATTGCTTTGGAAATCTGAACCCAGGTTTAGAGTACCAGTACTGCATTTAAAGTATGTAAAAAGTTGGACTGTTATAAGACAGACACAGAAGTATTTTTTTGGTCCAACACCGAAAAGAAGCAGTAGGGTTTGATTTGGTTTGGCTTCACGATGCCAATGTGTAATTACTAGTAATTATGTTCAGTAAAAGTTTAAAATACTTTTATTCAACAAAACTGAAGCATCAGCCAATTAATGTAAAACTTTCGCAGGTAAAGAAACAGATCAACGAGATCCAATTGCTACTCAGCAGAGTTTTGAAAGCACTGAATTTAGGAAAATGCCTATCAGCTACTTTTTGGACACTCTTTCTAATTATTACCTTTCTAGAAAAAATGTCTTTTCTGAGTCCATATTTACACTTCTCTAAGACGCCTAAGCTGTATGATTCTGAAAATTCTTTGGAAAGGACATCATCTTTTTTTTTGAATACCAGCTCTTCTGAAAACACTACACTTGTGCCAGATATCTTCATCTTAAGTAAAATGATGCAACCTCTTGGTTGAAGGGCTGAGCATCTTAAGGCAATACTTGAAATACCTGAAAGGCACAAAGGACTTTTACCATACCTGGATATTTGCCTCATTCACGTTAATACTTTTTATGCTGCACTTCAAAATGGGTACCTCAAACCCCTCATTTTAATACTAAATTATAATTAATAAGGCAAGACATTTCTAATAAAAATCCCTAATAGCAGTAGTTGGAAAGAGGGTGGTTTGATCTTAATCCAGATGGCAAAGCTCCTAAAGAATTAAGCTGTGCAGGCTGTGGCCTGAACCTGTAACATTGGATGTTTGTAACAAAGACCTCCCCATGTGCATAGTTTTGAGTCCTGCCCCAAATTTTCACATGTTTACACTGTTCTTCAGTCAATGTTCTGTCTTCCAGAGTATGAATTTTTATCTGCTCTAGGTTTCCATCAATCCTGGAGGAGCATTGCAGTGTAGATGCAAGACCTCTCACCTGTGCCAATGAACATCACATCATACTGTCCATCTTCTGCATCTACCCGATCTACCACGATCTGTGTGAACTGGTAATCCACGTCTGTTTTGATCATGATGGGACGGTTGTTGATGGGGAATACTGGGTTGTACATGGCAGGATGGCTTCTGGCAAATGTGATAACTTCATCAGGAAGGTCCTTGGTGGAATCAAAACCTCCAAATGTTTTACTGGGACACTAGGGAAAAAAAAAAGAAATGTTTTACATTTTATTATTTATCATCCCATCTACGACAGTCTATAATTAAATATGTCAGGGAATCTAAGTGTTTTGTGGCAGACAGTGAAAGTTAATTCTGTCACTCATAGTCTCTATTTTTTAATTTATTTTGGATTTAAACCAATATGGTTAACAGTATGCAAATGATCCTCACACAACACTTTTCTTATTCCTTTTCAGTGCAAAAGGCTTTTAAGTCCAGTTGTGATTAGTATTAGTCTTTAATTGTCAGAAGGAAGAAATCCTGAAATATCTAAATATTTATTTAATTCAACATTTAATACAAGGCAAGCAATTCAATTTGATTATGTATACACAAAATTAATTAATTATGCTATTGTGAGAAATTATATTCACTTCCAAAAAATTTGAAAGGTTTATTAAAACCTTATCAAAAATACAACAGAAGACTGAATAGAGAAAATATTACGGCTCTGGGGGCAGAGGATCTTTGCCACCATGTGCTTATCCACACAGTGGATGTTGACCTTTTAACCCTTTAGCCCCTCCAAAAGTTCTGTACATCCTTTACTCTCCAGTGGTGGAGTTTACTTCCTTAAATCTTGATTGGAGGTCAGATGTTGCCATAGTAACAAGCCAACCCACCCAAATGTCCTGAACCCAAGCCACCCACTGATAACAATGCAAGGTGGGGGTAAAACATAACTGTAAGTCTATAAAATTTCTCGTCACATATATACATAATATTTATCTCTTAATTGTGAGAGTCAATCATCTCATTACTCATCTGTCAAGCCATCATCTTTGTTTCAAAGTATTGTCTTCAGAAATTCACTGGAAATCCAAATTGCTATGTGAGGAACCAAATCCTTAAATCCTGGGACAATGCCCTGTTCTACTGACTTTTCAAACCCCTGCTTGTCTCAACAACTCTGTGTCCTCCATGTAGTCCTGATAATGTGGATCCTGTTACACTAAATCAAATCTAGTGAGTCATGTCTTAAATGTATCTTTTTTTTCTCCCCTCTGATTCTAAAGAAAGCCTTCTCTGAGTGTTACTCATTATACTGTACACATGAACTCTTAGGTGAGAGGAACTGCAGTAACTCCTGACTGTCCTGCACAGCTGGTGCAGGAACAGCTGGTGTCCCATTGGGATGAATCTGGTCCCATGATGTAAGACAGAAGAAAGTCACCTTTCCCCTGTATATACCCAGAGGTGGGCCAGACAGCTTTGCCTCTCATCTGTGAGAACCACAGGGCTCTGCTTCTTACTTTTAGCTTATGTTCTCCCACTGTAAGCAGAAACAAGAGGCTGGAAAAGAAAGGAGAGGTAAGACCATGGTCTCGGTAGCCACAAAAGTATTCCTCCACTTTCAGCTATAACATATCCCACATCAGGACACTCTGTGGCTAATCACGACCACTTGCCCTCATCTCTTCTGTAGAATTGGTAAGTATTTAATGAACCTGTAACATTGACATAAGCATCAGCAGTACATTAGTACTGTTGAATGGGTGAAGGAAACGAGCCACAATGACACCAGGCCAAAGATACTTGTCAAAGATCTTGGTGACCCCAACTGCAGATCTGTTCAGATAACTCTTGAAGACATATAAAACACTGAATCCCAGCTGAAATTAATTATTTTCCAGTATTTGACCTTCAAATATAAACAACTGGTGTTAAAATGCCCGAGATAATCGGCCCTTTATATCCAGGTATAAAATAACTTCCAATTAAATTAAAAACCTAGCGGACAAGATCTTATTAAGCAAGAATCCAGACCTTGCAGGATGCTCAACAGAAAAAAATTGATTGTCTTTGCTATCACCTTGATCCAAATTATTAATAATTCAACAGAAATGAAATTTAAAAATCAATGTCAAAAAGAGTAGTTGCTGTACTCAGCAAAGGGACACTTCCAGCATGGACATATAAAGTGTAAATTGTTCCTTGTGGGCATATTTGTTAGTAAGCAAATTCCATATTTGTTAGTAAGCAAATTCTGTTTGGATGGAAGGTAAGAGAGGAGAGAAGAAGAATATATGATTAAGACATACGGAGCAGAGAAAGCAGAAAGCAAATTAGCTATCCATTTTATTTTTTCAAGATTTTTCAACCTTTTTCTTATTATTATATGTTGTTGCTCTTTTATACAAAAATATTATGAAGAGAAAATCAGATGGACTTTTCAGGATTATTGGCCAAACCATTCTCTGTCTCAAAAATAGTGTTTCAAATGTTACACTTAAATTTTAAGTTTGCTTTGCATCTCAATTAATATTCTAGCTACAGTTCAATACTAATTACTTGGACTAATTAGATAACAATTAATTAGATAATAGCTGTAAAGTACTCTATGCATAAAAATCACTACACAAGAACTAAGTATTGTTAATTGCAGCTGGGCAAACACTGTAAAAAATACTAAATGAACATTCATTTCAATTTTAGGCAAATTAATTTCAGCTGTGTTTCAACTGCTTGAATATTTACTTTCCAGCTCATTTTCTACCAAAGGATTTTACTTGCAGCAATATGAAACAATCTCCCCAGGGAAATGGTCACAGCACCAAGAGTGCCAGAGCTCAGGAAGCATTTGGACAATGTTCTCAGGCACAGGGTGTAACTCTTGGGGCTGCTCTGTTCAGAGCCAGAAGTTGGACTCAGTGACCCTTGTGGTTCCCTTCCAGCTCAGGATATTCTATCATTCTATGGACTAAGATATACTTTGCACAGAAAATTCATAAAACTAGAATTAGCGTCGTAATTCTGTGTTTGAATAAGACTCTCAATTCTGAGACTCCTATTACTCCTTGGATCCCCTGCTTTTCTGAGAATAAAAAAATTACTGTAACCCTGTGTCTTTACATGTGAAGTTTAAAGTGCATTACCAGGACTAGGCCCAGTAAGGAATCCAACAGAACAAATCAGTATCTACATTTTGGTAGGAAGAAAAAGCTCTTTGGTCATAACTCTTGGCACCATGAAGCAGAGAAAACCTGAGCTCTGTAGCTGAATTCACAGAAAGTCAGATAGGAATTCAGGATGAGCTACCTGAGTTAAGATGAGGTATACACAAAAGTCCTCCTGCCTCTCCCAGATACTTAAAAAAAACAAAAAAAAACAAAAAAAAAAACAAAAAAAAAAAAAAAAAAAAAAAAAAAGAGAGAACAAAAACCAAGTCCTGTAGATCTTACAGGAAAAATCTTGCAATTTCTTTGTTGCACGTGAAGTTGATGCAGAATTGTTTACCAAGCTTTCTGGTTTTTCAAAAACCATTTACTTTCCTTTTCTTTTACTCATACTGGGCAAATCACCAGATGCTCAAGAAGTTTACTGGCACCTCACCTATTAAATTCCTGAGATAATTCAGCACTGTTTAACTGCAGTGCAATCTGGAAATGAATTACTCTAACACCAGATTTTTTCCTCCCATCCCTTTCTGCATTTCTTGGAAAAGGAGTCCAAAGGTCTGACATCTGAGGAACTTCAAAAATCTTTTTCTTCTCTATTCTCAACAGATCTTCAAATCATTGAAAACACACACAACCTCATCACTTTATAAACAAAAAGCTTCTTTCCAGCCAGAAGTGCACCTCATTTTAAAATTCAGTTTTTATTCTATTAATACAACAAAATGATTTTAGCAACTGTGAGGGCACGCCTCTTTTTTTTATAGTGGCAGAACCCAGGATTAGAGTCCTGGCATTGTGCTTGGACAAACTGCTGGTCTCAGCCACTCTAACAACATTTACAGTGGCATGGCCTCCTTCACTACATCTGTGGGGCTAAGCAGACCTGTAAAATTTGGGATTACATTTGATTTTAGGCAAGAAAACAGCTTATGGTGGAAACTGAACATCTTTGCACTTTTGTGAATCTTAATAAAAGCATTTTACAATGAAATCATAAAGGTAAACTCCATTCGGATAGGGTAGCCAGAAACAGAAGTATCTGTAACCTAACTGCATTTCCTTACTTTGACAAAGGCTCTGGTGTCTTAGCTCACTTTGCCACTTAAGGGCTGGGTCCTGGCCCTTGTTTTTCTGCTTATTCTGGGGAAGTTGACCAAGTTATTATTTTTTCATATGCAACTCAGATCAAGACCCTCAGAGAAGTTGTGGAGTAACCCCCAGGCAGAACTGAGGCCAGAACTGTGTCTCAGGACACAGAACTGTCAGTATCAAGAGAAAATATTTGAGTTGTGTATTTAGAATCTCAACAGAGCTACATCTGATCTCTGCAGAGGAATGAATGCAACAGTCTGTGTGCAGCAGTCAGTTCTTTATCTCAGTCTACTTCTGTAATAAAAACATGCAACATTCTCCTTTCTCCATAGTTCTACATAATATCTAGTATCTGGTTTTGTTCAGGAAGGTTAATTGAAACTGCAATCAAAGAGGAGTATAAAGGAACAGAATAATGAGCATTAAGTCTGTTAAACTGAAAAGGTGAGAAGAGCTAACAAGAAATACCAAAAATATCTACTCATTCACATTTTCTAGCGTTGTAACACAATAGAACTTTAAAAAAAGTTCCAACTCCCTGACATAACAGAATTAACTGTAATAATTGGGGAAAAAAGCTTCACCATCAGATGAGAAATGAAACCTCTTTTATGCTGCAGAGCTCGTATTTTAACTCTGGAAAAAATTAGAAATTCTTTTAGTCACAGCAAAGGAGTGAGGAGTGCTGAGGAATCCAGCTGTCAGGGAGCCACTGTTTTCTTTTACTTAGGAAGTAATTTTCATTACTTCCCGATGAGCATATATATCAGTTGAAAGATCAGATTTGAAAAGACAATTTCCAACATACCAGAGAAAAGTAGAAAATATGATGAACCAAAGAAGCAAAGTTATTCCTTTTGGAAGGTTATTTCCTAACCTTCAAAATTATTTCTTTGGTGCCTTATATTTAAGAAGAATCTTGTAGACATATGTATTATTTACACATATACATTTTTATGTATACAAGTGTAGATATATATGTAATCTTCTGCAATGACAGTTCTCAACAATAAATGGGCCAAGCTGATTAACACAAGCTAAGAAGCAAGCCCAATGTATACAGTTATTGCTTGTTTCATAAATGTCCCATCTTTTTAGACTACTAGAAATTTCAGAGGCAATTTTTCTAGAACATGATAATATCAGTTGAAATAAGGATGTCTTATATGGATTGATATTTGACTCATTTATAAACCAAAAACAGAGAATCAGGTAAAACCAGATATTTTTTAAAATTCCCAGTGGAAGTTAGAAACTATGGTAGTCACTCTGTCATCTGTTGCAGAAATATCTGTTTTACTGTCCTAGATTTAATGTTGAATGAAAGTTCCTAACAGCAAGGCAAATCCTCTGTTTTCCATTCATTTTTATGAAGAATGGCTCAGTCAGCCAATACTTGGGGAAAAAACCTAATTCCAAGGAAAGGATAATGCAATATAATTTATGAAACACTTGACTTTCAGTAAAATTCTCCAGCCATTACCAAAACTTCTTTTGAAGTTGTTAACATGAATGCCAAAATTAAAATCCAAGGGAAGTTGTTACTGCAGTTTCATATGTTACAAGAAAATCAGTACATTCTGGACCTGGAGGAACTGTTAGCTTTCCCTTCTGCCACTCTATCTATTTCGTTATTTGTGTCAGTTTCTTTCCTGGATCTCAGCTCAAGGACCATGTCACGTGTGAAAATGTTTTCCACAGTTTTCCCAGTTCAGATGTCTTGGGGTACTCACAGTTCCTGGCCGTGGGTACGGCACTCGCCCTTGGTAGGGAACCCACTGGTAGTTGGGGCCATCTCGGTGGGCGTAGGGACCAAGAAACACCCTCCTGACATCAGTCATGCTGTACATACACACTGCTGATCCCTTGAAGATATTACTGAAAATGAGGGGAAAAGAAATCAAATCAGTTTCTTTAATCAAGTGCTAGAGCTATGGGACTAGCAGCTTGATGATTTCTAATTTATTGCATGTGATGATTATCAAACCTCCGACATGCTCTCAGAGCAATCCTCACTCACCTCCTGTGAAAGTTCAGCAAAACTGATATGATCTCCCAGACATTTTCCTTAGCGATGGCTGCTATTTCACTATTTAAAACATCTTGTCCCCAGAAGGCCAAAGCCCAAATTTGAGTAAATTTCAGTAAGGCTTTCCCTAGAGAACTATTCAATTTTTTCCTACACTGTACATTTTTCTATTTTTTTTACAGTCTCTTCCATCATTTGGGCAGCACAAACACAAACTTCAGTGTTGTTTCTTACCCTCAAATTTTTTACAGAAGACAGTAAGGACTTGTAAATCTCCCTCTTCTATGCCTGGTATCACTAAAAACATTCTTTCTGTTTAGAAACTAAAACTTTTTTTTTCTTCACAGATAAATGTGGCATTACAACCAGTACTGCAAACCCTCCTCAGGCCAAAGCTAAAAGTATATTTTGTTCTTGGTGAAAGCACAATGTAACAAAAACATTCAAGTCACAGTTATATGTGATTCAATAACAGAACTTTTGAGAGATCATTTGACTTTCCAGATTTCAGCAATATTTTTTATTAATATCTCCTTGACTAGCCAATTTCTCACTCCACAGCTTTCCTATTTTACACTGCCCCCAAACAAGTTTATTTATGCTTGCATTCATTTTCCAAATCTGTGTGGAAAGGGCTACAAATGCTGATCCCTGCTATAAAAAGCCAATTCAATGGCAAGAACAGCCTGAGAAACTGATAGTCTTTGTGTTTGCTAGCTTCAGGGTGATGATGTACATCGCTCATAAGAAAGAAACCTAATTCATTACTTCTTACTGACATTGACTTCTCAGTTCAAAGGTTAAGGAAATTTTGTGTTTTTAAAAACACTTTTAACAAAGAGACCTCTCTAAAACAAGCAGCCACCCAAGTTTCCACGTAAGAAAATGATATGCTCTGTACCTGGAAGTTGTAAACACTCCGTAGACTATTGGATTTTTAGGGTCTTTTGAGTTCATTAGGAACACATCCTCTGTAGCGACAACAAGAAAAAGAAAAGAAAATCAGGTTAAATTCATGCAGGTAATACCTGAAGACATTTCTATATTCCAGCCATTTCTGCCACTTACGTAGTTCATCAAAGTGTGTGTCAATGCCATTGGGTCCTGGCACAGAACAAATCAGACGTGCTTTGAGGAAAGTTGTCCATTTGTTAACAAGGCTCCTGTGTCCACCAAAGTCATTCTGATAACAGAAGTTTTTTGCATTAATATTTAGCAACAGTCTTTGTTTCAAGTATCAACAGAGTACAGATAAAATATAGTAAATAAGATGACATTTAGGGAAAACAAGAGAGAAGAATTCACCCTCTACGTACACAAGCAACATTATGTTGCAAAGACACAAAATTGGAATTATTTTTATTTTACATTGATTGTGTCATGTTTCATACTAGTCCGTAATTTAAAAACAGAAACCCTCAAATCTCTTTATATAACTTTATTTATATTCAACACCAGGAAAAAAGAAATTGGCAGAATATCTTGCTCCAAAGCTCCCAGTCTACCATGTCCTGGAAAAGCTGAGGATGTTTATTATGCTTAACTGGGTAGCAATAAAGTAGAACTGAAACTTGCAATGGAACAAAGTAGACAAAAATGCCAGAACAGTGGGATCAAGGGCCGTGAGGACGTCATACTTGTGGGATAACTGGTTTAAAAGTAGGAACTTCTGAATTCAAGGAGGTAAATTGAAGTTGTGCTTATGGATTAACAGAAAATTTTACTGTAAACACCACAGTTGCCAAAACTACAACATCTTTAATATAATGTCATTAGCAGAAATGTTTTTGGAAGTCTGTCAGAAAACCATCTGGACATTTATCAGTGTGGACAAATGATTCATCTTGCAGTCACTAGGGATCTTTGGAATGGCTGCCCATTTCTACAGCTAACCTTAAACAACGATTTTGCTGTATCTTCCTTTGCCTCTGTTTTAAAGGTTTTCACTAATGTGGGAATGGAAAGGTATTAACACTTAAAAAGCAAAGTCTTCAAATGTTTTGTCCTACCTGGAAGTATCACATTTCCTGTAAAAAGACTTTCTTTTGCAGACACTTTCTAAGCCTCAGAAGATACCTACAACTTTTTAAACCAAACATCATAGTTTGTGAAGTTTCCTCCCAAAAAAAGAATTGAATGGTATTGATTTCTGTATGTCATCCCCACACTATTTTTGTCTTGGGATGACCCAAGAGTCAATTCCAATGTTAATACTGAATAGTTCACAAGCGAGAAAACTCAGTTTCTAAAATTGCTTGCAAGTGCATTCAGTATCACACCAAGAATTCATCATCTGACCTTGCAGATCTGCCCTATTCTGGCATGAGTGGCTTTTCCAGTGTGCTCTCCATCAATTGCGTTTTCACGGAAGAAGAAGTAGATCTTGTCATCTTCTGGATTGTCACTCTCTGGTATCAAGTGGGCACTGACAAATCTGGGATCTGAGAAGACAATGCCATTGTGTACATTACTACTGCATAAACTGGATCATTTATCTTCCTAACATAAACAAAATGTCATTTTTCTTCCCAAGACCCAGTCATTGCATCCCATGGTAAATATTTCTATATTAGGTACATCATCACCTGCTAATGTGTGACAGGCATTTACATTCCTCTTATCTTTAATACAGAGAGGTGTTTGCTACAGGTATTTAATGAACAAATCTTAACTTTATTATTGGAGCAATTAAGTGTTTATGAAATCTCTTTACAAATGTTTGTATAACATTACAGCATGGTTTCATAATTCCATGTATTTATTACTGACATTTTTCTTCTTCTTTGGATGTCTGGACTTCAGGTAATCTTTCTGTATAAGTAACAATTAAAATGAAAGAATTATGGAGACAAATGTAAAATTCTCATTTTAGCAATTAAAAAAAAATACACCTAGAAAATTGTTTGTGCATTACTGTTAAAAAAAGTTAAGTTGAAAACCACATTTTGACTGCTATTACCTTCACATGATACCCCAAATTCCTAAATTTTTGTCTTCTTTTCAAAAGAGAAATATATTTTAGAATTTCTATTCAAGTTGTTGAAATACCTTATCTTGCCATTTTTGTAAAGTATTATTTTTACATACATAAACTTTATTTCTTAACGATTAGAGTGACAACTTTATTGGGTGGCAAAAAAGATACATCAACAAGCGAAAATACATATAACGTGGACATACTGATGAGCTACATAAAAAATACTGTAAAGAAGTTTTGGCAGAGAGAATTTTATAGAATTCATATCAATAAATTCATACCAGCGGTGCATCTGGCTCATCTCTGTATTTTACAGAGATACTTCAGCTGGTATCTTTCACTATATTTGGAAAAAGAAGGCATATCCAACAGATTTACCAATCTGTTTTATAACCATTCTACATCCTGCTGGGATAATTAACTGTAGAAGAACTATATTTAACTACTCAGAGTCCTGTTCCTATGTGAAATTGTAAGCTATTTTAGTGTCTGTATTAACATCTTTTCAGTGTATATTTATTGCCAGATAGTCATGGAAATAATGAACTTTGCTATGTTTTGCCAGGTTGCTCTAGCTGGCCTGTGCAACCCATTGCCTTATTAAGGATGGCAGTGTTTTTAAGACACATTGACAAGTTATGCACACAGAAGTTTAGAAGTTTAGATATTTATACTATATGAGTATATACAGCATAATTTTGTGTGTATTATCATGTACTCTGTGTGTATATATATGTATATATTCTCATGTATTTCTGTGTGTAGGTGCCTATGTGTATATATTTATATATAAGTACAGAAGGATGACCTTACTGGCTCAGACCAAAGTTTACTTAGATCAATACACAACCACCAAGATTGTCCAGAAGTAATTATTTGAGACAAGAAAGAATATGGTGATTACAAATAATACTCCCCAAGAAGAAAGTCCCTTCCTTCAACTGTTTTCAGTGTAGCTGATTCCCTGAGCTTTGCTGCTTCTGTGTCCTTAGTTAACTCTCAAAAGACTTCTAATCCAGTTATCTGTCCAGTTTCTTCTTGAGCCCATGCACATTTCCAGAATTCAGCACGTCCTTTTGGAATTTGTTCCTCACCTACATAATGTAATGAACTAAAATTTACTTCTGATTTTTGTTTTGAACATTGATCTCAATAACTTCATTTGGTTCATCTTAATTCCTGTATTGGAAAAATGCTCAGTAATCAAGATGTGGATGAACTATGCTCTTTAACAAGGGCTGGAGCAATTCCCTTTGCTGAATTCTCTGTTGCAGTTTTTTTTTTTTTTTTTTTCCCTATTAATTTCTAGCAGTTAATATGGATTTGACAGCTCCTAAACAGTAATCTGAAATTGTCATGGAATTTATGTGCCATATCCCCAGAACCTCACTCTTCATTGGTGGTACTCTGCCCATAGCCCATTCTTTTATATGCGAAGATAGACATGCTCTCCTCATGGTTTTCCCCATGGTTTATCACTACATCATTCATCAAAAATAATTTTATTTGTCATTTGATTACTTAGCTACCCAGTTGCATTAAGATCCTTTTGTGATCCTTCACAGTCTTCCTTTGTCTCACTCTGCTGAATAACTTAGGTTCATGTGAAAAAAAACAACCTCTCATTCAACCTCTATTTCAGGCTATTTATGAACGTGTTGAACAACACAGGCCACAAAACAGATCTCTGTGAAACTGCGTCTACCACCCATTGTCTCTTAAAACAAACACCTTTAGACATCTGAGAACATGAAAAATCTGAGATCTTAAGCTCTCCACCCCAAACCCTAGTAATGCAAGCTATTAAATGTCCTTCCTTTCTTTCTAGCATGCATTTAATAGCTTTCAAGTTACACTGACACGAGACCCAAGATAAAAAATATCTCAACTATTTTTTATGTGATATACTAGGGCTTTGCATGCAACTTGAATCTCAAGAAATAAGGGCTACAGCTTGAAAATTTCTGCACTGCAGACTGGGGAAGGATCTATCAGAGAAAGAGGATACCCATTGGAAGACACTGTTCTTGGCTACTGGATCTGGAGAACCTCTTTTCTGAATATGTTGTTTTTACATCCTTAAGGGCTTAATGAAAAAGGGTAAAAAAATATTCAACCAAAACCTAAACACATTCCCAAATGGTTGAATGATTTGTTTCTAGCACAATGGGTTTTATAAATCACAAGAGATCAAGTTCTAAAATAAATCACTATATTATCAGGTGTCAAAAATCTAACTTTACATTGGCCTATGAAGATACTGTGGGGAGCCCCATTTTGAGTCAAAAATATTGCTGATATAGCACTGGTTATGTAAACTTGCCCTCGGTTAGCATATTATTATTCTTTTCTTTCCCTCTCATAATTTTGCAAGTGAACCAGAAATAGTAAGACAGTTTAGTATTAAAGCACTAACACAACAATGATAGAAAAATAGTTGAATAAATTGAAAATATGTATTTTAAATGATTCTGTCAGAGCGCCAGCAGAGAAGAGGGTCGTGAGGCAGGCAGATAAATCTAATGCCACAGTTAGAGCACAAGTGAGTGTGCTTTGCATACACTTCTTACCAGTGCTCATCAGAGATGGATTCAGATTTTCAATGAGTGATTAATAATCCTAACTACATCCCTGCAAATGAAGTAGTCACACAACCTCATATTAGAAACACATCCATTGTACACCATGGAACAGTTTTTCTTGAACATCATTTCTTACTGAGCACACCTTGGATTTTTTTCCATCTAGGTAAATCGATATGTTTTAGTCAATAAAAGAGTGGTTCTTCATGTTATAGGGCCCTTGCTCTTGTTACCTGGTGGTGCTTGGGTTTTTCTCCCTCTTCCATCTAACAGATTTATGTCTATGCAGTGAACCAAATAAATGAAGAGCAGGCTACATGCGTTCTGTTGCATATAGAAATAGATTAATTTCTGTTTAGAATGAATGTAGTGCTTACAGAAACATCATGATACCATGTGTGGGGAGAGGGAGAGAAAAGTGCTTGATAATTTCATGGGTTATAAAGCTAAGAACCAGTGATCTGTAGTGTGTTCTTTATTGTTGCACTAGCACAGGGGCTGTCTGACTTGCCTGAGGCTTGATGCACACTTGCATTCAACCCCAGGGCTTCAGACCATGCTCACTACTGGCTGCCGAGGGTCTTGATGAATCAATCAGCCAGATGGCCAGCAGTCACGCAACACAGCCCTCTCCACGGACTGCACAGCACTTTTTTACTGCCCCTCTTTGAGGGTTGGAAGGGAGATATCCACAGCTGAGGGAATAAGGGACTTCTCCTTGACTCTCCTAATTGCTCACCCATGCAGCAGAAGAAAGAATGTCATCCATAAATGTGTATGTTCAAGTATCGAGACTGCCCTGCCCTACCCTGCAAATTTAAACACATTTGGTATCAAGGGGTCCCCATGGGAAGTTTAAAATAACTCAGTCAGGGTTGACCTATTTCATACATGCAACACAACACAGCCACAAAAGAAATGCTGGAATGAACTTTAAGCAAGTTTTACTGAATGGGAAGTAGGACTTTGATTCCAAACCCACCAGTAATAATAGTAAAAGTCAGTGCACTGCAGCTATTGGGGGTAGGCGGAATGACTTCAAATTTCTGAGTATGAATTATGGAGTATTCTGCAACCCTAAAACTGCCTCCAATCCACTTAGCCCTCAGAAATGCTGCAACAACAATTCAACACTTTCTTGTTTGAAAGCGGTTTCCCATTGGTTAGAAGTCCAGAAAGCTTGTTTTGGGAAAATGGATTTAAGAAATAATTTTGACAGCAAATATTTTGCAATGATTCATTGCTTTTAAAAAACACAGGCAGACAATGTAGAAGACTGCTTTAAAAAACAGCATACATCAAACAAACATTTCTGAAACGTGTTTTAGCATGATCAAAGGAGAAACAAAGCCACAGCACAAACATGATCAAAATAAAATTACAGCTAAAAACACTTCTCTGATCTTGCAGCCAAAGTGAACAAGCTAAAAATAAAAACTTAGATTTTTATTTAAAACAATCAGCCTTTAAGAAGCAAATTATTAAAGTCCACACCTTTTTCAGTCTCCTTTTTCCAGTTGTCTTGCCTGTGGTGCTACTCCTCAGATCCCACATGACACCTTTGTGTGCCCTCCTGCAATTACCAGCTCAGCAGACATTTCTCTGGCAGCAGCCCATTAAACTGTCCTTCCTGAGAAATCTGGCTCTTTATGAAAACGACACCTTGGTCCAGCTGCCTTTATGATTTATTTGCCATTGTTTGCTTATTTAAGTAATGGAAACATGTTTTGCCTGTCTCAGCATTTCAGGTTGAGGAAAAGCGAAGGTAAATCGATCTGCACTGGTTCTTTAACAAATGTTACTCTTTAGCAACAATAACCACACAAATACACACACGCACCCAAGAGCAGGAAACAATAAAAGTCAGAAATTGGCTTTCTAAGTGAATTGTATTAGCATTTTAATGAAGATCTATAAACTTGAAGGCACAGAAATTACCTTTAGCTGTCAAGATTGAGTAAGCTGAAGGAACAGAAGCTGGGGTCATCTTTTCATCACTTGACAAGAACCAAAGGGCAGTTCTCTTAGGAAATGCTTTGTAAAGAGTTTGAACTGGATGCCCCTATTAGTGTATATTTACAGTCAAAATGACTAATTTATCAGTTCACAGCAAGAAAATTCTAGGAAACTAGGGAAATTTTATGCTCAGTAAAACTGCAATTGCTATAATTTAATGAAAAGTACTGGAGGGTGACTGGGACCCTAAGGAGAGGAAGGCTAGAGAAGATGAAATTAAAAATTTAACAACAACAAAAACAGACAGCTACTCAAGGCTTCATAACCACATACAGCACCCGTCCGCTGGGACCCAGCACAGAGAACCAAACACTGTCCTCACAAAATCTGGACTTGCTCTCTCTGTGAAGCCCCACTACCCACTGAGAAGGGAGCTGCAGCTCCAGTCACAAATGTGCAGAGCAGAGCTTCTGCCTCAGCAAGGTCACCAGAGGACAAAGCTGTTAATATGTGGTGATGAGAGAGCTAAGATGGTTTGTGGTTTTACACACTCGAATGTAGTTTACAAAACACCAAAGCTTTTAGTAGTGTTCTTTCAAAGTCCCTTCATTTAAATTCCTCAACTTTCACATTCCTCTTGCTGCTGTGGACTCAGGCAAATGCTGCAGAGCTCTCATGGATTCACTGCTTCCAGTGAAGCTCCTCACTAACATGGATGGCCACATCAGACCACATCCTCAAAGTGGGAACGCTGTTTGCACAAGGGATAACTTGTGCTATTATGGAGCTAATATGAGGGTTTTGTGGTAACTTATCGTCAGATGCTAACATAGAAAGGACAGACCACAGAGTAGAGATGTCATTCAAAGATGCTGTTTACAAAGTCAGGAGGATGTGTGGCATGCAGGGCATGCATGATCAAGCTGTCAGCAGCTATTACAAGGTAAGAAGCCCTATGGTCCCTCACTGATTTTGCAATGGAAATTCCCATCAGAAAGAGTTTTAAAGGCTGATGATAATCATCAAATGGCTTATCTTTGAGTCAAGATGATCTTAGAGTAATGTCAGCTTAGCTATGTCAGCTATTTCTCTTTCTTAGAAGTGATAGCATATTTTTTATCAATTTTTCAAAGATGAGTAAAGGCAATTTTTGTGTGACAAATTATAAAATACACTAATAAGTGTAAGGTTTAACTAAAGTTTCTTTTAATTTCAATCGTGTACTTTAAAAAAAATAATTATTCCAAACTCTTTTCATAATTAAAAAAAAAAAAAACAACCTCGAACCAACAAACCCTTCCCCTGCAGATTCCAACTGCTATGCTTCAGTGGTGACTTGTGTGACACAAAGGGATTACAGACTTTCAAGGATGAAAGGTATTAAAAGTAGCAACAACATATCACTCTTCTGTCATTTCAATACACGGGTGCAGCGGCAATGTAACACTCAAAAGACATGAATTAAAAAAGACACACCATATTCTTACACATGCAAATTCTTCAGCATCTCAAAGGTACACTTACCCATACAGCAACAGGAGTCTAGCCTTTGTGGCTTTTACAGTGGCTTGACTGTGTCATCCATGTGCCATTCTCATTGTGAGAGACAATAAAAGTGAATTTAAATGATAGGGTTTTTCAAGGAATTACTGATCTGTAGTTGAGGCAAAAAGCAAGAAAGGGAAAGTGTGTCGCAACATCCTAAAGCATTCATGCTCCATGCTGGGGGGAGCCAGCAGAAGTGAAAACTTGGCAAGGCCAGACTGGGGACTGAGCCCTCCTGGGGGCTGGCAGTGATGCAGGGTAAGGGGAGCACAACCTCAGTTTGGGGTGCTCAGCACCTCTGGAGTATTGTAAATGAGTCCCTGAGTACCTGCCAAGACAATGCCACCACCCCAAAATCCCTCATCTCCTCTGCCTTAGAGGCATAATTCAGCATGAACATATCTTGGGAATAACATTTTGGCTCCCACAGGAAACTGAAGGGAGAAAATGTTGATCTCTGATGCAATTATCAGTTTCTGAAGCCTTTGTTCTAAAGAGACAACAATAGTTTTGATTCCTTGTTAAAGACTAATTATATGGTGAAGAAAAGTGAATATAAAAGTTCAGTAAAATTGTAGCTTAATGCTCAACATAAATTAGATTTCTCACAAAACAATGCTTATGATCTATCCACCCTATTTAATTTAAAAGAGATGATTATTATCTCCTTACAGAACAACAAGCAAAATTAACACCTCTTTTCCATTACTGACAGTGTTTTAAGGTTGTTGTATATCTATCAACACAATTAATTTTAAACTTATTTACTTGTCCCTCAGAGAGAATAACTGGGCAACTGAGAAAACTAGTGTCCATCACAGAACAGAAAGTGAGGCTTGCAGCACACTGTCTCCATTTAGGAATACTTTAATCTCAATTTTCTGTATTTCTTAAAGGTAATGAGAGTTCCAGCTAAGAGCCTGTTTCTTCTTCTCTCAGTCATTTATCTGAAGTTTTTGACATTGATGTTTGGAAATAAAAACACTAGAAAGCCTGTGCCTTAACCGTGTAACCTACATCTTTAGAGCTCTGGATGAGTGACAAGAACTAAATACCAGAGTCTTTATGCTAAGACGTGGTGTATTAGGGGAGGAAGCGGAGCGTGGAGGCACTGAAGACAAAAGATGTTTCTGATTTGGGGTGTTACAGACTTTTGGCATATAGAGCCATGCTACAGGCCTGCCTTTTGTAAGCTCTGAGGATTCACAGGTGGAGCACAAGTCCCTGGAGATTCTGAAGCAGTTTATGGCAGCTGATCCTAGAAGTCAGAAACCAAAACCTGTTCCTCTCCATTACTGTGATTTTCTCAGGCCTTTCTGAATGCTGAGAGATGTGTGTTTATGTCTTGGTGGAATATTCTTCCTCTTTGCCACCTGGAAATTAAGGGCACAAGAAGGTGTCCTGAAGGCTGAGGGAACATGCTGCAGCCAAACTCCTGACACAGCACTTTGCAGGAGGCAAATACCTGGCTGAGTGTGAGGAATAGCTGGGGATTATCATGGCAAACATATTCCAGTGTAGGGAAAATGGGGCAGCCCTCAGCAGCACAACTGGCAAAAGCTGAACAGCACTGCCTTGACAAGCACATCTTCAGCCTCTGTCTCCTGAAAGCTAAATTCCTAATATTTCTGTGTCAGCTCCATGCAGTGCACAACCCTGTCTCCAGAACCACAGAAATATTATTTTTTTCCCTGCCTAAAAAGTGAAAAATATGTCCTTTGCGTCAAAAATCATCTATCTTGAAAACAGGAAGAAAAACTCCAAATTTTGTACTGCCAGGTTCAATTTGAAGTGTGTGGAAGGGGTTGTGCAGCTGTAAAAAAAATCTCCTCCCTGATGTCACATCAAAACTGGACAGGCCTCTACCATACTCTCAACTCTCAGTGAGGGATGTTCATTCATTTGGAAATGATCATCAGCCCACGCCACTTCCCATGGAGTCATCCAGTAGAGAACTCTCCTGCAGCAATCTCCTAACCTTTCCAGTCTCCTGTAATTTAATTTCTTTGTCAAATCCTTTAGATTTGGCTAAAGAACTGAGGTAATTTTGTCAAACCACAAGAAACATTTTGTTGGTATAATGAACTTTTACAGCTAGTGTAAAGCAACTTGACACAAAATCCATGAAAGTGGGATTAATGAGGGATGGCAGCAAAAACTGAGGAAAGGGCTGGATGAATGACTGGCTTTAGCTCATGTGTCAGTGTAGCACAGCAACACAAAAGGCAATAGGGCATCTGTAAGTGTAAGAAAAATCCCTCAGCACAACCTGAGGTATTCAGTGTGATAGCATCAGTTATGACAACCTCTTTCAGCAGTCATGTGAGCACTGTGTGTTTCCAACTTAATCTAGCTTCAGTCAACATAAGGTATTAACAGGGTTTTACACAACTGAAATAATGTACTAATTTACTGTTGATGTGAGACTTAGTTCTGTTCATTAAAAAAGAAAAAAAAAAGTATTTGATAGAACAGGTGAGACGAAAACTGTGAAGTTGCTTCAGATAGAAAAGTTTTGCAACAGTACCAGCACTGTCAGAAGGTTTTTGTTCTCCAACATCATTTCATTGGCTAATACTTTAATTCTGCACAAGCAAACTGTTTTTTATTTTCACTATTTTAATTTTTACTATTATTCACTGACATCACTTAAAAATATTTGATGTAATTTCTGTGACTCTTAAAATTTCATTGCCTTAGACTCAAAATTTTTGTGTTTTTTAAAAGCAATGAGGGGGGACTGTGCTTGTGATACATAAATCACAGTGAGAGGAATTGGCAGAAAGTTTAACAGAAGTATTTAAAAAGTAATAAAAAAAAGAAAAGCAGTAAAAAATATGGACCCTATAATAAACGGGAAACTGATTTTTTTTTTAAAAGAATGCTTTCTACCAACAGGTCTGGCACAAAATATTAAAGCTGACAGTAATGTCAAACATGGAACAGAACTGAGTATTGATAATGACAATCCATTTACACCATCTTGTGAAAAAGCTGATGATCCACAAGTCCACATAAAATGCCACATAGAAAGGTTTTGTACCTTCTCCCATGGAGCTTTTTCTGCCCTTACTGGGAGCTGCTTTAGAGAAACAGGAGAACAGGACACAGAAGCTGAAGGAGTGGGCAGCTGAAGAGAGCTGTGCCCCATGACTACCAAATTTTACAGTGTGACAAATGTTATTCTAGAGCTCAGGAAATATGAATAATCTCACTGACATCAATAGAACACTTCTGACTTACAAGGATATTGGATTTTGCACAAAGAGATGTAAAAAAATCAATAAACACCAGTCCTCAGAAATGTGGCAATATTAGTAGATACAATGTATTATCACTGAATGCTGGAAACTATTTCATAAAACCTGTGCAGTGAAAGGGAAAAATATGTAATCCAGTCTTCAAAGTAACTTTTCTTCTGCTTTTTTTTCTGAATGATCATCTGTACAAAAGCTGTCTCTGAAAGGTTATCTTGTTTCTGTTTATACCAAATTGTCTAACAAAATCTTCCTACAAATCTTGCTGCAGTTATCTAAACAGACATCTTTAAAGCCTGCCAAAAGGAAATTAAATTTATATATATAAAGATATGTTAAAAATACTATTTTCCATAATCTAGGAACAAAACACAGGCCAGCTTATCACTTTAAAAGGTAAATCAGAAAGGGAACTATTTTGTCCTCATTTACTCAGTGTGTTTGTGGCAGCTCTAAGTGCTCTGGAACATCAAATTCTGCTGGATGCTGTACAATAAATGGTGGTCTCAAAGATTTACAGTTTAACTCTTGCCTTTGAAAGAGGTAATTTCCCTGGTAATACCACAAGGCAACTCACCTTACTAACAGAAACATTCAGCCCATTTATACCAGTGATACAGTGATCCCAGAACAGAGGGAAATAGAGCAAAAAAAAGGCTTATCAGCCTCAGTTTTGGTGGGTCACGCTCAACAGTTTTTTGGACAACACTGCTACATTTGAGCCTGATATAGAGATTTTCAAAAGAAATGCTATCACATTTCACACCTTCATACTTTGATCTCTTAAATGTTACTGTACACTTTATCTTTTTTTTCTTTTACTATATAGTATGTAAAAGCACTTAGCTACATGTTTAAAAATCAAACTTAACAGCCACCCTTGAAAACAGATAAATTTACACAGGCCCAAGGAATTCAGTACAAGGGATGGGATATTTCTGACACCACTTTGATAACTAAGAACTGGACATTGCAGCCTGAAATAAGTAGTATAGGGCATTCTAAAAGTCAAGGGAAAAAAAAACAAACATCACTTTGGCAATGCAGCAAAATGGAAGGTGCAGGATCTATTCCACAGTCAAAATTTAAAGGCATCAAATAAAGAACCATTTGTCAAATATTTTGTGTGTCTGTGATCTGTCCATCACATCTAATTGAAATTGCATGAATTCTTCTTTATTTTCTGTTATTTAGTCCAACATGCTGCCTTTACAAGTGAAAAGTAAGTATCCATTTGTCTCTCCCATTTGTCCTGTTCTCTTCCTGCTCCCCCTTCCTTACACTACAGTCATGAATGAGGCTCTGTGGCCTAAATGATGCTGTTGGTGACATCAGTTTCACCCTTTTGTTTCGCAGTGTTGCCTTGACAGAGCCTGGGGAGGAACATGGTGAAGTGGCTCGAGTGGGACTGGAACAGTTTCTATCCTGGAAATATGGGTTTGCAGAACTAAATGGAGAAAAAAAAAACTCAATGTTTTTGTATCAATTAAACCCTTGCAAATAATAGAATGTAATCTGAAGGGAAATTACATGTCATATTAAATACAGAGCTTTCTAATTAGGTATTTCCTCTGCTCCTCTTCAAAGCCTACAGAATTATTAAGATGTCCACAGTTACAGCACAAAAATGTCTTCAAGATGTAACATTTGATATATCACAGTATTTCAGAAATAATGAAACTTCTACAAGGAATTAACAAATGTGAATTTAACCACAACAGATGCTCTATCTACATTTATTGATCTTACAAGTCTTCGTGCCATCACAAAGCCCTGTGTTAGGCTCAGGCTCAGTCCTGCTCTAGTAAAGTCCACAGCCACAATTCTGTTAAACACAGGAATTGAAACATTATCCTTGATAATAGAGTTTAATATTATCTTTGCCATTCTTTGCTAGTGTAACTTTTGAATTGTGTTCTTGAACTACCTGAATGTGCTATCAATGTTTTAAATACATTGTCGTTTCCACTTTGTTGTAAAAATAGGCTTTTAATACTACACAGTGTTTAGCATTCTAGTACCAGCCATCAGTTTGATATCAGCCGTGACATTATTTAATTTTCAGAATCACAGAGGTTAAAGCTCACTGAACTATAAACAGTTGGAAACATGGAGTGTAATCCCAAGGCACAGCTCTGCACAAGCTGTAATTTAAATCATATTGCATGCTAAGCTGAAAAGGCAGTGCAGGTCCCAGAGGGCATGAATAAATCTGCAGTCACTGATTTGCCACACACATTTGTGTTGGGATTCTGTAACTGTGCAAATGTGATGTCTTCCTTTAGAGCAGAGGACCTGTCATCTACTGAGATTTGTAATTAAATAACCCAAAGAACAAAAGCAATTACTCAGCCCTACAAATATCCAGGCTGAAATGTGCACGATTTCAGGAACAAAGGGAAGGGGAAGTTCCGGAGACAGAGAGAAAGGGAGGCTTTGAGTCTGCGATAATTCATCTGTGTCTAGTGCTGGTGGAGGCTCTAATGCATAGAACAGGTATTCACATACCTGGCTTCCTCTGAACTAATAACTCCGTCATCACAGACTCCACTCTGAAGTGGATGTTTCTCCAGCTAAGGAGGCAATTATGCCTCCAGCTGGCTCCATGCCACCTCAGGTGCTGGCTTTGAGCAATCAGTTGTGTTAATTGCAAGCAACACTAAATGCCTTTTGGGACAAGCAATTCATGGTTCAGGAATGTTCCTGTGAAGGGGGCAGGTTCAGCCCCATTACCAAGAACAAACCACAGAGTTTGCACAGGTCGCAGGCTAAGAGCTGGAATTTTATGGAATGGGGAAAAGAGGTGGGAACAGACCAAGGGGCTGTATCCTCACATCATTAACTCTGCTGGGCATCTCAGTTAATTGATGGGGTGGGGGCTACGTGGTGGGCTGTGTGCAGCCCTTCATGTTTTCCCAAGGCCCATTCCCTTGGATCTGCCAGGCATTCTGATCCAAGCCGACAGGTCTAAGACTGATATATGGGTCTCCTTGAGCTCATAAGTTCTTGGAGATCTGTATCACACCTAAGAGAGCTTAGCTACCTTAGAAGGCATAAAATCAGTAGGACGGCTTCTGTGATAGTGTTGGACACAGAAAAGTTTTAATAAAAGGCAAAATAACAAAACTCTTTACAGAGAAAAACCGAGCTAGGAGCAAGAGGTTCTTGCTACTGGTAAAACACCTCACAAAAGTAATTAGTTTCTTTGTTCTCTTTTTTTTTAGAAAATTGCTTAGGTAGGACTTTTTGGCTTTTGTCTAATTGGCTATCCTTAAGTTTGAGGTGAAGTCCCTCAGGTCCTATGAGGTGTCATTTTTTGCTAATTGAGGAAAGAAAATTCTGGGCTTTTTTTCCTTTTAAGGAGACAAAGGATAGTTTTGTCGCCCTGTCAACAGAGAGCACATTCCTACATAAGACTTTGGCCCAAGAGAAGATACCTCAACTGCCCATGAACATGGGTTCCTTCACAATAGTTGGTATTTTCTTTCTTTCTATTTGTCATAGTGGGAAAACAATAGTTTTAAGTATGCATAGGAATTGTTTGATATAAAGAAAATACTACAAGGGTGATAGCAACACTGAATGACAAAAATGGATGATGAAGGGCAAGCATATGTAAAAAAACAGCCATTGAAGGAATGAAGAGTGATAATGAAACAAGATGAGCACAATAATGAGATAAGAAATCAGATCTTGGCTGCATAGAGGTCATACTCATGTATTATCAGCTACAGATCTGGACTGTTGTATTTTTTAGTATCTACCTTTTGACTCACTACCTCAATAACAAGGTTTAACCAGTCATTTTTTCATAAGCATGGATTTCTAATATACTTGTCCACGAGCCCCTGCACGAGAACTACTTAAAAGAAAAACCCTGTCCAAATGTTGGAGGAGATGAATGGGAAGCTTGGATTGAATCCTTAGAGATAAAGGGAGTTAGTGTGTGGTGGGGAGTGGGAGGTGCTGGTACAAACCTCAGTCTGCAGGTGCTTAGAAACAGCATGCAGGCTCAGGAAGTCTCTCTAATACCCTTTAGAGGCTCAGTCCCTGGTGTCCCACATGGATGTACAAAGAAAACTTCTTAAAACAAAGCCATCTTATTTCTCCCTTTAACACAGACTAAAACATTGCCAAACACTTCTGCGTCTGAAGCTGTGAATTCCATTAAATTCAATGCAACTCGCTCAGCACTCTCTATTTTTGTGTGGCTGAAACCTTTAATTCTCTCCCCACCGCCCCATGGCCAGCGTGCTCCAGTCACATCACACTTAACCTTTGCCTTGGCTTCTCAAAGAAGAATTTGTTTCACTCTATTCACGGCTTCAACAGTTTGGCAAACTGCACTCGAGCGCCGCGCTGGGCCTTTATACTGAACACACTAATCTGATTGTTTTTCCACTCTACAAACTTTGGGTCAACAATCAAGCTGCTGCCAGAAACTAATTAATTTGCAAACAGGCCCCATTTTCACAGGGGGAGAGCTTTTGAAACCTATGTCAGCAGAGCTGGTCACACCATGGTGACATGCATTGTCATGGCATCCACTTTTCTGGGTAATTCTCCTCACTAATTTTTCACCACACACATGAACTCAAATTACCCAGTCAACAGTAAATCTCTATTGAATGACCACCAAACTCTGAACGTGGTGGCCTGAGAAGAGGAAATTGGTATTGACAGGGTCAACACTCATTAAATTGATGGCTAGAGCAGAAGGAAAAAAAACACAAAACAACACAAGAATGCAAAAGGAAAATTCAGATGTATGTCATATCCCAATAAAGGGGGCTGTAACAGACCCACTCCTCCTTTGTTTAAATCAATTAGTATTCTGCTGTGTGACTCCTACAAACAGATTTCTGCTTAACTTGTCTGAAAAACTGGTTAGTGACTTTTGTGAACAAGAAAGGAGGCACAATTTGGTAGTTAAAAGTCACTGGTTTTCAAGCATCAGAGCTGTGATGAGCTCTCACAGAGATCATGGGAAACCTACTTGAATTTGCAAGGTCTGTAACACGGAGGCTTTGTCTTTGGAACCACCTAAGACAAAGCCTCTGTGGCTACCTAATCTGAACTTTGCTTTTGCTTAAGCTGATTTGGATCTCCGCAAAAATGATAATTACAAAGAAACTGGCGTTGTGCAACTTAAAGTGGGTTCTGTACCAAAAGCAAAGCAAAATGCAAACTTAGAACTTGAACACTACACCTTTTCTGGACAAATGGCTCTTTTTTCCCTACTGAGATTTATCTCCAGGGAAAAGGGAGAGTCCTCCTATGAAGTGATGCATGTGGGTAACAGATAGATAGATAGATATATAGATAGATAGAATAGATAGATAGATAGATAGATAGATAGATAGATAGATATTATCTTTTTAATCATACATTAACTGAAAGTAGTACACAAAGCTTTCTAGTAGAGGTTATTGCCACTGCTTGAATAATATACTAAATTTGTCACCTTAAGTGGGCAGACTATCACTTTACAAAGTCATCCACTGCCATCTCTATAAGTTATCCATTGAAATATATCCATGGAAAAAATATTCCATCTAAGAGTAAAAAAATAAAGGAAAGAAAAAACACTTTTTAGAGGAGATAGAATATCACTGGGACTATTGATAATTGGAAAATTGCAGGTGTTTTTTATCAGTGTGAGAAGGGCACAGAGCTCTACTCCTCCAACTGAATGTACTCCTGGAGTCTGCTCATGCAGATGGATTTCTACACAGATCCTGCTGCTGGAAGAACCAGAGAGGACTTGGATTTATTTTTCTAAAGGATGACTATAGAAATCAACTCACCTGCATCATCAGATTTCAATCTGAACACCTCAATGAGATCACCAGTTTTACCCAGTACAGAGGTACATTGATTTATCCACATCCAGAATCTCCCCAGAGCTTGTTCGGGCTCTTTCATCCAGCTGCCTTCTAGAGAAGGTGATGGGAATGGCTGCACTCTCAGATCTCACCCCAGCACAAGACTCATCAGGATTTACTTGGTTGTTAAACTGATATATGCTGATATGTTGACCTTTCAATTCACAATTGAAATAAAAACCTTAACATTTAGCAATTTTAAGGGACATCATCAATAGATCAATTCAGTGCACAAGAGTGAGTGCAGATCTCAAATTGGTCATCACTGGCAAATCTCTTTTTACAAAGACTATGCTGAAGTGATCTGGTAGGGACTGGGGTTATATCCCACACTGCTTGTTTTGAGAACTATGAACTTGTTTCCTAAAATTGTACTTTATGCAGCAGAGAAACTTCTCTGGTCTCCAGTGGAAACAGTGAACAAAGAACTCTAACCTCTACCACTATTTTTGATCTTATATGCACTATAAAGAGAGTCACAGAATGAATGAATTGCAGCAAAGCATGGCTCCTAATCTACACTCCCAGCTATTACATTTTTTTGGTGTGGATAGTAAGGCTGACCAAATTAAAGCCCATAAATGAGCCCATGGTTAACCATGTAACATACACATATCCTAAGTCAGGTTCCTGGACTAACTTCCTGGAGCATACTGTGGCTATAGCTCAGGCCAATGTGTTTACTGATGCAAGTCTTCCTGCTCAGGTCATATTCTCTATAGTGTCAGGAAGCCTTCAAAATGTGCAGTCAGACCAGGAGAATGTTCTCTGCTGCTTCATCTTTCCTATCTGCTTTTTCCACTCCAACCTCAAAACTTGTCCTTTGGCTACTTTTACCATCTTTTCAACCTAAACAGAATAAAATATCATCCACAGCACTGATATTTAATGAAGAAAATGACTTAATCCTAGGGGGAATGGGAGGGATAGAGAAGGAGAAAGAAGATCTCTTTCCTAGACTGATTTCAAATAATTTCATTTAGGCCACTTGATAGGAAGATTTTATTATTTCTGGTTGTCTCCACCTACCATCTTCATGACCTTTCTCACATCTAGAGAAATTGTTGAACACATTCTAATTGTTACTTGGTCTTTGATTTCTGAACCAAATGCTCCTCTTACTTTGTATAAAGATACAGGGAACAGTTTTCAGACAGGTTCAACTGAATCAACTGGTTCAAATACATGAGTATCTTCTGGTCAAGTGCTCAGCAGGGCCTTTGACTTCCTGACCTGTAACCATTTCAGATTAGAGACAGGATAAATGTCAAGTAATAACAATAAGAAAGAGCCATTTATTTTCTGATTTCAAAAATTCTATGTTTCTTCCAAGAAAAAAAGAATTGGTTGTAACAAAATATGTATACAGATAAAGCTTGTTAGATTGCAATGAGAAAAACAACTTCAAATTCATATTCAATCTCTCAAATATGGATCTACAGACTTAAGGAAGAAAAAAAAAACCCCAAACCTTGTAAATTGAGTTTGCATGCCATTCTGTTCACAGTATTATGCCACCGTCACCATAGTTTCTGAGCACTTCCTAGCACTGTGTTAGGTGACATTAACATTTGTCACACATGGAATTTATCACTGTGAAATTATTTATTACTATTCTTAGCAATGAAGATAGTGGGGATGGGGGGGTGGGAGGACTTATTGAGTGAGAAATGAGACTTGCATATCTGGACATGTTTTGTGCCACAGGGGTCGGAGCTGCTCATGCTTCTGTAAGCCATGGTGGGAAAGTGTGGAACTCAGTCCACACTACAGCCTGCACGACAGGACCTATCAGCTGCTCAAATATAGAAATGCCTATTTTAAATGCAAGAGATCCTTTCACAGGAAAATTAACAGCAAAAGAACAACAACAAAAAAAAAATTACACAAAAAAATTCCCTCAGTGTTTTCACCCATAAGGTTGTTGAAATATGTCCTTGTAAATTCATAGGTAATGCAGACCTGGAAGAGACTTTGCCTACTCACTGTAGTCTCTTGGGATGCCAGGCAAGTGTGCAATATAACAACACATAAAATTTTACCTGAGTTCCTCTGAAAACCAGCTAGGCTGCCTCACTGACTACTTCTATTGGACAGATTTTTCTAATTTCATTCCCATCATAGTTCAAGACTTCTAATTTGAAGACTAAATAAAGTCATATACAATTCACAGTTTGGTTTTTTTGTTTGTTTGTTTTTTTGTAATGTCCTTTGTTTAAATAGCTCTTCTTTTGATGGAGATTTATTGAATTTGAAGCATCCCTGACCTCCTTCCTCCAATAATACCTTAGAAGTATTTTATCAAACAACCTCAGGTACCAGGATGGCTGGGTTCTGTGGCTCCGTTTCCACAGCTGATACCTGTATTTTACTGCATGCTGTGTATCTGGATTGACAATGTGTAGGAGGTGAGCTGGAAAATGGGAAGCTAGAAAGGCATTTAGGAACAAGGGAGTGGCACAGAACAGGGGGACATCAGTGGTTATGTGTAGCTAGGAAAAGGGTTTGGTGTGGTTGACCAAAGACTAATTATAGGTTCAAGGATCAGAATGTGTACACACTCAAGTCTCAGCAAGAGTAATTAATTTCTAACATTTTGTCACATTTAATGCATTTTATTAGAGAAGTAAAAATCCTGTAAACTATCTGCAATCTTTTCTTTCTGTTGCCATACATTAGTCTACTGTGCAATACATATATACTCAAAATCACATGCGTGTAATGCTAATGCTGGAACATTCAACAAAGTGTCTGAAGTGGAAACTGCACAAAGTGATATCTACAGTTCTTGGAATGCCAGGAGAGTATCCATGTTTCCTGCCTTGGACCCTGTTAAATTTAAGAGGGCATTTTCTTTTTTATTGAACAGTCGCTCGGCTTCTATAACTCTCAGCTGTTTATGTAACTGTAAAGTAAAGATTACCAAGGACAATAACCTCAGGGAACTAAGCACAGTTACTACTCCACTTTAAAAATTAAGCCACGGAAAGTATGCTAAAATAATATCATAGAGTGGTTTAAACCCATAAAAAGCAAGGAAATTCCAAGCCAAGTCTGGAAATCCAGACTGACAATCTCCCTTAACCCCAGGTCTAGTAAAGAGGGTGAGTGAGGCCAGTATTTCTGGGGTGCAAACCAGCTTCATAATACTATCCTAATGCAGCTTTTGTGATTTCATTTCCTTTCAGATTTTGCTCAGCCCAATCCTGCTTTGCTTTTAAAATAAATGTTTATGGTTATTCATTTTACAAAATGTTAACAATTTAAGGCCAGATTGCCTGTGCTCAAGTCAGAGAAGATGAGAGCCACTTTAAGCCTCTCCTTCCACTCCCCTAATCTTCAGCTTGAAAACTGCCTTGGGTGCATTGCCTTTGCATTGCTCAGCATTTGCTCTGGTAGACTGCACTGCCAGTTCTGCCTTCTTGCCTCCAGCCACGCCCTCAGCCCTTGCACGAAGGCGTGGGGATGGTGTACAGCAAACGCTGCCTGCTCTGCAGCAGGGAACTCCCTGGCAGCAGGGGAAGCTGCTCCCACCTGCACAGGCCTCTACTCATCTTTTTTTTTTAACTTCTGCAGCAGTTCATGGAAGCAGGATGTGATCCATGCTTCTTCAGAATAACTTTATGCCTCTGAACAGTGAGAGGCAATGGCACATTTAAAGGGAATCGTGTACTTGCTGATAGGCAAGACTTTGTAACATTTATGTGTGACATCAAGGCCGTTGTTCCTTATAGCAAAGCTGCACGGAAGATTTTTTTCAACTTTAGAAATTTTTTTTGAGAGTTCAGAACAATTCTTGACCCTCACTGGGACTGCATAAGATTGCCAAAGCTTCTTTTGTGCAGAGATAACTCCATGCATGTACCAGAGGAGCCAGTAATGTTCAAGCATGCATAAGCATGGCTTATAACAAAGCACATGATTCAGTCTGGGGCGCTGAACTGCAGCTTTTCATGTCCAAGATGACTTCCCTGAGCACCAGCTTTTTTTACTGTGTTTTTGCAAATGCTTCCTTGTCACATCTGGCCAACTCTGTATCAATAATTAAATATACACTGCTACAGTGACTGATGTATAGTTCCCTAGCTTCTAGATGAATGCCCTGACTACATGGCTATAGAATCAGTCTCCCTTGCTTTATTTGGCTTGGTGACTGTTTAATTATTTATACAAAATGAAAGCTTTAGAAGCCTGTGAGTATTTAATATCTCTAAGAGACTTAAGAAGTCTTTAAGAGCTGCTGGTCAGCACCTTCCCTTGGGCCGGTCACAGTTCTCTTCCCCAACATATACAATTTCTGTAAGAAGGTTGAGCATCTCCAGAATGTGACTGTGTGATATCTGTAGTAACTCTGTGTTCCTGCTTAAATCCCAAAAACTTAATCACTCTGTGTAATGTTGTTCTGCTTTTATGCCAGTTCAGGGCAAGACAATTTCTGGGAAAAGTTCACAAGTTCTTCACGTTCAACTATCTTCTCCTCTCCATTTTTGGTACCAATCAGCTGTGTTTTCTGCACCCTGTCAGCTCTGACCTTAGCCTCAGTATGGAAAAAGCAGTTTAGCTCCTGATCTGACTGAAGTAAACACTAGCAAGGACTTAGAACTCGATGTCTCACCACCTAACTGTTAAACTCTACAGAGATGAGAATTTGTGTCTAAGTTTGATCAGAACTCTTGTTCTGCAGCTTTCAGTATATGCCCCTTAGAATACTGTTTTTTTACCTGAGGCTAAGCACACTGTAAAAAGCAACTAGAAAAGCAAACCCACCACTACACAGAAATCCATGTCTTTGCTAAAAAACTTATAAAGGTCTGCAAACTTAAGGCTCAAAAATAATTTGTATAGATCTTTAAGAAAGCTTTAAGAAAGCTCTCAATCTTCAATGAGAGCTTGTTTCACCAGAAACATATCCACTTTAACAACATGCAAACACAGAGCTTCTTTTATAATTATATTTTAAAAAGAAAAATGACAAATTAAAAACAATTATCAAAGAACCAGCATCTCTGCAGAGTTTCAAACCTAAACTTTTATCATTTCTGGATTTCCATGTTAGATGCTGAAATTAGGAGAGCTGTGTGGAAAGGCTGCCAGGATCTTATCACTGGGAAATTAACAGTAAAGCCTCAAAGCCTCTAATAGGAATGTTGTAGTGCAGATTTTAGGCCAATCTTTCCATATTAGGAAGGTAAATGTATTAAGTTGCAGTGGAGAGAGAGATTTCAAAAGTGTACTTAAGGATCGTTCTCTATTAAATTATGTGCAGTTATGAGAATAATTTCTAAAGGTTTCAATTTGATTCTTATCTTGTTTTAAATTAAGTTTGAAACTTTCCATACAGGAATATAGTGCAAGGACTTTATTTAAGAGTTGGAAATCACTTTCACCCTGGAATACAAAAAATGCTGTCTTTCTACTTTTATGCTCATTTTGTAAAATACTTAAATTCAAGAAAGCTTGAGGTTCATCAGCTCCCCATCTCGAGTACAGAGCAGTTGTGGTTTCTGCACTGTCAGATGTAACCTTAGTGCTAATTTGGGAAAAGCACTTCTCACATGGAGTGCTGAAAGACTGATAACCGAATCCACAATGGAATGACATTATTTCAGCAGGGAAGTACAGGGCCTGTGGAAAATGGCTGCATTTTCCCACTGCATAAATCCTCCTGACTCAGCTCTCATTGTGGAAATCTACTGCACAAAAGCAGATTTTGCTTGCATGACTGGGTTTAAAATGTCATCATGACTATCATAACTGAAGTTGACGTTGGTCATCTTTAACACATTATTGCTCTACCAGGTATCAAGACAGATGGGTATGTCTACAACCCTTGTACTTTACTATTTCCTGAAGACCAGAAATCTCATTTACTGTCATAATAAAATAACCCAATGAATACAATTTTTGTCTTACTGGGTAAACACAGAAATGCTGTAGACCTGAATCTGTTCTCCAGACAGACAGTTGTCCACATGAATTGCAGCAAAACTAAATGTAACAGGATATGCATCAGATACATAAACTTGTCATATTAAAATACAGCTTCATACTTGTAATATAGACACTTATCTGATACGTGTATCCAATGTATGTTATATATAGAGTTAATCCAACCTGCAAGAGCATCTTGTGGTTTTAATCATGAGTCGGGTTGATGTTGTTATGGATTGTATATACAGCTAATGTGATACCCAGTTTGATATTAGAAGGTCTTGACTAGCTAATAACAAACTGTGTTTTAAAACTTACTCTGCTCTTACACATTAAAATTTGTGTGAACAGTTTGCACTAAATTGTAAAACCACATAAGAAAGCCTGAACCTCACCAGAGACATAAATAATATGGCTAGGAGCAAAAAATGTCTAAGAATAAAATAATTTGTGAACTCAAAAACAGGAGTGCAGGTGCAAGCAGTATGTACAGCCAAAGTAGAGCTAGTTAACACTTAAAAAATTAAAATTTAAATTAACTCAGCAACTACAGTGAGTATTACTTAATTCAAATGTCAGCTTTTTCAGACAATGAATTCTCACTTCCAAAATGCTCATATCCTTGTATAGCTAAAGCCAAGTGTAATTCCATTTGAGCTATTTTAAATTTGACTTCAGTAGAACTTGGATGGAGTACTCAGATGCATTCTAAAGTATATTGGTTCATGAAGGCAAAATCAAATTTCCTCTGAAACTATCTTCCCCTCCTCAGACATGCAAATAAACAACCACAGGCTTGATTGCTAATATCCATACAATAATGCAAGCTATTGTGCCTTGCTAAACTATTGGATATTTTGAAACCAAATCACTTGGAATCCCCAGGACCCTTTTCTCTTTTTCCAAACTCCCAACAACTCTGGCTTGCTCATGAAGTTCTGCTGGTTGACTTTCAGCTGGATGTGGCCAGCGTCCCCTTCAATCCAGCAAAAACTAAACCTTGTACAAAGCACAGTCCTGCCCAAGGCTCTGGAGCTACTTTGTGTTCATGTGTGGCTGATGCCTCAAGCCTTGAGCTTCTGTCCAACTTGCATGCCTATGCTGCTCATACTGTCTGTGTATGTTTTAAATTTAATCACACCCCACAAATCTCAGTGTAATTAAACCAAAAATGCTTCTTTATAAATCACTTTTGATTAGTTTAACTGGTTTAAGGCAGAATTCTGCCCCAAATAAAAGAGGAGTGTATATGTCACAGATGTTGCTGGAACAGAGCTGTGTGCTAGTCTTTAATGGCTGGATGAGTGTAACCAGAGAAATGTACATTTTACATACCATTTAGCCACCGGGAGTCGTGCTGCTCTGTTCTGATGGGATGGTGATGCCCCAGAGTTCGGAAAATGGCGAAGTCCCTGCCCATGAAGTCTGCTGCTGTGCCAGAGTACAGTTCTCCATCTGCAGGAGGACACAATTGTAAGCAATATTCCTCAATTTTCCAGTCATGGCAAGTCAGAGAAAGCTGTCATATGTTCATATTTCACTAATAAGGATAATGAGTAAATTACAAAACAACAAGCCATATGCAATGTATTGTCATTGAAAATAGAGATTAGACCCAATTCCTCACTGCAGAGCTTAATTGTAACCTCTTGCAAATGAGCTGTATCTGCAGACTGCTGGTGTGCTTTTCAAAAATGTGTTTGAATTCTTAGGCTGGAACAGTGACAGCCAGTGCACCTACCCTGGCAGGCAGGAGTATGCAGCCTCAGAAAACCTACCTAACTGTGAAATTGCCCTGTTTAGAACAGGAGTTTGGTTTGGACACCTTCCAACCTACTGGGTTTATGTGACTCTGGGAACTGAAGAGTCCATCTCAGTCACTTTTGGTTCAGAAAGTCCTTAGGTCCCTTTAATTTTTCCTATGGAATCTATGTGGTTTTTACTTTGGTTCATTTAAGGGGCTTTTTTGTTTTGTTTTGCATTTTTGTTTTGGGATTTGCTGGTTTTGGTGGGGTTTTTTTCTGTTGTTGTTGTGGCCATTTTCTTACGGTTTGTTTTTTACTCTTTTTTTCTGAGCAGATCCTCAGAAAACAGTATATTTTACAGGAAAGACAGAACATGCCTTTCTCCTTTGACCACCTTTGCAACTGGTACTGGCAAAGGGCAACAGCTAAGGGAGAAAATAAACGAGGTCATTCCCTGCTACCTTGACCCCCACGCAATTCACAGTGAACAACTGAACTAAAAATTGACCTATGATACTTCAGCCCATAAATGGCACATACACAGCCTAGCTGGAGATGAAACTCATCCCAGTGTGTCCCTCCTCAGCCACAGAGGAGACAGAGGGGGTGAGGAGAGAGACACTGTCTAAATTCTAAGGAGCAGGTCAAGTTAAATACCTGCCAGCTGGAAGAGAGTGTAATAATAATAATAATGACATTGTAACGAGACCCACAGAAAAGAACCAGGGATCAAAGTACAACACATATCTTTCTGACATTAATTTACAGCTTGTCCATGAAATCACTCCAAATCAAAAATGCTAAAAATGCTTTTTTAGGACTGTGTTCTACATCTGTATGTGAAATGAGATAACCTACCCTATGCTGTTAAAATGGAATTAAAAAGCATTATTCCTTCCAGCTACTACTTTCAAACTACCCATATTACACGGGTCCCTTGTGAAAAAGACAAGTTTGAGGATAAAATAACTCTTTCTTTAGCTAAGGTAATACATTTTTCATGGTCATGATGAACTCTACCATATCCTCATTTTAAAACAACCTTTTAGGAACAAGTTTATCATTTTCATGGCAATTTTAGGTATTTCCATGGCAGGACATCCAGATCCAAGCATGCCTAGTGGATATCACTGTCACTTTTCCCCTGAACACTGACACCATGAAATCACCAACTGAACCTAGAGTGGTTCCGTAACCATATGGTAGCTGTGAAAGTCAGGAAGGGTGAAAACATGATAGCGGAAAGGCGTGGAATTGAATGAATTCACAGCAGAGATTAGAAGCAAATAGACCAGTCATGCCCAGCAGGAGGTGTAATCAGAAGGGCAACAGAACGGCATATCATTAATTAATAATTTACCATTCTTCTGTGTCATTTTCAACTTTTTTTTTGAAGGGGAGACAATCACTTAATTATAGTTATTATTATGTACAGAGTATGCAGCTGAGATTTTAAAGATCATAAAACCTTTTTGCCTGTGAAAAGGGCTTTGATGCTATGCTTAACCTTTCTTTAACCTTATCTTCATTTTCTTGTCTTTCAATCCCTAGTGAGTTCTGATAAATCAATAGAAATCAAAGGGGAAAGGAAAAACCAACAAGGGCTATTTTTCTTCTTAGTTATCAACAGATCTAAAGGTCAATCAGTCAAGAAAAAAATCTATATTTAATACTATATTGCTAAAATTTAACCAAATACAATTTGAAAATGAATGAAAACTATATGTTTGAAATTGTTTAGAAATATGTTTAGAATTGTAAGGTCGTTTTGACACCTCAGTTTCTAACTTGATATATAAAAACCACTGCAGGCTGTACTCTGCTCAACCCAAGAGGACACTACAAGGCTCTTGTGGCTGATACTTTTTCTTCAATGGTGACAGGATAAAAGTTTTGCCAATAACTGGCTTCAGCAGGCTTCAAATGAGGAAGGGTCTGTAGAAAACTGTCTGACCTTTCTACATCCCTACTACAGCCCCTCCAAGTTTCAGTATAGCTAGACCAGTGCCTGCAGTTTGAACTGATCTGCTGTAGACATGCAAAAAGGGGATTTTGACTTCTTCCAGACAGAAATACCAAGGAATACCATTTATTTTTGTAAGGCTTTAGATAATTTTTGCAAAATTCAGGGTGAGCCTCAAGTCATGTCCCAGATGTGCGCATCCTTTGAGTTAGTGCTATGCAAAAGCTATATGAGGATTTTGCCTCCTGTCTAGATAGAGGTACATTCATCTTTATTTCCCTGTGCATACTTTCTTTTGGACTGAAATTTACTCATCGCTAGTCTGGAAAATTATTCTTTAATGTCACAGATAATCTTCACTGTGTTACTTGTACTGTTAGCAGTTTAAAAAGAAGTTTTATAAACTTTAAGAAGAAAATGGAAATTAATAGTTTGAAAACTGGCAAACATTTATTAAAGGGAAAGAACAAAGGAGAAACAAAAAAAAAAGAAAAAATTAGTCAATTTGTATTTCCAGCCCAGCAGCAGAACTAAAGGACGGCCTTCAGTTGTTTGCAGAGGTAAAAAATATGTTTTTGGACAAAAAACCTATTGTAAAGGAGTAGCATGCTGACACACAAATGTAAACAGAGATACATATATTGACTTTACTAAATAAAGAGGCAACAATTAAAGTCCGTAGTAATGTTGATTTTTGGAGGGGAAGAACCATTTACATAAACAGCACAGAACTCTGAATAACTCCCCAAGGTCATGAGATACAAAGATGTTGAAAACTATGCAAAGTGCATGTATTAGATAAATTGTTTCTATTCAGCTTTTAAGTAAGATTGCATTCTGAAAGAAAATAATTTGTGAAGACTAAAAACTGTAAACTTTCCTTTCAAAGTAGTAAGGAAGTTGAATGAATGAGGAATATAGGCAAAATCAAGCCCTGAATGTCACAATTGCTCTCAATGGTAAAAGGGTTCACAAATGAAATCTATCCTTGGTTAAAAGGTTTATTCAGTAAAATTAAGATTTTCAGACATAGAGGTGGTTTGACTTTGCTTCTTTTGAAGTCATTAACTACAATTTCCCAGAAAGTACATTAAAGTAATTTTAAAATCTTGAACATCATATGGACTTACTAGCAAATTTCTAAGAAATAGATTACTAAAGTTCTTAACTAATGAAAAGCCACTATCTTTCAGATCATATTAATAAATATTTGGGAGCATTAAGGCACCTAAACCAATTTTTAAAAATGGTTAAATAATTAAAGATTAAATAATTGTTAAAATCTAAAAGGAATTGTGAATTTTAAAAGAAAAGAAGAAAAAACAATCAGTGAGACACAAGAGCATAAAAAGCTTTGAGAATTCTGGATAACCAAAGATTTGAAAATCCCCAGTGGTCATTTCCCTAAACAAACAGTTGTTGGGACAATGCAGCCTCCTTCTCTGAAGGGTCGGGTTTTTTTTTTCAACTGTCCCAATACAATTCCTTTAGTCTAACACATTCAGTGATATTTTCTCCTGTGATTATATTCCTTGGAAACCATGCCGCTTCTCATTTTCCTCCCACACTGGAATACTCGTGAGTGGTGCCCAGGGATTTCTTGGTCTCTACATTTCATGCATTAGGCCACTCAAATGGAGACTGTTTAGTTAGCAGCACATAGATGGGAATGGCTGCACAGTGTCTTACATTACTAGGAACCACTTGTATCATGTTCCCAGCTGGCATTTACTTTAGAGTAGGGTAGCAATAACCAACTTTAATGAACAACTGTTAAAAAAATAATGAAAAATGTTTGCAGGTGGATGGAACAAGGAATGCATACTGGAAAAATATTGGAACAATTTAATAATGATGAACTGTTTATTTTCATTTTGCTTTAATGTGGCTTTTTTTTTTCAAATACTATTGATTTTTTTAGGAGAGAGGGAAAACTGAAGATCCTCTTTACACTGGTAACAGTTTGTTTCAGCTGAAATACAGAATAGGCCTCCTGGGTACTAATGGCTATTAAAGACCTGAAGTTACTTTTTTGCAAATTAACATTCATGTTTTGCCCAAATTCCTGCCTTTCACTTACCTAAAATTTAGTTTCTAGTTATGGTGTCAAAAACATTGTCCTTCCACACTTTGCAAAATATCTGTTTAGTGTTTCTGATGAAGAAGAAAGATAATGTTTCCTTCCCCTCAGTAACCATCTAAATTATTCTTCTCAGCCACTTTTTAGCTTTCCTGATAGTTACTTTCAATTACTAACTATAACATTGCATTTTAATGAATGCTGGGGAATTCTTTTACATAGCTGCCCTCTTAAATCTTAGATAAACCATGTTCACTTACAAGGACAAATGTTCTGTCACGTGAAGGGCCAGGAGTAGCTGAGTTACAGCTCAGGAGTAGCTGAGTTTCAGCTCAGTCCAGGAGAAGAGAAGCAGCAGTGCATCCATGTCCCTCTTGTGACACCTTTGTGGTTAAGAGGCTCCTCTGGCCTTCATGGCCACACTCACTGCTTCCCTCCTGTGATCCCTGCTTTGGACAGCAGCTGGACCAAACCTCTCCACCTCCAGTCATTGCTTGGCCAGTTCATGCCCTGTTTCTCAACTGTTTTGGGGGTGGAAGTTATTTTGCCTTGGTTCATCACTTTACCATAAAAAATAAGGTGTTTTTGGCAAAGAGGAGTTATTTTTAGGCAAAGAACCAGCAGTGAATTTGGCATACACCCTCTGCAATACACACTCAGCAGAAAAGGGTCGCAGTAAATGCAACATCATAACCAGTAACGCAGTGTGGCTGTGAGGCATGTATAAGGAGGCAGAGAAAGAAGGCTGCTCGTGTTCAGGATGCAGGAATGCTAATTTCAGCTTCACCCTGAGTTTTGTGTGACTGAAGCAGAAATTTTTCATTGGCTTGGAATGCTTGATTTGCACCATTTTCTATTGTGTTATTACACCCAGTGGCTCTAACTGAGGCCTGATTGAAAACAAATGATCATGCTCAGTCTATTCTTTATTAGAAGGAAATATACATGGAGTGAAAATTATAGTGAGAGGAAGTGGGCTCAAGAAAGCAAAGATGTATTAAAGAGATGAAATATAAGCCAGGGGAAGTAAGATAATCATATTTGTGATGGACTGAGTGAAAAAAAAAGAAAGAAAAAGGAATGTGAAAAGCTAGATGCTGTTGACTTTGTGCAGTTGCATACCGGTTATACCATGAAATACTGGCTTGTCATCATTCTCTTCTTTATTTCATATTAAAGTAAATAGTAAAGCTATTCACTTGAGAGTAGCTTTGTCACAAATTCAAGTTGCTCCAGGCACCAATTTATACACTGGCCTTTTACACACAGTCTTTTTTACTTTCTGTTTGTACAGGGTACAAGTTGGAGCAAGATGTGGATGTCTTTCCTGTTTTTCCTGTTAAAAAGCATGTGTCCCCAGGTTAGCTCATCACCTGGGATCATTATGGGCTTTTAAGATCAGGAAATGAGGCACACTTAGGACTAAATTTTTGTTGCTGTCTATTTTGAATAGCTTAATTTTTAAATGCAAAGTAAATAGAATAAGGGCAGACGGTAAGTAAGGCCCTAGGCTAAAAATACTATTCAGGACAAAGGCCTGAATAAACCAATGTATCTCATTATATGTCATTTCCTGAAGACTTCTGAGATATGAGAATCTCTAATTTTCTCAAATTGTTGGATTTGAAGTTGTAATAAATTGCCAGAAAATTACATGTAAAGATGTTAAAAGATAAGGTGGCTACACCTAGGCAGAGGTGTAGGGAAAGAAGAATCTGTTTCCTCCTAATTTAGTCTCATAAAACATCCTTTTGCCTTTTTTGTGAACATGAAGTAATAACAATGAACATATTTAATTTAATTAGGTAAGTTAAATCAATTAGATAAATTAAATCAATTGCATTAGTTCAATTAGATTGACACAGTCCACTTGCTCCGTATTTACATATTCCATGAAATGAAGTATTACCAATTCAGAAACACCTAATTTATTTCTTTTTGATCTGGCCAGGAATTTAACTTTATTTACTGTCAGACAGATCTCTTCAGCTGAAACATCACCTTAGGACCTGGATCAGTGGCTGTTCATTGATCTCCAGCTTCCATGCAAGCTAAAGTTGGGTGACAGACATTCCTTGGCAGAAAAACTGATGTAAGGAATTATCTATTCCTGCTCTCACTTAGCTCTCAGCTGTGCTTGTGTGACCACCAGTGTGGCCAGCCTGTAAACTGGGTGATTAAAATGCCTCCACCAAGATGAATCAAGCAGAATCAAGGTACCACAGGGGTATAAAGCAGCTCTTGTGACACCTGAATCTTGGTTTACACCTCAGGACATTTGGGTGAACTGTATGAAAAGTAAACCAGAATTGCTTTTACCTGGAAATAAATTGCATAGAACAAATGCCTATTGTAGGTACTGCAAGGAGAAAAAAAAAAGCAGAAAACTGGCAAATATTTTACAGTGAATGCACATCTTATTGAACTTGTTATGTGGCACCTACCTACTAAAAGTGAAGCTGTCAGCAGTTTGGGATCATAAGGGCTTTTCCCCCGCCCATTTTCAAAATGTGACTCTTCCATTCTAAAAATGTTGTCCTGTGAAATAAAAAAAAATTAAAAATTTAAAAAAATAGAAAAGAAGGTAAAAGCAACATTATTTCATTAAAGAAAACTAAGGAGTAATTTGAACTGTGTTCAAGAAGAGTGCAGTGTATGTGAGTCCTAGTGGGGTTTGTGGCTTCAGGGAAGTCAAATTGCACTGGGTGAGGATCTGGTAAAAGTGCCCATCTCCTTCCTAATCAGTATGTGCTGAATGCTGGTCAAAGGCAAAAATACACATAAACAGCTTGTGTCTCTTCTGTTGCATTTCACATATAATTTATTTTCATATTAACTTTCATGGGTTTATTGAATTATTTTTGCTTTCACTGAGAATACATCTGAGTAACAGTAACTGAAGAAGCAGGAATTTGAAACTTTTATCTGAAAAAAGATAAAATCTATTTTTTACTGACTATTATTTTCTCTAATGCACCACCACTGTAGATTAGTACATCACATGATGCTAAATTCAGCTTTTCCTAATCTGAGTATATCCTCAAATTCAATTTCAATTGCATCAGGAAAGCTATTATTATTATTATTATTACTATTATTACTACTACTACTACTCCTAGTACTCCTCAATACCTTGAGATGACACTTTTAAAATATACAGGCTGAGGGCAAATCACAGGGGAATATCAACCAAGACTAAAAAGGGCCTCAGTCAACACCAAGTCAAATGAGGTAAATAAATCCAAAGCAATGGGCTTTTCAGTACATTTAATTAATTTTAACAGGGGGACCAAGTCTGCCAATCAATTTGAATAGTATGTTTATCTTACATTTTGCACTGAGGATAAAACCAGAAGAATAGATGCTTTGTGCACAGAAGTCTTCAACATTCACAGAGGACTTGTGAAGACCTCAGGAAAATCTGGGATTTCCATTTCCCAGCTGCATTGTGGTTAATTTGCAGACACCTAATTAAGTCAAGGAGCCCCAAAGAGAAGAGATCAACCTCCACCTTGGAAGCAGCATCCTCCTTGGCTCCCTGCCTTCCCTATATTGTTCATCCACACTGAACCCATGCATGGGCCAGGCTAGTGACCAAACACACTTCCGAACTGTGTTATTTCAAACCCACTGTGTCCATGATTCTGTAAGCCACAGGCTACAGATTTTATTAGAGGCTTGTTCAATTACATCACACAAGCATGTATCTGTGTGTATTTATTACATATTTTCAAAAGAACGTGAGACAGATTTCACATTTCCTTCCATTCACTGAAGAAAAAGATGAAGGGAGAATGAACTGTTAGGAGGATAGCCATCTATGGCTTACTGCACTGTAAGATAAAAAGGCTGGACACAGCTGAGTGAAGTTTGTTCCCAGAATTCAAGCTCAATCTCCTAAAACATGGTTTTTGTACATGTAGCCTGCCTGATTATGTTTATACAGTCATCCTGTATCTGTAGTATCTGACACAGTATTAACATTTCTCTCTCTCCTGTTGTCTTTGTTTCTGGCTCTTAATAATCCAGATACATTCCTTGCTTCTCTCCAGTTTTCTGGCTTTGCTCTTTCTAACCAGAGATGAATAAATAATCAAATAGAAAAGCATTTCTGGAATTCGACTGTAGGGTCCATATCTAGATCTTGCACAATAAATAAAAGTAGTAAATTGATGAGAATGCTAAACCTCAACTGCAATAATAGAAGATGGCACTAATGCTACAAGCTATTATTGAAAAATGTTATTATCAATCTATATTTTCTTGGCATTTCTCCTTAGTAGATGGTAATTGCTCAACCTGAATACCAATTAATATCTGATAAGGCTACAGAGTCAGTGGCATGACAGTTAAAGCAGAATATATTCCCAAAATAATCCCATGTGTCATTATAAGACAAATAGGAAACAGATGTGGAAAGTGATTTGGTGTAGGAAGGATCTGATTTTTGACTGTATTCTTCTGGTTTATGTCACTGTAGCTCTACTGATATTGGTGTGTAGAAGGCAAGAACAAGCGGAGACCCAGGTCAACCTAAATCAGAGATGATCTACCCTTCTCTTAGTGTTTGTGGAATAAAACAGTTGAAATAAGAGGCCTGAGAGGGAAATCCCACAGCGTTTTCACATTTCAGTTAAAAAGCAATGAGCAGACACGTACTGTAAGTTTCTAAATTTATGGGTGAGTAATAATGACAATAAATACATCGCTGTTAAGTGCCAAATAAATGTATCATGGTTAGTCTGAGGCCCCAGGCAGGTCTGACAAACATGCTGTAGGAAGTCCAACCTGTCACAAACAGGGCAACTCGCCCAAACAGCTTTTTGGGTGCTGAAATCAACCCACCTCTATCTACAAACCCACAGAACATACAGGCAACAGAGGAATAAACTCTTTTCTACATACCACCTGCCATTTTAAAAGCCTAGGAAGCAATATCACTTGTGATAGGTATTTGATCACACTAGTCACTTGTCTGATTTGTGATAGGTATTTGATCACACTGGTCACATTTCCACCCAAATTTTATCAGTCTGCCTGGAGATAGCAGAGAACAAGGCTCTGCTCAGAGATTTAGGGGGTCTTTGGACAATGTGAGTGTGGCCTTCCTTTGTACAGTACAGACAAGAGCTATCAGATGGAAAGAATGCACACTGTTTTCAGAAAACTTGTGATCAGTTAGTAATTTTGCTGCTTCTTGGGTTTTGCAGTTAATTGAATACAAAGAATGGTACTGCAGTGAGTCAGCAAATGCCTGAGCCATAGACAGCAAAATCCCCTCTGTATTAAACAAATGCTCAATGCTGCAAAGTTTTATGAGGGCTATTACAGAATCAAGGACAGGAATTCATGACAAAGCAAGATTGCCAGGTGGGAGAAAAAGTTTCAAGAAATGCAAAAAGAAGGAAAAAAAAATCAAAGTAAGGCCTTTGTAACTCGGCAATTAGCGAAATTTATTGTCTAAACCCTTTCATTAGTTGCATTGGCATCCCAAAAGGATATTGCAATGCACTTCAAACCTTTTTTACAGATCCTTGTAGTTAAAACCTTGCTGTGGCATGTTTTATGGGTTATTAAACACTAAGTTTATATCTCATTGATGCTTCTTTATAATCCATAGTAAAACCACCGAAAATGAGAGTGTTTAGGTCTTGAAATTCCACAAACCCATAAAGACAACAACTGACTGCTGGCTCATGATATGACATGAATTGTTTCACCTAGTAAATGCCTTGTATCGAAGGAGATAATGCTTCTGGCTCCTTAAAACATATGTTTTCTGTAGCAGACAGTATGATAAATGGCAAGATTTAGCCAAAAAGCACTACAGTTCAGTCCTGGAAATGAAGGAAAAAATTGTTGTGATTCCCAACGATCTGCCACTTCCAGGCTCCAGAGACTCGCTTCCAAACGGCTGAAATCCTGAAACAATGTGTCATATCATGACACTGAGTGGTGACAAGACCTTGCTATCTGACTAGACATTTCACATCTTGTTATTGAATAGCTTCAGTCAGCCAGCAAGCCACAAAAACATTTTATATATATGTGTATATATATATATGTATATATGTATATACATGCTATATATACATAAACAACAACTCCATATCTATTTATACAAATATATATATATATTTATACCTAGTATGATAACCTCTTAAACATTTTTTCTTCTATGTCTGCCTATATCTAGACCATCCAGTACTGTCTGGAAAACTTAAATTAACTGTTATTGGTAAATATAGATTTTATTTCCCAGTTTAGTACTACTGCCTTGCAGGGGAACATGTGGCCAGTTGAGGAAGCACTAACCTACCATCCAAAGTCTGGACAGCACTGACTGTTGAATTTCAGGGAGATTTTTTTCCTGCAAATTTTCTGGCCGTTCTCACAGAAATCATCCCAGATCTGCAGAGCCTAATGCAGCAAAATCACTGCTGGTCAATAATGAATAAACACAGTGAAAGCAAATGATCTGAAGAGACTTTGTTGATGGACTGTGCACAGCTACTATGGAGTTAGTACTGGTTTAAATTATTAGGCATGGAATGACAACAGTGAAGCTCCCCAGCCATTCCAGCACAATGGAATGAACTCATATCCTTACTCTTGTAACCCCCAAACCATAAATAGAAAGGAGCACATCTCCAGGGTATCTTTCAGGGGCTAACTGATTTCCACAAGAAGCTGCTGAACAAAGAATGGTCCAGAAACGTGCAATGTGCCAAGAGCCTTAGGAACTATCACAATCTTTGTTTAATAAAAAAGGTGGAGTTGGTCATAGCTGTGAGAATTTTTGATGTTGACATCTCCCTTGCTATTTACACAGACTCAGTTGTGCTATGATTAAGTATTTTATAAAACAAACTGATCAAGAAAAAAACAAAAAGACAAACCCCAAAAGCAACACCCCTGACCCAAAACCTCGGAAAAAAATAGCTCCAAATGATTTCCAGAGTGCCTGGAGCATAACAATGCATCCATTGTGCATTGGAGGACTTTAAAGCCAGTGGCAATGTCTCTTAACTGAGTAAGAAGTCGCTGGCATGGAAATATTTTGTTCTCTGCATTGTTCAGTATTGGAAAGTTCAAAAGGCAAAGTTCCACTTCCCGCTCAAGGGAAAAACTTTCAGACTTGTTAAGGTTTGGATTTCTCCTCTCTACACAGAGGATTAGTTGAGGTGGCTGAATTTGCTGCCCTGGTCACAGCAGAAGGCTACAGGTCCCTCTGAAGGAGGAGTCAGAGCAGCTCAGAACTGCAGCTCCCAAGGGCAAGATCTTGTCATTGACCACAGAGGAAACTTCACATGAAGTTAGGTCTGAGCTAAGAATGCTTCTGAAATGAACACTGCAGAGGCAGCTGATTAGAGACACCTTAGAGACTTTTACAAACAGAAATTTGATAATTTTGCTCTCTTTGGTTTTTTTTTTCACCCCTTTTTTTTCTTTTTTTCTCCTGCCTTCCAATATATTAATACCAGTGAATTTTTGATTCACCTCTTGCCCATACAACTTTCTGTGCACACATTAAATTACTACATCAAGGCCATTTCAGAGAGCCTTTTAAGCAAATTTCACTCTGTGAGAATTGATTTATTTATGAAATTGATTTATTTATGAATTATGTTACTTTTCAAGAATAATTTTAAGTGAAACAACTGTGCAGGATATGGCTATGTTGTTATTGTTATTATATTTCCTATTTCACACTTAATCTATTGAGTCATGAAAACTGTTAAATATGAGGACTTTGGTTTCAGGTTTGGGAATCATGCTGTTACAGAACTTTTAATGAGAAACTTTTATTAAATTTATCCCCATGGAATGCTTTGTTTTTAAAAAAGTGCAAGTGCAAATAAATATAATGTGAGAAATTATGCAAAAAATACAAATATTAAAACAAATGTGAATGTTGAGGCAAGTGGTAACCATGAGGGAAATAGGTGAAAAGTGATTGAAATAATAATGCAACTGCTTTAAATCATTAATTATTAGAAGAAAAAAAAAAGAAAAAAGAAAAAAAGAAAAAAAAAAAAAGAAGTGCACACTGTGGGCTTCTGACTTTTAGTCTTAAGGCTCCATGTGCTATAGGGTTTTACCTGCAACATCTGGAGGACACTGGGGCCTGCAACACCTTTATTACATTTTGTTTTTCCAACCTGAGGCTTAACGGAATTGAATTATGAAAATCAGTTTTAAAATCCTATGGGAAATCACTCCAAGTGACAGATCTTTAGTGAAATGGTGTTCCCAAAGAAAGGACTCCAGCTTCTGTAGGACCTGGAACTGAAACTTTCTGGGATGGCTGTGCTGTCCTGTGCTAAAGGGCACAGAGAAGGAACTTTGTTGAGGACTATTTACCTGCAAAACTGATCATGAGCTATGAAGATCTGCCCAGCTCTCTGTGCCTCTCACAGGCAGTTTGCTCACTGCCTGATCACTCCAAGACCTCCCAAACACTCCCTGCATTAATCTGTGTCCTCTTCTTCAGACTCAAGAGATATTCTTTGCTCTATACTTGTAGATATTCACTGGCATTTTGGTGCCTGCAAATCTTACTTTTGAAATCAAAACAAAAGAACTGTTGTGATGATGAACAGCTCCATGCTTCATTTCTGTAGATTAACGAAAGAAAAACAGATTCCTGTTTCTTCTTTTATCCCTATACATCACTTCTACTGGAAAGTTCTCCTAGCTTCTGATCTTCAGAAGATGCCTTAAAATGCCTATTGATTTTAAGCCTAAGATGCTTAAAATTGTCTATTGACAATTCTGGAAAGCACAAGTTTTGAAAAACTGACTCCCTTGACTGAATTTGGACAACTCACCCTCTCAATAAGTGTCTTTCAGTCAATTATGAAACACCCCACATTACTTTGCTTTCTTCTGAAATTAAATCCATCAATATTTATTAATTTACCATACACCTTTGCAAAAAGGGGAATGTTTTTGTTCTATCTATCTATTTATCTATCTACCTAATTATCTATCTATCTATCTATCTATCTATCTATCTATCTATCTATCTATCTATCTATCTATCTATATTTCTATCTATCTAATTATAATCCAATTAATTTAATGAAAGGGAAAACAGCCAACTGGGCTGTTCAGGAACAGCTGGTTCAATCTATTCATTATTCCTAGCTCATGATCAGTAAGTGCTTCTGCTTCCGATTGGGAGAGAAACCAAGTGTCAATGTCAAATGGTGAAGACTTGTTCACACCTGAACATACCAGTCTGCATACTAATATTGGTATTTATATGAATAATAGCCACTTTCAAATCACTGTGCAACATATGTAAATAAAAGGGAGGGCAGGCACAGTCAAACCGAGCAGCTGTTCAAAAAAGATATGTGTGTTTGTGAACTTGCTTTTGCAATATTCCACAAACTAAATTCACCAGACATACCTGACTTTTATTCAACTGCTTTTTGGGTTTGGTTTTGTTTTTCCCTGATGATGTCATTTATCTATTTGCACCTATTTTAAATTTCTGCCTATTTTGGATAATGTGTTCTAATTCTACAGCAAATAAAGGAGCAGAGATGAGTTTCATTGTAGTGTCATTATACTATTTATTGCTTTAGAAATTCCTGCAAGTATAGAGTGATTGGAAAAAAGAAAACAACTCAAAACAAACCAAACACACAGTTAACATGAATGAGATGTTAACCTTGACTGATTAGTAAAGACACCAAAAATGTCATCCCAATGGCATAGCAGACACTAGATACCATCAAGGATATTGAATAATTCTCAGAGGACACTGTGAATTAGAATGCCTTTGTATTGCAACTTTCTGGGTTGTCAAGTGTAATACATCACCTAAGATGACTGTCTGGCTCATATAGGATGACCTCTGGAAATATAACCACCATACAATGACTGTCTGTTCTAGTCAAGTTGTTAAGTGGTCTGCCTATGTAAGAAATAAGATAAACAAACCTAAAACCAGTACACGCAATTGAACTACACAACCTAAAAGTATCCATTCTTTAAGTGTGCTTTTCCTTATCCCTAGCATATTTTCCATTAGAAACATTTGGAACAGATTCTAATTGCTTTAGCAGATTCTACTATTATGTTAAATAAATTATTGGGCTATACTCTATTACATGATTGTACAAGTTTTCTATGGTTATTTTTAGCATTCAAGACCACTTCTTTCCTCCTTTGTCTTCTGGATTTCCTGTATGTTATTAGACTGTGGTGAGGTCAGGCATCAGAGGAAATAACAGCAGTGCTGACTCCTAGACTCAATGTTTTATGAATTACTGAGCATCAGTGATGTAATGGCAATAAATCTAACCCAGCCTCAGTCTTGTGTCCTGCTGTAAATAAATGAAGTTAGCAAAGGTGTTATTTTATTCAAGAGCCTTCCTGATGAGAACAAAAATGTTTCCCCCAGGGGATTGTTTGTAAAATTGCTTCTGTAATTAGGGCACTGTTTAACAAGAGAAGGGTTCTCCAGTTTTCCTGGGGAACTTTCAGGTCTGAGTCAAGGATGTCTTATTTACAACACAAAACCAACTGCAAATTAGGGAAGCAACATACAGAAAGGACTTAGTCAAGTGGAGTTAACATATAAGCATATGGCCAAGATTTTCTAATTTCCCAAGTGATTTTGCACACTCACAAGTTGGGCACCCAATTTAAAACTTGCTCAAGGGCTCTGATTTTCAGCAAATACTTTCTTGGACAATTTAAAATTCTGATACTTGGAGCTGTTAGTCACTTCTGAAAATGAAGGCATATGTCTGCACTGCTTTTTATCCTATCTGCCTTTTAATTCCCAGGAAGAAGTCTCTAATATGAACACATGACCTAAATTAAAGGCTTCAAAAATCTGACTGTAAATGAGTGACAGAATAAGGAGGAAGCCTAGAAGAATACCATTAATTCTTTCTCCACAAAATAAGACCTTATGAGCATACTTTCAGAGAATTTGTGCCAGTAAAAAAGGGGCAGAGAAGTACATCACAGCAACTACTGCAATAACTATTAAGCTTTGGTTTTATCTCTAAGATACTGCAATTGATTTGCAGCATCTCATGCAGAGGTGCCTATGAAGTGTCAGAACTAGACCAGTGTTTGACACATACTCAGATTTTTTAAAAGACATAAACAAAGTCTGAAATACAGAAGCTGAAATTCTGAGCCTTTGGGCAATTTTGCTTTTCCTGAGGCAAAGCTTAGTTCTGAAATCTCTGCAATAAGCACTTCTCTTTCCTCTTTGTTCCCTCCACGTGCTTTCAGTGTTACAGCACCCAGACTTTCTGCAGCCTCATTTCATTTTTCTTCATTAGCAAGTAATAATATCGTCAAATTTTAATAACTGGTATTGCATTAGAGAACAATGCATTTGAAAAGGTAACTTCTCTTGTGCACATGGAGACATAACTAACAGTAGACATAATTATAACCTCTCTCTGTGACAAGTTGCAATTATTCCTCATGGCACTGTGTCTCAGAGCAATGCATTTCTCATACTGGTTGGGGGGGGTTTATTAAAAAAGTGAAGAATGTTTGATATTCTTTTCCCAGTGCAACAAAAACTTCACTGACACAGTAACAGATGGATTGAAGTGGTTTTGATTCAGGGTGACTGAAAAAAGTACATTAAAATTCACTTCTTTATTCACTATCTTTCCTGCTTTTCTAGCACCCAGGAGTCCCCAGAAGGGGAGAGACTCAGTGACACTGGCAAGAATATTTGATATACTCTATGTATGTATGTTCATAAATAGGACTGCACAGTGTCAGCAGGGACTAATCAGCATCCAACCAGGTAAACCAATTACTGATATTTGTATTCTTGAAGAAGAAACGCAGCCTTTCATTTAACAGAACTTTGGCTCCAAATCGTGGCACATTATATAGTATGGTGTAGTGTAGTACACAATAGTTTAGTATGGTTTAGTCCAGCATAATACAGACTGACTTTGTTGGTTAAAACAAACTGACAAACACATGAACTAGGGTTTTTTTGGGCTGTTTTTTTTGTTTGGTTGTTGGTTTGGTTTTTTTTTGTGTTGTTTGTTTTTTTTTTTTTTAACAAAGAAAGCTGGCATTCTGATTACTTCATTTTTCACCCCCTCCCCACCAGATCACTGACACGGTGAGGAGTGGTCGTGGTCATGAACTGAGTTATGCAAGGTCTGTGCTCTGCACAGGGTTAAGCACCATCACACTAAACACCACACACTGGTGCCATAGCAGATGTGCTGTGATCCCTGAGACTTTCATGGGTGTCTTCTCTGGCCCTGCTCCCAGAGCTGCAGCATGGAGCCCACTGAAGTCACAGCAAGATTCTCTTCAAATTCAGTGAACACCAGAGGAATCTTTCTCATATCCCTTGCCATGTTTACATGTTAACTCGAGGTCATGGCAAATCCTTCCAAATGAGTATGAATTAAAACACTTGTTCTCCATCACCATCAATTTAAAAGGTTTGAACTGATGAATATATGATTCCTAAACCTGCATCTGTACCACCACCCTTCTGCTTTTTGTCATCATTAACATAATGGCAATAAACACTGAGAAGAAAAACCATGTGTTCTTAATCCCTATCAATTATTTGTTCTACAATGGAAGTTTAATTTGCATTTATTTAGATAAATGGGAAATGTTTAACTGCATTTAGCTCTTCATCCTTGAAATGTATAATTACACACAAACACATATATCCACAAACAAAAATAATAAGACCTGAAATATTAATCGTCTCACCTGCTGTGCCAAATTACCCTTTTAATTTGCTATTCATGAGCAAAGGCACCTTTTGACAATGATCTGGGCTCTCTCCTCAGCAACGCCTGTGCAACCCCAGTGAAAGCCAACAGAACTAAAGAACAAAGTCAGCTTTGGAGATTATCAAGAAGAACAACTATCAGAATGATCCATATGTTTTCTGCATATCTACAACATAGGTATAACTTCTGAATGATTGGGTTGCTTCTTGCCATGGTTTTACAATAAGACCGTTTCCTTGCTCTGACTTAGCCCTGATCTGGAAATTTTGAATCTAATTGGTAGGCAAAAAACACATGCCTTGGTATTTATTTAATAAAATCTTCTCAGACCATCTGCAAGATAATGCTGCTCAGTTTTCTATCACCTTGGATGTAAACATTTCAACATTTCAACAGGAGAAGGTGTTTGTGCTGTTCGAGGCACCTTCTGAACTCTGCTAATCTTATCTTCTCTTTAGAGACAAAACTTTGTTTACTTCAGATTTGAACACTGATTACAGGCCCCTGAGAAATAGGAGACAGTTTTTGAAACTTTGTCAACCATAATTGGTTCCTGAAATGTAAGTCCCTTGAAGGGGAAGAACTCAGAGATATGGCCTTGTAGGAAAAGTGACCAAAAACCTGGAAGGTGCTGGAGATCCCTTGTAGGACAATCTCACAGGGCCAGAAAGGTCTGCTGGGGCCACACTGTTCATTTAGAGATACACAGAAAACATGTGGGAATGAAGTGCATCTTTCCCCTTTCCCCTCCTTTTGTATGAAGGCATTAAAATTAACACAAATGGAATTTGAAATATAATAGTCCAGATGTCTTCCTGTTGCAGGAGGTGTTAGCGGTAGCAGAGAAGTTAAATCACAAGATTGGCATTTTATTCTCATATCAATAACCAAGCATCTTCTTCCCCAAAAGCCATTTAGTCCAGGTCACTGTCCTCTCGTGTTTCAGTGTTTCTATTCTGCTAAAATAGACCAGAACAACTTGTGCACTTTATGCAAAACTGTGTTCATAGTTTCCTTCTGTATCTTTTCACAGAAAGCAATCCTAGAAACATTAGTGCAGAACATATTTAATAGATCAAATTCAAGGCCTTAGTGATTTTTTTTCTTTTTTAATGAATTATGTCAATGCCCGGTAACAGTCAGAAAAAGCAAATTTCTTGTACAGAGTTTTCAGGAATGAAATAAAGAACAAAACCAAAAGCGTCTTTATGCCTCTTTAACTTCATGCAGTACTGAAAATGCAGGAGTGCCATGCTTTTACAGTCCTCTAACTCAGAAAACATACCCATTGAAGGAAATAAGAAGAAAAGAAGAGTATTCTCAGGTTTTTTTTTTTTCCAAAATGAGAAACTGGCAGGCAGAAGGTTTAAAATAAAATAAAGGGATGTTCCTCCCATGTTGCAATTTGTAGGGCTTGGGATGCTGTGGATACTTAAAAGATATATGAGCTCAAGAAATGCCAGTACTAATTTATCAAAACCAAGTCACTGAAAAGCATTAAACACAGAGATTCCACCCCTGGTTCAGGAAATCCCTGAACAAGCAGTGCTGGAGCCTGGGAGACGATATCACTGCTGCCTGCTCGCTGCTCATTCTCCTCCTCTGACACTCATTATGGGACCCGGTGAGAACCAAGGTCCTGGGCTAAATGAGCCTTTGGTCTGAACAGATTGGACTGTTCTTATGAAATGAGGCAGACAGAAATGAGGTAATTTAGCCAGGAAATCTATGCCAAAGCAAAAAGCTAATGTTCTAGTTCCTGAGCCTTGCCCAGTGCCATAAACAAAAGTATAAAGTCCTGCCTCAAATCCCAGTCAAGCGAATGGCGACAGAGCTTACTCAGCACATGCAAAGCTATGCACAATGTGCCAAGTAAAATTGGTAAGGATCACTTGTGATGGGGAGAGTGCATCAGCTTTTGTGCACAGCTAGCCTTTAGTCTCCCTGTGATTCTCAAGGAATATCTCTGTTGGGTTCCCCATGCATGGACAAATTGCCATATGCAAATTGCCACTTGTTTTCTATTCACTGGAGTTTTACAAAAAGTAGCAGTGGAAGCAAAAAATCCCTCTCACAGATTTCCTGCTCTAAAGCAACTTAATTAACCAAACTATCATATAAACAAATATTTAAAAGAAATAAGTCATTTAGCTTAGAATAAAGATCAGAAAATGCATGCAACAATATTTCACAGAGATAAATTTGGGGTTTTTTTCACTGACTTCTACAACTCATATACAGCCAGTGAAGATTCATGTGACAATATTATTCTAAATGTTACCATCACTTCCAATGCTTATTAAAATAAACTAATCTATTGAAACATATTGTAGGGAAGAAGAACTGATATGTAATTATCTATTTCCCTAAACTGTTCTTTGATTTGGTTTCAGGGTTCAAGGATCCACCCAGTTTTTGTGTTAATAGCCAGCACTGATGTCACTGGGAGAAACAGAACGGAAGATAGAGGTGGAGGGTGAATTTGAAGATAAATTTAATAAAAACATTAGAAAACACTGGATAAGAAAAGCAAACAAACATCCAATAAGTCCACCTCTGGTTTCACAACTTCCTTACTTCTTGATGTATCATAATATCCTTCCTTTCCCCTTTTTAATCATGCAAACTAACAGCTGTCTTTTTAAACATTTTTAGACTCAACTTCAAGTGCCTCACTCGATACCATATGTCACACATTTCCTCTCTTTTTTTTTTTTTTGTGAAATGGCTTCAGATAGAATGTTTTAACCTTATTTTCCTGCTGTCTGGATTTTGTCTGTTGGTATTCAGAAGCCTCTTTCTATCTCAAATGTCATTCATTTTAAGTCGTCTCATCAAATTTTGGTCACAGGTTTTAAATTCTGCACTGTTAATCTTCTTAACCAATATAAGAAGTTAAAAACTCATTTATTACAAATTGCTCTATGATGAGGATACTCGCTTACAGAGCAGCTAAAGTAGAAGATTACTGGTAGAAAATTAATAACTGCAAGTTGGAAACAGAAAATGAAGAACAGTAACAGGATGCAAAACAGACCGGGCTTGCTTACAATGGCCATATGCTTTCTTCTTTCTGCTGCATTCCCACCTTTAGACTGCTATCAACCTTACCATCACATTAGTTTTCAGCTGTTTATACAATATTCAGCATGAGGATTTGATCAACTATCTTTGGTGAAAATGTCTATGGAAGAACTCCAAAGACTTCTATTGTTAAATTAACATGTCAAGAGTGTGAACCTTAAAACCTAAATTTGACAGAATACCTAAGTCCATGTTGTTTTCAGGGGGCTGGCGTGGATTGTTCTAAGATGGACAATAATTTGCCTCAAGTATTGTACAATTAAATTATAACTGAAATTTTATACTGCTTCCTGAGTTCCCATCTTGGATTCAATATGTAATAATTTTATTCTTTCTAGTTCAGAGAAATATAAATCAATATTCAGGAACTTTTCTGAAATGCACTGCTTCTGAGTGCCTGACTCCTTTTATTTTATTATTTTAATTTCATTAACATCTCAGGTGCTATGGCAGATGTGAAGGATAAACACTATTTCTGAAGATGCAGAATTCTCTACATTGCCTAAGGATAAGGCTGGATGAACTGAGTGTGTTTCAGGTGAATTAAATCAGGTAAAATGACTTCTACCCTGTGAAATAAGCTGTAATCTAAGTCTGTAGGGAATAAATTGCCTTAGCATCAGGAAAGAGCAAAATCTGAAACAACCTTCAATCCTCCAACATACTTCCCTGCTGCCACCTATTCATCTTTCTCACTGTCTTTTTCCCTCCATTTCATGACCTGTGTTCTCTGGAACCTTAAGCAACCCCAAATCCCTCTCCTTTTGCTGTTCAGTGTTCTGCCTGTGATGCTGCCTATGGAGAGCCTATAAAACTCAAAACTAAACTGTTCTTTTGAAGCATCTAAACACTGAAAATTGTCAGTGTCAGTTTTACTTCACACATATGAGCAATCTTCCTGAAAACATTGAAATAATTTACTCAAATTTCCTTCTGAATGAGCTCTTGAGTCTGCTTTATATAAAAGCACCTTACTGGACACAACTGCAGAGGTAATTAATGCTCTAATTTGACATTGGCACATAAAGCCTAATGCTAGCTCTACAGAAAACAAAAAGTAGTCAGTGATGACAGTGCATCAGAGATTTGGCTTTAAAAGCAACTTTAAAGCAAATATACAGTTTTCATATTCATGGTTTCCAATTGTTCACCAAAATATCTTGAAAAAATTATTCCAATCTCTTTTTAATGAAATAATCTGATATTTCAGCTATTGCAATTAAATTCAGTTTCATTCATTCACCTATGCAATGCGAGTGGTAGTTATTTATGCTTTTTGTTAGATTTCATCTCACCTCTTACCAGATGGCTACTACATTTAAAATCCTCCATACATTAAGCACAAACCTTCAAATCCAATAGTTTTTTTTCCCTCTGTTCAACAAAGTGGCTTCTACTACAACATAATTTCTGCTTTTTAGGTAAAGACTTTGGGTGCAGTTGCAGCTGCTGTTGCAGTTTATCACACCCTTTTTTTTGGAAATTTACTTTAGTCTTGTGAGCCTGTAGGAGACCACGTGATTTAGAAGCAGCAGTGCCAAAAGAGAAAAAAGAAGGTAGGGAAGCTTGGGCAACTCACCACAGTTATTTAACTACTGCTCCAGCTTAAGTCTTGCAGTAATTGAGATCCTAATTAGCCCCAATGTATATTGCTTTTATCTCTTTGGGAAGTTTTAGAAGGGTTAATTCTGGATTTTTTTTTTCTGACCATACTGCTTACTACTCAGACAAACAAACAAAAAAAAAAAAAAAAAAAAAAAAAAAAAAAAAAAAACCATCTTCTTTTTGGGAACTTTTCCACCAAAGAAATAATTCTGCATTGGGATTTGATTCCTCTTATTCAAATGGGTCATGTGGCAGTGGGTCATTGCTCCATATAAGTAAGATGCCAGGCTTTTTGTAACCAACTGAAACCTTCAGCTTTCTTTATGTTCTTGTATTATCTGTTTTAAAGTATTTCCTTATTCATTATCTTTAATACCCCATGAAATACACTGATTGTAAAAATAATATCTAAGTCACTAAATGTTATCTAAACTACTTGCTATAATGTCAGCTAAAAGAAAACACATTTTTAAGGGAATCTGTATCATCTTTTTACAAAAAAAATAGCAGATATTTTCCTTTATTTTCTTTTAGCTCTCTCTTGAAGACTTTTATTTTGTGATTCTGATATGTGACTGTTTTTATAATGTCAGGAAAGTACCTTGAGTTAAAAAATTTATTGTGCTATAATCTTTGTACAGCAAGATTTAGCATTTCTGCATTAACCATCCTTTACACTGTAGTCTTACTATCTCCCTTCGAGGTAATCCTTTTTACAGAGGGTCATGGCTTTTCACTGTCTGTATGAAAACACATTTGCACAAAGAAATAAAAGCCAAATCCACAAACCTACAAATGACAAGCAGAAAGGGCTTGTATTCCAGCTTGCTTTCCTGCAAAATCCTTTGAAAGGCTAAACAGCCTTTTCAGGGCAAGCACTAATCTGCAGACTTGTATCCCTATGTTTGAATGTAATGAGATTCCAGTAAACACATGCACTCTGTGTCACAGTGAGCTCAGTTTAAGAGCAGCTTATTTTCAGCTACTTTCAGGCAGCTAAGACCAGATCTGAAATGCTACTTTAACTGAAATAAGAATGCCTGTGCAGGGATTTGCACTGAATTCATGAGACATTCACAAGTTTCCTTATGGACAAGGCTAATGTCATGCAGAGAGCTCTTTCACAATCAAAGCTTCCACTTCTTTGTCCAACTCTCATTTTTTAGTTTCCTTTCTTGACTGAGGTTAAACAAATTCAACTTTACCCATTAATTTTCTGTTTATCCCCACCAGTCTTCAAGAGAATACCTAAATCTTGTACTTGAGTCTGAATCATTGACTATTATATTATACCTGTTGGAATAATGTGGCCTTTTTCTATGCTAAATAGCAGTAATTTCCTTTCCAGGCCAGGCTGAATGGGAATCTGAGCAGTTTGGTCCAATGGAAGATGCCATGGCCTGGGAGTTGGAAGCAGACAATATTTAAGACCCCTTCCAACCCAAACCATTTTATGATAAATGATGCCAGATCTTTCCATATTCCAAATTCAGGGTAAGTTTCACAGATTTTTAGTTAGGAATCAAAATTAATGGTCTAGACTATATTCTACAGCCTTCAAGGGTTTTGTTCTTCAGTAAGTATTCCAGAAAAAGACCCTAGGTACAGAAACAGTAAGTTGATGAAGATTTACTTTTCATTACTCCCACACTTAAATACTGAAATGACATCCCTGTTTCCTATAACAAAAGATGATGAAATGCTTAAACAGAAAGGTTTGTTAAAACAGAATAAAATAAATTGTTATTCAGAGTAAATGAAGTTAAGAACCTCAACCAGCTATAATTAAATTAAATATGCCACCATGACTATTGTTGATATATCACCTTCATGATCATTGATGCTTAGCCAAACAAAAAATGAAACTTGGATTAAATAAAGGGGAAAAACCCAGTGCTATTGCTCTGCAGTTTTCTGCTGTTTGACACATGGTTTGTATTGTAGGTGCACAAATATCCCTTGTGAAACCCTTTGCAAGCTTGTAAATAAACACTGGCTACACCGAGTAATCCTGATTTATACAAATGGCAAATGTGTTCAGGTTTTATACTGGTTCCATATTTCAAACAAGCTGGAAGTATAGATGAAATGACTGGAGTCACTGCTTTGAAAAAGTAATCAATGCCATTTGTTTTTCTGATTACACACTTACTGGTTCGTAATTTAAAAAAACAACAAAACAACCTAAAAAAAAAACCCCAAAAACACCCTCATACTTCAGGGAAAAAGAACTCACTGGAAGATAATCTTCCTCTCTTACACTGTTTGTTTTCTAATTCCCCTCCTCTCTTACACAGTTTGTTTTCTATTCTTCCTTCAAAAACTGTCTCCAAGTTTGGAACCAGGCTGAATTAATCATATTTTACTGTCCCTTAGAGGTAAAACTCTCTATTATCTGAGAAGCTACAGCACAGGGAACTGAACAATTCTATAAGAATCTGAGTATTAAGACCTTCTTTTCACTCCTACATATGATAACTTTGCATAGGCTTGGCCCATAAGTGTGCAGAGGGGCATCTAAAGATTATCTGGAGGACAAATAGTTCCACCACCTCTAGTTACCTTCTCTGGGGACTCTCTTTGGCCTGGGGAGCCAAAACCATTTTCGCATGACAATGACTGAAGCTTCAACTTTTAAGAAATCTGAATTGCAGAGAGCAAAACCAGTTAAGGCCAAATGACTTGCCCTGGGCAGAAGCCTGAGAAATGGAGAAGAACCCCTAACACTGTTGTCATCCTCCACCAAAACGTGCAGCAGTTTTCCATATCACGGACAAGATGGTGCAACCACTGTTAATTATGTCTCTGGCATAAAAAAAAATAAATTTCAGAACATGAAAAATCCCCAGATTTCTATCACGAATTCTTAATGTTTCCTGCTGCTAATACTTCATGAGCTGCTGTGAGTGAAGTTATCTGTAGCACAACATATATTTCTTTTTTTATATCTTTTCTGTTTCATCAGAAGACATAATTAGGCAAAACATTTAAAGAGTAAACTTAAGGTATGTTAATAATGTCATTGCCTGGAGCAAAGCCAATGTTTCAGGAGGACAGCAGAGATCTGAAGTTTACATCTTCTTGCTTACATATGAAAAGGTCTCAGATGAAGGATCTATTTATCTAGAGGATTGTTTCTCCTTAAACAAAGAATAAAAAACAGAATGTACTGCTTTATTTGCATTTGTCACTGCCAGTTTACATAATACTAAGAAATTATTTTTTAAGTCAAACTCTGTCACTGATGTGGTCCATGTCATATTTCTACTTTAAGAGGTGACAAAAAATGTTTATATCCACATCAAGCTGCTTGCTCAACTTTTCTGGTGTGGTTTATATTAAATACAGAAGAAGGCAGCAACTTAGTAATCCCTGAAAGCATCCTCGTGATGAGTCAGACTGAGCTGTTAGCAGAACTCAAGTCATTTGGTACCAGGTTTTAACTCCATGTAGCAGCAGAGGTGTGAAAAAGACCAAATGAATTTTAATACTTCTCTAATCAGAATGCTGCTACTTGAGCTTTGCACTTATGCAGCACATGGAACATCACTGTGATAATTTTGACATTCCATTTCTCTTCATCAGTCTTGTCACTGTTCTTTTTAACATGCATCAGCTTTATTCTACATGTAAGAACAACCAAAATTGTTTTATGCTTAACAGCAAATGGATACATCTTCAAGTCCTCTGACCAATAATATTAGCCATTTATATGCCTGCTATTCTGCACATATAATAATTACTACAAGGCTGATATTTAATTTACTTAATTAATTTCACTGTGAAGGCATATTTGAAGCCAGGTTACTGAACGATTCCTCCAAGGTAACCATTTAACAGCTAAGTAACCTTTAATTACTTGCCATAATGATACACATCTAAGACGGATTTTGTTATACTGTGACATCTGAGCACTTTAACCCAAAGGTAGTTAGTAGCAGTCCCATGCAAGATTCATTATGGATCATATTTCATCAATGGAGAGTATTGTGTTCTCATCTGATTATGTACTTGCAAACATTTATTAATATATCTCTCTGAGTGTGACCGTGTTGCAACTTGGAGAAATCCATAGATTTTCATAAATCAGGAAGTATTTTTTAACTAAACTATATAGAATCATACAGACAGTTCTTCTGGACCTAGCTGATATGAGCTCCAAATAGGAAATTGCTTAGTGATGGACAATGTGTACAACTACGATTAGCAGTGCAATATTTGAAACTGAAATAATTAAGATGTAAATTAATGCTGCACTGCAAGAATCACTAGTTGTGATTTATATCACTACAGGTGAGAAGACAGTCCAGACTTGTAGATGACTGCAAACATATACACAAATTAAAATAGATTAGATGACATAGCAACTCATCACCAATTCTAACAGGCATGAATTCATCACGATAACATTTATTTATTCTGCACAACACTTCTTTTTAGCTAAGTTTTCCAATGGTGACTGTTTTTTTCATCCAAATGTTTCACACATTTTCTGACTCACTGAGGTACAGAAAAAAATATTTTTACAAATAAAGCTTTTTTCTGGGGAAAAAATAAAAATAACCATATGCGAATTGTCTGCAGCAAGTAACACAGAAGCTGAAGAGAAATAAAAAGCAGGCATTAACTAGTCTTTCCTTGAGTTCCCAAGAAATGTTGCAAAGTTACTCACCCTTTCCAACGAAATGAGTTACTTAGGAAATAAACTAATTTACTCCAAGTCCACAGAGGCATGAAAGAGCCAGAGGCATGTCTTTCATCTGAGTCAGGTCATACTCACTACATTGTTTTTCTTACATGAATGAGGGAGAGGTGAAGGAAGGAACAGAAGGGCACAGAACACTTCCCTCACAGGAATGGTGTTTGAGGGAAGATGCAGAGATTCTATATGGTTCTTGCTCAGGAGCTCCAAGAGAAGCCGGCACATTTCCAGACTTACCAAGTGCCATAAACAGAAAACAAGTTGTTACAAGATATGTAAGCAGGAATTCAGCGTGAATGGAAGAGTAAACAATTCTTTTTCTAAGTGACTTCCAGTGGGTTTATTCTTGGATTTTGAGAACAGAAAGAGTTGCTGCAATCACTTAGTCTGATTTCCAGCATCACACAAGCTGTAGGCATATGGGACAAGCACAAATATTTAAAACACTGCCTGTTTCACAGCTCTTCTTAATCTCCCACAGCATTTCAGCAGTAAATTGATTAACTCTTCACAGCAGAAGATATATGGACTAATGCAAAAGGGAGATAATTATTTATGTATATACACTGCTTTTGTATCTGTTATTTTTAGATAATTCTGTGCACAGTCCCATGTTCCTTCCCTGCACAAAACACAATGTCTGTCTAAGCCATGACCTGTTCCTTAAACTGCGTTTTCTTCCTGCTCTGAGGCAGCATTGCAGCAATCAAGCACACATGAGTACGTGGTGTCTGTACTCACAAGAGCATTGTTTAAAGTAAGATGAAGGATTTTTTTTCTCTTATAAAACTTTCGAGATCTTGACATAACTGACTGCTAGTTTATTTGTGTAATCTTATGCCAGCAAACCATACGACGCAAAAAGATGAAAGGTTGTATGTATACTGGCAAAGAAACATATTCTTTATACTTTGTAAGGGTATTTAGCAAAGTTACAAAGTGTACAGTGGGTAAATTACATCTTCTCTTGTTTTGCAGAGATCCTTCTTCTTCCAGCCATCTTCTCTTTGTGTCTGGCATATATGGAATTAATTCTTATTCACTTTCTTACGTGATTCAGTAACTTTTTTTCCTTAGGAAGGAAAGTACTAACTACGAGTCAAATAAGTACTGTTTTCTTACTGAACTATGGAGTAGTGGAATTTTATTATTTAAATTAATTTAGATGGCAACAAATTTTAGACAGTCCTTGTATAACAGGGTAGAGAAGAGACTCAGTTTTAAAATGTTTTAAAGGTAAGGAAGCATCTGGAAAGTATTATGAGAGCTTTTTTTTAATATCAGCATGAGTCTGTAAATAAAAGTGAGGATGGTCAAGATAGCAGGAACAGAACAATTATTTCCTGTTCCACCAGGCAACTGCTGGAAGTACCTGTGTCCTGCTGTTTACTCAGAGAAACAGCAGCTTCACCTGTAGTTGCTTTGCTTTTTATTAAAAGAGGTAAGATTTCATCATTGTGGAGAAGCCACTTCTGTCATGCCAACTGCAGCTGCTGGTGAAAGAAAGAGATGTCTAAGGGACTTGAAAGCACACCAAGGAGGCCTTCCATTGTAAAAAGTGACTTTTTCTTTCCTGAATCTGTTTGAAAGCTTCTACATCCATGAATGTTCTCATTTTTCCTTTGGGGAAATTCCCTGTTTTTTGGGAATTCTGAATCAGTGAGAATCTTGTGGTCAGAAGCAACATCAGAAACAGGTTTTGAGGAGATCAGGCATGAACGCCTCCATCACTGCTTAGCAGGCTGTGCCATGGCCATACTCAGCCTCACTGGGCCCTTCCTTGGACTAACAGCAGTCACCTTGCCAGTGTACCATTAAACTCATATAATGTGAACATGCAGAAACTATGAATATTAGGTTGGTCCGAAAGCACGGGAAAAGGCAGTGCTTTCAGACTCACACGTCTCTGAGAGTTAAATATATCCCACAGACTAAAAAATGCCTGAAAGGCACTCCAGAGCATGCCAGCTGTCATAAACTTTCAGGCAAAGACCAGTGAAATTAGTTCACCAATAAGGCCTTCGTTAGATTCTCATGTCTGAGTATTTAATATAACTGGCTAGTTTGCTGTTCAGCATTTCACAGCACTGTGGTCTGTATGTGGAGCATCACCCACAGCTACAACCTGCTGCATTGTGACCTTGACTGTTTAGAGATTATTTGACAAGATGTTGGTACTGAGCTACAAACATAATACAGTCACTTCCGTCAGTGGTAGAAATCACATTTATGATTCTTCTTCATAAGGTCAACCCCTGTCAACTGGAGCCTTGTGATGTGAATACCACAATGAATAATGCTGCTTTGATGCTCATCTATCCAAACCTGAGCTCGGTAACTCCTTCTTTCAGTTTTGTTTCCTCCTGTGCCTCTAAATCAAGAAATAATTCTATTTATAAGTCATTTCCTCAATTCTATACTGTAAGCTGACTTTCCACTGTTTTTATTACATTGGTTTCCCAACAGATGGTGGTTTGTTATTTTATTTTTTTCTCCCCCATATTGGTCAAGAGATCAAAGGATTTGACCATACTTGTCTTTTGTTTCAGGAGGTGTGTGGATGAAATTTTGCATATGTTGCATGACTGTGAAGTTGGGTTAATGTTTTCAATTGTTACTCTAACAAGACCCAAATGCTGAACTTCTGTGTTACTAGAAACATTATAGGCTCTGTTGATGAGCCAACATAATATTCCCACCCAGAAAATTGGATCGACATTTTAATATAATTGCCATACCTCTTAAAAGTACAATCTATGTCTGTAATGAATTAGGAAAACTGTATCATCTCATGGTAAAGTAAGGTAACCATGTGTCAGTGGGAATATTTATATTACAGGAACAAATAATTTATCATAGCATCATTTAACTGATAGGAGAAATAATGAACATCCAAAGGCAAACAGTGGGTGTATTTTCAGCTCCTCTGGCAGTCATCGCTAAAATTCATTTCCTTAAAGTAGTCACAAAGTTCTGAGTAATCCTTCTAACAATGCTAGAAATTAAAGCATTTTTTCTCTGTGACTGTGAAAAGGAAAAGTGCACCTCAGTTTCAGCTACCCCAGTGTAAGTCATAGGGAACTCCACTGAAGACAAATAGTTATAGAAAAAAACACCCCATACTTTAAAAGAATAAATTAAACCCAGATCCTAAGAGGGTCTTTAACTTGAATCACTCATTATCTGAGCATATCCAAAGTTACCCATGGTTTTAAGACATGGACTCACACAACAAGACATCACATGTGGTATCAGTGAAAGTCCACCCAGTGGTTATGCGTGTGCACATGTGCACGCTCCCTTCCTCAAATTTACTTCCATGGAGGTCTCCCTCTATCTCAGTCTTTTTTTCTCCCCTGCAGCAACATAAACAAAAGTTTTCCCACAGTTCCGAGACTTATTTCTTTGAACCTAATGAATATGTCGACTGGCTTTGGTTTCTTATTCATGGAAGGCATTCAGCTGTGGCGCACTGTGTACAGCTCTCCACTGTAATCAACCAGCACTGCTCCGCCACCAAGGACGAAAGCCATGTACAGGGAGGGAACAATGGTCTCCTCAGTTATCTCACTGGAAGCTTTTTACTGCAGAGATTCCTCTCATTAGGCAGATGGGGGTTCCAATTTTAGTTCAAATTTTAATTCAAATAGTTTTTCAAACTATTACTCACACTTGACCCTTTCTGTATTGGGGAAAACCGAAAAAAACATTCTATGTTATCAATTTCTTAGTTAGAGTTGTTTTTTTCCAGCAGTGCAGGACAAGATGCAGTATCTTGCCAGCTCCAAGCTTACTTCTGTGCCACTGCATACCTGTAGAGATCAGACCAGATCCACGGAAACACCAACACTGTCTCCAGACCATATCCTCACTATTTCTCCCTCATCTAAGACTTTTACTTGTTTCAATTAAAACCAAACTCTAGAATGCTGGAACATCACCTGCACAGTGATTTCCACTTACATTTCCTTTCAAAATCTGTATAAAGTAATATTAAAATAATATTGTTCTGGAGTTCTTTTTTCAGTTTGGTTTGGCTTGGCTTGGTTTCTTAAGAATAAACTGGGAGGTCTGCCATAGCAATTTGGACATATTTATCAAGTCCTAAACAAAAGTAAGTTGCTGAATAGCTGAAATGATCAGACTTGAATAGTGATTAGAGTTTCATTAGTGGTTTCTGCTGTGCAACAAATGGCCCTTGCAGTTGTAAATTCCATGTCTTTGTTCTGTTTTTCATCATATCTTATACCTCTCCTCAGTATGACTTACTAAAGAACCGTGCCTCCATTTTACCCTCAGCCATGTAGTCTGAGGAATAAAGGTGAAGAAATAAAATAGCCACCACACTGCTCTCACTTGTGTTAGTTTAAAACTTGATTTCATGTCCTGCATGAAAATGTTCAACCTGTAAATCTCAAAGTGAGCCGCAGACATAATTACTGACTTTGTCACTTTAGACATAAATATATTCCAAATTACTTGGGTGTAATTATGAAATACGCAAGGGCAGGAGTGGATGCATTAAATGACAGCTGAAAACCTACAATGTTCATATTTCCTGACAGTGATTAAAGCATGACCCCTTTGCTAAATACTTTACTTCCAAAAATGGTATTTGTACCACATGTGAATTTTAAGATATTGAGCCACATCCTTTGCATACTTATGATTTGGAATATCTCTATTCTTACAAATACACTTTTAAATAGGAAAATGGAAGGTCAAATGGATCAGCTAGTCGTCAAGCATTCAGCTGTCAAAAAGGCACATCCTCCTTAACAGAATTTACCAGGATAAAAAACTGTCGCTACATATTTAATTTATCATACTTTCATTGTGTTTTTTACATTAACAGTTTAGTATGCATTATCATTTTTATTAAGAAATAGATCCTTATCTTGATAAAATAAGATACTTGGGGGGGGAAAAAATCAAAATTTTTGGTTTTAGTGTTCCACTTTTCTGAGGATGAAATATCTGCTGCAGCTGTGTAGACTTTCCCAACAGTGCAGGGTAGGAAAGACATCAGCCATTGCTGCCACGTGTGCTATTCAGTTGAGAGAAGTTTACTTCATAAATTAAACTATTCCGACAGCTAAATTATCGCATAAAGCCTAATAGTCTGACTTTAAAGGGTCTGCTCTGGAAATAAATGTTTATTGGAAATATATTTTGCTTGGGGATGACAGGATGAAGTTTTGAAAAATCTGAGTTTTCCTGGTTTAACTTCTCTTTTAGAAAAGCAAGTGTTCAAAATACAGCTAAAGTCAAAGGAGATCTGCAGTGTATTCAAAGACAGGCCTTCATAATTAATAGCATTTAACCATGAACCTGATTAATATTTGTTTACAAAGGGGTTTATGGAGTTTTTCAAAAAGTCTTTTAAATGGGAATCAGGTTACTTCTTTATGGTGACCTACTTCTGAAACTTTATCACATGATCATGCAACGTAACAAGAGGTGCCATTCTGGGACATAGCACTCAGCCTGTAAGAAATGCGTACTTCTGCACGATGGTGCTTAAAAACATGGAGAGCTTCTAGCACCACATCCTGGTTCCCTTACTGAAATATTTTTCAGACCTTACCAGAACAACTGATGCACTTAGGTTTTCATATGAGAAAGGACTGTCATGTTCTCTGCCCTTTTCCTCTACTCCTCTTGTAAATGTTACGTTTGGTCATTGAAAAGTAAGCATATCACATCCCTTCCCAAACAATGCCACAATGAATTATGGCTTGGAAAAAAAATTATATGCTATATATAGCCACATATAGCTGTATATAAAACTGTATACTTAAAATATGCTAGGAGGGAGATAGCTATGACAAGATTTATTCTTTTTTAACATGTGGAGGTAAACTGTACATGTGTGAAGAGCCTGATTTTGTGTGAAGCACTTTCACACAGGGTAGCCTAAGGGACTGGAAATCAGTGTCATGTGGAGCACCAGACAAGAACATCAGTACAAGCAAAGTGTTCTAGTGCTTGGGATTTCCCTGTATGTCAGAAATCACTTCTCAGCTTTTTATGACACAAGGCAAAGTACATCAGCCATTAAAGATCTAAGAGATGTTTTCTTTTTCTCCATGGTGAAACTACTCATGCAATGGAAAGAAGTGCTCCTGTCTCTTCTTTACACTGCATGAGTAGTTGTGCCTTCTGTCTCTTCAGTTTTGTTTTTCTGTACTATAGTAACAGGATATCTGGAAGTTTGAAAGGTTAAGGCACCTGTGAACTAAAGAAGGCTATTGCAGTCTGTAAAGCAGATCATCTTTTAATGGCATTTCTCTGTAATTATTGTGATGCTTAGAATGAGTATGTCACACATAACAGTTCAAACTCAAATGAGAATAATCCTTTAACAGTATCCTTTTCCTTCAAACTTTCTCTATATAAGCATATAAATACCATATAAAGGTACAGTTAATTAGATGGAAAGAAAACTAGCCTCAGGTGATTTCTAACTTAAAAAACCATTTGCTCTAATGTTTCACTTAAAAACCACAGCTCAGAATCTTGACTGACATAAACTCACACAGGTCTGCTGTCTTCAATGAAATTAGACTAATTTATGCCACATCCACTACTACTGAAATCATTGTTTCATCCAGATTTTTTACATTAAATAAACACACCATGTTTAGTACCAGCAGTAGCACTGATCCTTCAATTAGTGTGTTTCTTCAAAGAAAGCCATTCTTTCAGGCAAAAATGCTCTTCCATCACTATATATATATATATATATATATATATATATATATATACACAAAATATATACAGAGAGACAAACTGATAGATGCATAAATGTGTCAGAACAAGATGTCCATTACTTAGGAAATGCACTCTGGACCTCTTTCCAATATGAAGAAAAGAAGGGATAAAAAAGAGTGGAAAGAATATTTCAGCAAAATTTTATGAGCTGAACCAAAGATTTTTAAAATACACAGAGTCCGGAAAAAGCAAATATGTTACAGGTGGTAGCATTATATAACTTCATATGCAATAACTTAATGTTTTATGTACATCATAAATCTAAACTGAATTTAAACCTTCTTTATTGATTGAGAAATAACTTGCAAGTAAAGTAATCCCAGATCTTTTAAGTTCATGTGGTTAAAAATGAGTTTTAATCTGTTGGACAATGACAAGAAATTTGGAATTAGGAGACAATAAAAGAAGCTGGTTTAGTTCTTCAGACAGCACTTAGTGATTTAGCTCTGCTGAAGAAACCCTAATGTATTCCTGCTGAGGATCTGGCAAACAATTTTGTAAAGCTCTTGCAATGCCTGTCTGAGCATTAAAAAAAAAAAAGGTACTATAGGGCATTCTGTACACCTCCACCTGTGTGTAAGGGTTAAGTAAATGGAAAATCCTGTTCTTACTGAAACAGGACTGTTCCCTGCTGGTTCACTCAAACTACCCCAAAGGGAGCCCCGGGGAAAGGGAGCAGGGCTCCTTCCCCCTGCTCAGGCATGCATAGGCAGGTGCATTCTGCATCCTGTTGTGATTTTCTAGGGGGTTTAATGCACCTCTGTGTCTCCCTGCAGTTGGATTTGTTCCTTTCCAGCACAGATCTGACTTGTTTAATTTTGCAACCGTTAAGTACAACACTCCTACACATCCAGCCCTGTTTCCTCAGAAGTCAGTGGGTGCAAAACACAGCTTTACTAATCACTTTCTTGCTTTGTCTGGTAATTGGTTTCTTGTATTATATTGCATTATAAGGACAGAATGCCACATATTGCCCAACCCCAGATCCCTGAAGTTTGTGTAGGTGTCTGTGTTAGGTCATCTCCCCTAAACTCATGCACATAAAATGGATGATATCAAGCTTTACATTTGGCTGCCCTCAGGTATTTTCTGCATATCCACACACTGTGTTCTCTCTAAATATGTTCTTTCCTGCTTCCTCATGGCTTACGTGCTTAAAGCCTATTGAAACATTGACTTTATTCTTCCCTCTAAATACTGTGGTTATTCAGCTTACACATCTGGAATGGATTTAAGTGAAGATTAGTCTGCTTTACTCCTCAGACTGCGGTGTAATTCACAACATATTAGGTTGTATACATTTGTGCACATCATTTTTAATCAGATGCACAGCATGCCATTCATATCCTTTTAGCTTTTTATTATTACTTCTGATACTGTACTTCATCAGACTCAATTAAACCTGTCTAGTTCCATCACCAGAAATTATTTTATTCAGGTATGGAATGGGGCTGTGATACACTGCTTCATATCAAAGACATATTCAACAGATATAACAATTCATATTCCCATTACTTTATGACTGTCATACAAAGTAATTTATTTCCTTTCCCCAGTCATAAAAATTGTACCATGTTCCAGCCTCCTGCAGCCTACTCCAATTGCTTCCAGAGTCTCCTCTATCACTTGCCACTCTTCTCTTTAAATTTTACTTCTCCAACCTCTCCAGTTTGGCACACACACTGATTTCCTCTTCTTTGGATTCAGGCAGGTGGGTTACATTCAGAGCTCAGATAAACAAGCAGTCATACTAGAGAGTAGGTACATTCCCTGACTATTCCCCTAATCAGTTCACATTTACCTTTTGTAAGTGCTTGAAAAATAAACAAGCAGATGGTGAAATCAGTTAATTTTCCACAAGTGTTGTGGCAGAAAAGAAATCTTCAGGAAGTATTTTAGATGGCAATTTTTAACTCACAATCAACTGCTTGTCTCTGCTTATACTATTACCTTCTTTAGTATGCTGGGGAGGTATAAACTCAACATGATACGGAAGCAATGGCCCTTTGACACGTCCAGTGCTGCTGTCTGACATGAGAACATAAACCATCTGGCTCTCACAGATGCAGTGTGCAGGGGTGCAGGGGTTAAGATTGTATCCCCGTCATTCATGGTGTCTCTAATAGCTGCTGTCAATCAAGCACCCTCCTCTTCCTCAACTCCCACAGAAGAAGCACATTTGAAATTCCTAGCTAGGTTGTATGGGAGAGGAAGGAGCAGACTCTAGCTGAGAGAAAGTACAGATTATTTTTCACTGCAGATCTAATAAATTAATTTATTCATCTGATTTTCACCCTTTCAAGGGACAGAACCCAGGCTGACTGTTAGATTTGTCAAAGTCCAAGAAGAGGTGGGTACACTGCATCCTGCCTGCCTCACTTTCTCTCCACATGGGCAGACCTGACCTGAGAAAGCAGTAAATCCTCCTGCACAGCTATTCAGAGGACACAGAAACTTGGGCCACTGGAAGGGCAGGTGAAGATGATTTCACTCATATTTTAAGTATGAAAAAGAAAACAAAAGCCAGTGGTGTCTGAGGCAATTCAGATAAACACACTCCTGATTTCCCTCATTTGCAAAGAGGAAAGTAAGGATCATGAGAATGATTCAGGCTAAAGGAGACTTACAAACTTACTTCATAAATGAAAAAATAAAACCAAAAATGAAAAAAAAAAACCAAAACCCCACCCACAAAAATTTTGATTTTTTTTATAGTTACAGGCTGCTAAAAAGAAACTAAAACAAGACTCCTCTTTCACTCCAGGGCCAAACACATCACTGATTCAAGACTTTAAAAAGCCAGAATGTTAAACCAAGGTTAGATCTGGCCTCTCATCTCTGATCATCCTTTCTATAAATCCTTGATAAAGTGTGTGTTAGTTTTATAGTACAGCAATAAAACAGCCAAATGTAGAAGTAAATGACCTCATACGAGCTATCTCTGTGCAGATAGATTCCCTTGGCAGATAGCCAAGGATTGATTGACACACATCTTACGGAACTAGAGTTAATTAATATGTCTACCAATTCCCAAATGGATCTCAGGAAGCAGAGAATCTGTTTAATGCAGCAAGCAATGACATACCGTGTGTGGTCAAGAGACAATCACTAATTGCCAAGAATGCATTGTAATAAAGCATTAAAGAATATGAACAAAACCCTTTCTGCTCTGCAGCTCCCTTATCCCTTCAAACCTTGTTCTTGGGACATTTTAAAGATTTATGTTTCAAATATCAAAAGACATTTTCATATGGCAAAACAGTTCCCAGACTATGAAGTCAACACTCAAAGGCTCTGTTGATTTTTCAATGAGAACAAATAGTCATCATTCATTCAACAATGATGTCTTTATTTTCAAGGAAATCTGCAAACCTGAATTGCAAAGGCATAAGGTAACTTGAAAGAGCTGGTTTTTTGAAGATCACAGAAGCTACAAGTAACACAATTATGGATTCACTAGTAAAACATATCCATAAATGCTGAAAGCACATCAGGAGTCTGACTGCTAAACTGAAACAGTCCATTGAGCAATACTCATGTAAGCCAGACAGAAAACACAGTAAAGGAGACTAATTTATATTACATACTTGACAGAAAAATAAGAGATAGGCTGCTCTGGAGAGAAAAAGTATTGAAGGGCAGCGCAGAGACATTGTAGTCAAATCTTCAGCCAGGAAAACCAGTCTAGTCCCATGGCTTCCTTTGAGTGAATCTGCTTTTTACCAGGGAAGATCCTGCTTATCTATTTAGTTATGATGGTCACTGAGAAAATGGTACAAGAGCTACTGCAAGAATTCTGCAATACTAAGCAAGAATCAGCAAGAGATTAAAGAAATGGGTGAAAAGAGAGTGATTTATTTTTCACGAAAAACTAAGGAAACCAAACCTAGGTGATATATGAAAAACTGCCAGTATGTTAGGACAAACCTGAGAAGGGGGATTTATGAAGGTGTGATACTATTTTAATTCTCAGCTGGGAGAAAGCTGAGGTGGTGTCAGACTGTACTGACTGGGAGGAAACTAAAAACAGTGTTGGGCCCAGGATAAACACAGTGGCTGAACAACCCCTCTTATACCTGGTATTTGTCTCAATTACAAAAATCTAGTGCTTTTTAACTTCATGAGCCAGGTAGAATGGGCTTACTTACACTTATTTAAGCCCCTGAGGGAAGAGATGCTGTGCAGGGCAGGGAAGTTAGAGATACTGCTGTGATTTATCAATCAGCAAGTCAGCACCTGATTCGGGAGCAGGTCTTACCAGATCTGCTTCCCAAGCCACAGAAACTAGTGAGAATGCATTTTGGCTGAAAGAGATCATGGCTAAACACCAATAAAGATTAAAAAGAGCAAAAAGAAAAATATTGTTTTACGATAGTTTACCTCAGGATGGCTTCCAACATCAATATAGGTGCAGACTGGATGAAAAGCCCCTGTTCCACAAGCATACAGGTGGGTTTGGTTGTAAGCCTTAAGCACCTTGATGAAATTAGCACATTCTCTCTGCAAAGAAAAGGAGAAAAAAAAATTATTCATAGAGTTAATTCAGTGATTCTGGCTAATGGGAGCTCTTCTGTGTTAGAGATAGATATGGCTGAATGAACAGATTTGTTAAGTGTGATCATTTCATGCTGTTCATAAGATTGTTTACTGCTAAGCATTTAATAAATAGCCTGATTTAATTTCTCATTTAAATATCTTTGGTTGCTATTTAATAAAGCATCCAACCTCGAAGAAAAGATTACAGAAAAAACATCTTAGTTTTTGTTTCAGACATGCTTCATCTTTGTAATTTATGCTATTCCTGTGTTTTCAAGACAAAACCCATTTACAGAAATGTGTCAGAATGAAATAATGAAGAAAAATGGACCAACTGTTTGCTTGTATTCAATTAAGTAACAATTAGAAGAAAAATGGGCCAGATGGAAGGAGTTGATGAAAACCAAGTCATTGATATAGCATTTTTAACAATCATATGAATGCTGCCTCACCCCCACTGCCTGTATCTATGGGCCAGTCTTACACATATGAATACATATGTTAAACTTCCATACAATCATTGACAGCCCCTAGAATACAAGCTTTGCAAGACCTGGACTTTATACTTTATTCCTAAGCAAATTATCCGTCATGAGTTATTTTAGTTCTCAGCAAATAAAAGCTTAATAGCAATACTAACAGTCCCTAGTACAAACATTATCTGGTACCTGTTAACAAAACTGTCAATATTAATGCTTAATGTTATTAAAATAGATAGTCAAGACGACAACTTTTTCCATTTGTTTAATATTTTTATTTCAATCTGGTTTAATGTAGAAAAGAAATACATCAATGCCTTCAAGTCAGTCTGCTGACACAATTGAAAAAAATGGACTTCAAACAGAAGGAAAATGAGAACAATGAAATTAAGTATTTCCAGTAAAGTCTGTGTTTAAGATGAGGAAAAATTTCCTCTGTGTATTTGATGACTTTTGATACACTGCTCAACTCCACCTCTCCAGGTAGACAAGGGCCCATGGAAGCACCACCTGAGCTACTGCACCCACAGAAATCTCCTTGGCTGGCATCCTCCCTCTCTGTAACTCACTTGCTAATTAAACCAGATACTCCCAAACACAAAATAAAGGCTCTGCCAGGAAAATGCATGTGCAGTTTGAGGCATGCCTTAGGCCTCCACAGGGAGAAGCAATGAACTTACACAGATGAAACACTGATTCCCTGCCTCACACAAAGGACTGTGCTGGAATGACATTGCTCTTACAATTTTATTGTATATTTGCATAACAGATAATGGCAATGTACTAAAAAGAGCACCCAGAGAAAAGCATCCAGGATCTTACTGCAGCCCTGACTTACTGCTGTTATCTTTACAACAGAGATGGAAGAGAAAACATAGAGATAGTTAAAGTAATCCAACAGGAAATTGAAAGAAATAGAGATCGATGTTACTCTTAATTCTTTCCATTCTGACCTTTCTTACTGAAAACACACAGAATTTCTGGTCCATTCTTATTCTTCCCACACACAAGTATAAACATGAGCATACATTTATTATATTTATGTTTATCCACAGACTGCTTTCCTCTGTCATATGGTAGAGTACTAAGCAAATACTGGGAATAAATCATAAAAGAACATTTTTCTATATTCTTATTAATGCTGTTATTCTTTGCTGCTTTAAGAAATATGGAAAACCCATGAGAGTGTATTAAAATTTCAATGTCTACAAGAGTAAAATGGACAAATACCCCAAATTCATGTAACATTAACAAAATTGAAATAGATCCCTTCTTGAATTCCGACATTCTGTGTTTCAGATGGAACATCTGACTTTGACTTCATATAATTTAAAACTGAGCAATGATGCGTGCGCATTATTAAATAAATCGGAAATTTCTCACTTAAAAGTTGTATCTGGCCTGATATAAACCCAACACTGTTTCTCTAGGACAGTGCTTTGCCTCATCAGGTTTAATGTATCATGGTTTTAAAAATGTCTTCATGGTCTACTACTACCCTTTACTAAAGCTGTTAAAATTACCTTCCTGAAGAACATGAAGTGTTAGAGGCTGGCGGCCACAGAAAAAATGCTGTGAGTAGATGGGCTGGACCTAGAGCCAGTGTGAATAAATTGTGCTGATTTCAGAGGAATTATTCTGATTTACAGCAATGCACCACCTGTGACTGTATATGCACTCAGAATCACATAATCACAGAATATTCTGTGTTGGAAGGGACCCACAAGGATCATCAAGTCCAGCTCCTCAGTGAATGGCCCACAGGGGGACTGAACACACAGCCTTGGTGCCATTAACACCATCCTCACTGAGGCCATTCAGCTTATCTGTAACACACAGCAAGAAGGTATTAGAAGGCTAATGCTGTAAAGGTGGGATGGAAAAACCCTACTTAGATTAGGGGCAGCAGTCTTCTTTGATTTCTGCAGATGAAATTAAGAAAAGTTCTATCACCACCTTCACTGAATTATTCCAGATCAGCCTGAGGGAGAAGGTGCATTAACCCTATCATAGCCATGTTTGAACATACAATATTCACGATTGATAGTAGTGTAAATGAGTAAATATCAGTCAAGTGACTTCAAATTTACAATGTATTTCCAAAAGCAGATTTAGCTTATTCACCCTTCTTTTCAAGCTCTCCTAATTCCTTGTACAGGGTGTTTTCTACCTTAGATGTCTGAGAAATACAACAACAACCTAGTTAAACAATGGGGAAGGTAAATACCTACAGCAATAAACCTTTGACTATGACAAATAAATTTATATAACATTTAAAGTTCCTAGTCCAGTTCAGACTGCTCTTGTAGCTCCCCTCTGTTTTATAGCTGCATAAAGGAACCATTAAGGTCTATTCAGTAAATTCTCATACACCTCTCTACCAGATTAGGTTTCCTTATATATTTTACATGGTAGTAAAAAAATAAATAAAGAGGGGTATTAAACTACAATAAATGACATCAAAGTAAAGTTAAAGTTCTGATTTAATCCCTTGTCAACTCAGGAAGTTCAAAGTGAAGTTTCTTCCCTGCCTGGGAGACGGTGCTATTCTCCCTGGAACAATAGCAACAGGCACATTGATTTCCATCTCAGACTCCTTCCTTTGTCTAACTGTGCTCAAGCACAGCTGCACAGGTACACCATTATGTGTGGAAATGTCATATCTGGTCCTTTGATATTCTGAACTTAGCAAGAGTTTGCTTTGGTGAATATTGGGTTTTCCTGGTTTATGTGACTCTGGGACAAAAAAGCTTCCCACAAGCCTGCAATAAACCAACTTTAACAGCTTTGAATGACTTGCAGAGACTCTAAATCTCAGCACATGGGTATGACAAAGAAGGTATCAGGGAAAGTGTGTGTGCACTGAATGCAGTTTGGGTCTGCCACCATGTGAGACTTGGGTGATTGACTCCCATTCCCATCCCCATTCAGTTTCCCCATTCCTGCTCTCACAGGACAACTTCAGTGGCATTCAGAACCCCTGGCTTGTGAAACCTGGCAGGCAGCTCTGCTGGTCCTGACACTGGTGGCTACGTCAACCCCACTACAAAGCAGCTCCCCAGCCCCCTTGGCTGGAGGCCTGGAATGCCTTGGGTGTCTCCAGCTGGGCTTGCCCCGCTTGGCATCAGTGTCTCCCCCTGCCAGACCCCCAGGCTTGCACTGTATTGTTGGTGGGGAGGTCTGTGCCAGCAGGACGAGGCATTGCACTGTAGGACTGCAGAGTCTAAGCCACTGGAAGGGAGACAAAGGCAATGAAAGGCATGTAGTGTCTCACAAAATACAAAATGCAGCAGACAGCAGACAGTAGAAAGCACCCACCAGAGGAAGAGGAGGTAACCCAGAGGCAGAAGCTGAGAGGAAAAAATTATCAGGAAAGTTCAACGCTGTGCTGTGTGCAAGTCCAGCCATCCAGTGCTTTTGCATCCATTTTTATTTTCCCCAAGAAAGGGATGTTGTTCAAAGGGAATATATTCTGGACATATCCATACCCTTTGGATATTGTTCTTTGTCAAGTAAAACAGATGAAGAAAGAAAACCAGACTTTAAATATTCTTTTCCATGTGGAAATAAGTTTTTTTCAAACCCGAGATCAGGGTGTTGTGGGAGTTTAAATACTTTTAGCCTAATAATGTGAATACGAATTAATGCAAGGTTTGAAAAGTTCTGTTTAGGCAGGAAAGTATTACTTGGATGAGTTATGAAAATAAATGTTAAAGAAGAGGAGCACTGGGATCATCACAGTGAATCATTATAAATTCTTGCTCCTAATAATCTTTTTCATTATAGTGAGTAGCTTAATATTAGGAAACCTTTCTTGTCTATATGAAGCTAAACACTGGTTTATGCCCTAAAGGTTGAGTTTATATATACATACATAGAGCAGAAAGCATGAGTGCTTGCATATGGCACAGAATGTTTGAAGTAGATATTCAAAGGGAAAATTAGGTACATCATGTGGGAGTTATTGCAGTCCTCAAAAATACCCATTCATTTATCTACCTACCCCTGGAGAGGATTAATCTTCATTTATATTTCAATAAATGCCCTAAGGTTTCCACAAGAGCTGTAGGTTCTGCCTTTGGCCTTGTACAGAAGTGCTTCTATCTTAAAATCCAAGAAACTAAATCCCTACATCACATCTGAGACCTTCTAGCACAGCCTGCAAGGTCTTCTTCTCTTTTCTGACACAGAGAACTTCTTTAGATAGCTACTTTTCCATGTATATGGCTGGATCTGCTGGATCTGTGTCTGCAAACAGTTGTGATTGCATGATTGCCAACAACCTCCAAAGGATGGCCAAAGAAATGGTGGCATGTGCAGTAGCTGAAGCAGTCACCACAAACCTCAGGCACAATCCAGTTTGTTTCTTTGTTTGAAGGAATGTGGACCATAATCTTCACCAAAGCCCAAGCAGCTCCCATAGGTTTCCTGGGGTTAGTTTGGTGCATAAGTGCACCAGGGTATCCAACTGGAGCCATTCTACCTTGCATCTGGGAGTTAACAGGTACGTTTGGCCACCTGAGGGAGCATGCCCCAAAAATTCACTGGGCATTCCTGAGTGAGAAAAAGGATTGAACTTCAGGTACCAAAAACCTTTTTACACTTCCTCTAGACTAGACTGAAGAAGTTGTGGGGTTCAGATTCTCAGTTCCACGCTGATGATTTATTGAAATTAAAGTGGCTAAAAGAATTCGCACCATACTATGGTAATGCAGCCACAGCACTACCTCAGCTGCAAATTCTCCTGTGCTAAAGTCTTACTTGTAAAACAAGTCAAGAAATTATTAGATTGTCAATTACATTCAGAGTGTGAATTAAAGTCAAAGAGATCCAGTGTGTCTGGACAGGTATGGGAACTCAAAATTTTAATTCCAAATTCTATAGCAGCTGTAAGGGCAGAGGGCCTGTCTTGAAGAGGAGATAAAGTGTTAATTAGGTTTTCCAGAAAGGCACCCACTATATGAAGATCAATGTATCTGACTTACAAACCAAACATGCAGATTTATTTTTTAAGGGTTTTCTGATATTTATATATCGAGTTGATAGAAGGGCTTATGCAGAGAGAGATTAGCCTGAAAAAATAAATTACAAAGAAAATGTCTGCAACCAAAAGAATAAGAGCCAAATGCAGAAAGATTGAAAAACAAACAGTAAAGATATGTAACACTGATTAGGCTGTGTTATGCAGACTTTTCCCGGACAGTTACAAAAATAAAGTCCATCCATCTGTCAAAACATCTGCTCCGCGTATGAAAATTAAAACAGAATTTAGGTAGGTTTTATGAGTTTCCAGTAATTATCTCTCCTCCAGAATCCTGGAAGTTACGTCCTTCGATCTGGATTACTAATGCAGCAAAGAGTTTTTAATGACATCTTTTTAAGTTGAAAGATAAGTCCCTGTGACTAACTAATATCCAGATTTTTCTCCTTATTTTAAGAAAGTGGCTTCATTTTTTCAAACCAATAGTGATGTCCATACTGCTTCTCAGATATTGCAGCAAATGCAAATGGCCAGATTATGCAGGGCAATAAGTAGTAGGCTAAATGATCCTTTATAGTATTATTAGCTTCAACAGTTTTCTGCTGATTTAATCCAGATAAGCATCAGACTCAGTAATACATTCTTCCTTTATAAAATCTTCCCACATAGCCATGTGATTAAAATATTATAAGATTTTGTCTGAACTGGATGGACAAGAGGATTTAGAACTATCATCTAACAGCTGGACAAGCAAAATAAATACATGTTTTGTCTTAAATCAAAATGGATGGACAGCTTTCATATAAAGTCCCATGCATGAGGTTAATTATTATGTTTACTTTTTTCTTCCTTCTTCTGTCCCATTAGTTGAATTTTCAAGTGATGAGGTCAGGGATATCCATGGAGAATAAGTAATCCCTGATATTACTGCTGTCATTCAAATTTATCACACTGCTGAAAGATGTTCTGGACTTATCGGGAGCTTTTTAACTTCTCTCTTTTGCTGGTGGGCTACTGCTGACTGCCATCACTTCAGTCGGTACTGGCAGATATCTTCTTCAGCATGGAGCAGCATTGTTTCAAGGAAAATATTTCTGAAGTGTTAGTGCAATAAATATACGTGTGATTGCCATGTACACAGATGATGGATTCTCAGCTAGACCCAGGAAAGACTTCAACATGTCAGCAAGCATGGGCGAGGAGGCCTCTTCAGGGTGAGCTCTGCATCATGTGTGCTTTCACAGCTCCTCTTGTTTGGGTGCAAGATTTTGTAAAATGCAGGACCATTATTTTAAAATTATTGCTGTGTCCCTCTTTTTATTACAGTAACATTTGGAAAAATACTGGTCCAAGTGCACAGTTGGCTCAACCAGACCCAGAATAAGCAGCGAACAAAGCAAGTTATTGGAGTCCTGTTAAAAGGAAATGGTCTTTTAAAATTTGATTTTATTAGAGTAAGCTGGTTGGCAACAGCACTGCAAAGCTATTGTGGTAATGCTGGCAGGAACAGGAAAGTCCCCAAGCACTGGGAGCTGTGTGCAGGCCCTAATGGGTGGGGAAATCCTGCCTGGCACCTGTACTCCATGAGATAACCTTCCCGCTGAACCTGTATAGGCAGGTGCGTGATTTTAGAGTGGGGGAGGATGGCTGGCATGAAAATGTTTGCAAACTGTGATTTATGACTGTGTACCCCTTGCAGCTGGGATCAATACCATCATCTACATCCCCTTTTTGTCATTATTGCTCCCTGCAATTAGCAGGATCAATGTTTTATAGCCCTACCCTCTGAAAAAGCTACTCTGCAGTGGTGAGTGAAGCAAGTTGAGCACTTGAAGTATTGGGGTCTCTGTTACAGAACAGGCTCTCTATTAACTTACTTCTGCATAGTTACATCCCCCATTTTTAAAAGCCTTACAGGCAGTGTCCATTTCATCACACATGGACACACACACACACAAATCCAATACAAACTAAGATTGTACCTAATTTTTCAAAGCTGACAGATCCCTGGATTCAGTGGCCCTTATGCAGGGCTGTGATCTACAGGACTTTATATGGTATTGTGATTTGGGGGATCTGACTCCTTTGAAGATGTCATAAATGACTCTACTCTTAGGCATGGCAACCACTGCCAGAATTGCACAGGAATCCATTGATTAGTTTCATACCTAGATTTTCCTCTGGCTGACAAGATATGCCCTGAGAAACTTCAGACTGATGAGGGCTGATAAGACATTTTTGGTTGCATAGTTCAGATGTACACTGTGTACAGATATATACTGTGCTCCCAGTTATCTTTCCAAGTAAGTTATGCCTGTTATCTGTCTGATTTTTTGATATGACAAGAGTTCTTGAGAATATTTAAAGTGTGTAATTTACTCAAGTCACAGGATGTCTGCATGAATTTAAACCATTAAAGCATCAAGACAAGAGAAGTGAAGAAAGCAGATGATTAAAAAAAGCCAGCCAAAAAAAAAAAATTAAGGCAGATATATCCTGATTCCTTCAAGCCACAAAACTGCAAGCCATATTAGCAAACAGTTGTACTGTCAGCACACTTGCACAGCAGATGGAAAGCTTCTCTGGTTCTGCCTTTGTGTTAGTGAGGGCAAAACACAAAATGTCTCCCTGCCTCTCTAACTACCCACCTGCAAATCTGGGTCACCACTGGTATTTGGTAATTTGGCCCAGGGTTTACCAGCAAAGCCAAGCATGGAGGTAGCTGAGCTGGGTGGGATATTCCCTAGGGTCCATCCTGAAAACAATCTTAATCCAGAAGCCATTAAAAGAAGTCATTAGAAGCCATGCTTTGTAGATGCCTCCCTTGACACATCAGACCTCTAAACCTTCGTCATTAGAACTAACCATTTGACCCAGTGATCTTTGGAAGTAAAATTTTTACAACTTTTTCTGCATTCAGTATGTTCAAACTACAAGACATGGATCAAGCCCTGAAATTTTTGCTCAGAAGATGCATATAATAAATTTTCCAGACCTGTGAACAGCTAGAGGGATGCCAAGAAAAGGCTTCAGCACAAAATACCTGATTTAATGACTATGTCATATTTTTTACATCTGGTTAATGCACAGTTAACAAGACAAACCAAAGTCTTCTGTGGATGCAGTCCAGCAAATAAGTGGGTTTTTGGGTTTTGCAGGCACAGAATGACTGTTGTACATGAAACCTGTCCATAAGTTCTAGCAAGCTTCCTTTATTTTGAATTGTTATGTTTTTCAGCAGTATGCACTTCCTACAGAACAAAATAAATTTATTTAAGGAACAGAAGAGTATTTTAGAAATAACTCAAAATATTGGGAAGCTTTGAGGTCAAGCAGAAGCCAGTTCTTTTCTGACCATAACTTTTAAAAATCCCTTTTGTTCCATAGAGTAAACTTGCCCCACAATATGAGCACAGCTTTATTAGCAAAGAAATGAACATTAATGTTGGGTTTCAGCTCAGGCAGTCTCACCAAGCCCAGCAGCAATTTAAGTTGCAACCACAGCCTAGATCTAAGGAGTCTCTCTCATCTATCTCTTCCATCTGGGTGGAGTAATCACCTGTCTCCTGCAGAAATCAGATTACACCCCTCCTTTCCGAATTGGATCAACACCTGCTAATTGGGTGGAGTATTTCAGACAAACAGGTTGCCAAGCCTGTTACAGGCACGTAAGGTACTGAGGCTCCAGATCAGTCAGCTTGCCTTTTTGTTTTTCTTTTTTTTTTTCTTCAGCACAGTATAGATATATTCTCTAATGACTTCCACTCACAGCCACCTCAGATAAGCACACTCCAAGCTTGTGTGTTGAAAGTGAAGGTAAAGCCATGAAGTGTTGAAATGAAGCAAAAGGCTGTGGCATCTCCAAGGGGCAGTTGCTTAGCAGTGTGTATGACTGTAAATAAATACTGTGTAAGCTACTCTAGGAGGTTACACATGTCTTACTGAGGGAAGCTGGAAATTTCTGTGGGGATATTAAACTGCTTTGACACCACAGAGTGAGGCTGAACCAGAGAAACTTAAGTGACAGAAGCTTAAAATTCCCACTCAGTAAAAACTTGGCACCCAAGTGAAATTGCTGAAATATGAATTTATTGAATGGTTTTGGTGGGTTTTTTGTTATCTTTTTGTTGGTTGGATTTTTTTCTCTGTCTATACATATATTTATGATGCATGTAGAGTAACCTAAAGCTTTTGGAAAATGTTAATCCGAAAGGAATTTCCTAAAGGAATAAGAGATTATTTGATTATTTAAAACAACAGAGATTCCACCATTCAGTCAGAAGCAGAATAAACAAACAAAAAAGTAAGAGGAAAAATAGCATATTATTTTCTAGGTTATTTTGAGAACTTTCCCTTTAGTTCTCTGAGTTACTACAAAAGAAAAAAGACAATACTTTAACTTGTGTGCAGCAGGGAGAAATTTAGTAGACCTATTTTTGGTATATGTAAGCAAGAGAACTACAGAAAAAAATTATGTTGTGGCCTAAATTAATAGTACTATAGTGACCACATCTTGAGTATAGAGGAACTGCGACGTGTTTTTTCAGAGCAAACCTTTCCTTAATTTTAAAATTAACTTTTATTGAAACAATAGATAATCAAAAAGAAAATAGACTTGAAGCAAATGTAAGAAAAAATAGTGACTGGCACCAAAGAAAAGGCTTTTCTTTAACTTCATGAGCTTCAGACTGAAGCCCTGAAACAAAACAGGGACAGAACATATCTATAATTTCTACCAGTCATCCAGTTAATGTGTTTTTCTGGAAAGAAATGTATGAAGAATAAATCTACTCTGTCCATCTTGGGGTGCAGTAAATCATAACATGGAATTACCCAACAACATTTTGAAATAGCAATAGCTGGAAACTCATCCATAAATAATTCTCAGACTTTGCCAAGGCCAAATGAGGGCTCATGAGGAACACATACTGATGGAAAATTAAACCCCATAACTTTGGGAAGATTTTTTTTCCTTAATTTCTCCTTTACTTTCCCTCTTCTAACTCTGTATTTTGAAAGCAACAAAGACAACATTTCTGCAAGACTGAATTAAATCTGCTGCATATTAAATTCCCTTCAGAAGCAAATTTCTACAGTCACACCTATAACAGAAAAATTAACTCAAAACTGGAAAATTAGCTTTCTCCTTGATCTATATCATTTTTTTCCCCATACTGAAAGATTTAAATGACTTCCCATGATACATAAATGGGTAAAATATGAAAATATGAACAACAGCCAACCTAATTCTTCCTCTGTACAAGGACACAAGTTATTACCTTACAGTAACTGATTTTCCTTGGTCAGTTCATAGAAAGAAATATATGCAAATGCCTAATGAACACAAGCTGTAGGATCAACATCTGAAATAAGCCATAAATGAGGCTTTAAGCTGGTGTGTTGTGGGGGTCCAACCAAGAACTGGAGCTGGCACAACCAGAAGTTCCTGGGGGGGACAGGTCTGTTTGAGAGCTCCACAGGACTTTGAAAGATTCCAATGTCCTTGACTCCTTTTTTACCAAGCCCAGTTTACCTCTGAGTGAAGTGATTGAAGGTTTTGAGGGGTTTTTTCCCCCCATCTTTCTCTTTTGTATGTAGTCTATGCACAGCTGTGCACTGCTTACAAATGTCTCACTCTCTCATCTCCCAAATGGTAAGAATGCTTTGGTAGGAAATTGTGTCCACATTAGAGAATCTTGTGTCCACAAAAAGAAGGGGTGAGCAGCCCTCAAGCTGAAAAACCCAGCATCTTAACTGGAACAGTTAGAGTAAGAAGGAATATGATCCAGCACTATTTATCTCACACATGTCACAAAAAAATACTTTTCTTCTTACAGTAGGTTGTGCTGAGAATATATTCTGTCCCCAAACTCATTTGAGACATGTTGGTTTGGATTTTTACTAATTTCCTCCCTCTTCTCAGGGGACATTGACCTTTCCCTTTTCCCCAGGCTGGAAGGGTATTCTGGGTCTTTAGGCTTTGGTAAAGAATTTTACTGGTGTGCTGGAGACAGGAAGCCAGAAAGGAAAAAGGGATGGCAATGAAGGTTGGTGGGAGAAAAGCTGCAGACTTGGCTGTAGATGTCCTCCAAAGGAAGAACCTTGACAGAAAGGAATGAACTTCTCTTTGGCACACCCAAAGGGCCAGAGGTAATTTGACTGGAAAAATTGTGCCTGTCAGATGAATTTAGAAACATGCTTTCTAGATCCAGCCAGCATTGTATATTCAATTTTGATTCCCTCTTCAGATCTTTGTTTACAATAACAGATGAAAAGAATTACTTTTACTTTCTGCCTCTATGTTCTTCTATATTCCCTAAGGCAACAACAGTAATAAAATGAGTTAAAGGGACTCGTGTTCAATTATAGCCAACTATGTTTTTTCCAAAATATCACCAGATATGGCTGAGGGACACATGTTGAGTCACTTTTTACTTTGTGTGTTCTTTTGGGTTTTTTTCTTTCCAAATTAAATCATTGTACACTGATGGATACATAAGCCTAAAGATCAATCCTCTGCCTTCCTATATTTTAGGGAGGGGACCGAAAACTTTAAAGAAACTATAAACTACGATCACGTACGAACATTTTGGCTTTAAATATGACTGTAACAAATGAGATGGTGTATTAAATTACAGTCATGTGTTTGTATTTGCATGAACAATAAATTGAATAATCAAGTGCTAGCTACATTTTAATGCAAAGAGGCATGCACAGAATATGGCTATGTCATAAAATATGTGTAAAGAGCCTTAAAAGCTTTGTCACTGGAAATAAGTTTCTGATCAAAAGTGATTCCAAATTGCTGTCAAGAGAAGTATTAAGTATAAAAAAGTTAAGCACAGTTGGAATCAGGTGAGAGATAATAACTAGGTAAAATTTAATTCCAATTAAACAGCCCAGTAGATGCCTATCTCCTTTTATTATTATAATTCAGTCAGGGCTTACCCACATGCAAATGTGCTGGTACACTTCAGCTGTGTACATAGAAGTGTAACTCTTTCTGGACCTGGATGGAGTAACTCTGTATTCATGTGACAGAGCAGATGTAGAAACTTGCTGGTACCAAGGAAAAGTACTTGGCACTCTTTGTATCTGTTTGTAAATCAAAGTGCATTTCTCACCAGAAACATCCAGGGAGAAGCTGATACCTCACAATGTGTCTGTCATTGTGCACCTTGTCCTATGTGACTTTGTTAAAGCACCTACTGAAATTTTATACATTTATACATGTCAAGGCCAGAAGGGACGGTTTCAACAATTTAATTTGACCTGGAATCTTTAAAAGTGGCTATATAAATTGGATAGTCAAATTGCACTTGAAAGTAACATCCTAAGGTGCCCTTCAGAAACACATTTTTTAAGCTTTCAGGTAATAGAAACCTATTGCACCTTTTAATAGGAATTACTCTGATTAATTGTGTAACTTGTGAACTACTGCTACAGCGCAAATCTAATGCAGAGATTTATTGACTAAACAGCCAAAGCAGCCAAAACTTTCAAAGCAATGACAAATTAACAGTTTAAGGACTAAATGAGGTTTCCAGTCAGGAACTTATCCTTGCTCTAAGCCTGCCTGCAAAACTAACTAGTGTTTCTGATAACTTTTGTAAACCACCAAGCTCTGCTTTGTTGGTTTATGATATCCCAGGAATGTCAAAATAGAATTGTAGCCACTTTTTTTTTTCTTTTTCTGTTAGTTACCTGTTATTTATCCCACATGTAATGCAGAGGTTGCCGTTTGTATTTGTAGGTGACTGTTGTATTTTTAAATGAAATACTGAGGCTCACCAGTGAGGAATATGACTAGCAGCATGACTGTTCTGTAAGTTCAGTATAAAAGCTGAGAATTATTCTGTAGAGACTTTGTCTTCTTTGATCATTACCAAGGTCTGGCCAGGAATCATGAGAAATATTCACAGGACTAACAGAAACCAGAATAGATCAAATAAGACACTGAGGTCCAGAATAGCAAGAAATCCTCACAGAATTACTCATTTAGTTGAATTACGTAAGCAAATATCCTATTTATTATTTATAGCCTTTAATTTTTCATGAACAAAGTTAGTTTGGTGCTTGTGATACTCTATACTGAGGAAATGGAAATATATTGTAATATGAAGTACTTACACGGGTCAGTAATTATGATTTTATTGGAAAAAAAATCTATATTTTAGCAGTTAACCTTTTTCAGAGAAGTCCTGCTTTAATAAGTATTGCATAGCTGGGGGGAGTTTTTCAGCAACTCTTCTCAGCTTACTCATATGGAAAAAAATCCCAAGCACACTTTAAAAGTTTTATCTACCTAAACACTGAGTGAAGCTTAAGTAATTAACATATTCTAAGCCCTTTAAAAACAGAAATTAAAAGGACTGTTTAAGCAACAGAGGGGCAGCAGGAGAGCAGGAACAGGCCCCATTGGCTGCTCCCCTCAAATCCCGTGTGGACCTTCCTGAGCCATGAACCTGCTGTGCTGAGACTGGCATGACTGACAGCATCAGGATCAGGAATCCCTCTGAAGGAGTGAAAACAACGCTGAATTACCTCTTCTAATTATGAGAGGAAGTCTCAGAGGTCATGGCTGAGGTTAGCAGTGGGGCAGGGCCGGGGCTGTGCTTGTGCTGCAGCTGCTGCAGCGCACCTGGCCCATTAGTGGGGGTTGCATTTTCAGCACTGACTTACCCTGGAGATCAATAATTAAAAGGAGGGTTTTTTTAGAAAAAGACCTCAATGCAGAAGTATAGGCTGTCATGCAGAAAGTTTTGAACCACCAGAAGTGAGGAGTATATAATATCTTAGAAGTGGTACATGCTGAAAGCAGTATTATATCGAGCCTGGTTTATATGTTGCTTTATTTGTCCTCTTTTTCTCCTGTTCCCTCTAATGAGAGTTTGTTGAGTTATTTTTATGGTCTTTGTATTTCACACTCCCAAGGTAATGACAATGGCTTTAAGAAATAAAAAAGAGAGGAAAAGTAAGATTTTTTTAATTATCTATAATTAGAGTTAAGAAGTTGCATTGAATATGTTGCTTGTAATGCACTGTTTTTTGGCACGGTAGCTGTAAATATTTAAAGACAATGTTCTGATCACATCAAGATATGTATTCCCTCTTTATAGCCTCCTACATGTTTATTTTATTTCTCACCTACTCCTGTAGAGAACCCTAAAATTACCAAAAAAAAAAAAAAAACCCAAAACCCTCCAAAAAACCAAAACCACCCCAAACAATCTTACAGGATCTACTGCCAGGGTCACACACTGCACTGCACAGTGGTGTGGGCTTCACCTAATCATGATCAGCAGGTGTAGCTCTCCTAGTATCACAGGAAGAAAAAGAATCAAAGTGAATAAAAGTTACAGTATAAGCAGTCCTCTCAAACTCACCACAGTCAGATGGGGACCTCTCAGCTTAATCCAGAATGTGTCTCTACAATTTTAAACAACTAAGCTGAATTAGAATCAGCTTAGTCAAATGTACAAAACATACTCCTTCTTACTATGGTGAGTTTCTATAAATAATTATTAAAAAAACCTAATGTACTTTCATGCTAGGTACTGAATCTCTCATTAGTTTTCTAGGTTTTTACTCCAGTCATGAAAAAAATCTACTTAATGTAATATCATAATACTTCACATGAGATGAAGCAGGAAGGTTAGGTAATTTGCTCATATATTTAACACTAGCCCCTTTTATTAACCTTGAATATTAGATATTCTAGGCTTCACCTTGCAAAGTACTGCCGAAAATTATTTGTGGACATGAGCATGGATTACTTTGAATGCATTATTTCTATGTAATGAGATAGCCTAGGTATCTGGCATTTCAGCTGTCCCATCACATATTTAGCTTAGCCCATATTTCTTAATTTTCACCCAATCTACCTCTACTGCTCCCAGATGGCATTTTCTGGAGACAACTGTCCTCTATGGCCTAGGTAAAGACTGATGAGACTATTTTTATTATGACCTAGGAAATTATTCAAATGGAGCTCTCCAGAGGCATATGGTTGGCATTATGAATATTTTACAGAATCATCTCTGAAAATCAGGCCAATAGCATATACACACGGGGCCAAGTTCCACTCTCACTTATACCTTGCCAACCACGATGATTTCCCACTTGGCTTTGCTATGCAAGTATTTGTTTGGCTTATTGCATGCATGTATTTTTTATCTGTTTTCCCCCCTTTTATTCAGCCCTATTTCCCACACTGTTCCTATAAAGAAGACAGCTACTGTCAGTGTGGAATGATTGCTATTTGGGGGCTGCTGACTATGTCTCTCTTACCTCATAAATACAGGGAATAGGATGCACACAGGAATGAGGGGAAATGTTCAGAAAATGATGCCTGGTGTAGCAGTGTCTTTCCTGACTTTCCTGAGGCACAAAAACTGATGCAGAATGTTTACACCACCTTGACCTCAATATTGCTATGAACTCCATGTAGGAAAGGGCTGTGGGGAACTCACTGGCTCCAGAGAGATGCTACAAAGAAAAAGCACTTCTTGGAACTCCCTCAGGACTGGGACCTGGAGCAGGGCAAAAATGGGTCAAAACACTATGTACCTTCTCATCAGGAGATGAGTATGCAAGAGCTAATATTTCTCATTCTGATATTTCTTCTTTCCTACTGATTTTTTTTCTCTTTGGTATATAAATTTTATTTCATCTGTATGATTTCCATTTATAAATTGAAACCCTTGGTAATAGAATAACCCTTCTTAATAACCCTTCTATATAGGAGGACTGAGAAAACTCAAGAGTGAAGTTATGATCAGATGTGTGACCTTAAAGAGTAGGAAAAATACTTTAAGAATTAACACAGTAGGACATAATAAAATATTTACAATGTTTTATAAAAGGAAAAAAAAATGCTAAAAAGATTTGTACTTACCACAATATCTTTTCCAGCCCACTTGCACTCATCCCTTCGGGAATGTGATACAGGCCAAACAATCTAAAGACACACAACAAAAATCACATTGTGTTATTTCATGCTTCAGCATTCACAAATTGCAGGCCAAATGCTTACAGAGTCTCTTTACCCAATTTATCTTCCTCCCCCACTCCACCACGTTCTTTTCCTTATTTCCTTTTTTTTCTTAAAATTTGACAACAAAGGAATGAAATATTGGGAGCAAACCCAGGAATAATAGGTGTCATAGTAAAAACAATCTTGAAGTCTGATTTGTGAATTTCAGCTGTGAATCTCCAGACATAATGATGAGAGGGTTGACTCTCCATTGACTGAATGTTCTTTTAAATCTCACATAATGGAAATACAATCTCACATTAGAGTCCCAGCATCAGAAATAAAGTGTTTGCCTTTTCTATTAGAGTATATCTAATAGTTCACTCTTTTGCTGGTTCAGTTAATTAAATAACAAAAAAGGAGTCATGGTATTTGACAAGTATTGCACCATCAAAATAGAAATGTTTATGCTGTTTCTATAGAGCCACCCTAAAGCAACTAATCCTAAATCTAGTTTTTCTGTAGTGTTTGCTTAGCAGAAAATGGATCTCACCTAATACAAAAAAAATCCAGAGACCCTCACAGTCAATTATTCATGTTTTTGAAAAGCTTTTAGGAATTACATATAGAATAAAACATGATCTTCCCATAAAATGCCAGGCTATTCATTTGGGAGCCTCAGATAATGCAATATGAATGGCCTTAAGTCTGGATTACAGTCTTGGTGTTCAATATAGTTTGTTAATAGAAAGCAAATTGCAAAATATTAAAAAACAAAAAAAGATGGAATGTGGGTGATTGAAGGGGTCAAAGGAGATGTTGCAGATGATATTTGGAAATATAGTTTGCAACATTTTTTAAATTCAAAATTTTCTTAATGGAATCCAAACAGCAATCAAACACCATAAGTCTATAAAATAAGACTGAAAATTTTATGAGCACATTCTCTCTCAGAGGATTCCCACTACTTCCTGTTGCTATTCTCAGCTTAAAATGTGCAGATATGTGAAAACTTAAATTTACTAGGTTGAAAAACATTAACCAAACTTCTCAGATATCCCAAAAGGATCGGTTCAAGCTTAGTTCAAGTTTTGGGCAAAAATCTGAATATTTTTCAAACCAGTGTATTTCAAGACAGATGTTCTTTCTCCTTAGTTTCACAGTAAAACTTTTTCCTCTAATTTGATTTAAAAGACAGCTAAGCCAAACTGGTTCTAGTACATTGAAAAATTTGGCTTTTGAGTTTTGATGTTGCCATCAGCATTTAGACAGAAACCTGAGGAGTTTTCCTAGGTGGCAGAAGCAACAACTGGTGAAGTTTGAGCTCAAGTGCAGCACTGGCTCCATTTTAATTTTGATTGAAGTGTCTTACACGACTCCCCTATCTACAATAAACAGATCCCCAAACTCTTAAAGCTTTTTGCCTACTCTTAAATCTAAATTCTCTAAGTCTGTTGCTAACATACATTTCCATGTTACTGACAGCAGTTCTTTATTTAATCTATTAATATTTGTATACAAAGTCAAACAGCGTTCTAAAAGTATCTGAATATGTAAGTATGTAAAATACAATCACTCCCAATCTACAGAGCTGTTTTCTGCAGTGGAAACACCTTCTTTCTTTTAATTATTCCAGATGTTTTGCACATTAAGCAATTGACCCCTCAGAGAATTCAAATAAATAGCTAGTTTCCTTTATAGCTGCTCTAAAGAGAATAGAAAAGAAAATACTCAGTTTTCCTTTTATCCTCTTATCCTTAGAGAATACAAATGAATAGCCTGTCTTCCCTCTGAACAGAAAACACAAGGTATTTATTGCTATCATCTTAGGAAGCTAATAGTCAAACGGCCAAAAGGTCAGGAACACTAAGGAAAAAAATAATCTCTGGGTATTGAAGCAATATATCTCTCATAAAAGGGTACTCTCTGGATTTTAAAATGTGCCATCAAAATACTTCATATAACAAATCAAACCTCCATCCCATTGTTTACCTTCTTGGCATTTTTTCTTACTAATAGAAAGGAAAACTTAATTTTTTATTTGGACTCCAACAGAAGAATGACACTAAATTGCTTGTCAGCTTTTAATTAGTCACCAACTTTCACTGGAAAAATACAATCTCCATCAAGAATGGCAATATTTTATGGACTTGTTCCTCTTTTATTAATACTGGAACTGTTTTGGTTCAAAAGCAGCAGAGCAGACTGCCTACAAGTGCTGAGTTAAGGAAGAAAAATCAACACTTGAACTCCAAATAGCTTCTTTTATCTGCAGACAAATACAGAGCAGTACAGTCTTTCTGTTTAAGCTGTCATAACAGATGCTTGGCTTTTTTAGCAGTTGCCATGAAAGTATGTCTTGTTTGGGAAATAGCTGGATTATTCACTTATCATTGACTTATTTTTTTGTAGTCTTATTTAAAAAATATTGTAGATTATATAGTCAAAGGTCACAGGCTCATTATAAATTTCTTTTCATAGAGTCAGCAAATATTTTTGTCGTAACAGTAGTCCTGACATCCAAACACATACTATATAATTCCAACAGTGCACAACATAGCCTGAGCAATAACGAGTCTTTAACATTCAAAGCATATATTTACATTGTACAGAACATGAATGAATGTACCTTTTGATATTCCTTGATGTTAACCAGGTTGAAAGAAAATATGTGATCCTTTGCTCCAACATACAGCCGGCCACGTTCTTCGTCCAAGAGGAAAGTGTGGTAACTGGAGCTATTAGCTAGTCCATTGAAATTGATTACATTGTTGGATTCCAACATTTCTGTAAGATAAAGGTAAAGCTTCTGTTGTTAATATGGTCAAAGGAAATAGAGACTTTTATTTTGACTTGTACAGATATCATTTTAGGAATTTGTGCTCATGGTGTAGAAACAAGTGAAAGCATTATTTACCTGGGCCCCTGTATGTTTTTATTTCAAGCACCCAAACTGCTTTTGAGAGTCAGCTCTACAAAGAGGTCGAAACAACAGTGAAATCAATTAAAAACCTGTATGAGCTTTTAGGTGGTAAAATCCTATCCATGTAGCTCATCAACTGTTGGACAAAGTTCAATTTAGTTCAATCTCCAAGGATAAACTTGGAGATAACGGACTGATAACCACATCTAAACACAAAATCTATTTCCAGCAGAAAAAAAAAACATTTTATGAGGATCTGTAAGTTATGAGAAAAGCGATAATGACTAGCTGATGAGATAAAATAACATGTAGCACCTATTCTTAAATGTATTATCTTCTGAGCTTTCTCACACTGGCAGCATGATGTTCCCTTTGCTTGGAACAACAATTTAACTAGAGAAAGTAACCTTGCTTCTCTTTAAACTCAAGAGTAATTTTCTAGTTCTGGTATTCTTCACAGAGACCTTCTATGGCTTTTCAGTTTTCAGTAAGATCACTCCCATTTTCCACAATTATACCAACTGAGAAGTGAGTAATCCCATACACTGATAGAAATCAAGGAGAAACTGCTGTTAAAAGTTTCTGCCTAATTTTCAACTCATTTTCCTTCTTTTTAACTCATTCTTTTGTATGAACAAGGAAGATGTTAGGTGGGGACTTTTCGGACCTAGGTAATAGTGACACTTACGATTTTACAGACTTTCACACCTGCAGCTTTGTAGCTCTGCAGATGTTAAACCTATTTTTGATGTTCACTTATACCAGGTGGATTTTGAAGCAGGTTGAAACTCTGCAAAAACATTAGTAGGTAACATACTCAAGGAAGACAAAACCTGTTAGTTGCATACCATTTAAGACAGTTTTTTAGCTTTAATACTCTTTGTATTTATTTGGAAAAGCTCTCACTGCCACCAAAAATAGTTAATTCATGTAGCGGTGTAGCAAAGCATCAGAGCAGACATCATATTTTGTTTCTTATTCTACACTTTTTGTCACTAAATATAACTATACATTTATATCACAAATTGTACTGCTCAAGACTGAAGCTTACTTTTTAAAAATTATTTTTCTTTTAAATGTAACAATCAAATTACCTCAAGCAGTCTTGTCAAAATAATTCTTATGGCTTCCTGCCAAGTTCTAGAATTTGACTCTATTGTCCTCCAGTTCACTTATTTGCATTTTGTAAGAGACTTTACTAATTCTCTTTACTCTGTAATGACTGATTCAGATGTTGAATGTCGACTCGCTGAATAGTGAGTGATGTAGATGATTGATTGCTTAACTTGTCTTAAAACTCTCTCTTGGCTAGAAATGCTCTGCTGTCATCTGTATCTGATCATTTTTCTTATAATACAGCTGTCAAAAACCTTTGTAATTTTTTCATCTTTGTTGGTTTGAACTCATATACGTATGATTCTGCCCTCTGTGACTGCAGCGTAAAGACAAGTATCTGCTGAAGCCGATGTTACACAAAGGTAAAACTGATAAAAATGAAAATGAGATCAGTTAGGCACACAGCTACTTGGCTTAAAAGAAGCCTGATATGATTTTGCTAATGTAGAGTTCTAAATATTCACATCTACAGATGGTGATTGATGGGGTTTTTTTTCTTTCTAATATTCATGAAAAATGTGAGATCATAGCATTTTGGAGTCTAAGGTTTATTATGGCCAAGAGTAAATTACATCATCATCCTCACTGTTCATAAGTCTCCACAGTAAAACTTAAAAGGACCAGGTGTGGCTGTGCAGGGAAATATATAATAGGTTTTTTTTTTCTTTTAATTTTCTGTGACTCTCAGAGCATGCAACCCAAACACTGTCGGGTTTTTATGAACATGCAATTTAAAGTCAAACTAAAAGCTAAATTCCATTTCCTTCTCTAAGAATGGGACATTTCTTCTAGGTTTTAATTCAGTATGTGTCATATTGTAACATTACTGACTTTTTCAGATGACAACTGGATTTCCAGGGTCTGTTGCCCAAAAGATTAGGCCTAGAAATGCTCCAAGCAATGAATTTTAAATCACATGACATCAGGTTTCTCCCTGTCAGGGATCAGGTTGAAAATATAGGCTGAGGAGAAAAATGTCATTTGTGTGTTGATGATTCTCAATCACTACTTATTTAGGTAGGTTTGAGCTACATCAAAAGTAGGAGGAGAAATCCTAAATCATTTTTGCAGTTCCTCTGCTGATGATTCTAACTGATATGTATTCATTCAGTGATGAATGTGGCTTTACAAGCCACCCTGGAAAAGGGTGTTGAAGAGCAAAGCAATGGCATTTGCACAATCAATACAAATTAAGTACTCCACCTCCTCAAATTCATTAATTTCAGAGTGTTTACTATCCAGTGCCTTCAGTATCCAATGAGGGTCTATTGCTGAGAGGAAGAGCAAAAACAGGGCTCAATCCCAGAAGGGCACTGGCATCCATCAATTCTACTAAGAGTCTACCACTCATGCTGGCAAGGTTAGCGGATGATCAGTGATAACATAAACCAAGATTTACAACAAAGATTGCATTGTAATGACAAGAGGAAATGATGAATTCAATTAATCAATGAAATTAATACTGTCTACTAGCATAGTCTAAATATTTTCCCTATTTTTTTCTTATTACTAAATGTTGGCCTAGCCATGTTCTATGCAGACAGGTAATGGCTGCCTGTTCATAAAGTCTTTTCTTCCCTTTTTACTTCCTCTATGATCTGTGCAGTTATTTTTATTGCACAGATGTAACATTACTCCACCGTTTCTTCAGTAATTTCCCAGAGAATTTCTTCAGTAATTGCCCTGAGATAATTTTCTCATTTCCTTTTGACACATCCTCAGCTGTAGTCACACCTGTACTTTGAATAGGAATGAATGAGCCCTATACAACTAACCACTGCACACTACAACTAGCATTGTCTGTGAAATACTGTATGAGGTAGATTTGAAGTGGGGGGTGATACTTTGAAGGTAAAAGAGATGTCATTGCTTTTGTTACTGGTGCTTCATTCCCACATTTATTAAGTGTTGCAGGTGACCAAAACTAACAGTTTCAAATGCACCATATCTTAAAAATAATCACATTATAATGAATGTGATGATCACTGAAACCAGATGGAGATTGAATTTCTCAGGGTTTGTGGGCTAGATGCCCCTAATAACCACTTCAACTAGATTTAATTCACATTCCTGACTTACTTGCTCCATCTTAGTCTCCTTTCTCAGCCACTGTCCAAGCTTCAAGTATTTGACCTCTTTCAAAATGCTTTTCTGTAGACTCTGCATGGTCTTTTTTCTATTAACTGATGTGTCTGTTGATCCAGTCTGACTTGTGTCAGAAAATTCACTTTGCCAGAGAGAGTTGGCAAATTTACAGAAGAAAACCAGTCCCTAACTCTTGCCTTCATTTTAATACGTGGTTATTTAATTTGCTAATGGAATTGTAACTTAATAGTATATATACACACACAGAGGGCCAAATTCCTGCTGTGAAATCCATGGAGATATGCACGCACAAGGAATGTAGATTTGGTTTATTTTTATCACACTTCTTCATTAAAGAAGAAGCCAGAAAACCACAGCTATAGCTGAGATGAATACAGTCATGCAGATCCTGAAGTTTGGTTTATCCACGGTTGGTATTCCACTGTAAACCTTGTTTTGTGTCTGTGTTCCCTCAATGGAGTTTGTCAGGAGGAGAACATAACAAAAGAAAACCATCTTATTTTTCACTTATCTACTAGCAAGCAAACTATCTTTAATCTTTTTAGCAAGAGGGAGTTTGTCTGTGTAAAAACTTAGAAAATTTGTGCGCTTTGGCCTACATCCCTGTTATAGACTTCACAATGACACACACCAGCCAAGACTGTTTTCGTTGATAAGGGTCAAAAGGGCACATCAATTTCTCTGAAAACTACAGGGAAGGTTCCCTAGTCTCCTCAGCAGGATTCAAATCTGGTCCTGTCCTATTCCTGGTGACTGCAGAGCGACTGGATCATGCAGGGAGTGCTGCTCGTCACAACACACTCCTGAAGCCAACGAGTGGGCTGCTGGTTGCACAAAACTCTCGACCTGCATTCCTCTGCCAGCAGCGATAAGATCTCGCTGGAGATCTCCCAGCAGTAGGTAAAAGATGAGTCAATGCCATTATGCCATCAAACAGGGATTTTGCTGAACTGTGAGCAGTGCCTCCCACAACGTCATGCTAGAACATTTCCTTCTTCTCTCGCCAGGCTTCTACTTTGGCTACAGAGGATCAGGTGGCCACATGTTTGCACATGCATTTCTTGCTTACACAGATGCATACTGTGCCTGTTCTGTATATCAGCATGTGTATCTTTCAAAATAATCCCAGGTGTAAATTAGTCATTACTCTTTGAGTAGTTATTTGCTGAATTCTTAGATACATACAAGGAAAGGAGTGGGTATTTTAACTTCCAACCTCTTCTGTAGCTTCCCCATTTCATTGCTGTGAGTGCAGATAGTGACTTTTGTCCCAGCCAAGCAGTTATGGAAAAGGCAGGGATTGGCAGGAAATCAAGAGAGCTTCCTGCAAGGCATGAGCCAGCAGAACTATGTGGCAAAACCAGCAACATAAGCATGGAAAATGCACAGTACTTGTTGGGAGCCCAGTCCCCACCTGGACGAGACAATGGCTGTCATACAGTGACACTTCAGTGGAGTATTTCCATATATAATGGAAAACACCAGTCTGAAATCAGGTGAGTTTGACCTCACGCCTGGTTTAATGCTTAGTAAAATGGCCAATAGCCTGGAGGATAACAACTCCTTTCCCCCCACTCAGGATTTAACTACTTGATGCCACAATTATTTTCTTTCATTGACACCTCAGACATCACTGGGACCTTAGGATCTAGCCCTTAGTGAGGAGAATGGTTGAGTCAACCACCCTAATTAAAAATAACTTGCTAACAGTTTGTGGTACAATTCAAACTTCTATGAAACAAAACAAGGAAAACTAATTTACCCTTTTTTTTTTTCTTTTTAGCATTTCACCTGAGGAGGAAAAAATAATTGCAGAAACATTTGGTTTGTGACATCTTTTAGTTTAACTGGTCAGATTATATGTCTTCCATTTATATTCAAACTGTTCCAGTATTTCCAAACTATTTTTACCAGAAAGTCTTTAATTTCATATTAGGAGCAGAAGAATAGAGACATACAAATTATCGACACACTCCCCCCCAGAAAAAACCCCAACAACTCATGCTTTCAGATAATTTTAGAATTATGCTGCTTGGAAATACCAGAAAGTGATATCTCAAATGAAACAAAAAACAGGCTTATGAAGTGTATGAGATCACATAGTGCAGTAAGTGATTTATCCATTTTTAGAAATGTAACATGAAAACTTGTAATCAGCACCTTTGGGTTTTTGCTACACTAGAGTCACAGAAACTTGAAACTACACAGCGTTTGTTGTTGATGGCAATTCAGTGTTATTGTAATTTGAATGAGATAAATCACTGGGAGAAAAGGCAGGGTTATCTTATCAGTAATCAAAATACAATTGGAACAGATCCCCTCACAGCTGTTCAATCAGTCCTAGCTTTCATCCTCTTCATCTACCTTATCATAACAGTTGCCAATCACCTGGTTTCACTGAACTCTACTAAAAAGATAAAAAAAAAACAGTACCATATTTATTTTTGAGCAAAACTTCTGCTTCTGAGAGAACACATAGTCCAGAAACACAGTTCAGGGAATTATTTCAACTTATCAATTAGAGGTAGCTAGGACAAGAGATACAGTTTTCTGTGCAATCGTGATGTAAACCAAGGATTTTAAATGAAACACTCCTGCCTACCTTTCACTGCAGCAAAGAAAACTTGGGGGCCAGGAGTATAGTTTGATTAAAACCAGATACCTGGAAGAAGGAATGTTACACCCGTGTTTTGTTTCAGTTGCACCAGTATAAGCATGGAATCCTTTGACTTCACAATACTGATGCATATGTTTTTTATACTGTAAAACTGAGAGAAGATTTTAGCTCATTAATGTCAGCACTATTTAGCTACATGACAGCCCTTAAAGTGTTTTTGGTTTGAGTAATTGAAGGGGTCACATGATATTTCAAAGACATAAAACATTTAGATTTTTAAAACCAACCTGTTTTCCCTTTATTATTTGTATTATTTGTCCTTTTGGTCTCTGAAAGTGAATCCAGATTATCCCTATGGCTCCGCTATTTTCTTATAAAACATGAGAAATATTAACCTTTGAGCTAAACAAAGACTTGTAAAGCTTGATTTCATACATTTGTAAAATTATTATAACATCACATATTATGAACTTGTCTTTGTGAGAAAGGTTATGGCACATATTTAACCATGAACTTCACAAGTATTTAAGCCCAACATTGTCACATAATCACAGATTTACATTACCTATACCAGCTATAGCATTTTTTCATGTGTGTGTGATGTATCAGGCAGGAATGTATGATGGCAAAAGGAGACCATAATCTGGTTTTACTAAGACATAGTCCGTCTAAGGGAAAATTCACCTGTCTTGAGATTTGAGTAGGTAACATCTTTGCTACCTCCCATTTGTGCTGGTATAAGAGCTCCTCAGGAGAAATAATGGAAGTGATGCATCATACAATGAGTACCCAGATCTTAAGGACATCTACAACTATCAAGGTTTTTAAAAATGTGGCAGTAATATGGCAAAATAATGATCTAATGCAAAGTTTATAAACACTCTAACTCAAATACTAGAAACACCGCAGGCATATTAACTCAGCCCTCTGAGTCTGGTTAGCCTAATGTGGCACTGCATGACCTGAAATTGCACCATCTGAGCTAGCACAGGTAAACAGCCAGCTAAATCCTGTTCATTAAATAACTCAGTTATCAGATCTAGTTAGAAGTTAATCAATTTTCAACTCTCTCTATGATACTTCTATGAAGTTAGTCTCTCCAGCGAGCAGAACCGGTACTGGTTATCAATTAAGTAAAACTGTGGGTAGCTGTAACTTCAAGGAGTGATTACCTTATCTACAAACATCACTGGCCTTGTCTCATTAAATATCATAGCACAGAGGCACAAACACCTTGCAGGGACTAACACAGAGACAGTTCTTCCAAGCAGGAATGAGGTAGGAAGACTGTCACACCCCATCCTCTGCATGCTAGAGCCACACGCTGGGTCCAAGCACAGTACAGAGCACAGTTCTTACTTACTGACTTCCCAAATAAAGCAAGAATTCATGATCTTTTTCTGCTAGAGCAAAAGCTAGGCAAGAAAAGAGCTGCTGCTCTCTATAGGCACAGCTACTTGCTGCAGACATTGACCACACTGCAGTGTAAGTGCACCTGAGTTACTCTGAAACTCACTTTATGTACTCACAGTGTCCAACAACACTGGCCAAGAAGCCAGCAAAGATGAATTGATTTTGCTCTTCATTTAATTGTTACTTGATGAAGCTACATGTTGAATTATTAGGGTTCTTTCTCAGGCAAGCTACTTTAAAGTTAGCTCAAAAGACATGATCTTATTTTGTCATAATCATGACAATGAATGTCAGAGATACACAATGCAAGGACAAAATGTCTACATGATGACTTTTGTACAAGTACAATTTGAGAAGTTTTAGGTTTATTTAGTATTATTATTAAAGTCCGTTCATCTTGCAAAGAATCATTATTTCTGAGTAAAAACGCAGACATAAAACTGTCTGAATAATGGCAGAACCTGTCATAATGTTTGGGGAATATCACATAAAAAAATTACTTAAACACAATGGTGTTTTAGAAAATTCCCTTCTGAAAAGGGAACCTCCTAACAACTGAACCTGAAAGTCAAAAACCCAGTCAGTGTCTTTGTGATTTACACACCGTGGACTATTAGGAGTCAAAAGTACCAACAATGTCCATATGTGTACTTGAGTTGCAGTTATGATAAAACCCTTCCTCATGTAAGTGTATTTCTTTCCCAGGACAAAAGTATTAAAGTATTTTTTAACTTTAAATAAATCCTGCTTTCAGGTACCAAATCAATGTACTTCAAAAATAAGTTAGCTCATTTAGAAGAACTAGCAAGCATGAGCTGTTAAGATTCATAGGGATATCAGAGGAAATTTTTTAAAAGATTGGTGGTTTTATTTTCAAGTGTGACTTTGCTGTCTGACAAGCAAGCTACCATTGACTCTTGGAAAGACTAATGGGGTAGGTCTGTAAAGGATTCGGATGTCAAAACTGAGACAGTGTAAGAATGAGGGTGACCTGCAGAGGATGAGCCATTAGCAAGTGAGAGTGTCAGTGCTTTCACGGGCTTAAGAGGCTGCAAGGGAGAGTGTCTCTGCTGCTTCAGACACTGGGATGGAAGAAATCCAGCAGAGGTAGATTCAATCTGAAATTAAACAAACTCTAAACTGATGGCAGGCAAATTTAGATTTGATAGGAGCAAGGAATTCTTTGCTATGAAGGTGGTAAGACACAGGTTGCTCAAGGAAGATGTGTATGACCCATCCCTTGACCTGAAACTGGTCAAGGCCACATTGGGTGGGGCTTTGAGCAATCTGGTCTAGTGCAAGGTGCTCCTGCTCATGGCAAGGTGTCCCATACTCTTGGAACTAGATGATCTACAAGGTTTTTTTCAACATAAACCATTCTATGTTTCTATAAAGTCCTTCTCTGCCTTCTCTGATGTATTTTATTTTTATTACCGAACTGACAATATAAACCTGCAGAAATTATTTACTAAGGTGAATTATTTAATATGCACAATAGGGTTAGGAAGATTCCCTGGAAATTTAGTTGCATATGCAAAACTACAAAATAGAACAAGTAACACTTATATTTCCAGCAGATTTGTGATGGAAAGTGCATCTGACCCGCTTCACAAAAGGTCTTTTTAGGCTTGAAAATCATGTGTGAAACTCTTGTCTCTATCTGTGTAACAACTCTTCAAAGTCCTCTGATTAATAAGATGCAAAAAGGGCTGTGGGTTAGTCCTGCTAGCAGGTAAATCATTATAATCATTATAATTTATATAGCAGCTGGCTTAGATGGACTGTGTCCAGGTTTTCATATATGGGTACGTATCAGTGACCTCATATTCTTAATTTCAGACATAGCTATCAATACTCCTTCTGTTAAAATTTTGTTTTTCCAGAATGGATCTGCCCTTGACTTTGATTACATATCCTGCACTTTAAGGAATCGTCTTTTAACATTAATAGAATGGATGAGTAAAATTCATGCTTGGATTTACATCCTTCTCTCTCCTGATAGCTCTTGTTTCTTCTAATCTGTAAGTGAGGTTTTGGATGAATTTCAGCAAGGGGCTGAAAGCAATGACTGCAGTTAAGCAGTCTGTGTAGCTCACATACAGATACACACAGCTCCACTGTGCACTTTAATTGCAGCAAAATACAGCAGGGGCTTCTAACCCCTGACACTCCTCGCACAGACTTCCATGCCAAAATAAAGTGACAATGCCCAATTTTGCTCTTAATTTATCCTAATGAAAACCAATGGATTTATACCATGGATAAAAGACTCAGATTGCAGCGGTTCTGCAATGTGTGTAATATATTTATTGTTCATTAGAACAAATTAGTAAACATTATTTATCAAATGTTTCCAGTGGTACCTACAACCTTCTGTGCATCAAAAAGGAATTTCCAGTTTTTCCATTCCATCCAAATGTCATAAATATAATTAATCATTCAGCAGCTAAGCCCTCATTTCTTAAATCAAAGTGAATTTTCTTATGCCTGATATTGCTCTGTCAATCAAAATTGTTATGTCTTCCAAGTTACACAAACTGAACTAGATCTACTTTCACTATTTTTCTAATTGTTATATGCTCAAATATATATTATATATATAAGAAATTTATAATTAACTGCTACATTCAAAATGGAAAGTAAACCTTACAATTTGTACATTCATTTTTTGGATTCTGGGCATACTCTAAAGGGGCTGGAAGGAATGCATTTCTACCAACAATTTCACCACATAGAAGAGAACTTGAAACTGTAATTCTAACAACACAAGAAACTACAGTGTAAAGAGCTTTAAGTAGTTTTAAAATCAAGCAAAATTGTCTAAATCCACTTCACACAACACAAAGTACCGCTGTAGAAATTCTTGGCATGGGCTGTTGTAAATGGTGAAATTGGTTATGGTTTCAAGGGAGAAAGTGGCAAAATTAAGAAAAAGAAAACTTTATGAGGCTATTAAATTTAGAGACACAGCCTCTACCTCACCAAGTTCCGAAATTCAAATTGCAGAAAACTCAGAGAGTATTCTGGGGAACTCTCACTCTCTAACTGACCTAACCCTGTTATCTTCTACTATGGAGAACCCTGGTTATGGAAACACCATACTATGTGTTTGCTTTGGCTGTGGCTGGAGACAACATATTTCCCTCCTAATCGTGTGTGGATAAAAATGCAGCCATGACCTGAGTCTTGACAAGGAAAGTGAAGATGCAAAACTTGAAATCTAATTCAGCAAAATGACTGCTGCAACTCCTTTCTCAGCTGGCCGTGGAACCTCCCTCACCCTTCCTCCTCCCCACTCCACCTCCCCTCCTCACACCCTTTGGGCCCTCCCGGGGTGAGTGGAAGTATCTGCAAAGAGCATAATGTCACAATGATTGAATTCAGTTTCTGTAACAGCATTTCAACCCCTAATTCCTTCTAAATGCCTTTTGTTTAGAAGATATTGGATCCAAGATATTGGATCTTTTAAGCGAACTTCAGAAAGACCCATCAGCAATTTCCAGTAGAGGTGGAAGAGGAAAAGTGAGTGGATTATCAGCAGCACTCGGGTAGCACCTCCTGTCTGGCTGGGCTTAATGCACGATGGGGTTTGGACACAACTTCACAGTGCTTGACCTCAGAGCACAGGTTCACTTGCTCAAAGACTTGTCAGTGTAAATACAGTTGGATTTGTTTGAGCAACAAATCACCTGGTACAGCAGCCCCTATTTAGAGCAGCCTCAGAAGGGGATCCAAAGACAACTGAAAGTAACTTTATGATGTTTTGGCTCCAAGACCACTCATCCAGACCCACCTGAACTGGCTCGTAGCAGGTTCCCGGTGGCTGCTCTCAGCTGACATGGCCCAACTGCAACATGTCCAGCCACATCTCCTCCCACCTCCTCCAGCAAATGTCAGTAAGAGGGAGGTGACAAGCACACAAATTAGAACTGAATAAGTGAAAATACTGTTCCAGAAGTAATGAAAACCAAGCAATATTATCTTCAATGAAATTAACTTGGAGGGGAAGGGGAAAAAGCTGGTGTGGCTGGCTGCCATGCTAAATATCCATCTTTTTCCAGAGGTTTTATTCTTTTCCACTCTCTCTGAACTAGCAGAAAGGTGATCTGGTCTACACCACTGATTCTAGTGTGTCATCATTCTAAATAAATGGTAGCTCTTCTTGCATCAACACAATAGCATCATTATCCTCAGTGTTACCATCAGGAAAGAAAAATAATGGAAGTTTTTATTTCTGAAGCTCCAGTGGAATATAAATGAGAATCATTATATCATTTTTCCTCAAGCCACAAAAACTGCACTTTTCTTACCAAGACAGAAATCAGAGCTCACATCCGTATCATTTACTTTGTGTCCCTGTCAGAAGAGAAGCCTTTAGAGACTGATCTGTAGACTGAAGGTATCAGTGAAATGGTCCAGGCACACTGAAATGGAAAGCAGTTTGCCTTCTTATCTTTACTATGTAAAATGAGAATTACCAAAATGTAACAATTTTTGCAAAATGTACTGCGAATTTTAACCTAGTTTATTTTTCCACACTCTGCATTTATTTGCACTTTGTGTGTTTTGAAGCAGGGACATTTTTTACCTGGATTTAGGAAGCATTGTCCACTGGCACCATATTGCCACGCCAGCACAACGTGAATTTAATGAATTTCTTACACACGTTGTGTAGCCTCAGTGTAAGTTTGGTTCATGAAAAGGGCGCATTAAAACTTGGAATGCTGTGGGGGAAAAGGCAGGGCATTTTCCAGTTCCCCTTCCAGACCCAATGATATTATTCATTCTCGGCAGCTCCACTGGTTACTCTACTAATTTCCCTCCAAAAGAACGCTCCTTTGGGTGCAATATTGAAGTGTATGTGTATGTCAACTGCCACACAGGCTTCCAAATGCCCACATTGATCCAAGATACCATGAGTCACTGTTGACAGATGAGGAACATTCACACAAAATCCCCGCTGAAAGTTAAAGGAGAACTCACATTTTTCCTTGATGCTCATACACTAACACATTGTGGTTAATGGTACACTCCAGAGATTTGGGGAGGGGGGTAAATTAAAAAAAATTGAAGTTACAATTCACCTAAAATTGAACAGGACACTGATTCAGTGTTTCCAAATTAAAGTAGCACTGGGTGGTTCCAAATAAGGTCTAAAGCCACATTTCAGCGGACTAGAAACTGATATAACTATTGCTTTATTGCTCTTAGTACACCCAAATTAATTTACAGCAGATGTGGATGTAAGTTAAACACTTTAAGTGAAATGTACTGAACATGTCTAAAACTTCTTATTGTCTAGCAAGATTTTGATTAAATTTGGAATAAACTAATGTCATAATATAGTTCCTGCATGTTTATAATATTTGAAGACTAAGTAATACCCAACATCAGCATCATGACATTCTTTTGCAGACCACATTCATACTTCCAAGATAGCTGGGAAGATGACTCCTTGTCCTGAAGATGAAGAGCTTTCCTACTGACTCATATATATTTGAAAACCTTCAGAAATGGATATCTCACAGTCTTGAAAATAACACATTACCAATCAGTGTACCACAAATACACTACTTTTTACAAAGTTTTCAAAACTCATTTCAATCATTTGTTTCCTCTAATGCCAAATAAATATTCAAAATAAAGTCTTTGTTTTATTTTTTCCCATAAACAAATGTAATTCCAGTAGCAGCTGACACGGCTTTGAGTATAAGAGCAAACACTTGGGTTTGTTTCTAGCTAGTCTAATTGTGAATGGGATCAGGGTAGATGTGTTTTCTTTTTGTAGCCAGTTATACTAATTTGACCTTCTGGGGAAACAATTTCAAAATGTCAACATTTGCATGCCTGAATCCTGCTATGAACTAAAAGGATTCGTGCACAGAGGACCTGCCTCCAGCTGTGACACACTACTTACCTCCTCAGAGGGAGTTAACACATTAATTTGAACAAACGAAATTAGAACAGCCAACTCTCCATGGTGGGCAGAGGAAACATACCCTGGCCATAGTGGCTGACTGCAGTTTAAGTGCAAAATTGCTTAATTAAACTGTTGTATGACAGCTGCATAAGGAGTGCATAAACACCACAAAAGAGGAGGTCTTTAAGCTTGGAAGTGTAAGTGAACATAGTACTGAGTTCCTTAAAAGGAAAGTTACTTTTGCCCTTTTTAGAAGTAAAACTTTGAGATTTAAGAGAATAATTTACACGTTTGCTGGTTTCTGCAGATGTATATTCCAGAAAGCACTCCTGAGATTCAGATGCTAACAAGTCTGAACAGGAATCTGGTAGAAAGGTCTGCAAGTTGAGGAAGCTCGCATCTGCTCCACTGCTTAGTTCAACCAGTTTGTGACCCCTGAGGTCTAATCCAAAGCCAAGCAAAGGCTGTGGGATTTTACTGATTGTGCTGAAAACTGCATCAAGCCAATGGATTAAGGGTATGATTCCTACAGGACCTATGTTTTCAGGAACCTCCTCCAAAACATTTACCCTTGTAACCTCAGAAACATTTTTTTTAAAGTATGTACTTTAAGCTAAAACACAGGTTCCCAATGGATGTCACTAGGTAACACTCTTATGCACAGAGCTCCAAATACATTCCTTATTTTGTGATTAAATGTTCAAGCTGACATGCTTTACAATGATGTCTGTAGGGAAAATATCAGCAGTGGGAATTTTCTATTTTGCCTTAGTCCAACTCATCTGAGCTGGAATGGGCTTTAGCAACTGGGATTTGGTGCTGGTTCATGCACGTCCCTTACATGTCCCACTGTCTGCCATGCTATGTGAGAACTCTGTTTCAGAATAATGCTAAAATAGCAAACAATGTGCACTACACCTAACCTGGATGCCTGATCTGGGCCCAGGTTTTAGTTATGTCACAAAGCAGTTTGCTGAAAATAAGTGTTAATGTAGGTCAGTGGAAGTCGTGAGGTGTCCCTGAGGATCTCCACAAAGAGATCAAGTCTGCCTATATTTAAGAATATAAATTAATCAACTACCATTTTATCCTGCAAAAGAAACCTCAGCATTAAGCTGGAATGCAGTATTTTAACTGTAGGTATCAATTTATTATCATGACAGATTCAAATGCATGTTTTTTGTATGTTATCTTTACTTTGTTCAATGCGCAGAATGGATGAAACATCAAATTTATCTTTCTTTTTGAGCTTTTCAGTATTTCTCCTAATGACTACATACCCTTCAAATGCTTGTCTGGAATGGGGAATTATTAAATTGCTTTTCACCTATATTAAGGCAAAAATCTGTGTCAGAAACATGATTCAATTGAAAGAAGCTGTTCTGATTCCTAACTTACATAGGCACAAGAAGAGAGAAAACAAAATACCCTAAACTAACAGGCATTTGATCTGAGTCATCAACCCCCAGTCTTTGAGAACAGTAGAAATCTGTTTGTCCCCTGTCTCACTCATCACAAAGACCAGAATCTGCAATAAATGAAGCAGGGGTGTTACACACAGATCTCACCTTGCTGCTTCACTCAGCCTCATTCTGCTCAAGAGATGCAGAAGTGCCATAAAAATAACAGGGGAAAAAAGTGTAATTAAAGGTTGCAAGGTATTTCTGCATATGAAATGGGCTGCTGAATTTTCCAGTTGTGTGAGGAGAGAAAGGCTTCCTCTCTGGAACTCAGACTTATTAGTAGTCCAGGCTTTATGTCACAGATTCACATACAAAAGTGAATGTGTTGGCCAAAAATTTCCAAATAGAAAGAAGCAAGACACTCACCATGCAAACTTTCAATCCAGAGTGTTACACATTTTGAGAAACCAAAACTATCAATTTATCACAGGAAATACCAGGCAGTTAATTAGTGTTCAAATAATAAAGCATTTACAATGAGGAAATGTATGATTTCTAGTGTTAAAACTTACTTAACACACCGTTCTTCTGAATTCAGAATTTAAATCCCAATTTAGATTTTACATACTAAAATGTTTCTGCAAGTCAGGAGTATAGACTGTTCAATAGTTAGGGGAGCACACTCCACATTTTACCATGGAGTAAAAGCAGAGTAAAATGGACAACCTGTAGTATCCTCACATCTGAAACCTCCATATATGCATGCACATCCTAATTCCTGTATAATCCTGAGTGGTTTACCTCTTAAAATAAACAGACTCTACCTTATGTCCTTACTGGATTACTGTGAGTAGGATGTTTACATAAAGGATATAGCTAAGTATTCACTGAACATAACAAGACTACAATTCACTCCCATGCATTAGAGCCCATTATAATTTGGTGGCTATATTTAAATAAACCAACATTTAACTATGCTGGCAATTACTACCTAAAGTTAATACTCTAATTGTGTCCAATCCTTCCACTCCAGAATCTGATTCACTGAACTACTCATTAAGTGTAGATATGAAGATGAGAATTTTGTGTGAGAGAAAGAAAGCATAATGTATAGTCCAGGTGTATTAGATGCCAGCTCAGTAAACATTTGTATTTTCACAGTTAATAATACTAATTACACTGTGCATTACCCTTCATGCAAGGATCTAACCGCAATCTAATAAACAAGAGGACCCAAGTCTCATTCTCAGTCACTTATCTGGACAGTGTAGAAGAGTTTCAAGATGGAAATAAACGTTTTAAACCATTCTTGTACTATCCTAATTGTGGGTTATCTCCATGACATGAAGCAAAAAGTCCTGAAGTTGTGCTGACCTGAACCATGCCGAACCACAAAAACCAAGTGCCATTTCAGGCTGACACAGCACCACAAGATTGGAACTTGGTGAGCCTGAGTGAGTAACGTCTGTGGAGAAAAAGAGATGGCTAAGGGGTGATCTAAGTGTTGTCTTTGATTACCTGTTGGGCACAGTCAAAGAGCAAGAGGTAACACGCACAAGTTGAGTCAGGGAAATACTAAATGAGATATACAGAAAAAAACTCTTAACTGAAACAATAACCAGAGAGTTTACAGTCTTCACCCTTGGATATCATCAAAACTTGACACAATCCGACACAAAACCCCCAATCAAATTTTGAATATAGCCTTGTTTTGAGCAGGAGGTTCAAACAGAACCTTCCAATCATATTTTTCCCTAAGCATTAAGTATATTGATTTAGCTGTGATAAATTAGGAGCTAACAAAAAAAAAAACAAAACAAAACAAAACAAAACAAAAAACCAAAAAACCAAACACCAAAGGACATTATTGGCAAGTTCCTCCTGTTATTAAAACAAACAAAAAATCCTCCAAAACTTATTAATCTCACTTAAATCTGATTTTTCCTGAGGTATTTCTGAGGGTAAGAATTCCCTTGCAGTAAGTAAGAGCAAGAAGCAAAATGGGCAACAGGAGATAGAGCATACAGTGGTCCTTGTAAAGCAGCTGGGGGCTACAGTAGAGTATAAACACTACAGCTTCTCCTTTATGGAGCAAATGAGCTTTCCCTAAAAGACAGAGGACTGAAATGTAAAATGTATTGCAGTTTATGCATGTCAAATACAGGAATTCAGATGCAATTTTGGCCAGATTCTCAAACAGCATAATAGATGGCAATATGGCTATGTAGATTTTAATCTACTTATCACGTTTTCATTTGTTGTACCCTCATAAACTCACAACACAATCTCTTTTAAAGTAACAGCATTTTTAAAACAGGCAAACATGAACAGGCAAAAGTTCCTCTGCATTGATATTTTCTACAAAATAATCCTTTATGTGTTAGTGCTGTTTGCTTATTACATGACCACATTAACCCTGTGAAAAATTTTCATGAGACAATGTGGTAAATAGCAAATAAAAGGGGCACAGGTAAACATCACCTTAATGATGATTAAGTAACAGTCTCAACACATTGAAAAAAATTGTGTCCTTTTGACTTCAGCATTCTCCAAATCTCACTCCAGCTGCTGGACATCATGTGCACCACAGCCATAAAGAACACAATGAGACTTAACAAACATGGTTTCACAGTCTATTTTGCAGAAGAATAGTCTGGAAGAAATAGTGAAGGTACTTACAGAGTTCAGAGTGTAATTTGTTGTGGCTATTTAAAAAACAAGGGAATGTTGATACAGAAAGACAAAAGACCTGCAGTGTTAGGAGTTTAACTCCTGTTCCTTTTATGGCCTGTTACTGCATGGCTGAACATTGCCACTTTGTATTTTCAAAAGATACTGAATTTAAGAAAACTCTTTTGTTCCATTTGCAGCCCACATGCTGACACAGCAGCTCATCTCTTATTGTTCTGACTTAACTATTACCTGATATATTTGATGTGCTAGAAGATAAGAAGCACAAGGTTCCAGTTACCCTAGAGATACCAAAAGAAGAATCATTTAGCAAAGAACAGCTGAGAAGAGAGTGTTTCTGGCAGTTTCACTCTGGGGTGTGTGTTGTTAGACCCACAAATGTCAGTTCAGACCCCGTAAGTCAGGAGTCTTTGTTGGGGCTCTGCTGAGCACTGAATGATCTCACCCTCTCCTGACTCCCACACACAGAGGTATACAGGGAAGAGCAGGCTCAACCAGTCTTAAATTCCTTTGACAGTTCAGACTCCAGATAGATTCTGTAGCAGTGGAAGCAGGGCTCATAGCAACAGTTAGCGAGATATGTTTTGAAGGAACAGATTTATTCAAGGTTAATAAATGTTTCTACTGTCATTTTCCATGGATGGTAGTTCTGGTGATGAGCAAATCCTCACAATGGAAATTTGGCTCATAATGAAATTTTTAAAAGCTTGTAGGATCTGATAAGGCACAATACTAGGTGGAAAGGACTGATTCCCATAGAGTTCCCATGAAAATTTCTGAGACAGCAGCTTCTCAAAATCTGAGCTCTCACAGCTTCAGCCTTGCCTAGAATAGACAAAATCAACCTGTACTTCACCTGTATTGCATCAACTTGATTTGTATCAACAATCCGAAGAAGATTATTCTTTTAAACTAATTCACAAAAGAAATAAAATTTTGCTGTTTGATTTCCCCATGGAAATGTAAGTTCTGTGACTGTGGCAAAAAATGTGATGTAGATGACCCAATAAAAATCAAAACCTCTGATTTTTTGTTGGGAAATAGAATAGAGCATGGGGTAACATCATCATTAGGATCATAGCAGAAACTAGGAATCTCCATAGCTCTTCAAGTGATCATTTTACCTACTAAAAAGGAAATCTCAATGAATACATGGTATAAAAAAGCAAACTGCTAGAGAGTAAAAGCTCTTTTACCAAAAAAAATTGTACTGTGGTTCCAGGAGAGATGAACATTCCTAGCTAGGTTCCTGAACAAAGGATATCAAATGAAGGCAGGAGGAAATAAAGCCTGACTCCATGTGATGTGTGCCAACTGTGGTCTCATAAAGCCAAGAAATCTTGGAATACTTTGAGTATGTAGTATTTTTAGAGCCCTAATAAGGCACACCTGAGCTCCTCTTTACCACATTTAAAGACATGTGCCACAAAGCTAGATTTTGCTGTGCATTTTTGCCTATTCCAGTAACCTGTAATTAAAAAGCATTCATGTGGAGGAGAGCAGAGCACTCAGTTTGCCTATTCAGATTCCTCTGAATTACTCCTACATACTGTTCCAAAGGGCATAACATATAGTAATGCTCTCAAATTTTTCTTAAGTCATTTGGCTAAGAAGAGTAGATGACACTGCTATGTCTGCCTTGTTCAAATCAAATATTCTTGTATCTCCTACAGATGTTCTTCCTCAATTCCTTGACTTACTGGAGTGTATGTCTACACCAGCTGTCTTCCTTCAGCATCTCCAGAACTCTGAGCCAGAATGAGAAACAAACCTGTCTTTACTATTAATAAGATTTATTTACATTTTACCTAACTAAGCAGCGCAGTAAAAGAGAGAACTGTAAGAATTATCTCCTCCACACCAGACACACAAGTTACAATAACCCTACTGTCCACCCTGGTAAGCAGTCATTGGAATCAAAAGTTACACTGCACACAGAGAAGTCAAAATGAGCTATGACAGCTTGAAGGAACTGAGGGACTGTTGGTTTCACTCCATCCAATTTATGTTCAGGAAGAGGTGATGTTACCCAGAAGCCAGATGCAGTCTCAGCAGTGCCAGAATAATCAGATCTCATATATACAGTATATGTGATCCAGAGATGGAATACAGGTAGTCAGTCATTTGGAACAGTCATGTGCCAAACACCTCTGGTAGCACAATACTAGGAAAAAAAGCATGGAATCAAAATACACACTGTGTCTATCAAAACAAAGGAGGACTAGGAAAATGTTCAAATACCTAAGTTTTACAGGAATCCAGTTACATTTTTATTAAAAATAATAATAATATAGAATTATATTAGAATTAAATGCTGTCTGCTCTAAAGTCAAGGAATTTACTTTGTATGTCATCCAGGAGTCAGCATTTCAGTACAGAACATGCATAATTATCCTTTCCCAGTCAGAAATGGGCCTGGCACTTTCTGTACGAGCTGATCTCCTGTAATCTTTACAATTATTTTCTGCTAGAGTATATTGCTGTACTGATCCCTAAATACACATACGGGTTGTCTACTATGGCAACATCTTATTGCTGGCTTGAACTACTGAATGGGAGGCTACAGAAAAGGTTGACACAGACTCTCCCTAAAGTGCCCAGTGACAAGAGTCAGCACAGCAAATTTGGGCTAGAAACCAGCTCAAGCTTCTTCAGCATGAAGATTTTCAACCACTGGCACAGAGGGCTAGAAAAGCTCTGGAATTTTTAACGTGAAGATACTCAAAAGTTGCCTGGAGAGAGCCTGAACGACCTGATTTAGTCAGCCTTGCTTGGGCAGGGGCTGGATATTAAACCCAAGGACTTTCAGCAACCCCTTCCAACCTAAATTACTCTGATTTTTTAATGATACACCTGCCTACTGAGTAAAACAAACTCTTACTTATATTCTCTTTTTCACAGCTACTGTTGTTTTTCACACAGGCACTAATTTTATATTTTTTTTAATATATATCTCACCACTTCTACACCAGTCTACATGGTAAACTGCTTTCCTCGAGTAGGGAGGAACAATCACAATGATGAATTAAGTTTTTCTGTCAGGGCACAAAGGCACCTAAAGCAAAATCATTGGGGCAAAACAAGGTAAAACACCCAAGATAATAGCAGTGTATGTGTACCATGTGTTATGCAGCTGAGAAGAAACTCTAATCTAAAGTCCCCTAAAATTGAGACCTTGTAGTTCAGAGAAAACTATTGCAACTAGTTAAAATTACAAACTGAGATAAAACTAACACAAAAGCTTTTCCCAGTTTTCTGTCAGTGAAAATGCCAGTAATTTTGCTGCTGCTGCTGTTGTTGAAATAAAGATATCTCAGGAGCACAAGAACACTGTGGGGGTGGATACAGAGAAAGTGGCAACCATAGACACAACTTCAAGAAAGCAGGTTCAAACTTTAATGACCTGTGTAGGAAGATAAATGAGACTTCAAGAAAAAACAGCACTGTTGGCATGAGGATGTTGTTAGGTGCAGCAGGCAAGCACTCTCAGTGCTGATAAATTGGTAGCTGACAAAGAGCTACATCTTATAATGATGACTGTGTAAGGCACGATGTATTTTTCCTACTAGTTCTTTGTCTTTCATCACATGTGTTTGATGAATCCTAAATTAATCTTGTGCTCTGTTTGAAATCAGAGAGGAAAAACAACAGCCACTTATCAATCACATTATTTTATCTCTCAATTATCCTTAATTTAATAATTGTATTATTTTCACTTCTGTTATAACTTTAAGGGCTTCTACTGCAAACACTATTTTTTCAGATGGTTTAGGTTACCAATAATTTTCAGTAAGAGCACTTTTCCATTTTTTTTCCTCTTTTTTTTTTTCTCTAAGCTCTTTTCTATATCATTATTTTGTCTAATCATCAGCCTTCCTGGAAATATTAATCATTATGTCTACTAGACTTACAGAATAACCTGCGTCAAGTTTCCTTAAATTGCTTCTCTGTTTATGTTAGCCACAGTCTGAATAAAATTATTTGAACAAACAGGTCTGAAGCATATCCTGAATTGTACAGTTGGGATATGAACCCAAAATCCAACATAATTCCTGGCATTACAGTAATAGTATTTAGTAGGAGAAAGAATTATATTAAATTATAAGTGCCTGTGGAAAGGAATTCTGTGCAGCTAGCCCTATTTTCCCTAGTAAAACATATTTTATTATCCTTTGTTTCTTATAAAAAAGAGCATGAGTCTTATCTTGAAAGAACTATGAGAGTTCTGCCATGGCATTTTTTGACTGATCATATACTCTATCATTTGCATGTCAATCAGAACAAGTCAGCTGACAGTAGCAACTTAAAGATATCATGATGTGAAATTTAATGGCATCATGTTATGTGAAAGAAGCAACAAGATTAAGATTATAGAATTTAATGTCTAACCCAGCCTAAATACTATAGTGCTTTGTGGCACATGAATGTTTAAATGACCTGGGTCCAATATATTCCAATTTAGACCAGAACAGTAACTGTAGTTTGGAAGCCCCCAAGCAAAGTTTCTAAACTCATTTTCCATCATTTCTTTGCAATATGTGGTATGTAAACCTATCACAGATGGATGGACACCACCCTGATGTGGTCCTCACCACTGCTCTATTTCAAACCTCCAAGAAAGTTTCTGTGTTACTGATTCTAGTTTTCCTTTAGTCCTGGATTGAGCAGAGTGGTCTGATCTAAAACTTTGTATTCTGAAGACTCGTACATCTCTCTATCTCCACAGGAACAGAAGGTGTTAATAAGAGCACAGTTGTAGTTCTAGGAGCTCACAAAACTTACATAATTATTTTGGCGGCTCAGGGAACACACAAGGACATTTTGAGATATTGATAGATTAACAAGGCTTGGCGTGGAGAGTGCTTTGACTACTGCTCTGTGTTTGTGCAAGTGGCTCAGCCTGCTCTGTGCAAGGGATGGGCTGGATAGAGCTGTGGCAAGGACAGTCACACTTATTAAGCTTCAGCTATTGCCTGTAATTAAAAAACCAACTGGCCTGAAATTTGTCTCATAAAGTAATGGCTGCAGAAGTGCTGGCACTAATAGCTCACACAGTATTTACTGTTTCACATTTTGCAGGTTTAGAAAACAAAAGGCTTGGTTAGCTAAACAAACCGGTGTAAGAAATAGGCCAATATATTCTGAATAACAACAGCCTAAAACCAGTTTAGTTGAAATACAGAATAGTTTCGCTTTGCTCATTGAGTGCTATTGAATTTTTGGCAAGGAAGAATGAAAAAAAAAGAGCAGATGGTGAAAGAAATAAATTAAGCTGCTGGTGATGGAATACAATATCACACTGAATTATAAAGCATGATGAACAGAAATCCCGTTAAATAGGCTCTTACACCCAGTATAAGAGGTTCATATTGTTGAAGTTCATATCTGACTATTTTGGTTTTATTTTTTTTAGAGCTTTTTATTTTCAATACAGATCCCAACATGAATTCAAAACAGAAATCCAAGGCAATGTAAAAGAGATGCAAAAAAAGTGAAAAGGTGCCTTTTTAAGTCTTCACCCACAAGCCAGACGTTCTAGTTCAGAACATTACTATGTTCTAAAATGTATAGTATTGTAAAATCAATCAAAACCCTTATACTTTTCTTTTTTAAGAGTCCTTACTCCCTACCACAGATTTGAACGTCAATACACGTGTGTGGCTGAAGCCTTAACATCATTTTCCAGTCCTTCCAGTTTTTTTTTTTAAAAAAAGTTCTATTTTGTCTCAAATTTTTGCTTTGTTTGTATCTTTAGACTTCAGAAACAACAAACAACAAACAACAAACTGTTACTGTTAAAAATCAATGCATTTAAGAAAAAAGTGTAACGTGTTTATGTGAACACTGTGTAAGGTACCCCTATTTTCAGAAGTAATATCACAATGTCAAACTCTGCCCTGGTAAAGAAATATATAACTTTTCAGGAATTCACAGTTTAACTCTTCAGTAATAATGTTTCAATTTTTTAATGTGATATGATCAGCATTTAGGTCACAGGCACTTTGGTACTTTATCAACTGTGGTAGAGAGGTTTAGTTTTTCAGATATTGTAAATTCTTTGGCTTCACAATGTTCTCCTCTTTCTTTAACTCAGTGTTCTTCCAAACCACAGCCCTATGTGGTAAACAGAGTCTAATATCAGTGTAGTTGCTTCAAGAGAATTTTAGTTAAGTTAGTGAAGACAAATCCTCTGTAATGTCTATCATTATTATTTATTATTAAAAATATCAATACTTTTCACCCTTTAGCCTCCAGACATATTTCAAAGAAGATCTGGTAGCACTAGTTCCACTTAACACTTGAAACATGAAGTTTAATTTGGTTTTGAAGGTACAAATCATGGTTTAAGATTCAGCTCCTCTTCCTGAAAACTGGTCTGAAGCCTTGGACTCTACTCTGGAGAGCCTGCTGCTTTAATCTCTATGGAAAACTCATCTTGTAAAGCACATACACTCCTTTTGCACTTGCTTTTAATAGAGAGATGGGGAATCCAGTGTGTGGTTTCACTTTATTCTGGATTTTTACAATCTAAGGCCATATTCCTAAGGTTTACAGTACCCATTTCTACTTTCTAAAAATTATTTTATTTCAAGACCTATTATATTTGCTTCCATAGGAATATTTTAGGCCTTTGTATCTTATTACAGATCACTGGGCCCTATTTTGCTTCTTGCTGCTTTTCTTTATCTCATACCCCACAGGGATGGGGTGATCAATGTCAGTCCATTTGTACTGCCAGCCCTGACCACTAGCCAACACCTACTTCATCAGACACCACCAGCAGATAACTGGAATAATTTCCAAAACTCTGGGCTTAGTATGCCTGTTCACAGAAAGAATAGTAGAAGGAGTTCCTTATTCTTGAGCATTTTGTAGTCAAAAACATCCTGACAACTGCATGAGCCATCTTGGTAACCTCATGGTTGATCTTTGAGTACATGCTGCAGCTGCACTGAATGTAGCTGGCATAATGCCACACATTTCCTGGGAGTTTTGTGATCACAGCGAATATTGTAACATGCCTATATACATTTCCTACCAAGCATGACAGACTAACATCTAGGGTAATTTTCTACCCCTCATGCAAGAAAATATAATGTTCTCTGCATACACAGGATCCTAACAGTGGCTTGAGTGGATCCTGACTCAAACTGCTTTCCTAGACCACTGTAATATGCAGGTTTCTTCTGGCAGCCCTGTCTAGAATCCTTGTGACCTTCATACACATCTCATTTGTATGAGATTTGCAAAAAACCAAACAGTCACAATCCATAACAGACATTGATGCTGGGAGGCTCCTCTAAAAAAAGTATCACGATTAAGGACAGGACATCTGGGTGATGCAGTGCAAACACTTCTAACTTCACTACATGCCTGATGCCACTGATTGACCAAATATGACCTTGAGCCAAACCCACAAAGGAAACAGAAACAGCCCCCCACATTCCAAGGAAAAATGTGCCGAATTCATCTGGGGCAGAAGCAGCAGGAGAAAACAAACACCGGCTGGTGCAACACAATTACACTTGAGGAGTAGGGGACCACAGTGATGAACAATTAAGAAACCTCTGTACGGAATAAAATTTGTAAAACCTTCAGTTCTTGAGTTAGAAAGCATCCCATATCTGAGTTCTCTGACAATTACATATCAAAATGTGTTAGACTCTGTCTGTGCATCGTCCTTGGAAAATGCTAGACAACATTAGCACCTTGCCACATCTCTCTGATGAAGGCAGTGAGATGATATCACCTGAAAGTCTCTCAGGTAAATAAGTCTCTCAGGTAAATAATTAAGATGACAAGACAGAAAAATCTTACTTGAGATGCAAATAGGACCTCATGGCAAGAAAGATTAGCAGCCCTCTGATCCAGTGGAGTGAAAAATATCAGAAAACTGGTATGGCCTACTTCAGGTCAGTGAAAACCACTACAGCAAGTAAAAGAAAATGCTACAGAAAAAAAAAATAGGTAATATGTTTCAAAGTCTGAAAAGTTTGGCTTGGATTTATGGTAAAAGGCTCAAGATTATTTTATTTTATTTTATTTTATTTTATTTTATTTTATTTTATTTTATTTTATTTTATTTTATTTTATTTTACTTTATTTTTTATTTTATTCCATTTTTGTTTCTATCTATCACTAGTATCCAGGAGACATTGCAATTTAATGTACTTGCAATATTTTTATCTTACTTTATAATATATATATCAGAATATACACATGCATATATACACTAGAAGGCACAGAGACTACTGGGATATCTGATTAAAAGTGAACTTTGGACATGATTTTAAAAATGTATAGTGTGGGGCAGAGATGAGAAGAACACATAACTTTTAAAGGATGAATGAACAATATTATTTTGATATGGTTTGTCTTTCAAAAGACAGTACTTTCAAAGGTGTTAAACATCCAACACTTCTACTGACAAGCTACCTTTGAAAAACTGAGGTTCTGAGCTGCTTTAGAAATATCAAAGGGTATAGATAAAACTGAATATAATTTGAAATCAGTCAATCAAAGAAACTGAAAATTCATTATCACTTTGTCCTGACTTTGCTTAGAAGAGCTGTAAAGAGAGCTGCAGAGGTACAATGGCAGAGACAAAACCAAGCAATAAATGGCAAGGAGTCAGGGATGTTCAGCTCTAAAGGAACGTGGTTACTTTACACCTTCTGTAATGTGGATTGGATCATGATGGTAGGGAGACTATAAAAAATGGAGGAAGAGCTGGTACAGATGTATGCTGGAACAGAATTGTGCAGAATACAGCTCCCATTCCTGTCAGAAATGTCCTTGTAATCTCTTGATAGGCTTGAAATGATTCAGAGTGAATGCTGTCTTGACGTCTTCTTTTGGTTAGATCCCTGGTCATGTTTGGTTTGGAAAAGTTCAATATGCTGATGCTCTTCTATGAGTACTGAAGAGAATTTAAAGACACAACTTGCTAGCAATAAATAAATACAGAAATTCTCAGAGTTTATTTTTCATCTTTATATATCAACTGCTTCTTGTCAGCTTTCAATCTCTGTAGCATCTGCTAATGTGCCTTACATTTTATTCCTCATAATTAAAATAGATCGATAATGGTTTTTTTTTTTGGTTTTGACTGAGCTCAGTTTGCTTTTTTAGTGTTTGCCTGTTCAAGACTTGAATAACTGAGGACTGATGTGGTTGTGTCTTTTTCCCATGTCTCCCAAGGAATCACAGTATGACCTTGGCACGACCATTATTTCGACAGCCTCTCAGCTCCCAGCCTACCTTAGGGCTGACTTGCTAAATGGACTGTCAGGTTTTCCACACAGAAACATTGTTTTCCATTGTACAGTGGCATCCAGCCTTCATGGGGCGATTTAATTTCTCCTGACAGTCAAGTAATAGCACAGAAATATGTCAATGAGGGGGAAACTGACCAAAGCAAAATTAATATGTCTAAAAGGTATAACAGACACACACTCATTGTCTTCCCTAACATCAATAAATTTTCTCCTCATACTAATCTACTTCTGCTTATAATATTATCTGTTTTGTGCTAGAGAGGTCTCCAAACTATTGCCTTGGCAACCAACAAACATTAATCCATGTGAGATTTTCCTCTTGAAATACTTTCTATATTCGAAACATTATGTAGGAGGTAAATTGCACTGGAACTGGAAAAGATGTGCTGATGATTTGATTCACATTTTTTCTGCATTTTGCTACAAAATACAGTCCTGGATATCTCTTGTGTGAGAACAAAGCAGTCCAATGGAAAAGGCTTCACTGGCCATGCTTGGACTGAATGTTGACCTGCCCCAGCAGACCTGCAGCATCCTGAACAGTCTAACGAAAGACCCAGTGACACAACACATTTCACTCCAGGCCTGAGGTAGCTTGTGTAACACCAGGTCCTACACTGCTTTATGTTACCATTCTTAATTTCAGCTGTCACACACACCTAATAGCTCAGTTTCAGGGGACCAAAGCAAGGGCTGCATTTAGCTGGCAAGCGAACGTGCAAAAATTGGCACTTGCATCACTCCTGTATGTTGAATTACTTTCCAGCTTGCATAGCTGTTGATGTATCACTTAGAAGAGTTTGTCAGAAAGCCCAGGCAAGCAAATAGTGTCACACCTTGGGCTGTCCCTGCAGGTAAGGCAACCTCTTGGGGTTGAGGTCAGAAGGAGAAGGCATGTTGGAACATCAGCTATAACTAAAGACTGTGGGCTGGTTTGCAAGGCACTGAAATCAGTAGGAAAATTCTTACTGAATTCAACAGGCTTCAGATTGCACCTCCAAAGAACAATACTGAGGACCTGAATCCCATCCAGAACCTCAAATGGACCAAGGCAGAGGCACAACCAGTTTAAAGGACTGATCTAAGTCCACTGATGCTTTTCCAAAAGCTTGCAACAAGCGTCACAGAAAGGAGAGCAGTAATCCAGGCAGAAGATGACAGCGGTTTAGGATGCCAGTGATGAGGCCACACCCTAATGCTCTTGCAAAAAGCACACCTGAAAAGTCAAAATGCATGGAGAATATTTTATTCATAAGTGCAAACACTTCCTAGCATTTGTCAGTGTGAAACAACACATTGCTCGGGTCTCTGAAGACATGATGTGAACCATAATGTGTGTTATTTCAAAATAACACATAACTTGTCACTAATTATTACTGTAATAATCTGTATTTGAATGAATCAACAATGGCAATGTGTACTTACAGCAAGGAAGGAGAAACTCCAGCACGGGAGAAATTCTGGTTTTGTATTCCTTATGGGAAATAAAGGAAACCTTTTGTAAATAAGGACCATTGTTCCAGACTTACCTCCTGAAGAAAGGTTAAGCCCCTCAGAATGAGTAGATGGTTTCCTTAACATTCAAATTCAACATGGATTACCTTTTCAGAACTGTTTTCTATGCCTAGTAACACTCACATATTCATCTATGCCAGAGCCTAGAGGACTGCACAGCTTGTTTTGGAAAACAGTCATTCTTCTTGTGTGACACCTGGAAGTCCCCTGATAATCTACAGTGTTACAGTCAACTGATATGACAAACTACACCTGAAACCACAGACTAAAATTAAAAAAAAAAAAATGGAAGAAGAAAGAAAATGCACAAAGAGTTTCAGCACCAATCAAAATGAAATGGGAACTGCTTCTCCTCACCAGAAATGTAAGACAGGCATATTCTTCATATTGGAATGAATGTATGTGTGTAACAAACTTGAATAATTTTCCAGCCTTCAGCCTTTATATCCAGAGAATTGCATAACATATAAGGCAAAAATTTTGAGGAGGAAATTTTATATGTAGTGGCATTATCACTTAAAGAATCTTTAAGATAGGAGTAAAGTAACCTTTTTAACTAAAAACACATTTTTTCCCTCCCTCTAAAAGGAATAGGTTCCTAAAGACATTCACTTCTCAGTGGCAAAAACAATGCAGTCAGAAAGGTATCAGGCAAGAAATGTAACTAAAGTTGTTAAAGAAACTAAATTTCTTGGACTTGTGGAAATAATCCGATTATACTGTTAGGGAATTTTCAAAAATTAAAAAGAAAAATTAATTTCTTTATACCAGAAAGCAAGAGAAAGAGTAATTTTCTTAGTGCTCAGATGTTTGTTTGAGCCTTGAACTAAATATTCTGCTATTTATCAGTCGTACTACTTGTTCTGAAAGTCCAGATAGAATTTCATTGTGCAAAAGCATAGTCCTTGCCTTCAAACACATACAGTGTCACTGAAAATAAAACAATGTACAAAAAGCTTGTACAGATTAGAAGCTGAGGCACAAGGATATGGTCTGACATTACTCAAAATGTTTGAGTAAGATCCTGGAACTGAAGAACATCTATCCATTCACACATTAGCCACAAGACCAATCTTCCTGGCATTATTAACATCCTTGAAACATGAAGGCAAACACATATCTCAACTTATCAATGTCTTAAAAGATTTATTCTTTAAAAGTAGAGCAAATGTTCTGTTAAGCAAACTATAACCAATAACAATACTCATTTTTAAAATAATGTATTGAATTATATCAAAGAATCAGACATAAATTTTTAATGCTGTTTTAGCTGCAATAAATGTTGAGAACTATGTTTTGACATTAACACGTAGCTGAATGTGTCAAGCTGGTTTGGAGCTTCACAACTCACATAGGAGCTTTACGAAACACTGTTTCTCTGTGACAACATGGTTTTATAGCAGAAATAAGGAAAGCTGAGAAAAGTAAGGAATATTTTTTTGTCTCAAGGGAAATTACAATATTCCAACATCTGTTTTCAAATTAAGTCAAACAGTCAAAATACTGAACTTCTCAGAGTAACAACTTGGGAAAAAGAAATAAATCTGGGAATGCGTGACTCTTGTTTTTTATCATTTTATCTATGTTTTTTCTGGTCAGGGTGTCCAACTTCCTTAGACTGTAAGGAGGAAAAACACACTTCACAGTTCAGCCATGACCAAGTCATATCCCAGAATCAAGAAGCCTGGAAATGCTTCTGGGTGTGTCCTGTCTCACATGGCAGCCTCTGACAGTGAACTCCACCTTATACAAATGATAAACCTGCCTCATCCCTGATTTGGACCTCTTGCCCAAGACTTGAGACAGAGCTATATGGTTTTTGCTGTCCTGCTATCATATAAGCCTTATGCTAATCTCTGAGCCTTCTCAAAGATTTTAATGCGAGTTAACTGTCCTGTGCAGAAAAGAATGGGCAAGAAAGCAGGAAAACCACACAAAGCCTTTACAAACCCTGCTGCTACCCTGAACACACAGAGGTTAATGTCAGATGAATATTGTATTATGTGCCTTAGATCAGCACCACAGTCCAAAGTAATGTTTTCATTTGGATAGAACTGGTGGAAAATTTGGATTAAACGGAAACTTCCTTTTTCATTGACAATTCATTTTGATGAAAAATGCCTGCCTAATCCCTGTAATACACCACCAAACAGTCCCATAAGGCAAATTCTCTGCCAGGTTGCTTCACTGCTTTGCCATTGCAGCTCCAACTCATCTGCCAGCTCCGACCTGGGGAGCCAGTTGTGGTGGTAAACAGTGTGAACTGGTCAGTCACTCGCTTTACACACGCCACAGATCAATTCCTGCATGATAGTGCTTTTCCATTTACCACATATGCTGAACTGCATTTGACCTGGTGGTGAAAGGTTTCATTTACCATTACAGTCACTTCAGCTGTGCAGTCTCCAGCCTGTATGCTGATTTATGGATGGATGGATTTGCATATGGCAAACATCCACACAGCTTTCTAAGTTCACATTTATGCCAATAAATGTAAGGTCAGGGCTATGATCCTAGTATGAGTAATGTTTTTATTAGAAATAGCTCTCCTTGGGGTTTTTGTTGTTGTTGTTGTGGGTTTTGTTTTGTACTGTTTTTTTCAATGCATGTAAGGATAACATTCCATTACAATTCCAGTTTAAGACATAAGGACGCTGCTGAAGAAAACAAAGAAAACTATTTATTTCTTCTTATTATTCTTTCTTCCCTTTTTCCCTTTTCTTTCTTGATTTTTCTTTGTTTCCTTTCTTTCTTTGGTCTTGCAGTTGCTCGTTAGCAGGTGTACATGGGGATAACCTTGTCTCTAGGTGCAGGACTGAGTACATGAACTTATAGCAAAATGTCCACATTGATCTTGGAGATGGGAACATCAGAACAGGGCAATCCAGCCAGACCAAGAGGCAGCCTCATGAGGAAGCCACCCTAGTACTGAAGACCAGCCACAAATAATTAAGGAAAGAACATGAGGACAAGATGAGACCTAATTTCTTTCAGCCCTTATGCCAAAGCTAGAGAAAATTGTGCAGGGTTTTCAGGTGGGGGGGGTTTAGTTAGGTTTAGGTTTTTTGCTGCTCTTTTTTGGGTTTGGACTTTTTTTTTGTTTGCTCTTTGGTTTGATTTTTGGGGGATTTTTTAGGGAGGTGGCTTAATAGCATTTGATCTCCTTAATTTCTGGCTTAATTAACTGACTACTGCACAAGTCTCATGGTTGGGTGGCTACAGTGTCAACACTGCTAATACCCCTTACAAATACTAAAATGCCCCGACTTTCAGAAAACTTCACAGTAAGCAAGCCGTCAGTCTTGCCACAAGGTATCTCCAACTAACATCATCACTGCCTTGATGAAACATGATGACAAATATTCATTCAGTCTTTGTTTCCTGGTATGAGCAAAGATCCACCTCCCACCCACATTCTGTAGCAGATTTAGGAATGCAAGACCTTTCATGCTTAAATCATTCACTATGCAATGCAAACGTTTATACCCACTGAAACACAAAACACATCATTCATTATTTTGAAACTTAATTATGAACTAGACATTTACATTGAGGAGGAGCTAAAAATAACTTGAAGCCGGGTGTGGTGTAATTTTGCACTGTCTGTGGATCTGGGCCAAGTAGGGGGTGTGTAAATAGCTTCACATTTGTATACATTATGTAGGTAAATGCATGCATGCACCTAAGAATATTTCCACAGCTCAGAATTTGGTACATTTCTTCCCTCTGCTTGGCATCACAGAGGCATAGGCTGAGCCTTGCCAGATCCAAAAAATCCCTTTGCAAGAGCAGCGAGGTGGGAGAGAGTTTCTGGTCTCAGTAGGACAGAACAGGAGAAGGAAGGAGTTTCTCATGTTGCATTTACACTCCACATACCCTGGTGATGTACTCCATCACCCCACTGGGCTGACAGTTTTGTACAGACGTCTGGTGGTCACATGTCCTTCAGTTATCACTTGAACAGGCTCAGGTGCTCCCTTACAGCACGTGGCCTTTCTTTTATATGAATCTCTTGCATGTATGGCAATAAATAATGCAATTTCTGCCTTCCAACATCATCCATGGCCAGCTTTATAGAAGTGTTAGAATGCCTCTGTTCCAAGACCTCACAGACTTACTCATGAGCTACTCTGTGGGTTGTTCACGGATTGCTAACATAATTTAAGTAACAGCTCTCATTAATTAAACTGATGCCCCTTACAACCTACTGAATAACTTCACAGTCAACTGCACCATAACCAGAAGTTTTGTAAATGTGTTTCCTATTGGATTCTATGCCACAAATGGTTTCTGCTCCTATTTTTAATAGAAAACATTATTTTTGCTACCTTCTTTAAATGTATAGTCATCATAAAACATGAAAAATTTTATTGCCTCACCACCCTCTACTGCATTTGAGACTTTCTGTGTTTCTTTAACATGTGACACAGACCACAATAAATTTTAGGGTAATAGAAGTGTCTGCACAAGTGGCTACATCTGAGTGGCTGCAATCTGAGATTCCTCTTGCTGTTTTGCAAAGAGCACTGAGAGCCCATTGACAAGATGTCTGGGGTGAGGGAGCGCATGGCCCCGTGCTCACCGTCCCACTTTGTCAGACTGATGTTTGAAAAGGAGCAGGGATTCCTTGCTCAGCTGCTAGCCTTAGCAGCTATTTGGAGTGGCAGGAAAGCAGCTCTGGAGTCTCCTGCTGTGGGGAGATCTCCTGGGCTCTCTCCAAGGAGCTCATGTGAGAAGCAGTCAGAGCAACTTTCACTCAAAGTGCCTGGAGCCATTGCCACAATAAATAAGTAATACTCTGGTAAAGGATAAAAGTTTCCACAATGCTGTGCCCTTTTTTGATGGATTGGGAATGGTTATTGAAACAGAACTGCTGCATTGTGGAAACCACATTCCAATATTGTGGTATTACTTTATCAAAAGTTACTGTGCTTCAATCAGCAGAACTGCCCAACGTGTGCTCCACGTGCAGTCACACAGATGGGCTTCTGCAGAGGGTTTAATGGAAAGACCTGTTAGCAGGGAAAATGGGACAGGGCTTGGATAAGATATGACATTCCTTTCCTCAGAAACTCAGTTTAAAATTGCCCGGTCATTCAAAAAATCAGTTCACATTTCATATTCCTATTCAGGTATCTACCAGACTAAGGGTCTTTCACAGTGACTTTAACTGATGTTTTGTCCCACTGGACATGAGGATACAATCAACCACAGCAAGGCAGGGAATGCTCCTCTAGTGGAGCACAGCAGAAACATGGGATAAAACACATCAAGAGGGATTATTACTGAATGAAAATTTTCATTTGAGTTTTAACAGTTTTTGCATCATTTCTTCCCATTAAATGGGCAGAGCTCAAAAATTTCAAGTGATCCCTACAATTGCTTGGGTTCATTGGTTGATTATTTTCCAAGTGAAGAACAGCTTGCATAGCCTCTCAAAAGGGCACTTCACACCACAAGTGCCAGGTACATTGAAATCAAAAGGACTACTCATGTGAGTAGGAATTTGTTAGATCAGTCCTTTTTTGTTGTTGTTTTTAATCTCCTGGCAAATACCAAGACAAATCGCATTTCATTACAGGAATATTATGTAATAGAACAAATCCCAGAGCCTTTGAATAACAGCCTTTTGTAAATCTAGTGAATTAAATTGCATTTAACTTTGTAAGTTTTTTGGAACAGTGTAACCAGACCAAAAAGTTCACATAAGCTTTGTGAGAAAGAAAGAGTGTGCTGTAAATGATTACAGAGGGGACATTAATTATTTTCTGAAATATGGAGGTTGAATGAAATACATCATGGTATTTTAAGGTAAGTAGATGGAGACTACAAAACAGTATAAGGGAAATTATGCTGGTAAACTACAGCAACAGTCAGAAGCTATCTCATTATCAAGGGGTAGGTACATAACCCCTATCAATTTTGGAGGTGAACTTTACTTTGGAAACATTTTCTAGTCCTTGTACCTGCCTAATCACAGGCTATGAAGCTGTTTCAGGCATAAAGGGCTTAGTAAATCATTGTCTGCCCATATATACACATGCCAATTCTATCTAAACAGATATGAGGCACAATAAAATATGTAGAAAACTGTCTGACTCCGAGCCTATTAAGATTTGGTTTTACCCTGTGTTCTTCATTTTTCCACTGTTTGCTTTTACTTTTTCACCTTTTGGAGACACAAAGAACTGTGTATTTTGAAGGACACATTTGGTTTTAAACTACAACATTCAGCTTTATCTAGCTGAGCATGTACTGAAGTATGGCAGCAGAACAGAACAGTGAAATGCTGGGCAGCTTGTAAGGAAGATTAAAGTAATGATTTTTTTGGGTGGCTCCTGGGTCAGATACTGACATAATACAGAATAATACTCAAATCCTTTACATTTCTTTCACTCCTATCTGCCAGATATTCAATGAAGGTCTACATCTGCTTACTGCTTAGATCTTGCGCTTTCCCCCCTTCACTGGGGGAGAAGGAAGAGTGGCTTTTTTAGCTTATCTTTTATTTAATACTAAAAGAGGCAGAAAATGTATAGTACTTGGAGACCTGATATTGCTTCTTAAGATTCATTTTTCCCCAAGTGGTCATTATTAGAGTAGATCAATTTAAGGTGTGCGAGTTTCCATACCACTGAATAGGTTAAAGTTTTATGGTGCTGCTTTTCACAGTACTTTGAAATGCAATGATCTTTGCCAGAAGCTAGCTAGAGAATTATTTACATATCCCCCTTCCTACCTCAGCTGACCATTCACATGCAAATGGGAACTTTGACAGCTCCTCCACACATTTATGAAACCCAATGATCTGTCCATTTTTCAATTCAGAATGAAAGCTATGACAATGCCTTAGAATAAAGGCCTGCCAGACTCTAGTTTCTTATTCTGCAATACTGAATATGAAAAAAAAAGTAATCCAACTTTATTGGAATGGAAAATTTGGGGAGCACAGTGAATGCCTATTAGTCATAAAATAAGTATTGATTTCTTAGTCACCATCTGGGGGACAGTAAGTTTAAAACATATTTGAAAAGCATAACTGAAGTAAGCTCTTGGGTTTTCCTCCAAAAAATAACTCAGCCCCTCAAAACCTGCTTTTTAGAATAGGCTCAAGTCATTGCACTATGGGCACCATGACATCAGAGTAGGAAAATGAAAAGCAGACATTTAAACTGGCCCTGCCAGTTAAACCCTGTGTTTGAAGAAACTTGACTTGTACTACTGAGCACAGTGGGTCCCAGAACAATTCACCTCTGCATTTCAGGAGGGGGTCCAAGGCCTGGCCCTGCACATGCAAGCAATTGCCTCTTAAACCCTGAGATCTGACTGGGCAGTTCAGCTCAGGACAAAACTGTGCTTTCATGGTGATTATCAAAAATCACCACTATTCTTCCCTCTCGTCAATTTTTACTTTTAAAGGAAAACTTGTCTTAAGACTTAAAGCCTTTTCTGGTGAGCTCTCAGTATCTTATAACCACAAACAAGGGCACATTTCCTTGTCTAGAAAGCTGTATTTCACCTCTCCTCATACAATTTACATACATTGATCACTTCCATATGTCTGGCATAAGGTAAAATAGTTTCTATGCATAGTAATGGGGGTGAACCTACAGTGAAACAAAATTCAGTATTTATCATATTCCTACATACTGGCAGAAAAAAATTTAAGAGAGTGGCAGTTATGAGAAACAACCTTAAGGGGCTGTTTATGGTCTCAGCTATGGAAATTGTGTTAAAAAGCTACAAGATGCATTGCTCAGACATGTCCTCATTCCCTTTGGTAAAATGTCAATAGGCAGAATCAGGGGTCTAAACATGCAGCATTGCAGTCACAGTTATGATGTTACATTTGGTTTACACCAGAATAGCTCATAACTGCTTAGAATTTCTAATATAGAATAACAATACACATGGTACTTGACATTTGTCTCTCTGAAAACATATGAAAAAGTCTTTTGACACCAGTAAACAGGACCTTTTCATTGCCTTCAGCTGGTCTGTTTGCCAGCCTCAAGAATTGAACTTGGCTCTTCTAGCACCTGCAAAACTGTAAGAAAAACATGTAGCAAGTAAGACACCATGGTTTAACATGTTAAACTAACAACTTGTGTCTGAAGTTCAAAAGAATATCAAAATCCATGAAAACTTTTATTTTCCCCGTGTTTCTTAATTAATGGCATGAAAATGGTTAGCTTATTACAGAAAAAGAATGCTATTCAAAACAACAATTACATCATGTAGGTGGCACGAGGAAGTATAAAAGCAAAGAAAAACATTCCATGAGATAATTCACTGAAGATTTAAATGCTGCATTTAGGTATGTGGAATATATGAAACACAAATTTTATTTTCATAGGCCAGGCTGACAAAGGGAACAGGTGCTTTCTTATTTATTTAAGGAATGAGGATGTGAATCTTTCTGAGATGCAAAATTCTACTTATGAATTTATTATAGCAGTTTATCCTCATTATTAGGTCTGAACTAGGGCTGTCAAGCAACAGTTTTCCAGTGAGCAAGTCACAAATGATAGGTAATTATAACTGACTCAACTGATTACTGAATACTTCCCCAAGTGTCTAGGAAAGGTTGCCCTCATCCTGGAGAAGGCTGGGGGATATTTGGGGTATGGAAAGTCAAAAAAAAGGATGTGTTCCCAAAGAAAGAGAAAGTTTTTGTCCAGAACCTCTTGGGAAGGAAACACATACACTTGAAGGAGACAGGGAATGTTCAGCACCAGTGGCTTGGTAAGGTATGTTCAGACTGAGTAGAAAGGGCGAAATTGCCCCTTAGTTTTGTCTGATAATCGCAAGGAAAAAAAAACCAAAAAACCCAAACAAACAAACAAACAAACAAAAACCCAAATAACTTTTTATTCTCTTTTAATTTTAAAATATGATTATCAGCCATGATAAAAAAAAAACCTATCTTAAACTCAGAGAAATTGGCCAGAATCTCACGCGCACGCACACACCATTGGTAGACAATACTGCAAAGACTGAACACACAGGCTCTTCTCCAGAGCCATCTATAATCACCTTTGCAGCGTGTTTAGCTTGAAACAGAGGTGGATACCCCAAAAAACATTTTGAAGAGCTCCTGTCTAAAATTGTCAGGAATATCCAAATGGAATTAAATTAGATATGCTTCCTGGATAATAGGGATGTGATTCATGTCATAGGTACACACAGCTGTGAATATTACTATTATAATCACTTTAAAGTACCTGTAAGGCCTTTCTATGTTGATCAAAAATAAGTTCTGACTCAACTTTGAATACACACATTAATGGGATTATTCTGAGAGTAGGATACAGCTCTGAATAAGCATGGCAAATCTCTGACCTCCAGCAATTCCTCAGGAAATCACTTAATACCACTTTACAGGTGAAGAAGCTGACAGAGAATAGCCAAGGAATTAATAGGATTTCACATTTATGGTACTTTCTTTGATTCTCTTTACAGTACAGACTTTCTGTATATCATCAGCTGTGGTGCTGGGTTTCTGTTATTGTCTAACCTCCATTTGTAGGTGATGTAGGTGAGATTAAATAAAAACTTTCCTGATTTATGACTATTGTCCAGTAAAGAAGTGAGTCACAATTCAGGTTTAAAGAATGATGAAACATACAAATTTGTAAAAGGATGCAAGAAAAGGATGTAGAATATCCAGTAGTTTCCCATTACAGATGAGAAAAAAAATCTGAACAATTAGAATTAGAAATGTATGTAATTTTTGGTGTCAATACTACAAGCTGCAGAGAAAACCAAAATTTTAAACATATAATGTTGTTGTTAATACTTTACTTCATAAAACTCCTTTAGAATGAGCTATGAAAAGTTTCCTTCAATTTTACAAATTCCTGAATCTTTTCATTTGAGAAGAAATCTCACTTGCCAACTTGTTGCAGGTCAGCTTTTATGGCTAGAGTGGCAGGTCAGTTTTTATGGCTAGAGAACAAACAACTAGAGATACACATTTGGAACAAAAATACAGACTGAGGTTCACCACACTGATAACCCAACACCCAACACCCTGGAATACTGCTTTGCTGATGTTTGTGACCTCGCAGACAAGTGACAACTAGAGCTCTTTGCAAATGAAATCACACCTTCCTGTACAACTGAACATACACTTGATCTTGTTGGGTGGACTCTCGACACTTCTTGGAAGAGCAGCAATTCAGAATGAAGAGATTGCCTAACTCTGCAATTTGCAGGGACCTCAACATTTATGTTGTTGTCTACAAGGACATCAGAGCAAGAAGTTTTGATAGAGTCATTCATCTGCTGTAGTAGAAGTGAATACGGACATAATTTCTGTCCCTCCTATCATTCAACAGGATGGGCCTAGCAGGATGGAGATCTTGGAAAGGACCTCTTGTGGCGGAGGAGAGACAAAGTTGGCCTTCAGATACTACAGAGCAACATTAATCATTATTGATATGACCTTTGTTGTGCTTTGAGAAAAAGAGCTTCCTTAGGAGTCAGAACTATTTCAGACTACAGATTCATGCAAAAGTAATGAAGCTGCACTAGGAAATCCTTGAAAAAATTCAAAGTGATCCTAACATCCTGAAATCATCACTTCATCTTAAGGGACCTCATTCTATGCCTTGGCCACACATGGGACCTGTATCTAGCAAAGGAGAGTTATTGCCATTCCAGAGTCAGCTGGAGATGAAAGCTGTGCCCTGCATTCTCTGCAGCTCTTTTGGATACTTGTGAGCTGTATTTATCATGTGATTTCTCTAGAAAAGGCCACCAACCCATCCCCCTTAAAAGGCAGCTCTAAATCCTTTAAATTATCTCACAGAGCTTTTTTGTGTCCTTTTCTCATACAAGGCTGGAATTTCAAAAGGAGCCAAGAGGGGCCGTCAGAACCAACACAAGCTTTGCTTCATTAGAGTGAGGAGTAAAGGAGAGTTTTCTTTTTCCTCCTTCCACAAGTTAGATGAAAGTAAATAACTACTTCATTCCTCAGATTGCTCCCTGCAAGATCCAACTTTGCATGAAAACATTTATAAGAGATGAGAATTTTATTTGACTGCTCGCTTCTAAAGTTTCTGCAACATCCAGCTGGAGAGATAAGCTTGCAGCCCAATAAATGTCAAACAACTTTAAAACATTAGAAGAATGGCAAAAACTTCTGACTTTACTGTGTTTGGATATCAAACAGCAAAGGATGAAAACTAGATGTGACACAAAGTAGAGTAGTGCTCACACATTTCACAGATTGCTGTAGATATGTCTAGTTAAGGGGGATCTGTAACCCCCAAAGGGAGAAAAGAATCCCTCAAACTTTAAATCTATTCAGAATTTTTAGAAATCAATAAATTAGGTTTCATCCCACTCTCACTATTGAAATAGTTCAGGTGAAAAAATGTAGACTCGGGGTCAAGACACCTGTCCTTTGAATTGCACAAATACACACGGATTTTTATTTGCAAACCACACTATGGAATTGAATCTTGAATATGTTTTTCTCTTTAAAGCGCAGAAACATTCAGACGGTAATGGAGCTAGCCAGGGGACAGCTTATTGAAAGCTCTAAATGATTAAGCCATTAAATTAGTAAAGCTCTGTAGCCCCAGACAGTCACTTCCAGCATGTGTCACTGGATTTGGGATGAGCTTATTAAGGAGGTGAGACATGGGAAACGGGAGAAGTAAATTAGGTAATTGTTTTAAGAATGTGAAAAATGTAGCGGTACTGTTTATTTCTTTCTACACTGCAAGTTTGGTGCAAATTTAGACAGAGTCACAGGTGACCTCAAGATCACAGATACTGAGGTTGTATGTATGTTTAATCAGCTCAATTTTTACATTGATTCAAATACTCATTTAGGCAAAAACAGTTTCTTAAATTAGGAAGATTTGGATCAGAATACAGCTTAAGTTCTTCCACAGCAGTTAATCAGTACCTTCTTTTGATACATTCCCAGAGAGAAAGAAACTAAATAAATGAACAAGAAGTTTAATTCCTGTGACTGTCAATGACAAGTGATGAGCACCTTAAAGTCTCATTCAGTCTGCCTAACCCAAGATTAGCTCTCTGGAGGTACCTCTCCTTCCCCTGAGAGTGAAAAGAGCCTGAAGTGGCTGACTGTGTCAGTCACAAAGAAAGAGAAAAACACCACAGAGAACCTCCTGTGGCGCAAGAGAAAGGTTACAAGACTTTAAGATTTCTGATGCTCTCAACAGCTGGGGCCATCCTTTTCTCTCTTGTATATTCAGATGCTATCCCACTTGGAAAAAATAGGAAAAGTCAAGTAAAAGTACTATCCCCACAGTTATTCTCACTATTCACAGCTGTTCCTGGAAGAGAGCAGCTAACCTATAGAAGGCTGTATGTGGGAGGACCGTGAACTTGCAGACATTTCTGAAGGGAGCTTTAATCCTGCAAGGGAAGGAATTTGCTGAATCGCCCACCAGCACAACAGCAGCAACAATTTTTACATGTAACCTTAGTTAGCAAGAGTACCATAACAGGTTACAGTACCTCCATTAAAAGTTTGACATGGAGCTCCCAGGGTCCACCCCACACATTTGCTTAAAAATAAGTGTGCAGGAGCCTGAAAATAATTTTACCCTTTTCAGTTGTCAAACAACTGGAAAATGTCACAACCACTGACACTGCTTAGAAGGATTTGTTTTCTTCTCAGTCACTTAGGCACTGCCTCAGGTAAAGATGTGATTTTGCTTCAGATTGAACTGGGGTCAACTCAGGCCCCAGCTGATGAAGAAAATGTTGAAAATACTGGAACAACTTTTTATTGCAGGTGCTTCCATTGCAGTGTTCCAGGTATGCACATGAGGGAAAAGTCTGTGGGCCAGAGGAAGTAAATAAAGAAGATTCTCTAGCAGCAGCTGCAGGCATTACAGGCCATATGCACAATCAGTGATTAAGCAAACCAAAACCATATTAAAAGGATCACAGTATAGCAATGCATTAAATTAAAACTGAAAAACATTTCCAAGAAAAAAGCATGAGTTAAAAATACAAATAATTTCAAGGTTTCTTTTCAGGTGGGAACTCCATGGAAATGCTTTCTGTGCATACAGAGTTGCCTGCAGGAGAGATTATAAAAAATAACCCATTTACATTGTAACAACCTGCTATGAGTGGGTTTCTCATTTTAAATACTGTTTTGCTAAATGTTATGGGATAAGTATAGACCTGAATAAACCCTAAGCAAATAGGTAAGTACCTCAGTCCTGATCAAAAGCTTCAAGCACAGAAGTAAATTTTAAGGCAGATTTCACATATCAGAAGATTCAATGAGCTCATTGTAACTATGGACATTTAAATTCCCCACTAGGTCAGAGTTTTAAAGATGCTGTTACAAACAATACAAGTAAGGGCTGCACACCTTGTCTGCAGCAAAAGAGTAGAGTTTCCATGGCTGTCAATAGAGCACCTTCCATGAATAATTCAGTCATTTGCAAACCATACAGTAAAAATAATTATAGAGAACTCCAGCTTCTCAGAAAAGGGAGGCTCTGTAATTCAGAAACCACTTTTTCCACTGGAATTAAATGGGAAAGCTGGAAATGCAAAATGAGAATGCTGGGCTAGGTTTTCACCCTCCTTGTTCCAATTACACTGCCAGTCTCAGGCCCTAATTAGCTAGCTGAGAATTTCCCTATATAGGCAAGATCTGAGCTTAGGCACTTCCTTCACCAGCTTTTCCCTCCTGTCAGCCTGTGAGCTGTCAGAGCCAGGCAGGGTAGTCCTACCATTTCACTGAGAGCTCCCAGGTCTTGGGAAGACCCCAATCAACCAGTTGATAGAAAGACCAGTACACATATCTTCCCTGAAAGACTCATTATTTTGGGGCAAATATAAAAAGCTGACGTGGCTGTGGATGCATCTGGTACCTTCACTGTCCTGCAGCCTCCTGCACTGGCTGAACTGTGAGGTCTGAGAGCACTGGAGCTGTGCAGAAATTTTGTCACAAATGGTGGAAAGCAGAGATGCAAATGTCCCTGGTTTACTTTCCTTCACAGTCTTCTTCCTAAATCAGGGCTGTTCTCTCACTTTCAGGCATGTCAGAGAGGCTTTTCCCTCAGACAGTACTCTTACAAGATAGTTTAAGCAAAGGCGTTTAAGCAGACACTTTGAAATCCGAGACAAACTCCAATACTGGTCCCAGCTCAAGAGAAAGCACCTTGTCAATATTCCTCTCCCCATTTCCTTCTCCCACTTTGTCCTGCTTTCCCAATATTTGCAGAGGTATTGAATTGTGAGTTATAAAGTTTGAAGGAAAGGAAAAACCACAATCAAACCCACTGGCAGGTCATCAACTACAACCAGACTGGGTGAACAAACTACAAGCCAGGTATCATATTTACATTAGTTACATACAGGTAATTCAGTGTGGTGCCATTCCTCCCTCATCACCCCGCATGGGACAGATTGAAACAGACAGGAGTTTTGCCATTGCTTGCACTAGGGCCAGGATTTCATCTGGATAAAAATCCATGCTATAAAATTGTAAATCAACTGCACATCAAGGATGGAGTAGTTGTCACTATCACTGCAACTTTAAACAAGACACTTACTTTTAATATGGCTTGAATTGAAGTCAGAGAGTAATAGAGCTAAATCTGTGTGCAATGCTTTTCCACTTACTTTTTCTCAAGTAATATGTATCCAATTGAGCAACAATAACAAAGGAGAACCACACATGTACTCTTGCAAAACATACTTACGGCATTTAGTAATTTTCAATAGACAAATAAGACATGACAGATGGATTTGAGAAAGTTGGGTTGACAAGATTTACTCATGCAGAGGCAAAAATCAGGGTTACTTTATGAAAAAAATCTGGAAATCAAGGAATTGTTAATGGAAACTTTCATTGGGCTTATTTGTTTATATTTAAAGGGTACTATAGCCGGTTCCACCTCTGTTATGTGCTGTTGCCTCCCCATGCAGAGGACAGCAAAAGAAAATACAAAACAATAAATGATACAAGAAATCCATCTGGAGTTAAGGTTATATTTATTGTTTTAAACTTTGCACACTCAACTTGATCACCATCTTTCTGAGAATTCTGTGCTCAATAGGAGTTTCCTGAACAGAATCTGTGACCTGGTGACACAATATAGAGACTTAAAACCAACATCAGAATTGAAGTCAATGATACTAGAGAAACACACCAAAAAAAAAAAAAGGCAAGAACAAAGCCCCCTACACTCTTTAAGGGAAGATTCTTTTTCTTTTGATACATCAACAATGACATTTCTTTTTACTCTACAATAAGGACACAAAGTCTTTGAAGGACACAAGAAGAGGAGCTCAGTGGTTGAAGAACTCAACTGAGCTTTCAGTTCTGTGGCTGATTTTACCACATTTAGGCTATGATCCAGCATTAAGGGACTCCAATGAACTTTGGATCAGGCTTTTAATCATATTAATTCCTTTTGACTGAAATAAGGAGATGAGTATCATCTGAGCAAAACCTTTCCAATCCATGTACAAAGATGAAAGTGCTTGGAAACTTTATAAAGTACAGGGCAAAACCCAGAAGCTACTGAACAGGAGCTTCACCACAGATTTCAAGTGGACAAGGATTTCTCTACTGCTCTCCTCAAATTTCCTTTCTTTAATATGGCAGCAGAATCTGGATGACGTAAACCAAGTAACCAGCACTCTGTTTCACAATAAACAGAAAGAATCTTTTCAGATCACAGATGTGGCCTTAACATATGCACTTACACACTTTCTGTATCATTTCCCATCCAAACCATGCCCCGTATGATGCTTCTAATCTTCTGCAAGACTGGAGGATAAGAAGTTAAGAAGAAGTAAGAACAGGAGTTCACCAAAACTTCTGTCCAGCAACCCGGGAAATGGCAGAGCTAATACCAGGCCTTTGAAAGCAAGTGACCATAGGAAATCAAGGTTGGCAGGGATTTAACCCTTCATGACTCATTTTGCTAACTTTTAAAGCAAATGCCTGAGCTTTTTAACCATGTTTGACATCTAATTAGTCGAGACAAACAAGAAGTTAAAATACATCCTTGATTTCCCTTTGAAATAAAGCACCAACAATTAGCTCCAAGGTATTTGTTGAGCCAAACAACAAGCATACATCTTAAAAGAAAGCACAATGACACTCACAGAAAAGTGAAGTCATCTGGGTCATTCTTTTCACCCTGCATGTTTGGGTTTTTTTTCAATATTGTAAGTTTATTTTACTCAACCACATCTCTTCATGGAGATGAGGAATGGGTAAGTAACTGAGTAGCTTCTTTTTCTACTTGCAAGCAGTTTAAATAGAGATGAATCACTTGGTATCACCTAGTCACATGGCGGTGAAGTATATCCAGAGAGATAAGTATTAGCATGTGAGCTATTCTGTCAGTGCCTAAAAGACGTATTTTCAATACCCACAGCGCTCAAGGATGTTCCTACGCAAGGTGTTAACACTGATCTGTGCGCTGAGCACTGCGCTGGAAGCAAAATTTCTCTGGAAAAGCACCAGCTGACAAGGCTTAGTCTTCCCTGACTAATAATGATATCCCCATACCTGGGGATCAAGGCAGCAGCACTCTCCTATGGACCTGGCCAAGCATTTACACCAGTACTTAACATCAAGTACGCGAGCAGCCCCATCTGATTTTTAGAGTTACACGTTTGAAGGCAAATACGTGAATCAAAGGCTACAGTGTGAATTCCTGTAAGTCTTCAGACTTCAACTTGCTTTGGATTAAGTACACATTTGCTGTCTTTACTAGATAGGAAACAGGGTTGCTCGCCATTTGAACACATTTTTGTTGCACAATGACCCACCAAGTATGAAAGAGTTTTGATGTTCAACTCAGTTTCCTGTTTTGCTCATATAGGACTGATCATATAGCAAAATTTGATATCTGATATTTTAAAAAATGAAAATGAGACTCTTTATCCCAGCAAAAGCAGAACTGGAAAACAACCAATCGGCAGAGTGACAAAATATTTTTTAAAGGGTCCATAGATACAGAACCAGCAGGGTGGAAAAAAAAAACTAAGAGAAAAAAGAGATAAGAAAAAAAGAAAACCACTATCAGTCACATTTGGCAACTCTTTGAAATTAGTTTCTGTGCATTTAGCCAATATGAGCAGGGGTAGCAGACTTGAGCCATAGATAAACTTTAAAGGTGAAAAAAAAACCCCAACAATAATTAATTAGCCATTGAACCCCTTTACAGGATATTTTTACAGCATTTATGCTTCTGTGTACTCATCTGAGTTTCAACATGACTGTAGAAGTTTGGAAGCAATTAAGAGTTTTTTAATGAGTTTTCTGACATGACATGTAGTTACTGTAGAAGCATTCTTTAGACTCCATTACTCAAAAAAGCCAATTTTGAGTTAAATACATTTTTTTTCTCATTAACAGACTCTGAACCCCTTAAACTGTTCTTTTCATTCATATATTTTCAAGTTTAAATACACACAAATATGCACATATGTGTTCTTTAACAAAACCCGGCACATGCATTTATTTCACACAAAGCATCCAAGTTTTGCAGGTGCTTAATTCTTTATTTCATCTGGAGTGTGAAATGACGCCTGCCCTGTATCAGAGAGGATCTTCCCCCTCTCATTTGCAGCACGAGAAAGATGAAAAAAGAAGGAAACCTATTTCTACTGGCAAGAGATGTACTGACACTATGCTGTACACTGAGATTGACATCTATGACCAGGCATGCACACACATGTTCTCTTTTTCCCTCTGTAGAAGCAATGTGTCATTTTTCCTCTCTCCTTTCAGAACCGTAGCTGCAGCTCCTTCTCTCAGCCATCAATAATCTAAGAATTATGAGGAGGCAGCCCTTCAGAGAGATGTGTATGTACCTAGGTGTACAGCTCTCCGTTTAAAAAAAAAACTCTACAGCTCTTACATTTTAAACTTCTTTCCCAGTTGTACATTCTTCAGATTTAATGAATTGTTCTGAAAATGTACTTAGAGTGGAACTATGCTGATAAAGAGAAGAGCCTGTCTACTTCACTGCTCTCCTTTAATACTGGCACTATTATACAAAAGTTAATTACTGACAACTGCAGTGTGAGTGGCATTACACAATTTCAAACACAAACGTAATCTCACAGCTCTCTTTCTTCAGTTACACCTTCCCTGTGATCTCTAATGACACACATCAGACTACACCGAAAACAACCCTGGTTCAAATAAATCGCACTGCATTAAACATCCATAGGCAGCATTTTCTGGTGCCTAGCAGTCCTCTCCTCCTTTTCTGGACTGATCTGTTCTTTTCAGTTTATAGTTTCTTGGCAAACCCACCATCTACTGCTTATGTTAGGCATCTGATTGTCAGATTTGTACAAACTGAATATTCATGACTTGAAAATTAACCACTTCATGCCTAAAGTATAAAATAAAAAAAATTATATAAATCTTTATCCATTCCATGATGTTTAAAGCAGATCTGAAATTGTGGCTGTACTGCACGCTCAGCACGGGGGAGGTGAGCTGGGTGGCCAAACGCGACTCATCGTTTTGAAGAGTAAAGTCCGGTGAAATAGCACAAGACTGAAAAAATGCTCTAACAGGGATCAGCACGACCCGGAGTCCTCGTCTGCAATCGCAACTAACTCTTCTTTGTCTGGGTTTAAACTGCCTGGTACCGACAGCAGCACGGAGAGGCTTTTTAAGAAAATGTTTTCAGGAATTTCTTCTAATGTCAGTTTCCCCTTTGGAAGATAAGGAAGAGCAGTGAGGAAGGTGAGGAGGGAGGGAGCGACGGGGCAAGGAGAAAAGAGGTTCGGAGGAAAACCGAGAACGAGAGAGAACAACAGACTTACCTTTATACGATAATTTGAGCCTTGGCACATTATTCTTCACATGCTGGCAGTTGACTCTTCCTGCTAGTAATACTCCCAAGGAAAGCAAGGCAATCCCCCTGAGCCAGCCCATGCTGCAGCAGCCACCGTAGGGTCCCCGCCAGCCGCAGCCGTGGCGCTCCCCGTCCTGCCGGGCGCCGCCGGGGAACTTCAGGCAACCTGGGGAGCGGAGGTAACAGGTGATGGGGGTGGGCTCCGCTCCGCGCCCGCCGCGCCCCGACGCCGCTGCCGCCCCGGCCCCCCGCTCCTCGCCGCCGCCGCCGGGGCAACTTGGAGCCCCTCTCACGCACACGCCGCGGGCCGGAAAGGGAGGCAGCCCCCGAGCGGCGTGCGGCGGGGGGCGGCATGCTGCGGGCGGCGGCGGCGGCGCGGGCCGGGGGGCAGGGGCCGGGGCCGGGCCGGGCCGGGCCGGGGCGGGCCCCGCCTCGCTCCGCTCCGCTCCCCGCGCAGGGCGGGCGGGTCCCGGCGGCGGGGGCGGCCCCGCTCTCCCCGCGCTCCGCCGGGGACACCGCGCTGCCCGCGCTCCCGGAGCGCCTGACAATGGATGGGAGCGCCGGCAGCGCGACCCCCCCCCCCCGTTCCTTCCCCGGCTGTCACAGCACATGCAAGGAGCTTAAAAAAAAAGGAAAAAAAAAAAAAAAAAGAAACACATCGCGGCAGAGATGAGAGAACAGAAACCTCCGCTCCGCCGCGCTTGGGGAAGGCACGGAGCTAGACATTTCACCAGCTGTTTCATGTCATTGTCCAGGTTGTTCGGTTTGGTTTTGCTCGGTTTGGGTTATTTGGGGTTTGGTTGGTTGGTTGTTTGTTCGGGGTTTCGGGGTTTTTTTAAGCCGTTTTGCAGTTCTAATCAAAAGATGCACGTCCCACTTTAAAAACAACAACAGCACAACACAGCCCACGATGTTGCCACCCACTTAAATTACAGCTCCTGCCCATAGCGTAATCCTCTTCGGGTTGTTCCCAGTTAAAAACAAGAAACCAAATCTCCCATCAGCAGAACTTTACCACTGAAGCTTTTAAAGCCTTGTTAGGGAAGGTTGCTCTAACCTCCCTCCCTCCCCACCTCCAGCACTACTCCAATTCAAGCAAAGAAATTCCTAGTAAAGCCCACTTCAACAATCAGTTCAAGACATGGACAGGTCTATAGGGGCTCATAAATTACACAGGAGTATTCTCTAAAGTGTTCTTACACGTTGAAAATGTTCCAAACCTTCCAATTCCTAGGATGTGTGATTATTGTAATACATTTTTGTGCAATTAAACTATATAAAGATTTTGTGTTTGTTTGTTTAGACAAAAGGACACACAAAATCCCCAGAGGTCTTTAAGGAGGTGTAAATACAAACATATGAGCAAACTCAAGCTCTCCCCTCCCACATATCTGAACAAACCCCCTTCTAGTCAGTGGTGGTTTATTAAAATCTCCATGCTGTGCTGAATATCAATGCAATGTGTATTTAGGAATGTACACAGATATGTACCCTGTGTTACATTCCTAATGCAGTATTGACTGAAACACTGGCAATCGACCTTTGTAAAATATTGGCATCATCAAAGTGTGATGACCCCTCTGTATTTCATTCTATGGTTTTCCAGAGCATGGGAGTGCTTTATGGTGACAGAGTCAATGGCATTTCAGTGGGAGTCCCTTCCTTTTACCTCTATTTACTGTGGTTTGAAAACCAGTTATCTAGTCCCACTGATGGTGACCACACTACACACTGAATTACACAAACACAGCATCTCTCTTCTGGGTTCAGACCTAGCTGCTAAACCAGCATTTAGGAAATAGTTTCCGATTTAGAAGTGAAGTTCATAGTTGAAAAAGCGGGTGTCAGTATAGTTCTAATTAAAATGTAAAGGCTTGTGCAGAACAAGGCTTGGTACTATGGTAAAACAGGGGCTAAAATTCTGTCATTGCTGCTTTCATTGCTTGATATTCACACACCAGTGGAAAAGAAGGGGCTTTTTTCCCTCTTCTTTTTAACAAATTCTTCTGCTTCCTGAGCTTAATTCATTAATCCTGTGGCATTGTATCTGCTAGATTCAGCAATTCTATTGATCAGCAGCATTGTTAAGAAAAGAAAATAAAAAAATAATGTTGATTTTGGTCATTCCCACACTTGTTATCCTGAGCATTTTCGTGCTCCAGGCAGTGGATTAGAGCTCCAAAATGACAAGAGACGCCTGTCTGTTTTCCATGGATTACTTGCTACAGACATTCACTCTGCAAAGGAATTCATGTCACTTTGAGATTATTTGGAGAATTGGCCTAATGAATTATCCTTTTGTATTGAGCAAACAATTAGAAACAAAACACAAAAGATGCACCATATTCAGGACTTTATAAAGCACAGCATTTTACAATGATGTTGTTACAGTCAATTTACTTCTAGTTGCATAAAGAAGGCACAGCCACTTCTTTTTTTTCTTATAAGAAGATAACACAAAGCTAAAAACCTATCTTTCTCATGTAGAATGAAAGTGTAACACTCCAGACTATTTTACATCAATCAAATAAACAAACCATGTTTCTAGTCAATATATATTTTCCCCAGAAAACATATGGATTGGATACAATGAACACTAGCTTATCCAAGATTGCATCTGAGAAATATAATACAGCATTATTTAAGGAGGGATGACACAGACTTTTTACATCCTTCATGTGAGAGACCACTCATTTTTGCCTTCCTCTGTGGGATATGACAGTCCAAAGACATAGAGAAGGGTAAAACCTGATCCTTCTGCTATTTAGCTCTAAGTAGTGCTAATCAGCTAGTCAGGAGAGCATATGCTACACCCCCTTATAAGGAGAGGGGCAATGGCAGCACTTCAGTGGTGCTTGAGGAGGCTTTATATCTCACAGGCACCCATTGCCATATGGTGCTTCTGCCAAGGCAAAACTGGGCTCTGCCTGGAAGGAATGACTTGGCCAACACTCTTACAGCCAGTGCCAGAAACGTCAACTCTGGGAATTTAGGGTGGGCAACAACTCACTCTCAAATAACAATCTATTCACCTTTTTTCTTTGGTCTTTTTAAAGAGATCTAGCTGCTGAATTGAGAGAGAGGCAAAAACGTAAAATCCAAACTTTCTCAGTTCTTCAGATAATACCCTTAGCCCCTGAAGAAATGAAGACCACCCTTATTAGCTTAATGAATTTTTCTGTTACTGGGAAGCAAGTTCAAAAGGAATAACAGTTCTTCTGCATGTTTCCCCATATTTGTTGCAGATTTTATTTTCTGTAATGGTATTTATAAGACATTCTATATAGTGTTTTATGTTTAAACCCCAGATAGGCCCTTGTGAGCTCTGTTTAACATTTCTGCTCTCATGCTGTGTTGCATTATGATTTGGAGGTTTTTTTATGCCACCTTCCAATATGTGCAGCAACTTCACATTGATGGATCTCACAAAAAGTTATACTTGGACGGTTCTGGGCTTTTACTGCTGACCATCCATGCAGAATTACTCTAACAATCACTTACAATTTGGCATCGTTTGGTGCTTCTCATTACTCAGAAATAGTGTTACTTGACTCATGATTACTTCAAACCTTGCTGCTTGCTGTGATTTTTATGCTTAGAAGCTCTTGAAAGCTTAACTGCTCTAAGAAAGTCGTTAGTGTGCTTTAGAAATGTACTTCTGTTTTCAGGATTGTTTCCTGTGTTTTGGATGAGTCATTACTTGTTTATATGGATGTGATCAGGTCCTTCTCAAAACTACGCAGGAATTACCAAAATCCTGTTTTGACACTTGGTACTAATCCAGTAATCTATGAGACAAAGATTTCTTGGGTTGAGTGTGCAATTTCTGGCTAAAATCAGAGAAAAAAATCAAAACTTTTCATTCTGCATCTGATTGCTGAAAACCTCCTTAGAGAGCACACTCATGCAGGAAATGTGAAATCTTCTCAGATACACTCCCTGCTATTTTTGTCTATAGCAGGTGAATTGCTTGATAAGCAGAATGTTTACAGTTCTGCAAAAGGTCCCTTTGAAATTCTCCAGCTGTATATATAATAGTTCTCTGAAAGTGCTTTCAAATAACTGAATCATTATTGGTCCTAAAGGAGGCTTAGTCTAGAAAACAATGTTAAGTGTGTTTTTCATTTGATGTGTGAGAGATCCAGAAGGCAGTGTCACAACCTTATGACTTCAGAAGCAAAATCTTCTGTAAGAATATCCAGATATCATCTACTACATGGTGAACAAGAATGTTTAGAAATAATCCTTTTGGGCATATGAAAGGGGTTGTTTTTAACACAGTTTCAGTGTATGCACCTGCTAATGGAGTAAAAAGAATCATCAAGTGGTGCTGTGGAAAAACAACAATGCAGAGGAACTTTGGATGTTGTCCTCTCTCCTGAAGGAAACATGTCATGAAGCTCTACCTCTGAAGTTCAAGTCCTTTCCCTGTGTAAGACAGGAATCTAAACCTGGAATCTATTTGACACGAAGCTTATCACTGACACAGTTGTTCTCTTTCTCTCATGGAAGAAGAAAAAAAAACAAAAATAAGGAAACCTATAAAAGGCCTATACAGGGAAGAAAAATGCTTCTGATAAACCTGCTGAACTGGATATCAGCTATTATTTTTACAGTGTTGATGATTATCACATTAGCTTGAGTGGTTATAAGTGTCTGTTTCCACCTGTTTTTTAGGGGATTTAAAATTCTGTTGAGTGGCACTTTTTGAGTTCTGAAGCAATCACAGAGCAAATTTATTTAAAAATGCATCAGCAAAAAGAGATGTGCAGGTGTAGAGTTTAAAATTTTGTGAAACTTGGAGTTGCCAAAATCACAGGCTTGCATTTCGATCTGGAAATATTCTTACTTTTGGAAGTCTAGACGGGTCTTTTCTCAGCTTTCCCTTGGGCTATGTTGCATTTGGTAGCCTTATTCAAATCTCCTCAATCTACATAAATCCGTAACATTTCGTATTATTGGATGTGATTGGATTGCTAACCACACCAGTCAGTGTCTGTGTTCTCTCAATAACACTGCATCTTACCATCTTCTCACAATCAACTTTTCCTTCATTTCTCAGGACTAATGAGACTGTACTCTGTGTGATGCTAGTACTTTTGGCAGCATAATGGGATCTGTATCAGTATGATGTGTTTTATTCACAATGCATTCAGGTCTATTAAACACCTCATTAAATTCTTCAAAAATTTTCTTTGCATCCTGTTCTGTAGACAGGTTATATGCCTGTCTGAACAGCAAAATTTTCAGATTGCTCTTCAAACCTAAACAAATCTTTTCTATTCCCTTGGCCTCTGCTGCCTGATGTTCATGTCAGACACAGATGTACAGCACCTGTGATATCCAGAGCCATGGTAAGAAACCCACCTTAACAGCTCAGTGCCAGACTTTAATAAGAGTTACAAAAAGTTTATTTTCCCCAATTCCTGGTATGGGTCAGTAGCTTCTGTTTTCAATGGATTAACTCCAGGGTACTCATGCAAATTGGACAAAACTTTCAAGTCTTTTAACTTCCAAGCACAGAGACTTCTGTCCCTCTAATTGCTTATGTTTATTGGCTGTTGGACCTTCACTGAGGAAATACTGGACATATGTTGTTTTTACAGGAGATGAGGGAAATGCAAAGAAATATTTGATGTTCTAATTCTTCAGAAAAAAAGCCAATTCAAGAAAAATCAAGGGGAAGGGAAAAGGGAAAGGGAAAACCAAAGAAACAGCAGCTTGTTGGGGCAAGTCTAATCAAGCCGGAAGGTCGCCTCCCAAATGACCAGCTGCAGAATCGCTTGTTCCTCTATCCCCACAGATTTAATGGTTGGTGGATCTCTGAAAAGACAGATTGGAAACCAGTTCTCTCGTTTTCTCTACTAGTGGCTACAACTTGCATGGTGTATTACACACAAATGCATTACACATTCAGCTACTTCGGCCTTCAAATCCAGTTTTGGCTTTTATCACTCATTTTTTTTTCCAAATTGGAACAACTGTTAATACATAAAATATTTTCCTGCACAAAACCCAACAAGCTACTATGATCACAAAAATAAGACATAAATAAGATCAGGATTTTCTGCTTGTCTTTGAAAGTTGTCTTCTGTTCTGATTTGCATCTTTAGGCCCCCGTGTACCTTTCAAGGTCTGATCCTGAGGGATTCCCTTAAGGCCACACACTGAGACATTAACATGACAAGAAATTGATCCTGCATTTCTTGTGTACCATACCAACAGCCACATCCTTCCCTCTTCATTTGTCATAGTATGCAAGTCATTCCTGTCAACCCTAAAAGTCCCTCCTTATCACTCCATATACAGAAAATCCCCAGGTCTATTGTATCTGGGATCCATCATGGCCAACCTTTTGGCCCTGTATAATTTTGCTTAGTTACATTTAGCGCCAACTGTCAAAGGCTTGAAAGACACAACACTATCTTTTATGCCACCCATTCATCACAGGTTTTTAAATAGTCCAGGTGAATTGCAGCAAACCACAAAGTGCAAGTGTGTGCAGCATCTGCTAAGATCATCATTCTTTTCTGGACCTTTCTTCTATTCTTTTTTCTTCTTATGCTGACTGGTTCATTAGTATATGACAAACATTCAAACCCAACAAAAATGTAACCACCAATTATGATCTTCATATATATTCCCTATTTGATTTTCTAGACTGGAAAACTGAAAATTCTTTTAATGAGGATTTTTTTTTCATAGACAAATTGCAAGTCAGATTCTGTTGAATAGAGCCTGTGGGTGCAAATTGTCTTTGGAAGATCAAACAATATCACACAAACATAGGGGCTAAAGAGTCAGTTTATGGCTTCTGATTCCAAAAGCTGATAGGTATTTAATCACTGCTCAGATAACCTGTGGAAACTGGGAATGGTAAGTAAACTGTGATAGCTTAGGAAAACTTGGTTGAGCTTTCAATAATTTGACCTCTGGGAATGCTTTTAGAGTCAGCAATATGTACAAATGTGTGCTAGAAGAGGAGAGAGGGGAATTCAAAGAAAAACAAGCTCTAAGAAAGCATTAACTAACTCTCCCTCTCTGAATCCCCAGTGAATATGGATTTCAGCAGGGGAGGGGAACTTTATCCCTCCTCTAGATTTCATTTGTAACTATTTCAGAAAGTCTTTACACTACATTATTTTTCTATTTGCTTTTCTGACATCAGATTTCATTATATTTTAGGCAGGTAAATATAGACATTGGAAAGAAAGATTCCTTCTCTCTCCTGAAGTGTTGAAATCCAAAACAAAGTTAGGATGGAGCTGAACCAGTCAGTCACATAAATCTTGTTTGTGGAAATCCAAATGTATGTTGGACACATGCACATACATTTATCATTAGAACAATTTTCTAGGAAAATAGCTGAAAACCCAGCTTGATTTCTGTTTCTCAGAAATTCTAGAAATACTTTGAATACTTTGGTACTGTGACGATTGTATGTGCACACAGTGAGAATAACTACAAAGGGCATCAGATATTAAAACAAACATCCCTGACTCTACAATGAGGATTTTTACACCAGTACTTAGTCTTGGAGAAGGTGTAGTCAAACCCAAATCTGAACAATTGCAGTCTCTCTTCCCTCTTTTCTCTGCAGGCAGGATAAGAAGCTGCTCAGAACTCCCTGGAGCATCTCACCCTGTGAGTGGGGACTAACCATAGTGGCAGAGGTGTAAAAGTGGCAAAGGAAGGGGAACATATGGCCAGATGTGGGGAGGAGTGCTGCACCAAACCAGCCTGACACCTTGGTGGAGATGGTATGATAATGGAGCTCTGCTGACACTGGGTGACACCTTCTTGCTCTCTCAGAGCGTGCCCGCTTCCCTTTAACTGAGGAAAAGGAAAGACAAAGATGCTGGAACTGCCAGTAAATATTTCCCACAACAGTGGGAATTCTTAATTCTGGACCAGAATTACCTTCTTAGCAACACCTTAGTGACGTGTGATCAGACTAGGAAGGAAAAAAATTCTATACTAATAAGCCAGGTTCTCTGTTTATGCAAAGTAGTTTAATTAAAAGATATAATATATTCAACCAAAATAGTCATGGGAAAAGGCTGGACTCATATAGGCACACTGTGTATATATGTACATTATATATGTGTGTGTGTGTATATATGTATATAATATATATGTATCTATATATACACACATAAAAACAATACATGTTCCATATTGGTAGTAGACCATAATTAGCATAATTAGCCATTTTCATTTCCCCTGGCACTTTACAATATCTCAAAGATTAATCTCTCAGATTTTCTTTTTTTGCTAGTTTTCTTTTGTTTAAATCTCATAACATCATGTACTCATTTCATTAATTTCTCAGCCAATTTCTTAAATATCTTAATTCTTTCTTGAAGTTTTACCTATCAATTTTTTAAATTATAAATGTGTCTATGAAGATTGCTTTTCTTCTATATTTTCTTTCTTTTTTTTAATGTTTGTCTCTACCTTCAAGTGAAACAGAACAAAAATATGTTCATAAAGACAAAAATTCCATTGTTTATACTGATCAGCACAGACTAGGCAGTGAGGGGGAAAAAATTGAGGCATCTGTTGAATACAAATGAAGGCAGCAGGTTGGTGTGTGTGTTCTTAGGCTCTGAAGCTATTTGTCATTTGCTTTTAATGACTGAAACCTCACTCTGCTCTTCTCCTTTTCACCACAGAATAAAGTTAAAGAAAACACTGTCAGTCCAGGAAGGTTACTTTACATGAAACTGCAAAATCTGATGTGTGCAAAAACTCCATCCTCACCCGTTTTCAGCAATGCTCCACATCAGACTTATGTTTGCCAATGACAATTTTGTTCTAAACTCACCCTTTTAGGTGCTGATCAGGAGCCTTGAAGCTGCTTCTGTGATGTGGCTAGCAGGGAACAGTGTGCCTAGAATTAGTGTCCTTAAAGGTTTTATTGTGGTGGCAGACCTGACTGTTAGGAGAGCTGCCTTGTGCCCAAAAGGTCTATTTTGTGCTTCAGCAATAGGGGCTTTCACAATAAATTGTGAAATTTGGAAGGACAACAGGACAAAACCAGCACTCCATGCTTCAAATGAATCTTGCTTCCCATTTTTCTTCCAAAGTGTTGAATGATACATGACATCATATGATGTGTGGTAATTCTTCTTTCTCTATTTTGAAGGGAATAAATGGGTTCTCTTTCTGAGAAAATGTATTAAAGCCAAATTTTACTGTCAGTTACCCTGATGTCAGTCCCTAGCAAAACAATTCAAATGCAGTTCCTCTGGATTCACACTGATGTAACGGAGAGCAGAATGTGGTGCTTGGAAAAGCAGCTGTCACCTTATGGAAAACTTATGAAATACCTTATTTGGAAACAAGCACTCTTCTGTTCAGTTTATTTCCCTCTACTTCTTCTCTTCTGGTCATTTTTTTTCTGAAGACAGTGTTTTAGAACAGAATCACTGTTGTTTCCTAAGAATTTATCTGCTTCTGCACTTATTCCCCACCTGACATCATAATCCTCTTGGTTGTGATATAATTATCATTGTTACAATGACCAATTGTGATTCTACAAGCTGGGCTTAAAATCTGATCCAAAAAATTCCTTTTACTCTGATATCTTACATAACGTCATATCAAATTTTGTCTCAAGAGATAATAATTTCAACCAAGTGACATCAATTAAGTTTTCATACAAGGGAGTGGTACACTTGGTATAACTCCCTAGAGATAAATTCCTGCAAACTTCACAGTTTTATGATTTGACCTTTAAAAATATTTCCACTTTCTGCCCAATGCTTGGTGATAAAGGTCTAATGATTCTGTTGAAGAAGAAAACATTACATATACAGTTCAGTCCAGTCTCCCATGGGAGGTAAAATTTGCAGCAAACAGAAGCTTAAGGAAAGGAAAATCAAATGCAAATATATTTCTCATGAATTGTTCAATGAATTTCAGATACCATAGTGATTTATGTGAATAACTTGAAAAGCAACATCCTTCTTGACAAGTGCTGAGTGAGTACCCTTCTAAAGTTTTGCATTCTTACGTTTGAGGATACAGTTTCATCCTGTATTTTTGCTCTGAAATTCAGTGGTTTCTCTGTTCATCCTACCATCTTTGGCAGCTTTAACTGGAGTTATTCATGGGTTTCAAATTATGCACATGGTTTGCTGGATCTGTGCCTATGTGTGTTGAAATTTTATAAAGAGTAGGACAGACAGTACAATCCAGAATCAGGGAGAGCCAAGTTTTCTTCTCTAGCACACTTGAAACTTCAAGGAAGGACCTTTGGGAAAAATAGGCATCCAGGGAAGCAGGTTACCAGATGCTGCAAAAACTAAACCTTACCTTCTTGATAGCTGATAGCACTTGAAAACTGAAGACTGCTTAAACTTAAGCCTACTGACTAACTCAGCTAGATGCAGACCAAGATTTCTAGAATCTCAAACTTTAATTTGTAAGTAGACCATTATACCAAGATTTGAACTGTAAATTATTTTTAACAAATATTAAACTCTGGTTTGTTTAAAGGCCTGGATTTCAATGTTTTCCTCTATAACAGATATTTCTAAGGAAATTACTTCCTTAATTTAAATATTTTGATTTTTGTAAGACACTAAACATACAAATGAACACGTGAAAGGAGTAAACTAATACTTCGTTAATATTTTCTACTGCAATTGTTGTTTTAAACCTGTTATTTCTCATTAAAGATCTCAGAAGTTTCCACTCTTCCGTAAGTTTTATCTTGCAAAATCAAGAGAACTCTGGCCTGTGAAGGAGTTATTTTCTTCTTGGTAAGATGTCCTGCTATGGTAAAATGATCCATCTGGAGTGCCCAGCTATAGAACTGTTTAAGTAAATTTCTCTGTGCTATCATCTCCATGAAAGCCATGTGCACGCAAGATGAGCCTCACAGAGCAGAAGATGGATCTCTGATGACATGAATTAGTACATAGCATGTGTTGCTTTGGAAAACTTTGTTTCATATTGAATACTGGTTGATGATACTCTCCAGTAATATCACATTACGAAACTGATTATAAAAATACCGCAACCACATTATGGATAAAGTTATTATCCATTCTGTTTGCCACACCAATGCCTCACCATGCAAATCCATCCTAGATTTATTGACCGCAAATTATTGTATATGTGAAATAAATGAGTTGGAGAAAGAAGCATATCTTTATGGCTTTCAGCACATCTCCAGTGGAATCAGCATGAAAAATGCAAAAGCTATTTCACTAATCTCTTCCAACATTTTGTATCTGAAACAGCCACTGCCTCAAAAGCTCTGTTTCTCCACTGATTGTGTTTTCCAGATTCCTGAAATGAAGGTTTCAAAGTATAGTTTAGGATAGAGATTAAGTTGTTCACTTGTTTGTGTGTTTCCTCTTATTTTTAGCATGTTATATAGTTCAATTACTGGAAAGGCGAAGTTTGAGATGGTTACTGTTGTTATTGCATGAAATTGATCTGGGCTCCAGCCAAACTCTAGTCTCATTCTCGTTAAGGCGGAGACATTCAGATGAAAATTAAGATCCTTCTAATGAAATATACTGGAGGATTAAGTTACAAGTGGCAGAACACATTACCTTATTTATCTAGTTGTGCTTGCATGATTTGCTAGACCAGCCATTATGACAAATGTTCCTTACGCAATCTATTCTCAAGACTATTTCCATTAAAAGTAACATGATTGAGCGCGCTGCTTTGCTCATAGTTGAGATATGCTCCTATGTTTATATCAAACCAATTAAACTGTGTTGCTTTAAAGCAATAAAAGTGGTTCTGTAATTGCCACATGTTCTTCTCTGCCATTTTCAAGTCTGGAAATGAGGAAATAGTTTGCAAGTTTCTGTGCACGCTATTTCTTCCTCACACATTTGACCTCAATTTTATCTTGCGCTGATTTGTGTTATAAGCCATTCTAGATCTTTTATGTGTGTGTGATCTAGAAAAGATCTTATTTTTTTCTAACATTTGGAATAAAGATACCTAAAGTGACACTATTATTGTTACTGTTATTGTTATTTCAAGCATTTTTCTTGCTTAGCATTATAATGGTGTGCCTACCATGCTACAGGTAAAAATCCCTGAGCAGCTACATTAAAACAATGTAGTTGCTGACAGTCACATCATTAACATCCTCTTGCTGGCAGTTGAGAAATGTATTACATAGGCCCCCTTGACACATCTGCTCTTGTGCAATATGTACCATCATCTTCAAAAGTATGTATTAATTCTGAGTGCCTCCATCTGACCCAAATTAAAAGATCCTGAATTTGCAGTAACTGGTGTCCTAAAACTGTTTTTTCATAGAATGCTACATTTGGAGCCAAATAAAGTTAGCTACCATTTCTGGAAACCTCTTGGAACGCATTAATTTTAGGTTTAAATTTGGGGAGTTAAGCGATTTAAAATTCTGTCCTATGGGGTCTCTGTATGAAAGCAGACAAATAAGGAAGGGTCTTCTTTTCAATATCTGAAATTAAAATGAACATATTTCTCTATGGAATTTTGGTACCTTCTGTGGACACCTTTCCTTTGCATTCATAAGTTTCCTTGTGTGGGGTTTGTGAGACCCCACCTGGAGTTCAGCATCCAGCTCTGGGGTCCTCAGCACAAGGACACAGATTTGTTGGAGGAGGTAGAGAGGAAAGCCTTGAAGATGATTAGGGTGATGGAACACCTCTCCTCTGTGGAAAGGCTGGGAGAATTCGGGTCACTCAATCTGGAAAAGTGAAGGCTGCAGGGAGACATTATTGCAGCCTTCTGGAACCTGAAGGGGCTACCAGGGAACTGGAGAGGAACTTGTCACAAGGGTGTGTGGTGATAGGACAAGGGGGAATGGCTTCAAACTGAAAGAGGGTAGATTTAGGTTGGATATTAAAAAGAAATTCTTTATGATGACAGTGTTCAGGCACTGGAACCTGTTGCCCACAGAGTTTTTCAGATCCCTTCAAGGTAAGGTTGGATAGTGGTTTGAGAAACCTTGTGGAAGGGCTCCCTGCCCACAGCAGGTGGGTTGGAACTGGATGAACTTTTAGGTCCCTCCCAACCCAAACCATTCTATGATTTTATCATTCATTCAAGCTAGAGCACCAAAGGCCTATTCAAAGCTAATTTTAAGTTGAAGCAAGACGTGGAAAGCTTTAGGGCATGGAATTACATTCAAGGCTGTCAGGAGTATTTTTTCACCCTAAGTGGGGTGTAACAAGCTCCCTTGTACACCAAGCTGTAATGGGACTAATATGACCTGCCTAGGAACAGCTCTAGGTGTATGGAAACAGCCTGGAGAGCAGAGCAGGTAGCTTAGTACATGGGTAGTTATATATATGGGATTTTTCTGCCATATGGAACATCTTAAGGCTACTCAGCAGGTTGCATGTTTTGAGACTTAGGCTGTAGGGCTGAGCTACAGTGCTGCATGATTGTGAGTTGTTATGCAACATCTGATTATGTGAACACAGCCTGTGCTTAGTTCATGATAAAAATGTAAAAATGTAAAAGTGTGAGCTGATACCTCTGCCACCAATGCAAAAAACACCTCTGGTTCTTCTTTCGCCTCCACTGCACAGTAACTATTCACTGCTGAAGCCTTATTCTTGTCAATGCAGCACAGTGCAGAAGCAATTTACCCATCACTAAGGAGTCTAGTTGGAAATCTCATCAGAAGCAGAAGGGAAGATGATGCAGAAAGGAATTGATAAAAATCCCCAAAACCTGGCTTTCTAAGTTCAGAGACCAAGTGGTGGGAAAAGAAATTGAAGCTGTTTCTGGAGAATGTTGTGGTTCGTACTGGAATTGAGCTGATATTTGTGCTAAATCCTGTACATTCTCTAAGAGAAAAAAGTCTGAAAGAGACAGATGATGGGAAAAACAGAGATGAAGAAATTCTCCCATGAGATGCTATGAAGTCAAACCAATGTGAGTATTCTATACATTGGTCCATCTTGTGTCTCTGAGAACTCTCAAGCTGATGGAGGAAAGCACAATGTCAGGACACATACCTGTCAAGGAGAGGGCTGCTGCTGATGCTGTGCTTTGTATACACCTAGAGAGTAAAGGAGAAAAAGAGAGGAAGTGGGCATACATTTTTTACCAGCTGCCATATTATTTTGCAAAAAAATCTATATTTGTGGGCCATACTCTGCTTCTGTCCCTGTCAAGAGCCCAGCTTTAGCCAGTGAAGACCTGACAGCAGATATCTGCAATCATATAACAGTAAATGGAAGGCTTTGAACTCATTTGCTTGCATGAGATAAATAACCTTAGGAGACATAGTTAATGGCATACTTATCTTGTGCACAAGTGGAAGAGTTGGCTGTTATCCACTTCCGACTTGGGATTTTTACTACCACAGTTAGCATCAGATAAAAGCTGATTTCAGGAACCAAGGAAATTGTGTTAGAGAGAAAAGGAGGGTTTTTCCTCCTTCACAGCAGTTGGGAGTTAGTGGACATGCTGCAATTTAATTTCAGCAATTTATGTTGGGACACCTCTCATTCCAGAAGGCAGCCTTTGTTATACACATGTAAAGCAGAATATCAGCAGTGTCTGGAACAAGACAGGTTAATGTACTGATAAAGAAGTAACACAAACTTCACCTCAAAACAGCCAATAGTATGGGTTACAGATCATCAGTCAGCTAGAGTGTGGCCAAGGCAGATGGAGTTTATAATTTAAAGCATTTTATTCTTCTTTTTCTGTAACAACAATTCACTACAAAAAAATCTGTAAAACACTGATTGTCAAAGGAGAAACAACACCTGCACTAGCTTAAACACCATCTTATGCTGTATTAGCAGAAGGTGGTGCATCCACACCAAACTTAGTGAACGGGACAAGATTTAGTGTTCACATTGCTGTCTGTATTTCTGCTGCTTCTTACTGTGTACTTAAAAGGATGTTATTTTTCAGTGAGTAATAAATTCCCTTTGAAAAGCTACCCTAGGTTCACTGAATTTGTTTTTTAGGAAGAACAGTTCACACACTCCATTTCACCTATTGTTCAAAAGTATAAGTGTTAATATCTCAGGAGCATGAAGAGTCAGCTCAGGAGAAAAGAAAATCATGTCTAGTTTCTCTCTTCCTACTGTTACCACAGCTTCTGTGTTTCTGCTCTGTGTTTCTACTGGCCAGAAATAAACAGCCTTCAGCTCTGGGGAGGCAGATAGTTTAAAAAATCAACAATAAAGAACAATCTCTGTCTTCTTCCAACACCCATTGGAACCTGTCTGTTTCACAATGAAGTTCTTTAAGTACTAATAAGAATTTAGTCACTATTTTTTAAAGAGTTTTGTATGAATTTCAGCCTTTAGTTACCTGTGTTTAGAATGCATATGATATATTCTTTGCAATATCTTTTTACCAGCACAGCAAAATGATGTGTGAACTACTTGCTGTGAGCTATGTAAATGTAACAAAAAAAGAATACTACTGTCTGGTGGCATTTCTATGTATCACCTTAATGCAAGGAAAAGTAGTAATTAATAATGTATATCAGGGAAATCTGCTTGAGTAAAAACTGTCTTGCAGTTTTATTTTGAAAAACATATGGATATTCTGTTCATTTGTATGTGGAGATGGCTCTGAGATATGGATATAAAATATAGCAGGATTAGAAGGTTGATCCTATTTACGCTCAGGAGAAATAATTCACCTGCCATATGCAAGAGCAGTAGCCTTAATAGAAAACTGTGATACTTGAAAAGGAGACCAAAAACACCAGAAAAAAAAATCAAAGTTGTGATAAAGAGTGTCATCAATATCCAAAGTGACTACCCTCTCAGTCACTTGTAATTTTTGAGGATAGAGGTAGAGGCCACCTCCCAGGCACCATGGAGCTTCTGAAAGTGCCCTGAATAATCTGTGTATTGCATTTACTTAAACCCTAAGTCCCATGACATAAAGGAATCATGTGCAGTAGTGGAGCCAAAGAAATCTGGAATAACTATGAGCAGTGCAGCTCCAGTAGCTGAATAAATCTGGGTGTGGGTAAACTTAGGAAGGAAGAGTTCTTAAATTGGCTTCACATTAAATGTTCCCACCCTACACAGTGAGACTCACTAATCATTTCAACATGTATATCTGAGCAAAAGCACAACAATTTTAAATTTTAAGTTGACAATTTAAAACAAATTAAAATGAGACGGGTTTTTTTCAATATAAACCTGGAAAGAAATCTACATTTTTAACGTTAGCAGAATAATTAACGCTGATATCAGAGTTTATATATTTTGTTTGCTAAAGGATTGGATCAATATTTCCTCCCCTAAGAGGCATGGGACAGTAAAAATCAAGTTTTTAGTGAAAACTGAGGGATTCCCCTATCACCCTTGCAAGAATAACTCCAAGAAAAGAAGGATTTTTGAGAAGGTGGCATTCATGGAGCTCTCTGTCTGCTTCCCTATCTGTGTTCTTGGCTATATTTGAATATTTGTCCCTATCATCACTGAGCTGATGTAGCACCTGCTCATAAAAGATGAGCAATGAGAGCCTTTGTTTGCTGTGCTCATTCTCCAGATATACTGTACACTCTTCCCAGGAATATCAGATTTATTGTGTAAGTGCAGAACCAAAGCACAGTGCACTCTCATTAAAACTGGCCTTCCTGACCAAAAATGGATTTACAGAACACTTCTAAAAAAGTAATTACATTCATTATGCACATATTAAATGACATGACAGAGAGAATGACCTAAGAGACTCTTGAGGAAGGTAGAGACCTGGACAGTGCATCATCTGGGAAATCCTTCTGTCTCTCATTAGACTTTTACCAGCTTATCCTGGAAAAGACAAAACATATAAAGGGGCCAGGGGCTAAATGATATATTTCTTTAGGCTGTACATGGCTGGTTTATATAGTGCAAGTTGTACATCTGTGCTATAGACAATACTAAGGCCTATCCAAGTAATATTTGCTTTAGAAAAGAAAAATAAAACATTAGCCATGACTAACAGCTCTGAGCTGTTGGAATTTTGAGAAGAAACAGAGATTGTGGCCCAAATCTGAATATTCATAATTGGACATAACATATCTTAACACAACTAGGTATATGTGCAGTTTATAATAAAGCTGAAGTCATCACTGAAATGCCTGATGCCACATAAAGCTTTCCAAGTTCTTCTCAGTGCTAAATCATACCAGGAAATTTGTGATAAATGTTCCTAAGTTAAACTGTACAAAGAAAATCTAATGACTATCAAGGAGAAGCTTAAAGAGGTTCTAAAACTGATGGGCTTGTTAAAAGACACAGTAATACATACCTACTATGCCTGAAAGCAGAAATCTAATTTTTAAATTAAAGTTCTAGGAAAGGCTCTGGCAAAGTCTGCTTACAGTAGTGTGATTGAAAATGATCAGCCATGGCTCATGTATCACACTAACCACAGTAACCACTAACCAAAACTGAGATTCAGCGTGCTCAAAAGAAGGCATTGACCTTAAGCAGTGGAAATAAGAAGCTTCAACTCATTTTTTCTAACTCTGTATGCCCTTTTAAAATGAACTCAGTCAGCCACTATTTATTGCTATCAGATGGGGATCTGGAAAAGTGTTCCAGTGTTCAAGAATCTGAAAATGATTTGTTTTTTCAGATACAAAGTTTTGTAGTCAAACTGATAAAAAAGGGGGAAAGGTTTCATATCTACAGTAGCACTGTCAGGGCAAACATGCAGTGGAACAATGTCTATAACTATGTTATGGAATTTCCAACACATGAACAAACTCAGGTCTTGGGATAGATGAGGATTGAAATTGCCAGAACTACATCTGAGGTAGAACTGTGAGAAATCATCCAAGTTACCAGCATGGGATGGTAGGATCAGAGTTTTCCAACAGCTTTGCAAGGGAGCCTATTCAGTTCTAGATGGGCTTTTGGTTAAAGGAAACAACCTCACAATTTCAAGGGTGTCACAGGAATATATCTATTCCAAAGAACATGGAAAGGTCATGTGATGGTCCAAAAACACCTCAGAGGAAGGTCAAAAATATTTTATAACAACCAAAGTGAACAGTGAAGTTAAGAACATTGGCAGGAATTACCACCTGAGCCAAAACTAGGTGAAGGAGTGATAAATTCCTGCTAATGATAAAGGGAAATCAGCACCTTGATGGAAAACACACATAGATGATATTGCTTAAGTTGGCAGGGATAAATATGCTTGTGTTAGAATTTAATTCTGGAGAATTGTCAGGAGATGACTTTCAGAGAAAATACTGCAGCTGAACATGTAGCCACCTGTACTAAGTAATTTTTTTGCTAAACCAGCTCTACATCTAATAGAAACCTGTTGCATAGTAAATTCTGCCAGAATTCAGTTAATGTTATTTTAAGCACTTTCATTACAGGTATAGAATGCAACCCCTAATTGATATTATTCCAAATGTTATAGGTAAGCAAGAAAATGGTGCCAAAAAAAAACCCAGAAAAACCAACAAAACCCAAAGTGAAACCCCAAAACCCCTGAAACTAATAAAAACCTGTGGAGTCATGCTCCTTACAATACTAAGCATGACTAACTTGTGGGGTGCTATGATGAGTCTGCCATGAAGTGTTATTTGTTCCCCAGGGAACAGAGGACATTAACAGTCTGTCAGACCCAACACTAAAAGTAGAGACAGGAAAAAATACAAACTTCAACCTGGTGCCACCAAGAGAAATGACAATTTTATTAAAATGAAATGAGAATATGTTGTGAGACTTAGACAGTCACCAGTGGCATCCTTTGGGTGAAACTGCATGGCCAAACTGCCACAAACTTTAGAGAAAGGGTAATGTCCTTGCAATTCTTGGAGAGATGTTTGAAAAGGTCATTTTCCCTAAGGAAGTGTCACTTGAGTAAGAGCAGCAGAAAATTGACACAGTGAAACCTGTGGGCATGGCACAACCAAAAATAAATGGGACTGATTGTCCCAATGGGACAGCACAAAGTTTTCTGGGACAGCATGTCAAAGGCTGCTGGTCACTTCAGATCATTTACAACTATTGAATAAAATATAAATAAAAAGAGATTATGAGTACTTGAAATTCTGAGTTATTTTAATGATGATTTTTCATGTTTTTAATGTTCTGCTGGGAAAAGAAGAAATACGATTCTATGTTTTCAGAAGTCTTTTCACGTGTATGTTGAGCTAGATCTAATTTAAATGGTGTCTGATATGAGTAGTATTGCTCTGTTCAAAACATCAGGAGCTAAATGCTGTACAGTTTACTCAAATATCTGAACTCTGGGCAATTTTGAAGGAATACAGCAGTAACAAAGTTATAAAAGAGGTGGGGCAATATAATTTCTCATCTCTTGCCCATCTGAGAGTGAGTTTTAAGAAAAGCATTAAAAAATAGATTAACAGACTCAAGTTCATGGTTAAAACATCACCATTAAAGGAGCCAGGGCAACACAAAAATAAAAATATCTAAGTGTCTCCCAGACAACCCATTTAATCTTATTTAAAAAATTTCCCTATACTGTTGATAACTTTAGAAATATTTAGCACTGCTTCTGAAAACATTTGAAACATGTTACTCTGGCTTCCCTAGCAAACTCTTTCTATAATTTTTTCCCAATTGTCTTTCTGTAGCATTAGCATCCCCAGGGTAAACATGGCTGGGGCAGGATGAATCAAGTTCTGCTTCTTTAAATCTCACTGATGAGTATTACTAGATTGGAGAGACTCTTGCCTCTGATATTCCTGAGAATGAATCTTCAAGCCACTTATTTTATAAAGAAATGTCTTTCCCAGAATGGCTACAGTTGGTTCATATATTATTTTCAGGCCTTTCATTCACTGTCATATCAAGATACATCTAGCTTTTAAAAACTGGCATTTAGCTTAAGAGTTTAAATATGCTAGTATGCTACTTCCATCATCATCATCATCATCATCATCATCATCATCATCATCATCATCTCAGCTGTTTGTAAACACAGCAGAAGTACTTGCTCAGGTTGTAGCTTCTGCAGTTCACATAACTGGAGCTTTTATTCTGCTGTGAAGTACCACTGATAGCCTCCTATCTTTGATTCCTCAGATCATTAATAAATAATTCTGCCCAGTTTTGGTTGCATACGTAACAAAGCTGGGATAGAGTTAATTCTCTTCTTAGTAGCTGGTAGAGTGCTGTGTTTTGGATTCCGTATGAGAATAAATGTTGAAAACACACTCATGTTTTAGTTGTTGCTAAGTAATTCTTAGTCTAAATCCAGGACTTTTCAGTTTCCCAGGCTCTGCCAGTGGGCAGGTGCACAAGAATCTGAGGGGGAAGCATGGCCAGGAGAGCTGACCTGAGCTGACCAAAGGGACATCCCATACCATGGAGTGTCATGTCCAGTGCAGAAACTGGGGGAAATTGGTCAGGAGCTGCCTGGGGACAGGCTGGGCATTGGTCAGTGCATGGTGAGCAATTGCATTGTGCAGCACTTGTCTTTGGTTTTCTTTCTCTTTTTCCTTTATTTTCCTTTTCCTTTTCTTTATTTTGTGGGTTTTGTTTTTTTTTAATATTACATTTCAAGCAGCTGCATGGTAATTAGTCACTGGCTGCAGTTAAACCATGTAATCCCCATTCTCCTGCTGTAAACCCAGGGTTTCAAAACTGTGTTTGAAGATGATCTGGTTACAGTTTAATGTGTGTGTATGTATGTTAACTATATACCAACTAGTATATTGAAGATGAAATGAATTGCATTTCATCTATAGTATAGAACCTTATTCATTTGACTGCTGTGCTCAGACAAAAAAAAACCCACTACAGGGACTAAATAGCACTTCAAGACCTCCTGCCCTGACAATTGTGTTTTATCACTTCAGTACTTTTATTGATTTCTTACTCATTTCTGCTGGGAATTCCATATTTCTATGGAGATTAATTTTACAGTCATAAAACCTTTGCTTTATTGGGCCTTTTTCCTTGCTATTTTCACACTAATATGATATTTTGGAAGGGAAATGTTGACAGAACTAACTACTGAAATAAATAAAAAAAATCCACATGTAAAGAAAACTTCCAAGAATTGTTCAATTCTAAGCTATAAATCTTTATTTCCTTTTATTAACCTTCCAGTCAGATATAGAATTTGCTACAGCAGGAACTAAAGCGATCCCTTAAATTTTAGGCTTTTTCAGTTTATGTTAAAATCTTTCTAATGCCTTCTGTATGGCCCAGGAGTTATTTTAATCCTAGATATGACAGGTAAATTTCTATTTAGAGAAAGGTAAATCAGACTGGATATATCAGATGGATAAAGTCTGAGTCAAGGATTCCAAGCCTCTCATGCAATTCTTAACAACATTATTAAATCTAAGCAACTGACTTTGCAAATCTCCAATCAAAGCTGAATTTTCTCAGATGGATAAGGAGAGTGTTTTCCTTCATGGAGGGGGGCAGTGGGTACTGCTGCAATGCTGACAATTTTTCCCTGTCACTTTGGGTAACGTGAACATTTCCAGTTGCCACCAGTAACAAAAACAAACAAGCAAACAACGCCACAAGCCAAAACTGTTATCCAATTCCTGCTATTCTAACTACAGAAGTTTCAACAGACTTCTTTGCTCAAATTATCATCAAAAGAATATTCTTGAATAGCAGTAGAAGACAAAAATAAAATCAGCATAGTTCATACAAATTCATGTTTCTTACATTACATCAAATTGAAGAACTGTCTGCTTTTGATTGCTGTGTTTTGCTAGCAGTTGTATATTTGCTTTGGAACATAAGCTCTACAATGGCTTTGATGTGAAATGTCTGGCAGGTGTATCCATGTGTTCTGCACAAACAGCTAGCAAGCTAGAAACCTTGTGTGACAAAAAAATAAGCAGACAAGTATTTGGGTAGTGGAGAGACATCTGAATTCCCACAGTGCCTTTGAAGAGGGTGTTGCACCGTGGCTCACAAGATTTAGTCTGAAATGCAGGGTAGCCCTTCCATGGTGTCACTAGCAAGGTTGGTGACCCTGTTTTCTACCTCCTTGTTCTCTGTGCATTCAAGAACCTGGACTGTGTTTGCTCCTTTCTAGGACAGATAAGGAAAGAAATTTGATATTGCACTAATGGCTATAAAGATAACCTATTCCTGCCCGTGTTTGTAAATGTGATATTCTCTCATGCTCTTATGACATATCTGATTGCAAAGCACAGAGGTACAGGCCATGTCTCCCATAGCTCCATCAGTATTCCCTCTCCTTTTGTGCTTTCCCTGGCCTCAAAACTCCAAGTTTACTTGGCATTAAATGTAACTTTAACTCTGTCTTTGCACAAACCCCTGCTTTTAACTTTTGCTAGTCTGTTCATAATAAAGAGCAAAAGCTAAAATTCAGATAAGCAGACACCCATGATTTTCTAAGAGAGCAATTTTTTGATGCTGATAGAGAGAAGCTCATCTCAAGACAGCTACTGGGGTCACCCATGTGCTCAGAGAAACTGTTGAATCATGAAAGAGCTGGTCAGGTGATTTGGCTCACTGCTGTGTTGAGAATCACCCAGCACATCATCTAATTATGTTATCAGCTTTGCTCCAAAGTGACATTCACATAACCACCATGCCCAGGTGGACTTAGGATCAAGAGTGCTACTCCACAGGGGGATTTTCACACTCAAACTTGATTAGCACAAATGGTGTAAGTGTAAAGCCTCCACCTCCTTGCTGGAGCAAAGAGGGTAAAGCCATCAGGATAAAACCCATTCTTTCACCACGCAACTTAGGGAGGGCTTCCCTTCTCACATATTTCAACTACACAAAAAAACCCAAACCCAAACTTCAGGCAAACGATAAACAGTTTGGATTAGTTTTGTTTTTGGTTTTGTTTTTGTTTGTTTGTTGGTTTTGTTTTGTTGTTTTTTGTTTTTTTTTTTTTAATTGAGACAATCTAATTGCAAATGTTCCATAGAATTTTGAAGCATAGATGAAATAAGACTTTTCATACTCTCTTCCAGCTAACAGAAGTGACAGTAAATGACTGGTTATTTGGGGGTGTAGAAGCCTATGGTGTCAAAAAAACCCCATGGACCATGCCTGGCTTTCAGCAGTTCATCAACCCTTTAGGAAACTTCTGAAGTTAGAAATAACTCCTTAAGATGTACTGAAAAAAAAGCTCTCCATGACCTTTGAGTCATGACACAAATGTCCTTTATGCCTTGATATTTCATTTTACAATGTTTTTTATTATGGAAGAATGGAATAAGTCATGACCAAAACCTTAGTCATTAACTCTTTTCTGATCCACTACTAATTTGGAAAGTGCTGACCACATGATGCATATATATAATGCCAAAACAGGAGCAGCATGAATGTTAAATTATTTGCCATGCTCACAGACTGTCAGATAGGGCAGATAGCCAGCTTTTCAAAATAATCACAAAGCTATCTGCACAGCTGTATCATATTTTCAGCTTGTACTCCTTTACTACTGCAACCAGCATCCAGTGTTCTCAACCCAATGCTCTCTTTGATGAACATGGATTTCAATTCATATTTCTTCTTGCTATAAATGAAAGGAAAGGAAAAAAAAAGTGTGACTGTCTAGTCTGATCTATAATTTCCTCTGAAGCAATATTGCAAAAATTTCCCATTTGCAAAGCAGGAATAAAAGAGGGAGGTGATAAACAACAAGTACAGAAGTGTTGCATGGATGACATGAATAGATGAAGGGCCTAAACTAATTGTGAGAAGTGAGAAGAATGAATTGGAGTGACAACACATAATCAAATTCTCTTTTCATTGCTTCCTATCTAATTTCTGCAAAGCGGGTTGAACTCATGATTGTCTATCACTAAAGGACAGAACGTTTGCCTTTATTGTACCCAAACTGCTTCAGTTGCTATTTATCAATCTGTTTAATTGATAAATAAATTGCTGCTCCAAATTGTTTTGGAGATGCTGCACAGTACTCCAAGATTATAAGAAAAGAAAATGCATTGGCAAAAATATTACAACTTAATATAATGAAATTATGTTAGTGATAATGTGGAAAACAAATCTATCACTGTAACAGTTCTACCACCCACACACCCCAGTCAGAAAAAAGCACTGTGCAAAGCTCTGTGAGACACCCTGCCTCAGAGAGCTGACAGTCTGGGGCTGTATCAGGAAGCAAGTGGGTATGGGCAAACAGATGGGCAAAGTGGAAGCTAACAGTGAAGTGGTTATGATTAGTGTAATAGTTTCCGAATATTTGATCATGAGCCTGCTGCGGGGGCAAAGAAAAAAGCCTTTATTTTATTCTTCCATAAAGGGATGGGTGTTAATAAGATAATTAGGGTAATGATGTAATTAAAAGTGAAGCTGGGGTCCCAAAAGATACTGTTTATAATATGAGTGAGGAATATTACCCCATATGATGTTTTTAATATTTAGTACAGTCTGGCTTTGAGAAACGTCACAAATGCTTTAAGGCAAATGTAAAAATGCCATCTTCTAGAGGGAGAATTGGGCTAGTCCCTATTCCTTAAATAAATATTGTAGGAAAGTGTAGTGGCTAGAGAGAATAGGTTATCCAGTTTGCAAGGACAAGCACAACTACCACCTAACTGTTCCTAAAAGGGCACTTGGCAAACTCAGAGGTCAGGGAGAGTCAGAAAGGGAGTGGATTCAAGCTGGAGAATTCTCCCTTCCGGAGCATTTTGGCTGCATTGATGGAAGCATACTGCAATTGATGCCATGGGATAGCAGTGCTCAGCCTTTCCACTCAGCAGCCCAGCACAGCATTAGAAGGCTTTTCTGGAGGAAAAATACACCTCAGTTCTCCCAGCTCCAGCAGAAGGGAGAGTTGTGTTAAAATAAATCAGTCAAGCACTTAATAAGAATGACCTGTGAACTCCCTTCCCGTCAGAAATGGCCTTATTGTCAGAAAACTGTTGTAAGTGAGAATATTTGCTCCTTGAGATTTATTTTTTCGTGATTGCCTAAACTAACTACCCCTTCTATTCCTCTGGGCAATGTGAAGTCTGTGTCAATGCATTATAAAATGGCTTTGTTTGCCAGAGCTCTTTGGCCACTGAGGGTTTCTGAGCATTCACATTGATTGGAATTCATTGGCCTCTGCAGCGTCCTCACCATCAATATATTATACCCAGAATACAGAAGGGAGAAAAAATACCTCAAAAAACACACACAGTAAATAAAAGTATCCTTACTTCAAAGCACAATTAATCAAATTGCTGCAATATTAAGATAACTTTGAGGTATCTCTCCATCCTGTAAACCACTGTCTTCTTAAACTAGATTACACAGGCACAAATTCTCAATCCGTAGGTTTTAGTTCAGATAGCTTCCCCTCTATAGACAGTTTAAGTCAACAGAAAGACTGTCACCTACTCAGAGGGCTTTGGATCAGCTTTGGGAGCTCAAAGTTTTCCTGAAACCTGACAATTTAAGTACAACTACACCTATGCAGAGATAAGATTAAAACTACTTGAAAAATGGTACTTTTTCCTGTCATACTTCACAGGGAAAAAACCCCAATTTTTTGGCTATGATCAAAAATCTTTGACTTACAGCTCTTCCTTCAAATAAATGGACCTGAGAAAAAAAAAATTTAAGAGCTTAGAAAAAACAAGGAAATGTTCTTGACCTATTTCTTTAGTTGATTATGTATTTATTGTCTTAAAATAAAAACAAATATAAATATGAAGAAGTCTTATTTAGGTTACTCTAAGACTTTTTGTCTAAAATAAACTGAACCAAAAATTTTAAGCTGAATTCCAGCATGGCCCAAACAAAAAAATATACATCCCTAACCTTGGCATTACAATTCTCTAAATAGTATTTTTTCTCCACTTGGAATCAGGAAAGCTAGAGAGGTAGCACAAGACCTTTGCAGTGAACATTTTTGTTTAAATTTCTATTTTTTTATCCAGTTTCCCAGAATAAGTACGCTCCTACATGAGGAGGGAGATGTTCAAACCTCTATTTTCCTGGTTCAAGGCAAGGGTCAAAGGCAGGACTCCCTCCTTTCCCAAGGCTGCTGCAACCATCAAAATCTACAATAGACTTTGAATGCATTTTTTCTCCATTGCTCATGCAGAGGGTCTTTCATTTTGCATAAAATACTTCAATATTTATTGAGACAGCAAGAGAGCGTGAAAATGACTGTACAAGACAGTGGTCAGACCCATCCCAGGGGATGTGAGACACTTGGGTTCCCTTCTCAGGCCAATGAATTTTTAATTGTGTCCTAAAAAGTGGAACAGCCTTAAGAGGAGAGACAAAGCCTGACTCAACTTCCTGGAAACCAGATGAGCTTTGTTCAAAGCCCACATGTTCATCAAGCATAAGGAGTGTGTGAGCCCCTTTCCCTGGGCTTGCTTGGCTGCCCTGATAGCTGGGCCATAGGATTGAATGAGGTATGATTATAATATACATCTCTCTGGTTTACAAAGGAAGGTAATTTGGGCATTTGACTGCGTTCATTGATCGCTTTCAATATAGGTAAACACAAAATAAGTAACTTTTCAAATGTCCAAATTTCAGAAAGTTAAGTTTGATTCTTAACAAATTGTCTTCATTCAAGATGAAGAGTCAGCCATTTTCACAGCTCATGGAGAAACATTTTATTTTATCATTTCCCAAAACTGTTATTGATTTTTCTTTTTGTTCTTTTTCTTTTTCGTCAAAGGAAACATTCTTCGTAGAAAGCAAATACAGAATTTTGTTCAAAACAAACACACAGCTTTTGCCTCATGTACCCATTCATCCTGGAAAATCTTTGTCTCTGAATAAACATCTACACTAGAAAGGGTTTTGATCCTATTTTCCTAATTCCTACGGCTACACACATTTATACCGTGATGGGATATGAAATGAATTAAATTCAGCACGTGTAACACTAGTGAAAGGCAATGAACTTTACATCAGGAAGGAACTGGATTCATGCTATATATAAGGGGAATCAAACAGCCTTCAAGTCTGAGTTTCATGAGACACAAGAGGTATGCACCTTTTTCATTATAATTGAATGTAAGTGCTTGTATGGTTTTTAACAACCAGTGATTGCTCTTGTGGTTTTATGGCCTGGTCATATGCCCACTGAAATCAACAGAATGAACTGTGAAAGGCTTCTGAGCTTGCTTAAAAGTGCAGGTCAGTGACACAGAACAACCCAGCTGCCTTATCAACAGAAAGGATTTGAACAAAAAGACGAAAAATAAATTTAAAAAAATCACTAAAGCGAGGTGATTGCTTACAGAGTTTAAAATTTTTAGATCTGCGTGGTTTATACTTTCCCATGCTCCTTTTCCCATCAATAATCCAACCATTCATCTTCTGTGAAATCTAAACCTTCTGTGCTTCATGTTTTATTCATCCTAAGGTGCTTAATTTATACCAAAGGACAGCAGAGGGGCTAAGAGTAGCCTGTGTAAGGGGAGATGCCTTTAAGGCTATTATTCATGCCCTTTGATCTCAAGTTTTCATTCAGGAAACTTTGGTTCTGTGGGTAATTAGAGGCTGCCACTAACTTTTACTCTATAAATTACAATAAATCTGAAGAAAGTCAAGGATGTTGGAGACTGTAGCTATGTTTGAAATCTACAATACTCAGAGCAATAATAAATATGTTCTAAAACCCCAAAGTTAATTTTGAATCAAGGCTAGTTATTTTCTTTTAAATCTATATTTCATAATGTAATAAATCCAAAAGTATTTATGATTGTTTATTTTATACACCACTTAAGTTGACATCTAACAAACTACAGTATGATGCATGAAGACTAGCACAAAACTTAAACTTTCCCATGGAAATATATGTTGTGAACGGTACACAATCAATTATTTCAGACAAAGCCCATGCTGTTTCCTCTTCTAAGACACTGCTACATATTTAGGTTTTCAGCTTGAAAGCCCATTTTGGCACCACTAATGAAATAAATTATGTTTCTTGTCAGATCTCCCACTGGGTGGCGTGTGGTACCTCATGTATGTTCATTTGTCACCCTCAAATAGAATAATACTTCCTGCAGGTTCCCAGAGCAGATAACTGCCCAAGTGGAAGTTAATTAAGTCATTGGTTCGCTTTGCTCCAAAGGATGTTAAACTGCTGATGCTAAATGAGAGACTTGTGGTATCACACTGGAGACACATCCAATTAAAACACCAGAAGAATTCACATGTTAAAACGCCAGAAGAATTCACATTTATATAGAGCTGTTCTCGCAGATTATGGGCAAGAGAAGACTAATAGGTAATAAGTAATTAATAACGTAAAAGAAAACCAGAAATTAATCTCAAAGTCAGCAGAAACTGTCTTCTCTGAAAAATCTAGATGGAAAAAATCTTCTGAAAAAATTGTACTTTCTCCTATTTCAAATTTGAAACTTGATGTGACATTTCATCGTGTCATGTTTCCACTAGTGATCTTTCTCTTTTCTTCAGTAGATAACAGAACCACTTTTTCTAAGGGCAAATTAATCCAAACCCAAGGAGTTGGTTTATTTCCTTAAATATAACCTAAGGGAAATATTTACAATTTATTAAATACTTAAAATTTGCTGTTAACAAAGTGATGGAATCATTCTAATTTTTTTTTCCCATGGAAGAGGAGAATACTTCTGTTGCTTCAACAGTTAAGGAAAAAAAGTTTTATTTCTACAAAGTAAAATAGCAACCACATAGCCCAGAGTGATTTTTTAGGCAGAACACAAAGTTCACCAATTCTTTTGTCTCTCTAGTAACTATGAGCACAAGGTTTCTACCCATTACCAATTTGTTCAGCTCCCATTATGACAACAAAACCTGGCAGGCAATAAAATTTGACATTTTGCTTTACACTTTAATATAATCTTTTTTTTCCACTTGACAGTAAGACTAATTGAAGACCAATGAAAGGCTAAGAACAATAGAAATGAAAATCCTTCTGCTTCTGAGTTCCCAGTTCAAAATCATATTCCATTTCCAAATGGAAACTCTGCTTTGGGCTAGAGATGGCCTTCAGTGTCCCATGTGCTCATTGGAGTAAGTCTGGGGATGTTTATCAAGCCCTCAGGGGCATATTGCAAAATCTTAATAGTAGGAATAGAGTACTTAGTTACCTCTACACATGATGGAAGTACTGTGAGGAGCTATAGAGCAAGGAGATTGTCCTGAAGATAACTGGATTGGCAAGACTCATATATGAAAAAAAAGTGAAGAAAAAGTAAAGCAAAATATCTGTGTAATTTATCATATGGGCATAAAAGAAAAATTGACCAATTTTGCTGTCAATTTGGAGAGGTTTCCTGCCCCATTCACAATAGTGAGCAAGGCTGGATATAGGATTTTCCATTTTCCATTTCTGTGAGAGGACTCTATGCGGCCAAAATTATTAAGTTTGCATTGCACCAACTTAATGAGAAGCTGTCCTCCAACATAAACATAAAGAGAACCTGATCTGCATTTTATCAGGGTAAAAAACATATTGTACATAGTTGTACATAAAACAAAAGAGCTCTTTTGTGGGCTACTGCATGTGAGAGCTTGTCCTGTTGAAGGAGGGGGCACAGGGCAATTCCCTGCCAGATTCTGCCCTCATGGACAAAACTGCTCCCCTGAGTAGAGAGTGCTCATTCTCTGTGTACAGCCCTTCAGGAACAAACCTGTTCTAGGCCCACAGTAGTCCGAAGGTCATAGAGATGAGCATAGTTTAGGACCTGTTATGCAGTAATGCAGATGTTATTGACTTCTGGTAATGCTTCCTGCAAATGTGAGGAAGTAAAACAACTTAAAATTGTTACCTGGGACTCTGAAGTGCCCTATCATCTGTACTAAGAGTCTCTATCTATTAAAGGCAACCCAGTTTAGAAATGAAGCTGGTGCATACTGGAGGCAATGACCAACTTACTTACTGTCTATCATTGAAGAAACAAGGGTACTATTAGAAGTCCAGATTTTAACTGATTTGGCTTTCTTTAAACAGAATGGCAAATATGTACCATGCAAATTGCAAATTATTTGCAACAGCTGCTGTTTGCTAAATTCTCCTCCGTTGGCTGGGTTTGGTTCTCATTCACCTGAAAAACACAAGTGTAGGTGGCTGGTGTGTGTCCATCTGCTGCTTTGCCCCAGAACGGATGGGGGGTGGGCAGATGGCCCTCTTGCCAGGACTTTAGATTTTAATTCTAGATTCAGCCCTGATGTCTCTACATTCAGTTGGTAGAATGTCCGCAAAACTTCCTGCTTGTCTTGTTCATGTAGCCTGTAAACTTTTCCAGATATTGATTGTATCTAAGTACAGTGCCTAACTCAATGGAACTGGTCACAGCTGGAGCCTTCCTACAAGGAAAGTGATCACAATGCAATTTAACTTCTCAAAATTACTACAGTAAACACATTACTGCATCTGTAAAGATGAAATACACATTTATGGTGAATGCCTCCAGACAGTTTCAAAACTTTTCCAAGAAGAATTGCATAGAGATTGTTATTACTTAATGGAAGGGCATTTATAGACATGAGGTTACAATGAAATTAAATTAATTCCAAACAAATAAGGAGGGGATATATATTTTCAAGGACACCACATCCTTAACAAAGACCTCTGCTTTTATCCTCAACACTAGGAGTTCAGGGCTGCGCATAAGCTTTGATCAGCCTTAATTAACTCTGGACTGGATCTGTGTCTGTGAATTGTTTATAGTATCTTGGCTGAAAGCAAGATGCTAACCAATACATTTATAGAAAAAAAAAAAGAAAAAAGAAAAAAAAGCAACTCTAAACCAGAGTTTGACTTGTTGGATTAATATTATGCCAGCTAGCTTGAAAAAAAAAATTAGCCTTAAATATATTGCTGTTCATCTTATTTAAAAAAAGGAAATCCTTACCAGTTAGGATTTGTAACAGTGTTTTCCCATGTGCAGTATTTCTCTTGGAAAACTTGATGAGAAGCTCTTGGTATTGCTCTGTGGCTGGTCTGTGCCCTGCAGCTGTGCCTGGAGCTGAGTGTCAAACACTGAGGCTCCAGCTGTTTTGAGCAGCCAGCTGGGTGTTGGTGGGTGGTTTCCCAGCTGGCATCTTCTCAGGACTTTTGCCCAGGAGTTCCTCTGGCTGGTCAGGCAGCTTAAGAGTTGAAGTGTGGCTGGGATAACATCATCTCACTGCTGTGCTCAGCTGACCTTCACAGTGTTTTTGTTTTGACTCATATTTGCTTGTAAAGAATTTGCTTTTTCTGTCTTCATATAAATACACAGACAGATGCAGGCCAAATCCTGAGTCCTTAGCTTTTCAGGCTCCAAGCCCAGCCACAAATCCAAGCCTGGCTGGGATCTGCACTGAAGAGCATCAGGCAAACACAGAGGCTGTGGGGCTTTATATGCACCCAGCCCTGACAACTCTGCATGGAAACCCGCAGGAGCACAGGTACCTGCACTGATCCTGCTGCAAAAACATCCATGGGGCTCACTGAGAGCTGGCAAGAAAGCCAGATCCTCTTCTATCAACACCCAGCATGATCAAGAACTCTCAGTGAGCTGTGAGAAATCACCTATACCACAGTAACTCCCATTATTTTGTGTTTATACACTGCCAGCAATATCCACTCACCCAGGAGGGATGGATCTCTTCTTGTGAGGAATTCACAGCTCCATTCAGTAATGGACAAGGCATAGCAGAGGCTTGTAAGAAAGAGACATTTCCAGAGAAACTGAGAGCAGGTACCAAACATGAAGGTGTACACTTCTGAAAGCACCAGTGCCAAAAACAGGATCTGTGGTAATCATGGCTGGTTTTGTTCTCTCATTCCCATACATTACTGCAGGCATCAATGAAGTCATAACAGTGTTACAGAAGTAAATCCAGAAAATACTGCTTTAGTCAAGGCTTTTTGCACCTCTTAGACAGGAGCAATTCCAGTGACTGATCTTACCTGCCAGAATCAAGTCCTGGGATTAGCTGTGCTCAACAATTTTCAAACTGTGGTTCTCCAAAGTGCTGGTAAATCATCCCTATGTGGTCTCTGGTCTATTAAACAGCATGATCTCATCAGCCCTAAATAGCTGAGCTAAACTCTGTGAGAAACTTTGAGAGCTGACAACAGACTTAGTATCAAACTGTGGGCGTCACTGTCCTCCAGAGTACTGTCATTAAAGCAGGCTGTGGGTGGAAGCTTGGAATCACCACTACTGAAGAAAAAAAAGGCATTCTATGGCAATATCTACATGAAGCTTCCCCTGGACTGGAGCTCTGGGCTCCAGTGTTGAGCCCACGGGATTGGATGTGCTGTGAAGACAGAGAGACATCCCAATGAGCTGGAGGAGATGGTGGTCCCAGCTCCTGGCACTCTTGCTTATCTCAGAAAATGCTTCTGCTCAGCTGCCAAGAGATGTTTCACTTCAGATAGATCTTAGGATGTGGCAGGTCTGACTTGAAGCACTAATAGGCATCATTTGTCCCTCTGTAAGGGCCCTCAGCAGTGCTGCCCTCAGCTGATGCTGTGAGGAGGGGCTGGATATGGGATGCTCTCACCTGACCAGGTCCTTCACTGCTGCTTCCACTTCTGCTTCTTAAAAGCTTTGTCTGGCCCTAGGAGCCCTAGAAGGTTCTAAGATGTGAGCTCCAATGTCTGCTTTGTGGTTTACCAAGAAAGTGTGCTATGTGACAAAAACATATCAGAAAGCACTCAGCGCAGAATGAATGCAAATATTTTTTTCAATAGAAAATATTTAATTTTTTGTTTGGTGGTTGTGCCTCAGACATGCAGCAATAATTCAAAGTTTAATTTTACCCCCTGCCTCCAAAATTGTCTCCGGTCTAGAGTAAGATATTTCCTCTCTTTTTTAATGTAACATTTGCATGGATACACTTATAAAAGGAAATCAGATGCCTGAGAAAACAAACAAACCAATACAAATAATTCAAACTATGCAAAGACAGAAGAAAATAACCCACAAGAGAACGAAAAATGATAATTTCAATGTTTTCAATTGAAAAATAATTTTGGAAGAGGGTTGCCTTTGTAAATAGCTGGAAAACTTTGACCCAAAGAGAATTTAGTCAATATGTGCTAGCCTATTTAAACTAAGATGTTCCACAGAAGCATCTCTATATTGATGATATTTTGAAATTTCAAGGTTTCTGTGGTCATTTTCTGATGAGAGAAGTTAAAAAAAATAATAAGGAGGAGAAGTACTGAAAAGCAGACCCTTATGATAGGAGAATATGTTTTACAGCAATTTCAACTCTGGAGGTATGGCAGAGACTTCTGAAAGGCTTTTGCTTTTATGCTTGTTTTTTTCTTTTTCTAATGCACATCAGAAACACACTCCAGCTGTTTTCGGGAATTGGAGGTGTCCAGTCTATCCCTCTGATCATCTCCAGCTCATTATAATGTGACCTGTGGGCCTGTGTTGTGCTGTGCCCTGCAGTCCTTGTGCTCCAAACACCCTAACTAGGGACTTGTTGCCACATGCAGACTGGATGGGACCTGCAGCTATTTTCTTTTGTGGGCAACCCAGAGCACAGACAGGGGGACCGGAGGCGCCTACTGTACCACGCCAGGGAGTTGGGCTGCTCCCAAGTCTCTCCATCTGAAATTCAAGCTCCATTTGCCATTTCCCCGCCAGCTTTATTTCAATTTGCATACACCTATGGTGGGAGAATAGATGCACTGTGCATAAATGTCCTAACTGGCACACAAACAAAGATGTTTATACATAAGCAAATTCATCCTTTGTTGGCTATTAGAGTCATTAGTCTCTTTCAAACACTTGAGTCGTTCCATTCATGGAGCAGAAAAAGTACCACTGACCTCAGCGACCCATCACAGACAAACCAGTGAGCAGACAGTGATGGAGAAAGGAAGCAAATTCTCACTTGGAAATAAAATAAATTAAAAATCGATGAGCTTAAAATTGTTTGTATAAACTGTTTAAAGAATCACAACTCACAACTTCGTGAGGAAACTCATTTTTTAAAGAAATTACCAACGAAGAATGAAGATTGGGTCTTGGTCTGAAGCTCATTGTAGTCAATGGAAAGAATCATGGTTTAGTGGGTTTGGTGAATGCTTCCCACTTTCAAGTCTGCTTGAAAAACCACAATTTCAAACCCTTTCAACTATGCAAGGAGATGGACCATCTTTCTAAAACACTTAGAGATATTGAATATCCACAGGCAAGGAAAGTCAGTTTGAAGAGATACGTTGGCACATAAGGGAAAAGGGGGTGTATGGGGAAATGAAGGAAAAATAAGACATTATTTTCTTCATGTCCCTGCAGAGTGGGATGCAGGACAGAGAACATAAATTTAGGCCTGTGCTGCTGGGAACAGGAGAGGTGTCAGAAATCACACATTTTGCAGTGCGTTCCTCTACAAGAAAGTCCTTTGAGAGAAAAGCCTCTAAGTGTGTGAGCAGAACCCATAAAATTTTACACCCACCCCCCCAAAAAAGGAAGAATCGAGAGTCCAAGCCTGCCACAGAAACCTCGACCCTTCGTTTAAATTTGTCTGCAATGCTTTTACAAGACATAGGTTTAAAAAGGCTGCGTGCTTGCAGTAAAAAAATTACATCTATAACTTTTTCATTGTAGCAAGCTGTTCTTGCCAGTGCCAAGATATTATTTTTTATACACAACAGCGTGCATATATAGTTTTAAAATTCTGTACAGTAGTTGCATACCAAACTCTTCACTGTTTATATAATTTTTCATGTCAAAATGCATTCTGTGTTCCAGAAAAAAATGGAATGTATAATATTTTAATCATTTTGCATAAATTGTGTTTACTGTGGGTTTTAAAAAAGCCTTTCCCTTCCAACTACTAATCTGATTGAAAACAATTATGCTTCTGGCACAAGACTCTGAGCAATATTCAGCACAAATTACATTTCATTCTATTATTAATAGATGTGATATGTGAGAAATGAAGATGTATGGCTACTTGTTTCTGTTTATCATTATAGCAATGCCATTCCTATTTTCCTTCTTTTATATATGCTTTTTAGAACCTTTGAGTTGGATATCTATGTGTTTATGATCTCTTATCCAAAGGGCAAAATGACAATGAAAATAAGAGCAGCTATCCTGTTACAAGATTAATTTGGGTATGATAAATGAGTGTTTTTAGAATGAATTGCATAGGTTACCACTTAAACAGGTCTTGGCAGCAAACCAACCCTTTTCTTCAAGAAAAAGGGGGGGAAAAATGTAGAGAATGTATAAATGAGTTGATTGCCCCAGGATGTCTCTCTCAAGAAGGATTAGAGAAACCTACTGGGGCATTTTCTATCCTCACAAAAGCACTATTTGTGCTGCAAAAGTTCACCCCGATAATCATGTTACTACAGAAAAAAAAGAAAATAAAAAGGTTTTCTGCTCCTGTATAACCCTTATAAGACATTTGAAGTCATAGGAGCCACTAAGTCAGCTGTACACTGCAGGCCCAGCCTATCCAAAGAGTGGGAGTGAGAACAAGTTCTCTCAAATACTCTTCAGCAAAGACATGGAAAGCCAAACAATACATTTTCCTGCTATCATTGAAAAAGTACTGTGAAATTGAGCTGCACAGTCCAGGCACAGCTTTGTCAGGGCTGTGCAGGTTTTAACTTCCAGGTTTCAACTGCACTGTGTCTTTAGGTTCAGGCTATGGTTGGCCTCACATGCACACTGTAAGGAAAAAACCAGCAGCAGTATTTGAGGGGCAGCTCCCGGTCATGCACATTCTTACTCCTAAAGCTGTTTGTTCCAAGTGAGACACAGGGATTTCTGAAATGCCCAATCAGTTATGAGTAAGACTCCAGCATGGCTTAAGGCCAGTCATGATATACATTTGATGAGACGGGACATCTGTGTTTCAGTTTGGTCTCTTTATAAGAAATTTATTGGCAGGAATAAGTCTAAACTGGGTATGTGACAAGACAACTGGAATATTTTTTGGTGGAGCCTTGTAATTTTTCTTCCCTTTGCTTTGTTTTTCTTGCAAGATTTCTTCCTATAGCTATTTAATGAAGATAGACTGTCTTCTTCACCTTGATCACTGCATTTTTTCCTCTAATCTTTCTGTACTTAAAACTTTTAAAGCTGCCATAGCTGTTCAGTTCCTTTCTGTAAAAGACATCAGTAGAAATTTATGGAAATATTATAAGAAAAATGGAAAGAAAAAGGGAACCATCCTCCCAGCAGAATATAATCAGATTTTCTGAGGGCACAGCTGATAGGGCTCTTCTCCATGTTTTTTTTTTACTTTATCCCATTTATTCTTTACTTATTTGGCTCAAAATCCAGTAACATTAAGCTTCAAATTTTGCCTTTTTTTGGATGTGCAAAAAGATGCCTCATTAAAAAAAGGTGTATTAGCTGTTAATTTTGCTGTGGTCTGCTAAGCCCTAGGTGATTAAAAACTTTAGCTTTTTCTATACCTTCTTGTGTTCAAAGACTTGAACTGGGCAAGAAAAAGCCAAACAGTGGAACAAGGTGTAGCAAAAAGTAGGGACAAAGAGAAATGTTGGAAACCTGATAAGGAAAACCAGAGATGAGAGAAAGACTGGTGATGGGCATATGCTTAGAATAGAATGAACAGATTTTTCAAAGGTGAGAGGACTTGAAATGGCATCTAAACAACCTGAACACAGACACTGTCTCTGTGCTGTCTCCAGATATTTTGTTCATACCAGAGTGCTCTGTTCATTAAAATTCATGCATCTACAAACAAGCAAAACAAAAGGCCCAAAACCAGATAAACAAACCAATCAAATACTGATGCATAACAGAGGGGAAAATAAAAGGAAAAGTTGCCTCCCTGGCCCCAGCTGTTCATATTTATATTCACTTGGCAGACACTTGAAAGAGTTTCTATCTGATGCATTCGTGAATGTCTGAGGGGGAAAAAATGATCCTGGATAGATTCATACCAAGATATTGTTATATTTTGTGGCAATCACAACCATCTTGATGATATATTCTATTTCTGTTGTTCTGTGTTTCAGCTACACTATGAGTTTATGGGTTGAAAAGGACAAGAATGTGGCTTTCAGAAGCTATTTTAGGATGACCTGTGAAAAGGATTGCCATCGGTCCATGGCATGTGGTTCATATCAGCATGTAGAGAAGGATACAGGTATTTTTTAAGTGTGAGAATGGTATGCTCACTTCTGAAACAAGTGCTAGAGGAACACTTTTGTTAAGTAGGAATGGAAACATGGCCTCGTGGACCAGCCTTTGGGTAGCAAAACAGGATGTCAGCTACTTTGTTCTACTTGCCCCTGGCACAGTATTTGCATATGAATGAACTGTCTTGAATTTAAATATAAGCCATCCAAAAGAGCTGGTGCTCAGTCCAAACAAAATAAGTAATTTCCCTGAGATCTGAAGAGAAGGTAAATTTATTCATAAAATTATGACTGTGGATTGTGGTTCTGCCACTTATATTTGAGTGTTGAAGACAGCAGTCAAATTTCCCACTGTGACACAAACCACTATTGACAACAGAGAAACGTGTCTATGTGCAAAGCTCTCCGGCATGTATGCTGTCATAAAATTTATGACTGACTTTAAGACAAAGAAAATTCTGATTACAGGCACTCCTTGGAAAGGGTGAGTGAAAAAAATATTAATTCCATTTATATTTTGCATTTCAGTTAACAAGACAGCCTCATCTAAAACCCAGTTAAGCAAAATATTATATTCCAATTTTTTTCACTGAACACTGGGACCCAGGGTCCTCGGAGACTCAGATGTTACATGCACCAAGGAATATATAATTCCTGCCCCAAATAATTTGCAATATAAACCTCTGAACCATTAGTGCATAACTGAGACTTTTTTTTAGACCTACAGATATCAAAGCAAGTACTTGTTTGTGCCTGAAAACTGAAGACTGTAGCAGCATTTGGAATCAGAAAAAGCAAATGAAAAAATGTCTACCATTCACCATTGAGACTTTAAGGAAGTAAACAGAATGATCATTAAATCTTGTCAAGCAAGATCCTCTTCCACATATAAATTTCAAACTTCCAGCCAGATGCAGGTGCAGATGCTGCCACTCTAAAAATAAATCCCAGATTCTGCTTTGAATATTCCGAGTTCCCTGATTTTGTTTGCTTAGAAACATAGGATGATTAGGGTTGGAATGCATCATTAAAGATCATTTAGGCCAACCCCCAAAGGGTTGGGCATTGTCCCTGGTCGCCCTTACCAAGAGAGGGAGTTTTATAGCAGACAAATTCCCAGGGGCACACTGGGCAATTATGCAGGGACATGAAGAGTATGCCACATTGCTTAAGGTGCTACAGCTCCAATCTCATACAGTTTTGGAGGGAGGTAGGAAGATTGGTCAGGAACAAAGTGTATGTATGTCTGGACACACAATGTCTTTCCAGGGTCAGTATTTGATAGGGTTGGGTTGTTCTGCACTGCTGGTTACAAGTTGCTCTGTTCAAAGGATCAAGAACTATGAAATAAAAAAACTTCTCAAGAAGTCCTGTTAAAAACACAGCAAATGCATCCCTCATTTGGCTTTTGGTTGTTTACACCCCATGCTACAGATGGTGTATATCATATAGATAATAAACACTTGCAAAGAAATGTCACGTACCCTGTTGACCATTCAAAGCAATTTGCTTTTCTTGGCTTGGTTTGTTTTTTTTTTAATTATTTTTCCTGTTTTAATGCTGCTTCTGACAGCAGATACCAAGTCACCTCAGTCACCAGAAAACAAGTGGTTCTGATTTTTCTTCATTGTTAGTTGGATGTTTGTGGTTTTGCAGTCCTGGTTGTTAAAGTTCATTCAAAAGCAGCCCAAGGTAAGCATCCAAAGACTCTTTTCATATTCACTCATTTCTAACATTTTCTCCCTTCTCAGTAAAAAAAAATTATTCCAGGCCTGCAAGGACTGAAAGACATTGTGGTCACCTCTGTGTGCTTCAAGAAACACAGGAGAGTTGTATGAATGCTCAAATGAGAAGGAAGAAATCCTGAGCTGTCCAAAGGACTTTGAACTTGCCCACTGAGCACAGCAAATTGTTTATCCAAAGAGCAGTGGTTGCAAAGGGACACATGTGCTTAGCACAGGCACAGGATGGGCCACCTGCTTTGGGACTCCAAGCATCCAACCATTTCTCGTGTCTTTATTAACTTAAAACTGAATTATTACTCAGCTCTTCATCTCTGACTATGCCTATGAGGCACTCTGAAACTGCTTCTAATGCAATGTTTCAAGAAATATGTAATACAGAAACAATGATACTAAGTGCAAATTGAAGCACTCCAGGCTATATTTTTGTATGATATTTTTGACCTTAGGTAATAACAGTTGTTGGAGAAGCCTGGTCATTTGTACAGTGCTGTCCTGCAAGAAACAGAAGGAGGTATTGAGGTTCCAATGAAATAAACATACTTTCTTAGGTAATCTAAGTCAGTATTTCTGTTACTGAAGCTCAAAAAGCCATAATACACAAACACTTTCATAAACAGATTAAAAAAGAAAAAAAAAACTTCTGGAAATGGGGATTTTATATAGATAAATATAGTATTTATTGTAATGTTCAGACATTGGAAAACAGAGATAATGTCTATTGGACTTTGGAAGAATGTGACCGAAATTATCACTGGAGAAAGGACATTTACTTTCACTTGGGCTATCACTGGACTTGGGCAGCAAGAGCCTAATCACATCTAATATTTTCTCTCATCAAAATGTTCCCAGTACTTAAAATTAGTCTTCTTTTTACAGCCCCTTTCACTAACCTTGGTCAAGGTACTAATTCATACAATGACCAAATTGAAGGAACATGGAGTTAGACAGCAGGAAGTCCAAAGATCTCCATTTCAGTTGCATCCTGTTATACCTGTATCCACTGCCAGAGCTGAACACACAAAGTCCAGAGCTTTGGAAAAAACGTTTGCCATCAGCTCATTGCTAAAAATTCCAGGGCAACCATTCTGCTCAGCTTGTTGCCACCACCTGGAAGTAAGCAAATTTTCTAACTCTGTTTTCAGCTTAGATAACTAGATATGTTGTGACAGAGTTTGAGTGGATTGTGCAGCCACTCAAAGCCAAAGACTGGAATTCTTCACAGAACACAAAAACAAATCCCACTGTATTTAATTAGCAGGAAACCCACACTTTTTTCCCTCAATAAAAAGATGCAGATTTGCAAATATAAGTGACTTGATTTTTTTCAATTTGCATTTATTAGACATGGATGGAAATCCATTGACCTGGTGAGGTAGTTTGGGTGTTTTAAGGGATGGTGAGAATACAACCCCTGTAGCTGCCGCTATTGCTTTTATATAAACTGCTCTCATACCTATTGCACTTCTGAATTTTCTTCCCAGCCTACAGAACACACACAAGTTTTAGTGTCTGAATATTGAGAAAACATGTAGATACAGAAGGAGAAAAGCTATCAAAAAGGCTGTTAAGAAAGAATAAAAATTATCAGCAAGGTCTTAGCAGAAGCAAATCTCTTTTGGACCAGACTTCGTGCAGTGAGTACTGAGAAACTTATATAATTGGACTGACAGTTTGTTGGTTTCTTTTCCAGCATCTGGTTGTCACTTGAACTACAATGCAGCTCCAATTATATTTTATAGGAAGCAATTTCATTTTTATAGTTTAAAAATCCTTTGGAATTAGTTTGTGAAAGGAAATAAAATATTTTAAAAAATAAAAGGAGAAAAAGAAAAGAAGAAAAAGATTGGCTGGCCTCAGCGCTTCTAAAGAGAAAGTGATATCAGAAATCCTAACCAAGACTGGCTGTTTATAATAGCTGCTACTGAAACTGTTAATTCAAAGCAGTGCCCTGAAATATTTATCAGTCTTGTCCTCCCTGCCCATTTAAGGGGAAAGAATGAAATCCCAACAAATTATTGGGGAGCAGTCCAAAAGTCTCATCTCTCCTCTGCACAAGCTAGTATGCCTCAGGAATGAAGACCTCAAATGACAAAATGACTCCTTCTCTTTCTCTTCTGAGCAAATCCATCCTCTTGGTGCTGGAATGAAGGACAAAACTATTGTCCTTCATCCTGAATGCAGCACAACCCCTCTGATCTCTTGCTTACAGATGATGGATGTCCAGCTCATACAGAGCAGCAAAATTAGTAACACTCAGTGTTTGCTGAGAGTAACCTAATTTTGCAGCCTCAGATATGCAGCAGCTCTCCTCAGTGAAAGTTTGGGAAATTTCATCTTTGGGAGACTGGAGTACAGTTTTTTCTCAGAGATGGTCTTTGCCTCAAGAATTGATTCCTGCCAGTAACTTTAGTCTGTACAACAGCATTTCCTGGTGCATCCTATTCTGACCTGAGTTTATTTTATTCAGCACAGTAATTTACAGTGGCCTTTTACCTAAGCAAGGCAGCAGTGGGGAGGTGGGTTGAGCAGGAGGAGGTGCAGCAGTGACAGGAAGATGCAGGGCAATTCAGTAGCTCTTTTTTCTGCTGTCAGCAGTGAGACAGTGGCAATAAGTTACAGCCTGGACGTCACTAAGCACCACTGACCCCTGCCAGGCTGAATTACCTTCAGTTCTATTCTGGCTAATAAAAGTTATATTTTTGGGCTGTACAAGGAAAAAGCATTGATGCAGATATGACATAAAGATCCCGTGATTAAACAAGCCGCTGAGTATGAGCTTGTGCAGGTCTCCTAATTCAGGTGCAGCTTCACACATCTTTGGATATCCTGCTTTTGGAGGCAAAAAAGAATAAGACTCTCCCCTACACTACACTGAGATGACACAAA